>NC_135339.1:20587029-30587029 GCF_023851605.1 Tamandua tetradactyla
CCTGAAAATGCCTGAGGCTGAAAAATCTCAAAGTGCCACCAAGGAGGGATGAAGAGCTAGAGAACTCAACTCTACCCCACCAAATCTGCAACACCTGCTCCAAGTCCAGGGGGAACCCCAGCATCAAAAAGAAGCCTTCACAGACCACCCCAATCCAAAGGGATTCTCACCCTCCTAGAAAGTCCCCACAGCATACCTGGTCTGGACAACTCACTCCTGTCACTCACTGTGTGGTCTCATGGGGGTCAAAAGAAAGGGGACACTATCCGCTACGTGCCTACTAAGTGCCAGGTGCTGAGTTGGCACTCTCCCCATCTCATTTCATTTAATTTCACAATAGCCTTGCATGGTATTTTCTCCATTTCATAAACAAGGAAAATAAGGCCTAAAAGACAGAGTAATTTGTTCAAGGTCACAAGCTAATAAATGGCAGAGCTATGCCTTGAATTTTGGAGTCTCTTCTTCTAAGGATGTGCTCTCTCTTGCAATATTCACCTCCTATATTCACCTCCTGTGCTGAAACACAGCTTTGCCCAAGCCAGGTGCTCAATAAATGATCTGTTGCCTAACTGATCCACTCATTTACTAGCAAACCTTTGGAAGGCCCCCTAGGTCCCATGCACTGTGCAGGTGTGACAATGATGACTGAAAATGAAGGCTGCCTTGAAGGAACTAACAATCTACTTGGTAATAGGCAGAGGACCAAACAGCAGGCTTGCCACATACCATCAGCACTACTATGAAGCTTCTTCTGTGTGCTCAGTACGTCCAAGCCCAGTGATGCTAAGCGCTTTCCATATACTAGCTCACCAAAGCCTCCCAGGCACACAGTGAGGTAGGTGATATCATGACCTCATTTTACAGATGAGGAAACCGGACTCAGCGACATTAAGGAAGCTGCCTAAAATCACAAAGCTAGAGCGGTGTCATCAGCAGTAGAGCTGGGAGCCATATCTGGAGCTTGTAGCCACCATGCTGACACTTCCCAAAGTCTGGTAAAAAAGGTAAACATTTTAAAATTTCCTAATTTTGTGTTCACTTTAGGAGACATTAGGGAAATTAAAAAAAAAAAATATGAACCCATCCATCCTGGGAAATTGCAGGTCTTATTGCTTAGGTCAGAAGTAAGGGAGTAAGCAATGTTAGGCTAGAATAATCTTAGTAAAAATGCTAAAGAAGTAGCGTCGTGGTGGTAGGTGTCAGATATGGCAAAAGGTCCGTGGCTTGGGTACAACAGCTACCTCGCTTTTGAGAAATCTGGAATCCTGGATTCACCTCTGTTTCACCAAGAGATTTAAATCCAAGGCTAGAGTTTGTGGTTACCGAGAAACTTACTAAACAAATATTTTGAGAGAAGTTAGGGTGCATCGGTCTTCACGTTGTTCAGAAAAAGGGAAGATGTGAACTGAAATGAGCCAGGCCACAACAATATCACAGAGTCCAACAGGCAGAGAGGACATTTGCAGCAAAAAGGTAGGTGGAGGAAGATAAATAGATAAACAAAGAACCCACGTGAGCTACACAGCATAGAAATCCTGTATATGAAAATCATATATGTAACTAAATCATATATGTATAAACATAAAGCTCAATTTTCCATAAATTTCAAACGTATTTCTAAAGATGCACCTTTTTTTTTTTTTAAGTTTCTAAGTGATTTCAAATGGCTGTGGACCTAAACATTTCATTTGCCTTGTTCCCCGCAGCTCTGTCCCTCCCTAATTTATGCAACAAGTAATGTTTGTTACTCGATGAAATTAATAATTATCATTATGATCATAGTAGTAGCAGTACAAGCAACAATAATAGCTAATATTTGAGTGCTCGTTATATCCCAGGCACAGCGCCAAATACTTTTCATGCAACAATGCCTCATTTGATTCTTACCATAACCCCAAGAGTTAGGAACTACCGGTTCCCCCATTTTACAGATGTGGAAACCGAAGCTTAAAGAGGTTTGAGTAACTTGCCCAATATTACCAGATAGGAAGCATTAGAACTGGGATTTGAACTCAGGTCACCAGCTTCTCATGAAGTGTACTTGTCAGTAGGATCCTAACCGGTCTCTAGGAACAGAACCTTTCTACATCTTTTCTGGGGCAAGAGCTGCTAGAGAGATCTGATTTATGGTTACAGAACTGCCCTTCTCCCTCTACTATTTTAATCATTCTTACGTATATTGAGAAGGTGTGCTTAAATCCAAGCCTACTTGTCTAAGAACAGATTTTAAAAGGCAACAAAACATGAGGCTCTACTAGCAGAGACTGGCTTCAAATTAACTCTCACACTGATGTAAAGCAAGTTAATTAGTTCAATCCAGCCAATGTCTGATTTTATTAAATGTTAGAAATTAAATGAAGGGTTTAAAATAAATACATCAAAGAAAATGTTCCCGTCCCCGCTACCACCCCCCCCCCAGCCCCACCTCTAATTCTCCCCTCTGGAGGGTGTGTTAATTGGATGCTTTCCAAAGAAAGGAAGAGAACATTTCTTAACATCCAATTCTGGAGAGTCCAGTCATGTATTTTCCACATAATAGATATAAAAAATGAACACAGGCTACATTAATTTTAATTCATATTAAATATGTTTCTGGGTTGAATTTATCTGTAACACATTCCTTCGCGGTGCTATTTCTCTCCTCCCCACCATGTCACTATTTAGCTTGAAATTTCACAATATGAAAACGAAAAACAAAAAAAAAAAACCCAATCCTAATTATCTTCTGCAGGATCATAAAAATAACATTAATAAAATGTGGTAAATATCAGCGGTGATCATCACCAGGCCCGCAGCACCAGAAAATGAAATGCAGCCCCCCAAAGCAAGGAGGGTTACAGCAAACTCGCCACCATTAAACACACACATATTAGCATATTTGCTCCGTAAGCAGATTTGATAGCAATAATAAACGTGTCTTTAATCTGAACAGGAAAGAAATTTCAAATGTGCATGGATATGCAGAGGATTCCTGGCACGTGTCCGCCACTCTACATTTTTAAAGCACTGTTGCATCCGCTCTTTCATTTTGTGTTCCTCCTGCCCTCACTCAGAGGCAGGTGTAGCACGTCTCATTCCACCTGATGACTGACACCCAGACAAGGAAGAAGGACGAGGCCTCCTGGATTCACCTGAGGTTGGAACTCTAGCCACCGTGCACAGATCTATGACCTTCCCACAAAAATAATCCTTCTTCTAGACAAATACATGAGCAGAAGGATAAACAGGATAACTCCTGTTTATCACAGGACTCCCTAAGTGTACTAGGAAAAGGTGAAGGACAAATCATGATTAGTAAGAACAAAAGTTAAACAATGTGCCTTACCAGGGATGGAAGGGGAGACATAAGACACCTGCTAGCCAACAGCTGGTTATAAGCAAAACTGTACACACAACTCTGTTCTATAGCTGTAGGTTACCAAGACATCCATCCAGGCAGGATAGCTACAAAATTTCTGTAGGTAATGTTAGATGTGGGAAAGTTGACCTGCCAGTGTGAGACTCGGATTGCAATTAGTATATTAGTATAACTATGATCTTACATATTTATTAAGTGGAGCAGGATACCAAAGTAGAAAGTAAACTTTGGTTCCTGTAATAAAATATTTGATATGTAAAATTTTAATATACTTAAGGAAATTCAAGCACATTAGCAACTATTGACAGGTACTTATGGCTGGAAGAAGACAATCAAAAGCCAGTAGCCTAAATAAAAAATAGATATAACAGTATGTATGCTGGACTCTAATGAATTAGTACCCTAATTGGTCTTCCCTGAGCCCCAGAGCAGTCTCCATTAGGGCTTCATTCAAAATCCATATATCAATAGCAGGATGTTTCTATATCTGGGTCCATGGACTGGCCATTCACTGGTCTCAAAGATCCCTTAGGCAAGGGGCAAGTTGCAATAGCAAAACACAAAGCTGCATTGTTGTACAAGGAGTACTGTTCAAAATGGGTATGTGGTCTGGCACAGTTGTTTGATCAGCTAATGTCAGCTGAGTGAATGCATTTTTCTGGGGGTACAGGAAGCAGACTGGAAGTACCAAGGGCCTTGCAAAATCTTGGGAATTCATCACGCACTTAGTCCTCTAGGACAAAAACCAGTTTGTTTTGCATTTGAGCTTCTCATCTGCTATGCCTCGAGGCAGACTGCATGCACATTCAGGATGCCAACAATACAGAACCCAGATCCTGAAGGTCATCTAAGCTGGTGGTTCTCAGATCTCAGCGTGCACCAGAACCTCCCAGAAGGTTTAATAAAGCACATATTGCTGAGCCCCACCCTGAGAGCTTCTGATTCGCTGGCTCTCTTGGTTTGTTAAGGCTGCTATTACAAAGTACTACAGACTAGTTGGCTTTAACAAAGGTTTTCATTGTTCCACAATCCTGGAAGCTACAAGCCTGAAATCAAGGTGACTGCAGCACCCAGCTTCTCCCAACAGGGAATATCTGATCCATGCCTCTCTCCTGTTCTGGTGAGTGGCCACAATCCACGGCATTCCTTGTTTTATGGAATTCTAACTCATAATATAACTTGATTATAACTCAGTCTCTGCCCTTTCATGCCTCCATCTCTCTGCGTACAAATTTTCTCTTCTTAAGAGGACCCTGTTATATTGGATAAGGGCCCACCCTAATCTAGTTTGGCCTCACTGCAACTAATAACATCTTCAAAGCTCCTATTTCTAAACACGGTCACACTCACAGACAGAGGTTAGGACTTGAACACATCCTTTTGGAGGACACAATTTATCGCAGAACAGTAGGTCTGGAGTGGATTCCAAGTATTTGCATTTCAACCAAGTTACCAGGTAATGCTGATGCTGCTGGTCTGGGGATCCCTCTTTGAGACTCATGCTGTACTCCCACCCCCTCATTTTAGAGAGGGAGGAACCAAGGTCCAGAAAAGGGAAGTGACTCATCAAGACTCATTAGTTTACTCCTCAGTGCCAGATAAACCCCTTCAAAGTTCACATCAACACTGGTCTGAGCGGATGGGAAGAAGCGACCCCAGCCTGTCTCTTTCCAGCCCTTTCTCTCTTCTACTTTCAAGGAGGCCTGTCTATGTCCCTCAACTGGGCACCAAGGACTCGGCTATCTTTCAAAGTCTGTGTCTCCCAGACTGGGCCCTGGTTCAGGTGTGAACAGAAACAGCCTCTTCGTAAAGAAATTAGTGACAGATCTCAGGCACCTTTAAACACGTTCCCACTCTGACTCAGTGTTGCTACTTCTGGGGCTTTAAACTAAAGAAACAATCCCAAATACAGGCAGGAGGAGCATATGTACCTATAGATTGAATAATAGTAAAAGCAAAACAAAACCTTCCTAAAAGGAAATTATGTTGTAATTAAAGTACTTGTCACTAAAAGTATATAATTACATGGAAAATGTGCATGCTATGAAATCAAGTAAAGAAGCAGGATATAAATACTCTATAGTCTAAAAAGTAGAAAATTACTGAAAAGAAATACATCAAAATATTAGGAGGTTTTAACTTGGGGGCTGACAAGACTATTGCAAATATTTTTCTTTTCTCTCTGCTTTTTCTTTGAACTGCATTTTTTTTTTTTTTAGTACAAAAGATATTGTGGGGGAGGGGAGGGCAGAGATTAGTTTCTGAGATACACACTTTTTCTTCATTCATCTTGGCTCCAATATTTCCTTTGGTCACATTTCCTCTCATATAACAAAGTTACCTAAAACCTGCCAAAGGTTTCTCAAATCGGCTCCTATAAGGAGAAAGGGTCATATGAGTTTGAAGACCAGGTTTATCCCTTAAAATCTGATTAAAACCACTCTCCCTCCCATCACAGAAGCCTCCAGTTACAAAGGCTGTAAAATTCTGCACATGAGATTTTCTTCCTTTTCTGTCCCTCGTTCCTGAAGTCTGTTTCTGCCTTCCTATCTTCCAAGTGGTTTTCCTATGAAAAACAATACTCGCATTTATCATCCTTTGTCTCTTCAGCCACTTTCTTTTTGTAACCACTTTTTTTAAGCACCACTGTGTGAAATTCTCCCTGTTGCGTATTGTCCAAAATCCGTGTGTTTAATACGGGTTAAAACGCGTCCTCTTTGTAACAGGACTATCTGTGGGGAGTTGAAGAGATTAGGTATTCACACTTTAGTATGAATTAGCTCAAGAACTCTATTTTCCTCCTAATATTCAGTTGAGATTCTTAAATTGGAGAAATTATAGTTTTGAACAGAAGATGAGTGAAGATGTATTTGGGCCACAGAGAACTACGGTATGTGAGCATGTTGTAGACAGGAGGGCATAGGCCAGGACAGGTATATTCAGGATCTGGGAAACAGTAACAAAGGATAGGAAGGAAGTAAGAGGGTGAATGGGAATTTACAAGGCAAACTAAACCTGTGTTAGAATTCTACCGGGATGACAGCAACTGAGGAGACTTTAATCCACAAATCTTTTGTCAAAATATATACATATATACATATGTACATCCATAATATATATATATACATATATATATACATATATATATAATATATATATATATGTATATTCAAAATAGCCTCTCATAATTTCTTAGCTGGGCTTTTAACCCGGTAAGGAATTCAGAAGGTGTCAACAACAGCCCTCCCCGACTATGAAATTATAAGCAAAAACGGGGACATGTATGTGCCTGTATCTGGGCAGAGGAGTCGGAGCTTTTACCAAATTCTTAAAGGATAGGAGTCGCCACATTAGGGACTGACAGCTGCGACTCAAACCTGTGCTGTCAGGGTCCAAGCTTTCAAACCCAACCCCAGCTTCTCCAGCAGGAGGCCCTCCACACAAATGAAGGATGCCCAGATGTGCTGGCCAAAACCCAGCCCACTCTCCACCCAGGATGAGGCTGCAGCAGGCTTGGCACTGCCCAGGAACTGCTCCTGGGAGTCTGGGCAGTCAGTGCCCTCTGTGGCGAGCAGGGACGTGGGACAGGGAGCGGTAGCTTCTAGATTTTCTCTAAGACCCTTTTAATCCCAAGGAAGCCCACAATTGTTGATGTTCCCTGATTTAACACAAACTTAAAGGCTGATCCACTTATCTCCGAATTTGCTCCTGGTTATATACATCAGTGGCACGTGCTACTTCCTTTCTATTCATAATTTAAATATAAAGCCACAAAACCTCGGTTATTCAAAATTAAAAAAAAAAAACATTCTAAACTTATTAGAAAAACTGGGCAGATCTTTCTCATCTGAATTCTGGAAAGGGAATTTATATGTAAAAGGTAAACACTCTTTGGGCCCAGAACAAATTTCCCGTCTTCAGGGAAAGGTGGCAGCCACCGAGACATAAAGTGATAAGCCAAAAGCAGCATGAAGACCCTCCAGCCACAGACTCGCTCTCATGACTTCTTAAGGCAGGAACAGAAGCAAACCCATTTCACAAGGTTTCTACCAACGTAGTAAAAAAAGTGAACCGACCATAATACCCCAGTCCCAACCATGTCCGTTTCGAATTCTACACCTAGTTCCAGAGCCGTTCAATTCCTGCTTAATTTAACCTTTGCTCACAGCGAAGGGAGGGCCTGACAAAGGGAGTCGGGTTCTGCCATGAACAAGCTCAGGTGTCCCTGGAACAGCCCATGGGACTGTTGCCCCCACACCTGCCCTCCCCCCGCTTTTGTCCTTCTCCCTTTCTCACATCAGCCAACGCTGCAGCCCTGACCATGCATCTTCGTCGCCGGCACCAGCTTCAGTAAGGCACCCAGGCTACTGTTTTCAGTTTATAAACCTGTAACTCGGATACCATCTCCTTTTTGCCCTCTGCACGAGCCCATAAACATCCCCAGCCCCGGCTCATGACGGGTTCTTTCCTCTTAATGGAAGCTCCCTCCTGGATATCCCAAAAGAGAAAGATGTGTCTGGTAAGTGGGAGAGGTCAAACGTGAGCAGGGCTATTTATTACATATACTGCGGCCAGATGGATCTGACTCATCCATCACAGGCCTCGTCATCCTCATCACATTAGCTTCTTAGAAAAGCCTCCCTGCCGCCCTCCCACAGTCCAGCTCTGCCACTTCTTTCCCCCCTCTCTCTCTCCCTTTCTCGCTCTGGCTCTCTCCCTCATGCACTTTCAAGAAAATGAACCCTGTCTAACCCCATTGCCGTTCTCCTTAAATCATGGCTACCCATCACTCCATGGCTATTTTTAAACTTTACTTTTATCAATACTCATCCTGTAGCTCGGGGAGATATTAAAACTGTACTGGGGCAAGGAAGGGCGTTTCTGACACTTGCTCCCTCATTCATCAGTTCCTCATAGGCCCGTTGGTGACAATGAAAAGATTTCACAATACCGTGCGGCAGAAACTCATTCTCCTGCTCATCCATCATGTTCAACCCAGGCGCAGCTCTACTGACCTAATCTGCAATGCCTCGTGCTCACTCGAGATTTCTTAAAGGCACCCTTCATTGTTGCTCGAAACAAAGAATAGGCCTGGTCCATTAGATAAGGAGGCTTAGATGGTGCAAGGATTGATGAAACACTCCACCACCACCCTCAGTCCTGGGTTCAAAGGCTGCGTGGCGGGTGCAGCCAAGCATCCTCTTGCAGGCTAAACGCAGCACAGCCCCTCTCAGGGTTCAGCCAAACATGCTCAAATACAAAGACCATTTCTCAGGGCACGACGAAAAGAAGGCTACCAAATTGTGGGGGCTAGCACCAATTTGTTCCTTTCGTTCATTCAATGATTTGCTCCTCCATTAAACAAACATTTTTTTAAGCATCTACTACGCACTAAGTTCTCTTAAAAACAGTGGGGTTATAAAGCTAAACAGCATCAATGCTGACTGTAAGGAGCTCATTGCTTAGTGGAGGAGAAACAAAAAAAGCACAAGTACAATAGCAGTTATGGCAGACTGCTAACCACTGCCTGGTATAGTAGCCCCCCCCTTCACCCACCCACTTGCATTCAGTAATCAAACTCCCTTTGGATTGCAACTGGGTCCATGCAGTCCAGCTACAGATTTCATCTTCCAGCTCCCCTTGTAGGTCAGTGAAGCCATGTGACTAAGGTCAACCTTACGGAATGTCAGTAAAGTGCTTTCTGCAAAGTTGCTGCTAGAACCTTAAAAAGGAAGCTGGCTATACTTTCTGCTGCCTCCCCTCTTCCCATGGTAGAACACAGACACGGTGCCGGTGAGCCACAAAGAGAAGGACAACTAGGTAAAGAATGGCAGAGCAACCTAGTGGAAGCAATCTGAGTCCCTGACTGACCTCAGAAAGCAGAAAGACGAGTGACAGTAGATGATCATGAATGGCCAAGACAGTGACCCAAACCCTGGCTTCAGGGTCTGGAGTTAGGTGGTGGTGATAGAAATGGAGAAAAGTGGACTCATACCTGATAATTATTTCAACCTTCATAGGCTTCTCAATGACACCAAGTAAAGTGGCTACCCTAACGGTCCTCAAGTGTTTTGGCGTGGACATCAGCCCCATTTAAATGCTCAGAATGAGTCCAAATGCAAGGTAATTCAGAGACCTCAACAGACAAACAAAGTAAGTGCTCCTGATTAGTTTAAGTTCACAGACCATTTACTGCCCAACCCTCCAGCACGCTCCCTACTAAATGATACAAAACCCTCCACAGAATGCCATCATTCCTGCTACTCCACACTGTTTCTTTTGCCACCAACCCACATGTTCAGATGCCTATCCTTTCTCTTGAGTAAAAACGTAGGTTCCCTGAGGGTAACAGTTCCATCTTTACCTTCTCTCCCACACAGGGATCGGCAAACCACAGCTGCTTAAGAAATATGTACTGATACAGAGAAACAGAAAAACAGAGGAATTCAGTAAGGGAGACAATGGGTATATTTTATGAAAACAGAATATTAGTGTTGGAAGTAACATTTAAGGTGCTACAGTTTAGTCTTTTCATTATACAGATGGAGAAATAGAGACCCAAAGCAGGGAATGCTTAGACCAGGGTCATGCAGCTAGTTAATACAAAAGGTGCTAGAAAAATGGGGTCTTCTGTGTGCTTTGTGCTGTGGCCGAGTATCAACTTGGGCCAGAAATAAAAATCACACTATACATAAAACACTAAGGGCCCAGCTCGAACCATCCATTCAGTTGAGAGGTTGCTCATCTCTCAACCCACTGATGTCTGACAACAAAAAAATTCCAACTGAGAACCCCTTCATCATCAAAGCAGCAATGGCGCACCAAACCCTTCTCAGGCTTTGTATATCTATGACTCTCTCTTCTACCACCAGTTGGAGAACGGCCTGTGCCTTTGAGGGCCTGCATGATTAGATTAGGCCCAAGCAGGGACTCTCCCTTTTCCTCAAGTCCTTGGTGCCATGACATGTAGCACCATCTCACCCCGTAAATCATTTCGTGATATTTACTGGCTCCAGGGATTAGGAGGGTGGGGAATCTTGGGGGACCGTTTTTAGAACTCGGCCTAGCTTTCCTGTGAACTGTGCAGATGACCCCAATAGGCTTACAATAAAGTCTTTTATTCTCTCAAACTAGATATTATAGACTTGACATATTATTATACTAAATAGAACTACAGATCAATGCTAATCAAAAGGATCTGACTTGTTTTGATGAAGGGGTAGAAATAGCACCCTTCTTAAATTAATCCAAATAAGGTTAATTCCAATTCCATTTGGGAATATAAGGCCTTTGGGGAGTAACTTAAACCACAGTGAAAATGTAGGAGGATCACTGTGTGCCCCAAATTTCGGCCCAAACAGGACACCAGCTTCTGCCCCCCCACCACCACCACCCCGTGCATATGAGGGCTGCCAGAGTCAATGGTCAGAGCTTCTGAAAGACAATTTTCTTTTTTAAAACACCCTACATGTATATTTTCAACCCCACACATAACGAAAAAAGGAGCGTTCTAATCCTTTTCTGTGAAGAAACAACTTGAGGGTATTTGCCTTGGAATATCCTAATTTAATTTCTTTAAAGTGACTCCAATGCTGCTACCTGAAACACTTAGGGGAACCTCCACTCCACACAGTATATCTCACTCACCGTGACCTGCCAAAATGGTTCCAATATTCTTCATATCGTGCGGTGAGAGAGGGGGTGGGGGGGGGAAGATAGCTGAAGAAAACCATTTCAGAATTTTTCTTCAACACTTATCTCCAAAATGGCCCATTTGATTCATGAACATCTCTAATGTATATCATCAGTGACTGAAGGAGTTTTTTTATATGATTTTTGACAATTTAACAAGTCCTCCTGACAAATTAAATGGTTGTGTTGACAACTTAACTGTACTGCCAATCAATATTTTCAATTACTTTCATTGTCATTCAGAAAAAATACAACACGAGGTCACACAGTGGTAAAGCCAAGGAAAGAAAATAAAATGAGGCACAATTGGTGGGGTGGGGGTGGGAGGTGGGGAAGAAGCAAACTTTGAGGCACAAGTCACGGGGACCCCCTCTCTGGGCCTACGGGACCCCAGGGTTTCTGAGACAAGCCTGGAAAATGGCACTTCCCTGGGGGTCACTCTCTCAGACTCAAATGGAGATTCTTCCCTTCCAATGAGCTATTGAAAAGTCATTAGATTTAAGCCATGGACACACAGCATTTTATTAAAAGGCCCCTCTTTCAGACATTTGCCAAGCTGCAGCCGCCCTGCTCCGTGGCACCCCAGAAAAGGCCCTCCAGGACCGGGGGTTACATTCACCAGCCTTTCCAGGTGTCGACTGGTCAGTCTGAAAAATTCAAGTCGGAGAACATCAAGACACAGGTCAGCCTTCTTAAGCTTTTCAAAGGGGTAGCAGTAAATCAATAATTTCAAATGTGTATTTATCATGTGGGAAGAGAGGTTACCCGTTGAGAGCAGAGCAAACACACAGAAATATTCCTGTTTTTCGCTGCCCAGAGAGTAGAAATGGAAAAAGATGATCTGGGGGTTAAAAGCAGATTTCAAGACGATTTTTTTCTTTTATTAAACGATCGCTCACAGTAAAGGATTGTGATTATGCACCAGCTCTCAAATCAAGGAGAATGCTGGAACAAGCTCCCAAGTCAGTATGACTTCTGGGCCTCTCCATTGCTGGAAGATGTCACAATCATGAGAAAAGAGCATAAATTTCTTCTCTTTCCAGGCTTGCCCCCACCAAGAAGCTGCCCATGATGCTTCTCCCTCTGCTTAAACATGAAAACTGCCTCCCATCACCTTCTGATCCTTAAACCCCCCTCCTCCAGGAAGCTTTCTCTGATTGCACTGCTTGCTTCAGCATGCCCCCTCACTTTCTAAGCTCCTATGACACCGTCTGAACTGCTCCCCTCCATTTAGTTCTGAATCACTTAGAGTCTTGGATTATTATCTAAATGTTCCAAATACTAAGTATTTTACAAATATTTATTTCATCTCCTTAGTGAATTCTAAGAACCCTTGTGGAAGGACATGTTGGTCTCCTCAAGATCTCTCACCATAACCATATCAGGAATGGCAGGAAAGTTTCACTTCAAATGCTAACTCCAAATGATTGGTAGCAGCTGCCAGGAATGACCTGCTGAGCCAAGTTCAGAAGCGATATTAGGTCTCACTGAGAAAGCACCCTATGACCAATTGGTGATGCCTGCCCTGGGCATAGAATCAGAAAATAGTGATGCGTATGTCTTTTTACCCCCTAATCCCGGATTAAACATGGATGTATGCATTGTAGGGTCTCAACAAAAACTAACTTAAATCACCAAGCCACATATCAGGTATTGCTAATAATCAATACTTCAGAAATTTTAAATCTATAATCAAACATGAACTTCATACCCTAACTATATTTATTTTGTCATCATCATGTACAAAGGGTGGCAGCAGGGGGTCGGGAGCAGAGTTGAGGAAGATAGGTTTCCGCCCTTGAAGGACAGACAGAGACATGAGTGCACAGCAAACACTAATATCAGTAATAATAATATTAGTAATAATAAGCAGTCTCCAAAGAGGACTGTATTTCAATTAAGACAAACAGAAAACACTTCTCAGGGGAGACGGCATTGATGCTGGGCCATGAACAATCAGTGAATTTGATAGGCAGAGATGAGAGGAATGAACATCTCAGGAGAGCAACCCCAGTGCCTCAACTTAGCCCTCAGAGAGCGTACAGTCGGGAAGGAAAGATGAGGTACGTATGAACAGAGCTATAGTACAAAGCGGGAGGGGAAATAGAAGTATACTAAATTGCTGTAGAGCTCTAGAACTGGGTCAGTAGCTCAGAAAGGTAAGCAGTGAATCAGTGAGAAGGATAACTTAGAGGGAAGGGAGGCTGAGGTACCACACAAAAAGTCGAGGCAGAAGCTCATGTGGGTCACAGGCAGGTTACCTGGAGAGAAAGATGGATGGGGCTGGAAGGAACTCTCTCTACAAAGAGTTCTCAGCACTTGGTGACTGGACAGATGTGACGAATGAGGTAGAGTTGTTAAGCCCAGCCCCAACATAATTGTGCACAGATACATGGCTGACAGGGAGGGCAATATCTAGTTCCTCTTACAAATCCTGGCATCTCAGCAATGGGGCTTCCATTTCCACAGGCTCGGGCATTATGATGATTCAGGAGACTGCCTCTTGCAAAACTGGAGGTCCTGAGTCCTCCAGGTTTTCCAGAAGAGGGTCCATGTTGCCAAAAGAGAGCTGTAATAGCCATATACGACGACTTAAATACTTTCTACACTTCCCAGCAACTTGCCACAAGATAAAAAGTCTCCAAAAGGCAGAAGAAAAGGGAGGTAAGAACTAGCTCTCTCGGCAAACAGCAGGTGAGAAGACAGTTCTCAGAAAGCAAGCTTCTCTTAAGGTAATTACTAACTCATTCAAAACCTTTAAAGTTACTAAAGTAGATTATCTCAAGCTCCAAATGAAGGTCCTAAGCTTTTGGACTACTCAGGGGCCAGTATTATAGTGGACAGAGAATGAGAGGGGAAGGGGAGAGGAAAGTTATATTCCATTCTCTATACCCTTTCCAGAAGTTTCCCAAATAACACTTTCTCTTTAAGGAGACAATGTAGGCCCACCATCTGCCTAAGCCCAGAACCTGACCCCCTGGGACTCTCTGAACTTATTCCCAGGCTCTTAAGACTTTTACTGAGAAATCACCAAGACTCAGATACTACAGGACATTCTTGAAGCAAGCCCTTGATTGCACGGTGTGAAGAAAAATTGACAAGCCACATGAAGAGGCCCAGATTTATGTATTCTCAGGAGAGGCACCGAACAAAACGATGTCCCGCTGATGACAAACCTCTTCTGAAAGTGGCAGCTGTTCCTGGTATTCCAGGACACCCCTCCTAAACACGCAGGCACATTTGACTCTCCCTTAATGTCTTTTCTTTGTAGAATGAATAAACATTCCCTCAGTCCTCCTGCTGGTATATAAGCTAGCAATCAAAAAATAGGAGGAGGAAGAGGAGGAAGAAGAGAAGGAGAAAACAAGAAAAATCTCATGCAATTCTATTAAGATACAAACACACACATATACTTTTTTTAAAAAAAAAAAAAAGCTTGGAATTGAAGTTTTTGCAGGGAAAAGCAGGGTTCTCAAAGCTGAGTCCTATGCTTGTGTTACTCAAAAACCAATGGATTTGGCTCAGTTCTGTTAACCATCAGCAATTATCTTCCTGTCAAAGCTAAAGGTAACAAATTTCCCCATATCCAGCAAGGCTATATCACCACCGGACACCAACATCATCTGACGGTGAGTAAATCACCACAGCATCCACGGGCCCTGACAGACAAATGCTCTGTCTCAGAAAATCCAGGTCTATCACTCAGAAAGGGGAAAAAAGGTTCTCTCAGCTGGTCTTGCAGAGAAGAGATTAAATGTTGCAGATTCGGTAAGTATAGTAGAAAGCAAATCCTAAATATGAGAGTTATTAATGGACTTTGCACTCGTCTTTTTAATCTGTTGCCAACATATGCTCATCTATTTTACCTCGCTCTGCCTTGTTTCCTGATGGCTGTAATAGGCAGGAACGGTGTATTATCCCAGCCTTAATCAGAGCCAACAGCACAAGAACAATGTCCTGCTACCTATCAAACAGGGACTTCTTAAGCAGTAGCTGTTCTTTTATAATGAAGACTGTGTAATAAAAGATATCACTAATATGTCCTGTCCTTATACTTAACAATAACATCCATTTCATGATATGCTACATAATGGGGATATCACTCCTTAACCTGTTCGGGAACAGAGTACTGCATTATCACAGGGCAATTGGAACTTGGCTAGAATTCCCCGATAATCTCTGGGTAGAAGCAGCATCCCCCACTCCCCAGCCCCCGAAAGGACATAGAGTACTGGTGTCAGGCTCTAAAAGCCAGTCTACAATTTGAGAACAGCCACCTCTTAACCCTCGCAGCCACCAACCATTAACTGTGGGGTGGAACGTTGAACATTATGCAAACCCCACTAGGGGAATCTCTACTCAATTATACCATGGGTGTGTGAACGTCAGCAAAAGAGCTTGTTTTATGCATTAATTTATTTAATGCAGGGCTCTGCTATAAACCTAGAGCTGAACTAGGAATAATGCTGGTCCCAAAAGATATCACTGCCCTCAATGAAAATACCATCTAACCAGGAAGATAAAATTTATCCATAGAATCCAATTACCAAGCAAGTTCACTGCCACCACCAGCTCAGAAGAGACAGGCAGGCAGAAGAGAGATCTCTCAACTGGCACAAGTTGCTGTGCAGCGTCAAAAGTGACAAAACTGGCCTAGCAATTATAGACCATGAACAGAATGTGCTTTTTGAAAAGAATAGCTATTTATTAACAATTAATAATACAACTTTATTAAAATAGCTCAATAGCATTGTTAAATATGTAATTCATGCAAAAGTACAATATATACAAAATAATTTTGAATATTTTGTCACTTAATTCTCATAAATTATGATGAACACCTTTTTACCCCTCATTTTAAAGATGAGAACTAAAAACTAGAGAACTTAGGTGGTGCAACAGTGGCTCTGTGGCAGAATTCTCATCTGCCATGCCAGAGACCTGAGTTTGATTCCGGGTAACCTGCCCATGAAAAAAAAATTTTTTTAATTAAAAAAAAACAAAACTGGAGAACTCAAGAATGTGCCCAAGGTCACCCAGCTAACAGGGAGAGGATACAAGACTCACAACCAAGCCTGTCAGCATCCCTTGCCACTTCACTTTCTGTTGCCATACAGGAACCAGCAATGAAGTAATAATGAACAATGGCCTGCACTCACACTGACAACCATGGCACCAACTGGAACATCACTGTGACGTGGCTTCCTGGAGAGAGGTCTACCAACTGGATGGGGAAGACATGAGCTCAGAAGCCTACACTGTCCTCAGCCCTGTGTCTGAGCAACTAAGCACCATATCCTAATCATTTGCACCAATTAACCTCCAAAATCAACAGTAACTCAAAAAAAAAAAAAAAAGTCTGTGACCTGAGCTTTTAAAATTTATATGATTTTTATCAGATCCCAAGTATTAACTTGAGCCATATGAAACTACAATTTTTGTAGGTTAAAACTGGCCAAATATTGGCAATTCCATATGGTTCAAACCAGTATCACCAAGATTAAGGGCAAGAGAGGAAAGGCAAATTCTCTACCTTCAGGCAGAGTATTTTTAGTCCTAAGTTCAGTGAGGAAAACGCATTTCCTATGGTCTCCCTCCTTTTGGCCCCGATTTTCTCCTAAGTGACCTGGCATGGGACCAAAAGAATTGAAAAATTCCTTCCAGTTCTGAAATGTTATCATGTGAGTGTTCCATGGATGCATCAGATCTTCTCCTGAGAGTGGACAGTTAGCTAAGGAGAATGACAGAACATACGAGTGAACTGGAAAGGAAAGCTGCAATGGGCAGGAGGTAACTGCCAGCAGAGAAGAAAGGAGCCCAGGAAAGTGAAATTGGGGTTCAAAGACAAAGTTACTAATGTTATAAATTGGGAAAGGACCAGAACTGGAAGCCCAAATACTTAATGTTTCCACCTCCCTATTTATTGAGTATTTACAGCTCAACAAGGAACTAGGATGGACAATCTGAATCATATTTTTCTCATCATACTCCTCTAAAAGGTTCTGAGACCTTTAACACACTCACAAATCAAGGGCCAGCAGCCAAATTAATCTGGTAATATCCTCCACAGAAATTATGACTGATGAACCAATTCCTGTCTGTCCTAAATCTGCCATTTATGAGAGAAGTATCCCAGGGCATCAGGTACAGCCACTTACTCCATGTAAGTGCACGGGGATGCAATGACACTTGGTGACAGTATAAAGCTCAGGAAAAAGTTCCCAATCATGAGAGCACTTTGGATCTGACCATCAAATAATTCACATGGTCATGGGGGAGAACTGTCAACCTTAAATATAAGAAAGAACTGAGGAGCGCTGGACTTGGTAGAACTGAGGCAGTCCATCAGCCAGCTGTCTGCCTAACCCAACCATGCTATAAACAATTACTGGACCAAGGGCAGTAGAAGAAAACACTACACTAATGGCCTGCCATGGAGTTCTTCTCCAGCTGGCCTCACTGCTTTGCCATACTCGGGAAAGGTTATTCTCTGACTTCTCCATGGACACTGGAGAAGTTCTCTGTTATAGCAGATAGAGAAACAGACATTAAGTGGGGCAAACAGAGAGGACTTAGCTAAGAGTCAGAAATCACAGTTCTAGTTCAAAATCTGTAATGATGTACCCAATGACCCTAGGGAAGTCATATTCCTTCTCTGAACATATTTTTCATCTCTAAAACGGTAAGCTAAACCAGTTCAGATCTTGCAAATTGGGAGCCAGAAGTCAGACATAATCCATAAGTATGATTTGTTTGTTTCAATGTCTACCCTGAACAATCATGAAATTGCCATAAAAATATGTATTTATGATTTCTCTTAAAAGTAAGAACTGATGTTCAGCTTCCAGCAATGGCAAAGTAGCTTATATTGAGTAATTCTCCTGTCAATTACAATAATGAGTTTTGGGCAAAATTTTAAAAACTCCTATGTACAGGCACTAGAAAGTCGACAGAAACGGAATGGAATTCCACCCTTAACACAGAGGTATTTTACTTAGGGAGATTAGCTTTTTACCTGAGAGCACCCACCAATTTGCATGGCAGCGTGGCTAAAACACAATTAGAAAGCCACAATCTTATTGACTATAGATGAATTTTGCCACTGACTGAACAGCTGAAAAGCGGGGGGGAAGAGATCCCAGAAATGAGGGAACAAAGGGTGGGAGGCTCCATAACTTGCATAAAATCTTCAATCAAATACTTAGGTGACCCTAAATAGCATATTTTTGAGGTAATTACAAGGAATTGAGTGAAGAGTAATAACTGAAGTCTGAAAGAACTGAACAGAGTTTTCAGTTGCTGCTTATCACAGGGGAAACAAAATTTGTAGTTTGAAGCCAGTCATGTTAGAAGAAAAACTCCACGAGCTAAAAAAAACCACCAGAAACCAATATATCAGTCTATACAACATAGCATCTACAATAGACCAGAATACTATGAAAAATTACTAGATAAGCTAAAAAAACAGGCAAAGGTAACCAATAGTCAAGATTTTAAAAAAACCAATTAAATAATATGATCTATTCATATGCTGCTCACAAGAGATTTATCTTAGACTCAAAATAGGTTGAAAGTGAAAAGATGGAAATAGATGTTCTATGTGAGCTGTAACCAAGAGAAAGCACAAGTAGCTATAATAATAGTAGATAAAATAGATTTTACATGTTATAAGAGATAAAATTTTCATGTTATTTGTAAAAACATTTGTATCTTTATATTTTCTTGAAATAAAAAACTTGAAAATGTTCAGTAACATACAGGTCATTACTATTGCGAAGCTGATGTTTCTAATAACTTTCTGCTTGATATTTTGAGAATGTATATTTTTTGTAGCTAATAAAATGGTATTTAAGTTAGTATTTAATATTTAGAATTTAAGAAATACTGATACCTGTATCTGTAGATCTTTTCCTAGTTTACCACAATTTTTAATTGGTTTATGTGACTGTCATGGTCAGGTTCATTTGTCAACTTGGCCAAGTGGCGGTACCTGTTTGTCTGGTTGGGCAGGTGCTGGCCTGTCTTTTGCTATGAAGACTTTTGAAAGAATTTAATCTTGATCACATCACTACATTCACAGCTGATTCCATCTGTAATCAGCCAAGGGGAGTATCTTCTGCAATGCGTGATGCTCAGTCTAATCACTGGAAGCCTTTCAAGGAGGATTCAGAAGAGACAGGCTCTCATCCTGCTTCAGCCAGTGAGCCTCTCCTGTAGAGTTCATCCAGACCCTCCATTGGAATCATAGGCTTCACAGACTGCCCTACAGATTTTATGTTCCCACAGTCATGTGAGACACTTCTATAAATTTTATATTTATGAATATTTCCTGTTGATTCTATTTTTCTAGAGAACCCTAATGCAGTGTCTAAATTCTTTTCACCACAACCCAGGTAGTGAATCCACAAATTAATATATCCTTTGCTCCTCCTCCTCATTCACAATCGTCATCAAGTCCCCAAGTCTTGGAGAATCTATTTCCTTTAAATTCTCCATTAAACTTTTATTTGTCAGATGTTGGAAGCTAGAATTTTTTCTTTTTGAACTTGATTTTCCCATCTATTTTCCATTCATTAATCTCCTCTCCAGGAGATAATTTCAACTTTTTCTTCCAGGACTTTTACTGATTTATATTCTTTTTTTTATCATTTTTAAAATTCAAGAGTACATTTTTGCCCTTTTATGATACATTTTCTTGAAGCTTTCTTCTCTTTAAATTGTACTGTGTCCTTCAATTTTTATTTATATGATCAAGTTTGTTTATTTTTGTTAGAGGTTCTCTTTGAGCATCTCAGCAAAGTTACCCACACATTAACATTTAGGATTTGGGTACAAGAAGCTAAGAACTGAACTCTTGAGTACAAAGAAACCAGAAATTGATGTCCTGGAAAATTCTGGGCTTCCAGGAAGGGACACCCCAGAGACTACTGCTCCATGTGAGGATTTGACTAGATGAGGAACCAGTCAGCTATTTCAGAGAAAGCCAGGATTGGACATGGAGTTATCTAGGAAAGACCTGTGGAAACTCCTTATGTCTGATGTGCATGATCCAAGGCTACTGCATGGAAAGCCAACAAGAGTGCTGTGGAACCTGTATAAACAGAGCCACTGCCAGTCTGGACTGAGGAGTTCAGAGGACACATTGGAGGAAAGACAACTTCAGAGGCAATGCCATGGAGGCTGAGGTCTGAAGTCAAGAAGCCCCGGGCGAGGAGACCGGACCCACCAAACCCATGGAGAAGGTGAGTTTTGCGCAAAGGCAGAGGATGGAACTTCCACCTTGTTCCAATGAAGGAGTCATGCCACCTCAGGCCTTGAAAAGGGTGAAGCATATTCCTTGGGGTTTGGGGGAGCCTGGCTGCCACCACATTGAGGGGTTTAGCATGTGCCCCGAAGATGGCAGAGAGCCCAGGTGTGGCCCCGATCCTTGGAGAGGGTGGAGCCGAGAAAAAGGTAGTCCCCCGAATGTTCCCCAAGGTTGCGTTTGGAGAGAGGCAGGCCTTTGTGTAGGCCCTTCAAAAGGTTGGAACTGCTACTTGCAGAAGTCCCGAAGATAAATGATTCTCAGACTTTGAAATCTAATGGAGTTTGCCTTGCAGATTTTCGAGACTGTTTGGGTCCAATGACCCCTGTGTTCCTTCCTCCCTATGGAAATGGGTATAAGTACCCTATGAATGTTCCTCCTTTATATGTTGGCACCTCTGTATAGGTCCAGAGCCAGAGGAGAACCTTGCCTTAGAACAAACAGACCATGCCTGTAACTAACTTTGATAGGAGTTTGTACTGTTTCTAACTTTGTGTTTCATTTGTATTGCTGAAATAGTTTAAGGATTTCTGATATCATGATAGAATGAATATATTTTGTATACATTCAACAAAAAAAAAACATGCATTTTTTAGGGTCCAGAGGGTGGAATATGCTGATTTGAAAGGATGTATGTACCCTTGAAAAGCCATGTTTTAATCAAAATGCCATTTCATAAAGGCAGAATAATCCCTATTCAATGCTGTATGTAATTAGATCATCTCCCTGGAGATGTAACCCAATCAAGAGTGGTTGTTAAGCTGGATTAGGGGAGGCATATCTTTACCTATTTGGGTGGGTCTTGATTGGTTTACTGGAATCTTATAAAAGAGGAAACATTTTGGAGAAAGTGAGAGATTCAGAGAGAGCAGAGAAGAACAACATAGCCACAAGAAGCAGAGAGCCCACAAGCCATGACCTTTGGAGATGAAGAAGGAAGATGCCTCCTAGGAGCTTCATGAAACAGGAAGCCAAGAGAGAAAACTAGCAGATGACCTTGCTTGCCATGTGCCCTTCCAGCCAAGAGAAAACTTGTGACTGTGTTCACCCATGTGCCTTCTCACTTGTGAGAGAAACCCTGAATTTTATCAGCCTTCTTGAACCAAGGTATCTTTCCCTGGATGCCTTTAATTGGACATTTGTATAGACTTGTTGTAATTGGGACATTTTCTTGGCCTTAGAACTGTAAACTAGCAATTTCTTAAATTCCCCTTTTTAAAAACCATTCTGTTTCTGGTATATTGCATTCCAGCAGGTAGCAAACTAGAACAGTAACTTATTGTACACAGACTTTACAATGATGTTTTGTTTGGAAAGCCAAAAAATAAAGTATCCAATAAAGAGCAAAAAATAAAAACACCTAGTAGCATCAGGGTAATGGGAAATCATAAAAAAATTAAAAAATTAAAAAATAAAAACAAAAACAAACAAAAAAGTCAAAAGACAACAATCCTGAGATGACCCAATTTTGGAATTAATACACAAGTATTTAAAGCAGCTATAACAAATATGACTAATGTCTTAAGGGAAAAGATAGATATAATGAATGAACAGATGGCTAGAAGGGGAATCTTAGCAGAGAAACAGAATAAAAAAGTACCAAGTGGAAATTAAAAAACTAAAAAGTAAAATATTTGAAATGAAAAATATACCTAAGGACCTTAATAGGATAAATGCAGAAGGCAAAAGAGTCCTGACTTCGAAGGATGGATCAACAGAGACTACAGAATCAGAAAAAAGGAAAAAAGATTTAAAAACAATAAATAGAGACTCAGTGACCTGTGAGACTATTTTAAATGGTGTAACAAGCATGTAATTAGAATTCCAGACATAGAAATGTAATAGGATAGGGCAGGAAAAAAACACATAAAAGTCAATGCTGAAAAAAAAAAAAACCACCTAAATTTAGTTAAAAAAATAAAAACTTACAGACACAAGAAACTTAGAGCTATCTATGCAGTATAAATTCAAAGAAAAATTTCACCTAGGAACAGTGAAACAGTCAAACTGCTGAAAATCAAAGTTAAAGAGAAAATATTCAAAGCATTAGAACAAGTGGCCTACTACACACACACACACGTACACACACACACACATACAGAAGAAAAATGGTAAAAGTGGCACATGAGTTCCCATGACAAAGAATGGAGGTCAGAGACAATGGAATGACCTCTAAATGCTTAACAATCATCAGTCCAGGATTTTATATCCAATAAAAATATTCTTCAAAAATGAAGGCAAGATAAAGACAACTTCAGATAAACGGGAATAGAGAAGTTGATTCCAAAGACCTGTATGATAAGAAATATTCAAAGAAACTCTTCAGGCTGTAAGAAAACAATCACCATATGAAATTTTTGTTCTACAGAAAATAGTGAAGGGGTACATGGGTGGTTCAATGGTAGAATGCTTGTCTTCCATGCAGGAAACCCAAGTTTGATTCCCAGATCATGCACCACCACCCCAAAAAAAGAATGAAGAACAGCAGAAATGGTTAATATGCAATCAAATGTAGACTAAATTTGTTTTCTTCTTTAAATTTCTTTAAAATATATGCAGCTTTTTTTTTTTTTCTTTGGCATGGGCAGGCACCAGGAATCAAACCCTGGTCTCCGGCATAGCAGGTGAGAAGTCTGCCTGCTGCACCACTGTGGCCCGCCTGATACATAGCTATTTAAACCACAGTTTTAACACTGTAGAGAGGAGATTTCAATATGTGTGTATGGGAAGCATTAAAGCATAGAACTACACCTGGCATTTATTAGTTGCTCAATACATACCAGTTAAATAATGCTTACTTAATTGAGGTTGCCTCCCTTGAGCTAGGTAGCCAGCATAAGGCTCCTGTAGCCCTAATCTTCCAGGATTCTGAGTAGCTATGGCCCATCTCTAGTTACTGGCACTAATGATCTGTGTGGATACTCTCTAAGAGTATATCTTTCAGGAATGTCTGTGGTTTAGATTAATATGTTGCTATCTCCCAGTATTTCATTGCAGTACCAGTTACAATAGTGAGCATAACACAGGAGACCAATTAACTTTCTTGGTTATATGACAGAAAGGAAGTCCGTGATAACCCCACCTGTTTGGGATATATTTCTCTCTAATAACATATAAGCATGGTGAGATACTAGAGTTGAGAGCATGAGTTTTGATATTAGAGAGAACTAATTCCATCTGGCTTGTAGATGTATGGCCTAGGACAAGTCACCCTAGCTCTTGGGGCTTCTGTTTCCTTATCTGTAAAACAGGGAAAACATTTCCATCATAAGATTGTCAGGATGAGTAAATGAGACGAGGTCTATCAACCTCCTGGTGCCTAAATTCCTGATGGAATTACTTTGTGATTAAAAAGAACTTTAAAAGTACAAACCTTATAAAAGTGTAAAGTAGATAATGAACATGGACTCTGGCTGATTCTACCAAAACATTCCTTTTTCGTTGAACATACCAGTGAATGCTTCTGCTAAGTCATCCAATTCAGGGTCCTTTAAACACATCCCACAATTAAGGAAGAACCACATTCCCTTGAACTGGTGCTTCTGTCCTATCAGCAGGCCAAGATAACCTGACCCCACAGTGGCCCAAGTGTTCATATAAGCTTCTCCCCCAAATGAGCGCGTCAACTCAAAAACTGATTTAAGCACATGACAGGTAGCATCACACTAGTTCATGCTACATACATCCCCAAATCCCAGACAGTAAGACTCCATACAAGAGGCTACTGAAAAGATACAGCCAGAACACATGGTTACAGAAGGATCAGTGTCCTCTGTGAGCCCTCAAACCCTCGTCATGGCCTGTGCTGTAACTCATCTCCCCTAGTACTCAGCTTGAGGAACAAAAGCAACAAATGAAAACCCAGGGAGCAGCCTCCAGCACCCCTCCTCACTCAGCATGCCAACCGGGCGAGAAGCTGGCCAAGGCCAAGCCCTCCATAAAGCCACTGGGGCTCACCTGACTTGTTACAAAGATAAGCCGAGCATGGTGTGCATAATCTGAACTTCAGAAACGTGTTACTTCTCTGGTTAATTGCTAGTCTGGTGGCTCTCTACCTGCCCTTAACTTTCCACAAATGCTTAACTAAAGAGCCCATCATTACCCGCTTCATAAGGATTAGAGATAAAGCATAAGCTTGATTATAAGCTATAAATGTGAGTAATTTGAAATGTTATCCATTATTACAAAAATATACGATAATAATTTCCTCTTTAATGAAAGGGAACATGTTTATAGTGGTCCCAAGCTCCTTGTGCAGGCTTTGGGAAAGAGATGAAACATGATAAACAGCCTAGCCTTAGGACGGGCATCTGGGATACAATGGTACAAAGGAATACTCACTACTTAGCAGGGTCATAAAAATGCAAACACATCACCACACTTGTATGATAAATACTGGGTGAGTTTACTGGGCTCCTTTCTTGAAGGGGCTGCAGGTCACTGAGAAGGTTCGATGTCAAGTGTAGGGAGTCAGAGGAGCCAAAGAGAAAGACCACCAGAAAACCACGTTCTCATTCCCAGCATTAAAAGTCAGAAATGAAGACTTACCCAAGTAAATCCTAAGTACCGAGATTAAAAATACCTGCAAATACATAATACATAACACAGATGGTAAATGTACAACACATTCTAAAGCTCCCAACCACATAAACGTGACATGGAGAAGGGAGACTGTGAATGTGAACCAGAAGCCTAGGAAAAGCTGGTGAAATTTCAAATTTGTAATAAAAACTGAATGCAGTCATTGAATAGGAAGAAAAGATGAATCCTTTTCTCAAGAAATGGAAAGTAGGCCTGGTAGCTGAGAGCAGGCTGCTGTCCCCATGGCATAACTGTTACCAATCTGCAACCTTTGCAAGTGGTAGGTGGTCTGTAAGGGGCACTGTGACGGCCCTGGGGCTTCTTGGAGTCACTAAGAACAGAGGATTCCTCACATTCCAAGCAGATGACTTTCAGAACATGACTGCTGATCCCAAATTCCAGTCAATGTTAGAAAATCCAAGGCCAATTGAGTCACAGATCTGAACCACTGGCTGCAATATGACAAGGGGGCTAGGATGGCACCATGCCTATGAGATGTTGACATCCTACCTTAACCCAGTGAGCAGGTGACAGAACTGGGAGAACAAGCCACGGTGCCAACACCAACAGCTAAGAAGTCTTGGGAAAGCAAAGTGGCGATAAAAGCTTTATGGCTACCCCTCCTTACGCTGAGTGTTCTCTTTCTAAATTAAAAGTCGTTTTCCATTTTTAACAGCACCAACAATAACACTTTATAGAGCACTCTCTTTTCACAGAGCACTTTACAGTCATTAGTTATTTAATCCTCAGAGGTGTCTCAGGAGGCCAACGGGCAATGGACTCACTTACTACTCCCCTTTTCTTGTCCAGAAGAGCAAGGGCTTGCCCACACAGTATACAGGCTGAAGGCAGTGACACACATAATATGGGGTGAGGAGCTTAATCCAAGCCATAGTTTGCATTTGCTGAGCTCACTGATATTTGCAGAGCAATTATTTTTTTTATGCACAGTCAAATCATTTTCACTAACAGAACCACTCTCGCCCTTGTTCCCCCTTAGCAGACACCAATGCCAGTTGTTCAAAGTGGTAAAGATTTTATTACAACCTTCAAGTTAACAATCCCTCCCAAATGTATTTGTTGCCTGGAGAGGCAACAGACATGATCAGTCAATTCAGATATAACAAATCTACCCAGTGAAATAGTTATGCAACTATAAATCCACGTTTGACGGAGACATTTCTGTCTATCAGAATAAAACTCCAGACAATTCCCAAAGCCCACACTCCTCTCCATACATTTCTCTAGCTCTTTCCTGTGATTATTTCATTTACTTAATATGTATGGACCACCTACTGTGTATAAGACACTGCTACGCTATGTACAAGACACTGCTGTTTCTATAAGGGAAAAGATGTTAACTGTACATGGTTCTGGACTCAAGGATCCACAGGCAAGGGATAGAGATGAGAGAGACATGAGCTATACAGGTGCAAGATAAAAAGCAGCAAGTCCCAAAGTCGACTGGGGCTGAGGCGCTGCAAACAGACCACGGTGTAAAACCTCACTTCTAACTGGTGGAGAACCAGAACAGCTTCACAAAAGACATCGTCATTGAGCTGAGCCTTGGAAAATGTTAACAACTTTGATGTGGGGGATAAAATGCATTTCAGGTGTGCTCAGAACAGCAGGCGAACAGGCTCCAGATAAGATCCAGTGGAGGTAGGCAAGGGGGAACTTACTTTTGCTTCCAACTGCCTGGGTAGTACGGTGAGGGGAACAAAGGTCCTGTCCCCCCACCCTAGTTAAAGAAACCCCCGTCCCAACCCAAGCCTCCCTCTATGTGGACAGCTCTTTTTTTGTTCTTCACAGGTCACATCACTGTCAGAAATTGTTTACATTCCACGTCATTGTTCCACACACACCATTAAGAAGTAAACATCTTATTCATCTGTGTATCCAGAGCACTGTCACTGACAGTCACAGATTTTGTCCAACTTTTTTCTCTCTTCCCAGAGTCTGTCCCGATGAAAACTCAGGAAAGATCCCTCCAAGGAAGGGGGCCCTACATTTGAATAAAATGAACACAGATCTTTAGACAGCTTTCAAACTGGAAAGGAAGATTGGGAAGCCAGCCCCAAAGCCACAGACCCCAAGATGCCTTTTCTTCCCTGGAAATACTATCTCCAAGGATCTTTAAGATATAAGTTCAACATAAATAAGGACTTAAAAAATAAAAAAGTAAGTAACAAGAGCTATAAATTCCACTGTGTGGGTCCCAAAACTCCATGCTGTTCACTGAAATCCAGAATGGGAAGTTACATTTTCCTAGCAGTTAAACTCAAACGCGCTCCCTGTCGTCCCTCTGTTTTTGAGGCAGCGGCCAACCATATGCACATATCTGGTATCCACACCTGTCTGGGGCTTCTAATAACAGAAAGGAATTGCTTCCACAAAATATGTTTTTAGGATCACAACGATAATTGAGACAGAATGCTAAGCTGGCATGATTTGGGGGGATCCATCTAAAAAGCCTAATCATGGCTAATTCACCATTTGCAGCTGTCCTGGGATTTCATGCAGAGCGCTGGTTTCACTAAGGTAATTGGTGCTATTGAAACAAGCCAGTGCTCTGCAGTTCGCTGCATCCCCCCTTGCCTCTGGGCAGGGAGAGGATCAATATTTGTTAGGATTGCTTCTTGTTCCAACAATGTAAGATTTACAATACTAGCTGGGATTCTCACTTTGTCTTCACACAACTCATCAGTGGAACCCAATTACTAACCTCAGACAAACAACATTAACATGAGCCTCTATGCTGCTTTATTGCCCTTCATCCAAGTCTCATTTCAGGGTCTTCAGGCAGTGCCACTATAACAGATACTACACTTTAAAGTGTGCTCCAAGGAATAAATTCTCAGTCTTTCATTACTCGTACCTTGATTTACTTCATATCATCTTGCTGCTATAGACAAAGATAACACACTGTAAATTACAGCCATCCTGTCTTGGAGTTTCAGAGGTAGGGGGAAGGCAGGGGAGTCAGGCTTAGGCTTCACAATTAGTGCTGGACCTGGCGCTGTCACTCCCACTTTGCCCACGATTAGCCGATGTTTATTAGAACCATTTGCAAAGTGTGGTTTCAACACATGCCTTCCCCCACCCTCTGTCCTCCCTTCTGCCAGAGAGCCCATTAAATGCAAAAAAAAAAAAAAAAAAAAAAACCCTTAAAGCCAAATGAAAATATGGTCCCAACTTTTCTTTATCACACCCCTCTGCAGGTTATCAGCTCATGCACACCGGGTTCAGGATGAACACGGTAAATTCATTTAGTGGAAAAACCCTCACGGTAATCAAGCTCCTGTTACAAAATGGCCCCAAATCTCCCAAATTGGGTGTAATCCTCAGGACTCCCTCTTCTATCCTGAACCCTTGTCTAGATCAGAGCCATCTACCTTTGCCTTGAATTTCTACTCCCTAGAGCACCAGGGCAAGGAGAGACCTAGGAAACAGTCATTGGAAAAAGTCCTTCAAGTTAGCTGTTGCAGTACCCCCTTATTTGTCCTACAATTTCCTCCATCCTCCATCCTATTCCAGTGGCTGATAACTAAGAACATTAGTTTTATGCGACTTGTCAAGCTCAAATGAAAAGAGAGCTAACTTTAATGACACTGCAATTAATCGCCCCAATAGACAGACAGCTAAAAGACAAGATATTGACTTCATTAAGGATAATGTATTATGTCATTAAGTTGGTAGGGTCACCTTGTGTATCATACATGCCTGCTAATATATTGGCATTTTCCTCAAATAAGATAAATTCAGATATGAGTGATATAGCTGATTAGAAAATGTTTAATCCAAAGAGGCTACTTTCTGTACACGCCTGCTCTACGGCCCCAGGTGGAAGTGAAGTTGTAAGAAACCATTATAGGCCCAAGATTATCTCATATGCTACCAGATCCAACTCATTTATAACCTGGCCCTCCCCCCCACCCTTCATTTCTATAGTTAAAAGGGTGCCTTAATTGATGGAAGTTACAGAGCATTTGGCAACTTGATGGTTCACATGCCTGCGTTGGGGGGAAGGGGCCTTTAAACACTGTGCCTGTTTTATTTTGAACATTCACAGGCCCAGACAATTCACATGAAAAGAGCCACATGCTGGTGGTGACATGGAGTGAGGGGTTAACCCCGGCAGGGCCAGGGCCCCAAAGCTACTCATTTGAGAAGAGAAATTGTGATACAACACAGCTCCCAATCGGATCATTCTTTTTAATTTGAGATCTTCTCTTCAAGACATATCTAAAGGGAGTTGGTTGGCTTAACATAAAGTCATTTTTCATTTAGAGTGGAGTATTCACAAATTAAGATACATCTGGCAAAGCTTTTCCCAGCACTTGATTTCCCATAAATAAAACAAGGTTTTGTAGAAATTATTTATCTCTCTTCCACTAATTCAGCAGGTTTGTAATCATAGTTCATATGTTGTCTGAAGCTGAGGAATTCCCTCGGAGAGTGTCTTGTCACTCTCTAAATTGGTAACCAGTTTAATAACACACTCATTTGGGTGGGGGGGTGTCAGGATTTCTTTCCCTACTCAAGCAACTTTGCTTTTACTCTGTGAACACAGTATAATTTTATAGCATTTCATATGATTTAAGTAAAATAATTATTTGTAATTAGGGGCTTAGTCCATAAGCAATACTTGGATAAGAAAAGACAAACTGAAGATAAGAATGTTGCATAAATTACTGAAATGTGCGTCAGAGTGAACAAAAGATAAATATATCTATGGACATACATGCTACATATATGTTCATATGTATGTAATGTACATAATTAGATGTCTAGATATAATATTAATTCTAGAACTTCATACCCTGAAAGAATCTCAGAGACTGGCACACACATCCCCCTCCCCCACAACCCCCCCATTTTAAAGATGAACACATCAAACTTGAAAGAAGTGAAACTGAACCACATTCACAAAGCAAATTATAACCCAGGTCTGATGATTCCAGGTCAGGGGCTCTTTCCTCGACACTTTCCTATTTCCATCCCTACATATGTACACACCTCTTTAAATCCACTTTTCCTACTCACTGACAGAACTTTCTGGATTGTGTCTCCCTTACGGGAGTGCAGAAATATTACTCAATGTATCAGATGCCTTTATAAACAAAAATGATAAAATCCAGGAGACGTCTTCCCAGACATCACCAGGCTGGTGGCTTAAAACTAACTGCCTTCTCACTCACAATCAGTCTTTAAAATTAAACAATAAAATAAAAATAAAAATAAAAATAAAGGAGGTGGTCACAGCCCAGCCCAGAGCAAAACCCCTGATTGGCAGCTCCCCATCAGATGTCAGGAACACACCCAGTGCACACTTTCCCTTCCTGCCGTTGCTACTGACATTAAAATTCACTTCCTTAGTTTTCCCAACTTCAGGCAGGACTGACAGCAGTGAGAAGCATCCCAGCAGCTTGAGGACAGGCACCTCTAAGGAGTGACCTAAGGAGAACTTCTTGCCACTCCTTCTCAAAACCCGTCACTAATTACCAACACCTGCAGCCCTTCATGCCAAGCCACACCTTTTAACCCGAACCTTCATCTTTTCTATCATTTCCATTAAGGTTGTCAAAACCAGAAGTTTAGGAACCTTTCTCTGTGACCTTGGCATTTCTTTGAAGGCTTAACATATTGGCGTTTTTTTCCTCTGACTGCATCTCTTCTCATTTGTCATGATTATTGCTGAATTTTTCAACTGTCATTCCCACACGTAAATCAATGGTTGTCTACTTCCCCTTTGTCATATCTGCAATGGCAAACAGCCTTTCCCTTCTAAATGAAGCTTCCTCCCTTTCCATCCATTACAAGGGGCCTGTCTGCAGGAGAAGTCAATCCTTTGTTAGGTCACTGCATTTATCATGCTTCCAATCAGCATCTGACACACTTATTCAGCCAGGTCTTCACCCACACAATCATCGCTCATCTGGGCTTCTGCTGGAATGTATTTATGCGTGGTGTTTTCACGATCCATCTGGGGCAGTTTTAAATTTTTCACCCCTGCCCTTCTCTTCCTTGGGACCTTCATTGCTTAGAGGGAGTGGAATGGTGGGGAGGGGAGGGGAGGGAAATGCAGTGAAAGGGGGTAGGGAAGGAGGTGGGAAGGAAAGAACAAGTGACTTGGTTTCTGTGGGAGGAGCTGTGAGACAGTTTCCTTCTCAGTAAGAAACTGAGAGGGAACCAAGAGAGAAGCTGGATCCAGGCCTGGGGGCCCTAAGTACGGAAGAGCCCCTTGTACTATGGAAAGTGCCCAAGATGGACACTTGCCGTAATCTACTGGATGGGAGTGCAGCCTCATGGCATTTAACAAAACCCCTTTATAAGCATATTGGCTCCAATGGTCATGCAGGACTCTATGACTGACAAACAGCTCTAAAAGAGACCCGACTTTCTAAGAATTCACACTTCTTCCAGGTAGTGCTTAGCCAGGGCTTGAAACAAGCCGGTATGAGTTGCCAGGAAACTCCCAGGTGAACACGGGACTAATATCAACACTGTTAGTGGACACAGACTGGACCCCCAGACAGCTGACTGTGCAGCACCTGGACCCTGCCCAGTAGGCAGGTTCCTCCTCCCACCTGCACCAATGACCTTCCATGCCCTCACTGCCTCTTCACAGGTCTCATTATCGCCCGAGTCTCAGGCCTCTCTACATGCCCTGACTTCTCTTGGATGGAAAATATTCAAACAGAATTATCCAGGCTTTCCCTTCCCTATACCAGTTTTCAACTCAGGGTTCAGAGAAGGGACACTTCCAAAGTTGGCCTGGGCCCCACCAGCTGCCCGGCCTCTTCTTGGCCACTACTCCTTCTCATCCAGGCACCCAGGCAAAGTAAGACATGGAATGGTCATAAATCCAAGGTATATTTACTTTGTTGCCCTCCTCTGAGCAAAGAAGAGTCCTAGAAAACCAACAGGTTCATGCAAAGGGAATAGTTAAGGTTTCTGTAAAGGCTGACACTGGGGCTCTGAGGTGTTTAATGAGTGTAATTACACATGTTTATGTCATAATTAATTAATGATAAAGTCATTCAACCTTGTTTTCTTTTCCTTAGATCAGCAGGTAATGCTTTCCCCTCATCAGGAACCACGAACACACATTTTAAAGATACAGACATTAAGACCTGCTAGTGTTGAATAGCTTGACTAAGGCCACAGATTTAACCCAGAGGAATGGGGCTGCTTGATTCTTCACTTATTGCTACTGGACACCTTAGAACTTTCCTGATGTACTTATTGTGGATATCGTTGTTGGGGATGCTGTTTATAGTTGTGCAGTATGTGACTTGCACAGCTGGATATGGCAGCCCTCTATAAGTGTGGTAAATGGGAAGGGGATCTTTTACAATGGCACTTTATATGGGCAGAAACTTCTCTACGCAAAGCCGATACAGCATGATACAACTATGAGAACCTAAAAATACATCCTTATATATTTTTGAATATGAGGACACCAAAAAATACACTATCACAGCATTCTCCCTGTGTTAGCTAAACATCTACCCACCCCACACAACTTGTGAAACTGTTTTTCTATGTGGAGATAGTGGGTTTGGAGTACTAGGCACATCATTCTAGCAGATGCATGGCCAAAGAAGAGTTACTGCTTCATCTACCTAATGACCCCAAAGCATCTTAAAGGAATTTATATTGCACTGTGGACCTTCTGTGACCTCAATTACTGAGGCAGAAAACCACCTTGTTTTGGATCCACTGCTCTTAACAAAAACTAAGCCACTTCTTTTTCAAGCAAAGGCTACAACACAGCCAGCACTGTATCCAAAATACGTTCTTGCTCTTTAAGTCCTCATCCAAGTATGAGCACAGGTATTCAGTGCAAGTCTTGAGATATTTCCCCATTAGTGATGCATCACAGCCAATTTCCGTGGTTGAACATGGGGTGACAAGTTGAGGGATGAAGAGCCTAGTGAATCTCATTGGCCAATCTCCTCCAGCATCCTCCTAGGACATCCCAGAGCCTGACTATCCTTTCAGTCTGATCATTTGCTTGAAGGTGATGAGGCAGGATGGTGACAGCTCAGATAAGGTTCCTGTCCACAATTTCTTAAATTCAGACCCACTGTCAGAAAGGATAGCGTCTGGCAAGCCATGTGTTGAAATACCTGTGATTATTTCAAAAAGGGCTAGAGGAGTCATTCTGAAAAGGATTATATCGCCGCATAATTCTGCAGAATTATGAGTGATTCTTGAGTAAGGATTTGTTCAAATAATTTTACAGTTTACAAAAATACCTTTACATACACTGTTTTGGTGGGTTATGTCACATAGCCTGGCATTACCCTTAATGGTCGTCAACATTATAAACCACTATAGGCTCCCAAATAAAACTTCCAGGCAGGGTCTTCATGCATAAGATCCACAGAAGCAGTGCACACAGAATGGCCAAGATAAAATGATGATGATCCTTGGGAATAAACTAAATGATTTAACTTTTTAAAAATATTTTTTGTGGGCAGATAATTTATTCAGGCTGGTTTCTTCAGAGTATTTGAGTTCCCTAATGAGCTTCTCTATGGCCATCCCTTTTATTATGACCAACTGGAAAGAAAACAAAAGCAATGCAATTTGCAACTGGGTGGCTTGATCAGTCAGACTACATGGACTAGGAATCTTTAAATCACAGATCAGAACTGTGGAAAAGGAGTATTAGTATTCATTAGTCTTCCAGGCTTGCAAGCAAGTATTATCATAGGAAAAGAACAAAAGACATAATATGTGCCACAAAATCAAGCTCAAAATGAGAACTAGAAGACATTTGTTGTTGGTAAGAATGGCAATGGTCAGTTGAAGAGGCACGTGTAAAGAACTGACTGAGGTCTCAAGGATTTTGTGGACAAACACAGCTTCGATATGGTGAGGTGAAGAAGCCACATGATGCAATATTATGCTTTCAGATTCTAATGGGTGAATGTAGAGTCTTAAATCAAACACTGGACACCATCAATGTGGTTTCACAGCTGGCAAAGTCAGTTCCACCGATAGGAGTTTCCCAGTTGGAGAATCAGGTGGCTCCAAAATGCTAATCAAAAAGGATGTTAAGAAACCGAGACAGCCTTGAACCTCTTTTCTCTGTAAAAGAGATTCACTGAGGTCTGAGTGTTCTTGGGGGAACTTCCTGAAAGATGAGGTCCAAAGAAAGGAAATAACTGGATTCTTGGTTCATGTTTCCCTTCAATTCAGATCTTTGTTATATAACAACTTTATTAACTCCCAGAATGATTTTTGCAATTCCATTTCCTTTTGGGGAGAACATGTGTCATTATCATCATTTTAGGTTCTTGAAATTTGGGTTTCCATGGTGTGCAGACATTTGAAGAACAATGGAAATTCTGAACCGAAGTCCCTTAATATGAAATGCCACTCAGTGACGAAAATGTAGACGACCTAGACATTTATAAGTTTAGGCAAGGTCAAATTTGGCACAGATCTTCCTGCCTTCCTCCTTCCCCCAAAACCTCTATGAGTTGATCAACCTCTGACATTGAAAGTAGGCTCCTCTGTCTCCATTTACAAAGTTCATGACATCTGTAGAAAGTCTTACCTGGGCCACAGTGGCTCAGCAGGCAAGAACGCTTGCCTGCCATGCCAGAGGACCCAGGTTTGATTCCTGGTGCCTGCCCATGTATTAAAAAAAAAAAAAAAGAAAGTCTTACCTACCTGGGCACAGACAATTTATTCCACCCTGGAAAGATACTCAAGTTCTCCAACTTCTTTTTAACTTGGAATTAAAGGCAGTTTTGAGTCTCAAGCAAATAGATGCAGTGTATGGAACCAAATGGTATAAAGACACCTTGGAAATTTAGTTGATAAAATCCTGTAATCTGTTCTAATGGTGTCAAAACTTTGTAGTCTGATTGTCCTTGAGAGAATATTCTTCTTATAATTCTACAAATAGCAACTTTCCCAAGCTGATAAGGAAGGTGATAAATGGAATTCTTATTAGGCTCCTGAGTTGGATTAAATTACTTCAAATTTCAATTTCAAAATTCTAATTTTTCTATCATTTAAGGCTACTTCCTTTGTAACACAGCACAATTTATATTTGCCACACAGACGTCATCAACATAACTAAATGAACAGTACAGTCTGAAAGAATACATAGCAGGTGTGGAGGCTCGGAGTGGCAATAAAATCTTTCTTAGCAACTTTGACAAATGTCTCACTGACCAATTATCAATAAACTACACCTCAAATTACCTTCAGTCTAACAGTTATGATCACTGAAACCATCACCATCATCGTTACTAGCACCTAATATCCACTTTTTATAGAACTTTGTTGGGTTATAAATCCACCAGTAGGCCCATTTAATCTAGAGTAAATACAATTTGACTAATCCTCCAGATTTCTGTCCAAAATGACTGTATCAGTTTCCTCTACCACCAGAAGTACACCAACGTTACAGAGTTTTGTCACATCTCCAAATAAAGCATAAAGGAATTCAAAAGGTGCTGTATCTGTAAAAAGCCTAAGTTCCACAATGCAAACTGTCCTTATTCCATTCTCATTTTCATTGGTAACATTTAAATTTCTAAACAATGACTGAGGGTTCTGGAGAGAGGTGTTTATAAAACATCGTGGTTTTAGCCGAAGCAGGTGCAAGAACTATTTTTAGATAGGTTTAAGCTTCATGAACCATGAAAAACAGAACATAAATCTTCTAGGGGCTCTCTATATTATCTTCTTCAGTATAAAAGCACATGCTTTTCAGGAAGCAGAATGACAGGCAAAATGCTCAGTGTGCTTCACGGTACGAACAAATGGTAACAAGATTTGCACAGGCCTCAGGGTAGAGATTGTTTTCACTTATTTCTCAGCAGTACCTAAGAATGATTTTGCATAATACTTGTTGCAGTTGAGTATTAATTTTGAACAGGATCCCAACCCTGTCACAACAAGAAGTGTAGGAAGAGAGGGCTCAAAGAAGTGAGACCTGCACAAAACTCTCACAACAATATGTTAGCATTTATTTCCGGTGCACAAAACAGGTTGGGATAAAGCCTGCTCATTGTGCTCCTCAACTGCAGGATCCCAAAAGTAGTAAAACAGGGACTTGGATGAAACCAAGAACCTGAGACTAGTTTACAGTGGTCCCTGGCACAGGGGCAACTTTCCTTCTCACGAAGAAATTAGAGGGCTCAGTAGACAGTAAGGCTTAATTTCCCTTGCTCCAGGCTTTGAGATCTCAAGAAGAAAACATGAACAACCCCTCATTTCTTTGAGCAGGGGAAACTAGTAAATTGATAACCTGCTCTCAGATAGGAAGGCCATAGGAAGATCAGCGGAGAAAAAAGGGAGAGCCCTCTATTTGCTGGAGGTAATATGCCAACCATATGGGGAACAAAAGCACTCCACTCTGCAAACTACTAGCTGGATAATCTCAGGAGAAATCGTTTAGCTTCTATGAGACTCAGTTTCCTCACTTGCAAACATGAAGATAAACGTTAACTTACAATGATGGCCTGGGCAGAAATCAGTGAGATGACAGTATCTACCAGACAGGCTACCCATTGCCTACATCTTCTTATAAAAAATGGAAACACACATTTGCACATGATTTACACAGATTCCACCAACTTAGGCACCAATTCATAATTGTTCACTCACACACACTCAACACCATGCATCAAAGGCTTGTATACGCACCCATGCACATGCATGCACACACACACACATAAGGCTGCACTCACCCATGTTTCTGAATGCCTTAGCTGCCATTTTCTCCCCTGGACACACCTACCTCCTACTGAGTACTAGGGCACTGCCTGCCACTTGGGCCTCAAGGTCCTTCCCGATTGTGGCGGTGACAGCTGAGACCAGGGCCCCCTCTGCTTCTGATGCCATCTCCTACTTGGCATCACAGAACTTCTGAATGTGAGAATCACAAGGCTCCTTAGAAATCCTCAAACCTGGTGGTTCTGAAATCAATTTTTTACGGGGTTATTCTTCTTTCAAAGGAACTCTCCCCCACTTACTCCAATATGTGAAGCAGCACAGGCAGCATTTACTGCCCACCCACCCCATCCCCAAGAACTCTTCAACATGACCATGAGATTCAGCCACAGAGCCCTCGAAAAGGGTCCCGGGAAATCCCCTTCATTTATCATATGGAGAAGTGGGGACCAAAGTGACAAAGGGACTCATCCAGTACCATGGGAAGAATATGTGGCAGGACAGGACCTAAAATCTAGATATACCAGCTCGAAAAGCCACCACTCTTTCCCGAGTTGCCAAAATATGGCCATCTAAATATCAGCATTTATATTAAGCATTAAATCCATTTTACTAAACAGTAACTACCCTCACTGTATATGATGCACCCAGCTTTAGATGTCAACTAATTTGACTTACTCTCCCTTTCATTGCCCTTATATCTTGCTTAATAAGACATTTTATTCAGATACTGCTGAGGTAATAAAGGACGAAGCGTGGTTGCCAAATGTACTGCCATTTTTATTTTTAGCTTCACTGGAGTAAGGGGTTATTTTCTTGTGAAAAGGATGAAATGCAGCTGCTGGCCTTTTAAATTGTATCACGCAATCCTGCTGTTGCCCGAGCAATAGATTTCTAGATAACTGCAGCAATCTTCTCAAAGTGTAAAAAAAAACCAAAAAAATAGCCGCTGCCACCCTTCCTAGACCCTGCCCAGCCCTGATTGTAAAGTATCAGTGAGAAGGGTGATTTCAAACACCCCATGAATTCACTGACACCCCTCCCGCAGGAGCTAGGAGGCTGCAGTGTAGCAGGCTCAGCAACAAACGATACAAAGCTCTGGCACTTCCTACTGTACTGTGTGTGTGTGTTTTAAACTCACATTTATTAACTAGTCATTGTATACAGGGCAGTGCCAAGCACTTTACATGAATTATGTCATTTAATTCTCACCATAATCCTCTAATGCAGGTACCATAGTTACCACTTTATACCCGATAGAACCAAGACACAGAGAAATTAAGTTGCCCAAGGTCAACGGTTAGTACATGTCGAAGCCAGGATTCAAACCCAGGCCTGCAGAGCTCTGGAGCCTTGACTATTAACCACTACACCACACCTGCCTTGGATACAGCAGAGGCATGGTGTCAGCATACCCGAGTCCAAATCAACTCCACCACTACTTAAAAGCTGTGTGTCTTTAGGCACATACCTTAACTTGCCTGAGCTTCACTTTCCTCATATATGAAATTAAGAAGCACCACTAGCATGAAGTCTCCTTGTAGGGAATGTTTCTTGCTTCCCTGCCTCAAGTCAGGAGGCTCTCTTAATACTTATATAGCAAATTAATAAAAGAAACTGGGTTCTGGTACGAGAAAGAGTAGGTGAGCTGTAAGAACTGCAGAGAGCAAGCTTAGGAAGGGTGAAGGGGTGTTAGTTTTCATACACAATCCCTCTAACTAAGGCTAGGCACAAAAAATACAATGGAACCAACAGCTGAAGGAGAAAGCAGGCATATGCATACAAGCTGAAGACTTGTACAGTTTTACATCTGGGATCGGTGTAGTCACAGGAGTTAGAACAAGGACCACTGGATGGGAGTTTTAGGGCAACTCATTTGGGTTCTTTAAGACTGAACGTCCTACTTGCCTCAAGGGCCTAAAGTTGGTCAGCGCTGCCCCTCTGTAGTGAGCCCACTCTCCCTGGAGATGCCTGAGCTGGACACTGAAAAGGGTGGTTGAGCCCCATTCACTCCAACCCTGAAACTCTTTGATTCCAGGGCAGAAATCCCAGTTATACCCTTGAAGGGCCAGGTTGAGACTGGCAGTGGTGCTGCTCAGGTTTGAAATTCGCTGCATCCAGAGCACAGCATGGAGCAGAAAGGAGCATCGAAGACACAACCAACCCACCCGGGTTTGTAAAAGACAGTCAGCCAGTGATAGGTGTGGGTCTTACGACACCCAACCCTGCAAGAGTCCCCTCGACATCATATAGGACAGGGAAAGGCCAGAGACTTCCAGGAGAAAAACAAAACAATCACCTGCTGTTGGCAGAAAACAGCCCAATCAGTAGAAAGCCACTCTGCTGATTTACAGCAAAGTTACAGGCAGAGGAGAACAGGCTAAAAACAACATGAGCAGGCGGTGAAGCAAGCGTCACTGCTGTGGTCCTCAGGATGGTACTGGAAGAACCGCACAGGGTGGGCCGACACAAATGTCATTATCCCCATAAATACTCCAGTGGAGACCCTGCTAATTTATCCACTCAATGAACAATTTCTCATTGTACTTCGAGAAAATGAAGAAAAAAAGGCAGACGAGGTACCAGCTCACACGTACCAGGAGCAAAGGGCCCATCTTCTGGTAACTGAAGCTTACATATAAGTAAAATGGTTCAATTCAGAGCACTAAACTACAACTTTCAGACAAAATACCTTGGACCAAAACAGTTTCTTTTGTGACCAAGAAAACCCTTCCTTCAAATCTCTGGTCATTAATCTTTCTCCCTCACCTTTTTTTTTTTTTTGCATGAGCAGGCACCAGGAATTGAACCCAGGTCTCCGGCATGGTAGGCGAGGCCTCTGCCTGCTGAGCCACCCAAACCCACTCAGGCCCATCCCTTCCTCCCCCCTTTTGACAGTGATGACTGCACAGAGAAGGCACCTCTGCGGGCTGACTTCTTCCCAGATAGCCCGATCTGCTTTCTCTATAATCACTGGCCAGTTCTAATAAAATCCCTCCCTGAGCGTGCTAGGCACACAAGAATAATAGAGATAAAACAGAAGTCAACCTGGCATGACCTATGGTGCCAGACTACCTGTGAATGAATTCCAGTTCCACCACTTCCTAGCTGTGTGACTTGTCTAAGTTACTTAACCTCTCTTGGCCTTGATTCCTTATCTTAAAAAAAAAAAAGAGCAATATTAATAGAACCTACCTCATTCGGTTGTTACAAGAGTTAAATGAGTCAATACACATAAACATTTACAACATATTTTTTAAGGACATACATGCAAAATATTTTTAAACGTGGTAAAACTATTTTCCAACCCCTCCTAGACTCTAATACTCTGGGACAATTAAATCGTAAAGACACGATGCATGTTACAGAGGAAGTACTCCAAGGCCTGAAATAAAAATGTTCATTACCAGCCAGGCCCCTGCAAGATGACCAAATTAACCTCACTGCCAGGAGTATATTAAGAAAGAATAATAAATTATTCAAAACCCAATGCTGATATAGCAAAAAAATATTTATGGAAAAATCATCAGATTATCGCATTTTAATCAGGATCCTGTTGTATGGCTAAAGCGTTAAGTCCTCGAAGCACTTTGGCACAAGATAAGCTAGTTCCAGGGTGACTTGATACCAGCGTTGTCTCTGAGAAAAGGGACAGCATAACCCCGCTGGGAAGAAAAGGTCAGCAGAGGAGGCGGCTGTAGAGCTGAAAAGCCAGAAATATGCCAAGACATCCTTAGGTGTGCTTGTAAGAAAGCCACCTACTCATCTAGACTCAGTGTCGGGCCAGCTCTTAAATCACCCTTTTCTGCAAAAGCAGAGAACCCTACCCGCACCCCAGACCCTTAAATTTAGTCCCTTGGCCCTTGAAAAAAGGAAAACCAAATTGTAGGCACGCAAACATCCAGGAACTCGCTTAAAAGCTGCCTACCCCATCCCCTTCTCTGTCTCTGTGTTCTCTGGCGCTGCTCCCTGGCCCTCCCACCCCCGCCCCCCGTTTAATGTCTAACTTTATGCCATGTTCTCTTCCTCTTTCAGCACGGCTGAGCAAAGCTGACAGGCGGATTCCTTTGCTTTTCAGGGTATTAAAGCCACTTTCCCGCTCTGACAGCCTGTTCTACTCTGCCACCTTATAGCTCTGGCTTCACACTCGTCTGGGCAGCCAGTCCTTCCTGACAGACCACTGTCACTTCCCATCATCCTCTCTGTATATCCTGCTCTCTCCCCCTCAGCACACATCCCGACTTCCCAACCAATGCAATTATTTTTTTTGACAAGCCATCCATCAGTTTTAACTTTAAAAGCACTTTCTGCTGATATCCATTGTTAAATCCTTTGCTTTTTTATGGGGCTTGCATGAGAGAATATGATATCAGACATTCAAACTACCAAACCATGTAAATTTACTTTGTTCTCAGCTATGTTTCCAATTTCACGTCCAATTTTTCGGTACATTATGCGTAGTTGTTGTGCTTAATATGATGTTGTCAAATCCCATTAAAGTTCACTGCATTGCACGGCTTTAAAAACAGGTTACAATTTGCATTCTATAAAGAAAGGAAGGAGTGCAGTCTGAAGTCAAGCTGAATCTTATTAAAATTATCTGTTCAATTGTTACATTTGTAGATGGAGTAATTTTGAGGCATTAGCTGAGACACATATGAAAATGTCAGTGTGCCAACTAACGACAATGAGAGCAAAGGAATATCTCTGTGAAACTCAATAAAGCTCCTTTGCTGGTGACATAAATTTGATGATAATCCGAGGAAATGAATAAGGGACCATCCGTTTGAATAGGAATTACCTTTTTCTATTAAATCACTTTGGTGTGTTTCTCCTTGGCGGACATCTCGGTGCTAGGCCACCGTGAGTCTCTGGAGACTTGTTCCAATACAAGGGGTTAGGGAGGGCTGCAAAAAAGGAGAATCCCTAAAATGGAAGGTCATTCTTTGGAAAGGGCATCATACTTGGAGGAGTCTTAAAACACACTAAATACAGGCATCAAAATACTTTTTTTTTTTTTTTTTTTTTGCGGTTTGGAACAAGCACAAAGAGGAGCACTGTTCCACGTACCAGTAGCATGTGGTAACTGCACTATCTACAAGCAAATTTCTGAGCACAGAAAACTCACGGGCAAATATATGTGCATTGCCAAGGGGCAGTGCTTGGGGTGATAGGATAGATGGGAGGAATTAAAAGGATGGAACACAGATTTATGAAACTGGAGCCCCTAACTTCAAGTGGTTTCCAGGGGCTTTCTTCCCCCATGCAGTTTCCATTCCAGCTGTATCTATGACAGCACTGATTTCTACCTGTCCTGCCATTAAAGCTACTCTCTGATTTTAAAGGTATCCATCACTGGCACTGAGCAGAATTATGCCATTAGGAGCATTATTAACTGAACCATTGACTTCATTGACTATAACAAGTTGAATTTTTGTTTCACACACACAGAGTATTCCCTGTGCAGACATCTATACCCCCTTCCAAGTTATTTTATTAAGGACACCATAATTTTAATTTTTCCAATGCAGTCGGGTATTTAGGTAAGCCACGCTGACAGAGTATAAAATTCAGTGACTAAGGAAGACGTAATGAGGCGCTGAGGAAGTAAAAGTTGGTGCTCAAGTAAATGTAAGGAAGAAAAGGGAAGAGTGTGTTTTAGGTTCAGCTAAGACACTAACATCTTGTGTGACCTTGAGAAAGTCACTTAACTTCTCTAGGTTCCCATTTTCCATCTGTAAAGCGCGGATAATTGTTCCTTAAGCTATTATAAAGATTAAACCAGATAAACTTTGTAGACTGTATACCCTGGCTCACTGAAAGATGTAGTGAATAATGGGTAATGTCATCATCATCATCACCACCAGCACCAATACCTGAAGAATGGAGTTCAGAAAATGAAATGCAAAGCATAGAAAAGAAAGATCTACTCCAGAAAGAAAACGATTATTTGGGCGAGATGCTGCACAGAGGGCAAACGGTTTATAATTCTCACGATAAATCTGGGCAACTAGTAAGTACTCTGAGGATGATATTGAGAAAGAGTCTGAGGCCTCATCCAATTTGGGGGGGCAAGAGACTGCAGTGAATGAGTTAATATATGTTAGAAAGACAGCCATTAATGTTAGGACCCTGAATCAAAGGGTAAATGGAAAACAAGATTGGGAATCTGGGCAAGGACTTAACCATTAACCACACTGATGAAAAGGAGACAGCAGAAGGCAACTCCAAATTGGCCAATGAGAGCCAAGGAAGCAGATAACACAGCTTCCAACAAGGTGTTCCACCCTGGTCTGTGACATCAGATACTCAAGCAGTGTGTGCTGGTGTGAATCAGTTTTTTAATCCGTTCTTGTGATTAGGGTGTTTCAACTGAGATGTGACCCAGTTCATTCAAGGTGGGTTTTAATCCTTCACGGGAGTCCTTTGTGAAGAGGATAACAGACAGAAAAGCCCAGAGAGCTCAAAGAGAAAGTGTCATGGAAGAGACACTTTCATGTGTCTCTTCACAATGGAAGAGAGCCATTGTGAAATCAGAAGCAGGAGACAAGGGCCAGCAGACGTCGCCATGTGCCTTCCCATGGGACATAGGAATCCCAGATGCCATCAGCCTTTCTTCAGGGAAGGCAACCTCTCCTTGATGACTTACTTTGGACACTTTTAAGGGCTTAGAATAGTAAATTTGTAACCCTAGAAATCCCCTTTGCAAAAGTCAACCGGTTTCTCGTATATTTCATTCCTGCAGCTCTAGCAAACTGAAACACATGCTTTTATGCTCCTATGCTACCAGGCCAGGCCATCTCAACCATTCTTATTTATGAACAAAAGCAAACCAAAGCTGTCCTATTTCCGGGCATGTGGAGAAGGAAAGAGATCATTTGGGTGGCCACAAGTTAAGCTTCAGGACAGCAGTACCTCATCTTTCTGGACGGTGAGAAATTTGCCAGAAAGGGAAGAATTAGTCCTACAAAAGAGTTTGCTTCATGGAATGTGGGGAAGGAATGAAAGCAGGTACCACAATTTTGCTCACTGTTGGGAAGTCTGGCCTTCTGGATGGGGAGGAGATGTATTTCAAAACTGAATAAAGATCAGCTAATTGTTACATTTGATCCTTCCTACTCACCACAACAGGAAGAAACAGAAAAGGAGATACAAGGTAAAAGGGGTCAATGGAAACCAAAAAAAAGGGGGCGGGGATGAAATAATGGAAAGATGAAAGCATTTACTTCAAAGGCACATTAATAAATCTGGATGACACAAAATGGAAGTGAGACAAAGGAATAAGCAGCTTATCCCTATTAAATGCCTAGTCAGGAAAGACTGGAAGAAGGAAGGAGATGGGTAAACACAGTTATAAGAAAATTCCTCACTACAGAGCTTCTGAAAATTTTGGATTTTGAAAATAAAACTCATTTTGGTTTGTTTCAACTAACTGTTGAGGAGCCTCTCTTTTATTCCAAGAAATTTCTTTGGAATCTAAAAGAAGGACGCATCAATACATCAGTGTCGGCATGCCCATACACATGCATACACTTACACACAGGGTTTGTGTGTGTGTGTGTGTGTGTGTGTGTATTTCACTGCAACTGGAGATCTTCAATGACTACCCTCAAATCTAGTTTGTCTCCTACACGAGCCAAGACTCAGCCCCATACACTCTGTAGGGTAAAAAAACTTCATTGCTTAGGTTTCCCTGTTTGAAGGGTAATTCGTCCTACACATTGTCCATTTCTTCCCTGAACCCCTAGAGCAGAGATGACACATAGAAGTGGGCTGACATTTGGCATATACTGACCTGTGTTTGCATTCATCATCCTATATATGCACATCCTGTCTTCCACCAGACTGGAAATCTCTTGAGAGCAGAGGGTTGTAATCTACTTTACAATCCAGCATTGAATACATACCACTCAGAAAAAGTAAGACCTCGCCAAATAACATTTATTTGAGAATGGTAACCTCCTTCTACCATGATAAAAAGTAATGATTGCACTTAAAATAGTGCAAAAGAACCGGATCTCTGGCAACCTGGCGTTTTTTTGTTTATTGCCAAATCTCATATCCTATTAAAGATTTACAGGTCAGAGACAAAAATATTCCTGTTTAAACATCTAAAGAGTGACTCCATTTGTTTCTCCCTACATTATTAATGTGATTAGTTTTAAAGTTATTGGATGCGAGGGGCATTAGACAGACCACACACAGAACAAGCTCCCTTCTCCCTAGGAAATTGCTCTAGTGAAACAAAATAGACCACCCGCCCACCCTCAGGGCCTCCTTGGGAGGCGGGGCTAGGCATGCAACTGCAGGGAGCTGCACATATGGAGACGAGGCATTACCTGGTCAGGATCCATTAAGCCTTAAGTGTTTACCAAGCACCTCCAATGAGTGCTATGATAAGACCCATGTGTGACTGTGTTTCATTTTCTATTCTTTCTTTTGCCTCTCAGTTGATGCTAAAAATTCACAGTGCCAGGAAGATGGCCAGACTAGCATGCGATGCTATGTGAGGGATCAGAAGACACAGTGACCAGCCATGTGACTATTCTTAGAAAAGTCACTTTTTCTTCTCTGTACTTTGGATTCCTGATCTGTAAAATGCACTGAGACTTTTGGATTGGAGGGATTGTGGCACAGACTTGGTGTCAGACAAACTCTTAGATTCTTGCTAATTCTGTTATACCAGGGTTACTGATAGTCCTGGCCAGGTGACCTGAAGCTTTTTCTTTCTTAGGAAACACCTGGCTTTCTGCACATCCAGTTTCCCCAATCATTTCTAAGTCATCTACATAACAGAGGATGCTTATAAGGTATTCAGAGGGAAAAAAATTGCACACCATTCTAGCATGAGTAAAACATCTGTCACAAACTGGAACAACCCTTGTGAATGATATCGAATCTGGGCTTCTTGAGGATGGTGTAACTTAGGGTAGCACTTTCAGACCCAAACATGTTTTGAAGGTCTCTAAGGAGTTGCTGCTGAATGAGAAAAGGTTTTCTGAAGGAATGCATTTACCGGCTGTCAGGGCCTATGCATGGGGACAAGTGCCTCAGACCCAACCCACGAAGAAAAGCGAACCTTGAGTGTTCCACTGAAAGCAGAAGAAAACTGGCAGACAAGACTCAGGTCACTGCAAGAGATTTGGTCAAGCTGAAGTTGACTTTCAGAGAGAGAGTGAGTTAGAGAAAGGGACAGAGAGATAATTATTAATAATTCAGGGGCAATGCATTTTTGAAAATCAAGTTTTTAAAAAATCCTGCCTACCCGGAGTGGCCAGGAAGCATATGGGGACCCAGACCAAACTGGAGCAGTTATCCAGATCCACGGGCTGCTCTGGGAACCTTCTCCAGGCTGCATATCGCAGGGAGGGAAGAAACAAAGCTGAACATGCAGATATCCCAAAACTGAAGTCTCTATTCTTTTTAACCCCAGCAACATTTTTACAGATGTGTGCTAAGAATTCCGAAAAGTTTCAAGGGTTTCTTTAAAAATGACTCCTCCACTTTACATGAGGTGAGCTCCAAAAGACCTCCTAACTGAGATACCATAAATCTAAGAACCTACTATCACTCCCATATTGAACTATCTCCACATATCTGGGGCTGAATTTCTTCTGCAGGGATGCTTGGCCATGTACACTGCTAGCAAAGGGATCCCTATGCTCAAAATGCACCTCCATGACAGCCAGCTGAACAACACTTTAAGGTTAAATCACCTCCACTAACAGATTTGTACATCTAATGCCAAGCACCAGGATATGCAGAATAGCTGGGTAAATCAATCCTGAATCTAGGCTGTCTTTCTGCTTCTTAGTAAATTCAACTTCCCTAATTAGCTCTGGCACTGTCCATAATTAGTCCTGTACAGTTAGGCCACCTAGCGAAGAGTTAAGAGCAGGAAGTCCGGAACCAAGACTGCCCAGCTCTGCATTCTGGCTCTAGCTCTTTTGCTAGTCTATGACCTCGGCCAAGTTACTAATATCCCTGGACCTTAGTTCCTCCTCCATAAAATGGGCATAATAATAGCACCTGTTTCCTAGGGTGGTTGCAAGGATTAAATGAGTCAAGTATGTGAAGAGTCTGGAGCCCTGCCTGACAGTGAGCACACAGAAGGGGGTTATTATTTTCTCTTTTTACTCTGCAGGACCAAACCCTCCAGCTCAATTATACCATGCTCTTCACTGTTCTCTTGCAACTCCCAGTGATTTGAGGGAGGGGTTGTCTTACCCATCTCTACTCTCCTCCCGCCCAGCGTGGATTGCAGTATAACAGGTTCCTGGCCAACGTCTATAAACTCGGTCGGTCGTAAACAAAGGCAAGAAGGGGGCAGCTCCATCTTCATTCTCATCTGCACAATGCCTTCTACCCTCCCTGCCACCACCCAGGACCAAAGGCCCTCTTCTCTGGCTAGCAAGACTCTCCCTTCGCTCCTGGCTCAGCTCAAGACTTCTGCTCCAAAAGGTCCTGGGAGGCATCCAAGTCTAGCAGTTAAGGCAATGGTTTTTCAACCAGACCGCCTGGGTTCAAATTCAAGCATCTTCCACTCACAAAACCTAGTGCCATATACACAGTAAGCACCTCATTTCCATGATCTCATCATATCCTTATGGAAACCTTGAGGCATATACCATTATTCCCACTTTATAGGCCAAGAAACTGAGGCTTACAGAGATTTTCTACCCAAGAATCACCATTCTGAAGGCAACATTTTCATTCTCCTACTGTACTTGCTCCCAATGACTCTTCTTTAGTTTAATTTTTTTTCTTACCTTGCCATGAGGAATGAAGGACTAAATGCACGATTCTGGAGCCAGTGTCTGATCTCAGGTCTATCCACCTCCAAGGCCTGGGGTCGTTCTCTAGGGGGCTGCCTAGAGGTAGAGATATATTTGTTTCCCTCCCCAGATTCCAGACTCAGCTTCGATCTGACCATATTAATATTCCCCTAACAGGAAGCCGGCTCTCAGCTTAGAAGGAGAGGCGGGGATGGCTCCTTCCCAAAACTGAGTCAGTGCCTGCCACACACACACCCACACCCAGAAAACACAGCCAGGGCAATAGTGCAGCTGACACCCCTCCATGCCACGGGCACTGAGACTACTTGGTACGACCAGTGGCATGGACAGGAGAACTCACAGGCTGGGTTTCAACAACAAACAACAAAGCTCACTGGGGGTGTCTCTGTCACTTAGAGACAGAAGAGAGGGTACCCATCCGCCAGAGGCTATTGACAACCTGCTCCCCAACCAACTCGTTGCACATTTTGTACCTTACCTGAAAGACACTTGGCCTACCCATGACCAGGAGAGTAGGTATCCTGGGCTGCTCCTATCCCTGGCAGATGACATCCTAGGGCCTGCCATGGCTTCCACACAGCAAACCATTGCTAGGTATATGCAAACGCCATGGAAACAGACCATGACATAGAAGGACTCGCAAAGAAGCAACTTAATACAAGGTCAACAAGACCTCTGACAAACAGTGTATATAGCACTTAATCTTCAAAATACAGCCAACTCTGCTTTCTTTCATAACCCCTAGGCTACAAAGGCTAATGAGATTCACAGACAATGTATTAAATGATGGAATTCTCCACACAGCTCATTTTCTACAAATAATTTTAGAACTATTACCCAATATTGTATTGTAATAAAAAAACTGACAGGGTCTTGCTCAACAAGTAATCACTGGCATGTTTTCCCACCTGGAGATGGAGAACTTTCTTATTATGTGCCCTTGGTGGTTTTTTGGTATTTCCATAAAGCTGATGCTATTATTTATAAGCCATGGGTTACATCCCTTCACTGTATGCTAAAATTAGTGAAAATGTATTTGTAAAGATTCGGGAAAGCACATCAGACCGACTGTGTGTGCCCAGGGTCTGTGATGAGGGAGGAGTTTCCAAAGTCACCCGTGGCCTTCCAGATGGTGCAAGGCAGCACCTCTGGAAAGGAGGTGACCTCCTGAGGCTCTGGGTGGTGGCTGTCTCCATCCTGGGCCTCAGCCTCAGGGCTCCACACGTGTTGGCCATCCTCGGTCCCAAGCCCCGCACTGCCAGCCTGTACCCACTGCTTACCCACCTTTGGTCCTTGGTTCCTGCAGGGTCACTGTCCTGCCGTGGCCACTCACAGGTGGGTGATCAGCGCACACACCAAGGCGTGGCACTCCCCACCCCATTCTGGCAACCCCCAGAGCTGAACGCCAAGATGAAGAAAGAGCTGGAATATGGGAATCATCAGCTACTTCCAACTGCTGTACAAGCTTCTGTGCCCGTGAACGCCTGCTACCCTTGGGCTCAATGAGGCCTACTGGAGCTGCCCATGAAAGTCCTCTCTCTATTCCAGACCGCTTCCAGTGTCACCTCCTCCATAAAGCCTTTCCTGATACCCACCACCACAGGGGATTTCTCACTCATTAAATCCATAGTAAGCCTCGCCACTTCTGTGACACTACTCTTTGCCTTGCACAATCTAACTACTTGTATTCTCATTGTCTCCTCTGTCGGAATAAACAGCTTCTTGAATGAACTATGTCACTCTCATCTCTCTAATACCCACAGCACCTCACACCGTCACTCAGTAACTGCCTGCTGATTGGGGGGGGGGGGGTGGTAAGGCAGCATAGTCCACAGTCCAGAAAGAGCCCCAAACTTGGAAACTGAAGACATGGAGTCAAGACTAGGTTCTACTGAAAGATGAGGTCTTGGGCAAGTCACTTACCCTCTCTGAACATCAGTTTTCATGCCTGAATAAAAGAGATTAGATAAAAAATGAGGTTTGCGTCAGCTTAAAATGTCTATGGCTTGATAATAAAGGCAACCCTGTTTGTGACTGGGGGTGGGAGAATATACGAATTTAACCCAGCCAGGTAGCAGCTTGCTTTATAAATGGGCCAGTGTGTGTGTGGAGGGTGAGACATCATATTTTTTGAGGATATAATTTTTTCTCTTGCCATTAAATCACATCACAGAGACTTCCCTCTGTGCACTGAGCCACAGTCACATGAAGTCATGTCACCCCATATCTCCCCCCAAAAAACACACATGTCTATTAATATCCAAACAGTATTTAAAATCATTAATTAGCAGATTATTCATCCATGGGAAAAGTTGTCTATAATTAAGTACCCAATACACACATACAAATAAACCCAGTTTGCAAAGAAAGTTAATTCAGAAGAAAGATACAAGAGTGTTTAGTTAATCATTGAATCTGTATTCTAGATGACACTTTGACCAAGACAGGCCAATCACAATTTTGGATCCATAAAAGAGAACTTATGATACATTTGTCTAACCAGAAATAGTCGCCCTGATATTTGGAAACCACATTCACTTATCAAACAATGTTTAACTTTGGAGTAAGAACCAAAAAATGGCACCTGTTAAAATAAATCCCTGCTCACAAAAATCCTAATGTACTTCTGTGGCAGTATAAATACATCCTTATGATGCTAATTATATGGACAGAATAAGCTGCATCTGTGCTTTCCCAGCACAAGGGATAAATGAAGTCACAAGTTCATTTTTAAACTTGGAATAAAAAAACTACGCACTAATAGAGGCAAAACACTCATTATTATAAACTAGCCGTTTCAACAGCTGGAAGCTAAGGAACCACCAAATAACAGTCGTGAAAACAACTGCCAGCTACAATTTTCTCTCCTTTTTTTGATCCTTTTACAAATATGCGTTGCATGTGCTTTGACTATTTTTGAAAAGAAGGAAAAAAGTAAAACCTTGGGCTGTCTTCTCACCACAGCTGCTTTTCATAGGCATTTTTTCTTCTCAGATGATAACGTTTCATTTAGTAGACCTTTTCTTCATCATCATCATTTTCGAGAAACAGAGAAACAGTGCCTCTCCTGCACCGCTGAGCAGGAGGGCCGTGCTGCCAAATGCAGGGGGGCAGCAAAGGAGGGACAAGTTTATTGAAGGTTAACTTCAGGGGAGTTAGGAGGGAAAATAAGCAACTATGAGCCTGCTTACCTGACCTAGGCAGAGAAAAAGCCAGACCCAATTCCTTGGGCTCTGGGACCTACTTTTCATCCCTTTGTTCCTCAAGGCTTCCTGCCACAGTCCACTGGACATACCTGGGACATCCATCCAGTATGGTGCCCTCGAGTCTCTCGAGGCTTCTCAGGGCCTGGTGATGAAGCAGAGACTTCCTTCTAATGCTAAAAGTCTACAGCTCTCAGAGAATACGTGAGAGAAGATGTAAGAGAAACCTTAGCTGAGCCTCCAAGAAGTACACAAATTCACTGAGCTCTCAACCCAAGCATAGCGGGCATAGCGCATGGGCCCAAGTAACTTTTAGGCAGCCGACTAAACGTTGTAATTTATTTTAAAATCAGAAGAAAAAAAATGCTGAAAAAGATACTTTCATATGTAATATATTTGTCCTCATACCTAACAGAGTCATAAAATATAATTTTTATTTATTTTTATATGTAGGAAGGAAGCTGCGATGGCCAAAGTGCCTAAGGCACACACAAATCACATCCTGCCCCTGATGCTGGATCTTTCTCAGCCCCCAGCCTTGCATGTGCTCTCCTACTGTGTGGATGCCCCGCCCCAACCTTCCCTTGACAAAAATCTAGTCCTCAGTGTCCAATTCAAGTTCCACTTCTGCTCTGATTACTAAACTTCCTTATCCTCTGTTTGAAATTCCCCAGCCATTACAGGCCACACAATATCTTCATACTTACCCACTTTCTTTTTCTCATGTATCTTATTCTTGCTTCGTTATAAGAAAAGACTAATAGTACCCTACTGCTAAAACAACTCATGGGCTCCCCACTGCCCACAAAATAAAGTCTATCTTTCCCAGTCTCACATTCAAACTCTCATAATTGGGCCCCTACTAACTCCCATCATATTCCACATCCCTTCCCAAGGTGCCCTGAACCACCAGATACTCACCATTTTCCACATTGATTCCACACGCCTGCCACCTCTGAGTACTGGCATAACTGTCTTCTCAGCCTGGGATGCCCTTACCTTTCCATAGCTTTCTAATAAAAACCCTACCCAAACCTTAAAAGCCTTATTCCAGCTCTTTCCATTTAATCTCTATCCCTCCCTCTCCTCCTTTTTACCTCTCACTTCGTGCATGTCTTCAGAATCTGACTTCTATCAAAGGCATCTGTGACCTTGGATATCTTAGCCTGGGTATCCCCACAGAGGTTGAGACTAGGATTCTGGTAAAAAAGTCATTTATTTGGGAAGTAACTCCAGGATTGGTGGAGGAATGGGGAAGGGGGAAAAGGAAAGGAAGGGCAAGGAGCCAATGATGGTGTGTTATCAAGCAAATAACCACTGTGGGAAACTAGAGCACTGGGGAACCCTGGGAGACAGGAAAGAATATGCTTCAGTGTTATCCCGACTGAGGACCTGGAAGATAGGGTACTTAGGTCACTAACTGCCTACCCATCTAGAGGCAGAGGAGGTCCAGGGGCTGGAGAAAGCCCTCTACTTGTCATCAGGTGATCAAGCATCGCACATGGAAATGAAAATACTGAAGTGACAGGCTGAAAGCTTCTCTGCTGAGAGCATGGACTTATTCAACCAGCATTTTCGGGACATGAAGCAGACACTCCAGAAATTCTCACCAAAAGGAAATCATTTTTAAGGTCATTGAAAGCAGGGACCACAGCTTAATTTCTATCTGCCACAGTACCTAGCTTGCAGGATAAGGACTCAGACCACATATGCTGACCAAAGAACAGTGAGTGATTTAAAGCACCGATCCCCTCCACCCCCAAAATGAGACTAGCCCAGATAAATCAACTTTATAACTTAATAGCTGTTCTGAATTTCATACATGCTACCTCATTCATGCAAATACAGACCAACCCTGCTCTTGTGAAATTTAGCAATGAGGACAGTAATGAAGATGTTCCAAATGGCCAAAAGAGCTGCCCAGGAATATTACAGATTCTGAGAAACTTTCTGAATTTCTAGCTGCCACGCAGCATCCCAGGTGGTTCTGTCTGTGCCACTGGAAGGTCTTCAACCAGCACCCAGCCTTCTGGCTTCCCTGTGGTCATAACATACCATACTGGGTGCACCGAAAAGCTGCCTCAGGGCCCAATCGGATATAGCCAAAGAGTCAAATAAAGAAAAATAATGTGTGCCCAAGCAACAGCTCCAAGCAAGGGAGGGACAAGCCAGCCAGCTTCTCTTGCCAACTTCAGAGCAGAACAGATGTTTCTTTGTCTCCAAGGTATCTACCCTCCTAGGACACCAGACCTAGGTCACCCATCAAGTCATTTATCTTTATGATGAGTTACAGCAGGCAGCACACAGTCAAGACAAATGCACATCCTTTCCAAGAAACGTTACTTCATGGCAAGGATATGCTGAGGGTGAGTGTTCACACCAGATCACGTCAGCCGACAGCCAACCAAGTCTCAAAACTCAACTACAAAAAGAAAACCCTACACTCTGTTTTGAGCAAGAGACAGAGTAAGCCAATGACAGTGGGGGGTCAAGTCTGACCCAGGTAGAAGTATTCCACGGCTGAGTATGATAAGAACTGGCCACCCTGGGAACTGTTGGGGAGACCAAGGATTTATTGGCGTGAATAAGCCATGATACACCTCAAGCAACATGGCCAACAATGCCAACCTGGCACTAGAACCAGCATGCAGGAGACCTGGCTTGTGCTGATGGCTCAGGTCCCTGCTGACAGCTTGAGCAAATCACTTCTCCTCTCATGGTCTCAGTTTCCTGGTCTAGAAAATAAGAGGATAACCTCCAAGTCCCCCTTTCCAATCTTAGCCTTGTAACCAGTTATAAGAATCTGCAGGCTAGAGTATATAATGTTAAATTTTATTCATGGAGTGACAGCGATAAATAGGACAACAGCATTTAAACACCCCAAAAAATACGTATCATTACATTATATTTTCATCTACATAAAGGGAGCTGGCTTACTCCTTTCTCCCCCTAGACATCTCTAGTACTAAACACTGCAGAAGACGTGTCCCAGAGGAAATTTTGCTTTATTATCTAATTAGAAAACAGAAATCAGCATGGGAGAAAAATAGAATTTGAACTCACTTCTTTAACATGAACTTGATTTGATACCATCCACCTACAGAGCCACGTAGGATTACTTTGACCACCAGAGGGCTTTCCACACTTCTAAAATACATTAACACATAAGACAGTGCAATTAAAAAACAAGAAAGTTCCAGGTTACATTGTCTACATCTATAAAGTACCAGGAGCTCAGATTAAAAAAAAAAATCCGAATTTTCAATATGACATACTTCTCTTTAAAAAAACGATGCAAGGATGAGGAAAAATTCTAATTCCTCCTAAGTTCCAGAAATTTTCACAATGGTAAAACCACAGAAGAATTTGGTGCATGGAACCAAAGGGAAATCACAAATTAGCCATTAAAGCTTTCAGAGAATCCCATGGCTAAGATAGTGTTTCCTAAGATGGTGAACTGAGTTCTTAGACTTTTTTACTTCTTTCTGTGAAAATTTAGAATTACTCACAAATACAATGTAGTACTTAAAAAAAAAAAAATTGACTTTTTTTTTTTTTTTTTCTCCAGCCCCACAATTACATGAGTTCTATTCCACACTGCCAGGGAGATTTACATCCTGGGGAATCGTGTCTCATGTAATGGGAAGGGCTTTTTAATTATCAGCCCAGCATAATCTTGGGATGTATCTGAGTATTATATTAAACATATAGAATTACAGGGCCTTGTTCCCATTCTGGATCCCATGTGTTTGGGATGTTAAAATGATCTATCCAGGCAAGTTGATTTAGATTGTGTGTTACATTAAATTAGGTTCAGGACATGATCAAACTCGCTACTTTGGTCTCATGCAATAAGGGAAGCTGTAGAATACATACACTATCATCCTTTGCCCTATATTCTGACTTACCTTAGTCCAATCAGATTGGCTTCATCTCTATCTCTAATTGAAGTCTTTTTGCTTACTTTACCACTTGCTGATGATGCAATGCTGACTTTCAGAGCTACAGAGTTCCAGCTCTAAGTATTAGGTGTCACAGAGATATCCAATGCCACAGGGAAATACCAGTTTATGGTATTTGCAGCACAGCATTGCAGAATTTAGAAGTATGCTTACAACTCTGGACTAAGTGTGACCACTATGAGAGCTTACAGTCTAGGCTCTAAATTTCTTAAAAGTATTTTCTAAAAGAGATCAGACTATATTTGTTCTTTTGTTTCTGGCCTCTTAAAAAAATATTTTTATTGAGAAAGCTTCACACACATACCATCCAACCATATTATAGAATCAATGGTTCACAATATCATAATATAAACATGTATTCATCATCATGATCCTTTTTAGAACATTTGTACCACTCTAGAAACAGAAGTAAAAAAGAAAAAAGCTCATACATCCCTTACCACTCCCTCTCATTTACCACTAGTATTACAATCTACCCAATTTTTTTACCGTTTATCCTCCTCTATTATTTATTTTTTATTTTTTTTTTTTTTACTCATCTGTCCATACACTGGATAAAAGGTATATCAGACACAAGATTTTCACCATCACACAGTTCCACTGTAAAAGCTATATAGTTATGCAATCACGTTTAAGAATCAAGGCTACTGAAATACAGCTCAGCAGTTTCAAGGTACTTCCCTCCAGTCATTCCAATACACCATAAACTAAAAACGGATACCTATACAATGCGTAAGAATAAACTCTTCACTCTATTTGAGATCTCTCAGCCACTAAAACTTTCATTTCTCTTTCCCCTTTTGGTCAAGAAGCCTTTCTCAATCAAGGTTCCAGCTCATCCAGGGAGTTCTATTCCACGCTGCCAGGGAGATTTACATCCTGGGGAATCATGTCTCCTGTAATGGGAAGGGCAGTGAGTTCACCTGCCAAGTTGGCATAGACAGAGAGGCCACATCTCAGCAGCAAAAGAGGTTCTCTGGAGGTGACTCTTAGGCATAATTATCAGTAGGCTTAGCTTCTCCTTTGAAGGAACCAGTTTTATGGGCAAATCCCAAGATCAAGAGCTCAGCGTTTCTGGCTTATTTTGTACCACACAATGTCCCCAAGGTTTATTTATTTCATTGCATGCTTCACAACTTCATTCCTTTTTGTAGTCACACAATATTCCAACATATGTATACATCACAGTTCGCCATCTGCTTCTCAGTCATTGTGCCCTTCAGCCTCCTCCATTTATCGGGCATCATGGATAATGTCTAAAATAAACAATCGATGTCTCACATTGTCCTCACTGAGTCGTACAATTATCAATGCTCTCAATTCTAGGCAGTTTTCATTGGTCCAAAGAGAAAGTGTACAGAAAAGCACGGCCTCACCAAATATCACATCTAAACTTACCCCTATCTCTTATTTCTCCCCCGCAATTATTAGCCCCTGATATGGCTGAGTACAGCTGATATCTTCCTGTTAACTACAGGCCATAGCATGCAATATTAGCCTTCCCCTTCTATCCCTCTATTATTTACTCTTCGTACCTGATCAAACTTCTGAAGTAGTTCGTGCAAGAACATATTTATAATTGTCGAGTTAATCGGTGGGACACATGATTCTATACAACCCCTTTAAATCATAGTCACCTTCAATATGGCAATGCTACTTCCTACCCCACTAAAGAACTACCATCACTTCTTTCTCTTCCTTTAAATTTAAGTTCAATCTCATTGGGTAACCGTTCACCCCTTCCTAGCTTCTGTGTATCTCTAGATCCCCTATATTCTACATTATAAGCCTCTGAGTTTACCTTTACCAGAGTCCTAATAGTGAAACCATACAGTCCCTATTCTTTTGTGTCTGACCAACTTAACTCAACATTATACCCTCAAAGTTCATCTATACTGTCATATGCTTCAGGATCACATTTTCTCTTAATGCTGCATAATATTCCATCATATTAATATACCACATTTTGTTAATCCACTTGTCTGTTCATGGGCAGTTGGACTATTTTCATCTTTTGGTAATTGTAAAAAGTGCTGCTATGAATATTGGTGTAGAAATATCTGTTGGTGTCACTGCTTCCAGCTATTCTGGGTGTATACCGAGAATTGGAATTGCTGCCGTCACAGGGCAACTTGATATTTAGTTTTTTGAGGAACTGCCAAATTGTCTTACGGAGTAGTTGTACCATTATACGTTCCCAGCAGCAGTGAATGAGTGCTCCAATTTCTCCACATCCTCTTCAACATTTGTAGTTTTTTGTTTAATAGCAGCCATTCTTATAGGTATAGGTATGAGGTGATGTCTCACTGTCATTTTGGTTTGCATTTCCCTTACAGCTCAAGAAGATAAGCTTCTCTTCGTGTGTTTTGTGGTTTCCAAATATTTTCTCCCATTATGTTGGCCGATTCTTCACTTTTTTTGCCAAGTCCTTTGAGGCACTGAAGTTTTTGATTTTGAGGAGTTCCCATTTACCTACTTTTTCTTTCATTGCTTATACTTTGGATGTAAAGTTTAAGAAGCTACCTCCTACTACCAGGTCATGAAGATGTTTCCCTATACTTTCTTCTATGGGTTTTATGGTACTGGCTCTTATATTTAGGTCTTTGATCCACTTTGAATTACTTTTTCTATAGGGTATAAGGTAGGGGTCCTCTTTCATTCTTTTCACTATTGATATCCAGCTTTCCCATGCCCATTTACTAAAAAGAATATTCTGTTCCAGTTCAGTAGATTCGGGGGTCTGGTCAAGGATGAATTGACCACAGATTTGGTGGTCTATCTTTGCACTCCTGATTTGGTTCCACCGAACAATACTTGTCAGTATTGTCAAATGCTGGTTTGACCACTGTGGCTTCATAATAAGTTTTAAAGTCACAAAGTGTTACTCCTCCCACTTTACTCTTTTTTAGGATATCTTTAGCTATTCTAGGTCTCTTTCAGTTCCAGATAAATTTTATAACATGCTTTCCTAAGTCTTCAAAGTAGGTTGCTATAGTTTTGATTGGTATTTCACTGAATCTACAGATCAGTTTGGGTAGAGCTGACCTCTTGATGACATTCAACCTTCCTATCCATGAGCATAGAATGCCTTTCCATCTATTTAGATCTTCTTTGAGTTCTTTTAGCAACGTTTTGTATTTTTCTGTGTACATTTCCTTAACATCTCTGGCTAGCTTATTCCTAAATATGTGATTCTTTTAGTCGCTATTTTGAATGGAATTCTTCCCTTAATTGTCTTCTCAGTTAGGTCATTACTTGTATAAAGAAACATTAGTCCTGTATCCTGCCACTTTACTGTATTTGTTTATTAGCTCAAGTAGCTTTGTCATAGATGTCTCAGGATTTTCCAAGTAGAAGATCATGTCATCTGCAAATAAAGAAAGTTTTACTTCTTCCTTTCCTATTTGCATTTCTCTCATTCCTTTCTCCTGCCAGATTACTCCAGCTAAAATCTCTAGTACAATGTTAAATAAAGCAGTGACAATGGGCATCCTTGTCTCGTTCCTGATCTTAGGAGGAAAGCTTTCACCGTTGAGTAAGATGCTGCTCTCTGGGTCTTCTCAAATGTTCCCATTTATGATATTGAGGAAGTTGCTTTGGATTCCTACCTTTTGAAAGGATGCTGAATTTTGTCTAATGGTTTTTTAGCATTGATATGATGTGATTATTCCCTTTTTACCTGTTGATATGCTGTATTAGATTGATTTTCAAATGTTGAACTACCTTGCATTCCTACTATTATCCTTACTTGCTCATGACTTATAATTCCTTTATTGTATCATTGGATTTGATTTGCTAGTATTTTGTTGTGAATTTTTGCATCTATGTTCATTAGGGTGATCGGTTTGTAGTTTTTCTTTCTTGTAGTATCTTTATTCGGTTTGGGTATTAGAGTGATGTTAGCTTTACAGAATGAGTTAGGTAGCATTCCTTTCTTCAAATTTTTTTTCTAACAGTTTGAGCAGGATTGGTATTAGTTCTTTTTGGAATGTTTGATAAAATTTCTCTGTGAAGCCATCTGACCCTGGACTTATCTTTATAGGAAGATTTTCATGACTGATTGAATCTCTTTACTTGTAATTGGTTTCTTGAGATTTTCTATTTCCTCTCAAGTCATTATAGGTAGTTTGAGTGTTTCTACAAATTTGTCCATTTCATCTAAGTTGCCTAGTTTGTTGGTATACAGTCATTCATAGTACCCTCTTATTTTTAAAATTTCTTTAGAATCCATGGCAACAACCTCCCCACTCAGTTATTTTGTTCATTTGTGTCAGTCTAGCTAGGGAGCCATAGATTTTATTTATTTTCTCAAAGAACCAACTTTTGGTTTTACTGATTTTTTTTTTCTTTACCTTTTCATCCAATTAATTTATTTCTGCTTTAATCATTATTTCTCTTCTATTTTCTTTGGGTTTAGTTTGCTGTGCTTTCTCTAGTTCCCTTTTTTAGGTGAGCAGTTAAGTTGTGATTTTTCTTTTTTCTTTTTTTTTTTTTTAATTTAGGCATTTAGGGCAATAAATTTCCCTATCAGCACTGCTTTTGCCACATCCCATAAGTTCTGATAAATGTTTTCATTTTCATTCATCTCCATATATTTACCTGTTTCTCTAGCAATTTCTTCTTTGACCCACTGACGGTTTAAGAATGTGTTGTTTAATCTCCATATATTTATGACAGTTCTGGTTCTTTGGTGGTTATTAATTTCCAACTTCATTCTGTTGTGCCAGAGAAAGTACTCTGAATAATTTCAATCCTAATAAATGTATAAAGACCTGTTTTGTGTGCCAGAATATGAACTATCCTGGAAAATGTTCCATGAGCACTAGAGAAGAAGGTATTCTCTGGTGTTTTGGGGTATAACAATCTATATGATTGCTATAAATGAATTGGTATAGTCCAATCATTTATCACATTGTTTAAATTCTCTATTTCCTGGTTGATTCTTTGTCTGGTTGTTCTATTGTGCCAGTTTGAAACTATTACACACCCAGAAAAGCCATGCTTTAATTCTGATTCAATCTTATGGAGGCAGCCATTTCCTTTAATCCTGATTCAGTATTATAGGGTGGAAACTTATTATATTATCACCACGGAGATGTGACATGCCCAATTGTGGGTATGACCTTTGAATTAGATGGCGATGTGACTCCATTCATTTAAGGTAGGTCTTGATTAGTTTACTAGAATCCTTTAAAAGGGGAAACATTTTGGAAAAACCTCAGATGCAGATTCTTGGAGAACAATGGCTTCAGAGTTGACAGAGACACGAATGTTTGGAGATGCTTGGAGTGCTGACAGAGAAGGCAGATGCCTAGATAGGAGTAGAGTCAAACAGATGTCACCTTGTGCTAACCCACGAGATATTAAGCAAACTAGAACCCAAAGTTGTATCCCAGGGGAGCTAAGCGAAGCCCCATAGATGCTTAGGGAGGAAACAACAGGAAACAGAGGCTGAAAGCAATGGAGCCCAGGAGCAAGGGATCAGCAGAAGCCAGCAAAATTACTTCCCAGCTAACAGAGGTATTCCAGATGGCATCAGCATTTCTTGAGTGAACGTAACCTCTTGTTGGTGTCTCAATTTGGACATTTTCAGAGCCTTAGAACTGTAAACTTGTAACTTATGAATTCCCTTTTTAAAAACTCATTCCATTTTAGTATATTGATTTCTAGCAGCACTAGTAAACTAAAACATTTATCTATATAGGAGAGGGGTGTATTGAAGTCCACTATTATTGTTGAAATGTCTATTTCTCCCTTCAGTTTTGCCAATGTTTGCCTCACCTACTTAAGAGCTCCTTGACTAGGAGAATAAATATATATGATTGTCATTTCTTCTTCATGAATTGTCCCTTTTATTAACATGTAGTGCCCTTTCTTGCTTATGATGTCTTTACATTTAAAGTTTATTCTATCTCTCATTAGTATAGCTACTCTTGCTTTCTTTTGGTTACAGCTTATGTAGCAGATCTTCCATTCTTTGACTTTCAATCTATTTATATCCATGGTCTAAGATGAGTCTCTATTATAAGTGGCATATTGATGGATTATATTTTTTAATCCATTCTGCCAATTGGTATCTTAATTGGTGAGTTTAGTATGTTAAAATTCAAAGTTATTACTGTAAAGGCAGTTCTTAAATCTGCCATCTTATCCTTTTGGTTTTTATCATATCTATATGTTCTTTTCCCTTTCTCTCTCTTTTTATCCTTTAATTTATCCTTACTGATAGTCTTCAATTCTATGCCCTCCTCCAGACCTCTCTCTCCCATCTTTTTCTTTCTTTTCAACTGGCAGAACTCCCTTTAGAATTTCCTGTACATAAGATCTCTTGTTGACAAATTCTCTCAGCCTTTGTCTGTCTGAGAACATTTTAAACTCTCTCTCAAATTTGAAGGAAAACATGACCAGATAAAGAATTCTTGGCTGGAAGTCTTTCACATTCAGGATCTTAAATATATCATTCCACTGCCTTCGTTACCTCCATAGTGTCTGTTGAGTAGTCTGAACTCAGTCTAATGTGGCTTCCCTTGTATGCAGTGGATCGCTGTTCTCTTGGTGCTTCCAAGACTTTCTGCTTCTCTTCAACATTTGACAGGTGTAGGTGTCCTGTAGTATATTTATTTGACTTTATTCTATTTGGGGTTCACTGGGATTCTTTGATTTGCATTTCTATGTATTTTCTGATCTGCCAAGTTTTCCCTATTATCTCTTCAGCTAACCTTCCTAGACCTTTACTCTTCTCTTTTCCTTTTCCCTATTATCTCTTCAGCTAACCTTCCTAGGCCTTTACACTTCTCTTTTCCTTACAGGAAACAGATGATTCTTATATTTATGTTCTTCATGTTGTCCATCATTTCCCTGAAATCCTGTTCCTTTTTTTTCTTCCAACTTTCTTGCCATTTGCTCTTTCATGCATTTGAGTTCAATCATCCTGTCTTCTAACTCACTTATTCTTTCTTCCACCTCTTCGAATCTGCAGTTGTGTGTCTTTAGTATATTTTTCATTTGTTCTACAGTATCTTTCATCTCTGTGAGGTCTGCTACTTCTCTATTTATTCTTTCAAATTCCTCATGCTCCTCCAGTGTCTTCTTGATATCCTTTGTCATTATGAATGTCCTTGATAAGTTGTTCCAAATTCCATGTCCCTCAGGTGTTGTAATTTGGTCATTTGGCTGGATCATATCTGCCTGAATCTTCATGTGTTTGGTGATTTTCTGTTGTATTTAAGGGATTTGTTAATCTTGAAGAGGTTATTTTGCAAATTGATTTCCTTGACTTACTTAAGGTTTTATATTTGTTTGGGTTTGCCTTGAAGGTCCCCTTTAAATTTGGTTTGTCAGTAATTACTTGCCAAACTAAGACCCAGATCTCATAGAGGGGATGCAATTCTACTTGAGGCTTACCAACAGATGGAAGTCTTGAGCCACCTCTTCCCCTTAGCCCTGCCTCTACCTCTCTGCAGCAGCTGGCTGAGCAAAATGGCATGGGATGCAGAGGTTCTTTACAGAGTGCAGCAGGACTACTACTATCAGTGCCTGGCAGGGCAGATAGTCTCTCTGCATGGGGGTAGGTGAGTATTCATGGTGCCCAGAAGAGCAGCTGGTCCCAGTGGGCAGAATGGGGCTTCTCATTCCATCAGGAAACCAGCCTGCCTTGCCCATGGGGTAGGTGAACCAGCCTCCATGGCTGGGGAAACTTACACCTCTATGTTTGATCTTGGCTGTCCACCATTCCAGACTAGTTTAGGATGTGTGTCTGGTCACGAAAGTCCCCAAACAGTTGTTCCATACAGCTTCTAGCTATTTACTTGCTGCCCTAAATAATGAAATAAATTCTGCTCTTTCCTATGCTGCCACCTTGCCCCCATAATGTGTACATTTTTAACACATGGGTTTGGGGTAGCTGATGGTTGTTGAACCAAGTAACAGGCTTGTAACAATCTTTTATGCATGTTTTATATCTGATGAAACGGAGGCAAAAGCAAGTTTAAAAATGTTCCTAAATTCAGTAACTAGTAATTGTCCAAAACTGAAGAAGTTCTGGAATAAAGCTAATCACCCATTATCAACCAAATTTTCATTGACTTCAAATAAGCACTCTATAAAAAAAGCCTCCATATACCACAAGCTACATAACAAAAAATATAAATCAGTGAAATAGCAGTCTACCTTTGGGCTTAACTCTCTGTGGGTCCTCAGATGATGTCCACCAGTAGCACCTAGGGTTTGGAGGGGCATCTCCCAGAGGACATCAACAGAACTCAAAGGGAGGATCCATGAGCCTAGGGCCCCTCGCTTCTACCAAACTCTTGAGCTTGTTTCTGTTTAACTGTAAATTTTGAGGTCCGTACATATGATTTAGTTTGGAATAAAGCATTCTGCTAACATACAAGTTTAAATCTACTATTTCAATAGACATTTAAGAAAAAAAAAAATCATCTTTAGGTTCCTTTCCCCTAAACTTATCTTAAAGCATTTTCTTCACTAGGGTCAAGTATTTTTAATCTATAACTTCCTTACTAAAGTAAATCAACCTTACTAAACGGTTGAGTTCCCTGAAGCCAGGAAGAGCACCTTTTTCATTTTTGTGTCCCCAACAATTAGGCCAAGATCTGGCCTAGGATAAAATGTTCAACAAATATTCGTAAGATAAATGCATAAAGGATGAAATCACATTACTAGTTTAAAATAACGCTAGCTGATATCATAGATAAATCCTGAAATCTTAGGGACCTAACATAATGGATGTTTATTTCTTGCTCATGAAAAGTCCCATCAGGTATTCAGTATTTGGCCTTCCACACTGTGGTTCAGGAATCTGAGTTCCTTCCATTTTGTGACTCTGACATCCCCTATACCTCAGAGTTCTCTGCCTCTAGCTGACAGATGGGGAAAAAGAGCATAGGGAGCCTGTGGCCAGGACACAGTCACATGGTCCCACTTGGAGCAAGGCTGGGTGCTGGAAGGTGCAGTCCCAGCAAACAACTCTCCACTATGAAGAAAAGAACCACTGTGGTGGACAACCAACCTGCAATCCTTTCTAATATATGAAAGAAACATGATCCTAGAAGATCCACTATATAAGAGGCTTTCTCTCAACGAAAGGGAAAAAAAAAAAAGTCCCTAACCTCTTACTCCCTAAAAATGACAGTTATATGAATGTAGCTGTAGACGTACAAAATTATAATTTAGCATAAGGAATTCCCATTGCATTTGTCCATTACAAACCAGACTTGCAGCTTCTCAGTACAGAAATGGTTGATGCCAATTCACAGAAGAGAAATGGTTGATGCCAAAGTCAACATGGCTACCATTTACAAACCATCTTGTTCCTTCTGAAAAAAAGGGTGCTGGTGGAGAAAGAACAAAACTGAAAACTGATGCCTTATTTGGAAAAGCCACACTGAAGCATGCTAGCAGGCACAGAAGCCAGAGCTCTGCATCTGGCCATTGCCAGTGTCCACGTAGGTGACGTGGAATACATCAATCAACTTACCTGTCCAAAAAGAAAAACAAAACCTGCCTTTCCACAACACCCCAAGTCAAATCTGAGGATGTGCAATGACAGCTATGACAAAGGTATGAAAAGATTTCAAATCCTCCAAAAATACAGGACATAATAGGTCTCCCAGCTAGATAGGGATTTCTTCAACTCATCTCTACAATAGGTGAAATGCTTCTGGAAACACCCTCATCAGTAAGCACAGCATTTCCACTCCCATCTCCCCAAGAGTCATGCCTGATCAGCTCCATTGTTCAGTATCCACGTACTACTGTGAGCAGATCTCTTGACCCACCCCATACGTCAGTGACCACAACTATTAACTAGGTATGGGGACATCTTGAAGGCCTGGGCTCCCTGAAGGTAAGTTTTCTGAGACCTTAAATTGTGATTCCCAAGTTTGAGACAATGTTGGGAACAGTACTTGGGCCTTTGTGGTAACTCTGCCCTCCCTTCCAACACTTTTTAAACAGTCTGACCACGTGGGAGGTGTGGATGTTAGTGGTGCAGTAGTTCAATGTTACTGTAAAGTAACAGGGAGGACTATTCAGTCGCTCTTTAATGTCAGCCATAACCTTCATAAATGGGTTTGTAATGAGAAACCCTTGTTTGTCACTGAGAAGGTATGATTGATGCGGCCTATGAGTGAAATGAAACCACAGTGACCATCTCAATAACGTGAACAGCTGCCAAATATTCATTTAGCAGAATGAGTTTAGAAAACTTTGAGCAGATTGCTTTCACAAGGCTGCCTTCAACAAAAGGAAACATAATTAACGAGCTAATATCAGCATGTGTCTGGCTAAGCTAATGAATATCAAATTACACAGAAACCTGTATAAATCATCATTACCCTGAATTTTAATTGAACTTGCAATTAAACATGACAAATTTTATATACACTAAACCTTTAATTTATACTTTCAAATAAGGAATAATTTATCATTTTTAGTATTTCATAGTTAATTTCCCAATATGTGCACTTCTAATTAACAAGGACAGACAGGCGTTTAAAAAAACACACACTCCCCCCCGCCCTCCTCTGGATCATTCGTAACAATAATTTTCCCTTTTGTATACATTAGAAACTCTATGTCCAGGAGTTTGAATGCCAAAGGGCCTCCTTGCATTTGCAAGGAAAGATCTTAACCTTCAGAGAATCAAAGGGAATGATTTCTACTTTTGCTTGTCACATCTCTCCCAGAAAAAGTGAGATCAAGAAAGGAGGGCATATTAAAGCTACACAGCCCAGGCATCTCAATGACCTGCTCAACCTTGCACCCCAAATTCCAGTTACTCTCAGAACACAGGGCCAACCTTACTAGAGGAGCGAAGCATCTTGCGTTTCTACAGGGCACCACCTTAGAAATAAAATGCCTTGCTCTGGCGTCAACACCAGGCCTACTTGTTTTACCTGGCCAGCCAGTAATGAGCTCGTTTTGTGGATGGATTTGTATTTTATTATTATAATTACACCACCATTATAAACATACCTCGAGCAACCTCAGCATAAAAGGCAGGGAATGCTATTAAAACATACATATAAACACTAGGAAAACAAGACAGGATTGTAAAAGGGCTGCAACAGAAACTAATTGGGTTTGCTTTCTTCGTTAATCCCAGCCTATTAATATGGTAAGTGGTGTGGTCTAGGGACAAGCTCACTGGGAGTGAGGAGATGACAATTCCATACCTGAGACCTCTAATTGGCTGGGTGACCATAAGCAAGATGCTTCAGCTCTCTGTGCCTCAGTGGCCTCCAAAGCAAAATAAAGATAATGGAGATAATTGTGGTTGCTTTAAAAATGTAAAAGTCATTTGAAAAAGAAAAAGAAATCACTATAAAATGTAATTGCATCATCATTTATGGCTATGGAGAGAAACTAAATAAGCAGACAGCCAGTGACGTTTGCATGTTCACATTTTTTAATGGAACTAAATAAGTATTTACAACGTAATTCTTCTTTTCTCATCGGATATGGGAAGGAAGCTACAGACATACCATTAACTCCATCTGAAAGATGGGAAAATGAGGCGGCAGGGGTGGGGCTGAGGTTAGAACCCTGACACCCGCAGCCACGAGGATGAGACCCTTCAGAAGCAAATACAATGCCGTCCTGTGTGCCCCTTAGGTAAACCTCACTGATCTTTAATGAGAAGGTTAAAACCTTCGGCCAAGGTAGAAAGGTTTTTGAATCCTACTTGCAAGACTCTTGTCTGCCTCTACCTCCAGGATGCCCAACACTCTCGGGTGGCCACAAGGACCTCAGCAAGAAGCTGGAGAATCGTAATTCCCACCCCATCCTGACCAGACTGATGCTCAGCTCAATGTCTTAGGAACAGCTTCCCCAAAGTAAACTTGAAGATGACATGGAAGTTCTCTACGCATGGCCAAGAAAGTGAACACATCCATCAACCAAATTAATGAGATCAGGAAACACTAACAGCAATACAAAGGGAGAGAGTTATTTGGACCCCTATAAATCCCCCCTTTCATTGCAAACCCAAAGGCTCTAGAAATTAAATTGAATCAAAAGAAGATGGGAGAAGGGTGCATGGGTGGTTCAGGGGTAGAATGCTCGCCTTACACACAGGAGACCTGGGTTCAATTCCCGGACTATGCACCACCCTCTGCCCACCCCACCCCCCCAAAAATAGATGGGAGAAATGAGAAGGCAGAATCTTTTTAAAAAATTAGCTACCACTTCATTTCAATTTGTTAATTCCCATTTGGTTTCTGGAGGTACCCTGAAGAAATGAAGCTGAAAAAGGAAGGAGAGGCAGCAGAGAGCTGGGAAGTTTAATGTATTTTCTGGAAAATAGTGCTTGCCCATGCCTATGAAGCAAAGGGACAAATATTTTCACACATTATCAGATAGCCGAGTAAAACAGCCTCCACCAGAATTTACAACTGAAGGCTACTAGAATTTACAACTTGTGAAATCGTGCCTGTCTGTATTTTCTCATTATGCTGTGTGCAGGCTGCAGAGAGAGTGTGCGCTTTCTTTTTCCTTTCCCCCCTCTCTCCCCTCCTTCCACTGTCTCACTACTTCCTAGTTAAACCTTGTCTCAAGTTATCAACACTCTCTGGAGAGATAAGGCTCCTCTCACTTACAAGCTGTCACTAATAATCGAACTTTCAAGACTCCATCTCTAGGAGAGACTCCCGGAGCCACACAGGTCACGAGAATTAACTGCCACCAGTCCTTGCAGAAAGCTCGGCTCATCAATCTATAGCTTTCTCGTCATAATTAGAATAACGGCTTTGAAAATTTGGGCTGATGTTGACTTGGTCTCAGGCCGCAAAGAGCGCTGATTAAAATCTTGGTGTGAAAGTTAATGATAAGTGCTGGTGGCGTTGCCGTGGTGACGGGGACAAACAATTCCCTGGCTGTGACATTTTCAATGTCCTGGAGAAGAAAAACTGTCCTCTTTAGTGTGGCAGCATATGAAGCTTATTTATGGCTACAGGGCTCAGTGGATTGATGACTGTCGTAACATACTGTCAAATCCTTTACTGACACATTCATTTTTTTGGAGCCCCTGGTGCAGCAGAAATAAAATAAAATAATAAAAACAAAACCAGGGGGAAAATTCTCCAGCTGAGCATGGATGGCCACCAGTGGGCCTTCTTTTCACTGAAGGACCTCAGAATTAATAGACAAAAAGGCTCTGCACTTCCTAGCTCAATGGCCGAAGAGAAAACATACTTGTAATTGGAGATCACTGAGTAAGAAAGAACAATAACCTGGCCACCAAAACAGCCTAGGAATGTTTGGTATCAAAGTAAACTGTCTGTAAACATCAATGATATGTAACTACCACCAAGTATTCTCTCCCTTCTTATTCTCAGAGCATAATGGCTTAAAAATGTGAGAAAGGCTCTGGGAAATTTCCCCAGCCAAAGAGATAAGCAAGGGCAGCTCCTGCCTCCTTTGCAAAAGCAATTCCGCCAGGGCAGTGCCCTCAAAGTGCAAAGGAGAGAGATCAGTCCCTAAAATCTATGGGGAATGTGGTGTGAACCATACTCACATTCACCATCTCCTTTGCTTACCCATCCTGTTGCAGGAGTATCACAATCCCCATTTCACTGAAAAAGACACAGAGGCTCTGAGAGTTTAAATGACAAATCTAATAAAGTGGCTGAGCGGGGACTCCCACCCTAATTCTTTGGTCATCGCAGCGACTAGTGAGTCACTGTGTCAGACCAGGAATTCCGGCCCATAAGTTCTGAAAAGCTTTAGCATAGGGTCTGTCAGAAGCTTTTGGCTCGCTGGAGGAAGTGACTGCATTTCAGGAGCAGATAAAGAGACTCCCAGAGACGGTGGCAAGTCCATAAAGATGGCTTGAGGCTCTGGCATTTTTCTAGTTCCTTTCACTCAGGGATTCTAGTCATCAGCATCATCGTTGTTGTTGTTAATAATGATAATGAAATAAACCATGCAAATGCGGGGAATGGCTTTAGCCCTAAACGCAAGCAGTAATGTGGTAATTTATCCAATAATGGAATCACAAAGTGATTTTATTTGCTTTTATGGCTCCTTTCTTTCAGAGGAGCTGGGCATCAATAATGGCGGTAGTAATGAAATCAACTATGCAAATGTGGAAATCGTTTTTACCTAATGTACCAATTTAGCCAAGGAAGGAAATTCAAAATAGTCTGATGTGCTTTCCGACTCCCGAAAGCTCGGGCTTCTATCTGATGTGTGTTCAGTTATCCAGATGTCATGATTAGATTTACAAAAGCATGGTCTGGTCAATATGGGTTTAATAGCAACTAAAACCTACCCTCATGGTGAACAATTTAGGAAAAGCCCCCATTGATTTAAATGTCGAAAGAGATTTTTAAGGGAATGACGTTGATTTTATCACAATTCAAATTCTACACAGGTGCTGCCTGGAATCACCAGCTACATCGGACCTTCTCAGGGTCCAGCCTTTACACCACAGCTGTCTGAGTCTCTATGTGGGATTGATAACCCCTGCCAGATTTTCCCTTTTATCTGCTTCTGATCTGGATTCAGTGGGGGTTCCTCTCTGGCTAAATGGTGAGAGTTCTGGAGGACCCCAGGGAAACGGCAAAGGAAAACAAGAGGACAGGATTCCAAATAGGCCATAGAGGGAGGCCAGACTAGTTCACCTCATCTAACCCCTAGGTTTTACTCCTCACTTCTCCTCTACACCACCTGTAAACACATGCTGCCATGATAAGGAAGGAAACAAAAAGAAAGAAAGCACCTAGAGAAGAGAACACAAGTTAAGACCTGGAAAGTAAAAAACTTGGAACAAATCTCTATCTAGTTCTTATTACTGAGTTACAAATATAAAAAGTTGTGAGTACCTTGCAAGCAAAGATCTTTTTTTCTGAACTTGACACAGTAAATGCCCAATAAATGGTGAATAAATAAAGGAATGAGTGAACAAAAGACAAAGTGTATCGGTAGGCTTCAGCAGAGAGAGAAGTCCAAATGCACACATCCAGATACCCATAGGAAAGAACATGTGTGCATAGTATCACTTCTTATATTCAGGTTACCAGAGCAGCTGTCCCAGGCCAGATGCTTTGGAAGCCTTCACCCTGGACTTCCTCCATCTATCCCCCATTCCTACACCATAAGGAATGCATAGGCCAAGAGCACTTTGAATCTGGCACCTTTTCTGCCACTACTAGACTGTGTTATGGGTACTGGAAGCCCAAAATTCCCTTCTCAAACAGCTCTGAGCTTCTTCCAGGGGCTGCAAGGACCTCTTCTCTAGGTCTGCCCTGCTAACAGCAGATGGTACCATCAGGATCTCTGCATCTCTCCATACTCCAAGCCCAAGGGTGGCCAAAGAAAAGCCATCACTGGACGGCACCTGGTTGGGTGAGCTGGGTGTCCTCATCATGTGCACAGAAGAAGCTCCTTGTGGCACAGAAAGGAGTCAGGGGTAGAAAAAGAGGGGAAGGGTGCATCAGACAAAGGGCCTTATTTGTACCCTTATTCTAAGGTTAGGGACAAATTATGTGTAAGTATTCATGTCTACACTTTACTTATTTGTTGTTGGCTTTCAATTTAAATCAAAACCCTGGGGCTGGTGAGAGATGCCTGTGGTATGAAAAAGCACAGTTATGTTCTTCCTCTGCAAATAGCTGATGATCGTAGAGGAGAGAAAAGGGCCACATGAAAAACCCCAAGTCCTAAACAGATTGTCAATATTGAAATAAATAAATAAAGGAAACTCCAGAAGTCAGTTCTAATTAATTCATGGCAATCAGTTTCTCTCGTTCTATTAGTTACCATTATACCAATACATTTGTGAACAAACTACCAGAAGCTTTCATTAAAATCATTAACATATGAAGAGTGTTTTGAAAACTATTGCTTTTTTATTTCTTTGCTTTGTATATGTTACACTATACAATAAAAAAGTTAAAAAAAAAAACAAAGAAAAATTAACATAATTTGATAACTGATGGTATTTGATTTCTGACTTTTGCACTTTGACTTGAAGCTTGGAGCAAAATGTAATTTCATCGATTGGCTGGTTTTATCTTCTCCCCCCCGCCCCAAACACTTCACATGACATTTCTTTGTTAACTATAATTAATGTTCACATTTGTCACAAGTTGTATTATTTGGAAAAGCAGTCGTGATGATAAAAGATGTGACAAAGACACACACATGTCTTCTTATCCAAAATGGCTTTCTCCTAATTTAGGTTTGGGGGAGAAAAATAAATGAAATAAGTCAAGCATGTATTTGTTTTCACAGTCAGGATGGATTGTTTAAAGTGATGCCTCTTGCAGAAACCAATGCAATTAGCTTTCTCAAAAAAAAAAAAAAAGCATCATTAAGGCATGAGTGAAATCTAAAAAATGACAAACACATTTGAATTGAGGCTGAACCAGCCAGATTGTAATTCAGTCTCACCACCATTGATCAGAGGTGCTAGAGCACACAGGTGACGCCCAAACCACTGGGGTTCAAGGTGACTCACACAGTGGTAGAAACCACCTCTCTATGATGATCTTGAATTGTCTGCTGCTAGTGGGTGGTAGAGATGTCTAGGCTGTATATGTAGAATCAAATAAATATTCCTAGATAAGCACTACCTTTTGGGCTTCAATGTCAGGAACCAGGTATGTTCCTAAAACCCAAATGCCCGTTAAAATTCAGAGTCAGAGACCATGACCCATTCTTCACTGATAAGCTAGGCCACTATTTCTGATGACGGTGCTTATGTTCCAGCATAACCAAGTGGATTTGCGGTCCTGTCCACTTAGCCTCACATAAATGTCAACTGTGAGGACAGGAAGACCATCTCGTGCACAAACCACTCCAGGGGAACATGGCAGGAATGGCACACACTATATATGCATAGCTGGTAAATGGCCCAAATCAATCTCTTCTTTCTCCTGCCCTTGCCCTCTCCCTCCCCCAATCCAGTTTCAAAGCGGTTTCCTCCATCATGTACTAATGGTCTGCAATTTATTTTAAAGAGGCTATTTTGATCCTAAAGAACTACTGAGGGGAGCCGGGAACTATAAACACCTCCTTTTTAAAAAATTTGTTTCCTCTTTCCCAGCCTATAATTTATCTCTGACTGGCACCATTGAAATCAAGTGTTCCAGGCACAGACTCCCATCAAGTTAGTTCCAACTTGGAGCACATTTTTACGACCAAGTTAGAAATCCCTTAAAGCAAGGTTTTCGGAGGGAAACGTTTGACAGACTTAACTCTTGTGGTGCAAATATGCCACAATAACATAGCAATTAGTTATTCAAAATACGGGAAGGGATTACAAGCTTTTTCAAGTCGTTTCATAAATATGTCCTCTTCTGGTATACAATCAGTAATTATACCATTCTTACTCAACTGTAAACTTCCTGGGTATGATTTATATCTCATTGAAATCAACACAAAAGTGTTTGTTTTCTCAAAGGAAGAGCCCCGGTTCTAATCTCTAAGGCTCACACACATCAAAGCTGGAGAACTACTGTTCTGCCTCACCAATATAAATAAAATCATACAGAAATGTTTATGCAAATTAATAGAGCGAGAACTGTCAGGAAGCATTTATCTTCTGAGCCTGATGTGGATTTGCACAGGACTCTTCTAAGAGCTAGCTGAGTAGATTACTTACCATTCAAGAGGAAGATGGAGCCAAAGGTGGTTCTTCTGGACTCTGCCCTTGCCCTGGGACCAGAATCTCAGAAATATCACTAGTCTCTGGTGAAGCGGGTGCTAAAGCTATTGATGGATGCACCATCTACCCCAACCCCAAACCCAAGAGGTTTCAGCAGCTGGCCACCATTAGAAAGGAAATGGGGCAAGAAAGACACCTCTGGCTGAATGAAGGCTCTTACCTTCTAGACCTACACGTCGCAGCAAATCAGCAATTATTTGTGGAGTGGCTGCACAGGTGAATGGAAAAGACAGCCTGACATCGTAGCTCTAGGAGTAGGATAAGCCATGAGAAAACCTTCCCAAAATCAGCGCTCCTCAACAATTTGAGTCTTTGTATTTGCACTGTACCCTGGGCATACTCTGTCCCTGTCCTCACGACATTACACGGAAACAATGAGCTCCAGTGTCTGCCTCCCCAGCTAGGTTATCAACTCTTTCATAGCTAGGCCTACAGTGGTACCATGTCTAGTAAGAAACGATTGTTGGAGGTTGTGAACAAAGTTTGGTAGATGCATCTCTTCTGGAAAAGCAACTCCCAATATTTTGGAGAGTGTTGGAGCTCTTGAAGTATTAACTTCCAATAAAAAAATCTGACCTTTCTCAATATTCTTCTCTGCATTTGAATATTTTATTGAGAGTAAAAAGTCAAAGTATCACATATCAGAATTACACTGAAGCCCGAGCTGCAGGAGAACAGGAGCATATTCGTTTTGTCCACCTCTGTATAACCAATGCCCAGAACTGTGCCAGGCAGAGAGTACAGGCCCACAGACACTCGCTGTGTGAAAAGATGGGTGGATGAATGATTTCAGCTTTTTTGAAGTGTCAACACTGTCAAAGGTATTTCTACATCTGGTGCCCTATGTTGTCCAACATAAAGAAGTTATATTTTAAGCATAAGGCCCCGGACCAACAGACCCCTATTTAATATATAAATATGAGCAAGCCAACTCGCAAAGTTATCTTTGACTTTTTCTGTAATTTGGAATATATTTTCCCACAGCAACAGAATTATAGAGCATGGTTGACCTTCAGAGGCTTCCACAAAGTCTTTTATCTGGGACCTTTCTTAAGTCCTAGACTAGTCAAAACCTGAACTTGTCTTTCTTCATTATAGAGAATCCCCCATTAAGTAGGGTCCTGAACTATGAAGGGCCCCATCCCAATCCTCAACAGAAGATGAAGGGTCCATCCTCCCCCTCTCACTGCCTCCCTGGAAGCCAAAGCATTGGAAAATCTCTTCTCTCAGTGCTTTAAATTTTTCCACCTGAACTTGGGAAGAGGAACAAGTGAGAATGCATTTATAACGGAGCAATGTCAAGCATTGGGGTTGAGGTTCCTACCCCCAGCAAGTTGTCATGGGCCCTGTTTCTGGAACTTGTGAACCTGCTCTGATATCTCTTCCTCCCCATTGCCAGGTTCTTCAGCCTCCAGTAGGTTCTGAGAACCCTTAATACCCTTCCAATGAATTGCTTTTAAAAATAAGATTAAGATAGCCAGAGGCAATTTCTTTGTTTACAACCAAGAGTCTTTACTGGTACACCAGAGACCAAGATCAAATAGACTACTAAGGCCTTGAAAAGTAGTACGAAGATACACCCTAGCAATGCTACTCTATAAATAACATAAATGCCATAAACGACTAAGTCTTCATCTTCCTTGAATACGATGAAGGGTCATTTGATAAGAATTAGATGTTCCAAACTTAAAAGCTTCACCATTCATTCTGCCCGAAAAGGCCTATGTAACCACTGAGAAAATGTCTTAATCACGTTTGCCTCACTCTCCCCAGCAGTAAAACAAAAGGACTGATTGTATGATCCATGAAATTCCTTAAAGCCCAAAATTCCAAACATGTAATGACTATAAGGTGTGGTGAAGGTAAGGAAGAAATACTTCAGGACTAAGGGATACTGTTTGAGCCCTCTGTCGACTCAGAAATTGCTAAGCCCTCATCTCCCACCCCCTCTTCTCCCAAACATCAGAGGAACAAGGGTTGGCACTGGGTCCCCCACTTCCACAAGGTTGCCGACCCTAGACCATGATCTTGATTAGAAAACGAAAGGCAAGAACCCTATAATGTTAAAGGCCTAATTAACTTTGTCATTAAATCAAACTCTTCAACTTAACCTTTGGTTCCAGGGAAAGAATTGTTGATAGAAAATTCTGCTTCTCATTGGAGAGCCATTACCTATTCTAAGAGGCATATTTAAACTTCTTATTACCCCAAACACATAGCCAGATATTCTTATTATACATGGGGGAGAATGGCCACTGGTTCAGAGCAGGGCTGGTTGTCTGCTAATGTTGAATACATTTCAGCTTTTCTACGGTAAGACCTTAATTTCATAGATTTATAACCAGTGTAAATCTGCCCTGAACAGAAGCCTGACACAAAATTACTTTGCCCAGTAGCAATTTTTTAAAGTTTTAGACTAAGTGCCTTTTATTCAACTTTACAAAAAAAAAAAAAAAAGAAACAAAGCAAAGCACCACAAGAACCACCTTTAGGCTACAAATACTCCTACACACACACAGACACGCACACCCCCAGAGTGAACACTGCTGTCTCCAGGGGTACAGGGGAGCAAGATCCATGCCATGGTAAAGGTACCCAGGAAGGGAGAAAAGAAATGGATAAATACTCAGGGAGGAGACTGATATCGGAAACCCTCAGGCCAGCCTAGTTTCGATGGGCTAATGTATTTACATTAAATCATCACCCACATATAATATCTAAGCAGTCATCATCACTTTGCTCAAGGAATCTATGCTTGGGGACAGCAGGGATCACTCATCCAGGCATATCCTCAACAGTTAGGCAAGGGGGACACCACCGTTACACATGCGGGATGGCCAGAGGTATGAGGGCTTCAGAAGCAGGAGGCAGTGAAGAGGAGGAAATCACAATGAAAAGAAAAAATAATAATCTTTAGATCATCAATAAGCAACTGAGCATAAGAGATGCTGTTCTGTTCTATATGTAGGAACTTACATAATCATCACTGTAAACTAACAAGGTAGTTAAAGCTGCTTTTCATATCTGCAGATGGGACAACTGAGAATAAGTAAAAAAAAATTACACAAAATCACACAGCAGGGGATGGGGTCAGAATGTGAACCCCGGCAAGGCCAGCATTTGTGTTACACTCATTAATGTCCATGAAGTATCGTTATAAGAACCATCCTAATAGTAATAATGGCTGTATTGATTGAATATGCATTATGTCATGTTCTTTACATGCACCTGATGTCCATTAACTCCATCTCTGCTACACTCCAGTGAGGGTGAGGCTGTTGTCTAACTCAATGCATACATGAAAAAGCTGAGATACAGAGGTTATGAGAACCGCCCAAGGTCACAAGGCTGGCAAGGCAAGGACTGGAATTCACACTCACATCTGCCTGACTCTACAACAATGCTCCCTGCACTTCACAATACTCAATTTCTCACACAATCTGTGTGTGTGGGTTTTAAGAAGAATTTTTACAGGGCCATCACACTGACAACTGCCCATTCTGCCTTCTCTCTCAGGCACCAAACACACACGTGCTATTTCAGAAAGGCTTTCTGCCACCCTCCCTGTGCCATTCTCAACCCTCCTCAATTCCTTTATCCAAGGTGCTCTTGGGGATCTTCCTGAGCATGCCCAGGCTGGTTGAGCACACAGCAGCACTTGTATGCTTTTACAACATGCATCTCCATACTCCATCTCCAGTTCCCAACTGCCCGAGTCCTAGGGGTGATAAGAACCTTTAGGGTGCACGGATGGTTCAGGGGTAGAATGCATGTCTTCCATGCAGGAGACCCAGGTTTGATTCCCGGACCATGAACCCATCTCCCCAGCTCCGAAAAGAAAGGAACCTATAGCCAAGTGGTCAAAAACACAGGTTCTGGCATTGCACAGTCTGGCTTAAACTTGACTCTGATGCTAGCTAGCTGTTTGCCCTTGAGCAGGTTACTTTTTCTCAGTACTTGATTTTCTCATTTGTAAAATGGGCATACTATGGCAATCCATTTCATGGGAATACTGGGAAATTTAAGAGAGATGGTAAATGTCAAGGGTTTAAGATAGCACTTGGAACACGTTGAGGGCTCAGTCAATATTTTTGCTGTTGTTAGTGTTTTAGGGAACAGTTTTGGTCCCAGCTACTCTCTGCTACCTGGTACCCTCTGCTTGATTCTATCTGGCACCCCAGAGCCAGCCTATCAGAATGACCCCAAAACACCACTTTTCTCATGCTGCTCCTTGGCACAAAAACTGCCTGTCACCCACTGAAGAAAGTCCAAACTCTTCAGATGAAAAATAAGGTCACGTGGAGAATGGTGCTAATTCCAGGGTTTCCCTGGAGCTCTAGCTCAAGTTCTTCTAGCAGCAGTCCCTTTCCTGCTGGATTTTACTCTAACCACCACCCCCCACCCCACCCCTTAAGACCTTCCTTGCAGGCTAGGGAGGCATGCAGAGCTCCTCACCTCATGGGCCTGCCCATGTCTCCCCCATGCCAGCCCGCACCTCTTACCTCCCTCTGGGCTCCCAAACCCTACTTGTCCTTTCAAAGCAGTTCTTCACCCCTGTCATGTATCAGAATCACCAAAGGAGCTTTTAAAACACAGAGATGGCTAAGATTCCTACTCACGTGGCCTAGGGTGGGGCTCAGGCAGCGCAGACTTCACAATCTCCCGGATGATGCAGACATGCAGCCGAAAGGCTCACAGGGCCTCACGAGCTTCTCTCACATCTCTTGCCTTCAAACTAACACTGAGCATTACCTTTTGATATATAACCAGGCAGGACCTGCACTGTTATCTCACATTTCATTTAAGTGTACCCTGCCTTCTCAACTAGACTGGAAACTCTCTGAGGGCAGAAAATATGTCCAACCTGTTTACAAACCCTAGGGCCAACATCACGCCTCCTTCTCCTAGGAGGTCAATGTGTATTTTTGGTTTTGGGTTTTGGTTTTGACTCTCTGGGGAAGAGACTCTCATGGCTGGTAGGAGATGAATGACAAATATTTTCATATTCCTCCAAGTGCCCAGTGAGCCCTTAGAGGCTACTGGGGTATAGGAGACAGTGAACTGGTAAGCAGTGGGTGTTCAGTAGTTACATGACTATTTGCACTACTAGATCATCACCAAGAAGCCAAGGTACATGCATCATTTGCACTGTAAAAACATACAATGTAAATAATATAATTCCCACTGTATGAGTTCAGCCTATGAACCTTCACTGAGTACCTGCAATCGTGACAGGGAGAGAAAGTAGCCATGAGAGGTACGGATGGGGGTAGCTGGTCAATTTTTGTCAGCATCTACAACTTCTAAACACAACACAAAGGTACACGCTGCTCACTTCCTGCCCATTAGTGCTTCATCTCTCTGCAACAACCCCTCTTCCCCCAGATCTCAAAAGGAGATTCTGAGTTGAGGCACAGGTATAGTATGGCCAGATGCTCTTCTTAGGCTGCCTGATACCTGAATCTTCAAAAACAAGTGAGGTTTTGTAAGTTAAGAAGTTCCCTGTGATCCCTTAGACCCCCGAGAAACAAACCAACCCAGGTACGGCGAGTCAGTCCAGGGACTCACTCCCTGCTTGCTGGCCACAGGCACCCGAGGCAGAACTTTAAGAGGATATGAGATACATTATCAGCTGCTATTATCATCCTACCATAGCCAAAAGAAAGAGGCTATTACACATAATACATAAAATAACATTTAGTAAGGAAATCTGGATAATTACTTAGTAAAAAGGACATTGAGTCAGGTTCTAAGCCATTGCCCTGAATTGGGAATGGCATTACTTATGTCTTAAGTTAAATTGAGTAAAACTTCCTAAGCACTCCCTTAAAGAACACCTGTAAGAAATGAGTTGGAGTATCTCATCCATCCTGGTTTGTGCTGCACTCCTGAAGAGTTGGCCAAGATTATGCACACCAGGAATCCAGAACTCCAGGGGCTGAGTCAGTTCAAGGTGACAAGGACTTGCAGGCCAGGGTAGAGGCAGGGATCCCCAGGTATGCACTGGAATGGGCACAGACAGATAAAAGCTGCAGGGTTCGGTCAATAACATTTTCTTCCCTTTTCTGAGACTGATGGGCACAAAAATGCATTCAAAATTACAGTAGACAGAGAATGTAATGAGCAAGTATACCATTTGGAGTCAGCAAATATTAGAGCTGGTTACGTTCCAGCAATACCACCACTACCAGGATCACCACCATCACACTAATGCTTTACGTGTATCTGGGGTAGAACAAAATGATCTCATCCAGCGATGTGACTTTAAATATCAACTACATGCCAAGACTCCCCAACTTCTATCTCCAGATCTGACTCCTCCCCAGAGCATCCCTTACAATTTGAACATCCAGAACTTTGTTGACATCTGCACTTGGATGGCTAATAGGCATCACAAATCTAACATGCCCCGAGTCTAACTCTCGAGCCTGTAGCTCCCACCAGCTCTTCTGTGCCAGTGAATGGCACCTCAACTCTTCCTGGGAGTCTTCTGTCTCTTACAGGCCACTCTAACCAACATATCCTTTACATTCTTGTTTCTAAACACCCAGAGTATGACCAATCTCACCCCATCATAACATCGTCACCCAAACATGCCCTCTGGCCTAGACGACTGCAGTGTGCAGTGGCCAATAGCTGGTCATCTGCTTCCACTTCAGCTTCCCTTCTGTTTCTCCCCCCACAACATGCCAGAGGGATCCATGTAAACTCAAAACAACTCTCCTTACCTTCAAATGCTGATAATGGCTTCCCTTCTAATATGGTACAAAACCCCAAATTCCAGCCGGCTTCCGTGTATGTGTGGTGGTAGTGGTGGCGAGGGGATGCTGCTTTTACACAGAATCCGAACTGCTTTGGTGTACACACAGGTAGAAGTTTAGAGGTTTGGGTAACACCAGCTGATCATCGTAAAGAATTTATATAGCATAGAAAGTGGCTTATTAAGTTCTATGTTTTGGGATAGATCAGCGAATAAACCGTCAACCCTGTCTGACTTCAGTTCCAGAATCCTGAGAAGAGTGGCTAGCAGGGGCAGTAGAGCAGGATGTAGGGTGACAGGTCTACCCTTGTTGAGGTGGACCAAGATCCAGGCAACTTCAGGAGTCCCTCACATGTCCAACTGTCCAGCAGAGGATGTTGGATTCCCGTCTCACCTGGCTCTGACCATCATTTGTCAAATTAGAACCAACGGCATCCTGCCACCGCTCAATTCCCTGATATTACTCCTTTATTATTCAAGGGAGGGTACACTATTCCTGAGGTAATTTTTAAATGTTTCATGTGTCTTTTAAATATCAGCCACCATATACATAGAGAAAGACAGACTTCAAATGACTGCCTAAGATATTCCATTTCAGACTTAAATCTTTAAATATACTTATGAATTTTTGACTTTGACAGATTGCCTAATGTTTCTTCCCTCATAATGGAAATAGATCCCAGGGAATCCTCATTAACTCCATCTCCCTAGGGCCCCCTCCTTTGGAGATGGCCTTCCTTCTCAAGATTTAGCCCCTGTTTGCTGACCCTGGGATATAAAGTCCCTGGCCCTTGGGACTGAGCACAAACCTGGTCAAGTCTGCATCATAGGACATATAGGTCATGATTGTAGTAGCCTGCAATATATTTTCCTCCCTCTACAAGCCTCTGAACTACCAAGAGCTGGTGCATCCTCTAAGCAGCTGAGTCTTCCTTGAAGTCTGGGTCTTCTCTGACCGGTTCAGCCCTCTTTGCTGAATCTCTGCCACCCTTTGCATAAATCATGCAATTCAGCAGTTAAGGAAACACTGTTGTGTCCTAGGAAATCCTTGTCTCCCCAGCTGGGGTGACTTGGCCATCCCACACACTCTCATATGCCTGGTTTGCTGCTGTGCATGGGCAAGTGCTCATTATCTAATGGCTGATTGACCTTGAGAGCTGAAAGCGGATTTGTCTGGTAGGAAGATGCGGCCACTGCAGGTCCAGCTCTGATCTTCCAACACATTGCCAGTTCTAAGACTGCGTGGCACAACCACCAAACCTCACCATCCTTTGCCTCTGCCAAGTGTCTTCCCTCTTTACCTAAGAATGATTTAATACCTAAATTTGATCCAGGAAAAAAATGTAACAATTCAAATTTTTCTAGCAAAGATCACCGACACCACAAGCAAGCAAGGAGTGGCAACCCAAGACTGCGACAACCTCTCCTCAAAGAGGCAAAGAACTGCTCCTATGTCTACGCTATACCCCAACTCTGCCCAAAAGAAAACAGGTGAAGGGGAAGAAACTATTCATTTTTTCCCTAAAAGCTTGAGACAGAAAAGATGACTTTAAGAGTTCTTAACGGTGATTTAACTTCAGGTTTGAATCTGAGGTGATCTGGCTATTGGTATACTTTCCTTTGTACATGCCTCTGGAACTATATATTCCAGGCTGATCATTAAGAGTCTCACACAGAAGCTGGTGGGTTGTTTTATCTTCTCAAACATCCACAAGTCCCTTTAGAATGGGGATTTCATTTCATACCATTTGAAGCACATATGCCTCACTCTCTTTTGGAAAGTTTGCATTCAGACATTCTCTTTTATAATCATTGATCATCATGCTACGGATTAACTTTCTTTGCCACAGTCAGAACGGAAAGAGAAAAGAAATTCTCACACAAATTGGCATTGAGACGTTTTCAAAGAAAGCACTACTAGACTTGTTTGCTATAGAAAGACCCATTTTGATCCTAAAACCTACTTTTTGGCATCTTGTCTAAGTTCCCCTGGGCATTTGTCAAAATCTTAGACAAGCAGATATTTCATTGTCCATTCCTCAACTGAGTCCATGTTAAATAGCCACCACAAAACGAACAGGATATTACTTCACAAACATCCGTATATTGATAACCCAAGCATTATTTGTGTATCTGAAGCCTGACATCTTTACTCCTCTGTTGTCAAGCATAAGTAATTAAGAATAATCAAGTGGGTGTTAATTGGATATAATGAAACAATCTCCAGTCAGCCTGAGCCTACTATTCACCTCCTACTAATAATTATGAACACTAAACACTCATGCTAATCTTCTTCTTTTTACAGAAGCCAAACAGAGATACAGTATTTACTCAGCTGATGGCTTGTTTTGTCTGCAATTTAGTCTGTTTTAAGCCAGGAAACTCACAATTTGCCAAGCTGTCACCAGCTGCTGGGCCCAGACCAGGGAGGCAGAGCTCTTAGTGACAAGGGCTCAGGATGCGGCATCTCAGAAAAGATGGGGAAGATTTTAAACTTCCAGGTACAACATACCTGGACACATAAATGTCAAAGACTTAAAGCTTTAAGTTCACATCGCTCTGAATGACTATGGGACGTATACTCATTGTATGCCTGAAGCTGCATGAAAAGAAGGGCGTTTCCCATACACCACCCTTCAGAACTGTCTCCAGGCCTCAGGTGCTGCAAAGCCCAGGACTGGTCTTCGATCATATTACTCCAGAAGCTCCCGGCGGCTGGGTGACTATTACAGGAGTGAACTAAAGTGTCTTATCGAGAGTGACCATTAGAAACATATTACTGGCCATTAAGCAGATGGTTAGATGTTTTTAAAGAGCTCTTACATAGTAATCGAATCCAGAGTCATTGACTATATTTATTACTCTCCCAAGAAAGTGGAAAAAATAAAAAGATCAAATGTTTGTTCCAGAGGTGGGTAATTTCTTTCTCTGAGGAGCGCCAGGAGTTCATATGTAGACTAAAAATCTGCAGCCGGTGACTGGATTGTAAAAGAGGCTTCAGAACAAGGAGATGCAAGGTCATTTCCTGCCATCCTTATCAGAATTCAGCTAATTGGGATCAAGGGAAGACCCCTGCCTGATATGAAAGAGATGCCCATCCAGAACAGACCCCTGGTCAAATTTCTTCAGAAAAGAGCTAGCTGGTGAATATTTTAGGATTTACCAGCCATACTATCTCTGTAGCAGCTACTCAGTTTTGCAGCTGCAGTGCAGAAGGAGCCATGGAAGTTAGGAAGCGAACAGGTGGGGCTGTGTTCCAGTAGAACTCTATTCTCAAAACCCATGACCTAGTGACCCTAGTTTGCCAAAAGCCGATTTAGACCACACTGAACCTTGTTAAGACAGGGATGATATTGGGGGACATAAATTCTCCCACCCAGGCCTCTCTCACTGCCTCCTACTCTCAATCACAAGTAGGAAGAGCTCTTATTTTAGGCAATAGACATGGTTCTGAAAATGTGCTTCATTCACTATATTGAGTTTCATCCTGTTTTTTTCACTAACAAACTCACAGAAGCTGTGCTTCATTTGGGCGCTGCACTACAATGACAAGTAGTCACCACCTCTCCACTCAGCACATAGTGTTATACAGCAATTCATAGACAAACAGGATTTTTCTATTATTTATAAAGGTAGTCTAATACACACAAAAAATCACCTACACTGTTTCCTCTGTTCATAATTGCAGATATCAAGTTTTCTTTTAGATGAGCCATCCATAATTATTTGGGAGACAAGCTTGTCCATTCTAGGTCCTTATAACTTACCACAATAGATATAGACCTTGTTTATTTGCAAGTCTAAAAGGATTTTACTGAATTTCAGGATGGAAGATTAGGGAAAAAATAATGACCAAGGAGCAGGGGACCCTGATTTTTGAGGCCCAATTTGTTTCCTAAATAACTGTGTGACTTGGGACATATTACTTAACCTCTCTGAACCTAAGATGCCTCTGAAAAATGAGGGAGTTGGATCAGAAGACAGCTAGAGTCACCTTCCAAGCTTTAATATTCTCTGATCAGTGGATAGGAAACAGCTTAATTAGCTCATTTGATTACAGGATAATACTAATGAGGGCAAAGGAGCAAGTTAAATAGCCATGCAAAGCTAGTTAGTTTTAAAAAGACAAAAACACTGTCACACAGATTATGCCTCAACTTGGTTGACTAAGGGGGGGTTGCTAGTTCAGTCTTTCCTCCCCAAACCAACAACACAACAAAGTACATGACTACAGTAAGTGAGAAACACCTTTAAGTGACATCATTAATACTTTAATTAAAATATGACTATTTGGCTGCAAAAATCAAGCACTTCACCAAGTTTCTTTCTGGTTGCATGATGAAGGATTTTTTCCCCGTGCAACGCATCATGGACCAATCCTTGGTCGTTGTGCTGATTTGAAAGGATATATGTCCCCTACAAAAGCCATGTTTTAATCTAAATCTCATTTCGCAATGGTAGAACAATCCCTATTCAATACTGCATGTTTGAATCTATAATTAGATCATCTCCCTGGAGATGTAATCCAATCAAGAGTGGTTAAGCTGGATTAGGTGACGACATGTCCCCACCCATTTGAGTGGATCTTGATAAGTTTCTGGAGTCCTATAAAAGAGGAAACATTTTGAAGAATGAAAGAGATTTGGAGAGAGCAGAGAATGCTGCAGCACCACAAAGCAGAGAGCCCGTAGGAAAACGCCTCCCGGGGAGTTTCATGAAACCTGAAGCCAAGAGAAGAAGCTAGCAGATGATGCTGTGTTCACCATGTGCCCTTCCAGCTGAGAGAGGAACCCTGACCGTGTTCACCATGTGCCTTTCTGGATGAGAGAGAAACTCTGACTGTGCTCGCCATGTGCCCTTCCACTTGAGAGAGAAACCCTGAACTTCATCAGCCTTCTTGAACCAAGGTATCTTTCCCTGGATGCCTCAGATTGAACATTTCCACAGACTTGTTTTAATTAGGACATTTTCTCGGCCTTATAACTATAAACTAGCAACTTATTAAAGTCCCCTTTTTAAAAGCCATTCTGTTTCTGGTACATTGCATTCCAGCAGCTAGCAAACTAGAACAGTCATACCGAGTTGGACTGGTATGCCGTTTATCATGTGTGGCTCACAAAGGCAGTCCAACCACACCTGATCTGGGCCACAAACTGTTAACAACACAAATCCAGGGATCACATGCTTGGATGTTACATAACATCAAATAAGTATGAAGTTTCTAAATGTTTATGTGCCATTTCTGCAATTATCTAGTCATAGACTGGTAACCTTATGCAGACCAGGACCAACAGAGTCTTTCTGTTACATAGACATTTAAGTCACAGCTTACGGGTGAAAGGAAAATACAATTAATTTTACACCACCAAATTTCTTATTTTCTTCTCTTCTTCCAGATCTATTTTCTTTCCCCATTTCCCAGTTAACCCTGAAAAGTCTAACTATTGTACCCCAAGTCATAGTTCTGCCCAGTTATTTATTTAGCACATGTTTACTGAGGAGCATCTCTATGCCTGAAAATGTTCAGGGCACTCGGCATTCTGTGGCTCATAAGATAAACTTGGTCTTTGCTCCAATAGGTCAGTGAGTTTCTCTTGAGGAAGCAAGTCCTAGGCATATGTTGTATAATGTTTATGTTCACTTCCTTAAGTGCAGAGAAAGTGTGTCTTGTAATCTGAAATCCTGCAGCATTTTCCCATACTCAGTTAGTCCCAATTTATTAAATACCAGATATTTACCAATTTGATGGAGTTTGGATGTATAAAAATGAATGAGACATGGCCCCAGATTTCAAGGGGCTCACAGCTTAGAGTACTTTCCCATGTGATCTTTCAGGTGGGTGAAGAATCAAAGTATCACTACTGTTTGTGTTTCCACAGGTTCCCTGAGGTTGACTTGAATCACCTGGATGCCTACACAAACAGCTGCTAACAGAGCTTATGCAGGTACAGAGCAAGAATTATAGAACATGCCATGCTTGAACTGGCAGAGTCCACAGAGATCTTTCAAATTTTACTGAAGGGAAAAACGAAGCAAGGAAAGGTAAAATTACTTGCCCAAAGTCCCAACTAGTAGGTGACAATAAGATCTATGAGGAGCATGTCTAAAACAGGCTTGCAAGGTTCAGCTCTAGAGTTGGCCACAATATTCAGGAAGGAGTTTCACAGTACATGCAAAGAACCCAGGTTCAGAAGAGCAGCTTTATGCAAGTAAGTAGAAAGCAGCAGGACATGGTGGCAACACCATCAGACCAGGTAGCACAGTGATGTCCCGAGAGGCACTGGGTTGGCCTAATATCTTCTCCAGGCTCAGACTTCTGATCTAGAAAATAATGTTGATGACTTCCATGACCTAAGCTCCCTTTCAGCTCTTCAGCTCTACTGTGCAAACAGGACTCCATTAGTTTAGAAATCTCGATAATCTACTATTAGGAGAATGCACAGGGTGAAAGGATGACTATCATGCAGTCATTTGTCTGGCCCTATAGCTCCTTTAAACATCCATGACCAGGTACATATAATAATGGAATCCAGAAGCTTCCAATACTCCTGGGTTCCAGGTCTAGAGGACAAGCTTATCCATGACCTCATCCTAGCTGGTTCCAAATCTGACCAGTTTCTGACCACCTTCTTGGTTCTCTACTTGCACTATCCAGACCACTTGGTGCTATTTTGCCAAAAGACCTTGGACTCCTCTTTTTCTATAATGCAAATTGTCTGGCCTCCAGGAGCCCTGAAAAAAATGGCCCTTTTGGTCCTACCTAGACCACAGGATCCTATGTCAGCTTACAGCCTCCATGTGCAGTTCTGAGGGTTTGTTCGGGTTACCCATAATTCATTTAAGACCCCTACACACACACACACACACACACACAAACTCTGTCCTTCCAATCACTAGTATAACAGTGAAGCACTTTCATTAAACTCTACTATGAAATTTTCCATTAATTCAACCCCACCTATGTAAATCTAAGCATGCCTCAAACCCATTAATGAGCTTCAATATTAGATACACAAATGCTTAGGTATGTCCCGTAAACTGACAAAAAACAGATTGTCATGGTAGCAAAGAAAAGCATAAAAATCCAAAAGCAATCTAAAGAAGGTCAGAATTCCCCCTATGTCCCCGACTTAACAATACGTGCCTTACAATGAATGGCATGATGAGTACAGGACTCTGAACTGCAGCAAGAATTTCTTTCATTTGGCAAGCAACGAAATCATTAAGGTAATATATCACCATTCCCGCTAACAGAATCGCTTCATGTCATCTCCTTTACTGTACATGCAAGCAGAAGACGCGTATCTATTGTCCCTGACTTCTGGAAGTTGTAATTGTAGGGAAATTGTCATCATCAAATTGAATATAATGATTCTCTCCCCTTCCTCCTCCTTTCATTTTCTCTCTCTGTACCTCGCCTCTTCCTGACACAAACCTTGTAAATGTCAACATAAAAGTATGTCCTGTAGATCAATGGGCAGGAAGTTCTGATTACCAGTAAAAATCTATCATGTGATACCGAGCACTCACCTCTGCAATGAGAGGAAATGATAATTGCTTTGCCATGTGAGATGGAGAAGCCCGACCTCAAAGCATCTCTAGTGGCGTCACTGTGTAATGAAGATGGGTACAGACAAAGGCCACTGCTCAGCACACTAAGGACATCATCCAGATAGCTTCACCTCCTAGGCTCACTCCTTAGAAACATAGTCTACATGTCATTCCCCAGTATCTCAGCCCAGCAACCCAAGGAGAGAACCGGGAACCAATCATAAAGCCAAGGCAAACCCGAGAAAATTCTCAACTTAGTCTTATCAAGGATTCAAACCAGGAAGCCAATCCCTATGATAAAAAAAGAGTGTAACAAGGCACCCTGAGCTCTGCCCCAGGCATGTGTGGCTGGGTTGCTGCAATTGAGAATGGGTAGCTAAAATGGAACCAGCATTTAATTCAAGTGCTGGAGCAACCAACATGCTGAACCAGCAAGGGGAAGGAGTAAGTTTTCTGACCTGAGGAATTCTCGCCCTCCACGGGTTGTCAGGGGCTGTCATTGGGCCACAAGGACTGTTTGGCCTTGAGAATTAGTTATGTTATGTAAATTACACTTAATGAAAGTGCAGCCTTGGTCCATAAAAACTTAACAATGCATTTGTCTTCATTTGAGCATTCCCCAGCAGCCACCACCTTCCTTTACAGGCCATAATAACTGGGTTTTCACTGCATGTCCCTGTCCTCCACAGTCACCATCAGGGCCTGGAAGGGGGAGAGAAATTGGCTTGCACTTAATAAGACAAACGTGCCACTGTGGAGTTGGCATCAGGTGGCCCAAGCCAGCACACAGGATGGAAGGCAGACACAGCTGTGCCCATCTCTCCTCCCAGGTCCTCTTTGTCAACAGCACACGATGGCTAGTACAGACCAAACTTATCTTTGCATTTCTGAGAGCTGGATGTCACCTGTGACTCCACAGCAAGCATTCAGTAAGTGCTTCTTACATACACAGTCGATACCAAAGATTTATGTCTCTTTTCAAGCAGGTCACCAACAGTCACTGACTCTAAGATACCCTATCTTGTGATGCCAACTGCAGACTTTCAGGTGCCATTCTCTTTTCAATTGCCATGCAGGCCTCTCTGGAGTTCCTTGTAATCACCATGCTCCATCCAGCCAAGATTCTTTGCGCTTGCTGTTCCCTCTGCCTGTCATGCTTTTCCCTCTGCTCTTTCCTAATTAGGTTCTTATGCTTCACCCCACCCCCACCCCGAGAGAGACATCACCTCATCAAGAAGGCCCTTACTACTCTCCTTGACTAAGTCAAGACCCACCATAGCACCATATACTTCTCCTCCTCAGCTCCTGTCCCAGTCATGATTGGATCCGTTTGTAGGAATGACTGCAGTGTGTTTATTTAATAGCTCTTGCTTCCATGAAGGCAGCAGCTGTGTCCAATTTTTCTTCCCACCCAATCTTCAGCACCAAGCACCCAACAGGCAGCTCAAATAATTCATTAATTAAGTGCTGATCAACTCTTCTCCATGTCTGTGGAAAAAATACCCAGAAAGGGAATATGCTTACATTCATTGGACAGGAAGAAGAATTTAGTGACCATAACAGTGAATGAACACTAGAGAGAGAGACCATGACAGGTCATGGAGATTCCAGGTCCAAGCATCTTCAAGAAGGCATCATTCCTCCAAAACCTGACAGCAGGGGGCTGGGTCTGATTACCTTCTAAAGCCAACTGTTCCCATATTCTGTACTGGTTGCCTTACTGTTCAGCCACAGAGGCCACAATTCAGTGATTTTTATCCTCACCGTTTATTTTGCCTCTTGGCTCCCAGGAAGAACAGAGATCCTTTCATTTTCCAAAAAACAAAACACAAGAGAAAACTACATTGAATAACTACATCAAAGCATCAGCCTGGCAAACACCAGCTACCTGAAAATTTAGGGCCAAAATGACTTGGTTGTTGTGCCCCAAAACCTAGCAGAAGAAAGAGGAAAATCCTCAATGAAAGGATGTACTTACAAAATTCCTCTCTCTCTCTCTCTCTCTCTCTCTCTCTCTCATCTAGACATCAAAGCAGTTATAGTGAATTAGTTGGCCGGAACTTCCTGGAAAAGATTATCCCAATTTGTTCATCTCACAAAGGAAATGTGCGAATCCTATTTGACCCTTGTTTTTCCAATCTAGGGTATGAATTTAGCTAGCTTTGAAAATGTTTTAGGGCTTTCACAGAAATTTGTAAAATGTCAGTGTGAAAATTTTAATTGAGTTATTAGCAATATCTCCTCTTTGAATGACCTTTTAGTATTCCTTATAACATATCACCTCCTTTTACTACCTTCTGGCTGACAGTTTATAATATATTCCTTCTTCCTAGATGATATCATCTGTCCTTGGATGGAATTAACTAAAGCACTATACATTCAGAAGCCGACATTAATCCATAGCCTTGGATTTGTAACAGCTGCCGGTATAAACACTGTTTCCACACTGGATTTTAACAATGACTGGTAGAAATACGTACTATTCATTGGGCACTGAAGATGCGCCAACACAGTAATCACGGCAACAAACAGCAGTGATTAAAAAATGTTTTAACATTAGCTCATACTTACTGCCTAAATCTAAGAGAATATTACCAACTTCAAGGAAACTTTATATCTCTCCTAAGCATCACATGTGTAGAGGAAGCTAATTCTAACAGGGAATTGTAAGGATGAATGGCAAACAAGTCGTTGGCTTGAGTAACTTCCTGCTACTCAGTAAGGGAAATACAGAAAATACAGTCCCAGGTTCTCTGTAAACCAGACATTCTACATCAGCCCAAGAAATAGAAAAAGTAAATCAACATGGCATTTGGGCACAAAAGGTATATTCAGAGTTGAGAAGTACCAAATAGGGAAATGATCAGTAAAACCCCTCCCTGCAAAAGCGCAATCCCAGCAGCTCCTTAGGGACATCAAGGAACCCAAACCTCAGGAACTGGCCTGAAGACATATTCCATCTGCCCAACAAATGAGTAGCAGTCCCTTCTCCCCCCTCGGCCTCCTCCCTGCCCTCTTCAGACTTTATTTTCAGTTAAAAAAAAGGCACGTACACATCAGTGCACCAATAGGCAGTGACATTTGTAGGGACTTCTCTGGCATCTTCCATCAGCACAACCATGTTATTGAGACTGTGTGGTGCCAAGGACCATTGTGGATGCTGGAGTGCTGATGCAGCTCCCAGCACTCAGGGTGGCTGATATTAAAGGGTGCCTACCCTCTCAGTATGGTGGGAACCAGGTGGCGTGAAGCAGTTTCCAAGGGCAAGCAAGGTTAATGGGAACAAAGTTCTGCAGCAGCCTAGTGTGTGCTCAGAAGCACCATCCCTCTGCCGGAACCTCTCCCCTGTGGCCCTTACACTGGACTTCACTGTCCCTTCTGAGAAAAATGCCAACCCCCTCCTAACCCCATGCCTGCTCGTATCACTCAAGTCATGAGCATTTTGTTGCTACTGCATTGAGATATTAAGCATTGGTGATAAGGTTACATCCCTGGGAGCAGGAGGTGAGGGTTCACCTAAACAGTGAGATGACCACTGTTAGTCACCTGGGGAGCAAGTGTTTCTCCAGATGAGAAATAATATCCAAGAGAACACCCCAGGTAAGTGTGAAAGAAATCTCTCTCCTCGCCAGGATTTGGAAGGTTCTGGATACTCAAGGGGGTACTCTTAGAGCAATAAATTAAGGGAAACATCCACAAAACGGAGGCAGAAGCCAACAAGGATGGCTCAGGTGGACTTAGTCCTGAAAGCACTCAAGCCCAAAGAGGCAGCTGGCCAAGGCAGAATGAGATCCTTGGACTCAAAGCCAACTGTTTAAATACTTGTGCTCTCTTCATATCCTTATGTTATCCTGAGAACTGTTGTAGCTTTTCTCATCTGTGATAAAGATGAACATCCAAGAGAAAAGAGCTTACACCTGGGACTAGAATGGCAGCAGTGATCACAGGCAAAGCGGACAGCTGGACCATCAGTCCTGCTCATCCAGAAGAGTCTCCTCTGAGCATGCATCTTAGAAGGTGGTGAGTTCCATCTTCACTAAGGAAGGTGGCATTTCTTATACTACCTTCAAGTCCTCAAAACTTACCCATCCCACTTGCTAATCCTTTCTATTCCTAACCTCTAAGCTTAGTTTGCTTGATATTCATCTAAACCCTAATAATAGGTCTAACTATGTTTCCCTTCCCAGCAACATAATTCACTCACTCATTGATCTCCACAACTACTGACCATTTTACATGCGCCCAGTACTGCACTAGCGTGGGGCAAGACAAACGTAAGTAGGATGGGGCCCTCCAGGAACTGACATATTCACTAGGAAACAACTTGCAGAAAGAACCTTAACCTAAGGGGGTGACTCTTTTGGTAGACCTTTGAGAGGTGCTATCAAGACCGCAGAGGGAAATATTGTAGTTTAGTGGGGTGCTGTGGAGTTTCTACACACTCAAGAAGGCAGCCATACCCTTTCCTATGAATGAAGCCAAAGCAATACACAGAACTATTTCACTGGAAGAGTCAGGAAAGCATGCAAGAATGTCAACTTCCCTTCTGAAGGATGCCACCCTCGATGAGGAAAGAGGATCCCTCTGCCCAGAGGTGAGGGGTCCACCCATATGGGCCAGGCACAAGGGAAGGTGACTGTGCTGAAGAACAAGAATGAGATAAGCCACCGACCTAGTCAAGCCTACTCCTCTGGGCAAACTACCTACCTGGTCAAGGCGCCGTCCTCCTCACCCGTGAACCAGCTAGCAATGCCTGTACCTACCACAGTTGCTGCAGAGGAGCCCTCCTCAAAGCGTGGTCCGTGGCCCAGGACCATCGACTTCAGCTGGGAACTTGGTAGAAATGCAAATTTTCAGACTAGAGCCCAGATCTACTAAATCAGTAATGTTGGGATGGGGTCCAGCTGATTCTAATATACTATATTACATTCTAATATACTAAGATTGAGAACAACTGATGCATTATTGAGTAAAAGGGCTGGTGCTTATTAAGTACCTAGCAAGGTGCCGAGTGTGTAGGAAGCCCTCAAAGTCTGGTGGTTCTAAGTGACTCTGGCTGTGTTATGAGACCCTGGGAAGTCACCTGGAAGAGGATATGAAGAAGGGGAATTTATTTTTCCCAGAGTTAAACCAAAAGGGAACTTCAAGTGTACTTCTCCAAGTATGCCCCTCCAGAAGCCCCTGACTGTTTATTAAAATGCAGATCTCTAGGTCACACATCAGGCCCACGAATACAAACTTGGTGAGCAGGACCTGAGAACCTACAATTCCAAAAGTATATACTCTTATGCAGGAGTCAACCAAGTAGATACGCTCCCACTTTCCTTCATCCATGCCTGCACCTACCTCTTGCCAAGACTCTCTCTCTCTCTCTCTCTCCCTCACCTCTCCCCCTCTGGATTTCTACACTGCTTTTCCCATTTCTAGCCTTCTTTCCCTACCAGCCCATCCTTCCAAATCACGACTTGGAGTGATTTTTCTAAAATATAAATCAAAGCATTTCACTTCCCATTTAAAAATTAAAACAAACAGCACCAACAACTTGTTTACAAGACAGTATTCCAAGTCCTTGGGCCACCCTACGAGCCCCTCACCAGACTGAATCCAACCTCAGTTGGAACCACTTCTCTTCCTGCACTGAATGTTCTGCCCAAATCCAATCGCTGCTCCCGAACAGGCCTGGGTCTTCCCTCTGAAAGAAATGACCATCTGCCCGTTTTCCATAAGGATGAGCCTCTCTACCTTCTCCCAACTCCTTTACTACTGCATCAACCACTGAAGTGTTTTCTGCCTTCTTTGCTAAACCAGGAGCTCCAAATAAGAAGAAACTTGTTTTTGCATAGTCCATATTTTGAAAAAAATCTTACCAAAATTAGCATGGAGTTTGGAGATGCAGTACCAGCTATCTTCACTCCCCTCCACCTAACCAACTGGCTGGGGTGACCCCATTGTGACACCCCACTCCAAAACACACAGCTCCTACCCCCTTTCCCCACTGTAAAGTGTACACTGACAGCTACACTAAGCACCTCTTCAATACTCAACATGATTGAGGCCAGTAGTAGTCAAGTAATTGATACTGATAATTGTTAAAGTTAGAGCTTTAACACAGATATCCAATAATGACCCCCAATTACCCTCACTGCCTAGCTGGATGTACACACACACGTGTGGCTCAGTGAGCCTAAGGGTCACTGAACTAAAGTGACAGGGAAGATGGAAGCTAAAATGTGAGTTGAGTAGTTGTACTTCTTTCCATTCATCCCACTAAGCAGAGCAGGGGATCAAATCTTCCATTGTTTATCCTTTCACTGCCATTACTATATATATTAAATATATATATATATAATAAACAAAAACTCACAGGATGGTTTCAATATTCTTAAAGTACTGCTAAAAATATTCCCAATATTTTTACAGCAAAGTGTTGCTTGAAGAACACCAAGTCATGCAGACAAAATACCTGGGTCTCTTTGAAACCAAACTGCCTTACGTTGGCAGTGTAACCTAAGGCAAGTCACTAAAACTCTTGAGCCTCAGCTCTAAAGTAGGATCACTTCTTTATGTTGGACCAAAATCACAGAATTGCTATGAGGATCATCTGCCATAGCATGGAGAAATGTGCTTGGTAAATATAATTCATTTTCAAAACCATTCTGTCCCATTTTAACAGGCAGACAGAGAAACAAGAAAGGGTTTTTTTTTTCTAGACACTAGCACATCCCTTTGGAATTTCACTTCTTCCTAGAACCTCTGCCTCCCCACTCCCCAGCAGACCTGATGCTACACATGGACAAGACAGTCATGATTGGTTACAGTTTCACCACCTCTCCTTGCTGCTACTCTGTACTGATGACGTTAGCTGGAGGACTGCCAGGGGTTAGAGAGAAAAACTAACCAAACTGATCATAAAACCATTTGAAATACATATGAGCACGGTCAACAAACTAAGTAAAAATCACTCACATTTCTATTCTCTGCCCATCATCATATATGGGGCACAAACGTAACCTGCTACAAATGAATTACCAGTTTCAAGTGCCTGAGAGTCATAGTCTTGTAATTCTGAAAAAGTAACCCATGTATCTCATGCCTCGGGTTTATAACAAAGACAGTTCCATGAACTAAACCCCAAAGAACCAAGCCAGTTGAAAATTTTAAACATTTACTCCAAACTTTTCATTATGGGTTATAGTCTTCTCAAACATTTCATCAAGCTTTTTTTCTCTCTCTGGTTGAAATCTCAATCACTAAAAGGATTCATAGGCAATAACGTAGAATCAAAAGGGGAGATTAAATACAAATTAAGCTTTCATTTGTACTGTTTTTCCAGACTGAATTAAAGTGATTGAGTTAACTTTGGTGTAAAGTAAATTTTACAGCTGTTGGAAATGACAGAATGTAAATTGGATTATACTATTTAAATATTTTACAAATAATTGAAATGGTATTCTTATAAGTTATGTTCCAATATTCATGTTCAAACATAGTAGATCATGCTGACTGGCTCTAAATATATATCTTTCCTTTTGCTTGATATTCCCTCCATTACCAAAATGAAACTCAAGGAAATGCACATCGAGATAGGTCAGGGGCACCAATTAAGATGGTGTGAATACAAAAGCATGACAGTATAAAATTTAACCCATTCAAATTAATTCATTCCCAAAGATATTCATTGATTAAAGAAGACTAAACAAGATACTAGATATAATGACCAAGCAACCGGCCTCATTCTGAGAACAAAGACAAGCTCGAATAAAACTGCTTTCTACGGCAGAATAATACAAATGCATAACAACAGGCAGGAAGTGAAGGGGGGGGTAAGGAGGTAGACTGGAAAAGGCGTTAAGAAAAATATATTTAGGTTGGGTTTTGAAAGATGGGTAGAATTTCCATAGGTAAACACTGTAAGAAGTATCTATGTAAAGCAAGAGAGGAATAAATAGTCTCAATTCATGGGGATGGGAAAACACGGAACATACTGGGAGAACAATGAAGAGAAGAAGGAAAAAAAAGACACAAAAAGTGAGAACGCTTAGAGAAGTAGTTTGATGTTCTCTCAATCTTTCAACATTGGCTGCCCATAAGATCTGTTGGAAAATATAAAGAAAGGTAAAAAGGCAAGAGCACTGTCCTCAAAAATTTGGATTTTAGCAGTTAAGACTTGTAACCAAATAAATTCAAAGTAAAAAGCAAAAAGTACCATACAATGGTAGAGAAACAGCATTTGGTAAATAAGTGGAGAGAAAGGTCACTGCTGAGCCATGTGGAGACAAGCCTGAATTTTCACCTGATGGACATGGGAAAATTAACGCATTCATTTACTCACTAAAAATTTACTTACGTTTTTGTTTCCTTCATATGTTGGATACTGAGTAAAATCATGGGGAAACAAAGACAAACAAGAAGTCTCTGCCCTTAAAACACAACTGGATTGAAGTAGAGGGTAAAGGTGAGTAGGAAGAGAGAATACTGGGAAGACAGGCTAGTACCAAACCCAAAAGAGGCCAGGATTTCAGAACACATTCAGCCCTGTATTAGGGAGGCTTGTCAAGCCACAGAGGATGTATGAGAAGAGGCTTTAAGAAACTGGCCTGTGTCTTGGCTTAAATCCCCCTAAGAGCCTGAGATGAGCCCATAGACACAGAAAGTTTATTTGAGACATGATCTCAGAGAATAGGAGTGAGAGAGGGAAGGAGGGAAATCAAACCTAAAGGGGCATTATCAAGGTCCCTGCTCTTGGCAGTGGAGCACAACATCTCCAGAACACCTAGAAGCACAGAGAATGCCTCCCAGAGCTGTCAGTCCAAAGGACAGAAGGCCAGGAAGTTATCCATTAAGCTTCAGTCCCCTGTTGATTGACAGCTGCCCCTACAGGGGCCATTGGGTCTTTGGCACATCCTGGCTGCATTTAGAGCATGTGCAGACTCACACAGCTCCCTGGAAGGTTGTAGGGACAGAAAGCCCAAAGATTCATGGAGCAACATGAGATGAGACACTGTCAGATGGAGTCTGAGGTACATGGACATGTGTGCTGTAGCTGTGCCTGAAGTAGGAGGTGGGCTGAGGGGATGTGAGGAGGCCTCAAGACTGTCTGCTAGATTCAGGCAGCATCTTGCACACAGGGTAGGGTTAAAGAGAAGGAGCTGCAAAAAAAAACAGTCATCAGGCTCTTGGAAAGAGAAAGACAACAGACATCTGGATGAAGATGGTCGGGCTAGTGAGAAGGAGACGGATGTTGAAACCCTCATCAAGAATTCAGCAAGTGATTAACTGTGTGGAGCTAGGGAGATAAACCAGATAAAAATTGAGGTTTTAAACCTCCATGACTGAGAACAAGATAGTGTTATGGACAGAATACAAGAAAGCACAAGAAAAGTAGCTAAAGGGATGTTGATGCCCAGGATAAAGATGGAAATACAGGACCAGCATTTTGGAGAGAACAACTTGAAAATCATCAGGATAGAGAGAGCAGCAGAATTCACAATTTTGCTAAAAGGACTGTGTAAGAAGGGGAAAATAAAGATTAGAAATAAAAGAAATATCCCAATTTAATGAAAGGGCACAAAAGATGAGACAGAAGGAGGCAAAATCACCACATAAAAACAGACAGAAAATAGAGAATTTTAGAAAGGAGAGATGTACCAACAGGATGAAATGATATAGAGAGGACAGAACAATAGAGACCAAGAAGTACCCACTGGATGTGGTGCCTGGGAAGTCACAGGAGAGCATCAAAGGTAGTGTCTCCATAGAGTAGTAGTAGGCTAGTTCCAGGGTCTAGGTTGACAAAGATCTAAGGAATGAGAAAGGGAGTCGGTCTTTAGGCCTAAGGAATGAGAAAGGGAGTCAGTCTTTTTAACAAAGGGTTCCTCATCTGAATTCCAGAATGTGATTTCTTCAAACATTTCTCTTAGTTCTCCCAAGGATGGTACATAACTACTACCTTTCTATATACACAGAAGTCAATTCCCTATAGACAATGGATGACTTAGGACAGGGGTTGACAATATCTGTAAATGGTCATATGGTCTCTGTCACAACTATTCATCTGCTGTTGTAGTGCCAAAGCACCATAGACAATTCCAAAATAAATGGGTGTTCTAGTTTGCTAGCTGTTGGAATGCAATATACCAAAAACAAAATGGCTTTTAAAAGGAGGAATTTAATAAGTTGCTAGTTTATGGTTCTAAGGCTGAGAAAATGTCCCAATTAAAACAAGTCTATAGAAATATCCAATCTAAGGCACCCAGGGAAAGATACCTTGGTTCAAGGAGGCTGATGACGTTCAACGTTTCTCTCTCAGCTGGAAGGGCACATGGTGAATATGGTGGTGTCTGATGGCTTTCTTGTGGCTCTACAGAAAGGACTCTCTCCAAAATGTTTCTTCTTTTAAAAGGATTCTAGTAAGCAACTCCACCTTCAATGGGTGGAGACACACCTCCAGGGAAATCATCTAATCAAAAGTTACCACCCATAGTTGGGTGGGTCACTTCTCCAAGGAAACAATCAAAATGCTCCCACCCAGCAATATTGAATGAGGATTAAAGGACATGGCTTTTCTGGGGTCCACTACAGATTCAATTTGGCACAACGGATGTGGCTGTCTTTCAGTGAGACTTTACTTATGTACACTGAACTTTGAATTTCATTTCTTTTCATGGGCCAAGAATTACTATTTGAAAAAATGTTTTCAATCTTTTAAAAATGCAATAACCACTCTTACTTAGTTCATGAGCATCACTAAAAATAGGTGAGAGGTCTGATTTGGCCCTTGAGGCATAGTTTGCCCCTGCCTTAGGATATTCAAGCTTAGATATTGCCCAGGATCCTAGCTGAGATGTACTATGAGACTATAAATAAATGAAGAATCAGGGCAAAACAACAGCAGGAGGGACAGGATCAAAAAACTGCTTTTAGAGTAAGGAAAACGCATGCATTGTGACAGTTTAATAGAGAATTATCTTGTATCTTTGAAGATACAAGGCAAAGTAGAGGTTACTGGAAGATCAACTCCTAGATGAGGCAGGAGACAGGATGGAGGAGTTAGGCTGGGTGAAGAAGAGAGCACCATCTTCTGAGATGGCAAGTGAAACAGGAAGACAGGCTGGAACCACATTATGGAAGACCGAAATCCAACCTGAAGAGTTCACACTTCATCAGCTGAGCAATGATGGCCGCGAAAGGTGTTTAGGTTGAGGAACAGGAATCAGGAATTCAAGGAGGCTACCCACTGCATAGTGGCTAAATAAGCAAACCCTCTGTCTATATTTATGTTTACATAAGACAGGTATCACCAGAATACAAGAAGCTAGAATTATGTGATAGACTCTCTTGCTCAAAATACCTGCTCCACAAATGCATTCTTGAAGGAAACATAAGACTAGCTGACATACTCAGACAATTAGTTTGGCACATCCATATATATATATGTATGTCCTTATCCTAAAAATATATGAATATTGCACATAGGTACGGAGGTCCATGATCTGGGCCTATAGAGGTTTCAGTTTGGAAATGGAGTGATACAGTAACCAAGTGCATGATTCCAGCACAGTTAAGTTAGCCTCTCTGAGCCACACCTTCCTCAGGGTCTAATGGGGATTAGAAAGTTGGTTCCACGTACCTCAAACATGTGCTATGAACATCAAAGAATAAGTAGAAGTGAAAATGCATTGAAAGTATAACAAGCTACACAGAAGGAACATTGCAGCAAAAAATAAAGTTCTATGATGTCACTTTCCAGAGCAACCTCTCTACTCTTTTCTCTTATTTCATATTGGAATGTTTCTCCAATGGAGTGGGAATAAACAGTATCAGTGAGATCCACCCTGTTCGATAGACATTCTATTTGGCTGATCTGCAAGCTCCATCCTTTTTCTTGAAACAATGACCTTTTTTTGAGAACAACACACTCTTACTAGAAGAAGGTGTGGTCCTAGGGCAGGCTCAAGCAGCCTAGTGTGTGCTGAAGATAATAATGAGGACCTCCTGGGTAAGGGAGAATTTAGATATGCCATGGAGGTTAACCAGGATCAGACAGAGAGGAGGGTGGGGCTTTGTGAGCAGTGGGACAGCACACACTACACAGATCATTTTACTAGGCTGAGCTTCAGAATGCACTGGTAGGAAGAACCCAAAAAGTGGGAGAGTCTCCATATGGGGTGATGGAAAATTTGGGCACACCTTTGTGAATGTAATTGTGCTGGTTTGAAAGGATGTATGTACCCTAGAAAAGCCATGTTTAAATCCTAATCCCATTTTGTAAAGGCAGCAATTTATTCTAATCCTTATTCAGTACTGTATATTTGACACTATAATTAGATCACCACCCTGAAGATGTAGCCAGTAAAAGTTAGAGTTCTCTAGAGAAAACAGAATCAACAAGAAATATTCGTAAATATAAAATTTATAAAAGTGTCTCACACAACCGTGGGAACAGAGAGTCCAAAATCTTCAGGGCAGGCTGCGAAGCTGATGACTCTGATGGAGGGTCTGGATGAACTCCACAGGAGAGGCTCACCAGCCAAAGAAGGAAGAGAGCCTGTCTTTCTCAATCCTCCTTAAAAGGCTTCCAGGGATTAGATGAAGCATCACTTATTAAAGAAGAAACACCCCTTGGCTGATTACAAATGGAATCAGTTGTGGATGTAGCCAAAGTGATCATGATTTAATTCTATGAAATGTCTTCATAGCAAAAGACAGGCCAGCATTTGCCCAGCCAAACAGGTACCACCCACCTGGCCAAGCTGGCACATGAATCTGACCATGACAGTCCAGCCCTTGTCAACTTAGCAGCTACACTCATCATCTTAAATGATACCTAATTTCTAAAGAGAAAACAATAAAACACACATTTTGTTTCTAACCTAACAATACTCAGCTGTCCTGCATATAACTGGAAACACATTAAAAATCTCTCCAGAATAGGGTACAAGTCCTTGGGTAATATTCATTCCTCAACTTGCTATCTTACAACCTAAATAGTATAACATGAAAAGAACAGCATTATAATCATCGTTTCTGTAACTGATCATGTGGCTGTAGTTCATATTTATCACTACCTTCTTCCACTACCCATTCCATGTTCTCTTTACCCTCAGTGAGCACTTCAGCTGGCTGTGGTTCTTTGCCTGGTGGGGTGACCCAAACCTTCATTTCTGAAGTTTCAGACCCATTGGTAGTCCTGCCTGGATTGGGTTGCTGCAGTTTTCCATTGATTTTAATGACAGGGCATGGTAGTATTAAAAGACAACCTAGGGGATCTCCTATATTCCAGGAAAACTCTTCTTTATCTCCATTGCGTAATTGCAGTTCTATTTCCCCTGACAGTCAGAGTCAATCAGTCCACCCAGTAATGTAATCCCCTTTTTGGCTTGTTGATCCAGGGGCATGAGTAGCCCAAAGTGACCAAGTGGCAGTTTTAGATTCCAGTTCAATGGAATCATTGTTGTGTCTCCTGGTGGAAGCTCTCCCTCTTTTGGAACTAAAACCTGTAGACCAGCAGAGCTCAGGGTCGCAGGGGCAGGAAGCAAAAATTTTCCTAGTGGATCACTAGGGGTAATAGTGAGTGGTGCCACTCCCATTTCCAACCCTTGGTTCTTGGAACCATGGATGCTCCTGGCTATGGGAGAGACAGCACCATACAGTGGATGCTGATTCAGAGCATACGCAGCTTCCTGGAAAATACTACCGCAGCCCTTAAAGGTATTGCCACCTAGTTAGCACTGTAATTGAGTTTTCAAAAGGCCATTTCACCGTTCTATCAATCCAGTTGCTTCTGGATGATGGTGAGCATGGTAAGACCAGAGAATTCCATGAGCATGTGCCCATTCCTGCATTTCATTTGCTGTGAAGGGTGTTCTCTATCAGAAGCAATACTATATGGAATATCATGAAGATGGACAAGGCATTCTGTAAGCCCACAGATGGTAGTTTTGGCAGAAGCATTGTGTGCATGGAAAGCAAACCCATATCCACAGTATGTGTCCATTCCAATTAGAACAAATCATTGCCTCTTCCAGGAAGGGAGTGGTCCAATGTAATCAACCTGCCACCATGTAGCTGGCTGGTCACCTCAGGGAATGGTGCCATATTGGAGGCTGAGTGTAGGTCTCTGCTGCTGGCAGATTGGGCACTCAGCAGTGGCTGTAACCAGGTCAGCCTTGGTAAGTGGAAGTCCATGTTGCTGAGCCCATGCATAACCTCCATCCCTACCACCATGGCCACTATGTTCATGAGCCCATTCGGCAATGACAGGAGTTTCCTGGGAAAGAAGCTGACTGGTATCCACAGAATGGGTCATCTTATCCATGTGATCATTAAAACCTTCCTCTGCTGAAGTCACCCTCTCTGGTACGCATTCACATGGGACAAAAATATCTTCGTGTTTTTAGCCTACTCAGAAAGGTCTATCCACATACTCTTACCCAGTCTTGCTTGTCACCAATTTTTCAATTATAGTCTTTCCAAGTCCCTGACCATCCAGCCAAACCATTAGCAACAGCCCATAAGTCAGTATATAAACGCACCTCTGGCCAGTTCTCCTTCCAAGCAAAATGAACAACCAGGTGCACCATTTGAAGTTCTGTCCACTGAGAGGATTTTCCCTCACCGCTGTCCTTCAAGGACACCCCAGAAAGGAGTTGTAGTGCTACAGCTGCCACTGTCAAGTGGTACCTGCATATCATGCTGAACCATCTGTAAACCAGGACTGAGTTTTCTCTTCGTCAGTCAATTCACTCTAAGGAACTCCCCAAGAGGCCATAGCTCTAGTCTGGGAAAGAGAAGGTAATGTGGCAAGAGTGGAGACCATGGGCATTTGGGCGACTTCCTCATGTAACTTACTTGTGCCTTCAGGACCTGCTCTGGCTCTATCTTGTATATACTATTTTCATTTTATGATGGAGTGCTGCTGTACATGCCCAACTTTATGGCTTGGTGGGTCAGACAACACCCAGCTCACAATAGGCAACTCAGGTCTCATGGAAATTTGATGGCCCAAGGTTAAGCATTCAGTTTCTACTAAGGCCCAGTAGTAGGCCAAAAGCTGTTTCTCAAAAGGAGAGTAGTTATCTGCAGCAGATGATAAAACTTTGCTCCAAAATCCTAAGGGTCAGTGTTGTGATTCTCCCATAGGACATGCCAAGGGCTCCAAACAGCATCTCTATTTGCCACTGACACTTCCAGCACCATTGGATCTGCTGGATCATATGGCCCAAGTGGCAGAGCATCTTGCACAGCAGACTGGACCTGTCACAGAGCCTCCTTTAGTTCAGGTCCCCACTCAAAATTAACAGCTTTTCTGGTCACTCGATAAATGGGCTGGAGTAGCACACCCAAATGAGGAATATGTTGTCACCAAAATCCAAAGACACCAAGTAGGTGTTGTGCCTCTTTTTTGGTTGTGTGAGGGGCCAGATGCAGCAATTTATCCTTCACCTTAAAAGGGATATCTCAACATGCCCCAAACCAATGGGCACATAGAAATTTCACTGAGGTGGAAGGCCCCTGTATTTTTTATGGATTTATCTCCCATCCTCTGACATGCAAATGCCTTATCAGTAAGTCTAGTGTAGTTGCTACTTCTTGCTCACTAGCTCCAATCAACATGATATCATCCATAGAATGGGCCAGTGCAATATCTTGTGGGAGGGAGAAACGATCAAGGTTCCTGTGGACAAGATTATGACACAGGGCTGGAGAGTTGATACACCCAAGGTAGGATAGTGAAAGTATATTGCTGACCTTGCCAGCTGAAAGCAAACTGTTTCTGGTGGTCCTTGCTAATAGCTATTTTAAAAAAAAAAATCATTTGCCAGATCAATAGCTGCATACCAGGTACTAGGGGATGTATTGATTTGCTCAAGCAATGATACAACATCTGGAACAGCAGCTGGAATTGGAGTTACCACCTGGTTGAGTTTACAATAATCCACTGTCATCCTCCAAGACCCGTCTGTTTTCTGCACAGGCCAAATAGGAGAGTTGAATAGGGATGTGGTGGGAATCACCACCCTTGCATCCTTCAACTCCTTAGGAGTGGTGGTAGTCTCTGAAATCCCTCCAGGAATCCAGTATTGCTTCTAATTTACTATTTTGCTAGGTAGGGCAGTTCTAGTGGCTTCCACTTGGCTCTTTCCACCATAATAGCCCTCACTGCATGAGTTAGAGAGCCAATGTGGGGACTCTGCCAGTTGCTCTGTATGTCTATACCAATTATGCATTTTGGGACTGGGGAAATAACTACAGAATGTGTCTGAAGCCCCACTAGACCCACTGTAAGATGGATCTAAACTAAAACTCCATTGATCACCTGGCCTCCATAAGCCCCCACTCTGACTGGTGGACCAGAGTGACATTTTGGGTCCCCTGGAATTAATATCACTTCTGAACCAGTGCCTAATAATGCCCAAAATATCTGATCATTTCCTTTTCCCCAGTGCACAGTTACCCTGGTCAAAGGCCGTTCGTCTCCTTGGGGAAGGCTTGGAGAAAGATTAACAGTAAAAATTTGTGGGAGTGGAACAGGTTTCTCCCCCCAAGGGACCTGGCCTCCCCTTCATTCAAGGGGCTCAGAGTCTGTAAACTGTCTCAAGTTTGGAAATTGATTAAGGGGCCATGACTCTGTCTTTTTGTAATTCAAGTTAGACTTTTGTTCACTTGACCTAGAACTCTTGTTTATACAGCTCAAACAAGAATTTAGTAGACTGTCCTTCTATTGTATTTCTAGGTACCCCATGACTTACTAGCCAATGCCACAAATCTCTGTGAGTCAGATTATTTTGACTCCTGCTTCGAGTTTGCTATCTATTGTAAGAGCCATGTCTATCCTGTCTTTGGTGATTAAGTGCTGTCACCTGGCTTCTGCCAACTCAGGATCCGGTCATACCCATTGTGTTTAAGAATTCCAGCTCAGTGACAGCAGTTCTCACAATAATATGTGACCTACAGAGAAGTGCAACTACAGAGCTCTTCAGGCATGATAGCGCTAGTCTCACAAATTTATTTCTCACTGTTCTGGTAAAAGGTGCATCTTTCGGACATTCCTGGGGTATAAGAGCAGGCTTTGCATGATAAATCCACTCTAACATTCCAATGTCTCTAAGCCTCTGGATCCCCTCATCTACATTATACCAGGGCACTCCTGGATTGCCCTGGATTTCAGCCCTTAGCGGCACTAAGGACTCTGATTCCCATAATCAGAATGACACTCCCAATCCAGGGCAGTTCTGGCATTTCGACCTCAGGTAATTTTGGCCATCTTTTGATCCATATTTCAGCCAACCATCCAAACAAAGTGTTAATGCCTTTTCTAACCCCTTGAGCTATAACAATGAATGCAGTATCTCTGCTTAGTGGGCCCATATCAATAAATTCAGCCTGATTTGGCCTTATATTCTATATTCTTCCCACCATTAGGAATATAGTAGTCACTTTAACAGCAGAAAGCATGCAAGACTGAGATTTCAGTTTATGTTTTAAAGTTGCTACTCTAACAATAAGATTCTGAGTCTGATTTTCAGAGATCTCAAGTCTATGGCTACAGGAAATAAGATTTTCCTTCAGGACACTCACAGAAACGTCTACATCTGTCAGTCAGCACTTAAGCTTCTCATTTGAAGCCTTAAGCCCATCCCTTTCACTCCATGGATTGGGAGTATCATTCTGATTATGGGAATCAGAGTCCTTAGTGCCACTGAGTTCAGTCAGTTTAGAAAACCATTCATAAAAACCCATTTTAAGGTTCTGTTTCTTAAAAACCACTCCTGGTACCAAGTTGTATTAGTTAGGGTTCTCTAGAGAAACAGAATCAACAGGAAATACTCATAAATAAAAAATTTACAAAAGTGCCTCACATAACTGTGGGAACATAGAGTCCAGAATCTGCAGGGTAGGCTGTGAAGCTGACAACTCTGATGAAGGGTGTGGATGAACTCCACAGGAGAGGCTTGCTAACCAAAGGAGGAAGAGAGCCTGTCTCTTCTAAATCCACCTTAAAAGGCTTCCAGTGATGAGATTAAGAATTATTCATTAAAGAAGATACTCCCCTTGACTGACTACAAATGGAATCAGCTGTGGATGTAGCCCATGTGATCATGATTTAATTCTATAAAATGTCCCCATAGCAAAAGGCAGGCCAGCACTTGTTCAACCAAACAGGTACCACCACCTGGCCCAGTTGACACATGAAACTGACCATGACATAGCCCAATCAAGAGAGGTTGTTAAGCTGGTTTAGGTGGAGACATGTCTCCACCCATTTGGGTAGGTCTTGATTAGTTTACTGATATCCTATGAAAGAAGAAACATTTTGTAGCATGCGGGAGATTTCTGAGAGAGCAAAGAATGACATAGCCACGAGAAGCAGAGAGTCTACCAGCCAGTGACTCTTGGAGATGAAGAAGGAAAATGCCTCCTGGGGAGCTTCATGAAATAGGAAGACAAGAGAGAAAGCTAACAGATGACACCATGTTTGCCACGTGCCCTTCTCGCTTGAGAGAAAAACTCTGACTGTGCTCATCATGTGCCTTTCCACTTGAGAGAGAAACCCTGAACATCATCGGCCTTCTTGAACCAAGGTATCTTTCCCTGGATGTCTTAGATTGGACATGTCTATAGACTTGTTTTAATTGGGACATTTTCTTGGCCTTAGAACTGTAATCTAGCAACTTATTAAATTCCCCTTTTTACATGCCATTCTGTTTCTGGTATATTGCATTTTGGCAGCTAGCAAACTAGAACAGTAATAAACACCATTGAATTACATATTTGAAAGTGGTTATGATGGGAAATTTTAGGTTGTATGTATATTACCAGAGTAAGAATTTTTAAAACCCAAGAGCTATACAACACAGTGACCCCTAATGTAGACTATGGACAACAAAACTCTTAATCATCATAATATTGTTTCATCAAGTATAGCAAAGTTACCACACTAATTCAAAACGCTAGCAACAGGGAACACTGTGGGGGTAGAGTTGAGGTATATATAGGAACTCTATACTTTCTGCATGATTTTTCTGTAAGCCTACAACTGTTTTAATTTTTTATAAAAAAGTGTGAGAGGCTCAGGAATATGCAGCCAACATCAGAGTCTAAGAGAAATGAGAAACATGATTATTTATTTATTCCTTGCACAGTTCAAATTCTGATTCTGTTTTTCCCGCTGAAACACAACAGCCAAAATCCTCTAATATCACAATAATCACAGTAAGTAGAGCTTAAGTTAGTGAACCATTAAAACTAACCCTGAAGTCTTACATTTGTATACTGCTTTACTGTTTACCAAGAACTTTTGTTTCTCTTAACTCTTTGGACTATGGAACAGTCATGCCATATAGGCAAGGCAAGTGTGATTACTCCCATTTCATAAAAAGAAAGCTGGGGCTCAGAGAGGATAAGGGACCAACCTCAGATTACAAAGCTGGTAACCTGGATTCCCTGCCTCAGAGCCCAGCACCGTTTTCATCATATCCACATGTGTTGGATGAATGCGACCACGGACTCACACTTTAGATTGGCACTATCCTCCTACCGAAAGGGACAACAAAATCTATTCACACCGACAATAGGAAAGTAATAAGACCAAGCAGAATCACAAAACAAAGGCCAGCAAACTACAGCCAGGGCCAAATCCTGGCCACCATCTGTTTTGCTGGTATGTTTTTTCATGTTACTCTTAGTTTTTTCTTTATTATTAGAGAATATAGGTTTACAATAAATCATTTTAAAAATCAGGGTTCCCATATACCCAATAGTTTACACCTTGCATTACAGCAATACGTTTATTACTATTGATGAAAACACATTTTTATAATTATACGATTAACTACAGCCGATGGATTTCACTGTATTGTACACTGCCATGGATTTTTTTTTAATTTTATTATAGTAACATATACAACCTAAATTTTCTCCTTTTCACCACAGTTCAAGTATATAATTCAGTTCTATTAATAACATTCACAGTGTTGTGCTACCTTCACCAGTATCCATTACCAAAACTTCTCCATCATTACAAACAAAAATTCTGCAACCTTTAAGCATTAACTCCCTATCCCCTACCCCCAGTTCGTTCCCTGGTAAACTATACTCTACATTCTGACTCTATCAGTTTACTTCTACTAATTATTTCATATCATTGAGATCATACAATATTTGTCCTTTTCGTATGACTTATTTCACTCAAAATAAGGTCTTCAAGGTTCATCCATGTTCCCCATGTAGAACTTCATTCCCTTTTACAGTTGAATAGGAGTCCATTGTATGTATATGCCACATTTTGTTTACCCATTCATCAGCTGATGGACACTTGGGTTGCTTCCATTTTCTGGCAACTGTGAACAATGTCACCAAGAACATTAATGCGCAAACATTTGTTTGAGTCCATGCTTTTAATTCTTTGAGGGTATATACCTAGAGGTGAGATTGCCAGCTCATATGGTGTGCTGGTTTGAAAGTGTTAGATACCTTCCCCCCCAAGAAAAGCCATGTTCTCTTAATTTCCATTCAATATTGTTCAGAGTGGAACCCTTTGATTAGATTGTTTCCATGGAGATATAATCCACTCAACTGTGGGAGTGAACTTTTGATTAGATGGAGCTGTGACTCTGCCCATTTAAGGTGGGTCTTGATTAGTTTACTGGAGTCCTTTAAAAGGGGAAACATTTTGGAGACAGCTCAGAGCCAGCAGAACCAACATGAGACCCACATGTTTGGAGATGCAAAAAGAAAATGCCCCCGGGGAAGCTGTTTGAATCCAGAAGCCACAGGACCAGCAGACCCCAACCACATACCTCCCCAACTGAGAAAGGCATTCTGGTCCCATCTGTCTTTCTTGGGTCAAGACATCCTTCCATAAACTCCCTTAGTTTGGATATTTTTATAGCTTTAGAACTGTAAACTTGTCATGTAATAAGTTCCCTTTTCAAAAGTCGTTTCATTTCTGGTATTGCATTCCAGCAGCATTAACAAGCCAATAGATATGGTAATTCTTTATTTAATTTTCTGAGGAACTGCCGAACTGTCTTCCACAGCAACTATAATATTTTACATTCCAAGCAACAATGAATGACATTCCTATTTCTCCACATCCTCTCCAACACTTGTAATTTTCCTTTTTGTTTTTAACCATAGTCATTCTAGTGGGTATGAAATAGTATCTCATTTCATATATATGAATACGTTTGATTTGCATCTCTCTAGTGGCTAATGACGTTGAACATCTGTTCATGTGCTTTTTGTCCATTTGCATAACTTATTTGGAGAAATGTCTATTCAGGTGTGGTAGTTAGGTTCAGGTATCAAACTTGGGTAGGTGATGGTACCTGGTTCTGTTGCTGTGGACTTGAATCATTAGCATGTGAAACTCACCTATAGCTGATTATATCTGCAGTCGGCTAAGGGGAATGCCTTCCACAATGAGTGAGGTTTAATTTAATTAATTGGAGGCTTAAAAGAGAGAGGTCAGAAGAGAGCTCAAAGTAGCACAGCCCAAGCAGTACAGCATACCTCATCTCAGCACTCACAGCTCAGCCCAGGGATGTAGGAGGAAATCACCCTGGCAAAAGCGGTTAGATCCCTGATGTCAGGGGAGAAGGCCAGCAGACATTACCTTGCACCTTCCAGTGTAACAGAGAACCTCAGAGGAAAGTTAGCTGACTTTCCTCTGAAGAACTGTAAGGTTTTAGCTATAAAAGCCAATCCAAGTCTGGTATGTTGCATTCTGGCAGCTTTAGAAGACTAAAGCATCAGGTCTTTTACCAATTTTTATATTGGATTGTTGTTGAATTGAAGAATTTCTTTAGATGTTCTTGATATTACACCCGTATGAAATATGTGGTTTCTAAACATTTTTTCCCATTGTACAGGTTGTTGTTTCACTTTCAAAATAAAATTTGATGTGCAAAAGTATTTAATTTTTATGAGGTCCTATTTACCTATTTTTTATTTTGTTGCTTGTGCTTTGGGACTATAGTATAAGAAACCATGCTTAACAGAAGGTTCTGAAGATGTGTCACCATATTTTTTCCCTACCATTTTGTGGTTCTGGTTCTTTATATTTAGGTCTTTGATCCATTTTGTGTTGCTTTTTGTCTGTGGTTTGAGGTAAGGGGCCACCTTCATTCTTCTGCATAAGGACATCAGTTTTCCCAGCATCTTTTGTTGAAGAGACTACTGTTTTACAATTTTATGGTCTTCACCTCCTCATCAAAAATCAGCTGGTCATAAATTATGATACTGACTTCTGAGCTCTCAGTTGATTCTATTGGTCTGTATGTTTGTCCTTGTGCAATTACCATGCTATTTTGGTAACTGTGGCTTTGTAATAAGTTTTGAATCAGGAGTGTGAATCCTCCAACTTTTTTCTTCCTTTTCAAAATGGTTTGGCTATTTGGGGCCCCTTACCCTTCAATATAAGTTTGATGACTGCCTGTTCCATATTTGCAAAGACGGCTGTTGGAATTTGGATTGGGATTGCATTGAATCTAAATCCCTTTGGGTAAAATTGACATCTTAAAAATGATTAGTCTTCGAGCCATGAACACACAATGTCCTTTGATGTATGTAGGTCTTCTTCGTTTCTTTTAGCAATGTTTTGTAGTTTTCTGGGTACAAGGAATTTACATGCTTATTGAATTCCTAAAAAAATTATTCTCTTAGTTGCTATTACAAATGGAATTGTTTTCTTCTTCAGATTGTTCATTTACTGGTGTGTAGAAACACTACTGATAGTTGGGTCTTGATCTTGTACATTGTAGAAATCATCTTTAGCTTGAGGAATTCTGTTGTGGATTTATTTCAGGATTTGCTCTTTATATATCTCTATTTGCTCATCATGTCCAAATAGAGAAAGTTACACAACTTCCTTTTTCAATTCAGATGACTTTAAATTCATTTTCTTGACTAATTGCTCTGGCAAGAAATTCTAGTACACTGTAAAATAACAGTGATGTCAGTAGGCATCCTTAACTTTTGCCTGTCCTTAGAGGGGAAAACTTTCAGTTCTCACCATTAAGTATGATGTTAGTGTGGGGTTTTTTACATATGTCCTTTATTGTGTTGAGGAAGTTTCCTTTTATTCCTAGCTTCTTAAGTGTACTTGTGAAGTCATTTGTCAAATGACTTGTCTACACCATTTGAGATGATCATGTGATTTTTTCCCCTTCATTCTGTTAATGTGGTATATGACATTAATTGATTTTCTTACGTTGAACTACTCTTGCATACTTGGGATAAATCCCACTTGATGAAAGTGCATTATTCTTTTGAATTGCTGTTGGATTCTGTTTGTTAATTATTGTGGAGGAATTTGCATCTCTTTTCATAAAAGACATTTGTCTGTAATTTTCTTTTCTTGTGGTATCTTTATCTGGCTCTATTAGAAGGGTGATGTTGGCCTTGTAGAATGAATTAGAGAGTTTTCATTTCTCTTCAATTCCTTTGGAAGAGTTTAAGCAGGATTGGTGTTAATTTTCCTTGGAATGTCTGGTAAAATTCCCCCACAAAGCCATCTGATTCGGGGCATTTCATTGTTGGGAGGTTTTTGGATAGCCAGTTTGATCTCTTACTAGTTATTAGTGTGCTGAGATCTATTTCTTCTTCAGTCAGTAATTGGTGGGTTTCTACAATTGTGTACCTTTCATCTAGGCTATCTAGATAAATTTGTTGGTGTACAGCTGTTCATAGTATCTTCTTGTAGTCCTTTTTATTTCAGTGGGATTGGTAGTAATGTCTCCCTTTTCATTTCTGATTTTACTTATTTCTGTCTTCCCTATTTTTTCCTTCATGAGACAAGGAAAAGGTTTGCCAATTTTAATGATCTTGGCAAAGAACTAACTTTCCATTTTGTTTATTCTCTCTACTGCTTTTTATTTCTCTACTTCATTTATCTCTGCTCAAGAGTTTGTCATTTTCTTCTTTCTGCTCACATTAGGTTTAGTTTGCTCTTCTTTATCTAGTTCTTGAAGATTAGGGGTGTGTCTCTGATTTGAGATACTTATTTTTATTACAAGAATTTGAGGTCATAAATTTCAGCACTGCCTTTGCTGCATGCCATAAGTTTTGGTATGCTGTGATTTCAACTGCCTCAAGATATTTCGTGATTTCCTCTTTAACCCATTGGTTATTTAAGAGTACAGTGTTTAATTTCCACAAATTTGTGAATTTTCCCTTTCTCTTTCAGTAATTGATTTCTAGCTACATGCCACTGTGGTCACAGAAGAGACAATATTTTTAAATTTTTTGAGACTTGTTTTACAACCTAAGATATGGTCCATCCTGGGAAATGATCCAAGTGCACTAGATAAGAATATATATTCTGCTGTTGTAAGATAGTGTTCTGACTTCCGGAGAAGATGGCGGCTTAGTAAGACGCACGGGTCTTAGTTCCTCCTCCAGAACAGCAACTAAAGAAACAGAAACAATACGAAACAGCTCCCGGAGCCACGACAGAGACCAAAAAGACAGCGTACCGCATTCTGGAATGGCTGAACGGGCAAGGAGAATCCGCTGCGGTGAGATACCCAAGGGGTGCACGCTTGCCCAGGCCGGGGCGGCTGGCGACCGGGGTCCCTTCCACACACGTGGCTTCCCGGTCTGCCAAGGGAGCATTGGATAGCGGGGCCCTCCCGCCACACTTGGCGTCTCGGGCCAGCTAGGCAATTTGGACCAGCACTCCCCTAAGCCGCGGTGGCCGGCGACCCCCCCTCCACGCGTGGTTTCCCGGGCCGACTGCGAGATTCGGATTGGCAAGTTAAAGGAGCCGCAGCATCTTTTACTGGTGGGACCCGCAGACAGACAAGTGCCACGAGCGCCACCTACTGGGCAGGAAAAGAAAAACAGAGCCCAGAGATTACACAGAAAAACCTTTCAACCAGCCAGGTCCCACACCCAGGGAAATCTGATCAAATGCCCAGACACCAGCAGAAAATAATGGATGACCCTCGGAAAATTGAAGATATGGCCCAATCAAAGGAACAAACCAATAGTTCAAATGAGATACAGGAGCTGAGACAACTAATGCTGAATATACGAACAGAAATGGAAAACCTCTTCAAAAACCAAATCAATAAATTGAGGGAGGACATGAAGAAGACATGGGCTGAACAAAAAGAAGAAATAGAAAATCTGAAAAAACAAATCACAGAACTTATGGGAGTGAAGGACAAAGTAGCAAAGCTGGAAAAAACAATGGATACCTACAATGGTAGATTTAAAGAGACAGAAGCTACAATTAGTGAACTGGAGGATGGAACATCTGAATTCCAAAAAGAAACAGAAACTATAGGGAAAAGAATGGAAAAACTTGAGCAGGGGATCAGGGAACTGAAGGACAATATGAAGCGCACAAATATACGTGTTGTGGGTGTCTCAGAAGGAGAAGAGAAGGGAAAAGGAGGAGAAAAACTAATGGAAGAAATTATCACTGAAAATTTCCCAACTCTTATGAAAGACCTAAAATTACAGATCCAAGAAGTGCAGCACACCCCAAAGAGAATAGACCCAAATAGGCGTTCTCCAAGACACTTATTAGTTAGAATGTCAGAGGTCAAAGAGAAAGAGAGGATCTTGAAAGCAGCAAGAGAAAAACAATCCATCACATACAAGGGAAACCCAATAAGACTATGTGTAGATTTCTCAGCAGAAACCATGGAAACTAGAAGACAGTGGGATGATATATTTAAATTACTAAAAGAGAAAAACTGCCAACCAAGACTTCTATATCCAGCAAAATTTTCCTTCAAAAATGAAGGAGAAATTAAAACATTTATAGACAAAAAGTCACTGAGAGAATTTGTGACCAAGAGACCAGCTCTGCAAGAAATACTAAAGGGAGCACTAGAGTCAGATACGAAAAGACAGAAGAGAGAGGTATGGAGAAGAGTGTAGAAAGAAGGAAACTCAGATATGATATATATACTACAAAAGGCAAAATGGTAGAGGAAAATAGTATCCAAACAGTAATAACACTAAAAGGTAATGGACTGAATTCCCCAATCAAAAGACATAGACTGGCAGAATGGATTACGACCCAGCAATACCATTGCTAGGTATCTACTCAAAGGACTTAAGGGCAAAGACACAGACGGACATTTGCACACCAGTGTTTATAGCAGCATTATTTACAATGGCAAAGAAATGGAAACAGCCAAAATGTCCATCAACAGACAAGTGGCTAAACAAACTGTAGTGTATACCTACGATGGAATATTATGCAGCTTTAAGACAAACTAAACTTATGAAGCATGTAATAACATGGATGGACCTAGAGAACATTATGTTGAGTGAGTCTAGCCAAAAACTAAAGGACAAATACTGTATGGTCCCACTGATGTGAACCGACATTTGAGAATCAACTTGGAATATATCATTGATAACAGAGACCAGCAGGAGTTAGAAACAGGGTAAGATAACGGGTAATTGGAGCTGAAGGGATACAGACTGTGCAACAGGACTAGATACAAAAACTCAAAAATGGACAGCACAATAATACCTAATTGTAATGTAACTATGTTAAAACACTGAATGAAGCTGCACCTGAACTATAGTTTTTTGTTTGTTTGTATCTTTTGTTTTTGTTTTTTTCTTTTTCCTTTATATATATATATATTTTTTATTATTATTATTTTAATTTTCTTCTCTATATTAACATTATATATCTTTTTCTGCTGTCTTGCTAGTTCTCTTCCTAAATCGATGCAAATGTACTAAGAAATGATGATCATACACCTATGTGATGATACTAAGAATTACTGAGTGCATATGTAGAATGGAATGATTTCTAAATGTTGTGTTAATTTCTCTTCTTTTTTTAATTAATAAAAAAGTTAATTAAAAAAAAAGATAAAGCGTTCTGTATATGTCTGCTAAGTCTAAGTGATGTAAAGTATCATCAAATTCTTCTATTTCCTTATTTATGTTTTGTCTAGATATTCTATCCATTATTGAAAGTGATGTACTAAAGTGTCCTACTATTAGTGTAGAACCATCCATTTCTCCCTTCAAATCAGTCCGTATTTACTTCATATACTTTGGGGCTCTACTGTTAGGTGCATATTATGCATAACTGTTACATCTTCTTATTGAATTGACCCCTTAATCAGTACAAAATGACCATCTCTGTCCCTCATAACTGTTTTTGATGTAAGACACTTTCTCTTACTTACTGTTTCCATAGTACATTTTTCCATCCTTTGCCTTTCAACCTACATATGTCTCTGAACTTAAGGTGAGTCTCTTATAAACAACATATAGTTGGGTCAAATTTTTTTAACCATTCTAACAATCTCTTCCTTTTGAATGGAGAATTTATTCCATTTACATTTAAAGTCACTACTGATGATGCAGGACTTTCTTCTCCCCTTTTGTTATTTAGTCTCTATAGTTCTTACACCTTTTTTAGTCCCTCAGTTCTTCAATTAACGCCTACTTTCAGATTTATTTGATTTTTGGATTGTGCCATATTAAGCCCTTCTCACTTCTTTCTACATAGATGTTTCCCATATTTTTAACCATGGGGCCAGAATTTAATATCCTACATGTATAACAATCATATTTGATTTGATACAAACTTTACTTCCATAGCATACATATACACTGTTCCTATACCACTTTTTTGTACTTGTTGAAAAGTATCCTTTTATATTGTATGTTCAGTAGCATTGATTTATCATGACTTTTCAGGCATTTGCATTTTATCACCTGTAGGAAAAGAAGTGGAGTGCATACCATAAAGCACATACTAAACAAATACAAAATACTGGCATTTATCATCACCCCCATGGTTACCCTTACCAAATATCTTTATTTCTTTATGTCAGCTTGACCCTTTGTCTAATGTCCTTTCCTTTCAGTCTGAACAACTCCCTTAAGCACTGCTTGTAGATCAGGTCTAGTGGTCACGAACTCCCTCAGCTTTTGTTTAACTGTGATCGTCTTAATCTTTCTCTCTCATTTTTAAAACAAAGCCCTGCTGGATATAGAATTTTGGGTTAGCAATTGTTTTCTCTCAGGACTTTATGTATGTCAACCCACCGCCTTCTTGCCTCCACAGTTTCTGATGAGAAATCAGCACTTAATCTAATTAGTGCCCCCTTGTATATAACACATTGTCTTTGCCCAGCAACTTTCAGAATTCTTTACCCGTCTTTTGCATTCAACAATTTCACTAGTATGTGGTATGGCAAATTTCTCCTTGATTTTATCCTGTGATGTTTTCTGGGCTTTGTATACACATATTCCTGCCTTTTGCTATGTTTAAGACATTTTCTACCATTATTTCCTTGAATATTCCTTCTGTCCCTTTCTTTCTTTTCCTCCTGGGACTGCACAACTACTACATATATTGGTGCTCTTGATAGGGTCCCACAGGTCTCTTAAGTAATTCTTGCTTTTTATAATTCTTTATCTTTCTGCTCCTCAGCCTGACTTACTTCAGTTGTCTTTTCTTGACTTCACTGTTGTTTCTGTGCCAGTTTCAGTCTGCTGTTTAAAATTCCTCCTAGGAATTTTTCATTTCTGTCCCTGTGGTCTTCAACTCCAGTAGTTCTGTTTGGTTCCTTTTTTAAAGTTTCTATCTCTTTGAAATTTTCATGTTTTTCATGGTTTTCCTGATATCCTTTAGTTCTGTGTACTTTCATTCATCTCCTTGAGCATATTTTAATGCTCTATCTAGTGTGTCCACAGTCTGCCTCTTCTTCACTAATGTTTTCTGTATTTAACATCTTCTTTTGGATCATTTCCTTTCTCTTTGTCTTGTAATCTTTTGTTGCATGTTATACTTTTTAATATTTGTAAATGCTAACTCTGGAAAATATTCCCTGAGATGTCTACTTCTTTAGTTTGTGGCAAGCTAGTGATATGACAGAGATTTTTTTTTTTTTTTTTTGAGTGCCAGGAGATAACAAAACCAAGCCAACCTAAGCAAAAACACCTTTCACAGTCTTTCCAGATTGACCTTGCTTTGGCTAGTGCTGGGTCAGAATCCAGCCCTCCAGTGAGGAAGGTCAATCAAAGGCAAACACAAAGTACAGGATACTCTGTCTTTCCTGGGCCTGTGTCTTATTCCAGCTTTGTGCTTGCTGGTGGCCTTAGGAGTTCCTCTGTTTCCTGAGTTTGAATGCCCCCTCTACTTTCCAGGAAACAATGTCTCCCTCTCCCAGGTGGCCCACAGTTGGAGTTAAAGCAGATAAAGCCTTGTCCCCAGGCCACCTGTTTCATATACTGCTCTCATGTCTCATGCTGCTTTTGCCCGGAGGTTAAATTCCAGCAGTACAGGAGGGTACACCAGCAAGGAGTTTTCCAAGTCAGTCTTTCCCAACCAGAACAAGACCAGGGCCCCACAAAAGGAGCACCAGTCTGCTGCAAAGTGCCCTGGCAATGGGTTGAGGGAGGGGCCTGGAAGGGTGCCAGATGCTTCTTCCATGGTTCTCCAAAGATGCGCTTCTTTTAACTTGGCCCCTGCCCAGCAAATGCAGCCCTTCACATGTTTTCTGCAGCTCTCAGGAAGTCTACCATCTTTAAGTTTCCTACACTGCCTTTGTCCAGGCAGGTTGGAACAACGGCCACTCTGAACTAGGACCCCTGACATATGGAATAGTTCATCGAAAGCCTTGATCAGTGATAAGACCGGGCTCTCCCCACCATGGATCTTGGGGAGCTAAGTTTTTATGTTGCTCTTTGGCACCAGCAAGTTTTGCCAGGGGTTGGGACCCCACTGCTGCCTGCCACGAGGAGGATGAGTGACGGTAACCACCACGGAGAGGGCGATTCACTAGTATTTACCACAATTCACAGTGTTTTACTGGAGTCTAGAGTTTCTGAATATTACTTCAGACAGTTTGGGCTTGTTTAAAGGTAGTTCCGGTAGAGAGAATGATTCCTGGACCTTCCTATTCTACTATCTTCCCACAATTCCTCTCCCCACCATCTGTTTGTAGACAGCCTTCAAGCTAGCGATGGTTTTTACATTTTCAAATGGTTGAAAAAAATCAAAAGATGACTAATATTTCATGACATGGGAAGTTATATGAAATTCAAATTTCCTTGTCCATAACATGGACAGGCCCAGACCATCATTTACAGATGGTCTGTGGCTGCTTTTGTGTTACCGTGACAGAATTGAATAGTTATAACAGAGACCATATGGCTCAGCCACAAATATTTACTATCCAGTCCTTTACAACGAAAGCTTGCCGACTCCTATCATAGGTCATAGATCTGAAAATTACATTAAAGACAAAACAAGGTAACCAGAGAGAGGAACTGCAGGAGCAGACAGAACCCAAAGACCTAAGACCTCAGATTCTACATCTCATCTGTGAAAATGGGGATTAGAGGAATAAATTCTCAAAGTGCTTGTTTCTCCCCGCTGGGGGCTCCCAGGCTTGTTTCAGCAGTTCCCTTGTTTAAAACTGCTCCCCACAATTTCTTTAAGTTCTCTTTACCCCTCCACCCTTCCCTACATGCTCACATGTGCTGCACCTCACTGCTCCTGAAAATGAAGACACTCTGGTGTCAGCTGGAAAAATCTGTATCTCAGTTCCTTAGACAAGCAGATATTTATTGACAGGGTGTGGGACAGAGAAAGAAAGGAGAGAGACTGCCTGTCCAGAAGGCAGTAACCTTGGTGGAGATGCAATGTCACCAGCCCCAAACCATCATTCTCACAGATGTACAGCATATTATTTAAAGGGAAACAAATATCAGCCACTGAATGTCATGGCAAGGACACATCTCCTGCCTCTTAACTAAACTTATCAGAGCTGCAGTTTAATACGGTTCCTTTTTCATCCTCCCCTCAAATCCATCTTCCTGGACAGCTCTTGACACCACCAGCAAACAGTCAAGACGAAGATTTAGTGACGTGAGCTCAAACAGATCTAGATTTATTGACATGTGGGGCTGGCTTTCTTTCTCAGGAGCTGCAGTACACAGGATTAATTTTAACTTATCCTTAATGCTCAGCACAGCTTTGCAAATATCGAAATGTGTGACTGTGCCACGGTATCATGGGTGAGGTTCATTTTCACCAGAAGCAGGATCCTCAAGGCTGGCTCGTGCTTTTTATAATCAGGATAATGAGGTTAATCATACCGCTCAGTTTTTAAATAAGAGGGCAGGAACTGAACAAACTTCCCCCCAGAGCCCCTACTCTCCCTACCCCAACCCCCATACTCTAAGTTGCCCCTGCCTCTGTCTGAAAGCGGCAGTGAAGCAGCAGAACCAGCAAGGAATCACAGTCGCTACAGAAGCTTGGCATCTTGTTGTTCTCACTCTCCCTAAGTGCCTACTCATAGTTCAGGAGCTGAAGCCAGAGAAAGCAGCAGCAAGCCATTCTCCTTTCCAGGCTGAGTCTTTGTTTTCCAGAATCTTGGCCACAAAGTTTAGCTTTACTCACTTCCCACAAATACATATGACAAGCTCACCTGCTGTGCCACAATTCTGTGCCTCACAGCGCTGGGGCAGTAAGCCATTCCAAGAAGGCCGGCGGGCCATAGGAGAAGAGAGTGGCCATCTCAGGCCCTTCCTTGCTGCCCCTCACTGCCCACTCCACCACAATCACACCAAGATACAGCATAACTCAAAAATCAACACAGTCCAGAGACCTGAAAGGACTATGAGGCAGGGCGAGGAGATCGAATAGGAGAGGAGACGAAATAAAATCTCCGTCAATTCTTTCCTAACACCAGACTGAAGAACAAATTTCCAGAGCTCTGTTAAAAGATTAACTGCTACATGAAAAAGAGCTACTAGATGTAAATTTAAAAGTCCAAAAACACCCAAGAGGCATAACTCTAATTATTGCTGAGGGAAGCTCTTTAAGACTAAAAATACATTTCCATTAACAATCAAAATTAGTTTTCATTGCTTTTTTCTTGAGCTTCCAGTGAATAACCTTTGATGGTAGTACATGATAATGATTCATTAGAAAAAGTGAATTTGTATTTCAGAAGTATGCACAAAAAAAAAATTAGCCAAGAAATTATCCCTCCATATAAGTCAACTGGCAGGAGAAGGGAACATTTTTAGAATGAGTAATGGCTTCCTATAAAAGCTAACCCAGACAGCAGGTACCCACTTGAATATCCTTGGCTCACAGGGCTCGCAAACAAATTTTCCAACCTCAGAGACATGGGGGAACTAGCATTCGATATATCTTTGTTTTTCAACCCTTGCTAAAGAGGTGTAAGGAAAAGGCATCATGCTGCCTCAAGATTTCCACAGATTTTAGTCACCTTTAATTAAGGGTGTGTCTGTAATAATATGTAAAGAACAAATAAGTTGTGATTAATTTTTTTCATATTTTACTGAGATATCTGCATAGAACTTAAGTGTACAGTTTGATCAGTTTTGACAAATGTATATACCCATGTAAGCATTTTAATCAAGATCTAGAATGTTTCCAATTTCTACAGCCCTGCCCCAGGAAGTTCTCTCATACTCCCTGCAGACCCAACCACTGTTTAGATTTCTAACACGCCAGGTTAGTCTTATAATGTCATAAAAATGGAATCATGCAATAAGTACTCTCTTGTGTATGACTTATTTCATTCAGCATAATATTTCTGAGATTCAGTTTTGATTGACTTTAAAAAGAAACTGTTCAACTTTCAGAGGCCACATGGTTTGGGGAAAAATCAGATGAGCAAATGTCACCATTAAGAGCGTAAAAGACAGAAAAATATATTCAGGTTTTCCTAGAAATGTTTTAAGTGACAAGAGGTGAAATTAGCAAATTTTTTTAATGTTGTAAATCATCCTGAAAGGCTCTGGAAATCCTCCCATGATCTCTAATTCACTCACCTATCACAAGAAGGAATGATATAATGGAGAGCTGTACATAATTCTGAACCTAATCATGAAGAGTGGCCTAGAAATTTGATTAAAAATCATTAGTTCTGCTGAAGGGCCTCAAAAACAAAAATGAATATAAAGAACAAACTGCTTTGCTAATGAATTATTGTTTGAAAATCAGAGGCAAAACGACAAAAGTAAATTATTTCAAAGAATGACTGCCACATCGTAAAGTATGAAATGCAAATGTTGCGTGGCTGATCCTAGAGGAGAAAGTGTGGTTTGAATGACGAGATGAAGGTTAAATGCACAGTCCTGTCCCCGGTGGTCAAAAAATAAGGAAATAGCGATGCTAGGTCTTATTTTCCAAAAGTTGATTGCCAAATGGGAGCACATGAATAAAGGAGTAAAATTCCTTGGCATCAAGAATCCAAACAAGACTTTCCTCTAAGTGTCCCTTTCTCAGGAAGGATTGAGGCTGCACTCAGAACACCAGTAGGTTACTGACCTAAATCTTCACCAGACCCTCTGTTTACACAGCCATCCTACTTCTTTTCACAGCCTGGTCACACCTATTCTTTCATCTCATCTTTCCAACAGCCTTGGTAGGTGATATTATTAATAAGTCGCTACCATTCACATAGCACATTAGAGTACTTGGAGAGATGTCACCAACATGAGCTCATATGGTTCTCAATATCACCCGAAGAACAGAACTTTGCCCCATTTTTATGATGAGGAAGTCAAGTCTTTGGCCAAGGTAGTAAGGCTACTAAGGGGCAGCCGTGGACTATAAAATATCTTTTGTATTTTAATCCAGCATCTACGTCACTACTTAAACCATGCTCTAGGCAGGTGGTATTAAACCCAGTGGATGAAGTAAAGTGAGATGAACCCTTAAGCTAGCTAATAGCAGATCTGAAACACAACACTTTGTAAGATAATGTATGGGAAAAAGCAATTTTCAGGACTAATCCTCACATCTCACGAATCCTTCTTTTTCAGGGCTGGGGCACATCCTGGAAACCCCACAGACCTTTCTAAGTCCCTTACTCTGTTGAGAGCCTAAGGCTGAAATCAAACTTGCTTCAAGATCCTCACCTAAAGATAACTGAACCTCCCCAATTAAACTTACCTTAGGTGGAGACAGATATTGGTAATAACCATACCAACTGGAACTTAACAAGCAATTTATCTGTGCCCAGCACATTTTACCAATATTATCCATTTATTCCTAACAACTTTGAGATAAGCACTAAAATCATTCTTATTTTACAGGCGAGAAAACTAAAGCAAAGAGATGTAAATAATTCAGCTCATATCACACACCTGATAAGAGGGACACCTGAGATTTGAAACACGGCAGTCTGGCACTAAAGCCCATCCTTTTAATCACCAGGCTAGGAGGATACTCATTCATCCTCAATTCCCCACTCCAAAGGGTATGAGGGTGACACTGGAATGTACCTAAAATATGGACACAGCATATATATTTTTTATTTCAGAGAGTGGGCTTATATTTGTATGTGCAAACAGAAAATAAATCATGATTACAACAGTAAACATGTAAATTCTGATCAATAACTACTTGCCTTCCCCTCCCCCCAACGCTAACAGCTGCAATAAAGCTTTAACTGTAAAGCGATGCACAACCAGCCATAAAAGTATGTAAAATAAATGAGGATAACATAATGAGGGAATCCAACATTCATCTCATAAATATAACATAACGACCACAACTAAAATGTCAGAGAATCTAATAAATCAATATGGTAGGACAGAGCTATCTTTATGTTCAGAATACATAAAAAATATATTTACATGCAGGGTTGCATTGGCTTTTTTTTTTGAAGCCAGGACCAAACAGAAAGAATTATATAAAACTTAACCCCACGTTTGCCTAGAAGCTCTGCTTGTGACAATGATATTTTTAACACGTCACTGGGTTCTTCCCCATCGTTTTATGGTGAGAAATAGGTGGGCTCTACTCCAAATCTGCAGAGAAGGTTTTAGGTACTGTGTTAACATGCAAACACCACTGGAAGGGAAGTGAACAGGAAAACATCCTGAGGGTACTTTGAAAGGATCAATTACAGGCCCTGGTTGAGAACACTTCTGAAGACCATGGTGATTTCTGAAACTTCCAGCTCATTTTATTAGCACCAACAAACCCTGGGAGGTTTAGTTATTTCCCTGTTAACACACTAGCGATTGATGTGGATAAATCCCATAAATACTAATGAGGGTGACACAAGTAAAGCTCCCCCGAATTAATGAGAAGAGAGTCTCCTGCGCTGACCAACATGTCGCCTAATGACTTGAAATGATGGATTTATAAATTCTTCCGGGGTCTCCCATGCACATAAGCTGCAGAAATAAACATCCTTACCCAGCCGCCTCCTCCCACAGGTTCTTCTGGGCCTACTGGGAAGTCTCGGGAAAAGGGAATGGACATTGAAGGGAAAGTTCCCAAAAAGCAACATCCAACCTTGAGGATGGAGTAAATTAGGGAGGTAAATAAGTATCAAGAGTCTCTTAATAAAATAGCCTGAACTCAGGCCACAAAACATGAACTTTCCAGATTAAACTGACTTAAATAAGTGTGTTTTTTAAAACCCAGAGTTTAGTTCCCTTTTGCTACGCAACCTACTTAGCAGATTTAAGCAACCACAATATTATTTGCCAACAGTTCTGTGGCTTGATCGGGCCTCAGCTGGTCTCATTTAAAGTCCTTCACTTGTTTACTGTCAGATGGTGGCTGGGGCTGGAACCACCACGATGGCTTCAGTCACAAGTTTGGAGCCTTCGTGGGGCTGGCTGGGGGCTGTGCCCTCTCTCTCACCGCATGGCTGCCTTGAGTTTCTTTACTAGGCAGGTAGATTCTAAGAGCAAACATCCCAAGACCACAAGGTCCCAGTTTCTGTTTTTATTTCATGCTTACTCACGTCCCATTGTACATGCCCAGGGTCAACATGGAAGGGAACTGCACAGGGTGTGAAGACAATGAGTGTGGGTTCGCTTGGGGCCACCAAAGTAAGAAGAATCTACCACAACTAGCACCTTCCCTCACCACTCCCCTCCTGCACACACCACAAAAAGATTTCTGCCATAATACCAACATGCTCTGAGAAGGTATAAATTGTTTTCTCTTTTTCTACACTTACACTTTAATAGTCGATGATCTAGTGTTCTGATTAGCGCTTACGTGTCAGAGATTTAGGTTCTGTTGTTACTTAGAGTTATGCACCCCATAAAAACATCTTAATCCATTCCTGTGGGTGTCAACTCACTGGAAACTGGATCTTTTGATGTGATTGTTTCAACTGAGATGTGACTCAACTGAATCAGAATAGCTCTTAATCCTATTACTGAAGGAATTATAGAAAGGATCAGAGAAAGAGAAAGGCAGAGGGAGTAGCCAGAAGCTCAAAATCAACAGAACCTGCAAGAGAAAAGAGAAGCCAGGAGAGGCTGCCATGCACATTGCCATGTGTTTTAATTTCCTAGGCTGCTTAAAGCAAAATACCATGAAATTGTACAGCTGAAACAATGGGAATTTCTTCACTTACCATTTTGAGGCTGAGAGAATGTTCAAATCAAGGCCTCATCAAGGCGATGCTTTCTTCCCAAAGACCAGCTGCTGGCAAACCTTGGCTCCTGTGCCACATGGCAAAGCACATGGGCAGCACTTACTGTACTCTCCCTTCTCTTCTGGATTTCATGGCTGTCAGCCTCTGGCTTCAATGGCTTTCTCTCTTTGTCTTGCTTTAGTTTATAAAGGACACCAGTAACAGGATTAAAACCCATCCTAAATGAGGCAGGTCACACCTTAATTTAATTAGCCACATCAAAAGATCCTACTTAAAATGGGTTTATACCCATATCCATACCCAGAGGCATGGATTAGACTTAACATATTTTTCTAGAGTACATACATCTTCAAATCACCATAACATTTGACAGAAAAGCCAAGGACTAAGGATCACTGGCAGCTAACCCCAGAGTGCCACAGCCTTCAAGAAGAAAGCATCACTTTGCTGAACCCTTGATTCTGGGCTCTCCTACCTGTAAAACTGTGAGCTAATAAATTCCCATGTTCAAGCCAACCCATCACATCATATATGTTTTAGCATCCAGGATGCTAAAACAGGTTCAGTATGAACATAGGGCATAGTACACCAAGAATAAAAGAGAAGTGTTTCACAATTCATTAAAAACGTCAAGATTGCCTAGGAGGGTACAAGGGTAGTTCAGTGGTAGAAGTCTCGCCTGCTATGCAGGAGACCTGGCTTGGATTCCTGGCCAATGCACTTCCCAAACAAACAAACAAAAAAACAAAAATTCAACAAAATGGTGCTGCAATAATGGGTTACTCACATGGAAAAAGAATGAGATATAAGTCGAGATTGACTTAATTTTCTAATAATTTTTTTAAAAACTGGACACAGTCACTGTTAACACATCTTCACTTAGCCTCTTGCTTCTTTTCGCACAAGCATTCCGTGCAGTGTTCACTCTATTAGTAAATTAAGGCACCCTCTGCAGCCCCTTACAGACCCAACAGTGAGCCCTCACTCACCCACATGGGTGAAGACATAGGAACCCCCATCACCTTGTTCCAACAATTCTGCCTTCTTCGCGGCAAACCCTGTGGGTCTGGGTAATATTTGCTGATTGTAGTCCACCTGTTGGTATTCCTCCACAATAAACAAGTTGTAGGGCTTTTTAAAGTTTGCCAAAACATATCTCATTTGATCTTCAAACATTCCCTGAAGTAGGTAAGATAAAGATTTAGTATCTTCCATGAACCAAAATAACAATAAACTCTATAGACCTTAGTGTGTAGTCCACATTTTTGTAGTGCTATAGAGTGAACAAAATGATGCCTTATACAGTATTTGTATTTAAAAACCCTTAAAATCATCCTGTGAAGAAGATAAGATCCTTATTAACAGGCAAGTCAGACACATTGAACGAACACCTGCCCCAAAGCCGCACAGTTCATAAATGACAGCACAGGTCAGCGGGGTCTACTCATCCAAGCTCTTTCCCAGCATATAACAGAAAAGGTAAGTGATCTGTAGCCATAGAGCTTGTAGCAGAATTAAAATTAGAACCTGTATCTTCTAATGGACACCAATCCCCACCAAAAAATAATCATGCTGACCCTTCAAGCAGAGCCTGACAATGCTCCCAATGTTACAGATAAAATGGATCACACAAGCAACAGTGCACTTCAAGAGAAGAACTGGAAGCATCATAATGACGGGGCTTTCTGAGACTATAGAAAGACTATATAACCTAGCATAATTCTCAACCCCTAGAGAACACATGGTAGAAGCCAACAGCATTACGATAAGATTTCACAAGATAATCTCTCATGCTCCTCCTACAACTCCGTGAAACATTGCTCAACCAGCTTGGACACCATTAACATTTCAAAAAGGTAAGCAAATAAACAAATAGATCAATGGGAAGGAAATACAGTCCATTATGTGTATAAGTAAAAATGCTGTCCATGATAAAAATAGCAGTTTGAGATAACTAGCAAATTAACCTAAAAAACAAATGGAAAAACATATAAATTTTCCGTTTGGAAAAAAATATTTATTAATTTTCCCCTCAACTTGAAGTCATTCTCAAAAATAAATTCCAATGGATCAACACCTGAAAGGGAGAATTAAAACAATACGTATTTTAAAAGAAATGTAGGTGAATAGATTGATGGCCTAAGGGTCAGGGAGGCCTTCTCAAATAAAACACAAGTTTCATCAAATAAAAGACTTGTTAATTTGACATCAAAATTAAAGTGCTGCAATAAAAGATACCATAAAATTGAAAGACAACAGATTGGAAGAAAATACTTGCAATATATGAGAAGCAGAGGTCAACCACATATACCTTGAATGCATAAAGACTTGCTAGAAATCTGAAAGTAAAAGTTACATAAGCCAATAGAAAAATGGGCAAATGATAGAAATGGGTAATTCACTATAGCAAAAAACTCACATGGTCAATAAATATATTACATTATTCTCAAAATTTATAGGAAAATAAAATAAAAAAGAACAGTGAGTTATACAGTATCATATCTAACAGACTGCAAAAATTTTGAGCAAATGTTGGTAGAAGGATAGGTCAAATGGTATTTTTCACACATTACTAGGAAGAGGAGATACTGACATAATCACTGTGAAAGACTATTTTGTAGTTTATCAATTACAATTTAAAAAGGGCACACACCTCCCCCTCTATGTGGGTCATGACATCCATGGGTGAAAGTTTCCCTGGCAATGCGGGAGAGAACTCCCAGGGATGAATCCAGACCTGGTACTGTGGGATCAACAATTACATCCTGACCAAAAGGGGGGGAAAAAAGTGTAATTAATAATGGATCAGTGGCAGAAAGAGTTCAAATAGAGTTGAGAGGTTACTCTGGAGGTTGCTCTTATGCAAGCTTCAAGTAGACCTTGCTACCTACCATAACCTGCCAATCCTGAACCAGAACCATTCTGGCCAATCCTAAAGAACACCAAGGGCAATATATAAGATTCTACAAGGGTTCGAGGCACTAGTGTAACTTTCCAGAAACCTACAACCTCCAAATAGGTCCCTGATCCAGATATGGCCTGAAACCTAGCCCGGCCTCTACAGAACATCAGATAGTTCCATCTCCCTACCCCATATTAGTGACAGACCCTTTGAATAGCAAAAATTTAGAATGGCCATAGCCCAAACCACTTCAAAGAGAAGGATGGAAAGATCAAAGTTGATGGTGGAATTATGCATAGAAGACAAGACTTACCAAATGAATATGAACACTGAATCATTAAATTGATATCTCTTAGTCTCCAGTATTTTAGAGCAGCTAGAAGTAAAAACCTAAAATTGTGATGTTGTAATCCATGTCAAAGTCTGAAATATGTTCTACAACTAATTGTGGTGATGTGCTCGTAAATTTATAGCTTCTTTGTATACTTGTTATTGTTCAGGAAAAAAAGTCTATTGTGATATAAAAAAGTATTCAAGCCCTCTAGCCTCCTGTATTCCAGAGCAGCTAGAAGGAAAAATATGAGAGGATCATAAGGTAGCCCATGACAAACTCTGGAATCTGTCCTGTAACCACTTATTGAAGAGTGCTTTGAAAAGTATTTGTTTTTTGTTTTTTTATCTCTTTGCTTTGTATATATGTTATACTACACAATAAAAAAAGTTAAAAAAAAATGGCCATGTGCTATCACCAAGCAAGTCCACTCCTTTAGAATAAAACCAAGAGAAACATCTGTACATGTGCAGAAAATGCCTCTTAACAGGGACATCCTCAACTGATGTGTGATAAAGAACAAAATATAACCACCAAAATGACTAGCAGAAAGCTAATGGCCAAATAAACTTTCAAATAGCCATACTGTGGGATATTATGCATGAGTGTGACTACATGTACCGACATGGAAAGATATCTAAGAAGTACCAATGAATGAAAACAGCAAGCCACTGAATGTATTTAGAACCATAAATTCTTTACTATGCCTATATATGTGTCTGTGTGTGGGAGTACATAAATTCACAGGACAAGAATAAGTAAACACAGTAAACTCCTAATGGGGTTACCTCTAGAGAAGAGAATGGAATGGAAGGGAGGACTGTTAGAGGACTAAGCCTTAGCAGTTAATACAGAGTACACAATACATGTGCAATAAAATTTTGATTTTCAAAAGTAGAAGACAGCAGAGCAATCCCCCTCAAAAAATAAAAAAATAAAAATCTGAAGAAGGATTCATAATATTTTCTTAAATTTAAAAACAAGCAACCAAAAAAGAAGCAAATAAGCAGAGGTTGTATGATAAGGGAAGAAGATGAGTCGTCACATAGTACAGTGGTTATGAGCCAGGAATGTCATAAATTGAACTGAGTACAAATCCTGGCTCTATCACTCAATAAGGTATGTGACTTGGTCAAGTAAACGGTGCAGTTGGTCAACACATAGTAAACAATACGTCAAATACTGCTTACAAATTCAACTCGGAGTCCTACCTAGTTCTAAGCTTTGGTGGACAGCCTTATGCATTGTAGATGCTACCATGATTATTTGTGGGGTGCGGGAGGTAAGGGTTCTGCATGTACCAGAAGAAGTAGGTGAGGAGCATCAAGGATATACCTTATCTTCTCCTACCAAAGTCTTCTGCATCTTTCCACCTGGTCTAGTGTGAGCTGTCATTTACGGGGTTGAAATAGGGCTCTTCCTTCATGCCGTCCCCAGCTGAGTGGACAAAGCGGCCAGGCCACCACCAATGGACAAGCAGAGGGTCTCAGAATCTGCGCCGCCCCAGGCAGGAAGGGGCACCCATGGAACCACAGTCACAGCACACAGCCAGAGCTGACCACAGATATTTAGCAACTTTGTCCTACAGGTTTTGAGCCATCTGAACTGGAAACCCTGAGGAGAACAAATCACGCTGTGCTCTTTCTAATTAAAAATGTGAAAGGGAACAGGAACTCCATAAGGCCACACACAGTTCCTTTAAAACCCTCTCCCTGTTGGGCCAATTAAAAAGAATTGTGTGCACCATCCTGCAACATTCAGGGAAAAGGTTGATGAGTACATTCTAAAAGTCTGCGACTCTTATGACATGGAATGGTATTGCCTCAGTGTGGTCATTTTACCCCCGAGCTCATGTTCAGTTAATGTGATGGCTTAACTCCGGACAAAAAAATTAAGAAGCTTCCCCACACATTACTATAATTCTATAGTTTACAATGCACCTTTACATTTTTGACCTCTATTAATTCTTTTCAATCTTTTCATCCCCATTTCACAGATGAAGAGAATGAGGCTTTGAGACCAAGAAATTACTGTCATCATCACATTATACGTGCAAGGCAAAACCATTTACTGTACCTCTTGTAAGCTTCCTGCTCCTTTTGCCAGAGGCATTCAATCAATCCTTTGCTTAATTGATGAGTAAATTTAGCTTCCCTCTCTTATGTGACTATCTTTTCACATCTCTCTTAACAGGGCATTCTAAGAGACTTTAGGAAGAGGATCTTCTCTCACAGAGGACATTCCCTTTTCCACACAAGAGTAGCAGGGATGCTGATTTTCCCTCCCTTGTTTTACACAAGTTATGCAGATGCTAACTTGACCATTTTCATCAATGCCAAGTCAGGTCGGTCCAGAGACATGACAAAGCCTCTAGTCACCCACTGGATTTCTTCTGCTGTTTTTTATTGTTGTTTTTTCCTCCTGGAGAAGAGAGGAGAACCAAGCTTTTTCTTGTATTTAACTATACGTGTAGCAATTAACTAGGATCACAATGTGTTTGATATAATCTCCAAGTGAAGTATGATAACCCCCATTTTACAGATAAAGGAAACTGAAGTCCAGAGAAGGTAACCCGTCGAGGGTGAAACACTAGGGAATGAGTTCAAAGTCTGCATATTTCCAAAACTTCAGTTATTTCAAACCACCATTCTCTCTGTGGGTCTAGACAACAAATGTAAAAATTCTATTGAAGTATTATATATACCAGTTGGTCTTCCAAATCTAGAAAATTTTTAGACCTATAATAACCATAATTATACCAGGAAAACAGCCATGAACTGAGACTACCTCAGGGAAACTAGGACACATGGCCATACTGGTCATATAAATGCAGGGGACCAATACCCAAGAAAAAAGAGGATGCATCCTCCTGGGCTGAATGCCCATAAACCTTCCTTCCAGGAAAACACAATCCTGCAAACTGTTAAGACCTGCTGATTCTCTACAAACTTCAGACCAGAAAGAAATCCAAGAAATAGGAGATGTCTGCTAGATGAGCTCCTTCATCCCCATTTTGTTCCCATCAATCAAGAAATCTACAGTGTGCCCCTATCAAGTAACCACAATTCTAAAACCCAAGCCAGGCACTACACATGCACACAACATCACTTATCAGGTAAGTCAGCACCATAGAGCCTTAAATCTCTCCTGAGGAAAACACTGGCAGATGCCACTGTTTCCAGAAGCAAGTCAAGAAGACCATGAACTGCATTTTCTGCCCTGACCCCTTTCCTACAAGAAGCAAAATTCTACTATTAAGGGTAGGAAGCTAAGGAAAGCCAAAGATGCCCAGAGGCTGGGTATTTTTGTTTGCTAAAGCTGCCAGGATGCAATATACCAGAATGAACGGCTTTTAAAAAGGGAATTTACTGTAACAAGTTTATAGTTCTAAGGCCATAAAAATGTCCAAACTAAGGCATCCAGATAAAGATACCTTGACTCAAGAAAGGCCAATGTGGAAACACACATGGCTGGCATCTGGTTCTTCAGCTTAAGGTGTCAAACAGCTTCCCGAGGGACATTTTCTTTCTGCATCGCCAAACTCTCTGTGTTGGCTCTGAAGCAACTGTGTTTTCTCCCAAATGTCTCCCCATTTAAAGGACTCCAGTAAACTAATTCAGACCCACCTTGAATGGATGAAGTCATATCTCCATCTAACCAAAAGGCCACACTCACATTTGGGTGTGCCACATCTCTGCGGAAGTAATCTAATCAAAACATCACATCTGCAATTGAGTGGGTCAATCTTCATGAAAACATCTAACCAAAGGTTTCCACCGTACAATACCGAAACAGGATTAAAGGATATGGGTTTTGGGGGGTTCACAATACTTTCAAACCAGCATACTGTGGTTAAGCAGCTTTAGAAGTGTCCAGGGGATTAAGATGTGCCCACATCCCAGCAGTGTGGAATGGCCCACACAATCACAGTGAAGTGATAAACATGGCTTGTTCCAATGACAGAAACTGGAACATCTTCACATGTAGCATTCAATATCCGAGGGAATACCTGTCCCTTTCTACTTCATGACATAATGCTCAATTATACATTGTTAAGTTCGGTTTTCAAAATAAGAGGTTATTCAAATTTACAAATGATCTAGGGGGGACTAACCCCAACACCAGAACTCACAAGAATTTATACCACTCACTTGAACACTTAATTGTTCCTTCTTCTATGTGGGAACACACACACACACACACACACACACACACACACACACACACACACACATCTTTCTTTGGCTGGGTTATTCAGAACAGGCCAGGACACCCAGGCTATCGCAATATAAAGAAGTAAGAGAATGTGCTTCTTACAATCCAAGAGATCATTTTCAATTTCCAAGGCAAGCATTTACATTTCAACCAAGCAGGGCTGCAGCAGATGGTAAGAAGTACAGAAAAAGAAAAAAGAAGAATGCTCTTTCCTTTAAAGTCTTACACCCATCCTGTCTCCATCTGTGGCACTCAGACTAAGGCTAATTCTTGGACACTTGGTATACACCTTACTCATATACAGAATCTCAAGAGTTTCTTTGTACTGAAGCCTGTCTTCACCCCCATAAAACTGCCCACTCATCTCTCCACTGAGGCCAACAACAATCACACACACTCACTGGGATGCAGAGAACTTCCTTGTTAGTTGCTAACGATCCCAGGTTACATCAAAGCTGGGCCAAATTTTTGAGAGCAACTCCAGGAGAAAGCTATTGTTTTGTTTTGTTCTGTCTTAATCACCAGTCTCAATTTCAGAACTTTAGATACAACAGAAGAGTGGTCCAAAAAGAAACAAATTTACATTATTTCCTTCAATGCAATTAAACTTCTTTTCCATAAAACGTTGCTTTTTAAAATGTCTTTGCAAAATAAGCTCCTAAATGAATGTAATTTCCAACCCACCTTTTGCAAGATTATGTGTTATTTCACATCTGATATATGAGAATTACAGTGACTCTTAAAATGAACATGAAAAGTCAGTTTTCAGTGAAACCTTAGTTTTCCCTGTAATTAAATAAAGTTTGACTTCTCAAACTGACTGGAAGGTTAGTTGAGACAGATGATGAAATGGCCGGGGTTCTACTGTCAGTCTTCTGAATTCTGCCATAGAGAAGCCCCCCAAAAAGGCCTGGCCCAGCTTGGTGGGGTCATAAAATAAGGAACCTGGGGATATCTTTTCTGGAAAAAGGAGGATGGGTAACGGCCCACCCCTTGACCCTTCCCAAGACCCTTCCTAAAGCCACCTTCTTGGATCTCCACGGAAGGGAACCTCCTGCATATCCTGAAGCCATGCTACAAAGGTGGATTACTTAAGAAACAATTAGGTGCATACACAAAGCAATTTGCAGGCAGCCGCACTCCTTCAGCTTTCTAAGTGAAGGGCCTTTCAAGGCTGATTTATAACACTGTCGTCTTCAGAAGGCAAAATAATTAATAGGAGCATGGACTTCTAATTTCAGTGACTTCCAGAGAAAGTGGATTTCATTTGATTTATGACGGCCGGTGACTTTGCATTTTATCAGTTCATTCACTCATTATTTATGCTGATGGCCAATTTCAATGGGTCGCTATCATCTAACTCGCTACTAATCAAAGAGAATTAGGGTTCACTGCATTATTTAGAAGTCGCTAATTTATCTTCAGAACAAGTAGTGAGGAGAGTTTGGGACCTTCCACAAGGAAAAAAGTGAACAGCTGGCTGAAGCCAGATAATTTGGTCAGCATTATAAATGAGTTTTATCAGGGGTATTATAAGTTGATGAGTTCTGAGTTAGAAGGAAAAGGGAAAAGAAAAGAAAGAAAAGGAAAAGAAGCCAGGAAGAAAAATAAAAGAGGAAAAAAAAAACATAACAAACACTGTTTTCCTGTTTATTCTGACCAGCCCAGTTATTACAAATGCTGATCCCATCCTGTCACCCCAGGATTTGAGCATCTATATCATCAGAGTACTCAAATATATCAGCACTCCTCATTTCATCTCAACAAGTATGTTTGCACTGAAATAACCAGACTTCCTTTGCTCCTCATTTAACATCATTTTAATATGTTCTAGACGCAAGATAATGGATCGCATTTAAACAAGAGAAAATTAAGTCCCAGCAGCAAGTAATAATACCCATTCACATTCAATCATGTTGAACAACAGCCACCACTGAAATGATCTTCTTCCAGGTAAGGCTAAAAAAGAATAACAACAGTAAAAAAGTTACTTTACTTTTAGGAAGACAACTTTAGAATACTTATCTGTCATTTTCCAGAAGACAGAATGTTCTCTGGTGCACGTCCCCAGAACATTGTATGTGCTGATCCCTCTGCCTCTAATAGCCTTCCCTTGTGATCCCACCAATTAAAATCCTCCTGATTTTCAACTTTCAGTTTACCAAATCTATCTAGACTCACTTCTGTTCTTTCAGCCTTGGAAACATCCCTGGTCATCTGTCTTTATCAGGATTCTCCAAAAGATTACGAACTCCAGGAGGGGAGGTAATGAGTGTATCTCTGGCCCCACGTGTCTGCTGAGTTAATACTGTTGAATATGTTGTTGTTTTGATTCTGATGCTCTCTATACCAGTCAATAACCACTCTCTCAGACATAGTGTTATATCAGGTACTAGGAAAACACTAGATTCTCTACCACTTAGTAATTGCTAGGAGCTTAAAAGCCGAGGAGGTAGAAAAAAAGAGTGAAGAACATACTATCAGTTTTTGAACACTCTTAAATTCCATCAACTGAATTGGGAATGTCCAACTCTTATAGTGACAGGAGCTTTGACAGTTTGTTGCACCAGGTCCAATGTGTCCAAAAGGGATAACCTGAATATACTTTTTTTCTCATATAAGATGGGAAAATGGTTACAGACTAATACAAATGCCATTTTTAGATGCATTTTTAATCTTTCTATGCCTAAATCCAAAGCCCACTTTCCAATTTAGACTGGGCTTTCCTTCTAGTTTGCCTGGTCTGGTGCCAGACTGTCGAGATGCTCATGTAATAAATATGGTTTTCTTAAACCAGATAGAGTAATCATACTGCGTTATTATTATGGGAATTCCTGTAACATGAAAACACCATGTTTATCATATTAATGATCTGAAGTAAAGTCTGGGATGCCATCATTTATTTTTATCCCAGGTCACAATTTGTAAGACTCAAGGAACACAGACCAGTTTATCCTGACACCATTATCAATTGCTTTCACCTTGGGCTACAGATCCAGCAAAGAGCATTCTCTGGTACCTAACATTAAAATGTGGGGCCCCACTATCAGTTTCAATCTTGCATTCCTTCAGGAAATGGGCTTTTACTCAACAGTTTAGGGCTTTCTGAAGGTCTGTGCACAAAAGAACTGCACAAAAGTTCCCTAGGCACAAAAGAACTGCATGCGTGAAGGTCTAAATCGTACAACAGAAGGAATTTAATGCAGGGAACTGCTTACACAGACAATGGAGACGCAATGATAAAAAGCTGCCACCATCCTTATGCTGTAGAGACAAAAGGAGGATGAGATCAAGGTCACCAATTAAAGGAGAAACTGTGGCAGGCCATATCTGTGGGGAACTGGAGCCACGGCAGGTGATTCAGCCCCTGCCAGACAAAGCACCAGAAGGGGTGCTGGAGAAATGTCCTGGCTCACACAACTTCCGCTCTCTGGCCAGGGTCTCCCATTGGAGACCCTGCAGGAAACTAGCTGACAAGGGAGCTTGGAAAATGTCTCAACGGGTGACAGACCCGTGTTACAGAGCAAAGCATGGGAAGGGCAAAAAATGGGTCCAAAGGCATATTGAGTCATATTTCCTTTCCAAAGAGAAAACCTCTGAGCCAAATGGAATTTAAATAGGTTAAAAAGCAGATAGTTCTCCTTCATTGCTTTCACTTGTCCTCATCAGTGAGCATTTAAAGTTTCAGTATACAGGAAAATTAGAGAAGCATCAAGTAAAAACTCTAATGGGTAAAATTTTAACTCACTTAGGATATCTTGAAGTTTCACGACATGAATTCTTTTTTGGAATTTAAAAGTAAATAGGCAGATGCATGTGAAAACCAGTGAAGGAAAAAGCAGAAAAAGCAGCAGGTAGGCCTAGAAGCTTAACACTGGATCAATCAGACGAGCTTCAGGGGAGCACAGAGGCATGAGTATAGACTTGTTCAAAAAAGAGTTATCTTGAGCAAAAAGCTGTTAATTCAGCTAGTGAGGCAAAAGGCTCACTCCAGCCACCCCTGAAGAAAACACATTTTACTTCAACACTGTGCTATGAAAACATGAACTGCTTTGCCAGTAGCCAAACAGCGAAACAGTCCGACCCAAGCGGGTCTAGAACTAGAACTGCTGAAGCCCAAAATCACTTCCTCCAGGAAGCCTTCCCTGCCCACAATAATTTGTATCATAAATAAGCTAAAATTACATCATTCTGATGTAATCACAAGATCATCAGAAGGCAGAAACTAAGTCTCCTGTTTTATTTTTTACTTTGTCTGATCTGCCTTCACTCTCACTTAGCACAGTGTTCTACATAAAACATTAGATACTCAAGAAGTATTTGTAGAATGTACAAACGACTGACTGAATGAATGAATAAGTCTCCAATTAGCCTTACAGGGCGTGTTAAGAGAGCTGTAGCAGCCTCTTTTCTTTCCAACAGAGAGACCACCTTAGCCAGTTCCTTTCAATGCCATCAGTACATATAGCAAAGACACTTTTTAGCCTCAAGCCTCAACTCTTAACATGTTTGTGTTGGTAAAAATAATTTCACCAAATGCAACAAGAAAAAAAATAAACCCATGACTTTTCATGTTATTCTACATAATCCTTTACTCAAGACCTGCTCATTCTTCTCTGTACTTAAAAACTTTTCATTATAATTTGTCACATTTAATTATTATCTTTCCTTTAATTATTCTGAATGGTTGGTAACAACTTTTCTCAGTAAGTTTAGTGGCATCTGTTTGTACCCTGATGAATTTAAGGAGAACCTTCCACCCAAAACAAATAAATCAGCACAAACCACAAACAAATGATCACAGCAGCAGTGGCATTACTGCATGAAGTAATACATCACTTTTTATTCACAAACTACCCTTGGCATTCTCATACCAGCTTCCCGTGGAGATCTTTGTGGTCCTGATTTGGAGAGTCTATGGAGTGAATTCTTTAGACAGAGCAACCAGGTACAACATAGCAGCTATGACATGCAATTTGGGGGCTCAGCCCCCAAACAGTGACTGTATACCTCAAATTGCTATGGAAAATTATCTAGACAGATTGAGAGAGATTTAAAGAGGTAAACTTCTGCTCTTACCCTTTACAACTATTTCCATTTGCTTCCCTCTCTGCCCCCATGTGGTTCTTTTATTTATGGATGCAAAGCAGAAGAACCCTTTTCCCATTTTTTCTTTTCTCTCTACCCACACTATGTGAGATTCAACAAAGCAAGCCTCCCTGTGTCATATTACAAAAAATGGAGCCAAACCAGGGGCCCACAATTAAGAAGTCAAAGCGAGAGAAAGAGCTGCTGGTACTATTGATGACTGGTTCCTGGCTAAACGGTCAGGCACCCTGACCTGGCTACCTGGCACCCAGACCTTCACAAAGAAGAGACCTGAGAATATACCTCTCATCACCACTGTTACAGAATGCCCTGCTTAAGGTAAAAAGGAAGCATGCAACTGTCAAAAGCAGATGAGAGGCTTGGAGGCTGGGGGACGCGGGATGCACTGCCAGCATATCATGACAGCCAAGCAAAAGCTGAAGAGTGGGAGTTTTTGAAACAAATGCCAGTTAAATGATCCATTCAGTTATACTTGATATGTCTGGTATAATATAGCTTGTTCCAGATGTCAAATAATATTGCCAAACCATGCTCACTAATGTGAAAACCACTGTTGCTGATAAGCCTAAGTGTTCCTGAATTTGTGCAACAGCCACCCATCTGCAAACAAAATATTGCATTAAAAAAATAAAGCAAAAAACCTGTGGCTTGTAATTTAAGTGGACAATGGGGTTGACTAAAAATTATAATTTATAAAAAGCAGTTCTGCCTGAGAAACTTTTTTTTCTAAAAAATAATATTTCACATTTACACATTTAAGTTATATTCAGTTTTATACAAAAATTATAGTAATTGTCCTTCACCTAACATGAATGTTATAATTATACTTTCAACGTCGCTGCGCTTCAACACCCAGCCAGAAGAAAAGTACTGTGCGTTCACAACTAATGCTAGAAGGAAACATTTAGGTTTGCAGCATTTGACGTGACCCCTTTAAAAGTACAGCTCTAAAATTTCCACTGTTCATAAAATTCATAAAGGGCTGCATGGGTACATCCCAACTCCCTTTTCCATTCGATATATATGAAAATGCAATTTACTGTATGTCAAATGAAAAATGCAGTTTTCAAATGCATTGACAACAGGTGCTAGTTAAATGATCAGACGCTATTTGTTACCTAGTCCCTTAGTCTCATTTGCAGCAAGATAAATTGCATTTTAGGAGAGTAGTGCGATCTAAGGGGTCTTGACATGTTTTTATTGATTTGCATAGGTTATATGCATGTATTCCTGTTTGTAGGCAAATAGTGCCACGAGTAAATTCAATGCACCGCGCCTGTGTTTCGAGAAAATTGGAGTTATCACGGGGGAGCCAAGATGGAGTGAGCCTGGGTGAAAGAGACACATCCAGCCTGCTGGAATCTCAGAACCTCTATTAAGATTTATAGGCTGTAGGATTCTTTTGGGCTTCAACATTATTCTTAGTAAACCTTTTCTGTCTTCTGTTGTTTATAAAAACTGGCAGCTTTAGCAAAGACAGAAGCTTAAGTTGTAGGTAGCACAATTTAACATAATAGTTCTTGCCTGCCCTCCAAATAGCCTAATGCTGATTTTGCAAAAGGAAAAGAGAAAGGGGGAAGAAAAGCCACATGAAACCACATACCATAGGTTGCTGCTCTGACACGGATGGATTTGGCTGTCACTGTAGAAAAGCGTTGGTGAAATTTGATTATATTTCTAATGTCAAAATTTACTAACTTTTTACACTCTCAGGTTCCAGTTCTCATTGGGGTTTTCATTTTGTTATCTCAGCACTATCAGCCCCATCACAGAGAGTAATGCACCAATTAGCGTAGGGAGTGACTCACTCAGAGGCGACTTTTTCATCCATAGGGGCTTCCCCTTCCTGCTGCCAGGACCACAGCCAGGCCACTACCTTCTGTTTTATTCAAGATCTGCAGCTTCCCTACAACCTCCTACCTCCCCTACCTGGGGTCCCACCCTACCATCCTCCCCCACCCACCTCTACCCAGAGCATTCACTGTACTTTCTAGGCTCCACATATTTGCAAAGGTATTGTCACACAGCCCTTGAAGCCAAGACAGTTACAATACCATGCAATACCCACATAAACAATGGGGATTCAGTTTCTCATGGATTGAGAGATAAAGTCTATACAGGCCATGCTTTCTGCTGGAGTAGCAATCGGTGCTGGTTTGCTGAAATCCTTGGGGTTCCTTGGCTCACGTGGCTGCTTCTGTCATGTGGCCACCTGCCTCATTCTCTGGCTGCTACTGATTTTTGTCTTCTACTTCTGTGCCAAGTTGCTTTACTTATGAGGACTTCAGCCTTAGTAGACTAAGTCCTGCCCCCATTCAGTTTGGCTACACCTTAACTAATGATAACAGCTTCAAAAGTCCCATACACAAATAGATGCACACCCTCAGAAATGTGGATTAAGCCATCAACATATCTTTTGTGGGGGACATGATTCAATCTCAAACAGATATGGTGGCTTTATTTAAACCTTGTGTTCTTCTTCTCTTCACCAGCTTAAGCCTGTGGGAACTATGAGGTCCTTATGGGTTTTGAACTTTTATTTCCAACTGTGTCCTGGGATCCTAATATTTTAACATGATGTACATCATACATTGTATTGGGTCCTGTGAGTATGATTTTATTTGGAAATTAAGGTCTTTGAAGAAGTAATTAGTGAAAATGAGGCAAAATCCAATTAGGGTGGACTCTAATCCAGTATGCCTGGTATCCTTATTAGATGAGGAAAATTGGACACAGACAGAGACAGGAGAGAATATCATATGAAGATGGAGGAAGTAGAGTTTAGAGTGGTGTGTCTACAAGCCAAGGAACACCAAGGATTGCCAGCAAGTATCTGATACTAAAAGGGGCAAGGAAGCATTGTCCCCTACAGGTTTCAAAAGGAACATGGCCCTGGCAACAGCTTGCTTTTGGACTTCTGTCCTCCAGAATTCTGAGAACAAAAAATTCTGTTGTTTTAAGTCACCAAGTTTGTGGAACTTTGTTATGGCAGCCCTGGGAAATGAAGGTAACACAATGGACACTGCCATTGTATGAGATTCACTTTGGAAAGCCCTCTTATACACCTTACTTTTCTGTTTGATCCTCACAAATGAGGTATAAGGTAATCATTATGATCATTCTCACTTTACCTGGTTGAAGGAAATGGTAGATAAGAGACCACCAGCCCAAATTTCCCACGTGTTCTGGGGACAGCAGACACCAGATGTCAGGGCTCCCCCTTCTAGACACTCTGCTCATCGCAGGGCTTATCCATCATTCAGGATGGAATTCAAACCCAGATTCCTGTGTGCTACCTTCTGTGATAGGAAAAATAAGTCATCTGCACAGCCACTGGTGCTCACGTCCTATTTCAGGAAGCTGTATGCACTGAGTTGAATGCATGAAGGTCAATAAATAATACTATTTAGCAATGGGGTCCATAATTGTCAATGTTTCTGCCTTATTTCTTCCCTGAAACTCATTCATTCATCCCTTCAAACGCTTACAAAAGCCTACTTCTCTCTAGGAAATATGGTATGAATAAGACTGGCTCTTTGCCCTCATAGAGCTTACAGTTGAACACTGTGACTTTTTTTTTTTTTTTTTTTTTTTTGCGAATGCTGTGACTTTTAACCACCTTTGTCCACAATCCACTATTTAGTCAATGGGGTGACCCTGTGCTTATGTGCACATGCACACATACATACATACACCCCTCTGAAACAGAAGTTTCATAAAACGATACTTAACCTTACCAATACTTACATGGGCAATGCAGTCTGATACTTCCCATTCTATCTTTTTTATTTATTATTATTATTTTTTTTGGTAAAATGTTTGTTGAAACTCTCCAAATGGATACCACCAAGTACTAATATGTTGTTACCCAGAGTCTGAAAATCAGTTGTTTAGTGAGACTATGAAATGGCTTAGATTATGGGACAGTCAACATTTTCTTGTCAAGGGCCATATAGTAAATATTTTAGGCTTCATAGGCCAAAAAGTAAAACCAAAGATATTAAATAGGGACTTCTGTACTCAATTTATTTATGGATATTGAAATTTGAATGTCATAATTTTCATATGTCCCAAAATACTGTCTGTTCTTTTGATTTTTTTCAAACACTTAAAACGAAAACCTTCCTTAGCTCGTTGGCAGTACTAAACTAGGCAGTGAGACAAATGGCCTGTAGGGCTGCACCTTGCTGCCTTCTGATGTAGAATGAGGCCAATTCTCTTTGTTAACCCTCAAATTGAAATTTTCATTAAAATCCTGGGTAGAGAGACTATCTTAAAATGGTGTTTTGGAAAGACCCAGAAAAATGTGACAATCTAAATAAATGACAAAAGTTGAATTTAATTTCTTTCCTCAACATTTGGATTTGGTCCCATTATGTCCATCTCACCAATGAAGAAGTACAGGGTGGACTTGCCTAAAAGTTTTCAAGGTCATTGCACAAAACCCATCCAGGCAGTGACAGGGACCATCTGGGATAATCAAGGAACAGAGACTAAGTCAGTTTTGGAAGGAGCTAACCCTCACTACTCTGAAAGTACCAGCAGAGATCACCATGCCTTCAAAAATAAATAAATAAATAAAACCAAATTTCTCTTGCAATAAGTGGGTTATCAAAAAGAATTGAGACCAATACCAGCTTCCCCTTGACCACAGTACTCACAACCTGAGATTGCTTAGATCTCAGTGTCCCCGGACAGTAACCACTTGAGCTAGAACGTAAGGTAACACTGAATGCACAGGTAAGTCTTCACAGCATAAAGAGTATTAGGGGATATTAATGACACGACTAGAAGGCTCCACAACACAGGCCACCTCCCTGTACATCTGACCCAGAGCCCACACAGCCAGGGTGGCTGGCTGGATTTTCAAGGTTTGGACAGCGGCATGGCTAACTGTCCAGGCCGGCACCCAGGACTGGCTCGGGTCTCTGCCGTGTATGCTCCTTCTGAGGGCCATCTCTCAGGCAGACACAACAGAGCCTTCCAAACCTCAGGTTCCATTTATGTTCAACAGCAAACTGTTAGAAATCCAGGGGTACCCAAAGTTTCCAAGGACAAATGTACACTCGAGATTTAGACGCTCATGGAAGGAGATAATTAAAACACACTTACCATCTAGAAGAGGTTATTTTGCCATGTAGGTAAGGCTTCAGGAACCAAGAGCGTTACCCATAGAAAGAATATAGCTTTACTATTGGCTAAAATAATGATTCCTATTCCTTCAAACCAAACCCCTAACATCACGGATACAGCTTCTGCTATATTAGCACCAGAGCTAGAGGGTCCATGAGTACTGTCCTAAAGCCCTGGCTACATCAGCATTTACAGCACAAATGGGCCATTCTGAGAGTAGAGATGTAGGTATCTACAGAAAAGCATCTACAAAGAAACACACTTTAATTCAATATAGTATATCAAAGTATATCCCAAGCTTTCTACTTGAAGTTCTTGAATTTGGTAACTATATGTTAGGTGGTTACATAAGTGAAGAGCCTTCTTAGGAAATGTACATGGAAATATTATGTATACAAGAAGCATAATACATACAATTTACTGTCAAATTTTAGAAAAATGAATACATATATAATTAGAAGATTGACTGCTGGATAGGTAGATAGAAAATTGGAAAATGTTAAAACCAGTGGCTCTGGGGATGTGGTATGTGTATGGGGGTGGGGAGTATGTTGGGGTTCTCTATATGGGTTTCATAATATCTTTGCAATTGTCCTGTAAGTTTGAAATTATTGCAAAATTAAAAGTTTAAGAAAAAAATCAAAGCATATACAGATAATACTGCCAACGGTTAAAAAAAAGAATGTTTAGCCAGTTAAACAAGTATTGAGGTTACCAGTTGATATTTTGTATTCCAAAATGACTTACTACAAAGGTTCTTACTTCTACCTTAAGGTTTTCAAGGTCTCAAAATACATATTTTGTGTGAAGAAAAGATCAACCGTAAAATTATGTTATTTTCTTCTCCGTCGTTCATTAGTAGCAAGATAAAGCAATGTCTTGTTCTTAACTTCGTTTTCATTTTTGTTTTTTCCTCCTGACCTGATTTGAAAATAAACACACACACACACAGACACACACAACCAAACAGACACAGCTTCATAAGCGTTGTGTTTCTGGCACACAAAGCTATGCCCAAGGCAAGTAAACTATAAGACTAAGTATATGGTGGCAACTCTTCAGCAAAAGCTCTGTAAAGAGAACTCATTGTTCAATTAATTGTGAATAAATATTCATAATGATTGCAGAGTGCTTTTTAGAGTTCATAAAATGCTTTTACTTGGACCAACCACCTGGGAAGAAGACATTATTGCCATCTTCATTTAATACACTGGTAGCAGACAAGGGGCGGGGGGGGGGGGAGAGAGAGAGAGAGAGAGAGGGAGAGAGAGAGCACGCCTGGGAAATAAGAATGAAGAGAAGTAAGGGAAAGAACTAGAATTAAATGATATAGATAGAGTTGATGAAGTTCTACCAACCAACAGGAAAAACAAATTATGCCAAACGGATTTCAGAAAACAAACTGTATTGCATTATATATGTTGAATATATCCTAAATATGTAGTGTTGAAGGTAGCAAGATCATAAAGTCAGTGTCTTCACCCTCATGCATAACTGAAAAATCTGCAAGGTAGAAGCCAGGGTAATGAGAAAGTTAGGGTTACTGCAGGGCAAGTGAAAAGGAAAAACAACCAGGTACTCCATGCTAGCTGTAACCCCAAAGGCTAACATCAAGTTACAGATACACAGGAAGTTGCTCTGTCCACGTACACTCTATCCTTGCATGCCCTTACTTCTACAGAAAAAGATGTGTGTTCAGCAAAACCGCAGCACATGCACTTTGTTTGTGCTTATTAAATAAAAAGAAAGGATCACCTTCAACTGTATTAATGACGGGCTGGTGGATGAAGGATGCCTGTGAAAATTCACAACATCTGTTTGCTCCACTCTCTTCTCAGCATGCTGCACCTATTTCTCATGCTTAATGATGCTCAGCCACTCTGCAAGTTTTACGAACAAATGTGTGTTTAGCCACATTCATCATTCTGAATGAGTGTTCTTGATGAAGCCTCCACTGGCCTGTTTCGCTCTTTCTGCTACTCTTTAACAAATGACAACTGCGATACGTATTTTTCATTTGTTAAAAATAAAAAGCTAAGTGAAAGATAGGCCTGGAGGATTTTTCCCCTTCGACTCCCCCAGAAACTTCAGCACATCATCCATCGTATTTCCACACCCACTGGCTATGGCACCGTGGGCAGAAGCTGGGAGAGCTTGCCCTCTGTCTGTGTCATTCAGAGACCCACTGGCCACATCAAGAAACGCTGTTCCAGCTACTAGAATGCTCTATTGGCAACAGATAGGTTCTCTCCTTTCTCTATTCTCCTACCACTCTTGGAATCTCTATCACACAACCAAAGTGTTTGATGTTTTGATATATCCTGTCTCTCTTTGATGGGCATGACTTTCAATCAATAAGTTGGCAAGAAATTAGGAAATGTCTGTGTATTACCAAGAATGCTTAAACATATTAGATCACAGAGTAGAAAACAAATACTTGTTGAATCAAGCAGTGTTATTTTCTTACCATTCTTCATAAGAAAGCCAAGACATTCCCACAGCCTTGACAAACAAGGTATCATTCATATATCACAAACCGTGAGAAACTTGGGCTAAACCAAGTGGCTTGACTTCTTCGTTGCAGAAAAACCTCAACTCACCATGTGACTGACCCATATATAAGCCAGGGCAAGCTGGGTAGAATTCAAGCCCTCAAAATAACAAAGGTATTATAATATGTTAAGAAATCTTTTGGAATTGTAATTTCAAGTGATCGTTTTCATTCTAATAATGTAATTAGGATCATGAAAAGTAAAAAATACAGAAGGTATTTCTCCTGTATTAAATCTTCAAAAACACCAGAAATCAGTTTAAACTCTTTTTCACAAGAAAATAAATTTTTCTGTGTATTTGCAAGGCTGAATATTATATTAGTATTTGTAAGGCATTTGACTCAGCAGGTACTGTAAAGCACTTCACAAATGAAATAATCATATCATATACTCAATAAGGTCACACCATCATATCACCAGTTTTAATCACAGTGGTTTCTGGGTTTTTCCCCTTCTGATACTTTTATGAACATGTGAAAAGGAAAATGTTTCAGTCATCAAAGGCAGTTACTTCTCCCATCCTGCCCTCTTTATATTTCACCTTTAGTCATTGTGGTCTTTATGTACTTGATGTACAGAATTGTTAATACATTTCATTCTAGTTGAAAAACAAGCTTCTGCAGTCAAAAGGCCTTAGGACATATCTATTCAACAACAAAGGAGCTAAACCTTAGGAGACAACGTTGAGAAATGGTTATTAGAGTAAAAGAAAAATCAAGAAATCTTAACCAAAAATTCATCAACATTACGTGAAAATATTTATTAAGGTTCCCTTCTCCTCCTTATGTTTTTTTGAGCACCACAGTTTGCCGAGGAGCCTTGAAATTCCTGAGTTCTCTAATCAAGGTTTGAGGTTGGGGACATGGCCGGGGGAAGAATAAAAAGAACGCATTACAAATATATGTAAATTAAATGAGAAAGTGGAGTTATAACAGAGAAGATAGGATTTAACAAATAAGTAGGCCTGTGGAATCACTATATTGATATTTCTTTTAGTCTCCAGTGTCTTGGAGCAGCTAGAAGGAAAAACCTAAAATTGTGGGACTGTAACCCATACCATACTCTGAAATCTGTTCTATAACTATTTGTTGCTGTGTGCTTTGAAATTTAGTGCTTTTTTGCATATATGTTATTTTTCACAATTAAAAAAGCCGAAAACCCCGCAAATACATGTAAATTAATTTTCAAATGTGGATACATACATTTTGCTATATCATATATACAATGAGGGGGAGGGAAGGAATTCCTAAAGCCTGGGATTTGATTTTAGACTTCTCTCATATCTCCCATGTCATCTAAGACTGAGCATTAAGTTAATACATACAAAAAAACATAAGTATAGAATCCAAAGATTCTATACTTACATGTGAAGCTAGAGCTTTAGTCTAAAAACTTCTCCTGTGGGTACTGTTAGAAATGAAAAGATGAATACATTCCCCAATAAATCATGATGTCATTAAGAGAAAAACAAGTATTTAAGTACCTATTATGGCCAACCATTAAAAAAAAAAAGCCTGGAAATACAACAGGAGTTATAGAAAAAGAAAAGAGGAAGATGGATGAGACAAGCAGGGGCTGCTCAGAAGGTAAGCTTTTGAGCCAACTCTTCAAGGATAGGGAGAATTATTAGCAGGGGAAGATGTGAACAAGAATTTCCAGGCAAAGCAAATAATAAGAGTAAAAGTTTAAAGCCTAAAGGTAAGACACCTATCTGTGTGCAGAAGAGAGGCAGAGGGGGAAGATTCCTCTTTTTAAAAACGAAAGACTTAAGTTAGCCTTTCAGAGAAGTTTAGAAAATTTTTCAGCCTAGCAAAGGGACTCTTTTCAGGTTATCATCAGACTGACTATCTTTTAGTAACGAGAGACTCATGAGCTCCCAGTGGCACAGAAACCCAGAAGACAAGCTGAAAAACAAAACAAAAACTAAACTAAATTTTCCTCTCTGAATGCTTCTAGACTCAATGCTTACATTTCTTCACCTGATTTCTTTGAGGGCCTGGCCAGAGTTGATTTGCCTGTTTTGCTTGTGGAGACCTCAGCACCAGATGTCACCTCCAACTCTCTTGAGCTCTATAACACGTGTTGGCTGCAGCAGCCTTCTCCACAGCTGCAAGCATCTAGCAAAAGCCAATGCACATTTACTCTAAAGTTCATTCTTTTGCCTATTGAAGATCTGGGGCCTTTGTAATACCTTTTCACCCTTATTTAGCCAAAACTCCTCTCTTGGAGACTTCAGGTCTCACTATTTAGATATTAGACAGTGATAATTACTTCAAAATCCTTATTCAGTCCAAGCCCCTTCTAAATGAATCAATGCTTGCTGAAGCTTTGGGTCTGAGTAGAAAGGTGCCAACCATAAGAGGCAGAGAAAATACCTATGCTATCTGGTAGGAATGATCTGAGGAGACTGAATAGTCACCTCAATTGAAAACTCAGCACTGAACCCAGCACCATCACATCAGTGAATTCACCCCAAATTTCGACAACTAAACTCACCACCTCTGATTTCTAAAGAAGCAGTTGATTGCTGTGAAACCCCAGAACCAAAGAACCATAACAGTAGAGACTCCTAAAGGACCTGGGCCAGCCACTCTGCAAGTTTTAATCCCCTCATCTTCTGGCTGAGGGAACTGAGGCCCAAAGAAGCAGAACGACGTATTCTGAAGTCACACACTTTTTTAGTGTCCCAAGTGGAACAGAAATCCAGAGTGCCTGACTCCTAAATCATTTCCTTTCACTGATGCATGTTGTTCATCAACCTTCTAAAAGTTGAAGAAACTGAAAGAACAGCAGTGTGGTATGCTGAATAATGCACACCCTAATCCACAGAACCTAAAGAGGTTGTTTTATATGGAAAAAGAGACTTCACGGGAGTGACTGAGGTACAGATCTTGAGAGGGGGAGATTATTCTGGATTATTCGGGTGGATCCAGTGTCATCACAAGAATCCATATAAGAGCGCTCAGGAGTCAGAATCAGAGGAGAAAGTGATGTGATGACAAAATCAGACACTAGAATGATGTACTATGGAGGAAGGAACCACAAGCCAGTAGAGATGACTACTCCAGAAGTTGGAAAGGCAAGGAAACGAATTATCCTCTTAGAGCCTACAAAAGGAACCAGTCTAGCTGACACCTTGATTGCAGCCCTGTAAGACTCATTGGATAGTTCTGAGCACAAGAACTACCATAGTATAAGTCCGTGCTGTTTTAAGATACCAAATTTATGGTAATTTGTTACAGTAGCAATAGGAAACTTTTACAGATTTTGGTACCCGGCAGTGGCGCGTCGCCGTGACAGGTAATAAAAGTGTGGAATGGGTTTGGAACTGGATAATGGGTAGAGGCTGGAAGTATTTTGAGGACCATGAGAGAAAAAGGCAAGATTACCTTGAGCAGAATGTTAGGAGAAATATGGGTGTTAATGACTCTGCTAGTGTGCACTCAAAAGGAAATGAGAAACATATTATTAAAATCCAGAAAAAAACGTATTCTATAGTGGCAGAACACTTAGCTGAATAACGTCCTACAGCTATGCGGAGAGCAGAACTTATATGCAATGAAGTTGAATATCCAGCTGAGATTTCCAAAAAAAGTGTTGAAGGTATGGCCTGTTTTCTTCTTGCTGCTTATAGTAAAATGCAAGTGGAAAGCGATAAATGGAGGAAAGAACGGATGGGCAAAAAGGAACAAGGACTGGCTGACTTGGGAAATTCTGAGCCCATTCAGATTGCAAAAGATGGTAAAATTGGGAGATTCACCATCAGGAAAAGAGGCTCTGAATAGAATGCCAAGAGTGAAACCGGAAAACCTTTCACGTGTGCCTTGGAAGGATTCAAAGATCTTCATCCACACAGAGGACTCTGACAAGATTAGATGTGTGATCCGTGGTTTCCCTCAACCGTCTCAGAAGACGCCAGGAATAGAAATGGGCTTAACCAGGAAAGACCTACAGATGATACTCTTGCCTAATGGAATGGATCCCCATGACATAGAAGGCAGATCCATAGGGTTTTTGAGAATGTTATATCTGCAGAAATACTGCCAGCTTGGACTGAACTGGAAAGAGAGATGAAGCAAAAAAGAAGGTTGTCAGACACCCCAAACTTTTACAAGCAAGAAAGATATCAGTACAACTCCTCAGCTGCAAACACAAGCTACCCTTTATTAAAAAGGAAGGACAGGGCGGTGCAATGGTGGCTCAGTGGCAGGATTCTCGCCTGCCATGCTGGAGACTTGGGTTTGATTCCCAGAGCCTGCCCATGCCAAAGGAAAAAAAAAGAAGGCAGGATAACCCAAAGGGCTGAGTTCCAAGCCCAGAAGAACAGACGACTATTCCAGGCCTCAAAACCTAATGGAGCTTGCCCTGCTTGATTTCAAAATTGCTTGGGACTGAAGCTTCCATTTATCCTTTCATTTTCCCCCTTTTTGAATGGAATACCTAATACAGCTGTCCTATCCTATGTCTGTCCCACTATTTTATTTTGGAAGAAGACAACCTGTTTTCAGTTTTACAGGTTCATGGATGAAGAGGAATTTTGCCCTAGGATGAAAACATGCCCAAAGCCTCACAATACCCAAAACAGATGATTTATATGATGAAATTTGGGACTTTTGAGCTAATGAGACCTAGATGAGATCTAGGTTTTGAAGCTGGAATAGGGTAGTGCTTCAGGGGAATTTGGGATGGGTGAATGTATTTTGCATGTGGGATGTGTATGAATCTTTGGAGGTTAGAGAGAGAATAAACTTGGGTTATTTTAACCCACTAAATATCTGATAATTTGTTATAGTAGCAACAGGAAACTAATACAAGAAGGAAACCACAAATCATCTCACTTATAAAGAGGTCACAGCCCCTGAAAGTAGTGGTGAAGGACCTACATCTACTTGCTACCCCACTACAAAAGAGAAACACTGGAAAATGAGGTACTTTTCAGTGTGACTCAGGCTCCAATATCTGGGTACACTATCACAATAAAACCCCTCTGTTTCTTGTGCCAGTCAGGTATACCAAGACATGTCAGAAATAGGATAACTATAAATTCTAATTAAAAATAGAAAGCGTCAAAGTATTTGGTGCTACTTTCAGGCATAAAAGGTCAATCGGGAGAGTCCAAAACTAGATTATCAAAATGTCAACATTTTCTGGACATTCGATAGTGTAGGGAATATGGGACAAAATAAAGTGAGACTGTCTCAGAAACCCCTGTTTGAGACCACCTTATTTAACCAGAAAACTGGAGAGAGCATGGTGATGTGCCCTCAGATGCAAATTTACAAAAGGCAGGGCACCTGGAGACAGGACACACCGAAAGATCAGCAACAGACGTAGCTTGAAGGTCAATAGACAACAGTAAAATAAGGTTCATCTCTACCTCCTGAGCATATGCTGCGTTCCCAGAGCTTCAAATGAACCACTTCTCTTCCTCATAAAAGCTCAAAGGAGGGCAAATGAAGAAATGGGCTTTTAAGAGGGTCGCATACATTGTCCTAGGTAACGTTCCCACAACCCATACAACAGGTAAGGTGTGGCCTGGAACCCCAAAGAGCTTTCCACTCTGCAATGCTGCCAAATAAATGAACCCACTAATAGGTGATCACAGAGCATCTGTGATGAGAGTAGTTGGAAGGAGAGAAACTCTTTTATTAGACACTGGGGTGAATACACAATTCTGAAGGTAAGAACACAGATGGATTTTTTGTGTGTGATAAAGTAAGAACACACACGGTCAACTGAAATCTCTCAGCGGTGAAGATTCAGCTTCTTCGAAAATGTATGCATTCAGTACTAATCCAACAAGTATGTATTCAGCAGGCCAAGCACTGAAGCGGGTGCTAACCTGAATTTAACACCCATTAAATAGTATCCCTTAACCCAAAGGACTTACAAGGCACAGGAAGAATGAACAATTTATTATCTTCGAATACTTCTTTTGAAAATTTAAGATAGCTAGTGAATGCCTCAAATGTGTTACTAACAAATTCTAATGAAGAAACAAGCATAAATGACCCTATTTTCTTTTATAAATGGATAAAACTGAACTTGACCTTGAAGATTGCACCAGAAGAACAGAATGGGGTTTAATAAAGTAGAAAAAGTGGCTCCTTTTCAAAGTTTGATTTAGAAGACTGCATATCTCAGAATTGGGACCAATGTGGAGATGCTGAAGAGCCACCAGTAGGGATCCTGTCAAAGCAGAGAAGAAGGTGGTCATGGGAGCTGTTCATCAAAGCCTGTGCTGCCTCTGAAGTACTTAGCTCCTCATCATGTGAAGGGTTCAAGCAAAAGTCTATTCCATCAACTGCCAGGGGTGGCATCCCATGGATTTCTGCTTTGGGAAGGGAGGCTGGAGCAGGTGACCTCAGAAGTTCCAACTCCAGATTTCCGACCTCTCCTACACCATCACCTCATGGAAGTGTCTACAGTCAATTGGCTCTAGAGCCACTTGGCTCCAACAAAACTCAAAGAATATTCCTTTTACCAGAATTGACTTTCGGATGCAGTGCTAAAGGTTACCTCATCCCAGAACTCTAGGTGACCCAGGTTCTCTAAATATAACTGAACTGCTCTTTCCCCTTGACTGGCTATGGACATAATCCAGCAGGCTGAGCAGTGGGGCCAGCTCACCACAAAAGGTTCCTTCCAGCACTTTGTGTGAAATATTCCATGTCTCACTTATATGTCTGGCTGAGCAAACCAATACACGAAATACTTTCCTCAAAGACCTAAAATAAAAAGAGATCCAAGAGGACAACTCTGAAATGGAGCAGCATTCATGAGAACTGAGGTGAAAATTCCCAGTCAGCCTTAATGCTGGAGAATTTACTTTAGAATGTAAAAATAACATGTACTGCTATATTTCTTCACTTTATTTGCTCTCCTCTGTAAAGATTACTGCTGTGTACGCAGCATCCTAGAGTGGAGAAGGTCAGGTTGACAAAACTTCTTGGTGGGGAATAATTTTGAGCCCTCCAAATATATATGCTTTGCAACTTCCAGGCCACAACAGCAACCTCTGGCCTGGAAAATGCTAAGTCCCATCTCCAAGGAAACTCAATAACTTTCAAACCGCCCTGAGGTCACGTGTGTGTGGTTATAATAAACTGTTAAAGACATTAAGAAATAATTCAGACTGAAAGAACATCCAAGATTGTTATTTATTTTTTTTCTTTCCAGTTTTGGGAAAGACAGTATAAACTCCAGTAAAGAAAATCCCTGCTAACGAAAATAGGAAAATAACAAAATTAGATCTGGGTGAACTTGTTTTTTTTTGTCTCCCAATGACTTTTCCTAAGAAAACAACAATTTGTAAGCAGCAAAAAAAGATATTTGTTAGCTTCTCTTTGGAAGATAATTTACCTGTTTTCAGGTTGGAAATATTTTCAGTTCGTTCTAAAGAATGATTCTTTTGGGGGGGGCGGTGCAGCACTGCCCATTTAAATCAAACTGAAAACAGTTTGAAAATTTGAGCACGTTTCAAAGGAAAGAGCATAAGGCAAACTAGGAGTGTTTCTCAACACATTAGTCCCAAGGCCATATTTAAAAGCCAGAAATGAAAATGCCAGTGAGGAGCATGCGGGAAAAGTTACCGTGTTCCTCAGGAGAAATAGCCCATCCACAACACCAGTTCCTAGAGGGCAGTTCTAAGAAAGGCCAAACCCTCCAAAGAATTTAAGCGGATCCCGGAATTCAGGCTTCACTGCAGAATGTTACAACAGCTGGAACACCAAAGATCACCATCTCTCAGCTCTCATGTGAAGCCGCAGCATGATAAACAAATTCAATAAAATTACGAATTGGCAAACTGTTTGCAACAAATGTTATTTCCTGGATAACAAGATGGATAACGTACATTCTGCAACATATGTGAGGAATTATTGAAAACAGATGTAAATGTTCTCAAACTCAAGTCTTTCTTTGGCACAATCTGAACACGTTGACTTTACACTTTGCTTTATAGCCATGCCCTGACGTACCTCAAATACTAACCAATCCTTATACTGAGCAGAAGATATTTTAAGAAGATGTTTTTGCCATCTTCCCCAATTTCATAAAACTTGTCATGGGGACTATAGTTAGTCCAAAAGCCCATCCACAAAATGCCAAGTGAAACTGTGAATCCTGAATGAAACAACAAAAGGATGAAGTACAAACAGGGTCTGATAATTGTGTTTGAAAGAGTCCAAGTCTGAAAGTCCTCTGCTCATACACTCACACTAAAAATGAAAATAAAAAATAAAATGCTCCTCACAGCCCTATCATGTCAACAACCCAAAATCCTGTCCCCTTAGTTAGATGCCATATCCATATTAGGTCTTTTGGGTTTTCCTTTGGCACCTCCACTTTTGCCAGTGTGGCAAAAACAGCTACATCACCACATATACCTGCTGCAAAGTCAAGATTTTTCTAGTCTAAGGAAAACAGTCTCCTGACCATACAAAAAACAAGCAGTGTTCAATCATCACATTTTAGAAATGGGGACCCAGAGAGGTATTTTCCATGAAATGTAATTTACATTTTTCAGCTAAAATGCATCTTTTCTTCTAAGAATCATCATCTGTACAACAGATTTGTATCTGAAAATAGAAGGCCAGATTTATGCAAAAATGATCTCAAGGGATCATCACAGAAACACAAAAAAAGTATTTTCTGCCAAAATTATACAGAGAACTCATAAGAGATGTTTTCAAATATGACCACTAAACACTTAAAATATACAAATGATATGGAATTAATACAAACCAAGAGTTCTATAGCAACCTTAAAGGGTTTGAGGATGTCAGACAAAACACCAGAATAAAAATTTTTGAGAACTTAAACATCAGAGAAATGTCAAAGTCCATACACTTCACACTACAAAGAGCATCTTGTGCTTTTCAAGGTCCAGCCTTTTCAGTTTGTTTAAAGATGCCACAAATAAGTTAATTCTGTAAAATTTCTCAAACTGAGTTAATCTGACCCAATACAAAATCGTTACTATCATTTCAGCAGAGGTGAGTGTGTTGAATTCAAAAGCTTTAAAGACAATCATTTAGAAGAAAGAGCTCCACAGATTCAGAATCATGAAACAAATAAGCAACTTCGACCTAAATAAGGTAACCTAACAGGGACACTGACCTAGGCCATTTGCAAATCAAATGATAAAGGGGTCAGGTCATTTTCAATTGCTCTATAAAAAAAAAAAAAAAACATCAGCTATTCCTAGCAACTTTGTGCGTGCACAGAAAAGTAGAAAGGTAGAACGAAAAAAGCACAGGGGTTGAGATATGTGAATTCTTAGCACCAGCCCAACATTAGCTAACTAACCTTAGGCAATTCATTAACTTTTCGGGGGCTTCAGCTTCTTCCTGTGAGAAAAAGGAAAACGTTACACAAAAAACGTCTGCTGAGGTTCCTTCTAACTTTCACATCCGATATGTAGCAGATAAATCACAATAGGATTGAATCAACAGTCACCCCTTAATAACTAAGGGGGTCCAATTCCACCTTTGTGATAGGGATGAAACAAGAAGCACTTCTGAACCCCAGAAAGCTGCATGGCACTTCTCTTCTATGTAAGACAGGGGAAAAGCTCCAAGTTATAGAGGAGAAAGGGAGCAGGAGACAGAGAAAGTCCCACTTCCATTTGTCTTTAAGTTGGCGCTGCTTACGCAGCCACCGTTTATCTTGGCCATCACCCTCTGATTGACATGAGACTGCGACACAGAGGTCACCAGGTAGCCTCTGCCTTCCAGAACCTTTTCAGCCCCCCAACCCTCAGCCAACAAGGCCTATGTATCTGGCAGGCGTTTTCTGACAGTCTCGAGCACTTGGCAAGAGAAGATCGAAAAGATGCAGAATAATGTCAGCTCGAATAGTAATCTGTTAGGGGAATGGTTCTGTTGCTTACTACACAAGAGTAGGTTATGGTTTCATATATCATGTTCAATGTGCAATAGATATTTTTTTCCCAACCATTCATATTAAACTGGTGTAAATGTTTTTATTCCTTGCCACATTTCTGGGTGGTGAGCTCAGGTTCTCCCAGGAATTTGTTTGCTTTAAAATGCCATGCATCTCCAGGCGGCCTTACCTCGTAAAAAATGAGCAAGTCTTCTAAACGAATGTCCCCTTTTCTGCAGTTAATAACTAACCAACGCAGAACTACTCCGTGCGTGAAGCCCTGTTTACCATAGGTGGTAAATCACGTGCCTGGTGTCCTGTCATTCATTCCGAATACTGTAACTCCATTCACCCTAACATGGCTGTGCCCTGTGTTGGCAGGCTACTACCCAAAATCTGCGGTGAATTTTATCCTGCTTTAGGTTCTTGGCCTAGAAAATGCATTTTGGGGGTGGGGGAGGAGCAAAAATGAGATGGCATTTTAAAGGAAGCCTCACGCCAATTTGCATTTAGGAATGAAGTCTCCGAATTGCTCCCGGTGGCCCTTGCCTGAAGGCTTGCCTCAGGAGCCTGCTCTGGTTTACACAAGGTCAGTCTGGCCTCGTGTCCATCTGTCCCGTGCTCCATCTTTCTTTTCCCGCCTCTTCCATTGGCCAAAGTTTATACTCAACAAGAAGAAAACTCATCTCCAAAGGCCACAAAACTATTAAAATGTACTGTGGCCGCTGGTTGGGGCAGGGGAGCTTCTAAGTCACGTCATAAAGTTTGTCCTACCTACCAGCCATAACTGTACATTACTCACCAGAAACATCGAGACACAGCAATCGGTAGCAATGCTTCCATTCCTCCACTGGATGGTTCCGAGTTCCAACCCTGTACTCTATCCAGAGCCAATTCGCTGCTCTATCATGCCCCCTGTCAGTTTTCCAGTAGCAGAGAGTAGTTGGGGTTTACAAGTGATTAGAGAAAGAAGACTAGGGGAAGACCAGACAATGTGCCTGAAGGACCTCTAAAACTCCAAAGGAACCCTTAGCCTCTCTCCTTGTCTAAGGGAGAGACTCACAGGAGTAAAGAATCCAGGCTTCCGAGACCAAGTTTAGGTCCTACCCGGTCTTCCAGAATCATTTAGACCAAGTTTAGTCAATTTATTTTCTGTAAACGTCCAGGGAGGAAATGTTTTCTGTCTTTGTGAGCCACAGGGTCACTGTTCCAATAAGTCAACTCTGCCATCACAGTGAGAAAGCAGCCAGAGGCAATATGCAAATGTAGGGGCCTGGCTGTGTTCTGATTAAGCTTTATTTACAAAAACAAGTGGCAGACCATTACTAGCCAACCACAGATCTAGGCCTGCACTGTCCAAAAGAAGTGTGGGCCCTGTAGATAATTGTAAATCTTCTAGAACCACATTATAAAGGTACAAGTGAAGTGGTAAAATTAATTTTAAGAACATATTTTATTGAATTCACTGCATCTAAAATATCATTTCAACATGCAACCAAAATAAGTTATTGAGACATTTCACATGCTTCCTTACTAAGTCCTGAAAGTTTAGTGTATATTTCAGACACACGGCGCATCTCAGCTTGTCACATTAAAGTGGCCCATAGCCACCTGTAGCTACTGGCACCCATCCTTGGCAGTGCACACCTAGACCCACCACGTCCTTGCCTATCTTAGGAGCTGCTGGAAGGACACTCAGTGTCCTCCTGCTGGCCACAGGGCCTCCTGAATCGCCAGTCCTGGGTCACTGGCAGATCTAGGCCATCAGCAGAGCCACAGCTGCCAACACAAGGGCCTGCCAATCACCAACTTCACTGGAGGACAAAGTTTAGAGGGAGCATTTCTCATAACTGCAAAAGTCTTTAAGAAATCCTTCTTTTGTTAGGCAAAAAAAAAAAGAAAATTTAAAGTATTTGAGGAAAGCAACTGAACACTAAAAGCACTTTACCAAAAAAGAATGAAAACATCTTTTCACTGCTTGAATTTTGCTTTTTCTATCCTCCTTCCACCGACAAAAATCTCATGTTTCAGACTCCAAAAGTTTTACCTACTGAATCCATGGGTAACTCCTTTCCCATGACCACCAATTCCGAACTTTTACTTTTAAAGTACCTCTTTAGTTTTGACACATAAACTCAGGAAATGTCATTGGTAGCAATCTTTTCAGCACTGGAGCCCCCAAATAATGCCATTTTCCCCATCTCTACTCCTGTTGTTTAAACATAATCCACCTCCCACAGATGAAAGTTTGTTTAGAAGGATGGGAAGAGACAGAGTTGAGAGAGCTTTCACTACAATTTTTACTGTAATAAAAAGCCATCAAGACATTTACTTTCTTTCCCTCTGTTTTCAACTTACAAAAGATTCTTTTTAAAAGCATTTTCAGAAATGCACCTAAAGCAATATTTTCTTCCGGGAAACACTAAACTCAACAGAACAGCCTTTTGTTTCTATTTGCTGTAACACTTAGCAAATAGAAATACCTGGCACAAGGTCTTGGGCTTAAGGAAGTTGGGGAAGCCAACTTTATCACACATCCCTCACTTCACTCATGAGGGAGGCCTGGACACCTGCTAATGGATTTCAGCACGCCCTGTGATGCCAGCTGCCATGACGTCATTAGTGCCAACAGCCAGCATCCATCAAAGTCTCTCCCAGAGGGTAACCACAGAAGAAAACCAGGAGCTCTCCTTTATCCCATGACAGCTCTACGCTCTGCCAGTGACGCAGACTGGAAAGAACACTGGGCCAGCAGTAGGGGAACTCTCTGTTCCTGGGAGTATTCAAAAGCTGGCTCCACAGCCCCTTGGCAGGGACTTGGGGGGTGGAGGACAAGGGGCATCTTTGATTGAGGGGGTGATGTTTGCCTAAAATGCCTTTGAAACCTGAGACTCTGCAACTCTATGATTCAGAAAGATCTACCCTCCCTGCCCACACCCAGAGACTAATCATCTGCTGCCTACATACCATTCAGTTTCCTTCCCAGTAAACGAAAATGGTCCCACCTACCTGTAAGGACTGTTACAAAGGTTAAAAATCAAAAACTGAAGAATTCCAAGGACATAAGAGATATGTGACATATGACAATTAATGTATATCAACAGCTGTGAAATTAGGTGATGGGATGGTACAAGTCAATCTATCAGAGCTGGAGCAGATACTGTTAGCATCTCATCCCAAAACCCTTCTCCCACCCCCACCCCCTTCTCCTTGCTGGCAGCCATTGCCTTCCTCTACTTCGTCCTTCCCTCATTATGGTGTGGGCAAGTGATGAATCGTGGCCCACAAAACCTAAAGGGATGTTTTCTGGGGAGTATTTGAAAAAAGTATTTCTCAAATAAAAAAGGATGGACAGAAGGAAACACTCCTCCCACTTAAGCCAGACCCTGTATGTCCACCTGTGTTTCATAGAATATCACAGCAAGTCTGAGGTTATGAGGAAACAAGCCTAAGTATCAAGAAAATTAGCTAAATTTGGCAGAGCAAAAATAGTGAAGGAGTTTTGGTCCCTGTTGCCATCACTGCTGAACTTATCTTTACTCTTATGTGATTTAAAAAATAATACCTCTCTGGTTAAACCACTTTTTCTTGGGTCTTCCATCACAGTAAATAGCATTCTATCAAAAACAAGTTCCCTTTGGTTCCACAATATTATAACTATAGGTCCAACTTCCTAATCTCATCATTCTAACACCTTTATCAAATTATACTTCCCTTACCTTCCCTCATTTCCAGACAGAAACCAAATAAATATACCTCTTCTCTCTCACATACACTGCACTATCCTTGCGACTTTACACATTTCACTATATCAACTGGAATGTATTCTGGCTTTGTCTGTTCACCTTCTTCCCTTTTCTTCAGAGCCAATTACTCCATGGTGTGTCTCTGCTGGCCATCCCTAATACATAATATTTCTTCCTAATTTGCCCCTGCAGTTCTCATAGCTTGCATTACACAGTTAATCAAATAAGCACAGCCTTGGAAAGAAGCGTCCTTTGGTCTATTCTGCTATACAAGGAGAGGATTTCCTCATATAAATGAGATGGATCACTCTAGCTCAGATTAAACAATCTTAGCATCAAGGAGTTTGCCATCTCAGAAGAGCAGCTCATTGCACTATTAGAACTTCCTTATTTTAAAACGAAATTTGTTTCCTTTTAACTATCAGGCAAGGGCCCCAGCAGATCCTCTGGGTTCATGAGTTCTAGCCTTACCTCCTGCACAGAGCAGGAGTAAATCAAGGACAGAGGCAATACCTTATTCATATTTGTGCCCCCCCCCCCCAGCATTTAACAGTAGCGTCTATGATATCCCAGGAATTCAGTACACGCTGCTGAGTAAACGACAGACCTGATCCCGCCATCATCGCTGACTGGGCCAGGGGTAGACCATGATATACAACATATCAACCCGTGTCTTCGCAGTTTGTTAGAATTAGGAGGTGAAGCCTCTGATCAGGTCTCTGGTGGTCATATGAACTGAAGATTCATAAGCTCAGGAATCATATTACAGCTATGTTTGTCCATAAATATATGACAGCAAGGAAAGCAAATGGGATAAAGCAGCGACACCGCGAGAATTTAGAGGAACACGGTACAGCCTTTCCGCAGGTGAAGGAGGAGCTGAGGCTCCAGAGAGATTTCCAGTTTCAGATTCCAGCACCCCATAAATCCAAGCTATACAGAGAGTGTTAGGGTGCCATTAGACAGCCCTATATCTTATACATTTTAACAAATCTCATATTTTGTCTCAACAAAATTGATTGGGTGTCCACTACTTGCAACCAGAAGAACGTTGGCTAATTTGCGAGTTGATAATATGTAAGAAGAGGCAAACTGGATGGAGGTAGAGGAATGAATGAACAACAGCCCTATATTAGAACACATTAGGACAAAAAAACAAAATCATGTCTTTTGGACGTTCCCCACCATACCAAATTCCTCTCTTTCTGCTCATCTAGGAAAACTGAGCTACTTCTTTTTTCTAAAGCAATAGCAGTTGAGCAGACCTGCCATCACCCGTCATCCACTATTCCTCAGAGTCCTCATCGACTTCAAAAGGTGGGAATTCCCACAAGACGCTCCTTTTCCCTGAGCTTACAGCACAACACAACAGACCACAGGTGTAACGAGGGCAGGCGTCAGCCAAAGGACAACTTCAGTCTTTGGTCCCTCCTTATCTGCCCGGGAGTCCTTCACTCTTTTCTCGGGACTCATGTCTTCTTTTGGAGCACTCCCCTTTTTCAAAACCCTACGAGGGGTGTTATCAATTACGGCATTATTCAAATTTTACAGGCAGCTCCACACATAAAAATAAGTGATTATTATGTTAAATGACAGGCAGCAGGTAATATCTCAGGCAGGTGATACCTACTGATGCCCTCTTCAGTGATATCACATGTAAGACCATATGCTTCACCATATCATCAAACTCTCTCTCTCTCTCTCTTTGATCCTGACACATTCGCCCATCATTTGCTGAATATTTACCAGACGGCCTGGGTTCAAATCTCAGCTCTGCTCCTTACCAGCAATGTAATCTTAGGGAAATGATTTCACAGCTCAGCATCTATGTTACCTCTCTTGGAAAATGGGGATAAAAGTAGTATCTTTTTCCTAAGGTTATAGTGACATATAATTAATACTGAATAAATATTATCATATCATATCAGCCAGGATAGACTAGACCACCCTACAGTAACAAACAAGTCCCAAAGCTCAGTGGCCTTCTATTTGGGTTGATGTAAAGTTTTGGTTATGGATGGTGGTGACAGTAGCACAATATTGCAAATGTAATCAACAGCACTGAATTATAATATTTGAACATGGTTACATGGAAGACTTTCAGGTTGTTTATATGTAAATACAATAAAATTCTAAAATAAAACATAGGACTGTTTAACATAAAGAATAAATCTTCAGGTAAACTGTGGATTATAGTCTGTAGTACAATTATAAAACTATTCTTCCATCCATTGTAACAAACGTACCACACTAATGCAAGATGTTAATAAGATGGCATAAAGGAACTCTGTGTTCATGCATGATTTTTCTGTAAACCTACAACTCTCTAATAAAAAAAAATCACCGTGGTTTGAAACAACAAAGGGTTTATTTCTCATGCATTCTGCATGTCCAGCTTGGGTTAGCAGGGAGAAGAGGGGCTCTGCTCATTGTATCACTCAGTGATCCACGCTAACAGAGGTTCCAACACCTTATAATGCTGCCCTCTAAATTAAAGATTTCAGGATTTGCTAGAGTAGAAGAAAAGGGCACTCTTAAGTGGGGCTTAAATATTCTACCTGGAACTGACATAGATCACTTCTGCTCTCACTGAATTGGCCAAAGCATTGCACACCTAGCTTCAAGAGAGAAAGAAAGTGTAAGTCTCCCATGTACACAGAAGGAGAGAAGAATGGAAAATATTGGTGAACACTAGTAACACTGACCACAACTGTTACTATTACTCTATTCCAGGACCTATACTAGACATCAAAGTTTCAAAATTAACAAGGTTGCTCATGACTTCAAGAAGCCTATATTTTAATGAGTAAGTCACACATTTAAATAACTCTGATATGATACCTTTATATTACAAACCCATTACTTTATGCTAGCCATTTGGCTTTAAATTCTCTCTGTGTGTGGGCAGGCCATGGTGGCTCAGCAGGCAAGAATGCTTGCCTGCCATGCCAGAGGACCCGGGTTCGATTCCCAGTGCCTGCTCATGTAAATAAAAATAAAAAATAAAAATAAAAAATTCTCTCTGTGTGTATGTGTTGACCCTGAGTGGAGAATCCAGTTTGGGGGCTGAGTAGGGTTGATGACTGGTTTTCAGTTCAGAGATTTAGTCAAATCAGTTGACTAAAAGGCTGAAAAGCCACCCGGTGAATGGCCTAAAGTGACTTGTTATTTGGTGGAAGACAAATGTTAAGTAAAAGATTACTCTTCCTCTGCTTGGAAAGTCAATGGACACAAGCTTTATTATGACTAACATTTCTGTTTTTGGAAGATATTACTGTAAACCAAAGAAGCAATGTTAAGATGCACTTAGGAGCTTCAATAATGTGCAACAATTTTCTTGCGATTACAATAAAAAAAATTACCTGAAACATGAAAATTTAAAACCCTATTACCTGCATTTCACTCTGTAACATCCCTTTTTCCATAATTTCTAACACGCGTCTTAAGTGTGCTAATTGGAAAGGCTCTGCTATATATACAGTTCTGTTTTCAAGATGACAACTGCTTGGCTTTTATCCCTGAGTTCAATACCAAGAGGGGGATCATTTTCAAAATTCAAAGCGTTTTGATCTGGTTGTGTCAACAACTGCCTGAACTTAGTTGGTATTCTGCTGTCTTAGAGGGAAAAAAAAAAACCATGAACATTTCAGGTGATGGGGCCTGGGCTGGAGAAAAGAAAGCACCCCTGAAGCACCAAGTGGGAAAAGAATGTCCTAGGATGAAAAACAAAAACCTGAAACACAGTGATAAGGCTACCAAATTACTTTGCCCTTTATGAAAGCACACTACATGCTGCAAATGTTTACTAAAAAGGAAATGATGAAACTAATAAATCCCAGAAAGGAACACTTGGTCTGTGTAAGTACCACCCAGGAAAATAAGTTGGGAGGTTCTCTCAGTTTACATGCATCTCCTCCAAGATGACAAAAACTTTGGGTACATGACAGCAGATGTGTGGTCTGGCAAATGACTTGGGCTATGACGACTCATAAGAAAACAAGGTGAATCCATGTTTCTGTGGGTCATTTCATGCTACGGCCTTATCCATCACATGGAAAAAGAGTATCTTCCAGTGGGAGAACCCTAAGCCAGGAGAAGGAAGCTCATCACTTTCCCCTGCCCCAGTTTTGCTCCCATATGGTTCCCACATGTAGGACTAAGACTGAAGGAAGGATACCAAACATTCCAATGAAAACAGAAATGCAAATTCTCAAGAATCCCAATGCTTTCCAACAGTCATGTATTTGGTGACAAATAGATTAATTATCTGGATTGGGGGGGCCACACCCTTCAGTTTTCACCAAGGCATTGAGCATGATGAACGTCCCGCATAAGCAAAGCTTTCTCTAGGGCAATACCTAGAAATCATCTACTGGTCCTCCCTTCACATGATTATTTGGAACAACGCTAGCTTCATTATTAGCAACAGGTAATACATCCCCTGTTTTCTTGCCAAGAGTTTTTCAATGTAAGGTTCACATGGGGGAGATTCGGACACCTAAAATTGCATGCAAACTTGTATCCTTCAGACATTAAACACAACATTAAAAAAAACAAACCTGTACATTTTTCCATAGAGTATTACTATACCCATCATCACTTTCCCAAATGGAAACTGGACACACCTAGAAGATATCAGTACTCTCCAAATATGAATCCCAAAGTCTTCTGGGCACACCAAACAGAGAATCTGAGCTTGTTGTAACTAGGTAAAACTCTCAAGTATTTAACATTTGTTCTCCATATTTATTGGTTTACATGAAAACCAGGTGGGAAGTTTTTTCTAAAACACAGACTCTCAGCTTCCCCACAAGACCCTAAGATTGAAGTCCCAGGTGGTGAAGATACAGCCCATCCATGGGTCATATCTCAAGAAACTCTGGTCTGGCGGTTCCACTCCAAGGGTCAGGCACTTCAGGCTACTCTGAGCGGACCTCATTCGGAAGAAAACCTCATGAAAGTGACAGCCTCCCCTGAGCTCTCCTTGGTGCCATCAGTACCCAGACAGCTCAATCTCTTTGGATCACCGAACCGCAGATCTTCCTGCTTAATTTTGTTACCAACTTAACAGAATCTCAGCATCTTGCCTGTTTCTGCTCTGCTAAAATGATGCATGCTGCCAGAATTGCCCTCAACATGGCTGACACCATCACCTGTTTGATGCTATTCTTGAGAAGCATTGCCCTGCGTCAGAAGCCGCAGTGACCGCATCTAGGAAACTCTGGATTCTCCCCAGGTCTCCACCTCTGCACATGAGCTCCTCCTCATCACTCCCCGACAATCAGCTCTGCTTCTCCTTGAGTTCACTGATCACCTGGAACAGAGTTGAAATGATCGCATAACCTAATCATGGCTGCACGATAAAAACAGGGTACTGGGAAAGAGGTAGGAAGACCAGGTATCCCACTGCCCTGAAACAAACAGAACATATGTCCGTGAATATTAAAGTCTCACACTCACCTCTCAAGTAAACTAGGAAACAGACCATCAGGGCCCAAAAAGAAAGTGTGTGTGAATAATGAAGACAAACAAAATATAGATTCTAGAGGCTCTGTCAATAATCGCCAGCTGGATTCCCACTGCACCATTTAACTATAAATCTGTACTCACTAAGGATCGTATCACAGATCATAAATACCTGTTTATATCATGTCACCACATTCGGAATTGCCCCAGAAAATCATTAGCTGGCAAAGCAAGTTTGCAGTTTGGAAGGTGGTGTTAATGAAATGCTCCTCTCTGCATTTCCTACTTATGGGAGAAAGAGCAGAAACAAATCTCTAAATACACATGTATTTAACACAATCGTAAATATCTACCACCCTTCCCAAAGACACATTGCACGTGCTAATTTATACCACACGGCTAACTTTTTGTTTCATGCTATACTGACGGGCTTGACAGTTTTTCCAAGAGTTTATAACTGCAGCAGTGTTGATCTTATTTAAAGGGAATATTAAATCAAATCCCTTGTCATCAGCATAAAATCTCCTATAGCATCAACAAAAGGCGGCAGTTTTTATTGATTCCCTGATACAAAAGATGTATGAAGTGGACCGATGCTGCTCTGCCAAAAAAAATCACAATTAAAGAACCATGAAAACTATTAGTCATTGTAAAGGTCATCAGTGACTTTTAATGGCATCCTAAAGGGAAACAATATGCTTCATTTCAACATCAAGGGCAAAGCATATGAAATACTGTAATTCCAAGATGGGCGTAGCAGAGGGTAACAAGAAGCCTTAAATAAATACTTGTATCAAAAAGGCAACTCTAATGAAGCATAATGCAGATCACTCAATTCACTGTCCACATTCATTATGAAGGAATTTCTGGGGGAACAGGGGATGGAAAATGCAAGCACACAACCAGGTGGACTCAGTCTTGCTGAATGAGCCGATATTCCAAGTGGATCCAGCACGTGGGGAAGAGTTTCATTCTTCCCGACCACAGCAGGGGCACTTCCTACCCAGGAAGTGAGGAGGAGGGGGTATGCTCCATCGTGGCTAGAAACAAGTCATTGCCCTCCCAGGTCCTGGGCTTTCTTACCTGTAAACAGACTGAACTAGAAGCTAGTTCATTTAATTCTTCTCCTTTCAGGAAGAGCAAACGGATTTACTCTTGCATGCTAACTCCAGCGCTTGGAGTAACATCTCTCCGGATTTCAGTCTTTCTCTAAAATGAGAGGAGTACTGTGTTGAGTCTGGTTCAGCACCAGGCTCGGCAGGGAAGAGTGCCCTGCTGGTTGACTAATGGGCTCCATGGATGTCAGAGGGAACGTGACAGCCCCCAATCTAGCTCTTACTATGAAACACCAAAATTCTATAAAATTCACCCCAGAAACACTCCTAGAGGGAGCCTGACTCACCATTCCATTCATCCAAGAGAAGTTACAATGACTCAATCCAGATTCTACAAAGTCCAAACCTCAGCTGGGATGAGGGGAGGAGTGCTTATCAATAAAGCAGACAACAGCCATGAAAGTTAGGTAACAGGGAACTGATTGTTTAAATTCCACCTATGTTCACTCATTAGAGCCTTGGGGCCTCTCCGCCCAATTTCTCCATTTAGAAGGGAATATCCTGTTATTTTCAGTAAATATCTTAAATGTATGTATTCAAGAAGGCATTCCTAAGAACCTGCTCAGTACAAAGTGCTGTGTGAGGATGCTGGTGTGAGGAAACTACTATGAAGGCAGTATACATACGGGTTAGCAAGTGGAGCTGTGGACTGAGATTCCCAGGCTACAAAACCCACCTCTTCCACTTAGGAGCTGTGTGACCTTGGGCAAGTTCATTAACCTCTCTGTGTCACAATATTCTCATCTACAAAAAGAGTACAGTAACACATTCCTCAAAGGAATGCTGCAAGTTCTAAATGCAATAACCTTTGTAAAGTGCTCATACAGCATCTGCCTCAGCAACCCTGTAGCTCCTACTCACACCACCCTTCTAAGCTCCGGACCCACACATGCAACTACATCTTCACTTACAGGTTTCAGAGACACATCAAATTCACCAGTTTTTAATCTTCTCTTACCCCCCTCCACCATCAAAACAGAAACAAGTAAAAATTCTCCTGGTCTTCTAAGCATTCTCAATTGAAGTCCTACTACCCACCCATCTCTTCTCTTAGGCAGCATCCTATGAAACTGCTGCATTTGCAGATCAAACATGGCAGAATATTGGTGATTTTACGAGGTTCAACCCAACAGTCCAAAGCCAAAAATCTATCTGGAATATTCGTCATCTTGGGCTCCCTCATTCCTACTCCCTCAGCCCTGCCAACTGGTCTCCTCCACACAGCTCCATCCCACCCACTTTCGTTTCCAGCACCAGCACCCCAGTCCAAACCACCATCTCTTACTCGAACAGTAACCACGCCCTCTGAACAGCCCCTCGCGTTCCAAGGCCCCACACCTGGTTTCATGCTGTGCTCTCACCATCTTAAAATACCAAATATTTTTTGAAAAAGGAGCTCTAGATTTTCATTTTGTACTGGACTCCACAAATTATGTCGCCAGCCTTCACTGAAAGGTCCCCTTCACGAGCTCTCGAAGTCCCATGTTACACATCCCTCTGTTCTATCTGTTCCACTCAACAGTTTCTTAGTGATTTGAGTAATTATTTGATTGTTTATGTTCCCCACCAGAGCATAAGCTCTATGAATCAAGGGTCCATGTCTGATTTTCGCTTACAACTTCATCCCTGCCATGTAGCATACAGCAGGCAAACAGTAAAAGTTAGCTATACAAATGTTGGTCCTTATTATTACCATTATCGGTATTTCCTTGTGTCATTAAAATTTAAGAACCCAGCAGGAAAGATAAGGAAACTCTACAGCTTGGCAGTGTTTAATTCTCATGCACAGTGTTGCTGATGGAAAATGGCCACTACTCGTGGCGGTGACTGGGTGAGGGAGGAGGTGGAACAAACAGCACCTGCTCAATGGGCCGCCTCTGGAAAGCAGAGCGCAGGGGTCCCTCAGGTAGAAGGAACAATACAAACAAAAACACAGATATGAGACTGGGACAGGGAACTAATTGTGAGCCGGAACATTCCGGCACAGGTGGTTAGCTGCAAAGCAAAAGACAGCCAAAACCATGGAAAGCCCTGAACCCAGGCTACGGAGTTTACATTTTCCTGCAGTTACGTACAAAGACGATAAAAGCAGTGTTTTAAGAAGTTAGAAGTTAGTTTTTCTTGAAGCTTTAAAAAGTATGAATATCATTGCTCTAACAACTGCATAAAGATGGTTATCTAGCTATGTACAGGGAAGAAAGTAAAGTTTGAACACAGTGCCACGCCTTCTTTTTTGCAATAGATTAATATGCGCCTAATGAAAATATGCTCTCATACAAATGCAGGCTAAGCCTGCTATACCTTTTAAAGTGCTTTCAAGCACACTGCCTACAAATGGCCCTCAGTCACTTCTGCTGCAGCCCCCCTCAACTGATCAAGAGTGTGGTCATCCTACGTGACATCTTCCAGCTGGTACTGCCCCAGAAAGACGTTTCCCACATGAAAGACGCACATTTATTTCTCCAGAAGGCAGGAACAGCTCATTTGCAGTGCTCAGGCATCAAAGACTGATACTGAAAAAGAAGGTGTTTATTCTACTCAGGGTTCTGATTGTTATGCTTAAATTCTCCACGACAAAGGTGAATTTTTCTAAAAATAAAATGAATGCCCTTTAACAAATGAATAATTCACAGATGCCCACATACGGTGTGCCCCTGTAGCAAGCAATTGAACAACAAAAATGCTCTTATCGTTATGTACAATAATATCCAAATGTTCAAGAATGGCACTTAACTCATTACTCAGAAATATGTCCATTGCTCAAAATGGATAGCTATTTAATTTCAACTTGAAGATTGTAGGAAAAATGACATGCCTCTGTTTACATACTCCCTACTAAGAATCAACATAAATACAGGTATATTATGTTTTCCATCTAAGACAGATCAAAAATCACCATAATACTGTGAAGCCCCAGCACTACTTGGCCCCATTCCCACAGGCTCCTATATGAATTCTTGTCATTACATCAATTTAATCCCCTGCCATTTTTGGCCACTGTTCGGCAAGCTGAATAGAAAGGACAATGGCTGGCATTTAATGTGTTAGCATGCCTTTCTCCAAACTGCATCCTTTAAAATAAAAGTTTGTCAAATGTGCAGAACTCCCCTTGCAGGTCATTTGAGATGCATAAATAATCCTAAAGACAGAAAAGAGAAAAAATAATAATTTGACATTTTAGGGAGCAGAGCTACTTGGGCGAAGCACTGAACTCCAGGCCCTGGGCTGACTGCTAGGCTGTGTGGGACATTCTGCCCGACCACGAGCCAGGCAAGCCCGGGACTGCCCAGGCCCCACTAGCATTCGGTGTGTTATACCTTCAATCTCTGAGGATGGGCTCTACCTCTCTCAACATTCCCAGAGGGAAAACTGGTTTCTCCTCCCCTCACCGCACCCTCCTGCACACATAAATCCCAACCATATGCTTACCACTGGCTGCATCTTCCATGTTTTTTCTACTCACCAAGATTCAATGCCATGAAAGCCACAGGACAGACCACTACTTAAAGCCACAAGGTTCTGAGAGATAAGAACACATCTGCCCACTTAACCTCACAGGGAATCCAAAGTTCCAACAGGTGGAGGCCAGAATCGGTTTGGGGAAGAATAAAAGAATATGTCGACCTCACCAAAGCGATTCTTTTACTTCCCACAAAGCCTCCAAGCAGTATGTGACAGCAGGAGCTGCTTTCTGAGTGGGGGAAAGATAGACAAAGGAGAGGAATTTTAAAAGTCTGACACATAAGAGGTTCCATGCACCAGGGTACCTTTCCAGAAACCTACAACCTCCAGATGGGTCCCTGAACCAGATAAGTCCTGAAACCTACAGGGCCCAGCCTCTCCAGAACATCAGCTTGTTCCATCTCCCTACCCCTTAATACTGACAGCCCCTTCCAACATGAAAAGGGTAGAATGGGCACAGTCCAAATACCCCTAAAGAGTAGAAGAAAGATCAAAGGTGATGATGGAGTTATACAGAGAAGGTAGGGTTTAACAAACAACTATGATTGCTGAATCGTTATATTAATATTTCTTTTAGTCTCCAGTATCTTAGAGCAGCTAGGAGTAATAATCTAAACTTGTAGAATTGTAACCCATACCAAACTCTGAAATCTGTTCTACAACTAATAGTTGGGTTGTGCTTTGAAATTTATTGCCTTTTTTGTATATATGTTATTTTTGACAAAAAAGAAAAAAAAAGTCAATTGTGATGATAAAAAAAGTATTTATTCCTTCTAGCCTCCAATATTCTAGAGCAGCTAGAAGGGAAAACCTCAGATAATGATATGGTAGCCCATGGCAAACTCTAGGATCTGTCCTGTAACTACAGGTTGAAGAGTGCTTTGAAAACTATTGCTGTTTCTTTCTTTGCTTTATATATATATTATACAATAAAAAAGTTAAAAAGGAAAAGCACCTCCCAGAAAACAGACTACTCCAGCACAAAATAATATCACATCTACTGTCTGATCACCAACCTTTCATTCCACTTCCCACCACTGATTCTTTCTTCTCTCTCAAAGAAAACCCCTTTTTGCCTCACTTGCTGCCTAACCATAGGAGAGGGTTCCCAATACAGTTGTCCCTTCCCGCTATTGCATTCACCCCTTTCCCCTTTTCAGTAATCCTTCTGAATAAAGTCTTTCCTTTCCAAAACAAGCCTCACACATAGAACAGGAAAACCTGTGGGGTCAAAAAATCTGAAGGTGAGTACTTTTCTCTCATGGCTGACATTTAAAATAAATCAAGAATGTTAACATATAGGGTCCTTCTCAAAAAGCAGAACAACTGTATCCTTTAACTACAGGTGGGAACTGTAGCTGGGTACTCAGGGCTTCAAAGCTGAATGACTTGACAAGTCAAGAAGCAGAAAAACAGGACCCTCCCCAGGCAGGTGAGGGCCTTTCCACTGCCTCCCTCCCAGCACCTTCTGGTGTCGCTGTCTTGCACTAATAATACGTCCAGGTACTGAGGACTCTTAGCACAGATGTGTTTAATGGTAACTATAGACAGACTAGAAGAAAATCCATAATCCTGCCAGCTTCTTCAAAGGTCCTTCCTCCATTTGCAGAGGAAAGCGTCCCCTTACCCTGGACCACTGACCAATTGAAAACTGGTCCAGACCTAAATAAACAGAAACAATGAACACAAAGCAAAATCTAAGAGATTTCTTTGAGTCTTCAGGAGCATTGCTAGTTTTTCATGGTTTACCCATTGTTCAGGAGGAAATGCTATCACCCCAATCACAAAAGCATCTCTGCTTTTGCGCGTGGGTGAGTTTTCTCAAGTCAAATCTTTTGTGCTCCTGACAATATTAATCTCTCATGCGAAAAAAGCAAAAGTGCAAAAACGTCCCACACTGATGCTTCTTGAGTAAAAGCTGATGGTAATAGCAACCACGCAGGCCTCTGGCTTCTGGAAAGTAACCTATCTCAAGCCAAGGACCTCAAAAGTCACTCTTACCACAGTCATGGCTCCTAAGACCTCGCAGTTGTCACCCCTTCACAGGGCCCCACCCACCCACCCACATCCATGGCCAATCCTACTTGTGGCTATTACTACCCATGAAAGTCAAATTCATTGCCCAACTCATCGTCCAAATTCATTTCCAAGTGTCTGGAAGCATCCACTCCTTCTGCTTCATTTGGATGTTCAGTTCATACCCATCATTAAATGGGTCATTCTCTAACACATTTTAATCTCTAATGCTCCTTCAGTTCCACGTACAGTGAACCTGGGCCTGGGCCATTCACCTTTAGACAAACAGAAAACACGAAGCATTTCTCTCCAGGTGGATGTGGCCTCGCCAGTGAACAAATTCCTTCAGCAGAGCCATTCAGATCAACAACCTTTCACCCTGAACCATATCCTAAGCCTCCAACTCACTAAGGCACAGTATTTTAGAACAAAAAGGGACTCATGGTTCATTATACGGATGAAGAAACTGAGACCCACAGAGACTAAATAACTGAACCCTTGGCCAGACAGAAAAGCGGTCGCTAAACCAGCCCTGGAGAAGGCAGGCCTCTCGAACAGCACTGGTGAACAGCATCAGTCAAAGCGCAGACAAGGCAGAAGGAGGTTTCTTTCACACCAGAGTTGTTTCCTCATTACAAGCGCAGCCTCCCACCACCCATCAGCCTGCTACTCTTCCCCACCGTTCTTCTGGCAGTCTGGAGCTGGTGAGCAAGAATCAATGTAACCTCCTCAAACACAGTCCTCCTCAGGATACAGCGTGCAAAATGTGCCATTCCTCTCGGGCACAGAGAACGTGCCATTCCCAACCTTCAGTCTTAACCTTAGAAACTCAAACGGGCTGATACCAAGGACAAGCTTTCTTTAAGCCACCACCCTGCCCCGTTGTAAATGTGTACTTCCACCAGGCCTAACACTGAGCCGTGCCCAGGCTCACACTTACACACACACACACACACACACACACACAGAGCAAGTCCCATGGCCCCAGTCCTTGGAAACAAGAGCAGACACACACTGGGGCTTTAAACACAAGGAAAGAAGGAGGCAGAGAGAGGGACTCCTCAGCTGGGGCCTGGAGGAAAATCGAACCCTTGAAAATTGCAAAGCAAAAGATGCCAAGAGAGATTCTTCAATGTCGCAGCTGCTTACTATAGAAATCTCTCCTCATTTGAGGATGACATTGGCAGGCCTGATTTTTTGTCACCAGTCACTCGGCACTTGCTTTAATTATGCAGCACACCAACAGAAATTTTCTTTCTGATCACATAAATCACCGCGCCCTGACACTGGGCTCAATAGGCTCGGCTCAAACAATGCAGGGAGAGCTATCGACTCCATCGCTCAAGTCCACAAGGTGTATCATTTAGCCAAGAGTGATAATTAGACGCAGAATATACTGAAAACTGTCAATAGGCATGTCAATAGGAGAACTCTTAGCATCTAACACCCAGTGAATCAATGGTGTTTTTCAGCTATAAAATCAAGAAAATGATAGCTTTCAAATGAATGGTAGAAAGGAAACAGGAGCCTCCTTGGGGAGGAATAAAACAGCTCAATTTTCCCTTACTGAGTGCCTCTCCAACTACCTCACTCAATGGAAAAGGTCACAGAACATTACAGCAAAATATCTCTGAAACAAGATGTACAACAGCGCTGGGACATGACACGCTGCCTGGGCACCCCACAAAGGCTTCCCTGTCTTTGACCTGACAGGGAGCGGTGCATAGGTCAGCAGATAGCAGACCGGAACTGCAGGCGGAGGCAGAGCGGGGGGTGGAAAAGACAGACTGAGCTTCAGGGGAAAGAGGTGTGCCGCCCTGAAACAGTAGACAGGCTGTGCACAGGGGTGAGGGGTCGGGGGTAGGGGTGGGGGTGGTCCTGGGCACAAGCAGGTGGGAGGTATACATGTAGGATGGATGTTGCTAGAAAGAGGACCTCTCAGCAATGCTCCATTACAGTTCATAATCAATGAAAGTATTAATAGACAGCATTTCCATGCCGCTTCCTACATGCTAGTCGTTGTTCTAAGTAGTCTGCATGTGTTAGTTCATTTCATCCTCACAGCAGGCCTATGTAACAGTAGCATTATTAGAGCCAGTTTACAGGTCAGGAGATTGAGGCACAGAGAGGTTAAACAGCTTGCCCAAGGACAGAGAGCTAGGGAGCAACAAAGTTAGGGGGAAATGAGCTAGGAAGCTCAGAGCCAGAATTTGGGTCCAGGAAGCCTGGGGCCAGAAACTGTGTTCTGCCCCACAATGCTAGGATTCCTCTTACTATCTGGCAGCATCCAACAGCCCCTGCCTTTCCCCGTAAACAAGAGCAGGCAATAGGGGGACCTGTACAAAAGGCTGAATGGCATGGGAGTCCCTGGGAAAGTCTCCAGCACATCCCAGGGTCTCTGTTTCTTCATAGGTACAAGGGACACCAGGCTGATGGGATGTGCAGGGTATATTCCATATGCAGTAGGACTTCATTTTATATGGCCAGTATGTTCCAAGACCCTCCACATCAGTTGAAAATCACCCATAAGGGTGAACTTTTGTTTTTTTTCTCATGGACAGGCTCCAGCTCGTCCCGGGTCTCCAGCTCTGCAGGCGAGAAATCTTGCCACTGAGCCACGGTTGCACTGCCCAACGGTGGACTTTTAATAGGTACTTTAAAGCCCTTCTTATACCAACACACCTATCACATTTTTTTTTTCACAAATAAGGCAAATCCATCAGCTTTCTAGTAACAATAAGTAAACAAAATTAATCATAGAAACAAGTTTTTAAAATGTCAATTCTCTCTCCCTCTGCCTTTACATTTTCCAATTGCCAATTGCATATACCTGAATTTGGGTTTGCTGAGTTCACGTAAAGCAAGGTCCTGCTATATTGAACTCTCCAAGTGACTCTGCACACTTGCTCACAGCCAGAAAACTGCACCACTATCTTCATTTTATCGATCGGTCCACCAAGTCTTGGACAGGTCAGGTGAAGGGCCTGTGGTCACAAAGCTCATAGGGCTGAGGCGGGTCAGCGCCCAGGCTGTGCCCTTAACGGCCACGCTAACCTAAAGCCGAGGACTGGGCTTTGTACCTAGAGCACCCTTGTGCTCTCTTAGTCCTTAAAAAATGACAGGAGGAAGAAAGGGGAGAAGGAGGGGGAAGGAGGGTGAGAGGGAAAAAGGGAAGGGAGAGAGTAAAGCGAGCTGGAGAAAATCTATACAGTAATGCACGTGTCTGGACAGGACTGCAAATAACTTTTGATAATTAAATTAAGAGAACACACATGAGTTGCTACTTGCAGTTTCAATCTAATACACAATTTATTTAGCGGATTATTGGTACTCTCCTTAGGGGTTCTTAATATGCTAAATTGGTAGGGTCTTTTTTTTTTATTTACAAATAAGTAAATTTAATTTCAAGTAACATTTACTAAGCACCTACTATATGCCAGGTGCTGAATTTGGTTTTCTTGTATAACAGTGTTTGTTTAATTATCTTTGTTCTCGAAGCTACCACTTTTTAAAAAATACCCTTTTTGACATGATAAAGGAACTCTACCAAAGATACTGCCTTAAGTAAAATAAACCAGCCGTCAGACCAAAGACAGAAATGGCAGCCTTCTAATTAGCTAATCATTAATGGACATTAGCCAGATGACATTTGCAGTGACTTACACTGCGAGGTATGTAGCCATATGTACACAATCAAATCCTCCACCACGCCCAAAGCTTTATGCTAGAGCTGCCTTTCACACCCAAGGTTCCTTCCCCGTTGCACATGTTTCTGTATGCACCAGGAGGGCCCACAAGCTGTGTCGCCTTGTCACAGCTAAGGGGAGATATGAAACGCAACTGATTAAGTGGGGAGCATCACGCCGAGGACACCGGGATCTCTTAAGAAATCGCCGTGCTTGAGGTAGGCCAACCAGCATTATCTCTCACTAGCTACCACGGCTTCCTCTCTCGTCTCTCTACTTGCCTACTTGGCCTGCTGGGGTCCAAGACATAAGTGAGATTAACGTCAGTTCTCTACACAAAACCATTCAGGGGCTTCTTATCCCACCACAAGTAAATGCCGTGTACTCGTTGTGGCTTTCTAGTGACAATAAGTAAATGGTCACTCCGTTCACAGGCCTCCCAGCGGCTCCTCTGGTGCATGGACTACACTGCAGCTCGGGGCTTCGCATCTGCCATTCCCTCCGCCCAAGAACTCTTCCCCACATCCTCCTGGGAGGCCTGATCTCATTCTTCTGGTTCTCAGTACAAACAGCTCCCTCACCAGCGGCATCTTAGCTGAACATGCTCTCTAGAATAGAGCGTGCACACACACACACACACACACACACACACACAGAGATACCCTCACTAGCTCTTTACTGCACTTTATTTTCCTCACAGCCCTGACTTATGAGCTGACACTTGTCTACTACTTCTTTACTTTCTTCTTCCCTCAACTACAATTTAAGCTTCATCAAGTGACAACTTTGCTTTATTCACTGCTGAGCTACAGTACCTAGAACCATGTCTAATACACCATAGGCCCTCAACAAATAATTGATACGTGTCTGAATGAATGCAGATGTGCAATAAAAAATAAAAGTGAAAAATAGTGATAAATTAGTATCATGTTGGATCACTTAATTCCAAGCATCTTCAATAGTACAGCTGGAGATTCATATGGAAAATAGATGTAAGTTAAGGCAGGAATCCAGCTGAAGAGGCAGGTTCATGGAGAGGGGTTTACATAATCAAAATATACCAAATCATAGAAAAGAAGAGTCAAGACAGCAATGGGAATACCTCCTCATTGCCAGCCCCATTTCCGGCCTTAAAGACAAATATAAAACAGCTATATATATCGGAGAGCCTATTCTAATATAATAAGGAAGTAGCTTGTATCAGACTAACCCTTCTACAGATCAAACTTACAATTCCTGGGGAAGATATTTTTAAATAAACTAATTAAAGGCACTGGGAAGCTATCAAAATTAGATACAAAATAAAGAAAATTCAATTCATTGGGTGGTATCTATGTTGAAATGGCTTTTCCCCTAAGGCTATTCATCAGTCTACAATGCCCATTAAAACTAGAGCTCAATAACAAAGTTGCAGTCTCGCTGGCTTACAAAGTCAGAGGTGAGGGCTGCCAAAGTGGTTGGAAATTTTGCAGGGAAACTGCACAAAGAAGGGAGCAACCGAGGTAGTAGGAAACCCCAAATAAGCACCTAGGTAGGAAACCCCAATAAGCATGTACTTCTCCACAAATCCTTGGCTGACCCCTGAACTGTGCCACAGAGAAAGCCCAAGTAGACTGGCAGAAAGCAACTACCACAGGACAGAAAAAGCTAGCAGATATTTCAGATACTGTCTATCACAGGGGAGACAGAATTTGAAGTTTTAATTGTGACAAGATTAATGAGGGGCTTGGTAAATATCTTGCACTGTTCATCAAAACCCCAGAAGCATCAGACTTTAAGAGTATGCCTCAGAATTAGGAATTTGCACTAAGACCAACTGCAGAATTGAAACAAGGTATAAAAACAAGCCTCCACAAGCTCAAGGTAATCAGCTACAAAAATAAATCAAGAGCAAAAGCAAACACTTTTCAGAAGAAGATAACAAAATCCAGAAACTCTATAATGCCTGAACCACAATCTTCTATATACAATAAAAAATCACTCAACATGTGAAGAAACATAAGAATGTTGGCCCATAATCAAAATAAAAATCAGGCATTAGAAGAAGACACTGAGATGACTCAGATGTTCAAATAAGCAAACCAGGACTTTAAAGCAGCTGTTATAACTATGTGCAAGCAAGGAAAAGAGAGTCATAATGAATAAGCAAATGTAGGCATCTCAACAGAAAATTTAAACCTATACAGAAAGAACCAAAAGGAATTTTATAACTAAAAAGTAAAATATCTGAAAAGAAAACCTCACAGAATATACTTAACAACAAATGGAAATGTCAGGGGAGTAAAAAGGTTTCTCAACTTAAAGCAAGATCCATAGCAGCTACCCAAAATAAAGAACAGAGAAAAAAGGAAAGGATGCCAGAAGTCTATGGAAGATATCTTTAAAACATTAAAGAAAATAAACTATCAACCCAGAATTCCACAATCAGCAAAAATTTTGGAATTCCTTCAAAAATGAGAGTAAAATAAAATCTTTTACAGATAAATGAACACTGAAGAATTCATCCCAACAGACCTTCATTATAACAAATTATACTTCTCTTAACACAACAAAAGTGTTAGCAAATACAAACTTGAATCTACAGGAAGAATAGACTATCTGGAAGGGTAAGTTTATTAAAACATAGACAAATATTTTTTCTTGTCCTAATCCCTTTACAAGGAAGCTACCAGTTTAATACAAAATTATAACATCATATCAGAGAGTTATTTTGTAGATGCAAAAGGTATGACAAAATAACACGAAACATGATGAGAAAGTAAAAAGTAGAATTATACTTTGCAAAGCTGTTAAATTTACGTGAAGCAGTACAATATTAAGGCTGAGTAGATTGTGGAGAGCTAAGGAAAGTTGAAGATGCATATTTTAATCTCCGGAAGAAACACTAAAGAGATTTAGTGAAAAAACCATAAGAAGAATTAAAACATAATCCTAAATAATAATCAGTTTTGTCAAAATGAAGCAAAAAAGGAAAAAGAAGAAAACTAAAAGATCAAACAAAATACCTTGTAAAATTTTAGAAGTAAGCTCAAACATTAATATTTATAAGAAATGTAAATGCTAAACACCAACTAAAAGGAAAAATATCATTAGGCTGAATAAAAAAACAAGACCCAAATGAATGTTACCTACAAGGATGCACTAACAATCTAATACACAAATAGGCTAAAAGTAAAAGGTAGAGAGCAGGCAGGTGACGGTGGTGCAGTGGCAGAGTTCTTGCCTGCCATGCCAGAGACCCAGGTTTGACTCCCGGCGCCTGCCCATGCAAAACTTCAAAATAAATGAAGCAATAACTAGTCAGATCTGAAAAGAGAAACTGAAAAATCCACAATCATAGAGAATTAAAAAATTCTCCCTCAATTTAACTGACAGACTCAACAAAACAAAAACCAGTAAAAATATAATAGATATGAACACCATCAAACAAATTGATCTAATGGATATTTATAGTACATTGTTTCCAACAAATGCAAAACAGCATTGTTTTCAAATATGCAAGGTATGTTCACAAAGACAGACCACATGTGGAGCCATAAAATAAGCCTCAATAAATTTCCAATGATGGAAATCTTAAAGAGTATGTTCTCTGAGAAAATAAGTTATAATTCAATAAAAATACCTATAAAAGTCTAAATTAGTGAAAACAAAACAATATACTTTAAAAAAACATGAATCAAAGAAATAATCATGATAAAGTTTTGAAAATATTTTTTTTTTTTTTTTTTTTTTAGAGGGAGGAAGGGAAGGAAAGACAGAGAGAAGGAAGGAAGGATAGAAGGAAGGAAGGGAGGAAGAAAGGGAAACATCTTTAAACATTTTCTTGTTTTATTGTATTTTGTTTGTTTGTTTGTTTTTTTTTACATGGGCTGGGGCCGGGAATCGAACCGAGGTCCTCCGGCATGGCAGGCAAGCACTTTGCCCGCTGAGCCACCGCGGCCCGCCCTTGAAAATATTTTGAATGGCATATTAATATAAGTACAATATCGCATAATCCACAGATTCAGCTAAAGCAATCCTTAAGAGATCAATTTATATTTTTAAATGCTTGAATTAGAAAACAAGAAAAGTTTAAAGCCATGATCTAAGTTTCCACATTAATAAGCCAGAATAAAATTGTGATTTTTCATATTAAACCCTAACTACATTTTTTGTGTAAGAAAAGCAGAAATCAATGAAACAGGAAACAGACTAACAACAGGGAAAATAAGAGAGCCAAAGTACAGCTCATTTAAAGCATTAATAAAACTGATAAATCAGGAGAAAATCTTCATGACCTTGAGTTAGGCAGAGATTTCTTAAACATGACACCAAAAGCATCCATAACAGAAAACAGCGATAAATTTGACTTTAACAATATTAACAACTTTGGTGCTTCAAAACTTAACTTTACCAAAGTGAAAAGACAAACTCGCAGATAGGAGAAAATACCTGCAAATCATATGCATGATAAATCATTATATCAAAACATGCAAAAAAATTCTCACAACTCAAAAATAAAAAGTTTAAAACCTAAGCAAAATATATGGATAGATATTTCTCCAAAGAAGATACACAAATGACCAATGAGCAAATGGAAAAGATGTTCTACCTCATTAATCATTAGGTAAATAGAAATTAAAACCATAATGAGATACTACTTCCCACCTACTAGAATGGCTTTAACCAAAATGACAGACAATAACAAGTGTTGAGAGGATTCAGAGAAACTGGAACCCTAATATACTCATGGAGGGAATGAAAATGTACAGCCAATTTAGAAAACAGTTTGGCAGTTTCTTAAAAATCTAAATATAAATGCATCATATGACCCACCAACTCCCACTTCTCCTGGATTTCATTACATTTCAAGCAAAATGAAACATATGCCCATAGAAAGACATGTCCACGAATGTTTATAGCAGTATCAGTTACAGAACACCCCGACTGGAAACAACCTAAACATCCATCAATTGGTAAACGGACATAAGAAATGTGGCACAACCACACAATGGACTATTGAGAAATGAAAAGGACTGGATGAGCTGTGTGCCACATGGATAAGCATCAAGAACATTATGCTAAATGAGAGAAGCCAGAAAAAAAAAACCCACATATTGTATAAATGCATTTTTTGTGCAATGCCCAGAAAAGGCAAATCAATAAAAACAGAGACTAGTTTATTGGTTACGCGGGGTGGGTAAAGAACAAGGAGTAACTGCGAATAGGAGTGAGAGATATTTTGGGAGTCACAGAAATGTTCTAATACTGGATTTTGATGATGGCTGAACCAATGTGTAAATGTACCATGTTATGCAAATGCCTTGAAAATGGTTGATTTTCATGGAATGTAAATTATTCCTCAATTAAATAGATTTAATAATTGATAAATTTATAGCAAGATGAGTCAAGAAAAATAAAAACAATCATTTAGATATGGAAGAAGGCTATCACCAAAGATCCTACATATATTAAAGGATAATACAGGGATATTGTGAATAACTTTTTTTTTTTTTTTTTTACATGGGCAGACTCGGGAAATCGAACCCAGGTCTCTGGCATGGCAGGCGAGAACTCTGCCTGCTGAGCCACCACAGTCCACCTATTGTGAATAAATTTAAGCAAGTAATTCACTGACTTAGATGAAAAGGACAAATTCCTTGAAAATGCATCCTAATCAAACTGACAAGAAAAATTAGAAAATCTCAATAGCCCTATATATATATATTATAGACATGGAATTTATAATAATGATACTTTTTTAAAACTTCCTTAAAGGATATCTACAGACCCAAAGGGTTCACTGGTTAATAAATTCAAAAATAACAGAAAAAAACAATACCAATATTACATAAACTCTTTCATTAAAGAGAAGGGGAAAGAACACTTTTCAACTGATTTTGACATCAGCATTAACCATTAAACCAAAATCTGAGAAAGAAATGAAAAGAGAACTCACAAAAATTTCCATCATGAAATAGACTCAAAAGCTCTTAATAAAAATTAGTAAGTTTAATCCAGAAGTGTAAAAGGATAAAACATCATGACCGTGTGATGCTTATCCCAGGAATACAAGGTGAGTTTAACATTTGAAAAACATCCAATTTAATTCACCATATTAATAGAAAAGGATGACTATTCACATAACCATCTCAATAGAAGCATAAAGAGCATTAGACAAATTTAACATGTGTTCATAAAAAACTAGGAACAGAAAGGAAATTTCCTCATCTAGTAACGGGCATTTAAGAAAATCTGCACCTCACATAATAGTCGTAAAATATTGAACATTTACCCTCTAAGACTGGGAACAAAGCGAGGATATCTGTTCTCACCATTTCTACTCATGTTGTACTGGAGGTCTTAGCCAAGACAATAAGATAAGAAACAAAGACATAAAAATGAGAAAGGATGAAATAAAATTCATAGGCTTCTGAACTGCTGATGCTTTATTCACAGGCAACATGATTACTTACACAGAACTGCCTAACAAATTTAAAAATCACATGCTAGAATTACTAAGTGAATTTAGGAAGGTTGCAAGATTAATGGTTAATACAAAAATCAATTATACCTCCATATACTAGAAGCAAAGAATTTTGTAAAATTCCATTTATAATAGCAACGAAACACAAAAGTGAAAAGATTAACAAAAGATGTGCAAGACTTCTACACTAAAAACTACAAAACATTCTTGAGACCCATATACATGGAGAGAATTAACATTTTATGGATGGGATGACCAAACATTATTGAGACATCAATTCCCCCAAACAGACCCATACAGTCACAATACCAACACAATCAAAACCCCACAGGAGTTTTATAGAACTTGGTAAACTGATTCTCAAATTTATATTGAAAAACAAAGGACCTACAAAAGGTAAAAGACTCATGGAAAAGAAGTACAAATTTGGAGGAGTTATACGCTCTGATTTCCAGACTTACCGTGAAGCCACAGAAATCAAGACAGTATGCTATTGGCAGAAGAAGAGAAAAATAGATCAATGAAAACAGAGCAGATAACGGAGTGATAGACATACATTTATGGCCAATTGATTTTTTAAAAATCTTTTTATTGAGATATCCTTGTGGACACAATCCATCCAAAGTACACAGTCAGTGGCTCACAATATCATCACATAGTTATATATTCATCACCATGATCATTTTTAGAACATTTGCGTTACTCAGAAAAAGAAAAAACTCATACATCCCATACCCCTAGGCCCTCCCTCTCACTGAGCACTAATACTGCAAATATACCCAATTGTTTTTTACCCCTCATCCCCTCTCTTATTTATTTATTTATTTACTTATTTGTCATTAATTTTTTTTACTCATCTGCTCCCTGGATAAAGGGAGCATCAGCCGTGAGGTTTTCACAATCACATGGTCACATTGTAAAAGCTATATAGTTATACAAATGTCTTCAAGCATCAAGGCTATTTGATCACAGTTCAACATTTCAGGTATTTCCTTCTCGCTATTCTAATACACTGAAAACTAAAAACGGATAGCTATATAATGCAAAAGAATAACCCCCAGAATAACATTTTCGATTCTATTTGAAATCTCTCAGCCATTGAAACTTTAGTTTGTCGTATTTCTCTCTTTCCCCTTTTGGTCAAGAAGACTTTCTCAATCCCTTGATGGTGGCAGGTCCTGGCTCATCCCTAGGAATCATGTCCCATGTTGCCAGGGAGATTTATACCGCTGGGAGTCATGTTCCATGTAGGGGAGGGCAGTGAGTTCACCTACCAAGTGGCCAGTGGATTTTTAACAAAGTTTCCAAGGTAAGTGAATGGCACAGTACAGTTGAAAAAAATTAATGATGCCTGATAAACTAGACAAACATGGAAAAACAAATTTCAATATCTAACTCACACGCTTGAAAATTAATTCAAGATGGATCAAAGAACTAAACATAAAAGCTAAAAGTCTAAAGCTTCTAAAAACATTAAAGAACCTCTTCAAAACCTTGAGGAAAGCAAGGATTTCTGAGAACACAGAAGGCATTAATCAAAAAAGAAAAAAATTGATAAATTGCTATTTCTCAAAATAAAAATTTTACTCATCAATAGGCACCACTTGAGAAGCGAAAAGGCAATACAGAGATGGGAAGGAATATTTGAGGTAAATACAGATACAGATATAGATAATCAGATACCTGACAAAGGACTTGAAACCTGAACGTACAGAGTACTCCTACAAATCAATAAGATAAAAATCTCAGTTTTTTAAATGGGCAAAATACTTGATCAAACCTTTCACAAAAGAAGATATATGACTGGCCAGTAAACTCATGAAAATAAACTCAGGGATCATTAGCCATCAATAAAATGCAGAAGAAAACCACGAGATACATTTTCACACCTACTAGAATAAATAAAATTAAAGAGGCTGACAACACCAAATGTTGGAAAGATGCAGAACAGCTGGAACTCTTAAACAACGCTGGTGGAAGTGTAAACGGATATCACATTGTACACACTGACAGGCTGTCTGTCAGGTTCCGTAAATGGGAATCTACATCTACCCCTTTGACCCAGTGATTTCTCTCCTATGGATTTTTCCAAAAGAAATAAAAACGTAGGTCCACATAAAGACTTTCACATGAATGCTCATAGTAACTTTATTCACAACAGCCCAAAACTATAAACAACCCAAATTTTCATCAACAAGAAAATGGATAACATACAATGGAATAGAATCCTCACACATGCAATACGGGTAAATCTCAGAAACATTACTTTGAGCGAGGAAAAAAAAAATAGATGCCAAAAATTCCATTTAGATGATATCATTTACATTGAGTCCAAGAACAGAACAGTGGTTGCCTGTTAGAGATGGGGATTATCTACAAAGCAGGAAAAGGGAAGTTTCTGAAATGATGGAAATGGTGCACACCTTGATTGAGTACACACTGCACACATTTATTAAAATACAGCAAATGCCAAACATAAGATCTGTACATTTCACTCCGTGTACATGTGACCTCAGTATGAAAAAAATAATAAAAGTAAATTGAGCAAAGTATCAGTCAGGATCAACTAGATTACGCTGGGTAACAAACAACATCAGATTTTAGTGTCTTAAGCAGGAATTAGCAGTATAGCCTGCCAGCCAAATCCATCCTGCTGCTTGTTTTTGCAAGCTTTTACTGAAACGTTGCCACACCCATTTGTTTACCTATTGTTGGTAGCTACTTTTATGTTACAAAAGCAGAGCTGAATAGTTGTAACAAAGACCATATGGCCCACAAAGTAAAAGCCTAAAATATTTTCTATCTGGCCCTTTTCAGATGTTTACCAAGTGCCTGACTGAAAGCAATAAAGGTTTATTTCTCACTGATGCTTCTAGCTAATCAAGAGTCAGCTGAGAGTCCTGCTCAGTGTCATCCTCATGGTGAGATCTGGCTATTGGAACACACGCTACCTGGAATGCCTGTGCAGAAAATGGACCAGTCTGTTAAGGGTCATTGTAACAGAGGGAGAAGATCAAGCTCTGAAGAACTTGTATGGTAATTAAATGATTTGACTCTGAAGTAACACGTTACTTTTCCTTACAACTCCTGCGCCAAAACCAGTCACATGAAGCTATCCACACAAGAGGAACAGAAAATACAATCCTACCATTTATTGATCCATGTGCCAGTAAGTGGAGGAGAACTAGAGCATGTGCCAAACAACACTAATGACTACCACAACTAAAGTGAAAATCGATCAGTCCAGGTGTTTACGTCCAATAAAAATGCACAACCATGCTGAGATATTGTCCTATTAGATACAAGTCCTAACCATTAAAATTCCAAAAGTTGCCTGCTAATCCTTCCCTTTCACTGGCATCTGACTGGCTAAAGCACCCCACCACACTGCTTGCTGCCCTCATAATGCATTTAGACTGCAAGTCCAACGAACTACTGCTTTTACATTTAATACCCTTCAGTAGGGCTCTCCCAACTCTGGGGAAAAAGTCAAGTCTGTGACCCAGACTCTGCCAACTCCTGCAATCTTATCTCACTGCACAAATTCAACTTGGTTATGCTCTAATAATATGGAACACAGCTTATAATTACTCAGGCATATCATATTTTTGCTCACGTAGTTTTCACCACGTGGAATACTCTTTCTGATCAGGCTCATCCTTTGAGACTTGGTAGTCCTTATCTTGTCCCCAAAGTTTCCATGCCCCCCAGTTGGAAACTATGCGGCTAATGCACCAGAGTCAAACTTCTATTGCTGCACACCTCAGATTCCATTTATATGATTCCATTTACATTGACTCCAAAAGCAGAACAGTGGTTGCCTACTAGAGGTAGGGATTAGCTATAAAGAAGCAAAAGAGAAGTTTTTCAGAAATGATGGAAATGTATATGTTGATTGCGGTGGTGGTTAAATTGACCTTAAATTGACAGCTAATTTACATAGTATTCAACCTCTGCCAGGCACTGTTGTAAGTTTTTTTCATTTAATAACTCATTTCCTCTTCATAACAACCTATAGGCAAGCACTAGCATCATCTCTATTTTACAGACAGTGAGGCATAAGGAAGTGAATTATTTGTGCAAGGACCCACAACTGGTAAGCAACTGGAGAGCTGGGATATGCTCCCGGGCTGGCAGGCAGGCTCCAGGCCACTCTGTTACCCTGCCCCTCCCATACTGAAAGCACAGAGTTCTGTTTCCTTTCAAGAGTGTAAGGTGCTTCACAGTAAAAAAGAAACAAATACCGCATGCCTTTGTGTGCTCTCAAGACACAGTTAAGTAATACTAACTGTTTAGTCAAGGTTTTCTGAGATGAAATAAATGAGATGCTCGGTCTCTCTGCCATACAAAGTCCTCTTGACCAGCAACCTTTAGAAAGGAGACAGATAACTAGCATAGATACCTTTTCCTGGATCTCAATCCTTCCCCAAGTTTGTAGGCTAATTTGGAAATGGAAAGGCAGGAAGAATGAAAATTAAAGATCTTTAAAAGATGAGCTACAAAGTTCTGACAAACATTCATCCAATCTTTCAGGAACATTTTTAAAATCCTGAATATGGGGAAATGTGAGCAATTTGAGCATTCTATGCAGAAAACAGCACAAAGCATTCCTAAAAGTTTTTCTTCCTCACATAATTATGCTTTAAATTGTTAATAGCTATAATTATGGAAGATGGCATTGTACTTGTAATTTTTCCTATTCCCCTTGGTATTCATTGATGATAAATAGCTTTATTAAAAAATGATGATAATTACCTTGTTGGTTGTATATCAATATAGTTTCGGCTTTTCTTTATTACCACTTATGGAACTTTATGGATTGCCAGCATTTAGTTCTTTTATTGGTTTATAGTCTCTTGATGATATGAAAATGGGGATATAAATTAACAATAATTTAATCTCTTAGTTTCCTGACCTTCAACCTCATCCTAACTCTGCGTAAAAAAAAAAACAGTCTAGTACAATGCTCATATTTGACTATTAGAAGTTAAATTTTTATGGCACTCAATTGTATCAGTTAGCTGCATATCTACAAATTCTCCTTTAAGGGCCAGCACCTCATCAAAGAGAAAGTAGGAGGCCCTGCCCAGCACTCAAAATGGAGCTCATTCTATTGGAATCAGGGTTTGAAACCCACTAAATCAACTACAAGAAAATCATCTTGGCCAACAAGTGGTCTCAATATTCCCCAGAAGAAAGCCCCATTCCATTTATTAAATATCCACAAGCACCATCACACCAAGAAACACTTTCCCCACAGAAGATATGACAGTTTGTCAAGAGTTTCCTTCCAAAAGAAACTCCCCTTGGATCTGGTTCAAGTTCTGTCTGGAAATTCTCAGCCCCTCAAACACAGAGGAGGCTACCCATGCCTTAATTTAAACAAGGTCCATCGTCTCTGCAAAACTTGAACCAAATCAAATCAACGGCCCCAAGTAAGTAGTCCATATTTCTTTGAGTGCATTTTCATGAGAAAAGCAAGTACGAGTCTTTAGCACCAAGAACAGCAGCATGAACCATGAGGTTATGGACATTTAACTCGGACTCTGTTACATGAAAGAGGAGAGAAAAAGAGCAGCACATTTGGAATTAGACATCTGTCTAATCCTGGGCCATTCCCTTAACTTCTTTGAGTCCTGCCTCATCTTCCTGGATAAATGATTTCAGCAACATATACAAATCAGGATTATTGCAAGAATTAAATGAGTCAAATATCTTTGGCACAAACTTATTAAAGATCCATCAGCTTTCTTCCTTTCATCCAGACCAATGATTCTCAACTGGGAGTGGTTTTGTCTGCCCCCCACCACCACCCCAGGGAATGCTTAGCAATGTTTGGAGACATTTTTATGATCCTAACTGTGGGAGAAGAGTGTTACTGGCATGTAGTGGGTAGTCAGGGAGGCTGATAAACATCCTACAAAGCACAGGACAGACTGCTGCAAGAAAGAATTAGTCAACTCAAAAAGTAAATGATGCCAGGATTGAGAAATCTTGTTCTATCCCAGTATGAAAATACATTTTTTCATATGGTTGTGCTTTCTCCATACCTTAGGTCTCTAACTAAATAAGGGAAGTTTAATGAAAACACACCATGTGCAAGGCTCTGAGCTAGGCACATCCTTAACCTTGTCATAGATTTGATTGCCTGCTGCCATTTTTCCAAAGCAGTTCTCATCTTCAGATATTGTCCACTGCTATGAATAGCAAGTATCGCCTTCTCCTTTTTTCTTGATGTTGCTCTCAGAGTATTAATCAACAACTCCAAATATAACAACAGCAGTTTGAAAATCAAAGAATGGACCTTGGGGACATCAATATTTGCATGTTCATAATAAATAGTTAACTACACATCTGTGCAATGCTCAGAATAGTTGGAGGAGAAAAAGAACATTTATGTTGATTTTTAAGTTCTACAATACAAGCTTCTGATGTACTAAAGAAGTATAAAAGAATAGTTGTAAATATGATTTTAAACACCTTTATAACATACACTTGTGAACTGGAGACAAGCTTGATTTATTCTGAAGTTTTTGTAACATCAGTTAGCCTATACATCTGCCTCTGGGGTCAGTGGAACACTTTTCCAGTCTGTACACTAATGTCCACTGCTTTTCTATCTGATGCTCACCTCTACAACTCACTAACCCTATATTTTATGGTCAAGGTTCTGTTCTGTTTTTATTCTTCCATCTGTGTTTCTTCCATATGAGCTCATTCCTCTATGTTCAGAAGTCCCTAGTTACCATTAACTGTGAGCTCACAACCTGCCAGGCTCTGCTGCAAGAGCTTTGCATTCAATACCTCATTTCATCGCCACAGAATCTCTACAGAGGCAAATGCTACTGTCCCCATTCTACGGGGGGGGGGGGGGGGGGGGGGGGGGGGAAGAGGTATAAAGAAGTTAAGTAACTTGACCAAAGCCATACAAGCTAGGAAGTGTCAGAATGAGTATCCATACCCAGTGTGTCTAGCTCCAAATTCCATGCTCGTCTCACTGTCCCTATCAGGAAGACACAGCCCTCCATTCGGCGAGTGGTCTTTGCAAAGGGATAGGCAGTGGGCGCACCTTTTGACCCAACAAATCCACCTAAAACAATCTAACCTCCACAAACACTTGCTCATGTGCTGAAATAAATACATTAAAAGGTGTTTACTAAAGCATACTTGAAATGAAGAAAAGAATAAACAACTTAAATAGGGGAGGTTATACCCATTCTATGGAATACTAAGTAAGAGGAATGTGATAAAAAGCTTTGCTTACTCACTGTGGTGCCCAGAAAACATATTCTTCAATGTAACCCATTCCTGTGGGTATGAGCCCACCTTTTGATGAGATTACTTCGGTTAAGGGGTGGCCCAGGATAGGTCTGAACTTATAGCTGGAATCCATGACAAGCAGAATGAAACTCAGATGCTGAGAGACAGAAAACCGCAGGAAGCAAGAAACTGAAGATCAATGGGATCTGGAAGAGAACAGAGAGGCCAGGAGAGGCATGTGACAGAGGGGTCCAGGACCCAGGATCACAAGGAACCAACCCCAGAATGCCAGTCTTCAAGAAGAAAGTATTACCTTGATGATGTCTTGATTTGCACTCTCTTGTAGCCTCAAAACTATGAGCAAATAAATTCCCACTATTCAAGCAAATTGCATGGAATTTGCTCGAGCAGCCTAGGAAACTTAAACACCTATTAACCATTTTCCCTTTTCCTTGGTAACAAAATCCTTATCTTACTCTAGGTACAGTGTACCCAGCTGAAAGATTGCATTCCCCAGCCTTCTTTGCAAGCAGGGGCAGTCATGTGCTGATGAATGTTTGACAACCAGTGCTCCAAAGTAGAGGGTTAGGGGGTACAACACTAATTTCTAACTTTTTCCAATTTCTGTGGTGTTAATTCTCCCACCATGGACAATCTTAAACCACTGAGGTGATGTCATAAGGCTTGCAAAAATTCCTGAAAATATAACAACTACTTCTCACTATCTGGAATGAGCCAGCTCCAGCCAGTCACTTAGTTGGGGTATAAGCAATGAGATATACATAAATGTCTACTATAGGACTTCTAGGAAATCTCTTCAAAAGTGTATTTAAAGCAAGCATATCGTTTATCTTTTCCTCTCCCCTTCTCCTCCTTCCTGCCTTGAACTTGAAATAATATGACTGGAGCTCTAGCAGCCACCCTAAACCCACAAAGTGACTTAGTAAACCTATGTAAGGATGGTGGTATAGAAAGATGGGAGTCACAGTATCTGCTGATTTCATGAAGTTAACTTAAGAGCCTTGCCCTACCTACCTCTGAGCTTCTTTTATGAGACAAAATAACACTGCTATTGGAAGTCACTATTACTTTGGTTTGCTGTTACGTGCCACCAAACAAATACACAGACCTGCAAACTTCAGTTTCACATCCCCATTATTTGTATTCTTTATAATGAAAATGTCTTATTCACAGATTAAGAGTCTAGTTGTTGGGTCCTTAAAAAACAGATCTGGTTACCAATTCTAACAAGAACACTATCCTCACATCATGGTGGGGGGAAAGAAGAACAAGGAAAATCATAGGCCTGGCACACAAATCAACAATGGGAGCACATAATGAAAATGAAAGGGACAGAATGGAATCCAACCAAGTTCACCAATTGCCAGAAATCTATCTGGCCAAATAAGATCCAAAAGTCTCTTGAGAAAAGCCTTTGCTTTAAAACATACCAGATGATAGGTGAATGCACAGGATAGACTGCCAGGCTGACTTGGCCAACCCAGGAGAATTCCATGGAGCCTGTCCAATGGAGAGGGAAGGCAGCACAACTGCATCTCCTGGATCAAACAGCAGGGGTACCCCAATTAAAATATTGAGCCACCACATATGGATGGAGCAAGAAATTACAGGAGCCATTCAAGTCTCTGGACCCAAAGGTACCATAATAGAGAGCTACATACAGCAACCAGGTGGTTTAGACAGTCCTCAGGGACAGCAAGGACAAACTCAATGGGGGTTTCAGGCTCACATTCCCCAAGAGACCACAAAGATTACACTGGGAGAGACACACCGCAAAATCAATCACTGCAGATTCCTCCTGACTTGTTTTACATGAAATAGCTGTTAATCCATTTAGACCTCATCTTTGTAGACCACATCAAGTCATCAAGCTCTTAGTATATGCTGTGTAGGGCATGTACTGTGAAGAAGACGAGCATAGGTCCCTCCCTGATCTTGAAGAGGCACTGTAATGCAAAAAAAAAAAACAAGTTATACAAACACAGAAATATCCAGAGAACCCCCATCTATATTCAAACGTTGGATATATATTCATATCCTGATAGCTACGAATTCAGAGAAGCAAGAGTAAAGAGGAATGGAAAAACTTGCAGAGAAACATTGGTCAAGAAGACATGGGTCTTCAGAAAGGCCAAAAAGAATAGATACCATTTGGGTCAGAAAAAGTTAGAAAGAATGTATTCCATATGGGAAAACAAGAAACAAGAGGTATAAGCAAATATATTTCCAGTGTACAATAAAAGTAGATAAGAGAAAGAAACTTGGAAGGGTAAAAGAATAAAACTGGGCAATCATGGGCAATAACATGGAAAAGGAAAAGTGGAAATTGTTCATTCTTTAATTTATCAAACCATCAACAAATATTAAATGGGGTACCAATTAGCTACCTGGTAACTCACTGTAGGCCCTTAAGTGCCAAAGCAAGGGCTCCTGGACAACACAGACCACTAGAGGCTAAGCAATGGAAGCTTTCTAGTCAATGGAATTGACAAAACTCTACATTTTTCATCACAACCGAAATGGGAAGATGTTATAAGGGGTAGCAGCTCATATTTTTAACATATGTTTTCATCAGCTGAAAGTGATGAGGCTGCCCAGTGAACTAAGAACACAGTTTTCCGGCACTTCACACTCAACAAATTCAAGTTCATTTGGTGGACCTGAATGTCCCACCCTTCACAATGTCCAGGGTGCCTCGAACAGTGTGTGCCAGATAAATATTTATTCATAGATCCTGCTCGCTGCCTAGAAAGGCCCACAAACACTCGGGGCCACGGCCTAACCATCATTCAAGGCACTAGAGAATCATCACCTAAGGCTGAGTCCATCACATGAAGTCCTCCAGGAGGAGGTGATAGATTTTTTATGGTACTTGATCAAATGGGAAAGAGTCAGAGATGCTTATAGCAAAAAACACATAACGGATATTGGTATATAAAGTAGCAGTCAGCCCTGGCTTTAAGTTAATGTTTCATACCCAATAAAAAAGGCTAAATATCTATCGTTTTTGATAGATTGCTATAAATGAAACATTAGAGGGGCTCTTAAACACCTTGTTTCAGATCTTCATTACATGAAATTAATCTTGAGCACAATATTACACTTAGCGTGGCTGGACTCCATTAAGTAGCCAGTTAGATAAGTTAGGCTATGCTTTGTCTAATAAAGGCAGAAACAGGAAGATACTTAACAGGACCACTTCCACCACCTCTGCAATCCACCAGCACTGCAAACCAAAGAAGCAGAGAATATTTCTAGGTATTTTCAAATGTAGCCATCATGTCCCTGGAGGGGCTAGAGGATAGTATCACAATCTCTCTTAAAAAGCAATATGTTAAAAAAAAAAAAAAAAAAAGAAAAGAAAGAAAGAAAGCAACATGGTGACAAGGCATCACAATGTACCATCATCAAAGAGTTGAGCCTGAAAGAGACCTCAAGTCTTTTCTTGGCCCGTCTGAGAAGACTTCTGCTGCTTTCAGATCCCTTTGAGAAGTTCCACAGAAGCATCAGTGGTGGTTAAATTTTCTTATAGCACATTGTTGATTATGCAGGAAATCAAAACCTCAAAATGGGAAGAATTCAGAAGATGGGAAAGGAGGACCAAAGCCCATATACAACTCATTATCCAGCCAAAACAAGCCCAGAAATCATGCATATCTCCAAGGAACAGGGATACTCTTCTTAAGGCCTCAGCTGTTCATTTGTACAGATGAAAGCGACATGCGCAACAGAGAGGCCACCAGGTACCCATGCCCTCTGCCCATGGCAGAAATGGTATGGATTTTACCATTATAGGAAGCACTTAGAGAATCTGAATAACAGACAATATTCTTTTGACCCTCATTTTCAATATAGCAAGCCAGGGCTATTTATAAGAAGACCCTATAGAATCTACTTTCAACCATTTAGACATTTAATCTGTAAAAACAATAATAATAAATCCAGAAAAAATTCTATTCTCCATGAATTTTGTGTATAAGACCATTTCAATCAGATTTTCCTTCTAGAAAAAGGAGGTGAGCAGAGAAGAGCTATGGATCAGTCACTCCAACAGTAGTTACTGTCTAATAACATTGTGAATGTTTTAAAAATCATCAGGCTCCAATTCTCCAAGTAAAATCATTATCCCACCCCCTATGTGGGACATCATGTCCAGGGATCTGGGTCTCCCTGGCAATGTGCGACATGAATCCCAGGGATGAGTGTGCCCCTAGCACCATGAGATCAACAGTGCCTTCCTGACCAAAAGGGAGGAAAGAAATGTAACAAAATAAGACATCAGTGGCTAAGAGAGAATTGAAAGGTTAACTCTTGAGGTGACTCTTACAAAAGCTTCAGCTAGATATTGTTAATTCCCACGGTTTGCCAAACCCCAACCAACATCATTCCTGTTAACCCTAAAAAAACACCGAGTGCTATCTGAGATACTACAAAAGTCGTACACACTAAATTTACTTTTCAGAAACCTACAACTTCCAGATGGTTCCTAGGCCAGATAAGCCCTGAAACTCAGAGGTGCCAGTCTCTCCAAGAACAGCAACAAGTTCCACCTGCCTATCCCATATTGCTGACACCCTTTTTCAACATGAAAAAAGTTAGGGCATAACCCAAATGGTCCTAAAGATTGGGAGAAGTTTCAAAGGAGAAAGAAGAGTTATTATAGAGAAGTTAGGACTTTAAAAGTGAGTAGGACTACTGAATCACCATATTGACACTTCTTTTTAGTTTCCAGTGTCTTGGAGCAGCTAGAAAGAAAAACCTGAAATTGGAGAACTGTAACCCATATCAAATTCTGAAATCTGTTCTATAACTACCTGTTACAATGTACTTTGGAACTTTGGAATCTATAGCTTTTGTTGTATATGTGTTACATTTCCCAACAAAAAATGTGAAAAAAAAATCATCCCGCCTTCAAATTCCTCCAACAAGATTTCTCTAGAATGAAGTAATTCACTCCAGCTACCACTATCATGGGCTCCCATTTATCTAACATATCTAAATGTTATTTCCTTTGACCCTTTTTGCCCAATTGATTTTAGCAGTTTCTACTGTTTCTATCGGTCAAACAGTAAATAGTAGTAATCATACCTAGTATGCATATCCCAGACGCCTGAAGTCCTTTATTGCTGTATTTTAAGTTTATTGAGGTGAAATTCATGTAACATAAAATTAACCACTTTAAAGTAAGCAGTTCAGTGGCATTTAGTACAGTCACCATGCTGTGCAACCACAACCTCTATCTAATCCTAAAGTGTTTCCATCTGAAACAAAACCCCAGGCTCGTTAATCGGTTTCTCTCCATTTCCTACTGCCTTCAGCCCCTGAAACCACCAATCGGCATTGCCTCTATGGATTTACCTATTCTGAATATTTCATATAAACAGAATCATGTAATTCAGAACCTTTCATGCCTGGTTTCTCTCACCTAGTAAGATTTTAAGGTTCATCCACATAGAAGGTATTAGTACTTCATTCTTTTTCGTGGCTGAATAGTACTTCATCATATATACACACACATACACACACACACACACACACACACAACTCATTGACCTACACATCCACTGATGGACATTGGCTACTGCCACCTTTTGGCTATTGTGAATAGTGTTGCTACAAACATGTGCGTGCATGCATTTGCTTGAGTACTTGCTTTCAATCATTTGGGGTATATTCCTAAGACGAGAATTACTGGATCATATGGCAATCACTTGTGTAACTTTTTGAGGAATCACACAAAAACAGTGAGAAACCATCGTTTTCCATGGTGACTGGTCATTTCACATTCCTACCAACAATGCACAAAGGTTTCAATTTCTCCATATACCCTGCACACTTAATATTTTCCACTTGTTTTCTTAAACAGCCATCCTGGTAGGTGTGAAGTGGTATCTCATTGTGGTTTTCATTTGCATTTCCCTAATAGCTAATGATGTGAAGCATCTTTTCATGTGCTTATTAGCCATTTCTATATCTTCTTTCCAAAATTTGTCTATTCAAGGTCTTGATCCATTTTTTTAACTGGGTTGTCTTTTGTTGCTGAGCTATAAGAGCTCTTTATATATACTAGATACAAGACTCCTATATTTATGATTTGCAAATATTTTCTCCCATTCTGCAAGTTGTCTTTTCACTTTCTCAATATGTCCTTTTATGCACTAAGTTTTTCATTTTCATGAAATCCAATTTATCTATTTTTCTTTCATTGTTCCTGCCTTTGGTGACATATCAAAGAATCCATTTCCAAATCCAAGGTGCTAAAGAATTTCTCCATGCCTTCTTCTAGGAGTTTTATGTTTTATATTTACATCAGTGACTGTGTAATTTTTTTGACATGTTATAAGTTATGAGTCCCACTTCATTCTTTTGCACGTGGACATCCAGTTGTCTCAGCAACATTTATTGGAGACTATTCTTTCCCCATTGAATGGTCCTGGAACTCTTGTTGAAAATTAGCTGGCCATAGACATATGGGCTTATTCCTGGACTCTCAATTTTATTCTGTCTATCCTTATGCCACTACCATACCCTTTTTAGTACTATAGCTTCTTTTGAAGAAAGTTTTGGAAGTGGGGAGACATGAGTCCTCCAACTTTGTTCTTCTTTTATCACAGCAGCTGTAAGTTTTTCAGAAAAGTAATGCAGAAAGTACAGAGTTCCCACATATACACTTCACACATACAATTTCCCCATTAACATTTTTCATGAGTGTGGTATCTTCGTAACAACTGATAAAACAATATTATAATTATACTAGTAACTGTATTCCATAGTTTATATTAGGGTTCACTCTTTGTTTTATACAGTTCTATTGGGTGCTTTTAAAGTTTTATTCTTTAAAAGCACCCAATATATACATATTGGGTAACATATATACCACCTAAAATTTCCCATTTAAGCTACTTTCAGATACACAATTCAGTGGTGTTAATTATATTTGCACTGTTGTTCTAACATTACCACCATCCACCATTACTAAAACTTTTCCACTAGCCCAACCAAAACGCCACACCAATTAAGCATTAATTCCCCCATTTCCCACCACCACTCATCCCCTGGTAACCTGTAATCTAACTCCTGACTGTAAATTTGCATATTCTATTATTTCATTTAAGTGGCATCATACAAGATTGATCCTTCTTTTTCAAGATTGTTTTGGCTATTTGGGGACCCTTATTTTCATATTATGGACACTTATTTCATTGAATACAATGAAATTCAATACATACGAATTTCAGAATCATTTTTTCCAATTTCGAAAAAAAAAAAGACTTCTGGAATTTTGATAGAACCCAGAGATTGCTTTTGGAAGTATGACCATCTTTACAGTATTAAATCTTAAAATCCATGAACACAGGGTTTCTTTCCATTTACTTACATCTTCATTAATTTCTTTTAAGGATGATTTTCAATGAACTACTCTTACACATCTTTTCTCAAATATATTTTTTTAATCTTTTGGACGCTATTTGAAATGGATTTGTTTTTTCAAATTCCTTTCTGGATTGTTCATTAATGGTATACAGAGACATCACTGATTTTTATATGCTGATACTGTACTCTGTAACTCTGAATTTGTTTCTTAGCTCTACGATTTCTTATGGATTATTCAGGATTTTCTATAAATAGGATAATGACATCAGCAAATAGAGGCAGTTTTACTTCTTCCTTTCCATTTTGAATGCCTTTTATTTCTTTTTCTTTCTTAATCACTCTGGCCAGAACTTCCAGTACAATGTTGAATAGCAGTGGTGACAGCTGGCATTCTTGTCTTCAATCTTAGAAGGAAAGCTTTCAGTCCTCCTATATTAGCTGTGGGGTTTTCATAAATGCCCCTTATCATGTTGAAGAAGTTACTTTTTACTACTAGTTTTCTGAACGTTTCTCATGAAAACATGTTGTATTTTGTCCAATGCTTTTTCTATGTCAATCGAGATGATCATGTGTGCTTTCCCTTCATTATATCAATGCAGTGTCTTACACTCATTTTCCTATATTGAATCACCCTTGACATTCCTGGGATAAACCCCTTGGTCATGGTGTGTACATAATTCTTTTCATAACCTGTTAGATTCAGTTTGCTAGTACTTTTTTTTAACTTTTTAAAAAACTTTTTAATTGTATAATATTATACATACACAAAGCATAAAAAGAAAAAAGCAATAGTTTTCAAAGCACTCTTCAACAAGTAGTTGCAGGACAGATCCCAGAGTTTGTCATAGACTACCATATGATCCTCTCATATTTTTTCCTCTAGCTGTTCCAGAATATTGGAAGCTAGAAGGAATAAATATTTTTTTATCATCATCATCACTTTTTAATTTTTTTGTGAAAAATAACATATATACAAAAAAAGCAATAAATTTCAAAGCACACCACAACAATTAGCTGTAGAACAGATTTCAGAGTTTGGTATGGGTTTGAATTTTCCTATTTTAGGTTTTTATTTCCAGCTGCTCTAAGACACTGGAGACTAAAAGAAAAAGCAATTTAATGATTCAGCAATCATTCTTGTTTGTTAAACCCTACTTTCTTTGTATAACTCCACTATCACCTTTGATCTTTTCCCCACTCTTTAGGAGTATTTGGGCTATGCCCATTCTAAGTTTTTCATGTTGGAAAGGGCTGTTAATAAATGGGGTAGGGAGATGGATCACTTTGCTAGTATTTTGTTGAGAACATTTGCATTTATATTTATAAGGGTTACTGATCTGTTATTTTTTGTATTATCTTTATCAGACTTTGGCATCAAGGTAATGCTAGCCTCATAGAATGAATTAGTAAGTGCTATCCCTATTCTAATTTTGGAAGAGTTTGAGAAGGATCGGTGTAAATTCTTTGAATTTTTAGTAGAATTTGCTAGTGAAATCATCTGGTCCTGAACTTTTTTTATTGGGAGAATATTCTTTTTATTACTGATTCAGTTCCTTTAATTTTTATAGGTATTCAGTTTTCTATTTCTTCTTGAATTAGTTTTAGTAATTTGTGTCTTTCTAGAAATTCCATTTCATCCAGATTATCTACTTTGTTAGTGTATAATCATTCATAATATTCTTTTATAATGCTTTTATTTCTGTAAGGTCGGTAGTAATGTCCCAATTTGTATTTTTTATATATTTACTCAATCATCCTAACAGCACTGTAAGATAGGTACAATTACAATCCCCACTTAAGAGGTTAGGAAACTGAAGCTCAGGAAAACAATGAACTATCTTTGCTAAATCATGCAGCAATTAAGTGAAAGATTTGGAATCTGAACACAGCAAATTTTCTTTGGCCATGTTTTTAGTCCTAATACCATACTGCATAGGTTTTGCTTGTTCACTCTAAAGTTGAATAATATGAACCCAGATGCATAATCAGAAAGAAATAGTATTTTAAAAGAACTAAGTGTTCTTGGCTATAGTCTTCCTTCATTCGTTCCACTTTGTTCCTTATTCCCGGCAGTCAGCAAGTGGGTATTTCTTCCACCCCCTGAAAAACACTGACATAAAAATGAACCTGGGCATGTTCACCATAATGACACACCTTAGCTGGTGTTCTTGGTTTGGGGCATTTTGCTTTACCAAAAGGGAGGAGATAAACATTTACTGGGTACTTTCTATGTACCAGGGAGTGTGCTCAGGGCTTCCACCTACATTACTCTGCTAAAAACAAACACAACCCACCAATGGTAACTAAGGGATTTTTTAAGACAAAGAAACAGACTCCAAAGTTTAAATATCGTTGGTCAAGGAGACTAGGAGTGGTGGCCTCAGATTTGAACCAAAACATCACGTAAAGGGAGGCTAGTTCTACCACAGCCTGCTGGGCAGTAGATGCCCTGTCCTTTAAAACCAAAAACCATTCTTGGAATTTTTTTTTTCCCCTTAGAGCAGTAAGTCTTTACAGATTTGCTGGTTGTTAAATGCTCCTGACTCTAGCTAATTCCCAAATTAACTAAATTCCTTTTGGAGCTTGTAAAATGTGCTATACACTCAACTTCCGAATTTAGCATGCAAGAGGATGACCACAGCAATACAAACGGTGCGACTTTCTTGTTAGAACAATGCACGCCTAAAAGCCTCTTTTTGAATTTCCACCTTCTTTTATGAGGACTACGTGCGCGAGGACACACCTAGGATACTGCATATTAATTTCAACACGACTAATACACAAAATGTCCCACCAATTTACTCTTCACTGACAATGTTAAAAGAAAATGATTTATGCAGATCAATCATCTCGCTCATCAAGTCCTACCCTGACAGCCAGCCTTCATCATTGCTATTTAAAAGGCACTGCTGACAGAAAAGACCGACTCTTTGATTAAGGGCCCTGTCTGGCTAACCTTTTATTTGAAGAATGATTGCCGCTGAGTGACAAATACTTTTCCATTCATTTCAAGGCAAAGATATTGACATTCAAATTCTTGATGGCTACACTGAGCAGATGCCACTGTTGGCAAGGGGCTTGAGAGCAACAGCAGGTATGCCACGGCTCGGGGGCATAGGGAAAAAGGACTGAAGCTGAAAAACACACACACACACACACACACACACACACAGACACACACACACACACACACAGGCACCAGCTAAAGGTTCTCACCAAGTGAAAGTGATGGAGCTCTCAGCCCAGTCTTTTTAATCGTCAACTCTTTCAATAGTTATCAAAGAACATCTGCTTGTAGTTTTGCCCCAGTCCTCTTAAAAGTGTCCTTGCTTTGTCTTTACCCTACTTGGAAAGGCACATGCAGCGATTAGGAAAAGTATAAAGAGGCTCAGGGCGTACAGAAACCAATCCTAGGATAAAACATCTCTTCTCCATCCTGAACCACATGATGTGGGGCAAACCTCAAGCGAAAGGTGCTGGCCTCCTTTCAGCCTCGAAGGAGGCGAAGTGACAAATACAAACTGGAAGAAGCAGCTGAAAAACCACCTCCAAAAATACAAACTGGAATATTTCACTCTATCTGCTAAGGAGAAAAAAACAGGGTGAAAAAAGCAAAAAAGAGCAATGGATTGGCATAAACAGAGTGACCAAAAGAGACCAAAACAGAGATATGAAAAGCAATTTTTCTAATCCCGTTTCATATGGATTTAGACTTTGAACAGTATCACGCACACATAAAGTACACACATCCTCACAGCATGACTATTTTGCTTATTTTTATTTCTTAAATGCAAAATGTCACCTTACAGGGAAGAGGGGAAATTAAGGATTAAGGAAAACTATCTGTGGCAAGAGACATCACAAGCTCAAAGATTAATCACTTCCAGGAACCAAATGAAAATACCTCAGCAGGTCATCAGTGATTCCTTTTATCTTGGAGAGATGCAACGTGTGGGTCTCCCATGCTTCAAAAGGGAGAGGGAACTTAAAGAGCTGCAACCCCCATCCTGGGACAAATTTTCTCACAAGGGGAGAGACAGAAGACAGCAGAAACACAGCCAGAACTTTCTCCCTCATGATTCCAGGGCCCAATGGCTGACTCAGGCAGCAGAGCAAAGGAAACCAATCCAGCTTCACACAGAGAGAAAACCCGGATTTCAATCCAATCTCTGTTATGGATGAAGTAAGGGGCTTGGAAGGAATTTACTTCCCAAAGTGCTGTAATCTCACCTGTAAAATGGGCCAATAATGACTATCTTGAAGTTATCTGAGGAGATTAAAAGATATACGTTAAATAGAGCAAGCTTCCCTTACCTAGACCCAGTTCCCTTTATTTCTTCCCCTCCTCTTCTTGTTTTGGCTCACTTGTCTGCATAGTAGAGTAGTCCATAAAGGGTTTGGGGGAAAAAAATCAGTTAAAAGCCTAACCTATAATTCCTAGTGCTGAAACTTACCAAGGCAACTGCACATTCTTTGGGTAAGTCAGGAGCTGAGCCTCGATTTCAACTCCTGATGAGAGCAGTAATAATAGTCCTGCTTCCCTCACAGTGTCACCATGAGAACAAACACGACAATTTTAATATGAAATTTCAAAATGTTTAATTGACACAGAAATGTTTGCTATGTTACAGTTGTTCTCCACAAAAGGGCTACTCCAACCCATTTTGATCTTTTTCCTTCTTTCTTTCTCCCATCTATAATTCTCACTGTGAATAATGAAGAATAACCCATTAATCAGTAATAATCAAAATGTCATTTCCACTCTTTAGAACTATTAGTGGCTGCTTCTGCAGCTACCTGAAGGAAACGCCAGGTAGAACTGACGTTTCTTTCGTAACAAAAACTTATTGGAGGTTGTTAGGAGCCAATACAAGGAGGTGAATGAAGAATGCAAAATTCAGTCAAGTGAAGCAAATAGACAAATAAAGCAATTATTTCAGTATTGCTGCACCATATATCTTGAGTACAAAGGACGACGAGGTTACAAAATAGGGAGGCAATCACTGTCTGGGAGAGTCAGGACGGTTTCACTGTGATGATATCAGAGATGGGTCTTCAAGGAGGAGCAAGGCCCCACAAGGTGGAAAAAGAAGAGTGGGTTCCTTTGGGGAGATAGAATCCCAGCTACATGGAGGCACAAGAGAGATGGCCATACCTGGCAGGGTCAGGGAGAAGCTCATGAGGCACTACGGATCTAAGACTTATCCATGAGGCAAAGGGCAGTTTGAGTCTGAAAATGCTGTGAGGTGATCCATGTTTTAGAAATAGCACCCTGATAAAAGCCTAGGCACAAACATTCACTGCATATCCACTGTGTGCTGGAAACTGGAGACACAGATACCCCATCCTGATACCTTCCAGGGAGGTAGACCAGGTATACTCACTTGCTCTCAAGTATTAACCCTGGAAATGAGGCCTCACTGGCACCAGCACCTGTAGCTTTTCTGAACCTGTCCTTCACATCCAATGAGCTGGATAGACTCCTGCTTTCCTACTCCACTCCACTATTCCATATGGAATAGTGTCCTTTTACACTTTCAGAGCTGTGTCCTTCAGCTTTCTGTACCCTGCCCCATGCTAATCTGCTGTGGCTCTGCCTTCACTCAAAGTGATCATACAAATTGTCCAACAGCTCTTGAGACTGTATCTAAAAGAGCAGTGGGTCTCTAACTCAAGTCTCTTTCCTTTTTTTCTTATATTTGTACCCCCAATACACAACGACAAAGGCATTTTCACTGTCCTCCTACTGAGCACACTAGGAGATATCATTTCCCAGTTAGTTTGGGTTCTGGTCACTATAAAAAGAATAGGAAGCTGCTCCCAGGATTGGCCATTAAAAGCATCCCAGTGTAGCCTTCCCATGCAACCTTGGAAAACTCACATCACAGATGGTATATTAACAAGATAGTAGAGCCTTCATCACCCCTGAGTACTACATGGAGCAGACCTTCTCCAACATCAACCCTCACTGGACATATGAGCAAGAAATGGAACTTTATGGTGTTAAGCCACTGAGATTTCAGGGTTAATTTGTCCCGGCAGCAGAGGCTAGCCTGGTCTGGCTTCTACACCAAGCTTGTTGCCCTAGCTTTGCCATTCAGACATCATTTATGGGCTCAGGGCTAACAAGCAGTTGTTTTCATTTGGGTTCAATTTTTTTTCAAAAGCCCTTTTAGGTTGATCTTGCTAAATGTCACAGGAATTTCTCCCAGAGCTTTGCTTGGCATGGATATGTCTGTTTGGGAGGCTTCTTTTTTACCCTGAGTAGTGTAATTAGGCTGTTTTCTTGACTGGACCCAGAGGAGAATGTGGTGGCCAGAGTTAGTCAACTCTTGCTTTTATTGGGGGTGGGGGTGGGGAGAGGGAAAAAGGGGTCAAATGTTAATTTTTCCCAGCTAAACTCATCTAAAAATGAACCAAGAAAAACAGTAGCCAATGACCCTGTCTTAAAGAACACTTGGGTTAAAATTTCATAGTTCAGCAAATTCAGTAACTATGATACTTGAAAATATTACTGTCATAGAGTCCTAGTCCTCTCACCTTTAAAAAAAAAAAGGGTTAATACCACTTTTTCTACTGCATGGCCATGAGGACTGAATGATACTGGACATATGTTTAGCTGAAGCACTCTGATCATAGTCACCAAATAAATGTAAACTTTTCTGTTTTCCTATGAACAGGCTAATTTATTCCCTCTTGGATCTTCCCTTCCAGGGCAAGGTGATGACTAACTTGGCGTAAAACCGTGGTTTTCACCTCTTATCTCAACTCTTGCCAAGGCAGAAAAGCATTTTGTCAAGTTCATCTTCTGGGCTGCTACTAATCTATTCCTTGGAGATGGCTAAAAAACTGGACAGACTAGTCTCTTCTACCTGATGGATTTTGCTTTTAAATATTTCATAAAAGTTCATTCTGAAGGTCCATTTATAATGCAAGCTCTCTGAAGGTACTGAGTCTCATCCTAGTTTTACAAACCCCATAGCAGGCAACACAATGCCAAACTAACCACAGATGTCTACCCCATTCTCACTGACTGGAAGACAGAGTAAAGGGGATGGAAAGTGCCAGTGACTACAACCTGAACTGCCCTCTGATAACAAATAATGGATTAATATTAAAGTCAGCTAGCATACTTAGCCCGCAGAGGGAAGAGAGAAGGTAAAACACTTAAGAAATGGACCAATGAAACCCAGGATTCATCTCAACTCTGAGGATTTGGTAGGTTTCTCCGCCAGAATATAACTAACAGTCTGCTTACCATCCCCTTTCCCAGATGGATCATTATAACAAATTATTTTGTGTGAAGATGTTACACATAATAAATTATATATTAAACATAGTATGGTATATATTATATGTGTGTGTATAATATATATAAATATGCAACACATATTTATAGCATCGGCTTTTACCCAGTACTGCCCTAACCTAAGTGTTTTACCTGCACATTAACTCATTTAGTTTTAATAACTTCACAACTCAGGTCCTATTGTTATCCCCATTTCATGATGAGGAAACTAAAACATGGAGAGGTTAAACACCTACCCCATATCACAGAACTACTAAGTAGCAAAACCAGTATTTAGCCCCTACAGCCTAGCTCCAGAGTTTAGTGAGAGCAGGGGGTTGTTAAAGTGAGCCACCCAGTCAGGACGGTGCCTGGCAGAGGAGATTTATAAACCTAAACAGATTCTACCAGACAGCCCTTCAACAAAAGAAGTCTGTTGCAGGAGCAAGGACTAATCTGGAAACTAGAGCTGCAATGGGGCAGTCCTTTATAAGTAAAGAGCCGATGACAACACATTTTAACGCTAACAGGAGCCAGACTGAAGTCAGTCCCTAAAAGGATACTTTCCATCTCAGACTTAGGCTTAGGGTCCTGAATAGCAGCTGCACACGGTAGGTCAGGAACATGCAGCTCTGGCAGACTGAAAACAAAGGAAATAGAAGGGGAAGAGGAGAAGTTCAAAAAAGTCTTGTTGGGTCCACTTTGAGCTTCACATCTTTAAAGCACAAAATGCTAAGGCAAGAGACAGCCAGCTTTTCCACCAGCTTGTAAAGCCTGGCAGGCCTGTACCCCATACTTGTTTACCATTACTGAATAAGTCATTTCAGACTCTTCCAACCTTGGCTCTGCTCCTCCACAGAGAGAGAGAGAAAACCCAGACGCCCCACTCAAGACTGTCATCAAAAGCAGAAATGGCACCGGGGTTCTCTCACAGGCTCCCCATCCCTCTTGGGCAATGTCCCCTCCTCCTTACAGGTATCAGAAAGAGCAATATTTGACTGTTGATTCTTTCATCTCTATGCCTTTGAAAACCACAAACGTCATATCAGATCAACAACAAAGAGTGGGGACTTCCGGGGTTGACAGCACAGCCATAATTAAAGACGAACCATCAAGGAGCTGCCATGTTAAACAATGACACATTATAGCTGCTCCAAAGCCAACTGTTTACCTTTCAGAATTTCCACGGCAAGGTTTAAACAGGTGTGGTTCAAATTGTTTTCATAAAAGATATGCAAACAGGAGATAGGAACTTTTCTTCTAAGACAGGGTATAATGTAGAGCACATTATTCCCTTGCTAAGAGTGTCCAATTGATTTATTCAGAGATGATAATCTCTGGTAGCTGATAAAGATATGAATCCAGAAATAGCAATGAAAATGTTTCAAGGACATAGCCAAAGACAGAACGGGAAATGATCCCCAAATTTCCATCTCATTCCTACTCCACAGACACTTAATTTCCCCCTTTGTAAAATTAGGAGGCTGTTTCAGAGCTTTTCAGGCTTATGTTGAGATTTGAACCCTATCTTCAAGTCAAGTTAAGAGACAGGACAAAAAAACTCATTATTGGTTTGGTGACCCAAAGATGAAGGTCACCATAAAGGCCTCATTTCTAGGAAGGGGAAGTTGATGTTCGTCTAGTTCTGAATGAATAAGGGCAGAATCAAATGAAGGTAGAGAAGACCAAGCACTTCCTGATGGGGCTGGACCACTGGGAGATTCACACACCCTTTGCACAGCTGAAGTCATTCTTGAGAGACCCTGTTTCCTTCCAGCTTAGAGAGCTCCACTTTGAAAACAATGACCCTTTATGGAGAGCTTTCATTCCTGCTTAGGTTTTTAAAAAATCAGAGTCAATACGTCTGAACTGGAAAAAGCTTCCCTCAAAAATCTGGGAAGACTGCCCTGGGAGGTTTGTATTTGGTGATAAACCTCCCCCTTTAACTCTTCAGATTGTGTTGCTGTTTTAAAAATGAATCCAGATATAAATAAAAAGAGTAAAAGTGCTTGAGTTAGGCTACTGATTATTGGTCTATTTTGTGAAGAGCTATAGTTTTCCAAGCTTGGTTACATTACGGTAATATGCTTTGTTATAAATCTACTATATCCTTCTACTTGTCTATAAAACAGTCTGTTCCTCATCTTTCTAAACTTGGCCTGGATACAGAACTTTAGCATAAAATACCTAACAATATGTCATATCTACCAGATACATGACAGCTATTTCTAAGATACATAATATTATTAATTGTTTTTTTGAAAGTAAATGAACTGTTATGAATCCATAAAATAGAAAAATGACACTCAGCCATCAACAGTTCTTGAAACATTATATACATAAAAAAAGAAATACTAACAAAGTCCAACAGTAATCATGATTGCAAAATTATACCCTTTGAAGCCAAAATGACTTTAAAAGAAACAGAAAGGATGTTAAGAACTTAAAAAGGTAATGCTTGAAAATATGAAACTTACCTTATGATAAAAATTAAGTGTGTTCGATAGTTTTATGTTTGGAGAACTGTCATGAAACATGCTGTCTCAAAGTATGTTGAGACATGTTAGAGTTTAGCCCCCTCTAAACCGTACAGAGGGGATATGCAAAATACAAACAAAGCTGAGTACATGATCAGGCAGACCTACTGCCTGATCAGTAGCCTACCTCAAGCACTTTTACTCTTGAAAAAGTCAATTTACTTCAAAACACTTGGAATTTACTGAGCACCTATGAACTTATACTATGCTATGTATTACAGAGGATTAAAAGAAGATGCAGTTTATGCCCTGAAAGTGTGTACAAATGCACCAAGGACAAAAAGAGGGGCATATAAAATTTTATAATAATTAAATGAACTACCTTTGATTAAATGCCCAATTATAAGTTCAGGTAAGTAAGTGATGGGGGGGGGGTTGTCATGCTCAGGTTCATGTGTCAACTTGGCCAAGTGGTGGTACCTGTTTGTCTGGTTGGGCAACTGCTGGCCTGTCTGTTGCAATGAGGACATTTCATAGAATTAGATCATGATCATGTCCATTTGTAATCAGCCAAGGGGAGTGTCTTCTGCAATAAGTGATGCTCAATCTAATCACTGGAAGCCTTTTAAGGAGGATTCAGAAGAGGCAGCCTCTCTCTTCCTGCTTTGGCCTGTGAGCCTCTCCTGTGGAGTTCATCCAGACCTTCCATCAGAATCATTGGCTTCACAGCCTACCCTGAGGATACTGGACTCTGCGTTCCCGCGGTCATGTGAGACATTTTATAACTTTTATATTTGCGAGTGTTCCCTGTTGATTCTGTTTCTCTCGAGAACCTAAACTAATACATCTTGGTACCAGGAGTGGTTGTTAAGAAACAGAATCCTAAAAATGGGTTTTTATGAAAGATTTTCTACTCTAACTGAACTCAAAGGCACTAGGACTCTGATTCCAATTTATATAGACAGAAATCAGGGGAATATGTGTGGCAATGGATTTTAAGGGTGTGGGATAATGGTGGGAGGAATATAAGGCTGGATCAGGCTGAATTTATTGATATGGACCCACTAAGCAGAGATTCTGAATTCAATGTTATAGCTCAAGAGGTTAGAAAAGGTATTATAACAGTTTGTTTGGATGGATGGTTGAAACATGAATCAAAAGGTGGCCAACATTACCTGAGGCTGAAATGCCAGAACTGCCCTGGTATAACATAGATAAGGGGATCCAGAGGCTTAGAAAGATTGGAATGTTAGAGCCAATTTGTCATGGAAAGCCTGCTCTTACACCTCCAGAATGTCCAGAGGATGTATCTTTTACCAGAACAGTGAGAAATAAATTTGTGAGACTAGCACCATCATCCCTGAAGAGCTCTGTGGTTGCGCTTCTCTGCAGGTCACATATTACTGTACGAACTGCTGTCACTGAGCTGGAATCCTTAAACACAATGGGGATGATGGGATCCAGAGTTGGCAGAAGACAGGTGGCAGCATTTAATCGCCAAAGGCAGGGTAGACGTGGCTATTATAATAGACAGCAAACTCAAAGCAGGAGACAAAATAATCTGACTCGCAGAGATTTGTGGCATTGGCTAGTAAATCATGGGGTACCTAGAAATAAAATAGAAGGGCAGTCTACTAAATTCTTGTTTGTGCTGTATAAACAAGAGTTCTAGATCTAGGCAACAGAAATCTAACCTGAATTATCAAAACACAGAGTCATGGCCCCTTAATCAATTTCCAGACTTGAGACAGTTTACAGACCCAGAGCCCTTTGAATGAAGGGAAGGCCAGGTCCCTTTGGGGGAGAACCCTGTTACACTCCCACAAATTTTTACTGTGAATCTTCCTCCAAGTCTTCCCCAAGGAGACCAATGGCCTTTTACCAGGGTAACTGTGCATTGGGAAAAAGGAAATGATCAGATATTTGGGGATTATGAGACACTGGGTTAGAAGTGACATTAATTCCAGGGGACCCAAAACGTCACTCTGGTCCACCAGTCAGAGTAGGGACTTATGGAGGCCAGGTGATCAATGGAGTTTTAGCTCAGATCCATCTCACAGTGGGTCCAGTGGGCCCCTGGACCCTTTCTGTAGTAATTTCCCCAGTTCCAGAATGCATAATTGGTATAAACATACTGAGCAACTGGCAGAATCTCCACATTGGCTCTCTAACTCGTGCAGTGAGGGCTATTATGGTGGGAAAGGCCAAGTGGAAGCCACTAGAACTGCCCCTACCTAGCAAAATAGTAAATCAGAAGTAATACCGGATTCCTGGAAGGATTACAGAGATTACTGCCACTCTTAAGGACTTGAGGGATGCAGAGGTGGTGATTCCCACCACATCCCCATTCAACTCTCCTATTTGGCCTGTGCAGAAAACAGACAGGGCTTGGAGGATGACAGTGGATTATCATAAGCTCAACCAGGTGGGCTCCAATTACAGCTGCTGTTCCAGATATGATATCATTGCTTGAGCAAATCAATACATCCCCTGGTACCTGGTATGCAGCTATTGATCTGGCAAATGCTTTTCTCTCAATAGTTATTAGTAAGGACCACCAGAAACAGTTTGCTTTCAGCTGGCAAGGTCAGCAATATACTTTCACTGTCCTACCTCAGGGATATATGAACTCTCCAGCCCTGAGTCATAATCTTGTCCACAGGGACCTTGATCGTTTCTCCCTCCCACAAGACATCACACTGGCCCATTCTGTTGATGATATCATGTTGACTGGACCTAGTGAGCAAGAAGTAGCAACTACTCTAGACTTACTGGTAAGGCATTTGCGTGTCAGAGGATGGGAGATAAATCCACCAAAAATACAGGGGCCTTCCACCTCAGTGAAATTTCTACATGTCCAGTGGTTTGGGACAGGTCGAGATATCCCTTCTAAGGTGAAGGACAAGTTGCTGCATCTGGCTTCTCCTATGACCAAAAAAGAGGCACAATGCCAAGTTGGTCTCTTTGGATTTGGGTGACAACATATTCCCCATTTGGTTGTGCTACTCTGGCCCATTTATCAAGTAACCAGAAAAGCTGCTAATTTTGAGTGGGGACCTCTTGTCTGAACAAGAGGAGGTTCTGTGACAGGTCTAGGCTTTTGTACAAGCTGCTCTGCCACTTGGGCTGTATGATCCAGCAGATCCAATGGTGCTGGAAATGTCAGTAGCAAATAGAGATGCTGTCTGGAGTCTTTGGCAGGCCCCTATAGGAGAATAACAATACAGACCCTTAGGATTTTGGAGCAAAGCCTTACCATCTGCTGCAGATAACTACTCTCCTTTTGAGAAACAGCTTTTGGCCTGCTACTGGGCCTTCGTAGAGACTGAACACTTAACCATGGGCCACCAAGTTACCATGAGACCTGAGTTGCCTATCATAAGCTGGGTGTTGAACAACCCATCAAATCATAAAGTTGGGCGTGCACAGCAGCACTCTATTTTAAAATGGAAATGGTATATACAAGATAGGGCCAGAGCAGTTCCTGAAGGCACAAATAAGATAAATGAGGAAGTGGCCCAAATGCCATGGTCTCCATTCCTCCCACATTACCTTCTCTTTCCTAGACCAGAGCTATAGCCTCTTGGGGAGTTCCTTACAGTGAATTGGCTGAGGAAGAGAAAACTTGGGCCTGGTTTAGAGATGGTTCAGCACGACATGCAGGTACCACCCAAAAGTGGACAGCTACAGCACCACATGATCAGTTACAGAAATGAGGACTGTGATGCTGTTTTTTCCTGTTATACTATTTAAGTTGTAAGATATCAAGTTTAAGAATGAATGTTATGCAAGGGCTTCCACCCTATTCTGGGGAGAGTTCTAACTGGAATAGACACATACTCTGGATATGGGTTTTCTTTCCCTGCATGCAATGCTTCTGCCAAAACTACCATCTGTGGCCTTACAGAATGGCTTATTCATCATCATGGTATTCCACATAGCATTGCTTCTGATCAAGGAATACACTTCACAGCAAATGAAGTGCAGGAATGGGCACATGCTCATGGAATTCTCTGGTCTTACCATGTTCCCCATCATCCAGAAGCAGCTGGATTGATAGAGTGGTGGAATGGCCTTTTGAAAACTCAATTATGGTGCTAACTAGGTGGCAATACCTTTAAAGACTGGGGTAGTATTCTCCAGGAAGCTGTGTATGCTCTGAATCAGCGTCCACTGTATGGTGCTGTCTCTCCCATAGCCAAGAGCATTCATGGGTCCAGGAGCCAAGGGATGGAAATGGGAGTGGCACCACTCACTATTACCCCTAGTGATCCACTAGGAAAATTTTTGCTTCCTGCCCCTGCGACCCTGAGCTCTGCTGGTCTACAGGTTTTAGTTCCAAAAGGGGGAGTGCTTCCACCAGGAGAAACAACAATGATTCCATTGAACTGGAGTCTAAGACTGCCACTTTGTCACTTTGGCCTACTCATGCCCCTGAATCAACAAGCCAAGAAGGGGATTACATTACTGGCTGGGGTGACTGACCCTGGCTATCAGGGGAAATAGGACTGCAACTACGCAATGGAGGTAAAGAAGAGTTTTCCTGGAATATAGGAGATCCCCTAGGTTGTCTTTTAATACTACCATGCCCTGTCATTAAAATCAATGGAAAACTGCAGCAACCCAATCCAGGCAGGACTACCAATGGGTCTGAAACTTCAGGAATGAAGGTTTGGGTCACCCCACCAGGCAAAGAACCACAGCCAGCTGAAGTGCTCGCTGAGGGTAAAGAGAACATGGAATGGGTAGTGGAAGAAGGTAGTGATAAATATGAACTACGACCACATGATCAGTTACAGAAACAAGGGCTGTGATGGTGTTTCGTTCCTGTTATACTATTTAAGTTGTAAAATATCAAGTTTAAGAATGAACGTTACCCAAGGACTTGCACCCTATTCTGGAGAGAGTTACTGTGTTTCCACTTATATGTAGGACAGTTGAGTATTGTTAGGTGAAAGGAAAAAAAGTATGTTTTAATGTTTTTTATTTAGAAATTAGGTATGGTTTAAGGTGATATATATAGCTGCCAAGTTGACAAGGGGTGGACTATCATGGTCAGCTTCCTGTGTCAACTTGGCCAAGTGGTGGTACCTGTTTGTCTGGTTGGGCAAGTGCCGACCTGTCTGTTGCGATGAGGACATTTCATAGAATTAGATCATGATCACGTCAGCTGCATCGATAGCTGATTCCATTTGTAATCAGCCAAGGGGAGTGTCTTCTGCAATGAGTGATGCTCAATCTAATCACTGGAAGCTTTTTAAGGAGAATTCAGAGGAGACAGTCTCTCTTTTCCTGCTTTGGCTGGCGAGCTTTGCCTGTGGAGTTCATCCAGTCCCTTCCATTGGAATCGTCGGGTACAGAGCCTGCCCTGTGGATTTTGGACTCTGCGTTTCCATGAGACACTTTTATAACTTTTATATTTGCGAGTGTTCCCTGTTCATTCTGTTTCTTTAGAGAACCCTAACTAAAACAGGAGGTTAGAGCAGGAAGAACTCAATGAAGGCCAGGGCAGTTGAAAAGGTTTCATCTAAGAGTTACAGTTTTAGCCTCTATCTTGAAAAGTGGGTCATATTTAGAAAGATATATTCACTTCTTGGGGGAAGAGTGAGCTGGTATGAGTGGTCCAGCCAATGGCCCTGAGAGCTCGGGTCACTCACAACTCAAGGCCTTAGAAGACATTCATCTACTCCTTCCTGTGCATTTCTTATTATGATCTACTACATTGGCTTCACTGAGTTCATTAGCATATGAGTAGCAATCTTCCTTCTTTGAAGCTTCAAGGACTCTGTTTATTTTAAGAACCTATCAAATTGGCCAGAACTAGTGGTGGTCATTTTCTTCACCTACTTAATACATTTTAACCTTTCTAATGCACTCTCTCTGGCTTAGTGGTTTCCAGGCAGTAGTAAGATTGCCCCGCAGTGAACACTTGACAATGTATGAAGACATTTTGTTGTCACAAAGTGGGGGAGGGTGGTGCTACTGGTATCTAGGGCGTAGACAGAGTCTAGGAAGACTACTAAACATTCTAAAATTCACAGGCCAGCCCCTTATAGCAAAGACTTATTCAGTGCAAAATGTCAACGGTATGGGGGCCGAGAAGGAATGCCTATAAACATACACAATACTTTCTGAATAAATTTATTTTAACAAGTTTGAGAACTTTCTTTTCCCCTTTTCTATCCTTAAACTTGACCCATGTCTATTCAGTTCTAGAAGGCTCAGCCCTAATTCCAAGGTGTTCCCAAGTAAAGTTGCCTTACCTGTATTGCCTTAGTCCAACCCACCCCAATACGAAAGGATTTTGTATCCTTCGTATACAAACTATCCTTTTGTATACAAAGTGAGGGAAAGGGCACTCTAGGACACTCTGGTTATGAAATGTGTTCTCCTGTTCTGCAAGTGATACACTCACACCTAAACACAACCAGAAACAAGAAAATTATTGAAAGCCAGGGCATTCTGTACCTTTTGTGCCCATCCAAAACTAGATAGCCACTAGATACTCAAAAGGGAGGAACGTTATTATCTAAGTATTTGTTGAGTACTTTCAGTTTTTGAGATTGCGTAGGGGAACAAAAATCAGGATAACCTGAAAAGATTCACTCATGAACTGATCCGTTTATAAAACTGGTCCCAAACATCCCTCCCAAGCAGTATCCATTACCAGTGACTTCATCAATTTGACAATGCCTGTGAAACTCAGGTTGATGGTCAAATGTTGCATAATGCCCCAGTGCAAATCAATTGCAAAATGAAACAAATTTTTGTGAAAGATAGGGAGTTTCATGAAGGAAACTGAAGTGATGCTAGGAAAATACCCAAATTACACTCAAAGCCATTGATCTGGTACCATCTGATCAGCTACTTGAAAAAAAAATCAAGAGGATGACAAGGAAGAATTTTGTAAGAGAATGGTTTACATATCAAAGGATTAAGCAAGGCTCTTAAAAAATTGATAAAGTCCTAATCTGACAAAAGCGAACAACTTTTATGATTGTACTATAAAAGCAACATGAAGTATAAGATACATGATGCTAGCCTGTGCATTTTTATCAGGAAAACTACCTGGAAAGCTTCAATTAATAAAATTTTGTTCTAAGAGTTAGACCATAATTGCATTACAACTGAAAATGTTTTGATACAAAATATATACATAATCTAAAAAATGGAAACTCAAATTAAAACCCAAACTGTTTTCTCCACCATATTCACCATGGCATTTTGCCTTCCATTTAAATTGACTCACTTTAGGTGGTACTTTTCCAGTGCTAATTACCTTCACAAAATTGGCCTCTTCCTAAAAATCCTGACCACCTGAAGCAAAGACAGAATTATAAGACAGGCTAAATCTCCTTTCTCTGATTCACTGCATTGCCAAACTTTCCTTTCCCAGACCTGATTTCGAGGCCCTATACTACACCCTTCATCATAAAAATTTCCAACAGCCTCCTCCACATCTGCCTGACAATCACAATTGACTTCCAAAAAAATGGGGATGAGAGGGTGTGAAGAAAGTTAAAGCAGAACAAAAGACCCTCCAAAATCTAAACCCAAATCCCATTGCTCTTAGAATAAAAGTCCAACTCCTAACCAGAGCCCACTCATGCTGCCTAATCTGACTCCTACCAGACTCTTCAATCCACCTTAAGCCTCTTCACGCCTCTTTAACCAATCAGCCTCACCTGGTCCTCTCTAGACTTGGCCCATTTTGTGGCCTTTTCATACACTGGCTGCCTGTCTGGATCATTCTTCCTCAGTTTTTTCCACTCTGAACCACAAGTCTCAGCACAAATGACTTCTCTTTCTGTATCACTGCATTTATCAATACTCTATATGTATATAGTAGATGCTGAAAACTATTTGTTAAATGAATAGATAAATGATTGACTACGTGGACAGATGGGTGATAAATAGATGGGTTTAACTCTTGTAGAAGAGCCTTCCGGTATCTGCTGTCAATAGTCATTATCCCCTATGGCCATTTTCCAAGCAATTGTTTCTCTCCCTTGGATGATTTGAGACTGAATTGGTGAATTCAGAGCTAGGCAGGGAAGAGCCTGATTAAGGTCACTGCACAGATCCCCAAGGACATTCCCTATCATCCATTTTCTCATGCTTTGTGTCAAGTCTTGTTTCCAAACTCTCCAGTGGCAAAGCTTCTATTACCTCCCCGTGGATACCCCCATCCACACACTCTCCCATTGTGAAATTTGTCCTGATTTTCCCAGCCTAAATTCCTTTCTGCCCAACTTCACCCCATTACTCACAGCTATCTCTCTTTGGACTACAGCAAACAATGACTCTGGAACTCACTTTCTCCTCCTGGCTTCCCACAACTTCCCAAATCCTTACCCTGTTCCTTGATGAAGTAGAGTGGCATAAGACCTGTACAGGAAAAGTTGACACAAACGTCCTGAATTAGAACTCGGTCACCACCAGCTTCACCTCACCCCTCTCTCTCTCTCATCCATGGTTCCCTTGCCCTGTCCCTGCACCCAACCTCCAAAGACCAATCTGGTTGCATTTTCCCATTTCACAATTCTTTCTATATAAGGTCCTATGCTTGAATATACATGGAAAGCTTCTGGAGAGGAAACTGTTAATGATGGTGACCTCTGAAGAAGGGATGGTTGTGGGGAAGAAGCTTTAGTTTTTGTTAATGTGTTTTTATGCTATTTGTATTTTGAACCACTTGCAAATACTACTCTTTTACACTGAAATTATTTTAATTAAGTTTTTAAAAGCACAGTTCTGCTCAAGTGGCTACACTAGAGAAAGGATAGGGCAAGAATGAGGTTGCAACACTTTCCATGAGCAACTGTAAAAAGAAATTTCAGTGTGACAAATATAGGGTGGCAGATACTCTATAAAAATACAGGGGGAAAAAGGCACAGTATACAAAAATAAAGACAGCATTAACACTCCCCCATTACTTATAATAATTGTGAACCAACATAAATATGTATACTCAAGTACAGAGAGGTATGACTATCACAGTTTATAAAAAAAATTATTAGCGTTTTTACTACAAAAGTAGTATGAATTGGAGTTTTCCAGCTGTTAAATCTGATCATCAAAACATTGCCAATTTTCTCTGCTCCCCAGTTTGGGGGGGAGGGGGCGGGGACCTTGCTGTAATTAAGGGATTTGCTCACTTCTTAACAATTCTCAGATTTGGAAGTATGGTTTCATGTTCAGTTCCTTTCATATAATTTCATAATTGGCTGGAAGTAGCAAAGACTGCCACAGATGAAGATGGTGATTCTGTGTGTCTCTAGTAGCTGTATTCAAAGTTAAACTCCTCCAATCTGACACCAGGAAGGCTGAAACAAACCTCTGATTGCAATTTTTGCAATCTAAACCTCCTCCAAATCTCACCTGTCTCATAGGACGTGTATACTTTCTCCAGCCCTGATGGGCTCCGGCTTCCATTATGTCTCCCTGGAGTAATGTTCTTTCTACACTGATCTCTCAATCCCACACGGTGGGCACTAGCCCATTCAAGGCCAGATGTGTAAGACTGAGATGTCCCGTCAGACCAGTTATATCGACTAATGTAAGACCCCCTAAACTAAAGCATTTTTAGTTTCCAACTCAATAATGCCAACATATTTGTTCTAAGTTTCTCCACTACCCTCATGGTTGTGCGCGCGCACACACACACACACACACACACACACACACACACACATGCACAATCATATTGGACCATAACACAATTGCTTTTCATAGTACAGAATCCTAAAGTGCTACCTGGCCATCAGGGTCAAGTACTCTAATACAATATAATGGTAGCCTTTTCTAGGTTGCACCAAGTTAACTTAATGTAAGAGGCTGGGACTGAGGTGCCAGATTTAGAAAAAAAGGAAAAAAAAATTTAGAAAAATGTCCATGTGTCAGACTCTGGCTGGAGATTCTGAAAACGGGATGTGCACAGAAATGGAAAATATGAGCATGGTGTAAGGGATAAAAGACTGGACAAGGATCTGGGAAACTTACATTCAAATTCCAGCTTCAATGTTTACTGGTTGGGTGCTTTTCCTTAAGAAAACCACCACCTAATAGTTCTCTTACCTAGAAGATAAAGTTATTATTATCCATGTGACATACAAAGTTGTTATGGGAATAAAATTAAAATAATGCAAAGTAGAGAACTTACTTAGTGTGTCTGTAAAATATGTCCCTTCTGTAACCCTCAGAAACTATCTACAAAGCATAGCAATAACGGGGAAACAGGCTGCCTGATAATGACATAGATTCAACTTCTGGGAGCAGACAGACAACCACCAAGGCCATTACGAAGTGATTTAAAATCCTGCAGGTGCCATAACAAATTACCATTGTGTTGGCAGATTAAAATAGCAGAAATGGGGTCTTTCACAGTTCTGGAGACCAGAAGTCCAAAATCAGGGCCATGCTCCCTCAGAACCTCTAAGAGAAAACCTGCCTCTCTCTTCCAGCTCTTGGGGCTGCCAGCATTCCACAGCTTGTAGCCACATCACTCTAATCTTTAAAGTCAGCCTCTTTCAATCTCTGCCCACTCCATGTTCACGTTGCCTTCTCCTCTGTGTGGGGGGTTACATCTGACAGCACTAAGTCATTAAATGGATATGAATTTCCTGTGAAGAAAGGAGAGCCTAGAAGGGCACCCTAGTAGACAGATGAGACTAGAAAGGCATCCAAATCCCAAATATGGGCTCATCAGAAGGGAGAAGAGGACAACTTTCCTCATGGTTCCCACCTTCGCTTATAGCCATTCTTGCGTCAGGCCAGAGGGAAGTGAGGAATTCTGTCTACTATATGTCATTGAGTTCATTCCTTCATTCACTCTAACAAAGATTTTTTGAGTTTGTACTATGTACCAGGCACTGTCCACAGTACTGGAAATAGAGCAGCAAAAAACAAAAACAAAAAAAGATGAAAAAGAAAATGCTTCCTCTCATGAAGCCTACATCACAGTGAGAGTTAAATCAACTCAACACAACAACTGTTTACAGAGAACCCACAATGTGCCAGATATTTTGATGAACAAGATCACATATTTGCACAGAATCTACTTGGCAAAAGTAAGTGAGTGGTATGTCTAAGAAAGCAGCCTTTGTCCTCTAAGGTGAACACCCAACCGTCCAAATAACCCATCTTGCTGAAAGTCTGTGAGAAAGGCAGAGCAATCAGGGGAGTCTTCCCTTGCAGGACATTTTTAGGAATAGTGTAACTCCTGGAGCCACCATTCTTCACTCTGTCTTCACTATTGCAGGACTCCAGAGTCCTCACAAAAGAGATTCTGAAAGTACCGCTCATCCAACTGGCTCCATGGTCCATGCTCCCCACAGGAGGGCTGCAGGATGGAGCTGCATTCCATCTTCTCTGCCAGGTGATGTGAGAGCGGCGGCATCACAATACCAAGTGGGCACCCCAGCCGCTGGATGGGAAGCAATTCTAAGGGAGTGAGGATGGGGATGCGGGGGCAGAAAAAAAGCGGGGAAGGTGGCTCCTTTTTATTCTGCACGCGAGTTTCTCTGGGTCCCATAAATTCCTGTGCCCTGTATATTTCACTCAGCTGTCTAAATGAGGTTTGCTCATATAGCTACCACTGTGCAGAATCAATCATGCCCTCCTGCACAGAATGTTAATTGCGTGCCTCTCAAAAGAAAAAAGTGAAGCACACTGCAGAGGCCTCAGGAAAAAAAAAATTCAAAACCATTTTTTGGAATTTACAATACTTTTTAAATTGCTGTATGAAGTAAATAGTCAAAAACGCAGGCGCAATCCAGCTGCAATCCAGGTGCTTTTTTCCAAGCTAAAGAAAGAAATGTTCAGAAACCTCTTCACACTTTCATCAATTGTTCCACACAACACTTCCAGACCCAGCTGCTGAGCTGCCCAAATAAAGAAGCCCTAAGCATTCCCAATAACCAGTGTCCCTGGTCAATGCCACACAAAACAGCCCATTCAAACTAACCTAGGCTGCAAATTCCCATTTGAATCTAGCAGGGGCTGGCTTGGCTCAGAGGTAGGAATAGAAAAGAAAAGAAAAACAGCTAACAAAGAGTCCCCACCATCACCACCACCACCACCCTTATACCCAAAAGAAATAAATATATGAGCTTGGCTCTTACAAAAGTAAAATTAAATGGGTGAGTGGCAGCTGAAAAAAAGTCTTAATTAAGTCACCATCTAAGTGTCTGGGACCCCAAAAGCCAAGGCTGTTTCAGGTTGTCTATTTTTTCTTCTACAGTGGTCATATTATTAAACCACAGATCATGTTCTTAAGGAGGGCAGAAATGCTTGAAAACACAGAGATACAGACACACACACAAGCACACGCACCTCTTGTAGGGAGGGCAAAGAGCTGACTCCACAACCAGAGCCTTCAAGGATCCTATTGTTTCCTCAAGGAGTGGATGGACACAGTAACAACCAGATCGCCTCCCACCACCAATTTTGGGAACATGTGAAAAATACAGTACGCCGCTTGCTGGTATGTGGTCCGAGATGACTCATAAATCTTCTTTTATCTCCTTCGTGGTGTTAGCAGAAAAGGATGAGTTGCTTTTTCCATCTCATTCTCCCGTCTATCTGTCTGTTAGCCGTGCCCTTGAGCAAAGATTACTGATGCCCTGCCTTTGATATATGACACATCACCCACAGCAGCTTTTCATCAAGTGAATTAACCTGGAAAAATGCAAACCCACCTGCCAGTTGCTTCCAAACTTTGTACAATTCCTTTGTGTACTTCCTCTCTAATGCGCATCATGCAGGCAGGTCACAAGGGCAAGCCAGAAAAATATGGAAAATTAAGAGAATCTAAACCGGGGCTCTGTGAAATAACTCAGGCTGGAATAGGTTGCTTTTGCATAAAGGCTTTCAGAGAGTGTTTAAATGAAAAACCCCAGCTCAGCCACAGTTTAGAATGCTCTGCACCTGAGCTGGAAAATGCCATTTTCCCCTCAGTCATTTACTCTGTGTGGCCAGAATAACGGCAAGAGTCTCAGCAGCCACTGATGACATAATTATAGAAACTAATTGATGATTCCCAATCAAGAATCTAGAGGAACTGGGGAGAAGCTTGGAACAGGAAGGGGGGGGGGACAGATAGGTGAAGACAGGGAGAAACTGAGAGGCTAAGTCAGAGAGAAAGAAAACTGAGGAAGGGAAGGGAAAACAAGCATAACAACAACCTGGAGCTCCGTGTACCCAGTTGCATTGATAAGCAGTTCCTGAAGTTTCCTAATTATCATGGAGGGAGAAACGAAGATGGCAAACCTGATGTCTTAAACAGTCTACAATACTCAAAAGAAAACACTTTAGAATACATCAGCACCCTTGAACTGTTCAGCTGGAGAGAGCTGGACAAGTAGTTTTGGTGTACGAAATGGCCCATGACCCATTTCCCAGTCATGCAGCCAAAAAACCTGGGAGGTAAGGCTAGAAACAAAGCTCCCCAATTCCTGGGCTCTATCCAATACAACACACTACCTGCTAGCCTGGCTGAGCCCAGGGAAAAGGTGAATAATGGCTTGAAAGCAGACAGGGCTCATTGCATGGGGGGAAACAAATAAGAAAGAGTTCTCACAGGGAACAAAGCCAGACTCGGCAATTCTTGTTTACCCAAGTAGTGAACGGTTTCCCTCAATACCATCCTTGATTCTATAATCAAGTTGTTATTCTTTTCAAGGTGACATGTCCATTGTGTGGGACGTCTTGAAGGCCTGTGATGAGAGAGATCTTCCTGGAATATATTTTTAAAAAACTAAAATCCAAAGAACCCAAACTATCAATCATCGTTTCATGCCCGATACTCTAAGGTTTAGGGAAACTTGCAAACACTGGTTTTAATAAAGGGCATTATAAAAATATGCTGTAGTGCAGTTTAGGGTTCAGTGTACCTGCAGGCCCATCTTCAACACTACATTTATATTTCTGGCCCAAACGAATAGATTTTCTGAAATCTTTCCTTATCAAGGAAAGATCAAATTTTATTATTCTCTATAGTTCCTAAGGAAACAAAGGATTTTAGAAAGGCTTTTCAAAAATAAGAGTTGAAAAGGAAGTGGTACCTTGTAGGCATCAGTAAGTAAGAAAATTAAATTAGCCAAGACACCCTGTGCCTGAGCATTCTAACTAAATTTGAAAATAGAAATGAGAAAGGGACAATGTATGCACACCTATTGACTGATTAAAATAAAATAGGTCTCAAATCCCTCAGGGAGTCGGGTTCTTTGCTAGTAGGAACAAATAAAGCTTCCTTTCTTTCTGGACAAACTAACAGTTATCCACAAAATGGTAATACTACACCGCCGCTGCCACCACCAACTCCTCCAGCCCCCGCCCCCATCAACACACCCGACCAGTCCTCTGGCAAAGAGAGTGGTACAAAGTGGGTGAACAGATTACATGGGAGTTTCTGAAACACTGATTTATGGCTGAGACCATATACAGTTATCAGTAAAATAAAACATGACATTTATTGGGGGCTTACTATGTGCCAGGTATTCCAAAAAGTTTATCTGTATTGTATCACTGAATGCACCCGACATTTCTATAATGTAGATAATCATATTAGCCCCATTTTGCAGAGCAAGAAACTGTAGCTTGGAGAAATTCTGCGCCTCGTCCAAGGATATGCAGCTGCTAGTGGTGAAGCCCAGATTTTTACCCAGGCAACCCATCTCCAAAGCCCACAGCACCTCGCCAGGTGAATATGACCCAGGTTTCTGGGTCAACACACTGTTCAAGACGTGTGGGCACATCGCAAGATGTGTGGGCACTGCGCAGCTTCATTTACAGGAAAAAAACAGAACAAAAAAACGATGTGATCCTGAAACCCAGCACAATGTCAAAAAATAACAGCACCTATGTCTCCAGGTTGCTGCTGTGCCTTGCTCAACTGCCTCTCTTTGGGTAATAAAATCTTGAGATCCTTCAAGCAATTGTGCCAAAACAAAACAAGAAACCCACAGAGGTCATTAATTTATATCTCTTTTTCAGCCATGTTCTCCTAAAACACTTTTTACTCAGATTGTCCACTTTCAATTTTTTTTAATTATTTCAACATTTCTAAACACATGGTGAGTTCCATGTAGATAAGAGCCTTATATCTTAATGTACCCTTAGGTCTAAAACAAGACTTCATGTTGAATGCTCAATGACTGTATTTTACCTGTAGGGATCAGATCAAATCCTAGCTCCTCAGGGTGGGGGCAGGCTAGCAGAGACCTGTGGAATGCCCCCTCATCACCAAGCCCACTGCAGGACTCAAGTCTCCACGGCCTCCCGTTCCCTGATTTTTCTCTATTACAAACACAGACACAAGCACATGCATGTCTTGGTGTCAAAAAACATCAAAAGAGTCCAAAGACAAACATCAAAGGGACTGAGAAGAAATCAGTAAAGGATTAGCTACTTCACTGACGGATCTGAGGTCTTTATCCAGCACCCCTCGTCCTGCCGTGGCCACCCCATCAGGAGTGAGAGCAGGAACGCCTGAAAAAGTCCTTTAAACCTCACCCTGGCTGAGCTTTCTATTTCAAAATAATAGGACTAGGGCAGGGGAGGGTGGCAGTGTGATGGAAGGCCTTGCTTCCACCACTATTCAAATATCCATGCCTCTTTTAGTTCATTCATACATCGAGATGGTATTTTTCAACACATTAAATTCAATTTTAGGAAAGAATGAGCTGATGCAGTCAAAGGCACGTGACCAAAATCCACAGTGGGCTTTCCCACCGCCCTTTCCAGCCACTTTCAACCCCACTGCGGGGGTGCAGGCATCCATTACCCAAAGGCTAAGTGGCAGGCCTGGCTGCAGAAGGGGGAACTCCAGCCTCGGTTCGGAAGGAGCTTTTCATTACTTAAGTGCATTTTGACTTGAACCATATTAATGGGGCTCCAGATTCTAACTGTTGATGACTTTCAATGGGAATTTATACTTCTATCCTCTTGGGGCCCACAAATCACTAAATTCTCACCTGTGGTGAAGAAAGCCACAAGAGGGATTTGGTTTCAAAAACAGAGAGCAGTGATAATATATGCATTGCACTTTCTATGAGCAAATAAACATAATTGTCTTTTCCCCCCTTTTGCTACATTAAATTTTCAACTCTTTACTACGTCTTTTAATGAAAGCAGTGACTGAAAAATATAAACATGGATACATAATTCCCAATGAATTGGTCTAAGAGTAACTTGTAAAAACTGGATTAATGGTACAAAGCATGTACTTTATAAAAATAGCCTGTAGAAAAAAGCATTAAGCAATTACAACTCTGGCTCTGAAGGCTCCAATATTATAGGGTAATATTTCCTTAATGTTAGACTTCATTAACCCTAAGATAATCTCTCATAAATTTTGCTGATTTTTTAAGGAGAAAAAAATAAATTATGTTTATTAAACTACTGAATATGTTTATGAAAACAAGACATAATCTAGTGCCATAAACTTCTTGTCTTTATCTGAATGATCAAGGAGCTCATAAATAAAATATCACATAACAAAGTGAGTGTTAAAATTCATTACTGTAATAGCTATATTCATGATCTATTTCATTAACAGCCTCCTCTCCTTGGATAAATGGGCCCCTTGGCCTACGAGAGGAAAACCATTTACAAGACAAAATACTAAGCCACTTTTTCTCATTTTCCCTTATCTCTTCTATTCCTAACTTTCTAAATTAATTCTTCTCTTAAATCTTATTGTTCCTTCCAGTGTAACTCACAGCACATTAGAGAGAGCGGAGAGAAATAGAAGCAAAGAAATGGGTCTACAGAGTATAAGTTAATTAGGGATCTAAGTGAGTGGTGATGAAATTTGATGACATGGAGCCCCAAAGTGAATTTAGAAGCTTATCTTCTGAAAATATTTGAGAATAAAATACAAATAATAGAACTCCAAGAAATATTCAGTATATCAAGCAATCTATGCGAGCTTAATCACTAAACCCCATTTCCTGTTGAACTATATATTGTAGCACCGCTGATTGCATTCACAGACAGAATTTGCCAACCTCTATCTTCAGTGATTTTGCAGGTAATTTTATTTTTATCGATGTATGTATATACAAATACTCAGAGAGGAAGGTGAGTGCTTTCCTTTGTTTACCAAAAATGAAAAAATGTGCATAAATGGGACTCTAAACCCAGAGCTGTAAGTGTCCCAGCTCAAATCACCCACTAGACTTCCTAGCTAAGCTTCCCAGCTAAGGAAAGGAAAGGTAAAGCTACAATGGTACTATGTCCCACCCTGGTAATTTGTTTAACCTTAATTCAGCAGAGTCCTAGGATGCAGCATCTACCCAGATAATAACCAGAGGATGCTGTTTATGATAATGGCAGGAATTAAAACAGAATTTTACAACCGCTGAGCTCAAAGAAGGCAAAAATCCCCACACGAATATCAAACAGTGTAAATAAAAAAGAATCCACTTGCTTTTATTTCAAACTGCTTACCAGTTTACCACTGATTCCGTGTAAAGACAGCATTCCCAGAGCTTTACATGTATGCAGGTAATAAAAGTAATAATTAAACGCAACAAGCACTCACAAAGCCCCTTCTTCCCCTGCCAGGCACTGCAGGACAGACAAAAATGAACACAACATAGCTCCCTGCCCTCCAGAAACCAGTATCTGGTAGCAACTTTCTGGTGTCTGAGTCTCTGCCACATGAGGCAGACTGTGGTGGGTGCTGTTAGAACCTTACAGGGCCCAGAACGCGCTGTTAAAGGATTGAGGAAAGCTGACCACAGGGCTCCACCAGGGAGCTCGAGGGCATTTGAACTGAATTTTTAAGAACAGAGAGGATTTTGAGGGTCTGGGAAGGAATTTCAGGTGGCAAGAACCTCATGGGCAATGTTCCCAGCAGGAACCATGACAGGTTCTGGAGCCCTGAATCACCATGTGGAGCAGAGCTTCCTCCATCCCAAAAGAATGGGCAAGAACACTCAGACTCAGACGCCACAATCAGATTTCTGAATGTTTATTACCCAGGCAGTTCTCTAAGGTCTGTCTACATGTTCACTCGTTTAAGGTTCAAAAACAGCTCTGCTATTATCCCCACTGTATGCACGAAAAAAACTGAGGTTAAAAGATGTTAAGTGACTTGCCCTAGGCCATATAGATAATAAGTAGCAAGGCTGGGAAATAAACTCAGGGTGTTTGACACCAGAATGCCCACTCCTAACAAAATAATCTGCGGCAGAAATGGCTGTGTGCTTACCAAAATCCATTTCCTTCATCCCGCAAGCATACACGTGGACTATATTTCCCAGAGAGGTGTCGCCATGTGACTCAGTTTCAGCCACTGGAATATAGCCCTTGATGAAGGTTATCTCCAAGCTAGGCCCATCAAAACCTCCCATACAAACCTCCACCTCTTCTCTCTTCCCCTGTATGCTGACCTAGTGAAAAGCATTCAGCAGAGGACTCTGAGGTTCTTGGGGATGGGTGAGGGGGACTGGCAGGATGAGTGGGGGCATGGCTAAGAGGAAGTCTAGATCCCTGAATCATTGCATGGAGCAGAGTTTCTCACCACCTCAAATGCCAGGCAAATTTTGTATAAAAAATAAACTTCTATTATGTTAAGTGCCAGAAATTTGACTATAGCAGTTCAGTCCCCCAATACATGACACAAAACTGCCTCATGAATCATCCCACGGTCTTGACTCCCTCAATTACAAAGAAAATGGGTTCACAGTTATTGCCAAGAATGTGGCAGTCTAACAAAGTGAAGAAAATAGCCTTAAGAGTCAGTCAAACCAGAATTTGAATCCAGGTCACCCAATTTACTTGCTGGGCAAGTTACAGAACATTTCTGCACTTCAGAGCACCAGTCATAATATCTATAAGGGAAACATCTGTAAAGGGCATAGGATATGATGGGCATATACAAAGTACCCCCTACTACTATGCACATTTTTGCTCCTTAGGCCTTTGTGGTAGTTTAAAGCTATAAATACCCCCAGGATATCATGTTCTTAAAGCTAATCCATTCTCGAGGGTGTGAACCCATGGTAATACATGTAGGACCATTTGATGAGGCTACTTCAATTATGGTGTGGCCTACTTCAATCAGGATGCATCTTAATCCTATTACTGGAGTCCTCTATGAATGAAATTCAGTAAAAAGAGATAAAACCACAGGATAGAAGAAGCTGAAATTCAATGGAAACTTACAGAGAAGGGAGAGACCAGCAGAAGATCTCTCTTATGGCAGACAAGCCAAGGATCACTGACAGTCAGTCTTTGGGAACAAAGAATCATCTCGCTGATGCCTAGATTTGGACATTTACCCAGCTTCAAAACCATGAGTAAATAAATTCCCATTGTTTAAACCAACCCACTGCACGGTATTACTTGAACAGTCAAGGAAACTAAAACAGATCTTGTATAGGAGTGTGGGATGCTGCCATTTCAAATACCAAAACATGTGGAAATGGTTTTGGAACTGGGTAATGGATAGAGACTAGAAGAACTGTGAGGTGCTTGATAGAAAAAGCCTAGATTGCTTTGACAAGACTGTTGGTAGAAATACAGATGCTAAATGTACTTGCAGCGAGGCCTTAAAAGGATATGATAAAAGGTTGTGTTGAGGGAAACTTGAGGAAATGCGATCTTTGTTTTAATGCTTGACAGAGAAAACTTGATGAAATTGATGTCTGAGGTGAGACAGAAGAAAGAACTTGAAAATAATGAACTTGGATATTCAGTTGAGGAGATCTCTGAGCTAAGTTAGAAAGTGCAGCCTGCTTCTCCATGCAGCTTAAAGTAAAATGTGAGAGGAAATGGATAGAGCAAAAACTGAATTTTTAAGCAATAAGAAACCAGAAATTGACGGTTTGGAAAATTCTGAGCCTATCCAGATAACGTATTCTAAGACTAGGGTCAAAATGGCTCATTCAGGAACCCCACTGAGCTTCCAGCAAGTAAATCTCTGGAGAATAGGGCTCTACGTGATGTTTTAACTGAACATGGAGCCAGTCAGCCTTTACAGTTAAATTCAGGGTTGGAAATGTATTTATATAGGAAAGATCTATGGAAAATTCTATTGCCTGATGGCTTGGATCCCTGTGAACTACATGCAAAGCAGACAAAATTTCTGAGATGATTTGTATGAATGGAACCGCTGCCAGCTGTACTGAAAGGGGCAGAAAAGGGACAAATTGGAAGAAAAATTACTTTAAGGGCACACCTGTGGAAGGTGAGGTTTGTACAAAAGATAACTTCTCTGGCCAAGAGAGTAAACCCACCCATGTGTATGGAAAGGGCAGGTCTGCCCCTGCCCTGGTGCTTGGATGTAGCAAGCCTGCCATCCCATTGTTCAGAGAGAGCAACCACCACGCCAGTGCTCGCAGAGGGTAGGCCCTGTGCTCTGACATCGCTGAAGAGCCTGGCCGCCATTCCAATGTTTGGAGACAGTAGAGCCTTCATCCCAGGGTTTGGGGAGAACAAGACCACTGTGTAAACACTTGGAAGTGGATGGGACTGTGGCTTTATCAGGCCAGGGGGACAAAACATTGATCCATAGATGACTCTCAGACCGTGAAATCTATTAGAGTCTGGGATCCATAACCCCTATTTTCTCTCCAATTTCTCACTATCCGAACAGGAATGTCTAGTCTATGCCTGTCCTCCTACTGTATAACAGAAGTGGATAACATGTTTTCTAGATTTTACAGGTTCACAGATGGAGGAAAACTGTACCCCGCAGCAGACCATACCCATAACCGATTTTGATGAGACATTGTTCTTAGCATTGTTACTGATATGGCTTAAAGCTTTCGGATATTCTGATGGAATTAATACATTTTGCATACAGAGAGAATATGTCTTTTTGGGGTAGAGTGCAATGCTTTAAGAACAGAAAAACATGTTCTTAATCTTAATCCATTCCTGTGGGTGTGAACCAATTCTAAGTAGGACCTTTTGATGAATTTACTTCAGTTAAGGTGTGGCCCACCTCAGTCGTGATGGGTCTTAATCCTATTACTGGAGTCCTTTATAAGCAGAATAAAATTCACACATAAAAAGGGAAAGCCACAAAAGCAAGAAGCTGAAATTCAATAGAAAATTGGAAAAGAAGGATGAGGCCACCATGTGCCTTGCTATGTGACAGGGAACCAAGGATCGCTGGCAGCCAATCCCAGGATGCCAGTCTTCAGAGGAAAACATGGCCTTGATGATGCCTTGATTTGAACTTCCTCTTAGCCTAAAAACTATAAACTAACTAAATCCCATTGTTTAAACAGACACATTGCATGGTATTCACTTGAGCAGCCAAGAAAACCATTACTGCCTCTCATGACATAAACACCTATACCACTCAGGATTTTGTTCAGATGCACAGAACAAAAGAAAACACAATGGAATGAAATGAAAAGGCACTACAATATCAATGGCCTGAACAAAGAGAGAAGTTTATGTCTAAGGTATGGAAAAGAAGTTCAGAAGGAGATAGTCCAGGACTGGTATACATAGTGGCTCCAAGTAGTCAACAGGGGCCCAGATTCCTTGCAACTCTATGCTCTGCTGCCCCTGGTGTGTGGCCCTAGTCCTCATAGTCCAATACTGTTGCTGGAGCTCTAGGCAGAATGGGAAGAGAAAAAGAAAGGAACGCCCTCTCCCTTTTAAGACTTTCTGGAAGACTCACACTACCACTTTGCCACATGGCCACACCTAGCTCCTTGCTTCAAGGGCAGAGGTACAATATGCACAGCTAGAATAATAATAAGGCTTTTATCAATAAAAGGATGGAGAGATTGGATCTGAGAAGCAGCCAGCAATCTCTGCCTCAATGCAAGAGTCAGCAAAAGCAAGCAAGCTGTGTTTACCTGAAAAGCTCTAGTAAACTTTAAAGAAGAAAATTACAATGGATGGCAAATACCCAATATATAGGACTGCAGTTTCCACTCTTGGCTCTCTACAGTCTATTCTCCACACACCAGCCAGAGTGATATGTTACAAATGTAATCCATGACCCCATTTACAACAGTTCAAAAGCTTCCCACTGCAAATTGAGTTAAGGAGTATGGAATTTATTTGCAGTATAAAAGTCCTACCTGCCTTGGCATTGTCTGTTTTCTCTTCCTGAATCTCACCTCTCCTTGACCCTCTTCCCTTGAGTGGCTCCTTCCTGTCACTCCGATATCAGCTTACCAGCTTCTCAGAGGGCCTTCCCTGATCACCCAGTCGCATTGCCCTACCTGAATTCTCTGCCTAGCACTCATTACTCTTCGATATTTTCTTGTTTATATATTTGTTTGTCTCTTTCTTCATTAGAAAGCATGCCGCTGTTAGAATAATGTCTACCTTCTTCACTGTTCAACAATTCCCCACAACCCACCTATTGGGGCAATCCTATGCTGGAACTCCTAATTTACACTTACACAGGCATTCATTTATCCAACAAGTACTTACTGAGCACCTGCCAGGTGCCAAGTACAACACATGGTGAAACAATACCACCCTAAATAAAGCCCTTTTTTTTGTTGTTTTTTTTTTCTCACATGGGCAGGCACCGGGAATCGAACCCAGGTCCTCTGGCATGGCAGGTGAGCATTCTTGCCTACTGAGCCACCGTGGCCCACCCAATAAAGCCCATTTTGACCATGTGAGCTGACCATGCCTATATTAACGCTTGTTCCAGTGGTGTTCATCTAATACAATTTTCTTTTCTGAGCCCCTTAGCACACACACAAAAAGTTTATGGCGTCCAGTGAAATGACAGACTGCATCTGTATTAATAGTAGATGAAGAGAGGAAGCAGCAGTTGTTTTTATGCCATCTTAAATACCCCAAAGTGAATACCAGCCAGAGGTTAAAAAAAAAAAAGTTGTTCATGGGGTCAAGAAGAGATGCTGACCCTGAACACAATCCACTAGTATTTTTATCCTTAAAAGACAGATTCATACCCACAGATACATATAAATGTTCTCTGCAGGAAATCCATGGAGCTCAACTGCAGGAAAAGCGATCCAGGAACATTCTATGGTTTCCATGAACTCTTGGAAAATGTGAGGATGCAGCAATAAAGATACACATAAGATGCATAAAGATACACAGGAGAGGTGCTGACAGAGAGAAAGAGAGGAAAAGAGAAAGGGAGTCAGGAAGGAGAAAGAACATTGTAAGAGGGAAACAGGAGAAAAGGGAGAAGGAAGGAAAACAAATCAAAGAAAGAACAGCTATTAAAAATGCTGAGTTGAAAATGTTTCAGATGGCCTCTGACATCTAATAAGTCATCTGTCTTTCCCAATACAGAAAAGTCATTACTTACCAGTGAACTAATACCAGCAACTGTGACAAGTAAAAACAACAAAGCCCATAAAAATATAAAAAGTTCACCCCTTGCAGTTAGGCGAAAAAAGAATGTATTCAATTTTTAAGATGAAAAACATTTGAACTGACTGAATTTATTGTAATTCAACTTGTATTATATGTTGAGAAAATGAAAAGGGAAAAAATATCCACTGCCTAGCCTGTCTTCGACTTTTCCTTGGAAAAAGAATACAATGCATTTTTTGAGAGCATGAACTCTTCATAGAAACCAGTCATAAATATCAGCATGGCACCCTGGCTACATGCCATCAAGTCTCATAGCAGAGGCATGAACTAATAGCACCATCTGCCCTGCCCACGTGGACCCCCATAAAACCAGCTATTGCCCCCTTCCTCACAAGGCATAAGCTGGGCCTAAACTATAGCATGAAGAACACAGGTCAGATAAAGGTAGAACTTAGGGGCTATAAGCCTTCAGGCTAACCAGAAGCAAGGGACGATATTTCTTGCCTAGGAAGGGCTGGAAGCAATAGTGTACAAAAACAGAGGGACAAATTTCATGGAAAATGGCAGCACAAGGAAGTCTTCAGAGGCAAGGAAAGCCTTGCCTTCCCCACCAGCCATAAAGTCGTCACCATTCTAGGACTTGCCAGTGATTCCTCTCTTTCCTTCATTCCAACCCACCAGCAAGCACTAATACTCTCTTAAAAAATGTAGCCCCATGTTTCCACTTCTTTACATCCTACTGCCTGCTCCCTACTTCACACCACTATCAACTAGCTTGGGGGGCGGGGGGCGGGGGGAGGCACCGCACTGACCTTCTAATGGATGCCCAGCTTCTTTTGTGTGTACATAATTTCCAACCAGCAGATAGTTCCCGAAAAACATACACAAATTCTATTATCTCACCACTTAAAACGTAATGGCTTCACTGGTTTCCTATCACACAGAATAAAATCCAAATTCCTCAGTAGGCCCTACTACGATACTGCTCTACCTCCAGTGGCCCTCTCTTCTGCCAACTTTCCACCACCCTACACTCCTCTCCAGACCTTTGCCTGGGGTCTTTGCACATGCTGCTCCTTAGACCCAAACACCCTTCTCCTGATCTGCTCATGACCTTCTCCTTCACCATTCAACTTTCTGCTCACATGTCACCTCTCTGAAAAGGCCTTTCTTGGTCACCTGATCGAAAGCAGGCTTCTTCCTCCTTTCAATCTATCACCCTGTTTTCTGACCTTCAAAGCTCTGGCCACCACAGGAAGTTGTCTTAGTGCTTTAAATTCATTCATTTAGGTAACCTCTGTCACCTCCACACACTAGAATGTAGGTTCCCCAAGGGCAGGGTCCCTGTTGGCCTTGCTCACTGCTGTACCCTCAGCACTTTCAACAAGTCAGATAAGGGTGGGCATATAGAATGTACTCAACAAATATCTATAGGATGAATGGATAAATGAGCTGAGAGAATCACAGTTTTCTAGGGTTAGGAAAATGAATGAACCCCAGAGATTACCAACTCTACCCATTTTGCAGATGGAAGAACAGAGAGATGCCCAGAAAAGAAAATCAACCCCATCTGCACTCATGGTTAACACATGGCATGGTGCTCTTTCTCTCCTGCCATCTATCTGCTGCCCAGAAATGGAGATCTAACACAGAAATTATCAGATACACCCCCAGACTGCACAATGCCTCCCTAAAAGCCATGGAACAAATCAAAACTGAAGAAGAGGGCAGGCCACGGTGGCTCAGCAGGCAAGAATGCTCGCCTGCCATGCCCGAGGACCCAGGTTCGATTCCCGGTGCCTGCCCATGTGAAAAAAAAAAAAATGCATTGGCTAAAAAAAAAAAAAAAAACTGAAGAAGAAGAGGAAGAGAAGAAAGAAGGGGAAAAAGAGGAAGAAAGGGGAGGGGGGAGGGGAAGAAAGACAACAAGAACAGGAGGGAAAGGAGCAGGCAAAGGAAGAGGAGGAAGAGGGAAAGGAGGTGGTGGTGAGGAGGAGACCAGCACTGAGCAGTCAGAGAATCACAGAGGTCAGGTGCTTGTGGAGAAATGGTAACTGAGACTGTTGCTCCCAGACACGATTCAAACAAAAACTGGTCACAGGCTGGGGAAGTGAATGGATCCAAGGCAAACCACAGAAGCAGCAAATGCCTTGGAAAAACAAACCATTGGAAGAAAAGCAGCACATTGTTTACACATAAGCTCCCTCTATCTAACATGATTCTGCAATGTCAACACCAGCAAAACAATCACAAAGAGATCCGAGACAAACCCAAAATAGGGGTTCTCACCCTGGCTCTGCCCCTCATTTCTCCCTGGGGTTGACCTCTCTGGACCTCATTCAGGATTAAATCAGGATGGCCCAAACCCATCATTAGGTAACCCTTAGTGACTTCTACTATCCCTAAGTATACTACATGTACTAATTACTGAATATTTAAATTCAATACTTTTAGTTTTAAAAGAAAATTTATATTATCCCCTAAATGAGAGTCAGTATCATTTCCCAATGGCCATAAGAATAATAAATGTAAATAACATGAAAATACAATATTATTATGAAATTCCAGCTAACTGCTCTTTGTTGACTCTTGAAGGCTATGAGCCTAAGACCTCCTTCTCTCTTTGTTTAAAAAGAATCTATCAAGGATTTCAAAGGTTAGGAGGGTGCTAAAGGCAGACCAGCACCAAACTGTTGCTTGCTCCTTGATGTAAGCCAAAGGATTGGAAGAGAAGTGAAAAGGGTGACATGCTCACTGTGTGAGTCCATGCTGGCCCACACCTGGTCTGTGCACAGTCGCAGACCATCTTGCATGCCTCGGGACACATTCTGTTTTGGGAAAGGCGGATTTGAGCTCCCACTAAAGTCGCACCACTCTGTGACTGGAACCTCAATCCTCAGTGTGCGTGATTTACTTGATCAGACAAGCAATGGATTCAGTGATGCTCAAAGGTTTGAAAGCCAACTTCTTAAGAGCAAAGGAGATCACTGGAGGGGATTGTGGTGGTAGAGATGACGATGACGATAGTACCACAACTAACATGTATTTGTGGCTCACTACAGTCAAAGGGTCAAGCCAAGTAATTTCCATTTAATCCTCCCATTCTTTGAGACAGGTACAATTATTACTCTTATTTTACAGATAAGTTGAAGTTAAGCCAAACAAAATAGAATATTTATTATTTCAAATGTATGAGAACTGAGACTACTTGAAGGAATTTTTCCCAAGCTTTTTTGTCCATGACCCATGATTAGACATAGTAAGACGAATCACATGAAAATTGTCAATATTTGGCTATCTTTTTACTACAGAAACAACAATTTCCTATGTTAATATATTTTCCACTGGGATTCAATACAAAAATAATATACATATAGATATATATCTGATACAAAAGCTGCATAAACCAATATTTATCCTAATTATGTACCACAATTAAATCTCTTAGTGGCTGTACTTGATTTCAGAAGATAAAAATTATATTGAACACTTTTCATTGAATTCTGATACTTTTTTATTCTGTTCTATTTTTTATAATGTTAGTTACAACCCACTAAATTGATTTTACAACTTACTAATGGGTTGCAATCCCCACTTTGAAAAATACATACTTAAAGGAACTCTAATCGTAATCAAGAAAATGACAGAGCCTCCTGAGCTAGAAGACAGTATTTCATGCTGTCTTCTCAAGTGGTAAAGCAATGAGAACACTGACCCTGGCCCAAAATGTTTGTGAAATAAAATTTTAGAATTAGACTCCAAGAGGAACTCTCATGCAAAAAACAAATAATGAGCTTGGCTGTGTAAAGGAAATCTAAAACAACTTTGACAAATGTCTAATTTTTTTAAATTATTAACATAACAAAAAAAAACTACTTATTTAAATATTTGAGCATGAACATAAGTAGCAGAAGACACCCTGATAAACGGAATGTGTTCGCAGGCAAGGGAAGAATTCAAGACTGGAGAAGAACAGGGGACTGCCAGCCTTCAGCATAGCAATACTATTGGACTCTCTAAGTAGTAGTCAGGCTTTACTTAGCTAAAAAAAAAAAAAAAGATTAAATTTTTTAAATAAGTCATAAGAGTCATTCAGTGCAGTGGAAAGGTAACAAGACTGGGACTGTGAAGGCCTGCAATCTACACAGCGCACCTGCAAAGCTACTTGACTTCTTGGGGCTTTAGTTTCTTCTCATGTACAGTGAAGAGTGAGACTTTCTCTACAGCTAACATTTTAGAACCCTATGACCATGAAGTGTCCAGCGGTGATTTTCAGTTTTTTTTATTTATATTGTTTAGAGAAGTTGTAGGCTTATGGAAAACTCGTATCATTTTAATGAAAGGCATTAAAGATGGCAAATAGAAAGTCAGGCCAAAAGACACAAAGGGACAGATACGATATGATCTCATTTATATGAAATAACCAAAATCAGCATTTCATGAAGTCAGACACTAGAATACAAGTTGCCATGGGCCAAGACAGGGAGGAGAAGGGGAACTTACAGTTTAATTGGTCTGGAATTTCTGTTTGGGGGGATAGGAAAGCTTCAGCAATGAATGATGAGGACAGAGGCACAACACTGCATATGCAGTCGACACCACTGAACTGCAAATTCAAAAAGGAAGTTGTTGGGGTGCACGGGTGGTTATGCGGTAGAAGGCTAGTCTGCCACGCGGGAGACCCAGATTCGATTCCCAGACCATGCACCGCCCCCCTCAAAAAAAAGGAAGTTGCAGGTTGTAAGTTACCACACACCCACACAAAAAACCATAGAACTGTTCAACACAATGCTGCGGGCTAAAGTTAATAGCATAATTATAATAATATTGTTTCACTACTTGTAACGAAAGCACCACACTAATTCCAGATGTTAATAGTAGGGAAAACTGGGGGGGGGGGGGAGTTAGAAGGGAATTTCTTACTTCCTGCATGATGTTCCTGTAAACCTACAACTGTTCTAATAAAAATTTTAAAAACAAAAAATGTTAGGCTGAGCCAAGTGGCTCACCACTGGAGTTTTGTAGACAGTCCCAGCGGTTTTCGCTCAACGGAAGCCACTTAACTGGGTTATTGCTTCTCAAGAGTGACCCATATTGTATTTCATAAATTATAATTTTACGCATCATTTTTCTCTTGTTAACCAAGTGCCTTTCTTGGAGCTTCATTCTTGTGTGTTTTCAATATAGAGACAAAATTTATTTGAATAATACCATAATTAAATCTCTTAGCACTGTATTTTATTTTAGGAGATAGGAATTATATTGAACATTTTTTATTGAACTGTCATTTTTATCTTAACTATAGCTTAACCTCATAATCTAATTATTTTTTCTAAACCCACTTTACTGCTAATAAAAGAAAGATATGAAAAATTAAATTACATAAAGTATGAAACAAGTATTGCTATCATGAGACTTTCAGATTGAAAAACTAGCATGAAGTAATTTACACTTGCTGAAAAGTTGTTTTCTCTCATATTAAAAAATATCAAATAAAAGAAGAAACCTCTTTAAATGGAATAATAAATCAGGCTCTTCTAATTCCTACATATACTTCAAAACCAAAGCTAAATCATTTTAATGGAATATCAACTTTTCAATCACAGTAGAAAGAAGAATCAGCCACCCCTACAAGAACTACTACTAGGGTATCTATCAAAAGGATTTATGATAAAACCACCCTTTCTTCACTTTTCTCTTGCTCTCAAAGCATTCAGATTTTTACACTAAAATAACTAATATGCTCAACTTATTTGTTCACTGCTTTCATTTAGAGACTGCCTTAACTGTTTCTATCCTCCATAAGGGCCATTTCAGAAATATAAGCCTCCAAAAGGATTTCAGTCTATACCATGCCCTGCAAAACACCTACACAGAAGAGCATTTCAAAAATGGTTCTTACAATGATGAAATAAAACGTATTCACAGAGGCAATTGTCTTAGGCCGTTAAGCAGCATCTTAGCTCTAGAATCATCAAATCCTCCAACATACATTTGTAGGAATTTCTGCAAATAGGGACATCCTTACACAAATCAGGAGAAGCTACAAAAATGCATGTGTGTGCTTCTGTAAATTACATTCAGATTTTTCTGAGGCCAGATCTAGAAGCTCTGATTTAGCAAAGGTAAAAGATGATCCCTTCTCCACGGTAGTTTGGACTAAAAAATTATACAAAGTTGTGCAAATTATCCATTAACTGCAGTGAACAAAGCCCACCAAACCAGCTGTAGGTAGTTGGTACTATATTTTTTTGAACTCTTTACAACAAATAATTTAATTTAATAAATTAAATCATTTGTTTAACATCTCTCAACTCACTTGTATATAACACTTGCTCTAAATAAAGCATGGTAGGGCATTAGGTAAAATGGAAGACACAAAAATTATAAAATATGGCCCCTGCCCCCAAGGGAAGAACAGTCTGTTTAGCTGGAGTGCTGAGACACTAGCATGAAGAGAGGCTGAATAAACACAGCAACTTTAGAGTAGAGAAGCTTGGCCAACTGCCTTAACCAAGTGCACAAGTCTTACAGCACCAGTGAGAAGCCACATTGCTATCATGTCAGAAGGCACCTCACCTGCAGGGTGCTTCTTATGAAACCTCATAACCTCAGTCTAATCATTAGAAATTGCATCAGACAGCCCTAAACCAAAGGAGAGTCTACAAGATGCCTGACCAGGTCTCCTCAAAAGTGTCAAGGTCATAAAAAACAAGTGGGTTTTCACAGAGCAGAGGAAACTAACGGGACACAGCAATTCAACGCAACCAGAACCCAGGGTTGGAGACTGAAACAGAAAAAGCACATTAATGAAAAAACTTTTGGACTACAAACAAAGTTCAGGTGCAGCTAATAGCAATGATGTTCCAAGGCTGGGTCCTTTTATTTGACAAAGGCGCCATGGCAACATGACATAGCATTAGGGGAAGCTGCTGGGTAAGGCACGTATGGGGAGCTTCTGCACTATCTTTGCAACTTCCCTGCAAATACAAAATTATTTCAGAATTGAAAAAAAATAAAAAAGAAGCCAAATGGAATAAAGTGTTGTTACCAAGTGTCACATGAGCTTTAAAAAGAGCACATGAGGTATCTTTGGAAATTGCCAATATTTTTTGCTCTATGAAACAGCATTTTCATGATTTGACCTAATAGGTCACTGGTGGCTTGGGATCCCTTGTGGTGAAAATGAAGCTTACACGAGAGACAAAAGGAGCAGGAAATAGCAAGAAGGACGCACTCCGAGAGAAGGCAGACACAGACAACGTGGTCAGGAACAGGAAACAGACCTTCTGCACAAGGAGGCAGAAGATAAGGCAGGATGGGATGCAGAGGGCGCTGGGCAGGAAGTATTTTACCAACATGAAGGGCCTGGGTCCTGAACGTTCATACACAAACAAAGAGCCTGGTCCTTCAAGGGGCTTAGAATGCCCTCTAGAAAGGACCACTGCCTCTAGTGGCCCTGATGACAGTGAGTATGCCCGACTGTGTCAATCACCACATTTTTCAACCCAGAGTTAAGTTCCAACTTAACGGGAAGATCACTGAACCACCAACTGGCAGATCTCAATTCCAATTCTGGCTCTGCTTCCAATGGGATGAGAAACCCCAAGCAATCCCCTTACCTCTGTCTCGATGTCAGTAAGGATCTCCAAAAAGGAAGGGAGCTGTATGAGCCTCTCTCTAAGGCTCTTTCCAGCGCCAAAGCACTAACTCCACCATGGAAGGAAGCATGTTTCCTGGCTCTCAGAAGCAACATGTGGTTCACTCAAGTAGAGAGAACGCTGCAAGGTCCGTGAAAGTAAAAACACTGAGAATAAAAGGACTGTGTTTTTATACACAAGAGTCTATTCTTTTATGATATATGTCTAGACCCCTCTAAATATTTAAACAACGATATCGTACCAGTAGGAAAACTCTAAATCAGGCTCTGTGGTTAAGGAAGATCTATGAACAGATGTGATCTTATTAAGGTCCTCATGTAACTCAAAAACAATTTGTCATATCTGACAGATATTGTTAAATTATGTCCACCTGCCAGAGGCAACAAGAAATTACCAACCACCTTTACTCTACTTCTGCTCAAAATTCCCTAAAAAGCTCCTGTAGATTTGTCTAGGATATGTGTTGTTTAAAGCAGTAACTTAATTGTCACCAGCACATAACAGCCCGTCTTACAATTCCTTTTCATGTATATTTTATTAGGGGGCCCAACTGTTTCAACACCCTAGTGGCTTGACTTTAATGTAGCTCAAGAAACTCCCTAAGTTATATCACAAAATGTTTAACATCTGTGAAACTTGGATCCAAAAATGTTCCAATTTTTGCTTTGCTGGGGTAGGGAGAGCAAGGGGTGGGGGTGGGGGGTCACTCTGACCACAGTTTTCATTTACGATCGTGTGCAAGCTCACAGTTCTTTCCCGCCTCACAGACAGGAAGGGTATTTCGCATCTACCTTAATAGATGCTCAGAATTATTTCAACCCAGTATCACCATGCTTGCATTTCATTTTAAAAATGAACTCGTTTCCTTTCCTTTCTCTCAACCTTTGCCTCATCTCTCCTTCTCGCATTCCAATATTTTAATTGAGTCAAACAAAAGGAAAGAGAGAAGGGAAAAATGAAGTGTGAGGCATGTGGGGTATTTCCCAAGCTATTTGAAAACTTCTCAGAGCTCTTTGGTCTCCAGTGGTGTTTGAAATATTCTTTATCCCACGAAGGAAAGGATGAAAAATTGATCTGCTCCAAACTTCAAATACTGCCTATTTCCACAACTGCAGACTGTAGGAAAGAAAGGCAGGCTTAGGAGCTACCAGACCAAACAGGAAGCAGTTCTCAGAGGGACCACGGCTCATCCTAGGCAACGTCAGGGCCGGAGTGTGTACACAGAGCCGCTGTGAGAATAAACAGCGGCTCCACATCTAAGGGAAATCAAAGCAAAACTTAGAGAAGCTGAACATGGAGTCAAACCTCAGTAATTCTGATTAACTGGGGGTGGGGAGGGGAAAGGTCAGGTTGGAAGCGCGGACAAAGCCTTGCTGATAATAACCTTGGGTTTGTTTTTAGTTTAATTTTTTGGTTGTTTGTTTTGCACAAACCACTAGTGTCTACATTTTAAGGTTCACCCCCAAGCTCTCTCTCCAGATTCTCTTACCAGCTCCTACCAAGCTCCTCTCTGCCTTGTGCGTTCACCACAGCAGGCTGCTCACTGCTTTCTACACAGACCAGAACCTTCTCCATCCTTACAGTTTGGTTCACAATTCTCCCCATTGGGCCTGAAATGCCTCATCTCTCATTGTCTACTAAACAAACACCTTCTCAATTTCCAACAGCCTCCCCTTCAAATGTCACCTCCTCAGCATGGATCCCATAACACTTTGGGCATACCAAAAGTATTGGAAAGTGATTCTCAGCCATGGCTGAGTGCTATTAAGATCACCTGCAGAACTTTTAAATTAAATACCAGTATCCAGGGCCATCCCCATAGATTCGGAATGAGTTGGTCTGGAGTGCTGTCTCAGCAATGGTGTTTTGTTTTTTATTTAAAGGCTCCCTACTTGAGTGTAACATGCAGTCTGGGTTACAAATCTTTGGCAGTGAACTTGCCACACTGTTTAGGATGATTTCCCAATTACCCATGAGGAATGAACCCTCCACAAAGTTTGTTGTTGGTAGAAATGAAGGACATAACTACTTCAAGAGGCTTCTCTAAGAATAAGGGACTTGATGTGTCAAAGTTTTGGCCTCCAGGTGCCTCAACATCAACACTCATACATTTTTCCGAGCCTACCTCCCAAGTTCCTCTATAAGGGGTAACATGCCCATGAAAGAGGCAGGAGAAGACCCACCACTCTAACTCAACTTGATTTCTCATTATTTCCCCAACACAGTGAGGCATTTTGCCACTCCTGTCCCTGGCCCCCCCTCCTCCTCATCCAATTCAACTATAGGTATTGATCAAGGCCCTGCTAACCATTTCTTCTCTGGAAGCCTTCTCCTGACCACTTCAACCACCAGGGACTTATTTTCCAACTGGACATCCACTTCATTTAACACCAGTCAACAAGAGCCTTGACTGATTAATGATCTCATCTGTGAAAAATAAAAGCTTTGTTGTGGAGAGAATAAAGAACACCATCTTAGAGAGGTTTTCACGCCCTGCCCAAAATGCTAGGCTGGACCTACAGAACGTATTCCACAAGGATTAAGGACACAGTCCACCACAGTTGGTCCTGTTCTTTCCAGGTGAGGTTGCAGGACAACAGAAAGAAAGGGAAGGATTTTGCTCCAAAAAATCTACAGCTCCGAAAAATCTAAACGCCCCTGTGGTAGGCAGACTGCTAAGACAACTCCACAACCTTCACTCCCTGACCTTCACTCCCTGATGCTACTTCCACAATAGTGTTTCCTTATGAAACAAAAGGGATTTTGCAAGTACAGTAAGGTGACTAATCAAGTGACTTTAAGCAAAGGAGATTACCTGGGTGAGCCTGACCTAATCATACGAATCCTTTTTAGCATAAACAGAAATTTTCACTGACTAGTAGTAGAAGAGGAACTCGGAGAGATGGGAAACATAATAGATTCCACACGAAAGAAATAGCCCATTGCTGGCTTAGAGATGGAGGTGACCACATGGAAAAGAAAAAAAAGCAAATTCCCCTCCCCTGGCCAACAGCCAGCAAGAAAACAAGGACCTCAGTCCCACAGGAACTGGATTCTTCCCAAAGTGGGAATGAACTTGGTGCAGATTCTTCCCCAGATTTCCCTGTTGAATACACACAGTTGCTTATTCCTTGATTTCAGCCTTCTGAGACTCCAAGCAGAGCCTGCCCCAACTTCCAACCAATATAACTATGAGAAAACAAAACGGTGTTGTTTTAGGCTGCTGAATTTGGGGTAATGTGCTACATAGCAATTGGAAACTAATACAACCCCCAAACTAGCCAAACAAGAGAAGTCCTTTTGTGAATTAATACACATATCCTATATACTTATCCTGATATATACATACAGCGATAGAGAGGGAGAGAGAGGGGGAGGGGGGTGGGGGAGGGGAGAGGGGGAGAGGAGGAGAGGGGGAGAGAGGGAGAGAGATACAGAGGTAGAGAGGTAGAGAGAGAGAGAGAGAGAGAGAGAGAGAGATGGATTAGTTGACAGAATCCACCACAGTTGGTCCTCTTCTTTCCAGACGAGGTTGTGGGACAATAGAAAGGTAAGGATTTTGCTCTGAAAAATCCACAGCATAACCATCACCCCATACCTCTGTGGTAGGCAGACTGCTAAGATGGCTCCACAACCTTCACTCCCTGCTGCTACTTCCATAATGGCGTTGCCTTATGAAACAGATATACATATATATATGTTATATATAAAGACAGGCTTCTGAAAAAATAAAAAGTATTAGACCAATACAAGTACTCATATATATCTCTCAAAATCCATACCTGCATTCTATTCTATTGGAAATGCAAGCAAGTGGCCTAATAGCCTCCATATTAGGTGGTACTTTTTATAGAGACATTTATGAATTATTACAAATCAGACCATCCATCTCCAGTGCTATTACTGGGCACCATTTTTCGACACCTCTGCCAGTGACTGACAGAAGTTCAGATTCTTACTGAACTCCCTGAGCCTCCTACCTGGAGGGCTACACAACCAGGCACGTGGGAAATACCTCTGTAGGGACAGAGGGCCTGAGAGAACATGCCTATTTATCAGGTGGTCAATAACCGGGACTGCTTACCAAGCCCCCTGGCCTGGCAGAGGCCAAGTGACAGGAGGCCACAGAGGAGCATTCCCTACATGCACTCAGTCCCTGGGCTCTCCTGAAAGCCACATATCACCCAGCGCTCCCTGAAAAGCCTCGGGAGGTCAGCCTCAGCGCTCAGCCGAGGATCTGAGAAGGGGAGAGCCAGGAGCCAGAGCCCAGGCCCCGGCTGCCCAGGCCCACCAGCCTCCCACGTGAGACCAGGCAACAGCCGCACGTGCCTCCCCAGCAGCCACCCCTGACCAGCGCGGGTTTGCGGGCTTCTGCGTCAGCATCTGTCAGCACACAGCACCTCCACCATCGACAGGGGAGATTGATGTCCACGGCCTGGGAGAGGAACGTAACTACAGCCTATTCTAAAAGCACGCATTTATTTCCTTTTATTTCAGAAATGTATGCATTATGTATGGTGGTACATAAACGTTTTTATAGAGCCTCTTAAATGATTTACCATGAGGTATGTGTTGATTATAATCTCTGCTTATTTCAGCGGGCCTTGTTTAACCCATAGTATTTAATACAGTGAGATGCGTTTCAACCAACAGTGCCACGGGTAAACAAAAGTTACCGACCTACCTCGTGAGTTATATAACTTGTAACATGCTGTAAACAGCTCTGTCATTTTATTTAGCATATTGTATTGTGTGAGCTGCCTTATTTATCTGGTGGTAAATCTTTATGTATCAAAAATGCTACAGAAGGCACAACAGATAAATTACCCACAGACACTAACATCTGACTAGTTAATCAAACAAATAAGACATGGAACAAAGAGAAAAGCTATAAATATTGACAACAAGCTGCTTCAGTCACAAAAACATTCAATACTTCAGTTCTCAAGTGTGAGTTTTATATCAGTCCCCTGGAAACAGTTTGTATCCTCCAATAAATTTTTACAGTTGATTCACCTGCCTGATACCCCTCAGCCATTTCCTTCAGAAGCTGTCAAACCCGCCAACGATAATATATGGCCCGACCAACAGGAACAGCTGTAGCCATTCTCTCTGCAGGTTCTTGCACCCTGTTCTGCATAAAATAATACATCAAGATTAATTGATTTCCCGTCAGTCTCACAGAACAGAAAATTAATTTTCATGTAGCTATTTTCCCCAGCATATGAATTTTGTACATGGCAAGTAATTTAAGTTTTTAATTATTCATGAGCAAGGAGGGGGTGGGGGAGAGGCATGATAAAGGAGCTGGCGGAAACCCCAAGGCCAATCTCAGGGCCTGGGCTGGTGCTGAGGCAACAATAGCAGTTGCTAATGCCCGTATAAATAATATATGTATTAACATACATCTTAGTACAACACCAATTTCTCTCACTCTGACCCAAGACTACCAGGTCACTCGGCAGTACTCTGTCAAAGTCGCCGTGCCGGTTGGGTGTGACGTGCGCTGGGAAAACACAGGGCCTGTCAGCCATATTGAGTTGACCTCTGCCTGCCTCTCGGTGGCGGCCGCACAGCCCGGGCACCATAGGAGGTAATTTAACGGTCAGCGTGCAAGGGGGACCAGGCAAAAGTTGCTAATCAGCCAGGCGCTACCTCAGCAAGTCTTCCATTTGCAGGTGCCACCAACTTGTGAACAAGAAAAATGGAACCAGAACATAGGAAAAAAGCGTTTGACTCACTCCAGCCCCATCTCTCACAGACACTCTGCAGACCGGTGAGAGAAAAACTATCTCCACAGAAAGGGAAAATCACAACATGAGCAGCCAGCAATCAAGCACATTTGCTAAAATGCGAACTAAAACGCTCCCACAGTAGCTACTTCGAGATTGAACCAGCATACTTCACATAAACCGCAAGATGAGAAAACGGGCAGAGTCTGTCTCCAAGTCCCGGAACTTGATTTGAACCAGGTTGGGACACACCATGGGCCTGTAGCATCTCACACGGCACTCCTGGGCACGGAGGCAACCAGCCATGGGGGTCAAGGTTTTAGTCATTGATTATTTACTGGTCACTACTTCTGCCCTGAGTATGAAGCCGCAGTGTAAAATGGGGAGATCTCTACAAACGATTTTTTTTCCCCCAGTTAAACAATTTAGACCCCATCTTCACCACTGAAGAATCACGGTAGGAAGAGAATCAGGACAGGGCAAGGATGGTCCAACAGTGCAGCAAGGAAGAAGCTACTTTCAAACCCATGGGAAGCAAATAGGACACATGCATCGAGATCTTCTGAAAGGAGAACTGGGCTTGGGTCACTTGAGGGGGAAACGCAATTTGGGGCACACGGTCAGCGAAGGCCATATCCACAGGAGGAGAACTTCAGTAAGCACGAGGCAAACCAAGAAGGTCAAAATAGAAAAACCAGGTAAGTTGGGGCTTGTATACACACACACATAATAACACATACTCATAAACATAACCCTTGTGGAGAGGCTAGGGGGGAGGGGAGGGTTTGATGGAACATTAACAAGGCCACAGTAGCGGAAGGTTCCCTGGACATCCTTCCCTACGGCTTATAAAAATGGCCACTCCAACCCAAACCAGAGAGAAGTCAGGAAATCACAGCTCTGCCTGGAGTATCCACACCACGCGTGGCAGTCTGGAGCAAAACTGTGCCAGTTTCCATCCCTCCCCCCTAGCCTCTCCACAAGGGTTATGTTTATGAGTATGTGTTATTATGTGTGTGTGTATACATGCCCCGACTTACCTGGTTTTTCTATTTTGACCTTCTTGGTTTGCCTCTTGCTTACTGAAGCTCTCCTCCTGTGGATATGGCCTTCGCTGGCCGTGTGCCCCAAATTGCGTTTCCCCCTCAAGTGACCCAAGCCCAGTTCTTCTGAAAGGAGAACGTTTCCATCATAAAATCCGCTTCCCAGTAACCAGCGAAACCTGTGAAAGCTCACTTCACCCTGAGATCTGGCCCCAGCACAGCAGCAGCGTGACGGCTGCTACTCCACTGTGACAGAACAGGCCTTCAGGATTCTATTTCTCAAAACTATGATGACTCCAGGCAAAGGGGTAACATGATATATCATGTCAGGCAGCTAATTATGAGTGCTTGAAGAATAGCTACTCAACTTAGGCTGGGTTTACAAAAAAGAAAACCTTTAAGGACATTCTCAATAGTCTTATGTGGGGTATTTGTGAAGGGAGGATCGGCGGGGTCTGCCTAAGTCCTAGTATGTCTGGGTTTAAAAAAAAACAAAACAAGATGAGGAAATTAAATACAGCATCGATAGGCCAACAAAAAGACCTTGCTTACCTGCTGCCAAATAAATCCAGATCATGGTGCCAAATCATGCGCCCACACCAAGAAACAGGTCGGGGCCTCCTGACCTCCAGGGATACCCATGGGCACAGCCCCAGGACAGCCCAACACCCATTCCCAGTAGTGATGGGCTAAGGCACAAGGCCTGGAGAATGCCAGGGAAATTCTCAGCTGATTATTTCTCACAGCTGAACCTATGTGATACAATCCTGACTTCGCGGAGAGCACTGTATGGTAGGTTGGAAAGGTGTGACAAAGCAACACACAGAAAAAGAGATTGCCCTTCAGAACTTTCTGGGTTTAATTCAGTTTAGCTTTGCTTTTGACTGGTGGCTGAGCTTCAGGGAATCAGAGAGTTGATCCAATGAATCAACTGTGGCAATCAGGCAGTATTTGTGGTGTGTGTGTATGTGTATGTGTGTGTAGCAGGCAGGAAAATAACATGGGAATGAAGGAAAACCTTAAGCATCCAGCATGATGCCAGCCTCCGTAGCAGCCACATGTCCTAACCCAGCCCTGCCTTCCCACCCGCTCAGTAACATGGCAGTTGGCATCTGCAGGCAATAAAGGTGCATTTCTGTTTATACCTGCCTATGTGGGTTTTCCTCATCTGATGGGGAGGAGGGAAGGTTTGCTTTATCTCATTTTGAAAATAATCCTATTGGGAACATAAATGAACTCATTATGCACACCATAAAAATATATATATATGTGTTGGCAATTCTGTAACTAAAATGTAAAAAACTTCTTGAAGTCGATGCTGCTGCTGGCATAGCTTAAAGGTCTTTGTTTCTGTAAATTCAATTGAGTGTTTCTATTTCTAAGTCTGGCAAGAGGTTCTAATTATTGTTAGAAGCCTAATTAGCATTTAGTATTACATTACAACAACTGCAGCAAAATTGTACCCATTCTCCAATAAACAGTACTCACAGTATGCAATCAAGCCGCTGTACCGAGCAATGAGAATTAATAGCACTGCACGACCATGGTAAATCCTCCATCTCCCGCTGTGTGTGTTTAATAATTTTTCACTCCTTCCAGATTGTTCCCATCAAGCACAATTCCCAGGGTCCTAATCAACCACCCTCCCCATCAATACTACACAGAGATCTGAGCACGGAAAATTATCTGCAATTTCAAAAAGTGCTTTGTTGCATTATTAGGCCACTGACCTAAGAGGTAATGGGTAAATAGTTTCTGAAAAATGTCCAAAGCACAACATAAATTAAAGCTTATAGTCTTGCCTGCTGTTCTCACCATAGCTATAACTGCAAACCATTACGGTTTTTTACACAATATTCCTAACTATAATTTTACACCATAACATTGGTGCAAAGCGCCAAATGTTCCACTCTCACGTGCCTTCATTTAGTAAACAAGAAGAGTTTGAGGAGGAAACCGATATTATCCCATCCTTAAAAGCTTCCCTTGGTCCCACCCTCCTCCCACTTTTTTGTCCCGCTGCCAATGCCCATCCCCCACCCCTCACAAAATAAAGTTCTTAAAGTAGAAGCATTTCACAGTGGACAGAGATAAGAGATTTTTACAGGTAAAGGAACATCACATGTATATGTAAGTACACAGCGTTAGAAGAAGATGATGGTTCTGAGAGGATTTGGGTGGGCTAGTGAATCTCAGGGTGAACGGGTATTTTACAGAGCCTTCTCTTGCCCTCTGACTGGCAATGAGTACTACAGTGTCACACTAGCCCAATGTGGGAGGAGAAACATTTTGTTTCAACAATCTGAAAAGTATATTTTGGGCTAATGTGAAAGAGAAGTTCTTGACCAAGGAAAATGGAGTCCACAGCCCCATATCACACTCCCAGTGGTACCAACCTGGAGGCAACACACCACACAGCCCAGCAATCCCCATGAAGAATATGTATCAGTTCTACTCTAAGAGACAGGGCCAGGGTGGTGGTGCTGATCTTGCTGCTTCTTTGTTTGCTTCTGTTACGCAGGAGGCAGAGTTAAAAAGAATTTCTAACTGCTCAACCCAACTTAACCAATTAACAAAATATCTGATGGCTTTCCCAGAGGACAGCTAGATGCTGGATTATTTTATATCCTGCCATAATTTGCTGATGAAAATACTTTTTATTTTATGCACCATATATCAACACTCCTCAAAAGACTTTCACGACATTGGTTGATTGCCATCAGTTTCTCAGGAAAAGTGACTTAAGGAATAATATACCAACTTTTTTCTGATATCATTATATTACTCGTACTGTACTCAGCAGTCACACATTCATCTGTTAATCTACTCAACAAATATTTATTGACAATCTACTAATGCTCTGGGCATTTGTTAAATAAAGCAGATAAACATCCTGTCTTTATAGAGCATATATTCTAGCAGGAGGGAAGCAGATAACTCACAGTTATCCTAATAAGTAAATTGTATCATATGCTGGAAAGTGATCAGCAGTCAGGAAAGAAGAAAAAGTAACACTCTAAGAGGGTCAGGAGCTTCACAGAGGGGAAGTTTGTAGTATGAGATCACATGGTGAAGGTGGGCATCTGTGAAAACATGACATTCAAGCAAAGACCTAAAAGCAAGAAAGAGAAAGAAAAGACTCCTTTAAGCATCTTAAACTCCTAATTTTTCCTCCTAATTCCGTGTACCAGTTCTATACTATTTTCTGGTACCATAACTTGCTGGGCTTATGGTCAGACTTCCCTGCTGATGGTGGAGACCCCAAGAGGAAAATCCACATATCCTGTTAACCTTAATTTCCCCAGCAACTAGCAATGGGCCAACCAAAAAGTATTCAAACATTCACTGAGTGAATGAACAAATAAAGGAATCAATGGCAAAGTATTTTCCATTTTCAGAACCCCAAGTAGTTTGCCATATATTAGTATCAAGTCCTTAGGAGTTACAAATTCTTGAGACCTAAAGAAGTGGTGCTATTTCCAGGATTAAAGTTCAAGTCTACTGAATACTATCCTATGAACTTTCACTCTTCTCTAGAGACAAACCAACAGGGCAGATCAACTCAGAGGTTAACTAATCTGCTCCCTCATTCTTCAAAGTGGCTCTGGCTATAGTTTGCTATTACTCCATGAGTCTCATCTCACTCTTTCTCCCAACAGCCATCAAGTATCTCCCCTTTTTAAATTTTTCTTACTACTCCAAGTTCATACCATGTTGGCAAACCAAACACGACACTTGAAACAAGGAAAATAGAAGACGACAGAATACATTAGGGCTATGGACTGTCAGATTTCAAAGAAGGGTACCAGCTACCCTAGAATGCTCAAACATTCAAATCTAGAAAATAAACCTCTCATATCTCCCAGACACTATAAAGAGCCAGATAAGCCCCCAAGCAATGGCAAGAATCTTGAAAGGAAAGGGTTCGGAAAGTTGCCTTCTTAAAAAAATTTCTGAGAACCTCCTGGGGAAGACAATACAGTAGGGAGCTCCAGGGTTCGCCCCTCCTCCGAAAACAGCAAGTGGGCATAAAGAAACTATCTTAACTGCTCTGAGCCCCTGGAGGCCAGGGGAGCACTGCACAGCATTCAGGGAAGAGGAGAACAAAGAGACTGAGAAACTGCAGTAAAAAACTGAGAGTAACTCGATGCACAGTGGCTGCCAGCAACCCCACTTTCGAGATGAGCTGCCTCTGGTCTGGTCCGTGGCTGGCTGTTGTGGATAGAGAAAGACAGGGAAGCTCTACTCCCCAAGAACAGTAAGGATCACAGCTGAACACTGATCATGGCTTTTGACTGGTGAATCTAGACAGCTGGGTCGTGGCCCTGGACTGCTGTTTTAGCCCACCCTGGACAGAGACCGGACTGGCCATTGCTTCAGCCCCACCCCTAATAGGGGAAAAGATGGTAGAAGTTCAAAACTTCAAGGCCTCTTTAGGTCTGTGTGGAATAGTTTATTGAAGGGCACCATTTTCTGGGCAGGCCAGCAAAGCACAGCTTTGGGGATCTGTCAAAAAGGCTTTTTTGGCCTCATTTCTGACTCTCTCATCAGGGTCTACATCCTCTTCATGGGTCTCTGGCTGTTTGAGCTGGGAAATACTAACTTGGGAAAGTCCTTTCCACAGTCACCCTCCTCCCAGAATTTGCCCTCCAGGCAAAAGTAGTTAGAGGTAAGGTAGAAGTAGAAGAGTGTAAAAACAAAAAAAGCTACAAGAGATGAAACAAAAACAAAATAACAGATCAAGATTCCTAGAGGAGGAACAGATGAACGGAAACTTTCTCCTTGGGGTTAAATAATTGCACCAATAGTGCAATCTTTAAAAATTGTACCGCATACCCAAGATAAGAATCAGATGAAGAAGAGCTGAATAAATATGATCAAATACAAGCAATTCTAAAGTTCTAGAATAAGTTGAACAAAGGGCCAAAGAGCCTTAAGACAAAGCCAATCAACAATAAAGCCCTAGTCAACAGAGAAAACTGACCTTCAGAGGAAATTTGTCAAGATAAGACGTACAGATATCAGCAAAAAATGGCAAGTCAAATTAAAAGACAGGAAGGTATGGGCCAGTTAAAAAGAATAAATGAGAATTTCAAAGGAGACACAGAATGTGGAACAGCTAAAACAAATCTCCCAAATCAATTCAAGGAAATGAAGGAAAATATACCTAAAGAGATAATATATATATATATATATATATATATATATATATATATATATATATACACACACACACACACACACACACACACCTAAAGAGATATTAACAGAACACTGGGTGAGCATAAAGAATAATCTAAGAGTATGGAAACAAATACTCCAGAATTTGCTCTCTAGGCACAAGCTGCTTGAGACAGTCAAAGCAGAATAATTAAGTCCCACAGCCTGGGCCAAAAGTTACCTGATTTAAATATTGCAGAGGAACAACTAGGAGAGGAAAAAGGTCTTTCTCCTGAGGAGTAGAAGGAGCATTCAAGTTCATGGAAACAGGGGAACTCCTAAGACAACTACCAAACACAAGCCCAGGACAAGATAAAGGTCCAGAAAAGAAAGGCAGTCCCCTGTACTTCACATTCACCATGGATTGACCTTGGTAGACGGGCCAAACCTGGACAGAGAACACCAGTCAATGCAAAGCCAATCTCCAAAGACAGTGAAATGTGGTTTTTTGCTTATGTTTTCTTAGTTATGTTAGCTTCTAACACTCATGAAAATCTCTGTCAGACATTAGCTGGATATAAATTCAAGAAACTGACATCTCGGGAAATAAATTCCATAGCTAACACTTAAAAATATCAAAATGTACAGTGTACAGCAAAAGATTACAAGGCAAATAAGGGAATGGGAAATAATGATTCATTCAAAGGAGGATAAAAATCCAGGAAACAAGACGAGGATGTGGACTATGCTGGTTTGAAATCATCGTGTACCCAGAAAAGCCACGTTTTCTTTCCTAATCCAACCTTGGACGAGCAGCCATGTTTCTTTTAATCCTGATTCAATATTGTAGGGTGTAGACTTTGACTGGATCATTTCCATGGAGATGTGACACACCCAGCTGTGGGTATGACATGTGATTAGATGGAGATGTGATTCTGCCCATTCAGGGTGGGTCTTGATTAGTTTACTGGAGTCCTTCAAAAGAGGAAATACTTTTGAGAAACCTCAGATGCAGACACCTGGAGGACAGTTGCTTCAGCACCAATAGAGATGCCAACACCTGAAAATGCCTGGAGTGCCGATAGACAGAGGAGATGCCTAGACACGGACATTTGGAGATGTACAGCCCAGCAGATGTTGCCATGTGTCTTCCCATGAGATGCTAAGCAAGGCAGAACCCAGAGTTGTGTCCCAGAGGAGCTAAGTGAAGGCCCACAGACACTTAGAAAGGAAACCACTGGCATCAGAAGCTGAAAGCAATGAGCCAGGAACAAGGACCAGTAGACACCAGCCATGTGCTTTCCCAGATGGGCCTTCTTTGAATCAAAGCATCTTTCCCTGGATGGCTTAGTTTAGATATTTTTATGGCCTTAGAACTATAAGTTTATAACTTAATAAATTCCCTTTTTAAAAGCCATTCCATTTCTGGTATACTGCATTTTGGCAGCATTTAGCACACCAAAACATGGACATACCAGACAAACTTTAAAAAAACAATATCTACAATGCTTTCAAGGAGATGAAGGAAAACATAAAGAACTAAAGCATATCAGGAAAACAATGACTGACAATTATGAGAATCCCAATCAAGAGATAGAAATTTTAAAAAGGAAGCAAACAGAACAACTAGAATTAAAGACCACAACAATTGAAATGAAAAATTCCCAAGAAAGTTTCAACAGCAGGCTGGAAATGGCAGAAGAAATAATCAGTAGCATAGACATAACTGAAATGAGTCAAGCTGAGGAAGAGAAAGAAAAAAAACTATAAAAAGTGGAAATAGCCTGAGACCTGTGGGACACCATCAAGTGTACCAAATATACACATTGTGGGAATCCCAAAAGGAAAATAAAGAGACAGAGGTACAGAAGGAATATTCAAAGAAATAATGGTGGAAAACTTCCTAAACTTAGCAAAGAACATAACTATGCATATCAAAGGAGCAGCCCAGAGAACACCAAACTGGATAACCTTAAGAAATACTACCCCACCACACACTGGTCAAACTCCTGAGTACAAAGGACAAGGAGAAAGTTCCAAAGGCTGTAAGAAAAGCAAGGTGTTATGTACAAGGGCTTCAAAATTAGATGAAGCACTGATTTCTCATGAGAAACCAGAGAATAGAAGGCAGTCTCTTACTTCTTACAGGCACTAAAACACAAATGCATAAAAAGTAATTATAAATCTATGGTTTGGGAAATACAATGTACAAAGATATAATTTGTAACAAGTACAAAAAAGAGTGAAGGGATGAAAGGGTACAGGAACAACATATGTATATGCTTTTGAAGTCAAGTTGGTATCAAATCATATATGGCTGTTATTACTTAGGATGTTAAATTTAACCACAAGTAACCACAAAGAAAATACAGGGAAAACATATGCCCATGCCAAAAAAAAAAAAGAAATACCATTTACAATAGTAACAAAAAGAATCAAATAGCAAAGAAACCAAGGATGTAAAAAAATCTGCACAGAAAACTACAAAACACTTAAACGAAACCAAAGAAGACCTAAAAAATATATAGAAGTACATTCCATGTTCATAGCTCAGATGACTAAATATTGTTAAGATGTCAATTCAATTCTACCCAAAGGGACATACAGATTTAATGTAAGTCCAATCAAAATTCCAACAGCAGAAATGGAGAAGTCAATCATCAAATTTATATTGAGGGGTAAAGGTCCCTGAAAGCCATCTCAGGAAAGAAAAATAAAGTTGGAAGACTCACACTTCCTGATCTTAAAACTTATTACAAAGACACAGTAATGAAAACACCATTGTACCAGCACAAAGACAGACATATAGATGAATGGAATCGAATTGAGAGTTTAAAAATCAACCTTCATATTTCTTTTTGGCCAACTGATTTTTGACAAGGGTATGACAATCATTCAATGGAGAAAGAATCATCAACAAAGGGTGCTGGGAAAACTGGATGTCCATATGCAAAAGAAGGAAGGTGGACCCTACCTCACACTTATATAAAAACCAATTCAAAGTATTAAAATTCCTAAATATAAGAGTCAGAACCACAAAACTCCTAGAAAAAAAATGTTGAGATGCATCATCGTGATGAAGTAAAGCAATGCCTTCTGAGATTTTACACCCAAAGAACAAGCAACAAGAAAAAAAAATAGATAAATAGGACTACATTCAAATTAAATACTTTTGTCCCTCCAAGAATGTTATTTTGAAAGTTAAACAACAACCTATATAACAGCAGAAAATACTTGGGACCCAAATATCCAATAAGGTAAGGATATATAAAGAAATCATGAACGACAACAACAAAAAGCAAACAATGCAATTTAAAAATGGGCAAAAGACAAATGAACAGTCCTCTAAAGATGATAGACAAAGGGTCAAGAAGTACCTGAAAAGATACTCAACATCATTAGCTTTTAGGGAAATGCAAATCAAAATCACAATGAGATACCATTTCACACTCATCGAATGATGATAATTCAAAAAACAAATTATAAATGTTGGAGAGAATGTGGAGAAATAGGAAAATTCATTCATTACTGGTAGAAATATAAAATGGTATAGCCACTGTGAAGGACAGTTTGGAGGTCATTAGAAAGTTAAGCATGGAATTATCATATGACCCAACAATCCTACTTCCAGGTACTTACTCCAAAGAACACCTATGTTCATAGCAGCATTATTTGCCAAAAGATGGAAGCACTCCAAATGTATATCAACTGATGAGTGAATACACAAAGTACGGAATAGACACACAATGGAATATTATTCAGTAAAAGTTATGAAGTTGTGTTCCATGCAATGACATGGATAAACTTTAAAGACATCATGTTGAATGAGATTAGCCAAACACAAAAGGGCAAATACCATGTGATTTCACTAATATGAAATAATCATAATGAGCAAACTTATAGAGTCAGAATCTAGAAGGAGTTTACCAGAGGATGGGGTGAGCATAGGAATAGGGAGTTAAGGCTTAAAATGTACACAGTTTCTATTTGAAAGATGTTGGAAAAGTTTTGGTAATGGGTGGTGGCTGGCTATGTTAGCACAATATTATGAACATAATTAGCAGCACTGAATTATATACTTGAATGTGGTTAAAAGAGGGATTTTAGGTTATTTTTGTTATTAGAATAAAAATTTAAAAAATAGAAATCCATAGGATGGTACAAAGCAAACACCGTAAGTCAAACCAAGGACTACAGTTAGCACAATTATAAAATGTGCTGTCATCAACTCCTAAAAAAGCACCCTACAAATGTAAGTCATAATAAAGGGGTGGTATAGGAGATCCCTGTATTTTATGCATGATTTTTCTCTAAACCAAAAACTTTTCTAAGAAAATAACAAGAAGTTGGGGTTCAGAGTATGGCAGAGCACGTTCTCCATCTTCTAAGACCACTGCGGTATTGACAACTCTACAATTCTTGAGACCACTTGCAAGGGCTAAATATGCCTCATCTACCTGTGCAAAGTAAACCAGCATATCCAACCATAAGCCCACGGGGTGGTTGTTTGTGATGGAGCTGAGGATGGAGCTGAGGATGCCACAGGCTGTGGCATCCAGACACCTGTACAAGGGATTCCTCATAGTACACAACAGAGACGGGCTAGAAAGAGAAAGGGACAAAGCCAAGGACCCAGGGCAGGCCCTCCCAAGCCTCTGTGTTCCTGTAAAAGGCCCCAAGGACGTGGATAACTCTAAATTGAAACCCAGACTTTCAAAGTTATTAATGAAAGCATATTTGTCAAAATAAGAAGACTGGGCACACTTTATGTAAGTTTGTTAGTTTAATTTATAACTTTTAATATTTAGACATATGGTATCTGGTCAACCAATTTCACTCTTGACCAAGAGTCTGAAAATGTGAGGGGTAAGCCTGACCACTGCCTCAGTGTTCCTCCCCTTGGTTTAGTATCCCAAACAAGTGTTCCTCCCTTCAAGCAAATCCAATAGTTAAGTATACAGGTTTATACCCAAGACACATTGGACAGTAGGTACTTCATTTACTAAAGGACTGCATTATTTAGCAAGTTCCCCTGATACACTTGGTTGAACCAATTGATTTAAAATACACCCCAACAAAAGAAACCTCACAAGCTCATCTTTCATGTATAAAATAAAGGTACGGGGTGAAAAAAAACCTTAATTTCCCCGTCACAACTATTTGACTTCACAGGTAATAGTCACTACAGAAAAATTTTAAACTTCTATCTAATAGACAGAAGGAATGGAATAAAAATCATCTTCTAGGGCACTTGGCAACATGAACCATTTTAATATTTAACACATACTTTTCTGAAGTTACCATGGACATGCAAAAATAAGAGATATAAGTATATTCTAGTTTTACAAGACTGTCATACCATGATTACAAAAAAAAAAAAAAACCTATTTAGTGCTACCCATGTATCTGCCAGGCACTGGGAAAACCGAGGTTAATAAAACATGGGTTCTGCCATTTGAGAGCTGTGCTGGAGTTGACACGACCAACATGCAAATCGCTAATTACGTTAGAGGAAGAAAGATGTTCTACCACAGTCTATAGAAAGAACAGAGAGAGTCCAGAGATGGGAATGACTCTTTCTGCCTCGGAGATGACTTCAGAGTTTTCGTTTGGTTTGGTTTTATTCTTCTCCCCTTTTCTGGGGGGGTGGCGGTGTCTTCAGAGTTTGTTGTTGTTTTAATAGCTGTTTTATCCTTTCAATGCAGTCTCACTGTTTTTTTTTTTACTATTAGTTTTCATAATTTTCCTGTATCACACACATAAAAATAAGAGCATGGGGGAGGGGGGAACAGATATTTTTTCAAACAAAAAGCATTTACGAAAGAATAGATTTTCAATCAAAACGTCTAATGAAGAAACAAAAAAAGTCCACCCTATTAATTGCATGGGGCCCCATCAGGATTTCTAAATGAAATAAATCCTTCTGCTTTACTCAGCACATTAATATGTATCACCATGCTTTTGTGCTTGGATCTTACTTCTATCTAATGAAAAATTTCACCTTTCCTCATAATTTTTCTAGTATTGTGCAAGGTTATATCTATTTTTTGAGGTTCTGAAATATCTCCATTTTGAAGTTTTGTACAACCCATTTTAAAAATTAATTACAAAAGCTGTCTCTATCATGTATTTTGATAAGAGGAGAAAAACACCCCCAAACCAAAATCAAACAAACAAAACCATGCCACATCAGACAGATAAGGACTCAAATGGAAAACTCAATGTGTTACAATGATAGTTGTCTTACAATATCAAAAGCAGCAGATACTGAATATAATTTGCTTAAATCATAAATATGGAGATTGAAATATACACGTATAAGTCATATTTAGGCTCAAAGAACTGAAAGTTCTCTATAAATACATAGAAGTCTATATAAAGTGTAAAACAAGCACTATCAGAGGTGAGATCTCTGGCATTTGAGTAATCCCATTCATGGGATTTCAGATCAAGGTGGCTGAGAAGGTTCTCTTCAGGGTTTTTGACACCAGTAATAGTCAAGCTCTGGGCTTCCCATTCATCCAACCAACATTTATTAAACCGATCATATGGGTCACCTAGTATTTTAAGTGGTGAATGAGACAAAGTCCTACCCTTATGGACCTTATAGACACAAACAAATTTATAAATAAATAGATAAACAATAAACAAAGCCACATCTTTCCCTTGACTAATGCACAGTCGTTGCTCAATATAGGTTTGCTATGTGAATAAAGGAACAAAGGTACCTAAGGAGTCCACCTCCTTGGACTTCCATTTCAAAGGCAGCCGTTGTCCTTGAAGTTAGGACAGCAGACAGTTCTGAAGTTTCAACACACAACCTGGTACGTCTGCTCCGTTTCACATATAAATACAAATCCAATAGTCTTAATCCAAAATCTCTAGCTCTGAATTGGGTTACCATGTGTTGTATTTGATTTGTATTTCCATCAGCATCAACCCAAGAATCCTCATATAGAAACCAGCAATGCACATGATTTATAGCACGTCAGTCAAGGCAAAGCCTATAGCTTCCCTTCCCATTTTGACATTATCAGATTACTTCAGAAGCTGGCAGCAGCTACCATAAGTAACAAGCTGTCAGTATAAATAAATCACTCTCTCAAAAATAACTGCTAAAAAGTAAAATTAATGCGAGCAGAGGTGGGCTTGGCTTTTTTTTTTTAATTCCCCCCTTCCCTAGTCTCTTGTATATCTATTTTTATATAAAAATAGGAAATCAGTTCTTCTTTTAAAAAAAAAATAAATAAAAAGGATCCAGGCTTAAGATCCATATAAGAAATTCAAGAGTCTCAAAAGTAAAATCTGTGGCTCTTGCGTAAAAATCATAAGACAATCAGCTTGTAATCACCTAGGAAAGCTCAGGGCGTGGGCAACACTAGAAGGTTTGTGAAGAGCAGCCCAGTCCAGGCCAATTTAATTTCCTTCCATGATGAAGTGACAAGCTACAGAGACAAGAGAGAAGCAAGAGATGCATTCTACCCCGACTGCAGCCAGCCAGCCTCTCTGCCTGTTCCCACATGAGGGACCCAACAACAAGCCAGAAACCCTAATCTCAGTATCCTTCGAGGGCTGGATCACCCCACTCAGCATGGGATCTACAGTGTCTCTGCAGGCCTGGGGTCAGGAGACGCAAGACCAACACCACCACGTGGGGTAAATGGTAGAGCCGAGGCCATATGCATCCATCAATGAGCGAAATGGTGGGAGTGTCACATGTCTTTCCTTAGAGATGCTGAGTAGCACAGGGGTACAGTAACTATAGAGACAGAAATGGAATTCTCTAAGTCCATGAGCTAAATTCTATAAAGTTCCTGGAACAGGATGAATCTCAGTGTGAACAAGAGAAAGACTGCTTTATAGAGAGCACTTGGCTCCCCATCACACCCTAAGAAGAAAAAGTATGTGCCATTAAGTTCAGTCACTGTTGACATTGGCCTGAGTCACTGAGATTATTAGAATTTGAAAGCAAATTTTTAGTGATGTGCTATGAAAAATGTAGGACGATAACAGGATGCATTAAGAGGAGCCAGATGCACAGGATTGTGGACTCATTCTATCACTTTATTTGGCATGTGTCAACCTACAGCGTCTTGTCTTTTGTCAGTCATGATAGGATACCAAGAGATGTCCAAGAGTATCCATGTAGTTTAACACTGCACAGGTACATAATCCCCTCCTTACTCCCACACCCCAGTCTTCTAATGACTTAGTTTCATTACCAGTCCTTCCCTCCACAAGCAGCTAAACACTTTCAGTGTGTGTAGTCACATTCAAATTAACTAAGGATAGTTCAGCAATTCCAGAATCTGCTAGTTTAGGCCAAGTGCTCCTATCCCAGTACCTCTACCACCTGAAGGTCTAGATTAAATATCCAAATATTCTCACTTTGGCCAAAGGACAGATCAGAAACTCCTCAGAGCCCCATCAAGAGTGGATCTGTCTGATTAGGAGAATATGCCCTCTTTGGCAAAAAAAAAAAAAAATCCATCAAACGAATCTTCCTTCTAACTTAATTATACACACAGAACTCCCTGGCTTTTCACTTGTTGATAAAATTTCAACATATTCAGTCATTCATTTTCTCACCCAAAAACATTTCTGTTCACGTCCTCTCTATATACGTGACCCTCTGCCAACCACCCTTGCTTCACAGTAGCTTACTGTCTATTGAGGAAGATAATTACCCTAAGTTGTCATAATATTAAAATAAGACCAATGTCACGATGGGAGAACAGAGAGGCCTAAGGGAACTTGGGGTACAAGACCTATTGGGTAAATCAGGGAAGACTTCCCAGAGGAAATGACATCTTAGATTGGAACTGAATCAGCTATAGGGAGCTATACATGCAGAGGCCCAGCAGTGAGAAGCTACACAGGACATAGGCACAGAGAGGAGCTCAGCACCGCCGGCATACAGAGGTCAAAGAGAGGCGGGTAAGAGCCCCACTACTCTTCGCTCCACACACGTTGACCCACTTACACATCTTCCCCAAAATACACCCCCCACCTTCATTAACCACCCTCTCCTTAAGTCTCTCTCTCCACAAAGGCTTGACAACCCCCAGTCCCAAAAACACAGCACACACATTCCACATGGTAACCCCTGTTGACCACTCTGCTCTAACATTTCAATCCAGTCTCACTACCCTACTCCTCTGAGCTATTCTAGCACCTGAATCCTGAACTAGATAGTAACTGAGCCTTCATCCTTCACTAACTCTCACTGCTCATTAAGTTCCAAATTAGTCTCATCTGCCCTTTACAGAGGACCATGTTCTCAAGTTTTTATTCTCCCTGTATCAGTACCCTACATACATGCATGCACACACACACACACAAAGGCACTGCACACATGCACATACACACTGCATTAACCACAGAAGGAAGCACAGCACAAAAGCTTAGCAACATTACAGAAATTATTTTTTTTAATGGCCAGCAATAAACCCATTGTGAAATGCTGCGCATCCAATCCCTGCCATTTCTGAGTAGGATGGACTCCTTGTGGTTGGTCTGGGTTACTGTTACTTTGGGTCTTCTTTCCACAGTAGTTGGAGATGCGCGCAGAGAGAAGACATGCAGTTTGGTGCCCTGGAAAAGGAACAGGCTTTGGTGTCAGACCAGCGTTCACATCTGCACTCCACCAATTACTGGCTGGGGGTCTTTCAGTAAGTTATTCAACCTTTGGAAACCTCAGTTTCCTCATCTGTGAAATTGGGATCATCGTCCCCTCAAAGAGTTATTATGAAAATTAAATGAAATAATGTGTAACTTATTGCTTAGCTTATAGTACACACTCAAACCAGTACATCTTTCCCTTTTCCCCCTTATTAAGAGAAAAACTAAAAGATGGCCTTCTGCAAATTTGAGTAAAACATTTCAAAAAAATGGATAACTCCAGGAAATGAACCATTCTATGAAGCAGCCCGGAATGGAAGACTTAGCTTCTTCAGGCGGCATTAGCATTTTTAGTGGAGACACAGGTATACAACAATAAAATTAAATTAGAAAAGCTTCAAACCACCACTAGAAATGTCCTTTTTCAATTCCACAAAATAGAAATAGAAAAGAAATTAACCGAGGGAAACAGTAACACCCACAGATTATCATCTTCTTTTGTTATGTAAAATAACTCGCTGAAATCATATTTGAAGATATTTTTGCCTTGTCACGTTAAAGAACATGCTTGCTGGTAAAATAAGCATTCATAAAGCACACATGCAGTGTGGGAATATAATACATATCTTAAAAGGCAGAGAAAATAAAAGCAAGCTATAACCATATGCATGTCTTACTACAAATAAAGCCCATGGACCTTTCTAAATGAAGACAAAAATGTAACTCTCCTTATAAATTTCTAGCATGAGGTCCTAACGCTCATATTTCCTCCAACAGGTATTTCATTTTCAACTTTAAGGCTGTTGAGGACGCACGCTTCACATTCTCTATTTGTCTTCCGTGGTCAGCTGAGCTCAGCTACGCAAACACACATACACACTCAGAGGACAGATTGGTCATGCTGACCTTTCATATCTTCTGCACTTTTCTAACTGATGGAGATTCTATTTCACCAAAACATGCACACAGCACCACTGCAGAGCTATCACGTAAAAGATGGCAACGATAAATGCCAGAGAAGCAAGCTAGAACCTGTGCACAGGGGATATTGCTCACAGAATTATTCTAGGGTGGAAAGCTTGTTGAAAGCTAGCAAAGTGGCCAGTACACAATGCAAAATTAACCCTGACCTTCGCTGCAAACGTGAAAGGTCACAACAACTTGTAAGGTACTAATTAGGAGGAGCCGTGCATCGATTGATGCGTTGGACTAGAACACTGTAATAATCCAACAGTGAGAAAAGCAACAGTAAGAAAATTCCCTCCAATTCTGAAAGCAGTTGGATCTCTAAATGAACAATGGCGATGAATGCACTGTTGTATTCACAAATGTCTCCTCAACTGGTGGGTGTGGGAAATGATCGATGTCTCAAAACTTGTAGAACATGGTGGGGTTGTGTTAGTAAGCTACACGAGCCTTCATTCTATAAAAGAGCCCAGTCCTCCAAACACATGGCTAAATAGGTATATTGGTCACATTTACAGTACTCCGGAAACATGCGTGCCCTGAGTTTTACCCACTGCATTCTTCTGTCCACTGAGATGAGAGCTTCCCTCCCAGTAGGGGCCTTAGCCATGAGAAATGAATGTTTTCCCCTTTTGCCAGTAAGAAATCCTAAGACCTGGTATAAAAACCACTCAGGCATAACGCGTTAGAGCCCAGCAGGCACACTGATTAGCTAGGTTCCATAACCATAAAGTCAACAATAATCTACCTGCCTGCCCTTTCTGCTGGTGTTGACCTACGAATGCCAAGCAAGTCGGCAACAGTTCAGCCGAAATTACACTGAGGAGCGGTATGCCCCGACACGGTCACCCCAACTTGTCCTTAACGACACGGCTGAGACTCCAGTCCTGCAGGATCATCTGTTACTACCCCACATGCATGCGCGCACGCGCGCGCACACACATACACACTTTTTTCTTCTCCATATGATCTGTCCCCACTGTAACGGCATCTATACTTCCTGTGAGCACCTGTCCTGTCAGTGCGGCCACTGTTTACCCAAGAGGAGGTGATGCACCCCCTCCATAGGACACAAACTTCAGGTTGACTGAATGCACCATCCTCACAGTTCCCCTTGAAATCTGAGCCATGCATTTGAAACTCAGCAAAACTCAGCTCTCTGCGGTACAGGAGGATAGCATACACACACATACTTTTTTTTTTTTTTTATAGCATGGGCAGGCACTGGGAATCGAACCCGGGTCCTCTGGCATGGCAGCGAGAACTCTCCCTGCTGAGCCATCGTGGCCAGCCCATACACACGCACTTTTTTTTTCAACATTTGAATGGGAAAATATTTAAGCTCTGACCACCAATTCAACATCTACGTGTAGACTCTAAGTGTCCAGAAACATCCCCTTAGTTTCCCAAAACAAAAAGGGTAAACACAGTTTTTGGAAATGGCCATGACCATTAACATTAATTTCCTATTCCTTCTCTTTTTTTTGACTTGGAATTGAAAGCAAGGTAAACAGGAAGAAGTGAAGGGATGCATCTCTTCTTCTGTAGCAGGGAGGGCTAAACCCAAATCTATCCTGAAGAAAAGCCATTACCTTCCCTGAAAGCAGCAGGCATGAGTCCTGACAGCCTGGCACAGGGAAGAGTCCGTCTCTGACATGGGGACGCACATTCTCGTGTGGCATAAAGTGATTGACGCAACCTCTACTCAAAAACAAGGTAGGAAGCAGAAGATTCATAAAATCATAAATTATAAATCAATTACTGGGGATAGGGACATTGATTTATCCTCAGGCCCAGAGCTCCCCAGGTGTGGGATCCTTTTACAGGACCCCTCGAGCTACAGGAGACAAGAAGAAGAGGCCCGTCTTGCCATGACAGCTGCCCCAGCCTCTCTCTGCAAATCTATCGCCCATGTGAGCCTCATTTTAATCCAGCAGTGCCCATATCTCAGGAAATGAACAGTAGATCACAGGAATAAATTGAAAGAACCAAGATAAATGTGGTACTGCCTTTTAAGAGCAAGGGGATTGAATTTTCCTGGTTCCCCAAATCCAGGTGAAAATGGAAAAAAAAAATTCTATCAAATATTTAGGACATTTAGTTAGACAGCTCTGCACATCCCCACAAGCACAAACACATGCATAGAGAACCAACATTTTCGGGATTCCTCTGACATAATTTATGAATAATAATAGAAAAGATCATTCAAGAAATATAGAAATTTGAGCCCTACATGTATATAACATAGGAGAAGCTTTTTCATTCTTTAGCAGAAAGCAAATGTGCTGGCTCTACATTTGAAATGAAAGTCCAGACTATATATTTTGGCAGAGCCCTGGGTTTTGTTCTGAGATGGGCATTCACACACAGGTGTAAGCAAGCCTCATGCACTCAGCAGGGAGCATCTGCCCCAGGTCAGAGCCCACAATTCTGGCCCCTTCCCAGGCTCCACTCCCTAACACCAACAGTGCAAAGGGGCAGAACTCCCTTATTGCTGATGCATACTTTTCCGGATAGTCTTTACCGTGGCTAGGAGCAATCACAGGAACCACTCCTCTCAGCCTTCTTGCAGAGATTCTTAGAAGAGGGCACTGTAATTCCCAGTTGAGAGGTGGGGCTATTGAGGACCAAAGCGAATAACGTCATAAAAACTGGCAAGTGCAAGGTCCGGGGGGTGGACCCCGGCCGCAACCTGGGCTCCCTGCCTCCAAACACAAGGCTCTCTCCACTATCCCACGCCGTTGTTTAAGTCAAAGAAAATATCAATATTTCTCAGGCTGTATAGCTTAAGAGGTAAATCTTTCCTCCCATACCTCCAATAAATTTTAAAACTAAGAGAGTAAATGGCAATGCAAATACACCCATTAGATATTTATTGTGTTGCAAAGCTTGAAAACAGTCAAGAAAATGGAAAAGTTACTTTTTTCCCTACACAAATTTGTTAATGGGTGGCATAATGGGGAGCCCTGTTTGCTGGCACTCTGTGAAATGTCTACAAATTGCCTCTGCAAAGCATTATAGGTTGTCAGACTAATGTAGTTGAAGATAATTTGGCCTTTCAGTGAATTGAACCTCACAGCACGATTACACTCCACAACCAAGTAGAATGTCACAATTATTCTTTCATGCTGAATTACCATATAATGTCATGAGTCTACCTGTCATAAGTCCTGTACCTAGCTTGAATTTTTTCCCTTAAATCTATGGTTCAACAATAATTTTTTATCAACAATAAATTTCATAGCAAATCAAAGGATATGCTTGGACAAACAATCCGATACTCAAGGTTAAAAAACACACAAATAATAAATTGCTAGTGTGTCATGTTCAATTTTTACTACGGCATTACACTGCAATAACCATAACAGGATCTAAATTGTTGTCAGAACATTAAACAAACCCCCATACTTCACAAAGGCATCCTGTCTGAGTAATTCACACAACGGAAACAACTATCAAATTTTCCACTGTCCCACCACTGCACCATACATCAATGCAATTTTACGTATTTGGACAATTCGTTGAATAAATTATTCCATCCTGCCTGCTCTTGCCACTTCTGCTAAGAGTAATATCAGTTTTAATTGTCTTTCTGCCTATAAAGAGTCACTGTTTTTCTGGCCTCTTCCTGTGCTTATCTCCTGAGCACCAAAATAAACTACAAACACCCATCAGACCTGGACACTAGAGGCACACAACTGCAAGAGGCCAGGCGTGTCAGAGGTCAGGAGCCTCTGCCACGTGACAGTCCCAGAATGCACTTTTAGAAGTGTGACAATTCAGTGTTGGTGTGGGAACACAGCTCTTTTACGATATGACTAATTAAAAGTTAAAGCTATCCAACTCCCCGTGTTTGGCTCTGTTTTCATTTCATATTTTTACTTTCTTACTTCCCTACAGCATTAGGCCTGCATGGCAAACAGGCTTGAGCCTGGGTTTAACTCCCCATTCTATCCCGAGTGAGAACCCTGAGTCACAGCAGCTCTCCAGACAGTTCCTGACCAGCCCCACAAGCCGTTTCCCTGCCACTTACTGCTTCCAAGCAAATGAACACTCCCTAGCCCCTTCTAGGTTGACTATCTGACCTTCCCTAATGCACAGAAGCTCGTGCCACAATTACAGGTGTAGAACAAGCAACACTGTAATGGGCACAAGTAAACTCTGTCTATACCAGATGGAGTTAAATGACTTCCCATCGTATTTATCACCACCTTCAATAGGGGACTAAATGGTCACCAACCAAAGGGAGTGAGATCAATTGGTTGCAACTTTCTTTTGCTGGATGAGGCACTCTTGGGTTTGCCTACAGCTCAGCAGAAGTATCAGCAGGGCCAGAGTAGACCTCCCAGACCAGATTATTAAATGGAAAGAAACATAAGTAAAGGCTCCTGGGCACCCCAAACCAACTTGGGTGCTGTTTTAAATAATTCTATCGTCTATGTCACTATAGTCAAATAAATAGCCACACATATAGCAGCCACATAGTGAAGTGATATGCATTATCATGGTGACACCAAAGAAACCAGTTTAGGCTGAGCCACTTGTGCTCTTTCCAACAGGAAACTCCCTGAATGAATTGGCTTCAAAAAATAAATCCACCAAAAAGATAAATAAATAAATAAATAATAAATCCACCACCCACTAAACTCTGCCCTACAACACAAAGTTCGGTTTGTGGCTTCAGTTGGCCTAGCCTTGGTTTTCAGGGTATCACAACAGAAGGAAACCCCAATCTGAGAAGTTAACCCCACACTCCATGCCCCTGTTTGAATCTGGTAGCCTTGCTGGGTTGTAGAAAGTAACTCTTTCTTTATAACCTCAAAAGCAATAATAAACACAGAACTATGATTTACTCCAAACCTTCCTATTATTAAAACACTTTGTCTTACACTTCTATTGATTTACAATCTGTCCTACTTACTTTTTTAGCATCTGAAAACAATCAAGGCACAAAGCTGCAAAATGTTTGGACATTAATTGTTCGAAGACAGCACTTTATTCCAGGCGAGGGGTTTGAGGCCACGACAGCGATGCATTCTGGTACCAGAATGATTTATGGTCTTGTAGCAATAACGATGCACCAGGGCCATTAACATATTGGCAGGCCCCAGGATGGATTAGTGGCATTGATTATTTCATGGGCCACTGATACCCATTTGTTACCAGGAACTCAAAGATGGCCTCTCCCTGACTGAAATCTTTTTATGAGCAGACAGCATTTTAAGTATTAGGAACCTGGGATTTGGGCCATTTTTATCATCTTGCTGTCGCCTCACCTTACTATACAATGCCCCCCACCTCCGCCTCCAAAAAAGTGTCAAGAAATTAAAGTTCATTCTTTACCACCAGCCTTAATTCCTCAGCTCGTCATAACCATGTCTTCTTTAAAAATTAATGATTGCCAGCATTTAGCCACTGGTTGTTGCTATGAAGATCTATGCAAAAAGCAAGGATCCCTATAGAGTGTGTGATATATGGAATGCTCTTTATTACTACAATAAAACTTACTGACATTTCAATACTTCTGCAAATAGCATTATAGTATCAATCTTCTGAATTAGGTTGAAAATTAAGTTGTAAATTAAAAGAAAGTGTACTTTGGAATACAGCATGATATGTCACCTAGAAAAGGACCTTTGTGCATTACTGAGCTCAGCTAGGGAACAGGGAGGAGCCCAGGGTCTTGGCGGTGCTGCCTGCACTCTGAAAATCTGGGTTCCACCAGAAGAGTCATCAGACATCCTGATATTCTATCACTAGAGACCTTTTTTTCTATTTTAAAACCTCAAGAAATTTGACAACAGCCTTTTGCAAACTCGAGATTCCAAATCTTAACGTATTTTGCCCCTTTGCCACATTCTTAACATAAATTTCAAGTATGGCACCTCTGGAATAATAAATGCCTTATAAAATACTACACAGAAATCATATGCATACTAAGCTTATAATATGCATATTCATATATAAAGACTACTTCTGTCTCTGGGTTATCAGATACAAAATTCTCTCATCTCCACCCACCAGCCTGGTCTTCAAAGATGCACAGATGCAGAGAGATACTCAGGGCACTAATGACAATTCCCAAAGCTTGGATGGTTTCAAAACTGTTAGATTTGAAGGCTAATGTTACATACTGTAAATTACAAAGAGCCTCGAATCACAGCCAACACAAAATGGTTATGCAAAAGACCACTGACTTTCAAATACATATTTATTGAAAAGTCAAATGTCTTCAATCACTTCAATTTATTTTCCACAGCATTCTCCGTACTGAGACAAGACTGCACACTTGAACATAAAGCAGTCCTAGTGATTTGAAAAGTCTTTCTCAAAACCCAAACTCACCCCAGCCCTAACCACAGGCTTCTTCCCATGGTTTCTCAAGCTTGCTTATGTGTTTCTTTAGATATAGACTAGAAGCTCCATCAAGATAGGCAGCCATTTCTCTCATAGCCCACACCTGTCCCCTGTATTTTCAGGGGTCTGGGTATACTGAGCAGGAAGAACATAGTTTCATCTCAAGGGCCCACTGTGGCCATCTGGTAGTGGCAGGCTGTGGTGAGAAGGATTCAGAGGCAGAGTTCTGGCTCGACAGGAAAAGAGGCCATAACTAATTAGCTCTTAGTTATGTACGCTGTAGGCACCAGAAAGGAAGAGGGGGCCCAAGAGATGATGTTCACGACTCTGAATTCCTAAGTCAACACACTTTCATTAACCTGAAGACCCCTCAGTTGAGCTGAATAACCCATGATATTATCAGAGCATTTCCACTCACAGAATGGGCATAGAAAACAAAAGCTGCTCCTCCGAAAAAGTTTTAACACATTCTGTGGATCAAAGCATTTTAGAAGTAAAAAAAGAACCGCAAGATGACCTAATCCAAGCCTTTTATTTTGTACATGGAAAAACAAAGACATATGGTGAAGTGACTCACATAAGGACATACAGCCAGTAGCGGAGACAAAATCCTAGGTCTCCTGCTCTCCTGCTCTGGGGTCTCTTCTTTTTGCACCATCTCACATCCTGCTTACTTATCCCTTTTCTCCATGTGTCTATCATTTCCCATGTGAAGTACTGCTACAGACTTCTCAAATTTGGGGTTACACGATACACAGAGACTCAATAATTTCTACTACTGCAAATTTAGAAAACACTTAGAGTAGGATGTATGATACTTCAGCATTAAGCAGAAAACAACACAAGGAGTTTGCCATTTTCCTTGTTAAATTTTGAATTTCATTTGGAGTAGGGAATAAAGATGTTGTAAATCTGAGTGTTAGAAGCACGAAGGAATTCTGAGCTCCAGTATCCAATCCATCAGGCCTTTTTACCAACATAGGGGCAAAAGATTTCTGCTAAAACCCTTAAATGATCTCGTATCAGAACCAGCCTAAAAATGAATGAGAAAATGGACCTGCTATTTCCCATGGAAATTAAAATTCTCAAAGAAAGACTCCTTATAGTTCTCCGTGATAGAGCCCATGAGTTCCCCATTCACCGTGTATACCAAGGCCTCCCCAAGACAGCTAGGAGTAGGATGGGACTAAGGGGGATGGTCTTCATTACCATAGTAAGCAATCCCCAAATACTGCACACTACCCTACTTTGTCCCGTAAAATCTAGAAACAGGTTTTCAGGAAAGGTCAATCTCCAAAGAGAACAGTACCAGACATCTACCTCTAGGGGAAAGGCATCTTTCTTGCTTAAAAGCTAAAAATGAAATCCCCTCTGGAGAAATATTCCACGACCTGGAAACACCCCTGAGTTGCCACGACAAAACGTGACAAGTAGAAGTAGTTCTAGGTCTAACTTAGTTTGCAAATGCTGAAAGGGAAACCTGTTTCTTTTCATTCACTTCGAGGACAAGACAGGGAGCAATGGGTTCCCTTCTCCCACAGAGGTGCCCCTGACCCACCTTGGCAACATTCCTCCAGCTTCTCTTCTTTAAACAAATAATGTCAGCCCCATAAAGCTCTTCAAATACAGCACTTCACAACTTATTGTTATCTGTACAATATCTGTGATCTTTGGACTTTGGCCAATTTTCCAGCATCCTTCTTAAACTCGGTATTCCATACGGCCTTAGAAGGCTGGGTGTTAATTGAAGAATAGCCTAACTGTTTGGACATGTTATGCATCTATTACCCAATTGTCAATCTTGTAATGTTTGTTATATGACTATATCTTTGGGGAAATGAATGCCAAATGAATATTAACCCTCATCTCTTTCTCTTTTTTATTCTCTTGAGGCTCTTTCTGATGATTCGTTTACCTACTTCACTTTATTCTACGAGCTCAAGTCAATCACACCACCAAAATGAACTGCCAAGACCCAGAAAAGGAGTTATTGGTTATTGACTGAGGAATTTGTCCTCTTTGAGAGATTTATCCTTTTTGTCCATGATAGTCATTCAAATCTGTTACTATAGCTACAGCAAATGATGAAATGATGCTCAGTCATATATTGCTCTCATTTTGCTAAATTCTACTTTCCTCCCCAGTTTTATTACTTACCTACTCAATTTTTACAACAAAACCATATTTAATTTACCTTAGACATTTTCAAGTCAGTGAACAGTCGGTAGTTGAATTCTTCCCTAATTACCATGGAGAACCAAGGCAGGTTCATAAGAGGTGCCTAATATATTACAATTCAACTAAATAAATAGTGGTGCATTTAATGAGTGTTCTTGAATCTTCACCCTCCCTGTACCCCGGCTCTCTTTCAGGGGGTCTGTAGTTCCTATTACTGGACCACCTATGCCCAACCCACTGATGGTAGTCCTGCCCACCAAACTTCAGTAGGCCCAAGTGATCATGTGCCAGTTTTTAATCTAGTTCTTAAAAGCAACTCCTGCCTGTAGCTGCTTTGCCCACCATCATTCGCCCACACCCTCAGGAACCTCTGCCATCCCAAAGGAAAATTGCTTGCCCAAGAAAACCCTAAGGTCCCAGAAGAAACAGACATGTGTGCAACAGAGCAGCCCCAGCCAATCTGCAAACCAGTGGGCTTGATAATAAATGCTCATCAAGTGTCACTAGTAGCTGCGGTAGGTTAAACAGTATTGGCGTAGCAATGACTGACATGTAAGAAATGCTCTGTGTAAGACTACAGAGTCATGTATGACTATCTTAGGAAAAAGCAGTGTCCATTCATATAGGAACGAAACTGAGAAGCTAATTACAACATATCATTTTAAGCTCATTTAACTATTCCTTCAAGAATTTCTCCATCAACAGCTGGGGGCCTTATTTTCAGGCAACAAAACACTTTAACAATCTAAAATAATCATAACTACTTTCTTTCCAATAACCAGGATGAACCTTGGCTCAGAATGCAGAAGGACTGAAGTCTTACTCAGCGGTCAGAAGCCGCAAGCTCAAGAACTAAATAATAAAGGGTACCTCCAAGATCCTGATCAGAGGAATCGTAAGGCAGAAGCCAGTTTCCATGGACACTCTACCCTCTACTGGCTCTTGAGCGATACATGGTCTCCATTTTGTAGGGCAGGCTGACACCTTCTGAAGGCTCAGTGGTGACAATGAAGAGTTAACTGAATCTGCCAGTCGGGTTAACAGATGGGGTATCTCTGCTGTCTTGCCTCCTGGTCTGTAGGGATCACACAATGGAAGCAGAGATTTCCTAGAAGAGCCTTCCTGCAGTGAGGAGTTTTCTGGTAGCACCTCCACCTGCCACCAAGGTGTCCCCTGTAGCATGGCAGTAAGAACCAGGCCATTAAATGCAAATTTCCGTTTTACATGTACGGATCTTCTGCAGCAGGACCCCATGATTCCCCAGGAAGCTTGATTGACCATCCTATCACCCAGTTTTCATAGGGTTTGACTTTGCAAATCGAGGTGATGGAGACCTCAACCGCGAGTCACTGAGTCCTCAGGTATAATTGCAGATTTATATGCCTACTGAAGTCATCCTGTCACACCTGTGTCTCCTCAACGCACCTCTAGAGATGACTCCCTAAGGCTTCAGCTGAGCTCCATTAACCACAAACCCCTCCCAAAGATTCTCCTCCTTGGAGTCCAATTTCCCTCACCCCAGACCTCACCATCCCAGAAGCCCTGTAAGCCCTGTAAGCCCAGGGAGTGGAAGGATGGGACACCTGCAAATGGAGCACATGCTAGTCCTATGGTGGGAGAGCTGCCTCATAGAGTGGCTGCCAGCCCTCTGCGAAGGGAGGGTGAGGATCAGAAAAAGGAGAAAATAACAATGACTCGGGCACATTGGTGAGATTTTCACAGCTAATCACACACAAGACTGACTCGCTGCTCACTGTGCTCTGCTCACTCATTTTTCTTTTTTTTTTTTCTTAACATGGGCAGGCACCGGGAATCGAACCCGGGTCCTCAGGCATGGCAGGCAAGCACTCTTACCTGCTGAGCCACCGTGGCCCACCCTCATTTTTCATGTTATACTTCTCACTGCCCTACCAGCCTGTTCCACCAAGGTCAAATGAAGGGAATGATAGCATGCACACCGTACTGAGATTTATTACAAATGCAGCCAATCACCTTTTATGTGGACCAAATGAGTTCCTGAAATCATCATTTATGAAGATGGACCTAAATAAAAGAAGTCATCTCAGAAAAAGGCAGGAGAGAGAGGACTTGGTCCAAATCGCACCATCTCGCATCATGCCCAGAACAGAATCTGAAGTCACTGGCTAAAACCTAAGTGTATCCAAGAACTGTATTAAACCTTTAAGAGTTGCAGTTCCACCTTTGTCCTATGGAACATAAAGAGTTGGAAAGGGTGTCTCTGACAAAGCAACACTTGAACAGATCATAAATGAAGTACATTTGAACAAGGGCATTGCTCCAAGACTTTTATATCCTTTAAAGTGCTTTAGATAACAAATAACACAGTGCTCAACTAAAAGTGGCTGAAGCACTAAGAGGTAATTATAAAACAACACAAGAAGTCAAAAGGTAAGACGGTCTCCAGACTTAACTCCGCTGCTCCTGAGATCACCAGGTATATAATGCTTCCCATCTCTCTGCTCCACCTAGCTAAAAACCTCCCTTCGTGGTTCAAAGATGGCAGCAGCAGTTTTAGACACCACAGGCACACACCATCACATCCAGTGAAGGAGGCACATTTTTTTCTATGGCTCTCTTTTTATGACAGAGGAAACCCTTTCTCAATATTTCCCCACCATATAGCACACTGTATCTCATGTGTTCCTTTGGCCATAATACGATCAGATAACCATGCCCAAACCAATTACAGGCAAGAGAAATGGGGTTGGTATGAATGGCTTAAAACAATAGGGTTCAACTTCTAGGACTGGCAGAAGGTTCTTTCCATGATGGCATGAAGGGTTCATTACAAAAACAGAACTCTGAGAGCTGGGACAAAGTGGGACAGGGGCGGTTTTTGGACAGGCATCCAATGTATCTGCCACAGAACAAATTTCATTCCTACCTCTGGATTTTGTATTTACTGTTACTTCTGCTTTTCCCGGTATCTCCCTGTCTTCTTCCACACATGACTGATGTCTCTGCTCAAGTGTCAAGTTCTCTAAGGGGCCTTCTCTGGCCAGTGCATAGCAAACGGCCATAACTTACCATCCTTATTCTCTCTATATACTCTAGTTTTCTTCACAGCTCTCACCGCCATCATGTATATGTGTATTTACAAATTTATCTACTATCTGCCACGCCCCTTTAAAATATGAGCAAATTGAAGGTGCGAGCTTTCTTTTGTACACTGCTGTATCCCAGCCCTAGAACAACACGTGCGACAAAAAGGACAGTCAAATATACCAAATGAATGAATGAATGAGTAAAGGGCATCATTTAGTACTTCCCACCTTAGTCTAACTTCCTTACTGCGTTTGCCATGCCAGAAAAACAAATCTCCTAACTCTTGGCTATTTTCCTGCTACCGTCTTCTCGCTAGCACTCATCCATCCGCCTCAAATGCTCTCCCTCCCTATCCTCTGCCTATTTAAAGCCTGGCTGTCTTTAAGGATTAGCCTAAAATCACTTCTTTCCTGAAGTCTGCCCTGATGATCCCCAAGCATTACTTTCAGTTTCTAAAACTCATGTTACTCCTTTCACAGTATGTTTTGCTTGTACCTAAACAGGTGCTGTGTCCTTAGAGCTTGAGTCATCCAATAACCTCATTCTGATAAATGAGGAAACAGAGTCATAGAGAGAGGTTCAGACCTGTTCAGTCAAGGACTGATAGCAAGAACATGTTCTCGTTTAGGTAGCCCCTATTCGCAACCAGCATTAACACTAACGACAGAGCATTAGCCATTTGGCAATTTGTTTATATTTGCTATATTACTGAATCTTTGGAGGAAAACAAATGGTAAATGAACATGTAGCTTTCTACTGATAACCACAAACAAACCACTCTGTCAACCCTAAAAAGAGGCATAAGGCTAACTTGAATAAAAGAGAGGTCCCTTAGCCCTCTTCTTATCTTGGATCTGATCTTACTGACCGAATCAAGCATGTAGTAGGCTGGCTAAAAAGGGAAGTAAAACATGCCAGGGGACAGAGAGCTGGAAAAGATGTCAGTCACTTGACATTTCCAAGCCTTAGTATTCTCATCTATGGAAGCAGTTAGACTAGATCAACTGCCCAGCAGAAGAACTTTTTTTTTCGCATGGGCAGGTCCCTGGGAATTGAACCCGGGTCTCCAGCATGGCAGGTGAGAACTCTGCCTGCTGAGCCACCATTGCACCATCCAGAACCTTTTTTAAACTTAAAAAAAAAAGGCTGATGTAAAATCCTGAGAGCAGAGCTGCTCTGGTTGCAGTAGGGGGGCTGCTGAGACCCCACACTCTGAGACTCTTGCTTATGCCCAGCATTGCTTCTTGATACTCCTTTGCCACTGGATAGCTTGATCTTCCAAAGGAAGTATCTTTTAGCATTGAAAGAAAAAAACTAATGTAGATGACCATGGTACTAATAGTACTGATAATATTTAAAGACTACAGTGACTTAATAATCAATATACACTCTCTGAGGTTCTAAGAAAAGCTGCTCATATAGGGTAGGTATTGGTATTTCAGAAACAGTGATGGGTTAAATGGTCATAAATCAGGAATAGATGGATAGATGGAAAGAAGGAAAGGGGGATAGAAGAAGAGACTATGCAACTTTTACCCATTTTTAAAATAATGATCACATTATCACTTGCCAATTAGATCAAAGTTCATCACTGTTATGTTAATACAGGAAGCAATTTTTAAATCCTCAATGCCCAACAATAAGAGATCAGCAAGAAAATTGGGCTGTCTTGTGCATCCACTAAAAACACCACACTTCAGAATAATTATTAATGACAAAAGAATATGTTCAAAATGCGACTTATACCTGCAAATGCATTTTGTAAAATAAGGTAATGGAATGATCCTAGTCTTCTAAAATGTAAAAAATATGTACATATTTTTTAAAGAGTAGAAAGATAAAACAATTTTTAACAGTGATAAGTTGGGCGTGGTTATTTTTATTTCTTCAAAATTTCCCAATTTCTCAAAGCTTTCTGCGGTGCTAATATGGTGTTTATAATAAAAAATAGATTGAAAGAAGCTGAGAGAAATACGACAAGTGAACTTTGTTTTGTTTATTATCCATCCAATTTATAGGCTTAAAAGTCCAGAAGATTTAGAAGGATGGACCATAATTTCTAAACTGACTCCAAAGCCACACTGAATAACAAAAGTTTCGTCTATGTACCACCTGTCAGATTCATCCTAAGAGCTTTAAAAAAATTATTCTGGGCGGGCCGCGGTGGCTCAGCGGGCAAAGTGCTTGCCTGCTATGCCGGAGGACCTCGGTTCGATTCCCGGCCCCAGCCCATGTAACAAAAACGGAGAAACAGAATACAATAAAACAAGAAAATGTTTAAAAAATGTTTCCCTTTCTTCCTTCCTTCCTTCCTTCTATCCTTCCTTCCTTCTCTCTGTCTTTCCTTTAAAAAAAAAAAAAAAAAAAAAAATTATTCTGCACATATGTCACTCCATCCTACTGTATCAGAAATCTCTTGGGAGATGGGGTCCAGGCACCTTTAACATGCTTTCAGGAAACACAGACACTAGCAATTCTTAGGATATGGTCTGGTAAATAGGATGTAGACACCCTGGAAGCTACAAAACCTCCAATAAATGCAAAAGAAACCAGGTCCCCTTGACCTACCCTGCAAATCAGGGAACCACATGTGAGAAAAGCTATCATCCTTTCTTCCCAGAATCTTCTCAGATACCCTGCGTATCCGCATCACAAAAAGGACAAGACCGCCGTCTGACCCATTACATCGCGCTGCATCCCTGGAGCACGTGTGAGCCAGCTTTCATAAACTTAATTTTATCACTTGTCACATTTTTCAACCTTCGAAAAATTACTCAATATCAGGATGAATATACAATATCCTGTCCAAACAGCCATCGCTGAACTCGCATTGTCCCAAAATAATGCTAGATGTGGGCAGGAGGGGGACAGAGCTTCCGGGCGGCCACAGCCTTCAGTCTGAACGAGGAGCGTGGGTGCGGGCAGGAAGACAAATCTGCTTTTGAACCACGCAGTGATAGATAATCTCTGCCAAACCTGAAAACACGTTTCATGGGTCTCCATGCAATAGACAACTTATTAATTTCATTTTTTAAACACGCATTCATCATTTCGAGCCCTTCTCCAAAGACCTTGGCTTTAATTGCAAAGACGGCTGTGACCGCATTCCGTGGTCCTTGAAGAGACAAAACTGCTTATCACTGCGTTGCTGCCTCTGACACTGAGCCTTTGTGGGCTCTGAGGAAAGAAATACATGCTCTCTGCAGGTATTCCACAAGATAACCCCCTGCTTGCCAACAGCAGTGTGGGCACCACAACGAGCACCCTTCACAAATGCTGGGTGGTATTTTTCACGTTGTCTTCTTACTTAGGTCAGAAAACCTCAAAAACGATTCACATTTCCAAGCCATTTCTTTCCCTACAGAACAAAAAGAGAGAACGGACAAACTTTTTATTTGGGGATGGAAAGTAGATACAGGAATTCTAAGATACATCAGCATTAATTTTGAAATACAAAAGTTACTTCAATGTATTCCAAAATGAGAAAGAGACCTCCCAAAGCACCATAAAGCCCCACATTTCTTGAACATACTGAAAATAAAGTGGCTTATTCTGAGCCTACCGCACTAAAGCTGGGTGGTATTACATTGGGGATACGTTTCCTTTTCACTTCCCCAACAATTCTTGTGTGTTTTAGGTTTTTCTTTTGGAATTTTAATAACATTCATCCCTATCCAAAATCTCTAAATCAACTAGTCTCTGAAAAACACTTTTTTTCTTTTTCACAGGGGGCAACAAAGCCCTAAATATATATTTGAGTATAGTATTCTATTGTAATCATTTGATTTAACCTTCTACTTCTTCGGATCACCTACTGTATTTTTTTTTTAATCTCAGATAGCTTTTAGACCACAGATTCTTATTTTCTGAAATAAGCATACTGTGAATAATAAAGCTTTTGTAAGATATACAATACTACACATTTTCTTAGGTTAAAAAAACACTTATCTCTCCTTTTCTCTCCAGTTAATCCTTTGCCTAATATAACATACCTTTTAATATAGGATAGTGTTCAATTTAAAGCATATTTTCTATGTTAAATTAAAATGTTTTAAGTATTACCTACTGAGTCAGCCAGCAATGCATATGGACAGGATAAAGGTAAAAAGCCACTCATTTTTTTCCTACACAAAGGAGACTGGCATTATCATCACTATCACACACCTTCAAAAAGCAACAATAGATCTGCCTCCAGAAACATCATTGTCAAAAGAAACAGGTAAATATTATTATTTACTATGCTGCGGCAACTATAACTGATTAAGGTAAATTTAGTGGAAACATTAAAATAATAGCAGGGGAAGAAAATTTATTCTGCACAAACACTGTGTGAACTTATTGGAAATAATCAGCTGCTCAGTTTGAATTAAGTGAGTGTGAGTGAATGGGGTAGGTGGGTATGAGGGGTGGGGGGGGTTGAGGAAGAAAGAGAAAGCCTGGCAAACACTAGATGGAATCTGCAGGTTTCCCTCTGCCATGGCCGGTAGGAAAATCTGCAAAGATGCAAACAATTCTTGGGTATTCAGTTAGCGGTAAGTAAATTGCTGTGGGAGCTAAGGGCGGGCGTATTTTAGCAGGCAATCCCTCTCTGTCTTTCATTCTGTTTGTCTGTGTTAAATTCCCCCTCTGCCCTCATCCATTCTCACATCCAGTTCCCTGCTTTGTCCATCCATCAATCCCCTCACTTTGTCAGTGCTGACTTCATCCCAGCTCTCACAATCCAGTCCCAGCCATCCCGTGGCCACGGGGGAGCCCCTCGCCCTCCGCCTGCTCCTGCCCCTGCTACCCAATCTGCGATCTGCTGACAGAGGGCCCTGCTGGCTGCTTGTCGTTTTCTATTGCACAGGCCAGCAAAAACACTAATACTCAACCTGATTCCAATCGTCTTGCTTTGCACCTTTGCTATCCAGGGGAATGGAAGAGAGAAAGACACAAGGACAGAGGGGGGAGTGGGGAGAGATGGGAGGGTAGATAATGGAGAGAGATGTTTGCTGAATTTTCTCAAACAATTTGCACACCAGTCAGGTCGAGGCTCAATCCAGCCTCCCATACCACACATCAATAGAAATCACAGGGAGAAAATGTAGCACTAATTAAGGGTTGATAAGCTGTAGTCAAGTGCAGTTTAGGGGAAAAACGGCATACTACCCAGGCTCCAGCAAGCTCAAATGGATACAGCACCTTCATTGCCAGCCTAGGAAGGAAATTTTTCCATGTTTTATTTTCAAAAATATAAAAGTTTTCCCTTCAAAATAAAACAGATAGGCCGGGTGAAAAATATTAGATGATCATTTTTATTCAAAAGATCATTTGCAAAACATTTCAGAGGGTTGGGGTAGGGGAGCTTCCTAAAGAAGAAAAAATAGTTACCTAGCAACAATACTATTTTAAAGCATTCTTCAGTGTATTGCCTGATTGTAGGCTCTTAATTCAAAGTTGTATAATTCTGAGCACCTGCGGAACTAATAAAATATTTCTTACCTGAATTTTAAACTCTCCCTTTTTCCCTCTTAACAGGGAAAACTTCACAACAAGCCATAATCAGATGATAAAAACTTTTCAATGTTATACATTTCCTTAAATTTTACTGCTGGAGTGGGAAAAAATTCATATGAAATACGAAAGTTAAAATTAGTGAGTAAAACTATAAAACTATGCTTTACACGATTTTCTAAAGTAAAGGACTTTGGTGGGGTAGGCTTTTCTGCAGAGTTCTAAAAAAAAAAAACACTGGAAATAGCACAGTGAATTATACTGTTAATTAAAACTAGTATTTAGGAGGTCTTAGAACCTGCAGGACATTACCATATATGTTATTGGATCCTTGCAACATTGCCACTCTCTAGGAATTAGGACGTGATTTTAAGAACCGAGAAAACTGAGGCTCCGTGATTTAGTAACTTGCCCCAAACCATAACACTATGACATAACTGCACCAGGATTTAAAGGGAGCTGCTAGAACTCCAATGCTTTGTCCAACAGATTGGTACCTCCCATCACCTCACCCAAACTTCTTTTCCAATTAAATAATAGAGCCTAAAAGGATACACATTGCATGATTTTGTTATTATGACTTTGGCAAAGGTAAACTCAGAGTCTTACAATATAGAACGCAGGGGACATAGAAGTATACAGAAGCTAGAGATGGGTGAATGGTTACCCAATGAGGTTGAACGTAAATGTAAGGGAATCGATAGAAGGAATGGTAGTTCATTAGTTCGGTTATAAGTAACATTGCCATAATGAAGGTGAATATGATTGAAAGGTTGTATGGAACCATGATTCCCATCTAATAACTTTACAATTATAAATAAGCTCTTGCATGAACTACTTTAAAGGTTTGATCTGGTACAAAGAGTCAAAAACAGAGGGGTGGAGAGGGAAAAGTAATACTGAATGCTACGGCCTATATTAACAGGAAGACATCAACAGTACTACAGCAATACCAGCGGTAAATATTCAGGCGGGGGGACATAAGAGATAAGGGGGCATTTAGATGTGATATTTGAGAGGCTTTGTTTATCAGTTGTCTGTTTAGACCAATGAAAATTGTCTAAAATTGAGAGTGCTGATGACTGTACAATGAAGGACACTGTAGGACATGGACTATTTTGGACATTACCCATGATGCCCAATAGATGGAGGGGGGTGAAGGGTACAATGACTAGGAAGCAGAAAGAATCACTATGGTGTATACATATGACAGAATATTGTATGACTACAAAAAGGAACAAGGGCGGGCCACGGTGGCTCAGCAGGTAAGAGTGCTTGCCTTCCATGCCCGAGGACCTGGGTTCGATTCCCGGTGCCTGCCCATGTTAAAAAAAAAAAAATGAACAAAATTGTGACAGATGCAACAAAGAGAATGAATGATGGGGACATTGTATTGTGCAAAATAAGCCAGAAACAAAAATATATATATATGCTATGGTCTTCTTTAGATAATACATGTAAGAAAATTGGAGCCTAGAATGTAAGCTCTTAGAGCAGCCATATTTATTCTGGAGGTGAATGTGAATTTCTAGGTTCTAAGACGCTGTGCTATATGTGTATAAACTGTTATTTCCATTAGAACTTCAGGCACCTGTAGGACACCCAAGACCCAGAGCTTGAGTTCTGCAGCTCTGAAAGTTAGCACTGCTATTTACAATAACTGTTAAAGTAACCAAAAAAGAGGTCAGGCTGCAAATAGAAATATAAACAATGCCAGTCTAGTTGGGACTGAGGTAAACCAGGATACAGCACAAAGGATAATAATGTTTGTATTCTAGAGCTTCACCTACTGTATGAAGAGAAGCTTCTCATGTTTAGAATGTAAACTTACTGTATTCTAGTTTGCTAGCTGAAAGAAGGCAAAACACCAGATATGGATTGGCTTTTAATAAAAGGGGATTTATTTTGTTAGTTCTTCAGAGGAAAGGCAGCTAACTTTCAACTGAGGTTCTTTCTTATCTGGGAAGGCACAGGGTGATCTCTGCTGGCCTTCTCTCCAGGCCTCTGGGTTCCAACAACTTTCCCCAGGGTGATTTCTGTCTGCATCTCCAAAGGCCTGGGCTGAGCTGCAAGTGCTGAGATGAGGTAGGCTGAGCTGTTGGGCTGTACTACCTTGCGCTCTCTCATTTAAGCACCACCAATTAAATCAAACATCATTCATTACAGCAGGCACACCTCCTAGCTGACTGCAGATGTAATCAGCAAAAGATAAGGTTCATGTACCATTGGCTCATGGCCACAGCAACAGAACTAGGTACCTTCACCTGGCCAAGTTGACAACTGAATCGAACTACCACATACTGTAACACACTTATCTAAATCAATCTGTTTGGATATCTCAGTTAAACTACCCAAATACATGGAGCCCAGAACCAGAACAAGGCCTGGTAATTCTGTAGAGCTTTTAATGTAATAACACAGACTATGGTAGGCTGATACTTGAAAAGTAGTAGAATCCCTTGAGGGACTGGAGAAAAGAACTATTTCTTTTAATGGAACTATTAAATTTTCCCATGTGGGAATTCTCTGGTACTCTCTCAAACCTTAGGGATTCTCTAGAAAATAAGCCAAGCCCTTGATTTTGAGGCTTGCCCTTATGAAATTTATTTCTGTAGTAGAGAAATTAAGACTAATAATTATATGTAAGAGTTGCTTCTAGGAAACCACTTTTGTTGCTCAGATGTGGCCTCTCTCTCTCTCTCTCTAAGTGCAACTCTGTAAGGAAGATCATTGCCACCCCCCTACATGGGACTTGACATTCAGAGGTGAAAGACTCTTTGTAAATATGGGGCATGGGTCCAGGGGATGAGCCTGGCCCTGACACCATGGGATTGCCAATGTCTTCCTGACCAAAAGGGAGAAAACAAAGGTAATAAAACAAGGTGTCAGTGGCCAAGAGATTCAAATAGAGTCAAGAAGCTATTCTGGAGGCTACCCTCATGCAAGCTTCTGCTAGACGTTGCTAATTTCCAAGGTTTGCCAAACCCCACCCAACATTATGCCTGTTAACTCCAAAAAACACCTAGGGCTCTAACTGAGACTCTGTAAAAATTTCATGCACTAAGTTTACTGGCCTGAAACCTATAACCTCCATAGGTTTCCTAGGCCAGATCGGTCCTGAGACCCAGAGGGGCCAGGCTCTCCAACTAATTCCCTATCCTATATTGTCAAAACTCTTTCTCAACATAAAAAAGTTAGAATGGGCATACCCCAAAGATCCCTACAGAGTATAAGTAGGCTCAAGGGAGAAGGAGGAGTTATAACAGAGAAGATAGGATTTAACAAATGAGTATGACTGCTGAGTCAGTATACTGATATTTCTTTTAGTCTCTAGTATTCTGGAGCAGCTAAAAGGAAAAGCCTGAGACTGAGGTATTGAAATCTGTTCTATAACCACTCATTAAAATGTGCTCTGAAAATTATTGCTTTCTTTTTTTTTTTGTATATGGTATATTTCACAATAAAAAAAACATTAAAATATTAAAAAAGAATAAAGTCTGAAAGTTCCACTGACTTAGAAAATGGTTAAACTCAATCATTCTCTTTAGATTATCCAAAGTACAAACACAAAATAGTGAGTTTGATTTTTCTTTCACATGGGCAGGCTCCGGGAATCAAACCCAAGTCTCCAACATGGCAGGTGAGAACTCTGCCTGCTGAACCACCATTGCCTGCCCTTGAGTTTGATATTTTAATGTAGCATTTCAAATTCTTATTTCTGGAGACTACTCACTTTTTTTGTTTAATGAAACTCTATTACACTCCCTATGAAAACAAACTGAGAGAAGCTTCCAGAAAGCTCTGAGAAATGCTAGTGACTCAGGCATAAATGAAGTGCCCTCCTAGGCAATGACTTTGAAGGACTAAACACTTGCTTGGATATTTAAGTTTGGGTGTGTTTCCTTGGAAATCAGTCACGGTATCTTGAGGCCATTACTTGTATCACTGATGATTCGGGAGGCAAAGTGCAAATTACTAACTCAAGCATGTAAAACCACCGCATGAGAAGAAAAGAGGGCTGGAGAGCCAGTGACATCTCCTTGCCACGCATTTCATCCTTCACTCCACGTTGCTGACACACGTCTGATTCAAAATCTTCATCCATACCTCACCCCCACCACTTTTGTTTCTCAAACCCACTTGCCCAGATGGGCTTTGGCTGTGACAGAGGAGACCAGGGAGGGAAAAAAAGGGAGGGGGGTGCGGCAGCAAAAAGTCTCCTCTGTTGAGCTACTATACACATCAGACATCTCCAATTAGACAGCAACAAAATTTTATTAATAGGAAGGACATTATAGAATGAGCTTGTTATAAATGGGCCCTGTCAGGCCCTTATTCAGCTACCAAATGAGTATTCTCAGTTCAGTGCTCTCATCTGAGGCATCACGCCTAGTGCTGGATAACAAATGATTGCTATTAACCGTATTGTTAGTAATGATGGCTGAAAACAAACAAAAACCCATAAATAACAGTCTACAGAAAAATTAACCCATAAACTTGATAGATATCCAGCTGAGAAATAATAAATGACACTTTGGGGCCTGCTGGGAGAAGCTAGTGGTTTTTGTTTTCCTCTCTGTCATTAACACATTTTCTGTGCTAAAAATTAGATTCTGATATATAATTATCAACGCTCCCAGATATTAATTCTGCTATTGCTCCCTCGGTTTCTCTGCTGGCTGGGCTATAATGTTATTCACAGATTACTCTGAGAAAACACATCAAACACTTAACAGAAACAGGTCAAAGTGACAAGCAGCTTTCGCTGACAACACCAACCTGCACAAGTCTTTTTTATTTTTTTTTTAAAACCAGAGACACAAAACAAATTTCTCATGTTAATTAACTAGGGTTCCGTTCTACTAACAACAGGCCTGAGCAATGCCATATGAGCTAAGCAAATTTCCTACTTCCCTAGTGAAGACTGTCAAGGGAAGCAAGCACTCACAAAATTACCTTGTGTTTATGGCATTCAAATCCACTTTCATTACTGTCTTTGGGGGAGGAGGAAGGGATCGAAACAACTTCCCAACCTCAGAACATCTCTTACCTTGAGTCCCTTTCTCTCAAAGGGCTGAGTGGAAGGGAAAGAACACACCTGTGAATAAGAGATCGTCCCCAAAAGAAGCCAGGAATTCAGCCAGAGAACCTGCATTAGCACTGTCACTGAGAAGGGCCTTGATTTCCCCCAAAGCCATGACATCTACACAAGTAAATGACCTTGACTAGATTTCAACACCACCTGCCAATGGCTTCTATTTTTCAGGAAGCATCAAGAAAATGAAATCCATCAGGTTCCTCCGTGGGTGGACCCGTGTGGTAAAGGAAATGAAGGTGCAAACACACACAGCCTACCCTCATGCACATGTGTGAATGTCCTCATCACCAATTTTGCCAGGATCACTTCCATGGTACAGTGTGGGTTTCTTCTGCTATTTTTCTGAAATTTGAACTTCAAGGAAAATAATGAGGAAGAATTTTTTTAATTAAAAAATTAAGGGTTCCAGTTGAGAGGATCTTTTCACTATGATGTTTAGTTGAAAGTAAGATGAAGAAATATGAAGTGAAAAACTAAGCAGAGAAAAAACTCCATGTGAATAGAATAATGCAAATAAGAAAATGAATAAGCATTTATATGACACATTTGTCAAGAGAGCCCTTCCACTGAGACAAAGAGCCCACAGCTTCCTATTCCTGAGCAAAGACCTTCAACTCTAAGGTTCACCAGTTAGGAGAACTAAAAGCAAACAAGAAAATTATTTAAAATTAGGCCACAGGGTCTAAAAAGGGGGTCTGCAGAAGACTGAACGTAAGAAGCAAAGAAGAGAAAGCAGAGATGAAAAGGAAAGGTGTTGAGATTTGCTGCTGTGTGAGAAGCAGACAAAACTTAAGTGGGGGGATTCGACCACCAATTTAGAAAACCTCATTAATGCCAAACAGCCACTTCCTTTCCCAAGTTCTAAAAAGGCGCCAGGCTGGCCAATCATCTAACTGACATTTCCGCAATGCAATTCTTTTTTTAATTGAGCGAATGATCTCCCATGTCACGTGCCTGGTTTCTAACCCCCATCCTTCATCTCTGTGATCAGGCTGCCTTGATGACAACAGCCTAAACTGCAAATCCCACACCTCCCATGCACTCCATTTTCCCAGGATCTGGCATTGCGATATTAAATAACTATAAAACTAGAAAGCCAAAATAACTAAATCACCTGGAAGCCAATTTCTGAGAGTTAAACCACAAACCCGGAAAATGGTGGAGTGTGTTGAAATAATGTAAAGGAAACCCATAAATTCAAACTTTATGTTCTGTAAAGAACAAATATGAAAAAGGCATCAAAATAATGAAAGATTGTTTATGTATTCTGGCATGAAATGGGAATGTGTTATGAGAGAGAGCAGTGGCGGAGACAGATCGACGAAGCTGACAGCGTGGTATTCATCCTGCGTGCTGGAGCAGACGTCCCGCTAGTGGCAGTAGACAGCGCAATAAATCAAGGGCTCTCGAAGCTGTACCTACAGCTTATTACATCCAAGATGACAAATAAATAATAATCCCTGTCAGAGCGGCCCTTTGCTCAAGGATTGAGCCTGAAACCTTTGGCTCATCACTCCTCATCTTAAGTGAAAACACTAGAACTAGGGAATTGGAGGCCATGGTTTGCTAAGCTCATGAAACACAAAACAAGCGGGACCTGGGAACTAGGACTGAACAAGAAAGGTCAAGAAGTAAGGAAGTATAAACATTTAAATAATCCAGCCCGTGAAGGGGCAGAGCAGTTGAATGGATGTGGGTTAAAATATCCTAATCATGGGGGGGGGGGGGACAACAACAACAAGCCTGACCCCCCTTCTTCTTCTTCACCTCTAACTGGGAGGAATATGTGAGCCATGTTTGAAATCAGTACCGGCAGCAAAGGGGCAGGTTCATGGAGAGATCCTGGATCCAAACACGAGTGGCCCCCACACTCTCAAACCCTCGCCACTATCCCTCCCTCCTGCTCTGTTCAAGACCCAAGCCAGAGGCAGAACACTGCCTACCCTTGCACTAACTCCAGCTCACCTGCTCGCAGCCTCCAAGAAGCAATGGTTCAAACCAGGGCCGCAGCCCTTATTTGCATTTCCTAATTAGCTCTTGGAGATGGGTACAGTGCAGACTCTGCTCCTCAATATACCTGGCATCCATAGGCCTCAAGACCTTGAACTTGTCCCTTAACCATGAGCATCACAGCTTCCTACTGCTCCTGACTGGGCAGGTGGAAGGGTTACCCTGAAGGCCCTGGGTGGCTCTTTCAGCCTATCCTTCTGTCTGGTGGACACTACACTTAACACTAGTTCCAAAACTGGCTTTCCAAACAAGGTCTTCTCTTCTCCCCATGGGACAGGTTCTCCAGTTCTTCCACTTCCCTTGGGAAAGCCCAGAGGGAGACAGCAAAATCTGGTATGCTAAAAGGGCTGGGACCCCAGCTCCCCAGAGGAACACATACCATCCTGGAGATCCCAGATTATTCTGCCACTGCAATTCAGCCATCCTACTACTACAAACACCCTCCACCTACCCAGGCATGAAAGCAAAAATGTGTTTTATAACTTGAAAATATCACATAAAAATGTCTGTGCATTAGCATGAGAAAGGACCACTACAAAGACCTAAATAAAGTGCGAGTTTCTGATACTGCAAAAGGGAATGTCTTCCCTTGTGACGTTTATCTTGGCATATGCAAATAGGGTTTCTCTCTCTCCTCACTGCTTCACTTGCCCACACTTCTTCAGACAAAGGAAGCATAGCAAGGGAGCAAGGACCTGCTTTGGTCAGGTGGACCTGAGTTAAAATATGTCCACAGGAGCTGGATGACCTCAAGTAGGTCACTTAACCTCTCTAAATTTCAGTTTCCTCACCTGAAAAGAGTAGAGCTGGTAATTCCCAATCCATGGAATTGTTCTGAGATTGAATGTGATCACATATCTGATGGCTCTTAACATCTGCCAGATGCTTGTCAGGCGCCAATCCCCATTCCTTTCATTTCTCACCTCATTCAGTTGGCTTTTCCCCTTATTTTCTATTCTCTACTAAAACAGTATTTCAAATAAATGGTATCATCCACATGACTTTAGAGTCTTACCAGTCTTCGAAATATCCACAATTCTCCCTGGGAACACAAATTTCTTATGAAAACCATTTGAACCTGGAGCCAATACACAGCCCAGAACTTGGGAGAAACTCATCTAAGGCTTTTAAAAACTCTCAGGCTATAAGTGGGTGAACGATGAAAGACGACTGGGTCTCTATGGCCCAAAAATCTATACCTGGGACACGATTCATAAGGAAATAATCCAAAATATGGAAAATCCATATGCATGAAGACATACATTACATGGTTATTACTGCAAAATATAAGGGCACAAACTAAATAGCCCCTAATAGGGATTTAAAGATTTTTAAAATGATTTTTGTGAATATGGAGCATGTGTTTGATGGAATAGTATGCAGTCTTCAAAAATGATGGTCATAAAGTCAATGAAGGAACACATAAAATGGATATGCTCTAAAGTCAAGTGAAAAGCAATATACAAAATTGACACTTGGCTGTCATTTAACCTGGCCATTATATCTCTGGAAAAAAAGGCAAAGAAATACAGAAATAATAATCATTGTATTAATATGACAGAATTTTAGGCAATTGTTTTTACTCTTTCAGCTTTTTTCAAACTTTGAAGTTTTACAACACTTTTTAAACTTACAAAGTGAATAACATTTTAAAATAAGTAAGTTTGAGTCAAAAATTAGAAAACTGAAAGCAAAACCCACATCCACCAAGATTCTTCAGGATCCCATTGCTTCCTGTCATCTAAGACCCCACTGTGGGGACCTCTTGCCAGGGAGGGGGCAAAATATGGAAGGAAGGACTTTTCAAGAGGCTGCCCTCTGGATGCCCATGTACTTCTTTGCCAATGCTGCCCGCATGTCACAGCCCCCCATCACTGCCTCAACCTCATTCCCGCCCACACCCTCACCCACTGGGCTTCCAGTCTTGGCTCTAACACAGATCAGCACCCCCACCCCCACCCCCACCCCCGCAGTATCCCTAGACAGCTCTCCCACTTCTGTAATGAAAGAATCCCCGTCTTCCAAATCTAAGGGTTTGGAGACCCTCTTGTAGCCCCTTGTAAAGTTCCACTTGTCTCCACCCATTTCATATTCCAAGGAACCATTTCAAAACTCAGCAGAGGAAAACAGCTGGAAATTAGGAAAGGAGGTAGGATTTAAAAAAAAAAAAATGAGTAAAGGTTGTTCTGTAACCATTCCACACCCTGAGTCTCTTTCCTCGCCCAATGTAAATCTGCTTTCTGTGTCTCTTTCCCTGAACTGAGAGGTTGAAGGGATCTTAAAGTGGTAATTAATAGCTCAACTATCTTCATGAATATTCCAACTCAAATGACTGTTGCTGGTGCATTATAAATTGGAGTTTGTAACCAGAAATCAGATGGGGGCTTCATCCGTTTATGAAAACAAGGGAAAGAAAATAAAGACTTTGTGAATCTCGTTCTGGGTTAAGTGCTACAATATACATTTAACTCCTTTAGCAACAGCAACCACAAATTCACAAGATAATTGGACTTTCTCCTACACCCCAAAAGCCCTGGTCCCATAAGCTAGGAAAAGGCACTATCTTTAGGACTTCTATGCAATATAGGTATAGAAACTTCCTAGATGTGGCAGCCTGACTTTAGGTCTTAATTGTCTCTTCACATACTCCCTCTACTCTCTCACAGTTTCCTTGAAGGCACACACCGTCTTTAGAGACGGGAAAACTAACCCGAAGAGTCACAGATGATCGATGGCCCAGTCCCCCACACCTCAACCCCTGGGGCTGGGACCCAGGCTGGCCTTTGCTCGGCACCATCCTTACTGGTTTCTCTGCAGCAGAAAAGGAACAGAAACACTTGACAGAAAAGTGTGAATGTGGTCTCATAAGGCCAACATGACACCAAGACTCTACCACTAACCCTAAAAAAGAAACTGAGGCAGACCCCAAAGTCCGCACAGTCACCAGGGAGCTGGGTGGGGGGAAGGGCAGTAATGCCCCATGACTGCCTCTCATACCATCTTACAAGATTAATTCCTCAAATGCATCATTTGAGATTCGCTTGGGTTCAATGGCTTAAAACGGGTAACTTAAAAAAAAAAAAAGATAGAGTGAAGGAATAATGCACAATTACAATGCAATCATTTGATACAATAATATTTTCACAGCTAAGGACCTTTTAAAAATACAAACATGGCAACCCTGCTAACCCCATATTCCATACATTTGCAATAATACAAGAAAGCTGAGAGGCGGTTATTGTTGAATTGAAAAAGTCCCAGAATCCCACTAAGAAAATAACGTGAGACAATAATGCATATTTCAGGTACACACTATAACTGACTTAAATTATTATGAATGTACTTCATACCTAATTACCTTTCTAAAATACGTGGAGGTATTTTGTCATAAACTCTGCAGGGTCCGCTGTACCTCTACTAAATACTGTTCTGAAATGCAAACCCTTTGCTAATGTTTTTATTTGAATAACTTATTACCCAATATAGCAAGCATCAACACATTTTATAGAACCCGAACTTGGCTCTCTGAAACTCCTCCTACCCTAATGCCAGTCACTGCTGGGAGCATTTAGTTATAAATTGTCTTTCAATAAAAGTAAAAGCTCCCAAAACAACAAAATGAAAAGACACAGCAGCTTAAATCAAGGGAAGTCAATTTCCACATGCCGATCCTAAATATTTCATGGCCCTATTTTATTCTGACATTTGTAGATGACTAAAGTGTTACAAAGGAAATAAAATGCTGATTAAAGAGTTCACTGTCATAAAGGTTACTGAATTGTAAATGGCCCTTTCCATCTTCCTGTTAATAGGTACCCAGCTGTAAACATCATGAAGGATGTGACGGGAGGGCGGCTTCACTCCTTAAGGAGCTGTATATACATTAATCACTGGATCACCAAGCCATGCTTAATTGCAAGCTGTATATCACGCAAATCCATGGTAAGTAGAAGGAAACTCATTATTGCTGCTTCATAACTACTGGGTACTTCTCATTTTAACCTTCTCACACCTGGGACACTTTGTTGCTTTCCAACAGGAATGTAGAAAAGGTATTACATCACTAATTACAGCCCTGGTTGGCACCTCCGCTGCCTTTGAGACAGAAAGAACCCAACTCTCAGGATCTGCAGCCAGCCTGGGCTCTGCCTCATTGTCGCTGAGTTCTTACACGCTGCTTGTCCATCCCCTCCTCCCATCCCCCAACTACATGCCATCCCCCAGCCTTATTCCCTTCCTAGAGGACATGCTGAAATCCATTACTCTTTGAGAGTTTACACAACTGTTTAAATGATAAAGAAAAAAACCCTGCAGTATATTTTGCTTTGACAAAATTATTGATTTAAATCCCATACAATAGCACAATACTATTTAAAGGTCAACTCAAGAAAAATGAGTTTACACCTAAAAAGAGCCAAGCTTATCTGTCATGAAAGCGTAATGATGTGTTTATTCCCTCACCAGGGTGTATATATTTTTCAAGAAGATATAAGAGTCTACTTGCAGGTGAAATCTGCTCTTAAATGGGAATTTCAAGAGATATTTACATTTCAGATAGTGGGGCCGATATGTGAGGCCCTGAGACCCATCTCTGTACTTAATAGTCAGTTGAGTATTTATTCTCATCGCCTAAAAATTACTCTTCTCACACCCAGGTCAAAACGGAGACACGCACACGAAAACTATAACCACAACTCATATGGGAATCTCTTCGGGAGTCTAAGGCTGCAAACAGAATGCAAAGGTTGCCACAGTAACTGCCTCTCTCGCGTTTGGATTACCCTTTCCCATTTCAAAGAATGTAGAAAAAAATAGTTCAAGTTCATTATTGCTAGAAATGTTTGTCATCAGGAATCTGCATATTTGCCCTTTTTTCTTCTTTTCAGCAGGCCAGTATGCCCTGTGAGCTCCTCCTTTTTCCAGTTGGCCTCTTCATGGACCAAAGCCGGGGCTTCAGTGCGACGGGCTGACGCTGATGAAGGAATGAGGCCTAAAACCCAGCATCCCGGCCCCTGGCCTGCTGCCTCTCGCTGAATTCCACTCAACCAACACCGACTGTGTTCCCATGGTGTGCTAGATTGTGGGGGTAAAAACATAACACAGCTCCTTCTCCTGAAAAGCTTCATTTCATTCATTAGGCAAGGACCACCTACCATATAGCTGATACTGTGCAGCGAACTCTCAGAGTCAAGGGTCTTGCAGGCTAGACAGACACTAAATACACAATTATAAGTGAAATACATATCACAAAAGAGGACATTCATCTCTGAGAGCACCTAGCAAGAGAAGCTAAACTAGTCAAAGGTGCAGAGAAGGCCTCCAGAGAAAGAGACATTTAAGCTGAGGCTTGAAGGACGCAAAAGTGTTAGCGAGGTCAAGAATGGGGGTGAAGGCATTTGGGATGGCATGTGCAAAGGCCCAGAGGCCACAGACAGCCCTCTATGCTGAAGACCGACAGAAAATCAAATAGCCTGTAGTGCAGTTGAAGAGGCAGGACAAAGAAGAAGGGGGAAATCCTGCAACAGTGGTAAGGGTTTTAAACCTAAGAAAGACCAGTGATAAGTTTACAGCCTGAGAGAGACAACCTGGTGCAGTGTGGAAAAAGGAATCAGAAGGGTTATTGTGGAAATTCCCCTCTCAGGAAGTTCTTTTTGTAGCTGGAGCAATTTCAGTGGAGACTACAGCCTCGTGCTCCAAACAAATAGCACAGAAAGCCTCTATGCCATCATCACTGTTGGACATGAAGCAGATTTCCAGAAACTGGACTTCAGTCTTGTGTTTTAAATAAAGACTGACCCATGATCCTGCTATTAGAGTCTGCTCTCTTTTGCAGGTACTTTTCTAGCTGGACTGGGAAATATGCAGCTCTAAAATTCTTATTACCTCCCTTCAGTACCCACTGCCCAACTGGCTATTTTCCTGTCATCATGAGCTCTATCAAAAGTTGAGCTGGGAGAGAGTGAGCTTCCAAATCCAGGTCGTTTATTGTTAACACTTCAAATAAAAGCTGCTTTTGTATCTTTGATCAGAAAGACGAGCACAGCTATTGGCTAAAATTAGGTATGAATATTGTCAAAATATAATTTATCCAGATATCTCCATTTCACATGATCACAGGTTTTGCACCTTGGTTGTATATAAGTGTATACTTAGTGTATAAGTTTTATTTATCTTCCAATCCTCCCCATGGGCCAGAGAAATTGCTGCACATGAATCTTCTATTTTTCTGTTGTTGGCAGATCCTCTTTGCCTCTTACCTTCAGCAAGTCCTAATTCTGCATACTTACCAAGTGGGCCACAGGCAAGTAGAACAAGGTCCCAGCTCTCACCCCACCCTACTTGCTTCTGAATCCCCTTCCCTACAACACCATCCCCAACATCAGCCAGTGCCGTCGTGGTCAACGCAGGAAGCTACTGCCTCCTCAGGCAACCCTTGGTACAACACCTCCTGTTCCTCTTACCTCAATCCTAAAGCTGAAAGGAGATGAGTCAGTCCTACTTGTTCACCACTAAGTCTCACTTATACCCATCGCAGTACTGCTAAACAGGTGATCCTGACAAGTTTAGTCTCCAGCAAATTGGCACAAAAACTAAGCTGCAAAGTGAACAGATCACAGGCTTTGTAGTCAGGCACAACTGGGCCCAAAGCTGGGCCCTACCATCAGCCAAGGTTATGTGGGTCAGCCTACTACCTAACCTGGCATTCTCAGTTTCTTCAAAAACCATCCATCCAACCAAACATCCAACCAACCAGCCAACCATCAATCCATCCAACCAACCAGCCAGCCAGCCAACCATCAATCCATCCAACCAACCAACCAGCCAGCCAACCATCAATCCATCCATCCAACCAACCAGCCAGCCAACCAACCAGCCAACCAACCAGTCAGCCAGCCAACCATCAATCCATCCAACCAGCCAGCCAACCAACCAGCCAACCAACCAGCCAGCCAGCCAACCATCAATCCATCCAACCAACCAGCCAGCCGACCAACCATCAATCCATCCAACCAACCAGCCAGCCAGCCAACCATCAATCCATCCAACCAACCAGCCAGCCGACCAACCATCAATCCATCCAACCAACCAGCCAGCCAGCCAACCATCAATCCATCCAACCAACCATCCATTCAACCAACCATCCAAACATCCGTCCAACCATCCATCCAATACATACTAGATGCCTACCACGTTCCAGGAGTTTTCACATTTATTTCATTTAATCCTGACAATAATTCCTTAGAGTAAGTTCTCAAATACGTTTGATGGTTCACCCCAATGTAGCTTTATTTATAAATTATATACATCTACCATTGTTCCAAGACATTAAGTATTCATAAAATGTACAAGAGAACATAAAGATTTTAAGAACAATTCTATGTATTAATGATGCTAAAAATCATCTGTGCGCTAATCATTTCTATTAGAAAAGTGTGATATAATCATATCCAACTATTTTCAAAACCTTGATTTTATTTTCTAAACAAGCAACTTAAGGTTTATTTCTACTTTGTTTACTTTACCATAGTTTTAATTAAAACATTATTTACTGTGGGTACACGTATTCATTTCCTGTAGCTGCTGTAGCAAATAATTAACAAACTTTTTTTGTTATTGTTTGCTGTAACAAATAATTCTCATAGTTCTGGAGGCCAGATATCCAAAATCGGTATCTCTGGGCCAAAATCAAGGTGTTGGCAGGACCACGCCCCCTCTGTAAGCTCTAGGGGAGAATCTGTTCCTTGTCTCTTCCAGCTGGTGGCTGCAGGCACTCCTTAGCTTGTGGCCACATCACTGCCATCTCTGCCTCTGTGCCCACATTGCCTTCTCCTCTTCTGTCTGTATCACATCTCCCTCTCCCTCCCTCTTATGGAACACCTGTGAATGCATTTAGGGCACACCCAGATAATGCAGGATTATCTCCACATATCAAGATCCTTAAACTAATATATATGTACAAGACCCTTTTCCCATCTTAAGTCATATTCACAGATCCGAGGTAATAGGACCTGATTGTGGAGATTCAGAATTCAGCCTACTATAGTGGATATGGATGAAAATGACCACTGAATGTGCTTATTAAATCATGAGGCTCTTTTTCACTTTCATTAACCAGTCATTCTCAGATTGTTGTTTAAATTCTGGTAAATGTTCACATTCCTACATGTCAATTATACCAAAACGTATGGCAGTTTTATATTTTTGCCACAGATTCAAAACACCCTCACAGTCCTCTTTGGGCATCTTTTATAAATTTTTAGAAAATTCCTTTTCCAAGTTTTTTAAGTATAAAGAGATGACAATTTTTAGCAATGACACACCTTGTTTTCCAGAAATGAGTTCATGTGATGATGGAAACCTTTCCAGACATCTGTTTTTAAAATGTTCTCTCCATAGCATGAGTTTCTTTCAGAAAGCACTTTCTCAAATTCATTCCTTGCCAACCATATCTGTTTGGATTTATACTATTGGTAGGTATTAAGGATGAACAAATTTAGGAAGCTAGAATTTTTAAAAAAAGAAAAAAGGGGAACTCCTATTTATCACTGACAACTCTCAGGTTCTTCCCATGACATAGTCAGACAACTTCTGCTGGCGCCAAAGTTTTAGGAGTCCATCACCAATTTTAAGTAATGTAAAAATTTTTATCTGAGGATTTTTTAAACATCCTATATGATGAAATATAAGTTACACACAAAAAAGCAATAAATTTCAAAGTACATTTTAACAAGTAGTTATAGAACAGATTTCAAAGTTTGGTATGGGTTACTGTTCCACAATTTTAGGTTTTCCCACCTAGCTGCTCCAAAACACTGGAGACTAAAAGAAATATCAATATAATGATTCAGCAGTCATACTCATTTGTTAAATCCCATCGTCTCTAACTCCTTCTCCTCCTTCAATCCTGTTCCCAATGTTTAGGGGTATTTGGGCTCCAATCTTTCTAATATTTTCATGTTGGACAGCAGTGTCGATCATGGGATGGGATAAGGGGATAGAACCAGTTGACGTTGTTAGAGAGACTGATCCCTCTGGGTTTGAGGACTTACCTAGCTTAGGAACCATCTGGTGGTTGTAGATTTTTGACAAGTAACCTTAGTACTTGAAACTTTTGTAGAATCTCAGATACAGCCCATGGTGTTCTTTATGGTTAATAGGAATTGCTTTGGTTGGGGGTTGGCAATCCATGGTAATTAGCAATATCTAGCTGCAGCTTGCGTAAGAGAAGCCTCCAGAATAGCCTGTTGACTCTATTTGAACTCTCTTCGTCTTAGCCACTGATACCTTATTTTGTTACATTTTCCCCCCTTTTGGTCAGGAAGGTGTTGTTGATCCTACAGTGCCAGGGTCAGGCTCATCCCTGGAAGTCGTGTTCCACGTTGCCAGGAAGACTTTTGCCCCTGGATGTCATGTCTCACTTAGGGACAAATTAACTACATCTAACATCTGATAGTCAGAATGTAAAATCAAACTCACAAATTGCAAAATACTGAAGAAGAAAAAAAAGAAGTGAAGGTGTGACTATCACCTGTTCCTCTAAGAGAACTCCCCGGGGGTCTGGGGATTACCATCCACTGCAAATATGGCAGACACATGTGACAGACACTTGCACCAAGGGAGGCGCCACTGAAAACCTGCACCCTACATATCAAAATAAATAAACAATATAAATACACAGTTTATTTCCTTCTATTTTTAGCTTTAAAAATTAGAAATAGAATTCTAACTCTGCCTTCCAGCATGTCGGGGGTTCTTTTAAACACTGGGCATAAGCTCTGCATGTTCTGAGTTAAGTGCGAGTGCTCCCATTTAGGCACAGACAGTAGGGGTCAGACTCAGGACTTGAACCCCAATCTTTGATTCCATGCCTGGATCTCATTCTACTGCTCCCTAACTCCTCCCTCTCTCATGGGGTGGGGACAGTAAGGAGGGCAGCCCAGCAGACTGGTGAGGACACTTACTCTGAGGCCAGGCTGCCGGGATTTGCATCACATTTCTCTATTCACCAGCTATGTGACCTTAAGCAAATTAAACTTTGTGCTTCACCTTCGTTATTTTTAAAATGGGGGGTAATAAAGAGTATCTAAATCAGAGGGTGAGTGCGAAGATAAAATGAATCCGTTCACGTAAAGCACTGGTGACAGAAACCAGAGTGAAGCAAGCACATCTAAGCACTCAGATGGTAACCATGCATGGAGACCTATTTCACAAGGATGCTGTATGGAGCAATTCAGAAAGACACACAAGCACATACACCGTGTGTGTGTGTGTGTGTGTGTGTGTGTGTGTGTGTGTGTGTGTGTGTGTGTGTGTGTGTGTGTGTGTGTGTACCTGGTATATAAGGGGTACCTAATGAAAGTTAGATTTCCTTGAGCTTTTGTTTTTATTTAGAATAGGATATATGGGTCACTGGAAGTCACGAAGGGCCTCAAAATGGGCAAGAAAGCATCTTTTTGGTGCCATATCAGCACACTGCCCTCTGCCTTGTCTCCCGCAGATATTAGCCACTTAAGGATCAAATGCCAAAATCCAACTGTGACACATGCTGTCACAAATGCTTATGTAGATAATTCTGATCACATGAACACTAATAGGAGGGCCCACCCTGGATCTATAGTGACAGCCAATCACCTCCTATCCATCAACAAGGGCAAGTATTATAAGATTTTTTTGTCCCAGTCTAAAAACTTGGACTCTACTCACCTTCCCCCAAGATCTAATACAAAAACTGGAACTGGATTTACAAAAAAATTAAAGATTGAAATGCCACTCAAACCTCTCTCTTTTGACCCTACTGAGTCATGACAAACAAAACATCAAACCCTTCTGCAGACCAGACAACTACGACTCTAATCCACTTAAAGGTATATATTATGAGTGGCTGAATCAATAAACATTTCATTTTGTAGGATTCCTACTGGTCTCACTTCTTTGCAGGGATCAGCTCAACACCCCATTGCTGCCTCCAATTCACCACAAATACCCTGTGTCATAGCTGTAAAACTCAATACAAGCATTTGGATTCTAGAACTTGGGGAGTAGGGGGAGGCAAATCAAGTGAATCCGTATTTCTGTAGCTGAAGATCATCTGGAGGAAAATTTTATGATGGTAGAGAGTCTGGAAAGGGGAAACCAAGTTAAGTGGATCCAAAGCATCTGAACAAGGCAAGATCTGTCAAATGAAGAACTCAGATCAATGGAGAGGCAATTAGGATTTGCATCATCAACGCAAACAAGTTTAACAACAGGCCCACACAAGAAATTCGGGGTTCCCAAGATTATAAATAAATCAAATTGGATTCAAGTGAAGAAACCTGAGTTTCCATCCCCATTTTGTTCTACTCCAACGCTATGACTTTGGGCATGTTATCTCCCCTCTCTGCACCTTTGTCTCTCCATTGGTAAATGTGGAAGGGTTGAACCAGCTCATCATTTTAGAGCTTTTCAGCTCAATTTTTCTAGGCCTCTTCAATCATCACAATTCTGTATACTAAAAGCTAGTAATACCACTTTTAGATTAAGAGAAATTTTTTAATAACTATCTTTTGTGAATAACCAACTGAGTCATTAGAGCTCTTTATCAAACATTTCTAGTTCTCCCCTTTTTGTTACATGGTGTGAAAATACTCTCTAGCCACCTTGCCATTGGGGGGTGCCTTGTGACTAGCTCTGCCATTGAGCTGTGATCTACTTAATTGCCAGTACACGACACTTCAAAACTCTCTTACCCTCTGGCTCAGTGTCCAGCCACGTTCAAGATGTTGCCTGCACTGTCATCCTGAGCGCCTACATGACTAAAATGACAAGAACCCCTCTGCCAACCAACAGCAGACATGAAAAATAAGTGAGAAATACATCTGTGTTATTTTACATCTTTGAGATCTTAGAGTTGCTATTTTTTTACTGCAGCATAACTTACTCAAACCTACTTGATAAAACCAATAAGAGGTGGTGTGAAATCAAATATAATGTTATTTTTTACTCCACTATCACCATTATAACTACTACCTATAATAAACAATCTCACATGGAAATACTATATATGTAGAGCAAAGTACAACATTTCAAGATGTATGTCCATTATTCCACCGACATCTCAAGGTCTCTCCACAAAGAGCAGTGACTGTCTCCAACAAGTATGGAGAAGATGGTAAAAAGGATATGTGAGAACAGAGCAGTACCATTTTGGCCTCAAAAAACAAACACAAATCCATGCCATAGAAGGACACTGGCAAAATGTCCTGGACACGAACTTCTGATTATAGGCAGCATAATTTAGTACAGGCTAAGGCAAAGAGATTTTGTTTGCAGGAAGGAAGTGAAGACGACTCATCATCTCCTACATGGGCTCTGACTAAACTACAAATGACATTTGTGCACAGTTAGCAAAGATTACTTAGGGTAGGGGTGGGAGGTGCTGTTATAAAAGAGTCTAAGAGACCTTGTTAAAAATGAAAGGAATAAAGGAGGAACAAAGAGATACAAGCGTCAAGATTAAAAAAGAAAGCTCTGGGTATCAGAAACACAGACTCATACAAATGAATATGAGATGTGAATGGAAAAAAAAAAGCTAGGTGGTTAAAAATAATCTTAAAATTTGTAATTTTTATAAAGAGATAAAGGAAAGAAAGGGATAAAACAAAAGCGATTGTATTTTAACCAATGATAGGTAAATTGCTATCTGAGACTTTCGGGGAAATGTTGTTAAGGACGCAACATTAATAGAATTTTTTTAAGGAAAAATATTCATGGTGTATTTTCATTGCTGAGTCAAACTCCCGTACACTGTCTCTTACTTTAAGAAAAGGAAGATATACCCCTGTCTTGCTGGTTACGCATGGAACTGCCCTTGACACAGACATGGTCAGTGACCTGTACTCTCACCTACTCAGTAGCCACTCTTGGGTGCCCGGTTGTACAGGGCCTGACTTGGGACAGGCAAATGGCATGGCAAATTCATGCTGTAGGCAGACACTCCGCCTCTTACTGGTGGAAGGATGTGCCAAGGAATTAGCAGTCAGACAGTGGCTGTCACTGGTAATAACTTCTTATTATGTCAAGGAATTTACATGCAGATCAATGCAAGCAATGTGCACTTGCTTATCCTTACCATAAATCACTATCGATTGGCACACCAATTCCTTGACATAATTAGAAGCTATAGACAGGGCTGCAATATTATCTTAAATATTGCGTCCCTACCCTCTGTATAGGGCTGGCGTTCCACTAAACTCCCCGCTCTGCTGCTCCTACTATCAGCGACACCGCTGCTGCTATTTAGGGTAGGGAGTCAGGGGAGAGGGGGAGTAAGTGAATAAAACGTCCCTGTGTGCCAGGTCTACCTGAGAGATTCCCCATACCCTATTAGAGATTAAAAAATGGGAATTCCTCCATATCCATATTGAATTCCTATGTGCAAATGCTAAAGTTGGCAACACGCTGCTCTTAATCTGATTTATGCACCAATTTATTTTATACATTAGGCACACTGCATGCAGGCTGAGTGATGCATAAAAATTTCATGTAAAAAAGGACTCACTCCTGTACAACTGCCTTTCAGTTATTATTACCCCATGGTTCGCATCCTACCGTGGGCAGGACAAATGACTCTATGTACCAATGCATTTTGCCCACTATACAAACATTTTGATCTTTTTCTATTTACCCTTGGCTTCAACTCCAGAGAGCTAAAAACACTGTATCTTAACTTTCTGAAATCCTTTAATACTACGAAAGACCCACTTATGCAGAGAACTTCTCTCCATGTTCACTGTTTATATACTATAAACACACAAGTGCACACACAGAGACAAGCAAACAGAGGCATATACACAACACCAACTATATGCCTGGGTATTTTTGGTTAAATGCGCTGGCATTTCTCTACATGTCTTTGCCACGAGGCATTCTGCATTACTTCTCTAATTACCTTTTCAGCAAAATATCCAGGTTATTAGCAGGTATTATCAGCAGCAAAAATCCAAACAGCAAAGATTTGTGTATAGGATTTTTAGATTGGGAAAAGTCAGCTCAAAAAAAGCATCTTTCGGTATTTTCCTTTTATTAGAAGTCTCCTTTCATCCAGGAAATATGGGGCCTGAAATAAATTGTACCATCCTGCTTTTTTTTTATTCAAATCCTTGCCAGAGCCAGGCAGTATGCTAATGAAAACAGGTTGATAAATGACTCCCTGATATTTTCCAGACATTTTTCTCTCAGAAGTGCTCTAAACTGATGTAGCTCAAAGAGAATAAGGCGCATTAAGTCATTATATCAATTTTTGTTACCCAGATACTTCAGTCCCAGTTAAGCACTGACAGCCAATATAAAACAAGGCAAGGGCATCATACGACTCCATCGATCAAATCTTGTCGTAGATAGATTGCCTATTACACAAATAGAACTAGCGGATTCAGTTTGTAGTTTTATGCTCTCCAATTAAAGGATAACAGGGTACTTTCCCATAAATCTGTTAATTGCAACTGAATTAATTTAACAAATTTCTCCAAGCACACAGGAAAAAGCGGTTGGTTAAGCTAATGTAAACTAGCACAGGTTGTCACAAAGAAGCTCCCATAACATCCTTTTGCTATACCTTGATTGGGCAAGGTGTCACAAGTATTTAGCTACACTGTGGTTCTTTGGCAACAGACAGCTGACAAGCATAAAACATTGCACAAATAGGAGATAATTTATTTGTGGTACTTTTTCTCCTGTTCATTCCCCCACCACCACTAATAACAAAAGAATGAAATAACTCCCCCTTTACAACTAATTAATGTTTCTCTCCAAGTGAAGCTGTTTTTCTAAATCAGTATTATACCAGCCAAAGCACTATATTACAGAAAGGGGTCCCTCTGTGCTACTCAGCCAGCAGTAGGAGTCATGGGCAAAATGAGAACAGCCGCTTATACCATTTCAACAGAGGACGCAGCTCTGTGCTTCCAAACAGGGCAAGGCAGACACAGAGCAAGGCAGACACAGGGCAAAGCGGACACAATAACAGGTGCCCACTCACACAACTTCAAACTCTTCAAAGAGGTAACGGCAGCCCAGGTACCAGAATCAGAGGGCACAATCCCAAGCCATAACATGTCACCAGAGAATTCCACAACTGTTATGCTAAGCATTACGGAGGTGAAGATGTGACGATTATACAAGGACAGCAGCGTTCCAGTGATACTTCTCTGCTCTCCTTCCTCTCTGCTGCTCTTCTATCAGGAATTCAGACAAGCTGGCTACACCCACAATAGCCTCATAGCTAATCGCAAGGGACTCAGGTGAGCAGGGGGTGAAGGAACACTATTCCAGATGGACGCATCTTTTCCAGATTTAGTGGAATAGGCCAGACTTTAAAGATCTTGTCCCATGGCGTCTGTATTTTTAGGCTGGATATTTTGAACGTAAACTTGCAAAATAGCATTGCTGTATTCACACCTGGTGGGGACCACTCCTGCTGAAAGGAGGAAGTTTTCAGTTCCATAATGGACACTGGCACCCATGGGCAAGGGCAGAGGCCAAGAATCAGCAGTGCCAGGGTGAGGCATCTCTCCAACCCAAATTGAAGACGGGCCCCACTAGCCTCTCTCTCTTTCTACCGTGATGATGGCTTGAAGCTTGCTTGCCTGGGAAACTAATTTAAGCCAAGGAGAAAAAAAATCCCATGACAGACTCTTTCTTCTAAACCACATGTATAACAATTCCATTTACTCCGATGTGCTTCTGCTGATAGGACATGGCTCTGCATGCCAGACAGTAAGTGAGCTGAGGACAAGAAACACAGGCATTGTACACTCTATGCCCAGATCACAAGGAACAAAGGATGCCTCTGTACACCCAATCAACACATCTCACCAAGAAATAAGGCAGGTCTGCAGAGGCAGAGCCGATGTGGGGTGAGTCCACATAGGAAAGTGTAGACTTGTCATTCCTACACAGTATCAGTTCCACTTAGTACCTAACCAGTTGAAAAAGTGACATACATGCAAAAGACAAAAAAGACACTTTGAATAAAATATATTTACATAAAACTCTAGGTCAATGTCAGCAGACCTAGGGTTAAAGTCCCAGCTTTGCCAGTAACCAGTTGTGTGATGTTGGGATCACATCTAAGGAGCTTTCCTTCATCTACCAGAGGAGGGTATCAGAGTAGATCTCAGCATTAAATCTAAGGAAGCTGGGGAGATCTAGCAGCAGCTGCACAGAATCAACTTACAAGGTTGCTCTGAAGATTTTTTAAACAGAATATAGAATAAACATGCTAGAGTACACTGAAGCTAGCAATGGTGAATACTGTTTTGTGACACCTCTCATTCAGTTACGGGAACACATACGTTGTGCATGCAGGTTGCAATGGAAAATGTATTCCTTAATGTCAAAGTCAAAAACACATTTATTTTTAAAAGCCACCAATCCAGTCCAACCCAGGTACTGAATGTAAGATTCTGTGGCTCTGTCATCACATGTCCATGTGAATAATCCTTACAGTGGCTCATCGGTCACTTCCCATGAAAATGATACATCCGGAAAGCCCTCATCTGGGAAAGGGCCTGTCTGTGTGCAAATAATGAGGTGGCTCATTTTACAGTGGGCCCCAGCAAAGCCCCCCATTGGAGCTGTTACAACCCAGTTGAGACTGGGAGGGCACTGGTCTACCACACCCAGAACCTCCGCACCAGGCACCTTGGAAATGCACAGAACTCCTGCCAAAGGCATTACCTTGCATCGACTGATGGTCAGGGAAAACAGTGTACAAAATTCTTATTGCTGGCTCCCCCACCAATTGTCAGAAATCAAGTAAAGACTCACCTGCAGGCAGGTCTGATAGCAGGAGCCCCCAAAAGGAAGACTGGGGGAAGAATCACATCAGCCTACAAGGGCCTTCTGGCCACCTCTCAAGAACTCGTGTAGAATGAAGTAGAATTCTTCACTTGTCCAGTTATTCTGAATCAACTGATCAATAATGAGTTTTCCCACGCTTTATTATGACTTGTGATCTGATGACCCGTGGTTGGAAGGAAAATCTAAGAAGCTATTTCATATTATAAATATGTAGGTGGATTCTAAACTTCTTGAGGGAGAACACTTTTGTTCTAACTTCTCATTATTTGAATATTGCCTTTACAAAGATGGCTGTGGCCAACTTGGTTTATGGAAGACATGGAGAATATAATACTAAGAAAAGAAACAGCAATATAAGAGCCACTAATAAGGAAAATAATATAGGAGTCAAGGAACCATCCAGTCAGCCAGTCAACAAATATGTTTATGTAGACACGTGTTTTAATGTTTTTTATTAGAGCAGTTGTAGGTTTACAGAAAAATCGTACTTAAAATACACAGTTCCCATACCCCACCCCCCATGCATGCAGTTTTCCTTATTCACATTTTGCATCTATGTCACTCAGTCACTACTTATTGAGCACCTGCTACATGCCAGGCACGGCCCTAAACATCATACAGTGTGAGCACAGCAGACACAGTAAATTCCCCAAGGAGCCTACAGCGTGGTGGGGGCGAGAGCTGATAAATAAGATTTACAAATAAACATAAGCCAAGAAAAAAATGAGAATAGAAAGTGCCACATTTAAGGTGAGACTGAAAGGATAAATGAGAGAAGGTCAAGCGAAGAGTGTAGGAGGGGGATGCCAAGCAGACAGCCTGGTCTTTGGCGCTCCTTCCTACCCCTTTGACACTCCCTCACTGCCCAGTTCCCTTCTGCCTTTCCACTTGCATCATCATGTTTCTCTCAGTAAATAGCTAAACTACCTTACAGGCCCCAGGGCCAGCAATCCCATCACCTCCCCTTTATTCCATCAATCTCTATCATCCCTGACCATACCAACTCCTTTCTCTGCCCTACTGTTCCTTCAGCCTAGAATGATCCTTTGCAGTCCAACTGCCAAGTCCAAATTCCACCACTACCACTCTCTAGTGCTGCGACCTTGGGTGAGTTTCTTCACCTCCTCATGCCTCAAAGTCCTCATCTGTAAGACGGAGATGATAATGGGCTCTAGCCCATGTATTTGGTATTTCATGGATTAAACGACAGGATATATATATATATAAAGCACTTTGAACTATGCCTGGCACAGAGTAAGCAGTCAATAAACGTTAACTGTTGTTTTTGCCATTGCGATTGCTGTTGCTTACTGATTACTTTGTTTTCTATATTCCATTTTCTCATTAAAAATTCAACTCAAAGTACCATTTTATGTGAAGCTACCCTGACTTGCTCTGACCAATATGCCCATTGTAAATTTACTGTACATAGCTCTATCATAGTATTTATCATATGAAGTTGAAATTACTTACCGATCTTTTTGACCCCTAGACCTCTAGCCCTGCAAAATCAGAGGCCATATCTTATTTGTTTCCCAAGTATCTAGAACTCAACAAGCTCTCGATGAACCCATTAGAAGATGGACGGACAGATGAATTACTTAATGGGTGGGCAGAGGGACACGGCAGCCCAGAAGATCCATCCTGGCCCTCCCTCTTTCTCTAGGGAGGTATCCCTCCAATTACCTGAGTAAATGAGTTGAAACTGTCCCGCTCACACAGAGACCTGTGGCCTGGAATGCCAATGTCCATATCTGCCACCACCTGAAAGCTACCTTATGTAGCAGGGGAGTAGGGGAATGGGGGGGGGGTGTAAAACTGTCTTTTGGGACCCAACAAAAACCTTCCACATTTTCAAATCCGGCAAGAGAACAAAGATGTTTGCTGTTTGATCTTTTCTTGAATACTCTGAAACTCAACAAGGCACACTCTTTCTTAAGCCTCTAGGTTAAATGCCTGAAAGTGACTTTATATTTATTGGTATCGTTATGTGTATAGTAACAATCTCCGAAGCAGGGCATGACTGCACTAGCTTTATGTCTGGCAAAATCAGCACCCGTATTATCTGAACTCACAAAAACTATAAAATTAAATTTAAGTGACTCATTTAACTACCAGAAGGAGAAAAGATCCAATTTTAAAACTGAAAAGGGAAAAAGAAATAATTGCCACTGTGTGGTAGGAGTTTATTATGTAAATAAGTGGAGGGCATGTCAAGAAATACAGATGCCCAGCCACATTTGCACAGTAATAAGGACCCAATTGCAGGGCAGTGGGAAGCGTTTTTCTCTTTGGTGGGATCAGAGAAAGCACTTGCCTTTGACTCTTTAGCATTCAGCAGCCTCACTGAGGTGGAAAGCCTGAGGGCCAGTGGGTCAAACCCTGATGTGTGCGTTCCTGTCTGGGTATGGTATTCGTCTAACCACAAAAACAATTTCTCTTTAACACATTCTCACCCTTGTATTTCAACATAGCAGATTCTGAAGTCCTTGGAAGATGCCCCCATTGCAAACTAAAAGAGGAGCTGGTAACATTACAAAAAAGTTAAAAGCAAGGTGGGGCTGGCCTCAGAGAGAGTTGGAGGCTCCTTGGAACAAAGCCAACTGTAGGCTGTTCCTCATTGCATTGGCAATAGGGTGAGTTCAGATGGACGTGGAAGAACCCAAGTCACTGCTTTTCTCATTTGTATGGATCTAGGAATATTCATCTAAAACTTTCTTACTGTTGGTACTTTCTAATAGTTAAATATAAGGTTAAAGGCAGTGCCCCCTATAAAATGGCCATGTGATGATTACCACTGGGCAAAGAAAAAAGAGACATCACATGTCTAGAATTTTAGACACATGAAAGAGTTCCTTTGACTGAATTTGGTCTAACCGATTCTACTATTTTAAAAGGTTTTTCAAGTATGAGATTCCAGGGCATCTCATGTGAATCTATGTTAGCATTTCTCTCCATTGCAGGTAACTGAGGAGGGTGTGGTTTAGGGATGATAATCCCTCACCATGCTGTCTAATTTACATTTTTAATTCTCTTTGCCCAACAAAATATTTCAACAAAATCAGAGTGGCTAAACTTTTTACTTCCCAGACACAGGCAATAAAGACCTAATCTCAAAGATCTTCCAAGGGTCCCCTCAAAAATATATGCCTATTTATCCCAAGTACATTCTTAACCACCTGTAAGTCTCAAGCAGGCAAGAGGATATTCCGGAATTGCAGTGAACTCACTGTACACCATGTGCCCAGTTGGAGGTGGCTCTGGAAATGGACGGCCCTGGCTCCCTTTGTATCACTATGACTTGACATAGTATCAGGCACAGAGTAAGTGCCCAGTAAACCTTTCAAAAATGAAGGATGCTCTTATTAGGTCATGAGGTACTTTCTCTCTTTTCCAAGACACAGATACCCAGAACAGAGCTAGGGCAGACCCCTGGCCCACGCCCAAGTCCACTGTGCGATCATAAAGTCCAGAAAGACACAAGGCCTTCTCAGCCAGCTCTCAGGCAAGGTAAAAAAAACAAGAAAGAACACCACCTAGGAACCTTGCCTGATGCCCAAAACAGAGCACAGGGCATTTTATTCTCCATTAATTTGGATATACAGTATTTCTCTATGATTACTGGAGCACACGATGTTCTTATAAGGTTATGAACTGGTTTTGCATCGTTTCATGGCTAGAATTTAATACTGTACTAAGTGTGATATATCTCAGTCATGATTAATCCTGCCCGGTCCTGCAGCTAGTTTCTATAAAAACCAACTTGAAATACAGGACTCTTAAAGCCTTGCCAAATCTGCGAGATGTGATATTAACACAGCTCCAATTCAGGCAAGCAGTCTAACTTACATGGAGACGATCAACTTGTTTTCCTCTGTGCATGGCTATTTATCCTATCACCAAAGCCTAGAAAATGCAGCAAGGGCAGGCCTGGCCTGGTTTATAACAGCATTACTACTACTCAACAACAAAGTAAAATTACAGATAAAATCTGAATAGGCCCATTATTGTTTTTAGAGGGAGCTAAATAAGTGACATAATTTGTTTGTGGCTACAGAAAGCTCAGCCTAGCCCGACAGGAAAGGAAATGTACACGGCAGCCAAGGAACCCCCAGAGCTCAGCAACGTGTAAATCCCCACCTCAAACGTCGTGAATTAAAGCAGATGAAAGTTTTAAAATGTCAGGCAAGTCCCTGGGGACGGATATGCTTTATGTTTTTTATACAGTGAACATTAATTTCAAATGGAAAGGGAAAGCAGCCTTCTATCTCCAGCCACTCGCTCCATTTTTTCTTAAGTTCCATGTGTCCACTTTTAAGCAGACTGGTCTCAGTGGAATGGATGCTATGCTGAGTCAAGCATTCAGGCTCAAGGTAAAAGGAAGGTCCTTTTGAGAGAAAAAAATTAAAAGTTACCACCCCCTGCTGAGAAGCAGCCCAAAGATAGAGCACGGGGCATGGACTTCGACAACTGAGGTCCAAATCCCAGCCCCAACATCTTCTAGAGGTGTGGTCTTGGGGAAACCTGGCTTCTCCGAGCTTTGATTTCTTACTTCACAGACTTAAATAAATTTTAAAAAAAGCATATATGTGTATGTATGTGTGTGTGTGTGTATATATATACATGTATATACGTGTGTACACATATACACACGCCCTCAGGTTGTTGTTTTAACTCAACAGCTTTCCCCTAATTAATTTTTATCATGCATCCCTATTTTATTTAACTATTGTACAAACGAAACAAAATATCATTCATTACTCATTCATTCAATACTAGTTAGACAGATCCTGTGGATTTGGGGATCCAACACAAAACAGGATGCTATCTACACCCTCAAGGATTTCACAATCTAGAACAGTGGTTCTTTCTACAAATGGTATCCTAAGTGTGAAATCCAGCAGCCTTGTCTCCCAATTTAGGTCAAGGTTCGACACCATAATGACGATGGGACAAACAACTGGGCTAAGCACACTGTCCTCAGAGCCCTGAGGTCCATGATAATCTAGATTATCATTGAGCAAATAATCACTCCCCTCCCCCTTCTACTGTGGGTGGACTCTATCTCCCTGTCCCACTGACGTTGGTCCTAGCTATGAGACTTGTTCAGCCCAGTGAAATTTAATAGCGTGACATGAGCACAGCCCTCAGAGTGCTTCTGTGATGTGGCTTGGCTGTTAAACTCCGTTGACCCACCACGAGAAGAACATGCTCCAGGCAACCTCTGCTCCTCAAGCAAACAAACACGAAGCAGGCCTGAAGCCAATGTGCCACCTGGGTCCTATGTCAGCAACCTGCAGCCTGGAACAGAGTCACCCAGCCTCGATCAGCCAAATCACAGTCAGCCTGCAGATGCATGAACAAGAGAGTAACTGGGATGGCCTCTTTATGTAGCTTTACTGTGGAAAGAGCCCACCAGTAGAAAGCCTAAGCAGAATTCAAACCAGAAAATGAATGCATCATCAAAGGCAACTCGGTGCAATTAAGCTATTGAAGTATTAATATGAGATTATGGTACAAAACATGCTTTCTGTGGTCAAATCAATCATTCTATCTCAACTCCTATATGCTTGGTTTCGGTTCTCCCTGTATTGAAGGAAATTAACACAAAATAAGTTGATCTTGATGCATATGATTCAAATCAATAGCGTTAATTGGGCTCCTGAGCACAAAGTAAAATGACTTCAAATCAACAAAAGGTTAATATAGCTTTCCCTTCATGCAGCACCACCTATGACAAATCTATAGTGGTCTGAAAGTTCCCATTTCATTAACAACACATTTAACCTACTAAAAGGACAGGAACATTCTCCCTACAAAATGTTCTCTCAGTGCCCACCAGGAGGTTCAACGAAGACTGCAAAGCATATCAAATTGTGTGATCAGGTTATACCTGAATAAAGAGGAATGTGCTCAATAATGAAGATTTAAACTTTAATTTTAATATAATCCTCCTGTCCTTACCGCTTCCCTTTCCCCATGGTAATCTGTGGAATTACTGGTTATTTTCTTTTATAGCCTATTTCATGCTAGGTGATATTATTTCTATCAAAGAAAAAATCATTGAACATTCTTATTGTGCATACACAATATATAAGGAGTGGGAGCTGTTCTGGGATGGGTGGGATAAGAGATGTAAAAAAAAAAATAAGGCATTTAAAAGTCCCTGTCCTCAAGAAGTTTTCAGCCTGTTATGATAGATTACTAGATAGTCAATAAAACATATAAAAATTAAACAAGCCTTTTAGTGGACAACTGCTAGATACCTCTCTTTCATGCCATTTCCCTTCTCCCTACTTCCTAATATTCCCCAAGATTTTCCTCGATTTGGTTCATACACAATTGACTCCACCCTTCTGCACCAGAATGGGGCCCAAGGGGCTTAATTCCATAAGCAGTACCTGCTCCTGGCCTAAGGAATTGGCTCAGGGATGGGCAGACAGTCTAGATAGACCTACCAGGCCAAGGATACTGAGATTGGGGGATTTTGTTCAAGACTTAAGATAAATGTACTTCAGGTTTCCAGCTGGGTTTGAATCATATAATCTTAACTGTAGCAGCCCTCTTGCAACTGGGGGGAAGTCCTCCAGCCCCCAATAAGCAATGCTTCACAAGGAACAGTGGCTGAGAACTGAGGAGAAAACAACTAAACCTAGTTAGACTGATTGAGTTTCAGGGTTGTGACATGCCCGACATCACTACCAGATATCACTGCACGAAGTCAATATTGACCCTTTTTACTTTAGGGCAATTTGAGTTTTTTTCTGTTACTTGGAACTAGAAGCATCTAAAGAACGGAGCATGTGACAAGAGTGTAAAAGAAAGAGAAGTTACAGTAGGAAAATCCAAATAGAATCCATAGCAAAAGTAAGGTTTGTCCTGGGTCTCCAAGAACAGAGAGACTCTGAGTCACGAGAAAGTGACAGATACAATGGAATGATAGAACAGAGCACACTACTGGTCTAGATGATACCATTAGAATGGGAATATGGGATTATTTACGATGTTTATGGTGAGGTTAATAAAAGTAGAATACCACATTCTTTCAGTTACTTTACAAAAAACAACATGTATGCCATTACCTGTCGAATCTTCACAAACACCCTCAGAGAACTGATGACCATCCCCAGAACACAGGGAGAAAAGCACCCTGTGACCTAGGCAATGTCACAAAGCATTGCTTTCGCTTCACACGGACCCAGACACGAATTCTGGATCTGCCTTGTGAACCTCGGGCAAGTTATTTCAACTTACCTGGGCCTCAATTTCTTCCCTTCAAATGGAGCATAATAATAACGCATATCCTCTAGGGTGATGAGAATGGAAGGAGATAACGCACAAAAGGGCTTCCACAATGCCTGCCACAATGCATGTAATCCACAAAAGTCATTATTTTCATTGCGTTTTAGAAAATAAAGATCTGGTTTAGGCTTACAGCCACAGAAGAGAATCAGGACCAATGGGCAGAAATTACAAGGTAGAAGCTTTAAGCCGAGCAAAGGAAATAGGTTTCAAACATTTAGTATTTTCTACAAACAGAACAGACTGCTTCAGAAGGAAGGAACCTCCAACCTTTGGAGGTTTTCACCCAGAGAAGGGCTCTGTTTAAGGACATGATGGCAGGGATTTGTGCTTCAGAAGTATGACTCAAAGACATGACCCACAAGAATTTTCAGCAGTTGAGGTTGCCCAATCATATGAGATAATCCTGAATGGCCAGCTTTAATTTGCAGGGCACCCCAAAAGATGGACAATTATCAGATTTTCTCACCACGTCCTTCCAGTCCTCTGTCTTAATTTTTAAAAGCACCTGTACATTAAAGAAATGTGATATAAATTTGACCGGACTCACTACCCCCGCAGTATCCTCCAATCCTGTAAAAAGCTAATTTCACCTGTCACTTACTGGAAGTAAAATGACAAATATCTGCAATATCTGTCAGGTTATGAATGCTTTAAAAAGAGTTATGCAGCTGTCAACATTTTGATGACTTTAATAAGAGGAAAGTAAACGAAGAAGAGGAAACGGCATGTCTTTGGAGTACACAGTTGCCAAACTCTTCTACTGCTTTTATTAATAAAAAACAAATTACTCCATAAAAATGCAAACAATGAACACTTCTGGAGAAAACCAATGAAGGCAAATTTGTTAATAACTCTGCCAATACCTATAGATAAGATTATCAGATTCAGCTTCAACATCTCAGTACAACGTGACTAAGTCTATTAAAGAGAAATGAACTCGACATTTCTCTCCACCATGGTCATACAGGAATAAAATCCATGACAGAGAGATGCCCATCTTTTTAAGAGCTTCTTGTCTCAGATTACAGATAATGTGATACATACGATGGTAACTATGTACCCAGTTTCACTGGAAAAGTCCCAGTTTAAGTCCATAATCTTGGCATAATTATTAATAAAGTATACTAATTTGGATTAAAAATGTTTATGGTGTATGTATATATATACGTATATGTATATCTGTGGTTCTGCGTATGTGTGTGGGCCTTGTACATGTGTGTATACATATGTGTGTGTGCATGGGTATATGTATTAAGATATGTGCACATGTGTGAAAAATATTTTTCCTCCACCCAAATGGGTCTTGTTGATGATACAGTTTAGCTGCGTTCAATCTTTACCATCCAATAAACCAAAATAATATAAGACAAAAATAACTACGTTTCATTCACTTTTTTATTTGGCTACATTAATCACATATAAACTGAAAACCATCAACAAAATGACTTCACTGGGAACAGGGATGGGTGGTCCAATTTTTAGTTTAGGAGGAGCCTTTAACTCAGTGGGTTCCTGGCCTCAATATAAGACTCTAAGCCAAAATTCACACTGTTAATCATTCATTTATTTGCTTTTCCAATATCTCTGCTGCTTCCCCAATATCAGAGAAAAACAAAGCATAAAACAACAAATAAGAAAAATTAGTGTTACATGGGGTTTCATCTGTGGGCTTAAGAGATCATTTTATGCATATAAAAAGAAACAAGCTTTCGACTCAGTTCACACATCCATTCTTCCCACAGGCGATTTTTAGGTATCTATTCTTTGCAAAAAATAGTACACAATGTGGATTCATTGAACTTGTTTTTTAAAAGAAACAACTGAGAGAAGCCTATCCCTTAAAGATAAATGGCTTAATTTTTTTCACCTTGATTCATTTTCTTTTATGCCTTCTAACCTGGGACATCACAGCTACATTTTTTAAAACATTCATGAAAATTCTCCCCCTTCCCTTTTCCAAATCCAAAAAAATTAAATCATAGAGGGATTCTGACAGCCAGCAGATGTCACCCTTTTAAGATACTTCTAAACCATGAATACCCGAACTTCTTTTTTGGTCCATAAATTAAGTCATTAATAAATATACACAGTTTGGGAAGGAAAGAAACGTTCTGCAACAAATCAAATTCCATGTAGCATAGGGCACTGGCACTATTCCCATGGAAATAAATTCTGTGACAAACCAACTTCTTCTCTCCAGTGCATTCCAGAGACAGCATACTCTTTTTTTGGTTCCTCATAAATCTGAGAAAATTAAAAGGGAATACACCACAATATTTTTATTAGTGGCTCCAATACAGTAAATATTTAAATATTAGTAAGGATAGAGTTGGTGGTACCACAGAAAAAAAATCTTCAAGGCTTCCACTGGCTTGTATTTCATGAAATAATAGATGGCAGCCCTGAAGCAAGGGGAACTGGAAGTCAAGAGCAATACCCATGGTTAAAGATATGCTGATCGTGCTACAAGAGTTCTTCAAGCCATTTCTTTGACTGTAAAACTAAGGATGGAGTGGAAATGCACTCCTGTGGGACTGATACTTAAGAGATGAGTTATTCAAAAGAAATTGGGAAAAGAGGCCACAGTGGAAGCAAGAACAAACAGAGGTGTGACCATTCACAGCCAAATGCCACCCATGCAAGGGCAAAGACACCCTTAGAAAAGAAGTTGGAATTCTATGGGTAGCCCAAAAGGAAATGTTGCCTTTGAAATTGCAAGTGATAGTGAGTTTGTATCTGCTTGTTGCAGGGAGGTGATGTGTTGTGGCCAGGTGCAAACAGAGAAAAACAATTCAGGTTAGAAATGAAGCCATCCAAGAGTTATGGTTTCCAGATGGAAGATGGAGATGATGACAACTGCACAGAATACTGGAACTGGAAGGAATCTTGGAGATCATTTCATCCAAACTATCTGTCTTAACTTGCCAGGGCTACTAAGATAAATACAACAAACTAATTGGCTTAAACAACAGGAATTTATTATCTCACAGTGTTGGAGGCTAGAAGTCCAACATCAAGGGATCATCAGGGCACCCATCTTCTGAGACTGTAGAGTTCTGGTGCCGGCTAATTTCAATCCTTGGGGTTTCTTAGCTTGTAGCTGCATCTCTGCCTCCACTGCATGGTCATCTCCCTCTCTCCTTGTGACTCTACTGATAAATTACATCTGAAATTCCTCTGCTTGTAAGGACTTCAAACATATTGGATTAAAGCCCACCTTGATTCAATTTGGTCCTATCCAAATAAGGAAGTAAACACCCATGGGAAATAGGGGTTTGGACTTAAACATGCCTTTCTAGAGAACATGAGTCAATCTACCACACTATCATTCATTGTAGACAAGCGCCTGCAACATCCTAGCCAACCTCTGTTTAGACATAGGTTTAATGCTGGCCATAGATTCAGGAGAATGTCAACAAGTCCAAGCAACTCACCGTATAGAATCAGAGAAGAGAGCACCTTTCTTCAAGCCAAGTGTCTAGGAATGGCACCAGACCAAGAAAGCAGGACAGCAGCTGGACAGAAATACAGTCCACCCTAGAGTCAGAAGAGGTAACATGAGATCCCTTTCCAGAAAGGAAACAAACCCTCAAAGGGCTTGAGACCACCACCACACACCTGCGACGACACCAACCAAAACCTTCTCCTGCCTGGAAGATTCCCTTTCGCTGAACATTTCAAAAGCCTTCCATCTCTGCATCACTCCCTAATCCAGTAGGGAGACTTTGGTGAGCCATGTGGGCCATACTTTGTGACTCAATTACTTTAAACTATAGGGGGCAGACAGAATACTGGGCCTCGCTGATCACATCACGCTTCCCAAAGGCTCTAAGGACATAACCCATACTTTTTCCCAAAGAAGCTTGTACAAGATGAAATGAACACGTCTGTCCCATACAGAGAAACTGAGATCTAGAATGAGATCTTTACAATCAGTGGTTACTGGGGTTGGAGGTGGGCGCAGGGGGAGGAGGCAGTTTCAACTCGCAAGAAAAGATCAATCAATGGATCATGAAGTCAGTATAATGGGTTCTATCAGTTTTTTATTGGGATGGAATGGGAAGGACTAGATTAAAAAGCACCAGAAAATATCACAGTATATTACCAGCAGTAAGGCCAAGTGTGCGCACACACACGTGTGTGCCATTTACATCCTAGTAAGAAGGACCTCTTTAATAGTTCAGAATTTTCTTTCAGAGTCATACCTGGGTCGAGTCACTTGACCATCCTGAACACTTGTACACAGAAATCTACATCAGCATAGACTGCAACTAACTAAGATCTCAGCATTATCTTTAAGAGATGACTTTGAAAAAGTAACATACCTTAAAATTCTTTCAGACCCACTACCAACATTTCCCAACAGGGAAGAGCAATTAGTGAATGTGCAAGTTGAGGTCCTGATCACAACCTCACTTCCCATGTTGAGAATGAATTTGCTTCAAGTAAAATGCTTTGCTCTCATTTATGTCACTAGTACCTATAAATAATAGACTTCATTTGAATTCCATAGTTCCCTCTGAATTCCACCCTACTGAATTTAAAACGAAGAACTTAAGATTCCCACCAGCATTTTCAAAGACTGAAATTGTGATGCATACACAGGCTTGCAACCAAACCAACACTGATTTATTCCTTATGATTATACGTGAAGGAAAGGGCTGCTGTGCTGACTTCACTGTCCTTCCCTGAGTTAAAAAAAAAAAATAAGCTGCTGTTGTCACCTTCATCATCATGATCACCTGGGAGAACTATGAAGAAACCTGGGTGCCAAACTATCATGACCCTCAGCTGCCAGGACCCTTCTGCTCCCCAATCAGCTGATCCCATGCAGAAACGGGACATCTAAGCTCAGAGGTTTCTGATCACAGATCCCCAAATGCCCAGGAGTCAGCTACTTTGCAGAGTTAACAGAAGCAAAGGCAAGAAGTCAAAGAAGCTTAACCCCAAGTCTCCCTTCTTATCACCAAAATGCCCTCATTTGGGCAGTACCCTTCATACTGTGTGTGCTTCTATGTGAACAGAAAAGGACAATCATCTGAAGTAGGGGGCCACTTACAGGGCACCTTTTCTCAAGACAGAAGACTCATGCAGCAATATTTAATCACTAGGTGATAACACTTATTTAGATAGAAATTATATCCCTAAGGAAAATAAAAGAAAAATGAAACTGTAGGTTCTCTGTATATTTATATATCTGAAGGAAGCCACAAGAAGGAATCTGCATGAGATAGATGAAATTGGAGCTTTCCGACACACTGTTTCCACCTTATCACGCTTGCCTCAAAAAAAAAAATACAAACAGCTGCATTTAAAGATAAGGGAACAGAAAGGTGTTGTATATATTGCCCAGATGTTTCTGAAATCTATTCCCTGTTAAATCTTTCTTTCCAGAGCTAAAGACACCTTTAATCTTTTCTAATGGCTTAATCAAATGAAATAAATGGTTTGGCCTAGTATTTTCTTAAAACTCATACCACTACTCCTAGTTGCACAGGTCCAAAAAAAAGGAAAAAAGAAGGCAAGTACATATTTTTTAAAACCTGTCAAAGAAGAACCAACCCAGGTTTAAGACATTATTCATATAATACATGTTCTCTAAGACAACAAGCTGGAAACAAGAAGGTTAAGATTGTAAAATACTGTTTTTTTGTATTCTCAGCCTCCCGTCTTTAAAGTCCCCCCAGAAGTAACACTTCCATTCATTCATTGCTTCATTTATTGCATTCCTACTCTGTGTCGGCAGTGAGCTAAAATAGGAAGAAAAGAGAAAATAAACGGGGAAATGATACAAATAGGAAATCGAGGAATGGTTTGAGAGATTAAAGATACAAAGTTGTAAAGAAGGATTGTATAAAGAGTGAGGACAGAGGATAAAGAAAGAAAATGGACTATCTGTCCAAGTGAAGTCCCAGCCCCTAGTCACATTCCCAGACACAAAAGGTCAGAGCGCAGACAAAAAAATATTCTATACCTAGTTTGTTACCCTTCTGTGAGCGGGCTTCACATATCTGCTCAGCAATTTATTGTTCCTGAACACAGACTCGAGAGTCAAAAGTTCTTCGAGAAAACATGGGTTTGCATTCCCTGTGCTGCCCTGAGACTTGGGGCCACCAGACAAGGTCCAGGACCCAGATTACTCTCTTAGGACAGACCCAGTCTCATACATGGAGCAAGTGCGTCCGTGATACAACAATTTGCATTTATTGAATAATACAATCAATATCTACACCACCCAATATTATGCAGCATCTGTTTTCTCATCTGAAAAATGAAGGTATTAAACCACATGACCACTAAGGCCCTCTCCAGTTCTAACATTCTAAGAGCTATCACCCAGCCAGACCCAGGCAATTTTCAGATTTACACTCCACCTACCTCTCATGGAAATGAGGAGGCTTGGGTGACAGGTCAAGCCACTAACTGATTTTATCCTTGACCCCACAAACATACCCTCAAATGAAATTGGTAATCTAGCAAACATGCGCCCTTTCTTTCTTTAAAGAACATGCTGGGGAAGGACACGGCTTCTGTCAGATTCTACATCACATATTAGCAGCAGGGAAGCAAAGGATGAAATGGATTGCACTTTATTTCTGCATCATTCATATGACAGCATCATTAATAATCAAAGTAATTACAGGCTCTCAACCCCCCCCCCCAAAAAAAAAGACGATGAAGATAAACAGTTTGGATTATCAGGTTCTCAGCAGAACCAGGAGCCCTTTGAAGCCAGCAGTGGAAAGAAAAAACCCAAGTAAGAGTCATAGCAAAGAAGTGAACAGGAAGCCCTAGTAGTTGGACCTAATGGCTTCTACACAGAAAGAGCATATACTCTGAAGGAGAAAACCAGTGGTCTTGCAAACAAACCTTAGACTCATTATCATCACTTACCTACAAAATCTCAAAAGGCACGTACTGTATTTGCCAAGATGCTCCTCCTTCCCCCTTGTCATGGTCAGGTTCATGTGTCAACTTGGCCAAGTTGTGGTACCTGTTTGTCTGGTTGGACAAGTGCTGGCCTGTCTGTTGCAATGAGGACATTTCACAGAATTAAATCATGATCACGTCAGCTACATCCACAGCTGATTCCATTTGTAATCAGCCAAAGGGGAGTGTCTTCTACAATGAGTGATGCTTAATCTAATCATTGGAAGCCTTTTAAGGAGGAGTCAGAAGAGACAGGCTCTTCCTGTTTTGGGTGGCGAGTCTCTCCTGTGGAGTTCGTCCAGACTCTCCATCAGAGTCATCGGCTTCATAGCCGGCCCTGCGGATTTTGGACCCTGCGTTCCCGTGGCCACATGAGACACTTTTATAAATTTTATATTTGTGAGTGTTCCCTGTTGATTCTGTTTCTCTAGAGAGCCCTAACTAATACACCCCTCATACACACTTCTAGGCTTTTCTACGTAAACCACGGATCTGTCAAAGGGTCACTCGTCTCAGGACAAAAGTCTTCCTCCCTAAAATCCACACCAAAAGGTAAAGTAACCTACTGTAAGATTATGCTAATAAAGTTAGAAACCGTTCATTTGAAATCCGTTAGACATAGGATACTTTCAAGTTTCTTCCAGGTTATTGTCCCAGAGGACCCTGAGAGAAATGGAGCCACTACGAATGAAACAAGGGGTCTACCAAGCCCACAAAGGAACAGTGACTGTTAGAGCGTTCTTTCTAAGAAAAACAGAAAATAAAAAAAGAAAAGCAATCAAAGAGCAGCAAGAGGGTGGACAGAAAGTCCTTTTTTTAAAATGATTTACTCCTTAAACATTTATCATCTCTTCACTGTCTAAGTAATGCATGTAATAGTATTACATTACCCTTCAAAGAAAAGACAGGAATATCCCAAGGAGGATGCATAAAAGCCTGTTCTGCTTTGTGTTTTTTGTTATGTTTTTTAAAGGAAGGTGTAAGGAGACCTACAGTTAGGGGAATGTGAAGGGACCCATGGAGACAGTCCCTGGAGCTATAACTAGGGCTCTCAGCACACTGAACGCAGCGCTGCCCTTCCATCAGCCAGGTGCAGCAAAACCATCTCCGCTGAAGAACCAAAATGTTCATAAGCACTGAAGCCACGTGACAGGAACATGGGGCTACACTACACAAGCCTCGCTACCTTACTGTAAGTTTGAAGAGTCTCATAATAACTTTCAATTTTAAACTTATTTTTTAATGGGGAAGAGTCAATTATTTCTTCATTGCCCTCTTCTTTGAGAATTTTCTCTCACTCTGATTTAGAAACCCTATAACCCACAGGACCTGCCAGGCCACAGTCACAGCCATCATCAAGGGCCAGTGGCAGGCCAGGTGCCCAAGCAGGACCAATGAGATGTGCTGCTCAGGAGCTCCGAATTCAACTCCAACTGCAGGCAGCGACTATGCACAAAGAGCGAGCAGGGAAAGGTAGGCTGGGGGGAGCAGGCTGGTCTGCATGGAAGGGAGGAAGCAGAGGTAGAAGGTCACACAAATGCCTCCAGGGGAGGCAGCCCACTGTTGAGCCAGCTTGCTAGTTGGTGCTCCACCCTTTCCTGAGGTCTGACCACATGCCCAGTCCTTCAGACCTGCCATAAAAAGGGGGCCTTAAGTGTACTTCTCATCTGCTCCTCTTCTTTAACTACCATAATTTATGCAGATAAATGTTGGATGAATTGCATCAAGAACTCTATTCAGATTGCTACCCATAAAAGTACTTAGTTATCATTTTTTTCCTATTTATATGTCTTTATATTACAAAAATCAATTCCTTTGCTCTCTCATATCACCTCCTTCTCCCTTCTTGCTTAACTTGATTTTAGTGCCTCACAAACAAAACAAGGCCAGACTAAGACTAAGGAGAAGGAGTGAGAACTCACCAAGGATTCAAAAGGTGCCAAGGTAGAGAAATTGGCATGGAAGGGAAGGGACGCCTTTTCGTCCAGGGGCCTCCTTGTGAGCCAAGATGAAAAGAAGGAACAGGGAAAAAGAGAAAGATGGCTCTGACCAGCGATTCTCCTCTCCATCAATACTTAAGCACAGGTGGGCTTTTTCACACCTCACAATTTCTTTGCAGAACCCAGAAGGGAAAATGATGCAGTAAATAAGGGGGGAAAGGCTAGTAATGTTTTGTTTTGCTTTTTAATTTACTTTTGAATTTGGAGTGTAGAAAAAGAGAAGGCTATGCCCTGATAAAAGGAAGGGAGGCTGGCAACAGAGAATCTTAAAGCTTTCTTTCCTTTGTGCTACTTAGGGCCCTTCTGGCTTCTACAAAAAGAAACCTCTGCACATTTCAAAGTCACTTTAGAGCTTACAAAGTAAACATACATGGCAAGTTATTCATTTTTGCTAATAAAGGAGATTTCTTTTTCCTTCCATAAGGTCATTTATACCCTTAATATTCTGAGGATGAGTGACCAATCACCAAGGGGGGACATCACTGCCAAGGCTTTATCAAGAAGCAAATATTGCTTCTACTATCACACCAGATCTACTTAACATCAAACAATGTTTCATTAGCTAACAAGACATTCATTTTCAATGAATGAAAACTATAATAAAAGAGTTGCTATATTTTAAAAAGTAATGAATGTAATTTTGCTCTGTTTTATGCTGCCATAAAAAGGGGGCCTTAAGTGTACTTCTCATCTGCTCCTTTTCTTTAACTACCATAATTTATGCAGATAAATGTTGGATGAATTGCATCAAGAACTCTATTCAGATTGCTACCCATAAAAGTACTTAGCTATCATTTTTTTCCTCCTATTTATATGTCTTTATATTACAAAAATCAAGTTACCAACATTAAAAATGATATATTGTCACCAAAAAGTACTGAAGCATAACATGTAATAATAAATTATTAGTCTTTGAAGGTTAAAGCCAACTTTAAGAGATGGCAAAGCTTTTGCTACACCAGACTTCTATCAAACTGCAGGTGACTAAGGGAAGCTCACCAGTGACAATGGAGGCCTTGCTAATGCTGGCAATCTGCATTTTTTTTTTTTACTGCAAAAACTCTTACAGCAATGTCAAGGACAGATCAATGTTCGTGATAGTTCACAAAACAACCCGGCTTTACATAGCAAGCATAATGGTAAGCGACTTAGAAATGCAGCCCCCAGAGTATAAACATGGACCTGGGGAGGTGGAGCACAGCTTCTCCAGGCTCCCCAGAATCTCAGCCCAGGACAGACTCAGGGTAGAAGGCAAAGCGGATGCTCTCCACCCAGTTCCTTTCCTACCTCTTCCAGAGAACTGCACAGGAGGAGCTATTCTTCTGGAAAGCAGTGACCCAGCCCTTATCCCCAGAAATGCACCATGACTAAAGCAAATTCACAGCCCCAGACACGTGGGTGAGACTTGTCTGACCAGCAGAAGAAACTGTTGTGGGGATCCCACAAGCTATGCACAGGGCTAAAAGGGTTAACAGCTTGATTCTTGTCAGCGCTTTACACAAAAATGAAAGTCCCTCAGAGTCAACACGTTTCAACACAAGTGAAACATTGTATCACTTTCCACAGGCTGCCGTAACAAATTACCACAAACCAGGTGGTTTAAAACAGCAGAAAATTATTCTCTCACAGCTCAGGAGAGAAGTCTAAACTCAAGGTATTGGCAGGGTCACACTCCCTCTCAAGGCTGTAGGGAAGAATCCTTTCTTGCGTCTTCCAAACTCTGGTGGCTCCTGGCATTCCTTGGCTTGTGGCTGCACCACTCCAACCTCTGCCTCCATCTTTATACACCCTTCTTTCTTGTGTGTGTCTTTCTGTGTCCTTTCATCTCCTCATAAGGACACCAAAGCACTTAGGCCCCACCCTTCAATCCTTACCTAATTATATCTGCAAAGACCCTATTACCAAAATAAGATGATATTCTGAGGCTCCAGGTGGATGTGAATTTTGGGGGTGCCCTACTCATCCAACAACAAGGGCTTATGGGCTTTAAGAAGAATATACAAATCTGAGTCACAGCTAAGCCCCAGTCAGATAATGGGGAAGACTAAACCTGCTGGGCTCTAACTCCACCAAGGCAGAAACCACAGCATCTAGCACAGAGTAGACACATAAATACCTGTTGAATAAACTACTAGTGAAGCAATTCTCAATGCACTTATTCTCTGCAATTCCCACATTCCTCATCACCACCTTCTCTATGCTACTACACTTTAAGAAAGTTGAGGCCATGTATTTAATTACCTATGACTTGCCAGATCAATCCTATTCCCTTCAATAATTTATTCAAACTGTTTTTTTTTAATTGACCACCTACTCTATGCATGGCAGTGTTTGGGGAACTTGGAATATGTCCATGAAAGAAAAATAAAGAGAACAAAAAAGCCCTGCCTTCATGGTATTTATATTTTAGAACAACAGTACAAATCAATGACTCACTCAACAAATGGTTCCTGAGGCCAGTATAGGACAGGCAAACTTGGGGCACTTGTCCTAATACTCAATAAATGCACAGTTGCCAAAGGCAGATCCAAGACTTCTCCTCAAAGCAGAACTTCCATGTAGCTACTTACAAAGAATCCCAGTACGTGACCAAACAGATACCATGAAAGCACAAAGACTTAAAGACACAGATGAATCCCACAATGAGTCTATCTACAGAGAAATGACCTTTTCATGGGAAAAAACAGTAACTCCTGTTACAAGGCATTGTGACTGCAAAGTAAGCGATCCAGAAAGGAATGGTACCTGTCGAGAGTATTGATGACAGAGGTAGATTACGCCAAGAAGCTACTGAAACTTCAGCTTCAGGGCCCCTCATCTGCACCAGTTACATAAAAGCCCTGGAAGAAGCTTCATAAATGTTGTATATGTGATTTTGATTTTGGAAGTGACAAAGGGAAGGGAGGAAACGGGAGGTAGTTTTAGTGACTGCTATTGGTAGTGGTGATGGTTAGAAAAATGGGCCTTCTTCTGAACTCTCCATTCATAATGATTCCACCCCAGACAAGCAGAAATGGCAAAACTCCAGAAAAATTCTACTTAAAGAATGAACAGGAAAGCACGCTAATAAACATAAAAGCAAGAAGTTTCTTTATCTGTAGTACAAGTAAAGAGTTCAGACCAGATCATCCCTATGGTTCCTTCTAGCTCTCTTATTCTAAAAATACAAGAACAGGCTCCAGAGCCCAAATTAACAAAAGTGAACCCACTGCTTACCAGAAACAGTGCCTGGCAGGAGGAGACCTCCACTTAGATTAAAACCAAACCCCACACAGTAAAAAAGTATATCCACTTTAACCTATCGTCTTATAAGTCTATTCTTAGCAGAGCTATGAATTCATTTAAAAAGGAAAAATACCAACAAATATAGGAGAGGGGAAAAGAGGGGCATTATACTACATTGTTCCAATACATTAATTTCTAATTAAAGTTGTAGTATATTATTACACACAGCTTAAAAAAAGAAAATACTCATCTCACAATTCTATGAGTCTTAGAGGATAAAGTAAAGGAAATTACAGATTTCCACCATTATACGTGCCACTCCCTCTTCAACCCAACACCTCCCAAGAAAAAGAACCAATTAATTGCAATTAACTCCATCTATCGGACAATTAAGCCAGCATTTATTTCTCAAAACAGGGTCTGCAAATATATCCCTAAGAATATATGCCTTTGAGAATTTTATGTTTAGGCTCTAATAATAAGCTTTAAAAATTATTAAGTAATTCTGGATCATCTGGGTAAAAAAGGACCTTATCATAATTTCTGCTGGGCAATTCTGACACCCGCTTTGCGCTTTCCTTACTCTTCATGTGCTGATGAACACATTGGATGGACTGATGTCAAAAAGACAATACATCCAAACTCTGAACTCTTACCAAATTACTTCTTCTAGTTATCGCTTCATAACTTTCTCCCATGCCCTGAAAATCCACAATTAAGAGATATTTTAATTTGAAATTAAAATGCTTTCTTACATCATTGAGTAAATCAGAACTGATATGACATTAAGAAAACATCGAGTATAAGGAGTACTGAATGTACTGCAGGCCCATCATTCATAGTCTGAAAACCTTTTCATTGGGGCCTGGGTGGTTTCGTGGATGGATGGATGGATAGATGGATGGACAGCTTAGATAGCTAGATAATAAGTTTTTCATATTTTAGAACATGTTGTTACCAAGAACTTAGGATTTAGAGGATAATCATGATTAATGAATCATTATACAGATATTCCTTTTTATTTTCTGGTATATTACAGTAGACAGAGGGAACTACCTGAAATCTCTGAACTATAATCCAGCTGCCTTGATCTCTGAAAATGATTATATAATGATAGAGCTTCATCTTGTGATTGTAAAAACCTTGTGACTGACCCTCAGTTATACCTCCTTATCCTGTTTTTCAACTTTAAAGTCTTATGATCACTAGATACAGCCCCTAATGTTTATTAGTGAAAGGCCCCGAGTCAGCCTAGAACTAATCCACCCCACTTCCAAGGGTATCTTAATAGATGAAGTTGGAGCTAACCAAAACGGGCCTGCCTAACGAAGCTGCACAGAAGCTTAAAATTTAACCAATAAGTGACCTATATCTCATGATAATACTAAAAATCACACCCATCATCATATTAACTCCACCATTTCCTTACATACATTTTGTGACTCAGCATGTAATCAATCTGCGCATGCTCTCAACGCATCATCTCAAGCCTTGTGTTCATAATCCTAAAACCTGCCCATCTTTTGATATGATAAAACCATCAGAGTTATTTTATTACAGTTCAGGGAGAAAGATCTTTAAGCTGACAGGCCATGTGATCTCCTGTTTCACACCTAGAAATAAATTATTTTTCTCTTTGAAACCCTGGTGTCTCAGGTATTGGTCAGTTGAACACATTAGGCAGAGAACCTACTACTTTTAATTGGCATCAATGTGTCAAAGATTGTACTGAATTATTTAATAACTGAAGGAAGTAGTAAGATGCTGTACCAGGTCAGAAAAGAATTCAAAGCACTACACGTACACAGGCAACTAGGAATCCTAAAGGAACTTACAAATAGAAAAAAACTTGGCAAAACTGGTATCCACAGAGTAATAATCAATTGCATAACACAAGACAAAATGCATTTGCATTTCTGCATATAAGAATTATTGGCATTATTATCATTTTTCTACAACTTTTATTGTCTTTGGGCTATTCTCCAACACTGCAAGGCATAAATAACCCCCAAGGATAACTAGACAGGACACCCAGTAACCTTTTTTTGCCAATTTCAAAGGCTTTCACAGTTTTTCCTGACATTACTAAATGCGATGAACAAAGATCAGCATTTCATCTCACTTCAGGCTTTTTCCCAAGTTAGTCCACTACAAGTTTGTTTTTTAAAGTTTGTCTTCAGAACTGTGGGATTTGGGTTAATTTCTCATGAAGAAGGGGAAAGTGTTAAACACTTCAAACCATTATAACCAGTATCTTATCATGGGTCCAATGTGAGGAACAGGGACTTTAGGGGCAAATGTTAAAGAATAAGGGCAGGAGCCCCTGCCTGCTGGAAGAGCACCGGTGTGTTGCATCAGTAGACTGGGTTCCAGTCCCACCTGTTCTTACTCACCTGGGGCAAATCACCTGTCCTTTCTGGGCCTCGTTTTCCTCATCTGTACATGAATCTCAAGTGCCCCTTCAGGTTCAAGGAGCGCAGAACTCCACCACTGCTGGCAGTATCCCCAGGAAGCATTACATCGTACAAGAAAAAATTATTGTAATAAGTGCCAGATAAAAACCTGCAGGCTCCTCCCCTTTGTCAAATCCTAATGCAAAAGTCATTTCCTTTCTGGATACCTCTTTAATAAATCCTAGGCATGGATTCAAATGCCAGCTCCACTAAAGTAATAGCGGGATGGTCCCGGACAAGTCACCAAACCACACTGAGCCTCAATTTCTACAACTGGATATTGAAAATACCATCTAAATCTCAAAGGGTGCTGGGTCTGTCTAACTCCTTTTTCTTACTTTCTCTTTTCTTTAGATCTCCTCACAAAATTTCTGTACAGAACAGACTCTCAGAATTTATAGTTGAATTTATTCTTTCTAGAGATTCAGGTCAATTTTCAATGCATATATCCCATTTTTTCAAAAGCAAGTACTATGCCTTCATTTTCTTTCAACCAGACACGTTTCAGGTATTCATGTCCTTATCCATCATATTTCTTCACCATGAATGAACTTCCCTTTCGCTTTCTTTTCCTAACTTCTCCAATTCATCCTCTGAACCCCAGCTCAAGAATCACCTCCTCTGTGTAGGCCTCCCTGAGTCCCTCTGCCCCGTCACTGAATGTAGGGTAGCACATTAACTGTCCTGTCTGTCACAGCATGAATTCCTCCAGGCAAAGTCAGGATGTCACCCACATCTTATCCCTGGAACTAAGTCCACCAACTGGCATATAGTTGGTACGCCGTATAAATCCTTGGAGAATTGAACTCAACCTCCATCCAGCACCTAATGCAAGGATTTGATCATCGTAGATGAATGAGTGATGCCATCACCTGACTATGCAGGGGAGGGAATGGAGGAGTTTCTGCCACTCATGGGTTCCTCACTGTCGAAACTGGAAGGGGAAGAGTCACATGGTTTTGATTCCAATGGGAAAGCCAGAACTGGTACCAAGAGAGGAGACACATGGGAGCCAGGAGCCCAGGAACTGAAAAATATAAATCAGCAATCCAGACCAAGCATAGAATAGCCACATCATCAAGAGTGAAGACTGGACCAAATTCAGCAAGTTAGAACAACACTGGCCAAAGTATACTTTATGGACTATCTGACCCAAAGGAGGATCCGTGATTACTAAAAAAAAAAAAGAGTTCATGAGAAGAGATGGTAGGAAAGACTGTAAACCCTCCCCTCCCCTTAGATAATCACCGGATACAGGACTATATTCTGAGAAGCCCTACTGCCAAGTATTTAACTTTGTCCAACTCGGGGCCCAGCAGCCTTCCCCATCCTTTTCATGATACCTGAAACTCCAGGCTCTTGGGCACACGGGTCATATTCTAAGCCCAGAGTTAGACACACACAGGTGACAACACTCTGGCAAGCACTAAATGGCAGGCCAAGCTCAAGCTAAGAACCAACATAAGAAGGCCAAAAATAGGACAAGAATGCAAAATAAGGTCCAAAGCGGTTAGTCCGGTACAACAGGTTACGCTTCTCTATAGACAGTGGGTGTCTCAAAGGCAGACACCCTACTTTGGTCATCCTGCATCTCCAGGGCTTAAATGTAACCGTCTGAACTGATCCCATGGGAGAGCGCTGCAGCACTAGAGATGCAAACAGGCCACGGGAAGCAGAAGAGACCTGAAGCATGATACTGTGGTCCTCAAGTCTGAACATTAGAATGACCTATGTGGTTTACAACTACAGATTTCCCTGACTCCTATCCAGGCTGACTAAATTAGATTATTTGTGCCCAAGGAATCCCTCTTGGCTAGGCAAGGGGCTATTGTATACTTCCTGTAAGGAATTCCCTAGGCCAGTCCCCCCTGTAGCAAATGCAGAACCCATTCACGGAAGGAGGAGAGCTCTGACCCAGTGCAGACTGAGAACAGAGGAGAGAAACAGCTGACAGACCCTCAGAGTTACGGTGTCTGGATGAGGCATCAATCCCACCCCGCTTCTTCCTAAGAATTCTATGAAAAGTGCCACTGATTGTTCCCAGAAAACGCCACTCTAGCCCTTCCCTAAAAATCATGTGGCTGCGATGGAGAAGTCAGATCTGCCGCCTCCGGAGAGAGAAGTATAAACACCACTCTTGCCAAACCAGGCTCTCAACACTTAAATCAGCCTGCTCTGAAGTCCATATGAAGTTCCAAGAACAAGAAGAGTCTTCTGTAAAGGATTTAACAGCAGAGCACGGTTATGCAAGGTGCCCATCTCCAGGTTTCAAAATGCTTCATGTCCAGAAGTTCAAATTAATTATTACTTTACCAAACGAAAGTGAGTTCTGTCCTTCTGTCATGTCGGCCAGGCTATTCTCCAGGATGCCAAAAAACACGCACATGCCCCAATATCAAAACTATGTAGGAAGGCTGCAGAGTCCTCACCAGAGAAAAGACAGAATTTTCACTTCATAAATCAACAAGGAACTCCAAAAAGGCAGGCAGTTGAAAAGGCAAGCTACAACTGATGAAATGTTTTCTTAATTCACTTCATTCAGGGTAAACTGATTTTTTTTTCATACTTCACAAACAAGCAATTTTTAATGTAAATAATAAAGCTAGTTAACCATGGATCCTTTTTACATGCGGAATGACAAAGTTTTAATTTGAATTATTAGCTTTTTCAAAAACACAGATTTGTTGCTTCTACCTAAGAGCTCCTTTCTAATAAAATCCCTTCACAACCCTGACCCTCACTCCACCATCACATTAAATGAAAAGCAGTAGAAGTTGATTATCATTTGTTTCTGTATGTGTCTCTTTACAAAGGATTGCCAATAGCAAGACCCTTAGCATCAGTCTGTGATCATTTCGACTTTCCTTGGATAGATGAGTGCGCAAATACCAAATCCTAAAGAGAATATGCTTCAGATTTATTCCATCCCTCTGTCACCACTGTGAGAGATGTCAATCAAAATTCTAATGTGTGTATTATTGCCATACAACTTTACACACTATAGTTCACACTTATAAATGTAAAATTAACCACAGTGCGTAGAAAATTTAAGTTATGCTGCCAAATAATCTAAATCCCTCTGCTTTAAAAGTAGATCATTTAACCTGGCAAAAAGAAGAGGTTTCAGTTTACATTTGCCCACTTTTTTTGTTTTTTTGTGGTTTTTTGGGGGGAGGGAGGGCAGTGCATGATCCAGGATTCACACCTGGGTCTCTCTCATGGAAGGCGAGCATTCTATCATTGAACCACCCATGCAACCTGCCCTGTTTCTTATCATTAGGTTTCCCAGCATACTCAGGAGGAGGGTAAGGGCAAACAAAACCACGTTTGTATCCTGTAATTCATCTGCTATATGGGAACTGAGAAGTTGTCTTCTGAAACCCAAGCCTCAATCCTTTTTTCTTATTATTATTTCAGTTTTGAGCCCTTCTTTTTTTTTCTGGAGAACAATATTCTCCAGCTGTTTTAAGCAATTGCTTACAAATTTCAGTGGAAAGTGTTTTAAAAGTCTCAAATTTACTATTCCCTCCATGAAAAAAAAAAAAAAAACAGTCCTTTGCCCACTTAAGGGCATCACATTTTTGCATGTCATTGTATGAAAACACATTTTGTTTCCACCCACCAACATCTACTGACAAAACCACATAAAGAAGAAAATATACATCTATTTATACACACACACACACACACACACACGAGCATATCACACTCCTAGAGGCCACGTCTCTTTCATCAGCTCTCCAGGCATGGAGGGAAGCCTTAGTTGTCTTCGGTCATCCATCTCCTTGCTACTCCTAAGTGTGGTCCGTGGACCAGCTCATTCTGCTGTTCCAGGCACCTTGCTAGAGATGCAGATTCTCAGGTTCCACTTGCACCCCTAAATTAAAGGCCAACATTTTACCAGCATCCCCAAGATATTCACGTGCATGGCCAAGTCTGAGAAGCAGTGGTCTGGCGCACACACCCACTCATGTAAGAATGAGCCTTCTCTCGGAAGTTCACTCGGCTTCTGCGCGGATACTTCTCGAGTCTAGATGTTCTAGAAACGGGGCCAAGGCCTTTATAGTTCTCGGCAGAGGAAAGCAGCAGTTCCTCAAAATGGGCAGCAAGCTAGGAACCCAGGAGAAGCGTCGAGGAGCCTCCCCCAGCCCGTGTGTCTCAACACAGCAGAGTCATTAATTAAGCTACGCCCGGCTGCTGGCAAGGCAGTCACTCGGGCAGTCCCTGTCTGCCGGGGCCTGGCACGAGGTGTGAGATTCTGGGTAGCCTTCTCCACGGCTGGGGCCCACTGGCGTTGATTGTGTATGATTAATGATTTCAAGGAATAAAAAGAGAAAGGTCAACTTCTGAGTTCAACCCAGAGCAGCTACATAGGGAATAATTAAGATACTTGTGTAAGCATGATTAATAAGCACAAACAGGCACTCTGGGCAGTAAACAAGATGCAAGCAGATGGTTAGCATGAAAAAGGGTTTTTTCCTTTGCTAAAAGCAATTTTTCAGCAGCTTGAAACTTGGCTGGTGAATTCTTTTCCTCCCCCAAGTCTCAAAAAACTCATTATCTTCACAACCTTAAATAATAAATAAATAGAAGTGGTGAGCCCCTTCAAAATTCTCATTTTCTCTCTCTCTCTCTCAGGTTTATTATTTTATTTTTTACAGATAACTAGAGTTTTCATGTAAAATGGGTACAACTCATCTTTGTTTCTTGAGGCCTTTTATGTCAGGCGTCCCATGCAAAGCTGCATCTGACAAGGTGGCTCACTGCGGAGTCTTTTAACTCCCACCCACCGTGTCTCCCAGCCGTCAGACAGGCAGAGAAGAGGCATCAAAGCTGGCATTTCTGGAGAGGGCTGGCAGGCAGTGTCAGAGCCGTCCGGCAGCGCCCCGTGCAAGCACTAATCAGCCCCAGTGTTCTCTTACAATCCATATCTAATTCGCAAGTTTCGTTCTTTCTGAAAAAACAATTACTGGGTTTTGAAGTTCATTGTGCATTTACTCAACTGTCTCTTCACATTAACGTAAAGTGGGAACAAGAAAAAATAGAGTCAGCAGGGAAGGGACATCAAAAGATGTTAAGAGTGGATGAAGGGTTTATTTTAAGAGTAATATAATTACAGATGTGCATGATATTTCACAATAAATGAAACATTCAATGTACATCCTGTACCTTCAAGATATTCTGGGGGTATTTAGATGCATACATTCGTGTCGGGATGGAGAGAGAAGGACATGAGAAGGTCATTGATGACTTCAGACAATGAAAAGATTCTCCCAAGATGAAAAGTGAGGGCAATGAAAAAATATGGCAACGATGGACAAAGCAGTCTTAGTATTCTCCTTCTCTGTAAGAAACGGACAGAGGAAGAAGGGAAGGAGAGAGGGAGAGAGGGGAGAGGAGGAAGGAGAAAGAAAAGGAAGGAGATGAAGGAGCAGGAGAAGGAAGGAGTTGAAGGAAGGAGCCGAAGGGAGGAGGAGGAGTTGAAGAGGGAGATAAAGAGGGGCAAAGCGAGAAGAAATCAAAGGGAAGGGTAGAAAGTAGGGTCTTAAGCAAGCGATGCCAAGAAAACTGAATGAAGATGTGCCTTAAACCCAGAGAGTCTCTTCTGAATTCTGGCCCTTGAACTTCCACAGGTTCACAGTGAGCTGACAGCCCTGGGCCCCTCCAGCCCTCCACAGGGGCAGGCGCGCTCTCTGGGTGGCGGTGCGTGTCCCCAGGCCAGCCTCAGCAACCACGTCTGTGTTTGGGCCTTCCTCTCATGGGCCATCCAAATCCCCTCCTGTCAAGCTCCTCCACCCACCAACACACAATTCAGGGTTCAGACGGGAGTCCATGCCACTAAGCTTATACACCCCAGGAGAGAGTACCAGAGCAGCGGCCTCCACTCCAGCTAGCAAATGGCCCAAGAACACACAGCTGACATGTTCTCTTCTTAACCAGGAAGAAAGGAGAGGCCTCTTGGCTTCCCCCAGTAAAAAATTCTAATATTTATCACCACAATGTATGGTCTCACGTCTCAGCCTTTTATTCTTTGTTTTAAACTGAGCACCACCATGGTGAAACAGCTTGAGTAACACCACTTTACATAAAAACCCCTTACCATTGGACGTGACGTAATTCATTCTGTCCTCCTTTCTCTCCCTACGCTGAACATACCAGTCTCATAAATTTTCCTTCTGAGATCTGTTTCCCACTTTGTGCATCATTTTTCTACCAGTGTGTCCTGAGTCCCATTTCTTTCCCTTCTCTTCCAACTCCAGTGAGCAACACCTGCCCTGGAACAAGGCTCTCATTCACACAGCAGCGAGTGAAGCCAGCCCTGTGCACCGACTCCCTTTAAGACAGCGCTGGGTTGTGCTGGGGCTCTTCCTGGTCCTCACCATTACCGGCAAGTCCCAGCCGAGGTCTCCCTCCAGAGAGTCGACATCCATTGTTTTATTTACTCCAAAGTCAGTGAAAAGCAACTTTAGGAAGAGGCACAAAAGAGTCTAAACACTGTGGAACAAGAGGAAAGGGGAGGAAAGGAAATGTCCACATTTGGCACAGTCCACATTCCCAGCTCACATAAACACTGCCTGTCTAGTAGGAAGTTTGCAAAGCCATGGTGGATAACAGCCACTGATGGACTCTATAGCCCAAGCAAAGGACACTAAGAAAAACTTATATATCCAGGAAGATTAAAAGATATACATGCTCTCTCCTTTAGTAGAATCCATCCATAACCTAGGACTTATCACCATGTATCTAAACTGCTTGAACAGCCTTGCCAGTCTGCCTCCCTAAACTCCAGTCTCTCACCTTAGGAAGAAAATCTGATACCTCTGCAGGCCAAATGGCTCTTCCACTCGGCCCCCTCCTCTACTCAAAAGTAAATATCATCTTTGCAAACCTATGAGGGAAGTACCGTCATTGTCGCCACTTCCCAGGGGAGGAGTTTGAGATACAAAGAGGTCAAGTAACCAACCCAAGGTCACAGCTAGAAAGTGGGGGTGCTGGGATTTGAACCTTGGACAGTCCCAGGTACTGAAATGAGTGAGTGTCTGGCTGCCATGGCTCCCCATAACCCTGCCCTACCTAGCTGTCCAATCGCAGTTTCCCACTGTCTCACTGTACTGTCACCCAAGGGCCCACTACATCTCCTCACATTCGCCTCTCTAACCATCTCCCAGGATCGGCTCTAGTGCCACCTTCACTGAGACCCTTCTGACCACCCCAAATGCCACTGCCCTTTCCCGTGACCTCTCTCACACAGCCTAATGCTAAAGGATATTAAGTCTCATATTTTTCACCACTGTTTTTGATGTATTGGTTGTTTATCTCCTTAACAATACTATTAGCTCCCTGGAGCATCAAATAGCTGCAAAAAAGCTGACTACATAGTGTCTATCCTTCCACTATGGCCCTTACTAGGTAGAATCTTTCCACTCATCTATGAATGGTTTAACAGTGTCAGGATTTCCCCCCTCCAAAATGTTCTTCCAGGCTCCTTTTCCTCAAGCCCGTCTCTACTTTATTGTCTCTCAGGCTGGCTCACAAATTGAGATAGAACATGATGCTTAATTTTACATCAACCCTTTAAGCTGCTTTAAACACTTCAATATCTCCCAAATGTAGTTAAATATATGAACTTGCACTTAGAGTTGTCAACAACGCATTGACAATTTGTTTTATAGTTGCATGTTAATCTGCAATCTGTTTAATGCAATCCAATACATTATTCAGGATGGTGATATATAAATTTAACTCTTAGACCATGAAATATCATTTGGGATCAAGACTCTAATCTGTTAGCAGAGGGGATGCCTGCTCACAAAAGCGAGCAGCTCAAATAGCCCCCGTTTATAAAACTCATCATTGCCATTTTCTTCAACAAGGAGCTGAGCAGAAGAGCACGGAAGTCCTGGAGGGGCAGGAAGAAAAGGGGGGCAAAAATCACCTTCCAGCCTCCAAGCAGACTCCCTCACTCAATCAGCCTCACAAAATAGGTGAAAATTCATTAACCCTGAGCAGTGTTGATGCTAAACCATCTCTTCCCTAAAGCCCTTGGGTAAGAGTTACAACAGCCATCCATGGTAAGACCGTGCCAGCAGACTCACATACCACAGCCGTGTAAAGTAGGTGCTCTTCTCATCACCACCGTGGAGATGGAGAAACTGAGGTACAGAGAGGCACCATAAGTCATTCAAGGTCACAGCGGCAGTCAAGAGACAGAGCTGAACAGGGCAATCTGGCCCCACAATCTACACTCTTAACCACCACCCTCTCTAATCATCCCTCACACGATATAAGTCACCAGGCTGATCTCCAGGCTAAATATTGGAAAACAGCTACAAGTTCGTCAGGATGAAATAGCTTTTCAGTAAATACTGATGGAACAAGATAGATCATGAGCTACAATGAGAGATTAAAAGCAAAAAATTAAAAAAAATTCAAAACATAAGATACACAATGCCCTCAAAAAGTTCGCAGGTAAAAGAAGAAATGAGGCAAATACACAAAAATCAGCAAAAGGGAACTGAAGTGCCAAAAGATGGATCACAGGAGGGGAGCTCAGGGACAGAGGGGCTGATACCCCCGGTCACTAAGGTGATGGAGACAGACAGCGGGACGAGGGGAGAGATCTCCTATCTTCTGCTTTTTAGGAAAGGTGCAGGACCAAGAGCCCTCACCCGGCCCCAAGGAAAGAAGGTACCTACGAGTCTGCAAAGTATTCTTAGTGGGGCATGAGATGCTCCATCCGCAAAGTCATACTGCAAAGCACAACCTCTCAGGCCATGGGGCCCAACCAAGGACACCTCCCTGCCTGAAATACATGCAGACAATTCCCCTTCCCTACAAACAGACTCCAGTCACTCTGGTACTCTGCCGCTGTCCAGAGCCCAGCCCTCCAGGAGCTCAGGGCCCGGTTCACGTGACTTGAGTCCAGCATGGAGTTCACCTTGACCACCTGAAAAGCAACCGACCCCCAGACCCCAACATCCCTGGAGGCCACGCGGCACCAAAATGAGCAGGTGGGCCTCCAGGAGATGGGTGGACATTCTCCTTGAATCACCGTTTGGAATTGATGCATATTTCAGAAATGACATAATTCCGAGAAAATCGTCCTGATAAAATGAATAGGCTGTTTACTCTCCATATTTACATACCCGTTTTCAGACTGTCAAAGTAGTTTTATTATAACAGGAAACATATAAAGTTACCTTTGCTTGTTTTGACAACCACAAAAAATTTATCACTTACGTGTACCCATCAAAGCGCCAAGGACTTCAAAGTAAAAAGTGGTTCTAACCAAGTTCTAATGTTATTAATGTTTGCACAAAACAAAAACACAAAACTTTTCAGATAGTTCCCTCACTACATTTGTTAAGACAAGTTAGAAACCCAGTCCACTTTCCAGAAATGTGTTACTTTTAAAATGCAGTAATTCAAAACAAATTCATTAAAAATTTTACCAACAATGTTTATTTTACTTTTTAACCTTCGAGACAAGAAAAGTGTCACATAACTTAAAATAGTGGCAATGTGACTTGAAATCCCTGGCCTACAAGGATTTCTTTTCACTGACCTTTCCTGTCTTCTCAAATGCATACTTTTTCATTCTTGTTTTAACTGCTTCAACTATACAAAACGCCCACCTCTTTCTCTTGAAAGCTCTTAAGAAGCCATTGTTGGTTTTCTCACTTTGTCAAATTTTCTTTTAAGTTGTATTTCTCCAAGGAATCCCTCTCTGTGCACTGCTTAAAACTTCAGTTTTACCTCCTGTGCTAAACTTACACTAAGACAAGTAAATTTCTGGTAAATCTTCATGTCAGTAAACCTTTAAATCAAAAAAGGGAAAAGGAAGGAAGGGGAAGGGTCGTGGGGGGTGGCAAAAGCCAGTCAATGAAATAATCTAGGTACTAAGGAAAATGAAAATGATTTAAAATTTCCCAATTATAGAGTTGAAAACTAAATCTGTTGCTTCTTTTACCACTTGTCTTGAAACACCATGAATAAAATTCAATTTGGCAAAAATTTTAATACATACCTGAGTCAGAACTGCTCGTGGCTCAGATTAAATTTAGGTGACCTAAGGGGACCTAGTAACATCATCTCATTCACCCTTCAGGACAACTCTATAAAGACTTATTGCCAATGGACAAAAAAGCCTCAGAGAGGCTAAGACACCTGCCTACAGCCAAACGACTAATATGCAAAAGAGCCAAGAGTTGCACCCAGGCCTGCCATGGAGTCTTTCCACACTTCCATTCTACCTCTTGCTGAAACTATCTAATCCCAAATTACAATCACAAACTGCCAAAAGTAAGCTTAACCCAAGTTCTCAGTCTGCTTTCCACATCACACTAGCTGTGCCCCTTAGCCACATAAAGATGACACATTACAGGCAATGCCTTATAATGAAGAGCAATGCAGGGACTGAAGATTTAACTTGTAGCACTGGGGAACAAGTGTCTCTATGAAGGCCAGTGTGGGGATATTAACAAGCAAATGCTGGAAACTACAAACTGTTTGTGAGACTTTGAGAGGCTGGGTCACAGAGATGTGAACAAAAGGATATATTCAGCAGACACCAAGGATACAGAAAGGAATGCTAAGGGCATTTTTGCAAACAGTTTTTACATTTTAAGCCTGATGTTCTGTGACCCTGATGCACAGGCACAGGTTATGGGGCTCAGGTCACGAGGAGTACATTTCCACGCACAAGCATAAAATACTGTGAGTTAAACTAAAATGAAAAAAAAAAGTAGCCTTTAAGAGAATAGCGATGGACAAAGCCTCTACAATGCCTTCCTATTGTAAGGGGGAAAAGAAATGTAACAAAATAAGGTATGAGTGGCTAAGAGAATTCAAATAGAGCCAAGAAGCTACTCTTATGCAAACTTCAGCTAGATATTGCTAATTACCAGGACTTGCCAAACCCCAACCAAAACCATTCCTATTAACCCTAAAGAACACAGAGGGCTTTGAGAGTCTACAAAAGTTTCATGCACTAAGGTTACTTTTCAGAAACCTTATCTGGTTCCTAGGCCAGATAAATCCTGAAACCCAGAGGGGCCAGCCTCTCCAAGAATATCAACTATTTCTATCCCCTTATCCCATATTATCGACACCCCATTCCAACATGAAAAATTAGAATGGGCATAGCCCAAATACCCTACAGATTGGGAAAAGGCTCAAAGGAGAAGGAGGAGTTACAACAGAGAAGATAGGATTTAACAAATGAGAATGACTGCTGAAGCATTATATTGATATTTATTTTAGTCTCCAGTGTCTTGGAGCAGCTAGAAGCAAAAACTTAAAATTGTGAAACAGTAACCGATACCAAACTCAGAAATCTGTTCTATAACTGCTTGTTACAATGTATTTTGAAATTTATCGCTTTTTCGTGTATATGTTATATTTCATAATAAAAATATTCTTTAAAAGCAAAGAAATGTCATTCCCTTTTTTTGACAAGGGAATGTCAAAAAGAATATTAAATAATGTGGGGAAAAAATGAGATTAGCAATGCAAGAGTTCATAATAAATTGAAATTATGTCTAAATGGCTCCTTAGCTAATGTGTATACATGTGAATATATGTGTTCACATCTCTCCCAGGCACAGACACTCCCCTAAGAATGCCAAAGAATTATATTTTCTTTATTGCATTACCATGTACACAACTAGACATTTTAATCATTACCATTCAACTCTACTCCACTTCCTAAATTTCAGAAAAGGGGTAAATGATTCCTCTTTAATTTAGATTTCTCTTCTATTATACCTCACTGGACCCCTACTTAAGCATGGGAGAGAAGAGAACTGAAAATTTTTCCTTTTCCTTCAAGAAACCAGACTCTCACCCATCACCTCAAGTGACAATTAGCAGTTTCTGTAGCACATTATATGAGAAGAACTAATAAGGCAAAGGAATCAAGGGCAGGCTTTTCCCTTCATGATCCTGTCTGAAGCTTAAAAGAAAGTCTGAACACTAATGAATTCTGAATTCACGTCAGCTCAATAGAGAGCAAAGTCTTTTATCTTCACCTGGAATAGGAGTGAAGGAGAAAAGCCCAGCAGTTCACCCACTTCCCCTAAAATATACTCTGCTTCAGTCCTATTCATGGCTAAGAGAGCTTGGAGTCTATTAAACCTGGAGTGGGTCTTGGAAATCACCTCATGTGATCTTAGAGTCTACAAACCTCAGCCCAGGGAAGTTAAGCAACCTGCCCCAAGTCACAACACCAGTCTTTGGAACCAACATGCCTGACCTTGGGTCATCACTACTCTAGTAGAAGGGGGGGGGGAAAGTATGGGCTTTACTCCACACAGTAAGAATGTTTGCCTCAAATTTTTTCCATGTACTTTTGAAATTCTAAAGCCACATGTAAAATACATTTCATCTAAAGACAGACATGAATGGACTTAGAAACAAGTAATCCAATGGGACCCAACTCCCAAAGAATGCGCCTTGGTTGAAAAGAAGAAATACATACACACCCCCCTCAGAATTCATTTCAGGCCTTGCAGGAACAAATGAGCACATGCCTGTAGGACCCAGATATGGCACCTCCTAAGGGTTCCCTAAAAGGAACTTCACTAGAAGACCCTACAACACTGCACCAGAAGAGAACTTGTAGGCCTGATGGTTAAAACAGAGCACAGGCAGCTCAAAATCCAAAAGAGAAAGCTTGGTCCCTCACCAAACTATTCATAGACAAATTTAAAGAAGCAGCAGGTTATCAGACAAAATAGTTCTTGCAAAGCACTGTGATGGACTAAGGAAAATAGTTGGTTCCCAACTAAGTTTATCTGCTCTGACAGCTTCTGTCTTGGCCTGGCAGAGGTGGAGTGGCCACACAGAAAACATAAAGATAACCTACAAAGGCTACACATCCCCATCCACTTATTTGCCAAAGGTCTCTGAGGATGGAGCATTTTGCTTCAGCAGCTCTACTAATCCAGATGCACATCAATCTGCTTACTGTTATACATTATCAGGAGCTTTGGATTTTACTTTCCGAAGGATGTCGGACTCACTCTGTCAGAACTAGGTGACCATTAGCACAAGGTTGAATGACCGTGGCTGTAATGAATTTTTTAAAACTATTTGGTTTTAGAATGCTCATGAAGGAGGATGCAACTAACAAGATGGTGGTAGGTATAGCTGGACAACATTCCATTCTGAGAACATAAAAGCCAAACAGTGGAGCATGGAGAAATTAAATTCATGGCCTGGAAAACAAGCCAAGATTAAAAAATGTCATGCTGATACAGTAGGTGCTCTTGACAGTGGGGGGGTTAGGTGTCAGCAAGTAGATTGATCGCATTTTCATAGCAATGCTTCGTGATGGAGGTGGGGAAGGGTCAAGTCTATCAATAACCTTAGTGCTTTGGGGGCACACACCATAGCTTTCATCAGAACCCCATACAATGTAAAATCTCACCATAAGCCAGCTCAAAATTTTCCATCACCAGGGCTTACCAAAGCCTCTTGCTATGAAGGGATGAGATGATGTGGGTCCCTCACCTTCTTTTTGGGCCACCAGGAGGTGCTGTTAGCAGCAACATGGCTCTCCACCAACGGATGATTTGGAAAGATAAAGGTCCCTGAGACACCTTTTCTGATGCAGCTTGAATATCTCCTGACCACATCTAAGCTAACTTCTGTTCCAGTCGTCATAGACCCTAAAAGAAGCTAGTATTTTTTTGAGTGTTCAGAAAATGAAGGAGGGAAGGTAGGTCACTATGAGAGGACACAAGACCTCCAACAGACTAGTTTCCAACTACATCCAGTGCAGGCTGAAACTGGAAGAAAAGCCTGAGAGCGAGAACACCCCAGAGCTCAGAGTGGCATGCACAGGCCTCAGGAACGAATGGCTCTCCCTCATATTCCCTAAGAATCATATCTTTTGCTCAGACTCATGAGCACAGGAGCATTTGTTCATGAGCCCAGGTGTGGGGACTGGTCGATTTTCCTCACAGCCTATTGGAGCTTAGAGGGGTGTCTTGGCTCTTCCCATACAGTTTTCTTTGGGAGCAGTGGTACGTCCAGCCCAGAAACCACATTGCGAAAACACAGAGAGGGAAGACATGGGGCTTTCCAGAGATAAGAGGAGAGAATAGAGGAGGTGAAGGGGCAGAGAAAATGAGTTAGAAAATGGTAGAGAGACCTTTTGGGGCTCTCTTTTCACAACAATGCAAGAGACACAAAGAAGCTCTCCTACCCCGAGGAGAGAGAGGGTTTCCCTTTGATGCTGGGGTGACCATCTATAATGCTGATGAGAGTTACCTCTGGCTGGGGTTTGCCCGCCACGGGGGCTCATCCACTGACCGCATCCTCGCCCCCCGGCTGACCTCCCGTTTAGTCATGGGACTCAGGGAGAGGGTTCACTGGCAGGTCATGGAGACGGGGAACCTCACACCCACCAGACATCTGAGCCTTCCGGGCAGGGGAGGGCCCTCCTTCACTTTCTTTTAAAGAGAAAAGATCACTGAATGGATCTCCCAAATATTATTTTTTCCTTCTGTCTTTAAAACTGCCAATATCATCATCTTTCTTTTTCTTCAAACGAAGCAGAGGCAGAGCCAGGTGTTACGACCTGTTCCAGGGTCACAGCCACGACTGAAACCTGTCTCCCGATGCCCATCCAGGGGTAGGGGGTGGGGGGGTGAAACTTCTAAACTCTGCTGCCTCCCAACTTCACAAACCAAGAAAAAAAAATAAAGTCAGAAATTTCATGGGGGAGACAGAAGATAACTGAGTTAGAGAAGGACAAAACCCTCTTTCAGAAGGAACCAAGGGTCATCCTACAGCCCAGTGCTCTGGAGAGGCCACTGTGCCAAGCCACTCACTGTAAAGTGGGGGCACCACCTGCCACTCAAAGCAGATGAAGCACCAGGGAGGAGCTGGTATCCCCACACATATTTGGGACTCAATAAATTTCAGGTCTGTGCTCCTTCCTCAGAGCAAATACTTCCTGTTTCCAACTTAGAAAAGCGAAATTTCCTTCTCTCTTAATTGTCAGATTTGCTGCAAGGTAATTGGCAGCTCCTTTGATTTCAGGACTGCTCTGGATGTTTTGCACGGGGATGCTCCTGAATCTTTGCAGGGCTTGATGGCCAGATAATGAGACTGTATTTCTGCTCACATCCCCAAGCAGACCAGGATCGGGGCCCACGTGCTCCCATATTTGCATGTGTGAAGCAGCAGAAAATCTGAATGCAAATAATATATTTCCTGTAAGAGCCCCCACGCAGTAGCTACTAAGAGACACCATGTAGGACACAGGCAGGCATATTTTTCTCAGAATGGTTTCCTTTGATTCTCATGCAGATAAGTTCACTCCATCTACCAGCCTGAGTTGGGGGCAGGGGTTGGGGGGGGTGCACAGCATCCTAGCTAGAGAGTGGTGAAACAGGAAGCATCGGGTTTCAAAGGCAGGGAGTCTTGATTAAAATCCCAGCTCTACCACTTACCACCATCAAGGGCCAAGTTCTCAAACACTCGACCTTATTTTCCTTGTCTATTAAATGATGAAAACAGCACCAGCCTAACAGGGTGCCTGGGAAGAATAACTGAATTAATGTTCATCTTGATATAATCATTATGAGTGAAACAAAGTATCACAGTGAATACCAGCAGGCTCCTTGCTACAGCCATAAACCACAGCACTTGAATCAACCAAAGCAAAGTCAAGCTCTCTTTCTGAGGAGTCTAACATTTTGAGGTGGGCACAGAAGACATTCTTTTCAACACCTTACCTGAAGGCAAACAAAACCTGCCGTGTCCTAGGAAGCACCTTCGCTTTCCTGGTTCTCATGGCTCGGGGTGGGAGGTAGCAGTGGGAGGGTGGGGGGCAGAGGGTGGTGGGTGCAGAGACAGACTGGCCACCCTGGTCCCAGAGACTTTTCCAAGTCTGATTCCAGGACGCTGGGGCGCCCAGCTACATCTTTGGTCTCTGGTTCTATCAGGTAACTCAGTATCTTTCTAAGTCCTCCATTTGTGCTTAAACTACCTTGGATTGGTTACTGTTATTTGCCATCAAAGTTCTTGATCAAGACACAAACCCGAAGCCCAGGCCTATGAAGGGGACAGGAAATGTTCTGACCTCCACTTCCAACTGCCTCCCTTACTTCTCTGTCTACTCAGCAACCACCATCGGGACAGCCACGAACCACTCTGCTCCTTCTACTCTTTCCTCTCCAGCACGCCTCTCCCGCTCCCCTCCCTTCCCACAGTCCCTCAGCCTACTTTTCTGACAAAGCTTTTCCCCTACTCAGACCAAACACACACACACACTCACACAGATGCTCTCTCTCACACATATTCACACTCACACACACGCACGCACGCTCTCACACCCACACATTCTCTCTCACACACATGCACACTCACTACACACATACTCTCACACTCACACACGTGCTCTCACCACATACTCTCATATGCACTCTCTCACACACACACATGCTCTGTCTCTCGCACACACTCATACGAACACACTCTCACACACACACACCACTATACCACTTCTGTCTGACTAATTATGCAAATAGCCATCAGCAACAGCAACGTGCTGGCGTTACAAGCACCAGGTTGGCACCTCCTTCCGCACCAATCCCCAGACTGTGTGAGCTCTCATGGTCTCCTGCACAGAGCTGGAAGCCACCCATAATTACCTCCACTGCAGCCAAAGACTTTAGTAACAATAGAGCATTTAGGTTTTTAGTGTCTTTTTAGAAAATCCGACATGGCTCCAAGTATCCCAGCTCAAAGTTGCACTTCATGCATATAGTCTCCAAATGCATTTTCTTTGACCTGTTGAAGCTCACAAGGAAGGGGGAATAAAGGAGATGAGCGTGGCCTTAGAAAGCCTGGCAGCAAGGGCCAGAGAGTTTCTGGGGAAAAGAGGCGTTGGGCAAACTCCATCTCCCTAATCTGCATGGTGAATGCCAGCCAAGTTTGCTCTCAGAGCTGTGAGAAGGACCAATTAATTTATCAATCTGCACCTCTTTCTGCCATAACATATTTCCTTCTTGCCAACAAAAAATGTGTCCATTATCGGGCAGGTCCCTGTCCTCCTGAGCAGCCCATGCGGCTGTATAATTACACTTCTTTCCTTGACAACTTGCATGATTGTTTTCCTAACAGTATATTACTTCGTTAGTACTTTCCAATATACGTTATTTTTAAACTGTCACTTTTGCCCAACTCGTCCCAATTCGCACTCGTCTGTTTATCATAACAATCATTAATAACTGTCAGTCCACGCCATCAATGTAACGAACTCACTCCCTCATTAGCATGTTCTAGCATTTGTTCCGTAGAAGGGACTGATTATTTTTTACAACAGGCCAAGCCAATTACTTTAGTGAAATGGAATCACATTAATCAAAACTTAACAAGGTGGCAAATTTAAAGATATCAGATTGCAAAAGACAGCATAACTAATATGTCAGTGTCAGAGGTAGCGTGTAGGTATGCAGCAGCTGTACTAAATATATCTCTTCACGGAGGCCACATGAATGTTGACGTTTCATATGATCTGACAACTACCAAAGTGATAGTATAGAAGGCGAGAGCCCGGTGCTGCACGGCTCACGATGACTTCTGTAGATTCTGGCAAGGGCAGTCTGAGCGCAGAGGGAGGCAGAAGAGGGAAGAAGAAAATGGTGGCCGTGCCTACCCAGGCTGGCAGGCAGCCGCTGATCATGCCTCTCTGTGCCAAGGCATTTTCTTTTACACTTTAAATGATGATCGTCATCCATCACCATCTGACAACTGCATCAAAACCAGCTGCAAAACATGCAAAGCCCAGCAGTCTAAAATATGCTGACACAACCAACAGAAAAACAGATAAATATATATATACACACACACATTTATATATTCCATAGGAAAAAGACGTAGGGGAAACTAAAGAAGGAAATGGGGCCAGGGTGGGGCAGGGGGGCATTTCAAAGTGCTTAGGAGTTGAAACCAAGTAAGGAGAAAACCAGGGCAGAGAGGGAGGGGGAAGAAAAATGAGAAAGAGAACAAAAGAAAAGAGTGAAAGGAGACAAAGGGAGAGAGAGAGAGAGAGAGAGAGAGACAAAGAAAAGGGGGAAGGGAAGAGGGGGCAGGGAAGCATGGGGGGAAAGGAGAGAGAGAATAAATCCACAGTGCAATTAGGATTGGGAAAGGAGGCAAAGTAGGGGCTCTCATAGAGAGCTGATTCTCCAGACGGAGTTTTTCCCCATTTATCCTCATCTCTCTATTTCACCATCCAGTGCACTTCAGCTCGAGCCTTTCTTCAGGTCCCTCCAGGAAGAGACAATGGGTTCCATGTAGGTATCCTCTGCTTCCAGCCCTTTAAATTGAGGTTCCACCACCATGACCACAGTTTCTAACCTACAGCTCTGCTGCTGTCCCTCCCCCCATCCATGGGTTCTTCCTGACCCACAGAATTGAACCTAACTCTTCCATACAGCAGGGGGCACCTCCACAACCAGCCTGGATTCTCAAATCTCTTTACGCCTTCCCCCCCAACAATTCACCTCCTTCTGTCCTCGTACACCACTCAGAAGGTGTTCATATCTCTGCACTGACATGTCTTGGCTGGGTGACCTTGAATGAGTCATTTGATCTCCCTGAGCCTCCCTATCCTGTAACAGTAGAGATAGTATTATTTACTGCACAGCCTTTACTTGTTAAGTATAAAATAAATAATATGTAAAAAGTGCCTGTAAAGATTTTTGGCACATGAGTAGGCACCACTCCCAAGAGCGGCCCTTGGAATAGAGATTTTGCCTTTATTTATGTCTTTGGTCTGCACGAAGTAAGCAAGCCCTAGAATTCTCTGAAAATGAATTAAGGTAGAGCCTTTCTTTACAGCTCTCATTTATGAGGTTTACGTCCTTCCTAGCCATTTACTTAATAAACTAGAGAATTGGTCAGCCTCAAGTGAAGGACCAAAGATGGCCAATGTGATTTGTGGGCCATACAAGGAGGAGCTGACTTAGAAAGACAACATGGTCCACTGCACTTCCTTTCCTGGACCCACAACCCAGTCAGCTCAGCTACCCTACTGTAAGGTTATTTAACAGCACCTGTTTGTTTACTTATTCCATGGAAGGCCGGAACCAGGTACAGCAGGCTGGCAAAGGCCCCATTGGATAATGTGATTAGACTCAGCTATATCGCACAGTTCATGAAATTGTGCTATGATTCATTTTTACAACTTAAATAGCTATTTGGTTGGGTTGCCAGGTTGAACGTGATGAATGTGTATGATAAAACAGAACAAAGAGAGGGGCCAGGGCCTGTAAACTGAAACATTAGTCAGCATATTAACCCCTTCCCTCCTTAACGGAGACGCCTTCCCAGGGGCAGCTGCCCCACGGTCACCCTCACAGTTATTATCGAATCTGTCCAAGAGTCAACGGTGACCATCAGCCTTCTCCAGAATGCTCACTGTCCATTCCATCCAAATGCCTCCCTCAAGACAAGAGTATGATCCACAAGTGTTCCCAGGTCCTACTTCAAAATCCAATCACTTCCCAGATCCCCAACTTACAGTCCAGCCTTGAGTCCTGCCGGTCAAACATGTAGCTTACCTTCTAGTTAGCATGCACAGCAATCACGGTGAGATGACAGCACACCACCTCACCCCCTGAAGCCATGAGAAACAACCCTAGGCTGAAAAGGGTTCATTTTCACAAAGAACGCTACAGAACTAAATTAGGGGGAGAAAAGCAGGACTGCATCATTCATATCATGGAATTAACATTGAATAAGACCTTATTTTAGATTTTATCTGGTACCTCTCCATTTAAAGACATCCTACAGTAGACTCTCTAATAAAGTAAACAAAAACACTGTAAATCATCATGCCAAAAATCAAATTGGATTATCATTTTAAGGAATCATAATTTTAATTTGGAAGAGTTCTTACCAATGAATTTCAACCCTAACCCATTTTCCTTCATTTCACAGAAAAGGAATCTCACTGAAGTATATATTCTAAAAGTTGAGGGCCACAACTGTAATTGCCATATACTCGTCTAGAATGTGACCTTGCCATTTCCTCATTGATAGGTAAAATTTCTTGAATCCAAGCAAGCCTTTGCCGATAGAGTACACGGACCTATCCCCTGTGACTTCTGATGCTAGGTCATAAAAGCAACGTGTCTTCTACTTTGTTCAGTGCAATGCCTGTCCTTGGAGGCTGAGCCAGCACGTAAGAAGTCCAACTACCCTGAGTTGGCCATCCTGAGAAGCAGTCCAGCCCATGGGGAACTCACCTACAGGGGCTGCAATCACTTCATGTCCAAGGCCATGGACACGTGTGAACAGGCTTTCAGAGGGTTCATGTTCCAGAATCACGTTATCCCAGCTTCTCAGAGTCTTTCCAGCCAAAACACCAGATATTGTAGATGAGAGACCAGCCATCCCCATTGTGCCGCCACCCGAATCCCTGACCCACAGAATCCATGAGCATAAAAAAAGGTTGGATTAGGGCTCTAGGTTTTGGGGTAGCACAGCAATAGATAAGAGAAATCCTGGGAAGCCTGGGTAGCAGAGGTCAAACGAGAATAAGAATTCAGGTCTGTTGACTCTAGTTTATTGCTGTTTCTCCTTCATGACTTCTGTTTCAACTGCAGCACAAAGACACGTATATGCAGCATGCACTAACTCACTCTGCCGGCATCTAAGGCAAAACTGAGAAGAGTTTAGTCAAAACTCATCAGATGCATATAAAGAGTAAGAAAGGTTGCCAGCGTCCTCACGATTGGTCAAATCTGCCAAAGAACTGGCCAAGAGGAAACATACATTCACAAAGAACAACAAAAGCTGGGCACTACTGGGCATCCAAACAGAAAAAGAAAAAAAGAAGTTAAAAAAAAAAAAGACACACACATACCACCCCGCAGTCACTGACATTCAGTGGCCCAGTGATTTGTTCCCAAGTATGAAATTTCTTAAAAAGGAAATCAGTGCCCAAACGGAGGTCCTTACCTCACTTCTCCCACAAATTCTACTTTACTTCAGCCTTGGAGAATAGCAACAGTTGCCCAACCTGGTCTTCTGGCTCTTTGGATCAGTGACCAGAGTCCGGACACCTAGTATGGATTCAGCAAGGGAATGTTTAGGCCTAGCAGATTTAGATTTGAGACCAAGATTCAAAAATATGAAAAAGACTATATTTGAGTCTCATTCCTTTCATATCCTCCCACATGACCCTCACCTTGACACACAGATCAAATTTCTTCTCTTCCCATGTATAAATCTGTTACAGATCTCAGTGACTCCACTATGTCTTTGGCCTAGAGAAGCAAAACTAAGGCGCATCAGGACGAGAGACCCTCGGGTTATCTTTCCCTTGGAGGATGAGTGACATCATCCATCCCACGCTCAGTATATCAGGAATTACGAGCATAATGCTTTCTCCCCAAATCTACCACAACTTTTTTCCAGATCCAAAGCTAAAACTCATGGTCTGACTAAGGATATTTAACTGTTCTGTGGATTTATTTAAACGAAGTCTTACAAAGGCATAAAAATTAAATCACGCTTAGTCATTCATTTAATGACTTGTCTTTATTGGAAATAAAAACCCAAAATATAAACTGTACTATCATACGTACCTATGTTTTCTGTACTCATATAACTCACATACATACATACTAATTAATGCATTATCTGCATTATCAAAATCAAAACCATCCCAGGCAACCAGGGAGGTAAACTCATCATACAGACCACAGTCTCCTGTAGGAGGCTTCCAAGGCGGGTCAGAGAAGGACGATGGCTTCCCCTTCCACCTCAGACTTTGACATAGAACCTCGTTCACTGTTCTCTCTTTAACCACCCAGGGATGCGCCGGACCCCTTCTCCTCCCATAGGCGAGTACCCTCAGCTCTCTGAACCTGAACCTGAACCTTTTCATTTCTAACACCCTCAGAGAGTCTAAGTGACGGGTCCAAGTTTACAGAGTTTGGAAGGACCTGAACCCCAGGTTTCTGACTCTGATGGACTGTTCTTTCCATCTCTCCTCACTTGCTTAGCTTAATGTTTGTTTTCTGTTGCCCCAAGACTCTGCACGTGGACTCTGGAGGACCCAAGTCCCTGTACTGCTGAGCCTGGGAGAGGAGGAATCTCCCACTTTCATATGAATAGCTCAGGGCCCAAACTGAAATCCCTCAATCAAATATCACACTGGCAAGGGAAAAGACCAAAAATGCCCTTTAAAGGTTGTTTAAAAAATTCACACCCAAAACTTCCCTTTGAAGTCAACACAGAAAGTCACTTGAAGTGGGGTCATGTAGCTTCCCTCTCACCACCATTCTCACCTCACACCACACTCCCCCCAGGCTCACTGCTGTAACAACAGAGAGGCTGCAGATGTGAGAGGGGCCTCTAATTTATTCCCCTCCCTGATTTATTTCACCCCTGCACATCACTTTGGTATGACAACAATGCATAATTCGATTACACGTGATATATAAAATCATTGCAGCTGTTCAGAAATATTCACAGTAAGAGAAACTGCAGACCCACACACAGACACGCACTCACACAGTCATACTTTGTGAATATCCTGCTAAAATCACAAAGGGAGCAGAGAAGACAAAAAAAAAAAGCTCTTCTTTCTTCTGATTAGGCATTTCTAGCATTCCTCGCCTGGCTTTGTTCAAAAGTTCAGAGTTAAGAACAACTCCTCAAAAAAGCACCCCCCGCAAAGTCTAACGGGAGAAAGAGCATCTTGGGGGTGAAATGAATGCAATGCAACAGAAAAATCAGACTGTGCACCATACAATTTTACTTTAAGATGCTGCTGCAAAACCGGGTGCAGTTAATTCCCTTTTAAACGCCATGTAAAAGTTTCTCTCCCGCCCGCTCAACTCTGAGGGCTACATACCGTGCCTAAGATTAATCCCTCCGGAGTTTTTTATTTCCTATTCTGCCTATCTTTCATCTTCACCCCAGTCTAAGCAGATGGATGTGAATTCAAAGTTTTCTGATCTTTAGCACAAGTTATGGAGGGTTATCTTTGGCTGTATATCTTTCTGCTGGCAGTGCTCCCTTGGTGATGAAGGATTAACCACCCAGCTGTCTCTTCCCAGAATGATGCAGTACCACGCTCCTCAACACGACAGCGTCACTTAATCTTAATGTCCGCTCTCTGAGCGCAGCGGCACAGGACAAAGCCAATCAACATCAGATGCCACCAAGATAGACCTACTGCTTGGCCCTGGAGTCTCTCACCCTCTCACTCCTATTAATCAACATCATCCAACCCAATCCCTGAGTTCACTTCTCTCAAACCACACTTCAACTAAGCTGGGGTCTGTGCTCACCGGCCCAGGCGCGTGGAGGCAGTAGGGGACTGGGGGGCCATCGGATGTGTCAGGAGCCCCGCACGCCCAGCCAAGGGGCTGCATCATAGAGTTCTTGCCTTCACCCAACTTCTCTGAAACACCAACGTCAGCTCTTGGAGCACTCAACACCTCTCCATGTACCAAAATTCACCCGTTTTTGTCATGATCGAGATTGCTCTTGCATGAAACCTATCTATCTTCCAGAGATTCCCCTATAGAGTCCGAAGAAAGGGGTCCATTCACAACTGAACAGTTATCAGCCGCCCTGACCCCACCACTTCCCCTTGACCAGCAGAAACGCCTCTGCTTCCACGTGTCAAACAGGGCCTGACATATTTCACTTGTGCACAAAAACTTTTAGTCTCACCACAGACAGCACAAATGGAAACCCAGGCCAGACAGGAAAAAAAAAAAAAAAACACCTTGCTTGTATGACTGATATATCCACAGACACATTTAATCTTAGTAAGTTTCAAATCCTCCCTTTTCCTCCCTTTTTAAGTTTATATGTCCTTAGTAGAGAAAGCAAAATGGTACTCTTATGTTTTGCTCCAGCTCCAAGCAATTATAGAAATGTACATCCCTTTTCTTTCTTAAGAAAGGGAACAAAAAGCCAGCCTAGATCTCAAAGGCAAACGTAATAAAACAGTAAATTATTGCTAGAGTTTACTAAACAAATGCAACCTAGTTAAATTTGGAAAAATCTTCACTTTTGCTTACATTTGCAATTTTACTGCTGAACTACTGGTATTTCTTACTTATGCAACATTAAAATGTATAAGAAATCCTCTTGTGTGCTATATCCAGCATCTACTCTTGATTTATAATACCCAATTTAGGGGGGAAAAAAACACAACTAAACCTGATTTAAATCACAGATTACTCTGTAAAACACAAGCAAGGAACTATTCCAAATCCTAAATGTAATTTAAACATATTTATATTTTACTGTGATATATTTTCCCTATTCTTTGTCTTATGACCGTAAACTTTCTATAATTATATAAGCAATTTCCCTAAGGTCACAACATTGATCATAGTTATAAAATGAAAAAGTACAGCAAGATACAGTGAGCAGTAAAATAGATGCCGGACATCACGCATGTTTCGTCAAATCAGGAATGGGGAGGAGGAAGAAGAGGAGAGAAGCAAGAATGGAAATGGAGAAAGGGAGGGAACGAAAAAAATTTCCAAGAAGTCATTACAAAATGTCATAGCCCCTTCCCCAAAGCCATTTAGAACATGGTTTGTACAAATTCTCCTGCAGTGCAGCTTGGATTAATTTTTTATGATATTCTTAACCCTTCATCTTTTACTCTGAAATCCATGTGAGGAGGAAGCCCAGGAAACAAACTCCTGAAATCATTCCATTAGAGCCAAAGTTGAAAACCAAGATGACCACTGCCACAGGATAAACTTCCTGGGGCCAGCAGTTCTCAAACTGTGTTCCTAGGAACCCTAGGATTACAAGGCGGTATTTCCTAGGTGAAGCTGTTAGGATTCCAGACTTTCTATCTATCCTTTAACCAATGTAACTTCTCTTTGACTTACTCCCTTTAGTGGGACTCTGTGGAAGAAATCTTAGTCTGACAAACTTTTAAAGGTTAAAAAAAAAAATGTTTGGAAAGCACAGCTCCTAATGCGGTCATCATGAAAATGGGATCTAGAGGCAGTTATGTGAAGGTTTACGATTGCTTCTGGGTTCCTGGTGGTGTTGGATAATTCTCTTAACAAGAGAGCATGTGGGTACCCCATGCACAAGATGCAAATGGGGCTGCTGTCAGGGGCCTCCCATGTCCAAGGTTTCAGCTACACAGGCCTGCAGACCAGTCACCCCAATGGTTAGCAATGCCATCCTCCACTCCAGGCAGCTGCCTATTAGGAAATCAGAGGAGACCCACAGAGAACAGAAACATCAGCGAGTGACAGGTGCTGCCAAGCTCGATAGAAAACAAACTAAAAAAGACCTGTGGTCCCTGAAACCTTAGGAAGAGAGAGGTTCCAAATTTCCCTTTGCAACATCTAACAGGGAAGGCTGAGCCTCTCTGTTAAAGAGCTCCTGTGGCAGCTTTCAGAGAAGACCACACACCCTTCCTATGTGTTACACAAGCTTTCTAGGAGGACAGAGGTTAAGAGAATGGCCTCAGGGAGTATAAATAATGTCCCCCACCCCCACTGTGTACCCTTCATTCTACTCATTTCTTATTTACTCTCCTGCTTCTCTTCTTCTTTTCCTCGCTCCCATGTTCTCAAATGCACATTCTCTTCCTTCCTTCCTCCTTACCTCCCTAAGTCCATTTTCCTATTTATGTACTATTAAGAGCTCCTAAATAAAACATATACGGTTTCCTGAAACCTGACAACTTTCGCTGACCAGGAGCAATATTCAAAATGTAAACTGGTGTAGCGTGAGATAGACCATCAGACAGAAGCTGGCTGCAAGGAACCGTTAGCAGTTAGACAAAGAAAGGGGGCGTGAGGGCAGGGGGTGGGGGGGCGGAGAGTAAATCAACGCACCCAAAGTCAAAAGGGAGAGAAGCTGCACAACCTTCCAGTTCACTCAAGAAGCATGAATTCAAATCTCTCAGTAGAACCTCCCATTATGAACTCAGATTCTGTCTCCTCCCCCTGGAAAGTAAGTATAATAGTTCATACTAGTGCAAAGTAAGGGAGTTACTACAAATAAAAATTTAAGCATACCGTAAGTGCTCCCTATCACGGTAGTTGAATAGATACTTCCCTTTGATTTGACCATTTTGGGGTTGGCTCGTTGTTTTCTGTTTTTCAGATTACTCAGGTGTGTTATAGCTGTCTAATAAACAAGCTAAAAATAAAATAAAATAAGACAGAACAATCTTACCAACTTTGGTCTTAGAAGAAGGAGGGGAGACCTCCAGAACCAGGGTGGACTCTGTGTGGGGTGCTGTTCCAAGTTGCTAAGCCACAGATGGGATGAAGTCTGTGCTGCGAGAGCTATCATCAGAGAGCAGCAGGGCTCAGAGCGCTCACTGGACTTTCAACACTTAATCAAATAAAAATTACATTTTGCAGTAATTTTTATCAGAGCAAAGTTTAATGAACATTTAGAATTTATATCCAATTTCTTAAATGCATGCTCCTTAAAAAATGGAAAATAAAAAAAGGAATATTTTTAAATCACCAGTAATCCTGCTGCCCGATGATAAAGATAATATAAACAGCTAATATTTTACTGAGCATTCACTATGTGCCAGCATTGCACTAAGTGCTTGACTATATTATCAAATTTAATTCTTAAAACTCTTTGATGAAGAAAAATGAGACAGTGGTGAAGTAATTTGTTCAAGGTCACATCGTCACACAGCTCCTAAGTAACAGTGACAAAATTTGAGCCCAGGGCTGAATCCAAAGCTCATCTGCTTAATGTTCATGCAAAACTGTCTCTCAGAAATAACAAAATTTCACCTTTTGTTAAGATTCCCTCAACTCTTTTTCTTAAAGTTATGAAGAGATAGAAAGATAGATGCAAAAATTCCATTGAATTATGTAATTTTTTACACAGGATTAATCAATAGTTACTTATATATTAAAAACTTACCTGGTTCAGGCACAAACTCTTTAGTCCTATAAGCCTTGAGTTTCACAAGTAAAATATTTTCCTTATGGATAAACCAAGGAATTTGACAAATTGCAAGAACAAGGACTTCCACTCCAGTTTCAACCACTTAGACTTTGGACGTGGTTCTCAAAAATGAGTAAACAGAGGGCAAATTTTACAAAACCGGCCCACAAGCATGATCAAGGGGTTGCTCAGAAAATAACAGGGTAACCCAGATCAAGCATTAAAGAAAAACAGTAAACAAAAAACAAACTTCAAAACATGCAGGGACACGAGTTTCAATGCAAATATTTTAATCAGGAAAACCAACTTGGGGATCCTACTAAACACCAAGAAGGGCCCACTCTCTTCATTTTTTTCAATCAAATGCCTCTTTTTCCATCAATTCCCATAACTGTGTAACCAGAAACATTCTACTCTGGGCCCATTTCTCCTCTCCTTCCTCGTGACTACTGGTGGTGGTCTGAATTGTGCAGAGACATTAGGACCACCCGGCACCCATTCTCAAGGCAAGAACCTTAGATATAAGTACCAAAATTTGAGCCCAGGGCTGAATCCAAAGCTCACCGGCTTAATCTCCACACAAAACTGTCTCTCAGAAATAACAAAATTTCACCTTTTGTTAAGATTCCCTCAACTCTTTTTCCTAAAGTTATAAAGAGATAGGAAAGATAGATGCAAAAATTCCATTGAATTATGTAAGTTTTTACCCAGGGTTAATCAATACAGGTACTTATATATTTAAAACTTATCTGGTTCAGGTACAAACTCTTTAGTTCTATAAGCCTTGAGTTTCACAAGTAAAATCTTTTCCTTTTTCAGTTCCAGAGGAGAGAGAGACAACATGGAAAACTGGAAGACTTAGAAAACTGAAACTACTCTGGCAAAGGACAGTTGCCACTCAACACTGCATGTTCTGAATAATTTTTCTGTAAATGTACTTCTCTAATTAAAAAAAAATGATATTAACAAAAAGTCATTACACACAGGGGCGAGGGGAAGCAAGGCCACAATCCAATGCGAAAGGCCAATCCTGTCCTCAGACAGATGTCCTGATAATCCCATCCACCCTGACCCAAAGCTGGCTGCTAAGAAAGTCAGACAATAATAATTGCTGGCAAAAGAGTTCCTTAAAGACAATTGAGATCCAGCCTGTGTTTATCAATTACTGAGTGTGCTAATTCAAAACACAAGCATTATGCAAAGTTAATCAAAGCCTGAGTCTTCCCTTTCCCATTTCCTGGGAACCACCCCAAACTGGCTCCAATTCTACACCACACATGGAGGCACCCAAAGCGAAGCAAGTCAGCAAGTTCTCACAATTTTCTAAAAAGAGAGAAAAGGAGTCTAGAAAACTCTTTGGACAAGCAAAGACTACCATTACATCAGTTTTCAGCTTGACAAATCAAAACCATTTGGCAATATGGTAATTTCCTTCACTTCTTCATCTTTTTTAAACCTCTTCAGTAATATTTTGTAGTTTTCTTAATATAAGTCCCGAGTTATTTTTTGCTAAGTTAATTTATACATGTTTGCAGTTGTGAATTGGAAATGAAGCTTTCCCCAATTTAGGATATGGATTTTTCTATAGTTTATCACAGGCTATCTTACATAACTCTAATTTAGTTTTCCCATTAATTCTACTGGGTTTCCAAGATTAGCAGCCATATCACTCAAAAATAATGATAAAGGCTCTGCCCCAATCAAGACAGCAGAGTGAGCTGCTTCAGGGCTCCATCCCCACACTGAAGCTTTCACCAACCAGCAAGAACTGGCAGAAACACCTTTCCCAAAGCTTGTGGAAACAGTTAAAGGACTCCAATAACAGGGTGAGCACCAAATCAAGTGCTGGCATTTCCCATCCCCTCACTGGGTCGGCACAGAGCTGGCAGCACTCTCAATGTGGATTGCTGGTCCCGGTTCCAGAGAGAGCAGAGTAAACCTCAAGGATATGTACGTCTAGCCCAGTCTGTCTGGTGGTGGCCTGGAGGACCCACTGTCCCAGAACTTGCCCTGCATGCAGAAGGCAGCTCATCACGTTCTCCTGACAAATGCTACAGAGAGCAATCAAGTTATGCTGCCTGGAGCAAGGGATTTCTGGCTGCAGGACATACAGTGTAGTACCAGACCAGACCATGAGGAACTGTTTCCTCAGGAAGAGGGAACACTTGGAACTGTGTAAACAGAGGAATTCCTAGGCCCTTACATATAGGTCCAACACAAAAAAAGATATGCAGAAAGTATCAAGGAGGCTCCTATGCTTTGGCCTAGAGCTATTCTCTCTACTCATTGTATGGATAAGCCCTGAAGGAGCACACTCACATAGGTCCATCTGCAAAGACTGGGAAAGGTTTGTCCCCACCCCACATTATTTTTTGTTGTCATTAGCTCCTGGCATTAAAAGAAATCTCTGGCATAGTACTAGCTAGATACAAGCTTAAGGAACAGACACCACAGAGCCTAAACTCCAGCGATACCAGACTAAAATATCAAAATCACTAGGTTTCAAAAAAGGATTACAAAACATGCAAAAACAACAACAACAACAACAAAATAGAAAGCAGTGGCCCAAGCAAAGAAGATGATCAAAGCATGAAAAATCATCCATAAGGAGGACCAGATCTGGAACATTTCAGACCAAGACTTTTTAAAAATGGTCCTAAAAATGTTCTAAGGGCGGGCCGCGGTGGCTCAGCGGGCAAAGTGCTTGCCTGCTATGCCGGAGGACCTCGGTTCGATTCCCGGCCCCAGCCCATGTAACAAAAAACGGAAAAACAAAATACAATAAAACAAGAAAATGTTTAAAGATGTTTCCCTTTCTTCCTTCCTTCCTTCCTTCTATCCTTCCTTCCTTCTCTCTGTCTTTCCTTTAAAAAAAAAAAAAAAAAAAATGTTCTAAGAGCTAAAAGAAAACACGGACAAGAACAAAATGAAATCAGGGAAACAACAGATGAACACAAAGGAAAATAGAGGTAGGAATTATGAAAAGGAACCAAAGAGATCTGAAGGCCATAGTAACAGACATTTTAAAATCCTCAAAGGGTTCAACAGCAGATTGGGGCTGGCAGAAAAAAGAATCCAAAAACTTCAAGATAAGACAATTGAAATCATCCAGTCTAAGAAGCAGAAAGAGGAGAGAACTAAGATAAGTAAACAGACCTGAGGACCCCATCAAGCACAGCAATACGTGCAGTCGGAGAGAACCCAAAGAAGAAGACATAGAGAAAGCAGCAGAGCTAACATTGAAAGAAATAATGAGCGAAAACTTCCCAAATGTAATGAAGTACATCAATACACAAATCCAAGATGCTCAATGAACTCCAAATAGGATTAACCCAAATAGATCCATACTGACCATGCTATAATCAAACCGTCAAATGTCAAAGATAAAGACAGAAACGTGAAAGCCACAGAGGTGAGCAACTTGTCATGTAAAAAGAAGCCTCAGTAAAGTTAAGTGCCGATTTCCCATCAGAAACCAAAAAGTAAGAAGGTAGTGGGAAGACATATTTAAATTACTGAAAACAAAATACTGCCAACCAAAATCCTGTATCCAGCAAAACTGTCTTCAAAAAATGTGAGAGAATTAAAATATTTCCAGATAAACAAAAGCTAAGGGATCTGGTCACCACTTAGATCAGCACTGCAAGAAGTGTTAAAAGGGAGTTCTGCTGCTTGAAGCCACATGAAGACATAAATATGTCCAGTAAAGATAATGACATGAGTAAATATAAATGCCAGTTCTATTTTTTATTTGTAACACCAACTTTCACTCTATACTGGATCTAAATAGATACATCAGTGGTTTGGGACTCATAATCATAAATATGTGATAAAAACTACAGAAAGGTGTAAGGATGGACAGGTTGAGGAATATAGTTTATGCATCCTATTGAAGTTATTAAGTTGGTTTCAAAGCAAATGAAATTGTTTTAGATTTAGGATGTTAAATTTAAGCCCCATGAGTAACCACAAGGAAAATATCCAAAAGTATGCACACTCAAGAGTGTAAACCTGCTCATTAGTGGCCCATTTCTTGTGTTACCAGGAGTGGGGGCAGGAACAATGGAGAGTCGATACAAAAGGAGTATAGGGTTTCCATTTGAGGTTAAGGGAAAGTTACAGTAACAGATGGAGGTGAGGGTACTGCAACAGTGTGAATGTGATTCATCCCACTGAACTGTGTGCTTGGGAGGGGTTGGGATAGGGAGATTTATGTTGTATGGATGCTTCTAAAATTTAAAAATAAAGAGAAACTAAAGATATGATAATTAAATATAATACATAATACTGGGATCCAGGAAGAGAAGGAGAAAAAGTTCAAAAGGACATCAGACATAACTGGGACATAATAAAAATTTGGAATATAGACTATAAGCTTTATATCAATGTTAAGTACCTTGAACTTGAAAACTGCACTTAAGGTAATGACACAAGTGAATATTCTTTTCTAGGAAATATACATAGAAATATTGTGGGTTTGAGGAATATGACATGTGCAACTTGCTCTCAATTGTTCAAAAGATAGATGACAGAATGATATGGCAAAGATGGAAAAATATTAAAATTAGTGGATCTGGGTATACTGGGATGTGAGGGTATTATGGATTTCTCTATATGAAGTCGTATTATTTTTGCAACAGTTCTATCAGTTTGAAAGTATCTCAAAATAAAAAGTGGAAAAATAAAACCATATATAAGATTACATTAAAAAGAAATTGTATCAAAACTAATTTATTCAAATTTTAAAAGATAATGATAATCTCTTCCTTCTCATTATTTATGCATCTGTTTTTCTTTCTTTCTTGTGTTACCATATTAGCTGAGGCAACGATTGCAAACTCAAACATCCGCAGGGCTGTCAGATAATTTAACCCTAAACTGACCAGATGGGGATTTTTGGTAGGGAAGTTCTGTGTCTACAAGGTGGCAGGTGACCCTGTGCTCCTACCCTCATGCTACATTCAGGAGTATAGACCTCATCTTGCCAAGTTTTTCAAGAGAAGGCAGAGACAAGGATTTTCTGTGAAAACTCCAGTTCTTTAAAATCGGCAACTGATTTTTAAAATCTTCTCTCTGCACGTGGGGCAGGCTAAAATAGAAGGCCTGAAGATCAGATTCACTCCAACGGTGATCAACAATCTCTAGGCTAGATCTTCTAGAATTGAACAAAGCGTCGAATTTATATCCTAATGGAAGTGGACACTCTTGCCTGAGCCCAGACTCTCTAATCACAGGCCACTAACGAGCAAGTCTGATTTTGACTTGAGGTAAAGAGACTCTATGATGTTAAGTTTATGTCCTATGCTTGTTTCCTGGGAATATTTTATCAGAAATCAATTTTGAGTTCTATTAAGATGATTAGTTTTCTCCTTTGCCTCTGTGTGATTATTGATATGAACAAATGTCCTAACAAAGAGGGAAGGGGAAACCTAGAATTCTTGAAATATCATACCTACTTAGGAGAAAGCACTATAATTTGGGTTTTCCAAGAAAAAATACAGATCTTTCCTAATATTTTTGATTGCTTGGTTTTGTTTTATTGGCTCAACATTTGATTGGGATTTGCTTTCACACCAATATCCTTGCACCTTATTCTAGTCTTAGATTAAAAGACTAGATGTTAGTCTTAAATCCCAGTTATAAAATGGCCACTGACATCATCCATGTCAAAAGAAGTATTCACAACCAGATCCAATATCAACTCAGTCTATATAACCAGTTTCCAACTCCAAAGCAATTCCACACCACACACTTGAATTCCCAAGTTCACTCTCATAATTTCCCAAATCCATGTTGATACAGTTCACTCTTTGGAAAAATGCTAAAATGACAAATTTTCTGGAAACTGGTTTTGTTTGTAAAGAGGAGGAGAGCATTAAATAAGTAAGACAAAACTGGCTTAAGACAGAAAAGACATTCGGCACATGAATGTAAAAACGTCACTAAATTTGGCTTACAAAATTATTAATTATGTATTTGACAGTGAAATATCACAAACAGCTGGGACTAAAGAATACAAACCCACACAGGGAGTGGGTAGGAGTGGGGAAGGAATGGGGAAATCATATTTGGATGCACACAAACACCATCAAAGAGGATGCTCAAATTCAACCTCTTTGGCATTCACAGTTTCTATACCTAACAGTGCATCGCCGACCTCAACCAAAAATTCAGACCAGCTGCTCCCCATGTCCTATTCCCCGGTTTCTAAGTGGAGGCTCTAAAATGGAAATTCTTCTCCAGCATTTACAAAGTTGGGCCATAAAGTCTGTTGCCCCCAAAGAGAAAGAATCAGGCCAAAATCTAAAATAATATGCACGCTGAGTCTGTGAAAAGGAAAGTTGTCGCTCGGAAAAGTTTAGTCTTAATTCTTAAAAAAATATAAATAGTCTCAGTGCCTTGGGAGACTGCTCCAGAGACCCTCCCAGAAACTGACATCTCATCTCCTGTCAAACACATGCTCAAGTGCTTACCACATCTTCTGCCAAGGCTCTGCTCTCCCAAGGCTCCTTCCCCAACCCACAGGGAGGAACGGCAGTCACAAGCACTCACATGAGTTTTTCCCAAACTTCTCACTAGCAGAGCCAATGTCAAGGAAAATCCCAAACTGGACATTTGGGGAGACTATGGCTGTCTGATTCTGTGACACCAGGAGGAAAGTTTCTTGGCATGGAAAAAAATAAAAGAAATCTCTCTCTTTAGGGATCCCATCAGCAGTTCTTTCTGTGTGGGGGAGAGACATGGCTTTCCCTATACTGGATATAAAGCTAGCCTGGTTTCTTCCCCACAAGACATAGCTAATGGCAAACAAAGATACTCTAATCATGCTTTAAGTCCTAGAGTATTTTCACACAGAACGAGGGTGAGAGTGTGAAGTGTACAAGCTTAGATAGAGAATTAACATTTTTTATAAATGTTGTACTTTCTATTAAGTCTAATAGTTTATTAGGAAAGTCATCCCTGGTCCTCAATCTTGGCTAGAATAAAATGATTAATTTCAAAGTCCAAAGGTTAGGGCAGTGCGATGGTGGCTCAGTGGCAGAATTCTCACCTACCATGTCAGAGACCTGGGTTCAATTCCCGGAGCCTGCCCATGCCAAAAAAATAAATTAATTAATAACTCAAAGTCCAAAGAAAGTCCTTCTAGAAAAAAAGACACTGCAACTTTCTCCTCTTCTCTGTTGATGGGATAATGAAACATCTTTACTTGCCCATCTCTGAGTTTTTTTTTCAGAGAAGATGAAAATAACCAAATCATGGTTTAAGCATCTCTGAAAATTATGAATCACCAATAGACATCCCAATTCCTACCCTTAATAATCTTTCCAAAGATTTCCACATCTTAGAAGAAGGATTAAAGAGATTATATTCCCTGTTACTGGATCTCAAGCTGTTTCTTGGTATAAACGGCACTGGAGTAACTAATCTTCCGAGGAAAATACCAGGCTAACTTCTCTCTAGGATACTGACAGCTACTGTCATACAGATGAACAGAGTGTAAAGGTTGCTGGATGGGCAGCAGAGATCTTGGAATATTAAAGATATTAAAGATATTCCAAACCAACAGAACAATTGGGGAAGGGTCCACCGTAGGACATAATACATTATGGCATCCAACAGTGACCTCAAAAGCAAGCAAACAAACAAAATCATCATTCCAGACAGCCCAAGAGCACCCCGTCCAGGGGCCCGAGTAGGGGAACTGGTTTCGGGTGGGTCAGTGGAAACAGCTTACCCTCCAGAAAACCACGGCAAAACCACATCAATGCCAGTCATAGGAGATCACTCTATTTTGCAAAATAGAAAACTGTTTCACTGCAAATCTATGGAAACAATGTCACAGGGGCCAAGGGCTGTCACTTCCAGTCAAAGAAGGCCCACTTCACTGCGGCGCTGATGACCAGCGACGTCAAGGCGAATTACACCCCCCCTCACTGAGAGAGGAATCAAAGTCAGGAGAGGAACGTGCAGCTGGAGACACACCCACAAGAGTTTGGAAACCCGGCACTCCTTCCAAGCCTTGCTAATCTATCACAGGCTCAAACAAAGGATACGTACTTTTCCCATCAAGAAATCGAAAAGGCTGGTGACAGGATACTCCGAAAGGAGATTTAGGGATCTATGCTAAAGGCCAAGGAGCTTCTGGCAGCATGTGGGCAGGGGACAGGGTGTGAGGAGGAAGTGAGGCTCACTGCCTGGTGGGATTGCAATGCAAAAAAAAGGGAATAATGAGTAGAAACTGAAAGAGAATGACCCAAAGAAAAAACCAGAGATCTTCTCCTGGTTGTACTGAGGTTCCATGAGTTACCAAGCAAAGCAGCTGGTGGTATGAAATGAATGTGTGATTTAGAGAGAGAGGTTATGAGAACTTGGGCATGTCCCAAACTCTCTGAGCCACAGCTTGGCTACAACCAATGAGACGATTCTGGGGAAACCTGGTGTCGTGGCTAGAAATTTGTTGCCTAAGAAGGTGACAGGAAGATCAAAATAAAGGCAAGTTGATTTGGGCTAGGTGAAGAAAGAAGATCTTATGCTGATCCAAATCAGTAACATTTACATACAAACCAAACATGAAGGATTAGGGTAGGTGTAGACAAATCATATTCATAGCCACATAGTCAGACCTAAGAGCCAATTTCTAATGAGGAGAGCAGCAAATTCCTTAAGTTCCTTGTGTAGACCCAACAAAACTGCTGATTCCAAGGAGGGAGGCTGCCCAAGTCTTGACTCACCCTGCAAAGCCTGGGTAGACAAGAAATGCTAAGTATGAACTTACAAGGAAAAGGAAGAGAGGGACTACCCATCACTGTCTTCTCAGCACTGAACAAGCCCTGTGATGTTCACATTCATGCACTCATGAAATCTCATTCAATCCTACCAGTCACCCACTTTATAGATAAAACTAAGGCTCAGAAAGATCATGACATTTTCAATACATTCATCAGCAGTCGTGGCTATTGGATGCGATGGAGATTAAATCATGGAGAGCCTCATGAAAGAGTTGGTTCTGGAACCCTGACATTTTTTCTGGGCACCCAGCATGACTGGGCCCTGGAGTTCTCACTTTGGGGAAATGTATAGCTGCCAGCAAGCTAATGAGCCATGGTATCCTTGTTTTTCAAAAAACCCAAAGACAGAGAAACTGTCTTGGAATTCACATCTTCCACCAAAAAAAAAAAAAATCACAGAGGTAAGACCAGTCTCCAAAACTATGGGTAGTCCTTCAAACAGCGGAGTTCCAACAGCCGTCCTGCAACCACATCATCCCATACATGGCTGTAACGTCCCTGAGCATCGTGGCAGAAGCAGCACCCTCTGCCTTTACAGCGAGCGCCAGCGTAGCTCGCGCAGCCAGGAGGACATCTCAGCAGGAGGAGCTGTGAGTCTGCCAATCCCACAAAAAGGGATCATCCTGAGCCCAGTCCTTCCATCGGGCAACTGATAACTTGGGACATAAAAATGAAGAAGTACCTTTGTTTAAAACCTTCCTGAAGTTTCTGATTATGATGATTTATGTAAATAAAACATTCAATTAAAATGTAGGTGTTAATAAAATTACATATATGATGGAATGGCTGCTCTTTTTAAAACGGATCTGCAATAAATTTTCTAAATTCTGATTGCAGGTGATTTGGGCCCTGAAAGCCTTGCCAACAATAGTCAGCAGAGGTCTATTACTGAAGTGATATTAATATAGCTATCACCACCAATTCAAAGCAGATAATAAAGGACTGACACATTTATTATCATTATTAATTAACAGTTTTCTGAGATGGAATTAAATCAATATGCTGCTCTGATATCATTTTAACTAGTTATGCAAATCAAACATTTAGAGCCCATGAACAGATATAAATGCCATTCAAAATTCACTTCACACTTATTACTGTAATATCAGAACTTTCAGGCTTTGCTAATAAAAAAAAAAAGGACTTAATGCTCATTTAATTACACTCAGACATAAAGCTTATGGAATGAAAGTTGAAATAGCTGATTAGTTAGGAAGTCGCAGTAAGGCTATAACACTCGGGGTAGACAATGAGATAATAATGTGAAAACGCAGGGCTCTACACCAAGTTGTGCTGGCAGATCCTATTAAAAAGAACAATGACATGTGTAGGAGAATATGTTTTAAAATTACAAAGTTGAAGAGCTCTTTCTTACATCCAGAAAGGAGAAGGGGAGGAGGAGGAAACAAACGGGAGGGAGGGAAATAAGAGAGTAAAGAAATCGTACAACTCTTCACTTACATAAATAGAAAACTGCCAGGTTAAATGGCCCAACATTTCTTCCTAACTGGATGATGATGATGATTGCAGAGGCTTTCTCACGCAGATTGCTAACTCTATGGCCCAGCTTTCCTTATCAGAGGACAGACAGTCTCCATGCCCAAGACAGCTATCTGGAGAACCACAAGGGAGGTAAAAGAGCACTGAGCTTCCGGCCGGGCAAGAGAAGGAAAAGAGGCCAAAGGTTTAACACTTAGAGATGTGGATTACTCACTTGGAAAGGCAGCTAAACTCTGAAGAACAAGTGGAGCTAAAAGCACCACCAGAGGGATTTCAAGCATCTCTAGCTCTGCGGCTATTTGGGCAATGACGAAGCTGCTCACTTGGGTGGTTTAAGGCAGGGGAGCCAGGAGTCAGTGTCATGGACAGGCTTCCCAAGGCACCCCTAGGCCTTGAGCACTAGCTCAGGTGGACTTCTGGAAACCAGCCGGGCATATCCATGGTCAGTACCACTCAAGAGAGTGAGTGCCTCAGGCATCGGGTCATGGTCATCCTTAAAGCCCAGTAACTGTGCCACCAGAAGACCGCAGGCACTGCTGGGGCCACGACTTTGGCCCAAAGCAGAGAGCCTGAAAGCTCCATAGAAGTATACTGGAGCTCCTAGCAAGCAGAATTAAGCTTTAGGTATTTTTTTTTTATGAAACGGGTTGAACTGTTTCTATACTGGAAATTAGTCCAGGCAATATCTCACTCTTCTTTCCATTCTCAATCATATTTCCTTCTTCATTCTGTAGAGAATACTTAATTCTCCGCACAATCAGGTTCAAAGCCAGAAAACGAACAGCACATACAGCAATAGCAAATGTAGTGCAATTGTTCCGCTGTGACCAAAAAAAAAAGGAATGTAAAAAGGAAAGAATGAAATTTTATTATCCTTTCCACACCTTCCACCTTCAACTTAGTATCTTAACATTTTTCATACTTTGCCTCGTAACATAAGTCTCAAATCTCAAATCAGTATCTTCTGTGCCAGATGTTGCCATTTACCATGGAATTTTACCAATTAAAAAATTGTGATGACTAAAAAGTTCAAACTTCCTGCACTAAGAGGCCACTCTGGGAGGCGAAATGTAAATGCACCTACTGGTTAGAGGAGTGTTGGCATGGAGAAATGCAGAGAAAAAAGTCTAGAAAAATGTAGAAAAAATTATTAACAGCAATCAATTCAGGGTAGTCTCATGATAGGTGACATGTAATTGTCTTCTTTATGCTTTGATGTCTTTTCCCAAGTTTTAACAGAGGGCCTTCTTCCACAGATAAGTATTTACTGCCAACCAGCCACTTGGCCAGGTACTATGTGGGATGCTAGTGATTCAACGACCGACAGACAAGATCCCTGCTCTCCATGAGAGTAATCTAATAGGGAAATAGTGAATTAAACAGGCAATTACAAACATGATTATTTTTGTGATTTAAAAAGTATTTATAAAAGTCTTTATTGCTACATTATAAAGATTCTGATACCCTTCCTGGTTCTTAAATAAGTTTTGCAATCTGATCGAGACTGTTCATTTCTTCCTGAAATGGGAAGCAACCCCAAAACATGCCACTGGGGCTTGAGAAGTCACTACTTTTTCTACCTTTCCATGGTGGAGGTAGGAAACTTTAGTTTATAACGGATATCCAAGCATCTAGGTAAATTGCCCTGATAACTAGATGAGCTGCTCTCTTTAACCCTGTGCTCTTTTGTTACACTTTTTAGTGGAGTATTTCCAAAAGACAGCAGCACCTGAGAGCCTCAGCCTTGCTCCAATCCACTGTATCGGCTGACATTGAACCGCCAAACTCAACAATTCCATCCACCGCTTATTTTCCACTGGCCCCAAATGTGAAGCAAAACTGCAATTAATTACTCTAAACCATTCCCTTCAAAGATCTTTTATCTCTAAAAATAATTCATTTTTTCCCATATCTTGAAATATGTGGAAAATACAAAAGAACACTAGAAAACCATATCCCTCCTTGTTGCCCCTACCCACCACCCCTCTTTTTTCCCCCAGAAAATTCAATATTTGGTTCAGGAATAATCTTAAAGTTTGTGTGTACAAAGACAAATATGTGCAAATAACTATATCTGAGGTTGATTATAAGATGCTATTGGTAGCTAAAATATACAGAATATAAAATACAAGCTCACCCCTGTAGGTCCAAGTAAGTGGCAATGGGAGAGACTGTTTGCATGGTTAAGTACTGACCACCTGTCAGTGCAAACCCTAAAATAGTCTTTGATCATTGTGGTAATGAAGGGATGCAGCACTACCCTCCACAGAGATGAGGCCAGCAAGGGAAGTATCCAGTGTGGACACCAGCCAGCCATGAGCAAACCATCACCTACGTTCAAGTTGTAGCACCCATGATGGTGAATCAGGGACAAAGTCCAAAAGCAGAAGAAATAAGGAGGATGGGCACCTAAGATACGCCTATGGGAACCTAGACGAGACTGCTGTCCTCAAGACAGAAGAGCAGAAAGCTCCCCCATCTCCAGCCTGTCCACTTCACTTGTCAGTCAACACAGCCCAGGGCTTCCAGGCAGAAAAATCGTGCCTATGCCTCCACATAGACAGCTACGGTTCACCCAGATTTTACCCTTTCTCTAGCTGTGGTGTCCAGCAGGGCCTCTGGATGTCATGGATGGTAAAAACTCTCTGCCGCCTTGTTTGCCTACCAACCTGCCAAGGAGTAGCTTTCAGGATGTGTCGCTATAACAGAAATTAAGGTGAAAGCATCCAAAACACCACAGAACCTATATGGCCAGTTTCTTCAACTCTTTCCAAGGGGCCCTTCATCCCCAGCAACTTAGCAATACGCTTCCCATGGCAGCCGGTCAAAGCAGATCAGCTATCCTCTCCTCTAATTTCTCTTCTACTTCTACCTCTACTTGCCCCAGGTTCTTTCCCTGAGAGCATTTCTTTGGCCTCCTTGGCACTAGAAATCAATCAAGAGTAAAGGCAGCAAGAAAAGCTTTAGCTTAGCAAAGGACTGTGGGGAGGTATGGAAGTGGGACGGTCACCATATGAGCAGCTGGAAGCCAAGGCCAACTGGATCTCTCGCCATTGGCACTGATCCAAGTGGGGTCAAGGTGTGCCTGTGGATGGCACATAAAGAGGTGGCAAGCAGCTCAGGTAGAGGAGTCATGTCTCTACTTGATGCTGTCCGCAAAAATTAACATCACACTGTGTATTAAAGAGACCAATTTCTCTAAATTTCCTTTCTCTACGGAAATTATGACTTCTTAAGTCAGAACGTGGGAGGAAAAAGCATGGGGGAAGATAGAGTGAGAGAAGGGTAACTACTGCAGACTTTTACAGAAACAGACCGAGTACATGTTTGTGTTACTTTTTAAGGTAAGAGGAAAAATCACCAAGTTAGAGCAGGGAATCTACAGGTAAGACAGAGAGGTTTTCTGAAGATGGGGCTTTCACCTGGGTGAGTAACCAAGTGAGTTATAAAATTAGCTTTTAAAAGTAGGCAACACTTCCTTGACCCCCCTCCTAACGCCACCCTTGGAGTCGGGAATAAACCTGAATGTGATCTCTGGAGCTTTTCTGCCTGGGTTCAAGCCCTAGTTCCCCACCATACCACTGGACAAGTCTGCTTAGTTTCCTCGCCTGTAAAGTGAGAACAGTGGTCCTGTCTCACAGGCTGTGAGGAGGATGAAATGTGATTGATACATGTCGGGTGCTCCATACGTGGTATGCACTCAACACACCATCAGCCATGACCGCGGCTGGCATCACCGCTCCGCTGGAAAGGCCTCTCCCTCCCCGCCTCCCCCACCAGGCTTTACCCCGTGGCTGCAATGTCCTCATCAACACGCTGAGCACTGAGGGTGTTCAACGCTTCCAGGGCCGAGAGTAGCAATATCATCCTAAATAGGATTATCCCAACCAAACAAGCGACTGTGCCAACGTCCCAGGTGGAGCTCAGGTGGAAGCAGTTTTGTGAACGGGGTCCTTCCACTCTTTATATAACCAGTTTATTATAATGGGGCTTTATTTTTCCTCCTTTTCTGTGGTCCATGATTCTTCCGGGTTGTTATTAGCGCTGCCTTGGTTAGGAAGCTGCAATATGATCCACTGACTAGAAATCCTGGAATAATTTATTGCATTATTACTCCTCTGAACTGAAAGCAATTAATTACCTGGAGCAGGATGCACAAGTGAAAATTTATCAGAGGAAAGTGATGAAAAATGTGCCCACTGCTTTAAAATAATAGGTGCTTAATGGTTTTTTTGTTTGCTGGCTAAGCTCAGGCATCTTATAAACAACTCCAGCTTGGTTATCGGTTATGAATTCTCCCTCCCTCTTTTTATTTTCCTTTGTATTATTCTATCGCCCCCATCTCCCTTGATGACAGGAAGCAATGCCTAAAATATTCCCTTAAAAGTAGAAGAGGGACTCCAATCCTCCTCTGCACAATAAAATTATTAATATAAAAATGTAATAAAATACATTTCATACATTTATCGCCCATGTTGGTAGCACAAATATATCGACCTGACTGATGGGTCCCTTTCTCTGTCACAGTAGTTTACTTTAAAATTGATAAAACTCAGACAGAATAAAAAGAGAGATTCTAAAGGATACGTGTGCATTAACTGTTATCACCAACACCTCATAAGTGACATTCATATGACCTGCATCTCAAAATCCTCAGGTATGGTCTCCAAGAATTTTTTCCACCCAGCACTCTCCCAGTCTTTCTTCCATTACTGTCATCGACCCTAATCCAGAGAGAGAGGGGAAACAAGGCCAATGTGTTATTGCAATATTTATAAATTTCATGCACATGTGGAAGATAGCAACAAGGCTAAATTCATTATATTTGTTTCTACTTTTCAGAATTATTCACATCTGTATGATTCCGTAATTGTTTCTTCTATAAAGTTATTGGAGTAATTTTGCTCCGTATATTCCTGATCAATTCTCCCTCTCAAGGGCACAGTTGAAAAGTGATATTCGAAAACGGGCCCTGATAGATTGCATGGTTAGTCAGCAGCAGAGACAAACAACCTAATCCAGCACAAATTAGTTCTGCTGCCAGCAAGAGTTTTATACAAAGATGTAAATTATGTTGTCAAAATCGGTCGCTTTCTAGCTTGCTGCTCAGCTAACAAGAAACCACTTTGGCTGATAAAGATGAACACTAAGCTTCCCCCTCTTACAAATTTGCAAATCTGCCATTTCAGCATTCTGTTAGCCACAAACAAACAGCCTGCTATAATTGCTTCCTTTCTTCCGGGGTGGTATTTTTTTTTCCCCTCGCGCTTTCCAGGCTGCTCTTGAAAAGAACAACAAAAACAAAACCCAAAAGCACCACAACAATAAACACCAGCAACCCTCAGACAAGAACTTAAGGAAAGGCTGAGCTTCTGCAGCCAGTCTGTCTCCCTTCCTCCCCCCCCTCCCGCCACCCTAGAGACCGTCACCCCCTGGCACTCGCTACTGGTGCAGACCCTGACGATGTCATTCCCCAATACTGCTAGCTAAAAGACTGAGAGGGCAGGAAAAATTCTTGGCTTTAATGGAAATGGAAATATTCTTACTGCTCTGAACGAGGATTGTCTTTGACAGTAGCCCATCCATTCTTCTTTAATTTTACAAGCACCCAGTCCAGGGAAGGGAGGGGGAAAGAGCCTGCTTTCCAGGGGCCCAAGAAGAGAGCTCCACCAGGCTGCCTGTGTTAAACTGACATCAGATAGATCTTAGGCTGGACTGAAAATAATTACGCATTATAACGGTAATTATATCCAGCATAAGTCAAATAAATAAATTATAAATTACAATTACCCTTTAAAGTTGCTAGTCGCACTGTTTGCTTTACAATTAACTGCAGGTGCTTCTGCATGTTTTATTATGGTCCCAAAGTTATATATTTGAAAGAATGGTACAGATGATTCCTGTTTATTTGTTAAATTAAAGCATTGTTGGTAAAATTACGGCTTAATTAATATTATGGGTACTGTATAACAAAATAGTTTACCTTGTACATAATTTATTTCCATGTGCATATCTCAGCCCAGGCCCATTACAGCTCTAAGGCAGCTAAAATAAAATATTCCTCCTTTGCTGGCATTTTTCTAAATAGCAGTTCACTAAATCAATATTATTCACTTGGTATTTTTAAAAGCAGTGTATCTTAATAATTACACAGCATTAAAGTAGGCAATAATTTTACTTGCTAAGCATATTAAATTTAGCAAACCATCAGTCAAATAGTTTGTTCTTTCTGAGAATGGGTAAGCAGTGAGTGAGTTTGGAATCATGTTCCTTTGGTAAAAATGTCACATAGAGTTTAAGAATGCGTCTGTGACGCCCTAAGCCGGCCCAGCTCTATATATCTTTATTAACTTCAGTGGTCAGTGCAGTGACCAGTTGTTTATTCTCATTACTCAAGACAAGGTGAGCCACTTGGCAGTGACTGCAATCACAGCTAAGAACATATGACTTTGCAAAAAGTAAAAACTGTAGACGCGGCCTCGATGCCTGCTCTGAATGGGGGGCCTCGGGAGAGGACAACAAAGAAGATAATTAAATGCATGCACAACACCGTTTTATGTGCCGAGCATTCTGTCTCATCTTTGGGACAGCTTACATTTTTTCATTCTTCTTAATTCATCATAAACCACTACTCCTTTCGTATTTCCCCTGCCCTTGTCCATGTCCTCATTTATTCTTTCTTTCTCAAGCTCATGGAAAGTGCCTTAGGAACCTTGTCTCTTCTGATACCATCATCTCTAAATAAAATCAATTCCCCCCTTCCCCTAAAAAATAATCCACCATGCCTCTCTCTCTCTTGCACACACACAGCTCCTTTTTCAGAAAACCAACCCTTTCACTGAACAAAACCAAAGCAAGCGAATCTTGCCTGAGCTCTAAGCAATTGCCACCACCATCAAGCCAATATTTGATTGATACATTTAAAGATGCCATTACCCCTGGATTACATATTTTAGATAAATGGCCAAAACCCTTTTATGCTCACAAAGGTGAGAAGCAGAGAGAGCTAGAAATCAGCAACCAGTGCTAGGAAATGACCTCCTAATCCTCAAAAAGGATAGTACCCCAAGCTGCCTTCATCCTCCCCGTTCCCACAGAAGTTCTTCTATTTCTTCTTCCACAGGCCCTCAGGAGACGCCACACCAGGACCAAGGCCCCAGGAGAACCTCACTAAAGCCTGTCCTTTAGTCTGCTGTGGCCCAAGTCTAAGCCGCCATCATAGTTAGTTCCAGAGAGCCAGATGCAGAGAAATGTCTCAACAGGCTTCCGGGCCCCGGGAGCTCACACAAATACAACTGCTTCACTCAGCCTCCTCCTCTGCAACAGCACAGATCCGCTTCCACCGCCAGGAAGGACAGTTCTCTGGGGGTTTGGCCAATGATTGCTAAGGTATCTAACATCCAACAGTTGGGCAAAACAGCTAATCCAGGAAAGGAAAGAGGCTACCTTCTTGGGAGAACTTGGCAAGAGGTGGGGCAGGGCGGGGGAAGAAAGGCATTCATTCCATCTACTAGAGTTTGTGAGCATCTCCTCTGTGCTGAGCACTGCACTAGACAGGTGGGGAGAGAAGCAGAGGACAGGAGCATGCACCACACACATGTAAGAAAGGTCAACCACCACGTATAAAGTTACAGTTCAAAATAGCAACTGAAGAGAGACCACAGTCAGACGATTCATTGTCAAAGGCCACACCCACCTGTCGATTACTACAGGAATAAGTCACAGTCCCTAAAATGGGGTGCTTAGGGAAGGACTGACAGAAAGGATGAGATTTGAACAAGGTCTTAAAAAGCAATTCAGGGCAGGCCACAGTGGCATTCATTCAACAGGTATACCTCATTTAAGGTTTTCCTTTCTTGATACCTACAATCACATTAAACTTAGAGCTAAAAGCTGAAGGACCTTCCTAATGAAAAGATCAACAGGTCCTATTTGTGAATGTAACACGGTCCTTCCAGGGGGCAGGCAGCGTGGGCTCTTCAGTCTTTACATAACGAATATTTCTTGAGGGCCCATTCAGAGTAACCTGTCCCAGGACTCTTACCAGATGCCACAGGAGCAAACACCACACTCTAGACCAGCATAGATGACATAACAGGGTAGGAAAGGTGGGCTAATGTTACTAGAACAAAACAGGATTTCAGAAAGAGGGAGGATGAAAATATATATATATGTGTGTGTGTGTGTGTGTGTGTGTGTGTGTGTGTGTGTATCCACCCCCTAGCACCGAAATCCCTTATAGCTGCTGATGTTGATTAAAACCAGCAAGTACATACTAAAAACTAACTGTGAGCTACAAACTATGGAGACCAGGGGGAAACATCTCTAATGCCTGCAGGCAGCCTCCCTTCTAGAGCGTCCAGCAGAAACATGAAGGAATAGTACTCTATATAGACAGGATAAAAGGATGGGCAAATGCATCTACAAAATCGGGTAAAGATGTCTACATTAAGATAGGGTCTTATTGTGAGGAGAAGGGCAAGAAGAGACAGTATTAAAGAGAATGGATCTTGGGTACAAGTTCTTCCATCACTTTTACAGTATCATTTCACAACAAACAGCATCTCCCTAAGTCAGAGCAGCTCTTACAAAGGAAAGAAAATTCCCACCTAGAGTGAAGACAAACAGGAACCATTCACCAACAACACAGCAGGTGAAATGCATTACAGAACACCATAGCAGAAGAGTGGTAAGCCAGTTCATGGTCAGTTCTCAAAGAATGCTCCCTCAGATGAGTATGGGCCATTGCTGTCCACAAAGCTCTTCTCCATTCGTTGCCATGTCAGGTCTTCTCAGGAGAGGGTCACAACGCTTATTCTCAAGGTTCTCATCCCCCAGCTGAAGGCACAGAGGCCCAGCGAGTGGCCTTGCCAACGGTCACCATCATCAGTAGCACCAGGTCTTCCAAAGCCCCCTCCATTCTGGTGCCTCAGACACGATGGAACTGGGGTATGAGGCTCTACCAAGGAAATAAGCAGCAGGCTTGACCTCAAAAACTGTGCACGACTGAGGAAGGGAACCTATGTGGGGCATCAGGGACAGGGACAGGATAAAGATGGGAAATAATATGTTTGGAGTTGATGAGATTGGTTTGGCTAGAGCAGAATGTGTGGGCAGGGGGGAAGACAGAAATCCCCAGAGAAAAGAGGAGAGCAGAGAATACCAAGCTGAAGAGACTGCCAGTGATCCTGCAAGTCAGTGGGAACCACTGAAAGATTCTGAAAGGGGGGGGGAATGGTATGATGAAAGCAAGTGTACTGAGAGGACACAAAATTAATTAATTTGAGGACAGGTTTTTAAAATTTTTTTTATTTGAAATACTTTCAAACCCACAGGATAGTTATAAAAATACAAACCTACAGAGAACTTCAGCATCTCCCTATCAACAAACCCACCCCAGTTACCCAGATTTACCAAATTTTCCTGTGTTGCCACATTTGCCATTTTATTCGATCCATTGATCGATCAGTCCATCCATCCATCCATCCATTTCTGAACACCGGAGTGTAGGTTGTGTACATCATGTTCCTTGGCTACTTAATACTTCCATGTTTCTAAGACCAAGGATAATCACCCTACATATGTACCTTAAGTGCAGTTCCCAAGTTGAAGAAATTTAACCCTGATATAAAATTTAGTCTATATTCCAATTTTTTCTAATGTCCCAATGTATCATTTTGAGGATATGTTCCTCTTTTCTTAGATTCTGTCCAAGATCATGTCCTGCCTCTAAGTGTGTCCCTTTAGTTGCACTTTTTTCTTATCGTGGGAACATATATCCAACATACACTTTCCCACTCCACCATTCCCAAGTGAATCATTCGTGGGATTAATCACATTCACTATTTTGCCATACCCTCACCAACTTCTGTTATTAAAACTTTCCCATCTTCCCAAATGGAAACCCTACACCCATTTTACATTAAATCCCCACTCCCCCTGCCACCAACAACCTGTACTCTACTTTCCATCTCTATAAGCTCGCATATTCTCTTTGTAGTTAACGTGACTTAAATTGAACATCCTAAATTTGTGACAATGTAGTTTGCTATAATTTCAACTTAACTTCAATAGTATACACAAAGTATTTTCCTCTAACCTGCGTCCCACCCCCACCTTTATGTATGTAGTTCTTGTCACAAATTACATGTTTATATTATGAGTCCCAAACCACTGATTTCTCATTACATTTTATGCATTTGCCTTTTCAATCCTGTAGGAAGTAGGAAATGGAGCTAGAAACCAAAAATACAATCATACTGGCATTTACGTTTACCCCTGTTGTTACCCCTCCCTGGGATCTTTATTTCTTCATGATTCAATAGATTCGATCTGTTGTCTCTTGTCCTTTCCTTTCAACCTGCAAAACTCTCTTTCACATCTGTTGTAGTACCAGTCTAGCGGTAATAAACTCCCTCAGCCTTTGTTTATCTGAGAATGTCTTAATCTCGCCCTCATTTTTGAAAGATAGTTTTGCTGGTTGTAGGATTCCTGGTTGGCAGTCTAGTGCTTTCAGTATTTTAAATGTGTCATCCTACAGCCTCCATGGTTTCTGATGAGAAATTGGCACACATACTCACTGAGGCTCCCTTGGAAGTGGCATAGTGCTTCTCTCATATGGCTTTCAGAATTTTACCTTTCTCTTTGGCATCTGACAGTTTGATTATACTATGCCACAATCGATCCGAACTTATCCTGTTGGGAGTTCATTAAATGGCTTCGATGTGCATATTCATGTCTTTTGCTAAATTAGGGGATTTTTCAGGCATTATTTCTTCTCTACCCTCTCTCACTTCTCCTTCTGGGATTCCCGCAATGCGTGCACTGGTATGTTTGGTGTCCCACAGCTTTCTGAGGCTCTGCTCACTTTTCTTCATTCTTTCTCCTTTCTAGTACTCAGACTGATTTCAATTGTCTTATATTTAAGTTCTCGGATTCATTGTACTAACAGCTCCAATCTGCTACTTAACCCCTCTGGGGAATTTTTAATTTCTGTTACTGTGGCCTTCAGCTCTGTTTGATCCCTTTTAATAATTCCCATCTCTTTCATGATACTGTCTTTTGTTCACCTTTTGTTCTCCTGCTTTCTTTTAGTTCTTTGTCCATGTTTTCATTTAGTTCTTTGATCACGTAGGACCATTTTATAAAAGTCTCTGGTATATCCCAGGACTGGTCCTCCTCGATGATGGTTTCTAGCGCTTTAATCATCTCCTCTGCCTTGGCTATCACTTCTAGTTTCTTAGTATGCTTTGCAATCTTTTGTTGAAACCCAGACATTTTGATATTTCAAAGTATTGCTGGAATTTAGACTCTGAGGCATCTGTTTCTTAAGCTTGTTTCCAGCTAGTATTATAACTGAGCTTTCCGTGAATGCCAGGAACTAACCAAAAGAAATAAATAAAAGGAGGAGGAAGAAGAAAAGAAGGAAATTACTTGCCCAGTCTTTGCAGATTAACCCGTTTGAATGTTCTCCCTTCAGTGCTTATCTATATACTGAGTTTAGAAACTAACTCCAGGCCAAAGTAGACAGGCTTCCCTCATTCTTTCTGCGCATGCCTCTTGTCTTGGGCATTGCATGTGGCCCTAGGAATTCCCCATTTACATGATTCTGGCTCTGAATATGCCCTCTTCCCTAAGAAACCGTTTCCTCAAAGTCCTGGGCACTATACTGCATATATCCTACAGCCAGCAATCCCTTGCCCCAGGCAGTCACTTGACTGTTCTCCCATAGTCTCCTGTAAGAGAGCTCAGTGAACTGCCTTCTCCATGTATGGCAAGTTCTGCTGACAGTGAGACCCACAGGCCACCATCAGACAGACTGAGCCAGACATCTACACACTCCCAGTACGTACACGAGGGTTATTCTGTTCCCTTTAGGAGTGGGATCAGGAATCCACCCTGGGATCACCTGTCAGCCCGAAGCCAAATTGGTGAGGGGGAGAGAAGGGGCCAGCTGGGTTTCAGAAATCCTACTGCTTTTAAGTTGCCTTTTCCTTGATTCACTCTGTTACTGCAGTCCTTTCACTGTTTCCTGGAGCTTTGAGAAAGATAGTTCTGCCGGTTCTTATTCATTCAAAGCTCCTATGGGGGAATGGAGCCTTGAAGCACCTCACTCCACCACCTGGAACCAGAGGGCAGATTTAATGCACCCATTTAACATGGACAGGGGCACTCAAATACCGAATTGGTAAATGTCCCCAATAGGAGTGAGATGTAGGCTTCTGATTTGCCATTAGGCACCCCAACCAGTCATTTGCTATGTGACACAGGTTCACTATTTCTAATTAGAAGTTGTGAGTCAGGGAACCTCAGCAGCCTCCCAGGCTTCTCCTCCTCACAGTGCCATCCCATTCAGAAGTGTCTAAAATCTGGACCTTCCCTGAATGGCTCTCAGTGTCAGGAGGCACTTGCACTGGAATGGACTATGCTAACCTGATCAGAATGTACTTCCACTGGAATGGACTACACTAACCTGGTCGAGAAGGCTGCAATAGCTGCTGCAGCCAGGGGCATGCCTCTTCTCCGCATGTATGCTCTCCCAGAGGCTGTCATGGCCAGATCCCAGGGACTGCCGAACATGGGCTCATCTCCTGTCTATCCCCAGAAAGTCTGGGTCAGTAGGTCTGAAATAGGGCTCAGGTATTTGGTTTTTTTAAACTCTCCAGATGACTCAAAAACCCTGTGTTTTTCCAGGTTGGAAACCACTGCAGTTTCAAAGGGTAGAGTGGGAATTTCAGAAACAATGGTGGAGAGAATAAGGTCACATAGTCTAGCCTTTCTAGATCTTTCAAATGAAGCTATACAAGAGATGCCCTCGTCCCAGCATGGTGCCTCAGACATCCAATTTCACCAGTGTCTAGAATCACACTATGAAGTCATCACATTCATATACACCAGCTGTCTTCATAAAGATCTCATTAAATCAGAATTTGACGCAATTCAGACACAACCCAGACTAAAATTAACTGCTCTGTTAATCAGAAAAAAAGTGTGTGAGACTCTTCACCAGCAAGATTATAAAGAATATATTTAAATGTCTAGGAGGAACTATATATACACTAAGCATAAACTATCATTTAACTTATAGACCCTGATCTGGTCTGAAATGAAGAAAAATATTTCACATGTTTTCCATATCCCTATACAGTTGTACCATTATATACTCAATATTTTTTCCTTTAATTGATTCCTTCCTCTCATTAATTCATCAATTTAAAGTTACGATATAGTCATATATGGCTAGCCAATATTATTTAACATGATCAGAATTTAAATCTGATCATAAATACATAATTAATAAAATGTTAAAAGTTTATTCCATGTACTATGCAAAATGAATTCCTGTACCACTTGGGGAAGAATTGATCTGGAACTGATCATCTCATTTGATAGAAGAAACTGGTGTTCAGTGAGTTAAACTAATTTGCTTAAGGTCACTTGACTTCTAAGTAGAAGGTCATAACTTTGGTCTCCTGATTCCTTGCCTACAATATTCTGTAACATGAATATTCAACTGAAGCAGTAGTAGCAAATCACTCCCTTATTTTTATTAAAATAAGTATTCTAAGTACGTCTAGTAGGCAATATTTAGGGAACTTAGTTCAAACAACTTTATTTGTACCTGAAAGTCATCAAGGGATTTTCTTCTCTTTAAATATGGCAGTCACATAGAGTCCAGTAATTCTTATGCTTCCCCTTGCACCAATGGGCTTGTCTCATAGCAAATTTCATAAAATTATACTTAAAATATCACCCGTAGTGTTTGAGGTTGGTCTTATGTTTTACCAAATGTGATGCCTATTTTTAAAGAAACTAGTATTCAACTCAGTCATGATTTCTCATTAAGGGCCAGAAAGCCACTGCAGTCTGTGGGGTCTCCTTCCTTGAGGTCAAGCCTTCAATGGATGGAGATGACAGAAAGGTCAACGGCCACTCCCCCATCAACCACTAAGATTCATCCAAGCCGACCAGTAGGTGTCAACTGATCACTCGCTGTGCTCGCTCTTGAAGAACCCCACTAAGCCGCGGGGACAGGGGTGTCAAAGCCAGCAGCACTGCAGTCCAAGTCACAGTCGAGGCAAGGCGTGGTGCAGAACTAACTCCACGTAGCGGCCAGCATCCTCTTCCCCAGACACCAACCACGGAAGCTCCACTGTGGGCACCGTCCTCCTACCTGGATGGTAAGCCTTGGATCGTAATCGAGACAACCAGCCACAAACACCAGGTAAGAAAGAAAACAACATCTCCAACACATACCCACAAAACCTCCTTGTAAATTAAATAGGGCATCGTAACACAGCTATCATTAGGGGACTACATGACAATCGGGTGCTCCGTGCTCCTCACCAGGTAAACATATAAAACACAGGTTCAGTACAAGTAGGGGAGTTTGGGTCCTCGTCCCTCCCCACCTCCTTTCTAGAGAAAGAAAAGGAAGTTGGGTTGGGGTAAGGGGGCTGGAGGAGAGGAAGACAGGGGGAAGAGGGAGGTTCCGGGAGACAGAATGAGGGAAAAGGAAAAAAAAAAAAAAAAAAAGTCCTAGGGTTTCTTTCTTCCTTTTTTCCCCCTATTCTGCGGCATGAAAAACAATGGCTTTTCTGAGGCACTGTGCAGACAAGGCAGTTCTGAAAAAAAAACTAATGGCCGTGATTAATGACAATGGGCTGCAGGAGAGTGGGGACACGGCCGCCACATACATCATCCCTTCCCGTCAGTCTCTGCTCCTCCCTGCCCCTCTTCCTCCTCCCAGCAAGGCATTATAAAAATATCTTCTCTGCTCTGGACGATGATTTTAACGCTTGGAAATCACACCAAATTCCCCCACCCAGAAGAAAAACAAAGAGTGAAAAAAAAAAACAATGGCGCTAAAGGGGGGTAAGAAAGGAAAGAGGGAAAGAGAAGAAGAGAGGGAGAGAGACAAAGAGGTGATAGGGTGAACAAGAAAATGACATGTAAAATAACTATAAGATATTCCAGGGGAAAATGTGCAGGCTGTAATCATTCAAGATTTCAGCAACTTGACTCCTCACATGCTGAAGCCACATTTTCAAGGTCTTATCTGCCATATGGTTCCCTGTTTGGATGATTTATTAGGTGTAGAAAGCACACTGATAAATTTTACTGCATTTCCCTGAATAGGCAACCTATGGTGTCAATAACAAAGCTCAGGCGGCTTTAATGAAAACTGCAAGCACCAAAGGGTAACCATTTATTTATGAGTCGCTATAGTATTACTAGGACAAAATTTATCTTCCCTTCTCACGCACTCTGTAGAAACCAAATCTGGTCAAAGTAACAGAGATCACATCCATATGTCAGTGGTTTGCTAACATCTCTCCTGCGTGAAACACTGGCTGTTCCTCCGGAGAAATTGTTTGGTGCTTTCTAGTGACCCATTTTGCATAAGAAATCTTGTTTTCTAAGGGGGAAAAAAAAAACCAGGCACAACCTAAACTACTCAGCAAATGCCATAGTGTTTGCAAACATATGTAAAGGTACCACGGACTCCTCTCATCTTTTCTTACTCAGAAAACGGGACAGCTGCCCCAGGGGTACAGAGGAAGAAAGAGAGGGTGATGTGGGGATGAGGAAGAGACAGATTTAGAAATATAGTCTGGCCCGTACATATTTTAAATTTACCAGGCCATACAACCTTATCCCCTCTACCAACTGCTTCTTAGACATCAGTCATAAAATAAGTGGAAATCTGCATTCCCCATGGATTGCCTGGTCCCTACCCCTGCCGGCTACTGCCCAGAAATGTCTTCCTCTTTGGCCAGCAGTTATCTACAAGTCTGATGTATGTGTTATTTTTATATCGGAGAAACAAGCCAACTTTTTCAAGCTCCAAAGGCAGCAAAACTGATGATCAAACTCAGGAAGGAGAAAAAGAAATGGTAGCAGATGGAGGAGGAAAGCCAGCGCGGGTTCTCCGCACGTGTAATCCGGCGCCACGGCGAACTGCTGCAAGAGAGCGTCTGGCCAGGTTTTCGCATCTACAGAGTCCCCCACTTGTGTAACAGGCTGTCCTGAGGGAAGACAGCCTTGCCCGGGAATGTCAGAAGAAGGAGGAGTGAAGAAGTTCAGCCACAAGAGCATGCGTTGGAGCTGGGCTCCTCACCGAGGAAACCCACAAAAGGAAAAGCAAAGTGAAAAGACTGGGCTGAGTTCTCACTTGAGGAAATCTCAACCTCTGGTTTTTTTCCACCAGAGTTAATACTCCAAAAGATATCTCAACTAGATGACCTCACCCAGGTGTGCTTCTTTCTATACTTTTTTAAAAATTTACTCAGGTTTTCCTTTTTCTGCATCAGTATTTCCTCTAATACCTCCACAGTGAGAGGGCATCAAAATCTAGGCTGACCTGTTGTTACCCATGTAACCTGCTGCTCTAGATCCCCTACTTCAAAAAAATAGTCAATAAATAGGCAAACTCTTTGGGAATCAGGACAACAATTATCATCATTTTTAGGTAAAAGAAAATATTCATGTCATACATAAAACAAAAGTCATTTTCATCACTTCGGTTACCGCCATCACTGCTTTTAAACGGTATCAATTAAAGTTTAATGTCTTATAAAATATCATTCCAGTATTACAGTAGAATTAAGAGGGAAAAGGTGCCGCTTGGCCACATTTTCACAATTTCTCAACCAGAGAGATTTACAAGAATATTCATTATTGCCTAGAATGCTTTCAGTTCAGCCACCGCCTTATTAAAAAAGAAGGGCCAAAGGACCCAGCATGGTTCAGAGCACATCCAACCAGCTGCACTTTCAGTTTGCTAAATATTTCAACCAGTGTTCAAAGGCATCAGAAGTAAAACCTTACCCTTATTATTCTACATACTTTTCCTCTTAATTTTTAATCCCCTGAGGATTTCCAAAGGAAATCTAATCCATATAAGTCATTTACACTTAGCTCACATCCAACAGCATTTGAATGAGTTATGTGTGTTCCTAGAAGCCCCCCCTCAACTTCTCTGTGGGCCTCTGAAAGCCCCTAGTGCTTAGGATTTCCCACTCTGAGGAGCATCCACAAACTTGAACCTTACAACAGCCATGGGAACTGAGGGATGGGAGAACGGTGCTGGAAGGACACCCACCCAGAGGCTCCAGGACAACAGGCCATTTCCTTTGAAGGGTCTGGTAGAGAAGACCAGCTCATACAGTTGTGTGGGTCGTTCACTGTACAGTTGTGCCTAGCCATGGGGACAAGTGGGGCCTGAGATCCAGCCCACACATGGCAGCCAGGGGGGCACATCCACCCACAGAAAGGGGGCTCCTTATTAGTCCCCCAAAGGGCTGTGTGGCCTAGCAGTTGCTCTACATACAGAAGTCACATTAAGAAAACCAGAGGCAAATACTATCCAGCTACACCTACTGTGGACTCAGGGGCAGAGATTTTGGTTCACAGATAGGCTTTCCCAAACCCTATGCCATTCATCTCTCAGGTTACAGACCCTCCATCCACAAACTTTACACAACACCCAGCTTTATACAACCTATTCAACCACTACTCCTAAGGCCACCTTCCACCTCCAAAGGACACAAAGGAGCCAGGCTTTCTCTTTGGGCCCTCACCCCCACCTCCCCAGACTCGACAGTGGCCAGAACCCTCTCTCATCCTGTCCTCCCTCTGCCTGAGCCTTCTGTCAGCATCGGCCTCTGCTAGCGTCCCCCCTTCTCCCCAGCCTAACCCAGCCCAGACTCTGTAAGAACAGAGGTGTTTTCACCCAAGCCTAGTCCCCACACATCAGCTCATTACTTCCCCCCACTTTAAGTTTCCACCAGTGTATGGTCAACCTGGGAAGAGGAGAAGCTCACAATGCCAATAATCTGGAATTAGTGGTAAAAGGTAGTCTAAACTGGGCCAAAGAAAGGGTTTCCTGTGCAAATTCACAATGTAAGCAAAACTTGAGGGAAGAATGTTTAATCAAAGAAAAGAAGTTTTTCCTAAAGGCTTTAATTCAGTGATATATTTTATAGAAAATGCATTGCCAATTATAAATACATTGAAGAAAACATATTGTGTTTGGCTTAGGAAACCTGTTAGTTCCTGCCTCTGCCACCCAAACTTGGGTTAGTCCCAAAATACCCCTGAACAAAGCTACAATTCACTCATCCTTGAGACCTGGACAGAGAATTTCCCAAGTCCCTCTGGGCACCGTATGACTATGAGACGTACATAACATATGCTGTATATTTACATATACAAGTTTGTGTGTAACTGTGTGTGCACTCAAATGTAATAATTAAGTGAGCTTCTGTGTAGAAACAATTTGTCAATCATTTCAAAATATTTTCTATACTTAAAAGTGATAAATCTGGAAGTAGATAACGGTGATGGTTGTACAACACTGTCACTGTACTAAATGCCCCTGAATTGTGTCCTTGAAAATGGTTACAATAGTAACTTTTACATTATGTGCATTTTACCACAATAAAAAAACTGAGAAAGCTACATTTCTTTTAAAACATTAAGTACCCCCACCAGTTCTAAGGGTGTCATTCAGTCCAGTTGGTCTAAAGTAGCAGGATTTAGTGTTATCAGAACCTACCATTCCCCCATCTCCCCAGATGGGCTTGGAAGACCTGAGATCTTATGAATGGGCTGAGTCCCATTGACTGGGCATTCTTCCTGACCAATAAAAAGCAAAGGTCTCACTCACGTTCCATCGATCATGGAGGCCAAGTCCCCGCCTACAGGTGATCTGGACAGAAAGATGCCTGTCAACAGTGACTGTCCCCACAGGAAGGCCATACCAATTCTCACACAGTTGTGCCTCATCATACGTCACTACTGCAGCATACATGCAGATCTTCACATCTGGCTCAGTGTGGTTCCTTCCAATGTGCCATGCATGTTTGCAACGCTTAAAACTGTGGCAAATCTTTTCATCCCAATTTTGCGATTTTTTAAGCAAATGAAATGCTTATATAAACTTGAGAATCAGTAATTTTCTTGCAAAGGAAAATGATGCTAAGTTCTCTTAGGATGTCTCATCTACCTCTTCAAGAAGTACGTACTAGAGGGCAGAGATTCACAACTAAGAAAATGGATGGTATGTCTGCAAATACTGCTCAAATGAAGCTCATGGGCATTGTATTTGTAATCTCATTCTTGAAAATCGGGACTTCAAATCCCAGCTATCCTTGATAAGAACCAGAGTCCTAAACACTTCATTCATGAACAGCACTACAAAAGAAGGGTGTAGACATGGGTGGCTGTGTTGGTGTGAAGCTCTTAGGCACCCCATAAAATGCCATGTTCTTTTAATCCACTCTTGTGGATGCAGACATATTGTGGGTAGGACCTTCTGGTTAGGTTATTTCAATTAAGACGTAACCTACCCCATTCAAGGTAAGCCTTAATCCTTTACTGGAATCTTTTATGAGGATAAAAGACAGAAAAAGCCAGTCAGCTCAAAGAAAAACACCAAGAGAGAACTGAGAGAAAAAAACCCCTGGAGGAGCCAAGAGAGAAAGCCACTGAAGCCAGACACTAAACCCGGAAAGGCCAGGAGATGCCAGTCATGTGCCTTGCTATCTAACAGAGGTGTCCCAGATGCCACAGCTTTTCTTCATAGTCCAAGTATCATCTTGTTGATGCTTTACTTAATTGAGACATCTTCACAGCCTGAGAACTGTAAATTGTAAATTAATAAATCCCCATTGTAAAAGCCAACACATTTCTGTTACATTGTATTCTCAGAGCTTTAGCAAACTGCAGCAGTTGTGTTTTGCCTGTCTCCTAATAAAATTCATTTCTAAGCAGCGGCCTCTCCTCTTTACTCAAGCTTCTCCAACACTGTTGGACGTCACTGCTCCTAGGTCTGTAGTACAGATATATTTGCAAATGTTATAACCTCCTCTCATAGTTCCTTAATAACTCCTTTTTGTGGAGTACATAATGAACTGTCTCTCACAATTCAGATTGCAAGCATTTCTTTGCAGCTTCCTCTTGCCAATACTTGGGCATGATTCCTTGATTCTCACCCTACCTCCCAGGCTGGAAAGAGCTGACTCCGTGCCAAAACAATGTCCACTGCTAATTATCTCAAGGACAGACAGTGTTCTGCTCTGGCTGGGCAAGATTAACTATGGCCCATGTAACAAACTGGGAAGGCAAATGAGGAAACGAAGGATGTAAACATGTGGGCAGTAAGACTGAGGGAAGTAGAGGGAAGGGATGGTCACATAAGGACAAGCAGTTCCTGGTTTCTGGAGACTTAGGATTGGAAGAGCCCCCCACTCAAGACAGGCAAACCCAAAAAGAAGCTGTAACAGAAAGGAGTTCTTTAGAAGAAACTAAGATCAAAGAAGAACTAGATTCTGGCACGGACTGCAAACATGATCTGACTCATCAGCCTTATCCTCCTGCAAAGGACCAGTCTTCCCATTTAGCAGTTCCTGGCCCAAGCAATCCCACTGGTTCCCAAAGTAAGCAACTCCTGATCTGCTATGCACAGATGGAAGACAAATTTGGTTCTACTGTCTGACTGCTGTGTTTTTAACCACTCCAGCCATCATCTTTGTGGTTGGAGACCCACCAGAAGCAACTAGAGAGCGGGTTAGGAATACAAATTCCTAAACTCCACAAAAACCCACTAAATCCGAATCTCCAGGAATGGGGTCAACAAAGTTCTATTCTTCATGGGTGGTTCAATGGTAGAATGCTCACCTTCTACGTAGGAGACCTGGGTTCAATTCCTGGACCATACACACACACACACGCCCCCCAAAAAAACCTCTATTTCTTAAACCTTCTTGGATGAGTCCAGGGCAGCCTGTCTATAGCCCAACACATGGGCCCCTAACCTCATGCCTTCACATGAGGAGTATGAGTCATGGCTGGTTTTACAGAAAGTAAGCAAGGTGTAAATTTTCCCTTAAAAATAAGAAGTTGTTCATTTGTAATATTTTGCCATATGTTTGCAGATCAGTAAATGTGGAGGGGAGAAAAGGTTAGAGGCCCAAAAAGTCTATGTATGAAAAACTAAAGCTGCTTGGACCAGGAATATACTATCATTACAAAACCATCACTTACATTAACAGAAAATGTATTTCAATATAAGGACATCACAAGAAATACAATATTACATAAAACGACTTCCCATCTGTATCAGATTTAGCAATACATCACAAGGACAATAAATCTGCTGAGGGAAAATATATCACTAGGGCAATCTTGTTCATTCAAATCTAACACTGGAAATTTGTAAAAATTTTAACAGTAGTTTACTTTCCTATCATATGCCAAGAAAGGCATAATATAATAGGACAGACTCATAGAAAATAGTTAAAACCTCTAAGACAGTTTTAAAATGCCTTAATCACTTTGGAAGTAACCATTTCGTAAAATTTTATAACATATTGCAAAATATTTTTAACTAGTCATTAAGCCTGTCCCAAGAATCTCTGTTGTAGACTTTGATACCTAGCTCATGTTACTGTATAAATGTAGATGCTACAAAATTAATTTTCCATAAAATATAATTTGGGTTTCACTAATCCAAACTGGCCTTCTTCCTAATTAGATAGACTTCATGGGGTTTTATTGTACTGCACTGCCAAATCAAAGATAAATAACTTGGAACTTTTTGCTATTTCGGATTTTCATGCCATCCCTTCTCTCCATTCACAGGAATGATCGAGGCTGCTAAAACAATAAATATTTAATGGATAGTAACACTGTCCTTTGCCCAGAGAAATACAGAAGCAGACACAAACACACCTTCAGATCTATTTGTAACCCTGCTTTCTGCCCTCTCTCTTGCTCCTGGCAAATAGTGAGTTTTCTCAGTTCAAATAGAAATGCTAATTGACTCACTCAAGCCAAAAGTAAACAGAAAGGAAGAAGAAAGGAATGGGAAAAAAAAGACCACAGCAGCTTTGGGAGAAGCAGCCTCTGTGCCAAGAGGTTACCATTCCCCTATCTGTCCCCAGTACTCATAACATTTGAAATCCAAAGGTACAGTGGAAATTTAGGACTTCAGGAGGGGCATGGCAAGTGCTAAACCGCCAGGAGTTAACAGGTAAGAGCCAAGGCAGCTCAGGGCAGGTTTTCTGCCCTTAACAAGAAGCTGGGGAAAAAATGGGACCTCAGCTCTAAAAATAGCATTCTCTCCCTTCTTTTCTGGTTTTAATGCTTTCATTGCACCTTTGTTTTAAAGGCACTTCAGGAGTTCTGACATTTTCTTTCCATTTCTAAGTCAACGGAGAGGAAATTAAACCACATAGTAAGAGAGCTGACATGCCACCTTCCCTCACACTTACAAAGACACACACATGCGTGAGTACGTTTATTCTGGCCTCGGTTTTTATTTGTTTTTCTTTTAATAAAGGGAGTCACCAGCAGCAAACTCCTATCTTTCTCTTAGAAAACTAAAGTTATTTGGAAGGACGGTGAGGTGGGAAACAGAGCTCTTACTTCCCACCACATCTTTTTCCTTCCTCTGTTCACATAATGGTTAAGAACCTGGCAGTCAAGCCAGAGAGATTTGGGTTTCTATCCCATCCCCAAGACCTCCTCTTATGTTACCTAATTAATCCATGAGGCAGCTTCCTCACCTTTAGAATGCCTGCATTAATGCTCATCCTGTTCACTGTTTCTCCTTTGGCAGAAGGAGGGGCCACGAGGTGACCAGAAAGGACGTTTTAGGACGTGGGCCCTTGCTGTCACTCACAAACCAGATCACCGCATTGCACCCGTGGCCCCTCAGTGTCGTCGTCCTCTTCCTTTCCTTGTCTCCACTGCTGGTAAAGAAAATGTTTCAAGTTAAATTATCCCAGGATGCCAAAACTTTCTGGGCACTATCCTCCATTTGGGGAACACACAGAAAATTCTGAAACACAGATATAAGACTAAGTCTTGACTGTAAACTAGAGTGTAGGACAGACTGCCACCTGTATTCCAACAGCTACTATTAGCCGGGCCATTAGAAACCCTGCTCCGTAATAGAAACAGAAGAGGAAAAAACAACTGCGGGAAGAAAACTTTAAGACACTTCTATCCAGACTTAAAGAAATGATGACAAGGATTTAAGATTTTCAAGTCTCTTTGTTCCCGGTCCTGGGAGTTTCCACTACATGATATTAAGTCACCTGAACTGTGGAGCATGCTTAATTTGTTCTTATAACCCCTAAAATACAAGGACCCAGACTGACACTAAGCAAGTGGTCTCAGTGGATTTCTTCTTTATTCGAGACTATGAACTTTTGTGAGCAATGGAGCCTGTTTCCGTTCCTTAGAGCTCCTTTAAGGATAAACATTAAGATGGTTGCAGGGAACCATCCTGATGTAGAAGGAGGTGATGGTAAGGAAAAACCGGGAGATGGCAGAGGCAACAATGATAAACACAGGTAGGGGCAAATAAGTTGGATTCCTGTGCTCTTTTGGGTCTGAAAGGCAGCTGTGGCCCCACACTAATATGCCTAGAATTTCATGTCTTTCACTTCCTTTCATCCCTAGGAAGCTCAGCATTCTACTCAAACAGATAATCTATATTATTTTTTCTTGACTTGTTGAAATCCCCAAAATTAAATGTGGACCTTTTCTAAGAAATAAAATTTGTTTTTACCTTGTCTCCTTGGCACTGAGTTTGAGCCTATGAAACGCAACTAGGAAACTAAAGGAGAATGGTTAGATGAATTTTAACTTTGAAAGGCACATTGGAGATTATAAACTAATTTTTCCTATCTATGGATATAAAATTGGAGACAGAAGTTAAGTGAGTTCCTCATCATTACATTGGGAGTAGGCAGATGAGAAACCAAATTTTCTGGCTTTAAATGTGTTGCTTTTCCAACGCATGCAGCTTAGAAATCCAGTAATCTGCAGATAGAGTTCTAATAGCTCAGCTGATAGATAATCAAGATCCTTAGCCGTCCTCACCAATTCAGTAGTTTCATGTACCAGGGACAACATCTTTATGATCAAAAAAGTAAAAGTAGGCCTTAATTTAAGATCACTGAACAACATGCCAATTAACGAATTGCCTCTGTAGTCAAGCATGATTCTCTAACTGGGGTGGAAGCAGCTCTTCATCTAAGCTTAATCTGGGGTCCCAGGGATGGGAGGACCATGAATTCCAGAAAACAAATACAAATTATTTTGTTATATGCATTTTTCTGGGACAAAAGTTCATAGTTTTCATCAGATTTTCATATATTCCACTTTAAAATGTTAGGAATAACTGCCTTAATACAATTATTCCTTCCCTTTCCATAGCTGCAAAGCCTTATGCATTTATTAAATTTTATAATTTTCCTAAAACTGCTTTTATATAATTACTTTAATAATATTTTTCTAATTTTATTTTTTTTTTCTTGTGGGAAGTATACATGGACCAGGAATCAAACCTGGGTCTCCTGCATGGAAAGTGAGCATTCTACCACTGAACCACCCATGCACCCAAGAGATGTATCGTTTGTTTGTTTGTTGCGGGGGCGGGGGGTGGCGCTGCATGATCTGGGAATCAAATCCGGGTCTCCCACATGGCAGACAAGAATTCTACCATTGAACTACCCTTGAACTGCCTATTTTTCTAATTTTTAAAACTACTCAGATCCCTGCTACAAAGTTACAATCCTGGATGGTATTCTTTGGCAAAGTTTTTTGGTAGCCTTGGGTATTACCATTAACTACAGTTGGAGAATTCTTTTTAAAAGTATATTCTTAATAATGAAATAGACCTGAAGCTTGACGCAATTTAAAACAGAAGCTCCAAAAGTGAAGTCTTCATGATTTTCCTTATTCACTAGAAATCCACCTTATGAAATAGTGATTTTTAAAAAACTTTAAGGTCAGGCTGACTATATCCAGAATGGTAAAATCCTGCATTTTACCATTTTACCATATATAAGTCGTTGCCATTAAGCACCGAGGTGTAAAGGTCCTCTTTAGTGGAAAGCTGGGTTACCATATAGTGGAAACCTAACTATCCATCATAAACGCCTTCAGTACATTTGAAATAGCAGAGTGGACAAGTTCTCTTACACTGCGGGTCATTTATGAAGCGATCAAAGTCTATAGTGGGAAAAAGAAGTATGAAGAGGGACAAGGCTTTATAGAATGAATAACTTTTCTCATTCTCAGTATTTCTTATACACTTTTACAACAAATTGCTTGGCTCTTGAGAAGACACTCATAAAAGAAGTGAAATATATTTTTCTGTCCTGAATCTGAACTTTTTTTTTAATATATAAAGTTATAATGACCCTTTCCAAACAATATGAGCCAACACTTCAGAAATTTCCACTGTTTCAAAGACACGTATTACTTTCTGCATCTTAGTCTCTCAACTGAATGAGAAAAGAATGCACATGAAAGTCATCTGAAAGACAGCATCTCCTAGGAGTTATCCTTGGAAGCTGGAAGAGCCCAGTAACTCCCCTACCTAGATAAACACAGTTTCCAAATGATGAGGTGGGTCAACAACAGAGCAGAGCCAAGCATTTCAATGTTATAAAGGAGACTTCATATCAGACCTTGGGGAAAGAATCCTTTATGGCTGGCAGATCTCTCTAAGACACAGCCATACCTTGGCTGGAGGGGAACCAAAGCAGAACATTATCTTCAAGCAATTTACACACAATTCAGATGGAATTTCTCCAAGCTCAGAGATTTTGAAGTTTATTCAGCCCATATGCTATCCCTGATTTTCCCCTTCCTTTTTTTAACAAACAGAATATACAGACAAGCAGCCATTTCTTAGTCACTCAAGATCAAAATCCCTTCGGTCTTAACCGCAAATCGTAACTGACAGTCACTGTGCGTCATTTGGAATGTTGGGAGATTATTTTTTCCTTCTAATAAGAAACTCATGGATGTACTTTTTAGGTATTAATATAGTGGGGTTTTTTTCCTTATTAGAGAAGTTGCGGTTTTACAGAACAATCATGCATAAAATAAAGGATTCCCGTATACCACCCTATTATTAACACTTCACATTGGTGTGGAACAGTGTTGCGATTCATGAGAGCACATTTTCATAATTGTACTATTATACTGTATTATCCATGGTTTAACTTAGGGTTCACTACGTTGTACAGTTCCGTGGATTTTTTAAATATATTCTAGCACTATATATAAAACCTAAAATTTCCCCTTTTAACCACATTCAGATAGACAACTCTACACTGTTAATTACATTCATAATGCAGTGCCACCAACACCACCACCCATTACCAAAGCATTTCCATCACTCCACACAGCACTTTTAAAAGCGTCTCCAGAGCCCCACTCAACTCTTCTTTCATTAGCAAACACATAGTGTATGATTTGACCTAACAGTATATGCCAGAAACCAGGATTCAAGGAAGCCGACAGTAGCTCCAAGGGAGATTATCAACGACAGAAGATAATATTCTGTTAGAGAAAAGCGATCACACAGAGCATTGTTCTCATGGAGAAAACAAATCTTTCAGGTAGAGTAGGTCACTTTCATCACCTAAGCCAAAATCCAGAAGTTCACAGAGAAGACGTCAGAGCCTACCTGAGTGGAGAAGACCCTGGACTCAATCCTACCTTTGCCAATTGACCCTATGCAAGTTCCTAGGTCTGAGGCTCAGTCTGATGATCCGTAAGCTGGGAATAATAACGGCATTATCCACCTCAATAGAGGCGGCAAGACGGTTAAACGAGATAATGCACGTAGGGTATAGTGCACCAAGGCTCAACCCATGGTAAGCATTCAATGTTCTCTGTTGTCATTACAGTTATTATTCACTACAAAAATAAGTTAATGGAACACAAGACCCTAATGTTTCTTTCCTTGCTTCTGCCTGTAACACTAACTGTAACACTTCTGCCTGTAAATAAAAAATCCATATGTGTGCCTTTGTTTCCACAAAAAAAAAAACACAAAAAAAAGCTCTGGTCCATGAGGAGACAGGTATTAGAATCATATTTTGAGAGCATCCATTATTCCCATTACTTCCTCAAGAACTGGAGTGTTCTGAACACTTTCATTCTCTCCTTGCGCCTTTTATTCTCATTTCCAAGGGGTCAAATTAAATTACAGCGCAATCAGCGTTCCTGTTTCCTAACTTTCCAAAGAGGTGTCAAAATCCGAGGCCAGAGATGTCCCTCTGGGCAGCTCGTAGGCATCTCAAACCAACAGGCAGGAAGGAGCAGCCATTCATGGAACAAATAAGTGATTTGCATTTCCAAGGATGTGGGGAAACATATTAGTTATAATTAGCAAACATGTGGAGTCCCCGTGACAGCTTCACTTTACAAACCCTTGAATGTTTGACAAGAAAAGGTCATGTTTTGTAAAATCCTCAAAAGGTCATTCAATAACAAATCACATGAATGAAATCACGAGGGTTCAAGGAGGTTAACAGAAACACCACAGGCAGTAAAGTGCATTTTCAAGGTAAACAAGGAAAAGAGGAGAAAGCAGCCTTGCCTCCCTTCTGGAAGGAAAGAAACACAAGCAATCTCTAATTTACCAAACACTATAATTTCAAGACATTTTCTCTGTACTTGGTGGTTTAACGCTGAATTTTTTTTTTTTTTTTTTTTGAGGATTAGCAGATAACAGCTCGGCACTTTTCTGCATTTCTTCCAAAGGTCTAGGCTGACCTTAACCAAGGCTTTCCATAATTTTCTATTTAATAAATCTCATGAGTCGATTCTACTTAAAACAAATAGGTGGCCGCAAACGTGGCATGCACATTCACACTCGGCCCCTTGTCGGCACCCATACACTCACACAAAATCTGGAAACTTTAGCCTCAGAAGCCTTTTCTTCTGGCACTTTGACCTGCTCATGACCCCTTTCTTCCCAGGTCTATTTTCTTCTTCAACAAGAGCCAGCAGCACATCTCTCATAGTCAAGAATAACAAAGGCTTGTTTATATAGGGTAATTCAGCTACAGGATCAGTGGGGGGGCAAGAGGATGATGTATCTCATCCCCAGGTTGAAAGAAAGCACAATTCAGACTTGCAGGGTCTACAGCTTTAAGGGAAGGCTCGTGAGGGGCAGGGCCCGAGGGTCGGCTGCCTTCCAGAAAGCCCACCATTCCTCCAGGCCACCTCAGTCCTGGGCATACCCTTCCCAAGGAGGGTGTTGGGTGTAGGGATTAGGAATGCTATGGAGAAAAGGTACTGGAGCCTGCAGCCTATGAGACAGGTAGTGCAGAAATCAAACTTCCTGGGGAGAAGACCCATCCACCTCCTCAGAAAAGAGGGTAGCATCTTCCAGAAGAGGTACTGGGTCTAGGAGTACCTGACTTACCATGTGACCTTGAACAGATGATTTGACCTTCCTGGGACTCAGTTTTCCCATCTATAAAGTGGGGTAATACTTGTTCTTGCTTATTTCCATGAGTAAGGAAAGGATAAAGCAAAACACAAAGTTTAGCTAGAGAAAGCTGCGTGTTATTTTCTACCTGGAGAGACTGGGGGTGGATGTCCCTGATGTTCATCACCCCTTCATTTCTAAACCCCACTCCAGACTCAAAATCTCCCTGAGAAACCACTCTCTCAATTCCTGCAATGCCCAACAGGGTAGCCACGTGAGGCTATGTATATTTTAATGAAAATTCAAAAAATTCAAAATTCACTTCCTCAGTCACACCGGTCACATTTCAAGCACTCCTGGGGACACACAGTTAGGAGTTACCGTTTTGGACAATGGTATGCAGATAGAGACCATATCCGATATCACAGAAAGTTCTTTTGGACAGTGCAGCTTAAATACCTACAGTTCTAGGTGGAGGCCGGCCCTGCCAACCTCCCCACCCTCTCCGTGGACATCCCGCTTCACCTCAGTCTCCTGCATTCCACACTTGCCATAAGGCCATCTTTCAGATTCAGCTCTAAATGATGGGTTGAGCACGTACCTCTCACCTTTAAAATTACCTGCCGACCATAAAGCCCTACCAGCTTGGCGACGGTTTGATCACAATGACGGTCAGAAACAGGACACCTCGCTTTGTCTTTCCTGCCAACTATTTTAGCTTATTTGCCACGAGTATAGGGTATAATTAATATCACACAGGAGCCAGCATTGTCATTTTTCAAATCATTTCCCTGGAAATGTTCTACACCTCTTAATGGCCCTGCTAATGCCGCAGCTGTCATGTTTTGGACAGCTGCACTTTTACAAGACAAACTCTGCAGCGCCAGAAGCCTCTCTGCAGACTTTTTAGCTCAGAAGCTCAGAGGCCATGAACGCCAGTCGGTAATGGCTAGATGGAAGCCTTTGATTAATTTTCTTACCTCTTGATGCTGACTGCTTCTCCAGTGTCACCTTCCCATTTCCCACCCCAAGCAACCTCTCCCCTTCTTGCCCTCTTCCCTTGCCCACTCCCTTCTATGCCACCTGATGGACAGGGGACAAGTGAAATGGGCCAAAATCTTATGAACAATTAAAGCCAGGATGCTGAGCCCAGAGATGCAAAGACTCAAACATCTGGAAGGAGACCAGGCCTCCTAGCTAAATGGCACACTCTGAAGAAGTAGGGTCCTACTTGCCTGCTTCATTTTATTTCACAGATAACGTCTTACAGAATGTTCAAACGTCTCTATGTACATGGGAAAATGTATATGTACATGAGAAAAACTGGAAAGGGAGGAGAACAATGAAAAGAGGGTTATATTTGAAGTCTCCTGAGAACCAGGGACAAGGCAAGCAAGGACCAACCAAAGCACACCAAATATTTACTAATGAAGACGCTTTTAAGAAAAAAAATGGAGAAATTCACCAGACTGTTTGGGGTAGCAATAAAGGGTTTTGCTGCTGCTTTTTTACAGGTGAGAAAAGTTTCTTTCTTTAAATAATTGGTTTTAAGTAGAAGGCGATTGATGGCTATAATTGAATATCATGGCGAGTTCTCCCTGAAAATGTAAATAACTGTTTTGTCCAACACCATCCAGAAAAGTCCTCTCTGTCGAAGCCTTTGGTACATTTAGCTCTTTCTTAAAAGGGAGCTAAAGCCAGGCTAGGGAAACAGTTATCTCTCTTTTTAGGCTCTTTTTCTTTTTAGGCTCCGTAGCAGTATTGGCTCCCTGCTCCTTTAATGCTGTGTTTATTAGTGATCCATAGCCCAGGGAGAGACGAGCACACAACCTCCTTTCACGCTGTGTCTGCAAAATGCTACAGAAAGTTGGACTCATCAGTGAAGCAGCAGGTCCCTTGGTTGAAACCAGCCAGGCCAGAAAAACGACGTGCACGGGATGCTGCTAAACATGCACAACTCGAAAATACACACTGTATTCTCTTCTGCATGATTTGCTGCCATTTAAAAGACAATAAACAGCAACTTTAGATTGCTAACAACGTGTCATTTAAGGTTTGCTGTTGCTCAACATCAAGAAAAATCAATGCCGGCTCTACGGGGGCAGCAAACCCCGAGAACTGAGCTCCATTTCAGGTCTGTTTGAACTCATTTCCTTTCTCCATGGTTGCCCCCTTGTACTCCCCCTCAGGCGTCCCCTCGCAGCAGGCTGACAGCTTGACACATTGACAGCTCGCACTGAATGACAACTGATTTGTACAAATTTCAAGCCTTATAAATCTACCTGTCACAACAACAACATAAAAGCGCCCAGGCCCAGCAGGTAATTCCGAAAAAGCTTCCCTTGACAGCACTTTCTGAAAAGCAATGGCATGCCTCCTGCCAAAAATTCCAACTATCATCCTTGTATAACTTTGAATAAAAATTCAGGGCCCATTTTCTTGCCAACAGGCTACCAATCGTCTTATTTAAAGATTAAAAAGAGAGAAAGGGAGAGAGGAGGAAAAAAAAAAAAAAAACCACATCCACACAATTTCATTTCATACTGATATGGAAGTAACACCACCTGCTGCGCCAGGATTACCACACCGTTTTTCTCTTTGGTGCTCAGAAGGAGTAAATGAGGGAGGCTTTTTACGGTATTTAAACAATATCCCAGATTGCAGGGGCCATCCCTCCTGTCTCACCTGGGACCAGAGCAAGGGTTTTGACTGATGGGGAGCTGAGAGGCCGTTGCTGATTTGTTTCAGTTTAAACCACCCCAAAATCTCAGCGAATCAATGGCCCTTTGCGTGTCTGTAGCCCCTGCTCCCTTGACCCCTTTCCTCACTAAAATGATCAAACTCTGTCAATTAAACCTTCACCCCACTCATCACTCCTAAACCAACACAACATCACATTATTTCATCGATGCATCTTTACTACAAAATAACAACCGGAAGTGATCATTTGAAATCGGTTTTTAGGCATGCTTTTATACCAGGGGAGAACGCGGAGGAAAAAGTGTTTTAGCAAAAGAAAGAACAAGAGACAGAAAGAGAATGCTGAGAGAAGTGAGTACATGAGTGCTCACACAGAAGAGGTCAGTTTACAAACCATTTCTCTTTATCCCTCCTACCCCAGCTCCTCCAATTTCACTTAATATAGAGAAAGGTGTAGCTGAAAAGTGGTTGGCACAAATTCTTGTGTATGTCATTTGCACATTTAAAATCTCTCAGTGGACTCGCAGGTGGAAAAACAAACTTCATTCAGCCTTCCAGGGTTTGTGGTAACTGCAGATTGAACAGGACATTGCATCGCGAAGGAGACTCCTAGGGAGAAGAAATGGAAGCAAGGATGAGGGCAAAGTGAGTGTCCATCCAACTGGATGAACTCAGAAGCTGCAACACTAGCAGCGAAGCCTTCCACTGCAGTGCCAGCAACTTCCTCTTTTCAGGAGGGACAAGCAACAGCGAAAAGTACAGATTCCGGGAAGTACTACAGGATTACACATACACAAACACACAAAGACAAACATATAAAACATTAGAAATGCTAAGGGCTATAGAGAAAAAATAAAGCAGATTGTCCTCATATTTCAGTGCCCTCTTCAAGAATCTAGATACAATTACTTTTCCCCCATGCAGCGCAAGCTCTTAACGTAGTAAAAAAGTAAAGAATAAATCCCCAAAAATGTTATAACCCCTTTGTGCTAAAATACGCAGATAACAGGTCAATGTAGCTGGATTGAATGTCATTCCTACCCAACCTTTTATAAATTTATTTATCTACTCTCTTCTCAATTTATTTCTTCATTATTTACTCATGACTAATGAAATACTTCAGTGTGTGTTGTAAAAATATTAATGTACAGCACATGATTAATGGTCAACACCATTTGTCACTCAGAAAAGTATGAATTTGTGAATTATAAAGGGAAAAAGCAATATATACAGACACAACTATGCACACAGAGAGTGAAGAAGAGAGAATAGTTAGGACCAAAATTTATACCGTTCATGGCAGTATTACCTAGCCAATGTTGAGATTTAGACTAAAGAACAGAATAGAATGTCATGATTTGCTATACAGCCCACTGTCAGTATCAGCTGAACCCTAGAACATAATTGAGATTAAGACTACACAAATTACATGAAACTGTGGTATTCTTGCTATTACCTTCTAAATTTATATACCTTCTTAATTTGGTTAACGTCATGAGCAACTGAACTTTGGCTGCCAACAGGGAATAATCAGCAAATACTTTAATTTGTAATTATTTGCACAACCAAAAGTAAGTATTTTGATTATGACCCATTAGGGGCCATTAGCAAATAAAAATGGTTTTGGACTTCACAATTATGTTTGAATTTCAAAAAAAAATTTATAATTTATGCTAAGAAGCCAAAATCAAACAAAATTTTCCTGTAGTAAAATAACTGATAAATCATAAACCAGAACAACTGCACGTCAAATCTCTTTGGAATGAGATGGGGAACAGAAAAACAAGTACCTATGAAATTGCTAAGAAAATATTTTACATTAACTAAACCAAATTTCCTTCTCATCTTTCATCACTATAAGGTGAACATTTGACAATAGGTAAAGCACAGGTAGGGAAAAATGAAGTATCCCACCCTAACTGCATCTTCTAGCCAATATCCACCCAGAATAAGTAAATTGGTTTGCCCCTCTGTTGAGGAACAGATCTTCTCTTTTCAGTAGCATGTGTTTGGCCTAACAAAATGATAAATAATATTTTGTTAACTATTGTCTTCCTGACATTAAATAATAAATCATTAAATGGAGAACTTAGGACAGACAAAAGCATAATTAAGCACAGAGCTGACCAGTTACACTGCATATAGGTCTGCTGAGAGTTTGCTCAGGAACAAACAGGAAACTTTAGCTGTAAAGCACACGATATCTTATTCTGTTTTATATTTATATTTGTGTTTGAGTTTTAACTACTAATTTCCCAAGAAGACAAAAAAAAATAGGCCACTGCTTTCAAATTTGTTAGCTCTCAACTCCTAGGCAGTTCATTTTTCCTGAGACACTAGTAATCCAGCTGCTTCCATCCCAATTCAGGCAAACATGCAATGTCCCATTAGCCATCAGCCCATGGAAGCAGATAAGCTTCAACGCAAAAAGCGTGAATTCCTTGTGATCTAGAAGGGGAAAAAAAGTTCCTTTCACTGAGAAAACTCTGAGGCCTTTGAACAGCTTCCCAGTGCCTTAGGAGCTGGGCCTTCTGGTTTCTGGAGGATGCACCATGTCCCTAGGTACACTCGCCATTACCTGTCACCAGGTGTGCCCAAGGTGACCTCAGGCTCAGCTTTCAGTGCTGGAGAAGAGTGGCTGGGCTTCCACTGCCCACGGAACTCGGCCTTCCTATGCTGGGACGAAAGGACTAGCTTCCCCCAACCTTTCCCGCAGAACAACTCATCACAAAGACCTTTTCCTACCACCTAAGAGCATGTGAGCTGCATACACCTTGAGTTTTCAGGCCAGGCTGGGGACACCTCTGTGGCCTTCTCCACTCCCCCTACAGGAACAGCCAAGGGTCAGGATGCACAAATGGTTCAACCTGGCACTACCCACACAGGCTGAAGGCCACCAAGAGTTCAGCTGGGGCTTCTCTGGCACCCCCCAAGGGGCAAAGATGGGAGAGCTGGCCAGGAAATAAGGGAGAGGGGATCCACACAGCCTCGGGTCTGAACTTCCAAGGAATCAGTAAATTTTTGCCACTTAGGACAAGCCACATTATTTATAAATGTCAGAGGAAGGAAAATCTGTAATTGTTAAGGGGGATGAAGCCTGTGCAAATTCTTTCCTGTGCAAAGTGAACAGTCAATCACTTTTATAAGGACAGCAACAACTGAAACTATCCATTCGTATACTTTCCTTTAGTCAACAATATTACCTTTAGTAATCTGGGGAATGTGCATCCATAAATTACAGAAAGTGTTATTGCATTGCTGAATAAACAGCAACATTTCCATCAGCGGCAGCAGTGGCAGCCCCACAAAGGTATAACAAACAGACTCAATCATTTTCTTGTCAAGCTTTGCAATGACTGCAGAGTTTACTGCTGGAGATAATGTTGCTTTCCTCAGCATTGTGTGCCAAACTGCAAACTGCTTATTAAAACAAAACCTCTTTTTCGGAGCAGCATGAGTTGGATAATCACTTATTGCACTCAAGAAAAAACAGGTTTGGTGCCCAGAGGAGGTTAGCAATCAGGCATATGCGTTAACATTTGGTTGGTAAAAAGTGGTTAAAAAGTATAAATTATCTGATGCTGGAAGGGGAGGAAATGACTATTTTCCTTATTATTTCATTTAGTTTTTTTGACAATGGGTTTCAAAGTCTTGAGCTAGAGGGTTTGAGAGAAGCAGGGTGGAAGTCAGTTGGGGGAAGCGGAGAAGAAGATTATGGGAGGAAACCAGAAATGAAAGGATATTTCTGCTGGTTTCCAAGTGAAGAAGTCTCCAGGGCAGGAGATAGGTATGAAGATGGGGGCAGGTGGGAAGCCAGTAAACTTTAAAAATGAAGAGGCATTTGTAACGAAACTGTTTCTCAAGGCAGCACCTATTATGACACTCCCAAGAAATCGCTTGACATAACTAAGCAATAGCACTGAAAAAACAGCCTCGATTTCCCTCACTTAAAACAGACAAAGTCATTTTGCTGAGCCCGTAGGACAGGCTGAGGCTGGCGACTGCTGTGTCGCTCCAGAAGGCGAACAGAGTTCCTGACCACAGACGAGCTGCCCCAACACTTATTTGTGGTTTTTGTTTTTTTTTTTTTAATGTTTTCCCTTCATATCCATTAAAGATGAGTTAACGTCAGGGCAGGCAGACCGTCTCCCTGCAGGCTCCCCTCCTACCGTCTGGATGATGCCGATAGCCTCCCGGTCCCACACATCAGCCAAGGAAGAGGGAAGCCTGCACTGTGGACGTCCCTATCAGAACAGGAAACGAGACTTTGAAGACTTTATTATAACTTTGAGCAGCAAATGAGGCGGACTCCTTTCACTGCTCTAAAATGAGAATGAACAGAAAACAAAGAGAAAAGATTACCATAAATAGAAAGTGGAAAGGTAACTTCAGTAAACATCATTCAAGTTTAACAACGGGGGTAGGGGGAGAGGAAAATGCAGATCAGCACCCGGCTGGGTTCCTGCCAGGGTGGGACAGTCCCAAGTCAAACCAAGGGCCCATCCAACACCACTCATTGCCACATCGGGCCGGAAGTCCTGCTGTTCCCTCTGCCTGGAGCCTTTTCCTCCCTGTCTTTGCTTGGCTGATAACTAGCATCATTAGCCACTTCCTCAGAGAAAGGCTTGCCCTGACCACAAGTCCTCCGTTAGCCTCTTGCTGCCCGCCCCCACCATCTCCTTACTCTGCTTTCTTTTCACTTTTCTTCAGATCATTACCTGTACCTGAGATCATATTTCTGATAAATGTATTGACACGGTTATTACCTATCTCCTCCATTGAAGTGTAAACTCCATAGAGGTGGGGACACTGTCTTATTTAGATGACAAACCCAGCATCTAGAATTACACCCACCAACTCACAGAGACTCCAGAAATTTTGAAAAATCACTTAAAAATGATTCCTTAGTTTCAGAGAAGTATCCTATGAACCTAAATCAGAGGTGTCTGTGAGAGATTCAGACAGTGGTTTCTGATGTAATCCCTGCATCCCCATCAAGGAAAGGACAGTGGGAGACCTAAAAGAAACAGGAAATCCTTATTCTCACTTCCCCAAGAATTTGCAGAAATAAATTACTGCCCTTGAATAGAGGGTAAGCCATGGGCATTTGGGTTGTGTTTGTTTGAGGAACAAAGATGAAGAAAATTGTCCATGACTTAAAGGAGCTATAATAGGCTAAAGAACCTGTGACCTGAGGCATGTTCGCTCAGTCACACAGGTGCATATTTGTAACACCTGTAAATGGGGATAGTTTTGATATGCAGTTACTAGCACAGAGAAATAAGGATAGAAAATAGCATCTCTACAATGTGCTTTATCAATTATTACCATATTGAGCCAAATCTGTATCAACTGCTTTAAGAAATAAAATACTATAGAAATAAATGATTGCATGTATTGAATTGTGAGGATTAGGGATATCTAAAACCACTATTAAATGCCACACATTATAACACGTAGTTTCAAGCTCTCCAAGGAACTCTTCTCCTGCCGGCATTTTAATTCTCCCTTCACTCCTCTTCCACACCCCTTATTGTGAGGTTTTTTTTTTGTTCATTACTGATCTCCTGCCATTTCCCCCAAAAGCTTTCAACAATGGACCACATTATGTCACATACAGAATAAATTTCAAATAAGAAAACACTTTCTAAAAAGTAAACCATAAAAGTACTAGGAAAAAAAGCCATGATTAGAGAAGTCCCTTCTACCAGGACTAAAACACCCAAAGAAGAAAAACACGGATGAGAGAAGTCACACTTCTATCAGAACTAAAACACCCAAAAAAGAGCCATAAAACAAAAGATGATCAATTCAATTGCATTAAACAAACAAAAAAAAATCAACTGCATATATAAGGCAAAAATTTTGCTTTACAGAGGAGATAAAGAAAACAAATGAAAAAAAGTAACCAAACTACATCAGATGACAATCAAAAACCTTGAAAAACTGCTACTCCTATCCCATAAAAAAGAGTAGTTAAGTGCACCGTGTGCATATATATGTATATATACACAAAGAGCTCCAAGACAGTCCATACAAAAGACCAAAACCCAATAGAAAAATGGGTGCAGCATATAATAAACAGGAAATTCACAGAAAAGGAAATGCAAATATATTTTTAAATACATAATTGTTTAACCTCATTCATAATAAAAGAAATGCAAATTAAAACACTGAGAAACTTCTTTTAATATATCTGTATGTATAGATATATTTAAAAATACGTATCAGATTAGCAAGTACCCAAGAGTTTAATAATATACTCTGTTGGTGGGGCTGTGGGAAAACAGGTATACATATTACATTACTGGTAAAAGTATAAATTAGTTCAACCCCTGAAGAGTACAATTTGGCAACATGTGTCAAATTTGCAAATACATATGCCCTACGGCCAAGCAAATCTATTTCTGGGAATTTATCCTACAGATATACTACCAAACATTCCAGATGAAATCTCAAGGTCATTTAACACAATAAAAGGAAAGAAACCACCACAATATCCAACCATAAGGGATTAAATAAACAAAACATGATGAACTAACACAATGGTTTACACGGTTATTAAAAAAAAAATAAGAAAGCTCACTATGTACTGATATGGAAAGGTATTTTTGTTAAGTAAAAAAATCACAAAACAAAATAGCGTGACTAAAACGCCATCTGTTGTATAAACAGGAGAGAAATTATATAATTTTGTGCATACAAAATTTTAGGAACCCTGAAAAGATACAGAAGGAACTAATAATAGTTCACTTTAGAGTTTAGGGGAGAAATCGGCAAAGAGAAGAAACAGAATGGGGGGGAAGACTTTTCATAATTACCCTTTCAGACAATTTTCAAATCAGAAGGGAATAATCCCTGTTCAAAAATTGAACCTGATTAAAAAACAATAAACCTCCACTCACAGACTATTAGAACATTTTAAAAGGAAAAAAGAAGTTGGGCCAGACCTATATGACCTAGAGAAAGGAAAACCCTGAGTGGGGAGGAACTCCCACCCCCACTGGCTAGACAGAAGTACACACGGGAAGGGGAAACTTCTATGCATCTTGGCCTCAAATTGACCAGCAACACCCACAATTTAGCACCCTTATGGCAGAAAGAGTACAGCCCCAGTTGATCACTCTTCTTTCTTTGGCCCTTCCTGCACCTTCTGGACATTTCCCAGGTTCTCTCTCTTTCTACCTTCTTTCCTGTGCTTTCTTCACTCCCCTCGCTCTTCTTAGCCCCAGAGCTCTGCTCTACCATTTTCCCCACTCCCTGCCGCAGACCCTCTCTCACTTCATGTCCCTTATATCCCACAACTCATTCTTAGACCCTTCATTCAATTTTCCTTCTCTCGGATCTTGCTGAGCTCCCAGGAAAACAGGCAGTGCCCAGACTGGCTGCAGAGTGTTATCAGTGAATAAAAGAAAAATATCAAAGGGAAACAATGTCCAGTTTCACTAAGAACCTATAAGCAAGAGCCCTTACCGTTTCTTTTTATGCAGCATTCATTTGCCTACAGGGAGGCCTGGTGATAGGACCTCAGGGGTTGCACAAGAGACAGTCACTCTGCTCTTCTAAGTTTCTTGACTCTGTCCACTGCAACAGGGAAGGAGTGTACCTGCAGGGCTGTGTTTGAATTAGGTAATCATACTTCCCACCTTGGCTGATGTGCCCACGGACAGATGGCACTTAGATGAAGGGTGGCCTTCTGTAAGGTCCAGGACCCTACCATGCTGGGAGCAGTCACCCACCTTTCCAGCCAGTCATGGTATCTTTGGATCCCAATTGTGTCATTCGAAATGACTGATTCTAGATTCCCCCCTGCTTCAAGCTCTCCAGAGATTTTTTTAATTTTTTTTTTTTACATGGGCAGGTACCGGGAATCGAACCCGGGTCCTCTGGCATGGCAAGCAAGCGTCCTTGCCTGCTGAGCCACCGTGGCCCGCCCTCTCCAGAGAGTTGACAGTATGTCATCTACTACCTTAGTCACAGCAAACACAGACAGAGGTTGGTTGCATACTATTCCACCTTTTTAAATACAGTTTTATTAACTATAGCTCTGTATTATGAAATAGGTTAGCAAAGTATTGTTAAACAAGTGTTTAAAATCTCAATTAAAAAATAATAATGCATTATCTCAATATATTATTTGTCTTAAGGGGCCTCTAAAATACTCAACAGAGTTCTTTATGTAGAAATAACACAAGCTTGGCTATTATAAAACATTGTTACTATCCTGTGCAAACCACTATCAAAAGCTACCACAAATGTAAAGTTTGGCTTATGTGCATAGTAGCTCAAGTTCTAAATTGATGGAATCCAAATGAATGAGATTTTGCTATAGGTGAAAAATAAATCCAGCAACTATGTGACAGTGTTGGTAGAAAGATAAATTGGCACAACCACTTTGGAAAACGATTAGGCAATGTCTACTCATATTGAACATACGCATATGCTATGATCCAACAATTCTTAGTTATGTATCTGGGCTGGTTTGAAAGGATGTATGTACCCTAGAAAAGCCATGTTTTAATCCTAATCCCATTTTGTAAAGGCAGCTGTTTCTTCTAATCCCTATTCAGTACTGTATGTTTGAAACTGTAATTAGATCATCTCCCTGGAGATGCGACTCAGTCAAGAGTGGTTGAAAGCTGGATTAGGTGGAGACATGTCTCCACCCATTCGGGTGGGTCTTGATTAGTTTACTGGTATCCTATAAAGAGGAAACATTTTGGAGAAAGCTGGAGATTCTGAGAGAGCAGGACAACACAGCCACAAAAAGCAGAGAGTCCACCAGTCAGCGACCTTTGGAAATGAAGAAGGAAAATGCCTCCCGGGAAGCTTCATGAAAGGAAGCCAAGAGAGAAAGCTAACAGATGACACCGTGTTCACCACATGCCTTTCCAGAAAAGAGAGAAACCCTGACCCTGCTCACCATATGCCTTCTCACTTAAGAGAGAAACCCTGAACTTCATTGGCCTTCTTGAACCAAGGTGTCTTTCCCTGGATGCCTTAGATTGGACATTTTATAGACTTGTTTTAATTGGGACATTTTCTCGGCCTTGGAACTGTAAACAAGCAAATTATTAAATTCCCCTTTTTAAAAGTTATTCCATTTATGGCATATTGTGTTCCAGCAGCAAGCAAACTAGAACAGTATCTAACATGAAAGGAATATACATTCCTCCGAACACATATAAGAATGCTGTTAGCAGCATTATTCAAACAACCCAAAACTGGAAATGCCCATCAACAGAACAGCAGCTCTTAAGCATTTGGCTAATTCATACAGTGGAATACTATACAGCACCAAGAATGCACAAACCACTGCTGAATCTCATAAATACAATACTGATCAAATGAAACCAGAAACAGAAGACGAACTGTATGACTCCTCTCACATAAATTTTTAAAACAAGAACTCTTTTCTGCAGCTAGAGGACAGGATAGTTGCTACCCTTCGTGGGCAGAGGGGATACACGTGGTAAAATGGAAGAGGTACAAAGGGTACTTTTGTTTGTGGGGTGTTGGCAATATCCTATATTCTGATCTGGATACTGATTACAGTGGTGTGTTCATTTTCTGATAATTAATCAGGCTGAACAATAAATATCTATGTACCTTTTTGTCTATGCATTTCACTTCAACTTTATGGCTTTATTTAAACATGCTATTTAGCAAGAAAAATTGACTACAATTACCCTTCTGAGCTTCAGGTTCCTGAACTGCCACCTCAAAGTTAGAGGGACCCTTAATTCCTGTCATTAGCTTTTGACATGCCCAAAAGCTTCTTTGGCTTCTCGTTAATAATGCAATCACAAGGCACTAATCTCATTATCACCTGTCAGCAAGCACTGTCAGAATGCTATTGGTCATTAGTTGTCCACTGCTGCTATCAGTCAGAGACTTGCAAAGCACCCAGAAGAAGACATAAAATACTGTCCATTTAGTTTTTGACTTGTCCACTCACCTTTCATCAACCTCAGAGCCCAGAGCACATCTGTCTTCCCCAGAAACCATACCAGACCACTTTAATACCCCCCCCAAATTTACTCTTCGAATAGTTCATGCATTTATTCACTTACCCATCCAACCATCTATGCACCTATCCCATTTATTGGGTGCCCACCGTAGGCTCCCATCAGGTGCTCAAGATATAAAATTGAGTAACGCTTAATCCCCTTCCTTGAGGTGCTCAGAGTCATATGGGAAACAGATTTTTTTAAAAAACAGGATTATGATGATAGACACATAGAAGGAGAACAGGAGGAACACAGGTGAGAGACATTTAAGCCAGTTTAAGGTGGGGGCAGGAGCAAATGAGTAAATGATTCATGGAAGAGGTTATATATAAAATATGTTTTACAGCTTGGGTAGAAGTTGGCCAGTGAAGTGAAGATTAAGGCAGCTCCTAGCAAAGGGAACTGCATGAGCTAAGACACGGAAGCAGTATACAGCCTGTTGTGTGTGTTGGCGGTAGGGGGAGGTACTGACATATGGGGAATGACAAGCAGCTCCATTTTGCCAAAGGGTTAAATCTGAATGAGAGCAGGAAAAGCAGGCAGAGGGCTGATAACAAAAGTCCTTACGAACTATGTGACGGAAGCAAGAGTTCATTCCATAGGGTAAGGGCCGTCACTGCAGGTTCTGAGAGGGGAATGGCAGAGCTAATGCTGTATTTTAGTTAAGACATACCAGAAACCCTGAAGGAAATGGAACTAGAGAGGAAGAGAAGTTAGCAGTAGACCTGCTGAAAGAAGAGGAGAACTTGAACCAGGGCAGTGGCAGCAGGGTTGGAAGGGGGATAATTTAGGAAACAGTTGGGTGTAAAATCGGAAGGAGGTAGTGATTGATTTATTGTGGTGTGGGAGTGGGGGAAGCACAGAGGAAAATTTATGGGAACTGATAAACAGGTGTTAGCACCCGAAAATAAAATACAAGAGGAGGAGGTTAGGAGTGGACAGGAGAGAAGGCGATGAGATCAGCATTGGAGGTACCAAGACTGAGATCCCTTTTCCTTCAGGGAATATGTTCAACAGGAAAGGTGAACACCTGTATCTGGAAGTCCAAGAAGAGACCCTGGGGTAAACGCAGAGACAGACTCATCAGCACATACTAGTAAATGAAACCCTGCAGTAAATGAGCTCACAGTGTGGATGTGTTCAATGGAGAGTGAACCAAGGACTCTTAAGAACATCAACATTAAGGAAAGAGTAGAGGAAGAAGGGTCCACAAAGAAGACGGAGAAGGGATGGATAGAGCGGTACCCATTGAAAAAACGTGCGATATCTTAGTAGAGTTTTAGAAAACAGGTGACTGGTTGCTAATCCAAACGTGGTACAAGAACTAGAACTGAAAGAATTCCATTGGACTTCGCCATTAGGAAGTCATTGATGGCTTTAACTGGGAGATGTCAGATTCCAGCTCAGTTCAAGCAACATGGTAGACCAGGCTGATATAAACTCACACCACAATACTCTTAAAGTAATTTGGATAAAACATAACCTTCTCACACAAATTTTAAACCCTGCAAAGCTGGAAAGATTAAAAGAGAAACTTCCAAGTAAGAGAAACAAAGACTAAATTTAAAGCTTACATTACAAGGGCCCAAAGCATCAACAGCTCCAGATATAAATCCTAGGAACCAGATATATAATGTCTTCGGAGAAACAGGACATGTTTCTTTGGGCCCGCATAAGAACTAAGCTTTCTACATAAAGTTGGGCATCTAAGGACTGTTGGTGTGGACTGATTTGTGTACACCGTTTGAATACCTTCTTGGTCTGGGTTCACATTCTGGTGAGTATGAACCCATTGTAAATAAGATCTCTTCAAGACGTAACTTTAGTTGAGGTGTAGCCCAACTAAAATCAGGTTAGGCTTTATCCAGATTACTGAAGACCTTTATAAACAGAGTGCAATCTGGATAGAGAGAGAAGCCACAGGGAGCATGGGAACCCAGAGTGGAAGGGAAACAACTTTGCCATGTGCCATGTGATCAAAAAGCCAAGGACTGAGGATCTCCAGCAGCCAGCCCCAGGCCACAGCGGCCTTCTGGAAGAAATCATTGTCTTCCTGACAAAAAATAATCACCTCGAGTTCTATACTCAGATGAACTATACCTACCCTACAGAAATAAAACCAAAGTAAAGATATTTTCACACACAGTGAGAAAATTTCTATGTCTAAACCAACACTGAAATATCTACTAAGCAAATAGCGTCCCTAACAGAAATTCACACCAGCAGGAATGAGTGACTAGAAGAAGCCATGAATCAAATAAATGATACACAGTCACTCAAAAGATACTTAACTACTGAGCAATCTCTCTCATGTACCAGGCACTGATCTGTTTGCTCCAGATACCAGAATGAATTAAAGGAAGCCCCTGCTTTGTTACGTCTAGTCTGGTAACTGGTGATAAGTGCACTGAAGCAAAATAAAGCCAGAGGACAAGGAGTGAGGACAGGAGTTTTATTCTGTGTTGTTCTATCTAGATAATCACTGACAAAAATAATAATAGTAGTGAATTTGAGGAGTTAAAGACAAGAGATCTGTATTTGAAGACTGAGAACAAGGACAACTGGGATCAGATTGGTTTACAAGGCTCAGAAATCAGTGCACTGAAGCCAGAGTGAAGTTTCCCAAGACCTTTCCGTATTTTCCCTCTGCTACCCTCAGTGTCAGCTGGTCCACAGACTATCAGATCTGATGGTGATCAGATGACTGGGTCCCAGAAGTCTCAGAAAGATGCAATGGAATCTGGTGGAAGAAGTAGAACCCTCTCTTACTTTTAGCGCTTTTTAAGAGCAAAGAAATCTTTCCCTGAACCCTGTTGGCAGATTTTTCCTTTGTGCTCATTTTCCCAAACAGTGTCACATGCTCAAACCTAAACTAATCACTAGCAAGGAGAACAGGATCCCAACACTGGTCTTAAAACATACCATATAGAGACTTGGAGGTAGACATAGGTAACCCAGAGAAGGGGGACACCCAGACAAAATCACAGCCTTCCTGGCAATGACTGCTGGAAAGGCGACGAGAAGTATACACCCCACCTATTGCCTTCCTCAAAACTCACCACACAATCTTTGACAGCATGACACTAGGATCACACCTCTACACAACATGGTACAACAGAACATGAAGTTATGTTAATCTACTTCTCTCTACAGTTCCAAATGCTTGAAGCAAAATCTACAGTATGTGCTCAGGGGCCATGTTCATGTTAACCAATCCAATCCTCTATTTTTACCATCAACTATCCACTGACCAATCCCAAAAGATGGTGGAACACTTCCCATGCAGTAGGGCCAAACCAGGGTCAATTTACGAAGAGATTTAAAGCTTCCCCAACGCCCCTACGAAAACTCTCTTCAAGCTACACAGCCACTTCCAGGTTAGCTGAAGTGTCAAAGAAGGGTGTCTTTCACAAAGACCATTCCCAATTTATTTCAACATTACTAGACTGGAGGGAGGTTGTGTAAGTCAGCAGCCAAAATGGATTAAATGCTTTCATTTCTACAAGAAATTGAAGTTATGATAATGAAATTTTAGAGCCAAAAAAGACTGGGAAGTGACTATTAAATATGACTCTCACATTACAGGTAAGGCTTCATGCAAATCAGTGACACAAGGGCTGGCAATTTGACAAAAAATTTAATCCAAGGGAAACCTTTCAAATACCTTTGTTATCGCATTGTCCTGGGAGCAGAAGAACATACATTAATTCAGCACTTTTCAACCTCTGTGCTGGGTCATACACCCAAAATTTATATTCACTTTTAGGTTGTTCCTGTGCCCTGTGCAGCTCATCGAGGAATCTCAGAATTAAAAATCCTTCCCTTAGCTATAGATTGCATATTATAAACACATACAGATAAATTCATCATTTGTATACATAGCATGCATACATACAAATACATTATATATATACCTACAAATACATATGCATACATACAGCTAAATACATCAAGGTTATGATCTCCCACATCATTATGTAGATGTAGGAAATAATTCCATGCTATCTCTTTTATGTGTGCCCTTCTCAATCTTACAACATCGAACCAAGTGACTATGAACTCCAGAAATTCTAAAATTCCTGCAAACATATTTTTTAAAAATTTAAAATAGCACACACAAAAAAAGAGAAAAGTAAATCCATAACGTGAACTAAATAAGAGGAAGGCTCAGTCACCCTTTCCTCTACCCCTGTGTTCCTGCATCTACTAGAATTCCTAACAGAAGGTAAGCAATCAGCAAAGATGTTTAAATAAGTAAATGGATCAAGGTAGTACTTGTAACCTTTCAAGATACTTTTGAGCCTATTAGCTCAAACCCACAATACTTTACAGGCTTAAAAGGACAAGTTTGATTATTGTTCCCATTTTGCAGAAAGGAAACACAAAGGGATTCGCTGACTTGCCTGAAGTCATGTATGTAACTGTCATGGTTAGGGACAGGTGTCAACTTGGCCAAGTTGTGGTACCTGTTCATCTGATTGGGCAAGCGCTGGCCTGTCTGTTGCAATGAGGACATTTCATAGGATTAGGTCATGATCACGTCAGCTACATCCACAGCTGATTCCATTTGTAATCAGCCAAAGGGGAGTGTCTTCTGCAATTAGGGATGCTAAATCCAATCATGGGAAGCCTTTTAAGGAGGACTCAGAGGAGACAGGTTGCATTCCTGCTTTGGCTGGTGAGCCTCTCCTGTGGAGTTCATCCAGGCCATCCATTGGAGTCGTCGGCTTCGCAGCCTGCCCTGTGGATTTTGGACTCTGCATTCCTACGGTCACGTGAGACACTTTCATAAATTTTATATTTGCAAGTGTTCCCTGTTGATTCTGTTTCTCTAGAGAACCCTAACTAATACAGTAACTAAGAGCAAAGTTGGGACTAATGACTGGGTTTCCTTGTCGGAATTCCACCTATTATTAGACAATTGGAACACAACACTTTTTCACCTGGAAATAGCTATACAAATATAAACTATTGTTAGTATACCATCTACCTTCCTAAAAAGAACTCTTTTGTGGGTTATCAGCTCTCTTTGAAATTGCCCATGCTGTACTATTCTACTAACGTGGAGATAGTTTTAGCCATGTCTTAAATGAAACTGCCCCACTCAAGAGCTAACTCATCAGCAAAGGCATAAAAATGAAATTTTCCACTGGCAAGCTGACCTCAACAGTGTCCAAGTTATCCTGAGTAACTTTCATATCACCTTCATCTGATTTGTCTTAAACTAGTCCCTTCAGCTGGGCATAGCCAGAAGGAGAAAACAATCGTATAATTTGTCTACAGGTACTTGGATCACTTTCCAGCTCATTTTGGCTGGGCAAATAATAGTTTGATATGCAGCACCTGCTAAGTGAAATGAAAATGAAAAATATTTTAAAGGGTTTTCTCTTAATGTCTTTATACTACTGTAAATGTGTGAAAATTTCATATTCAGCTTTTTATTACTGTTGATTGCTACACTGACAGGGGAAAATAATCCAAGCTGGCACATTAAGGAACCATGATTTTTTTTCTTCAAGTTGCTTACTTTTAAAAGAACAAGGCTAAACACTATTAAATGGTAAAAGTCACTTCAACTTTTATTCTCTAAGGCTTGAGGAGTAGAAGTATTTTTTATATGCTTTCTTAACCACTTTGCTCTTGTCTATTTGAAAAAAAAATTCCTTCTTTTGAGACAGTGGCATGCCCAAGCTGGGCCCTATGTCTTCAGTTTTGCCCCTCAACACCGCCACTTTGCCTCACTTCAAATAAATGCGCTTTCAGAACCTTCAGAAACATGCCTGCCCATCCCAGAGAGCTATAGCACTATAGAGAAAGAGTGAGCAGACAAAGAGTACCAAGAGTTATGGGCATATGCCAGAAGAGACTCCACAGAGAGGAGACCTGCCCTCTGGAAAGAGCGCCAGCATTAATCCAACTCTCTCAGAAGTGGGTTCAGCCCCACCAGTAACAACAAAGAAGATCTCAGCATTCTTCCAACAATGCTGGCTCTCAGATACTCATGAACGAGCTGCTTTAGAAGCGCACATTCATCCAAGAGGGGGTGTCGGTGGTAGAATTAGTCACACCTGCCAGTGAATAGCACATAACAGCTGTACAGACACAAGTGAATTATTGGTCTTAGGCTACAATCTCCCAGGAAGCAAACTATGCAATTTCTGCTGCATCTAGGCCGATGGAAAAGAACTTAACTTGCAAATGATGAAGTACCTTAATTGTGTCATCTTAAAGCATTTCATTACCATAACCAATGTCAAAAGGCTGGGAGAAGCCCAGCTGCAGTGTTCAGATGCCTGACCCTAAATTTTAGCAGCCATGGCACTTTCCTTCCTACTTAACCCTTATCATCTGATCCTGTATTTGGGTTCTGATTTGTCTGTTTGTAGGAGAGACAGCCCTAGAAACCAAATCTTCTGACTCCCAGTCCAGTGGTCCCTCCAATCACCACATTATTCTTTTGTTTTTATATAGCAGGAAAGTGGGCATTTCGGGGGAGAATATGTGGTATCTGATGGATTTCTCCCAGCATTAAATTTTGTGAACTCAACCTGCATTTACTAAGTACTTGCTGACCATCAAACCCCATGCAAGTTGGTGGAGATGATACATAACACATGTTACGGGCCCTCAAGGAAATATTCTAGACCAGGAGGCAAACCTTACATTAAGTTAACAACATTCTTCCAACAATACTTTCTAACAAACGATATGAGCTAAGCATTGTCCACATACCTTCAGAGAAACTACAATAAGATCACAATTACCTGTCACCAAGGAACATATAACTGTGTAAAACTGGGCTTAAAAGAGACCTCAAAGACCATCAGTTGAGCTCTTCACAGTCAACTATACCTTAGCCAAGTGGTTCTGGTCATGCTTCCTCTGAAATATTGCCATTTGCCTACTTCCTTCTTAAAATGTAGGGTGCAAAACTGAATCCAGTATTCTAGATGTGGCTTTCCTCATTTTTCTCAAATAATTTGCTTCTATTGTGGAATTAAAATTCACATCCAGACACTTAGAGGTATCAAAACAATTGTTTTCCTCATACATCACTCTTATCCCGAGACTTTGCTTGAACAGTTTATTTGAGGACCCGAGTATAAGTGTAATATTCTTAATTTTAATCTCTTCTGATTTGACCCATATATTCTACTGATAAATGCTGAGGGATCATATGCTTCTATTATTTGATCCTATTGTCCTTCCCAGTTCCATCTCCCACAAATGGGATACACGTACTTTCTGTATCTTCATCTAAGTCACTGATAAGTATATTTGTCAAGAGCCAGGAATAAGACCAAGCCCTGTGGAGAATTCCCAAGAAACATTCCTCTAAACTGACATTGCTCCATTCAGGTACCCTCTTCGAGTTGAGTCGTCCAGCACAAAGCTAAAACCAAACCTCCTGCTGAACTTCAAATACATAGTCCTTAATATATTTCCCTTATCTACAAAGACAAAGAAAAGAAAGAACCCAGACTGGCTTGGAACAATTACTGGTTCACAATACATCCTTGCAATAATCTTATTTAGATTCCAAAGGTCATCTTTACTTAGTAGGGGAACACCAAAGAGTGGAAACAGGACTCCGGTTCAGCCAAACATCAGGTGCTTAAAGACAATAATAGGGAAGGGAGCTGGAGGAACAGACTACAATCCGAGCATAAAAGGTCCTGAGCCTTTCATGGGAGAGGTTAGTCTTAACTCTGAAGGTGGTGGAAGAACAATGCATGCTTTGGAGCAAAGGAGGAGTGTGATTAGATCACCTAGGAAGAGACACCTGACAGGGGCAGGTAGGATAGTTAGTATTATGGGCTAGAATTATAAAGAACTGGACCTAATAACACTTCAGAAAAAAATATTTAAATTACTTGTTTAAATAGCAGATGGGGAAAAAAATCAGAACACAAGACACATGATGGAGGTTCAGACTGGTAACTGATCAGAAGGAGAAACAGCAAAGGAAGAAGCCAAGATGATACTGAGCCCCCCACCCCACCTTCACCCCGAGTAATAGTAATGGCATTAAGGAAGGCCAAAGAAAAGCTGCCTGTTGGAAGAGAGAAAAAGACAAGTCAGTTTGGACAGAGCAATTTTGAGATTCCCAAAGTATATTCAATGTGGAGCTGTCCAGAGGACAACTGAAACAATGGAATTGGAACTCAGGGGAAGACAGAAAGTGTGGCTGCTAACAAACTGGAGAGATCTTTATTTTGGAATTGACCATAGGAAAAGAGGTCAGAAAATGACCAGGAAAGTTATGTTGGCAAGATGTAAGAACATCTCGACGGAGACATGTTAGAGAAGAGAGTTAGAGATAAGCTCCAAAGACAAACACCATGTCAAATGACAGTCATCAAGGAGAAAGAAGAGTAAGAACTGGCAGTAGGATTTTGTGATTTGAAGGCTGAGATTTTCCAAAACGTATTTTAGCCTTAGTAGTGCTTCTCAGAGGTTAAGGTGCCACAGATCACCTGGGGATCTTGTTAAAATGAGGATATATTCTGACTAAGGTGGTTTATTATAGGACCCAAGATTCAGCATTTCCAACAAGCACTCAAGGGATGCTGATGCTACTGGTCCTTGGACCAGACTTTGAATACCAAGAGTGAGGGGTGGCTATGAGGTGAACATTTGGAGAATTGAGTGGTGAAGACTCTCTCCAGAAGTTTGGGAGAGGAAAAGTGAGCAATGGGATAGGTAATATACACTACGACTGTCATAGGAATTAAGAAATGGAAGAAGAAAGAACCAGTAGCACCAATTTTAAAGAAGTCCTCTGTCTTAGAAGTTCACCCTGAGAGTTTTGATAACTGTGCTAAGGGAATTCAGTATATAATTTCAGTTCCTCAGTCCTGTACTCTTACTTGACTCCACTGACTTAAAATACAGCTAAGTAAGAAGAGGAGAATTTGATGATTAAGTTGACCAGAAAACATTCAATGTATCCTTCTATGATCCTCCTCTTATAAACAGCTTTCTGACTAGAGAGCTGCTCCCACAATGCAGTTCTCTCTCTCGTTTCAGCTCCAAGTTTCCCAAATTCCACACCTGTTTGACTAGGACTTGGCCTCTGTTAACAGATTTTATATTTGGAAATGCCTCTGGCTGTGCCAAAAAGAACAAGCTAAGCAAAGGATTAACCAACACATTCTCACTGAAGCAGTCAGACTGGCACCCAGTTAAGAGGCAGAGAGCCACAGTTTCAGGTAAGTGCCCTCAACCCACTGCCACAGAGATGTATGGCAAAAGAACGCAACATTCAGTCTGGGCTCTCTGGCAAACATCTCTGTGCTTTTAAGTGGAAATTCTATTTTCAAAGGAATTTTCTTATCTCAACACACCCTAAGGAAACAGTATCATCTCCCCTATTCCTCCACAAGGAATCTCTGACTCACCAGGGTCCTGGAACCAGGCAGAAAGGATCTCCCCACTTGGGTGGTGCCAGGGTTTGGGGAACTTTCCCATATGAATTCTGGCTTCTAGAGCTGACTAGAAAATCTTTGTGGACTTTCCATTCCTTGGGATGAGTTGATCAAAATAATCAAAGGGATTGTTGAGAGAGGTTGCCATAGGCAGATTAAGATATATCACACTATCCTAAATGGACCAACCATTTTTAAAGGAAAATCTTTGTATTTTTATACGCAAAAGTAATCACTTAACATTTATGTAAAATCAAGTAATCACAGAATGTGACAACAACTTGGCCGTACCCCAGAGTGTGGACTTACCCAGAATCTCCAGGGTTCAACTAACTCGCTTTATTTACAAGATCCAGAGATATAAAGTGACTTTCCCAACACCACAGATGCTTTTTTTTATTAATTAAAAAAAATTAACTAACAAAACAATTAGAAATCATTCCATTCTACATATTCAATCAGTAATTCTTAATATCATCACCCAGTTGCATATTCATCATTTCTTAGTACATTTGCATCGATTTAGAAAAAGAAATAAAAAGACAACAGAAAAAGAAACAAAACGATAATAGAGAGAAAAATATATATATATATATACGTACCATACCCCTTACCCCACGCCTTCACCTACCACTATTTCAAACTGAATTTATTTTAACATCTGTTCCCCCTGTTATTTATTTTTATTCCATATGTTCTACTCTTCTGTTGATATAGTAGCTAAAAGGAGCACCAGACATAAGGTTTTCACATTCATAGAGTCTCATTGTGAAAGCTATATCATTGTTCAATCATCATCAGGAAACATGGCTACTGGAACACAGCACTACATTTTCAGGCAGTTCCCTCCAGCCTCTCCACTACATCTTGAACAACAAGGTGATATCTACTTAATGCGTAAGGATAACCTCCAGGATAACCTCTCGACTCTGTTTGGAATCTCTCAGCCATTGACACTTTGCCTCATTTTACTTTTCCCCCTTTTGGTCGAGAAGGTTCTCTCAGTCTCTTGATGTTAATTCTCAGCTCATTCTAGGGTTTTTCTCAGTCCTTTGATGCCGAGTCTCAGCTCATTCCAGGATCTTTGTCCCACATTGCCAGGAAGGTCCACACCCCTGGGAGTCATGTCCCACGCACAGAGGGGGAGGACCACAAATGCTTTTGATAAAATTTATACCACAGCTCATTTCAAAAAGGATCTAAGGCAGGAGTCACCTGGTTGATGGCAGTGCCATCAGCAAAGGGGCATAAGCCCTTAACTAGAATTCAAGTTAATGTATACATTGAATACTAACTGTATGTTAAGCAGCACAATGTTCTAATGAAACATATGGAAACTTTTGCTCTCACATCAAAGTGCCTGAAAATAGCATTCCTCTATCAAAGGAAATAAACTCCACTATGCCAATACCCTCTTGATCATACTAGAAGCCCCTAACTTTTTCACTAAGTCTAATTTTCAGGGAGGTGCTGGGAAAAGTTTTTAGCAGACACAGAGCAAAAGGAGGACAAGAAATGCAATCACTGACTAACATCTAGTTGACTTTCTCCCTGCCCCCACAAATTAGATGAAAATGTTTCCCGATCTTTTCTCTCGAGGAGGGGCATGGGCTATGAATGCTGTTTGCTCAATAAAGCATCCCACTATCTATCCCTTCCTCCATCGCAGAAAGGCAGAAAAAATACCCATTTTGCTGGCTGTATCCTCCATTCACAGGGGCTGTCGTGGAGGATTTAGATGCCTCCTAGTAAAGTCACTCAGGCTAGGCCTCCTACATGTCAATTTGAAAGGACACATCAAAATACCTTGTCCCTGAAAACCCCGTGGAGCCCAGATGTGAGACAGCTGGACTTAGCAAATCCACACACAGCTCCACACATTATACGGCTTTAAAAGGAAAACTAAAAACAGCTTAGTGAAAACAAGAGCAACTTGCTTAAAAGATGAATAAGGATGCAATCAGGCAAAGCAGGAAAAAAGAGTAGGAGGGCATCTTGTCCCATGCTTCACACCCAAGCCCACCTGGCTCTCAGCATCCACCTAGAGCCAGTTCAGCTCTGGTGAAACAGGTACTTTTGTATTGCAGTAGAAGACCTAGACAGACCAGAACCCAGGCCTCACATCTGCTCCCGACGGAGCATCTTCCTTCATCTGCCCCATCAGTACCAATCCTAAAGGACTAGACCACGGGCTTTCACGGTCGCACTGCCTTCTGGGAGCCCAAAGGACTTCCAAACCCATTTACAACACGTTCGCGCAGTCCTGAGAATTAAAAAGTCAGATGTTTGTTGATATGATTTAACTTAGGCCTATCATTTTACTTTTGTCTTCTGTTTGTTCTGCTACTTTTTTGCTCCTCTTTACTTCTTTTCCTGCCTTCTTTTACAGTACATGATTTTTTTTTTAGAATTTCTTTTTAATTGATTTAATGTCCTTTTAGGTATGAATTTGTATTAATTTCTAGGAGTTGTTCTAGGATTACAATATACAGTCTTAATTTGTCCCAAACTACTTGATATCATACCACTTCAGGTAAAACGATAAAATCTTGCAAACGCATATGTCATTAACCTCCACCCCAAGCCTTCATGCCGAAGTTGTCACATATACCACATCTACAAACCCTATAAATTCCAAAATACAATGGTATAGTTTGGGGATGAAACAATAATTTGTATTTTAGATGAATTATAGGAAAAATTGTCTTTTTCACTTACCCATATATTCATCAGATCTAATGCTGTTCATTCCTTCTTGAAGAGGAATTTCCATTTGATTTCATTTCCCTTCAATCTGTAGACACTCCATTAGCCTTTCTTACAGTGTGGCTCTGCTAATGATTAATTCTCTTAATTGGTTAATTATTTTAGTTTTCTTCTACCTGAAAACATCTTTATTTCACCTTCATTCTTGAGGCATATTTTTGGTGGATAAAAAAATTTTCAATTGACTTTTTTTTTAAGCACTTTAAAGCTGATGAGAATTTAACATAATTCAAATTGTTGCTCCCCTTTAAGCAATGTGTATTCTTCGCTAGCTGTTTTCAAGTTTGTTTGTTTTTTTTTTCATCTTTGGTTTTTCAGAAGCTTAACTATGATGTGCCTAGGTTTTCTTAAAGTTAATCCTTCTTGGTGTTCACGAAGCTCTTTAAATATATAAATGTATGCCTTTCACCAATTGTGGGAAATTTCCAGCCATTGTTTCTTCAAAAAAAATTTTGGCCCAATTATTTCAATCACCTTCTGTAATTCCAATATATTAGGACTTATATTAGAACTTTTGCTACTGCCTCACAGGTTACTCAAATGTGGTTAAAATGGGAAATTTGAGATCTATATGCGTTACTACAATTAAAAAGCTTATGAAAAGTTATAGACATTGCTTTTTCTTTCTTTTCTTTGTGTATATATATTATATTTAACAATAAAAAACATTTTAAAAGTTATAGAACACAAACATTAAGGAAAAAAAAGAAACAGACTCAGGCAACAAATGATAAAGTAACCAATGTAACCAGAAACAGAAGTATTGCAGATATTGCAACTAAAAGATAGGGACTTAAAATTTTTAATCTAGAAGAAAAGGTAGATGACATGCATGAACAGATGGGTAATTTCAGAAGAGAAGTGGAAACTATTAAAGAACAGTCATATGGAAGTAGTAGAAATAAATAGCATGATATCTGAGAGATAAGACAGACTTAGGAGCAGACCTGACACAGCAAAGAAAATGATCCATGAACTTAAAAATAGGTTAGTAGAAATTATCCAAACTGACACAACATAAGAAAAAAATGTGAGAAAATAAAACAGAATCCAAGAGCTATGCGATGATGTATCAAGCAGAATATATTATTCTTTGAAGGTGGAGGAAAGGGAATTTGGAGCTCCCCACTCACAAAAAAAAAGGAGAGAAAATGGGGCAGAAAAAAAATGTTTACAAGAATAATCGGCAAGAATTTTCTCTAAATTAATGAATAACATCAAACCATAGTTCAAAGAAGTTCAGAAAACCCCATTCACATCACAGTCAAACTGCTGAAAATCAAAGTTAAAGAGAAAATCTTAAAGGCAGCCATGGTGTGGGGACAGAATTTATACTGAAGAACAAAACTTACAGTGGCAGCCTACTTCTCAGCAGAAATAGCACAAAGAAGAAAATGGAATTACCTCTTTAAAGTGCTGAAAGAAAAAACTGCCAACCCAGAATTCAAAATCCAGTGAAAATATTTTCTAAAATGAAGATAAGCTACCTCACCCCACGTACAAAAATTAATTAAAAATGGATCAGTGACCCAAATATAAGAGCCCAAACTATGAAACTCTTAGAAAAAAACACAAGGGTCAATCTTGGTGACCTTGGATTTGGCAATGGATTCTTAGATTTGATAGCAAAAGCTCGACCAACACAAGAAGTAATAGGTAAATTATTTGTGCAAAGGATACCCTCATGAACATTTAAAAAGACAAGCTACATATAATCTAGGAATGCCTAGAGTGTATAATGATAGTGACTAAATGTACAAATTTAAAAATGTTTTGCATGAGGAAGAACAAAGGAATGTCAATAATGCAGGGTGTTGAAAACAGATGGTAATTAACATTTTAAAACTTTAAATTATGTGTAAGACTAAAGCGAAAGATGTTTATTTGGTACAAAATTTGTATTATTACTAATGCATTTCCTATTATAAGTTATGTGGACAGGTTAACTGAACACCAAAAGTACATGGAACCTTGAGTAGGGCATGAGATTTTGTAGGTTTGATCTGAGTGATGCCCCAATAAATCCCAGAAGGATTTGAACAGTGAATAAAAATGTATTTGCAAAGTCCCCTTTGGGGAATGATGAGAAAGGGGGAAAATTCACCTTCCCCAAGGACAGAATTCTTGATATTCTCACAAGCAGTGGGGACAATCAAAGCAATAGGCTGAGCCCCCAATCTTGGGGTTTGTTCATATGGAACATCACCCGGCAAAGGATAGGCTAAGCCCACTTAAAATTAGGCCTAAGAGTCACCCCCAAGAGAATCCCTTTTGCTGCTCAGATGTGGCCTCTCTCTCTCAGCCAATATGACAAGCAAACTCACTGCCCTTCCCCCTTCTATGCCGGACCTGACTCCCAGGGGTGTGGACCTTCCTGGCAATGTGGGACAGAAATCCTAGAATGAGCTGGGACCAGCACCAAGGAACTGAGAAAACCTTCTCAACCGAAAGTGCGAAGAGAGAAATGAAACAAAAAGTGTCAATGGCTGAGAGATTCCAAACAGAGTCGAGAGGTTATCCTGGAGGTTATTCTTATGCATTAAATAGATATCACCTTGTTAGTTAGGCATAACAGAGAAGCTGGAGGGAAGTGTCTGAAAATGTAGAGCTGTGTTCCAGTAGCCATGTTTCTTGAAGGTGATTGTATAATGATATAGCTTTCGGCAACATGACTGTGTGATTGTGAAAACCCTGCGTCTGATACTTCTTTTATCTACCTTATGGACAGATGAGTAAAACATATGGATTAAAAATAAATAAATAATAGGGGGAACAAATGTCAAAATAAATTTAGTAGCTTGTAATGTTAGTGATCAATGAATGGGAGGGGTAAGGGGTATGGTATGCATAAATTTTTTCCTGTTTTCTTTTTATTTCTTTTTCTGAATTGATGCAAATGTTCTAAGAAATGATCATGATGATAAATATACAACTATGTGATAAAAAAAGAATGTTCATATTGTATGTTGATTGATTTTATTAATAAAAAAGAAATGTAACACTAAAAAACTGCTTATAAAAGTTAAAGTTTATAAAATTTACAGTAAACTTTATCTTTAAAAAAATACAACCTACAGAATGGGAAAAAATATTTGCAAATCATTTATTTGGTAAGGGTCTAGTACACAGAATTTATAAAGAGCTTTCACAATTCAAGTACAACTCAATTAAAAATGGGCAAAAACAGACTTTTCTTCAAACAAGATATGCAAATGGCCAACAATCACATGCATTAGGGAAATGCACACCAAAACCACACTAAGATACCACGTAACACCCCCTAGGATGGGTACAGTCTATGGCAAGATACATACGGACAAATATTATATGATGTCACTTAGACATTTAGAAGCAAATTCACAGAAACAGAAAGGTGATGAGATGTTATAAGGGGATGGAAGAAGGGAGGCAGGGAAAGTTTTTGCTCGGTGGGGATAGAGTCGAGAGGTTATCGTGGAGGTTATTCTTACACATTTTATTTACGTCTGTAAGTAAAAAATTTTAATTAATCAATAACAACGGTTGGAAAAGATGTAGAGAAACTGGAACCTTCATGCATTGCTGATGTGAATATGAAATGGTTCAACTGCTATGGAAAACAATCTGGCAGTTTCCAAAAAAGCTTAAAATAGAATTACCACATGACCCAATAATTCCATTCTTAGATATATACCCAAAAGAATTAACAAGAGGTACTCAAACAAATATATGTACATCAATATTCATAGCAACATTATTCACAATAGCCAATATGGATATTCAGAAACAACACACTGGCCCATGAAAAGATAAACAAAATATATATACATACAATGGAAAATTATTCAACCATGAAAAGGAATAAAATATACATTCTACAACATGGATAAACTGTGGAAACATCATGCTACACAAAAGACACCAGAGACAAAATGTCACATATTGTATAATTCCATTTACAGAAAATATCCAAAATAGGTAAATTCACAAAGGCAGAAAGCAGACTGAGGGTTGTCAAGGGTTTAGTGGGGAGGAAGAATGGAGAATAACTGCTAAATGGATATGGGGATTTGCTTGGTAGTGAAAAAAATGTTCTAGAAGTAGATAGACAGTTGGTTGCATAACATACTCGGTGTGCTGAACGGCACTCAATTGTTTGCTTTAAAACATCTAAATTTTGTTACATGAATTTCATCTCAAAAAAAAAACTAGTGAAAGACAGATACAGAAGAGTCAGAGAAAGAAATATGATGACAGAAACAGGAGTGGGAGAGAGTTTTAAAGATACTGAACTACAGACTTGGAAGATGGAGTTAAGAGTCAACAGCCAAGGAATGCACATGGATTCTAGGAGCTGAAAAAGGAAAGGGATTCTCCTCTCCAGAAGGAATGCAACTTTGTTCATACCTTGATTTTTAGTCCAATGAGACTTCTGAACTTCAACACTAAGACAATAAACTTGCGTCACCTTAAGCAAGTTAAAAATGCAAAAAAAATTTTAATGATGCTAAGTTAAAGAATTTTTCAAAGAAAAGCGGAGTCAATTCATTGCTAGTATATCTACACTAAAAAATATTAAAGGAAGATGTTCAGGTAGAAAGAGCCTGACAGCAGAAGGAAAAATGGATCTATACAAAGAAAAACAGACCTCCAGAAATGGTAAAAAAAAAAAAAATATATATATATATATGACTAATATGGTGAAGTTTTTTCTTTACTGTTAATCTCTTTAAAAGATATCTAAAGAAAAAATAGCAACAATATTTTGTGGTGTTTATATCATATATAGAAGTAATATGTATGACAACAAAAGAATAAAGAGAGGGGAAACAGGAATAAACTATTGTAAGGTCTTTAAACTACACTTAAATTGATAAATTATTTTAAGACAAATTATAACAAATTAAAGATGTCTATTGTATATCCTAAATCAAGCACTAGAATTTTAAAAATGGGTGAAGCATATAAGCCAATAGAAATGATAAACTGGAATCATAAATAAATACATATACTCGTGAAAAAGGCACGAAAAGGAGGAAACAGGAACAGAGGGTGTTCTAGTTCGCTAGCTGCCGGAATGCAATATACCAGAAACAGAATGGCTTTTAAAAAGGAGAATTTAATAAGTTGCTAGTTTACAATTCCAAGGCTGAGAAAATGTCCCAATTAAAGCAAGTCTATAGAAATGTCCAATCTAAGGCACCCAGGGACAGTTACCTTGATTCAAGACGGCTAATGAAATTCAGGGTTTCTCTCTCAAGTGGAAAGGCACACAGCAAACATGGTCAGGGTTCCTCTCTCACCTGGAAGGGCACGTGGTGAACACAGCATCATCTGCTAGCTTTCTCTCCTGGCTTCCTGTTTCATGAAGCTCCCCGGGAGGCATTTTCCTTCTTCATCTCCAAAGGTCGCTGACTGGTACACTCTCTGCTTCTCATAACTATGTCATTCTCTGTTCTCTCGGCTTTTTCTCATCGTTCTCTCTTACAGGATTCCACTAAGCTAATCAAGACCCACCGGAATGGGTGGGGACATGTCTCCACCTAATCCATCATAACAATCACTCTATACTGAGTCACATCTCCAGGGAGATGATCTAATTACAGTTTCAAATATACAGTATTGAATAGGGATTAGAAGAAATGGCTGCCTTTACAAAACGAGGTTAGGATTCAAACGTGGCTTTTCTAAGGGACATACATCCTTTCAAACCGGTACAAAGAACAAATGGGATAAATAGAAAACAATAAAAATGGTACATTTAAAACTGATTATATCAATAATTCTATTAAATATAAATGGCCTGAACATTCCAATTAACAAGCAGGAAACATTAAACTGGAAAAGAAAGAAGACCCGCCTACAGGATCTCTGAAAGAAATTCACTATAATCATCAAGAAAGAAGATTTAAAACAACAGAAAGATAGAAACATGACACTAAACAAAAGAAAGCTGGAGTCTCTATTTTAATACAATACAAAGTAGGCTTCAGAGCAAGGATTATCATCAGGGACAAAAGGGACAATTTCTCAAGAAGACCTAACAAACATGTACATGTCAAATAAAAGAGTTTCAAACTAAATAAAGAAAAAACTGATTGAAGTGAGAGAAGAAATAGACAAAAAAAACACAATTATAGTTAGAAACTTTAATATCCCTCGCAGTAATTTATAAGAAGTAGAGAAAACAATAAGGATATAAAAATCATAAAGAACACTATCGACCAACTTGACTTAATTGACATGTAGAAATGTCATTGATATCCCAACAATAGAAGAATGCATATTCTTTTCAAAAGGACATGGGACATTCACCAAGAAGACCAATTTCTAAGCCATAAAACAAACAATAAAATTAAAAGCACTGATAAAATACAACATTATTTCTGACCACAATGAAATTAAACTAGAAATCAATAATAGAAAGATAGCTGGAAAATTCTCAAATATTTGAAAACCAATTTACTTCTAAATAATCCAAGGACCAAAAAAAAAAACTCGAATTGGAAATTAGAAAGTGTTCTACTTCAATGAAATAGCAAAATATCAAAAATATGAGGCATTTATTTGTTTCATGTTCATATCAGCAGAAAAGAATGGTCTCAAGGCAATGATCAAAGCTTCCACCTTAAAAAAAACAGAAAGACCAAATTAAATCCAAAACAAGAAAAGGAAAGAACTCAAGAGCAGAAGTCAGTGAAAACCACAGAGTACAACAATGAAACCAAAAGCAAGATCATTGAAAATAGCAGTAAAATTTATAGACCTGTAGCTAGGCTGACCAAAAGCAAAACAAAAATTATACAAATTACCAATATCAGGAATGAAAGCACACACATTACTACAGAGTCTATGGAGTTTAAAAGTATAATAAGGAAATATTATTAATTTTAACTTAGAAAACATGGACAAACTCGTAAAAGATATAAACATTCAAAGCTACCTCAAGAAAAAAATCCAACTAAAGAGCTCTATACCTCTTACAAAAATTAAATTCATAGGCAAAAACCTTTCCACAAAGAAAACTCCAGAACCAAATGTCTTCACTGGTGAATTCTATCAAATATTTAAGGAACAAATAATACTGAATCTGTGTAAACTCTTCCAGAAAATGGAAGATATGAGAACACTTCCCAACTCATTCTGTGAGGCAAATATTACCCTAGTACCAAATCCATAAAAAGGCTTTACAAGATATCCCTCATGAACAAAGGTACAAAACTTCATATATATTTGCAAATCAAATCTAGCAACATTTGAAAAGGATGACAGGTAATGAATTTGATGGGTTTAAATAGCTGATAGGCTATCAATGAAACTCACCATATCAAGAAATCAATTCAGAAGATGCAAAAAAGCCTTTGACAAAATGCAACAACATCCATTTGTGATAAGATATCTCAGCAAATAGAAGGAACCTGATAAATAGCATCTAAGAAAAATCTACAGGTATTATCATATGTAATGGTACAAGACCAAGTGCTTTCCAGCAAAGACAGGTAACAAGGCAAGATAGCCACAACATGTAATCAAGACTGCAAAGGAAATCCTACCCAATGAAATAAGACAAGAACACTATATATATAGGTATACAGCTTGCAAAGAAGGAAGCGAAACTGTTTTTATTCCCAGACAGCCTGGCCATTTACGTAGAAAATATAAAAGAATCTACAAAAAAAGCCTACTAGAATTAACATTAATTTAGCAAGGGCACAGAATACAAGGTAAATTACTAAAATTAGTTATACTTCTATATTAAAAATGAACAATTCAAAATTGAAATTAAAAATCCTACAATTTACAACAGGATCAAAAACATGCAGAAGAAGACAAAGTTAACAAATACATATATATATAGAGAGAGAGAGAGAGAGAGAAACATCGTCAACACAGCAACATAAGACATCTCCTGCAAAAGCTTTCCCACCGAATCAACTAATAAAAGGACAAACCTCACTTTCTTAGAACTCTGGAGGACAACAGAGACTGGAGAAGGACTCCAAATGCTGAAACAAGGGAAAAAATAAATAACCTTCAAGACCAGAGAGATTTTCTTCCCAGAGCCACCAGTCTGGACCTATCCCTCTCACTCTGTCCAGTACTGCTTGGGTCCCTCCTGCTGCACATAGAGACTACAGAGACAGTAAGAGAGGTGAGTTAGAACCGCAAGTGTACTACCCAAGCACAGAGACCCAAGCCCAAAAAGGCCCAGGGCAGAGCACAAGTCATTGAGGAATGCCAGATACAGAAGGGGCTTGGGTGAGGGGAATAAAAGAGAGACTGAGGCAGAACTGTAGATTACACTCAATCCAGTCCCTGTTCAGTGGACCACCACTTAAATGCAAAACAGACCTTTATGGCCTAGCCCACCCTTCTAGATAGGTCCACCTCTCTGGATCAGCTTATCTTTTTGGATTGACCCCATCTATGTCTAGGGCAGGATACCTTAATGGAAGTAGAAAAGCCTCACAGGAAAAAAAAAAAAAAATGGAGGGGGGGAATGAGCTGCTGTAAGACAAGATGGGTTCCAGAACTGGAAACTATAAGGAAAGGGTGGCACAGAGTTAGGGAGAGAATATAGACAAATCATAGGCGCTGCTGAGAAAAATATGCACAAAAACAGAACAGATCAAGATTTCAGCAGAAGGAGCAAAGGAAGAAGGCAAGGAAGAGGAAAGGAAGTTTTCCCCTGAAGATAAAACAATTATACAAAACAGTACAATCTTAAAATTTTAATGCCTATCTAGGGCAAGAAAATGCTGAAGAAGGGCTGAAAACATGTAAACAGCTAAACACGAGCTACTCTAAAGCTCCAGAATAAAGTTTGACCAAGTATCAAAGCAGAGCCTCAACACAAAGCCAACCAACAGTAAAAGCCTAGACAAGACCAATAAACTGACCTTCAAAGTTAACATCAAAATAACGAGATGCCCAGACATCAGCAGAAAATTACAAGCCATACTAAGAAACAGGAAGATATGGCTCATTCAAGGGAATGAATTAAAACTTCAGAGGAGATACAGAATTTGGAACAACCCAAAGAAGTTTAGACAAATCTAAATCAATGTAAGGAGATGAGGGAGAGTATGGATACAGAGCTTAAAGATATTAAGAGGACAATGTAGGAGCATAAAAAAGCATTTGAGGGCAGTGTGGCAGTGGCTCAGTGGCAGAATTCTCACCTGCCATGCTGGAGACCCAGATTTCATTCCGGAGACCCAGATTTCATTCCCAAGACCCAGGGTCGATTCCTGGTGCCTGCCCATGCCAAAAAAATAAAAGAGAGAAAGAGAAGAAGAAAGAGCTAAAATTAAAAGCCTAACTACACATGGAGGAACTAGAAAAAGAACAGCAAACTATATCCAAAATAAGCAGAGAAATAAATATTAGAGCAGAAATGAATAGAGAATGAAAAAACAATAGAGCATTAACAAACCAAAAGTTGATGCTTTGAAAACACCAATAAACTTGTGTCAAAGCCTTAGCTAGCCCAACAAAGATAAAAAGAGAGAAAATGCAAATAAATAAAATCAGAAGCAAGAGGGGGGACATTACTACTGACCCCACAGAAATAAAAAGGATCATAAAAGGATATTATGAACAACTGTATGCAACAAATTAGACAACCGAGATGAAACAGACAAATTCCTAAAAACACATCAAACAACCTACACTGACCCTAGAAGATCTCACAGACAATTACAAGTAAAGAAATTGAATCAGTCCTCAAAAAGCTCCCAACAAAGAAAAGTCCAGGACCAGGTGGCTGCACAGATAAATTCTACCAAACATTCCAAGAAGAATCAATACCAATCCTGCCTAAATGCTTCCAAATCATTGAACAGGAAGGAACAATACCTAACTCATTCTATGAGACTAACGTCACCCTAATACCACAGCTAGATAAAGATACTATAAGAAACGACATTTACAGACCAATTTCCCTTAGGAATATAAATGCAAAGTCTTCAACAAAATATCTGCAAACTGAATCCAAAAGCACATTAAAAGATTATACACCAAGATCAAGTGTATTTTACACCAGGTTTGCAAAGGTGGTTCAACCTAAGAAAATCAATTAGTCCACTACATTAACAGAATGAGAGGGGGGAAAAAATACATGATTATCTCAAATTATGCAGAAAAGACATTTGAAAAAATCCAGCATCCTTTCTTGATAAAAAACACTTTGAAATATAGGAATAGAAGGAAACTTCCACCACATAATCAAGACATATATGAAAAAACCCACAGCTAACACTGTACTTGATGGTGAAAGACTGAAAGCTTTTCCTCTTAACCTGGAAAGAGACAAGTACGGCCATTGTCACCACAGCTCATTCAATACTGCGCTGGAAGTTCTAGCCAGGGAAGATGTAAAATTTTCACAGATGATATGGTCATATAGACAGTGAGTTCCAAATAATCTACAACAAAACTACTAGAGCTAATAAATGAATTCAGCAAAGTGGCAGGGTATAAGTTCAACAAGCAAAAATCAGTGTTTCTAAACACTAGTAATGAGCAATCTGAGGAAGAAATAGAAAATGTCCTTTCCAATAGCAACTAAAATAATCAAATATCCAGGTATTAATTTAACCAAGGATGTAAAGGACTTGTACACAGAAAATTACCAAACATCACAAAAGAAATCAAAGAAAATCGAAATAAATGCAAGGACATTCCATGACCAGGGATTGGAAGACTAAACACTGTTAAGATGGAATTCAACCCCAAGTGATTTACAGAGTCAGCACAATCCCTATCAAAATTCCAGCAGCCTGCTTTGCAGAAATAGAAAATGTAATCTTCAAATTTATTTGGAAGGGCAAGGGGGCTCACATAGCCGAAAATACCTTCAGAAGATGAACGAAGTGGTAGGACTCACACTTCCTAACTTTAACGCTTATTTCAAAGCTACAGTGGTCAAAAGAGCATGGTACGGACACAAGGACAGACATATTGGCCAATGGAAAACAGAACTAGGAGCTCAGATACAGACCCTCATATCGATGGCAAATCGATTTTTCACAAGGCTCCCAAGTTCACTCAGCCGGGAAAGAACAGTCTTTTCAATAAATGGTGTTGAGAGATCTGGCTATCCATAACCAAAAGAATGAAAGAGGAGCACTATCTCACACCCTACAGAAAAATTAACTCAAAATGGATTAAAGACCTAAATATAAAAACCAGGATGGTAAATCTCCTAGAAGAAAATGTAGGGAAGCATCTTCAGGAACCTGTGGTAGGTAATGGGTTTTTAGACTTAACACCAAAAGCACAAGCTACAAAAGAAAAAAATAAATAAGTAGGACCTCATCGAAATTTAAAACCTGTGTGCAAAGGACTTTGTCATCAAAGCAAAAAGACAATCTAGTCAATAGAAAATCTTTAGAAACCAAAGTTTAATAAGAGTTTCGTATATACCCAGACTATATAAAGAAATCCTGTAACAACAAGAGGACAAAAAAAATTTTAATGGGTAAAAGACTTGAATAGATATTTCTCCCAAGGGTATATGAGAGATGGCTAAAAAAAAAGTACATGAAAAGATGTTCAAAATCAGTAACTAATAGGGAAATGCAAATCAAAACCACAATGAGATGCCATTTTCTACCCACTAAAATGGCTACTATTTTTTGAAAATATTTTAACAGGTAAAAGACTTGAATAGACACATCTCGCAAGAGTATATGAGAGATGGCTTTTAAAAAGTACATGAAAAGATGTTCAAAATCATTAGCTAGGGAAATGCAAATCGAAACGATGATGAGGTATCATTTCCTACCCACTAAAATGGCTACTGTTTTTAAAAGATAGAAAATTACAAGAATTAGAGAGGATGTGTAAAAACAGAAACACCTTTTCACTGCTGGTGTCAATGTAAAACGGTGCAGCCACTGTGAAAGGCAGTTTGACAATTCCTCAGAAATCTAAATGTAGCATTGCCTTGTGACTGGGCATTCCCCCCCAGGTATATATAGGATGTATATGCCCAAAAGAATTGAAAACCTAAACAGATATTTACACACCAATGTTCATAGCAGTATTATTCAGGATTGACAAAAGGTAGCTGCAACCCAAGTGTCCATCAACAAATGAATGGATAAACAAAATGTGGTATATACATACATGGAATATTGTTCAGCATTAAAAAGGAATGAAGTTCCACAAGGGTAAGGAAGACGTTGTCTATATTTTAGAACCACAATTACTCTTTGAGACTAAAGGAAAAAAGGTTTATTTTGTCTGGAACCTAAATTTTCTGTAGCACACAATCTAACTCAGCCTGTCTGGATAGCTCATTTAAACAATCAAAACACAGGGAACCAAGAATAAGACCAAGGGCCTTTAATCCTGGATAGCTAAATATAATATCTAGATACATCTTAGAATATAGTAAGCATAATAAAAAAAATACTGACAAAGTCCCATGAAGGACGGGAGAAAAAATATGGAAACATCAAACTTTGCCACCGGGGAAACCCCCAATACCATGTCAAACATTAAGGACACCCAAATCAATGAACCAAGCCCTTGATCTTGAGGCTGACACTTGTGAAGCTTATGTAGATAGTGGAGAACCTTAGGCTACCTATAGGTACGTCTAAGAGTTATTTCTGGAGGACCTCTTTCGTTGCTCAGATATGGCCTCACTCTTTCTGAGCCCAACTCTGCAAAATGAAATCATTGCCTTCCCCTCTACATGGGACATGACATCCAAGGGTGAAAGCCTCCCTGGCAGCATGGGAGATGATTCCCAGGGATGAGTCCAGCCCTGGCACCTTGGGATCAACAATTTCATGCAGAGCAAAAGGGAGGAAAGAAGTATAACCAATAAAATATCAGTGGCTGAGAAAGTTCAAATAGAATCAAGCGGCTACTCTGGAGGTCACTCTTACACAAGCTTCAGTTAGACATTGCTACCTATTATAACTTGCCAAAACCATTACAGCCAATCCCAAAGAAGACCTAGGGCAATATATAAGACTTTATAAAGGTTCCATGCACTAGAATAACTTTTAAGAAACCTACAACCTCTAGATGAGTTCCTAGAAAAGATAAGTCCTGAAACCTAGAGGGCTCAGCCTCTCCAGAACATCAGCTAGTTCCATTTCCCTACCCCATATTATTGATAGCCCCTTCCAACATAAAAAGTTAGAATGGCCAAAGCCCAAATATCCCTAGAGTGGGAAAGAAAGATGGTGGTGGTGGAGTTATACAGAGAAGGTAGGGTTTAACAAACGAATATGATTGCTGAATCATTAAATTGATCATTTCTTTTAGTGTTTAGTATCTTAGAACAGCTAGAAGTAAAAACCTAAAATTGTGGGCTTGTAACCCATACCAAACTCTGAAATCTGTTCTACAACTAACTGTTGTGCTGTGCTTTGAAATTTATGGCTTTTTTATACATATGTTACTTTTCACAAAAAAAGAAAACAAGTCAATTGTGATAATAAAAAATATTTATTCCTTCTAGCCTCCTATAGTTTGGAGCAGCTAGAAGGAAAAATCTGAGATGATGATATGGTAGCCCATGACAAACTCTGGAATCTGTCCTGTAACTACTTGTTGAAGAATGCTTTGAAAACTATTGCTTTTTTTTTCCTTTCTTTGCTTTGTGTGTGTGTGTGTGTGTATACACACACATATATGTAATATTAAACAATAAAAATGTTTAAAAAAAAAGAATGAAGTTCTGATTCATGTGACAACATGGATGAATCTTGAAAACAAAATGTTTAGTGAAATAAGCCAGAAACAAAAGCATAAATATTGTATGATTACCACTAATATGTAATAATCAGAATATGCAAACTCAGTCAAAATCTAGAATTCAGGTTATCAGGGGATGGGTTGGAGTCAGGGAATAGGGATTTAATGCTTAATGGATTCCATAGTTTAAGAAAAGAATGGTGATTGATGGTAGTACAACATTGTGAGTATAATTAATAGCAAAAAATCATATCAAAGTGGTTAAAAGGAGAAATTTTAGGTCATATATACATCACCAGAATGAAAATTAGAAGATAAAACATGGAACGGTACAACACAGGGAACGCTATTTTAAACAATGGACTATAGTTACTACTACAATTATTAAAATGTTCTTTCATGAGTTATAGCAGATGTACCACATTAATTAATACATAGTGTCAACAACAGGGTGGTATACTAGAAAAAAAAATACCCTAATATAAACCATGGACTATAGTTAATAGTACAATTTTAACATTCTTTCATCAATTATCACCAAGATACCAAATTAATGCAAAATGTTGTTAATGGGGACACTTTTTTAACGGTTTTCTGTAAATCTACAATTTTTCTGATAAAAAAGTAAATAAAAAGTCACTTAAAAAGGCGAGGAAGCACAGTACAAATGTTGGTAGACATAGTTGGAATTTGGAGATAAAAGGAGGAATTTGGAGACTTTCTTAAGAAGTGAAATTTGCTGAAAATCAGGATGTAAGGTAGTCCTTCCCTACACAGACGAATAAAGGAAACTGCCTTCCTCTCTGCTATGGAGGAGCGAGTGGAAAGATATTCCCATTTCGTGAACTCATTTCTGTTGAGACTTTTCAGACAAGTCCAGTGGTGGAAAGAACACTGGATTAAGAGTCAGAGACATAGGTTCTGGCCAGGGTTCTATGCAACTAGTAAACTTTTCAATCCTGTCCCTATTTTGGGCTTCAGTTTCCTTATCAATGTTGTGAATGAGTTCGTCGATATGCTCTACCATGAAACTAGTATAAATAACAAAAGCACTGGTGACAAATAAAGCCTTACTGTCAGTAGAAATATATATATTATATAATACATACAAGAGACTTGAACAGTGAATGGTATAAAATATTTTTAAGATAAATTTTAAAAGACCTGAATAAATGGAGAGAAAGACCATGTTCATAGACTGGAAGACACAATAGTTTTATAATGTTAATTCTACCCAATTTGCTCCACAGATTGAATGAAATTTCAATCAAAATGTCAGCAGGCATTTTGTGGTAGAAATTGACAAGCTGACTTTAAAATTTATATAAAAACCTACACCTAGAATAGCCAAAACATTATTGAAAAATAACCAAGTTGGGTTCATAACATTTTATTTCAAGGCTTCCTAAAAAGATTTACTATAAAGTAATCAACAGAGTTTGGTATTAACTTAGGCTAGACATACAGATCAATGGAATAGACTGAAGTTCAGAAATAGATTCACATCGACTGATTTACAAAACGGTGCCAGAGAAATTCAATGGAGAAAGGATAGTATTTTCAACAATAATATAAATCTCAATTCTTACCTCAAATGCTAAGAAAAAACAACCTGAAATGGCTCATGGATCTAAGTGTAAAAACTACAACTATAGAATGCCCGGGAAAAAAATGCAGACGAAAATCATTGTAACCTTGATTTAGGCAGATTTCTTATTAACACACACAAAAGTAGAAACCATAAAAGAAATATAAAAGATAAATTAGGTTTCATCAAAATTTAAATCTTCTGCCATTTGAGAGACACTGTTGAAAGAAAAGATTTTTCCAGGAGATTTCCTGGAGAAAATTTGCAAAATGCAAGTTTAATAAAAGATTTGTATCCAGAATATATAAGGAAATCTTGATGCAAGATTTCAAGAGGCACTTCACCACAGAAGATTTACAGAAAGCAAGTAAGCATATGAAAAGATGCTCAACATCATTAGTCCTCAGAGAAATGCAAATTAAGACTATGAGATACAATAGTATCTAGTACACACCTACCGCTGTTGGGTAAAATTTAAAGTACCACCAATACTGCCAAGTGCTGGTGTACATACTGAGCAGCTAGAACTTTTACACTTTGCTGTCAGAGTGCAAACTGGTATAGCCACATGTGGAAGCAGTTTGGAAACTTATCAAGTCAAAGATACACTTATCATATGACCCAGAAATTCTATTCATAGATATTTACCCAAGAGAAATTAAAACATATGTCCATGTAAAGATCTGTATGCAAATGTCAGAGCAGCTTTATTTTACAGTCTAAATCTGTAAACAACACAAAAATTCATCAACTGGTGACTCTCAACAAATGGTGGTATGTCGGGCGGGCCACGGTGGCTCAGCAGGTAAGAGTGTTCGCCTGCCATGCCCAAGGACCAGGATTTGATTCCAGGTGCCTGCCCATGTAAAAAAAAAAAAAAAAAATGGTGGTATGTCTATACAATGGCATACTATTCAGCCATCAAAGGAATCAATTAATGATACAAGCAACAACGTGCTTGACTCTCAGACATATCATGTAATTAAAAGAAATCAGGCATACATACTGTATAATTCCATTTTTATAACATTCTGGAAAGGACAAAGCTATATAGCAACTAAAAGTAGATCACACCAGCCCATGCACTTCCCCAAAACACAAACAAGCAAGCAAAAAATAAAAAAAATAAAAATTCAAAAGATGGTGCTGCAATGATGGGAAACTCACATAGAAAAAGAATGAAATGTGACCCTGCTATACAGGATACAAAAAATAAAAAAGTAAATCACAGCCTGCCAGGGTACTGAGGATAGGGATAGGCACTCGGGAACATTTGGGAGTAATAGGAATGTTCTCTCTTGATTGTGATGGCAGTCAGATGACAGCATACATTTGTCAAAAATCTAACTGTTCACTTTAAAAAGGTATTTACTGCATGTAAATCATTCCTCAATAATCTAACAAAAAAAATCTAGATATCACCCAACATAGAAAATAATAGTAATAACAAACTCATCATAACCATCATCATAAACTACTTCTGATATGTTCAGATTGACACAGGCCTTGAGTCATCTTCCTGAAAGAGACTTTCTGAAGAGTCACCTCAAACTCAGGCCTCACACAGAGCTTTCCTGAGCTTCCTGGCTTCATTACAGACAGGCCTATGTAACAGATTATACATATTCCCAACACATACTGAGATCTTTTTTACAGGCCAGGATCAAAGGACATAAATATTGTAGATTTCAATGACCTAAAGGTCTATGAAAATTCATCCTGGCCATCAGTGGATAACCCAGCATCTGAGCCTGAGTAGACCCCTTTAAGACCATGGAGGCTTCAAAAGGGAGCTCTCAGGAGCAGAAGATTGTCTAGAGAGCATTTGTTGAGGCTTTGGGTCAATAATTCCTGCCAGGCCTGTCCTCAGATCACCTCCTATGTTCTCTTCTCTCTTATGCCCCCGAGAAACCAGAATTTCAGTGCCCATGCATATTTCCCACTGTGCTTGAGAGAAATATGCCTATCAAACTCTATCGGTGAGTCAGGTTCAACATATGTATGTATTTTGGGCAAATACCGAGAACTTAATGCAAGTCAGGTGCTGTTCCAGATACTACGGACAGCAATGAATAAGACATAGGAACTCCCTGCCCTCAAGTAGATGACATCATATTCATAAAGGACACTCAACAAATACTTTATATTCTTTTCATACTGGACTGGAGACAGAATAATAAACACATAAACTAAGAAAGTAAATAAGCTATTGGCTCCTGAGATCCAATCATACCCCACCAGGTTGTGAAATGCTATAGCATTTGGGAGCTGCCAGATATAAAGGGTTGAATATACTCCCTAGAGATGTAGTCCAAAAATTCACAGCAGAATTCTACTTCCTACATCCAGGCTAGGCCATACCCAAATCTTATGATTGGTTAGGTCACCACTCAGAAGTTTGAGAGATGCCAACTTTTCAGTTTTAATAAGATATTCCTGTTTCCTTATTTCTATGACACATCTTCCTGTTTCAAGGTAGGGTTGACAGGATGGTGTGTAGAAAAGAACACAAGTTCTGAAATCAAAGAGGCTCAAATCTTGCATGCTTCAGCAAGTCACAAACTCCATGCCTCAGTTTTCTCATCTGTAAAACTTTCCACCTGAGAAGTAGAGAAAGGTGTGCAAAATATTGGGCACATAGATTTTCAATGAACAGAATTCCTTCTTTTCATTATCATTATTCAATGTCACCCTCCTCCTCAGTGAAGCTTTCCCTGAGTGAACTGGTCCAACTACCTTCTAAAGAGGAGACTACTTTTCCATTCATTAAATAATAAGTGTCTGCTGTGTACAGGCACTAAGAAAGCCCCTAAAGAAGGTGCAAAAAATCAACACAACCTTGTCCTTTAGAACAGGGGTCATCAACTTATGGCCCATAGGGCAAATCCAAGTCACCACCTGCTTTTGTAGATAAAGTTTTACTAAAATACAGGTAAGCCCATTTGTTTCTATATTACCTATGGTGGCTGCTTTCATGATACAACAGCAAAGTTGAGTAATTGCCCCTAAGATTGTTAAGACTTCCAAAGGCTAAAGCCAAAAATATGTACTACCTAGCCCTTCACAGAAAAAGTTTCTCAACTGTGCTCTAAACCCATATTCTTATAACTGTCACCATGCTGTCGAATGTATGGTCTACAGGCCAGAGCCAACATCCAACTTTTAGTTACTAATCCATGATGACATGAGCACAAAAAATGAGAGGAAGGCTTGAGACAGACTCATAACAATATGGCATTGCCACAACACCCAAGCACAGGATCCGTGGACTCGGCTTGAGACACATTCATAACAATATGGCATTGCCACAACACCCAAGCACAGGATCCATGGACTCATCTCGTTGAGTGGGGTTTGGACTGGCTTGTGTACAAATGAACTTGAACGGTAAGGGGCACATGACACGAGCGCCAACCAGGCCACAGACATCAGACCTCCTATCAGACTGCAACAGGATGAAATGAAAAAAAATGGCCTTTCACCACAAACTGTTTATGATACACTTCTTTACATCTCTAACTGTAGTTCACTTGTCCCACTCCACAACCACCCCCAGGCACCGGATGAATAATTTCAACATTGTAAGAGTATCTTACATGTCTCTGGTCTTCCTTCATCATATATGGTAAAGACTTAGGTACACGATAACTGTTTAATATTTGCTCATGCATGCCTAAGGTGAAAGGATTTGCATTTGATCTTAGTATTACAGAAAGAAGCTGAGAACAGAAACTACCCTTCCTTGCTTAAATTTAAGAGATTATAGGCTGTTGGGGTCAGAAGGAATCTAATTAGCTGGGCAGAAAGCTTGAACAGGGTCCCAGACTCCTGGGTCTACTCTAGAGTACTAAACCAAGAACTCCTCACTCTCGGTAAAGGGGTGCCCAGAACTCTTCCTTGGAGAAATCCAAGGCACCAGTGGACCTGCCTACATAAAAGGAAGATGATAGCTAAAAGCTGCCAGCACCTGGCTGGTTCCTGCTGAGTGAAGTCGATACTGGCCACTCTCTTTTCATCGCTAAAGGTTAATCTACAAAAATATTAAATGCCATCTTGCTCTAGGGAAGAGACTTCGGAAAAGTTCACAATGTTGCTACCAAACCCAAAATAACTTTCTTAATTACCCGTTAAGGACTCCCAACAGGCCACCTCTGGAGAAGCATTTGTCCTCTGAATTATTTTTCCTTCTTTTAAATGCTGCCTTTCACCACTGTGTTTATACTTCCTACAAAGACACAGTGTGATTAATGCAGAAAAAAAAGAAATATTAAAAGCCTTCCAACCAAATTAAGAAGAACACTCGATAAAATGAGCCCTCTTCTTGTGAATAATTTGAAAGAGTAACTGTCATTCATTACAACCTCAGCTCCCAGCAGGTCCTTCATAAACCAAGCCAGTTGTAGTTCAAGCAAAGGTTCAAGGAGGACCCATACAGGGTGTGAATAAATCACAGTTGTGATGCACAGACCTGGCTTTTTTTTTTATCCCCCTTAATAAATTGGGCTTGACCTGAAAACTCCAAGAAAGTTCATTTATAACAGACAAATTTCTTTATTTTTTGACACCACAGCTCACCTTTTTTCTCTTAAATTTAAACCATTATGACAAATGGAGATCTATTATATACCATAAGCACATGTGGCTTGAGCTCTGGTATTTAGTCTGCAAACTCAGATGGAGTAATAGCTGCTGGTACAATCAGGAAATGCCATGTAAAACTCCTGATAAAGATGACACACACATACATCCCATGACACTTACTATGGCCACGGTGGTTTGGGCCATTGAGTGGACACCACAAATGCAGTACAAGCTGAAGTGAAAGATGATTCTACCCAGGAGGGAAAGGTCCTTTCAGTCAGAGCTGCCGTCACCCAGTGCTAAAATCTTCACAAGGGCAACCAGAAACTTTCATTAGATGCGAGCAAAAAAAAACCCAGCGTCCCAAGACACTTCTCCAAGCTGGGCCTGGTCACCACCTTATCTGATTCTGATATAACCCTGCAAGTAGTTCACATGTCCAAGAGTTCCTGCCCAAGGATGCTGTGTGAGGCTGCCAAGAATCATCCTGAAACATCAGGCTGGGTTCACTGATGAGTAAATGCAATCTCGGATGAAAGTGGGTCAGAGAACCTTATTTCCCACCACGCCAAGGCTAGGATGAGTTCTCCCTTCTATTTTCCAGGTAGAAATCATCTATTTCTCTTCAATTTATCATTCTTCTACCCCTCACTGACAAAGAGCACTGGGTGATTTACCAAGTAAACAGGGTCCCCCAAGAGGTAATATTAACCAGCAGTTAAACACATGAACTTGGGAGTCAAAACTGGTTCCACCACTTCCCACCTTCTCTAGACTCCAGTTTTTCCATTTTTAAAGTGAAAATATTAATAAGTGCTGTCAGCGGGTTGAATGGTCGCTCCAAAAAAATTTATGTCCACATCCTAACCCCCGAACCTATCAATGAGACACTATTTAGAAAAAGGGTCTTTACAGATAAAAATAAGTTAAGGATCTCAAAATGAAGAGATCATCCTGGACTATCCAGGCAGGCACTCAATCCAATGACAAGTGTCTTTACAAGAGACACACAGAGGAGAGACACAGGGAGAAGAGGAGAAGGCTATCTGAAGATGGAGAGATTAAAGTTATGCAGTGACAAGCCAAGAAACACCTGAAGCCACCAGAAGCTGGAAAAGGCAGGAAAGATGCTCTCCTAGAATCTCAAGAGGGAACATAGCCCAGTCAACACCTTGATTTCAGACTTCCGGACTCCAGAACTGTGAGAAAATAAATTCCTGTTGTGGTCAATTACCTGTTTGATGGTAATTTGTTACGGTTGCCCTTAGAATCTAATGTAGTACCCCATAAGCTGTTAGGAGGGTTCAGTGAAATCATTTCAATGAAAAAAAAATGTGTAAGTTACATAGATGGACATAATACACTATCAAAGACTCAGAGATTGCCTTCCATAATCTTTAGAGTCGATATAATGGTACGATCCTTGATAGCTATTATCATTGCAATTATTAAACATCCCTTATGTGTAGGTCTTCTTTCCAGAACCATAATTAAAGTTCATTCAGGGCAGAACCTCCATCTTGGCACTTTTCCTTTCTTGTAATTCCCAGGCACAAACAACTTGTTTATAAATACTTATGATCACTTCAATTCCAACATTAAAAAAAATTTACAGTTACATATAACATAGAGACTAGCAAAAATACAGATAAAAAAGGAAAATTAGCAGCATCCTTAACCCCAGCAGTAGAAATAACTAGTTAATATTCTGATGTGTAGTCTTTCAATCTTTTTTTTCTATGCATACATGTTTCTTTTGAAGTATGGCTGGCATCCATGATGCATATACTGCTTAATAACCTGCTTTGTTCAACTTAAAAGTAGTTCATGGGACAGTGTGACGTGGCTGGATTTTTGCCTGCCATGCCGGAGACCAGGGTTTGATTCCTGGTGCCTGCCCATGCAAAAAAAAAGAAAAGAAAAAGCAGTTCATGGATGTCTTCTGCATTAAACATTCTTCAAAAACGTGACCTTTGAGGACAGCATGGAATATCCCATCAGCTGTCTTATCATAACTGATTTAACCAACCCCCCACTGTTCCAACCTACCATTCTGCAAAGGGAGAAAGCCTAGATACTAGTACTCGGTAAAACCAGGACAACCAGAAAATGTGTGGGGAATCACCCAGCACCGTGCCCAAGGCCAGTCAACATTCAGGAAGTGTTCTCTCAGTCCTCCTCTGAGGGTCTAACGCCTTCAAAAAAACTTCATGAGAGACTCCAATTTCCACCATGAAATAATGTTTCTCAGCACTCAAAGAACAGAAGCCCAAGACTATCCTTCCAAGGCAGCCACTCACTCCCCTCTGTCCCAATATATTTTGGATAAACATCAGAGTCCTCATGAGTTTCATGGCCATTATAAATAATACTCCCACTTAATCTCTGTGTCCTACCAGAATATGGAGCTGTAAAATTGGGATTTTTCTCATTAAATGTTTTTCTCATTAGTTCGGACACATCCGGCTTTCCGCCAAAACCAGACTTAAGTTCTAGACCATGAAAGGAATGTTAATACCATGAATAATGCAGGATTTGGAGTCAGAAAGACCCATGCCACTTGCTGCTGTCATAATTTTGGGTAAATCACTTCCCCCCTCTGGGTCTCAGTTTCCTCAACTGTAAAATGGAAGCTTTTAGTAAAATCATCTCTAAAATTACTTATATTGTCCCGTTTAGGGCAGCAACCGATTTACACATAGTTAATATTTACTTACTGAATTCCAATGCCATTTAAGGCTGCAGGGCAGGCTTTGTCCTATGATATCAGTACTGTTATTTGTCCCAGTTAGCAGAAAAGGAAATGGAGGCTTAGAGAGGTTAAGCAACAGGCCCCAAGTCACACAGCATAACTGAAATTTGAAGCTCAGTGTGTACCTAAGAACTGTGTTCAGACCCCGAAAATTGTACAACTTTTGCTTATGGATCCTACACAGCAGCTCCAAGCTCTCAACACCACCACTGATTGTGGACTGTTGATTGTGACTTCTGACTCAATTCATGGGCTTTCTTATTTTTTAGTACCTAAATCTATATGTCCTTGTGCTAAACAATATTGACATCTGGACCTGATAACTCTTTCATGGCACTGTCCTGTACGCTGTCAGGTGTTTAGCAGCATCTTCGGTCTCTACCTATTAGACACCTCCAGCATACACACACTCTAGATGTGGCAATCAAAAACATCTCCAGACATTGCCAAATTTCCCCTCGGGTGTCCCCCACCCAATAGCCACTGCTCTCAAAGAAAGTACACTGAAAACACAGGAAAGACAGCCAAGACAATGAAAGCATTGAACTATTACCTACATGAATAGTAAATGCAAATGCAACCAAATAATGACAAGAGGTTGTAAGAGCTCATCCCTACCTGACCTATTGAGCATGCCCTACGTAGCAATAACACTAAAGTGGGGGCAGCAGGAAGAGTTTATGCACTTGCCTAGTAGCTAAGTTAGGATTAGGGACAGTTCTTCGCTTCTTTACAGCAGAAGAGGCAGTGAATGATTTCTCTCATTCTAAGCTGTGGGGGGAAAGTTTAAAAAACTGAAAGCAAGAAACAAAACGGTCTACCTAGACCCCCAACCTTTAAATTAGAATTCTGCAGATATTTTCCAGGAGAACCAACGTTATGACAGTTACGTTCTCAGGCTAGCCCACAAAAATCTACTATTTTACTTAAAATAATATAATGGAACTGAATTTCATGGGATAACCTGGGAACTTAGCATCAAAGCCTCCATTTCATAAGTTCTAAATAAATTAATTAATTCTAATTCTAAATAAACACATCCCAATGAACAAACTTCGGGGAGTTCAAAACTAAATAACAACCACAGCCAAATACTTTCTCTAGCCAGTTTCCCCCAAAAGTTCCCATCAGCATCACTGTGTAGCCCCTGTTAGATTCCCACCAAAACGTATATATTATGGGAGCGTGGAGACAGACAGACAGGCAGAGAAGAGACACACACTCCCACCCAGAATGCCTTTCCTTTTGTCGGTGTGGTTGATCTTTTAGTTTCTGGCACTCTTTTGAAGTTGGTTCTCAGTATGAAACTGCATCTGGACAGAGCTGGAATGAGGGACACAAACCTTAAATATGCCAGAAAGCACAAGCCGTAGTGGGGAAACACATTCAGGGACCCTTATATCAGAATTAGTAAGTTCCTGTCACTGACGGGAGTGAAAATCCACAGGCGCTATAGATCATCAGGGACATTCTGGCTTACCACCATATTTTATAGACAAAATTGCATTCGGAAGGGGGAGAATAGAGGTGAGGAGGGAGAAAAGCCACATAAAAGTTCTGAAATATATCAAGGTCCAGAAATGGGAAAGGAAAAAAGGGAAAAAGAAACCTTTGGAGAGTTTAAAAAACATGAAATAAAATATCTATCTTATTTCAGAATCCTGGAGTAAATAATATTTCTGATGCCCCCATTGAGAGTCAAATGCAGCCTGCAAAACAAACACAAATACAAAATAAATATTGGGCTAGTGAGTTAGTGACGGTACACAGAGGAATTCAAAAATAGGACGAGGGTTGTTGTGTTCACAGATGGGATCGCCTTCCTTCCTCCCCCACCCCACCATTTTTTTTTTAATAAAATCCATTATTTTGAAAACACTGTTTGAAATCCTAAAGAAATAGCAAAACACGGTATTATGGTATTCCAAAGTAGTATCTCTTGTTTATAACCATATAAATTTAGTCCCCTGACACTACAGGGCTTATATAATAGAATAGAGTTATTTTAACAGTGCCCTGTTAAAGAAGCAGCAAAATGTTCAGCTCATTTTCTCCAGTGGGAGGGATGCGTGGCCTCATGCGAGAAGGGGAACATGCCTAAGTCATTACTGCAGGAAAGCAATTCGTCAAAGCCGGGTCGCTCTGGCACGGCCAGCCCCGCTGGTGAGATCACACAGGCAGCCTCTGCTTGCAATTACCAGCGAAGGACCTTGGCTCTGGGCAGCCTGCTATCAATTACTACTCTGGCCTCGCCACTTGGACTTGTCAATTTCCCAGTGTCTTCTGTTTTGTAACAGTAAGAAAAAGGGCTCCTCCTGACTGATTCTTGGAAGTTTCTCATGTGTTGTGTCACTCCTCGGTGTCATTAACAATTCAATTAAAATTTCACAGCACCCAGGCAGGCAGCGCCCGGACAGGGCCGGCGAGAAGGGGGCCAGCAGAGGTGGAGCTTTCCGAAGAGCCTGCCATGGGGCCACATCAGATCAAGCCAATCCAATCTTGAAATTTCTTTGACTTCACAAGTCGGGCTTGCATGTGTCTTCCATATGATGCAATGCTGGCTGTCATCTTGGCCAAATGACATGTTAGACGTTTTCACCCCGCTGGCGTTGGGGGGGAGTGACGGAAAGGAATTTCAGGCCGTCTAGAAGCAAAATCTCACATTATTTCATTAAAAGCTTTGGCTCCGTGATGGAGAATTATACGCATCCATAATCAGGTCTGATCATCTACAGTGAGTTTTAGAAACTTTGATTTTTCCATTTGTTTTTTCCCATCAAGTCCTTCTATTCTCTTGCTTTTCGGAAAGAAGCTGTCTATAAAAACGTAGAGACAGCGCAAATCATGATTAAATCCTTCAGGAAGGTGGGTGATTGGGAGTGCTAAGACAGGATGACTGAAAACAAGAAAGACTTGCTACTGTCATTATTAAGTCTGTGAAAGTGCAAACACTCCTTTGTCTCACCGACAGATGGAGCTACACATGCTCACGTGCTTTTAAGGGTCCTAAGGATTTAGGGTAAAACCAAAAAAACAAAAAACAAAAAACAAAGTTCCAGGCTTAAGACTTCTGAGGCAGCTTTCTTTTTAACCCTCTCAATGAGTTTAGTCATGCAAGGAAAGATTCTTTAAAGTTACCAAAGACTTTGTTTAATGCCCAAGAAAATGCAGACTGTCAGCCCCCTTTGTCAGGTTTTGGTGGCTTAAGTCCATTCCCCAATACACTGGTGACCCTCCACCCGCCCCCCCCCCCCCCGCCCCCATTCGCTAGTTTCTTTTTGACATCAAGCACTGGATAATTGTTTGATTTCCTTCTAGGTAAAAGGAGATTAAATGCCCAGCTGCAACAGCTGACACACAAAAGGGAAAATATAGTTTAACCACGAAATTTATCAAGATGATTTTTCTTCCACACACTGATTAATAATATTAGCCAACATCCCTTCAGGCCTGGGGGGTTGAGGGGGCAGGGGAGAGACATGTTCCCCTCAGAGTCTCAGAAACAGGAGTTGACAGTTCAAGGCAAAAATTATTTGCATGTAAATTCTGATCAAAAGCAAGTCTGCACCCTGAAGTTGTCAAGTTGTGCTACCAATTTGACACTTAAATGGGCTATAGCAAAACTTGATTTAAACTGAAGAGGAAAAAAAACATGGCAACTCAATTACCCCCTAGCAGATCAGATCTGGCAGCTAAGGTCAAACTTTTCACCCTGCCATTACATTTCTCAATACCTGATGTTTTAAACAAACACTATGTATTCCTCCTACAATCCTGGAGGAAAATGCATTTCTCAGGGCTCCCTACTGTGCCCCAGATTAAAAAATAAAGTTTTACTTGTGTGGGATCTGAGGCCATCTTCTCCATGTAAATTTCTGAATAAATCTGGACTTAAATATCCTTTTGCACTGGGAGAAAAAAATAGTCTCTGCTTTAAAAAAAAAACACTTTGTGAGGAAGATTTGTGGAGTACTAAAAGATGATTTAAAAACAAATATTCCCATAGCATTAGAGGGAAAACATTGACCTGTTTTTAGTTTGCTTTTAATATATTTCATATTTGAGCTTCAGCTGAACAGCACATTAATTCAACAGGGAGAAAAACATCCAGCTAGTTCCAAATCGGCTTCAAATTTATGAAGGACTAAGTATCTCGTAAGGCCCTGGGACAGAGTCTCAAATGCAGAAAAGACTCAGTCTAACGACCCAGCTGGCCTCTGGGATTTCCACCCCACAAAGTCTGAATATTACATATCTCCTTGGCCATACAATCCTCCCAAGAGCTCTCATTCCTGGGACCACTATAGAAACCAACAACTCTTTAAACTCTTAAATGCCCTCAAGTAGGGCCAAAACTGTTTAATTCCCCACCCCTACCACCCCCTTTTTTTTTTTCTTGTTTTAATCTTGTTTCTCTAAGTACCCTAAGCTTCTTCTACAAAAACAGGGAGTTTATTGACTTTGCAGTCATCATAATGTCTAGTACTTAAATAGGGCAGCCAGGTAACATACAGGGAATTGCTTCACTTATTCAGACAACAAACATATTGAGTATTTACTGGGTACCAGGTATTGTGCAAGGGACCAGGGGCTCAAGCATGAGTAATAATTGCTTCTAGCTGGAAAGACAATCACATGCATAAGTAATTATAATAATGTGGGGTAAGCACTGTAAGAAAGTGGTATTCGAAACACATGAGGATACATTTAACACACAGATTCATTGTGGGGGAGTGAATGTTTAAAATCCCCCTGGTGACTAGGATTTTATATGTTCTGGCATCCAGCAAGGGAGGAAACAGGAAGGCCAATAGGAACTGAGACAGCTCTACAGAAGCCAGCAGGGTGGACATAGGAGATCCTGTTTGGCCAGGCACTAGGTATATAAGAACAGTATAGTCATAGAACAAGAAGCTTGTGGCTACATACACAGAACAGACATGCAGAATAACATTCTTTTTAAATCTGGCTTCCCTGTGAGGCCCTCATGTCAACCCTCATCGGGAGGGTTGCTTTCTCTGAGGTACACTGGACTTCTTGCTGGTCCTCAAACATGCCAAGCTTGTTCGGACCTCAGGGCCTTTGCACTTGCTGTTCCCTCTGTCTAGAATGTCCATCCCCAGAACCGTTGCACAGCTCAAGCTATCTCATCATTTGGATCTTAAAAGCCACTTTCTCAGAGAGGCTTACTCTAACATCTCTATCTAAACTAGCTCCCATCCCACTTCTCTGAGACACTCTAACCCCTAATAGCCTGCTTTTGCCTCATGCATACATCCCTACCTGAAATGTTCTCATCTGGTTTCTGTCTGTCTCCTTCCCTGGATTGCAAGCAACATGAACATCAAGACAGGAGCCCCAGTGTCCAGAACATGCTCAACTAATACATGGTGAATCTACCAATTGCCACTAAGCTCCCAAGTTCCATTAAGCTAACATCCCTGAATTAAATGCTATAAGCAAAATTAATTCCCAAAACCAAAGTCACCACAGACTCTGACTTCCAGACCCTTGTATCAGAAGCAAATAATTATATAAGAATGAGTAAAAATGGAACATTTTTGAAATCTAAATACAGCCAGAGGGGGGAAATCACAAATGCACCAAAAAGAAAAAAAGGAAATAGCCATTTATCAGAAACCCCTGAGTTCTTTCTGAAAAATATATATTTAACTCTAACCAGGTTCCCAGGGCTTCCCACAGATCACCACCACAAAAGGGGAAACCATGTGAGAAGTTATGTTCTGCTTCTGAACATTTAAGCATTTTTAGCAATATTATTTGCCAGTATAAATATTTTCCCCATAACTTAATATTTAAAATAGGAGTGCACCAAACCGGGACTTATATTGTGCAAAGGAAACAGTTCAGTCTAAGGTATTCATGACTTCAGTCATTCTCTCATAAAACAACAGATGAAATAAAATGTATGACATTCCCAAAGAGGGAGTTTCTCATGTAATTCATCTTAAAATGCAATGTTCTGTCATCTCAAGTAACACTTACTGAAAGCAACCATCAATACTTTTTGTCAAAAGCCTGTGCTCTGTGTAAAATGTTCCATCAATCTCTATTTACATAAAACAAAAAACTTCCAGTGTGGTTCTCACACACAGCCGTGGAGCGTCTCCATTGCCACCTTTCATGCTTTGTTGAAAAATCATCTGACCAACATCAGAAAAATAAAGACGACCCTTCAAGGAATGCTTTAAGGAAGGGGAAAGCTACATGGGGAGAACAAAACCTTGTTGGACCCAAATGCTATTGGAAAGAGGTGGGTTTGGGTTTTGTGCGCTTTTTTTTTTTCCCAAACCATAATAAGATACACTTTCTCTTCAAATAAAAAATTCCACTATGCCAGGAAATCCCCTAAAAAGCTTTTCTTTAACTGCAGTCAAGTAACACTTACCAACAACTAATGGAGGATGGCACCCTGCTGACTCTAAACCTGAGCGTGCAACACACACCCCTCTATTCCAACCCAGAAACTTCAGCTGGAAGTCCTGGAGAATGTGAAAATCACGAGGCTAGAAGAAGGTCGTTGCCTGGTGATGTTTATAAAACACACAAATTAAGGTATTAGCCTTTCACCTTGAAGGTCTGAAGATCAAATCCCAGCTTAGGTAACAAAACAGAAAGTCTCTCTGCCAGCCCTTCCTTAATACTTTCTTGTTGAAAACATGCAGACCCTTTCATCTTACTCAAGTTGGCTAGGGCCTAGAGGGGAAAGCAAAGACATTGCAGGTCAAAGCCAAGGAAAACTACCGAGCGGACATCTGAGACATTTTAACTTCAGGCCTGAGGACGCTTTTTTGCCATTCTTCATTCTACCCCTTTAGACTTGAACAGTCTGGAGTTGGGGTTACAGAAGAAAGAACACTGCCACTTACACTGTTTTATTCTAAAATATAAAATCTGTGAGATAATCATTCATCCCTTCCTAATTACTCCATGCAATGTACCACTCAAATGCATGCCAGAAGGTGCAGGGGGTAGCCAGGATAATTCGAGAAGAACTGTAGAGCTTAGCCAAACCGCTGCCCCTCTCTGAGTCTCAGAACCTTCTTTCCCACTCCACTCCCCCATCGTGCCCTTAAGAATGAATGAGATTGGCCAAACTGATGGGCTTCAAGCTGTGTTCTGCAAAGCCCAGTGGGGAGCAAAAAACCTCAAGGGCCTTGCAGCAGAAGAAATCCAGACTGGACAGACAGGGTCCCAGCTCCCTTGTTGCCACGGCAGCCTCCTCATTATCTATTTTATATCCAACAGGTTAAAGACACTTAAGGATCCATTTGTAACCACTTCCTTAGATCTCAAAAGTCCCTTCCAGCTTTAATATCCTTACACTGTGCTAGAGCAGGGGGCACAGGTCTACACCTAAAACAGGTATGATAAGTACCAAACTTTTTGGGTTAAGGAGGATGGAGAAAAGAATTTATTCCAGTAAGTTCAGATGAGCTTCACAGGGACCAACAAGGCATAACCACAGAGGGCAGAGACTGGGACTTGAAGGAGTAGGGAAAACGCATCCCAGTGAGGGAAGAAACCAAGACCGACAGCAGTAAAGCACACAGGAAGGGCCAGAGGGCATGTTTGGGAAGGCTGGGTACCTCCAGAAGAAGAGAAAGAAAATAGGGGTAATAAAAACAGAGCCCTGAGTGCCAGGCTATGGATTCTAGTTACCTTGGACCAGAGATATGCTGGCCCCAACCAGCCATGAGTGTAAATGCTTCACTGAGTAACCCCAGCTTAACTGCATCTGCAAGTCGCATATACATTTGTCCAGATTTGAATTTCTGTCCTTCTGAGCCTGGTCTAGGCCTTGCACATTTCATAGTCAATGCAGGCTAGGATAACAAAAGATAAGGAAGATAAATTATGTGAGGCACCTTGCTAAGAGCTGTACAGGCAGCATCTCACTGAATCCTAGCAACTGGAAGGTAGGTTCATCACCTCTTTGTGGGAGAGAAAATTAAGGCTTAAGGAGATGCAATGACTTGCCTGATGTCACACAGCTATTAAGAGCCAGGACACAACTCAAACCCAGATCTACCTAATCCTAAGACCTAGGATAGTTTCCAGGGGCTGGGCCGGGCTAGTAGAATGCTTCCAGACAATGGAGAGAATGCTTTATTCAAGGGGTTACATGTTAGATAAGCGGCGGACCAAAAAGGCGCTGTAACATCCCCAAAAGTAAGGAACACAGAGGAAGGAGGAAGTTCATCAACACCTAGAGCGATGGGGGGAAAAGTTCCTTGGAGAGTTTGGGCTTAAAATTTCATTCATTGCTTTTGCTGTTAACCTAAACCTAATCAAAAAGCAAGTGGCTGAAATACCAGAGATTTCATGATTCCTGGAAATTCGAGGCTTTAATTACTTAGATCAGTGGGACACCTATTATCTCTCCAGTGTATGCTGGGCACAATGGGGGACATAATGAGGACGGAATTTTCATCCTCAAGGTTCTCATAGTTAAATGTCAAGCAACGTTTGCACATGCAGTCTCTTCTACATCTAAAATTCTACCATAAAAGAACAGCCTGTGGGTCCAACATATAGTGGTGTTGCATGGTACTGAGCGGATCACAAGTACAATAAAATTTCTGAGAAGGAACAGCTCATAAAGGACCCTAATAGCTAGGAAATGCCTGAAGTCATCTGAACTGGCCCTGTAAGGACAATTGCGATTTGGGTAGGCAAAAGGAAGAAATTGAAAGGAAGGAGTGCAGGCACCTCAGGTGGTGAAACCGACAATGAACAAGGCCAGGAGAGGGAGAGGGACAGAGTGAGTGCTGCCTGGATAAAGCAGAGCGAAAAGCAATCAAGTCAGACAGTAAGGAGGTGGTTTCCTCCTGACTCATATACTCCCAAACTGCATCCAATCCAACCACTCACTTTACAGGACGCAGAGAATAATTCAGGGTTTTGCTCAAAGTCATAGAGCAAATCTGTGACAAATATGGATCAGGAGAGCACCCATCTCCACTTCCTAACCTGATGTGCTCTCCACCTAGAAGACTAAGCAGCATTTCTTTCTCCAAGGGGAGAGGGTACCAGGAACCTGAGGGTGGACAGTTCCAATATGAAGATAAGGCCACTTCAACATCATCCAAAATGTTTAGTGGGCACTTTGCTGATTTTCCTTTAGCCACACCTAATTTTTTCTAGGGTTTCATTCTTAGAACCCTTAAATGATAAAGTCATCTTCAAAGATCATTTCAAGCACCTCCAAAATTGCCACAGAGTTCTTTGATCTAGGTTATTGCATTAGTTAGCTCATCTTCTCCCCAAAATGTGCTAGGGATAGTAAAGAAACAGAGCAAAATGTGCTAGGGATAGTACATAGAGATGGGAAAACAAAAGAGCAAGAAAGTATGTGAACTTGAAATTCTGTCTTTCATAGACAGATCTATAATTTGAATAAAAATCTCTCTGCTACCACTGACAGTGTACTTCATGAAGAGATGATGACAGGAAGAAGAATAAAAGAAACTGAAGGAAAGGCCAGGATCTCAGCTGGGATTCTGGGAGGGAAACTTCCAGAACAGAGAAGACTGGGTATTTAAGGTTGCTGGTGGACTGTCAATGCTAAGAAGAAAAACTCAATTGAAATCCTTGCAATAAGATCTCCATTGTGGCATACTCGCCTAAGAAAAAGGTCCCGAGGAACTGGCCCTAAAAAAAGCAACATCAAAAATTTCAAGGAAATAAATTTCTAATTTAGAAGATAAAAAACAACAATCTTTTCTCTAAACAGTGAAAGATTCTAGGAAAACTTCACCAAGTATTTTTCTCCCATGGGCATAACACAAGTCCTGTCATGGGGGACAGAGGCATCACCAAAATAATATGTCTTCATTTGGGGTGCTGAGAGTTTTTGTTTGGTTGGTTTGTTTGGGAAATTAATGTTGTAGGAAACAAAGCAATTCTAGTGGATAGTTTAAACTCTTACAAACAAAACCTTCCACCAAATCTTATCCTATTACCTCAGTGTGGGCCTAATTACACTTAAAAGGGGAAGAAAAAATAAAACAAGATGTTCATGTCCTTAAGAGTACTATTTTGGGACTCAAAATTCTTCAAAACGTCAAGCTTCAATTATTCAGCCATTTGTGGTTTGAGTCAAGGTTTTATAAGCATTTCTGCCCATCAGCCATCACAGATGGGGGTAAAGACAACAGAGACATGATAGCACAGACGCTATTCCTGGGCTGCATACACGGTCTACCTTCTCTTCAGGCTCCCACACCATGTTCCAAGCCAGCTCACCTCCAAAGAACTAAAACTCAGTTTGGAAAGTGGTCACTGATTTCAAAGCTGAACATTAAAAACTACCATCATCATCCATTCTCACCCCCAAAGTGGACTCATGAACCTAGAATACCCCTTATACCCCAAACTCACTATACTATACTGAAAAATAAAAGTTTCAAGAGTCTAGATGACTGAAAAAAAAACTTAAATCCCACACAATCCAGCATACAATTTTTTATTTTTTATTTTTTTTACTATTTTTTCTTAACTTTTGTTCTACGTGCTCCACACAATAGGTGGTTTCAGAATTAACAGCGTCCATCAAATGTGACAATTTCTACAGTCCTCTGAACCTAACAGATGTTTCAAGTTTTCTGCTGAACAGAATAAAATAGTCATGGGTTTGCATCATTAGCTGCTCACAACTGAGCACCAAAACTACTTTAACTATTCACCTTCATATGCCATATTCTCTGTGACAACAAAAATTAAGCCACATGCATAGCAGGTTTGGGATGGTGATTGAGAGATTGTAGAATGGCCTACTGATGCTTGGAATTGCCAAGGGGAAAGAAGTCGAAACTGGGTTCTTGAGATCATCATCTGAGCTGCTGTATCCACCAGCCCTGAAACATACCAGGACACTTAGGCAATAAGTTTCCTTCATTGTTGAAGCCAGTTTGAGTTGGGTTTTCTCTCACTTGTGATAAAGAGTCTTAATAACATAATAATATAAGAAGTCCTAGTAATACTATGCTACCCATATTGCATGCATATTTTATTATTATATCTGTCTTCTTATTCCATGATGATTCTTTTAGTCTTACCCTCTCCCATGCCGCGTCCACCAAGGAGGAGGTAACATGTTTCAGTTGCAATTCGTCAGTACTTTCTCTGTACTCCATGGAAGGTTGTACCCTCTTTCTCCTCCCTTATCCTCTGAGGAGGCCCAACTCTCCAAGTGGTAGCAAGGGGCAGGGAGACATCTACCAGCAGAGCCCTCTTGCCACAACAACAGCTCTGATCCCTCCCGCCCTTCGAAGGGCACCTGAAAACAAGTTTCCAGAATTTCCCATGCCAGCTTTCTCCAGGGAGTGATCCTTTCATGTAGGACAGACAAGAAAACATAGCCATGATTTATTAGTTACAGTAACTTTAACCAAACCAGTGGGAGAAACAGTAAGTATGAGTCTACCCAGAAGTCTCTTTTACTCAGACCCAGGGGAACTCTTCTATATATAACTCAAATTTTCCTACTCTACACAAAACCCTTGCAGGCGCTGTTGGAGGCCGTCCTTTGAAGTAGGCCCAGATAGGCCACGGGTTGCTCCACCTCTAACTAGTGTTTACTGCATTTGTGTGTCACTTTTCTCATTAAAATCTGAACCTACAGGGAGGCTTCCACTCGAAGGGTAAATGAAGAGTCATACACAAACATCTCCGTCTTTACTAAAACTAAATTGTACACAGGCAAACTCCCATTATGTCCTTTGTTAGCTTCCCTCCTGCGGGTGAAAGAATGTAACATACTCTGCAGTTCTGCAGGCGGCTTCTCTTTCCATAAAATCCAACTAGGACATGCTTTTCAAAATTTACCAAGCAAGTGCATTTCTTTTCTACTAATTACAGATTCTTCTTCTGATCAATGAAGTATGCTCGACCAGCATGACTGGAGCTCTGCCTTGTATTAAGTTAACTATTTGAGGTTATTCTCTCTCAACAGAGAGTGAGCCCCTTAAGGGGAAGGACAATTACTGATCTTTAAATCCCTGTCGTGCTGAGAACCAGACTTGGCACAAAAGGAAACAGTAACTTTCAAACTTGAGTGTACGTGAAAACAGAACAATGGCAGAGCTCGTCAAAATACAGATTCTTGAGCTCCACGTCAGAGGTTCTGAATCACTGATTCCATGGTAGGGTCTGGAAATCTACATTTCTAACAAAGTGACTCTCATGTAGGTTGCCTGCCAACCATACAAGAATTACTGAAGTAAGCCATCAGTAAAAAATAAATTACTGTTACAACAGATAACAGTTCAAACCTGACTAAAGGGATTTCCCATGCCACTACTAATCCTGCCCCGAGAACGCACACCTGAGGACATTTCTAGAATCCTCAGCTAGCGCTCCTAGAAAACAGAGTCAAACTCTCTTTGGCAAACTGGCCTCTCAACGACAGAAAAAACATCTTTCTTAAGTTTTTTCCTCTACCCTCAATCTAACAAGGCCCACACACATGCAGGAAAACAAAATCACATCTACAAACTCAGAGGCCCAGAATTTCTAAGACAACAAGCCCAGAACAAAAATTCCAGTATTCAGCACAGACCAAAAAATGGAAACTGAGACTTTGGAACCATTATGGAATCAGGCAGTCAGAAAAGCCATTGTCACCTTTCTTTCGGGTCTTCAGAATCGAGCTGAAAAGTCTAACTTCTGGGAGAAGCACAAAGAAGTACGAGATGTTAAAGAAGACAGTGAAGGCAATGATAGGACCAATGACGGCTCCCAAAGGTCATGAGAAGGGACACCATTTCCCATGACAAAAAAAAGTGTTAAAAACGGTGTTGGCAGCAATGGGAGACAATATCTAGAAACCACATATCAGATAAAGGTCTAGTATCCCAGAATATATAAAGAGATTCTTCAACTCAAAAACAAAAAGACAATGTAATTCAAAAATGGGCAAAAGACATGAACAGACACCTCTCAGAGGAGGAAATCCAAATGGCTAAAAGGCACATGAAAAGATGCTCAACTTCCCTGGGAAATGCAAATCAAAACCACAGTGAGATATCATCTCACACCTACCAGAATGGCCATTGTCATAAAACAGAAAATGACAAGTGCTGGAGAGGATGTGGAGAAAGAGGCACACTTATCCATTGTTGGTGGGATTGTAAAATGGTACAACCGCTGTGGAAGGCAGCTCAGTGGTTCCTCAGGAAGCTAAGTATAATATTGCCATATGATCCAGGAATCCCATTGCTAGGTATGTTCAGAGGAGATTAGGACAAGGACACAAACGGACATTTGCACACTAATGTTTATAGCAGCATTATTTACAATTTCCAAGAGATGGAAACAGCCCAAATGTACATCAACAGATGAGTAGTTAAACAAGCGGTGATATATACGTATGATGGAATATTATACAGCTGTAAGACAGAATAAAGTCATGAAGCATGTAACAACATGGATGGACTTTGAGGACATTATGCTGAGTGAAATTAGCCAGAAACTAAAGGACAAATACTGTATGGTCTCACAGATATGAACTAACATTAGTGAGTGAGCTTGAAGAATTTAAGTTAAGAACAGGGGTTATCAATAGAAACAGGGTAGAGATTGGGCAATTGGTCCTCAAGGAATATAGACTGTGCAACAAGACAGATTGTAAAAATTGAGATAGAGACAGCACAACGCTACCTGATTGTACCACAGTAACGTAAAATGCACTGAACGTACATGTGGGGGGATTGGGAAAGGGGTATGGATTCTCTGTGGAAGAAAAGGAAACATCTTCAGATAGAGTATGGTGGCAAAGGCATGTCTATACACTTAAGCTGGATTGTATGATCTGTGAATAAAACTATTTAAAAATGGTCAGAGAGAAGCAAGTGCTAGAGAAAATGTGGAGAAAGAGAGGAACCTATTCACTGTCAGTAGGGAAATGAGAGGTGCAGCCCCTTGGAGAGCAGTGTGGTGGTTCCACAGGAGGCTGAGGGTGGGGTTGCCATATGATCCTGCTGCTCAGTATATACCTGGAAGAACTGAGTATGGGGACATGAATGGACACTTACACACTGGTGTTTCTGGTGGCAATATCCATGATCCACAATAAATGGAGGTGGCCTAAGGGTACAACTACTGAGGAATGGAAGGAGGAACTATGGAGTATACACACAATGGACTACTGAGCATCCTCAAGAAAGAACAAAGTTGTAAGGCATGCAACTAGATGAATGAACCTTAAGAGCTGTATGTTGAATGAAATGTCAGGAAAAAAAGACAAATATTATCATGCCTCAATCATATGAACTAACTATAATATAAAAATTTGGTGAACTCAAGTCGAGACCATGGGATACCAGGTTGGGGCGTATTGTAAAGGGTCCTAGACCCTTTACACAGGGTCTCTTACAGTAAGCTCTTACAGTAGTCACATATTCAGAAGGTGTAACTGTTAATTCTGAAGTCTAAGATACTGAGATGTTTGTATATACATGGTCTTTCCCAGAAACTTGGGGTATTTATGGGACACCTGAGACTCAGAGTCAGAGCTCTGAAGCTCTGAAAGTCAGCAGTACCCCAAACAGAAACTGTTTAAAAAGTTGAAAAAGTGATCATAGAGACATGGATGAAACAGGTCTGGATAGGACTAAAGGAAATCAGAAGACTGAGTACAGGATGATATCATCCATATCTTAAAACTGCAACTTCTGTGTGAGACTAAAGGGAGAGATGTTCATTTGGTGCAAAATTTATATTTTGGATTGTGTACTACATAATTTAACTTGTATGGTCAGTTTAGTTGAACACTATAAGTACAGAGAACCTTGAAGAGAGCTTGTTCAGTTTAGTGTGCTGCCCAGATAAATCCCAGAGTGATGGGGACAGTGAATAAATAGGTATTTGCAAAGTCCCCTTAGGGGAATTGGGAGAAAGGGAAAGACTCAACTTCTCCATTTGGAGAATTTCTGATACTCTTGCAAGCACTGAGGACAACCAAATCAACAGGCAGAGCCCTCGATCTTGGGGTTTACCCTATGAAACTTATTCCTGAAAAGGACAGGCTAAGCCTACATAAAATTAGGCCCAAGAGTCACCCCCAGAGAACCTCTTTTGTTGCTCAGATGTAGCCTCTCTCACTAAGCCAACACAGCAAGTGAACCCACTGCCCTCCGCCTCTACATGGGACATGACTCCCAGGGGTGTTTCTGTCTCCCTAGCAACCTGGGACAGAAATCCCAGGATGAGCTGGGACCCGGTGTCAAGGAATTGAGAAAACCTTCCTGACCAAAAGGAGGAAGAGAGAAATGAGGCAAAATAAAGTATCAGTGGCTGAGAGATTTCAAACAGAGTTGAGAGGTTATCCTGGAGGTTATTCTTACACATTAGATAGATATTCCTTTTCCGGTTATGGTATATTTAAGTGGCGAAAGGGAAGTACCTGAAACTGTAGAGCTGTGTTCCAGTAGCCTTGTCTCTTGAAGCTGACTGTATAATGATATAGCTTTTACAATGTGACTGTGTGATTGTGAAAACCTTGGGTCTGATGCTCCTTTTATCTAGGGCATGGATAGATGAGTAAAAAATATGGATAAAAAATAAATAACAGGGGAAACAAAGATTAATATAAATTGGGTGATGGAAATACGAGTGGTCAATGAAAGGGAGGGATAAGGAGTATGGAGTGTATGGGTTTTTTCTTTTTTATTTCCTTTTCTGGGGTGATACAAATGTTCTAAAAAATTATCATGGTGATGAATACACAACTATGTGATGATATTGTGAGCTACTGATTGTACACCAAGTATGGAATATTTGCATGTTAAGAACATTTGTGTTTGTATGTTGTTTCAGCAATAAAAAAAATTTTTTTTTTAATTTCCCTGGGCTATCCACTGATTCTTTCCCGAGTCCTCATCCTGTTGGCCCATCTACAACTGTGAGTTCTAAGGGGCAAGGAACATGTGTCCCACTTCTACTGTTTGGGCTTTAAATTTGGGCACATGCTAGCCACTTAGACTGTAAGCTTCAGAGTGACAAACCCAAAAGATGACAATAAAACACAGTGATGAATGCTGACTTCAGAGTTCACACACCAGCGTTACCATTTATTCCTGGTTTCCTCACTCCCACTTAAGAGCAAAGAAATGTGGGGGTATGGGGTGGGGGGCTGGGCCTACTTGTCAAAACCCTTATGTTTGTTTGAACAGACACACACACTTTTTCTGACCCTTTCTAAGATACAATCACCACAAAGCTGTGAGAGGGAAACTTTAGCTCACAATGTTTCCACTGCCCAGTTGTCTCCCTTTTTTCAAGATAATTCATTGCTGTCCGGCAAATTTCCCCAACCACTAATTGTGTTAACTGCCCCCATTTATTGCTCCTGTATCCCTTCACCCTTCACTTCATAGTATTTATCATCCCACATTATACCTACTCCTGTCTATAACACCCCACTGCTGGCCTCCAAAGGAACAGGGCTCATTAGTATCTGTCCTCCTCGTGAAGGGACCAGTACAGGAGGCACTCACTACACGTACCCAATCAAAAAAAAGACCTCTATAAGCTTCAATTTTCTCAAATGTGAAACAGAGGCAATGTTTCACCCATAGGACTATTGTGAAGATAAAGGATAATACACATGACACCGAGTATAGTTGTTATACCGGTTTGAAACTGTTGCATACCCAAAAAAAAACCATGTTCTTTAATCCTTTTTCAATTTTGTTGTGTGGGATCTTCTTGATTAAGTCGTTGCCTTGGAGATGAGACCCACCCACTTGTGGGTGTGGCCTGTTGATTAGGTGGTTTCCATGGAGATATGTCTCCACCCATTTAGTGGTTGCTACTGGAGTCCTTTAAGAGGGAATCATTTTGGAAAGAGCTTTAGAGTCCACACAGCTAGAGATCTTTGGAGATGCAGAAGGTAAATGCCCCTGGGGAAGCCTTATGAAATGAGAGGCCTGGAGAGAAAGCTAGCAGATGTCACCACATGCCTTCCCAGCTACCAGGGATCTTTTAGACCCATCTACCTTTCTTGAGCCAAGAGATCTTCCTCTGGATGCTTTAGTTTGGACACTCTGAAAGCCTTAGAGATGCAAACTTGCAACTTAATAAATTCCCTTTTTTAAAAGCTGTTCTGGTATATTACATTCTAACAGATTTAGCAAAATAATACAGATTTTGGTACTGGAAAAGTGGGATGCTGCTATAGTTTGCAAATACAAAACATGCTTTTTAAATGAATAACGGGAAAATTCTGGAAGAATCGTGATATACTTTATAGAGAAGGCCTAGAATACTTTGAAGAGATTGTTGGTAGAAATGTGGACTCTAAAGATTCCTCATTTCTATCTAAAGCTTCATTAGAGGTATGTGTAATTGCAAACTGGAAGGAAGGTGACCCTTGTTTTAAAATGGCAGATAATCTGGCAAAATTGACTACTGGTTTTGGACAGAAGGCAGATTTTAAAAGCCACAAGTTGGAATACTTAGCTGAAGAGATTGCCAAATTAAATGTGGCAAGTGTGACCTAGTTTCTTCTTACAGCTTACAATGAAATGTGACAGGAAAGAGATAAGCTGAGAACTGAACTCTTGGATAAAAATAAACCAGAAATTGATGGTCTGGAAAATTCTGGGCTTCCAGAAAGGGTGACCCCAGAAAATAGTGTCCCACGTGAGGATTTAAACACACATGGAACCAGTCAGTCTTTCAGAAAAAGTCAGGACTGGAGATGATTTTATCTGGTAAGGATCTGTGGAAATTCCTATTGCCTGATGGTTATAATCCCTGCATACTACATAGAAAATCAACAAGTGTTGTGGGATCTGTATAAATGGAACCACTGCCAGTTTGGACCAAAAGGGACAGAAAAAGGACAAATGGAAAGAAAAATAACTTCAAAGGCAGAACCATGGAAGCTAAGGCCTGAGGCCAAAAAACCTCAGGCCAGGAGAGTGGTCCTATCAATCACATGGAGAAAGTGAGTTTGTCCTGAAGGCAGAGGGGCAGGCCTTCCATCTAGACATTCTGAAAAAGTTATGGTGCCCCAGATATCCAGGAGAGTGGAGCACATTTCTTGGGGATTGGGGGAGCCTGGCTGCCACCCCACTGTTTATAGAAGAATTAAGTGTGTGCCCCAGAGATGGCAGAGAGCTTTGGGTCCTACCCCAATGTCTGGAGAGGGTGAAGCCAAGAAAGAGTTGTCCCCCCAACAAGTCCCAGTGTTGAAAAACTCACCCCAGCATTTTGAGACAGCAGGGCAACTGAGTAGGCCCTTGGAAAAGGTGGGACTGCCACTTTCTAAAGCCCTGAGGATAAAGGACTCTCAAACTTTGAAATCTAATAGCGTTTGACCTTCATGTTTTCATAACTGTTTGGATCCAGTGACCCCTGTGTTCCTCCCAATTTCTACCTTTGAAAATGGAAACATGTATCCTATGACTGTCCCTCCTTTGTATGTTTGGCAGCAGATAACTTATTCTGAGTTTTATGGTCCAGAGTCACAGAGGAGAATTTTGCCTTAGGACAGACCTTGATGGTTCATTGGAGATTTTCTGAGGTCCTGTCCTCCAGGACGCATCCCTGAAGCCCATATATTTAGGTTCAACTTTCAATAAAACAACTTGGGAATATGGGGGAGAAGAGTGTTTGCCTCTTTGTTCCAAGTAGCCCCGTGTTATTTCCTAGTCACAGTGAGCCATTACCTGAAACCAAGGGTCTCCCAAGGGAAAACAATGGGAGAGAATGCAGAGAAAAGCTGTTCCCACAGTGAAGGAGTGAGGCAGGAAGATTTATGAGGCAAAATTCTAAAGGAGCTAAATACACACAGTTTGGCACAGCACCCGGGGTAAGGAATGGGAGCGATGCCTTTCACAGCCAGGAAACATCAGGAATGAGTCAACACTAAGGTCAACAGTGAGAAGGGGCAAAATGTAGGTCCCTTCATTCTGGGAAGAACTTGGAGACATCCTGTCACTTGTCATCTGGCCCAAGGTGACTGGAGTATTTCTATCTTTGAATTCCTGCACTGCTGTAATGCATTAAGAACACTGCCCTCAGAGAGAGGTACAATAGAGCATTACTCCATGGAGACACATCAAGAATTTCCATCCATCCTTCTCATCAATCAAAGCATTTAAAATTTTTCTTTTCAAGTTTCAAAAACAGTATATGTTCAGTGAAGAAAACTGGAAAGAGCAGAGGAAAATACTCAATGCCGCTAGCATGTTTCCTTCAAGATCTTAATCTACTTTTAAATTTTGGTTTGATGTTTTTTCAAAACTATACACACATATACATAGCCAAAGGAATGAAAACATTCCCCACTGTTTGTTACAAGCACATCAAACAAATCTCTAGTTCCTTTTTCTTTCTCTTCATCTTCCTTTCCCCCATCTCTTTGGGCTGATTCTTTGGGTATTTTCTTCCATGCATATCATTAAGAAACCAGTAGAGTTACTTTTTAGTTTTCCAGTTTTAGGCACATTCTATATTCCCTTCTATGGCTCACTCTCCCATGCTACACACACGGAACCTTCTGACATTCCCCACCCTGCCTCCATTTTTCCAATATAGGAATATTATAAAATTGTATGGGGCCATACTTTGTATTTACGTCATAACTATGTATATGTTATTTATGCTATGGTTGTATAAGATATAGAAACCTAAGGTTTTCCTTTCCTGCACATTTTTTGTTTTCTAGGGGTCTTTTGTCTTGTTTAGTGTGTCTTCTCTATAATTACCTATAATTCAATACCACATGCTTAGCCGATTTAGTAATATCTCAGGATGTCCAAATGCATCAGATATTATAACACATTCAATCTTCCCAGGGAAGTCTCTCCTGACCATTCTGGGCTGATGGGCCTTCAGGCCTAGTCACAGGTACCATTCTAGGATCTTTCTCAACCATCACCTTGGAAACGTCCCTCCCCTCTCCCCAGCAGCATCTCCCTCTTTGTTTACTCTCATTTTCTTTTTATTTTCTTTTTTTTTAACTATTATTTTCTTGGAACATCTCTTCCAGGAGTCTTCTAAGTAAGAAAGCAAAGCTTTTGAGACCTTCCATACCTGAAAATATCTTCCCCTACCCTCAATCTTCATTGGTTTTGTTTTTTTGGTAGGTTTTGTTTGTTTTTGCTGCTGATGTACTTCTTGGTTAGGTATCATTCTCCTTCGAATTTTTAAGACATTGCTCCATTATTTCATTTCCAGTGTTGCTATCTGGAAGTCTGAAGCCTTTGTGGGTCCTGACTCTTTATATGTCACAAGTTATTCCAGACCCTAGTATTCTGAAATGTCACAGCTATATGTGAGTCTATTTTCATGAAGGGCACTTAATGGAAACTGTCAACCTGAAAACTTTTACCCTTCCATTCTTGGAAGTTTTCCTGAAATACGTCATTGATTATTTAATCTCCTCCTTTTTCTCTGGGACTCCAATTATGTGAATGTTGGACCTCTTGAATTATTCCCTTAATTTTCTTTTTTTATTCCAATTTTCATCACTTTGCATTTTTTACCCTACTTTCTAAGAAAATTATCTTCCACAGATTTTTCATTTCTATTTCATGTTAGTTTTTAAGTGTTTTTTTTTCCAGTCCTCTGCATATTCTGTTTTTTAAATAATTCTATTCTTGTTTCAGGATCACAATACCTTCTTTTATCTCTCCAAGGATAATACTAGGCTTACTCTTTTCTGTTTTCTTCCCTCAGCATAGTCCCCAATACCTCCAAGTTCTTTTCTTTTTTGCATGTTAAAGGCTTTTCACAGAAATCGAGCAATCTTTAAATCGCTGCCTATGCAGGAAAACTGACTAGAATCTATGAAAATTATAAGGATTTGTCATCTGAAGCTTCACTATAGGGTGGTCTTGCCAGACCAATTAGTTAAGGAACTTCTAGACAAAATTATTTCAGCTCTCCTCTTTGGGCTTGCCTGTGTCTTCCCAACCACTGCTTTGGGGGAAAGGCCTGGAAGCCCTAGTTCTGAGAATCAAGTCTGTGAAGACATCTAGGAGAAGGCAGGAGCAGCATTTCAGCATCCACTCTGCATATATTCAACTAACTCTCTATTGTCCATAGTGAAAATCCACTCTCAACACTTGAGCTTTCCAAGTCCAGAGATCCTCTAGTTCTGTGTAGATCTTCTCTACACAGAAGAAATCTCCAGCCTTTTTCCAGAGTGAGAGTGTAAGAATACAGTTAAGTTTAGCTTCCACACAAGATGGCGCAGGCAGGGAAAGAAAGAGGAGGGCCTCTGACAGAAGCCTAGAATTGGCACCAAATCCTTAATGGCCAAGGGCATTGAAATGTGAAGCATAATCAAAAGGGGGAACCTTCAGCATGAAGTTTGAATTAGTTAGACTATCTGGATAGGATGTAATCTCTGCAGTATCCAATCAATGGAGAAACAGGGGAGGAGTCTGTGTGCTAGGCGTAGGCATAAGATTTGTGGCATTCTATTGTTTAGCATGCCAGCCACCATTTTGTGTGCAGCTGTGTGCCCACTCTTGCGAGACTGAATAAATTATTTTCATCTCCATAATCAGATGAGCATTTGTTCTCTCTCAGGTAGGGCATTCTTTCTAATAGGGAAAGAGAAATTACCAGGCTACATGGACTCAGAGTGGTATCTAAAGTCTTACAACTTTGAGAGCTACTTGTGCCATCAACTTGTGGACTTTCAGAGAATTATGCAGTGTAAATCACATCGATTTTCACCTTTCTCTCCTAGTGACTTAGGATTCAATTTTAGTTCATCTATTTTCCAGCTTCCAAAAATCTGTTTCTCCTGTCCTGACTTTTATAATCCCCATCCTCTGAGTATGTCTTTTTAATCTCTTTCTTGCTCTTTTATAGGTTTCTGGGGAGAAACAAAAGATTCCTGTGTTCCATCACCATCCTCACCAAGAAGCCTAGCCATAAATTGGTTAAAATATGAAATCAACAAAGATTTACCAAGAAAGGTGGAAAATACAAAGTATTAAAAGGTTAGATCCCACCTTCAAGGAGTTTACAAACAGGTTAGGATAAAGAATACATAAGAAGAAAGAATCACACTATGCAGTAAATCATTAGGGCCAAAATGGTTCAGACAGTAAGTGACACAGAAATCAGAGAGGGGACATCATGAAAGACTCTGTGGAAAACACTGAACTGGATCTAGGCAAGAAATAGCCTAGATGAGATTATTCTAGCAAGCCAGGTCACAAATGACATAAACACAGGAAAATACAAATATGCATAGGGTCTGATGAGGAGACTAGTTAGGTCAGCATGTAATGAACTATTATTCTAAAAGAAAAAAAAAATGGTCTGGGGCCAGACTGTAAAGGGCTATTTGCCTCAAAGAAAATAAAAAAGACTTCAGATAAAATTATACCAATCCCAGCCTTACCAAGTCAAACTAAAATGTTTGAATTAGTCATCCCATTCAGAAACTTTCATACTGGATTTAATCCCAAGCATTTCAATTTTCAGCTCTAGAAGAAGAAAAACGAATATCATCATAAACTGCATACTTTCATCTGTTGCAGAATTTCAACACGCTTGGCATGACAAGCAGAACTCACACATATGCCCAAACTATTATACAAAAAGCATACTTCATAACACTGTGAAAATACAACAAAATTATATAATTAAAAATGGTTAGGTGGGAGAACCCACCTTAATCAAGAATGCAGAGTCAGATGAGTCAGGGCTTCAACTCTACCATAGAAGCTTTGAACAATCAAAAAGAATTGGCAGAAAAATCTTTCTTTAAACTGTAGATATCAGTTAAAGAACTGCAAAAGCAAGGAGAATGCTGAATAAAACAAAAAAGTCTGCTCATGGTGTCCTGGCTAGACCCTCTCTCGCCCCTCACCAGTTGAGCATGAAGCCAGCCAGTGCGTCCAGTGTGGATCTCTGGTCCCATATTAGAGGTGCAGAATAACCCTTGCACATATACCATATGTATGTTTGGCCTTATTTTTCAGATAAAGGTCTAAGGGACTTGCTGTTGCAGAACTTGTTCTGCACATAGAAGGCAATTCAGAACGTTTTAAGAGACCAGTCAAGTGACTACCTGGGGCAAGGGATTGCTAAATGTAAAACAAGGCAGTGCCCAAAATCATGAGAAACTGCTTCCTAGGGAAGAGGAGATATTTGGAACCATGCAAACAGGGAAAGTCCTATGGTCACATATGCATGTCTAAGACAAGGCCCATGTGCAGAAAGGATCAGGGTGGCCCTACATTTTGTCCTGGAGTCATTCTCTCAACTCTCTGTGTGGATAAGCCCTGAAAGAAAGCAATTACACAGGTCAACCTGCAAAGATGGGGTCAAGTGTGTTGTTGTTGTTGTTGTTTTTAGCACCTGGTACTCAAGAAAAACTCTTTATAATACTAGCTGGAGACAAACTTAAGGAACAGATGCCTCAGTCTAAATCCAAATGATAACATACTAATATATCAAAATGTCCAAGTTCCAACCAAAGATTACGAAACATACAAAGAAGCAGGAAGAAGTGGGTCCAGACAAAGAAGAAAATTAAAGTGTTAGAAACCATGAATGAAAAAAATAAAAAAGAAAAAGAAAAAAAATAGAAACCACGAATGAATAGTTCCTGCCCCACCACCGCCATCATCCTGCAGTTGCCCCTGCTGTTGTGCCTATTCCACTCTTTCTAACTGAGCTGCCTGAAGGGTAGAGAAGCAGGAGACCTAAGTCAGTGTGGACCTGAGATCCAGGAAAAGAAAGACCTTTGGAAGATGTTATTTTTAGAAAAACTATGAAAACGGAAGCACAGTGAGCCTTAATCCAGATTACTGGAGGTCTTATAAAGAGAGGAATCTGGAAGCCAGAGTTAGAGAAGCCCACAGAGAGAGGCAGGGAGCACTGGGAATACAAAGGAGAAAAGAGAGGACATCACCAACTGATGTGAGAAACGGAGGCAAGCTAAGGAGCCCCAAGGGTTGGAGTAAGCCAGAACCAGACGCTACAGATTCCACAGCCTCATATATTTTCTACAGTTTTGAAATCTAAAGTTCAAAATACAGTTTTACAAAAGAAACCAGGTAAACAAAGAAAAAGACCATTTGAATGAGAAGCAATATTTTCCAGCCTTCCAGAACTCTACAGACTGAATATAAAATACTTATACTACTTATGTTCAATTTTACAGATAAACACAAAATTGAGATCAAATTGGAGTTCTTGGAAAGTGACTAAAATTAAAATATAACACAAAGTAAAAGCTAAAGCAGAAGAATATAACTGAAAAATGGAGAGCTAAATAAAGAGGAAAACCACATTAGACAGAAGAGAAAATTAATGAACTAGAGGACTAAGTCTGAAAAAGTATCTAAAAGAAAGCATGAAGAGACAAATGAAAAAATATATAGAAAAGACAGTAACAATGGTAAGGCATATAGTGAGAACTTACAACATGACATTTATTTGAGACCGTTAATAGGAAACTAGAGTTAGAATAGGGCAGAAACAATATCTGAAGAGATAATATCTAATTGCCCAAAATTTATGAGCAATTAATACATGGACTCAAGAAACTCCAGAAAATTCAGGAGGAAAATGAAGAGGAATCTATACCTAGACATATGATTGTACTTCAAAAAATCTTAAAAGAAGCTACAAAACAAGGATATAACCATTAAAGTTATACTAAATGAAAAACTGACTTCTGTCATCAACAATGGACAATAGAAAGCAATGAGATGATATCTTTATACTGAAGTTAGAAAATAGCCATCAACATAGAATTCTGTATTGAAAATGTAGTCCTTAAAGATGAAGGGAAGCAAAATGTTTTTCATAGAAATACAAACCAATAGCAAATTTAAGTTTGCTAGCAGCAAATAATTCTAAAAGGAAAACTATCATCATAGACTTCCGGAGAAGATGACGGCTAAGTAAGACGCAGGGGTCTTAGTTCCTCCTCCAGAAAAGCAACTAAAGAAACAGAAACAATACGAAACAGCTCCCGGAGTCACGACAGAGACCAAAAAGACAGCATACCCCATTCTGGAACAGCCGAACGGGCAGGGAGAATCTGCTGCGGTGAGATACCCGAGGGGCGCGCGTTTTCCCGGCCGGGGCGGCTGGCGACTGGGGTTCCCCTCCACGCACGTGGCTCCTCGGTCTGACTGGGAACGTTGGATAGCGGGGCCCTCCCATCACGCTTGGCGTTTCGGGCCAGCTGGGCAATTAGGACCGGCACTCTCCCAAGCCGCGGCAGCCAGCGACCCCCGCCTCCACGCGCGGTTTCCCGGGCCGACTGCCGTGCAGACAGACTAGCGCCACGAGCGCCACCTACTGGGCAGGAAAAGAAAAACAGAGCCCAGAGATTTCACAGAAAAAGCTTTCAACCAGCTGGGTCCCACACCCAGGGAAATCTGATCAAATGCCCAGACACCAGCAGAAAATAATGGATGACGCTCGGAAAATTGAAGATATGGCCCAGTCAAAGGAACAAACCAATAGTTCAAATGAGATACAGGAGCTGAGACAACTAATGCTGAATATACGAACAGAAATGGAAAAACTCTTCAAAAACCAAATCAATAAATTGAGGGAGGACATGAAGAAGACATGGGCTGAACAAAAAGAAGAAATAGAAAATCTGAAAAAACAAATCACAGAACTTATGGGAGTGAAGGACAAAGAAGAAAAAATGGAAAAAACAATAGATACCTACAATGGTAGATCTAAAGAGACAGAAGCTACAATTAGTGAACTGGAGGATGGAACATCTGAATTCCAAAAAGAAACAGAAACTATAGGGAAAAGAATGGAAAAACTTGAGCAGGGGATCAGGGAACTGAATGACAATATGAAGCGCACAAATATACGTGTTGTGGGTGTCCCAGAAGGAGAAGAGAAGGGAAAAGGAGGAGAAAAACTAATGGAAGAAATTATCACTGAAAATTTCCCAACTCTTATGAAAGACCTAAATTTGCAGATCCAAGAAGTGCAGCGCACCCCAAAGAGAATAGACCCAAATAGGCGTTCTCCAAGACACTTACTAGTTAGAATGTCAGAGGTCAAAGAGAAAGAGAGGATCTTGAAAGCAGTAAGAGAAAAACAATCTGTCACATACAAGGGAAACCCAATAAGACTATGTGTAGATTTCTCAGCAGAAACCATGGAAGCTAGAAGACAGTGGGATGATATATTTAAATTACTAAAAGAGAAAAACTGCCAACCAAGACTCCTATATCCAGCAAAATTGTCCTTCAAAAATGAAGGAGAAATTAAAACATTTATAGACAAAAAGTCACTGAGAGAATTTGTGACCAAGAGACCAGCTCTGCAAGAAATACTAAAGGGAGCACTAGAGTCAGATACGAAAAGACAGAAGAGAGAGGTATGGAGTAAAGTGTAGAAAGAAGGAAAATCAGATATGATATATATAATACAAAAGCCAAAATGGTAGAGGAAAATATTATCCAAACAGTAATAATACTAAAAGTTAATGGACTGAATTTCCCAATCAAAAGACATAGAATGGCAGAATGGATTACGACTCAGCAATACCACTGCTAGGTATCTACTCAAAGGACTTAAGGGCAAAGACACAAACGGACATTTGCACACCAGTGTTTATAGCAGCATTATCTACAATTGCAAAGAGATGGAAACAGCCAAAATGTCCATCAATAAACGAGTGGCTAAACAAACTGTGGCGTATACCTACGATGGAATATTATGCAGCTTTAAGACAGACTAAACTTATGAAGCATGTAATAACATGGATGGACCAAGAGAACATTATGCTGAGTGAGTCTAGCCCAAAACTAAAGGACAAATACTGTAAGGTCCCACTGATGTGAACCGACATTCGAGAATCAGCTTGGAATATATCATTGGTAACAGAGACCAGCAGGAGTTAGAAACAGGGTAAGATAATGGGTAATTGGAGCTGAAGGGATACAGACTGTGCAACAGGACTAGATACAAAAACTCAAAAATGGACAGCACAATAATACCTAAGTGTAATGTAACTAGGTTGGAACACTGAATGAAGCTGCACCTGAAATATGGTTTTTTGTTTGTTTGTTTGTGTGTTTGTATCTTTTGTTTTTGTTTTTTTCTTTTTCCTTTATATATATATATATATATATATTAGTAGTATTATTATTTTAATTCTCTTCTCTATATTAACATTCTGTATCTTTTTCTGCTGTTTTGCTAGTTCTTTTCCTAAATCGATGCAAATGTACTAAGAAATGATGATCATACATCTATGTGATGATACTAAGAATTACTGAGTGCATTTGTAGAATGGAATGATTTCTAAATGTTGTGTTAATTTCTTTTCTTTTTTTTTGATTAATAAAAAAAAATTTTTTTTAAAAACTATCAAAAAATAAAAAAAAATAATAATAATTCTAAAAGAAAGGCAAAGGGATGTTTCTCAGGCAAAATAAAAACCATCTCAGGTAGAAATTTCAAGATTCAAGAAGGACTGAAGAACAATGAAAACTGTGAAATAAATGCAGAAATAAAGATGAATATTGCATGTGAAAAAAAATCATCAACGTAGAAAACTAGAGCTGTAACATTCCAGTCAAAGACGTTTTAAAAACGTTCCTAAATAGGCTCAAATAGCCAAAGATAAATACAAACAAAGAAATAAAGGAAATCAGAAAAGCAATAGAGAACACAAAGAGATGATCAATTAAGAGGTGGAAATTATGGAAAGCAAACAGAACTAAAGACCACAGTAACAGAAATTTAAAATTCCCTAAAGAGATCAACAGCAGATTGGAGTTAGAATAATCTGTGAACTGGGAGATAAAACAACTGAAATCATCCAGTTTGAGGAACAGAAAAAAGAATGAAGAAAAATGAGCAGAGCTTAAGGAATATGTGGGACATCACCAAGTGTACCAATATCTATATTGTGGGAATCCCAGAAGGGAAGAAAGAAAGAAACAGAAAGAATATGCAAAGAAATAATGGCTGTAAAGTTCTCAAATATAACAAAAGATGTAAATACATACATCGAAGATACTCAGGCTCCAGATAGGGTAAACTCATACTGGAGCAAACTATTATCAAACTGTTAAATGTCAGAGAGAAAGGGAGAACTCTAAAATCCACAAGAGACAAGCACTGAGTCACATACAAGGGAGCCTCAAGTAGATAAAGTGCCAATTTCTCACCAGAAACCATGGAGGCAAGAAGGTAGTGGGATAACATATTGAAAGACTGAAAGCAAAAAACTGCCAACCAAAACTCCTATAACCAGCAAAACCATCTTTCCTAACTGAGGAAGAGATTAAGACATTCCCAGTTAAGCAAAGGCTAAGGAGTTTGACACCACTAGACCAGCCTTATAGGAGCAACTAAAGAGTTCTGTGCATTGAAAGGAAAAGACACTAGACAGTAGATCGAAGCCATGTGAAGAAATAAGGCTCTCCAGTGAGGGCAGTGACATGGGTAAATATAAAGGCCGTAATATTGTGTGTTTTCATTTGTAACTCCACTTTCTACTTCCTACAGAATCTAAAACGGCGATACATAAAATGTAATGAGAAATTAGTGGTTTGGGACTCAAAGTATAAACATGTAATTTGTGACAAGAACTACATAAAAGTGGGGAAACAGAGGGGTAAAGGAACACAGTTTGTGTTTCCACTGACGTTAAGCTGGTTGTAAGCAAATAAAAGTGTTCTAGCTTTAGAGTATTAAATTTAAGCTGTATGGTAACTACAATGAAAATTTCAGAAAGCATGCAAGCTCCCAGCGATAGAAGTTAGACTACAGGTTGCCAGGGACAGGTGGCAGGGGGAATGAGGAAGTAATGCATAATAGGTGTATAATTTCTGTTTGATGAGATAGGAAAGTGTTAGCAGTTGAAGGTGGTGAGAGTACCACAACAGTGTAAATAGGAGTAATCTCACTGAATGGTACACTTGGGGATGGCTGAGACAGCAAAGTTTGCAGTACATACGTTTCCAAAATGTTTTAAACGTGGGCAGCTAATGAGACAATGACAATTAAATGCAATACCTAAGACCTTGGGGCCAATCTGCAAAAAATATGGAATATACATTGTAAGCTTTATATCAAAGTTAAATTTCTTAAACTTGACAACTGCACTTAAGGTGGTTACATAAGTGAATATTCTTGTTCTTAGAAAACTCACATAGCAGTATTAAGTGTTCAAGGAACATGATATTTACAACCTACACTCAAGTGTTCAGAAAATGAATTGACAAACTGATAGATGGATACATGGATTGGTACACTGATCATAGAATGATGTGGCAAAATATTTAAGTTGGTGGTTCTGGGTTATATGAGGGGATATGGGACATGCTAGAGTTCTCTGTATGGGGGATTGCATTATTTTTGTACCTATCTCATAAACTAGAAGTTTTTTCAAAAAAAGGTTTTAAAAAGTTTTTTTTAAAGGTTAAAATGGAAATGGAAACTTTATGCTATATGGTGTTGCAATAAACATTCTAAATAGTAGTAATAAAATGATTTTTTAAAAATAAATGAGGAGGGGGTGCAAGGGCAGTTTAGTGGTAGAATTCTCACCTGCCATGCAGGAGACCTAGGTTCGATTCCTGACTCATGATGCACTTCCCAAACAAAGAAACCAACAAAAACCAAACAATTCAACAGACGGTACTGCAATAATGGGATACTCACATGGAAAAAAAGAATGAAATGTGACCCTGCCATACAGCATACAAAAAATAAAAAATAAATAGGTACACTTAGTTCTTGTTCCATCATTCTTATTCAGCCCTAGAGATGGGAGCAAATAACTACTAACAGTAACCCATGGCCTCAGAAAGCATCAAATGCCCTCTCCTCAATTTAATGGGGAGATCAGAGAATCAAAGTGTGGATGCTGAAAATCCACGGGTGTTGGTTCTGCAGAATTGTCAGTGGGCTTTTGAGGGACTGTTTCCAGTCCTGGTTTCCCCCATTGCTAAGCCAATAAATTCTCTCTAATCCCTTCGTGAATTTAGGTTGCATTTTCGTTACTTGCACCTGAAAGAATCTGATTCATCCATACCCCCCATCAGACCTCAACACCAATGGGTTCAATCATCTGACACTCAGATACACACAAAGCTCTTTCAAACCACAGTTCCCATTAATTAGCAACGTGTTTGTAACCCTCAGCACCAACACCAAGCTGCACATCCCAAATAACAAATGCTGGGTGGGTGGGTGGAAGGATTGAAATTAAGAAAAGGAAGACAGAGAGACAAAAACGGTAAGCTTTCTACCTAATTTCTTATTTATTCATCTTCTTTCCTCCAAATCCAAGTCCTCAGTGCTAACTCTCTTGGAACAGGATTTCCAGTAGGTCTTCATGCAATGACTACAGAGGTGACGAGGGAATGACAAATTTATAGCTGAATCCATCTACACAGAGAACCCCGCTAGAGTAATCTATACCAGCTGCCCGTTTCCTACCCCAATGACCCTGAGGGGGAACAAAGGAGAAGGATGTGTTGTGAGAGCTTCTCTGGGCCAAGAACTGCTCGGGTGCTTCGTGGACATGCTCTCACCGTCATCATCAGGGGTTGAATTAGAGGGTTACTGGTCTCCATGATATTGATGAGAACCCCCAGCTCAGAGAAGCTGAGAGTCTTGCTCAATATGATATAACCAGGCAGGGGACGGATTCAAACTCGAGTATGTCTGTGTCTGAAACACACTACACCCCAAGGTCGCTCACTTACATGGATCAATGCCACCATGATATGAATTCAGGGCCCCAAAAAAGACCAGCCCCGCCCCCAAATGTCTCTCTTTTTCTGAGGCTAGAAATTCTCCCTTTATAAATTCGTTTGGGGGGGTTGCTTTGTTCCAACAGCTTCCTTTATAATCTTAAAAAATTTTACACTTATATGGATACTTTATCAGTCACAATCAACTTTATGTAAATGCTCTTATTTGAGCTGCACAGACAGTTTTTTGTTTCATCTGCACGGCCACCCCGGGAAGCTGGCATGCTATCCCCATACTACAAATAAGAAAACTGAGAGAGGTAAAGGACCCATCCAGAGTGAAGTCAGCTGTTGGCATCCTGAGACTTCCAAATCCATGTTCTCAGGGTTTTTTATAATTACGCAAATTCACACCTGGGGAGAGGGACGCCATTTTATCAGATACTCAGGGAAAAGAAGCCTCAGAAAGAGGCAGATAGGAGGAGGAATCTGGGGAGAAAAAAAAGGGAAGTGGAGAGCAAAGAATAAGGAAACTAGTGGCAAACTGTCCATCACATAATCATCCCTGGGCTTACACTGGACTGACCCACAACCCAGCCTGGATGGTCCTGGGTTATGTCTGTTTCCCCCGCATAATTATTAATAGCTCCTCTTTCATCCTCAAAAGTGCCCTGGTTTCAATGATAAATTATACAGTCACCGCAGGCCGAGATTGGGGGAAGACCCCAAACCACGGGATGTGTTTCTGCTCCCAACCACTTGTATTACAAGTACATGCAATTGAGCCTTCTTGCCTCCTGTTTCAACTGAAACAAAAAACACAGCATTGCAGCAGTTCACGCTGAGCTCCCTGGGCACAGAACTGGGCACCCTTGCAGAAGCTTTTTCATCTTTAATAATTACTGGTTGCTCGGCACGCTTAGCACTAACACCTGCATAACCACCATGTGATTACGGGAAGGCTTCGCACAAGGACACCGTCCCTGCAACCCAGCCTCTTCCAGGAGGACAATGTGCACTCACACTCGGGACCTGTTCTCAGCCAAGAAGAGGCAGCAGTAGCACAAACCACCTAGATACCAACAGCACTTCATTGTTCATGAAGCTCTTTTACCCACATTATCCCCCTTTGCTTTTCAACACTCTCATGAGGGTAGAGGGCAAAGCGTCTAAGCTCTGATTCGTAAACTAGGAAACGAAGGCACAAAAAGGTGACACGCTTGCCAAAGCCATACTCCTGAGAGGATTCAAAGCTGGTAAAAGATTGTAGGTCCTCTGATTTCTGCTCAGTAAACTCTCCACCAAGCACGCGTGTCCAAGCACATGCCCAGGAAAGCTCTTCATAAGGCTCAGCTGGGAGCCAGCTTAGGCTTGTAGGGGACGGAGGACAGCACCTCCGGCCGCTGCTCTCGACAACATTCCCAGGACCTGAGGTCTCTGGCTCTGGAAGCCTCATCTGTCTCCTGCTGGCCCAGCATTTCAGCCTCCTTCCCCCATTTCCACACCAACCCCCAACCCCTTTTTCACACTGTAGTTAAATTTCAACTCAGTTTGTTCTTAGTAAATGGCTCCTGTGTGTTCAGCCCCAAGGTAACACAAGGTCTGGCCTCTGCCCCCACAGTGCTAACAATCCCACCGCGTGGGAGAAAGAGCGAGGGCTGGGAGCCAGGAGATCCCAGCACCCAGGTCTCCTGTGGGGTGCTCAAGCCATTTGCTTCACCTCTTCATGCTTTTTTCCTTCTCTTCAAAATAATTAAGTTCAACTAAATTACAGGTTGTGATCTGGTGGCCAGGAGGCTGGACCTACTTCCCCCAGATGTCTTGAATTGTCCTACACAGCAGTTTTATGTTGTTTGTTTTTATTCAAGTGCCTCTACGCTGTCCCCACCATTCCTAACTGTCTTCTAAGCTGCTTCACTCTCATGTTGTCTCCATGGGGGCTTCTGAAGGCACAACTCCAAAACCAGATGAGCTCTACGTCCCTCCCTTCTAGCCCAACACCCTGTGTCTGGGAAGAGGAAGCACACAGCGGCTCAGACTCTAGAGCCAACATGCAAGTTACTAGCAGTGTGCCTCGGCCACGTCATTCCCTTCTGCATTATCTTCCCCAGCTGCTAAATGAGGATGATCAAAGCATTGACTCCAAAGGGAGAGATGAAGGAGGAAGTAAGGCAGTGCATGGAAAGTACACAGACAGCGCCTGCCTCAAAGTGGATGCCGTACACTTGTCCGCAGTTAACTTTCACCACCGCCTCCGCCACCACTGCCACCACCATGTCAGAGAGCTAAGACTACGATGCAATATATATATAACAAAGAGCCAAAGTGAATAGATAAAAGAATATTGCTTCCCAAAGGACTTTCTCCTCTTTTTATCCCAAAGGTGTGTTGCAATCAGATCTCATTTGCTTTCTTCAGTACCGACAGTGATCCTGCTGGCTTCCTTTTGTTGTTTTGTTTTTAATTTAGACGAAAGTCACATAACATAGAATTAACCATTTTAAAGTGTACAGTTCCGTGGCATTTAGTCCATTCACATTGTTGTGCAACCATCCCCTCTATCTAGTTCTAGGATATTTTCGTCACCTCAAAATAAAGCCCTATGCCTATTATATGGTCACCACATTCCCTCCTCGTGGCAGCCTCTGGCAACCACTAATCTGCTACCTCCATCAATTTATCTATTCCGATATATCGTATAAGTGCAATCATACAATATGTAACTTTTTCACCGTCTCTTCTTTCACTCGGCAGGTCTTCAAGTTGCATCCATGCTGTGGAATGTATCAGAACGTCATTCCTTTATGGAAGAATAATACTCCATGGCATGACAACACCATGTGTTGCTTATCCATTCATCAGCTGATGGACTTCCTCTGCTCCTTTCTGCTTTCCAGAATAGAAATTCTGAGGTGTCCTGAGAGAAGCCTGATCACCCTCGGCACTCCCCACCAAGGCCCGGCCACCCTGACCCTCAGCCTCATCCCAAACAGACACGAGAAGGATCTTCGGCTGCAGCCCCACAGAAGAGAACCTTGGCCATTCCCACACTAGGTAACGCTGGGGATTCACATTTTGGGGGTTGGTGATTATTTTTAGGAGAAATATAAGAGTATAAATATATACTATATATTAATTCGGCAAGAAAAATATAAAATCTTCTCTTCGGAACCAAAGAAGAGAAAGAAACATAAAACATGCCAAAGGGGACTGCCTTTGAATTCTCATGCTCCAGATAGGAATGAAGCTAGATTGTCTGGTTTATGTTCTGGAGAACAAAGAAATAGTCTCAAAACAGGAATATATAATCATTCTTTGATTATGAAAGCAATGATGGTGATTCCAAATATTCAGGAAGGCTCCTAAAAACACCCCCAGGAGAAGAATTTTCACTTTCACCACCTGCTGCCTTCTTGGCCATTGTACCAGACAGAGTAACGCCCCCTATAAAGAAGGTCATGTCCTAATGCTATCGCCTCACATGCCAAAAGGAATTCTAATGGTGAGACTGAATTAAGGCTCACGAGGGAGGCCGCTTACCCTGGATTATCTAGGCAGGTCCAATATCATCACAGGAGCTCTTATAAGGGAGCCTCCAGAAAGAGCACAGGCCTGCCAACACTACTTTAGTCCCTAAGACCCATTTCAGACCTCTGGCCTCCAGACCCATAAGATAATAAGCATGTGTTGTTTTAAGCCTCTAACTGTATGGCATACATTTTGTTATAGCAGCCACAGGTAACTTATACACACATATAGAATACCCAGAGTCCCTGAGGTTCACCAGCCAGTCCCAGGTGTGTGAAAAGGCACTGAGAGGTATGACATTCTCCACAGGGATGAAATTCACATCTTCAGGACCAAGTATGGTGAGTGTGCATGTAATAAAAAAAGGTCAACATGCACACAAGACAGAGAGAAACCGAGAAAACACAAGGGAATCTGGAATAAGATGCAAGACTCTACCCTGATGTGTATACACTGAAATGGGAAAAATTCTTAATATTCACAAATTTTTCACATCTGCCATAAAGGCAGATTATTCAGTCTTCCAGTCAGATGGGCCCTGGTGAAAGGTCTTAACAAGCGACTACCCCATGTGGTAAGGCTCAGAAAATGAACTTTCAATTCTCTTAATTTTCCAGTTAAATGAATCTGATTCTCTCTGCCGAGAGGGAATTAGACTCCCCCAAACCAAGAAAAACCCCTTTTTCCACATAACAACTGATATGGTAAAGATAAAACTTGGCTATGTAATGGCCGCATTACTCTTGCTGCAAACCATCTGTCAAATTTTGTTTAACAAGTAGGGTAAATTCAAGAGAAATAAATAACAGTTTTCTGCAAACCCTCATGTCCACACAGGTATACTTTAAATGAGCTATGCTTGACATAAAGCACACACACACACTTACTTTCTCAATTTCCTGGCAATGCACTCTTGCTTAAATACACAACCATCAAGCACAGAGAGAGAGAGAGAGAGAGAGATGCAAATCATTCCTTTTCCTCCTCCTCTTCTCCCTTCCTACTTGGTTCCTCTGGGAACTCAGACCCAAACCAGTTCTGTTCCTGCCCAGCTGCCAGTTCCCAAGAACACTCACGCCTCACTCGCAGTCCTCCTAAAACAAACAGCACATAAATCACCAACAAAAAGTAACTCAACTTCAAACCAGCCCGTTCCAACATTAATAGTGCCTTTGTTGTCAATAAACCTATATCTGACTTCTCCTATTTTTATGTGCATTTTATTTATAAATTACTAATGCTTTTCCTGGAGCAAAATGGTCAAAGTAATAGTCTACACTGAGCCATACTCTGACAGCTGGAGAGGAAAAAAATATGGTTCAAGCTGAATCAAGGAGAGAGAACTATTAGCTGTGAATATACAGGCATTTCCCAATTCTGCTTGATCACGCCAGTACCTACACTTTCCAGCCCCCCTACCAGGATGGAGCCAGTAATACGTGGACTTTTGTTCCATATCAGACAGATGGAAAGCTGAAGTCATAACTGTGAGGAGCCATTCAACTTCAGCTTTGCCTATTTTTAGAAAACAACAGTATTGATGTACTTGTCCAAACTGGGAGGAGTGGAATTGGTGGAGATGATGTTTCTCTTATTTTATCCCAAGTGAGAATCTACCACAAACCAAGTACATGACAGAGCCCTTCAGCCCTTTTGAATGCAAAGAACTTCCAGAAGCAATCATTCTCTCTTTCCCAAACTTCACGGCAAGCTAGAAAACAGAGCTTGATAGAGAAGATGGAAGAATTCAGCTGCTTGCAGAAAGAAGAGGAAGAAAAGGCCAGGCTTGAATATGAAGTTTTAGTTCTTTCTTTTCCCAGAGTCCAGAAGACCCGATCCTCTCCCATGAGGAGCTTATAATGTCGTTGGTTTGAAAGATAAAGCACTTCATATTAAGGATACAGAGGAAAAGGATGACAATGTCTCGGGCCATCTGGATTAAAGAAAATTTTCTCCCTCTGATTCCTGGTACAAATAGTTCAAAACGAGTGATTTTACAAAACTTGAGAGACAGTGAAGATAATGACATGGACGAGTACTATCTGTCATCCCGGGATAGAGAGAACAGCTCCCATCCCTGGGATGCCAAGGCCTTCCCCCAAGCAGGCCCCTCAGCCACTGGTATTTACAAACAGACACGTGGGGTCCCCCCCTTCAAATTATCACAGGTTCACTGCAAGTCAGAGTAGAAAGGCACCCAAGAGGCTGTCTTGTCCAACCCCTCACTTAATCGCTGAGGAAACAGTGGCTCACGGTCCCACTTTTTTAGTTGTAGAGTTGCTGGCAGAATCCTGGTCTCCTCGCTGCTCTTGGTTTATTTTTATCCATAAAGCACAGGGGTCCTACTGAAGTCAATAGGAGCTGCCAGTGTGGACGTGGGCGAATGAGGACAGAAGGTTCTACTTCAGGGCCAGCTGCCTTGTTTTTCCTGCAGGGACCCAGCTAAGGAATGAGCAGCTACAGCCTGAACACATCCGAGCTGGGAAGCACGGTGTGCTCTGGACATACAGGAGGGCGGGGTTGGCTGCGGCCAAGGAGGACAACCTACCCTCCTGCCTCAGGGACCGGCCATCTTGGGCAGGCTCAGCTCTTCCCACTGACCTCCCTCTGCCTCTGTGTCCAATGTCCCCTCCTCTTCCAGCCTTGCCACCAGACCAGCTCCCCTCTTCCCCATAGGAACTAGCATGTACCACCACCCATTCAGTTGACCTGGAGAGCAAATCCAGGTTTAGAAATTATGAAACCCAGACTATTGGCACCAGGGTTTCAGTTTAAAGCTAAGATTTTTGTCTACCCAGTCTCAACCATTCTTCAGAATTCAGCTCAAATCCCACTTATGCCTTCAAAAAGCCCTCTCTTAGGGTGGGCCACAGTGGCTCAGCAGGCAAGGACGCTTGCCTGCCATGCCAGAGGACCCGGGTTCGATTCCCGGTGCCTGCCCATGTTAAAAAAAAAAAAAAAAAAAAGCCCTCCCTTATATCCTCATATGATTATACATTTTGAATCCCACATTCTCCCCATGGAGAATGAGTTTTAGAGTAAAGGTTTTTCCTGTCAAGCTTTAGTAACAGCTAATACAGCAGAAACAAGGTTTAGTTTAAAACTCCAGTGAAGGGCAGGCTATGGTGGCTCAGCAGACAGAGTTCTCGCCTACCATGCCAGAGATCTGGGTTCGATTCCCGGTGCCTGCCCATGTGGGGGGGGGGGGGGGAAAAAAAAAAAACTCCAGTGAATAAAATGTAGGGACTCACTAGCATCTGCCCTTTTCTCCTTTCACCTCTCTTTCCTTCACTGAACCCAAGAAATCTTTATTCAATACACAGTGCCAGCCTTGTTCTTACATCAACACACAACCATCCAGATCTTCTTTTCTTATACTTGGGCCTAAACTTTTGAAAAAAGCCAGAAAGCAACTCCTCCTTCTCTGTTTTCTGCCATGTCATTGCTTATCAAAGAATATACATGTCAAATTACCCAAAGCTTGGATGGGCCACAGTGGCTCAGCAGACAGAGTTCTCCCCTGCCATGCCGGAGACCCGGGTTCATTTCCCGGTACCTGCCCATACAAAAAAAAAAAAAAAATTACCCAAAGCTGGCTGGGAGGCAAGAAGGGCAACGGGGTCCAAGGAAGTGTAGCCTGAAGAAAAAAATAAAAAATAACTCAATGTAGATCTCAAAATACACATCCTACCACACTAACGTTTATAGGGTGCCTTTCATGTGCCAGGCACTCTGCCAGAAGTTTTCTTTTCTGCTCTGCGATTTGAACTCAGGACAACCAGTCCTCACGCCAGAGAAAACAGACTCTCATCCAGGGTCACATGATCAGTAAGTCCGTCAGTCTGCCTTCATTATTCTACCGACCCTCTGCCTCGGACAGCCTGTAGAGTCTTGAGACTGAGGCAGTGACCTCACCCACATGCAGGGTGGAGCGGCAGACAGGGTAACTGTGAGGGGCAAGGTCAACAGATGTTGGCATTGGCCAATTACAGTTTATCCATACAGTGGAATATTATTCAGCCACAAAAAGGAATGCAGATCTGATATATACTAGGACACGAATGAACCTTATTCAAAGTGAAAGAAGTCAGACATAAACGGTCACATGGTAGGATTTTATTTATGTGAAATATCCAGAATAGGTAAATCCACAGAGACAGATGCAGAACGGTGGCTGCCAGGGGCTGGAGGGAGAGGAAACAGGGATGACCGCTTGATGAGTACAGCGTCTTATGTTGGGATGATGACTATGTTTCAGAACTAGACAAAGATGGTCCTTTCACAACACTGTGTATGTACAAAATATCAGGGAACTGTTCACTTTAAAATAGTTATTTTTTGTTACGTGAACTTCATATCAATTAAAAAAAAAAAGTAAAGGGTCCGCTTTGAACCCTACCACCTACTAGTTGGGCAAGTTAATGAAGCGCTCTTTGCCTCAGTTTCCTTTTCTGTAAAACGGTGATAACTACCATACATACCTACCATTAATGGACTGTTAGTGGATTAAATAAGCTACAACATGTAAAATACTATGCATACACATCCAGCTCAGAGTGAGCCCTTCATCAGTGTGGCTCATCACTGTCATCATCATCATCATCATCTCTCCTAGTTACGGATGGACACACTTCCCAACACTAACACACAATCCCTCTGGGCTAAAGACAAGCACATCCAAGGGGAGTGCATGACAGGAGGTTCAGCAACTAGTGTCACCTCTCCTCAGCTTCACCTCGGGACTATGCTTGGGACTCCAAGCCAGCCACACTCTGGGACACCACATCATCCTTACCCCACCTCCAACTCACACGTGCTATCCCTCTTCTTTCCTTACACCCACACGTGCTTTAGGAATTGCACAGTGACTCATTTTTCAGGGACGTCAGGACAGTCTTGCATCTCTGATTAGACTACAAGCCCACTCAAAATGTGGATGAAGTCAAGTTCATAAACACAATTCCCCGGTTGCCTAACGCTAGAGAGAAAACTTATGGACGTGCATCCCATTCCCAGCTTTTTGGACCAGCACAAGGAAAGGAACCACCTTTGGTGTTTATTTGTTTGGCTAATTTCCTGCACCAGGTTATCCAATCATTTAATTGTTAAAGGCTGTAATTTCGAGACAGTATCAGCGCTGTTGATTCAACTTTTTAATGAGTTCATATACTTTTTGTTTTTACCCTGCAGTATATGCACTTAATCATGCCACAAAACGTGGATTTCATTTAGGTTCAAGTGGTCTGATACAAATATCTGCCATTATACAAAGTAAAACAAATTTAATGTGCCAGCCTCTTAATATTCACTTTCAGTCTATGGAAAAATCACGCCTTCCCCTTGCCCTAGTGAACCACAGGAGCCAGAAATGAGAGCTAAGGTTCTGGACAGTAGGAAAAATGGAGACATTTGGAATGGGGAGAAAGTGGAGAAGACAGAAGGCACAAAAAGGTTTTTGGCAACTGTTCACAACACAAAGCTGAATCCCCCCATGTGATCTCTATAAAAAAAAAAAAATAGGTTGCCCAAAAGAAAGCACCTTAAAGGCTGCTCAATTCAACCCCCTTATTTTACAGATAGAGGAACCGAGGTTAAAAAAAAAAAAAGTGACTTGCCCAATGTCTCCTGAACCACCACCCCCCCAAAAAAATGAGCATCAAACAGACAGAAGGAAAATAATGAAGTAGAAAGGACAGTGGTCCTCAAATAAGGGCATATGGACACTGTTCCCAGTTCTGTCAATGATCAAAGACATGTCACTTATCTCAGGCTCAGAATCAGCTATGAAATAAGACCTGAAAGGAATACCCAGCAAATCACCACGTCAGCAGGACGAGCACACCTCTGGCACTAGCATTCTGTGACCCTCTGAAATCCACACTCTTACAGCCAATGTTCTCTCTAGATTCAACCTCAGAAACAGACGACTAAATGATAGGTACCCACTGCTTGTCTATGCAAGCACACACATCTGTGTGTTGGCAGAAATCAGAAGAGAATTTTAACTCATAACAAGAGTTCTAAGTTTAATATGCACTTAAGTTTAATATTCACTCTTTTTCCTCCTGGTAAAATTGCTTAAGCGTGTTCAGAACACACACACACACACACACACACACAAAAGAAAAAGGCAGGACCCATCTAGCCATTTGGGTTTCTGCTCCCAGGCACCACGGCCAAGGAGAGGGAATCTAAGCCAGCAACGGTGGCCCACGAGGGCCAAGAAGGAGCGGCCGAGCACTCCCGCTGTCACCACCCTAGAACACCTGGTCAAGTCTGATTAATGAGATGAGGACCAGATGCTAAACAACGTCCGCTAAATTAAAAGAAAAAAGAAACAAAGAGAAAAGGAAAGGAAACCAGAAGCCTGCCTTTAACACAGTGCACTTTGTTATCTATAATATCTTTCAACCACAGATAACAGAACCAACCACATGGACGCTGAGATGCATGCCAGGTGAAAAAACATCATAAAGACATAATAAAAAGTTCCTCCAATGCCTATAAATTGCCCGAGGACTGTTACAAGGGCAGAACCATAAATTCTTGACATTTCCCAAATTAGAGGGTACCGACACGTATGCAAATATATTTGTGTGGGTAATTGAGGGCTAAAAATCTTACATTAAACACAGCTACCTCCTTCAAACACTGTTAGAAGAGCCTCCACCAGGCGCGCACACAGCACACACTGTAGGAATTCAATTTGGAAACCATCATCTAAAGCACAGAGGAGAACAGGAAAGTCATATTGCTATAATGCTTAGATTATCAATCATCTTGACAGTTTATTGGCTTTATCACCACACATACCATTAAAATGATGTCTGGCCTAGACTGTCAGGAGCAAACATTAAACAGACCAGGATTAAAAAGCAGATCCCAAACAGCACTCCAGTCAAGTTTCCCTTCCACTCTGAAATTAGTTAGAGCTGACTAAGAAACTGGCGCTCGACTTTGAAGAAATATACAGCCCAAAGGCTGCGAGTCAACTCAGACCTGACGAGCTGATAGGTAATGTCATGTTATGGCAAATCTGAATCTCCTGCGGTCGATTTATCACGTATTCTGTGCAACAGAATGATCGCTAATGGTGGAAAGGAGGAGGGGGAAAAAAAAAAAAACACCGCCGTAATTTGCCTCTTCTCGCACCAAGGGCTTACATCAAAAGGGCGACACCAGCTCCCCGAAGTGGGGTAGGAGCGCTAATAAATTCACACTACTGAGCAAACATATTAACATTACCCCCTCACAGGTTATTAAAGTAATTTTACAGATTCAGAGAAACCGAAGAGGCAGCGGAAGAGGCATTCATAATTCAAGAGCTCTAGACAGCGAAAGAGTTACGAACCCTATATGTTTTTAAAATGCTCCTGCATGTGTCACTTTGGCAAGGAAATTTCAACACAATTAAAACTAGGCTAGCACATCAAGAGGGCTCAATTGAGAGCTGTATACCTGCCTTTTACTAGGCCAGGGCTTTAGAGATGCCTCAGGAACAAAGGGGGACTGGGAAACTCACTGCTAATTAAAGGGAACTGCTGTGCCTGAGGAAAAATGGTGGCGTTTCTAAAATGTATGGAAGAGAAACACGTTTTCAAATCTCTTCCAAGGGTTTGGCTTTTTCAGTCCCCAGAACTACTCTGTGCTCTGGGAAGTTACAGAGCCATTCTGTTTGTGATTAATAGTTTGCCTTCCAGTACAAATAAGTCATTAAATAAGGTGGGGTGGGGCACAGAGAGGACAGACTGGGGTAGGAACCGGCCCCAGGACAATACAAGAAATTCAGACCACATTTTTCAGCCTTTTCACTCCCTTGCCTACTTACCCAAGCCGTATCCCATGCCTTCGGCTCTAGGTGATTTCAGCATGACCACTTAGATGGAAAAAACTCACGGCAACATTCACATCGAAGGCCCTTTCTCTTGTTCCTCTGCCCTTGGGCTGGTTGGCAATTTGGGAACTCAGCTAACTCCCCATTCAGAAAAGTCTCTGGAAAATGTCAGGACAAGAGTGCCCTCCAGGCAAGAAGGGGTTGCTTCAGCAGTGCCCCTGAGCTCACTGGGGAAATCCTGGCCCCAAGATCTCCCCTCATGGGCTGAGCAAACATTTTGGTGATACATCCATTCGGCCGCCCACCTAAAAGCAGTGCCATCCTGTTTGGTTGGCTGTACGGTTGGGGGTGGGAGGGAGAAGTGGGGGACAATACACCATTTCACAAACAGGCTGAGTCACTCCCTGTACATCAGAGGTCGGGGAACTGGGGGGGGGGGGGCAGGAGGCAAGGTGCCAGAACACAAGGTTTGTGTGCAGCTGAGCAAACACTGAACCTGACACCTGAATGAGTATCTGGATTTGGGAAACCAAGCAAGACCCACCCCATCCTCAAGCATGCACACACTCAAGAACATCACAACTCTTTATAGATGAGCCAGAAGAGAACTGACTGGGAAAGGACAGACAGCATCCAAGCCCCTCACACCAGAACTTCCTCTGCCATCCCCTCTGGCCTTGACCCTATAGCTCAGATTTCCAAAGCACTTTCCCTATCAGTGAGGAGGAAAACTCCCACCACATCCTCCCAGGAAACAGACAGACCTCAAGGCACCAAGAGCTCTGTGGGGAGAGATGTAGCAACCGGTTAAGGAAATCCATCACATTCACTGGGCACTGGCCCAGGGGTCAACATCATGCTGGGCTGTCGGGGACACATGAGGCTTCCAAAAGCAGGGTCCACATTGCCACGGAGCCTGCGGCCACCCGGCTGGTGGACATGGTTGGCATTTCACTCCAGAGATGCACAGTCTTGTAGTTTTTCATTTTTACCAGCCCGTGAGCTCTTGCAGAACAGGGACCACATCTCATTCCTCTGCTGTAACACAAACCACGACACCCACATAGACATGAATGAACAATGAAATGACTGATTATTTTTTAAGCAAATAATAACACAAGCAGAGGGTGAAAGGGCAGGAATACTATTAGGTTTGGAAACCCCAGTTTTATCCCTTCAGGCCCTTTCTTTCAGTCTACTGACTGAAAGAAATCAGACAGCGGGGCATCAAGGAGCTGCCACAAGCACCTCTCTTTTCTCTAAGTCCTCTGAGAACACGCTCCTCCTCCCCAGTCGCCCTTACATACTGCTGTTGTCCATGCCATGTGGAATGCTCATGCCTGGGGTCCCCTCAGCCTGGTTCTGAACAGAACAGGATGGCAGGACAGAGAGACCAGTGGGCATAGGGGTACTAGTGAGAAATGAGAAAACAGATTTATCTTAGCCTGCTCAACTTCTGCTCCATTGCCTTCTACCCTGGAAACTGCTCCAAAACACTCCCAAGGGTTACTGAAACCTTAAGCCCACTGGGTTTTCTCTCACTTTGAAAAACAATGAGCCTTAAAGGTTCTGTGTTTGAATTTTAGGGGCTACCACAAGAGTGGGAGGGGGAGAGGAGAAGGGAGGCTAGCCCATAGTAGGCTTTTCGTAAACACCGGTTGAGCTGAACTGAGATGGGTGATAGTGATCTGAAAAGTTAAATAATTCAACATGACAGTTAAACAGAAAAGACAAGTCATCAGCGTGAGAAGTGTTGTCACTACATGATGCGGTTGAACGGAACAAGGAGTGTTAAAAGTTCACCGAAGGAGCAGCTGGGGATCAGGATTAGCTTGATAGACAGGGTAAGAATTAGATGATCCTTAAAGAGTAGATTGGGGGAGAGAAGGACATTCCAGGCACAAAGAATATGGGAGAGGGGGATTTTTGGGGGATTAAGTTCACGTCCCCCACAAAAGACATATTCAGGTCCCAATCCCTGGTCCTGGAGGTGTGAATCCATTCATAAACAGGACCATTGAAGATGTTAGTGAAGACGTGCCCAAACTGAACAAGGGTGGGCCTTTCTCTAATATGGAAGATACTAACCTAGGGAAGAAACAAGTCTTTAAGCCATAAATTCCAATTGTTCAGCTAAGGCACTATAAGGCATTTGTTTTAGCAACCAGGAAACTGAAGCAGGGAGGCACCAAGTATAGCAATACAGGAGAATAAAGGGCTCATAGAAGGGAACAGAGGGAGCTCAGACAGGATGAGTTGAGAGAATGTCTAGATGCCATGCAGAGCATGGAATGACTATCTCACACTAACTCCTGATCATCTCCTACAAACTGGTCCTCTTCCAGTGTTCTCTATTTCAGAAACTGCTACTGTAGCAGAGATTGCTGGTTGTTCCCTGTTTGTCAATAGTTAGGTGTGGTTCTGGCCAATGGGATGTGAGCAACCTCTGGGTAGAGAATTTGAATGGAAGAGACACATCTAGAATGAGGACTGTGTGGTGAGCCAGCTACAACCACGCAACAAACCAGAAGGATTCGAGGTCTACAGCCCCATGGACCACCATACCAGCCCTAGCACGCTCACACAGAGACAGTGATTTCAGAAAGCAATCCATTTCCATTTTGTCCAGCAACTTTTGAATCCGATAACCAAGAAACCAGTAACATAACTAAAACAACTCCTGTTCATCTAGTGTCAGCCTGGACTCATACCTCTCCCTCAAACCCACAACCTTTCTCAAAGTTCTTAAGATTTTAATAATCTCTCATTCAAATCTGCCTTCCTTACTCCATCGTACTGCAATAACTAGCTACCTAAATCTATCACCTTCAATCTGACCTCCTCCAATCAATTAGCCACACTATCACCAGGTGCTTTTTCCCTAGACACAAATCTAGTTATGTGTCCTGATTAAAACTCCCAATGGCTTCCCATCGTTCTTGGGGTAACAGCAAAAACCTTTAATACACCTTACAAGGTGCAGCACAGCCTGATCCCTACCCACCTCTCTCACCAGACTACACACCAGTTTTCTATCATTCCCTAACCCCTGCCATGTTTTCTTCTCCCACAGGGCCTTCGTACCTGCCGTTTCCTGTTTAGGATGCTCTTCTTTCCCCTCATTTTTTAAAACTTTTACTGATAAGTCTTCACGCGCATACATTCCACACATGGTATACAACCAGTGGCTCACAATATCATCACATACTTGTGTATTCATCGCCATGACCATCTTTAGGACATTTGCATCACTCCAGAAAAAGAAATAAAAAGAAAAAAGAGAAAACTCATATATCCCATACCCCTCCCTCTCATTAACCACTACTATTTCCATCTACCCAATTTTACCCTTGGTGTCCCCTATTATTTATTGTTTAATCTATATATTTTTTTTTACTCAGTTGTCCATATCCTGGATAAAAGGAGCATCAAACACAAGGTTTTGAGAATCACACAGTCACACTGTAAAAGTTCTATCATTATACAATCGTCTTCAAGAATCAAGGCTACTGGGACACAGCTCAACAGTGTCAGGCATTTCCCTCTAGCCACTCCAATACACCAGAAACTAAAAAGGGATACCTATATAATGCATAAGAATAACCTCCAGGATAACCTCTCATCTCTGAAATCTCTCAGCCACTGAAACTTTATTTTGTCTCATTTCTTTCTTCCCCCTTTTAGTCAAGAAGGCATTCTCAATCCCTTGATGCTGGGTCCCAGCTCACCCTGGGATTTCTGTCCCACGTTGCCAGGGAGATTTACACCCATGTCTTCTCTCCTTATTTAATTAAGCACTTCTCATCCTTCAGATCTTAACCCAAGGATCGGTTTCTTGGAGAAGTCTTCCCTAACATCCCACCAGGTCGACTCATCCTATTACTACAGGTCCATAAGGCCTTTTTGTAGTGTTTCTACTTATAATTAGTCAGGTGTCTAATAGGGCTTATTTTCTGTTAACCTAATGAATATTAAGCAAATTTTATATTTGTTTAATTCATGTAAGTTTCCCCTGCTAGGCTGTAAGCTAAGAGAAGGAAAGGACAATCCTGTCACTCACCTCTGAGTGATGGCTAACATGGAGAGGCATACATCTCGAATGAACGAATGAATGAATGAGCTCACATGCAAGCTCACGAGGGCTCTCCTGTCCTCTGTGGCTTTCCCTTCATTAGCATCCCTTATCCAACTGGTATCTGACAAACCAGATACCTTCATGTTTCCAGGTTGTTACCTTTCCTAACAAAACAAAGGTTCTCTGAAGTAAAGATTGGGTAAATATCCTGTCTGTTCTCCCTCCCTCAGTCCCCCCCTCCCCATTTTGTGAGCCTGTTTCCTAGTGTACTTTATCCCAGTATGACTATTGTGATATTGAAAAACATAAAAGATCGCCGAGGAATTGAGTCTCATTGGTACTTAATGACCCTTTAGACAGCCACCTAGATTCAAACCAGAAGGTGGCTAATGCTCTAACAAACTGATTCTAAACCAAGGTAACAGAGGGTAGCAAAGGTATTACAGCTTCTATAAACCAAGTGTCATGGTTTAGAACACTAATATTTCATTAACTGAACAGGAAATCGGGCATACCCGATTCCTGACCAATTACGAAGCAGCGCAACTGCACCACTGGGGCTGGGGCCAAATCCCCGAAATGCTGAGTCCACAGACCTGATATCATCATCTGCCTCCCAAACGTGGTACTTTGTTCTTTAAATATCCACCCACCCACTCCCCACCCTGCACATACACACATGAAACAACAGTCTCCAGCATGACAAGTTGCAGCCTCCAAATTGCACAAATAAAATGTTCTGGAAAAAACCAATGAAATTTCTCTAACAGCCAGCTGGCTTCAAATTCAAATGCAAACTTGTTTTTTAGAAAAGGCAAGCACATTTGCGGTACCCATAATAAAGAAAATGGGCTATTAACTAACAGTGGGCAGCCTCACCTCCAAAACTTGCATTCCCTAGAGAAAACAGTCCCTCCCTGGCTTTTATACTTTTACATGGTAACCATAAAAAGGCCTTTATGTGCTTGTATGCCATCTTACCCTGCCATAGACATTCCATTGTTTGGGCCTCTCGGGTTAAACTCCAGAGGGGCAGCAAGTGAAGGAAGCCGTGTTGCCATGAGGGTGATATGGGATGTAGAACCTCACAGGTAAGGAGAAGTTGTCTCCGTTCAGGGACTGCAGGACTGGGGAGGGGCAAATGAGCACCAACCAGGTCAAAAAGAGGGAAACAGTACCCTGGTTGAGCTTGGGGAGGCCTCTCATCCCCTTGGAAGCATCAGCAAAAGGAAACTTAGGACTATGTTTGTTCCCGCTGAGCTCAAGGGGATGCTGGGGATTGAACGTGACAACAGACCTTCCCAAGGAGGTTTACTGCACCCGATTCTTTCCAGTGAAATAGTGTGGCTTGGCCAGGGCTGCTCTCCCCTTCTACTGGGCAAGTCATCCCATGAATTCAAGCCAGAGATTAATTTTCTAAACACACAAACAGCAAGAACGGATATACCTTTCTCTGAACTGGATGGATCAAAGGCAATCCCCACCTGAACCATTCCCGTGGATGGGGGATGAGAAAAGAGGGAGGACATGGGGTAGGCACACCAATTCTTAACCATCTCACCCCAAATGTCACATGCACGCCCCACTTCCTTTCACATTCCACTGGTGACATGGCCCCAGCCTCCAGAGGGAGGCTGAAAAATGGAGTTCGGCTGCCTGTTCAGGAAGAAGAGGGGTCCCCACAAGAAGAAGCGAGAAGACTCCAAGAACAGAGAGGAAAAGAGAGCTATAGGAAGGAAAGAGCTCGGCCCACCAAACAACTGGCACGAAACGCAGCTCCTCACCGTCCCACCAGCTGTGTAACCCACCCTCACCCACTCTACATAGCTCAGACCTAAGAGATCAAGACCAAGTTTTATAATGTTATTCCACTAAAATTTGGAGGCAGTTTTTAGTAGTGATTAGTCTTCCTAAAAGAATAACTCAAATTCATTAGCATCTGGTTTGATATGTATTTTGTTATGTTTATTTTTACAGCAGATTCATCCCCCTTAATTATGCTGGGCTCTGGTGAGTGTTAATATTTGGTTCTCTCCATTGGATTATTGAGTAAAGCCTGGGATAAAAATTTCACCAAGGAAAGCTTTGAAAATGGAAAAGCCAACAGCAGATTTTCAAACTCTGACTCCACCTGCATGACTACGAACAGGCACACTTCATCTCACTTTCATGTCCATTCTCTTCTGTTCTCTCCTGCAGTGGACACGACACACACATAAACCACAACTTTTGAAGCTTTAATATTAGGTCAGTTAGAGATTCATCAATTTAAAAAAATGTTCACAAAAGGTGAATGTGGGACTCATTGAGAATACATTTTGCAAGGGAATAAAAACTAATTCCAACCAATGGAACAAGTTGTTATCCATTTCCTTGTCAATTAAAAATGCTTGTTTCAAAGACTGAACTATATACAGTTAATTCAGGATGTGTGTAGAAAAGAGTAGACCCCAGACTGACTCATGCTGGGGTGACAGGTTGGAAAGGAAAATGTACTTAAAAACCCCAGTACCCTGAATCCCTGGGGTGCTCCAGAAGGGGCACTCTGGCCTGGTTGCAGCCTCGACCTGTGTTCCTACAGAGAGGTCGTGACTGGTGACACCTCCAGTGGGGAAGTCTGTATCTTGAAACAGACACAACACACAATGAGATGCAAAAACGTGCCCAGGAGACTGATGGTAGCATTTATAGTCTCATTCTGAAGTTGGGGAAACCCATGCTAAGTCAGAGCTACGTATTTATGGAATATCTATCATATCACTTGAAAATCTATAGAGGAAACAATCTACTTCAGAGCTGGAAAGCCCTTGGAAATTATCTGATGCTTAACCCTTGCTTGACCTGCCAATTTCAGTTTCTTCATCTGAAAAAATGGAGAGCTACCCTCTCATAATATGATGCTAAGGGTACAATTAAATAGATGTAAAGCATTTAGCCAAGGTGAGATCATAATTTATTTTAGCTGCCATTAAATTAGTAACAACAGGAGTCTTGGAGGACTCGTGGCTGGTTGGTTGGTTTTTAACAATGTTTCCTGGAGGCAGAAAAATCCCTGACAATGCTCAAGGATAGTTCACGCCCTCTTTCCCACCCCCAAGCAACTCAGTTTATATATTAAGTTATATATTAACTATTTTATATATTAAGACTTCACATAAAAGACATTTGACTAAAGAGGTCTACTACTTGGAAGGGGGGAGAAAGGTTTGAAAAACACTAATTAAATATCGCCTTCCCCTCCTTTCTTAAACCACCAAGGAAGTCAGAGGTTGGTTAGCTCAGGGTTTCTGGCTCTCGGGTCAACCACCTTTCCAATGAACCAGGCTGGTGACAAAGGACAGGGGATGGGGATGGACCAAGTTGCAAGTTTCTGTTTCTTCCAGTCAAGCCTAGGGCTCTGGTCTTCCAACCTGGGCTCTGACGAAAAGCCATCTTGGGAAACACTGCTCAAGAAAGAAAGCAGTGTTCCCATCACCTCCTTCTCCTGGGATGAGAACATGCCCTCTGCCCCAAGGCCGTCAGGAGCACCTCCCCACCTGCAGTGGAACACCAGGCTGTCTCCATGCCAGGCGCACTGCTCCAGTGAGCTCCAGGCCCGAGTCACAGTCCTGGAATAATAACCACAATTGCAGCTTAATTACAACAGCAGCAGCCAGCATTTATTGGGCATTTACTCTTTGCCAGGCACCATGCTAAGTACTTCATACATATTACTTCCTGTGAATTTCGGACCATTCTGTAAAGCAAGGTGCTGTGATAATCACCAGTTTGCAGATAGGAAAACCGAGGCCCAGAGAATAAGTAACTGGGGCTACCTGCCCGGTTGATAAGTACAGAGCAGGATGCTGACCCAGGCAGTTTGGCATCACTTCCCCTATCTTCACCAGGCCACACACTGTTTCTCAATGTAGGACACAGGCTCTGGAGGAGACCCACAGGCCTGGGGTGGCAGACGCCACACCCAGGCAAGGATAGCTGCGTTTTAGGAAGAGGAGACAGGGTATTAACTGAGAAGATGTGGTAGAACATTCACATCTCAAGGAAGCTGGGATGCAAAACAATGTTGTCAGCACTTCTCTGATCAACCCAAAAACATCGCCAGGAGGAAGAACAATTTAAGAGAATATAATATACAGATCTCACTGCCCGGGCCATCACCATGCCCCTGGCCCTGCTTTTCCTCCTTGCCCACTGCATTCCAGTCAGCACCTCCTGGCACCATCCTGCCCCACACAGCACACAGTAGGCCCTCAAATATTCCCCCTCTGACTAGCGACTTTAGGAGGTGACCCTACAGTGCCACTTACAGTTAATCTTCCCAAAACCAACTGACTCTGTCGCCTCTGACTTCTGAAAGGGAGCAACCTGGCAGAAGGCCCCACCCCAATTCACACTATATAGACTTGCTCCATTCTCTCCTCTTTTAATTTCACCCATTATTCTTGGATCAGTTTCCTCACCCTTTGCTAATTCCTCTCCCTCTCCAGAGTTTATACCCTTCAGATACTAGCAGGCTATCACCATGTACCCACTTAGTCAAGCTGCACACATTAAGTTCTTTTCATCTTTCCTCATAAATCAATCCCTTAATCCCTCCAAGTCCTTTAATCGTACTAGCTGCTCTTCTCTGAACTCCGTCCAGCTTCCCCAAGTTACTGATAATGTTGTGACAAGGGGCTGGATGCGAAGCTCCAGCTGTTGATTCTCCAAACTTCCTGAGTGGCAAGGAACTCCACGCACGTGTGCATGACATAGCCCGTCTCTGGCTCCATCTGGGACAAGGGACACCTTGTCTTGCCAGCTGCCAGCACCCTTTCTACAGCCACACCGTCATAACATGATTCAGTATTCATATAGACAAACAGAGTTCTCAAGCATTTTCATTCCATACAGACTTGAAAAAAAGCTCCGCAGGAAGTCTGATAGCCCTCTAAGATTTTCACTAGCTATTCCCATACACTCTCCAAGAAGAGAGATAATGGCTGTGAAACCAAGGGTCCTTTTAAAATCTAGGAAAAGGCCAGATTGGAGTCCTACCCATAGGCAAATTAAAACCACAGTGAGATACCACTACACACTCACTAGAATGGCTAACATTAAAATGACTGACAAGGCCAAACGCTTATGAGGATGTGGGACAATCAGAACTCACTGTTGGTGGAAATTTAAACAGACCAACCAGTTTGGAAAAGGGTCTGGCAATTTCTTATAATACTTAACATGTAACTACTCTGCGGCCTAGAAATTCTGCTAAGTATTTTCTCCGGAGGAATGAAACTACATGCATCAAGGATTGTGGAATATTCAGAGCAACTTAACAACTAAAACCTGGAAGCAGCCAGTTGACATTCAACCAAATGCACAAATGGAGTATGTTCATACAATGAAAGAGTACTCAACAATAAAACACAAAATACTGATAAACGCAACATGCATAAATCTCAAACACACTATGCTAGTGAGAGAAGCCTTAAACACACACACATACAAAAACACTTTGCTTCTAGTTATATGAAGTTCAAAAACAATCAAAATTAAGCTAAGTGGAAAAAACTCAAGAGTAACTGCCTCTGGATGGGAAGAGGCAGGGACTGACTGGGAAGGGGCTGAGGAAGCTTTCCCGGTTGAGGTCAGGCTTTACATGTTGATATAAACTCAGATTATATAGATATATGCCTTTATCACTTTAATATCTGTATATTTCTCAAAAGGAAATGCCACAAGCCAATGAAATGGACTGATGAATGTATAAAGGGATAGACAGGGGTGGAATAAAGCAGGTAGAATACAGTAGTGGAAGAATCTGGGTGGTGGACATATGCATACTCACTGCACAATTCCTTCACCTTTTCTGTTGTTTGCAATTTTTCATAGTAGGAATTTGGATGGGGAGAAAGAAAAAACTTGACCTTTTCCATTCTTGACTTCTTAGAGCTCCTCACCAATGTGCAGCAAGACTTTTATCAGTCACTATTCCCAGTCACTCACCTCTCATTCTAGGTGTAGACTGCTCCCCCTACTTTCCATTCCCACCTAAACAGTCTTTTATTCCCTTCCCTTAAAATGCTAGGCCAGGTAACGCTGTAATGTGCTTCAACTGAATGTTGAAGGCAAGCCAAACCTAAATGTCAATAGCTGGGGGAGGAGGAGGGGGAATGGATTCTTGGTGGAAGAAAAGGAAATGTAGTCAGATAGATTATGGTGGCTGTTATAATTTGCTAGCTGCCAGAATGCAATATACCAGAAATAGAATGGCTTTTAAAAGGGGGAATTTATTAAATAGCAAGTTTACAGTTCTAGGGCCATGAAAATGTCCCAATTAAAGCAAGTTATAACAGTGTCCAAATGAAGGCAACAACAAGAGGTTACCTTCACTCAAGAAAGGCTGATGAAGTTCAGAGTCTCTCTCTCAATTGGAAAGGCACATGGCGAACATGGTGACATCTGCTAGCTTTTTCTCCAGGCTTCTTGTTTCATGGGTGTTTTCCTCTACATGGGCCCTCGTGGCTCTGAAGCTTTTTCCAAAATGTTCCTCTTTTAAAGGATTCCAGTAAACTAATCAAGACCCACCTGGAATGAGTGGAGTCACATCTCCCTCTAATCCAAGGTTAATACCCACAACTGAGTTTGTCACATCTCTGTGGAGATAATCTAATGAAGTTTCAAACCCACAGTAGTGAATAGGGATTAGAAGAAAGGGCTGCCTCCACAAAATGGATCAGGATGAAAACATGGCTTTTCTAGGGTACATGATCCTTTCCAACAAGCACAGGGGTGAAGGCGTGTCTACTTACATTGGGTTGTACGATGTACAAATAAAACCGTTTAAAAATAAGCAGGGAGAAACAAGTGCTAAAGAAAATGTGGAGAACGAGGTGTACCTATTCACTGTCCGTAGTAAACTGACAGGTACAGCTCCTCCGGAGTGCCCCATGGTTCTACAGAAGGCCAGGGGTAGAGTTGCCATATGATCCTGCAACCCTACTGCTCTGTATATACCTGGAGAAACAGAGTAGGGACATGAAGGGACATTTGCACACGGGTGTTTATGGCAGCAGTGTTCAAAATTTCCAATCTCAGGAGATGGCCTAAGGGTACAATGCCCAATCTCAGGAGATGGCCTAAGGGTACAATGCCCAATCTCAGGAGATGGCCTAAGGGTACAATGCCTAAGGAATGGAAGAGGGAACTGTGGTATATACATACAACAGACTACTGAACAGCTGTAAGAAGGAATGAAGTTGTAAGGCATGTAATTAAGTAAATGAGATGTCAGAAACAAACAAAAAATAAATAAATATTATCATGCCTCACTCATACGGACTAACTAACTTACAAACTAGGAGAACTGAAATCGAAAACATGGGTTACCAGGTTGGGGCCTATTATAAATGGTCCTAGATTGTAAACTCTTACAGCAGTCGTATATTCAGGAACTGTAACTGTTACTTGTAAATTCTGAGATATTGAGCAATTTATGTATAACCTGGTCTTTTCCTGAAACTTCGGGTATTTATGTGACAACTGAGACCCAGAGTTAGAGCACTGAAGCTATGAAAATAAGCATTTCCCCATACAGCAACTGTTTAAAAAGTTGAAAAAATGATCAGACTTCTACTACAGATATGAATGAAGCTGATCTAGATACGACTAAGATAAACCAGAATACAGGATAAAGGATGAGATGGTCATATTTTAAAATTTCAACTTCTGTGTGAGACCAAAGAGAGAGATGTTGATTTGGTGCAAAACTTATATTTTGAGTAGCGCATTCTCATTTAACGTGTATGGTCAGTTTATTTGAACATCATAACTACATGGAATCTTGAATACGGCATGAGATCTTGTTGGTTTGTACAGATTAGTGTGATGCCCCGAGATATTACCCAGAGCAATCTGGACAGAGAATAAAAAAGTATTTGCATAGTCCCCTTGAGGCAGTGAGGAAAAAGGAGGAAATATTAAACTTACCCATGTGGGAAATCCCCGATATTCTCACAAGCAATGGGGATAACCAAGTCAATAGGATAAGCGCTCAGTCTTGGGGATCACCCCTATGAAATTTATTCCTGCAAAGGATAGGTGTGCTGGTTTAAATCTGTAGTGGACCCCAGAAAAGCCATGTCCTTTAATCCTCATTCAATATCGCTGTGTGGGAGCATTCTGATTGCTCCCATGGAGATGTGACCCACTCAATTGTGGGTGGTAACTTTTGATTAGGTTTCCATGGAGGTGTGTCTCCACTCATTGAAGGTGGAGTTGCTTACTGGAATCCTTTAAAACAGGAAACATTTTGGAGAGAGTCCCTTTTGGTAGAGCCATGAGAAAGCCAGCAGACGCCACCATGTTCACCATATGCCCTTCCAGCTGAGAGAGAAATGTTGAACATCATCGGCCTTCTTGAACTAAGGTATCTTTCCTTGGATGCCTTAAATTGGACATTTCTATTGACTTGTTTTAATTGGGACATTTTCTCAGCCTTAGAAATGTAAACCAGCAACTTATTAAATTTCCCTTTGTTCTAGTTTGCTAGCTGCCAGAATGCAATATACCAGAAACAGAATGGCTTTTAAAAAGGGGAATTTAATAAGTTGCTAGTTTACAGTTCCAAAGCCAAGAAAATGTCCCAATTAAAACAAGTCTATAAAAATGTCCAATCTAAGGCATCCAGGAAAGATACCTTGGTTCAAGAAGTCTGATGAAGTTCAGGGTTTCTTTCTCAAGCAAGAAGGCACATAGAGAACACAGAGTTTCTCTCTCATCTGGAAGGGCACATGGTGAACATGGCATCATCTGCTAGCTTCTTCTCCTGGCTTCCTGTCTCATAAAGCTCCCCAGAAGACATTTTCCTTCCTCATCTCTAAAGGTCACTGGCTGGTGGATTCTGCTTCTTGTGGCTATGTCGTTCTGCTCTGCTCTCTGAATCTCTTTCATTTTCCAAAATGTTTCCTCTTTTATAGGACTCCAGAAACTTATCAAGATTCGCCCAAATGGGTGGAGACATGTCATCACCTAATCCAGTTTAACAACCACTCTTGACTAAATCACATCTCCAGGGATATGATCTGATTACAGTTTCAAACATACAGTATTGAATAGGGATTATTCTGCCTTAATGAAATGGGATTGAGATTAAAACATGGCTTTTCTAGGGGACATACATCCTTTCAAACCAGCATACCCTTATTTAAAAGCCATTTTGTTTCTGGTATATTGCATTTCAGCAGCTAGCAAACTAAAACAATAGGCTAAGCTTACTTAAAATTAAAGCTAAGAGTCACCCCAAGGGAACCTCTTTTGTTACTCAGATGCAGCCTCTCTGTCTAAGCCAGCTCATCAGGTGAACTCACTGCTCTCTCCCCTACATGGTACATGACTCCCAGGGGTGTAAATCTCCCTGGCAATGTGGGACAGGATTCCTGGGATGAGTATCATGGGATTGAGAAAGGCTTCTAGACCAAAAGGGGGAAAGAGAAAAATGAGACAGAATAAAGTTTCAGTGACTGAGATATTTCAAACAGTTGAGAGGTTATCCTGGTGGTTATTCTTATGTATTATACAGCTATCCCTTTTTAGTCTATGGTATATTTGGAGTGGCTGGAAGGAAGTACCTGAAACTGCTGAACTGTGTTCCAGGAGCCTTAATTCTTGAAGACGATTGTACAACTATATAGTTTTTACAGTGTGACTGTGTGATTGTGAAAACCTATGTCTGGGGCTCCTTTGGTCCAGGGTATGGAAAAATATGTAAAAAAAATTAAAAATAAAAATGAAAATAATAGGGGGGATAAAGGGTAAAAAAATTGATAAGGGTCAGGGGTATAGGATATAGTTTTTTATTTTCATTTCTTTTTCTGGAGTGATGCAAATGTTCTAAAAATGATTATGCTGATGAATGCACAACTACGTGATGATATTGTGAGTCACTGATTGTATACTATAGATAGACGGCATGTGTGTGAAGATTTCTCAAAAGTACTGAAGTCAACACTCAAAGAGTTAATAACAGAATGCTATATGGGAAAAATGTACCTTTCACAAACTATGGACTACAGTTTACATATTGTTTTAATATCCTTTCATCAACTACAACAGATGTACCAGACCAATGTAAAGGGTTAATAATAGCAGGGGTAGGAGATGTTTTGGTTGGGTTTTTTTTTTTTTTTTTTTTTTGAGTAATGAAAATATTCTACAATTGACTGTGGTGACATGCACAACTGTGATGATACTGTGAAGCACTGATTGTATACACTGGAAGGATTATATGGTATGTGAATATCTCTCAATAGAATGGCTATAAAAAATATGTTAGGCCAGGGACTCTTACCTGGGATGGGCGTGAGGCAGTCCATAGATCACCTGAAATTATACAAAAAAACATCCACGGATATATGCATTTTTCTAACAGGGTCCCTAGCTCCTACTTGATTCTCAGAGGTTCATGCCCCAAGAAGGATAAAAACACTGAAGTCCTCTTCTGCTACACTTACAAAGTTTGTTAGGGCAGGAAATCCTTCCAATTTGGAAGTCATGAGGCCACTGTTAGTGTTCAAGAACACCTGTGTTTTTAATTTCCAAAGTGCCTTTTCATGGTATATACACCTCATGAAAAGAGAAAAGAGGGCCTTGCTTGGGAAATAGTCATTTTAAGCCCCATGCTCCCAAACCTCTCCAGTCTCAGACAGTAAGATCAGGGTTACTAAACGTAAAATAAAACTAGAATTTGGACAAACTAGTGCTCATATTTTTAAGTATTACTTTTTTATTATAAATCTAATCTTTTCTAAGCACATAGCATAGTGAGTTGCATAAAAAGGAAATTAAGTTATATAGAGGTCCTATTCTATCCAAGAGTACTACAAATGTTCTCATTTGATTTTATTCTCCATTGAGTTCTCCATCACTAGCCCTATTTCATAGCTGGGGGGGGGAAAAGCAGATCCTCAAATATGTTATCCACCAAAAGTCACACAAAGCAAGAGGATTTAGACTCACATCTCTTGGGCTCCAAAGTCTACTCTCTTCAAAGTCTTTCTAAGCAGAACGCAGTTACCAAAATCATAGTGCTTAGATCTTTGAGGAATCTTCTAGCTTTCAAATATTCTGTTCCACTAACCGTAAAAGCCCTCAAAATAACCAAAAAATGCAAACATTCCAGAATGCAAGCCCCTTGTCTTTAGAGGTGGCATAATACCCTTCCATTCTATCACATGTCCCAATTTCTGGTTTGGAAAATTCTGCTGCTACCAAAGGGCAGAACATGAATAAACTAGGGTGAAGGAAGAGACATACTTCCTGCTCAAGGCACCTTTGAGCTCAGGGAAAAGGGCAATCTTCCCTGCTTGGGAACCACCATAAACACCAGCCTCTGATGTTGCACAGCTGAGGCTATGCAGAACCAGCCACCCTGAGCCATTGTTTTCACCTTCTAACTGATCATTCTTTAAAGTGGTCTTCTCAGGGGAAGGTAGATGCATGACACTGGACTTGACTTTCAAATTCCAGGGATTTCTATAACATAGCGCTTCACCCCACAAGCCACAGGACTCTGGACCTCCATGGGGCAGCCCTTTGGTACAGATGCCTGCAGCAAAGGATGGGGGGCCGTCTAAAGAGGAATGACAGTCCCGAGTCCCTGAAGGACAAAAAGACAGCTCAGAGGCTTCCAAGAACAAGTCCAGCAGCTCTCCACTCAATTTTTCCTCTAAGGCAGGCCTAAGTGTTGTAGCTTATAAAAACATTTTGAGGAGGAGAAATTAAAGACTTGGCACTCAAGAAAAGCCCTTCTTTATCCCCCACATCTTAATATTGATAAAAGCAAATTAACACAAACATTGAGGGAAACCGTAAAAGAGAAAAGTCATTAAAGGCCAGGCTAGGAATGTGTGCAACCAGAGTGAGGCATTCAGTCTGCTGCTTGGAAGATGGTTAAGTAAGGGAAAGAAAGTAAGAAAGTATGCGTGCACATTTATAAGTGTGTGTGTGACAGATGAATCAACTGGTGCACTGTATGGCAGAGTCTTCAGGTAATCATTCCTAACACCCATTCTCTCCTCCTCCCTCAGGGACAGAATCTCAAATTTCACTTGCCATACTGATGACTCAATAATAAGCAACAGTTGCAATGTTCTGCCTCCCTTGCAGCTAGGTATGGCCTTACATCTAAATTGCTGTATAGAACATCACAAAAGACTCCTTAAAAGGGAGGAAGGAATTTCCTCCTTTGCCTTTCGTCCTACCACCAGCCTGGAATGGCAATGTGATAACTGGACTTCCAGCTGCCATCTTGGATGATGAGGATGAATCCAAGATGCTACATCCTACCAGAGAGCAAAGGGGGAAGGTAGAAGGAGCCCAGATCCCTGGTGATAGCATGAAGCTACCTCATCAGTACCAAACGGCTAGGCTCTAGGCTTCTTTTAATATCTAAGAAGTAAATGTGAACCTAGTTTAAGCCACTGATGTTTAGGATTACCTGTTCCATGCAAGCAAACCTAATCCTTACTGATTAAGATAGTCTGGTAGAAAAGCAATAGGCTGAGCCCTCAATCTTGGGGTTTTTTCATATGAAACTTAACCCACAAAAGATAGGCTAAGCCCACTTAATATCAGGCCTAAGAGTCACCCCCAGAGAACCTCTTTTGTTACTCAGATGTAACTCTCTCTCAGCCAACATGACAAGCAAACTCACCGCCCTCCCCCTCTCTACATGGGACATGACTCTCAGGGGTGTGGACCTTCCTGGCAATGTGGGACAGAAATTCTAGAATGAGCTGGGACTCAGCACCAAGGGATTGAGAAAACCTTCTCAACCAAAAGGGGGAAGAGAGAAATGAGACAAAATAAAGTCTCAATGGCTAAGAGATTTCAAACATAGTCGAGAGGTTATCCTGGAGGTTATTCTTACGCATTAAATAGATATCACCTTTTTAGTTAAGGCATAACAGAGAGGCTGGAGGGAACTGCCTTAAAATGTAGAGCTGTGTTCCAGTAGCCATGTTTCTTGAAGATGATTGTAAAATGATATAGCTTTCACAATGTGACTGTATGATTGTGAAAACCCTGTGTCTGATGCTCCTTTTATCTACCTTATGGACAGATGAGTAAAACATGAATTTAAATAAATAATGGGGGAACAAATGTTAAAATAAATTTAGAAGATTGAAATGCTGGTGATCAGTGAGAGGGAGGGGAATGTATATATGGTATGTATGAATTTTCTTGTTTCTTTTTATTTCTTTTTCTGGATTGATGCAAATGTTCTGAGAGGTGATCATGGTGATGAATTTACAACTATGTGATGATATTGTGAGTTATCGATTATATGCCAAGAATGGAATGATCATATACTAAGAATGTTTGTGTTTTTATGTTATGTTTTTTAAAAATTTTTTTTAATTTAAAAAAAAAACAGTTGGGTAGATGGGTGAAAATATATATCACTTCTTTAAAAGGTTGCTTCTTAGCAACAGCCCATAAAACTACCAAATTCTAATGAAAGCTCTGGTCTCTAGCTATCCCCTATCATCACAATTAGGAACTCTTGGTTACCAGAGGAAGGGCTAGAGATAAAAGACCAACATTCTCAGGCCTCTAAATCAAAACTATCATTTTAAAATGTTGTTTTAGTTAATTTTTTTTAATTAATTAAAAAAAAAAAACTATCATTTCAAGCCGATTCTCCTATTCAGGGCATCGTACCTCAAGTGGGAGGGCGGGAAAGAAACGTGGACTCTTAATTAAGCTTCAGCAGCATTCTCAAAGTAAGCGAGCTCTGAAATACCTACTTTCTCTTAAGGAAAAGCCCAACAGACAGTTGCATCCTTTAAGCAAATAAATTTCAAGAGTCAGGGAATCTCAAGACTAGTAGCTACCTAATGAGATGGTAAGGTGTAAGAAACAGGCAATGGCGACCGGCCTTTTCACACTCTCTCCTTTCAGTCACAACAGTGGGATAAAGAAAGCTTCCATGAAATAATTTCCAAAACCAGGCCCGCACCACAGGGATATTTCACAACATACACGATTCCAAGGCCAGCAGTGAGCAGTTACCCAACAGCAGAAAACATGAGGACAAGGTTCCAGGAGGTGCTTAATTTCAAGGATGTGACTTAACCATCTCAACCTTGATGGTTTACTAAGAATTTTCGATCTCCAGCAGCAGTGCCTTCACTGGGCTCCTGAGAGAGGTGCTTTCATCATATGCTAGTCTTGCCGGTCATTTCAGTGCAGAGACTAAAGGGAGAGCTCTTCAACCAGCAAGTATTCCTCCATGGCTCCCTTGGGTTTCGCATGTGCACAATCACACACAAATACACACACACACACACACACACACAAACACACAACACCTCAACTTCACTTCCATGGTTTTCACCTCACTCCCGCATCCTCTTCATGGTGATCCAAAAATGCCAGGGCTTCTGCAATTCTCAGAAATAAAGTTTTCCACTTATTTTCCAACTCTGGAAAAATTGATCTCCAAAGACATCCAAGTGGAGAGGGAAAGTCATCTTTCAGAGACTCAGAGGTTGCATTTTTATGATAAAGGTTTAAATTGCTGTCCATTATTAATGTAAAACACAGCAGTCAGCCTTGAGATCGACAATTACAACAATTCACAAAAACAGCCCCTTTGTTAGTGGCGCTTGAAGAGCTTTTGAAATATAATTGCAACACGGTGCAAAGTAAAATAAAAATTCAGATTTTCTTTTACAGAGGCCGTGAACAATACTGTCCTTTTTACAACAGCGGAAAGCCTCAAGACATCCGTTATATTCCTTCAATGAGCTTTGTTCAATAAACGCTAAGCCTTGAAGCTTTTAAATGTATTAAAGTGATTATGATATCATCACTCCAAAAGCACTTCAATAGAACATTAAGACAGAAACAATTTTCCTCCACACAACGGCATAACAGTAACAAAAAGTTGATTAAATGCACATTGTATCAAAAATATTTGCAGTGTTTATAGACATATGTAGATAACACTGACTGTAACCCACTCCATGGGCAGAGAAGAGAAGAGAGTAATAAAAGCATTAGGGGAGAGCAAATTTTAACAAGTCTTCACAACAAACTGCGACTTGACTGACTTCTTGTGGATTTATAGTTAAAGTCATACTACATAAAAGAGAGTGCGTCTCAAAATTAATAAATACTGGAAAGGAACACGTCTGTGTTTCTCTTTTCATAGCCCAAATACATTCCCTACTCACATATGTCACACTTTCTTAAATGCCTCAATGTGATGACGGGCAGAAAGCATGGATCTATTTACTTGGGAAGCCATTTAACACACTGCACCCAAGCAACTGCACAGGGTGCAGATATACCCAAAACGTCCAACAGGGAGGTACAGAGAGGTGAGGAAAGAGGCCAAGGGGTGGGGTCAGAGCAAAACCACAAGATGTGAGATTCTCTTTGTTGCAGGCTCCTTACAGAAGGCTCTTAGCACAGATAAGGGGATTATGAATTCACATGTGAATTTATCCCCTATTAAACTTTTAGCAAAAGGGTCAGTTCACTGGAATGGCAAAGCCAAGGTATCACAGTCACATGCCAAAGGAGAAACGACATGTCGGCTCTCGTGACAGATAAAATCAGGGAAAAGGGGAATGTTTCAGTCCTTTCAGTGAGCATGGATTAACTCATTTACATCTGGGTGTTCTGTTGCATCCTGCTGTTTTACTCAGCTTTATACTGAGAGCATGTTCCCATGGCATTTTAAACTTGAGAGCCCCTTTTTAACAGATGCAGAATAGGATATTGGTGATTATTTCCTGGAGTATCTATTTACATAGCCAGGACATCAATCCTCCACTTGTCTCATTAAGTACAAACATTTATCATCAATGGTTTTTACCTCTTGCATTTGTTATGGGTGTTATAAGGTGAAGGCGTTTTTAATCTTAAAATTAGGAAGGAGAAAAGTAATCAGAAGGAACACAGAGGGAGAGACTACAGAGAAGGCAACAAATCCCCAAACCAGTCAAGACCAAATCCCTGTGTCTGTCCCAGTACCATTCAATTTTCTTACCCCCTAGGCCAGGGGAAGAGTGTCTGTGTTTCTCGGTGGAAAACACTCTATAAACAGTGAATACTACAAAAGAAAAGCCACTGACAAGGTCTTTTATTACCCAACTTGGGATCCTTGTGATTTTCTTTATGGGGAGAATATCCTTGTCCATCATTCCTAACACTGCTCCTTGGCCCTGGCGGCTTCTTAAACCAGCCCAGAGAAAGGAATACATAACAAAGGGCCAAGAAAAATGGGAAATAAAGACCATACAGTGGGTGACAAGTTCCCCCACTCAAACAACTAGCCAGTGCCGTGGGCCAGAATTGATTTTCTATATGACATCGAGAAAGGATTACCTCTCCCCCACAACACTGCCCAGGGGGATGAAGTGGAAATCATAATTAATTCAGGCAAATTCAATTCTGAGAGTCGGAGTGACAAATACTTCCCTTATAATATGAAGCACGGTCTCAAAACATCTTAAAACAGTTGGTGGGAGCTATAGCAACACACTCAATGCAATAATGACACAAAGCTACACAATAAAATGCCTGTGACCAAATAATAATTCTTCCAAGTCAGGAAAGAGTATTCCTTTAAAAAATAAATTCAGACTTCAAAGAAAATGCATTTCCATTAATAATGCTGCCTGCCTCTCCTTTCCTCCTGGTGATACGGTGTAGGCAGGAGAGATCAGTTTGACTCCTTAACCGTCTTGGTTTACTAGGCCAAAAAAGATTGTCTGTATTAGAGGAGGAAATATTATTGTGTTCCTGATGCAAAGAATCAGATGGGAGATGTCACATAGCCCGATGTGACCTAAACCCACAGGAAGCTAAAAGGACCATGAGAATCAACTAAAATTTTAGCCATGCCAACAGATGAGAATTAACAACATCCATACTTCAAAGGAGACCATTAATGCATAATTTCTTTTTGGCTTCACAGTATATTCTATACAGTGGTTGGGTGCCATATAGGGAGAGCAATGGATCGGGAGGCAGAAATCCAAAAGTCTAGTTTTAATCCAAGCACTAATGGATCAGAAGCCCTACGCTTTCTCTGGAGGGCCCGAGTCATCTTCTCTAAAATGAAATGATCGACTTACAGGTCCTCCAAATACTCTAATTCTAATATTCCAAAATTTTGTGATTATTATAATCTTCCTAAATATATTCTGCTTAGAATGACATTCAAACGAGCTTCTATTCCTTGATTCCAACAGCTGAGCAAGGAAAAGAACGTGTTGGGTAAAAATGAAGAATGCACCTACAATTTATAGTCAGAGGGTTATTCACAAGTAGAAAATCAAAATTTGACTGTTTGCATGTGTCATATATGCTCACACAGAAACATGTCTTCTTGGCAAAAGTATTTCCCAATTCATCACCATCTCATACTTATTGAGTACCCATTAGGAAGTACCTCTGTTTAGCTAATTATCTGTTTTCAGAATGGAAGATAAAAGCACAGTTGATAAAGGTAGAGTCATTGCTATCAGATGACTGACTCACAGACCAGTTCCTTGGGTAAATAATACAATCCCTACAAGCCTCTCGTTCTTCATCTGCAAAGTGAGCAAATATGACAGTACCTACCTGTCCAGTTTGCCAGCTGCCAGAACGCGATATACCAGAAACGGAATGGCTTTCAAAAGGGGAATTTATTAAGTTGCAAGTTTGCAATTCTAAGGCTATGAAATGTCCAAATTAAAGTCTATAAAAATGTCCAAATAAAGGCACCAACAAGAGGTTACCTTCACTCAAGAAAGGCTGATGATGTTGAAAATAGATGGTAATTCATATTGTAAAACTTTAACCTATCTGTGGGACTAAAGAAAAAAATGTTTATTTAATACAAAATTCATATTTTGACTATATTAGCTAGTACACCGAATGAAGCTGAATGTGAGAATAGACAGTGGGTGGAGGGCTGGGGGCACAAATGAAACCAGAAGGAAAGATAGACGATCAAGACTGAGATGATATAATCTAGGAATGCTAGAATGGACAATGATAGTGACTAAATGTATAAATTAGAAGACGTTTTTGCATGAGGAAGAACAAAGGAATGTCAATATTGCAGGGTGTTGAAAATAGACGGTTATTCATATTTTAAAACTTTAACTTATATGTGAGATTAAAGCAAAAAATGGTTATTTGGTATAAAATTTATATTTTGACTAGTGCATTTCTTAATATAACTTATATGGACAGTTTAACTGAACACCACAAGTGCATGGAACCATGAATAGGGCATGAAATTGCGAAGGTTTGTCCAGAGTGATGCTGCGATAAATCCCAGTGATTTGAACAGTGAATAAAAAAGTATTTGCAAAGTCCCCTTGGGGGAATGGCGAGGAAGGGGGAAAATTTAACTTCCCCATTTGGAGAATTCCTAATATTCTCGCAAGACTGGGGACAAGCAAATCAATAGGCCAAGCCCTCAATCTTCAGGTTTGTTCATATGAAACTTATCACCACAAAGGATAGACTAAGCCTACTTAAAATTAGGCCTAAGGATCATCCCCAGAGAACCTCTTTTGTTGCTCAGATGTGGCCTCTCTCTCTCAGCCAGCACAGCAAGCAAACTCACTGCCCTTTCCCTCTCTAAGTGAGGCCTGACTCCCAGGGGCGTGGACCTCCCTGGCAACATGGGACAGAGATCATAGACTGAGCTGGGACTTAAGGGATTGAGAAAATCTTCTCGACCAAAAGGGGAAAGAGAGAAATGAGAAAAAATCTCTCAGTCTGTGGCTGAGAGATTTCAAACAGAGTCAAGAGGTTACCCTGGAGGTTATTCTTATGTATTTTATAGATATTCCCTTTTTAGTTTTAGGTGTACTAGAGAGGCTAGAGGCAAGTGCCAGAAGCTGTAGAGCTGTGTTTCAGTAGCCATATTTCTTAAAGATGAATGTATGATATAGCTTTCACAATGTGACTATGTAATTGTGAAAACTTTGTGTCTGATGCTCCTTTTATCTAAGATATCGACAGTTGAGTTAAAAATATGGATTACAAATAAGTAAATAACAGGGGGGACAAAATGCTAAAATAAATTGAATAGATTGAAATACTAGTGAACAATGAAAGGGAGTGGTAAGGGGTATGGAAAAAAATAGGGGGAACAAAGGTTAAAATCTACTGAGTAGATGGAAATACTACTGGCCAATGAGAGGGAGGGGTAAGGGGTATAGTATGTGTGAGTTTTTTCTTTTTCTTTTTCTGGAGTGATGCAAATGTTCTAAAAAATGATCATGGTGATAATATACAACTATGTGTTGATATTATGAGCCATTGATTGGACACCATACACAGAATGTTTGTATGTTAAGAACGTTCATGTTTGTATGTTATTTTGGTTTGATAATACAAAGTAAATTTAAAAATAATAATAGTAATAAAAAATTTTAAAAAGACAGAAAGAAAGAAAGGCCAATGAAGTTCAGGGTTTTTCTTTCAATTGGAAAGGTACAGGGTGAACATGGCAATACCCACTAGCTTTCTCTCTGAGCTTTTTGTTTCATGAAGCTCCCCCAGGGGCATATTCCTTCTTCAACTCCAAAGGTTTCTGGCTGCGTGGTCTCTGCATTTTCCAAAATATTTCCTCTTTTAAAGGATTCCAGTGAACTAATCAAGACCCACGTGGAAAGGTAGAGTCATCTCCCTCTCATCAAAGGTTAATACCCACAATTGGGTGTGTCACATCTCCACAGAGATAATCTAAACAAGTTTCCAACCTACAGCAGTGACTAGGGATTAAAAGAAATGGCTGCTCCCACAAGACAGATCAGGATTGAAACATCGTTTTTCTAGGGTGCATAATCCTTTCAAACTGGCACACTACCACATGGGATGACTGTGAGATTCCAATGAGCTAATCCACACAATGCAGACACAATAATTGATATAATTATTATCACTACCACCATCACCTCTATCATTATCCCATTGGGTTGTCGGAGGACTTAAATGAGAAGATGTATTAAGTTATTTAGCACCAGCACCTGGCACATAGTAAAAGCTAATATACAATGTCATTACTTTCATCTATTATACTCATTTCTGTAGTATTCTCATATTATCGTCATCAGATAAGCTTGTAGCATTTCTCTTTAGTCCAAAAGTACTTGATTCCCTCATAATGACCGTTTCCAACAGAACAGTTCTAGCACTCTGGCCCCCTCAAACACAAAAGACAAACCCCAATCAATTTAACACTTCTTGGAGGTAGTAAGATCTGGTGACAAGAGCCAAGGAATACAAATTGGGGGACTTCTTTTCCTTCTCTGTAAAGTGAGAAGACAAGAGCAAATGAACTTGGAGATGGTTTCAAACTTGAACTTCGTACAACCCCATCATCTCCCTGTCAGCTACTGAAGAGGGCAGAATGAACACAGAGTCCAACCTCCTCTCTCACATAAGCCTTAAAGCTTGATAATCCCAAATAAACAACTTGAAATCCAGAGGAACAACTTTCACATACAGCTGCAAAAGCAACCTGCTGGGGTATTATTACCAAAATCAGGTTGAATCAATTTCCTGGGCTTGGTCCAATCCTTGTTGTTCATATTAAACAAGACGGACATTCCTGATCACCAACTAGTCAAAGTGTTTCTTTCCTACCCCTTTAGTTTCTGCTTAGCAGTAGAAGACTGAAATTGCTCTAAGTTTTCTAGTTTTTTCCCTAGCATTCCAAGGGGGGCTGATACAGAGAATTTTACCCACAATGCATGACTGCTGCAAAGTAAGATGCCCTCATCCTTAACCTTTGGGTGAGGCAAGTTTGACGAGGAGATCCTTCTATTAGCCACATTAAATAGCAAGTACATTACATGTTCCACTTGTTAAAACATGTGTAATTTATCTTTCTGGAACAAGTTCAGAAGATCTTCTTGGGACTTGCATAAGGACTGAGACAACTTGTAACAACAGTCATAGGTTGCCCAAATTTGGGAAAATTTCAGTTTCCCAAGAAGGGAAGAAAATTATATGCTGAGGATTAAAGGTGCTCCAAACCTGTAAGAGGGAAATGAATCAACCATGCATCCAGGTAACAAGGGAGATGCATTTCACCATAGCCATTGGGTGAGCTCCTCTCATAGACAACCTAATCCACAGTTCCGCCCCCATCTAAATTTTTGCTTGACTTCAAGAAAGGACATTGCTGCTGCTTCTGGACCTTTCAATAACAGCATAATCCAATACTATAGGTACAATGACAGGACACTCACCACCTCACACCTGCCACCAGCTTACTTGATGATACCTGGCAGGTGATACTCAACAACAAAAGATGGGCAGGAGAGAGGAAATGAAGAAAACAACACCACTAACTTTCTATCCTTATTATTTAGTTACTTTATTAGAGTTTTCCTAACTCCTCTACATAAAGGGAAGGATAAACTATAGAAAACTAAGTGGCTTTGTCATCAAAAGCCTTCACCACACTGGCACACAAACAACTGTCAGTGCAAAAGATGCTTCTTTATCAAGTCTTCATGCCTACCAGGAGCCAAGCACACTCTGAGCTTTCAGACTATTTTCTTCCAATGTTTTGAAGTTCCTTTCAGTTCACATGAAGGCTAACAATTTCACAAAGGTAGGGAAAGGAAAGGGATTTTTTTAAGGAAAGGAAAGAAGATACTGTTCTGTGATTATCAAGTCCTAAAAGGCTTTTTGCTGACAGCATAGGCTTTGTTAAATAGCCTCTAAGAACCTCCACTGAGATACACAATTCAGCAATAAAATACAGGCAGAGCATGCACAGTTGAGCATCCCCAGCCTCCCAAATTCAGGTAACACATTGTAAGATATATTCAGGTTTCTCCCTGCAACAACCCTTTGGAAGATTTCAAGTCCAGGGTGGCACCAGACCAACTGACACATTAGTTCAACCAACTGATACATCCTGTACTGCCAACAGAGAAATTACTCTCTACCAAACTCATCCTGCAGTTAAAATCAGAACTTCAAAAACAGCAGAAGTGACTTAACCCCTCCGAGTGCCCCGGGCCCCATCTCTATCAGCATCATGACGCCCTCATCTCAACACCTATATTGAATGGTGACCATTTCACTAACAAAATCCACTCTGCCAAGTTTGCCCAGGTCGGCAGAACTCAGAACACTCTAAACAACGAGCATTCAGGCATTCAGAATAGGTTACTCACGGTGGGGGGGAGAAACTAGCTAAGGGAGAGCTGTGCTCGGAGCTTCATAAACTTATAATCTCAATAGCTACTGGACTTCCTGCCATTCTCCCCGAACACTGGGCTCCAGCTATAAGAAAATGGAAGTAAGGGTGGAAAGAAGAAACTACCACCAAGATTTTAAATAAATTTGCATATCTCCCACACATCCCAAACACGTAACTATGGCTTTAACAGCACATGTGCAGTATTTGGCTTGAGTGTGTGAAATACTAGATTTTGAGGGATGGAGCACTCACCCCTATTTCAGACACGCCGTTTCTCTGAAACTATTACACTTGGAGAGCTTCAAGCTCCTGCTCCAGACCCATCCATCTAACGACAGAAAGCAGCTCTCAAGCTCCTTTCTGACATAAGCCCATCATTCACCATTTGCTGCTACACACAGTTTTTGCTGACAAAGCTCCATTACTAGAAAAAGCTCAGTAAGTAAAGCTGATTTGAAATAACGATATATTATATGGAGGCTGGATGAGGAAAACCGATTTGAAGTCTAGAAAATCATCATACAAAGAGGCTCTAGAAAGAACTGCTTAATTATTTAAATACCTTCACTTCCTACAGTCGGCACATCATTTGATTTATCATTAGTATTAAGTATTTGGTGATTTACTGGGGTCATCTGACAAAACAACACCATTGAGCAAGTACATATTAGACACCGTAATTCTTGGGCTTGAAATGTTTACATCTCCCTGATTAATGTTTGAATACTGAGCTACTGCTGTCAAACAGAGGTGGGTGCTAATTTTGGCTCTTCAATAAAGTTTCAAAGGCAGGGAAGATTCCAGTGGGGTGGTCAAAGAGCAAATTACCATGTGCTATCCTCCACTGCTGCAAGGAACGCGGATGACATGGCTGGAATGGTCCCAAAGATGCTCCTGCGGAGGGAATGAATGCAGACGTCTAGCCCCACGTCATTCTCATGCCCTGCCTCCACTGCTATGGACACACACACCACCATAGAGAGCAAGATGCCATGCGGAGGGAGAGTGTGTACGTCTCTCCCACATGCCATAGTCACCACACGCCCAGCTCGGCGCAGGTCACCGCAGCCCAGAATGCTCTTCAAGATTCACCTCCTGCATGAAGTTTTGCTTTACGATGCAACTCAAAACATCCTCTCCCGTCTTTCAACTCTTATGTATTTCCAGCATCTTGTGGAACAAGGTCAAATTGTTTTTTTCATAAATTCAAGGTACAATCTACGTCTTCTATATTCTCTGGAGTTTTCAGTAGAATAATGCATAGTTGGGGATCTACAAGCTTCAGGCCATTGTAAGACACGTAGGTCAAAATTTAGGAATGCAAGAAGCAAAATTAATAAGGAGATCTAGTAGATAGATTTTGAATTCTGTAAGTTGAAAACTAAGATATAACTTAAAGTGCCATTTACAAAACTTGGCCATATATTACGTCATAAAGAACACCAAAAATTCCAAAAAGTAGCAACACAAACCATAATCTCTGATTATAATACTCAGAAACGATTAAACTCTTCAACCATTTTTATATCAAGAGAAAATTAAGGTCAAAACCCCACAACATCTAGAAAATAAAAATGCAAATATCATGAATTAGAACCTATGGGCCACAATTAAGGACAGGCTCAAAGGAAAATCCTTAGCTTTAAGTATCTACGGTTCTAAGCAAAGAATTAAAATGTGTAAATGTGTAGCTCAAACAAAAAAATGTAATACAGAAGAAAAAGTAGGAGAAAATAATTAGTGGAGATTAAAAAAAAGAGAGAGAGAAGACTACAATGCTAATAAGTCCAAGAGTTAAAGGAATAAACTACTAAACTAATAATCCAAAGGAAAAAGGAGAAAGGGTAAATACTCAAAATAAAGACATGAACGTGTATATAACCACAAATACAGAACAAATTCAAAGATGTAGAAAAGATCATTGTGCTCAATATGATTCTAAAACATTTGAAAACCTGGATTAACTGGGTATTTTCTAAGACAACATAAATCATCAAACTAAGTCCAGAAAATATTGAAAACCTAAATAGATTAAATTGAAGATATTGATAAAGTTACCAGACAGATATCAGGCCCACATTTTACAGATGAATTTTACGTATTCATTTGAAAAAAAAGAACTGCAATCCTATTTGAACTGTTTTGCTGTCAATGTTCTAAGCACTTCTTAGAAATAAACATGACGTTGATAAATACTGAGAAGCACAGCACAATTAAACTCCCGTCAATTACTCTTATGAAAAATCAACCAAAAAAAATCCTAAATAAAATATTTTAAAAATAGAACACTGATACATATTAAATGAATATTGTATCACTATTAAGGGAAGTTTTTATTAAGGTTTATAAGCGCCTCAATTTTAGGAACAATATAGTTTATCATATTAGTAGATAAAAATGAGGGGGAAACCATATGATCATATCCATAAATGCTGAAAAAGCACTGGTTAAATTTCAACATCAGGTTCTGTTTTAAAAAAAAAGATTTTTAATGAATAAAGGAATACTGCCTAAAAGTGATTTTTTTTATCACAGTACTAGCCAATGCAAATAGAGAAGAAGAATAAGCATAAAAATCAGAAAAGAGCAAAATAATTATTTCCAGCTGATACAATCATACGCCCCCCCAAAAGCAAACAAAAAACAAGAATAAATAACTTTTTAGCAAAGACATTAGTGTTTTTTTATTTGAAAAAATGTTTTTTATTATAAATTAACAGTTAAAAACCAACAGTTTTATTCTTTACTATTTCATTGTCATTCATTCCATCTCATTCAATTAAGTAAGACAAGCACTTATTTTTGCAAAGCATTTTTCACAATCTTATGAAATAGAGATCAATCAAACCCATTTTACAGGTGCAGAAAATAAAATTCAAGATGATTAAATCACCTGTTCATGGTCACAGAGTAGTAAGTAGCTTAAGTTCTCTGTCTATAAGCCCTGTATTCATTCTGGTAACAAGATGCCATTTCCCCACACACACCATAATAGTGATGCTAGATTCCATGGGCATTCTCTCTAAAATTAATATTAAACAGTAAAACTTAAAGGCTTCATCTCTGTTTCTAGGATAGAATTCACCTATGAAGATGCAATCTACTTATTAACAGGGTGAAATGATGTTATACATAAACAACCTGGATAAAGAAATTATTTAACTAGGCTGAATTTTTTATTAACATTCATTTTTCTTCAAGAGTGCAGATGAAACATTTCCCCCCACAACTCACATCTCTCTATCATCTCAAACAAATTAGCACAGACAAATTATCGTTCTAAAATTTTTTCAATTACAGAAAATACCATTGCTAAAAGCTATCCCTTTATTCCAAGTTAGTGAAGTTTTATAATTGAAAGCAAAATGTAGTCTGATCCTTTGGCAGTGGGCTAACTTGATCAGAACCAATAGATTCTGACGGTTATCAAAGATAGAGATATATTATCACATAGTTGAGTTGAAATCACAGATTTCACTCAATCACTTAAATATGTTTTGCACACCCACCATTTGTCAGGCACTGTGCAAGATGCTGAAAAATACAGCACAGTCACAGACAGGAAACTCACCCTCATGGGGCTTAGTATTTAGTTGGGAAGACACACATAAATAATCAAATAAATATATATAAAATTGCAACTGTGGTAGCTATTGTATCCATCATCTATGGCCAAGATAATTAAGCCTAACAAAGTACTCCAAAATTCAGGCTTAAACAACCGTTTCTTCTCAACATATCTGTGAATCAGCTACAACTCAGTTTGGTAAGGCTGGACTGCAGGTTACAAGCTACAGAGTGGACCCAGGCCTGCTCCGTGCAAGTTTATTATAAGGCCCAGGCTCATAATGGGCAATGGCATGAGTCCAAATAGAAATGCAGTGGCTCCTACAGCCCAGTCTCAGAACCAGCACACTACTCTCAACTCCTATGTCTCACTGGCCTAAGCAGACCACATGGCCAAGCCCAGCATCAATGGGTTAGAGAAATAGTCTTTGCAAAGAAACTGTAAAGCCACACAACAAAGGATATGGATATGGGGAGGAGGAAGAACAGGGAATCTAATGTAATCTGCCATTGTCATAAGAGACCCATGATGCTGTGAGAACACATAAAAAAGGGATTTGACCTTGTGAGGGAGGTCAGGGAAGACATGCCTAACCAAGTACAGCTGGGGCTGAAATCTGAAAGACAAGAAGGAATTAAATAAGTGAAAGGGGGGCGGTAAGAGGCTTCTACACAAAGACATTAGCACATACAGAGTCCCGATGGCCAAAGGAGACAAGGCACTTAAAGACTGGTATGAAGAAAAGGAGAGACAGAGGCAGACACCAGAGAGGCAGACAGAGACAGGCAGAGGGAGACAGACAGAGACAGGCAGAGGGTGACAGACAGAGACAGGCAGAGGGAAACAGAGACAAGCAGGCAGAGCTACACAGAGAGAGAGAGACAGAGAACATGGTACAAAATGAGAAAAGAGAAGGAAGCAGGAATTCTACGAACCTTGTGAAGGAATTTGTCTTCATCCTAAAAGCATAAAACCATTAAAAGAGGCTGTGATGGTTAGGTTCTGGTGTCAACTTGGCTAAGTGATTATGCTCAGTCGTCTGGTCAGGCAACCATTGGCCCAACCACTGCTGCAGGGATAGTACATGGCTGGCTGATAAACCGGAAGGCTGGTGCATTAAATCATCAGTCAGTTGGTCTGCAATCAACTAAGGCATGTCCCGCACAATGAGATAATCCAATCAGCACTCTTTCTGTGGAACAAAGAACACATAGGTAGACCAATTAGGAGGCTACTGCAAAAGTCCAGGTGTGAGGTGATGATGGCTTGAACTAGATGAGTGTTGAAGAGGACAGAAAGAAGTGAAAATATCAAGAGATAGTGTGGACAGCAGTGCCCACTGGGCTGGTTAAGTTCATGTACAACTTGGCCAGGTGATGGTGCCCAGTTGTCTGTTCATGCAAGCGCTGGCCTGTTACTATGAGGAAATTTCACAGATTTAAATCATCAGTAAGTTGATAGCATCTATGGCTGATTACATCTACAATCAACTAAGTAGAGTGTCCTCAGTAATGAGAGACATTTCATCCCAACAGTTGACAGCTTTGGAAGGAAAAGTGATGACTTCAGCAGTCAGAAGACAAAACTTTCATCTCTGCTTCAACCAACCAGCTCCTCCTGAGGAGTTTATCAATAGCCTTTATCAGAGCTGCCAGCTTGAAGCCTGCCCTATGGAATTTGCTCTCGTGCATCTCCACCCAAAAGTTGCATGAGATACTTTTATAAAAATCCACCGTTTACAGATATCTCCTGTTGGTTCTGTTCCCCTGAAGACCCAAACACACCCACCAATCTATAAAATCATAACTGCCAAGATCACTAACGACCTCCCAATTGCTAAATCCAACAGCTATTCCAAGATCTTATTTTTCCTCTTATCCACTTGACTCCAATGAACACTCTCTTCTCCTCAAATTGCTTTCCTGGTTTTCCTTCTTCCTCTACTCCTCCTCAGCTCATGCCTTGAATATGTGTATTCCTTAGATCTGGTCTATAAGTTTTTCCTACCCTCAATCCCCTGACCTAAACTAATTCATCCAGTTCTTATCCTCAGCTCTAAATACCTCAACATGCTGAGGACCCCCATGGGTTGACTTTCTGCTCAGACTGCTCTCTCACCCCTAGACTGTACATTCAGTTGCTTCCTAGAGACGGTGTCACTTAGGCATCCCAATGTGTCCCTGATTTGATTCTTCTCCCTTTCATTCCTTCCTCCCTAAAAGATCTGCTCCTTCCCAGCTTCCCAGTCTCAGGGATTGCTACACCTTCCTTCTAATTATTCAAACAAAGAACACAAGAATCATCTGTGATTCCTCCCATGTCTTACCCCTCTGCATCCACTCAATCACAAATACTATCAAAACTTACACCTACAACTCAGATTCTTCCATCCTCCTTCTTTCATATTGCCACTCCTCAAATTCAGCCCTCCACCCTTCACGTAGAGGAATCTAAAAGCTTCCTAACTGGCCTCTAATCCTAACCCATTCCCCATTCAGGAACTAAAGGAAGTTTCTAAAATACAAATATGACCATGTCATTTTCTACCTAAAATCCTTCACAGTGGCTCTCCCTTACCCTCTGAGCTCCAAATAGGGTTTACAAATTCCTTTGTGATCTGGCCCCTGCCTTTCTCTGTTACGTGCCTTGAATATACTCAAGACTACCTGGCATGTAGATAATGAACACTCTGTTCCCTCTTTCTGAAATACTCTTCAGTTCCTGACACCACCGTGTGTGGCTAATCTCACTAAAATACAAGCACCCATGAGGGGAGGGGACCAGTCTTCTTTGTCCACTGCTCTTTTCCAGCAATCATCACAGTAACTCACTCTAAATACAGACAATTCCGTAGAATAATGAATGCATGGATCCTTCAGGTTCAGCTTGGATAACACCTCCATCAAGAAGACTCTCCTTGCCCCCTCCCAAGGTTCAGTGTATTTCTGAGGTGTTCTCAGAGCATCCTATGCTTTTTCTACGGTAGTATTACCCATCTATTCAGTTGTCTGTACCCCCATCTTATTAAAACGTAAGCTCGGTGAAGACAGGAACTCATTCTGTTATGGGAAGGGGCCGTGGGCCTGGGGTGAACCAGAAATGGCCTTGCCCAGAAAGAAGTCCCTGCAGACACGGAACCAAACAGGGAAGAGGTAAGTAAGGCCAGGAAAGAACCTAAGGTTGAAGGCCCAGATAAAAGGAACCATGTGCAAGCTTCAGTGGTACACAGAGGACATTCCTGGTGGGCAGGCGGTGAGGACACCAGCAAAGGAGGGATGCAAAGATTGGAAGGAGGACTGTCATTGAGGCCAGAAAGCTCCATATCTAACTCATTCATCCCTGGCCTTTTATACAGAGACTCACAAGTCAGACAATATCTCCAAACCTTGTAAAAAATGCATCCGTTTCCAGTGGAATATGTTAGATGTTATTGAAGAAACAGTCTTTTGGAGATTTTTGCCAATTGCCCTTTTTATTTCAAAGGGGCAGACTACATTTAAATAAAACCTGAGGTGTATGGTAATGTCATTTATAATGGATAAGATTTCATGAAAACCAGTCAACTCCTACCCAATTTATGAAAGAACTGCTTTTTAAAAAGCAAAATGCTAAGTACTTAAATTGAAACAGAATCCTTACTTAATCCAGTCAATTAAATATAGTAACATGATCAGGAACAAAGCAAAGCAATTCCAGGGGCAAAACCCAAGGAAAAAAAAAATCAAAAATTGAAACTAAAGAAGTTAAAGGATTGAAGATCCCATGTGTCTGACAGGCAAAAATATAACCTCTCTGGGCCTTCCATCTCTTGGTTATTAACAGCAGACAATACCACATCAGTCACCAAGCCTGAACCAAGGACCTTTTGCCTGAGGTTAGGTTTCCAAAGCATCCACTCAGCACATTCGGACTCTCAAATATGATGCTCCCTTTGCTATTCTTCTCCACCTGACTCAGAGCAGGCTGTAATCTTGGGAACGAGCTGCCTTTTCCCAAGGTGAATGCAGGCAGCTCGAAGCGGGAGACAAGCTGTCCACACTCTTTCCCTTTCCTCCTGGTCTTCAGAGCCATGGCCTGAAAACCTAATGAGTGGCCATCCCTTTCTTAAGGGAGACATGGCTCAGAGAATGGGGAACGGAGAGAAAGCAGGAAAAGGCAAAGAAGGTTTGAAAAAAAAAAAGCCATGAAACAGACTGTGCTCTAGGCCACGGCAGGAATGACAGCGACTTCTCTGTGTGACAGGACAGGGGGTCTCCTCTGCAGCAGCTGAAAGGGGCCATTGTAGATAAGATCAGTAATTAGAAAAGGAATAGTAATTACCACAGATATGACAAGGAGAACCACAGGATAGGGAGTTCTGTCCAAGTCCATAATTCTTGTGAATGAGCAGCAAGGCTTGGGTGACACAGGCCTTCCTCGTGAATTATACAAGTGGTCACGCATGGTACATGCCAGGCGCTGCTTAACCAGAAGAGACCACACGTGCCAGTTTGAAACTGTCATGTACCCCAGAAAAGCCACATTCTTTAATCCTCATTCAATATTGCTGGGTGGGATCTTTCTTATTGTTTCCACGGAGATGTGACCCACCCAATTGTGAGTGGTGACTTTTGATGAAGTGATTTCCATGGAGAGGTGTCTCCACCCATTCAAAGTGGGGTTGCTTACTGGAGCCCTTTAAGGGGGAAGCATTTTGGAAAAAGCTTGAGAGCCATCAGAACTAACCAAGTCCACACAGCCAGAAATTTTCGGAGATGCATAAGGAAAATGCCCCCAAAGAAACCTTATGAAATGAGAAGAGAAAGCTAGCAGACGTCGCCAAGTGTCTTTCCAGCTAACAGGTGTTCAGGACCCATCGGTCTTTCTTGAATCAAAGTATCTTTCCCCGGATGCCTTAGTTTGGGCATTTTCACAGCCTTAGAACTGTAAACATGCAACTGAATAAATTCCCCCTTTTAAAAGCCATTCCATTTCTGGTTATTGCAATTTCAGTGGCTTTTACAAACTGAAACACCACATGTGTTGCAGAGAGCAAGGCTCCAGGAATTATAGGAGCCTCAGGTTCCTGAGAGGTGGAAGCAGAAATCCACCCTTCATGCCAGCAACCTCAGGAGTGTAAGGCCACACTGCAGGGACTTGGCTGAAAGCAGAGGCTCCCAGGAACACAAAAGGCAGCTGGGCAATCCTGCACAGAGAATTAGGGGAAAATTCATGGAAAAGGGACATTCAGATTGGGTCTTGAACAGGTAGATGTTTGACAGACAAAGGTAGCAGTTTGATAGACGAAGGTAGCAGTAAGGGTTTCCTGAGGGGAAGAGAACATCATAAATAAACAACAAGAAGTGGGGAAACACACAGATTGAATCAGTTCATTTGACTGGAGTTTAGGAAAAGAGGAACAAAGCTAGAAAAGTCACTTGAAAGCCAGGAGATTCAGCCTAGATTGTACACAAGGCACTAGTTTCCGAACAGAGAGCATCTTGAGCCGAGTGTGCCTCTGGACAACTCCCGCCTTGTCTGCAGGGTTTGGAGGAAAGAAGAGATGGAGGTAGCCAAGGCAATTAGGAAATTTTAGCATTCATTAAGTGCCTGAGACCATGAACTTAGATTTGAACCTGGGTGACTGGGAGGATGGCAGTGCCATTAGTCAAGATAAAGGAGGCAAGAACAAATCTGGGGTGGAAGCAGATTAAAGCCCTTTTGGATAGGCTGAGTATGAACATATTTGGGGCAGAAAGGGCAAAACCCACACTCCACCTCTGTGCCTCCCAAAAGCTACGACACCCCCTCAGCTAAACTGAGCCTACACAAGTGCAAACACGCTGTCACATCTCTTCCTTGGGGCCCCATGCACACACCACCTCAAATTCAGATCCCTGGAAATGCCCAAAAGGCCCCACCTCCCATTTTCGTTCTGATGGACCAGATAAGGGGATCCGGTGAAGCAATAAGAACACTCTAATGTTTGCAAATTGTGAAAGTTCAAGCAAGAGTCAACCATGTGGGAAAAGAGGGGGAGGGAGGACCTCTTAGAATGCTATGGTTTTGGCGCACTTAAGAAAAACATCATCAAAAGTCACTCTCAACACCCACACCTTCTCTCAGAAGCAGAAAAACATTAAAAAGCACTGCCTATTGGAAAAAAGTTCTGTAAATCATTTTATTTTACGCTTGATCATTTACTCAGCACAGGCTCCAGTGACACCTGATTAGGTTTAATTTTAAACCAGCAAGAACACCACAAACTGTATTGTCAGAGAAAGTTCCATTTCTCTCCAAGCCTGATGGGCGACCATTGTAATGTAAAACCTTGGGATTTAAATAACACTAGCGGATTCTATTATGGGGAGAAACGTTTATATTTTGGAGTCTTTTTACTTCAAAGGTGCCCAGATACCAAACCATGAATTACCTGAAACAATGGGCTTCAATGATCAGCCCTTTGCCTGTTTCTTTAGGAAATGACTACTTTACTTGACTAATGAACAGAACTCCGTGATCCAATTATCTCTGGGAAACAGTCCCAGGTTCTCAAAATTACACCAGTTAGGAAAATTGGAGGAGGAGGGGGACCTGGCTTACCCCAGTACAGCCTCTAACTCCTTCGCAACTCCTCTCCACACCCAGGCTCTGGGGTCCTGCCCACGCCCAGGGCACAAGAGCTCCAGCTACCCAAGACGAATGTAATCCCCGGAGAGCTTCCCAAGGGGCCTCAAGGCTCACGGGAAGATCATCTCCCCAGGAGACACAGCAAGGAAGCAGTTGGGACCAGAAGGAAAACCACCAGGAGAAACAGCATCCTGAATTCACACGACTCCCTCACGCACCCAACAAACAGGTGCCCTGCCACCCTCCCATTAGGTCTCGATTTCTGGAATTGTGCTTCTCTTCAAGGGTCTCATCAAAAACACAACAACGCAGGGGATCTCACTCTGATGTCCCCAAGGCACATGTGTGTTCTCTGGAGACTTTTAATCATTCCTGTGCCAGATGCTGTGCTAGAGAGAAAAAGATCCCGTTTCCACCCTATGTGAGCAGAGTCTGGTGGCGGACAGTACCCCAAAGCAACACCTCTCTGCAGCATGGTACACGCCACTAAAGACATGGGCACCAACTCTCAGGGTAGAACAACCAGGAACAATTTCCCACAGGGGCGGATCATAAGGGACATGCCTCAAGATCATGTTCATCAAATCAATCCAGTACTGTATCATACATACATCCAGAAGTTCCTCAGGAGTCAACCTGAAGGGGCCAGCCCGCTGTCAACAGGACACGAACAAAGTAGGATGAACTTCCAATAGTGGGGCTGAGGTTATGTTCCACTCTGAAAACCCACTAGAAGAGTCTAAGGTCAACTGCTCTTGTAGCAAAGTCAACCAACCGTGGGACCTGCTATAGGAGAAGGTCTGCCCTGCACCCAGGCAAGGCTGGCTTAAAGTACAGGAAGCACTCACTGTCCCACTTCCTTTTTACGAGACCACATCCTGACACCAGGTTATCCTTCATTAATTTCAGGAATCCTCGATTTCAAAGAATTCTGGGGAAAGAATCATCCAGCCATCCCAGAGAGATGGCCGGGCCGTGGGAAGAATGCTGGTGCAACCACAATTTCTAAATTGTATCACACAGAACTCAAGGGCAAGGGCTTGTTCTGTGAGAGTAAAACTCAGATGGGGTCCCCAGACCAGCAGCAGAAGCTGCATCACCTGGAAAGACATTAGAAATGCAAACTTTTGAGCCCACCCCAAGCTACAAATTTGAAACTCAGCAGGGTGGAGCCCAAGCGTTTGCATTTCTAATCAACCCCTGGGCGGTGCTGATGCTGGGACACAGGTTGAGACCACTGCTCTAAGGGAAGTTTTCCTCGGTCAGGAGTTAAGTCCATAGTCAGGACGACACAGTAACAGCAGCTGCTAACACTGAGCAGTTACCATCGGCCAGACCCTATGCTGAACACCCTACAAGCCTCAGCTCACTTGGTCCTCACAACCAGCCTTTTACAGAGGAGAAGATTGAGCCACAGAAAACTGAAGCTATTTCTGCAAGCCCAGGGCAGCAAATGGAAAAGCTGAGATTTGAACCTGAGCAGTCTGCCTTCGGAGCCCACACTCTCAGACTCTCCGCAGATGTACTGACTATTCTGCCTCCAAAGACAGTCTGCTTGAGGCTCCACTGGGAGATTTCAATGCAAACTGGCAGGTGAAGCTCTGAAAATTCCTGACTGAGAACTCTGGAAACCCAGCATTTTCAAATCCTTATTTTGAGCACTGACCACCATCTCTCTGTAGAATGCCCATCTGTTATACCTCTAGTTCTCCGCATTTGCCTCCCCTACTGCCCAGCACCCATGGCCCGTAAAGCCATCTCAGGGGTCATGCTGACCAGTGCAAAAAAAGCTCCAGGTTAGGTACCGCTTTTGTTTACGCACAGTCTCATCTCTCTAAGTAGCAGCAAGAAAACACATCTCCCAAGCTTCCCAAGCAGTCTGCTGGTAAGACAGCTCTCTCTTGGTCCATCTTCAGGAGTGAAGGGGGTGGGAGGGGCCAAAATTCTAGAATTGTTGCACAGGCCAAATCCCATGACCTGACCCCCAAAGCTAAGAAGGGTGACCAACACAGCAGGTCATGCCAAAGCCCACCAGCCCTGGCATCCCAAGCTGAGAGCACCTAACTCTCAGGATTGCTAGCTACACCCTCTTCCTCGCCTGCTGTGAGGATCTCAGCAAGAGAGGGAAACTGAAGGACAGAGACAAGGAACAGATGTGGAGCTTTGCTCTTGATTGGGGCAGAAGGCAGCTTCAAGATATTTCTCCCTCCTCTCCACCTCCTGTCAATGCCTGACCCTTGCCAAGATGCAAAGACCGCTGTTTGAAATTAAAAGCGCACAGCTGACTAAGTTTTTCCCTCCTGATTCAGCAGTGCAGAGGAGGAATTTTCACCCCCCACAAAGAAATCGGTCCAACTGTTCACTTGGTGAGCATTTAATGAGCTCCTACTATGTGCCTTGCACTGCAAGGTGAATGCTAAGTAAGGGAAATGAATAAAAAGCTAAAGCAATGGTCCCTGCCTTTACAGATATCTCCCACTTACAGTGCACTCATTTTCTCTTGCCCAGCCAGGTGTCAACTCTGGGCAAACTATGTAACCCTTCCTCGCTGTAAGGTGGGATAGTAAATCCCACCTCAAATGGTTGTGATGAGGATTAAATGAGATGAGTGGAAGAGTGCCTGGAATACACGGGTACATGAATATTAGGGCCCCTTGCCTCTTTCCTTCTGCAGTTGTAGGGAGATAGGAAATCGTGACTACATATAATTTGGTATCAGGTTGAAAGGTGTGGGGTTTCAGGGAGTCTAGGGCAAGGAAAGATCAACACTGGCAGAAGCACCTGGAGGATAAAGATGTTTAGCTGAAGCTTAAAGGTTGGACAAAGTCAGGTAGAGAAGATTTGGGAGACAGGAGGCAGGGAACACTGCAGATAGAGAATGGATTTGGAACTAAATAGTGTGTGGGCAAGTTGGAGGGAGAGAGGAGACAAACCTGGCAAGATGGCATTGGCCTTCCCTGAGAAAGGATGGAGGAGATGAAGGGGTCTTTGAAAGGCCCAGCAAAGAAGTCTGGCTTGAGCCTGAAGCCAGAGGGCCCAGGACAAAACGCCAAGCTCTTCCCTGGCAGAGGGAGACGCGTTCTCCGAACAGCCCAGAGACCCCCATGAGGCTACATCTGCGCTGGGCCAACAGCTCCTTTCGGGGGACAGGAGGTCTCACTACTCTCCACTCAGTTTCGAACATCAAAGAAATCAGAAATAAACATTCAGTATTTCAGGGACTGGTTTACATTAGAGTACATCAGCATGGGGAGAAAAATCATGTAGTCATTTAAAAAGATTATCATGAATACTACAGAAACACAGAAAAATGCTTTTGACATGTTAAGTGAAAAATAGCAGAACTCAAAACAAATGCGTATCATTATCAAGAGCATGGTGCATGGAGGGGGCACAGGTTTAGAACCACGTTTTCACACTGACTGCCACTTACCAGCTATAAGACAGGCAGTGTCTTACTCTAGTTTCTCTGCAAGATTGCTAGAATATTCTAAATGCCTGGCAGAGAACTGAAGTTCAACTCTCCCACTCTTACAATGTATGCAGGGTGAAACACAGCTCTTCGGACCGAATTATATTTTTTTCAAAATGCGTGTTTAGTGGAAGGCAATAAGCAAAAGTTAAAAGGAGCTAAGCTTCTTGAAGGCAGTGTCCTGCTCACTGCTATGTTCCCAGCACTCAATAAAAGCAGGATTAAGGTGATGAGATTATGGGTGGTTTGTTACCGCTACTTAACTGTTGCCAGGGTTAGGAAGCACCTATCTCTACAAGACACCAAGGGAACATGACATGATCAAGTATTTCTCCTCCTTGGAAGACAACCTCATTGCTCAAGGTGGAGAGCCCAGCAGTGAACATCTCTGGACTCACTGGCTCACACGGGAGTTCAGTAGCATCTCTGCACCACAGACATGCACTGGGACCAGGGCTGGTGATGCAACAGGGAAAAGTCTCCCAGGACTGGTCTTAATCCTTCCAGGGAGTGGGAAAGCAGGGCCTGGCCTGGAATGGCTGGCACTGACACCTCAAGACATCCTCACCACCACCTGCTAAGTGACTGGCCCTTCTCCAGGGGAGGTTCCCTGACCTCACATACTCAGGGACAGCGGCTGCTTAAGTGGACAGTGGGCTGCAGACTGAGGGTGCCTACAGGAAACGGCCCACTCTGCAGAGAGGGTAACTCCGAGCCACACAGGCATTCAGGCATCGGGAAGGATGACTGCTGTCCACACCAATGCTGACCCAACCAGCCACCTGCTCCATACAGCCCCCCAAAGATATCCCCAATAGATACCCCAAATTCCTCTCCTTAAGGGCTGAAACGCCCTCAAAAGAGGTTCTGTCCTTCAGTTTCCTGTTCTGATCTTCATTGAAATGGCAATACATGAGAGAAACTTAGATCCCATTCAGTCAACTAGACTTTAGTATCAAAGTGTCTTAACTGCCCTCAGAGATTTTTGATGGTGGCCAAGGAAAAGCAGGAGGATACTGGAGTCTTGAGACAGAAGCAAGCATGTCCCATTAAAGAGGGGAGAGAGGTGCATGAAAGAACTGAGAGGGGGGCTGCTGAAAACCCCTATGTGCTGCTGAGATCCCAGGTGGGTGCCCTTGCAGGGGGGGTGCCCCAGCGCATGGACACCACAAGAGAGAACTCCCTGGAGGAGTGCAGCCAGGCCCCAGGCCCCAGGCCCCAGGCCCCAGGCCCCAGGCTCCAGGCCCCAGGCCCCAGGCCCCAGGCCCCAGGCTCCAGGCTCCAGGCCCCAGGCTCCAGGCCCCAGGCCCCAGGCCCCAGGCCCCAGGCCCCAGGCTCCAGGCTCCAGGCTCCAAGCCTCGATGGCAACACCCAGGAGGCTGCAGGCACCTGTATGTCCCGCAGTGGGTCCCCCACCCATCCTCAAAAGCAAAGCGTTCTTCTGCAACTCCAAGAAAAGCAAATGAGTCACAAAGATCGCAGGCTCCTCTTATCCCCTCCATCTTCCTCCACCCCCCAGCTCTTGAGCTCACACTCCAATCCCAAGGTCCCCCCCACCACATGGATGCACACACAGACTGTCAGCACAGCAGCTGCACACCCACCTTATCAGACAGGAAGCTAAGAGCAACGCCGGATGTAATCAGAGTCATCTGAGATAGGTTGAGTGGGAGGGAGGTGGGGAAGACAGAAAGCATCCCACCCTCTGGGTGCAGGCTGGGTTCAGGCTCTCCTGAACCTCTGCAGGAAGGCCCAGAAGCCACCACAGCCTTCAGTTGGGGTGAAGGGAGAGACTTAAGGCAAATAAGTAAAGGCATTTCAATGGATGCTACTCCCCCAGTGACTCACTGTTTCTTTATTGCAACATGCTCTCTATAAAAGCCATTTTCCTCTTATAGGATCTGCTTGGGTAACATGTGATGTCATCATAAATCATCTCTCGCTCTCTTTTTCTTTTCCTTTAAAATGTCAGATTGCTTGGAGTTTCTAAAAAGCCAAGAGAGCCAGCACCATCTCCCAAGTTTTGGCAGGGAAACCCGTTTTCTTTCCCAAGATGTCTGTCCTCACTTTTCCCCCTTGCTCTCCTGTAGGAGCTCTGCAGAGATAAAGCCTTGAAGAACACAGAAAGCACTTATGAAAAAAAGCTTTCCTTTCTACCCTTTCCAAATGTAGGCTCTTTCTCTCGCTCCCTTTTTTCCCCTCTCGTCCTATTTTGGTGCACTTCCAGGGGAAGCGAATGTACAGTGAGCACTTTAAACAAGGTCTAATACAATCCATGCCTCCGAGACACGGATACCATTAATCAGAACGAAGGCTTTGTGTGTGAGGCCACAGGCTGGACGGGTGCCATGGACCAATAATGCAGACCGGCCTCTACCTCCCTCCCCACCCAACCCCGCCAGAGCTGGCGTTCATTGTTCCCACTACCCCCTCCTCCCAAACCCTGTTCCTAACATTCCCCTGAATACCTTCTGCAAAAAACCCCTACCACCCGGGGTGGGAGTGGGGGCGGAGGCAGTTTCCCTTCATTCCAAGTTCACTGGAGCAAAAAGAGGTAATTATCACTAACTGCAGAGAACCTCAAAAGCAAAAGAAAAACTCAAGTCAACCCTAATCCAGGAGAACTCCCTTGGCTGAGGTGTTTGCAAGGTCACACAAGGGCTTTAGGAAGGCCCCTAAGCACCATGCCACCCCTTCGCTAAACACAAATCCCCATGCCTGGCCCAACATGCCTGATGTTCCACCATCAGCACCCGATCCACTAGGAAGAATCACTGGAAACATCCAGATACTCCTTGGGGATTTTTATACTTCTATCAATCATTTATACATAAGCAGCAAGTGTAATTGTAGGGAGAGGAGAAAGAGGAGTGCTGCACAGCAAGAAGGAATTGGGCAAGTGAGGGACTTGGCATAGGGCTGCCTCTGGTTCCCACAACTGACCCACACACAGGAGTGGGATCTTCCAGGAACCCATCACATTATATACCCGATAGAGAGGCCATGCCCTTTCTTTCCCCATCCTCTAGCTCATTAACCTGGTTGATGACAGTTTCTTGTCTTGATGGAGTAAATGGTGGGAGAAATTTAAGAGAGGAGAACAGAGGCACAGAGGGCAGAGGTCTTTGCTCCATTCCCTCATGTATTCCCACGCACCTAGGATAGTATCTGGCACAAAGCAGACACTCAGTATGTGTCCGCTGGATAAACTAGAGGCCACTAGGGATGAAATCCTGTTCTGGCCAAGCATTTAGGAAAGTCATACATGGGGCAAGCCGCACCTAGGGCTCCAGCTGTTTCACCTTCCCTGCCATTGCTGGAATGTCTTCCTCACCCTCCACCCTCACCTGCCAAGAGGCTCATCTTTCCAGATCAGGCTCAGCCATACCACCATCCCAGGAAACCTTCCCAGCACCCTGAGGATGGGTCAACTGCCACCTCCCATCAATGGTGCCCTGCCCATAGCTGGAGGGCTTGTCCACTTCGCTGGGTTGTCTCTGTTTGTGCATCTCCTCTATCAGGATGTGGGTCAACCTTGTGCCTTTAATGACTACCCCATTCCAAGCATTTGGTAACTGCTTAAGTGATTGAGCCACTGCAAGGAATAATCAAGATCAGCTAAACTTTAAGTTTCTGTGTTGTTGTTTTTTTTTTTGGAAGGGGGTATGTTTTTGCCTTTTCTTTCCATTTCAGGGCAGGATTTTCAGAGAGATTTATGCCTGAGTTTCCCAAAACCTAAAAAAAAAGGAGAATCCAAGGAGGAGGGGATGGTTTGAAAGTGGAAGAGATCTGTAGCAAATATAATTTGGCAGGGGATGTTCCCTCTTGGTGATGGAGGTAGTTTCTAGAATCTGCCCACAGAACGGAGCCACCACACTGCCTAAGAGGGAAAATGCCAGGGGGCAAAGTGAGGAGGGACATGGACTCATTTAGTCAAGGCTATCCAAGCCCCAGCACCTCCGGGAGCAAACGGGCCACAGGCTTTGGAAATCAATCTCTAATGGCTGCCCAGCTGCAAAGGTAATGTGAGATGGCTCCCATGGAAAGATGTCTATGTAAAAAAGCCAAGAGTGGAGGCAAAACAACCAGCTCCCAAAGCACCCAGGAAAAGCAAAGAGCAATCCAAGGAAGTCACCACGCCAAAGAAAACAAGTTCATCAAGGCCTCCCCACACACCCAAGCAAGGCCAGCAGGTATTCGCAACCCCATCCCCGCAGACCCAGAGAGGCAGAAGATGGGAGGAGAATAAAAACTTCTTCCCAAATAAAGCCAAATGCACAAGGCAACAACCCTCCCCAATTGAATGCTTGAGTACAACCCTTCATAATCTTCCAGCCCAGCTTCTGGCAAATTTCAAAGTCACCACCAACCAGCCCTTCCCAATGCACAATGGCATTTAATAATTGCTTATGGTTCTCGCCTGGGAAGCCAGGCAAGCACCCACAATTCATTACATATGTGACCTTTCACACCCTCAGCCCCCAAATGATTTTCACTCTCTTTAATCTGAGTCCGATTTAAAACAGATCTGTTGGCAGCAGCCTGAATTCTGTAGCTCCATAGATGGGCAGTGCCTATGGCTAATCTTTTAGTGCCTTAATCATAAAATGCAGCACTTCCTCAGCTGTTTTCACACCAATAGCCAGAAAAGAGGGTGAGTGGGGTGTGAAAAATAATGAATTATGAACTCCAAAGTAGTATTTCATTAAGCAAGATTGGATGCTAAAACTTTAACTGTGCCCTCTGCAACGAAAGGTCATTTTACAGAAACCCAAACTTAAGAGAATTTTGAAATCTCTACAGTTCACAAGGAAGCCCACCATGAGCTGCCAAATTTGGGGTTTGAGGTGGGGGGGGTGAAAGCAGTGGTCAGTATAAAATATTTTTCAACCATGGCCACTTTAGATTTTTGCAACATGATGCCAAGCACATTCAAGGTCTACAAACACACTACATTAGCCTAAATTTACTGGGTGTTAATTGAAATCAGGGCTGCAGTCATTACCACCGACATGTTTCTAAACACTGTCCAACAAATTTTTGTCTGTTTCAGATTCTGTGACAGCTGGCAATGAAAATCCAAGGAGGGCCCATGAAACGGTCTTCTCAGGCACCCAGGCCCATAGCACGCATACAAAAGAGTGTCTGTGGGTGGATCTGGCCTCTGTCCGCACACCCTCATGTGTGTACGGGTAACCAAAATAAATGTGCGCGCCTTGCCCGTTTTTAGCAGGTGAACAGGAAGACGCGCGCGAGGTCGCGCACGCACGTGCGTTTCATATTCTAGCAACTTCCGTGTCATTGACGCAGCTCCGCGGAAAGCAGAATGGGCCTCCTTCAGCATGACGAAGATGTTCTCTTTTTACAGCGAAAGGGGCTGGTGGTGCAGCTGCTGGTGCTGGGGGGGTCTTTTCGTCTCTGTCTCTAGCTTGCCTCACCCCCTTCAGGTAAGTCTCGTTTTCATTTAAAAAACAAAATTAAGATTTCCTCCAAAACAGAGCATTTAAAGGCCAGCCAGAAAAGATCTGCAGTACATAGAATTTGAAAGAAAGGAAGGTGCCTAAGGAATGGAGTGGAAAGAAAAATTCCAGTTTCGCCCTCCTAACCACTCCTTTGTTCATTATGAGTTGATGTGAGGAGAGAAGAGGCGGCTTTGTGCTGAGTCATGGTTCTAACTGAAATAAAGAGAAAAGGGAGGAGAGTCTAGCCTCAAGGCTACCCATATTTTGCTCTTCCCTGATCCTTTGGTGATAACTTCAGGACTTCCCCAGATCCCAGTAGTACTGTCTAACTATGCCGGAGGTCTGTTCCATCCGAAAATAAACACTGCAGTCAGCTTCCACGGCAGTGGGCCTGCAGGAGCCTGGTAGGCAAATATGTTTATACCAAAGAGTCATGACACCAGAGGATTCCCGTGCAGGGGCCGTCCCACCCCATACAGCCCACTGACGGGAGTATTCAAGCGCGTATGAGCTAAGGAGCCCTACGGCACACACGGTATCCCCAAACACTCAGCAGGCATGTGCACTCACACCACACACACACACACACACACACACACACACACACCGAGGGTGCACAGAGATGGCTACAGGCCTAAACATTCAAAGTACACAAAAACACACAACGCCTGCCCACTCACACACATGGTTCAGCACACACCCGTCACCGACGACTCCACCAACACGTGCGCACGGCACACACATGCAACGCCAACCCGTTCAGGGAAGGCAGGGTACCTTGGACATAGAGAGACATGGCCACGGCCACGCAGAACTGGAGAAAAGCTGGACGGTCCGGGCCACCTCTGAAGGGGCAAGAAACATTCCACAGGAGGGACAGTTTCTTGGTAGAAATCACTCAGCACAATCTAGTCCTCCCCGGCTTCCAGAGCTTCCCTCTCCTCACAGCCCCACGCTGTGGTTGTGGGGAAGAGTGATCCTCAAATCAGATACGCAGAGGAAGCATCTCGGCAGCACCTGGAGCTCGTGGGGGCCTGTTGCCTCAGGCCCAGACCTACAGAATCAGACCCTGCCTGTTAACAAGACCCCCAGGTGACTGCTGGGCTCATTCAAGTACGGGAAGCCTGGGGCTGGAGGCCACCCCTCCCGTGCTCAAGGCATGCCCAGCGGTGGTCACCATCAGCAATAAATGTCCAGGCTCTAGCCTCCTGCTGAAGCAGGAAGAAGAGGGTCCAGGAGCATCTCTCCACCATCAGACCTTCTCCACCACCAGACCTCCCTCCTCGCTCACCCCACGATGACCCTTCTTCTCCTGCCAGCAATAACTTGAGCTAACAACAGAACCTCAGGTGCCCAGAACACATCCCCGGCTCCAAACCACTAGGAGCTCAGCACCACTAACGGTTCTCTCCCCACTAATTGTCTCATCACTCCACAACTGCTGCTTTTGATTTCATTATCCTTCTCATCAGTCTCAGATAGGAATATAACCGAAAAAGAAATTGGAGGGGAACCATTTCAATATTTCAAAACACATGCAAATCAATGCCCAGAATCCTACCTGGGGCGTTTTTATTGAGACAATTCTGTGCTCGTCTGAGAAATGACCTTATAATAAATAAATTCGTATCTTGCAAAGGTAGATTTTTCTCCCCACCTTATACAAGCTAATTACACCGGCACAACATAACATTTTCCCAAATGCCTGATAAGCTCATCCTGTTACTCAGGAAATATTATTTTTAAATAGGTGTGATAGATACAAACTGAAACACTTGGATTTCAATTCCAGCCCCAATTCCCGGATCCCCTCTCTGAGTAATTTAAGGACTTCCTCCAGATAGTTTTTCATATTCTTTTAACTGACATTTTATCTTTATACAGTATCTCACAGAATGAGCACGCACTAAGACAATGACAGCTTAGAAGGCCTGTCATTTCTCATTCCGACAAAGACAGATGTCTTACACTGGCTTATGCCAATAATAGATCCAACAAAAAACAAAAGAGACTACACCTGCCGCTGATGTAAAGGCACCAATTCACATTTGTGACACTCATTTGTCAATTAACAGATTTCTTCCATTGTTGACACATGAGACTTAAAAGATGTGGGCTTGAATGTGATGAATTAAAAAAGACAGATGAGTAAGCTATGAGCTGCAAAGTAATGCTATAATGTGCTTTAGATATGAATATCAACTGACACCCCTGACAGGCCATACAAGGTTTTATTTCATTTTGCACTGTATCCAGGCTTCATACTTTGTCTTCTTTGTTCGCTTTTCATCAAGCTCCTAACATCTCATTCTGACAGCCAGAGACATTTAAGGCACTTTCGTTTCAAATGCAAGTTAGCGTACTTGATTTGTCATTAAAATGCAAAACGATTGCCGTTGCAGGTAAATGTAGGTATGCTTGAAAGGTTGGATCTGCAAAGGAAATGCTGAAAATGGTGTAGGTTCCCTGCTTTAACTCCTTCCCAAGCCAGGCCACCTGGCAGGGCCCTGCCCGACACCCCCCTGGGCAGTGGCCTGGCCTGGGGTAGGGGGTGGGGGTGCCTCAGGAGCTCCCTGTCCCAGCAGGGACCTGGGACGGCCTTTGGGCTCAGCTGTGAGAGCCAGGCCTGAGTGAAGAACAGCCTTTTCCTGGCCATGTCCTCCTGGGCCTCGGAGGGTACAGCAGGTCCACGACTTCACCTGCCTCTGAACCAGGGTAAGCACACACGAGCACACAGCCTGTAACGAGGGGAAAAGACAGGCTTACGTCAAGATGCTCAAAATGATTCTTCGCATCCAGCCTCCATCCGACCCCTCTCCAACTCCAACAGGGAAGGAGCCAACTCCAGACCTACACTCTCCTGTGGGAGGTGGAGAAAGGAGCTTCGTGGGAAGAGTTTTTTTTCTCAAATGATCTTTGATCCAGTAATTTCACTCTTTGGGAAATTTTCTTTAGTGAAAAAAGACAACATGGAAAACAGTGAAACATGGTTTATGGGCGGAGATGTTCATCACAGCATTTCTTATTAACACCAAAAAGTGGAAAATAATATATGTCGGCGAGTAAGAGAATGGCTAAATTATGGCACATCTGTGTGAAGAAATATGCAAAATTACCGAAAAATCACATTTATCCAAGAAAACGCAAGGGAAATAAAATAGAATATGAAAACATTATAAAGCCTGATCACAACTTTGTAAGAAATCATACATACTCAAATATTAATGGTGTTTTAATGTTCAGTGGTAAGATTATGGGTTGTTTTTATTTCCTTTTATATTCTGTATTTTTTATAATTTCTATAAGATGAATGTCTTTTATAATCAGAATGAAAAGAAGAAAAGCTTGAAAATTTAAATTTAAAAAGTAAAAATTTCTTTAACCTAGCTTCCTGTTCCCTGGCACCAAGCTACCATTCTGCTTTCTGAGCATCAATGTCTTTTGTTGGAAGAGTCTATTAGGCCAGGATTTTTCAAACTGCCTTCCATGGAACCCTAGGGTACCAGAAAGGGACTTCAGAGTTTTTCCACATGACTAATTGCATTTAATTTTAAATTACTTTAACCATTTTTAACTGTATTTTAAAAGCAGTCTGCGCTCTCAAATTATACACAAAATTTCAACACAGCAGAGGATAAACGCATATTATCTTGTGCTGCCAAGTTAACTCATTTTTTGCAAACCTCAATATAATGTTCCTTCTTCCAACTGTTTAAATATCCCAAAATTGCAAGATTAACTTGAAGGAAAATAAACGGTTACCTTTTGCAACTACTTAACTGAGTGAATTAGCATTTCGATATTGCACACTCAAAACCAAATATGGGAATAATCTGGACATAGAGGCCATATAAAACCGCAATTCATCCCTAACCTCGACATCAAACCCAGCGTTCATCTGAATAGCCTCATTGCTTTTGCTGACCCACTTATAAAAATAAATATTTAAACATTTTATCACATAATGGGCTTTCTATATCAAATTTTGTCTGACAAGGATTCTGCTGCTAGAAAAGTAATTCTGAAAACCACTGGATTAAACCAACATGCCTCTAAGTTTCCTTGCGACAGTGAATGGTTCTATAAGCATAGCACAAGGACTCACAGGAGGAGCCCAGCGCTGTGATGAAGGCACCAAATTGAGTCCTGGCTTTGACCCTATGTGACATCAGGCAAATTGCTAAATCAAGCTAAGCCTCAGTCTCCTCATCTGTGAAAAGGGAATAAAAATCTCATAGAGTTGTTGTGAGGATTCAACAAGATCATGGCGAATGCCGAATTACTGTTCACTGATGTTATATCATTTACTAAATTAATAAAATCCAGAACAGTCTCTCTGTATATCCTGGCCCATGTTTATTTCCTCATTTATTTCCTCATCTTCTCTATCATCTCACTAGTTTATTCTCTGGGAAACACAGTCTTCTTTTAATATTTAATCAATTTCATATCTCCATATTCTATCTCGCTGTGCCCTGCCTAAATGTAACTTTTACAATTATCTTCTGGGAAGAGGTTCTGGTAGGCCCTTTCACAAAGAAGTAAAGTGGATCCTGTCAGTTGCAACCAAACCTTTCAGTTCAGTACAGATCAAAAATTACACAAAAGGCAAACTTTTAGTAAAGACAGAGAAAATCAGATGCTCCAAATTATGGTTGTGGAAAATAATGTAGCATGTTCCTTGCAAGAAAATGCACTTTAGAACTATGATCTCCCATTTGTTGCATACATGAACCATGAGGCTTAACTAAAAACTCAGTTAAAGCCCATGGAAGAGCAAATTGGGGTGGAGTGGAGGGGGTTAAAATCGCCAAGAAGAGTTACCCATAAGGTGAGGACATCTCAAAGTCTGAGTTCAGAGATACAAATGGAAAAAAGATCAATCCAAAATTACTAAGATGTAGAATTTTGCTCTGGCATTTGGCTTTCTTAAAAATCTTGTTGTAATTACATACCCCATTTAATATTTTATCAAAGATAATAATTATTATACTTATTTTGTTCCAATGAAGTTTCCGCTCCCCCTCCCCCACCCCGCCCCCACACACCCATTAAAAGCATAAGTGAGTGGGGAAATGTGATTCTCTCACGTTCTTGCCTCAGGGGACCTGGCCCTTCAGAACCTGTAACCCAGGGCCTGGCAGGAGGTAGACCCCTAGAGCACTAACTTGGCAAAACCCAATCTATAAACAACAAATGCCATATGACCCCAAGCAAAATCACCTAAAGATAATTCTGTTCAGAAACAAACAAAAAAATCGAAAATGAAATGAACTATTTGTAGGATACCCACTCTTTTGGTAAGCTTATACAAGAACAAAGCTCTTTAATGTTTTATGGCATTGGATCTTCACAGGCCCGATAGGTGAGTACCAGAATTCCCAGTTTTGAAAATACAAAGAGATCAAATGACTTGCTCAGCACCTCACAGATAATCTGTGTTGGTGCAAAGACTCAGGGTTCCTGTCTCAAAATCTTGTTACTTTTCCACCAGATCAAGCTCTGGCAAATTCCCCAAGTTTCTTGGTCTCCAACAATTACTCTCAGCTTCAAGCTAGTGAGAGTTCAGTTTCTCATCTAAAAGCAAAAAATACACTGCATTAGAGTTATCCAGTGCTTGGCGATTTACGACGCATCTGCGTTCAAATGTCTTATCTCCTCTACAACCTAGAGACACTGTAAGGAGAAAATGGGCAATATTCATTACCTGTAACTAATGAGAAAACAGAGGCTCATTCCTTCTAAAGGCTGTCCAGATAAAGTAGCAGAAGCAATGGTTCTAAAATACACCGAAGATAGATTCAAAAAGGTCATAGGGGCCCAACTCCCACAGACCCTTTTTTTAGGGCGTGAGGGAATTTCCTGGCATTTGTTTTGTTTTTGTTTTTTTAATTTTCATAAAGGAACAGGATGATAAAAGTCAACCCAACCTAAACTGATTTTCTACAGACGTTTGGAATATAAATATTTCAATTAAAGCCTCACTGCCTGCAGTTTTTATGTCCCCCTGAAAAATGATGAGGTCAACTATACATGTGGACCCAAATGAACTGAAAGCAGAGACTCAAACAGATATTTGCAATGTTCAGAGAGGCATTTTTCACAATTGCCAAAAAGATAGAAGCAACCCAAGCATCCATCAAAAGATGAATGGATAAACAAAATGTGGTATATACATACAATGAATTATTCAGCCATGAACACATATGCAACAACATGGATGGATGTGAAGATGTTGTGTTGAGTGAAATAAACCAGACACAAAAGGATGACAACACTAATACAACATAAATTAGAATAAGCCAATTCATGGAGTCAGAAACTAGAATACAAGTTACCAGGGGCCACAGTTAGGTAGGGAATGAGAAGTTGATGCCTTACTGGTACAGAGTTTCCATGGGGTGATGAAAAAATTTTGGTAATGAATGATGGTGATGGTAGCTCAACATTGCGAATGTATTTAATACCACTGAGTTATAGATCTGAATGTAGTTAAAAGGTGTTAGTGGTATATATATTATGAGAATAAAAAAAATTTTTAAACCATAGGACTGTTCAACACAGTGAACCAAAATGTAAACCACTATTATTTAATAGTGAAATAATAATATTCTCTTATCAACTATAACAAAGGTATGACACTAATGCAAAATTTTAATAACAGGGTGAGTATATGGGAACTCTGTATTTTCTGCGTGATTTTTCTGTAAACCTACAACTTCTAAAATAAAAAAAAAGTAAATGCTGATCAAATATACCCTACAATATTATTGAGAAAACTCACTGCAATTAATATATATGTAAAATTTTTCTAAAAAATATGACCTACCATAAAATCTGTCATAAATATATTTGACATTTAAAAATACTATACATTTATTTTTACATATATATACATAAGTTTGGGAAGAAAACAAACTAGTAACAGACTAGGAAAAAAAAAAAAGATAAGTCTCCTTTTCCTTGGCCTAGAAGACAGAATTTTCCTGTTCTCTACCAGATAGTTACCAAACTACACTGATTTACCAGATAAAGATCTTGAGGTCAACAATGAACAAGGATTGGGGGAAACATGCAATCAAATACAATAAAATGTAAAAGCCAAGCCTGTAGTCTTCCCAGCTGAGCAAAGCTGCATTTGAATCTTGGGTCCCTACCTGCCAGCTGCATGGCCTTGGGTGCATTTTCATTGCCTGCCTTTAAAATGCGAATAAGATCTAGTTTGCAACAAGGATTTTGAAAGGTAAAGTACATCAGAGGAAGCTGATGGATGGCCAGTTGCTACCTTTACTGTTAACCTTCTGTAAAGAAGATATTATCTTTTTAAAAATCTACTGTAGCAAATGAGAAAATTCCCAGATTAGGGTCTCCCAAAAGAGGGGACACCTAATGCATGCATGACCCTGTCCTTTGCTCTCCTGAAGGAGAAGATGTTATCCCATCCTGGAAAAGCTTACACTCTAATGGGAGACACACCATAGAGTTACTGCAAAGGCCTGGAGGCATTCACAGAACCAGCATGTGCTGGTTTGAAATGAGGTATGCACCCTAGAAAAGCCATGCTTTAATTCTAATCCCATTTTGTAAAGGCAGCCGTTTCTTCTAATTTCTATTCAGTATTGTATGTTTGAATCTGTAATTAGATCATCTCCCTGGGGGTGTGATTTAATTAAGAGTGGTTATTAAAATGGATTAGGTAGAGGCATGTCTCCACCCATTTAGGTGGGTCTTGATTAGTTTCTGAAGTCCTATAAAAGAGGAAACATTTTGGAGAATGAGAGATTCAGAGAGAGCAGAGCAGAATGACATAGCCACGAGAAGCAGAGTTCACCAGCCAGGGACCTTTGGAGATGAAGAAGGAAAATGCCTCCCGGGGAGCTTCATGAAACAGGAAGCCAGGAGAAGAAGCTAGCAGATGACGCTGTGTCCGCCAAGTGCCCTTCCAGATGAGAGAGAAACCCTGACCGTGTTCACCATGTGCCTTTCCAGATGAGAGAGAAACTGTGACTGTGTGCGCCGTGTGCCCTTCCACTTGAGAGAGAAACTGTGAACTTCATCAGCCTTTTTGAAGCAAGGTATCTTTCCCTGGATGCCTTAGATTGGACATTTCTATAGACTTATTTTAATTGGGACATTTTCTCGGCCTTGGAACTGTAAACTAGTAATTTATTAAATTCCCCTTTTTAAAAGTCATCCTGTTTCTGGTATATTGCATTCCGGCAGCTAGCAAACTAGAACACAGCAACAGCCAAACTCCCTCGAGGAGAGCACACCTTGCCAGCCCGGGCAGAAGCCCTACGGCTTGGAGGAGAGATAATAAATGCCATTTCTGAAAGATGAGGTTTCAAGTCTTGGTCCTTCTCTTCTGAACGAGGGCAGGGCCAGCCCACGGGGCCTTGCTGGGTGCTAAGTGGCATGGGGCGTTTGTGGTAGAGGCCTAGAAGAATCACATTAACCGCGACCCTTCTAACAGCATAATTGCCACGTATGCATGTCAGGGTGACACATCGGGCCCTGCTCAGCCTGGGAACGGCGACCCTCCACCAGCTGGAGGCTGCTTGTCATCCCCACACGCCTGTCATTCTGGAGTGAAAGTTTGAGGGGGAGAAACCGTACCTCCCTCAAATCCATACAGGACTGGCCTTCCAAAAAGGATCTGGCCTGGCCAGCTTCGCTTCCCTCCCCACCCAGCTTCTATGTTCCAGAATCACCCCTCACGCTACAGAGCAGGAGGGGCGAGGGGTATGTCTGCATGTGTGGGAAGCAGTTTACCCTATTCTCCATCTTCTCTTCTTCTGGGCCCCAGGAAACTCCTAAGGGCTCACAGATCGTGGTCTCACTGTCTGTGTCCAGGACAAGCCTGGTCCCAAAGTCCTGGCTTTGTACGAGCTATTTACCCAGCCCAGAAATCTTGGCCCAGCACGGCACACTCTGTTCTCCCTTCAGGGTGCAGCCCTGCTCTCAATCTCTTCACGAAGGACTGTGTAAAGTCCTTCCTTCCGAGAACTCTCGGGCATAAGCATCCATATAACAGCCCGGCACACTTAGGGAATCCGTGCACTCCCCTGGGAATCTCAGATCCGTCTGGGAGCCGCCCCAAGGCTCAGCTGGGTCAGTTCACCTGCTCTATCTGGCTGGCTTGGATCCTTCTTCTTCTCGCTGGCTCCCCAAAGCTGCTCACTGATACAAACAGAACAAGGCCATGCATGGAGTGACTGTGCTCTCCTATTGGAACTAGAGAGTTCTCAGAGTCCACCTGTGGAATTTGATGGTGACTTATATTGTTTTCTAATGCTTATATTAGTCTTATTTCTACATAAAGCATGTGAGCTATTCAGGGGGAATCAACACATCTGAAAGCAACAGGCTCTGGGAATCCCAATATGCATTGACTATTTATGTATCTATAATAAACAGCAGGAGACCCACAACAAGCAAGGGCTCAAGCCTTTGGCCCTTGAGGAGGTCTCCAGACCTTGCTGGGGGAACACATGGTCCTGAGCCATCCAGACTGTCATGTTTAACCTACTGACCAGACGATCAGGGCTGTACAAGCCATTAAAGGACATGAAGAAAGACTACCTAGCCCAGAGGTGCATCTATGGAGAGAGCCAACTGTCCACTGGCCATACAACCACTAGTCTTCCCAGATTCCACTCTCCGCCTCTAAAAAGGGATATAGTCGCGGTAACCCAGCTGGTTTCCTCCAAAATATATCACCCCAGACCTGATCTCTACCTGCCAGCTAAAGAGGAAGAAGAGAAGAAAAACCTTCACATACATGATGAAATTTCAGTCATTCTTCCAGAGCTCCATGCCATGGGCTAGAGCAAATGCAGGACTCCCCAGAGGCAGGGCACTAGAGTCCATGACCTTCAGAAGTCATTGCTGGGCTCCATTTTTCTATACCCCAAATCAGGCTGAATTTTCTTATCAAAGTCCAGTGTCAAAGAACAGAATTCATGATATTGTCTGTTATATCCAATTATGACAAGAAGAATGGCTACTTTCTGTGAGGTCAGTCCAGCTCAGGTATCCAGGATGAACTCCCAAGAGCCCACCAGGATAGCTCCAAGCTTCACTTGTGAGCACAGGTGAAGACAACCTGCCCTTCCAGGTGTCCTCCTGCACATCCCAGATCACTAGCCGCCCTCAGGAGGCTCCACGTCCTGGGGAAGTAAGCTGCCAGGCCGACACACTGAGAAGGAACTGAAAGATAAGTTCCCCAAATAAAACACCCCACCCAGGGAATTTCATTGTGCTCCCTCAAAGACTGACGAGAGAGCTGGCTATATAGCTCCAGCCCTTCTCACCTCCTGCTCCGCCAAGTCCACAAATGCATTTTAATATGTTCAGTCAACAGGGCTGGTTCTGAACAAACGTTAAAAGAAAAATCATTAGAATTTCTGAGGAACAAAGCATCCCAAAACTCACATATTAAAAAAAATCTAGAGTGATGTAGGTCTAAGTGAAACAGAAAACATCTTGGGAAAATGTCACCTTTGACAACAGCATTTTATTTGAAAAGAATACATCTAAATTTTCCCCTGTGCTGTTGTTCCTATAGCAGTATAGGGATGAAATAAAACTAGCTCCAATTAGTGCAACTTTAATTTTAAAATGATAAAAATGAAAGAAGGCTTCCTTTGCCACCATCCCTGTATTCCCCTACCCCCAACCCAGTCAAACCTGCTGTACCTCTGAGTGTCAATGAGGGAAAATATAGAATGAGGAAAACAGCATCCAACGTCGAGACTGGCAACAGTGACAAAAGTTTGACAGTGGTCAAGCAAAATAATTCTTTTCACACATTTTCTCTCCCTCTCTTAGTGTCTCCAAGCACACCCACAGCAGGACACCCTCTTTGGATATATCTAGAACTTATCTTTTTTGGTAAACAAAGTCGCACCTACCAATTACCCACTTTCTCTTTGACCTACAAACTAAATCAGGCTGGAGTTCCACGTAGTATGTTGCCCCCTGCAAGTAAGAAAATCTCTTCCCCTCAGACAGTCCACACATTTACTAAAATAATTTGAGACTTTATCAGAAAGACCGTTATGCCTGCAAACTTTAAATAATTTACATGATCATTGTTTATAAATATTTCATATCAGAAATCAATTTCCAAATGATGTGCATAGGCAGAATGACCACACCAGGCACTGCCTGAGCACATCCTACTATTTCTAAAAATGGGCAGTCTTAATGCAATGGAAAAACCAAGTTCTGCACTAGGTCATGCATGATTATATGTACTATCCACACAGAATTAAATTGCCACATCTCACTCCCTCTATGTCAGAGAAGAAACATACCCAGTGGAATATTCGGGGAGAGGAGCTAAATAAAAGACTCTGAAAAGCATTTTTGGTTTGCTAAACTGATGAATTTTCACCAGAAGAACCTGAGGTATTGATGAAGTTGAGAAAGGATATACGGTGCTATTAAAAAAAAAATCATGTCCTGAAAGCACTGGATTTTAACCTTGGGTAAGATGAGGATAAGATTGTAAGGACCCTGCCCCTCAAAAGCTTCTGACCACTACCCCTTTTTAAAAGATGGAAAAAAAAATCCTGTTGCTCAAAGTTGTGAGAAAAAACAGGCTGTGATGTGACCCCAAGATTCAAAACACATACGGGTTCTCCCTCCGCCGCTTGAACAGCAGTCATGCTGAAAAGGGTGAACAAAGAACAGAGACGAGCGATAAACACCATTAACCAGGGCTCCGGGCAGCACAGAAGCACAGAATAAACCAGCTAGAAACAAATGGGCACTGAGATCCCCAACAAAAGCTTTCCAGACGGCCTCAGCAGTGTGCCAGCCCCTGGCCCCGGGCAGCGCTGGAGTGTGGCAAAGAAGGGAAAGACGCCGGAGTGCATCCCCGCCTTGTCCTCTCTGACAACACTCGCCGAGCCTCTGCCTCTGTCTCTTCCTTGAGTACCGAGGAAAGCAAGCATCTCAAGACCAAGTGGGGCCGACCCAAGCCCAATACGCCCTTCTCTTACACCAAGCCAACCCAAAACCAATAGCACGCACACAAAACCCCCAAACATACTCTCTGGCAAAGCATGACCTCGCCAATGGAGACTCAGCCACCCTCCACTCCCAAAAAGTACTTTCTTTTACCAGAGCAATAGCTGAGAAGCAAAAATTCTAACTCCTCAAACCTTAACGAAAGCTAAATCCTGTCTCGTCTTAGCTGCAGCATTCAGCTTCACGTAGCTAAATTAACAAAATGTTCCCTTGGCATTTAAATGTGCTCTTCCCCCTCCCCCGCCATCCCCCACCCCCCGTTTTCCCCTTGTAAGTATAGTGGGGGGAGGGGGTGAAGCATAATAAGTCAAAAGACAAAGCAACTTCAAAACAAAATCAGCTATTTGTAAACAAGCCTATGGGGATTTTTTTTCCCCCCTTCCACTTCCCCACCCCAAGAAAAACAGCTCTGCCAGTTGTAATAGAAAGCCAAGTAAAGATAAATCAATTAGCTTGCTAATTTCTCCCCTCTCATTTATTTAGCTCTGCACTGTATTTGTCGTAATTGACTACAATTATGTTAATTACTAACTCCAGTATAATTACTATATTTATTGTCATTGAGCCCACGATGTACCCACAGCAAAGCTGGCATTTGTCGGGCATCAAGAAAGCAAACTGTCGAGAGGTGATTCTCGGCAAACTGGCGGATGCGGCTTCAGCAAATGAAAGGGCAAAAGAGATTTCATGCAATGTTAGTTTGAAAGCACCGGTTCATTAAGGATATTAATTTTCTGATAACTACACATTTAAGCGTGACACACTAGCGCAGTATCTACAGGATTTCGCAATTATTAATGCGTGACAGTTTCAAATGCTAAGTGAATCAATTAAACAGCAGCATTCACAATTTCAGAAGAGATAACTGCTTCATAACTACCTAAGACTACAATTTTCACATGACAAAAAAGAGCCATTGAGGCGCCTTCAAAACCTGACAGGTCAAGAAAGAAGTTTGAAACAAAAGCACCTTACAACCATCATCCCTCCTCTTTACTTGTCAGATCAACTTTGCTAGTGTCTCCCCAGAAACGGCATCACATGCCAGCTGCCACAAGGTGATTTTTCATGTCTTGTCAAAGAAATCTTTTATTCTATTTGCTCTGCATTAACATGTTACATTTATTGATCAAGGGCCTGCTCGGCAGTCACAGTAGGGCACTGAGCTCTCCATGCCTATGGGGCTTTGATGTCCCGGTGACATGCGAGCCCGAATAATGCACATACTAAATGGATTTAATGCAGAAATGTGTTTGGGCCTGACAGTTACATTAATAACAGCCCCTCACACTGATAAATATGCAATTGCTACTATTAAGAGTTACCCAATTATGGGGGAAATATTTCTCTACTTTATAAATAAATCCATCAGGGAAAAAAAAAGTTTTAACAATGCAAAAATTTGCAAAAAATTTTTTTAAAAAACAATGGTGCATTTTCTTAAAATACTTCTCCAGCTGCAGACAACAGGCCATGTGGGGTGGGGGTGGGGGGCGGTTAACACCCCCTTTCTGCCCTCCCCTCCAATTGTTTATAATAAGTCTTGCTTTATCTCAAGAATGGTTTGGAGATTTTTTTTTTAACCTCTTTTGTTGGTCTTTCCTGTTCTACCCGTCTCTTAGGTCTTTAGAACCAGAGAAAAAGCAGACACCCAGGAGACTCAAAAATTGGGTTCTGTATAAACTCAGAGAGGGGCTTAGGAAAGGTGGTGCAAAGGTGAGGGGCACGTAGCTGATCTCCATAATGATGGATCTGGAGGAATTGTGAGAGTGTGTGTGTGTGCCTGTGTTTAAAAGAAACCTGAACATGTGTGCGTGTCTCTCTCATTTAAAACCCTAAATGACCCTGTGCTATGTCAGTGATGGGGGAACGGATGTGTAAGGGGAAAGAGAAAGCAGCTGGGATAGAAGAGACCTTTGATTAGAAAAGTCTCAGGCAGGGAGAATTTGCAGTTATTATATCCCTACAATTAAATGCAGACACCCAGCAAAAAGCATAATCGTGCCCCTTTCATCATAAAGGAGGAGAGAACAGCTGAAATCTCCAGCACTGCAGGCCCTGAGGAGATGAGAGGAAAGAGGCTTTTCAAATGGCGGTTGTGTATGTGTGTGCATGCATGCACGCACACACACACACACACACACACACCATCTCTTCTTTTCCTTTCTGAATCAAAACTTCAAGCAGGAATATATCTCAAGGCTCCCTGTCCCGAGGCTGGGGCAGCAAACCATCTGGCCATGACAACCGTGGACCCATCTTTCCCCATGACAGTCTCAGCCATGCTTCCAGCCCAAGAGAAGCTGATCAAAGATGGGAACTAGGTGTCAAGGTTATCCAAGAACCGGCACCCTCAAGCTAGCCTCAGCCTCATGAGGTCCTGCCTAACCCAACTTTACAAACTGCAGAGGTTTTGGAGAAACAGGAATAGAGGTAATGCAGTCAATAAGATTCCAGGGCCTTCGAGTCCTGAACCTGGAGCTGCAGGGAGCCACTCGGACCCTGCTCCAGCGATTTCCGAAGGCTTCTAGTGACTCAAAAAGAAACCAAAAAACCCCCCCCACACACACACAAGGAAATGCAGGCTTGGAAGGGTCTAGCCCAAAGAAAGCAATGATTTATACCATAAAAAAGCAGTGTAAAATAGCCATAAAGCTGAGGTCAGACCACCTGGGTCTCTTTAATCCCAGCTCTCTTATTTAGCCACTGGCATGGCTTTAGGCAAATTACTTCAGCTCTCTGGGCCTCAGTTGCTTCATCTGTTAAAATACAGGTAGGAACAGTACCCGTCTCAAAATACTGTTGGGAGAACTCAATGAGATAACATGTGTAAAGTGCTCTGCCCAGACTTGGCATGTGGCAAATTCTCCATAATGTTCCTTGTTATTTCTATTTTTAGAAAAATTAGCATAATGGCTGATGTCATTTCTATGACTCCCCTGTCCCTGGACTCCTTTGGCGAGTAGAGCCAGTCACTTCTCAACACGTATTTGTAAGGCTGCTTTGTCATGAAGCTCATAAATGAACCATTCCACAAGCTATCAGTGATAGGACTCAAGGGTTCTTCCTCAACAAAGTACAGTTGGCTTTCAAGAAGAGGGTGGCTCTTCTTTGCCCAAAGTTGTCCTGTGTCCTGCAAGATATTTAGCATCCCTAGTCTGACCCACTAAACACCAGAACTGCCCCCACCCCCATCACTGTGACAACAAAATGCTGCTAAAGCCGCAGAACCGCGTGATTATGGTTGAGAACCTGAAGGACCAGTGAACACAAATATGAAAAGATAAAACTTGCCATGGTCTCTCTCCTCCCCAAATCACCACTGCTTCCAACAGCGACCCTGATGACATCTCTGTCTTCAAAGACAGCAGTAAAGACACAACAGTGTCCTCAGAACATATAGCAGAGCAGAGCAAGAGAAAAGAACAGTAGGACCCAGGTCTAAACAGCCCAGAAGAGAGACTTTGCAAAGAAAGGAAAATAATAAACCCCAATATTCTGGAGAGGAAAATGGGTGATGGGGAAAATAGAAGGCATTACTAAAAAGCCTAGGAATTTCTTATCCTAGAGGCAAGTCCTGCAGGAAATACAAAGAAATTCTGTATCTTGAAAGAACTCGCTAAATTATTCTGCAAGTTATAGGGATCACCATTACCTACCAGAAAGCTAACCCTCAGGGAATCCTGAAGTCCCTCTGATAATTCTCTCTAAACTTCCACCCTTTTCCCAGCCCAGTTTCACCACGGTGGCTCAATACCATTTTCTCTAGGAAAGGGCAGAAATCCAGGAAGCAAGTTAGAGCATTCTTGGGGGTTTGAGGTAGGTACCTGATGATCTGCCTCCCTCATTTAGCTAAACTTCCCTTGGTGGTGCTTGTTATGGAGGTCACACCAGAAAGTGTTGTAGGGCAAGGGAATCAAACTCTTGCTATTGAGACTTTAATTACCCACCAGCTCATTTTCCACTTAACCTTTTGAATGTAAGTTCTGTGATAGCTGAGATACCAGAATGGCCAATGAGATCCATGGAACAAGAAATGTTGCTTGCAGCATTGCCCAGCTGTTTAAGTTTGTTAGCTGCCAGAATGCAATATATAAGAAATGGAACCACTTTTAAAAGAAGAATTTATTAAGTTGCAAGTTTACAGTTCTAATCCTATAAAAATGTCCAAACTAAGGTATCCAGATACAGATATCTTTGTTCAAGAAAGGCGATGAGTCAAGAACACCTCTGTCAGCTGGGAAGACACGTGGCTGGCATCTGCTAGGGTCTCTGGCTTCTCATTTCAAACATCTTCCTTGGGAGCATTTTCTTTCTTCATCTCCAAAAGTCCCTGGCTGTGTGCATTCAGTTGGCTCTAAAGCTTTTTCCAAAAATGGCTCCCTCTTAAAGGGCTCCAATAAGCATCCCCACCTTGAATGGGTAGAGACACATCTCCATGAAAACCATCTAATCAAAAGTTACCACCCATAACTGGGTGGGTTACATCTCCATGGAAACAATAAAAAAAATCCAACCCAGCAACATTGAATGAGATTAAAGAACAAGGCTTTTCTGGGGTACATGACAGTTTCAAACTGGTACATCTGTTTAGAGAGAACACTGGTTCCAACACACAGACTCCTGCCTCCATGGAATAATTCACGATTTACCAACACCCTAGAACTATCCTAAGAACTCATTAACAGTTCTTCTTTCTAAAGCCTGTCTTTTCTACCATCACTTCTTCCTCTCAAGACTTAGTGGCATGAGCTCTGTCACTACCCATCTACAACATCAGCATGCTCCCCAAGTAAGCCCAGGACATTTGGAGCTTAAAAACAAGTACAAACAAGGCCCCAAACTACAAAGATACTGTCAGATGCTGTTCTGGTTTGCTAGCTGCTGGAATGCAATATACCAGAAACGGAATGGCTTTTAAAAGGGAGAATTTAATGAGTTGCAAGTTTACAGTTCTAAAGCTGAGAAAATGTCCCAATTACAAGTCTATAGAAATGTCCAGTCACAGGCATCCAGGGAAAGATATCTTGATTCAAGAAGGCCAATGAAGTTCAGGGCTTCTCTCTCAAGTGAGAAGGCACATGGCGAACACAGTCAGGGCTTCTCTCTCGGCTGGAAGGGCACGTGGCGTATACGGCGTCATCTGCTAGCTTACTCTCCTGGCTTCCGGTTTCATGAAGCTCCCCAGGAGGCATTTTCCTTCTTCATCTCCAAAGGTCGCTGACTGGTGGACTCGCTGCTTTGTGGTGCTGCAGCATTCTCTGCTCTCTCTGAATCTCTTTCTCCAAAATGTTTCCTCTTTTATAGGACTTCAGAAACTAATCAAGAACCACTCAAATGGGTGGAGACATGTCATCCCCTAATACAGCTTAACAACTATTCTTAACTAAATCACATCATCCAGGGAGATGATCTCATTACAGTTTCAAACATACAGTATTGAATACAGATTATTCTACCTTTAAGAAATGGGACTTATATCAAAACATGGCTTTTCTTAGGGGGCATACTTCTGTTCAAACCAGCACAGATGCATACCCATGCCAATAGACCATACCCTTTGAGCTGTTCTCCTCAGAGTCAGAGTAGGGGATTTTCTCTCTTACTCAGTCCCACTAGGATATGAATAAAGGTTTGTTCCTAATAGGGAGGTATAAAAAAGATGCATAAGATGAGTGGGTCTATCCTATGGAATGTCAGGGGCAGTTGGAAAACTAGAGTATTTATGTCAGTTAGTGTAGGCTAGGTTTTGCTGCATTAACAAACAACCTCAAAATCTTTTAACAAAGATTTCTCACTCACACTCTCTGTCCAACACAGATCAGCAGGGACTTTTGTTCATTTATGGTCAGAAACCCAGACTGATGATCATAACACATGGACAAGAAAGTGGCAAACCGTGCACTGGCTCTTAGAGTTCCTGCCCAAAAGTCTTATCAAAGGGTGCAGAGATATGCTGAAGGAGAGAAAATCCTGAATATGTGCGAAGAGCCCAGTGACTACAAGAGAGTAAAGCAGCCCCCAGGGAGGGTCTAGCCTGGGTACTTGTCCTCGCCAGCACCATACTGCAAGCACTAACAGTAGCTATGCTTAGGGAAGACTATTACATGCCAGATGATTTGTTAGGCACTTTACACACTGTTACATGCAGAACATTTTTGCAATTAGCCCAAGACCAGTTAAACAACTGGTAGATGACAGAAGCAGGATTTCAAGCCAGGGTGGTCTAACCTCAATGCCTTGATTCTTCTCATTTCACCGCCCATCTTCCCAACCCAGCAGCAAATTAACAGGCCCAATTTTGCCTAGCCGTTCAAAACAGAGAAACACAGAAAAGACAGTGTAGTGGGTCTGTCTACCAAGAAGCTTTGACAGTTCACTCGGTACTTGCCTCACAGTCTCTGGCCTGGGAAAGAGAACAGAGTTACCATTCCTTTACCGGAGATGCCCAAACTCCCCAGTCCTTCAAGCAAGCTTCCATCTGAGAATCTTTTCCTAAGTAAACAGGTTTTTCCCCCCATCCAGTGCATTTATCAGAGTGATGCTAAATAAGATGCGACTGCAAATAATTTAATTTTTAAAACGTAAGCTTCTTGTTGCCATAGATCAATTAAACCCCCTCGCTTTTATTACCAATTGACATGGGCGTATTTATCACCATTTGCCATGGGAGCTCTGCTCTGCCCGCTGTGTTCGACAAGCCAAGCAGGCGACCCACACAAGCCATTCAGAGTCCCGAGGGAGAGGGATGGGCACATCAGAGCAGACTCTGCTCTCCCCCAACCAGGGGGCAGGGAAAGCCAAACTTGGAACAACTGATTTCATTAAAAAGCTGTTGGTTTTTTTTTTAAAAAAAAGCTGTTGTTGCCTTGAGCAGATCGAAGAACCAGCCCTGGGAAAAGGATTTGATTCTCTTTTTTATTAATCCACAAAATAGAGGTAAAATATTAAAATCTCAAGAATAAGTTCAAGCAAGTATTAGGGATAGTAGGTATGCAAATACTCCTCTTGGAATAAATTGGATATCTGTATCAAAACCCCTGAAAATTCCATCTCTGGGATCTGTCCCAAGCAATTAATCAGAGACATATTCATCAATGAATATCACAAATGTATTTATAATAGCTATTTATAACACCAACAATCTTGAAACAAGGTAAAAGTCTAATACTAAAAAATAAGTTAAGAAATTTTTAAAACTTGTGATGAAATATCTGAGATGGGAAAGTGCTTCCAATACAATGTGAACACATGCAACCAAATGTGTATGATTTAGGCTCATTTTTTTAAATATTAGCCATTATAAAAGACCAGGAAGACAAAAAATGTTGACAATGATATCAGAGGAAGAGGGTTTCATTCATACTTTTCTGAGTTTTGCAAGATGTCTAGCCAATCATTGTTACTTTCATGTTTTACAATGTTCTCAAAAAAGGATGCTCCTAAGTACAGTTTCATGCAGATATAGATACTGGACTCATGGTTATCAATGAGTTCCAAGGGCAAAATTTCACTTTCCCTTGGGTCCTCCTGGCTGTTCCCTAAAGTGCTCTGCCCTCTCTCCAGGGAGGATGGTGGCGCCTGCCCCTAGGAATCGAGTCCAGGAAGCTGGCCCCAGGGTCACAGTCTGCGGCTTCCCTGGTCCCCACCCAATCACAGCAGGGAGAATCAGACCCAGATGGACAGGGAAGAGCACAGGAATGTGACCCTTTTGAGGGGGCCAGAAATTTTGCTCAGTCCTGTTTTCTTGCTTCCTTTTCCAGATCTGAATCTGAGAGGGCACATGCTGGCTCCAACGACTTTAATTCACCCCAGAACAGAGTCACAGAAACATAGAACCTGACTTCCCTCCTGCATGGAAAGGGAACCAGTTCACCAGTGGATAACCTACTGAGGCAGAGATGAATTTGCCATAGTTAGTGCAGGAGAAAAAACTCTGGGGTGTAGTGGGAAGGAAAAAAAAGTATATAGTAAATTCCGAGCTTATAAATCTGTAACTGCCCTTCCCTCCAGCATGAACAGGTGGCCATACAGAGAATCAGCAAAACCATCACTTTTATGAATGAGATTAACAGTGACAATGGTGTGTAGCCAAGAATGAATGATAAGACAATAAAGAAGGATATTCTCAGCATAGGTGGGTAAAATGGTATCTTAGCAAGGATTAAATACAACTTTGGCCACGTAAGAGAAAATTCACACACTTGTACATATATAATCACACCCATATACATCATTTCTTTGCTCTGGAAGAACACACAAAAAGCAAGCTGCTCCCGCTAAAGGTTATACCATGGGCATGCATTAATCGTTCCACATGAATAGTATGAATAAACATAAATAATAATAATAATATAAATGAATAAAAGAACCCCTTACTTAAAAACAAATTGTGGCCTAAGTCAAAACTGAACTGCAGCTGCCTTTGCAACCTAGGGGAGTAGAAAAATTTGTAGGCGATACGGAAGTGCAGAAGTTGTTCTGTTTAGGCAATAACCTGATAGGACTTTTGGGGTGTGAAAAGGAAACCTGTAGAAACGTTCAAGAAAGGATGTGGATGGGAGGAGTTTAATTTATCTGCATATAATAAAACAAGAAGAACTTTGTGCTTCTGCAGGCAGCTCTGGAAAGAAGGTGCATGACATGGAAAGGAGACAAAGGGGCTGGAAATGAGAAGGGAACACCCAAATGATTTCTAGGAATAATGCTACAATTACCATTCCTATCACCCACCAGTACACCTTGAACCACCAGTAAACATCTGTAACGTGTTGTAACCTTATGCTAGGCTTCAGAGACATGAAGGAAGAAGAGGGTACCTAGACTGGGAGCAGCAGGCTGCCAAAAAAAAGCCATAGCAGAGCCCAGGGAGATGGTTGCAGCAGGCAGCTGCCGTAAATCCAAGCTCAGGAAACTGACCCAAGGCTGCGCCCCACAATCCCATGGAAATAGTGAAGGATGGGGCAAGGAAACTTCCTACAGTGTGTGGTGGGATGAGGGCTCGAGGCATTTCATTTGGATGTGAATTTTAAACCAGTGATCCCCAAAGCTTAGAGAGCTCGGGTCATCTATTAAGTACCCACTTAATTGGAAGGTAAATTTATTACCTTCCTTTCTCTTCCCCTCTCCCCACCCCCTCCCCCCTTTTATTTGTATGCTGTATGGTGGGGTCACGTTTCATTATTTTTCCATGTGAGTAGCCCCATTATGGCAGCACCATTTTGTCGAATGTTTTGTTTGTTTGTTTGTTTTGCTTGTTTGTGTGTTTTTTGGGAAGCGTACAGAGCAGCAATCGCGCCCAGGTCTGCCGCCTGACAGGTGACAATTCTACCACTGGACTACCCTCGCACCCCACCCCATCCCCTTTTAAAAGAGGAATTAGCTAAGAATCGAACGCATCTTTGATTTTGATCTAGCTGAGAACAAAGACAGAGAAGTCCCTGAGTAAGCTCTTATTTTCCTTTAATACTCAAGAGATAGAGTGCAGCCTTCCCTCAGGCCCCCAGGTGGTAAAATAAAGAAGCTCCAAGATGATCCAATCCCAAACACACCCAAGTGAAGTGAGGATTGCTGTTCTCTCTCTGGTTCAGACCCCCACCAGCTTCACCAAGTCACAAGGTAAACTCCTCCTGAACCCTGGGTCTCTCCCTCCGCGGCCACCCCCGACCCAGCCCCGCCTGGGCCCCACACGCAGCCCGCACCCTGACCCACGACCCCTCGGACGGCAGCACGCTGCTGCCCAGACGCAACAGCTCCTCAAGCCCAGAACTACAGAAACGTGCCTTCTCTCAACAAAGGAAAACAGAAACCTTAACTGCTCTCTCTCAGAATCCATCTTACTGACCCACACTCGCTAAATTTCCCTTCATCCACGACCTATCATTTCCAATGATGAATCCTTACAGATCCAGCCTTTCAGAGCCAAAAGCCTCTTCTCTCCTCCTACCCCCACCACACAGATACACCTCCTCATGTCCAGCCTCTTTTCTGCCCACGGGAGGCAGGGCCCCTAGTATTACAAAGGCAGCTCTGTTTCTTCAGACCTGACAGCCCAGTCCCATGCCCTGTACCCGCTGACATACTCCCTCCCAGGGGCCAGCCCTCCTCAAACCCACATCCGGGCTCCCAAGGACACCACGGCCCCAAACTAAACAGCCCAGGCCTCTGGAGGCTGCGGCCACTCAGAGGGACTGTTTCCAGGGCCACACAAAGGAACCCTTTGCCCGAGTGAAGAGTGGATTGCTATTTAAGGCGTGTGGGTCAAGCACACTTCAGCTAGGCTGCATCCTCTGTCTTCTCCTTGGGTGTTTGAACAGAACACCATCCTTAATTTCTTTAGAGTCTTTAGAGTCAGCGTTTATGTATTTGTCGTCCTCTCGTTTCCACATCTCCCCAGGGGCACACAAAGCCTCTGGGTGTCAGGGAGAGGACACACTCAGCTCCTGCCAAGCCCGCTGGACTCCTGCTCCTTGGAGAAAACTCATCTCAGCCTGGCCGGGTACCCCTGGACGCCAGCCTGAGAAGCTCTAGTAGCTTCGCTTAAACTTACATACCCCTCTGCCCTCTGGTGCCTTAATGTCCCGAGTTGCTCATTTTCTTTTATTTGGGGAGAGGGATGGGGGGGTGGGGGATGGAGTGCAAGGGTTGGGAATCGAGCCCAGGTCTCCCGCATGGCAGGCGGGTATTCTACCACTGAGCCACCCGTGCACCTTGCTCATTTTCTTCTAATTTCTCAATGTCCTGACTCAGAGGTCGAGAAAGAAAAGACTCCAAGACCTAGAAGCAGGAGGGTGCTGAGTCCTGGTATAAGCTTTGGGTCCCTCATCTCTCCTGGCCCAAGGCAGTCCCTAAAGAATGCACTTAGGGAAAAAGCTCCCCCTGGAACAAGCTCATGAGGGGAAAGGGTACCACCCTGGCCCCTGCTCACATATCTACTGATACCTGCTTTCCAAGTGCCCCCTACCTCAAACCACTAAATCCACAAACCAATCACCAGTCACATTTCATAGCCCTTTGGGAAGAAATGAACAACTGTCTCTGCTCTCCATCAGAACAGTATATAAGATCATACTTACTTTTTGCCAAGATTGGAACAGTTGTTAGAGACTTTCCCTCCCTCCTACCCCATGCCAACAATATTTGAATTCCTTTGAAACATCATCTGGGAGAAATCATCATCATAGATATTTAAGGTTCCAATTCATTAAAAGGCAAAGAAAGAAAACACACGTGCACACACACACATCCTACCTGCAACTTGGCAAATGATTTAGGAGATGGGGATATCCAAAAGAGCATACCTAAACGCCCCCAAAGCACTCCTCCGGGCTCCAGCTCATTCCTTTCTCAAGAGGATTCTGATTTGTCTGCATCATCGGCACAAGTGAGAAAGGCAAAAAACAGAGTAAAAATATGACGGCCATCTCTCTCGTAGAAACTCACAAGAAGCGGATGACCTCATGTGCTCCCTGCTTCTTCAGCTGCACAAAAAAGGCCAGGAGTAATTTGAAGCAGAGTCAAACCTTTTGAGTGTAAGGCCACGTGTCTCAAAGCCCAGAGTTGAATGAAAGGACACCCTATGCAGTGCTGGAACACTGACTTTATCTGCGGGGCCCTCAAGTATCAGGGGGCACTGGGCCTCCCAGGCCTGGCCCATGTCGCGTGAAGGTTACATACCTCAGAAGGTTAAAGCTGAGATCGAGCCTCTTTGCAAAATGTCCACAGTCCCTCCCGAGGCTCTCTGGAATTTCTCTGCAGTCCTGGCCTATGTAGGACACCTGGAAATTAAATGGAACAGAAACAATGTGGCCCACGGAAATCACCCAGCTGCTCACAGCCCTGAGACACTGGTCAATGATTGCTTCTGCTACCTGAGTGCAGGATCCTCACACAACAAAAGGCCACATCTGTGGCTGTCTTCCTGATCAAATCAGCTTTGGGGGCTTCAGGGACTCACCATCAGCAATTCTTTCCTGGGACAGTTAGCATGATGGAGACGAATCCCTGGCACAATGGCAAATTGGACTGAAATCGACAGGATTCAGGTGTCCAGCCCCTCCAGCCTCCTGTCAAAGCAGCTGATACATACCAGCAATCAACCTCCCACTCAGGGGCCTTTCCTCCAGCTGCCCCTCTGGTTCTCCCTCTCCCTCTCCTCCACTGCCCCCACCCCACCCCCCCAATGCCCTGTTATTCACATTACCTCGTGAAAGACATAGCAGATGCACTTACCAGCACTCAGCCTGCAGGGTGCTAGAATAAATAGGGTCAGCCAGGAAAACCTGCCCAGAACTGCCAGTTCCATCCTATTACCACTATATATAAACTGCCCGCCACATCAGAACTGACCAGTTCAGAAGGTAAGAAGGCCACAGTATGTGGCCAGAGCTTTCAAGACCTCCTCTTCCAGGGATCTTTTTGCAATCAACTCCAATCTGCTTGCAGAACTTTTTCCTTAGGCGTCCTGCACTGTTATTACTGCTCTTAACTACCCACTCTGAGCCCAAATATTAAAAGGCTGAACTGAAATCTGACTCCAGAACTTCTGTGAGCTTATCAGTGGGCAGTATCACTACCCTAACCACCCAGTTTTGGAGTTTTGAAACCCATTTTATAACTCTGCAGGCTGAATTGGCAATTAATTCCAAAACCCATAAAGCAAACTCAATGGGCCACAATTCACAATAAAGGACCTCCCTTCCACTCCCCCGGCAGAAAATTCAGGCCTGTCACATGGCTCTAGCGTTGATTCTATCCCCTACAAATTTCCATTCTTTTACACATATAGACAAGGACCCCTTGAAGTGAATGAGAGATTCCCTAAAGGGGTGATAAGTTTCATAATAAGGAACGAGAACAGGTAGCCATCTCGCAAACTCAGATATGAGGTTAAAATGTATGAAATTACCAACATTCAACTGTTTTAGAATTATAAGAATAGCACTTTCATTTGATTCAACTAACACAAACCACATTGCACCCTAACACCCTCAACTTTTCAAGCCATCTCTCAATTTTCTCCTATTCAAAGGGGACACACAACTGATAATATAATGTCCTGTATTCACTCTCCATCCAGTTACTCCCCTTCAGTAACTTCATTCCAGGAGGAAGAAAGTTGGGAGAAAGGGGGAGAAAAATAGCTGACTCCAATAAAATAATTTTTACTCAGGGATATACAGGTAAAAATTAATGGATATTGGGTTCAATCTAGAAACCTCTCCCCTTTCCATATGGGACCCATCTTTCTTCATCGCTCCTTGCATAATAAGTTCCTCCAATTGGAGATGGAAGTCATAGACCAGGGAGAGACCGAGGATATAAGGTCCCAGTCATTTCAGGGACTAAGGCCCAAATTAATCTGGAGATTTCAATTTCCCTCAGCATGTCCACCTAGTCAGTAGTTTCCTCAGTGTTTTAAATTCACATTGACCCACACACACACATGCCCATGGTCCCTACCAGAATTAACCATCCCTTTTGTCCCTACATGCACCACCATCTTGTACATATCATCATCATCCAAGGCCTCGGTGACAGAGCTGGGAAGCTGGGCTTTAGGTCTAGAAACTGAGGTCTCTCCCTACAGATGCACCAGGCACTAAATCTACTAGGCACCCAGTTTGTCAAAACCCATCATGTTTAATACAAGGAAAGTGGTACCCCAAAGACCTGCCCAGCATAATACAGCTTCTTAGTGATGGAACCTCATCCAAGTCCTGGGGTCATGCAGATCTTCTGAGCCCACACATGGATACAGGTTTTCTCCATCCACAGATCCCAATGGCACAACTATCATCATATTCACAATGAGTCTTTCTAATTGAGAGGGTCCATATTACCTCATGACACCGTGTGAAGGCCTAAGAATAGTGTCAGAGCCTGGGGAGAGAGAAGGATGTCTTATCTATTCCTCTTTTTCTTCCCTAAGATTTCTCTTCAGAGGAAACAGCAGTATCAAGGAGAGCTATCGCCATGAAGCATTAGGATCACTCACAACCTGTCTGACCAGACAGCCATCAGCTTGTTTTACTAAATGCTCCTAACAACACCAACATCCCGGAAACTAAAAGAACCACAGCTCATCCCCATTTCACAGAAATGAAGACCAAGGCTCCAAGGTTGAGAAAGGGAATCAAGTTGCTGAGTAATCTGCTTGCTGGGACCACTTCTGTGGCAAACTGTAGGTTTTTAAATGTAGATTAAGCAGATCAGGTTGAAGGAATTAAATTAGCTGGAAAAAGTTTAAAAACAGAAAACAGTCCCAGCAAGAAACTCAAATCAACCCTCTTGGGTATATACCTAGGACAACTAGAAGAGAAACTTGTTTCACAAGTGCTTCTGAACCTCAAACCACCTGTAACTATGCCTAAGAGTTGTTTCCAGGAAACCTCTTTAGTTACTGAGATGAGGTCTCTGTCTCTGTCTCTGTCTGTCTCTCTCTCTCTCTCTCTCTCTCTCTCTCTCTCTCTCTCTCTCTCGCTCTCGCTCTCGCTCTCTCGCTCTCGCTCTCTCTCACTCTCACTCTCTCGCTCTCTCTCTCTAAGCCCAACTCAGCAACAAAAACCATTACCCTCCCCTCTATGTGGGACATGACATCCAGGGTGAAAGTCTCCCTAGCAATGTGGGACATGACTCCCAGAGATGAGCTTGGCCCTGACACCATGGGATTGACAATCCATACCAAAAGGGGGAAAAGAAAGGTAACAAAACATAATAGCCGTGGTTAAGAGAGTTCAAATAGAGTCAAGAGGCTACTCTGGAGGCTACTCTTATGCAAGCTTCAGCTAGACATTGCTAATTGCTACAGTTCGCCAAATCCCAGCCAACATCATGCCTATTAAACCTAAAGAACACCTAGGGCTCTAACTGAGACTCTACAAAAGTTTCATGCACTAAGTTTTTTCCCCCGAAACCCATAACCTCCAGAGGGTTTGTAGGCTAGATAAGTCCTGAAACCCAAAGGGGCCAGTCTCTCCAAGAACATCAACTAATTCCATGACCCTATCCTACTTTACTGACACCCCTTTTCAACATGAAAAAGTTAGAAAGGGCAGAGCCCAAAGATCCTTATAGAGTAGGAGAAGGATCAAAGGAGAAGAAGCAGTTATAACAGAAAGATAGGATTTAACAAATGAGTATGACTCCTAAATCACTGTACTGATATTTCTTTTAGCTTCCAGTGTTTTGGGGCAGCTAGAAGGAAAAACCTGAAACTGTGGGATGTAACCTATACCAAACTACGAAATCTGTTCTGTGCTGCCTGTTGGAGTGTACTTGGAAAACTGTTGCATTTTTTTTTTTTGTATATATGTTGTATTTCGCAATTTTAAAAAGAAAAAAAAAGGAAGTGCTTCTGAGTAGGAGGCATTACCCCTCAGGATGTTACAGGACCACCTAACATAAGTGACGAGGCCAGGAAAGCCAGACCAAAAGCAGTTTGCTTCTTCAGCAAATAGGAAATGGACGTCGAGGTTAACAGGTTTTAAATGGCACAAAAGCAAGGGCATATGGGAGAACCAGAAGTCACTGCGTGTTGTCAATTATCTTGATTCAGACTGAATGGAGGAACCAAATTTTGTAATTTTAATTTTCCTACCTTTTATAATTTGTACCTCAATACTTCCTCCCTGTGCAGAATCATAACAGAACAGGACGCAATTACCAGGTAAGTGGAAATATATCAAATTAAAGAAACCTAAGAGACAAGCACCTGAGAGGGAGGCATGAATGTAGGGGAGGAAGGATGAGCCAGGATTGAGAAAGTCTTCTTGACCAAAAGGGAGAAGGGAGAAATAAGATAAAATAAAGTTTCAGTGGCTGAGAGATTTCAGAGTTGAGAGGTTATCCCGGAGCTTATTCTTACATGTTATATACATATTCCTTTTTAGGTTATGGTGCACTGGAGTGGCTGGAGGGAAGTACCTGAAACTGTTGAGTTGTGTTCCAATAGCCTTGATCTTTGAAGATATTTGTATAACGAGATAGCTTTTACAATGTGACCACGTGATTGTGAAAACCTTGAATCTGATGCTCCCTTTATCCAGGGTGTGGACAGATGAGCAAAAAAATAAGGACAATAAATAAACAAGTAATGGGGGGATATGGAGTTAAAAAAAATTGGGTAGATTGCAATACTAGTGGTCAAAATGAGAGGGAGGGGTAAGGAGTATAGAATGTATGAGTTTTTTCTTTTTCCTTTTTATTTCTTTTTCTGAAGTAATGCAATGTTGTAAAAATGCCCCCCGAGCAGAAGCTACAAAAAATTACTGAACTGCAGAAGACTGGGGGTCTCTCTCTGTAGTTGGGAGCATCTGGATCCCAGAGTATTTGGGGGAATGATGGCCTCGTCAGTAGTCAGACTGAGGGGTGGCGGTGAGGACAGTCTTGATTTTAAATTTGCAAAACTTGCAGCAGCTCTGTCAGAGTAGAGCCAACCCTGAGTGCCAGCTTCAGTTCCTGTGCTGCTACATAACTAGTTGTGTTAGCTCAGATGAGTCACAACCTCTTAGGAGTCTCTATTTCCTCTTCTATAAACTAGGTTAATATTTGCTGCTTCAAACGGTGTTAAAAATAACGTAACAACCAGCAATTATCAAATGTTTCCCATGTGCCAAAAGCCCATTACATATGTTATCCTCTTTAAGCTTCATGAAATAGTTCCATGAGTCAGAAAATATTATTTTCCCTGATTTTACCTATAGTGTAGGAAGGAGATGAGATAACGTATTGAAAGCACGCAGCACTTTCCCAGTCACCTAGTGGGTGCTTAGTAAATAGTTGTTGAATCAGACCAATATCTCTGTGGAAGGAATCTGCTATTTGTATGTCTCTTGGGCACAAGATTTCAGTGCCCCAATTACATGTTTGCCTTGCTGGGACAATCACATATAATCATATTGATGCCACTACTTTGATTGTCATCCACTAATGGAGAAAAGGGAAAAGGAGTTAATGCTGAGTATATATGATGCCTGTAAGTCAAGAGACGGCCAGATGAAGTGAGACCCATGCTGGAAGAGGAGACTGTACAGAGAAGAGTGATGCGAGGACTGCAACGTCACCACGCCTGCGGGAGTCCAGGCCCATAGAACCCCTAAAAACCAGGCAATAGGCAGTCAGCCTACATTCAAGTTGAAAGCAGTGACCTAGTTTCAACAAAACATCATCCAACTCATTAAATTGTTCATTTTATTTTATTGGTGCTTTGCTTTTATTTAGGTTTTATAAATGTCTACATATGAAAATGTTATATCTGGTTTTATGTTTGCGTATTTAAGTATTGTAATAAAAACAGTATCAACACTGGGGGTTTGAAAGATGCTTTTTTCCACTTAAAGACGGACCTCCCGAAGTTCGTGAAGACCATGCTGCACACATCCTAGGCTGCCTCTGGTTAAGAGCTGTCTGGAGAAACTGCACAGAGCAGAATGCTACTAAATACCCCAACCCCTGGCTGGGTACTCAATCTTCTGGCCCAGGAGGCTTAAGAAATGGAGTACTAACACCCCAGGGGCATTTTCCTAACCCACTCTTTCAGCTACTCCCAGGCAGCTCCACCTGCTTAAAACGGTCCTAGAGGACCCAAAGACCTCTCCCCACACTTGAGGGATAGTTACCCTCCCCCCCCCCCCAAAAAAAGCCCACGGACAAAGAGCAGCATTGGGGTGGGGGGAGATCGAGTTTGGGAAATGGGGGATAAGCAAAGGAAAAGGAGGTACAGGAACGTCCTCAGCTCCACCATCAACTCCTCCGCGAACTTGAAAGATGCAGTACCCAGAGAATACTGGGTCAGAAAATGCAGAGACCTGGGGCCTGTGGAGAAAGGACCCCTCCTTGGGCAGCCGGGGTTAACTCTTAGAAGCCACTTTTCCCCGGCCGGCTAACTAAAGCCTATCACCTTTAAGGGCACCACCACCACAACCCCACAACCACCCCGCCCCACCCAGGTGGGTACCTCCCTGGCTCAACCCTCTCCTCTTCCCTCCCAGGCTGAGTTCAAGGACAGCCAGCATCACAGGGAACAAAGCTCCGTTAAAGGGGGCCTACGGAGAGAAAACAGAAGGGCTCATTTCCAACAACACCCTGTATATTGCCTGATACATAGTATATACTCAATAAATATGTGACTGAAAAAATGGCAGGACTCCAGGAAAAAGAAGCAGGCAGTGGTCAGCCTAACGGGAAGCACAGTCTGCCCTCAATTCACCTGTTAAGAGTTGTAAAACCCCCAACTCTTGAGGAGGGGGATGCATTCCTTTTAACCCAAAGTAATCTAAAAATGGAATTGCGCTTTAGGCAATATAAGGGCAGAGCTTCAAAAACTCAGAACTATTTCTTCAGGGTGTGCAGGGAGAGGTGGAAAGTAAGAGGGCTGGCTCAATCACGGCAGAGAAGAGGTTAAAGGCTCCTGGCCCCTGGCTGGGTCCGCCCTCGCCCTCGGGCAATCGACACACACCAGTGGCTGCACCGCAGGGCCGATGGCAGGTGAGGCTGGTGTCTGGCAGCCAGGATTGAACCTGCAGCTCTGCCACGCCCCACAGACACCTGTTCAAGAAGTCAGGTGCCGACATGAACTGTGGCGGCCCATGGCCTTCCACCCACCTCGGGTAAGGGGCTCTGGTCAGCGGCCGGGACCCCCACCCAGGGCCGGCGACGACACATCATGACTTCCATTATGACTTTGGTGGCTCAAGGCACTGTTGCCTTCGTGTGACCCACACAATATTAAATAGTGTATTTTACGACTGCACGAAGTTGTATGAAGTCAAATATATTATTATTACATATTAAAACATTTCTTTTGACCTAAAGTATTTTCTCCCTTCCATTATAAAAACAAAAATGAAAACTTTCTGGGGGGCCCTTACAAGTGCTGCGGGCCGTGGGCGCTGTGCCCCCTGTGCCCGACGGAGAAACCCAGGCGCCAGGGGCAGAGGGAGGGGAGGGAATGGGGGTCTCCCCCCAAACCGCCGGGGACCGCCCGCCCCGGGGTCTGTCCTCGCCACCCCCGGGCAGGCCTGGGCACCTGACAGGCTCACCACGTGCCCACGCCGCCCCCGGAGGTGGCCGGCGCCCTGTCCGTCTCAGAGGGGCCCCTCACCCGTCTCCGGGAACCCCCAGCAGTTTCACTGCGGGGCGCCCCTCGTCGCGGCGGCCCCTCCCGCGGACTTACTTGAGTTCCAGTGACCCTGAACCCGGCCATGGCGGGCTGGGCGGGACGGGGCGGGCGCGCGGCGCGGGGCTCGGCTCTGGGCTCGGAGCGCGCGGCGGCGGCAGGGAGCGCGGCCGGGGCGCGCAGTTCCGCACGGGGCGGTCAGCTGACCTGGCGGAAGCCCGAGGCACGGACAGGGCGCCGGGAACTCAGCTCAGCTGCGCGCCCCGCGCCGCCCTAAGCGGGCCCCGACGCACGTGAGCCGCGGAAAACCGCACCGCGCGCTGCAGCAAGTGGCGCCCGGGGGGTTGCGGGGGTCGGGGAATGGTGTGACCTCTGGACTTCCCCGGGTCCCCCTTGCGTCCCACATCGCCCCATGGGGCGTTTCTAGGAAAGGCACAGCTGCCCCCCCGCCTTCCCCAAAGTCCATATCCAAAGCTGTATTCCGTTAGTCTGGGCGGGAAATGGGGCGAAGAGTGTCTTCCCGTCAGGGTCGTGCCATGTGAGCCGTTGACCAGAGGCTAGCGTCTGGTCTTTCCTGCATTTCACAATCCAGATTACATAACTCTCCTCAACTGCAGAGAGGAAGGGCCTCTCGGCCGGAACTCCCCTCTCCCCAGTTTTCGTGTAGAGGGGCCAAGTCAGAAGGTTGAAAGGACAAGTGGTGAGACGAGGTTTCCATGGGATGTGGGTGAAGTTCCCTATAAATAAAGGGCTAGCTCATTTAATAACACCCGCTTTCTCTCTACACGGCCTCCAGGGGTTGACAATAATAAACCCTGTGGAGGGAGAATTGAGTGATGTCCCCCAAATCCAGGCTTCTCTTATTCTCCCCCTCCTCATAGGAAAAAGGTATTTGTGAGACTCGAGGTCATCAGTGGAGTCACCCTCACCCCATCCCCCTACCCACCCCCACCCACCCCCACCCCCACCAAATTCCCCCTCCTGCCTGGCTGAAATCAGGCCCAGTGAGCAGGTAACTCCAGAAATGCCAATCTCATGCCTGTCTCTTTGTGGAAGGGTCAAAACATTCTCCTTGCCTCTTCCTGCCTTTCTGGCTTCCATGCCCAGGATAAACAAAGCTACACTACTAAACAAAGATTCCTTGTCACATTACGGTCCACTCTCCATTGCACTTAGGAACCAGCTCTGCCTCATCTGGCCTCTCCATTGTGCCCCCTTCACATCAATGGGTATAGGTACCACTCAAATAGAGATGGGAAAACTGAGCCCTGGCATGCCAGATTCCACAATTCACACTCCTGCAGATACTTCAACTTGGTAAGGCTGTATTGATAGAGAATTGTAGCTTCTCTGCCTCTATTGCAAGGGTGTTCCCAGGGCTTTGGTTTCCATTGTCCCCTATGTCTACACAGCACTGAGAAGCCCCTGTGTGCAGCTGATGTTCAAGCATGTCATGGTTGTCCTCGTCCTCTCTCAGACTGTCCTGGCCCTGACACGTTGTTAGGGGCCCTTATGTCAGCGTTGATCTCAGTGTCGACCTGCCTGCCCCTCTCTCTGCTGGGAGGAGCGGACACAGCAGAGTGCAGCTGTAAGAGCACAGACTCGGCGGTGTTTACTTTGGGGGGTTCCAGGAAATGCTGCAACAAAAGGTCCTACAGGCCAAAAAAGAAAGCTTGCCCTCCAGAGATAAGGGGGATCAAAGGAGCCTTCCAAGCCTTGCTGGCCCTGCCGACCAGCTCCTCCCACTCCTCCCTCCTTTCTTTGCTAGACATCCCTCTCTGGCCCATTGTCTTCTGGAGCTAGGCTGGCGGTAGCCACTTTTGTCTGCCTTTCCTGTCTAAGAAAGAGGAAGTGGGCCCAGGCCACGGACAGACATGACCCTCTGCCCTCCTCAGTCCCTTTCACCTTGGACTTCCTAGAAGGCCTCCAGCTATCCCCGAAGAGGGCCTATGGAAGCAGGCCCAAATCTACTCAAAGGTGAAACTGGAACATCCCCATCCCCATCCTCAGCAGGAGTTAGAGGTCATGTCTCCCATGCCCCTGCCTCCGTGCATAGACTGCCCTGCGGACACTATCCAGTGACACCATTCTGGAGCCACTCACTACTGCTCCCTCCTCCACACAGCCAAAGGGCAATCACGCTAAAAGCCCAGTTTAACCCTATCTAAAATCTTTTGGTGACTTCTCATCAACTAATAATACAGTCCAAAATCTCCGTATGTCCCTCAGGACCTTTTGTAATCCTACCTATCCTTACCTCCCCAGCCTCCTCTCTTACCAGGGTGGCTTGGCTTTATGTGAGCTGTTAGTTTTGTCTGGAATCCCTCCCCATCCACTCTTGTCTCCACTCGTGAGCACATGGGGAAGGCCATTTGACTGCGAGGGAGGAATCATGTTGGGTAATCACAAAAAGAGAAATTCTGGATAGCTCAGATTTAGCTGGGCTTTAGTGTTGAATCGTGACCAGATGGCAATGGGGAGTTATTGAAAGTTCTTTAGCAGAGTAGTGATTTCTTGCACGTAGATGTGTAGTTGCATGAGGGCTCTACCAGAAAGAGACTGGATTCACTTGTCCTTACTCCCTTCAGCTTTTGACCAATAGGGAATGAGCTGCAGGACACCCCCACCCCGTTTTTCATTCCACAGCTTCTCTGCTCCAGCTTCTAAGTACCAAGTACTGTGCAGGGTGCTTGGGATATAGATATCGAAGACAGCATTCCAGGAGAGATGATCAGACTTATGCTCAGACTACAATTGTGATGCTATATCCTGAACATAAAATTGAGGCATATAGCCCAATTTGTAGAGGTACCGCCCATGAGGGCCACAGGACAGAAAGAACAAATGAGGCCTGGGCTAGAAATCCCAGGCCTACAGGTTTTGGAGCTCTAACAGGGACACTTAGAGAATGAGGGGTTTCCTCGCCCTTGATGAAGAGGGCAATATTTTATTCCTACTGTCATGGTTGTTGTTATTATTATTCTTTGGCAGAAGAGGCCCTTTCCCTTAGAGTCCTTCCTCTAGCACATTCCTGGGGACAAAAAGGAAGATCCTGTTTATTTCCAATCAAGCGAGTTGATTCTGGGGTCGGCCAGAACCAAAGAAACAGGAACTGATTCCTTAAATCTTACAACCCTACAAGCAGCCTCAGAGAGAAAGACAGGACCAGTTAGAAAGTTTTATTAGCACCCCTACCTACCCTCAGCTGTAGGTCTCCTCAGCCTGGCCTCATTTCTTTCAGGCAATTTAGGATGGTTGCTGTAATGAATCAAGCCCACCCCTCCCTGCCCCCAGTTCAGACTCACCACATTCAGATTTCAATTTTAAAAAGAAAAGAAATGGATTCCTGCATAAGAAATGCTCTTTGTTGCCGAAAAGAGCCCGAAGAAGGGAATTTAGGAGGTAAAGGAAAGAGGACCAGTTTCAGGGTCCCTTTGAGGAGGGAGCAGTAGTGAGTGGCTCCGGAATGGTGTCACTGGATAGTGTCCGCAGGGCAGTCTATGCACGGAGGCAGGGGCATGGGAGACATGACCTCTAACTCCTGCTGAGGATGGGGATGGGGATGTTCCAGTTTCACCTTTGAGTAGATTTGGGCCTGCTTCCATAGGCCCTCTTCGGGGATAGCTGGAGGCCTTCTAGGAAGTCCAAGGTGAAAGGGACTGAGGAGGGCAGAGGGTCATGTCTGTCTGTGGCCTGGGCCCACTTCCTCTTTCTTAGACAGGAAAGGCAGACAAAAGTGGCTACCGCCAGCCTAGCTCCAGAGGATAATGGGCCAGGGGTTGAGACTTGTGTGAGAGGGGTTGTGTGAGAGGGGTTGAGACTCATCCATGCTCCAAAACACCTCTTCCATCTCCCAATTGGGACCAATTAATTTTTTTTAAAATGTATATTAAATACCAGCATAATGTCTGGCATGAATATGTATTCCATAAATGTTAGCTTACTATCATTTACTATTATAATTATTGTATTGCTATTATTAATCCTCAATGCTTCTGATATCCCTTCCCTTTGGGTTTTGAAAGGTTTTGCTGTTGTTTCTCTATTAAAGTGCAAAAATTGGCAGGGAGTAGGGTAAGGGGTTGGTTTAGAAAAAGTGCAAATGGGAAAGAGGGTTCCACTTTTCAGTCCATATTCTGTGATCTTTGCAACAAGCAAATACTTCTTTTACAATTGAAGGGAGGAGATCGGCATGGAAGAGGTAGGAAAAAACTGAAACTGCTATCTACTGATATTTTAGCATTACTTTAACAAATCCTGAAAACAACAATAAGAAACACATCTTTTCTTGCCTGCAGCTTGCCAGATACTCCTAGCTGGACTCAAGAAGCACATTATCTTTGACTTGGGGGAGAGGGTCTCTTACTGGGCTTTCTGGAGAAAAGGGGAACAAATGGTCAGAAAAACCTACCCAACATTATATTTTCCAATGAAAGAGAGGACAGTGACTGAACCTTGATCATTTTCCTAGGATCCCAACTCTACTTGGAGAGGTCCTACCACATGGAGGTTGGAGAAGGGCCACCCTCAATTAAAATATATGGAAAGTGGCAAACTCTGATTAGGTTATCACAGATCTATGCTGATGGGGCTGATAGCATCCACACAGGGATTTGGGGGGCCTTATTCCCCAAGATTCTGATTCAGTAGGTGGTACCCTAGCATCTGGTTTCTGCAAGTAACCCCCCAGGTAATTTGGACGTGTGAACCTCCAAACATTACTGCCCTAGCAATCTACTCCAACTTCTAATTGGGGAAACTGAGGCCTGGAGGGTAGAAGGAACTTGGCAAAGGTCACTCAGCAGACGAGCAGCTGAGCCCAGATCAGAACTCATATCTTCTGAAGAAAAGAAAATGGGATTCCTCCAGCAGCATCACAGGGAACACAGGATGAGGAAACTGGGCAGGAGACCCTGAGAGATGCCATTTCACATCTAATCGTTTCTTGTCACGTTGTAACCATTTTCCTTCTATGGAGCCCCGTGCTGATGGATCAGAAATAACATTTTCAAAGTTATATCTGCAAGGAAATGGCTATTAATGTTCTTCCTCTCCTTTTAGAGCGCTGAGGAATACATATTAATTTTCTCTCTACTTATATTGCCTATTTGCAAATTGTATTCACTACCCGATGCTCCAATTTGTCCTACCCCTGAAGAGATTATGATGAATAAATGTGTTCCTGGAAATAAAATAAAATAAAAAATTTGTCATTGAGATTTATTTTTATAATTATTTACAGGAATTATTTTAGAATATACGGGGGGCAATAATAATAATGTGCACACACGGCTTCTAGCAAGATTTAACCAGTATTAATTCAGAGTCTCTTCACACTTCGCTCAGAGAAGCCCCAGCTCTCTTCCCTGCTGTGAGCCAGAGGCAGAGCAGATGTCAGTTTCACCTGGGCATTGCCCCAGAATGTCCAGGGCCAGGGGAAGGGCTGGTCAAGGCTGATAGTAGCCAGTACCCTCCCCTAGTAGCCATGGGTTAGAGACCTGGCTTTGCCACCAACCAGTGCAATGTCCATGAATGAATTCATTCACTTTTAACACCCTCAATTTCCTCCAATGCAAACTAGCTGATCTAAGAGCCCTTCATTACTGAAATACAGGGCAAGTAAGTATGCACATCTCCCCAAAACAAAGAGAGACAATGCACTCATTTAGTAAATGTTTATTGTGCATCTACTATATGTTAGACTCTGGGGGTCAGGAGTGTGGGAACAAAACAGATACAGTACTTATTTCCTTGAGGTTTACATTCTGGTGGAAGAAGACAGGTAGAAAGTAGATGAATGCCATCATTTCAAATATGTCAAATACATAATTTCACATGGTACTGACTCGCCATAAAGATAATAGCAGACAATACGAGAGAGAATGCCTGGATGGGGAAGGTGGGACGCTAACTTAGATACAGGGTCTAAGTCCTTTGCTAGCCCTGTACAGATTTTCTCCAATGAAATCCTCGACGAGCAGAACATGGGCTGATATTCAGGCCCCACTTACCCCTTTTCCTTTGTGAGGCAGAATCTGCACAGCCTCTGGCGGCTGCGGAGTGTTGTGGGAAGGCCTCTCTCAGGGGGGTGACACTTGAGCCGAAATCTGAATAATAAGAAGTCAGTCTTGAGAAGACTGGAAGAAGGGTTTTCCAGACAGAGGAAACATTAAATGCAAACACCATGAGTATTTTCTCAGTCTCCTGTCCTTACTCTGCTTCTGCTTAAGTGGTCATTTGAACTTGAATGCTTCCAAGGGCAAAGAGACCTGCCTCAGCATCGCCCCAGCCAGAGAAAAGAGTAACCCAGGCTCTGCTGCCCCAGGCTTTGAATTGCTCCTCAGCTCCAAAATACAGGTGGGCTAAGGCCTCAAGATGTAATGGCTGAAAGCAGAGGCCTTCATGGATGCACAGAGGTTCTGCAGCCCTATAAATAAATCATCTTGTAGGAGGTTTCCTACAAGGAGGAAAACACAAAAGGATCACTAGCCCTTATACATGACTACACCAGTACAAACTCTCATAGACACGTGAAAGTACACAAATACACATGTGCATAGACTCACCAGATACATGTCAACGTTGGATCCGAGTGTTCCATCTCATGGCTGCAGGCTGAACCCTGAAACCCATTCCCAGGCATGCCTTGCCTGCCACCCCCACCCCCTATCTCCCTGCAATAGCTACAAGTGGCCAGTAGAGACTAGAGACTGTCAGTACTTTAGAGCCCAGAGAATTCACAGTTGGTGCTAAGGTGCTGGAAATTCACTCATTCAATTCACTTATTCAACAAGTTTTCAATGAATGGCTGCTGTGTGCCCCCACTAATTTAAGTTCTGGGGACTAAGCAGTAAAGAAAACAAAGTTTCTACACTGGTGCTGCTTACTTTTTGAGGGGACACGAATAGTAAACAAGTAAATGTAGAGTCCTCAGAAGATGGTAAATGCTGTGGAGAACAATAAAGCAGGGCAAGGGGATAAGAACAGCCAAGGGTAGATGGGTGGTCAGGGAAGGCCCCACTGAGAAAGTGATATGTGAGCCAAGACCTACAGGAAGTGAGGGAAAGCCCAGGGGATGGCTAAGGGAAGAACATTCCAGGCAGCAGGTACAGCAGGTACAAAGGCTGTGAGGCAGGAAGGTGCCTCATGTGATCTGGAAACAGAAGGAAAGTCAGGGTGGCTGGAGTGGAATGAGCAAGAGGGAAAGCGGAGGTAAACGAAGCCAGGGGAGCGATGGTGGGCAGATGACACAGGGCCTAATGGGTTGAGGATAGGACCTGAGCTTCTATTCCAAGTGAGGGGAGGAGCCATGAGCAGGTGAAAGACACGAACTGACCCCAATTGCAAAGACTGCTCTGGCTTCTGTATTGAGAACGAAGGAGAGAGAAGGGCAGAAGGAGGTAGACCAGGCAGTAGGCCCTCACAGGAATTTCGGAGACAGTGAAGAGCAGCACCTGGATCTATTTTGAAGGTGGCATCAAAGCACATTTGGATAGATTGGACGTGGAGAGTATAAAAAGTCAGGTGTAACTCCAAACTTTTGGCCTGAGCAACTGGAAGGATGGAGTTGTCATACCAAGATGGTAGAGCAAACCGGGAGGGGAGGGGGATGAAGGGAAATCAAAAGGGGCAGTTTGGGACTTGATACATTTGAGATGCCTTTGAGACATACAAGCAGAGATGTCAAGGAGGTAGTTGGATACCTGAGTGTGGAGTTTGGGAGACAGGTGTGGACTAGGGAAGAAGTCTGGGAGGTCTCAGCTTTCAGATGATATTTAAATCATGAAACAGGATGAAAAATATCTGAGGATTGGACCCCGGAGTCCTCCAACATTGAGAGGTCAAGGAGGAACCACAAAGAGACCGAGAAGGAACAGCCAGAGGCAAGGAAGGACAACAGGCAAGGCAGGCCCTGGAAGGAAAGTTATCAAAAAAGGTGAGATGCCCCAATGTAATGACTAACTCGTCCAAGATTTATCAGTGAATGTGGAAAGCACTAGGTGAGCAGAACATTTTCATGGTCTCACTCATCACCCTACAGATTACAAAGTAAAGACAGCCCTTTACAATGGAGAGATCTGGTTGTCACAATCTTAACCAAAAGATCAAACTTAACATCTCCAAAGATGAGACAACATGACACCATGGGCCTCTGATGTGATGCAATGTGACATACATACCCTTCTGTGATATTCTTGCCAAAAATGTAATCAGAATATATTCATGAGGAAACAAAACAAATCCAGAAGGTAAGACATTCTACAAGGCAACTTTAGGCTAGACTGTTCAAAACGGCAATATCATGAGAAAAAAGAAAGGCATGGAGGACTTCTAAATCAAAATGGACTAAAGAGGGCAGGGCAACTTGTGGCTCAGTAGCAGAATTCTAGCCTGCCATGGTGGAGACCCAGGTTCAATTCCCAGTGCCTGCCCATGTAAAAAGAAAAATGGACAAAGACTTCACAATCAATAAATGATCTCTGATTGTATGCTGGGATTGGGGGTAAAAAAAAAAAAAAAAAAACCCGATAAAAAGACATCTTAGGGACAATTGGAAATGTTTACATTTGAACTGTTTGATGATATTATTGGTGATATTGGATTAACGTTACTTTCCTAAGATTTGTTAACTGTATTGAAGATTCTCTAAGGTGATGCAGGCTGAAGAAATTAGGAATGAAGGATCACAATACCTACAGTTTTCTTTAAATGGTTCAGAAAAAAATGCATGTGTGTGAGAGAGAGCCCCTGTGGCAAGTATTAGCAATTGGTGAGTCTAAGCAAAAGTATAGGGTATTCATTGTCCTAGTCTATAAGTTTTTTATAAGTTTGGATATTTTATAAATAAAATGTTAAGGAATAAAAGGAATAGGGGTGATCACCTGAGCCTAGAACTGCTATAGTCAAGTAAATTAAGGACTGAGAATAAAGTATGGGATTAATTAACATGGAGGTCATTGGTGGCTCTGAGGCTGGAGAAGAGCAGAAGAGGTGAGGGTCAGTCCATAAAGAGCTGTGTAAGGCCTCACTTTACTCTGAGACAATGAGAGCAAACTGATTGCATTTGTGTTTTAGAATAAACAGTCTGATGTTTATGGGGAAGATGGATTGGAAAGGAAAATGTCCTTGCAGGCTCTGAAAACACACCCACCCCCATGAAAGGGGGCAAGGGCCTAAAGGAAGAGAGCAATAGAGATGTAAAGGAGGGCATGGAGCAAAGAGATTGCAGCCCAGTTGCCAGGACCTTTCAGAAGCAGAGGGTGGAGGGGCTGAGATGGTGCCATTTGGTCCATTGGCCAAAATATCCGATGATGGTGGCGAGGAGGTGGGGATGGCAATGATGAGTTCTGATTTGGGACTTTTGCATTTAAAAAGTCCATATGCATTGCGCCCTCGTCTGGAGAAAGCAGCAGGTGAGACGTTCTAGAACCATCAGCAGGCTACAACATTTGAGGACTTTCCCATGCCGCACTCTGACACTCACATCTGAGACAGGCTCTGGGTGTGACAGTGCCCTGACAATGCCTTTGTTCGTTCAGTCTCCATGTCCTGGGAATCCCTGTCTCCAGAACCCCTTCTCCCGCTCGCCCTTGTTGATAAGCTTTCCCCAATGCTCCAGGCCCCAGTGACGGCTCCTGCTCCTGGAATAGCATTGTGATGCCTGTGCCATGTGCCTTGTTTGGAGTTATGTATATGTAGGTGTATCTCTGACCTCCCAAGGAGGTGGTCGGCTCCTTGAATGTAGGGAACTCAGTTTCTATCTCAAAATATTCACAGCCTTGCCCCAAATAGGTGATCAATAAACTGAAGGGGGGAAGGGGCAGGAAGACCAAGGATATAGCTGAACATTCCCTATGCCAAAGACGCCCCGAGAGCCATGCTGGCTGCCAAGGTTTGGGGGCCACCTCTCCCATGTGTGGGTGGGAGCAGAGATGCTTACAAGCCACGGCTGCCAGAACCCCCTAGAATCCCTGAGAAGTTAGAACTGGTAGGAAGCCGCCCTGAAACAGCCCACAGTGCACTCCCCGAAGCTGTTTGCAGTAAGTGACTCACCCAATTAAGAGCATCTACATAACAAAGCCTTACCAGGCCTCAGAGGTCACGGAGACTGTGAAGTGTGTCTTTTCGTGTGTGCTGCGGAGAAGGTGCACTAATTACCAGTCATTTCCACCCCTCAAGAGCCTGTCAGCCTTGGAGATGCAGGGGATAAAAGAATCCCCAAATTCCCACCCCACACCAATCACTTCTCCCTCCCCACCCCACCCCTGCATCTCAAACCTGTGACTAAGAAGTGCCAAGGATGGGTCTCTGCCCACCTGGCTGTGAGGGGAGAGAGCAGAGGAAAGAGGTTGCCTCGATTGCAGAGCTTTTTTATTTTTTCCTTCAGTAAAAGGTAAAGAAGCTAAAGAGTTTTTGAGGCTCTGCCTCATCATTTCTGTCACACAAGTAAATAAACAAAACTTGTATTGCTTTTCTCTATATATAAATGTAATAGATGCTTGTAGTATACCCTTGAGGTGAGAAAAAAAAAAAAGTTAAAATCACCCATGACCCAACCCCCCAAGATGACCATGGCCTCGTAGATGCCGCTGCCTCCTGCTTTGTGGGTGACACTTACCTACTGTGGGGGTGTGCATTGTTTGTGACAGTCTGTTTTTATTTCATGATGCATCTCCAGCATCTTTCCCCATGCACATAGATGGAGCAGGCTAGAGTCGGCAGGGATGCTGATGGGATAGGTACAAAAGGCAATTTAGGGCATTAGAGCATGGAGAAAGGCTGCCTCAGTTTCCTACGTTGCCATAACAAATCACCAACTTAAAACATACCTTATGGTATGGTAAACAACCATAAGGGGCCACGGTGGCTCAGCAGGCAAGAATGCTTGCCTGCCATGCCAGAGGACCCGGGTTCTGTTCCTGGTGCCTGCCCATGTAAAAAAAAAAACCAACCATAAGGTAGTCTCTCAGTTCAAGAGGCTAGGAGTCTGCAGTCAAGGTGTCAGCAGGGCACCATTCCCTCTGAAGACTCTAGGAAGAACCGTTCCTCACTTATTCCTAGCTACTGGTGGTGACCCAAAATCCTTGGTGGTGCCACTCCACCCTGAGCCTCCACCATCACAGACCTTCCCTCCACATCCCGGCATCTTTGTGTCTCCCCGTGAGGGACCAGTCATTGCACACAGGCCCACCCTAATCCAGCATGACCTCATCTTAATTCAACTGATTACATCTGTAAAGACCTGATTTCCAAGTATGATCACCTTCAGAGGTTCCAGGTGGATGCAAATTGAGGTGACATTAGTTAATCTAGTGCAGAGACACTGCCAGAGAAAATGTCTGAAAGCTGAAGAAGAGGGTCTGACGGTAAACAGCCCTGACTTTTGGAACTTGAAAAGGCCACTTCCTCTCTCTGAACCTCAGCTTCCCCGTCTATAAAATGGACATAACAGTTCTCGCCCTATAGGGTCGTTGGGAGAATTACAGAAGATCATAATTGCGAAAGAACATACAGGGGTTGGTAATTTTACCACTCTTTTTTTCTTTTTTGTACATTTTTTTTATTGTGGTAAAATAAACATAACATAAAATTTACCACTGGGACTGTTTTAAAAGTCTACACTTGGGCGGGCCGCGGTGGCTCAGCGGGCAAAGTGCTTGCCTGCTATGCCGGAGGACCTCGGTTCGATTCCCGGCCCCAGCCCATGTAACAAAAACGGAGAAACAGAATACGATAAAAAAAACAAGAAAATGTTTAAAAATGTTTCCCTTTCTTCCTTCCTTCTATCCTTCCTTCCTTCTCTCTCTGTCTTTCCTTTAAAAAAAAAAAAAAAAAGTCTACACTTCACGTATAAATCTTTCCCCTTTTACTAAAGATTTCTGTGGCAAGAAAAGTCTACATTCCAGTAGCATTGAGTGCCTCCAAAATGTTGTACAGCCATCACCACTATTTAGTTCTATAACTTTTTTATCATCCCAAATGGAAACCCTGCACCCATTAAACAGTCACTGCCTCCCTTTCTCCCCCCCCCCCTCGGCTTCCCCCACCCTCAGCCCTTGGCAACCACTAATTTGCTTTCCGTCTCCATGAACTTGCCCGTTGTGGATATTTCATATAAATGAAGTCATATAACATTTGTCCTTTTGTCTCTGGCTTCTCTCACTTAGCATAATGTGTCCAAGGTTCGTCCCTGTTCTAGCATGTATCACTTCTTCACTCCTTTTGAGAGATGAATAATATTCTATTGTATGGATGGAAAAACATTTTGTTTATGCATTCATCCATTGATGGACATTTTTATTATTCTTTTTAATAAATGTTCATTTCATTAGTGCTTACTTAATACTTAACCCTCTGCTAGTCTGTGTTGGGAATACCAAGAACACAGCTGGTTCAGGCCTGGAGGAACTGAAAATCTAATTGGGAAGTTAAGTACACATCACCCACACAAAGTCAAACAATAACAGCTTAAATAGCTAATAAGAGATATCATCAATTAGTAGATAATTAAGTGCCAGTTGAGTGGTATATGTAGTACACCAGGGATTCAGAAGTGAGAAACAACATAAGGGGATAATAATAATAATAATAAATCTAAGCTCTCTCTCTGTGCCAGGTACATTCACTGTCTAATTTAATTCACCCATTAGCCACATGAGGTAGGCACCATCTTAAGTCCATTTTGCAGATCAGGAAACTGAGACTTCAGAGAGACTAAGAACCTTGCCACAAGCCACACAGCTAGTAAGTGGTAGTGTTGTTCTTTGGAACCAAGCGGCCAGACCTCAGAGCCCGTATGTTGACAGTAAGAAGAATGAAGGAGAGGAGTTACGGCATGTGAAATGTTTTTGAGTCACTCCTGAGGGTTTGGGGGCAATGGAGGACCCAACCCAAGCAGTGTTCAGAAAGGTGGGGCTGGGAGGAGAATTGGGAAGGGAGATAATAACTTAGGAGGCTATAGAGACAGGCAGTGAGAGGGCCCAAGTTTGGGGTAGGAGCACTCTAGGGAAGGTAGGACACCAGTCTTCTTAGAAAGCACGCGTAGCCCCTACTGTTTTATCTATGTGACATTTTTGGCTAATCTGCATTTGGTTCCCATAACCTCTGGCCTCATTCTGGGCATGGTGACTAACTCGTTTTGCACTTTGGTTCCCTGGGAAGTAACTCATTCCTTCAATCTATATGCTTATGGAGCTCCCATTTCAAAGGTAGATTTGACTCTACTATGGCTAATTATCACTAGAGGGGAAGGAGGTGGGAGATGGTCTTGGTGTTCTGTCCACTCTGCCCCAGAGGACCCTCTCCCCAGAGCCTGGTGGGCCCACCCTCCCCACAGGGGCCAGCAACTCACTGGTCCCCAACCAGTGGGTGGCCAAAAGTTTCTTCTTCTGAAGAAGAAGCAGGGTAGGGAAACTGAAGACATGGCAAAGCCTCTGGGTCTTCATGAGAAACTTAGCGGATATGAGAAGATGGCAAAGGAATTGTGTGGAAAGGGGTCTCTGGAAAATAGAAGGTTCAGTAGCCTTGGGGTGGGGGTGGGGTGCTAGGAAAAGAACATCTTTGAAAAACAAGTATTTATATCCAAACTTTATTGGAACCTTGGATGGACATGGTAGATTCTGCAGGAAATAAAATAGGATGACATCATTTGTGCCCTTACTTAAAGCTTTGGAAAAGGTGGGGAGAAAGGGCGAGAAGGAGGGGAAGACAGAAGTAGAGGTAGAGACAGAAAAAGAAAGAGAAAAGAAAAGCCAATCCTGAGTCATGAAGTGTCTTGATCAAGTTCAGGGCATGAGGTGGAGTTCAGTGAGGAGTGTGAAGAGAACCTCTACCTCTTCCTCGATGCTACGCCCAAACTCAAACAAGACCTCAAATGCTTCCCAAGGGGACATAACCTAGAGTTCTCCAAGCCACAGATGGCATTTCATTAACATCTTTTGAGCACTCCAAGGTACCAGGCACTTAAGCCCTTAAGCTTTGCAAAAGAGAATCAAAGTTGATTGTCACCTAAGGTGGTCGATTTTGACAGTGTCTTTTGATGCCCTAGAAACCTTGATCAGACATATTGAGTGCTATCCGGGCTTGTTGGGGGTGGGGGGAAGTAGGGGGGTGGAAATCAGGACTAGAAGTAAAGGAAAGAAATTCTGTACATTCTCAAACCAGTGGGAATAATAATTCTTTTCTCACCAGAATTTGGTAACGTTGCAATGTACCTAAAATAGTGTCCCAAACACAATAGGCATTCAGTAGAATCGTCTGGATAGATGTGTTCTCTCACTCAATTCTGGCATGACTGATTCTCGCCAATGAATTTTACCCATTCTTCAGTTGAAATCATTGCCTGGCTGGGTTGGAGTTACCCAGTCAGGATGTTTTGGTGTAACGGTCCCACACTAGTTACCTATCATGAAAGTCCACAGGCATCAAGAAGTTATCACCACCAGAACCTGTTTGGAAGCCACTCAAGGAGTCAGGCTACGGAAAATCAGTTTACCTTCTGCTGAGGCTATGTCAAAAACTATACTCAAAGGCAAATTTCTAATAGAAGTTTCTAAAACTTTCCAGGGCAGTGACAATACCATTGGAAAGGATATTTGTGAAAGGAGAAAGGCTAAGGATGTGTTTGGTTGTGAATATAAAAATATCCAATTTGATTGATGCAAACAAATAGGGATTTATTTTCCTCAAAAAAAAATTGTTGGACACAAATGATTGCTGGTGATGGCTCAGTGTCTCAGTGGACTCAGTCTCTCTCTGCAATTCTCTTTTTTCCTCATGGTCACAAAATGGCCGCTACAGCTCCAGATATTGCATCCAACTTCATGGCAGGAAGAAGGGAGAAAGAGGGGAAAGGGAAGGGTCATTCTTTTAATCAAGAAGCCAAGGGTGTTTCCCAATACGCCCCATCCTGCTTTGCTACCCCCTTAATTCTAATTGTGGCTTGTTTACCCAAGTCAGTGTCATATGACTATCCCTAGCTGCAAAGATGATTAGGAAAGATTAAAACAGGACTGTCATGAATAACCTAAACCAATCATGATCTGTTGCCCATGTTGCTACCTCGCATATTACTATCCATCATGTTAAAAAGAGGAAAAAGAGTGGAGGTGGATATTGGCCATCATCTGTTATATAAATTCTTGTATTCAATTTGGGTATTGCAGGATTGGAAGATGAACACCTGAACAAGGGTTACAAAGACCTTCAGGGACGGAGGCATTGAAGTAAAACATTTTTTTTTTAAATGTGGAGAGAACGAAGAAATTGGATTTGACTGGACGTAGGCATCTGCACTTTTGGTAATCTATCCTATAGAAATAAAACCACTGTGAGGATATAGAAACATGAAATTATATTAGTGAAAAAAAACTGATAACAACCAATATGCTCATCAATAGGGGAATTGTTGAATAAGTGCAGCATATCCATTCTATGGAATACCATGCAGCTAAAAAAAATGAATAAATTAGCTCTATATCTACGCACGCATTTGTTATCAAGCAATGAGCACGTTGCAGAGGACTTTTCATAAGCAAGCAATAACATAACGGCCCCATATATACCAGTGTAGTTTATATGTGCATGGAGAGCAGGGAGAAAGGGGTAGAAGTGACACTTGAGGCTAACACTGGATGTTTTGGAGGACTGGGTGGGAAATGGAGAGGAGATGGGGAGATGGTTCATGTTTCTCTTTATATATCTTCACGTGTTTAACTGGCTGAAGGGAACATGTTTCTTTTATAATTTTGGAAAGTAATTTAATCAAAGCTTTTCAAAAGTAGTTTAGAACTAGATTTTGAAGAGTTAAGTGCCACATGTGGACAATGGGGAGACACCAAAAATTTTTAGCAGGGCAATGATGTGGTTAGGAAAATTAACCTGGTAGAGTATGCATAATGGATTAGAGTAAGAAGAGGTGAAAATAAGTAGAACAATTAGAAAGTTTCTTGCTGCTGCAGCTCAGTCAGAAGCTAAAGAAGAACTAATCTGTGATAGCAATAGTTTCTCTAGAGAGAGGTTAGAGGGAAAGGGGGCCAGGCCAGAGCTTAAAGGTAGACAGAGAGATCAAGAGAGTGGGATGGGATGGGGGGTGTTTTCCATGAAATTGTTATCAACCAGCACAACATCTTGCACTTTGAAAGCATGAATAAATAAATGGCCATAAAACCAACATTCTCTCTTCTCCAACGTCCTCCAATATTTGTTTTTTGACACTAACAATATAGAGACTCTGAATAATCATTATGTTTTCATGCATTTCGTGTTATCTCCCTCTTTAAAGTGAAAATATCTTAGGATGTGAAATCATAGGAAATATTTATTGTTGTCTCTCAAATGCAATGGATCCAGTAAGTAATAATTCTTTCATTCAGCAAAATTTGGGTACATATAAATGCTCCTTCATTCATTCCTTGAAGGAACAACTTGGGTCCATTACAGTTCAGAGGAGGAGACAGACTGTCCATAGGAAATGCCCTGTCGTAAGTGCTCTGGGGGCTGGTTTCTGGATCCCTAACCAAGTTCAAATGGTGGGGTGCAGGGAAGTGGTGTTTCAGCTGAGATGTGAAGGAATGAATCAGGTGAAGAGAAGGACAGAAGGGCATTCCAGACAGAAGGAAATGCCCTAAGCAGGGCTCTGAGGTGGGAATAGCATATTTGAGGAACCAAAGGGAAGCCACGGAGTGCTGAAGCGCAGGTTGAGGAGGAGGTGGAGACAGATCAAGGCAGAAAGACGGCTGGAGAAACCGGATGTTGTGGCTCCCCAGGCCCGGGAAGCAGAGCGTGAGCCTTAGAACAGGAACCTAAGGGCTTTAAAGCAGAGGAGAAGTCGACTTATTTGCTTTAAAAAAACATATATATACAAAGCATAGGCTATAGGGAAACAGCAGGGCATGCCCAAGGTTGCGGTCTTCTCTTGAGGCTGGGAGCTCCCCGGGGGCTGAGTTGAGTCCATCCCATTTATACCTTTCTCGACTGGGTACCGGCAGGTCGTGCTCAGCACAAACTTCCGCAAGTGGGTGTGGCTAATGGGACGCCACGCCCCCCACCGGTAAGAAAGAAGGGAGCCCGGCAAGACTCCCCAGAGTAATGGGTTGGATGCTGGAGAGCTGAAGAAAAGCAAGCATAAGGATATGGATGAGATGAGGATAAGGCAAGACCGGTTTCTTCTCTCCGTGCTTCAATTCCTTCATCTTTAAATCGGGGCATCCTGCCATCTACCTCAGAGAGGTGCTGTAAGGTCCTTATCCGCACACAGCTTTTAGAACAACAGTACCTGACACACCGAGAACGTTTTAAAAAAAAAAAGTTACCTTTTATTTCTGTTCTTGAAAGGCAGGCAATGACCGGTCACGGATCTGTTTCCCTTGGTCAAACCCCACGGGGGAATGTTTGGAGCCCCCGGCCCAGGCAGATCTCGGGACCATCAAAAGACCAAAGTTTGAACAAGGCTTACTTACAAGTGTGGGCAGGGGGAGGCAGTGTGTAGGTGCTTGTCTTCCTGTGATTTAAAAATCCTAAGAAAGAACACCCGGGGCAGGGGGAAGGGAACTGTCTGCTGTCTCCCCCAAGAGACCAGGGTTCAACGCCAGGCCTGGGGCGGAGGTCTGGGATCCCGCCGCCAGCCCCGCGCGGGCGGAGCCTGGAGAGCCCGGGACGAACCACGCGGCGGCGGGGCGGGGCCTGTGCGTCAGCCCGCAGCCCCGCCCCCAGCGGAAGTGCCGCCGGGTCCGCCCCTCCCACCGGAGGCCGGCTCCCCTCGCCCCTCCCCTTGCCGGCTCTTCCCTGCGCAATTCTGCTGTCGGAGAGGGTTTGGCTAAGGCCCCCGCGCCGCGTCCTGAACAGAGGCCCGGGTCTGTGCATCTGGCTGTATGGGGCCAGGCTCTCTGTCCCTCCCACCTCCCCGCCCTCCCTTCCATTCATTCCACTGTTATCTGCGCGGTCGCGGGCGCCGCGGGGGACCGCACAGGTAAAGTCTCCGCAAGTGAGGGCGCAGGTGTGAGCGCCTCCCGGGACGGCGGGTCGGGGAGAGGCCCCGGGCACGTGCCTGGCTTTTCCAGAGCGACTGTAATGACAGTAGGGATTTGGGGGAGGCCGACGGAGAACCCGGGAGCGCTGGGAAGGAAGAGAGGGCAAGTCACCCTGCCGAGTGATTTGTGTCCCCGCGTCTTGCGCAGGCTCGGTTGCGCTGGGAGGTAGTGAGCTGGTTGGGTGGAGGCGGGTCCGGGTCGCGGCACCCGGGGTTTGTCCCCCACCCTTTCCCCGCCGTAACTGGGATCTGACAGCCGCCGCGCCCGGGTCGGCACAATCCCAGGTTTGCAGAATGAAAATCAATAAAATCGACGTAATGGCAAAGAACAAGAAACACGTTGGGTTGTTATTATTTGCGTTTGTTAAATTATTTTTATTTGCTGCTCTGTTTTACTTCCTTCGTGAAAAAGATGGCTTCGGCTCGGATCCGGGCCTTCGAAAGGGGTTCAAAATGCCCCTAGGGTCTCCCGGCAGGGGGCGGGGTCTGTTTTCCACCCCAAGCGGTGCAAACTTATGGAGGCGGCGGTGCGGGGTCGGGCGGCGGGAGGGGAGCCCCAGGCGCACTCGGTTGCAGGGTATGACTTTCCCCCGCGCCTCATTGTCCACACTTTAAGAAGATGGCCCCCTTCGCCCGCATTTCCCCTGTTCACCAACCCCATCCCCTGGGGACCGCACCTCCTCCCCTCCCCCTGCGCTCTCCCTGGCGTTTTAAATAATGATATTTGCATGCAGGGAGTGATTCATAAATATGTCAGGGCCGGTGAAATATAGGCAACATTTCAAACTTTCTATTTAAAAAACATGAATTATGGCCGCGGAAAATGTGTTCCCATTTAAAGGCGATACGAAGTATTTGGTGTCTCGTCCCCGGGCCCATCCATCACGCAGACAATAAAGAGAGTTTTTCGCCCTGACACCCGCGATTTATGGGCGCCCTTCTCTGCCCTCATCACTCACCCGCCACGGCTGGCCCGGCGACAGGCCCGGCGGATAGAAGGGCGGGCGGGTCCACGCGCGCACTTTGCGCCCTTAGCCGGCCGCCTAAGGCCGCAGTTCCTAGGGGGAAGCGTCAGCTCCGGGGAGTTGGGGGACCGGCGATGAGGCTCTGGGAGTCCAAGTGGGGAACGAAGGCCATACTCCCCCCAACCACCACCACCGCCTCCGTGCGTGCCTTTCTCAGAGGTGCGGCGTAGAGCGCAGCGTCCGGGCCTCGCCCGCGGACCGTGGAGCCCGGCGGGGAAGTTTGCGAGGCAGGGAGCAGGAGGTTCTTTCCGCGTGGGCTCGAGGTATGGGGAGAGGGCCGGAAAGGCGGGGGTGGGGGGGTCTTCTAGGCGCCGATTCCTGGCCATACTTCCCCTGGGAAGGCGTGCGAATCCCAAACTTCCTTCAGACCTGCTGGCGGACAGTTCTAAGCAAAGCTCTTTTCTGCAACTTTTACAAAGCCCCCTCTTTTCCATGCAACCCCCATAAACACATCCCCGGGAGCCGCAGTAGCTTGGGAACTATTTTTTACGGACAGAGGCCAAGGAGTTGGTGCGAAATGAGGAAGGGAAGACACCTTTCCTAGCTTTCGCCCCCAGCCAGGTCTCCCTTTCCGCCCCCGGCTCCACCCCGCGCGTGCACACTCTAGAGCGCAGTCCTACCGAAGCCGCCCTCGAAGGTCGGCTACAGACTCGCGTCCTGGAAAGTTCGGGCTATGTCTACATCGGAATTTGCTTTCAGTTTTCAACGCGGGTGGACTCCGCACCAGCAGAGGTGGGGGTGGCCAGGCACCTCCGGGCAACGAGGGGCTGTTCGGCCTACGACCGCCGTTCGTCCAACCTTCCTCGGAGGCCTGACCTGCCGCCGCCTGGGCCAAAGAAGCCACCTCGCGTCTGGTGCTGGGCGGAACCGTCCGCATACACGTGAGCCAGTAGCTGTTCCAGCTAGATGCCTGTGAGCTGGATTTATTCGGGTAAATGCAACGGAAACCGCAGTCAGAGAAATCCTGTCGATTCTAAAAAGGACAAGGTTTAATTTATCAGATCGAGATTTCTGCATAAATGTGCAGAAAGGTGAAAATTGACACAAACAGCCTAACGTCCTGTGTGAACACATAGGCCGCTTCCAGCTTCAAGGGCATGTAACATAACACATCTGAATATTTAGATCTATAAAGGGATATAAAATATTCTTAAATTGTCGCCGTGTGCACATATAATTAAATTGGAAAAAATCTAGAGCAAGTTTATTTTTACAGACCCTGCTTGGGTGTAATCTGGGCTCAAGTTAGTACTTATGTCCAAATAACCACCCAGCAAACATTACCTACAGTCAGAATGGATCACGCATGGTTGAGGGGTATGATATCTGCAGCTCTTTAAATATCCGCAACGTGGCAGAGTGAAATAAAACCATTTAAGCAAACCAGACCCGCAGATAAGTGAGTCACTGCATCGACATAACATTTCTAGATATAGAAATAAATATTCCTACCGGGATGGCTGTGGAGAGAGCCACAAATAAGGAGGCTTTGGGGAACCCAGGGTGGGGACTGTGAGTCCTACAGCCCCGAGCGCCGAACACGCTAAGGTGGGCTCTATTCGATAAGCAAAATCCCGGTCTAGGACCTAGGCGTCGGGAGAGGCTTGACCAAGACGCCCAGTAACGCCGCGCCTTGGGCGTTCTCCCAGATGCAGGCGCGGAGAGGACGCCTCAGCGGGGCGCTGAACTCAACTGTTAGGGAGCAGAGCCTGGAGTCCTGCGGGCAGTCCCTCTCCCTTACACACCTCCACAACCACCCCTCAATCCGGGCTCCACCTGGGGGCTGGCAGGGCCTGATGGGGCCTATTGATTTGCAGCAAGAGTGCGGAAAAAGGCGGGTCATTTGGTTCCATAGCCCAAAGCGCGAAGCCAGAGGCCACCCGGAGGCAATCTCCGATTTTGCGCCAGGCCCCAACCACCCCGCGCGGCGCCAGTTTGAGGCCGTGGAAACAGTTACTTAGGTGTATTTACTCATGATATATTCGGCGCCCCCTTACATATTCAGTCTTGAAGCGCTGATGCCAGTTGGGTCTCTTGCGCATATTTGCAAAGTCCTGGCAAAGCCGTCAGCAAGGTCAGCGACGTCGCAGCTGTGAATAGCTCAGGACCAAATATTAATTCTAAAATAGGGCGCTTGCAACCGTCCACCCATCTCTCTGCTCTGGTCTCTCTCTTTTTTCCTCAAGGCTCCAAATGGACCCCAGTTTATACAGACGCAGAGCTTCTGAGAGCCCGTTCTTGGGGAGAAATTTGGGAGGACTTTGTCATGAGTTCCTAGGTATTGCACACGCTCCTGAAGTAGCCCTGTCGCGAGAGAAATAACCCGGGCCCTGAGAACGCCTTACTCCAGAGAGTGACTATGCATGAAGTGGGATGTACGGTATACCAAGAGGAGAGTAGAATAGGAAATATTCCCTGGCACGTAGGGAAGGGTGAATGGAAGAGGAAATAAAGAAGAAAAAGGTTAAGCAGACAAGAAAGAAGCCGGAGAGGGAAAAAAAGATGGGAGGGGCAATAGGAGAGGAGAGCCGAGAAGAGCACAGCGGTGGCTAGGCCCCGGAAGCAGGCCAGGCCGCGGCTCAAGCACGCGGGTGCCTCCCGGGCCGCAGAAGCTACCAGGACCTCGCGGGACCGTCCCCCACGAGGCCCGCGCGAATCTAGGCTCCGCTCCCAGCCGAGTGGGGCCGGCTTGGGTCCAGCCGCCGCTAGGCGCTGTTTCTCTCCCGGCTCCGGGGGGACCGCAAGGCGTGGCGAGGCGAGGGTGGGGAGGCCCCTGGGGGCGCGCGCCAGTCCGGGACTGTTTGGGCGCTCTGGGCCAGACTTTCCAACTCGCCGGGCCTGACCTGTCAGGCGGATTATCTTCGAGGGAGATTAATAGGGGAGGCGGGCTGCAATAATAATCGTTTTGTTTGATGTGACAACTCTGATAGGCGTTGATTTACTTACAAACTGATAGGCTTTTAATTGAGCGCCTCCGCCGAGCCCGAGATGAAAGGGAAGCGGCGGTGAAAGGCGGCCCGCCTGCCCTCCGGCCTCAATACTGATTAGCCATCTCGACAGTGAATAGTTCAAGGCATTTTCAAACTTTTTTTCCGCAGCACTCTCCCCTTCCTTCTCCTCCTCCCTACCCCTCCTCAAATATCTGCCAGCCCTCTCCTTTTTTAAAGAAAACAAATCATTTCCATTGTGTGCAAATAAAATCCGCAGGACATCCCTGCCAACCGCCGCTGGGGGTTCGGAGGCATTAGGCCTAGCGCGGGGTAATTAATAACCCCCCACCCCCAAGGCCCCCGCGGTTTTAGGGAGTTTGGCCTGCGGGGTGAGGTGCGCAGGCTCGGACGCTGGAGCCTCCGGGGCGCAAAGGTCCCCAGGCGCCCCCGTGCGCTGGGACCTTCGGAGCTGGGTTTTATGAAAGCAAATGCTCGCGGACCACCACCGGCGCGAACGCAGCACTGCCTAGATCCACCACCCGTCCATGCCGGGGGACACAGCATCCAGTACCCTCTCCCGGAGGCTTTGGGGGCTGGGGCCATCGCCCCTGAGATAGCGGGCATGTGAAAGTTGCTGGAGGGAAAAAGCCTCAATCTGAGTCTGGAGACTGAGTCTGTGAGAGGACGGGGGTAGCAGAGGGACGCCCCCGGCCTGCCGTCACCCCCAGCTCTGGCCGCAACCTCAGCTTTTAGTGTCCGGGCGTTGCGGGAAGGCCACAGCTACACGCGACCCAAAGATGAGCTCGCGGCGCTGGAAGCTGTGCAGCTGGTTTGGGCCGCCACCTCGACCGCCGCGCACTCAACAACACAGGCAGACACTAATACACCAGCGGGATACAAGCAACCTCCCAAACACGCTGCCGGGCAGACAGCTTGAAGACTGACCTGCCCCCAGAAACTGGCGCCTGGGACTCGCTCTCCGAAGATCATTCAAGACAACCTTCACAATCTCGCGGGTGGCCTCGCCACCGTTTCACTGATTCACCCTCCTCGGCTGTCGCACAACCCCCCTTGCACACTCGTGTGGACTTACATCTACACACACGCACGTTGAGTGGTCCAAAACACACACCGCATCACTTTCTTCATCTCTCCTCTCCGAATTACCTTTAGTCAGGTTGCCATCTATAAAGTTTACCAACCTAAAGATTCTAGGGATAAGAGTAAAACACATAAAAAGAATGCCTATAAGAAAATTCTAAAACTCACCCCTGAAAGTTCTCAGTACCTGTGCGAAATGGGAGAAAGACACGGATATGGAGGGGACCGGGGGAGAGAGGAGAGGGCGAGCACGCCCAGGGCAGGTCCTAGGCTGAGTCCCCGCGCGTACCCTGCTCCCAGGGCCCGGCGCGCGCGGGTGGAAACCGGGTCTCCAGGCCTGGCCCCCGCCCCAGCGCGAGCACAGACTGGCTCCCGGCTTTAGCGCTTCCAGCCCCACCATTTATCAAAAGGACTTGACAACAAAAGAAGAGCCGGGCGAAAAGTGGGGGAGGGGAGATTCAAAGTCTTCCAAGTCCTTCTCGGAAGGGTAGCCGGGATCTCGCCTCCTTCCAGTTTCTGCGAGTTTCTGGAGGTGACCCCCGCGCTCGCTCCCGCGGCTTTCAAAGCCCCGAGAGCTCTTAGAGCGGCTCAGGCATGCATACACACTTGTGCACCCAGATCCAGGTACACGGCGGCACGCACAGCGCCTCCCCTCTTCCTTCCAAACAGCACGAGTGACGGTGCAAATCGAGGGGAACGCGGCAGTCCCGCTCCGCTTCCTTGGAAGAGCCCCGGTTCTCACAGTCAGTCGCCCCCTCCCTCTCACGCTCCTACCCTCGGCTCTCCCTGCGCAGGTCAGTCCCGACTTCGCGTTTCGATAAATTTGAGCCATCAGTCCCGCGGACCCCCGGCTCCCAGGCCTGCGAGGACCGCGTGGGGCGTCCGGAATGGGAGTGTTGGGGAGAGGGCCTGAGTGAGTCTGAGACGCACACGGTCAGGTTTCTTCTGGGGCCTCTCACGGTCCGAGGGGGCCGAAGAATTTGAGCGAGGAGGTTTACGCCACCACTGACCTCCAGGACCCGAGGTTAGGTCAGTGGTGTGGCTCTTGGGAAGAAGTCTAAGAGTTTGGGGTCGGGGCATTAAGGAGGATGGCGCCTGCGGTGGAGTGGCAGCCTGACACCCGTAAGCTACGCGTCCCCAGGGGATTATCCAGCGAGGAAAACTCCCCCGTGTTACACGTCGCCGCCGACTGTTTCTGGTACCCCGAGATGCCCCGAACTCTGCAGCCCCAACGGACAGAAGCCCCAGAGGTGGAAGAGTGCCTCTCCCTGCGATATGGCGAGGGGTGAGGTGGGGACCCCAGGCCTGCGCGCCCCTCTCGGTACCCAGGGCGCACCTGCGCACTTTCCTCTCACAATTCATTTTCCTGCCACTGAGCGCCCCTTTCTCCTCTTTCATTCTTTTTCTCAGCGCCTCCCCACTCCCATCCCAGGCGGCTGCTCCTTTTCCCCCCTCCTCTGGTTCCCCCTCGGTCTCTTCCTTCTTCTCTGTCTCTCTCTCTCTCTCTCTTTTTTTCCTTCAAGTCGCGCCCGCCTTGTAATCAGCAACAAAAGCTGACATAAATCACGGGCGGATTGACAAGAGCTGACAAATAACTGATTGATTGCGGTCGAGGAACATTGACAATTGATGGAGGGGTGGAGATGCCCAAAGAACGGGGGGTGGGGGGAAGTGAAGGGAGGGTGGCAGGGGAGAGTCAGAATGAGGGTGGGTGGAGGGTGGGGAGGGGGTGGATGAGTGCGAAACAGAGGAAACATGTGACACCTGCGCCTGCCCCAATCCGTGCGGTCCCGGCCGTCACGTGGCCAGGAAGGGCGGGGAGCAGGGCGCGCATACCCCCTAAGAGCCGCCAGTGCAGTCGCTGCCCACCTAACTTCTGGTTTCTCCGCAGCCGAGCCTCTGGAAATCAAAGCGGGCGGGCGAACTCCCTCCGGCACCGGATCCCTTTCCTTACCCTGGCGGCCGCGCTGCGCGGGATCTCAGTTACTGAGGAAACAATATTTAGTGTGCTGGCCCCAGCCCGCCCCCTGGGTTGACATCGGCTGGGGTCCAGAGTCTCGCCAGCGCCTCTTCTGGACACTTCCGCAGTCTGTTGCTCACACGTACCTCCTCCAAAAGGTTTCAGTTTATTTTCGAGCAGGGGGAAAGAAGACGAGGAGGAAAAAAAAGAGGGAGGCGGCGGATGATAAACGTAAAATAAACGTCCGTCTCGTCTTCTGAGCGAAATCCAGGGAGGGGACATGCAGGGGGGCGGCAAGGAGAGAGCTGCCCATTAAAACCAGCGCTGAGAGTCCCGGCGGCGGCGGCGGCGGCGGCGCGGGGCGCGTCACATCCCCTTGACCCTCCAATCACCTCGGGCTCCCATTTGATTGGAAGGCGGCAAAGGCTTTAATCTCCCCCTCGGTGCAGCTGCTTTTGAAGTGAGTTTCATCGCCAGAGCCCGGGCTGGACAGGCAGCGGCTCACATCGCAGAGCGCTGCGCCAGCGCGGGGCCGCGGGAGTGCAGCGCAGGGGCGCAGCCTGCGGCGGACCAGGCGAGCCGCCCAACACTCGCGCAGTCCAACCGGCTCCCTCCCGCCAGGTCACTGCTCCGCTGCAGGCCACCCAGGATTATTCGCTTCTGGCTCCCGGCGCCGAGAAGGCGCGCTGGGCGCGGGTAGCCGCCGCGCCATCTCCTCCTCCTGCTGCTCTTCCTGCTCCCCGGGCGAGCGCGCAGCCCCGAGCCCGCCCCGCGCCTCCCGGAGCCCTCCCCCCGCTGCTCCCATGCGCGCGGGTGGGTCATGAGCACAGCGCCCTCGCTTTCTGCCCTAAGAAGCAGTAAGCACACCGGAGGCGGCGGCGGCAGCGGCGGCGGCAGTGCGGACCCAGCCTGGACCAGCGCGCTCTCTGGAAATAGCTCCCGCCCCGGCCCAGGCTCGTCCCCGGCCGGCAGCACCAAACCTTTTGTGCACGCCGTGCCCCCCTCCGACCCGCTGCGCCAGGCCAACCGCCTGCCCATCAAGGTGCTGAAGATGCTGACGGCACGGACTGGCCACATTTTGCACCCCGAGTACCTGCAGCCGCTGCCTTCCACGCCAGTCAGCCCCATCGAGGTAAGGACCCTCTCGGATCGCGCTGGGACCATTACCCTGGCTGCTGCCCCACGGGATTTCTTTCTGTCCGGAACTGGGGAGGGGGTTCGGGGGTTCGGAGTGATTCAGCTACGGGGGGCGGGGGAGGGGCCGTGCTGCCGCACCTCAAAACTAGGGCGGAAGGGGAGGGGGTGAAGAATGGGGTGTGCATGCGAGGGGGCAAGGTGGCCAAAACTTGTTCCCCTTTTGGTATTAAAGTGGCTACCCTGATGCAGATCCCCTCACTCCCCGCCCCGAAACAGGTCCGAGATAGTGACGGCAAAGTCGCCGTCCCCCGCCCTCCACCCCCACCCCGCTGAGGCTGGTATTTGTACACAGCCTATGAGGCGCCAACAGTCCAAGCCTTTATTCTGAAGAATTAAGGGGAGTGTGCGGGGGTGGCGGTGGGATGTTACAGTTCTGGGTGTGGGAGAAGAAATCCAAAACATTTTGTGAGTTTCTGCAAATCCAGCTAGCGCTCGGAGAAGGCAGGGAAAGAACCTGGATGGTGTGTGTGTGTGTGTGTGAGTGTGTGTGTGTGTCGGGAGGGGAGTCTGCCGCTTTCCCCAGGGCGAGAATGTTTGTGGAGGGTGGGGGTTGCCGCCTGGAATTGCGCGTCGGGGCTGGGAGGATCTTCGAGGGCGGATGCAGACCGGCTTTCAAATCCTAGAAGCCAGGATTCTAAAGGTTTTCCCCTTCTTTTTCTGTGTCCCCACTCGTCCGACCCCACAGCTCGATGCCAAGAAGAGCCCGCTGGCGCTGTTGGCTCAAACATGCTCGCAGATCGGGAAGCCCGACCCCTCGCCTTCCTCCAAACTCTCCTCGGTCGCCTCCAATGGTGGCGGCACGGGCGGTGCCGGCGGCGGCGCCGGGGCGGACAAGGACACCAAGTCGGGCCCCCTCAAGCTTAGCGACATCGGCGTGGAGGACAAGTCGAGTTTCAAACCGTACTCCAAACCCGGTTCGGATAAGAAGGAGCCGGGAGGCGGCGGCGGCGGAGGCGGTGGTGGCGGGGGCGGCGGCGGGGGGGTTTCGGCGGAGAAGTCGGGATTCCGGGTACCGAGCGCCACCTGCCAGCCATTCACTCCCAGGACAGGCAGCCCGAGCTCCAGCGCCTCGGCCTGCTCGCCGGGAGCCATGCTGCCCTCGGCCGGGGGCGGCCCGGAGGCCAAGGACGACAAGAAGGACTCCGACGCTGGCGGCGGTGGCGGCGGCAGCAAGGGCGCCGGGGGCGCCTCGGCAGACGGGGGCTCCACCGGGCTAGCGCACGGCCGGATTAGCTGTGGCGGTGGGATTAATGTGGACGTGAACCAGCACCCGGACGGGGGCCCGGGGGGCAAGGCTCTAGGCTCGGACTGCGGCGGCTCGTCTGGCTCCAGCTCGGGCTCAGGCCCCAGTGCGCCCACCTCCTCCTCGGTGTTGGGCTCTGGGTTGGTGGCTCCCGTGTCGCCCTACAAGCCGGGCCAGACAGTGTTCCCTCTGCCTCCTGCGGGCATGACCTACCCGGGCAGCCTGGCCGGGGCCTATGCCGGCTACCCGCCCCAGTTCCTGCCGCATGGGGTGGCGCTCGACCCCACGAAGCCCGGCAGCCTGGTGGGGGCGCAGCTGGCGGCGGCTGCCGCCGGTTCTCTGGGCTGCAGTAAACCGGCCGGCTCCAGCCCCTTAGCCGGGGCGTCGCCGCCGTCGGTGATGACAGCCAGTCTGTGCCGGGACCCGTACTGTCTCAGCTACCACTGCGCCAGCCATCTAGCAGGGGCGGCAGCCGCCAGTGCATCTTGCGCACACGATCCGGCTGCTGCGGCCGCGGCGCTCAAGTCCGGATACCCGCTGGTGTACCCGACACACCCGCTGCACGGCGTGCACTCCTCGCTAACGGCCGCCGCCGCTGCGGGCGCCACACCGCCCTCCCTGGCCGGCCACCCCCTCTACCCCTACGGCTTCATGCTCCCTAACGACCCACTCCCCCACATCTGCAACTGGGTGTCGGCCAACGGGCCGTGCGACAAGCGCTTCGCCACGTCAGAAGAGCTGCTGAGCCACTTGCGGACGCATACGGCCTTCCCCGGGACCGACAAACTGCTATCGGGTTATCCCAGCTCGTCGTCTCTGGCCAGCGCCGCTGCGGCCGCCATGGCTTGCCACATGCACATCCCCACTTCGGGAGCGCCGGGCAGCCCCGGGACGCTGGCGCTGCGCAGCCCCCACCACGCGCTGGGACTCAGCAGCCGTTACCACCCCTACTCCAAGAGCCCGCTCCCCACGCCCGGCGCCCCGGTGCCGGTCCCCGCCGCCACCGGACCCTACTACTCCCCCTACGCCCTCTACGGACAGAGACTGACCACGGCCTCGGCGCTGGGCTATCAGTGAGGGCGGCCGGGAGGGCTAGCCAGGAAGTGAAAGGAGCGTGGGGGAGGGGTGGAGCCGAGGGAGGGGGCGAAATTCTGGGGAGGGGCTGGAGCAAGGCCAAGGCCACAGACACTCGCGCGTGGGGAAGACCCGGGCCAGGAAAGGGAAAATATATATATACCATATCTATCCACCCGACAACAGCGACCGAGAGCTGGTGGGAAACTCCCCTTTTCCCCACCTCTCACCTCCCCACCCAAACTTTATAAAAGTTGAAAAAATATCATTTGACTTTTTATAGAAAAAGGAAAAAAATAATTGAGAAAGTGTTCACCTGAGGACTGCATCGGTGGACACTGGTATTTATTTATGTTAGCTCCAAGCGGACCCGTGGTTCAAAAGTGCATTATTTAGTTTGAGCTCCGTAGGTAAAAAGGAGGAGGAAAAAAATTAAAATTTGAGGGTAAAATGTGAAATACAAACCCTCCCGCCCCTTGTAGATTATAAATAAAAACAAAACCACCACAGAACTAGAGGTCTTCTCTTTAATGTTACTTTAAAATTGCTATGATTGTATTGTACGTTCTTATTTAATGTCTGATTGAAACACAAATTTACATGCATGTTTGTTACAAAAAAATGAAAAAAAAAAAACCGAAACAAAACAAGTCACAATTTGTCAGCTCTGATTTCAAATTGCAATTATTTTTAAGGTGTATACCATCGAAAGAGAATGGGTATTTTTTTGTATGTATTCTGGAAGAAAACAACAAAAAAAGGAAAAACAATTCTATTCCAAAACCTCATTTGCCTTATTTTGTTCTTTAAAAGGAACACTTAACTATTTTTAATTTTTAAGTCCACCCGCTGAGAAGGGGACAAGTAAGGTTTACGTCATGTACTAAAATAATAGACAATGTATCGCTTTAAAGATTAAAATTCCGTATATTTGATGTATTAAAAGGTTTTACTTCTTCTTCTTATCTTTTTTATTTTGGGGTTCGAGAGAGAAAAGAGCATGGCAGTTTCGGTCACAGCGGGGTCCCAGGGGCTCACAGCTACGTTTTCTTCCCAGGACCGTGGCTGCATTTCCGATTGTTTTGTTGTGATTTTCACCAAGACCCTGAGGCTTGGGAGCACCGACCAGCCGCGGGGTTGGCCCTGGGGAGAATATTTTTTAAAGAGAGGATTTCACATTTCGGAAACATAGTGCCCTTCGCTAGCACTCATTTCGTTTTTATTTAATTTTTCTCCCAGCAGCCAGGTTGTTGAAAGTGAAAGGGATTTTTTTTTTAAAGGGGGGGAGTCTTTTTTTTTTTTTTAAGTTTTCCCTTGACATTTTTGGGCGTTTAGGTTTCGTTTTCTGCAGCGAGCCGCACAGGCCGGGACTCGCCGGCGGGGACTCAACCCCCGGGATGCGCCGCTCTCGGCTTCCCCTCTCTTCGCTTCCGAAGCATCCCCTGCCCGAGGAGGGCAGGCCGGATAGATTGGGGGGCGGAAGGGGGCTTGGGGAACCTGTTTCCCGGGGCCTGGGGAGAGCGCGCCGGAACCCTCTCATTCCTTCGGAGGAACGTGAGTTCGCTCTCATTTTCTTCTGGCAACAGAGGCCCCGAGGTGGCCGCCAGCCGGTCTCCTCCCCACGGCTCCCGGCTCCTTCCTGTCTCCCCCGGAGCCGGGACTCGCGGAGCGCCGGCGCCGAGGCTGCTTTTCCCAGCCCGGATTTCTCTGCTGCGGGCTCTCTACTCCGGTCGGCGCGGCTGGAGAGCCTGCGGGAGCATGAGGCCCGGAAACCCCTCCAAATTCGGCACCAGCGAGGAGCCCGGCGCCCATTCTCAGCTCGGCTGGGGGAACGAGGTGGACGCCGAGCGCCGCTCTGGGTTGCGGGCTTGGGTCCAGCCGCGGCCCGCGAGGTGATGACTGCTTCCTTGTCCCCAACTTGGGCGATGGGATGAAGCTGTCTGGAACGCATAGAACCACGCAGAGAAAAGCCCTAATCTTTTCTTTGCTGGGGCAGGGGCGGGGGCGAGGTCCCGCCACCCTCCCCCACCCCCACGCCGCCCCGCCACACAATCACACTCCAGGCTGCTGTCTTTTGGCATCTCAGCGTTTGCACTCCCGTGTTCGCGGGAATTCTGGGCCCACAGAGCGCCCAAGTGGGATCCGGGCGCCCTGGGATCCCGGCACTGTGGAATCGCGGCCCTGAGCCCACACCCCGAACTCCTTGCTGCCCGAGGTGAGGTCCGGCTGGGTTGGCCCAGCCACGGGCCTGCCTCGGCGCCCAGCTCCCGCTGCCGCCTCGCGGGGCTCGCCGCCGCGCACAGTCCGCACTCGGCTCGGGACTGGGTCCAGCAAGCGCGCGGCCTCGGTTGCCATTTGAACCGGGGTTGGTGACTTTTGAGATTTTCCACCCTACTCCCAGCGCCAGCCTCGCAGCTGCGGGGCCTCTTCCCGGGTTGAACGCAAAGTCGCCCCTGCAATCCCCCGAACGCCGCGGGGAACTCCCAGAACGGTTCCCAAGGGGGGACTTGAGGAGACAGAGGCTCCGCGGCCCGCTCCCCCGAGGGGCCTGCCTCCACCGTCTCTGATCCTCATGCCCGGACGCCCTGAGACTCCGGGAACCGAGCTGGCTCCCGAGGAGCAGCCGGCCGGACGTGCCCGGGGACGCAGCAGCCCGGCTCCCACTCTGGTCCGGCCGGGAGAGGCTGCCCCGAGCCTGGCTGGGCCTGGCTCCTTGAGGGTATGGGCCGACGGGGCGGCTTGTCACTCCCAGGCTCTTGGACAGACCTCCCAAGTAGGAGGTGAAGGAAGATGTTTCGCTCACCCTGGCCACTCGGACCTACAGGCTTCACCCTCCATTACTTTGGACAGGGGTCTCGGGGCCGCCACGCCTGGCTCACTGGACCCGGTCCCGGCAGGAAGGGACCCAGAAATCCCCCTACCCTGGGATTCAGGCCTGGGGCCGACGGGGGGGGGGGGAACGAAGTGGGGACGCCCCTGCCTTCGCTCTCCTCCCATTCTCATATTTTATTCACAAAAGTAAACAACAAAAATCCTTAAAATTTTAATGTGACTTTCTTCCAGGAGGAGCTGTGCAGAAGCAGCAAATTTCCGGAACTGGGGGGACAGAGGTTGGGGGTAAGAAAGGGCTCCTCGACGTGTTGGGCGGAGCTGAGTCACCCCGGACGCAGGGTTAGCGTGGGAAGATGCCGAAGTGTGTTACGACGGGTCCAGGCCGAGGTGCGCGCCTCCCCGTGGGGCAGACACCACGCCCAGCGGCGCATCCCTCGGGCTCTCTCCTGCTTTCTGCCCCACAGCGACGGGATCTCGGGTGAGCCAGCCTGCAGCCACCCGAACCCGGGCGGAGCGCGGCGTGTCCACTAGGCGGCGCTGCAGAGCCGGGCGAAGCGGGAAGGAGACGCGCAAGCCTTGCCCGGCGCTGGCGGTGGCCGTAGTCCTGGGTTTGTCATTCGAAACCCCGCACGTCCACCTTTGCAGGCCTTTCGGGGGCGGTATCCCGGAGTCCCCTCTCTGTCGCCCTTCGCTCCGTCTCCCCTGCTCTTCTGTACACCCTCTAGCTTCTGCAGTTGTTCTCCCTTCGCTCTCTTTCGGTGTCCCAGCGGGGTCCGGCCAGTGTTTCGGACCCCTCCCCAAACTGGGTCTCTGACAGGTCACCTTGTCTGACGCACTGACGTCCCCGTACATCCAGGCATTTCTTCACCCCCTCATTATTTAAAATAACTGATTATTCCCAGTTTTGCCGACCTCCTGCCAAGGGTTGGCCAACTCTTTACTAGCCTGCTTACACAGATAGAGAAACTGAGGCTCAGTCTTGGCAGCCAGTGGCAAGGCCCGCAGAGAAAGCCAAGGCCTTTCCTTCCGTCCACACCCTCCCCGCCCTGATCCTTTTAGTGGTAACCCTAAGTGACTTAGCATCCCTGTGCTGCGTGAGTGCTCCAGAAAAAGGGACGAGCTGCCCAGACCCGCGTACTTCCAGGTGTGCACACTGAACACAAAAACAGTTACCTGTCAACAGCAAGTACTTACAGCGCGTGCGCTTGCACACATTCACCCTCATTTTCACAGGAATGGTCCACCTGCTCAGATCTGGCACACATTTTCACTCACACAGGGGCCAAAGAAGGAAAGGCGATGAGCATGATCTTTAGAAGGAGTGGAAAGGCAGATGACAAAGCCCTTCTTCTAGGTGATGCCTTGGAAAATGTGTAGAAGTTGCCCAGATGGTGCAGCCTGTCCCTGCAGGACCATCTCCCCCGCTCTGCTGCAACCATGGGCTCAGGGTTCCTCTCCCACCCCAGCTCAGCTAGAGGCCTGGCAGTGCTTAGTGTGCTGCAAAGCCCAGGCCAACCTGCTCACATCTGTGATGGAGGATGTCGAGCCTACATTATTCTATATCATCTCAGTTAAACGTCCCAGAAATTCCACAAGGTCATTCAAACCTTTACTTCCAATTTGCAGATGAGGAAATTGAGGCTCAGTGAGGTCACATTATTAGCGAGTGATGAAATGTTGGCAGGGTTCTCACTTTGTCTGATATTATGGGAGGAGATTTTAAAGCATAGGAAACAGATTCGGACTCAGGAGGGGATGGACATAGGTTGCTTGTTTTTTTATTAGGTCCCCAGTGATTTTTAAAATTATAATGGAGAGTTTCAAACATAGCACAGACGTAGAGAGATTAGAACAATACCCCTTCCCCACCCCACCCCGAACCTATTATCAGCCTCAGCAATCAGGGCCAGTCTTCTTTCCTCTGTTCCCCTCTCACTTCCCCCACCCCGCCATGACTGTGGAGTGATTGCAGATGCAGACATATTATTTCATCTCCTCGGGTGTTTGTCCCTTTCAGCCAGGGTGGAAACGCGCTGGACCAGGGGTTTAAAGTCCCCCACCCTCATCCCTCCGAAACCAGGGCTCATCCCGCTGCCCTGCCTCGTTTCAGACCTGATGACTTTAAGGGTATTGCTCTAGTTCTCCAGTTACTGCAAGGTATGTCTGGGATTTGAACCCATTTCTGTCAGATCCAGAGCCCAAACACTTAACCCTATCCTGTGCTGGGGTCCCTAAAAGTCCCAGGAATACTGCCCTGGGGGTGTCTGGGCTGTGAAAAGGCTCCTGAGCCCCTGGCTCATCAGCAATGCCTAGTGGAGACACACACAGCACTAGGGACATTCTGAAAGTCAGAAAAGTTTTAAAGTCACGTGGAGTAGTGGAAAGAGCACAGATCTGGGATTGGATTGACGGAAATTGAACCTTTGGTTCCACTGCTGGCGCAACTCTATGATTCACACAAGTCACATCAGCTCTCCGGACCTCAGTTTCCTCATCTGTAAAATGGGGATAGTGATACCAACCTAATGTGGTTGTTGTGAGGCACAAATGAAACGCTAAATGTGAAAATGCCCAGCACATTGGCTGGCCTATACTGGCTCTTACTAATGGCAGGTTTCTTAACTTCTTTTTCCCCCAAAGTTTCATTTCATCATGACCAGCCCTCTTGCCTGCTCAAGAACTTCCCTGTGGCTCCCTGTGGCCCACTGGCTCAAATCCTCACTCCACCATTTGGCCATCAGGGTGCCCATAATTACTGCTCATCTTTTGCTCTGGCCCCTCTTTGCCCTTCCTACCTTGCGTCTCACCAATCCTCACAGTTCAGACCCTGTTCCAGCCAGTTAGCCTCCCTCCACATTTCCCAATATCCACCTCAGTTGTGCCAATCAAATACCCCTTCCCCAGAATGCCTTTCTCCTTCCCCATCCTTCAAAATTCTCTCAAGACCTCCCTCTTCCAGGAAGACTTCCAGATTTCTCCTCACCACACACTAATCTTTCCTGCACTTTGCATTCCCCCAGCACTTAATGCAAAGGCAGAGGGTGGCAATATAAAGGCTTGGAGAAAATAAATGTTCTTTGCTCCGGAGGTGGTCAGAACAGGCTGAGAGTGGCCTTCAGTCATTAGGGACCCAGGGTTCTTCTACTTTCTTTTCTGCCATTCCAACTAGGAAGGCTTCATTCTCAAGTCAGCTCCGAGTTTAAGATGACTGCTTGAGTTCAGCTGCCACCACCTCATTCCACACAACAGGAAAGAGGAGGGAAAAAGAGGTAAATAGGGTCTTCTCCTTTTAACAGGGTTTCCTGGAACTTCCTTACAGCTCTTCAGCTTAAACCTGATTGCATTGAATTTAGTTACACAGCCACATTTAGCTGCAAGGGAGGCTGGAAAATGCAAAATACAGCTGCAAAAAAGGTCAGGGTTCTGTTATTAAGAAGGGTAAGAAGGACAGGTGTTGGGACAGGACATTAGCAGACTCCACTGCAGTCACCCATAGCCTGAGTCAGGAGGGAGCCCTTTCTTTTTCTTTTGATGATATTCAAAGGGGTCACTGGATGGTGGCTCCAACTTCTAAACCACAAATTCTTGTTGATAAGGGGTGGGGCGGTACTTAGTAAGCCCCTTGTGTGGTTAGTCCGCATTGGTGGGTTTCGTTCCTTTTAGGTAACTGTGGTTGTATAGTGCAATGATTTAGAGCAGAATTTGTCAAATATAGTTTGACAAATTTATATATATAGATCCAATAAAGAGCTTTGCTTAGGGACCTGTTTATAATGACTCTGCACTGGACACACAATGCCAAGCCAGGAATAAGGGCTTTTCTTTATTTAAAAAACACTCGATGGAAAGGGAATAGCATTGCAAATCCTCCTGCCTCCCCCTTCCATGTTATTGATAAAAAAAAAAAAACTAGATACAGCCTCAAACTCAAAACAGAGGCTAAATCAACTTTGCACTAACACTGCCCTAAATAATTATACTGTAACTATAGGAAACTAAAAGAAACAAAACAGAACAACAAAAAAGAACCCACAAACAGTACTGTTGAAATCGCAGTTAATATGTGAGTGAATTTTAATCCTGCGTCTACACACCTGCACACCTGCGAGCCATGGGGATTTCATGGTGGGGGGGGGGGGATGGGGGGGTGCAGCGGGGGGAGTGGGAGGGGCGAGACTTGGGGAAAAGAGCAGGGAGGCCCCCGGGGAGGTGGAGCGGGTAAGGGAAAACAGGAATAAGACAGCACCGGGCGCCGAGAGGGGCACTGAGTGTGACTGTGAGCTTTGTGGGGTGCTCTGTTGCTGGAAGCCTCCTCGAGTCTCACGTCTCAACAAGGGAGAGCCATTTCAGACTTACTTCTCGCTGACCTCTTTGTGTGTCTCTGTGTCTGCCATTTCAGCTTTGCAAATATCTCCTTTCCTCAAAATCCTCCAGGGGCAATTCCTGGGGTGTGGGGATTCGACACCATCCACATCAGTGATTCTTAACCTCCTTGTGGGTGGAGGCAAGGATGCAAAAAACAACCACCTTTTTTTTTTTTTTTTAAATCTGATAAAAGCTATGGACTTCTCCCTTCCCAATAAGTACACATACTCAACATTGGGAAAATAAGTTCAGGTTGTTCATTGGGGTTGCAGATTTAAAATCCCTGATTTTAAGGGAGATACAAGAGTTTTTATAAAAACAACATGCCTTTGGGAATTGCCCTAAGGGACTCTGGGTTTCCCTTTCCAAATTATCCTGATCAAGAGGACATTCTACTCTGTGTAATAAATAACCTTTATGACAACCCAACACCATGGGTCAGTATTAATTCGTGCAATCCTCAAAAGAACTGTATGAGGTGAGTATTATCATCAGCTTCTCTTCACACATGAGGATTCTTAGGCACAGAGAGGTGAGGTGACTATCTCAAGGTCACACAGCCAGCAAGCAGCATGATTTCTGTGCCTGGTAGCCATTATCTCTATGTACACTGAAACCGTACACACCCGTCTTTCTCCCCAAACGCAGGTGTCTGACTATAGCCAGGGGTGTGCTGGAGCTACTTGTTCTTGCTTGCAAGAGTCAACTGGGTCCATCTCTTTCCAATTCCTCATTCAGTGGCATGGGAGTATTTACACCACAGCTATCAGCAAACAGTCCAAATCAAGGCTTTTTTTTGCCCCCAGAGAGCTGTTTGTTAAACAGTTGCCAGTATACGAGTGGACCCACTTTTTCTGTCCCACCCAAATGGCTGCAACCTGCTAATCCAGCTCCCCAGACCCTGAGCCAGTGGGAAGCAGGGAGCCTCCTCTCTGCTGGTGAGAAGGACTTGAGCTATGGTCTGCGGGTACTTGGGGAGAGTGTAATTCGCCTCTCTGATCCCTCTGTATGTGGACCATCTTCCAACATGCCCTAAGTACTGTTCTTCTCCTGAAACCCAAGTCTGGTCACCTGGGGGCTTGGACCCCTCTCCCACATGGGTCCAGATTCTTCACATCTAGAAAACTAACCACCGTGGGACGATTCTGGCAGCCCACCCAATGTGGGGAGCCTTGGCTGCCTAGAATCTCCTGCAGCCTGCCCAACCCTGCTCCCCTCACATCAGATACGTAGCTACTGATGCTGCCCTGTCCCTTCTCCCCCACCTTCTGGGAGCAAACTTTCCAGCTGGGGCTAAGGCAGTTGTGACATGCACATTCTCTAACCTTGGTCCAAAGGGAAACCGCAATCCAACAGCAAGCTTTCCAACAGACCAGGCCTAGAGTGGAGCCTGGTAGCCTCTCACCAGGTAGGAGTCTCATGTTACAGGAAAGAAATTAGATTATAATAATTATTATTATTACCATTTAGTGAGTACATTATCTTTCCTAATTCCCACAAGACCTTTAGAAGATACGTACTATATTGTGCTTATGTTATAAAAGAGAAAACGGGGGCTCAGAGAGGTTGAGTAACATGCCTCAAGTTGCACAGCCTGAAAGTGGGGGAGCTGAAATTTAAAGCCAGGTCTGTCTCACTCCAACGCCCGTGCCTATAAACCATCTACTTTCACTCACGGATTCTGTGATCAGAATTGGCAGAATGTCCAAAGCTATTCCTTCTCCAGCTCCCAAGGAGGCATGCAAAAGGAAGCCTCTCTCACCTCTCTTGAGGATCTCTGGGGAAGCCTCCAAGGTGCGAGGGAAGGCAAGCTCCATCACCGTTGGTGAGATTTGTGCCCAGTCAGATTTGAGAGCCTCCAGCTGTGGAAAGTGAGTGGCCACTGACGAGCATGTATTAAGCAGCTGCTGCATACAGAGCATTAGGTTAAGCAGGGAGGCAGTGGGAAAATGACCAAGATACTGCCTCTGCCACCAAATAACTCACAGTCCAGTCTGGTGGGTCATGGAAACAACTGATGCCTTAAGGCAGGCTGTGATAAGGGAAATGGTCGGGGGGGGCCAGGACTAATTCTGATAGGAGGCAGTGGAAATCCGCAGGGAGGAGGCAGCCCTTGAGCTGGGCTTGAACTGATGAGTGGGCATTTGACAGGTGGAAATGCGGGTCAAGGGAATCCAGGAGGACGACTTACAGGCTCAGGACCTCGAGGGAGGAGGGCGATCAGGGCATTTGGTAGGGACGTGGTTATAGCAGATTAGGTAAGTGAGAACGTGGTGGGAGAGAATGACGGGAAGGTGGGCTGGGAACAGATGGTGTCTGGTTCTTTGACAGTAGTGGGAGTAACAGGAACAGAGGAGTAACGCGAGATGGAACGAGAGACTGGAGGGCAAGGGACCAGTTCGGAGGTGAGGTGATTGCACAGGAGAGGCTGCAGGACAAGCAGCAAGGGCAGTTCTAGGAGGCCGGGGGGCGGGGGGGGGGGGGGGCGGGGGCGGAGAATGGACCATACGTGGTGAGGGGCATGGACTGGAGAAGGAAGAGGTTTCTAGCTTAGGGTTTTAGGTTAGGCTGCTGTAAGGAAGAGACCTCCAGGTAGAAGGTCCTGAATCTGAGAGAAATTTCTCTCTTATGTCATGGTCTCTGTTGTCGTTGCTGGTGAGGCTGCCCTGCTCTACGAGGACATCCAGGAAACCTGGTTCCTTCCATCGCGGGGCTTCCTCACCCCATGGGGTGATGAGTGGGCAAAGCTGGGCACTGTCCACTCCACGGGAAGGGTTGAGGGAGGAAGGCCGGGGCGATGGATCATGGCCTTTTAAACAAACGAGGGAGAAGTTGCTCATGGTCATGTGGCCACACCCAGTAGCAAGAGGGGCTGTGAAAGGCAGTTTCTGGCTGGGTGGCCATGTGCAAGGAAGAAGGGGACAATGGATTTGGGGGTGGAGGGCTGACCAGGAGGGAGCAGGGAGACACAGAGTGTGATTTCCATATGGGTTAAGTTTGTGACACCTGCAGCAGGTCGGGACTGGAGACGTCAATTTTGAGTCCTAAGCAGAGAAGAGAGAGTTGAAACCTGGGGTGTGTCATGTGTTCCAAGGAAGAGACAACAGAAGAAGAAAATCAGACTAAGAGCAGAGCCTGAAGTTTTAAGGGGGAATGGCTCATGAGGAATGGCCATTTTGTTGATGGTATTTTCCAAAGATGGGAGCACCAATATATCTCATCCCATCTACTCTTCTGATGCCACGAAATGGATACTCCCACCTGAACAGCTTCCCCTCGAGCATGTGGTGAGAGCAGAACTGATGCCACATGATTTCCAAGACCAAGGCAAGAAAGGTGAGACACCCTCCTCCAGGGACGCTTGCCCTTGGAACCCAGGCCCCGAGTGGTGAGGAAATCCAGCAGCCAGGTGGAAAGGCCACGTGTGAGCGTGTGCTCTGGCCAACAGGCCCAGCTGAGGTGCCAGCCACGTGAGGGAACACACCTTCAGGGGACCTCTGCCTCCAGCCTTCCAGCTGCCAGCTGATCCCAAGTAGAGTGAACACAAGCCGTCTTCACCAAGCCCTACCCAAACTGCACAGTCACAAGCAAAATAAAGGTTGGTGTTATTTTTAAGCCACTACATTTTGGAGTCCTTTTTTTTTTTTTTAAGCAATAGATAAATGATCCAGACCAGAAGACCTTTTCCCATCCCAGGGGATTCCCCAAACCACACAGAAAGTAGTGGCCCTGGGCTGACCTTGCCCAACCCCCATTCTTCTCTCCCTGTTTGTCTCCCCTGTGTCCTAGCCCTTTCCCCCACCATGGCTGTCACTTACTTTGTCCCCAGCCCCCAGCTCACTGCTTTCATCACCCTCTGGGTGCCCCAGACGGCCACCTCTCAGCCCTCCCCCCAGGCTCGGCCCCCCCCTTGGCCCCACAGCCTAGCCTCACCCAAAGGACATGCCCAGGCTCCACCCCTTGTCTACCTCTGTCCCTAGAGGGCTGAAAGAAGGCCCCTGTGTTCCCTTTACCTCCCTCATTACCATAGAGTGTCTGTGTGAGGAGGGACGTGGTGAGGCCCAGGGGGCCAGAGGGAGCAGGTGGGGGGAGGAGGGGGCGGGTGGGGGGAGGCGCCATTCCCCTGGGGGGACAAAGACCTTCAGAAGAAATTGGTTCAAGTGGGACATGGCTCCCCTGTCAGGACCCGGGGTTCCTCAAACTCTGGGTGAGCCCCCAACCAGGCTGGGGAGAGCTTTGGAGCTGTGTGTGGGCCATGGTGGGATGGGGCCCCGCTAATGCTGGATGAACCCGGGGATACTCTGTGTACAGGAGGGGGCGTATGGGTGTGGGGTCCATGTGCGGGAATCTGCGTGTGTGGTCATGTGTGAGTCTGTGTAGGTGAACGTGAGAGTATGTGGGTGAGTGTGAATCTCTCTGTCCATCACCAGCAGGGAGAGAGAAAAGGGGCCAGAACATAAGGCTCCGTATTCTTGGAAAGGAGCATGAGGCACCGGGGCAGATTCTCCTCCCTCCTTCTCCTTCTCCTCCTTCCCAGGACCTGAGCTGAGGCCTTTCTTTGGAGAAAGCCCCATAGGCTTTCCAGCCCCTACAGGACCCCCAGCGCAGCCCTAAGCTGCCAGCCTTCCATCCCAGCTCAACAGTACCTCCTTCTGGAAGCCTTGGGAGAGCAACCCCTCTGAGGAATGGGCTGACGAGTACATTGATTTCCTAGGGGGTTATTCCTTCGCATCCCAGGATGGGGGCCCAAGTGTCCCCATCTGAGCACCCTGAGGGTTTAGTCCCGAGACGAGTGCCTGCCAGGGAAGGGTCTGGACAACTGGTCAAATAGCCATGGTGCTGACTGACTGATGGATCAATTAGGCACCCATCAGATAGCCTGAACAATGACGGATGGACAGACTGGCCTCTGGCTGGCTGATGACAGGATCTGCACCTTTTGTATTTTTATCCCACTAACACTGAGCATAGGGCCTGGCTCAGTGTAGATGCTTGATAAATAGTAGGTGAATGAACAGGTGAGCAGACAAAACGGCAGTGATATAGGAGCTGACAGGGGGACTAAGTGACCTAAGACTGAGCGACTGACTCACAAAGTGACTCAGCGATTGCCTGTGTGAGCAAAGGACTGGGTGGCCAGCAGGGTTCAGGAGATGCTGGGCTTTGAGCAGCAGCAGCAGCCGCCACCAACACAGGCTCAAGGAGGCTGACTCTGCCCTGGGAGACCCGGAGCCTGAGGATCCTGAAAACAGCCGAAATGGATGGAGATGGGGCAGGGAGGAGCTGGGGCCTTGGGGAAGCAGCGTTGGGCCTGCGGTCTACCCTGGAAGGGCTAGGGCTGAAGAGCAACTCTAGAAAAGAGCTCAGATCTTACTGGAACCCTAGACTGGTGGATGCAAGGCCCGTTCTGGGATGGGGGAGAACCTTTTAGAGAGATCACACGGTCCTGCCTACAGGAACCCCTTTTCTTCCATGTTTCAGGATGAGAACAGTGGGCCCCTGGATCTCCCAAGCTAGTACCTTACATCAGGATCAAGCCAGGGGCTGCAGCTACAGCTGAACCTTCCAGCTGGAGGATCCAGAACATTCTGTTAGGAAATCTCAATGAAGAAAGCCAGGTATCAGTAAGAGGACTAGAGGCTACTCGGTGCTGAACTGCCCTGGAAGACAGATCTTATGAAGCCCTAGGACATGAGGTCAGAGGAGTAAGTAAACTGGATGGTGGTAGACACTCTCATACTTTAAGGGGCCACCAGTTTGGCCCACAGCTGAATTAAGGGGTTCATCAATTAGGAGTAAGTTTTGCTGCAAATGACAGACAACTAAGAAGACTTCTCACTCCCTCTCTCTCTTTGTTATACATAATTGAAGTCTGGAGGCAGACAGCCCAGAACTGGCATGGTGGATCCAGAAAGTCATCAGGGACCCAGGCTCCTCCCCTTTTGTTGCTCCACTATCACCTCCATATGGACCATGATGGCTGCTAAAGTGCCAGCTATCACATCTGATTTCCCATGAGCAGGAAAGCGAAGAGAAAAGCATATGACTTCCTTTTAGGGACACTTCCTAGAAGTTGCCCATAACACTTCCACTTACATCATACTGGTCAGATTTAGTCATATGACCCATACAGTTACAAGAGATTCTGGGAAATGTGGTGTTTATTTTATTAAAATCAATTACAAATCAGGGTTCTGTTACAGGAGATTGGAAGCCACTAGTGGCTCTGCCGTAAGAAGACAATGATGCATCTTGGTTAGGAATGCAAAGGCCAAGTCTCAAGTTCAGAGGTAAAAATTCAGAGCTTTACAGTGGCAATACCTCTTCTTCAGAACTTTCAGAAGCCCATGTTTTCTCCCCTTTACCCATCTAGAGAGATGCTGAGCTGAAAGGCGAAGAGAGGCCACTTTTGCCCTGTGAAATGATTGCTTTCTATTTCCAACGGCCCTGCCTTGAGAAACAAAAATCGTACCTCTTCCTTGATTCCATTCTTTGTATAACCTTACCGAAGTTCCCACTCAAGGCCTGGCTCCAGTGCTCTCAATTACTATTGGATCCTAAATCCTTACCAGACGGGGGCCCATTCGGGTTGCAGGCTTGAATTCTGGAGTAAGAAAGAAACATCCCGATAATTCTCTTCTTCACCCCAGCCCCCTAAATGCTCTTGCCCTGAGCCAAATGGCAGGATCTGTGTGGGCAGTGGATGGCACTATGCCCAGCGCAAGCTGAGCTGCTTAAAAGCATGGGCTCCCGGGCCCCTGGGTCTAAGTCCCAGCTCTCTGGCTGGCTCTGTGACCTCCTCTCCAAGCCTCAGTTTTCTCATCTCGAACATGGGTATGAGTACAATACACCAACTTCATAGATTTATGTAAGTGGTAAGAACAGGACCTGGCACCTTGCCTGTGTCTCTGCCTCCCCGGTCCTATCATTAGCACCCACAGGTCCCTCCCATTTCCCCCATGAACATGGGGGAGGCGCGCCACTGCCAGGCCCAGTTGGGTGCAGAATGGGTGTGGAGTGCATGGGTATGTGGTTCACACACTTCACAGCCCAGGTCCCAGGTGTTCCCCACCGTCTCCTCTGCTCCAGTGACACCCCACCCAGAGGTGCTGGAAGCAGTTAGTCCTGGGGGCATGCAGTGCACATCCCTCTCATGTGACTTCGCAGAAGCATGGGGTGGGGGGAGAGGAACCCCGTATGCAGGTCCCCTGTACACCTTGCATTCAGATCACCCCTCTCCCAGAGCAAAAGATAATGGGGTGAAAATGGAGTTTGCATCCAAGTTTCCCTTCTGGCTACTCCAGTGTCGCTTTTCTGCATATTTATGGTGATCAGCCCTGCAAGAAAACAGGGACTTCACTGTCTAAATAATAAGGTAATTTGTTACAGCTAATTACTCAGGGACTTCCTTAATCTCAATTAAAGATCCGAGAGGATTCCTGCGCCCTCTCATTCCAGGGCTCTGGAAGATCCCCACAATGTATTCCAGATCACAGATTTGTGGGGAGCCAAGAAGGGTCCATGCTGGGCAGAACTGCTAAAAACCATCCCGGCAACGGTGAAGCAGTGATTTATTGTGACATGGAATGTGGGACATTTCCCCAGCTTTTGTGATTGTGGTAATGAAGCTGTAAACCAAATAGCATGAAATGAGGCAAGGCCTTACAATTTAATCAGCTCGTAAACAGATCTACTGCATCAAGCAAATGACATTATTATCCATCCGAAGTAAATCATGCTAATCTCGGGAGATAAAATCAACATCGTTAATGGTCACATGTCATATTCATCAACACTAAACCATCCCCTTTGACAGATTAATCCTAACTACAGCTCCCAGGATGTATGGTAATAGGGCTTGTAGCGTGCATTTCACTCTGCGCCAGGCTAACCAGCACTCTTAGGCTGCTATTACAAATAATTTTTTTATTGATTTACATATTTTAAAATGCATTTAAGGTGAGGCACCATTAAAAACCCTGTCACCCGTCCATATTTCTTCCCTACATTCCCAGACTTTATTAATAGAAACAGGAAGACAAATGCAGTAAGCCTTATAAATACTCGGTTTAGGGCACCGTTAGGGGTAATTAAGGTTGGGACTGGGATTTGGGGAAGAAGAGGGACAGGTGAGGAGCAGAAGGGGCAATAGGAAGAGGAGACCCTCTGGTGGTTCAGCAATAAAGGGACATTCCAGCATCTTTGGCTCCTGTTTTCCCTGGAGGTTCCAGGAAGAAGGGGAATGGATTCATCCCCAAACCTGCTCCAGGGGCCTTCCCTCTCCCACCTTCTCTCCCATGGTCTGTCCACCCCTTTCGCTCACCCTTATGGCACGTGCACCTGTCCCTGCGCTTTGGCCCCTGTGCCCTGCCTGCTAACTTCAAATGCCACATGCATGTATTTATCAAGAGGCTGACCCAGGATGAATGCCCCTGGAAAAGTGTCCACTATTCAAAATGTCACTTCCCCTCAACAGGCCGTGCATTATACTGACAGGCAAACTTTCAGAGGCCCCTGAATGACGAGGATGGATGGATGGCTGCCACAGCAGATGGCGCTGCTGCCTGCGCTGAGCGAGTGAGTGAGCGAGCAAACAGGCACCCAAATTGCCGACACCCTCCCCCAGGAGCCCGGAGGGCGTGGGGACCAGCATTGGGACGGGAGGTGCCGTGCAGGGTCTGATTTCTTGATGCAAGCAGGGAGCATCCCATCTTATCCCAGACACCCTTCTAGAGCCCACCTGTGGAGCCAGTGAGAGGTGGAGGTGGAGAAGAGATGGGTTAGATGGGTTCTCCTCTTTCCGAGTGCCAGCAGAGGGGTTGGGGTCCCAGGGCCCGCCATGCATGGCCATGCAGCCCTGGCATTATGCAATGGTACCCCTCTAACATTGTTCAGCAGCTACCTTAGGGCCATACCTTCTTCATGCATCTGTCCCAGATCAACCTGAATAGAAATCCATGAAGCAGAAAAATTTTGGAGGCAAATGTGCCAGTATCAAATGACTGAACCCAATTGAAGCATTTCTGCTGATGCACTGAAAAGACCCTACCCCACCGTAAGTAGACTGAAGTAGGACTCAGATACTTCTAGATCTCCCCAGGAATGCTTCTGGGAGCCCTCCTCCTACCGTGATTTATTTCAGAAGCTGGTATCTCATAGATACAACGGGATCCTCCCCAGCCCCACTGTAAAATTACATCTATCAATTAGACCAACTAAGGAAATGCTGCAGGGAATAAATTACTTTAGGGTTTATGCAGCACGAAGGTCAAGTGGTTGGAGCTTGCTGAACTATAAGAATCTCTAAAGATTTTGTGTCCTGGGTTTTCCATGATCCTTATTCAACCCTGGGGGTTGCTTGCTCACTGAGAACTTCGGGAAAGGCCTGTCCCTGGAGCTGCTTGGTCTAGGTGAGTATGGTTTAGGGCAGCGGTTCTCAAACTCTTGACCGTAAGTGAGAATCACCTAAGGGCTTGTTGAAACTCCGATTGCTGGGCCCAACCCCCGAATTTTTCTTATTCAGTAGGTCTGAAATGGGGACAGGTAATGTGCATTTCTAGCAAGTTTCCAGGTAATGCTGATGATGCTGCAATCCCACGTTGAGAACTACAAGTTTTGGAGGCTAGAACACCTAAATCACAGAGGAGTGGAGGGGCTGTAGGTGGGAAGCACTGGGTTCCCAGGCACGGGTTGCAAGCCCAGTAATGGATCATGCAGGTAGTTGAGGCCAGAAACAGGAAGTAAGGACAGAAGTGGGACATCCACATCTCCGAGGCCTGTCCTATTCAAAGTTTCTAGATTCCGAGAGCACAGGTGAACAAATCTGGCCTGGCAAGACAAGGTGAAGAGCCCTAGGGGTCAAATCTGGAAAGCAGAGTGTGTCCCGGAAGATTCTAGCTCCCATCCCACCTCTGACTTGCTGTGTGTCCTGCAGCCCATCCCTTTCCCTCTCTGGGCTTCTTCTCTCTCCCCTCTCTATGAAGAGAGCATTGCACTACATTTCCCCCAAAATTCCTTGCATTTCTAATAGGTGTGAGCTTATACCAGTGTTTCCCAAAGAGTCCTCTGCAGAGCACTTGCTCTCTGTGAAAAATGGGTTCCACGGCCAGGAAGTGGAACACTTTTCAAAACATAAGGCCCCCTCTTAAATTTATAATTTATATTAGCATATTAAAAGTTTTAAGGAGACCCAAAGTCAGGAAACCTGTTTAACTTTGTTTAACCCAGTATTTCCCAAACTTATTTGACCACAGAACCTGTTTTCCACTTAGCATCTATTAGCAACTCTGAGCACTGGGGTTCCATAGAACACACTTTGGGAAACACTGGCCAATACCAAGGGCTGAGGCAAAAGCCAATGAATTTGTCTGAACCTGAGGATGCCTTTCCCCTTGTGATTGAGGGTGCAGGCCACTTCCCAAGGCCCCTGTCTCCTGGCTCCTTGGCTCATTCAGCAGACATCAATTGAGTGCCTGCCACATGCCAGGGGCTGAGCCTGGCTCTGGGGGGTAAATACAGAGATAGTAGGACAATGACTCCTGCCTGGAAGGAGTGTCTTGGCTGGGGTGCAAGAGGAGAGACCAGACACTGCTGTGGCCTGGCAGGAAGCTTTTCAGGGTCTATCCAAGCTCCTCCTTTTGTCTCCTCCTTTCCTTTGGGTTGGTATCAGTTTGTCATCAGTTTTGGTAGTAGATTTGTTCTGTTTGGTCTCACTTTGTGCCTATAAAGCATGTAAACATGTTCGTTCATTCATGTAACAGATACAGATAGAGATACATTGAGCATGTATGTCATGCCAGGTACCATTGTGGGCACTGCGAATACATAGAAAATAAAACAGGAACAGGCAAAAATCCTGTCCTCATGGAGCCAGTGGAAGAAGACAGACAGTGAACAAACAAAAATACATGGCAGCTCCCCCCTACATGGGACATGACATCCAGGGGTGAAACTTTCCCTGGAGGCGTGGGAGATGACTCCCAGGGATGAGTCTGGTCCTGGCACCGTGGGATCAACAATTCCATCCTGACCAAAAGGGGGAAAAGAAGTATGACGTATCAAGTATTTCAGTGGCTGAAAGAGTTCAAACAGAGTCAAGAGACTACTCTGGAGGTCACTCTTATGCAAGCTTCAGTTAGACCTTGCTACCTATTATAATCTGCCAAACCCCAACCGGGACCATTCCAGCTAATCCTAAAGAACACCTAGGGCAATATATAAGATTCTACAAAATTTCCATGCACTAAGGTAACTTTCCAGAAATCTAACATGAAAAAGTTAGAATGGCCATAGCCCAAATACCCCTAAAGAGTGGATAGAAAGATCAAAGGTGATGGTGGAGATATACAGAGAATGTGTATTGCTGAATCATTATATGGATATTTCTTTTAGTCTCCAGTATTTTACAGCAGCTAGAAGTAAAAACCTAAAATGGTGGAATTGTAACCCATGCCAAACTCTGAAATCTGTTCTACAACCAATCGTTGTGCTGTGCTTTGAAATGTATTGCTTTTTTGTATATATATTATTTTTCACACAAAAAAAGGGGAAAAGTGATGATAAAAAAATATATATATTCCTTCTAGCCTCCAATGCTCTGGAGCAGCTAGAAGGAAAAATCTGAGATGATGGTATGATAGCCCATGACAAACTCTGGGTTCTGTCCTGTAACTACTTGTTGAAGAGTGGTTTGAAAACTATGGCTTTTTTCTTTCTTTGCTTTGTATATATGTTATAACATAATTTTAAAAAGTTAAAAAAAATACATGGCAGTTAGATGGTGATGAGTGATAAAGCAGAGGATTGAGATTGGCAGTATCAGGGGAGTTTTACTATTTTAAATTGGGGCAGGAGTGTCAGGAAAGACCTCCTTGACCTTTACATAAAAACCCTGAGGAGGTGAGGGAGTAAACTGGTTAGAAGAGTGTTCTAGGAAGAGGGAGCAGCAAGTGCAAAGGCCCTGGAGTGGGAGTCCGGCTGGTGTGTTGGATGCATAGCTACAAGGCAATGTGCCTGGCAAAAGTGAGAAAGGGGGAGGGCAGAGCAATGGTTAGAGAGACGACAGATGGTCAGAGCCGGACACGCTGATGGGGCTGGGAGGTCTCTTGTGCAGAAGACATGACACAATCTGACTGACATGTTAACATAACTCAGTGTGGCTTAAATTTCAGCATATGCACAATCCCTGTGGAGAGCTAAAGAATGTAATAGCAGCTCAGGAAGCCACAGGCTTCCTGGTGGGGGTTAGGTGGTTCTTCTGCTGATGGCCACACGCCTATCCTGGTATGAAAGGGTGGAAAGGGGTGGGGGGTAGAAGGAGGTGGGTAGATGGAGGTGAGCAGGAAAGGCGATCTGTTTTACACGAGTATTATATTTCCACTTTGTGCCACACTCTGTAGCAGGCCCATTGACTTACATCCTCTCTAGTCATTCTGAATCCACCCTGTGAGGTGGGAAATCTCTTTGCCTGTTCGGCACTTGAGAACAGTGTGGGTCGAAGGCATTAACGGAAGACTTCTCACATTCCACAGCTCTTTCTTCATCTCACGCTGCCTGGTGCTGGGAATGGTGTCTGGAGCCCGTTCAGTCTCCAGGGAAGCACTTCCCAGAAGGCTGAGCAGCAACGGCCCTTCATGTCGGCTGCAGATAGGTGGCCAGAGTCTGCAAGATGAGTGTCTCGGATTGGAAACAGGTGTTGAGATGGCGCATGGCATGCAGAGAGTTTACTGGGGAGAACTCTCAGGAGGTACATCTGTAAGAAAGCCAGGAATACGAGATTGGGCTGAGGGTGAAGCTGACCCTAAATGTGGCTGGCCCACAGCAAGCTCTGGAGCTGGCATGGCCCCTCAGAGTTGTCCTAAACTGAGACAAGGGGCCAGCCTTTGCTCATGCACCAGCGGTTACTGGCCATAGGCGGCCCATTACAGAATCCATTTCTTCTCCAGCTCCCTTCAGCCAAGGGCCATACCCAGTGAGGGGCTGAGCTGTGAGCAGTTAGTGGCTAATATTCCCAGAAACTGGAGGATGAGGGCATGATCCTGAAGAGGGGATCCGGGCAGAGCTTGTGTGGCCATGGAAAAGGTTCAGAGACAGACATCTTTTTGAGCAAATCCCAAATCCAGTGGCAAGCATAGGCTCTTCACTCTTCCCAGCATGGGAGAGTGGGTTGGCTTGTTTCTCCCTCCCTCCCTTCCTGCCTCCCTTCTAGCTAACATTTTTCAAGCCTCTACTAGCTTAAGGCACAGGATTAGGCTCTGTGGATACAAGGAAGGACAAGACAAGGTCTTTGCCTTCTCTAGGCTTTCTGCCTAGTTGGGCAGATAATGGCGTGAATACCAAAGTGTGGCAAGGTGCTAAGTGGACTGTAATGGAACCATGTCCAGGGTGCCATGGGGGCCCAAGAAGGCTCCGGTTGGAAAAACAACCCCTCAGCTCTCTCCAGTATGAACATGATCCAGGAAACTTGGGCCCTGGTTGCATAACCTGACTGTGCCGTTGGTTCTGAAAATATCCATCTACTCCTGCAAATGATGACAGATTGTTATTGCGGGTTCTCAGTGTCTGAGGTGAAATCATTAAGCAACCGTGTCCCAGGCTGAGTAGGTTTTCCAGGCACCTTGGCCAGACAGTGCCGAGGGGTATAGTCATTCATTGAGTCACTCAAATATTTACTGAAAAACCTAACCACTGGTAAGGACAGGATGCAATGGAGGACACCAACTCCGCCCTCGCAAGCCTGGCTTTCTAGCTGGACACACGAGTCTGGCCGTACAGTTTCATGCAAATGTCAATGAGTTCCTTGTCTATCTCCTCCTCTAGACCACATCTCTGTTGACTTTCTAAATTCAAGCCACGCTTATGCTTCTTGGCACGTAAAAGTCAGTCTTTCAACAATGATCATTTGTTGCTTTTATAACAATAAAAGCAAAAATAAAAATTCGTTTTAACTGAAGGAGAGTGAAGAAGACAGAGCGACACAGGCAGATGTGGCCTGTATTGAGTGGAAAGATACAGAAAAGAGGGAAATAAGATGGCAGGTGAGATGAGCCTTGAAAACCATGGAGAATATGCGTGGCCTCAGAGCAGCCTAGGGGAAACGTGATTAGGTCTGCTCAGTGACCCATCTTCTCCATTTACCCAGTCATGCATGGTCAACTGTGACATCATGGTTTACCAGGATATCTGCAGATTTGATACAATGGGCCAATCATAGATGTTCTCCAGGAATTAGGTGTGCTATTTTGAAAGCATTGTGTACCCCCAGAAAAGCCATGTCCTCTAATCCTGATTCAATATTATAGGGTAGAAACTTTGAGTAGATTGTTTCCATGGAGATGTGCCACATCCAACTGTGACTGTGGCTTCTGGTTAGACAGAATTATGATAAAACCAACTAACTTGATTAGTTACTGGAGTCCTTTAAAAGGGAAACCATTTTAGAGTTGCTTCAGAGCTGACACAGACAGAGACATTTGGAGATGCAGAAAGAAAACACCCCTGGCAAAGCTGTTTGAAATCAGAAGCCAAAGACCCCACCAGATGCCAGCTATGTGCCTTCCCAGCAAGCAGAGATGTTTTGGACCCATCGGCTTTTCTTGAGTCAAGGTATCTTACCCTGGATGCCTTAGTTTGGACATTTTTATGGCCTTAGAACTGTGAACTTGTCACTTAATAAATTCCCCTTATAAAAGCCATTCCATTTCTGGCATATTGCATTTCGGCAGCACTTAACAAGCTAATACATCAGACATGCACAACGGCAAAAGAGGTCAGTCCAGCTCTGGGTGTTAAATCAAAGACATATAAATCTGGGAGGAGCCATGTCTAACCACATTGACAGAGCAGCAGGAAAAGACAGTTGACAGTGAGAGAGCACAATGCTGCAGGTAGAGAGAGAGAGAGAGAGAGAGAGAGAGAGGGCAAGTGCATCACCCCTTTCCTGATGCTCATCCCAGCCCTTGGATAGAGCCCCGTGGATCGCCAGCTTCTCTGCTGGAAGCTGGGAGTTCTCAGAATGTTGCTTCTGCTCCAGGACCAGTACCAGCATTCTCAGCCCCTTCTGCATCCCTTTCCCTCAGAGGTCCCTATTTGCCTCTTTTTCAGGCTTGGGAGTGGGATGTCCTCTAAATCATTGCTTCTTTTTGCCTTCTTCCCCTCACCCCACCCCCCCATCCTCTCCTTGCACCCCCTTTTCACTGAGAGCCAAGCTCTTAAAGTCAAAAGCCAGGAGGAGCCTTTTTGTTTCTCTTTATGCCGTGCAGCTCTTCCCTGAGGCCCTGAGCATAGAAAGGCACAGCTTGAAGGAAGAGAGGTTGAGGGAGAGACAAAGAGAAGGAAATAACCAGAACTGTTAAAAATTAGTTAAAAACTCAAACATATTACCTCACCACAAATCAATAGCAATTTTAGAACATAGTTTTTTCAAGAGCACACCCACTTCTGGATGCTGCTACAAGCACTGTTCTAGGTGAATTTTGCTGCTCTATGACACCAGAATGCAATGTCAAGACCACTCCTTCATTCATTCATATGCCACAATAGGCATCCAACGGTTTCCTTAAGCAAAACTCTTGTCTTGCTTGCAGATTCTCTCGCTTGCTCTTTTTTTTTTTTTTTGCATGGGCAGGCATGAGGACTTGAACTCGGGTGTCCAGCATGGCAGGCAAGAACTCTGCCTGCTGAGCCACGATGGCCTGCCCAGATATTCTCTTAATTAGGCCCCGCAGAGGTAGGATGGCCATTCACTCAGACAAGTCTTAATTAAGCTTCTTAATTTTCATAAAAGGTGCTCAACCTGCCAGGTTCACTTAAGATGTTGTTTTTAAAATTATTATTAAAAAAGCAATACTTATTTACTATTTAAAAAGTTGCAGAAATGATTAACTTAGAAAGCGAAATCCTGCTGCCTTCTTATACCCCAAGATCCCCACTCTTAGATGTGTGATGTACATTTGTCCAGAATCTTCCTTCATATCTTTCTTTGTCCGTACATATTGAGCTGTTTCATTCTTCTTAACAAAACTGCATAGTTTTCTTGGTTAACTTTTTAAAAATTATTTTTAAAATTTAAGATACAGAATTATAGTAAGGGGGGCTTAGGTGAAATAATCTTAAACACTGTTACCAGTTTCTTAAGTATCCTTCTAGAGATTTCTCTAACCATCTGTTGATTGATAAATCTTTCAAACATTTTTATTGAAAAAAATCTTCACACACATACATTCTATACATGGTATATAATCAATGGCTCACAATATTATCACATCAATGTGTATTCATTACCATGATCGTTTTTTTTAGAACATTTGCCTCACTCCAGAAAGGGAAATAAAAAGAAAAGAGAAAAAACTCATACATCCCATACACTTTACTATTTAATTCATTTTTAATACAAATGGGATCATACTATTCCTTCCGTTCTGCAACTGACTTAAAAATATGTCTTGGGGGCGGGCCACGGTGGCTCAGCAGGCAAGAATGCTTGCCTGCCATGCCCAAGGACCCGGGTTCGATTCCCGGTGCCTGCCCATGTTAAAAATATATATATATATGTCTTGGGTGGGCCACGGTGTCAGCAGGCAGAGTTCTCTCCTGCCATGCCGGAGACCCGGGTTCGATTCCCCGTGCCTGCCCATGCAAAAAAAAAAAAAAAAAAAAGCGTCTTCACTTTTCCTAGCAGTACACCTCCATCTTCCTGGTTCCTATTCGTCACTACACACTGCCTCGCCGTCCGGGAGTGCCATCATTTCTGTGTCTAGAGCCAATTCCCCACCCCATGGAACACCTGCATTCCAGGTCTTTCTCTGAGACAGAAGCCTCAAACTGCCTGCTGCCCCATCTCCAGGAAAAGCAGAGCTGAAGGAACTACTTGACACAGAGAATAATCTGGAGGTCAGGACGCTGTTAATCTTTGCACGCTTCCAGGAATCCAAGTGGCGTTCCTGAATGCAGCCACCCGCAGTGAACAGCAGATCTGATCCACCTGTCCCGGGTCTCCCAGAGAACTGCCGTCACCAGGTCCCAGCCGCGCCCCCACCGCTGCCAATGCTCTCCCCAGGAGGTCATGGATGACTGAGACACAGGGCCCACAGGAGTCCCATGCAAAAAAAAAAAAAAAAAAAAAAGAAGTCTTGTTTCTTCTAAGGAACAGGCCCTGCTTTTTCTTTTAGGATGTGTACTATTTTAATTTCTCATTTTTCTTTTTGGCTTTGGCCTCCCAGAAGCCCAGAGCCAAATTTTAATAATTCACAGTCAGACTTTGCATAACTGCTTACTATTTTTTCCTTTTATCTTATCTGTCTAGTCTTTTGTATTTCCCCTGGACCTTTCATTTTAAAGCTCTTGAATTTTAATTTTTGAACTTTTCTATTTCCTGTGGTTCAGGAATTGGGTATTTTTGTCGGTACTCTTGAAAATCGCCTCTGTTTTTTTTTTTTCCCCCAAAGAGTCAGGGCATTAGAAAGCTGATTTTGGAAGCTGTGTTTCTGAGACACATCTTCCTGCTCAGATGCCTCCTTCTCCCCTGCCCTGCTGATGCGGGGAGGTTTGGAGGGTGCCATGGAGACCAAAAAGGCCAGGTAGGGCGGTGGGTGGCCTCAATAAGAGATCTGTGGCTCTATGACATGGGGCCAGAATTCAGTGCAGCTGCCGGGGTGCCCTGGCAGAGAGGTGGGGGTGCTGTTGGCTTGCTGGGCAGGACTCATTCCCTCAGCTCTGCATTTACCAGGCCTCCTCTGCACCCGAGAACTGGCTCTCTGTCACTCTTGAGATGAGCCTGGGAACTGGCAGGGCCAAGCTGAGCCCTACAGTGCCTTCAGAATCAGAGTCGGAAGGACCTGGGGTTTTTCACGAAATAAGGGGGAGCATGGCAGTCCCCCGAACCCAGCAGGCTAGACGCTGTCCTGTCCCCAGAAGTGAGGAATGACGGTGATAAAGTAATAACCGGGAACAGTAGGCGACCCAGTTTGAACAAAGGGGTGGAGAATCAATGCTCCACAGCCACCACCTGCTTCGTGGGTCCTTTTCCTCCAGCGTTACATATTATATGCAAATTGCAGCACAAACTTAAGACCACTTTTCACGTGGAGTGGCTTCTTTGAGCCTATATGTTATATTTTACAGATCTTCGACAGTAACATTTTTCTTTTCAGCGCGGAAGTTGCTCAAGGTTCATCTGAGACTCTTTTAAATTGCTGCTTTCAGAGAAATAACAATGTAAAATGACACGATGATGTATGGCCCCGTCCTGTAGACCGGGGCTGCGGCAGCCACAAACGCCACCAAACCTCTGGGAATGAAGCGGTCTCTGGAGCGCCATTGTGCAATTGTCCTAACCGGATCATTTTTAATTAGTTGCAATTAATTTTCAGTGACAGCACCCTGCAATATCGAGTCAGAGAGGCCCCGGTGCATGGGTGGGGTTACTGCGAACAGACGGCTGGTGAGAGAGTAGTCAGAGGGAGGTCTCATCACCGGACTCTTACCAACAAGATTTTCCGGGTGGGGTCTGGGGTGTGTGTGTGTGATGATTTCCTGAGCTGGTAGAGGGAACTTCTTTTTAATGAAGCAAATGCTCTGATTCTTTCTCGGCTGCGTGTGGGGCCTGCTGGTGGATACTTATTACCCTCTGCACATATGGCCCTTCTGGGGTGCAAGCTTGTCCCAGAGAGTATCTCGCTGCAGGAACTCAATGTGGTTCAGCCAGATGACCTCTGCCTTAATTGGGGCTCCCCCAGAAGCAGACCCTGAGATGAGAATTTGGACCAGTAGCTTATTTGGGAGATGCCCCAGAGGCGGGGGAAGTGGATCAGGGAAGGTAAGGAAACCAATGAGGGGTATTGTTAAGCAAGTTAGCACTGTGTGCGCATGGAGCTCACTCCTGTCGGGGCGCTCTGGGAGATGACAGAGAACACACATCTCAGTTGCCCCACCCAGGGGAAGAAGGAGCTAAGGCATTTACGCTACAATCTCGTGGGTCACTGGTTGAGGACAGCTCCCCTGGGCACCCCCCAAAGCTCCCGATCTCTGGGACTGCAGACTGCAGATGCTGGCAGCTGGAGGGCAGGCTTGGAGCCCCGGTGTTTTAAGGACAAGGGGACAGGGGTGGGCCCAGGCGGGTGTATCTGCCAAAACTTCTAGGACCCCTTCCAGTTCTGTAGTCCGACAACTGCCTCAGGACCCCTCTGACATCCCTGTAAGGCATTAGATGTTAGAGGCTGAGATGTTAAGTGGGTGACTCGCCCAGGGTCACCGAGCCTGGCCGAGGAGAGCTGAGACGTCGCCACACTGCCACACCACCCCTCACATGTAGGTACCATATCTAGGAACCCCACCCCGGCCAGGCCATCATGAGCTGACTGAGTTTCATTCTCCTGTAGCCAGTGCTGACACTTCCTTATCCTATGTTCCTAGCAGACGTTACTAAGTGACCTTGGTATCCTTTCCACTGCATCCAGATGTGGATTCAGAATTCTCAACCGGTGGCTGCAGGCAGCTGCCATCAAGCAAAGGGAAAATCTATTTACTGCCCAGGGCCTGGAGAGAGTATCCCTCCTGAGCACAATGTTCTCTAATTAAGACATTTTGTGGGGCCCAGATTATATAAGGACACAGTCACTTGGGGCCCCCTACCAGGCTGAATCTCTGAGACCAGGAATCTCGCTTCCACCTCTGATGCACTTATCATTCTAATCAGTGGCTCTAGAACCTAGTGCCTAGGGCTCTTGACCTCCCAACTGTGTCCTCTCTGGGAAAGTGAGGGGTCCACACCCACCTCCCCAAGACTACTCTCTCATAATCCCCAGGCCACCCTTCGTTGGTTAATCAACAGGAAGGGAGTGGGAACTAATAAAACTTGGCCCTTTTCTCAGGAGTAATGATAACAACCACAACACACTTTTATTGAGCACTTACTATAGCCATACACCGGTCTAAGCATTTTCATATACTATATTAACTCCTTTCACAGTGGAGTAACATTATTATCCCCATTTTAGAGAGGAGAAAACCCATGCACAGAGAGGTTAAGTAACTTGCCTAGGGTCACCCAGCTACTGAGTGGGAAGGCTAGGATAATAACTCAGGCCATCTGAGCTCAGACTCATAGTGTTGAAATTCAACTACCCTAGGACTTCTGACACCCACAACACACCTATTGGGTTTTATTTCACGCTCCCCTCAACTGAAATCCACACTCACTAGAAAAAACCCTCTTTCCAAAAATGCAGGGTTTGTCTGATCAAATTGCTCCTCTTTTTTTTTTTTTTTTTTTTTACCTCTTTAAAAACTCAAGTGCATTTGTGCATCCAATTGGGATCCCCTTGAAATAACTGGAGACTCAGGATTGCCACCTTCATCCCGGGCCCCCGGGCCCCTGAGCTCATCATCCGCCTTGGGTTAGGACACAAGGACCCTGCATCGGGCAACTGTGGTTGTGCCCAGGATATGGCTGGGCAGCACCTACCTCCAGAACCCAGCTACCCTTTACAGCTCTTTATGGCGCTACCACCCTTTAACTTATCTAAACTCTGTTCTCTGCACTTGGGCAATCTTCCCATTTGAAACGTTGCCTCTTAGCTTGCAGAAATCACTTTAAAGTCACCATCTCATCACACCAAATTTTCTTTTCGCAATCATCTACATGCATTGTCTTTGGACGGCTAATAAGTTGATTTTAAATGGTCCCAGGGTTTGGGGAGCTTATTTTTCAGTGGCTTCCCTCTAATTTTTATCTAATCAGTCTTCACTTTGACAAGACTGTGTAACCTCTGTTCTAGAGCCTTGAGACTTTCTGTTTTGTCCCCGTTCTCTCAAGTTGAGAGACAGGGTTCTCTGGACTTTGGGTTACCCTACATGTAACTCTTGTACCCGACAAGCTCACTCTTGGGGAGCTTCCATGTTTACTGGGACATGACTGAGGTTTGTGAGATGGTCATTTAAAAAAAAAGTGGAAAAATAAGTATAGCAAAGTGATACATTCTGGGACGGAGGAAAACAGGCTTCAGGCTCAGGCTAGGGGTGAGGGTGGGGAGGGCACAGGTTAGAGGTGGTCAGAGGAGCCTCCTGGAGACGGGGCTGAGACTGGAATTCTCCCTCTGGCTGCCAGCCCATCACATCCACAGCTTCCTTTTTATTACCAGGTTTGTCATGCCCCATTTCCTGTACCACGATGGAAAGCAGAGATAATATATCTACCCTAACCACATAATTTTTTTAAACTCAATATATTGATCCAACTGTAGCATAAGCAGAAATCAAAGGAAAGTAAGTTACAATAAAATAATACATATTTCAATATGTAAATGCTCAGGAACAGTGAAGAAGTCAAATGCTTGCACCCAAATGTAAAACCACTCAGTGGCAGAGCTGTCAACGCCACCTGCAATGGGCAGCTGTGCTGGCCACGTACAGTCCACAAGTGGTGCGCGAGCATGAACAGGAGTTTCTGAAATGGCAATGAACTGTTGGGAGAGTTCTGTACAGAAGAGAGGATAATTTTCCCCTCAAGCATCCCAGGAGCTGAAATTTTCTAGTTCCTAGGAAATTCAATGTATATTAAAGGCATGCAAAAATACCTTGTGCTTAATAAGCAGAACAGAACTGGGTGGAAGCTCAGGTAATTGTAAACAGGGCATTGTACTGTCAGGCCCAGGCCCAGGAGATGCACTGCACAGCCAGTTACATCAGGATGTAAGCGAAGGGCGCCCCCTAGGGGTGGCGACTAGGAAGCGACCTGGGTGCCATTTTCGAAAGTTGCATGGGCTGCAGGAGAATTCTTCATTGTGTGTGACCGTCCTGTACCTTGCAGGATCTAGACAGCACCCCTGGCTCTCCCCATACATACACCCCTAAGTGCCAGCAATGGAACGACAAAATCCACTCACCACAAATTTCCAAGCTGGCTCCCAGCAGAACTATCCTAACGAGAACCACACTGAATTAGAGCCCTCTGAGGCTCCAGCCACTCCTACAGGCATGCAGACATCAGACTTTTCTGACCCCTCTTGATTGCTTCCTCCACTCATCTTTCCCTTTCCACTCCCGTCCTGGTCCCGCCCTCCCAGCCTATGTTCTGAACCAGCGCAGGATCAACCAGGGTTCCCAGCTTCTATTAACAGCCCTTCCCCTCCAGCCAGGCAATGCCTCTCTGCATCACAGTTACAAAGGTCGCCCCACCACCCCACCCCACCTCAGAACTCAGCCCCACGCTGACAGCGCTTCTGCTTCCAACCTCAACTTTTCATACCCATCTTTCTTCCCACTCATCCCCATTCTAGAAACATCTCCTGCCTCCATACCTTTGCTCAGGCCATTCCATCTGTTTGACAGACTCTCTCACCTGTCCCACCTCCTTCCCCCATCTCTGCCCATAGATGCCACCTTATTCACAAGGCCTTTTTGGAAGCTCACAGTCAGAAGCGGTATGCTCCCACGGCGTCTTATTTGTAACTTGCTTAGAGACTCTGGAACAACTTTGTAGAGTGTTTCTCTCCCTCCAGAGCAAGGACCAAGACGTACGCCTTTGGGGGCCTTGGTGGGACTTGAGGTAGGGTGCAGGGTACAGCTCACCTATACATGGGGCATGGATTCCATCAATGGGCTGCTGGGCGCTAAGGGGTTTTCTGAGCAGGCACTGGTGATGTGCGGCATGTATTACTGGGGCAAAGATTGAAGGCTGCTGCCATGCTGACAGGAGGGAAGGGATGACGGCTTGGGCTCAGAGAAAATCAAGAGGAAGCACCAAATCCACTCCACCTAAAAGGTAGTTGGTGCTGCCACCTCCTACCAGGACGAGGGAAAAGAGTGGCCATGACAAGTGGCGAGAGCATTGGCCTCAGGGTCCAAAGACCTGGGATGCAGCCAACAAGCCTCGCTGCCACTTTTGTGGCAGGACATGGTGCCTGGTGGGCCACCATGCCAACAGGTTCCAGTGAGAAGGTATTTTACTAATTTGTCCCAGGCTAAACTAAACCCATATTATTACTATTTGGCCTCATTTTTAAGTCATCAATCTCATTAAACATCTGTGCTGCCTCCTAATCTAGACAAGGTTTAGCAATACAGCTCAGCCTGGATTTTTGTTATTAGAGTACGTTATGTTACTATAGGGTGAAGAATGACACCTTGATTCAGCGTGTTGTCCCACGCTATGCCATTGTTCTGTCCTTATCCCCTGTCCCTTTTCTATCTCCACTGTCATCTCGGAAGGGGTGGAGGAGGGAGAGGGGATGAGGCTGGTTTGGTTATGCAGAGACTTCTTCAGAGGCTCTGCCCACTGCTTCCCCTTAGCCCCAGGCTTTGTCTCTGGAGGATGAGCTCCCATATCTGTCCTGCTTGGGTCCTCAGGCCCTTCTTCATTCTCAGGGGTCCTCCCTCTTCTGTGACCTCAGAGTTTCCAGCTGTACCAAGGGTGTGGCCATGGGAAAGAATGCTTTGAGTGAAGGCTTGAACCAGAGGAGGGTGAGCACCGGTGGCCTGAGATATGTTACGAGCACTCCCCCATGGAGTTCACCCAAATATGTGGAGTAGTAGGTCGAACAGTGTCCCCAGATTTCATGTCCCCCCAGAATTGCACAATGTGACCTTCTGGAAATAGGGCCTCTGCAGAAGTAACTAGTTGAGAGGAAGTTGTACTGGAGTAGGGTAGGCCCTAAACCCAACAGCTGGTGTCCTTATAAGAAGAGGAGAGGACGCACGGAGAGACACAGAGGAAGCCGTGCACAATCAAGACAGACTGAAGCAGCCATGAGCCAAGGTACCCCAAGGATTGCTGGGAGTCACCAGAAGCTAGGAAGAAGCAATTGGGAGTGGGCCCTGCTGATACCTTGATTTCGGACTTCTGGCCTCGAGAATTGAGAGAGAATACGTTTCTGCTATTCCAAGTCATTTTGGCACTTTGTCATGTCCTAGGAAAGTGACAGATTTTGTGGTCTGGGACGTCTGAGGGAGACAAGGAGTTGCGGGGTGCCTGGGGGAGACAGGAGTGGGTGTTCCATCACCTGCCAGGTCTGCTGCAGGGCCCCTGGGTGCCCTGCCTGGAGCCTACTCGGTAACATGTGACCTTTGACCTCTGCCCTGCCTTCCCTGGGAGCAAAAGCTGCAGAGAGCAGCCTCCCTGCTTCACTTTCTCTGATGTCCCCACAGGGCCCAGCTGGAGGCCCAGGAACACTCTCACCAGAAAAGATTTTTTAAATACGGATGGCCTGGGCCCCAGCCTGGAGAATTGGATTTGACAAAGCCAGGTGGGGCTTGTACTACTGCATTTTAAAAAAATCTCTCAGGTGATTCTGACCAGAGAAGGGAGAGACTTTTGGCCGTGGCTGTTGAGCAGGCACAACTGGCCACTGCCTAGGCAAGACCCTGAGCAAAAGAGGCGGATTCTGGGTAGAAGTAGGGGGCATCTTTGGTGTTTTGGCTTAGTCTCCCTGGAGAGATGCCCCCAGGGTCCCACAGAGAGCCTTGCCCTCAAGATCCAGCCTTGAGCCAGCTGAGGAGACAAAAGACCCACAGTGCAGCCCCAAAAGGTCTGCTCAGCTCCTATTCTGGGTCTGTCTCCCAGGCCAGGGGCTACGACTGGAAACTGGGGCTGTGGGGGGTAAGGTGGCCTTGAGCCTTCTCTGCTGGCCTTGGGCTGCGGAGCTGCCAGGGAGAATGAATGCAGGCCTCGCGCACTCCTTAACAGAGAAGGGAGGTGTGTGCGTGCATGTGCACGTGTGTTTGTGCAGGCTTGCACACACTCTCCTGCTGCTGCTCTCTGGCAGGGAACCAGAAGTTAAAACCCCTCTTTGTGGCTCTGTCATACCCAGGGGTGGGGAATTCTAATATATTTGCCCGTGGGTAAGGGTGGAGGGGATGTGGGATGGAAGATTGAAGTGGGGGTGGCAGGTGGGGGGTGCTCAGGTTTCTTTCTGGTCATTTTGAACAAGGCCAAGGAGGGGAGCCGGGAGGGGGAGCCCCTACTCTCAGCTGAAGCTGAGCAGCGGTCCCCGCCCCCACACGGGGCTGAATCTAATGTCTTCTGATGGGACAAATTGGTGAGCACGACTATTAGCTGGGTGACATCAAAAGGCATTAATCTCTGGTTCCTGAGCAAGACCAGCCCCGCATTAGTGCCTCACACCCAGTCATTATTAAGACTTTAGCCCAAGGGTGTAATAAATGTTTTATGGCATGCAAACCAAGGTAATGGAATGCAAATCCCATAATATAGCCATACATTTATTTTCTAATGGAGCAAATGATGATGTATTTTATCTGAGAAGAGCTGCCGATAGGGTCTGCTTGGGAAATGTGAAGTTAGGGACCCAAAGGGTGAGAGGGTGGCCCTGCTCGAGTGGGAGCCGCGGTGGGACTTCCCAGCACTGGTCAGGCTTCCGTGCACACAAACCTTCTGGGCAAGTCCATCACTCTTGCCCGCACACCCCGAAGTATCCTCTCTTTGGGGGGGGGGGGGTGTATATCGAACATTCTGAAGCTTAATTATGTCCCCCTTTTCAGAGTGCCGTCTCCTTCCTGGGAGCCCCTGCCCCCACCCGGGGCTGCATATCAATAAGACCCTCAGTTCATATTGGCATTCCAAAAATATGGCCGCGTTAAGGTGTGAAATGATAATGGGATCAAGGGGCGCAGGGATATTTTTCCAGTGGTGTTAGGGCCTGGCGTTGGTGCCAGTTTTGCTAAGAGGCCCGCGCTTTTCAGCTCTGGGGCTGGTGGGGGAGCCAGGCTGGCTGCTCCAGAGGCGTGGAGTCCTCAGGAAGGGCTTTGGAAGATTGGACCCTCCCTGAGTCTCTCTGATTGCTGCTCCTGCTTCAAGGAGAAACATGCTGATTATTCCAGTTGTCCAAAAAAGAGTACAGGCTGCTTTCTGCAGTGAGAGGAGCGCTGCGTGCCCAGAAACCCCGGGGTGCCTTCTCTTTTGTCATCTCCCTGCCTGGGCACCCAGCCCCTGGCTGAACGATAGGACTCATTTCATATCTGGATTCATGGGGCATCGAGGAAGCTCACGACCCCTCCCTGCCCTCAAGTTGCTGATGGTCTCACTAGGGAAAAGGATCCGCATCTGAAAAGACAGGACCCATGGAGGAGGTGTGTGGCTCCAGGATCATCTGAGTGATGTAGCTAAGAAGTGCATTGCTCCTTGTACAACTTCTAAAAAAAGGAAAAGGAAAAGGTACCTATTATGGGTTAAATTGCCCCAAAGATAGGTTGAAGGCCTCACAATGGAAACCTACTTGGAAATAAGGTCGTTGCAGATATAATTAATTAAGTTGAGGTTATATGGGAGTGGGATGGACCCTTAATCCAAGGTGGCTAGTGTCCTCAGAAGAAGAGGAGACGAGACCCCAAGACTCAGGCACGCAGGGAAGACGGCCACATGAAGACAGAGGCAGAGACTGGAACAAGAGAGAATATGGGTGCTGTAGAGGAAGGATGGAGACCGGACAGGCAACCCCCAGAGCAGGGAGCCTCTTCTAAAACCCTGGCTGCACCCAGACCTTCTCTGGGGGCCCATGACACCTCTACCCAAATCTGAGTTATTGGTGGGCCTCTTCTGTAAGCTTTCCCATGGCATGGCATGCTTCGTGCTCCTCTTTGGCCACCTCACTCTCTCCCCCAAAGATCTAACCAATGACTTGTGCATTATAGTCACTCAGTAAGAATTTGCTGACGTATGAAAGAATGAATGAGGAACTGTGCTGTGGCTGGGCCCCCAATTTTTATTAACTGCAAGGTTAAAAGCTATCGCGAGTCAGGGGCACAGCAAAGGGGCAGAGGGAGTGAGTCAATTAACACCTGCCTTTTTATTTCCAAATCGAATTGTTGCTTGAGGTTTGGGGATGATGTAACCACTCAGCAGCAGTCGGGGCAGGATTTATGGCCCCCAGTTTGTGGCACCGTGGTCTGAGCAGGCAGCTGGTAAGAGGCAATTACCCTGACTGCCCTCACCTGGAAGTCTCCTGAAAATAATGGTTGTACGACAGGAAGGCACCTTGTCAATTATAAAGCTGTCTCCTTGGGTCTAGGGTGGGTCTGAGTTGAGTCACCTTTTCCTGGGCTAATTTGGAAATGCGTCCAGTTCAGGCCTGGCTGTGTGCTGGGTGGAGGGCGGACTGAGTATGCTGTGGAGCAGAGGGCCAGGGGACAGGCGGGGTAGGAGAGTAACCAGGCTGTGCGTCCCAAGATCCAGGAAATGGCTCCATTGGATCCATCTTCAGGTTGGTTTGCATTTGAGTAGGGAATGGCATTGACCAACACTGGGAGTCCCTTTGCCTGTGTCCCTTCATTGTCTGCTACCTGAGATTAGCAGGATTGACATCTGCTGGAAGCTTCCAGAAATGTAGCTGGTGTGGCCGGGAAGCCCTGACCACTCCGTGGCCTTCTGTAGGGCTTAGGAGAGAGGGAGGAAGCCAGGCTTCCCCTCCAGCCCTTTCCACCAGTACTTGGGTCCAAATGATAGATCTTTGACTGGATCATTAAATGCTGATTAAAGTACTGGAGCAAAGAACAGGAGGGAAAAAACCAACACCGAGTGTTGTACATACATACGCAGTCCCAGCCCAGGCCCCCCTTCGCTTTCCGCAAGCTGCCTCCAAGTTCGTTCCAACCCTCCATTGGAAATGCTATAAAAGGCCAGGTTAATTAAGTCCTATATATTACCAGTGCAAACACTTCCAACTTTATTCCGGCGCTTGGTGAGTGAGAGGAGGAGGCCAGGCAAGGTCCAGGCAGCTCAGGGTAATAAAACAGAAGACTCAATTACCTTGTACATTTGCAGTTTTTATAAAATCATTTAAAGTTCTCCCAGCCCAGTGAAAATCATGGTGGAGAGGGATTGGAATCCTGAAACTGAGCAGGAGCTTAGGGAACCAGGGAGTTCAGAGCAACAGTGGTTTAGGGAAGTCTATCTTGGCTGTCCCCCCACTTCTAGTCCAGGAGTCCCCGCCCCCACACACACTGTGGCTCAAGACAAATTATGGGGGAAGGAGAAAGGAAAGGGACGCCCCAACTAATGCATTGAGCAACCACTTGGTGTAGAGTACTAAAGATGGTGCTTAGCATAACGCATTCATTTTATCCTCACAGTGAGCTGGCAGTTAGGTATTGTTCCCATTTACAGATGAAAAGACTGAGGTAGCAGAATGAGTCTTTTTTTTTAATTCAATTTTTTTATATTTGCTATAATCCTCAGGACTTGCTATCTTTTTTTTTTGTATGCTGTGTGGCAGGATTCACATTTCATTCCTTTTCCATGTGAATATCCTGTCATCTCAGCACATTTGTTGATTTTTATTTTTTTTATGTTTTATTTTTGTGTGTGTGAGTGCATGGGCTGGGACCCGAAGCCCGGTCTTCTGCATGGTGGGTGAGAATTCTACCATGAACTACCCTTGCACCCAAGGAATGAGTCTTTTATGCCTGACCAAGAGGGATCCAACATCCACAGCCTGACCTCTCTCACCTCCTGAATTCCAATCCTTGCCCCTCCCTAGGGATCTGATACCAGGCCTAGTACCCACCCAGCAAGGGCAATGTTAAGAGGCTCCGGAGACCCACTGCATACCAACTGGGTGCCCTTGGGGAGGAAATTATTTAACTTCTCTGAGCCTATGTAGTCTCTTCCTCTGGAAAACAGTATCAGCACCTCCCTCATAGCATTGGTGGGAAGATTGAATGGGACAGCACTGTAAAATGCTCAGCCCAGAGACTGACGTCTGAGGTTATGATGATGATGATGATGATGCTAGCTCTACCTCGTCTTGTCATGACCAGTTCATTACATGTCCAGAGCCATAGCTAGTCATGAGCTCATCATGACCAGCTCTCCTGGTCGTGCCAGTGTGCCAAAGGGAAGGCCTGGAAGAGCCCCCCTCGCTTCTTCCTCTACTCCAAAGTCACCTCATTTGCCAGTGGATCCTCCCATTTGAGTCTCACCAAAGGGCAAGAACTTCTTTCCTATTGGGGAACCCTTTCTTCCCCCCTAAGGGGCCAACAGAATAGTTATGTATAAGTAAAAAAAAAAAGACTGTATGGTTTTTTTCTTCAACAAACAGAAAATGCTCGATCTGCCTGCTCCTTAAAAATGAGAGTATAAAACTTCAGTTCAATTGCAGCCCCCAGACGGAGACATTATTCTCTAGGCTGTCGCTACAAGGAACCCAGAGCAACGTTTCCCAGAAGATTGGAGAGAATTAAACCCAAAGTTCTCAAATCTTGATCAATTATCTCTAGGCCTCAGGGGGAGGATGTTGGTGGAGGTGGGGTTGAAAGGCCGCACAGCTGGGAGTCAGCAGGGAAGGCGGTGCCCAGTACATGGTAGATTCAGGTCACTTATGTGAACATATGGCACGGTAAGGTCCTGGTGCCCCTCTCAGATCCTCCTGTTTGGAGAGTTTTCTCTGAGCTGTGCTGAGGAAATATTACTGTAATACTTCCAATTCTTCCTGCCCTCCTAGAACCCTGTCCCTCCCCCCACAAGAGGCAGAGTCTATTTTCCCTGCCCTTGAAATCGGACAGGACTTTGGCTATCTGGACAAATCACATGTGGCAGATATGACACTGTGTGACTACTGAAGAGAAGTCATAACAGGCAATGTCGTTTTCACTTGACTCTCTCTCAGGACTCTCAACCTTGGAATCTAGCCACCATATTGTGAGGAAGCCAAAGCTATCTGGAGAGGCTACATTAAATATTCTGATCAAGGTCCCAGCTGAGGTACCAGCCAAGAGCCATTATCAGCCACCTGAAATGAGTGAATGAGATTTTCAGGTGATTCCAGCCCCCAAGGGTTGAGTCACCTTCAGCCTTCAAATCTGCCAGCTGAGGCCCATCTATCATGGAGCAAAGACAAAGCATCACTGCCATACCCTCTCTGAATTCCTGGACCCACAGATTCCATAAGCGTAATAAAAAGTTGCTTTACAACACTAAGTTTGGGGTCATTTTTAACCTGGCAACAGATAACCAGAATAGACAAATATGCCTCTCAATGTTAGGTTCAGTTCTAGGGGTGGCCCCACAAGAGAGTCATTGACCAATTGAAGAAATTTTTGAAGAATATAATCCAGATGGAAAGGGCCCTGGAAACTCTGACCTAAGATGGTGAAAGCTAGGGTTGTTGTTGGTGGTGGTGATGGGAATCAACCATGACCTCCCTACTCCTCTGGGAAGAGAGGACTTATTCTAGGTGGCCATGTGGTATGGTGGAAAGGAATAGGCTACGGTACTAAATGCCCTGGCCTCATCTTTTCTTGCCTCCCTCCTACTAGCTGTGTCACTTGGACAAGTCTGTCAACTTCTCTGAACCTCAAAGGGATAATAATGTCTCTCTTGCAGGATGCTAGTGAAGATTAAGTAAGATAATTCAATGACTCACTGGAACTTAGGTCCTTAATAAATGTTCTAACAAAAGGTCTTTTGGTTACAAGATATAGAAACCCACTAAAAACTACAAATAAGTAGGAAATATTTGTGAAAAGGAATTTGCAAGATATCTCTTATAGGTTAAGGGTGGGAAGGAGGATTAAAACATAACTTTCCTCCATCTCAGGGTTTTAATGTGTACACATAGCATAAGAAAGCAGCTGTGGATTCAAAGTCTTGTCATGATTAATAGCAGAAATTTCAATAGCTACAAAATGAAAGGCTGCAGTTGGGACCTGAAGACAAGTTAAATCTGGGTCCTGGACTTGCTCATGAAGAGAAATATACCAGCGAAGGAGCACAGGTCTGCCTTGTACATGTATACATATGGTTGCTCCTGAAATGAAGGGTGAAGGGAGCATGGAGAGCTGGCTGAATTCACCAGGACAGCTCTTGCCTGGGCTTCTAACCAAGGTTGTGGAAAAGGTGGTAGGAGATGGATCTGGAAAGCTTCCAAGAGCCAATCTACCACCACATAGACCATCAACACATTAATCCCACCATGGGGGGAAAGAGTCTGAAAGAGTGCTACGCTCTCCTTCATATCACCAGTCAGACAGCTATCTCCCTTCCATAAGGAGGCAAGGGGAGGGGAGCTGAAATTCCCTTCCAAGCACATGCCTCAGGTTAGTTCCTTTCTCCATGGGCACAGTTGGGAACCAGCGGGAAGGGAGGAAAAGGTTCTCCCAATAACATTCAAGAGCAGGAAGCCAAGTTTAGCTTCTTTCCACATAGCTACTCCCTTCAACTACTTCCCACTGCAGACTGGCTTTTGCTGCTTGCTCAGCAGCAGATCCACAGCCCAGGGCAACCAACCCAGCCACAGTGGACGATGTGCAAGACTTCACCTCCAAAGGACTTTCTAACACTGAGTTTCTGTGAAGTCAACTGTAACCTACCCCAATTAGCAAGTTGCCTCTCCTGTTCTCAGATACCTTCCTGAAATAGTTTCCATTCTTCATGACTCCAAAAGGATCTTGCAGCCTACACAAGGAAAGAAAAGAAAGAACTAGTATTTACAAGCAATACAGATTTATCAGGCTTTGCAGTAGGCCTTTTATATCCATTATTTCTGACTCCTACATAATCCACACAATATCAGTATTTTTCAGAAGAAGAAATTGAAGCTCTATAAAGTTCAGTAGCATGTCTGATATGACCCAGCCATTTAGTGGTAGACCTGGGATTCAGTTCACAATTTGGCTCTGAAGCACATGCTTATTTATTGTACCATACAATCTCCCTTCTTCATTTACAATCTTTGTACCTTTTATTGTTTTTCTTGCTTTATTGCAGTGGCTAGGACATCTAAGAAAATGTCTGGCTCAATCCTACTTCAAGAGAAAAAGCTTTCAATATTTTGGCATTAAGCATGTTTGCTGAAAGGGTTTTATAGATAACCTTCATTCAATGAAGCTTATTTTCTTTGTTCACTAAGGATTTTTTAACATGAACTTATGTTGAATTTTATCAAATGCTTTTTGTGTATTATTTGGATATTTATAAGATTTTTTCTTTTATTCTGTTAATATGATGACTTACATCCTGATATTACTGGATTAAACCCACTTGGACCTATTATCTTTTTAATATATCTCCAGATTTGGTTTGAAAATATTTTGTTTCAGATTTTTGTTCAACTACCTTTTTAATCAATAAGGAAGATCCCCCTTCTATCAAGTCCTGAAAACTGTGCTGCGGTTTCATTCCATGTTCTCTTGTCTAGTGGTTGGGGAGCTGATGTTTTTTTTATTCATTACTAATGCAACAACCTGTGAATGCCCCTAACCATGCTTTCCTGAGCCTCCCATGGAGGGGGACAAATGCATTCTAAGCATAATCCTGAGCTGCCTGCAACTCCCTCAGAAAGTTCAAGAGAAAGCCAAATTCATTTCCAGGCTGGAATCCTAAAGACAGCTCATCCATGTCCCTGGATGATTAAGGTATGGGGTTGGCTGAGCCATCTTCCCCCACCCCACTGCACCCATACCCCACTTCTCATGTGTACCCCCTTTGGCATCTTCTTTGCTCCTCACCAATTTTCCAAGCTGAACAGACTCTTGTGCTTACTTTGGCAATGGTCACACATGTTCTGCTTTCACATTTATTGCTTGTTCATTTTCATTTCCCCACTGAGGACAAGCTCATCTATGAGGGCTGGGATCTGGGGACGAGAAGGGAGTTCATGGGGTAGTGAGGAGTTATGTTTTATCTCAGCGTGATCTCATGTGTGCTTATGCTGGAGGGACAAATAGACAGTGTGGCCTCAGCAATGGCTTCAGTGAGGTACCCATTTGGGATTTGCTCTGCTGTCTACCCCTCCTAATGGCATCTCTGTCCTTCCTGACAGTTTTAGAAGGACCGTAAAGGGTGGCCTTGGTGGGCTGTGCCCCTGAGCTTTTACCTGTGGTGGGATCCCCAACTTGCAGCCCCCACCCTCCATCTGCCGCCTCTGCTAGGACCTCCCTGCTACCCTGCAGCCCCTTCCCCAGAAGAGCAGCCCTCCCTGAGTTCTGGCTCCTTCTAAGGGTGACTCCCCGAGGGTCCTGGCAGCATTGCCCTCCACCTGGCCGCCTAGCTGAGCAGAGCAGAGGACACAAGCAGCGGCCAGGCCTTCCTGCCAGGTCAAAGGCTGCTGTTGACTCTCTCAGGAATTGGCTACTTAGCCAGTGCAGGAGGCTGATGCCTTGGGGGACAAGCCAGTGCCCAGTTGGGCACTAAAAGGGTTAAAGAAATGTGGTAGAAGTCAGAGAATGGGGGTGAGCAGCACTGCTGGAGGAAAGCTAGCCTTGTGCATGGATAATTAGAACTGAACATCGGTAAACAATGCCTTTTCCCCTCATTAGGGACAAATCTGTATGTATAATGTGCCTATTTTCTCTTTCATTAACTTATAAATGGCCACTGCTTTAAAGACATTTAACCAGCAGTTTTGACTTGCCTGTCAGCTCCAGTCTGAGGTGTCTTCTCCCCTTCTACGTAGACAGAGGTGCCACCTCAGCACAGAGCTCCCAAGAGGAGAGCGTCTGGGGTGAGGGGTGGAGGGCCTGAGCTGCTGCAGCTTCCAGGAGGGAGTGGAGAGAAGGGTGGGAGTCCCACCCCAGGCGGCCCTTCCCTTCTTGCCCCCCATCAGCCCCTCACCGTCCCCTCCTCTCTGCCATCTCCGAGGACTGACCCTCCTTCTCTAAATCGCCTTGTGTGTGCACTCGAAGTAGCTCAAGGAGCCTGACTCTTCCCTTCAATGGGGAGCCCCTGAGAATGCACTCAGCAACAAGATGCAGCCTCAGACCCCCAAAGGTGAGAGATTTCTGCCTTCCTGAACCACACAGTCCAATAGAGAGACCAGCACTCATATAAATGTAAGGAAGTAAGACCGTAAGAGAATTTCTCATGAAGCGGAAGTCTTTACTAAAGGCAGGGAAGGCCTGCAATCAGTCTGGAATCTTCACCCGGAATTGGCATCGTGTGTCCCTCATCAGGCCGGGCCCCTCAGAGGATACTGACCATGTCCCTCCCCTGAGACTAGGAGGTCCCCTGGAGGCAAAGTCTGGGTCTCTCCCATCAGACCGGAGACCCTCAGAGTTAGGAATTATTGCTTCCATTGAGTTGAAAAATCCCTGGAGCCAGGGGTCTGTCCGAGATCAGGGTCTTTCACTGGGTAAATCCCAAGGCCCTGGATAAAGCAGGGGCCTGGCTGCTGCAGCAGCGTCCTCCTAGACTCATACATTCACGTCTGCCACGTTTGCTTTGTCCATCAAGCCCTTGGTGCCCACCTAGCCCTATGCCAGGACTCGGAGGGGCAGGGATGATATTAAACGTGGAGAAAACATAGTCCCTGTCCTCAGGAGCACCCACAGGCTCTTCTATTTTGCAGTGACACTAATCCACACAAAGCAATGGTGAGACAAGGAAAAGGGGATGACATGAACAGTTACCAAGCACCCACTGTGGCAGAGGGACCCATGTATACTAGACACACTGATCTAGCATCCCACATAAGAGTCCACAATCCCAGGAGGGGGATAATATTTCCCCCATTTCCAATTGAACAGCTGGAGGCCCAGAGAGGCAAAGCAATTCACCAAGGTCACACAGCCAGTCAGCGTTGGAACTGGGAATTGAATGCAGCTGTCAGCTCTACAGCCCAGGTTCTTTCCACCACATCTGCCACTCGGGAATAAAAGTGTCTTGTGCACAGCAGAGGCCAGAAGAGAAGAGGAAGCGCCGTGGGAGTGGAGGAGTCAGGGAAGGCTTCCTGGGGGAGAGGAGCTTCGTGGGACTGGGACAGCAGGAGAGATGTGGCGAGGCCAAGGGTGTTCTCAGAGTCTTCTAGTGGGGAAGCTGGGGGGAGCCCACTTCTGAACCCCACCTGTGTCTTCGCTGGGTAGGAAATGTGGGGAGCCCTCAGGCCTGGGGATTTATCCTGGTAATAATTTTAACTTTAGACTGCCTTCTGATTGATGCCAAAGTGTTGCACCCTGGGATGTTCTCACCATTACCGTGATCATTAGCACTGTGGTAATTCCAAGGAATTGGAAACAACCAGAAGAACCATCCATAGGAGAATTGAAAAATCAAATATGGTCTATTAAGATGTAGAACGGTCCACAGCAGTTAAAAGGAATGAAACAGAGCCTTGCGAGCTTGACGTGGCTAAATCTTTAAGACCTGCTGTTGAGTGCAAAAACCACATGTATTAGGGTGCAGTCAGCGTGATAGCACTGATCCAAGAAGAGAACCCCCAGACAAAGCACTTACAACGGTTACATTTTGCATCGATAGGGTCTCTAACATGCACCTCCAGCTGGGGACGGGCGTAACTGAGATGGGAGGTGATCAAAGAGGACTTTGGCCTTTGGAGGGTGACCTCCTGTCCAGGTCTGCCCAGGATGGCCTCTGTTGCTGGCATGGTGAATAACAGTGTGGCCTTTTGCTCTGAGATGCAACCTACTTTAGGTGATAAATTATAGAATCATCTTATTTATCTGTAGTGTTTAATATTTTACAAAAAAGCATGTATTAATTCATCACGTGTGACAATTCCCAAGAAGGTAGAAGGTAAAGCTCTCCTCCCACTCCCAGGCTTCCAATCTCATCCCTCAGAGGTAACTACTGTTAACAGCTTTCTAGCACCCTTCTAGAAACTGTAAATGCATGTACAAAGACATAAGCTTACAACAGAGAGAGAGAGAGACAAAGAGAGAAGTACGTGGAATTATGTAGAACACACTGTTCTGAAACTTGCTTTTCCCCTTAATTTCATCTCTATCGGGACCATCAGGAGAACTGGTGAACGCGTAGCTCTGCAGGTTCCACCTCTAGAGATGCAAATTCAGTTGGCTGGCAGTGGGGTCCATGGACGTGCATTTTGGACAAACTTTCTGGTTGATTCTAATGCTACTGGTCCATGGAACAGTTGTTCCTCCATTCATTTATTTATTCTATAAATAATTATGGACCCTCGCTTTAGGTCAGGTCCTGGATGAGCCTGGAATTCAGCAGTATACGCAGCACAGGAGTTCCTGCCCTAAAGGGGCACAGCTCGGGTCTCCTTCCAGTGAGTCTGTTGGTTCTCTGGGTTATGAGCAAGGATTTTGGAGCCAGGCAGACCTAGTCCTCCACTTCCTCTTACTAAGTGACCTTAGGAAAAATACTTAGCTGCTCTGTGCCTCAGTTTCCTTATCTGTAAAATGGAATTAATGATCCCCATTCTACGTGGTAGGCACCCAAAAAATTATAGCCACTGCTATTAATAAATAAGTATATTATTTGAGTATAAATAATAAATGTATTATTAATAATAAATCCCATGTAGCGTTCTTGCCAAAGGTGTTTAAGGTGAGCCCAGCCATGGAGAAACCACCGGGCAAATCCTAACTCAGAGACCTTCTGTAAAACAACTGCCTTGCAGGCTCCACAAATGCCAATGTTATGAAAGGGAGGGAAAAAAAGTGGGAGAACTATTCTAGAATAAAGAAGAAAGACTAAAGACGCAGACAACTAAATACAAAGCATATTTCAGGCTTGGATTATAAAGTTTAAAAGAAAACAGCCGCAAAGAACATTATTGGGACAATTGGGGAGACAACGGCACAGAATATAATAATCTTGTAGCAATTTCCTCAGTGTGATAATTGCCCTGTGACTGTGTAGAATACCGTTGTTGTTAGGAAATGTACGTTGAAATATTTAGGGATGAACTGTCATGATGGCTGCACAGAATTCTCAAATGGTTCCAAAAATCGTGTGTGTAGGATTGAGGGAGGAAAAGACAGAAATAGAGAGAGGGTAACAAAATAAAAGCAATGAGCCAATCTAGCTGAGTAGCTTATAGGTGGTCCTGGTTTGGCAACTTTTTTGTCGATTTGAAATTTTTCAGGGTAAAAAATTTTTTTAAAAAGTAAAATCTTACAGTTTTTAAATTTATGCGGGATGGTGATTAATTTGTGGAGGAACTGGAGGCGCTGGGGCCACCCTCTCTCAAGCACTGGGTATGCTGACTTAGTGAGGTTTTGGGGACAGAATCCTGGCCCCACATGAGACAGATTCAAGTCCTAACCCCCAGCCCTGGGGCTGTGAACCCATCTGTAAGCAGGACCTCTGAATACGAGATCTATTAGTTAAGGTGTGGACTCAAATGTAAGGAAGCTCATCAAAGATCCTATTTAGATGGGGGCCAAATTGAATTTGAGGGACCTTCTCCATATGACTCAAGTCCCTTTCTTTTTTTTCACTAGTATTTCCACCTACCCAATTTATTTTACCCTTTATCCCTCCTACTATTTATTTATATCCATATATTTTTTTAATCATCTGTCCATGCCCTGGACAAAAGGAGCATCAGACACAAGGTTTTCACAATCACACAGTCACATTGTAAAAGCTATATCACTATGCAACTGTCTTCAAGAATCAAGGCTACTGGAACACACTTCCACAGTTCCAGGTACTTTCCTCCAGTCTCTCCAATACACCATAAAGTAAAAAGGGATATCTATATAATGCATAGGAATAACCTCCACGTTAACTTCTCAACTCTGTCTGAAATCTCTCAGCCACTGACACTTTTGTCTCGTTTCTCTCTTTCCCCTTTTGGTCATGAAGGCTTTCTCAATCCCACGATGCCAGGTCCTGGCGAATCCCGGGAGTTCTGTCCCACCTGAGTCCTTTTAAGGCAGAGGAAATTTGAACACACTCAGTAGAGGTCAGAAGAACCCAGAGGATGAAGGAGCTCACCCTGTGACAGAGGCAGAGAGGAAAGGCAAGCCAGGTAGCCCCAAGTGCAGCAAGCCAGCCCCAGGGCGCCACAGACTCCAGGGAAAACCTGGCTTGTCTAGACCCTCATTTTGGACTTCTAGCCTCCAAAACTGTGAGATGATAAATCCCTGTTGCTTAAGCCAACCAGAGTGTGCTATTTGTCACAGCAGACCTGGCCAGCTAAGACAAGAGTATTCCCTGGAGCTGGGCACTTAATGATTTGTCCTCTTTTTTGTGTGTATGTTACATGTCAATAGATATGTTTATCTAGAATAATCATAACAAAATATCTCCTGCAATATCTTATTCTCTGGTCTGGGTGTGAAAATGAGAGGGCCCATCCCTCCCTGACTGTTGTGTTATTTCCCAGAGGAGGAGAGCAGGGTCTGAGTCTGGGCAGGGGCCAGGCTGCTTCCAGGAGGTGCCCCCACCCAACCTCTCAGCTGAGTCCTACTTCTGCCACCAGCCTCTTGGCAGGAGGCTGGCCTGGATTCCACACTTCCAGTTCTCCTCTCTCAACAGCTCTGTGGACCAGATGGATGTGGGCTTAATGAGGCATCTCATCTTGCGTGAGAAGTAAGTCCAGGGGTCACATTTTCCTCTCCTTGCATTATTTCCCTGTGTACTTGGTCTGATCTGCTTCACTAACTGCAGACACAAACATGGTCACATCTCTGGATTTTGCAGATTAATTGCTAGAGTCCTCACCTACCTAAATTAGCATGACTGATACAATGGCTAATACACTCATGGAGCTTACTACATGCCAGAACTGCTTCTAAGTTTTTCTCATGCACATTTAATGCTCACGACAATACTTACAGATGAGAGAACTGAGACAGAGAGAAGTAGAGTAATGTGCCCGAACAGAAATGGCTGCATAATTTATGGGGTCCCTTGTTCAAAATTATGAAGAATTTCATGATACTGAGGATTAAATCAAACATGGCACCCTTCTCAGGGAAGGCCCTGTGACCCCTCCCTGAGCACAATGCAAACCAGTAGGCAGTGCCTTGGGGAACTAGAGCCTAAGGAGTCTGGCTCAGAATTCATTCTGAGCTATACTGACTCTTTAAAAGTCAGAATCTTCCTCCCCTCCCATTCCCCAAACTGTCCAAGAACCGGAGAACTTTACTCAGTCCATCAGGCTCTGCCCTGTCCTTGAAAACCAGGCAGAGAAAGAACTGGACAGCCTCATCTGTCTGCTGCCAGAAGAAGTCAATGCTGAAAACGGCCCTGTGCAATCTGACAGCTCCGTGTCCGTAGCTGCTGAGGGCTCTTGCTGGTCCAGCCCCCTGGACACCCCCCCACACACTGTGGGGCCCACCCTTGGGCTCCAGGCCACTGCTCTTTTATTTGCAGCCATCATTTCCACCAAACAACCACGGCCAAAACATCAGGGTGAGGACAGACTGAGCTCTGCCACCTGCTGGGCCAGTACCAGCCTCCCTGATAAGCACCTGTGCCCCTATTAGGGTGCTTGGCCTCTTCAAATGTCCCATTTCCCCCCTGATGGTGGGTCCCCCCTCTGGGGTCCTTTCTATCCTTACCTGCCAAAGGGACTCAGAGGGGACTGAGTCCAAGTCAGAAAGCCTCTAGTAATGTTAAATTCCAAAAGGGAAGGTCAGGTGGAGTCTCGATAATCCTCCCAGGAGGCTGCCTGGATGCCACTCCCTTCCTCTGTGACCAGCACTGCACCCCAAAATGAAAAGGCCACCCTGCTCAGAACCTCAACATTCTCTGTTGCATGCTTTCTCCAGGGCGACGTGGTTGCCTGTTCATTTCGTGGCTGCATAACTACGAGATGTGACATTACTGCTCATTTGCCAGAAAATCTAGCTTTGCCTTGCTAGGTGCTCCCTCACACAGAGTTTCATACCACTGATAGATCAGTGTCACACCCAGATGCTTTCTTAATGACATAGGTGGATAAAAGGGGATGGGAACTGAGACTTTAAAGAGAAAAGAACCGGCGCTGCATGGATAGGAGGCAAAGCTAGTGACATTTGGGTTCCTATTTTTACTAAACCTCACTTCTGCCCGCTGGCTGGTGAGATCCAAAATTTTTGGATTATTATGGGTACCGTGGGCATCTCTGCAGTCAGGCAGGCTGGGATGAACCACAGGTCACCCCTGTGAGTCAGAAATATGTTTAGCTACAAGTAACAGAATAGCCAACTAACAGTGGCCTAAACAAACGGGTTTATGTTTTTCCCATGATGGAAAGCTGGAGGTAGGAGGGTTACTGGCATCAGTTTACCAGCTCAGTGATATCAGAGATGACATCACTGCAATTCTCTTGGCCTTTCCCTCATAAAGGCTGATGGCTGCTGCAGCTCCAGCCTTCAGGTCTACATTCAAGGCAAAAAGAAAAGGGAAGAAGGGGTATTCCAGGAGTACCCAATCCTTAGGAAGCAAAAAGCTTCCTAGAGCCCCCAGACAATTTCAGCTTATTGCTCATTAGTTGGGACTACGCCACATGGTCTGTCCTAGCTGCAAGGGAATCTGGGAAAGTGCGACTCTTGTCTAGGACCAGGCACACTGTCACCATGAACAAAAAAGAAGGAAAGGGACGATGCCAAACCCTCCTTCCTATAGTCTTCCAAGCTTCCCCAGGGCCCCTTCCTAGTTCCTCAGGAGCCTTCACAGAGGAGCCCCTGTGTCCCTCTCAGTGCCTCAGCCAGGAAGGGCCACCCAAGGAGCCGGGATTTCCCCTGAGCCGGAAGGCACTGGGCTGACAGCTCTCTCCTGCCGTGATTTATGGTGCTACGCAGAGCTGGGCAGAGGCGGCTAATTAGCTGTAGACTGATTAAGGACAAGGCAGGCAAAGTCCCAGACGTAATAAACAAGAACATTCTGTCCTCCTCCCTCCCTCCCTCCCTGCCACCACCAGCAGAAGCTGGGCCTATGGCACCCCTCAGAACTGCCTGCCGAGGAGGCCCAGCAGAAGCCACCTCACCACCGCTCACACTGCCGGGCACAGCGGGCGTTGTGGCAGGAGCAGAGGCCCTGAGCCTTCTTTCAGGGTTGACTTCTCCGCTGGCCTTTTTCCAACTTCCTGGCTCTGGGCCAGGAACGGTACCAGGTACTGGGGTTTCAAAAACAAACGGGGCCTCTGCCCTAAGGAATCAGGAGCTAAGAACTGCAGAATTTGGTATGACTTGGAGTTGCTGGACCAGGTTGGGGGCTTTGGGATAGATTTTGTACTAGAGAGATGGTCATGGGGAAGGAAAGTGGCATGTGCAAAGGTATGGAGGAGACAGGGAGAGCATGGTCCTTGGACAGTGAGGAGTCTGGGGCTGGCCTGGAGGAGGTGAGGGTGGGACAGGATGTGAGTAAGGACAAATAGCAACCAGGAAAAGTCCAAGCATCAAGGATCCCAGGAGGCTGAGTGGGAAGTTTAGATGTGTAGCCCAGCTGCCTGCAGCCTCAGTTTCACCACAGTGTAGGAGCAACCCAGGGTTGGCTGCACCTCCACCTCTAGCTGTGCCACCTCACCTTTATCTCCCACTCCAGAAAGCAGATCCAGATGCAGGAGAGTCCATCTAACTGCCAAGGTTGAGGTTTGGTGAAAACAAGCTCTCTGGTGCACGAATCCCATACAAGATAAGACTTTGATGGGGACAAAGGACACATTTTGGCAATGGATAGCAGGAGAAATTCAGTGAACCTGACTGCTCAGGTCCTCCCTGTTTCCACCCGGTGAACGCCTGGCCAGGTCAGGGCTTGGAAGCCCCTCTGGGTGGAGCTCCCCTCCCTTCCCTCAACCTGGTGGCACAGCCTGGTTCCCTCTTACTCGTTCCTCAGGTCTCAGCCCACGTGTCACTTCTTTGGGAAAGCTTCCCGTGATGCCTCAGATTAGAGCAGACTATCTGCATTTCTCTTCATCAAGCTTGTCATCGATTATAATAATGCATTTGAGTGACTGTCCTTACTACTATACATTTAATCAGCAACTATCGAGTGTTGAAACGTGTCAGGCCTGAGGATACCATGAGACCTGCTCTCTAGAGCTGCTGGTCTGGGTGTAAGAAGTCCCAGTTGGTATCAAACTCCAGAAGTGAGACTGCCCCCAGCCCCATTGAATAAGGGACAGCTCATGCATCAGTGCCATGCCAGTAGGAAAGCACACTCCCTAAGGCTGCCCCACCAGGGTACTCCCATATGGTTGTTGGGTTGCACATGCCACCGAGGGACTGCATGGGCACCGGTGGGCGCTGCCCATATTCTTCCTGTAGAGCTGAAGCACTCACTCCTCCAGCTGCTGGGAATGTTAGTTGTTGACAGCTGGCAGCTGAGTCCCTTGCCAGGGATTGTTCTCAGCCAAAAAGAGGCACATTGTTCCCCAGAGTAGTCCCCAGCTAATGTCTGGTATGTGGGATGACAAAGGCCCAGCCCCCTTGCCTCAATTCAGGACATTTTTGAAGGGCCATCCCACCTTCTGAGCTTCTCATGGGGTCACTGCTCAACCAGTCCCTCAGTCTCTCTTCCTCCCCAACCCCAGCCCCTTACGGGTGGTCCTGGAGCACTCCCCCAGTAAAACTCATGCATGCAGACCTGGAGTCTCAGAGCCTCTTTCTTGGGGAACTTGACCCAAGAACAAGAGGGACTGAAATCCACCCTGGCATCTCTCTGGAGAAAAGGATTCCTTTTTCTAATCTGCACAAAGATGCCCTTTTATGAGTTAGCAGGGGCTGGTTCCCCATCCCCACCCTCCCAGCCTGAGAGCTGATGCCAGAGAGACCTTGGCACAGTGTGGGAAGGATGGAGCCTTACGGCCAAGTGATTTAGAAGACTCCAGAGGGAAGTATATCTGTGATAAGAAACCCACCAGCCCCTGGAGTCTGATTCCAGCTGATTAAGAGGCACACAGGGCCAGTATTTCAGCAAGACAACCGGGAAACAAGCTGAGGGAAATTGTTCATCTGTGTGTCAGGGATTCCTGACCATGTGGAAGGTGTCAGACCAGTCCCACACATACTAATTCAAGCCCAGTGTGGGGGAACTGGCCTGGGCGGGGGCAGGATGAGAACTGGGGAAGTTGCAGGGGGCGGGGGGAGGATGGAGTGGGAAGGAATTAGACTTGCACAAACTTAGTAATTGAAATCATTAATAGCAGTAAAATAAGTTGTCCATCCTACATGTAATTTGTAGTAATGTTTAGTTATGGAGATTAATTTCTAGTAATGAAATACTAATTAAACCATTTATTGAGTAATGTATTTGCTTGGTGGTGTTTTATGGGTGTTTGCTTATAAATATTTTAATTACTTTTGCTAAGTAATTAGAATTTACCAAATAATTTCCAAACTATTTATTAATTTCTAGCAATTCTCAGCCAACCAACAAGTAATTGTTTTACTTTATATCTGTAATTAAAGTCTTTTTTTTTTAAAAAAGACTTTGAGCGAAGAGAAAGACAGTAATAAAAACAGTCTATTCTACTCACATGGGAATGGGTGGGTTAAAACAAAAAAGAGACATAAAAATCATTCATAATCCAACATTACTCAACCACTGTTACAGTTTTGTTTATAACTTTAGAGAGTTTTCTTATACATGCATGTCTTTTTTCAAAATAGAAATCACATCAACTGTGTCTTTTCTGACTACAAATTTTGCCAAATTTTGTGTCATACTTTCTATTCTACTAAAATGCCAAACCATTCTAGAGAGGTATTCTTTTTTAACGGAATTCTAAAGATGGTCCCCCAAGATCCCTACCCCTAGATTATTCAATCAAATGGTAATATAGGGGTGCAAGGTTAGCTCAGTGGTACAATTCTCACCTGCCATGTGGGAAACCCGGGTTCGATTCCCGGCCTACGCACTTCCCAAACAAACAAACAAGTAAACAAACAAACGAAAACCCAAACAAACAAAAATTCAGCAAATGGTGCTGCACTAAGGGACACTCACATGGAAAAAGAATGAAATGTGACCCCTGCCATACCACGTACCAAAAAAAAAGCTAATATAGGTATTGCTGTGAAGGGATTTTACAGATATGACTAAAGACTCAAGTCAGTTGACCTTAAGATATGGAGATTATCTGGTTGGGCCTGACCCAATCAGGTGAGCCTCTGAAAAGCAGAGAGTTTTCTCCAGCTGGTAGCACAAGAAGTCAGAGAGATACAAAGGGTGAGGAGGAGGATTTGACACGTGGAGGCCCTCTGTGGCTGATGAGATGGAGGGGCCATGTGGAAGGACCTGGGAGTGGCCACTGGCCACCAGCCCCAGCAAGAAGACAGGACCACAGTCCTCCAGCTCCTAGGGACGGGGTGGGCTGAGCAGCAGAATGAGCTTGGAAGTAGATTCATCCCCAGGGCCTTCAATAGGAGCCCAGTCCAGCCAACATCTTGATTTTGGCCTTGTAAGATCATGAGCAGAGAACCCAGCCAAGCCCACCCAGGATTCCGACCTACAGAACTGAGATAATAAATGGATGCTGTTTTAAGCTACGAAGGTGGTGATCATTTATAATGCAGCAATAGAAAACGAATACAGTTTCCCAGCCTACCCCTACCAACCAACGCGCTTCCCCAGAGCCCCCTGACATTTGACCTCTAACACCACCAACAGAGGCCTCCCTCCCAGATCAAATCATAAGAAGTATGGGAATTTTAGCTGAGGCTTCTTTGTGCCAGCTTAAGGTACATCCGACAAACAAGTATTAAATATTGAATTCCTACTGTGTTCCCATGCCCTCTGTTGGAGGCTGGTATATAATTCAGAGGTAAAACTGTATAGAATACACAAAGTGAAAAGGAGAAGTGCAGGGAAAAGAGAGAACAGCGTGTGTTGGAAATGCTAAGTGGAGGAAGCACAAGCAAAGGAACAGAAGGAAGACTGAGCTTGAGGTTGGCTGATGCTGGTTCCTGGGGGTTTCCCCAGCATGAAGACTGGCCTGGAAAGTAGCTATTGTACCTGGATGTCAGTTGATGAGGCCAGGGAAGTAAATTAAAAAGTGTGTTTCGAGGGAGAAGTGGAGGCTATCTTGGTCTTAGACAAAGGGAGGTGAAAGGAGAGTCTAGGAAAGAGGAATTTAAAGGACCGAAAAGAACGTGGGAAGGTTCATCAGAGAGCAGACCCAAGTTAAGGTAAGAAGATGATGGCTAGGAAGGGGATGCAAGGAGAGAGGCACCCAGGTGAGTCGCCAACCCTCACCCCCACCCCAGCACCACAGGATGGAGGGAGCAGAGAAGATCCATCAGCCTCTGACCCTGTGCTCAGGAGACTGTGTAGGGAGACTGTGTAGGGAGAAGTCTAGATCTTTGTTCTAGTTTGCTAGCTGCCAGAATGCCATATACCAGAAACGGAACAGCTTTTAAAAGGGGGAATTTAAAAAGTTGCTAGTTTACAGTTCTAAGGCCAAGAAAATGTCCCAATTAAAACAAATCTATACAAATGTCCAATCACAGGCATCCAGGGAAAGATACCTTGGTTCAAGAAGGCCAGTGAAGTTCAGGGTTTCTCTCTCAAGTGAGAAGGCACATGGTGAACACAGTCAGGGTTTCTCTCTCTGCTGGAAGGGCACATGGCTAACACGGTGCCATCTGCTAGCTTTCTCTCTTGGCTTCCTATTTCATGAAGCTCCCTAGGAGTCATTTTCCTTCTTCATCTCCTAAGGTTGCTGGCTGGTGGACTCTCTGCTTCTAGTGGCTACGTCGTTCTTCTCTGCTGTCTCTGAATCTCCTCATTCTCCAAAATGCTTTCTTTTTATAGGATTCCAGTAAACTAATCAAGGCCCACCCGAATGGATAGAGACATGTCGTTACCTAACCCAACTTAACAACCACTCTTAATTGAGTCACATCCTCCAGGGAGATGATCTAATTACAGTTTCAAACATGACAATACCGAATAGGGATTAGAAGAAACAGCTGCCTTTACAAAATGGGATTAGGATTAAAACATGGCTTGACTAGGGTCCATAAACCTTTTCAAACTGGCACAACCTTCTACAAGGAAATGCTCATTTTGGGATGCAGGTAAAGTATTGTTACAAATTTAGGGATGAGAACACAGGCTGTGAGAGAACTCGAAAACCAGGGTGTAGAGCAGAGAGTCTCAATTTTAGCCGAACAATGGAGTCACTTGGGGATTTTTTAGAAAATGCTGATGTAATTGGTTACATCAATTTCAAAGATTCTGATCCCCCAAAGATTCTGATGTAATTGGTCTGCTTCAGGCTGGCTTCAAGAATTTTGAAAGGATCACAAGTTAATCTAATATTCCACCAAGGCTGCGAACTACAAATGTAGATTTTGGACTCCATCCAGCAGCCAGCGGAGGCCCACTGAAGATGTGTGAATGACATAATGCAATGGCGAGTAATACCTATTAGAAAGAAGATCAAGCCAAGTAAACACTATAAAGCAAACATCAATAGGATATTGTTGAATGCCAGGCACTTTTGTAAGTTATATAAATACACGCACACAGAGTATGTTATAAATATATATAAAAACTTACAAGATACCACAACCCTATAAAGTAGCTACTATCATTATACCCATTATACCCATTTTACCAATGAGAAAACTGAGAAACTCAGAAAAGTTAGATAAAGTTAAATACCTTTTATAAGAACACAGAGAAAGTAAATGATGGAATTGAGATTTGAATCCTGTAAGTTTGGGTCCAAAGTCCATACTTCTAATTTTGCTTCAGATATGGTAAATTACTTTGGATCAGACCAACCTCCTTGCTGAACACAAGTACAAAAGCAGGTTTGAACACATAGAAGAGTTGAAAGTTTAAGAGACGAGGCCTAGGTCACAGAGAGAAAAGAAGTGCATGCGAACCTGACATCTGGCTCCATTTTTCTCCTAAAGGCATTTTTTAATTTGTAAACAAACAGTTGAAGGGCTCAGAAGCTGAGTAGAGCTTTCTTGGGTCTTCTTAAGTGTGGGGAATCTAGCAAACTTCCCCGGATTTCAGTTGGGACTCCTGAAGTGCTATAGTCTAAAAGTCAGGGTTACCTTATTTCTGGGATATATAAACAGACCAGCCATCACAAAAGCTGAAAGCTCAGATGAAAATCAGTTCAATTCAAGATTATATTAAGATTATCCGCCCTTGGATTAACTGCCTTCCTGAGACAAAAGTAAATCCTCCCTGAAGGAAGATAATATTACCTAGAACCTGAAATTCTTCACTATAATTTTTTTTATTTACAATGTCTACCATTTAATAAAAAATTTTCAAGCATATTAGGAGACAAGACCAAATGATCCCAAAAATAAGAATTAACAAACAATAAAAACAAACTTACAAGTGATCCATATATGGAAGTTATCAGATATAACTTTAAAATAACTGTTAATAATACATTTAAGAAAATTAATTGCAAGGTAGAGAATTTCAGCAGAGAACTGAAATACATAAAAAGTAATCAACATGGTAGAATGCGTGCCTTCCATGGAAGAGACCCAGGTTTGATGCCCGGACCATGCACGCCCACCAAAAGAAAAAGAAAGAAAATCAAATAGAAATTTAAAAAATGAAATATACAATTACTGGAATTAAGAACATAGTAGATGTTCTAAGAAATGATCATGGTGATGAATATACAACTATGTGATGATATTGTGAGCCATTAATTGCATACCAAGTATGGAATGTTCATACATTAAGAATGTCTGTATTATATGTTGATTGAGTTTATTAATATAAATTTTTTTAAAAAGAACTTATTAGACAGGTTTACCAGTAGAGTGAACACAGCTAAAGATGATGACAGACCTAGAAGTTAGGTCAGTAGAAAACAGTCAGACTGGAGCAAAGACAGATAAAAATGGAAAATGCAGAAAGGAAATTAAGATCTAGAATACAGTGAAAAGGCATAACATATGGGTAATTGGGCCCCCAGAAGGGAAGGAGAGAGAAAACAGAGCAGAAGAAATATTCCAAAAGATTTTTAACTGAGAACTTTCCAAAAAAAACAAAACAAAACAAACAAAGAAAATCAAGCCATATACTCAGGAAATACTTAGAAGCCCAAGCAGGATAAACACAAAGAAAATCACACCCACACTTTTGATGTAACAGAGTAAGACTGCTAAAAAACTGAGACAAACAAAAACTATAAAAATTTGAAGACGATTGCCTTCAAATAAGTAAACTCGTAATAACAACTGACTTCTCTCCACGGACAATGGAAGCCAGAAAAACGAAATAATATTGTTGACATTCTGAACAATTTTGTTGACATCCTGAAAGAAGATAATTGCCAGCTATAGCTTGCAAAAATGTCCTTTAAAACAAACAGAAAATAAAGACAGTTTTAGACAAACCAAAATTAAAGTATTTGTAAGTGGCAGACACATATCCAAAAAATGAAAGACTAAAGAAAGTTCTCAGGCAGAAGTAAAATTATACCAGATGAATTCATTCAGGAAGAAATGAAGAGCAAAAGAAATGGTAAAAATGTGGATAAAATTAAAATGAATATCTTGTCCATATAGAAAATTCCAAAGAATCTGTAAAGATGCTCCTAGAACAAGTAAATGTGTTTAGAAAGGTCAGAGAATGCAAGGTCAGTATACAAAAATTAATTGTATTTCTATATAATAGCATTGGAATTCAAGCATTTTAAAGTAATACCATTTATAATAGCACCAAAACAAGAACGGCAGATATAAATCTAATAAAATATATTGAGTATATATATATGTTGAAAACTACAAAACAGTGATAAAGAAATTAAAGCAGACCTAAGCAAATGGAAACAGTCATGGATTAGAAAAATTAGAAGGATATTGATTGGGCAGGCCATGGTGGCTCAGCCGGTAGAGTTCTCACCTGCCATGCTGGAGACCCAGGTTTGATTCCCAGTGCCTGCCCATGCGAAAAAAAAAAAAAAAAAAAGAGAAGAAGGATATTGATTGTCCTCAAATTAATCTATAGATACAAAGCAATCCCAATCAAAATCTTAGTACATTTTTTTATTTCTACCAACAAGCTGACTCTACATTGTTCACGAGAAAGGCAAAGGATCTAGAATAATCAAAACAGTTTTGAATAGGAAGAACAAGTTGGTGAACCTGACCCTACGCAATTCTAAAACTTACTATAAAGCTAGAGTAACCAAGAAGTGGTGGTATTGGCAAAAGGACAGACATACAGATCAATGGAACAGAACAGAGAGCCTAGAAACAGACCCACACAGAGTCAACTGATTTGTCTTTAACAATAGGGCAAAGGCAATTCAATGGAGAAAGGATAGTCATTTCAACAAATGGTGCTAGGACAATTGGATGCTCATATGCAAAATAAATAAATACCAAAAGAAGAAACTTAACCCACACTTTATACATACCCAATGGAATCGAAAACCTATGTTCATACAAAAACTTCTCTAAGAATGTTCATACCATCATTACTGATAATAGTCAAAAAACAGAAACAATCCAATTGTCCATCAACTAAAGAATGCTTGAAAAAATGTGATATATCCATGCAATGGAATAGTATTCAGCCATAAAAAGAAATGAAATTTTTGATACACACTTCAACATACATGACCTTTAATAACATCATGCTAAGTGAAAGTAGCCAGACACAAAAGGCCACATATTGTATGGTTGTGCATATATAATATCCAGAATAGTAGAATCTATAGAGACAAAAAATAGATTAGAGTTTGCCTAGGGCTGGGGGTGCAGGGAAGGAAACAGGGCATGACCACTAATGGGTAAAGGGTTTCTTTTTAGAATGGTGAAATGTTCTAAAATTAGACAGTAATTAAGATCACATAACTTTGTGAATTGTATACTCTAAAGGGAAATTTTTATTGCATCTCAATTGTTATCTCAAAAAACAACTAAAAAAATCTCAAAATGGATCATAAACTTAAATATAAAATGTAAAACTATAGAAGTTACAGAAAAATACAGGATAAAATCTTCATGACCTGACAAACTCTGGGATCTATCCTGTAACCACTGTTTGAAGAGTGCTTTGAAATCTATTGCTTTTTTATTTCTTTGCTTTGTATATATGTTATACTATAAAATTTAAAAAGTTAAAGAAAAATCTCCATGACCTTGGATTAGGCAAAGAAATTTTAGATGCGACACCAAAGGCACAATCTACAAAAGGAAAAATTAAAATGAAAAAGTTTTGCTTTGCAAACGACGCTGTTGAAAGAATGCGAAGGGAAGCCCAGCCTAAATAAATGGAAAGACATCTCATGCTCATTGACTGTAAGACTTGATACTGCTAAGATGGCAATACTTCCAATACTATACAATAAATACAATTCAATAAATCCCTATCAAAAACCCCAATGATCTTTTTGCAGAAATGGAAACTCAAATCCTAAAATTCAGATGTAACTGCAAGTGACTGAGAACAGACAAACAATCATGAAAAAGAAGAACAAAGTTAGAAGACATATACTCCCTGATTCCAAAAATTTCTACAAAGCAATAATAATCAAAACAGTGTGGTCTGGCACAGGGACTAGCACATAGTTCAATGGAATAGAATTGAGAGTCCAGAAATAAACACATATATTTATGGTCAACTGATTTTCTACAAGGATGTCAAGACTGTTTGATGGGGGAACAACAGGTTATCCAAATAGAAAAAAATAAAGGGGGGCCCTCACTTTACACCATAAACAAAAATTAACTCAAAATGGATCAAAGAGCTAATTTAAGAGACTATAAAACTCTTAGAAGAAAACATGGGGGTAAATCTTCATGACCTTGGATTTGGCAACACTTTCTTAAAGACAATACTAAAAGCATGACATGTAATATTCTTATAGATGACACCAAAAGGTATTTTCTTTTGTTGCTACAAAAGAAAAAATAGATAAATTGGACATGATCAAAATTAAAAACAAACGACACTATCCAGAGAATGAGAAGGCAACCCACAGAATGGGAGAAAATATTTGCATATCATATATCTGACAAGAATCTAGTCCAAAATACATAAACTCTTACAACTCAACAACAAAAAAGACAACGCAATTAAAAATGGGCAAAGAAGATGAATAGATATTTCTTCGAAGGAGATATGCAAATGGCCAACAAGCATATGAAAAAATACTCATATTTAAATCATTAGGGAAGAGTTAATCAAAACCACATCGGGATATCACTTTACACCCACTAGGATGGCTAGTAAAACAACAACAAGGACAGCAATAACAAAAAAAATACAGAAAATAACAAGAGTGGGTAAGGATATGGAGATATTGGAATCTTCTTATATCGCTGGTGAGAATGTAAAATGGTATCGCTGCTGTGGAAAATAAGCACTGTGGCAGTTCCTCAAAAAGTAAAGCATAAAATAACATATGACCCAGCAGTCCCACTCTTAGGTATATAACCAAAATAATTGAAAACAGGCGTTCAAGCAAAAACTTGAACCTGAATATTCATAGTAGCTTTCTTCAGAATGGCCACTAAGTGGAAATGACCAAATGTCCATCCACAGATGAGTGGAGAAACAAAGTGTGCAATATCCATACAAGGGAATATTACTCAGCCATAAAAAGGAATGAAGCACTGATACATGTTACAACATGGATGAGCCTCAAAAACATGCTAAGTGAAAAAGGCCAGATACAAAAGGCTATATATTCTACTTAAACAGAATATCCAGAATAGGCCAATTGGTAGAGACAGAAAGCAGATTAGTGGTTGCCAGGAGCTGCAGGGAAGGGAAGGAGGAATGAGGAGTTACTGGTTAAGGGGTATGGGATTTTCTTTTGGGATGATGAAAATATTCTGGATATAGACAATGCTGATCATTTCATAACATTGTAATATACTTGATGCCACTGAATTGTACCCTTTAAAATGGTAAGCTCTATGTCACGTGTATTGTATCAAAATAAAAATAAAAGCAAGCCATGAACTGGAAGAAAATGTTTTCAAGTCATATTTCTGACAAAGCTTTGCATTCAGAATATGTAAAGAACTGTCAAAACTCAACAATAAGAAAACAAACAACACAAATTTTAAAATGGAAAAGTTCTGAACCCACACTTCACCAAAGAATATACAGACGGATAAGCACATGAAAAGATACTCAATATCATTAGCCATTAGGGACATGCAAATTAAAACCACAAGATACTACTACATACCTATTAGAAGGGCTAAAATTACAAAAATAAAATTAAAATTAGAAAGGCTAAAATTAAAATTACTGTCTATATCAAGTACTGGTGAGGATATGCAGTAATTAGAATTCTCAAACATAGCCGGTGGAAAGCAAAATGATACAGCCATTTTGGAAAGCAATTTGACAGTTTCTAAAACAGTTCAATTTACGCAAAAAATATAACCCAGCAATCACACTCTTAGGTATTTACCCAAGAGAAATGAAAACTTACACTTGTAGTAAACATAGGTTTATAGCAGTTTTATTTATAATCTCCCCAAACTGAAAACAACCCATATGCCCCTCAGCTGGCAAATGCATTAAAAAAGTATACTACAACTATGCAATGGAATGCTACTTAGCAATAAAAAGTAATGACGCTGCAGCCTGAAGGTTCCAGGGATGGGGAAGTCATGCTCATATTGCAGAGGCACTAGGTAGCCTGTGTCCATAGGTTATATTCATTCGGAACTTCTCTGCCAGAAATCATCTGGCATTACTAAGTGTCCAGTAGAGCCAGGGTTTGCTGCCTGAGTTCATGCTATATATTTTTTTTATTAATTAAAAAAAATTAACAACAAACAAAACAATAAGATATCATTCCATTCTACATATATAATCAGTAATTCTTAATATCATCACATAGTTGCATATTCATCATTTCTTAGAACATTTGCATCGATTTAGAAAAAGAAATAAAAAGACAACAGAAAAAGAAATAAAACGATAATAGAGAAAAAAAAGTTATACATACCATACCCCTTACCCCTCACTTTCATTTACCACTAGCAGTTCATGCCATATTGAACAAAGTAGAGACAAATACAACCAACGGTCAGCCTGACTAACAGGCTGCACCAAAAGGACCATCAAAGAAGGAAAAAGAAGAAAGCTCTGAAAAGACAGATGAGCATCTCTTGGCCAGGTTTAAAGGTGATGGTGTGGAATACAAGGCCAATCTAATTGGTATTGATGATGTGCCAGATGCAAGAGGGGATAAAATGAGCCAAGATTCTATGATGAAACTAAAGGGAATGGCGGCAGCTGCTCGGTCTCAAGGACAATACAAACAAAAGCTCTGTGTCAACATTTTGCTTTCTGGGATAAGATTAATCGATGAGAAAAATGGGGTAATAGAACATGAACATCCAGTGAATGAAATTTCTTTTATTGCTCGTGTTGTGACAGACAACTCGGCATTCAGTTTTGATGTGGAAGAGAGGACCAGCACCTTTTTTTTTGGCCATAAAAACAGGGCAAGAGGCGAGCCGTTGTTTGTTGATCTCAAGGATCTTTTCAAGTTATCTATAATGTAAACAGAAAGGAAGAAATGAAAGTGAAAAACTGAAGAAGTGAGCAAAGCTGTAGAGAATGGGAGTGAGAGCCTCCTGACTCTTGATGACCGAGCTTACAAAATGGAATAGGGTACTGGCCAGATAGATTTGTTAGGGGACATGTCTATACCTCCTAAGTGGTCCAAGGTCTCCAGCCAGTGATTTGCTTCCCAGATCTCTTTGTTCTTTCTGTCGCAGAAGCTCCAGGCCAGACATCACCTACAGGACAACCTGCAACCCCACAGACCCACACTCTAGATGGCTTCAAAACAAGTGTTTCTGTCCCAGTAGGCCCCTTGCAGGTCTAAGTGATGTACCAGTTACACCCCTTCAGGCAGGATCATGGAACCCCCAACCATCTTTAGTCTTCAATCAGTCCCCTCTAATCATCTCAGGATCTATTGTGGGTGGTCACCGTTCAGCATTTGGTCAATCACTCATTTTTGGCACAAGCCCAGCTGCTCCAGGGTGAAAGAGCCTTCATCCTTTGCAGCCTCAACTTGGACCCAGCCCTATTGTTTAGGCCCCTTTAGCATCTGTGGCAGCTAATGCTTGGCCATCAACAACCTCCCTGGGGAATCCTTTCCAGAGCAGTATTTTTCCATCTCCTGCCGTGTCAGTCCAGGTCTCTTCTATGCTCTCCTCTCTTCTGGTCGCTCATCTGTCACCTTCCAGAATTGCTGCTGCACAAGATATCTCCAGTGATGCTTTCACTGCCTGAGACCCACTGGGGGATAAAGAAGTTAAGGAAGTTAAAAGAAATGTTTAAGGACTTAACAACTGTGGCAGCCACCTGTTGTACCTGCTAGAAAAGGAGAACAGACTTCCCCTGGGTCTTCCAGTGCCTTCTCCAGTTATTTTCATAGCAAAGTTGGCTTTCCTCAAGATAATGCAACCCATGATGACTTTGATACTAATCGACTGTGGTGCAAGATCAGTGAACCACCAAAGCCAGCTCCCAGACAAGGTGCCTTGCTAGTCACCAAATCTACTGACAATGCATTTGAAAACACTTTCTCTAAAGGTTCTTTCAGTTCATCACTACAAGTCCCTGTGGGTCCTCAGCCTGCAGCTCTACATGTATTAGGGATCCTTTTGGAAATCTATTGGTATACCTTCTGAACTTGGTATGCTGGCGATCCAGAGGAACAAGAAGTTGGCTTTTATCACCAAACACAAAGCTAATAATCAGATGTGCCCTTACCTCTGCCCTTGTTCAGCTTTGATATATCATCTGTTGCCTTCTTTCATTTTTTTTGCTTAATAAATTTATTGTACTTTCAATACTACATGCAAGGGAATTATATATATGTGTATATACATATATATAATATACTCTAATAAAGAACTTTCATCAGAATGTGTATAGAAAATTTAATACTCACTTAATACATACATATATATGAATGTGATTAAGGGGAAATTTTAGGTTGCATATATGTTGCTAGATTAAAAACTTTAAAAACACATAGGACTGTACAACAGTGAAACCTATTTTAAATGATGGGCTACAGTTAATAGTACAATTGTAAAAATGTTATTTTATGAATTGTAACAAATATACCACACTACTGTAAGGTATTAATAATAGAGTGGTATATGGGAACTCTAAACTTTAGATATTATATTCATGATTTTTATTAAGTTCACAACTTTTCTAATGAAAAATGTTGGAAAATTAGATATACTGAATGCCTTTCTTTGGGTTTGTCAAGATGATTGTCATGATACTCGTGCCTTTTTTTAAATGTTTTTTTAATTGTGAAATATATATATATATGGTAAAAAAAAGGAGCAATAATTTTCAGAGTACACTTCAACAAGTAGTAACAGAACAGGTTTCAGATTTTTCCCTCTGCTGTTCCAAAATGCTGGAGGCAGGAAGAAATATCAGTACAGTGATTCAGCTGTCATACTTGTTTCTTAAACCCTATTTTCTCTGCTATAACTCCTCTTTCTCCTTTAATCCTTCTCCTAATCTATAGGGATGTTTAGGTAATGCCCGTTCTGACTTTTTCATGTTGAGAAGGGTGTTGACACTAACGGATAGGGGGATGTAATTAGTTGACAATTTTGGAGAGGCTGAGTCCTCTGGGTTTCAGAATTTATCTGACCAAGGAACTCTTTGGAAATAGGTTCCAGGAAAGCAAACGTAGTGCACAAAACCATTAAAGAGTCTCAGTTCGAGCCCTAGGCGTTCTTAAGAGTTAACAGGAGTGATGTGGGTTGGGGGTTGGCAAACCATGGCAATTAGCACTAACTGAAGCTTGCAGAAGAGAATCCTCCAGAATAGCCTCTCCACTCTATTTAATCTCTCTTAGCCACTGATGCCTTATCTTATTGCCCTTTTTTTTCCCCATTTTTGGTCAGGAAGACATTGTTGATCCCATGGTGCCTGGGCCAGACTCATCCCCGGAAATCATACCCCACGTTATCAAGGAGACCTTTATCCCTGAATGTTATATCCCATGGCGGGGGGTGGGGGGTGTACTGATTTTCCTTGCAGAGCTGGAATTAATGAGAAAGAGGCCACATTCCTGTGCTGGACTCCAGGAGTTTGCGTGGTTGCAATGGGCTATCCAGACAGGTTGATTTAGATTGTGTAGGAGAAAATCTAAATTTTCTCTAGACATATAAATCTGCCTTTGATCTCATACAGTAGGTGAAGGTCTAGAGAACATACACTATCACCTTGCACCCTGTATTCTGATTTACCTTAGTCCCAGCCTGACTGGCTTCATTTCTAACTCTAATTGAGCCCTGATCTTTTTTTTTGGTTGCTTTAACTTTATCACATGTAGCGATGCTAACTTTCAGGGCTGCACATTTCATTTCTGGGTCTTCTGTGTCACAGAGTTACTCAGAGTTCCAGGGAAATACCAGCTGAAACACATGGCTCGGTGTCTCAGAATCTGGAAACACACAACTTCAGACTAAGTGTGGCTGCTACAAAGGCTTACAAACTAGGTTACCATTTTCTCCTAAGTATTTTATGAAAGAGACCTTAGCATATTTATTCCTTTGTTTCTGGCTTATTTTGCACAACACGTTGTCCCCAAGATTAACTCAGTTTATTAAGTGCCTCTTGTTGTCCTTCCTTTTTGTAGCCCCTTCAAGTTCCATCATATAAATGTATCACGGTTCACCATTCTGCTTCTCGGTCATTGTACCCTTAGGCCCCCTCCATCTATTGGGTAACATGGATAATGTCTAAAATAAACAGACCACGTCTTACAGTGTCTTCACTTGTTTGTACCATCAACAGCACTCTCAATTTCAAACAATTTTCATTGGTCCATAGTGACAAAGAATCAACAAGAATTGTTGTACAGAGTAGGGAGGGTTTAACAAACGAATATGGTGGCTGAATCATTAAATTGATATTTCTTTTTCACTTTCTAGTATCTTAGAGCAGATAGAAGTAAAAACCTAAAATTGCAGAATTGTAACCCATACCAAACTCTGAAATCTGTTCTACAACTAATTGTTGTGCTGTGCTTTGAAATTACTGCTTTTTTGGTATATATGCTATTTATCACAAAAAAGAAAAAAAAAGTCAACTGTAATGCTAAAAAAATATATTTATTCCTTCTAGCTTCCCATATTCTGGAGCAGATAGAAGGAAAAATCTGAGATAATGGTATGATAGCCCCATGACAAACTCTGGTATCTGTCCTGTGGCTGCTTGTTGAAGAGTGTTTTGAAAACTATTGTTTCCTTTCTTTGCTTTGTGTATATGTTATATTATACAATAAAAAGTTAAAAAAAATAAATTAAAAAAAAACCTACTCCTTATTTTTATGTTTCCCCCTTTCAATTAGTTATCTCTGGTAGAGCTGTGGTACTGTTGATGTCTTCCTGTTAATTGTTGGCATGCATTTTTAGTTTTCTCCCAACCTCCTCTACTATCGACTCTTTGTTCAATATCAAACCTTTGAAATATTTCATGCAAGAACTTATTTATAATTGTAGATTTAATCAGTGGGATGCATGGCACTACATATTCTCTTTCAATCATATTCACCTTCAATATGGCAATTTTACTTATAACCCCATTTATTAGTTACCATCACTTCTATCCATTTCCTGGCATTTAAGTTCAACCTCAGTTGTCTTTCCCCCATCTCTAGCTTCTGCGTACCTCTAGGTCTGCCGTGTTCTACAGCACAACCTCTGCAATTATGTTTACCAGAGTCATAACAGCAAAATCATACAATCTCTGTCCTTTTGTGTCTGGCTTACATCACTCAGCATTATGTCCTCAAGGTTCATCCCACGTTGTCATATGCTTCAGGACCTCATTTCGTCTTACTACTACATAATAGTCCATCATCTGTATGTACCACCTTTGGTTCATCCACTCATCTGTTGATGGGTATTTGGGTTGTTTCTATCTTTTGGCAATTGTGAATAGTGTCGCTATGAGCATTGGTGTGCAAATGGCTGTTCGTGTCACTGCTTTCAGCTTTTCTGGTATATACCAAGTATTAGTATTTTTGGATTGGCTTTTTCACGCAGCATAATTCTTGGAGATACATCCAGGTTGTTGCATGTATCGATAGTTTATTCCCTTTTTATCACTGAGTACTATTTCATGGCATGGGTGTACAGTGGTTTTTTAGGATATTTACCTATTGAAGAACATCTGGACGGTATTCCATTTTTGACTATTACTTTAAACATTCATGTGCATGGTTTTGTATGAACATAAGTCTTTACTTCCCTGAGAAAAATGCCCAGGAGAGCCAAACTATTTCCCAGGGTGGCTGTACTGTTTTACATTCCCACCAAGACTGTCCAAATTATTCCATTCCTCCATACTCTTGCCAGCATTTGGTGGTGTCAATCATTTTAACTGTAGCGGTTCTGATAGGTGTGCAGGGTTATCTCATTGTGGTTTGATTTTCCTTTCCCTAATGGTAAACGACATTGGATTTCTTTTCCTGTGCTTATTTGCCATCTGTATATAATTCTTGGTGAAATGTCTCTTCATCTCTTTTGTCCATTATCTATGTTTTCACTGGTACTTTGGCTAGAGAGAACAGATTTTTGTTGGATTTTGGGTTTTTGTTTGTTTGTGCCCATTGGCATTTCTGGGCTACTGGCTTCTTTAGCTCCAAGTCTAGGATATATGAGGCAAAAAGAAACTTTTGGGGAACTCAACAGTGTGTCATTCTTGCAGATCTTCATTCTCCTCCCCACCTTTCAGAGTCTTCTTAGGTTTGTTTTAAAACCATGTTTTGTTTTGTTTTTTTGGGAGTACACGGTCCAGGAATCAAACCCAGGACTCCTGCATGGAAGGCGAGCATTCTACTACTGAACCACCTGTGCACCCCAAAATTACGTTGTTTTTTTTAATTAAAAACTATGGGTTTTTCTTGTGTCTGATGCTCCTTTTATCCAGGGTATGGACAGATGAATAAAAAAATATGGATATAAATAAAAATAAATAATGGGGGGATAAGGGGTAAAATAAATAGGGCAGATTGAAATTCTAGAGGTCAATGAGAGGGAGGGGTAGGGGGTATGGTACATGCAAGGTTTTTCTTTTTTCTTTTTCTTTCTGGAGTGATGCAAATATTCTAAAAAACGATCATGGGCGTAAAAAAAAAAAGGCGGAAAAAAAAACGATCATGGCGATGAGTACACAACAATGTGATGATAGTATGAGCTATTGATTGTACACCATGTATGGAATGTATGTGTATGAAGATTTGTCAATAAAAATATTTTTTAGAAAACATGGGTTTTTAATTATACTTATAAGAAGAACAGGGAAAAGTATACCTACTTCATTTTTCCTTGAAGTGGAAGTTTTAGGGTATAGATTTCAAGAACACAATTAATACTCTTGATCTAATTGACATATATTAAAACACCAGACTCAGCAATTTCAGTATTCATCTTCTTTAGATAATGGCCTATAAAGCAAGTCTCATCAAATTTCAAAGGATAGAAATCATACAGGATATGTTCCTTGACCATGGTGAAATTCAGCTAGGAATCTACACTCTTCTCCATACCTCTCTCTTCTGTCTTTTCATATCTGACTCTAGTGCTCCCTTTAGTATTTCTTGCAGAGCTGGTCTCTTGGTCACAAATTCTCTCAGTGACTTTTTGTCTGAAAATGTTTTAATTTCTCCCTCATTTTTGAAGGACAATTTTGCTGGATATAGAAGTCTTGGTTGGCAGTTTTTCTCTTTTAGTAATTTAAATATATCATCCCACTGTCTTCTAGCTTCCATGGTTTCTGCTGAGAAATCTACACATAGTCTTATTGGGTTTCCCTTGTATGTGATGGATTGTTTTTCTCTTGCTGCTTTCAAGATCCTCTCTTTCTCTTTGACCTCTGACATTCTGACTAGTAAGTGTCTTGGAGAACGTCTATTTGGATCTATTCTCTTTGGGGTGCGCTGCACTTCTTGGATCTGTAATTTTAGATCTTTCATAAGAGTTGGGAAATTTTCAGTGATAATTTCTTCCATTAGTTTTTCTCCTCCTTTTCCTTTCTCTTCTACTTCTGGGACACCCACAACACGTATATTTGTGCGCTTCATATTATCATTCAATTCCCTGAGCCCCTGCTCAAATTTTTCCATTCTTTTCCCTATAGTTTCTCTTTCTTTTTGGATTTCAGATGTTCCATCCTCCAGTTCACTAATTCTAGCCTCTGTCTCTTTAAATCTACCATTGTAGGTTTCCATTGTTTTTTTCATCCCTTCTACTGTGTCTTTCAATCCCATAAGTTCTGTGATTTGTTTTTTCAGACTTTCCATTTCTTCTTTTTGTTGATCCCATGCCTTCTTCATGTCCTCCCTCAATTTATTGTTTTGGTTTTTGAAGAGGTTTTACATTTCTGTTCGTATATTCAGAATTAGTTGTCTCAGCTCCTGTATCTCATTTGAGCTATTGGTTTGTTCCTTTGACTGGGCCATATCTTCAATTTTCCTGGTGTGATTTGTTATTTTTTGCTGGCGTCTGGGCATTTAATCAGATTTCCCTGAGTGTGGGACCCAGCAGGTTGAAAGACTTTCCTGTGAAGTCTCTAGGCTCTGTTTTTCTTATCCTGCCCAGTATGTGGTGCTTGTCTGTCTGCGGGTCCCACCAGCAAAAGATGTTGTGGCTCCTTTAACTTTGGAAGACTCTGGCTGCTGGGTGTGTGGTGGAGACAGAGGAAAGGTTGTAGGTTGGTTTTAATGGCTTCAAATTGTGAAGTCTTGGGATCTTAATTCCTTGAGAGAGGGATTCCACCTGAGTTGCGTTTCACCCCTCCCGTGGGGAAGGTTCAGGTGGTAGAGAGCCCTGAAAGCAGCCTGTTTCTGCGTTCGGGGCAGTTGCAACCTATGTAATCCCAGTGCTGAGCCCAGAGGCAATGAAGCCTCCATAGAAACAGCCGAAGAAGGCTCTGTTTCACCCCCTTTCCTCTTTTTCAGTTAGCCCAATAGGCGGCTTCCGCCTTGATCAGTTTCGCCTGAGCTGAGGGCCTATTTTTAGTAGTCAGTAGTTGTTCATTAATGCCACTATTAGTGTTAGGTTGGGCTCAGTCTCTACTACTGTTGGAGACTCTTTCCTCCGGGAAGTCACCTGTAGGGGATGGTCGCCAGCCACCGCAGCTTGGGGAACCGCCGATCCAAAGCTCCCAGCCGGCCCGGGAAGCCGCGTGTGGGAGGGCCGCCGCAGCTTGGGGAACCGCCGAACTGAGGTTCCCAGCCGGCCCGGGAAGCCGCGCATGGGGGAGGGGCGCCGGCTGCCACGGCTTGGGGAACCGCTGATCCAAAGCTTCCAGCTGGCCCGGGAAGCTGCGTGTGGGAGGGCCGCTGCAGCTTGGGGAACCGCTGATCCAAATCTCCCAGCTGGCCCTGGAAGGAGGGAGGGAGGGGCTCCGGCCGCCAGCCGCTGCGACCCGGGGAAGCACGCGCCTCTCCTCACCGCAGCGGAGTCTCTTAGCCGGTCCAGCTGGTCCAGAATGGGGTACACTGTGTGTCTGGTCTCTGTCGTGGCTCCGGGAGCTGTTCTGTACTGTTTCTAGTTCTTTAGCAGTTGTTCTGGAGGAGGAACTAAGACCCGTGCGCCTTACTAAGCCACCATCTTCTCCGGAAGTCTCTCAGCTAGGAATCAATAACAAAAAGATAAGCAGAGGGGGTGCAAGGGTAGTTCAGTGGTAGAATTCTTGCCTGCCATGCAGGAAACCCAGGTTCAATTCCTGGCCCATGTATTTCCCCAAAACAAACAAAGATTCAACAAATAGTGCTGCAATAACAGGATACTCACATGGGAAAAGAATGAAATGTGTCCCCACCATACAGCAGACCCAAAAAAAAGCAGTTTTTTTCTTTTGAAAATGGAATTTTTCAAAATTTTGAAAATGAAATTTTTCTTTTGAAAATGGAATTTTTTTCAAATATCTGGAAATTAAATAATACACTTCTAAATAAAAGGAGAAATCACAAAGTGATCCCAATGTGAGCTTAACCAGTAGACTGTGCTTCCTATGATTGACTGAGTCTAAAGAAACTTTTAAACAAAACGTGTTTTATACAGAGGTCTTATTATTCCATACAATTTGGACTTCTATTTTGTTGGTTTAATCAAAAAAAGTCCATTATTTTATGTTATAAAATGGAGGGAGGGGCACTTTTCTTGTTTTTATATGAATAAAGAGTCTCTAAAATAATATACAAGAACTGACAACCTTTGCTACCTCTGGGAATAGGGCGTCTGGGAGAGAGGTATGGGAAAGATTTTTCACTGTCTCCTACTCAAAATGATAAAATTTATGATAATATTGTGATGATAAAATTCACATATTTATGTTACTATTTTAAATATTTAAAGTAAGTTAAAACAGGAAATCATAACCTTACACATTTTAACTTAAAATATACAACCACACATTAATTTAGCAATCTTTTTATCTAGAGCGAAGGCCTTTTTTAACCCTCATAGTTCACTGTTTGAAGTTTCACATTTCTTTCTTATGTAAAACCAAACTTGTAATGTATCATCTGAGTTCCAGTTGGGGATTCTTTAAAATACAATAGGAATTTTAAAATGCTTGTTAAGCAGATTCCTTCACACATGAATATTCCTTTGGGGTAAGTGATCCTCCCCTGCCACTTTTATTTTTAGTTGTTTTATATACACCCAACCCAAAATAATACTTTGCTTCTTGTCTTTAATGACTCTTTCCAAAACACTGTTTGATTTTCATAGAAATTTATCTCTCATTACAGTCATATTTTATGGTTTACATTCTGTTTAAATTATGTAATTAAAATTACAATGTAACTAACATAAACAGGTCTGAGAGCACACATAACCGACACACGTAACTTAGGAAGCAGACAATACAACAGGTGGGCATGTTAGAAAGTAGCACAGCAGTGACAAGTATTTATTGTACTGAGGGCATCGGTCAGTGTGTTTTACAAAGAGATTCGAGAAATACTTAAATGGAGGTCAGTGAACAGAGCTTCTACTGTATATTTGAATTTCATAATTTTCACTAATAACCGAGTGAGCTAAATGGGAGAATCATGATACACATTAATAATTAGCAAGATGAAATGAAAACGGACAAAATGCTTACGGGTTTAGACACACGAAGCTATTGTATTTGGTTTTGTTTTGCATGGGCAGGCACCAGGAATCCAACCTGGGTCTCTAGCCTGGCAGGCGAGGACTCTGCCACTGAGCCACCGTCGCACCACCCACAAAGTTACTTTAAATAGTTTAAACATATTCCCTGCGATCCTGTTCATGTGGGTCTATTTATTTGGTAAATCCTTTCTTCCCCAAGACCAAAAGTGATAGCACAGCCTGACTCTATGGGGAGAGGAACCTTGACCTTTGAGAGACTGGAACCCACACTAGGGCAAGGACAAGTCTGCCCAGCTCACCGCACCTTTCCCAGGATACAGCAAACTTCCCCACACAGGTGGGTGATCAAATACTGCTTAAATGCCTGCATGAATAAATGAATGAATGAATGACTGCAGAAAGAATGTGAGGCCTGCATTCCACACTAGAATGTCCGCTCACTCTGGACACGAGTAGGGGTGACTCAAGGAAGGGTCGGGCTCAGGCCGGGGGCACAGCAGGAGGGAGGCACGAGCAGGACTCCCTCGCCAGCCTTATAGCGGCTTCACATGATGCAAATGCGAACCGGACAGTCCTGCTGTCCCTTCTCCAGCCCCCCCTGACTCACACCATCACACAACCCCCATCCACATCACAAGGCTGCCCAGGACCACTTTCCAGTGATCTCTGTGGTTGAAACAAACAAAAAAGCCAGATTTATGGCGTACACCTGGCCCTGGCTCCATGGAGCTCAGTTCGCCTCATCTACACTTCTCCCCCAGGCTTCCGACCTCCTTCAAGGCAGAGCCAGGCAGCCACCCCTAAAATGGCTTGGAGTACAGGCACTGCCTAAGCCCACTTGAACTAAGAAGACTGATTATTTTGGGAACTTGAACAAGAAATATGAAAGACTGAGATTTTTGGAAAATGACAAAAGCAGACATGAAAAAAATCCTGCTAACTTATCTCTGGAGCAATCACTGTGCTCAGAAGATGGGGTATCAAGGATTGGCGTGGCATGGGTCACCTGTCCACACAGGTGGGACATTGCATGTTAGGTAAAGATGCTCTGCTGTGCAAGGAAAATGGTAACTTCTCTGAAGGTGGAGGCCAACTGTCCCAACATTACAGCACCAGAAACACATGTGAGAAAAGCCATGCGGGGCTCAAAGGTCAAACGCAGATGATCCTGCCCCATCAGAGATTTGCCTCAAGGGAGCCACAGTCACATTCAGAGCAAGAGGATAAGATGTGTGTATGTGTGTGTGTGTGTGTGTGTGTGTGTGTGTGTGTGTGTGTGTGTGTGTGTGTGATAACCGGAAGTGCTGATGCAGAAATTTGGCCAAGACTCCAATTGGGTGGCCCCAGCGGAGGTGAGGCCAGGACCCCTGCCCAGGTTTGGGCAGGAGAGACAAGGAAAGGGGAGAGGGAGTTTGCGGCCTGTGCTGTCCAGCTCCAAGTTCAAGGCCTTCACACGTCATCCTCTGTCACCGTGGAGAAACTCTTCAACCCTTGATTCCCAAACGATAACACCAATGAATCGTCCAACAACGATCATTACCTTCCCAAGGGACCCACTGGGCTCAGCCAGCAGGTAACGTGCCATCCCCTCAGTGGGCTGCTCACCCCCCACCTCTTACCTGTCACAAATCATCATTGACACTCAGGCCAGCCAGTACCTGGACCCCTTGGCCTGCAGAGAGTGGAAGCCTTATTGGCTCAATGTACTAAGCACAGCATCTGATCAGTATTTGGCTAATCATCATGCTATGCAGAAACTCACCTAAGAAGTGAGGCTTGAAAGTAGAAACAAGAAGGAAAAAAAAAAACTGAGCAAAGTAATCAGTAGCCACACATTGTGGGCAAGTCAAATATCACAGATTTAGTATGGGCAAGTTATTAAACAAACAAGGAAATGAGACAACAAAAACCCAATGATCTATAGGTGCTATATTATCTAAAAATAATAAGAGATACAAAGAAATAACAAAATATTGTCCATACACAGAAAATAAAGCAGTCAACAGAAACTGTCCAAGAGTGTCCACAGATGTTGAATTTAGCAGACACAGACTTCAAAACAACTATTATAAATATGTTTAAAGAACTAAAGGAAATAATATTTAAAGAATTAACATTAAAAAGAATTAACATAAAGGATGATGGCAATGACTCAGGAATAGAAAATTTTAATAAAGAGACAGAAATTATAAAAAGAATCCAATGGAATGCCAAATAAAATATAAAGTGCATTTACTGTTATAAAAATTTCACTAGAGGTGGTCAAAAGCAGATTTGAGATGGCAGAAAACAAATCAGTCAACTTGAATATAAATCATTAAAAATTTTTCAATATGAAGAATGGGAAGGAAAAAAGATTGAAGAAAACTGACCAATGCTTTAGAGACCTGTGAGGCAATATCAAGGGCACCAAAATACGTGTCATGGATATGTTAGAACCAGAGTAGAGAGATTAACGGGTGAAAACTAAAGTTGTAACAGCCCAAAACTTCTCAAATTTGAAGAAAAACATTAGTTTACACATCCAAGAAGCTCAATGAACCTCAAATAGGATAAAGGCAAAGAAATCCACACCTAAATCCACACAGTCAAATAACTGAAAGCCTAAGACAGAGAAAATGTTGAAAGTAGGAAGATAAATCGTATACTGGGAACACCAAAACAATCAACAGCTGAATTTTGATGCAAAATAACAGTGGTTAGAAGGCAGTGGAATGACATATTTGAAGTGCTAAAAGAAGGGGAAGAACCTGTCATCCAAGAACTCTATATCCAGCAAAATTATCCTGCAAAAGTGAGGGTGAAACTCTGCAAGTGAAATCATTACCCTCCCCCACCCCTGCACCCCCAACGTGGGTCATGACATCCAGGGATGAAAGTCTTCCTAGTGACATGGGAGATGACTCCCAGGGATGAGCCTACCCCTGGCACCATGGAATCAACAATGCTATCCTGACCAAAAGGGGAAAAAGTGTAACCAATAAGGTATCAGTGGCTGAGAGAGTTCAAATAGAGCCAAGAGACTACTCTGGAGGACACTGTTATGCAAGCTTCAGTTGGACATTGCTATCTATCATACCTTGCCAAACCCCAACCAAAACCATTCCTGCCAATCCTAAAGAACACCTAGGGCATTATATAAGATTTTACAAAAGTTCCAGGCTCTAGGGTAATTTTCCAGAAACCTACAACCTCCAGATGGGCCCCTGAACTAGATAAATCCTGAAATGCAAAGGGGCCAGCCTCTCCAGAACATCAGCAAGTTCCATCTCATATCCCATATTATCGACAGCCCCTTCTAACATGAAAAAGTTAGAATGGGCATAGCCCAAATACCCCTAAAAAGTGGGAGAAAAATCAAAGGTGATGGTGGAGTTATACAGAGAAGGTAGAGTTTAATAAATGAGTATGACTGCTGAATCACTATGTTGATATTTATTTTAGTCTCCAGTATCTTAGAGCAGCTAGAAGTAAAAACTTAAAATTGTGGAATTGTAACCCATACCAAACTCTGAAATCTGTTCAACAACTAATTGTGGTGCTGTGCTTTGAAATTTATTGTTTCTGTATATATGTTATTTTTCAAAGAAAAAAGGTAAAACAAAAAAAGAAATACAGGGGATAGAGGAACATGGTAAGTAATACCACAGGGATCTAATCAGCAAATGTGGGAAATGCTCAAGACAATTTGGTTTCCTTAACACAAACAAACAAGTTGCAAGGAATAAAATATATAGGTGATTATACCTGAAGATATCAAAAGAGACTAAAGAGATATCATCTAATCTTAATGTATAGTTTTTACTGGGATCCCAATTCAAATATGCAATTATAAAATAATGATAAAAATGATAATTTTAAGTCAGTAGGCAAAATAAAAATAAAGGAGAAATGGGCAATGGTGGTGCAGTGGCAGAGTTCTTGCCTGCCATGCCGGAGACCTGGGTTTGTTTCCCAATGCCTGCCCACATTAAAAAAAAAAAGAAAACTATTAAAAGTAAAGGTAAAATAAGGACCAACAAGACTGAAAAAATTAGTTGCTACCATATTTGCCTTACAAGAAATACTGAAAGAAATCCTTCAGGCTAAAATGAAATGATACCAGATGGTAACTGTAACCTACAGAAAGAAATGAAGTGCAATGGAAGTGATGAATATGTAGATAAATATAAAAGACTCTATATGTATTTTTTCTTCTTTATTCTCTTAAGTTCTTTAAAATACATAAGTTTGTAATAAGCAATAATTATAACACTGTATTGTTGACTTCATAACACATATAGGTATAACATATATGACAATAATAGCACAAAGAAGAGAGGAGACAAAGAAAACGTATTGGAGAAATTTTCTGTATTTTACCAGCATGAAGTTAGTATTATTCTGAATTAGATTGTGATAAGATGTTATTTATATCTCGAGCAATCATTAAGAAAATAACTCAAAATAATACAGTAAAAAAATCAATGAAGGAATTAAGTATCTTTTTAAACTAAAACATGATTTAATACAAAATAAGGCAGTAAAAGAGTAACAAAAAATTTTAAAAGACATGAAATAAAATAGAAAATAAATAGAATGGAAAGTGTAAATCCAAACATATTAATAATTACTTTAAAAGTATATGGAATTGGCGGGCCGCGGTGGCTCAGCGGGCAAGAGTGCTTGCCTGCCGTGCCGGAGGACCCCGGTTCGATTCCCGGCCCCAGCCCATGTAAAAAACAAACAAACAAACAAAATATAATAAAACAAGAAAATGTTTAAAAATGTTTCCCTTTCTTCCTCCCTTCCTTCCTTCCTTCTCTGTCTTTCCTTCCCTTCCTCCCTCTCTCTTTAAAAAAAAAAAAAAAAAAAAAGAAAAAAAAAAGTATATGGAATAAAAACCACATTCAAAAGGTCAAGATTGTCAGGCTGGATATAAAAGCAAAAGCCAATCATGTACTGTCCACATGAGACATACCTTAGATTCAAAGCAGGAATAGGTTGAAAGTGAAAAAATGAGAAGAGCTATCCCATGCAAACAATTACCATAAAAGAGCTGAAATGGTGATATTAATACAGACAAAATTGGCTTTAAGATAAGAAATATTATTAGAGACGAAGAAGGACATATAATGTAAAAGAACCAACTTATCAGGAAGTAACAATTATAGATGCATGTGCACCTAACAAGAGAGCCCCAAAATGCATAAAACAAAAATGGATAGAAATTAAAGGAGAAATAGACTATTTAACAATAATAGTTAGAGATTCTAATACCCCACTCAACAATTGCTAGCACTACCAGACAGAAAGTTAGAAAGGACATAAAAGACATGAAAAATACTACCAATCCATATGCCCTGACATATCTATAAAGCCCCATCCAGAAGCTGCAGAATACACAATCTTTTTGTTAAGCACATGGAACATTCTCCAGAACAAACCAAATGTTGGGCCCCAAAACAAGTCTCAATAACTTTGAAAAGATTAACATCATAAAAGTTTGTCTGAACACAACAGAAATTAATTAGAGATCCACACAGAGAGAAATCTGAGGAAACCCCAAATATTTGGAAATTAAACAATACCCTTAGAGCAGAAATCAATAAAATAGAAAGAAAAATAAATAAAACAATAGAGAAGATCAGTGACATCAAAAGTTGGTTCTGTGCCTATCAGCATTGTATGATGTATTTCTCCACACCCTTGCCACCATTTGGTATAGTCAATCTTTTTTATGTTAGCTATTCTCAAAGATGTATAGTAATATCTAATTGTGGTTTTAATTAGCATTTGCCTAATAGCTAATAGTGTTGAATATCTTTCCATGTACTTTGTATATTTGCTTTGATGAGGTGTCCTTAATATCCTTTGCAAATTTTGAAATTAGATTATCTTTTATTTAATATTGTTATTATTTTTAATCTTTTAAAGCATTTTTTATTATGAAATATGATATATACAAAAAAGCAATAAATTTCTTAGCACATGCTAAAAAAAAAGTTGGTTCTGTGAAAAGACCAATTAAATTGACAAACCCATTGCCGAAATGACTTAAAAAATGACAGAGAAGACACAAAAACACCAAAATCAGGAATGAAAGAGAGGACATCATTACTGGCACCACAGAAATTTTAAAAATTATAAGAGAAAATATAAACAACTTTATGCCACAAAATTAGACAACTTAGATAAAATAGAAAAATTTCTAGAAAGACACAAATTTCCAAAACTTATTCAAAAAGCATAGAAGCCCTGTATAGTCCCATAATAAATAATGAAATTGAAATAGTAAGCGAGAATCTTCCCACACAGTAAAGCCCAGGTCCACTTGGTTTTGCTGGTGAGTCCCATGTCAAATATTTAAAGAAATAACACCAGTCCTTCACAAACTCAGGAACTATTCTGAGGCTATATTTATCCAGATACCAAAACCTGAGAAAGATATCGCAAAAAAGAAAACTAAGGTCCAATATTCCTCATGAACATAGATACAAGAATACTTAACAAAATATTAGCAAAACAAATTCAGCAACATATAAGAAAGATTGCATACCATGTCTAAGTGGTATTTATTCCAGGAATGCAAGGTTGGTTTGACATTTAAAGATCAGTTAATGTAGTGTACTATATTAAAAAAATAAAGAACAAAACCACATGATCATTTCAATGGATGCAGAAAAAGCATTTGATAAAATTGAACATTAATTCATGATTACAAGAAAAATTGTGCTGGAAAAATTAGATATCCATTCAAATGATGAACTTAGATTCTTATTCACATATACAAAAATTACCTCAAAATGGATTACAGGCAAAAAATTAAAACATACAGTTACCAAAAGACCCAGCAATTCTAGGCATATACAAAAGAATTGAAAGCTTATGTCCACACAAAAAGTGGTACATGACTGTTCATTGCAGCATTATTCAAAATAGCCAAAAAAGTAGAGATAACCCAATGTTCATCAACTGATGAATGGATAAACACAATTTGGTATTTCTATACAATGGAAAACTATTGGGCCATGAGAAAGAAAGAAACAGTGATACATGCTACAACATAGGGGAACCTTGAAAACATCATGCTAAGTGAAAGAAGCCAGACACAAAAGGCCAAATGTTGCATGATTCCATTTACATGAAACGTCCAGAATGGGCAAATCCATAGAGAAAGAAAATAGATTTGTGTTGCCAGGGACTGGGGGCAGGGGAAATGGGGGGTAACTGCTAACAGGTATAGGTTTCTATTTGGTGATTTGAAATGTTTTGGAATTAGAGAGTGGTGATCAATGAACATCTTTGTGAATATATTACATCCTCTGAATTGCATACTTAAAAAGAGAGGACTTTATGGCATGTGACTTGCACTTCAATAAATTTATTTTAAAAACAAATGGATAAGGCGGGCAACGGTGGCTCAGTGGCAGAGTTCTTGCCTGCCATGCTGGAGACCCAGGTTCAATTCCAGTGTCTGCCCATGTAATGATCTTTTAAAAAATGGATTGCAGAACTAAATGTGAATCTTGGTGGGTTGGGACTGGGGACTGGGATCAGGTATTGACTGAAAATGGGCCCAAGAGAATCTGGCTGGATGACAGAAATGTTCAAAAACTAGACTGTGGAAAGTTATACAACTTTATTAATTTACTAAAATTCATTCAATTGCTGACTTACAATAGGCGATTTAAAGTATATAAATAAATGTATCATAAACATAAAGCTCAATAAAGCTGCTTTAAAAAATGGATCCAATGAAAACAGAAATCACAATGTCATAGTAAATAATGGGGGGCAGGGATTGGAGTGGGAATTTAAATTAAAAATGAAGCAAAAAAGAAGAGAAGGTAGCGGGATACAAGAGTATTGAATGTTCTGTTTCTTGATCGTGATGTGTTACAGTTTGTGAATGTTCACTGAGCTGTACCCTTATGATATGTGAACTTTTCTGTGTATATATCATACCTCAACAATAAGTCTTTGAAAAACAGCATTAGGGTCTGTGAGGGGCCTTGAATGAGCCAGTTGTAAGTTACAGAACTTTAGAGGCTGAACTGTAGAGTTGTCCTTGGGTCCCCCTGGGATTTCTGACTTCCTTATTGCCACCATCTCATAATAACCCCCATTACTAGAGCTAGCCTGAATAAGTCTTTGTTTCTTCCTGTGAAAAAGCCTCACCAATACACCCACAGATAATCGCTACCAAAATGTCTGCTCCAGGAGGACAGAGAGTTTGTCTATTTTATACCTTGCTGAATCCCCAGGGCCCAGAGCCATGCCGGCCACATGGTACATTCTTAACACATACTTCTTGGATGTGTGACCAGAAAAATAATTATAGAGAAAGAGATGGGTATGGCAGGGCACACTTGCAAACACATTTTACACACCTCCCTTTCTTTCACAAATGTTAATCCCTAGGAACATCTTGTACCCCAAAGAGAGTTGCCAGATTTAGCAAACAAGAAATACCAGATACCCACTTAAATGCAGTATTTGCAACACACTTATACTAAAAAGCTATTTGCTGTTTACATGAAGTTCAAATTTAATAGAGCATCTTACATTTTATCTGGCAACCCAAACCCCAAACTCTGCCTCAGTGTGTGCTTCTAGAGAACCCAACCCGCAGCAACTTCATTCCCCAAAGGAGAATAGTCTGCCCACGACAGAATGTGTAAGTGACCTTCGAGAGATGTCTGTGGATCCACTGCTGACTCCCAAATGTCTAAGAATTAAGGTTGAATCAGGCACCCTGTCTGATCTTCTCTCTCTCCGTGGCCAAATTCTGTCTAGTCCCCACCCAACCCTCCACAGCCCACCACATACACTTTATTTTCATCAAATCAGGTCACAGGACACTTGATGCTTGTTCTTATGGATAGAATAAAGTGGGGAGGTTAACCCCCTCTGCCCCAAGGGAACACACACACACACACACACACACACACACACACACACACACACACGTCTGATCTTCCCCCAGATCCCTGCTCCTCCATGTTGGAAACTTCCCAGAGGGCAAGGTGGGGTTAATCCTTGAAAGTTTCTTTTACCTCTCCTTGACTGCTTCCTACTTTCAGGGTTGTAAAGCCCCCAGGTAAGGCTCCTGAGATGTTTCCTTGCACAGACAAGCCCTGGGGAGCTCCTTGAAAGATTTGGGATTGAATTCCAGCTGCCCGCCCCCCCCCCCCCCATGAGGGACAATGGCTGGACACTGGCTCAGTGGACTCACTCAGCCCTCATTCACCTGACCTCTATCCTGAATTCCCAAACTCTCTCCCTCCTGGTCAGATGTCCCTTGTAGGTTTGTTTCTCATTTTCCTATTTCTAAAAAAAGCTAAAGAAGTCACTAGGGCATGAAAAGTTTCTGCAGTGAGTTCATGGACTAGCTACCCTGTTCATACCTACCTTTCTGCCTTGTGTCCCTCTTTCTCTGCATTCTTCCTTCTCTCTCTCCTTGTGTTTTCTCAACTGGGTCTCCTCTCTATGGATTTCTTTCCATTTTTCCCCTCCAGACACTGCCCCTGGAAGACGTCCCTCAGGCCCCTTCATTGTACCTGTCCCCATCTCCTCCCAAGCTGTGTCCTTCACAAAGGAGTAACTCAGGACTGTCTCTTGAACAAGCTCTGTGGGGGATCACCAGGATATAGGCAAGGAGTCTGAGGAAGGAGAGGCCGAGAGGGAGGAGGAGTGAGCCTCCAGGCTCCAGAGCCTGCATGGGACCTAGGAGGCTGGAGCACCACGTTCTGCTCTCAGGCATCCTAATGCAGCGCCTAGCACGGCGGGGCCAACATCCAGCAGCCACCGCCCTTCCAGCCACATCCAGGAACGCTAAATGCTCATGCTTCTGACCTTCAGCTCTGAAATGCTTCCTGACAGCTGCCCACACGCCCCAGGGACTGGCCAGGAGAAACATTGTGTGAGTCCCATACTGGGACCCCTCCCCAGGACATCTCTCCTGGGACAAGAGGGTCAAGTTGCTCTTGCGGACATGACCTCCAAGAAGGGTGGCACAAGGGCTAGGCCCAATTTATCACCACAGGGCTATAATTAGGTTTGTTAACATACAGTCTAGTGTAGTCTTGTTGACGAGGAACTTAATCACGTTACTATTGAGCTCCTGTACGCATGGCTCGGGGTGACTGTTTTACTTGCAGAGTTATGGCCAAGCCCAATGGGAGGAAATGAGCTTTGGACACAAGTTTGGAGGGGGGTTCTTTTTCCTCTTGACTTTCTCTCCCTCCCCTTCCATGTGAAAATATTTAGCAAACAGTGACAATGATGAAAAACAGTAGGAAACAAAATGTTCTACATTAGTATAAAACATGAAAAATGCAGCAAGGACCCTTAGCGGTACAACATGTGTTATGCTGGCTGGCAGTCCATTAGCTCTGATAGACATTTCACTTACCTAAGTCAAATATAACAGTCTAGCATTCATTAATATAAGAAGGGGCTGTGGAATCAGAGCTACCATCTGGCTGGGCCGACAGAATAATCTACAACTCATGATTAGGTCTAAGGAGTGGGGTTTCACTTTAATCTTTCTCATTGCTGGAAATTTCCATCTGCGCAGTTCGGCACATCATTTTTCTTCAAGACAAATGTGCTGTTTTTCATGTTCCAAAATTAGATCAGAAGAAAACGATTAATCATGTCACGGCCTGGGAAAGGAAACAAAGCTCCGATATTCTCCCTCTTTCTCCCCCCCACCTCCCCGGCCCCTCCAAGCCCCTCTCCCCCCACCACCCCCCCCCCCCGACGGTTGCAAGTTTCTCTTTCTTCCCCCACCTCTGGGTTTGCAGCACAACTTTCAGAGGGGAGGGGGTGGGTCTGGAGGGAGGGGGCGCGGGCTGGGCTCGCGGGGAAAGTTTGGGGTGCCCTGACCCCCGGACCGGGCGCACCCCGACCTCTCCGCAGACCCTCCGGAGCCCTCCAGGGGATCACCCCTGGCTCGTCAGTCCTGCCGGAGTCAGGCACTGGGGCGCTGCCGTTTGCCCAGAGGGAGAAAAAGGGGCTCCCCGCCCCCTCCCCGCGGCCCTGTCTGTCAGCCCTCTCGCAAGTCATAACAAGTCCCTGGCGCGGAGCTGAAGCTGAGCATTTGCCGGAGCGTCACGGGGATGATGAATGACCCGCAGGCCTTTGAAGTGCTCTGCCAGTTCAGCTGGGTCCGCGGTGCTGACAGAGAAATATACACAACAGCGTAACCAATAATGAGAACATTAAACATTCCTGCGCCGTGACAGGCTGACAGCGGAACCCGGGCCCCCATCAGTCACCGCGCAGATAGAACCCTGACAACGGGCCCCTCGCTGGCACCCGCCGCCACCTTTCCCTCTCCCTGCGCCCACCTTCACCCTCTCTGGGTCTGGACCCTTCTCCCTCCTCTTCCTCTCTAGGGGTTTCCGTCTTTCTCTCCGGCCTCCCGGCAGCCCCTCCCCTCCCCCCTTACTCCGTCCCTCCCCCCCAACCAACCCCCACCCCCACCCCACCCCTGCTGTCGCCCCCCCACCCCCATCCCCTGCCCTGGGGTGACCGCCTCAGGGCCTCTCAGAGGTCACGGGGGGCTTTGGTTCCCTTCCACTTTGTAAGACAGCCTTGGTGTGAGATGACCAGGAGATGCCAAATCCCAGTGAGAAGACAAGTTGGTGTTTAACAATTTCACACTTTTAACTGATGCAGATCATCATCGTTATGATCACTGTATGCAAAACCTCATTTGGAATATTATCAAAACTAGAAGAGGCTCTTGGGGAAAGTGAGGCCCCTGGTGAGCCTCCTTCTCCCTCCCCGGCAGGCGAAGCTGTCTCTGGGTGCCTTCCTGTGACTCTGGCGAGCTTCCCTTTACTTTGTGTCCCAGCCGCCGCCTCTGCCTCTTTCTTTCCTACTGGACTTATCTGACGGGATCTGATTTCTGGTCTGTCTAAAAGGGAAAAAACAACAGAGAAACACAAAGATCTCTTCCTCTTCCTCCATCGGGAAATAAAATCTGCCTGTTCCCTGAGGAGATGCTGGTGACCTCTCAGCCACTCTCTGGACCCTCCAGGGCTGCTCAGAGAATTTGGCTCTGGCCACACTTTCCTGGGCTGAGCCTCTAGGCCCTTCTTGTGGAGATGGCCACTCCTCCCTCTCCCACCCACACACACACAGACAATCCCTGCCGGGCCCACCACCCATGGAAAGAGCCCTGGGCCAGCGAGCAGAAACCAGGATTCTAGCCTCACTCATGAGAACTTGGACAAGTCCAGAACTTTCCTGGACTTCTGTACCTTCAGCCACAAAATGGGACTAGCAGTCCCTACCTTGGTCTCTTACAGGTCCCCTTTCATTCTTCAAGTACAAAGAGTTATTTTTCCTGCTTCTATTTTTGGAGATTTTTTTCTCCTATTCTTACCTGTTGAGGAGAGAGGAAACTCCTTAACTTTCTAAAACCTATATATATATATATAAAAAAACCCTCTCCCCTCCCACCCTACCATACACACACACACTTCAGAAATGGTGAGCCGAGGAGACGGAGGGTCACTCAATGGTCATCCAGAGACAGTATGAGGAGTCTAGCCAGAACCTGGAGCAGAAGACAGGGAAGCCAATGTTCATGGTCTGAGACAAGGGTTCCATACTATTGGAGAGTCAGTTCAGGTGTGAAGGAACCAGCATTTGTTGATGCGATGTCTGCTGTATGTTCTAGAGTGTCCTGTTCTTTCCTTTTTGTCCACCTGAAAAGGCTAGTTCCAGACGCATCCCCTCCAGGATGCGTGTCCTGGCCCACAGTGACCTTCCCCTCCTCGAATGTACTATGACCCCTGATGCAAATGAGCATCTTGCCTGCCTGGCTAGACTTCAGCTACTTGAGGGCAGGGATGGTGCCACGTCTCATTGTTCTCTGGGTTACCTCGGACTAGCGTAATGTTTTGTTCTGAAATGTCTGCCCCATGCCCAGCCCCCTTCCCTAAGGAACTGCTCCTACCAGGCCTCCCGAAGGGGGAGACCTGGGAGTCCATGTCACTATTATATAACCCACACCTTGTCACAGTGACTGCTCCAATCCTTGAAAATTTAAACCCTGTCACACATCGTGTTGGGCCCTTGAAATTAGTGTAAGGGACTGGGGCAGCCATTTAGAGTCAATACATGCTGAGGAGAAAGGGGAGAAAAAGTTGAGGAAACATGTTCTCCTGCAAACGAAAGTAGAGAAAAGAGGAGGTGGGTATGCTGGTTTGAAACTGTTATGTACCCCAGAAAAGCCATGTTCTTTTAACCCTGGTCCAATCTTGTGGTGACAGATTATTGTTTGGGTGGGATGTTTTGATTAGATTATTTCCATGGAGATGTGGCCCCTCCTATACAAGGTGAGTCTTAATTAGCTTACTGGAGTCTTTTAAGAGGAGAACAGTTTAGAGAAAACTCAAATGCAGACATTTGGAAATACCAAGAGAGCAGACACAGACCTTTGGATATTCAGACAGAAATACCCCAAATGCTAAGCAAGAACTCACGGAAATAGCCAGAACCTGGAGAAAGCCAAGGGAAGCCAAGAGATGAAATCCAGAGTTTCACCAGAGAAGCTAAGTGAGGGCCCACAGGTGCTTGGAGAGAAAGCCACTAGATTCAGAAGCTGAAAACAGCAGACTTCAGACACCAGCCATGTGCCTTCGCAACTGACAGAGGTGTCTTGGATGCTGGCTGCCTTTCCTCTGAAAAAGCTATCCTCTTATTGGGGGCTTAATTTGGACATTTTCATGGCCTTAGAATTGTAACTTTTAACTTAATAAATCCCCTTTTATAAAAGCCAATCCATTTCTGGTATATTGCATTCAGACGGCTTTAGCAAACCAAAACAGTGGGCAAAAGAGAAAAAAAAATGAGATGTCAGGTAGACCCAGGAGAAGTCAGCATAGCTCAACCCCTGACTTCACAGTTCCTGTCTCCTGAGGACCAGTTTTACTGTTTCCTGGCTGTAGATGCCTACGCAGTAACTGGCCACTGGGAAAGACATACGACCCAGGTCTGGCTAACCATTACACCCCATCTCCCTGCCCACAGTGATTGGTCCAGGAATGGGAATGTGACTCATGTCAAGCCAATTAGAGTCCTCCCCTGGGATTTTATATATTGATTCTGCAAGGAAATGTTCTTCATTCCCTTTGGATTTAAAATCATAAGGCTATGACCCCAGCACTTCCAGTGCATTGGCTGCCACTGCCTGAAAGAAACTAATATACTGTAGGAGCACATGGGGCCAGCCAGAGTAATGGAGCCCATTGTGATGGGTCCTGATGATTTTTTCTGGTCCCCTGGTCTAGCCAAGCCTGAAGCAAGCTCTACTCTTGCCCCCTTCCCAGTAGGTAAACCTATGCATTCCCTTTATTGCTTAAACTAGGTTTAGTTGAATTTCTATCCTTTGCAACCCAGAGAGTTCTGACTAGCATTGTACTCAACCTGGTGTTTAGAGGACTGCACCTATTAGTTTAAGAGGATTCACCTAAAATCAAATTATTCTATTCTTTTTTATGCATATAGGCATGAATAAGAACACTCTGAGATGCAGAACAAGGAGGAGCATCTTTTGATCCTACCCTCCCACCACCCTCAGTCCTCTCCATGACATCACCCCCTCCTGCTAGGAAGTCAGGCTGAATAGCTGTCAGTGTGGATCCCGTTGTTCCATGCCAGCCCCAAGGGACTTGTATTTTTGAGCCTGTTGGGAAGAGCATTTACCCACCCACCCCCACGGCTTGACTGACCCCCAAGCAAGAAGGAGGCAGGCATTGGAGGAGTGGTGGCCCTCCCAGCCTCTGAATGAACGCGCTCAGCCTGCCTTCTGCCAAACCAGCTGTCTACATCAGACATGGCCACAGGTCCCCTCTTCAGATGCTTTTTTATTCTCAGACATTCCTTGAGGGCCAAGAATGACCCCTGGGTGTTCATCCTCACACAAGTTGTGGCCTGATGAAGTTTTTGAACAGATATGGGATGGGAGAAGCCAGGTGCCACGTGAAGTGAAAAATGATTGGGAGTTCTCAGTTGACTCTACGCATAAGATAAGCCTGCTTTGTATGATATGGCTGCTTTAAAAAAGAAAATAATAAGATAAGCCAGGTTAGGCCAGCACATCCTATTGAAATGCTGTTTTAGGTAGAATTCAGGGAAGCTAGAACACAGGCAAAAGTGATGAGCAGTCATGAAACCAGGTCACTTGAACAAGAGGGAAAGACCTGGACATGGAGAATTGATGTTTCCATCCAGGATCCATTTCCTCAGCAACTGGAGGGTTGGCACATGCCTGTTTCCCATGCAATGGCTGTGAAGGCCCCCAGCACACAGTAGACATTCAAGACTGTTAGTTTCCTTCTATCTTATCCAGTCTCACTCAAAAACCAGGGGCAGAAACAGAGCCCATGTGAGGGCCCCATATGGGGGAGAAGGTTTTATTACAATCTAAAAATTACATGAGAATTCCAACTGGGCAACAATGGAATGGACTCCTTTGTAAGGTAGCAATGTCTATGTTACTTCAGAGATTCAAGCAGAGGCCTGATGAATCTCTCCCAGGGATGCTAATGCTATAGAAAGAATTCCAACATTGGGTGAACAGCAGGCACCAAGAAACAAACCTGGGTCTCCCGCATGGCAGGCAAGAACCCTGCCTGCTGAACCACTGTGGCCTGCCCAAACATTAGGTTTTTAGGGCCCTTTTTCAATTTAATGACTTTTATAGCCTCACTTGCTCCCTCTGTGAAGTGGGTGTGATGCTCCCTGTTTCCTCTCTATCTTAAGTTGGTGGATATGGCAAGTGGATTTTCCAAAGCGGTGGCTGGCTGTATTTTTCAACAACAGGTGCAACAATCTCTCCCATCCCTCATGCTCTTCTTACGGTCAGACCTAGCCTCTCCCCATCAAGAAACAGAGTCTAACTCCCCTCCCATTGAATCTGGGCCAGCTTGTAACTATCTCCACAAATAAAATGTGGCAAATGGGATACTGTGTGTGATTTACAAAGCTAGGTTAGGAAGGCCACACAGCTTCTGTTGGCTCCCATGGGACACGTGTTCTTGAACCCAGCAGCCATGCTCTGAGGACACCCAAATTGGCAGAAAGTCCACATGAAGAGGCCTATGGAGGTGTCAGACCAAAAGCCCCGCTAGGGTCCCAGCTGTCAGTGAGCATCAACTACCAAACATGTGAGTGAAGACTTTGCCAGATGACTCCAGCCCCCGCCACCGAGTCACCCTCAGCCTTGAGTCTTCCCCAGCTGAGGTCTCAGAGACAACGATCCTCACCGTGCCCAATCCAGATTCCTGACCCACAGGATCTGTGGGCATAAAACAATGGCTTTGAGTGGCTTGTTATGTAGCAGCAGGCAGTTGCCTAATAGCTACAAGTTGACAAGGAGACCCTCAGAGGCCTGGGAACATGAGACAAGTCTAGAGCTGGTATCCACTAGAGACTCAGTTATTGCCCCCATTGTACATCAGCCCTCTCCCCAAGTATGACCCACTCTCTGCCAAGTTTCATCCCTGTTTAAGTGCCAGGCCCTCCCCCTAAGATAAACAGTGCTTGTTCCCACTCCTTCTGGATTCAGAATTCCGCTCTGGTTCACCAGGGAGCAAGACATAAGAAGAGGAGTGTGGAAGCAGTGCCCATAAGGAAACCCAACTCTTAGAGCCCACCACCCCTGCCCCCTTTTCATAGCCTGGAGATGATCTGTTCACCCCTTCAGTCTTCCTCGTGTGAATTCACAAGGGACTCGGGCCAGCTCAGGGAGAGCTGGGGAGGGGGAGCTGGGCAGACAACTGCTGGCCAGCCCAGCTGCTCAGACAAGGGCTCCGTCCCCACCGGTACCTTTGCTCAGACAAATCACCTAAGAAGCCTAGATACCTGGGAAGGGCACCCACTGCGAAGTTTAGGGGGAAATACTTCTTGTTCTATGACTCCCATTTACACTCCCACTGATGAATTCAAAATGTGGATGAAGTTCCTCTCTTTATCCTAACCCCAATCTCCTCTGGGCAAATGTCCTGCATTATCACAGGTCTCAAGTCACACCTTATTCCTGAGCCATTCCAAGACCCACCTGCTGGGGTCTGTGGAGCAGGCTGGCATTCTGCAGGCCAAGGGGTCCAGGTACTGGCTGACCTGAATGTCAATGATGTCTCTGTGACCGGTAAGTGGGGGCGAGCCCACAGCAACAGAACGCAAGATTCACCTGCTGGCTGAGCCCACTGAGTCCATTGGGAAGGAAATGATTGTTACTGGACGGTTCGTTGGTGCCACTGTCTGGGAACTGAGGGCTCAAGAGGTTTCCCATGGTGACAGAGGATGGCCTGGTGACGGCCTTGAACAGCACAGGCATCACCTGCAGCCCAGCTCCAACATCATCTCACAGTTTTGAAGCCCAAGACCCAGGCACACTCCCTCTACTCTTTCCTCATCTCACCTGCCCAAACTTGGGTAGGAGGTCCTGGCCCAGCCTCAGCTGGCGCCACCCAATTGGAACCTTGGTTAAATTTCTGCAAAGAACACTTCTGGTTCTCACACACAAACACACACAATCCTTTTTGTGTGTGTCTCAACTGTGTCTCACTTTTTGATGGGGCAGGATCATCTGTGTTTGAACCTAGGGTAGCAGGTGGCTTTGACTGCATGTGTTCCCAGTGCTGTAACTTTGGGATAGTCTGTCTCTACCTATAGCAGAGTTACCATTTTCCTTGCTCAGCAGAGCATCTCCCTTTCTGGACAGCACTTTATCTAACTATGCAGCACCCCACCTAAGTGACCCATGCTAGGCCAATCCTTATACCCCATCTTCTGAGCCCAGTGACTGGCCTGAAGAATGGCACAGGTCCCAAGACTGGACCATTGGAGTCCTTTAGAATTTTTTTAACAAGGCCCAGGGATAGAGATCCATCATCCTCCATGGGCATGGATATGAGGCCATAGCTCTGGCCATGTGCCCTCCTGTGTGGAGAAACTGGGCAGAGAGCAAGCAGTCAACATGGAGAGCAGAGGAACCTGGGGGGTGGGGGTGGGATTTGAGTCCTGGTTATTAGGAGGTCCGGATGTACTCATCCCTACCTTGCTTGAGGCTTTGTTTGTCCAACTTGCTCTTGGGAAGTCTTAAGTCAAAGGTCCAAGAAGCATCATAAAGGACAGACTTTGGTAAATCAGGAAGGGAGAGTAGGTGATAGGAATGGGGAAACTGGCACAGCGAGGTGGGTTGCCAAGTGGGCTGAAAGTGGTCTGGAGAGAGGATGTGTGGTGGTGGGAGGGAGGTTGCATCCAAGTGGCTAGATCAATCTGTCCCTCAAGATCATGGACAGTGGCAGTTGAAAGATGGAAAAACAGAACATCCTATGCATGTTTTTAGAGACCTAGAGCAAGGAGAGGCAAGATAGAAGGGAAACAATCTCCCAGAGACAGGGCCAAGGAACAGCAGCCTGGGAGCAGGGAAGTGACAGCCATCCCAAAGATGGTCACCCCCAAAAGTTCAAGGAAAAGAGCAAGCCTTCCCATGTGGGCAGAGGGCAGATGGGCTGCAGATAAAGGGAGGCTGGAGAGTCTCAAAGACCTGCTTAGTGCCCTTCCAGTGACCTTCAGCTGAAGCCTCCACACCAGGAAACATGAGACTTCAGGGTTACACTTCGCTTCCAGCGGCGGGAGCTTAAGAAACAAAAATAAGTTCTCAACAGCTGCTGCATTGTAAGTCAGAAAGACATGATACATCCTCAACTGTGAGACTGTGAGGCTTCAGCCAAGGAGGCCAATTGCTTCTGGGGAGGTGAGGGCAGCCCCCTGTCTCAGCTCTGACACCTTTATACATTGGCCCTGGAAGCTGGGAGATGGAAATAGGGCATCCTTGCCCCCAGAGAAAGAGACAACACAGAGAAGAGATTGTAGCAACACTGACCACATACTGAGCACTTCCTGCGTGCCATATCAAAGCCAGCACCTGTTATGCATTGCTCATTCAGTCCTCACAGCACACCTCTGAATGGGCTCTACTGATTATGCTCCACTTCCAGAAAAGGAAAATGAGGCACAGAGAGGCTAAGCAATTTGCCCAAGGTCACAGAGGAGGGAAGAGGCAGCTTTAGTCTGCCTGGCACCAAAGGGAATAAAGGAAGCAGAGGGAATGCCTTCCACAACCCATGAAGTTCAGACAGCATCGTGCACTTTGCACATGTGCCTAGAGCCCCTGGCCCAGAATGCACTACCTCTGGTGGAACGCCTCATATTTGTGAGCAAAAGCCTTGGTAAGTTCTGTTACACTTCCTTTTGTAGTTCCAGACTCTTTCTGAAAGTAGTTTTATATCTAATCCTATAGCTCTAATAGAACGGAGGCCACCCAGAGCAAACGAGACAAAGAGCTCAAGTCAGTATCCCTCTGTCCTTCAGCGGCAAAATCAGGTCTAGAGCTCAGCTCTATGGACTCCCTCTCTAGTGCTCTCTGCACTTCCCTTTGATGAAGAGAGATTACCACGAGGTTACCATGAGCTGCAGCACAAAATCTTGCCCTTCTGCTTGGGTCCTCCCCAGTAGGTATTTGTAAATGTTTAATAACCAGCTTTCTGGGGCGGGGGGGGAGGGGAAGTTGACATGATATTCATCATTTTCCATCGTGTAAATATTCCTACTATGGCCAACTCCAATACTCCAACATGTCTGTGAATGGAGTTGGGAAAACATGTACACAACTAGCACTCAAGCCAGCGCTGGTCGGTTCCAGCATACCAGTTCCTTCCATGGTCAAGGAGGTAGCCCATAGCAGGTGGTGCTGACTGCAAGAACTTCTGAGTCAACCTAATAGTCTCCCTCCAATTTAATTTGAAATCAGTGAGTCTACCATCCACAGAGGCTCAGAATGGGAGGGGTGCTGACGGCGGAAGAGAAAGTCTGTCCATGAGGACTCCTGATGCCAAACCCAACCAAGGCACTAAGGTCATTAAGTAGAACTTGAAATGATTCAGAATGAATTGAGGAAAATATGGTGTCATGGTTTAGAGAATGGAACCAGATCAGATGGGTTCAAATTCTGACTAGCTGTGTGGCCTTGGATAAGTCACTTCACCAGCACCAGCCTCAGAGGGGTTGCGAGGATTAGATGAAAACTGTGAAGACAAGGCTGTCAGCACTGTGCGTGGTACATGGTAGGCACTAAAAGACATTAGCTATCTTTATAACTCAGGTCAGAGCTGTCAGCTGTCATGGTTTAAGTCAGAGTGGAAAAGAAACCATGAGCAATGACACAGATCGCTGGACTAGAGGCTCCACGAAGGCAAGGACCTTTCCCATCTCAATCACTGCTGTACCCCATACGTAGAGCAGTGCCCAGCACCCTTCCTGAGTTAGTACGCAATAAATGGTTGCATATTGAATAGTATAAGTGTGTCATGTAATGGTACTTAAATATTTGTATTTCTTTAGCATTTGCTTTAATTGGATTCTGTTTTAAAATAACCATCCATGACCTGGCTAATGTTTATGCCTAGTTGTTCTAAAACGTAATTATACTTTTAAAGTTCATTTTAGTGGAAATAAGAGCTGATCATCCTCTTAGTTAACCACATGTGTGGAAATTCCCCAGTGCAGACGATGAGACTGTAGCCCAGATGCTATGTCCACTTGGTGGCAGGAAAGCCAAATGGAAGGCAGAGGACCCAGAGGAGGCAAATCCCTCTCCAGGCTTAGCCTGACACACCCCATGCTTTAAAGTGACAGACATGGCTAATCCCACCCCAGGGCAGGACACTAAGCCCCCTCCCCCACCCAGCAGGCCCAGGTCTGAGGGGGGAAGTTCTGGTTGGGCTGCGGGAAAAGGGCTTCTTTCTTCCCTTCCTCTCCTCCCCGCTCCCCCCACCCAGAGCAGACTCAGCAGCTCCCCGCACGGACCTCCCCTCACCGCTCTTGGCTCTTGCAGCCTGGTTGGTTACGGCATGAGAAATGGCTCCCTGGAATAAAGACGTTTCCTCTCCGATGAGCACATTTGCAGAGGTATGTCAGAGATCCCAGGGCTGGGGTTGGGCCTTCTTTCAAGAAAGTTGTTTTTCCCCCTTCCTTCCCTCCCTCCCTTCTTCTCCCTCTCCCCCCAACCTCCCCGCCCCTCCCCCTTTGCTTACTTATTGGAAGAGTAATAAATATTGGGCCGACAGGCCCTTCTCACAGTTACAAAGCCTACCTGTAAGCGAGCTCAATAATTAGCAGTCTTGAAGATGATATATGACTTTCATTACCCTTTGGGACTGGAGACTAAATGAGGACAGAGCTAATTGCCGTGCAAAGCAGTTTGGCATGAATGAGAAAAATGCAGGCCCTGTCTCCTGCCAAAAAAGGGCCCTGCTGCCGCTCTGATCTCAAGGCTGGTTCCTGCCGCAGGAGTTCACTCGGTGTCCATAAATCATGGGCTGCTTACAGCTGAAGCTGCCCTGAGTCGTCAGCAAGCTGTGTGCTGAGTGACAGATCCCAGCCGACCACATTAGAACTTCCACTTGCTCAACTTGTCCTCTTCCTCCTCCTTTTCCCACTGACCAGAAAATTAAACCCAGATTCCTCCGACAGGCTGGCGGGAGGCCTGGGGGTGGGATGTGGGCTGTGGCTGGGGGCTTGGCTCCTGCAGCCCATGCCCCAGGACTCACTCCCTCTACAGCCTGTCTCCCCACTTGAAAAATGCCCTGTGCCCCGAAGCCTGGGGATGATGGCATTTGGGGCCGAGTTCTCTCCATCCTCAGGGGGACGCAGGTCCCTCCTGAAAAGCTCCAGGCTCAGCTTTTGTCCTTGATGTGTCATCGAGACAAATGTAGCCTCCCTCCCTTCTGGCCCAGTATATCTCCTTCTCGCCCCCCCCCCATCCACCCCCCAGCCCTTTCCAGAAATGCTTCCTTCTCCTTAAAGGGAAAGAACTGACACCAGCCACTTGTGTGCACAGGTTGGGAGTGGGGGGTAGGGGACCGTGGCTGCTCCTGGAAACATTTGCTTTTCCACCCTGTACTCCCGCCCCTTGGTCACCCCCTTTGCCCTTCAGGAGCAGGCGGGGAAATGCACTGACCCTACAAAGCACCATTGCGGCTGTGGGCTTCCATTCAATTAGGTGGGTCGGGGTGAGGTGGGTGCAGTGAGGCAGGAGGGGGCCCCCTTCCTTGTGGGCAGATACCAACTTTACATTGACAGCTAGGCTCCTAGCTTTTCTAAGGGCTGTCACATAATTAATTCTTCGCATTGCCAAATTATATTTGACACTTAATTTAAAACTCAAGGTTCCATAATGCAAAGTCCTCTCCTGGCGATAAGGGTGACTTGCATGATAAGCATGTGTGCACAGTGACAGTCGGGGCTTGAAGGGGTAGTTCCATGCAACCCCCAGGGAGGAAAGGGAGCTGACTTTTACTGAACACCTACATTGCATCCAGTGATTTCCATGTACTAGCTCACTTCCTTCCCAACAACCCTACGAGGCAAGCGCTATTGCTGCCTCCATTTTGCAGATGAGGAAACCGAGGCCCAGCAAGGTGAACTTACCAAGGTCATGCTGTTCAGGAAGACGCCACATGGGAGTCATGATTTTGGGAGCCCTAACTTCTTTGTGTGAGTCAATCTCTCCTCTAAGAAATTGTACAGAATTTCTATTTAGGACAATGGAAAAGTTTTGAATGGATGGTGGTGACAGTAGCTCAATATTGTGAACATAATAACACCATTTAACATATGGTTGAATATGTGATATTAGAATAACTTCTATTAAAGGCATAGGACTGTACAACACAGTGAACTGTGGTATAAACCATGGACTACAGTTAATAGCACAATTATAATATCTTTCATCAATTATAATAAATATGTCACACTATTGCAAGGTATTGATAATGGGGAACTCTGTATTTTCTGCATGAGTTTTCTATAAACCTACAACTTCTCTAACTGAAGGAAAAAAAAAAAAGAATGGGGGTGGGACAGGGAGTCCCCAAACTGGAAAGCTCCAATATTACATGGAGGTGGGAGTCAGAGCCAAACTTTGACTAACAGTTTAAACAAGTACAGGTTATCTGCCTCATACAACAAGGTAAGAGGCAGATTATCAAGGGCTGGAACAGCACAACAATGACTTCGGAAACCCAGACTCTGTATCTTTCTAGTCCATTATTCTTTGCATTCTATTTTATTGCATTCTGGCTGTAAAGTGGCTGCTGTGCCACCAAGCATCAAGTCTTCAGTCCAGGGGCAGACAGCACACTGACTGGGCAAATGAGTGGTTAATGCACATGGGAAGGTGGAAATCAGCCTGCTAGAGGCCACAAGTATAAAAAGGGCCCTTGTCCTCTTATCCGTGCATCTTAGACAGTTCTTTGTAAAATCACTGATCATCAAATTGATTAAGGCTTTTATAAAGAAGTTGCTCCCTTCCACCTGCAGCTGGGATAAGACTAGACACCCTTCCCATCTGTAGAGCCCCTGGGGCGGTTCTCATCACCCTCTTCCTCACCCACTGGAGCAGAGTCACTCCCGGGGAGATGTGTCTGTTGGGAACCAGCCAGGAAACAGGAGGCACACTCAATGGGGTCACGAGGTGATTTACCATGCAGCCAGAGTAACCAGCTCACTCACTGCCCATCCCACAGGACTGCACAGAGCATTCCTGGGCTCCTGGCTGCCTCTTTTTCCCCATCCTTCCTCAAGAGCCTCCTCCATATGGATGGGAAGGATGGCGGGAGTTTTCTGAGAGCTATGCCCCTGACCCAAGTGCAAATCCAGTCACATCACATCTCTTATTCCTTGAAACTCCCAATGGTTTCCCATAGCCCTGAGAATAAAACTTAAACTCTCTGCCTTGGCCTACAACTTGGGTGACCTCTTACCCCAACTTTATTATGGAGGAGTACCCCTTCCACTCTCATACATGTCCCAGTTGGGTGATAAATGATGTGGTCACCCTATCAACCAGGTGGGCTCTGCATGTTCTCAGCCCTGTCTCTCCCAGCAGCTTCCTCTCCTCCAGCTCGCCTGCCTCATACCCCTTGCTCCAGCCAGAGCGGTTCCTAGAACATGCCAGGCTCATGACCTCCCAATCTTCTTACCTCCACCTAGAACACACATCCCCCAGTTCTTCACCTAATTTCTACTTGGCTCTCAGGTCTCAGTTAAGTGTTCCAGTTTTGGAGGGCTCTTCTTGTTTCCATCCCCCATGAACCTTAAATCTGCACACTAGCATATAAATCCTGTTAGTTTTCCTTATGGGCAGAACCATCTACTGTGATGTCATGATTATATAATATCTATTTCCTCCACTAGACTCTAGGCACAGGAAGGCAGAGAAAGCTTTATCGCCAGAATCTAGCATGGAACTAGGGTCCCACAACTATGTGTTTTACGAATTAATAAACAAATGAATAAACAATGAACCTTCTCCCCAACACCCCTCTCCTTGACATACACATCTGCACCCACTCTAAGAGACCAAATTCACTATGATCATCTCAGGGAGATGTAATTCTAGCACAATTTGAGATTCCCAGCCACACAGCATGCCATGCTGAGCTGCCCGTCATAGGAAAAGTTCAGGCAGGGGCCAACTGTCAGGAAAGGCTACGAATGGAGCAGGACACTGCAGTGTAAGGCCTTCTGTGCACCTGATTCTCATCCTACCTAGGTCAGGACATCAGCCAAGCCACAGAGGGCACTTTTAGGGTCGTGGACTCTTGGTGCCCGCTCTGCTGGTGGGGCAGCAGAGATGCCCAGCACTCGGTGGTATGCGTCCAACACTCTACCCAGCCACTCCCCGATGGATGGGTACCCAGATGGCCACAACTCCACACCGCCACGTATAACACCACAGTGAGCATCCCCCTAAGGATCTGTGGGAAAATATCCCTATGATATAAATTTCCCACGTAGCTGAACTGATGGGTCATTAGGGATGTATATACTTAATTGGGTTAAACATATACATCCCTAATGTATATGCTTATATATCCCTATATACTACCTAATATATAGTATATATAATATATAGACCTAATAATTGGGTTAAGCATATATATCCCTAATGTTTATGCTTATACACTCCCTACCCTTGCTTTATTTTTGGTCCGCACAAGTTCTATAATTTTTAAACTGATTATCCATGTTGACAAGTGGGGCTCTGAACCAAATTTAATTTGACAAAAAATAAATAGACCTTTTATTTCAATCATCATGAGAAATAAACTTCGTATCTGTTATTACACAAATATCCTATCTGCCATTGTTTGCCCTTAGGAAAAAGGGCCTCAGAAAGAGCTGGGCAATCTGGAAGTAGCCTGGATTATATCAAACCTTGCCCACCCCATAATATCAGTGAGGGAGCAAGGGAGGAAAAAGAAGACAGTTTTGGCAAAGGCCAGATCTCCCAAAAATCTGATGGCTTTGGATCTCTTGAAGGCCCTGGAAAAATCCATCATGCAGAACAAGGTCAGGCTTCTCCAAGACCCAGGCTGGGTGTACAGCACCAACCAGCCCCTTCCTCTGCCCGGAGAGACCCAACTGCTGCAGGAGGGAAGGGGGAAGCAGGGCTCCCAGAACAGCCCCAGCACAGACTCCAAACAAAAAAGCCATTCTGCCTCCCTTCCTGTCTTCCCAACCAGAACTACAAAAGGCAGATGTCTGCTTGGCTCATCTGCAGCCTGTCCGCAGGCCAGCCCAGGCCTGATGGGCTCTGGTGTGGGATTTGGCAGGATGAGCCTGCAAACAGCCTGGAATTTCACCTGAGTAGGAAGAAGGAAGGACGATGTCTTGGGGAGGCAGCCCCAGACAGCTTCCCAGACTCCAGTGAATAGACATTCAGACATGCAGACAGACATACGGGCAGAGGTGCAGACAGCTATGCAATCAGGGATGACAGACCTAGCTTTGGGTGCAGAGCTGCACATCCTCTCATATAAACTGACTCTTCTCCTTCCAGGTTGCCCCATTATCCACCTCATCTCCTCCAGAACTGCTAGCCTCCCAGTTTAATGACGCTCTTGCTGAAAGCAAAGAGGCATTGAAGGAATTCTACTTCCAGCCAAGATGGGTAATAGGGACTGGATTTACATTCCTACCTGCAACGACTAAAAAGAAAACCTTACAAATTATATAAAACAATTTTCAAGATATTAAGCATCAAGCAACAAAGATGGGAAATGAAGGAGGTGAGCCATACAATTTCCCCAACTTACTGCCTTAAGAAAGTTTCCAGTTTGCAACAAAGAGAGAGGGATCTGCAAGAGCCTAGAGGTCTCCTTCAGTGAAGAGATAGGGCCAACAGTCTGGAGAGACAAAGGCATCTAGTGGTTGCAGGATAGAGTCCTGGAGAGGAGAGAGTAGCACAGAAAGACAATCCTGGAGATCTGTGGAGTCTCCCCTCAAGTATTCAGCAAAGCATTGACCGGGGCATGGCTGTATGAGGTCACTACCCAGCACTAGGGAAAGAAGCCCCGGAAAGGATTACACAACCAAGAATCTGCCTACTCCTGGAAGTCAAACTGGAAAACCTCATTTTTCACTGGGCAGTGGGTAGTCCTGCCTCAGTAGTAGTGTGTACAATCAGCCCCTCCCTCTGCCCAGAGAGACCCAGAAGGGTTTTGCCTCTGTAGTGGGGCAAAATAAGCCCTAAACTTTACTTTATTAGGTTCTGCCTAATAAATCTTAAAGGTAAGACTCCAAAGGATCAAACTGTTTCCAAGTAACTTCCTGGCCCTCAGAACAAAGCTCAAGAAGATATATTAGAGGGGGGGGTTTCAGGCAGGCCATGGTGGCTCAGCAGGCAAGAATGCTTGCCTGCCATGCCAGAGGACCCCAGTTCGATTCCTGGTGCCTGCCCATGTTTAAAAAAAAAAAAAAAAAAGAGTGGGAGTTTTGCAGCTCTGAAAATCAGCATTGCTACATACAACAACCGTTGAAGAAACTGAAAAAGAGATCAGACTTCAATCAGAGATCAGAACGAAGCCAATCTGTGTATGAGACCAAAGGAAGAGAGGTTTATTTTGTCCAAACCTAAAATTTTCTATAGCACATTTAGATTTAACCCAATCTATCTGGATAGATCATTTAAACAACCCAAATACATGGAGCCCAAAATGGGAATGAGGGCTTGTAATTCTGTATAGCTTAATGTAGCGCCTGGATACATCCCAGACTACACTGGGCAGATAATTAAAAAGTATTGGTGAAGTCCCTTGAGAAAGTATATGGAACTGGAGAAAGTATATGGAACTATTAAACTTTCTCACCTAGGAAACCTCTGATAGTCTCTCAAACACTGGGGACTCTCAATCTAATCGGCCAAGCCCTTGATCTTAAGGCTTGCTCTTATGAAACTTATTTCTGAGGCAGAGAACCTAAGCCTACTTATAATTCTGCCTAAGACTTACTTTCACAGGAGCTCTTTTGTTGCTTGGATGTGGCCTCTCTTCCTCTGCAACTCTGCAAGGAAAATCATGACCCTCCCCCCTATAGGGGACATGACATCCAGGGGTGAACGTCTCCCTGGCAATGTGGGCCATGACTCCCAGGGATGAGCCTGAACCTGGCACCTTGGGATCAACAATGGCTTCCTGAACAAAAGGGGGAAAGAAATGTAACAAAATAAGTTATCAGTGGCTAAGAGAGTTCAAATAGACTCAAGAGGCTATCCTGGCGGCTACTCTTTTATACAAGCTTCAGCTAGATATTGCTAATTGCCACAATTTGTCAAACCCCAACCAACATTATTCCTGTTAACCCTAAAGAACACCCAGGGCTCTATCTGAGATCCTAAAAAAGTTGGACACACTAACTTTACTTTTCATAAATCTAAAACTTGACCAAATGGTCCTGAAACCCAGAGGGGCCAGCCTCTCCAAGCACATCAACTAGTTCCATCCCCCTAGCTCATGTTGTTGACACACCTTTTCTACATGAAAAAAAGTTAGAATGGGCATAACCCAAATATCCCTAAGATTGGGAGAAGGCTCAAAGAAAGAGGAATTGTAACAGAAAAGTTAGGATTTAATATATGAGTACGACTATTTAATCATATTAATATCTCCTTTTAGTCTTCAGTATCTTGGAGCACCTATAAGGAAAAACCTGAAATTGCAGAACTGTAACCCACACCATACTGTGAAATCATTTCTATAACTATTTGTTAAAATATATTTTAAATGAAATCAGAAAGAAAGATAAACGATAAAGATTGAGATGGTATAATCTAGGAATGCCTAGAGTGTATAATGATAGTGACTAAATGCACAAATTTACAAAATGTTTTTGTATGAGGAAGAACAATTGAATGTCATTACTGCAGGGTGCTGAAAATAGATGGTAGTTAATATTTTGAAATTTCAACTTATGTGTGAGACTACAAGTACATGGAACCTTGGGTAGGCCATGAGATTTTGTTGATTTGTCCAGAGTGATGGCCCAGTGAATCCCAGAGTGATTTGATCAATAAATGGAAAAGTATTTGCAAAGTCCCCTTTGGGAAATGGTGAGAACGGGGGAAAATTCAACCTCCCCAGTTGAATTCTTGAAATTCTCACAAGAAGTGTGGACAACCAAAGCTATAGGCTGAGCTCCCAGTCTTGGGGTTTGTTCATATGAAATTTAACCCCACAAAGGATAGGTCAAGTCTACTTAAAATTAGGCCTAAGAGTCATCCCCAAGAGAACCTCTTTTGTTGCTCAGATGTGGCCTCTCTCTCCAGCCAACACAACAAGCAAACTCACCACCTACCCCGTCTATGTGGGACATGATTCCCAGGAGTGTGGACCTTCCTGGCAACGTGGGACAGAAATCCTAGAATGATCTGAGACTCAGCATCATGGGATTGAGAAAAACCCTAAAATGAGCTGAAACTCAGCATTAAGGGATTGAGAAAACCTTCTTGACCAAAAGGGGGAAGAGTGAAATGAGACAGTGTCAACGGCTGAGAGTTTCCAAACAGAGTTGAGAGGTTATTTGGAGGTTATTATTATGCATTAAGTAGATATCACCTTGTTATTCAAGATGTAATGGAGAGGCTGGAGGGAACTGCCTGAAAATGTAGAGCTGTGTTCCAGTAGCCATGTTTCTTGAAGATGGTTGAATAATGATATAGCTTTCACAATGTGACTGTGTGATTGTGAAAACCTCGTGTCTGATGCTCCTTTTATCTACCTTGTCAACAGACGAGTAGAACATATGGAATAAAAATAAATAATAGGGGGAACAGATGTTAAAATTAATTTAGTTTGAAATGCTAGTGATCAATGAAAGTGAGGGGTAAGGGGTATGGCATGTATAATTTATTTTTTCTGTTTTTGTTTTATTTCTTTTTCTGAATAAATGCAAATGTTCCAAGACATGATCATGATGATGAATAAACAACTATGTGATGATACTGTGAATTACTGATTATATATGTAGAACGGAATGATCAAAATAGGAATGTTTGTGTTTATTATGTGTTTTTTTGGTATTTAAAAAAGTAAAATAATAAAAAAATTTAAGTAAATAAAAAGAAACACACCAAAACGGTATCAAATTTTCAAACAAATGAGTAAATATTGTGAGCAATTTTACAAGTTACTTTTTTCAAAGTAGAAAATGGGTAACTAAGCATTTCCTGAATTGTCAAAGGAACAGAGAAGAATACAGTTATGTACAGTATATTAGCAACATAGAATGGCTTTATTTACATAAAAGGATGAAGTCTGATAACAATGAAATTCTTACTATAGACTTAGAGCTGGAGTTCTAGAAAACATGTTTGATCCATTAATGTAACACATGAAGAAGCCAAATAGATTAGTGATTGTTGGAGTCACCCATATGGTAAGTGGCTGCAGATCTGAGACTAAGGTAGGCTATCTTGATTTCTAAGCGCATTCTCAATGGCACCATAGTCTTTCCAAGACATACTGTCAACAGTCCAACATAGCATTTACAGTGTTATAATTGTGTCTCCACCTCTCCTGAGGAACTTAAGCACATTTCTATAAACTAGTCTGTTTGATGTCTTCATTTTAAAAAGTACATTATATATATATATATATATATATATATATATATATATATTTTTTTTTTTCGCATGGGCAGGCACCAGGAAATGAACCCAGGTCTCCAGCATGGCAGGTGAGAAGTCTGCCTACTGAGCCACCATGGCCAGCCCCCAAAATTAGATTTTATAATGAATTACCTTAACAGTACATGGATTTGAAATATGGAATTAACCTTTCTTGATTAGCCATGTTCATCAGATTTTGCTGTGGGTGGTCACTGTATTTTTGGAGATGGTTTTTGAGTCCAGTATAAGTCACACATTTCAGGAAGAATTATGATTCTCAATAAATTAAGGCATAAAATGTTACATAACATATCTAGACCATGGAGTGGCAGTTAGAGCAAGGACATTGCTTTCTTTCAAATTAATGCTTTCCATTTGATTACACACAATTTAATTTTCAGTAAAACAGTACAAAACCACAAGAGCAACTCAGTAGCTTCAATTACCTACAACAAACATTCACTTACAGATACCGCGTCAGGGTTATACTAAGGGCTACCCCTTGGAGGAAAAGTCCCCACATATGGAAACATGAGTGTCTGAAATCAACCCCCATGTAGACAGAACTGGAGACTCTGTAAGATGTGGGTCATTCTTCAGAGAGCTAATTTTCTCCAGTCTTTAAGCTCTATTCAAGTCTCATTCATCTTTATTGGATGATTTTCTATTTGTTGTATTCACTTTTTATACTTTTTCATTTTAGACTTTTAGAATTGGAAGGCGTTTGACAATCCTGTCCGATGTAGACGATTCCTTCAGCATTGCAGATGTAGCTTTTGCTTTTGATTAAATAATTCTAATGAGAGGTAATACATGAGTTTCACCAATTGTTAAAAATCTCACAAAGATTTGGATACATCGGAAAAAGAAGGATATGTCTTTGGTGTGGAAAACACCAGACAATCCCAAACTGACATTCTACAAAATACCTGACCGCTACTTTTTAAACACCATCAGAAAAGGAAAAACAAGCCCAAGGAACCATTGCAGACTGGAGGAGACAAGATGACCAAATGCAGTGGGGTATCCTGGACTGGATATCAGAAGAAAAGACATATTCATGGAGAAATTGGGGACATTCAAACACTGATTTCTCAATTTTGATAAATATTGCATGGTTATGTGAAATATTAACATCAGATAGTACAATACCTAATATGTCAACATCAGAGGAAGTTAAGTGAAGGGTACATGAGAACAACACGGGAATTCTGTATTAGCTTTGAAATTTCTCTAAGTCTAAAACTATTTCAAGTTAAATAAAAAGTGTTTATGAAAAATATATATATATACTTTAAAAATTATTGTTTTGTTTATGTGCTATATTTCACAATAAAAATGCTTTTAAAAAAGAAGATATATAAGAATACAAAACACCCAACAAGGTAAAATTGACAGTATCTGGCATCCACCAAAAATCTGGCATCCTATATGGTCCATATTTTAAAATTTCAACTTCTGTATGAGACCAAAAAGAGAGATGTTTATTTGGTCCAAAGTTTATATTTTGGTTAGCACATTACCTAATTTAACTGGTACAGTCAGTTTATTTGAAGACCATAATTACATGGAATCTTGAATAGAGTATGAGATCTTGTTGGTTTGTACAGGTTAGTGCAATACCCGGATACATCCCATAATAATTTGGGCAGAGAATAAAAAAGTATTTACAAAGTCCCCTTGGGGGACAGGGGAGAAAGGAGGAAACATTAAACTTCCCCATCTGGGGAACTCCTGATATTCTCGCAAGCAGTGAGGACAACCAATTCAATAAGCTGAGCCCTTGATCTTGGAGTTCACTTCATGAAACATATTCCTGCAAAGAAGAAGCTAAGCCTACTTATAATTACGCCTAACAGTAACCCCCAGAAAACCTCTTTTGTTATTCAGATGTAGCTTCTCTCTCTAAGCCGACTCGGCAGGTGAACTCACTACGTTCCCCTCTATGTGGGACATGATTCCCAGGGATGTAAATCTCCCAGGCAAAGTGGCACAGGACTACTGGGAGGAGCCAGAACCTGGTATCATGGGACTGAGAAAACCTTCTTGACCAAAAGGGGGAAGAAAGAAATAAGACAAAATAAAGTTTTAGTGGCTGAGAGATTACAAACAGAGTCGAGAGATTACCTTGGAGGTTATTCTTATGCATATATAGACATCCCTTTATAGGATATGGTATATTGGAGTGGCTGCAGTGAAGTACCTGAAACTGCTGAGCTGTGTTCTGGTAGCCTTGATTCCCATGTTGAACCATCCTTGCATACCTGGAATGAATCCTACTTGGTCATGGTGTATAATTTTTTTAATGTGTTGCTGGATTCGATTTGCAAGAATTTTGTTGAGGGTTTTTGCATCTATATTCATCAGAGAGATTGGTCTGTAGTTTTCTTTTCTTGTAATATCTTTGTCTGGCTTTGGTATGAGGGTGATGTTGGCTTTGTAGAATGAGTTAGGTAGCTTTCCCTCCTCTTCAATTTTTTTGAAGAGTTTGAGGAGGATTGGTACTATTTCTTTCTTGAATATTTGGTAGAATTCACATATGAAGCCACTGGTCCTGGACTTTTCTTTTTGGGGAGCTTCTTAATGACCGATTCCATTTATTTATTTGTGATTTTTTCATTGAGGTCGTCTATTTCTTCTTGAGTCAATGTTGGTTGTTCATGCCTTTCTAGAAAGTTGTCCATTTCATCTACATTGTCGAATTTATTAGCATAGAGTTGTTCATAGTATCCTCTCATTACTTCCTTTATTTCTGTGGGGTCAATGGTTATGTCTCCTCTTCCATTTCTGATTTTATTTGCATCCTCTCTCTTCTTTTTCTTGTCAACCTCGCTAAGGGTCCATCAATCTTATTGATTTTCTCGTAGAACCAACTTTTGGTTTTGTTGATTTTCTTGATTGTGTTCATGTTCTTAATTTCATTTACTTCTGCTCTAATCTTCATTATTTCTTTCCTTTTGCTTGCTTTGGGGTTAATTTGCTGTTCTTTCTCTAATTCTTCTAAGTGGACAGTTAATTCCTCAATTTTTGCTGGTAGCCTTGATTCTTGAAGATGATTGTATGACGATATTGCTTTTACAATGTGACCATGTGATTCTGAAAACCTTGTGTCTGATGCTCCTTTTATCCAGGATAGGGACATATGAGTAAAGAAATAAGGATAACAAGTGAATAAATAAATAGTAGGGGGGATAAGGGGTAAAAAAAAACATTGGGTAGATTGAAATACTAGTGGTCAATAAGAGGGAGGACTAAGGGATATGGGATGTATAAGTTTTTTCCTTTTTCTTTTTATTTCTTTTTCTAGAGTGATGCAAATGTTCTAAATATGATCATGGTAATGAATATGCAACTATTTGATGATATTGTGAGCCACTGATTGTATGCTTTGGATGGACTGTATGTGTGTGAAGATATCTCGATAAAAATATTTTTTAAAAATCTGGCACCCATCATGTGCACATAAAAGCAGGCAAATGCAATGCTTTTTTTGGAGAGAAGCATTGAGAGAAATCAATCAACTAAAATCTAGCAGTGGCACCGAAGTTAAAATGAACAGACAAGGACTTTCATACAGTTATTATAACTGCATTCATATACTCAAAGAGCTAGAGGAAAATGCAAACATGTTAAGTTGTGGCATTAAAGACATAAGAAAGCTCCAAATAAAAATTTTAAAGATGAAAACTACAATGTTTAGATAAAATATACACTGGATGAGGTTGCCAGCAGACTAGATATCGGAGAAGAAAAGATTAGTGAACATGAAAACATAACAATAGAAATTATTAAAAATAAAACCCAGAGGGAAAAAAAGACTGACAAAAAGTGAACACAGCACCAACCAACTGTGGGACAACCCAAGCAGTCTAATATATATATAAATAAATAATTGAAGGCCGCCAAGGGAAAGGAGAGTGAAGAGGAAGAAAAAATAGCCAACACTGTTTCAAAATGTTTTCCAAAATCAAACACCCAAAGCTTACTCAGGAAGAAATAGATACCCTAAATTCTCCTATATCTATTACAGATATTGAATTCATAGTTACAAACTTTCCCACAAAGAAAACGAATGTTAGATGGTTTCATTGATAAGGTCTATCAAACATTTACGGAAAAAATACCAATTCTGATGATAGCTTCTGGCTGACCAAGATGACAGCATAAGACACTTTAGGGCACCATTGCCTACACAATCTTTGAACTAGCAAAAACTGGCAGAGCCACCTTCCTTAGAACTGCAGAAAACAGTTAAAAGGTTACAGTAATTGGGTGAAAGCTGAATCAAGAAAATGCAGCTTTAAAAAAATGGTAGGAAAAGCTGGTGGCACATGTGCTGGTCACTTCCCCACCTCCTCCCAGGCATGGTGTGAAACAAGCCTGCACTATCATTGTAGGTCCCTGGCTATGTTCCAAAGGGAGCAGAATAACCTGATGCACATACTGCAGTGCAGGTATGTGGGCGCCAATCTATCAGGTGGCAGCCTGAAAGAATGACCCTCCCATCACCCTCCCAGAACTTGTCCTGCATGCAGAGTCAGCTTGCAGACAACCAAAGGAATGTAGAAAACAATTAAATCAAAGCAGCCTAGGACACAGGATTAACTGCTTCAAGACATATGCTATAAAACCAAGAAGGGTAGAAAGTCTATTTCGAAGAGTGTAGTGGGAGGCATTCAAATTCCTGTAAATGGGAAAATTCCTAAGGCCATAATCAGCAAGCCCAGGGCAAGACACAGACTCAATGCAGTGCACATTTGCCTCTGACTAGTTTTCTTGATAGGAGGACTAAACTCTAAAGTCTGAATGAAAGTACCAGCCAAAGCAGAGTGAATGTGCAAAGACTGTGGAAGGTGCTTTTTGCATTGGTTTGGTTTTGCTAGATTCAGGCACTCAAACAAATCTTTGTCATACTACTACCTGTACAGAAACTTAAGGAAAAGACAGCTCAGGGATTAAATCCCAGAGTTAACACTTTAAAATATTAAAATATACAGTGTGTAAAAGATTGTAAGACAAACAAATAGGAAACAATGGCCTATCCAAAGGAACAAGATAGAAATTCAGAAACCATCAATGAAGAATACCAGACTCTGGACATGTTGGAAAAGACTTTTAAAAAAATGATCCTCAAGGTGATGTCATCAAGGTGGTGACATAAGATAGCCCCTGGAAATGTCAAACCTCAGAAACAATGAATAAATGGACAAATCACACTTGCTTGGAGCTCTGGAGGACAACAGAAACTGGAAGTCTCTATAAATGGTGAATCAAAGGGGGGAAAAACACCAAAGAAGAAAGGAGGAGATCTGCTACTCAGATTGTTGGTCTAGACATCTCTCCCTCAGTCAAGGGCAGCTTAAGACCCTGTCTAGCCTAGGTACCTCTTTTATGGTCGCACACTGCAGAGCCATTCACAATGGCAAACTAGAATGCAATGCACCTTCAGGCAAAGGATCCACAGCCACATAGAACATGGCAAAATCCAAGTGGCTGGTGAACATGTGCACACAAAAGGACACAAAAGAGACTTGTGGCAGAATCATTGGCAATAGGTGCACAAATGCAACCAGGTCTCTAATTGCTGGAGCACCTAAAGTGAAAACAGTCATTCCTGAACACTGACCTGTTCTGGCCCACTGGTTGTCATGGGATATCCTAACATGAAAGTTTAAAAGGCAAAAAAAAATCACAGAAAAAAAATGGAATGCTGAACTGCTGTAAGGCAGGACAGGTTGCAGGACTGAAAAAGGTAATGAAAAGGAGGAATGAAGTAAGGGAGAGAAATTGAGCAAATCACGGGAGCTGGAGAGTAAAATGTGCACAAACAACAAACAAACAAACAAAATATCTCAGGACTTCCAGAGAAGGAACAGAGGAAAGGAAGCCTTCCTCTGTTCAGGAACAGAGGAGGTGAAGCAATCGCACATAAAAGGACCAAAAAGGGTTGGTCCAGAGCAGAAGACCTGAGAAAACCTTTCTCTAAATGTTCATTATGAGCTGAACCAAGCATGAAAGAGCCTTAACACACAATCTATAATAAAGCCCTAGGAAAGAGGGAGAAATTGACTTCCACAGTTAGCCTTCCAAAATAATCAGAAGTCCAGACACAAGCAAAAATTTACAAGCCATACTAAGAAACAGGAAAATATGTCTCAGTCAAGATAACAAATCAAAACTTCAGAGGAGTTCTGGGAAGATGGCAGAATAGGATAGGTTGAGTTCACTCCTGGTCCAAGGAACAGCTAGAGAAGTGATGGGAGGGCAGCTGGAATAGGGATTCGAGGGTGTAAGTGACCAGGGAGGATCTTCTACACCACATAGGGAGGCCCTGATTGCAAAAGCTGAAGGACTGAGACAGAGAACCAGGCACCACCCAGCTAGGGCAACAGCCTAACACACTCCTTCCCAAAATGGAGGCCCCAAACTCTCAGGAGTGCACAGACAAGGAGAAAGAAACAAGGAAGTAAGCCAAGTCATGTTCCTTGGCTACCCTCACGCACACCACCCCTGCCCTGTGACTCCCCCCACACCCCATGCACCTGAATCCTGTCACCCACACTCCCACCACAATCCAAGCGCCCCATCCCTCCCGAGACCCATGCACCCCCCTCCACCCAGCCCCTTGACCCCACCTCCTCCTCCCTGCTCCCTGCAGATGGTCACCTGAGCATCCCAGCCACAGGAGCTCACCTTCATGCCTGGGCCACACTTGCCTCCAGCACCTACAGTCATGCAACTCCATCCTGCCCGCTCCCCCAGTTCTGTGCACCCATACATCAGTGTCCGACCCACCCAGATCTGCACATTTGCACAGCCCCACAATGCCCTCCAGCTCTGAATAAGTGTTTATCTGTGCATTCAGGCCACACCAACCCCCAGCCCATGCAGATGCAACCCGGGCCCACTGTCTCTGAGCTCTGTGTTTGTGCACACCAGGGCCCCGTCCCCCAAACCTGCATACGTGCACAGCCACATCCTCCCTGTGGGGTGTCCACACATCAATGCACTGACCTTTTGATCCCTGCACTCCAATCCCCTGCCCTGCACATGTGCACACCCTTGCCCCACCCCACCTGGCAGGTGCTCATCATGTGCATCTCTGCTACATAGCCTCTGCCCTGCACACACATGCGCCCCTGCCCCAACTCCACCCCCTCACCTGCACACCTGCATGCCTGCACCAGGGCCCCATCCACCCACCAACACCAGCTCCTGGAACAGTCCTGAAGCCCTGTAACCTGAGTCTCCATAACCTAATCAACCACATCCTGGCCCCCTGGGCCCCCTCCCCCTGTGTAAGGACACACCCATGCCCTGACCTCCCTGTGCTCCGAACTCTGTGCCCTGTATGTACTAGGGTAACTTTCTAGGAACCTATAACCTCTACATGGGTCCGTGGACCACATAAGTTCTGAAATGCAGAGGAGCCAGCCTCTCCAGAACACCAGCTAGTTCCATTCCCCTACCCCATATTTTTGACAGCTCCTTCCAACATGAAAAAGTTCGAATGGGTATAGCCCCAATACACCTAAAGAGGGGGAGAAAAATCAAAGTTGGTGGTGGAGTTATACAGAGAAGGTAGGTTAACAAATGAGTAGGATTGCTGAATCATTATATTGATATTTATTTAGTCTCTGGTATCTTTGATCAGCTGGAAGTAAAAAGCTAAAATTGTGGAATTGTAACCCATACCAAACTCTGAAATCTATTCTACAACTAATTGTTGCAATGTGCTTTGAAATTTATTGCTCTTTCATATATGTTATTTTTCACAAAAAAGAAAAAAATATCAATTGTGATGACAAATGCACAGCTATATGATGATATCATGAAACACTGATTGTACACCTTGGATGATTATGAATATGTATTATGAATGTATAATATATATCAATAAAAAATAAATGATTAAAAAAACAAACTTCAGAGAAGACAGATTTTGGAACAACTAATCAAAGACATTCAGTCAAATCTCTTAAATAAATTCAAGAAGTTGGAGGAAATATGGGTAGAAATAAATGAAATATGACTGTAGAGCTAAAGGATATTAAGAAGGCAATATGTGAGCAGAAGAAGTAGAAAGTTTAAATGAAACATAACAAAAATTGGGATAAAGAGCACAACAATGGAGATTAAAAATATGGGTGTTTGAGTGGTTCAGCGGTAGACTGCTCACCTTTCATGCAGGAGACAAGGGTTCAATTTCTGGACCATGTACCCCTCCCCCCAAAAAATACACTAGAGGCATACAATAGCAGATGTTAACAGGCAGAAAAAAGAATCAGTGAACTACAAGGCAGGACAACTGAAATCATACAGTTGGAAGAATGGATAGAGAAAAAAACTGAAAAAACGTGAGCAGTGTCTAAGGGGCATGTGTGACAGCATGAAGTATACGAAAATATGCTTCATGGGATTCCCAAAGGAGAACAGAAGGGAAAAGAGGCAGAAAGAATATTTGAGGAAATAATGACCCCAAATTTCCTAACTTTTACAAAAGACATAAATATACATGTCCAAGAAGTGCAACATATGCCAGACACAATGAACCATTAGAGGCCTACTCCAAGACACATACTAATCAGAATGTCAAACGGCAAAGACAAAGAGAGAATTCTGAAAGGACCAAGAGAAAAGTGATTTATCACAGACAAGAGATCCTCAATAAGACTAAATGGAGATTTCTCATCAGAAACCATGGAGAACAGAACACAGTGGCATGACATACTTACAACATGGAGAGAGAGATACTGCCAATCCCCAATTACCAGGCAAAAATGTCCTTCAGAAAATGGGAGGCATCTGGGAAACCCTAGGTACCCTCTCAATCATTGGGGCTTCCCCCCAAATAGGCCAAGCCCTTAATTTTGAGGCTTGCCCTTATGAACCTTATTTCTGTAGTGGAGAAGCTAAGACTACCTATGATGAGGCCTAAGAGTTGCACCCAGTAAATATCTTTTGTTGCTCAGTATGGCCTCTCTCTCTCTAAGCCCAACTCTGCAAGGAAAATCATTACCCTCCCTGCCACATGGTACATGACATTCAGGGTTGACAGTCTCCCTGAAAATGTGGGGCATGATTCCCAGGGATGTGTCTGGCCCTGGCACTGTTGGATCAACAATGCCTTCCTGACCAAAAAGGGGAAAAGAAGTATAATAAAATAAGGTATCAGTGGTTATGAGATCAAATAGAGTCAAGAGGCTATTCTGGAGGCTATTCTTATGCAAGCTTCAGTTAGATAGCATTAACTGCCATGGTCTGCTAAAGCCAACCAACATCACTCCTGTTAACTCTTAAGAAACCTAGGGCTTGAACTGAGACTCTACAAAAGTTTCACACACTGAGTTTGCTTTCCTGGAACTTATAATTTCCAGGGTGTTCCTAGGCCAAATAAATCCTGAAACCTAGAGAACCAGCCTTTTCAGGATTATTAACTAATTACATCCCCCTACCCTTTACTGTCAATTACCCTTCTCAACATGAAAAGGTCAGAATGGGCATTGCCTAAAATCCCTATAGGTTGGGAAAAGGATCAAATGAAAGGAGTTATAATAGAGAAAATAGGATTTAACAAATGAGTATGACAGCTGAATCACTATATTGATACTTCTTCTAGCCTCCAGTGTTTTGGAGCAGCTAGAAGGAAAAATCTGAAACAGTGAAATGGTAACCCATAACAAACTCTGGAACCTGTTCTGTAGCTACTTGTTGAAGTGTACTTTGACAATTATTGCTTTTTCTTTTTTTTCTTAGTATACATATTATATTTCATAATTTAAAAACATATTAAAAATGAGGGAGAGTTTAAGACATTCACAGATAAACAAAATCTAAAAGTTCATCTGCAAAAGACCTGCCTGTCCTACAAGAATTGCTAAAGGGAGTTCTTTGGATTGAAAGGAAAAGATAAGGAAGAGTGGCTTGGAGCAGTACGTAGAAGTGAAAATCTTCAGTAAAGGTAACTAAATGGATAAATACAAACCCAATAGTACTGCATCCTCAATACATAACTCTGCTGTTTAATTCTTGTAAGAATACAATTGAACAAGAAACCAACATATTTCCCGATAATGGACACACAATATATAAAGTGGAAACGTGGGACAAAAACATCATAAAGATGGTAAACAGGAACATGGGAGCAGAGTATGCTATTAAAGTTAAATTGGTATATTCTCAAACTAGTAGGTTATAGATTTAAGTTGTGTAATAGAAACTCCAAGGTAATCACAAAGAAAGTATTTTTAAAATATACAGAAATGGAAATAAAGGGACCAATCAGATACATCTCAAAAGATCAACTGAACACAATAGGAAACTGCATGAAAGGAAGAGGAGACAAAAAGATATGATATATAAAAACCAAAGGACAAAATGGCTGGAGTAAGTCCTGCCTTTACAGTAAGAATACTGAATGTTAACAAATTAAACTCTGCAATACAAAGACACAGATTGGCAGAATAGATTTTTAAAAAAAGCACAATCCAATTAGATATTGTTTAAAGAAACTCACCTAAGATCCAAAGACACAAACAGGGTGAAATACAAAAAGAGAATCCATTTAAATAATAACCAAGAGAGAGCTGGTATAGCTATACAAATAACAGACAAAATAGACTTTACATCAAAAGCTGCTACAAAAAACAAAGCAGGACACTATATACTGACAAAATAGTCATTCTACCAAGAAGAAATAACAATCATAAATATTTATGGACCTAACCACAAGGCCCCAAAATGCATGAGGCAAACACTGACAAAATTGAAGACAGAGATAGACACTTCTATAATAATAGTTGGAGACTTCAATATACCGCTTTCATCAATGGAGAGAACATCTAGACAGAAGATCAATAAGGAAAGAGGGAACTTGAATAATATAATAAATGAACTATACCTAACAGCCATACAGAATAAGGCACCCCAAAGAATCATGATGTACATTCTTCTCAAAAGCATATGGACCAAAAAAAAAAGCACAGATCACATGTTAGGTCACAAAACAAGATTCAATAAATTTTAAAAGACTGAAATTATAAAAAGCATCTTCTCTGACCACAATGAATGAAGCTGGAAATCCATAATAGATGGAGAATGGGAAAATCCACAAATATATGGAAGTTATTTCACTCTTAAACAATCAGTGGCACAAAGAAGAAATCAAAAGGGAAATCAGTAAATATCTTGATACAAATGAAAACAAGAACCCAGTAAATCAAAATGTATGGGATGCAGCATAGGAGGGGCTGAAAGGGAAAGTGACATCCCTAAATGCTTATATTAAAATGAAGGAAGAGTTCACCCTCTAGGGTAGCTAGTATTCTGTCCCCTAGGGCAGCCAGTAAATAGCCAGGAACTATCTGGAACAACTGTTTGGGGGACTCCTGTGCCCAGATACACATCGTACACCAGTCTGGAATGGGTGGAAGGGCCGAGATCACAGAGCAGAACTGTAAGTTTCCCAAGCCATGGAGGCTGGCACCCCTTCCCCCAGTGGCATGGCATGCTCTTCTGGAGTTAATTCCTCAAGGGAAAAAGAAGCAGTCTCTACTAGGAGCAAGAGAAGGTAGCTCAGCCAAGCTCCAACTGTGGAATTAATTAAAAATTTGCGGCTGCTCAATACAGCTCCAAGCAAAAAAGATAACACTGGAGCAATCAGAAAAGGAACCTGGAGGTTTCTCCCTGAAAGAGAGAAAATAAAAACAACAACAACAAAAAAAAAACCTGAGGCTTTTAGAGTTTACCAACCTCAGAATACTGGTAAAGGGTTGTGCCCCAAGAAAAGGGGCACATACAGCCTAGTACCAATCCAATGCCAGCTCTTAACTGGCAAACCCAGGGGCAGGGCTCTGAGAAGGATTTTGTTCTTTCCTTTTTTTTTTTTTTTTTAACTTTCTAGTGGCCCATTAAATTAAGCCGCAGGCATTCTCAGGTTTCAGCACTGCCCCAGACAAGAGCAGAGTTAGCAAATGTCTGAGAGATAAATTAACTTGTCAGATACACCTACAGGGCATATCTTCCCCCAAGAAAGGGAGGAGAAGCAGAGCCCAGCACAGGACCTGGAAAACAGAAACAATTTAGTTCCCCCCATCTACTTCAGCCTCTGTCTCAGTCACATCCCCAGCAGGGACAGGGTCCGCTGAGAATAAAGGCCTGTATCACTCTCTGCTGGTAGAGTACTGTGGACTGACAAGTGCCACCTGCTGGACAGGATAGGAAAAATACAGATTCAAGGGGCCTTATAGGAAAGACTGGCAGGCTGCTGGGTCATAACTTCAGGGAAACTTGTCACTGGTTACACCCATATCCTAAGTTCTGGGACTGTCTTGTTTGGGAAAATATGATTGGGGTAGATTCTATCTGGCTGGGCAAGATCCAGAAAAAAAGGAGCTGAAAAATTCTGATCAGTTAAACAGAAGCTAAGGTAGAGGTCTAGAATAAGTTAAACTGAACGTCAAAGAACAGATAGAGAACAAAGCCAATCAACAAGAAAACCCTAGGTAAAAGAGAGAAAATAACCCCCAGAACAAACTAATCAAGGAACTCGATACCTAGACACCAGCGGAAAAAAAAAAAAAAGAGTTATACCAGGAAAAAAGAAGATATGGCCCAATCAAAGGAACAACTAACACTTCAAATGAGATACAGGAGTTGAAACAACTAATTAAAGCTGTTCCAACAAATCTTCTAAATCAAATTTAAAAATCAATGAGTTGAGGGAAGATATGGCAAAAGAGTTGAAGGACAGAAAGAAGGTACTTAGTGACCATAAAGAAGAACTGGAAAGCTTGAAAAAACAAATGACAGAACTTATGGGAATGAAAGGCATAAAAGAAGAGATGAAAAACACAATGGGGAAATACAACAGCAGATTTGAAGAGGCAGAAGAAAGAATTAGTGAACTAGAGGACAGGACAACTGAAATCCTACACACAAAAGAACAGATAGGGAAAAGAATGGAAAAATATGAGCAGGGTCTCAGCAAACTGAATGACAACATGAAATGCATGAATATATGTGTTATGGGTCTCCCAGCAGAAGAAAAGAAGGGAAAGGGGCCAGAAAGAATAATGAAAGATTTTGTATATATGTTATATTATACAATAAAAATTTTTTAAAAATTGAGCAGAGGAAAAAGAAAAGAAGCATGAAGTAGCCTGTTTTATTTAGGACTTCTCCTCCTGAAATTACTTAAAGCCTTGTGTTCTCTACCTCGGGACAGGGGGATATTAGTTTTTCTTCAAAAATAGTGTAGGTTTCAATGGGATTTTCCACAGTTTTAGGCTGGTGACCTAACCAATAAGAGACTTTTTTACTTTTGAAAAATGATTGAGGTTTCAATGTCATCTCCTGAAGGAGATCTTAGCTTTTTAGTCCATGTCTCCAACCTCCTCATTTCTTCCTGATGAACAGTTTTCCCTGCATTTGGCAGAGCCCATAGTGCAAATAAAATCTTTTGCACACAAAAAGAGTAAGAATGGAAGAAATAATAACTGAAAAAATTCCAAATCTTATGAAACATAAAATTACAGATCCAAGAAGTGCAACATACCCCAAACAGAATAGATCTGAAAAGACCTACATAAGACACTTAGTAATCAGACTGCCAAATGTCAAAGAGAGAATTCTGAAAGCAGTAAGAGAAAAGCAATCCACCATATACAAGGAAAGTTCAATAAGACTATATAGATTTATAAGTAGAAACCATGGAGAAGAGAAGGCAATGATATGATATATTTAAGACACTGAAAGAGAAAAACTGCCAACTAAGAATTCTATGCCCTGCAAAACCATCCTTCAAAACTGAGGACGAGTTTTAAATATTTTCAAACAGATGGACACTGAGAGAGTCTGTGAACAAGAGACCCACTCTACTCTACAAGGAATAGTAAATGGACCACTGCAGGCAGATAGGAAAAGACAGGAGAGAGGATATTGGAGAAGAGTGTAGAAATGAAGACTGTCATTAGGGCTAAAAAAAAAAAAAGCACAATATTTTAAGTATGTTGAACAAAGCTGAGTGTGAGTATGGCTGAATGAGAAAGGCTAAGGGCATGTAGGACACTAGAAGAAAAGATAGACAATAAAAACTGACACTGTATAACTTAGTGAAACTTAGAGTAGACAATGATGGTGATTAAATGTACAAATAGAAGAAAGTTTTTACATGAGGGAGAACAAATGAATGTCAACATTGCAAGGTGCTGAAAATGAGATGGCATAAGGGAAAAAAAAACAGTCAATGCATACAAAGGTCTATAGTTAAAAGTAACATTGTAATATGCTTCTGTTAATTGTAACAAAGACAATATATCAAAGCTATGTTAATAAGAGGGGATATAAGGAAGGTGGATGGGATACTTAATGGTGTTGATGGTGTTTCTCTTTTTATTTTATTTATTTTTTGCCCTTCATTTTTTTTCTTTTTTTCCTCTTCATAGTTCTTTGAGGAAGAAATGGAAATGTTCTCAGACAGAGTGCAGTGGTGAATGCACAACTATGTGATTATACCAGAAGTCACTGAATGTTTACTTAGGATGGATGGCATGGTGTGTGAATAAAACTTTTAAAAATAAACGGAAAGATACAAGTGATGGATAAAATGTGGAAAGAGAAAGGAACCTATTCACTGTTGGGAGGGAAGCAGAATGGTGCAGCCCCTCTGGACGGCAGCGTGGCGGTTCCACAGGAGACAAGGTATAGTGTGCTATATGATCCTGCAACCCCATTATTAGGTACACACTTGGAGGAACTGAAAGCAGGGTCATGAATGGACATTTGCACATTGGTGTTTATGGTGGTAGTGACCTAAGGGCACACTTACTGATGAAAGGAAGGGCAAACTGTGGTGTATACATACAATGGAATATTAAGCAGCTGCAACAAGGAATGAAGTTGTGAGGCATGTAACAGGTACATGAACCATAAGGACATTATATGGAATGAAATAAGCCAGAAACAAAAAAGACAAATATTGTAGGGCATCACTAATATGGACCAAATATAGTACGCAAACTCGAAGAACTGAATTGTAGAGCACAGGTTATCAGGCAACAGAATGTGTGCAGAGATCGGACAACCAGTGATTAAGGAGTACAGAACGTACAATAAGGCTTACTGTAAAGACTTCCGAGATGGTAACCTCTTACAGCAGTCACACCTATTTCAGAATTTTAACTTATTTCTAACTTCTGAGATGCTGAGCTCTTTGTGTATAATCTGGTCATTCCCTGGAACTCTGGGTATCTGTGACACCAGAGACACAGAGTTAGAGTTCTGCAACTCTGAAAGTCAGCATTTCCCCATACAGCAACTGTTAAAGAAGGTGAAAAAGAGATCAAACTTCAATTAGAGATATGAATGAAGCTGGTCTGGTTAGGACTAAAGTAAATCAGAATACAGAGTAAAGGATGACAGTGTCTGTATTTTAAAACTTCAGCTTCTGTGTAAGACCAAAGGAAGAAATGCTTATTTGGTACAAAATTTATATTTTCTGTAGCATACTGGCTAATTTAAACTGTATGTTCAGTTCATTCAAACAACATAATTACATGGAACCTTGACTAGAGAATGAGATCATTATTTTGTACAGGTTAATTTAATACCCTGATACATCCCAGAGTAATGTGGGCAGAAAATAAAAATGTATTTACAAATTCTCCTTGAGGGACCAGGGGAAAATGTAGAAATATTAAACTTCCCCAGCTGGGCAATTCCTGATGTTCTTTCAAGCATTAGGGACTACCAATTTAATATGAGAAGTCCTTGATCTTGGGACTTGCCCTTATGAAAGTTACCCTTACAAAGGAAAAGCTAAGCCTACTTATAATTTTGCCTAAGAGTCACGCCCAGAGAACCTCTATTGTTGCTCAGATGTGGCCTCTCTTTCTCTAAGCCAACTCAGCAAGTGAACTCACTGCTTTTCCCTAATATGGGACATATTTTCATAAGTGTAAATCTCCCTGACAACATGGGACATGATTCAGGGATGAACCTGGCCCTGGAATTGTGGGGTTGAGAAAGGCTTCCTGACTAAAAGGGTGAAAAAAATGAAGCAAAATAATGTTTCAGTGGCTAAGGAATTTTAAATACAGTCAAGAGGTTATTCTTAAAAATTATATAGTTATTCCTTTTTAGTTTCTAGTGTATTTGAACAGCTAGAAGGAAAGACCTGAAACTGTTGAACTGAAATTCAGTAGCCTTCATTTTTGATGAATGCGTAACTCTATGGCTTTTACAGTGTGACCATGTGACTGAAAACCTGTGACTGACACTTCCTTTATTCAGTATATGGGCAGATGAGTAAGAAAATAAAGAACAAATAAGTAAATAATAGGTGGTTGTGGGGTAAGGGATGTTTTGGGTGTTCTCTCTTGCTTTTATTTTTTATTTTTTGGAGTAATGAAAATGTTCTAAAATTTACTGTGGTGATGAATACACAACTAAATGATGATACTGAGTCATCAGTTGTATAATTTGGATGATGATATGGCATGTGAATATATCTCAATAAACTTGCTTTTTTAAAAAAGGAGAAAGCTCAAATCAAAGACCTAATTTCATACCTGGAGAAACGAGAAGGAACTAAACTCAACAAAAGGAGAAGGGAAGATATAACAAAGAATAGAGCAGAAATAAATGAAATAGAGAATTTTTTTAAATAGAAGGAATTAACAAAACCAAAAGTTGGATCTTTGAAAAGATTAACAAAAATTGATAAACATTTCACTAGACTGCCAAAGAAAAAAATAGAAAAATAAAGGGGGGACATTATTACTGACCCCAAAGAAGTAAAAAAACATCATAAGAGGATACTATAAATATCTGTACACCAACAAATTGTCTAGTTTGTTAGATGAAATGGACAATTTCCTAGAAACAGATGAACAACCTACACTGTCTAGAAGAAATAAAAGACCTCAACAATTACAAATAAAGAGATTGAATTAGTCATCAAAAACCTCCCCCTACCAAAGAAAAACATCTCCCAACAAAGAAAAGTACAAGACCAGATGGCTTCACAGGTGAACTCCACCAATCATTCCACAATAAATGAACACCAATCCTGCTCTACCTCTTCCAAAAAAACAGAGGAGGGAACCCTCCCCCACTCATTCTATGAAGGCAACATGACATTAATACCAAAACTGGATAAAGAAATCACGAGAAAAAAATTACAGACCAATATCCCTCATGAATACAGATTTTAACAAAACACTGGCAAACAGAATCCAACAGCACATTGAAAGTATTATACACCATGATCAAGTGGGATTTATCCCAGGTATGCAGCATGGCTCAACATAAGTCAATTAATGTAATCCACTACATTAACAAGACAAAGGGAAAACACATGATCATTCCAATTGATGCAGCAAAGACATTTGGCAAAATCCAGCATCCTTTCTTGATAAAAACACTGAGAAAAATAGGAATATAAGGAAAATTCCTCAACATGTAAAAAATTATCTATGAAAAACCTATGACTGGGTGGTATGATGGTGGGTTAGTGGCAGAATTCTGGCCTGCCATACCAGGGACCCGGGTTCAATTCCCAGTGCCTGCCCATGCAAAAACAAACAAGCAAAACCTACAACTAACATCATACTCAGTGGTGAAAGACTGAGAGCTTTCCCTCTAACAAAGGATGCCCACTATCACCACTGTTATCCAACACTGAATTGGGCGTTCCAGTCAGAGCAACTAGGTAAGAAAAAGAAATAAAAGGCATTCAAATTGGAAAGGAAGAAGTAAAACTTTCACTATTTGCAGATAACATGAAACTTTTTATAAAGCCCTGAGAAACCTAGAATGAATCTATTAGCGTTAACCAACTAGTTCAGTAAAGTGGCAGAGTAAAAGATCAACACTCAAAAATCAGTGTTCATAACTAGTAATTAACAATCTAAGGAAGAAATTAAGAAAAAAAGTCAATTTACAATTATAACTAAAATAGTCAAATATCTAGGAATAGCTTTAACCAAGGATTTAAAGGACTTCTATATAGAAAGCTACAAAACATTGCTAAAAGGAAAAGAAATAATAGAAGAGCTAAATAAATGGAAGGGTATTCCAGTCTCAAGGATTGGAAGACTAAATAATGTCAAGTATCACTTTTACCCAAAATAATTTATAGATTCCATACAATCCCAATCAAAATTCCAGCAGCCTTCTTTGCATAATTAGAAAAGCCAATCATCAAATTTGTTTGGAAGAATAAGGGGCCCAAAACTGCCTGTGTTAGTTAGATTCAGTTGTCAACTTGGTCAGGTGAGTATACCTAGTTCTGTTGCTGTGGACATGAGCCAATGGTAGGTGAACCTCATCTGTTGCCAATTACATCTGCAGGGGGCTAGGAGGCATGTCTGCTGCAATGAGTGCCGTTTGACTTAATTGGCTGGTGCTTAAATGAGAGAACACAATGTAGCACAGCCTAAGCAGCTCGGCATTCCTCATCTCAGCACTTGCAGCTCAGCCCAGGCCTTTGGAGAGGCAGAAAGAAGTCACCCCAGGGAAAGTTGTTGGAACCCAGGGGCCTGGAGAGAAGACCAGCAGAGACCATCCTGTGCCTTCCACATAAGAAAGAACCTCAGTGGAAAGTTAGCTGCCTTTCCTCTGAAGAACTAACAAAATAAATCCCCTTTTATTAAAAGCCAATCCGTCTCTGGTGTGTTGCATTTCGGCAGCTAGCAAACTAGAACACTGCCAATCCTACTTTTTTTTTTTAATTTTAAATTCTTTATTCTTTAATGCAGTGCACTATTACATTAATTCTTTCCACCACATAGCTGTGCATTTATTATCACAATAATTTTTTTTCTCTTTTCGTGAAAAATACCAGCATACATAAAAACAATAAATTTAAAAGCACATCACAACAATTAGTTGTAGAGCAGATTTCAGAGTTTGGTATGGGTTATAATTCCACAATTCTAGGTTTTTAGCTCTAGCTGCTCCAAGACACTGGAAACTAAAAGAAATATCAATATAATAATTCAGCAATCATACTCATTTGTTAAACCCTATCTTCTCTCTATAATTCCACCACCCCATTTGATGTTTCTTCCACTCTTTAGGGGTATTTGGTCTGTGCCCATTCTAATGTTTTCATGTTGAAAAGGGCTGCTGATAATATGGAATAGGGGGATGGAATTAGCTGATGCTCTGGAGAGGCTGGCTCCTCTCTGCTTCAGGAGTTTTCTAGTCCAGGGACCCATCTGGGGGTTGTATGTCCAACCTATCTTTTAAAAAAAGAAAAGGAAGAATGAAGTTAAAGGACACAAAGTTCCCAATTTTAAAGCTTATTACAAGTCTACAGTGATCAAAACAGCATGGCACTGTTCTACAAGGTTCCATGCACTAGGGTAACTTTCCAGAAACCTACAACCTCCAGATGGGCTCCTGGACCAGATAAGCCCTGAAATGCAAATGATATTCCAGATGGAGCATCAACTAATTCCATCCCCCTATTCCATATTATCAACAGCCCTTTTCAACATGAAAACATTAGAATGGGCACAGACCAAATACCCCTAATAGCCCCTAATAGCCAAAATATCCTTAAAGAATAGGAAAAAGATCAAAGTTGATGGTGGAGTTACACAGAGAAGGTAGGGTTTAATAAATGAGTATAAGTGCTGAATCATCATACTGTTATTTCTTTTACCCTCCAGGACCTTAGAGCAGCTAGAAATAAAAACCTAAAATTGTGGAACTGTAACCCATACCAAACTCAGGAATCTATTTTACAACTAATTGTTGTGATGTACTTTGAAATTTATTGCTTATATATATATATGTTATTTAAAGAGAAGGAGGAATGTAATAGAGAAGATAGGATTTAACAAATGAGTATGACTGCTGAATCATTATATTGATATTTCTATTGGTCTCCAGTGTCTTGGAGCAGCTAAAAGAAAAAATGAAAAATCGTGGAACTGTAACCCATACCAAACTTTAAAATTCGCTCTATAATTACTTGTTAAAATGTACTTGGAAATTTATTGCTTTTTTGTATGTATGTTATATTTCACAGTTTAAAAAAGTGTTACAGGTCAAGATGGCGGCTTAACAATGTGCGCATTTTAGTTTGTCCTCCAGAACAACTACTAAATAACCAGAAACAGTACAGAACAGCTCCTGGGGCCACACCAGTGACCAGACACACAGCGTACCCCAGTCTGGACCAGCTGGACAGGCTTCGAGACCCCCCAGAACCGTGAGTTACCAAAACAGCCGCGGCTGGTGCCCCTCCCCCACAGGCTGTTTCCCAGAGGGGAAAGGAAAGGAACTTTACCAGTAGCAGGGACTGAGCACAATCAAACACCAATTGTGGAATTAATTAACAAATTCTGACTACTAAAAATAGTCCCCCAGCTCAGGTGAACTTGGTCAAAGCGGAGGTTGCTCATCTTTGCCCTGGCACCAAAGGGGCAGGGTTGACAGAAAAAGAAAAACAGAAGGAAACAGAGGTTTTTGTGGCTGTCTTTCTACAAAGGCTTGACTGCCTTTGGATATAGTGGCAAGACTTCTCAGGCTGCAACTGTCCCAGGTATAGGTGGAAGCGAGCTCATTTGGGGGCTTGTCTGGACCCTGTGCCTTCCCCAGGGGAGGAGTGAAGCCCAACTCAGGTGGAATCCCTCCCTCAAGGAATTCAGACCCCCAGGGCTTGGAAATTTGAAGCCATTAAAACCAGTCTACAACCTCTCCTCTGTCTCCACCATGCCCCCAGCAAGGAGAGTCTGCCAAAGTTAAAGTTAAAAAAGTGCTACAACCCGAAGGGGTAAAAAAAAAAATCTGAAAAAAAAAATAGTAGTCAAATTGTCAAATGACAAGTACAAGAAGAGAGTACTAAAAGCTGCAAGAGAAAAGCAATTATGCTACGTGCAGGAAATCCTGGTAATTTTATGTGCTTACTTCTCTTCAGCAACCAGGAAGGCAACAAAGCAATGGGGTGACTTACTTAAATGCTGAAAGAAAACATCTGTTGGCCAAGAATTTTACATTTGAGAATCTCTCTCAAGAATAATGGAGAAAAGAACCTAATTAAATAACTGATAAAAAAAAAAAAAAAAGAATAAAGGAGATACTTATAATTATGCCTAAAAGTCACCTACAAAGAATCTCTTTTGTTGCTCAGATGTGGCCTTTCTCTCTAAGCCAACTCAGCAGATGAACTCATTGCCCTCTCCCTTATGTAAGACATGACTCCCAGGGGCGTAAATCTCCTTGGCAACATGGGACAGGACTCCCAGGATGAGCCAGGACTCAGTATCATGGAATTGAGAAAGCCTTCTTGACCAAAAGGGGGAAGAGAGAAATAAGACTAAATAAAATTTCAGTGGCTGAGAAATTTCAAACAGAACCGAGAGGTTATCCTAGAGATTATTCTTTTTAGTTTATGGTATATTGGAGAGACTGGAGGGAAGTACCTGAAACTGTTCAACTTAGTTCCAGCAGCCTTAATTCTTAAAGACAACTATATAAACATATAACTTTTATAATGTGACTGTGTGATCATGAAAACCTTGTGTCTGATGCTCCTTTTATCCAGTGTATGGACAGATGAGTTAAAAAAAAAAGAATAAAAAATAAATAATAGGGGAGCTAAGGGGTAAAATAAATTGGGTAGATGGAAATATGCGGTTAATGAGAGGGAGAATAAGGGGTATGGGATGTATGAGTTTTTTCCTTTTCCTTTTAATTTCTTTTTTTGGAATGATGCAAATGTTCCAAAAACTGATCATGGTGATGAATACACAACTATGTGATGATATAGTGAGACATTGATTGTACACCATGTATAGACTGTTTGTGTGTGAAGAGATGTCAATAAAAAATATTTTTTAAAAAATTAAAGGGAAGAAAAAAAGAATGAAGGAGAGATTATTACATACCCAGGTAAAGAAAAGCTGAGGGAGCTTGTCACCATTAGACCTGCCCTATAAGCAATGCTAAAGGGACCTCTTCAGACTGGAAAGACACTAGAGAGTGGATCAAAGCGGCATAAAGAAATAAGATGCAATCCCAATCAGAAGTCCAACAGTCTTCTTTGCACTAATGGAAAAGCTAAGCATCAAATTTCTATGGAAGGAAAGGGCTCCAAATAGCCAACGTCGTCTTGACAATAAGAATGAAGATGGAGAACTCACACTTTCTGGTTTTAAAACGTATTACAAAGCCACAGTAATCAAAGCAGCATCACACCTGCACAAGGACAGACATGCAAGAAAATGGAGGAACCTTGAATACATCATGTTGAGTGAAATAAACCAGACGCAAAAGGGCAAAAGCTGTATCATCTCACTGGTGTGAAATAATTAGGATAAACAAATTCATAGAATCAGAGATTAAAGGTTACTAAGGGCCAGGGAAGGGGTCTGAATGGAGAGTTAATGCTTAAATTCTGCAGATTTTCTATTTGGGTTGATGGAAAGTTTGGGTAATAGATGGATAGAAAAAAATTAAAATGGGCAAATCTGGGTACCTGGGGGAGTGGGATGGGGTATATTGGAGTTCTCTGCATGGATATGCATTATTTTTGTAACTGTCCTGTGAGTTTGAACCTATTTCAAAATGAAAGGTTAAAAAAAAAGCCAACAAGTAGCCTGGGCCCACCCTATGAGGTCTCCTCGCCCACTGCTGGGGAAGAGGGACATTTGTAAACACAAGCCCTGGGGAGTCCGATTCCAGAACCACGGCTCCAACAAGACGGCCATCTGCGAAGGGAAAGACCTGAGGTCGGCTCTGGACAGTTGTCAAAAAATAAACATGTCTCTGGACTTTCAGGAAACGCTCAGCCAAGGCTGCATCCAGGCTGGGCTGTTTGCTTATTTGTGGCATTCCTGCTTCCCATCACCCTGTCAATGGCCGGCCTGCCCCCATCCTGACCCTGACACCCAGTCTGGCCTGACCTGGGTTACTCACATCAAAAGAAAACCCCCAGTTGAGGGGATAAAGGCAGAAGAGGAAGCAGGAGTGCAAGTGTAGGGTTGGGGGGTGAGTGTGTGCACTGGAGTGCCTGTGTGCATGCAAACAGGTCTGGTGGTGTGGGTGAGAGGCAGGATATGTTGGGGGGGTGGGGGGTGTTTGTTCACATGTGCATATATGGATCAGTGTGTCCGTATGAGTGTGTTGAACCAGCATAGGTGGGGGTATGGGTGAAGCCCTGTAGGAACCTGAGGCCAGACAGACTGGGTTCAAATCCAGCTCTGCCACTCACCAGCTGTGCAACCTTGGGCAAGTAACTTACCTTCTCTGTGCTCAGTGGCCACATCTGTTAATTGTGGGAAATCCTACTACCAATCTTGCAGGGCTGTTGTAAGGATTGAAATGAATTAATGAACAGAAAGCATTTGATCCAATGGTGCTGGTGCCTAATAAGTTTTAGCAAGTGTACCTGAGGACATAGGCATGAGACAGACCAGTGTGTGTGTAGAAGGATGCATGTGTGTATACATGGATTATGAGTGCAGGAAGGGGTGTGGGTACGTGTGGAGATGTGAGAAGCTTTGCAGTGAATGTGTGTGAGCCTTGTGACAGGCACATGTGCTGAGACTGTCAAGAGCAGTCATAACCATCCAGGGGCCAGGCCCCAGTCAGCTGCTTCCGAGCCAGGCACCCAGCTTTGAGGCCCCAGGCCCCCAGGTGTGGGCTGAGTTCTCCCTGCCTTGGGCCATTCAAATCCTCTGCTGTCCTTCCATCTCCTTAGGCTGCAGGATGTGGAGCTGTTTGTTCTTTTTCCTATTAAAGGCCACTGACCCCAAAAAGAAATCAAGGAGAGGCCATATACAAAAATCAACTTAATCTGAGCACTGTTTTTCCTTGAAAAATAGGAAAGGGATTCAACTCCTCTGCTTTTTAAATCAAGAATAAGTGGCGCCAGTGCTAAAACAAAATCCTCATTTCATATTATGTGAAATTGCTTTATAAAGGGTAAAGCACTTTACAGATGTAAAGACTTGTTATGCGTTTGGAGGCAGGAGGATGCAGAGAAGGAGGAAAGAGAGACTGAGAGGAAAACCAGGAGTGGGGAACGAGCTGTTCCCCGGGGATGTAAGGTTCAGATGGCAGTTCTCAATACTCATCCATGGGCTAAACATGGTTCTCCCTTCTTGAACTGCTCTGACTCGCACACCGTTAGAGGATAAAGTCTAAATGGAAACATAGTGGGCTTTGGAAACGGGCTGGTCTGGGTTCAAGTTCCAGCTCTGCCCCCACCAGCAGGGCCTCTGTCTTAAACCTGGTGTCCCTGGCATAGTGCAACCCAGGGGCCACTTGCCAGGGATATAATTGGGCTGCAGTAGGCCCTAAAAAAAGATGTGCCCGAGCTGTAATCCTTAGAACTACAAATACTACCTGATATGGCAAAGAGTGACTGTTACCTTAGATGGTCAAGCATGTGATTAAGTTGAGGTTCCTGGGAGGAGCTACTTTTCCTGGTGTCTTAGTTTGCAGGAGCTGCTATGACAAGCACCACATGATGGGTTGCCCTAAGCAACAGGAATTTGTCTTCGTTTTGGAGGCTAGAAGTCCATCGGCAAGTTTTTGGCACAGCTTGCTTTTCTCCTAAAGTCTGTAGCTTTCTGGCAACCCTCTGACATGTGACAATCTCTTTTTATACCTGCTTCTCTAGCTTCCACTGACTACTGGCTTCTACTGGTCGACTGCACCCAAATTTCTTTTGCTTATAAGGCCTCCAGTCATACGGATTATGACTCAATTTGGCCTCATCTAAATAGAACCTTTGAAGAACCTGTGCACAAATGAGTCCACACCTTAACTAATGATCGTATATTCAAAAGTCCTACTTACAAATGAGTTCACACCTGTCACGTACTCCCCAGAAAAAGCCATGTTCCTTTAATCCATTCTTGTGAGTGCAGATGCATCGTGGATGCTAATCATTTCCCATTGTTTAAGCCAACCCATTGCATGGAATTTGCTTGAGCATCCCAGGAATCGAATAGCTAGTTTATGACAATTTGTTACAGCTGCCACATTGAGCTTTAAATCTAGGAATAATGATAGTTTCTTCCTCCTAGATTTGTCTCCAGGATTAAATATTGAAATGCATGCACCGAGTTAGCAGTGAACTCAGCGTCCTGCTCTAAGATTCAGGTGACCCTTGGTGTGCCCCAGAATGCTCAGTGCTGGGGATACATGGCAAGCAAGACTCAGAATCAGCACCACATTGAGAGCTTTAAGACGTATGTCTGGCTTGGGGCCTCAAAGCCTGATTCACTGCCTTCCTTGCCTCTGCTGGTAACAGTCTAGACATACCCAGTTTCCCTGTCTCTAATTGTCTGCCAATATCCATCCTTTCCCCTGCCTTTCCCTTTTAGTAGCAGCACTGCTGAATGTTAGCTGGTCACATGGCTGTCCAAGAGAGACTTCATTTCCCAGCCTCCCTTGCAATAGGCATGGCCTGTCCTAACTTCTGACCAATGAGATGTGAGAGGAAGTGGCATATGCCCTCAAAAGGGAGCTGACTGATATCCTTGCCTCTGCCTCTCCTGAGATCTAGAAGATGGTTTGGTACTGAACCCCTTTCAACCATGCAGACAGTACAGCACCCTACACATATGCTGTCCAACGCTACAGCTACTAGCCACATGTGGGTAAATTTAAATTAATTAAAATTAAGTTAAATTTAAAACTCAGTTCCTCGGTTGTACTAGCCAGAGTTAAAGTGCTCAAAGTCACATGTGCTAGTGGCTGCCATACTGGACAGGCCAACATAGGACATTTCCATCAGCAGAAAAAGTTCTGCTGGACAGTACTGTCCAAAAGGATGGTAGGGCCACAAGATAGGAGAGACGTGGATCCCTGCACCATTTTGAGAAGCAGAGTCACCCTACAACTTCCCTTACCCCAACTGCCTATCTGCTTATAATTTTACATGAGAACCAAATAAAGCCACTACAATAAATACTCTTATCTTGGCGTCTGTCAAAGCAGCCAAATCAATATCCTAACAAATACTTTTTAAAAATCGGTCCTTTTCCTGTTTAAGTTACAAGAGGCAGTCTGTCACTTGAAACTAAGAATGTTGACAGTTACGATAAAGGGTAAGACAGCAAAGGTAAAGGAGGGACACAGTCTGTCCTACCCGGGGGCAGTGAGGGCTTTCCCAAGGAAGTGCCGTTTATGCTGACCCCTTGGCGACAAGTGCCCTGTCCCTGGCAAGAAGGATGGAATGAGCCCCCAGGCCACGCACTGCTCTACCCCAGGGTGGAGCTGCTCAGGCCTGGGCCAAGGTGGTGTATCAAGATGCTCCTCTACAAAAGAGTCTAGTTTCATTCACATTCAGGAAATGGCTGATCCCAAGTCTGTGGGAGGAAATGTACACGATAAGCCTTGTCATACCTTCAAGGGCCTCTACAGTGGAATCCAAAGAACTCAGGAGTCACCTCGAGAGGCTCCCACTGGACAAAGACAGGACAAGTGGGGCATCAATGATAAAACAAACTGCAACGGGTTGAAATTCATCAAATATGGTTAAATCTTTGAGTTCATAAAGACACTCAAAACAAACAATTGGACAAACAAATTTAGGAGGATGCTAGGAAACCAACTCATTCTTTCCAGGCCTTAATCTGCCATTCCTGTTTGAGCTGTACCACTGGAAAACCAAAGAGGACATGAGGAGATTCTCTCTGCAGAAGTATTCCAGCTAACAAATGAAGAAGGAATGACAGATTTGCAACCCCTTATGATTTAGGGATCTAGGCATTGAACTGAAATGGTGGCTAATTCGCAGAAAGAGAGACTACTAAATGTATGTGTTTCTTGGTAAGAAGATCACACTAACACTGGGGTAGCCTTGACACAGACACAAAAACAAAAACCACAAACACCTGAATCTTTAGATCCAACTTCCTCTAGCTCCAACTTTCAATTCAGAGGAAAGTCCTACAGCAGCTTGGTAAACACAATTAGAAAATTCAGATAAACAATCAGTTTCTTCAATAAATCAACTTCAGAAAAGAGTAGAGGAATCTATGGATTGAGAAAGTCTTAGAGACATTTCGACTAATCACCATCCAGGGCAAGTATGACACTGATGAGACATTTGGAAATTTGGATGATGACTGGATACTTGACGATCTTAAGGAATTACTCGTAACTCTTTTAGGTGCAATAATGGTATTTTTCAGATGCAAAAGTATCTGTGGGATTTGCCTCAATATAATCTGGGAAAGGGAGAAAAGGCTGGGGATGTGGGTGATAAAAGATGAGTCACGTGTTGATAATTGCTGATGCTGAGTGATGGTTGTATAGGGGTTCATTACAGTATTCTCTTTCTGTTTTGAAATCTGAAATTTTCCCTTTGAACTTTTGTTTAAAAAAAATCCTTTTGTATCTGTAGGACATTTTCTTTTTTTTTCCTAAAACGATGGTTAGATGTCATGAAGTAGGTGGCAACGCCTTAACTGTATGCATGTTGTGCAGGCTCGAGGGCCTCTTCCATCCTTGCCAAGGGGAGTGCTAACCTTCTCTCCTTTCATACAACACAGGACATTTTCTAAAATAAGTTTTTAAAAAAATAACTCAGCGCACACAAAAACCCCAGGGCACAAACCGAGATGACTGGACGAAGATCACCTGCAGTTTTGGTTGTCTTTTCCCTCCATCCCCACCACCCTCCCTTCCACCCATCCCGCCAGCCAACCCACTGCACCTGTTCCTTTCCAGGAGTGATTTTATCTTGGGGTCCTCATGGCTGTCCCTACCAGTGGACTTTTTTTTTTTTTTTAAATAACAGCTTATTGGGATACAATTCGCATACCACACAATTCGCCCATTAAGTACAATTCAATGTTTTAAGTATAATTAGAGTTGTGCAACCATCACCACGGTCGATTTTAGAATATTGCCACTCGGCCTTATTAAACACACACTCTATAAGTTCTTGATACCTTTAAATCTTACACAAAAAGAGTTGGAGTTGTGAGGATAAAATGAAGTTTAGCTTTCACACGATATGGCACAGGATGAGAGAAACAGAACTAAAGGGCTGCAAAATGGCTCAGACTGGTCTTGCAGGCAGAGAAAGGGGAGGGCCTCTGACACAAGCCTAGAATTGGTGCCAAATCCTTATATAGGTAGAAATAAGTTTAAATAAGTAACAGCCAGGTTCACTGAAATGTAAAGCATAATCAAAAGCGGGAACCTTCAGCAGGAAATTTGAATTAGTTAGACTATCCGGATAGGCTGTAACATCTGGAGAATCTAAGCCCTGGAGGAAGAGGGGAGGGACCTGTGTGCTAAGCTTAGGGTATAAAATCTGTGGCATTCTATCGCTTGGGCGCTAGCCACCACATTTGGTTATGTGCCTGTTCTCACAAGAGTGTGAATAAATTCTTTTCTTTTCCACATCGGGTGAGCATTCATTCTCTTTCAGGTAAGGCTTTCTTTCTAACAGAGGCTTGAACCTTTCTCTCCCTGAAGGCCTCTAGACTTTTTATGCCAGTTTTCCTCCACCTTCCTGGCTACCCAACCACAGAATACTTCCAGGCCCAGGGCCCCTTGTGAGCAAAGGCCTGGAGGTATGAAGTTGTGAAACCATGGGCTGAACAGGACTCCAGAAGGCTTTCAGAGGTGGCAAAAGAGACAGGAGCTGGAAAAGCCCTGGCTAGGCCGAGGAGACTGGATGTGAGTGGGCCTCCAGCACTTTGGGGCTGCGCCTGCTCAGGGGGATAAGAGCAATGACCCGAACCCCCTTCTCCAAGCTGGGAAGGCCCTGTGCCATCATCCCCCCTCACCTCTGCCCTCCCATCTTCCTGCCTCCCTCCTGAGGCCTGCAAATCATGTGAGCTGCTAGGCCTGGAGCCCAAGCCTTTCAGGACAGCCAGCTTCCTTTATTTGAAGACGAGACACGTTTTCACAGCAGGCAGGCCAGGCAGGAGCCCTCTCTCCTTCCTATCCTCCTTTCCCAGGGAATCAATCTTCTTAAACTTTATCCTCTCAGAGACCAGGATGAAAACTGTTCAGGAAACTCACCCAGGTACTAAGGCCCGTGCTCCCCATCCATCTCGCCCTGTCAGGGCCCAGCACTCAGGCCTTAAAGAATCCTTGCAGCTGAGGCTGCCGCGGGCCTCGCGCCACTGGGGCGAGCCTGTCTCTGGTCAGAGCCACACCTTCCAGACACCTGCCCCATGATGGGTCACTGGGACCTTAAAATGTCTGTGACTCTCACCACACTTCTGGACCCTTGATCTTGCTCTGCTGCTCTTACCCAATTTTAAGATCCAGAAAGGCAGTATGGTAGAGTGGGAAAAGCTCACAGAGCCCCAGGGCTAAAACCTGGCTGTGTTGTGCGCCCTTAGCCGAGTGTCCTGGCCATTTCTGGGCCACACTTTCCTCATCAGTAAACATGGGGTGATAACACCCACTCCGGGGAACTGTCATAAAAGTTAAATAAGATCATCTACTTTAAAATTATTTACTCTGCTCTAGCCATACCAGCTTCTCACTGCTCCTTGAACTTGTCAACCTTTCTCCCACCACTGGGCCTTTGCACTTGCTGTTCTGTCTGGAAACTCTCCCTGGAGAGTCACAGGCTTGGCTCACTCCCTGACTTCCTTCAGTTCTCAGCTCAAATGAAACCTTCTCAGAGAGGCCTTCCCTACTAGGCCATCTGAAACGGATCCCCTGCCCATCCCTTTCTATCCTTTACCTGCTTTAATTTCCTTCAAAGCACTTAACGCTACCTAACACATCAGAGAGCACTGTGTTTGTTTTCTGCCTGTCCTCCCCACTGAATGTGGGTCTTTGTTCCCAGGCTCATGGGAGGCTGTCAACAAACGGTTCATGACAGAGGAATGAAAGGCTGAGTGAACGAGCTGCCTGTACAGGGCCTGGCTCATCACAGGAGCACAGTAAATAGGAATTATCATCATTATTACTACTGGAGGTACCCAAAGGGGACCAGGGGGGCCTGGACTTCTGTAACAGGTGGGGCTGATGGGAAGAACTTGGATGGAACCCCAGGCCACCCACAGCCTGTTCTGAGACCAAACGCCACAGGCCCCAACATTCGGGCAGGAGCAGGGGTGCGGCCATCAGAGAATGCCCCAGCCTGAGGGGCCCTCAGGACCCCAATCACAAGCCCTGCCCTCCAGTGTCCTCCGGAAGCATGGTTGGCAGTCGGTAGGGCACTGAGACCGGGTCTGGCCTGAGGCCGGACAGGCCCCCTCACCCCATCACGCCCCACCCCCAGCCACATGCCCAGCTGGCCCCAGCAATGGGGTGGACAAGAGGCCCTCTGTTTCTATAGGCAAAGAAGTATGGAGTGGACATGAATGGCCAGGGTGGACATTAGGCCAGGCCCCAGAGGAGGAGTCAGAGAACAGGGCTGGAGTCCACGCCCCTGAACGGCCAGCAGGGCCTGGTGGTTCCTGGCTCTGCAGAGGGTGGACCCCAGAGCCCAGGAGGAAAGAGTAGATCTACTCTGCAGAAAGCCCTGCTCCATCTCCTTAGCCGTGTCATCCCTGGCAAATCACTCAGCCTCCCTGAGCCTCAGTTCCCCCATCTGTCAGGCAGAAACAATATCCACCTCAAAATGCCGACAGGATGACTATAAAAAATACTGACAAAATAAAAAGGGTGGGCCACGGCGGCTCAGCAGGCAGCATTCTCGCCTGCCATGCCGGAGACCCGGGTTCGATTCCTGGTGCCTGCCAAAAAAATTCTGACAGTTACTATTTACTTTGCCATGTGCAGGGGATGTTACGTTATATCATGTGATCCTCAAAACATCACTAAATTGGGCCCAAGTCTGCTGGTTGCCTTATTTTAACCACCACCTAGAAGATGCACTTAAAACCCCAGCACAAAAAAAAGTCCCCAGCACCTGGCCAAACACAAACAGATCTCCAATAAATACAAATCCTCATCCCCTTCCCTGAGCTTCAGTTCTGGGGGCAGGTGGGCTGGCTATACCATCTGAAGGGATAAGGAGCCCGGCAACCCCTTTCCCTGGGTTGAGGCTCCCTGAGTCCTGGAGGCTTCAAGAAGCCCCTGCCCAAGCCCTCCTCCCTAGCAGAGGCAGGCTGGGGTCGCCCCCACAGAGGAAGTTCAGCCAGGTCAGGCCTGCCCATTTCCCACAGCCCCAGGGTGACCTGCCACAGGTTTTCCACTCGCCTCTGTGACCCCCAGGAGTCCCCCAAGGCGCCCCGTCCAGGGCCTGTCAGGTTAAGCTGCCATGGGCATTGCTCCCTCAAAAGGAGACAGCCTAGTTCATATGTGACCTGCCCGATAAATCAGGGAGGGGCGAGGACATTCATAAATCCATATCAAACAGCCCCCAAATTATGACAGATGACATGGCAGTCATAAAATTGCACAAGCAAAACTCACCAAGTCATTAATTTCATGGCCGTAGAAAATAAACAGACACATTTTTTCGCGGCCCTAATAAATTTTTAAAAACTCAAAGAATGGTCCATCTGCTTCGAATAATTTTTAATTTCCTATTCTGTCTCATTCCCATTAGCTATTCCACCGAGATATTTGCTAAATTCTTTCATTTACCTCCTCCCATCTGTATTCAATTACCCTATTTCCAAATAGAGCGAGTTTTTGTTTCTCCTAAGCGCGGGACAAAATACCCCCACCTGTACCTTAAAGCAAATGTTATGTGTGTTTTATTATCTGTTAGACCGTATGAGTCATTCTAACTCGATTGCCTGTGCGGGAAGGCTTGGAGAGCAATCTGATTTTGATGTTTTCTGGCTTGGGTGGAAAACACCTGCCTGATTCTCAAAGCTAATCTATTAACGTGGTAAATGCTGTAGCAGATGTTCCCGAGTGAGCGAGGGGCCGAGCTGGGCTGTGACCGGGCCAGGGCGTCGGGCGTGCAGTGGAAATGCTCAGAGATCAGAGGCCAGCAATGCCACCAGGGGCTGAGCTGTCACGAAGTCACATTTTCCGGCTGGCCCCCGGGTTCTGGCTGCCTGGCAGCTCCCCTCGACTTTCCTGGGCTCTCAGCAGCCACACAGGCTGGAAGGACATTTCAAGGTCATCTGGTCCACTATATCCCCTGCCTTTTCACTGAGGCCCAAGGAGGTGTGCCTTGCCTGAAGTCATGTAGCATACTGAAAAAGGAGAACATCCTTACGGGCTGGTGGCTGGAGGTGGGTGTGGGTTGCTGAGACTGTTTCGTGGAGCTGAGATTGGGAGAGAAGGACAGGACAGGTGATGATTCTGTGGGGACACCCTTTCTCCAGGGCCTTTGACTCAGCAATTCTAAACAAGGTCATCTGGGGGCCTTTCAGTCTTAAAACTCTGCACCAGCATCTTCCCTCATCCTGCAGTTGCTGGGCCAGGCCTGCAACAGAGAGAGGTCTAGGAATTGAGCTCAGGCGCCAAGGTCATGCTCCGGGGTAGGTTAGTTTCAACCAGTTGCCAACACTGGTGCCTGCAACACTCTTTTGATGATGCCCCAGAAACATGGGCTTCCAGGCCAAGCTGAAGATCTGATGAGGAGTCGGGGTCCCCAAAGCCATGCCTGGCAGGATCCATGCAGCTGTGTTGTGGGTGCCTGCACCCCTCGGCCGTCGCCATCTCCACACATGCTGGTAGTTTCTTACTGCAGGCTTTGGAACACTGCCTCAGAATGTTCTGGGCTGGGATCAGGCTTTGTGACTCTCAAGAAAGGCCAGAGGAGCCAGGGACTTGACACCCCCCAAAAAAACATACTAAATAGCAACTAGTGGCTAAATACCCCAGCCCCCTCACTCCTCAGATGAGAAGTGCTATATTAGCGGTTCTCAAATAGAAGCTATTTTGCCATCACCCCCCACCCCCACCCTGAGGACATGTGGCAATGCCTAGAGACATTTTTGTTTGGGGTGTTGCTACTGGCATTTAGTGTGTAGAGCTTCCCTGGCTGGCTAAACATACCTCAATGCACAGGGCAGCTCCCCAGAACCAAATCCAGCCCATAATGTCAGTGGTGCTCAGGCTGAGAAAACTGGACCTGTACTCTCTCCAGGGATCCTCAATGGGATCGAGTCCCAGATTCCCACACTGTAACCTGCTCACTTAGCCACATTATCCTGACTTCTTTCCGTCTCACTTCCCCACTCCCTACCAGTGCTTCTTGGTATCACCAATCCTGGACTCAGGGTCTGCTTCTTCGGGGACCTTGTCTGAGATGATCCATTATAACAGTCACAGTGACAACCCTGGATGACAAATTGAGGTGCAACAGTTTGCCTGAGAAAAGAAGGAAGGAGGGCCAATTCTGAATGGGTATCAGGGAAGCCTTCCTGGGGAAGGTGGCACTTTGATGGGCCCTTGAAAAATAGGTGGAACCACCCAACAGAATATCAGTTTTTCTCAATTATATATGAAACATTCTCCAGGATAGACCATATGCCAGGTGCTCTAGTTTGAAAGCTGCCGGAATGCGATATACCAGAAATGGAATGGCTTTTAAAAGGGGAAATTTATTACATTGCAAATTTACAGTTCTAAGGCCATGAAATTGTCCAAATTAAAGCAAGTCTATAGAAATGTCCATTCTAAGGCATACAGAGAAATATACCTTCATTCAAGAAAGCCGATAATGTTCAGGATTTCTCTCTCAACTGGAAAGGCACATGGCGAACATGGCGGTGTCTGCTAGCTTCCTCTCCAGGCTTCTTATTTCAACACGCTCACCCAGGGACGTTTTCCTTTTTCATCTCCAAAGGTCTCTGGCTGCATGGGCACTCATGTTTCTCATGGCTCTTTTGTGGATCTGAGGGTCTCTCCAAAATGTTTCCTCTTTTAAAGAATTGCAGTAAACTAATCAAGACTCACCTGGAATGGGTGGAGTCACATCTCCCTCTAATCAAAAGTTAATGCCCACCGTTGTGCGAATCACATCTCCGTGGAGATAATCTCATCAAGTTTTCCATATATTTAGTGCTAGATAGGGATTATAAGAAAGGGCTGCAACTCTGTAAGTGAAATCATTGCCCTCCCCTCTACGTGGGACATGACCTCCAGGGATGAAAGACTCCCTGGTAGCATGGGAGATGATTCCCAGGGATGAGTCCGGCCCTGGTACCATGGGATCAACAATGCCATCCTGACCAAAAGGGGAAAAGAAGTGTAACTAATGAAGTATCAGTGACTGAGAGAATTCAAATAGAATCGAGAGGCTACTCTGGAGGGCACTCTTTTGCAAGCTTCAGTTACACATTGCTCCCTACCATAATTTGCCAAACACCAACCAAAACCATTCCAGCCAATCCTAAAGAACACTTAGGGCAATATATAAGAGTCTATAAAGTTCCTATGCGCTAGGGTAACTTTTCAGAAACCTAAAAGCTCCAGATAGGTGCCTGGACCAGGTAAGTCCTGAAACCTAGAGGGCCCAGACTTTCCAGGACATCAACTAGTTGCATCTCCCTACCTCATATTATTGACAGCCCCTTCCAACATGGAAAAATTAGAATGGGCATAGCCCAAATACCCCTAAAGAGTGGGGAAAAGATCAAAGGTGATGGTGGAGATATACAGAGAATATAGGGTTTAACAAGTGAGTATGACTGCTGAATCATTAAATTGATATTTCTTTTAGTCTCCAATATCTTAGAGCAGCTAGAAGTAAAAAAAAATCCTAAAATTGTGGAATTCTGACCCATACCAAACTCTGAAATCTGTTCTACAACAAATTGTGGTGCCGTGCTTTGAAATTTATTGCTTTTTTGTATATACGTTATTTTTCACAAAAAAAGAAAAAAAAAACTGAATTGATGCAAATGTTCTAAGAAATGATCATGATGATGAATATGTAACTATGTGATGATATTGTGAATTACTGATTATTATATATGTAGAACGGAATGATCATATGTTAAGAATGTTTCTGTTTCTTTGTTGTCATATTTTTTTAATTTTAAAATTAATAAAAATAAAAAATTCAATTGTGATGATAAAAAAAAAATTTATTCCTTCTACCCACCAATGTTCTGGAGCAACTAGAAAGAAAAATCTGAGAGGATGGTATAGTAGCCCATAACAAACTCTGAGATTTGTCCTGTAATTACTTGTTGAAGAGTGCTTCGAAAACTATGGCTTTTTTCTTTTCTGCTTTGTATATATATATGTTATATTATCCAATTTTAAAAAGTAAGCAGTTAAAAAAGAAAACAAGAAAGGGCAGCTCCCACAAGATGGATCAGGATTAAATCATGGCTTTTCTAGGATATATAATCCTTTCAAACTGGCACCCAGACCATAAAATAAACCTCAATAAATTTAAAAGGATAAGAGTAATAAAAAATATGTTTCTGAGCACAGTGGAATGAAATGAGAAATCAATAGCTAGAAAAATTTGGGAAACTCACAAATATATATGAAATCGAACAACCCATTCCTAAATAATCAGTGGGCCAAGAAGAAATCAGATGTAATGAAAATGAAGACACAACATAACAAAATATATGAGATGCAACTAAAGCAGTGCTTAAAGGGAAATCTATAGCTGTAAATGTAAATTAAGAAAGAAGAAAAGAATTCAAATAACTAACTTAACCTTACACATTAAGACACTGGGAAGGAAGAGCAAATTAAACTTAAAAATAAGCAGAATAAATGAAACAGAGAATTGAAAAGACTCTGAGAAAATCATGAAACCAAAATCTGGTTCTTTAAAAATACCAACAAAATTAACAATCCTTCAGCTGCATTGACGAAGAGAAAAAAGAGAGGACTCAAATTACTAGGATCAGAAATGAAAGAGGTGTCATTAATACCAACTGTACAGAAATAAAAAGGTTTAATAAAGGAATACTATGAACAATTGAAGGCCAAAAAATTAGATAGCTGAAATGAAATGAACAAGTTGCTAGATAGGCACAAACTAACCAAAGCTGACTTAGAAGAAATAGATGATCAAAATATACCTATAAAAAGTGAAGAGAGTGAATTAGTAATTAAAAAACAAAAAATTAAAAAACTACCCACAAAGAAAAGCCCAGGCACAGTTATCTTCACCACTGAATTCTACTATACATTTAAAGAAGAATTAATATGAATTCTTCATAAACTCTCCCCCCCCAAAAAAAGAAAAAACAGGGAATACTTCTCAACTCATTTTATGAATTCAGTATTACCCTGATATCAAAACCAGACAAAGATATAACCAGAAAAGACAACTACATATCAATATTTCTTATGAATGTCGATGAAAAAATATCAAAAAAAATAGCAGCAAATCAAATCAAGCAATATATAAAATGATTACACATCCTGAACAAATGGGATTTATCCCAGGAATGCAAGCTGGTTTAACATCTAAAAATTAATGTAATACATCTTATTATAGAATAAAAAACAAAAATTAGGGCGGGCCACGGTGGCTCAGCAGGCAGGAATGCTTGCCTGCGATGCCAGAGGACCCAGGTTCGATTCCCGGTGCCTGCCCATGTTAAAAAAAAAAAAAAATTACATGATCATATCAACAGACAGAGAAAGTTTTTGACAAAATCCAACACACTTTCATGATAAATGCACAGCTATATGATGATATTGTGAACTACGGATTGTGCACTTTGGATGATTACATAGTGTGTGAATATATAACATATGTCAATAAAAAATAAATAATTAAAAAATATCAAAGGAGAAGGTAGACTATAAAAGAGAAGATAGGAGTTAATAAATGAATTTGACTCCTGAATCATTATGTTGATATTTCTTTTAGTCTCCAGTGTCTTGGAACAGCCAGAAGGAAAACCCTAAAATTATGGAACTATAACCCATACCAAACTCTGAAATCTGTTCTATAACTAATTGTTGTGGTGTACTTTGAAAATGTATTGCTTTTTTTGCATATATGTCATTTTCACAATTTAAAAAAAGCCATAAATAGAAAAAAATCCAACACACTTTCATGATAAAAAACACTACCGAATCAAAGATTTCGTACAAATCTCCTAAATAAATTCAATGGGTTAACTAATGACAAAAAGGATATTAAGAAGACATTAGAAGAGCATGAAGAAGAATTTGAGAGAATAAGTAGAAAAATAGCAGATATCACAGAGATGAAAGTTACTATAGACCAAATTAAAAATATACTACAGCAGGTTTGAAGAGGCTGAAGAAAGAATACGTGAACTAGAGGACAAGACAGTTGAACTTGAATGCACAAAAGAACAAATGGCAAAAAAGATGGAAAATTTTCAATTGAATCACACGGAAAGGATGGACAACATGAAGCACACAAATATAAGAATCACTGGTGTCCCAGAAGGAGAAGAAGAACAAAGGGGTAGGAATATTAGTTGAGAAGATAATTGAGGGAAATTCCCAACCCTTATAAAAGACATTAATATTCAAATGAAAGAAGCCCATTGAGCCCCAATTAGAATAAATCCAAATAGCCATACTCCAAGACACAAACTAACCAGTATGTCAAATGTTGAAGAGAAGCAGAAAGTCCTGAAAACACCAAGAGAAAAGCAACTCAGCACATACAAGGGAAACCACATAAGACTGAGTTTGAACAACTCAACAGGTACCATGTCGGTGAGAAGGCAGTGCTAAGGCACATTTAAGATCCTGAAAGAGAAAGACTTCCAAGCAAGAATTCTTTATACAGCCAAGTTGTCCTTCAAAAGTGAGGGCGACAGTGGGCCATGGTGGCTCAGCAGGCAGAGTTCTCATCTGCCATGCTGGAGACCCAGGTTTGATTCCCAGTGTCTGCTCATGCAAAAAAAAAAAAAAAAAGAGAGAGAGATGAAGGAAAATAATATCTAGATCTGACAAATAAAAACAAAAGGATAAGAGGGTAGATTCAAGAAATGCCTTTACAATAATAGCTTTGAATGTTAAAGAACTAGGCCTAACAGTCACCCCCAAGAGAACCTCTTTTGTTGCTCAGATGTGGCCTCTCTCTCCAGCCAACAAAGCAAGCAGACTCACCACCCTCCTCCTGTCTACATGGGACATGACTCCCCAGGGGTGTGAACCTTCCTGGCAACGTGGGACAGAAATCCCAGAGTGAGCTGAGATTCAGCATCAAGGGATGAGAAAAACTCTAGAATGAGCTGAGACCCAGCATCAAGGGATGAGGAAAACTCTAGAATGAGCTGAGACCCAGCATCAGGGGATTGAGAAAACCTTCTCAACCAAAAGGGGGAAGAGTGAAATGAGACAAAGTGGCAATGGCTGAGAGATTCCAAACAGAGTCGAGAGGTTATCCTGGAGGTTATTCTTATGCATTAAGTAGATATCACCTTGTTAACCAAGATGTAATGGAGAGGCTGGAGGGAACTGCCTGAAAATGTAGAGCTGTGTTCCAGTAGCCATGTTTCTTGATGATGATTGTATAATGATATAGCTTTCACAGTGTGACTGTGTGATTGTGAAAACCTTGTGTCTGATGTTCCTTTTATCTACCTTGTCAACAGATGAGTAGAATATATGGAATAAAAATAAATAATAGGGGGAACAAATGTTAAATTTAGTTTGAAATGCTAGTGATCAATGAAAGGGAGGGGTAAGGGGTATGGTATGTAAAATTTTTTTTCTGTTTTGTTTTATTTTTCTGTTGTCTTTTTATTTCTTTTTCTGAATTGATGCAAATGTTCTGGGAAATGACCATGATGATGAATATGCAACTATGTGATGATATTGTGAATTGCTGAGTATATGTGTTGGGAATGTTTGTTTCTTTCTTATAATTTTTTTAATTAATAAAAATTTTTTTTAAAATGTGAAAGGACTAAACTCACCAATTTAAAGATACAGATTACAGAATGGATGAGGAAATGTGATCCATCTATATGCTGCTTACAAGAGACTTATCTTAGACCAAAGGATACAAATAGATTGAAAGTGAAAGGACTGAAAAAAATTTTTTCCATGCAAGCTGTAACCAAAAGAAAGCTGGAGTAGCTATACTAATATTGGACAAAATAGATTTTAAGTGTAAAGACATCATAAGAGACAAAGAAGGATGGAATAAGATGTTCTATGCAAATTGTATCAAAAGAAAGCAAGAATAGAGATATCAATATCAGACAAAATAGACTTTAAATGTAAAGATGTCATAAAAGACACTACATATTAATAAAAGGGACAATTCACCAAGAAGAAATAAAAATCATAAATGTTGGGTGGGCCACGGTGGCTCAGCAGGCAAGTATGCTTGCCTGCCATGCCAGAGGACCCGGGTTCAATTCCCAGAGCCTGCCCATGTTAAAAAAAAAATCATAAACGTTTATGGGTGGGCCATGGTGGTTCAACAGGCAGAGTTCTCGCTTGCCATGTTGGAAACCCAGGTTCAATTTCCAGTGCCTGCCCATGCAAAAAAAAAAAAAAAATCATAAATGTTTATGCTCCCAATAAAGGAGTGCCCAAGTACATGAGGAAAACATTGGAAAAACTGAAGTGAGCAACATTGGAAAAATTGAAATGAGCAATAGACATTTCAACACTAATAATGAAAGACTTCAATACACCACTCTCCTCTATAAACAGAACAAGCACAGGATCAACAAGAAAATAGAGAACTTAAACAATTTAATAAATGAATTAGATCTATCAGACATATATAGGATGTATATTCTTCTCTAGAGCTCATAGAGCATTCTCCAGGATAGCTCATATGCTTGGGCACAAAATAGGTTTTCATAAATTTTAAATGATTGAAATTATTCAAAGCATTTTCTCTGATCACACAGAATAAAGCTAGAAATCAATAACCACCAAAGATTCAGAACTTTCACAAATTTATGGAGATTAAATTACACACTCTTAAACAATCAGTGGGTCAAAGAAGAAATTGATGGAAAAATTGGCAAATTGCTGGAGATGAAAGAAAATAAGAATACAACATACAAAACTTATGGGATGCAGCAAGGGCAGTGCTGAGAAGGAAATTTATTGCCCTAAATGCCCATATCAAAAAACAAGAAAGCAAAAATTGTGGACTTAATTACTCACCTAAAAACAAGCAAACAAGCTACAATGACTCAGGAAAAAAATAGATCTCAACAAACCAATCACAAGTAAAAAGATTCAATCAGTCATTAAAAGTCCTCCAACAAAGAAAAGCCCAGGGCCAGATGCCTTCACAGGGGATTTTTTTTTCAAACATTCCAGAAAGAACTAACACCAATCCTGCCCAAACTTTTCCAAAAATTTGAGGAAAAAGGAACACTACGCAACTCATTTTATGAAGCCAGCACCATTTTAATACCAAAACTGGTTAAAGATGCTGTAAGAAAAGGAAACTACAGGTCAAACTCCCTAATGAACATAGATACAAAAATTCTCAACAAAATACTAGAAAATCAAATCCAACAACACATTAAAAGAATTATACACCACCACCAAGTGGGGTTTATACCAGGAATGCAAGGATGGTTTGATACCATAAACTCAATTAATACAGCACATTAACAAATTGAAAGGGAAAAATTACATAATTATCTCAATCGATGCTGAAGAAGTATTCAACAAAATAAAGAAGGGACAGGAGGGCACCTGAGGTGGCAATTCAGGAGTGTAGCTGACCTGGGAAAGCCTTCTGCACCACATGTGGCAGCCCTGGTTACAGAGGCCGAAGAACCGAGAGGCAGAAAGCTGGAGCCTGGCACAGAGTCACAGAGCCACAGAGCCCAAGGGAGTGCATGGATGGGAACACGGGACTAGGAAGTAAGCCAGGCCACATTCCTTGGGCATAGCATCTTCACCAGCATGGCCCCATAACCAGCAACTCACCCCATACCCCACGCACCTGAACTCTGTCACCTGCTCCCATTCTCCACACTCCAGATTCCCCCACACCCCCACCCCAAGTACAGCCCAACCCACCTCTCCTGCACCCCTCCTGAACACCACGTCCCCCTCCCTGTTCCCTGCAGGCAACTGCCAGTGCACAAAGGTTGTGGGCACTAATCTCCATACCTAGGCTACCCCCGCCACCCACCCATACTGTTGCACAGCCTCACCCCACCCTCCCTGAGCTCAGTGCATCCGTTTATGGCACTCTCAGGCCAATGCATGCACACGGGCCCCCAATCACATCATTCAGCTCTGGGAACCGCACTTTACAGCAGACCTAGAACCACACATGCGCACAACCCTCAGCCTCACTTCCCAGCTCTTAGAAAGTGCTGACCTGTGCAGCCAGGTCACATCTGCCCCCAATCCACCAAGGTGTAACACTGACTTGCTGCCACAGCTCTATGCATGTGCACAAAAGGGCCCCATGCCTTAGACCAGTGCACACCAGGGTTACACTCCCCAGACTGGTACACCCACACAACTACAACCTCCCTGGCTGCTGGGCACCCATGCTCACAAGCATCAATGTAACATTCCCAACCTGCACCCATACCTGCCCTGAAACAAATCACTGTACTGAGTGCCCCACCCCATGGCCTGCTCCCTGCTGTACAACCATCCCACAAACACAAGGTCTTAGACTACTGAAAGAAATCAACTCCCAAAGTAAATCAATCAAGATATTTACATGCGAAGAAGACAACAGAAGATCACTAAGTATATCACAATGCAGACAGATATAGCGCTGCCTAATGACCAAATTAAAACAACAGAGGAGACACGGACATTGGAACAACTAATCAAAGATGTTCATACAATTCTACTCAATAAAATAAGTGGGATAGCAAATGACATAAAGGAGATTAAGAAGATAGTAGAAGAGCACAATGAGGAATTTGAAAGAATAGAAAACTAATGGAAATCACAGAGATTAAAGACTCTGTTGACCAAATAAAAAACATACTACAGGCATACAACACCAGATTTGAAGAGACAGAAGAAAGAATAAGGGATATAGAGGACAGGATAACTGACTTCAAAGACTCAAAACAGCAAATGGCAAAAAAAATGGAAAAAACTGAATGGGAACTCAGGGAAATAATAGACAAAACAAAGGGCACAAATATAAGAATCACTGGTGTCCCAGAAAGAGAAGAGAGGAGTAAAGGGCTAGGAAGAGTAGCTGAGGATATAATGGGGGGAAAACTTCCCAACCCTCATAAAGGACATAAATATACAAGTCAAAGAAGCCCAAAGAACTCCAAACAGAATAAATCCAAATAGGCCTTTCCCAAGGCACATACTAATCAGTCTGTTAAATGTTGAAGAGAAGCAGAAAATCCTAAAAGCGGCAAGAAAAAAAAATCTACTAAATACAAGGAAAACCAAATAAGACTGAGTTCAGACTACTCAACTACACCCTGGAGGCAAGAAGGCAGTGGTATGATATATTCAAGATCCTGAAAGAGAAAGACTTTCAGCCAAGAATTCTGTTCAAAACTGAGGGAGAGATTAAAGTTTTCACAGACAAAGAAGTCCTGAAAGAATCTGTCAACAAGAGATCAGCCCTACAAGAAATACTAAAAGGAGTTCTGCTGGCTGGAAAAAAAAAGACAGGAGAGGGAGGTCTGGAGGAGGGCACAGAATTGAAGAGTACCACTAAGGGTAATTTAGACAATAGAAAGAGAAAGAGGGAAAAGAATATATAGATCTGACAAATAAAATAAAAAAGATAAGACGGTGAAATCAAGAGACACCTTTTCAGTAACAACTTTGAATGTTAACAGACTAAACTTACCAATTAAAAGATACAAATTGGCAGAATGGATTAAGAAACATAATCCATCTATATGCTGTGTACAAGACACTCATTTTAGACACAAGGATACAAATACACCCCAATTATAAAATTGGCTAAAGATATGAATAGACATTTTTCCAAAAAGCAAATACAGATAGCTCAAAAGCACATGAAGATATTATCGTCTTCATTAGCTATAAGGGAGATGCAGATCAAGACTACAATGAGATATCACCTCACACCTGTAAGAATGGCTACTAGTAAACAAACAGAAAACTACAAATGTTGGAGAGGATATGGAGAAATTGTAACACTTATGTACTGCTAGTGGAAATGTATAATGGAAGCCACCATGGAAGCAGTTTGGCAGTTCCTTAGAAAATTAACTATTGAGTTACCCTAAGACCCAGCCATACCACTACTCAGTATATATCCAGAAGAGCTGAAAGCAGTAACACAAACAATTTGCACACTGATATTCATAGCAACATTATTCACAATCGCCAAAAGATGGAAACGATCCCAGTGCCTATTACCACATGAATAGACCAACAAAATGTGGTATATACATATGATGATTATACAGCAGTAAGATGAAATGAGGTCCCAAAGCATATGACATCATGGATGAACTTTGAGGACATAATGCTGAATGAAATAAGCCTGACACAAAAGGATAGATACTGTATGATTTCACTATTATGATCTTGGTAAATATAAACTCAGAGACTTATATAGAATATAGGGAACCTAGAGAAACACAGACGCTAATGAGGTTGAACTTAAATGTAAGGGAATGGATAAAAGTGAAGGCTGTTCATTATAATGAGGAACCCATCATTAGTGGGTTTATAATTAATATTACATATTGAAGTGAACATGATTGAAAGGGGTTGTATAGAGCTATGTATCCCACTGATTAACACTACAAATATAAATAAATTATTGTATGAACTACTTCAAAGGTATGAATCTTATACAAAGAGTCAATAATAGAGAGGTATGGGGGGAATATTACTGCATGCTATGGTCTACATTTAACCAGAAGACATCAACAGTACCACAGTAATAACAGGGGTAAAAAGTTAGCAGGGAGGACAAGAGTTAAGGGAAGGTTTGGATTTTCTATTTGGCGAGGGTGTGTTTATTGGTTATTTTTCTCTTTCGAGCAATGAAAATTGTCTAAAATTGGGAGTGTTGATGATGGCACAACTAGGTGAGGATAACGTAGACACAGATTGTTGACTTTGGTCATCATCCATGATGCTGAAAGGATGGAGGTGGCTGAGGGATACACTGACTGAGAAGCAGAATGGTGAGCTGGGGCGTATAATTATGATGGAATATTGTTTGGCTACAGAAAGGAATGAAGTCGTGAGATATGCAAGGAGGTGAAAGAACCTGGGGGACCATTATGTGGGGCAAAATAAGCCAGAAACAAAAGAACATATATTTTATGGTCCCTTTTAGAAAATATTATAAGAAAACTGGGGCCGCTCTGCCCGCCTGCTCCGCTGAGGCCCGGCTGCAGTCCAGTGGTGCAGTGTGTGGATCGCAGTAGTCGGCGTTTATCGCGGCTTGGCGGGCGTTGGCACCGGTAGCTGACCCTCAGGGAGCCGCGGCGGTTCAGTCAGCGGCGGGGCAGCCTGGCCCGGGGTCCCAGGCGCTTGCGTGGGGCTGGGCGGCCGCGACCGAAGCTGAAGCCGGACGGGGAGCCGGAGCGGAAGTGGCGGGGGCGGCACGGGACCCGGCCATGGCCAGAAGGCATTGTTGATCCCATGTGCCAGAGCTAGACTCATCCCTGGGAGTCATGTCCCATGTTCCCAGGAAGACTTTCACCCCGGATGTCATGTCCTACAAAGAGGGAAAGTTATAGGGATACAGAATTGTCAAACACATGGGAGCATCTAGTGTTCTTCAGATTGGAAGTCCATAAATTATTTTTTAAAAAGAAGGCTTGGCCTGCGCCTGGTCCCCGCTTCCAGAGCCCGGATTGTGTTTAAAAAGCAGGGGCTCGAGGACTTCTGGAGAAGATGGCGGCTTAGTAAGACCCGCGGGTCTTAGTTCCTCCTCCAGAACAGCTACTAGGGGAGTAGGAACGATACAGAACAGCTCCCCGAGCCACGACAGAGATCAAGAAGACAGCGTACCCCATCCTGGAACGGCTGACTGGCTGGGAGAACCTGATCCGGTGAGATCGCTGAGGGGTGCAGGCTTCCCCAGGCCGGGGCGGCAAGCGGGGGGAGTCCCTCCCTCCCTCCTTCCCGGGCCAGCTGGGACAACTGGACAGGCGGTCCCCTCAAGCCACGGCGGCTGGCGCACCCCCCACGCGCAGCCCCCCGGACCAACTGGGAGAATTGGATCAGAGATCCCCAGGCCGTGGAGAATGGTGACCGGGGTCCCTTCCAAACACGTGGCTTCCCGGTCCAGCTGGGAACGGTGCACTCTCCCGGGTCACGGCGGCTGGCGCCCTCCCACCACGCTTGGAGCCCTGGGACGGCTAGGAGATTCAGACGGGCGCTCTCCCAGGGTGCGGCGGCCGGCGACCCTCCCCGCGTTCGGATCCCCGGGCCGGTTGGCACTCTTCCAAGCCGCTTCAGCTGGCGAAACTCCCCCACGGCGAGAGTTTTCCAAAGTTAAAGGACCCACAGCACCTTTTGCTGGTGGGACCCGCAGACAAACGACTGCCACGAGCGCCACCTACTGGGCAGGATAAGAAAAACAGAACCCAGAGATTACACAGAAAAATCTTTCAACCTGTTGGGTCCAACACCCAGGGAAATCTGACTAAATGCCCAGACGCCAGCAGAAGATAATGGATCACGCTCAGAAAATTGAAAATATGGCCCAGTCAAAGGAACAAACCAGTAGTTCAAATGAGATACAGGAGCTGAGACAACTAATGCTGAATATACAAACAGAAATGGAAAACCTCTTCAAAAACGAAATCGATAAATTGAGGGAGGACATGAAGAAGACATGGGCTGAACAAAAAGAAGAAATAGAAAAACTGAAAAAACAAATCACAGAACTTATGGAAGTGAAGGACAAAGTAGAAAAGATGGAAAAAAACAATGGATACCTACAATGATAGATTTAAAGAGACAGAAGATAGAATTAGTGATTTGGAGGATGGAACATCTGAACTCCAAAAAGAAAAAGAAACTATCAGGAAAAGAATGGAAAAATTTGAACAGGGTATCAGGGAACTCAAGGACAATATGAACCGCACAAATATACGTGTTGTGGGTGTCCCAGAAGGAGAAGAGAAGGGAAAAGGAGGAGAAAAACTAATGGAAGAAATTATCACTGAAAATTTCCCAACTCTTATGAAAGACCTAAAATTACAGATCCAAGAAGTGCAGCGCACCCCAAAGAGATTAGACCCAAATAGGCATTCTCCAAGACACTTACTAGTTAGAATGTCAGAGGTCAAAGAGAAAGAGAGGATCTTGAAAGCAGCAAGAGAAAAACAATCCATCACATACAATGGAAACCCAATAAGACTATGTGTAGATTTCTCAGCAGAAACCATGGAAGCTAGAAGACAGTGGGATGATATATTTAAATTACTAAAAGAGAAAAACTGCCAACCAAGACTTCTATATCCAGCAAAATTGTCCTTCAAAAATGAGGGAGAAATTAAAACATTCTCAGACAAAAAGTCACTGAGAGAATTTGTAACCAAGAGACCAGCTCTGCAAGAAATACTAAAGGGAGCACTAGAGTCAGATACGAAAAGACAGAAGAGAGAGGTATGGAGAAGAGTGTAGAAAGAAGGAAAATCAGATATGATGTACATAATGCAAAAGGCAAAATGGTAGAGGAAAGTATTATCCAAACAGTAATAACACTAAATGTTAATGGACTGAATTCCCCAATCAAAAGACATAGACTGGCAAAATGGATTCAAAAACAGGATCCTTCTATATGCTGTGTACAGGAAACACATCTTAGACCCAAAGATAAACATAGGTTGAAAGTGAAAGGTTGGGAAAAGATATTTCATGCAAATAACAACCAGAAAAGAGCAGGAGTAGCTATACTAATATTCAACAAATTAGACTTCAAATGTAAAACAGTTAAAAGAGACAAAGAAGGACACTATCTACTAATAAAAGGAACAATTAAACAAGAAAACACAACAATCATAAATATTTATGCACTGAACCGGAATGTCCCTAAATACGTGAGGAATACACTGCAAACACTGAAAAGGGAAATAGACATATATACCATAATAGTTGGAGACTTCAATTCACCACTCTCATCAATGGACAGAACATCTAGACAGAGGATCAATAAAGAAATAGAGAATCTGAATATTACTATAAATGAGCTAGACTTAACAGACATTTATAGGACATTACATCCCACAACAGCAGGATACACCATTTTCTCAAGTGCTCATGGATCATTCTCAAAGATAGACCATATGCTGGGTCACAAAGCAAGTCTTAACAAATCTAAAAAGATTGAAATCATACACAACACTTTCTCGGATCATAGAGAAATGAAGTTGGAAATCAGTAATAGGTGGAGTGCCAGAAAATTCACAAATACGTGGAGGCTCAACAACACACTCTTAAACAACGAGTGGGTCAAAGAAGAAATTGCAAGAGAAATTAGTAAATACCTTGAGGCGAATGAAAACGAAAACACAACATATCAAAACTTATGGGACGCAGCAAAGGCAGTGCTAAGAGGGAAATTTATTGCCCTAAATGCCTATATCAGAAAAGAAGAAAAGGCAAAAATGCAGGAATTAACTGTCCACTTGGAAGAACTGGAGAAAGAACAGCAAACGAATCCCAAAGCAAGCAAAAGGAAAGAAATAACAAAGATTAGAGCAGAAATAAATGAAAATGAAAACAATAGAGAAAATCAATAAGACCAGAAGTTGGTTCTATGAGAAAATCAATAAGATTGATGGACCCTTAGCAAGATTGACAAAAAGAAGAAGAGAGAGGATGCAAATAAATAAGATCAGAAATGGAAGAGGAGACATAACTACTGACCTCACAGAAATAAAGGAGGTAATAACAGGATACTATGAACAACTTTATGCTAATAAATACAACAATTTAGATGAAATGGATGGGTTCCTGGAAAGACATGAACAACCAACTTTGACTCAAAAGACATAGATAACCTCAACAAACCAATCACAAGTAAAGAAATTGAATTAGTCATTCAAAACCTTCCTAAAAAGAAAAGCCCAGGACCAGACAGCTTCACATGTGAATTCTATCAAACATTCCAGAAGGAATTAGTACCAACTCTCCTCAAACTCTTCAAAAAAATCGAAGTGGAGGGAAAACTACCTAATTCATTCTATGAAGCCAGCATCACCCTCATACCAAAACCAGGCAAAGATATTACAAAAAAAGAAAACTACAGACCAATCTCTCTAATGAATATAGATGCAAAAATCCTCAATAAAATTCTAGCAAATCATATACAACAACACATTAAAAGAATTATACATCATGACCAAGTAGGATTCATCCCAGGTATGCAAGGATGGTTCAACATAAGAAAATCAATTAATATAATACACCATATCAACAAATCAAAGCAGAAAAATCACATGATCATTTCAATTGATGCAGAGAAGGCATTTGACAAGATTCAACATCCTTTCCTGTTGAAAACACTTCAAAAGATAGGAATACAAGGGAACTTCCTTAAAATGATAGAGGGAATATATGAAAAACCCACAGCTAATATCATCCTCAATGGGGAAAAATTGAAAACTTTCCCCCTAAGATCAGGAACAAGACAAGGATGTCCACTATCACCACTATTATTCAACATTGTGTTGGAGGTTCTAGCCAGAGCAATTAGACAAGAAAAAGAAATACAAGGCATCAAAATTGGAAAGGAAGAAGTAAAACTATCACTGTTTGCAGACAATATGATACTATACATCGAAAACCCGGAAAAATCCACAACAAAACTACTAGAGCTAATAAATGAGTACAGCAAAGTAGCAGGTTACAAGATCAACATTCAAAAATCTGTAGCATTTCTATACACTAGTAATGAACAAGCTGAGGGGGAAATCAAGAAACGAATCCCATTTACAATTGCAACTAAAAGAATAAAATACCTAGGAATAAATTTAACTAAAGAGACAAAAAACCTATATAAAGAAAACTACAAAAAACTGCTAAAAGAAGTCATAGAAGACCTAAATAGATGGAAGGGCATACCATGTTCATGGATTGGAAGACTAAATATAGTTAAGATGTGAATCCTACCTAAATTGATTTACAGATTCAATGCAATACCAATCAAAATCCCAACAACTTATTTTTCAGAATTAGAAAAACCAATAAGCAAATTTATCTGGAAGGGCAGGGTGCCCCGAATTGCTAAAAACATCTTGAGGAAAAAAACGAAGCTGGAGGTCTCGCGCTGTCTGACTTTAAGGCATATTATGAAGCCACAGTGGTCAAAACAGCATGGTATTGGCATAAAGATAGATATATCGACCAATGGAATCGAATAGAGTGCTCAGATATAGACCCTCTCATCTATGGGCATTTGATCTTTGATAAGGCAGTCAAGCCAACTCACCTGGGACAGAACAGTCTCTTCAATAAATGGTGCCTAGAGAACTGGATATCCATATGCAAAAGAATGAAAGAGGACCCGTATCTCACACCCTATACAAAAGTTAACTCAAAATGGATCAAAGATCTAAACATTAGGTCTAAGACCATAAAACAGTTAGAGGAAAATGTAGGGAGATATCTTATGAAACTTACAATTGGAGGCGGTTTTATGGACCTTAAACCTTAAGCAAGGGCACTGAAGAAGGAAATAAATAAATGGGAGCTCCTCAAACTTAAACACTTTTGTGCATCAAAGAACTTCATCAAGAAAGTAGAAAGACCACCTACACAATGGGAGACAATATTTGGAAATGACATATCAGATAAAGGTCTAGTATCCAGAATTTATAAAGAGATTGTCCAACTCAACAACAAAAAGACAGCCAACCCAATTACAAAATGGGAAAAAGACTTGAACAGACACCTCTCAGAAGAGGAAATACAAATGGCCAAAAGGCACATGAAGAGATGCTCAATGTCCCTGGCCATTAGAGAAATGCAAATCAAAACCACAATGAGATATCATCTCACACCCACCGGAATGGCCATTATCAACAAAACAGAAAATGACAAGTGCTGGAGAGGATGCGGAGAAAGAGGCACACTTAACCACTGTTGGTGGGAATGTCAAAGGGTGCAACCACTGTGGAAGGCAGTTTGGTGGTTCCTCAAAAAGCTGAATATAGAATTCCCATACGACCTAGGAATACCATTGCTAGGTATCTACTCAAAGGACTTAAGGGCAAAGACACAAACGGACATTTGCACACCAATGTTTATAGCAGCGTTATTTACAATTGCAAAGAGATAGAAACAGCCAAAAGGTCCATCAACAGATGAGTGGCTAAACAAACTGTGGTATATACATACGATGGAACATTATGCAGCTTTAAGACAGGATAAACTTATGAAGCATGTAATAACATGGATGGACCTAGAGAACATTATGCTGCGTGAGTCTAGCCAAAAACTAAAGGACAAATACTGTATGGTCCCACTGATGTGAACCGACATTCGAGAATAAACTTGGAATATGTCATTGGTAACAGAGTCCAGCAGGAGTTAGAAACAGGGTAAGATAATGGGTAATTGGAGTGGAAGGGATACAGACTGTGCAACAGGACTAGATACAAAAACTCAAAAATGGACAGCATAATAATACCTAATTGTAAAGTAATCATGTTAAAACACTGAATGAAGCTGCATCTGAGCTATAGGTTTTTTTTTTGTCTGTTTGTTTGTTTGTCTTTTTTTCTTTTTCCTTTTCTTTTTTTTACTATTATTATTTTTATTTTTTCTCTATATTAACATTATTAACATTCTATATCTTTTTTTGTTGTTTTGCTAGTTCTTTTCCTAAATCGATGCAAATATACTAAGAAATGATGATCATGCAGCTATGTGGTGATGTTAAGAATTACTGATTGCATATGTAGAATGGAATGATTTCTATATGTTGGGTTAATTTCTTTTTTTTCTTTAATTAATAAAAAAAAAAGAAAAAAGAAAACTGGGGCCTAGATTGTAAGCTCTTATAGCAGTCACATTTAGTCCTGAGCTATAAACGTTATTTCCAGATTTTGAGATGCTGTACTATATATATAACTTGGTATCTCCCTGGAACTTCGGCTACCTGTGTGACTCCAAAGACTCAGAGTTGGAGTTCTGAACTCTGGAAGTCAGTATTGCTACACAGAACAACTGTGAAAGAATCTGAAAAAGAGATCAGGCTTCAACTAGAGACAGGAACAAAGCTGATCAGGTCAGGACTAAGGTAAATCAAAATACAGGAGCAAGGACGACATTTCCTGTATTTTAGAACTTCTCCTACTGTATGAGACCAAAGGAAGAGAGATTTATTTTGTCAGAAACCTGAATTTTCTATAGCATATAATCTAAACCCAAGCTGTTGGGATAGCTCATTTAAACAACCCAAACACATGGAGCCCAGAATGGGAACGAGGGTTTGCAATTCTCTATAGCTTAAGGTTAAACATCCCAGAGTTTGTTGGGCAGATAATTTAAAAGTATTAGGAAAGCCCCTTGAAGGACTGGAGAAAAGATACGAAACTATTACGTTATATCACCAGGGAAACCCCTGCTGCTGCCTCAAACATTAGGCACTGCCAAGTTAATAAGACAAGCCCCTGATCTTGAAGCTTTCTCTTATGAAGCTTATTTCTATAGCAAAGAAGCTAAGCCTACCTATAGTCATGCCTAAGAGTTACTTCCAGAAAATCTTTTTCATTGCTCAGATGTGGCCTCTCTCTCTCTCTCTAAATCCAATTCTGCAAGGAAAATCATTATTCTCCCCACTAAGTGGGATATGGCATCCAGGGGTGAAAGTTTCCCTGGCAACGTGGGACATGACTCCTATGGATGAGCCTGGGTCTAGTATTATGGGATTGACAAAGGTTTGCTGACCAAAAGAGGGGGGAAAGAAATGTAGCAAAATAAGGTATCAGTGGCTAAGAGAGTCCAAATAGAGTCGAGAGGCTACTCTGGAAGCTACTCTTACACAAACTTCAGCTAGATATTGCTAATTACCACGGTTTCCCAAACCCTAACCAAAACCATTCCTCTTAACCCTAAAGAACACCTAGAGCTCTATCTGAGATTCTATAAAAAGTTTCAGGCACTAAGATTACTTTCTAGAAACCTAAAACCTCCAGATGGTTCTTAGGCCAGATAAATTCTGAAACCCAGAGGGTTCAGCCTCTCCAAGAATAGCAACTAGTTCCACTCCCCCTATTTCATATTATCAACACTCCTTTCCAACACAAAAAGTTAGAATGGGCATAGTCCAAACACCTTAAAGATTGGGAGAAGGATCAAGGGAGATGGAAAAGTTATAACAGAGAAGATAGGATTTACCAAATGGATATGACTGCTGAATCATTTTATTGATATTTCTTTTAGACTCCAGTGTCTTGGAACAGCTAGAAGGAAAAACTTAAAATTCTGGAACTGTGGAATTGTGCTCTAATACTTGCTACAATGTATTTTGAATGTATTGCTTTTTTGTATATATGCTATATTTCACAATAAAAAATGTTTTAAAAAACTAACAATCCAGGGGTGAAAGTCTCCCTGGCTGCATGGGAGATGACTCCCAGGGACAAGTCTAGCCCTGGCACTGTGGGATCAACAATGCCATCCTGACCAAAGGGGGAAAGGAGAGTAACAAATAAGGTATCGGTGGCTGAGAGAGTACAGAGCTGAGAGGCTACTCTGGAGGTCACTCTCACGCAAGCTTCAGTTAGACATTGCTACCTATCATAACTTGCCAAACCCCAACCAAAACCATTCCAGCCAACCCTAAAGAACACGTAGGGCAAAATATAAGATTCTACAAAGGTTCCATGCACTAGGGTAACGTTCCAGAAACCTACAATCTCCAGATGGGTCCCTGGATCATAGAAGCCCTGAAATGCAGAGCGGCCAGCCCCTCCAGGACATCAGCTGTTCTATCTCCCTACCCCATATTACTGACAGCCCCTTCCGACATGAAAAAGTTAGAATGGGCATAGCCCAAATACCCCCAAAGAGTGGGGAAAAGATCAAAGGTGAGGGTGGAGTTATACAGAGAAGGTAGGGTTTAACAAGGCAGTATGACTGCTGAATCATTATATTGGCATTCCTTTCTCCAGTATCTCATAGCAGCTAGAAGTAAAAACCTAAAATTGTGAAACTGTAACCCATACCAAACTCTGAAATCTGTTCCATAACTAATTGTTGCGCTGTGCTTTGAAATTTATTGCTTTTTTGTATATATGTGATTTTTCACAAAAAGAAAAAAGTCAATTGTGATAATAAAAAAAATATTTATTCCTTCTAGCCTCCAATGTTCTGCAGTAGTCAGAAGGAAAAATCTGAGATGACAGTATGGTCAACCATGACAAATTCTGGGATTTGTCCTGTAACTACTTGTTGAAGAATATTTTGAAAACTATTTCTCCTTCTTTCTTTGCTTTGTATATATTTTATATTATACAATTTTAAAAGTTAAAAAAAAACTGCCTAACATATAAAAATATTCTTACTCATGAGATCTATGGTGTTATAGGAGCAATTTTTTAAGGTAAGAGTATCCCACTTTTGATTCACACATTGTATCTGAAGAAGAGGTAGGGAAGAGAGTTAGACAGCCAAGGGTTTGACAACAATTTCCAACACAACGAAGTTTTAGTTAGGAAACAACAATCTTCCCCTACTCCAACTCCCCCAAAACTACTCTTATGCAAACATTCAAATCGCAATAGTCCAAAGTTCACAGCATTCTTCCAGAAAGAGCATTTCTAAACCTTAATGCCCGGAAGAGTTCAGTTCAGACAGGCCTACTACAGAGTTCTCAGCCTTGGGCTGCTTCAACAAATCCCTCTGCTCTGTGCCCTCCTAGCCTATCTGGCAATCTCCTTAAGGTAAATCTTAAGAAACTCCATTCTGATGGAAAGATTTAAGAGTTCCTCTCCTACTCTACTCAGCCCTTGCGTTGGTTTGAAGCTATTATGTATTCCAGAAAAGCCATATCCTTTAACCCTCATTCAATATTGCTGGGTGGAATCTTTTTTATCGTTTCCATGGAGATATGACCTGCCCAATTGTGGGTGGTAAGGTTTGATTAGATGGTTTCCATGGAGACATGTCTCCACCCGTTCAAGGTGAGGTTGCTTACTGGAGCCCTTTAAGAGGAAACCATTTTGAAAAAGCTTCAGAGCCAAGAGAGCCACCAGAAACACAGCCCTGGGGAAGCTGTTGAAGACAGAGCTAGCTGATCTTGTCATGTGACTCTCCAGCTGAGAGAGAAACCCTGAGCATCATCAGCCTTCTTAAACCAAGGGATCTTTCCCCAATGCCTTAGATTGGACAATGCTTTAATTTGGACATTTTCACAGTTCTAGAACTTTAAATTTGCAATTTAATAAGCAACGCTGTTTCTGGTATATTGCATTCCAGCAGCTTACAAACTAGAACAGCCCTCCTAACCACACTTAGCTGATACAATAAGGGGCTCTTCCTTTTGCTGCTAATTGCACCCCCTAATTACAGCTGCCTGAAACAGTCAAAACCAGACTACAGTGGGAAAAAAATCAGAACAATAGTTGCCTTGGGGTAGGGGGATGATGGGCACAAGAATTAACTAGGAAGGAAAAAGAGGAACTTACTGGGATAATGGAGATATTTCATGGCCTGATAGCTTATACGTTATATGGATGTATCCATTTGATGAAGTTCAGTAGTTAGGATTTATGTATTTCAACACATGCAAATAAAATATTTATAAAAAATAACCTAGTGGGAGAGGGGAGTGGGAAGGTATAGACAAAATAAGAATAGCAGAATGCTGCAGTTGTTGAAACTAGCTGATGGTACCTGGTGTTCATTATGCTATTGTTTATTTTGCGTATGTTCGAAATTTTTTGTAATAAAAATATTAACATACAAAAATCAAAGGTATTTCTATTCACTTGCAGTGAACAATCCACAAATAAAATTCAGAAAATGATTCCATGTAAAATAGCATCAAAAAGAATGAAATCCTTGGGAATAAATTTAAAAGAAGTGTAAAACTTATACTCTAAAAACTAAAGAACATTGTTGAAAGAAATTAAAGATCTCAATAAATGCAAAAATATCCCATGTTCATGGATCAGAAGACTTAACTAACATTGGTAAGATGGCAGTACTCCCTAAACAGATGGACAGAATCATTGCAACCCCTATCAGAATCCCAGCCTTCTTTGTACAAATTGACAAACTGATTCTAAAATTCATATGGAATTGTAAGATACCCAGAATAGCCAAAACAATTTTGAAAAAGAAGAAAAAAGTAGGAGGACCTGCACATCCCAGTTTCAAAACTTACTACAAAGTGAATAACCAAGACACTACGGGACTGCACAGGACAGACCTATATAGCTCATGGGATAGAACTGCGAATCCACAAATAAACTCATACATCTCTGGTCAACTGATTTTTGACAAAGATGTCAAGACCGTTCAAAGGAAAAAAATAGTCTCTCTTTTTTTAATTAGAGAAATTGTGTACAATTCTCTAAAAGTGTACAGAAAAAAACATGCATAAAATACAGAGCTCCCATATATTATTAACACCCTGCATTAGTTACATTTGTTAAAATTCATGAAAGAACACTTTTATAATTGTACTATTAAGTATCATCCATTGATAACAATAGGGTTCACTGTATTGTATAGTCCTATGTTTTGGGAAGTTTTTAAAATTTTTATTCTAGTAAAATACGTAGCTCCTAAAATTTTTCCTTTTAACCACATTCAAATATAAATTCAGTGCTCTTAATTACACTCACAGTGTTACACTACCATCACTACCACCCATTATCAAAACTTTCCCATCAACACAAATAGAAACTCGGTGCAATTTAAGCATTAACTCCCCAATCTAGACCCCCATCCCTGATAACCTATATTCTAGTTTCTGACTCTATGAATTTTATTCTAATTATTTTATATCAGTGAGATCACACAATACTTGACCTTTGTGTCTGGCTTACTTCACTCAGAGATTGTTCATGTTGTCACACATATCAGAATTTCATCCCTTTTTATAGCTGAATGATATACCATTGGATGTATATATCACATTTTATATTTCCATTTAGCAGTAGATAGAGGGTAGCTTCGAGCTTTTGGCAATTCTGAATGCCACTACAAACATATGCAAATATCTGTTTGAGTCCCTGCTTTCAAGTCTTTTTAAGTATTTACCTAGAAGTGGGAGTGCTGGATAATGTGGTAATTCTATACTTAACTTTATAAGGAAACTGACTTGCATAATTGCTGCACCATTTTACATTCCCATCAGCAATGAATGAGTGTTCCTATTTACCAACATCTTCTCCAATACTTATAATTTTCTGTGTGTTTTTTCTTTTTTTTAATAGTGGCCATTCTAGTGGGTGTGAAGTGGTATCTCACTGTGGTTTTGATTTGCATTTCTGTGATGGCTAATGATGTTGATCATCTTTTCATGTGCTTTTTGGCCATCTATGATCTCCTTTGGAGAGATGTCTATTCAAGTCTTTTGAACATTCTCTATTATACTATTGTTTCCCAACTGAGTGGACTGGAGGCACTCTGTCATACCCAACTGGCCATAAATGTAAGGATCTATTTCTGAACTATTAATGTGATTCATTGGTTTATATAGTTCTCCTTGTGCAGGTGCCATACTCTTTTGATTACTGTGGCTTTGTAATAAGTTTTAAAATTGAGAATTGTGAGTCCCACAACTTCATTCTCTTTAAAGACAGTTTTGGAAACTGTGGCTCCTAACCCTTCCAAATGAATGTGATGATTGACTCTTCCATTTCTGCAAAGAAGGCTATTGGAATTTTTATTGGGATTGTGTTGAATCTATAAACCAATCTGAATAGAACTGATCTCTTGACAATGTTTAGTCCTTCTATTTATTTAGGTCTTCTTTCTTTTAATAAATTTTCAACATATAAGTCCTTCGCATCCTTGTTTAAATTTATTCATAGATAGTTGATTGCAAGTACAATTGTAAGTGGATTTTTTCCTTAATTTCCTCCTTAGATTGTTCATTACTGGTGTATAGAAACACTACTGATTTTTACTTGTTGATCTTGTACCCACCACTTTGCTGCATTCATTTATTTGCTCTAGTAGCTTTACCATCAATTTTTCAGGACTTTCTATATATAGGAACATGTCATCTGCAAATAGTAAAAGTTTTAATTCTTTCCATTTTGACTTTTCTCTCTTGCCTAACTGCTCTAGCTAGAATTCCAGTATTAAATATTAAACATTAAATATTAAATACAATTTAAATAACAGTAGTAACAGTGGGCATCCTTGTCTTAGAGGGAAAATGTTCAGTCTTTCACCACTGAGTATAATGTTAGTGGTGGGTTTTTCTTAGAGACCCTTTTACATGTTGAGGACGTTTCCATCTATTCCTGATTTCCTAAGTATTTTTATCTAGAAAGGATGCTGGATTTTGTCAAATGTCTTTTCTGCATCAATTGAGATAATCATGTGTTTTTCCCTCTGGAAATGGAGAGGATTACATTAATTGATTTTCTTATGTTGAATCACTCTTGCATACCTGGGATAAATCCCACTTGATCATTATGGGATAGCATAATTCTTTCAATGTGCTGTTGGATTCACTTTGCTAGTGAGGATTTTTTTGTTGAGGATTTTTTCACCTGTATTCATAAGGGATATGGGCACATAATTTTACTTTTCTTGTGATTTCTTTACCTTTGGTTTTAGAGTCATGTTGACCTCATAGAATAAGTTCAGAAGTGTTCCTTCTCCAATTTTTTGGAAGAGCTTGAGCAGCACTGATGTTTATCCTTTTTGGAATGTTTGATAGAATTAACCTGTGAAGCCACCTGGTCCTGGCTTTTGGGGGGAGGCTTTTGATTACTTTTTTAACCTTTTTACTTATAATTGGTCTGTTGAAAACTTGATTTCTTCTAGAAATAGGGTAGATTGTTCATGTGTTTCTAGGAAACTGTCCATTTCATCTCAGTTGTCTAATTTGTTGGCATACGGTTGTTCATGGTATCCTTTCATGATCCTTTTTTATTTCTGTGAGGTCTGTTGTAATGTCCCCTTTTCATTTCTTATTTTAATTATCTGTGCCCTCTTTTTTCCTTTGTCAGTCTAACTAAACATCTGTCAATTTCATTTCTCTTTTCAAAGAACCAACTTTTACTTTTTTAATGCTCTCTTTTGCTTTTTCTCTATTTCATTCATTCCTGTTCTAATATTTATTAATTCCTTCCTTCTGTTTACTTTGAATTTAGTTTGTTTTTCTTTTTATAGTTCCTCTGGGTATGCAGTTAGGTCTTTGATTTGACCTGTTTCTTCTTTTTTAATGTAAATTTTTACAGCTATAAATTTCCCTCTGAGCACCGCCTCTGCTGTATCCCATAAGTTCTGGTATGCTGTGCTCTTGTTGTCATATGTATCAAGACATTTACTGATTTACCTTGTGATTTCCTTGTGACCCACTGATTAAGTATATGTTGTTTAGCTTCCATATTTTGTGGATTTTCTAGTTCTCCACCTATTATTGATTTCCAGCTTCCTTCCATTATAGTTAGAGATGAAGCTTTTTTAATTGCAATCTTTCAAATTTTATTGAGACTGATTTTGTGCCCTAACATGGCATAACCTGGACAATGATCTGTGTGTACTTGAGAAGAACATATATACTGCTGTTTTGGGGTGCAGTGTTCTGTATATGTATGTTCAGTCAAGTTCACTTATCATATTATCAAGTTCTCTGTTTTCTTACTGATTTGTCTACATGTTCTATTCATTGTATTGAAGGCTCTATTATCATAGACTTCTCTTTCTCCCTTTGGTTTTGCCAGCATTTCCCTCATGTATTTTGCTGTACTGTGGTTAGGTGCACATATATTTATGATTATTATTCCTTATTGATGGATTGATACTTTTTTATCTGTATTTTTTTATTAATTAAAAAAAAGAAAAGAAATTAACACAACATTTAGAAATCATTCCATTCTACACATGCACTCAGTAATTCTTAGTATCATCACATAGATGCATGATCATAATTTCCTAGTACATTTGCATCGATTTAGGAAAAGAACTAGCAAAACAGCAGAAAAAGATATAGAATGTCAATATAGAGAATAAAATTAAATAATAATAATAATAAAAAATATACATATATAAAAAAGGAAAAAGAAAAAACAAAAACAAAAGATACAAACAAACTATAGTTCAGGTGCAGCTTCATTCAGTGTTTTAACATAGTTACATTACAATTAGGTAGTATTGTGCTGTCCATTTTTGAGTTTTTGTATCTAGTCCTGTTGCACAGTCTGTATCCCTTCAGCTTCAATTACCCATTATCTTACCCTGTTTCTAACTCCTGCTGGTCTCTGTTACCAATGATATATTCCAAGTTGATTCTCGAATGTTGGTTCACATCAGTGGGACCATACAGTATTTGTCCTTTAGTTTTTGGCTAGACTCACTCAGCATAATGTTCTCTAGGTCCATCCATGTTATTACATGCTTCATAAGTTTGGTCTGTCTTAAAGCTGCATAATATTCCATTGTAGGTACACACCACAGTTCGCTTAGCCACTCGTCCGTCGACGGACACTTTGGCCGTCTCCATCTCTTTGCAACTGTAAACAATGCTGCTATAAACACTGGTGTGCAAATGTCCGTCTGTGTCTTTGCCCTTAAGTCCTTTGAGTAGATACCTAGCAGTGGTATTACTGGGTCGTAATCCATTCTGCCAGTCTATGTCTTTTGATTGGGGAATTCAGTCCATTAACTTTTAGTGTTATTACTGTTTGGATAATATTTTCCTCTACCATTTTGGCTTTTGTATTATATATATCATATCTGATTTTCCTTCTTTCTACACTTTACTCCATACCTCTCTCTTCTGTCTTTTCGTATCTGACTCTAGTGCTCCCTTTAGTATTTCTTGCAGAGCTGTTCTCTTGGTCACAAATTCTCTCAGTGACTTTTTGTCTATAAAAGTTTTAATTTCTCCTTCATTTTTTTTTTTTTTTTTTTTTAAAGAAGGAAGGATAGAAGGAAGGAAGGAAGGAAGAAAGGGAAACATTTTTTAAACATTTTCTTGTTTTATTGTATTCTGTTTCTCCGTTTTTGTTACATGGGCTGGGGCCGGGAATCGAACCGAGGTCCTCCGGCATAGCAGGCAAGCACTTTGCCCGCTGAGCCACCGCGGCCCGCCCTCTCCTTCATTTTTGAAGGACAATTTTGCTGGATATAGGAGTCTTGGTTGGCAGTTTTTCTCTTTTAGTATTTTAAATATATCATCCCACTGTCTTCTAGATTCCATGGTTTCTGCTGAGAAATCTACACATAGTCTTATTGGGTTTCCCTTGTATGTGACAGTTTTTCTCTTGCTGCTTTCAAGATCCTCTCTTTCTCTTTGACCTCTGACATTCTAACTAGTAAGTGTCTTGGAGAACGCCTATTTGGGTCTATTCTCTTTGGGGTGCGCTGCACTTCTTGGATCTGTAATTTTAGGTCTTTCATAAGAGTTGGGAAATTTTCAGTGATAATTTCTTCCATTAGTTTTTCTCCTCCTTTTCCCTTCTCTTCTCCTTCTGGGACACCCACAACACGTATATTTGTGCGCTTCATATTGTCCTTGAGTTCCCTGATACCCTGTTCAAGTTTTTCCATTCTTTTCCCTATAGTTTCTGTTTCTTTTTGGGATTCAGATGTTCCATCCTCCAGTTCACTAATTGTAGCTTCTGTCTCTTTAAATCTACCATTGTAGGTATCCATTGTTTTTTCCATCTTTTCTACTTTGTCCTTCACTCCCATAAATTCTGTGATTTGTTTTTTCAGATTTTCTATTTCTTCTTTTTGTTCAGCCCATGTCTTCTTCATGTCCTCCCTCAATTTATTGATTTGGTTTTTGAAGAGGTTTTCCATTTCTGTTCGTATATTCAGCATTAGTTGTCTCAGCTCCTGTATCTCATTTGAACTATTGGTTTGTTCCTTTGACTGGGCCATATCTTCAATTTTCCGAGCATCATCCATTATTTTCTGCTGGTGTCTGGGCATTTGATCAGATTTCCCTGAGTGTGGGACCCGGCTGGTTGAAAGGTTTTTCTGTGAAATCTCTGGGCTCTGTTTTTCTTTTCCTGCCCAGTAGGTGGCGCTCCTGGCGCTTGTCTGTCTGTGGGTCCCACCAGTAAAAGATGCTGTGGCTCCTTTAACTTGCCAATCCGAATCTCACAGTCGGCCCGGGAAACTGTGTGTGGAGGGGGCGTCGCTGGCCACCGCGGCTTGGGGGAGTACCGGTCCAAATTGCCCAGCTGGCCCGAGACGCCAAGCGTGGCGGGAGGGCCCCGCTATCCAACGTTCCCAGTCGGACCGGGAAGCCACATGTGTGGAAGGGACCCCGGTCGCCAGCCACCCCGGCCTGGGAAAGCGCGCGCCCCTCGGGTATCTCACCGCAGCGGATTCTCCCTGCCCGTTCAGCCGTTCCAGAATGGGGTACACTGTCTTTTTGGTCTCTGTCGTGGCTCCAGGAGCTGTTTCGTATTGTTTCTGTTTCTTTAGTTGCTGTTCTGGAGGAGGAACTAAGACCCGCGTGTCTTATTAAGCCGCCATCTTCTCCGGAAGTCTGGATTGATACTTTTATTAATAGATAGTGTCCTCCTTTGTCTCTTGTAACAGCTTTTGACACTAAGTCTATTTCATCTGATATTAGTATAGCTATCCCAGCTCTCTCTTGGTTATTATTTGTATGGATTATCTTTTTCCATTCTTTCACTTTCAACTTATTTGTGTCTTTGGGTCTAAGGATCTCTCTTGTAAACAACAGAGTTGGATTGTGCTTTTTTTAAAGTCCATTCTGAACATTGGTGTCTTTTGATTGGGGAGTTCAATTCATTAACATTCAGTATTTTTCCTGTAAAGGCAGGACTTACTTTAGCCATTTTGTCCTTTATATATATATGTCGTATATTTTTGTCTCTGTTTTTGCTTATTGCAGTCTCCTGCTCGGTTCAGTTGATCTTTTGTTATGTATCTGATTGATCCCTTTCTCATCTCCACTTCTGTATATTTTTAAAGTACTTTCTTTGTGGTTACCTTGGGGTTTCTATTACACAAATTAAATCCATAACCTTCTAGTTTGAAAAGGTACCAACTTAACTTTAATAGTATATTCTGCTCCCATGTCCCTCCGTTTACCATTTTTATGATGTTTTTGTCCCACGTTACCATTTTATATATTGTGTATCTATTAGCAGGAAATATGTTGATTTCTCATTCAATTGTCTTCTCACTCTTAAGGAATTAAACAGCAGAGTTATGTATTGAGGATATAGTACTTTTGGGGTTTGTATTTATCCATTTAGTTACCTTTACTGAAGATTTTCACTTCTTCATACTGCTCCAAGCCATTCTTTCTTGTCTTTTCCTTTCAACCCAAAGAACTCCCTTTAGCAATTCTTGTAGGACAGGCAGGTCTTTTGGTGATAAACTCTCTGTTTTTGTTTATCTGTGAATACCTTAAACTCTCCTTCTTTTTCCCTTTGAGAGTAAGGTAGAGCACTGATAGGGGCTCACATGGTGGTCCTCAACCTCAGCGGGAGGAAGAGACAGCAATTCCCTGCCATGATGGTCCATGCTAATCAGAGGGGAAGGCAGGGCTTTATAGGGCATAGATAAAGAAGGTACCTAGCTAAGAGAGTTCATGCCCATGACTGCTAACAGAGCTAACTGTTTCTTAATGTTTATCCTTTCGGGCACAATGCCTCATGAAGTTAACCTTGGGGAAAGATGATGAAGGCACAGAGCTGAGTACATGCAGGAACGTGCACAATTGCTGACAAAGCTGGGAGAGTTAGGGGATATTGGAAAATGTAAAAACATTCTACGCTACAATCCACCCCATCCCACAACTCTTAGAATCTTTCTGCCACCTCTTCCACATAAGTCCCCGAGTGTAGAAATGGTGGGGGAAGGAGGGGACGAGGGTACACATTTACAGCCTGTAATATTGAAAAATGAGGCTACAACAACGATCTAAACATCAAAAAGATAAACAAATATACTGTAAGGACACAAACAAGAAGGGTATAACTCCAATGTAATGGTCACAGAAAAAGGGTCAATAAATCCCAATTTTTAAATATTAATAGAAGTTTGCACTTGAGCTGAGTGCATCAGTAATATTTGCATGTTCATCTGATACATAAGAGCAAAAAACAGTGTCAGTCATGGCACAGATGCCATACTGGGCAGCAGTAAGCATACTTAAATCCACAGGGGTTTGTAACACTACTTTTCTCTTTTTTTCAGTTTCTCTGTTTAAAAGACTTATACTTTATTTGGTATCTTTAAGAACATGAGCAGTGAAATTAGCAAAAGCTGTTACTTGTGTTAATGTATATAATGCTCCAGTATTAGCTTGGAAAATACTGAGCAGCCATTCCCCTCAAACTAAGGAGCGTCTTACTCTTAAACCAAAGTGATCTTGCAAAGCTGCAAAATTCTGTGGTGCACTAGGTAAAACTTTATGAATGTTCCATGGCAGGAAGGGGTATCCTAGAATACATCTAACTGTCCAAATGTAGGGGAGATATGGCCTAAAGTGTGTTCCACATAGCCAACCAGTACCTGGAGAGGCACAGATGCACTGGCTCATTTAGAGCTGTCTTGTTTTCCTGTCCATTTATTCTGCCATACAATGATGTTTCTATCACATTCCAATGTGAACAGCCATCCCATGTGTCAGTGTGCAGCTAAATCAGAAGCCTTATGTCTTTCAATATGCAGAGGAATTCGGGTACCTGGGATGCCACACTCAGCAACCATCCAGGTCAAGCTATCCAAACAGATGTTACAGATGGGCAGGTCTTGTTTAAATATTCTCTTTCTGTGATCTCTAAGTCTTTGTTTTTTCATCTGCCTGTGAGAGCAGAGGGAGAGTCTTCAACAGCTGAATTTCTCATTTTTTTTAAACTTCTTTATTGTTTAGAATAACATATATACAAAGCAAAGAAATAGAAAAGCAATAGCTTTCAAAGCACTCTTCAACAAGTAATTACAGGACAGATTCCAGAGTTTGTCATGGGCTACCATACGATCCTCTCATATATTTCCTTCTAGCTGCCCCAGAATATAGGAGGCTAGAGGACATAAATATTTTTTTATCATCACAATAGACTTTTTTTCCTTCTTTTTTGTGTGAAAAATAACATATATACAACAAAGCTATAAATTTCAAAGCACAGCACCACAATTAGTTGTAAACCATATTTCAGAGTTTGGAATGAGTTACAATTCCACAATTTTAGGGTTTTAGTTCTAGCTGCTCTAAAATACTGGAGACTAAAAGATATCAATTTAATAATTCAGCATTTATATTCATTTGTTAAATCCTATCTTCTCTGTACAACACCACCATCACCTTTGGTCTTTCCATTTCTATCTTTAGGGGTGTTTGGGCTATGACAATTCTAAATTTTTCATATTGGAATGGTCTGTCAGTAATATGGGGTAGGGAGTTGGAACTATCTTATGTTCTGGAGAGGCTGGGATACGTTTCAGGACTTATCTGGACCAGGAACCCATCTGGAGGTTGTAGGTTTCTGGAAAGTTACTCTAGTGCATGGAACCCTTGTGGAATCTTATATATTGCCCTAAGCGTTCTTTAGGATTGGCTGGAATGGTCCTGGTTATCTCCTCATTTTTGAAGAACAGTTTCACCAGATAAAGAATTTGGGGCTAGCAGTTTCTCTCTTTCAGTACCGTATATATATCATACCACTGCTTTCTCTCCTCCATGGTTTCTGATGAGAAATCTGCACTTAGTCTTACTGAGGATCCCTTGTCTGTGAGGAATCACTTTTCTCTTGCTCCTTTCAGAATTCTCTTTATCTTTGGCATGTGACATTCTGATTAGTACATGTCTCGGAATTGGCCTCTTAGGGTTCATCGCATCTGGCATATGTTGCACTTCTTGGACATGTAGATTTAGGTCTTTTGTAGGAGTTGGGGAGTATATTTTGGTATACTTCCTGCTTTCATACATCTCCCTTAAACACTGCTCATCTTTTAAACTTCTTTTCTCTATCCATTTTTCCAACTGCATGATTTCAACTGTCCTTACAGTTCACTGCTTCTTTTCTCTACTGTTCAAATCTGGTATTGTCTGTCTCTAGTGTAGTTTTAGTCTCCTTTATTGTGCTCCTTTTTCCAATTTCTTTTATGTTTCTTTTAAACTTTCTAATTCTTTTTGCTTACACATTGCCTTCATGTCCTTTAGCTCTATATTCATGTTTCATTTATTTCTATCTATATTTTCATTCAATTTCTTGAATTGATTTAGGAGATTTGACTGAACGTCTTTGATTAATTGTTCCAAAGTCTCTGTTTCTTCTGAAATTTTATTTGTTCTCCTGACTGAGCTCTATCTCCCTGTTTCTCAGTATGGCTTGTAATTTTTGCTGGTGTCTGGACATCTGATTATTTCGATGTGTTAACTGTGAAAATCAGTTTCTCTCTCTTGCTTAAGGCTTTGTTATAGATTGATTGTGTGCTAAGGCTCTTTGTTACTTGGTCCAGCTTATACTGATGAATATACAACTGTGTGATATTATAAGCCATTGATTGTACACCATGTATGTAATGTATATGTTGAAGATTTGTTAATGAAATATTTTTATAAAAAAAGATCTATGAAGTCTTTATACATAAGGACTGAGGTATATAGTCCTTAGTTGGTAAGATTTTTTTTTAAATATTTTTATTGTAAACCTTAGCAAACATACAAATATTCTATACATGGTGTACAATGATTGGCTCAGTTGGTAAGACATTTTTAAAGTTGCTTGAGGTTACCCCACTATCTTCTTTTTTACATTGTTATTATTGACATCAGTCTAATATTTGCTAATTATAGAAGTGGTGAACAAAAATTTTTCTTTCTGTTGTCTTGCCTTTGGTGCCCTTCAATTTGACTATGGCATTTCTATATATGGACTTCTTTTGATTTATCCTGTCTGTGATTCATTGGGATTTTTTAACATGAAGATTCGTTATTTTTATTAATCATAGAAAATTATCCACTGTTATCTCTTGAATATTACCCCTCTCCATTATCTCCACAATCATCTTCCATAAATCTGATTAAGCATATTAGAGCTTTCATACCAACCTCCACGTCTCTTAATTTCTCGTTCATATTTTGTATTTTTTTTGTGCTGCATTATGTGTAAGTTTTTCAGATCTATCTTCCAGTCCACTCATTCTCTCTCCAGGATTAACCTCCCTCGTGCCCCCTGCATGTTGTATGTGTGGCATCTCGTATGTATGTCATCATCCAAGGCCTCTGTGATGTAACAGAAGCTGAGCTTTAGGCGTAGAAACGTAGGTCTCTGCCCATAGATGCATCAAGGACTAATCTAGTAGGACCCAGCTTGTCAAACTCCTCATGTTTAATACAAGGAAAGTGGTACTCCAAAGACCTGCCCAGCATAATACAGCTTCTTAGTGATGGAGCCTCATCCAAGTCTGGGGCCGTGTAGATCTTCTGAGCCCACACACATGCGGGTTTTCTCCATCCACAGATCCCAATGGCACAACTATCATCATATTCACAATGAGTCTCCCTAATTGAAAGGGTCGATATTACCTCGTGACACCATGCTGAAAGCCTAAGAACAGAGTCAAAGCCTGGGAAGAGAGATGGATGTCTTATAGACAATGGCCCCTTTTTTCTTCCCTAAGACTCCTCTTCAAAGGAAACAACAGCATCAAGGAGAGCTATTGCCAAAAAGCATTAGGATCACTCACAACCTGTCTGACCAGAGAGTCATCAGCTTGTTTCAGTAAATGCTCCTAATAACACAACATCCCAGGAGATTAAATGAACCACAATTTGTCTCTATTTCACAGAGATGAAGACCAAGACTCCAAAGTTGAATATGAGAATCAACTTGCTGAGTTGCCTGCGTGCTGGGACCACTCCTGTGGTAAACTGGAGGCTTTTAGTTGTGGGTTAAGCAGATCGGGTTGAAGGGTTCAAATCAGCTGGAAAAAACTTAAAAGTAGAAAGCTTCAAACCAACCTTCATAACAGATGAGGGGATTAAAAAATGCTTCTGACTTTGGATATTTATGTGATGCCTAAGACCCAGAGTTAGAGCACTGAAGCTATGATTGTCAACATTACTCCATTCAGCAACTGTTTAAAAAGCTGAAAAAGTGATCAGACTTCATCTAGAGATATGGATTACGCTGATATGGATAGGACTGGGGTAGAGGAAAATACAGCATAAAGGATGAGACAGCCCATATTTTCAAACTTCAACCTCTGTGCAAGACCAAAGGGAGAGATGTTTATTTGGTGCAACATTTATATTTTGGGTAGCACATTATCTAATTTAACTTGTACAGTCAGTTTATTTGAACACCATAATTACATGGAATCTTGAAAAGGGTGTGAGATCTTGTCCAGGTTAGTGTGATGCCCTGATTTATCGCAGAGTAATCTGGGGAGAGAATAAAAAAGTATTTGCAAAGTCCCCTTGGGGGACAGGGGAAAAAGGGATTCCCCATCTGGGAAATTCTTGATATTCTTGCAAACAGTTGGGAAAACCAATTCAATAGGCTGAGTCCTCAATCTTGGGGCTCATCCCTATGAAGCTTATTCCTGCAAAGGAGAAGCTAAGCTTACTTATAATTATACCTAAGAGTCACCCCTATAGAACCTCTTTTGTTGCTCAGATGTGGCCATTCTCTCTAAGCCAACTCAGCAGGTGAACTCACTGCCCTCCCCACTATGTGGGGACATGACTCCCAGGGATATAAATCTCCCTGGCAAATGGGACCTGACTCTTGGGCAATGTGGAACCTGATTCCCAGCATCATGGGAATGAGAAAACTTTCTTGCCCAAAAGGGGGAAGAGAGAAATTAGACAATATAAAGTCTAAATGGCTGAGAGATTTCAAACAGAGTCAGTAGGTTATCCTGGAGGTTATTCTCATGCATTATATGCAATACATTTATGGTGTTTTGGAGTGGCTGGAGGGAAGTACCTGTAACAGTGGAGCTGTGTTTTAGTAGCCTTGATTCTTGAAATCAATTATATAATGATATAACTTTACAATGTGACTGTGTGACTGTGAAAACCTTGTGTCTGAGGCTCCTTTTACCCAGAGTATGGACAGATGAGTAATTAGGGAAAAAATGATAAAAAATAAATAATAGGAGGAGATAAAAGGTAAAAACTGGGTAGATTGAAATATTGTTGGTCAATGAGAGGGAGGGGTAAGGGATATGGGATGCGTGAGTTTTGTTTTGTTTTTTTAATTTCTTTTTCTGGAGTGAAGAAAATGTTCTCAAACTGATCACGGTGATGAATACACAACTATGTGATGATATTGTGAGCCACTGATTGTACACCATGTATGGACTGTGTGTGACGATTTCTCAATAAAAAATATATATATACATAAAAGAAGAAGAAGTGTAGAATGGAATGATTTCTAAATGCTGTGTTAATTTCTTTTTTTCTTTAATTAATAAAAAAAAGAAGAAGAAGAAGAAGAAGTGCTTCTGAGCAGGAGGCATCACCCCTCAGGATGTCAAGAAGTTCAGTGGAGCACAGGACCACCCAAAACAAGAGACAAGACCAGGAGAACCAGACCAAAAACGCTTTGCTTCTTCAGCAACTAGGAAATGGACCACAGAGGTTAACAGGTTCTAACCGGCACAGAAGCAAGGGCATATGGAGGAATCAGAATTCACCGCATGTCGTCAATTATCTTGATTCATCTGAACCAAGGAACCAAATTTCATAATTTTAACTTTCCTACCTTTTATAATTTGTACTCCAATACTTCTGCCCTGTGCAGAATGATAACAGAATGGGACACCATTACCAGGTAAACGGGCATATATCAAGTTAAAATCCCTAAGAGACAAGCACCTGAGAGGGAGGCAAGAATGTCTGGGAGGAATCCACACAAATGTACATATCTAAGCCCCCTGGGCAGAAACTACAGAAAATTACTCAACTGCAGAAGACTGGGGGTCTCTTTTTACAATTGGGAGGCTCTGGATCCCAGAGTATTTGGGGGGATGATGGACTTGTCAGTAGTCAAACTGAGGTGTGGCGGTGAAAGCAGCCTTGATTTTAAATTTGTGATACTTATAGCAGCTCTGTCAGAGTAGAAACAACCCTAGGTATGAGTTTGAGTCCCGGTGCTGCTACATAACTAGTTGTGTTATCTTGGATGAGTTACAACTCTCAGGAGTCTCAGTTTTCTCTTCTGTAAACTAGGCTAACAATTGCTGCTTCCAAAGGTGTTAAAAATAATATAACAACCAGCATTTATCAAATGTTTATCACGTGCCCAAAACCCACCACTTATCATATTTAATCTTCATGAAACAGTCCCATGAGTTAGAAAATATTATTATCCCCAATTTTACCTATAATATAGGAAGGAGACGAGAAAACGTATTGAAAGCACGCAGCACTGACCCAGTCACCTAGTGGGTGCTTGGTAAATAGTTGTTGAATCAGACCAATATCCCTATGGAAGGAATCTGTTGTTCATATGTCTCCTGGGCAAAAGATTTCAGTGCCTCAATCCCATATTTGCCCTGTTGGGACAATCAATATAATTGTATTGATGCCACTACTTCAATTGTCATAAACTAATGGAAAAGAAGGGGGAGGACTTAATGCTGAGCATAAATGACGCCTGCAAGTCAAGAGAAGGCCAGATGAAGGCAGACCCATGCTGAAGGAGGAGACTGTATGGAGAAGAGTGATGGGAGGACTCAACATCACCAGGCCTGCGGGAGGCCCGGCCCATGGAAGCCCCTCAGTTACTCCCAAGCAGCTCCAACACCTTAAAATTTGAGTGATAGCCCACCCCAGACAGCCCAAGGGCGAAGAGTGGGGAGTGGAGGGAACGCTTCTTAACTTATCCTATAAGGCCAGCATGACCCTAAAACCAAAGCCAGATAAAGATATCAAAAGAAAGAAAACTGCAGACTAATGAATATGGATGCAACAATCCTCAATAAGATACTAGGAAGTCAAATTTAACAGTGTATTAAAAAAATTATTTACCATAACCAAATTGGATTTATCCACGAATGCAAGGGTGGTTCAACACAAGGAAATCAATCAATGCAACTGTTTTAGTTTGCTAAAGCGGCTGGAATGCAATATACCAGAAACTGAACAGCTTTTAAAAAGGGAATATATAAAGTTGCAAGTTTACAGTTCTAAGGCTATGAAAATGTCCAGATTAAGGCACCAAGAGGTTACCTTCACGCAAGAAAGGCTGATACCATCTGAAACACTCTGTCAGCTGGAAAGGCATACAGCAGCATCTGCTAGCTTTCTCTCCTCATTTCATAAGGCCTCCATGGGCACATTTTCATTCTGTATCTCCAGAGTTCTCTGCTGTGTGGGCTCTGTCAGCTCTGAAGCTTTTCCCAAAATGGCTCCCTCTTAAAGGATTCCAGTAAGCAACCTCATCTTGAATAGGTGGAGAAACATCTCCATGGAAACCACCTAATCAAAAGGTCCCACTCACAACTGGTTAGGTCATATCTCCATGGAAGCACCTAAATCAAAAGATCCCACCCAATAATTCATTTTTTCAATGACTTTTTTTGATTATTTATTTTTTTAAATACAAGAAAACACCAAATAAGCACAAACATTCCTATTTTGATCATTCCGTTCTACATATATAATCAGTAATTCACAATATCTTCACATAGTTGCATATTCATCATGATCATTTCCCAGAACATTTGCATCTATTCAGAAAAAGAAATAAAACGAAAACAGAAAAAAAAATTATATATACCATACTCCTTACCCCTCCCTTTCATTGATCACTAGCATTTGAAACAATTTATTTTAACATCTGTTCCCCCTATTATTTATTTTTATTCCATATGTTCTACTCGTCTGTTGACAGTAGGCAGATAAAAGGAGTATCAGACACAAGTTTTCACAATCACACAGTCACACTGTGAAAGCTATATCATTATACAATCATCTTCAAGAAACATGGTTGCTGGCACACACCACTACATTTTCAGGCAGTTCCGTCCAGCCTCTCCATTACATCTTGACTAACAAGGTGATACCTACTTAATGTGTAAGAATAACCCCCAAGATAACCTCTCGACTCTGTTTGGAATCTCTCAGCCATTGACACTTTGTCTCATTTCACTCTTCCCCCTTTTGGTTGAGAAGGTTTTCTCAATCCCTTGATGCTGAGTCTCAGATCATTCTAGGATTTCTGTCCCACATTGACAGGAAGGTCTGCACCCCTGGGAGTTATGTCCCACGTAGACAGGGGGAGGGTGGTGAGTTTGCTTGTTGTGTTGGCTGGAGAGAGAGGCCACATCTGCGCAACAAAAGAGGTTCTCTTGGGGATGGCTCTTAGGCCTAACTTTAAGTAGGCTTGACCTATCCTTTGTGGGGTTAAGTTTCATGAACAAACCCCAAGACTGAGGGCTCAGCCTATAGCTTTGGTTGTCCACATTGCTTGTGAGAATATCAAGAATTCAACTTCGGAAAGTTGAATTTTCCCCAGTTTTCATCATTCCCCAAAGGGGACTTTGCAAATACTTTTCCACTCACTGATCAAATCACTCTGGGTTTCATCGGGGTATCACTCTGGACAAACCAACAAAATCTCATGTCCTACCCAATGTTCCATGTACTTATGGTGTTCATTTAAGCTGTCTACATAAGTTATATTAGGAAATGCACTAGTCAAAATATAAATTTTGTACCAAATAAACATTTTTTGCTTTAGTCTCACACATAAGTTGAAATTTTAAAATATTAATTACCATCTATTTTCAGCACCCTGCAGTAATGACATTCCTTTGTTCTTCTTCATGCAAAAACATTTTCTAAATTTGTACATTTAGTCACTATCATTATACACTCTAGGTATTCCTAGATTATACCATCTCAATCTTTATCATCTATCTTTCTTTGTGATTTCATTTATGCCCCAGCCCTCCTCCCTCTATCATTCTCACATTCAGCATCATTCAGCGTTCTAACATAATTGTATTACAGTTAGGTAGTATTGTGCTGTCCATTTCTGAGTTTTTACATTCAGTCCTGTTGCACAATCTGTATCCCTTCAGCTCCAATTACCCAATATCTTACCCTATTTCTAACTCCTGATGGTCTCTGTTACCAAGGAAATATTCCAAGTTTATTCACTGATGTCAGTTCATATCAGTGAGACCATACAGTATTTGTCCTTTTGTTTTTGGCTAATCTCACTTAGCATAATGTCCTTAAGGTCCATCCATGTTGTTACATACTTCATAACTTAATTCTGTCTTACAGCTGTATAATATTCCATTGTATTGTATATGCCACAATTTGCTTAGCCATCCATCTGTTGATGGACATTTTGGCTGTTTCCATCTCTTGATAAGTGTTAATAATGCTGCTATAAACACTGGCGTGCAAATGTCCATTTGTGTCCTTGTCCTCTTGTCCTTTGAGTAGAGATAGCATATAGATGGGTCCTTTTTTTAATCCATTCTGCCACTCTATGTCTTTTGATTGAGGGGTTTAATCCATTAAATTTAGTGTTATTACTGCATGAGTAGTACTTTCTTCTATCATTTTGCCTTTTGGATTTTATACGTCATATCTAATTTTCCTTCTTTTTATATTTACTCATAGTCTTCCTTTCTACACTCTTCTCCACACCTCTCTCTTCTGTCTTTTCATATCTGACTCTAGTGCTCCCTTTAGTATTTCTTGCAGAGCTGGTCTCTTGGTCACAAATTCTCTCAGTGATGTTTTGTCTGAAAATGTTTTAATTTCTCCCTCATTTTTGAAGGACAACTTTGCTGGATATAGAATTCTTGGTTGGCAGTTTTTCTCTTTTAATAATTTAAATATATCATTCCACTGTCTTCTCGCTTCCATGGTTTCTGCTGAGAAATCTACGCATAGTCTTATTGGGCTTCCCTTGTACGTGATGGATTGCTTTTCTCTTGCTGCTTTCAAGATTCTCTCTTTCTCTGACCTCTGACATTCTGATTAGTAAATGTCTTGGAGTACGTCTATTTGGATCTATTCTCTTTGGGGTACGCTGTATTTCTTGGATCTGAAATTTTAAGTCTTTCATAAGAGTTGAGAAATTTTCAGTGATAATTTCCTCCATTAGTCTTTCTCCTCCTTTTCCCTTCTCTTCTCTTTCTGGGACACCCACAACACGTATATTCATGCACTTCATATTGTCCTTCAATTCCCTGAGTCCCTGCTCATAGCTTTCCATTTTTTCCCTTGTCAGATTTCAGACGTTCCGTCCACCAGTTCACTAATCCTATGTTCTGCCTCTCAAAACCTACCATTGTAGATTTCCATTGTTTTTTTCATCTCTTCTACCGTGCCTTTCATTTCCATAAGTTCTGTGATTTGTTTTTTCAGACTTTCAATTTCTTCTTTTTGTTCATTCCTTGCCTTCTTTATATCCTCCCTCAATTCATTGATTTGGTTTTTGATGAGGTTTTCCATGTCTATTTGTATATTCTGAATTAATTGTTTCAGCTCCTGTATCTCATTTGAATTGTTGGTTTGTTCCTTTGACTGGGCCATATCTTCAATTTTCTTAGTGTGATTTGTGACTTTTTGCTGGTGTCTAGGCATTTAATTACCTTAATCAGTTTATTCTGGAGATTGCTTTCAGTTCTTTTACCTAGGGTTTTCTTGCTGGATGAATTTGTTGTCTATCTATTCTTTGACATTCAGTTCAGCTTTTTCTGGACCTCTAGCTTAGGTTTTGTTTAACAGAGAAATTTTCAGTTCTTGTTTTCTTGTTTCTTGCCCTGCTTGTATGGTGCCTTTTCCCCCCACCCATGGTGGGGGTTGGGGGGGCTCTACTTCGGTATTATAGACCACAGCTGGATTTTCCCAGACCAAACTGGCCAACTCTCCGGAGGAAAGAGTCACTTCCATCGGTTTTCCCTGAGATGGGACCCAGCAGGTTGAAAGATTCTCCTGTTAAGTCTCTGGGCTCTGTTTTTCTTACCCTGCACAAGTATGTGGCGCTTGCCTGCCTGCAGGTCCCACCAGCATAAGATGATGCGGTACCTTTAACTTTGGCAAACTCTCCCTGCTGGGGCATGGTGGAGACAGAGGAGAGGTTGTAGGGTGGTTTTAATGGCTTCAAATTACCAAGCCCTGGTGTCTGAATTCCTTAAGAGAGGGATTCCACCTGAGTTGGGCTTCACCCCTCCCCTAGGGAAGGCACAGGCTCCAGACAAGCCCTCAAAAGAGCTTGTTTCTGCCTATGCCTGGGGCAGTTGCAGCCTGAGAAGCCCTGCTGCTGTATCCAAAGGCAGTCAAGCCTTTGTAGAAACACAGCCACAAAAACCTCTGTTTCCTTTTTTTTTTGTTCCTTTTTCTGTCAGCCCTGCCCTCTTAGCGCTGGGGCAAAAATGAGCAACCTCCACTTTGACCAGGTTCACCTGAGCTGGGGGCCTATTTTTAGTAGTCAGAATTTGTTAATTAATTCCACAATTGGCATTTGGTTGGGTTCAGCCCCTGTTGCTGGTAAAGTCCCTTTGCTTTCCCCTCTGGGAAGCAGCCTGTGGGGGTGGGGCGCCAGCTGCCACAGCTTGGGGAACTCATGGTTCTGGGGGGGCTCGCAGCTGGTCCAGCTGGTCCAGACTGGGGTATGCTGTGTGTCCAGTCACTGACATGGCCCCAGGAACTGTTTTGTACTGTTTCTGGTTATTTACTAGTTGTTCTGGAGGACGAACTAAAACGCGCACATTGCTAAGCCGCCATCTTGACCCGAAGTCCACAACCACTACTTTTAATTATCAGCCCACCATAGACTGATATGTATCCTGGTATTACATTAAGCTATACATACAGAATTACAGGGCCTTGTTCCCATTCTGGACTCCAGGAATTTGGGTTGTTTAAATGAGCTATCCAGACAAGTAGACTTGAATTGTGTGTTACAGAAAATTTAGGCATAATAAACCTCTTTGCTTTGGTCTCATACAATAAGTGAAGGTCTAGCATACATTCACTGTCGTCTTTTACCCTGTATTCTTATTTACCTTAGTCCCAGCCAGACTGGTTTTGCATTTATCTCTAATCGAGGTTTAATCTCTTTTTTGGTTGCTTTAACTGTTATTGTACGTAACTAAGCTAACTTTCAGGACTGCAGCACTCCATTTCTTATGTATCACGGAGTTACTCAAAGTTCCAGGGAAATACCAGCTGATACTTATGGCTCAGTGTCTCAGAATTTAGAAACACACTTACAACTCTGGACTAAGTGTGGCTGCTATAAGGGCTTATACCTTAGCATATTTCTTCTTTTGTTTCTGGCTTATTCTGCACAATATATGTCCCCAATATTTATTCAGTTTACTGCATGCCTCTCAACAGCCTTCCTTTTTGTAGCCCCACCATAGTCCATCATAAAAATGTATCACAGTTTACCATTCTGCTTCTCAGTCATTGTACTCGTCAGTTCCCTCCTGGCCAACTGATTTTCAATGAGGGTGCTAAGAATATTTACTGAGGAAAGAACAGTCTCTTTAACAAATGGGTCTGGGAAAACTGGTATCCACATGCAAAAGAATGAAGTTGGACCCCTACCTCATACCGAATACAAAATGAACTATAAATGAATCAAAGACCTAAGCATAAGAGCTAAAACCATAAAACTTCTAGAAGAAAGCAAGGAGGAACCTTCACAACCTTGGATTTAGTTGTGATTTCTTAGATACAACACCAAAAGCACAAGCAACCAAAGAAAAAATAGATAAAATGCACTTCAAAAAATTTTAAACTTTTATACATGAAAGGATACAACCTAGAGAATGAGAGGAAATAATGGCTAACCATGAATCTAATAAGGGTTTAATATCCAGAATATACAAAGAACTCTTATAACTCAACCACAAAAGACAAATAACCCAATTAAAAAATGGACAAAGGATAGACATTTCTCTCAAGAAAAATGCAAATGGCCAATAAGCACATGAAAAGATGGTCAACATCATTGGTCATCAGGGAAATGCAGATCAAAATGTGAGACACCACTTCACATCCACTAGGGTGGTTGTTATTAAGGAAACAGAAAATAAAGTGTTGACAATGATGCAGGGAAATAAGAACCTTATGTGTCGCTGGTAGCATTATAAAATGTCACAGCCATTGTAGAAAATAGTTTGGTGGCTCCTCAGGAAGTTGAGTGTAGAATTACCACACAACCCAACAATGCCATTCTGTGGTATAGACCCAAAAGAAGCGAAAGCAGGGGCTTGAACAAATATTTGTATAACAATGTTCATAGCAGCATTATTCACAATAACCAAAGGGTGGAAACAATACAACTGTCCATCAACAGGGGAATGGATAAACAAAATACGGTACATACACAAAACGGAATATTGGCCGTAAAAAGGAACGAAGTTCTGATGCATGCTACAATGTGGAAGAGCATCACGTTGAGTGAAATAAGACAAATATTGTATGATCTTGCTTATACGTGATATCTAGAAGAAGTCAACTTTCATAGAAACAGAAACCTTGGTAATCTGACATTATAGGTTGCTAAGGGCTGGGGAAGGAGAGGGGAAGAGTGCATTATTGTTCATGGGTACACAGCTTCTGTCTGAAGTGATGGAAAAGCTGGGGTAGTGGATACTGGTGATGGTGGCACAGTATTGTGGATGTAATTAATACTACTGAATTATACATCTCGATGTGGCTAAAATGGGAAATTCTGAGTTATATATGAGTTACTACAATAAAAAATAAAATAAAGGAGCAGGAGGATAGTGGTGTGAGGATCAAACTTGGGAAATGGGGGATAAGCAAAGGAAAAGGAGGCACAGGAAAGTCCTCAGCCCCACCTTCAACTCCTCCATAAGCATGAAAGACACTGCACCCAGATGCTAGGTTGGAAAATGCAGAGAGCTGGGGCCTGCAGAGAAAGGGACCCTCCTGGGGTAGCTAAGTTAACTCTCAGAAGTCCCCTTTCCCCTGCTGGCTAAGATCTATCACTTTTAACCCCTCCCACAGGACAGTGCCTCACTGGACTGACCTTCTCCAGCTCTCCCCTCAGTGAGTCCAAGGACACAACCAGCCTTCCTGGCAACAAAGCTCTGTTAAATAGGGGCTACGAAGAGAAAACAAAAGGGCTAATTTCCAACAACACCTGGTAGAATGCTGTGGTAGTTAGATTCAGTTGTCAACTTGGCCAGGTGAAGGCACCTAGTTCTGTTACTGAGGACATGAGCCCATGGTACGTGAAACTCATCTGTTGCTGATTACATCTACAGTCGGCTAAGAGGCGTGCCTGCTGCAATGAATGATGTTTGACTTAACTGGCTGGTGCTTAAATGAGGGAGCTCAACGTAGCACAGCCCAAGCAGCTCAGCATACCTCATCCTCGGCACTCGCAGCTCAGCCCAGGCCTTTGGAGATGCAGAAAGAAATCACCCCGGGGAAAGTTGTTGGAACCCAGAGGACTGGAGAGAAGACCATCAGAGATCACCCTGTGCCTTCCCACGTTAAGAAAGGACCTCAGTGGAAAGTTAGCTGCCTTTCCTCTCAAGAACTAACAAAATAAATCCCCTTTTATTAAAAGCCAATCCGTCTCTAGCGTATTGCATTCCGGCAGCGAGCAAACTAGAACAAGCGCCTGACAGAGTAAACGCTCAATAAATAGGAGACTAAAGAAACGGCAGGAAACAGGCTGTGGGCAGGACTCCAGGAAAAAGAAGCAAGCGGGGGCAGCTTGATGGAAGCACAGTCTGCCCTCCATTCACCTGCTAGGAATTGTAAAACCCCAGAGTTCTGAGGAGGGGGATGCATTCCTTTTAACCCAAAGTAATCTAAAAATGGAATTGCGCTTTAGGCAATATAAGGGCAGAGGTTCAAAAACTCAGAACTATTTCTTCAGGGTGTGCAGGGAGAGGTGGAAAGTAAAAGGGCTGGCTCAATCACGGCAGAGAAGAGGTTAAAGGCTCCAGGCCCCTGGCTGGGTCCGCCCTCGCCCTCGGGCAATCGACACACACCAGTGGCTGCACCGCAGGGCCGATGGCAGGTGAGGCTGGTGTCTGGCAGCCAGGATTGAACCTGCAGCTCTGCCACGCCCCACAGACACCTGTTCAAGAAGTCAGGTGCCGACATGAACTGTGGCGGCCCATGGCCTTCCACCCACCTCGGGTAAGGGGCTCTGGTCAGCGGCCGGGACCCCCACCCAGGGCCAGCGACGACACATCATGACTTCCATTATGACTTTGGTGGCTCAAGGCACTGTTGCCTTCGTGTGACCCACACAATATTAAATAGTGTATTTTACGACTGCACGAAGTTGTATGAAGTCAAATATATTATTATTACATATTAAAACATTTCTTTTGACCTAAAGTATTTTCTCCCTTCCATTATAAAAACAAAAATGAAAACTTTCTGGGGGGCCCTTACAAGTGCTGCGGGCCATGGGTGCGGTACCCCCTGTGCCCGACGGAGAAGCCCAGGCACCAGGGGCAGAGGGAGGGGAGGGAATGGGGGTCTTCCCCCCACACCGCCGGGGACCGCCCGCCCCGGGGTCCGTCCTCGCCACCCCCGGGCAGGCCTGGGCACCTGACAGGCTCACCACGTGCCCACGCCGCCCCCGGAGGTGGCCGGCGCCCTGTCCGTCTCAGAGGGGCCCCTCACCCGTCTCCGGGAACCCCCTGCAGTTTCACTGCGGGGCGCCCCTCGTCGCGGCGGCCCCTCCCGCGGACTTACTTGAGTTCCAGTGACCCTGAACCCGGCCATGGCGAGCTGGGCGGGACGGGGCGGGCGCGCGGCGCGGGGCTCGGCTCCGGGCTCGGAGCGCGCGGCGGCGGCGGCGGCGGCGGCAGGGAGCGCGGCCGGGGCGCGCAGTTCCGCACGGGGCGGTCAGCTGACCCGGCGGAAGCCCGAGGCACGGACAGGGCGCCGGGAACTCAGCTCAGCTGCGCGCCCCGCGCCGCCCTGAGACGCAGGATGGGATGAACGCGTGGAGACCAGAGTGGTATGGGTTATGCCCGGACCAGGAAGCAGGACTTCAAGCCTGAAAGCTCAAGTCAGAGGGGCATTGCCACTTGTCAGCTGTGTGACCTTAGCTATGTCACTTAACCTCTCTTTGCCAATAATCCTTACCTTGAAGGATTGCTGTTATGGTTAAATGAGATAGGGACAGCTGATTCCGTTTGGAATGCTTTGGGCTGCAAATTACAGAAAAGTCAACCAAGACTTGATTGAGCAGTCAAGATATTTCATTATTTCACATACTGAGACTTTGGAGGTAGAAATATCCAGGCTTCATGCACCAATTCAGAAATGCCATTTAAAACCCGCAGAAGGGAAATACCATTTCTGCTTGCCATGCAGAGCTTGTTGTTTGCATCCTCGTGCTGTTTCCTTGTGGTTGAAAGATGGCTGCTGCAGCTCCAGACAGCATGTACCACATTCAGAAAAAGAAGGCAAATTAGTAATAAGCACCCCTTCAAGTGAAGGATGCAGTTGCAGTTCTTGGATGCAGATCCAAGAACCCCCACATTGAGAAATGCTGCCCTGCAGCATGATCCCCTGATGTTATTCTCATGTTAGATGCTTCTGAATTTTGAAAAAGCCTCCAGAGAAAAGGTGGTGGCTCAGTGGTACGATTCATGCACACGTGAGGCCACTTATGGGGAGGCAAAAGCTGTCTGGCAACTCCGATCACATCACAGACCTTTAGAGCTAGAAGGGGCAGGAAAAAGTCTCCCCAACCCAACCACACAGATGAGGAAACTGAGGGCCAGAATGGGGAAGCAATTTACTCACAAATAGCAGCACCAGACCAGATCCAAGATTGTTGAATCTGACTTTTCTTGGTGCTCAGCAGGGAAGGCTCAGACCAGGAAATGCCGCTATCTTGGGTTGAGATCCCGAGAAGCTTAATCTGAGATGGGGGTTCATATTCAGATGATTTATTAGGGGCTCTGAGAAACGGGGCAAGCAGGGAAACAGGATAGCACGGGGGTAAAGCTAAGCCACGTTGTGGTCTCAGCCAGAGCCAAGCCTCAGCCTGACCCTGTGAGGTGGGGGTGGGGGGTGGGGTGGCTCTGGAACAAGAATAGGATCACGGCGCATCACAGGTGACCTTGAGGCAGGGGGTCACCTTTTGTTCTGCCACGTGGGTCAGGCATTGGCCAAGGCCTGCCCAGCTGGTAGGGGTAGGAAGTGTGCAGCCTTCCGGGTGGAGGCAACTCCAGTTTGGCTAAAGACGTCTCCAGTGAAGAAGGCAGCTGTGAGCCGTTAGCAGTCAGCCCTCCAGCAGGCGGGGGACAAGTCAGAAAAGAAGGAAAATGGGAAGGCGTCCTGCCCACAGCATCCACAGTCATCCCAGGGAGTCCAAGCCCGAGGAGCACAGCCCTGTCCCTTCTGTAACCTCAGTTTTCCCATCCATAAACTAGGCGTGCTAGACCAGATATTGTTAGGTTCCTTTCCAGCTCCTGTGATTCTACTTCCATCTCATCCCCAATGTTCCAGCCAGACAGCCCCCCTTCTCCCAGACACCCCACTTCCCTAAGCCATTGTAGAACCAGTGAGACCAGAGTGGGGTCTTCACACAAGCAGGCCTGGACCCCACTGGCTGGGCAGAGACAACCCCCATTTCTTGGAGCGTATATATCTCTGGCCCACTAAGCAGGCCCAGGGAGTCAGTATTTTTCAAAATGTAAGTACCAAGACCACACTGGGTTGTCAGTAAATTCATCATCCCATCACACAGGCCTGAATTATTCAGCGCTGCCGCGGCTGCCGCGGAAACAGGCCTGGCTTTAGTGGTCGCGGCATTAGCAGGATGGACGGAGGGCAGCCCCTGGCAGGTGGGTGCTGGGATGACAGATCAGGGCCGGGAGAGGCCGTCTTGGGAGTCCGGGTTGGCCCTGGCTGGGCGGGGCCTGGGCCCCAGGGGTTGAGCAGCCATTTGGGTCAGTGAGGAGAAGCCACGTGATGAAGGTGGCAGAGCAATGGGACAGAGGAGCCTGAGTCCCTGCTGTCCCTGGAGGCTTCTTGTCACCCTGGGCTGCCCACTCCGGGCTGCATCTATAGAAACTAGAAATGTGTCTTGGTTAAGCTGCTGTTCTTTGGGAATTTTCTGTCACTCTCAGCCAAACCCGACAGTTTGTTGTCAACTGAGGCTTCAGGGGAAAAGCAACCACAGCAGGCATTTCCTCCAGCATAGTTCAATGGTCACAGGGTTTAAAAACCCAAATCCTGAAACTTGAAGACTTGGGTTCAAATCCCAGCTCTCCCACTTATAAGCTGGGCAATTTTGAGCAAGCTAATTAACCTCTCTGAGCTTTAGCTTCCTCATCTGTAAAATGGGGATAAAAATGGCACCTTCCCCTCATAGGGCCGAGTTAAATGTGTATGAAGTCCATAAGTACAAATGAAGTGCTATGCAAGTATTAGTTGCTATTATGCCATTTTTACACATCGAGGGGGATTCCCTATATAGCTCAAGGTCTGCCCTCCCCCTCCCAAAATTTCCTCTTAGTCTGGATTTTCCCCTCAGGGTGACTGCACTCTGGGGAAAACTATACCAGGGCATTCTGAGCTTCAACCCTCACGAGAACAGCTTTGCCTCAGGCGGAAGGAAACAAACCCAAGCCAGTAGGAGCAAGCACGAGGACTGGGGCTCCAGCTATGGAGTCCTGAAGGACTCTTCTCCCTTAAAAAGAGAGAATTAAAGAAGTAAAGGCTCCTGACTGGCCATGTGCTGGGAAGGTATTACAGAGGTCACAGCTCTTATACCCATAGCAAAAAAGCCAGTATTGAAAACAATGAAGTTTGCTGGATTTGAGGCAGTAGGGAGTGGTGGGGACTGGGACAAAGGCACATGACATCTAGGGGGGCAGGTACCATGCCAGCCAACCACTGCAGTGCAGGAAAGTGGACCCAATAGAGACAAAGCTCCTGCTTTTCCTACTTAAAATTAGGCCTAAGAATCAACCCCAGAGAACCTCTTTTGTTGCTCAGATGTGGCCTGTCTAACTCAGCCAACACAACAAACAAACTCACTGCCCTCCCCTTCTCTACATGGGACATGACTCCCAGGGGTGTGGACCTTCCTGGCAACATGGGACAGAAATCCTAGAATGAGCTGGGACTCAGCATCAAGGGATTGAGAAACCTTCCCAACCAAAAAGGGGAAGGAGAAAAATGAGCAGTGTCAATGGCTGAGAGATTTCAAGTGGAGTCGAGAGGTTATCCTGGAGGTTATTCTTACACAGTATATAGATATCACCATTTTAGTTAAGGTTTATTAGAGAGGCTGGAGGGAAGTGCCCGAAAATGTAGAGCTGTGTTCCAGTAGCCATGTTTCTTAAAGATGATTGTATAATTATATATAGCTTTTGCAGTGTGACTGTGTGATTGTGAAAACCTTGTGTCTGATGCTCCTTTTATCTCTCTACCTTATGGACAGATGAGTAAAACATACGGATTAAAAATAAATAATGGGGGGAAAAGTGTTAAAATAAATTTAGTTTTATTTTAAAACTTTTAAAAACAAAAAGCTCCTACTTTTCTAAAAGAAATGAAAAATCTGAATTCTTTGTTAAATATGCCCACTCTGTAGTACTGGCTCCATTAAAGCAAACCAACACTAAGCAGCGCAAATAAAATTTGTTCAAGTCTGCAGTTTGGCTCAAGGCTGCCAGGTATAAACAAGGCCTGAGAGATCTTCCATGAAAAGCTACTGGAGACTAAGACACTATGTCCTGGGCTTCTGTGGGAGACATGGGCATATGCTGGGCACAGGTTGGTGTGGAGGAAAGGGGCAAGCGGGCAGCACTGCTGAAGGAGGCTGGGAGGTTGTCCTTCCTGGGGGCAGCAGAGGAGGCGAGCCTGACCCCCAGCTCCCTGCTCTGCCTGGGTTCAGGAGGATGGCAGGGAGCAGCTGGTGGAGGCAGAGGGGGTTGCCCTGAAACTCCCCAAGCCCCAGGTTTTTCCTCTGAGAAATAGTCTGGGGAATCTTTTTCTTCTTCTTTGCCACCCAGAGCTGGTGGTGGGAAGTGAGACCAAGAAATCTGAGCCCTTGGAAGTGGCTGAGATTGGATTTGCAGAGACTGGGCTATGGTGTCTTCTAAGGCCCCGGTCTGGCCAGGCCTGGAAGCAGCTCCTGTAGGAGAGAGTGACTGTGGCTCACCTGTCCTCCCCCATCTGGGGTCTACATCCAAGGCTTTGGGGACACTCAAGGTGTGTAGATTGCATTGTTGATCCCAGCTCTTCACTCCCTCTAATACCCACCCCACCCTGCACCCCACCACCATAATAGGGTTCCACATCTACACCCTCTGCCACATGACTTTGCAGAGCTGGCCCACAGACATCTGCCAGGCCTTCTGTTCTAGTGTGCTAGCTGCCGGAATGCAACACACCAGAGACGGACTGGCTTTCAGTAAAAGGGGATTTATTTCATTAGTTCTTCAGAGGAAAGGCAGTTAACTTTCAACTGAGGTTCTTTCTTACATGGAAGGCACAGGATGGTCTCTGCTGGCCTTCTCTCCAGGCCTCTGGGTTCCAACAACTTTCCCCGGGGTGATTTCTTTCTGCATCTCCAAAGGCCTGGGCTGAGCTGCGAGTGCTGAGATGAGGTATGCCGAGCTGCTTGTGCTACGTTGAGCTCTCTCATTTAAGCACCAGCCAATTAAATCAAACATCATTCATTACAGCAGGCATACCTCTTAGCCGACTGCAGATGTAATGAGCAATAGATGAAATTCATGTACCATTGGCTCACGTCCACAGCAACAGAAGTAGGTGCCTTCACCTGGCCAAGTTGACAAATGAATCTAACTACCACACCATCTACCCCAGGACTCTGGGCTTGCCAAGTGACTTGCTTTGGCCAGTAGGACCTAAGCAGATCTGGCGCAGGCAGAGGCTTTAAATGTGCATGTGTGGTTTGGCCTCTGGCACCTGTGCAAGAGGACACACTGAGAAAGAACACGCCCCAGTAGCTGCTGGTCTCAGAATGATCTGACCCCACGGCCTGAAGCACAACTGCCCCAACTGGCCCACGAACCAGGAGCAAGGAAAGTAAGTGGTATTTTGGAAGCCACTGAGATCCAAGGCTGTAACACAGCCTTGTTCCAGCAGAAACCTAACTAATACCCCCTGGGAAGACACGGCTTTGCCATTCTGCCTCCAGCTCACCACACAGAAGCTTCCACCATCATCCTCTGTCCCAGGAGCCTCTTTGCCCCTGGCCCTGAGGCAAACAGAGAGACCCCCCCCCCCCCCCTTGGATGAGAAGACCCCCAGGCTTGAGGGCCCTGCAGAATTGGAGCTAACCCCCACATCCTGGCTGTGAGACCTCGGATGAGTCCCTGCACCTATCTGAGCCTCTGTTCTCTCACCTGTAGAATGTGGGTGATCATTTCTCATGGGAAAAATGGGAAGGCTTGGTGCAATGCTGTGTCTTAGCAGGACAGGGGTGGGGTGCCCGGTGCTGGTGCTCCTCAGATGGAGGGAGAGGGGCCTGGACCCGCCATGAGCAGAGGGCCCTGAGCACCTTCAGTGAGAAAATTCTCCCCTGAGGGAAACAAGGCTTTGGGGGAGAGTTTGGAGGGCAGGATTTTAAGTTCAGTGTGGAGTCTGCAACTCCAGCCCAACGAGAAGATAAACTCTGGGGCACACTGATTTGGAGTATGTACCATTAGGAATGCCTTGAGCTTCAAGTAAGAAGACAAACAGACAACAGTTGTTTAAGCACATAGGGTCCCATTTTCTCAGTTATTGGTGCCGATTTAAAGGCTCAACAATGACTTCAAGGATCAAAACTCCATCGTTCCTCTTGCCATCCTCAGTTTTCTTTATTTTTTTCTTTTTTTGTCCTTAGACTTGTTATCTCAAGGCTGTTATTGTTCCAAGCATTTCATCTTTACACAACCCCATTCAAGGCAAGAAGAGGCAAAGCACAAAAAGGGGCTTTCTTATTACCAGGTGGGAAAATCCCCCCAAGAAGCCCCCCTTTATCCCTGGCCACAAATGAACTACCCAGCTCCACTAGTGACAGGGGAGGCTGAGAATGGGGACAGCTGGAAAGAAGGGATGGGATGGTTGTGAAGGCCTGAAGCCGATCACAGTTCATCCCCATAGTCGGGCATGCTGTCGGAACAAAATCCGGCTCCGGGTGGTAAGGCAGAAGAGGGTGGAATGGCTCTGAGGTAGGCAGTCACAGGGTGTGCCTGAAGTCCCGCAACCAGAGGTCATCCAGGAGAGTTGCCAGGCAGGGCTCTCAATTGCAAACCACAGAAGACACTCTGTTGCAAATAGCAGCTTCTACTTTATTGCAAACAAAATAATCTACTTTGTTGCAAGGCAGATTCCACTCAGCTGCAAACAAACCATCTGTCCGGAAGGACCAGAGAACCAGGCTTGGATGCTACACAACCAGAAACAGCATCACTAAGAGCCACTCCATGCCCCAGCCCCGGTCACACCACGGGACTGTTCTAGTTAAAACACAGCTAACAGGGTGGGCCACGGTGGCTCAGCAGGTAAGAGTGTTTGCCTGCCATGCCCAAGGACCCGGGTTCGATTTCCAGTGCCTGCCCATGTAAAAAAAAAAAAAAAAAAAAAACACAGCTAACAGAGTAAGGAGACTTTTGAGTGGGAAAGGCTTGTGGGCAAAGAAAGTGGCCAAACCCTTGCAGCGTAACCTCTTCAATGGAAAGTACAGTGTCTAAGGATAAGAACACTTCAAAAACCAACAACTGTTTTTAACACAATCTTAAATAAGTAAAAGGTTTACATCATTTTTTTCTACTGCTATTGGTTTTAAATTTTGCTACCCTGTGTTTGAAATATTATAAAAGAGTTAATACCAAAGATACTTAATGCCTGACATCTCTTACATTTCACATGGTTCTTTTAATTCAGATATCATTGTAAATAAAAGTAAACTTGGGGGCGGTGTGATAGTGGCTCAGTGGCAGAATTCTCTCCTGCCATGCTAGAGACCCCGGTTTGAATCCCAGTGCCCGCCCATGCAAAAATAATAATAAAAAACTTGGATAAATTTGAGACTAAGCTTTTCATTGTTGCAAAACTATGGTTATGAATTTGTAAACTTACCCTTTGATCACACATATACTTTAAAATGTAGTCATTAAATGCTCTACTTTAATCTAAAAAAAAAGACAAAAAACAAAAAACAGCTAACACAGCTGCCCAAACAGCCCACTTCATGGTAGAGGCGCCACCACAACCACCCCAGGAGAAAGAGCCACCTCCACCTTCATCCTACTTATTCACCAGTGGGTCACTCTCCCTCCATGTAGCAGCTAACTCACATGCCCACTTGTGCACTCAAGTCTTGTGCAGTGCCTCCGATCGGTGAAAGCCAGGCCATGTGCCTGCAAGGGAGCCTGGGAAACATGTGTGCCTACTTTTTGGGAGAGGAAGAGTCACAATAGAGGCCATTGTATTGACACGCAGAGATAAGAACTGCAGTGAGATTTTCTTCAATTCTCAAGACAGCCCCATGAAGTACTGGCCACCTGAATTCTCCTGAGGATTGCTGAGGTGTCCAGGAGAGGCAGTGATACCGGGAGTGGTTGTCACAGAGGCCCCCCCTGGCCAATCCCAATCAAGGATAAAAGGGACAAGTGATGCCACAATGCACACGCAGATGCCAGGGGACTCCCAGGAACACCTGAGTGTTAGGTCCTGAGTGGAGTCAGAGAAACTGGAGCACAGGTAGCTACTGTGTGCTCGGTTCCTCCCAAAAGCACAACATTAATTTCTGAAGGATACAGGGACCCCCAAATTTGGGTCCACTGATGAGACAATGAGCTTTTATGTGAAGCTCTGATAGAGGCGGGTTCAGCTTCTTGGCTCTGCCACTGACGTCTTTGGGGGGGCTTGGGGGGGCCTCAGTCTGCGCATCTGGAAGATGGAGACATATCGACTTTAGATGTGACTGTGAGAACAGTCCCACCACCTCATTCCCTAGTGCAGCTGGGGACAACTGTGCATTTAATTATCTAACACTGGGCGTCTCAAGGAGAGACCCATGGCAGGTAGGAACCGAGCAGGGCACCTTGATCCCCACGACCAGGCAGAGGAGGCAGGCTGCAGCAGGCATGACTTTGACCCTTGTGATCTCTACCCACTGCCCCATGGCATAACTCCTCCCGTGGCTATATGATCTTACGTGGCATGACCGGCTCTGCAGCTATTACTGATCAGTGCACTTTAAAATAGGAAGATTCTCCTGGATTATCTGAATGGGCTGATTGTAATCACATGAGTTCTCACAGACAGAGAGAACTGAAGATTCAAGGTGCCACTGTTGGCCTTGCAGATGGAGAAGGAACTGAATTCTGCCAACAACCAACGCAAGAATGCTTGTACATTGGCATGCTAATGCTACCAGATGTAATATACCAAAAATGGGCTGGCTTTTATAAAAGGAATTTATCAAGTTTACAAGTTTACAGTTCTAAGGCCACAAAAATCCAGGGAAAGATACCTTGATTCAAGAAAGGCTGATGTCTGCCACATGGGAAGGCACATGGCTGGCATCTGCTCATCCTTGTTCCTGGTTCTGTGGCTTCCAACTTTTGATGCCAGTGGTCTCCTTTCTAAGTGTCTGTGGGCCTTTGCTTAGCTCCTCCAGGACACAACTCTGGGTTCTCATTGGTCAGCATCTCATGGGAAGGCACATAGCAAATGTCCCTTTCTAGGCGTTCACTTTCTCTTTTAGCACTCCAAGCATCTCCAGATGTCTGCATCTCTGTTGGCTCTGAAGCAACCATTCTCCAAGTGTCTGCATCTGAGGTTTCTCCAAAATGTCTCCCCTTTGAAAGGATTCCAGTAAACTAATCAAGACCCACCTTGAATGGACAGAGTCATATCTCCATCTAATCAAAGGTCACACCCACAATTGAGTGGGTCAATCTCCACGGAAATGATCTAACTAAAGGTTTCCACCCTACAATATTGAATCAGGATTAAAGGACATGGCTTTTCTGGGGTACAAAGCCCTTTCAAACCAGCACAGCATGGCTGGGGAGCCCAAGTCCCAGGAGACAACTGCAGCCCTGGCCAAATCCTGGATGTGAGCCTGGTGAGCCCCTGAGCAGGGAGTCCAGACATGCTGTGGTGGACCTCTGGGCTACAGAGGTATGAGATGACAAGTGGGTGTTGTTTTGAGCCACTAAGGTTGTATGGTTTGTTATGCAGCAATAGGGAACTAATGCAGAAGTATCATCCCCATTCTCTGGTTGAGAAAAGCCACGCTCATGCAGCTACAAACTGTGGGGGAACTGATGTTTAAACCCAAGGCCATCTGATTGGAGCCCATGCTGTCAATGACACTACAGATTGAGGAAACTGAGGTACCAGAGATTGGGGGTATTGTCAGCACTGGCTGTGGGTCTCCCCAGCATCCTGACAGACCAGACCCAGAGGTGGTCAGAGTCCAGGCTGCAAATTTCTTTGTGGAAAGAGGAGGCCCAAAGAAGGTAAGCCCTCGAGAGAGGCTCAAAGGGACCCCTGGTAGCCTACAGCTGCTAGGGAAAAAAAGCCCACTCAATACAGGAAGGAACCTTGAAGGACCCAAAGGTAAGGAGAAGATTCTTGGGCAGGGTGTAGAGTGGTTAGCTGGCCATGAGGTCCTTCTGGCCTGAGGAACTCTTCCTCTGGGTTCTGAGTTCTCGAACTGATGCTCAGAGTCACAGTGGACCCCAGGGGTCAGAGCAGACCCAAAGATCAAAGGCATACTCAGTGTGGCTTCCACAGTGTTTAAAAAAGAGTTTAACTGAAATGTTTAAAACTATGAGGTTTTACTTTAAAAGCAGGATTTCCAACCTCTCTTGAAAACTCAGCAGCTCTGAATACACCCGGCCCCTCTTCCTGTGGGCTAAAGGGGAGTGGCTGCCATGGCCCCTCTGATGGAGCATGAGCTCCAGAGGGCCACAGTCCCCACTGCTCCCTATTGCCCTGCCCTCACTTACTTCACCTGCCTGACCCCTGAACTCATTTGCATTCTAATCCCTACAGCCCAACTTGATCCCACTGCCTTATCCTTCTCCCATGTGAGCAGGGTTGAGAGAAACAGGAGTTGAAGGCATTAGGAGAGAAATTCAAGGGCCTCTTCAAGATCCATTTTTCTGGACCGCCCCTCCCAGTGACCCGATTTTGACTCAGTACGCATCAAGGACCAAGCTCTGCACTCCCCCGTGCAGGCCAAGGGCATGCATCCATTTTCTCTGCCCTTGTAGGCCTGCAGGTTCCTTGATGCCTAAGGGGATGGCTTTGTTTGGCCAAAAGGGCAACTGAGATAAATGGAAATGATACTTTCTGCCATCTTGCCTCTTCCCTTCTTGGCAGCAGCTGCTGGGTATACCCACGTGGCCTTCTGGGGAAGTTTAGCCCCCCCAGGCCCTCAATCAGGGCCCACTGCTGAGGCGAACATGAGAAAACTCATTCCATCCTCAGCTCCCTGGTCTTCCAAGAAAAGGCCCTGCAACAGATTCAGAGGCGATGCTTGGCTCCCTTCATTTGTGAGCTGAGACGCTGGTGCTGCAAGGCAAGAGACAAGAAATGAGGAGCAAAAGGGGGAGGGGGTGGAAAAATTAAATTTTGCGCAATCAGCAAGGTTTCAAACAATCGCTCGCCAACTGAAGTGGGTGCCACGTCTATAAGTCATTCTGTTTTATAGACCATTAGGATCTCCAGAGAGAACCTGCATGGAGACCACTGCTTTTTGTTGAAATTAAAATGTCAGAGAAAAAGAAATAGAACAAAACAGGGAATCTGCAATTAATTACCAGGCCATAAAAATTCAATAATCAGGAGGCAGAGCGGCCGCAGGCCCAGAGGTATCAGAGCCAGCGTAACAAGAATGGAATACATTAATCTTTTCAAATTAGTTTTTTAATCTGACGAGGATATATGGTGACATGCCTCCCCTCCCTGTCTGCTCCCCCCACCTCCACTGGCTCCAGCCTGAAGCCAGGCTCGGTGTGAGCTGGGGGCCTCCCTGCAACCAGAACTCACCGAGGGGAGACAGGGTGGATCTGCCTGGTGGAGGCACCCCAGTAGAGGGACCCAGAGAGCAGGCTTCTTCAGTCTGCTTCCTGCCTGGGTCACCATGGACCCAAGAAGCCCATATGTATGTTTCCCCCTTGGGCTTAGCCCAAGAGCAGAATCTGAGGGAGTAACCTTGGCGAGGCGGTGAGTCTCTCTGAGCTTCAGTTTCTTCTTCTAGGAATAGAAATTAATACACAGAGAAAGTGGATGGATTATGCTCATGAGGGCTCCCTGCTGTTACTATTTTTGCTGTCTCAGGCTGGCAGCTCAGACACCACCAGGTCAGGATTAGAAACCCATTTATTTAGCACCAGCTGTGTGCTTAGCCCTGGGGGAGGAGTGATCAGCAACTTCAGTCCTTACCCTGGGGAATGGAGCTCACGGGTCAGAGAGACTATTAAAGGGCTAGGGCAGCTATAGTGGGTCCACAAGTAAAGCAGAAGGTAATCCTTAGAGCAGGGGCGCATGGCCTAGGAGGAGTTGGGAGAACGTCAGGTGGGAGGCACCCAGGCCCTGTTCCCAGGCAGTAGTTCCTTCGCCCTGGGGCCTGGGAGAAGCAGGCTGATTAGTCCAAAGTTCAGTCCCAGTGTCTGCTTCTGCTGGGATGCCTCCCCCGAGACCCCCGCCTCCTCCTCCATGTTCTCTGGGAAGCCCCAGGATGTTGGTTGCTCAGATCCACCTGATGTCCAAGTTTCTCTCCAGCCCACTCTGGCCTTCAGCATCAGCCAAGTTCCTCTCTCACTGACCCCCAACAAGCCTGCCTCTGGGTCTCCCTCAGCTGAGAGCACCCCGGGGCTCTGTCTGGCCAGCGTGGTTACCAAATGCGCTCATTTCAGCCGCTGCTGCCCGGCATGTCTGCAGGCCGGCAGCCCTGTGACCTTCAACTCTTTGGACTTTGACTCCTTTTTAATGTAACATTTATAGCCCACTAAGTGCCAGGCCTGTTCCTCACCTGGCCTTTCTCATGGAATTCCCACAGAATGGATGAGGTCGGGACTATTAACCCATTTTACAGTAGAGGGACTCGGGATCCTTGGGTTGCCCAGCCATCCGGGGCGGCCTATTGGCCCCAAAGCCGGCCATAAGGTTCACTAAGGATACAAACCAGGACGGCTTCCAGGGCCTCCCCCAAGGTTTGGAACAAGGCAAGGATTCAATCAATGCTCACAGGCGGAACAGCCCCCACAAGGGGGTCTCACCTGACACCCCACTCTCCTTCCTCCCCCAGGTGTTTGCTCTCCACCCTCTGATGGTAACAGCAGCTGCCATTTATTGAGCACTGGGTGCCTGACTCTGGGATCAGGGACAACTTACAGTAAGGACTGTGGTCCTTACTGAGAACTCAACGAGAATGACCCACCCAAGATCACCTATCCATGGGCAGGATTCCAGCTGCTAAGGACTTTGTCTCTGTGCCCCACAAAAACGCCCTGCCTCAGGGCTCCTGGTCCCGCCTCTGCGCTGTGTCTTCCCTAAAGCCAGGTCCCTCACTCCTTCAACCCCGTTTTCCCGGACACCTCCCCTGATTCTCAGTCCCTCTCACGGGTTCCTTTAATTTGTTTCACTTCATACTGGCTACTATCTTGTTACATTGACGCACCCCCCTACCCCTCTACGTTCACATATGCTCCAGGGAGCCTCCGCAGAAATGATGGCAAAGAAAAAGCAAAGATCGGTCCTCTTCGACCGAAGTCCCTGGACCTCAGGCCCCGGACGCAGCAACACAGACCCACAGAGGTAGGGCCTGCTCTCCGCCCTCGGCGCAGTTATGCGCGCGGCCACCAGATGGGGCCCGGCTCGCTCCGGCCCGGCCTGCAAAGAGGCGGTGTGGCCGCAAGATGGCACCCGAGACCGTGGCTCCGCGAGCAGTGCCCGGCCAGGGCGGAGCCCGGGGCCCCACCGGTCGGAGTTCGATCCCCTTGGCCCCGGCCCACGTGACTAGGCCGCCGCCGCCTCGGTCTCCTGTCGGCGCCATGACCCACCCGGTGTCCCGGCTCTCCATGCCTGTCGCGCTGGCCCTGGGCTCGGCCGCGCTGGGCGCCGCCTTTGCCACCGGCCTCTTCTTGGGTGAGCAGGGACCGGCCCGCGGCGCCCTCTCTGCGGAGCCGGTGCTGGGGTGACGGAAGCGCGCGGAGGGAGGGAGCCGAGCCCGCAAATCCGCCAGGCCCTGACCTAGCACGGCCCTCCCTCCCCTTGACAGGGAGACGGAGCCCTTCCTGGCGGTCCCGGCCAGAGAGGCGCCTGCTGCCCCCCGAGGACGATCCGCTGTGGCAGTACCTGCTGAGCCGTTCCATGCGGGAGCACCCGGCGCTGCGGAGCCTGCGGCAGGTCAGCGGGGACCGGGCGGGGCGGGGCTGGGCGGGAACCCGGCGGGCCTCCCAGGCCCCACGTGGCTGTTGCCCTGGGGCTGCACGGTGCACCTGTCTGGGCTTCCCGGCCATGCCCAGAGGCGCCCCTGGAGCGGGAGCAAAATGGGGGGGGGTGGGTGGGTGTCTGGCAAGGTTGGTGCAACCCTCCCCACCCCACCCCGACTCCACAGCTGACCCTGGAGCAGCCGCAGGGGGATTCCATGATGACCTGTGAGCAGGCCCAGCTTCTAGCCAACCTGGCGCGGCTTATCAAGGCCAAGAAGGCGTTGGACCTGGGTAGGGGCGTGCGGCCGGGATCACTGAGGGCTGAGGTCACCGGACCGCCCCCCACCCTGGGCTGAGACTGTCCGTGTCCCTGTCCCCAGGCACTTTCACGGGCTACTCGGCCCTGGCGCTGGCCCTGGCGCTGCCGCCGTCCGGCCGCGTGGTGACCTGCGAGGTGGACGCGGAGCCCCCGGAGCTGGGGCGGCCCCTGTGGAGGCAGGTGAGCACCCCACACACCTGAGGCCTCTGTCAGCTCCGGGGAAGGGGACGTGCTGGCTCTGACTCCCCTGCTTCCGCAGGCCGAGGAGGAACATAAGATAGACCTTCGGTTGAAGCCGGCTTTGGAGACCCTGGGTGAGCGCCGGAGAGGGGAGGGCCTTGGACCCATTTCCCAAATGGGACACTGAGGTGCAAGCTAGTGGCCAGGCCTGCCGGGGCGGGCTTGGGGCAGTAACAGCTCCCCCTGCTCTGCTTCACTTCTGCGGCCAAGTGTCAGAGCCGGCACCCGAGGCAGGAGACCCCCTTAGGTGGCTGGTCCAGCCGGTGCGATCCGGCCGCCGGCGCCTGAAGGCTCAGCCTCATCTGTCCCTTGCTTCCCGGGAAGATGAACTCCTGGCTGGGGGCGAGGCCGGCACCTTCGACATGGCCGTGGTGGACGCGGACAAGGAGAACTGCGCCGCCTACTACGAGCGGTGCTTGCAACTGCTACGCTCTGGAGGAGTCCTCGCCATTCTCAGTGTAAGGGAGGAAGGGAAAAAGAAGACTCTCGCGGGTGGTGGGTACCCATCTTTTCTCTTGGCTCCTCCCTATGTCCCTCCCTCAGACCCCAAGGACCCACCCGGTACAGTGTTGCAGACTCCTGGGGTCGTGGTGTGCTGCAGCCTGGGTCTGGTGCCTGGGCTTTCCAGTGCCGGGGCTAGTAGTCTCCAGCCCTTGCCCGCCCCCTGCCCAGTCTTCCCCTCGAGGCCCCACCTTGCATAGCCCTACTGGCTCCGCCCCTCGCTATGCCACGCCCCTCCACAGGTTCTGTGGCACGGAGAGGTGTTGCATCCTCAGCAGGGAGATGTGGCTGCCCAGTGTGTGCGACACCTGAACGAGCGCATCCTGCGGGATGCCAGGGTCCACATCAGCCTCCTGCCCCTGGGTGACGGCCTCACCTTGGCCTTCAAAATCTAGGGCTGGCTCCTCCCAAGTGGTTTCAGCAAAGGAACCTGTGGATGTCAGCCACGGACACTGAGTTTTAAACCTGACAATAAAGTGGGGCCTGGAAAATAAGATCTGAGCCTCTGTATATGGTGTGAAGTGGAAGAGGGAGGTGGGGGACCTGTGCAGGCAGCTTCTTCAGCGAAAGGGGACTTTGGGGTGGTAGATGGTCATCTTCCCCCACCCACCCCTTCTCTGCACTACCTAGAGCCGCTGGCTGCTCCCCACGGGGGAGCCTCAGCTGACTGGAGTTTTATGGACCTGGCTACATTTAATGCTGACAGAGCCCAGTTCCTCATGTTTGCTGCCACTCCAAGGGATCTGAGAGCTGCATTCAGAGTAAATCCCTTTGGTGTCTCTTCCCCCACTCTCCCCAGGAGGGACATGTGAGATTCCTGCTCAGCGGGTCTGAGACTGGTGGAAAAACCAGATCTGACAACAGGGAAAGGACTTCTGGGAGACCAGGTTTATCAACAGGTACTTTTATAGGTTGTACCTATAAACCAGTTCTACTGGCTTTTTGCCCAGGTTTTTACAGAACTGTCAGTTCCTCAGATTCACCTCTGCCTTAAAGGCCTGCTCACCTGAGAACCAGATCTCTGAGGACTTCAACTTTGGCTTGTATTTATCCTGCCTGGAGTATACATCCTATACCCGAAGTCCTGGAGGAAGGAGAGGAACTGGGTAAGATCACAGACCAGGGAGGTATGTGAAGCAGACAGGCCTTTAGGTAGCAGCCATCGGGATGGCCGTGTTTTTAACAAGTACCCCAGAGGACCCTGAGAATTTCAGACTTTCCAGTACCATCACCCATGAGGGGAGATGGAAAGAACCATACTTTACTGAGTACTTCAGAGTCAGTGCATTACCTCTCTTTTAAAAAATCTCCACAGTCCCACAGCCAGATCCTGTATCACACCACAGCTCGAGGCCAGGCTCAGATATTGTGTTCTTTCCGCTAACAGTGCCTAAGGCAGAAAGCCTAGAATAAAAGGTTTTGCCACCACACACGGTCACGGTCAGGCCTGAGTGGGGAAGAAAGTACACCTGGTTCTTCCTGGAAGCCAGAGGAGCCCACAGTTCCTGGGATACACCCTGAGTTAACCCTCAGGGCCCTGGCTATAAACCCACCCTTCTCTCCCACTCATGAAATTATGTTAGGATGCACACGGGTAAACAGGGTCTAATTTCCTGTAAGCAAATTCTTAAGAAACCAGTAACTTGTGCCATCCCTTACAACGAATTGTCACACCCCATCCCAGAGTCTTGGACCAGGTGAACTTCAGCCCTGGAAGGAAGTAATGACCCCGAGGCCCACACACTGCCCTTTGTTCCTCTAGTTGCTGATTCTGTCTAGACCCTATTTCCCCACATCTAGTCCCATCCTACCAAACTAGGGCCCAGCACATTTTCCCACTTACCAGTAGCAAGTTCACAGAGGTATACACACACACACACAATCCTTCAGCATTGTCCCTTCATTTTCCTTTATGATTTATTCTCCAAACCTTTCTGGGGTTAATGCTGATATAACTTTGCACAAACTTACAAAGTTAGAAGTGTACAGGCATATATCCTCTTATTTTATTGTAATCTAAAAAAGTTTATGGAATTACTCTAGGGACACAGAGGTCTTTATGGCATGGAGGTAAAGAGCAAAATGCTCACCAAAAAAATTAAGTATTAGCTAATACTAGGGAGCTTTGATCCTAGCTGAAAAGTTTTTAACTCTGCAAATACTTGGAGTCATAATTACGTATACTTGTTTTATTCATAATTTGTAATGTAATGAGATACCAAAGTATTTCTAATGATGGTTGAATTTAACAAAAGTTTTTAAACCTCATCTTAAAACATCCACTGATCCATCTCATTCAATGGCAATATCATATCAAATGTTAAAGGAACATAAAAACAAACATGCACACAACTGCACAGTTTTCATAAAGGTCTATTTCATTATTGGTGGGTAGCACATTTAACAGTTAAATACATTTAAATAATGTATAGGTGACTGCATGACTGCAGCATTGGTAACTAGATAACCAATTCAACTAGAAACCAGCTAACAAGTAACTGTCTAAATATTTAAAATACAGCTCTTGTTTAGATCATCCTTTGTTCACCTTCTTGGGGGAAAAAAAAGAAAGCCTGCTGGTCATAATGGAAATATATTAAGGCCAAATCTTCCCAATATCCATGCCCAGAGGATTCTTCAGCTGGATTAAGCCTCCAACTCCAGGGCAAGCCCAAGTTTGTGGCCTCCAGCATTAATGCTCTTCCCGTCTACCAGAGCAGACAGTGTAAGCTTCACACCTGTAAGCAAAAACAGACAACCATGATGCATCCAAAACGCCTCAGGAGAGTCTGCTGTCTTCTCTAATAATCACCCTAGAACCTTCCTATCACTTCTCCTCAGCCTACCAACTGACATATTAGTGCAGCCACCAGAGGGCGCTTGGAAGCATTTGACATAGAACTCCAAATGTCCTGGGATGTGGGCAATATCCTAAATTACCAAGTACCAAGTACCAGAACACAGACAGGTTAATAATAAATAAGCTGAAAATGCAGTCACGTTCAATGTATTATGTAGGCTAAAAGAGATTAAAGAGCCATGATCAAATGCTATGTATGAATCCTGACTGGTTTCTGGACAGGGAAAACAACATAAACAGACATTTTGGGGACAACTGAGGAAATGTGAATACAGACTATATAATAGGCATTAAATTAACATTAAGTTTCTTAGATGTGATAATGTGGTTATATATAAAAGTGCCTTAGGAAACACATGCTAGGGCTGATGTGTTGACAAGTCAGCAAAATATACATTTAAGTAACTGATAAAAGGGTAGATAGAAAAAGAAAAAAGTTATGTAACTAGATACAGAAGTAAAATGTGGTTAAATAATAATTGGTGAATGTACGTGACGGGTGTGCAGTGTGTATTGTACTATTCTCTCAACTTTTCTTCAGATTTCAAGATAGTCAAAATAAAAAATCAGAGGAAAAATCCCTATTTAGAAAGGTAAAAGTTTCTAAGTGCTTTCCAACCTTGATGTTCAAATGGTTCAAGAACACTGGCACCAGTTAGGAGCGTGTTAGAAATATAGAAACCCCCATCCCAGACCTACTGGAACAGAATCTGCTTTTAACAAGATTTCCCAGGTGATTCATGCGCACACAGATGTTTAAGTAATGCTCTATTACCCTCCCCGGTATGTGGGACAAGACTTTCAGGAGTGAAAGTCTCCCCGACAATTTGGGGCCTGAGTCCCCGAGATGAGTCTGGCCCTGACACCGTAGGATCGTCAACACCTTCATGAACGAAGGGGAGAAAAGAAGTATAACAGAATGAGGAATCAGTGGCTAAGAGATCAAATACAGTCAAGAGGCTATTCTAAAGGCTAATCTTATGCAAGCTTCAGTTAGATAGCGCTAATAATTGCCATGGCTTGCTAAACCTCAACCAATATCACTCCTGTTAACTCTTAAGAACACCTAGGGTTTAAACTGAGACTCTATAAAAGTTTCATGCACTAAGTTTGTTTTCCTGGAACCTATAATTTCCAGAGGGTACCTAGACCAGATAAATCCTGAAACCCAGAGGAATCAGCCTCTCTAAGATTATCAACTAATTACGTCCCCCTATCCTTTAGTGTCAACACCCTTCTCAACATGAAAAAGTCAGAATGGGCATTACCTAAACATCCTTATAGATTGGGAGTAGGATCAAAGGAGGAGTTATAACAGAGAAAATGGGATTTAACAAATGTGTATGACTGCTGAATATTGGTATTTCTTCTAACCTCCAGTGTTATGGAGGAGCTAGAAGGAAAAACATGAAACTGTGGAATGGTAACCCATAACAAACTCTAAAATCTGTTCTGTAACTAGTTGTTGAAGTTACTCTGAAAATTGTTGCTCTTTCTTTCTTTCTTTTGTAGATATGTTATGTTTCACAATTTTAAAAAATTGAAAAAAGAAGTAATGCTATAGAAAATACAGAAATGTTCAAAATACTATATGGAGTAAATGACACTACAGAGACAAAACAACCAAAAGCAATGAGTAAGGAGAAGAGGAGAACATTCTTATTCTGAGACGCACATTGAAGCACTTAGGGGGGAAGTGTTATGACAGCTGCCAACTACTAAACAAAGCAGGATGGGAAGGGATGGGGAAAAGAAGGGGGAAGGAAAGAGAAAAAAAAAAGTTTAAAAAAAAACAGGGAAAAAGGTGGCAAAAATTAAGTGGATTTTCATTGTACTCTTCAAACTCTTCTGTATGCTTGTGAAGTTTATAGAAAAAATAATTTGAAAAATATTGCTCAAACAGTTCCTGCTTAGTAAACAATACTCACCAGGCCTCAGAGTCTGGGTGTAGCCCACTCCAATTAAACTAGAGTTGTTGACTTTTGCCTAAAATGAAACACAAAAACAGCTTTAAGAAAAATTTCTGAATGAAGAGACAAACCCACTCCCCTATAATGCAATTATATTTATTCACATGCGATAATAAAATTTAATACTGTATATACTAAGTCAAACAAAAATGAAGTGAGACTTTAATTCATATTCAGTCAACTCAAAATCAAGTGGTCCACAGGACACATTAATACTCTTTTCTTGATATCCACTGTTATACACTGTTTGTCCATGATCCTAAATTATCCATGTACAAGAGCGTAAGCACTCTTATAAATCTATTCTTATACAACAAAACCACGTTGAAATGTGGTCAGTGGGGAAGTTCACCTGGCCCACGTGCTATCTGACTGGTACATACTAGCTTCAAAGTGTGAGCTATGAAGTTGAAATCTATGATTTATATAATATACATTATAACTTTCAGGGTTCTTCCTAAAGAATCAAAGCCTTGAATTTAGAAAATATCCAAATGCTTTAAGGACTTCCTCTGAAGAATCTATCAACCAAGAATCCTTTACCTCACATTCTCACACCTCTGAGTAATGTGGCTGGGTATTGGTTATATGTAAACAGACTGCCCCTGAGAAGGGCTTCCAATGGGGCATTATTTACCAAATGAGGCCCCTGCCCTCCTCGTCCTTATAATCCTAATATTTTGGGACTTGGCCACAGACTTCAGGGGCTAGAAGGAATGCTGGAGAGCAAGACATGATAAGGAGAAGCACCATTCACTACAACCACTCACCATCATTAACCTACACCAGAGGCTGATGGCTTTAAATAGGGGCACCTCTTCCTGTTCTCCCTCTACAGAGAGGCCGAGGTCACCTATTCAAGCAGCTTTCACTGATCATCCTAAAAGCTGCTGCTCCTGGCATTTTGAGTGTGACATTAAAAAGTAAAAGCCAGCCTCTTGGAACCAAAACAGATTTAGAAATTATTTGATTTCTATACTCCTTCATAATGTATAACATCAAAAGAACCCAAACCAGCTTTTTTGTATATATCTTTTTATTTTCCACAAAAAAAAGAAGGGAAAAAGTCTTGTGACGATAAAAAAATATTTAAGCCTTCTAGCCTCCTATATTCTGGAGCAACTAGGAGGAAAAATCTGAGAGGACCATATGGTAGTCCATAACAAACTCTGGGATCTGTCCTGTAACTACTTGTTGAAGAGTGTTTTGGAAACTATTGCTTTATTTCTTTGCTTTGTATATATGTTATACTATACAATAAAAAAGTTAAAAAAAAAAAAAAAAGAACCCAATCCAGAGAAATGATATAACTGTACAGATAAAAACCACACAAACAGCACTGTTTTCACTTGGCACTAAAGCCAAGTCTTCATGAGCCACCAATGACCGTGTGAAATTTTTTGTCAAAGGAAAAAATACCCCATTAGTGTATTAATACCCCATTCTTGTGCCCAAGAAATTAAGAGCCTCAGACATTTGGATACAAATTCCCATTATGTTAGAGTAGGAGTAAATCATGAAATTGTGAGCTTTTAGGGAAATGAAGCAATTGGAGCCACAGCAGCACTAATTAGGTGGGAAGTGCCAGATACATTTCCAAGCCCCATGAGTCACTCAATGACAGAGGTCTCAAGCTGCCTCCCCAATTTAGACGATGAATTACCAGTAGCAGAGAACCACATCTTCTGCTGGCATTAAATCTATGATGGTGCCACAGACATACTTCTGAAACCAGTTCAGCTATCAGATATTAGTATGCTGGGTGAATCCGAAGTCTTTTTTGCTATAGTACAGTTAGAGACAGAAGGGAAAAATACATGAATCACTGCCATGCCAATCAGAAAAGCATTCTGAGTGCTTCTTGTTCTCTGATTACAACTTACTGAGATGAAACACAAATGTGACTAAAACTTAATTACCTGAATTATCAAAACATATCGTCCTTCATTCCTAAGAATGCAGATCACTTTATAACATAATTAACTCCATGGAGGGTTTAACTTGCTTACATTCCTAGTACATACAGTACAGGTAGCACCTCATCTGTAAAGCAATGACACACGGGACCTGCTGCTAATCTGCCTGAAATTGGAGCCAGCCCTTCCTCTATACCCCCATACACTGGACCTCCTCCTACTCCAACCCAATATGACTGGAGAAAGAAATAATAAAACAAGCATAAGATCAGGCCTAAGATGGCCAACCATTCTGGTTTGCCAAGATTGGAGGCATTCCTGGGACACAGAACTTTCAGTGCTAAAATGTGGACAGTCCTGGGCAGAGTGGGATAATCACCCAAGGCAGGACGGAAATCAAAACACATGCAGTCCAGTCCTGGCTCCAGCCCTCCCTTCCCTGGCAGTGGTGCAAGTTCTTTTCCTCTCTAAGCTTCAGTTTTTTCACCTGCAAAATGACATGTGTACCTTTGACTTCTCAGATTAAATCTGAAGATATGGTATAAATTAAAAAGAGACAAAGTCATGTAACAAAATACTATTATTTCCCAACAGAGAAAAGAACTGCCTCTGAGGCTTACACAGGCTTGGGGCCAAGGATTATTCAGCACCTCTTGAGGTTAAACAAGCTCATGTGGCCTGACATGGGAATGTTAGAGGTAACACTATTCTCCATTAAAAAGAGAAGCATTTCAAATACCAATCCCAATCTGTCTATAAACAGAATTGTGTGAATTACAGTTCAAATTTTCAATACAATTCAAAATACCCAAAGATTAACTAAACAAACAAAACATTCTAAACCCAAAGCAGTACTCACAGAAATAGAAGCAGTGGGATCCAACTGATACTTAGCTGCAATGCCAAAACGAGTGCAGTTGGTACCCGATGTCCAGGCAAGGTTTACTGAAGTATCAAGATCTTCACATACTTTCTGATAAATTGATCCTCCAAATTCTGTCCCATCATTGCTGTAAGATACTTTAAATTAGTATATCTAGGATAGACAATGTAAAAATTTCTAAGGCATTAACTGTCATGGTAGCATTTACACTTAAATAAAAGCCATTGCTCACATGTGTTTTTAGTGTTTCACAGAAAAACCTTCAAAAAAAGTTTTAACAAGTTTTTCTCCTAACCCATGTTCAATTATAGGGACCGGTAAATCATGCAACCACATCCATCCAGTGGAATTACCATGCAGCCACTAAAAATCATGTTGTAGAATACATAACAATATAGAAAGCTGGTCAAAATACATTAAAGTAGGGGGGAAATGTTACAAAACAGTCTTTCCAGCATATATTTGACAACACCTCAGCCTCTTCTAAAAGGTAAAGAAAGCCTCATGAAATGAACATTTGCTCTCTGCATCAAATGTCAGACTAGCATTTTCCACTATGTATTTGAGGGATACCACAGAAAAACCCAAAAATGATGTTTTTATGTTAATCCAATAGGTTATATCCTACATTATTAAAATGACAGGAGACATCAAATACCATCCTCTGAGGCCCTGTATCATAATATCCTAAAAAGAAATACTTACACATTAGTGTGTAGCTGGAAGTCTCCAGTCCTGTAGCCCACTGCAAAGTTATTCCTTGTCAGCTTTGATTTGGCACTGTCAAAGGTCATCTGGTAACCAGCAAGCCAGCCCTCATAGCCAAAGACGGCTGAACCATGAATTGCAGGTCCAGCAAAATCAAAATCAACATCGCAACCAAGGTTTATGCACTCCCTCTTGTAAGAAGACTTGATTTTACCACTTTTCTTTCTGGAAAAAGAACAAACTGACTTAAAACTGACACCAGTAGGAAAGATTCACATAAATAATTCCTACATAGAAGGCAAAAAACAGATTTAAATGAACTGCGTGTGACTGGAGAATAAAAGAAGCAGTAGTACAATCACAAGGGGATAACCAGTTAAATGAACTGAGGACAAGGGTATAGGGGTAGCTGAACTGTCACCAGCACAGAAAGACTGCTTTATGCGCAATAAATCGCAAAAACCCCTTTCAAACACGTTAATTTCCCAACTCAGCACCACAATGAAAAGATGCCAATTAAATTTTAAAGTAGTCTTTAGCAACCACAGTGCTCCAAAAACAGAAAGAGATTTACCATCACAAGGCTGCTGAGTAAACTAACAAATAGTAAGTGTGCATCTTTCCTAAATTTACATTAGAAGAATGCTTTTAAATTTAAAACAGATAAAAATGCACATGCTTACCCTGTGTTTGGTGAGAAGGTGGTATCAAATGTCAGTTTCAAACCTTGACATATCTATTTTCAAAGAAAAAGATGTTCTTTTCAGAGTTATTTGCTTTATGAAATACAAAAATAACTTAAACACTAAAGCACATTTTCAAAGTATTACCTGGTCTTCAATTGCAATTTCTGTTCCCAGAGTGTTATCAGTGTTCCATTTTTCTGTGAAAGTGAGACCATACTCACACCATTTGTATTTGGTCTCCAAGGTCCCAGTAACTTTACCAGTGTCTGTGTTAGATGAACCAGATGTTGAGAATTCCTAATAAGACAATAAATAACTTCATGAACTTTCTCCTAAACCTAGAAAGATCCACTGCCTAACTTAAAACAAAAATATCACTGAAACATTTATTAATTTTCACTAATCCCCTTTCCTGTTTAGCTTCCTGAATACTTCTACGCTATACAGTGTACAACTCTTGAGCATATACAAATGAGTAACCAAATTAGCCTTCAAGTAACTGACTGTCACCTACTAACAGCTGACATTTCCAAGCAATCACAAGTTAACTTGTAGCTAACTTCAAATGAAAGACTATACATCTTCTTTAATGCCTAACAGTATCAACTCCTACTTCCTTAAAATGAAACTTCTGTTAAGGCAATTTCATTTAGGATTCAAAAGTTAGTGGGGACTGCAGGCCACAGTGGCTCAGCAGGCAGAATTCCAGGTGCCTGCCCATGTAAAACATAAAAAAATAAAAAAAGTCAACAGGGGAAAAAGAACGAATGTTTTGGCACAGCATCCAATCTACCTGATATTAAACAATAGGTCAGAATGAGTAACTGCAGGTCCCATCATTAAAAAAATTATAGCATATAACAGATAAACTATTTATTATGACTCACTTCCTGAAAATTCTTAGAGAAAGCAGACAGTAGCAATCCATGCCACAAACTAAAGAATTTTTTTTTAATCCTTTGGTAATACCAATATCCGATTTTCCTAAGATTAAGAGTCTTCACTAGATTTCATGCCTTTCCAATTGGCTTTCACATTCTCAAAAAGAAAAGGCAAAAAGGCAAGGGTAGGGGTTTATATAAGAGATTTACTCTGCAGTTGGTTTATATCGTGCATAATATAAAACTACATTATATGTAACAGATCACTAGAAGAAGAATCTAATACAAGGATCAATTTAAGTACATTACATAATCTTCTGTTTATACAAATATAAACGACTTGTTAATCTCTAATTGCACACCAGTTGAAAAGGGATAATGTGGGGGAGGCTATATGTAAAATTTAAAGTTTGCTACAGATAATCCAAAAATCTAATGATCTTACAGTTTAGTGTAACAGATAAACAACTGAAATCTTCCAAGGTAAAATATTAAAATGCCTCCCAAAGGACAGTTCTGATTGACAATTTGTCTACTAAGGGTGGCTATGCTCCAGCCACCAGAAAGCCAAATCTAAAGAAGATGGCTGATCTGAAATAAGTACAAAAGAGCTCTTCGACCAGAATGTATGACACCTGCAGAGTGAGGAAACATCAAAAACTACTGATATGGGAAAAGGCCAATCAATTATCCTTCAATTAGAAAACAGAGCATTTGTAGAACTATTGCTCTGCAGTTAAACAGAACTAAAACCCTATACCCAAAGTCTTACATACACTCTACTGAAATTATAGGCTTTTATTAACTGGAATTTCAAGTCAAAGCTTGCACTAAATACCCATATAAAAAAAGCACTGGGTTGGTTAGGAAAGAACACTGGATAAAAAATTAGGAGTCCTGGCCTACAGTTCCTGCTTTGTCATTTACTAAATGAATAATACTAAGAAAGAGAATTTTTCCAGGTCTCAGTTTCTTCAATTATAATAACAAAGCCTACCTCCAGAGGATTAAATTAGATTAACACTGTGAATGTGCCTTGCACATTCTGATGTGTTCTACACAAAAGGAAAATACTATTAAAACAGTATTTATGGAGCATGTTCCTCTAGCAGATACATTGAATGGGGAATATGTCTGAGTGGCAGTAACTAATAACTCTTGGGACCCCACCCACTGCCATCTATCAGCGCATAGATCAAGAACCAGCCTATATACATGCCAAGGAATCCTCAAGTCACAAAACAAAGATCACCCCGTGGGACCAGAATTGGACCAAATGACACCGTCTACTCCACCACCAGACAATTTAGCATCCTAAGTACATTCTGGGGTGGCCTTGACATCTCTGCAGTTCCCATGAAAGAATAGAGGTAGGCATTATTTGTTGCCAGGCAGGATTAGCACCATACTTATTGAATTATATAAATTAAATGAAACAAAAGCATACTAATATCTAATTCAGCTCATTCATGATCTTAAATCTACTTCACAAAATGTTCCCTAACTATCCTTGCCTACATTAAGTCTTTCCTTTCCAACAAAGATTTTGCTTTATCAAATCACTAATACTTGATATACTTCTGACTGTTTCCTAGTTAAGGTTTGTCTTTCCAACTAGTAAGCTTTTTAAAGCACAAGAATTGAGTCTTATTTTAGAATGACTTTTGTATTTCAACAAATACATAGCAAATGTTTATAAGGGGCCTCAATAGGTTAAAAGGGAGAACAAAAAAAAACAAACACCAAATTAGCACTCTGTAGCCTGTTATCTTGAGCAATTAAGTAACCCAAACACAACTGAATACCCAGGCTTCCTTTCAGAACAAAGAAACCAAATGATAACTGTGACCAATTAAAAAAACCCAGAAACCCAACAAGTCTAGGCATTATGAAACTACAACATGACTAATTTAGTAAATACCGGTTACATACACTAAAGGTGTTAACAGCAGCAAAAATTTGTAGAAGTAACCAGTAATATTCAATATACCATCCACGCCCAAAACAATCTCAAAAAAATTTTTAGAGTAAGAAAAAATTAAAACAAAATGAAATTTTACTTCATCCTCTTTGTAGAAGTTAGGGAAGGCTCAAAACACCCAAATATCAAAACATTAACCTCTCTTAAAACATTGCATTCAGGACTCACGAGTCTCACAAAAAACACATGGAAATCTTCTCCATGCAGGGCTACTAAAATATGGCCATTATATAAACGATCAGGACCCTCAAATTAATAAGAAGTTACTAAACATTTTCATGGCCATATTTCTGACAGGCATTGAGAAAAAGGATTACAGAAAGCATATAGGTTTCCTGCCTTCAAATTTGCAATCTTACTGACTAAACAAAGAGTCCCATCACCGGTGTCCTTCCTGAGTTTTGCATACAAAATAAACAGTCTGGCTAAAAAACAACATGAATATCAGAAATCATTGCCAAAGCCAAAATAAATCAGGCTACATACAGCCCTCTTGAGATAAAACTGCCTACTTCTGTCTCTTCGTCAAGATAACATATACATAGGGTGGGCCACGGTGGCTTAGCAGGCAGAGTTCTCGCCTGCCATGCCGGAGACCCCAGTTCGATTCCCAGTGCCTGCCCATGCAAAAAAAAAAGATAACATACATAAACACCTTTCAGCAATGACTATTTATGGGTTGAAAAAGTAGACAAAGGCTCATCAGAACTTATCGGATAGCTAACACTCACCACGCCACTGCATGACTTTGTTTTCACATCCAGTTTCACCAGGCCAAAACCTTCAACAAGTAGAGAGCAAAAGATAAGATTGAGATGCAAGCCAATAGGTGTCTATATGTTGAAAAAAAAAAAAAAGATTCCACATATCCAGAGGAAAAAAAATGCATGTTGATACAATATTTAAATGAAAATTAGTTCTACATAAACTGAACTTGTAAAGGACAGAACACCTCCATGCTGAAAAAAAAAAAAGCTTTCAAACTGTTTATCTAAAGAGCTATCTCTAATTGTAATCTGAAGAGGTGAAAAAAAATAGTCAAGAAAAATCCAAATTCACTTGAAAAAACCATATCGTTTGATCACCACCATAAAAGCAAAACAATAATACATTATAACTAGTCAAACAAGGCTGAAGTGTCTACAACTGAAGGAACCAAAAGTACAAGCTGTTTTTTCTTAAAGGTTAAAATCCTTCAAGTAGTTTGAAAATATTGCGGGGAATTGGGGTAAAGGGGTATGTAAATTGTTACCTAAAACGTGTCTGAAAGAATTAATGCAACAAAATATTTATAATTTGAAGAAGATTGAGATTAAGTACCCAAACATACACTTTCACTTTTTATCAAAAACGGGGGGGGGGGGGGGGGGGAGCAAACTTACCAAATCCTTTGTTGAAAATATCTCTGGCAGCTTTGCCAAGGTCAGCATATGATGGAGGAATACACATCGCTGGTGGGAAGAAAACATTCCACTGTTAATGTCCCTGCTCATTTGAATTGTGATTCTGATGCACTATGAGCTACAATAAACCTTTACTCCAGTTATCCCTCAAACAGGTATCACCAAAAAAGCCTATTTCTACAATGGATAACCACATCAAAAAGACTATACAAATTTGCTAACTTCCTTCCAAAATCGACTAACACATTTTCTATTCCGAAATTTACACAGAACTTATAGCCTCACTTCTTTGGACCAGACTGGAATCAAGCACAGCTAAGAATCTAATAAAAATCACTGAATGGGCTGATTTTACCAAATGAGATAAAATCAAAACCTAAGGCTAGACTCCCTCCCCTGATACATATCTCAGCATCCTGAGATCAAAACAAACGTTCTGAGTAGGAAAGAGAACTTAATGCACTGGGAACTTAAATATTGGAACTTAGACAAAGTACAGCTATCTATGTTTTACGCGTCTACAGGAACTAAATATAAAATGGCATTTTTAACATACTAATATGACAATCAAGTCCTGGGCCACTGCAGCGAGGTTTATGGACAATCTGAGCTCCTTACACCAGCTCATTCATTCAACAAAGCATGTCCACGCCCTCAGAAGCACATTGACCTTGCGCTCGCACAAGGGAGAGTACTACTTCCTCTAAAAAGTGACTGATCCAATCTCTCAAAGGGAGAATCCAACAATTGGTAACTTTTTGCTTTTTTGTTCGTCAAAGGCACGTCCAATAACTGAAAGTGAGTGTGGCCAGAGACCAACTCTCCGGGCCCAGTCTCTCCACCCGAGAATCCAGCAGTCCGATCCCTCCTCCGCAGAGCCCGGGTGGGCACATGGTAGAGCGGCTACCGGAAGGGAACGAGTTTCCGAGTTTTTGGAAAGATGTGGGGAAAGAAGTTGCAGTTTTATGGTCGGCAGGCTCTAACTCCCCGGACCCTCCGCCCCATTCCGCAGAGATCATTGCTCTACTCACGCCTCACGCAGCTCTGCCCGTAGGTCGCCATAACGAGGCCAAGGGAAGGGGTGATCTGCAGGAGGGACAAGAAGTGCGGTCAACGAAGGTCGGAGGCAGGTGAAGGGGCCAGAATCGGGTCTCAGACAGAGATGGGCTAGGGGCCGCGGGGCAGCGCGGCCATCTTAGGGAGTCAGGGCCGACCCCGAGTCTGACTCGGGCCTCCCGCTTAGTCGTCTCGGCCTAGGCCCCCCGGGTCGGTCTGAGGCGGGCACGGCGATACCTGGTTGACTCCTGACCGGGGTCGCCGCAGCAGATCCGCTCGTAGCTGAAGCCGCTAAGCTGCTTCAAGATACCGCTGCAGCTGCCGCAGCTGGAGGGCGAAGTGAAGGAGACACCGTTCCGCCCGCCGTAACCCCGTCCTTCCCTCGTCAGGACCCCGCCGCTCCCCGCGGCTCGCCCGCCGCGCCTATCCCTGCAGCTCCGTCCGCCACCCTCTCCAACTTGCTCCGGAGCAGCCATATGGACCGAGGACAATCGAAGACTCAGGTTGGGCTGTCTCTGTCCATTGGCGGGAGCCGGGAAGGCAGAAGCTGCTGGACTTCGGGTCAGGCAGCGATGAGGGCAGCCCTAAAGTCGAGGGGGCGGGGAACAGCGAAGACGACGCGACGAGGACCGCGCGGACGGGGATGAGGCGGAAGTTCGGCACGCGCTGGTCACGGGGGGCGGGGCGACAGGAGGGTGTCCGGGAGCCCAGAGTGGTTGGGTGCGGCTGTGCATCCCCGAAGGTCACGTACTTCTCTCAGCAAGTGTCCATATCCCCCAGAAAGACTCTATGTAGAGAGCGCCTGGAGCCCTGAGAACCCCGTCTACCCTGAGCAAATGCGGCATTTGCGCCCCACTCAGGGTTGGGACTGCTTCACACACGAGAACCGTAACTCTTGGGGAGACAAGCCTGTGCAGGTCCCACCTTCATCTGAATGAGACGGGTTTGGAGAAACTTCAGGATTCATGCTGATCGGGCACAGTAGGAACTTGATGCTGTACTTGAGTTCTCCGGGTGTGCGGGTAGAGTGGGGGAACCAAGGGAACAACAATAACAAAAAAAAAGAGCAATCTAATGAGACGGAAGTGGGGTCAGGTGGGGCTCCGGAATCAATCGCTTATCTCAGTAATTAGCCCCTCTGTACCTTAGTTTTCTCATCTATAAAATGACAAGTTTAAAAAAGAAAAAGACATTTAATAGTCAGTCAGTTATAGACTATGAGCAGTCTTTCCTCCCCCTCATTTCTTCTGGTTCTTAAAGCCACCTCTGCTCAAACGCTGCCAAAGTTCCATTCTCCTAAATGAGGGAAAGGATAGGCTAGATGGACTTTCACAATGAAAACCCTGATTAAGGGAAAGCTTGTCCCTCCCATGAGCAAGCCGAGCCATCAGTCTTGTTTAGGCATGGCTTGGCTTATTCATTTTGTAAAGGGTAGAAGAAAAGAGTCTGCCCATAAGAGATCAGGTACCAGAAGCGCTGAATCATTCCTTTCATTCCTTCATTCAAGCTCAGACAGGTCAACCTGCAATGAGCCTGGCTCCCCTGGGAGCTGGTTTGCTCCATGTTTGATGCTTTTGTGAGGGAAATGGCAGAGAATGGCATCCCCATCCCAATAGCTCCCAACTGCACCCCAACACACCACTTCCTAGAAAAACTGTGTCTGCTAAATTAGTCACCTCCATTACCTGCAGTAGGGTTTGTAACAATTGTAGTCCTCAGGGAACTTTACTTTACTACAGAACACAGGTCTGAAGCTCCGTTCTCTGCAAACCCAAGGCATGCACACAATACCTAATAGCCTGGAAAGGAAGATCTCTGGTTAAACAGAGAATCATGGCAATGTATTCCAAAATTGGATTTGGTAAATATATCTGAATGCTTTCAGTCCAAAGCTCTGTAGACCAAAGTGGCATTAGTAACAGCTACCACTTATGGAACAATTACTTGTGTTACCCACGGGAAAGCAAAGTCGAATGAGACACAAATCCTGCTTTCAAAGCTCTTAGGTAGGGTCAGGTATGTATAGGGGTGTCAAAACTTGTGAAGGATTCGAGATTTTACCTTTCTTACAAGCCAACAAGTTCGCCTGCCATGGCTTCATAGACACTTGCAGAAAATAGGAGACTCCTGAATCAAAGACAAGGGATTTTATTATGGCACAGAAGGCAGCATAAGCTTAACATTTACATCAGTTCTCTTGTCCCCTATATCTCACATGAGTGACAGAGAGTGGCCCAGATAGATGCTGTGCACACCATGAATTTGTGTCATAACTGAGGAACTCTGAGCTTAGGAAATCCTGTCTGCTACTAACAAACCTGCTCAACCTGTGTTCCAGAGGAAGACATTATACATCAGAGGAGACAGAATCTAACCTCTGTCCACATCACAGTACTAACTCTATCTTCCAAGGCTGTTTGCTATGCAAATATCCTTGAAAAGGTAGGCTGGCACAAAAGCTGACATGTAGAGTGCCATGGAAAATTGTCACCCAACAAAGGGTGTGGAATGAGAAAGACAAGCTCAGGAGTTGTAAGTACAGTAATAAGATATAAGTACAGAGAGCTATGAGCACAGTCAGACTGAGAAGAAACTTGCACTAAACTCTAAAAGTAGGATTTATCAAAACTAAAGCGCCGACAGGTTGGGGGATGGGAAGGCAAAAATCTAGAAAGAAGCATGGGCGACTTGGAATGGCAGGAATCATTTGGGAGCCACAAATGATTTAAGTAGAGTTGGAACAACCTGTGGAAAAAATTGAGCAGTTAGGCCAAAGAAGTTGACTGGAGCCTAATTCTGAGGGTCCTGAGCAGGCGAGTGAGGAGAAGTCCAGATTGGCTGGAAGCAACCTAGACTCATCTGACTTGAAAAACTTGGAACACAAAATCCCATTCACTCTGAGAAGGCCTCCAGGAAGAGGGGCAGGTTTGAGGGGAAACAGGATGATTCAATTTCAGATTAGTTGAATATGAGGAGCCAGGAGTCCCATCTATGTGGAGTTATCTAATAGACAGTTATGAAGGTTAGGAGAAATGTCTAGGTAGGAGACATTGACATGAAAATTTTAGTTTTAATTATGACTAACCATGGGAGTGATTAAGGTCAGTGAGAAATCAGATAGGAATACAGAAAGTAGAAGCCTAAGAGGAGTTACGGTGTTTCAGGGGCAAATAACATAGAGCTAAAGAAGAAATTGAGAGACTAAAAGACACCGCAGGAGGGAGTACTTTCATGGAAGCCAGAGGAGGAGTCATTGGGTGGAGGAGGGAGCGCTCAACAGAGTAACATGCAGAGAAGAGGTCAAATGAGGTAAAGAGAGAATATTAGTTTTCTGTTACTGTGTAGTAAATTACTCAAAACTTAATGGCTTAAATAACGAGCATTTATTATATGAAAGCTTCTGTGGGACAGAAATTAGGAAATGGCTTAGCTGGTGGTTCTGACTCAGGGTCTCTTATGAGGTTGCAGTTAAGATATCCGCTGGGGCTGGAGTCATCTGAAGGGTTTATTGGGGCTCGAAGATCCGCTTTCCTGATGGCTCCCTCATGTGACTTTTGGCAGAAGACCTCAGTTCCTTTCTATGTGAGCCTCTCCAAAGGGCTACTTGCAATGTTTTCATGACATGGCAGCTGGCTTCCCCCAGGTAACACTATTTCTTTTGCCACTTTGGCTGAAATTCACCACTTCCATCAAATTCGATAAGAGGCTTTAAATCACAGATACATCATTTCTTATAACAAATGTTGTAAGGTGATCCAAGAAAGAGAGACTGAAGCCATAAGGACTTACTTGACCCAGCGTCGGAAATCACACACTGTCACTTATACCTTAAGCTCTTTGTTAGAAGTTGTGCTGGTTTGAAAGTTTTATGTGCCTCAGAAAAGCCATGTTTTAATCTTGATCCAATCTTGTGGGTGCAGCCGTTTCTTTTAATCCTGATTCAATACTGCAGGTTGGAAAGTTTTGATTAGATTATCTCCACAGAGATGTGATGCCCCCAATTGTGGGTGTGATCTTTTGATTAGGTGGAGATGTGACTCCACCCATTCCAAGTGGGTTTTGACTAGTTTACTGGAATCCTTTAAAAGTGGAAACATTTTGGAAACTACAAAAACCTTAGAAATGACAGAGCTGATAGAGAGCAGAGCTGACAGAAGCTTCAGAGCCCAGAATGGCACAAATGCCAGAATGTGAACAGAGATACAGATGTTTGGAGATGCTTGGAGCCAGTAGGCATTGCCATGAGATGTTAAGCAAGCCAGATCCTGGAGATCCAAGGGAAGTCAAGAGATGAAGGCCAGCCCTGGGGAAGCAAAGTGAGGAATCCCTACAGGAACAGAGGCTGAAAGTAACAGAACCCAGGAGCAAGGGACCAGCAGATGCCAGCAACATGACTACCCAGCTGACAGAGGAGTTCCTGACCCATCAGCCTTCCCTGAATTAAGTTCTCTTTGCTGGATGCCTTAGTTTGGACATTTTCATGGCTTAGAACTGTAAACTTGCAACTTAATAAATTCCCCTTTTCAAAGCCATTCCAGTTCTGGTACATCACATTCTGGCAGCTTGCAAACTAGAACAGGAGTTAATTACTAAGACCAGACTGCATTCAAGGGTAGGGGAATTAGGCTCCACCTTTTGAAAGGAGTGTCAAAGAATTTGTAGATATATTTTAAATCACCACAGACCAGCCCCTAGTCACATTATTTGCATTCCTCCTACATGCAAACAACATTCACCTCTTCCTAAGACCTCTCCAGTCTTTATAAACTCCTTAGGTATAGTTCTTTATGTACCATAAGTAGTCCCTCAAGTATAGTTCCTCTCAATCTGAAGATCTGTGAATTAAAGAGACAAACTATCTGCCACCAACGCATCCAGCACACAATAGTATAACTGCTAAAGAGACTGCTGTTCAAAAGGAAAAAAAAAAATAGACGGCACACAGGAATCACATGTTCGTAGCAGTTCTGAAATATAGCCAGGAGAATTTGGGAGGTACCTTTTTTAGTCTCACTCCTGCCTGTGCCAGAATGAGGTCACATTGGAGAGCCAGCCCTAGACATACATCCTTTCTCTCCCTGTCCCTGGCACTGTCCCACGCTATGAAGGGTCTTGTGTGTACATAAGAATACACCCTAACTCACAAATCCAAGCTCCATTACTCCTCACATGCACATGGCCTCTCCTTGGCCATGCTATGGTCTTAGGGGTGTGCCACTGGAAGTACAGTCTATCCTCAGAAGGAATGCCCCTGGGTAAGAAGTATGTGCAGGCCCTGGAAGTAGGCCCAGGCCTAGGGGTTTTTTGTTTTGTTTTTTTAAGGCAAGTAGTATGATCATTATTCCAAAAGTTACAATGGTAGTATAGGCACACATAGTATAATTTAGTCACTGTGTGGCACTATTTCTGTTACATAACTGTATTAACTGATTCTTTCCTACATAATTATATTTTCAGCTGGGCTTCATTTGAACACAAAACCATCCTTGTACCACTACTGATACTTGGCAATAGATCTTTGATAGCAGTTTTTATTCTGCTAAGGCAATTATCCTTAAACTGAGGAAAAGTCCATAATTTAATGTCTAGTCATTAAACACTGTCAAATTTGTGAAGAGCTTCTTCCAATTTCTGGGTAATTTTTTGGAAAAATATTATTTGTTGTTGTAAGAAATGCTGCATCTGTGCTTTAAAGTCTCTTATTTGAATTTGATGGAAGTGGTGAAAAATCAGCCAAAGTGACAAAAGAAATAGTGTTACAACAATATTGAATTCCAGCCTTTTGAACCTCCATTTTCCCTTTTCCTACGTGTCGCCTACTCTCCTGTACTTTGTAAGAGCTCTTTTTTGCACGTGGATGATGTCTAGGAAGTTGGTGGGACGCCCCTGATACAATGCTAACAGGTCCATAACCGGGTCCAAGTTCTGCCTGAGCGAAGGCATCTCTGGTAAAGGCAATGGAATGATTTGGGCCCCCCAAGAAGGCCTGCTGGTGTAGCTCAAAGACCTGGCCAAGGCCATGGAACAACTGGCCCAAGGCTCAGGCCATTTTTTTGTTTGTTTTGTTTTTTTTAGGCCATTTGGACAGGGAATTCTGAGGTTTCTGTATCCAGAGTTTGGTTTAGATAGAAAGGGTATGGGCATGGGCTCTGGGTGAGCATGTTCCTTTGGAACAGCCAGAGGAGGGTCAGAGTGGGACCCTCTGAAGTATCAGGCCCAGGGTAAGGGTCTCTGCCTAGGTCTAATGGCAGTACTGGGACCAGGGACTGGGAATATTCATAATATTGAAGTAAACGTGTATGATGGGGGCGGTATGATGGGGAAACAAAAAAACTGTTGTGTTGTAGTTATGGTTAGAATGTAAAGCATTGAGATGTAAAATTTTTAACAGTGGAGCATTCTAGGTGGGTACTAACCATGGGAGTATGGAGTAGGAGTGAGGGTCCCTGGAGTTGAGGTTGTCTAGAACCATGGATCAGACTAGGTGTCAGAGGCTTTGTTGGCAGGGATACTGAGGATACCAGGATGTTGCTGGGACAAGAGGTGGAGAGGGCAACTGTGAGTCAGGTGCCAAAGTCCAAAGAGAACATGAGGGAGTGAACAGGAAATTGGTCATAAGGGACAATAGATAGAAGGTTAGTAAGTAGAGTTGATGGCATAAACCTTAAAGGAGGTGATCTGATAGGAGGATGAAGAAGTAAAGAAAGTGGTCACCCTTCCCATCCCTACGTTCAGCCCTAGGGAGTGGGAGGATGAGAAATCTTCCCTGGGAAAACCTTTTGCTAAAGTGAAGAGAGAGAAAGCATTCAGTGGTGAAGCTGATGGATGACAAAGGGTAGTTTGTTTACAATAGAACAGAGTTGTACAGGATTTAGTAGGGAGAACAAACCAGGAAGAAGGAAGCACTAAACAGGACTGGGATGAAAGCTAAGGTGATTAACAGAGGGGTTTATAGTTTGGGTTTATAGGATGCATAGCTGGAGTGAGAGATAGTCTAGGATTAACTATCTAGAAAGCTCAAAAGTCGAGTCAGGACCAGTACTTGTGAAAATCACTTAAATTGCACATACAGAATGGATATGCTTGGTTTTGTGTATCCAACCTTGGCTTGTCATTCTTAGTCATGAAAACCACTGATCTAGATTGTCTATCAAATCCCAGTTGTGACTGGGGGAAGGAGGAGCATTTCTTTGGCTTTCCAGATCACATAGGGGTGGATCACATAAGACGTGATGGCTAGGGCAGGCAGTGGAATTATAGTTTAACAGCCAAGACACAAATTGTCAGCTTCTCTCAACTGACATTCCAGGTTGCTGTAGGGCTATAAAAGGATTTTGCTATTCATTATCCAATCAGCAACCTGAAGTCTTGCTCAGAGTTCCAATTAGATACTGGGGAAATGCTGTTTTGTTCCTGGAAAAAGCTTAGCTCGTTCTATTGGAAAGCTTAATCCCAAAGTGATAGGAAAAGTGCAGAGAAGCTGCTGCTCAAGAACCTTCAAGGCTCCCAATTAATTACCCATGGAATAAGGTCCCTGATGTGATGAAGACTCACCATGATCCCAGCCGAGCCTTCTGTCGCAGTCAGAAGTTACCAGTACCTGTGTTAATCCATAATCCAGGTCATGGAATATTGCCCAATCATGGTGTGCTTTTTTAGTGTCATTGCCATTGCTTATGTGGCTTACCCCATCTAGGGCCCTCCCCAACCCTACCATTTTGGGCTAAATCCTTTGAATCCTTTTAAAACCCAGCTCAAATGTATTCCCTCCACAAAGTTTTTTCTGACCTACTAGCTACAAGTTCACTTTACTTCCTCTGAACAACTACAGCATTTATTACGTATTTTCCCAATGTTTTACTATGAAACTTTCCAAACATCAAAAAAAAGTTGAAAGAATTGTACAATGAATACTTATATACCTACCAGCTAGACTCTAAGTTATCATTTTGCTGTATTGGCTTTATCACATATCTATCCATCTATTCATTCATCAATCCACCTTTCTTCTTTGAGGCATTTCAAAGTCAGTTGCAGAAATCAATACCTTTCACCCCTAAATACTTAAGCATTCATACCATTATCTAGAGTTCATATTTGTTTGTGGAGCTTTACAATTTACCTACATGTGCTGGTTTGAAATGATGTATGTACACTAGAAAAGCCATGTTTTAATCCTAATCCCATTTTGTAAAGGCAGCCGTTTCTTCTAATCCCTATTCAGTATTGTATGCCTGGAACTGTAATTAGATCATCTCCCTGGAGATGTGATTTAATCAAGAGTGGTTGTTAAATTGGATTAGGTGACGACATGTCTCCACCCATTTGGGTGGGTCTTGATTAGTTTCTGAAGTCCTATAAAAAAGGAAACATTTTGGAGAATGATAGAGATTCAGAGAGAGCAGAGCAGAACGACACAGCCATGAGAAGCTGAGTCCACCAGCCAGGGACCTTTGGAGATGAAGAAGGAAAATGTCTCCTGGGGAGCTTCATGAAACAGGAAGCCAGGAGAAGAAGCTAGCAGATGATGCCGTGTTTGCCATGTGCCCTTCCAGATGAGAGAGGAACCCTGACCACGTTCACCATGTGCCTTTCCAAATAAGAGAGAAACTCTGACTGTGTTTGTCATGTGCCTTCTCACTTGAGAGAGAAACCCTGAACTTCATTGGCCTTGCTAAACCAAGGTATCTTTCCCTGGATGCCTTACATTGAACATTTCTATAGACTTGTTTTAATTGGGGCATTTTCCCGGCCTTGGAGCTATAAACTAGCAACTAATTAAATTCCCCTTTTTAAAAGCCATTCTGTTTCTGGTATATCACGTTCTAGCAGTTAGCAAACTAGAACACTACATATCACATATTTTTAAAAATAATGATCAATGAAAGGGAGGGGTAAGGGGTATGGTATGTATGAATTTTTTCTGTTGTTTTATTTCTTTTTCTGAATTGATGCAAAAGTTCTAAGAAATGATCATGATGATGAATATGCAACTATGTGATGATATTGTGAATTACTGATTATATATGTAAAATGGAATGATCATAAATTAATAATGTTTGTTTGTTGTATTTTTTTTTTAAAAAATTAATACAAAAAACAAACTACTTTGCCTTCTCTGTCAAGTTCTTTAAAGGTAAGAATTGTTTCTTACTCAACTTCATATCCTTTCCCACCCCACCAAATATCTAATAATGATGGCTCTAGTAATCATACACACAATCAAAATAATCATGGCTAACATATATTAGGCACTTCCTTTTTGCCGGGCCCTGGTCTAAACACTTCACATGCTAGATTTAATTCTTATTATGAGACAAATACTGCAGGTGAAAATCCCCAGTCTAGAAAGGTTAAGTAACTGGTCCCAGATGCATAGCTAATTCTTTAAGTGGTAGAGACAAAATTTAAACCCTAGAGCACATACTCTTTACTACCATTCACGCTGCTGCCTCACTGTCAAAGTCTTACCCACTGAGAGTGATTAATAAATATTTATGGAACATTCCAAGAGTCCAGTGCTCCAGATCATCACTATTGTGGCTGGCATCCATTAAGAGAGATAGTTGTCAATTTACAGGAGAGAGGCCTTCAAAAATCACTTTCCCCTTTTAAATTTGTGATGAGGGCATGGGGCTCCACAGTGAAGGTAAATGGTGGGAGGGCTCTGGTTGTCTGGTTTCTCCACAAGACATGTCACTGGGTTACTACTGAGAATGGCTCATAACTCACATTCCATGGCTGTCTGTATCTGTTCCATGACCCTGGGGTTAGAGGGGGAGGCAGTGGAAGGAGGGCAAGGGAGAGTTCTGAGGCCTGGGAAAGTCACAAGACAGCTTGGCCAGCAGCCCCCTGGCCACTCAGTACAGAGGGAAGCTGATGAGGAGGCTAGGGGAACAATGGGCCATTATTTCTGGCTGTGGGAGGTTGGTCAGTTGGATACTGGGTGACCCACTATCCCTCCCACTGATATGAGTTCTTCTGGAGCTTTGGATGGAAGTGATTTCAAAGGATTCACATCCTATATTAGGAGACTGGGGAAAGTTACAGGACAGGTTATGGCTGTAAGAGCTGATAAGTGATTGACTTTGAAGGCCACCATCTTGCTCCAGTCCTCACCACAAATCACTGCCAAATTAACACAACTCTGACTGTATCACTCCAGTCTTCGGAACCTCTCCAATTTATGAGGTTAGATACACATTAAAGCCCTCCACAATATGGCCCAAACCTAAGTGTCTAAGCTGGCACAGAATTTTGTTGAACAGTAATTACACCAGATATTAATGGAATTTACATATACAGAAAGAGTTCTGGGATCAAATAAATTTGTAAACTATTGGATTATTCAAAATTATTCCATTTCATTAAATGGGAGTTCTCAGAGCCTTTAATGCACTATTGTGTGTGAGGAGTCTCTGAAAGGGAAACATAATGTGTCTCTAGCTTTCTCAAGGAGAATCTTGAGACAAGCACTCCATTGAAAACATGCCATCTAAAATATCATTCGTAACAAAGCCACCCCTGACATTTTCCCAATTCTTCTAGGCCTGTTGTGGGAGCCAAAAAAATGTGCCCCTCAGATCTGCTGCTGTCAGGCATGCAACGGGCTGGTAGGTCTAGCTCCTGCCCCTCTGGGTCCACCTCTGAAGCCATACTTCCCATGGACTGTTTCCAGCCACATGCATGGTAGGGGTTCTCCTGCAGGGCCATCCCTGTAAAACACAGCACTCCTCTAACAGGCGACTCTGGTTTGAGGAATCCCCTGTGTCCTGCCTGTAGCTTGGAACCACACAGTGGATCAGAAGGAGAGTCCCTAAAGAGATGTCAACCCCCTCCAATACAGGTGTCAGAGTCACCAGCAGAAGCACGACTCTCACAGCACTAGATGGAACAATGTCTTACACAGAGAAAAGATAAGGTCAGCTCTACCAGTGAATGCAGGTCTCAATCCATAGCCAACGCAGGGAAATGTTCTATGAGCAACATTCCTCTTTGTGCGTGCACACTGTAGTGGAGGGACCCCATTCCCTCCCTCCTAGAGATATATATGTGCCTGAGGTATAAGCTGGCTGTATAAAACATGTCCACTTTAACCACTCTGCCTTCAGTGAGTATATATTCTTGGGGCATTAGGGAAGGAATGCTTCTGCAGTCCCCTTCTCTACTAGGAGATTTGTTTTATCTCATGAGGCTGACATATCTGGTCCTGAGCAGAGAATGTATTTGTGGGTTCCACAGAAAGGCGAAAGGCTATGCTAGGACTGTCTCCTACCACATGCACTGCCAACCCTGCCAGCAATCTACCTTTCTTCTCTGTATTGCAGTCTGAAACTTCTGCCTTCTCCTGCTCTTTCTCCTTTGTCCTTCACAGGCATTTTCCTCAATAAATCTCTTGCACATATAATCCCATCTTGGCCTCTGCTTCTCAGAGGGCCCAAACTGGCACACCTATCTCAAATGTGTTCATGAAATCTTTCCACAACCTCTCTCTTTCTTGCAGCCCTGCACTACTATTATGGCATCTGCCTTTTATGGTTTGTTTCCCAGTGTAGTAGGAAAACTCATGCACCTGGAGAACTGTCACCTACCTGCAGTATAACCTTAAGGAAATTCCTTAACAATCTGTGGAATGAGGATACCACTGCTATCTTGTAAGGTTGTTGGGAATATTAAATGAAATATTACAATTAAAGCACTGAACATATAGCAGAGGCTCAATAGCAGAGTGATTATTATCATTTTACAGTCATTTGTGTTTTATCTTATTAAACTACTAACTCTGGAGGGTGGACAGTGTGATCTTCATCTTCTTTAATTCCCTAAAGAGCCTAAGATATAGGCCTTATTCATAACAGACCAAGAAATAGCTGTTGAGTGAATAAAATGGGCATTTGCAGAAGGAACTGGGGCACCTTGGAGCAGAAACAAATCAGGAGAGGCAGGAGCCAGCCAGTGGTATGAGACATGTACATATAAAAATAAATATTATAAAATATAAATTATTAATAAATATGTATATATACAAGAACCAAGATTTCAGAAATAATTACCTATTAAGGGCAAGGAAGACCATATGTTCTAGTTTGCTAGCTCCCAGAATGCAATATACCACAAATGGAACGACTTTTAAAAAAGGGATTTAATAACTTGCTAGTTTACAGTTCGAAGGCAGAGAAAATGTTTCAATTAAAACAAGTTTATAGAAATATTCCATCTAAGGCATCCAGGGAAAGATACCTTGGTTCAAGAAGACTGATGAAGCTCAGGGTTTCTCTCTCAAGTGAGAAGGCACATGGCGATCACGGTCAGGGTTTCTCTCTTAGCTAGAAGGGCACATGGAGAACATGGTGTCATCTGTTAACTTTCTTTTCTGGCTTCCTGTTTCATGAAGCTTTCCAGGAAGCATTTTTCTTCTTCATCTCCAAAGGTCGCTGGCTGGTGGACTCTCTGCTTCTCGTGGCTATGTCATTCTCTGCTCTCTCAGAATCTCCCGGCTTTCTCGCTTGTTGTTCTCTCTGAATCTCTCTTTTATGGAATCCAATAAAGTAATCAAGACCCACCTAGAATGGGTGGAGACACATCTCCACCTAATCCAGATTAACAACCACTCTTGATTGAGTCACATCTCCAGGGAGATGATCTAATTAAAGTTTCAACATGCAGTACTGAATAGGGATTAGAAGAAATGGCTGCCTTTACAAAATGGGATTAGGATTAAAACAGGGCTTTTCTAGGGTACATACATCCTTTCAATTCAGCACACCATGTGTTCCCAGACCACTTTGCAGAGGCTAGTCCTCTTTAAATCCTGTAAATACAACATGGAAGGGCTATTTTAGCAGTGAAACCCAACTCAGTGCAACTAAGAAAAAAACAAAGGAAGGAAATTGCAAAGGTTGGTGAGAGACAATGCATAAATGAAGGGACACAATTGGGACATTCAGAACTGGGCCCACTTCATAGTACCAAGTCACCTTGGTTTTGGAGTTTTTCTATGGAGTTTGACTTATCAGGGAAAGCAACAGCATGGCTCACAAAAGTAACTGTTGTGAATCTTTGCAAGGGGCAGCTTCTTGAATTCCCGGATCTGCTGATATGCCCAGCTGCAGCCTGGCTTCTGGAGAGGTTCAAGAAAGGGCACCACTGTGTCCCCCAACTGCTCCCTAATAGGAGGGGAGGCCATTTTCCTTCACACTCACCCCAGGGATAGGAAACCCATCAGCGTTCAGCTTTTCCCAAAGCTTAATTAACTTCTTAAAACCCCACTTCTAGGAAATTTTAGCAAAGCATATAAAATTCAACAGCTGAAAGAAATGCCTAAGGCCATGTTTTAGAGGCATAGCTCAGCGGTAATGGCCTCCTTGCTCTCCCAAATGATCAGTGTTTCATGTGTAGCAAGCTTTCCTACACCAGGTAACCCTCTTCTGCTCCAACAGGTTGAGTCCTTCATGACCAGTGTCTGTAGTTCACTGTATGTTTATATATGTATACAAGTGAATTCTTTTTTTTTTTTTGAGGAGAAATGGCTGGGCAAAGTCAATGCTGCTGTTACAACTCCCATCCAAGTGGAAAGCTACAAAGCTTTTCAAATCTGGAGGCCAAAGTGTACCAGATATACTTCCTTCACCTATTCCAAAATAGCATCAGTTGTCTCTAAATTTCCAGCAATTTTATGAGACTGGCTACAAAGTCACATCATTTGAATGAATCACTTTGCTGTCTGCAATGCCAGGACTTGCAAGTATAGCTAATTCAGATTAACTGGGCCCAACTGACAAGAGTTGGTTTGACTGAATCATAAAGTATACTAAAAGAAATTCAGTTTTATTACCTTCAGGAATCTAGTGAAACTATGCTAATAAATTGCACCTCAGTATAGGTCTTTTGGGAAATCAGTTTTAATGAACAGATGAAAATATTTTCTAATTCAGTCCATCAATTGTTTATATGGAAAGGGTTACTTGCCAGGTGCTTAAAGTTAACTGAAATGCTTGCTCTTGTTTACACTATAGTATTTTTAGTTTAACAAATCCTATGTTTATACGTGGTATAAAATAAACTCTCCAACTCGTCATGCCTTCTTAATTAATGAAGTCCCAATTAATGCTCCAATGGCCCTCTGTTAGCCTGAAATCAAGAGTCTGTGTACTCGACTTCCGGAGAAGATGGCGGCTTAGTAAGACGTGCGGATCTTAGTTTCTCCTCCAGGACAGCTACTAGGGGAGTAGAAACGATACAGAACAGCTCCCAAAGCCACGACAGAGATAAAAAAGACAGCGTACCCCATCCTGGAACGGCTGGCTGGCTGAGAGAACCCGCTCTGGTGAGATCGCCGAGGGGCGTGGGCTTCACTGGGCGGGGCGGCAAGCGGCCGGAGTCACTCCCTTCCCCCTTCCTGGGCCGGCTGGGAGAATTGGACAGGCGGTCCCCTCAAACCGCGGCGGCTGGCGCCCACACCACGCGCGGCCCCCTGGACCAACTGAGAGAATTGGATCGGAAATCCCCAGGCCTTGGAAAACGGTGATGGGGAGGGGCCCCTTCCAAACCCGTGACTCCCCGGGAATGTGCACTCTCCCGGGCGGGCCGCTGCGGCTGGCGCCCTCCCGCCACGCTTGGCGCCCCGGGCCGACTAGGAAATTCGGACGGGCGCTTTCCCGGGCTGCGGCGGCCAGCGACCCTCCCCGCGTTCGGACCCCGGGCCGGCTGGCACTCTTCCAAGCCGCTTCGGCTAGCGAACCTCCCGGATGGCGAGAGTTTTCCAAAGTTAAAGGACCCACAGCACCTTTTACTGGTGGGACCTGCAGACAAACATGTGCCATGAGCGCCACCTACTGGACAGGATAAGAAAAACAGAACCCAGAGATTTCACAGAAAAATCTTCCAAACTTTTGGATCCAACACCCAGGGAAATCTGTCTAAATGCACAGACGCCAGCAGAAGATAACGGATCACGCTCAAAAAATTGAAAATATGGCCCAGTCAAAGGAACAAACCAATAGTTCAAATGAGATACAGGAGCTGAGACAACTAATGCTGAATATACGAACAGAAATGGAAAACCTCTTCAAAAACGAAATCGATAAATTGAGGGAGGACATGAAGAAGACATGGGTTGAACATAAAGAAGAAAGAGAAAAACTGAAAAAACAAATCACAGAACTTATGGAAGTGAAGGACAAAGTAGAAAAGATGGAAAAAACAATGGATACCTACAATGATAGATTCAAAGAGACAGAAGATAGAATTAGCGATTTGGAGGATGGAACATCTGAATTCCAAAAACAAACAGAAACTATCAGGAAAAGAATGGAAAAATTTGAACAGGGTATCAGGGAACTCAAGGACAATATGAAGCGCACAAATATACGTGCTGTGGGTGTCCCAGAAGGAGAAGAGAAGGGAAAAGGAGGAGAAAAACTAATGGAAGAAATTATCACTGAAAATTTCCCAACTCTTATGAAAGACCTAAAATTACAGATCCAAGAAGTGCAGCGCACCCCAAAGAGATTAGACCCAAATAGGTGTTCTCCAAGACACTTACTAGTTAGAATGTCAGAGGTCAAAGAGAAAGAGAGGATCTTGAAAGCAGCAAGAGAAAAACAATCCATCACATACAAGGGAAACCCAATAAAACTATGTGTAGATTTCTCAGCAGAAACCATGGAGGCTAGAAGACAGTGGGATGATATATTTAAATTACTAAAAGAGAAAAACTGCCAACCAAGACTTCTATATCCAGCAAAATTGTCCTTCAAAAATGAGGGAGAAATTAAAACATTCTCAGACAAAAAGTCACTGAGAGAATTTGTGACCAAGAGACCAGCTCTGCAAGAAATACTAAAGGGAGCACTAGAGTCAGAACCGAAAAGACAGAAGAGAGAGGTATGGAGAAGAGTGTAGAAAGAAGGAAAGTCAGATATGATATATATAATACAAAAGGCAAAATGGTAGAGGAAAATATTATCCAAACAATAATAACACTAAATGTTAATGGACTGAATTCCCCAATCAAAAGACATAGACTGGCAGAATGGATTCAAAAACAGGATCCTTCTATATGCTGTCTACAGGAAACACATCTTAGACCCAAAGATAAACATAGGTTGAAAGTGAAAGGTTGGGAAAAGATATTTCATGCAAATAACAACCAGAAAATAGTAGGAGTGGCTATACTAATATCCAACAAGTTAGACTTCAAATGTAAAACAGTTAAAAGAGACAAAGAAGGACACTATATACTAATAAAAGGAACAATTCAACAAGAAGACATAACAATCATAAATATTTATGCACCGAACCAGAATGCCCCAAAATACGTGAGGAATACACTGCAAACACTGAAAAGGGAAATAGACACAAAAACCATAATAGTTGGAGACTTCAATTCCCCACTCTCATCAATGGACAGAACATCTAGACAGAGGATCAATAAAGAAATAGAGAATCTGAATATTACTATAAAGGAGCTAGACTTAACAGACATTTATAGGACATTACATCCCACAACAGCAGGATACACCTTTTTCTCAAGTGCTCATGGATCATTCTCAAAGATAGACCATATGCTGGGTCACAAAGCAAGTCTTAACAAATTTAAAAAGATTGAAATCATACACAACACTTTCTCGGATCATAAAGGAATGAAGTTGGAAATCAATAATAGGCGGAGTGCCAGAAAATTCACAAATACGTGGAGGCTCAACAACACATTCTTAAACAACGAGTGGGTCAAAGAAGAAATTGCAAGAGAAATTAGTAAATACCTCGAGGCGAATGAAAATGAAAACACAACATATCAAAACTTATGGGATGCAGCAAAGGCAGTGCTAAGAGGGAAATTTATTGCCCTAAATGCCTATATCAGAAAAGAAGAAAAGGCAAAAATGCAGGAATTAACTGTTCACTTGGAAGAACTGGAGAAAGAACAGCAAACTAATCCCAAAGCAAGCAAAAGGAAAGAAATAACAAAGATCAGAGCAGAAATAAATGAAATTGAAAACATGAAAACAATAGAGAAAATCAATAAGACCAGAAGAGTCTGTGTAATCATCACTCAGAAGGAATACTGCGACTTTTGCATGGGCTGTCCTTCCAGTTAAGGGACCATCTCTATTCTTTGAGATTTTATGATACGTAATCCTTCCTCTCCCCATCCCATCTTTATATTTATTAAGCTACTGCCGTGTGTCAGCCACTATGCTGGGGACCAAATGAATAATTAATAGTCTCACAGTCTAGAAAGGGAGACAGACATGAACAAGATTGCTAAGGTTAAGTACCTATAGATACAAGCTATATGAACAGTGGACAGTATTACAAAGGAGTCAGTTCACTGTGGAAGCATCAGGAAGGCCTCAGAGATAAATGGATTCTTATAAATGGAGGATGCATTTGGCAGACAAGGAGGGTGTTTTAGTTTACTAAATATGCCAGAATGCAATACACCAGAAATGGAACGGCTTTTAAAAAGGGAATTGAGTTGCAAGTTTACTGTTCTAATGCTGTGAAAATGTCCAAATTAATGTGCCAATAAGAGATTACCTTCAGTCAAGAAAGGCTGATGCCATCCGGAATACTTCTGTCAGCTGGAAAGGTACGTGACTGGGGTCTGCTGGGGTCTTTGGCTTCTGGACATTTCTGTCAGCTGGGAAAGCACATGGTGACATCTGCTAGTTTTTTTCTCCTGGCTTCTCATTTCATAAGGATTCCCCAGGGTGTTTACCTTCTGTATCTCTAAAGGTCTCTGGCTGTGTGGACTCTAAAGCTTTTTTCAAAATGGTAGAGACGCATCTCCATGGAAACCATATAATCAAAAGTTACCACCTACAACTGAGTGTATCAAATCTCCATTAAACAACTTAATCAAAAAGATCCCACACAATAATACTGAATCAGAGTTAAAGAACATGGCTTTTCTGGGGGGTATACCACAGTTTCAAATCAGCACAGAGGGGAAGGGCAGCACATAAAGGAAAGATACCCAGGTATACAGCATGGCATGTTAGGCAAACTGCAAGTCATATGGCAAAATCAATAGATGGGATGTTGTGGAAGGAAGTAGCAGGAAGAGGGGTTACCCAATAAGACTAAGCCAGAGAGGTCATCTAAGGCTAGACTGCAACCTACTAAAGACAGTACCTGCTCAGGTTCTGCCTCTTCCATGAAATTAAAAGCATGAAATGATAGATATGTAGAGTCCAGATCAAGCGGGAGCATGGGCTATCTGCAATGATGGGCCCACATCACATTTAGCCACAGTGACAAGTTAGGGGTCATCACTGAGGCAAGAGGGTATATATGTTTCCTGTTACTTCATCTCGACTACAGGCAGAAGTCTAAATTTGTGATCTCTTAACTGAAAAATTTAAAAAGCATTTAATTTCAGGCAAAGCCAAGTGAGAATATACCAGTGATTCACCAATGAGATTTAAAATATAACAGACTCAGAGCCAAGACTAGCCTTGTGAAAAAGGAGTCTAGGACAAGTATGGAACTGGATACTGGCCAAGAACACTGGAAAAGCACACTATGGCCTCTTAAAGAAGTAGAGCCAGGCCTTTCAAGATACAGAGTCCCAATGGGAAGGAACGTTAGAAATAAAATGTTAGGCATATCAGTTATTATTGCCATGTAAACCATACCAAAATACAGTGACTTTAAAACAACAGTAATTTATTATGTCTATGATTCTGTGTAATATCTCAGATGTGATAGCTCTTTTTTCTAGTCTCCCATGGGCTTACTCATGCAGCTGCTTTCTGCTGATGGGTCAGCTCAGTCAGATGAACCTCTTGCTCTTTACAAGATCTTCTATCTCAGGCTTATTCATGGCATGGCAGTTTCATGCCAGCATCCCAAGAGGGTAAAAGTGGAAGCTACAAAGTCTCTTAAGGCATAGTCTATTAAGTCACATAACGTCATTTCTGCCAAATTTCATTAGTCAAAGCAAGTCACAAGGTCAATCCCAATAAGGGGTGGGGAAATAGATTCATTTCCTGATGGAAGGAGCAATAAAGTCACACTGCAAAGGAGTATATGATCTATCACAGAGGTCTTGAAGCCCACGGCAAAAATACCCGTACGTGGATAGAGTACAGAAAGGCTGAAAAGCAAAGGAAGCCTCTCCCAGGCTCCTGACCATGCAGAGCATGGGTCTCTGAAAAAATGAGGAGTAGGGTGGCCAAACTTTCTGTGACTCAACCAAAGCCTTTAATGAGTGAATCTAGAGGAGACCACTCTAGCAGAAAAGACTAATCAGGGTAAACATAAGGGCTAGCAAGAGAGCCCTCGATCAGAGAAGGGTACACTGCTTACCCCCACATTCTGACTCTCCAACATAACTCACTTTTAGGTAGGTTTGGTTCAGGTATGGTAAGTCACTAAATAACAGGAAACTAGGAACTGGAAGGACTATCCTCCAGTCCCTCAGAAGGTTGGCTCTAGAGCCAGGCTTCTCCAAACTCCCTCCCTATGTCTCTGCCCTATGCTAGGGCACTGGCCTTAGACTTGCCACCTACTGAGGCCTCCCTCCCATCTCTCTCCTGCACGTCTTCAGTTCTTAATTCACCAGCATCTAAGGCTCTGAATAAATAACTGGGGATCAGGGTCCTCCATGCCAGTCTGAGGACAGAGCAACAGCCCAGGTAAGGGCAGCTTCTTAGGGCTTTTGGAAGCCTACATTCAAAAAAGCCCTCCTCAACCTGAAGGCTAAGTATAACTAACTCCACTATTAATACATTTGGTTAAGGGTGAATATCACCTTTCAATTTCAAAGTACTTTCATAATATGAATTTAGTGGATCCTTATAATATGGCAGTCGTAGTAGTAATCTCTAACATTTACAATGTGCCAGGTACTGTTCTACATCCTTTGCCTGAATTAACTCATTTATCCTTATAATAACCCTACAAGGGTAGGTACTATTTCTATTTTACAAATCAGAAAACTAATGAACAGAGATGTTAAGTAACTTCCCAAGTCACACAGCTAGTAAGGAGCTAGGATTGGAATCCAGACACTTGGCTTCACAGTCCATGTTCTTAAAGTACTAGGCTATTGACTTCCAAAGATTACCAGTCCGTTATATGAAATGAGGAGACAGGCAGAGCAGTTTGGTGACTTTCCTGAACTTACACAGTTCCACTATATCAAGACTAGAGGATATACCCAGGCCTTCCCTCTGAAAGCCAAGCCCTATTGCAGTGTGATACTTCAAGGTATCAACCAGTTCTATTTTAAAAGGTTTTCCTAACAAGAAAGGTTACAGGGAGTGAAGGGTAGAGCCTAGAGTGGGAAGCCAAAGATAGTACCAATTTTGAATCTTCTCTAAAACACGCCACCCTACAGCTAGGGAAATGAAAATGTTATGCATTTTAGAAATACCTTGAGAAGACAATGGCTACCTTTAAGTTTAGAAGCAGAGGATGGATGAAGTTGTAGAAATGGAAACTGCTAAGTGAAACATGCCCAGAAGCAAGTTCCCAGGAATAGGGGGTTGGTAAAGAGTGGACGGGAAGATTGTTCTTACAGTGGCAATCTTTGAAGGCACAAACATATTACATTGCTTCCAGATACCATTTATGCTCACTTCATACTGCCTAGGAAAGGGCAAACTTCCCTTCCCCTGCTGCCTGGATTAGAAGCCCAAGCATTTGTTCTTTGCCTTAGGAGTCCCTCTAAGAGAATGCAATTACCGATCCCCACCAACCTATCAAATGGGATAAGGGCTAACCTCCAACCTGCCAAGCCCAGGCCCACCCCAAAGCTTAGCACAAGAGTCCCCTGGACACTACAACAATAGTTGAACAAGACAAGAACTCTTTGCTCAGAATGGTAGAATTGTGTCAAAGGTTAGGCTACTGCCACTCCTAGCAAGAGCCTAATCTCTCAGCTGTGGGAAGATGATTTTACTCTCCAGCCCTAACCAATGAGAAATATTTTCTTCAGACTAGGTCTTTCTCATCTCAGATTCAGTGCTCTTATCATTTCCTATGTTATTCTTTTAAGAGTCTTCAGTAGGCCTTGCTAGGATTCAGAATACTATCAATTGCTTTGTGAACTGGTGTGATATCTGCTCCCACGTATCATGATGGGATGAAGTCAGCAGATACAGTTCTGGCCACCAGAGAAGGAAGAGTTCAATATGGAATGGGGCCAGATAAGTCCTGAAACTCAGAGGGGCCAGTCTCCCCAAGAACATCAACTAGTTCTATTCCCCATCCCATATTATTATTATTATTTTTACATGGGCAGGCACCAGGAATCCAACCTGGGTCCTCTGGCATGGCAGGCGAGCACCCTGCCTACTGAGCCACCATGGCCCGCACCCCCATCCCGTATTATTGAGACTCCTTCCAACATGAAAAATTTTAAATGGGCATAGCCCAAATACCCCTGGTGATTGGGAGAAGGATCAAAGGAGGAGGAGTTACAACAGAGGAGATAGGATTTAACAAATGAGTGTGACTGCTGATCATTATGATATTTTATTTTAGTCTCCAGCATCTTAGAGTAGCTAGAAGGAAAAACCTAAAATTGTGGAACTGTAACCCATACCAAACTCTGAAATCTGTTCTTTAACTACTTGTTACAATGTACTTAGAAATTTATTGCTTTTTTTGTATATATATTATATTTCACAATAAAAAATGCTTATAAATAAATAATAAGTTAAAAAAATATGGAATGGGGGAGAGAGTTTTATTACAATAGAGCTGGAATGGAGTTTTTGCACCCTTGGGTTTGAGAGAAAAAGAATGTCTTTGAGGAGGAATTGGAGGAACATGTGATAATCACATTAGTTCTAATAAATGAGGTACCTCAAGAGGTTAAAATGGAACCAAGTACTTCAACTGCAGAAGTTAAACCAGTCTAGGAAAAAAGGATAAAATTCGTCTTCCTCAAACGATTGAACAATTCAAAGCTTGCTCAAAACCTAAAGTACCAGTGCTACCCTTGCCAAACATTTTGCCTCCAATCAATAAGGTACACCAGGACACTTTGTAGAAGTGGTGCCAACATTTTGAGTACTGATGGCCCCCAAACAGAGGTTTATCTGAGGCTCAAGCAACATGCTTACCCTGAGCAAAAACAGGATATTCCTGATACTCTGTGGGAGACCAAGGTGTGGTCATGTTTGAAGGCAACAAAGGATCAGAAAAGTTGTAAGAGTAGGGAGAGAGGAGAAATGACTAACAGTTGAAGTAAGAACTTCAGCTCAGGAGGCAATATTGGTATCATGGACAAGAACTGCTGCAAGAGCAGCTCAGCTTAAGACTCTGAATACATGTTCCATTCCGACTTCTGTTGAGACTCTTTTGCTGCAAGATTCTGGTGACAGATGGTGTGTGGTCTATGGCAGAGTTCTCCCTGCAGACACAAAAGGCTTGGTTCGTCTGCAGATCCATGCAGGGCAGGCCTGGGTACCTGACATTCCCAAGAGGATGATCTCTCTCTTTCTGCATTTTCCCATCCGCAGACATAGAAAATGTTGTGCCCTGAATGTGTGAAGAAGAATAAGAAGTTAATGAAAAGATTACTACTAATGGGAAAGGAGAAGCAATCTGCTTTGAATACACCAACATCTCTCTTTGGATAGGTAATGTTTCAATAAAACAACAAATGACTGAAAGCCCATAGTAGCTAAATTGACTTGCATCCCAATGGTTACTGTGCTGTGTCCTAACCATTCTCAATGCCGCCTGCTTTCTTGAGTAAAAATGTGAATTTCTGGATTCTGGACTTGGGGTTTGCCAAAAAGTGCCTACTACTGCTCCTTTTTTATGAATTTGATTTAAGAAGAGGTTTTCCCACCCACTCCAATTAAAATGTTCTTCTATGTATTGGTTCCATACAAATTACTGTTAGAGGAGAGTTCCATTACCGAAAAAATATCAGGAAATATCTTAACATTAAGTATGTAGCTATATAGAATGTTTCTGCTCCTTTAAAAAAAAGTTTGTTTGCATAATAAAGTCACAACATTCAAAAGATACTTAAGGATATGGAATGAAATATTTCTCATTGTAATATTGACACAGTTAGCCTTGGCCAATCATATTGTGTATTTGTATGATGAAATTTCTACACCTGTATTTGCTGTTGATTAAAATTTCTACAAGTGGAATAGCTGAGTAAAAAAAAAAAAAAAGTTGGAATGGGGAAGGAATACAATGGTCCCTATTCACAAATGCCATGATTGTTTATGACTACATAAAAAAAATTCTAAGGAATCTACAGAACTCCTAGAATTAATACATGAATTTGGCAATGTCACAAGATGAAAGGTCAACACACAAAAATCAATTGTATTTCTCTACACCATTAATGTATAATTTGAAACCAAAATTAAGATAGAATGGGGGAATAAAAAAGCTAAGTAAGATGCTACAATTAATCGCTTTAGAGAAATTTGCAGTGTACTTTTGCAATCACCCTACTAGGAGGGAAGAGGGAGCTGGGGAGCTTCGTGAACAAGTGGAATGTTTGTGAAAATGAGCTCCATCCCATCTTAAAATGCCCTTAGGTGGGGGTGCTTCAGATGGAGGTGTGGCAAAAAAGGCTCTTCAGGTGATTCTAATCACCTCCCAATAGAGAATCAATCTGACTGGGAGCTTCAGCATTACCCGGGAACCCGTTAAAAATAAAAATTCCACTTCACCTCCACCCCTGCCTACTGAATCAAATTCCAGAGGCAAGTATCCAGTGATGCGTTTTAACATTCCAGGTGATTCTCATACACTCTATACTTAATTCAAAACAGCAAGCTCCATAGTTCATTTTGTGCCTAGTGACAAAGGCACAAAGGCTGCTGGAGATTTGTGACACCCTCTGCTGGTGGCTGCCTGCAAAGACCAACCTCTGAACAAAAAAACAGCAAGCACTCTTGTAACTCTAGCTTGCCAATCAGTGAGTTTTTTTATTCATCTTAGGAAAAGTTAAGAAAAATCCTGCTTCGTATTATATTCACTGCTGCCTTGCTTCACGTTGTGTTTTTCTTCCATTGTGCTCTCCTTCAGCTCTGCTGCACTTCCTTGCATATCCCTTAGTTCTTCCAAGTTCCTAATAATGAACAAGAATCCTTACAGACAACAGGCTCCAAGGCCAGACATTTGCCTCAACAGGACCAACTGGGTGAAAGCTGCTTTTTTTGCTTCTTTGTTTAAGGGCAGTGTCATTCGGGCTACAGTGGAGATCTGAGATTCACATGTAAAGTACTCCTTTATGCAAAACCAAAATCCCCAAATGGTTTCCCTTGACACTTAAAGTCTCTACCAGGACCTTCAAGGCCTGCATGATGGAGTCCTGGCTAATTCTCTAAATTAATTTCCAATTGCCCTTTCCCCCTTGCTCACTCTTTTTTTTTTTTTAACTTTTTTATTGTATAATATAACGTTATATACAAAGCAAAGAAAGGAAAAAGCATTAGTTTTCAAAACAGTCTTCAACAAGTAGTTACAAGACATATCCTAGAGTTTGTCACGGGCTTCTAGCCCATCATTTTAGATTTTTCCTTCTAGCTGCTCCAGAACATTGGAGGCTAGAAAGAATAAATATTTTTTATCATCACAATTGATTTTTTGCGTGTGAAAAGTAACATACAAACAAAGCAATAAATTTCAAAGCACAGGTCCCCTTGCTCACTCTTAAGCCAAACTGGCCTTTTTATTGTTTATAGAACATGACAAGCCTGATTCAGAGGCCAGTGCACTTGCTATTTCCTCTAGGCCTAGATATCCACATGGCTAACTCCCTCACTTCACTCAGGCCTCTGCTCAAATATTACCTCTGCAAAAGCCCTTCCGACAGTGTTGTATCAGACCCTGTCACCCTCAATCCTTTTACCATATGCGTGTGTGTGTTGTCATTAGCACTTTTCACTACCTGACAAGTCAATGCTCAGCTGCCAGGGACCACCAGGAACACTCCGTAGTCTAAGTTAGACTTATTAGCTTCCTGCAGCAAGAGACTGACCACTACAAAGAACAATGGAGAGTTTTAGTAAGTGCATGTTAGGAGGGGCTGATGTTAGGTGATGTTAAGGAGGGTTCTATTTTGGATTGAGTGCTTTCAGAAAGCTGGAGCAATTTAGTATCTTAATTTTATGAAGGAGGCAAAGTGATGATCCCTCATGTTAATCAAGACAGGGGTGCATGGTTATTTTTGTGGTTTCGAGTGTTTACTTCTGTTCAGGCATAATTACAGAATGAAGGCGGTCCATCATGGTCATGGTTATGGTGAGTCCTCGTCTGATGCTGATATTCTATAAAATTTTTTATATTCAGTAGGGGAACACCACTATCTAGCCAGTGGCAATTAGGTCAGCTGCCTGTTGACAGCTGTCAGGGATGTTTTTTTCTTTTTCATATATTTGGTTTTTGTCTTCCTCACTGGAAAGTAAACTTAAACATTGTCTGGCACATAGTAGGTGCTCAAATAAATATTTATTTAATAAATATTCTTTCAAAACATCTGTCATACCTCACAGCCTACACAACTACAACAGAGACCTATATCTGGTACAAGTAAATTTGGGTCCTTGGGAATGTTTCATATGTAATGGTTGGAGTAATAACAGCCGCTGGTAGGCCAGACAGGTCTTAACATTTACCTTTCACAGAACTTTAAAACAGACAGAGCAAGTGAGTTCTCCTAGACTCTTCTTTGGATTAGACAGCCTCCTACAGTTGCTCAGGCAATTATCAGACATATTATCAGAAACACTGCTATTTTCCAATGGCAAGAGATAACCAAGTTAAAGACAAAATGAGATTAACACTACTTAATCTGTTAAACAATCTTCCTTTTCCCATTCAACATGATACCATAGGGGCTGTGATAGATCAAATCATGCCCCCCGCAAAGCCATGTTCAAGCCCTTAACTCCCAGGTCCTGTGGGTATGAACTCACTTGGGAATCTGGATGAGGTCAACTGAATCCTGTGGGCCTTAATGCTGCTGGAGTTCTTATAAGCAAAGGAAATTTCGACATAGAAGTACAAGCCACAGGGGGAGACAGAGACAAATGACCTTGTCAAGGAGGCAGAGATTGATTGACAGCAAGCCACCACCAGAACACTATAGATGTCAAAGGTATGCCCTTGATTTTAGACTTCTACCTTCCAAATTGTGTCAAGAACTTCCTGCTATTGAAGCTAATCAGTTTGTGTGATTTTGTTATAGCAACCCTGGAAAACTACAGCAGGGGCTTTTTTTTTTTTTTTTTTTTTTTAAAGAGAGGGAGGAAGGGAAGGAAAGACAGAGAGAAGGAAGGAAGGATGGAAGGGAGGAAGAAAGGGAAACATCTTTAAACATTTTCTTGTTTTATTGTATTTTGTTTGTTTGTTTGTTTTTTTACATGGGCTGGGGCCGGGAATCGAACCGAGGTCCTCCGGCATGGCAGGCAAGCACTTTGCCCGCTGAGCCACCGCGGCCCGCCCTACAGCAGGGGCTTTTAATAAGACATATATATGACAGAGAGATTATTGACTTTTTTTTTTTTTTCTAATTTTTTTATTGTGAAATATCTATACAAAAAAAGCAATAAATTTCAAAGTACATTTTAACAAGTAGTTATAGAACAGCTTTCAAACTTTGGTAGGGGTTACATTTCTACAATTTCAGGTTTTTTCTTTTAACTGTATTGTCTGCTATTTTAAAATTATAGTTCGTCTTCCAGAAAGATTTGCATACCAATAAAGTTGTCACTATTCTGCCATTCCCTTATTATATTACTATTTCAAAATACTTATGCAGTTTTTGTAGAAAGCAAATTAAGAGACTATATTTTTATCTACTAACACAGTTTAGTAATAGACTATTTTGGCAATGATGTGGATTAACATGCAAACTCATACATTGTTAGTGGAAGAATAACAACCTCTATAGAGGATAACCCGAAAACCTCTAATGAAATTTAAAATGCATAAAACTTTGACTCAACAATTTCACCTTTAAGAATGTGTTTATAGATAAACTTGCACACATGCAAAGTGACATGTTATTTATTGCAGCATTGTCTGAACAGTAAACAGTCTAAATGTCCATCATTCAGAGAATGGGCAATATATTACATACGTACAATGGAATATCATACCACCATTAACAATAAAGCAGATCTCATTTTTCATGTACTTAAATGGAGAACTTTAATACAGACGTAAGAAAGAGAAGAACAGCTCCTGATATCTGGATGCTGGGCCTGGTACCATCAGCTAGATCTTGGTGTTGCTAGAAGCTGGCCTGGCACTCATAGCTAAGCCTTATTTTATTCTTGTTAAATATTAAAAATTTCACAAACACCAACATCAAACAAGGAAATCTGTGACTGTGATGGATCAAGACAAAAAGACAAGACGGGTGGTACGATGGTGGCTCAGTGGCAGAGTTCTTGCCTGCCATGCCAGAGACGCGGGTTTGATTCCTGGTGCCTCTCCATGTAACAAAGACAACTCTGTAATCAAGTCGGAACGTAGACAAAAACATGAACTTTGTTCTGACTACAAAATGACCAAACATTTCCTTATCCTGTCCAGGCTAATATGAGTGACTGCAGCTTCTTTACCAATATAGCTTTAGCCTTGATTCATTTCTCCTGCCTTTTAGTGAAGATTTATTAAGATATCTAAGTACAGAATTGCCCCTGTGGTCCTGAAGGCATATCTCAAGTGTAAGAATTAAAATCCAGAGCAAAGCCCCAATTCTTTACAATTTTCTCTCAAATCACCTAATCCAAGCCCAAGTCCTATTAATAAAATCTTTCCAAAACCCTCTTACTGAGATGCCCTAAGGTTCCATGGTGTATGTCCTCCCTCATTGTACCGAGCAATAAACCCAATTTGTTCAACTACAGGTGATATCCTGGGTGGTCTTCAGTTGGTAGGCACTAGCACATGTTAAGTGAAATAAGCAAAGTACAAAATCATGTCTATAACCTACTACAATATGTGAAAAGAATTTAAAAGTGAACTAAAAATATATATTTGTTTTTATATGCAAAGACCACCTCTGGAAAGATGACTAGAAAAAAAGAACTAGGAGAATCTAGTTTAAAATAATTATCTTCCTGGGACACAGGAGCTGGAGAAAAACAGACTTTTTAGTTCACCATTTGGTACCATGTTCATGAATTATTTAAAACTAATAACTTATTTTACAGATAATAAAAATCACAGGTGTTACTGTGTAATCGATACTAGAGAAAATTCAGAATCTGGCCTAGACATTCAGCCTTATCAAATTTCTGCGTGTAAGATTTCAACTGTTGTTGAAGCCCCTCAAACTGCGTCACTACTGCCAAAATGTTCTCCATGTAGGTCTCCAAAATCAGTCTTGGTGGAAAAATATGTTTGAATTTCATGTACTCTGACCTCTTCTTCATGAAGTCTGCTGATTAGTCTGTAACAAAAACCAAATTAGGTACAGATACCTCTTGAGTGGTATCCAAGGCTCTAAGGCTGGAATATAAACAGGTCATGGTGGTTTTATATTTCTGGCTTTCATAAGGAGCCCTGTGAAATAACAACACATATTAATTAGCATTTAAATATCATTCTTCTCTAGGAGAGGCCTTAAAGATATCATTTAGTCTCCAAAGTTACAGCTGAGGTTGTTAACTGAGTTCCTCTGAGGCATTCTCCTACCCAGCAATCTCCTCCTAACATCTTTGCCAGAGCCAGCCCCAACTCCACTTCATGCCTGGCAGCCCAACATTCCAATGGGTGGGTTAAGTGCATGGCCACAAGACAGTCGATTTTGGATATAGGGGTATATTATGTCCGAGATTTATATTTTACCAGCCAGTAGCAGTTGGCAGCTCATTTGTGTAGTGTCTTGCTTGGGACAAGCTGTGCCCTGTCCTGGTTCCTTGACCTTTGACCTTGGAATCTGTAGCCTACCTCTTCATCTCCAGTTTTTTTGTGTGTGTGTTACTTTCCACCATCTTACCTCTCTGTTTTGTTTTTGTTTGCATGGGCAGGCACTGGGAATCAAACCTGGGTTTCCGGCATGGCAGGCGAGAACTCTGTCTGCTGAGTCAGCATGGCCCGCCCCCTCTCTGTTTTTTATTTATACTTCTGCTTTTGACTTATCCCTGTTCTGTAGAACTACTTATACCCACAATTTAGACCCTGGCAATAGACATCCCTTATGCTTCCTTCTATAATAAAATCAAACACATATACTGTCAATAGTTCTCTAACACATACAAAATAAATCCAAATTTTTGCATGACAATCAGATAGTTTTAAAATTTTGCCTAAACTTGCTTTGCATGTTTATTACTCCTTAGTATAAATTCTATTTTAATCAGACTGTTGCCTCTTGAATATACTCTCACCTCTAAAACTTTATTCATGCTCTTGCCTTGTCCTTCAGGGAGGGCCCAATTCAAGTTTCACATGCCCAATGAATTTTTCTTGGACCCCTCAACCCTCAGCGAGCCCTTCCTTTCCCAAACTACCACTAAATGAAGCAATAAATTTAATTCATTTCCCATTGTGTTTATTGCCCCAATGGTTTACATACGTTTCCTTCCTCTACCCCATTTTCAAGGAAAAAGCCTACTAGGAAAGCCAAATATGTAAAACAGCAATACAGACTAATAATGGCGCAAGTGAACCCAGTGCTCCACCTCTCATCCCCTACCTTTGAAGATGTTCAGCCAGGCAGTATTAAACTACTTGCCTATACCTCCAATAAATGTTCAATCTATCTTTTTGTATTATCTTTCCTCTAAATTATTAATTCCCTGGGGCATATGCTCTATCTTCTTGACCTCAAATTCATCTAATATTTCAGCATTATGTATCAGGTTCTGAGCCAACAAGGATATACTTTCATAATCTGGTCCTTAATACAATCTATGAGGTGGGCTTATTTTTATTTTTTTCATTTTACAACTGAAATGTAAAGGGTGGCTTGGAGTCAAAAACAAAACAAAACAAAACAACAAACCTGAATATCCATATTCAGGGCAAATCATATCCAGGTTCTCAGAGTCTAAATCTAGTGCATTTTCCATTTTACCACATTGCCTCTAGATCTGTTCTGGGCTATTCCTTTCCAGAGTTTCCAAGAGAGAGAGATCAGCTGGGGCCAGCATGAGAGAGGCTACAGATTCACAGTGATCATGAAGGCAACTTCAATACTGATCAAAATCATTTGGTCCTGCACCTATGACAATGCTCAGTATTCCAGCTAGTCCGTGGTTCTGGGCTACCCTTAACAACTCTTTACCTGTTCATCATTATCTCCAAAGCTTGAGAGGATAATGGCATCTTTTTATATCGACAATTAAACCATAAAACAAAATGTTAACATATCCAAGAATAAGTTATTTGCTTTCCTTCCCTCCATTTCAACTTCTTAACTTAAAACTGAGAACTAACAGCCTCAGAAGGATCACTATTTTTTTTTCTTCTATTTTACAGAAAAGGGGGCAGGACAAATGCTTATCTAATGAACAACTAAGAATTATATTAGGTCAACAAATCAAAGCAGAAAAATCACATGATCATCTCAATTGATGCAGAGAAGGCATTTGACAAGATTCAACATCCTTTCCTGCTGAAAACACTTCAAAAGATAGGAATACAAGGGAACTTCCTTAAAATGATAGAGGGAATATATGAAAAACCCACAGCTAATATCATCCTCAATGGGGAAAAATTGAAAACTTTCTCCCTAAGATCAGGAACAAGACAAGGATGTCCACTATCACCACTATTATTCAACATTGTGTTGGAAGTTCTAGCCAGAGCAATTAGGCAAGAAAAAGAAATACAAGGCATCAAAATTGGAAAGGAAGAAGTAAAACTATCACTGTTTGCAGACGATATGATAGTATATGTAGAAAACCCAGAAAAATCCACAACAAAATTACTAGAGCTAATAAATGAGTACAGCAAAGTAGCAGGCTACAAGATCAACATTCAAAAATCTGTAGCTTTTCTATACACTAGTAATGAACAAGCTGAGGCGGAAATCAAGAAACGAATCCCATTTACAATCGCAACTAAAAGAATAAAATACCTAGGAATAAATTTAACCAAAGAGACAAAAAACCTATATAAAGAAAACTACAAAAAACTGTTAAAAGAAATCACAGAAGACCTAAATAGATGGAAGGGCATACCGTGTTCATGGATTGGAAGACTAAATATAGTTAAGATGTCAATCCTACCTAAATTGATCTACAGATTCAATGCAATACCAATCAAAATCCCAACAACTTATTTTTCAGAAATAGAAAAACCAATAAGGAAATTTATCTGGAAGGGCAGGGTACCCCGAATTGCTAAAAACATCTTGAGGAAAAAAAACGAAGCTGGAGGTCTCGCGCTGCCTGACTTTAAGGCATATTATGAAGCCACAGTGGTCAAAACAGCATGGTATTGGCATAAACATAGATATATCGACCAATGGAATCGAATAGAGTGCTCAGATATAGACCCTCTCATCTATGGACATTTGATCTTTGATAAGGCAGTCAAGCCAACTCACCTGGGACAGAACAGTCTCTTCAATAAATGGTGCCTAGAGAACTGGATATCCATATGCAAAAGAATGAAAGAAGACCCATCTCTCACACCCTATACAAAAGTTAACTCAAAATGGATCAAAGATCTAAACATTAGGTCTAAGACCATAAAACAGTTAGAGGAAAATGTTGGGAGATATCTTATGGATCTTACAACTGGAGGTGGTTTTATGGACCTTAAACCTAAAGCAAGAACACTGAAGAAGGAAATAAATAAATGGGAGCTCCTCAAAATTAAACACTTTTGTGCATCAGAGAACTTCATCAAGAAAGTAGAAAGACAGCCTACACAATGGGAGACAATATTTGGAAACGACATATCAGATAAAGGTCTAGTATCCAGAATTTATAAAGAGATTATTCAACTCAACAACAAAAAGACAGCCAACCCAATTACAAAATGGGAAAAAGACTTAAACAAACACCTACCAGAAGAAGAAATACGGATGGCCAAGAGGCACATGAAGAGATGCTCAATGTCCCTGGCCATTAGAGAAATGCAAATCAAAACCACAATGAGATATCATCTCACACCCACCAGAATGGCCATTATCAACAAAACAGAAAATGACAAGTGCTGGAGAGGATGCGGAGAAAGAGGCACACTTATTCACTGTTGGTGGGAATGTCAAAGGGTGCAACCACTGTGGAAGGCAGTTTGGCGGTTCCTCAAAAAGCTGAATATAGAATTGCCATACGACCCAGCAATACCATTGCTAGGTATCTACTCAAAGGACTTAAGGGCAAAGACACAAACGGACATTTGCACACCAATGTTTATAGCAGCCTTATTTACAATTGCAAAGAGATGGAAACAGCCAAAATCTCCATCAACAGAAGAGTGGCTAAACAAACTGTGGTATATACATACGATGGAATATTATGCAGCTTTAAGACAAGATAAACTTATGAACCATGTAATAACATGGATGGACCTAGAGAATATTATGCTGAGTGAATCCAGCCAAAAACTAAAGGACAAATACTGTATGGTCCCACTGATGTGAACGGACATTCGAGAATAAACTTGAAATATGTCATTGGTAACAGAGTTCAGCAGGAGTTAGAAACAGGGTAAGACAATGGGTAATTGAAGCTGAAGGGATACAGACTGTGCAACAGGACTAGATACAAAAACTCAAAAATGGACAGCACAATAATACCTAATTGTAAAGTAATCATGTTAAAATACTGAATGAAGCTGCATCTGAGCTATAGGGTTTTTTTTGTTTTTGTTTGCTTGTTGGTTTGTTTGTTGTTGTTGTTTTTTACTATTACTACTACTTTTATTTCTTTTCTTTATATTAACATTTTATATCTTTTTCTGTTGTGTTGCTAGTTCCTCTAAACCGATGCAAATGTACTAAGAAACAATGATCATGCATCTATGTGATGTTGTTAAGAATTACTGAGTGCATATGTAGAATGGTATGATTTCTAAATGTTGTGTTAATTTCTTTTTTTTTTCTTTCCGTTAATAAAAAAATAAAAAAAAATAAAAAAAAAATAAAAAAAAAAAAGAATTATATTAGGGTATATGTCAGAGACTAGATATTGTATAAGGATTTAAAGTTGCAGGACTCAATCATTTGCAAAAGTAAAAACTTACCATATAAAAAATAGACCAGCTACATTAATATTGCAAGCACATTGAAATAAAAGACTGCAATCCAACTTTCAAATGTTTTATTTTTAGTGTTTTTAAACATTTTAATACAACAAAGATATAAAATAATATATATTAGTTAAATCTGGATTTAATTTAGAATCAAGCTATTTACTTATGTACAATACTGTGCTTCAAGGTATGGCTACCACAGGAACTTTCACATTTTCTAGTAATACTAGTTTCTCTGTGGATAGGGAGAGATTTGGGTAGAATTCTCAAAACTTACATGTCCAAGCTAATTTTGCTTCCCTCATTAAGTAACAGTTTTCACTTCTTTTGTTACTAGCCAGAAATCCTCCACTGTCCTAACAATCCATAGATTCTCTAATAAAAAATTATTAAGATTAAACATTTGTAATATGACTTTACTAACTGGTAACATTGCTTGGCTATCTATGCTCAAATCTTCAAACAATCCAGTAGATTAGATTGAAACAACAGACTTGAAATAACAATAAAATTAGCATAGTATTCCTTCTCCCTCTGTCAGGCACAAAAGCTTTGTTATGCTGAAACATGGAGTACATCTAATAAAAAGCCTTTTGATTACATTTAGAGTAGAATATGTTCTAAAAACCAACTTATTGGCAACTGAAATATCACATAGTTTTTTTTGTATTTATACATCTTTGTATTGGACTCGATGCAAAGGAATAGGTCACATTTTATTTTTTTGAAATTGGTGGCATTTGCTAGGGGCAATTTTAGCTATTCAAAGACAGGAAAACAAAACAAAACAAAAAAACCTCTTTCCTTTCTTATTGGTCACCTGAAGCATTGCATTCTCACCTTTGATGTTCCTAACAATTCTCTACAGAAGTCTAGGGAGAATTCAGGCTAAACTTTACATATCCAAGTAAACTTAACATTAAAACTGACATGCTTTGTTAGCTTTGAAAATGTCTAAGTGAAATCATTACTGCTTTAGAAAGCAACTGTATTATTCTAGAAGAGTTTTTCTTGTGTCAAGTACCTGAAAACCTCAAAGAATCAAGTGACTATAATTATAATTACTTTTGGTAAGGGTTAAATCTACAAAAAAGACTATCAAAGAATTAAGATGATTAAACCAGAGAGTTTAAAAGAAGAATATAGTTAATGTTCTCTGAAATTTGGAACTAGGATCCTTAAAAGAAGTTTACTATTAAATTAATGATGAAACTGCTTTTTGCTGAATATAGTCAAAGCAGGTTAGAGTTATGAAAATTACTTTAGTAACAAACACCATACAAACGGATTTTCCTAAACCAGACTGCTTCACCTTAGTTATTAAAGGATTTGGTTCCTCTGTTCCTCACTTATAAATTATAAGATTTTTTTGAATTCTAAGTAATAACACTCAGGGTAGGAAGATCACCACTTGGAATGTTGTTCTTAAAACATAGTTATACCACCAGCAGATCTATCTGGTCAGTGGGTTTTTCTTGAGATCAACCCATACTTATTTCACTGACTGGTTCTAAGGCTAAGCTTACTGCTTTCTGATTTGAAAGGATACTAATAAGTAGAGCAAGCATATAGAAGTTATATTTTTGCCCTAGCAATTCTGGTCACAGAGAACTCTGTACACAGCCAAAGGAGGGTGCCTCTAAATTATTCAGCGATAACAGCAAAACTTGCCTTCTTCAAGACCAAAATCAAGACCTACCAAAATCAATTATTCTGGGAGTAACACTGCTTTTGCCTGGGCTTTCAGAAAGAAAAAAAAAGGCAATGCTGTCCCCCAAGAACAAAGAAAATACATCCAAGACTTTCAACATAACCTCCCAGTTTACATAACAAACCAAAAACCTTGGTTTCTTCTATATTAATGTCTCATAAGCCTGCAAAGGGAGAACCAAATACAAGGTCAAAAATTAGGTAGTCCTAACTCATGTAAACTTCTCTCCTAGCCACATTCATGCCCAAAATGTAAACATAAATACGATCTTCACTATAGTTCAGATTTTTACAATAAAAGAAATACAAACACATAAAATCTGGAAATTTCTGGACAATACAAAAAAGTGACAAAAATGTAGGTTTCATGTTAAAAAAAAGCTGAAAATAATTTTGTCACAAATTTTCCAAGAAAGAGGATCAGAGATGATTAATTTTTGTAAACACTGCCTTGTAATAATTAGAACAATAAATTATAAAATCTAGCTTACCTGTTTCTCAAAACAGATACGAATAAATGCAAGGCTGAAAAGTTATTTTATAATCCTCATTGTAGTCTGTTGTTAGGCCACTTTTAATGGCAATAGCTCTACAAAGCTAGATGCTTTTTTTTTCTTTTCTATTTTGCTTTAGAATAGAATCCATGTAAAGGAAAGAAGACTGAGGTTAGGAAACTTACCATTAGGTAGCTATCTCTTTAACATTTTAAGATTAATGCTGCCACAGATTTTTTTCTGAACTTCTTCTCAAAAGCCAATATCAGTCCCTCCCTAGCTAAATTTGGTCCTGTTCTGCCACTTGGAAAAAAATGGCATATCACTTCTTTTGACCTCAAGGGTCACACCCATTCTAACTGGGAGGAGAAATATCCTTTATCCTTCATGATTATATAATTTCCTTAGATGAAATGTTTTCATTTTTTTATCCCAAGCATGTAAAAGAATCAATAATTTAAGACATTAGATGATTCTGAACTATGAGATTTAAAATATAATAAAACTGGAATTGCCTTGTATCATTTCTCAAATGAGAAATAAAAAATAATGTTCAGAACAGATTCAAATGGGTGTCATTCAGCATTGGGTGAAATGTGTTTGTGTAATACCACTTTCCTACCAAATTCATTTAGTATTCCCCTGTAGCTCATATGGGGTGGGAGTGTGAATTAAAGTATTTCACCAGGTAAGGAAGGAATAGGCTTCTTGAGGGGCCTAATTTTAGATTTTAGTATACCAGCACATTTTCTAACTTCTTGTTTAAAAATGGAATGTAAACACTACACAATTAATATTCCAAGTGGCTAAAGCTTACCAGTTGAGGTTCAAATTCTAATTCCATAACCATCTTACTATCATAACTCCTACACAAAATCATTAAAAGTAAAGTGACAGATGTTATCATGGGGGAAATTACTTAAGGTACTAAATTTCTAGTGTTGTAAACAGCAACTAAATTATAGCACATCCTGACTGTCAAAATAAGATTAAATAGAAAGAATGTATGTACATATTTTATTTAAAAATAGAAAATAACAAAACCTTTTAGTATCCAAGTATGTCTGAGACTGCCTACTTCTGTTTAGCAAGAAGGAGATATTTCAATAACCAAGTTTTATTATGTCTGAAACTTGTTATAAATTTCTCTCCATTAAGAGAAAAAGAGTTTGCATGCATACCTCTCTATTTAAGGACATAAGAACTTCACCTAGCATCTGGTAAAACAGTCCTATTTTGCTTATTTAATAACATCATTAAAAAAGCATAAAATTGGGCTGTCATCTATCTAACAACTATAGCACAAAGTGATTCCAGGTACCTACATTTCTAAGATTAAGTCAATTTTATTTTTACGTATGCAACCATTTTTCACTCATGAATACCTTCTGATGGTCATACTGAACGCATAGAACAAAACAGGAACTGCAACGTTTGTTGCATCTTTGGTTAAAAAAAAAAGCCAGTACTACATCTGCACTGATGAGGCAGATGGTTTCCTCAACAGTACTGTCACCTCATCAGCTGCCTCTTTCACTTTCTTCTTGTTTCAGGCATCCGGGTTTATTCAGTATACTTTTCTTAAAGACAGTTCAGTAGGCAAAATTATTTGTCAATAAAATGTATCACTTTCCAGAGCTGCATTTTCTAAACAGACACAGAGATTAGTTCAAAGAACAAGTATTGCTCACTTGGTAGCTATTTCTCCTTTAAAGATAATAAGGAGCTTCAAAAAATATTATTTCTTGACTAGAGTATTACTTGGAATCAATAAAAATTCTCAACCAGCAAACTGATGATTTGCTTAAGTTCAGTAAGAAAATACTCAACAGGTAAGGGCAACAGCCTGACTTCAATCACAAACATTATTAACTCTCCCTAAAGAGAAGGGCAGAACACATATACTTAAGTTTTCTGTTCAAACAGCTATGTAAAGACCCTTGATTGTTTTCTTGCTTTTTACAATCACAGCCCTGCTCCAAACAAGGAACTTTACTTTGTCAACACATAAGCCAAAAAGCAAGGTATTCAGGAACAACCTAGGGGGAGAAAGCATCGTTATTCATTTTCAACAATTACTTTGCATTTAATCACGAACCCATGACAAAGATACTGTCTTCAACCAATCAGTCTTTTCATTATCGTTGGTTTTGAAAATGGCCAACAATATTCATTAGGCACCGTGCCATTAACATTGCATTCAAAGAAAGAAAACATGGGAAACCAAATCCTTGCTCTCCTGCTCTGCTGATATGCTCTGGTATTGGCCAGAGTATGGTAGTACAAAAAGAGTCTTGTTGTGATATAAAAAGCAATAAACACATCAATGGAATAATGTTCATGGGCAGCCAAAATGAAGAAGATTCCAAAGAGGTTGAGAACCCAGGATAAAGTGTGCAAGAAATTCCAGCTTCTTGGTGTATCTGAGAAAAGGACAGAAAGATCATTTCAAAACCACACTCCTTTCAATGCCTCTAAGTTACAAGGTTTCTTATGTCAATTCTGTTTTACCCATTCTTCATTGGACTTCCCATAGTCTCCTCTGCAGCCTGTCATCTAATATGCATAGCAACACTACAGAGATACTTACATTCAGTGACAAAGAAATTCAGCATAGTCAGGACAACTGTGTGGCCACTGAACATATAATCTCCACAAGTGTGAACACCAGTCAGGGTCATACCAAAGCCACTCCAAATGGCAAAGGCCCGGTGTAATTTCTCCCATACACTGCCATATATCTATAAAGAAAATTATGAATTAGTGCTTCAAATGCTTAGTGAATTAGAGGTTTCCCAATATCCACTCCCACTGAAATTCAAATGCTGAGACTTAGAAGTAAGAACTCATTGATTGTAACCATATCAAGAATGTTTGTATGTTTGTTTGTCGTTTACAATAAAAATATAAAAAAAAAATAGTAGGATCTAAGAACTTAAAGCAAACAGATCCCTATCCTAATTTTATTTATTTATTTATTTATTTATTTTGCACCAGCAGGCACCAGGAATCAAATTTGGGTCTCCAGCATGGCAGGCAAGAACTCTGCCTGCTGAGCCCCTGTGGCCTGCCCACTAGCCTAATTTTAGGCAAACCTCAAAAATGGCGGTCAAAATTTGACTATACGCAGAAATATTTTGGTAATGAAATGAAATCAATATGATTCAACTTTTCCACTAGGAATTCCTTTACAATAAAAGGTCACTTTAATGCAAAAACATTTCCAAGTTTTTAATTCAGTATTATAATAGTAATTGCTCAACTATCCTTTGCCAATGAAAAATAGGCTATGACAGAAACCAAAGGCTACCATTCAATATCCATCCTCTCCTTCTTTCCTGAATTTATTAAAATTCCTCAATTTTATTTTGAGGCAGTAGTGAATTCAGCCAAAAAACTGCATTTCCCAGCCCTCCTTGCAGCTAAGTGTGGCCATGTGGACTAATTTCCTTACAATAAAATATGAATAGAAGTAGAACTCTATTTGCAAAGGAAAGACAAAATAGTTAGGAGGACTTTTTTGTCTTTTTGCCTTTCCCTCATTTAGCCTACAACTCAGATATGATAGCTGAAGCTCTGGGAATGCAACTTCTTGGGCCACAAAGTGGCCTTGAGGATTCAAACTAATTAACTTAAGGATTCAAACTAATGAGGATATTAGAGTAGAAAGACAGTAGAATCATGGTTTTTTGATTACTCCACTAAATTACCACATGAGAACTAGATTGCACTTTCAGACTTCTATTATAACACAGAATAAACTTGTGAGTTTAGTAAACCAGTCATTTTGGATTTTCTATTATTTGCAGCCAAACTTAATCCCAACTCCCACACATAAATTTTTTTTAAAAATCCATTTTGAGAAAGGATTCGAGAAACATTCATTTAAGAAAAAATGTATTTAATATACAATAACAATAATGATATAAGAAATAGCTCAAATTTCACACACACCATGTACAAGATATGCTAAGTGCTTTATGTGTTACTGCATGTAACTCCCACAACAATCCTATGAGGTGATTTAATTGTGCAGATGAGGAAGCAGTGGTTTAGAAAGTTCTAATCGGTAGTAAGTGACATGGCCAGGATGTGAACCTAGTGAATCCAATTCTAAAGCCCAATCTATGTCTTAAACATTATACTGTGGGTAATGACTAAAAAAAACAAACTCACTAGATATCACAATCCCATCAGAACTCTTACCTGCTGATTAAATACTGCCCAGCTTTACCTTTCTGCCTTAATTGAGGGCATGGGAGAGGAATTTATTATTGGAGAAAATGAGAGAAAAGGTGCTAAGCAAGTGCTCATTGTTAGGTTTTTCTCTGAAGTCTAATGAGGACAGAGTCAGTGATGTTACTATTGTGAAAGTAAAAAATTAGGCAGCGCAGAGAAGGATGGCTAGGAAAATGGTTCTGCCAAAGATTGGAAACAAGTGATACTAGTCAAAAGAAAGCAATTACCACTCAATTATTCAATTCTCTCTATCCCTTTCCATCTTCACTGTCCAAATATTCTTCTACAAATACCCAAACTAAAATACTCCACAGAATGAACAGGATGTTTTAAGAGGATGATTTGCTTTAAGTGTGTTTTTTCCTTAAGGTGGACCCATTGCTAAATTTCATAAGCAATCATGCTCTTGGATTCTGTCCCCAATCCTCCTATGTCTCTGAATGCAATTTCAAGCAATTAATTTATTACAATTAAAGTGCCTGAAGAAGTTCACTGTAGAGAATCTGATTGCTAGTTATTATCACCTTAACGTTCTATTTTTAACGATTGCTTGAAGTAATACAGGTCGATAAGTAGGTTATATTATGACTTAAATGCAATTACAGTATTTAGGGCAGATTCAAATAGAAATGTCCATATATAATGGTAATGAAAAATAGGCACTAGAGGCAGAAAAAGCTTGTCCATACTGTAGAGGATGGCATTTATTTTTGTAATACGTGGCACCCTATGCACATCTATCCTCTATAGTAACTATCCTACAATTAAACCTCTCAGCTACAGAAAATTCTCTTTTCAGTATATAAGCCTATATTTTTCTTCTTTTAAATCTCTTCTAATCAATTAGCAGAGCATTTTGGAGGAAACTGTTCTATATCTATTTCAAATCATGTACAAAAACAAGTTCAAAACAGATTAAAGATTTAAATATAAAAATAAGACCATAAAAGCATTAGATACCATTTTTTGTTCATCAAAATGTCAGTAACTCAAAATACTGACAATAAGAAGTGCTGGCTAGGGGATGGGGAAACTGACATGGATACTGGACATGGATATTAGTACTAGCACAAAACTGGTTTTTCTAATGGGTATTTTAGCAATATGTATCACAACGTTTAGTGGACATACCCTCTTTCTTTTTTTCACAGGGACAGGTACCAGGAATCCAACTCCAGTCTCTGGCATGGCAGGTGAGAACTCTGCCTGCTGAGCCATGGTGGCCCACCCTATACATATCCTTTTGAGCTATAATTCCGTTTCTAGGAACTTATCTTGAGGAAATAATTGAATAAGTGCAAAAGCATAAATGTACAAGGATGTTTATTGTAGCATTGTTTATAAATAATAAACTTTGGGAACAACATAGACGTCCATTATTTGAAGACCTGTAAATCATACAATGGAATACTCTGCAGCTATTAAAAAGATGATGTATAGCCATATGTATTTCTTCAGAAAAACAGTAAAACAACATACTATTAAATAAAAAACATGGTAGTCAAAGATGTCTGAAATGTAATTCTATCTTTTGTTCAAAAGTACCTATGTAGGGCACCCTGCCTGGATCAAGCTGGTGGGATGAGATGCTTCAGGGTTCTATCCCTCCACAGAGGCTATGAACAACCAGACAAGAACTGGAAGAAACATCTTTCCAAAAGTTCCAGAAAACAGTTAAAGCGTTGCAGTAACAGGGCAAGCACCAAATTAAGAAAAAGGCCACTTAAAAATGGTTGGATCTCTACTGAGCCAGCCTTAAGAGCCAACACTGTCCAGCATTTGTAGTCTCAAAGCTAAAGAGATAACTTAAAGAGAATAATTTGTGGATTTGCCAATTTTTTTCATTTAAATGTCAAACAATAAAATGGCATATAAAGTAATTTTAATGGAAATGCCAATTTTGTGAAATAAAGGTCACTTATTATCTAAACATTACCACACACACAAAATTATAGGCTCTTGGCACCTTGGCTGGTCCCTCCCCCATCCCCTCACTGGCACAGTGCAGAGCTGGACTGTGTTCCCACTGCAGATCCCTTGTTTCAGTTCTAGATGGGGCAGAGTAACCCTTGTGCACATACTGGAAGCATGTATTTCTGGTCCAATTGGTCTGGTGGTGGCCTAAAATACTTACTGTCACAGAACCATCATAGAGCTCTCCTAAAGAATGCTGTGGGAAAGCAGTCAAGTTGTGCTGCCTAAGGCAAGGGATTGCCCAGGCTGTGAGGAAATTATTTCCTGGGGAAGAGGGGATTCCTAGGTTGACAAACCAGTACAAGACACATGCACAGGAAGGATCAGGGAGACCCCTATGCTTTGCCTGGAGCTATTCTCCAAACTCACTATTTGGATAAGCACTGAAGGAGAACACTTACACAGATCAAGTTGCAAAGACTGGGAAATGCATTTTTATTTTTTTCTCTTCTTTTTCTTTTTTGTTAGCTCCTAGTATTCAAGGAAAGCTCTGTTATAATACTAGCAGGATACAGACTTATGAAAAGGAAACAAACACAGCTGAAGGCCACTGTAACAGAAATTGAAAGTTCCTTTGAGAGGGGAATTCAGCAGATTGGATTTGGCAGAAGAAAGAATAGGTGAACTTGAAGATAAGACAATTGAAATCATCCAGTCTGACGAGAAGGAACAAAGAATGAAGAAAAATGAATAGAGACTAAGAAAACTGTGGGGCACCATCAGCATACCAATATATACATTGTAGGAATACCAGAAGGAGAAGGAGAAAAAGGAGCAGAGAGATATTCAAAGAAATAATGGCTGAAAACTTCCCATATTTAACAGAAGACATGAATATACATATTCAAGATGCTCAACAAATTTCAAACAAGATAAATCAAAACAGACCCATGCCCAGGAACATTATAATCAAATGGCAGAATGTCAAAGAGAGAATGTGGAAAGCTACAAAAGAGAAACAACATGTCACATACAAGGGAGTTTCAATAACATAAAGTGTTGATTTATTACTAGAAGCCATAGAAGCAAGAAGGCAGTGGGAAGACATATTTTAAAACTATTAAAAAAAAAAAACTGTTAATCAAGATTTTATATCTGACAAAACTGTCTTTCAAAAATGACCATATGATGGCAAATGATGGTGTATACTTATGAAGGAAGGTTGTGCTGCTACAAAAAGGAACAAAATCATGAGGCATGCAATGATGTGAATGAACATGTGGGACATTGGGTGCGACAAAATAAGCCAGAAACAAAAGAACAAGAATGGTATGGTCATGTTTAGAAAATGCTTATAAGAAAACAGGGACCTAGATTGTAAGCTTTTAGGGCAGACACATTAAGTCCGGAGTGGTGATTATTATTTCTGGATTTTGAGAGGCTGTTTTATATATATATAATCTGATGTTTAGTGATAAGAAGAAAGCTGAACTGGTTGCAGTTAAAGTAATTCAGAACATAGGGGTAAGGAAGATGGTGTCGATCTTTCAGACCCACACATACTCTTTGAGACCAATGGAAGAAAGGTTTATTTGGTCTGGAACTTAAATTTTCTGTAGTGCATAATCTAATTCAACCTATCTGTATAGCTCATTTGAATAAATGAAACACAGGGAGCCCAGAATAAGAAAGAGGTCCTTTAATCCTGTATAGGTTATTGTAATGCCTGGATACATCTTAGAGTATATTAAGCAGATAATCAAAAGTATTGGCAAAGACTCGAGGGATGGGAGAAAGAATATGGAACTATTAAACCTTACCATCAGGGAATTCCCTGATACTGTGTCAAACTTTAGGGACACCCAAATCAATAGGTCATGACCTCAATCTTGAGGCTTACTCTTGTGAAGTTTATGTAAGTAGGAGAGATGCTTAGACTACCTATAAGCATGCCTTAAGATTTACTTCTCGAGGACCTCTTTTGTTGCTCAGATGTGGCCTCAGTCTCTCTAAGCCCAACTCTGCAAGTGAAATCATAACTCTCTCCCCTACATGGGACATGACATCCCCAGGTGAAAGTCTCCCTGGCAATGTGAGACATGACTCCCAGGGATGAATCTAGATCTGGCACCATGGGATCAACAATTCCATTTGACCAAAAGGAGGAAAAGAAATGTAACTAATAAAATATCAGTGGCAGAGAGAGTTCAAATAGAGTCAAGAGGCTACTCAGGAGGTTGCTCTTATGCAAGAAGCTTCAGTTAGGCCTTGCTACCTATCATAACCTGTCAACCCCCAATCAGGATCATTCCAGCCAAACCTAAAGAATACCTAGGGCAATTTTTAAGATTCCACAAAGGTTCCATGCTCTAAAGTAACTTCCCAGAAACCTACAACCTCCAGATGGGTCCCTGGTCCAGATAAGTCCTGAAACCTAGCCCAGCCTCTCCAGAACATCAGATGGTTGCATCTCCCTACCCTATATTAGTAACAGTCCTTTCCAATATGAAAAATTTAGAATTGCCATAGCCTGAACACCCCTATAGAGAGGGATGGAAAGATCAAAGGTGATTGTGGAGTTACACAGAGAAGATAGGATTTAACAAATGAATATGAATGCTGAATCATTAAATTGATATCTCTTTTTGTCTCCAGTATTTTAGAATAGCTAGAAGTAAAAACCTAAAATGTGACATTGTAACCCATGTCAAAGTCTGAAATACGTTCTACAACTAATTGTGGTGCTGTGCTTTGAAATTTATAACCTTGTTGTATACATATTATTTTTCACAAAAAAAGGAGGAAAAAAGTCGATTGTGATGATTAAAAAAATATTTAAGCCCTCTAGCCTCCTATATTCTGGAGCAGCTAGAAGGAAAAATCTGAGCGAATAGTACAGTAGCCCATGACAAATTCTGGGATCTGTCCTATAGCTACTTGTTGATGAACACTTTGAAAACTATTGTTTTTTATTTCTTTGCTTTGTGTATATATTATACAATATAAAAAGTTTTAAAAAAATGACCACAAGATTAAGACATTCCCAGATAAACAAGAGCTGAAGGACTTTGTCACCATTAGATTGACTCTACAAGAAATGCTAAAGGGAGTACTGCAGATTGAAATGAAATAACTCTAGACAACTGACTGAAGCTACATGAAGAAATAAAGATCTCCAGTAAATATAATGATGCAGATAAACATAAATACCAGTACTATTTTATTTTTGAATTGTAATTTCACTTTTTACTTCCTAATAAAACTAAAAGGCGTATGACTAAAATGGAATGATAAATCAAAATAAATGGTTTTGGACTCCTAATGTATAAATATGTAATCTGCGATAAGAACTACACAAAGGTGGGGGGTAGAGGGGTGGAGGAACATAGTTTATGTATGCTGGTGAAGTTTTTAGCTGGTATCAAAGTAAACGAGATTGTTATAGATTTACTACGTTAAATTTAAGCCCTATGGTAATCACAAAGAAAAATCAGAGAAATGAAAACTTAAGGAGACAGAAAATAGAGTGAGAATTACTAGAGGTGGGGGTGAGAGCAATGGGGAGCTAATGTAAAATGAGTGTAGGGCTTCTGTTTGGGATAAAGGGAAAATTCTAGTAATGGATAGCAGTGAGGGTACTACAACATTATGAATGTGATTAATACCAATGAATAGTATGCTTGGAAGGGTTGGGATGAGAAGATTTATGTCATATATATATATTTCCACAATTAAAAAAGATAAAGGAACTAAAGAGATGATGACAATTAAATGCAATACATGATATTGGATACGATCTAAGAATGGAAGACAAAAGGTTCAAAAAGACATTATTGGGACATAAGAGAAACTTAGAATATAAAATGTAAACTTTATATCAACTTTAAATTTCTTGAACATGACAACTGCACTTATGGTGATTATTTAAGTGAATATCCTTATTTGTAGGAAATACACATGAAAGTACTATATGTTCAAGAAATATGATGGATGCAACTTGCTTTCAAATGTTCAGAAAATAGATAGATGATACATATAAATAGATGACAGAGAAAGAGAGAGACAGAAAGGAAGAAAGAAAGAAAGAGGGGGGAAGATGAAGGGAGAGAAAGAAATGGGAAAGGTGACAAAATGTTAAAATTGGTGGATATGAGTACCTGGGGGTAGGGGTATGTTGGAGTTTCCTATATAGGGTTTGTATTATTTTTGCCACTGTTCTGTAAGTTTGAAAGTACTTCAAAATACAAAGTTAAAAAAAAAAAGAAAAAGAAAAAAGTATCTATGTATATAAACTGATGTGTGTATTTATGAACACACTTAAAAAGGGCCTATATGGCTATACACACAACTGTTAACAGTATTATTTATGGGGTAGAGTGAAAGAAGGTAGAATTATATGAGCATTTTGCTTTTTAATTTATATACTTCTATATAATTTGGATTTTAACATTAAGCTTATATAACTTGATAATTAGAAAAAATTATTTTTCTTTTTGAAAACCAAACCAGTTTTTACCTTAAAAATAAAACATTGTCTTTACACTAAATGCTAAATGTCTTGTTAGCCGTTTCCTTTTCTCATTGGTCTGTCTAAGCATTCCTAATACCTAGAGAAAGTTCTGATACGCTTCAGCTTAAGAGTATATTTTTAGGTCCTGATCTCCTTGGGTTACTTAATCTTCCCTTGTGGGCATTTCAGCTATTTATATTGCAGTAGAAGAAATGATGCAACTTTTTTTTTTTTTAAATACTTTACAAACAACATTGAAATAGCAACAAAAGGTATTAATACATTTGAGTAACTGGCAACACAGAACTAAAGCTTGGAGATTTAGAAAAGGTAGGATAATAAATTGTTTGGTCAAATTTAATGAGTCACAACAGCAAACTATATACATATATATATACATATATAGTACAGAGGATTTTCAGGGTCTATTTTATTTGTAAAGTAATTCATTACCCTTTTTTTGTGTTTGTGCATTCCCCATATGTATAATTTCTCATCTTTCAGTTTACCCAGAAGAGGTGCTATGTCTACAAATGTACTAAAACAACAAGCAACTAAGAGTAAAACAAAAACTAAAATCAGCCATCATTCTGTATAACCCCGCAAAAGCAAAGTTTAGAGTACGGGTATTCTAGAGTACTCTAGAGTACTAGAAAAATGGAAAATGGTCAAATGGCAACATTTAAAAAAAAAGGAGTGATGATGACAATGAAGGGACTAGGATCATGGCATATGTGGAACTAAAGACATTGAGGATGGCAAGCCTGTGAAAAAGGGTACGTAAGGAAAAATGGTAATAATAAGAAACATATTATTACTTTTTTTTAATAGCTCCACAGGGTAAAACTAGTATCATGGGTAGAAGTCACAGGGAGATAGATTCCAGCTTAAGATTTTTAAAATCAAATTATTTCTAGAGGTTTATTACAGACATTGCAAATACTGAAAAGCACATTTTAATATTAAAAGCCAAATCTTAGCCCGATCAATTACATGGTACCATCAATCCACAAAGAACAAGAAAGAATGATATAGAGCATAGCAGGCTACCTTTCCAGTACACTGTAGGTGCTGTCCTGGCACGGAGAGGGAGGTCACAAACATGGTAAAGCAGCGAAGCAAGAATACAGTGCCCATCAGACTACAGAGCCTTCGCAGAAGTATTGACCTGTGAACAGAGCAACCACAAAGGGGGAATGATCAAAGAAAACAAAGCAAAACACCCCAAATGCCAAATGTTTACTTAAAGAGGCAGTAAGAAGGAAAGCCATTAGACTCTTGAAGAAAGCAGAAATCATAAAAGACCGTGTAGAGTACAACAGAACTTTCTGTAATGATGAAAATGTTCTCTACCTATGCTTGTTTAATATGCCATCCATTAGTCACATACAGCTCTTGAGAACTTGAAATGTGGCTAGTGTAACTGAGGAACTGAATTTTAAACTTTATTTCATTTTAATGAATTTACATTTAAATTTACATAGCCACTTATGGCTAGTGCCGGCCACATTGGACGTTGGAAACCAAAAATGGATTCTAAGAGCATCATTTCATTGATAAAATAGTATGGTTAGGACAAAGTAAAAGAATAATGCAAGATTAGTACCAAGCTTCATTCTTAGTTAGTATTATTCCCATTACTCATAAATGATTTATTCAGAAGTAAGTTTTATTTTGCTTATATATATACAACACTGTAAACTGGTTAATGATAGCAGCTACCTAATAAAAATTCTAAGTTCTTTACTTACATTTAAGCTAAAAAATACTAAGTTTTATAGCTAGGATTATATCTCAATCAAAAGTTTTGAATAACAATAATTTGGCTAATAATGAACTGTACTGCTTGCTATATTATATATTTTAATGTTTTATCTCTTCAAAACAGACTATAAGATTCTTGAAAGCAGGGACTATGCATCACATCTTTTCAAAATGTTCCTCCCTCCCTCACTAAATGCACTGAAAACAAGGCTATTGTCAAACTTTAGTGTCTACACCTAAGACAAAGTCTAGGCATAATGTAGGAATGCCTACAGTGTATGATAGTGACTAAATGTACAAATTTAAAAATGTTTTTGCATGAGGAAGAACAAAGTAATGTCATGACTGCAGGGTGCTGAAAATAGATGGTAATTAATATTTTAAAATTTTAACTTATATGTGAGACTAAAGCAAAAAATGTTTATTTGGTAAAAATTTATATTTTGACTAGTGCAGTTCCTAATATAACTTATGTGGCCAGCTTAACTGAACACCAAAAATACATGGAACTTTGAGTAGGGCACAAAATTTTGTAGGTTTGCCAGAGTGATGCCCCAATTTGAACAGTGACTAAAAACGTATTTGCAAAATCCCCTTGGGGGAATGGTGAGAAAGGGGGAAAATTCAACTTCCCCAAGTGCAGAATTCTTTTTTTTTTAATTAATTAAAAAAAATTTTTTTTAAATACCAAAAAACACCAAACAAACGCAAACATTCGTAACTTTTGATCATTCTGTTCCACATATATAATCAGTAATTCACAATATGATCCACAGTTGCATATTCATCATCATTATCATTTCTTAGAACATTTGCATCTATTCAGAAAAAGAAATAAAAAGAAAACAGAAAAAAATTCATACATACCATACCCCCCACCCCCCTCACTCTAAATTTATTTTAACATTTGTTCCCCCTATTATTTATTTTTATTCCATATTTTTTACTCATCTGTTGATAAGGTAGATAAAAGGAGCATCAGAAACAAGGTTTTCACAATCACACAGTCACACTGTGAAAGCTATAGGCTGAGCCCCCAATCTTGGGGTTTGTTCACCTGAAACTTAACCCCACAAAGGATAGGTCAAGCCTACTTAAAATTAGGCCTAAGAGTCGCCCCCAAGAGAACCTCTTTTGTTGCTCAGATGTAGGCTCTCTCTCCAGCCAATACAACAAGCAAACTCACCAACCTCCTCCTGTCTATGTGGGGCGTGACTCCCGGGGGTGTGGACCTTCCTGGCAACGAAGGACAGAAATCTTTGGCTGAGCTGGGACTCAGCATCAAGGGATTGATAAAACCTTCTTGACCAGAAGAGGGAAGAATAAAATGACACAAAATAAAGTGTCAATGGCTGAGAGATTCCAAACAGAGTCAAGAGGTTATCCTGGAGGTTATTCTTATGCATTAAATAGATATCACCTGTCTAGTTAAGGTGTAACGGAGAGGCTGGAGGGAACTGCCTGAAAATGTGGAGCTGTGTTCTGGTGGCCATGTTTCTTGAAGATAATTGTACAATGATATGGCTGTTGCAATGTGGCTGTGTGGTTGTGAGAACCTTGTGTTTGATGCTCTTTTTGTTTACCTTATCGACAGATGAGCAAAACATATGGATTAAAAATAAATAAATAATGGGGGAACAAATGTTAAAATAAATTTAGTAGATTGAAATGCTGGTGATCGGTGAAGGGAAGGGTTAAGGGGTATGGTATGCATGAATATTTTTCTGTTTTCTTTTTATTGCTTTTTCTGAATTGATGCAGATGCTCTAAGAAATGATCATGATGATGAATATACAACTATGTGATAACAGTGTGAGTTATTGATTATATAACAGAATGGAATGATCATATGATAAGAATGCTTGTGTTTGTATATGGTTATGTATCATAAATAAAAAATAAATAAATGGAAAAAAAAAAGATGTAACGGAGAGGTGGAGGGAACTGCCTGAGGGTATGTTTCTTGAGGATGGTTGTGGTGGTGTGGCTTTCACAGTGTGACTGTGTGACTGTGAAGACCTTGTGTCTGATGCTCCTTTTATCTATCTTATCAACAGATGAGTCAAACATAACGGCATAAAAATAAATAATAGGGGGAGAAATATTAAAATAAATTTAGTAGATTGAGGTGCTGGTGGTCGATGGGAGGGAGGGGTAAGGGGTATGGAATGTATGAATTTTTTCTGTTGTCTTTTTGTTTCTCTTTCTGAATTGATGCAGGTGTTCTGGGAAGTAATCATGGTGATGAATGTGTGACTATGTGATGATGCTGTGAATTACTGATTGTATATGTAGAATGGAATGATCACATGTTGGGAGTATTTGTGTCTGTTATATTATTTTTAAAAATTTAAAAATTAATTAAAAAAAAAGATGAAGCCTAGGAATCTGAATTTTGATAAGTACTCAAGGTGATTTTAATGAGAACAGAACATGAACTACACTTTGAGAAACACTTTCTTAGACTAACTAAACCAACACTTGTATAACCTGCCACTGCTATGCTCTGCTAAAGCTACAAAGGTTTCCTAGTGATGGAAAATTCTGTCTGGTTTTGAAGAGGAGATAAATTCAAATTGAAATCCATAAAGCAAAGTTGAACCAGAGAACAGCAATGATAATGTGTTTTTAAACCATTTCTGGTTTTAAGCAGTCCAGAGTTAAAAAAAATTACTTCAAAATGGAAGAGGGAGATTCCAACTGGCCTAAAAGTGTGACAAGATTAGCACTCACGTTTCTTTTCATCTTCAAAACACTAAAATAACTGCTGTTTAAGCCTATCATTTACCTCAAGCATTCCCTGGTGAGGAGAAAGGATCTAAGGATCAAAGAAATTGCCCTTATTTCTCTTCAGTAGTCCAAAGAGAGTGGACACAGCTACAACATCCATTAACTTTATAGTTCTTTAAATTTTTCTGTCTTATTTTTGGCTTAAATCAAGTAATTTTCCCATTAAATTGGGAAAGGAGTCTCCTCTTAGGCTTCCTTTCTTTTTTTAGTTTAAAAAAAACACACAACAACTTTCCTCTATATTTCTTGGTGAAGCACTTCCCCCTATTCAGCAACTTCCCATAGCACCTGAAATAAACCATACTGAGTAGATGAATATGGTGTACAAAATAATCTCTTTTTTATGAGCCTCCTCCAAGCAGAGAACAAGTTCATGCATCCATACATTCGACCAGACTGTCTCCGCAGGAGTTTTTATCCTTCTATGGAAAATGACATTTCCTGCTGGTTTCTAAAAAAAGATAAGGCTAGACTGTCAACAGTTGGCCCATTGTTGATCATCCCCATTTCTGATGTTTCGCTGCAAAATACCTTCAAAATATTACTAAATAGATAACATCTTAGACTGAGTCTTTAGGTGATCAAACCCACTATAACTATAATGTCACAGTGACCTTAAGAAAATTAAGGAAACCAGAAAGGGAAAAAACAATATTTGATCATCTTTACACAACAGAGTCAAACTCTTTTAATCGTTTAATGGAATGAGGGAGGTACCTGTGCTTGTGCAGAAGAAGAACCAGGAGCCAAATATAGCACAGTATCATGCCACATACTTCTGTCATGGCAAAGGCCCATGGAATTCTAGGAACACTGGAAGAAAAGAAAAATTAAAGTTTTTCTATATGAACTATCTTTTTAATAAGATACTCTTCTATAAATGGTCTTTAAATTGCTTTATACAACGTTTACATCTTTTAGACGATATTTTGAACTTGGGGGAAAAATTGTTTCATAAAATACCTTCATTTGTCAGAAACTTATGTTGGGTGATTACCCATCATGGGTCACTATAAAGAAATAGCAGTCCTTTTCTACCTCCCTAGACCTGGATGCAATAGGATGGCCTACAAAAACAATGGGAGAAAGGCTCACTTCTTGCATGATGAGCTCATTTCTGAACTCAACTAGGGCTTGAACTTGCTGGGACAGCTTCTTTGGGCACCCCTTCCTTGCCACAGAACACCTCTTTTTATATATTTTTGGTTTTGTTTTAGAAGCAGTAAAATGGAATTTTTTTTTTTTACAGTCCTTTTTCTCTGTCCACCTTTGTTTTGTATTCCCATTTTCTTCTATCTTTTCCACTGGTCCCTCTTCTCTCCTCACCAAATCCATAGCTCCTGTAGTTACCAACTAGATTAAGAGACACGTCATGTTTCTTATTTAAAAACAGGAAAGAAAAGAGAGAACGGAAGGGGGATGGGGAAATAGGAAAAAATGGAAATGCAATAAGCTAAATAGGTCATCTCTGGATGACCGGGATATTCGTGGTTTAATTTTTATTCTTTGTAGATTTCCACTAAAAATTATAAAATAAGCATGTATTAACTAATTAAAGTTATTTTAAAAGAGAAAGCATGAGATAAAAAAGATAGGAAAAATACTGAAAGAGTCTATTCCAAACCTTACTTAGAGTAACAGAAGAGAGTCAATCATCTTCATTTAGGGACTCATCTTTTACCTATTACTCCAGGAAAAAAAAGATTCATGTATTTTTAGCCTATTGCTGCCTTATTTATTTGACATGACTGGGAAAAGGTTTAATTCATATAACAGAAATTTTCAGATAAAGATTCCTTTAAATAACTTCTGAAAAGTTTTAACTTTAAAAGTAACACTTTTTAAAAACTATATCTATATAATAGTTGTGCAAAGCTTATGACAAAAATGAGTCTTCTGCCCCCATCCCCCAACCTAAACTTACTTCTTGCTCCCCAGAGTAGCTGTTTCACCTGGCTTAAAACTTTTGATCACACCTCCACAATACACACACACACACACACACACACACACACACACACACACACACACAGTACTCTCCCATTCTTTCCAAACCATTAAATTCACGATTTCATTTATAATATTTACAACTTTTACTTACTGTAACTTTGTAAATATCATTCATAGCCAAATCGGTAGGGAACAACGATGATTAAATTTTCTTTTGCACAACTTCTTATAATTCTCTAGAGCTAATAAATACCTTCTTTCAAAATTCTTTCTTTTATGTTCCTATTACCAATTCATCCTAAACAATTCTATCAATTTCATTTGTCCTTGGGGGAATCTCTTCTAGAGCACCTTTTCCTCTTATCACAAGTTAAAATGGCTGTATTTTCTAGAACTCTTGCACAGTTACTTTCTGGAATAAAATTTGACCCCCATCTTGGAAATCCCCCGTATCTCTTTTTTACACTGGACCCTGTTTTCTGAATCCCATAGCCTCCTCTTTCTCGATTTACTTCTTAGTTTTTGGTTTGTCTGTTTTAACTGTTTTTTTTGGGGGGGGGCATAGGCAGGCACCAGGAATCCCATCCGGGTCTCTAGCATGGCAAGCGAGAACTCTGCCTGCTGAGCCACTGTGGCCTGCCCTACTTCTTAGGTTTGATGGCATATAACCTCCATCTATTTTCTGAGAAAGAGGGGCTGGAGATTAACTTACTTATATCAGATTTCTTGAGGTTTAATTTATATGTGGAAAAATTCACCCATTTTACTTATACAGTTTGACAAAATGTGATACATTCAGTTGTGTAACCACTACCACAATAAAGACAGAACATTTCATCACTCCAAAAGTCCCCTTATGCCCCTCTGTAAACAATTCCCTCCCCCACCTTCAACCTTGTGGTACCCACTGACCTGATTTCTATCTCTTATAGGTTTGTCTTTTGTCATATAAATGTCATTGCACTTTACATAGCCTTTTATTCCTGGCTTCTTTCATCCAGCATAATGCATTTGAGATTCATCCATATTAATGCATGTACAATGCTTTACTCACAATTTCCTTATCCAATCATTGATTCACTGGTTGATAGATACACTGGGCTATTTCCAGCTTTAGGCAATTTATGAATAAAGACTGCAAACATCTTTTTGTGAACAAATGTTTTCACTGCTATTGGGAAAATACCTAAGAATGGAACTATTGGGTCCTATGTTAAGTGTATGTTTAATTTCTTAAGAAACCATGTAACTCCTCAAAACAGTTGTACAATTTTACATTCTACCAACAAGGTATCAGAGTTCTAGTTGCTCTGTATCCTTGTCAGCACCTGTTATAGTCAGATTGTGTGTGTGTGTGTGTGTGTGTCATTCTAGCCACTCTAATAGGTGAGTGGTGGGGGGGGGGGAGGAAATTTTTTTGAGACTTTCAAGTTTTAAAATATCTTTATTCAAGGCTTATATTTTATTGATAGTTTGCCTGGATAGAGGATTCTATCATTATTTTCTCTCAGGCATTGTTCCATTGTTATCTAGCTGCAACTGTTTGTGGAGAAATTTGACGACATTCGTATTTCCAATCCTTTGTATGGTACTCCATTAAAGAAGCTTTTAGGATTTTCTCTCGTACTCAGTGTTCTGAAACTTCACGATTATAGACTTCAGTATGGGTCATTTTTAATTCTTGTACTGGGTATTTGATGGACCCTTTTAGCTGTTTTATCTTAGATAATATCTTCCCCTCCATTTCTTCTATGTACTTTTTTTGGAGGGGTGGTGGTGCATGGTCTGGGAATCAACCCAGTCTCCCACATGAAAGGCAGGCATTCTAACCACTGAACTACCTGTGCACCCTTCTATGTACTTCTTCTGGAACTTTTATTTGTTGATTGTTGGATCTATCTTACCTTTCCTTCTCTACTTTCTGGGCAATTTCATTAAATTTATGTTCCAATTATCCTGCTGAATTTTTTATTTCTGCTTTCATCTTTTTGTTTTCTGAAAGCTTCTCCTCTGAATTTTCCTTTTTTATGGCTTCCTGTTACTGTCTTATACAATGTAACACCATTTCTCTCTTTGAGGATATTAATTTTGTTAAAGAGTATTCTTCTGGGTGTATGGGTGGCTCAGTGATAGAAGGCTCACTTGCCATACAGGAGACTTGGGTTCAATTCCTGGCCCATTTGTACCAGATTATTCTTTTACTTCCTATTTTGTGTAGCCTCACAGTTTCCTTTTTTTTTTTTTCTGTTTGTGTTGGTCTGTTTTCCTCAAGTGTCTAGTGGTTCTTGACTGATCATTCTATTTGTCAGTGAAGTGCTATAACTGGATGCTCTGTGTGCATGGGCTTAGCTTGTCAAATTGTGGGTTTCACTGTAGAGTAGGCAGGGGTCTGGTTGATTAGTTGGAGGTACTCTCCCAACAACTGAATCTGCAGTCCTTCTCTCTTGGGCAGGTTTTCCAAGAAGAGGAATCATCTTCAGTTTGGAAGACTGGGGCCAGGTGGGAGCAGTGGTGGGTGATACATCTGGGTATAGCATTCTCTAAGTTTAGTAGAGAAAGGGAGATAGAAATCTAAGTGATTAGTACATAAATTTGAAAACATACTGAAAACGTATAGCACTTTTGCGCTCATCTGGGCATGGTATTCCTAAATCCAGAGTCCCTCATATTCAATTGCTCTGGAGAATACATTATCACTCTTCTTCTGGAGTAGAATAGGGGAACTACTGGCCTAAAAGCTTCTTAAATAGATTTCTAACCTATTTTAGCTCCTATCTGTACTTGGTCTTTAGAGACACTGCCTCCTGTTCTGTGAGCTTTTCTGGAGTTCTATAGTACAAATATACTCACCTCTTAAACACCACTATTCTTTGCACCCAATTTCACAACATTCAGCTTTCTTTTTTCCAAATTGTCATTGTTATCACTGTTTTTGCTTTTTGGGATTACAGGGGATTTCCAACCCCTTCCCTCCTTTACTGTCATATCAGTGGAGTGTTGAGAGGAACTGTCAAATGTATATTCAAGCCTTCAGATTTACTTTGATGAAAAGCTTTCTAAAATCTATTATACACATATATGCCTTTTTATCTGGACAGAATTTAATTTTCTTTGGTAATTCAGAGTCATCACCATGAACACTGAATATTACAATATACTTTACTAGTCTCTGTAATGACTTCAGGGACTACTGAGAAATGAAGGGCATTTAAGCCTCAAATTGGTGTGTTTTTTCATTATTTATGTTTGCTTCTTATAGTGCTTCTGTTCCTCCCTTGCTATTACAGTTATCAGTTATCCCTTTGCACTGTCATAGGTGGGCCCATCTCTAGATGGGGCCCTATCCTATCCCCTTCAAATTTTCTGCTTACAATCTACTAAAGCTCTTGGAACCATGTCAGATAAGCTTCAGAAGCAGACTCAGAAACAAAGTTCAGTGTTAAAGTATTTATTAGGAAGCATTCCCAAGGAAAAACCTTAGGATAGTGGGGATATGGGACAAGAAAGGCAGGAAGCCAAAGCAGGGTGCAACATTGAGCAAAGTCAATATGGGAAACTCAGGAAAGGGTAACTTTAGCTCAATCCTATAGGAAACTTAAGAAAGAGTGGAAGTCAGACCTTGCGCTGGTTTGAATCTCTTGAGGACCCAAGAAAAACCATACCCATTAATCCTCATTCAATATTGCTGGGTGGGAGCTTTTTGATTATCCATGGAGATATGGGCCACCCAACTGTAGGTGGTAACTTTTGAATAGATAGTTTCTATAGATGGTTTTGAATAGATGGTTTCCATTCAAAGCGGGGTTGCTTACTGGAGCCCTTTAAGAGGGAACCATTTTGGAAAGAGCCACAAGAAGCCCACGCAGCCAGAGATCTTTGGAGATGAAGAAGGAAAAGGTCCCCAGGAGGAGCTTCATGAAACAAGAAGCCGGGGAGAAAGCTAGCAGATATCACCATGTGCCCTTCTAGATGAGAGAGAAACCCGGAACTTCATCGGCCTTTCTTGAGTGAAGGTAAAATCTTGTTGGTACCTTGATTCAGACATTTTCATAGCTGTGCCTTGATTGGACATTTGCACGTCCTTAGAGCTGTAAACTTGCAACTTAATAAATTCCGCTTTTTAAAAGCCATTCTGCTTCTGGTATATCGCATTCCAGTAGCTTGCAAACTAGAACAGACCTTAATGCCCCAATTAGGGAAAAGAAATGCAATATTCATATCCCACCTCATCATTAGTCATTTGTTAAGAGCTGCTGCTGGAGGGATGTAAATTTCCAAGCATTTTTGGCTCACTGACCAGGCAAAGTTATGCTCCAGCAGCCAAAGAACAGTCCTCCAACAGACACACATTTTGGGCTGCTGGGAGTATCAGTATGCATGAACATGGAAAAGAGATCCAAGGGGATATGGAAGGAACAATGACAGCACCTGCTACCATTCTTCTATTAATAATGTTTAAATGCTTAAGAGTATGGTGCTTTGTAGCAGATGACAACATAGATAAAAGAACTAAGTAAAATTTGGTTTCAAATCCTCATTGCAATTGAAAACATATGTCCATACAAAAACTTATATAAGAATATTCATAGCAACATTATACTTAATAGCTTAAAAGTGGAAACAACCCAAACATCCATCAACAGGTGAATGGATAAAAAAAAATGCAGTGTGTTATCCATACAATGGAATATTATTCAACTATAAAAAGGAATAAAGTACTGATACATATTACAACATAGATGAACCTTGAAAACATTATGCCAAGAGAAATAAGTCAGACGCAGAAGGTCACAGACTGAGTCATTCCATTTATGTGTAATGTTAAGAACTGGCAAATCCTCAGAGACAGAAAGTAGACTATGGTTGTTAGGAGCTGGGGTGGGGAGGGAATGGGTCAGACTGTTAACTGGTATGGAGTTTCTTTTTAGTGTTAGGAAAATGTTCTGGAATTAGTGGTGATGGTTGCAGAACTCTTGTGAACATACTAAAAACCACTGAATTATACAAAGAAAAATAAAATCCTCATTGCTCTTCCAGATAATTTTCCTTCCTTCTATTATGTCTTGTTACAGGCATCTACAGAATTTCAGTATCCATTCTCTCATTTCTTAAAGATTTTGGTTTCTGATTCACTGTTACTTTCTCCAATACTTCTGTTGCAATTTGCGTTCTTCTTACTCATTTATTTTTACTTCTTTTTAACGAGGATATTACTTCTCATAGTCTCAATTTCCAGAATCCCATTCTAAGCAACACCTCTAGCTTTCCAGCTCATTTCTTCTATTATTCCAACTTTAATAATTTTGAGATCTAAAATTCACTAATCTTATAATGTTTTCACCTACCTCATATCCTTACTTCCCTCCTTATTCACTTAAGAGTCCATGATCCATTAGTTTAATCACTCCCTTGGTCTGTCTTTTTCTTCATCATAATGCCTAACAAAACCAAAACTCTGCTTAAATCTAATTCTCTACCAACTCTATACCTGTATCTGTGCAGTTAAATGAGATGGTAAAATACAATGCTAATATGACTATTAATTCAAGAAGGTCCTTAGCACGGCTGCTACATTACACACATCTATTCACTCTCCCATTCTACTCGATGACTATTTTATACCTCATTTTTTCTCTTCAAACCACCAATACCTCTTCCTCATTCTTGAAAACTTTGTTTGTAGAGAAAATAAAATCAGGAGAATATTTTCCTGTACTCCAATTTTCCATCACGTTAACCAACCTACTACCTCTGTTTCCATATTTTCTTTCTTCCCTTCTGTTAATATGAACAGTCCATGTGCTTAAACCAGTCTCCCTCTGCTCATCCTTCCCTCTCCCTCTCCTTCTCATGTCTTTGGCCTTCTTATTTTGAAAAATTTCGATCCTACAGAAAAGTTGAAAGGATAAGTCCTTTATAGTCTTTGACTAAATCCATCAATCATGTACAATAATTAACCCAATTAACATTATCATATTTGCTTTATTTCACTCTTTCTACACAAACTCACTCTTTGGTAGGGGATGGGGGAATGAATAGTGGGACTGGTAAAACCCCTTAAAAAGCAATTTCTAGGTAACATTATAACATTTCCCCTTCAATACTTCAACATGTATCTCCTGAGAACAAGAGTATTCTCCTCACAATTCAATACACTTTCATACCTAGGAAACTGTAACACTGATCTAATAGCATAACTTAATATATAGTTGAAATTCAAATTTTTCTAATTGTCCCAAAAATGTCCTTTATGGCAGTAATTTTTTCTTGCTGAGGGATCCAATTAAAGTTCATGCATTACTCGTGGTTGTTATGTCTCTTTAATCTCCCTTACAAATCCCTCCCCATCCCTGGCTTTTGTCTGCCACAACAAAGACATTTTTGAAGAACCTATGTCAGCAGTCTTGCAGAATGTTCCATGTTCTGGATTTGTTGATTACTTCCTTACGGTTATATTCAGTTTAATATTTTGAACAAGAATACTTCATGTGAACATCACATCCAATACACATAATGTCAGTTTGTCCCATTGGTGATGCTAACATAATGATGCTTGCCATATCTTGCCTTTGTAAAGGTAGCTTTTTCCTTCTGTAATTATATAATATGTGAGATGATATTTTGAGGTCATGTGTATATGCTGCTTCCTAATGGCCTTTTACTTAATAGATTTTAGCATCTACTATTGATTTGCCTGAATCAATTATTACACTGGGGATTGCAAAATGATAATTTTCTAATTCTATCATTCCATCCACATTTATTTGCTGATATTCTTTTTGAAAAACTTTCTTTCAACCCACCTTTTTGTTTGCTTGTTTGTTATTATTTATCATTGTGGACTCATGGGTTATTTTTTTAATTCAATATATTATAATCCATTACCATAATTATTCACTTTGATGTTCCAATTATCCTAATTTGATTAGTCAGAACCCCTTCAAGACAGTTTCTAGGTTCTTTTGACATAGTTCCATTGGTTTTGTACATCTTGTATTCTGACACAAGATCTATTTCAGGTTCATTTTGTACTTTCCTTAGCCAGACTTAAAATCAGCCATTTCTCCAAAGAGCCCTTGTCTGGTTCCTTTTAGTGGAAATGGTATTTAGAAAACATGATCTAGATGGTTCAAGTGCTCACTGCTACTAAGTTTTTCTTGGAAATCATTTCAAATCACAAAAATCTTTCTCATTATTTTCTATAATTAAATAGCACTCCACTGTGTATATGTACCAGAGTATATTTTATATATTAGCCTCCTACATATGTGCATTTAGATTATTTCCAATATTTACAATTATTATAAATAACACAAAAATGAATTACCTTGTGCATGACTGTTTTACAGTTGTGAAGATATACCTTTGGATAAATTCTAATGTGTTACACATTCTCTCCCGAACCTGTAACAGTCAGGTCTTTGCCATTATTAACTCTTGTCAAGGTCTCTGATGACCAACATGTCAAATCTAAGGGTCAATTCTCCTTATCTAAGTCAACCTCTCAGAAGCATTTGACAGAACTAGTTAATTATTACAACTTTCTCAAAATACTTTTTTTTACTTGACTTCCAGAATATCACTATCTCTACTCTGATGTCCTCAGTCTTCTTTGCTGGTTCCTCCTTCTCTGACCTTGGACTCAATCTTCAACCCTCTTCTCTTTTCTCCTGGGCTCACTCTGTAGGAGACCTTATTTAGCCTCATAGCTTTACTTAGGTTGATAATTCCCAAATTCCAGGCCAGATCTCCTTTTAAACACGAGCTCACATTTCCTTCTCTTACTTGACATCCTGATTTGAATACGTAAAACATACCTCAACTTTGACATTTACAAAACCAAATCCTTAATTTTCTTTATAAGTCTGTTTCTTCAACAATCTTACTATCTCCTTTTTCCTTTATTTTATTTTTCCGTGTTTTTTTTTTTTCTTTCTTTCTATTTTTCCTATCTAAAAGGTGACTCTATCCTTCCTGATGCTCGGGCCAAAAATCTTGGATTCATCCTTGATTTCTTTTTCTTACACCTCTCATCCAAAACCATCAGCAATTCTGCTGGCTCTACTTACAAAAAAATTACAGAATTTGATTCCTTCATACCACCTTTACCACTAACACCCTTGTTCAAGACACTTCCATCTTTGTTTAGATGAATTCAATAGTTTCTAAACGGATTTCTGCTTTCCTGAAACCAAGCCCCTTTTCTGACGAACTATTCTTAAGATAACCAGAGTGGCCTTTTTTAAAAATGAGAGTTCAATCTCTTCAATATTTTCTAATACTTTCCTTTTATTCAGAATGAAAAATAAAATCCTTTACACATCTGACCTCCCTGTCTCCTTTCTGACCTATTCTCCAACTGCTCTTCCCATCTTGTACTTGCTGTTCCTTAAACATGCCAGGCATGCTCCCAATTCAGGATTTTTGTGCCCTGCTTTTTTCTCTGCCTAAAGTACTCTTTCCAGATATCTACAGACTTACTTTCTCACTACCTAAGGTCTTCTGTTTAGGTTGGGAAAGTGATAAAGAATAGGGGAGTTGATATAAGAATCTAACAACTTCTTAAATAGCTTTCAATCAATTCTCCTTCTTTTAGAGCCACTCCTTTACCTCTACTATCCAGAACTTTAAGGAATTTTGCAATAGAATCAGATTGGCTCTCCATTTTCTCTACTGTTATTTTAGAATTAAGTTATTTTAGGTCTGCTATTTACCACTCATCCATCTGTTTTCAGATTTCCAAAAATGTGTTTTTTCCTTTTTTACCTACCACACCTCTAGGGGCTTATGACTTAAAAAAAAAAAAAAAAAAGATATGTATACTGTCTCTCTCTCTCTCTCTCTCTCTCTCTCACACACACACACACACACACACGCACACACACAAAAATTTTAGTGAGGTCTCTGAGGGAGCAAAATGTGATTCTTATGTCATTTTACCATTTTTAACCACTTCAAGTTCAATTCACTTCAAGTCTAAAAAATATATATTATATAGCAATTTTAGAAGGGTTGTAAGATTTATAAAAATAAACAAAAAAGTACTATAAACTTTAAAAAGGTAAAAAACCCCACAAACATAAAACCAAATAGTTCTGAGTATTTGTTCTATTGTTACTTTCATATATTACACTCTTTTTTATATATTCAATATTTAATAAAAACAGAACACTGTGGTTGAATCAGTTTGTACTATTTGCAATTATTCTAATTCCTTTGGTGATAAAGGAAACTCTTCCACACCTCATATTTTCTAGAAAGCAGTATCCTGTTTATGATTTTTAAAAGAAAATCAAGTTTCATTCATTACAAACAACACACCAGACATGTTAAAGAGCTGTTGTGCCCAAAGAGACATACCTATAGAAAAATAAATTAAGAACTGGTCTTTTCCACTTACCTAGGTTTAAGGTCTAATTTACTCTAAGTGAAGAAGGCTATTTCAAAATGTATCTTTATATATTATCAGATAAAGCAAATGCAAAGTATAAATCAATAATAACAATAAGCAATATAATTGTCATAAATACATCATTATTGCTATTATAGGAACCTTCTACAAACTCAACAACTAGGAACAAAACTTACCTGTCTAAGAAAATATCTGGGAGTGGTGGATATGTCTGCATGTCAGGCACTCGCTCATGCACTATAACCATGATGAAAGATGTAAACCCAAATACTATAAAAACATATATACAACTCAATATTGTCTTCCAGTATTCTGGGTCCAATCTTCGAACAGAATGTTTGTTTTTACCATTCATATACTGGTACTGATCAGAAGTCAAGTCAGTGATGGGTCCGTCACAGTCATGTGAAGGCTCTCCATTACACAGCCAGTCTGAGCTTTGAAGAACACTGATGAAAGGGGTCATGGAACTCATGGGACTGTCACTGTTGTAGCCCATCTCTTCTAAAACATCGATATGTATTTTCTGCAGTTTGCGGACTGAGAGCATTAACCTTTTAATGTCCCCTAAGACTTTAATTTCCAGAGGAGGAGACCGGAGATCATATTCTGTCAATGTCAACAATGTGATTCCATCAAGTCGGTGCTTATTACATAAGATGTCCACATATTCAAAAAAGCCTTCATCTTTCAACCAAACAGCTACATGTTTGGTTGTCCAGCGGCGAATGCAGAGTTGATTAGGACCTGCCATTTCCTCCTCTACTGCCTGCAAAGGGAAAATAGGAAAAAACAAAACAAAAACTTCAATATGTCCTAACAACGCCTTCAAAGATCAAATACACATAAAGATAAAAGAAACAGTAATTTACCTATGCTGCCTTATTTGTTTCTAAAAGAAACAAAAATATTCACTAATGAGCTGTTTTTAATAAAATAACATTCTAATAAATGTATGCATTCAATCCCCAAAATAGAATAAATGCTAATGACCAACTGTTTTTACACAAAGAAATTTTACAACTGGCTTTCCATAACATACTAACCATAAGAATAAACTATTATGAGAATTGAGAAAAATCCCATGTTAATACTTACCATAAAATAATATGCACAGAAAGATTTGTTATATGCAAAAAAATCAAATTTCTGAAATAAATCTTCATGTTCGTGGACAAAATAGTCTCCCCTCCAAAAAGCACAAAGGTATATAATCAAAACTCTGGGACACACCTTCAGTACTATACACATACTGATTTCTATAACAGATACCAAGCCTTTAGAGTAAATATAAAATTCACATCTTTGTTTGTTTGTTCGTTTACATGGGCAGGCACCAGGAATCGAACTCAGGTCTCCAGCATGGCAGGTAAAAACTCTGCCTGCTGAGCCACCATGGCTCTAAAATTCTTATCTTAATAGCCCAATTCTTTCCATACCTCGAATATTCCCCTATAGAACTGAATAAGTCATTTCATAAACCATCGATGGGCCTTTAGTGATAAATTTTTTATAAGAAATCTGTCATTTCAATATATATCCATATATTTGAAGACTCAAACTGCAGTTATAAAAAGTCAATAACGTGCTATGTTTAAAAAACTATTGATAATTTTTACTATGTTGATCCCACACAGTTCTATGTTCTTTTTCCTATTTTAAGACTTTCAATTACTTGGGTCTATATCAGATCTTACAAAATATATCCGATACACGAAAGACAAAGGCTTAAATGGAAAAAACCTATTTCTCTAAAGTATTCTCTTGACCACCAAAGTCTATGGGTTTTCTGACATTTTCCAGATCTCTAAAAAGCACAATTCCTTCTGAGATGATTATTTAAAAACATATTAATCAAACTTTAAAGCATTAAAAAAAAAGTAATATAAACACCCATGTGCCCACTATCCAATTTGGAAAAAAAAAAAAAATCCAAATCAAGCAGTTCCAATAAAAACATTCTGTTTCTTGATCTAGGTATTAGTTACATGGGTATGTTATTTTGTGAAAATTTGTCAAGCTGTGTACTTATGATCTACACTTTTCTCCATATATGTTAAACTTTATTTAAAAAGTTTGCCTATAAAAGCAAAACAAAATATCAATACAAATGAATGTCCTTCCCTGATAGCATTCCCTTTGTTTCCTTACAGATATTACTCATGAGTTTAGTGTTCATCAATCCCTGTAACATGCATTTCTGATTATGAAAAACCTTCTATGCTTCCCTGTGCTAAGCAAATTAAAAAAAAAAAAAAAGCTGAAACTGCTCTGCATTCTTCCCTTATCCACATAAACTCTTAAAGCAGACACTGAACTACATGAACACCACTTATACCATCAAAACTATTCAGAAAACAAGAAATACATTTGGTCAAATTTACTCAAAGATGAATGCCATGTAAATGTCAGTTAATCATTACATATTTATTTCGTATTTACTGTAAGCAATCTTAGTTCTGGAATATTTTTTTACCCAAACCAAGAAAGCTTTTAATATAATCAATCCACAATAGATTTTCAGTCACCTCCATCCACCATTTTTTTTTAAGGTGGTCTAATTATTATATACTATAGAGATACAAAAACTCTTACTTAACTCTTCTTTGTAGCTGTAGTTTATCACACTATCCTGAGGCCAAGGAGTTAGACTTATTCACTTTAACACATGGAATTTATATATGCTGATTGATGAATTATATATCATTTAACAAAATTTGTGTCATACATAAAATTGCATTAAAATAAGATTTTTCTGCATTTTAGCTCATATATATATAGCCAGACGGTTTCATCCTACTCACTATATATACATCTTCTTTTCCCCAAGGTATGCTCAACTAAATTATTTTATCCTTGGATATCCAACAAGCAAATGCTACAAACTCTACATAGTTATGATGTAGCTAGCAAATGTGAGAGAGAAGTTCATCTCATACAAAACAGGCCAAATTTCTTCTGTATTTTATTTCTATTCTGATAACTTTCCTCTTTCTCTAACAGCTTACCACCAATAAGTTCCAAGTCACTCCCATCTTTGCAGTATTATACTTCAGTACAGTTTCACCTCATACTCTGCTCAAAATGATTATTCTTCTCTTTCATGTTCTTTTTTCTGTTTGAGCTCACCAGTTCTTTATATCCTCATTCAGGCTAACACACAGGCTTTGATGCTGACTCTTTTTAGCTGCTACAAAATATGAGTTTCTGTACATGGAAGCCTCCTGAAAGTCTTTGAGTCTGCTGTGGCAATGCCCTAAAAACATGACACATAACACTGTTATGCTTAATCAGGTCAGGGCATGTCCTCTAATTGTATGCTACTACATACAGTTAGAGGTTCATATTACATCACTCTTTGCTAACACTTTGAAAATCGACATTAAAAGATGATCAAAGGCTTTAGAGGCAATTTAATATTTATAATTAAATATTACAGGATCTAACTATAGAGAATAGGTGACTTTAAACAAAGAATATGGCAGCTACCTGTTTTGTACAAATCAATAAAACAAAGAAATTAGATTAGTAAATGTGTAGGAATGCTTTCTTCTTTAACCAATAACTGATACGAATCAATTATCAGTTAAAGGGACTTTTGCTTCTGGCCAAAAGGATTAATAGGAACCAGATTTACACTCCTACCTGAAAGAGACAAAATGTGTGAAAAGAACAGTTTTGACACACTGGACATTAAACAACAAAGGCAAATAATTCCCGAGAGCCAGAAAATAAATAAAGTGAGCACCATAATTGCCCCACTTTACTGCCTTGAGCTTTTAAGTTACCTGGGGGACAAAACAGGGGAAACCCAGGTGGGTTGAGGAGTTGGTGCTGAGAGTCTGGGAAGATCACAGAGCTAGTGTTTGTGATATTAGAGAGAGAGAGAGAGACAGAAGAGAACTTCACAGATATGTAGATCTCCCTTGAACATTCAGCTGAATGCTGATTAGCACATGTATGTGAGGAAATTAACCAAGGCCAAGGAAAGAACCACCCAAAAGGATATAACACTGCCCAGCACTCAGACAAGGCCAGGAAAAATGCCTATCCCAAAGAGCTAGACTGAGTTATCTCATGATTCATGGGTCCTTGTAGAGTACACAAAAGGATTTTGCTCAGAAGTGGGGCAAAATTAACCTTAAAGCAGAGGTTCTCAACTGAAAGCAATTTTGGTTGTTGTAACTTGGTAGGTACTAATGGACCTAGAGCAGAGAGGCCATGGATAATACTAAACATTCTACAACCCACAGGACAGTTTGCCATAAGAAAGAATTATCTGGGCCAAAATGTCAATCATGCTGCCACTGAGAACTGCTGTCTTAAACACTTCCTGCCTAACAAATCTTAAAAGCAAGATCCAAAAGGATCAGATTGCTTTCAAGTAACTTAACTGCATGCAACAATAAAAGCTCAAGGAGACTAACAGGAATACAAAAATATCCAGCATCCAACAGGTAAAATTCACAATGTCTGGCATCGCCAAGCAAATATCACCAGGTATCAACAGAAATATGAATAAGTTTTTGCAAGAACTACTTCAAAAAAAAAATAGGGGGAACAAAATTTAAAATTTATTGAGTAGACGGAAACACTAGTGGTCAATGAGAGGGAGGGGTAAGGGGTATGATATGTGTGAGTTTTTTCTTTTCTCTTTTAATTTCATTTTCTGGAGTGATACAATGTTCTAAAAAATTATCATGGTGATGAATATACTACTGTGTGATGATGTTGTGAGCCACTGATTCTACAACATACATGGAACGTTTCTATGTTAAGAATGTTCATGTTTGTATGTTATTTTGGCTTGATAATACAAAATAAATTAAATTTTAAAAAAGGGAACTACTTCAAAGGTATGATTCATGTACAAAGAGTGTTTAAGTCCAGGCTACAGAGGGAAAACTGCTATTGCATGCTATGGGCTATGTTTAACAGGAAAACATCAGCAGTACCACAGCAACAGCAGGGGTAAATAATGGAGGGGGGAAAGGGTGGGCAAGGGGGACAAGAGTTAAGAGGAGGTTTAAAAGGTTAAAATATATTGGGTAGATGGAAATACTAGTGATCAATGAGAGGGAGGAGTAGGGGGTATGGTATGTATGAGTTTTTTCTTTTTTCTTTTAATTTCTTTTTCTGGACTGATGCAAATGTTCTAAGAAATAATCATGGTGACGAATATGCAACTATGTGATGATATTGTGAGCCAATGATTGTACACCAAGTACAGAATGTTCATATGCTAAGAATGTTTGTGTTTGCAGGTTGTTTTGTCAATAAAAATATTTAAAAAAAGAAAGGTCTACTTCTCCACCAAAAGGGGGAAGAGTGAAATGAGACAAAGTATCAATGGCTGAGAGATTCCAAACAGAGTCGAGAGGTTATCCTGAAGGTTATTCTTACATATTAAATAGATATCACCTTGTTATCCAAGATGTAGTGGAGAGGCTGGAGGGAACTGCCTGAAAATGTAGAGCTGTGTTCCAGTAGCCATGTTTCTTATGATGATTGTATAACGATATAGCTTTCACAATGTGACTGTGTGATTGTGAAAACCTTGTGTCTGATGCTCCTTTTATCTACCTTGTCAACAGATGAGTAGAACATATGGAATAAAAATAAATAATAAGGGGAACAAATGTTAAAATAAATTTAGTTTGAAATGCTAGTGATCAATGAACGGGAGGGATAAGGGGTATGGTGTGTAAAAATTTTTTTTCTGTTTTTGTTTTATTTTTCTGTTGTCTTTTTATTTCTTTTTATGAATCGCTGCAAATGTTCAGGGAAATGATCATGATGATGAATATGCAACTATGTGATGATATTGTGAATTGCTGAGTATATGTGTTGGGAATGTTTGTGTTTCTTTCTTATAATTTTTTTTTAATTAATAAAAAATTTTTAAAAAAAGGAAAGGTTTAGATTTCCTATTTGGTGAGGGTGTGTTTATTGGTTATCCTTCTCTTGGGAACAGTGAAATTATCTAAAATTGAGAGTGTAGATGGATTGTGGACTTTGGGCATTATACATGATGCCTAGTGAATGCAGGTGGCTGGAAGATGTGCTGAGTGAGAAGTAGATTGGAGAACGATGGTGTATACATTTGATCGAAAATTGTGCTGCTACAAAAAGGAAAGCAGTCATGAGGTATACAACAATGTGAATGAACCTGTGGGACATGTGGTGAGACAAAATAAGCCAGAAATCAAAGAACAATTATTGTATGGTCTCCTTTAGAAAATGCTTATAAGAAAACAGGGGCCTAGATTGTAAGCTCTTATATCAGACACATTTACTCTTGGATTTTGAGACCCTGTTTTGTTTATCTATAACCTGGTATTTAGAGATAAGAATGAAGTCAATCAGGTCGGGATTAAGGTAGTTCAGAACACAGGAGTAAGGAAGACATAGTCTATATTTTAGAACCACACCTACTCTTTCAGACCAAAGGAAGAAAGGTTTATTTTGTCTGGAACCTAAATTTTCTGTAGCACATAATCTAACTCAACCTGTCTGGATAACTCATTTGAACAATTGAAACACAGATCCTAGAATATATTAAGCAGATAATGAAAAAGTATTGGCAAAATCCCTTGAGGGATGGGAGAGAAAATATGGAACTATTAAACTTTACCATCAGGGAATACCCTGATACTGTGTCAAACCTTAGGGACACCCAAATCAATAGGCCAAGCCCTTGATCTTGAGGCTTACTCTTGTGAAGCATATGGAGACAGTGGAGAAGCTTAGCCTACCTATAGGTATGCCTAAGAGTTACTTCTGGAGGACCTCTTTTGTTGCTCAGATGTGCCCTCACTCTCTGTAAACCCAACTCTTTAAGTGAAATTGTTGCCCTCCACCCTACATGGGACATGACATCCAGGGGTAAAAGTCTCCCTGGTAGTGTGGGAGATGACTCCCAGGGATGAGTCTGGCTCTGGCACCATGGGATCAACAATTCCATCCTGACCAAAACAGGGAAAAGAAGTGCGACTAATAAAGTATTAGTGGCTGAGAGAGTTCAAATAAAGTTGAGAGGCTACTCTGGAGGTCACTCTTCAGTTAGACATTACTACCTATCATAGCTTGCCAAACCCCAACCAAAACCATTCCAGCCAATCCTAAAGAACACCTAGGACAATATACAAGATTTTACAAAGATTCCATGAACTAGGGTAACTTTCCAGAAACTTACAACCTCAAAATGGATCCCTGGACCAGATAAGTCCTGAAACCTAGAGAGCCTAGCCTCTTGAGAACATCAGCTAGTTCCATTTCCCTGCCGCATATTATTGACAGTCCCTTCCAACAAGAAAAAGTTAGAATGCGCATAGTCCAAACATCCCTAAAGAGTAGGACAGAAAGATCAAAGGTGATGGTGGAGTTATACAGAGAAGGGAGGATTTAACAAATGAATATGATTGCCAAATCATTAAATCAGTATCTCTTTTAGTCTCAAGTATCTTAGAGCAGTAAGCATCTTAGATACTTCTAAGTATCTTAGAAGTAAAAACCTAAAATTGTGGAATTGTAGCTCATACCAAACTCTGAAATCTGTTCTACAACTAATTGTTATGCTATGCTTTGAAATTTATTGCTTTTTTGTATATATGGTACTTTTCACAAAAAAGAAAAAGTCAATTGTGATGACACACAAAAAATTTATTCCTTCTAGCCTCCAATGTTCTGGAGCAGCTAGAAGGTAAAATCTGAGAGGATGGTATGGTAGCCCATGACAAACTCTGGGATCGGTTCTGTGGCAACTTGTTGAGGAGTGCTTTGAAAACTATTGCTTTTTCTTTCTTTGCTTTGTATATATGTTGTATTATATAAAAAAAAAAAAAGCTAAAAAAAATTACCAGGCATAAAAAGAAAGAAAATATCACCTATAATGAGAAGAAAAAGCAATCAATTGAAATTTGACCCAGAAATGAGACAGTAATAGAATAAATAGACAAAGAAATTAAAACAGATAACTCTATTATATATGTTCAAAAGATTAAAAAGAAACATGAAAACATTAAAAAAAAAAAGGCCCAACTCAAATTTCTACAGATAAACATTACAATATCTGTAATGAAAATATACTGTATGGAATCGACAGTTAAGAAAATGTGAGTAATGAACTTGATGACATAACAACAGAAATTATTCAAAATGAAATACAGAGGGGGAATATGAGGTCTGGAAGGGGCCAAGATGGCAGCTTAGCGAGTTGTGAGATTTAGTTCATCCTCCAGAACAGCTACTAAATAACCAGGAACATTACAGAATAACTGCTGGGGCTACATCAGTGACCAGACACACAGCGTATCCCAGTCTGGACCAGGTGGACAGGCTGCGAGACCCCCTAGAACCATGAGTTGCCCAAGCCACGGTGACTGGTGCCCTTCCCCCACAGGCACTTCCCAGAGGAGAAAGGAAAGGAACTTCACCAGCAGCAGGGGCTGAGCACAACAAAACTCCAAATGTGGAATTAATTAACAAATTCTGACTACTAAAAATAGGCTTCCAGCTCAGTTGAACCTGGTCAAAGTGGAGGTTGCTGATTTTTGCCCCAGCACCAAGGGAGCAGAGCTGACTGAACAAGAAAAAAGAAAAAAAGAAACAGAGTTTTCTTGGATTGGATAACACATAATACTTGAAAGGATTTGGGCCCTGAAGGAAAGGAGGGGTCACATAGGATCTGAAGGTACACAAAGCAACATACCAACTTATGCTCTTGATTGGCAACCTTGAGGAATGGGGGTCCTGCTCTGAGAAGGATTTTTCTCTTTCCTTTTTGTGGCTGTGTTTCTACAAAGGCTTGACTGCCTTTGGATACAGCAGCAGGGCTTCTCTGGCTGCAACTGACCCAGGCACAGGCAGAAACAAGCTTGTTTGAGTGTTTAGTCTGGAGCCTGTGCCTTCCCCAGGAGAGAGGTGGGGCCCAGCTCAGGTGGATTCCCTCCATCAAGGAATTCAGACCCCAGGGCTTGGAAATTTGAAGCAATTAAACCCAGCCTACAACCTCTCCTCTGTCTTGACCACCCCCCAGCAGGGAGAGTCTGCTGAAGTTAAAGGTACTGCATCACCTTATGCTGGTGGGACCCACAGGCAGAAAAGCACCACACACTGGGAAGGATAGGAAAAACACAGAGTCCAGAGACTTCACAGGGAAGCCTTTCAACCTGCTGGGTCTCACCCTCAGAGAAAACTGATACAGGTGACTCTTTCCTCCTGACAGGAGGCCAGTTTGGTCTGGAAAAATCTGGCTGGGGCTATAATACCTAAGTAGACCTTCCTAAGGGTGGGGGGGAAAAGGCACCATAGAGGTAGGGCAAGAAACAAGAAAAACAAGAACTGAAAAATTCTGCTCTGGTAAACAAAACCTAAGCTAGTGGTCCAGAATAGGCTGAACTGAATGTCAAAGAACAGATAGACAACAAACTCATCCAGTAAGAAAATCCTAGGTAAAAGAAGTGAAAACAATCTCCAGAATAAACTAATTAAGGTAATTAAATGCCTAGACACCAGCAAAAATTAACAAATCACACTAGGAAAATTGAAGCTATGGACCAGTCAAAGGAACAAACCAACAATTCAAATGACATACAGGAGTTGAAACATTAATTCAGAATGTTTGAACAAACATGGAAAACCTCATCAAAACCCAAATCAATGAATTGAGGGAGGATACAAAGAAGGCAAAGAATGAACAAAAAGAAGAAACCGAAAGTCTGAGAAAACAAATCACAGAACCTATGGGAATGTAAGGCACAGTAGAAGAGATTAAAAAAACAATGGAAACCTACAATGTCAGATTTCAAGAGGCAGAAGATAGGATTAGTGAACTGGAGGACAGGATATCTGAAATCCTATAAGTAAAAGAAAATATAGAGGAAAGAATGGAAAAATATGAGCAGGGACTCAGGGAATTGAATGACAACATGAAGTGCACAAATATATGTGTTGTGGGTATCCCAGAAGGAGAAAAGAAGGGAAAAGGAGGAGAAAAACTAATGGAGGAAATTATCACTAAAAATTTTCCAACTCTTATGAAAGTCTTAAAATTACAGATCCAAGAAGTGCAGCATACCCCAAACACAATAGATCTAAATACACGTACTCCAAGACACTTACTAATCAGAATGTCAGATGTCAAAGAGAAAGAGAGAATCTTGAAAGCAGCAGAGAGAAGCAATCCATCACATACAAGGGAAGCCCAAAAAGACAATGCATAGATTTCTCAGCAGAAACCATGTAGGGAGAAGACAGTGAGATGATATATTTAAATTATGAAAAGAGAAAAACTGCCAACCAAGAATTCTATATCCAGCAAAACTGCCCTTCAAAAATGAGGGAGAAATTGAAACATTTTCGGGCAAAAAAATAACAGAGAGAATTTGGGACCAAGAGATCAGCTCTGCAAGAAATACTAAAGGGAGCACTAGAGGCAGATATGAAAAGATAGGAGAGGTGTGGAGAAGAGCATAGACATGAAGACTCTCAGTAAAGGTAAAAAGAAGAAAAATTAGATATGACATATAAAATCCAAAAGGCAAAATGGTAGAAGAAAGTACTACCCGTACAGTAATAACACTAAATGTTAATGGATTAAACTCCCCAATCAAAAGACATAGGCTGGCAGAATGGATTAAAAAAACAGGACCCATCTATATGCTGCCTACAGGAAACACATCTTAGACCCAAGGATAAACATAGGTTGAAAGTGAAAGGTTGGGAAAAGATATTTCATGCAAATAACAATCAGAAAAGAGCAGAAGTAGCTATATTAATATCCAACAAATTTAGACTTCAAATGTAAAACAGTTAAAAAGAGACAAAGAAGAACACTATGTATTAATAAAATGAACAGTTCAACAAGAAGACATAACAATCATAAATATTTATGCACCAAACCAGAATGCTCCAAAATACATGAGGCAAACACAGAAAAGAGAAATAGAAACATCTATCATAACAGTTGGGGACTTCAATTCCACACTCTCATCAATGGACAGAACATCTAGACAGAGGATCAATAAAGAAACAGAGAATTTGAATAATACAATAAATGAGCTAGACTTAACAGACATTTATAGAACATTACACCCCACAACAGCAGGATACACAATTTCTCAAGTGCTGATGGATCATTCTCAAGGATAGACCACATGCTGGGTCACAAAGCAAGTCTCAAAAAATTTTAAAAGACTGAAATCATACAAAACACCTTCTCAGATCATAAAGGAATGAAGTTGGAAATCAATAATAGGCAGAGTGCCAGAAAATTCACAAATATGTAGAGGCTCAACAACACACTCTTAAACAACCAGTGGGTCAAAGAAGAAATTACAGGAGAAATCAGTAAATATCTCAAGGCAAATTAAAATGAAAACTCAACATATCAAAAATTATGGGACACAGCAAAGGCAGTGCTAAGAGGGAAATTTATTGCCCTAAATGCTTATATCAAGAAAGAAGAAAGGGGAAAAATCAAGGAATTAACTGTCCACTTGGAAGAACTGGAGAAAGAACAGCAAACTAACCCCAAAGCAAGCAAAAGGAAAGAAATAACAAAGACTAGAGCTGAAATAAATGAAATTGAAAACATGAAAACAACTGAGAAAATCAATAAGATTGATGGACCCTTAGCAAGGTTGACAAAAAGAAGAGAGAGGATGCAAATAAATAAAATCAGAAATGGAAGAGGAGACATAACCACTGACCCCACAGAAATAAAGGAAGTAATGAGAGGATACTATGAACAACTTTACGCTAATAAATTCAACAATGTAGATGAAATGGACAACTTTCTAGAAAGGAATGAACAATCAACATTTACTCGAGAAGAAATAGATGACCTCAACAAACCAATCGCAAGAAACTGAATCAGTCATTAAGAAGCTCCCCAAAAAGAAAATTCCAGGACCAGATGGCTTCACATGTGAATTCTATCAAACATTCCAGAAAGAATTAGTACTAATTCTGCTCAAACTCTTCAAAAAAATTGAAAAGGGGGGAAAGCTATCTAACTCACCCACATACCAAAGCCACACAAAGATATTACAAAAAAAAGAAAACTACAGACCAATCTCTCTAATGAATATAGATGTAAAAATTCTCACCAAAATTCTAGCAAATCGAATCCAGCAGCACATTAAAAGAATTATACACCATGACCAAGCAAGACTCATCCCAGGTATGCAAGGATGGTTCAACATAAGAAAATCAATTAATGTAATACACCACATGTGGTAGTTTGAAAGGATGTATGTACCCTAGAAAAGCCACATTTTAATCCAAATTCTATTTCATAAAGGTAGAATAATCCCTATTCAATACTGTACGTTTGAAACTGTAAGCAGATCATCTTCCCTGAGATGTGATTTAATCAAGAGTGGTTATTAAGCTGGATTAGGTGATGACATGTCTCCACCCATTTGGGTTGGTCTTGAGAAGTTTCTGGAGTCCTATAAGAGAGGACACATTTTGGAGAATGAAGGAGATTCAGAGAGAACAGAGCAGAACAACATAGACATGAGAAGCAGAGTCCATAAGCCAGCAAACTTTGGAGATGAAGAAGGAAAATGTCTCCTGGGGAGTTTCATGAAACGGCAAGCCAGGAGAAGAAGCTAGCAGATGATGCCATATCTGCCATGTGCCCTTCTAGATAAGAGAGGAACCCTGACTGTGTTCACCATGTCCAGATGAGAGAGAAACTGTGACTATGTTCACCATGTGCCTTCTCACTTGAGAGAGTAACCCTGAACATCATCGGCCTTGCTGAACCAAGGTATCTTTCCCTGGATGCCTTTGATTGGACATTTCTATAGACTTGTTTTAATTGGGATATTTTCTCAGCCTTACGACTGCAAACTAGCAACTTATTAAATTCCCCTTTTTAAGAGCCATTCCGTTTCTGCTATATTACATTCTGTCAGCTAGCAAACTAGAACACCATATCAACAAATTAAAGCAGAAAAACCACATGATCATCTCAATTGATGCAGAAAAGGCATCTGACAAAATTCAACATCCTTTCCTCTTGAAAACACTTCAAAGGATAGGAATAGAAGGGAACTTCCTCAAAATGATAAAGGGAAAATATGAAAAACCCACAGCAAACATCATCTTCAATAGGGAAAAACTGAAAACTTTCCCCCTAAGATCAGGAACAAGACAAGGATGTCCACTATCACCACTATTATTCAACATTGTGTTGGAAGTTCTAGCCAGAGCAATTAGACAAGGAAAAGAAACACAAGGTATCAAAATTGGAAAGGAAGAAGTAAAACTCTCACTGTTTGCAGATGATATGATACTGTACATCGAAAACCCCGAAAAATCCACAGCAAAACTACCAGAGCTAATAAATGAGTACAGCAAAGTAGCAGGTTACAGGATCAATACTCAAAAATCTGTAGTGTTTCTATACACTAGTAATGAACAATCTGAGGGGGAAATCAAGAAACGAATTCCATTTACAATTGCAACCAAAAGAATAAAATATTTAGGAATAAATTTAGCTAAAGAGACAAAAGACCTATACAAAGAAAACTACAAGAAATTGTTAAAAGAAATCACAGAAGACCTAAATAGATGGAAGGGCATACTGTGTTCATGGATTGGAAGAACTAAATATAGTTAAGATGTCAATTCTACCTAAATTGATTTACACATTCAATGCAATACCAGTTAAAATCCCCAAAATTTACTTTTCAGAAATAGAAAAACCAATAACCAAATTTATCTGGAAGGGCAGGGTGAATACCTAAAAGTATCCTGAGAAAAAAAAATGAAGTCGGAGGGCTCACGTTACCTGACTTTAAGGCGTATTATGAAGCTACAGTGGTCAAAACAGCCTGGTACTGGCATAAAGATAAATATACTGACCAATGGAATAGAATAGAGTGTTCAGATATAGACTTTCTCATCTATGGACAATTGATCTTTGATAAAGCAGTCAAGCCAACTTACCTGGGACAGAACAGTCTTTTCAATAAATGATTCTCTCTCTCTATGCCTAGAGAATTGGATATCCATATGTAAAAGAATGAAAGAGGATCCATATCTCATACCCTATACAAAAATTAACTCAAAATGGATCAAAGACCTAAACATTAGGTCTAAGACTTTAAAAAATAAAACTTTTAGAAGAAAATGTAGGGAAATAGCTTATAAATCTTATAATGGGAGGTGGTTTCCTAGATCTGATATCCAAGCACAAGCATTGAAGAAAGAAATAAATACATGGGAACTCCTCAAAATTAAACACTTTTGTGCATCAAAGAACTTCATCAAGAAAGTTAAAAGACAGCCTACACAATGGGAGACAATATTTGGAAATGATATATCAGATAAAGGTCTAGTATCCAGAATATATAAAGAGACTGTTCAACTCAACAACAAAAAAGACAGCCAATCCAATTACAACATGGGCAAAAGACTTGAACAGACATTTCTCAGTAGAGGAAACACAAACGGCCAAAAGGTACATGAAAAGATGCTCAACTTCCCTGGCTATTAGGGAAATGAAAATCAAAACCACAATGAGATGTCATCTCACACCCACCAGAATGGCCATTATCAATAAAACAGAAAATGACAAGTGCTGGAGAGGATGTGGAGAAAGAGGCACACTTATACACTGTTGGTGGAATGCCAAATGGTACAACCGCTGTCGAAGGCAGTTTGGCAGTTCCTCAGGAAGCTAAATATAGAATTGCCATATGACCCGGCAATACCATTGTTAGGTATCTACTCAGAGGACATGAGGGCAAGGACACAAACAGACATTTGCACACCAATGTCTATAGCAGCATTATTTACAATTGCAAAGAGATGGAAACAGCCAAAATGTCCATCAACAGACGAGTGACTAAACAAACTGTGGTACATACATACGATGGAATTTCATGTAGCCGCAAGACAGAATAAAGTTATGAAGTATGTAACAACATGGATGGACCTTAAGGACATTATGCTGAGTGAGATTAGCCAGAAACAAAAGGACAAATACTGTATGGTCTCACTAATATGAACTGACATTGGTGAATAAACCTGGAGAATTTCATTGGTAACAGAGACCATCAGGAGACAGAAATAGGGTAAGATATTGGGTAATTGGAGCTGAAGCGATACAGATTGTGCAACAGGACTGATTGTAAAAACTCAGAAATGGATAGCACAATACTATCGAACTGTAATACGATTATGTTAAAACACCAAATGAAGCTGAACGTGAGAATGATAGAGGGAAGAGGGCTGGGGGCACAAATGAAATCAGAAAGAAAGATAGACGATAAAGACTGAAATGGTATAATCTAGGAATGCCTGGAGTGTATAATGATAGTGACTAAATGTACAAATTTAAAAACGTTTTGCATGAGGAAGAACAAAGGAATGTCAATAATGCAGGGTGTTGAAAATAGATGGAAATTCATATTTTAAAACTTCAACTTACGTGTGAGACTAAAGCAAAAAATGTTTATTTGGTACAAAATTTTTATTTTGACTGGTGCATTTCCTAATATAACTTATGTAGACAGCTTAATTGAAGACCATAAGTACATGGAACCTTGAGTAGGACATGAGATTTTGTTGGTTTGTCCAGAGTGATGCCCTGATAAATCCCAGAGTGATTTGAACAGTGAATAAAGAAGTATTTGCAAAGTCCCCTTTGGGAATGGTGAGAAAGTGGGAAAATTCAACTTCCCCAGGTTGAATTCTTGATATTCTCACAAGCAGTGCAGAAAACCAAAGCTATAGGCTGAGCCCCCAATCTTGGTTTGTTCATATGAAACTTAACTCCACAAAGGATAGGTCAAGCCTACTTAAAATTAGGCCTAAGGGTCACCCCCAAGAGAACCTCTTTTGTTGCTCAGATGTGGCCTCTCTCTCTAGTCAACACAACAAGCAAACTCACCACCCTCCCCCTCTCTATGTGGGATAGGACTCCCTGGGTGTGGACCTTCCTGGCAATGTGGGACAGAAATCCTGGAATGAGCTGGGACTCAGCATTAAGGGACTGAGAAAACCCCTAGAATGAGCTGAGACTCAGCATTAAGGGATTGAGAAAACCTTCTCAACCAAAAGGGGGAAGAGTGAAATGAGACAAAATAAAGTGTCAATGGCTGAGAGATTACAGAGTCGAGAGGTTATCCTGGAGGTTATTCTTACGCATTAAATAGATATCACCTTGTTAGTCAAGATGTAATGGAGAGGCTGGAGGGAACTGCCTGAAAATGTAGAGGTGTGTTCCAGTAGCCATGTTTCTTGAAGATGACTGTATAATGATACAGATCTCACAATGTGACTGTGTGATTATGAAAACCTTGTGTCTGATGCCCCTTTTATCTACCTTATCAACAGATGAGTAAAACATATGGAACAAAAATAAATAATAGGGGGAATAAATGTTAAAATAAATTTAGACTGAAATGTTAGTGATCAATGAAAGGGAGGGGTAGGGGGTATGGTATACATGAATTTTTTTCTGTTGTCTTTTTATTTCTTTTTCTGAATTAATGCAAATGTTCCAAGAAATTATCATGATGATGAATATGCAATTATGTAATGATATTGTGAATTACTGATTATATATGTAGAACAGAATGATCATAAGTTAAGAATATTTGCATTTGTTTACTGTTACATATTTTAATTAAAAATTAATAAAAAAAGAAAAAAACCTATAAACACACAAATCCAAGAAAACCAATGACCTCCAAACATAAGAAACATGAAGAAACCTATGCCAAGGCATATCATAATCATCTCAAAACCAGTGACAATGTGAAAATCTTAAAAGTGACCAGAGAAAACAGACACTATGTATAGATATTACGACAAAGACAAATACATTAGGCATAGAGGAACAAAGATAAGAATGACAGGCAATTTCTTGCTGGATGCAATCTAAAGAATTGCAATCTAAAAGACAGTAAAGTAAGATAACATCTTTTTAAGTACTGCTAGGAAAAGAAAAGTCAACCTATAATTCTAAATTCAGCGAAAAGGCTTTCAAAAACAAAGGTTAAATAAACATTTTTTTCAGACATAAAAAAGCTGAACAATTTCATTACCAACAGACCTGCATTACAAAAATTTTTAAAGGACGTCCTTCAGGCAAAAGACAAACTCTATCAAATGAAAATATGATGAAGGAATGAAGAGTACAGGAAATGATAACTACATGGGTAAGCATGTAACTTGTTTTCTTACTATTTAAATTACTTTAAAAGACAACTCATTGTTTGAAGAAAAATAATAATGTAAATTTGGGCTTATACTTAAAAGTAAAATGTATGTCAACGATAGCACAAGGGTTAGGACAAATGGAAACATACTATTATAAAGTTCTTATACTAGATGCAAAGTTGTGTAATATCTCTTATAAGTAGACTGTGATAATTTAAAGATGTGGATTGGGTTAATAAAACCCTAATGCAACTAAACTAATACAATAGAAACACAGCTAATAAGCCAAAAAAGGAGCTAAAACTGAATAATGAAAATAATCTAAAAGAGGGCAGAAAAAAAGCAAAAAGGGAACAAAGAAGTGATGGGACAAATAGAAAACACTGAGAAAGAGGATAGTCAGATACATAACCATATAAATAATCACATTAAATGTAAATGTTCTAAATACCTTAATTAAAAAATTATATGCAACTATATGATCTCTATGAGAAACACACTTTAAATATAATTAGGCACAAGAGGTTGAAGGATGGGAGAAGATAATACCACGCTAACACTAATCAAAATAGCAGGAGTGGCAACTTTAATATTAGAACAAGTACATTTCGGAGCATGGACTCTAATAAAGATTTTAAAAAGATCCTTTCATAATGAAAGAAGACACAGTAATCCTAAATGTGCATGTGCTAAAAAAAGAGTTGCAAAATACATGGAGTAAAATAGATTTACAAGGATAAAGAGACAAATCCATAATTACAGTCAGAGATTTTAATCCTCCTGTCTCAATAACTGATAGAACAAGGAGACAGAAATTCAGTAAGTAACAGAAGATACAATCAACCAATTTGAACTAATTGATACTTAAAGAACTCCATACTCTAAAACAGCACTCTTCAAGTGCACAAGAAACACTGAACAAGGTAGACCATATAGCCGGGTACTATACAAGTCTCAGCAAACCTAATTAAGATTCAAGTTATACAAAGTATGTTCTCCTGAGCACAACAGAATGATGTTAGAAATCAATAACAAAAAGATCTCTAGAAAATCTCCAAATATTTGGAAATCAAATAATAACCTATTTTAAAGAACGTATAGGTCAAAGAGGAAATCAAAAGGAAAATTAAGTATTTCTGAATGTAATGAAAGTGAAAACACAACATACTAAAACTGGCAGGATACTGCTAAAGCAGTACTTAGGGATTTGTTTTTGGGTTTTTTTTGTATGCTATATGCCCAGGGTCACATTTCATTTTTTCCATGTAAGTATCCCGTTATTGCAGCACCATTTATTGAATTTTTGTTTGTTTGCTCGTTTGTTTGTTTTTGGGAAGGGCATGGGCTGGCAACTGAACCTGTGTCTCCTGCATGGGGGATTTTTTTTACAGAATCAAATGCCTTTATAGAAAAGAAGACAGGATTCAGATCAATATCATCAGCTTTCAACTTACAAAGCTAGAAAAAGAAAATTAAAACCAATGTAAGTATAAGAAAGGAAAAAATATTGATCAGAGATAAAATCGATAACAAAGAAAACAGAAAAACAACAGAAAAAAAAATCATAGAAACAAATAGCCAGTTTCTTTGAGAAGATCAACAAAAGAAACCTCCTGCTAGATTGATCAGGAAAATAAAGTATGGCCAGCACCAAGAATGAGAATGGTGATATCACTATAGATTGCATAGCTAGTAAAAGGATAGGAAGGGAATACTGTGGACTTAATGCAAAGAAATTCAATAATTTTTATGAAATGGACAAATTCTTGAAAGATGTAAATTATCAAATATTACTCAAGAAGAACTAGGTAACTTTAATAACCCTGTGTCTACTAAAGAAATTGAATATATAGTGAAAAACATTCCCACAAATTTCAGGCCCAAATGACTTCACTGGTGAGTTCTAACAAACATTTTAGGAAGAAACAATATTAACTCTCCCCAAAGTCTTCCAGAAAATTGAAAAGGAGAAAATATGCCTAAATTCATTCTTGAAGCCACTATTATCCTGATACACAAACCAGACAAAAACATTGTAAGAAAACAAAACTACAGACCAATATCTCTCACAAACATAGAGGCAAAAATTCTAAACAAATTTTAGCAAATCAAATCCAACAATATATAAAAAAGATAACACGCACAATCAAGTAACAATTACACCAGGAATGCAAATTTAGTTTAACACTTGAAAATTAGAGTAATTCGCCATATTAACAAACTAAAACAGAAAAATCACAGGATCAACTTCCAAAGACACAGAAAGAGCATTTGACAAAATCCAACAATCATTCTTGATAAAATTCTCAGCAAACCAGGAATAGAGGGAAACTTCAACCTGAAAAAGGGCATCTTTGAAAAATCCATAGTTAACATCATACTTAATAGTGAAAGACAGAATGTTTTCTCCCTAGTATCAGTATAACAATGCAAGACTGTCTATTCTTACCATGTCTATTCAATATTGGAAGTCTGACCAGTACAAAAAAGCCAAAAAGAAAAAATAACAGATACCCAGATTGAAAAGGAAGAAATAAAAATATGTTTGCTGACAACCTAAAACTAGAAAGCATCCAGAAGAAAGCACAAGAGAAAACCTTTCTGACCTTGGGTTAAAGATTTCTTAGATATGATACCAAAAGCACAATCCATAAAAGAATAAGTTGATAAACTGGACCTTACCTGTCTAGGTATGGGACTGAAGAGGGACTATGATGATTTTTAGTTTGCAAATGTCTGCATTGTTTGAACATTTTATAATAGTGTATCTGTATAATAAAGAGACAGAAAATTACATAGAAGTAATACATATTTATTGAAGAACACTAAAAAATTTTAAAAATTAAAAATTACCCCCAGAGAACTATTGCTTATAATTTGTTAAATTTATCTCACAACACGTAATTCTTGTTCCAAGAATTCTGCCCAATGTCCTTAAATAGCCTTTGAAAATATAGTTTTGATTAACACTTTATTGTATGGCTATACAATAAATTTATTTTTTCATCTCCCCATTGTTGGTAATTGTTCACAATTGCATTACTGCTACAAATAGCACTGCCATGCTTTAGGTTAGATTCCTAGAAATAAAATAAATGTTATCAAATAATTTGGAGAGTTACTTAGACACTAACTCCCAGGTACATCATTAAAGCTTGATCCACATTAAAAAAGCATTGCATGGCTCTTCTGCTGCCATTTTAAATCCAGCTCCATACAACGCTCTGCTGCCTCAGCTGCTGGGAGTGGCTCTGCGCACCAGCAACCCCCGGTAGACAACTCAGCTACCATGGAAGACATGAACGAGTACAGCAACGTAGAAGAATTTGCAGAGATCCAAGATTAACGAAAGCAAAAATCAGCAGGATGACAGTAAAATGTTTATTGGAGGCTACAAGCAAGAAAGATCTGAGTGTTTGTCTCGATTTGGAAAGGTTGTAGACTGCACAGTTAAAACAGATCCAGTCATTGGAAGATCAAGAGGATTTGGATTTGTGTTTTTCAAAGATGCTGCTAGTGTTGATAAGTTTTGGAATTGAAAGAACACAAACTAGATGTCAAACTGATAGATCCCAAAAGGGCGAAGGCTTTAAAAGGGAAAGACCCCGCCCCCCCCAAGAAATTTTTGTGGGTGGACCAAGTCCAGATACTTCTGAAGAGCAAATAAAAGAATATTTTGGAGTAATTGAAAATATTGAACTTCCCATGAATACAAAAACAAATGAAAGAAGAGGATTTTGTTTTATCATATATCAAATGAAGAGCTAGTAAAGAAATTATCAGAAAACAGATATCACCAAATTGGCTCTGGGGTGTGAAATCAAAGTTGCACAACCCAAAGAGGTATATAGGCAGCAACAGCAACAACAGAAAGGAGGAAGAGGAGCTGCAGCTACTGGACAAGGTGGTACTAGGGGTAGTGGATGAGGTCAGGGCCAAAACTAGAACCAAGGATTTAATAACTATTCTGATCAAGGATATGGAAATTACAGTGGTGCCTATGGTGGTGATCAGAACGGTAGTGGCTATGGCAAATAGGATTATACTGGGTATAACTACAGGAACTATGGATATGGACAGGGATAGGCAGACTACTGTGGCCAACAAAGCACAAATGGCAAGGCATCTTGAGGGGGTGGTAATCACCAAAACAATTACCAGCCATGCTAAAGGAGGACCTTGAAGAAAACAGGAGGAAATGCTAAAGTAATCCATCTTGCAGGACGATGTTGAAGACCGGTCTTCTATTGATCTAAGATGATTACTTTGTAAAAGACTAGTGAATAAGACACAACTACCCAACTGTATATAGCTGCCATTTCTTTGTTTTTACTTTGTCTTTTGCTGTGTTATGCCTTGGTGTGGATTTGTTTATAAAATTTTACTTCTATGATTTCATGTTAAACCTCAAATAAATGCTTCCTTATGTGGAAAAATATAAAAAATAAAAGCATTGCATGCAAAGTTTGGTAGTTGTCCAATGTTAGCTGGTGTGATAAAGCAAACACTTGAATTTAAGACAAAATTTAAAAGAAGTCTACTCTGAAATCATGAGCAATAAAGAAATTACTTAGTTATCAAAGGTTAAAACCATATTATCAAGGCCCTGAGGACATAGTCTACTTCTGCATAATTTGACTATCAATAGGCTTTAGTCAAGCACAGTTGCAAGTTGTAGACAATGGATAAACAAACAAAAGCAGCTGAGTGTTCTGTATAATGTGGAACAAAACATACCTTATCTTTTTTTTTTAACTTTTTTTATTGTATAATATAACATACATACAAAGAAAAGAAAAGAAAAAAAGCAACAATTTTCAAAGTACTCTTCAACAAGTAGTTACAGGACAGATCCCAGAGTATGTCATGGGCTACCATACCATCATCTCAGATTTTTCCTTCTAGCTGCTCCAGAACATTGGAGGCTAGAAGGAATATATACATTTTTTTTATCACGACTTTCTTTTCCTTTTTTTGTGAAAAATAACATACATACTAAAAAACAATATATTTCAAAGCACAGCACAACAATTAGTTGTAGAACAGATTTCAGAGTTTGGATGGGTTATAATTCCACAATTTTAGGTTTTTACTCCTAGCTGCTCTAAGATACTGGAGACTAAAGGAAATATCAATACAATGATTCAGCAATAGTACTTGTTTGTCAAACCCTACCTTTCTGTATAACTCCATCATCACCTTTGATCTCTCTATCCCACTCTTTAGGGGCATTTGGGCTATGGTCATTCTAAATTTTTCATGTTGGAAGGGGATGTCAATAATATGGGACAGGGAGATGGAACTAGCTGATGTTCTGGAGAGGCTGGCCCCTCTAGATATAGTTTGTTAAACCTAACATACAGAATAAAACATGTAATCTTAATGTTACAAAACAAAACTGGAGTTATTTATATTATTGTGAAGATATTTGGATCACTCTAATTGGATGCATTAAATACTAATTGCTTAAAAAGTAGCTAAGCTAGTATTACGGAATACCAGATTTAAGGTTTTTATGTTTTATGATAAACTTTTTCCATTTCATCAAGTGTGGTGATAGGAACATCATAGAAAATACACTGAATCCTTTTGCTCTTAAACTGGTCCAGGGACCCATCTGGAAGTTGTAGGTTTCTGTAAAGTTACCCTAGTGAATGGAACCTTTGTAGAATCTTATATATTGCCCTAGGTGTTCTTTAGGATTGGTTGGGCACACCTTATTATTATTTTTTTATATGCTGTATGGAGGGGACACAATCCATTCTTTTTCTGTGTGAGTATCCCGTCATTGCAGCACCATTTGTTGAATTTTGTTTGTTTTTGTTGGGTTTTTTTGTTTGTTTGTTTTGAGAAGTGCATGGGCCAGGAATCAAATCCGGGTCTCCCACATGGCAAGTGAGAATTCTACCACTGAACTAAACTTGCACCCCCCACCTTAACTTTTTGATGGTTAGAAATTTTTTAAAACTTTTTTTTAAATGCAATTTGCAACACAAACCAACTCATTAGTAAATTTGTTTCTTTTATCTTGAAACAAATATAGTTCATACTAAGTAGAGATTTCAGTAGTTTAAGAACAAAAGGATTCAGTGTATTTTCTATGATGTTCCTATCACCACACTTGATGAAATGGAAAAAGTTTATCATAAAACATAAAAACCTTAAATCTGGTATTCCTTAATACTAGCTTAGCTACTTTTTAAGCAATTAGTATTTAATGCATCCAATTAGAGTGATCCAAATATCTTCACAATAATATAAATAACTCCAGTTTTGTTTCATAACATTAAGATTACATGTTTTATTCTGTATGTTAGGTTTAACAAACTATAAGCACAATTAGCTTGTTAAATAACTGCAAAAGGAGATAATGACTATCAACAAAACTTTCCCCTGTTCTGCCTTATTGAAACTATCTCTTCTGCCCCACCCTACCTCCATGACAGACCAGCTACAGGACAATCTGGCCACTCCTAGGAATGGTGACTTGACTAAAAGGAACATTACCATCTATGAATCACCAGTGACTCAACATCTGTGGTAGATATGATAAATAGGCATTCAAGCATCATTTTAAATCCCCCTCTAGTTGTTTTCTCCTACTACAGAGGCTGGAAAGCTAAAAACTATTTCTGAGGGACCCTTGGTCTAAATACAAATTAGTTTCAGTCAATAGATGTACTACTGTCATCTGGAAGGGAGAAGGTGAAGTAGGGGCCATTTTCTTGAAGTTTTTCACTATTGGAGGTGACAAGAAAGACTATAAGAATGTTGGTTTTGTGTGTACGTTCATGTACAAGTCTCAGTTTTTTAGTCATTATTAGCCTTGTGAATGTCAGGTAGAAGTTGCAGCTGTAAACAATATAGCTTAGCTTTGCCTGTGTTTGTATTTTACATGAATGGAATCAAATCATACGTATTTATTTATACTGCAAAAGTAGATGGCAGAATTGACCTGTTCAAAAAAATGTGGACCGGATTTACCTTGGGAAAAGTTGAGATAGGTTGTTAAATTGCTAGCACAGACTTAAGATTAAAAATAAAACAGAAATTGTTAATCATTTTAATTTGTCCATGAGGTTAAAGGGTATATCACAAAGGAAGAATTAAGAGCACAAAACTGGAAAGCATACTCAACCAGAACAGATAGTACTTATCATAGCTGCCAAAGGAAGAAGACAAAAGTACATAATGTCCCTTTTAATAAACTAGCTAATCCCGTGTGAACTATAAAGTCCCAGGAGGGGCATTTATTTAACTTTTGTATGATGTGTACAATGATGTGACCAGGAGATCAAATATATGTAATCAATGCCAACTGGTACAGGATTACAGTGGGCGGGATCACAAGATATTTGATGTCTGTAGAGTGAGTGTTGTTCCTTAAAAATAATGCATACTCTTCAAAACTTGCCAACCCCCAACCAAAACCATCCCAGCCAATCCTAAAGAACACCTATGGCAATGTATAAGATTCTACAAAGGTTCCATGCACTAGAGTAACTTTCCAGAAACCTACAACCTCCAGATGGGTCCCTGTATCAGATAAATCCTGAAACCTAGAGGGGCCAGCCTCTCAGGAACATCAGCTATTTTCATCTCCCTACCCCAGATTATCGACAGCCCTTTCCAACATGAAAAAGTTAGAATGGCCATAGCCCAAACATACCTAAAGAGTGGGATAAAGATCAAAGATGATGGTGGGGTTATTCAGAGAAGGCAAGGTTTAACAGATGAGTATGACTGCGGAATCATTATATTGATATCTCTTTTAGTCTCCAGTATCTTAGAGCAGCTAGAAGTAAAAACCTAAAATTGTAGAATTGTAACCCATACCAAACTCTGAAATCTGTTCTACAACGAATAGTTTTGGTGTGCTTTGAGATTTATTGCTTTTTTGTATTTATGTTATTTTTCACAAAAAAGAAAAAAATGTCGATTGTGATGATTAAAAAAATATTCCTTCTAGCCTCCAATGTTCTGGAGCAGCTAGAAGGAAAAATCTGAGATGATGGAATGGTACCCCATGGCAAATTTGGGATCTGTCCTATAACTACTTGTTGAAGAGTGCTTTGAAAATTATTGCTTTTTCCAACACAACAGGAAAATTCACTGCCCTCCCCCTGTCTACATGGGACATGACTACCCGGGGTGCGGACCTTCCTGGCAATGTGGGACAGAAATCCTAGAATGAGCTGAGACTCAGCATCAAGGGATTGAGAAAAATCCTAGAATGAACTGAGACTCAGCATCAAGGGATTGAGAAAACCTTCTCGACCAAAAGGGGAAGAGTGAAATAAAGTGTCAATGGCTGAGAGATTACAAACAGAGTCAAGAGGTTATCCTGGAGGTTATTCTTATGCATTAAATAGATATCACCTTGTTAGTCAAGATGTAATGGAGAGGCTGGAGGGAACTGCCTGAAAATGTAGAGGTGTGTTCCAGTAGCCATGTTTCTTGAAGATGACTGTATAATGATACAAATCTCACAATATGACTGTGTGATTGTGAAAACCTTGTGTCTGATGTGTCTGATGCTCCTTTTATCTACCTTATCAACAGATGAGTAAAACATATGGAATAAAAATAAATAATAGGGGGAACAAATGTTAAAATAAATTTAGATTGAAATGCTAGTGATCAATGCAAGGCAGGGGTAAGGAGTATGGTATATATGAATTTTTTTCTGCTTTTTTAAATTTTTTTTTCTGAATTGATGCAAATGTTCTAAGAAATGATCATGATGATGAATATGCAACTCTGTAATGATATTGTGAATTACTGATTATATATGTGGAATGGAATGATCATGTGTTAAGAATGTTGTGTTTCTTTGTCATTATTTTTTTTTAATTTTAAAATTAATAAAAAAAATTTTTTAATTATTGCTTTTTTTTTGCTTTGTATATATGTTACATTCTACAATTAAAAAGTTAAATAATAATGTATATCCTAACACAAACTCTTTAAGTTTCGAATTGTGTTCACTGCATTTTCAGGAATTAACAACCACCACAATTATTTAACACTTAGAGTACTTAAAATGTGCCAGGAATTGTTCTAATTTGTTTTATTTAGTTTAATCTTCTTATCCATATAAGGCAGGCACTATTATCTTCCTCATTTTCAATTGAGATGACTCAGACAGGTAAATTAAATAACTCGCCCAAGATCTCACAGCTAGTAAATAATACAGCCAAGTTTTCAACCCAGCCAATCTCAATTCAAAGTCCATGTTCTTATCCACTACAGTACACATGAGCTTGAGAGCTCTGGTACTTTTCTAAGAACTGAATCTGATAAATATGAAATATTTTCTAGATATCAGCAGAGGAATTTATCAGAGGTCTTTAGCTACATTAGATAAACATTACACCAATGAGACTACCTAATAACGGAGGCTTTCTCAATCACATATTTGCACTGTTCAGCCATAAACATTTACTAAATGTCTGCTACATACAAATGCCAGACATTAGCTAGGTCAAAGGATACAAACAATCTTAAAATGCCAACAATTGTTATGTGTTTCACCTAGTAATTACTTATTGTACACATAACGTATTCCTATTATATTGCATATACTAGGCAATGTGGCATTTACCTACATGAATCTGAAATAGATCTTGCCCTCAAAGACTTTACAGTTTAGTAGTATAGTAAGGGTTATTAAAGAGTAATAAAGAAAAACATAAAAAGAATTAAGTTGCTAGTTCCTTCTACACATTCGCTCATTCAAGCCTCAAAACAATGCAGTCCTCCTTGTAATTTGTTTTAAAAATTGGAAGGTCAAAGCTGATGCAAAAGAAGCTATTTCCAGTTGGTGAGATCAGAGAAAAGTTCTTGGAACTGACACTTGTGCTGGGCCATAAAGGATGGTTGAAACTCTGTGGACAGAGATGCAGAAATAAAAAGTACACTAGCTGTGCTGGTTTGAAAGGAAGTATGCCCCTTAGAAAAGCCTGCAGATTTTCTGTCGTATCTGGTGATAGGATGCTGCCTAACAAAACCCTAAAATGTGGGAATGGCTTTGGAACTGGGAAGTTGGATTAGAGTTTTGTGAAAGCGTAAAGTACCTTGCATATACCATTGTAGAATTTTGGATTTTGAAGTTTTTAAGATATTTTTTCCTTCAGAAAGGGAGGAAAATGCTATTTAAAACTGGAGTTGTAGCTGAGGGGGCCAAGATGGCGGCTTAGTAAGGTACGTGCGTCTTAGTTCCTCCTCCAGAGCAACTACTAGGTGACCAGAAACAGTGCAGAACAGCTCCCGGGGCCACAGCAGGGACCGGACACACAGCGTACCTCAGTCTGGACTGGCTGGACTGTCTGCGAGACTCCGCTGCGGTGAGCTCCCCGAGTGGCGTGCGCTTCCCCAGGCCGCGGCAGTTGGCGGCCGGCGCCCCTCCCTCCCTCCTTCCCGGAGGAGCTGAGAGTCTCAGAGAGGCAAGTTTTCCAAGCCGCGGTGGTCGGTGCCCCTCTTTCGCGGGTGGTTTCCCGAACCGGCTTCGAGGCTCGGATCAGCGGGCTCCGCAAGCTGCGGCAACCGGAGACTGGCGCCCATCCCCCGCGGGCGGCTTCCCGGTCCAGCAGCGGGTCTCGGATCAGCGAGTACCCCAGGCCGCGACGGCGAGCGACCAGCGCCCCTCCCCCAAGGCGGCTGCCCGGAGGGAGAGGAGGGAGTTTCCGAAAGTGGCAGGGACTGGGTCCAACCAAACACCAATAGTGGCATTAATAAAGGAGTCACAACACCTTTTGCTGGTGGGACCCGCAGACAGACAAGCGCCACCTACTGGGCAGGATAAAAAAAAACAGAGCCCAGAGACTTCACAGGAAAATCTTTCAACCTGCTGGGTCTCAAACTCAGGGAAATCTGATTAAATGTCCAGACGCCAGCAAAAAATAACAAATCACACCAGGAAAATTGAAGATATGGTGCAGTCAAAGGAACAAACCAATAGTTCAAATGAGATACAGGAGCTGAGACAACTAATTCTGAATATACAAACAGAAATGGAAAACCTCTTCAAAAACCAAATCAATAAATTGAGGGAGGACATGAAGAAGGCAAGGGATGAACAAAAAGAAGAAATGGAAAGTCTGAAAAAACAAATCACAGAACTTATGGGAATGAAAGATACAGTAGAAGAGATGAAAAAAACAATGGAAACCTATAATGGTAGATTTCAAGAGACAGAGGTTAGAATTAGTGAACTGGAGGATGGAACATCTGAAATCCAAAAAGAAAAAGAAACTATAGGGAAAAGAATGGAAAAATTTGAGCAGGGGCTCAGGGAATTGAATGATAATATGAAGCGCACGAATATGCATGTTGTGGGTGTCCCAGAAGGAGAACAGAAGGGAAAAGGAGGAGAAAAACTAATGGAAGAAATTATCACTGAAAACTTCCCAATTCTTATGAAAGACCTAAAATTACAGATCCAAGAAGTGCAGCGCACCCCAAAGAGAACAGATCCAAATAGGCGTCTCCAAGACACTTACTAGTTAGAATGTCAGAGGTCAAAGAGAAAGAGAGGATCTTGAAAGCAGCAAGAGAAAAACAATCCATCACATACAAGGGAATCCCAATAAGACTATGTGTAGATTTCTCAGCAGAAACCATGGAGGCGAGAAGACAGTGGGATGATACTGCCAACCAAGACTTCTATATCCAGCAAAATTGTCCTTCAAAAATGAGGGAGAAATTAAAACATTCTCAGATAAAAAGTCACTGAGAGAATTTGTGACCAAGAGACCAGCTCTGCAAGAAATACTAAAGGGAGCACTAGAGTCAGATACGAAAAGACAGAAGAAAGAGGTGTGGAGAAGAGTGTAGAAAGAAGGAAAATTAGATATGATATATATAATACAAAAGGCAAAATGGTAGAGGAAAGTATTACCCAAACAGTAATAACACTAAATGTTAATGGACTGAATTCCCCAATCTAAAGACATAGACTGGCAGAATGGATTAAAAAACAGGATCCTTCTATATGCTTTCTACAGGAAACACATCTTAGACCCAAAGATAAACATAGATTGAAAGTGAAAGGTTGGGAAAAGATATTTCATGCAAATAACAACCAGAAAAGAGCAGGAGTAGCTATACTAATATCCAACAAATTAGACTTCAAATGTAAAACAGTTAAAAGAGACAAAGAAGGATACTATCTACTAATAAAAGGAACAATTCAACAAGAAGACATAACAATCATAAATATTTATGCACCGAATCAGAATGCCCCAAAATACGTGAGGAATACACTACAAATACTGAAAAGGGAAATAGACATATCTACCATAATAGTTGGAGACTTCAATTCCCCACTCTCATCAATGGAAAGAACATCTAGACAGAGGATCAATAAAGAAACAGAGAATTTGAATATTACAATAAATGAGCTAGACTTAATAGACATTTATAGGACATTACACTCCACAACAGCAGGATACACCTTTTTCTCAAGTGCTCATGGATCATTCTCAAAGATAGACCATATGCTGGCTCACAAAGCAAGTCTCGACAAATTTAAAAAGATTGAAATCATACACAACACTTTCTCGGATCATAAAGGAATGAAGTTGGAAATCAAAAATAGGCAGAGTGCCAGAAAATTCACACATACGTGGAGGCTCAACAACACACTCTTAAAGAACCAGTGGGTCAAGGAAGAAATTACAAGAGAAATTAGTAAATATCTCGAGGTGAATGAAAATGAAAACACAACATATCAAAACCTATGGGACGCAGCAAAGGCAGTGCTAAGAGGGAAATTTATTGCCCTAAATGCCTATATCAGAAAAGAAGAAAAGGCAAAAATGTAGGAATTAACTGTCCACTTGGAAGAACTAGAGAAAGAACAGCAAATTAATCCCAAAGCAAGCAAAAGGAAAGAAATAACAAAGATTAGAGCAGAAATAAATGAAATTGAGAACATGAAAACAATAGAGAAAATCAATAAGACCAGAAGTTGGTTCTATGAGAAAATCAACAAGATTGATGGGCCCTTAGCAAGACTGACAAAAAGAAGAAGAGAGAGGACGCAAATAAATAGGATCAGAAATGGAAGAGGAGACATAACCGCTGACCTCACAGAAATAAAGGAGGCAATAACAGGATACTATGAACAACTTTATGCTAATAAATACAACAATGTAGATGAAATGGACAACTTCCTAGGAAGGCATGAACAACCAACTTTGACTCAAGAAGAAATAGATGACCTCAACAAACCAATCACAAGTAAAGAAATTGAAACAGTCATTCAAAAGTTTCCCAAAAAGAAAAGTCCAAGACCAGATGGCTTCACATGTGAATTCTACCAAACATTTCAGAAAGAATTAGTACCAACCCTGCTCAAACTCTTCAAAAAAATTGAAGTGGAGGGAAAGCTACCTAATTCAATCTATGAAGTCAACATCACCTCATACCAAAACCAGGCAAAGATATTACAAAAAAAGAAAACTACAGACCAATCTCTCTAATGAATATAGATGCAAAAATCCTCAACAAAATCCTAGCAAATCAAATCCAACAACACATTAAAAGAATTATACATCATGACCAAGTAGGATTCATCCCAGGTATGCAAGGATGGTTCAACATAAGAAAATCAATTAATGTAATACACCATATCAACAAATCAAAGCAGAAAAATCACATGATCATCTCAGTTGATGCAGAGAAGGCATTTGACAAGATTGAACATCCTTTCCTGTTGAAAACACTTCAAAGGATGGGAATACAAGAGAACCTCCTTAAAATGATAGAGGGAATATATGAAAAACCCACAGCTAATATCATCCTCAATGGGGAAAAATTGAAAACTTTCCCCTTAAGATCAGGAACAAGACAAGGATGTTCATTATCACCACTGTTATTCAACATTGTGTTGGAGGTTCTAACCAGAGCAATTAGACAAGAAAAAGAAATACAAGGCATCAAAATTGGAAAGGAAGAAGTAAAGTTATCACTGTTTGCAGATGATATGATACTATATGTCAAAAACCCGGAAAAATCCACAGCAAAACTACTAGAGCTAATAAATGAGTACAGCAAAGTAGCAGGTTACAAGATCAACATTCAAAAATCTGTAGTATTTCTATACACTAGCAATGAACAAGCTGAGGGGGAAATCAAGAAACAAATTCCATTTACAATTGCAACTAAAAGGATAAAATACTTAGGAATAAATTTAACTAAAGAGACAAAAGACCTATACAAAGAAAACTATAAAAAACTGTTAAAAGAAATCACAGAAGATCTAAATAGATGGAAGGGCATACTGTGTTCATGGATTGGAAGACTAAATACAGTTAAGATGTCAATTCTACCTAAATTGATTTACAGATTCAAAGCAATACCAATCAAAATCCCAACAACTTATTTTTCAGAAATAGAAAAACCAATAAGGAAATTTATCTGGAAGGGCAGGGTGCCCCGAATTGCTAAAAGTATCTTGAGGGAAAAAAACGAAGCTGGAGGTCTCACGCTGCCGGACTTTAAGGCATATTATGAAGCCACAGTGGTCAAAACAGCATGGTACTGGCATAAAGATAGATATATCGACCAATGGAATCGTATAGAGTGCTCAGATATAGACCCTCTCATCTATGGACATTTGATCTTTGATAAGGCAGTCAAGCCAACTCACCTGGGACAGAACAGTATCTTCAATAAATGGTGCCTGGAGAACTGAATATCCATATGCAAAAGAATGAAAGAGGACCCGTATCTCACACCCTATACAAAAGTTAACTCAAAATGGATCAAAGATCTAAACATTAGGTCTAAGACCATAAAACAGTTAGAGGAAAATGTAGGGAGATATCTTATGAAACTTACAATTGGAGGCGGTTTTATGGACCTTAAACCTAAAGCAAGAGCACTGAAGAAATAAATAAATAAATGGGAGCTCCTCAAAATTAAACACTTTCGTGCATCAAAGAAATTCATCAAGAAAGTAGAAAGACAGCCTACACAATGGGAGACAATATTTGGAAACGACATATCAGATAAAGGTCTAGTATCCAGAATTTATAAAGAGATTGTTCAACTCAACAACAAAAAGACACCCAACCCAATTACAAAATGGGAAAAAGACTTGAACAGACACCTCTCAGAAGAGGAAATACAAATGGCCAAAAGGCACATGAAGAGATGCTCAATGTCCCTGGCCATTAGAGAAATGCAAATCAAAACCACAATGAGATATCATCTCACACCCACCAGAATGGCCATTATCAACAAAACAGAAAATGACAAGTGCTGGAGAGTATGTGGAGAAAGAGGCACACTTATCCACTGCTAGTGGGAATGTCAAATGGTGGAACCACTGTGGAAGGCAGTTTGGCGGTTCCTCAAAAAGCTGAATATAGAATTGCCATACAACCCAGCAATACCATTGCTAGGTATCTACTCAGAGGACTTAAGGGCAAAGACACAAACAGACATTTGCACACCAATGTTTATAGCAGCATTATTTACAATTGCAAAGAGATGGAAACAGCCAAAATGTCCATCAACAGACGAGTGGCTAAACAAACTGTGGTATATACATACGATGGAATATTATGCAGCTTTAAGACAGGATAAACTTATGAAGCATGTAATAACATGGATGGATCTAGAGAACATTATGCTGAGTGAGACTAGCCAAAAACTAATGGACAAATACTGTATCGTCCCACTGAAGTGAACCGACATTAGAGAATAAACTTGGAATATGTCATTGGTAACAGAGACCATCAGGAGATAGAAACAGGGTAAGATAATGGGTAATTGGAGCTGAAGGGATACAGACTGTGCAACAAGACTGGATACAAAAACTCAGAAATGGACAGCACAATACTACCTAATTGTAATGTAATTATGTTAAAACGCTGAATGAAGCTGCATCTGAGATTAGAGAATGCATGTGGTATGGTGAAGCTTATATCATCCTCTGTCCTCTGCATTTCCTATAAAATTGGGAGTCAGACATTGAAGATTGATTAAATTCAGAGTTTCTATTTGTGGAAAATTACATCACAGGTGATGTTTTGTTTTTTTTATCTGCAGATGGGACACATCACTATCCCCCTGCACATAGTGATACCTTCCAAAGAGATGATATGGAAGAGGTGGGAGGTGATGTCATGGGGGAGAAACTTGACGTACACTACCCAACTAGATCATCAAGGTCGGCATCAATAATGATGTCAGTATGATAGTGCCCATCCCTGATACGATGTGATGAAGTACCATTTTACTTCTGTGAAACACATAATCCCAATCTAATCATGAGAAAACATCAGGAAAATTCCAGTTGAGGAACATCTTACAAAACAAGTAACCAGTACAGTATTTATCAATTGTCAAGGTCATAATGACCAAAGAAAGTCTGGGAAACTGTCACAGCCAAGAAGAGCCTAAGGAGACATGACGACTGAATATAATGTAACTGAATGGGATTAAAAACAGGAAAATGATATTAGCTGAAAACTAAGGAAATCTAAATAAAGTATGGATTTTAACTAATAAAAAAAAATACAGATGTAATTAAAAAAAAAAAACCCTCAAGGGATGGCCTCAATAGTAGAATTGGGGGGACAGAAGCATGAGTGAATTTGAAAACTGAACACAAAAATTGCCCAGTCTGAAGAACAGAGAAAATAAACTGGAAAAAAGAAAAGAAAAGCCTCAGAAACACGTGGAATTGTAACAAAAGTTTTGATATTCTCATGTCATCATAGTCCCAGAAGAAAGGAAAGATGGTGAAATTGAAAAAGAATCCAAAGAAATAATGGCTGAAAAATCCCCAAATTTGGCAAATAACATAATAGGACAGATTGAAGAGGTTTAGCAAACCTCCAACAGCCATATCATAGTCAAACTTCTAAAACCAAAGAGAAAGAAAAATTTAAAAGTAGCCAGAGAGAAAGACCTGTAGGAGGAAACCAACTTCAATGACGGTGGATTTCTCATCAGAAATCAAGGAGAACAGAAGTGGTGCAATATTTTTCAAGGACTGAAAGAAAAAAATACTGTCAACCGGTCTCCTATACCCAGTAAAAATATCCTTAAGGAATGAAGGAGAAATCAAAACATTCTCTGATGAAGGAAAAGTAAAAAAAAAAAAGTCGCCAGCAGAAAACCACCGGAAAAGAATGACTAAAGGAAGTTCTCGTAAGAGAAAGGAAACAATAAAAGAAGAACCTTGGAACATGAAAAAAGGAAGAAATAATATACTAAGCAAAAATAGGGGTAAATGCAATAGACTTTCCTAATCTTCTGAAGTCTCCTAAATTATGTTTGACAGTGGAAGCAAAAAATTATAACACCACCTGATGTTTTTCTCAATATATGTGAAAGAAACACTTAAGACAATTACCTTATAAATGGGGAGGATAAAGGGGCCAATAAGGTTTCTATGCTTCATTCAAACCAGTAAAATGTCAACACCAATAACCTTTCATAAATTAGGTGTACATAATATAATACCTAGAATGTCCTCTAAGAAAGGTATGCAAAGAGAAACTTCAAAACTATACAGACAGGGAGGGGTAAGAGGTATGGTATATATGAGTTCTTTCTTTTTCCTGTTTATTTCTTTCTCTGGAGTGATGCAAACGTTCTAAAAAGTGGTCATGGTGATGAATACACAACTATGTGATGATACTGTGAGTCACTGATTGTACACCATGTATGGATTGTTTGTATGTTAAGAATCATCAATAAATGTGAATTATTGATTATATATGTAGAACGGAATGATCAAAATAAGAATGTTTACATTTGTTTGGTGGGTTTTTTTTTTTGGTATTTAAAAAAAAGTAAAAAAATTTTAAAAAAAGATTGCAGGAATCATCAAATGAGAGAGAGGAGGTGTCGCTGAGAAATTAGGATTTAACAAACAACTGTGACTACTGATTTATTATATAAATACTTCTTTTTAGTGTCTAGGATTTTAGCAGAGCCAGAAGAAAATAACAGAAGTTGTTGAACTATAATCCACTAGCCCTGGTCTTTGATAATGATTATATAAATATTCAGGAAAAAAAATAACAATCAGTTGCCTATATTTGTATGGATCTACTTTTATATGTCTATCTTTGACAATACTCCACTGTCTTAGTTTATCTAACACTACTATAAATCTTAAAATTGGGTAGAGTGCAACACTAGTGGTCAATAAAAGGGGGGTGGGGTAAGGGGTATGAGATGTTTCAAGATGAATCAAGGGGTATTCTTGATTCTTTTTATTTTTTTTCTGGAGTAATACAAATGTTCTAAAAATGATCATGGTGATAAATGCACAACTATGTGATTATACTGTGAACCGCTGATTGTATACTTTGGCTGGACTGTATGGTGTGTGAATATATCTCAATAAAATTATAATAAAAATAAAAATAAATTTTAAAAAATAACAAAAAAAAGAATCATCAATAAAAATATTGAAAAAAAAAAAAGAAGACACCAAGGAAGAGACAGACAAACCAGAGTCTCTGTTTTGCAACACCTAGATCTAGCCATACCTGAAGCCACTGCTAATAAATTTGCATTTCTGTTAAAAAAAAAAAAAGCACCCTACAGACAAATTTAAAAAGGATTCCAAAATATGTTCAAGTAACCCACAGGAAGGCAGGAAAAAGGAAGCAGAAGACTAACAATGGAGAAAAAACTGAAAACAAAAAGTAAAATGGCACACTTAAGCCTTAACATATCAATAATCACATTAATGTAAATGATGTAAATATACCACCATTTTATTTCTTTATTATATCCCTATTTGCAGATGATATGATAATCTACATAGAAAATCTGAAGGAAACTACAAAACAAACAAACTCCTAGGACTAAAAAGTGAATTCAAAAGGTTGTAGGACCCAAGATCAATATATAAAAATCAACTGTATTTTTACATACTAGCAATGAACACATGGACCCTAAAATTAAAATTATATACCATCTATAATTGCTCAAAAATTTAGTATGTATATGTAAATCTAACAAAACATGTATAGGATCTCTATGTTGAAATTACAAAATCCTGATGAGAGGAATCAAATAGGACCTAAATAAATGGAGAGATATTCCGTGTTCGTGGATTGGCAGATTCAACACAGTAAAAATGTCAATTCTATCCAAACTGATGTATAGATTTAACACAATTCCTATAAAAATACAGCATGACTTTTTTGTAGATATAGACAAGATTATTCTAAAATTTATACAGAAAAGCAAGGGAACAGGAATAGTTAAAACAATTCCAAACAAGAATAAAGTGGAGAAATCACTCTACCTGACTTCAAGATTTATTAATCATATTACAACAGCATTCAAGACTTTCCCCAAACCTGGGTGAAAAATAGACACATAGATAATGGTACTGAATAGAGAATCCAGAAATAGACCTCACATGAGTATGGCCAACCACTTTTTGACAAAGTTAAGAAAGCAATTCAAAGGAGGATAGTTGAAAAATAGTGCTAGCACAACTGGTTATTCATAGGGGGAAAAAAAAACCTTAACTAAATCATACACATTATACAGAAATTAACTCAAGCGGATCAGGATTTAAATGTAAACTGTAAAACTTTAAAACTCTTAGATGATAACTTAGCAGAAAATCTTAGAAACCTAGGTGAAGAGTTCTAAGACATGACAGTCAAAAGCACAATTCATTTAAAACAAAATAGATAAATTGAATTTCATCGAAATTAAAAACTTTTACTCTGTGTAAAGAATACAAAGAAAGTTACAGACTGGAAGAAAAATATACACAAATCAAATTCCTGAGAAAGGATTCATATCTAGAACATATAAAGAACTCTCAAAGTTCAACAGTCAATGGCTTCTTCCCACTTTTGAAGTGGTAGCTGTGGTTAAAAAAAAAAGAGAGAGAGAGAAAAAATTCAATGGTCAAAAATAAAAAACCAAGTTGAAAAATGGGCAAAAGACATTAAGAGGCACGTCAACAAAAAAGGTAAACAAATAGCAAACAAATGACAAGATACTCAATATCACTAGCCATTAGGGAAATGCAAATTAAGACTGTGACAAGGCATCACTTCACATCTATTAGAACATCTAAAATTAAAAATTGACAAGGATGCAGAGAAACTGGATCTCTCATACATTGCTGGTGGGAATTTCACAGTCGTCCTGGAAAACAGTTTGGCAGTTTCCTAAAAAACTATACATCCACTTACCATATGGTCTAGCAGTTGTACTCCTGGATACTCACTTCAGAAAAATGTAAACTTATGTCCACACAAAAATCTGTCCACAAATGTTCACAGCAGCATTACCTGTAATAGCTAAACTCTGTAGACAACCAAAATATTCCACAATATATGAGTAAACAATGGTACATTCATACCATGGAATATTACTCAGCAATAAAAGAAATTAACTATTGATACAAGCAGTAACTTGGATGAGTCTCAATGGTATTAATATAAAAAAAGCCAATCTCAAAAGGTCACATGCTCTATGATTTCATTTACATAATATTCTCAAAACGACAAAATTATAAAGTTGAAAAACAGATTAGGTACAGTAGTTATAGATGGTGTGGGGGGGATTAACTACAGAGGGGTAGTATGATGAAATAGTTCTGTATCTTGACTGGGCCATGGTTATACAAATTTACATATGATAAAATGATACAGAATTATATATACACATTGAAGGGATGTCCTGGTTTTGATACTGTACTATAATTATATAAGACATAACTGTTGGGAGAAACTATGTGAATGGTACATGGAACCTCTCAGTACTATCTCTGCACCTTCCTGTGCATCTATAACTATTAAAAAATAAAAAGCTTTAAAAATTAAAAAATGAGAATGACTTAAAAATAGCATATATATATATATATAAAACAAGTGAAAAATCAAACTACTAATACTCTTTGGGTGGACACTCATTCTTAACATTGAATAGTTCTAAAATTTCTATATTTTACATAATAAGCATGTAATACTTGGTAATAAGAGGGGAAAGGTTTTTTAAGAAAATGAAAATTTTTTCTTACTTTATGAGGCATATCACATCGAATAGATAAGAATTGAAAATTAAGAAAACCAATTGAATTCAGTTATTATTAACCCATGTATACATACACACAATAAATTAAAGGTAAGAAAGAGTGAAGCAATCAGCAAGACCAAGAAACCCAAGAGAAGACCTGATTACAGGGCAAATTCTATCACCTATTAACAGTATAACTTTGGAAAATGACTTAAACTTTATATTTTAAGGAATCAAGAGATTATGAACGGAGGTACACGATCAGAAAAATAAACACATCACACTGTGTAAATCAGGATGACAGAATTCTTACAACGTTAGAAATGAAAATGACCTGGGAGATCTAATGCCATTCCCTCAATTTACAGCTGAAGAAACTAATGCCAGGAGGTAAATAGAACTCCTAGGTCTTAAAATCTTCATTAACACATTGCCTTTCAGCAAAAAACAAAACAAAACAAAACATACTCAACGAACAAAAATCGAGGAATAGAACAATTCTCATTAACCAATGCATAATTCTATGCATCGATGTGGGTTTCTTATGCAAAGACTTATTTAATATAACACTTAACTAAATAAAAGCATTCGACAGGGGTACACCACTCATGAACTTTTTAAATATGTCATAAGTTGATGTACTTAATCAGTGATAACTAAAAGTATGTATGTATGTTAACAGTTTGGTGAGAAATTGAGAAACTTTCTAAAGTTTCTAATTCACAGTTCTAAAGGTACCTGTGACTGGAGAGACACAAATTATTTCCACTGTGGTTAATTAAACCAATACACGAGAAACCAAATGTCTTTCTATTTTATCATTAGGCAATCTTTAGAATATACAGGAGGTACAAACAAAATGAAACCTTTACGCTCTATCTGTTTAATTTTACAGATGATGGCATAGTGATTTATATACACTGGATTTTTCTTATAGTTTCACTTGATTGTGTGTGCATGTTTAACACTCCAAAAATACTGGATATTTGCTGTCTAAAGCAACTGTCCCCTACTTCTAAAATATAAAGCCATATATTCAAATGCTACCAAAGAAATTTAGAACAACTGATGAAACTTGGTTCATAAATACAAAGTGTGCTGTTCTTGGAAGTTATTACTTAAATTATCAGGATAGAGAAAACATTTTTAAAGTTACTGTTTTCAAGTGATGTATGAAACCTAAAAATTAAAATCCAGATCCCAAAGTATAAGAGGGGGAAGAGATAAAAAATGTTTATAAAGTTAATGTCAATATATTTTCCTTACAGCAATTATATATCATGCTAAAAATAGGCCTAAATCCAACTTTATCTAATAAAACTTACCTAATATGCACAGAATAGAGACAAATTACACTAGTTTACAGATCCATAAACTGAAGCATAAAATCAATTCTTATGAAAGCAAAAAGCCTAAATTGCAATTTGGAGAACAAGGACTACTTTGGCCATTTATGGCCAAACGCTGTAATCAACAGTTCTGCAGTTTCTGGTTTTTGAGATTATCCAGCTTGTTTCATTCCATTTTTTATTCTTAATCCTAAATGGAAATCTTTTCAGCGAGCTAACAAAAAATGGTTCTTTTTCCTATATATTTATCAAAAGACATTTTAGGTTTTATTAGTAAGCACATGGCATTGTGTTCAAAATACCTGTGAAATCTGGTATAATTACAAAATTTAGGGCAAAGAACAGTTTCAAAGATTCTGAACCAATTCCTATCGTCCATTTTTGAAACTTGCTAGCAGTGGTTTTCTACTGTTTTGTTATGTCCCACTTCTGCACAGTGGAATTTGGGCAGTACATATGAAGAAACTAAATTGCCTCCTCACATATATCACTGTTCTTTTGGCTACACTTCAGTTCTGGGATATTATTTTCTGCCCTGACCATGCACTCATATACTTCTCAGAAAAAAGTTGTCACATGTACTAAACAACACAACTTTTCTGGTTTCCACTTGCTTATGAACTAAGTCTCCTATCAGATTGCAATTAATTCTATAACACATCCAGTTCTGTCTCAGATCAATGAATAAGAATTTGACAGAAATCACTGTCTAGTTTATATCTTCAGTTACAGCAAAAAATAATTTTTATAGAATGATTAAAGTTTAGTGGTAATTTAGTTAAGAGTTAAAGTAGCCAAGTATATAAAATTCTAACTTTTATTCTAATCACTAAAATATTACTTGAACAGGCTACAAGTCTGATACTTTGATTGGTAAAATACTTTCTTTTAAATATACTACATCCATCCCCCCAAATCAAATCAACATAATGGGAACTGAGAAACTGGTTCAAGACTTCAAATCCCATTGATATTGTGAAAACGCATTGGATTTGGATCCAAATTCTAATGTATGGTTTTGGTAATCTTTGATTTTCATGCCAATATTTTATTAATGAAACGGGATCAATTGATCAAATGAATGGGATGTTGATTTAATCAGTTTCAAAGTTCTAAACTACAGTCAATTTACAGGCATTTCCAAATAACCCAGTGACACAATTCAACATATTGGAAGACCCTAAATCAGCAGAATCCATGACTGTTATCTCCTGCTAGAATTTCTTATCTGTCAAAAATCCCAAGAGAACAGAAAAAAACTGTATCAACACAGACACATTATTCCCTCTCTTGTCCTCTGTCATAATTTATAAGCTTAACTAACCCATAATAAAAACTTAAGACAAATGCAAATATAGTTCACTGCCCCACAACACCCTTTTGGGGCACATATCATGTGAAACACAGTGGTCAAACTATTAGGATCAAGTTCTCCTAGTTTGTATCATCCTAAACAAGAGCTAAGATCTACTCACATTATGTTACATTCTACACTGAAGTGACTATTGAACTGGAAGGGCCCAGTGTACAGTAAAGCAAGAGAGTATTTCAGTATGGGAAGCCTGAAGTCACTAAACTTAGCAGAGGTTAGGCTTGAGAGCTGATGATGGTGGTGCTTTTAATAGAGGAGGAGGTGTGGGCATATTTATACCACCAATCTGTCTCAAATCCATATCTGTATCCCAGTCAGTGGCAGAGGCAGTGTGTAAACATTGATTTGTTCTCCAAGTATGCCAGGCCTATGCTCTCCTATTTGTAGTTAACTTCCTGATTTCTCACAGCCAAGAGAACAACAAGACCTAAAGTAAGAATCATTGTCATGGTGCCATCTTTAGTCAAATGACTTTCTGTTCTTGTCCTGCTATAACCCCTCAATGTGTTTCTTCATATCCTTAGAGGGAAAAAACACAAAACAGGTTTCAAGACCTCCAAAAACTACATGCAAGCAAGAATTAAAGATAAAGCATTTATCTTATTATTTCATAAATAACACAATCTTATTTGTAAGCAAATAAGAACACATGAGAGAAAAGTGAAAAAGTTACATCCTCCCCAGTCTTTGCAAAAAGTACAGCTTTTAAGCTGAGCATGAGATGACACAGTCTCTCTCTATTAAAAAACTATTAAAATAATTACAATGGGTTAATATTGTGTATTTCTACCAAATATCACAATTTTTCAAAAGAGTTTCATAGATAATTTAGCAGAATATATAATTGTATTCATGTCTCATATAAGTCAATTGGATGTTCAAAAAGAAATCAAAGCTACAGAAGCTTTAAATTTTAAAAGTGAATTCAACATTCACTAACAATTCTCCACTCATGAAGAATGAAGGGCACAGAATCTGAAGACAGGGAAGATTTCCATCTGTAAATTATTGGCTGTGTTAAGTAAGCCAAACTATATCAGACCTGAAGGTAAAAACCTCAAAAGAATAACTATTTAATATGGTCATTCTTATAAGACCAAAAAATAATAGTTCATTAAAATATCTGTGCTTCAGCTTGCAAAATCAAAGTTCAAATTTCAATTCTCAAAAGAGCCATGAAAATAATTCAATCAGTTGTGACAGTTTTTTTCTTCTGCATGTTGAAAAATTATTTAACTGTGTATTTCATTAGCACATATACAACTCAGAATTTCCCATTTTAACCACTTTCAAGTGATTGTGATAAAGTTTTGAAAAACCATCGAGGATCCAGTGATTAACAGAATAAAATGACTGTAAGCAGCTGTGCAATGTAAGAGTCTTTGCAAAAAGGGTAGAGTGCTACTGAAATCAAATTTAATTTATCTAAATATGTCTGCATGTTCTGCCATCACAGCCTTGATGGTTTTTCCCAGTAACACAGATCTTCTAGCTTTAAAGAAATTGCTCTACCATAAAACTGACTCTCTTTATAACTAAGTGGCTATAACTACAAAGGGGAAACAAAAATAAAAAAAATTTTCGGCAAGCTAATATATTAACTGTATAACTATCTAATAGCACTTCTTAATCTTAACATGTAACATTAAAAGAGAGTTCTTATATTTCAGTAAACTTCTACATGCCAAGACTGTTATTCCGAGATAAGTGTGAAGACAAGGTCGCTAGAGGATCTCAGTCTGGTGAGGGTAAACAAAACATAAATAAACAACAGCAATACTGTGTATACTTCTTCAATAAAAGATCTTTTTCTTAAGTTAAAGAAAGGGAAATTAATCTTTTAGCAAAGCAAAAGCAAAGAATGTACCACTCTTTTGAAGAATAATTACTATTTCATTGAGCATGTGAAGGTGTAACATGTAGTCTATACACATAAACTAATTTAAAACTTTGTTGCAATCACTAAATTATCATCTCATGAAGATTAAGTAGATATCCATTTATAGTTGAAACCATGTGATTAAGTTTGTTTTGAAATGGTCAACAACTTGTTATAATTTAACAATTTACAAAAGGAAAATAACTTAATTCTATTAAAGTGAATATAAGCATTGTAGTAATTTTTTTTTTGGTATGATTATGTTTGGTACTATGTCTTTCATTAAAAGCATCTACATACCCCTCTATTAGCTGCCAACTACAAGTATCCTCCAGTCTTACTTTTCTAGATCACACTACTCAAAATATTATTCAGACTATACTTGCAAAATTGCTTTAGAATAGTGGTCTTGAAAATCTGCCAAAAGCATCCCTCAAATATTTGAGAACTCCAATCACATAATTATCAGTGAGAAAAAGATTTGGTAGACATTTGGGGCTGTGGTGGTTTCATATCTAGTTTTAAGTAACCTCTTAACTCAGAAACCTGCACTAACCATTATTTTGACAGTGGTCATTACATGTGTCAATTCAAGCTCTGAAAGTGAAATCAGTCAGTACTGAGTATCTGTAAAACCCAAGTGTCCAAATTCTTATTTCAAGTTCAATTTTTAAAATGTATAGGTACTATATTAAAACTTTTATTAAAGACCGAAACTAGTCTGGTATTTAAAGCCAAATTAAAAAAAGAAAAGAAAAAGTACATGTTACTTTTGGAAAAAAATCCAAGCGACAGTTTGTTTTCTAAATCACTCGTTTCACTGCCTTTCCTAAACATCGCTGCTTTTCCAATATTTCCCCTAGCTCTTTGGGCAAATCAGTGATAGACACTGTCTCTCCCACTCCAAACTCTTTGACGGGTCCAATGGCCACAAACGAGAAAGCCCTATAATCCAAGTACACTACTAGTGATTTTTTGACGCTTTGAAAGACAACCGTGAAAACGCCAAAGTCCTAAATTAGCTCCCCCAGGGCCTCGTTTTCTTACCAGACCACATTTCTCATTGTCAATGCCTCCCTCAACCCCTTAGGCTGAACGTCTTCCCACCCAAGACCGCTCCCCTTCCAGTCGAACCTAAATTCTGCCTTCCCCTGCCACCATCCCAACCTTGGTCAGCCCTCGGTGAGTTCCCATCCCGTTCCCTCTCCCTCGCCATGTGGTGACATCCTCCGACCCCTTACCCCCACTGCCAAATCCCGGAGCATCTCTTCCTCCGGTTCCACATTCCTACCGGACCCCTCTGATCTCCCCTCACCACCCTGTCTTCCAAAGCCTCCAACCCCTTGCCCCCTCAAGGCCACATCTTTTCTGTCTCCCACTCCCTCTCGCCCTTCAGCCTCCGCTTATACCCCAGCCTCGGGTCGTCATCAAACCCTCAGGCCCCTCGGCTCGACAACCTCCATTTCCCTCAGATTCCATTCTAGAGCTGACTCTCCAGACTCCCCCAACCGTCTCCCCGTGGCCCCTCCGGATCCCTGTCCCTCGGCAGGTGCAGCCCCGTCCCTGATCCCCACTCACCCTGGGTTGCAGATGCCCCCCCGACTCCCCTCTCCTCAGCCTCAGCTCCCGCTCACCTCCGCGGTCGGAGCCGGACTCCCCACACCCTCCGCCGAGTCGGCGTCCGGGCCGCCGTCAGAGTCCCGGACCCTCGGAGCAGCGCCGGGGTGAAGCGCTTGAAGCGGCGGGGGCGGAGCCCGGGGCGGGGAGCCGGGGCGGAGGCGGGGGCGATGGCGGCTGCGCGCAGGCATCGCCCCGGCTCCTGTCACCGTCGCGCCGGCCGCAGCTCCAATCCGAACCGGAACTGCTTCGGGAGGCGGAGCCCTATCGGCGGGGGGGAGGGGGGGGCGGGGCCAAAACCGGAAGGGACGCGCGGCTCAAGATGGGGAGAAGCAAAAAGGCACGCGAGTCCCGGAGCCTGAGGTCGCGTGCGTTAGGCCTTAGCTCAAAGCAAGAGGAGCCAAGGGAAGGGGCTAGTGGAGATGGAGCGGGACCTATGGGAATCGTTAAAGAGGCCGAGGCACTAGAGACTATCCTAATTCATTGGAGGGAGCTAGTTCCTCCCCAAGAGCCAAGCCCCAGTGCCAGTTGTTACCATTTATTGTCCCTTTACTTTCTAACAATCCCTATGCTGAGTGACATATAAACATCTCATTTAATCCTTATTTTAAACAAGGATATCATCTTGTTTGAGATATCTATCTATCTGCCAGGTAGATATCATCGCACAGAAAGGCCAGGAAACTTTCCTGAAGTACTTGCAGTTCATGTGCCAAAACTGGTATTCCAACCCAAATCTAACTTCAGAACCTATGCCCGTCTCGTTTCACAACATAACCCCACCCTGAGTGAAGGTCCCCTCCCAACCCTGGCCTAGAGTTGGCATAAACAAAGTCTCCTCTTCGGCCCTGTCTCCCCACACAGTACAGAGTAGACCTCCGTGGCTCTAATGGGGTGGGAGCAGATGCTGGGAAGGACATGAGTGAGGACTGCTTCCTGGGATGCCGTGGTGTGTTCAACCTGGACTCAAGGCTAGGGAAACTGGTAGTCCTTTCTACTGCAGCTCCTGCCCCTCCCAGCATTCGGGGCCTTCCTGAAGTCATCTAAGAGCAGGCAAGACATCTCATCTCGCCTGCATACAGTCCTGGAAGAAGGACAGATAGAGCTCTCTGTTTCTCTCCTGGGACTCTTACCAGATAACCGCTATGGATTTTTGCCTAATGCACTCAATAACCAATTCTTGAGACACCTGGGTTTGGAAGAAAGGGTTTGTCACTAGGCGCACAGTAGGAGAGTAGATGGCCTAGTGGCCCAAAATCTGTCTGGGGGGTTCAAGGTTTTTAAGGATTTAGCAAGGGAAGATGAGGTAATTTTGAATAACAAGTTCAAAGCACAAAAGGAGAGAATGTTATGATTATCATTTCAATAGGAAAACATAAACTGAAAGGAGGGGAGGCAGAGCTATCACTTCAATACTAAAAGTGTAAGCCAAAAGGAAGGGAGACAAGTTAGCTTTCAATAGCAGAGTCTAGCTGCTTTACAAAAGTCTGGGGGGGAGGGGGTTGAGACTAGTTAATGGCTGTCTTCAAATTCTTCATCAGCTTTAGGGCCTTTGCCCTACAAGAAAATGACCAGATAAAGAGAGCAACAGCTCTTACAGTCACAGAGGTACAAGATAAGAGCTTTTACAATCATTAACAAATGTTTCTTAAGCACCTATTATGTGTTAGCACATCCTTTGTTTCATATGAATTTTCACAAAAATTCTCTCACAGAGTTTGGGGACAATACTGTGGGGTGTGTGACTTGGCGACAAAAAGGCCCTAACCTCTCTAGAGACCTCTGTGACTTGCTGAGTCACTTGCTCCTGTCCCACCTGTTCCTGCCAATCTCTTGGAAGGAGAACTGACACTGGAGAGGCAGAGAGAAGTGAATGCAGAGGCAGAGGGGTGGGTGGGCTGGCCCATGGCTGACACCTCGCTCCCAGACCAAGAGGGAGATCTCAAAGCCACGCCTTGCCCCAGTGTCCTGGAACTGGAGGAGCTCTTGAGGGCAGGGAAGGTCTCCTGCGGCCGCGTGGATGAAGTCTGGCCCAATCTTTTCATAGGAGATGTGTGAGTGGTAGCCAGTGGAGGGGGGTGAGGTGGGAATGATGGTTCTTGGGCTATTTAGCGGGGATGGGGGTGGAGTGGGAACAAGGAGAAATAGCTCTGCTCTGAGCATTCCAGGCCTGGACCCTGGGGCTGGGGACGGGGCAGTGACTAGTTTGGCCATTAGGGGGCAGAGGGACAGAGAGCCCCTTTCCTGGCCCCAGCCTCCCTCTGGATGGAATGGGTGGGGAAACCTTACTGAAGGTGAATCAGGGAAGTTGTCACCTCTAAGCATTTGCAGGTCAGAAGCAGGTATGGGGTGGTGACCAGGAGTGACTGGATGCATGTGGGAGGTCATGGAGCAGGAAGGGCGGGGCAGCTGGGTCCCAGGACTGAAGCAATCCCTACCTCCTGCCAGGAGGCAGGAGACGGTTGCCTCAGGAATCGAAGATAACTTAAAGATAACCTCCTAAATCACACCCTCCCACCAGGAAGATTGGCAGGGTGGGGCGATGGGCTGAAGATTCCAGCTCAAACTGGCTGGGTTCTAGCTCCTTTCAGATCCTAATGGCTGTGTCCCTCTGAAGGGGTGTGTGTGTGGGGGGGTGGACAGAGAGCCTCCTTCCTGGACCCCATGACTCAACCTGCATCTCCCCCTCTCCTGCCTGTCTCAGGGCCACAGCAAATAACCGCTTTGAACTCTGGAAGCTGGGCATCACCCACGTGCTGAACGCTGCCCACGGGGGCCTCTACTGTCAGGGTGGTCCTGACTTCTATGGCAGCAGAGTGACCTACTTGGGGGTGCCAGCCCAAGACCTCCCCGATTTTGACATCAGTGCCTACTTCTCCTCTGCAGCTGACTTCATCCACCGTGCCCTCAGCACACCCGGGGGTAGGACCTGTGGCCCTCTCTCCATATCCCATCCTGCTCAGTCATGGGCGGTGAGGGGGTACCTGGTTTCCCCTCAATCATCAGTGCTCTTCCCATCCCTGGCTTTTAAAAAGGCCATCAGGTTTTTAAAAATCCTCTACCCAATATCCCAGCATCTTATCCAACCTCATTGATTCACATATGGGGAAACTGAGGCCTAGAAAACAAAGTCATGCCACAAGGTAACAGCTCTGGGGCTGAAAGCCAGATCTTCCAAACAGCGAAACAGTTCCTTTGTAAAATATCACTCAGTCTTGGGAAATCCCCCATTTGATACCTGGATGTCTCACTTCCACCCCAAAGTACCTTCAGATAGGGAAAGAAAAATCTTCGAATACCCAAAGTACAACAAAGAACCTGAGGAAGTTGGAGGCCCTGCTTTGTGCTCATCCTAGGAGACATCTGTGCTCTTGCTACATGTCCCTGGGCAAGCCACTGGACGCCTGTTGCCTCATCTATATAATGAAAATGCCAAGACTACAGCTCATAGCACTTTTTAACATCTGAAGCATTTGTTCTTCGTCCATTCATTCACCAGCTATTTACTGAGTGTCTGCTCTGTGCCGGGCACTGAGCTAGATGGTGGGCTCCAGACTTAAGCCAAACAGGGGCCCTGCCCTCACGGCGTCACACATTTGGTGGAAAGACAGTCAAAATGTGAAGTACCTTGAGGGCTACTCCAATGAGTGAGCAGATGTGAAGAACGATGGGGGCACAGGGCAGGGGCAGTCAGCCCAGGTACATGAGTGAGGGAACTGGGGGGACTTCCTTCCACATTTTCTCTGGGCTACATTCTAAAGTGATTAGCTGCTCTATGACCAAGAAGCGGTCAGCAAAGCTTGTGTGAGGAGCTTATGTCTTAGCTGAAACCTGATTGATGAACAGAAATTAGTCAGACCAAGAGAAGGGGAGAAGTTTTTCTAGTACTTTGAGTAGCATGTGCTAAGGGTGGATGCCAGAAACCATGACAGCTTTAAGGAAAAGAAAATGACCCAATGCACAGAGAGCTGAGCATTGGGGTGGCATGGCCTGAGATGAGGCAACAGGGTGGGTAGGGGCCAGCTCTAGAGGACTCTGAAGCCATGTGAAGGACTTTGGACCCCCTCCCCAGGGTAGGAAAAATGGGTGTACATTTGGCAGATCTAGCCTTTAATGGCTGAGTGACTTGCCCAGGGGCATAGAACGTGCCCAAGGCAGAGCAAGGAAAGACACTCAGGTCTCTACCCCGGGCCCCTGGGAGAAGCAGCTGGTGGGGAAGGGTTGTTCACCAGGATGTCTCCCTCAGCCAAGGTTCTGGTGCATTGTGTGGTGGGGGTGAGCCGCTCCGCCACGCTCGTCCTGGCCTACCTCATGCTGCACCAGCAGCTGCCCCTGCGCCAGGCGGTGATCGCTGTGAGGGCACATCGATGGGTCTTCCCCAACCGGGGCTTCCTCCACCAGCTCTGCAAGCTGGATCAGAAGCTGCGGGACGCAGGCCGGCACTGAAAGGCAAGGTGAGGGGTGGGCAGGGGGCTTGGGGTGGGACCAGTCGAGGGTTGGTTACCAGGGCTGTGTGGCTGGAAGTGAAGGCTGAAGAGGGCCTGACCTACTCCCTGAGCAGCTAGACTCCCTCACAGATCCAAATACGGGCAATCCTGTAGGGCCCGCTTTCCCCCAGCTCATCCAGATTCTTCAGCCCCCAGAGAGAACGGAAAGGCTAGGAAGGGGGTTGAACACACAAGATGGAAGAGGCGAGGTCTTCCCAGCCTTCTCAGCCAAAAGCCTATGGGAGGGGGTGCAAGGGTAGTTCAAAGGTAGAATTCTTGCCTGCCATGTGGGAGACTTGGGTTCCATTCCCGGCCCGTGCACTTCCCCCAAAACACAAACAAGCAAAAAGTCCACAAATGGTGCTGCAATAATAGGACACTCAAATGGCAAAAGAATGAAATGTGACCCCTGCCATACAGCATACATAGGAAAGGGAAAGGAGAAAAAAAAGCCTATGGGAGCTCATCTGAATCCCCCAAGGCCAGACCTGGCACATGTGGGCTGTCTGGACCTTCCCACACCTCATCATGCTTATAACCTCTGCCTCTCCTTCCCCTCAGGTCAAGACCCCAGCTGCAGCTCCAGGAAGAAACTATGGCTGCAGCTATTGTTCCAGGCTTAGTTAATTCTCATCCCAAGCCTGTGGCACTGTTCCCCACAACAGGGAAGGAGTATGGGTTCTGGAATGTGCTCCTGCCACCGGCCATGAGCTCCTCACCTAAGCTCTCGCTTGGTGCAAGAGTTCCGTCATCGTGCCATTCTGTTGTCTGTCTTGGACTGCACCCAGCTCCTTACTGCCCCCGTCACTCTTCTTCTGATTTCAGATCTCTATAGAAAGACCCTCCCTTGCTTCCCTCTCTTTCTGGATCTGGGGATTGCATGAGGACATAAAAGTCTTCCTGAAGTCTAACCAGACTCCTTCCTGCTTTCATTGACCCCCTGCCTTCTTATTCTATGTTCAGTGAAGTTGGACCAAAGGCAGATGGTCCTTAAATTGCACAAGGGGTACAGGTCACCAACACCACCTCTCCCTAAGCCATCCCCTCCCGCTGGGGGCCCCAGTGTCCATCTGCCCAGTAGAAGAGGTCAGGCTTCAACAACACCACCTCCAAGGCTCCTAGGAGGTGCACAAATGGCCATCCAGGTGCTGGCTCAGTTTCTCTTGCATCAGCCCTCTGTTCTCCTTCAGCTCAGAAGGGAGGAGGGGAGGTGTCTCTTCTTGGGGTGGAGTGGCTGTAGGGGCCCCAGGACTGTGAATGAAGATGTAGAGTGCCCACTGCCCTTCTCCCACCTTACCCAGGCTGGATCTGGCCCTATCTGGCCCCCTCAGCCCGACCTTCCCCACATTCATGGCCTCCCTGAGGACAGTTAGCAGAGAAAGGGGCGTCTCTCTGCTCCCCCTGCCCATTTCCAGCTCCTGTTTCCCATATGGCTTCTCCCCTCACTCTCTCTGCAGCCCGGGCTTTGTCTTGTCCTACCACCTACTGGCTTAGAGGGTGGGCAGTTGGCTGGGGTCCCTTTGGAGAAGGCACACCGAGGCTGGCCTAGGCTCCCCTGGGAGCTGGAAGAGTCCCTAGGGTATGGGCTGAATCCCCAACCCCCTTCCTCCCACCCCAGGGGAGCTGCTTTTACCTCTGAGTGCCAAGCCAGTCTTTCCACATGCCAGCTCCCCAGCTGAGCATCTTGGGGGTGGGGGTAGGTTACGGTAAGATAGGGGGCTTGGCTTAGAGTTTGGGGGTGAGTGTGATAGGAGAAGAATTGGGTTTATACCTGGAGCTATGCTGGGTGGGAAACTGTTGTAGGGAGCTCTGTGGGTGTTGGGGGGCAAGAGAGGGATAGGCATGGCATATTTCCAGCATTCACGTTCTCCTCTATGGACAGGTTTCAGGAACCTGGCAGAGCAGCACATCTCTGGTTACACTAAATCACCCACCTCCTCCAGCTTGGACCCTTAAGCACCTAGACCCCTGACCTCAGCATCTATTCCCAGAAAGCAGCTGGCTTTGGGGGTGGGGTCAGTTGGGCAGGGCTGCAGCATTGCATGATTCCCAGGACTACTATCCACCACAGGGTCTGGGTGACTAGAGCTCCCAGGGTTGTGACTCAGAGAGGAAGGAGCTGTGCAACAAGATCAACTCTCTCCATGAGCCCTGGGCCCCAAACCTGCCTCCTCTTCTCTTCCAGCATCTGCACCTACCTGACCTTACACAGGGTTCAGGGTAGAAGCAGGTTAAATGGCAGTTATTGCTCCTGCCCCAAGTCCCAGCCCATCTGGGACTCGGTTTACCTGCCTGTAATATGGAGCTCATCTCTCCCCCAGAACTGGTCCTTACTCCCTGCCACAGGGCTCTGCCACTTTGCTCCCCGGGTGCTGGCCCTGCTGGTGCTGTTGGAGCTACTCGGCCAGGTGGATGCCTGGAAGAAGGTAAGTGCTGTAGAGCCTGCCCTTCCAGCTCCTTCCTCCTGCTGCTTGCACCCTGTCTCAGCAGCCTCTCCTCCTGGCCAAGGAGCAGAGAGGGAGGGGATTCTAAGTGCTCATGATGGCCCCTGGCCGCAAACTGCCTCTCTGAGGTCTCTCCTGGGCTCCAGGAGCCCCAGGGGGGCCTGGGACCTTGACTTGAGTTCAAACTTCAGAGACCCCAGTGTAGGTGTCATGTCTTTGTGTATGCCCATTGTGTGCAAGTGGGGAGGTGCATGGAGGAATGGTGTATGTGAAGCAGGTCTCTGGGTAGTCAGGGAGGGTTATTAAGAAGCCCAAATCCAAGGTCCCTAACTGACCGGTTAGCCTTGGGAAGGACCTTGGGAACCATCTCAGTGGCCTCAAGGGACAGTGGGGCCTTGGGCGAGGAACACTCGATTCTGTTTTGGAGGAAGGAAGCAGCTTGGCAAAAAGTGGAGTGGCTCCTGGACATATGGTTTCTGACTTCAGTTCAAGGCTGGGCCTCCAGCCTCTGTGCCAAGATCTAAAGATTGCTCCGTAACCCGCTGATACCATTTTCTGTTTGTTTGCTTGTGCTGCTTCCCTCAGCCAAGTCTTCTAGATCCCCCACTAAGGGCCTGCAAATCTGAGCCCTGCTCGTGACAATCCACCAATTCGCTGTGCTTATGTCCAGCCAGTAGCCTCCTCCACAGAAGACCCTTCCAGCCTTAACCCTTCTCCCCTTACTCCTCACCACCCCTGAAGGCCACATGAATGCTTAAAATGGTTCACTGGATCTTCCTGCTCCTGGCCTCACTATAAACGTACATTGTACACACAAACTCACAGCCACACCCTGTGCCATGCTGCGTCTACTCCCAGCGTGGCCTGGCCTAGGCTAGGCCTAAAGGGCAGAATGCCTGGCTGGGCTTGGCACTGGCCAAGCCATGGGATCAGTGGGCGAGTTGGGAGTGGCAAGGGAAGGTTGGAAGAGGGGAGCAGTACATCATGCTTTATAATTAAACTCAAATCAAAAAATAGAAACAGCATCAAGTGTGTAGAGACAGGCGTCTGGAAGCCGATGGCACAAATTGCCCATTGGAGACCACAGCTTGGGCAAGATAACCCCTCAGGTGGGTGAATGCCCCTATTTCAGGGTGGCGGCACAGAGCATGCCGGGTAATGAGGGGTCAGGGCACCAGTGCCTTTGTTGGGTAGAGGACTGGGGAAGTGTGGAGAGGGCTGGGGGTCTGTGCTGGTTTGAGACTATTATGTACTCCAGAGAAGCCATGTCCTTTAATCCTCATTAAGTATTGCTGGGTGGAATCTTTTTCATTGTTTCCATGGAGATGTGACCCACCCAATTGTGAGTGGTAACTTTTGTTTGATTGGATGATTTCCATGGAGGTGTGTCGCCACCCATTCAAGGTGGGGTTGCTTATTAGAGCCCTTTAAGAGGGAACCGTTTTGGAAAACGCTTTAGAGCCAACAGAACCGACAGAGCCAACAGGACAGACAGAGCCCTGGGGAGGCCTCCGAAGAAGCCTGGAGAGAAAGCTGGCAGACATTGGCATGTGCCCTTCCAGCTGAGAGAGAAACTCTGAACATCACTGGCCTTCTTGAACCAAGGTAACTTCTGTTGGATGCCTTAAGTTGGACATTTTTATAGCCTTGCCTTAATTTGGACATTTCATGGCCTTAGAACTCTCAACTTGTAACTTACTGAATTCCACTTTTTAAAAAGTCGTTCCAGTTTTAGTATATCTCATTCGGGCAGCTTTTACTAGCTAGAACAGGGACCAACTGGGTCAGAGGTAAAGGCAAAGCAAAACACAGGGATCTGGGTTTGAATCCTGGCTCCCACACAATTTGGCTGTGTAACCTTGGGCATATCGCTTAACCTCTTTGAGCCTCAGTTTCCTCATCTATAAAATGGGGATGAAAATATTACCAATGTCCTAAGGATACTGTGAGGATTCAATGAGAAAATGTCAGTACCTGGCTCTGTGCCTAGTATGTAGTACATCCTAGTAAGTGGTGAGTAATTATTGCTGTACTGAGAAAGAATCATCCAGAGACACAAAAAGAAAGAACTCAAGTCTCTGAAGGAACCCTCTGCCCTGGATATGGCTGAGGCTTAAAAGAATAGCAGTAACAACAGTACTGGTAATCCCAGTAAGAGGCACCATGAGGCAGCCACTGTGGTGAGCACTTCACATTTACTATCCCATGGAATTCTCACAGCAGCCCCACTGAGGGGCTCAGAGAAGTCCGCACACATATACCAAGTCATTGACCTGGGAATTCTACCCAGACCTGCCCACTACCTGCCCACTTCTGCACTCCACGCGTGAGAACCCCAGCTGCTCACCCCTGGTACCCCCTTACCTCCATCCCCAAGGCTTCCTTCACCAGACTCCTTGCTGGGCCTACCCTGAGACGTGCAGCCCTAGCTGGCCCCCCTGGGAGGAGGGGGCAGAGGGAGAACATGTGTCTAGAGCAGCAGCTGAGGAGGTGGACGGCAAACCGCTGCCCCTGCCCTGAGGGAGCCTGTGCTCCGCCTGGGGCCACGGGCATGCAGGGGGCTCTCCTGGGACCCTGCGGAGGAGCAGGGGCTTCCTGTGAGGGGGCAGCGAGGCAGAGACAAACGGGAGAGCAACAGAGAGAGGAGGAGGGATACAAAGACAGAAAACAAGTGTGTGAACTTGTAAACAGCAGCCACACAAGAGAACGGGAAAACCACAGCCCACAGAGGCAGCCGCTCAGCGTCGGTGGGAGCAGCAGGGAGAAGGTGACCTGGAGCCCCCGGCACCGAACAAGGACTAGAGTGTTTGGAGAGGGGAGCCAGGGGCGGGGCCTGTCCCTGCTGGATGCTGGGCCCCTGCTTCGCCCTGCTTGGCAGAGGAGATGTGGAAGGCGCTGTCTGGCAGGACCCTCAGCAGTCAGGTCTGGGGTGGCAGAAACAAGGGAAGCCTCCTGTAGCCCCCCGACTCTCCTTCCTTGTCTGAGCTTGGAGCTTCTGGAAAGAAGTCACTGGGCTGGCAATCCTGGATCCCCCCCGGGACAGAGCAGACAGGCGTGGGTATAGCTATGAGGTTTGGGAGAGAGGCCCTAGACAGGACCTGACAAAGGGAAAAGGCCAGGGAGAAGCCCCCATTCTCCAAAAGTGGGCCTACGGCTCCTAGGAAGCTGAGGCATGGGTTGTGGCCTAGCAACCCCGGATTCCTGACCCCTCAGCTGGCTCTTCCCTGGAGCCCCCAGGAGGTCTGGGGTCCAGCTTTCTCTCTGCTGTGTCTGGAGATTGGGCTGCGAAGCCTCCACCGGCCACTGGGAGGCAGTGTTACCCCACGCCAGGCTCCGCGGGCCAGAGCCCCACCTGCCAGGCTTCTGGAAGTTCCATCCAGCCCAGCCTGGGGCTCTTGCAGCCCCTGCTGCTGGCTTCAGACCAGTGTGGAAACTGGACTTCCCTCGAGTCCGGGGACTTTTCCAACCCCGACACACACATACTCATCATTGCATACCCAGCCACTCCTCTCATCCTCAGGTCAGACCCTCAGTTAACCCTGGTCAAGCAAGGCCACAATCTTTAGCCTGAGAAAGGGAAACTGGCCCAGAGAAGAGCCAAGATTTGCTTCTGGTCACAGAATGGGTCGTGGCAGAGTCCCAGCCTGAGGCAGGCTCTTGGGACTCTGTTTCTACCACTTGAGGTCGCCTCCCATCTTCATTGGGGGAATGGGGGTGTTTATGGGGCCAAGAGTCTTCAATCCCAAAGATATGCCAAGCTGAGAGAGGGTCTGGGTGTTTTGGGACAACCGCTGCCTCAGTCCACAATAGGCTGGTTCTGTTCTGAGGCCCCACCCCCCTGGGCTCCAAGGGGAGGATCTGGAATTCTAGCCACTTCACAGCATGTGTGTTCTGGGTAGAACCTGCCCTGGCCCCATTCCGTTCACACGCAGAGTCCTGCCCCTGCTCCCACTCCCCCACTCCCAACCCCTGACCATGCTCTAGGTAGGTGGCAGGCCACCCAGCCCACCCTGAGAGGTCACAGTGAGGGATGAGGGGGAAGGCCGGGTCTTCACTCCCACCCTGTCCCCCTGCTGCCCGCTGGGTGAGCTTGGCCAAGCCCGTGGCCTCCTGGGTGCCCGTTTCTCTTCCTGCTCCAGGCACCTCCTACCAGAAAGAAAAACCGTTCCTCCCTGTTTACACCGTCCCTAGCTATTGGCTAAAGGGACCAGAGATTGTTAGCCAAGATGGGCACTCCTTCCCATCACGGCGCCAGACTCAGGTCCTGGTGCCACTGACCCCCCAGCTGTGCAGGGCGCCGGATTCCCTCAGCCAGCTGACTCCTGACACAGCCCACCCCGCCGGGGTGAGGCCTGCCCTGCAGCGCTGGCCTGAGTCCTGGGGGTAAGGAGGAAAATCCCTGGGCTTCCAGGCAGATGTGTAAGTCCTCAATGCCAGGCTTCCCTGCACAGACAGACCAGCTAGCGGCCCTTCCCTGGGGTCCCCAAAGATGGTGACTGAAAGAACTGGGGATGTATTTGGAATAGCACAGACTGGATTTAAACCCCAGCTTCCCTACTTATTAGCCAGAGGGCATTGGGTGGCACTTAAAAAAATTTTCTGTGTGCTTCAGTTTCCTCCTGTGGAAAACAAGGACTGCAGTATCTACCTCATACATGGGGGAGAGAGTAAATAAATGGGTTAGTGTTTGTGAGGCACCAGACATATAGGAGGCTTCAGATTATTCAGTGTGGAAATGCTAACAAATGTTGGTTCACAACCCTACTCCAACCCCAGATGGGACTTGCTCTCCATGCATCTGAAACTGGAAGGGGATGGGAACCTGAGGACAGCCTGTGGTAGGGGGGTAGGGGCTTGAGATGAGCTGCCTTGGGGTGGGGGGTGGGTGGGCCTTCTCGGAGCCCTCTCAGGGCCGCAGCCACCTGTGCTGTCCATCCCTACAAAGTCCCGAGTGACCAGCGTCTTAAGGGCTGATGTCTGCCTGAACCAGTGCTGCAGACAGGAATGCTGGGGGCCCCTTGGCCAAAGCCTCTGACGTCAAATGCCTCAGCAAAGGGCAGGTGAGATATCTGCCCAGCTCTAAGGTGGCGACAAGGGATTCTCTTGAATGGTTCCAGGCTTCAGCCCCCACTAGATACTAGCTTCATTTAAAGCAGCTCAGTCCCTTCCCCCAGCATCCCAGTGGCACCAGGGCACTGCCCCGCATCTGTCCACCGCAGTGTGTGCTCTGTCCCAGGATGGACTCGTTGCAGAAACAGGACCTCCGGAGGCCCAAGATCCATGGGAGAGTCCGATTGACCCCCTACCAGCCACCCACACTTTCTTCGCTGCAGAGGCTGCTATGGTCCCGCCGGGCCATCCCACTGACCCACATCAACGAGGTCTGGCCCAACCTCTTCCTGGGCGACGCGTAAGTAAGGTCCATGACACTGGGGGTGGGGGGGTGCAAGGTCTCACATGGGGGTGGGGGACTGGGCCTCTACAGAGCCGTCAGGTGTCGTGGGGACAGAGATGGCCCTTCTTTACCTCTCACCATCTCTGTCCACATTTTTCTTTCCTTATTATTATTACTTTTAATTGTGAAATATAACACACACATAAGAAAAGTGCCCAGAGCATACGTGTACAGTTTCACTGCCCAGGTCAAGAAATATTTCTAACTTGTGCAGAAGCGCCTGCTGAATGCATCGTATCCAAATCCTATTCCTTCTCCCTGTAGATGACCATTATCCAGACTGTTGAAATAATCATTTCCTTGCTTTCCTTTATAGTTTTATCATCTATGTACCTCAACAATGTAGCTAGTTTTGCCTAAAGTTTTATGAATGGAATAAGACTGTGAGTGTTTTGTGCCTGGCATCATTTGCTCAAAATTGTGAGATTTACCCATACTATTATGTGTTGCTGTATTTGTTCATTTTTCATTGCTGTATAATACTTCATCGTTTGAACACACCATAGTTTATTCATCCTATTGCAATTGTACCTTTGAGTTGTTTCCACTTTTGGGCTATTGAGAATAGTGATGCTCGGCACACTCTACCCCATGGGTCCTGGGAGCGCACACAAGCTTGTTCAGAGTGTATATAAAGAGAGAGCAGAATTGTCACTATCTCTAAAAATTAGAAAAATATGCATTGATATATATGGGTTTTTGAAGATATTCTCAAAATTTAGAAAATATTGATCAGTATTTTATCCCCAAGCACACACACACAGAGACAACCAATAATAAAATCCTTGTAAATTTTTTTAAATGCATATACACATGCATGCTTTTTTACAATTATTTTTAAAAAAATTGGTATTATGTCATAATGCTGTTTTATAGTGTGCTTTATATAGAAAGATTTTTAACTAGAATCACACGTTTTAGAACATTTTCAACAAAAATTGAATTTCCCTATATACACTGTTTTGTAAACTGCGTTTTTCACAAGCTTCCAATATAGCATGAACATCTTTGCTTCTTTATCTCCATCTATTAGTAGTTGCATAGTATTTCATCATTTAGATATGCCATACTTAATCTCCTGTTACAGGATATTTAGGGGTTTTTTTCATTCAGTTTTTCACCATTTAAATATCACTAGGTTCAGCGTACATATGTCCGTGAGCACATTTTGGATTCTTTAATTAAGTTCCTAGAAGGAGAACTGCTGTGGCAAAGTATATGTACATTTTTAAGGCTTTTGATGAATGCAGCCAAACTTCCCTCCCTGAAAGTTGGCCTGAGGGAAAGGGACTCTTTAAACTCCATCTATGAAAGCTACTTCACCCCAGGTCAATTCACTGGTTCTAGTCTCCACCCTTGCAGGGAGATGCAGAGGAAGGAAGAAAATTCCAATCCGGCCAGGGGGTGACTGGGTGAGAGCTACCCCACCTCTCTAATCCCCCCGTGGCCTCCCCCCCAGGTATGCAGCCCGGGACAAGAGCACGCTCAGCCAGCTGGGCATCACCCACGTTGTGAACGTCGCTGCAGGCAAGTTTCAGGTGGACACAGGTGCCAAGTTCTACCGTGGAATGCCCTTGGAATACTACGGCATCGAGGCTGATGACAACCCCTTCTTTGACCTCAGTGTCTATTTTTTGCCTGTTGCTCGATACATCCGAGATGCCCTCAGCATTCCCCGAGGTGAGCTGTGGGGAAGGCCCTGGGTGGGGAGGAAGGGGTGCTCTGGGCTAGTCATCTCCTCAGTAGCACCGTTGGGTGGGTCTTTCAGCAACCCTCCCACCCCATAGGGCAGGTAGCTGCTGCCATTTAGTGAGTGTCCCTTTGGGGGACCATCTTGAAACCAGCAATCACAGACATAACTAGGGTCCAGTGTGGTCAACAGGGTAACCACATCCCTTAGCAAGAGGACAGGCGTTTGGGCAGGAGGTTCAGGACCTAGCCAGAGGCTACTGAGTAGAGTCCTCTAAGATGAGGCCCTGGCATAGAGCTTCAGGAGCAGAGGAGAGAGGAGAACTGGGGGGAAAGGGAGGTAGATAGACACCTCTTGTAACCTGAGGCAAACCAGAGGCCCTCAGGAGTACAATGCCTCCCTCCCCCAGAGTTGCAAAGGATGTCAGAGGAAGCACCCTAGACTGGAAGATGGGAATTCCAACTGCCAACCTTAGCCCTGCCACCAACTTGAATTAGTTCCTTCCCCTCTCTGGGCCTTAGTTGTCCTGATAGTGGGCAGTGTCACTGTTCCAGGGTGCCGGATGGGTGGGTGGGAGGTTAGCTGACTCCCAAAGGGGTGGGTGGTAAGAAGGCTAATGCCAGGTCGGATCTCTCTGCAGGCCGCGTGCTGGTCCACTGCGCCATGGGGGTGAGCCGCTCTGCCACGCTCGTCCTGGCCTTCCTCATGATCTGTGAGAACATGACGCTGGTGGAGGCCATCCAGGCAGTGCAGGCCCACCGTGACATCTGCCCCAACTCAGGCTTCCTCCGGCAGCTCCAGGTTCTGGACAACCGACTGGGGCAGGAGACGGGCCGGCTCTGAGCTGGCAGGTAGCCAGGAGCTCCAGCCCTCCAGCCAGCATGGCCTGACAAGACCAGCCTGGCCCTGGGGACAGCAGCCTCTGCTGTTTCCAGTGATCCTGAGATGTATATAGCAAATGGGGCCTTACGCTGAGGCAGAGGCAGGGAGCGCTGGGCATTGGAGAGCAGAGCTGGTGGGTTTCCCTGACCCAATCCAGAGATTCTTTATGCAAAAGAGAGTTCGGTCTGTCTCTATAATAAAGGGTTCATCATAATAAAGACAGGAGATCATTTGGTGGTTTGTGGGACAATGGCTTACTCCCAGGATGGCCTGCCTGCTCGGGCTTAGCGAGATGCAGCCAAGGGGGAGAGACAGTCTGTACTAAGGCTTAATGAGGAAGGAGGGCAGGTGGCAATCAATGAGTGACATCTGCCTTGGGTGCAAGAAGGAGGGTGGTGGCATGAGTGCTGAGAATAAGCTGACTTCTTCCTCATCTTGCCCTCCTCATACCTCACCCAAGAGTTAAGTTGTCTGAATAAAGGCTAAAGTTTGAGGCTTCACTATCCTCTCTGCAGCCATCCTCCCAAAAGCCAATTATCAAAATTCACAGTGCATCTCTTGGATCCACTCAATCTTTTCATTTACACTCTACTTTTAAGAGGAATGATTAAAATTCAGACTCCTAAAAAAAATAGGGGCATTAAGAGAATAGGATTTGGGGAGGAGACATTTATACCAGAAATCCCAGGCAAAGGTTAGTTATATGGCACAGCAAAACATTTAACTCTGAGTTTCTTAGTTCTCATGCTCTTATAAAAGAAGATAGACAAAGCACCCTAGATTCCTCACCTGTAAATGGCATGCACTCCGAGGTGGCTATGAGTATTAAATGGGCTGGTTTCCCTTCTACCTCTTCTGGCTGCTCCCATTCAGTCCTTGCAGCCTCTGGCTGAGCCTCAGACATCAGGGTTTCTCAGCATCTGTCCCGGCCTCTCTCCTCGGTGTTGCTGCTCTCTGTGGGTCCTGTTGTTCCCACAGCCTCCATATCTCTAGGCTGATGAGTCCCAGACGGACAAGGCCGGCTCATTCTCTCTCCTGAGTTTAAAACGTCTGACCCCCACAGGCCACTTCCATTTCAACACTGCACTGTGAACTTCAGATTCAGCTGTGAAGTTCATCCACCCCTCCACCCAGATCCACTCTTCTTCCTAGCGCCCCATTTCAGTGAAGGGTTCTGACAGCCATGTTGACCTGAGGCTTTGACCGGTGTCACTCTGGGCTCCTGCTTCTCATCTAATTAGCCTATCAGTTCTACTTCCTAAATACCTGTCAAATCTGCCTCCTTAGCTTCCTCTTTGGGTGACGACCAAGTTTGGGCTACCCTCATTTCTTTCCTGGATTCTTGCAACAGTCAGCTAACGATCTCTCTGCCTCCAGCCTTGCCCCCTCCAATTTCCACATTATAGGCAGACATCCTATAGAGTGAAAATCTGATTGCGTCATTCTTCCACTTAAAACCCAGAGTACAAACTCTATGACAAAGAATAAAGGTGCTTTATTATCAGAGACCTCATATCTCCAGCCATATCACTTGCCATTCCTTTCCCATATACTCTAGTCAATAGAGAGGGTAGCCCCATACCAGCTCCCAGAATGCACCACCCTCTTACCTCTGGTACTTCGCATGTGCTCCAGGCTGGAATGCTCGGTGCCCTCCCTCACCTCTTTTTGTCAGGCTAACTCCAGCTTCTCCTTGAGGTCTCAGTTTAAATGTCATTTCTTCAGAGAAGCCCACCAGGGTGTCCCACACTTGAGAGAGGTGCTGTGCTCCTCGACTTGTGATATCACCTGACTCTTTCTTTACACTGCCTGGTACCTTGACATTCTTCTCCATTTGGCTGCTTCTGACCAGGCTTTCCTCCAGAGATGGAAATCCCCTGGGCTCAAGGTTCCCAGTATCCCATGCCTTCTGGCTAGGATTGTGCTCTCAGGTACAGCTAAGTGGGTCCATGAACAGGGGTCACAGTTGGCATGGAAGCCACTCAGCCCTTTCCACAGAGGTCACAAGGGGGAGTGGGTCCCAAGCTGCCCAGGCCTTGGATTGCCTCCAGAGGCACCTCTGCTCCTTCCAGCTCTTCAGTTGCCCACCTGCACACAGCAAGTCACTATTTAGCTGACCTAACAGCCTCATCCCAAAACAAGTCACCTCTCTTGAGCCACCTTCCTTCCTTTCTTTTCCTCCCTTCCTCTCTTCTGCCCTTCCTCCCTCCCTTCCTTCCTATTAGAGAAGTCGTAGGTTTACAGAAAAATCATGCAGAAAGTACAGAGTTCCCATTTACCTGCTCCCACACACAGAGGTTTCTTTTTTTTAAATATATATTTTTTTATTGACAAAACATAACAACATTCTTAACATATGAACATTCCATACTTAATGTACAATCAATGGCTCACAATATCATCACGTAGTTTTATACTCATCACCATTATCATTTCTTAGAGCATTTGCATCACTTCCAAAAAAGAAATAAAGAGAAAAAACTCATACATACATACATACATACTCTTTACCCCTCCCTCTCATTGACCACTAGTACTGTTCTAGTTTGCTAGCTGCCAGAATGCAACACACCAGAGACGGACTGGCTTTTAATAAAAGGGGATTTATTTTGTTGGTTCTTCAGAGGAAAGGCAGCTAACTTTCCACTGAAGTTCTTTCTTACGTGGAAGGCACAAGATGGTCTCTGCTGGTCTTCTCTCCAGGCCCCTGGGTTCTGACAACTTTCCCCAGGGTGACTTCTTTCTGCATTTCCAAAGACCTGGGCTGAGCTGCAAGTGCTGAGATGAGGAATGCTGACTGCAGATGTAATAAGCAACAGATGAGGTTCACGTACCATTGGCTTGTGGCCGCAGCAACAGAACTAGGTATGCTCACCTGGCCAAGTTGACAACTGAATCTAACTAACACAAGTACCAATATATTTTATTTTATTATTATTTTTTAAATTTTTATTAATTAAAAAAAATCACAAGAAAGAAACACAAACATTCCCAACACATACACTCAGCAATCCACAGTATCATCACATAGTTGCATATTCATCATCATGATCATTTCCCAGAACATTTGCATCAATTCAGAAAAAGAAATAAAAAGACAACAGAAAAATAAAACAAAAACGGAAAAAAAAATTTACATACCATACCCCTTACCCCTCCCTTTCACCGATCACTAGCATTTCAAACTAAATTTATTTTAACATTTGTTCCCCCATTATTTATTTTTATTCCATATGTTCTACTCATCTGTTGACAAGGTAGATAAAAGGAGCATCAGACACAAGGTTTTCACAATCACACAGTCACATCGTGAAAACTATATCATTATACAATCATCATTAAGAAACATGGCTACTGGAACACAGCTCTACATTTTCAGGCAGTTCCCTCCAGCCTCTCTGTTACACAGAGGCTTCTTTATTGATACTTTGCATTAGTGTGGTACCTCTATTACAATTGATGAAATATTATTATTATAATTGTGCTATTTTCTTCAGCCCACTATTTACATTAGAGTTCACATATTGTGTTGTTCAGTTCTCTAGGTTTTTCTTTTTTTTCTTTCTTGGACAGACACCGGGAATCGATCTGGCATGGCAGGCGAGAACTCTGCCTGCTGAGCCACCATGGCCTGCCCCTCTGTGGGTTTTTAAAATTGAATTTTGAAAATGTTTATTCTAGTAACATATATACAACTTAAAATTTCTCTTTTTAACCACACTCAGATATAAAATGCAGTGCTGTTAATTACATTCACAATGCTGTGCTACCATCACCAGCTATTACCAAGACCCTTCCATACCCCCAAATAGAAACTCTGTACCAACTAAGCACTTACGCCCCACGCCCTAACCCCATCCTGGCCCCTGACTTCTAGTTTCTTGCTCTATGAATTTGCTTATTCTAATTATTTCATATCAGTGAGATCATACAATATTTGTCCTTTCATGTCTGGCTTATTTCATTCAACATGACGAAAGTTCATCCATGTAGTCTCATGCATCAGAATTTCATTTCTTTTTATGATGGAATAATATTCCATTACATGTAAATACAACAATTTATCCACTCATCAGTCTATGAACACCTGTGTTGCTTCTGCTTTTGGCAATTGTGAGTACCGCTGCAGCTATGAACTTTAGTGTGCAAATAACTGTTTGAGTTCCTGCTTTCAATTCTTTTGGGTATACACCTAAGAAACGGGATTGCCAGGTCACGTGGTAATTCTATACTTACCTTTCTAGGGAACCACCAGTCTCTCACAGTGCCTGCACCCCTTTACATTTTTGCCGTCAATGAACAAGGAATCCTATTTTTCCACATTCTCTCCAATACTTACTATCCATTTCCTAAGTAGGAGTCATGCAAGCAGGTATGAGATGGTATCTCACTATGGTTTTGATTTGCATTTCCCTAATGACTAATGATGCTGAACATCTTTTCACATAGTAATTAGCCATTTGTATATATTGGGGGAAATGTCTACTCAAGTCTTTTGCCCATTTTTCAATTGATTGGTCTTTTTGTTGTTGAGTTTCAGGATTTATTATATGCTTAGGATATTAAACCCTTACCAGATATGTAATTCCCAAATATTTTATCTTATTAGTAGGTGGTGTTTTCACTTTTTTGATAAAGTCTTTTTTTTTTTTCTCACGGGGAGACACCGGGAATTGAACCTGGGTCTCTGGCATGGCAGGCAAGAACTCTCCCTGCTAAGCCACCGTGGCCCACCCATTGATAAAGTCTTTTGAGGCACAAAAGTTGAAAATTTTAATGAAGTCCTATTTATCTGTTTTTTTCTTTTGTTGCTCATGCTTTTGGAGAAAAGCCTAAGAAATCATTGCCTAACACAAGGCCCTGAAGATGTTTCCCTGTGTTTTCTTCTAAGAGTTGAATAGTGTTGGTTCTTATATTTAGGTCTTTGATTCATTTTAACTTGATTTTTAAAAATGCAATTTTACTGAGATATAATCATATACCATACAACCAATCTGATGTATATAATCTCTGGCTCACAGTATCATCACATAGATGTGTACACATCCTCATGATCAATTTTAGAACATTTTCATTACTCCAGAAAAGAAATAGAAACAAAAAAAAAAGACCCCAAATCCCTCTATACTCCTCTTTATATCCCTCTGTTATTGACCTATAGTTTTGGTGTGGTACAATTGTTACTGTTGATGACAGAGTATTAAAATATTACTGTTAACTCTAGTCCCTAGTCTGCATTAGGTAGTTCCCCCATATACCCTTCTATTATTACCTCCTTGTAATAGTGTCACACATTTGCTCTAGTTCATGAAAGTTTTTCATATTTGTATAGTTAGTTAATCACAGATAGTGTCCACCACAAGACTCACTATGTTATACATTCCCATGTTTTAACCTCCAATTTTCCTTCTGGTGACATACATAATTCTAAACGTCCCCTTTCCATCACACACACCATTTCATACTGTTAATTATTCTTATTACAATGTGCTACTATCACCTCTATCTATTTCCAAACATTTAAGTTCGACCTAGTTAAACATTCTGCACATATTAAGCAACTGTTTCCCGTTCTTTAGCCTCATTCTAAATCCTGGTAACCTATATTCTATATTTTACGTCTATGAGCTTACATATTATAATTCGTTCACTTCAGTGAGACCGTACGATATTTGTCTTTTTGTGTCTGACTTATTTCACTTAACCTAATGTCCTCAAGGTTCATCCATGTTGTTGCATGCTCCAGGACTTCATTCCTTCTTACTGCTGGATGATATTCCATTGTATGTATATACCACATTTTGCTTATCCATTCATCTGTTCATGGACATTTGGGATGTTTTCACCTTTTGACAACCGTGAATAATGTCGCTATGAACACCATTATGCAAGTGTCTATTGTATCCCTGCTTTCAGGTCTTCTGGGTATATCCCAAAGAGCAGGATTGCTAGGTCATAAGGCAACTGTATACTCGGCGTCCTGAGGACCTGCCAAACTGTCCTCCCCAGTGGCTGAACCATTTTCAATTCCAACCAGCTGTGAAAAAGTGTTCCAATTTTTCCACATCCTCTTTAACATTTGTAGTTTCCTCTTTGTTTAGTAACAGCATTCTAGTAGGTGTGAGATGACATCTCATTGTTGTTTTCATCTGCCTTTCCCTAACAGTTAGTGAAGCTGGGCATCTTTTCATGTGCCTTTTAACCATATGTATTTCCTCTTTGGAAAAAAGGTCTACATGTCTTTTTTTCCGATTTTTTAATTGGGTTGTTTGTTTTTTATTATTGAGTTGTAGGATTTTCTTATATATTTTAGATATCAAACCCTTATCAGATATGTGGTTTCCAAATATTTTCTCCCATTGAGTCAGCTGCCTTTTCACCTTTTGACAAAGTCCTTTGAAGCACTAAAGTATTTGATTTTGAGGACTCCCCATTACTCTATTTTTTCTTTTTCTGCTTGTGCTATGGGTATAAAGTCTGAAAAACTAGATCTTGAAGATGCTTCCCTACCTTGTTTTCTAGGAGTTTTATGGTACTGGTTTGTATTTTTAGGTCTTTGATCCATTTTGAGTTAATATTTGAATAAGGTATGAAATATCTGTCCTTTTTCATTCTTTTGGTTATAGGTATATAGTTCTCCCAATACAATTTATTGAAGAGATTGTTCTGTCCTAATTGAGTGTACTTGGAACCTTATCAAAAATCAATTGACTTTGGTGGGAATGTCAAATGGTGCAACCACTGTGGAAGGCAGTTTGGCGGTTCCTCAAAAAACTGAATATAGAATTGCCATATGACCCAGCAATACCATTGCTAGGTATCTACTCAAAGGACTTAAGGGCAAAGACAGAAACGGACATTTGCACACCAATGTTTATAGCAGCATTATTTACAATTGCAAAGAGATGGAAACAGCCAAAATGTCCATCAACAGAAGAATGGCTAAACTGTGGTATATACGTACGATGGAATATTATGCAGCTTTAATACAGAATAAACTTATGAAGCATGTAATAACATAGATGGACCTTGAGAACATTATGCTGAGTGAGACTAGCCAAAAACTAAAGGACAAATACTGTATGGTCCCACTGATGTGAACCGACATTCGAGAATAAACTTGGAATATGTCATTGGTAACAGAGACCATCAGGAGTTAGAAACAGGGTAAGATAATGGGTAATTGGAGCTGAAGGAATACAGACTGTGCAACAGGACTAGATACAAAAACTCAAAAATGGACAGCACAATACTACCTAATTGTAATGTAATTATGTTAAAACACTGAATGAAGCTGCATCTGAGCTATAGTTTTTTGTTTGTTTGTTTGTTTTTTTATATATATATTTTTTGTGTTTTGTATTTTTATTTTTTCTCTATATTATCATTTTATTTCTTTTTCTGTTATCTTGCTATTTCTTTTTCTAAATCAATGCAAATGTACTAAGAAATGATGATCATACATCTATGTGATGATATTAAGAATTACTGATTGTATATGTAGAATGGAATGATTTCTAAATGTTGTGTTAATTTTTTTTTAATTAATAAAAAAAAATCAATTGACTATAGAGCTGAGGGGCTGTTTCAGAACTCTCAGTTTGGCTCCATTTGATCAGTATATCTATCTTTTATGCCAGTACCATGCTGTTTTGACCACTGTGGCTTTACAGTATGCTTTAAAGTCACCAAGTGTGATACCCCCCATTTCATTCTTCTTTTTCAAGATGTTTTTGGCTATTTGAGGCCCCTCACACTTCCAAATAAACTTGATAATTAGCTTTTCCATTTCTGCAAAGTAGTCTGTTGAACTTTTTATTGGTATTGAATGTAATCTGTAGATCAGTTTTAGTAGACCTGACATCTTAATAACATTTAGCCTTCTAATCCATGAGCACAGAATGTCTTTCCATTTATTCAGGTTGTCTTTGATTTCTTTTAGCAATGTTTTGTAGTTTTCTGTGCACAAGCTATTTACATCCCTGGTTAAGTTTACTCCTGGGTACTTGATTCTTTTAAGTGCCATTGTAAATGGAAATTTTTTCTTGATCCCCTCCTTGGACAGCTCATGACTAGTGTGTAAAAACACCATTAATTGTTGTGTGTTGATCTTGTATTCTGCCACTTGGTGAATTCGTTTACTAACTCAAGTAGCTTTGTTGCTTTTTTCTGGATTTTCTAAATATAGGATCATATCTCTGCAAATAGTGACAATTTTACTTCTTCTTTTCCAGTTTAGATGACTTTTCTTTTTCTTGACTAACTTCTGGCTAGAACCTGCAGCACAATGCTGAATAGCAGTGGTGACTACTCCTTCCACTTTCAGTCTCTCACCACTGAGTATGATGCTAACTATGAGGTTTTCATATATGTTCTTTACTGTGTTGAGGAAGTCTCCTTCAATTCCTAACGTTTGAAGTAGCTTTTTTTTTATCATGAAAGAATGCTGAATTTTGTCAAATACCTTTTCTGCATCAATGAGATGATCATGTGATTTTTCCCTTCTCATCTGTTAATGTAATGTATTACTTTAATTGATTTTCTTGTGTTGAACCACCCTTGCATACTGTTCTAGTTTGCTAACTGCTGTAATGCAACATACCAGAAACAGAATGGCTTTTAAAAAAGGGAATTTAATAAGTTGCTAGTTTCCAGTTCTAAGGCCAAGAAAATGTCCCAGTTAAAACAAGTCTATAAAAATGTCCAATCAAAGGCATCCATCCAGGGAAAGATACTTTAGAACAAGAAGGCCTGTGAAGTTCAGGGTTTCTCTCTCAAGTGGAAGGGCACATGGCAAACATAGAGTTTCTCTCTCATCTGGAAAGGCACATGGTGAACACGGTCAGGGTTCCTCTCTCATCTGGAAGAGCGCATGGCAAGCACAGTGTCATCTGCTACTTCTCCTGGCTTCCTGTTTCATGAAGCTCCCCGGGAGGCATGTTCCTTCTTCATCTCCAAAGGTCACTGGCTGGTAGACTCTGCTTCTCGTGGCTCTGTCGTTCTGCTCTGCTCCCTCCGAATCTCTTATTCTCCAAAATGTTTCCTCTTTTATAGGACTTTAGAAACTCATCAAGACCCACCCAAATGGATGGAGACATCTCGTCACCTAATCCAGCTTAACAACCACACTTGATTAAATCACACCTCCAGGGAGATGATCTGATTACAGTTTCAAACGTACAGTATTGAATAAGAATTATTCTGCCTTTATGAAATGGGATTTAGATTAAAACACAGCTTTTCTAGGGGACATACATCCTTTCAAGCCAGCGCATTCCACCCTGTGGACCCTAAAAAAGACATGTTTTCCCCATATACAAAATACATTCATTCCATCACAATATCAGAGAACCTTAAACCATTTCAGTAGCAATATACATGAGATACAAAGTTAGAAATGTACAAACTCCCATCAAAGTTACTTACAGGCATGGTCTGTTCTAAGGCAAAATTATCCTCTGGCTTTGGATCTTTGAAAACTCATAAGTTATTTGCTGCCAACATACAAAGGAGGAACATTCATAGGATACATATACATATTTCCATAGGGAGGAAGGAACACAGGGGTCACCGGACCCATACAGTTTTGAAAACCCACAGGGCAAAGTCCATTAGACTTCAAAGTCTGAGAATCATTTATATTTGGGGCTTCTGAAAGCGGCATTCCCACCCTTTCCAAGGGCCTACACAGAGGCTTGCCTCTCTCTGAATGCATCCTTACGGACATTGGGAGACCACCTTTTTCTTGGCTCCACACTCTCCAAACATCAGGGCTGCACCCGAGCTCTCTGCCATCTCTGGGGCACACGCTAAATCCTACCATGTGGTGGCAGTCAGGCTCTCCCCAAACCCCAAGGAATGTGCTTCACCCTCTCCAAGGCCTGAGGCGGCATGACTCTTCCACTGCAACGAGGTGGAAGGCCCATCCTCTGCCTTCGGGGCAAACTCACCCTCTCCAAGGGCTTGGGTGGGTCCACTCTGCTGGCCCGAGGCTTCTTGACTTCAGACCTCAGCCTCCATAGTTTTGCTTTTGAAGTTATTTTTCCTCCATTGTGTCCCTTCTCTGAACCCCGCAGTCCAGACTGGCAGCGGCTCTGTTTATACAGGTCCCACAGCACTTTCGTTGGCTTTCTATGCAGTAGCCTTGGATCATGCCCATCAGATATAAGGAGTTTCCACAGATCCTTCCTGGATAACTCCATGTCCAATCCTGGCTTTCTCTGAAATGACTGACTGGTTCCACATTTGGCCAAATTCTCACATGGGGCGCTATTCTTTGGGGTCTCCCTTCCTGGAATCCCAGAATTTTCCAGGACATCAATTTCTGGTTTCTCTGTACTCAAGAGTTCAGTTTTCAGCTTATCTCTCCTGTAGCATTTCACTATAAGCTATAAGAAGAAATCAGGCTACACTTTCCACATTTAATTTGGAAATCTCCTCTGCTAAATATCCAAGTTCATGGATTTTAAAATCAGCCTTCCAGCCAAAGCCACTAGTCAATTTTGCCAGATTATCTGCCATTTTAAAACAAGGCTCATCTTCCTTCCAGTCTATAATAACACACGCCTCATTTCTGTCTAATGCTTTATCACAAGTGTCTTTAGAATCCACTTTTCTACCAGCAGTCTCTTCAAAGCATTCTAGGCCTTCTCTGTCAAGCTTCTCATAACTCTTCCAGAATCTTTCCCTTATCCATTTAAAAAGCCATTTCAACATGTTTGGTATTTGCAAACCGCAGCAGCACCCCACTCTCCAGTACCAAAATCTGTTCTAGTTTGCTAGCTGTGGGAATGCAATATACTAGAAATGGGATAGCTTTTTAAAAAGGGAATTTAATAAGTTGCTAGTTTACAGTTCTAAGGCCAACAAAATGTCCCAATTAAAACAAGTCTATAGAAATATCCAATCAAAGGCATCCATCCAGGGAAAGATACCTTGGTTCAAGAAGGCCGATGAAGTTCAGGGTTTCTTTCTCAAGTGGAAGGGCACATGGCGAGCACAGTGTCATCTGCTAGCTTCTCCTGGCTTCCTGTTTCATGAACTCTCCAAATACTGTGTTGAGGAAGTCTCCTTCAAGTCCTAACGTTTGAAGTGTGTGTGTGTGTTTTTTTTTTTATCATAAAAGGATGCTAAATTTTGTCAAATGCCTTTTCTGCATCAATGAGATGATCATGTGATTTTTCCCTTCTCATCTGTTAATGTGGTGTATTACTTTAATTGATTTTCTTGTGTTGAACCATCCTTGCATACCTAGAATAAAAGCCACTTGGTTACGGTATATAACTCTTTTAATGTGCTGCTGGATTCTATTTGCAAGTATTTTGTTGAGGATTTTTGCACCTATATTCATTAGAGATATTGGTCTGAAGTTTTCTTGTCATCTTTATCAGGCTTTGGTATTAGGGTAATGCTGGGTTCACACAATGAGTCAGGAAGGTTCCCTCTTCTTCACTGTTCTGGAAGAGTATGAGTACAAATGATGTTAAGTCTTGGAATGCTTGGTGAAATTCACAGGTAAAGCTGTTCACTCCTTAGCTTTTTTTTGTTCAGTTTTTTTAAATTTTATTTATTTTTTTATTATCAAACCAAAACAACATACAAACATGAACATTCTTAACATACAAACATTCTGTGCATGGTGTACAATCAATGACTCACAATATCATCACATATTTGTATATTCATCACCATGATCATTTTTTAGAACATTTGCATTACTCCAGAAAAAGGAAGAAAAAGAAAAAACTCATACATACCATACCCCTTACCCCTTTCCCTCTCATTGACCATTAGTATTTCCATCTACTCAATAGATTTTAAACTTTGTTCCCCCTATTTTTTTCTATACCCCTTACCACTCCCTTGCATTATTCACTAGTATTTCAAACTACTCAATTTAATTTAACAATTGGTCCCCCTATTGTTTATTTTTAACCCATATTTTTTCCTCATCTGTCAATATCGTAGATAATAGGAGCATCAGACACAAGGTTTTCACAATCACAGTCACATTGTGAAGCTATATCATTATACATTCATCTTCAAGAAACATGGCTACTGGAATACAGCTCTACAGTTTCAGGCACTTTCCTCTAGCCTCTCTAATGTACCTTAAACTAAAAAGGGTATATCTATAAAATGTGTAAGAATAGCCTCCAGGATAACCTCTCGACTCTGTTTGGAATCTCTCAGCCACAGATACTTTATTTTGTCTCATTTCCCTCTTCCCCCTTTCGGTCAAGAAGTTTCTCTCAATCCCCTGATGCTGAGTCCCAGCTCATTCTAGGATTTCTGTCCCTACGCCCCAGGGAGTCATGTCCCACACAGAGAGGGGGGAGGGTTGTGAGTTTGCTTGCCGGTTTGGCTGAGAGAGAGAGATAGGCCACATCTGAGCAACAAAAGAGGTTCTCTGGGGGTGACTCTTAGACCTAATTTTAAGTAGGCTTAGTCTATCCTTTGTGGGAATAAGTTTCAATATGAACAAACCCCAAGATTGAGGGTTCAGCCTATTGATTTGGTTGTCCTCACTGCTTGCAAGAATATCAGGAATTCTCCAAGTGGGGAAGTTGAATTTTCCCCCTTTCTTGCCATTCCTGCAAATGCACTTTGCAATTACTTTTTTACTCACTTTTCAAATCATTCTGGGATTTATCAGGGCATCACTCTGGAGAAACCTATAAAATCTCATGCCCTATTCAAGGTTCCATGTACTTATGATGTTCAATTAACCTGTCCATATAAGTTATATCAGGAAATGCACTAGTCAAAATATGTTTTGTACCAAATAAGCATCTTTTGCTTTAGCCTCACACATAAGTTAAAGTTTTAAAATATGAATTACTATCTATTTTCAACAACCTGCAATATTGACATTCCTTTGTTTTTCTCATGAATTTTTTAATTTGTACATTTAGTCACTATCATTGTACACTCTAGGCATTCCTAGATTAAACCATGTCAGTCTTTAATGTCTATCTTTCCTTCTGGTTTCATTTGTGCCCCTAGCCCTCCTCCCTCTGTTATTCTCACATTTAGCTTCATTCAGTGTACTAACATTATCGTGCTACAATTAGGTAGTATTGTGCTATCCTTTTCTGAATTTTTACAATCAGTCCTGTTGCACAATCTGTATCCCTTCAGCTCCAATTGCTCAAAATCTACCCTATTTCTATCTTCTGATGGCCTCTGTTCTTAACTGAAATTCTCGAAGTTCATTCATTAATGTTAGTTCATATCAGTGAGACCATACTGTATTTGTCCTTTTGTTTCTGGCTAATCTCACTCAGTATAATGTCCTCAAGGTCCATCCATGTTGTTACATGCTTCATGACTTTATTCTGTCTTACAACTGTGTAATATTCCATCATATGTACATATCACAGCTTGTTTAACCACTTGTCTGTTGATGGGCATTTGGGCTGTTTTCATTTCTTGGCAATTGTAAATAATGCTGCTATAAACACTGGTTTGCAAATGTCTGTTTGTGTCTTTGCCTTCATGTCCTCTGAACAGATACCTAGCAATGGTACTGCTGGATCATATGGCAGTTCTATACTTAGTTTCCTGAGGAACTGCCAAACTGCCTTCCACAATGGTTGTACCATTTTACATTCTCACCAACAGTGGATAAGTGTGCCTCTTTCTCCACATTCTCTCCAGCACTTGTAGTTTTCTGTTTTATTGATAATGGTCATTTTGGTGGATGTGAGACAATATCTCATTGTGGTTTTGATTTGCATTTCCCTAATAGCCAGGGAAGTTGAGCAGCTTTTCATTTGCCTTTTTTCCATTTGTATTTCCTCTTCTGAGAAGTGTTTGCTCATGTCTTTTGCCCATTTTGTAATTAGGATGTTTGTCTTTTTGTTGTTGAGTTGAACAATCTCTTTATATATCCTGGATACTAGACTCTTATCTGATATATCATTTCCAAATATTGTCTCCCATTGGTCAGGCTGTCTTTTTACTTTCTTGACAAAGTTCTTTGATGCACAAGTGTTTAATTTTGAGGAGTTCCCATTTATCTATTGCTTTCTTCAATGCTCATGCTTTGGGTGTAAGATCTAGGAAACCGCCTCCTATTAAAATATATTTCCCTACAACACTTCTAAAAGTTTTATGGTCTTAGATCTAATGTTTAGAGCTTTGATCCATTTTGAGTTAATTTTTGTATAGGATGTAAGATATTGATCCTTTTTCATTCTTTTGCATGTGGATATCCAGTTCTCCAGGCACCATTTATTGAAAAGATTGTTCTCTCCCAGGTAAATTGGCTTGACTGCCTTATCAAAGATCAATTGTCCATAGATGAAAGGACGCTCTATTCAGTTCTATTGGTCGATATATCTATCTTTATGCCAGTACCATGCTGTTTTGACCACTGTAGCTTCATAATATGCCTCAAAGTCAGGTAGCGTAAGACCTCCAACTTCATTTTTCTTTCTCAGATATTTTTCGCTATTCGGGGCACCCTGCCCTTTCAGATAAATTTGGTTATTGGTTTTTCTACTTCTGAAAAGTAAATTTTTGGGATTTTAATTGGTATTGCATTGAATCTATAAATCAGTTTAGGTAGAACTGACATCTTAACTATATTTAGTCTTCCAATCCATGAACATCATATGTCCTTCCATTTATTTAGGTCTTCTGTGATTTCTTTTAGCAATTTCTTGTACTTTTTTTTTTTTTTTTGTATAGGTCTTTTGCATCCTTAGTTAAATTTATTCCTAAATATTTTCTTCTTTCGGTTGCATTTGTAAATGGAATGCTGTTTGGTTTTTGATGGCTGATTCAGTCTTTTTACTTGTAATTGCTTTGTTGAGGTCTTCTGTTTCTTCTCAAGTCAGTGTAGGCTGTTTGTGTGTTTTTAGAAAGTTGTCCATTTTATCTAAGTTGTTTAGTTTGTTGGCATACAGTTGTTCATGGTGGCCACTTAGGAACTTTTTTATTTCTTTGGCGTCTATGGTAATGCCCCCTTTCTTTTCTGACTTTATTTATTTGCAGCTTCTCTCTTTTTGTTTTTGTCAGCCTAGTTGAGGGTTGGTTCATTTTATTGATCTTCTCAAATAACCAACTTTTGGGTTTATTGATTCTATTTTTTTTTTTTTAATTCTCCATTTCATTAATCTCTGCTCTAATTGTTACTTCTTTCCTTCTGCTTGCTTTGGGATTAATTCACGTTTTTTTCTCCAGTTACTCAGTTAGATTGTTGGTTTTCGTTCTTTCTTCCTTTTTAATGTAGGCTATTTAGGGCTATAAATTTCCTGTCAGCACACTGCCTTCACTGAATCCCATAAGTTTTGTTTTTGTTTTTGTATGCTATATGGCAGGGTCATACTTCACTCTTTTCCCACGTGAGCATCCTATTATTGCAGCACAATTTGTTGAATTTTTTGTTTGTTTTTTTCGTTTGTTTTTTGGGAAGTGCATGGGTCAGGAATCAAACCTGGGTCTCCAGCATGGCAGGTGAGAATTCCACCCGTGAACTACCCTTGCATCTCATGCATACCATAAGTTTTGATATGCTGTGTTCTCATTGTCTTTCACCTCAATATATTTACTGATTTCTCTTGCATTTTCCTCTTTGACCCACTGATTGTTTAAGAGTATGCTGTTAAACCTCTATATATTTCTTTATTTTCTGGTTCTCTGTTTGTAATTGATTTTCAGCTTCATTCCCATTATGATCAGAGAAGGTGCTTTGTATAATTTCAATCTTTTAACATTTATTAAGATCCGTTTTGTGCCACAGTATGTCATCTATCTTGGAGAATGTTGTCTCATGAGGACTCCAAAAGAATGCATATCCTGTTTGGGAGTGCAATGTTTTATATGTGTCTGTTAGGTCTAGTTCATTTATAATATCGAGGTTCTCTGTTTCTTTATTGATCTTTTGTTTAGATGTTCTATCTATTGGACAGAGTGGTGTGTTGAAGTCTCCCACTATTATGGAAGAGTCATCTATTCCTCCCTTCAGTTTTGCTATGTTGCCTCATATACTTTGGGACACTTTGATCAGGAACATAGATATTTATGATTGTTATTTCTCCTTGGTGAATTCTTCCTTTTTAAAAAATACATAGTGCCTTCTTCATCTCATAACATTTTTGCATTTAAGGTCTATTTTGTCTGATATTAGTATAGTTACTCCAGCTTTTTTTTTGGTTACCGCATGCATGGAATATCTTTTTACCATCCTTTCACTTTCAACCTATTTGTATCATTAATTCTCAAATGAGTCTTTTGTAAACAGCATATACATGGATCATCTTTTTAAATCCATTCTCGCAATCTGTATCTTCTGACTGGGAAGTTTAATCCATTAACATTAAATGTTATTACTGTAAAGGTAGTTCTTAGTTCAAAGATCTTATCCTTTGGTCTTTGTCAGATCGATTTTTCTCTCTCTCTCTTTTTATGCTTTAAGTTACCCTTGCCACTACTCTTTAACTCTGTACCCTCCTCCAGACCTCTCTCTCCTATCTTTTCTTTTCATCTGGCAGAACTCCCTTTAGGAGTTCTTGTAGCCTGATCTATTATTAATGAACTCTCCCAGCTTTTGTTTATCTGTGAATATTTTAAACTCTCCCTCATATTTGAAGGACAGCTTTGCTGGACAGAGAATTCTTGGCTGACAATTTTCTCTTTTAGTGTCTTAAATATATATCATACCACTGCCTTCTCTCCTCCATAGTGTCTGATGAGAAATCAGCACTTAGTCTTATTCGGCTTCCCTTTTATGGGTGAACTGCTTTTTTTCTTGCTGCTTTCAGAATTTTCTCCTGCTGTTTGGCATTTGATAGTCTGATTACTATGTGTCTTGCAGTGGGTCTATTCAGATTTATTCTGTTTGGAATATATTGGACTTCTTGGATTTACATATTTATGTCTTTTACAAAGGTTGGGAAATTTTCAGTCAATATTTCTTTAGTCTTCCTGGTCCTTTTCCCATCTCTTCTCTTTCCAGGACACCCAGAACCATGATGTTTATGTTTGTATGCTCTGTGTTGTCAATCATTTCCCTGAGACCCTGATGAAATTTTTCTGTTTTTTTCTCCATTTGTCCTTTTATCTGTTTGAATTTGGTTGATCTGTTTTCTATCTTGCTGATTCATTTTTCTGCATCTTCAAATCTGCTGTTGTGTCTCCAGTATTGATTTATTTTCTGCATGGACTCGAACCTGGGTCTCTGGCATGGCAGGCGAGAACTCCACCTGCTGAGCCACCGGGGCCCACCCGTAATTTACTTTTTTTTTTGCATGGGCAGGCACTGGGAATCAAATCTGGGTCTCTGGCATGGCAGGCAAGAACTCTGCCTACTGAGTCCAACGTGGTCCACCCTCCAGTATTTTTAAAATTTCATCTACGGTGTCTTTTATTTCCATAATGTCTGTTATTTTTCTACCTATTCTTTCAAATTCTTTCTTATTCTCTTCTAGTGTCTTCTCAATATCCTTTATCTCTTTATACACATTTTCCTTCATTTCTTTTGTTTGTTTTGTTTTTGTTTCCAAAAGACTGCTTTTTTAAAAAACTTTTTATTGTATAATAGAACATATATACAGAGCAAAGAAAGAAAAAAGCAATAGTTTTCAAAGCACTCTTCAACAAGTAGTTACAGGACAGAACTTAGAGTCTGTCATGGGCTACCATGCCATCATTTCAGATTTTTCCTTATAGCTGCTCCAGAACATTGGAGGACTGCTTTATTTTAAAACACAGGGATTTGGACACAAAGCCCTTTTAACCATTGTGGTAGGGAAGATCACATTGATTACTTAAACTGATCCTCCTTTCCTCGTTACTGAGTCCACTGTTTCCCAAAGTCTTCCCAAAGTAGGAGAAAATGCATACTTTTCCTTTACTATCCTGTATGCTATATTAAAGTCCTTTGATAATGATAATTATCTGACCAAAGTTTTCATAACTGCTTGGGGATTATTAAAGTTTTGCAGTCACTGGTTTTCCTTTCCTGCAACAAAGCATTTCATCTAATTTAGTTGTGGCAGGTTCATTCATGTTAAATATTTACTTTCTTCTACTATCCTACACCTAATCTCACAAAACTGCTAAGGCATTTTCCTGTACATCAGAAGACAATACATCATAACACTGAGAGGTAATTTGATGGAGAAGATCACTTGTAAAACTTCTAACTCCAGCCAAATATTGTTTTTCAGTGAAGGAGTCTTCTTCATTCAAGAGGTACTTGCACATTGTCTGATAACATGCCACAAAAGGTTAAAGAGTCCTGTTAATAATTCTAATACAGTTTTTCCTTTTTCTGCAACTAGGATGTCCCTTGGAGTCACCTATATGGTCTCACTTTTACAAAGCAGGTAACAGCCTTCTTCAAAATCCTTTAGCATGTTTCATGGAAGGAAGATGAACTCATCTGAGAAAACATCATGCAGGAAGCAAAAGCAACTGCAGACATCCTCTTTCCTGCACCCAGGTGTCATCTTCAGTGCTATAGCTACTACAGAAGGATGGACAAAAATGTTCAGCAACTGGTTCCTATAAGCCAAGCCCATGAGGAGAGTAACGTGCTGGGAAAGCAGTCCATTGACATGCTCTGACTTTCCAGAGTCTTTTTTTTTTTTTGCCTGGGCAGGCACCGGTAATCGAACCTGGGTCTCCAGCATGGTAGGCTAGAATTCTGCCACTAAGCCACTGTTGCACTGCCCTCCAGAGTCCATTTTCACAATCACCTGGTCTCTGACAAGATGGGCAATGTTGGAATGCAGAAGAATGTTGGACTGGACAACTTCATCAATAGGTTCATTACTGGTCCAAATGAGAAATCCTCCAAATGCCTGTGTTAAACCTTTCGGCCATAAAGTCTTTTCAACTAGAGCATCAAAGTCCATAGATGGCAGATTCTGAAGCAAAACAGCAACTGTCAGGGTCCATAGGCTCAGAGCCATGTTTTCAATTTGCTGAAACTGGATTTTGTAGGCAACTTCAGTGACAGAGACATGCATGTCCTCTGGCTGCTTCTGAGGAATGTATCTTGGAACCAAATTCTATGGGCTCCAATCCATCCTCCCAGCTGCCAGAGATCGAAGTGATACAGGGTCTCCAAAGTACACATGGATGTTTCCAAAATTCTGAGAGAATCTTCCTAGCTTTCAATAAGTCAGTTGTTGATTCTTTTGGCTTAGGAAACTCCTAGAAATTCATCCACATAAAGAGTTTCTTCTAATATCTTATAACTGATGCTAATTGGAACGAGGTAGGTATCAAAAACTTCTCTTTTAAAAAGTGGTTTCCAAGATAAACTTATGAACCATGTAATAACATGGATGGACCTAGAGAATATTATGCTGAGTGAATCCAGCCAAAAACTAAAGGACAAATACTGTATGGTCCCACTGATGTGAACGGACATTCGAGAATAAACTTGAAATATGTCATTGGTAACAGAGTTCAGCAGGAGTTAGAAACAGGGTAAGACAATGGGTAATTGAAGCTGAAGGGATACAGACTGTGCAACAGGACTAGATACAAAAACTCAAAAATGGACAGCACAATAATACCTAATTGTAAAGTAATCATGTTAAAACACTGAATGAAGCTGCATCTGAGCTATAGGTTTTTGTTTTGTTTTGTTTTGTTTTGATTTGATTTTACTATTATTACTTTTATTTTTTTCTCTATATTAACATTCTATATCTTTTTCGGTTATGTTGCTAGTTCTTCTAAACCAATGCAAATGTACTAAGAAATGATGATCATGCATCTATGTGATGATGTTAAGAATTAATGATTGCATGTGTAGAATGGTATGATCTCTAAATGTTGGGTTAATTTCTTTTTTTCCGTTAATTAAAAAAAAAAAAAAAAAAGAGAAGGGATAATTGGAGATGAAGGGATACAGACTGTACAACGGGACTGGATATAAAAACTCAGAAATGGACAGCACAATACTAGCCAATTGTAATGCAATTATGTTAAAACACTGAATGAAGCTGCATGTGAGGTATAGGTTTTTTGTTTTTGTTTTTTTTGTTTTTTTTTCTTTCTATTATTGTTTTAATTCTTATTCTGTTGTCTTTTTATTTCTTTTTCTAAATCGATGCAAATGTACTAAGAAATGATGAATATGCAACTATGTGATGTTATTAAGAATTACTGATTGTACATGTAGATTGGAATGATTTCTAATTGTTTTGTTAATTCTTTTTTTAATTAATAAAAAAAAAATAAAAATAATAAAAAAAAAAAAAGTGGTTCCATCGTGTCCTAGTTTGCTAACTGCCAGAATGCAATATACTAGAAATGGAATGGCTTTAAAAGGGGGAATTTAATAAGTTGCTAGTTTACAGTTCTAAGGCTGAGAAAATATTCCAATTAAAACAAGTCAATAGAAATGTCCAATCTAAGGTATCCAGGGAAAGATACCTTGGTTCAAGAAGGCCGATGAAGTTCAGGGTTTCTCTCTCCAGTGGAAGAGCACATGGCAAATAGAGTTTCTCTCTCAAGTAAGGAGGCACATGGCGAACGTGGTTAGTGCTTCACTCTCAGCTGAAAGGGCACGTGGTGAGCACGGCATCATCTGCTAGCTTTTTTCTCCTGGCTTCCTGTTTCATGAAGCTCTCCAGAAGATGTTTTCCTTCTTCATCTCCAAGGGTTGCTGGCTGGTAGACTCTCTGCTTCTCATGGCTATGTCATTCTGCTCTCTCAGAATCTCTTGCTTTCTTCAAAATGTTTCCTCTTTTATAGGATTCCAGTAAACTAATCAAGACCCACCTGGAATGGGTGGAGACACATCTTCCAATTTAATAACTACTCTTGATTGAGTCACATCTCCAGGGAGATGATCCAATTAAAGTTTCAAACATACAGTGCTGAATAGGGATTAGAAGAAATGGCTGCCTTTACAAAATGGGACTCGGATTACAACATGGCTTTTCTAGGTACATGCATCCTTTCAAACCAGCACACATCACAATATTTAGAAGACCAAATTTAGGAGTCAGTGTGTTGGCAGTGCAGCTTCTTGTCCCTTCGAGGAAAAATTCAACAGGAGCATAACCATTCCATAACATAGTTTCTACATATTCAGAGAACACAGCACAGTAGAGTTTATTATCACCAAAGGGGTGTCACATGAAAGAGGCACCTGAAATGCATAGCAACTCACCAGCCATTTCCATTCCTAGGAAACCCATTCCTGCTGCTATGACTGGCACAGGTAAATCATAGTTGAATAAAAGAAAAAACATCAGAAAGTCAATGTAACCTCGATGACTAGCAAGCAGAGCAACTGGATGCTCCCAGATGGCTCGTGGTAGTTTCTGCAGACTTTCTTCATTTACACACACCTTCGAGAAAATTCGTTTAAATACTTTGCTCAGGGTGAAGACCAAAAAAAAAAAAAAAAAAAAAAACAAACCAGAGCGCTCCTAGATGCAGTATGTAACTCATGTCATCCGAGATTTCACAAGCTTCCTGGAAGACACCAAGAGGTTGAAGAGATCCCTTGGAAAGCTATTTGATGATATAATGAACCTCTTCAGAACTGAGAACACTACATTTAATGTCACTTGGCTGGCAAGGAGTCATTCCCTTAGATATAAGAGGTGTGTAGCATTTCATTGCAAATTTTAAGTCACTGACATGCCTCCTCTCCTCTAACATTTCCTCAAAATCATCCCACTTTTTGAGCTCCTTCAAGAAGAGGAGTCCGACAGCACTGGGACCAGTGGAGCTGACAGACAAACGAGTTAGAAGAACTGGAAGAATCCATGGTGCAGCTGCCGTCCTGGGTGAAGCCTGGGATTCCTGGCTAAGCGGTGGTGCTGCTCTTCCTTCATTTCTTTGGATTAATTCAATTTCCCCCTGCATTTTCCAGCCTGCCCAGCAGATGGTGATCTCTAGCGACTTTAGCAACTTGACCTCCAGCAGCTCCAAGGCACTTGTGGGATCTGGTTCCTGTATTTACTCTCTTCCAGAGTTCTGGATAAGGGAGGGTTGTCCCTTGTTTTTTTTTTTGTTTTTTTTTTTTTTTTGCTAGATATCTGGGGAGAGGTTTCCAGTAGTTGATTTTGTATATGGTGGGAGGTAGGAGCCCACCTTCATTCTTTTGCTTATAGATATCCAGTCTTCCCAGCACCACTTGTTGAAAAGACTATTCTTTTCCAATTAAGTGGACTTAGCACCCTTGTCAAAAATCAATTTATCATATAGATGTGAGGGTTTATTTATGAATTTCCATTCAATTCCATTGATCTTCATGTCACTCCTTATGCCAATATCATGCTGTTTTGATTACTGTGGCCTATAATAAGTTTCAAAATCTAGACGAGTGAGTCTTCCAACTTTGATCTTCTTTTTTGAGATGGTTTTGACTATTCCTTCCATATGAATTCGATGACTAGATTTTCCATTTCTGCAAAAGCAGCTGGTGGAATTTTGGTGGTGATTGTGTTAAATTTGTATATTGCTTCAGACAGAATTGATATCTTAACAATATTTAGTCTTCCAATCCATAAACATACTTTGTTGTTCCACTTATTTAGGTCTTCTTTGATTTCTTTCATCAACAATTCGTAATTCTTTACATCCTTAGTTAAATTTATTCTTAGATATTTTATTCTTTTACTTGCTATTGTAAATGGATTTTTTTCTTTATTTCCTCTTCAGATTGTCTGTTAGTCTTGTGGAGAAACACTACTGATTTTTGCATGTAGATATTGTACTCTGTCACTTCGCTGAACTCATTTATTAGCTCTAGTAGCTTTGTTGTGGATTTTTCAGTATTATTTCTATATAGGATCGTGTCATCTGCAAATAGTGAAAGCTTTACTTCTTCCATTCCAATCTGGATGACTTTTCTTTCTTTTTTTTTTTCTAATTGCTCTGGCTGGAACTTCCAGTACAACGTTGAGGAACAGTGTTGAGAGTGGGCCTCCTTGTCTTGTTCCTGCACTTAGAAGGAAGGCTTTGAGTCTTTCACCACTGAATACGATATTAGCAGTGGGTTTTTCATATATGCCCTTTATCATGTTGAGGAAGTTTCCTTTTCTTCCTATGCTTCTAAGTGTTTTCATCAAGAAGGGGTGCTGAATTTTGTTAAATGCCCTTTCTGCATCAATTGAGATTATCATATGGTTTTTTTCCCTTCTTTCAATTATTCTGGTATATTACATTAATTGATTTTTTATGTTGAACCACTCTTGCATACCTGGATAAATCCCATTTGGTCGTAGTGTATAATCCATTTCATAAGCTGTTGAATTCAGTTTGCTAGTATTTTGCTGAGGATTTCTGCATCTTAAAAAGAAAAAAACACATGCCATACAAATAGAAACCATAAGAGAGCTGGGATAGCTATATAGATATCAGACAAAACAGACTTTAAATAAAAAATTGATACAAGAGACAATAAAGGGTCAATCCACCACAAGGAAATAACATATTTATACACATAAGTACATTAATATTTATATACATGGGTACATAAGTATCTATGCACCAAACCACAGTACTAGAAAATGCATGAGACAAACACTGACAAAACTGAAAGGAGAAACAGACACCTCTACGATGATGGGTGGAAACTTTAATACACCACTTTCATTAACAGATAGAAATCTAGACAGAAGATCAATAAGGAGAGAACCTAACTATACTGTAAAATTAAGTAGACCTAACAGACATATACAGGAAACTGTACTCAAAAACAGCAAAATATATATTCTTCTCAAGAGCCTATGGATGATTCTCTAGGATAGCCCATACGTTAGGTCACAAAACAAGTCTTAATAAATTTAAAAAGATTCAAATTATATGTGGCATCTCTCTGACCACAATGGAATAAAGCCAGAAACCAGTAACATATGAAGAACAGGAAAACAAACAAATATATGGAAGCTAAACAGAATATTCTTTTTTTAAAAAATATTTTTATTGACAAATCTTCTCATACAAACATTCCATACATCGTGTACAATCAATGGCTCATAATATCATCACAGAGTTGTGTATTCATCACAACGATAATTTCTTAGAACATTTGCATCACTCCAGAAAAAGAAATAAAAAGAAAAAACTCATACATACCATTCCCCTCCCTCTCATTGACCACTAGTATTTCCATTTATCCAATTTATTTTAAACTTTGTCACCCTATATTTGTTTATTTTTTTATCCTTACTTTTTACTCATCTGTCTATACCCTAGATAAAAGGAGTATCAGATACAAGGTTTTCACAATCACACAGTCACATCGTAAAAGCTATATCATTATACAATCATCTTCAAGAATCAAGGCTACTGGAATACAGCTCAACAGTTGCAGGTACTTCCTCCCAGCCACTCCAATACACCACAAACTAAAAAGGAGTTATCTATATAATGTGTAAGAATAACCTCCAGGATAACCTCTTGACTCTGTTTGAAATCTCTCAGCCACTGAAATTTTATTTTGTCTTATTTCTATGCTCCCTGTTTTAGTTAACATCTGCTCCCTTGATGCCGGGTCCTGGCTCATCCCGGGATTTCTGTCCCACATTGCCATGGAGGTTTACACCCCGGGAGTCATGTCCCACATAGCAGGGGGAGGGCAGTGAGTTCACTTGCCACACCAGCTTAGAGAGAGAGAGAGAGTCCGCATCTGAGCAACAAAAGAGGTTCTCTAGGGGTGACTCTTAGGCCTAATTGTTTTTAATTTATTTATTAATTAAAACAAGTTAAGAACAAACAAACAAAAACATTAACGTATAATTCCATTTTATGTATATATTCAGTGATTCTCAATATCCTCACATAGTTGCATATGCATCATTTCTTAGAACACTTGCATCAATTCAGAAAAAGAAATAAAAAGACAACAGAAAAAGAAATAAAACAATAACAGAAAAAAAAAGATTATACATACCATACCCCTTAGGACTAATTTTAAGTAGACTTAGCCTATCCTTTGCAGGAATAAGTTTTATAGGGGTGAGCCCCCAAGATTGAGGGGTCAGACTATTGATTTGGTTTTCTCCAGTGCTTTCAAGAATATCAGAAATTTTCCAAATGGGGAAGTTTGAATATTTCCTCTTTTCTCCCCTGTGCCCCATGGGGACCTCTAAACAGCACATTCTTAATCAATGGATCAAAGAAAAAATCACAAGGAAAATTAGGAAATACCTTGAGACAAATGAAAATGAAAAACCAATATAGCAAAACTTATGAGCTGCAGTGAGGGAAGGAAATTTATAGCTCTATATGCTTACCTTGAAAAAAAAAAAGAAATCACACAATTAACCTCATACGTGGAAGAACTAGAAAAAGAACAAATTCAATGTAAAATAAACAGAAGGAAAGCAATAACGAAGATTAGAGTGGAGAAAAATAAAATAGAGAATTAAAAAACAGATTTGACAAAACCAAAAGTTGGTTCTTTGAAAAGATTAATAAAATCAACAAGCTCTTAGATGATCTGACAAAGAAAAAAAAAAGAGAAGTAGCAAATAATTAAAATCAGAAATGAAAGGGGGAATGTTACTACCAACCCCACAAAAATAAAAAGGATTTTAAGAGATAGTGTGAACAACTGTATGCCAACAAATTAGATAACTTAGATGAAACGGACCAATTCTTGGAAATATACAAACTACCTACACTGATTCAAGAAGAAATAGAAGATTTCAACAGACCCAAAACAAGAGATTGAATTAGTAATCAAAACCTCCCAAAAAAGAAAGTCCGGGACCAGTAGGCTTCTATAAAATATTCCAAGAAAAATGAACACCAATCCTGCTCCAATTCTTCCCCAAAAAATGAAGAGGAAGAGCACTTCCCAATTCATTCTAAGAGGCCAGCATCACCCTAAAACCAATGCCAGATACAGCTATCACAAAAAAAATTCAGACCAATATTCCTCATAAATACAGATGCAAAATTCCTCACCAAGATACTAGTAAACCAAAGCCAACAGCACATTAAAAATATATACATCATGATCAAGTAGGATTTATCCAAGTATGCAAGGGTGGTTCAATTTAAGAAAATCAATTATTGTCAAACATCACATTAATAAAAGAAGGGAAAAATTGACACAAAAAAGCATTCGACAAAATTCAGCACCCCTTCTTTTAAAAATAAACAACACTCAGAAAACTGGGCCTAGAAAGAAACTTCCTAAATATGATAAAGGGTATATATAAAAAACCCAGAGCTAATATACTTAATGGGGAAAGACTAAAAATTTTCCTCTAAGATCAGGAACAAGACAAGGATGCCCACTGTTACCACTGTTATTCAACACTGTACTGAAAGTTTAGTGAGAGCAACTAGGGAAGAAAAATAAATAAAAGTCCTCTAAATAGGAAAGAAAGAAGTAAAACTTTCACTATTTGCAGACGACATGATCCTATACATAACTCCACAACGAAGTTACTAGAGCCACCAAACAAATTCAGCAGTGGCAGGGTACAAGATCAATATGCAAACATCAATGGTGTTTCTACACACTAGTAGTGAACAATTTGAAGAGGAAATCAAGAAAAAATTCCATTAACAATAGCAATTAAAAGAATCAGCTATCTAGGAATAAATTTAACCCAGGATGTAGTGGACCTGTACATGGAAAGTTATAAAACATTACAGAAAGAAATTAAAGAAGGTCTAAATAAATGGAAGAACAGTAATTTCATGGATTGAATGACTAAATATCGTTAGGATGTCAATCTACCCAAGTAATACACATTTTCAACACAAATACCTGCACCTAAAATTCTAACAGCCTTCTGTGCAATCCCCAAATTCACATGGAAAGAAACCAAAACCAACTTGAAAAAGAAAAACAAAAGTAGAGGACTCTTACATGGCCGCACACTCCCTCCTTTTTTTGTATGCTGTATGGTGGGGTCACATTTCATATTCTTCCATGTGAGTATCCCATTATTGCAGCACCATTGGTTTAATTTTTGTTTGTTTGTTTGCTTGTTTGTTTGCTTTAGGGGCAAGTGAATGGGCCGGGAATCAAACCCGGGTCTCCTGCATGGCAGGTGAAAATTATACCACTGAACTATCCTCATACCCCATTTTAAAACCAACAATTATAAAACTATGGTAATCAAAACAGTGTGGTCCTGGTACAAGACAGGGACAGCTATATAGACCAATGGAATCCAATTGAGAGTTCAGAAATAAACCTCACACATTTGGTCAATTGATCTTTGACAAGGGTGGCCAGTCCACTCTGTGGGGAAAGAATACTCTCGTCAACAAATGGTGCTGGGAGAACTGAATATCCATATGCAAAAGAAGAAAACGGAGCCATACCTTATACCATATATAAAAATTAACTCCAAATGCATCAAAGATCTAAATATAGGAACTAAAACTATAAAACTCTTAGAAGAAACATAGGTAAGTATCTTCAGAACCTTGTATTAAGCAATGGTTTCTTAGATTTTAACCCAAAAGTACAAGCAATAAAAGAAAAAATAGATAAATGGGACATCATCAAAATTCAAAAGTTCTGTGCACCAAAGAATTTTATCATGAAGATGAAAAGATAACCTACTCAATGGGAGAAAATATTTGGAAACCACATAACCAATAAGGTTCTTTTAAAATGCAATTTTATTGAAATATATTATTGTGCTGGTTTGAAAGGAAGCATGCCCCCTAAGAAAAGCCATGTTTTAATATAAATCCCATTTCATAAAGGTAGAATAATCTCTATTCAATACTGTATGTTTGAAACTGTAATGAGATCATCTCCCTGATTGATGAGATTTAGTTAAGAATGGTTGTTAAACTGGATTAGGGGATGACATGTCTCCACCCATTTGAGTGGGTCTTGATTAGTTTCTGAAGTTCCATAAAAGAGGAAACATTTTGGAGAAATAGATTCAGAGAGATTCAGAGAGAGTGACACTATGAAGCAGAGAGTCCATCAGCCAGCGATCTTTGGAGATGAAGAAGGAAGATGCCTCCCGGGGAGCTTCATGAAATAGGAAGCCAGGAGAGAAAGCTAGCAGATGATGCCATGGTCGCCATTTGCCCTTCCAGCTGAGAGAGAAGCCCTGACTGTGTTCGCCATGTGCCTTCTCACTTGAGAGAGAAACCTTGAACTTCATCGGCCATCTTGAACCAAGGTATCTTTTCCCTGGATGCCTGTGACTGGACATTTCTATAGACTTGTTGTAATTGGGACATTTTCTCGGCCTTAGAACTGTAAACTAGCAACTCATTAAATTCCCCTTTTTAAAAGCCATTTCGTTTCTGGTATATTGCATTCCAGCAGCTAGCAAACTAGAACAATTATATATTCACATAATACATAATTATCCAAATTGTGCAATCAATGGTTCACAGTATCATCATATAAGCTGTGCATTCATCATCACAGTCAATTCTTGAACATTTTCATTACTCCAAAAAATATAAAAAATAAGAACAAAAGACTTATCTGTTCATACACTGGTTAAAGGGAGTGTCAGTCACGAGGTTTTTCACAACCATACAGTCATGCCTTAAAAGCTCTATAGTTATTCAATCATTTTAAAGAATCAAGGCTATCGGATTGCAGTTCAACACTGTTATGTATTTCCCTCTAGCTATTCTAATACACCAAAAACTGAAAAGGGTATCTGTAGACTGCATTAGAATAACCTCCAGAATAACCTCTCAACTCTATTTGAAATCTCTCAGTCAGTGAAACTTGATTTTGTTTCATTTCTCTTCCTTTTTTCGTCAAGAAGTCTTTCTCAATCTCACAATGCCAGGGCCAAACTCAACTCTGGGAGTCATGTCCCACTGTGCCTGGGAGATTTCCACCTCTGGGAGTCATGTCCCACATGTGGGGAAGGCAGTGAGCTCACCTGAAGAGTTGGCTTAGAGAGAGAGGCCACATCTGAGCAACAAAAGAGGTTCTCTGGGGGTGATTCAGGCTTAATTATAAGTAGGCTTAGCTTCTCATTTGCAGGAATAAGTTTCATAGAGGCAAGCCCCAAGATCGAGGGCCTGGCCCATTAAATTGGCATTCCTGTACTGTGAACGTGGGCAAGTGTAGTATTTTCACCTTTACTCCCAATCCCTCAAGGGGACATTGCAAATACTTTTTTTGTTTTATTTTTTTTGCATCTACTTTTTTATTCTTCTGCCCAGATGACTCTGGGATGTATGGGGGCATCACACCAATCTGTACAAACCAACAAGATCTCACTCCCTATTCAAGGTTCTATGTAATTACTGTGTTAGAATAAGCTGACCAGACAAGTTAGATTAGAAAATATACTACTGAAAATATAAATAGTTAACATCGAATAAACAGCTCTTCCTTGCATCTCACATAGAAGTTGAAGTTTTAAAATACAGTCATTATCATCCTTTACCCTTTAATTTGATTTACTTTATTTCTACCCACATCAGCTGCATTCATATCTCTAATTGAAGTCTGATAACTTTTTCACTGTTTTTAACAGTTGCTGTGTGGGGTAATGCTGACTCTCAGAGCTGCAGTACTCTAGCTCTGAATCTCAGGTGTCATATAAATACCCAAAATTCCAGGAAACGGTGAGGTTATACACATAGGGCATAGCATTTTGGAATTCAGAAATAACAGCTACAATTCCTGAACAGATGTGACTGCTGTAAGAGCTTACAATCTAGGAACGTTTACAATAGGACTTGACCTGATAGCCTATGCTCTAGAATATAATTCTCAGTGTTTACACATGATGATTAGTCCATATTAGTGAGGTGTTACAAGATTTGTCTTTTCATTTCTGGTTTATTTCATTCACCATATGGGCCTCAAGGTTCATTCACCTAGTTGCAGGCCTCACAATTTCATTCCTTCTTGCAGCTGTTCAATAGTCCACTGAATGTATACACCACATTCCCCCTTCCATTCCTCAGTTGATGTACTCTTAGGCCACCTCTACCCATTGCAGAATGCTAACACTGGGTCCATAAACAGCAGTGTGCAAACGTTGTCTCTCAGTCCCTCCAAGCACACAACTAACTATGGGGTTGCGTACAGTAACTCCATCCCAGCCTGGGGTGGAGCCACCACACTGCTCTCCACAAGGGCTGTACCCCTCAGCTTCCCTACCAACGGCGAAAACGTACATCTCTTTCTCTGCATTTTCTCCAGCACTTGTATCTCTCTGTTCCTTTTTTTTTTTTTTTTGCATGGGCAGGCACCAGGAAACAAACCCAGGTCTCCGGCATGGCAGGTGAGAACTCTGCCTGCTGAGCCACCATGGCCTGCCCTCTCTGCTCATTTTTAAACAGTTTTATTCACACATCATATCCAATTTAATAAAAATCAATGGTTTCCTGTATAATCGCATAGCCATACGTTCACCACCGCAATCTATATGAAGACATTTTCATTTCTTCTGCAAAGAATCCAATACTCCTCCCCCATATCCTCCGCTTACTGACATTGGCTTTGGCTACTGCCTTTGTTACATACACTGGAAACCCATTACAATATTACTGTTAACTAAAGACTCTAGTTTGCATCGGTTGTATTTTTCCTCTTTATAGCAATCCATTTCAACACCTTGCAATGTTCACATTCATTTGTTCTCCCTCACACAAAGACATTCTTATATTTGTATATTTAATCCTCATCATCATTACTGTCCACTCTAGGCATCACCAAGTTATACTATCCCAGTCCTTATTCTTTATCTTTCTGCCTCCAGCCCTCTCCCGTAACCATACTCACACTCCGACCACTAAGGGCTTAGTATCCAGACTATATAAAGAAGTCCTACAACTCAACAACAAAAGACTAAACCATGCAATTGGAAAATGGGAAAGAGACTTGAATAGCATTTCTTCAAAGAAGATATACAAATGGCCAATAAATACATGAAAAGACACTCAACATCATAATCTATTCAGGGAAACACAAATCAAAATCACAAATCGAAATCTCATGCCCACTGGAATGGCTGCTATTCAAAAAATAAATAAAAAGGGCAGGCCACAGTGGCTCAGCAGGCAGAGTTCTTGCCTGCCATGCTGGACACCCGGGTTCGATTCCCGGTGCTGCCCATGCAAAAATAAATAAATAACAATAATATAAATACATAAATAACAAGTATTAGAGAGGATGTGGAAAAATAGGGAACTTGGACATTTTGGTGGGAATGTAAAATGGTTCAGCTTCTGTGGAAAACAGTTTGGTGGTTCCTCAGAAAGTTAAGTACAGAACTACCATATAACCTGTGAATTCCATTTCTAGGTATGTACTAAAAGGAACTGAAAGCTGCGACTCAAACAAATGAAAAGCAAAACTGCACAACACAGTCAACTCTAATGTAAAATGGGCTAATGTTAATAGTATAATTTCATCAATTGTATAAAAAATACCAGAATGTTAATATTAGGGGAAGCTGGGTGTGAAAAGGACGATATCATGGGAACTCTGTACTTTCTGCAAGAATTTTCTGTAAACCTATAACTGTGCTAATAAAATAAAATCCACCCTCCCTTTTTGCTTTGGTAAAGAACCTCAGTTGTTAGCTGGGTGGCAATGCACCAGCTGACGCAAAACATCTCCCAACCTCCCCTTGGTGGTAGAAGTTCTGGCCAATGAGATGTAAGTGAAATTATTGTGTGAAACTTTGGGGATTCTCCTTTAAAAGGAAGGGACGTGTCCGTGTGCTCCCTGCCTCCTCGATACTGCCTGGAATGGGAATGGGGTGGGTGGACTTTCTACTAGTCCAGAACTGCCTCTGCCTCTAGATTTCCTACACATGAGAAAGAAGCATCATTATTGTTTAAACCACCATTTTTCAAGTCTCCAGATACTTACAGCCAAACCTGATCTCAACCGTTGAAAGTCCCGTGTGAGGGCGGGCCACAGTGACTCAGTGGCAGAGTTCTCACCTGCCATGGCTGGAGACCAGGGTTCGGTTCCGGGTACCTGCCCATGGTTGGTGGGGGGCAGAAAAGTCCTGCACGAGGGCCTGATGTAAGAGGCTGTCCCTGATAGGCGCCCCTTCCAGGACAGGGTATTGCTGACTCAACGAGATCCTCTCTCTTGGAGAGTTTGAACGCAAGATGCACAGTGTCAGAGAGTAGGGTCGGGGGAGAGAAGTCAGAAAGCAGAAGCATTGAGGCAGCAGAAGTCCCAACGTGGACAGGTGGAGGGGTCAGGAGAGAGCAGGATATCAGAATCAAGGCAGAGAAGAGCTGAGTACCTCCGTGAACGAGGAGCACCCTGCATCCTTGTTAACCTGTCTCTGGGGTCCAGGTAACCTAAGAGTCATTCCCGTTCAGCAGGAGAGCCTTGCAGGAGAGCACCCCCTTAGAAAACTGTCAGGTCTGTTCTTACAGTGACTCTCTATATCTCGAGGTCCCTTGAGGCTGACTCTGTCATTTGCCATCCGAAAGGACTGAGCTGCCCCACCCTGGCTCTGGTCTGCCCCTCCTGAGCAGCAGCAATCCCTTCTCGGCCCCATCCCCATCCCCCACCCCAGGGGCAGCCACTGCTGCGGGGTGGGGTGCCGAGGCCGTGGGCAGAGCAGGGCCTCGGGCCCATCCGGCGGAAGGAGGTTTTCCTGCAGACCGCACCCTCCACGCAGCTGCTCCTGGCAGCTATGTAACTCCTCCCAACTCCAGGCTCCTCTCGTGTGAAGTCAGCGAGCCTAACAGCCAGGCACAGGTGTTGTGAGGATGGAGACAAAGAACCAGCCCAGGGCTCAGCCCATAGTAGGGGCTAAAGAAACATTCCTTTCCCTCCTACGCAGACATCCAGGGGCGTGGGAAGGAAGGTCTCCATCTCCCACTGTTCCAGTTTGAATTTTATGCTCCAAAATGTCACATTCAAGTGCTCACCCCTAAGCCTGTGACCTTATTTGGAAACAGGTTCACAGAAGAGGTCATTAATTAAGATGAGGCCAAACTGATGGCCAGTGCACTCATAAGAAGGGCGAATGGGATGGGGACAGACAGATGAGGGGAAAACGCCGCGGGATCATCGAGGCAGAGGCCACCGGGCACTGCCGGCAAGCCACCGCGGGGCGCCAGGAGGGGGGCGGGCAGATTCGCCCCTACAGCCTTCAGAGGAAGCCTGGCCCTGCTGGCAGCCTCCAGACCTGCAAGAGAATAAAGCTCTGTTGTTGTACGCCGCCCAGTGGGTGGGGTTTCGTTATGGAAGCCCTGGGAAACTGAGTCACCATCCATCCTGGCAGGGAGCTGGGGAGGATGGTCACATAAGACCCCAAGAGAGACTCGGTCGGCGGAGAATTCACCATCAGCCTGTTTCTAAAAGGACATCATCTGGATTTACTTTCACATTCCTTAAAAATTATGTATATGTACACACACACACGTATATGATTTATAAACTTTTGCCAGGCAGTTTTACATCCATGACAGGTTCTGCATTTTATTACAAGTTTCTTAAATATGGCTGTAAACTTACAACTTATTGACCTTAACGGCCAAAGCAGCCCTCCTAGGAAGCTCCACTTCTCCAAACACTAGAAAAGCTGAATGCAAAGAATCTTACAGGCTTGCCAGATTACTGGCTTGTCTTTATGCTGAGCCTTAATTGAGAGAATAAGAGAAAAGAGTTAAGTCTCTTACACAAAAACTTCATTTTTTCAACAAAAATTCTGGCATGGGCTGACCAAAGTCTATGAGGATTCACACACACACATGCACGTGCGCACACACGCGTGCACACACATGTGCGTGCACACGCACACAAACACATATGCATGCATGCCTGAAGGAAACTGATGAAAAAAATCTGGAGTATCTCGGATTTTTTCCCCAATCATAGCTCAATAAAAATGTTCTCATAAAAAAGGTCCAGGTAAGCAATTGCTTTCCCAGCAGAATGGGGCTACCCATGTCCCACGGAAGCCTGCCTGGGGTGATTTGGGGAGGACTGGAAGGAAGCAAAGCTGGTTCCTTCACCACTCCCCCCTCCCACAACACATACTATGTGCTCTTCTAGGAACGTGGGACTTGGCCGTGCCGGGGAGGTCTGTGATCAATTGAGGAAATATCTGTGATGGGAAGGTAGGTTGGCCAGGCCGGGGGGTGGAAGGGCAGACTCATCCCTTATGATGCCCCTCTAAGTCTACACAGTCAAGAGGTCAGCAGGGGCTAAGCCTTGTAAAAGGCAAAATATTTTGAAAATACTACCTGGCTGGGTTTTTCATTCTTCTCCCCCATAATCAAGTTGCCCAGAAGAAGTGTTGCCAGATAAAATACAGGACACCCAGTTAAATATGAATTTCAGATACACAATGGATCTTTTTTTCTTAGTGTAAATATGTCCCAAATATTGTAAGGGACATACTAATACTAAAAAATTATTTAGTTGACTTCGCTAAATCTGTCCACTCTACCTGGAGCTCATTTCACCATTATAGCTCCAGAGAAGTGGGAAAGGGAGGCCAAGTCTGGGAGGAGGAGGTCAAGAGGATATTCTAGTAAGAGGGTGGGCCACGGTGGCTCAGCAGGCAAGAATGCTTGCCTGCCATGCCAGAGGACCCAGGTTCGATTCCCAGTGCCTGCCCATGTGAAAAAAAAAAAAAAGAAAAGAAAAGAAAGAAAGAGGATATTCTAGTAAGAAAGGAAAAGAAAGTGGGTGGTTGAAGAAGGGCATAGAGGAGGGGCCAGCTGGCAGTGAGACCTGTGGTCAGTGACTTCCCTCCTCTAAGACAATGCCACACGTATAGGTGTAATGGCACACTATCGATGGAAGGAAAGACTGAAGGGGAAGGAAGCTTTGCTCTTTGCGTATTCAGGCTTCAGGAAGAAGATCGTTTTGCACCAACGTGGGTGAGCTGCAGCCAGGCTCAAGGGGCCCACACGGCACCACCCCCTACCCCCAACCTGGCCTCTTGCAATAAACCTGATGTACATCTATGATCCATCTTGGGCAAGAGAAGGGGTAGGAATTCTGAGATCTTGATTTTTCAACTGGGAAGAGACTGAGATACTGTTACCTAGCAAACTTGTGTCCTCAATTCCAGCAGGGTGTGGCAAGGCTCATGGGGAAGACTCGGAGAGCTAAAGAAAAATAAAGATGCCTCATTTCCTTTGTACATCCCGGTGCAAAGCATATCTGCAACGTGTGGGCAGTGACATAGTGTCTTATTGTCACCTTTCCCACAGTTTCCAGAACATTGCCTGGCACATAATAGGTGCTCAGCAATTACTTGCTGTATGGGTGATAGGCCGAGCATAGGAGTTTTCAACCCATTCCAAGCCTGAGTGATCAAAACAATGAGGGTCTTGGAACATGCCCTCTGACCCAGCCCCCTGCCTCCTGAGTCTTGCCTGAGTCGCTGAGTTTCTTTCCTAATCCAAGCCATCGTTGGCTTGTGGAGGGAAAAGCTATATCATCTGTGTCAGAAAGCCTTTATTAAAACAATATATATTGTGCCAGGACCTGTGCTAAACGCTTTCTATTATGTCACTTATTCCTTTGCATGCAAACCCCCAACATCAATTCATCAGACAACCCTTTAGAATCTACCATCAAAACATCTGTAGAATCTCGATCAGTGAGTAGAAAAGTATCTGCAAAGCCCCCTTGGGGGAATGGTGAGAACGGGGAGAAATTCAACTTCCCCAAGTTGAATTCTTGATATTCTCACAAGCAGTGTGGACAACCAAAGCTAAAGGCTGAGCCCCCAGTCTTGGGGTTTATTCATCTGAAACTTAACCCCGCAAAGGATAGGTCAAGTCTACTTAAAATTTAGGCCTAAGAGTCACCCCCAAGAGAGCCTCTTTTGTTGCTCAGATGTTGCCCCTCTCTCCAGCCAACACAACGAGCAGTCTTACCACCCTACCCCTCTCTACGTGGGACATGACTCCCAGGGGTGTGGACATTCCTGGCAACGTGGGACAGAGATCTTGGAATAAGAGGAGACTCAGCATCAAGGGATTGAGAAAAACCCTAGAATGAGCTGAGACTTAGCATCAAGGGATTGAGAAAACCTTCTCGACCAAAAGGGGGAAGAGGGAAATGAAACAAAGTGTCAATGGCTGAGAGATTTCAAACAGAGTCGAGAGGTTATCCTGGAGGTTATTCTTATGCATCAAGTAGATATCACCTTGTTATTCAAGTTGTAATGGAGAGGCTGGAGGGAACTGCCTGAAAATGTAGAGCTGTGTTCCAGTAGCCATGTTTCTTGAGGATGATTGAATAATGATACAGCTGTCACAATGTGACTGTGTGATTGTGAAAACCTTGTGTCTGATGCTCCTTTTATCTACCTTGTCAACAAAGGAGTAGAACATATGGAATAAAAATAAATAATAGGGAGAACAAATGCTAAAATAAATTTAGTTTGAAATGCTAGGGATCAATGAAAGCAAGGGGTAAGGGGTATGGCAGGTATAATCTTTTTTTTTTTCTTTCCTGTGTTTGTTTTATTTCTTTTTCTATTGTCTTTTTATTTCTTTTTCTGAATTAATGCAAATGTTCTAAGAAATGATGAATATGCAACTAAGTGATGATATTGTGAATTACTGATTATGTATGTTGATGTTTTATTTTGTTTCTTAATTTTTTAATTAATAAATAAATTTTTTAAAAATCTGCAGAATCTGAGACTTCTCACAATCCCTGCTTCTAATGCCCTTGGCCAAAGCCCCAGCACCTTCTGCCTAAACAACTAGAATAGCCTCCTAACTGGTTTCCCAGCCTCTGCTTTTGTTTATTGCATTCTCTTCTCCACTTACCAGTCAGAGCGTTCCTTTAAAAATGCAAAGCAGATCATGTAACTATCCTCCCTAGAATAAAATCCAAATTCCTTACCATGGCATAGTACCCTTTCCCTCCCTCCCTCTATTCCAGCCACACTGGCCTTTGTATGTGGGAGGGTACAGGCTAAGTGCTATAATCAAGACTCCAAAGTACAGTGGCTTAAAAAGATAACCATTAATTTCTCTTATGTCACTGCAGAGAGGAAGGTGGGCAGTCAAGACAGGCAGGAGGTGACTCAGCTCCAAGAGACCAGGCAGGGACCCAGGTTCCTTCCATCTTGTTGCTCTGCATCCCTGAGAGCATTGTCCTCACCTGCCCAGTTGAAGTCTTGCCATAGCCATGTCTGTATTCCATGGCTTTCCACTGCAGCTGATCTCTAGGTGCCTCAGCATCTCTCGTAGGTTCCCTTGGCCCTGCTTGTACTCTGCAGGTGGGGCCTTCATTAAGGTCTTGTGAATTCTGTTCCTTGCTGGGCCATGGCTGGTCCAGGGCTCTCTACATTCTTTACTGAGTATCCTAGCTGAGCTGGCCCCTTGGCCTCTTTTGGGTAGCCGTCGCCCTTGGGGCACCCCCATCCCAGACCTCACCTCACAGGACGGCCGTCTCCCTGCTGGCTCACCCTGACAGGACCCGGTTGCCCCCTCTCTCTGTCTTGCCCCTGCTTTGTGAACAGGGTCTGGATACAAAGTGGGGCCTTGCCTCCAGGAAATGTTTCCTGAATTCACAGGGAAAGTTCAGCTTCCAACCCAACAGCTGGTTCATTTAATACTCACTAGGGGTTTCTTTTTTTTTTTTTTTTTTAACTTTTTTTATTAATTAAAAAAAATTAACAAACAAAACATTAAGATATCATTTCATTCTACATATACAATCAGTAATTCTTAATATCATCACATAGTTGCATATTCATCATTTCTTGAACATTTGCATCAACTTAGAAACTAAGAAATAAAAAGACAAACAGAAAAAGAAATAAAATGATAATAGAGAAAAAAAAGATTATACCTACCATACCCCTTACCCCTCGCTTTCATTTACCATTAACATTTCAAACTAAATTTATTTTAACATTTGTTCCCTCTATTATTTATTTTTATTCCATATGTTCTACTCTTCTGTTGATATAGTAGCTAAAAGGAGCATCAGACACAATCACTAGGGGTTTCTTAATCCAGAAATAATTATCTGGAGATGAGGGACAGTGAAACTATGAACAGTGGGAATGACTGACATGGACAGGTTGCTTACTCCAAGTCAAGAGCTTTGCATGCATTTTCTGATTTAATCCTCTCAATGACCCTCTAGGCAGATCCTGTTGTTATTCCCATCAAATAGATGAGGAAATAGGCACAGAGAATGTAAGGGACTAGCACAGGGTCAGAGTGAAGTGGCAAGAGGCAGGATTTGAACTCAAGTCCGTGTGTCTGGAAAGCATGTGCCTTCACCCCACTGCTCTCCTGCCTCCCACACGCAAACAAATCGCCCCTGCAAGCCTCATCAATGTCACTTTGAGGCACTAACGGGCCATGAAGAGGAAATAGCCATCTATCTGTAAAAGAAACAAGTCCTGGCGTGAAAATAGAGGTGTTAATAGAGGCCCGATTTGCTAATTTGCTGAGATCACTGACAGACAGCCTTGGGCAAGGATCAAAAGGCATTCAGTCTCTTGGGAAAGGGAGTTTGAGGGGGGTCCCCTGCCCACAGCCTAAGGGCTCCAGAGACTGAACTAAAGGCCTCCCAGCAGGAGGGTGGCGGCAGGCCCTCCCAGAGCTTTGACAGCCAGGGAGATAAACAGGGAAAGGTATTCATTTCAGAGAAACATCCCTTGAGCCTTCTCTCCAAACACTGCTCAGCCATGGGCGAATGAGGTTGACAGCTCCAGGACAATGTGGCCTGGCCTGCTGCCGTCAACCCCCCGGGGTGAGCCACAGCTCCGGAGGCCCCCACACCATGGGCTTAGGAAGTGGGGACAACCCAAGCTGGGGAGGAGGGAGGTTTCTGATCTCAGGGAAATGAAGGAGGGTCGGCCTGGGCAGGAGAAGAAATGGAAATTCCCACCCTGAGTTGTCCTGTGTTCAGGGACCTAAAGCTGGGTGTCCATGGCGGTAGCCCCAAAATCCACGTAGCTACTAAGCACTCGAAATGCGGCTGTTTTAAATAGAGATGAGCTGTAAGTATGAAATCCTCACCAGATTTCAAACACTCAGAGTGAAAAAAAAACAATGCCAGTGATTGCATCAATAATTTTTCATATCGATTACATGTTGAAATGATATTTGGGATATACTCAGTAAGATAAAATATATTATTAACATTTATTCCACCTGTTTTGCCTTACTTTTTCTTAACGTGACTTCTAGAAAATTTAAAGTTACATACAGGGTTTGCCCTACATTTCTACTGGACAGTGCTGATCTAAAGGGTCAAAACTTGAACACAATTGAATTCCAAATGAACCAAACATTAACGTATCTTCATCAACATGTAAATGAAATAAAAACAATTAAATATGTAAAATTATTTCCAAGTATATGTTCAAGAGTTTTCTTCTACAATAAATAGTCAAAAGTTTCTACTAAAAATAAAGAAGAAATATATGTAACATTGAATATCAAAGTTTTAAATCAACATTATCTAAATGAACCCAAAAAATTTTGTATTTTAATGAAATTTTATTGATATATATTGTATATTCACATATATAATATGTGAATTGATTCACATGCAATCATCCAAAGAGTACAATCAATGGTTCACAATATCATCACGCATTTATCACCACAATCAACTTTTTTTTCTTTTTTTTTGCGAAAAATAAAATGTATACAAAAAAGCAATAAATTTCAAAGCATACCACAATAACTAGTTGTAGAACAGATTTCAGAGTTCGGCATATGCCACAATTTCACAATTCTAGGTTTTTACTTCTAGCTGCTCCAAGACACTGGAGACTAAAAGAAATATCAATATAATGATCCAGCAGTCATACTCATTTGTTAAACCCTACCTTCTCCGTATAACTCCACATTCACCTTTGATCTTTCCATCCCTCTCTTTAGGGGTATTTGGGCTATGGATATCCAAACGTTTTGATGTTGGAAGAGGCTGTCAATAATATGGGGAAGGGAGATGGAACTACCTGATGTTCTGGGGAAGCTGGACTCTCTAGGTTTCAGAACTTATCTGGAGGTTGTAGGTTTCTGGAAAGTTACCCTAGTGCATGGAAGCTTTGCAAAATGAACCTGAAATTTTTAACTTGCCGTTTTTGAAAATTTCATTAAATCTTATTAAATACTTAAAAAAAAAAACTTATTTACAATTCTAGTGTTCAAAGTAAAGAACTGGCATTATGCACCCTACTCATTGTATCACATAAATACACTTTTAAGAATACTATGAATTTGTATATCAAAATAGTCCTGGGTGGGCGACAGTGGCGCTGTGGCAGAGTTCTTGCCTGCCATGCTGGAGACCCAGGTTCGGTTCCCGGTGCCTGTCCATGCAAAAAAAAAAAAAATACTCCTTAGTGACTGGGCAACTGTTGTGTACATCACACCAACTCCAGAGGACCCCAGAACTGCAAGGTAGAACACCAGGAGACGCCAGTGCTCAGCACGACAGGGGTCTTAATGCTCAGTGGATGGATCTGACAAGTTAAATAATCTGTTTTCTCTCACCAAAGCCCTTCTGCAGTTCAAATCCTCCCCCTACTCCGAACAGAACCCATCTCCACGGTCAGTGGCCATGCAGCTCACAAACCTGCGTGGAGCTTCAGCCTCAGTTACCTGTTGCTTGGAGGACACAGAGGGAGGGAAGGGACAAAGCGATGCCAGCGGCCTGGATGGTGTTAGTCACAGAGGTGGAAAGCTACAGGTCATGCTTCACCAGGGCTGGAAGCCACATCTCCAATTAGCAAGGCACCCATGTATTCTTTCTCTTTGTAAAATTTATTGACGACGAACTTCACAGTTTTTTGGTGTACAGCTCTACAGACTTTAACAAATGCATAGGGTTGTACAGCCAACACCACAATCAAGATAGAGAAGCGTTCTGGCATCCAACCGCCCAAATTCTTACCAGCACTTACAATTGTCTGTTTTCTGTGTGTAGCAATCCCAATGGATATGGAGTGGTGTCTCAATATTTGTGTGTGTGTTTGTGATTTCCAGGACCCTCTAAAAACCGAGCTCAGAAACGGGGACCCCTGTTCCCAGGGGCCAAGAAGGGATGGAAAACTAAGCTCCTGGGGTAGGTGACTTATCCAGGAAAATGCTATGAAGGGCTTTTTTGGTCAGAAAGGGAGGAGGCCCCTGGGTTTGGTCGGCTAGGGAGGGTGAGGCTGAGGCTGCTGACCCGCTCTGTGCACGGGTGAGGGAAGAGGGATCTGTAGGCCCGTGAGGCACTCAGCTCTGGAGAGGGGTGAGATAGCAAGAATAGAGAAAAAGGGAAGATGTAATTATAATACATACCAAGAGAAGCCTCATGAACATGGCAGGGACTGGGACAGGAGTCTTTGGAAGGATGGGACCAGGGAGAAATTTCCTGGGGACGGACTGAGCCAACAACTTTCTAAGAATAGGGAGTCTGAACACTGAATTTGGAGTTGTCTCCTGCTCTGGGCTGTGGTCCCCTCTATTACACACAATGGCCTTGGGTGAATGGGGCTTTGGAGGCATAACAAAAGGGGGGTAGTATCAAGCTTGGGGTGAGGTTGTGTGAGTGAGAGGCCAGAGGGAGCCAGTGAGGGTGGAGAGGCATGCAGGATATAAGGGAATCGACTGGGAAGAAGTCCCAGCCATCCTACCTTTCCTGGGGGAAAACAATTTTCCCAGATGTGGGGGAGGGCTGTGGCTTCCTGCAGAACGTGGGTCTCAGTCTGTTTTGCTTTGCTGGTTTGTTTGTTTTAATATGAAAGAAAGAAGAGACAGACCTTGAGGAGAGCAGAGAATTTCCAGCCATCAGATTGCAAATGTCTGCCACAGAGGGGGGCGCCTTGCCCTCGGGGCTCTGTCTGGGCAGGGAGCCTGTCCTCTGGACTCAGCCTTCACACATACAGACATGTCCACCTGAGCGCCCTAAAGGTCCCCAGGTCTTCTGGACCCAGGAAAGTTTGGGCCTGCAAACCTGTTTCCCTGTTGCTGCTGGAACAAATTACCCAAATTTAGCAGCTTAACACAACACAAATTTATTACCTTACAGTTCTGGAGGCCAGACTTCTGACATGGGTCTCACTGGGCAAAAATCAAGGTGTCAGCTGGGCTGTGTTTCTTTCTGAATTCTCTACAGGAGAATCCATTTTCTCTTGCCTATGCCAACTTCTAGAGCCTGCATCCCTTGGCTTGTGGCCCTCCTCCTCCATCTTCAAAGCCAGCAATGGCAGGTTAAGTCCTTTTCACATTGCATCCCTCTGACCTCCTCTCCTGACTCTCTCTCCCATTTGTGAGAACCTTTGTGATTACACTGGGCCCACCTGGATAATCCACAGTAATCTCTCTCTTGCAAGTCCTTCTGATTAGTAATCTTAATTCCTCTTTGCCATGTAACATAGTATATTCACAGGTATCAGGAATTAGGACAGAGACATTTTTGGGGGAAGGGGAGCATTATTCTGCCTGACACAGCTCACCACTGGGCCCAAGCGGGATTCTGGTCCAGAGGAGCTGGGACAAAGCACAACATCTACTTAATTCTGCAAACCAAGAACACAGAGGGGGAGGAACAGATGCTGGGGAAAAGGAGAGTTTGCTAACCAAAATAATATATGGGGAGGGAGAAAAGGCCTACCTCAAATGCTACATCAGTCAAGTTCCCAAGAAGCTACATGAAAGTTATGGCGGTTTCTACAGACTGGTACATGACCTGCACTAGTCAAGCTTGCTGTTTTGCAAAATACTGGGGGCAATTTCCTCAGAGTTGGAAACGAGGACATTGCTGAATCCAGCTAATGGTTATTTGGCTTGCTCCCCTCCATCAGGGATGGTGAGTTTGCTGCACCCACACGAGGCAGCTCTCAGCCCTGCAGGGTCCTTGGGGCATTTACCCACGGCCCGGGTTCTGCCCTTGGAGTTGTACAGAAAATGCTGTCGTTTTGTCTCAGGTCTAGTCCTTGGGCTACTAGAAGACAGATCAAGTGTTCCCTGCCACCACCACCATCCTTTTCTAGTAAGATCTTCCCAGGGCTTCCCACGGTTCCTTATAATGAATAACATGGGTTTCCTACCCTCCCCCATGCTCATCATCCCCTTTGGGGCAGATTTTAGTATGTGAAGAACTAGGAGGAAAGGAGGCATGGGGAGGGGGTCACAAGCCTTCTGGTCAACCACATTTAGGCTCTATTCTAATGAGGCGGTGATCCAGCGACCCACCAAATTCTCTTGGCTTTCTTCCCTTGTACATCCCCCTACACGGCATGAACTATTCTCTCTTATCTATCTACTCAAATATTTTTAGATATTTGATTTCTGCCTCCTGATGCACCCACATCTCCAGAGTCTCCTTTCTTGCCCCCTCAGCCCTTGACTTGGGGCTGGCCTATTCCCTTCTTTCCAATTAGAAGGAAATCTTTCTCTAGTCTGTCAATTCCAGCAACTCTGACGCATTTCATTCTTGGGGTAAATGCAGAAGGGTTTTTTTGACCGAGTGTTTGACGGCAGGGATGCTCAGACCCTGACACTGACCTCACGACACTCAGATCCCGGGTCTTCACCTTGTGACTATTCTTTGCACCCAGAGACCAGTAAAAGCTGAGTCCTCCAGCAGTGTCACAACAGGAAAGCCTGCTGGAAATAATCACTCTAAACAAAACTGGCAGTAGCTAAACCTGCAAATTCTAAAGATATTTGGTTTGCTAAATATGAAGTCACAGACGACAACATAATGGCCTCAACACAAGAACCCAAGAAGACAGTGGGGAGGCCCCCTTGGAGGGGCACAAAACCCCCCAGCATAGAACGGAGAAGCCAAGTTGTTAGGACTTAGGGTGGGGAATCCTGGACAAAGAGAGCCAGTGCCAACGAAGCTGGGGGTTGAGAGAAGGAAAAGCCAAGAAGAGATACCTGGGAATGACTATTGAAGGGGGAATATTTTTGGCATACTAATACCATCTAGCCTTTTCTAAATGTTTGCAATGCACCAGGAACTGTAATTTATCTCATCTAATCTTCATAACAACATAAGAGATGGTATTATGATTGTTATCCCTACGGAAGCCCAGAAGGGCTGGTTAACGTGCTGGAGGTCTCACAGGAAGTGGCATAATAAAAACTTAGCCTCAAGCTTAGGACTAGAGAGTCCTTCTGAGGGTTTCATTTATTGCCCTGTGATGCAGCATCCATTCCATCCAACCCCCCAGAGATGGATCCTCAAACTCTCAGAAAACAGTGGAATGAAGACTTCTCCCCTTTGCTGGGCCGCCCCGTCGCTCCCACGGGCTCTGCCCCAGCAGGCAAACCTCCCTGTTTCAGCTGTCCCAAACCAAGCCCAGGCCAGCCCCGCAGACACCTGGCCTCGTCCATCCCGAGAAAACAAAGCTGGGAAATTCCCCTTCCTGGCCCCGCCCTGGAGGCCACAAGTTCTGCCTCGGAGGTTGGGCCAGGGGCAAGCATTTGGGCTCCAGGTACAGGCCCCCCTAAGTCAAGGGTTTCAGGTCACACTGGCAAGTCATTTTTCAAGCAGACGCCGCGGGTCTCCTCTCAGACTGGGCAGCACGTAAGGTCAGCGTCAGCAGATCTGACCCTAAAAATAGGCTCTTGGATGCCAGTCCGCGTGGCGGGGTGTGTGGCCACCACACGCCCCACAACCAGCACCTCCCGGCCCGGCCAGGCCCTAGAGGCCCAGGTAAGGCCCTTCAGTGGGGCAGCGGCACTGCCTGGGGTCAAAGGCTCTTTTGGGGCCAGGGCGTGGGGTTAGCAGTCTCTTTTCCACTCTGTCTCTGGAGCTGCAGGGAGCAGCTGATAGCCTTTTAGTGTGAAAGGCTTCTTGGTGTCCTTTCTCTTGAGACTCCATGGAATTTTCTCCACTTTCCTTCCTCTAAATCTGAGCTTCCAGCTCAACGACCATTTCTAAAGGGTAATAGGCTGGGTTAAAGCTCACAGGGCCCTCCTGAGGCACTGGATGCATTGTATCATATATCATAGCCCAGTGAGGGTCAAAATTTGTCCATGTAGCCGGTAGAGGGAGAACAACCTCCTTGGCGTGGGGGTTGGGGATGGAAGGAGGCGGCCGAGTGGCTCAGATTAGGTGCAGCGCAGCACAAATTACAGATACGCACTTCAAAGCCCCAGGGATGAGAATTCTTCCTGTGTCCTGGGCACTTCAAGCATCATGTGGACACTGACCGCGTTTGAAGTTTTTCCAGTCCTCTTCCAGTCCTGGGGAGAGGACAGGGTCGGGGTGACTCTGCCCGGTGGAGACGAGAGGCTGGGCCCCAGAGGGCAGGGCCGCTGACCCAGATGGGGCCGCGTGTAGGGAGGAAGGAGGGAGGGCAGCCTGCATCTCAGACCACGGCTTTCTCTAAGACGAGGTGCCCTATGTCCTGGGTCCCCAACGGTCCCTCTTGGGCCTGGAACCCCAAGGCTGTGGGGAGTTGGGGGGCTCTGACTGCTCAGGAAGCTGAAAAGTTTCCAAGGTCAAAAGTCCCTAAGTGTGAAGGGAAAGAGTCAGAGGAGGGTGTCCCGAGAGGTGTCCCTCCCTGAGGTCACCGTATCTGACAGTCCCTGGCACTCGGCACTTTTCTGTTGCCCTGACCTTTCCTTGTGGCCCCTCCTTGTTCTCCTGAGAAAATCACTTTGCTTCCACTAAAAAATCCCAAGAACTCTGACATTTGCAGATAACACTCAAAGAGCTTCTGAGCTGAGTCCTTTACAAAGGAAGGGCCTGGGGCCTGGGGTCTGGGGAGTGGGGTGTGAGTGTGGGTGCTGGGCCTGAGGACAGCCGCCCCTGCAGGCTCTTTAGGGGCAAAAGCAGATCCCTGCTGAGTGGACAGCAGAGGCAATGGGTCCTCCACCATTTGATAAGCAGGGAGCCCTCCCTCGGGACATTTCCGTCCTGGGTGGACACCTGGGATGGAGGGGGATTCGGGTTCTTTCTGCCTGAGGGTGGAATTGCCGTGGCTGTTGTGAACCCCGCAGTGGCTGAGGGGCAGGGGGGGCGGAAGGCCTGTCGGCTGGTGCTTTCTGGTAGCCCTGCCAGGCCCAGCTGAGTCCACCTGGGGAAGGGCCAACCCTGCCCTCCCCGGTCCAAGGAGCCTTCCCTAGCGCCCTACGACCCTGTGAAATACCAAACCGAAACGTTTCCTGGTGCTGTGTGCCTGGCATTGTGTTCAGAGCTTTTAGTAGTAGTAGTAGTAGTAGTGTTGCAAATAGTGGGGGAAGTCTCATCGCAGCCTGGCACGACTTTACTAGCCGGAGAGAGTCCTTTCTCCTTCCCGCAGAAGCCTCGCCTGCTCCACATACAGGAACACATGAGCCACCATCCACGGGAGAATGTCCAGACTCACTCGCGCCCACCCCAGCTGCCCAGCTTCCCAACACAGACCCCCTGCTGGCCAGGCAGCCCTCGCCACTCCTGCTGTCCTGGGCTCAGAACCTTCCCTGGCACACAGCTGGGGATTCCCTGGCCACCCTGCCCACTGCCTCCCCAGCCCCTTCCCTGCTGAGCCCCTGCTGATGTGCCTGGGGCCTTAGTTTAATCCAATGACCAGTGAGGTGGGTATTATCCTTATTTTACAGATGAAGAAACTGAAACATAGGCATGTGAGCCCCGCAAGGCCATGGGAGTTCTTTCCGAACTTTGTACCACTCTGCACAGGGGACTCTGCCTCAGGGAGGGGCATACAAAATTGGAGGGCCCAGGCCTGGCCCTCGGGACTTATACCTTGTGGCCAAGAATAAAGCAAGCATCTGCTGGCAGTGGTTGCGAGGCTGGGCTGCCTGGGGCGAGTCCCTGCTGCACCCCTTAGGAGCTCGGCGTCACACCTCAAAGCCTCGGTTTTCTCATCTGTGAAGTGGGGGCACGGCTTCCCTGTCTAGGTTTGTTCTGACAGCCTGACCAGGGCTTTGATTTCTCAGCGAGCTTTTGTGGGAGCTTCCTGAGGCAAAGGCCTCAGCGCCCCCCCACCCCACCCCATGAGGGAAATGGAGGGTGGGGAGGGTACCCGGGGCGGGGCCACACCCCCCCAGTCTGAACCATCTCCCTGCCCCCCTCATAGCCTTTCCCTGCACAAGGAAGCCTTGTATTCTGAGTGATGTGCGGTTGGAAATGAGACTCAAAAGATGTGGGCCAAAAGGCAGTATTCCTAATTCCCCTGAGCTGCCCGTGACGCAGGCACACATGTTCGGAGGAGGCCAAGGCCCGGTCACGCAGCACGGTTCCCGGTCCCCTCCCCATGCCCTCCCCAGGCCCGGCCCCAGGGGGCAGGGGCGCCTCAGCTCCCCCCCACCCCCGGCTCAGATGGAGACTGCGCGGGGGCCGCAGTTTTGGGGAGGCCCGTCTCTGCCTCAAACCCAGACTGGGGAAATCAATTCGAATTTCATAAATTGCCACCCTGAAGCGCTCTGAAACGACGTGAAGAGTTAATCAAACAAGTCAATGACATCAACACCATCAGAGCAGGAATATTGAATTACCCCTTTAAATGAAGGCTTTTCTGTTTTTTTTAATAAAAAGATTTTATATTAATTCACGTAATTGCCTCCTGTTAACATCCTTGCCAAGTACCCAGAATCCAAAAGAAAATTCAAAAAAGCTGTTAAACGTGAATTATGCCTGATACATTAAGAATTAAATTACAGGCAACAAAAAAATTCCTGGTGTTCATGTCCAAGTTTTAATTTGAAAAAAAAAACAAAACCCACAGCTTTTATTTCCTAGTTGAGATCATTCTTATAGATTTAAGATGCATAAAGACAAGCACGGACTCACAGTAAATTAAGAATATGTATATTTATATACGTTCGCTGCTGCCAAACTCGCCCCCTACGCGGCCCGCCGTAGATACTCCTCTCCTAATAGAGTAGTTTACCCAACCACAATAACATTTCCCTCTCCCCCTTCTCTCCGCACATTCCAAGCCCAGTTTGGGTGGCGTCATGGAAGAAATGTGCGCACACATTAAGCACAGACTAACCTGCCCCACTCCCAAAGGCTTTAGGAATGTATATATGCAACAGATACACGGAGGGACGCAGAGAGAATTCCTTCTAGAGGGAATGGAGCAGTTTTTGTTTTGTTTTGTTTTTCAAAGGTTAGATTACACATTGCTCTAAAAAACTTCCAGAAGGCAGAGCTCTAGCCGGGCCCCGCCCAACCCTGTCCATGCCTCCCCTTGTCCTGGCCTGGCCTAGGACCCAGCCCCCGGCCCTCACTCAGCCAGGGTGGGGGGGTGAGGGGGGCTGCCCTCGTCCCTGGGGTCTGTCTCCAGGAGGAGGGGAAGGAAATTTCTGAGAGGAGGATTTACCTTGATATTTCAGAGCCCCGCACTTACACTGGCCCGTTCCAAGGCCCTGCACCTATTTGGTTTTCTCTTCCATAATAAAATGGTATATTTGGGTTCCCTCTGCTTTCCCGGGAAGCCCTGAGAGACTACGATGACCTTAGGACACAACCGAGGCCTGGCTGTGGCCATCAGGTGCCTCGAGGAGGAACAGACCTGCTGCCAGGGGGCTCACGCTTCGTGGACGGGCACCCAGTGTGGGCACCTGGTGAGCCCTTGTCCTCAGCCCACAGGCTAGGTTGGATGTGCCAACGTACAGAGCAGTTCTATAAAATAACTTGCAGTTTTTTCCCTCTCAGTACACTCACGAAATGCACGATCATCCCACGGAGAAGTCAGAAAACATGGTTACTTTGAAAGGAAAACAAAGCCCCCTATAGTCTCATCACCCCAGAATAACCATAGAACCAGTGTCAATATTTTAGTGAAGTGTGTTTTCATAAACCTGTGGCCTCTTCTCTCTACCGGTACAAGCCTCCTGCCCTTTGATTTTTCAAAACAACCGCAAATCCAGGCTGTTGGGTAACAGCTTCATTGAAGGTTTAGGGTGACGATGAAAGGGATGACAAAGCTTAATGGGAACATTGGAAATCCCTGTTCTCAGGAGTCCAGTGGCTGTTTCTCCCCTGCAAACTCCTAACCTGGCTGCCTCTTACCTCTCCCTCAGCCCCCTTTCCCTTCCTCCACGGCAGACCCTCCTCACCCCCCTACTGGGGACACTGAAGGAAACTCAAAACTCTCCCTGCTTTACTGTATGGAACACTTCAGTTCTCTGCTCAGCTCCACCACTTTCCGTACTATGCTTCAGGACTAACCTTTTCCCCATCAAAATGATCCTCACAGGGTGTTTTGTTGTTGTTGTTGATTTCACATGGGCAGGCACGGGGAACCGAACCCGGGTCTCTGGCATGGCAGGCGAGAACTCTGCCTGCGGAGCCACCATGGCCAAAAAAGAGTGTTTTTTTATTACACAAGACTGTGGGTCTGAAAATGATAACCCTGCCTCATGCGCACACACTTCTAGGCATGGCTAACAGGTTCACGTAGAGATCCCATTTTCCTGCTGAAATGAATCATGCGTCCTCTCCCGTCCTCCACCTTAGAAAGCAAGAACTCAGGATTTTTTGTTGTTGTTGTTGGTTGGTTTTAAAAAGCATCTTTATTCCTCTAATTACTGTCCCATTTTAGCTTGGGGAGGCTGAGACTGTAGATCAGAGGGTCCTAGGAGACCGCTGGGGCCCTGAGAGCAGGGAGGGCTGCGGGCTGGAGCCTGTGCCTCCCTGAGACAGGAGAGTGCCGTGGACAGCGCCAGGAGGAGCAACAACTGCGAGTTAGAATTCACAAACAGCTTTCTAACCAGACTGTTTTGTCTGACCAGCACAGTTAAAAGACATAGACTTTCTTTTTTTATTACAAAATATGATTATTTAGTAAGAGAATCTCAAAATAGAAATAAAAAAAAAATTTCCTTCAGTCCTACCACTCGCCCACAGTTTTGACATTTTGATGCATTTTTTTTCTAGTTAAAAAAAAGCTATATAAAGGTTTGGGTTTTTATATACATAACTTCAAAATATGCTGTTCAGGGGGAAAATTCAACTTCCCCAAGTTGAATTCTTGATATTCCCACAAGCAGTGTGGACAACCAAAGCTATAGGCTGAGCCCCCAGTCTTGGGGTTTGTTCGGATGAAACTTAACCCCAGAAAGGATAGGTCAAGTCTACTTAAAATTGGACCTAAGAGTCACCCCCAAGAGAACCTCTTTTGTTGCTCAAATGTGGCCTCTCTCTCCAGCCAAAACAACAAGCAAACTCACCACCCTTCCTCAGTGTACGTGGGACATGACTCCCAGGGGTGTGGACCTTCCTGGCAACGTGGGACAGAAATCCTAGAATGAGCTGGGACTCAGCATCAAGGGATTGAGAAAACCTTCTCGACCAAAAGGGGGAAGAGTGAAATAAGACAAAGTGTCAATGGCTGAGAGATTCCAAACAGAGTCAAGAGGTTATCCTGGAGGTTATTCTTACACATTAAGTAGATATCACCTTGTTAGTCAAGATGTAGTGGAGAGACTGGAGGGAACTGCCTGAAAATGTAGAGCTGTATTCCAGTAGCCATGTTTGTTGAAGATGATTGAATAATGATATAGCTTTCCCAATGTGACTGTGTGATTGTGAAAACCTTGTGTCTGATGCTCCTTTTATCTACCTTATCAACAGACGAGTAGAACATATGGAATAAAAATAAATAATCGGGGGAACAAATGTTAAAAAAAAACAAAACGCTGTTCATGTTAGCATTATGTGTCATGAGGTATACGACCTACTCTCAAATGTCTAAAAAGTATGTAGACAGAGGATGGAAGTAGATAGACAGACAGATGATCAATTGATTGATAGAGACAGATGAATTGATAGATGAACGGATAGATGGAATGATACAGCAAATGTAGTAAAATGTTAATATTGGTGGATCTGGGCATCTGGGGGCTAGGGGACTGGTTATGTTGGAGTTCTCTGCATAGGATTTGTATTATTTTTGCAGTCATCCTGTAGGTTTGAAACGATTTAAAAATAAAAAGTTTAAAGCAAAAAATATATATACACATATGCTGTCTAGGTTACACCGTTTTGAATTCAGAGCGAGGTCTTTTCTCATCTAGCAAAAGAAACCTTTACCCAAACACAAGCTGTACCAGGAAAAATTCTGAAATAGGATTGGAATTCACGAGGGGTCCCTGTGGCGATTACTCTTTGAAATAGCTCTTCAAAGGCAAGGCCACTGGTTCCCACAGGGAAGTGGCACGCCAGCCCGTAGGCCCCTGAGAGGCCGAGTGGTCAAGCTCCCACTTGGCTTTCATTACTCTGCTACCAGCTTTAAATGCTTTAAAATTGGCTGTAGCTGAGTTGGCCAAAGTGGCTCAGCAGGCGGAGTTTTCACCGGCCCTGCTGGAGACCCGGGTTTGATTCCTGGTGCCTGTCCAGGCAAAAGAAAAAAAAAAATAATCGTAGCTTAGTATGGGCCCCTCCGGAGCAGACCTGAGACCACGGTGTGGGTGTGAGCTGTTCATCTGAGGTGAGAGCAGGGTGCGGGTGTGAGCTGTTCATCTGAGGTGAGAGCATTGTGTGGGTGTGAGCTGTTCATCTGAGGTGATCCGGGAGGCCCAGTGTGAGGTAGGGACGTTGAGGAGACATGGAGGGAGGCAGACAGAGGAGGAAGGAAGCAGGTTACCATTGTGGGCACCGGGGACTCGAGCCCACTGGGGAACCTCTGAGAGACTACGAGGAGTTAACTCAAAAGTCTCCCACCCCGGGCTGAGGAAGCTGGGAGCATTAATCCACCAACCCCCTCCCTCCTGGGGTCCTGACGCCCCTCACTTCCGGGCAGCCCAATGCCGAGACCAGAAAATAACCCCAAGCAGGGAAACGGGGCTACGGGTAGGAAGGACTGTCCACTTGTGCTGCAGGTGAGCCAAGAAATAGGGCAGGGCAAGGATGGCGTTGGCTACAGTTGCTACATTTAAAATTCAGTAATTTCTCATAAAAACTATCAGAAAATCTAATAAATGGGGCTGGCATTTGCACATGGGATGGTAAGCTGCTGCTCTGTTTAGAAGGGCCATTTGTTTAGTTGATGTGCCACAGTCCCCACAACTCCCAAACACCTCCTGCCTGAGGCCAATGATCAGGTTTCTGGGTTTTTGCTGTTTTTTTTCCCCCCAAATCTCAATCCTCTTCCCAACTCTATACAACCAGCCTGGCCCCTCTGTGAAGGAGCTGAGCCTGCCTTGCTTTGAGAAGGTGATGGGCTGGTGCTCTGCCTGTCCAAGTAGCTGTCAGCATCAGCATTTAGCTTCCTGGGACTAAATCTTCAAATATAAAGCTGTAACAGGAACCTGGAGGCCTCTTTTGACAATACGCCCAGCTCTCATTACGATATTTAACCTGTGATTGATACTGTGTGTGTCATCGAGACCTTGGCAGTTAATCTCTGGGTTTCCATAGATTCCATGATCGAATCTATGGAAACCAAGCAGAACAGATTTATCTTCCTCTTCCATTTTGGCTGTGATCTGGGAAACAGACGCTCCCCATGGCCTCTCTGAGAATCAGAGATTTGGGAGCCACGCAGAGAGAGATGCACACAAGCTGCCTTCAGGATTTGGAAAGATTACAGTCTGTGGTTTCTGGATAGCTCTGAGCTTGGTTCTCTTCCCTCATCAAATCTGCACGCTGGAGGATAATGGATCCCAGAGCTGCCTCTGCATGCCAAGCTGCTCGGGGTGGCCCACACCACTTCCTCTTCTGTCTGGAAATCCAGCCGAGGCTTTCAGCACGGAGAAGGGAATGGGGACAGTTCCCCCTTCAGTATAATGAAGGAGAAACGGCCTCACCAAGGGTGAGGTCAGCTTTGGTGATCAAAGGAGGCAGACAGGGGTTTCAGAATGGAATTTACACCAGTGTCTCCAAAAAAGGGCCTCTTCCCAGGCCCCTTTTAGTGGCAGGTAGCGTTCAAAATGGCCTAAACCACCCGATGTATGGCGCCCAGCTCCTCTCACTCCAAAACAAGAGTTGCTGCCACAGTGGACTGAGCTTCAGACCTCTCAAAATTAAGTCCTGAGGTGAGGAGCCCTATCACTATAAGCTTGGGAGACAGAGGGTCTGGGCTGGCTCCTTCACCGGAAGCTCCTGGCCATCCCATTTAACAACTCTTCCCTTCCTCACTGGAGAGGGACAGGCAGAATCGAGCTCGGGGGGTTCCGTTCATCTCGTATCCCACACCTCTCACCCTCCCCTCCTCCACAGACGCCAATCTCAATCCGGCCTCATCAGCAATTATTGTGTCCCAGCACAGGTCTCACAGTCTTTTATAATTCATTCACCTCCTTCCATCACTCCCTAAGTCATTCATTCACTCACTCTATTCATTCCCGAAGCCACTCCTTCATTCAACAAACATTTCCTGAGCAACCAACCTGCTTGCGTGCCAGATGCTGAGGCCACAGAGATAAACCGCACAGAGGTCTCCTCCTCAAGGGGTTCCCAGAGCAAGATCCGCCAGTTCCTTACTCCTCCAAGCCCTGCACCCCTCTTCCAGGCTACAGATCTTACTTCCTGTTTCAATGAGAAGATGGAAGGCAACTGACTGCACACCTTCCCTACCCTTTTCTTGACTGCCAACAGTTTGCCGACCCTTTAGCCACACTGTGGGGCCTTTATTATCAGATGTTAGTGGGCATCAGACTCATCCGGGAGCTATTAAAATACAGACTGCTTGGCCCCACCGCCGGAGCCATCCACGAGGGCCTGTGTGCAGCCCAGGAACCTGTGTCTTTAACAAGTGACCAGATGATGGCGGTGATGGTCTTCAGACCACTCTCCAAGAGACTCCAGAGAGGGTCACCTCTGCTGCCCAGGACCCCAGATCCCAGATCCCCTCCCCAGGGAGGCAGATTTGCAAGAGAAAAGTCACAAATCCTGGTGCCCCACGATACCTACAGATGCACGCTGCTAGTTATCCTTTAATTCATCCACTGTGGGCTGGGGAGAATCAATTCCCTAATACACTGGTTTCAGCCCTTTCCTTCTCTTTTCAAATACTTACGGAAAATTTCACACACACGAAGACAAACAGTAACTACCTCGCAACCATCATCCAACCCCAAAAACAGTCCCCTGCTGGCCAGTCCTGTCTCATTTGTATCTCCAACTGGACCCCCTCCCAACTGTATTTATTGTATTTGTGTCCAGCTATATTATTTTTGAAGCAAATTCCAGACATGATATCATTTCATCTGCAAATATTTCAGTACGGATTTCTAAAAGATGAGGCCCTGTGGTTTAATTTAACATGTTCCGCTGTCCTCCGACTTTCCTGTAAATTGGATGTTAGATCGAGGCTCTTGAAGATTCTGGTAAGAGTCAGGTTTTTCTTTGCCAAGGCTGCTCTGGTGTTGGTGGTGTGTCCTTCCTCCACAGCCATGTCATGCTGACGAGTTCTCATGTTGTCAGCCACTGATGCTCCGTGCCTAGACCTTTTAATTCACTTGGTGTTGTAAACGAGTGGTGCCCTCCTACTTTACTTGGTATCTGGAATACTTCTGTAATAGAGAAACTTTCCCTAGTCTACCCAGTAGTACGGGTGATACGAGAAAGGGACAATATATGCTAGATTCTCGTCCTTTTGTTTATCAATCTTCAAAATAATGTGTTGGTTCACCTTCTCTAACAGTGAGCAGTCATGGTGTATTTTGAAGTCTCATTACAATTTTGATGCCTGATGTGTTTCAAGCCACTGCAGTTATTCTTGCTAATGCTCCAATCGTCCCATTTTCGATGAATAGGAGCCTCGTCCAATTGTAGTCTGAGTCCTGCTGAAATGACCCTGGTGGTCTCCAAAGCAACCAGCCCGTTCCCAGAGCCTACCCCTACCCACATGGTACCCCTCTTCCCTCACCCGCTCAGCGGGTGTTTTTTCTCAGAAGACTAAGGCCATGTGTTGCGAACACCCTCAGTGTTCAACTTTTCTCATCTGTAAAATGGAGATAAAAGCAGTGACCTCACAGGGTTGCTATGAAGATGAAAGAAGTTAATCATTGTAAAGCCCTCCAACAGCGCCCGGCTCAAAGACCCACAAACGTGGGGGTCTGTGAAACAAATAACACTCCTGCCCTGTCACTCACCTCCGTGTTGCTCAGCCCCCCACCCTCTTCTCCTCCCCCAGTCTCAGACCATGGTGAGTACCAATTCTCTGGCCAGGCTGTCTGGCTGTACAGGTTTCAATCGCTTGACTCGGGGAGCAAATGCTGCCCCATAAATCCATGGTGAATCCAGTTCCATGCAGACACTGGAAACCCTTCACCCGTGTTCTGCCTGCAGAGCCTGACAAGCTCTCTGAGTCCACGCCTCAGTCTGCACACACGGCTTTCTGGCCTGGAACAACTCTTCTGAACCCCTGCAGATATTCAGAGTGGCACAGGCCTGGAAGGCCAGGTCCCTTCTGGACCTACCTTCCTATTCAGGTTGGAAATCCTAAACTAGTAGGTTCCAGAGAGATAAAGGGAAAAGTAGGTGCCAAAAAGGGGGTTAGGTCTAAAAGAAAGGTGGCACTCTTTCTCCGCTGGCGGCGCTCCCGCCGCCAGCCAGCCAGCCCTCCTCTCCCTCTTTCTCCGCCGGCGGAGCGCCACCAGCCAGCCAGCCCTCCTCTTCCCCCTTCTCCGCCGGCGGTGCTCCCGCTGCCATCTTGCCCTTCTCTTTCCCCTTCTGCTCCGGCGGCGCTCCATCCGCCATCTTATCCTTCCCTTTCTCCTCCTGCTCGGCGGCTCTCCAACCACCACGGTGCCCTCTTCCGCCTTCACCAGCTCCTCCGCCACCGTCCTCGACAGCCTTGCCACCCTCACCTTTCCTCCCCCAGAACAGCTACTGGGGGAGTGGAGACGATACAGAGCAGCTCCCGGAGCCACGACGGAGATCAAAGGGATGGCGTACCCCATCCTGGAACGGTTGACTGTCTGGGAGAACCAGCTCCGGTGAGATCGCCGAGGGGCGCGGGCTTTCCCGGGCGGGACGGCAAGCGGCCGGAGTCCCTCCCTTCCTCCTTCCCAGGCCAGCTGGCAGAATTGGGCAGGCGGTCCCCTCGGGCCACGGCGGCTGGCGACCCCACCAAGCGAGGCCCCCCAGACCAACTCAGAGAGTTGGGTCGGAAATCCCCAGACTGCGGAGAACGGTGACTGGGGGGGTCCCTTCCAAACACGTGACTCCCCGGTCCAGCTGGGAACGGTGCACTCTCCAGGGCTACGGCGGCTGGCGCCCTCCCGCCACGCTTGGCGCCCCGGGCCAACTAGGAAATTCGGTCGGGTGCTTTCCTGGGCTGCAGCGGCTAGCGACCCACCCGCGTTCGGACCCCCAGGCCGGCTGGCACTCTTCCAAGCCGCTTCGGCTGGCGAACCTCCCCCACGGCGAGAGTTTTCCAAAGTTAAAGGACCCACAGCACCTTTTACTGGTGGAACCCGCAGACAAACGTGTGCCACGAGCGCCACCTACTGGGCAGGATAAGAAAAACAGAACCCAGAGATTTCACAGAAAAATCTTTCAACCTATAGGGTCCAACACCCAGGGAAATCTAACTAAATGCGCAGACGCCAGCAGAAGATAACGGATCACGCTCAGAAAATTGAAAATATGGCCCAGTCAAAGGAACAAACCAATAGTTCAAATGAGATACAGGAGCTGAGACAACTAATGCTGAATATACGAACAGAAATGGAAAACCTCTTCAAAAACGAAATCGATAAATTGAGGGAGGACATGAAGAGGACATGGGCTGAACAAAAAGAAGAAATAGAAAAACTGAAAAAACAAATCACAGAACTTATGGAAGTGAAGGATAAAGTAGAAAAGATGGAAAAAACAATGGATACCTACAATGACAGATTTAAAGAGACGGAAGATAGAATTAGTGATTTGGAGGATGGAACATCTGAATTCCAAAAAGAAACAGAAACTATCGGGAAAAGAATGGAAAAATTTGAACAGGGTATCAGGGAACTCAAGGACAATATGAACCGCACAAATATACGTGTTGTGGGTGTCCCAGAAGGAGAAGAGAAGGGAAAAGGAGGAGAAAAACTAATGGAAGAAATTATCACTGAAAATTTCCCAACTCTTATGAAAGACCTAAAATTACAGATCCAAGAAGTGCAGCACACCCCGAAGAGATTAGACCCAAATAGGCATTCTCCAAGACACTTACTAGTTAGAATGTCAGAGGTCAAAGAGAAAGAGAGGATCTTGAAAGCAGCAAGAGAAAAACAATCCATCACATACATGGGAAACCCAATAAGACTATGTGTAGATTTCTCAGCAGAAACCATGGAAGCTAGAAGACAGTGGAATGATATATTTAAATTACTAAAAGAGAAAAACTGCCAACCAAGACTCCTATATCCAGCAAAATTGTCCTTCAAAAATGAGGGAGAAATTAAAACATTCTCAGACAAAAAGTCACTGAGAGAATTTGTGACCAAGAGACCAGCTCTGCAAGAAATACTAAAGGGAGCACTAGAGTCAGATACGAAAAGACAGAAGAGAGAGGTATGGAGAAGAGTGTAGAAAGAAGGAGAATCAGACATGATATATATATAATACAAAAGGCAAAATGGTAGAGGAAAGTATTACTCAAACAGTAATAACACTAAATGTTAATGGACTGAATTCCCCAATCAAAAGGCATAGACTGGCAGAATGGATTAAAAAACAGGATCCTTCTATATGCTGTCTACAGGAAACACATCTTAGACCCAAAGATAAACATAGGTTGAAAGTGAAAGGTTGGGAAAAGATACTCCAGGCAAATAACAACAAGAAAAGAGCAGGAGTGGCTATACTAATATCCAACAAATTAGACTTCAAATGTAAAACAGTTAAAAGAGGCAAAGAAGGACACTATCTACTAATAAAAGGAACAATTAAACAAGAAGACATAACAATCATAAATATTTACGCACCGAATCAGAATGCCCCAAAATACGTGAGGAATACACTGCAATCACTGAAAAGGGAAATAGACACATCTACCATAATAGTTGGAGACTTCAATTCACCACTCTCATCAATGGACAGAACATCTAGACAGAGGATCAATAAAGAAATAGAGAATCTGAATATTACTATAAATGAGCTAGACTTAACAGACATTTATAGGACATTACATCCCACAACAGCAGGATACACCTTTTTCTCAAGTGCTCATGGATCATTCTCAAAGATAGACCATACGCTGGGTCATAAAGAAAGTCTTAACAAATTTAAAAAGATTGAAATCATACACAACACTTTCTCGGATCATAAAGGAATGAAGTTGGAAATCAATAATAGGCGGAGTGCCAGAAAATTTACAAATACGTGGAGACTCAACAACACACTCTTAAACAACAAGTGGGTCAAAGAAGAAATTGCAAGAGAAATTAGTAAATACCTCGAGGCGAATGAAAATGAAAGCACAACATATCAAAACTTATGGGACGCAGCAAAGGCAGTGCTAAGAGGGAAATTTATTGCCCTAAATGCCTATATCAGAAAAGAAGAAAAGGCAAAAATGCAGGAATTAACTGTCCACTTGGAAGAACTGGAGAAAGAACAGCAAACTAATCCCAAAGCAAGCAAAAGGAAAGAAATAACAAAGATTAGAGCAGAAATAAATGAAATTGAAAACATGAAAATGATAGAGAAAATCAATAAGACCAGAAGTTGGTTCTATGAGAAAATCAATAAGATTGATGGGCCCTTAGCAAGATTGACAAAAAGAAGAAGAGAGAGGATGCAAATAAATAAGATCAGAAATGGAAGAGGAGACATAACAACTGACCTCACAGAAATAAAGGCGGTAATAACAGGATAGTATGAACAACTTTACGCTAATAAATACAACAATTTAGAGGAAATGGACGGGTTCCTGGAAAGACATGAACAACCAACTTTGACTCAAGAAGAAATAGATGACCTCACAAGTAAAGAAATTGAATTAGTCATTCAAAAGCTCCCTAAAAAGAAAAGTCCAGGACCAGACGGCTTCACATGTGAATTCTATCAAACATTCCAGAAAGAATTAGTACCAACTCTCCTCAAACTCTTCAAAAAAATCGAAGTGGAGGGAAAACTACCGAATTCATTCTATGAAGCCAACATCACCCTCATACCAAAACCATGCAAAGATATTACAAAAAAAGAAAACTACAGACCAATCTCTCTAATGAATATAGATGCAAAAATCCTCAATAAAATTCTAGCAAATCGTATCCAACAACACATTAAAAGAATTATACATCATGACCAAGTAGGATTCATCCCAGGTATGCAAGGATGGTTCAACATAAGAAAATCAATTAATGTAATACACCACATCAACAAATCAAAGCAGAAAAATCACATGATCATATCAATTGATGCAGAGAAGGCATTTGACAAGATTCAACATCCTTTCCTGTTGAAAACACTTCAAAGGATAGGAATACAAGGGAACTTCCTTAAAATGATAGAGGGAATATATGAAAAACCCACAGCTAATATCATCCTCAATGGGGAAAAATTGAAAACTTTCCCCCTAAGATCAGGAACAAGACAAGGATGTCCACTATCACCACTATTATTCAACATTGTGTTGGAGGTTCTAGCCAGAGCAATTAGACAAAAAAAAGAAATACAAGTCATCAAAATAGGAAAGGAAGAAGTAAAACTATCACTGTTTGCAGACGATATGATACTATACGTCGAAAACCCGGAAAAATCCACAACAAAACTACTAGAGCTAATAAATGAGTACAGCAAAGTAGCAGGTTACAAGATCAACATTCAAAAATCTGTAGCATTTCTATACACTAGCAATGAACAAGCTGAGGGGGAAATCAAGAAACGAATCCCATTTACAATTGCAACCAAAAGAATAAAATACCTAGGAATAAATTTAACTAAAGAGACAAAAAACCTATATAAAGAAAACTACAAAAAACTGCTAAAAGAAATCACAGAAGACCTAAATAGATGGAAGGGCATACCGTGTTCATGGATTGGAAGACTAAATATAATTAAGATGTCAATCCTACCTAAATTGATCTACAGATTCAAAGCAATACCAATCAAAATCCCGACAACTCATTTTTCAGAAATAGAAAAACCAATAAGCAAATTTATCTGGAAGGGCAGGGTGCCCCAAATTGCTAAAAACATCTTGAGGGAAAAAAACGAAGCTGGAGGTCTCGCGCTGCCTGACTTTAAGGCATATTATGAAGCCACAGTAGTCAAAACAGCATGGTATTGGCATAAAGATAGATATATCGACCAATGGAATCGAACAGAGTGCTCAGATATAGACCGTCTCATCTATGGACATTTGATCTTTGATAAGGCAGTCAAGCCAACTCACCTGGGACACAACAGTCTCTTCAATAAATGGTGCCTAGAGAACTGGATATCCATATGCAAAAGAATGAAAGAAGACCCATATCTCACACCTTATACAAAAGTTAACTCAAAATGGATCAAAGATCTAAACATTGGGTCTAAGACCATAAAACAGTTAGAGGAAAATGTAGGGAGATATCTTATGAAACTTACAATTGGAGGCGGTTTTATGGACCTTAAACCTAAAGCAAGAGCACTGAAGAAGGAAATAAATAAATGGGAACTCCTCAAAATTAAACACTTTTGTGCATCAAAGAACTTCATCAAGAAAGTAGAAAGACAGCCTACACAATGGGAGATAATATCAGATAAAGGTCTAGTATCCAGAATTTATAATGAGATTGTTCAACTCAACAACAAAAAGACAGCCAACCCAATTACAAAATGGGAAAAAGACTTGAACAGACACCTACCAGAAGAGGAAATACAAATGGCCAAAAGGCACATGAAGACATGCTCAATGTCCCTGGCCATTAGAGAAATGCAAATCAAAACCACAATGAGGTATCATCTCACACCCACCAGAATGGCCATTAGCAACAAAACAGAAAATGACAAGTGCTGGAGAGGATGCGGAGAAAGAGGCACACTTATCCACTGTTGGTGGGAATGTCAAAGGGTGCAACCACTGTGGAAGGCAGTTTGGCGGTTCCTCAAAAAGCTGAATATAGAATTGCCATACGACCCAGCAATACCATTGCTAGGTATCTACTCAAAGGACTTAAGGGCAAAGACACAAACGGACATTTGCACACCAATGTTTATAGCAGCGTTATTTACAATTGCAAAGAGATGGAAACAGCCAAAATGTCCATCAACAGACGAGTGGCTAAACAAACTGTGGTATATACATACGATGGAATATTATGCAGCTTTAAGACAGGATAAACTTATGAAGCATGTAATAACATGGATGGACCTAGAGAACATTATGCTGAGTGAGTCTAGCCAAAAACTAAAGGACAAATACTGTATGGTCCCACTGATGTGAACGGACATTCGAGAATAAACTTGGAATATGTCATTGGTAACAGAGTCCAGCAGGATTAGAAACAGGGTAAGATAATGGGTAATTGGAGCTGAAGGGATACAGACTGTGCAACAGGACTAGATACAAAAACTCAAAAATGGACAGCACAATAATACCTAATTGTAAAGTAATCATGTTAAAACACTGAATGAAGCTGCATCTGAGCTATAGGGTTTTTTTGTTTTGTTTTTACTATTATTATTACTTTTATTTCTTTTCTCTATATTAACATTCTATATCTTTTTCTGTTGTGTTGCTAGTTCCTCTAAACCGATGCAAATGTACTAAGAAACGATGATCATGCATCTATCTGATGATGTTAAGAATTACTGATTGCATATGTAGAATGGTATGATTTCTAAATGTTGGGTTAATTTCTTTTTTTCCCGTTAATTAATAACAAACAAAAAAAAGAAAGGTGGCAAAGAAGCAGTAAAGATTTCTTTTGCCCAAGGCCCATTTGGGGTTGGCTGCAAACCCATCCTGGCTTAAGTGGGGGGCCCCTGCACCAGCACTGTGAAGGAGGTTGGAAATTTGGGTCATAGCTTAACTGCCACCATGGCCTTCCTTATTCACCACGTGGCCTGGGAAGAGAAAGTGAAAGCACAACAGGCCAGGGAAACACTTGCCAAATTTTAAGTTGGGCTTATTCCCACTTCTTCTTGCAAAGTCCCTTCTCTACCTTTGTGTCCCCTGCTAACCCCAATCCTGACTGACCCTCTCTCATGGCCAGCTGCAGAAAGCAAAGAAAATCCCTTGGCTCCAGAATGACATCCGGAGATCCCAAGACAAGCGTCAAGAACGCCTACCCGTCTGCCAAGAAGCTGCTGCCAAAGAAGGAGGAAGAGGGGGAGGCGGAGGACTACTGCACCCCCGGAGCCTTTGAGCTGGAGCGTCTCTTCTGGAAGGGTAGTCCCCAGTACACCCACGTCAATGAGGTCTGGCCCAAGCTCTACGTCGGCGATGAGTAAGTGCCCAGGCCAAACCTCCCCCAGGGGCCCAGCCACCCTCTCCCCAGGTCACACCCCAGGTTACTTCTTAGCTGCAAGCTCTTGCTTTTTGAGGTTAGCTGTTCTGTTTCATTTGTCCTCCAGTAGTGCTGGGCTTATATCGTTGTATTGCAGAAAACTCAGAAAAGGAATTTCAACAAAATAGAGGTCCTTTCTCATGCACAAGAAGTCCAGAGGAAGGCAAGCTGGGAGGGCTGGCCTAGCAATTTCAGGGACATCAGGGACACAGGCTCCTGTATGTCTGTTCCACCAAGCTAAGGGTGTGGCTTCCAGTCTTAAGGTTGCTCCCTGGTCCAAGACGGCTGATGGAATTCCAGCCATTAGCTGTAGCTTCCAGACAGCAGGAAGGTGATGGAAAGAAAGGGTAAAAGGGCATCTTGCCAAAGGGAAGTCTCACCCAATACTTCTGCTGCCCCTGGTTACAAGGAAGGCTGGAAATGTAATTTTTTGGCTGGGTGTAATACCACCAAGAATAAAATCAGTTCTTGGGTTGATGACACAGCAGCACATAAACTTACGTGTCGGGGCCTACCAAAGTTGAGGTCCCTGCCCCCTCTCCTAGACTTTTATAGCTACTATTTCCTACTCCTCAAACAACTGGGAAGCACCTACTATAAATAATATTAATAATAACGGCAATTGTTTATAGAACACTGCGTGCCAGGAACTATGTTAAGCATCTTGCATGCACAGTCACACTTAATTCTCACAACACCTCAGTGAAAGAGGTCACTAATTACTCCAAATCTAAAGATAATGAATCTGAGGCACAGAGCATAAAAGTATCTGCAGAGGTGTGGAGCCATTGCCACTATTTAATATCAGAATGTTTTTCTCACCCCCAAATGAAAACCTATACTCATTAGTTTCACTCCTCCTTTCTCCCCTCCCTCCAGTCCTAAGCAACCACTAATCTATCTTCTGTTTCTATGGATTTGTCTAATTTGGACATTTCATATAAATGCAATCACACAGAATATGACCTTTGGCATCTAGCTTCTTTCATTTCATATTAATGTTTTCAAGGCTCAATAAGTTGCTTCATGTCTCAGTTCTTCAATGCTTTCTTATTGCCAAATAATCTCTGTACTATTTGTGCGATTTTTTGAGACTAAAATCGGTCCAAAATAAAAAGTTAAAATAAAAAAGGTACACCCACTCACACTTTGGCCCAAATGGGGGTGGGGAGAGGGGAGGAGGCAAAACTTGAATCTCTTGTCTTTTAATAATAAAATATTAAACATGTGTTTCCCATTTTAAAAAATAGCATATGCTCATTGTATAGAGAAATATAGAAGTCTTAGTTTCCTTATTTGTAATAGGGTAGCAAGAGAACCTTCCTCATAAGAGTTGTAAGGATTAAATAATATTTGTAAAATGGTAGAGCAATGCCTCACACATAGTGGGCACTCAATAAAAGTTAGCTAAAATAATAAAATAGTGGTCAATGTAAGAAAGAAAAAAGTTTTTTTGCATTTTTATTTTAAACTTATTATTCTTAAATACTTTCAAACTTACAGGACAGTTACAAAAATAATACAAACCCCATATGCAGAGAACTTCAACACATCTCCCACCCAGAAATCCAGGTCCAACAATTTTAATATTTTGCCACATTTGCCATATCTATCTGCCTGTCTCCCATTTTATGACCACTTGTATGTAGGCTGTGGACATGGTGCTCCTTGAACACTTAACACTGCCATGTATATTCCCTAAGAACAAGGAAATTCACTTATGTATCCCTCTTAAGTACAGATATCAAGTTCACGAAGTTTCACGTTGATATGAAGCTTATAGTCTATATTCCAATTTTTTCCTAGGTCCCTTTTCTCCTCTATTCCTAGATTCCATCCAGGATCATGCACTGTCTTTAATTGTCATTGTGTCTTCCTTTTTTTTTTTTTTAAATTGTGGGGACTTATAGACAACATAAACTTTAGCATTTCAGCCACTTCCAAGCATACCATTCAATGGGATTAGTCACATTCACAATATTGAGGTATTCTCACCACCTTTTATTATTAAAACTTACCCACCTCTCCAAACAGAACCCTCCCCATTCCTCCTCTTGCACCTGACAATCTGTACTCTAGTTTCTGTCTCGGTGAGTTGGCGGATTCTCCGGAGTTTTCTTTGTATCACCATTAGCTTAAATTCAATATCCTAAATCTGTAACACTGTCGTTTGCTTTGATACCAAGTTAACTTCAAATTGTGTTCCTATAACCCTCCATCCCCCAACATTTATGTAGTTCTTGTCACAAATGACGTTTATCATTGTGACTCCAAAACTACTGATTTATCATTACATTTATACATTTGTGTTTTAGATCATGTAGGAGCAAAAAGTGGAGCCATGAACTAAAAATGCAATAATACTGGCAATTATATTTATCCATACCATTACATTACTTTCACTGGAGATTTCTCCAGGCAGCTTTGATCTGCTGTCTATTATCCTTTCCTTTCAACCTGGAGAACTCTCTTTAACATCTCTTTTGTGGCCTGACTAGTGGTGACAAATTCCCTCATACTTTCATTTATCTTGAAATGTCTTAATCTCTCCACCATGGTGGAAACATTGGGAGTTTTGCTGGCTAAAGAATTCTTGCTGCCTGCCTGTCCTGATCGGTGGCTCATGCCAAACAAGGAAGTCTGCTCCTTTAAAGCCAGCAGGCCAGCAGGTGCTGCACTCGAATCCCTCTAATTTCTTCCATCTCTGATCCAAGCTCTTCCTGGGGGGCAGGGAGAGGAGGCAGGGAGGAGAGAGGAGCCACCCTGCGGCCTGTGGAAGGAGACTGGGTTTGTTTCCTGGGGCTGCGGTAATAAAGGACCTAAACCAAGTGCTTAAAAAAAAAAAAAAAAAAAAATTCTTGGTTGGCAATTTTTAGCTTTCAGCATTTTAAATATGTCATCCCACTATCTCCTTGCTCTGTTGGTTTCCAATGACAAAACCAGCATTTAATTTTGTTGAGGCTCCCTAGTACGTGACATGTTGCTTCTATTTCGCAGCTTTCAGAATTCTCTCTGGAATGCAACAGTTTGATTATGATGTGTTGTGACCTGGATCTATTTGGGCTTATTCTGTTTGAGCTTGTTGAACATCTTGGATGTACAGACACATGTCTTTCATTAAATATGGGAAGCCTTCAGCCATTATTTCCCTGAATATTCTCTTGGCCCCTTTTCTCTCTCTCCTCCTTCTGGGATTCCCGCGATGTGTAGATTGGCATACTCGATGGTGTCCCACAGGTTCCTCAGGCTTTGTTTCCTTTTCTTCAGTCTATTTTCTCTCCTCAGAATAGTGATTTCAATTGCCTTTATCTTCAAGTTCACAGATTCTTTCTCCTGCCATCTTTAATCTGATGTTGCACCCCTCTAAGGAATTTTTAATATCTGTCACTGGCCTTTAGCTCTGCCTGGTTCCTTTTATAATTTTCCTCTTTCTCAATATCCTCTTTGTACTCATATCTCATTTTCTTGGTTTCCTTTAATTCTTTGTCCATGTATTCCTTCAGCTCTTTAAGCATTTTTAGGATCATTTTTAAAAAGTTTTGTCACGAATATCCTAGATCTCATCCTCCTCATTGATGGTTCAAATGCTTTAATCTTCTCCTTTGCCTGAGACATCACTTCTTATTTCTCTGTGTATTTGGTAGCATTTTGTTGAAATCTAGACATTTTAATATTTTAATGTGTCGTTGCTAAAATTAGAATCTGCAGCATCCTTAAGTCTGTATCCAGTTAGTGTGACAACAGAGCTTTCCTCGAATGCTAGGAGCTAACAATAACAGTAACAACAGCAAAAAATGAAGAAAAAAAAACAAAGAAAACACCTTTCTCAGTGTTTGCAGATTGACCCGCATGAGTGCTTTCCTTCAGGGCTTATCCATACAGTGAATTTAGAAAATAGCTCCAGTCAAAATGTAGGGGCCTCCCTGGTCTTTCCTGTACACGTGCTTTGTCTTGGGCCGGCACCTATGGCCCTAGGAATTTCACCATTTACAAAGACCCAAACATCTACTCTTCCCTAGGAAACATTTCCCTCATGGTCCCAGACACGTCATCGTATGGCTACAGCCAGAAATCCCTGCCCCAGACAACACCATCTGACTGCTCTCCCTCAGCATTCTGTAGGACAGCTCAATGAATTGCCTTTTGAAACACATAGGGTACGTTCTGGGTTGGCAAGTCCTCAGGCCACCACTAGACAGACTGTGCCAAACATACATGCTCCCAGCATGAGCGCTGAGGGTCACTCTGTTCCCTTTGGAACCAGGACCAGGGATCCATGCTGGGGGCACAGGCTGGCTCCAGGCTGAGGCAGTGAGGAGGGGTGGGGAAGGGGCCAGCTAGGGCACCAGGAGATCCTCCTGCTGCTTTTCAGTAGCATTTTTCTCAATTTGGTGCTCACCCTATTACTGCAATCCTTAAGATGTTTTCTGGAGCTCCGAGAAAGAATTTTCTGCTGGTTGTTGCTGGTTTGGGAGGACGGAGCCCTCAGACTTCTCACTCTGCTATCTTAATTGGGGTGAGGGCCAGGAAGAAAACTTAAATCTCCTGAAGCAACCACCCAAAGCCCTTTCCTACAAGGCCACTCCCATTAACATTTTAGTGGATTTCTCCTGAGCTTTCTGTGGATGAGCTTTGGTTTTCAAATCTGTTTTTGTATTATTGCTGTAAACATACTGATTACACATTTTATAGTAGTTTTTCTCCACATAACATTATCTCATAAACAATTTCCTCTATTATATAATTTTCATACATTTAATTATAGTAGATTTATAATAATCTATCAAATGGATATATGTATTTAACTATTTCTTTGTAGTTGAGTATATTGATTATTTCCATGCTCTTACTTATATGAATAATATGGCATGAACATTTTTATGCATGAAAAGATTTTCCATATTTAGGATTATTTCCTTAGATCTGACCCTAGATTAAGATTAGATTAGATTAAGGTTTTTAAGATTTAAGACACTGCCTTAAAGTCTCTGTGTCTTTATGCATGCTGTTCCCTTTGCCTAAAATGCCCTTCCCTTCACCTCATCTCTGTGTCTGGATCCCACACACCCTTCAAAGTCCACTCAAGTATTGCTTTGGCCATGAAGTTTGCTCTTCTTGATTCCTATAGTGAGATGCACGGTTTTCCCCTCTATATACCCATAACACTTCACATGTACTTTTCCTATGGCTCACAATAGTAATACGAGCTAAGGTGCGCTGAATTTTAACACACGCTCTGCCCTGAGTTAGTTAGGCGTTATTTAAACCCCACAACAACCCTGCGAAGGAAGCACCATTACTGTTCCCGCTGCTCAAATGGCTAAACAAGGCTCAGAGAGCTCATTCATTTAGTCAGTCAGTAATTAGTTACTACGCCTTGCTAGGTCTGTGGGGAACACAAGAAGAAACTTGAGGCTCAGAGAAATTAATAACCCAAAGTCACACCACTAGTACGTTACAGAATTTATACCCAAACCCAGATCATGAAAACCAGGTTGGTCAGATAAAGCAGCTGCTTTACATTTGAGAACAGAAGAGACGTGTAGAAACAACAAAGAACAGAAAGCGAAGCCATCAGCAGCGGGGAGGAGGGTGGGGGCTCTGAGACTTGACCCTGCCAATTACCAGCTATGTAATCTTGGACAAGTTATTTTCTCTCTCTTCACTTTATTTGGCAACAATAATAGAATTTATAACATAGGGCAAAGAGTAAATGAGTTAAAGCAGGTAAAGTGCTGAGAACAGTATCTCACGCAATGCACGGTCCATACTTGGTCTCGTTATGGGCCTGAGAAAGTTTCGTGCAAGGAGGATTCCAAGCTTAACTTTGAAAGACAAGTAGGATTTCAACAGACCTCTAGGAAGAGTGGGCGGGATGAGACAAAGTATGGAGGTGAGAACAAAGGGGTGATTTTTCTGGAATACAGTGGGTGAATGTGGTAGGAAGTGCACTCTCAGACGACCCCACAAGCTGGCTCAGAAATGATACATGTCATTTATGCCCACATTTCATTGACCAAAGCTTCACACTAATGGGGCAGGAAAGTATAGCCTTCCCCTAGGGAGAAGCAGCAAATCCTCTAAACAATAAATCAGTATGCTGCAGCGACTCTGGGCAGGTCCTTTTATCTCTCTGAGCCTATGTCCTCATCTCTAAAAATGATTATGGGGTTCACAGGTGGTTTGGTGGTAGAATTCCTGCCTGCCAAGCGGGAGACACAGGTTCAATTCCTGGCCCATGCACCACTCCACCCCCAGCCCCCACCTCCAAAAAAAAAAAAATGCTACTGAAAAGATTCAAAGAAATGAGGAATAGGGAAGCATTTTGTAAACTATAAAGTAATAAGTAAATGTAATTATTATATTTTTACTTAAGTGAGCAAGAAATCTGGAGAGGTAGAGGCCAGCTTATGACACCGAATGTCTGAGCTCAGCAGAGGAGTTAACAGAGCCCAGTAGGGTTTGACGCAATGAGGTATGCTTGCCTTCTTGACACTTGGCCATGAACTTGCCTCTTTCAACCAAAGAAATGTCATTGTGTTTTCATTCTGCTCTAACTCTTCCTGACCAAACCCCCAAACACACACGCCCGTGAGGGAGCAAAGGCGCCTCTGCGGCCAGGCCTGGGTCACCTGCGTGCCTGGCCAGGGGAGAGAGCCTGGCGGCAGCACGGCTGGTGCTGGGCTCGCTGCTCAGGACTTACTCCTATGCCACCCACTTAACAAGGTTAACAAGACTCACAGATGCAGGTGAAACAGCAATTAATCCCACTGCCGGTGCAGACACATGGAAGTGATGACCCTGGCTGGAAGCAGGCAAAGCTGCCTTTTGTTTCCAGGTCTCTTCGTGGGCGTTGCCCAGAGGCGGTGAAAGCTCAGGGCTGGCTCCACATGCACAAAGCCTCAGTTTTAATTTGCTATTTGCATCTGGGTTGAGTTTTTCCTTTCCCCTAAAGCACCTAAGATTTCTGAAAGCTGAGCACCAAGGCTCTTGAAGTCAAGGTGTAGGGGGCCAGGAGTCAGCTTGGATGTCTGGGCAGGCAGAGCCACCGTCCCTTCCTGGAGCCTCAACCAGGGACCCCTAGGGGTCTGAGTTACCCCCAAGAAGCAGCTCTCTCCTTCCCCCTCTTCTCTCCTCAAGGGCTCCTTCAATGGAGGAAGGCCACACGGCTGGGCACCTGCTCTCCTGCCACAAAGTCTCTTCCGCTGCGGCCTTGGGCAAGTCGCTCAAGCTTTCAGAGCTTCAATTTCATCTGTGAAATGTGGATGCGCAGAGTTAACACATAAGAGGCCAAGCCCTCAGTGCCTGGCACATAACCAGCACTCGACAAGTGTGAACTATTACAGGTCCAGGGTGGGAGAGGGGTAGGGAGCACAGGTCTGGAAATGCTCACAGAGAGGTAAAGAATAGCTGTCACACTTGCGCTCAAGATCTCCCTGTGCTACAGCGTGGTCTTGAGACAGAAAACACTCCTGGGCCAAACTTCTCCCAGGAGATCCTCTCATGAACCCAGGGTTCCCTCCTCATGGGCCGTCTCCCTCCACGGGCCCTGTTCTCGCCTTCCTGGCACCTGGGTGGCCCGTATCAAAGCCCTATGTGTCTGTGGCTTTCAGAATTCCTAAAGCATTTTCTAAATCCCAGGGTCCCCCAAGGGGATGCACCCAGCGGAGTGCCTGTTAACTCCAAGTTCTCACCGCTTTCCAGGGAGGGGGTGCGGTGGGCGCTCAGAGAGCTGGGTCAGAGGACGTGGCCAGGCGAGGCCACCAGGTGCCTTGTCGATATTCTCCTGGGGACGTCTTCCTCAGCCAAATGACAGCCGCTCCTCCCGCACGTTTCCCAGCACTTGATTGAGGTCTGTGTCTCCCACAAGTGGGAACGTTGGGATCAGCTACAGAACAAAGCAAAAGCCCTCTAACGGGACTCAGAGCGCAAAGTCCAAGTTCTAGGAGCAAGTGCCCTCCACGTGTGGAGCTCTGCAAAACACTTTTGTTCTGGACTCAGGTTCTTTATTTGTAAAATAAAGAGATGATTTCAAAAGTCCCTTCCAGCTCTAAAATAAAATTCTTTAAGAAATGTTCTATTAAATAAATTAGGCTTCATTAGATTCAAGCACACACTTGTTTTATTACTTTTAAGTCATTCCAATTAGATTTAAATTAGGTTAACCAAGTGTTGCCCTCCAGAGAGCCAGGGACTGGGGCCAATGATGAGATAAGAATGATTCATCTTCTCTTATCAATCAGCCGTCCCTAAATGGGTGCTTGGAAAGTGCTTGAGTATGCTTGAAAGCACTAGATTCCTGTAATTTAAATATTCTCCCTCTAATCTCATTCATATCTTACATTCGCTTAGCAAAATTTTTTATCCTTCTTTTTTATTTTTTTCGGTAGTCAGCAGGAGGGAACTATCCTAGCTACTGTCAAAGTGATTGCAAATTCCTAGGCTGGGAAGCCTGCGATCAGAAGGCTTAGCTGCAACAGGATAATTAAGAAATCTCTCTTCCAGGATTTGGGCATCTTTGAGAGCCACCGGGGTGCTGGCAAACTGCTCTGCCTCTTACACAGTGAGGGTCCTAAGCAGCTCCAGCAGCTCCCTTTCCCATTTTTTTAAGACATCACAGTAATCTACAAGATCGGACTTTTGGGGATATAAACAGCAAGCTGCCCCTCTCCCTAGAGCCCAACTCCCTCCAAATGCCTGTTCAGCCCCACCCAGCTGGAGCCCCATCTCCAGGGGGCCCCTCTGTCTTGCTCTTTCCTCGGCTTTTCTGCTCCCAACCAAGTCGTCAAGAGTCCAGAACTAGAGGCAAGCCCAGTGCTGGCCTGCAGGGGGGAGACTGGAAGGTGAGGTGAAGGCACATCAGCTGAGGCAGTCCCATAGGGAGGGCCTCCTACAGCATATCTGGGCAGCCACAATCCCCCAAAGGATGGAATTATTTGGGCCTTAAGGCACCAAGCAGAACTAAAACTTAACCTGTTTCTTCATGGTGGGGGCACAGTCATTATAGGATGCAGCAAAACACGTCCAACGTTGACAGTTTAATATATTTTGAGTACAATTTTCTACTGCTTTCACCCCAATATTCAAAGAAACTTGAATATTGTATTATTTAACATTATAAGACCCTTTTGAGGAAAAACATTGCCAGTCTGATTGGTTCTATTTAACAAATAAAGAAGATGGAGGCTCCCAGAAGTTCAGTAGTTTCCATTCATGCAACAGTTTAAGCTTATAACCTCCAGCTGTCTGCCCTGGAGGGCTTTCAAGAATGAACAGGTTCATCATCAGCAAGAGGCAAGAGCACCCAAGTAGGTAGAAGGCCAGTTATTCCAGTTTGCAGCTGCCGGAATGCAATATACCAGAAACAGTACACCTTTTAAAAAGGGGGGATTTAGTAAGTTGCTAGTTTTCAGTTCTAAGACTGTGAAAATGTCCAAATTAAAGCAAGGCTATAGAAATGTCAAATTTAATGCATCCAGGGAAAGATACCTTGGTTCAAAAAAGGTCAATGAAGTTCAGGGTTTCTCTCTCAACTGGAAGGGCACATGGCGAACATGGCAACATCTGCTAGCTTTCTCTCCAGCTTCTTGTTTTTTTTTTTTTTTTTTTTTTTTGTTTTTTTTTTTCATTTTTTTTTTTATTAATTAAAAAAAGAATTAACAAAACAATTAGAAATCATTTCAATGTACATGTACAATCAGTAATTCTTAATAACATCACATAGTTGCATATTCATCATTTCTTAGTACATTTGCATCGATTTAGAAAAAGAGATAAAAAGACAACAGAATAAGAATTAAAACAATAATAGAAAGAAAAAAAAAACAAAAAAAACAAAAACAAAAAACCTATACCTCACATGCAGCTTCATTCAGTGTTTTAACATAATTGCATTACAATTGGGTAGTATTGTGCTGTCCATTTCTGAGTTTTTATATCCAGTCCCGTTGTACAGTCTGTATCCCTTCATCTCCAATTATCCCTTCTCTTTTTTTTTTTTTTTAATTAACAGAAAAAAAGAAATTAACCCAACATTTAGAGATCATACCATTCTACACATGCAATCATTAATTCTTAACATCATCACATAGCTGCATGATCATCATTTCTTAGTACATTTGCATTGGTTTAGAAGAACTAGCAACATAACCGAAAAAGATATAGAATGTTAATATAGAGAAAAAAATAAAAGTAATAATAGTAAAATCAAAACAAAACAACACAAAACAAAACAAAAACCTATAGCTCAGATGCAGCTTCATTCAGTGTTTTAACATGATTACTTTACAATTAGGTATTATTGTGCTGTCCATTTTTGAGTTTTTGTATCTAGTCCTGTTGCACAGTCTGTATCCCTTCAGCTTCAATTACCCATTGTCTTACCCTGTTTCTAACTCCTGCTGAACTCTGTTACCAATGACATATTTCAAGTTTATTCTCGAATGTCCGTTCACATCAGTGGGACCATACAGTATTTGTCCTTTAGTTTTTGGCTGGACTCACTCAGCATAATGTTCTCTAGGTCCATCCATGTTATTACATGGTTCATAAGTTTATCTTGTCTTAAAGCTGCATAATATTCCATCGTATGTATATACCACAGTTTGTTTAGCCACTCTTCTGTTGATGGAGATTTTGGCTGTTTCCATCTCTTTGCAATTGTAAATAATGCTGCTATAAACATTGGTGTGCAAATGTCCGTTTGTGTCTTTGCCCTTAAGTCCTTTGAGTAGATACCTAGCAATGGTATTGCTGGGTCGTATGGCAATTCTATATTCAGCTTTTTGAGGAACCGCCAAACTGCCTTCCACAGTGGTTGCACCCTTTGACATTCCCACCAACAGTGGATAAGTGTGCCTCTTTCTCCGCATCCTCTCCAGCACTTGTCATTTTCTGTTTTGTTGATAATGGCCATTCTGGTGGGTGTGAGATGATATCTCATTGTGGTTTTGATTTGCATTTCTCTAATGGCCAGGGACATTGAGCATCTCTTCATGTGCCTCTTGGCCATCCGTATTTCCTCTTCTGAGAGGTGTCTGTTCAAGTCTTTTTCCCATTTTGTAATTGGGTTGGCTGTCTTTTTGTTGTTGAGATGAACAATCTCTTTATAAATTCTGGATACTAGACCTTTATCTGATATATCATTTCCAAATATTGTCTCCCATTGTGAAGGCTGTCTTTCTACTTTCTTGATGAAGTTCTTTGATGCACAAAAGTGTTTAATTTTGAGGAGTTCCCATTTATTTATTTCCTTCTTCAGTGCTCTTGCTTTAGGTTTAAGGTCCATAAAACCGCCTCCAGTTGTAAGATCCATAAGATATCTCCCTACATTTTCCTCTAACTGTTTTATGGTCTTAGACCTAATGTTTAGATCTTTGATCCATTTTGAGTTAACTTTTGTATAGGGTGTGAGAGATGGGTCTTCTTTCATTCTTTTGCATATGGATATCCAGTTCTCTAGGCACCATTTATTGAAGAGACTGTTCTGTCCCAGGTGACCAGCTTCTTGTTTTGTGAAGCTCCTCTGAGGGTGTTTTCCTTCTTCATCTTCAAAAGTCTTTGGCTGTGTGGGCTCTCCTGGTTCTCATGGCTCTCTTGGATCTCTGTCAAGGCTCTCTCGTCGTACTGAAGCTTTCTTCAAAATGCTTCCTCTTTCAAAGGATTCCAGTAAACCAATCAAGACCCACCTGGAATGGGTGGAGTCACATCTCCATCTAATCAAAAGTTAATACCCATAACTGGATCAGGATTAAAACATGGCTTTTCTAGGGTTCATAAACCTTTCAAATCAGCACACCAGTAAATTTCATCTTCATATCAGGTTAAAAGTTCAGAAATGTCCCCCCCCCATTTCAAATCCACCTACAATTACATTTTTGCCATTTAATTTGGCACCAAAAGGTACAGAAATATAATCTGCAATCCCTGCCCACAAGCAAGTTTCAGTGCAGTTTTGGAGATAAAATATATACATGCATTCCATAAATACTTATTAAGCACTGACTGTGTACTCATCACCATGCTAAACACTGATAAGGAATAAAGACTAGGAGAGATGCTTACTTACTCAGGGAGTAAGCAGGGAATAAAGCACCTTGGAAATAATTATAACACTCTCTAATATGCCTATGCTAGCAATAGCTGCATAAAGTTCAAAGAGATCACGTAACTCTGCCTGGGACAGTGTGACTGGCTTTGCAGAAGCGGTGACATTTAAGCTAAGTCTGAAAAGAAGAGGAAGGGTGTTGTAGACACAGGGTGTTTTGTGCAAACCCACAGAGGGAGATGGGCATGAGGCATGTTCAGGGAAGGGCCAGAGTTCAAGGTGGCTGGTTGTGGAAGAGTGAGGAGCTGGTCAGGGCTCAGGTGGTGATGGCTCCTTTGCCAGGCTGAGGGATTTGGGAGTCTGCTTAGGGAACTAGGATGTGGCTGAAGGATTGTAAGCAGGGGGTGGTAGGAAGGGAACTCTGAAAGCAACGAGGGAGGGTAATGGGGCAGAGAACCTGGTTAGTTAGAAAACACCATAATGATCATATTGAGAGATGAGAAGATCTTGAACTGCATAGGATGGGGCAATGGATTGAAATATTTACTACTAACAGTTTGGAACCAGAGAACTTGGTGAGCAACTAGCTGGAGGGATAAAGGGAAGGAAGAGCTGGGATATCCAAGATTTCTGGACTTGGCTACTAGAAAGATTGGCCGCTAATCCAGAAAGAGCAGCAGGATTGAGAGAAAATAACAGTAAACTGGATGTGGGGACCACTGGGTGTGGTTCTGAAAGAAACTGCAGGTAGAAATGGGCTAGGCAAAAGCATGGGTCTAAGACGCCCATGACTCTGAAGGGAGGTAAGTGACTGAATGTCCTTTCGGTACAGAAGGTAGAGGAGCGGCTGCAGTGATCCTCAGAGTGGTCCTCAAGGAGGAACATCCTGGGGAGCTTGGGAAAAAGGCAGACTCGCCAGGCCCCACTTCCAGACGTACAGCCCTCCCTAGGTCTGGGAAGGTGCCCCAGCCCCCAACATTTAACCAGCACACAAAGGAACTCTGTTGAGAAAAGGTCTGGAATCCATTTGAGAAAAAAACATAACAGAGGATGAAGGATGGAGGCTGGGAACCCAGTAGCACCAACCGAGAGCTGAGAGGAGGCACAGTCAAGGTCCCCAGGAGGAGGTCACCGTGAGGGCCACATCCACAAAATAATAGGGGACCACCGGAGCGTCTCACACATCAGAATAAATAAGGTGCCAGATTCCATGCTACAGGTCACCGGGGATCAGAAGTTCCCGACGAGGTGTGGGAAATTCGTCAGATTCTCAGCAGACACAAGGTGTGGAGAGCCATCCCGATCATTGGTGGAATTTCTTCAATGTCCAAAGTGGAGCCCTGAGAACATGAAGAACAGCCCATTTTCCTCTTCCAGGTGGAGGGTTGGGTGGAGGCTGGTGGAGGGTTTGAGCAGAGTTAAATAGTCAAGGCCTGTCCCTCGTCCCCTCCACAAAAGGGCTTTCAGGGGAAACCAGGCTTTCAGGGAGATGCTAAAGGATTTAGGTTGGGGGTCCCGAGCATGCCAAGGGATCTCCAAGACTGCAATGTTAGGGACAAGTGCTGCCCCAGGAGTCAGCACTCACGGAGAGTGCTCTTATTTGCCATTCATCGAGGGTGGGGCCTTGAAGCAAGTTCTAGGGAGGGACTCTAAAGGGGCTAGAAGTAGGCTGGGATCAACCAGAGAAGGAGGAAGGGAAGGGCCCTGACTTGGGAAATTGGGTGTTTCAAGAAAGAAGCTGATGTCTTGACTTCTTTATAACCTAGAGTGAGAACCCAAAGCTAGGCCAGAGGTTCATCATAAGGGAGAAGGGTAGAGAGGATTAGTAAAAAAAAAAAATGGGGACATATGTTCTTCATATGTAAACTGCACGAGGCCAACAAATGTCCAACCTCAGTGCTAAAGCAAATTAATGAAAATGAGACACCACTTATTTATTTTTGAGGCACCGTTTATTTTTTTGCCTATGAAATTATCAAAGAAAAAAATAAGAATGCAAATCTGAGTATGCGTTCTGGACAGTAGTTTATTATTGAGTATAAAATGCATTAAAAATGTTCATAGCCATTGAATGAATAATTACACTTCTAAAAATCACTAAGAATATAGATGAGATATGCCCAAAGAAACACAGTCAAGTTTTTTATTTACAATGTTTCCTAAAATGTGGGGTGGGGGGGGGGGGAGAGACAGAGAAAACAGAAATGTCAAAAAATAAGAGGAACTTGGTAAGGCAAAATTTGGATTTACCTGTGTGCTGGTTTGAATCTATTGTCTACCCCAGAAAAGCCATGCCTTTTAATCCTCATTCAACATTGTTGGGTGGTAACTTTTGATTAGATGCTTTCCATGGAGATGCATCTCCACCCATTCAAGGTGAGATTGCTTACTGGGGGCCCTTTAACAGGGAAGCATTTTGGAAAAAGCTTAGAGCAACCAGAACCAATAGAATCCACACAGCCAGAGACCTTCAGAGATGAAGAAGGAAAACGCCTGAGAGAGCTTCGTGAAAGAAGAAGCTGGGAGAGAAAGCTAGCAGACGTCACCACGAGCCCTCCTAGCTAAGAGAGAAACCCTGAGCTTCATCGGCCTTTCTTGAGTGAAGGTAACCTCTTGTTGGTGCCTTGAACATTTTCATGGCCTTAGAACCGTAAACTTGCAACTTAATAAATTTTCCTCTTTAAAAGCCATTCTGTTTCTTTTTTTTTTTATTAACTAACACAACATTTAGAAATCATTCCATTCTACATATGCAATCAGTAATTCTTAACATCATCACAAAATGTATGATCATCATTTCTTAGTACATATGCATCGATTCAGAAAAAGAAATAAAATGATAATATAGAGAAAAAATAAAAAATACAAAAATATATAAGAAAAAAAAACTAGAGCTCAGATGCAGCTTCATTCAGTGTTTTAACATAATTACATTACAATTAGGTAGTATTGTGCTGTCTATTTTTTTTTTTTTTTTAGAAATCATACCATTCTACATATGCAATCAGTAATTCTTAACATCATCACATAGATGCATGATCATCGTTTCTTAGTACATTTGCATCGGTTTAGAAGAACTAGCAATATAACCGAAAAAGATATAGAATGTTAATATAGAGAAAAAAAATAAAAGTAATAATAGTAAGAACAAAAAAAACAAAACAAAACAAAACAAAAACCTATAGCTCGGATGCAGCTTCATTAAGTGTTTTAACATGGTTACTTTACAATTAGGTATTATTGTGCTGTCCATTTTTGAGTTTTTGTATCTATTCCTATTGCACAGTCTGTATCCCATCAGCTCCAATTACCCATTATCTTACCCTGATTCTAACTCCTGCTGAACTCTGTTACCAATGACATATTCCAAGTTTATTCTCGAGTGTCGATTCACATCATTGGGACGATACAGTGTTTGTCTTTTAGTTTTTGGCTAGACTCACTCAGCATAATGTTCTCTAGGTCCATCCATGTTATTACACGCTTCATAAGTTTATCCTGCCTTAAAGCTGCATAATATTCCATCGTATGTATATACCACAGTTTGTTTAGCCATTCTTCTGTTGATGGACATTTTGGCTGTTTCCATCTCTTTGCAATTGTAAATAACACTCCTATAAACATTGGTGTGCAAATGTCCGTTTGTGTCTTTGCCCTCAAGTCCTTTGAGTAGATTCCCAGCAATGGTATTGCTGGGTTGTATGGCAATTCTATATTCAGCTTTTTGAGGAACCGCCAAACTGCCTTCCACAGTGGTTGCACCATTTGACATTCCCACCAACAGTGGATAAGTGTGCCTCTTTCTCCGCATCCTCTCCAGCACTTGTCATTTTCTGTTTTGTTGATAATGGCCATTCTGGTGGGTGTGAGATGATATCTCATTGTGGTTTTGATTTGCATTTCTCTAATGGCCAGGGACATTGAGCATCTCTTCATGTGCCTTTTGGCCATTTGTATTTCCTCCTCTGAGAGGTGTCTATTCAAGTCTTTTTCCCATTTTGTAATTGGGTTGGCTGTCTTTTTGTTGTTGAGTTGAACAATCTCATTATAAATTCTGGATACTAGACCTTTATCTGATATGTCGTTTCCAAATATTGATTCCCATTGTGTAGGCTGTCTTTCTACTTTCTTGATGAAGTTCTTTGATGCATAAAAGTGTTTAATTTTGAGGAGTTCCCATTTATTTATTACCTTCTTCAGTGCTCTTGCTTTAGGTTTAAGGTCCATAAAACTGCCTCCAATTGTAAGATTCATAAGATATCTCCCTACATTTTCCTCTAACTGTTTTATGGTCTTAGACCTAATGTTTAGATCTTTGATCCATTTTGAGTTAACTTTTGTGTAGGGTGTGAGATATGGGTCTTCTTTCATTCTTTTGCATATGGATATCCAGTTCTCTAGGCACCATTTATTGAAGAGACTGTTCTGTCCCAGGTGAGTTGGCTTGACTGCCTTATCAAAGATCAAATGTCCATAGATGAGAGGGTCTATATCTGAGCACTCTATTCGATTCCATTGGTCGATATATCTATCTTTATGCCAATACCATGCTGTTTTGACCACTGTGGCTTCATAACATGCCTTAAAGTCAGGCAGTGCAAGACCTCCAGCTTCGTTTTTTTTCCTCAAGATGTTTTTAGCAATTCGGGGCGCCCTGCCCTTCCAGATAAATTTGCTTATTGGTTTTTCTATTTCTGAAAAATAAGTTGTTGGGATTTTGATTGGTATTGCATTGAATCTGTAAATCAATTTAGGTAGGATTGACATCTTAACTATATTTAGTCTTCCAATCCATGAACACGGTATGCCCTTCCATCTATTTAGGTCTTCTGTGATTTCTTTTAGCAGTTTTTTGTAGTTTTCTTTATATAGGTTTTTTGTCTCTTTAGTTAAATTTATTCCTAGGTATTTTATTCTTTTAGTTGCAATTGTAAATGGGATTCGTTTCTTGATTTCCCCCTCAGGTTGTTCATTGCTAGTGTATAGAAATGCTACAGATTTTTGAATGTTGATCTTGTAACCTGCTACTTTGCTGTACTCATTTATTAGCTCTAGTAGTTTTGTTGTGGATTTTTCCGGGTTTTTGACGTATAGTATCATATCGTCTGCAAACAGTGATAGTTTTACTTCTTCCTTTCCAATTTTGATGCCTTGTATTTCTTTTTTTTGTCTAATTGCTCTGGCTAGAACCTCCAACACAATGTTGAATAATAGTGGTGATAGTGGACATCCTTGACTTGTTTCTGATCTTAGGGGGAAAGTTTTCAATTTTTCCCCATTGAGGATGATATTAGCTGTGGGTTTTTCATATATTCCCTCTATCATTTTAAGGAAGTTCACTTGTATTCCTATCCTTTGAAGTGTTTTCAACAGGAAAGGATGTTGAATCTTGTCAAATGCCTTCTCTGCATCAATTGAGATGATCATGTGATTTTTCTGCTTTGATTTGTTGATATGGTGTATTACATTAATTGATTTTCTTATGTTGAACCATCCTTGCATACCTGGGATGAATCCTACTTGGTCATGATGTATAATTCTTTTAATGTGTTGTTGGATATGATTTGCTAGAATTTTATTGAGGATTTTTGCATCTATATTCATTAGAGAGATTGGCCTGTAGTTTTCTTTTTTTGTAATATCTTTGCCTGGTTTTGGTATGAGGGTGATGTTGGCTTCATAGAATGAATTAGGCAGTTTTCCCTCCACTTCGATTTTTTTGAAGAGTTTGAGGAGAATTGGTACTAATTCTTTCTGGAACGTTTGGTAGAATTCACATGTGAAGCCATCTGGTCCTGGACTTTTCTTTTTAGGAAGCTTTTGAATGACTGATTCAATTTCTTTACTTGTGATTGGTTTGTTGAGGTCATCTATGTCTTCTTGAGTCAAAGTTGGTTGTTCATGTCTTTCCAGGAACCCGTCCATTTCATCTAAATTGTTGTATTTATTAGCGTAAAGTTGTTCATAGTATCCTGTTATTACCTCCTTTATTTCTGTGAGGTCAGTAGTTATGTCTCCTCTTCCATTTCTGATCTTATTTATTTGTGTCCTCTCTCTTCTTCTTTTTGTCAATCTTGCTAAGGGCCCATCAATCTTATTGATTTTCTCATAGAACCAACTTCTGGCCTCATTGATTTTCTCTATTGTTTTCATGTTTTCAATTTCATTTATTTCTGCTCTAATCTTTGTTATTTCTTTCCTTTTGCTTGCTTTGGGATTAGTTTGCTGTTTTTTCTCCAGTTCTTCCAAATGGATAGTTAATTCCTGAATTTTTGCCTTTTCTTCTTTTCTGATATAGGCATTTAGGGCAATAAATTTCCCTCTTAGCACTGCCTTTGCTGCGTCCCATAAGTTTTGATATGTTGTGTTTTCATTTTCATTCGCCTCAAGGTATTTGCTAATTTCTCTAGCAATTTCTTCTTTGACCCACTTGTTGTTTAAGAGTGTGTTGTTGAGCCTCCACGTATGTGTGAATTTTCTGGCACTCTGCCTATTATTGATTTCCAACTTCATTCCTTTATGATCCGAGAAAGTGTTGTGTATGATTTCAATCTTTTTAAATTTGTTAAGACTTGCTTTGTGACCCAGCATATGGTCTATCTTTGAGAATGATCCATGAGCACTTGAGAAAAAGGTGTATCCTGCTGTTGTGGGATGTAATGTCCTATAAATGTCTGTTAAGTCTAGCTCATTTATAGTAATATTCAGATTCTCTATTTCTTTATTGATCCTCTGTCTAGATGTTCTGTCCATTGATGAGAGTGGTGAATTGAAGTCTCCAACTATTATGGTAGATGTGTCTATTTCCCTTTTCAGTGATTGCAGTGTATTCCTCACGTATTTTGGGGCATTCTGGTTCAGTGCGTAAATATTTATGATTGTTATGTCTTCTTGTTTAATTGTTCCTTTTATTAGTAGATAGTGTCCTTCTTTGTCTCTTTTAACTGCTTTACATTTGAAGTCTAATTTGTTGGATATTAGTGTAGCCACTCCTGCTCTTTTCTGGTTGTAATTTGCATGAAATATCTTTTCCCAACCTTTCACTTTCAACCTATGTTTATCTTTGGGTCTGAGATGTGTTTCCTGTAGACAGCATATAGAAGGATCCTGTTTTTTAATCCATTCTGCCAATCTATGTCTTTTGATTTTGGAATTCAGTCCATTGACATTTAGTGTTATTACTGTTTGGATAATATTTTCTTCTAACATTTTGCCTTTTGTATTATATATATCATATCTGATTTTCCTTCTTTCCACACTCTTCTCCATACCTCTCTCTTCTGTCTTTTTGCATCTGACTCTAGTGCTCCCTTTAGTATTTCTTGCAGAGCTGGTCTCTTGGTCACAAATTCTCTCAGTGATTTTTTGTCTGAGAATGTTTTAATTTCTCCCTCATTTTTGAAGGATAATTTTGCTGGATATAGGAGTCTTGGTTGGCAGTTTTTCTCTTTTAGTAATTTAAATATATCATCCCACCATCTTCTAGCTTCCATGGTTTCTGCTGAGAAATCTACACATAGTCTTATTGGGTTTCCCTTGTATGTGATGGATTGTTTTTCTCTTGCTTCTTTCAAGATCCTCTCTTTCTCTTTGACCTCTGACATTCTAACTAGTAAGTGTCTTGGAGAACGCCTATTTGGGTCTAATCTCTTTGGGGTGCGCTGCACTTCTTGGATCTGTAATTTTAGGTCTTTCATAAGAGTTGGGAAATTTTCAGTGATAATTTCTTCCATTAGTTTTTCTCTTCCTTTTCCCTTCTCTTCTCCTTCTGGGACACCCACAACATGTATGTTTGTACGCTTCATATTGTCCTTGAGTTCCCTGATACCCTGTTCAAATTTTTCCATTCTTTTCCCGATAGTTTCTGTTTCTTTTTGGAATTCAGATGTTCCATCCTCCAAATCACTAATTCTATCTTCTGTCTCTTTAAATCTATCATTGTAGGTATCCATTGTTTTTTCCATCTTTTCTACTTTATCCTTCACTTCCATAAGTTCTGTGATTTGTTTTTTCAGTTTTTCTATTTCTTCTTTATGTTCAGCCCATGTCCTCTTCATGTCCTCCCTCAGTTTATCGATTTCATTTTTGAAGAGGTTTTCCATTTCTGTTTGTATATTCAGCATTAGTTGTCTCAGCTCTTGTATCTCATTTGAACTATTGGTTTGTTCCTTTGACTGGGCCATATTCTCAATCTTCTGAGCGTGGACAGTTATCTTCTGCTGCTGGCATCTGGGCATTTAGTCAGATTTCCCTGGGTGTCGGACCCAACAAGGTTGTAAGATTTTTCTGTGAAATCTCTGGGTTCTGTTTTTCTTATCCTGCCCAGTAGGTGGCGCTCGTGGCACACGTTTGTCTGCGGGTCCCACCAGTAAAAGGTGCTGTGGGTCCTTTAACTTTGGAAAACTCTCACCGTCCGGGAGGTTCGCTAGCCGAAGCGGCTTGGAAGAGTGCCAGCCGGCCCGGGGTCCGAACACGGGGAGGGTCGCTGGCCGCCGCAGCCCGGGAAAGTGCCCGTCCGAATTTCCTCATCGGCCCGGGGTGCCAAGCGTGGTGGGAGGGCGCCAGTGGCAGCGGCCCGCCCGGGAGAGTGCACGTTCCCGGGGAGTCACGGGTTTGGAAGGGCCCCCCCCCCCGTCACCTTTCTCCGTGGCCTGGAGATTTCCGATCCAATTCTCTCAGTTGGTCCAGGGGGCCGCGCATGGTGTGGGCGCCAGCCGCCGCGGTTTGAGGGGACCGCCTGTCCAATTCTCCCAGCCGGCCCGGGAAGGGGGAAGGGAGTGACTCCGGCCGCTTGCCGCCCCGCCCGGTGAAGCCCGCGCCCCTCGGCGATCTCACCAGAGCGGGTTCTCTCAGCCAGCCAGCCGTTCCAGGATGGGGTACACTGTCTTTTTTATCTCTGTCGTGGCTTTGGGAGCTGTTCTGTATCGTTTCTATTCCCCTAGTAGCTGTCCTGGAGGAGAAACTAAGATCCACGCGTCTTACTAAGCCGCCATCTTCTCCGGAAGTCCTCATTCTGTTTCTTTTTAAAAGCGATTCTGGCAACTTGCAAACTAGAACAACCTGTATTGCAGAAAAATAAGCAGCTATTAAAACCATGCTGAAGACCATGTATAGACACAGGAAGATGTTTACTATATATAACCATGTCAAAGTTTTTGAAACTGTATATCCAGTACCTTGCCCCACCCCCACCACCCCCCAAAAAACTCTCTATAAAATATACACATCTATACATAGAGAAACAATAGGATATGACATCAAAAATTAATTGTCTTTTTCTCTAGATGGTAAAAATACAGGTAATTTTTTATTTTGTGTGTGGGAGGTCATATGTTTTTAATGTTTTATGCAATGAGCATGTGTTATTTTTGTAATGAACAGATTGGTTACATCGAAGATTTTCCTTAAACAACCAGAAACTAACCTCTCTGCAGCATTAGATTCTAGAAGCAAATTCCTTAGTCTGTATTTCTTCTGAAGTTGTTACTCCTTCACATAAGGAGCAAATGGGCCCAGAAGAGAGGCACAAGCCTCTTTTTCTGTGCCATCACCTTAAAACACCCACAGGTGGCTTAGTCCCTTTGCCATGTAACACATCTGAGAAGGTGGCCCTGAAATTAAAAATAATAATAATAAACAATACCTGGGGCCAGATATCCTCTGATACCCCTGTGCCCTGAGCAGTAACTGCTGAGTTGGGTGGCTGGCCCAGCTGAGATGGGCCTGTAAGGTGTGCTGTCCCTCCTGCCTCTATCACAGCTCATCTGGGTTAAGAGTCACTCTGTTTCCTTGTGGATTCCCACTCTGCCTTGGATACTCTCCCAATCCCTGAGTTGGACTCTGAATTTTCCAAGCTAGGGGGGAAAATCCCACATGGCGTGTGAGGATACCACCTCCCCTCGCAGGCCCGGGCAGCCAGAGACCCCAAGGGCCTGTGGTGGACCTCGGAAGCCCACCAGGTCCGGTCGCCCCCAAGAGTCACTTTTCCTCCCTCCGACCCACAAAGCCAGTCCTGCGGGGTGAACACTGAGGGGTCATGCACGGAGTCTTACCTAGCCTAAGCCTTGACCCCAAAGCAGCACGGTGCAAATGATTATTTATTCACACCACCTTTACTACGTTGAAGCCCAGTTGATGAACCCAGAGAGAACAGTCTTTACGGTGGGTACGCACTCCCTGTTGATGACAGTTAATTTTAATTTTTCCACTGAGCTCAACCTCCAAGTGAGCCTGACTGCAACTCAGCGAGATGGGCTGCATTAGTGAAGGCTTTTAATTGAGCACAGATCTATGTCCCCAAACCCTAATGTTTGTTGTATACATACTTTGGGACGAGAAGAAAAAATGAAAAACAGACCTTTCTGAGGAAAAATTGAAAGCAGAATGTGTTCCGCAGTCAGGATGGCAGCATGGAACGCCAGCCCGAGGGGTGGGGGTGGGGGCTTGGCGGCACTTCCCCACCTCCCCTGGCCTCAGTCCCAATGGGCCGTGTTCATATGTTTCTGAACGCTCGATGCCTGGGTTCAGGTCTCTCCTTCCAAAGACTGGGCTCCACTCCGGTTCTTCTCTTAGCAAATTAAAAAACTCCAAAGAACCAGCGACAGAGTGAGGGCTCTTGGTCGAGGGGCCACACCATGTGTTTCTGGCACAGGGCTCCTCTGCGCCCAGGATGCTGCTCCATGTCTGCACCCAGGGCGGTCACCTCTGTCCATGCCCCTCCACCAGCAGCCCTCGCATGAGCCCTCTACTGGAGCACAATGCCCCTTTGTCCTCTATCCTCCTACCATGATGGCTCGAGACCCTCACCACCTCTTCCCTGGGCTGTAGAGCTGGTCTCGGAGCTGCTGAGGTAGATGTCTTCCTAAAGACCACACTGGCTCACCCTTCCTCAGACACTGTCAAAAGTGCCTCTTGATCCCCAAATACAGATCCTGGCACCCACACCCTTCCATTATCAAATCCCACACTTCCTCTTCAAACCTTCCCATTGTCTCCTCTCACATCTCATGCTCTGGCCAAATTAATCCCCTTCCTTTCCCCTGTTCCCAATCCATCAGCAAGTTTTGCTGGCTCCTATTTCCAAACAGATCTTGAATCCTTGTACTTGTCTTCTAAGCCTGTCCAGACCTCAGCTGACACCACCGTCGCCCTAGCCACCTTCAGCTCTTGGCTATACAACAGTGGTAGCCTCTAGCAGACCTTCCTGCTTTAACTACTGCCTCTCTCCAACATCTGAACCCAGCAACCAGCCCAAGCTCTAAAGAAGAAAGCATCCACCTCCTGCTTAAAACTTGTGCTTAAAATGGCATCCTATCAACCTTCAAGTAAAATCCAAACTCTTCCCCATGGGCTACAGGCCCTCCGAGAGCCTACCCTCATCTACTTTTCCATTCCCTTGTGGGCCACTCTCTCCCTTGCTTACCTCAGCCACACTGACTCCTTTCTGTTCCCTGCACTTGATCTCTCTGCCTGGATGAAACACTTTTCCTCCAACTCTTCCCCTGCCACTTTCCTTCTCAATCCTTCAGGTCTTAGCTTAAATGCCACCACCCCCTCTAAAGCAGGACTGCAGTTCTCCTGTATCACTGACACAGTTTTAAGTCTTCCACCACACTTACTGCAATGGGAAATTATCTTGTTTATTCATTTGCCCCTTCCGGAGGGACCTCGGCTAACTTCTTCTCTTCTGCATCATCTGCACTCAGGTCAGAACCTGGCACGTGAGAGATTCTGAATTATTTGCGGGATAAATGATTGATTATAGGAAATAATGAATGTTTTCTGAAAGGCCATCATTGTCAACAGGCTCCATACTTTAGGCTGTGCTATTTCTTTTCCTTGGTGTGCCTTTGCCTCCTTCTTCCCCTCCATCTAGTGTTCGCTGTCGGCCTAGAGACTCACAGGTCCCTCTCCCCTAAGACACTTCTGACCTCTCCTGATGGAAATCCCTCCTGCTACTTCCCACAGTCTGCCTTTTAGTTTCTTCATGCTCCAAGACTGCCTTCCTCAATATGGCTTACTCTTTGTTCCTGAATATTCTTACCCAGAAAGATAAGGCTGTAAATCACATAACTTCACTGTGGGCTTCAAGAACTCCCCCTGAAATCAATGCTTCCAAACAAGAGACGGCTCAGGCAGCCTCCTCCTCAGGCCAAGACCTCACCCCACTGGACAAAGGACTCACTTATCAAACAACTGTGCTGTGCATTGTTCCCCCCTAGCCCACAAAACATCAATATCCAGAACTCTGCCCGACTCCCCCCAAATTCCCACACTGAATGATCTGCCTTAAGCCATTCATTGGAGCCCCGACCCCCAAACTCTACAAAGGCCAGGAGAGCAGGGAGGAAAGGCTGGCAAGGTGGCCACTCCCCTACCACAGTGGGTGATACACCCAGCCTTGCCTGCTAATAGGCTGTTCGGGTGACCTTTTAGCGAGTCTGCAGGGGCCCGTCCAACTCCACCGCAGTCCTAGCACTAGGCCTTGCTATATTTGGTGAATGAAAGAGCGAATGGAGGGAGAAGCAGCCCACCAACACCCCCCACCTCCTTCCCTTTGCAAAGCGGCTGGGCCAGAAGCACGTAGTAGTGTGCGGGAGGGCTCTGGGACGAGGGAAGCCTTTCGTTTGCAATGACCAGTTTGCAATGACCGGTTCCTGTGGAAGCAGGAAACGCCGGGCGAAACCCGGGGCGGCCCAGCAGCTTCCCCGCAGCCCCGGGCCTCCGCCGACCCGATTCTCTCCCCCGGACCCAGGGCCACCGCGCTGGACCGCTACGGGCTGCAGAAGGCGGGCTTCACGCACGTGCTGAACGCCGCCCACGGCCGCTGGAACGTGGACACGGGGCCCGACTACTACCGCGACATGGACATACAGTACCACGGTGTGGAGGCCGATGACCTGCCCGGCTTCGACCTCAGCGTCTTCTTCCACACCGCCGCCGCCTTCATCGACGCGGCGCTCCGCGACGACCGCAGTAAGAGAACCGAGGCCCCGCCCCACAGAGGCCCCGCCCCACAGAGGCCCCGCCCCGCCCAACCCGCCCCCACGGAGGCCCCGCCCCAGCAGGCCCCGCCCTGCAAGGTCCGCCCCCGCCCAGGCCGGTCCACACGGAGACGCCCCGCCCCACACAATGGCTCCGCCCGCACACAGAGGTCTCCAGTCCATACCCGAAGCGCCTCATCCTAAGATGGCCTCCCTCTTGTGTATGAGCCTCTCAGGGATGTGGAAGTTTGAGCACCTGCCACCCCAAGCCCGCGTGATGAGATTCAGACCTTGGTTGCAGCTCTGGGGAAACTGCGTCAGGAGGGTGTAGGGGACACGCATTTGGCCTGCACCTCAGGGAACATCAGTCATCCTTCAAACAGCAGAGGTGGTCTGGGTGTCCTCAAAGCTAGAAATGTGGCCGAGATATTCATTATACCTGGGCCCAAATCCTACCAGCAGTCCAGAGCTCCGATGCCTGGAAACTCTTGCAGAGCCCACTCAAGTGGGCATCCATGAGGAGACCACAGGTTCTGCCAAGCGTCCAAGCCCACAGCCTTCACCTCCACACACACCCACCTCCCAGTCCTTCCTTGTCACACTCAGTGTCCACAGAGAGGCCTCCTCCTCCAGACAGTTGACAATTATAAATGGCAAAGTATTTTTGAGAAAATCTGGGCTTTGCACCCCAATGTTCACATTTATCAACCTTAATTGCCATCTTGTAAATCACAGTCCTAGTCCTTGCCCTCAAAATGCAGTTTTATCTGCCCCGATCCAAGTAAAGTCTACAAGGCTATTTTGGAGGGAAAGGCACAGCTTCAGTGTGCATCAGGGGTAAGACAATATGTCTAGTTATTGCTACGGGTATATTTTAGTGGCATTCCGCTGAGGCCAGAGGATCTTGACTTTCTAATCCGTGCTCTGACTTCAGCCCCTCTCCAGGAGTCCCACCCCTTTGTGAGCCATCACATAACCCTGGGTTTCCAGGTACTGAAACTCTTTCTTCCCACAAGAGGGTGGAATTTCCAGGCTCGCTGATGGACAGGCCTGCTGCGGGTCTGCTGGGGAGTCCCTGAGCTTGCTGGCCATCCCAGGTGTCCCTGGCCCCATGGTCAGCCAGAGCCATCAGCAGTTTGTCATTGTTTGGAATCAGAAAGCAAAGTCACGATGAGAAAACGCCATGACGTGCTCATGGAGGGGATGCCTGCTTTCTAAGTTGTCCCTTTATGAGTCTATTTAGAGACCGTCTTTTGTCTTATATACATCCTGGGTTTCCAAGCAGGATCAATAAGGCAACGGGACTCTGCCACATCACCAGGAGGTAAAATTTGCCTCAGAGAATTTGAAGTTAACTGAAAACGTATTTGACGTGAGAAAACCATACCACAACAACCTTTCAGTTTCTGGTTCATGTGTTCACTAACCTTTGCTGCGTCTTAGACCTTCTTCTAACAGAAGGGGTCTGCCAGGCTTTGGGAAAGACGGGGCTGGATTCAAATCAGTGCACCACAACCCACTAACGATGTGATTTCTCTGAGCCTTGGTTTCTCCATCTGGTGATGAAGATATTTACCTTGAAAGATTATAATGAGGATCAGCAGGAACACACAGAAAGCACTCAGCACGGGCCCTGGCGCCCAGCAGACTCTGTTTGATCTGTTTGATAGAGAGGTTATGTCCCGCGAAGCCCATAACCTCACCAGCACACACACATAGTAATAATAATGATAATAATAAATTTTCCAATCCCCAAAGGGAGTAAAAAAAGGAAAAAAAAAGATATTCCAGCTTTGAACTAGTACGATATACACATATGACATTCTTGGTATGCCATTTTGGGGTCTGTTCCCTACTGCCGAATTGGGAAAGAATGGGGGCTTTCAGATCACACAGCACCGAAGGGGAGGCTGATCTAACACCTGTTAGATCAGGTGTTGCAGGCACCTAACAGAGAGAGGGGGGAGGGGGAAGAGACCAACACAGATCAGAGAACAAGCAGAGGATGGAAGGGGCTGGCTGGGGGTGTGGGGACTAGACCAGCTGGCTGGGGACAGGTTGAAGGACATGACTTCCCTGCCAGGGGGTCAGGCTGGGTTCAGTTCTCAGTGCCTTTTGCACCCCCCTATTTAAAGACTCACTCCCTCAAGTCACCTCTACTGGACCCAGCAGGGAGTGTAAATGAATGAAACTGACAGCAGGTGACGTGGGGGGTATGTGGGTAGGGGATGCTTGTGGCTAAGTGGGGAGCCCCCCCCGTCCCCCACCCCGGCTCAGCCCCAGCCAAGTTTTTTCTTGGGAGAATCAGAGAGAATATGGTAGATTCTTCTTTCTTTCCGAGAGAAGTTTCACATCTGGATTTTTAATGTAAAATCACTCCATTTTTAAGTGTTGGCAACAAATTAAAAAGGTCTTAAAGTGCTGCCCAAGCCAAACAAAATAAATCTGACGGCCCTCGTTGGTAACCTGTGCCCTGAGTGGTGAGAATAACAAAACAAGATGCTCATTTGCTCACGGGGCACCGTGGGAGGCCTGGAGAAGGCAGGGCGCAGTCTGCCTACCCAACCGCATGCAGCTGCCAGCCTGCTTGGCACTGTGATGGCATTTTAGGGCCAGGCCCACTTGTGTGTTTACTGTTACAGTCTTGATGGAAGAGGTGTGGATGGACAGTATGGCCAAAAGGCCAAACGCCTCCCTCCTCCCTCTCATCTTTCATGCACGTCCTTGACTGGTTTTGGCCAGGTGTACGCTCTTGAAAAATCTTAGAGATGAGCTAATCCAGTGTCCTGCTCTGACAGCTGGGGACACAGAGACCCAGAGAAACCAAGTGGGGTGCCCAGGGTCACAGAGCTAAGTAGACAGTTCCAAGGACATCCCCCTGCCCGCCGGGGCTCCTTCCCCACTCGGCCTCATAGAAGAGCCCTGTGCCCTTATTTTGAGCATCTGGATACTTTGCCCTACAGGAGGTTACCAACTATCACAGAAAGCGAGTCATTCCAGCTGGTTATAAGATTTACAACAACTGAACTTGTCATTCTTCATCAGACAAAAAAGTACTGACAAAATACTGCCATGGGAAGCCCATTTGGACTTCCTTAACTGCTCCTGGTACAGCGTCTGCCGAGGTGAATTAGTGTGGTTTTAGTGCAATGAAATCTTTTAAGAAACTGCAGGTCAGATATTATAAAATCTGTATAAAAAGCAGATTTTAGTATTAGCACTCCCCTTCTTTCCTTCCTTTCTTTTTTTCTTTCAAACAAATGGTCCATGATCTGCTTTTGAAGCCATCTCAAAATCTATTATGGATAAGGTAGATATGAATAAATAAATGAAGTCCGCTTTTGCACAGGAGGTTGATTCACTGGTGTGTCTAAGCTTTCGCCAAACCAGATTTTCACCAAGCATTTTAAGCATCTCCTGCCTTACTGCAGCACCCACCTCCACCCCCTGCCCCAGCAGGTCAGATGACACACCTTGTCTCCTTTTTTCTGAGGATTTCCACCTACCCAGGACTGTTTTGGGGGGAGTGTGAACTCTGTCTTTGCACAGCTGCTGAGAAAGACAGATTCCAAGACAGTGAGAGGGAGGAGGGCGTGGTCATCTCACAAAACCAAGGAGGAAGGAAGAGGCTGGGGGGTTAACAAAAGCCTGGCCTTCTGTCTGATCTGTGTGACAAAAAGGCCTCCTTTCTGTCAGCAGCGCTGAGAACGTGCATTTGACAAGCTGTAGAGATTTTGGGTTTAGATTTTCTTCATAAGATCGTGGGACTTCACCTTTTAGTAAAGACCAGAGGGGCAAGATGTAATCCAAACCAGCACTTTTCAAACAGAGATTGTGACCTATTAGCAGGTCATAAATCATTTTAGTAGGTGTGGCCAGCATTTCTTTAAAAAAAAAAAAAAGATTAGAAAGTAGCGTGTGCTTCTGCAGTAAAGGTGCGTATTGTATGCACACGCGCACTGGCAGCGCGGCCCCGCATCTGCGAGGGTGGCCTCTGCGTCAGGCGGCCTGGGTTTGAATTACGGCCCTGCCACTTCCTAGGAGACGATGTGGGCACGTCGCTTGTGCACTTCAGCTGCCTCACCTGTGAAACGGAGACAGTGATTTCATCTCTCCCGGGGCGCTGTGGTGAGGACTGGCTGCGATGAAGTGCTTGGAAGAGCGTGGGGGCAGAGCAAGGCTATTCATTTCATCGTGTTGTGGGTCTGGGCGTCTGAGAGCCGCGGAACCGGCGAGTGCCAGCTCTGGGCTGGCTGGCGTCTCCCTCAGGGGGTAAGAGCCTCCTGGTTTCCCCGATGCTGGAGCTGCTCGCTGGGGGCAGGCTGAGCGCAGCCCTCCTCGCCCAGTGTCTCTTTGCTAACTGTCCTGACAGCAGCTCCTCACCCTCCAACGCTGGGGCCCCGAAGCCTGGAGCTCAGCAGAGAGAGCCACAGAGCTGGTGCCCCAGGAGTCTGGGACAGGCCCTGGGAGGGACTAACCCCCCACCTGAGGCCCCCGGAGAGCACCGAGGTCCTTTATCCAGGAGACCCGCGGCTCACATAGCTGACAGCAGTGAGGCCGCTTTGGAGCTCCGGCCCAGGGTGCCCTGTCTCCCTCCCTCTCCTCCCTCTCCCTCCTCCTCTTCCTGCTTCACAGACTGCAGGCTCCCAAAAGGCTTAATGAACTACAGCTTTCGTCTGTTTCAAGTATTTGGTCACGACAGAAAGAATTACCCTTTTGCCAGGAGAGGAAGAAACGCTTTAGTTATCAACAGAGCTGGCAAGGGGCCAGGCAGCCTCTGGAACGGTCTGTGGGGATTAGAATGCCAGAGACAGACATCCGCCGGCCGGACATGCCCACACCCGGGGGGCACACCTCCCCCAGAGCTGCTCCAGCAGCAGAGAAGCAGGGCTCCTGCTCCCTGCCTCCTTTCAAGTCAAGGTGGGAAAGGACAAGGAGGGCCTGGCTACACACCTGTGAGCTGGCCAGCTGGAGGGATGGGGTGTGAGGGGCGCCCAGTTGGCTCCTGCAGATGTATGAAAAGGAATTATGATAAAAGAAACACTTGGGCTTCGTGGGTACAGGGCTTCCTTTGGGTGTGATGAAGATGTTTCGGCTACACAGAGGTGGTGCAGATTCTAAATGCCACCGAATCATTCACTTTAAAATGGTTAATTCTATGTTACGTGCATTTCACCTCAATTAAAAATATATGTTACAGCATATGTGAATGTAATTAACATGCTGAATTATATATTTGAATGTGGTTGGAGGGGGAAGTATCAGGTTGTTACATAGGGTACCAGAATAATACAACCAACAAATCCATGGAGCTGTGCAGGACAGTGAGCCCCACGTTGAACTATGAACCACAGTTAATAGTGCAATTATAAAAGTGTGCTTTCATCTGTTCTAACAACTGTTTCACACCAATGCAAGGTGTTAATAATAGGGTGGAATATGGGAATTCTGTATTTCATGCGTGATATTAAAATATACATATATATTTAAATTAACAGTGATACAGGGATATGTTGAGCACTTCTCTGTGCCAGGCTGGGGCGGGAAGGGGTATGGAGAGAAAACCCCAGGTGCCTGGTGGTCAGGGCCTCTGGGATTTCTCCTCTAGCAAAGGCAGCATACATTCCTGCCCAGGGCCTGGGTCCCTGAGTAAGGTGAGGGGGTGAGGGTGAGAGGAACATGGGAGAGCCACAGCCATTCAGAAATGTTCTTTGCCAAGCTCTTCTCGGATCCTACTAATGTTCCGTAAACCCGTCATTATCCAGGAATGTCTTCTGGGTCATCCTCACAGGCCCAGGCCCGAGACTCAGGAACAGGGACAGCCCTGGGTCCCACAGCTTGTCCCACAGACACAAGGGCGGCCGCTGGGATGTCAGTGGTGGCAATGGTGAAGATGGCCAGAGAGCCAGATTTCATTACGCTCTCTGTCCCTGTCTCTAAGCATAATGACCAGTGTCCGGCATGCACTGGGGCTTCAAGAAAATGTTGCATTGAGCTATTTCTAGGGCTGGCACCAGCTTTCCGGGGTGCCCCCTGGCAAGCCATTTCACCTTTCTCAGCCTGTATGCCCACCTGTAAAGCCAGGACAATGAAAATAAAACCTTCAAGGATTGTATCAAGGATGATATGAGATAGAGTGTGTTGATAAACTATGGAGCTCTGGAATGCCACATTCCGAGGCCTAATGGATAGGGAAGCTGTCCCATCATGGCTTCTTAACTGGGCTCAGCTGACAACAGTAAAGGCCAAAGAGTTTCTTCCTTGTAGTGACCTTTCTAGACCTCTGGTTCTTGAACTTTTTGGTGACAGTACACCTATACGCTCTCAAAACTTATTGAAGTCTTCAAAGAGCTTTTGTTTATGGGTTAGATCTTTCAATATTTACCCTATTGGAAATAGAAACTGGGAAATTTTCAAAAACAGTTATTCACGCAAAAATAATTAAATAAACCCATTGCATATTCACGTCATAACATTTTTATGAAAATAATGATATTTTCAAAACTACAATTAGGGAGATTTTGTAATATCCTTCATTGCTCATCTGGAAAATCATGGCTCACTGTTTTATGCAGATCTTCCAAATATTAATTTTTCATTATACTGTATCAAAAAACCACATTTGTTAATATCGCCACGTATCTTATCAGAAAAATCTTCATGTATTGCGAAACTGTCTAACTCGCAGTGAAAGATACAAGTTTTCCAAAATTCCAGTTTTTGCTTGAAAACTTATATTTTATCACTGGCAACAAATGCTGCCAGTTGTTTTTTTTTTCAGAGACAGGCTCACTTTGTTCACTTTTGAGAAAAGTTCTGCCAAATCCTACGTTTAAATAACCATGTTTTTTTCTGTCATTCATACTTCAGCCGAGTATAAATATACTTCAACTTCTGTCATTTATACTTCAACCGGGTATAAATGAGGTTTCATTAAAAATTGGCTAGTTCAGCTTGCAACTCAAGCTCCCACATATTTTCTTTTGAGACAACCATTATACTTTGGTATGCAACCAAAGTGCCTTATGTATACTTCCCATTTCAACATGCAGAATATTACATAGTGTATGCAAGGGCTGAAATTTGATGAAATTAGTTTTTACTGCTTCTTCAAGGACATTCTTAAGGGAAATGGGCTTTTTTTTCCCCCTTGAGACTGTGTGGTGGTAAAGGAGATAACGACTCTTCTGCCATGACCCAGGCCCCAGCAATTTTACCCACTATTACCTTTCTACCATCAGTGCAAATGCCAACACAGGGAAGAGGCAAATACCACCATTGTACGATCTCAAAAATAGTACTGACTTCATGGGGCCCTTGAAAGGAGTTCCCTGGGGTTTGTGGATCCCACTTGGAAAACCACTGCTCTAGACCATAATGTAGGTTGTAAGGATATTCATTCCCTGCCTTTACCACATGGCACAGCAGAGCTCTTTTCATATTTAAAAAACCTGACCATGTGGTTTCTGCTAAATTGGTTTTGCTCACTGTGGATCTGACTTCGCTCACCTTTGACGCTGAGGACTGTGAGGCTCCAGAGGCCGAGTGAGCCCCTGCCACCTGGCTGGTGGTCAGGAGCGGAGCTGCGTAGGGAGCCCAGGTCTGCAAGAAGGGGGGCCAGGGTCCTGCAGGCTCCTGTGGGCATGTTGAGCCTCAAGGCCTCGCGGCACGCAGCCCGGGCCCTCCATCTCAGCAGGGCAGAAGGCCATTTGGGACAGCAGGGAGCACTCCATTCACCCAGGAGCCACATCCAAGAGCACTGCAAATAGAGCAGAAACCAGGCATTCCTCTCCATTCCACTCCGGCCCACGCCTGGGATGGCCATTCAAGGGTCTCCCGTGGAATGCATTTCCATTTAAAGTTGACTGTGGTTCATTCATCCAGGGGATTCCTATACAGCCCTAAGAAAAAAAGTATAAAGAAGAGAAAACTCTCCCTATGCTGATGTACAAAGCTCCGCAAGGTGTATTGTTAAATAGAAGAAGCAAAGTATAGAAAAGTGTGTAAAGCTTGCTACCATGTGGGCAAGAAAAAGAAGAGAAGAAATATATTCTTGCTTTGGACAAGATCAGATTCTTCTTCTCTGGAAGAAGAAATTGGTAACAATTGCTGCTTCTGGGAACTGAGGACCTCGGAGGGAGGGAGGCTTTTCAAGGGGTATCCTTTTGCACCATTTGAAATTTGGGCTCTAGTGGCTGCCCTATTAAAAAATAAACAAATAAGCTTAAAAAAAAAACCCATGGAGTCCTTTCTCAGGCCCACTGATTTAGGAGCTCTCACTTGGAGGTACTTTGGCAGGCAGGAATGACAGAATCAGCTTTATCCCTCCTCCTCCTCTTCCTTACTGAGGCAACAATATCTGCCATTCTTGAGCCTCAGGTGTATGCCAGGCAGTGTGCTAAATGTTTTATACAAATTACCTTCACACCAGCAACTTATTATTCCCATTTTACAAACGGGGAAGCTGAGGTGCAGGCCCTCATTAGGTGGCCTGCCCAGGGTCATACAACAGTGGGAAAAAGAGTCTGGATTTGGGCCGACACAGGCCCTTGGCTGCCATGCCACCCTGCCCGCCCCTCACTGTGGTTTTTCTTCTCCCCACTTCGTCTGCAGATAAGGTCCTGGTTCACTGTGCCATGGGCCGCAGCCGCTCGGCGACCCTGGTCCTGGCCTACCTGATGATCCACAAGGACATGACTTTGGTGGACGCCATCCGCCAAGTGGCCAAGAACCGCTGTGTCCTTCCCAACCGGGGCTTTCTGAAGCAGCTCCGAGAGCTGGACAAGCAGCTGGTGCAGCAGAGGCGACAGGCCCAGTCCGGGGACGGGGAGGCTGCTGGCCAGAAGGGGTTGTAGGACCCTCCTCACGGGGGTGAGCAGAAGTACTTGGGGACCGAGAGGGGAAGGCTGGAAATAGCTCTGTCCTGTGACTTTGTTTGTCTCATGGAACAGGGACAGTGAAACCGAAGCTTGACTTCTTCCAAATCATCTTGAACTTCCCGGGTGTGTGCCGGTGAGCAGAGAGGATTCAAAGCTGCCTCCTGGCAGGGCCAAGAATTTAGCTTCACAGCAAAATGAGGGAGAAGGGCTGCTCGGCAGAATTGGTTACAGATGAGCACACACTTCTACACAGACTTCTGCAGTGTGGGTTTTTTTCCTCGGTAAGATGGTAGTAGAAGAGGATTTTTAAATGTGTAGGCATTGTGCTGTGATTAAATGTTTGGCTTTGTCTGAAAGGAAAGTCACAGTCTTATAAAAATAATTTAAAAATGTGAACTGGTTTTCTAACCACAGAAAAGTATCCAGGAGAGCCATGTTTCGTGAGAGTCTGCACTTCCTATTAGCAAATTCCCTCCCTTTGGCATTCCACATTTCTTTAGCTACCTGCCGTAGTGTTTTATCTTTTCAATGGAAGCCTCAAGCTTGGGTCATCACTGACAGATGCTGCTTTCTGTAAGTGGCACACAACAAATCATTCAGTAAGGCTGGGGTGTGGGGGTCCTGAATTCCCGGCACGGCGGCCCCTGCTTCAGCTCCCCAGTCTTCTCAGGGACCCAGGGCTGGAGAACTGACAGTGGGGGTGCTTCAGACTCTTAGCCAGAGCCATTACCCAGAAAAATTAAAAGAGTTGTGATAAATATGGGCAAGTAAGGGTTTGTACAGTTTTGGAGGAAAAGAGGGAGGAGACAATCTTCAGAGAAAACGCCTTTCACTTTCATTGTAGTCACAGCAACCCTGGCTGGTCTTCAGTCACACCTGAAAGTCTTTCCAAAGATGTTTATTAAGAAGAACTCAGGTTGGGGTTCCCCTCCTTGAGAGTTAAACCAGCCCCTTATGACTGTGTAATTTCCATTTTTGAGGACTAAGCAGCAGCAGGCATGAAGTGGAAAGGGATGGCTTCTGGAACCAGGAACCCTAAACCTGACAGAACCCAAAGAGAAATGTTGATGGAGATGCCAGAAGGAAAGGACCAGAAACTGACACTGCCTGGAGAAAGCAGAGTGAGATGAAGGCCCACTGGGGGGGCAGAAGGGGCCCAGTTCTCCAGTTTGGTTGTGGTTTTCAGTGGAATGAGAGGAAATTTGTGACGGAGGGAGGGTAGTACTGAGGTCTCAACAGGTGTGTAAATCTGCTTGAGAGCTCCCCTGTAACCTTTGGGGGCTGCTCTGCTTTTGTGCCGGGAAGAGAGGGTGCCTCTAGGCCCCTTGGACAGGGCCTGGCTTCTTGGGCCTGCCCTGGGAGAGCCTCTTTGGTCTAGGCGTCTGGATCCTCATAGTAACACGGAAGGGAGTCCCCTGAGACTCCCTCTCGGTAAAAACATCAGTCTCCTAATAAACTTTAAAACCTGAAACATTGTTCAAACAGTTGCAAATTAAGAAGGCAATAATGAAATGGAAATATAAATGTGCAGTAAATTGGTGCATCATGGTGTGAATACTGTAAAAGAGGAAATGTTCTCTCTGAAATTGCAATGATAATGCACTGAACAGTGATCAGGTTGGATCAGCCATAGCATGTGTGGCTGCGAGGGGTGTCATACACAAATTCTGGGGAAAGAGATAAAGAGATAAAGTCCCCAAAAGGGACTCTGGGGTCATAGTAGCCCCCACCTAGATTTTCCCATGATAGGATCCTGGTAGCCCCCTCTGAAGTTAGGTATCTCCTAAATCTGATGTATTCCTTGTCCAGACAGAAATCAATATGTATATTTTAATGAAATATTATTTTATATATTATAATGAAATATTTATATTTAAATGAATCTGTATGTGGGAAGTTTGGAAGGGCTGGGTGTTTTCCTGAGTTTCCCTATACCTTCCTCCATGAGGCGGCCCCTGGGGAGTGTGAGAACTGCTGAGGGTAGCAGAATCAGAGAACTTTCAAGTTGGGAGTCTGGCCTTTTTAAGATGACTCCTGGTAGCAGGAGGTAGGAGTAAAGATGAGCAGAAAGTTTTGCAGAAGGGCTGCATGCTCTACAGAGGTAAAACATTCATTCAGCCAACAAGTATTTATGGAGAACCTGCCATGTGCCAAAAACTGGTTCAGGAGGCCCAAAGTAAAACAAACAAAATGTGTTTTGTATTAAAGTGCTGTAAGAGAAACAGGTACTGAGTTGGAGAACTCTGTGGGAAAAGGGTTGGAGAGAAACCCCCTTTAGATGGAGTGGTCAAGTAAGTCCTTTCTGAGGCGATAAGTAAGCTGAAACTAGAAGAGCTGGAGAAGATCCAAAGTGGCAAAGAGGTTGGTGTGTTTGAGGATGTGTCAATCAATTAGGTTGGAGCTTGTGAGTTGGGGGAAGAAAAGGAGATAGGTGCAGATACTAAATTTTATTCCATGTACAAAGGAAAATGATTGAAGGGTTTTAAGCAGGGGGATGGTATGATCTATGTTTTAAGAAGATCACTGAGAAAAAAAAAAAATCACTCTGGCTGATGTATAGATTGCAGAGAGCTAAGAGGAAAGACCCGCAAGGAGGCTGTTGGAGCTTCTGACAGGTAAGATGAAGATGACACGTGGCTAGTGTATACAATTAATTTGGAGTTATCCTGGAGAATCGACAGCATTTGATTGGTGATGAGAGGTGAATGAGAAAGGGAGGTTGACAATTTGGTTTCTCGATGGGGTCAGATACTGAGGTGGGACCAGCAAGGGCAGGATGAGGGGGGCTGTGTATGGGCAAAGGGAATGAGGGAGGGCAGCTGGAAATTAATAGTCGAATTAGGTCATATCTATAAAACATACAGGTGTCCACTGTCAGTTGACTGTGAATCTAGAGTACAGAATACAGAGGAATAGCCTTGATTGGAGATAGAATTCTGGGTGTTATCTTTGTGGAGATGGAATTTTAAGTCGTGTGCTAGATGAGATGAGAGAAAAGAGTGTGGAAGCCCCAGGCCAGAGGGCAGTGGAACACCAACATTTAAAGGCAAGCCTGGGTAGAGGGGGAAGATCCAGGAAAGTAGACTGTGAGACGGGAGAAGGAAAACCAGGAATGGGGAATAATGGGAGCTGGGATACAAAGGAATTGAAGAGACTACTTTGGAATATAAACAGTACTTGTACTTGGAGTACCTAAGGTTAACTAGCCCAAAGCTTGCTTGCAACAACAAAGCAACCTATATATGTATTGTACTTAACAGGTTTTAGAGTATCATGCATTCATCAGCTAAGCCTTTAAATCAGAGAAAGGACAAATTAGTCTTTTCACAGAGTAACATGTTCTGGGAAAAAGAGCTGAGATTTGGGGTCACCTGGGTTTATTTTAATGCACAGATTTTAGCAGGGTGAGTTTGGGCAATTAACCTAGTTTCTCTGAGCCTCAGTCTCCTAACCTGCAAATTGGAGACAATGGCCCCATTTCCCACACAGGGTGGTTTACAGATCACGAGAGGACTGTTTGTGAAAACTCTTTGTAACAATATTGTTAGATCCTCTAGAATGCTGGCGAGGAAGGCCAATGCCATCACATCTGGGTGGACTCAACTTCAGCTCTTAAAAGTGAATACTTACACTTAAGGGGTGTGTGAGGGTAGTTCAGTGGTATAATTCTCACCTGCCATGCTGGAGACCTGGGTTCGATTCCTGGCCCATGCACTTCCCCAAAGAACAGGATACTCAAGTGGAAAAAGAATGAAACGTGATCCCAGCATACAGTGTGTGCACGCGCGCACACACACACACACACACACACACACACACGCTGGACACAAGAATCTTTGAAAGAACACGTTGCTGGTTTTAAACCATGCGGTATAACTGTCAGTGAATCTCTACCTAATGGCTTCCATACTTCAGTCCTGATGAATCCAAGTTCCAGTTTTTCAGGATCCTTGGTGTCACATTCAGGTCTGAACTGATTTCTCCAGTGAGGGTGGGCCAGTGTGGAGGAGAGTCCAGGACATTTTAAGACATCTCAGACCACCATTCTCTCTCCTATGCCAAGTCTTTGTTCTCTCAAGGGATGGTGGGACTCTGGGCCAGGATTGGGGCTTTCACACCAGACTCTGCTACAGAGACCCTGTGCAGCCTGTGAGACACAAGGAGTCCCAAGCACTGTTCCTACATTCTGCTCTGGGAGGTTGGGCAGTGGTGGAGGCAGGTGGGATAGGGGTGGGGGATGTTCTGATGATTGTGAGGTGCGCTGGCTGCAGAGATCATGGAGCACAAGCCCCACACAAATCATACGGTATAATCAGCAGGTCATTATGAAAAGGAGAGGACTCTCAGTCTCCAGAGTCTTAACACATAAGGAAAGGGAGTAAGCTCGGCCTCCAGGAGTTGAGACTAAACATGTCAAGATTTCAAGGGGGTGGAGGGGGGCTTGTGGAAACTTCTGTGGCGCTTCCCAGCCAGAATGTTAGCAGGGGGCAGCCCCTCTCAGGCTCAGACAGTCTCATGCCTAATATGTGGCTCTCCCCCCACACCCATCCAGGCTGCCCAGATCTTTACCTGCTCCTGAAATTACACAGCAGCTAACTTAGGCCAGCAGCACACACGGAGGCAAAAACCCATGGCTTCCCACTCTGAAGCTGGATTACAGGCATTTCCTTTCCTACCAGCACAGCCCCTTGAAGGTTGTTCTCCCTTTGAGACTTTGCAGAAGCCACAACAAAGCTCCTCTCCTTGACTTTTCGGCTGTAGAAGGAAGGAACGACGAGCTGTCACCGTGATACTAAACCCAGTAGGCCCTGTCGCCCGAAGGAAAAGTAACAAGGGCAAGAACACAGGCCGCAGCCAGCTGGGTGTTCTCCCTCCACAGAGGGCCTTCCATGCCTGGGTATTTGCACTATGTTGTCTTTTCACGGTGATAGTTTGAGTCCACTTTGAGGTTTCTGTTTATAATATGTACAACACCTGTTTTTTCTGAACTGGTAGAATTCTCTAAGAGGTGTAAATAAAGGCACCTGCATCTCAGATCTGTGAGCCCTCGTGTTTAGACATTTTGAGAGATGAGTGGGCCAGTTTCACAGGGGTGCCAGGTCAAGCATTCCTTCCTAGACCTGTTGCTTGACTAGTCAAATGTTTTAACACGCAGGCAGGACTTTCTCTGAACGTCATAAAACAAATGCTTTGTGAACAGTCACTTGTGTTTAAACTTCAGACTCTAAAGAAAACAGATAATCAGTCATTCACAATGGAGCAAAACTTTCACAGCTTTTGAGGAAAATGATTTTTCAAACATACATTCTCTGCTTTTCTGTATTAATCTTTATAAAAATGAAGTTTGGTACCACTGTACTAGGTCCCAAGGGGTATTTATACAGACTGCAAATAGAGGCAATTGGGTAGGCATACACTGGGATTCCTCTGCAAATGAAGATCAAAGTCAAAAAGAAAAAAACAAATTCACTTTATTTTAAAGACAATGATTGGCATACAGAAGGTATGCACTAGCATAAAATAAACTTTCATGAAAAGCATTAAAATCCATTATAAATTAATTTATTAAATAGGTATTTGGTATATGTGATGGTTTTATTAGATATCACTCTTATTTATTGCCAACCCCTCCTCCAAAGTCAAAACAAATCAGAAAATCTCATAAGTCCAATTTACACTAAATAATTTATTTTCCCCAAATGTGTGTGTGTTCTGAGGTGTGAGACATGATACAGTTCGATTGGTCATTCATAATATCAATCATAATATGACAGGACACAAGAGGCTAAAAATGGCTCATCATAATTTATTTTATGTTAAAATGTACAGCTTTTTTTTGTTTGTTTTTTTGTTTTTGTTTTTTCTTTTGTTTTGAAGTGACTGACTAAAAAGAACAGATAAATACAAGAGTGTCGCTGGCTCCTATTTCATACAAGGATTACGCCTCTTCTGCTTGGCCCTTACGGTCACCCTGTACAGGTACAAAGGCTACAAAAAAGGAAGCAATATAAACAGACACAAATAACTTCTTTGCTTTTTTACATGCGATTTGTAAGCTTAGTTTGAGCTATTCACAAGCTACTTCTCTATTTTTCCTTAAAAAATAACTTCAATATTTTATAAAGATAGAAAAATCTACAGATGGAATGAAAATGTAAAGTTAGAGGCATTTCCATAAAATAGCAACTTTACACCAAATTCACTATTTTTTTTTAAATCCTGCCAAGTATTTGGACATATATGAAATGTTTCAAAACCTGACAGATAAACACTGAGATATGCTTCATTCAATAAACAGAAGTCTGCATTTATAAAACAGAAAGCTGCCTTTTTTTCCCCAAAGAAATCTGTCACCAAAATGGAAAAGGGTCTCAACTTTACACCAAACATTTAGCAATAAAACCCTTTTGACTAACCAAATGGGAATAGCTTTTATAGCTCTTTACAGTTTTATAATTAACAAAAATATAGTTTTTTTTTAAACCCTCAAATTAGGGCACCCTAATCAAGGCAAAAAACTTAAGAAATGGCTTACTGTTAGCACAACACTTGTACAGTACTACAAAATGCACTGTCACTAACAAAGACATTAGCGGCATGCTGAAGTGTCACCTTAAACAAAATATACAATAACTGAAATGCTAAAGGCATTTACATGGAGTGGACAGGGAAGGAGGGGGGGAAAAAAACTCTAGGTTCAGTATTAAAACAGATAATCTGGGGGCTTGATATCCATATTGTTTAATGGAAGCAGGCACAACAAGTGGCTGCCTCCAAACTGTAGTCCAAAGAGAGGCCTTTCTTTGCAGAGAATTTCATATAAAAGTAACAGAAACAAAGGTACCAAAAAAGAAAAAAAGAAAAAACAAAAAAAAAGAAAAACAACTTGTATAAGGCTTTCTGATGCATACAGCTTTTTTTTTTTTAATTAAATGGTGCCAACAAATGTTTTTGCATTCACACCAATTGCTGGTTTTGAAATCGTACTCTTCAAAGGTATTTGTGCAGATCAATCCAATAGTGATACTCAGTGGGTTTTGTGACTGCCCGTGTTGCCTACCTTCTCATGTAAGAACCATTGAGAGATTGCTTGGACATGCCTGTGTTCATGTAGCCGTGATGTCCAGGGGCTGTGTACATCATGTTACTGTGGGGTGGGGTCTGCATTGGCTGCTGGGCATATGGCTGGGTTCCCATCATGCCCATCTGCATCTGCATAGGGTACTGGGGCGTTTGATTCATGTAGCCGTGATTGCTATGGTAGCCACTGTTCATCATGGGCTGGGACATGCTGTACCCATTCATGGCATTGAGAGTGTTCATGTTCATGTTCACCGAGTTGACATTGTAAGCTGGGGCTGGCATCAGGTTCACACTCATGTTCATGCCTCTTTGCATCGTTAAAGTCCGTGCAGGACCCTGCATGGCTACAGTTTGGGAGCGCCCATAGATTTGTGACTGATGGGTGGCAGCGGCTGGTGACAGAGATGCCGATTTGGTTCTCATGGAGACGTGGCCCTTGCTGGCAATTTGAGTCTGCAGTCTTTGGCTGTGGGAGATGCCAATATTGGATGCAGCCATGTTCCGTTGCAAAAGAGGCGGTGGCAGATTCATTGGAGGAGGAGTCAGATTAGGGGGTGGGGTCATGGTAGCTTGTGCTTGGGGTCCCCCAGGGACGGCGTGTGGAGACTGAGAAAGCTGAACAAGCCCTGTGTTACTTAATGGTGTGGACAAAGAGGCACTGTTTGCATAGGAAGTTACAGCAGCAGAATGGCTGTAAGGCAATGAATGATCAATAAGTGTATTAGTTAACTGCTGTAGTTTGGCAAGGCTGAAGGTGGCTGAAGGCTGCGGGTAATGCCCAGCCCCAAAATCACTTTGACCCATTCGTTCATATAATCCAATGCTGGCATTGCCTGTCTCAGGGATTTCGGCCAGCTGCATTGGTGAGGTGAAGTTAGCAGCCATGCTACACTGAGCCAGCTGCTGAGTGCTGCTTGGAGGTCTCTCCACCACACAGCCTTGAGGAGACTTGACGCCGCAGGTTGGCGGAGAACTGATGCTAGTTTGCTGCAGCATGCTGCAGCTGCCACTGATGTTGGACATCTGCTGGGTGACGGCGCAGCTGCTCTGTGTCAGACTGCTAGAGGTGAGGTTGCTATAGGAACAGCTGTTCTGTGAAGAGCCGTTTCCACAAATGCTGCCACCCATAGTAGAATCATAGCTGCTTGGGTTTTCATAGTTCTCAGTTGTGCTCTCAATACTGCCCAGGTCACTAAATCCACTGTCTACAACTTGCTGTGAATGATCTGAAACTGATGGAACATCCATCATTGGACTAGTTTCCATGTTCTGCAAAGATGGTACTGAGATGGCACTTTGATCTGGGCTGATTTGGGCATAGCTGTTTTCCAGGGCAGGAACAGTTGGGCTGTTGACAGAACGTACTGACTGGCCAGGATGAGAATGGACGGATGAAACAGGGCTACTGTGGTCTGACTGCTGGCAGTCATCCAGAGCGGAGGCGATCTGTGGGCTTTGGTCTGCACGGGTGTAGTTCTGTAGGCTTCTACAGGCCTCTTGAGTCTCGGCACAGTCCTGAAAAGTATCATCCTGTTCACTGTTCTCCTGGGTCAAAGACTGAACTGCCTGAACAGTTTCGGAGTCGATCTCCATGGTTGTTGTGTTTCCCTCTTTGAACTCAGACTCTACTTCACTCTTCTTTTGGTTCTGCTTCTGTGCCTGTTCTTCTGTGGGTTCTTCATCAGATTCAGGTGCAGTTTCCGTGTCCCCTGCAGGCTCCTTAGGTTCACCGTTGCACGAAGCTGAAAGGTCAACGCCACAGTCCATTAAGACCTCTGGGTTCGAATGACCAGCCTGGACACTAAGGTCTAAAAAAGCCTCCTGATTTTCTAGGACTTCTTTGAAGGCTTCTCTTGGGAGTTCTCCCTTCTCCACTTCGGCAGACTCCATGTGACTATCGTCTTCATCATCAGCATCGTGGTCCTCGTTGTGCGATGGCTCTTCATCTTCCTCCTCCTCCTCTTCATGGTCATCCAGACGCACAGGATCTTCCTTTTCCATAGAGATTTCTGATTCCTCTTTTTCCTGACTTTGAGCACCATTTGGATCTTTTCTGACATTTTTGTCAGCTTCTTCTTCTTCCTCCTCCTCCTCCTCCTCCTCTTCCTCCTCAGGTTTGATTAGGTCATCTTCCAGTTTTTCACCTGGTGACTTACTTGGACTTACAGGTGCACATGTTTCTTCCCTTCTGTTTTCATCCTGAGGCAGTGTGGGCACCACAGTTTCCTTGAGCTCCTCCTCCTCAGTCCCAACAGGAGCAGGACTGGCGCTGACTACTGAAGGCTCCTTTTGTTCCTCCACTGTTACCTGCTCATCAGGTTCCATGGGCGTTTCTGGGGGGGTGTACAAATTCAGTTTAAATCCAGTCTTCCTCTCTTTATTTTGTCTCCACTTAGACAGACCACGCTTTGCTCCTTTTGGCCATATTTGTTTGCACTTTAGAGGTTCGGGATTGTCTTTACTGCCTTCTTTCAAGTTATCTGCATCGTCATCCATATTGTCTTGGTGAGGAGATAGAGAAAAGGGGGAAGGAAGAAAAACAAAGTCTTAGAAAGCATAACCATAAACAACTTAAACACATTCCTCTAAATTGGGTAGCAAACGCTGCTTTCAATTTATTATTTTAAGAGTTGACGATAAAGACATAATCAAGACTAATACAGAATAATACTGTGCTATAAACCAAGTAAATAACCGAGCCTAGGAAAATAATATATGCTACACACACCCACACACTCATCCTGAACAGAAAGATGTGCTTTTTTTAATACAGCGCACCAGATACAGGAACTATAATAAGCCTATTTGAGTTTGACAGACATTCTTCTGATGCAAAAGCCTGTAGCTCCACAATGTTAAAAATCAATTTAAACATTTACAAATTAGGAAATACAAGGGAGAAGGGGTTATGCCAGCTCAGCTTCATATCAACCCTTATATCAAAGAACTGAACAGCATTTACATAACCTGAGAAAGGGAATTTCTGTTTGAGGACATTTACTAGAGCTACATGATCTAAGATGACAATATCTACTTTGATTTAAATGCTCTTTCACCATGTATCTCTGAAACAACAAATAAATAACTGAATACTCAAAACAGAAATGCATGTGTAATCTACTGTAGGCTCATCATTTTCATATGAACCAATCTGCCATGTATTTACCATACTATGACAATTAAGGAATATTTAAAACAGGTATTCTTTTTTTCACTAGTTCTGGTCCACATTGCACTTTGTATAATGTAGCTTGTGGCTCAGATGGGAGGCTTGAATGTTAAAGACATTTAGAAACTGTCTTGCTCAGCTACCCCTCTTTTTAATGTCCATATGAAGATAAATATAAACAGATATGTAAACTTACATTTCCATAAATATAATCAAAGAGTTATATAAATAAATATACATATAAAATACCCAAGTCTTCTAAAGATCTTTAGAAAACGGAAAAGCACACTGGTCTCCTTCAAGAGATCAATTTAAAGGAAAGATTTCTGCAGATGTTTTAAGAAATGATCACGATGAGGAATATACAACTATGTGACGATAGTGTGAGTTACTGATTATATAACAAGAATGGAATGATCATGTGATAAGAATGTTTGAGTTTGTATGTGCTTATGGATCATAAATAAAAATAAATTAATAAAAAAAGGAAAAATTTTACATAGACCAATAACTCTTTGAATTACTAATTTGGAGAACATTAGATCTAATAATCAATGTGGAACAGATATCCCTCTTGCCAGAAGGCAGTGATTTCCAATTTAATTAGGGCCTAGCAGGTTAAGCTCTTAACTCATTCATGTTATAAAAAGGATTACACATTAACTTACCGGCAAATATGACATTCAAATTAGCTAGCTGAAAAGAAGGCACATGTGATATAGAATGATTCCTTCAGAAGTGCCGAGTACAACACCTGAGGTAACAGTCACCTCAAGACTTTCAAATCGTTTTTATGTCAGTTTACACTGGGAAGGTAATAACCATGTACTAGTAACCATGTACTGTAATGCCCCTGAATTCCACATTCTTATTCCAGATGCGACTGGACCTATTGCCTGTAATAGAACACCTACTCCCCAAATCAGAAGATAAGTTCTCGATATTTATTTTTAGGAAAGATCTGAAAGATATGAGGTATAATAGGGCCACCTAGAATTTCTTAAAGTAAATGGCAAGGTGGAGAATGAAGGTAATAATGACTTGTTTACAGGCTACCAAGAAGACAAGAGGATGGGGTAGGGGTGTCCCTGTCAACAGCAAACAGTAAAATAGCAATTTAAAAGAAATTATAATCTCCAGATTTCTACATCAGCTAGTATCATCAAAGCCAATACCGATGTGTCGGTAAATTTAGATAGTTCTAGATAGTAAGACATGTTAAGACATCTTAAGATGCACCACCAGTTTACTAATATGTGTTTTTCAGGAAAAAAGGAAGTATGACTTTCAATGCCAACATTGATAATAATTTATACCCTGATTTCAGAAATATTAAATGTGAAATCAGAACTGGAACCAAGGAAATGCAGTGTGTTTCTTACTGATAGACTTAAAAATTTTCAGAGATGAGCCAAATTCTGGAAAGTAAGATTAACACACCTAGTAGAAGTTTCTGGCCTTAGAAGTTGTTTAACATCAAATTCAATCCCAGGAAGAAGGAATAGAAGCTTCTATGACTGAGAAAGGACAGATAAGTACTTATTTCAGATCGGTTGTTACAGTCCCCCAGATGCCTTTGGGTATAACTCCAGGAACCTGCTTTGTTGACTAGCAGGTCATATGCAGACGCTCACAAGGGTAAGATTTTTAAAAATTCCTCCACTTACTTCTACAAGGGTCAGCATTCTTAAAGCAATGATTGTCTTTTCCTTCCTCTTCCTCTGTTTGCCTTTTCTTCCCAGGCTGATGTTGGAATGTTTTTCTCGTGACTGGCTTTGTGCCATCTTCCTCCACATCAATCTCACAGGTAGGCTCCAGCTGTGGCATTGGCCTCTCTTCATCTGAGTTGTCAAAGGGCTCATTCAGTACTTCCGTCGTCTCAGAAATGGTCTCAGTTGTTACACTGCTGTTGATCCTCCTGCGTTTACGACCCCTTTTCTTCTTTAATACAAAAGGCCTCTGAAATTAATTCCAAACATAATACATAAGAGCTCATGAGAAATTAAATGGTTGAGTCGATATGCAGCAAACGTACTGAATGCGTGTTTGAGAATCTTACATGTCAAGACTTCTGTAATGCCTTTGTATTTAACCTTCCATTTGATGTTTAACATCCCTCTTGGGCTCCAACTGCACAGGCAGGTATTTTCCAAATAATGCAGGTGTTTACTCAAGCTGATGCTTTGTGAGGGAACATACTAACAGCTTAACTGTAGATTTTTAAAGAAAAGCTTTGCTTTTCTGGCATATATTTTCCAAGCGGTAGCTGTTGGCTTCAATATCTAAGGTCCCATACATTGTAGATACTGAGGTCATCATGGACAGCAATAATTCCATAAATGTGGTAGTAATTAAGTTGCTATTGAGTTATTCATTTAATAACTGATAACTGTTCAAGGAGCACCAAATATATGCAAAGCACTATGGGAAACAGGAAGGCCCACTTGTGCCAAATTTCAAAGGACTTCATGAACTATGAAAAGGAAACAGAGGAAAGGGTACTTAAGAAGAAAGGATTACTCCACTGTTTAAAATATTAACAGTCAGGTTTTGGTGGCTGCCAGGATAAGAGCAACTAATAATTTTGGTAAATATTTTAATATAGAAGGCATATTAAGTTTAAAAAGTTAAAAGGCATGTAAGATCTGTTTTATTCATGTGATAAAAAATCAAAGACAGGAATAACAAGTAGATTTGCTGTTAAAATATAATCTGCCAGGGCAGGCTACAATGGCTCAGCAGGAAGATTTCTCGCCTGTCATGCTGGAGACCCAGATTGGATTCCTGGTACCTGCCCATGAAAAAAAATCTGCCAATAATGGGCACACAATTATTGAAAATACAATGCAAAGAAGGGTTCAAAAGGCTTCGTTAAAACAGAACCTCTAGATAAACTGCATCCAAGATTATCTCACATTTTAACTCCTTGAATGTTCACTGCAGCCCTTAAAAGCTTGATTCCATATTCTGTAATTGAATATTTACGGTTATTAATCCCCAGTCTGCCTGCCCTCCCTAATCCACTAGAGTTTTCCCAAACACGAGTATCACTAATATAAAGAACTCGTTTTCTTTAGGCTAAGCCCATTTATGTGAGGGTGGACCATATCATGCCTTGGATGATTCTGGTTCTTGATGTTTTAAAACCAATTTTCGTACCTTATGTCTGATGCTCCTTTTAGCTACTATATCAATGGAAGAGTAGAACATATGAAATAAAAATAAATAATAGGGGGAACAAATGTTAAAATAAATTTAGTTTGAAATGCTAGTGGTAAATGAAAGCGAGGGGTAAGGGGTATGGTATGTATAATCTTTTTTTTTCTCTGTTATCATTTTATTTCTTTTTTTGTTGTCTTTTTATTTCTTTTTCTAAATTGATGCAAATGTTCTAAGAAATGATGAATATGCAACTATGTGATGATATTAAGAATTACTGATTGTATATGTAGAATGGAATGATATCTAAATGTTTTGTTTGTTAATTTTTTTAATTAATAAAAAAAGTTAAAAAAAAAACCAATTTTCGTTTATTATATACAATGTATAAATAAATTTTCCTTGTAAGGAATTAAAACATTACATATAAGCCTGGTGTCCCCTTTGATGAGATGTTCCTTGCCACCACCTCCCCACCGCTGCCTTTAGCCTAGAAGACTGCTGGGTTTAAAAGAAAGAACACTGAGCTTGGAGTTAGAATAGCAAGTTCTTTGACAGATACTCAGACACAGGACGGTCCTGGGGCACAGGCTTAACTTATATTTCCTTTTTTAAATTATTATTGTTATGTCCATTAGTCTTGGTTATACTAGCAATATCCGGTCTCTCTCTTTGTCACAGGTAGATACTGAGGACAAAGATAACAAATCTGGGTTGAGCAATTTTAAATAAAGATACTACCTAAAGACAAAATTAAGTTTTTGCCTTCTTTTACACTGGAGATGACAGGGTGTTTCTAGAGAAACTACCAGTCTAATAAGGTAAGAAAATTCAGTAATGTGTCGTTGGCCACAAAAGCAAAATATCAGGATCAAAAGCAATTGTCTCACTATCGAATTTAATCGGTATGGTCAGTTTATTTAAAAAATATAATTACCGGGAACCAGAATAGGGAATGAGATCTTGTTATTCTGTACAGGTTAATGTAAAACCCAGATACATACCAGAATATTTTGGGCAGAAAATAAAGTATTTGCAAAGGCCCCTTGAGGGACTAGGGGAAAATGTGGAAATATTAAACTTCCCCACCTTGGGAATTCCTGATATTCTTGCAAGCATTAGTTAGGGGCTCCCAATTTAATAAATCAAGCCCTTGATCTTGGGCCTGCCCTTATGAAACTTATTCCTGCAAAGGAGAAACTAAGCCTACTTATAATTATGCCCAAGAGTCACCCCCAGAGAACCTCTTTTGTTGCTCAGATGTGGACTCTCTGCCAGCCAACTCTGCAGAGAGGCTCACTACTCTCCCCAACCCCCACGTGGAATATGACTCCCAGGGATGAGTCTGGCCCTGGCAATCATGAGATTTAGAATGATTTTTTGACCAAAAGCAGGGAAAAGAAGTGAAACAAAAAGTTTCAGTGGCTAAGAGATTTCAGTATCCAAAGGTCATTCTGGAGGTTATTCTTTATGCGTTAGATATTCCTTTTTAGTTTCTAGTGTATTTGAAAAGCTAGATGGGAATACCTGAAACTGCTGAACTGTAACCCAGTAGACTGGATTCCTGATGATGACTACATAACTATATGACTTTCATCGTGTCACTGGTTGTGGAGACCTTGTAACTGACACTTCTTTTATCCAGTGAATGGGCAGATGAATAATAAAATAAAGACAAAAAATAAATAAATAATAGGGGGGAAAAGAGGTATGGGATGTTTTGGGTGCTCTTTCTAAATTTTTATTGGAGTAATGAAAATGGTCTAAAACTGACTGTGGTGATAAATGCAGAACTACGTGATGATACTGTGAGCTGCTGATTGTATACTTTGGATTATTTGGTATGTGCATGTATCTCAATAAAACTGAATTTAATAAACAAACAAACAAACAAAGCAAGTATCTAAAATACTTCCTAACAATAGTCAGAACAAGAAAAAGAAAAAGAAAAAGAATCAGGATCACTGGGCTTGGAGTCTGGCTCCATCTCTAACAGGTTGTGTGACCCTGGACAAGTGTCCTGGCCTCTCTAGGCATTGGCCTTTTTCATCAATTCATTGAAGGCTGATTTAATGCACTTCAGGACCCTTTCCTGTTCCCACAACCTGGTTTCTTCTGCTGCAAACCAGCAGGTGGCAGTAACTCCTAGACTAGAAAGGAACTGTCACCCTCACAGCACTCAAAAGGTAAGCACAGTCATGACTGTAATGTAAGATAAACAATTATGGGACATGATCAGGGGACTGGATACAAATAAACTACTTCTAAGGAGCAGAGAGTGAAACTAATACTAATAGATAGAATGCTTGCAATGACAAATACGATTTGATTGAAACGGACTTATACTAAAAATTTAAACAGACATACCTTTCTCTTTATGGCAACTGACTGTGGCTTGGTCAATCTTGGGGGAGAGCTCTGAATATTTTCTTCTTCTTCCTCTTCTTCTTCCTCCTCTTCTTCTTCCTCCTCCTCCTCCTCCTCTTCTTCTTCTTCCTCCTCCTCTTCTTCTTCTTCTTCCTCTTCCTCCTCCTCCTCCTCCTCTTCCTCCTCCTCCTCCTCCTCTTCCTCTTCACTGCTCTCTTTAGACAGCTCCATCAGCTGCCCTCGTTCCCCCGACATTGGCCGGCTCTCCGGAGAATGCAAATATTTATTTTTCGATTGTACTTTTGCAGGTGATTGCCTACTGTTAGCTCTAGATGACAGGATTTCTTGCTCCTCCTTTTCCCAGCAACTGGCTTGTTCCATTAGTCGCTCAGCCTAAGGGGGGAGGGTAAAAATGGTGAGCCAGTAAGAGGGCAGTAACACAGCCAGCACCGCTCAGAATCAAAGGCAAAAGATTTCTAAGACATTTCTGATCCAGACAGTAAGCCAAGCAGCATTCCAGCTGCATCATCTCAGGACCCTTTTGCATCAGTTAGGATAACAAATCAAAGAAGAATGAGTTTCATGGGATATTTAGCACTATTAATGATGCAGTGAATTGATTTGAGTCCTTCATCACTACATTACATGCTCACTGGCCTGGAGCACTTGAAGCAAGTTCATAAACACAAAGAATCGATTGACATTGCAGCCCTGGAGCTCAGCACCCAATCTGATCTGATTACATGCTGTCAGTAGTGAAAAATGCTTTGTGATCAATGATAAATGTTTCATTTCTCATACTCAGTTCAGTAAAATTATCATGTCTTACCATGCAACCTCGGTTAGGGTAAATTAGCGCCACATCGTTTACACAAGCTTTTGACAATGATGTTAATGGTTTTGTTAGCTTAAGAATATTATAAGACTGAAGTCACAGAACTTAGGCCGATGATGCCAATCATTACCTCTTTTTCAGCTTCCCTCTCTTCTTCAGAAACTGCAGCATTAGAAATCAAAATTGGGGTCCACCTCAGACTCTCTGGATCAAGTTCATTGGCCCGGGAACAGGTTTTCAGCTTTTCCATGTGGCCCAATATCAACTTTTCCCTTCTTATGATGACAAATCTGTAATGTGATAAGGCAGAACAAAGTACAATCAAAGGCTAGCACTAATAGTATCTGGGTTTGGAAAAATAAGAAAATGGAGAAATGAAAAGGTACAATTTGAAATATGACCAACAAAAAAGTGACATTTTGTGTTTTCTTTTTAGGAGAAAGACTGTGATAACATCATTAGGGAACCTCTGCTCTAGCCCTGAAATGAACCCACCTAAGCTTCAGGGATATCTTCTGTTGGCCGGTGCCTGAGAGGCAGTGGTGCTGCTCAGGCCCCAGTACTCACTTGCCATCTCGCTTGTCGATCATGTGGAGGTGCTGCAGCGTGGTGGCAATGTCATGTGGGCACATGCCAGTAGCTCTGCTTATTGCCTTGATGCTGATGTGCCTCTCATGGTGGTGGTAGAGATATTCTAAGATAACGCTCTTCCAATAGGCCAGGTAGGAGAGACGGCCCAGATCAGAGAGTGGCTTTTCAGGAGACCCCGCTTGGCCTTCTCTTCTAGAAAGCAAATAGCCTAGGGCAGAAAAAACAGAAGTCCACTTCATTGTTTTGTTCCAAGAACTTGGAACAGGGGCCACTAAAAATAATATAGGTAGCAACGAGGTAAAAATATCACATTGGAGAGAAATGCATTAATTTGATGTATGTAGTCTCCTTTCAGTTATAGTGATTTGATATCCATGAAGTTTATGCTTCAAATCTTTTACAGTAGCACTGTAAAACTGTGGCATTGTCAATTCACGTAGCTCGCAGCAGCATTCCAAACACTGATCATGACTATTTAATGAAGACTAAATATTAAGTTTGAAGAGCAATTACTTCTGATAAGTCTCAATATCCAAGTCTCTCACCAGCTTTAGATTCTTTAAAAAATGAAATATCAGGCACATCTTCAGAAATCCTGTTGAAGGACCACCCCAAACATTAATGGGAAAGTTGTTTTCCACAGGAAGGACCTAATGACCCTTTGACAGCTGGGTCTTAATAAAAGAGAAGGGCCTCTTTTGACTCAGACTCTATATTGCTTGTTTATATTTAACTAGCAGGAATGAATGTCTTTTAAGTCAACTGCTGCAACTTATATCAGCTTTGCTAGCTCTATTTTCACGGAAATGAATTTATAATCCAAACCTAGAACATTGTTCCTGCAAAGAAAATAAAGTAAAAAGAAAACCTCCTTAAAACAGTTTCATGTATATTCAGAAAATCTCTGAGCATGCTTAAGTTTTTTCCCCCCATGTTAAGTTTTTGAACATGCATTCTGCCGTATTACTGAGAAGGTTCTTTGGCAAAGGAACTTTAAAATGAGAAAACCTTTAAATCTACTTGAAGGTAATGAATGAAAGCTGGCGGCTGTCTTGGTAATTAAGAGCCACTTAGGAGTACAGAAGAAATGCTATGACTAATGATGTCTACCTTACTCTAATTATCTATTTCAACAGCCCCACCTTCATGAACTTCCTAAATTTAAACAAACATCAACCACATACAGTAGGTGGCAGCAATTACAAAATCATGCTGCTCTGTACACCGTCCAAATCTTCAACATTTTTCTTCTTTATCTACATTTCCAAAATGGCTGCATTCTCAAGATTTTTCTCAATTTTGGATTTTTTCGTTACAAGGAAGAATCAATGCCTCCATTGCATTTCCCTGCCTCTCAAAAATCACTGCAAAGAATGCAGAAACACAGAACAAGAAATCCAACCTGAACCACAGAAGGTATAACCACAGCATTTGCATTTTGATGGTTTTAATCTGATGCCATTATGAAGAATAGGCATAAATTTAACCTTAGGTTTTGTTGAAGTCTTTCATCTTATTTGTCCCTTTAACTCATGTTTAAGTGCAAAGTATCTGATTGAATACAAACAAGCACCATAAAATTTTACAGTCAAAGCCACCATCGACATGTCATTTGGCTGCACGCAGAGGCTTTCTTGATAGCAGTGTGTCAGGAACGCTAAGTGACGGCCACTGTGCTGAATCCAGCCTCCATCATGCCTTGCCAAAGTGGAGAAAATCTCTCCATTGCCAGAATACAAAGGGCGCCCAGATCTCAGAACACAGAGCACATCCGTCACCTGCTCCCTAAGTTTTGGCACATGCTGAGAAGGGTACTCAATCGGCTAGAGGTCCCAGCTCTGTACTCCTTAAGGAAAGAACCACAGATATATGTCTGTGGTATCCACAGAACCGTGGATACATATCCATGAGATCCGTCAGTTAAAAGGCCCCTGCAGTAATGGTGAAATTCCCCAGGCCCTCACAGGTTCTTATCTGAACCCCACAGATGAGGACAGGAAGCTTCCTCTCAGCCATGCAGAAAGATTTCCATACAGCAAAAGTGTTCATAGGTGGTATGTGATCTCCCCACCTTATATCCCAAACTATGATGTCCCACTTGGGCCTTCTTTACCCTGGAAGCACACATACTTTTTCGTCCTGTCTTTCTTCTCCCAATCCCTACGTTGGGCTAAGAGGCAGGAGCCAGAATTCCGAATTCACAAAGTTTACAGTTATTCATGGTTTCACATCTGGGGTAATGCACATACATCTTATCTGAGCCCAAACCTAAATGAGTTAGGCCACTGGAAGTATCAGGCAACTTGGGGTCTGTGGGGAGTGAGCATGTAAGCGTGAATCTCTCAGCACCTGCTGCTTCTGCACGTTAAGCTGCTGTCTCTGGGGACACTCCCTGGGACACAGACTGGTTTGTGACTGACAAGTGCCATGGAAGAGTTCTGGGGGACTGAGGTGGGGGGGAGGGGACAGCAGGGCCATGAGCCTGTTTCACAGCAAACACCCTGACCCTACCCCTAGGAGCTAGCAAAGACTACAAGGCTGCAAAGCAGGGAGGCTGTCAGTACCTGCCAGGAAGTGATGCTTTCCTTTCCTGGGTGCTGAAGAGAAAAAAAACTGCAAACCAAAATTCCTACCAGAAAACATCAAGCAGGTTTTCAGGAATGATGTGCACCAACATTATACACCGTAAAAAGCCACTGCCCGGAGGGATCATTGCATTGCCTGCCTTTGGGTTTTTTTTTTTTTGGTTTGTTTTTTCTTTTGCATGGGCAGGCACCAGGAATCGGACCCGGGTCTCCGGCATGGCAGGTGAGAACTCTGCCGGCTGAGCCACTGTGGCCTGCCCTGGTTTTTCCTTTTCATCTCTGAGTGATGAGACCCTCGAGGAACTTACACTAATGCTGAGACATTTTGTAAGGCTATCAGGCTCCTCCTGCAGGAGGAATTTTTGGTTTTAAATGGGATATACTTGAACTATCAAAATGACCAACTATAAATTTTTGATTCCATACTAGGTAAGTGAAATCACTCACAGCATGTTACAACTTAAAACTTAGATGAACATTTGTGTCATGTCTACTCTACTCTATGGAGGAGGCTGATGCAATATTTAACTAAAATTTTACCTGTGGCAGGACTTTCCCTCAAAAAAGCTGTAGCTGGTAGTGCTTTACTACCGTGGGCTTCATAATATTGAATGTTTTAAATAACTTATTGGTGTCTTGTTTCTGTCTACTTTTTCCAGGATCCTCAAATCATAATTATTATATAACCCATTGACAGAATAATTTTTGGTAAGAACATTTTACGTACTGAGTATTTAATTATAGAGATGTGGTGGTTTAAGTTACAGCTCTTAAGTTTAACTTACCAAAAAGATTCCAAATAATTGATCTAAGATGCAGGGAAATAAAAAGCACTTATCTTGGAAGCCGGTGTATTATCCTGAAGCATCTGAAACAAGTACAATACCCCTGGTGAATAGATTCCCATGGTGCTCTACCACCTCTCTTTACTCAGGATATTTTCAATCAGAAAACCTAAACTATCCCTAGGGAAACTTGGTTGTTGCAGACTGGAAACAAAGTGATGTTTGGAGGACAAATCCCAGTAGCTGCAGTATAATTAATCGCTGGTGAAAACAATTCCCTTGAAATTGCCTGTGAGTCAGAGGTGCTGGGTGAACAGCACTTACCCAGGATCGTCATCGGGAGACTGGTAATTGAAAGCTGACTGGCCCATAAACCCCTCACCCAAGTCAACCACCTGATAATAGTGAGAGCTGCTTCCTCTCTAGCATCATTAGAACTACTTACCCAGGGGAAGGCGAGGTCTGAGTTTCTGTGTATGGGCCACACACTTAATTTAAAAGACTGAGAAGACGTTTGTTTAAAGGGGAAGAACAGTGTGATGCCTATAAAAAGTAAGCATTTCTAAACTGTACTGTAGGGAACCTAAATTCACCTACCCCCATTAAGGCTGATCTAATTGTAGTAAGAGAATCAATTATCATTTTAACTAGTCCTGATCTCCTGTGTTTGAAATGGTTAAATCTCTCCCAGGAGGAGGAAAAAGAAGAGGTTTGAGAGTTGTCTTCATGTAGACAGGTCCAATAGGATAAGGAAGGAACTGTCTAGACAAGGTCAAGATTTGTTTTTGCAGACCCAAATTCCCAAATCAACTTAACTCCCAGCATAATAACTGCAAGGTTAACCTTCATTTAATAGGAAACATTCCTTCCTTTAAAAACTAATAATATTACAAGATAGTAGACTGAACCAGAACTGGAATGATGCTGTTGGGCAAGGATGTGGACATGGATAAGGACATATCCTACAAAGGCAGCCACATCTCACCCCGGCACACCTCTATCTTCTACTACCTGGACTCAAACCACGCGAATCTCTCAAACACAAAAGTGTAAACTCTGGCAAGCTGCACCCAGCTTCCATCTGTCTGGATTCTGTTAGTTTGAGGGTCACTGGCTGCTTTTAGGGCAAGATAATCTTCAAGGATTCATGACAAATACTTGTTTCGCTCAGGAAACCCCACTGAAAGGTCACTATTAGTGGATACTGACCGGGTTGCAAGCCTGGGAACTACTACCAGGCAAGGAATTTATGGCCGTTCTTGAGTGGAAGGATTCTGATGACTCTAACCATGGATCTACTGATTAAGGATGGAGAGTCACTGGTCTACTCATCTGTTACTGATTTCTGGGGTTAAGCCACACTGTGACCAAGTAAACGAATGGCATATTATCCATCTAAGTGGTGATTAATGAACTCAACAGACTATTTATGCCCCCTTCTTTAAATTTTGTGGTGATTTTGCAATTAATGCAAAAGGAAGCTGAGTCTTAGCTCTCACACTGTCTAAAGAGAGGAGGAGTGCTCTAAGTGATCTGTGACATGCCTGAAATCTCACTGCTTTCCATTTATTAAAATGGAAACTCCCTAACAAAAATGAGAAATACGGATTCTTCAGACATTTTCTACTTTAAGACATTAGTTTTGAAAAGGTGGAAGTTTAAACTTTCTCTCCCACAGTCCTTTCTCAGGATGCCAGAATACTTCCTGCAGACCAGCAGTTTTCAGGACAGTCACAGCAGCACCACCTGGGAACCTATAAGAACTCAAAATTTTCAGAACTTACCCCAGACGGCCAGGTACAGCAACTGTGCTTTAACAAGCCTCTAGGTGATTCTAATTTGGTTTGAGGACCACTGCTATGAACTCAGCGATAGAGCTACTGATTTTGATGAAGATGTAAAAACCTCCTTGTGCAGTAAAGAGAGGCACTGAAAAGGCGGTGGGACTGAAGAATCTCAAATAGGGAAGGAGAGTCTCACTAGCTCCTTTGCGGTAAGAAGTGGGGACAGGGTCTGTGAATCCCCAAAGTCCGCCATACTGAAATGTAGCAGACACCAGTGAGTTGCTGGGTGGCTTTGTCCTATGTTCTATGCCTGTGCTTCTCAGCCTTCACTGAGCAAACAATTGCCTCTTGTTACAACTCATATTCTGATTCAGTAAGTCTGGGGTGGGGCCCGAGATTTCTGCATTTATAACCAGTTCACCCCCCAAGGACCATACCTGAATAGCAACGGTTTATACATTAAATTAGTGGTTCTCACCGGAGCCTGCCCATGCCAAACAAACAAAAAACCAGTGGTTCTCAAACTTTTTTGGACTCAAGGCCATTTTACATTTCAAAAACATTATTTCAGATCCCAAGGAGCTTTTGTTTATAAGAGTTCTATATCTATTGATTTTACTGAGAAATCTTAAGAATATGTATTAAGTCATTAAAAATAACAATAAACCCACTATATGTCAACATAATTTTTTAATTTAAAAAAAGTATAACAAACACAAACATCTTATGATCATTCTGTTCCACATATATAATCAATAATTCACAATATCATCACATAGTTGCATATTCATCATCATGATCATTTCTTAGAACATTTCAACATAATTTTTTAATGAAAAAAACTACTAAAAAAAGACAGAAGAATGGCATTGTTTCATACTTTTGCAAATTCTTTATCATCTGGTTTAACAGAAGATAGCTAGATTCTCATATTTGTTTTGTCATTCAAACTGTTGTGACATGGAAGGTCATGAAACCTCTGGAAAACTCCACTGTAAACTCATGAGAGAATGAGAATGAAACGGCAAATAATATTTTACTATTATATGAAAAGACTTTTGTCCTTGTGGAGTCTCTGAAAGGGTCTCAGGTATCCCCAAGGATACTACAGATTGGTGAAAAGCATAGACTTCAGAGCTAGACTGCGTGGAATGGAAATCACATGCCAGCTATGTGACCTCAGGCAATTTATTTAACCTCTGTGTGCTTCAGATCTCTCACCCATAAAACGGGGATAATAATCACAGCCAAATCTTAGGGTTGCCTTAAGAATTAAATGAGCTAATACAAAGTCTGTAGAACAGTGCCTGACATATCACAGTGACTCTATGTTAAGTACCAGCTATGGTTATTTAAGGTATTAAATGAATGAAATCTCAAGGTGATTATTTGGATGAGAAGATATCCTTATGCAGAGGGAAAGAAATAACAATTTGTACAGAAGGCTGCTCTATGGAGTCAGGTTGAGAAGGGATGGATAACTTTTCTTTTTCTACTTTTGATTGAGGCAACTGAAAACCCTTTCATTGCCTCAGACTGAAGTTCTCCCTCTAGCTTCCTTGCCCCTTGTCCCCGCAACTAACCAAATACAAATTTTATTAAAGAGGCTATGAAGAAAAACTTTCTGCCTCAAAAATGGTCTCAAGAAAATGGAGACTCAAAGTTCCCAGCAAGCACAGTTCTGTACCCCCAAATTCCCTATGGTCCTTAAGTCCTTAACTTCAAGAGCTACTCTCAGCAAACAGCAAGAACATCAAACCACAAAAACAATGGCTGCTTGAGGGCTTCAGCAGAACCAAATGTTCTAGAAGACCCAAGCGTGTCCCTGAGGAAACGTGCTAGGCAAGTGAAACCGAGGGAATGGAGACAGTGGGTCTCTGGGAAAGAAAAGCAGGCTGCCCTGGGTCACATACCAGTCTGTTTCTCTAAGCCCCTCTCTTAGATCTCTCTTCTTAAAGATCCCACAAGTTCTTCAGCAGACCTCCAGTACTGAGCTCTTACTCAATTATATGGAGGGGCCACAATATTTACTTCTGAACATTCCGTAAGGCTACTGGGGAGAGGAAGGGTGTCCTTCAGTTACCCCTGTGGAAAGTAACAGTAAAGCCATGACTCCCAGCAGCTGTGTTTGAGCCTACAGACCAGGCCAGAATTTACCAGATAGGCTCCAAGTTCTTGGGCGGATGTGGGTTCCCTTGAAAGAGTAGTCATTCTGTGTGTCAGTCTCCCAGGGAAAAGGTAAGTGATTAAACAGAAAATGAATGCACAAAAAGGGCATCAGGCAGGCAGGAAAGAAGGCTCCTCTTCCTCTGTGGCACCTTTGTATTGAGGACAGAAAATATTCTGAATATTTACTTGAGTTGGGGGTAGCAAGAGCAGGTTGAAAGTCCAAGACACACACCCCTGTGAGACCTGAGATGAGGCCATAGGTTATATATATTTTAATTTTTTATTGTATAGTATAACATACATACAAAGCAAAGAAATAAAAAAGCAATAGTTTTCAAAGCACTCTTCAACAAGTAGTTACAGGACAGATACCAGAGTTTGTCATGGGCTACAATATCCCTTCTAGTTGCTCCAGAAAATAGAAGGCTAGAAGGTTTAAATATTTTTTTTTATCATCACAATTGACTTTTTTTCCTTCTTTTTTTGTGAAAATAGCATATATACAAAAAAGCAATAAATTTCAAAGCACAGCACCACAATTAGTTTTAGAACATATTTCAGAGTTTGACATGGGTTACAATTCCAAAATTTTAGGTTTTTACTTCTAGCTGCTCTAAGATACTGAAGACTAAAAGAGATTATCAATTTTAATGATTTAGCATTCATATTCATTTGTTAAATCCTATCTTCACCGTATAACTCCACCTTCACCTTTGATCTTTCCATCCCTCTCTTTAGGGGTGTTTGGGCTATGGCCATTCTAAATTTTTCATATTGGGAGGGTCTGTCACTAATATGGGGTAGGGAGATGGAACTATCTGATGTTCTGGAGAGGCTGGGCCCTCTAGGTTTCAGGACTTATCTGGACCAGGAACCCATCTGGAGGTTGTAGGTTTCTGGAAAGTTACTCTAGTGCATGGAACCCTTGTGGACTCTTAAATATTGCCCTAGGTGTTCTTTAGGACTGGCTGGAATGGTCCTGGTTTGGCAAGTTATGATAGACAGAAATATCTAACTGAAGATTGCGTAAGAGTGACCTCCAGAGTAGCCTCTTGAGTCTCTGAATTCTTTCTGCCACTGTTACTTTATTAGTTACACTTCTTTTCCCTGTTTTGGTCAGGATGGAATTGTTGATTCCATGATGCCAGGGCCGGATTCATCCCTGGGAGTCATCTTCCACGTCGCCAGGGAGATTTTCACCCCTGGATGTCATGTCCCATGTCAGGGGAGGGCAATGATTTCACTTGCAGAGCTGGGCTTAGAGAGAGTGAAGCCACATCTGAGCAACAATAGAGGTCCTCCAGATGTAACTCTCAGACATACCTAAGCTAAGCTTCCAAGCTTCTCTGCTACCTACATAAGCTTCACAAGAGTAAGCCTCAGGATCGAAGGCATGAGGCCATGGTATTTTTGTAACTTCAGTAAGAATGTCTCTGTTTATTTCTCCTTTTTCTATCCTGTTTCTAGCCCAATGGTTCTCATCCCTGGCTGTTCTTTAGAATCACTTAGGGGCTTCTAAAAACTACTGGTACCTGAGTCTCACCCAGCCTAAACTCTTGCCTGTCTCAGTTTATATTAAGGAAAGGTCCCTGGGGACTATTCTTGGGTCAGAATAACACGGGCACCTAATCAGAGGTCCAAGCAGAAGGTTAAAGCTTGGGGAAAATAGAGTACCTAAGAAGTGAGACTAGGGAGGATGATGGTCACTTGGTAAAGAGAGCACTGTAACATACTCCACAGAGGTTTCATTTATTTAAACACTCACCTAGGGAATATCTGCTTGTATATTGCATGTCACCACAAGCAAGTTCCTGGTACAGGGCATTACCAGAATGCAATTTTTCTTTCTAAGATGAACAACTATGGAAATAGATTTAGTCCCTTGATCTCCCTTTTAGGAAAATGAGGTGCCTGTAAGGCAGGGAAGAATGTGAAAGGTGAACAAATTTGTATAAAATGATAATGAAATGAGAGATGTTATACTCTTACCAATATTACTTATGCCCTAACTAAAATCATTTGGGGAAAGCAAGAATTAAAAAAATATTTTTATTTAAATACATTTGGCAAGTAACCAAATTCCTCACAAATCTAAATAAAGCTCTGCTCAGACATTTGGAGATATTTATTTCTGGTTAGGTAATGGCAAAGAACTGGTACCATGGCCTTCAACATGTCAGAAACTGGGAAAAAAAACCCATCAGAGTAATGCCTTCCTTGATAATTTCTTCATATTCTCCAGTTCAACTCATATGTAAATTCTGGGAAGTTTTACAAAAACCAAATTTATTTAAAAAAACTAAAAGATGAAGTAATTTAAAATTTTAAAATTATTTCCTCTCTTTAAATAGGCAAAGATCCATATTAGAGATTCAATTGGAAAAATAATTTTAGGAAACCATTTAATTCTATATTTACAACTACAAAAAAATAAAGCATCTTACTCGGCCCTTCGGGCTTGTTCCCCAAATTGAAACCTGGGTAAAAGTGCATTATTTTGATGCTAAAAAACCCCTGCAATTTAACTTTTCCTTCAATAAGTTAGTAAATACAAAAGGTGTTTTTTGTTGTTCTTATTGTTTGTTTTTTTTGGCCTACTTGTGTAGATGTGAGGTTCTGTGGGGGAAGCTGAAATAGTTTATTCTGATATCCAGTTATCCAGGGGCGGGGACCATGTACATCAATGTAGTCTCTGCTTCTGATGTCAGAACCAGGCATTGGGAGACACAACAATCAGACAAGCAACTTGCTTTTCCATTTGTTCTCCCACAACCCCCCTAAAATGCCAGCTGTAATTTCAAAAATAGGACAGAGTATGTTGTAATTCCAATTCTGGGTGATGAGTTTTCACACAGCAAATATAAATACACATGAAGAGAGACAAAAGTGGGAACACAAATCTCTCTAAATTTTTTCTTTGTTTTCAAACAATGTACAGTTCAAAAAAAATTTATCACTCTTTGAAATAACTTCCTAAAATCAAGATACAGCCCATAGCCCAATCTGACTAAACATCTCTTGTTGGAAACATAAGGTAGAGAAACTATCTCTAGTTGTCCTCCAGTTATCTAGACAAACAGTCCCATACCACCAGTCTACAGGAACATGAACTTTTCTTTTCACTTATTTTTTATTTATCTCTCATTTGCTTCCAAGCTGGATTTGAGGTAAAATGCCCCTGGCGATGAATGGTGTCCCCACAGGGTACCTGATGGGTTCATTTTGACAGACGTGCAGAGCAAATGCGCCCCTGGGGGGGGGGGGGGGCACGGGTCAGAGTGTTCAATTAAGCGACTGGCTGGTTGGGCAGTGCATTTGGTGTCCTATGGGCACCTAGCCTTTAATCTTATAGGAATCTTAAAGTCCAAATTGGCTGGGGTTAGATGTTAGCTTTTGGAAAAACAAAATTATTTGCAATATGGTCTCTAGCAGTATTAAAAGACCTTGACACCTTCAGGTGGTAGGTGGTATCTCTCTCTGAGCTCTCTGAAAGAGCCACCATTCTGTCCGTTGTTTAATATTAACAGTAGCTAGAATTGAGACTTTAGTAAGTATATTAATATTAGGACAAGCTTTAGCCACTATAAACAATCTTACCCCCATGAGCCTTTACGCCTTGTCATCATTATTAATCAAAGAATCCCCTTCAATTTTCAAAGGATTGGAAGGGTTTGGTTGTGTTCAACAGGGCCTACCATGTGCTAGGCACTTCTCTGGATTCTAAACGTAATGAAGAGAAAAGCCCTGCGAATTTAATTTTTAAACTAGTGTGTAATTCCTGAACACAAGAATCACAAAATACGTAAACAACAGGAACTTAAACAGACATGGCAACAGCTAAAGTTCAATTTTTAAAAATCAATTCAATATGCTACACTGCAAGCAATCAATCACACTGCAATCACTTACAAATCAAAATATAACATGGGTATTCATGGGGACATGCATACTTATGAACAGCATATGATGGAACAAGTAGAAGAAACTATAAATTATGTAACTCTCTTGTAATTACCCTGCTTGAGAACTGAAAAAACTTCCTGTATAATTTTGCAGGAGAATGGAGATAGAGAGACGGAATCACTTTTTAGTTGGTTTTAACCCTTCAACAGCTATTTAATTATCTGTGATCCAGTCAAAGAAAGTTGATGCTTAACTGAAGAAAAGCTGACAGGGAAGTATTTCAAAGTAATCTCTGAAAAGCTCCAGATTATTAATGAAACATAGTGATTTCTCCTCTTGTTTAAAAAAGATTTATCTAAGTTATTGGTAAAATAAACAACGTTTAAAACAAATTCACAGGCCTTTTTTAATTTTCTTTCTGAAAATATTATGGGCTGCAAGTTTTTAACTGGATGCAACTAAAAACGGCAGGGGTGGGAGGCAGGCAGAATCCTCACACGTATCTTACGTTCTGGCAGGAAAAAGTTCATTAACTTCCTGAAACTCATGGGGAAAAGCTCACATACAGAGCAGGATTTCTAATCTAGAAATAGATAATCAACTTTTTAAGAAAGAAACAATCCATTTTTGCAAAAAAACTAATCAGCAGAACCTACCTTTAGTACATTTTAAAACATTCTAACCTTTTTCCCTTGTTAAAAGCCTAACTTTCAACATACTTCTACAAGCACTGTTTCTAGTACTTAAAGATCTGTCTCAGATTTTGGAACTGCTTAAACACTCAATATTCTGGGAGGAAGGAATGGAATTTCCTATATACACTTAACAATGTCTGCCTGTATTGCTTTCCTTCATTTTAGATCTTAAAAAAAAAAAAAGGAAAAGGAAAAACAGAAAATGAGCCAAAAAAGTTTCAATGCTACATAGTATCTCTTCTTTTATCTTCTTGGCCTCTATGTTATGCATTTTTTCTTTTCTTTTTTTTTTTTTTTAACATGGGTAGGCACCAGGAATCGAACCCTGGTCCTTGGGCTTGGCAGGCAAGCATTCTTACCTGCTGAGCCACCGTGGCCCGCCCTGCATTTTTCTTTTGTCCACCCCTATTCTGCACTGCCATTCTTTGCCTGTATCCTCCATTCTGTCAACACAAAAGCCCATAATTATGTTACTCTAGGTTTAAGAATGGAGGCAAAATTCAGAGATCACTGTTGGCTAATGGGCTACAGTCAACATTTGAGAGGATATGATTCTAATAAATTTCAGTACATTTCCTTCACATAAAAAGTTCTGCAAAGGCAATATACCAGATACCTGTGGACTCACACTTTGATCTTACAGCAGTGAAGGAGAGAAACTGCACTGGTCTCTCTTTTTAAAACCTTTTAAAACTTAAAAGAATATAATACCACTTAAAAAAAAAAGGTTTCCAGTTTTAAAAGTCACAAAACCCAAGCTCTAAGGCAGGTACCATACGACATGAGCTTCCCATTTTAAGAGGATCACTTTAAAAAAAAAAAAAAATACAGAAAATTATACAAACGTTTAGCCTAGTGGAAATATGGCAACTATACTTGTAACTATTACCCAGGATCAAAAAATAGTTTGCCAGCTACCCGAGAAAACCCTCCATTTGCCCCATCCCAATCACCCCTCCTTTCCTCTTGCCCCACAAATAATCACTATCCTGCCTTTTACAAAGACCCCTTTTGTTTCTTTATACTTTATCACCAAATCATCCCAGGCACTACAGTATAGTCTTGCCCACCCCACCCCCAAATACATACATATATACATTAATATATATATATATATATTTTTTTTATATATATCTGTGGGTTCTCCCCTCCTCCTTTCTTTTCCTTACAACGTATCTGTTAAAGAACCGGGGCCATTTGCCCTGTAGTTTCTACAGTGTGGATTTTGCTGATTGCATACTTGCAATGCAGCTCAATAGGTTTCTCTTTCCTCTGTATGTCCTTGAAAAGTGGCAGCTGGATCCAGAGGCTTTGATCTCACTGGCAAGGCTATCTGGGGTGGTACATAATTTCTGGTTGTCTCCCTTTTTTTGATGTTTGTAGCTATTGATGCTCAATTTCTAGTTTCATTAATTCATTGGGGAATTGCAAAATGGTGATATTTTAATTCTATCATTTTATTTTATTAACTGTAATACTTTTATAAAAAGATGCTTCCCCTTAATTTATTATTTGGTTACCTAGTGGTACAGTTTATAAAGGAAAGGTAGAATAACTGCTTTATTTATCAGTATTGAGTATTGTGAGCTTTAATTTTCAATACCATCCTTTAAATTACTTTGTTTTTTAATATCATTATAAACTGTGAATTTAAACATTTAATGTGTTTCAATCATTGCCATCATTAATATTTATTGTCTGGTGAGTGCCGCTTTTAGTTGGCTCCCGAGTCCTTTTGATATGATTCTAATAGTCTTTGCTTCCTTGCTGTGTAACATGACAAGAAGGAACACTCTTTTTATACAGGAAGCACTCTTCTACTTCAATTAAAATGATGACTCAATTTGTCCCAAGAAAAGATACATACAAATCTGTTATGTAAAGTGAGATTGTTCTGTATTATTTAAATTTTCTCAAGTTTCAGCAATATATTTCTCAGTATCTTCTGCTATGTAATGGCATTGCATATTTTAATGAGAATAAAAGGTTACATACATAGCTGAATTACTTTTAATCCACTCAATTATTTTTATAAACAGTACAAACATTAATTTAGAACAATTTTGTTGAAAGAGTTTCTTTATGTTAACTGAAAGCAGGACTTGATATAAGTAATTACAAAAGAAAGGTTTCATATTGGTAAACATGAAAATGTAGCACAAATATCAGAATAAAACCAAGTTAACCAAAAACTATAGGGAAGGAAAAAAAAAATCAGATACCTAACTAGTATTTCCCAACAGAATTCTAAACAAGTTGCAGAAAATCATTTACTTTACCTGAAATGGAATTAACATAAAAAAAATACTACCTCACAACCAGCTGAAATCATAAATCCCTTGTTTAGAAATACCATCATAAGATAGGCTTAGTAAACTTTTATCTTAAAATATTTGACTTCAAGCATAATGTCTCTACTACAAGCTGGAAAATGTGTTCAAGAGAATAGCTCCCTTGAAAGCAATACCAGGTATAACACTAATTTCATCCAATTGGAACAAATCTTTCCTGATCTTGTTTTAACAGTGGAAAAATGTGTCCCCTGCATAGATCTTAACAGAAAAATGGAAAAGAGAGTAGGAAGCCTTTCCTCCGGGGCACTGCAGCACTGCCAGCCCTGTGCATGCCTCTCACACCTGTGACTGAGGGATGATTTCTCCTCGTGTCTGACTCCTCCACCACTCTACGGGCAAGAACTGGGCCATTCATCTTTACGCCCTCATCACTGGGGCAGTCCTTGGAACAGTCTATGTAAAACATGTTTGCTGAAGCAAGGGACAGAGGGATAAATAAATGAAAACAAAACAAAACAAAATAAAACAAAACAAAAGACTAAGAGGAGAACTGAGATCAAGTATCAGTTGTGCCATTAGTTAGCTGGATGAATCTGATGTTTTGTCATCAATAATGAAGAGATTTGACTAGACTAGGGATCCACTTACTCCTTCCACCCCCCACAACAATTGTTGATTGTGTGCCCACTGTGTGCCAGGCACAATGTTCCTGGCTTGGAGTTCAGCAGTGAAGAAGTCCCTGCAATCAAGATGAACTGGGCCAAGGTTCCATCTACTGACGAAAATTAGGTAATTCTGATACTAATTATCTAAAGGAACTTCTCCCAGCAAAGGAGGTTTCAAAATGACTCACTGCAAATGCCAAGTCAATGTTAGAAATTCAAACAGACAAAAGAGTTGTTAAAAAAAAAAATCTACCTGAATGCCAAAACTTGAAGAAACTGTGAGCCATGTAAAGTGAAATGGTAGCTTTCAGAAAAAATGAGGGACTGCAGACCTTATGTTTCATATTTACAATGTTTTCATTGAAGCAACCAATACAAACTATTCTATAAGAGCTACTTATTTGCTCTTATTTATGACAAGCTTAGTTTTTATAAAGAGATACATAAATAACTCATTAGCTATACTGCCTCACTGCAACTCATTTCAATGCATTCAGTAGCAGTCAACCTCTGAATAAATCAGAGAGCTCAATTTTCAACTTTGATGTTATCTTTAGCACATTAAAATATATTGTACTTCAACCCAATATAATAAAATAGTAACAGCAAAGGCTTTTAGTGCAACATATAATAATAAAAAAATAAGGATAAATATCCATTTTCTTTATTATATTATAGAGTAAAATCCTATTAAAATACATGTCATCCTTCTACATGACTGTGCAGGTCAAAACACAACTTCTAAAGGTCAGCCAAAGCCTGAGGGTACGCACAGCTGCTGACCCTGTCTTCCAACAAGTGTCATGGTAGAGGGGCGGGGTTCTCTGTCTCAGAAGAGGCTATGAAGGACTTGTGAACCATTTCAAAAGCATAACTTATTACTCTTTAATGAGTCCCTTGACTTTGCTCACCCATGGAGGGTAACTGCTGGAAAAGTCAAGCAAGCCTTTCTTGACAGCTTCTTATGACTAGAGTTTCCTTCCAAAAATAAATTTATCTAAGAATGAATTACCTGGTAAGAGAAAAGTAAGAGAAAGATAAGTGTCTTCCCAATGAACATGAATGTTAACTAGGCCACAGCTCTCCTTTCTCTGACAAAGGTTTACAGTAGATAAAGACAATCTCCTTTCTGTTGCAATTTAAATGATCTCAAGATAGAGGGCTGCACTTAGGCAGAAGAGCCCAAAGTCAGGAGTACCAAGAACAAAAATACTAGTCCTCAAAGGAAGGCAGAGCATACCTGAGATTACATGAATATGTTCTAATAAAATAAAATTCTTCCTAAGAATCATGTGTGACATCAGAATGCACATTAAGAAAGTTCTTTCCAGGGAAACATTTGTTCAACAAACAAAAGGACCAACTAAGTGCCTGACTCTTGCAGGAACTGAGTATATAGTAGTGAACAAGACAGAATGATGTCCCTGTCCTCATGGAACTTAAACTTACTTCTGGTGAAGGAGACAGAAAATAAACAATAAATATAGAGAAGATAAACCCAACTTTCTAAATGACTTTGTACTTGCTCAGCCTAGAGTACTTGGGGTCAGAGCTCTCCCTACCCCCCAAAAAAGGAAAATTATTGAATAAAAGTTGCTTAAGTAGGTAAATTCCTTATGCCAAATTTATAGTTCATTCATTTAATTTGTGTGATTCCTCATAGGGAGTCAGTGTTTTCAGTCACATTTCCATATACCTAAGATACACTGTCATGATCTCACAAAACATACCTCTGATGCTAGGGGTTCCTGAAGGGGAAAGTCAAATATTTATCCAACAGCCTAATCAAGAGAGATCTTACGCCCTAAGTGAGTGCTTCATGACCTTTACTCCATCAAGGACATGACAAAATTCATGTCTCACTGGAGTAGCTGAATGAGGTGACTTGGGGTGAGGTGACAGATCCAGGAGTTCTGGTCACCCTGAGGCTGGGGAAGCAGTATCTCTGCCTACTGGTACGTATTGTCAGGCCACCCACTGGGAAGTACAGCCCTAAATCAACCACAACAGTACAGAAATCTCCAGAGACCCTTGTTGGGGAAGTTTGGAACCTTACCAGGACCTGTCAGGGCCAGGATGCAGCTCCCGAGGGGAATCTGTTTGCCCCAGTATTGAATTTGAGAGAAGCTAGTGACTTCCATACAGTCCTGGTTCCCTGGAGCTTACATTAAGGAAAAGTTCAGAGTCCTGGAACCCAATGGACTAGATCCCAAAATTCTACCTCCGACTTTCTATAGAAAATCAGCCAGTCAGCATTAAACATTTATTCCAAAAAGGTAGGATGAAATCACTCTGAATTCTCTGCTTAAAAGCACTTCAATTTTACTTAAATTGCATTTTGGAAAGTTTGTAAGTAGAAACTCTTTTAAACAAAATAGTCTTTTAAAGTCAGACTGTTAAAACTGGAAGTTGCTAGCTGGCAGCTTGAACTACTACTAAATATATTCCTATATTTAGATATCATTTAACACAACACTTAAGACAGTAGCTGGTATCTAAGATATGAGGGAATATGTTTTCTTATTGAGAGAGGACATGATTAGCTTCCCAACATCACTCCCTTTAGGTAGAGATGAAATATGTGGCTTTCTTTCTAATTCTACTTTATGTACTTAGAAGGATAAAGTAGAAGAAGGAAACCAGAGTAGATGCTTTTCTCTTTTTTTGTGGTGCTCCCTCAAGAAATCAGATCTATAAGACAAGCCTGGGAATCATTATAGCAGGTGGTTGTGGTACCTGAGAAAATAAGCAAGAGATTGCTGTGATGAGAATGAGAAGGGGAAAAGAAAGAAGTTAATATTCACTGAGAAGGAATTAAGGTATAAAATTGTACCCAGAAGTATGTTTCCTTAAAAGTTTATTGTATTTCCTATTTTTCTTAAATCCAGTTGTATGTCGTGTTTAAGAAAAGGAAACAAATGGAAGGACACTGATGACCACGCTTATGACATGAACCAAGTCTGAAACTTGCAGGCATAAAACTGAGTTATCTGCCACCATCTTCCAGCAGTGCACGTTAATTACACATTCAGCTTTTAAATAGTACAGAGACCTCAAGAAAGCCAAGGCTGAAACCCCAGTATGTATGATCATAAAAAAGTCAGCAAAGGGGATTTCCTGAATTAAATGCATAATCCATTCAATTACTCCTACTTCTATAGCTGTGGTCCTATTCCATAAAGGACAATGCTGCCACACGGTACATATTTTAATACTGAATAAACAAAGCCAAGAATTGAACCAGTTTATAAGCTCTTTAAATTATTTTACAAATAAACAGGCAATTTTTTAAATGTCTGAATCTACAACTAACTGATGTTTTAAGTAATAAACTTGCCATTTGTATACTACTTTCAACAACCATTATGGATACAGGTCTATAGACCCCTTTAGAGCTTCAGTTACATGTCCTAGTCCACCCCCCTTAAATCTTTAATATAAGACTTAAAATCCTTGTAATTATAGTTTAGTATGTTTGATTTTTTTTTAATTAGGAAAAAATGTTGAAGTTCATCAGAGACCTTGTACTAAAAACCCATTTGGACATCAATTTTTGTTTCCTCCCACGAATCTCCTTTGAACAATCCCAATTGATCACTGATCCACTGGTTCCACTGATCCACTGATATATGGTAGTACAACAGTCCCTCTCTCGTAAAAACAGAAACAACCACGTTTCTGTGCTGCTGCCCCCACCCTACCAAGCTCTTGACAGTCAACCTTTTCACATCCACTTCTTTAAGTCCCACTTAAATCCCAGCCCTCCAAAGTAAACTTCTTATAATTTATCTTAACCTTTTTCTTTGGGGCAATGAATACTAGTTGGGAGGGAGATCTTAGAAAAGTTTCTTAGTGTCTTTGTGCCCCAAAAGAGAGCTGAGTAACTTATCTGGTAGGCCTTTGTGAAGACGAGTTACTGTGTGTAATTCAGGTGAGAGTGCCTGATTCATGGCAAGTACTCAAGAAATGATAGCTCAGCTTTATGATTACTGTTACCATTGTTGAAATGCTGTGACCTCTTCTGGCTTCCCTGACACATTCTCTCCTGATTTTCTTCCTACTGCTGGATCCTTTTCAAATTCCTCGATGAGACCCTTGTCCTCTATTAGCCCCTTAAATGTTGGAATTCCATGCCCTCCACCCCCAGCTGTCTTTTTCCTATCCACTTTCCTTAGGCGTCCCTGCCTACAGCCACGGCTTCAAACGCCACCGCATGCCCACCACTCCCTGTCACTCTCTTCACTGAGCACCAGACTGCATGGATGGCTACATGGGGATGTCCAAAACTGCACTCACTAAGTTTCCAAGCTCAATTAATGAATTCAGTCAACAAGTATTTGTCAAGTACTACTATGCGCCAGGCAGTATTCTGGGTGCTGCTGAAAAAAAAAAAAAAGAAGTTAATACCTGCCTTTATGTCCATGCATCTTCATTGCTACTGCCTTAGGTCGGGCTTCATGGACTCTTGTTGCTTAAAACAAGTTTCTTTTTAATTATAGTAAAAAGTGCAAATAAGAAAATAAAAACGGTACGCAATTCTAATTCTAGAGGTAATCTGGAAGTGTATTTCTTACCTTCCTGTGCACATACTTTTTTTATCCTGTGCACATACTTTTTACGTAATCGAGAACTTATTATACATACAATTTTAAAAGCCACTTATTTTTAATAAGCATTTTCCTGTTTTATTAAAAAGTCTTTAGAACATAATTCTTAATGTGTAATAATATTCCATTTATGGATGTAGTATAATTTTCTCAGGGGAATGGTTCTCTCTAACTTTTGAATATCAAGGCTCTTTTGGGATTTTTTTTCCCCCTATTATAAGTAATGATACTGTAAAGGACAAATGTTCCAAAACATTAACTCTTTGAATGACAGGCTTGTGAGGGATTTCATTTTCTCTTATTATTCACATGTCTTTCCAACTTCCTATTATGAGTTATACTGCTATAATTAGTAGAGGAAACCCACTTTTTAAAAAATAAATAATTTTAAAAAACCAATGTTGCTCTGTTAAATATAAAATTTAATCTACTTCATTGATTTCCTTAGAATAAATTCCTTTTAAAATTACCTGTTAGAGGTTTTTACATGCTGCCAAAGTTCCAGAGAATGTTTACCAATTTATACTTTCTCTAGTGTTAATATAATAGTGTTCATCTTATGTCAACTTAGATTTGAGTAAGTTTAAAAGGCTTTGCTAACTTAACAGGCAAAACTTCAATCTTGCAGTTATTTGAATTTGTATTTTTAAATTACTAATAAGATTTTTTCCTTCATATTTTCATAGCCATTTCTATCTGAGAGACAATAGAATATAGCAATTAAGAGTTCAAAGTGCTTGATTGTGAATTGCTGAGTGTATGTGTTGGGAATGTTTCTTGTAATTTTTTTTAATTAACAACAACAACAAAAAAGTGCTTGAGTTCAAATTGCCATGGCACTTATTTTTTGGTGTCACTGTGTCTCAGTTTCTACATCTGTAGAATGGGGTTAAAAGCACACATCTCAATTATTGTGAGGATAAAATTAATCAATACACAAAGTCAAGGCAAAGACTAGAAGAAGGACAATGATTCTCAAGTCTACATAGACTCCCAATCTTTTCCCCTGCATTTCCATGATTTTGTAATGCGCCTTCTTACTGATAACACAATGATCTCAATAAATGCAAAACATCTTAAGTCTCCAATAATTCTGCTTTGTATCACTCATGATAATCCTGGATGCTTAAAAGACATGTCTCACATTATGTGGGTATTCCATCATTCACATGCCTATGTTACAGAAATGAGCCCAATAGTATTTGAGACTCCCTCCAGAAGAAGGCTGTCACCAGACACCAGATCCAGGGGATGCACAACCTCTCATTCTTTAAGAGACGACAGAGATGAAACTTCTATCATTTTAACCTTTGCCAATTTTGACAAAACTTTACCATGCAACAGGGCACTAAACAAAAGAATCAAGTATTATTAAAGTAGTTTTATAGCATTCCTTTGTTTTTGTTTTTAGGTTTTTCTAGTTTAATGATAATGAGTATATAAAGATTCCATATGAGTTGATGATTATTGCTTTTTCTGCCTCACTACAGTTTTTGTAGCATAGACCTTTACCTAAGTTGGGGTCTCGTCATTTGTAAGACATTTCTGGGCTTGATGTAGTTACTATGTCAGAGGGTTGTATTTACTGAATGACTCAGAGGCTCATATAAGTCTTAGTTGTCTCTACCTCTGCCAATTAGGGGCATTTGGTCATTACCACATTTCTACATTTTGCTCTAGGAGACAGAAAGCATAAATCCCCAATTTCCATAGGAAAAAAAAAGTTATCACGGAACCTCCCCCACTAAAAAGCACTAGGCTCATATACAGCTACACAGGGGAATTCTACCAAACCTTCAAAGATCTGATAGCCCTAATAAATTGTCTCAGAGTACTGAAAATATAGAAAAACTTCCTTATTCTTTTTTATCAAACAAGTGTTAACACCAATAAGTAAACAAAAAGATATTACAAAAAACCTGCCTATGACTATTAATCTGAAACTATTAAATAAACTATTAGTAAAGAGAATCCATTACTATACCGAGAAAATAATACCAAATGAGATTGATCCCAGAAATACAAGATTTATACTGTATTAGGAAATCCATTATTATAATACACCTTATTAAAATATCTAATGAGAAAAATTATGTGATTATCTTTATACTGATAGAGATGCTGAAAAACTCTCTGGCCAGATTCAACACCTATTCCTGATAGAATAGTTAAGGAAATAGGAATTGATAAATAGACCCAAGTACTTGAGAAAATATAGTATATAATAAAAGTGGTATCTCAAACTGGAGCATTTTAAATGAATGGTGCTGGAGAAAAAGATAAAGTAGATCCATACTTAATATCAAACATCAGAATAAATTCTGAATCTATCAGAGACATAAATATAAAAAAGGAAATCCACATGAGCAGTAAGAGAAAATATTGGTGAAAGCATTCTTGAGTGCATGAAAAGTTATACTAATTATGATTAAAAATCCAAAGGAAATAAAAAAGTGGTAAATTTCAGAGTATAAAAATTTTCAAAAATCTTTTGCATGAAAAAGCACAAATAAAAACAATCACCATAAAAAGGGCAAAAGGCAACTGACAGACTGGTAGAAAATATTTGCAACATGTCAAAAATAAAGGAATACTATCCCTAATACATTAAAAAACTCTTAAAATGCATGTGAAAACTACACTGAGATACTATTTCTCCAATCAGATTGGAAAAAAGTGACAATATATTTTTCTGGCAAGAGAAAACACACTCATACATTACTAGTAGGAACTGCAAATTAATCAACCCTTTTGGAGGGGAATTTGGCAACACCCAACAAAACCATCAATCCATTTACATCTGACTCAACAATACCACCTTTAAGGAATTTTCCCTGAAGATACTCTAACAGCAAAACAACAAAAATATATATCCAAGGTTACTCATTACGACAAAACATTGGAAATAACCTAAATGACCACATATAGGAGAGCAGATGAGTAAACACTGGCACAGCCACACAATGGAGTGCTATGTACCTGTAAAGAGGAGCTCTTGGAGTGGTAGGGAGTGATATCCAAGATACAATGCTAAGTGAAAAAAGAACTAAAATGCCATAGAGTATTCACAGTTCACAACCTTTCGTATAAGAGGAAAAACTTGGCAGATGAACTCACTGCCCAACACCCACGGGGGACATGACTTCAGGGTTGTAAATCTCCCCGGCAATGGGGAACCTGACTCCAGGGGATGAACTGGGACCTGGCATCATGGGAATGAAAAAGTCTTCTTGACCAAGAGAGTGAAGGCAGAAATGAGACAAAATAAAGTCTCAGTGACTAAGATAATTCAAACAGTTGAGAGGTTATTCTGGAAGTTATTCTTACACATTATATAGCTATCCTTTTTTAGTTTATGTTGTATTGGACTGGCTGGAGGAAAGTTGAGCTGTGTCCTAGTAGCCTTGATTCTTGAAGAAGACTGTATCTCTTACAATGTGACTGTGTGATTGTGAAAACCTTGTCTCTGATGCTCCTTTTATCCAGGGTATGAAAAGATGAGTTGGGGGGGGGGGGAGGAAATATGCAGCTATCTGCTCATTTGCACAAAGATGGAAGGAAAGATAAACTAGAATGGAAGGAGATTGGTGACCTGTAGAAAAGGATCAGGGAATAAGAACACGGTGGATGGAATGGGGGTGGGAAGTCACACCTTTCAGGGTAGGCCCTTTTAATAAAGTTTTTTTTTTAACTTCTATTTTTTGCATGGACAGGCTCCGGGAATCAAACCAGAAATGGCGAGAATTCTGCCACTGAGCCACCGCTTTAACTTTTAAAATCATGTTAATATTTTACATTCCTTAAAAAAACCAAAAACAGGGAACAAGGGTGGAAGAAAACCCATAATCGCAAACAAACTGAAACAAATAAGCCTATCTTTGTATTTCAAATGAATGATAAAATCACACTGAAGGGAAAAAAATTGAAAAGAACTGACCCAAGTACATTTGAACACAGTATTTCAACTAGATACACTGAGGCTAAAGACAAAAAGAACTATACACAGATAGTGACCTCTAGTTAGAAAGTTTATTTTTCACAGAGGTATGAGTTAGCAATTTTGAAACTACTTAATGTGTCTCCTAAGACTGAGCATATAAGTAAAAATATCGTGCATAATGATAGTCAGGTTTCTCACTGACAGAAACGGAGTTACAAATATGGAAAGGAAGGATATAATAAAACCATGGGCTGCTGATCTAGAATGGAAGGTATGAACTCACGACAGTGTGTGTGTGTACATATACATATATATAGACATATATTTCTTTTCCTTTATATCTGTCACCTTCCTACTCCCTTCCCACCTCAGCTCTGTCCTCTGAGAGGGTTGAAGTAGTGACACCCCAGGATCTTGGTTTCTAAACATCATTCTTCACTATATGGAACCAAAGGTCTTATTAGAAATGGTGATTCCAGGGCTAGGTCAGGAAAGATCAAGATGAAAAGATGACTCTGGAACATCATGTTGTGGCAGAAAGTAAGTAAGCTTTCAAAGGACTGGGATATGTCAATAGGACACAGGAACCAGTGTGAAGTAGTTTCCACTGACTAAATATGGGACAACGTGAACACAATGAAAATAATGGTAGCAACAAATTATAATCCATAGAATAAAATAAGAACCCATGAGTTACTTAATGATATAAATAAGTAAATGAATTATTAGATACATGGGGAAAAAAGAGAAAGCTCTTCCTTACAGTGGAATGCCACTAATAAGTAGAAGACACAATGGAATTAGAAAACTACCATTTGGTAACCACTATACTAATAATTATTTTGGACAAAGAAAAATAAATGAATGCTAAAACTAGTAAGTGAAATTGGATGGTAGTCCAAAGTATCTCCTCACCAGATACTTGCTTGCAAAGGAAAATCTGGCAGGTACTACCTTAACTCAGTAATGGGATAAATAAATTAAAATATGACTCCTGATAAGCTGTACTGAGGAGGATATAATGTTATTTCCTGTCAAAAATGTATAACTTGAATCTAATCACAATGAAATATCAAATGAGGCCAAATTGAGGGAAACTATAAAAAAAAAATGTCATGCCAGTGAGAAAAAAAGCCTGAGGTACTGTTTCAGATTAAAGGAGACTCCAGAAACACAGTAACTAAATGTACCAGGTGGTCCTAAACGGAGGGAATGCTGAACATTAGATAAAAGTGGCAAATCAATATTATTTTTTTGGTTTGATCATTTGTACTATGGTTATGTATGAAAGCACCATACAATGAAGTATTTAGAAAGCACCATACAATGAAGTATTTAGGGGTAAAAATATATTTGTAATTTACTCTCAAATAATTCAGAAAAAGATTATATATATGAATGAGAGAAATAATAAATGCCATAAAATTTGGGGAATCTGTGTGAAGAGTATATAGGAACTCTTGGTACTGTTTTTGCAACTTTTCCCTAAGTTGGAAATTACTTAAAAATAAAAGATAAGTCAGAGCTGGGCAAGTCTGAGAACAGGGACAAGCCAGGGCCTGGTGGGAAATACTCTGGTACTCCAATACCCAGCAGTGCTCTGTGAAAAACAGCAGTTCCTTGCCTTGCCCATGGGAGGCTCTGATGCCAAGAACTGCAAGAGCTTTGTGATTAGGGGGTTTCTCTAAGCCTTGAGATATCTGTTGGGGAAGGAAGGTGGGTTGGGGTGGGTGGGTATGGAGACAGAGATGGGATAAAATTTCTGACTAAGGAAGAGGAGGGACCCACAAAGAATGTAGGGGAAAGGAATGTGGTATCAGCTTCAATCAATGAAATCACTCTCTCCTCCACGCCACTTGTTTTGGGCAGAAAGCCACAAAACCGATGAGGTGGTTTATGAGCAAGATGAAGTTGGTGCTGTGAGTCACTCTGGCCGAGCTCTGCAAATGACATGCTGGGAAGCCCTACTCTAACAAATCCCAGACAAGCCAACCTAGGAAGAGAGATGAATGAACACTTATTCCAAGGGCAGCATTTGGTCCCGTGGATGACCATTCTGTCCCTCTTGACTAGCTGATACTGTCCTGGAGAACAGTATAGTATTCAAAGTTTGTGTTCTCCAGTTGTTTATATACATACAGCTTATTATATTTTACCCATATCTGTGATCCATTCTGCAAGTAGGCACCTATAGCTTTCTTGTTCCAGTTTGCTACCCTAGCCAATTATTACAGACAAAATAAATATTTTCATGGTTTACAACTTTTCTTGACTTAGTGAAAAAGTAGCCCTTGACCAAAATAGAAACCATTAAAAAGCCCCTTAAAAAAATAGAGTAGATTTTAGAAAATTTGCAATCTTAGTTATCTTTCTTGCCCTGAGCTCTGAACTAAGAGGTCAAAAAGGCGTATGAGAGGTCATTGGGTTCATCCCCTCCCTCTGCAAAAGAATAGATCTAAATCATTCTAGAAAGATCCTATCTATCCTTATTTTAAATAACTCCAAAGAAGGAGATGACATTTTTTTTTCAGCAGTCTACTCTATCTTCTTAAAAATCTTTGTAGCTGTGGTACTTAGATTCAGTTGTCAACTTGGCCAGGTGAAGGTATCTAGTTCTGTTGCTGTGGACATGAGCCAATGGTATGTGAACCTCATCTGATGCTCATTACACCTGCAGTCGGCTAAGAGGTGTGCCTGCTGTAATGAGTGATGTTTGATTTAATTGGCTGGTGCTTAAATGAAAGAGCTCAACATAGTACAACCCAAGCAGCTCAGCATACCTCATCTCAGCACTTGTAGATCAGCCCAGGCCTTTGGAGAAGCAGAAAGAATCACCTGGGGAAAGATGTCGGAACCCAGAGGCCTGGAGAGAAGGCCAGCAGAGATCGCTTGTGCCTTCCCACATAAGAATCTCAGTTGAAAGTTAGCTGCCTTTCCTCTGAAGAATTAATGAAAGAAATCCCTTTTTATTAAAAGCCAATCCATCTCTGGTATGTTGCATTCCAGCAGCTAGCAAACTAGAACAGTAGCCAAGGAGTTCTTTTGGTTTTAAATGGAATTTCTATGAAGCTTACACCAATTCCCGCTCTCCTGGTAGCCTCTTCTCTAGGGGGATAACTTCAAACCCTTTCAACTTTAATCATTCAGCACACTCCTTGGCTCACTCCAGAGTAGAGGAAGGAGTACAGGAAAGAGAAATTCCAAAAGCTACACCCTCAGCACTATACTGCCTGGATGTATACTGATGGATAAGTATTCCTCACAATGGCTCTGAGGCACCCAGAAAAGGTTGCACTATGTTCCATTACTCATGCTTGAAAACACAGGTAGTAAAGTGTAAATAATAGGGTGGTATATGGGAATTCAATATTTTATGCATGTTTTTTTTGTAAACCTACAACTTCTCTAATTAAAAAACAAAAAAACACAGGGTAGACTCTAATTCAATTTTCACTAAAATGGGTTTAGCATTTGAAGGAGAATGTTTTTGTACCTGGTTTATTTTTTTTGAAGGAAGCCTCAGTACCAGATCATGCCAAACAAATAAGATGCTACTGTATTTAAAGACTCGTATTTTGGTAAGTACCAGTCCCTTTTTATTTTAGGCACAATATTATTGTGTGCAATGACCTTATCACTTTGAGTATTCAATTCAAATCAACAAAAATACATAAAATTCAATTACTGAGTGCACTGTCCTATCGGATACAAGGAAGACGGTATCCAAGGAGTTAACAGTGACTTGGAAATATGAACAGACAGGTTGGGAGAGGAGGAAGTGGTCAGTTCAGGGAAGGGAAATGCTGGGACAAAGAATGGAGGTATGGGAATGTGCTTAGAACATTTGAGGGAAAAGGAGATTAGTAGATGAAAAAGCCTAAAAGTAGGATGGTATTAGGTGTTGGAAGATTTTGACTGTTGAGCTAAGAAGTGTGCCTTATTCTGTAAGCATGCAGACACTATCAAAGATTTGAAACTTAAAATGGCTGCTATACATACCAGAAAGTTAATATTTATGAATAACTTATGAATGGTGGCCACACAAAACTTCAGAACAAAGATCAGTTTTGCCCTTAGAACCAATCACAGCTAGAAGTCCATGAAATTAAAATAGTGAACCCTTTGTGAGATGACCCTCCATGGGATAAATAGTTTCCTGGATAACTAGGCCAGGAAAGAACAGATAAAACTACAGTAATGAATTAATAACTGGAAATACTACCTAAAAATATTTCTACCAAAAATATTTCCTTTAAAAAAACAATATTCTTCAATGTCAATAAATTACAGAAATCTATCCAAAATTGCTACATTTACTTCACAACCAGACTTTTAATATTTCAATAACTAATAATAAAGAATTAGCAATATAATTCTTCTTTTCCTAGGTTTACACTGTGGTTTTCACAATGATGCACCTCATGAAGATTATGTGATTTCCTAAATTTTTCTTTTTTTAGTTTAAAATCAGACAAACTGCAATCTGATCATCAAGCTGGTTCCTACAGACAGATTTTTACATAGCAAGAAATGATTATTATCCTGGGGTACCTGGCTATCATCTTATATGAGTATTTTGAATCAATTCTCTACATGTTGCCTTGATACTACATTTACATATCCAATATACTATAAAAAAGGAGAAAAAAAACACTCATTTTTTTACATTATCCTGTGCATTTTTTATATTATATTCTGATTTTAATTGAGGTGGCTCACAGAATACAAATGCATATAAAACATGTTTCTTGAAAAATCTCTAGATACAAACATTATAATAATTTCCAGCATAGAAAAGGAAAATTAAGATAAGAAAATACAGCCAAAAGGATAAGCTACCTGAAGAACTGCTTTTCTAAATGGAACTATTCCTTTTCTGTTCAGAACAGTACAAGGATTATAGGCAAAATTTTAGAAAGCCGAAAATCCTTTTAAATAACATTTCCTTTAGCTTTAATCGCAAATAATTGCCTCTTTTGGTGCTAATGAGCATGAGCACCACTGAATGGAATGTAATTCCACCGGTTCATTCAGTGTAATGGCTTTGTGAGCTAGTCACACCGAGAAGAGATCTAGTCTCAATTTCCTAGAGTACAATGACTTGAGCAGCAGTATATTTTTCACTTAAGGAAGATTTTCTAACCTATGTAAATATAAATACAAAGTCCATTTTCTATTGATAAAAACAACAAAGGTTAAATAAAGTTTTATGTTTTACTGTTTCCCATAACAGCCATCAGCTCCCTGGGTCATGAAAGTAAATTAAGTACTTCACTTACTGAAATCAATGAGAAATCGTCCAAATCCTTGCCTTTGGTGCTGGGGCATGATCATTATGCAGGAGACATTATACTTCTGCTGGCAAAGCTTTTCCTAAGGGAAGGAGAAACAGATCAAGTATGTCAGAGCTCTGCTGAAGTGGGCAATTCCCCGCACCTACATGTAAAATATTCCACTAAGGTAAGCCATTGTGTTAGGTTAGGATCAAGCAAAATAATCCTGCTGTGTTAATCAAACTCTCAACTAACAACACACCCTCAACTCCAAAAATGTTTCTCAATATTCTTGAAAGCCAGTACCATAAAATATGATGAATAAAGATGACCAGGAAATATAAACCAAATGAGACACAAAAAAGACAGTATAGAAGAAATGCTTTCCATGCCGAAACAACTTGGGAGATGGACAAAATAGCATCCAGAGAGTCACCCAACAGGGTAAGTTAGGACTTGGCCAACTACCTTGCTAAATAACTTCAAACTGCAACAGCAATCTGTCTTTTGCCTTTCAGCAAATGCCCCAGTGAAACTAGAATTAGTATACGTGTGGGTAGCTTTTACACAAATTCATTTCTCCTACAAATAAAAAGTAAAACTAAAAAGTGAAATAGTTGCGCTGCATTTCAAACCAGGAAAACAAGACAAAACAAAAAGACAGCAATAACAAGTAACACTACAGCCTTCAAACAAAAGTGTGGCCCAAATATTACCAAGAAACCAGGAGGAAGACTGGGAAGAATATGGTGGCAAACAGCTTTATAGTTAAGGAAGAATTGCAATTTTCATGGGATATAGTATACTGCTGCAGCGATATATTATTCAGGGTACACAGAAGCCGCCAAAACTTAAAGAGAAGATCTGAAAAAGGCTTTTGAGGTTGTGAATGCTCTGTCCAAACATAAACCACAAATAAGATTGACCACAAATGGTACTAACCACATCAAAGAATTACTATAAAACACCCAGATCTTTAATGAACCTATTTGAAAAATCACAGGAAAAGGCTGTGGGGAAAAACCCTGCAGGGAAGAATTAAAGACTTCTTTGTGAGAGAGATATGCTCCCAACTTTTGCATATTCCTAGCTGTTTGTGGAGCCTCTAAAACATGAGGAGGAAGAAATAATATCTGTCAGTTTTCCTAAGAAGATGGCTTGTCCATCACTGGATGTGCACCTCACTACCAAAAGTTCAAATAATGTCTATTTTACAAAGTCAGACAAATAGGCCACCCCTCTAAAAAGAGATGTACTCTGGGTTAAAAGGACTCATCCTTGATGCCATTTCAATTCAACAGAGATACCATTTTTTGTTTTTGCTTTTTCCTTAACACATGTTGTTATAGTTAGATTTCAAAATATAGATAAAATAACTGCTCTTTCTTTCCTGTCTGTTTAGACTCATATATTATGTGCTTGGAAAGCCATATTCATTGCAATCTTGGTCATTCTCTGGCTATTCTTGAACTGCCTTTCTAATATTCTCTATACCTGAAAGGGCCACAGTCCTCCACATTCCAATTTACACATCATAGTATGGTTTAATTAATATTTAGTCTTTTAATATGGTTAATTTTAGATCACCTTATGTTTCACTATACCACCAAAGGATAAACATACATACATATATATTCTTATATATATATAAGAATTATAGCATTCCAGGTAAAAGAAAGGGTAGTAGCTGCTGCCATACTATAGAAGAAACTGTGACAAAATAAGAGAAGTAATCTGAGTACAAATGTTAAACAACCTGGGAGGAAGAGCGGCAAAGCTACAAATGGCAAGTCCCAATCAACTAGAGACATGGGTACGAACCAGAGGTGACACAGAAGACTCAGCAGGAAAAGGACAGCAGGCACCATTAAGATCTACATTTAAGCTCACATACATTTAGACAAACATCATTTTCTAACAGGGAGGACAATCAAGACCACTATTCTTTTAACTCTTTGGAAAAAAAAATCTTTACACATCAAAGTAAAAGATAAAATTTTCAATAAATTATATAAGTGAATTTCCTCCCTATTGTATTATTCTATGTTAATACTCTGTCATCTTTTGAATCTGAACTGTGTACATTAGCATTCTTCTTTTTCAGTCTAAAGCTTTACCAAATATATGAATTAAAACATAGAGGCAATTTTCCATGAGCGCTGACACAGTCATTTCTTTGTTTATGGTCTCTGGATTGTTTCTTAAAATTCAGAGTAATTACTGTTTGCAAAGTACCTTCATATATATTCTATCTTTTCATCTTCCATAAGAACGACATTTCTATAAAGCATTCTATTTATGTAATACAATTAAAATTCACTAATCTTATCATCTAATATGAGAAAAATGTAGAGTAAATAAAACACATGGTTCAGATAATTTACCTTCTGCTTGGGAGTCTCATAATTACCTTTGCTGCTTATATACCATTCTGGTATATTAAACCATTTCCTAACTGTCACAACCTGTGTAAAGATCTTCAAACCCAGTTTTCTTTCTTTGCATATGAGTTATTGTTTCTCAGAAGTCTTTGAGCAGAACGAGAGACAATCACTTTGAACCACTGAAAAAGAAGATATCTACCCAATATGTCAACATCTCTCCTGTGCTAACAACTGGAAACATTTAGGCTTTCTAATGGTGAAGATGTTTTAGATCTTAAAACAGCAGAGAGAATAAGAGACAAAAGTGTAAAACTAGTCATTATATAAGCTTGACTGTCCAAATGGCAATGTTCTAAGTCACTGAGATACTAATGACCATAAAGGGAATGCAATGAGGAGAAATGAGAATTCTCTTAAATGCCACATTATACTGAAATCTTTGTGTAGACTCTACTTGAGAGGAAAAGGAAATAAGCTTAACATTTAAAAAATGAAAGATGCTAGATGGTCTGCAAGGCAGGAATTATAATGTTACATGGATGCTGGCAGTCAAGATAGCACACAGACCTCAGCTCCTAACAGCTCCTTTACTTGCAAACTTTCTAGGCATGGGCACTTTTGTTGTTTGTTGTTTTGTTGAGCTCTAACAAGAACCTGAGCTTTCCAGAAACATGTATCACTTATTCAAATTATAGTCGTAACAAAGCCCTGTTCAAAGAATTGGGCTCTACCAAAATCAATTTGAAAAAGAAAATGAAGGTCATGCTGGCTCTTGTTTTTACCTTAGAGAAGTATCCAACCAGATGACAGCCCTTTTCATCATTTTTTGTAAGGACATAAAAAAGGAATGGCTCGACATCATAATATAACGTTTTGTGGTCCAGAAAGAGCTTGGCTAACAAGCAAAGGTTTTGGCAATAAATTTTGCTCATATTCCCATCAACCTAGCAAAAGAAACAGACAACATTATTTTAAACAAAAATTACCACTCAATATAAGGTTGTTTCTTCAATATGTTATTTCAGAAAAATTTTATTTTTATTTCTTAATCCCAAACTGAGACATTAAAATATTCCACTAAGCAAGTACAGAGTTCATCAGAAAATAGTTGTCATTTGGCATATCAGAATTCCACCATTCTCTTTCAGCTATGTGAATAAAGGTGAAACCACTAGCAGTGGAGTAATTTTTATTTGTAATTTATTATGAGCTAAAAATTATCAGACACGTTCTATCTCTTCATTTGAACCATGTAAAAAAATCTGGATTAAAGGAAATGTAAATAGATTAAAACACTTCAAGCAAGTTCATTTTTTATATTATTTTCAAACAGGCTTCACACCAAAATATAAATGAACTGTATTATTCTGATTCCCCATAAGTGTAAAAAAAGAGGCTTCCATTTTGGGTTTATCCCAGGCATCATTTGAAATATAATTGGAAAAGATAAAATTTCTATGTTGGGAATACTTACAGAGAAAGTGAGATGAATTTCAACCTACAATAAGTACCATGATTACAGTCTACTTCTATTCAAAATAAAAGAACCAAGCTGTGATACTGATGGTTATAGACAGGAGGCTAGGCACAGACGCAATTTCTTTGATCAAATGTAGTCACTTGTTAAAAAGAGAAAGCACAGCAGATCCAAGGAGAATTTCTCTAGCACTATTCTTAAGGGAAAAGGATATTTGCGAACCAGCGCTCTTTAACAATGAACTTGACCGTTCTGGAGTCTCCTGTGGACCATATGGGTTCTCATATTGCAGAAATTATTTTTAGACTTCATATAACTATTTCCCTTGGATAAAACCTAGGTCCCACAGATAGCAACATAATCAAATATGGGTAATGGGCACAGAGGATACAATTCTCTCTTTAATTAAAGTAAGTTTTTCAGTATTTGGGAGTAAAGTCCTTCTGGAAATGGTAATACATTATAAAAAAGAAAGACGGAGATGTGTGTCTCTCTGAACCAGAAAAACAATTAGAGAGATGGCACAATGCTGAAGCAAAATTCTCATTAGTTGGGAAAAGTTTAATAGGGCATGCTTTCAAGAGTGATGGATGAAGAGAAGATAGGAAAGTATTAATCTATGATTACTCTTAATTTACTTTAAGAGCTATTTGGGAAACTGCTAAGAGAAAAGTTTCCTACATGCTGTACTTTAAATATTAACTCAGATTCCAGAACAGGAATCGTGGCAATTATCTGCATACATAAAATTTTACAAACCTGCTTCTGAATTTGCCCTCTCACCTCTCTACGGTCCAAAAGCACCTGCCTTGGAAAAGCAGACCATTCTTATGAATAGGCTGGTTCCCTTACCCTTGGGTTGAGAATTTCAACTCCACAGGCAGACTTATGCTGATTTATTTAATAATTAATTAAGACTAACATTGTGTCTTGTTCACTGGGAAACAATGAAAGACAGTGATTTTTTAATTTTGGTTGGAAGAAAAGATCCAAGGTATCAAGAAAGGAGCCAATAGGGAAGACGAACTTGTGATATCAGTTAAATGTCAAGTGAGAGCAGCTCTGTGGGTCTCAACTAGATGGTGTTAGCTGGGCATTTCTGATAAAGAAGATACCATGTCTGCTCTGTAAGGAAAGGTAGTTATCAACATCCAGGAACGAAAAGCAATGTACCAAGTGGGCAACAGAGAAGAAATCAATAAAGCAGGACAGTAAGAGGTACTTAACCGGAGTAAAGAGAATAAAGGTGAGAATTAAGAACCCTGTGAAGAGACAACAACATGAAAGAAAGGTTTGGTCTGCTCAAGGTACAACTGACTCAGATAAACTAGATCTGAGACTGACAATAAAACATAATTAAACAATGAAACTATATAGAGGCAAAGACCTTCTGCCACTAAGTTAATTCTGAAAACACAAAATGTTTTCAACAAACGCACAATGACAGACACATGGCCACAAGGGGTTCCTGTGAATAGCAGAGTGCTCCAGGGGAGGCCATCTATCCAGATGGGGGGGCGTCCCAACATCTGCTGGGGTCTTACCAAAAGGATTATCCATCCTGCCAAGAAATGGGTGGAAACACAGGTGGATGTGTATTGAAGAGATATGTACAGCTGCTCAATTCCCTGGAAGAATGAGCACCTGCCAGACACTGGCTGTAGCTGCTGAACAAAGCTAATTTCTCCTGCCAAAGAATGTAGAATTTACAAAGAGCTGAGGAGATCATAAATTCACTGATGCATATATTTAGTGTAGACAGGGATTTGGAGGAAGACACAAAGTTAATGTAATAAAGTAGTGAATCTTCATCAATCTAAATAGTTGCTTAATATGGTAAGATAAATATTCTAAAGCATGGAATCTGAATTTAAATATCAAAATTAAATAACATATTTTGCACCTTCTAGAAACATATCAGTACATAGTCAATAATTAGGATCATTAAGTTTCCAAAAGCTGGATTTTTATTTCACACATGCTTACCTCAAATACTGAAAGGTCTTTCCTTCGGTAAATTTCATTTGCTGGAGGATGATACCATCCACACTTCTTTGAGTGTCTTAGCAAAATGTTTTTACTTTTCATGTATTTAAGACAGAATTCACACAGGTAAAGCTTTGGTAATCTGTTACAAGTTTAAAAATCAAATAATCTATCAGATTGATTGTACTGTTTAAAAGAAAAATGATAAATATTGTTCAATTTTTTCCTAAGGCATAAAAAGGCTCTATAATACTATATTTAAGACAAATAGCAACCGGCAATAAAAAGAATATAAAAATCTTACATTATTTTTCAATACATGTTGTCTTTACTTTGTGAACAAATGATTTATTTTCTCTGGAGCTACACAAAGAAAGATTTTTTTGACCTGGATTCACCATCCTAAAAATCAACAGTAAGGATACTATCATGTCAGCTGACCATGAATTCTTTTCAAATTTCAGATTTAATGTCAATATTTTTAACAGCATATATGGCCAGTGGTGTGAATGTAATAATCTTGTAATAAGAGAGAAGTGGATTTATTATGTTTTAAATATCTGGGTATTTCTGAGGCAGAGAAGTCTTAGTTGTTTCCATTTCCACTTCTGGATGAGGTAACTTTAAAGTTATCATAATAGCTATATATTGTTGAATGCAGCAAATGTAGGACTGAAAATGAAAAGAGCTAAATTTCTTCCTACTGGTTTTACTGACTCTTTGAGTAACATGAGACAAACACCTTTCTCACCCCTGCCAATTTTTCTCCACCTTAAAAATTAGGATTTTTATACTTGTACTCTATCGATGTTTAAATGGACACTGCTGGTTTTTACAAGAAAATATTCAGAAATATTTTAAAGGTCTTTGGGGTACAAGAATGGGAGATAGGTTTTGGGGAGAGATAGACACGCGACAATAGTAACTTTAAATACCTGCATTTAATGTGCAAAATTTATTCGAAACTCTCAGAGCACATGACTTTTATGATTATCCACACAAACTAATGCTCATAGGCATTTTACAAAACTGTTCCAGAACACACAGCTAAGTGGCATAAAGTGGGAAGAGAAATCAAGACTCCTGACTCTTAGATTGCAACTTAGCTTCTAAAACCCTTCCCCATTTTCTCCAGTTAGTTGACTGGCCAGACACCCACCTGCGAGTGGAAAGGACATCTATTCTAGAAGGAAAGCAAATGTGAGATTATAACTTTGCCGGCTAAAAAAATTGAGAAGATACTAACAAAGTATAATCTGATGTGAATGAATGAAGAAATCAATTCACAATATACCCATTTTGTAGTCTGTATATTTATATTCTTCTCATAGCTAATATAAGTTCAAAATAAGTGAAAAGTCCAATACTATTATATACTCTACCAAAAATATACAAGGGTTAAACAAATTTTTTTTCATGACTTGGCCTCAACAAAATCAACATTTGCCAAACTAACCCAAGTGAGAAAGCACAGTCTAGAAGCTAATGAACAAAAATTCCAATGCCTATGTAATTAAGAAGTGTAAGGCATTTACATAGCACAGAGAACTCTATAAAAAGATGCTGGCAAAAATAATAGTTTTAGAAGCACTCAGAATGGAGAACCCAAATTTATTTCCCCAATCATGTAATTCCTGCTTTATAATCAAGAATTTTCCTACCTCCTACATCCATTACACTAAAGTTATACATCTGCCATGCTTACTCCATTACCTTGCATATTCCTGTGGGTAAGGCGAGGAGTACCAGGTTTGGATTTCATATTTCCCAAATTCTATTACAGAAGGATACCTGCCACAGTCTTCTACTCCACTTTCACATTCTATTTTCTACCAGAGATAAAGAAAAGAAGAAAATAAAATATAAATATTAGAAGCTACTTTTCGCTCACTTTTAGGTTCTTTCATCCATGCCTACGAAAACCTGTTAAGATCAGAGCACTAATCTTCATTGTGAATTTTGAGGTTGTTTAAAAAAAGCACCATTGGCTCCTGTGAATTAGTGATCACCTCTGTATAAGATTCATATATAAATAAACGAACTCCCTTAGAAACAGTATTTCGAAGATAGGAGCCCGAAATAATTATATACAAATGTCTAGCAATGAATTTAAGGATCTGTTGCAATGTTAAAACTGAGGATGAGATTGTAAGACAATGCAGCTGTTGCACACTCTCACGGTACCCTGTTCCTCCAGTAGGTAATATTACACTTGACTGTATTTAAATTACCAATTGTGAAATTCGTGGTTTAATATCCGTCTTCCCTGATACAAGACATCAGTAAACTATGAAGTTAAGGAATCTGCCTGCCTCGTTCACCTGGTATCCCCAGTGCTATGCCCAGTACAGAATCTGCCATATAACAAGAAATATTTCTTGAGTGAAAAGGCCAGTTTTACCATGTTAGAAAGGAAGGGATTTAGATTTAGCACCATCCTTCAGATAGCAGCCTGTTGCTCATCAGGTTTATACATGAATGCCGGAAGTAGGCTGAAAACATGATAAAATGTAAGGACTTTCAATCTTAATTATTTGCAGAAAAACCTTGATACCTATCTAAGCTGCATGAAAAACAATACAAAGTACTCTGATAGGGGCAGAATGAGAAATGGAAATATCCAGTAGCCCCTAAGGTAGAATACATCAGAGGTATTTAAGCCATGTGGCTGCTACTAAAAGCTTAAAAGACTATAGACAGGGAGCATGGGTAGCTCAGTGGTAGACTTCAAACCTGTCATGTATGAGACCCATGTTTGATTCCTGGCCCATGTACCCCCACCCAAAAAATAAGGACTATAGACAGTCCTCTTTCCCACCAAAAGGAAGTAGGATGGGGCAGAGGGCATAACAGTAAATACTGTCCCACAGAAACTGAATAAGAAACTCATGATTCAAAAAATAAAATAGGAGACTTCTCAAAGAAGCCTTACCTTTTAACATTTTGGTGATAATAATCTAAGTACAGTTAACAGTGTAAAGAAATTACTGGACAATGAAAAAAAAGTGATTAAAACTGAGCATGAAACCCAATATTGCATTCATCAATGCCAAAGAGATAAAAATACAAGACATTTTTCATATGGCCAGCCATCTGTGTTGGAAGAAGCAACAGTTAAATTTAAAAGCTACGTTCTTTTCGCTAAAGATCTAAAATAGCTATTTTCTAAATTTAGGGGAAAATAATCAGAAATCTCTATTCCTTCATACCTAGGTTTTTCAAAATTATGCTCCAACTATTGATACTTTCGTCTATTTTCTAAGACCAGCTGAGCCCTCACCTACCTTCAAGAGTGAAGGCAACTCTACAAAGTCATTGCTTTTGAGAGTACATTCAACAAGAACAAGCATGGCAACATCTCAAGAACCATAAAGGATTTGGAGGAAGATTCTCCATTAATTCAAAGCAGTAATTACATATTATAGTTAAAAACCACATATTCCTGTTACTATAATGTGGTATTCTGGCCTTACCTCCCAAGAAAGTTCCTGCGCCTGCTTAAAAACATCCAAATCTTCTTCAGTAACAGTCTCCTTGTTTCCAATCACATTTACATCTGTATTTTCTTGTTTGATGCTTATTTTGATTTCAGTATCTGTTATTTAAAACCAGCAAAAAGTGTATTCACTGACTTGCACGACCAGTAACCACCTTACATTACCAAAATGGCACCAAATTAACATAGTGGGCAAGTAGGGATGTTCTTTTTTTTTGAGCTTTATAAACTTTTACATCTATGCACTGCTCATAGATCCAGCAGCACACACTGCTCAAAGATCCAGCAGTACCCTTTCCCTGTTGTACCCAGAATTTTATTAGAATTTATCACTGTCATCTTTTTATAGCTACAATAAATATGAGGGAAAGTAAGAATAAAACAAAGCAAAATCATATTTTTCAACCAAGTTTAGAAGTTCTATCAATATCTAGTTGTAGACTTCCATTATCAGCTTTGAGATAATAAAAACTACCACGTTGTCCGAATGACACATTTCTGTTTTTTTGTTTTATAAAGGATAGCAAATGTCATGGCCCAATTTGTTAAACGAGATTATGAAATCGTTTTTCTTCCTAAGGTGAATACATACACAAACGCACTCACATCCAAAAGCACACTTCACAGAATCACAGATCAGGCTTTGTGGAGACTAAAGCAAGATGAACTTTGTCATGAAAAAGCAATGGAGCAGAGGGAAATGAAGAGCCGAAACCCCCCTTTTGGAAGCACTGACAGCACACAGCCCAACAGCACTGGGGCCAAAGAGGCAGCAGGGGAAAGGACGTGGCAGAAGCATGACAGTGGCTACTCATGCGGGACTACAAAGCCATAAGCAACGCTATGAAGGCATCTGGGGGTCCTAGTGTCACTACGAATGGAAGTAAATAAAAGGCGGGAGAGTATTAGTTGGAAAACAACATTTTGGAAGTTTAGTCAGCATTAGCTAAAGGTCAAAGTTTCACCGCTTCTGTATGAAAGTGAAGTGAGAACAAGAGAAATAGCTAAGACCTATGTGACAAATAGGAATTGATTTATATATATATATATATTTTTGGGGGGGTTGGGGAGAAGGACGGGACGCAGGTTTGGTTGGAGCTTTGACCTTTTGCTTACCATCATCCTGATCAGGTTTAATCCTTCCGTCTGCCAAGCTCCCCTTCCCTGGTGAGGGGGTCCCCATCTGAGGGGTCACTTTATATTTTAATCTGCCTAACATCCTGTGCTTTTTAAGGAAAGTTGTTCGCTTGAAGTGAGCAATTGCTTTAAAAATACGTCCTCTAGCCATCCCCCAGCTGGAGGAGGAGGAGTGAGAAATAAACCTACTTCTAATATCTCTTTTTCCAAAGAAATGGACTTTAGATTTTGCCGTGGACGTTAATTCAGTTTTACGACGCATACGTTTGGGTGGTGCATAACTTGGGTGGCCCTTTTTTCGAGTCTGTCCCTGAGTGGTATAGATATGAGAAAGTCCATCAAAGAGTGCCTTCAGCTGGCTGTTATTAGTAAGACTGCTAAAGGAGGGCACACTGGACTGGCTGGAAGAACTCTGGGGAGAGGTAGAAGAAGTGGAAGTGCTGGACTTTTGTGAACTGGGGCTCTGACCAGAGATGGGGGTTGGGGGTGGAAGTGAAGAAGGTGGAGGTTTTAACTTTTGTGTGGTACCTGTAGCCAACACATGAGAAGTGCATGACTGTTTCTGAGAGACCTTTTTCCTTGGACGATAGTGCTTTGAAAAGTCTATTATTTCACCTCGTGATCTGCGACCATCAGGTGATGGTGTAAAAAACTTAGTAAGGCCATCAATGAGCCCTTTGGTTTTCTTGTTAACTTTAAGTGTAGAGGCAGAAATGTAGGTGGAGGTGGTGGTGATTTTGGTGGTGGCACCAGGCCGAGTGGGGTCTGTAACAGCCAATCTGCTGCTTGAGTCCTTCCCAGATGCAGCATGACCAGATGAAGGTGTGGTACAGACTTTAGTCTTTTGACCCCTACCAGGTGACCCCCTTCCTGTGAATGCATTCATGGATCCTTCATCACTGGTTACAGACCTAGGCAAAAATTTAGAGAATAGTATCAGCATTTGAAAGAATGATAAAGATATCTAAAAGCAATCTTATAGCAATTAGATGCATTCAATGTGCTTAAACTTAAGAAACTGAACTGCATCCCTAAGAACTGCTTTTGTGTGTGTGCCACCACCTAGATGTCTTTCTCTTTAAAAGGTAGCAAGCAACTGCATTTGTATGCTGATTCTCCCAGTGCCTCTCCAACAGGTATTGGAAGAATTCAAGTGGACCCAAGAGCACTAAAAACATGAAAAATTTTTAAGAGACTAAAAGAATACCCAATGCTTTAATACAGCTAAATAAATGAAAGTTACCCTTTATATTGTCACAAGTAATTATGATTTCCTGAGATATCTTTTTTAAAGTACTAAAGGAATGAAGTTAAATGTGTGGCCAGGAGGCAAAAGAATAAGTTTATTTAATCTCTAGTTAAAAGCAATTGTTAACTCAATTCGAAAATTTGTGAAATAGAGTTTGGGTATATCTATGAAATTGTAAAGAAAACATTAAAGGATACCATTTTCCCTTAGCAGTTTATGCTTAGAATGATAAGATTACCAATAATACTCTCTTAGGAGAGAAAACAATTAGTTACAGAATAAAATATTGCTGACAACAATAGCAAAAAATTGAAGTAATGATTAAAGAAAAGCTACAGCAGGTCAGACATGACATAGAAAGTCTGGTGAAGCAGCAGCACATTTACCATGGCCATTATCAGACACTTGGCACCAGGATCAACACACTGGCTGTATGCTGGGCTCTGCCCATCCTGCTGCATGGTCAGCAGAGACTTGGAGGTCACCCCATTAACGCAGCTGCAGCTGTGCACATGAACAGCAGCTGACTGCCTTCACCTCAGGCGAGGGTTTGGAAAGCTACCCACTCTGCAGCACAATTTTATACAATGGAAACATCTGCATGTGAATTATGCCAGTACTGGGCCCAAGAAAGCACTTTTAAAATGATCAATTTATAGCTGAAGGCTAATAATGAAGAAACGGGATCCTGAAAATGATATGATATTGAATTATAAAAATATCTTAAGCAAGTACAAATAGGATAGCATGTTTTAGTGGTCATCTTGAACAATAAGATTTAATGAACAAATTTCAGCAGTTTGCTGAAGGGGAAGCTCGCATGGCTTATAAACGGGGCAAGCTGGTTGGCTCGTCTAAGGGGGCTCAATTGCCAGGGGCTTGTCTTTGCCTGATGCCACTGATTCAGCCAAATCAGGTTAACACTGGAGATGTCTAGTGTCACTAGAAGACACATTACCAATAAATAACTCATCCATTCTAAAATGTTTCTGTCAGAATGCTGCATGTGGATTAAATCTGGAACCGATTGCCTAAAAAGGATAAAACGCTCATAAAAAACATAAAAAGGAAAATTCCCTAGATTGCGTTAAAATTCCTAAGCTCAAAGGACAATTTTGGACAAAGAAAAAGTTAGGATCGGTGCCAGATGCAATTTTCAGCAGTGTCCTTTGTTTAGGAAGTTTATATCCTAATTTGTTTTTTTTAATTGGACCCTGAGGATACAGTCCCATTTTGATAACAATGCTTACCCAGAATGAATGGAAAAACATATCATCTCTACTTCAAATGAAGGTAACATGAGAGATTTAATTCATAAATAGGTTTCATGTTCACCTCTACAAATATTAACAAAAATGTCACTAAAAAATGTCTCCTTGCTAAAGTGTTCTCATAAAGTTTCTTAGAGAACTCTAGAAGGAGCCTGCCTTTTATATTTCCCCTGTGGGAGATAAAGATATGGGAGGATACTATTATTTGAGGGCAAGTGATATAATTAACTGTTTGAGATACTATTGGAGGGGGCGGGAGCAGTAAGCAAACAATATTCTTGGGCATTTCCATGCTGGGTACAGATTTCTCCTACTCCTCTACATCACAATAACCCTTTCACTAAACCTAAAGAGATAGGTGAAGGTCTACTGAGAGAACTGCTTCAAACATTCAAGTCTACTGAATGCTGAGAGTCAAATCTATACTCTGCATAAGTTTAAAAACCCATTCATTTCACCCCTTAGTTTTTCCCTGTTTCTCTCTTCAAGATTCCTGCTAAGTGCTCTGCTGGGCTATAATGGCAACTATATGGTAACAAGAATAGTGGAAATGGGGTTATCTAGTAGATCTGCAGGCCACTATGAATATGTTATTTTGTATGTATGTCTGCACATGTGTGCATGCACCAAATGTTGCTGTTTAAATCTTTGAGGACAAACTTCAGGACAATCATTTGCAGGTTCACAGAAGCTATTTCATAGAAGGAATCGTAAAAAACTGTTACACTGAATTAGTGTAAGAAGAGAAAGTCTCTTTCTAAAATGTTATCTGGAGCAACAGACTTACTTAGACATGGATAAATCCCTCCCTTGTTTTAAAATTCCTGTAAGAATATTTATATCTTCTAATGCTCAGCCAGTAATAAAGTAGGCTGAACAAGTGTTTCCAATTCTTACATTCTGCAGCTCAAAAAATGTCACTTACTATCACAGCTATTAAGGACAGAAGACCCCAAAATGCCAATTGTAATTAAAGATGTTACTTTCAAAAAATTTTCACAGCTTTTGCAAAAGCATACTCATCCTCGAGTTTGTAAAATGATGGTTAAAAAGTCTAATGGAATCTAGGGACAGGGGGGGCAGGGGTTACAATCAACTATATTTTAAAGCACAACATAAAAGATTTCTTTCGATAAGATCTCAACCTACAACAATCGTTGCTTTAATTTATTTTTCGGTCGTCCAATGGGTTTTGCATATCGTCGTTTTATTTGTGCAGCTTTCTCATGAAGTAGTTTTCTTCCCTTTTTCTTTGGTCTGCAGACTTGGCAAATCCACATCCCTGAATTGATATATATATGAGAAAAATATTTTAATGTTTCATTTTAGGAGAAGATATTAAATATACACTGCAGCTTCAATAAGCTGCCCAAGGATGTCTGTATGCAGAACTTTATTCCAGAAAGTGGATTCCCTTTTGTCATGCTCCTCAGGAAGCCATCATTAAAGGTCAATTTCCTGGGGATAAGGTGATGAGAGCAGAGGGCTGCTACTATCTCAGAACCCTTCCAGGAGGCTGTTTCCAACATGCCCCAAACCCCACATCCCACATAAATACACATAAAAACCTGCCCCTGTCAAAAATAGATCTTTTGCCTGGGGGAGGGAAAAAGCAGGGGACTGCACAACATTTTCAATTCAATGAATTTGTGGAACATCTAGAATAAATATTTGTTGTAACATGTCTTTCTGGAAATTTTCAACACTAAAATAATTATCACCATAAAATACAATTTTTTAATTATAGGTTTAAATTTAAGTACTATAGAATTATAATAATTAAAACTAGAGATCTGGCATAGGCAAACAGGGCCATGGATAAGAACTGAAAGAATAAAGACTAAAGAAACGTTTCGCATATCAAGAAATCTTATTTCAAATCAGTTGGAAAGAATGAAGTGATTCAGTAACTGGTGATAGAACAAATAGCTATCCATCTGGAAGGAACAGAATTATGTCCTGTCCTTTACGAAAATAAATTCAAGGCGATGAAATATTATAATTTGAAAAAATAAAATGCTAAAACTACCAGGAAAAATAGATGGATATTTATATAGTCTAAGCATGACTGACATTTAAGACTGAAGCCATAAAGAAAAAGATTCACGGCTTTGACTACATAAAATATAAAGATCTTCTGCAAATCAGTAAGAAAAGGGTAAAAACGACAGAAAAATAATTAATGTATAAAAAACAGGCACTTCACAAAAGATGATATATTAACGGCCAATAAGCATACAAGCTTGACAGTAGAAAAAAGTGTCTCTGCTAATTTTTTTCTTTGGGTAGTGAGATTGAAATTATCAAAGACACTGTTTTTTTCTACTATCAAGTTGGTAAAATATAACACTGTATTTCACACTGAATGTTAGATACCATAAACTATAAGATGCATCTGAGTCCAAAAATTGTTAAATGTAAAAGAAAAAAACAAAACAACAACAGAAACGCATCTTAAACTCAATGGAATGTAGTGACAGTAAGTGCTGACCACAAAGCAGGGCAGCAGGTATCCCCATATACTGGTAGTTGGGATGAAAACCATGCCTTTCACGTACATAGCCTTTGATCCAGCAATTCCTCCCCTAGGAATTTATCTTAAGGAAATAATCGTGGATGGAAAAAATTTGAAACATGTTTTGTAATGGCCACCATAGTGGAACTGGTTAAATACAGTTTGTTTGGGGTTGAAAAATCTAATACCTTCAGGAACTACCCACATTTAAATATGTGACTGAAGCAAGCTAGAATGTAAGACAAGAAGGAGTAGTGAGATTGTGGCAAAATGAAGCAAGCATACCCAACCCAAAGGATTCAATTTCAATTTTTTTAAAACTACCATGCCAAGAAAGCATATTGTGGCCCACAGTCATTGGCCTATAGCTCCTGCTCTCTACACTCATTTAAAAACCATGCTTAGGAGAACAATTTAATGATGTAGGAATGTTTGCAATCTATTATTAAAAGGGGGGGGGGGATAAGGTTCCAAAAAATAGATGCAGATTGTTTCATTTCTTTTTTAATGGAGGGGGTGGGTGGGTAGAAATCCAAATGATTTTTCTTTCTATCCTATTTGCCTATCAGATTTTTCTTTCTATCCTATTTGCCTATCAGTATTTTCTAAGTCTTCTACAATGAATATTTATCAATTTTGCAATAAAAAGGCAAATTTATTTTTAAAAGGTTTAATACACTGCAAAATGAGAAAAAGAAGCTGAGCTAGGCCAACTTATATAATATAGAGAAGAAAATCCATATTCTGTCAGACAACCAGCTATAAGACAGTTCAGATACTCATGTTCAAGATGTCAACAAATGGCCAAGAAAAACGCAATAGCTTTATGCCACATGGAGTCATCATCATTACCATCATCACCAAAAGTATATGATTTCATACCCATGAACACTGTATTAAATTATATGGAGAATGTTTTAAATTTTTTACCTACCCAATCTAAACTACTTCTAATAAGAGTGTTTTGTGGAGAGGGATGGTCTTTTTATTCCTGTTTCTGAATTAGAGTCTTTATTATATGTATTACCCTCAAGCTAAACGTTTTTATATTCCTTTCTTCCCAGCCTATGCCAAACCAACACAGGTAGGGAAGATGGGAGGAATAAAAAAAATGCTTAAGGAATTTGTACACCTCTGAGGTGTCAAACATCAGGTCAAGGCTAGTGAGTAGTTAATAAAATAAAATGCATTTTTAATATGGCTTAAATGTTCACCTTTTGGCATTCTGGATAGTGGTGGGTCACAGCACTCCATATGGAATCCTCTATCACAGGAGTCACAAAAAAGCATATTATCCTGTAACATAACATATTAGAGACTGAATGAGACCTAAACCGACTGGACAGGCCCAAGATCCTTATGCTCTCAGATTAACAATAATGAAATATAATGAAGCACCAAGATCCCTGTTGAGGTTTAGCATCACATGTATTTAAAAGTTATAAAAGAAACTAGGAACTCTCTACAAAAAAGAAAAAACCTCGACACTGAAATGAATTATTTGCCTGGAGGCCGACTACTGAAACATACTCACTGCGTTTTTGCCTTGGATTCTACACGCACTGCATGTCTTGCATTCGATACACTGCCACCTTAAGGCCTTCACATTTGTTGTTAATTCAGGACAAAACTTCAAACAGGATGGGTGTCCTAAAAGAATACAAAGCAAATTGCTTTATAGTAATGGTGCCTTAGATTTTTTTTAAGGCTTCTATTCGCTAATCTTTAATAGATAGTCGATGATGCTAGCCCAAGAAACTTAGGAACTTAAAAACACAAAAAGATCAGGGAATCTAAATCACAAACTTTGCTTTTTGCCTTTCCCCCCCCGTATGTAATGGAAAGGCTATGAAAATGTTTTCCCTCAGAGAACTGTAGAAAACTGAGACCAATTCTAAGCCACAGTCTTTGAGAACTTGAAGATAACTTATGTTCAGATTTTGTTTTCACTCTTGTGCCTTCTGCTAGTGCTCTGGCACTCACCATCTCCATCAACCTCCATCAGCCCAGATTTTCCTGATCTGCTGGACTGGGAGGGGAGTGCTGAAGTTCAGATAACTGCTGCTTTCTGTACATGATGAAATTATAGAACTAAAAAACAACAGTTAGGTAAACAAAAAATCAGGGTTGCTTAATGTAATTAATGCAACTCTAAATAAATAAGTAATCCAATGTACACAAAGAATATCCCATTGCTGGGCCAATCTTGTCCCTCAATTTAAATTCTGGAAGTGGAGCTGAAACGGTGAATATGAGAGAGATTCAAGTTGAAAGATCCAGATCAAATGGAATATGCCAAGAAGCATACCTTCAGCATGTTCTCCCTGTTTTCCTGAGCATTCATCTCCTTCACACTGCCTGGGTACATTTTTCATCTAGCAGCTCTCCACACTCCAAGTGCTAACTGCTCACATTGCAAAGGAAAAGTGGAGGCCCTGAGGAGGAGCATCATTCAAAGAGCCTCACCAGGCTGCCCTGAAAACAGATTCCTCCAAAAGATTTGGGAAGCACATGTCTCAACTTTTTGGAAGGGCAGTTCAGTGTAAAATCTGATGGTCTTTATCATACAAACCTGGAGAGATCTCCGACCTTGATTTTATTTTTCATGTTTCTAGATCTGGTCTTTAAATAGCAAGAACATTAGTAAGTCCCATGTGAAAGAACTTATAACCAAGTTGCAAAGGAAACCTGAAGGGTAATAAAAAAAAAAAAGCAGATTCTACAATTTTGGAACTGTTTAATAATTTCCTGACTTTGGCAGACTCATTGTTTAAATATGTATTTTGGGTTGCTGCCAAAAAGTCCCTTAACAGGTGCTTCATAAAATTCCATCCACAAGGAGATTTGGCTTTTTGAAGCAAAAACATTCAAAATCAATCATCAATACCGTTAATAAAAGCACACTATTCCCGAGTTTGAGAAAAAAAATCTAAACATCTGTATTTAAGATGTTGAGAGAATAAAACGTTGTCAATGGATTATGATCTCGGGCAGGAGACACCTAGGCAGATGCATTTAACCTATGACACTATTCTTTTTCAAGGCCTTCTCTCATTCAAATGAATGCATGAGACAAAGTTTAAATATATAAAAATGGTATCAATCTTCTCTTTTTGCTCAGGAACAGCAAACAAAGACAGCTTGCTAGTCAACTTTAAGAAACATACTGCAAAGGGGGATGGGAGAGGTCTGCTTTGATCAGTCCCTCCCCCCTCCCCCTCCTCCAATATAGTGAAGTGGGGAGGGACTCAACTTTTAAAGAACAGCAATTTAAATTCCACTCTTAAATAGGTCCCATCAGTTTAAAAGTATAACATTTACTTCTTTTCTCCCCTTTTATTACTTCCTGTAAGTCATGCATCACTGGCACATATGACCTCAATTTCATGCACTAAATTTTTCCCTCCATTAAAATCTGCTTTTGTACTTTGCAGGTTAATATTCAGTAACTAAAGTAATTCACATCATATTACAACTTACTATTTATTCTCACAGATATCCTATGAAAGATAGTTTTTTAAATAATTACACATTTTGAAAATTAATGGACGTCAATCATTTTCAATCAACAGCAAGGAATATGTTTTCTCTTAATGCTTTCTCTCACTTTAAGCAACGTTAAATCTCAAATATTACGATTTAAGCTATCCTGTCAAATTCCAAATTCTTCAGTCTATTTAGCATTAGAGAATTGGCCATAGATCCCTTCCAGCTCTAAATTTTCATGATTCTGTAAATGAGTCTTGATATGCTTTATCTATAAAAATTAGATAAAGGAAAATAGTGCTATTGATAATATAAGTCCTTACACCCCATTTAGCCATTCCATAAACTCAATAATTCTCTCTAAATTCTAGTTCTTTCTGCTCATATAATTCTTGGTGATTTGTCTTCTTGGAGTTTATTTTTGTGGCTTGCAATTTATATACACATATTCACTCATTCATTCTTACTACACATTCACTCATTCATTCTTACTACACACATTCAGCACCAGCAGCTTAGTTTTATCTAGCCCCCCCAAAGAAGAATATTGTTTAAAATTAAAATGTCCCTAAACAAAACAAAAAAATTAAAAATAAATTAAAATTAAAAAAATTATAATTAGAAAAATTTCAAATACATTCCAATGGGACCACAAACTGTAGAAATGATCTTTGGATAAAGTACTGGGGAAGGAGAAAAGCATGGGCTCTATCATAGACAGAATAATGCCCCCTCCCCATGGATGTCTACACACCAATCCCCATAATCTGTAATTTCATGGCAAAAGGGAATTTGCAAGTGTGACTAAAGGTACAGACCCTAAGACGGGGACTTCATTCTGATTATCTGGATGGGCACAATCTAATTACATCAGTCCTTAAAAGCAATAACTTTTCCAGCTGAGTTACAGATGAGAGGGAAGAAGTATGAAGCATAAGAGGGACTTGATCCACTGTGGCTGGCTTTGAAGATTGGAGGAAGGGCCATGATCCAAGGAATGTGGGTGAGTGGGCTCTAGAAACTGGGAACAGCCTTCACCTGACAGCCAGCAAGAAAAGGGGAATCTCAGTCCTACAAACACAAGGGACTGAATTCTGTCAACAACCCAAATGAACAAGAAAACAGATTCTTGGCTAGAGTCTACACAAGATAATAAGGCCCTGCAACACACTGATTTGAACTCAGTGAGACCCATGTCAAACTTCTGACCTACTGAATTTAAGATAGTAAATTTGAATTGCTTTAAGTCACTAAGTTTGTGGCAATTTTTTACAGCAGGAATAAAAAACTATTATGTACTCAGCCCCTTAGGCTGACTATTTGACCATCTGTCAATCTATCTTTCTTTCAACTAGTATTTAATGAACACTGGAGATACAATGAGATAAAATATAGACATGGTTCCCACAACTTCTGATCATATAGTCTAGCAAGACAGACAGACATTAAACAAGAATTAACATTATTGTGTGATGAAGGCACAGATCAGGGTTAAGGAAAAATCTAGGGGGTTAGAGGATGGCCTCCCTAAAGAAGAAACCTTAAGAATGAGTGGGATTGGCTGGGACCATAGGGGGAAAATTGGGCAGACAGGATGTACAGAGGTTCAGAGGAAGAGAAAAACATAGTAAATTCAAGGAGAGGAAAGAAGTCTAACATAACTAGTGTGCAAAACATGAAAGGAGTAGTGATATGGGATGGAGTTAACAGGAGCCCAATCTGGAAGAATCTATATTAAAGACAGTGGATTTTTTTCCTACATGTAACTGGTATGAAATTCTGTGATCACATTTATAATTTAAAAAGGTAACAGGCTACAATACGGAAAGCGGATGAGGGAAAAGAGGGTCAAGATTAGATTTGTTATTATAATAGCACAAGTGAGTGGGGTCGATGGGCGTATGTGAAAAAGTGGATGGACATATTAGTATGTAGAACAGATATGGTTTGGTAATTGTTTCCTGCAAAAGAATGATATAAAGGGAGAAGACACGAATAACTCCAAATTTCCGGCCTGTGACACTAAATGAGTAGCCAATGGTGTGCCATTTGGTGAAATAGGAAATCTGCAGAGGGAAGTGGATGATTTTTAGGGATGGGGAGTATGCAGAGCAATGCAAGGTTGATAAGCTATTCAGGGTATTAAATTAGAGGAGCTTATGGGATGTCTAAGTGGAGAAGCTCTGTAGACATTCAGATCTAATGGTATGGAGCTCAGGAGAAGCCATGAGACAAAATAAGAAATAGGTCCAAGGACATCCCCTTTGGGGATGGACAGAGGAGAGGAAAGATATGGAAGGAGGTGACAGAGAGAGAAACATGCAGAATATGTAATCACAGAAGTTAAAGGAAGCAAACATTTCGAGAAAAAGAATTTTCAACAAGGTCAAATATGGCTGAGAGGAGTATCTGGTGTAGATGAAATGATCTCCATCAGATTTAAAAAAAATATTTAATTGACACATATTCACAAACATACAGTCCATAAATGGTGTATAATCAATGGCTCATAATATCATCACATAGGTGTGCACTCATCACCACGATCATTTTTTAGAACATTTGCATCATTCCAGAAAAAGAGATTAAAAGAAAAAAGAAAAAACTCATATATCCCATACTACTTACCCCTCCTTCTCACTGACCACTAGTATTCCCATTTACCCAATTTATTTTACCCCTTCCTCTCTATTATTTATTTTTTTATCCATATTTTTTAACTCATCTATCTATACCCTGGATAAAAGAAGCATCAAACACAAGGTTTTCACAATCACACAGCACACTGTAAAAGCTGTATCTTTATACAATCATCTTCAAGAATTAAGGTGACTGGAACACAACTCAACAGTTTCAGGGACTTCCCTCCAGTCACTCCATTATATCATAAACTAAAAAGGGATATCTATATAATGCATAAGAATAATCTCCAGAAGAGACCCCAAATAGCTAAAAGCATCCTAAAAAAGAAGAATGAAGTGGGAGGAATAATACTCCCCGATTTTATAACTTATTGTAAAGCCACAATGGTCAAAACAGCATGGTACAAACACAATAACAGAAGTATTAACCAATCGAATCAAATCAGGAGTGCAAAAATAGATCACTAAATCTATGGTAAACTGATTCTCGACAAGGCCCCCAAATTTGCTAACCTGAGGCAAAATAGTCTTTCCAATAAAAGGGCATTGGAGAGGGAGGAGGGGCCAAGATGGCTGCTTAGCAAGGTGCGTGTTTTAGTTCGTCCTCCAGAACAACTACTAAATAACCAGAAACAGTACAGAACAGCGCCCGGAACCACGACAGTGACCGGACACACAGCATACCCCAGTCTGGACCAGCTGGACTGGCTGCGAGCCCCCCCCAGAACTGTGAGTTCCCCAAGCCAGGGTGCCCGGCGCCCCACCCCAATAGGCGGCTTCCCAGAGGGAAAGGAAAGACACTCTAACAGTAGCAGGGACTGAGTCCAACCAAACACCAATTGTGGCATTAACTAACAAACTCTGACTACTAAAAATAGGCACCCAATCAGGCGAATCTGGTCAAGGCGGAGGTCGCTTACTGGGCTAACCGAAAAAGAGGAAAGGGGACGAAACGGAGGTTTTTGTGGCTGTCTCTACGGAGGCTTGGCTGCCTCTGGATTCAGCAGCGGGGCTACGCAGGCTGCAACTGCCCCAGGCATAGGCAGAAACGGGCTGCTTTCAGGGCTGTCTCCCACCTGTGCCTTCCCCAGGGGAGGGGTGAAGCTCAACTCAGGTGGAATCCCTCCCTCTAGGAATTCAGAACCTAGGGCTTGGCAATTTGAAGCCATTAAAACCAGCCTACAACCTCTCCTCTGTCTCCACCACGCCCCTAGCAGGGAGAGCCTTTCAAACTTAAAGGTGCCACAACATCTTTTGCTGGTGCGACCCACAGGCAGACGCACCACATACTGGGCAGGATAAGAAAAACAGAGCCCAGAGACTTCACAGGAAAGTCTTTTAACCTGTTGGGTCTCACCCTCAGGGAAAACTGACGCAGGTGACTCCTTCCCCTGATAGGAAGCCAATTTAGCCCGGGAAAACCTGGCTGGAGTCTATATTACCTATGTAGACCCTCCTAAGGGTGGGGAGGGAAAAGGCACCTTACAAGCAGGGCAAGAAACAAGAAAACAAGAACTGAAAAATTATCCTCTGTTAAACAAAACCTAAGCTAGAGGTCCAGAAAAAGCTGAACTGAAGGTCAAAGAACAGATAGACAACAAACTCATCTAGCAAGAAAACCCTAGGAAGGAGAAGTGAAAGCAATCACCAGAATAAACTAATTAAGGTAATAAAATGTCTAGACGCCAGCAAAAAATAACAAATCACACCAGGAAAAGTGAAGATATGGCCTAGTCAAAGGAACAAACCAATAGTTCAAATGAGATACAGGAGCTGCAACAATTAATTCAGAATATACGAATAGACGTGGAAAACCTCATCAAAAACCAAATCAATGAATTGAGGGAGGATATGAAGAAGGCAAGGAATGAACAAAAAGAAGAAATGGAAAGTCTGAAAAAAGAAATCGCAGAAATTATGGGAATGAAAGGTACAGTAGAAGAGATGAAAAAAACAATGGAAAACTATAAGGGTAGATTTCAAGAGACAGAGGTTAGGATTAGTGAACTGGAGGATGGAACATCTGAAATTCAAAAAGAAACAGAAACTATAGGGAAAAGAATGGAAAAATATGAGCAGGGACTCAGGGAATTGAATGATAATATGAAGCTCACAATATACGTGTTGTGGCTGTCCTGGAAGGAGAAGAGAAGGGAAAAGGAGAAGAAAAACTAATGGAAGAAATTATCACTGAAAATTTCCCAACTCTTATGGAAGACCTAAAATTACAGATCCAAGAAGTGCAGTGCACCCCAAAGAGAATAGATCCAAACAGACGTTCTCCAAGACACTTACTAGTCAGAATGTTAGAGGTCAAAGAGAAAGAGAGGATCTTGAAAGCAGCAAGAGAAAAGCAATCCATCACATACAAGGGAAACCCAATAAGACTATGTGTAGATTTCTCAGCAGAAACCATGGAGGCGAGAAGACAATGGGATGATATATTTAAATTACTAAAAGAGAAAAACTGCCAACCAAGAATTCTATACCCAGCAAAATTGTCCTTCAAAAAATCACTGAGAGAATTTGTGACCAAGAGTCCAGCTCTGCAAGAAATACTAAAGGGAGTACTAGAGACAGATATGAAAAGACAGAAGAGAGAGGTGTGGAGAAGAGTGTAGAAAGAAGGAAAATTAGATATGACATATAAAATACAAAAGGCAAAATGGTAGAAGAAAGTACTTTCCATATAGTAATAACACTAAATGTTAATGGATTAAACTCTCCAATCAAAAAACATAGACTGGCAGAATGGATTAAAAAACAGGATCCTTCTATGTGCTGTCTATAGGAAACACATCTTAGACCCAAAGATAAACATAGGTTGAAAGTGAAAGGTTGGGAAAAGATATTCCATGCAAATAACAACCAGAAAAGAGTAGGAGTAGCTATACTAATATCCAACAAATTAGACTTCAAATGTAAAACAGTTAAAAGAGACAAAGAAGGATACTATCTAATAATAAAAGGAACAATTCAACAAGAAGACATAACAATCATAGATATTTACACACTGAACCAGAATGCCCTAAAATACGTGAGGCAAACACTGAAAAGGGAAATAGACACATCTACCGTAATAGCTGGAGACTTCAATTCCCCACTCTCATCAATGGACAGAACATCTAGACAGAGGATCAATAAAGAAACAGAATTTGAATATTACAATAAATGGGCTAGACTTAACAGACATTTATAGGCCATTACACCCCACAACAGCAGGATACACCTTTTTCTCAAGTGCTCATGGATCATTCTCAAAGATAGACCATATGCTGGGTCACAAAGCAAGTCCCAACAAATTTAAAAAGATTGAAATCATACAAAACACTTTCTCAGATCATCAAGGAATGAAGTTGGAAATCAATAATAGGCAGAGTGCCAGAAAATTCAGAAATATGTGGAGGCTCAACAAAACACGCTTAAACAACCAGTGGGTCAAGGAAGAAATTACAAGAGAAATCTGTAAATATCTCGAGGCAAATGAAAATGAAAACACAACATATCAAAACTTATGGGATCAGGGAGATATCTTATGAAACTTACAATTGGAGGCGGTTTTATGGACCTTAAACCTAAAGCAAGAGCATTGAAGAAGGAAATAAATAAATGGGAGCTCCTCAAAATTAAACACTTTTGTGCATCAAAGAACTTCATCAAGAAAGTAGAAAGACAGCCTACACAATGGGAGACAATAGTTGGAAACGACATATCATATAAAGGTCTAGTATCCAGAATTTATAAAGAGATTGTTCAACTCAACAACAAAAAGACACCCAACCCAATTACAAAATGGGAAAAAGACTTGAACAGACACCTATCAGAAGAGGAAATACAAATGGCCAAAAGGCACATGAAGAGATGCTCAATGTCCCTGGCTATTAGAGAAATGCAAATCAAAACCACAATGAGATATCATCTCACACCCACCAGAATGGCCATTATCAACAAAACAGAAAATGACAAGTGCTGGAGAGGATGCGGAGAAAGAGGCACACTTATCCACTGTTGGTGGGAATGTCAAATGGTGCAACCACTGTGGAAGGCAGTTTGGCGGTTCCTCAAAAAGCTGAATATAGAATTGCCATACGACCCAGCAATACCATTGTTAGGTATCTACTCAAAGGACTTACGGGCAAAGACACAAACAGACATTTGCACACCAATGTTTATAGCAGCGTTATTTACAATTGCAAAGAGATGGAAACAGCCAAAATGTCCATCAACAGACGAGTGGCTAAACAAACTGTGGTATATACATACGATGGAATATTATGCAGCTTTAAGACAGGATAAACTTATGAAGCATGTAATAACATGGATGGACCTAGAGAACATTATGCTGAGTGAGTCTAGCCAAAAACTAAAAGACAAATACTGTACGGTCCCACTGATGTGAACCGACATTCGAGAATAAACTTGGAATATGTCATTGGTAACAGAGTCCAGCAGGAGTTAGAAACAGGGTAAGATAATGGGTAATTGGAGCTGAAGGGATACAGACTGTGCAACAGGACTAGATACAAAAACTCAAAAATGGACAGCACAATACTACCTAATTGTAATGTAATTATGTTAAAACACTGAATGAAGCTGCATCTGAGCTATAGTTTTTGTTTGTTTGTTTGTGTTTTTTGTTTTTTTCCTATTTTTTATTTTTATTATTATTTTTATTTTTTCTCTATATTATCATTCTATATCTTTTTCTGTTCTTTTTCTAGTTCTTTTCCTGAATTGATGCAAATGTACTAAGAAATGATGATCATACATCTATGTGATGATATTAAGAATTACCGATTGCATATGTAGAATGGAATGATTTTAAATGTTGTGTTAATGTTTTTTTAATTAATAAAAAAAAAAACTTATGGGATGCAGCAAAGGCAGTGCTAAGAGGGAAATTTATTGCCCTAAATGCCTATATCAAAAAAGAGGAAACGGCAAAAATTCAGGAATTAACTGTCCATTTGGAAGAACTGGAGAAAGAACAGCAAACTAACCCCAAAGCAAGCAAAAGGAAAGAAATAACAAAGATTAGAGCAGAAATAAATGAAATTGAGAACATGAAAACAACTGAGAAAATCATAAAACCAGAAGTTGGTTCTATGAGAAAATCAGTAAGATTGATGGGCCCTTAGCAAGATTGACAAAAAGAAGAAGAGAGAGGACGCAAATAAATAAGATCAGAAATGGAAGAAGAGACATAACCACTGACCCCACAGAAATAAAGGAGGTAATAACAGGATACTATGAACAACTTTATGCTAATAAATACAACAATGTAGATGAAATGGACAATTTCCTAGAAAGGCATGAAAAACCAACTTTGACTCAAGAAGAAATAGATGACCTCAATAAACCAATCACAAGTAAAGAAACTGAATCAGTCATTAAAAAGCTGAGGGGGAAATCAAGAAACAAATTCCATTTACAACTGCAACTAAAAGAATAAAATACTTAGGAATAAATTTAACTAAAGACACAAAAGACCTATACAAATAAAACTACAAGAAACTGTTAAAAGAAATCACAGAAGACCTAAAAAGATGATAAATTTATCTGGAAGGGCAGGGTGCCCCGAATTGCTAAAAGTATCTTGAGGAAAAAAAACGAAGCTGGAGGTCTCACGCTGTCTGAAGATACTTTTAGCAATTCGGGGCACCCTGCCCTTCCAGATAAATTTGCTTATTGGTTTTTCTATTTCTGAAAGGTAAGTTGTTGGGATTTTGATTGGTATTGCGTTGAATCTGTAAATCAAATTAGGTAGAATTGACATCTTAACTATATTTAGTCTTCCAATCCATGAACACGGTATGTTTCATGAAACAGGAAGCCAGGAGAGAAAGCTAGCAGATGACGCCATGTTCGCCTTTTGCCCTTCCACTTGTGAGAAAACCCTGAACTTCACTGGCCTTCTTGAACCAAGGTATCTTTCCCTGGATGCCTTTGATTGGATATTTCTATCGACTTGTTTTAATTGGGACATTTTCTTGGCCTTAGAACTGTTAACTAGCAACTTACTAAATTCCCTTTTTTAAAAGCCATTCAGTTTCTGGTATGTTGCATTCTGGCAGCTAGGAAACTAGAACAATAGGATTTAACAAATGAGTATGACTGCTGAATCACTGTATTGATATTTCTGTTGGTCTCCAGTGTCTTGGAGCAGTTAGAAGAACAAAACAAAAAATTATGAAACTGTAACCCCAACCAAACTTTAAAATCTGTTCTGTAACTACTTGTTAAAATGTATATGGAAATTTATTGCTCTTTTGTTTATATGTTATATTTCACAATTAAAAAAATATTAAAAAATGAAAAACAAACAAAAATAACCTCCAGGATTACCTCTTGACTCTGTTTGAAATCTCTCAGTCATTGAAACTTTTGTCTCTTTTCTCTCTTCCTCCTTTTGGTCAAGAAGGCTTTCTCAATCCCATGATGCTGGATTCCAGCCCATCCAGGGGTTCTGTTCCACACTGCCAAGGAGATTTACACCACTAGGAATCATGTTCCACATAGTGGGGAAGACAGTGAGTTCACCTGCCGAGTTCACTCACAGAGAGAGGCCACATCTGAGCCACATAAAAGGTTCTCTGGAGGTGACTCTTAGGCATAATCATAAGTAGGCTTAGCCTATCCTTTGAAGGAATAAGCTTCATAGGGGGGAATCCCAAGATCGAGGGCTCATCCTTTTGATTTAGTTGTCCCCACTGCTGGTGAGAACATCAGAAATTCTCCAAATGGGGAAGCTGAATATTTCCTTCTTTCTCCCCAGCCCCCCAAGGGGACTTTGCAGATGCTTTTTTATTCACTGTCCAAATTACTCTGGGATATACTGGGGCATTACACTAACCTGTACAAACCTACAAAATCTTATACCCTATTCAAGATTCCATGTACATATGGTGTTCAATTAAACTGATCATACAAGCTAAATTAGATAATGTGCTACCCAAAATAAATTTTGCATCAAATAAACATCTTTCCCTTTGGTCTCACAAAGAAGTGGAAGTTTCAAAATGTGGATGATAACATCCTTTCCACTGTATTCTGATGTACATTAGTCCTATCCAGATCAGCTTCCTTCACACCTCTAGTCGAAGTCTGATCACTTTTTCAACTTTTTAATACAGCTCCTGTGTGGGGAACAGCTGACTTTCATAGCTTCAGAGCTCTAACTCTAAGTCTCAGCTGTCACATAAATACCTAAAGTTTCTGGAAATGACCAGGTTATATACAAACAGCTCAGTATTTCAGAATTTAGAAATAACAGTTGAAACTCCTGAATATATGTGACTGCTGTAGGAGCTTACAATCTAATATCATGTACAATAGGCCCCAACCTGATAACCCATGCTTGCAACTTCAGTTTACTGAGTTTTTATATCATAATTAGTCCATATGAGTGAGGCATGATAATATTTGTCTTTTTGTTTCTGCTACTTCATTCAACATATGGTCGTTAAGGTTCATTCATCTAGTGGGCAAGCCTCACAATGTCATTTTTTCTTGCAGCCACTGAGTAGTCCGTTGTATGTATATACCATAGTTACCCCTTTCTGTCTATCAGATTTTGACAAAGACTGAAGCGCAACTCCTATATTTGGGTACAAGGAGGTCACTGGTAACCCTAATAAATACAGTTTTAGCAAAGTAACAGGCTAAATGCAAGATTTCTGTTTCCAGTGTTGATCCCCAGGGATGCTCAATTCAGCTTTAGGCTTTTGGGGAAGTGGGGCTCATCAGTCCTTCCTCCTCCTCTCCCTAGTATTCCATTCCTGTTTGGACTATATCTTCGGGTTTCTTTCTAGTCAAGAGTGCCCATTCCAACCTAATTATGAAGTCAGTGTGTTGTTTGTGTGAAACTGGATGACTAAGCAATCATTTCCTCTAGGACATTTCCACACAGTTACTTTAAGAAACCAGAAATCTTTTTTATATTCCTATATAGCTACATACTACATCTATGAACTTCCCTCGGGAGCAGAAGACAGGTAGGTTGGTTCAGTGTTTACACACAAGACAAGACTAGAAAAGGCTTCAGGTCTCCCAAGTGTAGTCTGATAACTGTACTCAACAGATCTTGCTCCCTTTATGGCACATAAAGGAAAAATTATAAGGTGATTTTTCTCACTCTCCCAACTGCATCATAGCAGCCTTTCTTCTATTTCCAGTTTCAATGAGCTTCCACTTAGAATGATGCAGTAATTTTGAACTGAACACTTATCTTAGATTCGCTAATTTGAAAACACACATGCACACAACTCATCTGTAAGTAAGATTTAACCACCCAGCAATCTTAGTAGCAGACACAAAATTTCATTTGGTATAATATCTAATACTTATGTGAAGCTAATTAAAGATAATTTGGTTTTAATGAGGCAAAGAGAATATAACAGTGTTAATTTTAAAGTAGGCTGATCCATGAAAGTCAAGTAAAATCATTCCCTACTCCCAGCATTTCCCAGACCTAAAGACTATCTGATGATTCCCATATTCATATTATTAATGGTCAGAATAATCCTTCACATTTGTCTAATGTTTTATGGTTAGTAACGATTTCATAGTATGATCTCATTGAAACCTTCCCTAGGCTCCATGGATGCATGGTACAAACTCAATTCCCCACATTTAAAGATCAGGAAAATGAGAATTACATATTCAGCAAGCAGCAGAAGAAAACTACACTGGGGTCACCACATATGGGGCTCCTTGCACTATCCACCTCTCCTTACATTTTTACTACACACAAGCTTGAATTTTTTTTCTAAGAACTTTTAGCAGCAAAAAAAAAAATAGTTAAAGAAAATACTGCCCAGTTGCAGTATGGAGCTATCTTAAAAATAATGAAATTTCTAATTGGATTTCCTCATGACGTAAACAGGAGGAAACATTTATTACATTTATGAAATCTAATAGATTCTAAATGTGACATCATACAAATGGTATTTCAGATAGAGGCTACTAAAAAGCATCAGACGTATGGGAAACACATTTAAGAACGATCTTCCTTATGGGCTGCCATCTATATTTCCCTTTTCTGGTTTTATACTGCTATGGGTATTTTTTCACATAAACATCTTATGTTCGGGATCTCTTTGATCATTATAAACAGCCTCAATTCAACCCTAGAACTGACCCTTCTGATTGTGAGAACGCAGCCATACCCACAAGGTCAACTACGGGTACTAAACAACCTGTAATTTCTACTTGAGAAACTGGACTGGACTGTGATGCTGGTACTGTTGAGCCATGTCAGGATATTAATATTTTCCCCTGCAATTACCAAGGTGTCACAGCAGAGCAGTATAATTTACAAAACCCCCAAGGTCCCTAAAATGGGCCATATTTTAATTTGCTTATTTTATTTGAAGATGAACAACAATAACCAAGACTACTCGTTTGATCTACCAGATGAAGCAAATGTCTACAAAGCATTTCCCCAAGTTAGGAACAAGAGTTTTTTTTTTTACTAAAGTAGCCAAATCCAGGCTAGTCCAGGATACTCAGAGGAAGATTAAGTGAACTTCAACATTAGAGCTGGATCCATTGCTGAGTCCAGAGAAGCTATCCCAAACAAAGGGACATGATGACTCCAGGGCTTGAATTTCTGCCAAAGTCTTTGGCTCTCTCTTCCTGAAGGGAGAGGGGGAGTCTGGCTCACAAGATGACTCTATCTACACAGGCCTTATGGAGAGCATCCTTAATCCACTCTTTTCAGTTTATTAAAAGGGAAAACAGGAGGGCATTTTTGAAAAGCGAAAACAGCACTATACCCATGCACCCCTAGCTTAACCTGAAAAAGTATGAACAAAACTAAGAAACTTTAGGGAAAAAAACATTCAGTGAGCTCAAAGTACAAAGGAGATCAAACTTCTTCTTTGGCAGGTCTTCAATATGGGAAAGATGAAGAAAGATTGATTACATCAGGAAATCTAAGATCTACTTGTTTAGAATTACACCTTTATACCCTGTGAAGAAGGCCTTGAAGTTATGATCTAGAAGATAATGATCTCAAATTCCTCATCAACTCAAGTAAGTATATCACTAGAGGTAAGGAAATTTATGAAAGGAATTTTTCTTCCCAGATTTAAGTACATCTTTAATCTGTCTAGGTGCTCAGACAAATAGATACTAAAGAAATAAAATCGTGAAGGGTGTCTTTAAAGTACCACCTAAAAAATCATGAAGGGTGCACCCTAGACAAGTGAGAACCACTGAACTGATCAGGCAGTTACACAAAAGAATAATTCATTCAGAATGAGCCCCATGGGAAAACCCAAAATATAACAACACAGAACTGATGAGTGAGGCACTACCACACTGTTATAAAACAGATTGAGGGTTCAAATTTATTAGACTGAACATGCAGATAATGTTTCCATGCCCTTTTGTCACTATCCATGATACCACGGCCAGGTAGAAAATTTTTTAATGATTTAAAATTTTCTGTAAAGCCCATCAAAAAGACTGCCAGAATGCATTTCTCAAGTATGGTTTGAAATGATTTTATTTCCAGGGCTTTCACCCTCCTAGTCAGATCCCGATAGCAACTGAATATGCAGATGCAAGTTAAACCTTCACATGAGGAGCAAGAATCTTCATATTAACACTGTCATTCCCCAACATTGGAAACATTTCCTTTATCCACCATCAAGCAGCTGTCATAAGTGGGGACATGATTTTAAATTACTTATAGCAATCACAGACAACAATATCAAACATGCCAAATAACAGTGGCTGACATTTATTGCACACTTACCACAGACTATAGATCTTGTGCTAGGCTATTTTCCTGTGTTCTCTCATTTAATTCCCATAAAACAAGAGGTGGGTGCTACCATTTTATCTCAATTTTCTCATGAGGAAACTGAGGCTCAGAATGGTTAAGTAACTAACTTAAGGTAGAAGAGTTGGATTATGGCTAGCTCTAGAGTTTGCTCTTGACCCCTATACTCTAATGACTTCCTAAGAGAGAGCACTCTATTGAGCTTTGCAGGTCTGTTTTTTTGTTTGCTTGGTTGGTTTCTTTTTTTGGAGATAACTATAACCAGAGAACACACAATCATGAATTTTAAAATAAGACTGGATGGTGGTGGTGGTGGTGAATTAGTCTAGAAGAGGAAAAAATTAAATGTTAACATAAAGAGATTAATTTTTTCAAGCCCAATAACTACCAATCTGCTGACTGATATGTATCAACTATTAACAAGAAGGAATGCTGGCCAGTAAAACAAATTCTTTTATGGTAAGCCTAATTTGTCTTTGTAATTTTCTTTATAAAATTGGGAATGTGGTCTCTTTTTGATGAACGAAAGGCAAAGGTGACAGCTAGCTTCAAAGCATTTTGGATATTGCAAGTTGTCATAGTCCAGAGTCCCTACCCAGCTAATCATTAATTTCAACAACACCTTCTGCACAGACTATTCTTTTACTATCTTATTCCAGGCAACCTGAATTTCTTCCGTGCCTGGTGATTTCTAACTCTTTCTGAGTTGCAGAGAGCTGGGCTGTAATATTACACTTCACTATGAGCTGTCATGGCCTGAAACACTATATACTTTAACTCAAAGAGCTTTTACATTTGAGACTTCAGACTATAGAAAGCAAAAGTGATTCTGGTTGTAGTCAGTTTGAACGTTTAGAATTCTCTACATTGAACTGATCTGTAATTCAATAATGTTAGACAATCAAAACTTAATTATAAATAAAAATATATAGTATATAAATATATATAATGTTGATGCCAGTGCTAATACACTCACTCATTTTTCTCCTTGTATGTGCTTTATTTTTTAAATTTAAAATGCTATTACCAAGTAATTGCTTTAAACAGAAAATACATTTTTGTAAATAATATGAGTTATAATAATGAGGAGTCATGGTACAAACATACAAACTTACCACTACTGCCACAATCTGCACAAGAGAGAAGTTCTTCTGGTTTCTTTTCACGATTTGATTCTTTAGTCCCCAAACAGAAACTACATATTGGAATGGGATCGGCACGAGGCTATGATAAAATGAAAAAATACCGTTAGTTTTCCATTTCAAAAGTTAAAACATAAAAATCAAAAGCTTCTTGTATAATTCTTTAACAAAGAAAAACTGCTGAATAAGTTACTCAAATCGTTGTCTGCCAATAAAAAAACTCAATATTATTTTATATTAAAATATCACCTGAATTAATACCTTTAAATGCAGTATATAAGACTCAGATTACATGTAATTTTTATTAAACCGACAAAAGACCTTCCTGAAATGGAAATCCTTTCGTGTTAGTAAAGATTCATTTCAAATCTCAATTGTTCCCACAATATATCTGCCTACTACAAGTTGATTAATCTGTTTAGCAATATTAATCCCATACAGTTAGATAAGAACTTTTAAACCATCAAAGACTGTAATGTAGTTCAATATCAGGCATAAAACACTGACAAGTTTTTAGGTCTCATAATAACAGAATTTGAATTATGCAAGGACTTTAAAATTCAGTGGGGGCATTTGAGAAGATTCCAAGGACATTAGCAAGGGCTTTCTGGTACCTAAGTCTTCCTTCAGTAAACCACACCATGCCACACAAAAGAGATCAGCTCTCAATCTCTGACACTATCACTTTATAAAAGAAACAACAAAACATGTGTCTAACCCTCAGTAACCTTTCACGCTCACTGTGGAGATGGCTTTTAACAATGTATAAATCTGCATTTATCTTAATGCCTCCATTGTTATTTACTACTACCAGCAACACTAGCACTCCCATTCCTGTAAACAGGTTACTGTGCCTACAGATCTGGTCAGATTGTTCTGAACAGCCAAAACTGTATGAAAACTAAAATTCTGTTGCTTATTCAGACATGTTGTCTGTTAGCCACCTGAATTTTTCTATCATATGTTTGTATCTGAATCTCATGAATCAAAAACTCAGGAGAAAAAAAAAAACAAAACCTCAGGACAAGAACACCTATCCTAATCAGAAATGTTTTTAATGTTAATTAAAAATAAGATTTTGCTAGGTCTAACTCTTAAAATATATGTCAGCTTGGAATAAAGCTTCAGCCCCAACATACACCTCATTGCTCATCAACTCTCTCCCAATTGCCTAATACATTATTACCTGGTGCACAGTTGGCACTGAAAACATTTTTGAGTGCTATTAATGTAGGTTAGCTTAAAAAAAAACCACCCTCTCCTCTGAGATAATATTTCAAATGGCTATAATGATTTCAACAATGTCTTGGGTTCACTGTGACAAAAATGTCATCAAAAATTTATCTTATGGCCAGGCATTCATAAAATTGTTTGATATGACTGTTAATTTTATCTTACAATATGAGCATTCATTATCTCACTCTTATTTTCAGCTTAATTTGCTCTTTTGATATGCACAGGTTTTACCTTCTGAGGTGGCTATGCAAATGTATTTTTGTAGCCCCAGCAAAAAAGCAGAGTACAAAACACCCTGTGCTGGAAAAAACAGAAAAGACAAGCCACAACAAATTGGTCACTGACTCCAGCCACAGTTTTTTAAATGCCAGATAATCAGCACTGCATAATTATGGATCCATAGTTATTACTTGCAACTACTCAACTGCAGTACCTTGGGAACACTTTTGTTCCTTTAAATAGCAATTAAAAGAACAATCTGGTTTTAAAGTGACAACATTCCCCTGATAGATTCTAGCTAAAACCCAGGTCTTGCACTAATGGGATTCCTGCTTTCATTTGATATAACAATGTTCAAGCCATTGCTGCCATCCTTGCGGTGATAAATAATTTACAAAATGTCACATATCATTCATGCAATGAAACAAATCCAAATTTGCAATCCCATTTTTCTTTCCCAGATGATTTTTAGCTGTAAGAAAGACATGGCCATCAGCCAGCATTCGTGCTCATTTTTCGTTTTAACTAAAGGTAACACAAAGGACAAAGGTTGCTAGTAGTTCATGGCCAGAAAGACTGATGCCCTGTACTGTGTGCCCAATAATAGAAAGCATAGATGCTATCACTTCACACCACATTCAAGTGGACCCCACCATGCTGATGAATGCTTACAACCATCTATTTTAAGGATAACTATCTCACAATACTCTATAAAACCACTGCATTATACAGAAATGTCTGCCCTGCTGAATTATTGATAATTCAAAGCACTTTTTTTGCTAACCTCAGTGTAGCCGAGTCTAATTAACTTTAAAAAATTGTCACTTGCATGAAATGAAATTTTTACAGTAATGCAATGTAAATGGGTCGCAGAATTATTATGATTTACCACTCTCAGACTACATAAAAACTATTTTTTTTTAAATCCCTTGTAACAGATTGAAATGGACTGCAGTCAGAAATAGGTATAAGTGGCAACCTGATTCTACACAAGTCCACTACAGACATGTTACATTTAAGAGTTCTGAAAATTATACAAAAATCCCCAAATTTTTAATTCTTTGAAATTTCACAAAGGCATCCAACCTGTTGATAATGTTTTCTCATCAATATGCCAGAATATTTCAAACTAATCCTAAGAATTAATACCCATGGATAGGTCTAAATATGAAAATACTCAACAAACTATGTTAACTCTGCTCTGGAAGCATCTCTTCTTCATCTATGCAATGGCCTTGGGACAGCTGTTAGATGAGAGGGTTTTCATACACCATCTCATTTTAATCATCTAACAATTCTGCAAGGTGTATATATATATATATATATATTACTACCCCCATTTTAGGGAGAAAATTGAGGCTCTAAGAAGCTAGGTAATTTTTCAAAGTTGTACAGGTTCAAGTATGAAGCTGGAATTCAAACATAAGTCTGTTTTCACTAAAGCCAATTTCTCATCTTTGTCACCTCCCCTTTTCTTCTCTTCTCTGCTTTTTCAGAAAAGAGTTCTCAAGATAAAAAAAAGTTTTAAAATTATCTTTCCATCAACAGCGATGATTTTTATCAATATACTCCTAATTTCTTCCATGCGATTTCTCCCATGACCAATGGCGCATATATATATATATTTTTAACTATTAAAAAGGCAACCAATAATACACCATAGATTATTTATTTATTTATTACAAAGGGAAAAGGTACTTCCGCAATGGAGAAATCTGATGGACATTTACTTGATGAAGTGACCAAATTTAACATTACCAAACTGTCTACTGTGTGTCCCCAGGGTGCTATATCAGAAGGAGTCAGCAATATCCATGTGGTATTTTTGCCAAAATCATTTAACTTGAATCGAATCCCAAGAAACAAATCCGAACAGAGGAACATTCTGTAAAACAACTGGTCTAGACTCTTCAAAAAATACCAATGCCATGTAAGGCCCCCAAAAGAGTCGAACCACTGTTTTAGATGAGCCTAATGTGGCATGAAAACTAAATATAATTTGCCATCCTTGATTGAATTCTAGATTAAAAAACAAAAACACCTATGGCTATAAAGGACATTGTTGGGATAATTAGGGAAATTCAAATAAGTACTATGTATTAGGTTATATATCAATTGGATATCATATAAATTTCTTGAATGTACACAATTGTGGCAGAATGTCCTTGTTCTAAGGAGATACGTGCTAAAATATTTAGGAGTAAAGTGTCATGACATTGGCAACTCACTTGTAAATGATTCAGAAAAAACTGTTTTTATACCTGTGTACAGAGAGCGAGAGAAAGCAAATGTATCCAAATGTCAGGAATTGGTGAATCTATATAAAGGTTATATGAAAATTCATAATATTCCTTTAATTTTTCTGCATTTTAAAAACTTTTCCAAATAAAAAGTTGGAGAAAAAATAAAATAGAATCCCCTTCACTCTCAAAAAAGATGTACTGAGCTATTATGTAATAGCTGAGCTATATGTAATGTGGATTGTAAGAATTTATAAAACAAAGTATCTCAATCCAAATTACCAATTCACAGGAAACACAGAGGACAGAAGAACATGTTGATCTATATACCAGGGGGATGCAATGCGCTAAAACTCTAGAGGACAAATGACCCAGTTTCTTCAACAAATCAATTAAAAGGGAGAGGAAGAGATACAGATATTGAAAAATAACCGATAGAGTAAGAGAAATTTAAAAGGCATTACCAGCCAAATGCAATGTATGGACCTTGTCTTGCTCAAGATTCAAACAAATTGTAAAATGAAACAAAACAAGATTTATGACTTGTTGTAGAAACTGAGACTAGCTTTGGATAGTCTCCAAAGCTATCCAAAGCTTTGAGGGGATAAGCTGCTATCTTCATTCACGTGCAGGGATTAGGCTTGTTTTCCATGGTTTCAGAGAATCAAATTTGGACTGACAGGGTTGTCACAGAGAGTTAAACCTTCTAACAGAGCTGTTCAGCAATGAAATGGATTATGCTTTTTCAAAACAATATTTTTATTGACAAATCTTTACATGCATACAGTCCATGTATGGTGTACAACTGATGGCTCACAATATCATCACATAGTTGTGTATTCATCACCATGATCATTCGTACAGCATTTGCATCACTCCAGAAAAAGAAATAAAAAGAAAACTAAAACTCATACATACTATATGCCTTATCATCCATGCCTCTCATTCACTACTAGTATTTCAATCTACCCAATTTATTTTGCCTTTTGTACCCCCTATTTATTTTTTATCTATATTTTTTAATTCATCTGCCCATACCCTGGATAAAAGGAGCATCAGACACAAAGTTTCCACAGTTACGCAGTGTCATTGTAAAAGCTATATTGTTATACAACTGTCTTCAAGAATCAAGGCTACTGGAACACAGCTCAACAGTTTCAGGTACTTCACTCCAGTCACTCCAATACACCATAAACTTAAAGCAGATATCTTTATAATGCATAAGAATAACCTCCAGGATAACTTCTCGACTCTGAAATCTCTCAGTCACTGAAACTTTATTTTGTTTCATTTCTCTCTTCCCCCTTTTGGTCAAGAAGGTTTTCTCAATCCCATGATGCTAGATCCCAGGTCATCCCGGGAGTTCTGCCCACGTTGCCAGGGTGATTTATACCCTGGGAGTCATGTTCCACATAGGAAGAGAAAAATAGATTATTCTTGAGGCAGTTTCTAAAGGCCACTGTTATCAGAAGAGATCATGGAGAGGGATGGGCCCCACAGGGACAGTGAAGATGCCTCCATGTAGAAAGTAGCCTCACACAAGTTGGGGCTCCCGGACTCTTCAAAGGTCCTTTGCAGATCAAATATTTTAATGAGTCTATGGTTAGATGATTTCTGAAGGCCCTTCTTGGATCTAACTTTCTATTGATTCTATCCTACTTAAAAGACATTTTAAGAGTCTTCAGGATCCTGGATCTCAAAACAAAATAGTCTTTTCTGAGAAAACAATCTTCAAATCTAGGACAATAAAGTTTTGAGAAGCTTTACTTTTGCTTACGATTACTTTTGCTTCTGTCCTGAAGTGCCTTAAGAGTCTAATAGGGCAAAAATAAATGAAAGCACATGTACTAGACCAGAGCCTATCCAGCTCACATACTTCTCCTGACAATGAAACAAAAAGGGGTTTTGTAGGTCAACTCCACTGTGTCCTCTCAGTGATAGGGGCTATCCTTCTATTTTCACAGTCTCCTAATAATCTACCCCCTTGAATTATCTTCAACTTTCTTGAAGCTACTTACAAAACATAACATATTATGACCTTCAAGTGTTTACAACAATCTAACATCTTTCACTCACATATTCACATTTGCATTATGGAAAGACCCAAATTTAAATTCTGTTCACTGAGGCTCAGGTTTCCTAACTTATAAAAGGACACAATAATATCCATGTTGTCTAGCTCTAGGGTTGCTAAAGTTCAAATGCCAGGGAGTGCGTGAAAGTACTTTGTAAACTATAAAATTCTATTCAAATGTTGTTACAACTGTTGAAAAATTCATTGTGGCTATAAAAACACGACCAAACAAACAGCTTCAAGTTCTCAGTAAACATCAGCACAAGTGAATTGTTCTGGAGTTTTAGAATTACTCTATGAAAGACTCTGCTTCTCCAAGCTCTATGATAAATTTTAATGTTAGAGAATTAGTTTCTTAAAGAATGAATTAATCAGAAAGGGTAGAAAATGTGCCATTGAGAGGCATGAGACTGGTAACTGATTTTTTAAAAAATAAATAAAAGAAAGATAAAGGAAGAAAAGCACAAACAAATATAAAATCTTAAATGAATAATACCACAAAGGCAAACAAAGATGGATATAAATCCTTAACCCTCAAGTGGCAAGCATTCATCTTTGGAGAATGTTCTCTACACTTGAGCTCAGACAACTCAATTTTCAGTAACTCCAGAACTCTGGTAAGTGAAACGCCTTTTGTGGTCAAAGAACTACAAGCCAGGGGTACTAGCCTGCTGATTCAAAACGCTTTGCTCTTTTGCTTTCCTATTCCTTTGTTCCTTGTTTCCTTTTGAGCTTAATTCCAAGGCAATCCCTGACCATCCTCTCTGAAACTGCATTCTACCCATACTCCTCTAGGTTCTCCATATCTTGATTTAGTCTTCTTCAGTATCTATTGCTGACTGACATATTATGCATTATTTGCTTATTTTCCCTTATTTGCTTATTTTTCCCTTACTCAGTTATAAGCTTCATCATGAGGACTTTGTTCATTGCTATATCCCCAGTCTCAAAGTATATTTGCTGAATAAATGAATGAACAAATTATCAAACTGTCTTAAAGTTAACAATTGATTCTTCTGATTCATCAGGCTTAGAAATATTTATTTTCACGTAGATCCTAATGACTACAAAATGATGTGTAAAGCAATCAACAATGCAAGGCGAGCTCCATCACTGTCTTTCTAATCTAAAGGCTATTTTCTATTCTGACACACATAATGAATGACATTTACATTTTCAGTATAGTCCCATGGCTATAACCTGACAAAACCAAAATAAAAAAAATCAGCTAGGAGAAAAATCATCTCATGACTACCATAAGAATTATTAAAACTCTCTCAGCAATCTTCACTGTAGGTTGTGTGTAAAAGACGTGGGACCCTGCTCAGTTGCTAGTCCCCAGTCATGCTTCCCCCTGCCCTTCTTTCCTTCTCAGGAAAGAATCCAAGATGAATAGACTACAGTGAGAGTGACAAAATTATAACAAGAGTATAAATTTGTCCAAGCTATGTCAAAAGAGAAATATTTTACAAACTTCAGTGGTTTATTACTGGTAAATTATTTTTCACCACCTTTACAACTGATGACATTGCAGAAATAGAGATTGAAAATTACTCCTGTTGTTTTTAACAATGTACCAACATTTTTTTTTGTCACTTTAGCACTCTATTTGACACTTACCTAATGAAGAACTAGACTTCATTTGTTGCCACTTAACCCACTTACCCAACTGATGTCTGTCTGAACAGATAAAGCCAACACCGCCCTCCTAATTAGCACATAGATCATGCACATGCAGGATTTTCCTTTAAAGCACTCTGCTTAAGATGCGGTCCTCAGAACCTTACTAATTCCAATAGTAGGGGCTTCCTGTGATGATCTAAATCATTTTTTTAAATAATTTTTTTGTATGCTATATAGTGGGGTCACATTTCATTATTTTTCCACATGAGTATCCCATTACTGCAGCATCATTTGTTGAATTTTTGTTTATTTTGTTGTTTTTTTCTCTGTTGTTTTGCTTGTTAGTTGTTGTTTTTGGGAAGTGCATGGACCAGGAATCGAACCCAAGTCTCTCGCATGGCAGGCAAAAATTCTACCACTGAACTACGCTTGCATCCCTAAATCATTTATTTTTAAAAGCATTATTATTCCAGTTGGGATCTGCTGTAGCTCTGGCCAGTGCAGCCAACCCTCAGCAGGGAGGTTCGAGACCAGCATTCTCTTAGTGTCACCTCTGAAGATCCTTCAGGGCAGAAAAGAACTCTGGTTGGTAATATTATGCCTATGGCCATTTTATCCATACTCATGCAACCTTTTGTATTGTTCTAAAGCTTTCCTGGCAATTTTATCATGAATTTTGACCTGAGTAGTGCCTAATTACTTTCTTTCGAAGATTAACTGGAAATATACATATTATAAGACTTTATACAGGGCAACTACTTTACCCTAATTTTATATTTGCCATATAGAATTTTACTGTATCACCTTCCCAGCTCATTATATTTCTCTGTAGGTAACTAGGAGCACTATATCATCCCTACCAGCTCTGTGAATTTAGTTTCTGTGTTACTCTGGGCAAGAGGATTTATTACTGTTAATGTATGGAGATCTTGAACATGATTGCTGTATTTTACCTCCTTGTCACACCATATAGTGATTAGCCTTCGCTGCATTTTAAGGGTGACAGAAAGTAAATAAAATCTAATAACATAAAAATATTCTGAAAGCATCCCTACACATATCCATAAAAAACATGACTTCTTTTTTTAAGCGTAATTAAAAAAAATTATCAATAACCACATTATTTGAAATCCTCACTATCAATGGCTGATTCAGAAATAGAAAGTAATAAAAGTGTAGTCACAAAGAAATATGAAGAAGAGAGAAGAAAGGGCTTTCTAAGAATATCTGTCACAACAGTTATCAATTACGTGGAATCAAATGCAACACTCCACTGCATTCTATAGTCTAGAACTTGTTTAATAAGGCAGGTGTGCCGTTTGTAAGAGTGCTGATTAAGGAAAGTGATTCTACCGGAAGGAAACAAATCTAATCCTGCTCACGCTGGATTTAACAATAGCATCTCTCTCTCTCTTTTTTTTGTAGACGAAGAGTACAAATTTTGAGAAAAGGACAATGAAACAATCCCATTCCCCAAGTCCTTCAACTTCTTATCTGGACATGGATTTGGCTTTTAAGATTTCATCTCAAAGTCTCTCCTCCTCCCCTACCATTAGAAACTGCAGATATTGCATTTATCTTCTTAAGAAGGATCAAAGTCAGATTCAACACAGCTGGAAATCCAGCACATGGTTATAGGAAGTCTGTTAAAGATTTGCAAACTATTCTCCTTGGCAAGCATGTCACGATATTAGCAATATAAACCCTGATCTAGATTTAGAAAAATGGGATTTTAAAATCAAGGCACATTCAAGTGTCACAAATCTTTAGTGGTTCCTTAAAAAAAATTTTTTTGACAAAGTGCTTCTCAAGTGATATACAGCCTCAGTGCTGCAAGAACCTCGACTAAAGCAGGTCCAAACTTAGAAACCAACATTTTTTAAGGATAAGAACAGGAATGTGGATGGAAATTGTATGTTAATGATGAGAAGAACAATAAAAGTATAGGAAAACTCTGGTGCTCAATTTTTAAAAAAATATAACGGGTGCTGCTGGCAGAAATTCTATAATATAATTCATCTATGTGACTTGGGAATTCTTTCCAACTAAGGCTAGATGCATAGAAGTAATGAACAGATTAAAGGAAAGCATAACAGCAGTTTACAAGTCATCCCTTTAATCTAGATGCAGTGCTAACAACCCTGCCTAGGCACAATGTGAACACAGACATTCTTATCACCAATCCTACCAAGAGAAACCTGCAACAACACTCAGTGTGAGACGCAGGCAACTGAATTAAATATAATGAGATCCAAACAGAAGTAGAATGAAGCAGTGAGACACAGGTAGACGGATATTAACAAGCTAAAAAAGTCACATGTTTAGTCACTTTCTCAATAGTAAGATCAATAATACCCTTGCCCACAATGCTCCATTCACATAGATTTACAGGGCAGTTCTTCAATGAGTTAACTAATATTTACTCATCACCCAAAGTAAGCCAAGCAGAATGCAATGGGTACAACAAGTGCTTGACCTCACTGAACTAATAAAAGCAGTGTAGTACAATTATGACATTTAATTCTCAATTGCCCTATGAGCGCAAAAACCATCTGGTGTACAGAATTTCCATGCCCTGGCCTTTCTTCTTTTTCTTTCTTTCTTTTTTTTCTTCTGACTTTTTGTATTTGATTCTGTAGTTTTAGACTACTTCTGATCCTTTCAATTAAAGTACTTATAAGCTGTAGAAAAAGAGGATTGCTTGGATAATTACTACCCAAACATCAAAGAGCTCTGACCTGGTTTTTTGGAGTTTATTCTGCATTACAAAAGACTCATCCCTAATTTCTGTTTGTGGTAGCAGCTCTAGAAATATATTTTAAGGCAGGTACCACCTTGGGCATTGAGTGGTACATTACCTCAGAGGCTCTGCTCTCTGGTGCTACAGAATCTCTGCAGGCTTTGTGGGAACTGAACAAAACATAAGCCACTCCCCTTACTTATACAAGCTACTGGCAATAAGGGCAGGAAGAGAAATAGCTGACGTGAAATGTTTCACCCATGGTAAGGATTTCTTTTTTCTTTTTTTTTTCTGGCATGTGCCTGCTCTGGGAATTGAACTCAGGTCTCTCGCATGGTGAGAACTCCACCACTGAGCTACCCAGGCACCACCACCAGGGTGAGGATTGTTGAGCTTGGTTTCCTAGAACTTAAGTGTCTACAGAAACCTACTAAGGAGATTTTGCAGGTGGAACAAAGTGTTTTCACTATTTTTGTGAGATTGGTAAATTTTTACACGTTTTAAAACTATACACACTGTAGGTGTTAAATATTTGTTAATGTATGGATGTGATATCCTCATACTTAATCCAGTCTCATTTTCTAAATTACATTATTTCTTTAGCATATAGATGTAAATAAAGAAATGATACAAGAATAACACAATTATGGGGTAAAATACACACTTTAGGACGCTCACACTCACCTGTTTATATTATTTTTAACAGTTTAGGTATATTTTGAATATAATGATATGGACAGATGGACGACTTTTGAATAAATGGATACACATGTTACCCACACCTCTATCAAGATATAGAACTTTTCATAACCCCAGCAAGTTCTCTCTGCTTCTTCCTAGACAATCCCTTCCTGTCCCCATTCTCCCAAAGCAGCCACTATTCTGATTTCTACCATCACAGTTTAGTTTTGCCTGCTCCAGAACATCATATAAATGGAATCAGACACTGTGCCTTCTTTCTGTAGAGCTTCTTTCATTCACTATAGTGTTTTCAAGACTCCTCCATATTGTTACACACAGCATTAATTTATTTCTTTAATTTTATCTTCTCCATTATACTCCTCCTTCATTTTAAATAACATATATACATAAAAGCAATACATTTCAAAGTACATCGCAACAATTAGTTATAGAACAGATTTCAGAGTTTGGTATGGGTTACAATTCCACAATTTCAGGTTTTTATTTCTAGCTGCTCTGTGGTGCTGGAGGCTAAAAGAAATCAGTATAATGACTCAGCACTCATACTCATTTGTTCAACCAGACTGTCTCTGTATAACTCCACCATCACCTTTGATCTTTCTCCTACTCTTTAGGGGTATTTGGGCTATGCCCATTCTAACTTTTTCATGTTGGATAATTTATTTCTTTTTATTACATAGTGGCTTTTTTTTTTTTTAATTCTCCCTATAGTTGATCAGCATTTAGATTGTTTTCAATTTGGGGCTAAAATGAATAAAACTGCTATGAACATTCTTATACAAGTTTTGTTATGGGTATGTTTTCATTTCTTTTGGATAAATACCTAAGAGTGGAACTTCTGGGTCATAAGGTTTATATGTTTAACTTGATTAGAAACCCCTAGTGAGACTAATCAGGGAAAAGAAAAAGACAAATTACCAATATCAGGAAGGAAGGAGGAGATATTACTACAAGTCTGAAGACATTAAAAGCATGGGGAATATTACGAACAACTTTATGCCTGTGGGAGACTGAACTGTGTCCCCCACAAAGACACATTCAAGTCCTAACCACCAAGTCCTGTGGGTATGAACTCATTTGCAAATGGGATCTCTGAAAATACTATTAAGATAAGCTCAAACTGAGGAAGGATTGGCCTTAATCGAATATGACTCGATTCCTTATAAGCAAAGGAAATTTGGACACAGGAGGAGCAGAGACAGAGGCAGATGCAATTTGGATGGCCACAAGTAACCAGCAGAGCACTAAAGCCTTTGCAGAAAGCAAGGCCTGCTGAGACCTTGATTTTGGACTTCAAGCCTCCAAAACTAAGAGATGATAAAATTTCTATTGTTAAAGCCAGTCAGTTCATGGGATTTGTTACAGCAGCCCTGGCTACTTAAGGTAATGACCACAGATTAGATAATTTAGATGAAATGGACAACTTCATTGATAGACATAAATATAATACTATAATAGAAGAAGAAAGAAAATCCGAATAATCCTATGTTCACCAAAGACAATGATTCATAAGTAAAAACCTCCCTAAAAAGAACTCCAAGAAAAAATGGCTTCACTGGTGAATTCTTTCAAACAATTAAGAAGAATACAATGCCAATTTTACATGATCTCTTTCAGAAAACAGAGGAAGAAATATTTCTCAAAACATTTCATGAAGCCAGTCTAAGTCTGATAGCAAAACCAGATGAGAACCTAACAAGAAAAAAAAAAAGGTAAAGACCAATCAGTATCCCTCATGAACATAAAACCCCCCATATATAAATACATTTGGCATGGGCAGGCAGCGGGATTCAAACCTGGGTCTTCGGCATGGCAGGTAACCCAATTACATATTTTTTATTTTACTTTTTTAAAAGGTCAACTTTACTTAGGTATAATACGAATATAATAAAGAGCATTTTTTTAAGTACACAGTTCAATGAGTTTGGACAAATGTTTATATTCATGTAGTCACAACAATTAAGATATCAACTCTTTCATGAAGCCAAAAAATATTCTCTAGCTTTTCTGCAGCCCTACCTCTTTTCCCAGACCAGGCAACCATTGATCTCTTTTCTGATACTATAGATTAGTTTTCCCTGATAAAGAATTTCATATCGGAAATAATACAGCGCATACTCTTTTGTAACTTCTTTTGCTCAGCGATGAGACTCATCCATGTTGCTGCATGTGTCAGTTTACTCCTTTAAATTCAAAGCAGTATTTCATTATATGAATATACCTCAATTTCTTTATCCATTCGCCTACTGATTAACATTTGGGTTCTTTAAGTTTTTGGCTGTATGAATAAAGCTAATATGAACATTCATGCAAAAGTCTTTTTCTGCATACAAATTTTCATTTCTCTTTGGGTAAATACCTAGATGTAAAAAGGCTGGGGCATATGAAAACTGCATTAAAAAAAATTTTTTTTTAATTGTAAAATATAGCATATATACAATAAAAAGAAAGAAAAAGCATAATATTCAGAGCACACGTCACCAAGTAGTTACAAAACAGATTTCAGAGTTTCTTATGGGTTATTATTCCATTATTTCAGATTTTTCCTTCTAGTTGCTCCAAAACACTAGAGGCTAAAATAAATGATCAATATAGTGATTCAGCAGTCATATCCATTTGTTAAATCCTATTTTCTCTGTTTTAACTCCTCCTTCTCCTTTGATCCTTCTCCCAAACTACAGATCTGTGAGCAATGCCCATTCTGACTTTTTCATGTTGAGAAGGGTTGTCAACGATTAAGGATTTCGGGATGTACTTAGTTGATAATCTTGGAGAGGATGGTCCTTCAGGTTTCAGGATTTATCTGGCCCTCTGGAATTTACAGGTTCCAGGAAAGTAAACTTAGTGCATAAAATTTCTATAGAGTCTCAATTAGAGCCCTAGGTGTTCTTAAGATTTACAGGATTGATGTTGATTGTGGTTTGGCAAACCATAGCAATTAGCAATATCTAACTGAAGCCTGCAGAAGAGTAGCCTCCAGAATAGTCTCTTGACTCTATGTGATCTCTCTTAGCCACTGTGGCCTTATTTTATGGCACTTCTTTTCCCCTTTTGGTCAGGAAGGCACTGTCGATCCCTCGGGACCAGACTCATCTCTGGGAGTCATGTCCCATGTCAGGGAGATTTTCATCCCTGATTGCCATGTCCCATGTAAGGGTGAGGGTAATGATTTTCCTTGTAGAGTTGGGGTTAGAGAGAGGCAGGCCACATCTGAATAACAAAAGTGGTTTCCTGGAAGCAACTCTTAGGTCTTACTATGGGTAGTCTTAGCTTCTCCATTACAGAAGTAAGTTTCATAAGGGCAAGCCTTGAAATGAAGGGCTTTGCCTATTTTCCTGGGAGTCCCCAATGTTTGAGAGGGTACCTGGGTTTCCCAGACAGCAAACTTTAATAGTTTCACATGTTTTTCTTAGGCCCCTCAAGAGATTCTACCAATACTTTTAATTATTGACCCACTATGGTCTGGAATGCATCCAGGTATTACATTAAGCTACACAGAATTATAGGACCTCGTTCCCATTCTGGGCTCCATGGCTCTGGGTTGTTTAAATGAGCTTACAGTCTAGGCTCCAATTTTTTTATATCTTTTCTGAAAGAGACCATAGCATATTCGTCCTTTTATTTCTCCCTTATTTTGCACAACACATTGTCCCCAGCATTCATTCAGTTCATTGTGTGCCTCAAATGTCATTTCTTTTTGTAGCTGCACAATATTCTATCATATATATATCACAGTTCGCCATTCCGCTTTTCAGTCATGGTATCCTTCAGCCCCCTCTATCTCCTGGGCATCACGGATAATGTCCAAAATAAACAGAGTATGTCTTACAGTATTTTCACTTGGTTGTACAGTCAGCAGCACTCTCAATTTTGGATAATATTTTTCATTATTTCTCAATAGAGACAAAGAATTGATAAACACAGCCTCACCAAATATTAAATCAAATCTCCCCCTTGGGCGGGTCACGGTGGCTCAGCAGGCAAGAATGCTTGCCTGCCATGCCAGAGGACCCGGGCTCGATTCCCAGTGCCTGCCCACGTGGAGAAAAAAAAAAAAAAAAAAAACTTCCCCTTATCTCTTGTCCCTTCCCCCAAATTATTTACCCCTGGTAGTGCTGTGGTACTGTTAATACCTTCCTGTTAACTGCTGGCCATACGATGCAATTTTAGTTTTCTCCCTATACCCCTCTATTATTGACTCTGCACAATATCAAACCTTTGGAGTAGTTCATGTGAGAAGTTATTTATAATTATAGAGTTAATCAGTGGGAGACATGGCACTCTACACCCCCTTTCAATCATATTCACCTTCAAAATGGCAATATATGCTAGGTATCTAATCAGAGGACATGAGGGCAAGGACACAAACGGACATGTGCAATGTTTATAGCAGTATTATTTACAATCGTCAACAGATGGAAACAACCAAAATATCCATCAACAGACGAGTGGCTAAACAAGTTGTGGTATATACGTACAAAGGAATAATACGCAGCTGTAAAACAGAGTGAAGTTAATGAAGTATGTAACAACATGGAAGGGCCTTAAGGACGTTATGCTGAGTGAGATTAGCCAGAAACAAAAGGACAAATACTGTATGGTCTCACTGATATGAAATGACATTAGTGAATGAACTTGGAGAATTTCAGTTGGTAACAGAGACCATCAGGAGATAGAAAGAGGGTAGATATTGGGTAACTGGAGGTGAAGGGATACAGATTGTACAACGGGACTGATCGTAAAAATTCAGAAATGGATAGCACAATACTACTTAATTGTAATACAATAATGTTAGAACACTGAATGAAGTTGAATGTGAGAATCATAGAGGGAGGAGGCCTGGGGGCACAAAGGAAATCAGAAGGAAAGATAGATGATAACGACTGAAATGGTATAATCTAAGAATGCCTAGAGTGTATAATGATAGTGACTAAATGTACAAATTTAAAAATGTTTTGCACGAGGAAGAACAAAGGAACGACAATAATGCAGAGTGTTGAAAATAGATGGTAATTCGTATTTTAAAACTTTAACTTATATGTGAGGCTAAAGCAAAAGATGTTTATTTGGTACAAAATTTACATTTTGACTAGTGCATTTCCTAATGTAACTTATATGGACAGCTTAATTGAACACCATAAGTACATGGAACCTTGAGTAGGGCAAGAGATTTTGTAGTTTTGTCCAGAGTGATGCCCCGATAAATCCCAGAGTGGTTTGAACAGTGAATTAAAAAAAGTATTTGCAAAGTCCCTTTGCGGGAATGGTGAGAAAGGGGGAAAATTCAACTTCCCCAAGTGGAGAATTCTTGATATTCTCACAAGTAGTGGGGATAACCAAAGCAATAGGCTGAGCCCCCAGTCTTGGGGTCTGTTCATATGAAATTTAACCGTGCAAAGGATAGCCTAAGCCTACCCAAAGTTAGGCCTAAGAGTCACCCCCAAGAGAAGCTCATCTGTTGCTCAGGTGTGGCCTCTCTCTCTCAGCCAACATGACAAACAAACTCACTGCCCTCCCCCTCTCTATGTGGACTTGACTCCCAGGGGTGTGGACCTTCCCGTAACATGGGACAGATATCCTAGAATGAGCTGAGACTCAGCACCAAGGGACTGAGAAAACCTTCTTGACCGAAAGGGGGGAAGAGAGAAACGAGACGAAATAAAGTGTCAATGGCTGAGAGATTCCAAACAGAGTCAGAGGTTATCCTGGAGGTTATTCTTACACAATAAATAGGTATCACCTTCTTAGTTAAGGCATAACAGAGAGACTGGAAGGAACTGCCTGAAAACGTAGAGCTGTGTTCCAGTAGCCATGTTTCTTGAAGATGATTGTATAATGATTTAGCTTTCACAGTGTGACTGTGTGATTGTGAAGAAAGTGTCCGATGCTTCTTTTATCTACCTTATGGATAGACGAGTAAAACATATGGAATAAAAATAAATAATAGGGGGAACAAATGTTAAAATAAATTTAGATTGAAATGCTAGTGATCAATGAAAGGGAGGGGTGAGGGGTATGATATGTATGAATTTTTCTCTGTTTTCTTTTTATTTCTTTTTCTGAATTGATGCAAATGTTCTAAGAAATTATTACGATGATGAATATGCAACTATGTGATGATACTGTGAATTACTGATTATATATGTAGAACGGAATGATCATAAATTAAGAATGTTTGCGTTTGTTTGTTATATTGTTTTTAAAACATTAATAAAAAAAGAAAAAAAAGGACCCACCCACTCATTCCTGTGGAAACAACTTAATAAAAAAAATCCCACCCAAGAATACTGAATGATGATTAAAGAACATGGCTTTTCCGGGGCACACAAAAGTTTCAAAATCAGCGCAGCAAACATTGCCTCTTCTGTTTTCTGAAAGAATTTGTCTCAAGATCTGTATTATTAAATTGATAGTTTTCCCTAGTCAAATTGTCTGGGCCTGGAGTTTTCACTAAAGATCTGTAATTACGAACTCACTTTCTTTAATAGATAAAGGGCTATCCAGAATTTCTATTTCTTTTCTGTCAGTTGTGGTAATTTGGGGCATATAAGGAATTTTCCCCTTTTATGTAAGTTGTCCAATTTTTTTTTTTTTAGCAAAAGTATGTTCTTAATATGCTCTTATCATTTTTATGTCTTGAGTGATGTCCCTTCTCTTATCCCTGTATTGGTGATTTGTATCTTTTGTCTCTTTCTTTTTCCTTTCCTGATCATTATAGCTAGAGATATGTGGATTTTATTGATGTGATCCAAGAACCAGATTCCAGTTTCCTCCTATTTTCAGATTTCTTTTTTGCAGAAAATATTGACGCTAATGCAGAACACTGATGTATTTAAATCTTCATCACTATCATTATTATTCTAACATTAACAGAGTCATGTGACTGATTTTCCTTGGCTATAGAGGAATCATTCCAATCTACAGCCAAATCTATATTACCCTAGGTAGCTTGCAGGAAATAGCTTGCAGGTAGCTGCTATTTCAGTTTTTGAGGTATTCTACAAAGAATTCCTTTATAGATGTGGTCCATAACCAGGCGTGAACATCACCTATAAGGCTTTTACAAAATGTACGTGCCCTAAGCCTCACCCACAGATTTTGATTCAATAACTCTGGAATTTACCTAGGCATTATAATTTTTAGAAAGCTTTATGGAGATTCTGACTCCTTAGAACAATGGATTAAATTATTAAAACATCAGGCATAATTCATGCCAAGGAGAATCCAAGGAGCACACACACAGAGCAGCAAGGCCACCAAAAAATTCAGTGTCTGCTCTTAATGATTCTGGGTCCAAAGGCCCCAGAGACAAAAGTGAATTTATATATATATGAACATGTTTTAAAAGTGAAACAAAACATGAGTGTTAAAGATATGGCTTCAGTTTTCTTGATTTAAGAGCTATTATGTTGATTTTAAGCAATACATACTCGGTTAAAAAAATTCTAAAAAAGATTAAAATACTAGTGATCAATGAGAGGAAGGGGTAGGGGTATGTCATGTATGAGTTTTTCCTTTTTTCTTTTTTCTTTCTTTTGCTGGAGTGATGCAAATGTTCAAAAAATGATCATTATGACAAATACACAACTATGTGATAGTATTGTGAGCCAGGATTGTACACCATGTACAGAATATCTGCATGTCAAGAATGTTTGTATGTTTGTTTGTTAAGGTTTGACAATAAAAAATATTTTTAAAAAAACCTAAAAAGAACAAAATACATAGAACAAAAAGTAAGTCTCCCTGCCCTGCCTAAAACACTGGTCCCTTAGTTCCCCTTACCAAAGGCAGTACTGTAACAAGGTTCTTGAGACCCTTTCAGTGATAGTCCTGGCACACACAAGCATATAATACATTATATAAAAAAAGTTGAGGCATACTATAACCACTCTCATATTAATAGATACTGGGGTTATTACCATTCTTTTGCGTCTACAAAAATGTGCATACTTGGATTTGCCTGTGCCAATTTACCTATCTTAAACTCCTAGAAGTGAAATTGCTAGGTCAAAGAACATGGTCACTTTTTACTGTAAGAGATTTATTTATACACTGCATACCTCTAATGACAAGTATAACGTTGACAACTTAATATAGTATCAAATTTTTCTTAGACAATTTAATAGTTGAAAATTGTACCATATTTTAGTTTGAATTTGTTTTTCAGATCAACTTTGGAAAAACGAATTCAGAGGTCCTATTTTTTCTTTACTTTTTCCCTGAATTTTGGGCTTAGTTACAATAATTTTTTTAAAATTTTTATTAATAAAACCAAGCAACACACAGTATAAACATTTTTTTCACACAGTTGTATATTCATCATCATGATCATTTCTTAGAACATTTGCATCAATTCAGAAAAAGAAATAAAAAAGACAACAGAAAAAAATCCATATATACCATACCTCTACCCCTCCCTTTCATTGATCACTAGCATTTCAATCTAAATTTATTTTAACATTTGTTCCCCCTATTATTTATTTTTATTCCATATGTTTTACTCGTCTATCCATAAGGTAGATAAAAGAAGCATCGGACACTTTCTTCACAATCACACAGTCACACTGTGAAAGCTAAATCATTATACAATCATCTTCAAGAAACATGGCTACTGGAACACAGCTCTACGTTTTCAGGCAGTTCCTTCCAGTCTCTCTGTTATGCCTTAACTAAGAAGGTGATACCTATTTATTGTGTAAGAATAACCTCCAGGATAACCTCTGACTCTGTTTGGAATCTCTCAGCCATTGACACTTTATTTCGTCTCGTTTCTCTCTTCCCCCCTTTCGGTCAAGAAGGTTTTCTCAGTCCCTTGGTGCTGAGTCTCAGCTCATTCTAGGATATCTGTCCCATGTTACGGGAAGGTCCACACCCCTGGGAGTCAAGTCCACATAGAGAGGGGGAGGGCAGTGAGTTTGTTTGTCATGTTGGCTGAGAGAGAGAGGCCACACCTGAGCAACAGATGAGCTTCTCTTGGGGGTGACTCTTAGGCCTAACTTTGGGTAGGCTTAGGCTATCCTTTGCACGGTTAAATTTCATATGAACAGACCCCAAGACTGGGGGCTCAGCCTATTGCTTTGGTTATCCCCACTACTTGTGAGAATATCAAGAATTCTCCACTTGGGGAAGTTGAATTTTCCCCCTTTCTCACCATTCCCGCAAAGGGACTTTGCAAATACTTTTTTTAATTCACTGTTCAAACCACTCTGGGATTTATCGGGGCATCACTCTGGACAAAACTACAAAATCTCTTGCCCTACTCAAGGTTCCATGTACTTATGGTGTTCAATTAAGCTGTCCATATAAGTTACATTAGGAAATGCACTAGTCAAAATGTAAATTTTGTACCAAATAAACATCTTTTGCTTTAGCCTCACATATAAGTTAAAGTTTTAAAATACGAATTACCATCTATTTTCAACACTCTGCATTATTGTCGTTCCTTTGTTCTTCCTCGTGCAAAACATTTTTAAATTTGTACATTTAGTCACTATCATTATACACTCTAGGCATTCTTAGATTATACCATTTCAGTCGTTATCATCTATCTTTCCTTCTGATTTCCTTTGTGCCCCCAGGCCTCCTCCCTCTATGATTCTCACATTCAACTTCATTCAGTGTTCTAACATTATTGTAGTACAGTTAGGTAGCACTGTACTAACCATTTTCGAATTTTTACAATCAGTCCTTTTACACAATCTGTATATTTAAGCTCCAGTTACTCAATATCTACCCTCTTTCTATCTCCTGATGGTCTCGGTTACCAACTGAAATTCTCCAAGTTCTATCACTAATGTTAGTTTATGTCAGTGAGATCATACACTATTTGTCCTTTTGCTTCTGGCTAATCTCACTCAGCATAATTTCCTCAAGGTGCATCCATGTTGTTACATACTTCAAAACTTTATCCTGTTTTACAGTTGAGTAATACTCCATTGTATGTATATACCACAGCTTGTTTAGCCACTCATCTATTGATGGACATTTGGACTGTTTCCATCTCTTCACAATTGTAAATAATGCTGCTATGAACATTGGTGTGCAAATGTCCGTTTGTGTCCTTGTCCTCATTTCCTCTGAGTAGATGCCTAGCAATGGTATTGCCTGATCATATGGCAATTCTATACTTAGCTTCTTTAGGAACCACCAAACTGCTTTCCACAGCAGTTGTAGCATTTTACATTCCCACCAACAGTGGATACATTTGCTTCTTTCTCTACATCTTCTCCAGCACTTGTCATTTTCTGTTTTATTGATAATGGCCATTCTGGTGGGTGTGAGATCATATCTCATTGTGGTTTTGATTTGCATTTCCCTAATAACCAGGGAAGTTGTGCATCTTTTCATGTGCCTTTTGGCCATTTGTATTTCTTCTTCTGAGAAGTGTCTATTGAAGTCTTTTGCCCATTTTGTAATTGGGTTGTCTGTCTTTTTGTTGTTGAGTTGAACAATCTCTTCATATATTCTGGATACCAGACTTTTATCTGATATATCGTTTCCAAATATTGTCTCCCATACAATAATTATTTTTTATGTCAAAAGGGAATAAGTGATAATACAAACTAAGCTGTGCCTCCAAAACCACCCCTAATTCATGGCTAATCAAAGTCCTCTGTTCTCATACATCTTCACAATTTTTACACTGGAGGAAACAAATCACACAGACAGGCACTAGCCACAGGGCATCGAAAATAGTAAACCAAAATCTAGACTCATATCTGCTCTCCTATTCAACGTTCTTTCATGAATGGCACATTAAGAATATTTACACACCAAAAAGATTATTAAAGCATGATTATGAGGGGATTGCACTGAGTTGTTTTTAAGGAAATAAAGGATGCCTAACATTTTTATTTGAGACCATGAGTTAAAAGGAAACTCTCCAAGTAAGTTTTACAGCTCAGTTGGACTTATGAGGCCACAGAAGTATCTAATAACCCATAAAATTTCACTATACCTTCCCATATTCATTGTCACTAAAAAGAATAATCTGAAGTCAGTGAGTATAGATCCATTCATAGAAGTATAATATCAATGTTGTCAGGCATAGTTTTCTTTCATCTTTTCCTTTCCTTTCTCTCCATTTTTCCCCCGTCTTTCCAGTCCTGCCATTAGGTCTGTTTTGAGGGCCTGCCTCAAGTGGTCCTGCTGGTAGTCCAATGCCAGGAGTCATCTCTAAATCACTCAGATTATTTGGAGGATAGGCAAGTGGAAGAAATGATTTAGATCCGTCCTTCTCAAAGTTTAATGTTCAAACAAAACACCTGGAGATCTTGTTAAAATGTAGACTCTAGGGTACATGGGTGGCTCAGTGGTAGAATGCTGACATTCCTATGCAGGAGACATAGGTTCAATTCCCAGACCATGAGCACGTGCGCGCGCACACACACACACACGCATGCATGTGTGTGCGCCAAAAAAAAAAAGTAGACTCTACTTCATTAAGTCTTGGCTAGGACCTGAGTTACGCATGTGTAAAAAAAAAACCTTTTTCAGTAATAAAAAATAATTAAATACATATTTTAAAGCAAAATAATTCATATTTAACTTGGAATACGTTTTATTATTTCAACATGAGGTATTCATGAAAAAGTAAAACCCTAGAGTTAAAGTCCTACAGGAGGAAGTAGAACAGAAGTAACAGTAGTAGTTGGTATGTTCAGAGTGACAGCAGTAATAAGCAGCAGGAATAGCGGGCTAGTAAAAGTAGTTGTGGTCGTAGTAGCAGTTATTAGCAGCAGCAAACATTTAAAGGGCACTTGTTATAAACAAATTGCCAGATAAGAATTCAATCATTAAAATGCCAAAAGGTAGGTACTATTATCTCCACTGTTCAGATTAGAAAACTGAAGTTAATGTTCCCAAAACTGCTGGGGCTAGAATCACTGTACTATTGTGTCTTCAGTTATGAAGTTTACCCTCATTCTTTGGTTAGTAATCGATGTCATCGTTTCTCAAATTTACACTGGAGGGTGTAACTATTTAAAAGTCCTAACTCCTGTAAAGTCCAGGACATCATTGCAACTGATAGGTCTGGGTCAAGGCCAAAAAGAATTGAAAATTACTATGTGACAATACAATCTACTCTTGGATAATCGAGACCAGCTGTGCTTTCAGAAGCTATATAGACAGATGACGGTACTGTTTTGAACCTCTTAGCTTGATCTGTTACCTAAGGTGTGATAGAATGGAAGAGCTTGCTTTTGAAGTTATCCTAAGACTGACTTTGGTTACAATATGAGTTCTGGCATATTTGGCTTCCAAGCGATATTTTACCTTTTTAGAGATCAAGCTAAACATATAATTCTCAGTCAAAAAGCCCTGTAGGGTAACCCAATCTGAGCAGGGGCACTATAACTCACTGCTAAAGAAAAAGCATGATCGCCTTATTCCACACACACAAATGCCATTCTTGGGTAGGCCAATTAATCACGAATATAACTTTTCAGACATTACATAATTTTACATAGACTTGTTTCCAATGTCTGCCAAAGAAAGCAGCAATTTGTATCACTAGGAATAAACCCACACTTGAAAAGAAATGCAAGTTACAACCATGAAACAGTGAAACTCTGGTTACCTCTTTCATACCACCCTCCCTCATAATTTCTCTAAGGATTTTATTTTACAAACCTCGTTTCAGTAAAACACCTAAAATGATATAAGTTGAAAAATTACACAAATAAAATTTAAATAGGGAAGTCCAAGTAATGTCTACATTCACAAGAGTGGTAACCTCTAAGATATGACTAACAGCACTAGAAAAGTATATACTACAGTCACATGCACATCGCACACAGCTGGGTTTTCCAATAGTACACACAAAAAAACCACTGGCATATGAAATTGATTGTTATTTTTAAAAGAACTTTCATTTTCCTATCGAAAATTATATTTTCTAAATAAATGTTTCACTGAAACATTCCTGGTAAGCCAGGAATAAGTGACTAATTCGAAAAGTAATCACCCCAATATTAACAGTCAACATTTTCAAATATAAATCACATAAAGCTATTGTGTTTTCTATTTAGAAAATATTATCAGCCCAGAATTATCTTCAGCATGTATATATAATTCCTTAATAGACTATTTAAAACAATTCTCATGCTAAATATGGCTGCATCGAAGATATATTAGACTTTAAGGGGGTATGCCTACACTCATGACAGATTTATCTAAGCAGTGCCCTTGTACAATCGTTTTTAGGGTGCTCTACTTTAACACTGTCCTTTTAAATACAAAATTAATTTCTCTTCACGTAATTAAAATTGGGTGGACCAGTGACTATTTCTGAAACTTTCCCAAGAAAAATCTGTCATCCTAATCACCACCCAAAAGCATTTATATTCAGCACCACTAAGGTTCTTTCAAACACAGACCAAACCCTTAATACCAGATGTTTAGTAGGCATGCAATAAACAACCAGTATACCACTTCCCCACCTTTGCTGAAACCCATGCCCACCAGCCAAGATTTTTCAACTTCACTTAATGTTTTGTACTTAAATATATACATATTTCATTTCCTAAAAAAGAAATTATAAATCTGAATATTTTTTCCAAACTACACATGAATTTATATGTATATATATTATACATATATATGTATAATATGGGGTTGTGCTTCTATTCTAGTAACAAGTAATATTTATTGGCGCTTACCATGTGCTCAATACTGTGTTAATCACTTTGCTTTAACTATCTCAATCATCCTACCTGGTAGGTATTACTACTGTCCCATTCTCAATGAGGAGGAAACTGCTAAATAGAATGGTTAAACAATGGGCCCAAAGGAGCACAGCTGCAAGTGGCAGTTGACCTCAAAGTCTTTCTTCACCAAGGGTTTTCTTCACCCCTGTGTGAATCTCTAAATTAGGAACAATAACTAGAACAGGGATGGGACACTTCGTTACATGTAAGTCAAGGTAAGGACAAGTTTCATTTGGGAAGCATGAAGCACAAATAGGTAGATTTATGGGAAGAGAAGACCATCAAAATTCTCTACTTAATTCAAAAAGATTTTTAGGGAAGATGGGATTTCAGAAGTTATTCTGAATAGAAGAAAAAAGTCAGTTTATTGACAAGAAAATCTAAGAAAATGACAGTGATAGATAGCTCAAAAGACTAATTCAGGTGGTGAGTCAACAAGGAAGGCACCACTGAGAAGAATTTAAAATGAGTGGAGAGGTAATTGGAGCTGAAGGGATACAGACTGTGCAACAGGACTGGATACAAAAACTCAGAAATGGACAGCACAATACTACCTAATTGTAATGTAATTATGTTAAAAGATTGAATGAAGCTGCATGTGAGGTATAGTTTTTCTTTTCTCTCTCTATTATCATTTTTTTTTCTGTTGTCTTTTTATTTCTTTTTCTAAATCGATGCAAGTGTACTAAGAAATTATGAATATGCAACTATGTGATGATATTAAGAATTACTGTTGTATATGTAGAATGGAATGATTTCTAAATGTTTTGTTAGTTAATTTTCTTTTAATTAATAAAAAAATCAATTGGCACAGATTTAAGGATGCTTTCCTGAACTCTCAATTTGATTCCATTGGTTTATATACTGCGCTTGTGCCAGTACCATGTGGTTTTGACTACTGCAGTTCTGCAATAAATGATAAAGTATGGAGGTGTAAAAAAATAATAAAATAAAATAAAATGAGTGGAGAGAAAAAGCTGGAGGACCTAAGCAGCAGACCAGGAGAAAGAGATAATCCAGAGTCTGCTGGCGACTGGCTTTGATGCATGGGGTGAACAGTTAGAGTAGATGCAAAAGGAAATGAAAAGGCACTATAAAGATTTAAGGAAGGGCTGGCATGGTTCAGGAAATTCAAACAGCAGGAGGAAACAGCCCATTCGAGGAACTTGAAAAAGAAGGCAAAGAAAGAAGAAAGAGACCCAGACGTCGCTGGCTTTAATGGATTTCATAAACAGACTGGTGTTATCCTGGATAAGTCTGTATGTTGAGAGCAAAATGTCAGCCAGAAAACTGCTCTAAATTCAATAGTCTTCAGAAAAAATTGCCAAGGCAGAAAACTTCCCTAGTGACTCTGCCAGTACAGCTAATTGCTTAGCAATTACTGACCAGGATCATAATAGAAACTGTAGGCATTTTAAAACTCCCACACTGTGAGGATCAATGTCTCAAAGCCCTTGAAATTTCATTACTATTTGGGTGTGCTCTGAGCAAAGTTCTCTACTCATGTCACAAGAATAAAGATGGTAATTTTCCAAAGGAAATTGTTATGTTGTCTCCTTGGTTAAGCCAGAGTTATCCTCAGCTAAGATGTACATATGAATAATTTACACTCACCTGGAATGGTTAACATATGAGCAGATTGTTCCAAAGATACAGCTAGTTTTTTTTCCTTTGACAGTCTAGAGCACAGAAATTCCTAAGAGCCTTTTTCATTTAAAGGGAAAAATATAAACATTTATGGGGGGAGAAAAAATCTTAGTAGCATATTGATTTGGCTTTAGGAGTATTTCACAACGGACTCCTTTCCAACAGCATACAACTAGGGGCATGTGTCTAATCAATACTGAACATCTACCTTACTGTTGGGGCTCATGAATTAATCAACATCTACTCAAACTCAAAACCACCAGGAAAAAAAATCAACAGTGACCTACTTCTCCTTGAACACTGGAAAACCACTCAAACAATGTTATCGTTTACAATAATGACAACAACAAATTCAAACCCTTATCACAAGCCACCCTAATTGGTGGTCTCTACTTCTGAGCTATTTGATTCTAGTATATCTTTTTTTCCAGAGAACTAACAGCAGGCATTAAGGTCCTCAAATGCAACACTTCCTATATTGTCATATAGTCTCATCATATAACTCCACAAGCCTAAAGAAGATAAAAGGATAGAATTATCAAGGCCATGCAGCAAGCTTGGGAGGAATCTGGGTCTCCCCAGTGGACTGTCATTAGGCCAAGTGACCTGTTTCCCCATCTTAGCATGTGAAATAATAGAGAAAAATGGTGTGTAAGCAGAAAGTCTGCCTTCATGAGCTTCAAATTGTATTTTTTTTTAAAAAGTTTCATTTCTAATTACGGTCATATAATTACAGACACTTTAAGAAAGAGAGAGTGTTTGTTCTCCCTGATATGAGCAGCTCACAGATTCAGGCTCTCTTGAAGCAGGCAGCCAAGTGGCAGTGGCATGGATCCAGGAGTTCCTGGAGGAGAACAGATGGACAGCTCTCCTGAAAAAAACAGCTCCCTGATGTCACCCAGCAATGAGATGTGAGAGCTCAATAAATATACCATCCTCATTCAGGTGTTACTTGTAGAAAATAAAAGGGTTCACAACATAAGTAGATTTTTCCCTCACTGGGTGGCAGACGACAATACCATGCTTGGACCCCATTCTCTGACTCATCCTCAAATGGGGCCTTTCCAAGACCTCATTCCTACGTAGCATACATCTAACCCATCTAAGGATTATTTTTTAGGTTCCCATTCAGTTTGCATTAAGGGAAATTCATATTCATCTCAGTTTTCAAAACTTGTTGAAGAAAGTCTGAAAAATTGTTGGCCCAGAGTATAGTGTAGGAATTTAAAGCACAGACTCTGGACTCAGACTTCCTGGGTTTGATTCCTAGCTCTACCATTTTCTAGTTCTGTGATCACAGGCAAGGATTAACACTTCTAAACTTTATTTTCTACCTCTGTGAAATGGGAATAACAACAGTTGTGGGAAACAAATGAGATCATACATATAAAGTGCTTAGGAGAGTGTATAGCATGTAGTAACTGCTTAAATGAAGTCTACAGTTATGCATTATTATTGGGTTTGATGTACATATTTTGGCCAATCAATATTATTGAGCAGCTGCTATTTTCTTCAGTTGTTCAAGAATACATACTCTCTATCCACTATGCCACAGAAGATTCAAAGAATGAAAAGATATGACCCATGCCTTGAACAGCTCTTTATTTCCCTGCAAAATGTCCAACATTAGTGGCCAATAGGCTATTATCCAGGACACCCAGGCACTTCTGCTTCTACCTGTTGAGTTCTGGGCTTAATTGTTTCTCAAACTTGCTGATGTCAATTATGCCTGTTATTATAATTAAATATCTTAATTAACTACTGTTGTCCAACATCCCATAAACTATGAGTACAAAAGAGTTGATGTCTCTATGGACTTGTAGTTGAATGTTTTAGACTGGGCTGATTAACAGTGAAAAACATTGTACAATACTGGGGGAGTGGGGCGGATTACAATCTGGAAGAAATCTACATTCAGATTGCTTTTTAAATGAACAAAGTATAAAGTATAGCCTCACACTTTCAAGAAACTGAGACTAAAAGTTGTTGAGAAAAAGATGGGCAACTCCAACCCATGCTCAAAGAAAAGCCTAGGCCTCCATCAAACAACCAGAAATACAAACATATATATATATATATATATATATATATATATATATATATATACACACACACAAGCAAATAAATAGGTATATATTTTATAAGATAAAATATTAATAACATTTAAGATATGTATCTAGCATTTTTATTCCCCAGTAACCAACATTTTTGATTAACCAATTACCAATTCTACCACATCAGATCAAAGATATTTACTATTAAAAAAATCAAGTGGACCATAAAATAATTCTCAAAAAAGAAAAAAAATACCAAAAGGCTACACCTGCAAATAGGTGAGAAAATTCTTACAGAAATACATAAATCTTTACATTTATACTTACTATGTCTTATTTCAGATAAGCCTATGTAGGTCAAAATAGCAAGTAAATTAAATTAAAATTTCGTGAAATATTTTGTACACAAGACTCCAATCTAAACTCTGAATTAAACACATACTTGCATTGTGTAGACCAACCTTAATACTTTCATTTGATCTAGCACAAGATAACTACTCGTTATCTGACACAGAAGTCTAAGTAGGTATTATTATTTTCAAAGTACCTTAAAATAATTGAGAAAGAATAAAGACTTCAAAGATAATTCAGTCTGTGAAAAGACAGTTTTCAGACATACTTTGCTATTGACTGGTTTTAAGACCTAAATAACATCACTATAAAGAATGGTGTAAGAGCAACACTACGAAGCAGAGAGTCCACCAGCCAGCGACCTTTGGAAAACCCTCCCGGGGAGCTTCATGAAACAGGAAGCCAGGAGAGAAAGCTAGCAGATGATGCCTTGTCCACCATGCGCCCTTCCAGCCGAGAGAGAAGCCCTGACTATGTTTGCCATGTGCCTTCTCACTTGAGAGAGAAGCCCTGAACTTCATCGGCCTTCTTGAACCAAGGTATCTTTCCCTGGATGCCCTTGATTGGACATTTCTATAGACTTGTTTTAATTGGGACATTTTCTCTGCCTTAGAACTGTAAACCAGCAACTCATTAAATTCCCCTTTTTAAAAGCCTAAAAAAAAAAAAAAAAGAATGGTGTATATTTCCCACTAGTGCTCACATTTTTCTTGAATATGCTAAAACACTAGTTAGCCCTGGGAAGTATCAGTAAGAATTATTTTATTTAATGTGAATTATTTTGAATGTGAATTTATCTGAAACTAGCAGCCATTTATATTTTCCCATTAATGACCCATAGCAGGTTATTAATCATAATTGCAAACAATTTGCCCAACTGATGGCTCCTTGGATTTTTTGACATGACCATTTCACAGATAATTAGACTATAAAATCACTAAACAGGGATTGTGTCTTGGACTTTGTCCTGTACATGATGAATGCACTAGTGGCACTCAGTCAGTGTATGACTAATGATAATGCTGCCATTCGTTTATTTTTTAAATAGTTTATGTTCACTGATAAATATTTATGACAGGATTTGACTGCATGCAAAAGCATCTGTAACACAAGGTAGAAACGGAATGTTTTCAAAACAGAGCGCCTGGAAACATTAGCCAGAACTCAGGCAGCCAGTATTTCGGGATTTTTTTGGCAGGTACATAAAATAGATCATACATTCTGGTTAGAAAACTAAATTTCCTAACAATATGTAGAAGAGACTAATTTCATTCAAAATAAACGATTACTTTCAAATTCTACTTAGAGGAAAATAATTTGTTTGGTATAAACAGGCATAAAATTGTGACAGATAAGAAAGATGAGACCCAAACCACCACCACTTCTATTATGTAGTGCTTCCAAGTAAAAAAACCCAAAATACTTGCAATATTTTTTCTAATTAATTGCGAATCAGTAAACAAATCTTGACAATGGTGAGGATGAAGCTTGGACAAAAACAGTCTGATCATTTCCAGCTCAAAGTTCTACCACGTAACAAAAGATAAAAAATATTCAGTAAAGCAAAACAAAGGTTCTTGGCTAAAAGCTCAGCTCACCATCTTGTACTTATCAAAGGCATCTGAAGAGGCATCATTCCAAGGTTACTTTACTGTTGTTGAAAAACTAAAAAGTTTCCATGTATTGGCCCAAAACCAGTGTTCAATAAATATCTGTTAACTTGATGTCTTAATTTCTCAAGAAAAAAGACAAAGAAACTTCTCTAAAGTTTTAGGAAAACTAAAAATCCCTTTCTCCAAAAAGGTAAACTAAAAATCCCTTTCTCCAAAAAGGTAAATTTCTCCAAAAAGGTAAAAGATCCATGACATAAAAGAGCCATGGATCTTAAGGTACAGAATAAAAGCCAGGATCCTGCCAGCAATTAAATCAGTCGGTCAATTTGATCTTCTTGACAGGAGGAGAGCAAACATTACAAATACGCATTCTTTTGGAGCAGTGGATTTTACAAAATAATATTTATTTTTCATCTCTTTCCCTTCCTGCCCTCACAGCATTTAAAAGTGAAACCACATACTACTACACTTGATTACTACCCAAAATATCCAGTATTCTCTCTCTCAATGCATAAATCTTATTCATTCAATCTCTTGAGAAAGGAGACTGCCTTACACTTTTTATATCCTCTTCAGGGCCTAATGTACCATCAGGACATAGAAAGTTTCCAAAACATTATTTATCTATTAGCACGAAATGATTTAATTAAGGGAAGAAAAAGTAAGCTCTTGCAGCTGGCAGAGTTCAGTAATTGGATATGTGCTTTTTTCAAAGATTTTGGTTCACAGAGTAGTAGTAACAATTTCAAAGATTTTGAATACAGTTAAAAAAAACCTGACATTTTAACTATAAAATTATATATATACACATACATAAAATACATTGTACTTTTCCTTGATTTTGACATTATACATGTATTATTATTACTCTTGATGAAATGTGGTTAAAAGAAATTTCCCAATAATAAAATGTTAGGCAGATCATTTCTTTTTCCTGGAGCACTCTGTTGATGAGTTCAGGTCTCTGACTCATAAACAGGGATAGCTTGCATAAACCTGTGGAGCCCTCTTCTCATGAGCTTATGGCAGTTCAGAGGGTCTCCTCCATTCACCAGCATGGAAGTAGCTCATGCATTTGCCCTAAGCTGGACAGCACAGGGTCCAAGAGCAAAGATCATTGTGGAAGCTGCCAAACAGTCTGACGGTATGGCACTTGCGTTGGATGCATATAAATGGCAAAGGACATTAACAAAGACAACTCATAGGAAAAACAGTGTCCACCCCAGGCCACATGATAAAGAAGCCTAGGGAACACCAAGGGGTGAGGGGCTGGGGAGATGGGCTGATATAACCCAGAATCCCTGAGGCTCTTCTCACCCCTCCCCTCCATCCCTCATAAACAACAGGTGAATAACCCCGGCCATTGCTAATTGTCAAGCTTCTTCTCAATTAGATAGGAATTTAAATGATCTATTTCTTTAAAAATGAGATTTTCGATTTCTCCAAATCTGCAACAGACAAAGAAAGGTTCTAGCCATCCAAGTAGAGGCACCTTCTGCTGAGTCACTGGTTCCCAGTTCAGATACCCTGAATCATTCAGGCTCTGGTGAGAGGTTTCTTTATACCCACAGAAACAGTGAGGTCTCACTCCGCAGGGATCTGCTCTCAGCAGACCCCTGCCAAGTTGACAGATATGACATCTAATTCACTAGCAGTCTGTACTCTGACGGCAGTTGTGCTTAAGTTATATACAGAAGCCAGAAAGGGGCCTTGAGAAGCAGCTTTACTGGGCCAACACACTAATGGGTAGAGATTGCTTATCACATCAACATTTAAACCCTGTAACACTGGAGTCCTCAGGAAGATTCAGTAATTACATTTCTGGAATGTGTATTCTAAGTATTAAGAATAATGCTGATTACAATGATTCTACTGCCTTATACTTACTGAATATGCATCACCTCACTTCATTATTACATTTGATCTTCAAAACCCCTGTGAGAAGAGGAAACATAAAAATCCCAAAACGAAGGGATGGAACACAGAGCTGACTTCACCAGAGTTCACACCTTCACTCAAATGCAGGGAGAGCCAGGAGAGGGGTCTCCAGTGTGCCCTGAAGGAGTTTATCTAAATAAACAAATACTTGAATTCATTAAGCAAGTCTCTGTTCAATGCTTCCATGTGACATGGGCCAAACTCTAGGGTTTCTCAGATAAATACAACATGGTCCTTGCCCTAAAGGAGTCACTGTGAGATTACATAGTAGGAAAAAGGTGGCATTCAGGCTAGATCTTCAAGAGTAGGTGAGCAATGCTAGGTGAAGACTAGAACATGTGCAGAGTCACGGACCCAAATATACAACGTAAAATTTCCCATTTTAACCACCCTTATGTGCACAATTCAGTGATATTAATTACATTCATAATATTGGGCTACCAACACCAGTAACTATTACTGAAACTTTTTAATTACCCTAAACAGGAACTCTGTACCCAATAAGCAGTAACTCCTCAGTCCCTATCCCTGTCCCCAAGAAAGGACCTAGGCAAAGTTATTAAAAAATAAAATAAAATAAGCAATTTCATTTTTTCTTGTAGGCACTATAGATACAATTATAGTTTTTTAAATAATGACACACCCCACTTTTTGACTAGTTGAAAACTCGAGTGTCTGTCTAATCAAATTCAATAAATATCTGCGTGCTCACAATATACATATTAGAGAGCCAGTTACACACTCATGTGCCTTGTACATATTACCAATGTAATTGCATGGTCATCTGTGCGATTATTCGTTTACTGGCTCCCCTCCCTCCCACCCCCAATGAGCTGTAAGCTCCATGCAGTACGAACAGCATCTGTTCTGTTTAATGCCCTATCTATTGCACACATGCTGAGTCTGGCACATAATGAACACTCAATACATACTTCCAATGAATGAAGGGATGTATATCAGGCATTGTATAATAAGAGAATTACCAGTCTAACAGAATACAATTATACCTAAAACTTAATACTACGTAATGAGTATTATAAGGGTTATTATTAAAGAGCTTTGAATACACAGATAAAGGAGCAATTAATACAATTCAGGTATCTTAACACCATCCTGTGTAGGTAATTCACTTTTACAACAAATACTTGTCCAATAGAACCTATGTGAAGGAAATTTAAACAATAAAAGTGACTCAATTTCCAGGTATGGGTTTAAACAAATGCTTTATTCTCTGCCAATCACTGTAATTATCATGCCTTTGTAAGGATTATGGAAAAGAAGGGCTAGGACAAGACTAACCTCAGAAAATTCAGTAGAGCAAACTGACCCCTGCCTTCATCTGAGTCCATCACAGAGCACTAGGAAATATTTAACTGGCCTATGGAGAGATAGGAGAGTGGTTCTCTCGGCTGGAAGGCATAAAATCCAACTTCCATTTTTTTTATTTTTTGGCAAATGGAAGAATGTCCGATCAGCAGAGTAGGAAGCAAGTCACTGAACTTCTAATTTTAAAATTTAGTCAGTTTCATGGTTAAGAAGTAATATACATTTTTAATCTTTAAAAGCCTACCACAGGAATTAAGTTAGGAATGTCAAATCAACATAGTTATTTCCAAGGGTAATCTTAATATTCAATTGGTTTATAATATTTTCTTTTTTCAGTCATTTCCATCCTTTGAATCTTTGCCTAATATAAGTTTGCATTTAGATACAACACTCCCATTGATGTTTACAAAATATCTTGCCATTAACCTCTAGCCCAATTAGTTACCAAACTGACAGAAGAAGTTGCTATTCGGAAGCCAATAGCTTATGAAGGATGTTTAAAAAAATCTGGGCAAAATGTGCTGTATTATGACTATTTTATTTACGATTTTTTATTAAGCATTTGGGCAGTGGTGGGGGGGAGGTGTATTAGGGTTCTCCAGAGAAACAGAATCAACAGGGAACGCTCACAAACATAAAATTTATAAAAGTGTCTCACATGACGGTGGGAATGCAGAGTCCAAAATCCACAGGGCAGGCAGTGAAGCTGACAATTCTGATAGAGGGTCTGGACGAACTCCACAGGAGAGGCTCACCAGCTGAAGCAGGAAGAGAGCCTGTCTCTTCTGAATTCTCCTTAAAAGGCTTCCAGTGATTAGATTAAGAATCACTCATTGCAGAAGATACTCCCCTTGGCTGATTTCAAATGGAATCAGCTGTGGATACTGCTGATGTGATCATGATTTAATTCTATGAAATGTCCTCATTGCAACAGACAGGCCAGCACTTGCCCAACCAGACAAACAGGTACCACCACTTGGCCAAGATGACACATGAACCTGATCATAACAGGGGGGGAAGGGTAGTTCAGTGCTAGAATTCGCACCTGTCATGCGGGAGACCGAGGTTTCATTCCTGGCCCTTGCACTCCCTCCTCACCCCCCCCCCACCCCCAAATTCACCAAACAGCACTGCAATAATGGGATAGTCACGTGGAAAAAGAAGGAAATATGACTTCCACCATACAGCATATAAATAAATAAAGTATTCCAGGAAATCTACAGTAACAAATTCAGAATAAAAACAGGTATCGGGTCCTGCGAATGTGCACTGGGGCAGGAGCAGGGGATATTTTAAATACAAATACATTCTTAAAAAATTCAAGGCAGAGTCCACTTTCTACCATGTACCATCTCTCCCCTATACTCTTCCAGTATTTGTTCATCTCAGTAGATGATAAAACTCCATCCTTCCAGTTCTCTAGTCCCCTCTTTATATTTTGCATTCAATCCATCAATAAATTCTGTTGGCTCTACTTCAAAATATAGCCAGAATATGTCTACTTCCCACTTTCATGGTCTAAGTAATCATCATCTTTTGCTTGATTTATACCAATACCCTCCTGGCTGGCCTCCTTGGGACTGCTCTACAGCTCATTCTCAACACAGAAGCCAGAAACGTTGTTAAAACATAAGTCATTATTCTGGAGGTTATTTTTATACATTATATAGATATTCCTTTTTAGTTTATGGTGTGTTGGACTGGCTAAAGGGAAGGACCTGAAGCTACTGAGCTGTGTTTCAGTAGCCTTGTCTTGAAGACAACTGTATAATGATATAGCTTTTACAATGTGACTGTGTGTGAATGTGACTGTGTGTTTGTGAAAACCTTCTGTCTGATTTTCCTTTTATCCAGGATACGGACAGATGAGTAAAAAAGATTAAAAAATAATAATAATGGGGGGATAAAGGGTAAAAAACTGAGTAGATTGAAATAATAGTGGACAATGAGAGGGAGGGGTAAGGGGTATGGTATGAATGAGTTTTTAATTTTTATTTCTTTTTCTGGAGTAATGCAAATGTTCTAAAAATGATCATGGGGATGAATACACAACTATTGGTGATATTTTGAACCACTGATTGTATACTATGGATGGATTATATGTGTGTGAAGATTTCACAATTAAAAAACAACAACAAACAACCCATAAGTCAGATCATAGTTCCTTCTCTGCTCAAAACTATCCAAAGGCTTCTCATTCCAAGCAAAGCCAGACTCCTTACAACGGTTTCTGAGGCCCAGCATTAGTGAGGGCCTTTTTTTTTTTTTTTTAAACCATTTCTGTCCTCACTCTTCCTACTCTTCTCTCACGCCACTCCAGTCACATTGGCCTCCTTTCTGTTTCTCAATAATGTAGGAGCACACTTATATCCGCAGGGTCTTTGCACTTGCTGTCCCCTCCATCTAGAACACTCTCCATCCCACACATACAGCTTGTTCTCTTACTTCCTTCAGGAATTTGGTCAAGTGTTATTTTCTCAGAGAGGTGTTTCTTGAATAAATAATTTAAAACAGCAATCTCACCTCCCTACTCTTTACTCTTTAACTCTCTTACTCTGCTTTAATTTTCTCCATGGAATTACCACTAGCTAACATTGTATATATTTACTTGCTCATTATCTGTCTCTACCCATTAGAATGTAAATGAATTCCAAGAGGGCAGTTATCTGCTTTTTCTCTTGCTGTATCCCTAGTGCCTTGAACAGTGTCTGACATACAGCAAGTGCTCAATAATTATTAGTTGGATTAATAAATAAATGAATGAATGAATGAATGCCAAACATCCTTCCATTTCTCCTACTCTTCAATCATACTATGTCTAACAATGGAATTGTTTGTCCATGAGTCATCAATAAAATTGTCCTGTCTTTATTTCTCAAAGACTTGTTTTAAATATAACAGTTATTATCTTGAGCCTACACTCAATAAATAAGCAAGAACTTAAGAAACCAACCCACTTACCTTCTAGAGCTAAACATTAGGGGCTTGGATCTTTCTAATAATCTGTGTCTGTTTCAGAGGGCTTATAATTACTTCTGTTACCATGTAAAATTCAGCCAGTGTTTCCAAAACAATCATTCCCAGACCATCTTCAGAGATTTTGTTTCATCTACATATCACTTGCGCTATTATTTGCTTAGTAAATTTTGTTAACTTGGCTCATTTTCTTTATTTGAAAAAATGTATGCAATAATGTAATTAATGTAAGCAATAATAACTAGGAAATCAAAGGTTTAAACTGTAATTATTTTATTTTTTTCTCCTAGTATATATTAAAAGTATGACTACAGAAATGAAGTATTTGTCCAAAATCTAACACCAGGCACATAACCTCTGAGATTCGCTGATATAAGCCAATAGTTTGCCATGATGCCTGCAACATTTTTAGGAAATATAAACACACATCTGTACACCACGTAATAAAGAATTCAAATCACCTTAGAATCAAATCATTATGTACTCGAAACATATCATAAAGAAATTTATAAATCCCTGGTCAGATTACTTTAGACCATCAAAACTAAACTTTAAAAGGAGAAATCTGTTCAATTATCTGTTTTGGTCCTTTGTAAATATTATCTGCTAAAATAAAATGCTTCAGTAAAGAGTAACACATATTCTTTTCTAGATAAGTGCATTTTCTGAGTATGATTACACATATAGTGTATCTTCTTTCTTTTTAGAGGGGGCATTTGGGGTAAAGGAGCAGATCAAGGACATACTGAGGAACATTGCTTAAACTTGACAACTTTCTTCATAATAGCAGTTTTGCAGCTCATTTCTAGCATCTTATCAAGTTTGATTTCTAAAGCTTATTCAGTTTTAGAGAATATTAAGAATCCTTGATTTAAAACATTCAAATTTTAGAACTAAAAAGTCATACTTACATTCAAACATGTTTTTAAAAATGTGAGCAGTATTATAAACTTGCTTCAGACTACCCTTATAGTAACATGAGTTTTAATAAGGAAAATACTCAGATGGACACATCTACAGAAGCTATTACTAATGTGCTGTTCTACCAATAAAAAGGTTACTGACCTATTGGTAGGAGTTGTCTTTTCCAGCAGAGATGATAGATTTGCCTTGTCTCATCTACACCCCTGCTCTATCCCCATAATGAGCCATGACTTACATGTGTGAGACAGCTGGCAAAGGGGAGTCAAGGTCTGTGGCCATGGGCCAGAGCAAAGCTTACCAACCCACTCAGAGCCTGGACCTCTGACCTGTGTCTCATTAACACCTTGCTCTAAGCAACTGAGCTGTCACAAAAATCAACAGTGGCTTAAGCCATTTTGTTTACAAGTGAAACAAACCCTGGTCAGTCTGACAATTCAATAGTTCAAGCAGACACTAAAAATAGCCAACATACAGAAAAACCAATGGTGAGGAGGTATTATAAGGGTTTTGCAGTACTATCCCCCAAAAGTAAGGATGAATTGGGAGAGGAAATAAGGATGTAACAGGCAATTCCATTTTTAATATATCAAGTATGCAGTCCATGTTAACCAAAGACAAAAAGAGAAGAAAAGTACATCTACAATCTCCTACGGGATATCCTTCTTAGTCAGTGGTTGGAAAAAAAAAAAAGAGTGAAAGAGCAGTTTGAATTGTAAGCTTAAAAGAAATACAATTTAATAACACTTAGATTACAGTGATGTGTTCATGTTAGGAAACCATTTGATCATAGGCAAAATGAGATATAAAAATCAATCTCAGAAGAAATCACTACATGAGTATTTTCTTTACCAAAACTTTAGATTTACAAACAATCCAAATAATCTTTCCTTTTAGAATATACTCAAACTACTCCTAATAAAAGTTTGGTGAGTTGTTACCATTTTGGGCCAGAGTTTCAGTGGTTATTTTAATTGGGGTTATACCACCTTGCAAAGAAACAGCAAGGAGAGGAGAAAAAGGGACATGGCTATTTCAAAATTACAACAAATCTCTCTTTGAGGGACAAAAGCAAACTTCTTAATGAGGAGGAGAAATCACTGGGCAGTGAACTGCCCCTCTAATCAGCCAATCAATCAAGAGACAGTTACAAAGAACCAACTACCCACTTACCATTGTATTAAACTATGTAAGATAGGTAAGAAACAACAGAAGAGGCTCTTGCCCACAAAATTTACAAAGTGAATGAAAACACAAGAGTAATAAAATGTAAAAAAGAAACAATCCAACTAAAATACTCTTTGCTGGAGGTATTCTTTCTAGTGATGGTAGAACACGTAATTCAGACCAATTCTCCTGCTAAAGACAATTTAAAAAGCAGGATAATATATTTAAATGCACCTCCATAAGAGCACCAAAGTGCTAAGGAGTTAGAGATGAATTACCAGTTCAAGATTAGAGAGAGCATGAGGTCAGATACATAAACCCAACACTCAGAGGCACCTTTGCCCTGAGGGCATTTATCAATCCAGTAATAAAAACTGAAATTAAATTCTGGGGGCCTCTGAGACCTAGGAAGGGGTGATAGAGACCACAAATAAACCAGTCCACAAATGGACTTGCTGCTCAACTCACATCTGATTCCTGAACTTGGATTGAAGGGGTCTTGACTGTTCAACCTAAGCACCAAGTGAGAAGAATACAAAAATTCTAGGCCTCAAATTATTATTATTTTTTTTGTATGCTGTACGGTGGGGTCACATTTCATTATTTTTCCATGTGGGTATTCTGTTATTGCAGCAACATTTGTTGAATTTTTGTTTGTTTTGCTTATTTGTTTGTTGGGAAGAGCATAGACGGGAAATTGAACCCAGGTCTCCCTCATGGCAGGCAAGATCAGATTATTTTTATAAATACTTTTTCAAATAATAATACCAGCATATCAAGCCCATAAAGAGACAAAACACCATAAGCCAGAACTAACAAAAATAACAAGTCTACAGAATCAGAGCCCACTTAAAACTTCAGATATTGAAAATACCAAAAAGCTTAGAAAAAATGCTTGTTATATTGAAAGGGACAAAAAAAAAACCCTAAGCTAACTGGGGTGATGGAAAAGTGTGATAATACATGATGTTGGGGGTAATACAACATCACGAATGTATTAACACCACTGAAATGTGTACTTGAACATTAAATGGGAAATGTTATGTTTTATATATATATATATATTACTGCAAATTTTTTTTAAAAAAGAAGAAACTAAGCTTAAACATTTGAAATTATAAACTATAAAATATGACAAATTAAAAAATAACTACATAGAAATTCTATAATTGAAGTTTAAAATAGATGAAATCAAGAACTCATGGAATGAATGTGATGGCAGGTTAGAAAGAACTGAATAATTAATAAAGTGAAAACTAAGAAGAAATTATTCTAAGTACATCTGTCATGGTTAGGGACATGTGTCAACTTGGCCAAGTTGTGGTACCTGTTTATGTGATTGGGCAAGTACTGGCCTGTCTGTTGCAATGAGGACATTTCATAGGATTAGGTCATGAGCACTCAGCTGCATCCACAGCTGATTCCATTTGTAATCAGCCAAAGGGGACTGTCTTCTACAATTAGTGATGCTAAATCTAATCACAGGAAGCCTTTTAAGGAGGACTCAGAGGAGACAGGTCCCATTCCTGTTTCGGCTGGTGAGCCTCTCCTGCTGAGTTCATCCAGACCCTCCATCAGAGTTGTCGGCTTCACAGCCTGCCCTGTGGATTTGGACTCTGCGTTCCTGCGGTCACATAAGACAATTTTATAAATTTTATATCTGCAAGTGTTACCAGCTGATTCTGTTTCTCTAGAGAACCTTAACTAATACAACATCTCAGACAGAGAAGAGAGAATAAAAGGTGTAGGGCATACAGCAGAAGCTAAAACCCAGAAACAAAGTAGGAAGAGGATGAAGTAGAAACAATATGTGAAAAAATAATGATGAAAAAATTTTTCTTGAACTAATGAAAGACACCAATTGTCATATCCCTCACAGAACAGATGAAAAGAAATCTACATCCAGAAATACAGCAAAATTTAAAGGAAAAAATCAAAGATAACATTTTTAAAGCAGTCAGAGAAAAGGCAGTTACCTAAGATCGGCAACTGAAGTCAGAAGCCACAAAGAAAGCACTCAATGTTTAACCATTATTAGTAGTAAATGGAATAGTATCTTTAATGTATGCAAAGAAAATAATTGATAACCCAGAATCCTAAAACAAAAACAAAAAAATAATAGCTTTCAAGAATAAATGAAGTAAAGACAGACAAAAACTGTTTGTGCCAGCCAATCTGACTTAATGGAATTCCAGAGGATTTATCTTGAAGGAAAATGATGCCAAATGGTGGGTCAGAGATGCTAGAAGAAAAGAACAAACAGGATAACTACCTAGGTAAATCTAAATAACATTAATTATATTTAATATAATAAACATTCACTAAATAAAACAATATCTTATTGGGGTAGATAGATGAAATTAAAACACACAAGAGCAACAGCATATGAACTGTCAGAGGGCAAGTGGAGTTAAAGTATTATGGTAAGTGGAGTTAAAGTATTATAAGAATTCTTACATTATCAGGGAAGAGTAAGGAACCTTAGTTTAATTCAAAGTCATCAATTAACATTAGATCTTTATAAGGATACATATAGACTGCCTTTTTACTTTTCTGACAAGTTCTTTGATGCACAAAGTGTTTAATTTTGAAGTGATCCCAATTATCTATTTTTTCAGGGCTTATGCTCTTTGCGTGTAAGGTCTAGGAAACCACCACCTACTATAAGAACTATAAGATATTTCCCTACATTTTCTTCTAAAAGTTTTATATTTTATGGTCTTAGCTCTAATGTTTGGGTCTTTGATCCATTTTGAGTGGATTTTTGTATAGGGTATTAGATACAGTTCCTCTTTCATTCTTTGCATATGGATATCCAGTTCTCCAAATACCACTTATTGAAGAGGTTACTCTGTCCCAAGGTGGGGTGGCTTGACTGCCTTATCAAAAATCCATTGCCAATAGATGAGAGGGTTTATTTCTGAATGCTCAATACAATTCCATTGGTCAGTATATCTATCTTTAAGCCAGTACCATGCTGTTTTGACCACTGTAGCTTCATAATATGTTTTAAACTCAAGTAGGGTGAGACCTAACACTTCATTTTTTTCTCAAGATATTTTTAGCTATTCGAAGCACCTTGCCCTTCCAAATAAATTGAGTTATTGGTTTTACTATTTCTGCAAAGAAAGTTGTTGGGATTCTAATTGGCATTGCATTGAATCTATAAATTAATTTGGGTAGAATTGACATCTTAATGACATTACTCTTCCGATCCATGAACACAGTATTCCCTTCCATTTATATAGGTCCTTGGTGATTTCTTTCAGCAATTTCTTGTAGTTTTCTGCATCTAGGTCTTTTGTACTCTTAGTTAAATTTATTCCTAAGTATTTTATTCTTTTGGTTGCTACTGTAAATGTGATTTTTAAATTTCCTCCTCAGATTGCTCATCACTAGTATATAGATTTTTGGGTCTAGTAACTTTGCTATAGGTTTTTCAGGATTTTCAACATATTGTATCATGTCATCTGCAAACAGTGAGAGGCTTACTTCTTCCTTTCCAATTTGGATGCCTTTTAATTCTTTTTCTTGTCTAATTGCTCAGGTTAGAACTTTCAGCACAATACTGAATAACAGTGGTGACAATGGGCATCCTTGGTTCTTGACCTCAGAAGGAAAGCTTTCAGTCTTTCTGTAGTGAGGATAATGTTACCTGTGGGGTTTTCATATATTCCCTTTTATCATGTTGAGGAAGTTCCCTTCTATTCCTATCTTTTGAAGGGTTTTCATAAAGAAAGGATGTTCAATTTTGTCAGATGCCCTTTTTTGCATCAATCAAGATGATTGTGTGGTTTTTCCACTTTGATTTATTGATACAGTATACTACATTAATTGATGTTCTTATGTTGAACCAACCTTGCATAGTTGGAATAAATTCCACTTGGTCATGGTGCATACTTCTTTTAACCTGCTGCTGTATTCAGTTTGCAAGCATTTTGTTGAGGACTTATGCATCTATATTCATTAAAGAGATTGGTCTGTAATTTTCTTCTAGTATCTTTGTCTGGCTTTGGTATTAGGGTGATGTTGGCTTCATAGAAGAAGTTAGGTAGCTTTCCCTCCTCTTTGTTTTGAAGAGCTTGAGCACAACTGGTACTAATTCTTTCATGGAAGCTTGATAGAATTCACATGTTAAGCCATCTATCTAGTCCTGGCCTTTTCTTTTTGGGGAGATCTTGATGACTGATTCAATCTCTTGTGATTGGTTTGTTGAGGTCATTTATTTCTTCTCGAGTCAACGTGGGCTGTTCATGCCTTTCTAGGATAGTAAAAAGGCAGCCCATGGGGCGGGCCATGATGGTTCAGTAGGCAGAGTTCTTGTCTGCCATGCCTGAGACCCGGGTTTGATTCCTGGTGCCTGCCCAGGCAAAAAAAAAAAAAAAAAAAAAGGTGGCCTATGCAATGGGAGACAATATTTGGAAACCAGATATCAGATAAGGGTTTGATATCCAGAATATATAAAGAGATTCATCAACTCAACAACAAAAGACAAACAACCCAATTAAAAAAATGGGCAAAAGATATGAACAGACATTTCTCAGAAGAGGAACTACAAATGGCTAAAAGACACATGAAAAGATTCTCAATTTCACTGGCTATTAGGGAAAGGCAAATCAAAACCACAATGCGTTATCATCTCACACCCACTAGAATGGCCATTATAAAAAAAAAAAAACTGAAAATGACAAGTGCTGGAGAGGATGTGGACAAAGAGGCACACTTATCCACTGTTGGTGGGACTATAAAATGGTACAACTGCTCAGGAAGGCAGTCTGGCAGTTCTTCAGAAAGCTAAGTATAGAACTGCCATATGATCCAGCCATCCTATTAATAGGCATACAGTCAGAGGAACTGAAGGTAAGGACATAAATGAACATTTGCACACCAGTGTTTATGGCAGTATTATTTATGATTGCCAAGAGATAGAAACAGCCCAAATGTCCATCAATGGATGAATGGCTAACAAGCTATGGTATATACATGTGACAGAATATTACTCAGCTATAGGACAGAACAAAGTCATCAAGCATATAACAATGTGGATGAAGCTTAAGGACACTATGCTGAGTGAAATTAGCCAAAAGCAAAAGGACAAATACTGTATGGTCTCACTAATTAAAGAGTAAACTTTGAGAGTTGAAGTTAAGGACACAGGTTATCAAAAGATAGAAATAGGGTAGAGATTGGGCATCTGGTGCTGAAGAAATACAGATTGTGCACAGGACTGATAGTAAAAATTCAGAAATGGATAGCACAATACTACCTGATTGTAGCACAATATGAGTACACTGAATGAAACTGAATGTGAGTATGATTGAGGGAGAAGGTCTGGGGCATGTATAAAAGCAGAAGTAAAGACAGAGTAAAGACTGAGATGGTATAATTTAGGAACGCCTAGAGTGGACAATGATTGTGATTAAACGTATAAATAAAAAAACATTTTTGCATGAGGGAGAACAAATGAATGTCAACATTGCAAGGGAAAAATACAATCAATGCAAGCTAGGGTAGTTCAGTGGTAGAATCTGCCATGTGGGAGACCTGTGTTCGATTCAAGCACATGCACTACCCTTCACCCCCCCCAACATAAAATTTCAACAAATCGTGCTGCAATAATGAGATACTCGCAGAAAAATAATGAAATGTGATCCTGGCCATACAGCATACCAAAAAAAAAAAAAAGAGAGAACAGAGAGAAACAAGTGTTAATGAATATGGCAAGAAAGAGTTGTACCTATTCATTACTGATAAGGAAGCTGAGAGGTGTAGCCCCTCAGCCCCTCAAGAGGACAAGAGGGCAGTGTGGTGGTTCCACAGGAGGCCAGGGCTAGGGTTGCCATATGATCCTGTCACTCAGTACATACCTGGAGGAACTGAGTGTGGGGACACAAATGGACATTTGCACACTGGTGTTTCTGGCAGCAGTGTTCCAGATTTGGTGGAACAATGGATAAGGTGGCCTAAGGATTTGACAACTGAGGGAAGGAAGGGGGAATTATAGTGTATACATACAATGGACTACTGAGCAGCCACAAGAAGGAATGAAGTTGTGAGGTATGCAATTAGGTGAACGAACCTTAAGAACCGTACGTTGAATGAAATGGCAGAAACAAAAAGACAAATATCATGCCGCACTCATATGGACTAATTATACTGTATAAACTTGAACTGAAGTCAAGAGCATGGGTTATCAGTTTGGGGCCTATTGTAAAGGGTCCTAGATTGTAAGCTCTTACAGTAGTCATATATATTCAGGAATTGTAACTGTTATTTCTAAATTCTGAGATACTGAGCTATTTGTATATAACTTAATCACTCTCAAAACTTCAGGTATTTATGTGACACCTGAGACTGAGAGTTAGAGCTCTGAAGCTAAGACAGTCAGTATTCCATAGGAACTACCTAAAAAACTGAAAAAGTGATCACACTTCGACTGGAGGTATGAATGAAGCTGTTCTGGCAGGACTAAGTAAATCAGAATACAGGTCAAGGATGATATGGTCCTTATTTTAAAACTTCAACTTCTGTTTGAGACCAAAGTGGAGAAATGTTTATTCAGTGTAAAATTTATATTTTGGGTAGCACATTACCTAATTTAACTTGTATGTCCATTTAGTTGAACACCATAAGTACATAGAATCTTGAATAGGGTGTGAGATCTTGTTGGTATTCCTAGGTTAGTGTGATGCCCCAATACATCCCAGAGTAATTCAGGCAGAGAATAAAAAAGTATTTGCGGTCCCCTTCAGGGATTGGGAAGAATGGAGGAAATATTCAACTTCTCCATTCACAGAATTTCGGATATTTTCACAAGCAATGGGGACAAACAAATCAATAGGCTGAGCCCTCAATCTTCGGATTCACCCCTATGAAATGTATTCCTGCAAAGGATAGGCTAAGCCTACTTATAATTATGACTAAGAGTCACCCCCAGAAAACCTCTTTTGTTGCTCAGATGTGGCCTCTCTCAGTCAACTTGGCAGGTAAACTCACTGCCCTCCCCCCTACATGGCACATGACTCCCAGGGGTATAAATCTCCCTGGCAATATGGGACAGAGCTCCTGGGAAGAGTCAGAACCTGGCATCATGAAATTGAGAAAGCTTTCTTGACCAAAAGGGAGAAGAGAGAAATGAGACAAAATAAAGTTACAGAAGCTGAGAGATTTCAAACAGTCAAGAGATTTTCCTGGAGGTTATTCTTATGCATTATATAGATATCCCTTTTTAGTTTATGATGTAGTAGAGTGGCTGGAGGGAAACACCTAAAACTGTTAAGCTGTGTTCCAGCAGCTTGATTCTTGAAGACAAGTGTATAATGATATAGCTTTTACACTGTGACTGTGTGACTGGGAAAACCTTGTGTCTGATGCTCCTTTTATCCAGGGTATGGACAGTTGAGTAAAAAATTATGGATAAATAAAATAAATAAATAATAGGGGGGATAAAGGGTAAAAACATTGGGTAGATTGAAATACTGGTGGTCAATGAGAGGAGAGGTAAGGGGTATAGTATGTATGAGTTTTTTCTTTTTATTTATTTTTCTGGAGTGATGCAAATGTTCTAAAAACGATTATGGTGATGAATACACAATATGTGATGATACGGTGAGCCACTGATTGTATACCATATATAGACCCTATATATATGAAGATTTTTCAATAAAAATATATTTTTTAAAAAGAATACATATAGAGACTTCTAGCAAACCAATAAAAAGAACAGAAACATAATGCGTAACTTCTAAACTAGTGGAAAGGAAAAGGTAAACATATTTTATCAATTCAAACAGGACACAGAATAAGTAAGAAAAAGGTATAGAAGATGGAAGATTTAAAGCCAAATGTATTGGTAATTACATTAAATATAAATGCACTAAATGCTCCAGTTAACAGCCAAAGATTATCAGGTGGCTGTAAATGTTTCAAATAACCCATTCATTCAGTTATTCAATATGTTTCAAGTATTATATAATCAAGGCACTCCCCACGTAAGCAATCCAGAGTCAACCCCTGCTTTCACCGAATTAACTACATAGTGGGAAAAATCAGGAATAGTCCTTGTGCCCAAAGGAGCCAGTCACTTGTAGACCCTGGTCAAAGGGAGTAGCTTTAGAATCTTACACTTGTAAAAACTATCTAACTCTTAACTTGTAAGTCTCTACCTGATCTAGACCTTGATCTTTGGCTTTGTCCCTCATATGTATGAGAAACACTTGACACAGGTTAGTGTTACATCTCTGGCTCTCTCCATTAGAAAGTATAATGGGCTTTTCTCTCTCTGTTGGTGTCAGCATCATTCCCATCAGTGACATCTTTATTTCCTTTCACCACCATCTTCAAGATCCAGTAAATCATCAGCATCCTGTCAAACAGTTCTAAAATTGCCTTGAATTTGTTAACTCTTTTTATTCTAAGTATCATTCCCTACCTCAGGACACTTGCTCTCCAATAGTGTTCATGTCTCCCCAGTGATGTCCTTGCCTACATTCTCTCTTTTTTCAGTGTAGTCACACACTATCAGAAGATTGGCAAAATAATGACTGATAAGATTATGAGGCTGAGTTCTAATGCCAGGCTGCAAGGTTCCTAGCTTCCTAACTATGTGACCTTGGCAAGTTTCTTAATCTCTCTGTGTCTTGACTTTCTCATGTATAAAAAAGGGATAGCAATAGTACTGCATGGACTTTTTGAAAGGATCAACAGAATTAAAAAATGTTTAGAACAGTCTCTGGCACATAGGAAGCACTAAATAAGTGTTTAGTAGTAAATCCATCACTTCAAAATAACGAAAGAAAAAAATAAAATAAAATAAAATGAAAAAAGAAAAAAAAATAACGAAAGAATTTTGTTGCTCCCTTATGCCAAAAGAATAAAATTCGTATGTCAGGTAGTTCAGATTTTATCTCTAATCTATCTTCAAACTTCACTTCTGTCTCAAAGCCTTGCTCACCAGACTCCTCACCAATTCTTGAACCTACCATTTACTGTCATACTTCCTGACTTTTGCTCATGATTTTTGCTTATCTAAATTCTTCTTCCCTTTCAAGACCTAGTTATATATTCATTCACTTTTTTGTATCCCCTTAACTCCTACATACAGTGCACTGAACATACTAGACAGTCAACAAATACTTGCCGTACTGTCATGTTAGCTCAAATATATTACAACGACAGCCATTTAAACATGACCAGGAATTGTTCTGTTTTCTTCATGGCTTTATGTCTGACACCTAAACAGAGCCTGGCATATAAGAGGTGCTCAACAAATATTATAAAATGAATTCATATTATTATTCTTAATATTAAGAGAATAAAAAAATATTCTAACTGATCATGGTGATGAATGTAACTATGCGATAGTACTGTGAACTGTTGATTGAATACTTAGGATAGACTGTATGGTGTATGAATATAATGCAATAAAATTGCATTAAACAAAAGATATTCTATGCTACTTTAACAGCAGAACACGATCATTTATTTGTTCCCTTTGTCTCTCCAAAGTACAACGAAATCTTAATTTTGTTTCTTCTAAAATTAGAAACACTGATTACAAATTAAATGCCTGTAAGTTCTAATTGTTTACATGTATGGTTAACTTGAAACTTAAAAAAGAAGAAAAAAAAAAAAAAAGACAAAACTTACCCCACAAGTATGAGCATTTATCAAAAAGCAACAAAAAAGGTGGTTCATAACTACCTCTCTAATTTCGCTTCTCTCTTTGGCTCCACAAATGGCATGCTCCATTCCTATTAAGCAATTTGCCAGACAGCAAACACATGCTTCTGTGCCACCTACTTTTGTCCCTGTCCATAATATCCTCCTCTTCCATCCTGGTTCCCCAAAAGGTAAAGTTTCCTTATCCTTATGAGGAAATGTCACATGTCATTTCTTCTGAGAAGTCAGCCTCAACACTGTCACTCAATGAATTAGTGATGACTCTATTCAAATAGTATTAACTATTTGACAGTACTAACTATGCTGGGCTGACATTATTTGTCTATATTATTAGGGCTAAGAGATAAGGATCATGTCCTATCTATTCTTTTATCTCCTTATTCCCAAATACCAATTTTAGCACCTAACACATAGTAAATACCCCAAATGGTTTGCTAAGGTCCTGAAAGACTAATAAGAAAGAAGAGCTGTCACATCAGAGGAGACTAAGGAGAAACAACAACCAGAGGCAATGTGGAATCCTGAACTGGACCTCCAGTTTGAAAAAGTATGTAGTAGGTGAAAAACTGGTGAAATTCAAATAAAGGCTGAAGTTTAGTTAACAGTATTGTAATGGTGAATTTCTTGGCTATATAAGTGGTTAACGTTAAGGGAAGCTGGGTAAAGGGTATATGTGGACGCTATACTACTTTTGTAACTTTTCTGCAAATCTAAAATTATTTCAAAATAAAAAAATTTTTAAAGTCTTTGCTGGCTTGAATTATTTATCAAGTTGTAGAAATGTCACAAAGAATTATTTAGTTTATATACAAAGTGCTCAGACACATACTGCAAATAAATAATGGAAGGGGTTCAGAGGAATCATTGCCATATCCACACTATCTGAATTTTTACCAAGTATGAATTCATGTATATAGGTATCACGTATATAACTAAAAACAAGTCCAAGCAAATGAATTAGTTGAGAAGTGCAAACTAAACTCAATATATCTTCAAATATGTCTAGGTATAGTACAGTCAATAAAGATATATGACTCTTTAGTTACAACTATAAGCACTCGCTGATGTATAGAAGAATATGTAAATTATGATATAAGGAAATTCAGTAATACCAATATTTCATTCTGACACACCACTGTACATGAAACTAAGCTCCATATTAAGCAATGTACTCTGCTATAGAAGTTTTTTTAATGGCCCAGAGAAAATGATTGAGATTGTAAAAATACAAATGTGGGAGAAGGGCAATTTAACTTAGAGAAAAAAACTGAATGATCATATAAAGCACCATTTAATAAAACATTTACAACTATAGATAAAAGTGAAAGTACAAAAGTGATCTATACAAACAAGTTATCATTAAGGCATTATAATGTCTCATAAGGTTACTACAATGGCAACAACAAAAATGACAGATTTAAATAGCACCATTACAAGTAATATAAGAGAATTTTAAATCCTCTTCAGAACATAGGTAACAGTGGTAAAGGGCAGCAATATTGAAGCTGTGAGTTTGAACTGATCCACCTGCCATGTAACCTTTTGAAATTGTTTCCATTTAACACAAAGGTAACTAGATAATTCTTTACCTGAAGGACAAATGATGAGGTGAGGAAAATTCAGAATGCTAAGATGTAAAGTGGGAGGAAGTGGCGTATGCATTCATCAGTTATGATCCTCAGAAACAGTTATGATCCTCAAAAACATAGAAATAGTAATCCATGACAAATTCCTGGTCCTGTACTATAGCCGCTTGTCGAAGTGTGCTTTGAAAATTACTGCTTTTTTTCTTTCTTTTCTTTGAATATACATGTTATATTTTACAACAACAACAAAAAAGGTTAAAAACAAACAAAAAAACAATGCTAAAGGCAGCTATAGTAATATTAGATAAAATAAATTCCTGAAGTAAAAAATTTGAAAAACAAACACACAGAAACTTACATGGATACTTTAAACAACTGAGTCTCTTAAACTTATATTCATCATGATTGTCACTATGAATAAACATCCTTTTGCCAAAGTAAGAGTATGTTTTAATGAAAATCTGTATTAAAGGGTTTTTTTCTTTGCTTTCAAGGAATCATTATAAACAAGCTTTGCACGAGAGAATCTGTCAGTAGAAAAAAATATCAATTTGTACTAAGCATATACTGGAATCATATTCTAACTACACAGGTCTTTTAAATGGTTGAATTAAAAAAAAAAAAGATGGCTCATTGTTAAAGAAATTCCTAACCTCTTGAGCTAACTGCTTGAAAGTTTCCAAATTTGGCTGAAATCCCTTACTCACACGATCCTAAAATTTTCCAGAAAAAGTATCTAATACTGGAAAAATGAGGTTGCAAGCTACCCACCTAACAATTCTCTAATTTAGAAAGAATACATTTAGGAAGTGCGAGGGTAGTTCAGTGGTAAAATTCTCACCTGCCATGCAGGAGACCCTGGGTTCGATTCCTGATCCGTGCACTTCCCCCCAAAAAACAAACAAACAAAAACCAAACAAACAAATAAAAATGCAACAAATGGTGCTGCAATAATGGCATACTCACATGGAAAAAGAATGAAATCTGAGCCCACCATACAGCAAATTAAGAAAAAGAATACATTTAAACAACAAATAAGACTGAATTGTTTTGTGTCACCCGTCTTTTAATTTCTGGATGAACTAATTATATTTTAAAACACTAAAAAGCCACAGTGATAAACTTGTAAACAAAATGTTACAGACTTGCTAAATAAGTAATACTTAAGGCTCACACAAGGCTTGAGGACAGCCCTCCTGGCCTCCACCTTAAAACTGTATAAGCTCGAGGCAGACATCAGAGTGCAGCTCTCTGCTAGGGAATCAGGGTGACCACTGCAGGTGACTTCATGTTCCTAGGAAGCACATCTGTGAGCAAGCCTTAGGGATACAAGCTTTCTTTCACCTTTGTGCACTCTCACTCGCATATGCACATGCTCTTGCTTTCGTTCTCCCAAGGGCAAAAATTTTAAAGAAAACAAGTTGCACTTTATCATAAGGTAATGTGCTTCTTTAGCAAAATCTAAGTCTAATTCAATTTTGTGAAGACAGTGAATTCTAGAAGCAGTTAACATTATGAGCGTGTTTAAACATCTATTTCAAAATTTCCCGGGGGGAGGAGGGCCTCTTAACTTCACATTTCCCTAACAAAAAAATATCTGCAGTTGTAAACATACAAAATCACTACACTGAATAGCTTTTCCTGCCAACCCCCCCTCAACTACACATACCCCTTTCTCTTCATACCCCAAATTCAAGTAATACTTTAGTTAACACTCATTTATATCCATATCCATATCCATTATCATATAACTTATTGTTATAATTTATTGTTAGATCCATTTTTTTGCAACATGACCAATAACAAGGGCACTGCTGTCAAAATCAGACTGCTGCTCCAGCTGCTAGCTCCCCCAGGCCCAATATTAGGAAGCCACAGGAGAGAACACCGGCCACACCAGCAGTGTGACATGGACAACAGGTACAGCACTAAAATCACAGGGTCATTAAAGGGACCGTAATTAGAAATGTCACAGAATATGAAATTAAGGAAAGTGTTCAAATATGTGTAAAAAGACTCACAATATAGGGAATGATATTTCTGAATGACTATTAGATGACTACCTATTGAAAAGCTGGAATTCCTATCCTACTCTACAACTTCAACTATCACACATATGTAAGACAGTTAATCAACAATCCCAAATGGCTAGGAAATTAGGATATTTGCAGTCTGAGCTCTACAACTGCTGAAGAAACAGTTAGAGGGAAATCAGCTTAGAAATCCTCTGTAATTTAAAAGGGCATAGGTATAATTTTGGAAAAGTAAAGAATCTGCTTTAAAAAATTAATCACCAATACTTACTGCATTTTTCCAGGTTATGAACATAATAAAGTCATTGTAGAAAAGGTACCAAAATATTTTTAAATGGTAACTCAGCTTGAAATGGATGCAAGAATCTGAAAAATTACAAAATATAAAAACCCAATAAGAAAGACGGGGACGCATCAGAAGTAACCAGTGACATGGCTTCTATAAAAATGGCATGGAGGGCGGGCCGCGGTGGCCCAGCGGGCAAAGTGCTTGCCTGCTATGCCGGAGGACCTCGGTTCGATTCCCGGCCCCAGCCCATGTAACAAAAACGGAGAAACAGAATACAATAAAACAAGAAAATGTTTAAAGATGTTTCCCTTTCTTCCTTCCTTCCTTCCTTCTATCCTTCCTTCCTTCTCTCTGTCTTTCCTTTAAAAAAAGAAAAAAAAAAAAAAAAAAAAAAAATGGCATGGAATTGTAAAAACGCCAGGTAGACCAAGTTATACAGTGAGTAAATACAGTAAGAACTTATGTTTGGGTGTTTTGATGGTGGCTCAGTGGCAGTATTCTCCCCTGCCATGCCGGAGACTTGGGTATGCACACACACACACACACAGAACCACACACAGTCATTTAAGAGCATGAAGCCCATGAGAAAGCAAACAGGGTTTATCAAATAGCCTCATGCATATCATATTCTGCTAGGCTACTGTGAGAAATTAAAGATACAGTGGCTATGAAGATTTTAGAGGAAAGAAGTTTTACAAAACAGAGTAACCAATATCAAAATATATATTTAGAATGTATTCTTTTAAGAAAGAAGAAAAATACAGAAAAGGATCTTGAAAATGGTAGGGGAAAACCAGCTAAGATGAAAAACCAAGCCCAGGATTGGGGAAGAAATAGTAAGGGCATACAGAGATACTTTGTGTTCATGTTTCTACTGCATATCTTCTTCCATAAAAGATGAGCGATGATGCCTATTTATGCATGTTCAAATTTCCAGGCCTACTTAAACTTCCTCTCAAACCCAAGAGCAATTATAACTGAGGTTGCACATCCATAGACCCTTATATGGGAAAAGTGAGGAAGATAGGAGAGGTGCCAGAAGATTAAATACAGGCAAATGCCAAAAAAATAGGAAGGAGGATAAATTCAAGAGATTACAGATGAGAAAATACTATACTTGTCTTCTGCAAAAACTTTAGAAAAAAAAGTAAACATTATTTCTGGACACCTAGAAGTGATCTGTAGGAGTAAGTCAGAATCACTAAGCACTCAATCTTGGAAACTATGCCCTTTCTCCCATGATAAGGTTATTTGATGACCGGACACAGTTTCAATCTACCTCTATGGTAAATAGCCTCAATGAAGCAGGATGCTGCATAACAGTAAATAGAGTGAGAATTTTATGGGAAAGGGTTGACTACAGAAGTGAACTCTCCTACTTACTTACAGTGGTTTGGGATATAAGTGGTCCGAGCATGGATGCTGGACACTCTCCTCATCCTACAAATACTACAAATGCTTCACAAAGTTTCCTGTGAAACAAAGACAAGTTATAAAGCACTACACAAAATATTCACAAGGAAACTGTTGAAAAAATAAAAAAATAGAACTGCTGTAGAACCATGCTGGTCCAAACTGAGGTTTAAAAGCACCTTTGGCCATAGAATTCCTTCCTCACCCAAAGGAACCCATGCAGACCCCAAGAGAACTAAGAGAAAGCAGCATGAAGTGGAAAGTTCGGTCATATGCCAGCTGGGAAGATTATTCTGGAAAGATGTGGTAGTCTAGTCCCAGTGTAATGCTGACCCAAATATGAGTAGTTCAGTCTCATATACACCTCCAAAACAGCTGGACAGATATCAATTCTTCCAAATAATCAAAAGAGGTAAATTCTGAAACTGATTTTAGGTTACAGGCCCAGCCTGATTTACATTATAAGGAGGGAAGTGCCTGAAAATGTAGCACTGTGTTCCAATAGCCATGTTTTTTGAAGATGATTATATAATGATAAAGCTTTCACAATGTGACTGTGTGATTGTGAAAACCTTGTGTCTGATGCTCCGTTTATCTATGGTATGGACAGATGAGTAAAACACAAGAATTAAAAATAAATAATAGGGGGAACAAATGTTAAAATAAATTTAGTAGATTGAAATGCTAGTGATCAATGAAAGGGAGTGGTGGGGGTATAGAAAAAAATAGGGGAAACAAAGGCTAAAATATATTGGGTAGATGGAAATATTAGCAGTCAATGAGAGGGCAGGGGTAAGGGGTATGGTGTGTATGAGATTTTTTCTCTTTTCTTTTTATTTCTTTTTCTGAATTGATGCAAATGTTCTAAGAAATGATCATGGTGATGAATGTACAACTATGTGATGATATTGTGAGTTACTGATTATATACCAATATATGGAATGATCGTATGGTAAGAATGTTTGTGTTTGTATGTTGTTATGTTTTAAAAAAAATTAAAAGAAAAAAAAACTAGAGGAATGTTTAAACAGGAAAGGCAAAGAATCAGGAGGAATATATTATGTTGACCTATATGAAATTGCCATTTTTACAAGTCAAAAACAGTCCAATAATAGCAATATTATAAGTTTTAAATTAATAATTATTGCAAGGTTTTGCTTTGGAAAAGTCATCATGAGGCCGGTGACTTCAGCTTGTTCAGTGTGACCGTGCTGATCAGCCCTAGAATGAATACAAGTTTTAAGCCTCAACATGAAGGATACATCTCTGACAAATGGGAAGTCAAATCAGGAACAGGCTGAGAAGGTCTCCATTCTGTCTTGGAGGTGTGCATACAGAATGAGATAATCACCCACCCACAAGAACTTTCTGTACTGGGGGTGTGGGTGCGGGTCTCTAAGAACCCTTCCAAAATGTTCTGAAAGTCCTTGCCCTCTTAGTCTCAGCAAATTCTGGTGGGTTTGCTTTGGATCTGTATGGAGCAAGAATAAAAAAGAAGGAAGATATGAAAAGGATGTAACCTGAAAAGAGAATGGTGCAAGAGAAATTCAGGAAACCACAAAAATAACTACTTCTACCATTCTTACCTTAGTTGAACCTAAAGATACCCTAGTTGTTACCCATCCTGCCTTCACCACAGAATGTCAGTCAACATCTGCAGGCTGGAAGGATGGAACGAGCCATATAAGTAACTGCCACAAACGAAGAAAGCCTTCACTTGAGCTCAAGGGACTTAAACTGGGACAGGGTAGGTTCGGATAGGAGAAGTAGGGGTACTTCAGAGGGTACAGCTCAAGAATGGGTCTGGCAAAAGCAGGACATAAATTTGGCTTGATCAGAGAGCCTGTGAGTGATGAGTCAGGAAAAGCTGGCAGATGCCACATTACTGTGAAGCATCTCCTCTGCCAAGGTCAAAGTTACACTAATAAATGTGTTCACTATAGCCATTTAAGTACAGTTTATAGATAAAATGGAAGACTAAAGTAAATGGATTCATGTATTCATGTACATGTTTGAAATATCAAAATATTTAGTCCAGATGAACAAATTTCCTAAATTCTTTGATTAATTAGTTGTTGCTTTGTTTTTTCAATTGTTCATGTCATACTTCATAACAGCTCACTCATAATGATCTACAAATCATACCAAAAAAGTCTTTATTTCATTTCATTTTGTAAGTTTAATCCAATTACATTTAGTCAGTACTGATATGTTTGGAAATCTTTTTTTTTTTTTTTTACAATAAACACTCTCCGTTTCTTCCCGCCCTACATTCTCCTTTATAATCTGCTATCTTTACAAATTTGCTATTTCTAATCATCTCTTAAAAGTGATATACAATGTATGTCATTATGTGTCTTGCTCATTTCAATCAGCAAAAGGTTTTTGGAGTTCTTCCATGTTACAGCATGTCTCATAACTTAATCCTTCCTTATGGCCTAATAACATTCCACTTTGTGCATGTACTACATTTTGTTTATCCATTCATCTGTTGATGGACATTTGAGTGACTTCCACCTTTGGCTGTTGTGAATAAAGCTGCTATAAACATAGATGTACAAATACCTGATATTTAATAGGTTTATGAAAACCTATTAAAACGTTATGAACTTCAGCTGAGAATCAGGGAAAGCTATTTCTCCCTCTCTGGGTATATACCTAGAAGTGAGATTGATGGGTCAAATCGACAATTCTATATTTAACATTTTATAAAACAACCATATTGCTTTCCACAATTGCTGAGTCATCTTACATTCTGACCAACAATGCACTACACTACCAATTTCTTCCTTTCTTTTTTTTTTTTTTAAATAATGCCATCCTCTGGTTGTGAAGTTTTCTGCTATTATATTTTTCAAATATTTTTTCAGCCCCACCCCCACCCCCGTTCTAGTTTGCTGCTAGCTGCCAGAATGCAACACACCAGAGACGGATTGGCTTTTAATAAAAGGGGATTTACTTTGTAGTTCTTCAGAGGAAAGGCAGCTAACTATTCACTGAGGTTCTTTCTTATGTGGGAAGGTACAGGATGGTTTCTACTGGCCTTCTCTCCAGGTCTCTGAGTTCCGACAACTTTCCTCAGGGTGATTCCTTTCTGCACTTCCAAAGGCCTGGGCTGAGCTGTGAGTGCTGAGATGAGGTATGCTGTGCTGCTTAGGCTGTGCTACATTGAGCTCTCTCATTAAAGCACCACCCAATTAAGTCAAACATCATTCATTGCAGCAGGCCTGCCTCCTAGCCAACTGCAGATGTAATCAGCAACAGATGAGGTTTATGTACCATTGGCTCAAGTCTGCAGAACAGAACTAGGTGCCTTCACCTGGTCAAGTAGACAACTGAATTAACTACCACACGCTCCTCCTTCTGGAACTCCTATAATACATATATTAGGGTTTCCCACAGGTACCTTAAGATCTGTTCATCTTTTTCTTCATTCTTTTTTCTTTCTGCTTTTCAAACTTGCACAATTTCTATTGTTTTGTCTTTAACTCCACTGATCCTTTCTTCTGCCTCCTTCAATCTGTTCTTCTTTTTCTTTTTTAAATTTTTTATTATTAAAAAAAAATTACAAGAAGCACAAACATTCCCAACACATACACTCAGCAATTCACAATATCATCACATAGTTGCATATTTATCATCATGATCATTTCACACACATTTACATCAATTCAGAAAAAGACATAAAAGACAACAGAAAAATAAAACAAAAACAGAGAAAAAAATTTTACATACCATACCCCTTACCTCTCGCTTTCATTGATCGCTAGCATTTCAAACCAAATTTATTTTAACATTTGTTCCCCCCATTATTTATTTTTATTCCATATATTCTACTCATCAGTTGACAAGGTACATAAAAGGAGCATCAGACACAAGGTTTTCACAACCACACAGTCACATCGTGAAAGCTATATCATTATACAATCATCATCAAGAAACATGGCTGCTGGAACACAGCTCTACATTTTCAGGCAGTTTCCTCCAGCCTCTCCATTACATCTTGAATAACAAGATGATATCTACTTGATGCATAAGAATAACCTCCAGGATAACCTCTCGACTCTGTTTGGAATCTCTCAGCCACTGACACTTTGTCTTATTTCCCTCTTCCCCCTTTTGGTCGAGGTTTTCTCAATCCCTTGATGCTAAGTCTCAGCTCATTCTAGGGTTTTTCTCAATCCTTGATGCTGAGTCTCTGCTCATTCCAAGATCTCTGTCCCACGTTGCCAGGAAGGTCCACACCCCTGAATTCATGTCCTACGTAGAGAGGGGTAGGGTGATGAGACTGCTCGTTGTGTTGGCTGGAGAGAGGGGTCACATCTGAGCAGCAAAAGAGGCTCTCCTGGGGGTTGACTCTTAGGCCTACATTTTAAGTAGACTTGACCTATCCTTCGTGGGGTTAAGTTTCATATGAACAAACCCCAAGACTGGGAGCTCTGCCTATAGCTTTGGTTGTCCACACTGCTTGTGAGAATATCAAGAATTCAACTTGGGGAAGTTGAATTTCTCCCCGTTCTCACCACTCCCCAAAGAGGGCTTTGCAGATACTTTTCCACTCACTGATCGAATCACTCTGGGATTCATCAGGGCATCACTCTGGACAAACCAACAAAATCTCATGACCTACCTGAGATTCCAAGTACTTATGGTGTTCAATCAAAGTATCTACATAAGTTATATTAGGAAATGCACTAGTCAAAATATTAATTTTGTAATAAATAAACATTTTTTGCTTTAGTCTCACGCAGAAGGTGACATTTTAAAATATTAATTACCATCTATTTTCAGTACCCTGCAATAATGACATTCCTTTGTTCTTCCTCATGCAAAAACATTTTTAAAATTGTACCTTCTCCATTTCACTGTTATTATACACTCTAGGCATTTCTACATTATACCATCTCAATCTTTAACATCTGTCTTTCTTTCTGATTTCAATATGTCCCCAGCCCTCCTCCCTCTATCATTCTCACATGCAGCTTCATTCAGTGTTGTAACATAAATATATTACAGTTAGGTAGTATTGTGCTGTCCATTTCTGAATTTTTGTATCTAGTCCTGTTGCAGACTCTGTATCCCTTCAACTCCAACTACCCAATATCTTACCCTATTTCTACCTCCTGATGGTCTCTGTTACAAACAAAATATTCCAAGTTTATTCACTAATGTCAGTTCATATCAATGAGACCATACAGTATTTGTCCTTTAGTTTTTGGCTAGTCTCACTCAGCATAATGTTCTCAAGGTCCATCCATGTTGTTACATACTTCATAAGTTTATTCTGTCTTAAAGCTGCATAATATTCCATCGTATGTATATCACAGTTTGTTTAGCCGCTCATCTGTTGATGGACATTTTGGCTGTTTCCATCTCCTTGCAATTGTAAATAATCCTGCTATAAACACTGGTGTGCAAATGTCCGTTTGTGTCTTTGCCCTTATGTCCTTTGAGTAGATACATAGCAATGGTATTGCTGGGTCATATGGCAATTCTATATTCAGCTTTTTGAGGAACCACCAAACTGCCTTCCTCAGTGGTTGCACCATTTGACATTCCCACCAACAGTGAATAAGTGTGCCTCTTTCTCCACATCCTCTTCAGCACTTGTCATTTTCTGTTTTGTTGATAATGGCCATTCTGGTGGGTGTGAGATGATATCTCATTGTGGTTTTGATTTGCATTTTTCTAATGGCCAGGGACGTTGAACAGCTCTTCATGTGCCTTTTGGCCATTTGTATTTCCTCTTCTGATAGGTGTCTGTTCAAGTCTTTTTCCCATTTTGTAACTGGATTGGCTGTCTTTTTGTTGTTGAGTTGAATAATCTCTTTATCAGTTCCGTATACTAGACCTTTATCTGATATGTCATTTCCAAATATTGTCTCCCATCACGTATGCTGTCTTTTTAGTTTCTTGATGAAGTTCTTTGATGCACAAAAATGTTTAATTTTGAGAAGCTCCCATTTATTTATTTCCTTCTTCAGTGCTCTTGCTTTAGGTTTAAGGTCTATAAAACCACCTCCAATTATAAGATTTATAAGATATTTCCCTATATTTTCCTCTAACTGTTTTATGATCTTAGACCTGATGTTTAGATCTTTGATCCATTTTGAGTTAACTTTTGTATAGGGTGTGAGATACGGGTCCTCTTTCATTCTTTTGCATATGGATATCCAGTTCTCTAGGCACCATTTATTGAAGAGACTGTTCTGTCCCAGGTGAGTTGGCTTGACTGCCTTATCAAAAATCAAATGTCCATAGATGAGAGGGTCTATATCTGAACACTCTATTCGATTCCACTGCTCAATATATCTATCTTTATGCCAGTACCATGCTGTTTTGACCATTGTGGCTTCATAATATGCCTTAAAGTCAGGCAGCGTGAGACCGCCAGCTTTGTTTTTTTTCCTCAAGATACTTTTCGCAACCTGCCCTTCCAGATAAATTTGCTGTTTCTATTTCTGAAAAGTAGGTTGTTGGGATTTTGATTGGTATTGTGTTGAATCTGTAAATCGATTTAGGTAGAACTGACATCTTAACTATATTTAGTCTTCCAGTCCATGAACACGGTATGCCCTTCCATCTATTTAGGTCTTCTGTGATTTCTTTTAACAATTTCTTGTAGTTTTCTTTGTATAGGTCTTTTGTCTCTTTAGTTAAATTTATTCCTAAGTATTTTATTCTTTTAGCTGCAATTGTAAATGGAATTTGTTTCTTGATTTCCCCCTCAGATTGTTCATTCCTAGTGTATAGAAACACTACAGATTTTTGAATGTTGATCTTGTAACCTGCCACTTTGCTGTACTTGTTTATTAGCTCTAGGAGTTTTGCTGTGGTTTTCTCAGGGTTTTTGACGTATAGTATCATATCATCTGCAAACAGTGAGAGTTTTACTTCTTCCTTTCCAATTTTGATGCCTTGTATTTCTTTTTCTTGTCTAATTGCTCTGGCTAGAACTTCCAACACAATGTTGAATAACAGTGGTGATAATGGACATCCTTGTCTTGTTCCTGATCTTAGGGGGAAAGTTTTTTCACATATTCCCTTCATCATTTTAAGGAATTTCCCTTGTATTCCTATCCTTTAAAGTGTTTTGAACAGGAAAGGATGTTGAATTTTGTCAAATGCCTTCTCTGAATCAATTGAGATGATCATGTGATTTTTCTGCTTTGATTTGTTCATATGGTGTATTACATTAATTGATTTTCTTATGTTGAACCATCCTTGCATACCTGGGATGAATCCTACTTGGTCAGGATGTACAATTCTTTTAATATGTTGCTGGATTCGATTTGCTAGGATTTTGTTGAGGATTTTTGCATCTATATTCATTAGAGAGATTGGCCTGTAGTTTTCTTTTTTTGTAATATCTTTGCCTGGTTTTGGTATGAGGGTAATGTTGCCTTCATAGAATGAATTAGGTAGCTTTCCCTCCACTTCAATTTTTTTGAAGTGTTTGAGCAGGGTTGGTACTAATTGTTTCTGGAATTCACATGTGAAGCCGTCTGGTGCTGGACTTTTCTTTTTGGGAAGCTTTTGAATGACTGATTCAATTTCTTTACTTGTGATTGGTTTGTTGAGGTCATCTATTTCTTCTTGAGTCAAAGTTGGTTGTTCATGTCTTTCTAGGAACTTGTCCATTTCATCTACATTGTTGTATTTATTGGCATAAAGTTGTTCATAGTATCCTGTTATTACCTCCTTTATTTCTGTGGGGTCAGTGGTTATATCTCCTCTTCCATTTCTGATCTTATTTATTTGCGTCCTCTCTCTTCTTCTTTTTGTCAAACCTGCTAAGGGCCCATCAATCTTATTCATTTTCTCATAGAACGAACTTCTGGTTTTATTGATTTTCTCAATTGTTTTCATGTTCTCAATTTCATTTATTTCTGCTCTAATCTTTGTTATTTCTTTCCTTTTGCTTGCTTTGGGGTTACTTTGCTGTTCTTTCTCCAGTTCTTCCAAGTGGACAGTTAATTCCTGTATTTTTGCCCTTTCTTCTTTTTTGATATAGGCATTTAGGGCAATAAATTTCCCTCTTAGCACTGCCTTTGCTGCATCCCATAAGTTTTGATATGTTGTGTTTTCATTTTCATTTGCCTCGAGATATTTACTGATTTCTCTTGTAATTTCTTCCTTGACCCACTGGTTGTTTAAGAGTGTGTTGTTGAGCCTCCACATATTTCTGAATTTCTGGTGCTTTGCCTATTATTGATTTCCAACTTCATTCCCTTATGATCTGAGAAAGTGTTTTGTATGATTTCAATTTTTTTAAATTTGTTGAGACTTGCTTTGTGACCCAGCATATGGTCTATCTTTGCGAATGATCCATGAGCACTTGAGGAAAAGGTGTATCCTGCTGTTGTGGGGTGTAATGTCCTATAAATGTCTGTTAAGTCTAGCTCATTTGTTGTAATATTCAAATTCTCTGTTTCTTTATTGACCCTCTGTCTAGATGTTCTGTCCACTGATGAGAGTGAGGAGTTGAAGTCTCCAACTATTATGGTAGATGTGTCTATTTCCCTTTTCAGTGTTTGCAGTGTTTGCCTCACGTATTTTGGGGCATTCTGGTTCGGTGCATAAATATTTATGATTGTTATGTCTTCATGTTGAATTGTTCCATTTATTAGTACATAGTATCCTTCTTTGTCTCTTTTAACTGTTTTACACTTGAAGTCTAATTTGTTGGATACTAGTATAGCTACTCCTGCTCTTTTCTGGTTGTTATTTGCCTGGAGTATCTTTTCCCAACCTTTCACTTTCAACCTAGTTTATCTTTGGGTCTAAGATGTGTTTCCTGTAGACAGCATATAGAAGGATCCTGTTTTTTATTCCATTCTGCCAGTCTATGTCTTTCGATTGGGGAGTTCAATCCATTAACATTTAGTGTTATTACTGTTTGGGTAGTACTTTCCTCTACCATTTTGCCTTTTGTATTTTGTATGTCATATCTAATTTTCCTTCTTTCTACCCTCTTCTCCACACCTCTCTCTTCTGTCTTTTCATATCTGTCTCTAGTGCTCCCTTTAGTATTTCTTGCAGAGCTGGTCTCTTGGTCACAAATTCTCTCAGTGACTTTTTGTCTGAAAATGTTTCAATTTCTCCCTCATTTTTGAATGACAATTTTTGCTGGGTATAGGATTCTTGGTTGGCAGTTTTTCTCTTTAATAATTTAAATATATCTTCCCACTGTCTTCTTGCCTCCGTGGTTTCCACTGAGAAATCTACACATAGTCTTATTGGGTTTCCCTTGTATGTGATGGATTGCTTTGCTCCTGCTGCTTTCAAGATCCTCTCTTTCTCTTTGACCTCTGACATTCTGACTAGTAAGTGTCTTGGAGAACGTCTATTTGGATCTATTCTCTTTGGGGTACACTGTACTTCTTGGATCTGTAATTTTAGGTCTTTCATAAGAGTTGGGAAATTTTCAGTGATAATTTCTTCCATTAGTTTTTCTCCTCCTTTTCCCTTCTCTTCTTCTTCCGGGACCCCCACAACATGTATATTTGTGCGCTTCATATTTTTATTCAGTTCCCTGAGTTCCTGCTCATATTTTTCCATTTTTTTCCCTATAGTTTCTGTATCTTGTCGGATTTCAGATGTTCCGTCCTCCAGTTCACTAATCCTAACCTCTGTCTCTTGAAATCTACCCTTGTAGGTTTCCATTGTTTTTTTCATCTCTTCTGCTGTATCTTTCATCCTCATAAGTTCCGTGATTTGTTTTTTCAGACTTTCCATTTCTTCTTTTTGTTCATTCCTTGCCTTCTTCATATCCTCTCCCTCAATTCATTGATTTGGTTTTTGAAGAGGTTTTCCATGTCTGTTCGTATATTCTGAATTAGTTGTTTCAGCTCTTCTATCTCATTTGAACTATTGGTTTGTTCCTTTGACTGGGCCATATCTTCACTTTTCCTGGTGTGATTTGTTATTTTTTGCTGGCATCTAGACATTTAATTACCTTAATTAGTTTATTCTGGTGATTGCTTTCACTTCTCTTCCCTAGGGTTTTCTTGCTAGATGAATTTGTTGTCTATCTGTTCTTTGACCTTCAGTTCAGCTTTTTCTGGACCTCGAGCTTAGCTTTGTTTAACAGAGGATAATTTTTCAGTTCTTGTTTTCTTGTTTCTTGCCCTGCTTGTAAGGTGCCTTTTCCCTCCCCACCCTTAGGAGGGTCTATGTAGGTATTATAGATGCGAGCTGGGTTTTCCCGGACTAAACTGGCCTCCTATAAGGGGCAAGGAGTCACCTGCGTCAGTTTTCCCTGAGGGTGAGACCCAGCAGGTTAAAAGACTTTCCTGTGAAGTCTCTGGGCTCAGTTTTTCTTATCCTGCCCAGTATGTGGTGTGTCTGCCTGTGGGTCGCACCAGCAAAAGATATTGCGGCACTTTTAACTTTGGAAGACTCTCCCTGCAGGGGACGTGGTGGAGACAGAGGAGAGGTTGTAGGCTGGTTTTAATGGCTTCAAATTGCCAAGCCCTAGGGTCTGAATTCCTAGAGGGAGGGATTCCACCTGAGTTGGGCTTCACCCCTCTCCTGGGGAAGGCACAGGTGGGAGACAGCCCTGAAAGCAGCCCGTTTCTGCCTATGCCTGGGGCAGTTGCAGCCTGAGAAGTCCCACTGCTGAATCCAGAGGCTGCCAAGTCTCTGCAGAGACACAGCCACTGAAGCCTCCGTTTCCTCCCCTCTCCTCTTTTTCCGTGAGCCCAATGAGCGACCTCTGCCTTGACCAGGTTTAGAGTCTCTTTCCTTTCCCTCTGGGAAGCCGCCTGTGGGGGGAGGGGCGCTGGGCACCGGCCACCGCGGCTTGGGGAACTCACAGTTTTGGGGAGGCTTGCAGCCAGTCCAGCTGGTTCCAACTAGGGTACGCTGTGTGTTTGGTCACTGACGTGGCTCCGGGAGTTGTTCGATACTGTTTCTGGTTATTTAGTATTTGCTCTGGAGGACGAACTAAAACGCGCACCTTGCTAAGCCGCCATCTTGGCCCCTCCTCCTTCAATCTGTTCTTGAGCCCCTTCTATTATGTTTTTCACATAAGTTATTACATTTTTGAGTTCCAAAATTTACATTTGGTTCTTCTTTATCATTTCAATCTCACTGTTGAAATTCTCATTTTGTTCATATATTGTTTTCCTGATTTCCCTTACTTCTTTGTCCATGTTTTCCCTTTAGTTCATTAATTCCATTTTCAGAGTTATTCTAAGACATCTGATTGGTAGTTTCTGAGACAGCACTTTCTCCGATTATTTTCCACTGAATTCCTTTTTTCCTGTGACTGGGTCATACTTTCCCATCTCCTTATAGGTTTGCAAATTTTGTTGAGAACTGGACATTGTGAATATTAAGTTGTGCTCACTTTGGAAATCTAGTTTTCCCACTCTTCAGTCTGTCAGACTAAGAACCAGAAGAAATGGGGGGGAAGCGGTGCCTGGGGGAGAATAAAAAAATACTAACCAACAGATCACCCCCCAAAAACACAAATAAAATGAAGTGCACTGCCTCTCCAAGTCTGTTATTGTGTGCTAATTGGAAGCCAGACACTGCTGCTTTTGAGGCTGAAACCTAGCCAGCATCCCTGATTGTCCCTCAGGGATCCCCCAGAATGACTTCAACCTTCACCAGTGACCAGCCTCCATTGCTCAGCCCCAATTTTTAGAGGAGGTTGTTTCCTCTGCTAGCTCTGACCCCAACCAGACACCCGAGTCCACACTGTGTTGCTTTAGCCACAGCCATTTTCACAGCTATTGCCATGGGGCTGAGCAACGGAGGCTGGTCAGTGGTTCCCGCCTTCATTTATAAATAGTGAACTCTTTGCAGCCTCTGGAACTCCTGTAGTTCTTCTAGAAACTCATTCTGGTAACAAGGTTACCACCTAGTTAATTCCAGTCTCTTTTCCCAGCACTTTCATTTATCTAGTGGAGGGAGCAATCTGTAAAACTTCCTACTTTGTACCTGCACTCCAACTTGTCATTTTAGTACAAAGTACTCTATATAATTCTCTATCACAACTGTTATTAGACCACTTAACTTTTTCCCTTTAATGGAAATATACAATATAAACTCAGGTCATACGTGTGAAGAGCAATAGCAGCAATGCAGTGGTATGTCAAGAGGCAGTAGAAGGAGTCCTACACCCAGGGTGCAGGCAGTATGGGAATACCTCGTCTGTAGAGAATGTTAAAACAATAAGAAAGAGGTTAGAAGTCAGCCTGCTTTTTATTATCACCCGCAACAGTAATTTTAACTCTTCCCTTTTGAGGCTGAAGGCTTCCACCAAAGCTTCTTCCCCTGGGTCGGCCACTAGATGCTCAGCATGGTATTAAGTTCTTTACAGGACTCGCTTTTAAACTTCATTTTACAGGCAGCAGAGGCTCAGGGAGTCTGAGTTAAATGAGGGAATGAAGATTTATCCCAGACAGCCTGATTCCTAAGTGTGCATGTTTAAACTTTAAGCTGCTTCCATCCAGGAAAAAGGGGCAAAAAGCAGCAGAAACCTTTGGTGTGGCTCACCTGAGAGAGTCAACAGCTGAGTCTGAATGTCTTCTTCCGTTAACCTTGTTCCTAGCTTTCCCATCAGTCAATCAACAACCCACTGCCTATAAGCTCACAGATCTCTTTTCATTTATTATTTCGCTGCCCATTTCTTGAGTTTCCCCAGAGAGTAGGGAAGGCTAACTCTGCCAAATCCCTGGCGGTGTGTCCTGAAGAAATGATTTCTTGGACAGACAACCATAAAATATAGCTTATGAAAACATTTTGGACTCCTTGACGTTTGTTTTAATGGGCAAGAACATCTATGTTTATAGACTGTCAAAATTCCCAAATAGAAAATGTTTTTCTTAATTGCTTTAATTTTAAACTTTCTATACTTTTTACTGGAAGTCTTTATATTGAGATTATGCAGGAGGATATAAATAATAAGTAAGAAACAAATACATTTCTTTATTGGTTAATAATTTAACTGTACAATCAACTCATTTCCTTCTCCTCAGTATCTCCATCTATCAAGTAGAATAGTTAAGTTATAATCTTCAAAATTCCAGTGAGCGTAGAATTTCTATAATAATTTAAAATCTTTAGACCATAAAACCACAGAGGCCAATGTAGTCAGGACCTTGGAAACTGTAGTGAAGACACTACCCTTCACCACCAACCCCAATAACTACAGAGGGAAAGATCAGGTAAATAAAATTGTCTTCACACATGTTAACGTTAAAATTAACATGTACTGAATGTAAGAACTGAGTAGTCACTTTAGAGATGTGAAATGGCTTCCAAGCCTGATCTTCAAAAGACTGAATGTATTAATACAGCTAAAGAAAGGAGATATCAGATAACAATGTGGTCATTCAGCCAACAGATACAGGACTAAGGTAAGTGTGGTAGGCAGAATTCTACAATGACCCCAATAATGGACTTCAGTCCCATGACCAAGTTAAATTATATGACAGAGGTGAAGGAATTTTACAGATACAATTAAGGTCCCATATTAAATGGGAAATCACCCTAGGTGGGCCTGACTTAATCAGGTAGAAGGCTTTTTAAATGGTCAGAGATTGGAAAGATTGGAAGTATGAGAGAGACTCTCCAATTAACCTTGAAGAAGCAGAATGCCAAGTTGTAGAAAGGCCCTCTGGCAAAGCGGCACGAAGGAACAGAAGGCCTCAGTCCCACAGCCACAGTGAGCTTAAAAGAGAACCATGGTACTCAGATGAGATCACAACTGCAGCTAACAACTTGATTTTAGGCTAGCGAAACCCTAAGCAGAGGACTAAGCTAACTCATACCTGGACTCCTGACCCATGCAGACTAGGAAGTGATCATTTTTTTATGTTTTAACCTGTTAAGAAGTGGCAATTTGTTACATAGCAATCAAAAATGAATATAAGGACTCTTCAGTTAAGCTAGTTCATCTAAATACTGTCGAGGGATAGGGAAGGCTAACCCTGTTGTGAAACAGATGTTTGATGTACTGAAAGCTGTAATCATCTAACTCTCCCAGTTCAGATGCTGTACTCACGAATGCAAGCTTGACTTTCTGCACAGGTCTGCCTTCAGGGAGATAATGTACTAGCCATTCAACATTAAGCATCTCATCCCCTACAACAATATACTAGCTTCCTGACTTTATATGTCAGCAACTTTAGCTAGGCCCCAAAAGAAAACTCTATCCTTGATAGGCATAGAAAGTCAGATTAAAATCTGAAAGACTAAGAATCTGCCAGACTCAGGCTGTATTAGCTTTCTACTGCTGTGTAACAAATTGCCACATATTCAATGGCTTAAAACAATACCCATTTATGAGCACACAGTTCTGTAGGTCAGAAATCCAGGCAGGCAGACTGGGTTCTCTGCCTGGCCAGGCTGGGTCTTGCTTTAGAAGGTTCTGGGTAAGAATCTACTTCCAAGCTCATACATATTGGCAGAATTCAGTTCCTGTGGTTGTAGGAATGAGATCCCCATTTCCTTCCTGGCTGTAAGCCAGGAGCCACATTCAGTTTCTAGAGGCTACCCCAGAGTCCCCTCCATTTTCAAAAGCAAAACACCTCAAACCCTTCAACTCTTTCTCATGCTTTGAATCTCTCTTTCTTCCCATGAGCCTGAGAAAACTTTGCTTTTAATTGCCTCATGTGATTAAATAAAGTCCATCTAGATGGTGTGCTTTTGCCATGTAACTTAATAAAATCAAGGGAGTGGCATTTCATCAGATTCACAGGTTCTACCCACATTCAAAGGGGAAGAGATTAAACAAAGGGCAAGGGTCAATGGGGGTCATTCTTGGAATTCTGCCTACCAGGCTGGACTGTAGCAAATCTAATAACGTTCTGAATGCCACCCTAGGAGGGCTCCTGGAAGAGAACAGTCCACCAGTTTCCTACATAAGACAACTCATATACTACATGTACTGTCAAAATTCTCATCGGTTTTAAAGCAATTAGGATATTTCCTTTGATTTCTCATATCAGAGAAACTAAGTTTCATAAAATTTAAGAAAAGCATAGACCCATCAAATACTTGCTGAACAAGTAAAATAAAATGACTAATGATGCAGCACTTTATATTAGTCAAAAGGCCAAGAATTAATAAAACATTCACACCAAATTGCACAGCTTTTAATACAGAGCTCATAGCCAGAGTATTTCTACAAATGCCACTGGTGACAAGTGGAAATGAAGACCTTTAAAATATTACCTCTTTGACCCCAAATTGGAGGGGAAGGTTAAATGTATATATAATTTTATATGTAAACAAAAAAAATGAGAGGAAATACACCAAAGTGATTATCTTTGTGCTGTTTTTTTCCTGCAATTAGTTATTTTAATAATGGGCTTATAGATGAATTGCCTTTTAAATTAATTATTAAATTTTCTTATATTTTCCAATAGGCATGTAGCCTAATGATACCAGAAAAAAATATATAAACATATAAGCATTTATATCAGGTAAGTCATAGTATTTGACCCTACCAATCTTTCCTTCAAGCCAAAAACTTGTCCTGTTCATAGCCCCATGCTCTAGAATGCACAAAGAAGCTCTAATATGGCACAAAAAGATTAGTAGAGACCATCAGACCCCACTATCTAGAATCGGAACAAGGAAAGAAACTTGTAAACTGCAGAAACTATAGCTGAAGGAAACAAGAGAGCTGAAATTAATAGGGGCCACAGGAAACTGACAGCATGATAGAACAGAAACGATGAGTAAGCAGAAGCTATGATTTGGGATAAAGGAAGAGATACGGAAGAGAGATTAAGGAAGCCAAGAGAAGGCAACGTGCAGAGGAAGGCAGACACACAGAAGGGGCAAGAGGGGGATGGATGGATGGATGGATGGAAATGGATGGATGGAGTCAGAGCAAGCATCTAATTCTCACAAGGATTCTTTGATTCCAGTCCCTGCTTTCTTTCTTTTTTTTAAATTGTATAATATAACATATATACAAAACAAAGAAAGAAAAAAGCAATAGTTTTCAACACACTCTTCAACAAGTAGTTACAGGACAGATCCCAGATTTTGTCATGGGCTACCATACCATCCTCTCAGATTTTTCCTTCTAGCTGCTCCAGAATATAGGAGGCTAGAAGGAATAAATATTTTTTATCATCACAATCGATATTTCTTTCTCTTTTCTGTGAAAAACAACAGATATACAAAAGAGCAACAAATTTCACAGCACAGCACAACAACCAGTTGTAGAACAGATCTTAGAGTTTGGTATGGCTTACAATTCCACCTAAAAAAAATTTAGGTTTTTATCACTACCTGCTCCAAGACACCAGAGACCAAAAGAAATATCAATTTAGTGATTCGGCAATCATACTCATTTGTCATACCCTTCTCTGTATAACTCTACCATCACCTTTGATCTTTCTATCCCACTCATTAGGGGTATTTGGGTTATGGCCATTCTAACTTTTTCATGCTGGAAGGGGCTGTCAATAATATGGGGTAGGGAGGTGAAACTAGCTGATGTTTTGGAGAGGCTGGGCACTCTAGGTTTCAGGACTTATCTGGTCCAGGGACACAGCCTCTGCTTTTTAACAATGATTATCCATTCCTTTCCACTAAAATGAGCCTAAAATGCCACTGAAAACAAAATATTATATATATATTACTTTCATAAGACTAAAATTTAAAAGATAAGTTTTTAAAAGTCCTCTAAGAGATAATTTCTTAATTTAGATTTTTCTGACTTTTTCAAATGCCAGTTTCTTTCAAAAGCTGTGGCAATCTCTGAATCTCCCCACCTGCAACACTCACAAAACACAGCAATCCCAGCCAGAAAAGGATTTGCCTATTAGCCACGCTATCTCCAGCAAGACAGCAGCCTTATTAAATTACAACTGTTTGAACAAGGTCAAGCACCCAGAATTTAATTCAAAGTGTTTCCAGGTATAATGCTGTCAGGTCAAGTTAAACAAGCCAACAGAGGCTTAGAGCCTGATTAAATATTAAAACAGAATCTTTCACATCTGTTTTTACCCAAGGATGAAATTATTGTACATCACTTCAACCAGCTCATTAATATACTATACACACATCTTGCCTCAAAGGTTACAGGAATATCAATGCTTCAGTGGCCTGCAGTGAGACCTGCCCACACAGCCAAAAGAGAGGTAACCACACACTTTACAGGCTGTCAATATTTCTTTATAAAATGTGATAGATAATCAGTTAGCCACAGACACATTTTAAATTAAAGGATGAAAACCTCCATGAAGTTAAGCCTTTGATGTGATCCTTTTAATCATTCATTCAGTTGACTTTGATAAGTAACTTGACAGCACATGTTGAACAAAAATTTGTATTCAACAGCAATTATTTTATAAAATGGAGGCTGTCACATGCAAATAGTTGACCTTAGTGATTACACTTTTACCTTACAAAAGCACATGTATAAAATATAAAAGGCACATATAAATATTTCAAAGCACTTGAGAGAACCACTGTATATACTTTTATGGTCAATTAGGTGAAACAGTAGCTGAAGATTCACTGCTTAAAAAATTCCTATAACAGGGAAGGACACCTGAACAAACAGTTTAGAATTACTTATAGCACTTTTCTATGTTTAACCTCCCATACCTGCAACCAGTGAACAGTTTCAAACTGTTTCACAATACTGTCTATGTCAGACTGTGGCTGCTATTATTTGTGGCTGCTGTGTACATGATTTGTGGCTCGGAGCACATCTCCCACCCCTTTCACTTCTGGTACATCACTTCCCTGTCCTCTGGGAGCCCCTTTCCACTCCTGGTCCTAGGAGCGGTCAAGCACAGTACCCTCATCTCCTGGTACACAAGTGGACACATCCTTCAAACACGAGTTCCCAGGTCTCTGTGATACTGGCAGATCTAAGGGGTAGGTACAGGGCTCAGGCAAGCTGTTTTCATATGAGTATTGTGGAAGAAAAGTCCTTTTGGGGCTAGAATTGCTAACCTGGCAAAACATGTACACAGCCATTTTCCCAATTCCAAGGAGAAAGTCAATATGCAAAATGAACTTGTACACCAAAGGGAAAGAGCTCAAGATGCAAAGAAACAGCCCTGACCATATCCTCTCAGCAACTGGAGCCAATAGCCTAACCAATCTCCAACACAAGGGTCCAAGGGTCATGAACAAAAATTCTCAGTTTTGCTAAAGCTGCTTTGAATTGGGTCACTATCACCTGCACAAAAGAAAGTGATTAATATAACTGACAATAATAAAAAGTGCACCACGTATACTTGCAGGGGAATAGTCAGTCAATTTGCTTCAGTCATTAGATGGTAAACTATGCAGTTCAATTAAAAGTATATTATGTAGATTATGAAGAAACACAGATAATGCTTTTGATATAATGGTAAGTGAAAAAAACGAATACAAATTATATACAGACTAATTATAATGATGTAACATATAGCAGGTAAACAAAACTTAAAAACTGGGCTAAATGGAATATAGGTAATATTTTTTTCTTCCCAAATTGTAAACTATAGTCATATTTTTCTGTCACGCTCATGATTTCAGAACTAGAAAGGGCTGTGGTATGGTGGTTAAAAGCACAAACTTTAGTTGGAGTTAGACGGGCTAACTGGCCACTTACTAGCTATGTGACCTTAGGCAAGTAACGTAACATTTCTGTGCATCAATTTCTTTATCTGCAAGATGGGAATAATAATAATAATAATACTTATTTATAGGAATTTTTATGAAGAGTAATAATTCAAATATGTAAATTGCTTAGAACATAACAAACCTTTATTATCATTACATAAAACTGACTATGTGTGGAAGAAGGGAAAAGAAAAAGAATGCATGTGAATCGATCTTATTTGGATTTATCTGTCTAACAGTGCACAACTGAGATCCAGAAACACGACCAGGTGGTAGAAAACTCCCTCAGGCCAAATAAATGCAACTAGAAACCTGACTGTGAGATGAGTTGCAGACACCTACTAAACTAAGAAAGTCAAAACACAAATTGTATCATTGCTGAAGAGAGAAAACGTGATATTGCTGTTTTCTGTAGGTATAAATTATCAAAGGTAGCAACGTTTTCACCTACATATTGTCTCAAATTTTAGGATGAGTGTGTTGGACTCTCTCTCCTCTGATAACTGCCTGAGTGCATCAGGTGAGAATAGCAAATTCTCTTCTATTTCTAATCAAACCTGTCTATTAACAACTTAATTGATGAGACCATTCTTAAGGTTAATTACTGTGCTTCACAAAAAACAGTACTTTCTGTTTTGAACATTAGATATCTCTAAAGGAGTCTGATAATTAGTTTTAACATTATCTGTGATTAGATATGAGCAATAAGATAATCAGAAAAATTGCTATTCCGGTCCAAGGGGTAGCTAAATTCACAGTCTAAGAATCCTATTGATTTCTCTCTTTTCTGAAGTTCTACAGAAAACATGTCCTTGCAATTTTATCTTGCACTCCTTTTTAACTACTTCATATGTGTGATTCATTTAAAATTTTAAATCTTTTGTTGCTAAATATTTAAAAGAAGACTGCTTGAGGGGCCAGCCTCTCCAGAACATCAGTTTTCCATCCCCCTATCCCATATTATCGACAGCTCCTTCTAACATGAAAAACTTAGAATGGGCTTAGCCCAATACCACTAAAAAGTGGTAGAAAGATAAAAAAAAATAATAATGGCAGAGTTATACAGAAAAGGTACACTTTAACAAATGAGTATGACTGCTGAATCATTATACTGATATTTCTTTTCATCTCCAGTGTCTTGGAGCAGCTAGAAATAAAAACCTAAAATTGTAGAACCCTTACCAAATGCTGAAATCTGTTCTACAACCAATTGATGCGATGTGCTTTGAAATGTATTGCTATTTTGTATACACGTTTCGTTTCACAAAAAAAAAACCAAGAAGTCGATTATGAGAATAAAAGCACAGCTATATGATGATGTGAAACACTGATTGTACACTTTGGATGATTACATGGTATGTGAATATACAATATACATCAATAAAAAAATAATTAAAAAAGAAGATTGCTAAAGATGATTGTATAACTACATAGCTTTCACAATGTGTCTGTGTGATTATGAAAAAAAAGACTGCTTAAACTTGAATGTTTGTAGTTAGTTCAGTATAGATTCAGAGGGAATGATAAATTCTAGGTAAATAATACTGGACACAAAAAATGATGATGGTATTGATATGTTACTTGCAGACTCTGTCGCAGTCAATTATTGCCATACCTCATATATTCTGGTTTCTTTCCCCCCCCAAAAAGAGATACTGTGCAAAAGGTAAATCACCTACTAAGAAACAGAGCCCAAACTTCACTACCAAAGAAAAATGATTACAGTACATTGACCCTGAGCTATTGCTCAGTGTTATCATTATAATATTGTGATGGTATTATCACACTGTCACAATCTAATAATTATACACTTCAGAATAAGTAAAAACTGTTTAAGAATCACTTGTTAGGTGACAGAATTTTAAAAATTCATTTGGAATGGAAATATATTATCCAAGTTTTCATAGAACTAGCAGTTGCTTCCATAAATATATGAAAAAAATATTTTCTTTCTTTAGATTAATTGATTAAATAAAGGAAGATTTGGGAGACGAAAAAATCAAAGTTTCACTTTTTCCCAAGATATTAACTACACTGGAAAATGAAGGTGACTATGCTTCTTTCAGTACTTCATTTTATGCTTCTTTTTCTGGAACAGCACAGTACTTAAAAGCATTCCTGTGGGAAATTCATGGGATACGGGGCCAGGAGATGCAAACTGGAGCTCTTGCTGTCATCAACTTGTTGTGTTAGTCTTGAGACTTTTCCTAGCTGCACAATGAGAATAATGCCCCCCTTTCCCACCATATAAGAGGGTGGGGGATATCCACTGAATAATGTTATTAAAAAAAACAAAAAAAAAAACCCCACAGCTTCTGAAAGCATTACACAAATGTAAGTGGTTGTCTAGAAAAAATAAATTAGCTAATTATCATGCAATACATACAAACATGACCTTACTTAATCCTCTTTCAATTTCATAAATGAGAAAAAAACAAGGGTCAAATAGGTTGACTTTCACCAGTCACAAGATGTAGAAGAACCCAGTGTCCAAAGTCCATATCCTTCATAAAATAATACTACCTCCAGGAATTGAAGAAAAGGAGGCTATATACTACAATTCATTGATGATCCATGATTCCAGGTAGTTTTACATTTTTTTATAAATGCATTTCACAGTTATTAAGGAACTAAAAGTTCTGTAAGAAACACTTTGTTGCCATTCTTTTGCATTAAACAAATAAACAGATTCATTGTTGACAGAGAATATATCCAGTATATATACATATGGGCTGTCATGTGTGACAATAATTTCAAAGTGAGTGTCTGTTATTTTTGGTATAGTTAAAATCTTAATTTAACATGACAAAAGTATCTATGACTGAATTATAGTTAACATCTTAAGGATTTTTCAAGTTCTAAGAAATAAAATAGCCCCCAATTTTTCAATTTTCAGAGCCAAAAAGTCATTCAGAAATGCAACAAAGGTTCACAGTGTTCATTTGCAAATGTAAACTGTGATGAACATATTTACATTTGTAATGAAGTATATTTTTTATATAGAAAAGCTGAATCTTTCTGACCAGTGATTTAAATCATGAGGCCAGTTGAATTTATTTTAAAATCAAGTCCAGCTTGGTTGAAGTTCACTGCTGAGCCTCAAAGTAGATGCTGATTCCACATTTATATTCTGTAGGATATGAGCAACATGCCCTGGTAGTAGATAACAGAAAAAAGAAAAATCTCTACTCAGGATTTACTGCATTCTCTCTGCCCACAAATTTTAATGCAGGTAAAATAAACTTATCAACCTAATGAGATTAAGGGATAAGAGGTGTGTGTCTTACTGGCAAGGGCAGTATGTGGGGTGGGATAGGGTGGGGTGGGGTGGGGATGGGGGTGGGGAGTGTGGAGAGTAGGGGGTGGGGGTGGGGTTGCAAGAGAACAGCTTGACACTATTCTAGGCGCACCACTGTATCCTTCCTTGTGCAGAAAACAGCAAGACCCCAGGCATACAATCAGATTATTTCTGGGACAGACATTTCATGCCACATAGGGGTGGAGGGTAGAGAGGGAGGGAAAATTCACTGGGATTCATGCCAGGGTTTTTGTCTGTGCCTGTATTTGTTTCAACGGTGGTGAAGGATGCAATGAAACCAAAAGATTAAGCTGTAGGATTATAATAAAAGCTTCGAACATTTCCAAAAAAAAAGTCTTTCTGAAATCTTAAACCATTAAATTTAAACATGAGTAGTTAATAAAACTCAAAGCAATTTGTTTCACAGAAAACAGAATTCCAATATAGCACTATCTTATACTACACACAAATTCATACTTGAATGATATAATCAAGCAGAGTAAACAGCACTAAATGTGAAGTCACTAAATTCTTTTTCAGCTGCTGATCCCCTCCCATCAAAGAAAGCGCTATGGAATTTAATAGGAGGTAATTAATCGTAATACTGTAGGGTTCAGTACTGATCTGCAGTGAAATAATTTGGGCATTAATATGGTTTACTTGAAATAAGATTTAAAGCAGTACATTTAGAAGAAGCAGAATTCATTAAACAACCTTTCAAAAGGATCATTTCCTCTAATTACTGCTTTTATAATCAAAGACAAAGGAAATCCAATGTAAGTTCATAAAATCTACAATTAGCTGCCAAAATCTTACCAGATAAAATTAAAAGAGAATATCTGAAAGCAAAATTAGTATTTAAAAAAAAAAGAAAGATGACTGTTATTTCTAAAAATAATTGTTCTTTCTTTCTACTTTTTATCATTTATAGTATACAGTCATCACGGGCCAGATATTGGGGTAGTCCATGGGAATAAGGGGATAAAAAGACGAGACTAAGCTAGGTGCTCCAAAGGTTGCGGGGGGTGGGGGGCTATAGAAATCTTCACAAAACCTCTGGACAAGGGCTCCAAAGCAGGCTAGGAGAGAGGGGAGCTGCTGAGTATTGGGAAAATGCTTCTTTGCATCTGGGCTGAATCTAAGCCTTGAGGAAGAAGAAAACAAACCTGAAAAACAAGGTACAGCAAGGAAGAAAGGAAGGCATTCCATATTCCACATAAAGGAGATAACAGCGTATGCAAAAGTATGAATGGATGACATATAATATTTGGGGGGAAATTTTAGATAGAGAAGGGATGGGAGAGTGAGGGGACTGGTGGGAGATGCATAAGGCTGGAAAGATTGGCAGGAACAAAATTATGGAAGTGTTTAGGTCAAACTACAAAATTTGAGCTTTATGCCTTTGTTTATAGAATTATTGGGGATGATACTGAAGATCTGATCAAAATGTGTCATTTTATTTTATCAACTTTCTATATTTCAAACTATTTCATAACTAAAATTAATTTTTTAAGCACAAAAATATGAGGTTACAAAAACTTACATAAGGTTACAAAAGTTTCAGGCTAATTCATAAATGTCTCCAATGCCAATATGGGGACATGACCTGTATTAGCTGTATGCTGACTTAACAAATCTACAGTGTTCTGTTTCTAGCAAAATTTCAAATTTCTCAGATGACACAGTAAATGCTGACAAGTTGTATGCTTGAAATCTACAGGGTACAAAAAAAAAAAGAAACTTCACTTAATTATAAAACCCAGCCCTAACATACTGGTGCTGAGACTGTTGATAATGCCACTGTATAATGATTTTCAGGGTTCTGAAAATTCTACTGATTTCTTCCCAGAATTTAAAAAAGAAAACATTACCTAAATATATAAAGTCAAATTTTCATGTTATTAAAAAGTCCAATCCAGTCTACAACAAAACTAATTTTCATCCAATGTGAAGCTTCTCCCCCGAGACCAGCAATGAGGAAAGAGTGGTTATCAGGGAACAAAGAAGGGCAAGTTCAAGGAAAAGGAAAACCTAACCACTTGTCTGTGGTTCTTTTGGCTGTCGAGGATCCGCTACCATTCACATGAGTCCAAACACCGTTGTCTTCCATGAGACCCCTCTGCTGTAGCACCACATTGCCTAACGGAGAGAGCAGGTAAACTTTGGGCTCATCTCTCCAGCCTCCTCTCAGTTCCCACCCCTGTGGTTCACCCACAGCCTTTCTGCTGGGGTCCTGGACCTGGCTGAGTCTTGGAAGCTGTAAGGTCTTTGAAGATGACTCACAGCCAGCTGCCCTCCACGGAGACCACCTGGCCTATAGGAAATGTCAAGCATCTTTGCTGACCTCTCTCCACATACTGGTCCCTAGGACAGTTTCAGACACATAGCTGCTTTCAGGTGAGAAGAAGATACTAGACTTTGTTACCAGACATCCCCAAGCTCTAGGAGAAACATACATCACACTTTCCCAAGAACTCTCTATGGAATCCATTCTAACCCTGCAGTGGCATGAGACTTGTGACTCTGCAGCTCAACAAGATGCTTTTTCCTGAGCAAAAAGCACTCTTTACTCCTAGGAATTTCCTAGAGGGAATCCATTTCCACTCTTCCCTTACACAGACTGGGTTATAGGATGGGGAGTAGTAATAGCTTCTGGACCCATGTGGCCAACTTGGGTATGTAATGGACGCTTCTAGAAATTCTCTTCAGATTGTGCCTATGACTATAGTTTTGGGACCTTAACCAAAACTCTTATACCACAGGAAAACTTTCATTTAATATCTTGTTACATATATTTGTATTGTGATAACAAAGAAAAATAAGGGCTATACCAGGCTCAAGTTCAAACTGAGGTACTCAGTGTTCAGGTTCCCAAGGAATCACCACAAAAGTTCTAAATTTCCTCAGAGGATAGTCTGAAATCCTGACCGCTATTAAATATTCAAATAATTACATAATAAACACTGTTGCACACAAAAGATGCCAATATTGCTGAACCCAAACTGTTGCTTGGCAGGCAGAGTCACCACACAATAGCCTGAGCTGTCTGTTATCAGCCGAAGTTCTGATCATATGCACAAAAGGTGGTTAGATACTTCTGGAGGACCTCTTTGTTGCTCAAATGTGGCCTCTCTCTCTAAGCAATCAGTGCAAGTGAAATCATTGCCCCCCCCCCCTACTGGGACATGACATCCAGAGGTAGAAGTCTCCCTGGTGGTGTGGGAGATGACTCCCAGGGATGGGTCTGGCCCTGGCACCATGGGATCAACAATGCCATCCTGACCAAAAAGGGGAAAAGAAGAGCAACGAATAAGTTTTCAACGGCTGAGAGAGTTCAAATAGAGTCAAGAGGCTACTTTGGAGGTCACTCTTACACAAGCTTCAGTTAGACATTTCTACCTATCATAGCTTGCCAAACTCCAACCAAAACCATTCCAGTCGATCGTAAAGAACACCTAGGGCAATATATAAGATACTACACAAAGGTTCCATGCACTAGGGTAACTTTTCAGAAACCTACAACCTCCAGATGGGTCCCTAGACCAGGTAAGTCCCCAAAACCTAGAGGGGCCAGCCTCTCAGATCATCCTCCTATCCTATATTATCAACAGCCCCTTCCAACATGAAAAAACTAGAATGGCCATAGCCCAAATACCCCTAAAGAGTAGGAAAAATATAAAGGTGATCGTGAAGTTATACAGGGAAGGTAGGGTTTAACAAACAAGTACAATTGCTTAATTATTACAATGATATATTTTTTAGTCGCCATTATCTTAGAGCAGCTAGAAGGAAAAATCTAAAATTGTGGAACTTGTACCCACACCAAACTCCAAAATCTGTTCTATAACTAATTGTTGCGATGTGCTTTTGAATTTATTGCTTTTTTGTATACATGTTACTTTCCAAAAAATGGAAAAACAAAAGTCAATTGTGATGATTAATTAAAACAAAACAAAACATTTATTTGTAACTCCCCATTAAGCAAATAAATATATTTTAAAAAAATGGTTAGAGATATCAGTGCAAAATGTACTAAGGTACAGACTAAGCCCAGTCGTGTTTACATTGGTATATGCAACCAGGACTATCCAGGAAGGAAATCTTAGCAATTTTACAGTAACCCCATTGTCACTACTGGCTCTGTGTTTTGGTAACACTCTCTCCAGATTCAACCTCCATGATGAAAGCAGTCAACAGGATGGGCCCAAGTACTGAGCCCACTCTATAGATCCTGGGAGGCAATATCAGGAAATGTCCGTCTGAGCTGCCACCACCCACCAGTGGGCAACTTATATTGTTTGCTGTCCACAAGTGCACAGCAAATATCTGTTACAGACATTCTCTCTTTTCTTCCTTAAAGAACTCAGAATGTGAGTCAAAACAACACTGGCAATAATAAACAAGATTATTCCTGCCGGTCCACATCCCATGCCAAAATTGTACCAGCTGAAAAATAATTTATAAAACCACAGCTCTGATCACTATCACAATCTGCCATCATCAGTCAGTCAACAAAAACTGAAAGTCCCAAGAAGGGCTAAAATCATTAACACAATTCTGATGACTCTTAGATCATTTAATTTTTAATGTCAGATGATATTGTCATGTTGAGATTTATCCATTGTTACTTGTTTAAATATCAATTTTCTAACATGACAGAAAATGCATGTTATGACACATTAGTGAAATTAATAATTTTTAAAGCATCACAAATACAGATGAATACCCATTTCAGGGCAACTCCTTGTACCACTTAGGGAAAAACAAAAGGATCTGATAAATTCCATTGCAGCAGATGAAGCAAGAGTTGCTGCACATTTCCCTACACAAAACTGACATTCAGATTCCTAAGGTCAGTTCCACTCAGCAGGATACCTGGGGAGCCAAAACCAGAACCAGAAAGTTGACTGGAGTCTTCCTGTCAAAGGCAGCACTCAAGCATCAGCACCAGTGAACATTAAGGTTGAGCTGGCAATGGTAGGCAGTCAAGTTTGAAAGAAAGGCTGTGAAGAATTCCCAGGGAAAGAGAAGCTGGTCCAAACTGTACTACAATAAAGTAACAAGGATTTGCCCAAATAATGTTCACCTCTTTTCACCTCCCACTAATCTTGCTCAGTTTATCTTCCATATTTAAGTTCACCTCTCCTTCATATACTTCACAGCTCTTTGCTTTCCTTGAATTGAAATAAATACTATGATCTCCTCTGAAAGAGAAATGACTATTTGCAAATGCTGGAAGGCAGATGGTAAAAACAAACAAAAAAAATCAAAACAAAAAGCCTGCAGCATCAGTGTAGTTTTGAAATTCACACATTTGTATGGAAAAGCGCTCTATGTACCTTTAGCACAAGATTTAAACATATATCATAAAATCCTTAGAAAATAAACTTGGAGTGAGTATATACGCTATCAAAAAAACACAAACAAATGATGTTACAAAAAGACTTGGTAACCAAAAGACTAAATGTAAAACATAAGCCTACTGAAAGCCACTGTCTGCTGAATCAAGGTCAAACTAATGCTGGCATTTTCAGCTATTCACGGTCTGGTCCTAACCTACCTTTTCAATCTTATTTCCTTATTTCCCTTTTATATACCTATTCTCCAAGAAAACTGTATCCCTCACAGGTCCTCATATTCTCCCTTATGCCTTTGTTCACAGTGTCTTTCCCTGCCTGCTGTATCTCTCCTTAAAATGAAATGTCCAAATTCCACCTTTCCTTCAATAATCACACCAGATGCCATCTTTGCCAAGATACCTTCCCTGATTTCCAAGGACTTTGTCTTTCCTTGGCCTCCCACAGCCCTGGTTGTGCTCTCACAAGCTAGACTCTATCTTTCTAGTCATCTTTGCTTACAGCATCACTACTAACTCTCTGTGTTTATATTCACAGTGCAGCCCTTACTGATGAAGAAACACCCACACTGTGCCCTGTTTACATACCAGGATCCTCTGGGACAGGCAGCCCAGGCCTGACTTCCAACCTATTATAAATCACCTCCCCCAGCCTTCTTATGCCCTCAGATTTAGAAGCTCATTAACTCTTTTGGCTTCCCCCCACTAGCATTTTGTTCTCTAGCTAGGCAATACATTTCGTTTCAATGGCATTGGACAGCGCTCCTTGCTTTGACCGATGTTCCGCCTCATCACACAAATCTCTCATCAGTAGATGGCGCACCACAGACCAAGGTAGCCCCAGGGAATTCCTAGTCCACAGGAGGGTAGCCCTAACAGTTACCCCTGACTTCAACCTCCACACACAGCAGTAAAAGTAACGATGGAACAACTGGCCCTGGGTACTGGAGTCCTGCTTCCCCACTTCTCAGACATCAATTCTCAATTCTCTCCCACTAAATGTTCACAGCTCACTTCTTAATGGAACTGAACAGTCTCTTAGGCCAGGCAGTGATGGTTAGGTTCTGATGTCAACTTGGCCAAGTGATTATGCCCAGTTTTCTGATCAGGCAAACACTGGCCTGACAATTGCTGCAAGGATATTTCATGGCTGGTTGATAAATCGGAAGGCTGGTGTATTAAATCATCAGTCAGCTGATTGCATCTACAATCATCTAAGGAGATAATCCACTCAAATGGAGACTTTTAAGGGAGAAGAGAGACTTTTTCACTGCTTCTTCAACCAGTTAGCCTAGCCTGTGGATTTCCTTCAGACCTTTCATCACAACTCACAGCTTCAGAACCTGTCCTATGGATTTTGGACTCTTCCATTCTAACGGTTCCATTATGAATCTCCTATTTACAGATATCTCCTGTGGGTTCTGTTTCTCTAGAGAACCCTGACTAATACACAGGACTTAAGTTCTCAAATGTAAAAATCTCAAAGCTGAGCATCAAGCTGATGTACAGAAAAGGCTGAAATGTCAAAGATATCTAGACAAACCTATCTCCTCTAAATGTAAATATTTCTTTTCATTACACAAAAAGTAAATACATTTTCATTATTTAAAAAAATCGAGGGTGGGCCACAGTGGCTCAGCAGGTAAGAGTGCTTGCCTGCCATGCCCGAGGAGCCGGGTTCGATTTTCAATTCCCGGTGCCTGCCCATGTAAAAAAAATAAAAATAAAAATAAATCAAAACACTACAGACAATACAGATGAAGTCTCCACTGACACGTCTTCAAATCCCTTCCCAATTCCTTCTCCTTCATTAATGCATTTATATATCACATTTCATTGACTGTAGATGCAAGCTCCACCAAGAAAAAAACCTTAAACTATTAAATAATGCATTCAACAAACTGTTAGGTATATTTGATTTCAGAAATGTTAAAATGTGAAAAGTATGTTTTAGAACCTTTGAAATACAATACATATACAATCTATATCTATACAATAGCTATAGATATGTACATATTTCATATGTGTAATCCATATCCATATGTATTGTACTTATGCACATAGCAATATATCTAGTTTTGAGGGGGATTTTAAAAACATAAATAAGATAATTTTGTAAATTGATTTTTGTCACTAAAAAGTTTCTAGGAGAGCTTCCCACATCAGCTGCATACCAATCTACCACACACTAGATGCTGCCTAATATTCTATATGCCAGCCATATCACTTGCTTATTTAATCACTCCAATACTTCAGTATTACCAACAAAGCTAGAATAAGTGTGTGCCCATGTGTATTTCTCCAGAAGCAAAATACTGAGTCAAAGGGCATGTGATTTTGTTTTCATAGACACTGCCAAAACGCCCTCCAAAAAAAGAGTCTGGAACAATTTATACTATCACTAATATGTGAAGTATACCCATTTTTCCTTATCCTTGCCAACACACAGGAAATTGTTAATCTTTTAAAACCACAAAACTGTTTTAATGTACAATTCTCTAATTACTAGTGAAGCTAAGTATCTCTTCATATTTGTGAAATTTTTTTTTGTGAAATCCCTTTTTTGTATCTTTTGCCCATTTTTTCTTTTTTTTTCCTTATTAATTTGTAGAAAGTTCTTTTATTCTTTATATGTATCCTTTGTTTTATATGGCATATTTCCTCCCCATATGTTATTTGTCTTTTAATTTTATTTGTGGTTTTGTCTTTGGTGACGCAGATATTTTTAATCTTCAGTTAAATTTACTCATTTTCTCCCACCTATACCCAAGATTACTCATAAACAGGAAATATTTTCTTTTAATATGTAACCCATTCTTTGCAAACTCCACTGGGTTCCATCCTGGCCATGCTTGGAGAGATGTGGGATGTGATTCCCACAGCACACAGAATGGAGAATTTCCACACATCTATCCTGACCCCATCTCTGAAAGGGGCAGATACCAGTCAATGCTAAGCCACCACAGTGCTATGCCAGGAAGAATAGTCAAGGCCCTTCCTTAATGTCTGAGAGAGAAGCCTAACCTACTCCAAATGACATGTGCCAACCTGGCCAGCCTGACATCATGGGCCAAGACCAGAGGCAAGCACCTGCTATCCATGCCTGAGTTCCTAAAGCCAGGGGAGTATGGATTCCTTGTATAAAGATTGCCAAGATGCTCCTTTTAGCTACTGTTCTAGTTTGCTAGCTGCCGGAATGCAACACACCAGAGACGGATTGGCTTTTAATAAAAGGGGATTTATTTTGTTGGTTCTTCAGAGGAAAGGCAGCTAACTTTCCACTGAGGTTCTTTCTTACGTGGAAGGCACAGGATGGTCTCTGCTGGTCTTCTCTCCAGGCCCCTGCGTTCCAACAACTTTCCCCAGGGTAATTTCTTTCTCCACCTCCAAGGGCCCGGGCTGAGCTGCAAGTGCTGAGATGAGGAATGCCAAGCTGCTAGGCTGTGCTACATTGCGTTCTCTCATTTAAGCACCACCCAATTAAGTCAAACGTCACTCATTGCAGCAGACACGCCTCCTAGCCGACTGCAGATGTAATTGGCAACAGATGAGGTTCACGTACCGTTGGCTTATGTCCGCAGCAACAAGATTAGGTATGCTCACCTGGCCAAGATGACAACTGAATCTAACTAACACAGCTACTATATCAACAGAAGAGTAGAACATATGGAATAAAAATAAATACTAGGGGGAACAAATGTTAAAATAAATTCAGTTTGAAATGCTAGTGGTAAATGAAAGCGAGGGGTAAGGGGTATGGTATGTATAGTCTTTTTTTTCTCTATTATCATTTTATTTCTTTTTCTAAATCGATGCAAATGTACTAAGAAATGATGAGTATGCAACTATGTGATGATATTAAGAATTACTGATTGTATATGTAGAATGGAATGATATCTAAATGTTTTGTTTGTTAATTTTTTTTAATTAATAAAAAAAGTTAAAAAAAAAAAAAGATTGCCAAGGCTCTCTTTTATGCTCAAATGTAACAGAATGCTTGTGGAACCTGTCAAACAACAAATCCCAGAGCACTGGGTAACTCTGGTGACTAGAACCAAGTCTGACAAGTCACCACCCATATGACACAATCTCCTCTTCCCAGGGAACCAAGGGAAAATGGCTAACTCTTCTCTTTCCACATCTGCATCAAATCATTCATTTGCTGCGTCCAGCCACCCACTACTTACATAGTCTTCCTCTCTTATGCCATAAACCAGTGTACAGGCCTGACTGAGTTGCAAGCCTCACATTTCACCCAACTGACAGAAAGGCTCAGGTCAGTTAATTTCTGAGTTTCCTGACTCCAAGGAGCACAAATGAGCTCTGCTTCCTGGCTCAGTGGGATGGGTCCTAGATTGATAAGCACACACACTTCTGTGCTAAAAGTTCATAATTTAACCAAGAACACAAACTTAATGGGCAAGTAAGGTGGCTGCACAGAGGACAAGCAAGAGCAGACACAGCCTGTTTTTCTATGGTTTTTACTCTGCCCCTGAGTTTCCAAGTAAGAGAACAGACAACTACGGCACTGAGTTCAAGTAGAGAACTGCCAGATTTGAAAATGAAACTGAATTCTTGCTAAAACCCTTATATACCTTGGCTTACCTAACAATCTCTACACAATTTTTAAAGGGAATATCTGCACATGTTAGACTCCCTAACTGCTGAGCTGAATTCATGAAGTATTTCTTCTCACCAGGGGATGAGTCTATCTATATCCAGATATCTTTGCCTTCAGCTTCCCATAGTTTTGGGAAGTCCATCTACTGGAAGCAGTGACGACCTGAGAGGCCTGCTTGAACACATCTGGAACTCAGGAGAAATTCCAACACAGTACACCTGGAGAAATCCCAGTCCCATCTCAACCACCCCCCACCGCAAATCCATCTTGCATGTCAACTGTCAGAATTAACACGTATTTTACTCTCCTAGACTTAAATGCTCTTCCTGCTGCTGTTACAGCCCCAGCCATACTGAAAGTATTGATGCCAAATCCTAATGTTAATCGCTTGATAATATCCCACTTAGTATTCTGTACCCCAGAGGTAGTGGTTTTGGACAGAGCTTCCTCTTGGCCAACCAAAGACTCCCTAGAGAGATTCAGCTAGGAAGTTCCTTGAGGGGACCAGCGAAGTTTCACCCAATTCTGAGTCTTCCATAACATTTAGTACATTTTTTATACATAGAATATACTTCCCAAGTATTTGTTCAATTAGTTACATCAGAATTATTTTTGCTGTTACTACTTGCCTTTTAAAAGAAGTTCATTTCTAATACATTTAAACTTAATAAACTTGCATCTGTATTAAGGATTTATCTCTTTAGGTCTAATGGCAAGATTACCCATTATCAGCTTCAGATTTAACCAGTCTCAACTTTCCAATCAAATACCAAAAACAATGAGAGTCCTAGAATGACATTACACTAAATGGAGATGTTCTACAGGCTCTAGAGTTGTGCTATACAATATGGTAGCCACTAACCACATATGACTACTTAAATTTAAATTTTAGGGAAAATTTAAAATTTGGTTCCACAGTTGTGGCAGTCACATTTTAAGTGCTCAGTAGCCACATGTTGCTAGTGGCTATTATAACGAACAGCTCAGGTATAGTGCATTTCCATCATCACAGAAAGTTCTTTTGGATAGTGATGCTTAAATGCACTGTAAATCTTGAAAAACTCAAAGAATTCTTAGCTTGCAAGTAGTAAGTATCAGATCATAAAAGTACCATAATTAAATGTAAAAATACACCGCTCCTTTAATTACTCACACTGATGAGGAGAGCTTTTAAAATAGATTAGTCTCATAACAATGAAAAATATGAACAATGCAAGTCTCATATCTCCAGTTGCCAAAATTAATATGCTATGCACAGGGCAATGCATTCTTGGAGTTATATGGATCCCCTCTCTAGCAGATAAAACTTTTGGTTAATGATCATTTAGTGAACTATTTTTTTTTAATCGTTATTTTATTCTCCTGAGACATTATGCATGATCCATGATAAAACATACAGATAATACAAAGTCCAAAGGCTTGTCATATCATGTTTATGAAATAAACACATGAAAAGTAAACTACATAACACTGTGGGGAGAAATCATGGTTTCACTTATTTTCATAACAGACAGGTTACGAGTGCATGACATAAAGCTTAAAAAACCAGCACCAAATTGTGTAAGAGACTATGCAGAGATGCAGATGGCAAAAGACTATGCAGGGAGAAATCTGTGCGATTTCATCTTCTTACTCAGTATCAGTTGGTGGGGAAAAACCCCAATATTAGTACTTTAAATAGTCTTGCTTATATTCAGGCAAAATACATTTGGAAAATTGAACAAGTATATATCTGTTCCTTCTTGTCTCCTGAGTCGTGTGCTGTGTGCTCTGTGTCTGTGTGACTGACTCAGTAGGGCCACTTACCCCCAGCCATCAGCTAACCAGCCATCAGCTACCCAACACTTCTTTATGATCAAATAATAATGCCAATGAAGGAGATGCAAAAGAAAAAAATTGAGATGAAAAAAAAATCCAAGTAAAAGCCAACACTGCTCTTAAGATTTTTCTTTTAATACGCCATATGATATCTTGATTGTATATTTTCCAAAAATACTTTCCAGCTGCAGCTTCCCAATCATTCCAAAAGATTTTTTTCCAATGCTATAAAAGGTACTAGATATGGTTCTGTCCACTTCTTTTTTAAAGAAATACTATTGCTTTCAATGATCATACATTCTCACCTAGGAAAGAAAAACATTTACAAATACCAGAAACCCAGTTTTGAAACATTTGCATTACTTTTGAACTGAATCAGTATTTTGTGGGTTTTTAAAAAGGCAGCAATTTGAACTCATGACTGGCTGATGTGAAACACATTTCTGCTGCAGGAAGAAGAGGGGAGTGAATGCTGCTTTTCTCCATTGGCCCCAAAAGTGCTCGGTTCACATAGTGATACATCAGAAGCAAACAGCCAATGGTTGTTTTAAAATTTTTACTGCAATATAACAATGAAGTAAACAGTAATAAGATGCCTAGCATTTTCTCCCCCAAAACAAACAAAAAAAATGTAAACAGGAAAATAACTCTGCCTATACTTGTACAGCTTCCCAAATCATGTTAGAAGGGTCTCATCACATTCGATGATCGAGAATTTTAAAATAACAGTAATTATTTTCATTTTAAGAAAAGTTACCCCTTCTTCCCGACCCTCATGCCCCAAGTATTTAACATGAAAGAACGGGCCTCCTTCCACATTAATTTCATACTTATTTGAAGCAGTATTAATAATCATCAATAATTCGGCATTTCTGTTTAAGCTAATCCGAAAATTTTCCCAATTTCACAAGGCCATTATCCAGTGTTGCTATGAAATAGAGACTATAGATTCTAGGTAGCAAAGATTCTTTCTGAAACCAATGTTAAGTCAAAGAAATATAAAGCAGGGCATTACACTAAGTTTCTGGATCTAGTGCACTAAAGAGAGTAAAACCTAGGAAAAGTTACTTATTTTATAGAAGAAATAAAGACCTGCAAAAGCTGATTTTTGGTTGTATACTATTTTACACACTGTGTGGATCTGCAGCATCTGCTAATAAGCAGACATGCACTGTATTTATTCTTGCTCTATGTCCTAGATCCTTCCCTCCCCACGCCCAACAACCTACTACCTTATACCAAGTATTGTGGACATAAGCCCAAATTATCCCAGACAATCCAATGAACAAAGTGAGTGTAATGCACTGATGTAAAGTGTGAGATAAAAAAAGTCCTTTTCAATCTTTATCAAAGTTCTGCTGTAGAAGAAGATTGGTGGCCAAATTCTCATTCTTCTCACAAGCAAAATATGCTTGTATCACAAGTCCTTCAGGAAATCCTAATGCCTTTAACCTTTCTATAGCATCTTTTTCCTGAGGTGTCACTTGAATGTAGTTCACATGACCATTTCCAGCTTCTGCAATTCCTCCACTGCCACCTCCACCCCCTCCTTCCTTGACTACCTGCTTCTTGAACTGGTTCATTTAACATCTGAATAAAACGCTCCTGGTATTGGCTAATTTGCTGAAGTAATTGAGGATTCTCTTGACCTATCTGCTGTAGCAATGCTGGAAGCAGAGAAGGATTCTGGTGAATGATTTGTCTCATCTGTTGGAACTGAGGTTGATTTCCAAAAAAATTAAGCAGCTATCCTCCAAAACTCGTTGTAGTTGTGGTTGTGGTTGTAATTGATGCAGCTGCAGCCACTGATGAAGACTGAGGAGCCCCAGTATTAGCTGCTTGAGCAGGGTCCACCACAGCCTGACTTTCTCCATCTCCTAGGATTCCCATCAAAAGTTACTCCACTGCTCTGTCAGGGTTGTTAAAACTAGTTTTCAGGGCCACAATTACTTGCACTCGTTCATAGCCCATTGCCATGATCTCAGTTACCATATTCTCGCAAGACTGCCCTGTCAAAAGTGTACTGTTGCATCTTCAAAAAGATTTGACTGAGAAGAATTTCCTGATGTGCTGTCAGTTGATGCTGGGCTAGCAGTTGTTGGTGTCTCTGCTGGCTTTTCTGTAGGTTTCTCCTGTTCAGCTGCACTAGCAGGTGCACGTTCAGAAAATGCTGTCCTTGAAGCTGGGGTGATGGATGTAGGTATGGAAGTGAGAGCCAAAGCTGGGGCAGGGGTCAGGGCCTGAGCCACAGATGCTGCTGTGGAAGAAGTTATGGCAGCAGTAGTTGCAGAATTTGATTGCTGAGTTGTAGCTGGGGCTGGGGATGTTACTGCTTTTGGCTTAGTCACTACAACCACCACAAAGTTTTTCTCATCAATTTTATATTCTCTGAGAGCAGTATCATCATTAAGAGTTTTGCCTGCATAAATTAATTTTGACCTGTTACCAGAAAGGGCTCTTAACCCCTTTTCAGATTCTTTCTTCTCTTTCAGTGCTTTCACCGTCTCCTCCGGGTGGATGTAGACCTTGAAGGGCTGCTGCTGGAGGGTCTTCAGGGTGACCTGCATGGGGCTGCTGTGCTCTTCCGCTGGTGGGACAGCTCGGACGCTGGCACTGGGCAGGGTCTGTGGCCTGGTCGGGACCCAGGAAAGCTGCGCTCCCATGCTACGCTCCCACAACTGCCCCAGCGACTATGGCTTTCCCGAGAGCTCAGGAAGCAGTGCTTCCTCACGCGTCCGGAGCCAGCCCCTGGGTCTCCAGCGGGCGCTAGGGGCTCCGAAGGACGAGCGGAGACTCCGCTAGCTCATCACAGGAGGGTCGCCGCCATCGTCGTGACTGGCCGCACCGCGCGTCCGCTCCCCCACCCTAGGAAACTAATTTTTATATAACCCTTATGTCCTAGGTGGTGCAGTGTTGTAAACACCTAAAAAATTTTTTAACCCAGGGATTTCAAAATGTATGTATAAAAAAAACAACACTCAAGTCTTCCAAAAGATCAGAATCTGGGGTATATAAATTTAAAAAATGGAAATATCTATGTGGGATATCTTTATCTCTACTATCTCCACTTAAATGCCAACATTCCTTAACAGATAAAATACACATTTAAGGAAATTCAAGCAAGAGAGCCTCTTTTCCTTTTATGGACTTCTAGGAACATTGAAGCTCTGGTTCAGCAGCACATGGGTAAAAGTCCCAGGCACAAAGCTCCAGCTCCCCAGACAGAAAAGTGTTCTTCCCCTAGAGTGGAAGAAATGCATAAGTAATGAACGGGTAAGAAGTATACAGTGAAAAAAATATCAAAACAGAGGTGGACAATGATGAGAAAAGGAATCCTATAAATAGATGATAAGTCATCCAACTCAAGGTAAGGAGCCAAACTAATTACATAAAATATGATCTTAAGCTCTAAATTCTATACATTTTTGGTACATACTAGTGACTTTCTCACTGAACTGGTCACCACACTGTATAATAAATTGAGCTTTAATTATCCAAGGTCATTTACCAGTTCTTACTGAAATATGCTAAAGGACTACTCAAGCAGGTCACAAACACCTCCTACCTTGACTCTATAGGCTCAGTTTTCTGCTGTGTTCTAAGGCCAATCACTTCCTACTAAAGGAAAGGTCATAAGAAATACATCCCTGAAATACTGCCAACAGGGAAGCTGGAGATGTTGAGGGTGACCAAGAATTGGCACCCTGGCGACATTAACTTTAACTTCCATCTCACACTAAAGCAGTTTACACCTGACACCATAATCCCTGAAGAGCTGTTTATCAGTATGAATCAAACTGCATTTTCTCCTTTGTGCACCTACATGTTCTACAAGAAGGCAAAGAATCTTCAGATCACAATGGATAGAACCTTACTGGGCTCACTGACCTTGACATCACACCAAACAATTTCATGTGGTAAAAAATGTCATCAAGGTCAGAAAAAAAAAAAAAGGAAAAAATTTCCCTTCCATTTTATACATCCATTATTTCAATTCCAATGCCAACTATTTGTAATCTTTTTATAAACTTTCATGAACTCAAGTGAAACAATGTTTGAGTCACTGTTCCAATAGCATATAAAGTATAAGGAATACATTATCATATGCATACTATCATTCACTGAAATTTTAATTTAGCTGTTTTTAATTTCTTAAAAACAAAAAAGGTCATCAGAAGGGTATTACATGTTCCTGATTCTCATACAGACTTCTTAAAATTTAGAAGAGAGTATGTAGAACAAAAAAAATTAGTACATCAATCTTCAGGAAAATTGTTTAAAAAGCAAAACAAAACGTTCTAACCTGAGTTTATCAGGCCTTTTAACACCTATTTATTTATTTATTTATTTATTTATTTATTTTTACTGAAACGATCAGGGAAGAAATTAGCTTCTGTGCTGGTTTGAAAGGAAGTATACCCTCTAGAAAATCCATGTTTTAATCAAAATCCCATTTCATAAAGGTAGAATAACTCCTGTTCAATACTGTATGTTTGAAACTGTAATCAGATCCTCTCCCTGGATGATGTGATTTAGTCAAGAGTGGCTGTTAAACTGGATTAGGTGACATGTCTCCACCCATTTGGGTGGATCTTGATTGGTTTATTGGAGTCCTATAAAAGAGGAAACGTTTTAGAGAATGGGAGATTCAGAAAGAGCAGCACCACAAAGCAGAGAGTTCACGACTCAGCGACCTTTGGAGATGAAGAAGAAAAATGCCTCCTGGGGAGCTTCATGAAACCAGAAGCCAGGAGAGAAAGCTAGCAGATGATACCGTGCCATGTGCCTTTCCAGATGAGAAAGAAACTCTGCGTTCGCCATGTGCCTTCTCACTTGAGAGAGAAATCCTGAACTTCATCGGCCTTCTTGAACCAAGGTATCTTTCCCTGGATGCCTTTGATTGGACATTTCTATAGACTTGTTTTAATTGGGACATTTTCTTGGCTTCAGAATTGTGAACTAGCAACTTATTAAATTTCCCTTTTTAAAAGCCATTCCACTTCTGGTATATTGCATTCCAGCAGCTAGCAAACCAGAACAGCTTCTTAAAGAAAGAAAATGTTAAAAATTAAGCAATTTCACAAAATATTCATCTAATTCAAATCCAGAACACAAATTACTATGAAATATATCTGGGAAAATGTGGCTAATGTAAAGAAAAAAGGCTCTAACAAAGAAGGGTCCTTCCCAGATTACATTAGTATTCACAAGGTAGAACAATTTGTAATACTCAGCATTAGTCTCATATACAGTAATACCTTTAACTAATAAGAGAATATGCCATGTCACACTTTTTTTTTTTTACAAAACCTAATTACCAGAGGCTAGAATTGAGAGGCACAGGGATAAGTTCCAGGATATCAGATATGAGGATGGCTATAGAAAAGTCAAACATGCAAAAAAATATAAAATGTGCATCAAATATAAAAATATAAAATGAAGCTAAAAGAGAAAGGCAGCAGACCAGGGTAATAGTAACAGAAAGAGGAAAAATAAAAGGGATCTCTGCTCAAGCCTCGAAGGGATAATAAGAGGGGAAGTCTTGAAGAATCCACCTCTTAGTAAGTTAAAGAGATTCCTGACTCCTACAGCCACTGCAGATATAACCAGGTCTTGGCTTCAGGCAGAGGAGAAGAGAAGGTTACTTTTGCCTTTCTTCTTCCAGTTCATATCACTTACAAAGAGTATACTTTAAGGCTACTTAAAGGACACAGAAAGAAGCCTGAGTGTGACAGAAAGGTCTCTGGTACCTAAAGCCCCACCCCCAACTGTGTGCTAGCTCATGAAATGCCTCGAACATAGGGTTTAACACATAAATTCTGGATGAAATGGCAAAAAATTGATTTCAGAATCATCAATTAATCAGAAAATATCAATGAATAATATCAGATTCGTGTGTTCTAAAAGAGGGAAAGGCGGCAGAGAATAGAAGGTATGGAGAGGCCAGAGGCAAACGGAGCAGGCAAAGTAGTGGAAGCATGTGCACTACTGAGCATGTGCACATTTGGGGCTAGTAACTCAGTTTATACAGGCTATCTCATTTGAGCCTCACTGTAACCCTATGGCTGATGGAGAGCGTAAACTGGGAAAAACTCTCATGTAAATGTCCACCAAATTTTAGGAAAATAACCCTCTTCAGTTCAAAGCCAAACTTTAAAACAAACAGGAGATATCAGAGATACCTAGCCTCCGTCAAGGAGAAGGGTAAGGTTTGCCTGAGGAGCTAGCAATTCGAATTCTAAGTATATATCCAAGAGAACTGACAACACATGTCCACATAAAAACTTGTACACAAATGTTCATAACAGCATTATTCACAATAGCCAAAAACTGGAAGCATCCCAAATGTCCATTAATTAATGAATGGACAAATGAAATTTAGTACATCCATACAACAGAATGAAGTACTGATGATACATGCTACAATGTAGAATCTGAAAAAAATATTAACTAAAAGAAATCAGATGCAGAATACCATATATTGTATGACCATTTATATAAAATGCCCAGAATAGGGAAATCCTTAGAGACTGAAAGTAGATAAGTGGTAACCAGAGTCTGGGAGAAGAAAGGTTACTTCTGGGGGTGATGAAAATATTCTGCAATTAGATGGTGATGATGGTTATACAATTTTGTGAATATACTAAAAAAAAAAAAAACAACACTGAATTCTTTTAAGGGTGAGTTTTATGTTAAGTGAATGGTATCTTAAAAGAGAAGATTTTGATCTCGGGGTTCGCCCTTATGAAACTTGTTCCTGAAAAGGATAGGCTAAGCTTACTTAAAATTAGGCCTGTTAGGTTCATGTGTTGTGGTTCATGTGTCGACTTGGCCAGGTGGTGGTACCTATTTGTTTGATTGGGCAAGGGCTGGCCTGTCTGTTGCTACGAAGACATTTCATAGAATTAAATCATGATCACGTCAGCTATATCCACAGCTGATTCCATTTGAAATCAGCCAAGGGAGGTGTCTTCTGCAATGAGAGATAGTTAATCTAACAACTGGAAGCCTTTGGAAGGGACAGGTTCTCTTCCTGCTTCGGTTGACAAGCCCTTCCTGTGGAGTTCGTTCAGACCCTCCTTTGGAATCATCAGCTTCACAGCATGCCCTACAGATTTTGGATTCTACGTTCCCATGGTTATGTGAGACACTTTTATAAATTTTAGATTTACAAATATTTGCTGTGGATTTGTTTCTCTAGAGAACCCTAACTAACACCACTTGGTACTCGGAGTGGTTATTAAGAAACAGAATCTTAAAAATGGGTTTTTATGATTGGTTTTCTATTCTGACTGAACTCTAAGGCACTAAGGGTTTCCATAATCAGAATGATATTGCCAATCCATGGGGTGAGTTGGCAAAAGAAACAGTTAAAATATCACCACTCAGGACTTTCGAAGAAGATGGTGGCTTAGTAAGACGCACGGGACTTACTTTCTCCTCCAGAACAGCTACTAGGGGAGTAAAACGATACAGAACAGCTCCCGGAGCCGCGACAGAGATCAAGAAGACAGCGTACCCCATTCTGGAACGGCTGACTGCCTGGGAGAACCTGATCCGGTGAGATCGCCGAGGGGCGCGGGCTACCACGGGCTGGGGCGACAGGCGGTCCCCTCAAGCCGCGGCGGCTGGCGCCCCCCCCCACGCATGACTCCCCAGACCAGCTGAGAGAATTAGATCAGAGATCCCGAGGCCACGGAGAACGGTGACCAGGGTCCCTTCCAAACACGTGGCTTCCCGGTCCGGCTGAGAACGGTGCACTCCCCCGGGCAGCGGCGGCTGGCGCCCTCCCGCCACACTTGGCACCTCGGGCCGGCTAGGAGATTCGGATGGGCGCTCTCCCGGACTGCGGCTGCGGCGGCCGGCGACCCTCCCTGTGTACGGATCCCTGGGCCAGCTGGGAGATTCGGACTGGCACTCTTCCAAGCCGCTTCGGATGGCGAACCTCGCCCACGGCGAGAGTTTTCCAAAAGGACCCAGAGCACCTTTTACTGGTGGGACCCACAGACAAACGAGTGCCACGAGCGCCACTTACTGGGCAAGATAAGAAAAAACAGAACCCAGAGATTTCACAGAAAAATCTTTCAACCTGTTGGGTCCAACGCCCAGGGAAATCTGACTAAATGCCCAGACGCCAGCAGAAGATAACGGACCACGCTCAGAAGATTGAAAATATGGCCCAGTCAAAGGAATAAACCAATAGTTCAAATCAGATACAGGAGCTGAGACAACTAATGCTGAATATACGAACAGAAATGGAAAACCTCTTCAAAAACGAAATCGATAAATTGAGGCAGGACATGAAGGAGACATGGGCTGAACAAAAAGAAGAAATAGAAAAACTGAAAAAACAAATCACAGAACTTATGGAAGTGAAGGATAAAGTAGAAAAGACGGAAAAAACAATGGATACCTACAATGATAGATTTAAAGAGACAGAAGATAGAATTAGTGATTTGGAGGATGGAACATCTGAATTCCAAAAAGAAACTGAAACTATCGGGAAAAGAATGGAAAAATTTGAACAGGGTATCAGGGAACTCAAAGACAATATGAACCGCACAAATATACGTGTTGTGGGTGTCCCAGAAGGAGAAGAGAAGGGAAAAGGAGGAGAAAAACTAATGGAAGAAATTATCACTGAAAATTTCCCAACTCTTATGAAAGACCTAAAATTACAGATCCAAGAAGTGCAGCGCACCCCAAAGAGATTAGACCCAAATCGGCGTTATCCAAGACACTTACTAGTTAGAATGTCAGAGGTCAAAGAGAAAGAGAGGATCTTGAAACCAGCGAGAGAGAAGCAATCCATCACATACAAGGGAAACCCAATAAGACTATGTGTAGATTTCTCAACAGAAACCATGGAAGCTAGAAGACAGTGGGATGATATATTTAAATTACTAAAGGAGAAAAACTGCCAACCAAGACTCCCATATCCAGCAAAATTGTCCTTCAAAAATGAGGGAGAAATTAAAACATTCTCAGACAAAAAGTCACTGAAAGAATTTGTGACCAAGAGACCAGCTCTGCAAGAAATACTAAAGGGAGCACTAGAGTCAGACACAAAAAGACAGAAGAGAGAGGTATGGAGAAGAGTGTAGAAAGAAGGAAAATCAGATATGATATATATATATACAAAAGGCAAAATGTTAGAGGAAAATATTATCCAAACAGTAATAACACTAAATGTTAATGGACTGAATTCCCCAATCAAAAGACACAGATTGGCAGAATGGATTAAAAAACAGGATCCTTCTATATGCTGTCTACAAGAAACACATCTTAGACCCAAAGATAAACATAGGTTGAAAGTGAAAGGTTGGGAAAAGATATTTCATGCAAATAACAACCAGAAAAGAGCAGGAGTGGCTACACTAATATCCAACAAATAAGACTTCAAATATAAAGCAGTTAAAAGAGACAAAGAAGGATACTATCTACTAATAAAAGGAACAATTAAACAAGAAGACATAACAATCATAAATATTTATGCACCGAACCAGAATGCCCCAAAATACGTGAGGAATACACTGCAAACACTGAAAAGGGAAATAGACACATATACCATAACAGTTGGAGACTTCAATTCACCACTTTCATCAATGGACAGAACATATAGACAGAGGATCAATAAAGAAATAGAGTTCTGAATATTACTATAAAGGAGATAGACTTAACAGACATCTATAGGACATTACATCCCACAACAGCAGGATACACCTTTTTTTTCAAGTGCTCATGGATCATTCTCAAAGATAGACCATATGCTGGGTCACAAAGCAAGTCTTAACAAATTTAAAAAGATTGAAATCATACACAACACTTTCTCGGATCATAAAGGCATGAAGTTGGAAATCAATAATAGGCAGAGTGCCAGAAAATTCACAAATACATGGAGGCTCAACAACACACGCTTAAACAACAAGTGGGTCAAAGAAGAAATTGCAAGAGAAATTAGTAAATACCTAGAGGCGAATGAAAATGAAGACACAACATATCAAAACTTATGGGACGCAGCAAAGGCAGTGCTAAGAGGGAAATTTATTGCCCTAAATGCCTTTATCAGAAAAGAAGAAAAGGCAAAAATGCAGGAATTAACTGTCCACTTGGAAAAACTGGAGAAAGAACAGCAAACTAATCCCAAAGCAAGCAAAAGGAAAGAAATAACAAAGATCAGAGCAGAAATAAATGAAATTGAAAACATGAAAACAATAGAGAAAATCAATAAGACCAGAAGTTGGTTCTGTGAGAAAATCAATAAGATTGATGGGCCCTTAGCAAGATTGAAAAAAAGAAGAAGAGAGAGGATGCAAATAAATAAGATCAGAAATGGAAGAGGAGACATAACTACTTATCTCACAGAAATAAAGGAGGTAATAACAGGAGACTATGAACAACTTTACGCTAATAAATACAACAATTTAGATGAAATGGAAGGGTTCCTGGAAAGACATGAACAACCAACTTTGACTCAAGAAGACATAGATGACCTCAACAAACCAATCACAAGTAAAGAAATTGAAATAGTCATTCAAAAGCTTCCTAAAAAGAAAAGTCCAGGACCAGACGGTTTCACATCTGAATTCTATAAAACATTCCAGAAAGAATTAGTACCAACTCTCCTCAAACTCTTCAAAAAAATCGAAGTGGAGGGAAAACTACCAAATTCATTCTATGAAGCCAACATCACCCTCTTACCAAAACCAGGCAAAGGTATTACAAAAAAAGAAAACTACAGGTCAATCTCTCTAATGAATATAGATGCAAAATCCTCAATAAAATTCTAGCAAATTGTATCCAACAACACATTAAAAGAATTATACATCATGACCAAGTAGGATTCATCCCAGGTATGCAAGGATGGTTCAACATAAGAAAATCAATTAATGTAATATATCATATCAACAAATCAAAGCAGAAAAATCACATGATCATCTCAATTGATGCAGAGAAGGCATTGGACAAGATTCAACATCCTTTCCTGTTGAAAACTCTTCAAAAGATAGGAATACAAGGGAACTTCCTTAAAATGATAGAGGGAATATATGAAAAATCCACAGCTAATATCATCCTCAATGGGGAAAAATTGAAAACTTTCCCCCTAAGATCAGGAACAAGACAAGGATGTCCATTATCACCACTATTATTCAACATTGTGTTGGAGGTTCTAGCCAGAGCAATTAGACAAGAAAAAGAAATACAAGGCATCAAATTGGAAAAGAAGAAGTAAAAGTATCACTGTTTGCAGACGATATGATACTATACGTCGAAAAGCCGGAAAAACCCACAACAAAACTACTAGAGCTAAAAAATGAGTACAGCAAAGTAGCAGTCTACAAGATCAACATTCAAAAATCTGTAGCATTTCTATACACTAGTAATGAACAAGCTGAGGGGAAAATCAAGAAACAAATCCCATTTACAATTACAACTAAAAGAATGAAATACCTAGGAATAAATTTAACTAAGGAGACAAAAAACCTATAAAGAAAACTACAAAAAACTGTTAAAAGAAATCACAGAGGACCTAAACAGATGGAAGGGCATACCATGTTCATGGATTGGAAGATTAAATATAGTTAAGATGTCAATTCTACCTAAATTGATTTACAGATTCAATGCAATACCAATCAAAATCCCAACAACTTATTTTTCAGAATTAGAAAAACCAATAAGCAAATTTATCTGGAAGGGCAGGGTGCCCCGAATTGCTAAAAACATCTTGAGGAAAAAAAACGAAGCTGGAGGTCTCACGCTGCCAGACTTTAAGGCATATTATGAAGCCACAGTGGTCAAAACAGCATGGTATTGGCATAAAGATAGATATATTGACCAATGGAATCAAATAGAGTGCTCAGATATAGACCCTCTCATCTATGGACATTTGATCTTTGATAAGGCAGTCAAGCCAACTCACCTGGGACAGAACAGTCTCTTCAATAAATGGTGCCTAGAGTACTGGATATCCATATGCAAAAGAATGAAAGAAGACCCATATCTCACACCCTATACAAAAGTTAACTCCAATGGATCAAAGATCTAAACATTAGGTCTAAGACCATAAAACAGTTAGAGGAAACTGTAGGGATATATCTTATGAAACTTACAATTGGAGGCGGTTTTATGGACCTTAAACCTAAAGCAAGAGCACTGAAGAAGGAAATAAATAAATGGGAACTCCTCAAAATTAAACACTTTTGTGCATCAAAGAACTTCATCAAGAAAATAGAAAGACAGCCTACACAATGGGAGACAATATTTGGAAATGACATATCAGATAAAGGTCTAGTATCCAGAATTTATAAAGAGATTGTTCAACTCAACAACAAAAAGACAGTCAACCCAATTACAAAATGGGAAAAAGACTTGAACAGACACCTCTCAGAAGAGGAAATACAAATGGCCAAAAGGCACATGAAGAGATGCTCAATGTCCCTGGCCATTAGAGAATGCAAATCAAAACCACAATGAGATATCATCTCACACCCACCAGAATGGCCATTACCAGCAAAACAGAAAATGACAAGTGCTGGAGAGGATGCGGTGAAAGAGGCACACTTATCCACTGTTGGTGGGAATGTCAAATGGTGCAACCACTGTGGAAGGCAGTTTGGCGGTTCCTCAAAAAGCTGAATATAGAAATGCCATACGACCCAGCAATACCATTGCTGGGAATCTACTCAAAGGACTTAAGGGCAAAGACACAAACGGACATTTGCACACCAATGTTTATAGCAGCGTTATTTACAATTGCAAAGAGATGGAAACACCGAAAATGTCCATCAACAGAAGAGTGGCTAAACAAACTGTGGTATATACATACGATGGAATATTATGCAGCTTTAAGACAGGATAAACTTATGAAGCATGTAATAACATGGATGGACCTAGAGAACATTATGCTGAGTGAGTCTAGCCCAAAACTAAAAGACAAATACTGTATGGTCCCACTGATGTGAACTGACATTCGAGAATAAACTTGGAATATGTCATTGGTAACAGAGTCCAGCAGGAGTTAGAAACAGGGTTAGATAATGGGTAATTGGAGCTGAAGGGATACAGACTGTGCAACAGGACTAGATACAAAAACTCAAAAATGGACAGCACAATAATACCTAATTGTAAAGTAATCATGTTAAAACACTGAATGAAGCTGCATCTGAAAAAAAAAAAAATCTGACACGCAGAGATTTGTGGCATTGGCTAGTAAATCATGGGGTACCTAGAAATACAATAGAAGGGCAGTCTACTAAATTCTTGTTTGAGCTGTATAAACAAAGTGTTCTAGGTCAGCAAAGACAGAAGAGAGGTGTGGAGAAGAGTGTAGAAAGGAAGACTATGAGTAAAGGTAAAAAGAAGGAAAATTAGATATGACATAAAATCCAGAAGTCAAAATGGTAGAAGAAAGTACTACCCATGCAGTAATAACACTGAATGTTAATGGATTAAACTCTCCAACAAGACATAGTTTGGCAGAATGGATTAAAAAACAGGACCCATCTATATGCTGTCTATACTCAAAGGACATGAGGCCCATCTCTCACACCCTATACAAAAGTTAACTCAAAATGGATCAAAGATCTAAACATTAGGTCTAAGACCATAAAACAGTTAGAGGAAAATGTTGGGAGATATCTTATGGATCTTACAACTGGAGGCGGTTTTATGGACCTTAAACCTAAAGCAAGAGCACTGAAGAAGGAAATAAATAAATGGGAACTCCTCAAAATTAAACACTTTTGTGCATCAAAGAACTTCATCAAGAAAGTAGAAAGACAGCCTTCACAATGGGAGACAATATTTGGAAATGATATATCAGATAAAGGTCTAGGATCCAGAATTTATAAAGAGATTGTTCATCTCAACAACAAAGACGGCCAACCCAATTACAAAATGGGAAAAAGACTTGAACAGACACCTCTCAGAAGAGGAAATACAAATGGCCAAGAGGCACATGAAGAGATGCTCAATGTCCCTGGCCATTAGAGAAATGCAAATCAAAACCACAATGAGATATCATCTCACACCCACCAGAATGGCCATTATCAACAAAACAGAAAATGACAAGTGCTGGAGAGGATGCGGAGAAAGAGGCACACTTATCCACTGTTGGTGGGAATGTCAAATGGTGCAACCACTGTGGAAGGCAGTTTGGCGGTTCCTCAAAAAGCTGAATATAGAATTGCCATACGACCCAGCAATACCATTGCTGGGAATATACTCAAAGGACTTAAGGGCAAAGACACAAACGGACATTTGCACACCAATGTTTATAGCAGCGTTATTTACAATTGCAAAGAGATGGAAACAGCCGAAATCTCCATCAACAGAAGAGTGGCTAAACAAACTGTGGTATATACATACAATGGAATACTATGCAGCTTTAAGACAGGATAAACTTATGAAGCATGTAATAACATGGATGGACCTAGAGAACATTATGCTGAGTGAGTCTAGCCAAAAACTAAAGGACAAATACTGTATGGTCCCACTGATGTGAACAGACATTCGAGAATAAATTTGGAATATGTCCTTGATAACAGAGTCCAGCAGGAGGTAGAAACAGGGTAAGATAATGGCCAATTGGAGTTGAAGGGATACAGATGGTGTAACAGGACTAGATACAAAAACTCAAAAATGGACAGCACAATAATACCTAATTGTAAAGTAATCATGTTAAAACACTGAATGAAGCTGCATCTGAGCTATAGGTTTTTGTTTTGTTTTGTTTTGATTTTACTATTATTACTTTTATTTTTTTCTCTATATTAACATTTTATATCTTTTTCGGTTATGTTGCTAGTTCTTCTAAACCATTGCATATGTACTAAGAAATGATGATCATGCATCTATGTGATGATATTAAGAATTAATGATTGCATATGTAGAATGGTATGATCTCTAAATGTTGGGTTAATTTCCTTTTTTCCGTTAATTAAAAAAAAAAAAGAGAAGGGATAATTGGAGCTGAAGGGATACAGACTGTACAACGGGACTGGATATAAAAACTCAGAAATGGACAGCACAATACTACCCAGTTGTAATGCAATTATGTTAAAACACTGAATGAAGCTGCATGTGAGGTATAGGTTTTTTTTGTTTTGTTTTGTTTTGTTTTGTTTGTTTGTTTTTCTTTCTATTATTGTTTTAATTCTTATTCTGTTGTCTTTTTATTTCTTTTTCTAAATCGATGCAAATGTACTAAGAAATGATGAATATGCAACTATGTGATATTATTAAGAATTACTGATTGTACATGTAGATTGGAATGATTTCTAATTGTTTTGTTAATTCTTTTTTTAATTAATAAAAAAAAAAGGACATGAGGGCAAGGACACAAATGGACATTTGCACACCAATGTTTATAGCAGCATTATTTACAATTACCAAGAGATGGAAGCAGCCAAAACGCCCATCACCATATGGTTGGCTAAACAAACTGTGGCATTTACATAAGATGGATTATTATGCAGTTGTAAGACAGAATAAAGTTATGAAGTATGTAACAACATGAATGGACCTTAAGGACATTATGCTGAATGTGATTAGCCAGAAACAAAATGACAAATACTATATGGTCTCACTGATATGAACTGACATTAGTGAATAAAGTTGGAATATTTCCTTGGTAACAGAGATCATCAGGAGATAGAAATAGGGTAGATATTGGGTTAACTGGAGCTGAAGGGATACAGATTGTGCAACAGGACTGAATATAAAAACTCAGAAATGGACAGCACAATATTACCTAACTGTAATACAATTATGTTAAAACACTGAATGAAGCTGCATATGAGAATGATAGAGGGAGGAGGGCTGGGGCATAAATGAAATCACAAAGAGGGATGGACAATAAGGATTGAGATGGTATAATCTAGGAATGCCTAGAGTGTATAATGACAGTGACTAAATGCACAAATTTAAAAAATCTTTTTGCATGAGGAAGAACAGATGAATGTCATTACTACAGTGTGCTGAAAATAGATCGTAATTAATATTTTAAAATTTCAACTTATGTGTGAGACTAAAGCAAAAAATGTTTATTTGGAATAAATTTATACTTTGGTGCATCTCCTAATATAACTTATGTAGATAGTTGGTTGAACACCTTAAGTACATGGAACTTTCTATAGGACATGAGATTTTGTTGGTTTGTCCAGGTGATGCCCTGATGAATTCCAGAGGGATTTGATCAGTGAGTGGAAAAGTATTTGCAAAGTCCCCTTCGGGGAACAGTGAGAATGGGGTAGAACTCAACTTCCCCAAGTTGAATTCTTGATATTCTCACAAGCAGTGTGGACAACCAAAGCTATAGGCTGAGCCCCCAGTCTTGGGGTTTGTTCAGATGAAACTTAACCCCACAAAGGATAGGTCAAGTCTACTTAAAATTAGGCCTAACAGTCACCCCCAAGAGAACCTCTTTTGTTGCTCAGATGTGGCCTCTCTCTCCAGGCAACACAGCAAGCAAACTCACCACCCTCCCCCTCTCTACGTGGGACATGACTCCCAGGGGTGTGGACCTTCCTGGCAACGTGGGACAGAAATCCCAGAATGAGCTGACATTCAGCATCAAGGGATTGAGAGAAACTCTAGAATGAGCTGAGACCCAGCATCAAGGGATTGAGAACCTTCTGGACCAAAAGGGGGAAGAGTGAAATGAGACAAAGTGTCAATGGCTGAGAGATTCCAAACAGAGTCGAGAGGTTATCCTGGAGGTTATTCTTACGCGTTAAGTAGATATCACCTTGTTGACCAAGATGTGATGGAGGAGGAGGGAATTGCCTGAAAATGTAGAGCTGTGTTCCAGTAGCCATGTTTCTTGATGATGATTGTACAATGATATCACTTTCACAATGTGACTGTGTGATTGTGAAAACCTTGTGTCTGATGCTCCTTTTGTCTACCTTGTCAACAGATGCGTAGAACATATGCAATAAAAATAAATAATAGGGGGAACAAATGTTAAAATGAATTTAGTTTGAAATGCTATTGATCAATGAAAGGGAGGGGTAAGGGGTATGGTATATAAATTTTTTATTTCTGTTTTTGTTTTACTTTTCTGTTGTCTTTTCATTTCTTTTTCTGAATTGATGCAAATGTTCTGGGAAATGATCATGATGATGATATGCAACTATGTGATGATATTGTGAATTGCTGAGTGTATGTGCTGGGAATGTTGTGTTTCTTGTAATTTTTTTTAATTAATAAAAAATTTAAAAAAAAAAAAAAAAAAAGAGTTCTAGGTCAGGTAAGAGTCAAGGCCCCTTAATCAGTTTCCAGACTTGCGACAGTTTACAGACCCAGAGCCCCTTGAATGAAGGGGAGCCAGGTCACTTTAGGGGAAAACCCTGTTCCACTGCTACAAATTTATACCATTAATCTTCCTCCAAGCCTTCCCCAAGGAGACTGACAGCCTTTTACCAGGGTAACTGTGCACTGGGGAATAGGAAATGATCAGATATTTTGGGCATTATCAGAAACTGGTTCAGAAGTGACATTAATTCCAGGGGACCCAAAACATCACTGGTCCACCAGTCAGAGTGGGGGCTTATGGAGGTCAGGTGATCAATGGAGTTTTAGCTCAGGTCTGTCTCACAGTGGGTCCAGTGGGCCTTCAGACCCATTCTGTAGTTATTTCCCCAGTTCCAGAATGCATAATTGTAACAGACATACTAAGCAACTGGCAGAATCCCCACACTGGCTCTCTAACTTGTACAATGAGGGCTATTATGATGGGAAAGGCCAAGTGGAAACCACTAGAACTGCCCCTACCTAGCAAAATAGTAAAGCAGAAGCAATACTGGATTCCTGGAGGGACTGCAGAGATTACTGCCACTCTTAAGGACTTGAAGGATGCAGGGGTCATGATTCCCACATTCCCAATTCAACTCTCCTATTTGGCCTGTGCAGAAAACAGATGGGTCTTGGAGGATGACAGTGGATTATCATAAGCTCAACCAGGTGGTAACTCCAATTGCAACTGCTGTTCCAGATGTGGTATCATTGCTTGAGCAAATCAACACATCACCTGGTACCTGGTATGCAGCCATTGATCTGGCAAATGCCTTTTTTTCAATAGCTGTTAGTAAGGGCCACCAGAAACAGTGTGCTTTCAGCTGGCAAAGTCAGCAATATACTTTCACTGTGCTACCTCAGAGGTATATAAACTCTCCAGCCCTGTCACAATCTTTCCTCAAGATACTTTCAGCAATTCGGGGCACCCTGCCCTTCCAGATAAATTTGCTTATTGGTTTTTCTATTTCCGAAAAATAAGTTGTTGGGATTTTGATTGGTATTGCATTGAATCTGTAAATCAATTTAGGTAGAACTGACATCTTAACTATATTTAGTCTTCCAATCCATGAACACGGTATGCCCTTCCATCTATTTAGGTCTTCTGTGATTTCTTTTAACAGTTTTGTGTAGTTTTCTTTGTATAGGTCTTTTTTCTCTTTAGTTAAATTTATTCCTAAGTACTTTATTCTTTTAGTTGCAATTGTAAATGGAATTCGTTTCTTGATTTCCCCCTCAGCTTGTTCATTGCTAGTGTATAGAAATGCTACAGATTTTTGAATGTTGATCTTGTAACCTGCTACTTTGCTGTACTCATTTATTAGCTCTAGTAGTTTTGTTGTGGATTTTTCCGGGTTTTCGACATACAGTATCATATCGTCTGCAAATAGTGATAGTTTTACTTCTTCCTTTCCAATTTTGATGCCTTGTATTTCTTTTTCTTGTCTAATTGCTCTGGCTAGAACCTCCGACATGATGTTGAATAATAGTGGTGATAATGGACATCCTTGTCTTGTTCCTGATCTTAGGGGGCCTGTCACAATCTTGTCTGCAAGGACCTTGGTCGTTTCTCCCTCCCACAAGACATCACACTGGTCCACTATATTGATGATATCATGTTGATTGGACTTAGTGAGCAAGAAGTAGCAAATACTCTATACTTACTGGTCAGGCATTTGTATGTCAGAGGATGGGAGATAAATCCAACAAAAATACAGGGGCTTTCTATCTCAGTGAAATTTCTAGGTGTCCAATGGTGTGGGGCATGTCAAGATATCCCTTCTAAGGTGAAAGTTAAGTTGCTGCATCTGGCCCCAACTATGACCAAAAAACAGGCACAACGCCTAGTTGGTCTCTTCGGATTTTGGTGACAACATATTCCTCATTTGGGTGTGCTACTATGGCCCATTTATCGCGTGTCCAGAAAAGCTGCTAATTTTGAGTGGGGACCTGAACAAGAGGAGGCTCTGCGACAGGTCCAGGGTGCTGAACAAGATGCTCTGCCACTTGGACCATATGATCCAGCAGATCCAACGGTTCTGGAAGGGTCAGTGGCAAGTAGAAATGTTGTCTGGAGCCTTTGGCAGGCCCCTATAAGAGAATCATAATGCAGACCCTTAGTATTTTGGAGCAAAGCGTTACTATCTGCTGCAGATAACTAGTCTCCTTTTGAGAAACAGCCTTTCGCCTGCTACGGGGCCTTAGCAGAGACTGAATGCTTAACCTTGGGCCACCAAGTTACCATGAGACCTGAGTTGCCTATCATGAGCTATGGGTGTTGTCTGACCCACCAAGCCATAAAGTTGAGCATGCACAGCAGCATTCCATCATCAAATGCAAATGGTATATACGAGATAGGGCCAGAACAGGTCTTGAAGGCACAAATAAGTTACAAGAGGAAGTGGCCCAAATGCCCATGGTCTCCACTCCTGCCACATTACCTTCTCTGTCCCACCAGAGAAATGACCTCTTGGGGAGTTCCTCACAATGAACTGATTGAGGAAGAGAAAACTCGGGCCTAGTTTACAGATGGTTCAGCACGATATGCAGGTACCACCCGAAAGTGGACAGCTATAGCACTACAACCACTTTCTGGGGTGTCCTTGAAGGACAGTGGTGAGGGGAAATCCTCCCAGTGGGCAGAACTTTGAGTGGTGCAGCTGGTTGTTCATTTTGCTTGGACGGAAAACTGGCCAGAGGTGCGTTTGTATATTGACTCATGGCTGTTGCTGATGGTTTGGCTGGATGGTCAGGGACTCAGAAAGACCATAATTGGAAAATTGGTGACAAAGAGGTCTGGGGAAGAGGTATGTGGATAAACCTTTCTGCGTGGGCTAAAAACTTGAAGATATTTGTGTCCGTGTGAATACGTTTACTAGAGGGGACTTCAGTAGAGAAAGGTTTTAATAATCAAGTGGATAAGATGACCCGTTCTGTGGGTACCAGTCAGCCTCTTTCCCTAGCAACTCCTGTCATTGCCCAATGGGTTCATGAACAAAGTGGTCATGGTTGTAGGAATGGAGGTTATGCATGGGCTCAGCAACATGGACTTCCACTCACCAAGGCTGACCTGGCTACAGCCACTGCTAAGTGCCCAATCTGCCAGCACAGAGACCCACATTCAGCCCCTGACATGGCACCGTTCCCCAAGGTGGCCAGCCGGCTACATGGTAGCAGGTTGATTACACTGGACCACTCCCTTCATGAAAGGGGAAGTGATTTGTTCTAATTGGAACAGACACATGCTCTGGATATGGGTTTGCTTTCCCTGCATGCAATGCTTCTGCCAAAACTACCATCCGAGGGCTTACAGAATGCCTTATCCATCGTCATGGTATTCTACACAGCATTGCTTCTGATCAAGGAACACACGTCACAGCAAATGAAGTGTGGGAATGGGGACATGATCATGGAATTCCTTGGTCTTACCATGTTCCCCATCATCTAGAAGCATCTGGATTGACAGAATGATGGAATGGCCTTTTGAAAACTCAATTACAGTGCCAACTAGGTGGCAACACCTTGCCGGGCTGGGGTAATGTTCTCCAGGAAGTTGTGTATGCTCTGAACCTGCTGTATAATGCTGTTTCTCCAACAGCCAGGATCCATGGGTAAAGGAACCAAGCGATGGAAATGGGAGTGGCATCACTCACTATTACCCCTAGTGAACCACTAGGAAAATTTTTGCTTCCTGTCCCTGCAACCCTGAGCTCTGATAGTCTACAGGTTTTAGTTCCAGAAGAGGGAGTACTTCCACCAGGAGAACAACAATGATTCCACTGAACTGGAATCTAAGACTGCCACCTGGTCACTTTGGGCTAGTCATGCCCCTGGATCAATAAGCCAAGAAAGGGATTACATTACTGGCTGGGGTGATTGACCCTCACTGTCAGGGGGAAATAGGATTGCAACTACACAATAGATGTAAAGAAGGGTTTTCCTGGAATATATGAGATCTTTTAGTACTACCATGCCCTGTGATTAGAATCGATGGAAAACTGCAACAAATCAATCCAGGCTGGACTACCAATGGCTCTGAAACTTCAGGAATGAAGGTTTGGGTCACTCCACCAGGCAAAGAACCATGGCCAGCTAAAGTGCTTGCTGAGAATAAAGGGAACATGGAATGGGTAGTGGAAAAAGGTAGTGATAAATATGAACTATGACCACATGATCAGTTACAGAAATGAGGACTGTAATGCTGTTTGTTCATGTTATACTATTTAAGTTGTAAGATATCAAGTTTAAGAATGAGTATTACCCAACAACTTGCACCCTATTCTAGAGAGATTTAATGTGTTTCCGGTTATATGCAGGACAGTTGAGTATTGTTAGGTGAGGAAAAAAAATGTGTCTTTTATTGTTTTCTATTTAGAAATTAGGTATCGTTTAAGGTAATGAGTATAGCTGCCAAGTTGACAAGGGGTAGACCGCCATGGTCCGGTTCATGTGTCAACTTGGCCAGTTGGTGGTACCTGTTTGTCTGGTTGGGCAAGTGCTGGCCTGTCTGTTGCTTTGAGGACATTTCACAGAATTAAATCATGATCACGTCGGCTACATTCACAGCTGATTCCATTTGAAATCAGGCAAGGGGAGTGTCTTCTTTAATGAATGATGCATAATCTAATCACTGGGTGCCTTTTAAGGAGGATTCAAAAGAGAAAGGCCCTCTTCCTGCTTCGGCCGGCAAGCCTCTCCTGTGGAGTTTGTTCAGACTGTCCATCAGTAGTATCAGCTTCACAGTCTGCCCTACAGATTTTGAACTCTATGTTCTCATGGTTATGTGAGGCACTTTCATAAATTTTAGATTTACAAATATTTCCTATTGATTCTGTTTCTCTAGAGAACCCTAACTAATACAGAGTCACCCCCAGAGAACCTCTTTTGTTGCTCAGAGTGGCCTCTTTCTCTAAGCTGAAGTGAAGTGGCAAGTGGACTCACTAACCCCCTCACCCCACCCCACCCCCACACATGTGACATGGCTCCCAGGGGTGTAAATCTTCCTGGCAACATGGGGTAGAAATCCTGGGATGAGCCAGGACCTGACATCAAGGGATTGAGAAAACCTTCTTGACCAATAGGGGAGAGAGAGAAATGAGAAAAAATAAAGCATCAGTGGCTGAGAGATCTCAAACAGTGAAGAGGTTATCCTGAAGGTTATTCTGAGGCATTATATAGATATCCCTTTTAAGTTTATGGCGTATTGGAGTGGCTGGATGAAAGTACCTGAAAGTGTTGAGCTGTGCTCCCATAGCTTTGATTCTTGAAGATGACTGTGTAATAATATAACTTTTGCAATGTGCTGTGTGAATGTGAAACCTTGTGTCTAATGCCCCTTAGGTATGGACAGATGAGTAAAAAATATGGATATAGAATAAATAAATAATAGGGGGAACAAAGAATAAAATAAATTGGGGTAGATGGAAATACTGGTGATCAATGAGAGGGAGGGGTAAAGGGTATGACTTCTTTCTTTTTATTTCTTTTTCTGGGTATGGTATGTATGACTTCTTTCTTTTTATTTCTTTTTCTGGAGTGATGCAAATGTTCTAAAAAATGATCATGGTGATAAATACACAACTGTGTGATAATTTGTGAGCCACTGATTCTATACACCATGTATGGAATGTATGTGTGTGAATATCTGCCAATAAAAATGAAAGAAAGGAGGGAGGGAGGAAGGGAGGGAGGGAGGGAGGGAGGGAGGGAGGAGGGAGGGAGGAAGGAATGGAGGAAGGAAGGAAGGAAGAAAAAGAAAGGAAGGAAGGAAGAAAGAAAGAAATAGGTGTGAATGTCAAATCCATGGCATCGAAATGTTTCCCAGCCTTCTTGGAGACAGTACATTTTGAGTGAACAAATGTTTTTTTTTTCTTTTAGAGGTTCAATAGATACTATTCTTCCCACTTTGCAGATGAGAAGACTGAGGCTCAGTGATGAAGTCAAAGGTCCTAAATCATATAGTTAGAAAGTAGAGAAGCCAGGACTAGCCCCAAACTTTATTCTGTCTTTGACGTACCATTTTGCCTAACTGAGGGAGAACAAGTGGAGGCTGGTCCACAGAGGCACATATACCTTCACCACGATTTCATTAAAAAAATTTTTTTAAACAAGTTTGATTTTGCTGTAAAGGGACTAAAGTCTTAAAAACTTAAACATTTATACGTATTAGATAAAAAGGACCTTGTAGATAAAAATAAATTGTCCTTCCATACACTTACAACTGCTCTAATAGAAATAAATATGAAGAATTGGCCCATTTCCTGGTCTTAATTATTGAATATCTGCATTCCTAGGGACCTGTCCTCTTCCCCAACTATAATCCCTCGCAGGCTCCTATCCCTTCATCCCCTACAACTTACGTTAGAAATGTCTCAACACTTCAGTCCATCCTCTAAACCCACATGGACACTGCCCTACACCTAAGACCCCAGTTATCTCTTTACTTCAATTATTCTGTCATTCCCTCCTCTCATCTCTCTACCCTACAATCAATATTTTGCACTTCTACATTTTATGCATCTATAATACAAATCTTTACTCCCCAGCTCAAAAATCCATCCACAGAATAAAAACTAAATTCCTTCAGTTGACACAATTCTGCCATCTTTACAGCTTTACCTTTCTTTACCCCACACCATACATTCTTATTAGCCATACACTACTAACTACTGCCCAAACATGCATCCTGGATCATGCCTCCAAACCTTTGGCTTGTAATTCCCTCTGCCTAGAATACCTTTGCCACTGTTGGACTGTCTCATGGACTCTGACTCTAAATCTCAACCTAAAAATTAACTCCCTCATAACAAATTTTCCTTCTCTATGCTCCCCAAATAATCTGTTCACTCCAAGCCCAAGTACTTAGCACAAAACATTAGCATTAGTTATATAGATAGCTGTGGATACATTCCCCAAGAGTCTCCCTAATTGACCAATATGGAGTATACTAACAACAGATACTCAGTAAATGAATGAATATGAAATACTTGATGAGTCACTGATTGACCCCATTACTCTTTAAGTTTTAGGGAAATAATCTTCTTACTGCTGTATCCCTAATCCTGGCAAAGCCAAGGTGCCTAACAAATGTTTGCTAAATTGATTATCATCATAACTCCTAACAAAAATATCTCCACTCAGTTGAGATTAACGCTGTCGTCTCTGTGGGCTGAGAAATGAGAAATGTCTACTTGGCTAGGGGTTTAATATCATTCAGGGAGACTTTACCTCAATTCATATATTTCAAAATTGCCTGAAATTTTTCTTTTTTTATAACCAGCGTGAATTATTTCTATAATCAGGTATTTGGAGGAAGGAGGAGGGAAGAGTGGGAGGAAAGACTGTCAATCTTATATAATCAACAACGAGTAATAACATTAAGAATCCAAAATAAATTATTCTTAAGCTTCAGGAAAGCCAAGCCAAAAAAATTATCTCTTTAACTTCTATATTTCCTTATCTAACAATGAGAACTTTTTAATTCAATGTCTCTTTAAATTTTCTTTAGTTTTCAGGCTGTTTCAAACTAAATTATTCATTCTAAATACAGGGTTTATCTGTTGTTTTACCTTATTTATTTTTGATGCCTTGAAAAAAGATTTGTCTATTAAACATATTTTAATAACCAAAGTGACCCAAAATCATTTTTAGAGACACAGTATAACCACCATCCAAAATAGCTAAAATTAGACAGAGCTACCTTCTACAGAAAAAAATTAAACATCTCCCAAATCTTGAGAAGCCCTCTGCCCTGCCCTGCCCCTATTTTTCTAAATTATTTCGCGACATTTAAATAAGCTTTTTTGTTTTCACTGGGATTTTTAAACCATCGCATATTTAAGCATCTTCAAAAGTCTTCCTTTGTCAAACATCAGACTGCCCACATTGAAACACAAAACCCATGCCCTTCATTATTTTGCTCCCCAAAACTCCGTGGTTGGTTTAGTTTGCCTTGGAATAAAAGTTCTACTTAAATTGAGGGATAATTCTATACGACAACTACCAAAGCCAAAATAAAAGTGTGCTGTAGTATTTGGGGATGTCTTAGCACTAATAAGAAGAAACAACTAAAAGATTAGTTTGTAAAAACAAGTTTTTGTATTAAAGTAATGCCGGTCACAAAGCACACTCACAAAGAACACTCACGTGTATCTTTTCCACATTCCCTACATAACAAAGCAGATGTGCTCCTAGGAAACTGAAGCCTATTCTTCTACTGCCATGGTAAAAAAAAAAAAAAAAAAAAGTGCAATACATTTACATTTTCAGAACTCTTCAAATAGTGGAAAATGTTGATATGAAGCTGCAAGTGTAAATATTTGTTCCTTTCTTGGTTTACATATTTCATGATGATAAAGGTCTGTATATAGGCATTAATTAAAAAGGAATCTATTCACCTCGTAAGATGCTTGAGACTGTATGTTTAGTCAAGATGAATAAAATTGTGTCTGCAGACACTACGAAGGAGTGGGAATTAGAAGTCTGACCTTGATTGGTTTAACAAGTTCTTCCTGGGAATGAAAAGAGATTGCATTTGTTAAATCTAAGAAGCTCCTTCAGACGACAATTTGTGTGAAGATGCAGGAATATAGTAAAAATTAATAGCCCACCATCCCAACCTTGAAAGTAAGAAAGGATGATGTGTGATCAAGAAACAGCAAATTAAATGCTTGAGAAAAAGGAAGACAATTTTCGATTACTTTGATTTTAGGGGCACTTGATATTGCCATTTAATGGTAATCTTCTGGTAATGAGGGCCCCTCTGGTTCAAGATTGCTTTAATATGTTACTCAAGAGAACTAGCTAAACAAAACTGATTGTCACATAGCACATACAAAGCTACAACTAGTATTACAACTATTAACTCCTATATTAATCTGGAATGTAGAACTGAAGATTCAACTGATTCCTACAATAACCAACACCACCACACACAACTAACAGTTACTGAGCTCTTATTATGCGTCAGGGACTGCTCTAAGCACCTCATGTATATTAACTAATTTAACTTACCCCAATACCTGTGAAATGAATACTATGACCATCAATCAATCAAAAAAAATTTTAATGCATATATCTCACACACAAAGAAGTTAACCAAGTTTTCAAGCAACTTTCCCAGCATTACCCTGCTACTAGCTGGTAGGTCCAGGGCTTGAATATAAAGGAGTTGCTCTACAAAAAAAATTGATACAAATGCCCCCTCCTTCAGAAAACATCCTCTTTAGGCTTCCTACTGACAGCTCCTTCTTCTTGATCACGCCAACCTGGGGCTCTAACTTCCGCCTTTGCTCTGCTGATCCATGTTCTCTTCCTAGGTCAGCTCATCCAGTCTCATTCTTTAAACACCCCAGCTGTATGTTGATGATTCTTGAATTTGTAGTTCTAGTTCAGACATCTTTCTCACAATCTCAAATACCCACCTGGCTACCCCGTGCCTCTATCTAGATGTCCTGAAAGCCTCTCAAATTCATGACCAGAACAGAATTGCTGATTCCTTTTTCTTTCAAATCCCATTTCTACTCTCCACTGCCAGCTTTCCTTAGATCAGTAAATGGCACCACCATCTATCTAGATTCATCCTCGAACTCAAGTTAAAATCCTTCCTTCTATACCCCACATCCTGTTAGCTTTATCTTCAAGATATATCACTACATCTAACCTCCTCTCCCTCCACTCTCCATGGATTCCTTCGCCACAGTTGAACCAGCCTCCATTCTCTCCCTCCAACACACTGGGCCTACTTGTAACTCAGGGTTTTTTCTTGGCGGCAATTTCTGCTTGAGAAACTTTCCCTGAAGTTTCTCAAGATGCAAGGCTGCATCTTCATTTTTCACTCAGGTCTGAATTCAAACATCACCTGCTCAGGGATGTCTTTCCAGACCATTCCTACAAAATCTTTATAGCACCTACCACTTAGTAAAATGGAAGAAATCTTATGGTTTTACTTGGTAACATATTTAAATGTAAGCTCCTTGAGGATCACTTCTGACCTGCTCACTGCTATCACCCCAGTGCCTAGAACAATGAATGCTTGGTACACAGCAGACACTCAATAAATGTGATGACTGCATGACTGGGGGTGGAGGATGACTACAAAGACAACTAAGAAAACACTGACTTATAATCCATGAATCACTGAAGAAATAAACAGAACAAGGCAGCCAACAGTAGCCACAGAAGTTTGTCTTTTGCTTTCTTATTCCCATGGGGTCTGCAGGAATAAGCTTACAATAAATATATCTGTGGCTTTCCAACTTTTGATGGCAAGTGAACTTAATAAATGCATTTCATATCATGAGCTAGGGTATACATATGTATATATTTAATAAGGCAAACGCTTCATGAAACATACTTAACCTTTCCACAGGGGACATGTTATGTATGATATTTTCTATTCTGGGTTTTGTTTTGATTGTTTGTCTCAATGCTAGTAGCAACACACTACACTGCTATCACAACCAGCTAATAGGAGACAACTCAGTTTGAAGAACACTGACCTCATGACTATACTCTGGTTTTCTGGGTAAAGTGCCTACATTAACTATTCATAGAGTGGTTGAACTGAGTAGAATGGGGGTTGGGGGTGTTGAGAGAACCTTGGGAATTCAGTCAGTGACCAACAGGGGAATCCAAGGGGGCAGCATCTATCGCCCTCTATTCCCCTTAGCCACATCTAATCCATCAGCAAGTCCCAACAGTTTCACCTCCAAAACATATTTCACATATGTCCTCTTCTCTCCACCCCTATTGTTACACCCACCCCATGTTCCATCACCCCAACAGCTTCCTCCTGGGCCTGCCTGCCTCTCCTCTTGCGCCCTACAGCTGTCCCAAGGCTCAGCAGCCTCCGTGACTTAAAAAAAAAAAAAAAAAGTATTTTGAAAAACTTTCAAATCTGAGGAAAAGTTACAAGAATATTACAATAAATACCATATGCCCTAACAATTTGCCACCTTGGCTTTCTCTCTTTTTCTCTCCCTCTTTTTTTTTCTCTTTGTTCTGACCCATTTGAGAACAAGTTACAAAGATCATGACCCTTCATCCCTTTTAAGAAAAAGACATTCTCCTCATAACCACAACAGGTTATCAAATTCTGGAAATCTACCATTAACATAATACTATTATTTAATATTCAGGCCATATTCAAATTTTGCCAACTGTCCCAATATTGCCCTTTATAGTAACTTTTATTCCCCCAATCCAGGATCACATATTTCATTTAGTTGTCACATCTCTCAGTGATTTCCTTTCTCTGCTCCTCCCTGGTTCTCGTTATATATACCACATTAGCTACCTTTCTCTCCGTCTAGCACAAGTACAGTATTTTCCCAACTGAGGGACCTTGCTTTTGCTGTTCCCTCAGCCTGAACCCTTCCTTCCCTGCGCCCCTCAGCATAAGCTACAACTGGCCCCTTCTCATCCGTTCATCTCTTCTCAGGGACTTTCTAGAGCACCATGCCTAAAGCCACACTCCTTGGGGTTTACTCTCTGTGTCTCATTTCACTCTTAACTTCTTTCAGGCCACTTATCACAATCTGTAAACTTGCTTCTCATCACGTCTCCCACTAGAATGCAAATGCCATGAGGTAGGAGTGTCTCTGAGGATGGCACCTGGCTCAGAGTGGAGCAGTAAATTTTTTTGAATGACTAAATGAAAAAATCAATAAATAAACAAACTGCTGGGAGAAAAAAATGTGGTCATGTCAATGACATGATGTGCAAGGTTTCTCACTGACCCTTCTCTTCCAGGGAACAGTACAGTATGTGGTCACAGCTGGGGAACCACTAGCACTTACTCCTAAGCACTCACCCTCAGGTCAGCATTGCCAGGGTCACCAAGACGAATGGGAACAAGGCAGTTTGGCGCACTACGACATATACCCAAAAGAGGAAACCCACAGTGTTCTACAAAAAGGCCTGGCTCTGGAGTCGGTGTGATTCCAACTCTATCTGAGCCCCAATTTCCTCACATGTTTAGCAAGCATAATGCCTGCTTCTTGACCCAGCTGAAAGAGGGCTCTCCAAAAAGAGAATGGGAAGCAAGCCCTTTAAAAATGAAAGGAAAACGGGCTCCTGAATAGAACTGAGGAGGAAGTAAACAAGGTCTCACACTTGAACTATCTCAACTGTGGCATATTGACAATGGCATGAGTGAAAATGAGCAGCATCGTGCATGGCACACATGAGATAGTTAGGGAACTCAATAGTTCCCTTTCCACTCCTGCTTAGCCCTGTTTAGACTCAGAGCAGAAAGCAGTTCAAAATATGAAAGTACATGCTAACAGAATCTAGAGACAAAAGAAGGCACTTCTAGCACATGGGCTCCCATCCTTGCAGCAGCTGGAGCCAAGGCTATCTAACCCCTGTGAGGATTTTGCAAAAGCAACTCAAACATGGGCTCAGTTACCTGGCCTGTAGGTTGATGGTATACATTCAGTGTTTCAACTGGATGGTGTATCAGTGTTTCAACACTGAGATCTACAGTTTTTTTCATTGAATTAAATATGTCCCAAATACATATAAAGCATAATGGTAGGCAGTGTGGACAATAAAAATAAGTTTAAGACATTCTCTCTCTCCAAGGAACTTACAACCAACCTAGAACCTAGAACCGAAGTGGTACAGATAGAGCCAGTGAGCAGGAGGGACAAATAAATGTCATATGCTATAGCAATTCAGAGGAGGAGAAAGTACTAGAGGCTGGAGACTTTCAAAGAAGAGGTGAAAAGTCCGCTAGGTTCATTTCCTGGTGTCTGCCCATGCAGAAAAAAAAAAAACAGAAAAACAGTTTGCTAGGGCATGAAGACCATGCTGTAGACGGCTACTTGAGAAGTGTATCTATAGCTAATTCACTAATATCACTGATAGTTTTCTTCTTGGGCTGCTGGTTCTGGCTTTGACTCAAAATACACAGCCTTGTATTAACATCTGCAAGGCACGAGGCAGGTTTAAGGCAGGAGGCAGGTTTAATTGTTGGTTCAATGTCCAGCACAGGGTCCAGAGCATGTGGTTACTTGGCAAACATTCTGCTACACAGAACAAAATGAAATGGGCTAGTGAGAGCGAGTAGAAGAAGGAATGTGGAAGAATGTTCTACAAGGGCTGGAGGAGAAGGGGACCTACAGGAAAAACAAGAGGGCTACAGGGACAGACTGTCCACAGAAAAAAGCCTACGGAGGTGGGGAGGGGGAGGGAGGGAGACAATTATTTAACTCCAGTTTCCATTTGCTCTCCCCAAAGGACTCACAGGCCAATATTCCAGACCTAAATTCAAAACATCTATTTTCTGAAATGTCAAAGATTGAAAAAAACTTGTTTTTGACTCTCTGCAGGTGTCTAGAGATTATCTTAATAAAATCTTTCTTACCCAACTGTAACGTCTTCTCTTATTTATTTATTTTTCTCTTATTCATTTTTTATTTCCTAATAAACACTATATATCCTCTGGGTTTATGAAAAACACACATGGTCTATCCCCAGACACTGATAGATCAATCGTAGTCACTTCTTCTACAGTCAAAACACTTACATTACTCAATTTGTTCCCTTATTTCACAAAAGTGTTTCACAGAAGAGAAACAGCATTTAGAATAACCTCCTTTAAACAAACAAAATGAAAAGTCTTTCGAATAGATCTATTTTAAATTAGCTGGTAACCATTGTCAAATAAAGAGATCCTTACTGCAGTCATACTGGATCAAGACTATAGAATAGAATAGCCCATGGGAGGAGCTACTCAGCTCTAAAATGCAGACCAATATCTCCATTCCAACATTCTGCCCTTGGAACTTTCAATTTGGTTCTCATTTTCAAAATCTCTGTTTCTTCTGACATAGGATCAGAAAACATATGACATGGATCCTAAACACATCCTTCAAAAACCTTACAAGTTTGGTGAAAATCCATCCAACTGTTTCTGAGTGACGCAAGTAACAATCAGAAACTTAACTTGAGTTAATAAATAACACAATTGCTTGCATATATTTAACAAAAGTGAGCAAACAATAAGGTCTCTGTCTTTATGGAGCTTTTCTATTGAGAGGGGACAACAAAAATTTTAAAATAACCGGACAAATAAATGTATAAATATAGATTACAGAAAGTTATAATAAGGAAAAGTTTTTAAAGAGTGATACTTAAAATAGAAAATATTTATGAAATATAATATGTTTTTTATTTACAAAGCAAAATACATAGCTACAGATATACCTTGATTTACAGTTATACAGACAAATCTGGAAGGAAATAAACAAAAACAAAATAGTTGGGTTAAGGGGGCAGGATGATGAACAGTATTTCTACCAGTAATAAGACAAGCACAGACAAAATGAACTCTGAAGTCCTAAAAGAGAAGGAGGGAATTTTTAATTCACTCTTAAGCTTGATCACAAACTGTGATTCAGTAATAGCTGATCTTCATTCAGACAGCAGCAGGGCAGAAGTAGGCATGAGCCTGGGAGCCTGTCAGCTCTGGACTCCAGTATGGCCTGGCTACTAATGAGCTGCATGACACTGGACCAGTTACTAACCTTCCTGTGAGACTGTTTTATCCTCTCTACGATAGAGTTAATATTAAAGCCGGCCTCTTAAAGTTGTTGTGAGGATAAAATCAAAGAACATTTGTAAGGGGCCAATCCAGTACCCAGCACATAATATGTGCTTAATAAATAGTGGCAGATACTATGATCAATACTAACACATAACTCTGAATGAAAAAGTGGCCTTTGAATAAAACAAAGTCTCCAGGACCCAACAGATGGCCAAACTAGAGAAATGAGATGGTTTCTCATCAATCACTGTTAAATTCTTTCTAGCTGACAATAAACAAATCAACTAGTGGCTAGAGTCATTTTTTATGAGGCCACCTAAACAGTACCCTGAGTAAAGCCAAAGAGATTAAATAAAAATTCTCCTCAAGGAGAAATGAGCCACAGAATTTCAAAAATTTACTGAAAACAATTAAGAACCCCATTATTAAAAATAAGCCCTCCTAAAAGTTTCCAGAAATCTGCCAAAGAATCCATATAAAAATGACATTTAAAATAAAATAGATCTCAAGAGCCATCACAGGATGTCTTGCTTTATAAAGTGCCGTATTTTCATTCTTTTACTCATTCATTCTTTCATTAAAAAATTATTAAGCATCAAAAAATTTTAAAAATAAAACAAAATTGCCTTACAAACAAAAATTATACAGTTGGACATTTTCAGGAGATGTTATTATTAAGGCATGCTTTTAGTTTCAAGACTATTGCTGAGCATAAACTAAAAAAAACCCATTAGGCTACCGTACCTTCAAACATAGACGCTGCCATAGAATTACAATAGCTCCAATTGATCAGCCATCAAATAAAAGGAAAATAGACATTTCTCAAGACATTAAATTAAAAGATCTCCAGCATTCAACCAAATACTTGTAAACCACTGTTTTAATCATTTAGTTAATTGAGCAAAATCTAGAAACATTTTTATTCATTCACTTCCACCAGAACAGTGTCCAAAAAAGGCTTTAAATATTGCTTTTTCAAATACCTGGATTAGACTGACCGCTCTTTAAAATAGTCTTTGTGTACTTCAAAATTTAAACCAAGTCACACCGAGCAGCTGCTCACTGACCAACTGGTCTCCAGAATTCAATGAATGACAAAAGGTTACCTTAATTCAATAAGATAATCGGCACACATTTACCCACCACCCAGAGTCTAACCATCTGCAAGGCGGCAGAGCCAAATGCCTATAAAACAACTGGCAGCATGCAGTCATGTTCTCAAGTCCCTCATGACAATGAATTTTCTCTCTTAGCAACAGCTTAAAAAGAAGCTGAACTTTCAGGAAATCTTAAGATATCATGACTCAACAACTTGTTAGTAAGTTATTTTGAGTGCCACTGAGATTCCCAGGCCAGATGGGTAATACGCTTCATTCAACTGAGTCTTGTACTGGAATAACAAAACGTGAGACAGACATGATCTGGGGTCCTTTTATTGTTCAACAGGCAAACTGACCTAGTGTCTTCCAAATAACAGCAGAAACAATGAAGCAGGGGGGAAAAAAGAAGAAAAAAAATGCAAAATTGCAAAACCTCAACTACATGAGCAACTTACAGAACAAGAAACCAATAATTGACACTGCGATATCCGACATCTGCCTTAACCAGGACACCTTTCAGCTAAATATGCATCTTCAGTAACAAAACTACCAAATAGTAATAATGATGATGATAGTTCAATGTACAAGGCAAATAAATACATAATGGGCCCTATAAACACAATTCAATATAGCAGTTTGTCTTTCTAGTAGGTTACATTTAAATCATCTGATGTGGTTTTTCCCAAAGTACAGGATCCACCACTAGTAAATTCATGATATGTTGAGGTTAGAGTTGAGATGATCTAAGCTAATATGAATTACACGGAGTGAGAAAGCTGTTCCTTTTTCAATTTTATTTTATATACTCTCAGTAAGTGAAGGAGAAAGTCTTAGTTTGGTGTTAATGTATCCTTAACGCCTCTCTAATGCTTGCTAATCTTCCCGTGAGAGAGCAGGCCTCGGGCTCAAAGTCTTGGCAGGCAACAGAATCCAGCTCCATTTTAATAAAACTTTGTTTTATTATAACTTTTACAGTTACCATCTATTTAAGGCAAGGAATGCTTGTTTTCCACTTATGGTAATGATATAGTTTCCTTTTTCAGAAAATCTATTTAAATAAAGAAAATGAGACAATTTAATATTTAGTAAGTATTCCAACTGCATTTATTTTTACAAGGTTACATTTTGAAAAAACTGTAGGATTTTTCCTAACTGAAGGATTGATACAATGAACTCTTGTATACCCTTCATCAATTAAGATTTCTGCCTCATATTTCTATCTATACCTGTATCCCACTATATACACACACACATTATACACACTTTTGTTGTTGCTGAACTATTTGAAAGTAAGCTGCAAATAACAAGATACTATACCATTTAATACTTCTAGAAGACATTTCTTGACTCATAAGAATAGGACACAATCCCAGATAGCCAAAATTCCATTAATATACTGAAGAAAAGCAACATTAATGCCATTTTCCCCTATTATCTGGTAAATATTCAAATCTACCCAATTATACCCCCAAATGATTTTATACTGTCTTTTTATACTGGTACAGAATGCAACCAAAGTCCATGCATTGTATCTGCTGGTTATGTCTCTTTAGTGGGGCAAGTGAAAGAAAATAATACAGATGATAGATGAAACTGGTAAAAATTGTAATGGTGTCACACTTCAGTCAGAAAAACACTGAAATAAGCAATGGCTTGAGGGAAATAAGGGGAAACAATCTAATTTAAAAAGAAAAGGAGAAAAAACTGCGCTATTAAATTAAACTCATTTATAGCTCACAGAATTATGAAGGAAAACATTTAAGACCTTCCCTTCTTACAGATAGGGGAAGGGGACTGAGCAAATCTAAAGATTAGTTCAGACCAAAAAGTCATATGTCAAAATGTTTTTGTTAAAATGTATGTATAATATTTATTTATACAAGCTTTTAAAATGCCTGGAAGAACAGATACAAACTAATGACCGTAGCTGTCTTTGAAAAGCTGTTTTTGGGGGAGACCATGCTCTTTCAACAAGGACCAACTTTTACTTTTTACTTTGTATAGTTTTACATGCCATTCAGATTTTTCATATGAGGTATGTATTACTTTCATAACTTCTTAAAAACCAATAAATACAAATATTAAATTAAAAATGTCATATTCTTTTAATCATACTATGCTTCAAGTACCATCACCTATTAGACATATTTGGTTTCAATTTAATGGCAAAGAATATTTAAATTATTTTAGTTAAAAACTATTAAATTATGGATTGTTACAATGCAGACTTGGATATATCATGTATTATAATGTGTTACATCACAGCTTCTAAAGCCCAGGATTGTGCTTTCTCTCTTTCTCTCACAGATGTACACATGCATATGCATACACACACAGTTTAGCTCCTAATACAAACAAAATAAAAGGTTGGGCAATAAGCTTGCTGTAATAAGAACACTACTGAACAGATGTGCTTATGAAGATGAACATTTTAAATATGCCAGGAAATTTTACTATGCGAATAACTAACTTTTCATTAAACAAGTAATATATCATGATGGTGTGGAATTCATGCTCAGAAAGCAAGGATGGTTAAATACCAGGAAATCAATGATTATAATTACCATGAAAGGGAAAAAAAATTAACTCCACAAATGCTGAAATGGCATTTAATAAAATTCAAAATCCATGTCTGATAAAATTTCTTTAACATGATAAATACATATACCAGCATCATGTTTAATAGGTAGACAGAAAAACATTTCCCCAAAACATATCCACTATTTATCAGTATTCTTTAACATCTTTGAGAAAGTACTAGTAAACAAAATCTAAGATAAGAAAGATTTAAGAAGTATAAGATAGAATGGAGGGGGATAAAATTAAATTATCATTATTTGCAGAACATAGTATTACATATGTGGAAAGTTCAAGACAATAACTAAAACCTATTATAAACAAAAAGAAAACTCTGTCAGGTGGCTGGGCACAAAGTTAATATATAAAAATCGATAACATTCTCGCATTAAAATAAATAAACAGAAAGTGTAAATGGAAGATCCCATTTACAATAGCAACAAAAAAGGAGTCAATTTAACAAAAGGTTAAAACCCTTTAGCATACCTATTCACACCCTATACACCTACACTCACATAGAAAGGATGTAAAATAAATGCATAATGGTTTTATTACTGAAATATTTATGGATAAAATGATGGGAGCTTTGGGTTTGCTTCAAAACAATTCATGAGTGGCAGGGAGCAGGGGAGTGAGTTGGAATATAACTGAAAGAAGGGTGGTCATGAGATGATAATTGTAGCTGGTAATGGGTGAGCACTGTTTTTGGTTTTTATGCTTAAAATTTTCCAAAAACAACAGTTTTAATTAAAAAAAAAGATTAAAGTGGAAAACAATTTTTTAAAGGTTGAAAGATTTAGTTTTCCCTAATAGGAGACTCGATATTAAAAGTGTCATTCTCTACACTGAAAATAACACCAACAAAAGTATCAGGATCTTTTGAGTACTAAACAAGCTGATTCTAATGTCTATAAAAACAAGCAGGCAGAATAAGTCATTAAGATTCTGAAAATGAAAGTAATAAAGAAGGATAGATTACCCTACCAAGAAATAAAACATATTATGAAGCTACAGTAACTGAAACACTGTGATACTGGCACATGTACGAAAGATAATTTAATGGAACAAAATAGAAAGACCAGAAATAGCCTCAAACATACACATAGGAACTTTGTTTATGAAAAAAGATGGAATTTTATACAAAAGAGAATAACGAGATCATTCTTGAGTGCTGGGGATAGTTGGATTGCCATCTGAAAAGATAATTTTAAAAAGGTAGATTCCTATCTCACTCTTTAGAGCAAAATAATTCCAGATCAATCAATAATTCAACAGCAAAAAATGAAAACATAAACTACAAGAAAATATGTACAAATATTTTTTATAATCTTGCAGAAGGGAAAGCTAACAGAGGAACCAAAACCTAGATGTCATAAAAGAAATATGACAATTTTACATGACAGGGTGTGGGGGAGTGGGGAGGAGGGCGGGGTGAATTTAAATTATACATGCCCTCAAACATGGTCATTTAACCTAAGAATATATCCTACAGATGTACAGGTATCTGTTAATATTCATGTAAGAATATTTGTTACAGAACTGTTTACTATAGCAAAAGATTAATCCATCCACTGGAATTGTTTAAAAAGAGGCATCTCTTTATGTGGTATAGATGGATCTCCAAGAGGATATATTTTGTTAAACAGATAAAGCAAAGTGCCATTTATACATCAACACAGAGCATTTTTGGAAAAATATATAAGGAGCTGGTGGTGACAGTGGTTGCCTCTGTGGAGAGGAACTGGTGCCTGTGGAACAAGGGCACCTACTTTTCACCATATATCCTTTGGTAACTCTTGAATTTTACATAATTTAAATACATTTTTAAAAGTCATCAATGTCTCCGCCGGCCCGCCGCGCGGCGCCCACGCCCCGCGGCGCCCACGCCCTGCAGCAGCCGACCCGCCCGCCCTCCTTCTCCCCTCTCTTTCTCCGCCAGCCTGCTGCGCGGCGCCCACGCCCCGCAGCAGCCGGCTGACCCTCCCGCCCTCCTTCTCCCCTCTCTTTCTCTGCTGGCCAGCCGCGCGGCGCCCACGCCCCGCTGCAGCTGACCCGCCCACCCTCCTTCTCCCCTCTTCCCCCTCCTGCTCCGGCGGCTCTCGAACCACCACGGTGCCCTCTTCCCCCACCTTCACCAGCTCCTCCGCCACCAGCCTCGACAGCCTTGCCGCCCTCACCTTTCCTCCTCCAGAACAGCTACTGGGGGAGTGGAGACAATACAGAGCAGCTCCCGCAGCCACGACGGAGATCAAAGGAACAGCGTACCCCATCCTGGAATGGCTGACTGTCTGGGAGAATCAGCTCCGGTGAGAACACCGAGGGACGCGGGCTTTCCTGGGCGGGACGGCAAGCGGCCGGAGTCCCTCCCTTCCTCCTTCCCAGGCCAGCTGGCAGAATTGGGCAGGCGGTCCCCTCAGGCCGCGGCGGCTGGCGTCCCCACCACGCGAGGCCCCCCGGACCAACTGAAAAAGTTGGGTCAGAAATCCCCAGACTGCGGAGAATGGTGATCAGAGGTTCCGTTCCAAACATGTGACTCCCCGGTCCGCCTGGGAACAGTGCACTCTCCCAGGCTGCGACAGCTGGCGCCCTTCCGCCACGCTTGGCGCCCCGGGTCGACTAGGAAATTTGGTCGGGCGCTCTCACATGCTGCGGCGACCCTCCCCGCGTTCGGACCCCTGGGCCGGCTGGCACTCTTCCAAGACGCTTCGGCTGCCAAACCTCCCCTACGGCGAGAGTTTTCCAGAGTTAAAGGACCCACAGCAACTTTTACTGGTGGATCCCATAGACAAACGTGTGCCATGAGCGCCATCTACTGGACAGGATAAGAAAAACAGAACCCAGATATTTCACAGAAAAATCTTACAACCTGTGGGGTCCAACACTCAGGGAAATCTGACTAAATGCCCAGACGCCAGCAGAAAATAATGGATCATGCTCAGAAAATTGAAAATATGGCCCAGTCAAAGGAACAAACCAATAGTTCAAATGAGATACAAGAGCTGAAACAACTAATGCTGAATATATGAACAGAAATGGAAAACCTCTTCAAAAACGAAATCGATAAATTGAGGGAGGACATGAAGAAGACATGGGCTGAACATAAAGAAGAAATAGAAAAACTGAAAAAACAAATCACAGAGCTTATGGAAGTGAAGGATAAAGTAGAAAAGATGGAAAAAACAATGGATACCTACAATGATAGATTTAAAGAGAAAGAAGATAGAATTAGTGATTTAGAGGATACAACATCTGAATTCCAAAAAGAAACAGAAACTATCGGGAAAAGAATGGAAAAATTCGAACAGGGTATCAGGGAACTCAAGGACAATATGAACCGCACAAATATACGTGTTGTGGGTGTCCCAGAAGGAGAAGAGAAGGGAAAAGGAGGAGAAAAACTAATGGAAGAAATTATCACTGAAAATTTCCCAACTCTTATGAAAGACCTAAAATTACAGATCCAAGAAGTGCAGTGCACCCCAAAGAGATTAGACCCAAATAGGCGTTCCCCAAGACACTTATTAGTTAGAATGTCAGAGGTCAAAGAGAAAGAGAGGATCTTGAAAGCAGCGAGAGAGAAGAAATCCATCACATACAAGGGAAACCCAATAAGACTATGTGTAGATTTCTCAGCAGAAACCATGGAAGCTAGAAGACAGTGGGATGATATATTTAAGTTACTAAAGGAGAAAAACTGCCAGCCAAGACTCCTATATCCAGCAAAATTGTCCTTCAAAAATGAGGGAGAAATTAAAACATTCTCAGACAAAAAGTCACTGAAAGAATTTGTGACCAAGAGACCAGCTCTGCAAGAAATACTAAAGGGAGCACTAGAGTCAGATTACAAAAAGACAGAAGAGAGAGATATGGAGAAGAGTGTAGAAAGAAGGAAAGTCAGATATGATATATATAATACAAAAGACAAAATGGTAAAGGAAAATATTATCCAAACAGTAATAACTCTAAATGTTAATGGACTGAATTCCCCAATCAAAAGACACAGACTGGCAGAATGGATTAAAAAAAACAGGATCCTTCTATATGCTGTCTACAGGAAACGCATCTTAGACCCAAAGATAAATATAGGTTGAAAGTGAGAGGTTGGGAAAAGATATTTCATGCAAATAACAACCAGAAAAGAGCAGGAGTGGCTATACTAATATCCAATAAATTAGACTTCAAATGTAAAACAGTTAAAAGAGACAAAGAAGGACACTATCTACTAATAAAAGGAACAATTAAACAAGAAGACATAACAATCATAAATATTTATGCACCGAACCAGAATGCCCCAAAATACGTGAGGAATACACTGCAAACACTGAAAAGGGAAATAGACACATATACCATAACAGTTGGAGACTTCAATTCACCACTCTCATCAATGGACAGAACATCTAGACAGAGGATCAATAAAGAAATAGAGAATCTGAATATTACTATAAAGGAGCTAGACTTAACAGACATCTATAGGACATTACATCCCACAACAGCAGGATACACCTTTTTTTCAAGTGCTCATGGATCATTCTCAAAGATAGACCATATGCTGGGTCACAAAGCAAGTCTTAACAAATTTAAAAAGATTGAAATCATACACAACACTTTCTTGGATCATAAAGGAATGAAGTTGGAAATCAATAATAGGCAGAGTGCCAGAAAATTCACAAATACATGGAGGCTCAACAACACACGCTTAAACAACAAGTGGGTCAAAGAAGAAATTGCAAGAGAAATTAGTAAATACCTAGAGGCGAATGAAAATGAAGACACAACATATCAAAACTTATGGGACGCAGCAAAGGCAGTGCTAAGAGGGAAATTTATTGCCCTAAATGCCTTTATCAGAAAAGAAGAAAAGGCAAAAATGCAGGAATTAACTGTCCACTTGGAAGAACTGGAGAAAAAACAGCAAATTAATCCCAAAGCAAGCAAAAGGAAAGAAATAACAAAGATTAGAGCAGAAATAAATGAAATTGAAAACATGAACACAATAGAGAAAATCAATAAGACCGGAAGTTGGTTCTATGAGAAAATCAATAAGATTGATGGGCCCTTAGCAAGATTGACAAAAAGAAGAAGAGAGAGGATGCAAATTAATAAGATCAGAAATGGAAGAGGAGACATAACCACTGACCTCACAGAAATAAAGGAGGTAGTAACAGGATACTATGAACAACTTTACGCTAATAAATACAACAATTTAGATGAAATGGAAGGGTTCCTGGAAAGACATGAACAACCAACTTTGACTCAAGAAGAAATAGATGACCTCAACAAACCAATCACAAGTAAAGAGATTGAATTAGTCATTCAAAAGCTCCCTAAAAAGAAAAGTTCAGGACCAGACGGCTTCACATGTGAATTCTATCAAATATTCCAAAGGAATTAGTACCAACTCTCCTCAAACTCTTCAAAATAATCAAAGTGGAGGGAAAACTACCTAATTCATTCTATGAAGCCAACATCACCCTCATACCAAAACCATGCAAAGATATTACAAAAAAAAGAAAACTACAGACCAATCTCTCTAATGAATATAGATGCAAAAATCCTCAATAAAATTCTAGCAAATCGTATCCAACAACACATTAAAAGAATTATACATCATGACCAAGTAGGATTCATCCCAGGTATGCAAGGATGGTTCAACATAAGAAAATCAATTAATGTAATACACCACATCAACAAATCAAAGCAGAAAAATCACATGATCATCTCAATTGATGCAGAGAAGGCATTTGACAAGATTCAACATCCTTTCCTGTTGAAAACACTTCAAAAGATAGGAATACAAGGGAACTTCCTTAAAATGATAGAGGGAATATATGAAAAACCCACAGCTAATATCATCGTCAATGGGGAAAAATTGAAAACTTTCCCCCTAAGATCAGGAACAAGACAAGGATGTCCATTATCACCACTATTATTCAACATTGTGTTAGAAGTTCTAGCCAAAGCAATTAGATAAGAAAAAGAAATACAAGGCATCAAAATTGGAAAGGAAGAAGTAAAACTATCACTGTTTGCAGACGATATGATACTATACGTCGAAAATCCGGAAAAATCCACAACAAAACTACTAGAGCTAATAAATGAGTACAGCAAAGTAGCAGGCTACAAGATCAACATTCAAAAATCTGTAGCTTTTCTATACACTAGTAATGAACAAGCTGAGGGGGAAATCAAGAAACGAATCCCATTTACAATTGCAACTAAAAGAATAAAATACCTAGGAATAAATTTAACCAAAGAGACAAAAAACCTATATAAAGAAAACTACAAAAAACTGCTAAAAGAAATCACAGAAGACCTAAATAGATGGAAGGGCATACCGTGTTCATGGATTGGAAGACTAAATATAATTAAGATGTCAATCCTACCTAAACTGATCTACAGATTCAATGCAATACCAATCAAAATCCCAACAACTTATTTTTCAGAATTAGAAAAATCAATAAGCAAATTTATCTGGAAGGGCAGGGTGCCCCGAATTGCTAAAAACATCTTGAGGAAAAAAAACAAAGCTGGAGGTCTCGCGATGCCGGACTTTAAGGCATATTATGAAGCCACAGTGGTCAAAACAGCATGGTATTGGCATAAAGATAGATATATCGACCAATGGAATCGAATAGAGTGCTCAGATATAGACCCTCTCATCTATGGACATTTGATCTTTGATAAGGCAGTCAAGCCAACTCACCTGGGACAGAACAGTCTCTTCAATAAATGGTGCCTAGAGTACTGGATATCCATATGTAAAAGAATGAAAGAAGACCCGCATCTCACACCTTATACAAAAGTTAACTCAAAATGGATCAAAGATCTAAACATTAGGTCTAAGACCATAAAACAGTTAGAGGAAAATGTAGGGAGATATCTTATGAAACTTACAACTGGAGGTGGTTTTATGGACCTTAAACCTAAAGCAAGAGCACTGAAGAAAGAAATAAATAAATGGGAGCACCTCAAAATTAAATACTTTTGTGCATCAAAGAACTTCATCAAGAAAGTAGAAAGACAGCCTACACAATGGGAGATAATATTTGGAAATGACATATCAGATAAAGGTCTAGTATCCAGAATATATAAAGAGATTGTTCAACTCAACAACAAAAAGACAGCCAACCCAATTACAAAATGGGAAAAAGACTTGAACAGACACCTACCAGAAGAGGAAATACGGATGGCCAAGAGGCACATGAAGAAATGCTCAATGTCCCTGGCCATCAGAGAAATGCAAATCAAAACCACAATGAGATATCATCTCACACCCTCCAGAATAGCCATTATCAACAAAACAGAAAATGACAAGTGCTGGAGAGGATGCGGTGAAAGAGGCACACTTATCCACTGTTGGTGGGAATGTCAAATGGTGCAACCACTGTGGAAGGCAGTTTGGCGGTTCCTCAAAAAGCTGAATATAGAATTGCCATACAACCCAGCAATACCATTGCTAGGTATCTACTCAAAGGACTTAAAGGCAAAGACACAAACGGACATTTGCACACCAGTGTTTACAGCAGCGTTATTTACAATTGCAAAGAGATGGAAACAGCCAAAATGTCCATCAACAGAAGAATGGCTAAATAAACTGTGGTATATACGTACGATGGAATATTATGCAGCTTTAAGACAAGATAAACTTATGAGGCATGTAATAACATGGATGGACCTAGAGAATATAATGCTGAGTGAGTCCAGCCAAAAACTAAAGGACAAATACTGTTTGGTCCCACTGATATGAACGGACATTCAAGAATAAACTTGAAATATGTCATTGGTAACAGAGTCCAGCAGGAGTTAGAAACAGGGTAAGATAATGGGTAATTGGAGCTGATGGGATACAGACTGTGCAACAGGACTAGATACAAAAACTCAAAAATGGACAGCACAATAATACCTAATTGTAAAGTAATCATGTTAAAACACTGAATGAAGCTGCATCTGAGCTATAGGGTTTTTTTGTTGTTGTTTTTTACTATCATTACTACTTTTATTTCTTTTCTCTATATTAACATTTTATATCTTTTTCTGTTGTGTTGCTAGTTCCTCTAAACCGATGCAAATGTACTAAGAAACAATGATCATGCATCTATGTGATGATGTTAAGAATTACTGATTGCATATGTAGAACGGTATGATTTCTAAATGTTGTGTTAATTTCTTTTTTTTATTTTTATTTTTTTTTCTTTTTTTCTTTCTTTCCGTTAATAAAAAAATTAAAAAAATAAAAATAAATAAATAAATAAGTCATCAATGTCAGTTAAATTTAAAACAGAAAATCAGGGGAGGAGAGGTTGTTTGCAGAGAACTCTGCTAAGAATTCCAATTACAAAGAAAAGAATTATTTTGTAATATAAGCACTACATTTTAGCTTTCTAAATATAGACTTTTTAAATTGGATTTTGCTCCAAACTAGGTCTATCTCACCGTCCAAACATTATCTAAAGAAAATGTAACTAATAGCAATATAAACATTACTCCATGTAGTCAAACTATACCCAGTCACAGATTTTCAGAGCCAGGAGTGAGACCTGAAATTCCAATTGCTCCCTTTGCATATAAGGAAAGTGATGCTCAATAAGTAGCTATATCAGTCCTGAAACCCAGCTCTCTAAACCTTTGGTTGCAGTGTTCTCCATCACACTACAGCTGCACTGAAAGTAACCCTTCCCTGCAAGGCCATTCAAAGTGGAACTTCTATATACCTTTTCTGAATTATAAAATCCATGATGGATGGACTAAAACACTTTATTAAATTTTTAAAAAAAGTACCATTTAACTTTGAGGAGTCCACTGACACTAAAACAATGATGAATTTAATACAGTTCTCTATGTTTTCTCAAATGTATGGCTTTCTCTCAGTACTACTAATAATGTATTTTATCATCATCCTTAAAATTTAACCTTAAGAAAAAACATTCCTTCCTTTTAAACATATATCTTAGGCCATGGAAGTATCTTCTGCCAAATCAAAGTTCTCCCTTTAGAAGCCATACCCAGTGTTACATGGTATACGTACAGTTGAAGATATTCAGCTGTAATTCAAAAGAAGAGACGTGCAAGATCATTTTTAAGGTCTTCATATTTCAAAAAAATCAGCATCATAATATCAATATGTAAATTATCCAATTGTATGTTTTCCGTTTGTAAAAACATTTTAATAAACAATATTAAAAATAATGCCGGATGCTGGAGACCTGGGTTCGAGTCTCAGTGTCTGCCCATGCAAAAAAAAAAAAAAAAAAAAACTAACCTGCTTCTTTATACCAAATAGATGTCTTAGACACAAAACCATTTTCACCTATCTCTACAAAACAATATTTATGAAAAATTTTAATATCAGGACTCCAGTGTAAACAATCCTATTATTAAAGGTCACCAAAAAGATAACATACTTTCAGAATTTTGCCCAAAAACATGGTATTTAAACATCACATCAAGAAGCATCTCCAATATGAATGAAGCTCATCTGAATAGGACTAGGGTGAATCGGAATACAGGATGATATTGTCCATATTTTAAAACTTCAGTTTCTGTGTGAGATCAAAGGGAGAGATGTTCAACTGGTGCAAATCTTATATTTTGGGTAGCACATTACCTAAATTAACTTGTATGGTCAGTTCAGTTGAACACCATAAGTACATGGAATCTTGAATGGGCTGTGAGATCTTGATGGTTTGTCTAGGTTAGTGTGATGCCTTGATTTATTCCAGACTAATTTGAGCAGTGAATAAAGAAGTATTCTCAAAGTCCCATTGCGGGGCTGGGGAGAAAGGAGGAAATATTCATTTTCCATTTGGCGTACTTCTAATATTCTCGCAAGCAGTGGGAACAATCAAATCAAGAGGCTGGGCCCTCCATCTTGGAGTCTGTCCCTATGAAACTTATTCCTTCAGAGGACAGACTAAGCCTATTCTTAGTGCCTAAGAGTCACCCCCAGCAGATGAACTCACTGCCACCCCCCTTACATGATTCCCTGTATGTCCCACATGACTCTCCCTGGCAATGTGGGACAGAACTCCCAGAATGAGCTGGACCCAGCATCATAGGATTGAGAAGGCCTTCTTGACCAAAAAGGGAAAGAGAGAAATGAGAAAAAAAGAAGTGTCAATGGCTGAGAGATCTCAAACAGAGTCAAGAGGTTATCCTGGAGGTTATTCTTATGTATTACATAGATATCTCTTCTTAGTTTATGGTGTATTAGAGTGGCTGGAGGGAAACACCTGAAACTGTTGAGCTGTGTTTTAATACCCTTGATTCTTGAAGACAATTGTATAATGATATATCTTTTACAATGTAACTGTATGATTGTGAAAACCTTGTATCAATTGCTCCTTTTATCTAGAGTATGGATAGATGAATAAAAATATATAGATTCTAAAAACAGTGCAGGCCACGGTGGCTCAGCAGGCAGGAATGCTTGCCTGCAATGCCAGAGGACCCGGGTTCGATTCCCGGTGCCTGACCATGTAAAAATAAATAAATAAATAAAATAAAACTAAAAAATGGGGGGATATTGGGTAAAATAAATTGGGTAGATTGAAATAACAGTGGTCAATGAAAGGGTGGAGTAACAGGTATGGTATGTATGAGATTTTTTCTTTTTTCTTTCTTTTTCTGGAATAATGCAAATGTTCTAGAAATTATCATATGATTAATACAGAACTATGTAATGACATGTGAGCTACTCATTGTACACTATGTATGAACTATGTGTGTGAAGATTTCTCAATAAAAATATTAATATATATATATATTTTTCTTTTTTAAGAAACATCTCCATAATGGTGGAGGAAGGTCTTCCAAAAATACATGCTCCATAAAAGAAACAAGAACAGTGGCAAAAAATTATCAAAATCAATTATTTCAGAAATCTGGAAATTACTAAAAAATACACAACAATCCAAGGAATATTTATTCAAGAAAGAGAATCTTGTGGTGTTTTAACCTACCCTATTTCCATTCTCCCCAACTCTGCCAATAGCCTTGAAAACCAACAGCCTTCACGGCTGTGAAAAACAGCTAGCAGCCACTGGAGGGGCAGAACAACTTGAAGGTCTCCAAAAAGCATCCCCAGAAAATTGTCATTATTTGACATGGCTGACAGCTCCTGGAAAATCTTCATTCTCAGTGCTTGTCTTTATTTGACTTGAGCTCACTCTGCATAAACAGTCTTATCCCCGGGGCATTTGTCAAAAATAATCAGTGGCAAATGTTTAATACCGTAGCTACCTGAGGCAGTGATACCAACTAAAACTAAAGGGCCTGGCCCAAAAAAATTAAAAGGAGAAAATCTGCAAAATGAAATATCCATATAAGGCTTTGAAAAGCTCTTGACATTATTCCTGGGATCCTAGAAGGCCATGTGCACATACAGGGCTGGGTGCAAGAAGGGAAAGACTTGAGAAGGCTCTGAGGTCTCACCTCTGACTGACCCTAAGACTCTGCACAAACAGAACATGAAAGCCGAAGCAGAATTGGAAACTTCCTACTACAGTGATGAAAAGATACCCAACATAAATAAAGATAGCCCTCAGCAAAGGGGAGACATGGGTCAAGGCATTTAAGGAAATCTCTTTCCAGTGATCAGTTGACCATTAGGTCAAACAAGCAGGGACTTCAGAGGCCACACTTGAAAAAAAAACCACAGACTTTACAGATTAACAGGAAAGTCACTGAACAAACAAACAGCAACAACAACAAACCCTCAGGAAGGTGAGAATCTAATTTCTACAGTTGTCACCTATATTATTTTAAATACCCAGATAACAAAAAATGTTAAGACATGCAAAGAAATAGGAAAGTATGGCCCACACACAAGAACAAAAGCAAACAACAGAAAATTTTCCAGAGGAAGCCCAGACATTGAACTTATAGACAAAGTGGCTGATTAAACTATTATTCGTATGTTGGAATCACTAAAAGAAATCATGTCTAAAGAAATTTTAAAAAAGGGATGAAAACCATGCCTCATCAAGTACATGATATCAATAAGGAGATAAAAGTTACAAAAAAGAGTCAAATATAATTATTATTTCTGGATTCTGAGAGGCTGTTTTATATATGTATAACCTGGTATTTAGAGATAAAAATGAAGTCAATCAGGTCAGGATTAAGTTAATTCGGAACACAGCAGTAAGGAAGACACTGTCTATATTTTAGAACCTCACCTACCCTTTGAGACCAAGGGAAGAAAGGTTAATTTTGTAAGGAACCTAAATTTTCTATAGCACATAATCTAACTCAACCTGTCTAGATAGCTTGTTTAAACAATTCAAACACTGGGAACCCAGAATAAGAAGAGGGCCTTTGATTCTGCATAGCTTGGTGTAATGCCTGGCTACATCCTAGAATATATTAAGCAGATATTCAAAAAGTATTGGCAGAGTCCCTTGAGGGATGGGAGAAAAAATGTGGAACTATAAACTTTGCCACTGGGGAAATCCTTGATACTGTATCAGGCACTGGGGACATCCAGGCCAATAGGCCAAAGCCTTGATCTAGAGGCTTACTCTAGTGAAGCTTAGGTATATAGTGGAGAAGCTTAGCCTACCTATAGGTATGCCTTCTCTCTGGAGAACCTCTTTTATTGCTCAGATATGGCCTCACTCTCTGTAATCCAACTCTGCAACTGAAATCATTGCCCTTCCCCCTATGTGGGATATGACATCCAGGGATGAATGTCTCCCTGGAGACGTGGGGGATGACTCCCAGGGATGAATCCAGACCTGGCACTTTGGGATCAATAATTTCATCCTGACCAAAAAGGGGAAAAGTAGTGTAACTAATAAAGTATCAGTGGCAGAGAGAGTTCAAATAGAGTTGAGAGGCTACTCTGTAGGTCACTCTCATGCAAGCTTCAGTTAGACATTGCCACCTATCATAGCTTGCCAAACCCCAACCAAAACCATTCCAGCCAATCCTAAGAACACCTAGGGCAATATATAAGATTCTACAAAGGTTCCATGCACTAGGGTGGCTTTCCAGAAACCTACAACTTCCAGATGGGTCCCTGGACCAGATTTGTCCCCAAACCTAGAGGGGCCAGCCTGTCCAGAACATCGGCTAGTCCCATTTCCCTACCCCATATTATCAACAGCCCCTTCCAACATGAAACAACTAGAATGGGTATAGCCCATATAACCCTAAAGAGTGGGAGAAAGATCAAAGGTGATGGCAGAGTTACACAGAGAAGGTAGGGTTTAACAAACTAATATAATTGCTGAAACATTATACTGATATAACTTTCAGTCTCCAATACTTTCGAGCAGCTAAAAGTAAAAACCTAAAATTGTGAAATTGTAACCCATACCAAACTCTGGAATCTGTTCTATGACTAACTGTTGCACTGTGCTTTGAAATTTATTGCTTTTTTGTATATATCTTATTTTTCACAAAAAAGAAAAAAAGTTGATTGTGATGATAAAAACAGTATTTATTCCTTCTCATCTCCAATGTTCTGGAGCAGCATGGACAGCATGGTAGCCCATGACAAACTCTGGGATCTGTCCTGTAACCACTTGTTGAAGAGTGCTTAGAAAACTATTTTTTCTTTCCTTGCTTTATAAACATGCCAAATTATACAATAAAGAACAAACAGACAAAAGAATCAGTGTATTTGAAAATAGGAACAGAGGAAAAAAAGAGAATGAAGAGAAATGAACAGTGCCTCAGAGCACAGTAATCTTTCAGTCCCTATCATTTAGAAACCACTGATTGAACCCCTTCTGAGAATTAAAAAAACTGCAAAGATAAGATAAACATAACAAAATTTCTGCCCTCAAAGAGTTCATTCAGTCTAGTAGGGAAGGCAAATTCATGAATGTCATTTGGTAGGAGCCATCGACAAGGTGTTAAGGCACAGTGTGGAGAAGGCACAGAGAAAAGGAAGAGGAAGCGTATTAGAGAAGGCAATGCTTGAACTGAGCCTTAAAGAATGAGCAGGACCTAAACAAAATTGGGATAGGAAAGACCATTTAGAATTGGCAACATCTAAATCTCCCAGACCATGTTTATTTTTGTTTATCTTTGGGTATCAGTCTAACTTATTTTGGGATGGATGGATGAATAGAAGGCTAGAAAGGAAAATAAAATGAGGAAGATTCCCCATTTCAGTCCCAAACTCCAGCCTAGCTGTTCAGCAGCCCTAAATAATCCATACGACTGACCCTGAGGACCAAATTCTGAAATCCAGAAACACCTTTCTTCTTAAAAGAGTTAAAAGCCCAATAAAAAGATCCAGTTATGAAGAAGCTAAAATTAACCTTCATCAAAAGCTGGGAGTGAGGGAGGGTTTATCAGCCCGAGGTCTCTTGAATCTTTTGGCTCCTCATTGCTGAGATCAGTAAAAGAAAATGAGTTATAGCCAAACGACTTCTGAAGCCAAGGGCCACACCGCCCTTTCAGAGCCCAGCTAACCCAGCCTGAAGCCAGGTAACTTAGATGGTGTTTCTTGGGTCTCTAGGAGGAATGAATATCAAGTGAGGAAGAAGATGTGGCAAGCAGAATGCTATACCAAAGCCCACTGCAAACCTCAGGGCAATACTAAATGAGAGTGAGGTGGCTAGAGAGTCAGGTGGTGGAGTAGAGGCCAGAACGCATGCCCAACCAGAAGTCCACTCTCCTCCAACTATGTCAGTTTTAATACAACAAAGTTCTCTGACAAATGACAAATATGTTAACATCATTAGAGCACACATCTAACCAGGCAAAATAAATCCTTTTCTGAACCCTCAGGTTAATGACATGAGATCATAAGGAGTTAGTAAAAGAAAGGGTGACATACGGCTAGCAAAGAAAGATCCTCTAAAGACACACATAATTTAAGAAGCAAATGATTTCAAGTCACCTATATATTTCAAAAATCCTTGGAAATGGGAACACTGCACCATGGAGGCCACCCGTCTCGTATATCCTCCCTGTTCATTCTAAAGTAAGGATGGATAGCTCCATGGGTTACATGCATGAGGCTAACTGAAATAAAAGTTGGAAAATTAATTTAATTAAAATTTTCAAAGGCAAAAGTTAAGCTCGGTGTCAAAAGAGACTGAGATTTCTGATAAAGTTATTATATGATGTTTTTAACGAAGGCATCATAAATTAGTAGGGACAGTAAGAATTTTAATTTATGATCTTCAAATTGGCAACTATTAAAAAAAAATAAAGGTCCTTAAGCCAATCACCAAAATAAAAACTACAGATGATTTTAAGGATTAACTATAAACTACAGCAACATTAAAGTCAAAAAACTAGAAGGAAATATTAGTAAATGCCTCTCTGAACTCAAGATGGGGAAGAACTTTCTAAACATAAAAGCAAAAAAAGAAAATTGCAAAAACTGATAATAGCATACTTCGTGGCTCAACTATGAATAACATTTATGTAATTGTAAAAGTATAAACACTGAATACAAAAACTAACCTAAGCAAAAAGGGCAATGGGAGAAGGAAGGGTATATTGGGTATGAAATCTTTATTCTTATCTTCCCTTGCAAGAAATCAATAGATAATGTCTAAAACTGAAAATAAGGAACAGTAGTACAAGTGTGTTGTTAAAAAAAAAGTAGAACTCAAACTTCCAAAAGAAATCAGACTAAATATGGTTGAAAGAGTTGAAAGGTTGCCCCCAGGGCACAGGAATCAAGGGTGGATGATAACCACAATATTTCTGCTATTGAGCAATGACAGTTAAACATACAAATATATTCAAGTGAAAAAAATGCACAATAAAATAACAAGGATCCCCTTTTTTCTCTATCACATTAGCAAGATAAAACGGCTAGTAAACAAGAAGCGGCGCACCCATGCAGGTCCCCACACACATACATCCCCACACTCTGCCCACAGGGAGTGGACACTGCGACCACCTTTTGGAACACTTTTTGACAACATGCTCCAAAAGCCTTAGAAAAAAATTAATGGGCATTCCCCCAGTGACACCCCTATAGTAATCTATCCTATGGGAAAAAATTTTCCATGCATACATAACCTTTTATTAGCAGCATTATTTGTAGTATTCAACATCATGTAAATGTTCAACAATGATATAAGAAACAATGTAGTGTCATTTTAAATCATACTTCAAAGAATACAAGGATATGTAAAAAGGCTCATAATAGATTTTAAATTTCAAAAGATACAAAATTATATATCTATCATATTCTGCATCTTATTTAAATATAATATAAATATACATATGTAGTGGAAAAAAGACTGTAAGAAAACAAAATCTTTTAACAGTAGCTATCTCTTGAGTGTAATTTGCAGCAACAGTGTAACATCTTCGAACCTTTCTGTATTTTTCAGTCCGCACAGTGAGCACATACATATTACTCTGAAAGCACAGACCCTTTCTGATTATTTAAATAACAAGAGGTGGGGAAAAAACACACAGATGTTAGCCATTCATGGCCTATACTGACTAGAGCAAGTCTTCTCCAAAAGGAGAGGAGGTCTTCATTACAAGGTGATAAAGACATCTCAAGAACAAGGTCTCAGGTGCCCTTTCTTTCACCACCCAGGAAGAGCTCACCTCCTCATTATTTCAAGGGCCTGCTGTTGTGGTAGACTAATGGGCTTGATGCTATTATTGTTTCCATTTGTCTGATGAAACCTAACACAGACAGTACATGCCCAGTGGAAAAGTTAGGATCTGAATCTTAGCATCTGACACCAGAGCTACTTCCCCACAATGTTCTTTTGAAAATGATCTCTAAGTTCTTTCTCACAAAGAACTAAGGCCCTGCCCAACTAATACCGTTAGACTGTTTCCTCACCCATATAAGATTCTATCTACTAATTTATAAAAGAAGAAAAATTGCTCAGAACAGTGAACTCAAACTTTTGCTGCACACTGGCATTACCTGGGGATCTTTACACAGTTCTGGTGCCTGGCTTCCACACCAGACAATCCGATTTAATTAGTGAGGATGTGATCTGGGCATCCGGATTTTTAAAAGCTCCCTGGTGATTCTAATGAGTTTGGGAACTACAGGCCTAAATCAAAAGACTTGTTAGAGGAGGGGTGAGAGGCTCCAGAAAAATACTCATAAACATTTATACCCAACATTGCATACAATTTCAGAGATGCACAAAACCCTTTGGTCCTCAACTTAAAACCCCTGGACTTGTGATCTCAAGGATCACTTGCAACTCTCAAGTTTTATTCTATAGTTGAAGAATTATCATATGGCAGTTTTACTAAGGCAAAAAGGGAAACGATTGTCAGGGCTAAACTAAATTAATAAATAATAATAAAGTCAAAGGATAAACTTGATGATTTTTGCTTTTCTATTCTGAAGCACAAATTCCAAGGCTACTTCATCAGTGGTTTCCTTTGGGATGTGTATTTGGGAGAAATGAGGAAAGAGATTATCAGTATAACCTTACATCAGAACTATCCAAACTGTGTTAAACCAAATGCAAACATTTCTGGACTAGTGAATAGCTGTCATGATAATCAGGGAAGAAGAGAGAAGAAGGGCCCATTATCAAATCATTTTGAGAAACTGTGCATTAAGTAAGTTAAATTTCAGAACTTCTCAGAGACTTTAAAATTTCAGCACATTAAGAACTTCATTAACATCTTGAAAAGCACTTTCTTCTTCCTCAGAACATTGTCTGGGAAAAGTCACCTTAAATGAGGTCACTAATAAATTTTAACAGTATTTTCAGTGACTCCTATTGTAGACACTAAAAAGGCACTTAGAGATCCATGTTTATAAGAATCAAGCCTGAAATTCTTAGTTAACTTCTCTTTAAAGATTTTCTTCAGGAGGAAAAAGAAGCAGTGTAATATAATGCTTAAGTGCAGAGACACTGGAGCCAGGATGCCTGGGTTTGAATCCTGGCTCTATCATTTAACAACTCTGCAACCCTGAGCTAGCCCTTTAGTCTCATGTGTACCAAATTTCCTTATTTGTGAGTATCGATGAAAAATAGCACTTTTTGTAGGCAAGTTACTATATGTAAAGCACTTAAGTAGTGTCTGCCTCACAGTAAGCACTTCATAAATGTTGCTATTATTATTCATACCTAAAGAAAAGAAAAACTCAATCACTCTGAAAATGAGATTGTTCCACTGGTCACTAGCTGCAAGTTTTGGCATATTCCAACTGGTAGTTTTAATTACCCTTTGAATATGGTTTGTTTTTATAACTTTCATAGTGTCAAGTACAGTGCTGTATATGACAGAAGAATTCAAAAGAAATGGGTTGATTTCATCCAAACAAATGAGAGGCATTGAGGGTGGTGATGTGACTGGACTCCAACCTGTGTGTCCGTGTTAAAACACCAACTCCAACATTCCCTAAATGTGTATCTGTGGGCTGGTTACCTTTTCTGGTCTATTTCTTCATCTGTAAAATTCAGTTAATAACAGTACTTATCTCTCCAGGTTCTTGCAAAATTATTTTATATATATTCAATGCTTAGAAAATTACCTAGTATATGGTAAGAACAAAGGGGTTAATTCATACTATCTTCTTGCATGTGTTCTGTGAATCCTTCAAATCCAATATGAAATGCTTATTATAATGTACATCTTACAAGGTAAAAAATAAATATTAGCCATGTTCTTTTGCCTTTGTTGTATTCACAAACTAAATAGAGAATTTAAATAGTCACAAACACAAATCACAGATTTTAGGAGAGTCAAGGCAATTCTGTAAGATACATGATGATGTTCCAATATTTCAGATTTAAAATGACCTGAAAAGTATAACTCCCTATGATGACTATTTATTTCATTTCGCTCTGAAATGTTTAGAAGCTAGAAAAATACATACAATTTGCACCTGATCAATGTTCTCCAACCTGCCTGCAGGCATGTGTTCATAAACTAGTAAGACTTATTGCTAACCAATATGCCATACTAAATTGAAATCAAGATATTACACAATTTTTCAATAAAGAGGTGATTTAAAAAGTTGGTACAAATGCCATAAGGATGTCATTGTTGGCATCTTGTTACATTTCAGTGGCTGGTAGAAAATGAGATAAGATGGAAGGTTTACAAAGGGTCAGAGCTCATCAGACAAGATTATCTTTTTTTATCAGTTCTAGAAAGCACATCTATAGGCTGATAACTAAACAGTTATTCTTTAACAATACTGACAACAGACAGTATTTCCAAATCATTCTAACTAACTGCTGCTACAGAAGATTCTGCAAGGTCACTGTGAATTAAAGGGAAAAGAAGAGTTCTACAACGCCTTTGTGAATCTTGATTTGATGTTTATTTCTCTATGTTTTTACAAAAAACTGAAAGAAAATAATATACATCCAAGGGCATGATATTTCTCTTGTATAAGAATGTCAGTATATTTTTCATCCTATTTAGCATTCTCTATTGAGGATCCTAATTTAAATAATAAGACATAAAATTCTTCAGATGTTACATGGTCTTTAAAAATATCAACAAAAAGTCTATCTTATTAAATTGGTTTATAATTTTTCATGCACTCTGTGGGCACTTAATGAAAGACCTCCTCTACGACATTAAATATACTTCTAAAAAAAAAACATTTTGAACATCCCAACACTTATTTTTAAAAAATCTGAAGCTATTACTGCCAAATCCATTCTTCAGTCCTTAAACTTTGAGTACAGAACACAAAAAGTGGAAGTAGGAGGCAGCCCCTGCTCTGCCCTCCTAGGAGTGGATGGTGTACCCATCAGACCTAGAATTCGGTTTTTTTGACTCACGGACTTGAGCTAGCACTACTCCCATAAAATGTGATTTAGTCCATTCTCAGCTGACTTAGACCATGCCACAGCATAACCCAAGAACCTTCAAATACGCACAACCTCCAAAGCAAAAACTAATGTAGGCAAGGATGCTGAAACCCCTGTGGGGAAGACAGACTAATAGCAACCCCCCAAACCACTTCCTGACCCCTGACACCTGTGAATATGTTACCTGACAGGCTAAATGTGACCCTGAAACTGTGATTAAATTAATGACTTAGAGATGGGAGACTATCCTGGATTATCCAAGTGGACCCAAGGTGGCCCAAGGGAGATGTGACTGTAGAAGAATGTTTTGAGAGATTCAACACTGCTGGCCTTGAAGAAGAAAAGGAACCATGAGCCATGAGATGCAGATGGCCTCTAGAAGCTAGAAAAGGTGAGGGAAAAGTTTTCCCAAAACACCTCCAGAAAAGAAAGTAGCCTAGCTAACACCTTGATTTTAACCCAGTGAGACCAGGGTCAGACTTCTGACCTACAGAACTATAAGATAATCTGTGTCATTTTAAATCACTAGACTTGTGATAATTTGTTACAGCAAGAGAAAATATATACCAGATGAAAGGTTATTCACATGGTCTCAAAGTATCACCATACAGACTGCTTATTCACTACAAAAGGGGAAAGGAGCTTTTCAAAACTAAGATCTGGCAGATATCACCTTAACCAACCAATCAAATGAGTAGTACCAGTAATGAGACAACCTAAAGCCATGCCTCTCCTCATATGACCCAAGAGGAAATATCTATCACCCATGCAGTATTCTTGCCAAATGTTAAACCTGAATCTAATTATGAGGACACTAACTGTATTTATCATTATATAAGAAAACTGGGCTAGACTCCTGAAAAATGTCAGTGTCATAAAAAGCAAAAAAGGAAGGGAAATCATGTTCTATTAAAGGAGATATGACAATCAAATGTAATGCTTGACAAAAAAGTTTATTTGGTACAAAATTTATATTTTGACTAGTGGATTTCCTAATATAACTTATGTAGATGGCTTGATTAAACACCATAAGTACTTGGAATCTTGAGTAGGACATGAGATTTTGTTGGTTTGTCCAGAGTGATGCCCTGATGAATCCCAGAGTGATTTGATCAGTAAGTGGAAAAGTATTTGCCAAGTCCCCTTTCGGGAATGGTGAGAACGGGGAGAAATTCAACTTCCCCAAGTTGAATTCTTGATATTCTCACAAGCAGTGTGAACAACCAAAGCTACAGGCTGGAGCCCCCAGTCTTGGGGTTTGTTCAGATGAAACTTAATCCCACAAAGGATAGGTCAAGCCTACTTAAAATTAGGCCTAAGAGTCACCCCCAAGAGAGCATCTTTTGTTGCTCAGATGTGGCCTCTCTCTCCAGCCAAAACAGCAAGCAAACTCACCACCCTCCCCTGTCTACGTGGGACATGACTCCCAGGGGTGTGGACCTTCCTGGCAATGTGGGACAGAAATCCCAGAATGAGCTGAGATTCAGCCTCAAGGGATTGAGAAAACCTTCTAGACCAAAAGGGGGAAGAGTGAAATGAGACAAAGTGTCAATGGCTGAGAGATTCCAAACAGAGTTGAGAGGTTATCCTGGAGGTTATTCTTATGCATTAAGTAGATATCACCTTGTTGTTCAAGATGTAGTAGAGAGGCTGGAGGTACTGCCTGGAAATGTAGAGCTGTGTTCCAGTAGCCATGTTTCTTGATGATGATTGAATAATGATATAGCTTTCACAATGTGACTGTGTGATTGTGAAAACCTTGTCTCTGATGCTCCCTTTATCTACCTTGTCAACAGACGAGTAGAACATATGGAATAAAAATAAATAATAGGAGGAACAAATGTTAAATTTAGTTTGAAATGCTAGTGATCAATGAAAGGGAGGGGTAAGGGGGTATGGTATATATAATTTTTTTTGTTTTCGTTTTATTTCTTTTTCAGTTGTTTTTTATTTCTTTTTCTGAATTGATGCTGGATGCCAGCAGCCTTTCCTGAGAGAAGGTATCTTCCTCTTGATGCCTTAATTTGGACATTTTCAAGGCCTTAGAACTGTAAATTTGTAACTTAATAAACCCTCTTTGTAAAAGTCAACACATTTCTGGTATATTGCATTCTGGCAGCTTTAGTAAACTGAAACATATGCATAGGGAGAGTGAGAAGGAAGAACTGTGGCAAACTGTTAATAGTGAATCTAAGCAAAAAATACATATAGTATTCATGTTCTATTCTTCCACCTTTTCCAAAATATTGCAATTTTGCAAATTACGAATTGGAGGGAAATATCCTCATAGTTCCCTACAATGCCTACCATTTCCAAGGTTTCCTCACATACTGCCAGCAGTCTACATGAAATAGGTGGTGGTCTTCAAACAGCCCACATGCTTCCACCAACAGCTCTTACGTTCTGCTGCTTTAGTCATACCTCAAGGCTCCATAGCTGGAGTTGGGTTTTGTTACAAGGTAAAAACTTTAATATGGTATTAAAAGACCAGTTTTGGAAAAAGACTGGTCAAATATCAAGCAGGAATCATCTTTTGACGACCTCAATACTGGGTTTTAGTTTGTGTGTTCTTTTGTTCTATTACTATTGCTTCCCATACCCCATATAATCTTTACTCTGTGTTTCTTTAACTTCATCATTCCCCTTTGTGATCTGAGAGAGTTACAACCAGGGCAGGAAACCATGGACAAAGAGCAGGACTGGCCGCATCAAAATGACTACAAAAACATTCAAGTCTGCCTCTGGCTCCCGGCCCACACGAAGAATATTGCAGGCAGCCCAGGAAGGCTCACCTCCTTCCTGTAGGACTCAGTGCTTTCCATATGGCAGTTTACAAACATCAAAGAAGATGGAAGAAATTCTCTAAATTCATCAGATTAGGCCCATTCCCTCCCTTCAACTGTGGAAGAAAGTCGCTGATACCTCAAATTGCCTTTTCTGCAAAACCTTTTCCCCCAGAATGCTAAGATTTTGCAATGCTAAAAAAGAAGGCCTTACTGGACTATTATATGGAGGATTCAAAACAAAAGACCTCCCTGATGGGAAGAACAAGAATTAAAATGTTTGTGTACCTACAATAATAGTACAGAGGAAGAAAACCTGGACTTGTAAATAAAATTAAGTTGTTCTTCTGAAATACCTAACTACAAACAGGAAAGGCTCAGCATGGTTTCTATGTATGCCTATCCTGTTTCTAATAGAAAGGACACAATCAAGCCAAAACAAACATCTGTTAACCAGTTAAGTTTGTTAATGAAACAAAATTGCAGCTGGTTTATCAAAGATCAAAAGTGAAGTAAATTAGAGAAAGGATGTATGAACAAAGCCGGTTTCTAAAAAATAGTGGCTGAAGAACTCTAAACCCACTTGTCAAGTTAACACAAATCCTGGATTTTGCTTAGACCACTGATTAGTATTTATCTGGTATCTTTGTAGAGACCATCCTCACAGTTTAAATCTAATTATTCACTCTAGAACTTTGTCTATATTGTGCATTTTGCAGATTTTTCAAATATTATCTTATACTCTACATTACCTCTCTGCTTTTAATTCAACTGAAAGGTTGACTTCTATAAAAAAGGGCAGTAAAAATGCGGTTTGCAATTTTCTAGGAAAGTAGTCCAATCCCAGGCAGAAGTACAGTAATAGCACTTAACATATCATAATAGGCACTGCCAAAACTCTCCATCACTATCTGAATACAGAGATAAGAGTACCTACAAACATACCCCCCTTATGCCCCTGCTAACTCAAAATGTCTCAAACAAATTACATGGCTGACTCATTTGCTAACTTTAATTTAGTGAGCTAATTGATGTTTATGTACTGAGAAACATTAATAGATTGGAGAGATGAAAGCACCTGAGAAGAGTCCCATTTTAAATAATGTTGTGACTAAAAAAGAACAGTTTTATCAAATCTTCTGTACTTTTATGTACAAGCCAAGAAAATTAAGGTATAACCAAAGCAAATACATGGTGAATTTTACAATCAAAATAATTCTTTAAAATCTGCTATTTTAATGGGGAAACCAATCAAATTTTTTCATATATTAAAAATAACATACAAAGATAAACTACATAAAAGGAATTCATTCCAAGAAACATAAAGATGTACCACTTATTAAATAAAATCTGAAGGAAAAGGATGAATAAAATCTTTGCCATTCAAGATACAATGAGAATAAATGAGAAAAAGCACTTAACTGTTAACTAACGTCAAAGCTATAAAATCCAGATGTTCTCAGCACTGAAAGTACAACAAATGTACCAAATAGGTATATGGGCTACAACAGTAAATTCCTGAAAGCTGCTGACAGTATCCAAAATTAGTCAAGTTACACTCTTTGCAACCTTAATGCCTGGAAGAAAATAACATCAGGAACTCAGAAAATAGACTCATCTGTATGTCATTCAGGACAGGATCATGTGTTATAGAAAAGGCAGCTGCAGTATCAAATACATCTAAAATTCAGAGTTAAAAAGAATGTTTAACACTCATTTTAACAATAAAAAATTCTCTAACATAATATTTCTACTTTACCTGAAGCCTATTTCATTAGAAGTCTAGACAAGTTCCAACTTGATAAAAGCTCAAAAGTGGAACAAGCTGCCATGCCTCACAGTGCAATAGATTCATTCACTCTTCATTTTATCTTTCCCTTGACCCAACTAACTAGTCTGAGACGATCCAAGTGCTCTCTCAACAATGTCTCAACAGCCAGTACTGTCTGCTCACAAAAAGTCTTCAGATACTGCTATTTCAAAGAACTTCTAAAGCTTAATTATAGGAACAACATGAACTACAATTTTTTCCTTCCCTGAAAGTATTTGATCCACCTAGTCTTTCACATTATAGTAGGTTTCTGACTGTCTGAGTTCAGTTATTCTGAAACTGACTTTTATCCATACCAATTCCAAAACTCAGGTTATTTTGAAGAGTATGTTTTGCAAAGCTGCAAAAAAGTAAGGTCTTTTATTTAAGCCTTTATTCAACTTTAGGTTGAATATACATAGCCAAGCACTCTCTGAGAAATGTGAAATCTGCAATACAAAGGACACCAATTCAAAGGAATACTAAGAAAGTCAACAGAGAGGGGGACATTTCTACTCTATAATTAGCAGATAAAAAAATACATTTCTACCCAAAAGATCCAGAGTTGCCTGAGACTACAAATGAGTCCCCTTAATACATAGAGATTTCTGGAAACCTGCCATATCAAGGAACAAAATACAGGAGATTGGAAAAGTCCCAGGAAGAGATAAGGAAGATCTGCTCTAGGGCAGTGACAAGGGACTGGAGAGGAGAGGAAGACAGAGTGAGAAAATCAAAGGAGAATCTAAAAGTAAAGTTCTCCTAATATATGGCATTCACACAGCACAAGAAATTGATGTAGGATGTATATTTGTCTTCTATCGATGGAAATATTTCAAATTGTTAACATTGCCAAAAACCCTAATAAAACATTTCCTTTACCCTAAAGGGGGGGGGGGGGGTGACAATAAATGACCATACAAGCCAAGACCACCACATGTGATTTTTATCATAGTTTTTCTCTTTGGCCTTTTAAAAGGCATCCTTATTTTTTTCCTTAGTGATAATATCATTGTTTTCGTAATTATGTTAGAAGGGTTATGTTAGAAGGGTTTTGTAAGGTTCTAATAGAGCTATTTTATTTCTTCAAGAGAAAAACATTAAACACCTTACTTAATATTAGAGGTTAAATGTCTCTTATTCCAACTGAAAGTTCCCACATTGTATTCTGCACTGGAAACACACCAAGATTTGACGCTTAATAAATTCCAGGAAGATATTCTCAACAAAGTGAAATACCAAGAAATCTGTTCAAAATTGAGCTAAACTGATTTTATAAAAATGCCAAAACCCAAATGTTCAAATGGAATCTTAATGCTACAAACTGTGTGGTGATAACTGAAGTCTCTCTTAGAATATCTGACTTTCCAAAGTCCTCATAATCTGACCTAATTGAGCTTTACCACTTTTAAAGAGAAACGCTAATACTACCCTTTAAGGAGTTTCCTTACCAAGTCAAAGATAAAAGTTTTATCTTCAGCGGTTTAATTCATTTCCTTCACCAAAGAGAGCTTTCTTAAGTAAATACAAAGAAACTATGCTAAGGAAATACCTAATTTGAATTTTAAACTATCAGAAGATGTGCAATTACTTTTCAGAAAGGCAGGAGCCCTTTTATTTTAACTGGCATTGTATTCCTCCTAGCAGTCACCTAGCAATGATGATGATGTTAAACCTAATTAGATGCAGATTTACTACTTTCCCTACTGCTTTCCCATATTGCTAATATTATAAATAGCATCTGCCTTAAAACTCTAATAAGCTCACTGTAACTATCAAATTTAAAATACTGGAAATCTATTTGGGGGAGAGGGGACTATTTCTAACCATTTGAGGACTGGAATAGATACATTCACTATAAATGAAAAGTCACCATTGATGACCAGTATAGTACACAGCCCAGTGACAAATACTCTGAGTCAGACTGTCTGGATTAGATTCTTGGCTTCCCTACTCACCAGTTCCATAACTGACCCTGGACAAATTACTTAAGCTTCAAGCCTCAGTTTTTCAGTTGTAAATGAGGGATAACAAATCTACCACAACACCTTATGGTGATCAGCCAAGGATATAACAAATACAAAGCACTTGGAATACAACCAACATCTAACACTTAACTATTGCTTACTGTTGCTACCATTTTTCTTTTCTTTTTTTTTTACAAATGCAACTCTCAGGCAAAATTAACTAGAATAATAGCTTCTTTGAAACACCTTCGTTGACTAAATTGTGAGAACTAAATCTCTGAACATACAATTTCCATTTATATCATAAATTTCCTTCCACAATACTAACTCTACCACTTCTAACATATCAAGAATGATATAATCTGCTGACACCCAGGTTGGATTCCCAGCCCATGCACTTCCCAAACAAACAAAAAAATTCAACAGAGGGTGCTGCCATAACGGGATACTCACACGGAAAAAGAATGAAATGTGACCCCTGCCATACAGCATACAAAAAAAAAAGATGATAGAATCTGTCTTTCAAATGTAATACAAAAAGTCCTATATACACGAAATTATAGAATATCCAAGCTATACACACATTCAAATTCAGCAGCTAAAACATGGAATTAATCATGGCCAACAATTTACATATGACGGTCTTAGTAAAAGAAACTCAAAATATTTTCTATAGTACAAAAATGTTCACATAGGCTACTTGATGGTCTGGATCCCTGTGAGAACCCGATAAAAGCTGCAGACTCTGACCCTAGAAAAAAATGTGATACTTTAGTTATGATTTCAGGGGATTTGTGGTCTACATATACAAAATCATTCACAGATCCCAGTTTAAGAAATTCTTTTATATGTATTTAGCGAGTTTACATGGTTTTTAATTATTTACAACTTTTAATCTCAAAGGGCAATATATTATGATGTAGTTATTATTACCTTTTCAAAGGAAAATGCTATCACAAAATATAACACAAACATGTTGTCAAACTGACTTGACCTGACTTTTATTTTTACTTGTTCTTTAAGTACTAGATCATTATTATGATTTCTCAATACAGTTAATCTCCAAATTTCATCAAGTGAAAAGAAAAATTCTAGGACACATATTCTCGGCATTTCTTGTTATTTGATAATGCTAACGGAAAATCTGAAGTTCAGCATAAAAAAAAGCAGTAACAATTACACGGTAAGCAATAAATTACTCTTTTTTTCATCTTAGACACTTTCAAACTTGAATTTTCTTTTAGACTAAAAATGCTTCCATACAGATGCTACATGGAAAAATATACTATAAGGTTAGTAAGAAATGATGTGCAAGGTTAAAGAGAACAGAAAAGGGCTTGTGGAAAATTTGTAGTGACCCCTCTACTATGAATGAAAAAACACCCTGGATCAGAAAATTACCTACCTGTATTATTAAAGTACCTCAAACTGTCTGAATAAATTTATATAACCTTATAATTTTAAAACCTTAAAATACTTTAAGATAATGCACATGTTTTAAAAACAAAGATATCTACCTCCATCCAGTAATGGTGCTACATTCCCTTCATAAACTTCCTCATGGTATAAGCTTTTGTGTTTGTTTCGTTTTTTAATTTTTTTCCTATTGGAATAAGCTTTTATAAAAATATTTCATGAGAAACAGAGGTACTTAATTCCTGTGCTAGACACAGGAATTAGGAGTTGAGTCATTTTCTGTATTTTTTTTTAAACAAACGTGATTAAGACAATTTCTTAGGTTTACCTCTCTCTTTACGTTCACATACTCTCACAAAGAATCGGGTAGGTTCCACAAACACAAATACCACCAAAGAATAAAATAAATATTGAAGAAAAAGACTAAATTAAATATGGTTAAGAAATAAATGCCAAGCTTTAAAACAGCCCATGGAAAGGCAAGCTATCTGGTCCTATCCAGTTTCTAGAACTGAAACTTTCTATCATTGAGGGAAATGGGGTCCATCTACATGGTTTTGGGTATCCAAAACAGAAAAGCAAATCATAAGGAGCATAACTTTTTCTAATACTTGTTTCATTTCTAAACATAACCACCTTTTTCTATCAACTGTGGTTAATGATTTACAAGAGGTAAAATGAACTGATATCAGCATATCAACATATCCATTTGCCTAAAGGGCAGGCAACAGGCACATTAACTGGGTGGCCTGAATTATAAACAATTGCTGTGGTCCTATTTTGCTTGTAGTTGAGGAAATAATTTCAGTAGCTTTGAAACAAAACAAAGGAATTCCCTACACAACCAAAGATTTAAAACTGTAACAGTAACTTAAGGAGAATTTTGCCCTAAATTTATAAACACTGTAGAGGTAACCCAAGGCCCAGAGAAATCAAAGAGTCTAAGAAAAGATTCTGTATGAGTCAGAATAAACATTTACCTACACCCAAAGAAGACTGGACAAAACAAATGACTTTTAATTGAAACAGGAGGGCTTTAAGTTACATCCAAGAATCCAAGAATGCACAATCCAAGAATGCACAGATCATTGGTATTAAAATTAGAAGTCGGCAAGTTCTTCCTTTTTGAAAATACGGCAAAGAATATGCATTGGCCTTTTTTAAATTTTTAAAATAAATATAATCCTGCCTCGAGGAAGGAAGATTGAAGCTATCCTTCCAGATTCCTTCAATCACTCACTGCTTCAAAATCACAACTTAAAAAACAAATCATGGGTTTGATTCTTGGTGACTGCCCATGGGAAAAAAAAAAAAAATCACATGATCATCATGTCAAATCCTTGGTCAACCAACAAAAAAGCCCTTAATATGCTGTAGAACAATACAGAACAATTTATATCATAAGACAATATACACATTTTAGAATATAAAAGCCTGCCCTAAATGCAGAACATTCAGTTATACCAAACTTTACTCAGAACTTTTATCCGTATAAAATTTAACTGAAACTATAAAAGTCACATGGGCAATATTCAGAATGTTTTAACATTCTTTCTTCACTTACCTGGTCTTTCTCATGGGGTAGAAGGCTGACAGGTGGGAGCGAGGCGGGGAAAGCATTGGGATATTTGGGAGCCCCTTTGCCATCTAAGCTACCGTAATTGACCCTGTACTGCGGTCCGTCTTTCAGTAACCTTCCATTGTTCACAGCACGCTTGGCCCCCAGTCGCAGCCGCTGTTGAAAGGCTGGGTTGTTGGTGGTGGTTGTGAGATCACTTTGACTTCTGAGATACTTCTCTATGTTCTTCAGGGAGGAGCCATTTGGTTCCTCAAGTCCTTCAATTGCCCTCCTTAAGAGTTTATTCCAATCCACATTGCGGAGATCATTACATGATCCTCTAGACCCCTTGGTCGACTTAGGAAAAGTGCCTGGTTTAACTGATGAAAAGCGCCCAGGGTTGTCTGGGTCCTTATAGGAGGCAAGGCCTTTGTTGGTAACTTTGAGAACTGAGCCATCCTGAACACTAAGTTCCAGCTGTTCAGAGACTGTCTTCTTATCCAGCCCATGGGAAGTACTGACCGCATGGCAGATTCTCTCTTCAGAAGGCCTTTGCTTTTGCTTTTTTATTTTCTGTATAGCTTCAAGAATCCACTCTGTATAAAGTGGGTTTGCAAGTTTTACCATGGTTGACAAATGACTTCTTCAATACAAAAGTTACCCATAGAGGTTCTCCTTCTATTTAACAGAACTTGCACAATTAAAAGTCTTTACAATTCAATAAATGGGTAAAATATTCCAGACCATATTAAGCAACATCTTACAAACATCCATCCTTAAGAGGTTAAAAAGGAGACAAACAAGCAATGTTGAGAGTTGTCTTATTTTACCAACAGGAAACACTGTATTCGGGCGACGAACATCATTAACTAGGAGGTTAAAACCTTAAAGGATAAAAAAAGAGGAAAAGGCTATTAATAATGGAACTTTTAAAAGTAAAGAAAGATTCTTTATTCTTTATTAGAGTGAGACACCACTCTAATAAGAAAAAAAATCCCCCTGAAATGCCCATGGAAGTAATTACAAGAATGTATTGTGTGACATGGCTCCTATGACCATATTTTTCAACCAGAAACTGGGTCACAGTCTGAGAAGGAATTTTTTTTTCATTTATTTATATGAAGCAATTTACGGGGCATTAAGAGATCACATTTGTTATACATATCTAATGAATCAACTTTATTGAAATAAATAACATTTGAAAGTGGATCAAGATAAATGTTTATCACAAACATGTAAAATCAACATCAAAGAATATTCTATGCAACAAAAATTAGTTGGAAATACATAGAATTTATTTTTTAAAAATCTTAAACTTAAAAAAAGGGGAGACAATAATACCAATTCTTCTATTTCAGCTAGTTTTTACACACAAGAAAATTCCCATGCAGCCACTTCTCTGAAATCATATCTTCCCATCCCTTTGTAAAGGGTTTAAGATACCCTCTAAGCCACAGGTTGGAAAATTGGAATTAATATAGTAATATAACTCTTCACTTTCAAATAATGTAGCATTCTAGGTATCTTAATGCCCAGTTAGCTCATGAAACTGCTCAATAACAGGCAGGTTTGTACAAATCTGATTCCATATGGACAGTGGCATATGTCTCCTGGTGTACACAAAAACCACCACACATCTCCAGTCTGGTTGGTAATAAGTATATCTTCAAAGAGCACCAGAAAAAAAAAGTGCTCTGGCCCAGGAGGGGAGCCAGGCCTACCTATAGGCAGCAAGACCCTCATCTTGCTCTCCACTATGAATATTCACTTAACTCTTTTTATGGCTTAAAGTTTACAGAGCGTGTTCACACGTAACTTGTCATTTAATCTGCAGGACAACGTTATTGGTAAACTGAGGCTCAGAAGAAGATATAATTCACCCAAAGTAACAGTCAATAACTGATCTAAGCCTCAAACATCATTGTTCTAAACCCAAGCTCAACATTCTTCCTCCTCCTGAGCTAACCCACTCTGGCTAGTTCTGCCTCTGCAGCTGAACTGAGGTGGTCTGGAACCGTAGTCCTGACACTGCCTAGTGGAGAAATCTTGGCTAAGGGACTTAGGCTTCAATCACTTTACCTGTGGGTAATAAGAGTAGGCAATAGTAGTATACTCCTCACAGGAATGTTGAAAGGAATAAGTGAAAACAGTATTTAATATTCAATAGACAGCAATTATCACTTTCTATCAAATACAACATCTATATATACAGAAAAAAATCTCATAAAATATAAACTTAAAGTTATCTCTGGTCATTTATTTAGATGGAATATACCTAGAAGGGGAAAATAATATATCATTCCTCAAAACTTTGACCAGATATACTAAAGAAAATAAAATTTGCTCCCAGAGATTCTGAAGTGTTGCCAAAAAACAATTGGGCCATTGAATTGTACTTTTCAGTAAACTCAAAAGGGGAAATTTAAAAAGGATTATCCTCTTTGTCATTAGTAAAGTATAAGTTCACTCCCTCTCTTTCCCTCAAGTTTAGAAACTTGGGGCTGAAGGGACCTTAGGGTCATCTAGTTCAACTTCTAGTCCTTCAGTAAAGGTTGTTTGTTCAATATCCCCCAACAGATGATAGCCATGAGTCTCTACTTAAAATACTTCCAGTGACTGAGAGCTTGTCACTTTTTAAGACAGTTCACTCCACTGTTGGACATCTCTAATCATAATATATTTCTTGCTCACAGGAGCCAAAAATCTGCCTGCTCGTAACTATTACCCATTAGTACTACTTTCCCTGAAACAATCCCAAGAAATTCTTACTATTTCTTCAATATCACAGGCCTTTAAATATTTGCAAAGAATGATCTTTTGAAAACTACTAACAAGCAGACCCAGACCCCACTGTACCTCCAGTCTCTCCTTAAAGCACTCCCATCCTCGGTTTTCTAACATCTCACATGGTTTCTAAGTACCTCCTTCTTTTGGTTGCTCACTAGTTTTAAAATCTGGTAGTCCACCCATCAACTAATTATAAATGCAACCCAAGGTTACATGAACTTTCTAAAGAGCCCTGCCACACAGTTGGCTCATGCTGAGCATGCAGTCAACTAAAAATCCCAGATCTTTTTTCAAAAACGCTGTCAAGCTAAGTCTGTCCGTCCCCTTTCTGTGCAAATCTAAAGCCTAAAATTTTTCATTTATAGCAGTTCAATTTCACTTTGTTGGTTTGAGTCTATTTTCCAACCTGTTAGAGATGGTTTTGAATCTTGATACTGTCATCTATGCCATCTGCAAATCTAATAAGCACTCCTTTTTCTGTCATTATATAAATCATTGAAAAAATGTTAGACTTGGAACAGTGTGTTTAGGAATGAAATCATGGGCTTTCATAGTGCAACCACTTTCAGGATAGAACACAGGAATCACTCTTAGGTTAGAAAGTTTAGAACAGGAAACTGACCTTTTCCAAAGTAAAACAGTTTGGGGCAAAATTTCATTAGAAGATATTTCACTGTGTCCAACTAATTATTTCATCTTTCATCATTTATTAAGGATGAATTACAACTAATTTAATTTGACTGCACAAAATACAACTGCAGGAAGCAGAAGAGATCACAGAAGAGTATTCAGTATTGCAAAGTTGCTTTCAGACATTTTGATAATGTAAGCAAATGAACATACATTAGAACAAAATGCATTCCAAAACTAATAAATACCCAAAATATATTTTCACAACAAGCTGTTACCACAATCCTTACCCACAATCCAAATAATCATTCATATTCATTACCAACACTTTTTATACATTAAAAAGAAAATAAAATAAGGAAAAATACCAGAATCGACGCTCTAAACGTTTTAATAGTCCATGACAAAACTGAAGATTGTCCAGGTCTTGAGGCAAATCTGCCAAAAGAAAAAACTAAATGTTAATTTGGGCATAAGAACAACTCTTAAATGCAGCAACCACCTATGGATCTCCACAACTTTCCACAAACAGCTGCAATGAGTTTATTAATACAAAAACTAATACATTTGGTGATACATTAACTCTTTCAGACCATTAAAAGATATTTATGAACATGGAATTTGGGACAAGAAATGAAGCCCTAAAGGCAATGCCTGAAGAAGCAAATTTCTCTCTTCCTAAATGCCAGACGTTTCCCCTACATTTTAAAAATCAGGTTTGTGATAGAGTCCTAAGAGAGAATCCGATCATGAAAAAAATCCATTACTCAAATAGCCAGGCAGATATAACATTTTATCCAGAAAAAAACATCAGGCGTCCTTTTAAGGTCAGCATTTACTTTTCCAGGCAGCATTCACTATTCACCCAAAGGTCACCTAGCACCTAGGTACTGATTGGGCCTATCAAAGTATGGCCAATATCTTCACCTAAAAGAAGCATGTACCAGTTTTCACAATAGTAAGTGTGTTTTTACACAGGCACATTTTAGGACAGGAGTGATGCTTTTTATTTCAAGGCAGAAAATAAACGTAAAAGCCACAACTGAGAATAACTGCATTTTTGATCTTATATAAAACAACCAAGCAACCTTAGAGCCTCCTTCTCCCCTCCCCCAGTCACAGACATGCACCCCACTCCTCAATTTAATCTCAAAATTAGCTCTCATCTGACACCAACCAACAGAGTTAATTAGGCAGAAGCAGATGTAACACAGCAGCTCTTTGCTACAAGCAGAATCACAGTGTTTAAAAAAAAAATACACAGCTAGCATAGGAACAAAATCAGAAGTCTCTTATCTGTAGCCAATTCTCAACTAAACACATGTATATTATCCACTTTGGATATTATCTACTGCAAATTTTTTAATCGTAGGCTGGTTTGTTTCTGACATCCCACTGGCCCCACTGTAAATTGGTATAAGCTAAGAGAATAGATGGAAAACCAATTTAATTTTAGTCTAAGCAGTATCTATCTAGACAGGCAAATCTAGAGGAAGAAAAATGCACAATTCATTCAAAAGCCAATAGAAATGCTCCCCCCCATGCCCCCCATCCCCAATTTGGAATTATTCACACCACTTCTTTTTCAGAGCACTGGGATTTGTTTCATATGCAGATAGATCGGTCTATCAAAACTTTAAATCCCAAGATATTATTTTCTTTTCATTTTTCTCTATAAAAACTTAAAGTTGGACCAAAATGCAACCAAAAAGGAAGAAAATCATTCCAAATTAATTCTGGGAACTCACATTACATCAAATTAAATTATTCTATTTTCTATGGTTTTGAATCATTTTAAACTACAAAATAATATGCGTAAATTACATGGTTGTATCAGTTTTATAATAAACACTATTCACATCATCCATTACAAACTATTCCAAACAGATCTAGAGAAATGCTTAGTACAACACTGAGTTTTTAACTTTCATTGGTATTACATAAATATTCAGAAATAATCATGTCAGCATAAGAAGAGTCAAAATATCCTGGGTCATAAATATTATGTGAGGCCTCCTCCAAGCTTTTACTAAAGCTATGTGTTGTTTCAAAATCAGTGTCATAACAATCAAGTGAGGAGATTATGGGTGAGCCATTGTGGGTGAGCCAAAAACAGTGGCAGAAAAAATAAGGGTTAATAAAAGAGTTTACTTTTGTCACCATGAGTTTTACTTGCTCACAGTTATTTTTAGCTCTCTCACTTTTATAAGCTCCTAGATTTGTTGCAAGCCCCTTATGTAACTGAGTGAGGATCCACAAATCCTAACAGTATCTTCCCAAATAGAACATAAACTGCTTAAGGGAAGGGATTTGACTTCTTTTTCTTCTGCGATTTCCTAGCACAAACAACTGACACGGGTGCTCAAAATAACATCCTGAGTTAACAAATGTCTGCTGCCTGACATCAAACATCACCCATACAGTGATTTTTGTTAACTTTCAAGTCTTGGATGCATCTATTTCCCCTAAAATCAATGAGTAAAGCCCAAAACATGAATTGGGAGATGAGGTTTTTAAATACTAATCAAAGAACAACCAACAAATATTTAACAAAATGATGTTCCATGCATGCAGCCCCATGGTAGGTACCCTGAGGAAGACAAAACAAGTGTAAAAACCAAGTTTACTTTCCAGATGAAGGACAGGCATAAGAACACATAAAAAGTAATTAAGAATTAACCAAGAGCTGAACTATAATAATAATATCAACCACTTCCTGATACCTACTCTAGGCCAGGTAAACCATAAAACAATCCTGTAAGTTACCACTGTTGCCCCATTTTACAAAAGGGAAACTGGGGTTTGACTCCATCAAGGCCTCTTCAGTATTACAGTGAAGGATTCTAATTCAGATACCAAAGCTCAAGCATTCCTTTCCCTCCTTGGAGTTCTGCTCTGGTGAGGTCTCCTGCAGGGGCACCCCTGTGGGCTAAACATTATGGCCATTACAAACCCTTCCACTCAAACATAGCGGCTCCATTTTAAACTGTTTTATTTGTTGGACTTTCTCCTTAGATTCACTTCAAAGGAAGCGTTTCTCTGATTACAGAAGAGAAAGAGACTGGGAACAACTGTGACTTTACCTTGCTCAAACACGAAGTGTGATAAAGTACAAAAGATGGGACTTACACTGGCCCTTCATAGGGCAGAACTTGGATAACTGCCTGGTCCCCCACCCTAATTCAAATCCTAGCATGGCTCAATGCAAGCAACACCTCAGAACCCCCACAGCTCTTTGTCTGACAGGAAGCTTTTAGCTTTCTTACCATTATGGCATTCATTTCTCACTGTATATGTTGCTTAATTATGTACTGATCTCATTTCTACTAGACTGTAAAATTCTTAAGAACAGAATTCATGTGTGATTCATCTTTCTATGCCCGGACATTTCCCAGGACCTCAACGTGAACATAAAAGGGGTTAAATGTATATTTATTAGACGAATGCATCAGTGAATGAAGGGAATTTAGGAAAAGGCAGAGAGATAAGAATGAATTGTCAAACAAAAGGAACAGTGAGTCCCTATGCCTGCTTAGAGCAGGTACATGGCTGAAGAGGGTAAGAAATGAAGTTGGATGCGGGAAAAGCCATTTTGAAGCATGTGAACATGACAGATGAAGTAACAGGAAGCAACTGCAGGAACAGGTAACACAATGAAAGTACATAACACATAGGAGAGTGCAGAAACTTTGAATGTTTCAATCACTTCAGCAAAAGTATCTATCCAGTATGGGTTGGAAGGGTTGATTGAAGGAACAAACAAAAGCAACTACTACTATTTTATCTCTCCACAGCTCAGTTTGGTTCAACTTATAGATATGCATCTAATCGGTAGCAAGCCCAGAGTCAGCACTCAATGAGTATTAGTTGCACTGAATATTTAATTCCCCATCTTTTTAGAGTAACACTAAGTTTTTTCTCACTATTCATTAACAGAGAGTTTTCAATTCATAAGCTAATAATGTTTTCTAAGGATTTCTAAGAGGATAAATCACCATGAAAATTATCATTCCAACTAATACATATTATATTAATTGGAAGTTTAATTTTTCATGGCATATTCTCCTAGTTGACAATATCCTTGTTATGTCATTAAACTATACTTGTGTAAATCTGCCCCAACAAACAATAACTGAACCATCAATAAACTATTAAGGCTTCCATAATCCCTAGCAGAGATTAGTTTCAACATCATCATCATAAATTAGCAAAGATATGTCCCAAATTTCCCGGTGAAGCTCATGAATTACATTTGCACAGTCATCCCTGCATTTAAGTGCTCAATAGTTTCAGTCTCTAGAATTTAATCACACTGTTAGGAACCTCACAGGAAATTTGATGCCTTGTAAAACACAGGATTTTAGAGAAAAGATGAAAGTCATTTGAACTCTTTCAGGCCTTTGGAGCCAGGGTACAGTGATTAGTAATGATGATATAACTAAGCAGTTTCACTTAGAAACAATCAACTATATTTAGAATGTCCTTTTTGGGCACTAAAAATTCCTACTCAATCCTAAATTCCTCTCTAATTAATAAATAAGCTTTAGTCCATTTTTAATGATAAAGACTGACAACAATATTACTAAGAAAGAACACCTGACATCTGAACTTTTAAAAGGTTATTCTGAAAAGATAGGCCACTTCAGAATTCTGTGTTAACTTTATTACAGACGTCTTCAGATCAGATATACAGATATAACCTAAAAACAAACTAAGGTTCTCCTTGGGGAATGCCAAGAAAATTATAACCGACTCAAAAAAAAAAAAAACAAAAAAAACGCATGTATGTACACATATTTCCATACAATTTCAAGGGTTTAGAGAATCTCTAGAGTTCATTAACTGACCCCTGGTCACTCTTAACTGCAGTTACTCCAACATATACAGGGAAGCAGATAATTTCATCCAGTTTTACCATAGCTATAAATATGGGCTTTAATTAGGACTATATGTTACATTAAAAGTAATAAAGCGATTTTCATTGGTTTGGGATATTATCAAACAATAGGCTTCTGAAATCTCATTCAACAAGTAGATGTGCTGTGGTCAGAAGGATCTAGAGCGTACAGGGGTCAAGTCCCCACTTTGCCAGCTACCTAAACTGTGGAACACTGGGCATGTTCCATCATCTAAGTCTCAGCTTTCTGGTCTGTAAAAATAAGAAGAAAAAAAACCCCTGCATTGCAGAATCGCTAAGAGAAATAATTGAGATAACAAATATGGAAGAACCAAGGATGGTGGCAGACACATAGCAGGAACACAATAAAATGCTAGCTCATAAAAGGGAAAAGGGCAGCACAATCAGCTGGAGACCTGTAAAATCTAATTTGGCTGAACTTCTGTCAATATGACCGTTTTCTCCTAACAGACAGGGTAAGTCAGAACCAGGCTTTCAGTTATAGTTGAAGACAAGTAAAATCCAACACAGAGAATAGAAGAAAGTGAAGAAAAGCAAAAATAGATTTGTAATAATGAGGCTGGGGTCAAGAGTGTATTTTACTCCTAGTTATACATCTTCAAAAGTCAATAAAGCTTTTAGAAAGATAATACTGCATAGGAGAATATATTCTTGACCTCAAGGTAGGAAATAATTCTTAAAACAAGACACAGAAAGCACTAACCATAAAAGAAAAGACCAATAAATTTGACTCCATTAAAATTAAGAACTTCTGTTCATTAAAAGACACCATAAAGAGAGTGAAAAGGCAAACAGAGAATGGAAGCCATTTGCAACATATACACACAACAAATGACTTGTATCCAGAGTAAATAAAGAACTTCTAAATAGCAATAAAAGACACACAGTCCAATTTCTTTAAAAGGGCCTGGGGAGACTTGAACAGGAATTTCACAACTGAGGAAGAACAAACGGCCAATAAATATATGAAATGCTGTTCAACCTGATTACTGAGGTAAATCCAAAATTACCAGATTAGCTAAAACTTTAAAAGTTAACAATATTGAGAATTGGAGAGGATAAGAAAAATGGGAAATCTCCTATGTGACTGAAAGGAGTGTAACTGGGTACAACCACATTGGAAAACAGTTTGGTACCTAATATAGTTGAAGACATGTATACCAGATACCAGACAACTAGGGCAACTCTACAACTCATCATCCAAACACAGATACTTCGGAGAATTAAAGATGTCATATTAATCACACTTGGACAACAAGCAAAACTAGGATAAATAAGTCACCAGAGCTATCAACTAGCAATTCCATTCCTTAGTTTACAACTCAGAGAAACTTATGCCCATTTGCACGAGATGATATGAACAAGAACGCTCCTAGCAGCTTTGTTCACAATTGTCCCAAACTAGAAATATCCACCACCTATTAAATGGATGATACAAAAATTATGGTATCATAATAGGTAATAGCTAGCAAAAGACTGTGGAAGTTCTATTAAAAAGGTGATCAAATGAACACTCATTCATTTTTGATGGGAATGTAAAATGGTGCAGTCGCTGTGGAAGACAGTTTGGCAGTTTCTCAGAAAGTTAAATATAGAATTACCAATGACCTGGCAATCCCACCTCTAGCTATATACCCAAAAGAATTGAAAGTAGGGACTCGAACATATATTTGCACACCGATCTTCATTAGAGGCATTACTCACAATTTCCAAAAAATGGAAGCAATCCAGGTGTCCATCAACACATGAATGGGTAAACAAAATGTGGTATGTATACATAATGGAATATTAATCAGTTGTAAAAAGGAATAAAGTTCTGATGCATGTGACAACATGGATGAACCTCAAAAACGTATTTCACTCATGTTGAGCGAAATAAGCTAGATACAAAAGGACAAATATCATATAATGTCACATACGAAATAAGCAAAATATGCAAATTCATAGTCAGAAACTAGAATACACGTTACGAGATGCCAAGTGGGGGAGAGGGATGGGGAGTTAATGTTTACCTGGTACAGAGTTTCTGTACATGGGGTGAAGGTAAAGTTTTGACAAAGGATGATGGTGATCTAGGCTCAACATTGTGAGAGTAATTAACACCACTGAATTGTATATTTAAAAAGGGATAAAAACAGAAATCTTAGGTTGTGTATAAGTTATCACACACATACACACAAACAAACAGAACTGTACAACACAGAGTGAACCCTAATGTAAACAATGAGCTAATGTTAATAGTTTAATTATAATATTGTTTCATCAATTGTAACAAAGGTACCACACCAATGTAAAGCATAAATAATAGGGAATAACTGGGAAAACTGGATATGTGTGTGCAAGGGGTAATATGGGGAACTGTGTTTCCTGCATAATTTTTCTGTAAACCTACAACTTCTTTAATAAAAAATTTCACAGTGCTTTGGAAATGCAAATTAAGGCATTATAGTGAAGAAATATCCCTTCATCCCACCTCTCACATACATGCACCATTTACCATTCTGCAAGCAAAGAGTCATACCATTATCGCTCACACATCCCTACTTTCAAAAATGTTCCTTTTCTCTCACTTTATACAAACGCAAACATGTATGTACGTGGAAGACTAAAGGCTACATTACAGAAAACTAAGAGATTGAAAAGTTGCCTTTAAGAACCCTGGCATTTTAGTAAAGCCAGACCAGTTAGTTAGGCCTTCTAAGTTTCTGAAGAATCTTAAACTTCCTCCCTCGTGTTGTACAGTTCCTCACTACTCACCCCATTTTACCTTTCATTTACATTATACCTTACATTCAACAACTCCCACCTTATCTTCACAAGTTGTGCATAAAATAAACATATAGTGTAATGGCAATGACATAACAGTCACTCTACTCAGGCCTAGGTAGTTTGCTGGAAAAACTTTTGAACTTCTTTTACTGACCATGTCATCACCATCTCCTTTAATGTTAAAACCTTCCTCTGTCACTACCTTTTTAAATTTTTAACCATCACTTTACTTCCCAAGCTTTAACCCTCAAAGTTCTCAGGTAAGAATCTTATTCTTTCTGAAACATACAATATAATCCTTTTCTCTTTAAAAATATACTGCCCCCAATTCCTTTTGACACATGTGTGAAGGATTCATAAATAAAAAAATAGTGGAATGTTTTATTTCAGGGCTATTCCAGAAAATCAACAAGGTACAAGTGAGCCAAGGAGAAGGTCGTTAATTTTTTTTTCTGGAGAACCAATTAACTAACCACATCCTAAAACAATTAATTCCTAACAGCTACTTCCACCGTCTGTCCATATATTAGGTCTTCATATACTCTTGACTTGAAATTTCCTATTACTTCCATCCCAAACAAACTTCGTTCATTGGGTTTCTATGCCTATTTGCCACATCCGTAATTTTTCATTCTATCCCTTCACAATCCCCACCTAATACTGTCTTTATCACAGCTGAGCACCCTCTCCGGATTGTGTGGCTTAAGCTCCTTCACCTGGCAGGCCCTCCTCTGATTTTGCAGCTTCATCTCCCACCACTCCTTGCACTTGCCCCTACGAAACTATGTGCAAATGCGAAAATACCCAATGTTCTTTGCCAACGTAGTATGTGTGCCTCTTCCTAGGACACCTTGCTCTGCTTCTCCTGTCCCTTCTTCAAGACTCCAGCTCAAGTTTCAACCAAGAAATCCAGTCTTTCTCCCAAACACCTCTCTCTGCCTCAACCTCACTCCTGGTGCAGTCCACCAAGCCACATTCAACAAGACCTACATTGCCCACCTGAACCCACCTTTCCTCACACCTGTCTCCTTTTCCCACTCCCCTGAATCCCCAGTTCCCACAAAATTTTCTGGTACAGATACATTTTGCAAATTCTAAGTAGCCACCCACCACTCCCTTCCACATTTAAGTCAGATCTGCTGTCTCAATATTATCTTTCACAGTTTCTCCCAATCTTAACCATCGCATCCTTCCATGTTTGTTTTATGCCTTCATATACCACAAGCTAGTAAACTTTCCTTTTCCAACATGCCCATTCACCCAGATAACTCCTTCCACCATAGCAAACCAATTTGCTTCTCACATGAGTCAATACTTCAACTAGCCAACACCCACACTGCACTCCTTTCTCCACATCCATCACACCCAAACCCATTATTACTCTGCCCCCAGGTTAGTGCAATCTCACCCTACTGAAATATTTCACCTGTTCTAACATATACTTTTAGGTCTCCCTTCCACATCTCCCAAATTGCACCCCTCTCTATTCTCCCTTCCGCACCTGCTTCCTTCCACACCTCGTTTTCCCTCCCATCCCACTCCTCACCAATCCTCCCCAGACCTCACCGGCCTCCCACGGCTCCTACCAGTTCACTGCCACTCAGAAACCCCCTCCAAGCCCCCGCCTTCCCACTACCCGAGCCCCGCCCCCACGACAGAGCCCCGCCCCCCACCTTCGTGCCCCGCCCCTTGTCCTGGAGTCCCGACCGAGGGGCGGGGCATGTCCTTCCTCCCCTTTCCCCCGCCCCCTACCGTCACGCTCAGGGCAGCCTGACCCCGAGCGGCCCCGTGGTGACCCTCGCGCAGAGGCCTGTGGGAGGGGCGTCGGAGGCCCCCGATGCCCCCCCCTTCCGGCCTCCTCCCGCCCAGTCTCCTCCCCCTGGGAACGCACTGGGGGCGGGTGACAGACCTGGCCGCGCGCCACCGTCACCGTGCCTGCTGGGGGCGCTGCCGCTGCCTGAAAAAGAAGCCGCGGCTGCCGCCTGGAGGAGGTGCCGTCGCCTCCGCCACCGCTGCCGCCGCCGCCAGGGGTAGAAACTAAGCCGCCGCCATTTTGTGTCCCCCTGTTGTTGTCGTTGACATGAATCCGACATGACACTGATTACAGCCCAATGGAGTCTCATTAAACCCGAGCTGCGGCCCCGCCCAAACGTTTCTCCATTGGGTGAAGCCGCAGACATCTGAGGCCACCCGTTGGCCTGGGGGCCTGTCCGTCACCCATTCACTAATCATTCTGCACACCATTGGGGCAGGTTCCTGCCGATCATCTTGCCTCCTTACGGGCACACCCCTCAACCCATCCTTTCTCCCGTCCGGACCACCCCGAGGGCGGGCCCATTGCCTGTACCAATCAACAGACAGCTAGGCCCGCCTCTTCCGGGCAGCTATTGGACCAGCCCTTTTTCTCTCTTCCAGACACCGCGCCACCTCTACTTCCACCTGCCCGCCCACTCTACTGCTAGAAATGGATTGGGTCTACTCGCAGCAGAGGCGCTTGGCTTTATTGGCTACAGATGACGCCAATCGGGGGGGGGGGTTCTTCTCCTTTCCCCTCCCCCACTCAACCCCAATCCCCCTAGCCCGCAGCTAAAGTTTGTGTGAGAGCTGATCGCTGGCGGCGGCCGCAGGATTTAGGGGTGGGCGCGGGCGGGCGCGCGCGGGCGGGCACGCGAAGTTAAAATTCGAGGTTCTCAGTCGCCAGTTCCCGTGGTGGAGTGCGCGGACGGGCGCGCCGCCCGGAGCGTTCCATCCCGCCCCCTCCTCCACCCTCTCTCCTGTCCCGTCCCGGGCGACTACTCGCCCGCCCCCTGGCTCGCATCCTTCCCCCCAAACACACCCCTACCCTGCAACCGCCAGGTCGGGTGCAGGCAGGACGACGTCGCTGCAGCCTACTCGCCATCCCATCCCGAGGGGGAGCAAGCCCCTACCCACCGGGCGTGCACCCCCCAGCTCCACACTCGCCCGTGTCTGCAAGCACGTGCACCGTTCGCCGCTGCCTCGGGCCACCCGGGTCCCCGGCTAACCTCGCCTGCAGCCGGGCCAATCGCTCGCTGCCCTTTGTTGCTGCAGCCTGGGTCTCCCCGCTGCCTTCCTCAGCCTCCGCCTCGTCCTTTGCCTGCCGCCCGGGTCCGCAGCGCCGCGCTCCCCCCGCCCGGGACCCACCGCCGCCGCCTCCTTCTCCTCCTCCGCCTCCTCCTCCTCCTCGGCTCCGGGCTGCAGCGCACAGAGCCCGAGGCAGCGCCGCCCAGCCCCGCTCCCCCCGCGCCGCCCGCTAGCCCGCCGGGCCGGGCCGGGGGCGCAGCCCGGACCCCGCCCGCCCCTGTCCCCGCCCTGGGGGTACCTGCCTCCGCCCTGGGGGGCTCCGCTCGCCGCCCTCGGGAGAGGGCGGGGATGCCGGTGTCTAGGAGGATGGGGACGCTTGGGCCGCTCGGGTGGGGAGTGTGCCCGCGGGGCCCGAGCTGAGGTGCGGTCCTCGCTGACGCGCCCCCCCCTCCCGCCGCCAAGGGCCCCAAACTTCACCCTTCGCACAGGCCTCGCGCCTTGGGGTGATCACGGTGGTTTGGCTGAGGGGGACGCCTCGGGAGCTGTGGCTACCCTGACCAAGAGGAAGAGGGAGCAGTGACATTCAGCAACTGCGGACAGGGCACGGCGGCGGCATCGTTGGGTGGGAAGTGGGGATGCCAGACGCGGGCTGGAGCGGGAAGCTGCCCTCTCCCGGGCGCCCCGGCCAGCGAGTTGCTGGGAGCCCGCCGGATGGCAGAGGTGCTGGGGGGAGGGGCGGGGCGGCCGCTGGGGGCCCTTCCCCCTCTGCTCCAGACAGGGCGCAAGGGGAAAGCCGATGGCTAAGTTCGGTTTTCCAGGCTTCCCCTGGGCCCCTCGAGTTCCTGAGGCCCAGATGAGGGAGGCTCGGGGCTCCTCTGGCCGCCCAGGCGAGGCCACTCTAACGCTGCCCGCATGCCTCCTGGCGCCCTTCGCACTCCGAAGTGAGCGTGCCTCGTTCATCCCGGAGATAGATGGGACGCTAGCTGGGGAGACTTCAGAAAATAGACAAGGTAGCCCCGAGAAATGGCTCCTACAGAGTTCGAGCACGAAGTTTCCCTTCCCAGGCGCCATTTCTTCGGGAGGGGGCGGAGAACTATAGCTTTAAAAAATAAAAACCAAGTTTCAGGCATGGTAACCTTGCTGACCACCTGTTGACTGAAGTCTATCCCCTGGAGTCAGGACAATATTGGGCCCTGGCGGGTGGTGTAGGGTGCCAGGGAGAGGAGGCCCCCGGCTTCCTGCCCTAGTTGACTCGTACATCCTCATGCCACTGACACTTCGCAGCAGCAGCATCTTTAGCTCCCCATTAGAAACCACTGTACAAACTAGGTACTTTGTTAGAGCAACTTATCTCGAGTCTTATCTCAGGCAAATAAAACTGGCAGCAGAGCCCTGTCCTAAAATGCGGAAGACCACAGAACACATCTTTTTTTAAAGATGGTCTGCTACTTTGGGGTGTGAGTTCCCCCTACTTATATGCTTCTTGGCAGCAAGGTGAGAAAGGAACTAAAACAAAGGACAGTGTTGGATGAAAGGATAAGAAAAAGGGAGAGGGGGAGCAAAAGAGTTGTAATCCTACACTCAGAACTGTCACAGTTTCCATTATAAACCTCCTTTTATAGGTGTTTTATTACTTGGTTGTTAGTTTTAAAAACACACACCTCTTTAGATTAAATCTTGACATTCTGAAGCTCGGCCCAGGGAAACAAAACACAGGGAAAGCTCCACCCTTGGCTACTTTTTGGGTTACATTACTGATAAAAACAAACAGCAGTTTGAGTTTGCTCAGAGTCTTTCCTTACCGCTTTTATTTAGTATCTTCAGTAGCTTGCTTTAGGTGAATTTTTACAAGCCATTAATTCATAATTCAGTCAGAGTTCATTTAAGTATTTCAAAGACAGCGACATTTATAAGGTGTGCTTTTTAATAATGCAGGTGCTGGGATTTTTATTCTCCAAGAAGTTACTAAGTAAATTTTAAAATCCTGGCAGACACTTTAGCCTTTAGGTTTTGTATTTTTTGTGTTTTTTTTTCTTATGGTCTGCCCAGATGCACTTTATTTTGTAAGTTACATTTGAGTCCCCCCAGACTGCATTTTATCTCAAGCAATAAAAATAAACCATGTCTTAATTAAAAACAAGTTTTAAAACCCCAAACCTGTACACTCAAACTAAAGCACATTAAGGATGCAACCAAGGACAATAAAAGCCAAAACCTCCATTTACAACGTCTTCAGCCAATGAATTGTGGGGAATTTATGAGCATCTAATACTCATTATTATTCATGAGTTATCTACATTGATTTCCAGTGCATCAAGAACTGAAGAAACATCTTAGAGAGAAATGGATCTTGTTTGCCTAAGCTTGTGCTCCTATAAACCCAGGAACTGGTGAACACAGAAGAGAGAAATAAATCTCTTCATCCAATGTCTTGGTATGTTTTCTGAAGTTGTTTTTCAGACAGTTCTCTGACAGGGGTGTAGCAAGGAAAGGGAATGTGTTGCTTTTCCACTGACACTCTCCTCTTGGGTTACTTGTCTTTTGAGAAAACTTGGCTCTTCAGATAAGTAGGACTGGAAAGGAAAACAGAGAGATTTACCCCTAAACCTCTCTCTTATCTGTGGTATCTCAGGTACTCTACTAAGATAAACAGCTCAATTAAGAAGTTAACTTGGAATTAGCTTGAATTGGAAACTAAGCATGGTGAAAAATCGCAAGCATGCTGTGCTAGAGAATTTTTTATTTGGGAGGCTCATCTGACCCACCCTCCTGCACCCAAAAATCAGCTGCCAATACGGGCTGGAACTACTGCCAGCTACAGGCATACTGCTTAGCATGGCCCAAGGATCACTGGCAAAAAAAATGGTCTGGAAATAAGTGTTTAAAACTTCAGTTCCTTGTTCCATCCCCTTACTAGAAAGGAAGTGTTTTTTCTGTGATTTCCTTAGCCAGGAATTATGGTCGCTCGCACTGGGAAGATTTCATGCTCTGACCTGTTTGTCCTGGAGTCCTGAGTAAGGGTGAAAAAGTGCACACAGGCAGTTGGAGCCTCAGGGAACCAGGAAGATTTGATCCTTTGAGTTTACTTGCTCGGAGGCAAGTCAGAAAAACAGCCTGATAAGAGGCACCACATCCACAGATGCACTAACAAGTCCTGAATGAAACTTGGGTAAGGTGACAGCAACCAGACACCATGAACTGATTTGTCCAGGGTGCAGTCCATGATGAATTCTGTTTATGTTTGACTAGTCACTTAAGAAACACTGGTCTACACCTCCCTTCAGCTGCCATGTGGAATGCTTTACTTTCTTTGACCAGAAACTGTTCTCTCAAGGTCACAATGAATGGTTACTTCAATCAAGATGGAAGGGAGGGTATAATTAAATTATTAGTTATAAACAACTAGCTGGCAAATTTAAGCTACACACCAATATTCTGCACTCCCACCCATTCCTACATCTTGCTTAAAACCTTTAGTGACTTTTAAATGCATTCTAGATAAAGTCCATCTCTAAGACTGGGCACATCTGCATCTAACCAATATCTCACATCTCCAGCTTCTCTCGGCCCACTCTTCCATGCCAAGTACACACTGTCCCCTCTGCAGGCGTGCCCTTGCTCTCCACCTTATCTGATGAAGACCTTGAAAAAGGTCTCCAAATCCCTGCTTAGCTCCTGCCACCTCTGTGAAATTTTCCTGGTCTTTCCCAGGTAGCCCCCAAGACTTGGAGTATTCCTTTATACTTTGTACTCAAGTGCTTGTTAGGGGCTCAGTTAATATGTGTTGAATTACTGAATAAATAAAAGCAACTAGAACACTCTGTATTTTGTATTTTCTTATTTTGCCTTGTCTGTTTTCTTAACTAGACCATGAGCTTTTCTGTGCACAGACCCACTTGTTCATCTGTGTAAATACCCTGATGCCTAACACATAGAAGCTACTTAATAAAGAAGCACCATCCATACCTATGATTCTCATCCCTGGCTGCACACTGGAATCACCTGAGAACTTTTGACACCGTCCCTCATCAGGCCAATTTAACAGGAATATCTAAGGGTGGGGCCCATTCATCAGTACTCATTTTTTTCAAAGCACCCAGTGCACTTAGGTGGGAAAACCCTTGATTTATATAAATGACAAAGATGCCTCAACATCAAGTAAGAGATTCTGAAGAAGATAGGAGGGAGGTAAGAGATTATAAATTAGCTAAATATTGCTGAAAGGATAGAGTTGTCAGGAATTTTTTGGTTTTGTTTTTGTTTTGCTTCTCAAAGGTGAGGTGACCTTGCACTAGGAAAGTCTTAATAAAGCCTTGGTTTGTAGCACCAGAGTCAGGCTGTACCAAAGAAAATTTGAACATCTGCCTATTTATTACCTCAATACTTAATTTAGAATAGATTCCCAGTCTCAGATTTTGTAGGCCAGTAAAACTTTTAGAAGTTTTGGGGAAAGAAAAAAAAAAGTTTTGGGGAAATGACAGAGCTATCAACTTTTAATTTTGATAATAAGGACACTTTGAAAAAGAACTAATTGCCTCACACTAGATACAAAAATTAACTCAAAATGAATCGAGAACCTGAATATAAGAGCTAAAACTATTAAACTCTTAGAGGAAATTTTACATGACCTTGGATTTGGCCTTGTGTTTCATATGGCATAAAATATTAGATATTACACAAACATCATGAGCAACAAAAGAAAAAATAGTTAAATTAGACTTGATCAAAATTTGAAACTTTTGTGCATCAAAAGACATTATGAAGAAAATGAAAAGATAACCTAGAGATAGGAGAAAAATATTTGGAAATCATATATCTAATGAGGATTTAGTATCTGGACTAGATAAAGAACTCCTCCAATTCAACAACAAAAAGACAACCCAATTTAAAAATGGACCAAAGACTTGACTAGACATTCCTTCAAAGAAGATATACTAATGGCCAAAAGCACATGAAAAGCTGCTCAACATTATTAGTTATCAGGGAAATGAAAATCAAAACCAGGAGATCCCACTGGGATGGCTAATATTTGAAAACTGGAAAATAATTACTGTTATCCAAGATGTGAAGAGATTGGAACCCTCATGCAATGTTGGTGGGAATGTAAAATGGTGCAGCCATTTTAGAAAACAGTGTGCAGTGCCCTTAAAAAGTTAAGCACAGCATTATCATATGACCCAGCAAATCCACTCCTAGGTATATACCCAAAACAATTAAAAAGAGAGACTCAAACAATTATTTGTGCACCAATGTTTATAGCAGCATTATGCAAAATAGTAAAAGCTGGAAACAATCCAAGTGTCCATCAACAGATGAGCAGATAAACAAAATATAATATATGCTATAATGGAATACTATTTGGCCACAAAAAAAGTGAAGTACTGGACATGCCACAATATGGACGGACCTTGAGGACATCATATTGAGTGAGATAAGCCAGGCACAAAAGAGCAAATACCTAGAATAAACAAATTCATAGCGATAGAAAGCAGATTAGAGATTACCAAGGGCTGGAGGAAGGAGGGAATGGAAAGTTTGTTATTCCTCAACAGAGACAGGGTTTCTGTTTGGGATTATGTTAAATTTTAGTAATGGACAATAAATATTGTAAATGTAACTAATGCCACTGGATTGAACATTTAAAAACAGTTAACATGGAAACTTTGATTTATATATATAAAACTAGAATAAAAGTTTTAAACAAAACCACAAGATACCACTTCATACCTGCTAGGATGGCTATAATCAAAATGACAGACAATAAACAGTCTGGAAGCTCCTCAGAGACTGGGTAACATGTGGTAACACATGACATATGACCCGGTCATCCCACTCTAAGGGAAATGAAAACATATGTCCACACAAAAACTTAATGTTCTTAATGGCATTATTCATAATAGCTAAAATGAAACAACCCAAATGTTCACCAGTTGTTAAATGGAGAAACAAAATGTGGTAAATCCATACAAAGGAATATTATTTAGCCATAAAAAGGAATGAAGTAAAGAATTTAAAAAAGGAAAGAGTGAATGAAGCACTGACACATGTACAACATGGACAAATCTTTTAGAAAACATTATTCTAAATGAAAGAAGTCATTTTCAAAAGACCATATATTGTATGATTCCATTTCATATGAAAGGTCCAGAATAGGCAACTCTATAGAGCCAGAAAGTAGATTAATAATTGTCTAAGGCTAGAGGGAATTAGAGGAAATGAGGAATGACTGCTAATGGGTATATGGTTTCTCTTTGGGAGAATGACAATGCTCCAAAACTGGTTGTGTTATCATCGTGATGGTTGCACAACTCTGTGAATATACTAAATAACATTGAATTGTACACTTTGATGGCTGAATTAGACAGTATGTGAATTATATCTCAATAACACTGTTAAAAATCCAAAAGAACAAAAAAAGGGAAACAGTTGCCATCCACTGTGCACATCACTTCATTGAACAGAGGACATTTTAACCTCCAAAATAGTGAGGACATACTCTCTGAATAAAGGTTCACCCTTCCCAGGAAAGGAGGGTGGTAACTTCACACCAACATGCACATTTACTTTCTCCCTCCCTCCCTCCCTGCTTTCCTCCCTTTATTTCTTCTTCCTTCTATTTAAACAGTGAAACTCTCTCTCAGACTTGCTACCTGATAAGAATCTATTTAGGAGTCACGGGACTAAGCTACACTTTTCTAGGGATGAGGAGGGACAGGTCATGTTCAGTCTCATCACTGAGAGTTGTCTCCCATACGTCCAACCCAATGTACTCATCTAATTGGAGATAATTTTCTCTTATATTAGCTTTAATACAAAAGGAAATATACAGTTATGAAGGCCAGTGGCACCAAACTGAGAGTAGGACACCCAGATTTTTATCCATCTCTGCCACTAGCTAAGGAGTGTCCTTGGGCAAATTCATGAGGGGCCTTGCCTTAAAACTCGGGATTTCTGGGAGATGTAAGCTTCGCATGGGCAGCTGTATCCTCAGGGCCTAGCATAGTGCCTGGTGCATAGTAGATGCTCACTATATACTTGTAAATTAATGGATAGATTAAATCAAGGGAGTTTATTTTTTATCAACTCTAAAGTCTTCGCCAGGACTCAAATCCTACAAGTTGGTTAAATAATAAACTCTAAATCCCGGCCCTTAGTAATTTATTAACTCTCCCTGTGGCTCCCAAAAGGTCAATATTCTTGTATGTAAGGTGCCTAAAGAATTAAAGAAAGAGTGAAGATTCTGAATAACTTTCCTTTTTTCCTACCATATTTTTTTCTAATTATAACATTTCATACATTATTCGTCATAAGAAGTTTGAATAATAAAGAAAAGGAGAAAAAAATAGGTGTAGGTTCTAGCCCTCTGAAAGAGAATATTTTAGCAAGTATTCTAATGTTTTACCACGTTCATTATTTCTACTGTGACTGAAGGTTGGGGTAAAATTTTCAGCTGAGGAAACCAGGGCAGTAAAAAGTGACTCATTGGAACTTACTAGAATTTTGAGACTCCTCATTTGGATTGTACATAACATAATCTTTCCATGTCTGGAAATATTTCAACTTTTCAACAGAACTGGAGACAGGGAGCCTAAATTTCTCTTTCCATGCTTAAGGTACCCAATATAGCCAGCAACACAGCATTCAAGTTAACAGCACATCCCAAAGAAGGTCAACAGGGTCAGGCCAGTGAGCCACTGCACCAGCTTAATAGCTGTCTCTTATATTGGTAACAAGGGACTGCTTTCTGGAGGATGTGGTTGAGTTTCATTGTAACAACCTCATCTATAAACTCCTTTGGGGTTGGGATTGGGTTTGATTCATCTATATTCCCTAAAATGTCTTGTGCATGGTAGTAATAAATAATATAAAATTTTAAAAAAAGGTTATGGATCTGTTACCCATATGTTCATTTAAAATCTGTTTTTTTTAATTCATAAATTAGATTGTAAACCTCATAAGCTTAAATATTTTTATGCAGTATCTTACACATCATAGGCATTCATTAAATATGTGACAAATTGGATGGTTACAATTCCTAACCACTGTAAATTACTTCCTGTTACCCAATCTAAAACCATTGTTCTAAGCAATGCGTATGCAACAGGGGTGGCTTTAAAACCTGACATTCTAGCATTTGCCAAACGGGTATGTTCTATATATATTATATATACTACATTTGCTATATATATTTTTTCTACTACAGTATACATGCATATACATAGAGTTGCATCTGCTCCCATCTCAGCCTCTCTCTGAGATCATGAGAACTGTATTTGGAGGAGCTCCCTTCTACTCCCATAATCATTTTAGCTGTCCTCTCCTGGAGTTTGCAGCCTATTAGCCTGCTCCATGTGCCCCACTCAGTGGCTGATGTGACTTGGTGAATCCAGTATCTGGGACTGAGGTCTTCTGATTTGCTTTCAATTGCAACATCACATATGGAGTGTTAATCTTTAGTGAACAGACTCTAATGGCTCTGAGATTTTGTTTCCTGAATCATAACTGATGGCCTGAAATAGGAACTCCAAGTTCATCTTATTACTGGAGTTTGTAGTCTGTCTCTCACTGCGACAGAGATTAGTGTTCACCAGATGTTCCTTGTGCAGCCTTACATTTCACAGCCTTCCTTTCAATTAAATTGGAACTATGTGGCTTGTTTCGACCAATAGACAATGAGTGGAAGTGATGTGTATATTTCTGGGTGGAAAAAGTTGAGAACCAGGGTGGGTCATCCTCCATTCTTCCCCTTTCATTGCATGGTGGAGGATATTTCATGTGATGAGCTACCCTGAGTGGCTGAGTGGAGCAGAGCTGTCTCCTGCCCACCCCCACCCCACCTCCACCTGCTTTGGACATGCAATAGGAGAAATAAACCTTGTTGTATTAAACCAAAGAGATGTTGAAGTTTGTCTACTACAGCAGCAGTAGTAATTAACCTAAATTAATATCGCCCCTAAATGCAAATGTAGTTTGCATTTACCCCAAAGACACAATCACTGAGATTGCAAATGTAGTTTGCATTTACCCCAAAGACACAGTCACTGAGATTGTAAATGTAGTTTGCATTTACCCCAAAGACACTGTCACTGAGATTTAAGAAAGGTACCATTTACTAATACCTTTCTTAAATCTCAGTGAATGTGTCTTTGGGGTGAAAACACTTTCCTCTTCTCAATCCCTCCAAGCACCCCAGCTGACAATGGCTGTGATGGATGTTTATGTTCTTTTTGAGCTTTCTCATAATTTTTTTTTTTTTTTAATGGGCAGGCACTGTTCTCTGGGATGGCAGGTGAGAACTCTGCCTGCTGAGCCACTGTGGCCCACTCTCCCCATAGTATTTTAGTAAAACCATTAATGAGATGGAGAGAATTTGAAAGTGGATGGGTTTCTCCAGGTGAATGGAAGTTGAAAGCCTGGGAATGTACTGTCTTTCTTAGGGAAGAATTCTACTTTTGCCCTTAAAGGAGAGGACAGCAAGTCAGAAGCCGGAACTATCTCAACATTTCAACAATGTAGATTTGGCTTCCAAATCTTCCAAACTTTCTCATGACTATAAGTTGAATTTTGGGGAAAAATGTATATTGCTTTAGAATGCTGCCTCTTAAGAGAAAGGAATTCTACCCCCAGATTCTTTGTGTCCTGGACCTATTCTTGGAGCACTGAGAAATGACCTATAACTTAGCAGCTAATTTGCAAGGTAGTGGAAGTTCATTTTATTCCTGACCATTCAAGGGGTCTGAGGAACTGATATTGGGCAGTGTTATATAATTCTGTGGCTCGACTTGAAACCTCTGAGGATAAATAGTGTGGGAAATGGAGGTGATGAAGTGGGCTGAGGGAGCATGTTTGCTGAACATGGCTTTGGAGTGCTTGGTTTAACAACTTTATTACTAATAGCTACCACTTATGGAGTACTTAAACCTAAGTGATTTCCCTGCATTAGCTCATTTAATCGTCACAACAATCCTCTATAAAAACTGCTATTAGCCCCCATTTTACAGACAAAGAAACTGTGGCTCTAGGGTGTTGAGCAGCTTGTCGGAGGTCACTCAGGCGCTTCATTACACTCTATCGGCCTCTCAATGAGGACAAGAGGCCATTCTGTCTGAGCTCAAAGCTCAGGCCTGAAGCAGCTGTTCTATGAGCATCCGACTGGTTCAGGAGTCCAGGGCCAGCGCGGCACATCCCGCCCACCTCGCGCTGTCCCAGAGAGACGTGGCAACAGAGCAGTCCTGAGGGACGCGCACCCTTAGCCAGGCAGCGAAGCCCTCAAGCCTTGGCCTAGGAGGAAGCTGTCAACCCCCTTAGGAGGGAGAGGCACAAAGATGCGGTCGACACAGTGAAGGGGTTTCTAAGGCAGAAGGAAGGAAACATGGCACTTGTCGAAAGACAAGATGCCCGCAGCGACGGAGGAAACAAAGGTCCCAGGCCAGGCCCTGGGGAGGCCTGGGGTCCAACCACCTCCAGGCTTCAAGAACACAAAGCATCACTTTCTGGCCTACATAAGCCTCTCCCTTACTTCTTACAAGAGTTATTTAAGAAAGCGGTGGAGTGAGCGAGAACACCAAAGTGCTTCGCCCTTGCAGCTGCTGGAGCAGGGGCTCCTCGGCCCTGGCCGGGTGCTGACCCGCCCCAGCCGGCCCCCGCCGCCCCCGGGCCCTACGCTCTGCGCCTTTGTCATTCCTCATCCCACGGTGCCAGCTAAGTCACTCAGCTGTCACAATCAGGCCTGGAGCTGCAGGATACAAAATAACTCCCGCAAGACCTCCCCGAGGCGGGGGCGGCAGGCGGGAGGCCACGCGGGGGCCGGAAGGCCCGGCCCATTTGGGCGCGCAAAGGGCACCAGCTGCATCATGCAAGTTGCTAAATTAGCCGGGCTGTTGTTTTTCTTTTAATTTTTGTGTGAATTCAAGAATAGGTCGCGGATGCCTTGGCAGCGTGTGAATGAGACCCTTCATGAAAGAATCCACCTTGCTGAGGGGCGGCTGTTAGGCGCACAAAACTCTCAGTGAAGGAGGCTTTCACGGGAGCCCCGTGCTGCCCTCCCCGGGGTTCTGGTAATCAGCTTCCCTTCCCCTCCGGCCTGCCTCGGGGCACCCCGCGCCGCCGGACCTCGCTCTCTCCCCTGCCTCGTGGGTGCGTGCGCTCCCGAGCCCTTCCAGCCCGTGCCCTGGCCGGGTGCCCGGCCGCGCCCCTCCGCTGTGGGGGAGCCCGCACCCGGCCTTCCTGCACCGGGAGAAGGACGCCGCGATTGGCAAGGCCGAAGGTTCTGGAAAATGACAGGCTGGCTCCTGGACCTGCTCTGCTCTGCACCGCTAACGCGCCCGCCGCCCTGCGCTTCCCAGCTGGCGAACAGAAGGAAAGAATCGTTCTGTGATGCTAGCCCCAGACATTTGTTACACTAGCAGAAAGTAATCCATAAATGGTGCTTGTCAGGGTTGGTTTTATTTAACACCACACCCAACTCCTTTCTGCCAGCTTTCTCAAGCCGAATGCCCCGCATTTCTCCCGCCGTCGTCGCAGGCCTCCTGCAGCTGAGTCTGCAGGGTTAAAGGAGCCGAAGCACCCATCTCCCTGCCTCGGCTGCTGCCTTTGCCCACATGAGCCAGTGACCTGTGTCTTTACTGAGAGTAGCTAAGAGTTGACATGTTACATTCTTAAGAATGTTTTGTATATTTTTAAAGATACAGCCCAACGTGAACAAGTAACAAAAGAGGAAAAGTACAAACAACGCAAATAAACATGAAAAATGTTCAAATTCACTAGTTAGCCAAGACATGATAATCCAAAGAGAAATTAATTCTTCTCTTTCAAATTAGCAAAATAATTATTGTAATCCCCACACTGGCCTAGGTGTGGTAACTTGGGCACTCTCAGTGGGAGTCTAAATTGGTATGAGGTTTCTGGAAAGTAATTTGGCAATGTTTATCAGGAGCCTTAAAAAGATCCCATAGTAACTTTGTGGAAACCTACAACCTCCAGATGGGTCCCTGGACCAGATAAGTCCTGTAATGCAGAGGGGCGAGCCTCCCTAGAGCATCAACTAGTTCCATCCCCCTATGCCCTTCCAACATGAAAAAGTTAGAATGGGCATAGCCCAAATGCCCCCAAAGAGCAGGAGAGAAATTAAAGGTGATGGTGGAGTTATACAGAGAAGGTCGAGATTAACAAATGAATATGAGTGCTGAATCATTATATCGATATTTCTTTTTGTCTCCAGTACCTTAGAGCAGCTAAAAGTAAAAACCTAAAATCATGGAATTGTAACCCATACCAAACTCTGAAATTTGTTCTGTGTCTACTTTTTGAAGTGTACTTTGAAAATAATTGCTTTCTCCCCCTTTCTTTGTATATATGTTTAACAATTAAAAAATGCAATGTATGAAAAAAATAAAAATTAAAAAAAAAATTTTTTAAGGGCCCCAGAAAAATGACAGGGCTCTAAAGCAGGAACTTGAGAGCCAAGTAAAAGTGGGTTCTGATCCCACCATTCCAGCCAAGTGCCCTGGGAAAGCCGCTTCATTCCCCTCTTTAAACCCCTTTCCTCAAGTATAAAATGAGGCTGCTCCTCCCTGCCTCACAGGCTGTATCAAGATGAAGAGAAAAAAAATACAGCCAACTTAACAAATGGTGACATATGCTGCAGTTGTTATTATAAATTCATTTTTCTTTCTCTTTTAGCCCAGTAATCTGGACCGTCCCAAGAAAATCATCTAAGACATGGACAAAGATTCACGCGCAGAAGATGTGTATGGAAGCATGGCTTATAATCATACAAACATGAGACTTACGTACCTGGCATGAAAGGAAGAGTTAAGAAAATCCTGGTACAGCCAAATGATTTTACATATAAACTCAACTGATAGCCTATGATGTGCACTGTTTTGCACCTTGCTTTTTACATTTAATAATGACATTTGCAGGTTTTACCTATATCTGTAGGATAAATGCCTAGCAGTGGAATTCTTGCGTCAAAGGATGTACATTTAACATTTTTATAGCAGTGGTCAACTTGCCTTGCCAGAGCTGTTGTTCAGGTGAAAACACCTGAGTCTGAGAGCCTGTTTCCCAGCCCTCCACCAGTGATACCAACCTTTTTGTTCCTGCCAAGGAGAAAGTGGTATTCCGTTGAAATTTGTTTGCATTTCTCTTATTAGAGGGGAGGTTTAGCACCTTTTCATATGTTTAAGGAGCATTTGTATTCATTTGTTTAAGGAACATCCTTTTCATTGAACTGTCTACTCAAGCAACTTTGGCTTCCTTTTCTGTTGGGTAATAGGTCTTTTTTTTAATTATTATTTAATTGATTTAGCCCTATTTTTTCCTCATATTTGTCACCTGTCTTTTAACTTTTTTGCCATAAAACTATTATTTTCAATCAAGAAAAAATCATTTAAAATATATCTTTTGAATATATATATATATCAAAATATTTCTTTTGCTCAGGGCAATTGTTCTCTGCACTGACAGGTATTTTGTAACTGACTGGCCCTCTCTTTTCGGAGCTCCCTGAGGACAGGAACTGTGACGATCTAGTTCACCACTGAACTCCCCAGTAGGCAGAAGTTTCGCTTTGTGAGCAGATGCCACACCATGCGTGTGGCCTCCGATGCAAATCTGCATAGTTCAGAGAGGAAAACATTCTTCTTTCTATCAAGTTCTGCTGTGTAACAGTCATGTGGCAAAAATGTAGTGAATTCTCAAGAAACCACCCTCGCCGCAGAGGTCAACAGTTTCAACATTCAAGGGCATGGAGTCGACGAGCCCACCCCCAGGCTCTGACCAGGCCCGCCCCGGGCCCCTGGCAGACTCACTGTGCTCAGTTCCGGCTCCCCGCTGGCTGGACCCTCATCCAGGGCCTGGGCAGCTTCAGAAGACCCTCACCTTGTCTCCTCTGGGCCTAGGAGGAAATGGAAGGTTCCTTGCTAACAGGAAAGAACAGAGTGGCCCAGGTTTGTGTCATGCAAATGAACCTAACCCTAACCTAGGAAACTTTTCCTGCATTCCTGTCCTCACCAGGAAGAACCAAGAACATTTTTTAAAAAAGGAAGACCGGGCAACTTCCAGCCTCTAGCAGAGCTGGGCAAGGCTAGGCATTGCAGATAAACTCATCTATTGCTTCCTATTCAGGCTCAGGTTTGGGTAGAGGTGCAAAGTTAAACCTTGTCCTCAAAGTGTATTTCAGCTTAGAGCTTGGCCATCGGTGTCGATTTGTAAGAGCCGCATTCCAAGAGCAGGAGACATTGGTGTGTCTCCAAGAGGCCTGTGTCCAGGCTTCCAATTTGGCTCTACCACATGGTTAACTCCTTCCCAGAAAGCATGACACAGCCACTCTAAAGTCACCCCTCCCCTTCCTTTACATTTTAAAAAGATTTTTATCGTTAACTTTTTGTTTTGCAAATTATGTCAAATTTACGGAAAAGTGGCAAAAAAAGTTTAGTGAACTCCAAGATGCCCCTTACCTAGATTCACCAATTGTTCATACTCTTACCACATTTGCTTTATCACTCTCCCTATAATGCATACTATAGTTATTATCTTCTTAATGAATCATTTGAGAGTAAATTGTAGACTTTTACCTCTAAATATTTCAGCCCTAGCTCCTAACATCAAGGACATCCACTAATGTAATCACAGCACAATTATCAAATTCAGAAACGTTTAACATTGTTAAATTACTTTTATCTAACTCTCAGTTCAAATTCAAATTTCACTAATTGTCCCTATAAAACCCTGCGGCTCTTTTTCTCTCCCAATCCAGGACCACATGTTGCATTGAGTTGTCACATCTTATTTTCCTTTAATCTAGAATTCTTCCACCTTTCCTAGTCTTTATTACCTTGATGCTTTTAAAGATTATGGGCCAGTTGTTTTGTAGAATGTCATTTCAGTTTGGGTTTGTCTGATATTTCCCGTGATTTTTAGATTTACAGTCTGCATTTTTGATAAAAGACACAGTTGCTCCACATTCTTGTGTATTAACTAAAGCATCAGGTGGGCCACATTTTAAAACATGTTTTTTTCATTATAGCATCCTATTCATTTGCAATTTCTAATAAATTGTTCTTTATCCACATTCCTTTACTATCTCCTTTGGTTATCTTAAATCTTTGTTTATCTTTAAATGGGAAAATATTTTTTGCATGTAATGTTTATTCTTATGAACACACATCAGAGTCTCTCTCACACTTCCATTAGTTCTGAAAGTGTTTTTGCATCTTTTTATAATATTTTGAGTCTCTCTTGTTCTCTCTTGTATCCTAGCTTCTAGTCTAATACCTGGCAACCCTCAGGAAGTACTTGGCAAACATTTATTTGTTGACTGACTGAATTTTCTGAATTCATATCTTATGCAGGGAATAATTTAGGTTATTAACTGTTGTAGACACTAAAAAGTAGGGGAATTCAGTTTTAGAGTTTTACGAAGTTTTCTTCTACAAATAATTTGTGTCCCAATCTTCCCACAATCCCAAAGCTGGTCATCTGATCCTGATTGAAACTCTATTTCTGTGCTGGTGCATCTGAAAGTAGAAGGCTCTGGGTGGAGGGTGGGGCAGAGGCTGGAAGGACAGGGGCCTCTGCCCCACCCCCTACCATCTCATCCACTTCCACTTCAGAGAACCCTCCTGGCCGTGCTGCCTTTTAGCCCCACGTGTGCCTGGTTCAACTGAGTTCTGGACAACTTGCCTTTACTGTGATTCCACTTTTTCACTTCTCTTACTCCCGATACCAGTTTCCATTTGTTGTAGTGTTTCCTATTTGGTTATAAGAGTTAGCAGGAGGATGGGTGTCCTGATTTCCTAGAGATGGTTGAAGCCTGGGGAGAGGCTCCTCCTGAAAATGAAAGCATGGGGCTTTCAGGCTCTGCTGGAAGACAGCAAGTCTGAACCCAGAGAATCTATCCATTCACTCCATGGTTTAAGCCCTCAGGTAGTTCCCTCTAGGTTGCCATCTGGTCCAACCACCTCAGCTTGGACTTTCGGGGCAGTTGACCACCTAGAATCTACCACTTCTCCAGACTGATTCTGTCACCCCGTTGTTTGTTCCTAGGCCAGTAAATCCACCTTCTCCAACCTCACCCTAGAGTTCTGATGTTTTGGTCAATAGAGATCTGAAAAGATGTTCCAACTCACAGACAATTAAACAAATACACATTTAAATTATAATGAAATGTCAGTTTTAACCAAATAAATCCTGAAATGCAAAGGGGCCAGCCTCTTCATGATATCAACTAGCTCCATCCCCTTACCCCATATTATCGACAGTCCCTCCCAGCATGAAAATGTTAGAATGGGCATAGCCCAAATACCCCTAAAGAGTGGGAGAAGGATCAAAGGTGATATTGAAGTTATATAGAGAAGGTTGGGTTTAACAAATGAGTATGATTGCTGAATCATTATATTGATATTTCTTTTAGACTCCAGTATATTAGGGCAGCTGGAAGTAAAAACCTAAAATTGTGGAATTGTAACCCATACCAAACTCTGAAATCTGTTCTACAACTAATTGGTGTGATATGCTTTGAAATTTATTGCTTTTTTGTATATATGTTATTGTACTAGTTTACTAGCTGCTGGAATGCAATATACCAGAAATGGAATGGCTTTTAAAAAGGGGAATTTAATAGGTTGTTAGTTTACAGTTCTAAGGCCGAGAAAATGTCCCAGTTAAAATGAGTCTATAGAAATGTCCAATCAACGGCATCCAGAGAAAGATCCCTTGGTTCAAGAAGGCTGATGAAGTTCAAGGTTTCTCTCTCATCCAAGAAGGCACATGGTGAACACAGTCATGATTTCTCTCTAAGCTGGAAGGGCACATGGCAAACACGGTCAGGGTTCCTTTCTCATCTGGAAGGGCACATGGTGAACATGGCGTCATCTGTTAGCTTCTTCTCCTGGCTTCCTGTTTCATGAAGCTCCTCCGGAGGCATTTTCCTTCTTCATCTCCAAAGGTCACTGGCTGGTAGACTCTGCTTTGTAGTGCTACAGCATTCTCTGCTCTCTCTGAATCTCTTTCATTCTCCAAGATGTTTCCTCTTTTATAGGACTCCAGAAACTTATCAAGACCCACCCAAATGGGTGGAGACATGTCATCACCTAACCCAGTTTAACAACCACACTTGATTAAATCACATCTCCAGGGAGATTATCTAATTGCAGATCCAAACATACAGTATTGAGTAGGGATTATTCTGCCATTATGAAATGGAATTCTGATTAAAACATGATTTTTCTAGGGTCCACATCTCCTTTCAAACCAGCACGGTTATTTTTCACAAAAAAGAAAAAAATGATTTCAACATGATAAATAATATCTATTTTAAACCAATGGCCCACATCATACTTAACAGTGAAACTCAAGGGGCAGCTCATTCATGTCACAAGAATAAAACAAAGGTGGCCACTATTCCCACTGCTATTTAATATTGTTCTGACATTTCTAAGCAATGTATAAGAATCAGTAGTAGATATGAGTCATAACCATAGAAGAGAGAGAGACGAAAGGATCATTTTTAGTCTTAGATAATATTGCCTTTCTAGAGAAGTCAAGAGCCAACTGAAAAATGGTATGATGACTGGTTATAAAATAAATATATAGACACAGGTAAAAAAAAATTATAATGAAATGTCAGGTTTAGTTTATCAGATTGGCAAAGATTAGATAGACTAATTATACTTGGGAATGTGGCAAAGGACTTATTTTTACATATTTTTCATGCATTTAGCAATAGCTGTTTAAACTTAGAGTGCCTTTACCGATGGATGGAGCGATTCCACTTCTGGGATGCTTCCCCATAAAAATACTTGCACAAAGTATAGAAACAGGAGGTAAAACATGCCCACTAGTGCCTTGTTTGTAAAAGTGAAAAGACAGAAACTACTCACTCATCTGTCCGCCAATAGGGGACTGGTTAAATAGGCCTCGCACAGAGTGGAATAGAATCCTGCTGCTAAAAAGAACATGGTAGATCTGTATGTGCTAATATGGAACACATCCAAGATATATTGTTAAATGGAAAAAGCAGTTGGCAAAGCAGATTAAAAGCAGTTACTGGTATTGTGAAAATATTAACAAAGTGTGTATGCTATTATATGCACAGAAAAATCCTGAAAGAACCTACACCAAGCTATGAACAATGATTATCTCAGGGCTGTGGGTTTATAGGAGGCTCTCATGTTCTTTGTCTGTACATTGGTAACTTTTGTAATTTTTATAAGAGATGTTATTTGAAAATCTGGGGAAAAGAAAATTAAAAAAAAAACAGCATTAGTGAAAAAATGGTAGCATGGGATTGGCGGGGGTACTGATGCAACAAGCTTGGCTAAATGTTGACAACTGCTCAAGTTGGGAAGGGTTTGCTGTATTTTCCTCTCTTTTATGTGTGTGAATTTTTCCACAATAAGTTTTTAAAAAATGTCTGGAACATGTAAGGAGGAGCAGGCATGGACTGTCTGTGCTAAAGGATGGAGGTCTATAGAGTTCTTTAAGCATCTGACTATATTTAGATTTTCGTAGATAGAGAATGAGCCTCATTCTTGACTTTGTTAAATGGAAAAACTGTGCCTTAGAAAGATTAATTTGTATAACTCGGGTTGGAGGGTAAGAGGTGAGGAGACCAGTCTGAAGTTATATCGCCATGGCTGGTAGGGTAAGGTCAGTCAGAGGTGGGCGGAGGCCACAGGGAAAGTCATGATGGTCACTTGGCTGTGATGAGGTGAACAAGGAGTGCCAGATAACATCTCAGTCCTTCTCCAGGCCCTGGGAAGCTGGGGTGGGGTGCGGGGTGGGTGGGCATCAACAGAAACAGAGAGCGACTTCCTGAGTCCCCGGCCCCATCCACTTCCACTGCAGAGAATGCTCCCGGCCGTGCTGCCTCTCAGCCCCACGTGTGCCTGGTTCCACTGGGGTCTGGACAACTTGCCTGTACTGTGGTTCCACTTTTCCACTTCTCTTCCTCCCGACACCAGTTTCCATTTGTCAAAGTTTTTCTTATTTGGTTATAGGAGTTAGCGGGAGGTTGGGTGTCCTGATTTTCTAGGGCTGCTGAAACAAAACACTACAGACTGGGTGGCTTAAAACAGAACTGTATTGTCTCGTCGTTCTGGGTGCTGGAAGTCCTAAATCAAGATGTCTGCGGGGTCCTGCTCCCTCCTGTATCTGTAGGGAAGAATTAGTTCCATGCCTCTCTCCTGGCTTGTGGCAGTGGCAGTGGCTTCCTGGAGGTCCATGACATTCTCTGCCTCAGTAGTCACATGACACCTTCCCTCCATCTCTCTCTATGTTGCCAACCCTCCCCTTCTTATAAGGACACTGGTCATACTGCTTTAGGGCCCACCCTAAAGTTGGCTTCATCTTAACTAATAATGTCTTCAAAGACTCTATTTCTAAATAAGGACATAATCACAGGACTTGGGGTTAAGACTTAATATGCTTTTGGAGGGTGTGCTGGTTTGAATTTGTGGACCCCAGAAAAGCCACGTCCTGTAATCCTCATTCAGCATTGCTGGGTGGGGGGTTTTATTAATTATCCATGGAGATGTGACCCACCCAATTGTGGTTGGTAACTTTTGGTTAGACAATTTCCAGGAAGATGTGTCTCCACCCATTCAAGGTGGGGTTGCTTACTGGAGCTCTTTAAGAGGGAACCATTTTGGAAAGAACTACAGAGCCCTTGTAGCCAGAGACGTTTGGAGATGAAGAAGGCAAATGTCCCCAGAGAAGCTTCATGAACCAAGAAGCCAGGACAGAAAGCTAGCAGATGTCACCATGTTCACCACGTGCCTTTCCAGTAGAGAGGGAAACCCTGAACATCATCAGCCTCCTTGAATCAAGATATCTTTCCCTAGATGCCTTAGATTGGACATTTCTATAGCCTTGCTTTAGTGGGGACATTTTCACGGCCTTAGAACTGTGGATTTGCAACTTAATAAATCTACCCCTCCCATCCCGCTTTTTTTTTTTTTTTTTTTTTTTTTTTGAGTAGGAGGAGGAGGTTTCAGGTGGAGTGTTTAACTTTAATGGGTCATTCTGTCATTCACCTATTACCCGTCCAAGTGTTTGGCATTTATATATGCCAGGAACTATACTAAGATATAGTACTTGCTTCCCAAACAGCTCACTGTGTAGTTAAAAAGCAGCCAGGGCTGTAATTTAGAGCTGGGAAAGACGGAGGAGAAACTAGCTGCCTAGAGCAACAGAAAAACTTGCGCTGATCTTGATATGTGAGTAGAAATTGTCCTATAGATAGAGAATGCAGAGATTGCATTCCAAGCAGAGAAAAAATCATGTGATAAGTTGTGGAGGGAAGGAACAGAAGATGTTTTTCTATTAATTCATTCATTACTGAGCTGCTGCTATATGCCTGGTCCTTTATTTATATATAGTAACTCTCTTTGCCCCTTATAATAGTTTTTGATTTAAAGTCAATTTTATCTGCTATTAGTACAGCTATGCCAGCTCTTTTTAGGTTACTATTGACAAAACATGTATTTTGTTTTTATACCTTCACTTTCAATTTACTTATGTCTTGAATTTCGGGTGACTCTTGTAAACAGCATATAATTGAGTAGTGTTCTTAAAATCTATTCTGTCAGTCTCTGCCTTTTGACTGGAGAGTTTAATCTGCTTAACATTTAAAGTAATTACTACTAATGCAGGACTTTCTTCTCCCATTTTGCTTTGTACATCTTATACGTTTTTTGCCCTTTAATTCTTCCATTATGCCTACTTTCATATTTATCTTGTATTGTATCATTTTAAGTCCCATCTCATTTATTTCTGTATATACTTCTCATATATTTTCTTTGTAGTTACAATGGCACTTAAATTCACCATCCTAACTCTATACCAATCATATTTGATTTGATACCAACTTCGCCTCAGTAGCATACACAGACACTGTACCTGTACTCCTTCTATCCCCAACCTTTTGATTGTACTTGTTACAAATTGTAGTTTTATATGTTGTATTCTAAAACTATGATTTTATCATTACTTTTTATGCATTTGCATTTTAGACACTGTAAGTAGTAAAATGTGGAGTTATATACCAAAAATTACAATACAATAGTACTGGCATTTATAACTACCCATATGGTTACTTTTACCGGAGGTCTTTATTTTTTTGCCTTCAATCCACTGTCTAGTGTCCTTTACTTTCAGCTTGTATGGCAGTTTTAGGGATAATGAACTTGCTCATATTTGTTTAACTGAGACTGTCTTATTCTCACTCATTTTTTTTTTTTTTTTTTTTTTTTTTTTTTTTAAAGGAAAGACAGAGAGAAGGAAGGAAGGATAGAAGGAAGGAAGGAAGGAAGAAAGGGAAACATCTTTAAACATTTTCTTGTTTTATTGTATTCTGTTTCTCCGTTTTTGTTACATGGGCTGGGGCCGGGAATCGAACCGAGGTCCTCCGGCATAGCAGGCAAGCACTTTTGCCCGCTGAGCCACCGCGGCCCGCCCCTCACTCATTTTTTGAAAGACAGTCTCATTAGGTATAAAATTCTTGGTGGATATATTAGTCAGGGTTCTCTAGAGAAACAAAACCAACAGGAGATATCTGTAAATAAGACATTTTATAAAAGTGAATTTAAAAGGGAGAATTTTACAAAAAGCCATTCTGTTTCTGGTATATTACATTCCTGGGCAGCTTGCAAACTAGAACATACAGTCACAATTCAACACCTAACCATGGGATTTAAAAGTACAAAAATTGTTTAGAACCAATGTTGCTCAAAGATGTAGGATTTTCAATTCAAAATGTTTCTGTCCCCAGTATTAAACCACAACACTTGGGGGCACATGGCTTAGAAAGGATCAGTGGTAGAATCACCTTCTCCCCAGTGTCTAGTCCTATTTATTGAGTTCAGGCACTCAGCCCAGGGTTGCTCCTGAGATCAGTCTCCCCATTTATAAAATGGGAATCATAATAATATCTACTATATGGAGTTTCATGAAGATTAAATGAGTAAATTAATATTAAGCCCTTAGAAGTGGGCCTGACATACTATAAGCTCTGTAGAAGCACCTATTAAATGAAATAATAGAAGTGGTTTTCCAGTTTGTGGACTCCTCTTTGGAAACTCTAATGGAATATGAACATTGTATCCTGTACTAGAAAGGGACACATTAATTTACCAAACCTTTACTGAAAGCTTAGATGTCCAGGATACTCTAGGCCCTGGGAGGGGACACCACAGGAAGTGCCCCGTGGGCTGTGGCTTCCCAGTTAGAATAGCTTCTGAAGTTCAAGTTTCAGATTCTCCAGAACTGAAAACAGCTCTCAGCTTGCACAGGCCCTGTGACAGTACCCTACGCTGAGCACTGTCCCATAGCGGTCGTGTTTTTTTTTTTAATTCTTTCATATACTTATATAACATATATACAAAGCAAACAAATAAAAAAAACAATAGTTTTCAAAGCACTCCTCAACAAGTACAAGACAGATACCAGAGTTTGTCATGTGCTACCAGATTTTTCCTTTTAGCTGCTCCAGATTATAGGAGGCTAGAAGGCTTAAATATTTTTTTTATCATCACAGTTGATTTTTTTTCCTTCTTTTTTGTGAAAATAACATATATATAAAAAATCTATAAATTTCAAAGCACAGTACCACAATTAGTTATAGAACATATTTCATAGCTTGACATGGGTTACAATTCCACAATTTTAGGGTTTTTCTTCTAGCTGCTCTAAGATACTGGAGACTAAAAGAGATACCAATTTAATGATTCAACATTCACATTCATTTGTTAAATCCTATCTTCTCTGTATAACTCCACCATCACCTTTGATCTTTCCATCCTTCTCTTTAGGGGTGTTTGTATCCCACCGTGTTTTATATGCTGTTTCCAAACCTTACCACAGCCTTATAGGGCAGGGATGATTATCCTCAGTCTACGGATGTTGAAATTGAAGCTCCAAGAGGTTAAGTGACTTGTGGGGAGCAGGGTGGGAGACACGTGGAGGAGGGAGGCTGGGACCAGCCTAATGGAGGGCTTGGGGGCTTCAGCGTAAGTGAAGATCCATCATTCACCAAGTACAGCATCATGCAGGCCAGTCTAGATCTTTGCACATGGGACTGTTTAGTTATAGAACAATATTTCCAGGGAGGGATTTCTTACCATCCCCCCTCTTTTTTTCGGGGGGGGGGGGGTACCTGGTCCAGGAATTAAACCCAGGTCTCCTGCATAGAAGGTGAGATTTCTACCACTGAATCACCCATGCACCCTCATCTCCCCCACCTTAAAAAAAATTTTTTTATATCGTGAAAAACAACATATATACAAAAAAGCAATACATTTCAAAGCATACCGCGAAAGTAATTATAGAACAGATTTCAGAGTTTGGTTTGGATTACAGTTCCACAATTTCAGGTTTTTCTTTCTGGCTGCTCCAAGACACTGGAGACTAAAATATCAATATAATGATTCAGTAGTCGGACTCATAAATCCTAACTACTCTGTTGTAACTCCACTTTCTCCTTTGATTTCCCCCCTTAATCTTTAGGGGTATTTGGCTGTGCCCATTCTAATTTTTTCATGTTGGATAATATGGAATAGGGGTATGGAACGAGTTGATGTTCTGGGGAGGCTGGTTGCTCTGGATTTCAGGACTTACCTGGTCTAGGAACCCCTCTGGAGGTTATAGGTTTCTGGAAAGTAATCATAGTGCATGGAACCGTTGTAGAATCTGAGATAAGCCCCTACGTATTCTTTAGGGTTGGCAGGAATAGTTTTGATTGGGCTTTGGCAAATCATGATAAATAGCAATATCTAGCTGAAGCTTGTGTAAAAGCAGCCTCCAGAGTAGCCTCTCAACTCTATTTGAACTCTCTCATCCACTGATACCTTATTTGTTACACTTCTTTTCCCCCTTTTGGTCAAGAAGTCATTGTTGATCCCATGGTGCCAGGGCCAGGCTCATCCCTGGGAGTCATGCCCCACATTGCCAGGGAGACTTTCACCCCTGGATGTCATTACCATCCCCTTTTACCAAAGAGTTTCCTAAGGCATGGCAAGGTTAAATCACCAGCTAGCAAAGAGTAGGTTCATTCCCAAGTTGACTGAGAGACTGGATCAAGCACTATCTAGTACCTCTGAAAGGAGACCTCTTGCAGAAAAAATCACTTCGGTTGCAAATAAAAATGTAGATTCCTGTGGCCTACCTCAAGCCCATTAAATAGAAATCTGCCTAGGATTTGGATTTTTCCATAAAGCTTTCCCCAAAACCTGTAAATAAAGGAAATATGATTACCCACAGAGAGTTAAACCACAAGACCAGTGCTAAAGAATCCTGGTGCAGTCACTTCTGAAAGGACAGAATAGTATTCCCATTCCTTCTTTTTCTTTCTGTCTTTTTTTTTTTAACATGGGCAGGCACCAGGAATCAAACCCGGGTCCTTGGGCATGGCAGGCAAACACTCTACCTGCTGAGCCACCGTGGCCTGCCCCTCGTTCCTTCTTACCACTACCCAGATTGATTTTCTCAACCAAGGTAAAGGAAGGATGAATAGAAGAAAAATTTTATGACCTTGGCATAGAGGAACATTTCTTAAACAAGATGCAAAAAGTACAAGCCTTAAAATAAAAAGATTCAAATATTCAGCCACACAAAAATTAAAAAACTTTCTGTAAAACAGAATGTATCATTTAAAAAAGTGAAGAGAAACCAGGAAAGGGGAAAAGGTATTTGCATTACATAAAATCAACAAGGGATTGGCTATAATCAACAAAAAATCAGTACCTAGAGTATATAAAGAACATTTAAAAATCAATTTAAAAACAAGGAGAAACATCTCCAAAGAATAATGATCGAAGGATATGAACAGACATTCAGAAGAAAATCCCCCAATACAAATAAACACTTGAAAAAGGTGTCCAACTTCACCAGAGATGGGGAAATGCAAATTAAAACCGCAATGAGACACCCTTTCAAGTGCTGGTGAGTCTGTGCAGCAAATGAAACTTCCATACACAGCTGGTGGCAGTGTAAAGTGAGACATGCTTTGCAGCGCAATATGGCAAAAGCTAATAAAGTTGAAGTGGCAAATATTCTGTCTAGAAAAATTCTTCCACATGTGTTTTGAGACAAGTACAAAAATGCTCACTGCAGCACTGTTACAATAAACAAAAGTGGAAACAATTTAATTGTCCATTAATAGGAGAATGAATCAGCACTTTCATGTATAATCATATAGTGGAACAGTACACAAAAGTTAAAATTAATGAACCACTGCTACATGTATCAACATTTCAAAATGTAAGTCAGATCACATCTCTCCTCTTTTAAAACCTTTCCATGACTCCTTTGTTAGTTTGCAGAAGCTGCTGGAATGCCATATACCAGAACCGGAAGGGCTTTTATAAAGAGAATTTATTAAGTTACAAATTTACTGTTATAAACCTATGGAAATGTCCAAACTAAGGCATCCAGGGAAAGATACCTTAATTCAAAGAAGGCTGATGCATCTGGAGCACCTCTGTCAGCTGGGCCGCCATGTGGCTGGTATCTGCTGGTCCTTTGCTCCTGGGGTCTGTGTTTTCAGCCTCTGTTTCTGTGAAGTTCCTCACTACTTCTCCAGGGCTTTCATCTCTTGGCTTCCCTTGGCTCTCTCCAGGTTCTGGCTGGCTTCACATCTCATGGAGACGTCTGCTGGGCTCCAAGCATCTCCAAATATCGCGTCTGTGTTCTCCACATGTCCACATCTGTGTCAGCTCTGCTCCGAAATTTCTCTGGGCTCTGAGCCTTCAGTTTCTCCAGGCTCTTTTCTGAGTCTCTTCAAAATGTCCCTCTTTTAATCGAGAATAGTAATTACCTTTGTTTTAAGGGGGAGGGAGACAGACCGTAATTGATCTATGTTTTCTCTTAACAAAAACTGATCTGGGGCGGTGTAATGGTGGCTCAGTGGCAGAGTTCTCGCCTGCCATGCCAGAGACCCTGGTTCAGTTCCCAGCATTTGCCCAGGTCAGGAAAAAATAAATTGATCTGAAGTAACTATGACAAAAGTTTAAGACATGACAAAGTTGAAAGATGAGATGTGGTATCGATTATATTGTTTTTTCTACTCTTTTTGTTGGCTTGCAGTATTTCATGGCTTTAGAAAAACTAAACAATAAAAGAACCCCAAAAGATTAGGTTGGGACACGCTGGCCAAGGGCAAACGCTGGGAAAGAGCCATCCCCCTGGGAAGTCATTGCAGTCTCTCTAGCCAGGCCTGTCCCGTTCTAAAGGGGAGGAGTTGGTCACAAAGAGCAATGAAATGCTGGCCGGGTGTGGAGTGATTGGTACTTTCCTACACTGCTGGAAACTATTTAGCAGCGTTATTAAAACTAAACAGGTCCTGTCCCAATTAAGATGACAGAGGGAGACATTCGAGGATTCTGGGCCCCCCACAGAAGCTTTGAACAAACAGCAAAAACAGGCAGAAACGTTTTCCTCAAAGCTCTGGAAATCAGTCCTAGGGTTGCAGTAACATGGCAAGTGCCAAATCAAGAACAAGGCAAGTGAAAAATAGTAATGTCTCCCAGAAACCTTGCCTGTCCCCTCCCCCATCTCCTTACCAGCTTGGCACTTGGCATGGGGCCAGCCTGCACTCGCAGTGTAGAGCCCTGGTTCTGGTTTCAGAGGAAGTAGACTAACCTTTGTGCACATACTAGGGTGCATGTATGTCTGAGCCAACCTGTCTGGGGCAGCCTGAAGGACTGAACCAGAATAAACATCACAGGCTCACCATCCTAGAGCTTGTCTTGTACCCAGAAGTGACTAACAGAGCCCTCCTAGAGGTTGCTGTAGGAGAACAGTTGAATCACAGCTGCCTGGAATAAAGAAGTGGCAGCTGTGGGATATACAGTAAAGTACCCAGAACCATGATGAAATACTGTTTCACAGGTCAATCTATGAAGACTGGGAAAGGCCTTTTCTTTTTTTTTTTTCTTGTTAGCTCCTGGCATTCACGGACATTTCCAGCTGAATATGAACTTAAGGAACAAACATGTCATAATCTAAATTCCAGCAATAACATATTAAAATATCAAAATATGTAGCTTGGGACAAAAGATAACAAAACATGAAGAGAAATAGCAAGCGATGGCCTCAGCAAAGGAGAAGTTTAAAAACTATTAATGAGGAAGACTGGACCTGGGACACACAAGACAAAAACTTTAAAGAATGGTCCAGATATGCTCAGTGAGCCAAAGGAAATAATAGACAAAGAATTAAGGATATCAGGAAATAGATGAACACAAAGAGAGAATATCAATAAAGAGATAGAAATCATGAAAAGGAACCAAACAGAGCTTAAGACCACAGTAATAGCAATTAAAAAAAAAAATTCTCTAGAGAGCTTCAAAGCAGATTGGAGCAGGCAGAAAAAAAGAATCAATGAGTTTGAAAATAAGACAATTGAAATAAGTCAGTCTGAGAAGCAGAGAGAAGAAAGACAGATGAAAAGCCTGAAGAGTCTGTAGGACACCATCAAATATACAAATACATGCTTTTTGGCAGACCCAGAAGAAGAAAGAGAGAATGAGCCAGAGAGAATATTTCCAAAATGAAATAATGGCTGAAAACTTCCTAAATTTAATGGAAGTTATGAATATAAACATCCAAGAAACTCAACAAATGTCCAACATGATTAAACCCAAATATAGCCACGTTGTGACATACTGTAATCAAATTGTCAAATGTCAAAGATAAAGAGCGAATCCAGAAAACCTCAAGAGAAAAGCAGTGTGTCACATACACTACAGCCTCAATAAAATTTAGTGTCAATTTCTCATAGGAAGCCGTGGAGGCAAGAAGGCAGTGAGATGACATATTTAAAGTGCTGAAGACAAAAAGTTGCCAACCAAGAATTCTACATTCAGCAAAACTGTCTTTCAAAAAATAAGGGAAAGATTAAGACATTCCCAGATAACAAAAGCTGAGAGAGCTCATCAATACTAGATTGGCTGTATAAGGGATGCTAAAGAGGGTTCTGCAGGTTGAAAGGAAAGGCCAATAGACAATACATCAATGCTGCATGAAGAAATAAAGATCACTGGTAAGGGTAACAGCACAGGTAAATATTAATGCTGGTGCTACTGAAGTTTTGCTCTGTTACTCTACTTTTTACTTCCTACAGGACCCAAAATGCAAATGCCTACAATGCAATGATAAATCAATGGATTTAGACTCATAGTGTATTAATATTTAATTTGTGACAAGAACTACAGAAATGGAAGGGGACAGAGGGGTATAGGAATACAGTTTGTATATATAATTGAAGTTAAGTTGATATCAAAACAAACAAGATTGTTATAGATGTAGGGTGTTAAATTTTAGCCCCATAATAACTGCAAAAAAACCATCAGAGAATATACAAGCTCACAGAGACAGAAAATAGAGTATCAGTTGCCAGGGGTGGTGGGCAGGGGAAATGTGGCTTTAATGTATAACGGGTATCAGGTTCCTGTTTGTGGTGATAGGAAAATTCTGGTTATAGATGTTGGTGAGGGTACCATAATATTGTGAAGGTGATTAATTCCACTAAATGGTATGCTTAGGAGTGGTCGAGATGGAAAAGTTTCCATGATTTAAAAAAAGAGATTTGTTTTGTTTTTGTTTGTTGTTTGTTTTATTCTCAAATGATTTTAATCCTCAAATTCTTTACCAGTTCAAACATTGAACACATCTGTACATATTCTTTTATAATTGTGGTTATATATATATAGATATATAGATATAGATATAGATATATAGATAGATAGACTTTTTATCTCTCTCTCTCTCTCTCTCTCTCTATATATATATATATATATATTGACTTTTGCATAGTGATTTTGTATCTCCAATTTTGCTGAATGCATTGATTAGTTCCAATAACTATTTTAGTGGGCGTCTAATGATATTCTACATACATCCATACAATGCCATAATATCGAGAGATAGTTGTATGTTCTTCTTTACAATCTGAATGCCTTATTTCTTTTTATTGCCTAACTTCTCTAGTTAGAACCTCCAGAACAATATTGAATAGAAATGGCAAAAGCAGACATCTTTGTTTTGTTTCTGATGTGAGGGGAAAAGCTGTCAATCTTTTACGTATGATGTTGTCTGTCAGTTTTTTAAGAGGCCTTTATCAGGTGTGATATTTGAAGTTGTGTGTATGCCAGAAGCGATCATGTTCTTTTAATCTGTTCCTGTTGGCATAAACCCCTTGTAGGTGGGAACTTTTGATTAGGTTATTTCTATTGAGAGGTGAGCCACCTCATTCAAGGTGGGTCTTAATCCTCTTAGTGGAGTCCTTTATAAGAGAATAAAAGACAGAAAAAAAAAAGGTCCCAGAGAAGTTTAGAAAAAGGTCCTGGAGAAGCTGAGAGAAGAAGCTGTTAAAGCCAAAAGGTGAAAGCAACAAAGCCTGGGAAAGAAGGATGAGCAGACATTGCCATGAGCCTGGCCAAGTGACAGAAGAGTCCCAGATCACCAGCAGCCTTTCTTCAGAGGAGGTATCATCCTGTTGATGTCATAATTTGGACATCTTCCTGAGCTTAGAATTGTAAACTTGTAAGTTAATAGATCCCCACTGTAAAAGCCAACCCATTTCTGGTATATTGTTTTTGTCAGCTCTAGCAAACCAAAATATTAGGTCATGAATATCAACTCTATTCATAGTTTGTTGTTGAGTTTATCATGAAAGGGTGTTAAATTTTGTTAAATGCTTTTTCTGCATCTATTAAGATGTTAATGCAGGTTCTGCAGGTTTTGCCCTTTATTCTATATGGCATATAAATTTACTTCTCTCTTCTGCCAGCTCAAATCTGCTGTTGAGCCCCTCTAGTGAATTTTCATTTTAGTTATTTTACTTTTCAACTCCAGAATATCTATTTGAATCTTTTAAAAATCTCTCTCTTTATTGATATTCTCTATTTAGTGAGACATCATTCTCATACTTTCCTTTATTATTTAGACCTGTTTTCCTTTACTTCTTTGAACATATTTGTTATAGCTAACTTAAAGTTTTTGTCTGGTAAGTCCCATATATGGGCTCCTCGGGGACAATTTCTATTGAGCGTTTTTTTTTTTTTTCCCTGTGTGTGAGCTATATTTTTCCTTTTTTAATTTTATTTTTTTGCATATCTCATAATTTTTTGTTTTAAAACCAGATATTTTAAATAATATGTTACAACTCTAGAAATGAGATATGCTCAGCAAGTGTTTGTTGTTGTTTGTTTTTGTCAATATGTTGTTGCAGTTGTTTAATGACTTTTCAGAACTAATGCTATAAAATCTGTATTCTTTGTCATGTGTGGGGACTGAAGTCTCTACTTGATTAGCTTAGGGGTCAGCTAAAGTTTAGACAGAGATTTCCTTAAATTTCTTGAACCAATAAGTCTTCCAATCTTTCCTGAGGGACTCTGTGTGCAGGTCAGGGCATGCCTTAAACCCAGCTCTGCTCAGCTTTCCCGAGACTTCAGGACTGGGTATCACTGTTTTAACATTAGCTGAAGGCCAACTGTATTATTAATTATCAAAATATTTTATTTAACTTGCTTTTTTACATAAATTTAGTCAAAAGGGAAATTTTATATCAATAGCATAAACAGCAGACAGTTTGCAGCTCTGCCTTAGTCTTCACCTCCAGCTTCCCCAGAGTCTCAAGGTTAGCCAGTGGTGAGAAATTAGGGTTTTTTCAGGTCTTTCCTAGGCATGCATAGAGACCTGCACATGTATGTGGCCTTCTAGATTTCCAGAAATATTACAGAACTTTTCAAAATCCCCTGTGGACATCTCATTCTTCACTTTCCCCTTTTAAGTTGGTTGGTCAACTTTCTATTTGCACCAATTTTCAACAAAATGCATGAGGGAAAAGGTTGTTTGCAGTGAGCAAACTCTGAGCAAGTCAAATACTTCTCTGAGTGTGGTTTCCAGGAAACTGCCAACAGGTCAAATAATGAGAATTCTCTGCTGATGGGCTTTTGGCGAGTGCTGAACCCATCTGCTCCCTTCAGTAGTTGCTACACTGCTATTTTTTACAGCTACCATAATTGCAAGGCTGTAGGTTTTCAAGGTTACCATGAAGCGAAGGACACGGCAATGGGAAGAGGGCAAGTGCCACAAAGCTCCTTGTTCTTACCCTATTTAAGCCATTTTTCTAGAACAGACACTTCTCAGCTTATTGCAAGCCTTTGGTTAATTCTCAGCATTGCAAAAAAGTTGATTTTGACAATTTTTCTCAATGTTCTCCTTGTTTTTATGCAGGAGTGGATTTTTGGATGTCCTTACTTCACCTTTCTGGAATGCTTTTCTCCTTGAGTTTTGTTCTTGTTTTTCTACTTTTTGGATTGGGGATGTCCTTTCTGTAGCTGAGAAGGGGGCTGGGCTTCTCTTCAAGGGCTTGCAGCTTTTGACAGCTGTTCCACATTTTCAATTAAAGGATTTCTAGGGAGCAAATGTGTCCCTGTCAATGTGCCTCGCTCACTCACTGCCTGAATGGAACCAAGTCATCTCTCTCCACTTCCCCAGTTCAGAAACACCGGGTTCCTGTCCCTTGCTTGTCCTCCCTCATCTGCTTCTCTATTCTTCTTTTCTACCTCCTTTCTTTTTCCCCTTCTTCTCTTTCTTCTCCCTCTCTGCTGCCTCCTCTTCCTCCTTCTCCTTCCTTTCTTCCTTCTCCTCTGTGCTCTACCCTTTCATCCCACTTCCTCTCTCTCTCCCTTCTCTTTCCACATCTGCTCTAGTGAGACAATACGGTTTAGTGTATTACCCAGGCTTTGGCCCCGAAAGATCTGAGTTTGAATCCTAGCACTGCCATGTGACTTTGGGTATGACCCACGGTTTGCTGACCTGTAAAACGCATTTAATGACTACTTGCAGTGTTAAGAAAAAATGCATGCCAAGATTGGCACATTGCAAACATTCAATCATTGAAAGCTATTTATTATTCACTGATAAAGATAATATACATCTTATTTCTGGTATGGCTATATTATCAGTTTCATTTCTTTGTTTCTGATTATTAAATTGTTGTATGATTTACCATTCATTGTTTTAAGGCGTCTATTTCTTCTATTACTTTGTGTCTTGGTACCTTCTTCACTTACCATGGCATTTAGTCTTTGTCTCTTTATGCATCTGTGTCCCTGCTAATGTGTAACTTCTCAAAAGCAAGGACCATGTCTTATTCACAAGAAGATCCCAGGGCCTTGGTCTGGGTCTGGTGCATGACAGGAACTCCGTAAACATTTGCTAAAAGTCAAGTGAATGAATGAATGAAAGTCTTCTCTGCTATGAGAGAGAAGGAATTTTCCAGCAGGCTTAGGACTCGGCTCTGCTCGGCTTTCCCCAGACTTCAGGACTGGGTATCACTGTTTTAACATTAGCTGAAGGCCAACTGTATTATTAATTATCAAAATATTTTATTTAACTTGCTTTTTTACATAAATGTAGTCAAAAGGGAAATTTTATATCAATGGCAAAAACAAGCACCAGCATTACTTGTCTCTATTCATGAAAATAAACATTAATATTCCAAATAATAAAGATTCCTTTGTTTGTCTTCTAAAGTGATCTCAGGTACCATACTTTGGGAAACCTTACTTCTCATCCTGCATGTTTCTATCCAAAACACTGGCCATTTCCTAGCATATGGAAATTTCTGATTTTTCTTGTCCTTTCCCTTCCCAAGGCTGAGATGCTGTATCCTAATAGAAAAGTGACATTCCTTTGGATTCACATAATTTCAAATTTGGGGTCAACCCAGGATGGCCCTGCAGGCTCTGTCAGGGTCGTGGTGCCCAGGTGGGCATTCTGCAGCACAGGGGTTTGACCCATGACTGCTCCTATTTCACCGTGCCCCTTCTGTGCCACCCCACAGTGATGCCACTGTGACCTTAGTTTTTTATGATTTGCATATCAGATTACCCAGAACAATCAGGGTAAGTATTCACTCAGGTGAATATGTAGACCCACTAGAAAGAAGAAACATAAAATAATTTTTTTATACTATGTAACCATTTCCAGTTAATCCAGGATTAGTATTTTATGTTATGGAACACACAGTACCTCTAAACATCCTAGGAGAAATCTTTTTTTTTTAGTAAAGTATACTTCATGATCATACCATTTCTAAAGATTTATAATTTCCATTAAAAACAAGTTTGCTGAGAGGTTGGAAACTCTGTTTCTCTAGAGAAACAGAGCCAACAGGAAATATTTGTAAATGTGAGATTTATAAAAGTGTCTCTCACAACCGTGGGGATGCAAGAGTCCAAAATCTGTAGGGCAGGCTGTGAGGTTGGCAGCTCCAATGAAGGTCCTTGACAAATGCCACAGGAGAGGCTCGCTGGCTGAAGAAGTAAAGAAAATACTCTCTTCTCCCTTAAAAGTCTTCAGCTGATTGGATTCTCTAGTTGCCTTCATTGATTGTAGATATAATGAGTCACAGATGCAATCAGTTGACTGATGATTTAATAAACCAGCCTTTTGATTTATTAACCAGCCACGAAATATCCTTGCACTACCGGTTAGCCCAGTGCTTGCCTGACCAGACAACTGGGCACCATCACCTGGCCAAGTTGACACCTGAACCCAACCATCCTGTTTGCTTTTGTTTCTATAAAGCATCTATTTGGCAGGTAAGTTGTTGGACGGGCTGCAAATGCTCTGTCTTAAGTGAAAACATAAGTCATCTTATTTAGATGAAGGAAGGATACTGATCTGTTTTTGGAGGGGGTACTGTCCTTTTTCTGTCCCATCTCCTCCTATAGCTGTGGACAGGAGAAACTTAGCTTTCCTCCTGTGCTATGCTGGGGAGTGGCAAAGACTGCCTGACCTTTAGGTGCTCAGAGGTTCTTGAGCTCCTGCCCTCTGGCTCTGCCCTGCCTGCTCCAGGGCCCACTCCCCGGGTGTGGCCACCCTTAAGCCAGCTCTTTTGTCGAGTGGCCACGGGATTCAAGGCCTGGGCCTCTCCCTGCACGCCAACGCAGCCATCTCTGTCCACGCCACCTGCAGATTTGGTTAAGAACTTCAGGGGCCCTTGAAATAGGGTCAGATCCCCAGGTCAATCTCAGCCAGTGTCCCAAACCTACAAGCTATTAAAATCCCCTGTCACTGATTTTAAATATAAATCTAAAAATTCTATCCAGCCTGTCTGAGAGAAGACTGGCCAGAAGTTCTTCTCTTTAGGGCTCCAGTGAAGTCAATGAAAAGTGGCTTCTGCTTCCCTTGGGCAGGTCTTCTCCAGGGGGCGTGGAGGGGGAGGGAGGCACCTCTGGATGTTTGTTTACATTTACCCTTTTGAGCGTTTTTATTCCTTAGCAATGATGACAGCCTCCTGGTGACCGCACAAAGGACATGAGCAGCTCTGAGCAGGGTCCGAGCCATTGTCATGTGCTCACACTTTGTGTCCACACAGGAATGCTTCCTATGAGGAAGATGTCACTCTTCACTTGTCAGCACCAAGTCCCAACTCTCCCCATCCTCGGGGATGTCCCGCATGTCCAGAGGCCACAGTTCCCCGCTCTGTGACTTTCATCATGGTTCCGTCTTCCTGGGGCACCATTCCGTCCCAAAGCGCCAGTCTCAAATGCCAGCGCACCCAGCTTACCTTTTCTCCCTTAAATTTCTACAGTGTTACTTCCACATGTTCTTTGTGCATTTCTTCTAATGCTTCCCTCATTCTTTTTTTTTTAGGTGCACGGTCCAGGAGTCAAACCCGGGTCTCCCGCTTTTAAGACAAGATCTACCCCTGAGCCACCCGTGCACCCCTTCCCTCACTCTTTATATCAGAGTTTTACGTGGCCCGTGGTCTCTGCCCAATGGACCAGGTATGTCTCCCAGAAAACAGGGCTCAAGCCATCAGCAACCCTGTATTTCCCTGAGGCCCTCCACACCTCAAAGGGAGGAATATATTATTTGTTGAATTAACCCAATACACTTTTTCTTTGTTATTTTCTACCTTTCTCCTGTTTGCCCTTAGCTTCAACCCTCACTAGTCTCTGGATATAGTTTTTCTATTCATTCCTCTCCCCGTTCACTGAAAAGACATTTATCACTGCTTTTCAAATGTCAGAGACTGGGGAGGTCCGAGTGGACAAAACACTGGCCCAGGTACAAAGAAGCTTATAGTCCAAGGGGTGTGGTGGGCATCAGAGGGGCGCGCACAGAAAGAAGGACAGGTGACTCAATTTGGGAAGGTCACAGACAACTTTCCAGGCAGGTGGCACCTAAGCTGAGATCCCCAGCCTTTGCTTGTGTGTACCCCCTGCCTCTCTATCCTTGGGACCTGGTCCATTTGGCTCCCCTCAGGGATCTGGTGGCCTCTCTTTCTGACCCTTTTCCTGGAGATGCTCTCCTCTCTCCAGTTTCAAGACAGTGGCCCTACACTGTAATCTTTCTTTCTCAGTGTCCAATGGCTGTACCAGAGATAATGTAGGTATTTGGAAAATTTCATCCTTGACCCTCTTCTCGTTCTTCCTGGATCAGCTCCTTCCCTGATGCATATCACTTCTGATGCGTATCTCTAAATTCCAGCCTTCTCACTGGAGAGCTGGAGCTACGCCTTTGTCTGCTGGATCCAGCCTTCCATGGCTGGTCTACCATTTCTTTAAAATTTGGCATATCCAAAACAGAACCCAGTGCTTTTCTTCTGAGTTCCTGCTTCTTGAGGCATTCAGATAATATTGGTTATTATTAAGAAGTCTTAGGCTAAAATCGGGTAGAAGGTAGGCTACCTTTTTCTTTTGTTTTTACAGAATCTGATATGAAATCTAACCTTGTCATGCTCCTTCCAATTTACAGACATTCTTTTGTGACACGTCTAACCATGCCAGTTATTATTTGTCTCTGTTCACAGGTCACTGTGTCTTTATAGCACATCGAGAAGTCACTTTGGCATAAGGACGGCCCGTGGGATGCTGGTCGCTGACATCTGATGGCTGAGTTTCCTGGTGGCCAGTTGTCTGAATACCGGTCAGTTCTGACAGATGGGTTTAGGGCACTCATCTGTGCTATTTGCCAAATATCTCCAGTTCTCGGTCTTCCTAGCACGTTGTGGCGTTGCGTGTTTTGGCTCCCTTGTGGTTGGGTGGGGCCGTGTGGAGTCCTGGTCGATGAGTCATGCATGGAAGTGCTGCTGATATCCCTGGGCTGCAGCGTTTCATGACGAGTGCAAAAACCCTTCTACTCTTTCCCTCTGCCTTGGGGACTGGCAAGGTTTGAGGTGAGAGCTGCTTCCCCAGCCTGGGTCCCAGAGTGAGGGGCCGTGGAGTAGGAACCTCCAGACAGCTCACAACAGGCTCACAGCTCGAGTGAGAAATAGATCTTTGTGGTTATAAAACACTACGGTTTGGGGTTGTGGGTAATGTAACTTATCCGGACTGGCACACTGCTGTGACAGTGATGTCGTATTTAGCACCTTTTATGGTTCAAGTACCCATCAGACTTTACAAGTCCATCTCAATGAGTTTTCTAGGAGAAATTCCCCAGAGCAATATGTTTCTCTTTAAACAATGGTCGAAAATATATACATTTTACACAAACCTTACTGTGTGAAATCAGAGCCTTTTCCACACTTAATGAGTAAGTTAGGCTGGGGCCCCAATTATTGCTGAATTCTTCTCAAACTAAAGCTGCCTCTGCTGAGTTCTGTAGATTCCGAGTCCACAGGATCCACCCATCTCATGGCAGACTCCTCAGGCTCTTTCATTTCCATCCATAAATCAAAAGTGCTGCTTTAACTGGTATCTGATCTTTCTTATCTCTGAGTCAACCCACCACCAGAGTTTCCAGTTAGAAGGGCCCCCGGCCATCCTGGAACCCCACCTCTCAAGCCTCCAGGATACAGCAGGGAAACCTGGGGCAGGGGCCTGGGGTCAGCCAGGGACAGTCCTTGCATTCCTAAAATATCCCTGTCTCATTCCCTCAGTCTGGAAAGCTTTTCTCTCTGCCTGGAGGAAATCCCTGTGCACTCTCCCCCCAAGCCATGGGGCCAAGTCCCTTATCTCCAGCTCTTTGCTCAAATGTAGTCCTGGCAATGAGAGCTATGCTGACCACTAGATTGAAAATTGCAACCAGTTCCCTATCTACTTTGCTGTATGTATAGACTCTCTCACACTTACCACTTGACCAATTTACTGTGTTTATTGTTTCTTTCTCTCCCCTCTAGAACATCAGCTCCACAAGGGCAGGGACTTTTGTCTACTTTTATCACTAATGTTCCCCAAGTGACCAGAAGAGTGCCTGGCACGAAGTAGATGCTTAATAAATATTTGTTGGCTGAATGAACAGGGTGGGGCCCCAGCGTCCTGTGACCTGACAGGTTCTACAAGTGACTCCCCTGCAATGGGTGGAAACCATCTCCTACGGCACCTCACTGCTGATGAGTGCAGTTCTTACTCTTTTCTCATTTGGGCTTTAGTAGTCAAGCATTTTTGGAGTTATCAGTTTCAAGAGCAGCAACAGCTCCCTCCCACAGTCTCGGCAGAGCAAGGAAATGGAGTTGGTTCTTTGTGAACCAATGGTGGCTGGTTTTCTAAGTGTTCGTGCTCCAAATGGACACATAATTTAAAAAAAGAACACACATCATGGTGATGCAGAACATTTTACCAACTATTAAATTTGGAATGAAAGAGGAGACATGTTTTCTTTCCCCCAAAACTCTGACAGTGTCAGGAGGGTTTTGGAGCCTCTGGACATCAGTGACAACAGGGAACGCAAGTGTCATAGCCCTGTTTGTCCTTTGCAAGAAAGAGAACATGCCCTGGCTGGCAAGCACACAGACTCTTTTTATTAAAAAATAGAACAACTTTATTGAGATGTAGTTTGTGAGGGTTTGAAGTTTTATGTATCCCTGCAAAACATGTCCTTAAATCTAATCCATTCCTGTGGGTGTGAACCCGTTGAAAGTAGGACCTTTTGATGAGGTTTCTTTGGTTGAGAAGGAGTGGCCCACCTCAATCAGACTGGCTGTTAATCCTATTACTAGAGTCCCTTATATATGGAGTGACATTCAGACAGAGAGAAAGTCACAGGAAGCAAGAGGGTAGATATGGACAGAACACAGAAGAGAAGGGAGAGCCCAGAAGATGCCACCATATGCCTTGCCATGTGACAGAGGAGCCGAGGAATGCTGGCAGTGAGCCCCAGAATGCCAGTCTTCAAGGAGAAAGCATTGCCTTGGTGCCTTGGTTTGGACTTTGTTTTAGACTCAAAAGCATAAGCTAAGAAATTCTCACTGTTAAGCTGTTCCATTGCATTGTATTTGCCTAAGCAGCCCAGGAAACTAAAACATGGTTCACATACCTACGGTTCACCCTTTTAAAGTGAAAATATTCAGTGGTGTTTGGAATACCTATATATCAGGGCAGACGTCACCACAATAAATTTTAGAACACTTTTATCACCTCTAAAAGAAACCCATATAACCCCATTTCCTCCCATAACCTCCAGCCCTAGGCAACAACTTAGCCTACTTGCTGTCTCTATATATTTACCTATCCTGGACATTTCATATAAATGGGACCTATATATTATATGGCATTTTGTGACTGGCTTCTTTCAGTTAGCAGAGTGTCTTCAGCATTCATCCATATTGTAGTGTGAGCATGTATCGGTACTTTATTCCTTTTTTTTTGGCTATTAAAAGGGGAGAATTTTTAAGTTGCAAGTTCACAGTTCCAAGGCAGTGAAAATATCCCAACTAAAGCAAGTCTATGAAAATGTCCCAATTAAAGCACCAACAACAGGTTACCTTCACTCAGGAAAGGCTGATGAAGTTCAGAGTTTCTCTCTCAACTGGAAAGTCACGTGGAGAACATGGTGATGTCTGCTAGCTTTCTCTCCAGGCTTCTTGTTTCATGAAACTCCCCCAGGAAAGTTTTCCTTTTTCAGCTCTAAGCGCCTCTGGCTGCATGGGCTCCTATGGTTCTCATGGCTCTCTTGTGGCTCTAAAAACGGGCTCTGTCCCAAAAGCTTCCTCTTTTAAAGGATTCCAGTAAAGTAATCAAGACCCACCTGGAATGGGCAGAAACACATCTCCATGGAGATAATCTAATCAAGTTTCCAAACTACAGTACTGAATAGGGTTTAAAAGAAACAGCTGCCTCCACGAGGTTGGATTAGAATTAAAACATGGCTTTTCTAGGGTACATAAATCCTTTCAAATGGCACATTCCACCCTCTAGATCCTAAAAAAAGACATATTTTCCCCATATACAAAATATATTCATTCCACCACAATATCAGAAATCCTTAAAGTGTTTCAATAAAATACAAATACAATACAAGGTTAAAACCAGTAGAAAGCCTCATCAAGATTAGTTACAGGCATGATCTGTCCTAAGGCAAATTTCTCTTCTGGCTCTGGACCTGTATAACTCAGAAAAAGTTATCTGCTGCTATTGTACAAAGGAGGGACAGTCATAAGATAAATACCCCCATTTCCATAGGGTGAAATTGGAAGGAACACAGGGGTCACCAGACCCAAGCAGTTTCAAAAACCGGCAGGGCAAACTCCATTAGATATTAAAGTCTGAGAGTCATTTATCTTTGGGGCTTTAGAAAGCATCAGTCCCACCCTTTCCAAGGTCTTACACAGGGGCCCGCCTGTCTCCAAATGCAACCTTGGGGGACACTGGGGAGACCACCTTTTTCTCAGCTCCACCCTCTCCAAGAATAGGGACTGCACCTGGGCTCTCTACCATATCTCCAGGGCACATGCTCACCCCTCCATGTGGTGGCTGCCAGGCTCTCCCCAAACCCCAAGGAATGTGCTTCATCCTCTCCAAGGCCCGAGATGGCATAACTCTTTCACTGCAAGGAGGTGGAAGGCCCAATGTCTGCCTTTGGGGCAAACTCATCCTTTCCAAGTGCTTGGGCAGGTCTGCTCTCCTGGCCTGAGGTTTCTTGACTTTAGACTTTAGCTTTCATAGTTTTGCCTTTGAAGTTATTTTTCCTTTAAAGGGTCCCTTTTCTGTCCCTCTCAGTCCAGACTGGCAGTGGTTCTGTTTATACAGATCCACCTTGAATGAGAGGAGACGCATCTCCATGGAAACCACCTACTCAAAAGTGTCCCACCCAGTTGTGGGTCCCACCCTACTCAGAAGGTCCCACCCACAACTGGGTGGGTCACATCTCCATGGAAACAACTTAATAAAAAAGATCCCACCCTACAATATTGAATTAGGATTTAAAAACATGGCTTTTCTGGGATACACAACAGTTTTAAACCTGTTAAAACTGTACCTACCAAGCACAGGTACCTACCAAGAAATGGATTACTAGGCCATATGATAATTCTATTTTCAACTTTCTGAGGAGCCATCATGTGTACAAGTCATTGTATTGGCATATGTCCTCATTTTTCTTGGTATATACAGAGGAGTGGAACAGCAGTGTCATGTGGTAACTCTATATTTGACTTTTTGAGGATCTGTCAGACTATTTTCCAAAGTGACTGAACCATTTTACATTCCTACCAGCAATGTATGAGGGGTTCCAGTTTTTCTGCACCATTGCCAATACATGTTATTATCTGTCCTTTTAAAATATAGCCAACTTAGTGGGCGGGAAGTGGTACATCATTGCGGTTTTGAATGCATTTCCCTAATGGCTAATGATGTTGAGTCTCTTTTCATGTGCTTATTGGCCATTTGAATAGCTTCTTTGGAATAATGCCTATTCAAATCCTTTGCTAGTGTTAAAATTGTCTTTATTGTTGAATTGTATGAGTTCTTTCTATAGTCTAGATTCAAGTCAGATATCAGATATATGATTTGCAAACCTTTTCTCCCAGTCTGAGGTCTGTGTTTTACACTATTTTAAAAAAATTTTTATTGATAAAACAACGTACAAAAACATACATTCTTAACATACAAACATTCCTTAAATGGTGTACAATAAATGGCTCACAATATCAACACATAGTTGTATATTCATCACCATGATTATTTTTCAGAACATTTGTATCACTCCAGAAAAATAAATATGTTTTACACTTTCTTGATGTTGTACTTTGATGAACAAAACTTTAAAATTTTTTGAAATCTAATTTTTCTTTTGTTGCTTGTGCTTCTTAATGAATTAAGAAATCATTGCTAATCCATGTTCTCAAAGATTTATACCTATGTTTTCTTCTAAGAGTTTTATAATTTTAGACATTAAGTCTTTGATCCAGTTTGAGTAAACTGTTTAGTATAGTGTAAGGAAGGGGTCCAACTTCATTCTTTTGCTTATGGATAGTCATAACCAGATTTACATTTCTTCTTTATCCTCTGCTTTATCCAGCACCATTTGTTGAAAAGACACCACACACTTGTGTTAAAGAAGTTAATAATGTTACATTCAAAAGAGGCAGGAAAGAGTCAGATCCTCTGACTCCATGCCCCTTTGGGGCCACCAGGCTAAAAGTCACTCTGTAGATAAGGTCTGATGGAAACCGTGGCCCACTTTTCCAATCCTGCCGTCCTTCATTGCACACGATTTCTCTCATCTCCTATTGCACTGAGAGCAGAAAAAGGTCTCCATAAAAGGTCCTTAAAGGTATAGCCTGACCCACTCTCTGAAGCTTGAATATTTCCCACAATATCATTGATAATAAATTGTTGGCCACTCTCTGGATACCTGCAAGTACGAGGTAACTATTACTTCCCAAGTAATAATATTAATGGTAACAGAAATAACCACTGTTTATTGAGCACTTAACACTGTGATACGATATATTATCTCTTTTCAATTTTTATGACAACCATCTGAGGAAGTAATTATTACTCTTTTACAGAGAAGCATAGAGAAATGAAATTACTTGCTTAAAGTCACACTGCTTAGTTATTTTAAACCAGGTCCATCTGACTCCCAGGCCTGTGTTCCTAACCACTATATTCTTTCCTAATATGCTGTTAAGGTAGAGAATAGATCTGGTTCTCCTCTTCTCACTGGGCACCCAAGAAGTCTATACTTCCCAGCATCTTTGTGCTTAGGAAGGAATATGTTACTATTTCTAGCCAAAGAACTGTGAGTGGAACTTCCATTGAAGAGCAGGAAATAGTTCTCCATCCTCTCTCTGCCCTTACTACAACCGTGGAAGTAATGAAAGGAGATAGTGCAGTTGTAAGATGAAATATGTCTGAATCCCTGAGTCACTGCATGGCAAACAGCTGACGTGGCCTTACCTGAACAAGACACAAACTTGCATGGTGCTCTAGTTCTCTAGCTGCTGGAATGCAATATACCAGAAATGGAATGGCTTTTAAAAAGGGGAATTTAATAAGTTGCTAGTTTATAGTTCTAAGGCTGAGAAAATGTCCCAATTGAAGCAAATCTGTAGAAATGTCCAATCTAAGGCATCCAGGGAAAGATACCTTGATTCAAGAAGGCCAATGAAGTTCAGGGTTTCTCTCTCAAGTGGAAGGGCATGTGGTGAACACAGCATCATCTGCTAGCTTTCTCTCCTGGCTTCCTGTTTCACAAAGCTCCCTGGGAGACATTTTCCTTCTTCATCTCTGAAGGTCGCTGGCTGGTGGACTCTGCTTCTCGTGGTTATGTCGTTCTGCTCTGCTCTCTCTGAATTCCTTTTCTCCAAAATGTTTCCTCTTTTATAGGACTCCAGTAAACCAATCAAGACCCGGTGGAGACATGTCGTCCCCTAATCCAGATTAACAACCACTCTTGACTAAATCACATCATCCAGGGAGATGATCTGATTACAGTTTCAAACATACAGTATTGAATAGGGATTATTCTACCTTTATGAAATGGGATTTTGATTAAAACATGGCTTTTCTAGGGGGCATACTTCCTTTCAAATCAGCACACATGTGTTAAGCCTCTGAGAGTTCAAGGTTTGTTGGTTCTTACAGTATAGACTATCCCAAAATGACTATTAAAGCTGAATATTGCTATTGCCTTCATTTATTTTCTCCCTGATTGGAATTCTGCCCTCTAGGGATATACACAAAAATATACCACATAATCTCCCTTTCATAACTTGCCAGATTGTTTTATTTATTATAAATTATTGTTGATTGTGCATATTGAGCTCATGGCACTGAGCATATATATAACTCCACCTTCTCCTTTGATCTTTCACCCACTCTTTAGGGGTATTTGGGCCATGCCCATTCTAACCTTTTCATGCTGGAAGGGGCTTTCAATAAGGGGATGAACTAGCTGTGGTTCTGGAGATGCTGGCCCCTCCTCAGTTCAGTACTTGATAAGGGATTTTTATACTAAACATATAAAGAACTCAATGATAAAAAGACCAACAACCCAGTCAAAAAATGGGCAAGGAATTTGAAAAGATATTTCTCCAAAGAAGATATACAAATAGGTAATAAGCATGAAAAACCATGCATCTTTAATCATTAGGGGAAACAGAAATCAAAACCACAGTTAGGTACTCTACATGTGTGAATCTGCTGTGTATCCCAGAAAAGCCAAGTTCGTTAATCTTCATTCAATATTGCTGAATGGGAGCTTCTTGATGGTTTCCGTGGAGATGTGACCCACCCAGTTATGGGTGGTAACTTTCGATTAGGTGGTTTCCATGGAGATCTGTCTCCACCCATTCAAAGTGGGGTGGTTTACGAGAGCCCTTTAAGAGGGACACATTTTGGAAAAATCTTAGAGCAACCAGAGCCACTAGGATGAACAGAATCCACACAGCCAGAGACCTTTGGAGATGAAGAAGGAAGCACCCCTGGGGGAGCTTTATGAAACAAGAAGCCATGAGAAAAAGCTATGTGCCCTTCCAGCTGAGAACTTCCTTGGCCGTTCTTGAATGAAACCTCTTGTCGGCCCCTTAATTTGGATATTTTGATGGCCTTAGGACTGTAAACTTGTAACTTAAAGTCCCCTTTTTAAAAGCCATTCTGTTTCTGGTATGTTGCATTCTGGCAGCGTGCAAACTAGAACAGGTACTTACTACTTCCCACTTATTAGGTTGTCTATAATCAAATAATCAGAAAATAGCAAGTATTGTCAAGGATTTGGAGAAATTGGAACCCTCATATATTGCTGACGGGAACATGAATTTGTTCGGCTCCTCTGGAAGATAGCTGGCAGTTACTCTAAAAGCTAAACATAGAATTACTTTATAACTCAGAATTTCCTCTTTTAGGTATAGAACCCCAAATAATTAAAACATGCTCAAACAAATACATGTATGCAAACGTGTACATAGCCAAAAGGTGGAAAAAGCCCAAATGTGTATCAGTGGATGAATGGACAAAATAATAGGGATACAAACATCGAGTAGAATATAATTCAGCCATAAAAGGAATGAAGTTCCAATACATGATATAGCGTGGGCAAAGTTCAAAACCAGTATGTTAGATGCAAGAAGGCAAAAACAAAGGTCACGCATTGTTTGTATAGTAGATTGAATTATGTATTCCACAAAAAGTCATGTTCTTAACCTTAATCCCTATTCGTGTTGGTGTGAACCCATTGTAAATAGGACTCTCTGAGGATGTAGTATTGGTTAAAGTGTAGGCTCTTTTGTGAATAGGGTTGTCTAAGACTCTATTTAGGTGTGGATCAGATGAATCAGGGTGGGCCTTAATCCATAATCTGGAGTCTTTTATAAAGAGAAGAATTTGCACCCAACAAATGAGAGAAAGCCAGAAGAATCAAAAGCCAGAAGCCATAAATCAGCAGGAATCCCAGCATACTTAGGAGAGAGAGAGACTTGTCGTGACAGCAGCAGAAGCACAAGCCAAGGAATCCCAAGGATTGTGTCAAGCCAGCACCAGGCTCCAGGAGAACGTATAGCCTCGCTGATGCCTTGATCTGGATTTCCAGTGTTCCACACGGTGAACCAATGGAAGCCCTGTTTTTAAGCCACCCCATGTGTGGTATTTGTCATGGCAGCCCTGGCCAAGTAAGCCAGTGTGGATTCACTTGTAGGAAATACCCACGCTAGGTAAACTCATGGAGACAGAATGCAGATGGGTGGTTACCGGGGGCTGGGAAGAGGGGGGAATGAAGAGCAGCTGTTTAGTGGGCACAGGGTTTGCTTTTGGGGGTGATGAAAATGTTTTGAAACTTGACAAGAGGTAGTGGTTATACGAAATTGGGAATGCACTTAATGCCACTGAATTGTTCACTCGACAATGGCTTATTTTATGTTACGTGAATTTCACCGCAGTAAAAGAAGTTAATGTTCACCAGACTTTTAAGCTCAACTTGAAAACCCAGTACTATTTATACTCTAGTAAATTTTAACAATTACCTTTAAGGAACCTTTAAATAATAATTTGGTCTCATTTACAGATTCCGTTAAATACCTTCGATCATTTAAAACTGCATTTATAAACGTAATATATTCTATTTCCTTTTCAAACTACTTCAATTATCTAACTGACAAACCCTCCCAAGTTCTGAAGTACTTTTTATAAATCTAATAAATTAAACGTATATGGTTAACCTGGTCTTCTCTTAAATCTTTCACTCCTGTATATAAAGTTAGTAAAATTTCTACTTAATAATTATAAATCTAAATCAATCAGTTGGTTACACATTTTTGATGCAAGCACAGATGCACAGAAAAGTAGAAATCACAGTACAAAGGACTTTTTTTCTGAACCACTTGAGAGGGATATGCTAATTTAATGCCCCATCACCTCTGAATATTTTAATATCTCCTACACACACCAAAAGGACAGTCCCCTACGTCACCACAACACAGGAGAGTAACATGAATGCATCACTGCCACTAAATCCAGAGACTTCATTCAAGTTTTGCCAATAGTCCTAAGAATATACTGTGTAGCCAGGGGGCCCAGTTCAGGATCATGGGCGGCATTGAGTTACCGTGTCCCTTAATTCTCTTTGGAATCGTTGCCCAGTCTTTGACTTTCAAGTCTTTGATATTTTTGAAGGATACTGGCTGAGCATCTCACAGAATATTCCTTGCTTTAGGTAAGGTTTGATCCTCAAGATCAGATTCAGATTATATATTTTGGGCAGAAACATCACAGAGAGATGCTGTGTCCTTATTGCAGCCCGTGTGTGGTTCCGGATTTCACGTTCCCTCATTGCCAGTGATACTCCATTTGATCACATGACGTGAGAGCTGCCAGCTTTCTCCCCTGCAAACTTATTCTTTATTCCCTTTGGTAAAGGAGTATTTTGTGGAGATGTCATTTGAAACTATGTAACTGTCTTGTTTCTAATAAAACTTTTGATTTATTTATGTCTGTATGTTTGCTTTTTCATTCAATTCATTTAATCTGTTACTATATCCCGGGTTTTTCTTTGTGGGAAAATCTTTGATGAGTGATTAAATCTCTTTACTTATAATCGGTTTGCTGAGATCTTCTAGGTCAGTATAGGTCATTATAGGTCATTCTCGAGTCAGTATAGGTCATTCGTGTGTTTCTAGGAATTTGTCCATTTCATCTAAGTTGTCTAGTTTGTGGGCATATTCTCTTATGATTTTTAAAATTTCTTCATGATTTGTGGTAATGAACCCCTCTCATTTCTGATTTTGTGTATTTGTATCCTCTCTCTCTTTTCTTCTTTGTTAATCTAGCTAGGGATCCATCAGTTTTACTGATTTTTCTCAAAGAACCAACTTTTGGTTTTGCTGACTTTTTCTATTGTTTTATTGTTCTCCAGTTCATTTCTGCTTTAATCTTTATTATTTCAAGTCCTTATAATTTTTTTGAGCACTTCTTTATTTTTTAAGGTTATATTATACTTTCCTTGCCTTAGACCTGGAGTCAGCCATTTCTGCAAGAAACCTTGGAAAATGTATTTAAAAGGCAAGAGCTGGTCCTTATTTATTATCATCGCCACTGGGGTGATGCTGTTCCTGGGCCTTCTCAGTGGACAGAAGCAGAGAGATACCTGCCTTCCATTATTCTTAATGTGTTTACTTACTTGGTCAAACCCTGTATATGTAATAAATCTCCCATCTGGTCTACCACCCTCTTTCCCCTACTGGATTCTGACTCCCCATTCTGAGTCACCCCCCTGCAGAGGTTCCCTTATATTATTCAGAGTTCTCCAGAGAAACAGAAGTGACAGAAGATTTATTATGATTTATTATAGAACTGGTTCACATGATCATGGGGTTGGCAAGTTCAGATTCTGCAGGGCAGGCCACAGGTTGGAAACTCCAGTGAAGATGACACCGTATAGGAGACGCTGGTCAGGGGAAGGAATAGAAATTCTTCTTCTGACTGCTGAACTCTTCAGTTTTCCCTCTAAGACCCCCAACTTGTGGGTGAGGAGATTCTCCTCCTGGCTGAGGACAATCTCCTTTGTTGTTTGTAGGTGTGATCAACCACAGATGCCATCAACTGACTACTGATGTAAATTCACCTAGGAATGATGCTCACAGTAGCAACAGGCCAGTGTTTGCTTGGCCAAACAACCGGCCACCATCACTTAGTTAAAGTTGACACATAAAATTAACCATCACTCCCTCCTCCCTCTGCTCAGGCTCCAATACCCCATATTTGGCCACCTCTCCTGCTCAGGCTGTGACATTTCACACTGGTTCACTTCTCTGCCCCTTCAGGGACGCTCTTCTCATCTTTCTCAGGGTCCCCACACCCCTGCAACTCCCCACACCCTGGCAGCTCCCCATGCCCCTTCCATAGATATGAACCTTTCCCAACCTCACGTAATGGTTTTAGGGCTGAAGAAAAAGAAAAGAGAAGAGCAAGAGGGAGTGTTTGATTACATGTTTGAAATTGAAATGACAAGGCTGAGTTGTTACACTAATTGGCAAAATTCTTTTAAATCCATAAAAAACCAAATACATACAAACATCTTAACACAAAAATATTTAACGCTTCAAGTTTGTTTCTTTTTCCTTTTTTTTGCATGGGCAGGCACCGGCCATCGAACCTGGGTCTCCGCCATGGCAGGTGAGAATTCTGCCACGGAGCTACCGTCGCACTGCCCAAGTTTACTTCTTTTAAACATTTACACACTTATTTCTAAATCTTAGTGGGTTTGAAACATACGTATCCATTGAGGGTACTATCTTAGTTTCCCGGCTGCTATGACAAATACTGCACAGTGGATTGGCTTAAACTACAAGAATCTCATGGTTTTGGAGGCTGGGAAGCTTCCTTCATCCTGGGCTTGGCAGTGTCCTAGTGGGCCAGAAATCCTTGGGTTCCTTGGCTTTCCAATCACATAGTTATGTATTCTCTTTTCTCTTCTAGGTTCCTTTGATGTCCAGTCTCCGGTTCCTCTCTGTGGCTTTCTCTTTTTATAAGTTTTACCGTAACAGGATTAAGACTCACCCTCATTCAGGTGGGCCACACCTTAACTAAAAGGAACATCTCCAAAAGGTCCTTTTTTACAACGGGTACACACCCAAAAGAATGGTATCAAAAAACATGTGCCCCCTCCCTCCTGGGGCACATAATTCAACCTACCACAGGTATTGTCATATGACCTCACATAAATTTTGGAGTTATCTTCTTACCTAAATTATGAGGTTGCCTCGTTGATTTACTTTAGGCTGCAGAACTTCTGCTGGTGGGATTCTTGTCAGAGACCATGATGTATGAATCAGTTGCTCTGGGGCCAGCCCCCACGGGGTCACCACAGGGCCGTGCACATCTCTTCCCAGCTCCACGTTCTGGGGCTCACGTTAGTGGTTTGAAATTGGCCATCGTGAGTTATTTACACACTGATATCTGTAAATGTTACAAATCAGGGCTTTTTAAAAGAACTGGTGGTCAAATCTTTACCAGCAAAACACGGGTGACCCTATTTATTGTGGTTGGTTGGAAGACGGTGGAGTAGGAAGCGCTAGGTATCAGTCCACCCACCTAAACAACTATTGAACTGGCAGAACTTTCTGAATCAACAAGTTTTGGAACTCTGGAGTCCAGTAGAACACTGTGCAGCTTCTGGGGAAGAACATGAGGAAGAGTCAATGTTTAAAATCCAAGTGATTTTTGCATTAAAAAAATTAGGGACTCAAATTCTCTTTGCAGAAGTTGGAGCTCTGACAATAGCATATTTGCATTCCTGCAGAGTGACAAGCAGCTGCCCCTGGCATTCACAACGAATACTTACTCTCAGCTCCCGGCTGATCCATTTATGGTCAATCACAGCTTCTATCAGCATTTGATTTTGAGACTCTTTTCACAGATGCTTCCCCAAATCATAACAGGTAAAGTGAAAGTGGGAGGAATAGTAAGAAAATGGATCTCAACATGATATCGATAAAGGTTCAATCCAGCAAGAATGTATAGTAATTATAAACATATATGCACCTCACAACAGAGCCCCAGAATATCTGACGCAAACACTGACGGAGTTGAAGATAGATGGTTCACAGTAATAGTCTGAGACTTCAGTACACCACTTTCAATAATTGATAGAATATCTAAGTGGAAGATCAATAAAGAAATAGAGGACTTGAACAACACTGTTAAGCAATGACCCCTAATGGATATATATGGAATGCTCCACCCAAAGGCAGAATACACATTCTCCTCAAGGGCACGGGGAATATTTTCCAGGATAGACCATATGTCAGGCCACAAGCGAAATCTTAATAAATTTAAAAACACTGAGAGCATACAAAGTATCGTCTCAGACCACAATGGAATAAAGCTAGAAATTAATAACAGAAGGACAGCTGGAAAATTTATAAATAAGTGAAAATTAAACAATACACTATTATACAACCAATGGGTCAAAGAAGAAAACGCAAGGAAAACTAGGAAATATCTTGAACAAAAATGAAAATACAACATATCTATTTCTAGTTGCTGTTATCAGTGACATCATAACTCAAAAGGAAATGCTCACATAGCCAGAGACCCTTCTCACCTCTGCTCATGAAGTTTTAATCTTTTGATCATTTGATTGGTTTCTGTATATCTTTGGTTCTTAGGAGATGTATCCACAACTGAAAAGACTTGTAAATTTGGTGGATTCCTGCATTCTTTCATATTCCTAGGCTCACACAGCTCTTTTAACTGTGGGAATAAAATCTGAGTCTAGGCTCTGTCTCTCAGCGTTGGTCAGTTCAGTCACAACCCAGTGCAGCACCAGACCTGGATCTTATTGCTATACAGACTTTCAACACTTCTTTTTCCCCTGTCCAGACTCAGGGTCCCTTTGCAGACAAGATGCCTGGCCTCACAGTTTGGGTTGCAGGTACCCCAGCCCCTGCACCCACATGCTGGGCTGCCCAGACCAAGCTGGGTGAGTAACTGCAGCCCGTCTCCTTAACACCTGGCACCAGCATGTGGACAAAGAGCTCACACTGTTGTGCTGAGGCTTGTGATTCAGGCTGTAAAACTGCAGGCCAAGTTGTTAAAACCCAGATTCAGGTGGACAGCCAAGCAGGACCTCTGGGTTTTGGCAGACACAGCCATTTCCCTGTCTGCGGGGGCCTCGGTGCGGCCTCTCCCACCAGGAGGCAATGCTGGTATAATTTATTGGGCTATAATTGTTGAAAGGAATAGTCCTTCAGGCCATTCATTCAGTCCAAAAATGTTTCTTTATTGAGCATTCTCTGTGCTCTCAGCCTCGTGCTGTGTGATGGGGGTGTGTCTGTCTGTCTGTGTGTCTATGTGTTCCTGGATGAGGAAGTACAGGTATTTGTGTGTGCCTGCTCCTGGAAATGAAAGGGTGTGTGTGTGTGTGTGTGTGTGTGTGTGTGTGTGTGTGGAGAGGATGGTCACAAAAAGACCAAGACCCAGTCCCCCCTTTCCTGTAGCTTACCAGCCAAGCGACAATAGACAGCAGGATATGCTACATGCCAAATAAGGGCAGGTGCTAAAAATGTTCAAAGGAAGAAGAGATCCTCAGGGCGCCTTGAATTTCACAGGGATTTTTTGGGTTAGTGAAGAGTAAGGCAAGGGCACCTCACCTGCAGGGACAGATGCCCGAGACGGGTGAGGAAGGGCACATACACGGCTAGGGAAGATGAGTTGGCTGCATGGACGCCTAAGGTATTGGTGCCTGGAGAGGGTCTCCGAGAAGATGAGCACAAGATGTGGGCAGAGACCAATGGGGGAGGGTTTTGAACAACAGATGAAGAAGTGTCCGAAATGGGAAACCCTTTTGAAAGTTTTTGAGGTGAGGAGTGGCTTGAGCCGGTGTGTGTGGTGTGAGGGCAGAGTGGAGGTTGAGAAAACGTTTGAGAAAATGCTGCTTGAGGTGTTTTCTTTAAGAAGAGGCTTAGCCCTGTGGTCAAGTGACCAGGCTGAGGGGTCACGAGTGGAGGAAGAAATCTGGGTGTATTTCCAAGAGCATCTCTTCTCTGCTCTCTGGGCTGTTCCCATTGCCCAGGGACTGTCACCAGTAGATGCCAGAGATGATAAAGTAATTCCTCATAATAATGATAATAGTAACGACAAGCACAAGAATAATAAAAGCAGGTAAAATATATCAAGTAATTCCTCTGTGCTAAGCACACGACATATAATTTTCTAACACCTCCATCAACACTATGAAGTAGATATTATTACTATCTCCACTTTACAGATGAGGAGACTAAAGCACAGAGAAGTGAAGGGATTTGCCCAAGGTCACACGGGCAGGAAGTGGCAGAAGGAAGATGAGACCCTGGCATTGGCTCCAGGGCCTGACCCCTGACCTCCTACCCTTTCTGAGCCAGTGCTTCCTCTATAAAGCAGACTCCAGTGTTGCCTGAGCGCCAGGGGGAGGGACAGGCTGGCTGTTTGCCTAAGTAGGCAGTTTAGTGAGTGGTTGCAGGCCCACAACCTGAGATGGCTGTGAACGAATTCCGACAGTTTTGGAGGGTGGTTTCTAGTGCATATCGCAGGCACCGACCATTGTTCCTTCAGTTCAATGAGCTTAGTGAACACATGGGTGAAAGGCCAACCAGGAACCCACAGGAAAGATCTGGTCCCCAGACTTTTTGGTTGGGCTCCCAAAAAGAAATGAGTCAATGTTTAAAAACCAGGTAATTTTTGCATTAAATACATTCAGGACTCGAATACTCTTGCAGAAGTTGGAGATGGCATTCACGACATAGGAACACTTACTCTGAGCTCCCGGCTGATCCATTTATGGTCAATCACAGCTTCTATCTGCATTTGATTTTGAGACCCTTTTGACAGATGCTTCCCCAAATCATAACAGGTAAAGTGAAAGCAGGAGGAATAACAAGAAAACGGATCTCAACATCAAGACTCAGGAAGGGCTCATCACTGAGTCTAGGAAACGCTAAGGAGAGATGCAATTATCCTGTAATTGAGTCCATTAAACCCACTGCAACAGTGTGACCCCAGGCATATGGCTTAATAGTCACAAACCCAAAGAAAAAAACCACTTACATTTTAATGGATAGAAACCTCTCTAGGAATCAACAGTGTGACGTGAGTGCCAAAAAAACTGTGACTCCATTACTAAAAGCATATAGTAAATGTTTGGCTTCCATGTAGAATTGGGATTAGAAGTGCACTGTGTCGCCTCCCAGGAAGAGTGCTCATTTAACAGGGTAGAGGCTCTGGGAAGACAGATTTTGGCACAGTGCAAGGAAGGGTTTTCTAACAAGCAGAGCTGCCGAGAGACGGCTGCTCCAGGAGGTAGTAAGTTTCCTGGAAACTGAAGTGTTGCAGCACACACAGGATGACCGCTCGGCAAGAAGAAGTTGTGAGTGGACCTCCAGAGGGTAACTGGTCTCAGGGAACTACGGGCCTAAATTACACCCCCTCCCCCAACATCCCCTGATTCCATGGACTGGAAGTCTCTGCGGAGAAAGAGGAGGAAATGAGCTTTAGCTTCATGTCATTTCATGTGTGAAAGCTACACTTGCAGCCTTATTCTAAAAGTGGAGCCTCTGAGAGAAAGCGCTGGTTACCTGAAAGAATGGGACATCTCTCGACTCTGAGCCCCCTCGCTGTGGTCTCGTGGGTGAAGGGCCCACAGATGGGGGTTGAGCAGATGTTGGCCTTTCCCTCCACCTCCCTGGCTTGTAGCATGGTGAGGAGGACACGGCACCCATTTAGGACAACCATTGGCTTTGAGGAATTAAGTGGCAGTCACTGCATACAAACAACTTGCCAGCTATAGGGGGTCCCTGGGAAATCTGCTACCTAACAACACTGTGTGACCCCTGCGCTGGCAATGGTCACATGGTATAGGACAGAGCATAAGGGTGATGGTCCAGGATGGAAACGAGCATGGGCTCTGGAGTTAGACTCAAGCATGGGTTTCAATCTTGAGTCTGAGAACTGTGTTATCTAAAGCATTTTGCTTAATCTCTTTGAGGCTCTGGTTTTTCATCTTTAAAGTGAGGATAATCATATCTCCATACAACATAATATATGTAGAGTGTTCGTAACTTAGTGAGACATCAACAGAAAATAACCTGACCTATTTTTCATAAGTATCTTAATTTATTTCTATTGTATTAGCACATATATAACACAAGATTTGCCATTTTAACCATTTTAAGTGTACAATTCAGTGGCATTGATTACGTTTACAATGTTGCATCCCATCCCATCCATCACAAAACTTTTTCATCACCCCAAATAGAAATGTGGTACCCATTAAGTAATAACAGCCTATTCTCCCTTCCCCCAGCCCCTGGCAATCTCTATTTTACTTTCTGTCTCTATGAATTTGCTTGTTCTAAATATTTCATATGAGTAGAAACACAATATTTATTCTTTTGTGTCTGGCTTCTCTCACTTAGCATAATCTTTTCAAGGTTCATCCGTGTTGTAGCATGTACTGGCTTCATTTCTTTTTTATGGCTGAATGATATTCCATTTTAACAAATATTTTTAAGACTAGATTTCCTTTTTCTTGTTTTCAGTCTGTTGTGGCTTTTTGCCTGTGAGGCTACCTGGATTTCAGCAACTGTGGCCTTTTAAAAGGATGAATTGAGGTAAAAGGTGGAGGCCTTAGAAGGTGGGGGTGTCGACCCGATTAGGACTGACCCCCATTCACTGGGAGAGCATCACTATGGATTTTAATAGACAGCCTTGTAATCCCCATTGCACTCAATGTCCCCCCATCTTGAGCTGCCTGGGAGGGATTCCTGCCACCAGATCCTTGAGCTGCTGTGTTAGTTAGATTCAGTTGTCAACTTGGCCAGGTGAGCATACCTATTTCTGTTGCTGCAGACACAAACCAATGGTACGTGAATCTCATCTATTGCTAATTACATCTGCAGTCGGTTAGGAGGCGTGTCTGCTGCAATGAGTGACATCTGACTTAATTGGCTGGTGCTTAAATGAGAGAACGCAATGTAGCACAGCCTAGCAGCTTGGCATTCCTCATCTCAGCACTTGCAGCTCAGCCCAGGCCCTTGGAGATGGAGAAGGAAATCACCCTGGGGAAAGTTGTTGGAACCCAGGGGCCTGGAGAGAAGACCAGCAGAGACCATCCTGTGCCTTCCACGTAAGAAAGAACCTCAGTGGAAAGTTAGCTGCCTTTCCTCTGAAGAACCAACAAAATAAATCCCCTTTTATTAAAAGCCAATCCATCTCTGGTGTGTTGCATGCCGGCAGCTAGCAAACTAGAACAGCTGCCCCTTTGGGGCCCCCTGGAATGCCAAGCACACCTCCAGCCTGGTCTCTGCACAGCTGTTTTTCCTTCCTGAACCTCTTGTGCTGGTTTGAAAGGATGTATGTCCCCTAGAAAAGCCATGTTTTAATTCTAATCCCATTTTGTAAAGGCAGCTGCTTCTTCTCATCTCTATTCAGTACTATATGTTTGAAACCATAATCAGATCATCTCCGTGGAGGTGTGACTCAATCAAGAGTGGTTGTTAAGCTGGATTAGGTGGAGACCTAATCCTAATTAGGTGTCTTCACCTATTCTAGGTGGGTCTTGATTACTTTACTGGAATTCTACAAGGGAGAGATTCTGAAAGAGCAGAGAAAACAGACAGAGCCACGAGAAAGCCACAATAGAGAATGCCCCAGAACCATGAAGCAGAGAGTCCACCAGCCACCAACTTTGGAGATGAGGAAGAAAATTGCTTCCTGGGGAGCTGGAGAGGAAGCTAGAAGATGATGCCATGTTCGCCATGTGCCCTTCCAGCCGAGAGAGAAACCCTGACCATGATCACCATGTGTCTTTTCACTTGAGAAAGAAACCCTGAACTTCACTGGCCTTCTTGAACCAAGGTATCGGTCCCTGGATGCCTTAGATTGGACATTTGTATAGACTTGCTTTAACTGGAACATTTCCACAGCCTAAAAATTGTTAATTTGCAACTTATTAAATTCCCTTTTTAAAAGCCATTCCATTTCTGGTATATTGCATTCTGGCAGCTAGTAAACTAGAACACCCCTCCTGCCTCAGCTATTTGCAGGACTCAATCTCTTTCTTCAGACAAATAGCATCCCTTCACCCTCTCTCCCTATACTGTTTCCTCCTTCTTCCCTGTCTTTGATGCCACCTGCCATCTAATGTACTTACCTGTTGATTCTCTCTCACCTCATTGAATGTGAGCTCCTCGAGCGCAGATTTGCTCTTAAAGGGAGCTAATTCCCCAGGGTCTATAACATGCTGGCACATGGTAGGTTGCAACAAACATGTGTGATTGTGTGGTGTACTGGGGCTTTCTGGGGGTCCTCACTGCTCTCCAGAAAAAGAAACCCCAATCTATGCTACGTCCACCCGAGTAACGGGTCTGTGGCTACACGGCATTTTCTAGAGAGACAATTCTACCCTCATGGCATTAGGGCCTGTTTTGTGGTCACCTCCTCTACCTTTTGCTTCCTTGCTGTGCAGAAGGTAAAATAGCAACAGCGAGAGAATGAGTGCAGGAGCTGGTGGCGCCCGGGAGAGTAAGATGTTTACTTGCATGAAGGGGAAATAGGACAAAGCACCCACCAGCTACCGAGACTCAGAGAATAATACCTGAAAATGGGGAGCACTTACCAGCCCTGCCTTTCGATGGTGCAACCGTCTGGCACGACAGAGCTGTGAAAGCTGTTTACAGATGGGCTTTCACACTTGAGCAAAGGAAGAGTCTACTTCTGAGTGTGCGGCTGATGGTAGACCTTGAGGGTGTCTCATCCATGCACGACTGCTCCACTTTATTCACGTGGAAGATTGCATTTACTCCTTTGCTCCTTAAAGGGCCGAGCTGGTTGGAGCAATTAGTCACTGGCGGGTCACGTGCTATCACACGAAGCCTGTATTTCAAAACTGGGTTTGGCATTTGAAATATACTTGATTGGCTCGGAGGTTTTTTGTGGGTTGGCATCTGGCTTTGTTGAGCAGTGGGAGTTTTGTGCTGATAATTCAAACAGTATCCTTTGATGCAAACTGGTCAGTTGGGTAGGATGTAGCTGTAGGTCTTAAAGGAGGTTGCATTTTGGGTTACTATGAAGATAATTGCTTTGTATGACATTTATTTTTTAATATTCTAACTGAGAAAATAAACAACTCAGGGTGGTGGTGGGAGGTGGGGAGCAAGGGCTAAAAAACAACATTTAGACTTCGGTAAGATAATTAACTCAGAAATTAGCCTCATTTTGTGTTCTGCATTGTTTTCCTTTGTAACGTGCAGCACCTGCAGCATTTGTTCTTGTCACCAGTTCTTGCCTGAAGCTGACTCTGACCTAAGAGAACAGCCAGAGGCTTCCCTCCAAAACTCCTTTTCCTCCAGACCAGGGATTGGAAATGTGGCGAAAATATGTGTTTGGCGACTCCTGGTATATTCATTGCATGTTCACTGGCTACACACGCGGCTGAGGCCCAGGAGGGAGGCAGCAGAGACACAGCTGAGGCCCAGGAGGGAGGCAGCAGAGACAAGGCTCTCTACTAGGAGTCTTCAGACAGGCCATAAACTAACTCTGGAAGAAGCATATACACACCTGCTTCCTCTCGGTGCTGCCCACTCTGGTCATCTAAAGATGATGGGCCCAGGGTTTCTAGTAAATGGTTGTCAAGCGGAATTGAAGGCTGAGCACAAGATGGAATTTTAGAAATGAAGGCGCCTGGTTTTATAGGGAAGGGCTTGAAGAGATGAAGAAATCTGCCTAACATCCCCTAAGGCTCGCAGCCACCAAGGATCAGGACATTCGCTTCTTGCCCAGATTGTTTTCCATTAGAAAAACAGAATTTTCAGAGTTGGAAGTGGCCTTGGCATTTGGGAAATATTTCTCTCAGTTGCGTGTGTGTACTTGGTCACAGTTTCTTTTGGGTCGTATGCAGTAAAAACAAAACAATGCAAAAGAGAATGCCATTGTCCCCATTTAAAAAATTACTGTGGTCACATACATATAACATAAAATTTCTCATTTTTAACTGCCTTTATGTGTACAATTCAGTAATCTCGATTGCATTCACAATATGAATGCCAATATCACCATCATCCTTTATCAAAATTTTTCCTTCACCCCAAACAGAAACTCTGTACCTATTAAACAACTCCTCATTTTCCCCTCCCCCCAGAGCCTGGTAAGCTGCAATCTGCTTTCTGTCTCTATGAATAAGCTTGTTCTATGTATTTCATATAAGTGAAATCACATAATATTTATCCTTTGGTGTCTGGCTTGTTTCACTCAACAAGATGTCGTCAAGGCTCATCTGTGTTGTCGCATGTATCAGAACTTCATTCCTTTTTTTGGCTGAATAATATTCTATTTTGTGTATGTGCCACATTTTGTCTATCCATTTGTCTGTCACTAGACACTTGAGTTGCTTCTTCCTTTTGGCTATTGTGAATAATGCTGTTATGAACACTGGTGTGCAAATTTCTCTTTCATTCTATAGCTGAGGAATCCGAGGTCCTGAGACACAATATAAGCTGGTGACGGTCACACAGTGAGGGAGGTGGCACGCAGAGCCTGGAACATCCTCACGCTCCAGGAGCGAAGCCTGGGGTGGGGTTGGGGTATGGGGGGGGAACTAAAGCCAGAGTCAGCCTCTCTAGAGCAGTAGGAACCTACAGAGATGCCCACGGGAAGGTGAGACTGAGTCCTGCCACCACACCCTACACAGACCACAGGGTCAACTCTGCAAAGACGAGCACGCTGAGACTGTGGCGGGGCTCAGCGCACACTGGGTGCTCAGAAAGAGCTTTTTTAAACAAATGAGGTGCCAAGGGTATTTGGACCAGGCAGAAAAATAGCTATAAAGCAATGACATAAAAAAACACCATATTTTAAAAGAAGGATGTTTACGTCTAAATGAGTCTTGTCCTCCAAAGAGTTAACCTTGCAAGTCTTGACATACTTATTTCAATACGCTGTTGCTGTTTGAGTACTTTTGAAAGTTCTCTTTATGGCATTTCCTCCTGAGTCAATGACTACATCACAGAAAACCACAGTCTCATTACTTTATAGTCACATCTTCTTTTTGATCTAAACACAATTTTCTCAGTCAAATCCTTCATCATAGTGATCACTTCCTCATTTATTCTAAGATTTTGTTAGATGTCTTTTCCAGCCAGGGTCCCAGACTTTAAGATATGGGATTCAATCCTAACACATCTGTGCGCACTGAACCTTTAATGAATGCCAGACATTGTGATTATAAGCATTTTATATAAACTGATATATTTACTTACCACAGCAAACTTTGGAAGGTGGATATGGAAACTGAGGCTTCAAAGAGGTTAAATATGGTCCTGTGTCACATGGCTAGGAAGCAGTGGGTTTGACGAATACTGATGAATAAATACCAAGTCAGAAGATATTCTTTTAAACATGATTTTTGGTGCTATGTGGTATTCCATTGTACATATAAACCATAATTTACCAAAGCAGCCTTCATTGCAGAGCATTTAACTATTTTCATTAAAACAGTATTGAGAGGGGACTTCCGGAGAAGATGGCGGCTTAGTAAGGCACGTGGGTCTTAGTTCCTCCTCCAGAACAACTACTAAAGAACTAGAAACAGTACAGAACAGCTTCTGGAGCCACGACAGAGACCAGACACACAGCATAACCCATTCTGGACCAGCTGGACTGGCTAAGAGACTCTGCTGCAGTGAGGTCCCCGAGAGGCGTGCGCTTCCCTGGGCCACGGCGGCTGGCGGCCGGAGCCCCTCCCTCCCTCCTTCCCAGGCCAGCTGGGAGCCTCGGAGCGGCGGTACCCCAAGCCGCAGTGGCCGGCAACCAGAGCTCCTTTCACACATGCGGCTTCCCGGGCCGGCTGGGAACCTTGGATCAGCGGTTCCCCAAGCCGCGGCGGCCCTCCCACATGCGGCTTCCTGGGCCGGCTGGGAGCTTTGGATCAGCGGTTCCCCAAGCCGCGGTGGCTGATGACTCTCCCCCACAGGCGACTTCCTGGAGGGAAAGGAAAGAGTCTCCAACAGTAGTAGAGACTGAGCCCAACCTAACACCAATAGTGGCATTAATGAACAACTTCTGACTACTAAAAATAGGCTCTCAGCTCAGGCGAAACTGATCAAGGTGGAAGTCGCCTATTGGGCTAACTGAAAAAGAGGAAAGGGGGCGAAACAGCCTTCTGCGGCTGTTTCTACGGAGGCTTCGTTGCCTCTGGGCTCAGCGCTGGGATTACACAGGCTACAACTGCCACGAACGCAGAAACAGGCTGCTTTCAGGGCTCTCTACCACCTGAACCTTCCCCGCGGGAGGGGTGAAACGCAACTCAGGTGGAATCCCTCTCTCAAGGAATTCAGATCCCAGGACTTCACAATTTGAAGCCATTAAAACCAACCTACAACCTTTCCTCTGTATCCACCACACACCCAGCAGCAAGAGTCTTCCAAAGTTAAAGGAGCCACAACATCTTTTGCTGGTGGGACCCGCAGACAGACAAGCACCACATACTGGGCAGGATAAGAAAAACAGAGCCCAGAGACTTCACAGGAAAATCTTTCAACCTGCTGGGTCCCACACTCAGGGAAATCTGATTAAATGCCCAGACGCCAGCAAAAAATAACAAATCACACCAGGAAAATTGAAGATATGGCCCAGTCAAAGGAACAAACCAATTGCTCAAATGAGATACAGGAGCTGAGACAACTAATGCTGAATATACGAACAGAAATGGAAAACCTCTTCAAAAACCAAAACAATAAATTGAGGGAGGACATGAAGAAGGCATGGGATCAACAAAAAGAAGAAATGGAAAGTCTGAAAAAACAAATCACAGAACTTATGGGATTGAAAGACACAGTAGAAGAGATGAAAAAAAAATGGAAACCTACAATGTAGATTTAAAGAGACAGAGGCTAGAATTAGTGAACTGGAGGATGGAACATCTGAAATCCAAAAAGAAACAGAAACTATAGGGAAAAGAATGGAAAAATTTGAGCAGGGGCTCAGGGAATTGAATGATAATATGAAGCGCACAAATATATGTGTTGTGGGTGTCCCAGAAGGAGAAAAGAAGGGAAAAGGAGGAGAAAAACTAATGGAAGAAATTATCACTGAAAATTTTCCAACTCTTATGAAAGACCTAAAATTACAGATTCAAGAAGTGCAGCACACCCCAAAGAGAATAGACCCAAATAGGCGTTCTCCAAGACACTTACTAGTTAGAATGTCAGAGGTCAAAGAGAAAGAGAGGATCTTGAAAGCAGCAAAAGAAAAACAATCCATCACATACAAGGGAAACCCAATAAGACTATGTGTAGATTTCTCAGCAGAAACCATGGAAGCTAGAAGACAGTGGGATGATATATTTAAGTTACTAAAGGAGAAAAACTGCCAACCAAGACTCCTATATCCAGCAAAATTGTCCTTCAAAAATGAGGGAGAAATTAAAACATTCTCAGACAAAAAGTCACTGAGAGAATTTGTGACCAAGAGACCAGCTCTGCAAGAAATACTAAAGGGAGCACTAGAGTCAGATATGAAAAGATAGAAGAGAGAGGTATGGAGAAGAGTGTAGAAAGAAGGAAAATCAGATATGATATATATAATACAAAAGGCAAAATGGTAGAGGAAAGTATTACCCAAACAGTAATAACACTAAATGTTAATGGACTGAATTCCTCAATCAAAAGACATAGACTGGCAGAATGGATTAAAAAACAGGATCCTTCTATATGCTGTCTACAGGAAACACATCTTAGACCCAAAGATAAACATAGGTTGAAAGTGAAAGGTTGGGAAAAGATATTTCATGCAAATAACAACCAGAAAAGAGCAGGAGTGGCTATACTAATATCCAACAAATTAGACTTCAAATGTAAAACAGTTAAAAGAGACAAAGAAGGATACTATCTACTAATAAAAGGAACAATTCAACAAGAAGACATAACAATCATAAATATTTATGCACCGAATCAGAATGCCCCAAAATACGTGAGGAATACACTGCAAACACTGAAAAGGGAAATAGACACATCTACCATAATAGTTGGAGACCTCAATTTGCCACTCTCATCAATGGACAGAACATCTAGACAGAGGATCAATAAAGAAACAGAGAGTTTGAATATTACAATAAATGAGCTAGACTTAACAGACATTTATAGGACATTACACCCCACAACAGCAGGATACACCTTTTTCTCAAGTGCCCATGGATCATTCTCAAAGATAGACCATATGCTGGGTCACAAAGCAAGTCTCAACAAATTTAAAAAGATTGAAATCTTACACAACACTTTCTCCGATCATAAAGGAATGAAGTTGGAAATCAATAATAGGCAGAGTGCCAGAAAATTCACAAACACGTGGAGGCTCAACAACACACTCTTAAACAACGAGTGGGTCAAGGAAGAAAGTACAAGAGAAATCAGTAAATATCTCGAGGCGAATGAAAATGAAACCACAACATATCAAAACCTATGAGATGCAGCAAAGGCAGTGCTAAGAGGGAAATTTATTGCCCTAAATGCCTATATCAGAAAAGAAGAAAAGGCAAAAATTCAGGAATTAACTGTCCACTTGGAAGAACTGGAGAAAGAACAGCAAACTGACCCCAAAGCAAGCAAAAGGAAAGAAATAACAAAGATTAGAGCAGAAATAAATGAAATTGAGAACATGAAAAAAATAGAGAAAATCAATAAGACCAGAAGTTGGTTCTATGAGAAAATCAATAAGATTGATGGGCCCTTAGCAAGATTGACAAAAAGAAGAAGAGAGAGGATGCAAATAAATAAGATCAGAAATGGAAGAGGAGACATAACCACTGACCTCACAGAAATAAAGGAGGTAATAACAGGATACTATGAACAACTTTACACTAATAAATACAACAATGTAGATGAAATGGACAAGTTCCTAGAAAGGCATGAACAACCAACTTTGACTCAAAGAAGAAATAGACGACCTCAACAAACCAATCACAAGTAAAGAAACTGAATCAGTCATTCAAAAGCTTCCCAAAAAGAAAAGTCCAGCACCAGATGACTTCACATGTGAATTCTATCAAACATTCCAGAAAGAATTAGTACCAACTCTGCTCAAACTCTTCAAAAAAATCGAAGTGGAGGGAAAGCTACCTAATTCATTCTATGAAGCCAACATCACCCTCATACCAAAACCAGGCAAAAATATTACAAAAAAAGAAAACTACAGACCAATCTCTCTAATGAATATAGATGCAAAAATCCTCAATAAAATTCTAGCAAATCGTATCCAACAACACATTAAAAGAATTATACATCATGACCAAGTAGGATTCATCCCAGGTATGCAAGGATGGTTCAACATAAGAAAATCAATTAATGTAATACACCATATCAACAAATCAAAGCAGAAAAATCACATGATCATCTCAATTGATGCAGAGAAGGCATTGGACAAGATTCAACATCCTTTCCTGTTGAAAACACTTCAAAGGATAGGAATACAAGGGAACTTCCTTAAAATGATAGAGGGAATATATGAAAAACCCACAGCTAATATCATCCTCAATGGGGAAAAATTGAAAACTTTCCCCCTAAGATCAGGAACAAGACAAGGATGTCCATTATCACCACTATTATTCAACATTGTGTTGGAGGTTCTAGCCAGAGCAATTAGACAAGAAAAAGAAATACAAGGCATCAAAATTGGAAAGGAAGAAATAAAACTATCACTGTTTGCAGACGATATGATACTATACGTCGAAAATCCGGAAAAATCCACAACAAAACTACTAGAGCAAATAAATGAGTACAGCAAAGTAGCAGGTTACAAGATCAATATTCAAAAATCTGTAGCGTTTCTATACACTAGTAATGAACAAGCTGAGGGGGAAATCAAGAAACGAATTCCATTTACAATTGCAGCTAAAAGAATAAAGTACTTAGGAACAAATTTAACCAAAGAGACAAAAAACCTATACAAAGAAAACTACAAAAAACTGTTAAAAGAAATCACAGAAGACCCAAATAGATGGAAGGGCATACCGTGCTCATGGATTGGAAGACTAAATATAGTTAAGATGTCAATTCTACCTGAATTGATTTACAGATTCAATGCAATACCAATCAAAATCCCAACAACTTATTTTTCGGAAATAGAAAAACCAATAAGCAAATTTATCTGGAAGGGCAGGGTGCCCCGAATTGCTAAAAGTATCTTGAGGAAAAAAAAACGAAGCTGGAGGTCTCGCGCTGCCGGACTTTAAGGCATATTATGAAGCCACAGTGGTCAAAACAGCATGGTATTGGCATAAAGATAGATATATCGACCATGGAATCGAATAGAGTGCTCAGATATAGACCCTCTCATCTATGGACATTTGATCTTTGATAAGGCAGTCAAGCCAACTCACCTGGGACAGAACAGTCTCTTCAATAAATGGTGCCTAGAGAACTGGATATCCATATGCAAAAGAATGAAAGAAGACCCATATCTCACACCCTATACAAAAGTTAACTCAAAATGGATCAAAGATCTAAACATTAGGTCTAAGACCACAAAACAGTTAGAGGAAAATGTAGGGAGATATCTTATGAAACTTACAATTGGAGGTGGTTTTATGGACCTTAAACCTAAAGCAAGAGCACTGAAGAAGGAAATAAATAAATGGGAGCTCCTCAAAATTAAACACTTTTGTGCATCAAAGAACTTCATCAAGAAAATAGAAAGACAGCCTACACAATGGGAGACAATATTTGGAAACGACATATCAGATAAAGGTCTAGTATCCAGAATTTATAAAGAGATTGTTCAACTCAACAACAAAAAGACAGCCAACCCAATTACAAAATGGGAAAAAGACTTGAACAGACACCTATCAGAAGAGGAAATACAAATGGCCAAAAGGCACATGAAGAGATGCTCAATGTCCCTGGCCATTAGAGAAATGCAAATCAAAACCACAATGAGATATCATCTCACACCCACCAGAATGGCCATTATCAACAAAACAGAAAATGACAAGTGCTGGAGAGGATGTGGAGAAAGAGGCACACTTATCCACTGTTGGTGGGAATGTCAAATGGTGCAACCACTGTGGAAGGCAGTTTGGCGGTTCCTCAAAAAACTGAATATAGAATTGCCATATGACCCAGCAATACCATTGCTAGGTATCTACTCAAAGGACTTAAGGGCAAAGACACAAACGGACATTTGCACACCAATGTTTATAGCAGCATTATTTACAATTGCAAAGAGATGGAAATGTCCATCAACAGATGAGTGGCTAAACAAACTGTGGTATATACATACGATGGAATATTATGCAGCTTTAAGACAGAATAAACTTATGAAGCATGTAATAACATGGATGAACCTAGAGAACATTATGCTGAGTGAGACTAGCCAAAAACTAGAGGACAAATACTGTATGGTCCCACTGATGTGAACCGACATTCGAGAATAAACTTGGAATATGTCACTGGTAACAGAGACCATCAGGAGTTAGAAACAGGGTAAGATAATGGGTAATTGGAGCGGAAGGGATACAGACTGTGCAACAGGACTAGATACAAAAACTCAAAAATGGACAGCACAATAATACCTAATTGTAAAGTAATCATGTTAAAACACTGAATGAAGCTGCATCTGAGCTATAGTTTTTTTTGTTGTTGTTTGTTTGTTTTTTTATATATATTTTTTGTATTTTGTATTTTTATTTTTTTCTCTGTATTATCATTTTATTTCTTTTTCTGTTGTCTTGCTATTTCTTTTTCTAAATCAATGCAAATGTACTAAGAAATGATGATCATACATCTATGTGATGATATTAAGAATTACTGATTGCATATGTAGAATGGAATGATTTCTAAATGCTGTGTTAGTTAATTTTTTTTAATTAAAAAAAAAAAACAAACCACTATTGAGGGCAGCCCCAGTGGCTCAGCAGGCAAAGATCTCACCTGCCATGCCGGAGACCCGGATTCGTTTCCCGGTGCCTGCCCATGCAGAAACAAACAAACAAAACACTATTGAATTAAAGAATAGGGCAGACAACAGCGGCTCAGTGGCAGGGTTCATGCCTGCCATGTGGGAGACCTGGGTTTGATTCCCTGCCCATGTCCACACCCAGCAAAAAAAAAAATTTTAAAGACATTTTAAACAATTTTGTGATGCATATCCATGGACATAAATCTTTACTTACATTGCTCAATCTTTTCTTCAGAAAAAAAAAATCGTAGCTACAGCATTTCTGGGTCATATTTTTAAGATTTGTAACCGCCTTCTGCGCTATATGAAGTTCTCATTCTTTGAGTCATTGCCATTTGGAAGGTAAAAACAAAGATACCTTTGAGTGGGCCACGGTGGCTTAAAAGTTCTCACCTGCTGCGCTGGAGACCGGGGTTCGATTCCTGGTCCCTACCCACGAGCAGGGGGGGGAAAAAGAAAAAAAGAGGTTTCTTGTCAAGATTCTCATTTCCATACTTGTTAGTGAGCATAAGCATTTCTTTTTATCATTTGTATTGTTTTACGAATTGCTTTTGTCCATTTTTCTAATGCGATGTATGTTTTTTTCCTTCTGCTTTGCAAGAGTGTTTTCAAAATTAAGGACATTAATCCTTTCTTTATCATACTGACAATATTCTATCCCTGTTTGTGGTTTGCCTTTTCAATTAAAAAAATCAAACATATGTTTCAAATTTTGCGAAAGCAAATCTATGCATTTTTTATGAATTTTGCTTTAGGTACTTTGCTTTGAGAAACATTTAGTACTCAACATTATAGAAATACTTTATATGTTTTTCTAGTTATTTTGTTTAAGGAATTCTAAAAATTCACTAATCTATTTGGAGCTTTACCTTGATGATTTGGCATGCTGTGGAAATTCTAACTTAATTTTCCCAAACCGAAACCAACTGTCTTAGCACTATTTGCTTGAATAATATTTTTCCCCTCTGGTTTTAAAATGCTATCTTTATCAAATACTTGTATGTACTTGGGTTTACTTCAAGGTTTTAATTTTATTTTGCTTATCTGTCTATTTTGTGTCATATCTTGCTGCTTTAATTACTGTGGATTTACAATAGGTTTTAATACTTAATTATGCAACTATTGCTTCATATTTCTTTTTTTTCCCAAATATGTTTTTCTCAACTCTCACAAAATCTGTTTGGGATTTAAATGGGACCTGTATTCCCTTTATAAATTACTTTGAGAAGAACTGACATATTTATAATATTTTCCCATCCAGGGACGTGACCTGTCTGTCATTTATTTATCTTCCTTTATGTACTTTGGTAAAAGTTTGCTTTTCCCTTCATACAGATCTTACGTACTTTTTGTTAAGTTTAGTCCTAGGTAATCTCTCTCTCATTATAATAATATATATTATACATATATAATCTACTTGAGTGAGATTTTTTTTTTCTTATTTTATTTTCAAACTGATTGATACTGAATATTCATTTAGTCATTCAACAAACACTTATTGTCCGCTGTGTTCAGGCCACGCGCCGGTCACCAAGACTGCACACATTGGTGGACAAAACAGACACAGTCTGTATTTAGTATTTGTAGATTCTCAAATTTGTAGATTCTTTTCACATTTCTGGGAAAAGGCCCTAGTAAAGAAAGGAAACGTGTTATTTCACTATTCTGTATTGAGGATTATTGCTAGCATTCTATTTGGGATGTTTATAAATTCCACGTAGATATCCTAAATGGGACTGAGCCTCGTCTGGTCCGGCCTGCGCTCTGGCGTGCCCCGTGTGTGTGGTTTGGTATGTACGTAAAATAAGCTAGAAAACTTGCCGATACTTCCATAGTTTATATAACATTGGGATTGTCTTTCATTATCATACCTTAACAAGAACATTAAATTATTAAGCTCCAATGAGAAAACTAGAATGGAGAAAAGGCCCCAGGCTTCCAGAATCTCAGCTCCGCAGATGTTACTAGAGTGAAGTGATGGGAAGATTTGTGTAACGAGCGGGGCGACAAGAACCGTCTTTCTCGTTGTGGTCCTGTCCTCCCAGGCAGCCAGGCGGTCGGGTGGATTCACTTCGTGCAAGGACTTGCTTCGGCTCCCGCTGAGGACACCGGGGGTGACCCTGTCCCGTTCTCTTCAGGACTCTGACAAGTGCGGGTGAGTAACTGGCTTTGCACAAAGTGAGTAGAAAATGCCAAAGACGCCAAACCTGGGGCCAAAAGCAGCGCCACTGATGTTCCTTTCTCACAGAACCTCCCCAGGTCCCGCAGACATCGGACAGAAATAAGAGGCCGGTGTCTCCCATTTCTTGTCTTCTGCGTCTCTGCATTTGTATAACCGTAGCTGCCTCCATCAGGCCAAGCCATCCCCGCTGCAGAGAGCAGCACCAGGGGCTACCTGGGAACCCAAAGCCCTGGCTCTTGATCTAATATAATCCCCCCCACAATGTTTTTGATATCCCTGAAAGTATTTTCCAAATTTTAAATTTAAGCAGCATTGCCCTGACCTCAGAGCCTTGTAAGCACATGGGATCATAAAATCTGTACCTCCAAATAGTTTTTGTGTTAAATTTCTATTGTAACAAATTACCACAAAGGTAGTAGCTTAAAACAACAGTCATTTATGATTTCACAGTGGCTTATCTCTTATTTATTATCTGTAGGAGATTATGACAACACCCAGTCATTATCTCAGTTTGGTGGTTCAGAAGTCCTTCACCAGCTCAAATGGGTGCCCCCTTTAGGATCTCAAAATGCTGAAATCACCTGTCAGCAGGGCTTGTTCCTTCCCGGAGGCTCTGGGAAAGAATCTGTGAAGAGCCTCATGCAGGTTGTGGGTCAGACTCAGTTCCGTGGCTTTGTAGGGATGAGGTCCCGGGTTCATTGCTGGCTGTCAGCCTGAAGCCTCTCTCAGCCCCTTGGAGCTTTCTGTACTCTCATCATGTTGCCCCCTAAATGTTCAAAATGAGGAATGAAGCGTCCTTTCCTCCTCATGCCCTGGACCCTCTGAACTCTCCTTTCGCCTCACTTCTCCTACCTCTACCCAGAGAAAGCACGCAGATTTTAAGGACCCATGGGATTAGACTGCGCTCGCCCAGTCCAGCCACCACCTCATTTTGAGGTCCTTCACCTAAATTACTTCTGCAATGCCCTTCTAGTCATGTAACATCACCCAGGCCCAGTTCCAGAATTTGCACGTGGACAGCTCTGGGGGTGCTACTCTGCTTACCACAACTTTTGTCTCATTATTTTCTATCTTAGAAATGTTAGGATCATCTTTTATATTGAAGAGGAAGCGGAAGACAGTTCCATCCTGTCATGCTCAGCTTCCTGTGTCAACTTGGCCAGGTGGTGGTGCCCACTCGTCTGCAAGCGCTGGCCTGTTTGCTACTATGAAGACATTTCATGGACTTAAATCATGATTACATTGGCTGCAGCCACAGCTGATTGCATTTGTAATCAGCTAAGGGGAGTATTTTCTGCAATGAGTGATGCTTAATCTAATCAGAAGAAGGCTTTTAAGGAGGATTCAGAAGAGACAGTCACTCTTCTTGCTTCGGCCGGTGAGCCTCTCCTGAGGAGTTCATCCAGACCCTTCACTGGAGTCATCAGCTTCACAGCCTGCCCTGCAGATTTTGGACTCTTCTATCCCCGTGGTTGTCCAGCCAGCCTCTGAGAGTTTGTTGAGAAACTTCATTAGAGTTACCAGCTTGCAGCCCGCCCTACAGACCTTGGACTCTACATTCCCATGCTTACTTGAAACACTTTTATAAATTTTATATCTATGGGTATCTCCTGCTGATTCTGTTTCTCTAGAGATCCCTAGCTAATACACATCCTTTTGGGAAAAATAAACTTCCAGTCCCCAATATGCCCTAAAACTCACATGGATGGCCTGTTTTCAGACCAAACTCAACAAAGTTCATTTGGTGGATTTAAGATTTGAGACAGCCAAATATTGACCCACTATTAGGTGGCACTTAATTAGACAGCTTGTTTCGGTTTGTACTTTGCCAAAGCAGCAATCCCACAAGACAGAATGGAAACTCTGATATAGAATGCTCAGGCAGGAGAATGGCATCCCTAGTGATTGCAGATAAGTCCCCAAAGACATAAACTATCCAAGACTTGAAAGTAATTTTTACATTCAAGCCAACTTTAGAGAACTTAATTATTTACTTAGCAAATATAAATGGAACATTTAAAATCTTTTAAACCTGATGGCTTTAAAAAAAACATGGAGGGTGTGCATGGGTGGTTCAGTGGTAGAACGCTCACCTGCCATGTGGGAGACCTGATTTGATTCCTGGCCTATGTACTCCCCCTTCCCACCCACCATGCCCCACCCTGCAAAATAAAACCATGGAATCAAGAAATTACCTCCCATGTGTTTTTACTGGTTGCAACATTTTTCCTATGTTAAAAATGTGCAAATTTTTATTGAGTGCTCATTATATGCAGGGCAGACATATAATAAGCCCCACTATGTCCTCCTCTTTACCTGTGGCCAAGATTTTGCAGCAAGCTGTGTTCCTTTATAGCAGTATTGCCCAATAGAAATATAATGCCAGCCACATATATCATTTTTAACAGCTTCATTGAAATATCATTTATATACTATAAAGTTCACCCATTAAAAGCTTACAATTCAGTGGTTTTTCGTATATTTACAGAGTTGTGCAACCATCACCATAATTCAGTTTTGGAACTATAATCATCTCTAAAAGGAACCTTGTACCCATTAGCAGTAACTCCCCATAACCTCCTCTTTCTCCCACTCCCATCCCCAGCGCTAGGCGACCACTGATCTACTCTATGTCTTTATAAATTTGCCTATTCTGGACTTTTCATATAAATAGAATCATAGAATTTGTGTTTTTCTGTGACTGGCTTCATTTAGAATAAAGTTTTTTAGGTACATTCATGTTGTAGCATGTATCAGTACTTCATTTCTTTTTATTTTCATGTAATAGTCCATAATATCAATATACCACATTTTAAAAATCTATTCATTAGTTCATGAATATTTGGGTTTGTTTTCAGTTTGGGGCTATGAGGAATCATGCTGTGACAGACATCCGTGTGTTAAGTTCTTGTGTGGATAAGTCTTCATTTCTCTTGGTCTTATGGTAACTCCATGTTTAACTTTTTGAGGAACTACCCAACTGTTTTTCAACATGGCTGCACCATTTGATATTCTCAACACATGTGTACTTTTAAAAACAGCTTTTTGCGGTATAATTGATATGCAGTGAAATGTGCATATACAAAGTACACTGCTTAATAAGTTCTGACATGTACACATCTGTGAAACCATCGCCACCATCAAGATAATGAGCATATCATCACCCCAAAAGTCCCTCATGCCACTTTGAAATATATTTCTCCCACCCTTCCCCACCCCACTTCTTATCATTCCTAAGCAGTCACTGAAGCCATAGTTTTTGTCACTATGATTTAGGTTGCCTTCTCTAGAATTTTACATAAATGCAATCACATAGAATGTACTCCTTTTTATCTGCTTTTTTCACTAAGTATAATTATTTTGAGATTCATCCATGTTTTTTAATGTATCAATAATTCATTCCTTCTTATTGATGAGTAGTATTCCATTGTATGTATATGAAACAATTTGTTTGCCATTCTCCTGTCGATGGACATTTGAGCTGTTCCCACTTCAGGGCTATTACATATAAAGTTGCTGTGATCATTCATGTACAAGTCTTTGTATGGACTTATTGGTTTTATTTTTCATGGGTAACACCTAGGAGTGAATTGTTTGGATTATATGGCACGCATACATCCAACTGTTTAAGAAACTTCCAAAGTGGTTTGACCATTTCATATTCTTACCAGGAGCATAAGAGAATTCCAGGTTCCTCTGAATTCTCACCTATACATGGTATGGTCAGTCTTTTTAATTCTCCTGAGTCTAATAGGTGTGAAGAGGCACTTCTTTGTAGTTTTAATTTGCATTTTCTAATGATCAATGATGGTGAGCATCCTTTCATATGCTTATTTTGTGGCTTATCTTTCATTCTCTAAACCAAGTCTTTTAAAGAGCAGAGCTTTTTGATCTGGAAGATGTTCAAATTATTGATTTGTTCTTTTAAGGACTGCACTTTCAGTATCATGTCTAAAAAATTTTTACCCAACCCAAGATTACAAAGATTTCCTCCTTTTTCCTTCTAGGAGATTTATAGATTTATCTTTAACATTTAGGTCTATGGTCCATACTGAGGTAAGTTTTTTTATATGGTATGATATATGGATTAGAGTTCTTCTTTCTTTTTTCTGCATACAACTATTAAATTGTTTCAGCACCATTTATTGAAAAACTATCCTTTCTCCAGAGAATTGCTTTTGGACTTTTAATAAAAATCAGCTGTCATAATTGAGAGTCCAATAAATAGTAAACTCATACATATATATAATAATTTGCCACTTTTAAACTTTATTTCACCTGTTTTGGGAAGGTATACAATTTGATCCATTCCCACAGATAACCAGTCCCCTAAGTCCAGGAGACTAGTTATATAAATCACTTTTAGCCTTCAGCTAATTTACCAGCCAGAGCACCCAAAAGATGCTTCTGTAGCTGACTTTCATGTCAGATGACTTTCAGACAATTAAAGCAGTCTCTCAGCCCATAAAGAGCCAATGACGCTACAGTATTTCATCTTCTGCTTCTTGATACAAACACATGGAACAATACCTAATTTCAGTTCAAACTCATTTCCCTTTCATTAAGGTCCAAGTTTCCATGGTTTGGTTCTCAATAAAGGAAAACTTGTTTGAATAAGGTAATAGTTATCATTAACATTTCCAGGCGACAGTTCACAATCAAGTAGCAACACCACTAAATCCTTGGCAAGCCCATCTACGGGAGTTTACATTTTGTTAAGGCCCAGTTCCTCTGGAGTGGAGATTCCCAATTCATTTAAATCTGGTCCAAGTTGCTGGATGATATAGGGGTAGATTTCCTCGGGCGGTCCTGCTTTGTCCTTAACAACCTCTAGGCTGCGTACTGCACAGGCAATGTCATTTAACCGTCTGGGTTCCCGCAAATCAGCATCAATGACTTTGGGTTCAGGAACCAGATCATGGCCCATGAGCATGTTCATTCCTTTATGAAATTCCCAGACACAGATATCTGGCTTGTTGAAGTGTGTCACCCAGCGAGCATAAAACTCCTCATCTGTCTCATGGGACCCATGGGAGGAGCAGCCAACTGACTGGACAGTGGCGGCGGCAGGGACGGTGATGGGTGCAGAAGGCCACCAGGGCCGGCCCGAGCAGCTGCGGCCACGGTGCAGTGGTGGTGATGGCAGCGCGCAAGGCCAAGGTTGAAGAGAGTAAGCTCATACATTTAGGATCCACTGTTTTTCTATTGCTTTTTTGTTAAAGGAGCCCAGAAAATCCAACGGGGGAGAGAATAGTCTTTTCAAGAAATACTACCTTAATAACTAGATATTTACATGCAAAAGAATGAAAACATTCATTCTCTCACCAAACACTAAAATTAACTCATAATAAATCATAGCTCTAAATGGAAGAGGTAAACTATAACAACCTGACAAGAAAACGCAGAATTACAAATTTGTGTCTTTGGTTCGGCAATGGTTTCTTAGATACCATACCAAAAGCACAGTGACGAAAGAAAAAAAGTCGATAGATTGGGCTACTTTGAAATTGGAAACTTTTGCACTGCAAATGATACCAACAAAAAATGAAATGACAAGTTACAGAATGGGAAAAAAACATTTGCAGATCATCTGTCTAACACGGGAATTCCACCCAGGAATTTGCCAAGTTGACAAGGCGTGGATGTGTGTTAGTTAGATTCAGTTGTCAACTTGGCCAGGTGAGCATACCTGGTCTTGTTGCTGCGGACGTAAGCCAATGGTACGTGAACCTTATCTGTTGCTAATTACATCTGCAGTCGGCTAGGAGGCGTGTCTGCTGCAATGAGTGACGTTTGACTTAATTGGCTGGTGCTTAAATGAGAGAGCACAACGTAGCACAGCCTAAGCAGCTCGGCATTCCTCATCTCAGCACTTGTGGCTCAGCCCAGGCCTTTGGAGATGCAGAAAGAAGTCACCCCGGGGAAAGTTGTTGGAACCCAGGTACCTGGAGAGAAGGCCGGCAGAGACCATCCTGTGCCTTCCACGTAAGAAAGAGCCTCAGTGGAAAGTCAGCTACCTTTCCTCTGAAGAACTAACAAAATAAATCCCCCTTTATTAAAAGCCAATCCGTCTCTGGTGTGTTGCATTCTGGCAGCTAGCAAACTAGAACACCACCAGAAACGGAATGGCTTTTAAAAAGGGAGAATTTAAGAAGTTGCAAGTTTATAGTTCTAAGGCTATCAAAAAGTCTAAATTAAAGCAAGCAAAAATGTCTAAATTAAGGCACCAACAGGAGATTACCTACACTCAAGAAAGGCCGATGAAGTTCAGGGTTTCTCTCTCAACTGGAAAGGCACATGGTGATGTCTGCTAGCTTTCTCCCCAGGCTTCTTGTTTCATGAAGCTTCCCAAGGTGCATTCATCACCAAAGGTTACTGGCTGCATGGGTTCTCTCACTTCTTGTGGATTTCTAGCTTTTTCCAAAATGCTTCCTTTTTTAAAGGATTCCAGTAAAATAATTAAGACCCACATGGAATGGGTGGAATCACATCTCCATCTACTCGAAAGTTAATACCCACAATTCAGCGAATCATACCTTCGTGGAGATAATCTAATGAAGTTCTCCACATGCAGTGCCGAACAGGGTTTAAAAGAAATGGTTACTCCCACAAGATTGGTTTAAGATTAAAGCATGGCTTTTCTAGGGTGCATAAATCCTTTCAAAACAGCACAGTGTCCAAAGTTCTGAAAAAGTTGATTCTGACAGTTTTTGTTAGCTTTTAGTTGGTTTTATGAAGGGGTGGGCTTTGGCATTCCTTTCTCTGCTATTTTCCTTGACATTTATTCTCTAAGTCTTAGAATGTATGTTATCTCACAGCATTTCTGAATTTCAACTAACCACATTTCTAGTGCTTAACAGCCACATGTGGCTACTAGCTACCATATTAGAGAATTCAGGTCTATAAGAAAATTTCCAAGCAAAGCTACATAAAGGAATGAGAAATAAGCCAAATAAGCCAAAAAATGGATTTTTATGGAAAAATGGATTTTTATGATGCTATGCGCATCATAGATAGCAAATAGTAATAGCTTCTACTTCTTAAACACTTTACATATGCCAGATGTTATTCTAAACACTTATATGTATTCACACTTTTATTCTGTGTAACAACTTAAGGAACTCACCCAATATCTCACAGCTAGAAAGTAGCAGAGATGGGCGTCAGATCTTGGAAATTTGGCTCTGGAGCCCTTGCTGTTAATCACCATTTGAAGCTGCTTTGCAGACTTTAAAAGAGGAATTTAGAGAAAAATTATTTTCGTCAAAGGAGGACAGGTGGGGAGGAAACCACAGTATTATATTTAAAAACAATAAAAAAAATTTTAAAAATCAAAAAACAAAAAAGTCCAAAACACACAAGAAAAACTCACATCTGTTATTGAGCGCCATGCACCTGCACCTAGCACATTATTTGACATTTAGCACAGAGTTGGTGTTTGTTGAATGAATGAAGAATGAAGGAATGACTGTTAGATTTTGTGCTAAGTTTTTACAAATGTCTCACACCAACTTTTTTTAGAGAAAACAAATTGAAGCTCAGAGCGGTGGAATGATTTGCCCTTTTTCTAGCTAGTTTGTATGGGGCTTAGACTAGACAGCCCAGGTCCTCAAATTTCAAATCCCCTGTATTATAGCTTTTTCTCAGTGAAGAAAGTATCAAAGTCACCAAGGGTAAAAGCTTACAACATACCATATAATCACATTTCATTTATGTTTAGGTAGATTGCATGACTGGGAGAGGGAAAGAAGGTGGACCAGCTGTGGCAAGTTCCTTTTTCTCTTGCCCACTTAGGAGACAGACTTCTGAGAACAGAAGGGAAAGAAGGAAGAATTTCAGTCCCGAGGTTGTGAACAGAATAACCGGATAATATAATCAATTATAGCTGCTCCAGGAGCCAAAATCTTTGTTGGCCCTGCCACCTATAAGTGTCTGATTTATTGCAGAGACCTGGAGAAGAAAGGCCTTCATTGAACAAATATTTACTCAGCACTTACCATGTGGCAATGGGACAGTCCTGCCCTGTAAGAAAGCAGCTATATTACCAAATAGATTGACTATGATTGTATGAACTACACTAAGGAAATATGCAAAGTATTTTGAGAGGAAAAAAGATGGGGCAGTAACTAATTGCCTAGAAGTTTAGAGACAAATTTATAAAGGACCTGACTTTTGAACGGAATCTTTAAACATGTGAAGTTGCTTAGGGAAAACAGTAATATAGGGCAGGCATGAGAGTAATTTCAGGTATGTTTGTGCTGGAATGAAGGATTCTGAAGAGAGATGTAGGCAGGAAAGGATATTTAAGTGGTTAAGGGGTAGATAGATGGTCAAGAAATTTAAACAGAGCGTGGAATATGATTGTGTTTCTGTTCTAGCAACGCAACCTCTGTGGCTAGGAAGAGACTGACTAACAAAGAACTAGAATTGGGGAAATGAGTTCACATGATGAAGGTCTAAATTACACCTGAGGTGATGGAGACATGACGAATAGAGTGAGGAGAGATTTGTAAGATCAAGCTAACGGAACTTAGTAATCAATTAAGTGAGGAAGGAAATTAGTGAGGAAGGAAACAAGTCAGGAAGAGATCTTCCTATTAATGGAAATAGGAAAATAAGGAAGACTAGACTGGGTCTGGACAAGAGAAGTTGTTTTCTTTGTTTTTTGCTTTTTTTTGCATGGGGAGGCACTGGGAACCAAACCCAGTTCTGTTTTGACAAGGAATGTGTCTGCAGAATGTGCCAAGAGGCTGACCTGTGGGTAGGTAGCCAGACTAAAGCATGGGAGGGGATCAGGGTTAGAAACAGAGATTTGAAAATAATCGGGTGAGAGCTGAATTTGTGGAAGTCAAAGTGATCACCCAAGAGGACCTTACAGAGTGACAAAAGGCTTGTAAGGGTAGAGGATCCCTAACATTGGGCAGCAGGACAGTGGAAATATTCCTAAAGCAGATGAAGGACACATACAGGGGGCAAGATAATAAGGAAAAAGGAGTATGTGAAAAACCAAGGGAATGAGGAGTTTCAAAAGAATGTTTCTCCAAGTCAAGCTGAGAAAAGATGAGGCAGGGCAAGGACAGAAAACTGGCCATTGGATTTGACAATTAGGAATTTTCTGGTGACTAGGGGAAGAGATGTTTTAGAAGTGGGAGAAGCAGACTGCAGTGAGTTCGGGGTCAGGGTGGGGAGAGGTCTGGCTGGTGTTTGCAGGGGTGGCTTGTGAGTGTCTCAACTGCCATTTGGATTGGGAGATGCGAGAAGGTTTTGTATTACTGGCTCTTTTATCTTATGCATAAGGTGCTGCTAATTCATCAAATTTAACAGGTTTCTCTATTATCGCTATTATTCCATGCATTGTATTAGGAAAAACTTCAGAGATTTGTTAAAAATCATACCATCCATCTATCTCCTACCTAGATTCTGCAATTCATGTTTTGCTATATTTGCTTTATCATTTATCTATTCATCTATCCATCCCTTTTCCATTCATCAATCCATCTTATTTTTTGATGTATTTCATAGTAAATTGAAGACAACAGTACATTTAATCTCTATTAACATGCATATCATTAACTAGAGTTTAATATTTGTTTAGGGTTCTTTTTTGGTTTGGAGACAAAATTTAGATACAGTGAAATCAATCACACACCGTAAGCGGACCATTCCCTGAGTTTTGACAAAAACATATACCCATGTAAACCAAGTCCCTCTTGTGATATGAAACAGCACAGACAGCTCAGAAAGTTCCCTCAGGTCCTTTTCTAGTTTCTACTTCTCTTCCCCTTAAAGGCAAACATGATTCTGATTCTTTTTTCACCATAGGTTGGTTTTGCTGTACTAGAACTTCACATGAATGGGTCCACACAGTTTGCACTTTTTTGTATCCAGTTTCTTTAACCCAGTAAAATGTTTTTGAGACTGATTCAGGTTGTTGGGTATATCAGCAGTTAATTTCCTTCTTTTTTGCTGATATTATTCCATTATTTGAATATATCACAGTTTATTCACTCTCCTTCTGATAGACAATTACCCTGTTTCCAATTTTTAGTAACTATGAATGAAACTACTATAAAGAGCCTAACACAAGTCTTTTTGTGGCCATGTACTTTTATTTCTCATGGCTAAATACCAGGAGTGGAATGGCTGGATCAAAGAATAGGTATATGTTCGATTTTATAAGAAATCTTCAGATCTCCTTCCAAATGCTTTCCATTTTTACCAGCAATGATGCTCCACGTCCTCTCCATTTCATGCTGTCAGTCATTTTAATTTCAGTCATTCTGATGTACTAGTATCCCACTGTGTTTTTTTTAATTTTTGGTGCATGAGCTGGGAATCAAACCCAGATCTCCCACATGGCAGGCAGGCATTCTACTACTGAACCAACCGTGCACTCTTCATTGTGGTTTTAATACTCATTTCTCATTTGTTTTGAATGGGCAGGCACTGGGAATTGAACCTGGGTCTTGGGCATGGCAGGCAAAAACGCTACCTGCTGAGCCACAGTGGCCCGCCCGTTCATTTCTCTTATGACTAATGATGCTGAATACTTTTCTGTGCACTTCTGGCCATTCACATCGTCTTTTTGTAAGATAGCTGTATTTTTATTATTGAGTGTAGGAGTTTTTAATATATTCTGGTTGTAGGTTCTTGATTAGATATATAAGTTGTAAATATTTTATCTTTGCCAGTAGCCTGCTAATTCATATTCATATTCTTCATGCTGTTTTTTCTTTTTTTTTCTTTTTGCATGGCCAGGCACTGGGAGTCAAACCCGGATCTTAATCGCACCGCTCTTAATGCTGTCTTTTGATGAACAGAAATTCTTAATTTCTTTGGAGATTGAATTTATCAGTATTTTTTTCTGTTATGGTTAGTGGTTTTTAGATCCTCTCCAAGATATATTTGCCCATCCAAGTTGTGAAAATAGTGTATTTTTCCTTCTAGAAGCTTAATAGTTTTAGCTTTTATGTTCAAGACCAGGATTTATCTCAAATTAATTTCTGTGTATGGTACGAGGTAAGGGTTAAAGGTTCATTTTTTTCCCATACGGATATCAAGAAGTTATAGCACCATATTTTGAAAATACTCCTTTCTACTCCTTTCTCCACTGGGTTGCTTTGGTGCCTTTATAAAATATCAACCTACTTTATATTTAAGTTTATTTTCTATTTACAAAATGTTCTAATGCATTCTGTTACCACTCTCTCATTGTGGGTAGATGTTGGGCTCATTTTCCTCAATTTACAGTTGAGCAAACTAAGGCTCAGAGCAGTTTAGGAACTTACATAAGGGGGGAAAAGCCAAGGACTTGAACAAAGAACAACTACTCCATCAGAAAGAAAGAGTTTACATTTCCACCTTTTTAAAAATCTATCCAGTGGAAATATTAAATGAAAACCTTTTCTGAAGGTGATGGAGTAACAGAAATAAATAACTGCATATTTTTATATTTTAACATGAGTAGTATTTTTAGATTGCCAGGCTTCCTTTGTAGACTCCTGTATGCCTAAAACAGTCTTTATAATATGCATTTTACATTTTTTGAACACTTTGGAAAGGCAAAAAGTACAATACTTGCTTCACAAAATTGGGTAAGAACAATAGCTTTTAGCCCATGATGTTTGGACTTGAAGACAAAGAATGTGTTTTCCTCACCCTAATCTAAAATAAAGGCTTATTCTTCCTTGATACTTTCAGGAAATGAAGCAGTACTTAAAGGTACATTATCATGGACATAGGTGTAAAGGCTAGAAGAAAACACAATAGCTACTCATGCTCCTTTTTTTTTCTCTCTTATTCGGCTATACTAATATTCTGGCACCCAGCCTGTCTTCGGAACCACCTTCTTTTCCAGCCCTGGTGACTCTGCTCAGTTACTCCTGACTACCCAGGACCCCCCCTTAGGTGTCAGTTTCCTGTGCTCACTTCATCTACCCAACTGTGACACACAAATGAACGGTCTCAGCCTTTCTTGTTCATCCCCAAATAAAAACTTCCTTTCCCAGGGAGGCTGCCTTGTTAAAATTACCAGCCCCCAACATAACTATACTTTAGGGTTGCCACTCAAGCATCTATATCCTGTGAGTTACATACAATAAGAGGGTCGCACAGCTATTTGTTGCTGGGCTGGGGCCAGAACCCAAGTCTTCTGACAACTTCAATATTCTTCCCTCATACTATACGTTCTCCTTCAAATGCCTTTTAAACAAAGGTGCTATGAAATGGGACCAGGTTACCTACCCCCCACCCCACCCCACATTCCAAGATGGAAAACCCAGGCCCCAGACGGGAATGTCTAACAGCAGGTTGGGTGCAGGTTTCATGAGCTTTAGTCTGCTAGACAAGCTATTATCTCTCCTTTGTCCTTTACCAAAAAAAAAAAGAATGAATAAGGTGTGCCATTACTCAAGGACAAATATCCATATATTCCAATGACTATTTTGTATTACAACAATGTTCACATGCGACCTACATGTTAAATACTAACAAGCAGCATCCTCAGAACCTCCGATAAGTATTGAACATCTGAATAGCCTAGCTGATGAGTGATGCTTTATCAATAGTCTTGGGATAAGATACTTTCTCATTAAAAAATGTAGGAAAGGTCTATCATATCCCTCCTACTACTATAAGAGGAAGACATTCTGCAGTAATTTTCATGAGATAAGGATACTCTTGCTTTCAAACTAATTGTCCTTGAGGGACAAAATTAGATCATTCACTTCCTGATTTCAAACCTTACTACAAAGTTATAGTAATCAAGACAGCCTGGACTGGCATAAGGATAGACATATAGGTCAATGGAATAGAATTGAGTGCTCAGGTATAAAATCTTACATTGATTTTAGACAAGGGTGCTAAGACAATTTAATGAGAGGAGAGAGAGTTTCAACAAGATATTGGGGCAACTGGATATCCATATGGAAAATAATTCATTTAGACTCCTACTTCACATCATAGCAGAAGACTCAAATGTAAGAACTAAACCCATAAAATTCTTACAAGGAAAGACAGGTATAAATTTTTATAACCTTGGATTAGGCAAAAGTTTCTTATATAAGACACCAAAAGCAAAAGTGACAAAAGGCAAAAAAATTGGAGTTCATTAAAATTAAAACCTTTTGTGCCTCAAAGGACATTACAAAGAAAGCAAAAACACACCACAGTATGGGAGAAAATACTTGCAAATCATATATCTAATAAATGACTACTATCAGGAATATATAAAGAACTCTTACAGCTCAACAATAAAAAGAAAAATGACTCAATGAAAAAAAAGGCAGGGCCACGGTGGCTCAGCGGCAAGAACGCTTGCCTGCCATGCCAGAGGACCCAGGTTCGATTCCCGGTGCCTCCCCATGTTAAAAAAAAAAAAGGCAAAGGTTATGAATAGGCATTTCTCCAAAGATGATACATGAAGGCCAATAAGCACATGAAAAGATGCTCAACATCATTAGTCATTAGGGAAATGCAAAGCAAAGCCACAATGAGATACAACTTCACACCCGCTAGGATGGCTATAATAAAAAAGACAACAGCAAGTGTTGGCAAGGATGTGGGTAAACTGGAACACTCATACATTGCTGGTGGAAATATAAATTGGTGCAGCCTTTTGGAAAACAGTTTGGCAGTTCCTCAATTCTATATTAAAGTTAAATATAGAGTTACTGTATGACACAGCAATTCTACTCTTAGATGTATATGTAAGAGAACCGAAAACATATTCCCATACAAAAACTTGTACACAAACGTTTATTCATAGTAGCCAAAACGTGGAAACAACCCAATTGTGCATCAACCAATAAATAGATAAGCAAAATATGATATATCTATACAATGGAATATTATTTGGCCATAAAAATAATGAAGTACTGGGACATGCTACAGCATGGATAAGCCATGAAAACATACTAAATAAAAGAAGTCTGGTACAAACATTATCTGATTCCATTTATATGAAATTTCCAGAATAAGCAAATCCGTAGAATAGAAAGTATATTAGAGACAGAAAATAGATTAGATAGTTGCACAATTTTGCAAATAAAAACCAAAGAACTGTATACTTTAAAAGGGTTAAGTTTAATGATATATGAATTATATTTTAATAAAAAAAAAAAGACAAGCAAGCACAGGAGACCTTAAATTTATGCAAATATAAAACAAAAAAACCCCACCAAATCCTTTCCACCATGGCTCATATTCAGTTTTAGGAATATTAACTTTTTTGTTCTTCAACAATAATATAGTGATAAAAATAGCTGTTCTTTATGAAGCACCTATCTGCCAAGCACTGTACTAAGCATTTTAAACTTGGATTTTCTCTCAAATTATGGCAATTACCATATAGTCTCATTTTAAAGATGAGGAAATTGAGGACAAAGAGGTGAATTTGCCCAAAGTCATATAAAGCTGGTTATGACTGATTTCAGAGAATCTTTTATTTCATTTTATCGTCTTTAAAACACATATTAGATGACTTATTAGTCTCCAATACTATGAAGTTATTTTCAGTATATTATGTTCTTCTATCCTAGCTCCATCAGTAAGTTAGAATCTCATTGCAGGGCCCAGTAGTGAGCGATGGTCTTTCTCTCAGTTTGCTGAGCCTTAGGAACAGAGCAAAGACAGAAATAATGTCTACGTGACACATTTTTATTTTTATTTGTATCAAATTATAGAGTACCATAAGTAAGTTATAAGATTGTGAGTTCAATAATGTAATACAGCTTTAAATTTGGCAAATTAATTATCCAAAGTTTATTATATGTTTGAATGCACTCTGAACAGATTATTTGCATAACTTGGCATGATAAATATTTCTGTACCTTATCTGACCATTTATCATGTCTATATGTGGTATACATATGTACGTTTGTATATATATGTATACACACACACACACATATATACACTCTCAAATTAAAATATTTGTATAAAAAGCCAAATTTTTTATTAAAATTAATTTTGGATTAATTACTTAAAAAAGACTATTATATTATTAAATTGCATCTTTATTTAAAGCAGAAGTGTAAAAAAACTGATCAATTTGCTAAATACACACGAATTTACAAAGTAATTAAAACTGAAATAAAAATTTCTATTGAAATGTTATGTTACTGTTTAAACTGACATTTGAGTGGCACTATTGAACTATGGGAAAAAAGTATTTTTTAAGGATGATGAGAAAATAAAATTCTGCTGAAGCATTACCATACCCTCTAAATTAAGAATGAATATTATTATAGTAAGAAAAGATGGTGGATGATATTCTTTATTAAGATGGGAATCTCAGGGAGCAATCGGGGCAGTGGCTGTACTCCTGGGCTTAGGTTTCCTGCTTTTCCATCAGTGGAAGTCTGGCTTCTCGGGGAAGGTACAGCCAGATCGCCTAATTATGATGCTTGCTGCATAATGGCCAGCACGGATGCATTCATTCAGGGGCTTTTCAGAGACCAGCTGAGACAGAAAACCTGGAACACAGATAAAAGGGAAGAACGTGAGTATTTTGTAACAGCATCAGACATGTCATACTAAATCAGAACCAAAAAATGGCCATGCACTTATCCCATTCTTAGGCATAATCCGCAAGGGTTAAAGAGGTCTTCTGCCAAACACCACGAACTATAAAAATTCCTGATATTTGTTCTAAAGAGCTCAACTCGGGACATGACAACTTGCCAACAAGTCAACTGGGTCTTTCTAAACCTAAATCATGACACCTTCTCTTTGCTTTAAGATTAAAAGGTTGTGAGCAAAGAAGAAAGAAAAAGGAAACACAGGCCTAATACTGTTACCTCAGGTTTTTATAGCTGAAAACTTATTAATTATCCATTTTCCCCTTTGATTCCTTCTAGATTGTGTTATTTCTAGCACACTTCTATTTGGACAATACTCTATCATCTGGATGTCTTTCTAAGTACAACTTTGTAAGGAAACATTTAGTAAGGACGCTACATTTCCCTTTCCCCAAAATACTGGCAAAATGATTTCTATACCTAAGCACCAAGAACCAGTTTGAGATTAAAATAAAAAATGATAAGGTAAAAAATAGTGTTGAGGACTTCTGCTTCTGACCAAGACAGAATAAAAGGATCAGACTTTTACCCTTCATCCAGAAACAACTAAAACAAAGACAAAATACATGAACCAGAAATTTTCAAATATTGTACACCAGATAACACAGAGGTCATGAAAGGAAGAAACAAAAAAGGTGAACTATAACATTGTTTTAGCCTACTGCCCAGAGAGTTACCAGGCTGCAACGCAGGGAGCCATGGTAACACTCTAGGCAGAGCCCACAGTCTAAGTTGAGAAGATGAAACGGAGTCGAGAAGGCCAAAACTGATAAACCTCTAGGTGGAAGGATCAAGAAGAAAAGAGAGAAGACACAAAGTACCAATATTGGGAATAGAAGGCTGACAACACTATAGACTCTATCCCCATTAAAAGGATAAAAAGGGAATATTATGAATAATTTTATGGAAATAAATTTGACAATTTAGATGAAGCAGACAAATTCCTTGAAAGATGCCAGTGACCAATGCTTACTATTGGGTAACCTGAAGAGCCCTGAATCTATTAAATATATTGATTAAAAAAAAACTTTCGTTTTGTTTTGCATGGGCAGGCACCGGGAATTAAACCCAGGTCTCCAGCACGTCAGGTGAGAACTCTGCCTGCTGAGTCACTGTGGCTGCCCTAACAATTTTGATTTTATAGTAAAAGAGCTTCCCATAAAGAAAACTCCAGACCCAGATGGTGTCACTTGCAAATTCTACCAGACATTTAAGTAAGAAAAATATTATCAATACTATACAAATTCTTTAGAAAATTAAGGAGGAATTACTTCCCAATTCATTCTTTTAAGCCATCACTCTGACACAAAACCAGAAAAGAAAACCACAGACCAAGATCCCTCATGAACATAGATGCAAACATTCTAATGGAAATTTTTAGCAAATTAACTCCAACAACATATAAAAAAGATAGCAAATTGTGATCAAGTGGGATTTATCCTAGAAATGCAAGATTGGTTTAACACTCAGAAATAAATCAATGTAACTTACCAAATTAACTAAAAAAAGGAAACCATAAGATCATCTTAATAGATGAAGAAAAAGTATTTAACAAAATCCAACATTCATTCCTGATAAAATCTCTCAACAGACAAGGAAGAGAAGGGAAGAGGGAACTTCCTCAATCTGATAAAGGGCACTTACAGAAAATTAACATCTAACATCATTCTTTTTTTTTTTTTTTAACATTTTCTTAATTAATAAAAACAATCAACATACAGCATGAACATTCTTAACATATGAACATTCCATACTTTGTATGCAATCAATGACTCACAATATCATCACATAGTTGTATATTCATCACCATGATCATTTCTCAGAACATTTACATCACTCCAGAAAATCAAAAAAGAAAAAACTCATACATACCATACCCCTTACCCCTCCCTCTTATTGACCACTAGTATTTCCCTTTACCCAATTTATTTTAACATTTGTTCCCTCGTTATTTATTTACTTTTTTTTTAATTAATTAAAAAATTAACTAACAACAATAGAAATCAATCCATTCTACATATGCAATCAGTAATTCTTAATATCATCACATAGGTGTATGGTCATCATTTCTCAGTACATATGCATCGATTTAGAGAAAGAAATAGCACTACAACAGAAAAAGAAATAAAGTGATAACACAGAGAGAAAACACAAATAAAAATAAAAAGTACAAAAATATATAAGAGAAAAAAAAGCAAAACAAACAAAAAAAAACTATAGATCAGATGCAGCTTCATTCAGCGTTCCAAGATAATTACATTACAATTAGGCAGTATTGTGCTGACCATTTTTTTTTTTTTTTAGACGTCATACCATTCTACATATGCAATCAGTAATTCTTAACATCATCACATAGATGCATGATCATCGTTTCTTAGTACATTTGCATCGGTTTAGAAGAACTAGCATTATAACAGAAAAAGATATAGAATGTTAATATAGAGAAAAAAAATAAAAGTAATAATAATAAGAACAAAACAAACAAAACAAAACAAAACAAAAACCTATAGCTCGGATGCAGCTTCGTTCAGTATTTTAACATGATTACTTTACAATTAGGTATTATTGTACTGTCCATTTTTGAGTTTTTGTATCTAGTCCTATTGCACCGTCTGTATTCCATCAGCTCCGATTACCCATTATCTTACCCTGTTTCTAACTCCTGCTGAACTCTGTTACCAATGACATATTCCAAGTTTATTCTCGAGTGTCGATTCACATCATTGGGACCATACAGTATTTGTCTTTTAGCTTTTGGCTAGACTCACTCAGCATAATGTTTTCTAGGTCCATCCATGTTATTACATGCTTCATAAGTTTATCCTGTCTTAACGCTGCATAATATTCCATCGTATGTACCTACCACAGTTTGTTTAGCCACTCGTCTGTTGATGGACATTTTGGCTGTTTCCATCTCTTTGCAATTGTAAATAACGCTGCTATAAACATTGGTGTGCAAATGTCTGTTTGAGTTTTTGCCCTTAATTCCTTTGAGTAGATTCCCAGCAATGGTATTGCTGGATCGTATGGCAATTCTATATTCAGCTTTTTGAGGAACCGCCAAACTGCTTTCCACAGTGGTTGCACCATTTGACATTCCCACCAACAGTGGATAAGTGTGCCTCTTTCTCCGCATCCTCTCCAGCACTTGTCATTTTCTGTTTTGTTGATAATGGCCATTCTGGTGGGTGTGAGATGATATCTCCTTGTGGTTTTGATTTGCATTTCTCTAATGGCCAGGGACATTGAGCATCTCTTCATGTGTCTTTTGGCCATTTGTATTTCCTCCTCTGAGAGGTGTCTATTCAAGTCTTTTTCCCATTTTGTAATTGGGTTGGCTATCTTTTTGTTGTTGAGTTGAACAATCTCATTATAAATTCTGGATACTAGACCTTTATCTGATATGTCGTTTCCAAATATTGATTCCCATTGTGTAGGCTGTCTTTCTACTTTCTTGATGAAGTTCTTTGATGCACAAAAGTGTTTAATTTTGAGGAGTTCCCATTTATTTATTTCCTTCTTCAGTGCTCTTGCTTTAGGTGTAAGGTCCATAAAACCGCCTCCAATTGTAAGATTCATAAGATATCTCCCTACATTTTCCTCTAACTGTTCTATGGTCTTAGACCTAATGTTTAGATCTTTGATCCATTTTGAGTTAACTTTTGTATAGGGTGTGAGATATGGGTCTTCTTTCATTCTTTTGCATATGGATATCCAGTTCTCTAGGCACCATTTATTGAAGAGACTGTTCTGTCCCAGGTGAGTTGGCTTGACTCCCTCATCAAAGATCAAATGACCATAGATGAGAGGGTCTATATCTGAGCACTCTATTCGATTCCATTGGTCGATATATCTATCTTTATGCCAATACCATGCTGTTTTGACCACTGTGGCTTCATAATATGCCTTAAAGTCTGGCAGCGCAAGACCTCCAGCTTCGTTTTTTTTCCTCAAGATGTTTTTAGCAATTCGGGGCACCCTGCCCTTCCAGATAAATTTGCTTATTGGCTTTTCTATTTCTGAAAAATTAGTTGTTGGGATTTTGATTGGTATTGCATTGAATCTGTAAATCAATTTAGGTAGGATTGACATCTTAACTATATTTAGTCTTCCAATCCATGAACACGGTATGCCCTTCCATCTGTTTAGGTCTTCTGTGATTTCTTTTAGTAGTTTTTTGTAGTTTTCTTTGTATAGGTCTTTTGTCTCTTTAGTTAAATTTATTCCTAGGTATTTTATTCTTTTAGTTGCAATTGTAAATGGGATTCGTTTCTTGATTTCCCCCTCCGCTTGTTCATTGCTAGTGTATAGAAATGCTACAGATTTTTGAATGTTGATCTTGTAACCTGCTACTTTGCTGTACTCATTTATTAGCTCTAGTAGTTTTGTTGTGGATTTTTCCGGGTTTTCGACGTATAGTATCATATCGTCTGCAAACAGTGATAGTTTTACTTCTTCCTTTCCAATTTTGATGCCTTGTATTTCTTTTTCTTGTCTAATTGCTCTGGCTAGAACCTCCAACACAATGTTGAATAATAGTGGTGATAGTGGACATCCTTGTCTTGTTCCTGATCTTAGGGGGAACATTTTCAATTTTTCCCCATTAAGGATGATATTAGTTGTGGGTTTTTCATATATTCCCTCTATCATTTTAAGGAAGTTCCCTTGTATTCCTATCCTTTGAAGTGTTTTCAACAGGAAAGGTTGTTGAATCTTGTCAAATGCCTTCTCTGCATCAATTGAGATGATCATGTGATTTTTCTGCTTTAATTTGTTGATATGGTGTATTACATTAATTGATTTTCTTATGTTGAACCATCCTTGCATACCTGGGATGAATCCTACTTGGTCATGATGAATAATTCTTTTAATATGTTGTTGGATACGATTTGCTAGAATTTTATTGAGGATTTTTGCATCAATATTCATTAGAGAGACCGGCCTGTAGTTTTCTTTTCTTGTAATATCTTTGCCTGGTTTTGGTATGAGGGTAATGTTAGCTTCATAGAATGAGTTAGGTAGTTTTCCCTCCACTTCGATTTTTTTGAAGAGTTTGAGGAGAGTTGGTACTAATTCTTTCTGGAATGTTTGATAGAATTCACATGTGAAGCCATCTGGTCCTGGACTTTTCTTTTTAGGAAGCTTTTGAATGACTGCTTCGATTTCTTTACTTGTGATTGGTTTGTTGAGATCATCTATCTCTTCTTGAGTCAAAGTTGGTTGTTCATGTCTTTCCAGGAACCCGTCCATTTCCTCTAAGTTGTTGTATTTATTAGCGTAAAGTTGTTCATAGTATCCTGTTATTACCTCCTTTATTTCTGTGAGGTCAGTAGTTATGTCTCCTCTTCCATTTCTGATCTTATTTATTTGCATCCTCTCTCCTCTTCTTTTTGTCAATCTTGCTAAGGGCCCATCAATCTTATTGATTTTCTCATAGAACCAACTTCTGGCCTTATTGATTTTCTCTATTGTTTTCATGTTTTCAATTTCATTTATTTGTGCTCTAATCTTTGTTATTTCTTTCCTTTTGCTTGCTTTGGGGTTAGCTTGCTGTTCTTTCTCCAGTTCTTCCAAATGGATAGTTAATTCCTGAATTTTTGCCTTTTCTTCTTTTCTGATATAGGCATTTAGAGCAATAAATTTCCCTCTTAGCACTGCCTTTGCTGCGTCCCATAAGTTTTGATATGTTGTGTTTTCATTTTCATTCGCCTCGAGGTATTTGCTAATTTCTCTAGCAATTTCTTCTTTGACCCACTCGTTGTTTAGGAGTGTGTTGTTGAGCCTCCACGTATTTGTGAATTTTCTGGCACTCTGCCTATTATTGATTTCCAACATCATTCCTTTATGGTCCGAGAAAGTGTTGTGTAAGATTTCAATCTTTTTAAATTTGTTAAGACTTGCTTTGTGACCCAGCATATGGTCTATTTTTGAGAATGATCCATGAGCACTTGAGAAAAAGGTGTATCCTGCTGTTGTGGGATGTAATGTCCTATAAATGTCTATTAAGTCTAGTTCATTTATAGTAATATTCAGATTCTCTATTTCTTTGTTGATCTCCTGTCTAGATGTTCTGTCCCTTGATGAGAGTGGTGAGTTGAAGTCTCCAACTATTATAGTATATGAGTCTATTTCCCTTTTCAGTGTTTGCAGTGTATTCCTCACGTATTTTGGGGCATTCTGGTTCGGTGCGTAAATATTTATGATTGTTATGTCTTCTTGTTTAATTGTTCCTTTTATTAGTATATAGTGTCCTTCTTTGTCTCTTTTAACTGCTTTACATTTGAAGTCTAATTTGTTGGATATTAGTATAGCCACTCCTGCTCTTTTCTGGTTGTTATTTGCATGAAATATCTTTTCCCAATCTTTCACTTTCAACCTATGTTTATCTTTGGGTCTAAGATGTGTTTCCTGTAGACAGCATATAGAAGGATCCTGTTTTTTAATCCATTCTGCCAATCTATGTCTTTTGATTGGGGAATTCAGTCCATTGACATTTAGTGTTATTACTGTTTGGATAATATTTTCCTCTAACATTTTGCCTTTTGTATTATATATATCATATCTGATTTTCCTTCTTTCTACACTCTTTTCCATATCTCTCTCTTCTGTCTTTTTGTATCTGACTCTAATGCTCCCTTTAGTATTTCTTGCAGAGCTGGTCTCTTGGTCACGAATTCTTTCAGTGACTTTTTGTCTGAGAATGTTTTAATTTCTCCCTCATTTTTGAAGGATAATTTTGCTGGATATAGGAGTCTTGGTTGGCAGTTTTTCTCTTTTAGTATTTTAAATATATCATCCCACTGTCTTCTAGCTTCCATGGTTTCTGCTGAGAAATCTACACATAGTCTTATTGGGTTTCCCTTGTATGTGATGGATTGTTTTTCTCTTGCTGCTTTCAAGACCCTCTCTTTCTCATTGACCTCTGACATTCTAACTAGTAAGTGTCTTGGAGAACGCCTATTTGGGTCTAATCTCTTTGGGGTGCGCTGCACTTCTTGGATCTGTAATTTTAGGTCTTTCATAAGAGTTGGGAAATTTTCAGTGAAAATTTCTTCCATTAGTTTTTCTCCTCCTTTTCCCTTCTCTTCTCCTTCTGGGACACCCACAACACGTATATTTGTGCGGTTCATATTGTCCTTGAGTTCCCTGATACCCTGTTCAAATTTCTCCATTCTTTTCCCTATAGTTTCTGTTTCTTTTTGGAATTCAGATGTTCCATCCTCCAAATCACTAATTCTATCTTCTGTCTCTTTAAATCTATCATTGTAACTATCCATTATTTTTTCTATGTTTGCTACTTTATCCTTCACTTCCATAAGTTCTGCGATTTGTTTTTTCAGTTTTTCTATTTCTTCTTTATGTTCAGCCCATGTCCTCTTCATGTCCTCCCTCAATTTATCGATTTCATTTTTGAAGAGGTTTTCCATTTCTGTTCGTATATTCAGGATTAGTTGTCTCAGCTCTTGTGTCTCATTTGAGCTATTGGTTTGTTCCTTTGACTGGGCCATATTCTCAATCTTTTGAGCGTGGACAGTTATCTTCTGCTGCTGGCGTCTGGGCATTTATTCAGATTTCTCTGGGTGTTGGACCCAGCAAGGTTGTAAGATTTTTCTGTGAAATCTCTGGGATCTGTTTTTCTTATCTTGCCCAGTACGTGGCGCACGTGGCACACGTTTGTCTCAAGTGTTTGGAATGGGTCTCCCCCAGTCACCGATCTCCGTGGCCTGGGGCTTTCGGATCCAAATCTCTCCGTTGGTTCAGGGGCCGCGCGTGGTGGGGGCGTCAGCTGCCGCGGCTTGAGGGGACCCTGTGGCTGGTTGCGGGCCGCAGCGGGCCTGGGGGATTCCCCACCGGACCAGGAAGCCTCCCGTGGGGGGGGGGCTTCCACGGCTTGTATAGCCCTCCTATCTGAGACTCGTATCCGCGGACTCGAAGCAGAGACTCGAAGCCGCCCGCAAAAGAGGGGTGCCACCTGCCTCGGCTTGGGAAACTTGCTTCTCCAATACTCTCAGCCGGCCCGGAAAGGGGGGAGGGAGTAGCTCGGACCACCGCAGCTGCCGCTGATCGGGAGATCGCACGCCGCTCGGGGGTCTCACTGCAGCCGAGTCTCGCAGTCAGTCTAGCCAGCCAAGACTTTGAATAGCCCTCTGATCCGGGACTCGTAGCCGCGGACTTAAAGCCGAGACTCGAAGCCGCCCGCAAAAGAAGGGCGCCGCCTGCCTCGGCTTGGGGAACTTACTTCTCCGATACTCTCAGCCGGCCCGGGAAGGAGGGAGGGATTAGCTCGGACCTCCGCAGCTGCGGCCGCTCGGGGGTCTCGCCGCAGCCAAGTCTCGCAATCAGACTTGCCAGCCCAGACTTTGGATAGCCCTCTGATCCGAGACTTGTAGCCGCGGACTCGAAGCCGCCCGCAAAAGTGTGGCGCCGGCCGCCTTGGCTGGGAAGCTTGTCTCTCCGAGTCTCTCAGCCAGCCCCGGAAGGAGGGAGGGATTAGCTCGGACCGCCGCAGCTGCGGCCGCTCGGGGGTCTCGCCGCAGCCAAGACTCGGAATCAGACTTGCCAGCTCAGACTTTGGATAGCCCTCTGATCCGAGACTTGTAGTCGCGGACTCGAAGCCGCCCGCAAAAGTGTGGCGCCGGCTGCCTTGGCTGGGAAGCTTGTCTCTCCGAGTCTCTCAGCCAGCCCCGGAAGGGCGGAGGGATTAGCTCGGACCGCCGCAGCTGCGGCTGCTCGGGAAATCGCCCGCCGCTCGGGGATCTCACTCACCGCAGCTGAGTTTCGCAGTCAGACTAGCCAGCCCAGACTTGGTTACGCTGTGTGTCCATTCCCTGCTGTAGCCCCGGGAGTTGTTTTGTACTGTTTCTGTTCACCTATTAGTTGATTTGGAGTCGGAGGAACTAAGACGCATGTACCTTACTAAGATGCCATCTTGGATCTCTATTTATTTACTTTTAATTCATATTTTTTACCCATCTGTCCATACTGCAGATAAAAGGAGCATCAGAACAAGGTTTTCACAATCACATAGTCACTTTATGAAAGCTATATATATATATTTTTTTTTTCATTGTCCACAGTAATGACAGAACTTTTTCTCCTTAAGATCAAGAACAATGAAGAATGTTTGCATTTATCACTGCCCGTCATCACTGTACTGGAGACTCTAGCCAGTGCAATAAGACAAGCAAAGGAAATAAAAGCTATGAAGATTGTTTTAGAAGAAGTAAGTCTTCACTTGCAAATAGAATGATTATCTACATTTGTCGTTCCTAACAGAATGATTTTGCCCCTAGGGGACATTTGACAATGCCTGGGAGACATTTTTGGTTGCTACAATGGGGTTGGAGGGTTTGTGCTTATGGTATCTAGTGGGTATAGGCCAGGGATGCTGCTAAACATATTACAATGCTAGTAGTGCTGAGGCTGAGAAATCCTTGTCTACGCAGAAAATTCTATGAAATCTAGAAAAAAGGTTCTAGAACTAATAAGTGAGTTTAGCAAAATTACAGGATACAAGCTCAATATGTAAAAATCAATTGTATTTTTATACCAGTAATATCTATATATTTAGCAATTATATATATATATAAGAATGAACAATTAGAAATTGATGTTAAAGATATTATTATTATTATTATTTTATTTTTTTTTACATGGGCAGGCACCGGGAATCGAACCCGGGTCCTCGGGCATGTCAGGCAAGCATTCTTGCCTGCTGAGCCACCATGGCCCGCCCTAAAGATATTATTTACCATGGCATTAAATATGTGAAATTCTTAGGGATAAATCTGACAGAGTTTGTGTAAGACCTAAACACTGAAAATGACAAAGCTAAGAGAAATCAAGGAAACCTAAATGAATAGATATAAAGTATTCAAGGTCAGAAGATTTAATATTGTTATTGGCTCTCCAGAAATTTATGTATCAGTTCAGTGTAATACCAATAAAAATCCTAACAGGCTTTCTTAAAAAAAATGATGAACTGATTAAAAAATTTATATGGAAAGGCAAAGGACCTAGAATAGCCAAAATGTAACTTTGCAAAAGAAATCCAAAGCCCGAGAACTTACATGACCTGTTTTCAAAACTTACAGAACTATAATAATCAAGACACTGTGGTATCGGCCTAAAGATAGACAAATAGATCAATGGAATGGAATAGAGCATCCATAAATAAACCACATATGTATCAACTGAATTATTTTTATTTTATTTTTTTACATGGGTAGGCACCAGGAATCAAACCTGGGTCTCCAGCATGGCAGGCAAGCATTCTGCCACTGAGCCACCATCACACTACCCTCAACTGAATTTTGACAAAGGTGTCAAAGCCATTCAATGGATAGAGGATAATATTTTTTAATAAATGGTGTTTAGAACAATTAGATGTCATATGTGAAAAAAATGAATTTTAAACCATATTTCTTACTATATATAAATTTACCTGGAAATAGATCATAGACTAAATGTAAAAGTTAAAACTATAAAGCTCTTAGAAGAAAACATAGGTGAAAATCTTAGTGACCTTGGGTTTGCCAAAGATATTTTAAGATACAAAAAGCATAAACTATAAAAGAATTGGATTTTGTAAAAATTCAACACTTTTTCTTTTGAAAAGGCATTTAAGAAAATGAAAAGGCAAGCCACATATTGGGAGGCCTTATATATAAAATATATATCTGATAAAAGATTTGAATCTAGAAAACTTAAAGAACTCTCACAAGCCAATAGAAACAACTCAATTGAAAAAAATGGGTTGAATAGACACTTTTAGCAAGAAAATAGATGACAAACAAGCACATGAAGAGATGTTCAACGCTGTCATTCACCAGAGAAGTTTACATTGAAATCACAATTAAATAACATTGCACACCCACTGGAATGGCCAAAATTAAGACTGACCAAACTAAATGTTGGGAACGGTGTGGGTCAACCGTAATTCTCATATGCTGATTGTGGGAATGTGAAATGATATAACCACTTTGGAAAACTGTTGCTCAGTGTCTTAAAAAGTTAATTATATACCTAACATATGACCACACCATTCTATTTCTAGGTATTTATCCAAGATAAATGAAAGCATATATTCATGCAAGGACTTGTAAATTAATGCTCACAGCAGTTTTATTTGTAATAGCCATAAACTGGAAACAACTCAAATGAGGGTGAGAAGGAACAGGAAGGTGGGATTACAAGAGGCATGGGAGCCATGGATACGTGTGGGGTGACAGCCTGACGGGTATACATACATGTCAAGATTTCTAAAACTGTAGAGTTTAAATATGTGCAGTTTATTGTATGTCATTTATACTTCAGTGAAACTGTAAAAAGGAAAAAAAGTATTGTGGTTATAAATAAGATAGTCAAGAACAGAAGATTGGGCTACTTTTCCTTTAGGGGAAACCTGAGCTGTTATAGCAGCACTCGAGTACTCAGAAGAACAAATGATAAGGAGAAACTTTTTTTTTAGCTTGACTTCTGAGCTTCCCCTTAGGTCCTGGGCGCCAGGGCAGAGAGGCAGGTCTGTGTGTGTGTGTGTGTGTGTGTGTGTGTATGTGTGTGTGTGAGTGTGTGTGCATGTGTGTGTGTGAGTGTGTATGTGTGTGTGTGTTTGTATGTGTGTGTGAGTGTGTGTGAAGGTTAATTGAGAAACTGGTATAAAGACCTATAGAGAGCATTGTAAGAGATTTATGTTCTTTTCCTTTTACCATCCTGACCACACAAGCTTGTCTGTGTCAGATTTGGGCTGTGTTCTTTAATCTAATAAATAATTATTCCCAGACAAAAAGTAAAATTAATATGGTTTAATGGAGTGATGTATTTTGAAAACATTTGCTTAGATGTGAAATCATTCCCTAAGTGGTTTAGTAAGAATATTTTATCGTTTAGTTTTCAGGTAACAGTCAAAGGTCAATGTTAACTTTTCTGCCAAACTGTGAGACTAAAATGCTCAGCTCACACAGTGAACGGAGCAGATGCCAAATTTAGAGTAAGATCAGCTTACAATAGAAACATGTCTAGTAGTAGTCTTATAAGCAACATCTGTTTTCCTTATTCCTCTGGTATGATCTTTCTGAGAAAAAGAAAAGCTCATGTTTATGAAATATTTTTGTGAAGTTTAAGTACCAGCATCCTCTTTCTAACAGAAGACTGAGCTGATGAATGAAGTGAAGTGCTCTGAAGAGTCATTTGCTTTGACAAATGGAAATCCTGGATGCTGAAAAAGCTGCTAAGACCTTTGCCCCAATTGAATAATGTTTTACAATAATCTATTTTTGAAAATCAACAAAGATGAACTATAGATACTATATAATCAAATATAAGTGGAACCTTCATAAAGTAGCTGATATAAATCTAAAAAGCTGGGTAAAATTGTTGAAATAAACAAAAGGAGTTCATATTTAGAGAATTGCTGGGAATCTTTTTATAATATGAATAAAGATTCCCAATATATATATCTTTGGTTTCTTTGCACTTAAGTAATTTTGAAATCTTTTGCAAAAATAATACAAACTCCATAAAAGAATTCCAATATACCCCATCCCTGCTTCCTCCAGAACCCCAATTTGCCAATTTTAACATTTTGCCACATTTGATGGATGAGCCTATCTATCCATCTATTCGTCTATGCTACTCTCTCCATCCATCCATCCATCCATCCACCCGTTTGTCTATCAATCAATTTATGTATCAATCCGTTTTCTGAACATTAAAGTATAGGTTTTATATATTACACTTTCTGAAAACTTAATACTGCCATGTATATTTCCTCAGAACAAAGATATTCACTAATGTAACCACCTTAAGCACAGTTATCAAGTTCAAGAACTTTAACTGTGATATAAAACTTATAGTCTATATCCCACTTTTTTCATATGTCCCAGTAATGTCCCTTTGTGCCTTTTCTTCTCCCTTGTTAGATCCCATGCAGGATTGTGTACTGCATTTAATTTTCTTGTCTCTCTAGTTATCTTTCTTTTTCTTCCTTTCCCTCCCTCCCTTTCTCTTTCTTTCTTTCTAAATTGTGGGAATATATACATATATGTATTTATATGTATATAAAACATAAACATTCCCATCTCAACCATTCCCAAGCAAATCATTCAATGGAATTAATCACACACAGAATATTGCAGTACTCTCACCACCTTTCATTACTAAAACTTTCCCATCTCCCCGAACAGAAACCCTACAATCATTTTGTATTAACTCTCTATTGCCCCTGCAGCCACCCCTGGCAACCTGTACTCTAATTTCTGTATCTATGAGCTTGCATATTCACTGATATTTTCTTTGTAGTCACTTTCCTTATCCGAAATGACTCAAGTCCTTATAAGCAAAGGAAAGTGGATACCATGGTGTTATGTTTAACAACCTAAATCTCTAACAATCTTGTTTGTTTTGATACCAATTTAACTTCAATAGTACAGCAGCCAAATAGTATAGGAACGAACTATATTCCTATACCCCTCTGCCCACCCACCTTTATGTAGTTCTTGTCACAAATTACATTTTTATACATCATGAGTCCAAATCTATTGATTTATCATTACGTTTTATGCAACTGCCTTTTAGATCCTGTAGGAAGTAAAAAGTGGATTTACAAATCAAAAATACAATAGTACTGGGATTTATATCTATCCATGTTGTTATCCTCACCAGAGACCTTTATTTCTTTCTGCATTTTTGATCTATTGTCTATTTTCTTTTCCTTTCAAACTGCAGAACTCTCTTTAGCATTTCTTTAGGGCCCAGTGTGGTGGTCATGAACTCCCCCAGCTTTTTCTTAATCTCTCCTTCATTTTGAAAGGTGGTTTTGCTGTTCTTTCAGCACTTTAAGTCATCTCTCTGCTTTCTTGCCTTCATGGTTTCTGATGAAAAATTGGAACTTATTCTTATTGAGACCTAGTATATAATATGTTGCTTTTCTTTTGTGGCTTTTAGAATTCTCTCTTTATCTTTGGTATCTGACAGTCTGATTTTATAATACACCAAAGCATGGGCCTATTTGGGTTTATTCTGCTTAGAGTTTGTTGAACATCATGGATGTATATATTCATATCTTTCATTAAATTTAGGAAGTTTAGAGCCATTATTTCTTTGGTTGTTCTCTCTGCCTCTTTTTTCTCCTTCTTCTGGGATTCCCAGAATGCATATATGGGTACAGCTGGTCATGTCCCACAGGTTCCTTACACTCTGTTTAGTTTTCTTCTTTCTTTTTTCTGTTCCTCAGACTGGATTATTTGAATGCCCTGTCTTCAAGTTCGCTGAATCTTCCTTCTATGTCCAGTCTGCTGTAGAACCCCACTAGCAAATTTTTAATTTCTCTTACTGTGGTCTTCAGTCCTGTTTGATTCCCCTTTTCATATCTCTGTTGATATTCTCTTTATGTTTATCAATCTTTTTCCTGAGTTCCTTTAGCTGTTTGTCCCTGTTTTCCTTTATCTCTTTGAGCATATTTAGCACCATTTAAAAAAAGTCTTTATCTGAAATATTCCAGGTCTGTCTGATCCTCCTCACGGATAGTTTCTAATGCTTTAATCTTCTCCTTTGGCTGGGCCTTTGCTTCCTGTTTCTTTGTATGTTTTATAACCTTTTGTTGTAACCTGGACAGTTTGCTATTTTGGTGTGTTATTGCTGGAATTTAGACTCTGCTGCATCACTTCCTTAAGCTTGGATTCAACTAGTGTTATGATAGAATCTTCTTTTAATATCAGGGACTAACAAATAAAAAGGATAAAAACAAAACAAAACATCTTTCCCAATTTTTGCAGATTGACCTACACAAGTGCTTTCCTTCAGAGTTTATCCATACAATGGGCTGTATGAGAATAGATCCAGGCCAAAGCATAGGGCCTACTTAATCCTAGCTCCAGTGTGAGGAATTCCCCCGTACCTGGTTACGAATGACCTTTTTACTAGGAAACAGTTTCTTCACAGTTCAGGCACTGCATTGTATGTCCTACAGCTAGCAATCCCTTGCCGCAGGCAGCACAACTTGACTGCTCTCTCACAGCCTTCTGTAGAAGAGCTTTCTGAGCTGTCTTCTACACTCAAGGCAAGTTCTGGGATGGTGAGTACCTTAGGCCACAACCAAATAAACTGGGTCAGACATATATGTTCCCAGCAAATACACGAGGTTCACGCTGCTCCCTCTGGAGCCAGGACCAGGGATTTGCACTGGGAGCAGGGATGGCTTGGTACTGAGCAAGTGAGGGCTGGAGGAGGGACCAACCAGGCAGGGTATCTAGAGATCCTATTGCTTTTAAGTAGCCTTTTTCTTGATTTGGTGCATACCCTGCAATTGCAGTCATTTAGCTGTATTCTAAAGTATTGCGAATTGTTTCTGCCAATTCTTGTTGGTTGTTCAAACCTTCTGTGGGGGTACAGAGCCGTGAAACTTCTCACTGCCACCTTGATGGGGCAAGGCCCCAATGTGATTTTAAGTCTATATTTTCAATTATTAGGCTGCATTTACATTTACATTTTAGGAATACTATTCCAATAATTTTTTTTTAGGAGAAAGAATACCAGCAATATGCTATTTATACAAATACTGTGTCAGCCAGTAAATAGAGTGCTTATTCATATTTCATTCACTGAATCACAGCATCAGGATGCAAAGTACGGTTGGCAAATACTGTAGCAGATAAACATGGCTTGCAGATATTAAAAAAAAAATAAAAAAGCAGTTTTCTCTCTTTAAATAACAATTTTGGCCTTAACAAGAGTTTAAAAGCAAAACCTTAAATAACTGACTTAGTCTGTTTGTTGAATATAAAAAAGTCTATTTGTCCCCTACAAGCCCTTTTTGAAAAAAAAATTTGTATTGATAAATTTCCACACACATACATTCCAAGCACGGTTACGATCAATGGCTCACAATATCATCACATAGCTGTGTATTCATCACCGTGATCATTTTTTAGAACATTTGCATCACTCCAGAAAAAGAAATAAAAAGAAAAAAGGAAAAACTCATACATACCATACCCCTTACCCGTTCCTCTCACTGACCACTAGTATTTCCATCTACTCAATTTATTTTACCCTTTGTCACCCCTATTATTTATTTATTCTTTAGCCATATTTTTTTACTCATCTGTCCATACCTTGGATAAAACAGCAACTGACACAAGGTTTTCACAATCCCACGGTCACACTGTAAAAGTTATATCTTTATACAATCATCTTCAAGAATCAAGGCTACTGGAACATAGCTCAACAGCTCAGATACCTCCCTCCAGCAATTCCCGTACACCATCATCTAAAAAGAGATATCTATATAATGCACAAGAATAACCTTCAGTATAACCTCTCAACTCTGTTTGAAATCTCTCAGCCACAGAAACTTTATTTTGTCTCATTTCTCTCTTCTCCCTTTTGGTCAAGAAGGCTTTCTCAATCCTTTGATGCTGGGTCCTGGCTTCTCCTGGGAGTTCTTTCCCACATTGCCAAGGAGAGTTATACCCCTGGGAGTCATGTCCCACATATGTGGGATAGGGGGTAGGGCAGTGAGTTCACCTGCTGCATTGGCTTACAGAGAAAGGCCACATCTGAGCAACAAAAGAGATTCTCTGGGGGTGACTCTTAGAACTAATTTCAAGTAGACTTAGCTTTTCCTTTGCAAGAATAAGTTTCATAGGGTGAATCCCAAATTTGAGGGCTTGGCCTATTGATTTGGTTGTCCCCACTGCTTTTGAGAATATCAGAAATTCTCCAAATGGGGAAGATGAATATTTTCTCCTTTATCCCCAGTCCCCCAAGTGGACCTTGCAAATACTTCTTTATTTATTGCCCAAATTACTTTGGGGTATATTGAGGCATCACACTAACCTGGACAAAAGCAACAAGATCTCATACCCTATTCAAGATTCCATGTACTTATAGCGTTCAACTAAACTGACCATACAAGTTAAACTAAGAAATGCACTACCCAAAATATAAATTTTGCACCAAATAAATAACTCTCCCTTTGGTCTCACACCTATGAGCCCTTTCTGCTAGTGCCATTAGCTTACAGTCATTTTCAGAAGATCATCTTAATAATGAAGGGTCAGGCTCTGTATATATGCTTTTAAAGATAGCTGAGAGAATAGGAATGGTCATTTTATACTGGAGAACACGAAACATCAATGCAGGTTTCTAAGTCAACAACTGATAGACAATTGTTGCCTTTTCTACTATGACCTTTACCTCCTCTGTGATCCTATTACAGACAGGCTTATCCTAGGGTTTCTTAGACTTTTCCGAGCTCTAAACCTTGCCTTGGACATTAGGTCCTTTAATGGATAAGTCAGGCTGTGTGAGAGCCTCTATTTGAAACCATGATCTACAGCTCTATGATAATTCAGAGGATGATAAGCCCTACCCTAGCCTGACAAAAACCCAAACCACAGTCTCTGAAAAGAAAATTTTAAATATGGGATAAAAAGCAGTAGTCAATTTTATACATTTCCTAAAGGTTTTTCTGCGAGCTTGTTTTCTGGCTTTAGATAACAAAAGCAAACATACATGTTACATAAAAATCAACTAATAAGTGAAGATTTTTAACTACCAGTTTCCAATTTTTAGATGGTATTGTTTCGGGTTTCCCATGAAAATACATTTATTCAACTGCTTGGTGATGGCTCATAGTAGAGTGTTATAAGAGATGAAAAGAAACTGGGACTTGATCTATACCTGTTCCTGATTTCTTCTTCCTTATTTTTGGCAAAAGAGAAAGAACTAGATCTGTTCTTATTACGGAATGGGCATTTCTCAATTTCTGAACAAGCAAAAATTCTAGGCAGGAGAACTTTAGAACTCAGGCCTTGCTCCAGGGGAGAGTTAAAACATATTATTAGGGTGGGCCATGGTAGCTCAGCAGGCAAAGTTCTTGCCTGCCGTGCCGGAGACCTGGGTTCGACTCCCGGTGCCTGTCCATGCAGAAAAAAAAACCCATATTATTATACTGATTTTGGTTCCTTGGGCTGCTGTTGGCTTGCTCTGAATCTCTATCCCTAAATAATTGCTCTCTATCCCTAAATAATTTCTACAGCTTATTATCTTTTGGTTGATTTTATTCAGACATTTCTTTTGCTTAAATTAAAAGCTGTGGTCAATCTTGAGAGGAGGCCTGAGACATACATATGAACTGTGCAGGGGGCGGTGAGGCAAAGCTAGTTTCCTCAAGGCACCAGGTATTACATTGCTGGTGTGGGCAACAGACAATGTGAATTCCAAGTACTGACTCTAGAAGAGGTGTGATATCTAGAACTTTCTTAGAATCATTTATAGGAAATTGAGAAATAGTCTAGTGGGTATGGACACCTTAAGGAAGACAATTAATAAAAGCTAGGGATATTTTAGAAGGAAATGAACAAAATCTGTAAGTCATTTTTTTCCTTTCTATATCCAGTTCCTTCACTAATAGTTTTTTATGGTGACTGGAACTAACCAGCCCAGTGGACTCCATTACTGTTCATTCTACATTCAGCAGTAAGAAGAATGAATTAGCTTTTCAATAAATAAGAATGCTGGGAAACAGATTTTATAAATCTAAAAAATGAAGTTTTAATACTTCACTTTTTACAAATGTTACTATCTTGTATGAATCTCAAATTGTTTCCCCAAAACGACTCCACAAGTATATATCAGTGACTATGTCTTTCTCTTCTTACATAGTCTCCAAAGACTTTTAAAATATAGTAGATTGCAATACATATATGTGACTTACAATTGTTTAAGTCTACATATTTGGAATATAAATAATTTTGTTAAAAAAGCCTCATAATATGCTAAGTTTAAGTCAAAAAAATTTTAAGAATACATATTGGGAATACAAATATTTTGTTAAAAAAGCCTCATTATGCTAAATTTAACTTATTATATATCAAGGAAATATAATACTTTGTCGGGAAATATAAACAAATGTATATGGGTTGAAAATGGATTTTAAGCCATAAAATGTAAAGGTCAGAGAAAACTAACCCTGAAATAGAGTAATACCTCACATATATGAAACCTGAAGCCACAGTAGCTCTCATGGTGGTTTATATTATACAAGGTTATATACCCTCAAACCTTCATCAGAGAATATGTATTTTTTTGTGTTTGTTTTTGTTTTTGCATGGGCAAGCACAGGGATATGTATGATTATATTTAAGAAAGTAAAGGAAAAACTTTTTTTTCTGGTTTTAAAAATAATACCCAGTAACTGTAGAAAAAAATTGAGAAAATAAAACCATAGAATGAGGAGGAAGTATATAACACATGCACATAGTCCCATTATAAAGAATGGCCAATGCTATTTAACATAGCATGGAGGTCCCAATAAAAGCAATAAAACAAAAAAAAATTTAGAATTGTAAAGGAAGAGATAAATTTTCATTATTTTCAGTTGAACGGGTTATACATCAAAAACTCTAAGGAATCTATAAATTCTTAGACTTAATAAGAGAGATTGGAAAGATTACTAGATAAAGGAGAAATATACAAAAGCCAATCATTTATACATACAGCAACTTTTTAAAATGTAATTAAAAATAAGATACAAAGCTAGACTGTAATGAAGAAAATTATAAAACTTTACTGAAAGGCATTACAAAGGACTAAAACAGAGATATGCCAGGCCTTTCGATAAGAATCATTCAATAAAAATCTCAGTAAGGTTTTGGGGAACTGACAAATTGATTCTAAAATTACATGAAAAAGTAAAGAAAAAAAAAACAAAAGCAAGATATGAGGAACTTGCCTTTTCAGATTCAACATTTACTATAAAACTATAGTAAATATGGCATGGTATTGGCATAGACATAGATAAACTGTGGAAAGTAAAAGAGATAGCTTCAAAACAGGCCTAAACAAACATAGACACCTGAGCTATAACAGAGCTGGCACTGCAAACCCATGGTGAAAAGATGATTTACTATAAAAGTAATGTTTAAGCAACTGGTTTTCCATTTGGAAGAATAAAATAAATTTATCTTACTCTACATTAAAAAAAAATTCCAGTGGTATCATGGAGTTGAATATGAATGGCAAAGTTGTAAGATTTTTATAAGAAAACAGGGAAGAATATTTTTCTGTCCTTGAGGTAGAAAGCATTTCTTAAATAAGACGTGAAAAGTCCAAACCCTAAAGGAAAAGATTAAAAACTTCAACTATGCTAAAATGAAAGATATTTGTAATACCTATAACACTCAGAGGATTATATAGTGTATATATAAAGAAATTCTATATATTAAGAAAAAAACATCTAGTAGAAGCAAACATCTTGAATAGGCATGCCATCAAGAGGAAATATAAGATGTTCAATCTCATTAGTAATGAGAGAAAATGCAAATTAAAACCACAATGAGGTTAAACTACAAAGCCACTGGATTAGTAAAAATTTAGAAGTCTGAAAATGCCATTTAATGATTGAGGATATCTTGTAATCCCTATACACAGCTGGTGGGAGCTTAAATTGGTGCAACGAATTGGGAAAACAATTTGGAATTAACTAGTAAAGTTTACTAAGCATTTTCACAACTAGGTGTGTATGCCAGGGAAACTCTTAGACCATCAGGACACATGTATAAGAATGTCCACAGCCACACTGTTAATAATAGCAAAAAGCTAGAAACAACCCAAGTGCCCATCAATAGCAAACTGGATTACTGAATTTGTAGCATGTTTTTACAATGGAATTGAATAAACTACAGCTATACACACAAACATAGATGAGTTTCACAGTGTTTAGAAATACACAAATTTGTGGTAAATTTAACAGAAAAGTAAAAAAAGAAAAAGCACATTAGTAAGTAGTTACTTCTGGTGCAGTATGGGCATAATTGGAGTTGTATATGCAAATAACTTCAAAGCTATTAGCTGCAATCTATTTCTCAGCCTGGTTGTGGGTACAGGCCTAATCATTTTATTTTCACTATTATTAATATTTGCTTATACATCATACTATTTATGAAATATGTCATTTAAGACCTTTTAAGCTAGAAAAAAATACACTTAACATTTCTTTGTATATCCTTCCAGGCTTTCCTCCCAGTTATATATACAAGGACATTCATTGCAGCCTCAGTTTTTAATAAAAAAGACTAATATAATATTAATACTATATCTCTTAATATGCAGTCCATATTAAAATATCCTTGCTTGTCTCAGTAATATCACTAATAGATTTTTCTTTTCCTGTTTCAGAAACTAATAGCACAGATTGTATTTAGTTGTCTTGCTCCTTTAGTTTATTCTAATTTGGAAAAGTATCCCGTCTTCTCAGAATTTCAAGATGCTGGAAATTTTGAAGAGTCTAGGGTCAGTTTTGCAGAATATCCTTCAATTTATCTTTATCTGATGTTTGATCATGGTTAGGTTCAGGTTTAACATTTTTTTGTGGGAATATCACAAGAATGATGCTGCGTTCTTTTCAGGGTGCCCAATCATATATATACCAACATATAATGCTGGTTTGTTCCATCTTTGGTTGATGGTAAGTTTGATTACTTGATTAAAGTAATATCTGCCACATTTCTCCTTTTAAAAGTCATGCGATTTAATGGATGATGGTGATAAAGGCACAACTTTGTGACTGTAATTAACATCATTGAATGGTATATTTCAAAAGGGATAAAAAGGGAAATTTTAGATTATATCATACATTAAAAACCACATAGAACTGAACACAAGAGTGAACCCTAATGTAAATAGTGGGCTAAAGTTAATAGCATTATTATAATAATATTGTTTCGTAAATTATAACAAAAGTACCATACTAATGCAAAATGTTAACAGGGAAATCTGTAAGAGGGCGGTTTCTGTGTAAACCTACAATTGTTCCAATAAAAAAAATCTACCAAAAACAGTTATATGATTTATATAAACAAAACAAAAAACTGAAACAAAAAATCTTTAACAGGGACTAGTTAAATTCATATAATGGGATAATATAAAGTAGCTAACAAGAATGAAGTAGATCAATATGTGCTGTTACAGAGCAATCTCCCAGATACGTTAACTGTAAAAGCACGGGCACAAAAAAGTAAGCATAAGATATTTGCATTTGAGAGGACAAACTAGGCTATGTATACATATATAAACTTGGTTAGGCATAGAATATTTCTGGAAAGGGTCAACAAAAACTAGCAACCAAAGCTACCTTACAAAGGGGAATTAGAGGACTGGAGTAGGTGCAATATTTACTTTTCATTATATGTATATACACACATGCATATACCCTTTTGTACTGCTTGTAGTTTTCCCCACTTATAAATACTACTTCTGCAATAAAAAGTATATTAAGAACATTTTTCCATACTGCCAAATATTCTTAGACATCATGTTTTTACACGCAGATATAGCACAATTTACTCAATTCCATTATTGAACATTTAGGTTGTTTTGCACTTTTTTACTGCTATAAATAATACTCTGATAAATACCACAACAACATTCTTACATTGTGCGCATAACTCATTTCCTTAGAATAAATTTCTTTATGGGTAATTTATAAATTTTAAGGCTTTACATTCATATTGACAAAGTGCCTTTCAAAAAAGCTTGTATTAATATATACACCCAATGGCAGTCTTGCCAATATTGGTATTTTAAAAATTCTGTTTCCTAATTTGAAAGGTGAAAGGCAGAATCTTATTTTAATTTACAGTAATTTATTAGAAAGGTTGAATTTTTTTGTTCATATACCTATTGGCTGCATGTATTTTTTCCTTTTATGAACTATCTGATGACATCTTTTACCTATGTTTCTATTATTTCTCTCTTTTTTTTAAAACTGAGAAATATATATATATACACATAGCTATACATATTTAAAATTTCTTGGAAATTCCCAGTTTGTCTACTATATATGTTGCAAATGTTTCCATTTCCTTTGTCATCTGCCTTTTATTTTTATTATTATATAGACAAATTTATCTTTTCTTCAATAAATTTTCTATTAAATTTAGGTTAAAAATAGTCTCCCATACTACAAACACAGATGAGTATTAGTCTATATTTTCTTATAGTTCATATATGATCATTTATTCCATTTGGAAATTATTTTGGAGTATGGTTGATTGATAGCATCAATTTTTTTCTCAAAGACATATTTTTTGTTCCACTAGCATATCTTAAAAAACCCACTGTTTCTACTATTTTTATTAAAACCTTTTTATTTTGAAACAATTTTACATTTGTAGAAGTGTTACAAACATAGCATAAAGTGTTCCCATATCCATTGATTTTAAATCCTAACTTTACTAAATTCCTACATGATTTGCCTTCTGTTTTTAGTCTTTGGTCAGACCTATGCAATACATTTTAGAAACACATTTATTCAAAATAGTAAGATCCAAAATATTTTGTGTGTGTAAAGAGACAAGATTATCATTTCCAGATAGTGATTTCAGGGAGGATTTTTATTTTCTCCTTCTATAATAAGCAACAGTACTTTTATAATCAGGAAAAAAGTCTATAATCATTATCTTAAAAAATAGCATGTGTGCTGGTTTGAAAGTATTATGTACCCCACAACAGCCATGTTTTAATCCTGATCCAATCTTGTGGGAGCAGCCATTTCTTTTAATCCTGATTCAATATGTAGGTTGGAAACTTTCAATTAGATTATCTCCATGGAGATGTGACGCACCCAATTGTGGGTATGATCTTTTAATTATATGGAGCCGTGACTCCACCCATTCCATGTGGGTCTTGATTAGTTTACTGGAATCCTTTAAGAGAGTAAACATTTTAGAGAGATCCTACAGAAATAACAGAAGCCTCAAAGTCAAAGAAACTTCATAGCAGAGCTGACACAGATGCTAACATGTGGAGAACAGATATGTGGATGTTTGGAGATGCTTGGAGCCCAGCAGATGTTGCCATGAGATGTTAAGCAAACCAGAACCTGGAGAGAGCCAAGGAAGTCAAGATATGAAAGCCAGCCCTGGAGAAGCAAAGTGAGGAGCTCCCACAGAACCAGAGGCTGAAGGCTGAAGGCATTGGAGCCCAAGAGCAAGGGACCAGCAGATGCCAGCCACGTGACTGAATACTCAGCTGACAGAGGTATTCCTGACCCAGTGGCCTTTTCTGAGTGAAGATAACTTTTATTGGTGCTTTAATTTGGACATTTTCACTTCCTTAGAACTGTAAGCTTGTAAATTAATTTATTAATTTAACTTATTAAATTCTCCATTATAAAAGCTGTTTCAGTTGTGGTATATCACATTCTGGCAGCTTGCAAACTAGCACAGCATGGGACCATTGAATTATTCAGAAAAAATGGCTATTAAGAGCAACTAGTAAAAAAAATGAAGAGCAACTCATTCAAGAGTTTCATTTAAGTGATATTTTATTCTAATAATTTTCCATTCATGTCTTTGGAGTTCATTAATAATTGTAGCCACGTGAGATCAGAACTTTCTAGAAAGTAAGTACAAGTATCAGTCTAAATACAATGAAATCGGTCACTCTTTTTAGAAGATTACTCAAGGACATAAAGGTCTTAAATACCTTCTGTACTCTTAGGTGTGGGGAAATACAAGAAGTTTTAGAGAAGGTAATGTAGAAAGACAAGTTTCTGAGGAAACAGATCAGTATTTCTTCCCTAAATGAAGTCTTCACTTACAGAAGTGTGGTGGCTTGATGCTAAGTACCCCGGAAAACACATGCTCTTAGTCCTAATCCCTTCCTAAAAGTATGAACCCATTATAAATAGAAGTTTTTATGAGTCTATTTCAGTTTAGGTGTGGCCCAGATGAGTCAATATAGGTCTTAATCCTATAATGAAAAACTAGAGGGAACAGTCAGAAGCTGAAAGTCAATGGAACCCAGAAGAGAAAGGAAGCCATGAGAGGCTGTCACGTGCATTGCTACGTGACAGAAAAGTCAAGGACCAGGACCAAGCATCGTAGGCAGCAGCTCCAGCACATCACAGTCTTCTGGGAGAAAGTATCACCTTGCTGATGCCTTAATTTTGGACTTCTTGTAGCCTCAAAGCTGTGAGCCAAAAAAATTCCCATTGTTTACGCTAATCCACTGCATGGTGTTTGCTTTGGCAGCCAAGAGACTAAAACAGATTTTCTATATGCCAAGTCAATCAGATTGTATCTCTTGAAATGGAAATTCAAGTACCAATGTTTCCCTCACAGGGATTGCTGGTAGAATTCCTCACAGAGTTTAGCCCTAAGGATCACTGTAGTTGAACAGAGCAGCTATCCAGATAGCACTGAAAACAAGATTTTCAGTAAAACAGCCGAGGTGTATAATGACCTGTAATCTAATGACTTTAATGGGTTGAAGGGCCATGGGACATAGCTCTAGGCCTTGGCACCTTAGGACAGTGTAATTAAGAAAGTTGGGAAACACAGGTTACACATACAAACCCAAAATGTTGGTAAGATGAAGCTGGTGGAAGAAATGTTTTTCACTTTGGCTTTTAAAACTCTTACTATTTACCTTTAAAAAGAAAACCTCAAAAACTAAAATGAATTGTTTAAAAGTATATACAATATATCCCAAATATATTTATCTATTCCAGTGCTTGGTAAACGTAATCATTTTATTATAGGTATGTTTGTCTTCAGAAAGCTACAACGATTCACCTCAGACTACTGGAATTCTCTGTGGCTTTGGTTCAGATCTTTGAAGACTGGGTTCAATGGTCTAATGAATAATCCTAGGATTTCTCTACTACCTCATCCCTTGCCTCACCCCAGCTCATTCATTTAAGTTTATCAATGTTCTTTATATATGAGTAATATCAAGCTTCATACTGTATAGTAGTGACAAGTTAATGACATAGTTATTAGGAGATAATATGGGAGTAGTAACATAAGTAAGTCATCACAAAATTGCTATTGTTCTCAGAGGCATTACCATGCAATTAAAGCACACTGATAATAATATTTTACAGCAACTGACCAATGTTGTTGAACTCTGTATTTCCTCTGTCCACCTCCCTGTTTAAAATTTGCTCTCAGTCATTATTGGGTCGATTTAATGTTCAACTCTTTGTTTATTTTCCATCTTTCTTAGATATCTAACCTTGAGTGGTGATTTATGTGCTCTCTTAAACTGGTCTGCTTTCTTTCTCAAGATCTTTAAACTTCTTTACCAAGATCTTTAAACTTCTATACCAGCAGTTACCAGATATATGTTGCCACATGGCATATGACACTTAAAGATTGATTTTTATTATCTATGGCTGTGTCAGGACAGAGAATAAGATGTAAGAGAAGACTTTGGCTAATTTGAATCTTCAGTCTACAAGGCTCATGCTTCACTCTTACACTTGATTTTTATTATAAGAAGCAAATGAAAATAAAGTAAAAAAGCTGCAATGTTATCGAAAGTACCTTGATTCACTCAACTGACCAACGTTACTGAATACCTGTCATTTCTAGACACTGTGTTAGACACCAAAGGATTCAAAGATGAATAAAACATAGTTTGTCCTCGAGGATTTTACAGCTTTAGGAGAGAAAGTCATGTAAATATTTATGAAATAGCAAAGCTAGTTCTAAGGCCTGAAAGAAGACCGGTAAATGTAAAGCATATAAACAAAGGTGAAAGTGGCATGAGACAAAGATGGAGAGATAGGCAGAGAAAAAAAATCCTTTTCTGCCACTACAATTAACTTATATTTTTTGTCTGTCACTAAAGGGTTGTAAGTAGGGGAGTGAAATAATTTGATTTCTTCCTAAAAAGTTCATCTTGGCTACCATGTAGAAAATGGAATAGAATGTAAGAAAGTGTGAAAGCATACAATAAGTAAGGAAACTACTGTAGTAAGTAGAAAAACTGACCTTCACTAAAATCAGGGCAGAGAAATGAAGAGAAGTGGATGGAGTTGAGATATGTGACATATCCTCAAAACCAAATCAAAAGAACTCACTGAAGGCTTGGAGAGAGGGAAAGGAAGGAATCAAGAATAACTCTTAGGTTTCTAGTTCAAGTTATAGGATGTTTGGTGTTCCATATATTGTGTGATACATGGGTCATGTTGTGGGGAATATTCTCAGAACTGTAAATATGAGAAGGGTACAGATAAGGTATGCAAAAGGGTACTATGCACCTTATAGTGCTCACCTATACACTACCCTTTTAAGAAAAATCGTCTCAACTCCAGCATTGCTGAGGGGATCAGTTAATGTTTTGTGATGTAAGTCAACCCTTACTATAGCTATAACTAAATGGACGAAGGGGTGGGTGGGCAACTGATCCAAGAGCAAACAATTTATGGTTCTTGCAGTGTCCTACTTATGATATGTCACAAAAAGTGAATTAAGTTACCTTAGCATTCTTTCTTGCACTAGCAAGAAAGACTTGGAAGCAAAGAAAGACTTGGAAGGTGATTGTGAGATAGGAAGAAGGAGATATATACAATGAAGCTGAGGAACATTAATGAGTAAGTACTGGAGTGAAGATCCCCGAGTATCTGCTGCTGAAGTCTCTAGAACCAAACTTGAATCAAAAATCACTATTCTGGTGCCATTCTCAGTGAAAATGTGCTTTGGTTCTTGTTTGGGATTTCCTAGAGATTTCTCTTATACTAAGTGTTACTTAATGAACTTAACTATGTGCCAGGCAGTATGCTAAGTCTAAGTGCTTTATAAACTTAACATCATTTAGCTTCCATTATAACCTAAATGAGGCCGGTACTCTTTATCCTTATTTTTATAGACGAGGAAACTGAGACTTCGAAATGTTAAGTAACTTGTCCATAATCCCACCCACAAATGTTAATGGTGGTACCAGGACCCAAACCCCACATCTTTTGACTCACTGTCTTAATTATTATGTTATAATCTCTCCCTTAACGCTTGTGTATTTCCTTACCCTCCCCCCCAAAAAAAAGAAAAGAAAAAAAATTCCGTTATTAGAGCTAAGGAATGGGTCTCTGTTCTTCCAGCCAAAGGTGTCAGATCAAACAGTGCCTTGAAGCTGAAGTATGGGAGCCCTCTATACCCTGCTCCTCACTACAAGGACCACAGGGATTGTCGTTCTCAAGAAAATGGAATAGAATGAAATAATTCCTGTATTGTGGGAATTTTGAAATGCATATTTAAAAAAAGGATGAATGCATAAATAAATAAATAAATAAATAAATAAATAAATAAATAAAATAATAGAGGGAACAAAGGGTCAAATAAATTGGGTAGATAGAAATACTAGTGGTCAATGAGAGGAAAGGGTAAAGAGTATGGAATGTATGAGTTTTTTCTTTTCTGTTTTTATTTCTTTTTCTGGAGTGATGCAAATGTTCTAAAAAACGATCGTGGTGATGAATACACAACTATGTGATAATATGGTGAGCCACTGATTGTACACCACTCATGGAATGTATGTGTATGAAGATTTCTCAATAAAAATATTTTTAAAAAGTCCTATACCTGGGCGGGCCACGGTGGCTCAGCAGGTAGGAGTGCTTGCCTGCCATGCCCGACGACCCGGGTTCGATTCCCGGTGCCTGCCCATGTAAAAAAATAATAATAATAAATAAATAAATAAAAGTCCTATACCTAAAAAATAGGATGATATATTATAATAAATGCATTTCCTTTCTTTTCCCTCTGTCTTTTGAATACTTCATTAGAGAAGACAGATATAAATACAACTGTGATCCACCAATTTCTTTCTCTCCCTACTGGAAAATTAAAAGAAAGAGCACTTATAGTGCCTTCTTATGTAATTAGAAATTTTATGACCTGTTAAAAGCTGAGTAATTCAAAGATGCATGGTTTACAAACTAAATTCAGGGTAGAATTTGGCTTGGAACCCACGTACAGATAAACACCTGACAGCATTCCAAAGGCAAAGAAAACTGCAACATCTTTTGCAATTCTCTAGTCTTTCAAATTGGTCATCCCTCAGCTATCATGATTTCTGTTAGTCATTTAGGCAGACTTGGACTACAGTGCAAGAAGGCATGAGAAGTTTACTGTAAGGCATTGAATAAATGATTGTAAAGATGGGAAGAAGACTCACTTTAAATATAATGGTCAAACTTGTTTTTTAATAAATTTTCGGGTTATTTTTGTTCATCATCCTATGTAAGCGATTTTTGCAACTGTGATTTTTTTTCCCAGTCATTTCATCAATTTCAATAGCTGACAGGGTTTCCAGAGAAGGTACTCAATCTGACTTTTGTCTTTTGTACAGATGTGTGTCACTTTAAGGATGATGACTAATTTAAAGCAAGCCAGAATATTTTTGAATCTTCTTTAATGATGTTATTTAGAAATAAGGATGGCATTGATAGTTTTATGTAGCCAGGATATGTTGTGTTACCAAAACATTTAAGTTTAATAAAATGGTAACTGGGATATGTTTTTTTAAAGACATGTATTTTACATTTCATGATTGTTTCATTATCTTGTTAAAATTGGTTTTTCAGAAAAATTATGCATTTTTTTCAGGTATGAGAATGGATGTCTGTCTCTATATTGGTTTTGATTCTTATTATATTCTAGTGTTAGCCTAATTACTAGAGTGAGAAAAAGTCTGAAAACCCCTTAGCCATTAAATTCATATATTTAACAAGTCACAACCTTGAAATCTTGCTCTACCTGAAAGCACAATTAAAAGGACTTGACTATTGTTACTAGAGGAAAGTTTTAATGAAAGCTAATTAAGCTGCAAAACTCCCACGTGGTTAACTGATTTTAGGGGCTACATTTCTGGTACTTCTAATTATCCTCTGATGGCTTTACTTAGTGTTTCACAACCATGACAGATGACAATGAAAAACTGCAGCGAAATTCATCCATCTTGACACTGTGCTAAGCACTGGCTTCTCCCTCTCCAAGTAAAATCAATACTCTGTTTGAGTAAACAGGTTTACAGCTTTATTAGGATGTCTTGTTTGTTCTGTAACAGCTACTTGAATCTGTGGTAACAAATCGACTCAACTCAGTTAAACCTAGAGAGCTGGGTAAGAGGCCCATCGATATCGTTGTTATAAAAATAAACTGCAGGAGATCAGAAAGCTGGAGCAAACAGTCTGCTAAATGTCAATATTTTCCCTTGCAGAGGATGACAAAAACAGTGAGATCATGTAGAAAGCCTTTTTCTTTCCCTTTTAAAAATATTCCTTGTTTCAACTGGATAAAGCATTTCCACTTTTTTGCCCTTCTGAATGAAATTTTCACTTCCTAATTCCCAAGTGCATCCGGAACAGGGAGTCAATGTAAATACTTGGCATTTTTCTTGCCATTTTAGATTGTTTATTTTCCTTAATATTTAAGGGCTTAGTTTGGTCTTCACTATAACATGATCGTTGTTTAGAATACCAGTGGTGGCTCAGTCTTACCGATTTTTTATTACTAAAACAAAACTTTTGTCATCGCGTTTAGGAGGCCATTTCAATTCAATTTTCATTCCTTGCTATAATATCTGTGAGATCTGATAGTGCACCTTCAAAATCAGGCCTTTCATATTGTTGCTCCAAAAGCAAGCAGTGTTGGTTTCCGCAGGCGGCACAATCTCCTGAGCAGAGGCAGCACACATAAAACGCTGCCCATTAGGAGCAGGCCTCCACAGTCGCTGCAGCTCTACCAGGCAAGGACTTACATACCCTACTTTAGATGTTCACAGGTCTCTCTCAAAGAACTAACATATGGCAGGAAATTCCCATTTCAATTTGGCTGGTTCAGACTATCCAGATGTGACAAAGTAATAGTGCTCCCCCACCCCCGAAAAGTGCTCAGATGTAAACTTTTTTCCTTTCATTTTCCGTGCAGTCTACTTAGTAAAATTATGTTTTGACTTCGTACTGACTACTATTCATGAACTCCAATAATAATTTGTGACCTATATGTTAGAAAACACAGATTTTTCAGGGTAAAGGAAATCAACAAACATTCAATTTTTTAAAGAATCTAAAAAGCTACTGTGCCTGCCAGAATGAAGTCTGACCTAGCAGGTATCTGCATAATGAAAACCAAAGCCTAAGTGGTGTCAGATGGTGCAGTGGCTGACATGGACAGGAAGTCTATTCAGAGCAAAGGTTCCCTTACAATATCTCAGCTTAACACACCCTCCTACACAAAGGCAAGTGGTCATTGCTATAGCTATGAAGATAACTTATTATTTCCTCTTTGTGGTGGACAAAAATAGAAACTTGTCAAGTTCTATTAACACAGCATGAGACATTACATTTGGGAAAAAAAAAAGAATTTTTAAATGCCCCTCATTCAGGAAAGTACTACTGAAGCATAATACTAAGCAGTGCTCTACTCATAGAGATAAGGTACCCTTCTGCCCCAACCCCGATCGAATTAATGCTTTAAAAATCATTCCTCTTCAATAAAAAATGTACAAGATCGGGTCACAGTTTGAATTTCAAACCAAATGTGTGATCTCTTGATGTACTTCCCCAAATAAAAGTTTAGCATATGCTTCTGTTTATTGTTAAAGTCAAATACCTCGGATACTCTTATGTCAAGAAAAACTGTATCAAAGTCTTCTGCTCATTTGGGATATTGACTCTTGACTTACATATTTCCAGGAGGCTTACACAACAGATTTGTTTAAATAACAACTCTCATTTGGGTGATGAACATTTGTTATTACTGGATCATGAACTAGTAAGTCAGGAGATTTGGCTTCTAGCCCCATATTTACAATTACTCCCTCTAGTCAAGTCATTTTAGTTTTCTTTGTGCCTCACTTTCATAATCCGCTAAATGGGGACTTTTGAATGGATCATGGTTTTCAGACCTAATATCAACCAATTCCATGGAGTTGCTTCATGAACCACTAAGAAGAATGTGGATGGGGTCAAATGGGGATTCATTTGATCTCATTTCATTCTGATTCAGATAGGATCTCATTTGAAAAGAATTTCACTGCCGAAACAGTTTGAAAACAAGAAAATGTGATTCTTAAAGTACTCCCTTTTGGAACTAATAGTCTAAGCAAGATAGATAAAAACAAAAAGACTTACCAGGACAAAGTCATGGTTGTTGGAATAAGGAGATGATAGCTTGTTTATGTGAGGCTCTGCTTATGGCATAATTCAGGAGCAAGATAAATAATATTGTTACTATTGAACTCAATTAAACTTGCATTTGATCAACTGACAGTTCCTCACAGCAGGCTACTTCTAAAATTTCAAGAGCATTTAGAAATTGTTCTTTAATTTGGCATTTATTTTGTGGCCTAGAAATAAAGCATACATATCTAAACTATAAAATGTCAATGTTAACTGAAAAATAAATTAGAGACTTTTTATACCCCAGGTTTGGGAACTTACATGAGTGAAATGGGAGCTGTTGATTTAGTAATTGTGTTGCTAATGTTTGTTTGTTTTATTCAGATTCCTTTCCTGATGTTAAATAGCTTTATTAACATCAGAGGTAACATTTCACACAAATTATTATATAGTTGAGAAAGGTGTGTTTAACAACCTATTTATTGTGGCCAAGACTTCTGGTGGTTTCAAGCATGGCCATCTCTGCATCAACTCCACCGATGGTGATTTATCTATAAATTATTTTAATTATAAAGCCAAGAAAAGCATACTGTAAAACCTTCAAACATCATTAAGGCATAGAGAGTAAAAAGTTAATATTCCATTTGGCTACTGCCCTGTATATCTACTAGTAACAGTTTGGCATGTAGCTACTTTTCTATGCATTTATAAACATACACACAAACAAACACACAGGACATTTTTAACAAAATATAAATGGCATCATATCATGCTTATTGTCCTGTGACTCTTTTATTCCCACTTATCAATATATCATTATCCAGAAGGTTTTATATGAAGAAATGAGCAATTAGTTCAAACTTTAACAGCATTCAAGTCATCATTAATCTTGATTTTAGTGCTATTAAAAAAAACTAGCCAAATAATTTTGTAAAATTAGTAAATAAATATGGTTAATTAGTGATTCCCAGACTTTTGCATTTCCTTGAAGAGTGACACTTCCCCAAAAGATTTTAGGAATGAACACAGTATTGCCAAATTTTTAATACTTCTACTTAAGAACATTAAAAAAAACTCTCACCAAAGTTATTCATAAATAAAGGATAATTTAACTCCTCAAAAGAAGGACAATATTTTTAAGTGAATATATTTAGCTTTATGTAAAGCTTACTATATTGTCTTTATTGCTTGCATTTTGCTGTTGACTGATGGAAATTCTGTCATGCCATAGACTGGCACCAGTCTACAAATCAGGGTTTAGAAAACCACTTTGGTTATTTCTTCTCACTTGGCAGGGAAGATAAAATGATATATTAATGGAAGGGAGTATATCAAAATGATTACAGTCAGGACTTTGAGGTCAAACTTTGATTTTGTAAACTGGCTTTTAATGTGACCTTGGGCAAACTACTTAATTTTTAAACCTCGAAGACCAGAGGAGTTGTCCAGCTCAGCCCAACCCAAGCTGCCAAGCCACAGATTTGTAGAGCTAAGTAAATGATCACAGTTTAGGGGGGTGGATTGTTATGCAGCAAAAGCTGACCGATACATGTTGTATGAATCACACAGAGAAGGTAGATAGAATTGAGTGAATCCATGTAACAGCAGCTGGGACTATTATAGAATTCAAATTAATTTCGATTAACTCACATATTCTAGGCCAGGAAACTGATATACATTTTATCATGTCCTAATTCTGTTTAAAAGAAAGAACTTCAGAAATTTTGCTTATGACATTTCCCTCTGATCCTCTGCCACCAAATAAAATCTTATAAATATCAACAGAGTTGTCCTGGAACAAACATTTCTCAATAATCATCAAACACAGGAAACCTACGGTTTACATTTGAGCTTTTGGTTCTGATAGCTTACATGGCTCAGACTGTCTCTGTGTAATCCAAATCCCAAGAACACAAAGTCCTTTGAATCCCATTATCTGTTTATAATTGCTTTTCTATGGAGGCTATCCAGCATACTGTATCTTTGAGAAAGCATTAATGTTTGTGGGAAATTCCAGGCTTTACTTTAATATCAACCAGTATTCTACCTGAACCTCAGTGACCTTCTTTTTTTGTTACAGTTGGAATAGGATCATCTTTACCTTTCTTAATCAACAAAGGCCCAAATAATCTTGGGAAGGGTTCTTAAAACTGGTCCTGGTTCAACTTCAGCTTATCTACATCTTTAGATGTGTGTCACTGGTACAACTTGTCATGAAGCTTCCTGTGGCTGTGCGAGGGTGCAAATCTTTCTTCCTTTTCCCTGTACGGACTTGAACTGCTGTTTGTGCTGAATGGCTCCTATTCCTAATGATCAAGCCAGCCCCATTCTTCACTTGATGATTTTAAGGAAAATATCTGCTTAAGAAATAAAACATGAAAGATGTCCCACTAGAGTAGAGAAATAGGAAAAGGTGTTGTTGTTGATGTGGGCTGAGGTAGGGTGAGCAGTTTTTGTTTACCAGCAGACAGTGAGTCACATGAAGGTTTTGGCTTTTGAGTGAAGAAGTGTGAGAAATGATATATTTAATACCAAGTTATTTTCAAGTTTTCTCAGTCTGAGGGTGAAGGAAGGGAGTGATGCAGAAAAAAAAATCACAAGAATTCTGTACCAATTTTTGGCACAGCATAACGAAGTAGCAATTGAGAAGAACGGGAGAGGAAGCTACAAATGTCTGGCCTTGTGCAAAATAGGGAAGGTAGAAAATATGAAGATAATTTAGAGAATCCCTATGGGGCTCTCAGAAGTATAGACAACTGCCACATGAAGAGGACGTAGCATTCTGGAAAATTAAATCTTTTAACCAAAATTCTGTTATGAATACAAATTGGAAAGTGACATTAGTGTTCCTTTTTATTAGATGGGAAATAGGGTAGTTATTTACATTATGATTGCTACATAGCTGTAAGAGTCAATATGCATATTGCATGTTATAGGTAATATCTTTTAGGGTAATACATTTTCCCTTACTAAAAATGTCATGAGCATTTTGAAAACAAAAAGTATTCGGAGGCAGCAGAGTTACTTTACTATTATTAAAAATAAAATGTTCTAAGTTATGTAGGGCACCTAAGTACAATTAATGAAGCTTTTTCCTTCTTCTCTATCTTAAGAATGTTGGTACTTGGTGGAGGTGTTTTTTTATCTAAGAGTTGTAAATATGTCCTTGGGCATAACCTATCAATAGTGTACTCACTTTTAGTCTAAAGATGATTTGTAGGTCTAGTCCATATTCCTACAGCTGCCATAAAACATACAACTAAATCATATTAGATTAACACAGGCTGATATTGACAGCCCAGTGGGGACATATTGATTAGGCCTCTTTTCGTGTTATTTGCTATGATTTTTCTTCTCAGTTTCAGTTACTGGGAAGACACAAGGGAAGAGATTTCACTGGGAACAATGACAGTGTCTGTCACAAAATGTTCGCAATGTTTCCATTTGTTACTATGGCAGTGACAAAGAGGGTTCCAAATGAAAAGGCAGACCTGCTGTGAGAAAGCACAGCAGGACAACAGAAAGAAATTTTCTCCTGACCTGGGAAATTAGGAAATCATATTTAGAGATTATAGAATTGTCTCCATTTCCAAAGGCACAATTCCCGTATCTGGACTTTTGAAGAGGAATGTAAAAATGGTACATCCATCAGAGGTCACAAGTGATGAAAAAAGGGTAAATGCTATAAAGTCCTTACGCTCTCCAAACAGAGCAAGGAAGTCTACTCATAAAGAGCTAGAAGGATTTGCCACTAAACCCTTGAGATGGAACAACAAATTTAATCTATGTACATCTGGGGTACTTATTTAAAAATTATACATGAATATCCATGATATAGGCATATTATATCTTTTAAGTGGCTAAAAAGAACACATGGCATCTGGTATGGGGACATGCATTAGCACATGGTACCGGAGTGATGCTTTCTCCAAAAACTTGAAATTAATGGAAAGAAGGTTATGGTCTCTCAAAGAACTGTTCCTTCAAATCAAAAAGGGAACTGGAAATAGATATGCAAAGTCACAAAACACAAAAATACTATTAGACCAGCAAAAGTTGAAAGTAACAGAATGAAAAATATTAAATAGCTAAAGATAGACTGTGTCAACCAGAAAGGAGATATGTTAATCAGGCAATAAAGTAAATAAAAACAAACTAAAAAGTAAATATAAAATTTACCATTGTCTCGCCATACATGTCCAAGTGTTCTAGTTTGCTAGCTGCCGGAATATAATATACCAGAAATGGAATGGCTTTTAAATTTAATAAGTTGCTGGTTTACAATTTTAAGGCCAAGAAAATGTCCCAATTAATACAAGTCTATAGAAATGTCCAATCAAAGGCATCCAGGGAAAGATACCTTGGTTCAAGAAGGACGATGAAGTTCAGGGTTTCTTTCTCAGGTGGAAGGGCACATGGTGAACACGGTCAGGGTTTCTCTGTCATCTGGAAGGCATATGGCGAACATGGCGTCATCTGTTAGCTTCCTCTCCTGGCTTCCTGTTTCATGAAGCTCCCCGTGAGGCATTTTCCTTCCCCAACTCCAAAGGTCGCTGGCTTGTGGACTCTGTTTCTTGTGGTTATGTTGTTCTGCTCTGGTCTCTCTGAATCTCTCTCCAAAATGTTTCCTCTTTTAAAGGATCCCAGTAAATTAATCAAGACCCACCTAAAAGGGTGGAGACATGCCTCCACCTAATACAGCCCAACAACCACTCTTGATTAAATCACATCTCCAGGGGGATGATCTAATTACAGTTTCAAACATGCAATACTGAATAGGGATTAGAAGACACGGCTGCCTTTACAAAATGGGATTAGGATTAAAACAAAGCTTTTCTAGGGTACATACATCATTTCAAACCAGCACATTCCACACTTTGGACCCTAAAAAAGACATGTTTTTCCCATATACAAAATATATCCATTCCATCACAATATCAGAAATCCTTAAACTATTTCAGTAGCAATGCAAATGAAATACAAAGTTAGAAACAGTACAAACTCCTATCAAAATTAGTTACAGGCATGGTCTGTTCTAATGCAAAGTTCTCCCCTGGCTCTGGACCTATAAAAACTCAAAACAAGTTATTTGCTGTCAACATACAAAGGAGGAACGTTCATAGGATACATATACCCATTGCCATAGGGAGGAAGGAACACAGGGGTCACTGGATCCATACAATTTTGAAAACCTGCAGGGCAAAGTCCATTAGATTTCAAATTCTGAGAATCATTTATTTTCGGGGCTTCAGAAAGCTGCAGTCCCACCCTTTCCAAACGCTATGCAGAGGACTGCCTCTCTCCAAATGCAACCTTGGGAGATATTGGGGAGACCACTTTTTCTTGGCGCCACCCTCTCCAAGGATTGGGGCTGCATCCGGGCTCTCTGCCATCTCCGGGGCACATGCTCACCCCCTCCATATGGTGGCAGCCAGGCTCTCCCCAAACCCCAAGGAATGTGCTTCACCCTCTTCAAGGCCTGAGGCAGCATGACTCTTCCACTGCAACAAGGTGGAAGGCCCATTCTCTGCCTTTGGGGCAAACTCACCCTCTCCACAGGCTTGGGTGGGTCCACTCTCCTGGCCCGAGGCTTCTTGACTTCAGACCCCAGCCTCCATGATTTTGCCTCTGAAGTTATTTTTTCTCCAATGTGTCCCTTCTCTAAGTGCCCCTAGTCCAGACTGGCAGTGGCTCTGTTTATACAGGTCCCACAGCACTCTCGTTGGCTTTCTATGTAGTAGCCTTGGATCATGCCCATCAGACATAAGAAGTTTCCACAAATCCTTCCTGGATAACTCCACATCCAATCCTGGCTTTCTCTGAAATGGCTGGCTGGCTCCTCATTTGGTTAAATCCTCACACAGGGCACTCTTCTCTGGGGTCTCCTTTTCTGGAGGCCCAGAAATTTCCAGAACTTCAATTTCTGGTTTCTTTGTACCCAAGAGTTCAGTTTTCAGTTTATCTTTCTCCTGTTGCATTTCACTATAAGCTATGAGGAGAAACTAGGCTGCATTTTTCACATTTAATTTGGAGATCTCTTATGCTAAATATCCAAGTTCATGGCTTTTAAAATCTGTTTTCCAGCCAAAGCCACTAGTCAACTTTGCTAGAGTATCTGCTATTTTAAAACAAAGTTCACCTTTCTTCCAGTTTGCAACAACACATGCCTCATTTCTATCTAGAGTCTGGTCAGAGATATCTTTAGAGTCCACATTTCTTTTAACAGTCTCTTCAAAGCATTCTAGGCCTTCTCTATCAACCTTCTCACAACTCCTCCAAAGTCTTCCCCTTATCAATTTAAAAAGCTGATCCAACATGTTTGGTATTTGCAAACTGCAGCAGCACCCCACTCCTGATACCAAAATCTGTTCTAGTTTGCTAGCTGCTGGGATACAATATATCAGAAATAGAATGGCTTTTTTAAAAGGGGAAATTTAATAAGTTGCTAGTTTACAGTTCTAAGGCCAAGAAAATGTCCCAATTAAAACAAGTCTATAGAAATATTCAATCAAAGGCATCCAGGGAAAGATACCTTGGTTCAAGAAGGCCAGTGAAGTTCAAGGTTTCTCTCTCAAGAGGAAAGGCACATGGTGAACAGTCAGGGTTTCTCTGTCATCTGGAAGGCATGTGGTGAATATCACATCATCTGCTAGCTTCCTCTCCTGGCTTCTTGTCTCATGAATCTCCCCGCGAGGCATTTTCCTTCTTCAGCTCCAAAGGTCGCTGGCTCGTGGACTCTGTTTCTTGTGGATATGTCATTCTGCTCTGGTCTCTCTGAATCGCTCTCCAAAATGTTGCCTCTTTTATAGGATCCCAGTAAATAATCAAGACCCACCCAAATGGGTGGAGACATGCCTCCACCTAATACAGCCCAACAACTACTCTTGATTAAATCACATCTCCAGGGGGATGATCTAATTAGTTCCAAACATGTAATACTGAATAGGGATTAGAAGAAATGGTTGCCTTTACAAAAATGGGATTAGGATTAAAACATGGCTTTTCTAGGGTACATACATCATTTCAAACCAGCACACCAAGGAAGAGGAGGTCTTTAACAGCAGGAATACTCCCAATCCTAGTAGAAGGCTTTCTCTGGTGTGGAGATCGGAGCAGGGGATTTTAACCCAGGTTAAAATTTAATCCAAAGGGTATTTGGATATTTCCAACCAACAAGACCATCTCTATTGTAAGATAGATGCATCAGGTAGTTTAGCCTGAAGCTATTAAACAGTTGATTCATATCACTCTCCTTATTTGGATTCCATGCTGACCAAACAAGTTTATGATCCAGCTCTCTAGCTCTCTTTAGTGCAATCGATTCTACTGCTCAGCAAAAACACTCTTGGTTCAAATTCACCAAGGACTACAGTCCTTCAATTCTCTTACTAATTAGTTTCTTTTTCTTTTCTGCAACAATCTTAGCCTAAAGTCCTCAAAACCTATCAGATAACAAAAGCTCATGTTAAATAAATGAGGTCATCTGTTCAGATAATAGGAAGATTCTCTTTGGCAAAACCAGAGACAGACAGCTGGTGGTCCATGGTTCTTGGTCCTAATGGTGAGATTTTCCAGATATTTAGAGAAGTGGTATAGTGCCGTGAGTAAGAGCTTTGACTCTGGAGCCACACTGCCTGGGTTTGAATCGTGGCTCTGCTACTTTCTAGTTATAAAACTTTGGGCAAATGATTTAATCTTTCTGTGCCTCAGTTTTCTCATCAATAATAAGACAGAATTAAAAATAACCTTCCTCTAGGTGTTGTTGTGAAGATTAAATGAGTTAATATACGTAAAGTGTTTAAAATAGTGATTGGCTAGTAATTGCTATGTAAATGCTATCTATTAATATCTCTATAGACAGAATGTGCTGATCATGCCAACACAAGTATTTCATTGATAAACTGACATTAGACTATTGATCTTATTGCAAATGTGTTTTAGACAGCATGACCTAATCTTTCAGCACCTGATCACCTTGGCCACTGACCAGATTAGGTTTAAAGTGAGAAAAACAACCACCTAATTGAAGTATTACCAATAAGGTCTGGCCTAGTTTTAGGCACCCTTACACTTTCTCTATATGGATTTCAATGGTGGGTAGTGAAAGCTACTGTTTGGATCTTGGCCATTATAAAAGTGAATAAAGTGAGGAAGTTGCCAATCTTCTATAAAAGGTGTTGGCAAACTAAATTCTATGGAGCAAATCCAGTCTGTGGCCTGTTTTTATATAGCTGGATAGCTAAGAAAAGTTTTTACATTTTTAAAGGTTTGCAAAAGAAACAAAACAAAGAATATGCAGCATAACCATTAGGTTGCTTGAAAGCCCTAAATCTGACCCTTTATAGAAAAAACATTCCACATTTTCTTTCCTTCTTACTTATAGATCATTGTACACCAACAATAAGTATAACAAGGCTAGGTAAGTGGGGTGTGATAAATAGAGGCTGAAAATCCTTAACAAAAGACCAAATGCTTTAATGAGGTAGATTACGCTAAATATCCAATACAAATGGTAGCTGTTTTGATCCCAGTATCCTAAGAAAGTCCTCTCTCTCTTTCACAATGGCTATAAGTAAACTCTTACCTAGTACCAACATCACAACATTACAAGTAATTAGGTGCCTGTAAGACAGTCTTTTGTTGCAGGGCCTTAGGGCCAGAGGAAGTGCCCAATGATGGGCTCACTGAGCATCTTACTGAATTTCAAAGAAACAGAATACTTATTGTTTAAAAATAATACTTACTATATTAAAATATTTAAAATAATACACACGACAGGATACAAATTTAAAAGATAGTAATTCTGGACTAAGATTCCTGGTTTAACCAATTTCTAATCAAGAAGTCAAGAGTGTTTCCTTAATGTATTGTAGAGTTTGGCCTAATTCTGGACAAAGTATTTTTAGCTTACACGGATTTGTACCTCTGGAAGAAGTATGGAATAGAAAAATTAACTGCCAAGTACTTTAATACTATCAGTGATGAAGCCTGTCAGAACAAGGAAATGAAAAATGCAAGCATAACAGTAAAGTGGAATGCTATCTGTGGTATGCATTCTTTCTAAAGAACAGGGTATGAGACATACTACTAACTTAATGGTAATAGATCATTTAAGACCCTGCATGAATAATTTCAAAGGGACAAAAATGAAAAGTTTATGTTGGTGGCAAGGTCCATTTAAATAAAGGAATATTTTATTAACAATATTGTTAAAGTAAAAGCATTATACAAACTTAAATTTAAGATTGCAGTGATTCAAATTGTCCTCTACAGAGAGTGAAATAATGGTCATAGCTATGTGCCTGTGTTTTACCTTGTTAAAGTTCAAGTTTTACCTTGGGTAAAGTTTTGAAAAAGAATCAGAGAACAGAAGGGACTGCTCTGAAATACCATTTAGGAATCTAAAGCTCTCCAGAAGCTATAACCTACTTCACTACATTTAGCAACCAGGAGTTTAAACTCATCAAAAGAACATTTGAATCAGATTTGAGATCAATCTGAATTGTCAGGCCGAGAATCTTCCAATTGTCTTGATCTTATTTTTGAAGACTCATTCCAAAAGTGATTTACTACTTATAAATCTTACAAGTTCTTGCTGAATCTGAACCAGGCAAAAATTTAACCCTTAATAGTACAATAAACAGCCAATTAATGTGTTTGAAACAGATGTTCTACCAAAGAATATAACCCAAAGACATTACCCTTTGTTATTAGCATCCTGTTTAATATGCACCACAACTTGTTTTAAAGAACAACAGCAAATTAACATTTAAGTCTGTAGGGCTATGAATATACTTTATAATGTACTTGATGAAGCTTGTTTATCCAATAGTTTGACAGATACAATTAATCTTATAAAAATGACTAGGGTATAGAATAATAGCAAATTATCATTATAGCAAAAACACATATTTTTCCTGTGGTAAAATTGCCTCATAGTATTCACAATGGTGTTCATGGAAAGAACATTGGGAGTTAATTATTTTTAAAGAAGAAATTAAAAGTCATTAAATTAATAAATCTTGGTTATGTGGTAGAAACAGGGGTTAAAGGAAATGTTTAACTTCTAAGTATGAAATAAATGAATCTGTACCTCCAACAAATGCATCTCCAGCTCCATTGGTATCAACAATTTCTTTCTGGTCTTGATCCAAGACAGCAAAACTGTTGACTTCACTTCCTGCAATTAAAACCAAGTACAGGCAGACTGATTTTTCTTTGTAACTCTCAACATATAAGCCCACGCAGTAAAGTGTGATGATCATTCATCATTCAAAGAGAGAGGGCATGCGCCATGGAATACAGCTGGGACCCAAAAATCCCACTTCTAGATATATACCCCAAAGAACTGAAAGCAGGAACTTGAACAAATATTTGCACACCAATGTTCATATCAGCATTATTCATAACTGTTAAAATATGGAAGCAACTGAAGGGTCCATTTACCGACGGATGGATAAATAAAATGTGGTATATACACACAATAGACCCTGCATGAATAATTTCAGAGGGAAAAAATTAAAAGTTTATGTTGGCGGCAAAGCTCATTTAAATAAGGGAATATTTTATTAATAATATTGTTAAATTAAAGCATTAATTATTATTTCAGTTGTAAAAAGGAATGAAGTTCTGATACGACAACATGGATGAACCTTGAAGACATCACGTTGAGTGAAATAAGCCAGACACAAAAGAACAAATATTGTGTGATCTCACTGATACAAAATAATTAGAATAAGCAAACTCACAGAGTCAGAATCTAGAATTTAGGTTACAGGGGCTGGGCTGAGGGTAGGCAATGGGGAGTCAATGCTTAAATTGTACAGAGTTACATTTGGTAATCATAAAGTTTTGGAGATGGATGATGGTGCTTGTGCTGGTTTGAAGGGAAGTATGCCCCCTAAGAAAAGCCATGTTTTAATATGGATCCCATTTCTTAAAGGTAGAATAGTCTCTATTCAATGCTGTGTATTTGGGACTGTGATGGGATCATCTCCCTGGTTGATGAGATTTAGTTAAGAACGGTTGTTAAACTGGATTAGGGGATGACATGTCTCCACCCATCTGAGTGGGTCTTGATTAGTTTCTGAAGTCCTATAAAAGAGGAAACATTTTGGAGAATGAGAGACTCAGAGAGAGCAGAGAATGCTGCAGCACCATGAAGCAGAGTCCACCAGCCAGCAACCTTTGGAGATGAAGAAGGGAAATGCCTCCCGGGGAGCTTCATGAAACCAGAAGCCAGGAGAGTAAGCTAGCAGATGACGCTGTGTCTGCCATGTGCCCTTCCAGCCGAGAGAGAAGCCCTGACTGCGTTCGCCATGTGCCTTTCCAGATGAGAGAGAAACCCTGAACTTCATCGGCCTTCTTGAACCAAGGTATCTTTCCCCGGATGCCTTTGATTGGACGTTTCTATAGACTTGTTTTAATTGGGACATTTTCTCGGCCTTAGATCTGTAAACTAGCAACTCATTAAATTTCCCTTTTTTAAAAGCCATTCCATTTCTGGTATATTGCATTCCAGCAGCTAGCAAACTAGAACAGTGCTGGTAGCATAACAGTGTGAAAATAATAGCACTTAATTGTATATGTGAATGTGGTCAAAAGGGGAAATTTTAGGTTGTATAAATGTTACTAGAATAAAAATTTAAAAAACAAACAAACCTAGGACTATACAACACAGTGAAGCCTATTTTAAACAACGGACTATAGTTAACAGTGCAATAATAAAAATGTTCTCTCATGAATTATAACAAATGTACCACACTAATGCAAGATATTAATAACAAGGTATTATATGGGGACTTGGTATTTTACATATTTTATGCATGATTTTTCTGTAATAATAAAATACATAAATAATAATAATAAAGAGATGTCATGAGCTCCATATTCTGCACATGAGCACTTGGGAAAAAGATGCGAAGTGAGTTACAAAATTAAAAAATTACTTGTGTAATTTTCAGTATATGGATCCTGTATGTGTTTCTTCTTTTAAGTTAATATCTATGTCTTGTACATCTTTTATGAGTGATTATAAATGATAGTAACACCTTTTAGATAGTAGGAATGCTTGAACAGAAACTTTGAGGTTAAAGAAGTGTGTACCAGTTTGAAGTTATGTACCCCACAAAAGTCATGTCCTTTTTTCCCAATCCAATCTTGTAAGGGTGGATCCAGCCATGTTTCTTTTAATCCTGGTTCATTATTGTAGGGTGGAACCTTTTTATTGGATTGTTTCCATGGAGACATGACACGCCCAATTGTGAGTGTGGCCTTATGATTAGATGGAGATGTGACTCCACCCATTCAAGGTGGGTCTTGATTAGTTTACTAGAGTCATTTAAAAGGGGAAACATTTTTGAGAAACCTCAGATGCAGATGCTTGGAGAACAGCTGCTTGAGAGGCAACAGAGATACAGATATTTGGAGAGGCTTGGAGTGCCAACAGAGAGAACAGATGACTAGATAGGGATGTTTGTAGGTGCAGAGCCCCTCAAACATTGCCATGTGCCTTCCCGTGAGACCCAGAGTTGTGTCCTGGAGGAGATAAGTGAAAGTCCACTGACGTTTAGAAAGGAAAACACTGGCACCAGAAGCTAAAAACAACGGAACTGGGAATAAGGACCAGCAGACGGTAGCCATGTGCCTTCCCATGTGACAGATATCAGCTTTTCTTGAGTCAAGGTATCTTTCTCTGGAAGTCTTAATTGGACATTTTTAAGGGCTTAGAATTGTAAACTTGTAACTTAATAAATTCCCTTTATATAAGCCAACCCATTTCTGGTATATTGCATTCCAGCAGCATTTAGACAACTAATACAAAGCGTTTATATGAATTAGATCATGGATCCCTAATAAGCATCAAGTCTGACTGCATTCTTGGCAATGAAACTTATATACAGTTAAAGAGTTGTAAATTTTAAAGAAATATAAATAGTGAGTCCTGGGTCTCTCTTTACAGAAAAATCACAAAGGCACAATAAAAATATAACTACTATTCTATTATAATACTTTATACCAATGTCAAGGATTAATGATTTTAGTTGGCTTATAACAAATAAACATATGATTACTTTTGCAAAGAGTCATTATTTTCTTTAAACTATCTGTCAACTAGCAAAAGGGAAAACTATCACTCAATGTATGGGCAGGATCAAAAGAACAGTGCAAGAGGCTCTCTCCTTGAGCCGCCTGGATCAGAACTTTGTTGTTTTGACTACATGGTAACCTAATACAGTACTTTCAACTTTGAACTTGTCAGAGAAGCAGATTTATTTGGGATGAAATCTGGCCTGGAGAATATCTGAAAATGGTTGGATAGTGTTTTTATCGGGGGCTGGCACTTCTGAAATCACAAACAAATGATTTTGTGGATATAATCCTACCGGAAAATGATCCTACTAAAAATGACCCTACTGTAAAGACTGATATCAAGAATATCCCTTTTGACCACATGATTACAGATGCTAAGAAAATTCCACACCAGAAACATCTATTTAAATTCCTTCTGTAACTAACTTTCGACACTATAACATGAGGGCGTACCATGACAATTATAAGATTTTGATTAGTTAGAAGTTAAGGTATAAATATCCAGGGTTAAATTTTCTCATAAATATGCAAAATGTATTACTAAACAGGCAAAAAAAAAAGATGTAAGCAAATGTTATTAGAAATAATTAGGGAAAGTGCTGCAGTCTGATTTAGGTAAAACTGTATATCCTAAATATTTATAAAGAAATCTGGATTTATTATTTTCAAGTACAAATCACATAATAAAAGGAAATTAACAACTATAAACTAAGAATAAATAGGAATTAAGTAAAATGAGCTAAGTTAATGATACTATTACCACTTATAATAATAAGGATACATTATAAAATAATTAAGAACGAATTACTAGATTTAAGGATTGGAAAATACATTATGAATAGTGATTCATAAACAGATGTAATCCCTCGAGTTTGTTTGAGAAAGCTATTGGTTTTTGATAGGATATATCTTTATTCATGAATAAAACCTAATTCACAGTAGCAGAGATTATTCTGAACTTTGTTCTTAAGAATCATGACTTCTTCGTCTAAATTACTGAGAATTGTAAATGAATGCACTTTTACTACATATTTTCTGGATGACTTATACTTAGATGTCATATGAAGTTCAATTTATTGGGCCATTTTCCACTTTTTGAATTCTATTGGTGTGAATAAGAATATCAGGTAGGTATCAGCTGTCAGAAATTTGGTAGGTACAACCCAGTCTCTATTATCTTCTGTATGAAGAGCTCTATATTATGAGAATTTATTCTAAAATAACTGACCTTGAAAATTTGAAGACTACAAAATGTGTTCTAAATCATGGAAGAAGGATTTAAAAAATGTTTGATAATATTTAAATTCAAGGATATTTTTGTACATTCTGATTTTCTGAAATGTGATGATCTAAACCAGTTTACAAAGCTATTAAAAAAATACACACAATAGAAGATCCTTAGGGCAAGATGGTGGAATAGAGAGAAGTGGAATTTAGTTTGTCTGCTAAAACAGCTAATACATACCCAGGAACTGTCTGGAACGACTGTTTGGGGGACACCCATGACTGGACACACATCATGTACCAGTCTGGCCTGGGTAGAAGGACCAAAATCACAGCACAGAACTGTGAGTAAAGCTCCCAAAATCCGGAGGCTGATGCCCTTCCCCCACTGCCATGGCAGGCTCAGTTGGAAACACTTCCCAGTGGGAAAAAGAAGCAGTCTCCGCTGGGAGTAAGGGAAGGCAACACAGCCAAGCTCCAATTGTGTTAGTTTTTAAACATTTTTTATTGTGAAATATAATATGTATATAAAAAAGCAATACATTTCAAAGTACACCGTAACAAGCAGTTATAGAACAGAGTTTAGAGTTTGGTATGGGTTATAGCTCCACCATTTTAGGTTTTTCCTTCTAGCAACTCCAAGACACTGGAGTCTAAAAGAAATATCAATCTTTTGATTCAGGAGTTATACTCATTTGTTAAATCCTGTCTTCTCTGTTTTAACTTCTTCTTCGATACTTCCCCCAATCTTGGGCTATGCACGTTCTAACTTTTTCATGTTTGGAAAAAGGTGTCAATAATATGGGCTAGAACTGGTTGATGTTCTTGGAGAGGCTGGCCCCTCTAGGTTTCAGGACTTATCTGGCCTTGGAACCTTCTGGAGGTTGTAGGTTTCTGGAAAGTAATCTTAGCGCATGAAACTTTTGTAGAATCTCAGATAGAACCCTAGGTGTCCTTTAGGGTTAACAGGAATGGTGTTGGTTTGGGTTTGGCAAACCACAGTAATTAGCAATATCTAGCTGAAGCTTCCATTAGAGTAACCTCCAGAATAGCCTCTCTGCTCTATTTAAACACTCTTAGCCATTGATATCTTGTTTTGTTATATTTCTTTTCACTCTTTTGGTCTGGAAGGTATTGTCAGTCCCATGGTGTCAGGACTGGGCTCATCTCCAGGAGTCATGTCCCACGTTGCCAAGGAGACTTTCAATCCTGGATGTCATATCCTATGTAGGCAAGTGGGTAATGATTTACCTTGCAGAGTTGGGCTTAGAGAGAGAGGCCACATCTGAGCAATAAAAGAGGTTTTCCGGAAGTAACTCTCAGTTATCATACAATGTACTTATAGTAGGCTTAGCTTCTCTGCTACAGAAATAAACTTCACAAGAGTAAAACCTCAAGATCAAGGGCTTGGCCTATTGACTTGGGAGTCCCTAATGTTTGAAACAATATCTGGGGGTTCCCTGTGGTAAAGCTTAATAGTTTCATATTTTTTTCCTGACCCACAAGGGACTTTACCAATACTTTTTAATTATCTGCCCAATATACTCTGGGATATATTACGCTATACAGAATTAAAGCCCTCATTCCCAGTCTGTGCTTCATGTGTTTGGGTTGTTTAATTGAGCTATCCAGACAGGCTGAGTTAGATTATGTGCTACAGAAAATCTAGGTTTTGGACAAAATAAACCTCTCTTCCTTTGGTCTCAGTTCTAAGTTACAAACAATGTCATCATAACCTCTGTATTCTGATTTACCTTAGTTCTGCCCAGATTGGTTTTGTTCTTATCTCTAATTGAAGTCTGATCTCTTTTCTTATTTCCTTAAAAGTTGCTGTATATAGCAATGCAGACTTTCAGAGCTACAGAACTCCAACTCTGAGTTTTAGGTATCACACAGGTAGCCAAATTTCCAAGGATACATACATAGCACAGCATCTCAAAATCTAGAAATAACATTTACAGCTCTAGAGTAAATGTGACTGCTATAAAAGCTTACAATCTAGGCCCCAATTTTCTTATAAGTATTTTCCAAAACAGACCATACAATACTTGCTTTTTTGTTTCTGGCTTATTTTTGTACCACATAATGCCTCAAGGTTTATTTATCTCGAAATTATCTTTTTCTTTTATGATTGTGCTTTTGGCATCAAATCTAAGAACTCTTTGCTTAACTTGAGGTCAGGAATATTTTTCTCCTATATTTTCTTTTAAAGTTTTATAGTTTTACATTTAGATCTATGATCCACTTTGAGTTAATATTTGTACATAGTATAAAGGTTAGGTTGAGATTAATTTTTCTTTTTTTGTTCTAACATCATTGTTAAAAAGACTATCCTCTCTCCAATAAATACCCCTTGCAAATTCTTTTGAAAAAAATTGGCCATATGATATGGATCTATTTCTGCACTCCTTTTCTTATTTTTCTGTTCTTTGTGTTTATCCTGTTGCCAATACCACAGTCTACTGTAGCTTTACAGTAACTCTTAAAATTGGGTGATGAGTCCTCAAGCTTTATTCTTCCTTTCCAAAACTTACTTAGCTATTCTAGTTTCTGCCTTTTCATTTTGCTAGGCAGAACCCCTTCCCCGCATTGTCTCCAACCCCTAGCAAATACTCCAAGAAGCTTCCCCAACCCATGATTTCCAGGAAACCCAACCGAGCCCACTCCAGCCCACAACCTCCACCCCATACCCTCTTGCTCTCGGGCAGCTATAATCTTGTGATAAGCTCCCCACACCCAATACTGCCCTCCGGCAGCTGCAACCCTGTATGAGTATGGCGGTATATAAATTTTAAACCTTGCCAACTCCCAACTTAGCCCGTTTCCAAAACCAATCAGTGGAAACCTGCCAACTTCCTGCTCCCAAACTAGAAAATGAAAATCAACCACTTTCCTTTCCCTATTTCTAGCCAACCATCCTGTCTAACCTGTACCCCACCCCTTCTCACCATATTAGGCTTCAGCCTGTCTGCGCATAGCTTACAAATAAAGTTCCCTCGATAGAGTTTTGCTCTCTTCTCCTCCCTCTTGGTTGAAAAACCTATCACATATAAATTTTAAAATGTTTGCTTTTTCTACAAGAAAATTTGCTAGGATTTTGAGAGGAACTACATTAAAACTATACATCAATTTGAGATGTTGAGCCTTCCAATCCATGAACACAGTAAGTGTCTCTATTCATTTAGGCCTTCTTCTTTCCTTAAAAAAAACAAACAAATGTATTTTTTTATTATAAAATATAACATATATACAAAGCAAAGAAAGAAAAAAGCAATCATTTTTAAAGCACACTTCAACAAGTGGTTACAGAACAAATATCAGAGTTTGTCATGGGCTACATACCATTCCACCATCCAATTGTGATTTTAATTAACAAATCTGAACTGTGGAATATAAGCCCTAAGCACACATAAACTGAAAGCGAGTAGAATAGCTAGTTTCAACCAGCAAACAGGAGGCAAGGCTGATCGAAAACAAACAAACAAACAAACAACAACAAAAAACCCCTAAAATGGAGGCTTCTGGAGTAGAGCCAGCTCAGAATACTGGAAAAAGGCTATGCCCCAAGGGACATAGGACCAGGTACCAGCAACTATGGCTCTTGACAGGGGAACTTTGGAGACAGGGGATTGGCTCCAAAAGGGATTTTTTTTTTTAAACTATTCTAAATCACTCATTAGAAAGTCTCAGGCATTTTTCAATTGTCAGCCCTGATCCAGGCAAGGGTAGAGTTAAGATAGATCTGAGATCAAATTAACAAGTCAAGTGAAGGACATAATTCCTTAAAGGTTTTATTTTTCCCAGGAAAAGGGAGGGAGGGGCCCAGCCCAAGGGCTAGCCCTCAATCAGAGAATTGAGACATCAGGGGCTAAGCCTCAAGCCTGCCTTTTATCTCACCTCTGTCTCAATAACACCCCTGGCAGCTACAGGGTCAGCTTAGAATGAAAGGCACTGCACCACTTTACACTCTCCTCCTGAGATCTGGGTCTGTCTTGTCTGGGAAAATCTGATTGAGGTCACTGATATCTGGGGAGACCATCCTCATAAAAGGTCCTATTTAGGCAAGGCAAGAACCACAAAAACAAGAGCTGAAAAATTCTGAAGCCATGCTAGAGGTTTAGAATAGGTTGAACTGAACACCAAAAGAGAGAGACAGAGAGAGAGAGAGAAAGAGAGAGAGAGAGAGAGAGAGAGAGAGAGAGAGAGAGAGAGAGAGAGACAGAGAGAGAGAGAGAGAGACAGAGACAGAGACAGAGACAGAGAGGGAGAGAGGGAGAGAGAGGGAGAGAGAAAAAAGCCAACCAATACAAAATCCCTAGGTAAAAGAGTGAACATGACCTCAGAATAAACCAATCAAGGAAACCAGATGCCAAGACACCAACAAAAACTTTTAAGAACTTGAAAGCTTGAGAAAACAAATGGCAGAACTTATGGGAATGAGCGGCACAACAGAAGAGATGAAAAACAAAGTGGAGACTTACAACAGCAGATTTGAAGAAGGAGAAGAAAGGATTAGTGAACCAGAGGGCAGAGCATCTGAAATCCTACACACAAAAGAAAAGGAAGGGAAAAGAATAGAAAAACATGAACAGGGCCCCAGAGAATTAAGTGACAACATGAAGCACATGAATATACGTGCTATGGGTGTCCCAGAAAGAGAAGAGAAGGGAAAAGGAGAAGAAAGAATAATGGAGGAAATAATCACTGAAAACTTCCTATCTCTTATGAAATACATAAAATTACAGATCCAAGAAGCACAGTATACCCCAAACAGAATAGATCCACATAAATTGATTCCAAGATACTTATTAATCAGATTGTCAAATGTCAAAGACAAAGAGAATTCTGAAAGCAGCAAGAGAAAAGTTATCTATCACACAAAAGGGAAGCTTGATATGACTATATGCAGATTTCTCAGCAGAAACTATGGAGGTGAGAAGGCACTGGTATGATATATTTAAGATTCTGAAAGAGAAAAACTTGTCAACCAAGAACTCAATACCTGGCAAAATTGTCCTTCAAAAATGAGGGAGAGTTTAAAATATTCTTAGACAAACAGTCACTGAGAGAACCTGTGACTAAGAGATGACTGGGTCTACAAGAAATACTAAAGGAGCACTACAGGCAATTAGGCAAAGACAGGAGAGAGAGAGGTCTGGAGAAGAGTGTAGAAATGAAGAGTATTAGTAAGGCTGTGCTGATTTGAAGTGGTTATGTACGCTAGAAAAGCCATATCCTGTTTCCTGATCCAATCTTGTGGGGACAACCAAGTTTCTCTTAATCCTAATTCAATACTGAAGAGTGGAAACTTTGGATTGTTATGATGGAGATGTGATGCACCCAGTTTGGGTGGGACTTTTAATTGGATTATTTTCATGGAGATGTGAGATGCCCAACTGTGGTTGTGCCCATCTGATTAGATGGACATTTGACTCCACCCATTCAAGGTGGGTCTTGATTAGTTTACTGGAGTCCTTTAAAAGAGGAAATGTTTTGGAGGAAGCTCAGATGCTTGGAGAATAGTTGCTTGAGAACAGAGATGCTAAAGCCCCTCAGACATCATCATGTGCTTTTGCATGAATTGCTAAGCAAGCCAGAACCCAGAACCCAGAATTGTGTCCCAAAGGAGATAAGTGAAGCCCACAGATGCTTAAAGAGAAAACCACTGGCATCAGGAGCAGAAAAAAAAAGTTCCAGGACCAAGGACCAGCAGATGCAAGCCATGTGCCTTCCCATGTGACAACATCAGCTTTTCTTGAGTCAAGGTATCTTTCCTGGATGCCTTAGTTTGGACATTTTTATGGCCTTAGAATGGTAAACTTATAGCTTAACAAACTTCCTTTATAAAAGCCATTCCATTTCTAGTATATTGCATTCCAGCAGCAACAAGAAAATGAATGCAAAGGTTAAAAGAGAGAGGAAAAAAAAAGATACGACATATAGTATCCAAAAGACAAAATGGTAGAAGAAAGTACTCCCTTTACAGTAACAAGATTAAATGTTAATGGATTAAACTCCCCAATCAAAAGACATAGGCAGAATGGATTAGAAAACAATACCCATCTATATGCTGTCTACAAGAGATTCACTTTAGACTCAAGGACAAAAACAGATGAAAGTCAAAGGTGGAAAAATATATTTCACAAAAAACAATAACCAGAAGAGTGGGGTAGCTATACTAATATCTGAAAAATTAGACTTAAATGTAAAATAATTAAAAAGAGACAAAGAAGGACACTATGGATTAATAAAAGGAACAATTAATCAAGAAGACATAATAATCATAAATACTTATGCACTGAGCCAGAATGCCTGAAAATACACGAGGCACACACTGACAACACTAAAGGGAGAATCAGACAACTCTACAGTGATAGTTGGAAACTTCAATACACTCCTCTCCTGTACATCCATTTAGACAGAGGATAAACAAGGAAAACAGAGATTTTAAATAATATGACAGATGAACTAGATTTAACAGACATTTATAGAACATTATACCCACAAAAGCAGTATATACTTTTTTCTCAAGTACTCATGGATCATTCTCCAGGAGGGACCACATGTTGGGTCACAAAGCAAGTCTCAATAAATTGTAAAAGGTTGAAATTATGTAAAACACTCTCTTGGATCATAATGGAATGAAGTTGGATATCAATAACAGGAAGAAGGCTGGAAAATTCATAAATACATGGAGGCTAAACAACATATTCTGAAACACCAGTGGGTCAAGGAATAGAAATTACAAGAGAAATTAGCCAAAATCTTGAGGCAAACGAAAATAAAAACACAGTATGTCAAAATTTATGGGATGCAGCAAAGGTAGGGCTGAGAGGGAAATTTATTGTCCTAAATGTCTATATTTAAAAAGAAGAAAGAAGAAAATTGAGGAATTAGCTGTTCACCTGTAAGACCTACAGAAAGAACAGCAAACTAATCCAAAGCAAACAGAAGGGAAAGAAATAATGAAGATTAGAGCAAAATAAATGAAATTCAGAATTTGAGAAAATCAGTCGATCCTTAGCTAGGCTAACAAGAGAGAGAGAGAGGGAGATGGGGGAGAGAGATACAGAGAGGATACACATAAATAAAATCAGAAATGGGACAGTGAATAAAACTACTGACCACATAGAAATAAAGGGGATAATCAGATACTATGGCCAACTATAAGTTAGAAAACCAGACAACATAGATGAAATAGACAACTTCCTAGAAAAGCAGGAACAACCAACATTGACTTCAGAAGAAATAGATGACCTAAATAAACCAATCACAAGTAAAGAGATTGAATCAGTCATCAAGAAGCGCCCAAAAAGAAAAGTTCAGGACCTGATGGCTTCACATGTGAATTTCACCAAGCATTCAAAAATTAGTACCAATCCTGCTCAAACTCTTCAAAAAAATTGAAAGGAGGGAAAACTACCAAACTCATTCTATGAGGCCAAAATTACCCTAATACCAAAGCCAGAGAAAGAAACTACAAGAAAAGAATATTACAGATTAATCTCTTAAATGAATTGCATATCGACTCCAGAAGCACAATACAAGAATTATGCACCATGACCAAGTGGTATTTATTCCAGGTATGCAAGACTGGTTCAGCCTAAGAAAATCAATTAATTTAATACACCACATCAATAAATCAAAGCAGAAAAACCAAATGATCACTACAACTGATGCAGAAAAGGCATCTGACAAAATTTAACATCCTTTCTTTTTTTCTTTCAATCTACTCAATTTATTTTAACCGTTTTTCCTCTTATTATTTCTTATCCATATTTTTTACTCATCTGTCCATACCCTAGATAAAAAGAGCACCAGACACAAGTTTTTACAATCACACAGTCACACTGTAAAATATATATCATTATACAATCATCTTCAAGAAACATGGCTACTGGAAAACAGCTCTACAGTTTCAGGTACTTCCCTCCAGCCTCTAAAATACACCATAAACTAAAAAAGGTATCTATATAATGTGCAAAAATGACCTCCAGGAAATACAAATGGCCAAAAGACACATGAAGAGATGCTCAATGTCCCTGGCCATTAGAGAAATGCAAATCAAAACCACAATGAGATATCATCTCACACCCACCAGAATGGCCATTATCAACAAAACAGAAAATGACAAGTGCTGGAGAGGATGCGGAGAAAGAGGCACACTTATCCACTGTTGGTGGGAATGTCAAATGGTGCAACCACTGTGGAAAGCAGTTTGGCGGTTCCTCAAAAAGCTGAATATAGAATTGCCATACGATCCAGCAATACCATTGCTGGGAATCTACTCAAAGGAATTAAGGGCAAAAACTCAAACAGACATTTGCACACCAATGTTTATAGCAGCATTATTTACAATTGCAAAGAGATGGAAACAGCCAAAATGTCCATCAACAGACGAGTGGCTAAACAAACTGTGGTATATACGTACGATGGAATATTATGCAGCGTTAAGACAGGATAAACTTATGAAGCATGTAATAACATGGATGGACCTAGAAAACATTATGCTGAGTGAGTCTAGCCAAAAGCTAAAAGACAAATACTGTATGGTCCCAATGATGTGAATCGACACTCGAGAATAAACTTGGAATATGTCATTGGTAACAGAGTTCAGCAGGAGTTAGAAACAGGGTAAGATAATGGGTAATCGGAGCTGATGGAATACAGACAATGCAATAGGACTAGATACAAAAACTCAAAAATGGACAGTACAATAATACCTAATTGTAAAGTAATCATGTTAAAATACTGAACGAAGCTGCATCTGAGCTATAGGTTTTTGTTTTGTTTTGTTTTGTTTGTTTTGTTCTTATTATTATTACTTTTATTTTTTTTCTCTATATTAACATTCTATATCTTTTTCTGTTATAATGCTAGTTCTTCTAAACCGATGCAAATGTACTAAGAAACGATGATCATGCATCTATGTGATGATGTTAAGAATTACTGATTGCATATGTAGAATGGTATGACGTCTAAAAAAAAAAAATGGTCAGCACAATACTGCCTAATTGTAATGTAATTATCTTGGAACGCTGAATGAAGCTGCATCTGATCTATAGTTTTTTTTTTGTTTGTTTTGTTTTTTTTTCTCTTATATATTTTTGTACTTTTTATTTTTATTTGTGTTTTCTCTCTGTGTTATCACTTTATTTCTTTTTCTGTTGTAGTGCTATTTCTTTCTCTAAATCGATGCATATGTACTGAGAAATGATGACCATACACCTATGTGATGATATTAAGAATTACTGATTGCATATGTAGAATGGATTGATTTCTATTGTTGTGTTAGTTAATTTTTTTAATTAATAAAAAAAAAAAAATGACCTCCAGGATAACCTCTTGACTCTGAAATCTCTTAGCCACTGACACTTTATTTTGTCTCATTTCTGATCTTCCCCCTTTTGGTCAAGAAGGTTTTCTCAATCCCTTGATGCCTGTTCCTGGCTCATCCTGGGATTTCTGTCTGACATTGCGAGGGAGATTTATACCCCTGGGAGTCATGTCGCATATAGTTGGGGAGGGCAGTGTGTTTACTTGCCTCGTTGGCTTAGAGAGAGAGAGGCCACATCTGAGCAACAAAAAGGTTCTCTGGGGATGACTCTTAGGCCTAATTTTTTTTTTTTTTTTCTGATTTGGCCTCTTTTATCTATTTTGGACATTCCTGAAAAATACAGTTTGGTGGAAAAGAGTGTTTCCTGAAGCAATAAATTGCAATAAGATTCGTGCTCTCAAAGAATTTACAATCTAGTTAAGAAGCCTATAAAAAGTTCAACTAAATCTGGCAGTGAAGAAGAGGAAAGAATACTGTTACGAGGATTTTGCAAAAATATTGAAATGGGCTTTGGAAATGAGCCATATTTGGAATGCAGGAGGGAGGTGTGAGCATTCTTGGGCAGAATGGTGACCAGGAAAGGTAGGAAGGGTGTGCTCATAGTAATGGGGAGCACCTATCCTGAAAGGCACCCCCACGCCTCTAGCAGATGGGATGAGGGACTGCAGGGGCTCCTGGTAATCTCAGCCATAGCCTACAGGGTATTTGCCTTAATCTGAGGTGTTATATGGACATTATTAACCTCATCATGATCTAGAAGTGCTGAAACAGCAAGAAGGTAGAATGTTCTAGTAAGGAAAGGCAAATGATTCCAATGGAAATAAAAGTAGGAATACTTTTTTTTTTTTTAATGATGAGCAGAGACATATGTTGCATGTGGTTATAAAAGTCCTCAGTTGGGCCATAAACTCCGTAAGATTCAGACAATGAGCTTGAGAGTTAGCATCACAATGACTGTAGAGCCCTTTAGATAATCTTCTTTATCACCATTAAAGTCCAAGGATGATGATGATGATAATAATTTTTTCTTATCAACTTTGATCACAAGAAATAAATTTTATTTTCCATGAACTTTCTGCAATTTTTTTGTTCCTCCTATTATTTATTCTTAATCCATACATTTTACTCATCTGTCCATAGTAGATAAAAGAAGCATCAGACACAAAGTTTTCACAATCACATAGTCACATTGCAAAAGCTAGATCATTATACAATCATCTTCAAGAAACAGGGCTATTGGCACACAGCTCTACAGTTTCAGGCACTTCCCTCTGGCCTAATACGCTTTAAACTAAAAAGGAGATATCCATTCAATGTGTAAGAATAACCTCCAGGATAACCTCTTGACTCTATTTGAAATCTCTCAGCCACTCACACTTTATTTTGTCTCATTTCTCTCTTCCCCCTTTCAGTTGAGGTTTCCTCAATCCCTTGATGCTGAGTCCTAGCACATTCTAGGATTTCTGTGCCATGTTGCCAGGGAGGTTTACACCCATGGGAGGAGTCACGTCCCACACAGAGAGGTGGAGGGCGGTAAGTCTACTTGTCGTGTTGGCTGAGAGAGAGAGGCCACATCTGAGTAACAAAAGAGGTTCTCTGGCAGTTGACTCTTAGGTCTAATTTTAAGTAGGCTTAGTCTTTCCTTTGGGGGGATAAGTTTCATATGAACAACCCCAAGATTGAGGGCTCAGCCTATTGATTGGTTGTCCCCATTGCTTGCGAGAAAATCAGGAATTCCCCCAACGGGCAAGTGGATTTTCCCCCTTTCTCACCATTCCCCCAGGGGGACTTTGCAAATACTTTTTTATTCACTGTTCAAATCACTCTGGGATTTATTGGGGCATCACTCTCAACAAACCTACAAAATCTCATGCCCTGTTCAAGGTTCTATTACTTATGGTGTTCAATTAAATTGTCCATATAAGTTATATTAGGAAATGCACTAGTCAAAATATAAATTTTGTAACAAATAAACATTTTTTGCTTTAGTCTCACACATAAAGTTTTAAAATATGAATTACCATCTATTTTCAACACCCTGTAATATTGACATTTCTTTGTTCTTCCTCATGGAAAAACATTTTTAAAAATTTGTATATTTAGTCACTATTATTGTACACTGTAGACATTCCTAGATTATACCATCTTAGCTTTTATCGTCTATCTTTCCTTCTGGTTTCATTTGTGCCCCCAGCCCTCCTCCCCCTATCATTCTCACATTCAGCTTCATTCAGTGTTCTAACATTATCGTGCTACAATTTGGTAGTATTGTGCTATCCATTTCTGAATTTTTATGATCAGTCCTGTTGCACAATCTGTATCCCTTCAGTTCTAATTACCCAAAATCTACCCTATTTCTATCTCCTGATAGCTTCTGTTCTTAATTGAAATTCTCCAAGTTCATTCATTAACGTTAGTTCATATCAGTGAGACCATACAGTATTTGTCTTTTTGTCTCTGGCTAATCTCACTCAGCATAATGTCTTAAGGTCCATCCATGTTGTTACATGCTTCATGGCTTTATTCTGTCTTATAGCTGCGTAATACTCCATTGTATGTATATACCACAGCTTGTTTAGCCACTCATCTGTTGATTGGACATCTGTAAATAATGCTGCTATAAACATTGGTGTACAAATGTCTGTTTGTGTCCTTGCCCTCATGTCCTCTGAATAGACACCTAGCAATGGTATTGCCAGATCATATGGCAATTCTATACTTAGCTTCCTGAGGAACTGCCAAACTGCCTTCCACGGTGGTTGTACCATTTTACATTCCCACCAACAGTGGATTATTGTGCCTCTTTCTCCACATCTTCTCCAGCATTTGTTGTTTTCTGTTTTATTGATGATGGTCTTAGGCCTAATTTTAAGTAGGCTTAGTTTATCCTTTGGAGGGATTAGTTTCATGGGGGCAAACCCCAAGATCAAGGGCTCAGAAATTCTTCAAATGGAGAGTTGAGTTTTTCCCCTTTCTCCTTATTCCTTCAAGGGGACTTTGCAAATACTTCTTTATTAATTACCAAATCACTCTGGGATTATCAGGGCATCACACTAACCTGGACAAACCAACAAAATCTCAGGCCCTATTCAAGATTCCATGTACTTATGGTGTTCAATTAAAGTGGCCATACAATTTAATTAGGAAATGCACTACCCAAATATAAATTTTATACCAAAAAACACCTCTCCCTTTAGTCTCACACAGAAGTTGAAGTTTTAAAATATGGATAATAGCATCCTTTACCCAGTCTTCTGATATACCTTAGTCCTATCCAGATCAGCTTTATTCATATCTCTACTCAATGTCTGGTCCCTTCTTCAACCTTTTTTTTAACATACGACACGAGTTTATTCTATGACATTTTGAAAGATGCAAGACTATAGGGACACAGTAATTTTTCAACTTTTTAAACAGTTCTTATACGGGGTACTGCTGACTTTCATAGCTTCAGAGCTCTAATTCTGAGTCTCAGGTGTCACATAAATACATGAAGTTTCTGGGAAAGACCTCAACATTCTTTCTTGATTAAAACACTTCAAAGGATAGAAGGGAACTACCTCAACATGATAAAGGAACTATATGAAAACAAACAAACAAAAAAACACCACAGCTAACATCATACTTAGTGGGGAAAAGACTGAAACCCTTCCCTCTGAGATCAGCAACAAGACAAGGGTTGTACCACTGTTATTTAACAATGTACCAGAAGTTCTAGCCAGAACAATTAGACAAGGAAAAAAAAAAGGCATCCAAACTGGAAAGGAAGAAGTAAAAGTTCTACTGTTTTCAGATGACATGATACTGTATGTCGAAAATCCCAATAAATCTACAGGAAAACTGATGACTATAGCAAAGTCGTAGGGTACAAGATCAACACACCAAAATCAGTAGTGTTTCTACACACTAGTAATGAGCAAACTGAGGAGAAAAATCAATAAAAATATTCCATTTACAACAGCCACCAAAAATAAAATATTTGGGGATAAATTTAACCAAGTCCACAAAAGACATATACACAGAAAACTACAAGAGATTGCTAAAAAAAATCAAAGAAGACCTAAATGAAAGGAAGGACATACCATACTCATGAATTGGAAGAGTAAATATAGTTAAGACGTCAATTCTACCCAAACTGATTTAACAATTCAATGCAATACCAACTAAAATCACAACTTAATTTGCAGAAATAGAAAAACCAACAACAAAATTTATTTGGAAGGGCAGGGTGCCCTGAATAGCCAAAAATATCTTGAGAAACAGGAATGAAGTGGGAGGTCTCACACCATCTGACTTTAAAGCATATTACAGAGCCATAGTGGTCAAAACAGCATGGCACTGGCATAAAGATAGATATCCTGACCAATGGAATAAAATTGAGTGTTCAGAAATAGACCTTCTCATCTATGGATAACTGATCTTTGATAAAATAATCAAGCCAACTCAACTGGGACAGAGTAACTTCTTCAATAAGTAGTGTTCCACAGGGTAAAGGATGAGATGGACTATATTTTAAAACTTTAACTTCTGTGTGAGACCAAAGGAAGATATGTTTATTTGGTGCAAAATTTATATTTTGGGTAGTGCATTATCTAATGTAATTTCTATGGCCAGTTTATTCAAACACCATAATTACATGAAATCTTGAATAGGGCATGAGATCTTGTTGATTTGCACAGGTTAGTGTGATGCCCTGATACATCTCAGAGTAATTTGAGCAGAGAATCAAAAGTATTTAGAAAGTCCCTTTGAGGGACTGGGCAGAAAGAAGGAAATCCCTCATCTGGGGAATTCCTGATATCCTCTCAAGCAGAGGGGACAACCAATTCAATAGGCGGAGCCCTCGCTCTTGGGGCTCGGCACTATGAAACTTATTCCTGCAAAGAAGAAGCTAAACCTACTTATAATTATGCCTAAGAGTCACTCCCAGAGAATCTCCTTTGTTGCTCAGATGTGGCCTCTCTCTCTAAGCCAACTTGGCAGGTGAGGTCACTGCTCTCTTCCACTGTGTGGGGCATAACTTCCAGGATGAGCCAGGACCCAGCATCATGGGATTGAGAAAGCCTTCTTGACCAAAAGGGGGAAGAGAGAAATGAGACAAAATAAAGTTTCAGTGACCGAGAGATTTCAAACAGAGCCAAGAGGTTATCCTGGAAGTTATTCTTATATATAGATATCCTTTTTTTAATTTATGGTATGTTGGAGTGGCTGGAGGGAGGTACCTAAAACTGTTGAGCTGTGTTCCAGTAGCCTTGATACTTGAAGACAATTGTATAACAACATAGCTTTTACAATGTGGCTATGTGATTGTGAAAATCTTGTGTCTGATGCTACTTTATCCAGGATATGGACAGATGAGTAAAAAAATAAGGACAAAAAATAAATTAAAAATAGGGGGCTAAGGGGTAAAAAAAAATTGGTAGATTGAAATACTAGGGGTCAATGAGAGGGAGGAGAAAGGAGTATGGTATGTATGAGTTGTTTTTTTTTTTATTTCTTTTTCTGGAGTGATGCAAAATATTCTAAAAATGATCACGGTGATGAATACACAACCATGTGATGATACTGTGAGCCACTGATTATATACTTTGGATGTACTGTATGCATGTGAACATATCTCAGTAAAAATATTTTTTAAATGGTGTTTGGAGAACTGCATATCCATATCCAAAAGAATGAAAGAGGACCCATACCTCATACCTTATACAAAAATTAACTCAAAGTGGACCAAAGACCTAAACATTAGAGCTATGAGCATAACACTTTTAGAAGAAAATGTATAGAAATACCTTAAGGCTGGTGATATGAAGTGATTTCCCAGATCTTATACTCAAAGCAGGAGCAATAAAAAAGAAATAGACAAATGGGATCTCCTCAAAATTCAACACTATTGTGCATCAAAAAACTTTGTCAGGAAAGTAAAAAGGCAGCTTATGTAATGGGAGACAATAATTGGAAACTACATATCAAATAAGGGCATAATATCCAGAATATATAAAGAGATGCTATAACTCAACAACAAAAAGTCAAACAACCCAATTAAAAATGGGCAAAAGACAAGGACAGATGTTTTTCAGAAGAGGAAATATAAATGGCTCAAAATCATACAAAAAGATGCTCAACCTCACTGGCTACTAGGGAAATGGAAATTGAAATCACAATGAGATATCATCTCACACCTACTGGAATGGCCATTATAAAAAAAAAAAAAACCCAGATAATCACAAGTGCTGGAGAAGGCATGGAGAAAGAGGCACACTTATCCACTGTTGGTGGGAACATAGAATGGTGCAATTGCTCTGGAAGGCAGCTTGGCAGTTCCTCAAGAAGCTAAGTATAGAATTGCCATATGATCCAGCAATCCCATTACTAGATATATATTTGGAAGAACTGAAGGCAAGAACTCAAACAGACATACGCACACCGATGTTTATTATGACATTATTCATGATTGCCTAGAGACAGAAACAATCCAAATGTCCATCAACAGACAAGTGGCTAAAGAAGCTGTGGTATATACATATGATGGAATATTACACAGCTGTAAGACAGAATAAAGCCACGAAGTATGTAACAGCGTGGATGAACTGTCAGGACATTATGCTGAGTGAAATTAGCCAGAAACAAAAAGACAAATACTGTACGGTCTCACTATTATGAACTGTCATTAATGAGCGAATTTTGAGGGTCAAATTTAAGAACACAGGTTATCAGCAGTTGGAAAGAGGGTAGAGATTGGGCATTTGATGCTGAAGGAGTACAGAACGTTCCATAGGACTGATTATAAAGATCCAGAAACATATAGTACAATACTATCTGATGGTGACACAATATTGTAAGTACAATGAACAATGCTGAGTGTGAGTATGATTGAGGGACATGGATGTCCTGGGGGCATGGATGGCGCCAGAAGGAAAGACAGAGTATAAGGACTGAGAGTGTATAACTTAGTGATGCCCAGAGTAGACAATGATGATTACATGTATAAATGCTTTTGCATGAGGGAGAATAAATGAGTGTCAACACTGCACGGGTGTGGAAAATGGGATGATAAACAGGAAAAGAATACAATCAATGCAAACTAGGATCGTATTACATATAACATTGTAATACGCTCCCATTGAATGTAAAAGGCAATATACCACAGCTAAATATCAATAAGCAGGGGATATGGGGGAGATGTTTGGGATTCTCTGTGGAAGAAATGGAAATGTCTTAATATAAATTGTGGTGGTGAAAGCATGGCTATGTGATTATACTAGGAACAACTGATTTTTTACATAAGTTGGATTGCATGATGTGTGGGTAAAACTGTTTAGAAATGAACAGAAGGATATCAGGGCTGGAGAAAATGTGAAAAGGAAGATGTACTTATTCACTGTTGGTAGGGAAGTAGTGTGGGGCAGGTCCCTTGGAGGGCAGTATGGTGACTCCACAGGAGGGTAGGGGTGGGGATGCCATATGATCCTGCAACCCCATAGTTAGGTGTATGCTTGTAGAAACTGAGAGTGGGAACAGGAATGCATATTTGCACACTGGTGTTTATGGACACAGTGTCGGCATTCCGCAATGGAAAGAGATAGCCTAAGGGTACATCAACTGAGGAATGGAAGGGGGAACTGTGGTATATACTTACAGTGGAATATTGAGCAGTTGCAAGAAGGAATGAAGTTGTGTGGCATGCAACTAGGTGAATGAACCTTGAGGATAGTATGGTGAATGAAATAAGCCAGAAACCAAAAGACAAATATAACACCTCAACAATATGGACTAAGAATAATGTGCAAACACCGAGAATGAAATTTGAGAGCACAGGCTATCAGGTGAAGGCCTATGTAAAGGTTCCTAGATTGTAACTCTTACAGCAGTCACATGTATTCTGGAATTGTAACTGTTATTTCTAAATTCTGAGATGCTGAGCTCTTCATGAATAACCTGGACATTCCCTGGAACTTCAGGTATCTGTGTGACACCTAAGACAGCACTAGAATTCTGCAGCTCTGAAAGTCAGCATTACCCCACACAGCAACGGTCAAAAACACTAAAAAAGTGATCAGAATTCAAATAGAGATATGAAAGAAGCTGCTCTGGTTAGGACTAAGGTAACTCAGACTAATGGGTAAAGGATGATAATTGACTGTTTTAAACCTTCAACTTCTGTGTGAGACCAAAGAGAGATGTTTATTTGGTGCAAAATTTATATTTTCAGTAGTACATTATCTAACTTAACTTGTATGACCAGCTTATTCGAACACCATAGATACATGAAACCTTGAATAGGGAGTGAGATCTTGTTGGTTAGTACAGGTTGGTGTGATGCCCTGATACATCCCAAAGTAATCTGGGCAAAAGATTAAAAGGTATTTGCAAAGTCCTCTTGAGGGACTGGGGGAAAAGGTGGACATATTAAACTTCCCCCACGTGGGGAAGACCTGATATTCTCACAAACTTTGGGGACTACCAATTTGCTGGGCCAGGACCTTGATCTTGGGGCTTGCCCTTATGAAACTTATTCTTGCAAGCGAGAAGCTAAGTGTACACATAATAATGCCTAACAGTGACCGCTCGAGAACCTCTTTGCTCAGATATGGCCTCTCTCTTTAAGCCAACTCCACAGGTGAACTCACTGCCCTCCCCCCTACATGGGACATGACTCCCAGGGGTGTAAATTTCTCTGACAATGTGGGACATGACTCCTGGGCACGAGCCTGGCCCTGGCATCGTGGGGTTGATTAAAGACTTTGTGATCAAAAGGGGGAAGAGAAATGAAACAAAATAAAGTTTCAGTGGCTGAGAGACATCAAATAGAGTAGTTATTCTGGAGGCTATTCTTTTGCAATATATAAATATCCTGCTTCATTTTTTGGTGTATTGAAATAGTTAGAGGGAAATACCTGAAACTGTTGAACTTTAATCCAATAGCCTTGATTTGTAAAAAAGGTTGAATAACCGTAGAGCTTTTAAGCTGTGACCATATGATTGTGAAAACCTTGTGACTGACATTCCTTTTATCCAGTGGATGGACAGATGAATTAGGAAAAAAAAAAAGACAATAAATAAATAAATAAATAAATAATAAGTGGGGAAAAGGGGTATGGCATGTTGTATGTTCTTCTTTACTTTTTTTTTCGGAGTAATGAAAATTTCTGAAATTGATTGTGATGATGAATGTACAGCTATATGATGAAAATGAAACACTGATCGTACAATCTGGATGATAATAGGGTATGTGAATATATAATATAACACAATAAAATTGCATATAAAAAAACCATGATAAATTGTTCACCAGGATAACCTATTCCACAGCTATTCTAGATTAATAGTAATTCATTGTATGAACTTATAAAGTACTTCACTAAATCAGAAAATAAACTTATAAGCAAAAGCATTATTCATTCAATAAAGCCCAACACACTCACTCACACGACACTCTGGATTCTGTATGCTGAGGTGTGAAACAGGACTGCAGTAGCTGTGGGAATAACAAAACTAGCTTTCTGCCTTAACTGTACAAAATGACACAATTATTTCTGATCAAGTATCCTTAAGAACTTAAATAAGTTATAATACCCACTATTTCTCAATTCTTCCTTAACTTTTTGTAAAATGAATAGGAAAAGGATTGGGAATAAATATCCTTATTTTCTAGATGGGGTATATGTACCTAAGAAAATCATGTTCTTAAAAGCTAATCAATTCCTGTAGTGTAAACCTACTGTAAGTGTGTTGTCATGAGGTTATTTCAGTTCATATGTGGCCCAGGATGGGTCTTAATCCTCTTACTGGAGTCCTTTATAATAGGGATAGAGAGAGAGAGAGAGAGAGAGAGAGAGAGAGAGAGTGAGAGAGTGAGAGAGTGAGAAAGACACAGAGAGAGAGAGAGAGCTATGGAAGCAAGAGGCTGAAAGCGACAAAATTTGGAATGGAAAGGAGAGAACAGCAGATGCTGCCATGTACCTTGTCATGTGACAGAAGAGTCCAGGATTGCTGGCAACTGGTCTTCAGGAATAAAGCACTGTCTTGATGATGCCTTGATTTGCATATTTTCATGGTTTCACAATGTAAGCTTAGCTTACCTATCATGTGGAGACCTGGGTTCAATTTCTGGACCCCCCCCCCCCAAATAATAAGCTTTTAAACTAATAAATTCTCATAGTTAAAGACACTACTAGACGGTATCTTCTTTGGGCAGGTTAGCAAACTAAAACACTAGACTTTTATAAAAACACTAAATCATCTGCTTCCTCAAGCAGACAGGAAACAAGGTACAGGGCACCTTCTACCAAAACAATACAATTTAGCTTATTAAAGTACAAAATAATCAATTTAAAACATTTTCTAGACAGTTAATACAAATAACTTACTATTCACTTTACTGCAGATAGTTTCACTACCTAATTATTTAGGAGGTCAGTCTAGCTAGAATTAAAATACCTTTAAACAATCTTTAATACAACATCAATTAGAGCAGAGATGATTAGTCCCTATAAATGTCACAATATCTAATCGAAAAAAAAAATTCATCACTTAATGCCAAACTTCTAAATTAAATGTTTCAGTAGCCTTATCTTCACTGAATTAACTATAGATTTTAGCATTATATACACATAATCTTATGATAATTAATTATCCTGAGAAAAATTTGTTCATTTTAACAGTCCATGTTTTATTAGTGTTTGTTGATGTCTCCCTAACATTTGAGGACGATCCATGGCAAGTAGGGAGGGAGGCAGGCAGGGGGTTTTCAACTTGAAGGCAGACTGCAGTCACCAACTCTGCGACTGCCTCTCATTAAGCATCAGCAGCATGCAAGGGACAAAAAAGCAATGACAGAACTTCGCTGAAAGTTGAAAAGAATGACCGGGTAGAAACCAGAATGAAACAGATTCTTAAAAGAGGCCCTTGTACCTTGGTCATTCCTTTTAATGAGGTAATTGCCAGCATGCTCATAATTTTGTTGGCTTATTTATTTTTTAAAATAAAAAAAATTATTAGGAAATAATTTCAAACCTACAGGAAAGTTGCAAAAATGATATAAACCCCATACAGAGAACTCCAAAATACTCCCATCCACCCTAGATACCCAGATCTACCAATTTTAATATTTTGCTACCTCTGCCCTGCCTGCCTGTCCACCCATCTGTCTATCCATCTATCAGGTATTGCATTTAATTGCTATTATCTCTTTAGTTTATATTTCTTTTTTTAATTGTGAAAACATATATATATAACATAAATCTTTCCATCCCAACCCCTCAAAGTAAACCATTCAGTGGGATTAATCACACACTGTTGCAGTATTCTCACTACCATCTATTACCAGAAGACCTTTCCTTTCATCCCAAACTGAAACTCACACTCATTTGGCATTAATTCTCCATTGCCCTTTCCCCCACCCAGAGTAACCAGAACTTTACTTTCAGTCTCTATGAGTTTACATATTGTCTAATATTTTCTTTATGGTTACCATGGGGCTTCAATTTAACATCCTAAATCAATGACAATCTCATTTACTTTAATACCAATTAATCTCAATAGCATACATAAACTATGTTCCTATATTCCTCAGTTCCCCACCTTTTGCAGTTCTTATCACAAATTACATATTTATACATTAGTCCAAATCTATTGATTTATCATTACATTTTATGCATTTGCCTTTCATATCCTATAGAAAGTAAAAAGTAGAGTTACAGATAAAAAATACAATAGTATTCGTATTTAGTATTTTTTTAATTGTGAAATATGTATACAAAAAAACAATAAATTTCCAAGTACATTTTAATAAGTAGTTTCAGAACAGATTTTAAAGTTGGGTATGGGTTACAGTTCCATGCATATTTAATATTTATCCACGTCATTATCTTTACTGGAGATCTTTGTCTTCATGTGACCTCAATCAATTGTCTAGAATCCTTTCCCCTTCCCTACAGAACTCCCTTCAGCATTTCCTGTAGGGCTGATCTAATAGTGATGAAGTCTTTCAGCTTTTATCAAGGAAATGTCTTAACCCCTCCCTCATTTAACTATTCTCTCAGCTCATTGTATAGATAATTTTTGAAAGACAGTTTTGCTGAATACAGAATTTTGGTTGGCAATTTTTTTTGCTTTCAGCACTTTAAAAAATATGTCTTCCTACTGCCTTCTTGCCTCCATGGTTTTTGATGAGAAATCAGCACTCAATCTTATTGAGACTCCCTTCTATTTGAAATATAGTTTCTCTCTAGTGGCTGTCAGAATTCTCTCTTTATTTTTGGCATTTGACAATTTGACTATAACACAGCATGGTGTGGGTCTATTTGGGTTTATCCTGTTTGGCATTTGTTGACCATCGTGGATGTGTACATTCATGTCTTTTGTTAAATATAGGAAGTTTTCAGCCACTATTTCTTTGAATATTATCTCCCCCACCCTATCTTTCCCTCCTGGGACTCCCACAATGTGTACACTTGATGTTGTCCCAAGATTCTCAGTCTGTGTATACTTATCTTCATTCTTTGTTCCTTCTGCTCCTCAGACTGGATGATTTCAATTGTTTTATCTTCAAGTTCACCTATTTTTCCTTCTGCCACCTCCAATCTGTGATTGTACCCCATCAGGGAGTTTTCAATTTCTGTTGTTCTGGTCTTCAGCTCTGTTTGATTTCTTTTCATAATTTCTATCTCTTTATTGATATACTCTTTTGTGTTCATCTATTATTTTCCTAATTTCCTTCAATTTCTTGTCCATGTTTCCCTTTAGCTCTTTGAGCATATTTAGGGCAATTTAAAAAAAGTTTTTGTCTAGAATGTCACAGATCTGATCCTCTCATCAATCACTTCTAATGCTTTAATAGTCTTCTTTGCCTGGGCCATCATTTCCTGTTTTTTGTATATTTGGTAACTTTTTGTAGAAACCTGAAACATTTTGCTAATTTAATTTGTTATTACTGGAATTTAGACTCTGTGGCATCTTAAGCTTGTATCACCAGCTAGTGTTATGGTATAGCTTTTCTTGAATGTCAGGAGCTAACAACAACAAAATAATAAAAGAAGGAAAATAAAAATGTATTCGATTTGTAGATTGACCTGTGGACATGCTCTTGTTCAAAGCTTTGTAGACTGATCTATGAGAGTGTTCTCTTTCAAAGCTTATCTATACAATGAGCTGAGAGAATAGTTCCAGGGCAAATATAGGGGCCTCCCTGGTCCCTTCAGTGCATGTGTATTGTCTTGAGCATGCACATGTGGCACAGGAATTCCCCCATTTACACGGTTCTCCTAGTCCTTAGGAAACAGTTTTTTCACAGTCCAGGGCTCTTCACTATATGACCTACACCTGCAATCCCTTGTCCCAGGCATCCAATTGATTGCTGTCCCACTACATTCTGTAGGCGAGCTCCGTGAGCTGCTTTCTATGTGCAGGGCAAGTTTTGGGACAGCAAGTCCCTCAGGCTACCACCAGTTATACACATTTTCAGTTAAGTGCAGGAGGGCCACTGCTCCCTCTGGAACTAGGATCAGGAATGCACTGGGAGCGTGGGCTGTCTCTGTTCTTAGCTAGTAAAGAATTGGGAAGGAACCAGCCAAGGCACCATGAGGTCCTACTGCTTTTAGTCAGCCTTTTCTTAAAATGTGCTTACCCTGTTGTTACAGTCCTATAGCTGTTTTCTAGAGTGTTCAGAAAGATGTTTCTGCCAGTTCTTGCTAGTTGTTCACAGCTTCTGTGTAGGGAGAGAACCTTGAAACTTTTCAGTCTGCCATCTTGATTGGAGAAGGGCCAGCTTTGGTGGCTTTTTTTTTTAGGCTTTCATTTTTAAATCATTTTAAACTAACAGAAAAGTTATAAGAAAAATACAGAGAACTCCCAAATAATGTTTACCCAGACTCACAAGTTTAAACATTTTGCCACATATGCTTTATCATTCCTCCCATATATACATATTATTAATCTTTCAAGCCACTTGAGGATAGGTTGCATATAATCTGCCCTTTATCCCATAATATTACAAGGTGCATTTATTAAGAACAAGGATATTCTGTTAGGTATCCATGGTATAGTTGATAAATTTAGCAACTTAACATTGTTATTTTATCTGACCTACTGTCCTAATCATATCTTTTACAGCATTTTTTTTTAAAAATCTAGTAGAGGATCTAGAATCACATATTGCCTTTGGTTATGCTTACTTGTTTTTATTTAACTTACTAAATAGGCAATGTATTTATACGGTTTGAAAATATAAAATATATGAAAAGGTATGTTATAAAATAATCTCCCTCATACTCCTGATTTCTATTCTGCCATTTTCTATTCCTTCTACTTCCTAATCAGGTTATCACTTTTATTGCTTTCTTATATATTCTTCCAGAATTTCTTTACGCATATTTATAAGCCATATACTTCTCATTCCTCTCTCTCGCCCCACCCTAAAAAAAGATATCATACAATGTATGGACCAATCTCTGGACCATATTCCTATTTTACTTGGAAATCTTTCTATATTGGTACATAGAGAATATCACTATATATTTTTTATTGTGGCATAATGGATACACTACAGTTTATCTAACCAGTCTTTTACTGGATGGATTTTTAGGTTGTCTTCAATATATATATATATATATATATATATATATATATATATATATATATATATATATATTTACATACATTTAACCACAAACAATGTTGCAAAGTATTATTATTTTTATTTCAAAGACCCCAAATTTATTTATTTTGCTAACAGTCAAGTCAATAATATTATTTCCACTTCATTGAGGGGACTGCTACAGGAAACCAAATTGTTATACTAAGAGCCTGAAGTAAGTCTAGGACAAAGAAAAGAATGAGAATTTAGGAAATGCTTGTTTTTTTGACTAGGACACACATACCAGGATATAAGCAGACACCCGGCTCAGACTGCCCTAAAACAGGATAATGAAACAGATTACAAACTACTAATAATAGAGATTTATAGAACAATCCTAATTAAAAGGAATTTTGAGGAATGGAAAACCTGGGTTAATTTAACTTTCTGGTTAATTAAAGAAAAAACTTTTTTTTTTTTTTTAGTTGGAAACTTTCTAAATGCATTAATATAATAATATACCACGACATTCCTGCGTTAATTAGTTTAGTTTATTGAACTGAAGGAAAATTTTCTTTGATAAGAAAGAATCTTACAGCATATCTTAAGATCATCATTTGGAACATCAATCGTATTGTAGTTTCACAGGTATAAGTGCTCACCTGAAAGGGAGGATAAATAGTATGGTGGGAAGTATATTGGATTAGGAGTCAAAAGACCTAAGGTTTTTAGTCTGGTTTTGGCTCAGCCATTGTATTAAAAAATATTTATTAAAAGCCTATTATGGGGCGGGCCGCGGTGGCTCAGCGGGCAAGAGTGCTTGCCTGCCGTGCCGGAGGACCCCGGTTCGATTTCCGGCCCCAGCCCATGTAAAAAACAAACAAACAAACAAAATATAATAAAACAAGAAAATGTTTAAAAATGTTTCCCTTTCTTCCTCCCTTCCTTCCTTCCATCCTTCCTTCCTTCTCTGTCTTTCCTTCCTTTCCTTCCTCTCTCTTTAAAAAAAAAAAAAAAAAAAAAAAAAGCCTATTATGTGCCAGGCAGTCAATATTTGGGGCCTAGGAATATCAACATAAACATAACAGAGAGAAACTTTGCTTTTATGCAGCCTACATTCTAGTGGGGATAGAGAGACAATATACAAATAAATAAATAAACAAGAATGATAAATGTTACAAAGAAAACAAAATAGGATGACGTGATAAAGTGTGACAGGGGAAGAGAGTTGGGTAAATGGCTTCTTTTTCACTGAGGAGGTGATGCTCGAGTTAAGCTTTCAGCAGAAAGAAGCTAATAATCAAGTGAAGATCCAGGTGTAGAATGACCAAGGGCAGAGGCCCTGGGCCAGCAACAAGCTTAGTGAGCTAAGTCTGCTTAAAGTAAAGAAGGCCACTGCAACTGTAGTGAGTGCTGGAACACCAAGTAAAGGGCCATGATAAGGAGTTTGGATTTAATTTTATGCAAAATGGGAAACATTGGAAGGTTTTAAACAAGGAGAGAAATATTCCATCTTTGCTTTTAAAAGTTTATTCTTTCAGCCTTATAGAGAATGGACTGGTTGGAGGTGGGTTCAAGGATGCTACTTACTAAGAGACCTTGGGCAAGTCACAATCTAACTTAAACTCAGTTTTATCACTTAAAAAATAAGGATAATACTTGCTCAAATTATTTCCTGCTACTATTATATGAAGTTAAAAACTTATTTAAGCACACTTTCAAATATAAAGCCTTATATAATTTTATAGGTCATTCATAGGAGCTTACTTTCTTCAATTGGGTAACAGGTATTTGCTAAACACAGCCACGAGCTCTTCCTATTATATTATTACCTTTGCAAGAGATAAAGGAGAAGTACTATGGTATGAGCTGTCTTCTTAAGGATCTTAAGAATTTAACTGGAAAGGGAAATCTAGCACATGTAAAAACGTGTGTGAAGTGCTATATAAAGTAAAACCTATTATAACTGCAACAGGAGTTCAAAGAAGGAAGGGACAAGGTAAGTTTAAGTGGAGAAGGTTTCTTAGAGAAAACTGGACTTAGCTAGGTTTTAAATACAGAGGTAGAGAAGAGGAGAGGAAAGAGAAATGGGTATGTTTTATGTCCCAGGAGGAATAGAGAGTCTCTAAGTAGCAGGAAATTTCTATGTCAAGTAAGTCAAGAAATAATGCAAGCTAGGTGGAGTCTAGCCATGTAAATGGAGACTTTGAAAGTTAGACAGAAGTTTGGTTTTGATGCAGCAGGCAATGGAATGCAACTGCAGTTCTTTTGAATTAAAAAGTGACATAGATGTATTACTTAATAGTGATATTTATGCAAGAAGAATTAGAAAGAGGCCAACACTAATGGTAAGCAGCACCTCAGTACTGAAGCTGCTGTGGTAACCCAGTGTTACATAGTAAGGTTTCAGGTGGGGCAACACCTCTGTCTGCATAATAGTTACACTTTTTCAAATGCTTACTGTGTTCCAGGCACTACACCAAGGGCTTTATAGACTTTGTTTCATACCATTCTCACTGCAATCACCCCATGATTTCATTTTATAATGAAGGTGTTGCTTGCACAGGTTATCAACTGCCCAGGGTCCAATGCAGAGTAGGACTTCGAGACAAATTTGTAATTATTTCACAGGGTGTTTGAGAGCATTAAATCAGTTGATACATTTAAAGTACTTACAGCAAAAGTTGGCACACAGTAAGCATTCTTAAGATATTTAAAAGATTCGGTAGAAAAGAATATCACTTATAAAAATGAGACTTTTGGGTATGAAGGATTCAGGTCTCATTAAAAATTCCTGCTTCTGAAGGCATGGTTCAGTTCACGTTGAGCTCTACTTAACTTTACACCCACAGCTTGCAATGAAACCTCTTAGTCTGTTCATGTTTGCCTCTAATTTTTTTTGTTTACAAATGCTTCAAGTGAATTCCAGTTTAAGTCTTAGTGCTGAAAGTAGACAGATGAGAATAAATGAGTGTTTACTTAGAACGCAAAAATAGTTTTCTATAAAAGTGGCCAAGAAAACAATGACAGGTGAAATTATTGGTTTAAAACCTTATTCCTGGTGATGCAACAGTGGCTCAGTGGCAGAATTCTCGCCTGCCATGCCAGAGACCCGGGTTCGATTTCCAGAGCCTGCCCATGCCACAAAACAATAAACAAACAACAACAACAACAAAACACCTTATTTTATTTCCTGCTTGTTTGGCATATATATATATATATATATATATATATATATATATATATATATATATACACACACACACAATATATATATATTTTGTATGCTGTATGGCAGGGTCATATTTCATTATTTTTCCATATGAGTATCCCATTTATTGCAGTACCATTTGTTGAGTTTTTTGTTTTGTTTGCTTGTTTTTGGTTTGTTTTACTTGTTTGTTTGTTTTTTGGGGAAGTGCAAGGACTGGGAATAGAACCTGCGTATCCCGCATGGCAGGTGAGAATTCTACCACTGAACTACCCTTGCATCCCGGCACATATTTTTTAAAAGGTTTCTGATAAGCTTAATAAGTTTGCTAAGTGAAGCATAACCACTTTAATCTTTTTCTAAAAATGCTTAAAGTTTTTATTTTGAATTGCTTTTAAACTCATAGGACAATTACAAAAATAATACAAACCACATTAGAGAATTCCAACATACTCCTATCCGCGCCCCCCAACACAGATTCAACATTTGTTCACTTCAGCTTATTTTCTTCCTCTCTCTCTGCTTCTCTATTCATTTACTCCATTCTTGTCTGTGTAACTGATTCACTCAGTTGACGTAGCTTACAGGTCGCTGCCATCTATGGATTCTAATGCTGGTGAGGTTCTTAACCTCGATCCAATCAGTTGTTCCCAAGGAAGGGGCTAGGGCTTATGGTACAAAACGTGGTTGCCTGAATAGGAAGAGTTATAGGAAAGGCAATTCTATTGATGATCCCTAGTGCACAGAACCATGCCTGGCATATACAGGTGCTCAGTAAATATTTGTTGAATGAAAGAACAGAGCAATTTGTAACAAATGTAAATTTGATCATGCTATTCTCCTGTTAAACTTTCAATGGTTCTCTATCAAATATCCTAGAAGTTTTACCTCTAGGATATGAATCTAGCACACTGTTCAACTTCATCTTCTTCTATTCCCTGACCTGTAGCTGCTCTTCGATTATACACATAATTTCCCTAATGTGCCATGCTCCTTTATTCCTTTGTGCATATTAATCTTACTGCTCAGATTGTCTTCACTCTTAGTTCCCAATCCCCAGGAAGGTCCTCTTGGGTATAGTCCCTGGCCTCTAAATAGAACTGATTTTTTCCACTTATGCCATCACAACCCTCACATACCTTTATGAAAGTACTTAGTATACTTATAATCACTTATTTACAAGTGTTTTCTCTTCTAGACTGTGAGCAAGGTAGGTAGAAATCATTACTTAATCTCCTCAGCCTAATACAGTAGGAGCTGATAGACACTTATTATTTACTGAATGATTATTCCTATTAGATTTTAATTTCTTTGAGATTTGTCTCTGTTCCTTTCATCTTTGATTCTCCCACAGAATCTAGAATAGTATGAACTATGTATTTGTTCAGTGATCTTGAATAAGAGTTGCATAACTATAACATATTTTTCTTGCTTATTTCAGTAAACCAAGTAAGCAAGTAAGCTGAAGGTTCTAGTTGTCAATAACCCTCTTTTCTGGAGTTATTAGCATTTAATCTAGCATTCTAAAAAGGCTGTATGAAAGGAAACCATGCAATTACTTGAAAATTGAGGGTAATATACTATTACAATGATGAATAAATTAAAATCTGCACAATTTGTCCCCCAAACTGTTCTAGATCTAACTGTGTTGAACACGACATCCTGCAGAAATAACGAAAATATGATTTGATAGGCATCTTCAAGTAAATTATTCTCCATTAATTCATCATGGAAATGAGGGCCTGTTCGTGACTCAAAGAACTAGGTTCAGATCTTATTTAAAGGAAGAAGGCTGTGATATGACATGAAGATTTGAATTAGCACCAGGATTGGATTAAACGGAGGGTAATCAAACAGATCCTAGTGAAATGATGGGCTCACCTCATGAGGCCTCCTACATTATAGGATACAGCTCTCTTACTATCTCTGTTCATCCCTACATACCTAAAAATGCACGCATGCATGCAGACATACACAAATACAATATTTTCCTTATGAACACTATTAGTATTCTAAATGTACCTTTCTTTAAATCATATATTCCTTCTGAGTGCAATAGTCAACACTTTCAAAATGGACATGCACGAAGAAAAATGTTTTCTGTTCTTAAAGATGAAGCTATTGATGCTACTACTTCTAATGGTGGAGTTTCTATCACTAAGAGTCCCTGCTAGAACTGATGATGATGGAGATGGCAAATATTTATGTTTAAAAAGAAATCTGCCTTAGATATGAGGGGTACCATGGTTCCTTTTCCTGTATGGACTAGAAGAAATCTTGCAGCAAGAAAGCATTGCTGCAACATCACTGATTTTTAGTGCAATCTGGTTTGCAGAGATGATAATGCCTCAAGGTAATGCCACAGGTTTCTATTAAAAGAAAAAGATTTTAGAAAAATTCTGAACTGTACAATAAGGTTCCCAAAAGTATGGAATCAATTTCAAAGGTTGCCCTGACAATGAAATACTGATAAAACTTATGAGTACTATCTATTGTTCAACACATTAAATTGGATTCTGTCTACTTGGAATTTTGTGATAACCACCAGTAAACAACTATTTCATCCAACTTAAAAAGAATACTTTCCTTTATTGAATCATTTGCTAATCTCTCTTGTACTTAAAAGTAGATTAAAATGGGTAAAGGTATGGTTAATTACTTATTTTAAAAAGAAAAGAAAATCTCTCAAATACAATATACTACATTATTTTTAAAGCTTTGTTTTTTTTTTATCATTCTTTGTGAATAGAAATCGCAGTATCAGGTGGAAAAAAACGTAGAAATAGTTTTAAGGATCACATTCATATTTTTACTTCTGTTTAAGGATCTAGAGTTGACAGCTGAATTGCAGTCTAGACGTTTTTGAGGTTTAATAAAGTCTCTGCTCAGAGTAAGACCTCTAAAGATAAAGTCAGCATTTCAGCATTACCCCACACAGTGACTTAATAAAAGTTAAAAAAGTGACCAGACTTCAACTAGAGATATGAATGAAGCAGATCTGGACAGGACTAAGGTAAATGAGAACATAAGGTAAAAAATGATATGGTCCATATTTTAAAACTTCAACTTCTATGTGAGACCAAAGGAAGAGATGCTTATTTAGTGCAAAATTTATATTTTGGGTAACATTATCTAATTTAACTTGTACAGTCAGTTTAGTTGAACCCTGTAAGTACATGGCATCTTGAATAGGGTATGAGATCATATTGGTTTGTCCAAGTTAGTGAGATGCCCTGATACATCCCAGAGTAATTTGGGCAGAAAATAAAAAAGTATTTGGGAAGTCCCCTTAGGGGACTGGGGAGAAAGGAAGAAATCATTCAACTTCCTCAGTGGCGAATTCCTGATATTTTCAGAAGAAGTGGGGACAACCAATTCAATAGGTTGAGCCCTTGATCTTGGGGTTTGCCTCTATATTCCTGTAAAGGAGAAGTTAAGCCTACTTATAAATATGCCTAAAACCAGAGAACATCTTTTGTTGCTCAGATGTGGCCTCTCTCTCTAAGCCAACTTGGCAGGTGAATTCACTATGTGGGACATGATCCCCAGAGGTATAAATCTCACAGGCAATGTGGGGTAGAACTCCTGAGATGAGCCAGAACCCAGCATCATGGGATTGAGAAAGCCTTCTTAACCAAAAGGGGTGTGCCAGTTTGAAAAGGTTCATGTTCCTGAGAAAAGCCATGTTTTAACTCTAATTCCATTTTATAATGGCAGCCATTTTTTCTAATCCCTATTTAGAACTATATGTTGGAAACTTTAATTGGATATCTCCATGGATATGTGACTTGCTCAAGAGTGGGTGTTAAATTGGATCAGGTGGAGACGTGTCTCCACTCATTCCAGGTAGGTCTTGATTACCTTACTGGAATCCTATAAAAGAGCAAGCATTTTGGAGAACAACAAGAGAGATAGCCAGGAGATTCAGAGAGAGCAGAGAATGCCGCAGCACCATGAAGCAGAGTCCACCAGTCAGTGACTTTTGGAGATGAAGAAGGAAAACGCCTCCCTGGAAGCTGGAGAAGAAGCTAGCAGATGATGCCATGTTTGCCATGTGCCCTTCCAGCTGACAGAGAAGCCCTGACTGTGTTTGCCACGTGCCTTTCCAGATGAGAGAGAAACCCTGATCATGTTTGCAATGTGCCTTTCTATTTGAGAGAGAAACCCTGAACTTCATTGGCCTTCTTAAACCAGCATATCTTTCCCTGGATGCCTTAGCATGGACATTTTTATATACTTGCTCTAATTGGGACATTTTCTTGGCCTTAAAACTGTAAACCAGCGTATTAAATTTGCATTTTAAAAAGCCATTCTGTTTCTGGTATCTTGCATTCCAGCAGCTAGCAAACAGAACAAGGGGGAAGGCAGAAATTAGACAAAATAAAGTTTAAGTGGCTGAGAAATTTCAAACAGAGTCAAGAAGTTATCCTGGAGTTTATTCTCATGAGTTATTTAGATATTCCTTTTTGTACTGCAGTAGTGGGAGGGAAATACCTGAAACTGATGAGTTGTGTTCCAGTAATACTGATTCTTTTTTTTCTTTTTCTTTTTATTAATTAAAAAAAATATAACAACAAACAGATGCAAACATTCTTAACTTACGATCATTCCGTTAGTAGCCTTGATTCTTGAAGATGATTGTATAACGATATAACTTTTACAATGTGACTGTGATTGTGAAAACCTTGTGTCTGAGGCTCCTTTTATCCACAGTATGGACAGATGAGTAAAAAAATATCAACAAAAAAGAAAGAAATAATGGGGGGGTAAAGGGTATAAAGTGGGTAGTTTGAAATACTAGTAGTCAGTGAGAGGGAGAGGTAAGGGGTATAGGGTGTATGTGTTTTTCCTTTTATTATTTTTTATGGAGTGATGCACATGTTTTAAAAATGATCATGGTGATGAATACACAACTGTGTGATGATACTGTGATTCACTGATTGTATACCACATATAGATTGTATGTATGGGAAGACTTCTCAAAAACAAAAAAGTCTCTGGGCAAAGAAACAATTCTGAAAGAGATTGAATTGAGATGGAAGTCACTCCCTGAGAGAAAATTCAGTTCTCTGATGATAGAGATTGGTAGAAGCATTTCAGAAACACTGTCTTCAGTGGTGTGCTGGAGCTTATGCCAGCATGTGAGAATGGACTGTGTATTTCTCTTATCAGCTCTGCATTCAGTGCCTTCACCTTGATGATTTGAAATGGTGGGCATGGTGGGAGTATTTATAACATGGATATCGGCAAACACAACAAACCAGGGCTTGGTTTGTCATACTGCTGCTTGTTAAATATTTGCCAGGATACCACCGATTAGTTTCATCTTTACTACTATGCTATCTTTGAATCACTGTTTCTTATTTTTACTAAGCAGAGATGGAAGATGTAATTGTTGTGTTGGTAATGCTCGATATTTCCAATTTACAAATCAATAATAACCAATTCATCAATACTTGCTGAAAAGTAAGTCACCATCACTATTTTGCCTCTGTTCAATTCTCCCAAATGAATTATACTTAATTTGGAAATTTTTGAAATAGAAAATTTCATGGATGAGAGAAGAAAGTCATTCTAGAAACTCTTAAAGTATCTTTTAATAAACAATGTATCTCTGCATTTTAATTTTTCATTTTTCCTCTTATTTATTTACTTATTTATTTATTGGCAGGCACTGGGAATCGAACCCGGGTCTCCAGCCCGGCAGCTAAGAACTCTGCCACTGTGCCACGATCGCCAGCCCTCCTTCCCTTATTTTTAAAGCATATATATTATAAACTAGTAAGGCAAATCTGCTGTCAAAGCCATCAAAGAATCCAAGCTGTTACTGGGTACAATTTGATTGGGGGTGCTATAGTAGCTTGTTTCTATTTAAATAGTTTTAACCAGCTTTTAGACTCTTAGGTGGAGTTCTACACACAAGGCCTAGAAACAATAAGAAATGGTTGTTTCTTTCTTTGCTCCACCATTAAAGTTTTTGTCATTGCTTTAAGTGGTAAACCTTTCTAGTTATCTTATTTATTTATTTTTTATCGATCCAAGGAGCTTTATTGTGAAGGTATACGCACACAGGCTGAAGCCTAAGATGGCAACAGTTCCAAACAAGGGAAGGGGTACAGGTTACATAGGACGGTTGGTGGGAAATAGGGAAAGGGAGATGGTGGGTTTTCTCTGTCTAGCTTGGGAATGGGAAGATGGCAGGTTTCCTCCGGTCGGTTTTGGAAGCAGGGGGCTAAGTTAGGAGTTGGCAGTGTCTCATTGGTGAGGTCTAAAATTTAAACACCGCTGTTAGTCATGCAAGGTAGCAACTGCTGGAGGGTGGATATTGGTAAGGTGAGATTATTACAAAGATTACAGCTGTTAGAGGGCAAGAGGGCATGGGCTGGTGTGGGCTCAGTGGGTTTCCTGGTAATCATAGGTGGGGAAAGCGTCTAGTAATATTTGGTAGGGATTGTTTACATCATGGGGGAAGGGGTTCTCCCTAACATTCAGCCTTTTCCTTTTAGTTTTCTTGGGATGCTGAAAGGTGAAGTTTTATCTTCAGTATCTGCTTCCAGCTGGTGGGGGTCATAGAGCTGTCCCTAGGTTTCATTACAGGGCAGTGGATGGTAATGATGTTTTTGCTGGAGGATAAGCATGTTGCCAACAGCCTGATTCATCATCGTTTGGATGGTTCATCAGTCAAGAAAGGCTGATGCAAATGTAGGGAAATATCTTATAAATCTTATAATTGGAGACGGTTTTATAGACCTTACACCCAAAGCAAGAGCACTGAAGAAAGAAAGAAATGGGAACTCCTCAAAATTAAACACTTTTGTGCATCAAAGAACTTCATCAAGAAAGTAAAAAGACAGCCTACACGATGGGAGACAATATTTGGAAACGACATATCAGATAAAGGTCTAGTATCCAGAACTTATGAAGAGATTGTTCAACTCAACAACAAAAAGACAGCCAATCCAATTACAAAATGGGACAAAGACTTGAATGGACACGTCTCAGAAGAGGAAATACAAATGGCCAAAAGGCACATGAAGAGATGCTCAACGGCGCTGGCCATTAGAGAAATGCAAATCAAAACCACAATGAGATATCATCTCACACCCACCAGAATGGCCATTATCAACAAAACAGAAAATGACAAGTGCTGGAGAGGATGCGGAGAAAGAGGTACACTTATCCACTGTTGGTGGGAATGTCAAATGGTGCAATCACTGTGGAAGGCAGTTTGGCGGTTCCTCAAAAAGCTGAATATAGAATTGCCATATGACCTAGCAATACCATTGGTAGGTATCTACTCAGAGGACATAAGGGCAAAGACACAAACGGACATTTGCATACCAATGTTTATAGCAGCATTATTTACAATTGCAAAGAGATGGAAACAGCCAAAATGTCCATCAACAGATGAGTGGCTAAACAAACTGTGGTATATACATACGATGGAATATTATGGAGCTTTAAGACAGAATAAACTTATGAAGTATGTAATAACATGGATGGACCTAGAGAACATTATGCTGAGTGAGACTAGCCAAAAGCAAAAGGACAAATACTGTATGGTCTCACTGATATGAACTGACATTAGTGAATAAACTTGGAATATTTCGTTGGTAACAGAGACCATCAGGAGATACAAATAGGGTAAGATATTGGGTAATTGGAGCTGAAGGGATACAGACTGTGCAACAGGACTGAATACAAAAACTCAGAAATGGACAGCACAATACTACCTAACTATAACACAATTATGTTAAAACGCTGAATGAAACTGCATGTGAGAATGATAGAGGGAGGAGGGCTGGGGACATAAATGAAATTGGAAAGAAAGATAGGTGTTAAAGATTGAGATGGTATAATCTAGGAATGCCTAGTGTGTATAATAATAGTGACTAAATGCACAAATTTTAAAAATGTTTTTGTATGACGAAGAACAAAGGAATGTTATTATTGCAGGGTGCTGAAAATAGATGGTAATTAATATTTTAAAATGTCACCTTCTGTGTGAGACTAAAGCAAAAAATGTTTGTTACAAAATTTATACTTTGACTAGTGCATTTCCTAATATAACTCATGTAGATAGTTTGATTGAACTCCATAAGTACTTGGAATCTCAGGTAGGACATGAGATTTTGTTGGTTTGTCCAGAGTGATGCCCTGATGAATCCCAGAGTGATTCGATCAGTGAGTGGAAAAGTATTTGCAAAGCCCCCTTTGGGGAATGGTGAGAATGGGGAGAAATTCAACTTTCCCAAGTTGAATTCTTGATATTCTCACAAGCAGTGTGGACAACCAAAGCTATAAGCTGAGCCCCCAGTCTTGGGGTTTGTTCAGATGAAACTTAACCCCACAAAGGATAGGTCAAGTCTACTTAAAATTTAGGCCTAAGAGTCACCCCCAAGAGAGCCTCTTTTGTTGCTCAGATGTGGCCTCTCTCTCCAGCCAACATAACAAGTAATCTCACCACCCTCCCCCTGTCTACGTGGGACATGACTCCCAGGGGTGTGGACCTTCCTGGCAACGTGGGACAGAAATCCTAGAATGAGCTGAGACTCAGCATCAAGGGATTGAGAAAAACCCTAGAATGAGCTGAGACGTAGCATCAAAGGAATTGGGAAAACCTTCTCGACCAAAAGGGGGAAAAGTGAAATGAGACAGAGTGTCAATGGCTGAGAGATTCCAAACAGAGTCGAGAGGTTGTCCTGGAGGTTATTCTTATGCATTAAGTAGATATCATCTTGTTATTCAAGATGTAATGGAGAAGCTGGAGGGAACTGCCTGAAGATGTAGAGCTGTGTTCCAGTAGCCATGTTTCTCGAGGATGACTGAATAATGATAAAGCTGTCACAATGTGACTGTGTGATTGTGAAAACCTTGTCTCTGATGCTTCTTTTATGTACCTTGTCAAGAAACGAGTAGAACATATGTAATAAAAATAAATAATAGGGGGAACAAATGTTAAAATAAATTTAGTTTGAAATGCTAGTGATAAATGAAAGTGAGGGGTAAGGGATATGGTATGTATAATCTTTTTTTTTCTGTTATTGTTTTATTTCTTTTTCTGAATTGATGCAAATGTTCTAAGAAATGATGAATATGCAACTATGTGATGATATTGAGAATTACTGACTATATATGTAGAACAGAAAAAAAAAAAAAAAAAAAGAAAGGCTGATGCTGCTGCCAGAATAGTTCTGTCAGTTGGGAAGTCATGTGGCTGGCATGTACTGTAGTCTTTGGGTTCTGGATACTTTTCTAAGCTGGGAAGGCACTTGGTGATGTCTGCTAACTTTCTCTCCCCATTTCATAAAGCTTCTTTGGGCATATATTCCTTCTGCATCTCCAAAGGTCTCTCTCTATCTTATTTTTTATTGAAGTATAATTTACATACTGCAAAATGCACAGACCTTAAAGTACAATTTGACATTTCTGACAAATGTATATACTTATGTAGTCCACATACCTATCAAATTAAGGAACTGTGCTGTCCAATACATAGCCATTAGCTGTATTTAAACTCATTGAAATCAAACAAAATTTAAAATTTGGTTCCTTGGCTGCAATAGCTACATTGCAAGTGCTCAATAGCCACATGCAGGTAGTGGGTACCATATTGGACAGTGTATATGTAAGAATAAATCCATCATAGCAGAAAGTTCTATTGGACAATGCCATTTTAAATATTCTCATCATTGCAGAAAGTTCCTTCATGTCCCATCACAGTCAAATCCCCCCAACCAAAAAGACAACCCTTGTTCTGACATCTATCACCACAAGTTAGTAGTGCTTGTTCTAAATTTCGCGTAAACACAATTATATAGTATAAATTTTATTAATGCCTGCCCTTTTACTCTCAGCACAACATATATATATTTTTAGTATAATCTATTTGAGATTCATATGTGTGTTGTTCATATCAGTATTTCATTATTTTTATTGTCCAGTATCTGTTGAACCAGGTCCACTGGCTAAAAGAGCCAATTCTGAATACCCAAAGTTCTTCTCAAATCTAAGTTCAATGACCTCATACTGGTAGCCTGAAATTAGCTACCATGATGGGAGTATTTATAATATGATGCAATTGCTATACACATCTGAGCTTTTTTTCCTAGAGAGCCAGCTGTCAATCATTTACAGACTTTCTACCGATCCTGTCTTTAAGTCCCCTTTGTCAGTAGCTGTATAAAAAGCAGAAAGGTACACATATTTAAAGTGTAAGAAATGTAGGTTTGCAGCAATAGATCAATTTGGGCAGGAAAGAGTAGGGAAGCCTAACTATCAGTTCAAATCTAGCTCTATAATAAAACCTCTTTTGTTTCCCACTTTGGTTTAAAACCTAGCTGAAAAAGGCAACTTCCTAAACAAGAGAGTAGGATGTCTTTTCTGGATTTTTCACATTCTTCATGTTATAAGTATCTACCAAAAAATGTTAAAAGAAAGGAAAGTGTGTCTCCTATCACTTATGGGAATCCACCAAGCAAACATATTCTCCATAATTTAGGCTTGCCAATGCCTATCAGGAGATCAAGAAGAATGGCAGCATTTGTTACCTATTACTGTGCCTACTGCTGGTAATTCCTTTCAAACAGGTAATAATGATGATCCCTGGCACTGGTGCTGCCATTTCCTCCCTAAAGTATCCATTCTAAAATCTACTACTGTTCTGAAGAGTAGGTGCCAACGAATTATTTCCATTTGCAGAGAAAAATAGAAGCTACTAGGTGTCAAGACTTCACACTTTGCTAGTTGTTCTAGTTTGCTAGCTGCCAGAATGCAATATACCAGAAACAGAATGGCTTTTAAAAAGGGGAATTTAATAAGTTGCTAGTTTACAGTCCTAAGGCCGAGAAAATGTCCCAATTAAAATAACTCTATAGAAATGTCCAATCAAAGGCATCCAGGGAAAGACACCTTGGTTCAAGAAGGCTGATGAAGTTCAGGGTTTCTCTCTCAAGTGAGAATGCACATGGCGAACACAGTCTCAGTTTCTCTCTCATCTGGAAAGGCACATGGTGAACATGGTCAGGGTTCCTCTTTCATCTGGAAGGTCACATGGCAGACACTGCATCATCTGCTAGCTTTCTCTCCTGGCTTCCAGTTTCATGAAACTCCCTGGGAGGCGTTTTCCTTCTTCATCTTCAAGGTCACTGGCCCATGGACTCTCTGCTTCATGGTGCTGCAGCATTCTCTGCTCTCTCTGAATCTCCTCATTCTCCAAAATGTTTCCTCTTTTATAGGACTCCAGAAACTTACCAAGACCCACCCAAATGAGTGGAGACATGTCGTCACCTAATCTGGCTTAACAGCCACTCTTGATTAAATCACATCTCCAGGGAGATGATCTGATTACAGTTTCAAACATACAGTATTGAATAGGAATTATTCTACCTTTATGAAATAAGATTTAGATTAAAACATGGCTTTTCTAGGGGACACACATCCTTTCAAACTAGCACACTAGTCATGTTGAACTATTACTAGTTCTTTCAAATAACACAAGAATCAACATCTTTGTTTCTGAGACTGAAAGGAGAAGGGAGATAATTCAGTTTAGGAACACCATACTATATAGCTTCAGTGGCTGCCATTTGTACACTAATCTCTATAAATGGCACCTGTTGGACTTGTCTGGGTCACAGTCTATAATACTATTTGCTCTAGTTTACTAGCTGCCAGAATGCAATATACCAGAAACAGAATGGCTTTTAAAAGGGAAATTTGATAAGTTGCTAGTTTACAGTTCTAAGGCTGAGAAAATGTCCCAGTTAAAACAAGTCTACAGAAATGTCCTATCAAAGGCATCCATCCAGGGAAAGATACCTTGGTTCAAGAAGGCTGATGAAGTTCAGGGTTTCTCTTTCAAGTGGAAGGGCACATGGTGAACATGGTCTCATCTGCTACTTCTTCTCCTGGCTTCCTTTCATGAAGCTCCTGGGAGGCATTTTCCTTCTTCACCTCCAAAGTTTGCTGGCTGGTAGACTCTGCTTCTCGTGGCTATGTCGTTCTGCTTTGCTCTCTCTGAATCTCTTTCATTCTCCAAAATGTTTCCTCTTTTATAGGACTCTAGAAATGTCTCAAGACCCACCCAAATGGATGGAGATACATTTCCTCCAATCCAGTTTAACAACCACTCTTGATTGGGTTACATCTCCAGGGAGATGATCTAATTACAGATTCAAACATACAGTATTGAATAGGGATTATTCTGCCTTTACGAAATGGGATTAAGGTTAAAACATGGCTTTTCTAGGGGACATACATCCTTTCAACCAGCACACTATTTATACTTCTTTAGATGTTCCAGAAACCATGTAAAACTGGCCAGGTTATAACACCCTGCAATGCATTATTGGTATCATTAATTATTTGATGTGCTGTCTTGGCTTGGTTATATCTGGACAGAAGAAACTTGTGCCAAACTAGTTAATCCTTTGAAAAGGCTAAGTAATGCAAACAAAACAAAGAAAAAAACCCAAAAATATCTCTGACAAAGTTTCCCAAAGAAATAAAAGAAGCAGCAACTGCCTCACAGGCTAGATATCAATTGGTACATCTGTTTTAATTATCTCATTGTAGACAATATAAGTAAATGTCCTACATAAGCTATAAAACATGACATTAGTATCAGCAATGACTTTTTTTTTCTCCAGCAGTAACTTTTGATTTTACCATAGTGGTTATTTATGAGGAAAGGGGAAAAAAACAAAGAAAAATGTCCTAGTTAGCTCAATCTGAAAGCCTAGAATTTGAACATCTGAGGGTAAGGTTCACATTTTTTGATAGTGATGGAATATTCCAAATAGTCTGAGACTGGAGGGAACATACTAGACTAATAGGTACTTTCTACTCACAATGAGGAATCATCTTTTAGATCTTTGGGGAAAAAAATCATGCACATAAGCTTTCACAATCTTATCTAAACATATATGTGGCCAGAAAATCTGAAAATGTAAGCATTTTTTCCTAACATATTCCAAGTCTAGGAAACCACTCTGGATATCAGATAACTTATTTCTTGATGATAAATTTATAAATTTGGTGGGAAGAAATGGGGATAATTGTCGAAACTTAGCTGGAATTATATGGTACTTAACCAGTATGTGTTGATTGACTGACAGTGGATGTGCTGGTTTGAAATGATGTATGTCCCCTAGAAAAGCCATGTTTTAATCAAAATCCCATATCACAAAGGCAGAATGATTCTGTGTTTTAAACTGTAATCAGATCATCTCCCTGGAGATTTGATTTAATCAAGAATGGTTGTTAAGTTGGATTAGGTGACGACATGTCTCCACCCATTTGGGTGGGTCTTGATTAGTTTCTGGAGTCCTATAAAAGAAGAAACATTTTGGAGAATGAAAGAGATTCGGAGAGAGTAGAAAATGCTGCAACACCACGAAGCAGGAAGTCCTTGAGCCAGCAACTTATGGAGATGAAGAAGGAAAACGCCTCCCAGGGAGCTTCATGAAACCGGAATCCAGGAGAGAAAGCTAGCAGATGATATTGTGTTCACCATGTGCCCTTCCAGCTCAGAGAAAAGCCCTGACTTCTCACTTGAAGAGAAACCCTAAACTTTATCAGCCTTCTTGAACCAAGGTATCTTTCCCTGGATGCCTTAGATTGGACATTTCTATAGACTTGCTTTAATTGGGACATTTTCTCAGCCTTGGAACTGTAAACTAGCAACTTATTAAATTCCCCTTTTTAAAAGCCATTCTGTTTCTGGTATATTGCATTTCAGCAGCTAGCACACTAGGACAGTGGAATTTAAAAGACTTCTAAACTAGCAGTCAAGTTCATTTCCTGAGAATCTAATTTTTATAACCTATTTTAATATAATGGAGAAAACTCCTGTATTCTTTGGATATTTTCTTAGTGTCTAAAATTGGTATTACAATTAACAACAATCTAGTTTGAGTTGATTTCACCTTAGCTTCAATAGCACACAAAAACTGTGTCCCTATACAGTCTGCCCCCCTCTTTGTGCTACTATTATCACAAATTACACCTTTAAGCATGTGCCCATTAACACAGATTTATAATTATTGTTTTACTCGTTGTCTTTAAATCGTAGGAAAAAATCAAATAAAAATATTATAATACCAGCTTTTATATTTATCTATTATTTTTATTTCCTTGATGGCTTCAAGTTACCATCTAGTATCCTTTCATTTCAGTCTGAAGGACCCCCTTTAGTATTGCTTATAGGGCAGGTCTACTAGTAATGAAATTCCTCAGCTTTTGTTTATCTGGTAATGCTCTGAGTTTTGCTTCATTTTTGAAGGATAGTTTTGCTGGATATAAAACTTCTGTATTCTTAAACTAATTAATGTAAATTATATATATAAATATATAAAAATAACCACAAAAAACTTAATCACCAAGTAGATGATCCACAGTTCACAAAGAATTTTAATTTTCTGAAGGGCCAAGAATATAAAATTGTAGTGTGGGCTGAGATCATTGTTGAATTCCAAGATAGGAGAACTTTTATGAAATTAGTTGCTAATTATACTTTCATAATTAAATATATAAACCTATGATCCTTTTAGGCTCACCTAATTAGTATCAACTGCGTGTACTTAATTACAGTGGCTAATTAAATACATAGGGGTTGCTTCATCTCAAAATAATACATGTGCTTGTAATGTGAATTATGGAACATTAATTTGTAGTCTGTCAATGTGGTAGTCAGATTCAGTTGTCAACTTGGCCAGTTGAAGGTACCTAGTTCTGTTGCTGTGGACATGAGCCAGTGGTACGTGAACCTCATCTGTTGCTCATTACATTTGCAGTCAGGTAGGAGGTGTGCCTGCTGCAATGAATGATGTTTGATTTAACTGGCTGGTGTTTAAATGAGAGAGCTCAAGGTAGCACAGCTCAAGCAGCTCAGCATACCTCATCTCAGCACTTGCAGCTCAGCCTGGCCTTTGGAGATACAGAAGGAAGTCACCCTGGGGAAAGTTGTTGGAACCCAGATGCCTGGAGAGAAGGCCAGTAGAGATCACCCCATGCCTTCCCATGTAAGAAAGAACCTCAGTTGAAAGGCAGCTGCATTCCTCTGAAGAATTAATGAAATAAATCCCCTTTTATTAAAAGCCAATCCATCTCCGGTGTGTTGCATTCTGGCAGCTAGCAAACTAGAATAATCAATTGCTCCTTAAACAGAGAGCAGGACCCTTTGGACAAAGTGAATATCATAGTAGTTTTAATAAACAGTTCCTACAAAGGGCTCCTGAATGTTTGTACTCAAGTCTTTCATAGGAAAGATGCATGTGCGCATTTCTTACAAAGGACCAGTCTAGAAAAATACGCTTTTTTAAGGTATTCAGGTAAGAGATGTATATATTGCTCCATCCTCATTCTCCAAAGAGCTAGAACTCTTTAAGGGTCTTTCAGAATAATGTTAAGTAACTATAGGTTAAACTACTATCTCTAATATATCAGTTATTAGCATCCCTCAAATGTTATAATAAGAAACCTCCTGCTATTTCCATTATATCCAAAAGTCACAATTAGGGGTAAAGATTCTACATCCTGTTCCCCTAGTCTGTGGATACTTTACTGTGGCAGCTGTTATTATTTTTTTTTCTTCTGTGATTTCCACACACACACAAATATGAGAAGGGAAGCAAGGTTTGCTGTTAGAAAATGAATGGAGAATTGTTAAAGGCATAAATATAGACAAACCAGACTTGTTGAGGGAGAGAAAACATCCTAACTCTAGAATTTTATTTTAAAGAAATGACCACCTTGATCAATTGAGAAGAAACAGCCCAGTTCAAATGGGGCTCCTTCAACATACAAGTTAAAATAATGATTTATAATTTTGGTTGGGGAGGGGGAAATGTTAATCCTAAATAAAAATATTTTAAATGCAATATTATGAATAGATCACAAATTTTCCTTAAATATAAACTGGATATAAATAAAAATATGTGATTGTCATGTAGAGATTTAAACTTATCAGACAAGCCCCTTGCCTTACATGTTTTGAACATAGCCATTGCTTTTCACATTTTCTTTTTCCTGCACTATTGCTAGACACTCCTACTGACCATTAACACCATTAATTGTTATTGAGCTTATATTGTTTGCCTTCATTTTTCTTGAATATTTTTCATTGTGTGCCAAAAGAAAGTCTCGGTTGCAAAAGAGTCTAAAGACTGCACTTGGCTATTTACTGTAAATACTAATATTTTGATAAGAATAATGCCACTGTCAGGCTTCAGAGGCAACAGCAGTAAAAGCTGAGCAGATATGTCGCATTTTCCTCTGCATTAGGTATTTCTAATTTTGGCCATTATAGCCTTTTTTTTCCCCACTCTATTTGTAGTTTTCTTCCATTTCCTCCTTTTAAATATAAAGCCTGAGGGAAAAGACCTTAGCATAATAATCCTGTTTTAATTCAGCCCAATTTTGGCCTAAAGCAAACATCTAATTACTGGTGATTAATTCTAAAGAACATAAGTATTCCTGTGCTTAATGGGTCTATGTTTGAATTTAACTAGCCACTTCCCCTCATCTTTCACTATTTTTCAGTCTTTCTTTTCCCTCTGTTAACTCAATCTCCAACATGACTGAAGAGACATAAACTGCTATCTACCTAGTGCACAAAATATCTATTTTATGCAACCTACATTTCAAGGGATATGTATTATTAGTTTTGATTCACGTGTTCAAGCTCAGATTAAATTCAAACCTCTCTGTAACAAATGACAAGATGCATAAGAGTGCTGTACTCTGGGCAACCATAATTATACAATTATTGATGAAGTTCCTGTTGATAAACAACGTAAACATTAGGAAATACTATTTTGCAATTAAACGATGAAGAAAGCTGTTTATTTCCTTCCATTCTATCCTCTGTTAATAAGATTGAAGTTGCAGATGTTCATGTATGCTGCATTGATGTTAAATGGTGCATGAGGCTCTAGGTGGTTCCCATAACCTTGCTTTGTCTACTATGAACTGACTCAATTGATATGATAATAAAGAAAAGAGCTGGGCTGAACTGGCACAATTTGCATAGCCTTGAAATCTGCCATCATTGGACAAACCAACTGCTTCTAAAAGTTCTTGTTCAGTCCTCACTGACAACAATGTGTTAAACAATATTTTGAAATTAACCACACAGGTGGGTGTATCACATATAGAAGCTTTTATCCATTAAACAAGATACTGAACGCATTGGTACAGCCAACAACTGGAAATTTTGTAATCTTCTTTGCAATCAATTACTATTGGACCAAGTACAAAGAGAGCAGACATTATTCAGGAGTCACAAAATGGAGCGCAGCATTTGCAGCTTTTGACACAGATACTATATTTAGAGATACCTCTCTCCTTTTCAAAAACCTATCTTTCTATCTCATTATTAAATAAATAACAATTATTTCTTTAAAGAGATATAAATTAATAAAAAAATCCTTGATAGCACTCAATACTGTACTTTCTTCACTTAAAAAAAAAAAAATCATGAGATTCCCTGCAAGAATGGTAGGAATTGCTTCGATGCAAGAAAATATCCTAATAACATCTAAAAATGTATTGAACAGCAATAGGAGACCAAATTGGAAAATTCCATAAGTATAAAGGAGAACTGAGAATCTTTGAGGAGAATTTATGGGCATATACAATGAACAAAAGGATGAGAAATAGTAAATATACCTTGGGGAGAAGAGAGAAGAATTGCAAATAAATGGGAAGAATGCAATTTAAAACTCAAGTTTTAAAAAAAATAAAACACTTGAAATAAAAATTCTAGAAAAGCTGATATGGACAATTTTATGTTAATGGAGGTAAAATACAAAATGGAAAACACAAATGGGTTCTCCTGTACTGTCTAGTGGTCAGTATTAAGGATTCAACCACCCAAAGAGTAAACTCCCAAGTGATTAGTTGGATAAGAGATGGGATAAAGAAATTAAGGGAGACACCAGACGAAAGAAACTATATACACATGGAATTTATGTTTTACAAAACGGCAATGAGTGGTTTTTAAAACAAACCCAACCTTTAGTTTAATTAAAGGTTTGAAAATCAACAGCTTTTTTTTGTTTTCAGTTTAGTATCAATACTAAATTAAAATGAGAACTTTCATTCTGAGCATTTAATTACAATCAGAATAAATCTGTGAAGGAAAATGGGACCACCGTACATTGTATTCACTGCCCTTTCCTGCTGGGCTCATCCCTGTGGAAGACTGCATGTTCCAACTCATTACTAGCAGGCTTGACCACATGACATGCTTCAGAGCTAATAAAATGTGAGTGGAAGTAATACAAGAGCTGCAAGACACTGTGTGGCTCTTTTGTCATTCCTTTTCCTCTGATACCATCAGAATGTTTCTGATTGGGGCTGTACCTTTAGGTACAGTCCTAGAATGAGGAAAACATGGAGAAGTGCCTCAGCTAACCAACCTGTAAAGGACAAAGATACGAGAGAAAAATGAACCTTTATTGCCCTAAGTAATTAAGATTTTGGGGGCCAAATGCTAGGCTGCTACCCTAGCCTAAACAAGTCAATAAACATAAAAATGTCAGGACTATGTTTTTACTCCTAACAGATTTCAAAATTATGAGATTAAGGAAATGGGGTAACTGCTTGTTTGATTTTGATAATGCCTTCAGTTTGTCTGAAACAAAATATATCATCAGATACACATTCATAAAGTACTCTCAAAGAACATGTGGACAGATGTGGTATAGATGATAAAATGTGCCTACTAGACTACTCTGGTTAGGGTTAGCCCTGCTCTCTAAAGTTTCCTAAACAGCATGGAAGGACAGAAAAATATAAAAATGAATTAAGTACCAGCGAGTTTTGATAATGGCTGACTAGGCCATTTACAGCAAAATTTTTTTTATCATATACAATTAGAAACTGGACAATATGTATTTTTAGAAGTCAGCCTGAAGTCTGGTGACCTAAGAAAATAACAAAGAATTGTGAGACCAGGATATAGGGGAAAATGGAGTCCCAGAGAGGTGAGTCTGGTGTTGGATGCTGGTAGGAGAAAGTTTGGAATCCAGAGCATGTCAAGAAAGATGGTGTTGGTAACCCCCCTGGCTTAGTTTGGGAATCCAAAGGGTCACACCTAGGATTATGGGTGAACAGGAATAGACAGGCCTAGTCAAGTACTGCAGCTTAGTTCCCAATCACTAAATTTCTAATTTAGAATTAAATGATCCTAAATTATCAGTGTTTCCACGCCTGCCAGAAGCAAACATGAATCATCCTTTGCATCAAATTATTTCTAAAATAATTTTGTAAATACATCTCATTTATAATAAAAAATAAGGTTACACAAGGAAGAAAGTAAGAAATTAAAATCAGCTGAAATTACACATAGAAACGAGCTCCAAAGGGTTCCAGATATTGAATTTATTAAATAAAAACTCTGAAACAACTATGCATACTGTTCAAGGAGAAAACAAAATTAAGAATTTCAGCAGAGGACTGGAAACTATAAGAAATGGATAGTTTTAAATGGAAATTGAAAATAAGAATTCAATGGATAAGTTTAACATAAGCTTAGAGACAGCTCAGAAAGGAATTAATGAACTGGAAGACAGATCAGAGAAGAAACTGAGAATAAAGCACAGTGATACAAAATTGTAGAAAATGTAGAATAGAATAAGATACACCAAAAGACACAGTGAGAGCAAGATACATGTACGGAACCAATATTTGAAGAGATAATGGATGAGAAATCCCAACGTTGATACAGGACTTCAAATCACAGATTAAAGAGGCCCTATGAATGCCAAGCAGGATACATAAATAGAAATTCACACCTAGAATATATAAATAGAAATACACAGGATACATAAATAGAAATTCATAGTGAAAAAGCTAGAAATAAAATACAAAGAAAAAATCTTAAACATAGCAAGGCTGGGAAGGACAGATTTTCTTTAAAGGAATTAGAAAATAGATTGACAATTGACTTCCCAACAGAAACAATGGAAGCCAGAAAACAGAAATCATATTTCTAAAGTGATGAAAGAAAATAACTGCCTGCCTAGAATTCTATATACTGTGAAAATATCCTTTAAAAATGAAATTTAAAGAAGTAAATTTTCAAGCAAAAAAATTTACAACTGGGAGAATTTATCATTAGCAAACCTCTACAAAATATATTTTTCAGGCAGACAATCCCAAATGGAAGGGCAGAGGTGTAAGAGGAAGAATATTAAAAATAATGTTAAATAAATAAAAATGTTAAATAGGAGGATAAATCTAAATGTCTATTTAAATCTACTGACTGCATAAAAATACTAATATTAAAAGAGTAATAATCTCTTATTGGGTTGAAAATATATTTAGAATAAAAAAATATTTTTATTAATAAATCTTTACACACATACAGTCCATACATGGTGTACAATAAATGTCTCATAATATCACATAATTGGGTATTCATCACATTGATCACTTTTGAGAACATCTGCATCACTTCAGAAAAAGAAATAAAAAGAAAAAAACTTATATATCCCATACCCCTTACCCATTCCTCTTATTGACCACTAGTATGTCTTTTTTAAATTTTTTTCTAATTAAAAAATTAAAAAAAAAATTGACAACAAAGAAGCACAAACATTCCTAACATATGATCATTTTGTTCTACAAATATAATCAGTAATTCACAGTATCATCACATAGTTGCATGTTCATCATCTTGGTCATTTCTTAGAACATTGGCATCAAACCACTAGTATTTCAATCTATTCAATTTATTTTACCCTTTATCGCTCCTATTATTTATTTATTTTTTTAATCCATATTTGTTTTACTCATCTGTCCATACCCTAGATAAAAGGTGCATCAGGCACAAGGTTTTCACAATCACACAGTCACACTGTAAAAGTTATATCGTTACACAATTATCTTCAAGAATCAAGGCTATTGGAACACAGTTCAACAGTTTCAGGTACTTCCCTCCAGCCACTCCAATATACCATAAACTGAAAAGGGATATCTATATAATGCATAAGAACAACCTCCAGGATAACCTCTCAACTGTGTTTGAAATCTCTCAACCACTGAAATTTTATTTTGTCTTATTTCTACCTTCCCTCTTTTGGTCAAGAAGGCTTTCTCAATCCCATGATGTTGGGTTCCAACTCATCCCGGGGGTCCTGTCCCCCACTGCCAGGGAGACTTACACCCCTGGGAGTCATGTCCCATGGAGAAGGGGTGGTAGTTAATTCACCTGCTGAGTTGGCTTACAGAGGCCACATTTGAGCAACCAAAGAGGTTCTCTGGGTGTGATTCTTAGGCATAATTATAAGTAGGCTTAACTTCTCCTTTGCAGGAATAAGTTTCATAGGGGCGAACCCAAGATTGAGGGGTCAGTCTATTGATTCGGTTGTCGCCATTGCCTGTGAGAATATCAGGAATTCTCCAGGTGGGGAAGTTGAACATTTCCTCCTTTCTCCCAGACCCCAAGGGGGCTTTGTAAATACTTCTTTATTCTCTGCCCAAATTACTCTGGGATAAAAATCCATTTAGAATTTTTTTAAAAACAACAATAGTATGTAACTGGATAGGGAAGTAAATGGAGTTCAAAGGTTCTAGGGTTCTTTTACTGTCTGGACAAAGGTAAACAAACAATTTAACATGAAACTGATAAATTAAGAATGTATGCTGTGACCTCAAGAATAACATAGTAAGACTGTATAATTTCCAAGCTAATGATGGGGAAAAACATTCTAGAAGAGCATAAGAATGGGACAAAAAAGAAACTTATAAGATAATAGGTGTATAGTGGTGATGGTAATGCAATACTGTGAAAATAATTAACACCACTGAATATGGTTGATAGGGAAAAATTTAGGTGGTAAAAATGTTGCTATAACAAAAATTAAAAAAAATAAAACCCAAATAACAAAAAGCATACAACTTTACAACACAAACAGTGGATCTTAGTGTAAAATCATGGACTACAGCTAATAGTACATAACAATAATAATATTCGCCCATCAGTTGTAGTAAATGTACCACACTAATGCAAAATAGGGGTGTATACGGGAAATCTGTATTTTATGCCTGATCTTTCTGTAAATCTACAACTTTAAAAAGATAATAGATTTAAAATCAAATTATCGGTAACTGCACTAAATATAAATGGACTAAGCGCTTTAAATAAAAGCCAAAGATTGTCAAACTCGGTTTTAAAAATTTCCCCAAACTATATGCTATTCACAAAGACACATCTAAAACATCACAATACAAAAAGGTTGAAGGAAAACAAATGGAAAAACACATAGTGCAAACATTAAATAAAAAACTTTGGGTTAAGAAAGACAAGTCATATTAAAAATTAACCATAAAAATTAATATATTTTACTAAATTAAAATTAAGCACCTCTGTTCAATGTGATTAAGAGGGGAAAGGTAAACTACAAAGTGGGGAAAATAACAACAACACTTAAATTCAATAAACTTCTGAAATCAGAATATGTAAAGAATGTCTACAAATCAATTAAAAACAAGACCAATACAATAAAATAATGTACAAGAGAATTGAACAGGCATATCACAAGGCTAATAAATGTAAGAAAAGGTGATTGATTTTATCAGATATCAGGAAAATGCAAATTAAAATTGAAGAGATACCATTATAAATTCCAGATTGAATAATATAAAAAAAATATAAAAAATGAAGACATGGAGATAAAACTCTCTGACATTGCAGGTGGAGAATGAAAATTGGTACTTTCAGTTTGGAAACCAATTAGGTATTATTATTAAAGTTGAAGATATATATTCTAGCAATTCCATTCCTAGGTATAGACTTAACAGAAATGGGTGCATTGATAGACAAATTCTTAGTTTCATTATTCATAACAGACCCAAATTAGAAACAATGCAAATAATCCATCAAGAATAAAATGGAGGGCGGGCCACGGTGGCTCAGCAGGCAAGGACGCTTGCCTGCCATGCCAGAGGACCCGGGTTCAATTCCTGGTGCCTGCTCATGTTGAAAAAAAAAAAAAAGGATAAATTATAGTGTATTCATACAATGGAAATAAATAAATCTCAACTATATGCAACAACAAGACATACAAACCTAATGTTGAGTAAAAGAAGTCAGATCAAAAGAATACATGTATACCTGCAGACAAAAGAAAAACCTGATGTTTAAGGATACATGCTTAGGTTGTAAAACTACACAGCAGAAAAAGGAAGTGATTGCCAGAAAAGAAAGGATAGTGCTCCATTTGGTGGGGGTGGAAAGAGTTCTATTAGATAATCACAGTACTAGAAATGAATAGATAAGTAGGCTCTGAAAGAAGAGAAGAATAGTTATTAGAAGAATAGAAAACCTTATAAGTGAATTATGTAAACGTAATTGTACTCTTTGGGTAATACCAATTTAAGACTATCGTGGTTACTGTTATAAGAGATGATTTAGGTGTGACATCATAGTTGTCTTCAAGTACATGATGGGGTGTAATGTGGAAGATGGATAATGTATTTTCTGAAAAGTTTCTGAGGGTGATTTTATCCATCCTAATGGATAAAAGTCATAAGGAGAGAAATTTCTGTTCAACAGAAGGAAGAACTTCCTAACAATTTAATACAATGAAAAGAATGGCTCTCTGAGGTAGTGACTGCTTTAGAGGATATTCCTGAATTAAACTGGGAATAGGATAAGATGATTCCTCAGTTCAACTAACTATACAAGTTAAATTAGGTAATGTACTACCCAAACTATAAATTTTGCTCCAAATAAACATCTTTCTCTTTTGGCCTCACACAGAAGTTGAAGTTTTAAAATATGGACCATGTCCTAGTTTGCTAGCTACTGGAATGCAATATACCAGAAATGGAACAGCTTTTAAAAAGGGGAATTTAATAAGTTGCTAGTTTATAGTTCTAAGACTGTGAAAATGTCCAAATCAAAGCAAGTATATAAAAATATCCAAATTAAGGCACCAACAAGAGGTTACCTTCACTCAAGAAAGAATGATGAAGTTCAGGGTTTCTCTCTCAACTTGAAAGGCACATGGTGAACATGCCAACAACTGCCAGCTTTCTCTCCAGGTTTCTTGTTTCATGAAGCTCCCATGGGGACATTTTCCTTCTTCATTGCCAAAGGTCTCTGGCTACATGGGCTCTGCAGTTCTCATGGCTCTCTCAGAATCTCAAGCATTTTTCAAAATGCTTCCTCTTTTAAAGGATTCCAGTAAACTTATCAAGACCCACCTGGAATGGGTGGAGTCACATCTCCCTCTAATCCTGGTTAATACTCACAATTGGGTAAGCTTCATCTCTGTGGAGATAACCTAATCAAGCTTCCAACCTATAGTGCTGAATGGAGATTAAAAGAAACATGCTCCCAAAAGACGGATCAGGATTAAAACATGGCTCTTCTAGGGCTAATAATCCTCTCAAACCAGCACAGACCATATCATCCTTTACCCTGTATTCTCATCTACCTTAGTCCTATCCAGATCAGCTTCCTTTTTATCTGTAGTCAAAGTCTGATCCCTTTCTCGATTTTTAAACAGTTCCTCTATGGGGTACTGCTGACTTTCACAACCTCAGAGCTCTAACTCTGAGTCTCAGGTGTCACATAAATATCTGAAGTTTCTGGGAACAACCACATAATATATAAACAGTTCAGTATCTCAGAATTTAGAAATAACAGTTACAACTTCTGAATATATGTGACTGCTGTAAGAGCTTACAATCTAGGACCCTTCACAACAGACCCCAACCTGATAACCGATGCTCCTGACTTCAGTTCACTGAGGTTTTATATTATAGTTAGTCCATACTAGTGAGGCAGTTATTTGTCTTTTTCTTGTGGACTTGTAGAATTTCTTTATAGAGTCTGGGTATTAAACTTTTAACAGATATGTGGTTTCCAAATATTTTCTGCCATCGGGTAGGATGCCTTTTACCTTAATGATAAAGTCCTTTCATGCAAAAAATGTTTAATTTTGATGAGGTGCCATTTATCTATTTTTTCTTTTGTTGCTTGGGCTTTGGGTATAAAGTCTTAATTGCCTAATACCCAGTCCTGAAGATGCTTATGTTTTCTTCTAAGAGTTTTATAGTATTGGATCTTATACATAAGTCTTTGACCTATTGTGAGTTGATTTTTATATATATGGTATGAGGTAGGGGTCCACCTTGATTCTTTTTTCATAAGGTCATCCAGTTTTCCCAGCATCATTTGTTGAGACTATTCTTTCCCAATTGAGTGGACTTGGCATCCTTGCTAAAAATCAACTGGCCAAAAACATGAGGGTTGATTTCTGAGCTCTTAATTCAATTCCATTGGTCTAGGAATGGAATTGAAGTGTCTGTCCCTGTATCAGTATGAAGCTGTTTTGATTACTGTGGCTTTGTAATAGGCTTTAAGATCAGGAAGTGTGAGCCCACTAATTTCATTCTTCCTTTTCAAGATGGCTTTGCCTATTTGGGGGCCCTTACCCTTCCATTTAAATTTGATGATTGGATTTTCCATTTTTGCAAAGAAGGCTGTTGACTGGGATTGTACCGAATCTGTCAATCGCTTTGGATAGAGCTGATATCTTAACAATATTTAGCCTTTGAGTCCATGAATACAGAAAGTCCTTCAATTTATTTAATTCTATTTTAATTTCTCTTTGCAATTTTCATAGTTTTTGTGCATAAGTCTTTTACATCCTTGCTTAAGTTTATTCTTAGATATTTGATTCTTTTAATTGCTATTTAAGTGTCTTTATGTGAATGTGATTAACGGGACATTTTAAGTCATATATGTTACAAGAATAAAAAGTAAAATATAAAACATCAGACTGTACAATACAGTGAGCCCTATTTTAAATTATAGTTAATAATACAATTATAAAAATGTTCTTTCATGAATTATAACAAATGCACCATACAAATGCAAGGTGTCAATAATAAGGGTGGTATTTGAGGGAAAAAAACCACCCTAACATAACTACAGACTATAGTTATTTTACAAGTTATAATACTCTTTCATCAATTGTTCATTTTTGCTGTCCTCTTATCCTTAGTTCTTCCTCAGTGTTTTTCTTTAACTCCTTGAGCACACTGAGGATGATTTTTTTTAAGTCTGTGTCCAGTAAATCCAGAGTCTGATCCTCTTCATTGATGGTTTCTGGATTTTTATCTTGTTCCTTTGGATGAGCTATCATTTCCTGTTTTTTTTTCTGTTTGTTTGTCTTGTCATTTTTTACAAGACACTAAACACTTTTCATATTTTTAAGTGTTGATGCTGGGATTTAGTTGCTGAGCAATCTGTTCCATAAATCTATATCAGCTAGTGATAGGACAGATATTTTCTTGAATGCCAGGAGCTAATAAAAACAATAAACAAAAGCAAAAGGGACCTTTTATTGTCATTGCAAATTGTATCCTCTTTGGCTGGTGGCTTCCTTCAGCACTTAGCCATCCTGTGAAGAACAGCCCCAGGCAATTCAGAATGCATGGCCCTCTCAGTCTTATCTGAGCTTACATGAAGCTTCTTTTCCTGGGCTTGTGTTGGGTACAGGCTTTAGGAATTCACAATTTACAGTTGTTCCAGTGAAAGCCCCCTATACTCCCTTTGAAACAGACTTTCACCTCCTCCTGGGTGCTCTCTTGAGTGACTTACTGCAGGTAGTTCTTTGCCCCAGGGCACTTAAATCTAATTTTTTCTCACATTGGTCCACCAGTCTCTTCTCCGTCCTCAGGACAAACTCTGGGAGGGCTAGTGAGCCAGGACTAGTTCACTGGCTCAGTCTCTCAGACTTCCACCTGGTACTGGCATACATTTACCTCAATATGCATACAGTGGCTACTCCCTTACCTCTGATACAGGACCAGGGACCCACAATAGAAGCACAAACTAGCTAGCCCCACCCTGTGTTGTGGAGGGAGTGAGGGAGGGGCCAGCAAGGGTGCCAGGATTTTCTTCAATGGCTTTTGAAGCTACATTTTTTTGACTCAGCAGTTGGTCAATTAATGCAGTCCTTTAACTGTTTTCCATAGTATTGAGGAAGGTTACTATCTTTAAGATTCCTCTGGCCACTTTTGCCCAAGGGGTTGGAACAATGGCTGTCTTCAGAGTTGAGGCCCCAGAGATCTAAGGTACTTGATCAAAAGCAGTGATCTGTGATTAAACAGTCCACCCTCCCCCCACAGAGTTTGAAGGACTAGGTCTTTATTTCCTGTCCTGGTACCAATAAAATGGGCCAGGAACCTGAAGTCTGTTACTCACTGCTGTCTGCCAAGAGGCTGGGGGAATGGGATGATAGTCACTGCAAGGAGGATGAAACTCACTGGTATTTATTGTAATTTATCAGCTTCCCCTCCCACTCTGGAGCTGTACAGTGTTCCACTAGACTCCAGAATTTCAAAGTAGTTGATTCAGACAGTTCCTGACAGCTCAATAGTTGTTTTGGTGGAGGGACTGATCCCGAAGCTTCCTATTCTGCCATCTTCCCACTGTCTTCTCCAAAAAATTTAGAGTAGCAGTTCCCAAACTTTTTGGTCTCAAGATTTTTTTTTTTTGGGGGGGGGGTGTGTGTGTGCCTGGTCCGGGAATCAAACCCTGGTCTCCTGTATGGAAGGTGAGCATTCTGTCACTGAACCACCCGTGTACCTGGCCTCAGGATTTTTTTAATACTCTTACTAAAGAACCTGAATAGATTTTGTTTACATGAGTTCTATTTAGCAATATTTACTGTATTAGAAAGTAAAGAGAAATAAAAAATATTTATAAACCATTACATTTAACATAAATTACATTTTTATAAATATCTATTCCAAACAAAAATATTAAAATATTACTGAAAAGAATGGCATTTACATTTTTTCAAATCTCTTTAATGTCTGGCTTAATAGAATACAGCTGGATTCTCACATCTCATTTAGTATTCCATATTTTGCAATATTACACACTTTTGGAAAACTCTGTTGAAAACTGAGAGTCAAAAAGGCAAATAATGTCTTGGTATAATTGTGGAAATAGTTTTGACTTTGTAAAATTCAGAGGCCCTCAAGGGGTTCACATTTGAGAACTGCTGTATTAGCATAAGGGCTACAGCAGTCACCATGTAGGACTGTTCACTCTGGATAAACTGTAAGTTCAGGGATTTGTGCCAGTTCTATTGTGCTCATGGCTGTGGTTACAATAAGAAATCTGTGCTCTGCGGCTTAGGATATATAGATCCCAACAGCACTTAGATGAAGGAAGTTGACCAACAATATCTCAGATTTTTTTTTTATACTGTTAAAGTACCACCGTGCTGATCCTTTTATGTAATAATAAGCCAGAATTAATTATTCCAACCTATAATTACTTTGACATTATTCCAAACAGCAGTAAAGTCTGTATATATGGACTAGACAAACTAGACTAGCTGAGCCCTAATGTGCAAGAATTAACAAAGGTTTCCAAAGTAAAGGCCAATTTCTACACCAGAATCCCTAAAAATTAAGTCCAACATATAAATCCAATGTGTTATAGAGGGAAATCTTAAGCTTGCCAAGCATGGCAGTTAACCCTTTCTGGACCACAAATACTAAGGCAAATACAGGGATTCATAGACCACTCTACCATGAAAGGAAGTATTTAGTTCATTTCAGCAGAAAAAAAATGAACAGAACATTGAACCTTTCACTGACTAGGCTCAAAGAGTTTTGAAGACTTAAAAAGGATCCAATCATAAGTATTAGGGATATTATTTTCTTCCTTAATTGGGAATGCACAGGACTTTTCTATTGCAAACAATTTATTACAACAGTTTGGTCACAGTTGAGGTATTTTTAATCTTTTTTCCCAGGATGCTAAAACCTGACAGTGAAATGCCATTTCAAATTTGATTAATTTTTTAAAATAACAAGTCTGAGAGAATGGTCTCCCTGAAATAAGGTTTATATTTTATCTCCAAAAGAATTATTTTAATATGACATTCCCCTTAGATTGATATCTAGACCAGGGACAGGCAAACTATGGTCTACAGGCCGAAATTGGCTAGCTGCCTATTTTTGTAAATAAAGTTTTATTGAAACACAGCCACATTCATTATTTGACATTTGTCTATGGCTGCTTTGCCTACAAGGGCAGAATTGAGGAGTTGTAAGAGATAGTATGTCCTGCAAAGCAGAAAACATTTACTATCTGGCCCTTTACAAAAAAGTTTGCAGACTCCTGATCCAAACATATAGTCTTTTAGAACTGCAAGATACATTATAGATTTCCTAACCAGTCCTTTCATTTCATAGTTGAGTAAAATGAGGCCCAGAGAATTGAAAAAGGAGTATACTGAGTGCACAGAAGACAAGCAGAAGCTTCCTATTACATGGGATTCCCTCTTAGCTATTTTCTAACCATCTCATTCCACATAAGGGAAGCTCTGCCTAAAGGAAGAGTCCTGCTGAGTCTTCTAAATGCCACATATGGTCTTGGCACAGAAATTGTTTTCTCAACACCTGGGTAACCAGGCTGTGTAGGTCCCAGGAGTGGAGCTGTGCCCTTAGCTTCAGCTCTCGTCAGCCTCTGTGGAGTTAGATCTGCAACAGAGCCACTTTCAAGGCCTTGCCTCATTAGTCCCTGCTGCCACCAATCTAGCTCAAAGAAAATTGATCCATCCCCATTACTGCTGTAGTAAGGCCAGTCTTGGGGAAAGAGGTTTTATTCACAGAGGATTTGTTAATTAAGTCATCACTGCACTAATGAAACCCCAGAGTTGCAGCCACTAGTAGTCTATGCAACTTTAGGATAGCTAAATTTATAAAGTTAATTAAAAGGAGTATGTTCTTTTAAAAATAACTGACTTTTTTTTCCAAAATCTGAAAATAAGATATTGGAAAATAAATAAAACTATATTCTTATCCCCTGACAAAGTCACTTGATATTTTGGTTGTAATGACAGGCAATTTTATATTCCACTTCTTTATGCTTACAAAAAAGTGCTCAGTTCATATGTGATGAAGTTTTACTGAGTAAATGAATCCATTGTGTAGGTTTATAATTCATTAATATAACACATATAAAGAGAGTCTCAAGTTGCTGCATTATTTTTAATGGTGGCATCAAGTAAATAACATAATTTACTATTATATTTAGATTGCCTTTAGGTATCATACATAAAAATGACATAATGTCTTCATATGTAGATTCTCTCATATTTTTGATTAATTATTTAAATTACAAGAACTGAAGTTACTGGGTAAAAGGGTATGAATAGTTTTAACAATTTATGCTCTAGCAATATAATAAGAGCATCTGATTTAGATATGATACCCAAGCATCAAATATCAAATCTTTCAAAAGACTTTCCTATCTTACAGATCCTAATTTGAACTTCTCTATGAAAGATCCTATATTCTAACATAATCCAGGTTCAACCTACAGAATTAATTTTCAATACACAGAGTTTAGGTTTGTCTCAACCACAGCCGGGATGAACCTGGCAGAAAGCCATTAATAGTCTGATTCTAAAAGCAAAGCTCATTAATAAAAGCAAAAGTATGTAAGGGAAAAAAAGTTTTATTAAAAGTATTAATTATGATCTGAGGCACTAAAGGCATTGATCTTTCTGTATTTCTCATAAGGAAAAAAATTCAAACTATTATGGTCTTGATCTATTGCAAAACCTCTTAATAGATAGTTTAACACCCGGTCCATACATATCAAGCTTTAAGAAAAACAACCATCTAGAACTAGCACAGATTCACAAACACACATCAACAAATATATATTTAACAAAGCATATTACTTTAAGACTAATTCTAGTTAAAAAATCACTACACTCATTTCATTATAACTCAAGTAACCTAGACTATTTCAAGTTGTTCATACATATTTAAAAATGGCTAACTCATTTTTATATGAATCAAGGATGTAGGACTCAAAATCTCACCATTCTAAGTTCAAATTCATTTTTTAAAGTAAGAACTTTACTCAGGCATCATCAACATACAATAAATTGCTTGTTTTTTAAAGTGCACAATTAGATAAGTTTTGAATATGTAAATACCAATGAAGTCATCATCAAGGTCAAGATAATAAACATACTCATCATCCCAAAGTTTCTTTATACTCCTTAGTAAGCTCTTGTCCCTACTTGCCCCTGAGCCCCATTTCCCTGGCAGCCAGTCATCTGGACCTGTTGCATAATTTGGATTTCTGATCAATTACCCTCTAATGATTTAGGTAACATGTCTGTACCCAATGAGTTTTGCTCCATAAATGGATGTGATTTGAGTAATAGAAGTCACTTTCTAGGAACATTTCTGAAGTATAGATTCACTGGACCAAAACACATTCTGCTAAGTGTTAATTTGATTACTTAGAAACAGGCCTTTGGAACATTCATAGCAATTCAGTTTCTTCTTCAGTTATCCTATGTATATTTAAATTTTTTTCCTTTCTTCTACATTAAGAAAAATATTCATTCCAGTGATTTTTCTTTCCTTTTACAGTTTGTAATTTTGGAAAACCAGTCCTAATGGCCAAAAATCAATTCTAGGTTGTTGAGGTGATTTCTAAGAATTTACAATGAGCAGCTGATATTCAGAATTCCAATGCTAAAGTACATTTGAGTTATTCTTCACATAAACATACAAAAAGTCCTTCCAGGCATTTCATGTTCACTCAGATGAAAAATGTCTATAGGCTATATAATTTCTAACACTAAATTCCAATTTCTTTGTATTGGTGTTCTCATAGTCACTTAATTTTTAAATTCAAAATCTTAGGGTCATTTTTGATTTTGTAGTCACTAAATCCTGTTACATCTTTCATGATGTCTTTTGACCTTAGTGATGTGACCTTTCTTTATCTTTCTAGCTTCTTGGCTTGCACACTGTAGATATTACTGAACTATGCGTAATTCTCCCAATGCATAATACTCTGTTGTTCTCTGTCTGTGACTTTGCAAATGCTATTTCTTCTGCCTGGAATGCTCTTCTCTGCCTTCTTCGTTTGACAAAACAACTACTCATTTAATGTTAAGTTTTGTATAAAGTACTTCTTAGACTCCTTCCAATAATTAGATGCTCCTTCTTCTTGGCTCCTTAACATCTTAAATATTCATCTATTATAGTTCTTATTACAACAAATTGCAGTTATTTCTTTGTAGCTCTATTTCATATATTGTGAGTTCCTTGAGTGTAGAGTCCACCATGTATACAGTATCTTACCCAGTGCCTAGACCATAGGAGGTTCTAAATCAATGTATATGTAATGAATAAATTCTTTTTCTCTGCCTCATCACCATTCTCATTCAAATCCTTGTTGGTGCATGTGTAAACTGTTGCTTCCAAACTAGTCTGCCTGATTACAACCTCTCCTTCCTCCAGTCCATTTTGTATACTAGCATGAAATTATGTTTCCTAAACTACTGTTTTGATCATATCATTCCTCTACTCTAATAGCTTCCTATATCCTTTCAAAAAAGGCTTACCCTTTAGCCAAACATTCAAATATCATTGCAATCTAACCCTAACTTATCTTTTTTGCTTTATTAATTTTCCCTACAAGAACTCTACACTAAGTCACTGCCCTAACCACACAGAAGTGCTTGTACCGTCTGGAACACTTTGAAGTCTCTGTTTTTGCTACATGTTCTTTAAAATACAGGTTTTCTATTGTTTGTACTCCCTTTGAAAGAAGACTTTTATTGAGTTATGGTGAACATACAGAAGAGTGTACAGACTGTAAGTCTGGCCCTGCTGGAGAGGTGTGTGGAGAAGTATTGGCCTTGAGACTAAACGGAGAGAGACAGTTCCAGCCATATTAGATGTGTTCAGCCCCCAGCTAACTCAACAGTTGAATGCAGCCACAGAAGTGACCACTGTCAAGAACAGCAGAACTGCCCTGCTAAGTCTAGCTTGAGTGCAAGAATCATGAGAAGATAAAACTAGTATTGTTTTAAACTATTAAGTTTTGAGGTAGTTCTGTATGATGAAACACTACCTTCTTGTAAGTTACTAATTCCCTTCAAAAGTAAACTGACTTCTATCTCCATTGACTTGATACAAATTGAATCACATAGCACATGTTCTTTTGTTTATATGAAAGTGCCTTAATTCCACCTTCATTCTTGAAGGAAAATATTGTTGGATATAGAATTCTAGGTTGATAGTTTTACTTCAGCATTTAAAGATGTTTTCCCATTGTCTTCTGACTCTATTGTTTCTGATGAAAAATCAGTAACTAATGTTAGTATTCCCTTGCATGTAATGTCCTGTTTTGCCCTGTTGGTTTTTAATATCTCTCTTTAGTTTTGGGATTTAGTAGTTTAATTATAATGTGTTTAGGTATAATTTTCTTTGTATTTATTCTGCTTGGGGTTCACCAAGCTCCCCAAGTTTGTAATTTTGCATCTTTGAACAGAATTGGGAAAATTTCAGCTATTGTTTTGTCAATATTTCTTCTGCCCTCTTCTCTCTCGTCTTTTTTTTTTTTTTTTTTTTCTGAGAATCCATTTACACAAATGTTAGGCCTTTTGATTTTGTTCCACGGTTTGGAGGCTCTGCTTCATTTTGTTTAATTTTTTCCTTTCTAGTCTTCAGATTTGATAATTTCCATAGATCTAAATTCAAGTTTGTTGGCTCTCCTGTTATCTCTAAACTGCTAGAAGACATCTAGTAAATTTTTAAATTCCGAAACTGTATTTTTCAATTCTAGAACTTTTTATAATTTTAAAATTCCTATTTCTCTGCTGATATTTACTATTTATTCATTTATTATGAGCATATTTTCCTTTCTATCTTAGACTATAGTTGAAATAATTGCTTTAAAATCCTGCCTGCTAATTCCAATATCAGGCACATTTCAGAGCTGCTCTCCATGACTGATTTTGTTCTTCAGTATATGCATATTTTTAGTGTATCTTGCAATTTTAGAGTGTATCCTGAATATTGTGAATGATATTTGTAGAAGAGGGTTAGCAAACTACATAGCCAGTGGGTTGGTCACCTGTTTTTGTAAACAAGGTTTTACCGGAACACATTCATGTCCATTTGTTTATGTATTGTCTATGGATGCTCAATGGCAAAATTGCGTAGTTACAACAGAGACCACATGGTCTGTAAGCCTGAAATATTTACTTATTGGCCCTTTATGAAAAAGTGTGCTGACTCCTGTTATAGAAACCAATCAGTTATGTTTCTATAAAGAGCATTAATTGCTTTATTTCTGCATTTATTTTTTATTTTTGTCCTTTTGATTTATTTTTTAAGTAGGCAGTTAAATTCGGTCAGACTCAAATTCCAAAATTTGTGCCCTGCAATGGGCATTAACATAAATCATCATTCAATTTTTTTAGTTTTATCCGGGCTGCTAGAAAACTGCCTTGTGTATGTGTAATTCAGGAGTTATCCAGAGATTTGAGCAAATGATGTAGAGATTAGGGTTACCGTTCTATGGTTCTCTCCTTTCTGGAATTTTCCTGCTCCCTTTCTACCTGATGCAGTTCCCCCAACTCTTCCTCTGGTTCTTCAAGCCATTAAAAGTTCATGATTTCTATCAAATGTTAGGCATGCTGCTTGGTACCAATTTGAGTATATCTTTCTGAATAGTACTTGACTTTAGAACCATAAACTAAAAAAAAGTTAATTAAAATGAGCTAGGTTGTGGGAGGAGTCTTTTAGTGTTGGACTGGAGTAGATGATATCAGTATAACTCATGTTTTAAATACACACACACACACACAGATAGTTAGATACAGAAATAGATAGAGATGAACCTGGAACATCTTGTGGTGCCAGAATGTAAGGAAATTAAAAAAAAATGATGACACATGTTGAAAGGGCACAAGAGCCAACCTGAAGCTGCTTCTAACAGCCAAATTTGGGACAATTTGAGCAACAAAATAATGATATTAATGAATTATAATTCGCAGAATAAAATAAATATCCATGAGTCCATAGTGACATAAATAAGTGAATACAAAATAAATGAGGGAGAAAGCTATTCCTGGTAGTAGAACTTCAGTGAATATAGAAAAAAATTGAAACTAGAAAATCACAACCTGGCCAACATCATAGTAGTAATTACTGCAGGTAAGATCCATCAGTAGATATTACAATTAGTGAGCAAGACTATCATGAGACCAAAAGGAAAAAAAAAAGATGCTGAAAGAGAAGAGTCTCAAAATATCTCCCCATTAAATATTTATAGATTGCAAACTAAAAAAATACTAACTTCACAATGGATAAACCTGGCAGGCACCAACTTAACTAAGTGATCAAAGTTAATATCACGACTAATGAGGCATATTAATATTATATGTCTCATGACAGGATGCCCTGAAAAAAGCATTACATTATGCCTGTGGTATTCTTGCCAAAAGTACACAATCTAAATTTAATCATGAGGAAATATTAGTTAAACCCAAACTGAGAAACATGTTATAAAATAGCTGGCCTGTATTCTACAAAAGGGTCAAGCAATGAAAGATTGCAGGACAATAAGAGGACATGAGTAACTCCTAAATGCGATGTGGGATCCTGAATTGGATTGTGAACCAGAAAAAGGTCACTAGCAGAACAATTAGATAAAGAGTGTGGATTAGTTAATAAGATTGTGTTAATGTTAATTTCCTGGTTTTGATAATTGTACTGTAGCTATATAAAATGTTTGGCAAAGCTGGGTGAAAGTATATGAAAATTCTCCATACTCTTGCAAATTTTGATGTAAAGCAAAAAGTTAAAAAAAAAATTAAACCAAATGCTGTGAAGAACATCCTTTTATATAAATGTTTGTGTTATACTATTTCATAGGGTTAACTTAATTCCTGTAAGTAAAGTTACTGTGTCACAGCATACAAATATTGTAAGACTTTTAATATGTATTCAGGTGTCACCCAGAAAAGCTGTACACCAAAATTTCTCCCACCAGTAGGTTTCAATCATTGTATAAATCTCTAAAATGTTCCAGATGATCTCAAGCTCTTATACCTTATTTGTAGCAAAAATCTCACTTATATTCCATAAACAAGTTTACATGTCACTTTCAAAATATGTTGTTTTCCTGATTACTAGCTTGAAGTGAATTCATGCTTACATTATTTCTACTATACAGTTTTTTGTAAAATTTGTATAATCCTTTCTACATATTGTTTTCTAGTGCACATTTTACATGCCTTAAACTATAAGTTCAGGGTGGGCAATGGCAGCTCAGTGGCAGAGTTCTTGTCTGCCATGCCGGAGACCAGGGTTCGAATCCCAGAGTGTGCCTATGCCAAAAATAAAATAAATACAAAAAAAAAAGAAAGAAGTTTGGGTGGGCTACGGTGGCTCAGTGGCAGAGTTCTTGCCTGCCATGCTGGAGACCTGGGTTTGATTCCCAGTACCTGCCCATGTAAAAAAATTTAAAAAAAAAATGATAAGTTCTTTGACAAACCATATACCTTTCTATCCAGTATTACCCCACCACAGTATATATATACACAGTAGTGGTTCAATTTAGTATTGCAGTAGTTAAGTAAGTTGCAACCTATTTCCTGCCATATCTTCAGATATCTTATCTGCTGACATTTCAAGTCCTAATTTTGCTTGTCTTCTCATTTTGCTTCTTCCTCATTTTGTCCTGCTTATATCTTTCCTAGGTCTTCAGGGTTCCGGCTGCACTTACAAAGCTGGGTACCAGCTCAAAACTAGTCTCAACAAGGGCAGAGTAAGTATTGAGAATAAAATGTGGAATTACTTCAGATACTCAGATCTAAGCTGTGGTGGCCCAACTGAGACTGCAAAGCTTCTGCTCTACCTTCATAATTTGTCTTCTGCACTATCAATCCTGGAAAATAGGATGAGCTTCAGTCTCAATTCCTTATCCTTAGCCCTGAATGATTATTATTACTAATATTTTAGTCTCCACCTTCTGAAACTAACCTGCTCTATCTCTATGGTGTTTGTTAAGCCTTTTAGCGATTGCCACATCTTGATAATCTTTCTTTCCAGAAAATGAGAGCTCTTTTCATGTAAGAATAAACCCTTCAGAGTGACACTGCCTCCTGAGAAAGCTTTTTACCCCCACTTTTCTGTTACCACTCCTAGCTCACATAATACAATTTCTTGGTGTTCTTCATACTAGAATTGATGGGGCTGTTGTACCTCCTTGGATGCTGTACCCATGCTTACTTAATGACAGATTTGCTACCAAATCTTGTAACCAGAACATCTCCGCTCATCATTTGTCCCACCTGGGTTAAGTTTTTCTTCAGGCACTGTTGGCTCTGCTTTCCTGACTTTCCTAATGTAACCAAACCACTATGCCTCCTTCCTGGATCACTAATCTAATTCACTGCAGCTTAATTCATTGCAGCTTTGGCTTGTGAACTAGAAAAACAGCACAGGAGATCAATACCCAGAATCTTTTTGATTTGCATAACTCTTCTGGAAAAAAATCATCACTCCAATAGTAAATATGTATTATATTTTTCTCTATTAGTCAAAATTCAAAATTACTAGAAAGGAAAAGCTGGCTATAATTTGAAGCTGAAATGAGACTACCAAACACAAAGTAAAACACAGGAAGCTGAGTCGCAAACAGATCCTCGATTAAATGTCAGTACTGTCAATGGTGACAAATGCCTCTGCTTCATAGATAAATCTACAAGTGGCATGCTAGGTTGGGTTCTTTTTATCACCTGTCAAAGAAACCTAATGACCCCATTATGATCCACTTCGTATGCTCAAATACCAACAAGCAGGGTTCTAAAAGCTTATTTCAGTTAACTGTTCAGTCAAAATAAAAAAAATTAAATTAAATTAAAAAAAAGAACTTCTCTCTCCTTTTTTCCAAAACTGCTCTATATTCTTAAAAAATACCCAATAAAACAAATCTGTATATAGATTGTCTTTGGTAGAGTATATTAACGTAGAAACAGATACATCTGAGTCCATTTCAAATGGAAGCTCTTTTGATTATGCTCTGCATCAAATTCTCAAAGTACCTAGAGTCAAGGTTCTAAAAGCGTAAATATATATGTAATTGCTAGGAGGTCTTAAGGTATGTCTTAACAGATATCAGACTAGCCAACTGCAAAAACACTGTTACTTTGATCAGCACAAACAGCAATGTTGATCCTTCATAGTAATAATGTAATGATCTCTAATATACGGTGGAAATAAAACGGCAAATCCTATTGCAAAGACACAGAAGGTCAAGGACATGATTTGTTTTCCAGAACTCAGATTAACCAGCAGAGTAGACAGAAATATGAACCTATGAACCTTGTTAGGGATCTGTACACAGTCAATCCTCATTATTAGCCTGTTTTCATATTTTTGAATTTGCCTACTTGCTACAATTTATTTGTAACTCCAATCAATATTTCTGGTGCTTTCATGGCCATTAAAGAGTATACAGAGCTGTGAAAAATTTGAGTCACCCTATGTGCATGTTCCCAGCTGAGGTCAAACAAAGTGATGCTCTGCTTTTTATGTGTTGGCTCTCATACCTTAGACAAATGTCTTTTTCACAGTATATTTAGTGCCACAATTTAAACATTTTTGTGCTTTTTGTTGCTGATTTCTGATGGTGGTGAAGGTTACATAACATTGTCAATGTACTTTATATCACTGAATTGCACACTTAAAAACTGTCAAAATTGTTTTACATTATGTACATTTTTACTGCAATTTTAAAAAATATACTGAAAAAAAAAATTACCTAAGTATAGTGCTGAAATGCTGTCTAGTGTTCCTAAGCACAAGAAGGCTGTGATGTGACTTACGGAAAAAATGTTATTAGATGAGCTTTGTTCAGGCATGAGTTACAGTGCTGTTGACCATGAGTTCAATATAAATGAATCAATAATATATACAATTAATACATATTAAATAATATATAATAAAAAAGGTATGTTTTGATCAGTTGATGAAAATGTTTGACTAGAGGCTCACAAGAAACTAACCCTGTATTTCCTGCAGGAACAATAGTTCAGTATTTGCTAATTCAGTGTCTTTGGTGACTATGGAACATAACTACTCCAAGCAACAAGAATCAACCGTAAGTATTCTAAGGAATTAGACCCTGTTCTTCAGACCTCCACCCACTGGCCCTTGTCCAATCTTCCTTAAGACCAGATACCTTCTAGATATTTAAACAACTGGAGCAAATAAGACTATTTGAAAATAATACCTTCAATAAAATGTGAGTCTCAGATGGATCGGTACTATTTTACAAAATTCAATCACAAAGACTTATCTAAAATTTTTCAGCCAAAAAAAAAAACCCTTTGATTCACATACATATTATAAATGCAGCATCCTTAATAAAGACATAATCCTAACGCTCTGAATTTTAGTTGACTCTACTATTTGGTTCTTGACCTCTACATCAGGAACTTTCCTGGAAATGGAGACATTTCCCCAATGTCATCAAGCTGTTTCTATGTGAATTTTAAAAACAAGGCAAATATTTTATTTTCTTTTACACACTATTTTGAACTACTGTTTCTAATTTCTAGGACCTATTATCAGAATTTCTATAATTTTATTAGCAGCTAAAGCACATCCTAATTCACTACAAGTATAAATATTGTTGTTATTTATTCTTTTTCCTTGATTAAAAAAATGTTTAATAAGATCCAACTGAGCAGTGATTCTTTTAGCAAGCACTTTGGTATACATTTTCTCCACATTGAATTCATTCACCTTTTGCATTAGGCTTTGTTTATCATCTTTAAACCAAGCCAATTTTAGATTATTCTCTAAGGCATTTTCCCTAGTGCTTCCACTACAATTTATATATAGCTCTTTTTTCTACAATTTTTCTAACCCTATCAAGTTTGTTTCACTGTAACCCATGGGGCCGGACTAATACTTTTTAGAGGGATTACTGCAGTTTTTATTTCTTGGCATTTAATTAAATATTTTTTTCATTTTCAATTTGTTGATTCCTCTGAAATACAACTTTATAAGCAAATAGAACCATGGTTCCTTTGTTTCATGGAATTATGGTAAACCAACTTCAAAATCTGTCTCAGCTGAAGCTATGTCTTCCTTCTTTATATGTACTTCAAGGCCTCTATGCCTTTTGCTGTTGTTATTCCATTAACTTAGAGTACCTTTCTACTCTCAATTTACCAAACTTGTAAGGGTCCTTCAAAAACCTAGTTCAAATATCACTTCCTTAGTGAAACTTTCCCCAACTTCTTTTTTTTTCTTTTTTTAACAGTTTTATTTACACACCATACAATCCATCCAGTGTACAATCAGTGGTTCTTGGTATAATCACAGAGATATGCATTCACCACCGCAATCAATTTAAAAGCATTCTCACTGCTATGGAAAAAAAAATCCCATAGCCCTTATACCCCCTATTATTGATACTTAGCTTTTACTACCTCTGTTACAACTGATGAAAGAATATTACAGTGTTACTTTTAACTATAGTCCTTAGTTTGCATTAATCATTTTCCCATATACTACCTTATTATTATAAGTATGTTATTACCTTGTAATAGTGACATACATTAATTTGTTCTAGTTTTTATATTTGTACAATTGACCACAGTAATTGTCCACAATAAGTTTTACTATGTTATATATACAGTCTAGCTTTCCTTCCAGTGACATACACAACCTTAGACTTTCCCTTTCAACTATACTCACACTCAGCACTGTAAACTACATTTACAATATTGTGCCACCATCTCCTCTATTCAATTCCAAACATCATAATCAATCTTATTGAAAATTCTGCATACCTCAAGCATCCTCTGTGCATCCTCGACCCTCCTTCTATCTCCTGGTAAACTATACTCTAGATTTTAACTCCTAGAATTTGCTCATTTTAATTAGTTCATAATAGTGAGATCATACGATATTTGTCCTTTTGTGTTGGACTTACTTTGTTAAACATAATGTCCTCAAGTCTCATCCATGTTATTGTATGCTTTAGGATTTCATTCCTTCTTACAGCTGCATAATATTCTATTGTATATATACCACAGTTTATTTATCCACTCATCAGTTGATGGACACTCAGGCTATTACAATTTTTTTGGCTATCATGAATAATGCTGCTATGAACACTGGCATGAAATCCTCAACTTCTCGTTCTTTCTGTTACCCTACAAAAATTAGTTTATAAAAGTAGTATATCATTTCTCATATTGTTAGCAGACAATATGTCTCTTCTACATTTTGAGGAAAGTAGTTTCTCTGCTTATCTCTAATCCCAATTTGTGACACAAAACAGGCACCCAATAAAAGTATACTGATTTAAATTTATTTGTAGTGTTATTTTACTGCTTTATCTATTGGTATCTTGCCTTTCCAACTCGTTTGCTTGAGGTTAGAGATTCTCTCAGACTTTTCTGTTAAGTTCTGGGTTGGCTGGCCTATTCATAGCACATAGGAATCTTCAAATTAGAAGAAAGGTTAGAAATACATGGTCTAAAACTTCAACCAAGGCAAGACTTCATTCTGCCAAATATCTTTGTTTAAATATCCATAACGATGAATGTGATCATTTAGCCTGGTTTCTCCAGAACATTCCTAATGTTGTTAACAGCTCATCATTTTACGCTTAAAACTATATAGGTTTTGATGATGAGTTATACGATCATTTTAATAACAAAAACTGCTTACTTCCTCACGAGAATTAAACAGCAGAACAGCTCTAATTATACCTTCTGAGTTCTAAGCTATATGAATGTATTCCCTATTTAAAAAATATTTTTTAACCTCTCCCTTCAATTGTGGGTGGACTTCTAGGACTAAAGGAAATAAGAGTATATGCAAAATTTATTATGATAAATAAATCAATAAATGGTTAAGTAGCAAATTATTAATTTGAAAAAATAATTTGGACAGTTTTTAGACTTTAGAATTGTTTATTAAACCAGAAAGGATTTAAGCATAAGAATTTAAAATAACTTAACAGAAGCAGAGAAAACCTAAAGGAACTTTCTGGGCCAAGATTATATAAAGGGGGAAACCCCTAGGAATGCTGGTTTTTATGGTCTTTTTAAAAAAAAAATGAATCAAAACTGATGTGACTTTCTAAAGCACTTTAATTAGGATAAATCATCTTGGTAGGATAAAAAAGTTAATGTAACAGCTAAGTCTTCATTTAAGTGCTGTTCTTAATATTTGATGTACTATATCACTTTTTCATTTTAGCTAAGGACAATTTTAGCTGTTCAGTTATTTGAATCAGAATTTTCTGCCACACCTCAAAAGATTTTTATCTGGGCCAAAACCTTGTATACTTTAGCCAAATGAAAACTGTGCCGCCAAGTCGTAAAGCTCTGAAAAATGAATTCTAGAGTCCAAGTGAATTTCAGAAAGAACATTCATTGGGTACAAGCAATAATTACTGAAAAGTAGTTGGCAGTAAATTAAATATACACTTGTACTATAGTTTCAAAAACTTTCAATTACAGAAATTGATTATTTGGAGTTTTAAAATAATGATGATACATTTATAATAAGATGGACACATTCTCTAGGACCACTTAAGCTAATATGTATGTGTGTATGAAGGTAAATGTTACTATCATCTAGATTTCCTGAATGGATATCATTTCTTTTTACATACAGAATGCATTAATGCAGAAAGTTTTCCAGATCTAATCAGTTCTAACTAAAGAGAAATCTTAGAACTGGAGCTTATTTGGCACAATCTCGGAGAAACACAGTTAACCAAGAATTGATAAGGTCAAATGTGGACATGTTCTTGGGGCAAGGAGACTCTAGAAATATTGCCTCAAGAAGATTTATCCTAAAGTCTATTGGTATTGATCCTATGAATAAATGTAAAAAGAAAGCAGCCAAGCTTTAAATATACATTCTAAGGTACACTGTAAACTTGCTTTTTTAACTTTGGCACTATTGATATTTTGGGTCATGTCATTTTTTCTTGTAGGTGGCTGTTCTCCTGTGCATTATAGAACATGTTGTAGTATCCCTGGCCTCTATCTACTAGATGCAATTTGCACATAAACAGTTGAGTAACCAAAATGTGGTACAAAATCACTCCTGGTTGTGAACCACTGCTGTAAGCAAATGAAGCATAAGATACATAACAGATTAGTCTAGTCTGGGATTCAAGAAGCTGAGTTCTAACCCAGCTGTCTTTGTCTCTAACTCTGGGAATTTGGACAAATCTAAGCTTAACCCATGAGTTCTCAGAATAGGATATGGAGAGTAGTATTGTTAAATCACCTAGGAATATTATGGAACAAATAGACGAGTCAACTTAACTTTTTTTGGCCATATATTTTTCCATGTTATAATTTTTTTTAACAGTACTGAATAGGGGCTTCCTATTTAGGCCTCAAAGTCACAGTTTTTTGCAGCAAACCAATTTCCATGCCATAAACAACTAGCAAAACTGCATTTAAAAAAATCTGTTGAACACTATCAGAGAGTTGCCAAGGTAGCCAAGACTTGACAGGCCAAAATCCAAGAAAGAAAAGAACCTTAAAAAGCTAAATTGACATTCTAAATAATGTTTTTCCCTTAAGGGCATTTGCAAATATTGGTGCTGGGTATGAGGTTGAGAATCCAGGTAAAGGGCTGTCATTAAGAGCAGGGAAGCCAATAGAGCTTTTGGTAATATCCAGGGCTGATGAGACAAAAATCGGAGTTTGGCAGCTAGAATAGAGAGGCCATGACTCTGGAGAAAAAGAGGGACACAATGAAGAGAGCCTGGTGGTCAGAAGTTTTACTAGAACTAAAGAATAAATTCAGCAGAATGACAAGGCACAGGATCAATACACAAAAACAGTAGTGTTTATATACATTAGCAATAAGCAATCAGAAGAAGAAATCAAGAAAAAAATTCCATTTATAATAGCAATTAAAAGAACCAAATATCTAGGAACAAATTTAACCAAGGATGTAAAGGACTTATCATGGAAAACAAGAAAACATTTCTAAAAGAAAACATGAAGACCAAAATAAATGGAAGGACAGTCTGTGTCATTGATTGGAAAACTAAATATCATTAAGATGTCAATTCTGTCCAAAGCAATGTACAGATTCAATGCAATCCCAATTAAAATTCTAACAGCCTTCTGTGAAAAAATGGTAAAGTTAATCATCAAATTTATATGGAAAGGTAAGGGCCATGAATAGCCAAAACGATCTTGAACTGGAAACAAAGTTGGAGGACTCACATTTCTTCATTTTGAAATGTATTACAAAGCTATAATAATCAAAATAGCATGGTAATAGCACAGGACAGATATAAAGACCAATGGAATTGAATTGAAAGTTTATTTCAATGACCAATAATTTTTGATAAGGGTGCCAAATCCACTCAATTGGGAAAGAAGAGTCTTTTCAATAAATGGCACTGGAAAAATCGGATATCCACATGCAAAAGAATGAAGGTGGCTCTCTACCTCATACCATATATAAGAATTAATACAAAATGGATGAAAGACCTAAGTATAAGGAAAAAAACTAAAAAACTCCTACAAGAAAACCCAGGGATGCATTTTTAGGACTTTATTTTACCCAGGACATTTTATCATATGACTCAGCAATTCTGCTTCTAGGTAGATACTCCAAAGAATGAAAGCAGGGACTCAAACAAATATTTGCACAACAATGTTCATAGCAGCATTACTCACAAATGCCAAATGATGGAAACAACTCAAGCATCCATCAACTGATGAAGGATAAACAACATGTGATATATCCACACAATGGAATATTAAGCTGTAAAAATGAATGAAGTTCTGATAACATGCTATAACATGGATAACCTTGAAGACATCATGTTGAGTGAAATAAGCCAGACACAAAAGGTCAAATATTGTATGAGCTCACTAATATGAAATAATTAGAATAAATCAATTCATAAGAATCAGAAACTAGAATACAAGTTACCGGGGCTGGGGTGGGAGTAGGGAACAGGGGTTAATGCTTAATTGGTACAGAATTTCTGTTTGGGGTTATGGAAGAGTTTTGGTAATGAATGGTGATTATGGTAGCATAACATTATGATTGTATTTAATATCACCGAATTACATATTTGAATATGGTTAAAAGGGGAAATTTTAGATTTCCTAAATGTTTCCAGAAGTACAATAAATAAATAACCCAGAGGACTGTACTACACAGTGAATTCCAATGTAAACTATGAGCTATAATTAAAAGTACTATTATAATAATATTCTGCCAACAATTATAGCAAAGGTACCACACTAATGCGAAGTGTTAATAATGGGGTGGGGGTAGAGGAGAACATGAGGACTCTGTTTTTCTGTCTGATTCTTCCGTAAACCTATGACTTCTCTAATTAAAAAAAAATATTTTAAAAAGCTCAGACAGAAAATAATCAAGAATATAAGTGATTTGAACAACATAATAAACTTGACATTAATATGAATACCATATTTAAGAATGTGAGGATACGCATTCTTTTGAAATGCACATAGTATATGTATAAAATTGTGACCATATGTTAGGCAATAAGGCAAAATTTCAACAAATTTTGAATAACTAAAATCACTCAACATTTTTTCTTTGACTGCAATGAAAGTAAACTAAAAGTCAATAATAAAAAGATAATTAGAACATCCCCAGATATTTGGAATTCAAGCAAAACATAATTTATAGATCAAAGAAGAAATCACAATGAAAATCAGACAACATGTGATCTAAAAATAATGAAAATAAGGCATATTGAATTTTCAGGAATTAAACATGTAGAAATTAGAAGAAAGAAAAGAGTAAAGATCAGATTTTAAAAATTTTTTAATGTAATTAAAACATTTTTTTAAAATACAAGAAATTCAACAATAAGAAACAACAAAAATAGTATGGCTCTTTAAAAAAGTAATAAAATTGATAATTTGTGGTGGCCATGAAAATGTGCCTTCCAGATATCATACAGTGTACAGCATAAATGACTGATGGCTCTAGCTTCTTTGCTCTAAATCCACCACGGTGTTCATGCTGACGCCATACTTCCATGGGTTGCTGTAAGTCAATGACTGGAACACAGCAGGAGTACTAAAGGACATTTATTCCTTAGAGATGGGAGACTCCTCTGATGTACAATTTTGGCTCAATGACTAGCCACTGGCCTTGTAAAAACTTTCTTAACTGTACTGCAATCTAAGCCTCTTCTATCCAGTCTTTCTTCCTTTCCTTTCTCCTCTTCAGTGGTCAGACTCACATCACACTACGACAGGTCTCCCTATCTCCTCCTGCAACCACTTCATTTTTACTCACAGGTGTTTCTCTCAGTAAGTCTTTTGCATGTCCTGAGTTGGCACCTGCTTCATTGAGGACCAAACTAACACACACTTCTCAGAAGAGCAATCAAGGAGAAGAGAAAGAGCACAAATTTTCAATATCAGGAATTTTAAAAAAGGACATCACTATAGATCCTACAGTAATTAGGAAGACGAAAGAATATCATGAACAATTTTATGATAATAAATTAGAATATTTAGATAAAATGGGCAATTTCCTAAAAAATACAACTTAAAATAGGCACAGGAAGAAATAGAAAAAACTTGAACACTCCTGTTTAATTAAAGAAACTAAATCTGACATTAAAAACATCTTATATCTCTATACTTTCTGTATGGTTTTTCTGTAAATCTACAAATGCTCTAATTAAAAAAACAAAAAGAAAACCATTCCACAAAGTATTCTCCAGGCAGATACTCTGAAGGGTGAGTTCTTCCAAGTATTTAAATAAAAATAATATTGATCTTATACAAACTCTTTCAGAACAGAACAAAAAGGTACTTTCCAATTCATTTATAAAACTCTTACCAAAACTAACAAGGATGCTGCAAAGAAAGGAAATTTTACGAGGCAAACTCTCCCATAAACAACACTGCAAAATCCAAAACAAGATATTATCAGAGGAAATGCAAAGATACATTAAAAGGATATCATCATGACCATGCTGGAATTATTTCAAGGATGCAAAGGTAGTTTACCATTCCAAAATCAATCAATAATTCCCATATGAAAGAAAAAAGGGAAAAAATCATATATTAATCTTAATAGATTTGAAAAATTATTTGATAAAATCTAAGATCATTTCATGATTAAAAAACAACTCTAACAACAACAAAACTCTCAGCAAAATATGAATGTATACTGTGTGCCACTGATTGTTGTACTTGGAATGTATTGTATGGTGTATGAATATATCTCAATAAAATTGCATTAAAATATGAATGGAAGGCAGCTTTCTTAATCTAATTTAGAGCATCTACAAAGAATCTACAGCAAAATCATACTTTTTGATGAAAAAATCATACTTTCTGATGAAATATTGAAAGTAAGATTTGTCACTTGAGACTGGGAATGAAACAAAGATGCTTACTAAAAACTCTTCAATTGTACTGCACTTACTGTATAGTGCAGTAAGGCAAGAAAAAAACAGATATAATGATTGGAAAAGAAGAAATGAAACTGTAATTATTCACAGAAGATATGGCTGTACAAATAGAAAATCCAAGAAAATCAAGAGATGTTATTAAAATTAATAAATGGAAAGAAGGACATTATTTTTTTAAAAAAACCCTATGTGCCAGCCAAAAAAATAAGTAGAAACAGAAGTCTAGAAGGATGCCTTTTACTACAGCATAAAAAAAAAATCAAATAACTAGGAATCTTGTAGAAGATACATAAGGGGCTGATGATGACAAAATATTATTAGAAACCTTAAAACACCACCTACATGAATGGAGGGAAATACTCTTTTCATGGATTAGAAGGCATTTTGTAAAGATGTCAGTTCTTTCTAAGTTGATTTGCAGAATTTAATATGAGTAAAAACTCTAGGTAGGATTAAAAAATGGTGGAAATTAACAAGCTGATTCAACAATTTATGTGGAAATGGAAAGGGTCAAAAAAGGTAGGACATTCTTGAAGAACAAAGTCGGAAAATTGACACTAACAGATAAAAAGACTGATTATAAACCTAAGTAATTAAGAGAGTGTATAAGTGGCCAAAGGATAGATAAACAGAACAATGGAACAGAAAAGATAGTTTAGAAACAGATCAAAAGACATAGGCCATCTGATATGCAACAAAAATGCCAAAGCAATACAGCCTGGGAAAGGGTATTCCTTTCAATAAAATACCCCTTTGCTGGGTCAACTGGTAATTCATATGGGCAAAAGAAATTAACCTTGCCCTCTACTCCATTCAATATATGAAAATCAATTCTAGATGACTATGGATCTAGTTGAAAAGTATAAATGAATAAAAGTTTTAGAAAAAAATAAGAGAATATTATCATAATGTCCGACATGCAAATATTTTCCTTAAATAAGGGAATAAATTATAAATTGGGCTGGCTATATAAAACTAATAACTTTTTTTAATCAGAAGATATCATGAAGAGAGTGAAAAGGCAAGCTATAAAATGGGGGAAGATACTTGTAATACTTTTATCTAATAAAAGATTTGTTTTTGAAATATAACAGTAATTACAAATCAGTAAGTCAACCTAATATGGGCGAAAGACTTCAAAAGGAACTTTTCAAAAGAAGCTATCTAAATATTAATATGCAAATGTAGTAGTTTGGAGCTGCATGTACCCCCAAAAATGTGCTCTTAAATCTAATCCATTCCTGTGAGTGTGAACCCATTGTAAGTAGGACCTTTTCGTGCGGCTACTTCAGGTAGAAAGGGTGTGGCCTTCCTCAAGCAGGATGGGTTTCAATCCTATTACTGGAGTCCTTTACAACTAGAATGAAATTCAGATATATATATATAGAGAAAGCCACAGGAAGCAAGAGGCTGTACATCAAAGGAACCCAGTAGAGAAGGGAAAGACCAGAAGATGCCACCATGTACCTTGCCATGTGACAGATGAATCAAGGATTGCCGGCAGCCAGACTTTGAATGCCACAGTCTTTGGGGAAGTTAGCATCACCCTGATGATACCTTCATTGGACTTTGTTTTAGCTTCAAAATTGAAAGCTAATAAAGTCCCGTTGTTTAAGTTGACCCATTATATAGCATTGCTTGAGCAGCCCAGGTAATTAAAATAGCTGAAGAAAAGGTATTCATTATCATTACACACCAGGAAAATTCTAATTAAATTACAGTGAGATACTATTATACACTCACCAGAATGGTTAAAATTAAAATGATGGATAGTAGTGAATGCTCATGAAGATATGGGATAATTTTAGAATTGCTCTATATCCTGCAGGTGGGAATAAAAATTGGTATAAATCACTTTGGAAAACTGAAGCTTAAAAACGGAACTTTTCTGTCTCGTGACTGACAATGGTGGTCATCACACTGTCTTATGTGTTTGTCAAAACCTATAGGACTTGACACAACAAAGAGTTTTACTTAGAAAAAAAAACCCAACCATATGTGGAAGGAAACCAAAATGGAATACAAACTCCAACAAGTGAACTTAATGGTATTACGTGTAACCTCACTGGAAAGGATGGGAAAGAAAATAACTAACCTAGTTACTTTGGAAAGCAGCTAAAGTTACTTTAACTGAACATAAGGATGTAAATCTGTTTCTCATAGGGTATGGATAAGCAATTCCAAAACTACACTAGAATGGAATAAATCAGTTAAAAATTAAATATATAATTAGATACTGATCGAGAATTTTCAATGTCATAGGAAGAAGTCACAGGAAGAAGTTATAAATAAGCAAAGGCCAAAAGCTAGTATGAACACTGTGTTGTTGATCTGGATTCAGAGGTATCAGTATGAATGCATGGTTTTAAAATATGTAAACAGATCTATATTCAGAAATAAATATAGATGGTTATGTATCATGGGTTAGTATTCATACATATATTGCTGAGCTCTGTCTATAAAGGAGTCTAGAAAGCTGGGACACTATCTAGCACCCAGATCTGGGTTTCTAAATATCATTCTCCAAACAGGGTTCCTTGATTCCAAGACTGCCACAGGAAAAATACAATGTGAACCTGGAGTATAGTATGTTATCGAAAATAAGGAGTGGTCACAAAAGGATGGGGACATATCACAATGCCACCAGAGGCAACTTGAAAGAGCTCTCAATGGCCAAAGCTAAATAAGCAAGAAAATAATAAATAATTATAATGGATTATGACCCCCCGAATAAAATAAATATTCTTGAGTCTATAATATAAATAAGTTATTGAATAAACATAGGAACAGGGATGGCTCTTCCCTACGAAAGAATTTAAATTAATAAATGTATAAGGAATGATGACAATAGAAAATCATTTCTATGACATTAGAACATCATAGGAACCCTGTGTCCTTAATAATTGCTGTAGGCAAGATCCACCAATGGAAGCTAAAATTAATGGACAAAAAGGGTATTTGTAAGCACAATCAATTTTAAAATATTTCCATTACTTCCAAAATAAAATAAAATAAAGAAAGCCTATATATTTTGGGTGGATTGGTATGTTCCGCAACTATATCTCAATAAAACTGCATTAAAAAAGGGGGTATTTGCATAGTCCCAAAGATCTCCCCCAAGATATTTATGGGGAAAGTAGCAACTTTAAAAAGCATAAAATTATAGACATCACTTTAACCAGTTATTAAGGTTAACATCACTAGCAATAAGACATATCAACATCATGTTCCTCCCTGATATGATGCACTGAGAAAGGCACATCACTTCTGGGGTATTGCTGCACAAAATGCATAACCTCAACTTATATGAGAAATTATCAAACAAACCCAAATTGAGGGACATTCTACAAAGTAACTGATCAGTAATCTTCAAAAGTATCAAGGTTGTGAACAGTGAGCAATGTGGAAAATTGTCACAGATTAGAGGCGAACTGAGGAGACATGACAACTAAACAGACTGATTCTGAAATTGAAAAAGGAAATTAGAGGAAAACCTAGTAAAATCAGGATAAAGTATGTAGTTCAGTCATTCATATTGTTTCAATGATAATTTCCTAATGTTGATCATTAGACTTTTTTAACAATTAACAAGTAAGGTTAACATTAGAAAAAGCTGGGTGAAGAGTATATCTGAACACTGTATTCATTCGCAACTTTTCTAAATCTAAAAATATTTCAAAATAAAAAGCTAAAACAGAAAACAACAAAACTCCATGCAGTCAGATACAACACCTACCAGAATGGCTAGATAAAAATATGGACAATATCAAAAGCTGATGAAGATATAGAACAGTAGGAACTGTAATACTCTGCTAGTGGTGGTGTAAGATGAAAAATTGGCAGAATCTACTAAAGCTAAACAGAGACAGACATACCATATTACCTAGATATTCTACTTCCATGTATACTGAACAGGAAATATACATATATTCATCAATGGACATGTGTGAGAAGGCTTATAGCAGTTTTAGTCATGATAGCACCACACTGTAACAATGCAATGCCCATTAACAATAGGGTGGGTAAATAAATGGTGGTGTATTCATACAATGGAATACCATGTAGCAATGAGCATATACTAATGCTAGATGCAACAACATGGATAAATCTCACCAAAATAATGAATAAAAAGAGCCAGACAGAAAGCCTGCATCCCAGGTGATTCTATTTCAAAACAGGCAAAATGAATTATAGGTGACGGAAGCTGAGATAATGGCTATCCTTGGCAGAGACAATGAGTGGGAGGGGGCAAAAAGTGTGGTTTCTGAAGTGCTAGAAGTATTCTGGTGATGGTTATCTAGGTGTGCTCATTTGATAAAAAGCTGTACAAACTGTGCATATAAATTATACTTCACTACAAATTTTACGACATGTTCTATATCTTAATTGTGGTGGGTGTTGATATACTTAGTAAAATATATGTGAATTTTACTATATGTAATGTAAAGCTCAATAAATCTGACTTAAATGTCCTTCCAGAAATAAATGTTATAATAAGGCTTACTTACTTTAGTACAGGCTGTCTCCATTTTGCCTTCTAGTAAGATACTGTTTAACAGAGAGGAGGAAGGTGAAAGGGGCCCATGCCCCAAAGATACCACTTTGTAAGGAATGTGACAGTTCCACATGTGCCATGCTAAATTATATTCCACCTCTTGACTAATTAAAGGTCTTTATCACTTATGGTTGGAGTAATCTAAAAATAAAACACGAGCTAATAACTCAGTTATTTATATTCATAGACAAGAAATATATATTTTTAAAAATATTACTTGAATGCCATACATAGACATCCTAAAAGAATGCTACTTAATTTGTTATAGAACATACCATCTGTGGCAGCAATATCATCATGTAAAATTGGTTTGGCTGTGGTAGAGATATTTCCAAAATTATTTATAATAATATTTTGTAGCAGTAGGAATTGTGATGATGTGTTGACATTAGTCTTCCAGCTGCTGAAACTGTTTTCCTTTAGAGTGCATTTTCTATCGCATACTCTCTGTGCAGAATTGCACCAAAACTGAAAATCATACTGACCTTTTCTTAAAGAGAAATGGACAGCATTGAATGCTTTCAGAGAACTTTCACATTAAGTTTTCACACAAACTACTAGAAAGGGTCACAACTTTCTTTAAAGACGCAGGAGCCTAAAGAAAAGTAACTTCAATATCCTCATTCATTTTAATATAATGAAAAGGCACTATGATTTGACTATCTTAAATTATAAGCACCTCAAAGGCAGGAGCTATTTAAAGTAGTCTGTAGATTGTCCATAATAGTGTATGGGTTCTTAATATGTTTTGATTGATGGTTTGAAAGAAAAGCATTCACCAAGACCAAATTTACTGAAATACTAGGTGTTTAGCTTCTAAAATTTTCTGTTCCATCAACCCACAAGATCACAGAACTTGGGGAAACATTATCAAATCAATTAATCCAGTGGTTTTCAAAGTGAGAGATAGGGAATAGCATTGCTAAATAGCATAGGGAGCTTTTTCAGCCAATATATAACCCTATACTCCCCTCCCCTTAGTCCTCACCACCACCATTCTTATTCATCTTCTTGAGAATACATATTCTAATACTCCCCCAAAGGGATGTATCAGATTGAGGGGAAGATGCTTTTATGCAGGCAGGGTTGTGTTTACTAAAAGCTCACTAGGTGATTCTGATAGGACTACATCAGTCTTCCAGTTGAAAACCTCTGACATAATCTACTTTCTCCCTTTGGGCAAACTTACATATCAAACAGCCCAAAAAAGAATTCTGAAAGTATTCAGAAGAGAAAAGTCTCTAATTTATTCTTCAGTGGAACTTTTTTTTTTCACATGGGCAGGCAGCGGGAATCGAACCCAGGTCTTCTAGCATGGCAGGCGAGCACAGTGGACCTTTTTATTGGCTTATAAGATCTATGTGAAATGTAATCTTTTCAATTTAGAACAAAAGTTGTTGCATTTTCTAATTTTAGTAATATATTTAGTACAGAAACTTTGAAAAATTGAAACTATACACCATCACGATAATCCTTAATATAACAAGATCTTAATATAAAAAGACTTCATTAGTATTTGCTGGGCATTAAGAAAAGAAAGCCCTTAGTCTTAGTTCTGAACTTTATAGATGCACAGACACAGAAAGAATTTCCTTGATCTGTTTCCCATGTCAACAAACTGGTTCATTCAATATTTATTAAAAGGACCAAATGGATAGTCATCTTTTTCTTTTCTGCCCTCTATCCCCTTCCTCTTAGTTTTATTACTCTATAGTCCTCTCTCTTCTTTCCTTAAAAAAAAAAAAGTTTGGAGCTCCATTAGCCTGTGGGCACTGAAACACAAGGATTGATATTTGACAGATCCTTTGGGTTGGATGAATATGGAGGATGGGTAACCAAGATGAAATGGATATGACCAATACAAGATGAGTAGAAAAAGATTTGAGATTCAAAGGAAACTTAAGGAGAAATTCAAAGAATTATTTATATAATAAGAGAAAGTGGTTATAAATACTGTATCTCAAAAGGAAATAAGTCCCTAGAATAAAATATCAAGGAAACAGATTTTGTAACACTAGTGCTAAATGCCACAAACTTAGCAGTGATTATTTAAAAATGGTCTACAGTGTGAAGTTGAAGGCACAATGATCCCTAATTAGTGTTTTAATAAGTGTGTTAGCACTGCCTTGTGCCATTCTGGAATATCACTTATGGTAAATTAAGGTACGTTCGTTTTCCCTCCCCATTTTCCATTAGTATTATAACGCTAGCAGGTGGGAAAAAGCTAATCCATGTTCAAGAGGAAAGGACTAAAAACAATAACAAATTGGCATCTCTTCTCTGAATTGCCCCACAGGCCAAGCATTTTCATGTTCTTAATCATTATTAAATGACTTAACATGACACCCAGAGCCTGGCAAATGATTGCATCCTGACATGAGAACGAATTACAAATGAAATGAAAGATCAAGCCGTATTAGAGGACTGCCTCTGGGAAATGAAAATCTTTAATTCTCTTTTATTATTGACATTTATTTGGCTGCCATGAATAAAAACATAGCAAAGAGATTCAGCTACGCTTGTGCACTGAATAGCTTATCCCAGGGCTCAAAACTGCATTAACATTTATCACGTTTGCTTTTGTAGCTGACACCACCGAACAGATTCTCTATCCATCTTGTATTTATCATGCATTGCAAATATAGTGCATCCTCTAATTTAAGTTCATTTTCATATGGTATAACAGCAAGATTAGCCGGTATCTTTCCTCAAATAAATTCCTGTTTGTAAGCATTCCTGAGAATGGTTTAATAGATTTAATAACATATGAGTTTTAAAGGATAAAATGATTTCACAAGGAAATTCAATCACAGGATAGAGAAACTAATTTTAAAGGTTACAATGTGGGAAAGATCATGGAAATTCACAATGAAGAAGTCACGTAGAATATGCATATCTGTAATAAGTGTGTTAAAGTTTTCCATAAAGAGCAACCAAATAGCATTTTATGATTCAGGACTACTCCTGTAAGATAAAAAGCCTATGTGTTTTTCACTTCTCCAAACAGTATTCATTGCTAAACAGGAATAGCCAGGTGAAGACAGCAGGTTACATAGTTTGTATCAATGCAAAATATCCTTTCATGGTCTATTTTTTCTCTCTTGTACAAATTAGCAATATGGCTTTTTCTGCTACAACAATAAAAGAATATGAAGAACCTTGGACCTTTACTCATATGATCCTCTTTGCCCTGCCTCCTTTTAAAAATCCTTCCTAGAATTCAAGGCTTAGCAAGGATGGCAATGTATCTTGGGAAAGTAACTTAATATCGTTGGATCTTGAAATATTTATAAGTATTTTTACTTCCCATCCTTCCTTCTTTTAAGCTTTTAATTATGGAATATTGCAAACATACACAAGTAGAGGTAATAGCATAATGATCTTCCAATATCTATCATCTGGCTTCAAACAATTGAGTCATGTTGAACAACTGAACTCATGTTGACTTCAACAACTGACTCACTGACTCTTGGTCAATCTCACTTAATCTATACCCCCACTTACCTATCTACCATGCACTGAATTATTTTGAAACAAGCACTTTTCAAGCAAATTTCACTCTTGCTTTTGGAATGAATTTGTTTCTAAAGTCCTTTCTACCATCCAATTCTTTTCTCTAACCAAAATTTTGACAATAATTTCTTTGATAATTATTTGACCCCTTTCAGGCATATATAGTCAATTCAATAAAAATTTATGCATACATCTTTCTTCAAGCTTTATTGATCTTCTCTGAGTCAATACAACCAAAGAGGTCTGCACTAATAATTAACAATTATAATTACATTTTTCTTATATTCACATTTTTATGTGTATTAATTTTATTTCCCAGTTATATAAGGTTCATATCTTATATTTCTGTGTTCAGCAGAGTACTAAACAAACATTAACAATGGTTACTGTTTACAATAACTATTAATTAACTGACTGGTTTGAATCTGAATGGGTCAAAAAGAATTAAGAGACATATTTTGGCTTAAACAGTAGATAGCACCAAATGGACAATACTAATCATTTCAATCAATAAAGTATGCCTATTTACTAGATGAAATTCCTGTTATATTTTTATGAGGGCTATGAAATAGTTAAGGAAAAGCAAAAGTGAGATTTTCTTTTTAAAGGAAAAACTGAAGAAGTAACTTATTTCTAGAATTTATTTACTCACAACTGGATAAATTTACTTTACTCTAGCACAGGTGTTTTATAAGTAAAAGGTATTATTCTCAGGAAAGACATTTTTAGACAGACAAAATCTCACATCCAAACAAAGAAAATAAACTAAATCAAAGTTAAACTGAACTGAATTTTTAAAAATTAGCTTCTTAAAAATGAAATATTTTCTACCGAATAGAAGGTAGGTATACTCATCAAAATAGAAACTACAAACGTATATTGCTTTGAATCATTATAAGAGAAAAAACAGAATTTTGTTGTAAATGGTCAATCTTCATAAAACAGGATCTTTCACATAGTTCCCATATGTACCTGTAGCCATTATAGTGTCATCTTTCCCTTGGGTGAAGATTACAATTCGCTGCCTCTTCAAGTTCACCTTTGGCAGGGCTTGTGTCTTTCTGGCTATCTCTTTAATGTCTTCAGTCTATTGAAAGAAAGAAGGAAAAATATTCTTATAACTACTATAATAAAGCAAAACTTTATTAGTAGATTAAGGATTTAACTTCTCATAATCAAAATAAGAAAGCTCTGAACATCAATAAAAATGTTTTAAAAACATATTTAACCATATATAAATGCGGACAGAATAGTATAACAAACTTCCATAAGCCAATAAGCATACTGCAACAGTTATAAACTTACAACCAGTCCTATTTCATGTATAACCTCAGATACTCTGTATTCCAGATTACTCTGAAGTAAACCCCAGATACTATAGAGTTATGAAAGTGTTTTAGTATGTATCTCTGAAAGAGGATGACCTAAATAAGCATAAACACATAACTACTGCCATACTTTAAAAAAATAATTCCTTAATAACAATAAATACCCAGTCAAACTTCAAATTTCCAGTTACAGAGAAGTTTTTAAAAAGAGGAATATTTAATTATTTTAGTGATTTATAGAGCATATAATATGTTCATATCTTATACATAGATATAGAGGTGTATAGAGCATAATTATGTTGACTTTGGAAATAATACAGATGCTAGAATACCAAATGCTAACCCTCTATTGCATAGACTTAATTTTCTTTAAAAGATAAAGTAATGACCTAACCAAGGAGGCAATTAAGAAAAAGAAAATTCCATTCACAATAGCATCTAAAATAATCAGGTATCTAGGAATAAAATTAACCAAGGATGTAAGGACCTGTACACAGAAAACTATAAAACACTGCTAAAAGAAATCAAAGATCCAAATAGGTGGAAGGGCATTTGTATCCATAGATAGGAAGGCTAAATGTGGTTAAGATGTCAATTCTACCCAAATTGATCTATAGATTGAACACAACACCAACAGAAATTTCAACAACCTACTTTGCAGACTTGAGAAAGCTAGATCTCAAATTTATTTGGAAGGGAAAGGGGCCAAAAATAGCCAAAAACATCCTAAAACAGAAGAATGAAGTGAGAGATCTTATATTTCCTAACCAAAAAGTCACAGTGGCTAAACAAGCATGATACTGGCACAAAGATATACGTATGGATCAATGGAATAGAACTGAGAGTTCCGAAAAAGACCTCCAGATTTATGGGTCAATTGATTTTTTTTTTATTGTATAATGCAACATATATACAAACCAAAGACAGAAAAAGCAATAGTTTTCAAAGCACTCTTCAACAAGTAGTTACAGGACAAATCCCAGAGTTTGCCATGGGCTACTATACTATCCTTTCAGATTTTTCCTTCTAGCTGCTTCAGAATATAGGAGGCTAGAATGAATAAACCTTTTCTTTATCATCACAATCGACTTTTTTTTCATTTTTGTGAAAAAATAACATATACAAAGAAGCAATAAATTTCACAGCACAGCAATTAGTTGTAGAACATATTTCAGAGTTTGGTATGGGTTACAATTCCACAATTTTAGGTTTTTACTTCTAGCTGCTCTAAAATACAGGAGACTAGAAGAAATAACAATTTAATCATTCAGCAATCATATTCGTTGACTAAACCCTATCTTCTCTGTATAACTCCACCCTCACCTTTGATCTTTCTGTCCTACTTTTTAGGAGTATTTGGGCTATGTCCATTCTACCTTTTTTCATGTTGGAAGGGGCTGTCAATAATATGGGGTAGGGAGATGGAACTAGCTCATGTTCTGGAGAGGCTGGGCCCTCTAGGTTTCAGGACTTATGTGGTCCAGGGACCCATCTGGAGGTTGTAGGCTTCTGGAAAGTTACCCTAGTTCATAGAATCTTTGTATAATCTTATATATTGCCCTAGGTGTTCTTTAGGATTAGCTGGAATGGTTTTGGTTGGGGTTTGACAAGTTATGATAGGTAGCAATATCTAGCTGAAGCTTGCGTAAGAGTGACCTCCAGGGTAGCCTCTTGACTCTATCTGAACTCTCTCACCTACTGATACTTTATTAGTCACACTTCTCTTCCCCCTTTTGGTCAGGATGGGATTGTTGATCCATGGTCTCAGGGCCAGACTTGTTTCTGGGAGTCATTTCCCACGCTGTAAAAGGGAGACTTTTACCCCTGGATGTCATGTCCCACGTAGGGGGAGGGCAATGATTTCACTTACAGAGTTAGGCTTAGAGAGAGTGAGGCCACATCTGAGCAACAAAAGAGGTCCTTCAGAAGTAACTCTTAGGCATACTTATAGATAGGTTAAGCTTCTCTGAGACCTACATAAGCTTCACAACAGTAAGCCTCAAGATCAAGGGCTTGGCCTATCAATTTGGGTGTCCCTAATGTTTGACACAGTATCAGGGGATTCCCTGATGGTAGAGTTTAATAGTTCCATATATATTTTTTCCATCCCTCAAGGGACTTTGCCAATGCTTTTTGATTATCTGCTCAATATATTCTAGGATATATCCAGGCATTACATTAAACTATTCAGGATTAAAGGCCCTCATTTTTAACTCCCTGTGTTTCAATTGTTCAAATGAGTTATCCAGATAGGTTAAGTTAGATTATGTGCTACAAAAAATTTTGATTCCAGACAAAATAAACGTTTCTTCCTTTGGTCTCAGAGTAGAAGTGGTTCTAAAACATAGACAATGTCTTCCTTATCCCTGTGTTCAGAACTACCTTAATCCCGACCTGATTGGCTTCATTCTTATCTTTAAATAGCAAGTTATAGATATACAAGACAATGTCTCAAAATCCAGAAATAAATGTGTCTGCTATAAGAACTTACAATCTAGGCCCCTGTTTTCTTATAAACATTTTCTAAAGGAGACCATGCAATAATTGTTCTTTCATTTCTGGCTTATTTTGCCTCACCAAACGTCCCACAGATTCATTCACATTGTTGTATGCCTCACAACTTCATTCCTTTTGGCAGCAGCACAATATTTGATCATATGTGTACACCATCGTTTGCCAATCTACTTCTCAGTCAGTGCATCCTTCAGCCACCTGCATTCATTAGGCATCATGTATAAAGCCCAAAGTCCACAGTCCATCAACACTCTCAATTTTAGATAATTTCATTGTTCCCAAGAGAAAGATAACCAATAAATATACCCTCATCAAATAAGTAATCTAAACCTCCCCTTAACTCTTGTCCCTCATTATTTACCCCTTCTGTTGCTGTGGTACTGCTGATGTTTCCTGTTAAACACAGCCCATAGTATGCAATAGCAGTGTTCCCTCTGAACCTAGGACTTAAACACTGTACATGAATCATACCTTTGAAGTAGTTCTTGCAAGAACTTATATTTCTACTGTTAATCAGTGGGATACATAGGTTCCACTGTGATTGTTCATTTTCAATATGGTAATATTACTTATAGACCCACTAGAGAACTGCCTTCACTTCTATCAATTATCTTACATTAGAGTTTAACCTCATTAGCTAACTGTTCACCCATCTCTATCTTCTATGTATCTCTAAATTCCCTATATTCTTTATTATAAGATGATTTTACCTTTACCATGGTCATAAAAGTGGAGTCATACAGTATCTATTCTTTTGTGTCTGGCTTATTTCATTCAGCATTATGTCCTCAAGGCTCATCCATCTTGTCATGTGCTTCAGGACGTCATTTGGTCTTACTGCTGCATAATATTCCATCATATGTACATACCACATTTTGTTAATCCACTCGTCCGTTGATGGGCATTTGGATTGTTTCCATTTTTTGACGATTGTGAATAAGGCTGCTATGAACATTGATGTGCAATTGTCTATTTGTGTCATTGCCTTCAGCTCTTCTGGGTATATACCAAGTAGTGCTATTGTTGGGTCATAGGGCAACATGATATTTAGTTTCCTAAGGAACCTCCAAACTGTCTTCCATAGTGGCTGCACCATTACACATTTCTACTAGCAGTGCACAAGTATCCCAATTTCTCCACATTTTCTCCATTTTATAGTTTTCTATTTGTTTAGTAGCAGCCATTCTTATAGGTGTGAGGTGGTATCTCAGTGCAGTCTTGATCTGCATTTCCCTTATAGCTAATGAAAATGCGCATCTCTTCATGTGTTTTCAAGCAATCTGTATTTGCTTTTCAGAAAAATGCCTATTCATATTTTTAGCCTATTTTATAATTCGGTTGTTTTTTCTTTTGTTGTTGAGTTGTATAACTTCTTTATATGCACAGGATATCAAACCTCTGTCTCATGTGGGTCAACTGATTTTTGACAAGGCCCCCAAATCCAGTGAAATGGGAAAGAATAGTCTCTTCAATAAATGGGGCTTGGAGAACTGGATATCCATATCCAAAGGAATGAAAGAGGACCCCCTACCTCACACCCTGTACAAAAATTAACTCAAAGTAGATTAAAGAACTAAATATAAGAGCCAATACCATAAAATTTCTAGAAGAAAATACAGGGAAACTTCTTCAAGATTCAGTAATAGAAGGTAGCTTCTTAGGCCTTATACCCAAAGCACAACCAGCAAAAGAAGAAATAGATAAATGAGAATTCCTCAAGACTGAACATTTCTGTGCCTCCAAGGGCTTTGTTAAAAAAAGATGAACAGGCAGTCAACTCAATGGGAGAACATATTTGGAAACCATATAAGTGATAATTGTTGGATACCTAGTATATATAAAAAAATTCTACAACTCAACAAGAAAAGGACAAACAACTGAGTTATAAAATGGGCAAAAGATATAATAGACATTTTTCCAAAGAGGAAATACAAATGGCTAAAAAGGACATGAAAAGATGTTTATCTTCATTAGCTATTAGGGAACTAAAAAACCACAAGGAGATATCATTTCATACCTATAAGAATGGCCACTATTAAACAGTTTGGAAATACCGGGAAGGATACAGGGAAAATGGAACACTTGTTCACTGCCGGTGGGAATGTAAAATGATATAGCTGCTGTGGAAGTCAGTTTGTGATTCTTCAGAAAACTAAATATCAAGTTGCCCAATGGCAATTCTGCTACTTGGTATATAACCAGGAGATTTGAAAGCAGTGACCTGAACAGACATTTGCACACTAATGTGAATAATGTTCACAGCAGCATTATCTGCAATTGTCAAAAGATGGAAACAATCCAAGTGGTCATCAACAGATGAGTGGATAAACAAAATGTGGTATATACATATAATGGAATATTATGCAGCAGTAAGAAGGAAACGAGGTCCTGAAGTATGAGACAACATGGATGAACCTTGAAGACATACTGCTGACTGAAATAAGCCAGACACAAAGGATAGATATTGTATAATTTCACTAAACTCAACTACCTAGATAATGTAACCTCAGAGCCTTAAAACTTACAATATTAGGGACCCAGAAATAGAAAGAAGCTAGAGAAGGGGGAGCAGTTGCTTAATATGTACAAATTTGTTAACAAGGTTGATCTTAAATGTTTGGGAATGGATAGACGTGATGGTAGTTTGTTATTGGGATTATAAGCATAAGATTGGCAAAGGTTGTCTAAAGTCATTTATCTCACCAATTAACCACACAATATAAGTAAGTTCTTTCATGAACTACTTTAAATGTATGGCACTTGAACAAAGAGTTAATAATAGAGTGGTATAAGGGAAAAATTACCTATTGCATGCTATGGACTATATTTAATAGCAATAACATACCAGTACTTAACCAATAATAGGGATAAGTAATTGGGGTGGGGGGGCAGATAAGGGATATGAGATGTTTTGGGTTTTCTTTCATGTGTAGCTGTGTATATCTGTTACTTTTCTCTTTGGAGCAATGAAAATTGTCAAATTGAGATTGAGGATTACTGTATGACTAAGTGAGGATAGTGTGAGACACTGTATACTTTGGATAGAATATATGGTATGTGAATATATCTCAACAAAAACTGAAGATGCCAAAAAATAAATAAATAAACAGAAAGTTATAAGTGCTGTAGAAGATGTGGAGAGAGAGGTATACCTATAGAAAAGTGTAGCCCTCTGGAGGGTAAGTAACAGATCCAGAGGAGGGTAAATATAAGATCATCATAGGATTAGGCAAACCCATTACTAGGAATATACTGAGAAGAACTGAAATAGGGATACGAATAGACACTTGTACACTGGTATTTATGGTGACATTATTCATGATAGCCAATGAAAGGAGACAACTGAAGGGTCCATCAACTGATGAGTGGAAGAGTGAATTGTGATGTATACATACTATGGAATATTGTGTAGCTACAGTAAGGAATGAAGTCATGAGGCATGCAACAAGGTGAATGAACTTGAGGACATTATGTTGAGCAAAGTGAGCCAGAAACAAAAGGACAAATATTGTATGGTCTCATTTAGAAAATGCTTATAAGAAAATTAGTGCCTAGATTGCTAGATCTTACAGCAATCACATTTATTTCTGAGTTTTAATGGTTATTTCTAAATTCTGATGTGCTGTGCTCTTTGTGTATAACTTGGTAGTACCCTGGATCTATGGGTACCTGTGTGACACAAGATTCAGAATTAGAGTTCTGCAGCTGTGAAAGTCAGCTTTACTCCATGCAGCAACTGTTAAAGAAGATAAAAAAGAGATCAGACTTCAATTAGAGTAGGAAGGAAGCTGATCTGGTTGGGACTAACATAAATCAGAATAAAGGGTAAAGGATGATATTGTCTGTATTTTTAAACTTCAACTCCTATTTGAGACCAAAAGATGAGATCTTTATTTTATCTAAAATTTAAATTTTCTGTAGCCCACTATCTAACTTAATCTTGCCAGTCAATTTAAATACATGGAGCCTAGAATATGGATGAGATCTGGTGATTCTGTGCAGCTTAATGTAATATCATGATATATTCCAGAGTAATTTGGGCAGAAAATAAAAAACTATTTTTTTTTTTAACTTCCCTTCAGGGATTGGAGAAAAAATATGGAACTATCAAATTTCACCACCTGGGGAATTCTTGATATTCTCTCAAGCATTGGGGACTTCCAGTTTAATAACCCAAGCCCTCAATCAATATTTCTGTAGCAAAGAAGCCAAGCCTACTTATAAACATGCCTAAGAGTCACCCCCAGAGAAATTCTTTTGTTCCTTAGATGTGGTCTCTCTCTCTTTCTCTCTAAGCCAAGCTCTGCAAATAAACTCATTACTTCCCTCCCTACATGGGACATAACTTTCAGGGATGTAAGTCTCCCCAACAACGTGGCTTATGACTCCCAGAGATGAGTCTGGCCCTGACATCATGGGGTTGAGAATGCCTTCTTGACCAAAAGGGGAAAAGAAACGTAATCAAATAAGGTTTCAGTGGTTAAATGATTTCAAATAGACTTGAGATGTTGTTCTGGAGGTTACTCTTATGCAAGCTTCAGGTAGACTACAGATTGCCACCATATGCCAAGCCCCACCCAACAGTATTCCTGAAAACCTTTAAGAAAACCCAGGGCTCTAAGGCTCTACAAAAGTTTTATTTATCCAGTTTATCTCTCAGAAACTTAAAATCCAGATTGTTCCTATGCTAAATAAGCCCAGAAACTTTGAGGTACCAGTCTCTCTTAGAACATCAACCAGTTGCATTCCCCTAACCCATAATATTGAGACCCCTTTTCAACATGAAGAAAAATGTCATTGCCCATAATCAAATGAGAGGGAGTAGTTACAATTAAGAAGTTAGGATTCAACAAAATAATTACAACTACTGAGTCATTATATAGATATTTCTTCTAAGTTTCTAGTGTTTTAGAAAACAGAAGGAAGCATAACCCATACTATACTTTGAAATTTGCTCTATAACTATTTGTTAAACTGTACTTTGAAATTTATCACTTTTCTGTATATGTTATAATTCACGATAAAAGATGGAAACCTGGACGCTATTTCTCATATGACATAGGTTGTGAAGTTTGCATTATAAATGTTCTGACTTTAACTCTTGAGCTAAAGGTAGGATTTTTAGAATCATGTTTTTGACCATTAAAAAAATTCCTATCTGAATTCAGTGGGCCTCTAAAATTGTCCATAGTTTCAGCTTTGTTGAAAGTTGGAAGTTTATTACTGTGCAAAGTTTCAAATAGTTATGGAGAGAGAAACAATTATCAGAGAGGAAATGAATATGAGTGACATAAAGGAAGTTAACTAGGATAGATAGGACAGCAAAATTTAGGTAGACAAAGCAGATAAGTCATAATGGATTGTAATGATTACAAACAACATTAGAAATTTTTTAAAGGTTAAACAATCTCTAGCGAAATATTTGTATGTTATTTGTTCATTAACTACTTTTAAAAATTCAGATAATATATGAATCTAAGCGTCTAATATACCCTAAAATTTTGATTTCCAGAGATCTGTAGTTTCTGAAAAGAATAGTCATTTGTGGTAGGACAATGCTGCTGACCTTTCAAAAAGGCTGACTATTTCACTTTTGTTACTTATTTTAGAACAGAACTAAACCTGAACTCTGATAAGATGAGAAAAGAAATCCCCTCAGTTCTTAGGAGCGGACTAGTAGAAATGACCAGTAACATTTAAAAGGATCCCTCCCCCCAAAAAAAACAGCTATTAATAACAATGTCTTCACTCACTTAAATAAAAAGTAAACATTTAATAAAATAACTCACATTCTCGCAACTTCTTTAACACAAATATGTTTCGCTATTATAGGGCTCTTGCTTATGACTGAGTATAGTTTATATTTAATAAAAATAAGCGGTGAACTCCAGAAACAGATTCATTTTAGCATACTGGGAACAGAATCCTAGGCATATACTGGATGTTTCTTAAAAAAGGTTTTTCTTCAAGGTGGTATAAGGAATAAATTAAGAATGAGATTACATTGTTGTCTTCTACCAACTCAGTGGGAAGATGTATTTTTTATGGTAGTTTTGGTAACTTAACCAAAGAAACATTTCTTATGTCAAAATAAATCTTATAAAAACTGCCATTTAAGGTTGAAATAAACTTTCTGAACACAAACCATAATCTTTACAGAACAGTTAATTCTTATTCTATTCATATCTATATCCACAGTTCATACAACATCCCTTTGTCACTCAGTCTAGACTCAATTAGTAAACACCTAAATTTCTCATCTATCTTAAGGAGCCACTCCTTTGCCCTCAACAGTTGATACCCACATAGTAAAAAAATTTTCTTAAATCCTCTATGTTATCTTCCCAAAGCTATATATTCAGTTCTACAGTTTTTCCTAGTAGCTTCTTTTTCTTGCACCTAAGCTTATACATCTTAACAGGATGGTGAAATTACAAAGGACTTTATACAGTGTGAAAGATCTGGATTTATTATCTGTGTGATTTTGAGCAAGTTAATAAACCTCTCTGTGGCTCTGTTTCCTCATTTACAAAAGTAATAAATTATATTTACCTTAGAACATGTTGTGAGTGATGTATATTAAAATTAGTGCTAAAAGTTTGAAGAGAAACAGAATATCTGAAATTTTGAAACAGAATTTCAAAGTTTCTCCCCATAAGAATAAAGTTTAACATCACCAGCAGTAATGTTCCTCTCTGACACGATGACTAAGGGCACATTGTTTCTGTGGTATCATGTCAAAAATGTACACCCTTAACTTAATCATGAGAAAACATTAAACACTCAAACTGAGGGATGTTCTACAAAGTAACTGACTAGCAATATTCAAAAGTATTAAGGTCATAAATGACCAGAGTGAGAAACTATCACCAATTTGAGGAGACTAAGAAGATTCTGGATTCTGGAACAGAAAACGGAAGTTACTGGAAAAACTGGTGAAATCAGAATAAATAAAGTCTACACTTGAGATACTGGTATTATACCAATGTTAATTTCCAGTTTTGATCATTAGACTTTGGTTATGCAAGATGTTAACATTTGAGAAAGCTGGGTGAAGAGCATAATGTAACTCTACTGTTTTTGCAACCTCTCTAAATCTAGAATTATTTCAAAAACGAAAGTTAAAAATAGCTGTTGTAAGGATGTACATGCTGAGCACTTAATACATATTAACTTCCTTCCTCTAATATTATCATTTTAATACTCTCCCAAAGCCTTCACATCCTGAGCTTGCTTCAGAATCTCTCAAGAGTTTTAACCATTGAGAACTCAATTTTGGTATTAATGAGGGAGAAGAAAGAGGAAAGGGGAGAGGAAAAGTAGAACACAACTCACCTTAACTGAGTAACGGACCATGTATATAACTCTAAAATACTCATTAAATCTTAACTACTCCAGGCAGTGGGTACAACTACCATATCCCCACTTTATAGATGAAGAAATTGTGTCACAAAGAGATCAAATAGCTTGCCTAAGGTCATAAACAGACTAAGGGCTGACACTCACAAGGTCTGACCCCAGAGATCACACTAAATCACTATTCCACGCTATCCACAGTCATATTGCTTCTACAAATTCTGTGACTTTTATTACTGCAAAACTATATGATGTTCATTCTAAATCATTTTTCTGCCATATTCACAAGTAGTTCCTGATCTTGTATTTAAGTTTGCTATTTTTTCTTAATTATTCTGGCTTCTTTTTTACCCAAGTGAATTTCAGTATTTGTATTTCAAGATATTTCTCACTTTTTCTAGGTCATTCTGAAATCTAATATTTTTAGATGTTAAAAGAGAGAGCTGTATAGCAAAGTAAAATATAGTAAAGAGTACCAGCTTAAAGAGGTGAGCTCTAGTTCTGACTCTGTTATGTATTAGCTATATGACCTTGAACAAATCATGTAACTTATTTTTTATCTGTTTAACTTATATGGCAATATAGACCCAACAAACCTCCATTTGTGTGAGCATTAAATATATTAATGATATGTAAGGAAAAGGTTTTATAATGGTGAAGTATTTTATGAATGTAAAGTTAGGCGTTCATGTCATGGATCACACATTAAATTTTGTATTGCCTTCCCTGTTTCTGTGGAATTCCATTTATGATGTTCCCACACACTGCCTCATTTAACCATAACATCTCCAAATAGAAACTTCTATAATAGTTAATGGTATTCATAAGATGTGTCAGTCTCCAGCCTTATCTGATGCTACTTCCTCCTCACTCACTGAATTCCAAGAACATTGGCCTTCCCCCAGTTTTTGAAGTACACGATGTCTTTCTTGTTTGAGGGGTCTTTGTGCTATTAATTCCCTGGAGTTTCTGTTTGTTTGTCTTTGGCTTTTTTCTGTCACATTAGAGATTTGTATTTTCAGGTTTTCCTTTCTTCCACCTCCTTCCATGACCACAATATTTAAAATAGGCCATTTTCCTACCTTCTCTTTCAAAATATGCTGTATGGCCATTTATATTGTCTTTGGGGTGTATCAAAGAGTTTAGCACATAGTGCTCTGTAAATATTTGTTGACTGAAAAAAATGATTAAATGAAGATAATTAGAAGATTTTCCTATCTCGTTCCCTTAATCCATTTTAAAACTGTCCCAGGCACCTTTGAAAGCAGTACTGCATTTTGTTAACCAGCAGGATCTGATTTAGTGAGTGTCTTATTCCCAGAAAATCTAGGTGATCATTCATTGCATTTTCCATATTTGTGAGAATATGGAAACCTTAGAACCACCTTGGAGAATTCTCTGGGAATCAACACACTCTAAATACTCTCCATAGACTTTCTATTCAGTGGTATTCAATGGAACTTTCTGCGATGATGCATATATCCTATATTTGCACTGTCAAACATGGTAGTCACTAGCTACACATGGCTATGGAGTACTTGAAATGTACCTAGTGCAACCAAGCAGCTGAATTTTAAATTTAACTTAATTTTAATTTAAATAGTCACATGTGGCTAGTGGATACCATATTGGATAGCATATTTCTACACTGTCCTCTCTCTGTGGTATGGGATGATATAGTCATTGGTTAGAGAAAGGATACAAGTTTGGAATCCTCTGCATAGAGAAGGAGAAAAAGAAAAAGGGAGAAAAATTGCTTTGTTTCCTCTATGGAGAGATGTATTATAGATCTTAGATATATAGAATAAGAAAATTAAAATTTGTTGCTTGGGGCGGGCCACGATGGCTCAGCAGGCAGAGCTCTCGCCTGCCATCCTGGAGACCCAGGTTCAATTCCCGGTGCCTGCCCATGTTAAAAAAAAAAATCTGTTGCTTGGATTAAAAAGGAAATAAATAATTCAGTAGAGAAGATACGAAAATTTTAATCATTAGACATATACTGTTGCACAGACAATGAAAATAAAGACAGAGGTACTTTTTTTTCACTTATTTAATTTAAACCAACATGCAATACAGTTTTTAAAGGCTTCATTATAAAACATGCTTTTAAGCACCTTATTTTTATTTAGGTTCTAAAAGTAAAACCTATTTTTTATAGGTTAAGCTCAAGTTAAGGTAGATTTAAAGACACACATTGCTGTCTGAACTGATTTCCAGAATAATAAAAAGCCTTATGAAACTTTTTACTCGAAGAATTGTCATTTAAAATTCTTAGCAGGTCTGTCATTTAAATCAGGCACTATGCAATTTTCCATCATATATATATATATTCCTCTCTCTACTGCTTTGTGCTCTGCCCAGCTCCAGTTTTTATCTCATCCTCCAGTGCCCTTCTAAGCTGCCTCTTCTTACTGAAAATTGCCCAATTCACTCTAAAGATTAAAGATTTCCTGAAAGAAAGATTATCTAAAATTTGCAGTGAATCTATCCAGAATATAATAAACAATGCCATTGAGATATTTCCTGGTGAATAAACACTGGCTATTTTTAGACATATTTGAATTGGTCTTCACCAGACAGATCATTGGTGGCAAAAACCAGTGGTTTTGCGAACTGATTGGGATTTATAATAGAAAATGAGGGTAGGACAGCAGAACCAGGGGAAAGAAAAAAAAAACGCTCACCTTTCCTTCTTTAGACTTTTCATCTCTCTCCTCTCAGTCATGTCCCAAATTTAAAGGCAAAATTAAAGTTGTGAGGGTTAAAATGTAGACTTTGTCTAGTTTGTCATACCTGATTTGAGAGCATTAATATATTTCTACAAACAGAAAACTATTAAGACAAAGTGATTTATTCTTATTTGAGTGTTTAAGAATACCAAGTTCCAAACTTATACTTTCATACTACTATCTAATGAACTAAGGAAACTTTAATGACATTTGAAGTCACTGAATTTCTCCAGATAGTATTCTATAACACAAATACATTATGTTTTATTAACAATATATATTCTCCAATGCTTGTAATGTTTCAGGAACCCATGATCAAGACACTTATAAAGTGCTTATACAATCTAACATATCACTGTCAATATAACCAATAGACCAGTTTTGCCATGTGAGAAGGTAATAAGGTATGCCAGTATAATCATCATCACTTTGCTCATATACTGTAATTAATTTGGCAGACATGATAAAAAGAAACAATTCAGGAATCAGTAATGTAAAAATTAGTAGAAAAAATAAAAAAAATAGTCTGTTGTTAAGTAGAAAAAAGCAAAATTTTGTTTGTTGTTAAGTACGAATTTTAAACCAGGCATATTCAAAATGTGTAGTTGTTAAGACTGAATTTTAAACCAGGCATATTCAAAATGTGTAGTTCAATAAATATATATATAGTAGTCAGGCTTAATAAAATATATTTTAAAAATTATCTAGGTATTACAGGATTATGCTCATTTGTCATGTAACATATTTCCAAGCATCGGCAAAACTGATTATTTTATAGAACCAAAATACATTTTTTACGCTAACACAGAAAACTGAAAGGATGCATATTTATATTCTATAAGCTTTTATCTGTTGAGAATTTTGATATAGCAACAGAGGATATACATTTTCAATATGAAAATTTAACATTGGGTGGGCCATGGTGGCTCAGCAGGCAGAGTTCTTGCCTGCCATGCTGGAGACCCGGGTGCAATTCCCGGTGCCTGCCCATGCAAAAAAAAAAAAAAAAAAAAAATTAACATCAGTGAAACTTTACTTACATTCACATGATCAAAACATTAAATTGAATATTCCCTAATTATATTTAGTCCTATACATGAATTGTCAGTTTGGGAAATTATAAAGCTAAACATATTAGAAAACAAACAGAACAATCTTTATTCCTTCTTCTACATGTGACTCAACCTACAAAACAAACTCCCACAAAACAATTGCAATTCCCAATAATAGAGGGGAATGAGGCAGGATTCCCTGCCCTGAAATAGTTCTCTCATAGGACCTTAAAAGTAGATTACTTTTACCATGTGATCATCATCTTTCTCTATGAGGAGGAAATCTGTGTCTCGTTGTCAAGTTCTATGACATGGAAACGTGCACGTGTATTACTTTGTTGCCTGATAATGAATCCACCCTTAGTACATTTAAATAACTGTTCCACAAAAAATTCACACAACCCTTTTCTCTAAAGAGATCAAAGCAGGTTTGCTAACGCTATCCAAACACTGCTTAGGATGTCTCAAGATGGCAGGGAACTCTAAGTATGCATATGAGAGCTCCTATATACTACTTGTATGCAGGTTAAACTTTATTTTATCATTACCAGCCAACATTGCAAGTTGCTGTGTAATATACAGCATTTGATGTGGTTCAGGCTCAATAAATCTGATAGTAACAAAAGACAAACTCAGCTTATTCTGTCAAGTAACCTGGGTTCAGTTAAACTCAGTGTTTTCAAAAAATTGATTTGAAGATGGATATTATATACAAGTAAAAACATGGTCTTGACTTATTTTAATTTAGCTAACAACAAGCACAGAATTTTGAATCTTGACAAGATAATAATTCTACCAGGAAAACAGAATGGGGACCTGGAAATTAAAGCCAATTATTGATATTTAGTTTCAGAAAATTTATGTACATTTTAAGCTATTAAAAAAAAAAGAAACAGAGAAGAAAATGCAAACAGGAAGTTTATATAAGCAGGATCTAAATTAATAAGTTACTAACAACTGTTAAGTACAACCTTTTGGAAATTAATTTGCATAATGATAATCTACATGTGCTAGGGTTGAAATTATTTAAACGACATTATATTTCACTATTTAGTCTTACTCCACCACTGTTTTAGCAGTGAATCCTTATGAAATGTAATGCAGCTAATGAGGTAGCTTTTTAACTGAACAAACTGACAGGCCCCATATCTGCACAGGCAGCTTGAAACCGTGCCCAACCTCTTGGCTTCCCAAGAGGCTTTTCAAAATTCAATAAATAACATCTGTAGGCGATGTTGGGTGCAGACCTAGCAGAGTGCGTCATAACACTGTGCTGGCAGAACAAAGAAACCATGACGACTGCCAAGTTTCCATGGCAACTGCTGCGAGGCTCTGAGAGTATAATAGCACATCAATCACTGTCCAAAAGAACTTCATTATCAGCTAGAAAAAACCTTTAGGATCTGTTTAGCGTGCAATTGTGGGTTAACTCACCTCAAAGCCTTGCTCTCTAGCAAAAGTGGCAGCTTCCTGAAAAAAAAAAAAACAAAAAAAACAAAAAATACGAACAGTTAATTATAAAGTGTTAGGTAATGAAGAAATAATCCATTTTGAAACTCATTCAAACAGTCGTCTTTTTACACAATTATCTCAATATACCCACATAGTTCAATTTTTATTCTTACACCAAAAAAGATTTTTTTTTCTCTTAGCATTAAAAAAAAGGCAGCATAATGTCAACACAATTCACAAGTTAGAATAAAGAAGATGTAGTGCATGTTTTTACTTAGCTGCCACAGAGTTCAGGTCTTCTGACCCAGGCAAAGAAAGACAATAATGTGAAACCTAAGGAACATTCTGGTAGTTATATTTTTAATTAAAACAATATCTCTCAGAAAGCTGCTAATAAATGTTCAGATTTATTTAGCAAGCACCTGTTAATAAATGTATAGATTCAGAAACATTGCCATTTTGCAACCCCTGTAATGAAATTTATTCAAGCAAGGATCCTCAATGGATGCTAAATTCATTAGGTGAAAGGATGATGGGGAACTGGATATTTCCTTGGAATCAATGTATTATAGATCATATACTGGCTATTGGGAGCAAAGCAGAACTTTATAATTGAAGGATCAGACTTATCAATCACAACCCAGTGATTGATTTTGTCACATCATCACTAATAGTGGGACCACCAAATATTACGTGCCTTCTGTTATTATGCAATATAAAATTAACAGCATCACCTATAATGTATTCTGTTTTGGCCAAAAACCTTTAACATGAATTACTAAAAACTTTAGTTCAGCAACTTAGTCTACAGGAAATACAGGAATAGGGGAACAAATTAAATTATACATCGAGGAAGCACTTGGACAAATCCATAAGGTAGGACATTTTATAGAAAACTAGCTCGGTGTCTTCAACAAGGGAATATGACAAAATGGGGAAGGAGGACGCATCCAAAAGCAAGATAGGAGCTTAACTGAATCATGTTTTTAACAAAACACCTATAAAGACATTTTGGGGACAACTGAAATCTGAATATGAAATGGGAATTAGGTAATATTAAAGAGTGATCAGTTTTGTTAGGTATGATAAAGAAAATGTCCTATTTTTTAAAAGATGTCTTCTGAAGTCTTTAGGGATCTTCTTTAAGGATCAAATATCATAAGTGTAATTTATTTTAAAATACTTCAAAAAAATTAAAATGAAGTAAAACTGGCAAAATGTTAACAATTGATAAATCTAAATATATGTGGCATATTTATCTACTTTTTTTGTACACTTGGAAATTTTCATAATAAACAGACTAAAAATTTACTTTTAATATAAGACATTTGGGTAACAAAGTTGAATGTTAAAATTTTTTTAATATGCTAAGATACTAAAAATCTTAAGGGCACAATCTGACAAGCATTACATATCCCAATGTCTTTAAAACAGGTCATCGTATAATAAAAACACATCTGTGTAGCCAAATCCTTTTTCTTACTTTATTCTTTGCTTTGTGCATATATCTTAACCTTAGGACTGAGAGAAAATGGAGGCAATATTACTTTTCAACACGACTTTCCTCTTGAAAATGAAAAAAAAAAAAATGCAGACAACTGTCAAGAGTCTCTACATCTTAACTTACATTCCTCCAAAATTATCTTTGCCAAGAGATATTAATAGAAGGATGGGATTTGAGCCTGAGTGCTGAGCAGCTCCAACTCAACTGAAATGACTGCTGCACCAAACCATGTAAGGCAGAAAATACAGTCAATGTCTCCAGCACAAATTTGGGTACTATCTACACGTTGGGAAAAACACTGGGAAAAAATGTACGCATGCACTTATGGTCCAATATTTTAATAATATGTAGATTTAGAGAATCATTTTGAAAGTTTGGAAAGGTCAAAACAGGCAATAAGCTGAATACTGGACTTAACAGAAAGTGATATCTGAAGGGTCAGCTCTTTAGGCTGTTCAATAGTGAAATGTAAGGCTGGCTAGCTTAGCTTTAGATATGTGAACCAAAAAAAAAAAAAATCGAATCTTGACAACTGGCGCAAGCAAGGTTAGTCTCTTTGACAATTTACTTACAATAGAATTTGTACACTGAATAGTCAATATTTGCTGACCAGCATGTCAAGGAAAAGGAAATGGTTCAAAAGATGTCAAGGTAGTGTTTTTCCCAGCTGTCATATAATTAACCAAGCTAATTTTTAATGTTTAAAAGACAAGTGTAAAGCTGTGCTAGAAATATTTATTTATATGGAACTTTACTGAAGACACGAAAGAACCCCAAGAACTGTAAGATAAAGTTAAAATGAAACTATAGGACTAAAATTGCACTAAAATACAATGACTCAAAATTTATGTACAGTAGTTAAACTGTTTTTTAACGTATAAGTTTGTTCCTCAAAATATGGTCAGAAATTAACTGCGAGATGTTATTATATACTAGAACTAACTAGAACTAATTACAAGAAGAAACAAATATTTGTGAAACTGTTATTTTTTAAGGAAACTGTTATTTTTTAGGATACTTCCATATCTGTAAACTCTTCTCAGTATCAGCATTATCTGGTTCAGGAAGGACCAGAAATTGGTTGCTTAAGAAAAGTCAACTTAAATTTTTTATCTTAGCTTTCCTCACACAGGTTTGCAGAGCTGTGCCTATCACTAGAAAAGCCAGCACTTGTTCTGTGGCTTAAAAAAGATCTTATCTTATGATTTCCTCCCATCTTCCTTTGATCTGGGGCTGGTGCCCCCAGTTACTATTAGAAAAGGCAGCTGGCTCACATCACTGCTGACTTTCCCACAGCTAACCTCTGATCTGAAGGTGTCTGTAGATCCAATGATGAAACGTTTATTTTTCCCTCTCAGCAAAACAAACAAAACAACACAGGGGAACAGTCTGACCCAGTAAGAATTTTAAGTAGAACGTTGGTCCCCAGATTTGCTGCATGGGACAGAAAGGGCCTTAGGTCAGATAGTAAGGAAGAAAGATGGGGCATAGATGGTAAGCAGAAGAGTGAGGCAGGTTCCAAATATCTGGGGTAATTTCAAGTGAACTGATTATACTAAATTGAAAAGGACTTTTTAGTGTGCCTTCGAAGTAAAAGTGAGAAAAGAAAACAATCAAGTCCCCATCTGTGCTGCCCCAGGGCGCCTCGTACTGAGTTTCACAAATCTAATGAAGCAGTCAGGTTAAAATCCAACCTCAGAGTGGATGTGACATGTGGAGAACAGCTCGGGTTAGAATAGAGAAGTAGGGCGGTTCCTAATGCAGGTGATTATCCATGTGATAATCATTATATTTACAGGCTTTCCATTTTAGATCTGACATCAAAAATCACAGAGGAGGAGGGATTAAGGAAATAAACAACTGACAGAGGCTTTACTGCTCCCCTGAGAGTGCAGCCCTTTCATTCATGCATGACAGGCAACAAAAGCAAAACCAAACAAGCCAGGAAAGAGTTTTTCTGAGAAGGCTGGATTTCACATTAACACTTCTTTCCATTTTGATAACTTTCACTATTATTCAGTTTCTCAGGCAGGTCACATTTTCAAAATCAGTTTCCATTGTTGTCTATACCAGACTACAGTATCACTTTTGGTTTACAATGAATGATACTTACATAATATGTCTTTTATGACAACAGAATCATTTTTTCCTTCCTGGAACTGAGTATTGTGAATAAAATAACATATAATTAAAGTCTTAGACTCTCATCTATACTGGCCATTTAGGACTTAAAGTAGGCTTGCTGCTTCAACAACCAGGCTAAAAGGGTGCTGGTGAAACAACAATCAGGTATGGTTTTTTGAATCAAGGTTTAAAAAAAAGGTTGAAAATCCATGGTTAATAAAAACTATGGAATACTTACATTAAGAGCTATTTAAAGAAGTAGCAAATCACTATTAAAAAGCACAATCTTGGGCGGGCCACGGTGGCTCAGCAGGCAGGAATGCTTGCCTGCCATGCCAGAGGACCCAGGTTTGTTTCCCGGTGCCTGCCCATGTGAAAAAAAAAAAAAGCACAATCTTCAGATTATACAGTGAAGGAAAGAGAAACTCAAGTGCATGTTTATGTATAAAAGACAACTGTTTTGTTTTTATTAAATTGAGGAGAAAAATATTTCTTCTGCATTTTTTTTTTTTTTATTGCATGGGCAGGCACTGAGAATCAAACCCTGGTCTCCAGCATGGCAGGTGAGAATTCTGCCAGTGAGCCACCACCACACCGCCATATTTCCTCTGCATTTTATCTGATTACGCCTCAGATCTTATTTACAACAGATTTGGAATCAATATTAAACTAAATAACACTTGTCCATATTCTTATTTCAATTCCAATTATTCATTATTAGTTTTATAAAAATACAACTAATTTCTGTGTATGGATCTTGTATCCTGAGACCTTGCCAAATTCACTTATTAGATCTAGGAGCTCTTTTGGAGATTCTTTAGGATTTCCTAGATAGATGATTATATCTTCTGTGAATAAAGTAGTTATTCATATTCTTAACCTATTCATACCCAAAGTTATTTTGAGAGTTGGCAAAAGCCTTTACAATATACGATTCACCTCTCTTCTCTCTTTTCTCCAGGGTGATCTAAAAGTATGAGGATCATCACTACTAGGATAGTTTTCAATCCTTGCCCTCCTGGCTTTCTGCTCCTCAATTCAAAGCATTGAACCCACTTACAACTATTATCTGCCTGCTTATATCATCACCCTGGTTTTGGGTGTAAACTGAAATTTCATGTCCAGAAACAAAGAGACAGTGCACAACACAGGACCAAAGAAAAGTCACTTCTGACTATTCACACAAAGTAGCTCGTATACTCTAAACACACTACTATGTTGCTCCAATGCAAGGAAGAAGTAGGAGATTCTGAGTCTATGATGGCCTGGTTCTCACCGGGAGTCCCTACGGTCTTATGCAAGTTGTGGGAGTCCAGAGCCTTGGGAAAAGTCAAAGGAAAAAGGAGCCATCAGTGAAATAAAGAATGGTTCCTTATCAGTTCTGTTTTACTTTGTTCATCTCTCCTTCCAACAAATATTTACCTCCTAAATATGGTTTTAGGCTAATGGATAGCTATGTAATGGTATTTCTCCCACTTTATTTATATAAAATTCATATCTTTGTATATATGTTTATTTGTATACATGTGTGGGTATAGAAAGAGACTATCCTGTGGATATCTAAAGAAAGGAGAAATTCATATGCAAAAAAATTTATATATGAATAGATGAATGATATTTTATTTATGACAAATAATACACATTGGATTTTGTTGGTATATCTAAGTGTTTCATCTGTACCAAAAGTTTAAGAATTCTAAAAACATAAATTACTCATTATAACTTCATGCTCATAAGATACATCTCATTGTACCTTCAACTAAATCCATTAAAATGAAAATAACTATGTTGTTTAACACATTAAATATTTTATATGGGTATCTTACCCAATTAAGGCCTTCTGCTGAATATCTTCCCTGAAATAAACTGGCAAGAGTTAACTATCCCTAATGCACAGGAATTTTTTCCTGTGCTTGACATGGCAGCAAAGCAAGTGCTCATTTTTCCAAAGCAGGAGAAAAGTTTGGGTTCTCAATTCATACATTTTTCCTTCTCAAAAAGTCCCACTGAATAGTTGAGGTAACCTCACTAGGGTAACAATTATGAACATTTAATTACCAAAATAATTTCAAATATGTGACCTAAGAGGGAAGTCAAATACATGTACGTGTCTCAAAAACAAATTGCAGCTTCTGCAAATATAAAGTCTCCCTCAATACTAAGGCCAAAGATCTGAAGATAATTGAGATATGCTTTCTCTGAATGGCTTTAAATGTGTGATAGTTTTGGTTACAACTATTGGCTAAATAGAAACAGTACAGCACTTAGAATCAAAAGACCTGTGCTAAGGTCCTAGTTTACTGCTTATTTGTTATGTAATCTTGTTATGTAATCTTAACTCAGTGCATCAGTTTTTTTATCAATAAAATTTGGGCTGACAATAACTATTTCACTGGATAGTTGCTAGGAATAAATGAAATATTTAATGTAAAACTGTAAGCGATTTTACTATGGAGTTCAAGTTATTGGTGGGACCACAGGGCAGTTTAAACATATGGGCTCCAAGAACGCAGAATGCATTCAATAATTTGTCCTATCCGTGGGCCATATGTATAATAGGTAGCCAAAAATGTCTCCCCTATTCCTGACTCCTGGTATTCAAACTCTTGTGCAAACCCTCCTGTTGGAGTTGGGTTGGATATAGTAACTTCCTTCTAACAAATATAATATGGCAAATGCGATGGGACGTCTTGTTTGTTCTCATATGCGCCCTTGCTCTGGGGGAAGCAAACTGCCATCTTGAAGAGGCCCACAGACAACAACCAGCTAGGTTCTAAGACTTGCCAAAGGCCAAGTGAGTAAACTGGAGGTGGTTCCTCCTCCAGTTAAGTCCTACACCAGTTGAGCAGTGAGTTAACTAACAGCTCTGGCTGACACCTTGATTACAACAATGAGGGACCCTGAGTCAGAAGCACCAAACTAAGCTGTGCTGGGATTCCTCTTCCTCAGAAACTGTAAGATAAATATTTGTTGCTTTAAGTCTCTAAGCTTGGGAGTAATTTTTTTATGCAGCAATAAGTCTTAGACTTATAGAAGTAATGAAAGCTTTTTGGCTATCACTGGGCACTGGGATGGGCTATTGCAAAAAAGAGACAATATTTTCTATTGATCGTGCTAAGCACATACCTTTATTACCTTATTTACTCCTCACAATAACCCTGAGTTACAAACCATTATTAGTTCCATTTTATATACGAAGAATCTAAGCCTTAGAGAGGTCAAGCAGCATGGCCAAATTCAGATAATTTCTCATTCATACTATGTTAATAAAAACCTTAAAGCAAGTGTTGTCAACAAATCAACTGCAGAATAAGCAAATTCTGGAAGGATAATTTAGATACACGCTACTAATGATTTTGTACATATGTTAAAGATGTTAACCATTTTTTCAACACAATTTAACTGAGAGATATTCTTGGGGTAGAATTCATTAGTTTGGCTCAAGTTTACTTTCAATTTACAATGAATGTCTTTTATTATTCTGAAGTAATAGTTACCTTATGAAGATTGCTGTAAGATTTTTAAGTCATGCTAGAATTCACTGGTGAGAAAAATACTGAGACAAAATCTGATACCATTATAAGGCCTGTATCAGCAGTAGCAATAATCTACCTTTATGCCATAATGAGGTCTTATGATAAAGTACTACCTGTTGTGTATTTTAATTTTCATATCATACATCATAACATAAAGACATGTTGCTTCAATCTTTAAATGTGTCTTCATGCTGTCCTTCAAACTATGAATTACCTTTTCTTTATGTTAGTTTTATGTACTTTCTTATGAGACTGAATCAATATTTTATTTCTTTTAATTTTATACTATCTGAAGAGGAAAAGTTTTAATTTGTAAATAAAGTAAATGAAGATGGAGAAAAATCTGCTAGTAAAATATGAGCCTGGAAACCTCTTTTTTAAAAATAAATTTCATTCATGAAAATATCTGTACTGGCTTTTCTGAGGAATATAAGATTCAACCTTTCAGAGATTTTAAACCTATGCATTGACATTTATTACCATATGCTTCCTGTCTGAAGAATGCTGAACAGAAACATTATTTAACATTTATTGAGTGCCAAAAACTGTGTGGTGCAATGTATAACTATAAAGATAATCATGGCCCCTATCCAATAGGTTTATAATAAAAATTAGATATATAGTATATAAATTATACTTCAATAACCATAATTGGAAAAAAAAATTAGGCAGCCGAAACACAGGATAAAAAATTAGGTTTTGTTTACAACAGACTTAACCCTTTCAGAAAGATATTTAATAGCTGACCAGTCTATTCCAGAAAGAAGAGCTGTTCATTACCTTCTTTAAGCATATTTAATGGTGGTAACTAAAGGAAAACAAAGTTAGAAAAAGTGTTTCATCAAAATTTAAAACTGATTAGCTACTTAGGTTAACTTTTTTTTCAGAACCCAAGTTTTTCAGTTACTGAAGAGAGAGTAGAGAGATGAGAGCATAAGCAAAGTCTTAGGGTACTAGTCCTCTTATTGAACACTTTATGTCCACTTTAATAAGATAACATGTGCACAGCATAAAGGAGGCACTCAACAAGTGTCAGTTATCTTCCTTTACCCCATATGATCCTTGCAAAAATTCTATAAAATAAGTATTATCATTCCCATTTTACAGATGAAGATCTGAAGGTTCTGAGAAATTAAAGTACATCCAAGGTTATGCAGCAGGTAATTGGTTTAACTGGAATCTGGACCTGTGGCCTTCTGAATGGCATGTGGTAGTTTGCATCGATGAATTCTTTCACCTTTTATATGTATGAAAAAGTCTATTTCGCTCTTGTTTTTTTTCCTTCCAACTCTTTTTTTTTTTAACTTTTTTAATTGTATAGTATAACATATATACAAAGCAAAGAAATGAAAAAGTAATAGTTTTCAAAGCACTCTTCAAAAAGTGTTTACAGAATAGATTCCAGAGTTTGTCATGGGCTATCATACGATCCTTTCATATATTCCTTCTAGCTGCTCCAGAATATAGCAGGCTAGAGGGCTTACATACTTTATCATCACAATTGACATTTTTCTTTCTTTTTTTGTGAACAATAACATACATATAAAAAAGCTATAAATTTCAAAGCACAGCACCACAATTAGTTGTAGAACATATTTTAGACTTTGACATGGGTTACAATTTCACTATTTTATGTTTTTACTTCTAGCTTCTCTAAAATACTGGAGACTAAAAGAGATCAGTTTAATGATTCAGCATTCACATTCATTTGTTAAGTCCTATTTTTCTATGTATAATTCCACCATCACCTTTGATCTTTCCATCCCTCTCTTTGGGGTTGTTTGGGCTATGGCAATTCTAAATTTTTGATATTGGAAGGGTCTGTCACTAATATGGGGTAGGAAGATGAAACTATCTGATGTTCTGGAGAGGCTGAGCTAGGTTTCAGGACTTATCTGGACCAAGGACCAAGTTTCTGGAAAGTTACTCTAGTGCATGGAACCCTTGTGGAATCTTATATACTGCCCTAGGTGTTCTTTAGGATTGGCTGGAATGGTCCCGGTTGGGGGATGGCAGGTTATGTTGGGTAGCAAGGTCTATCTGAAGCTTGTGTAAGAGCAACCTTCAAAGTAGCCTCTTGACTCCATTTGAATTCTCTCTCTCTGTGTATTTTGTGCTTGTTTTTGAAAGATATTTTCACTGGGTAAATAATTCCCGATCGACAATTTTTTCTTTCAGTATTTTAAAGATACTGCTCCCAGTCTAGCTTGCATTGTTTCCTACGGCAAGACTGTTCTCATTCTTGACCTTGTTCCACTGTATATATGTCTTTTTTTTGGGGGTGCATGGTCTGGGAATCGAACCAGGCATGGAAGGTGAGCATTCCACCACTGAACCACCTGTGTACCCTATATATATCTTTTAAGATAAGTAAAATGTAATATATCTTTGGCTAGGCCTTATTTCCTTCATTCACTGGCAAAAAATCTCAAAATCAAGTCATTTACATTAATAAAAAGACAGGAAAAGGAAAGCTAGATAACCAATTCTTATTACTTTAGATACAGGTTTCTGGAGGACAATGAGAAAGGCTTGGTTGACCAGCACTTGAGACCGGACAAGAAGAGTTTCTGGGAAGAGAAAACCTCAGATGGGGAGAGTGCAGCCTTCCTGTTAAGTGACTTTTTAGTAATTCCTTTATTCTCAGTTCAAATATGCAATGCCCTTTACATGTCCACATTCATGAACCTTCCCAAGATGTCAGGTTGTGATAATCACTGTCACTAAGTATCCCATTCTCCAGAGGCACTCTGACAGCCCCACCTGATACTATTTTGGAATTTTTGCAAAATTAACTTTCTTAGAAAATATGGTAAAAACAAATGGAAAGCAAGCAATATATACAACATAAATGGACAAGTACATAGAGTAGTTTTTTTTTTTAATATTCTGTAAGTAAAGTGGCAAGAGTAAGGCATGAGATGTAGTAAAGTGATACTAATTTTAAAGAGCATACCAAGTTCTAATTGTTTTGACTCTAACTGTAGAGCTCAGCTGCAAAGCCCCCCTATTGTTTGGCTCTCTCCTTCTTTTGAGGGAGAAGAGGAAATAAAATGAGAAGTCCCAGTAACATTTAGACTCTAAAAAATCTAGTGGATTAAATAAAAAGGCATCTACAGGATTACTTTCTACTTATTAAAATAACAAAATACAGTAAAAAATAGAGAAGCAACTTGTCTCCTTCCTCTAGTGAGATATAAAGGCAATTTCCTCCCACATGACGGTTTTTATGTATGGATATACATTAACACATTCCAGAGGAAAGTCACCAATAGCCAGCATATTTTCTGACTTTTTTTCCAAGTGACTCACAGTACTTATGTACAAAATGTATTGCACTGGTGCTATCTTTGAAATGATTCCAACACACAAAAGCTGAGAATTTTCACAATGGCCTGTGGGAAGTAGCAAGGTCAGCCATGGAAGTAACAATCAACATAAGTATCTTAAGGAATAAAAACTACAAAGTCAAAGGAAAAAACATAATGTGTATGAAAAAGAAATAGGCCAAATGTACAAGTCAGGCTATTATAAAATGCAGACAACGATAGACAACACCAATATAGCATGTACTAGGTGCTCAGTAAATAAAAGCATGACTCATCTGGCCTTGCTGTATAAAAAAATAGGTTTGAAGAACACTTCTGAAAAGGTCACACTGCACTTGATACTGAAATGGAAGCTAATCTACTTTGTATTTAGTCTAGAAAATAGAATTTTTCTTTCTGCCTCAAAGGTATCTAGTCAGAATCTGAGATAACACGTTATCCAACTCTAGTGCTTGCTTGTGGTATTCTGTAGTCTCCATGACAAAGCATGAGCTTTTGTTAGGTGTCAAAAACACTTAGGAATTGAAGGTAAGTGTGTTGGTTTGAAATGATGTATGTACCCTAGAAAAGCCATGTTTTAATCCTAATCCCATTTTGTAAAGGCAGTTGTTTCTTCTAATCCCTATTCAGTACTGTATGTTTGAAACTGTAATCAGATCATCTCCCTGGAGATGTGATTTAATCAAGGGTGGTTGTTATGCTGGATTAGGCAGAGGTGTGTCTCCACCCATTTGGGTGGGTCTTGATTAGTTTCTGGAGTCCTATAAAAGAGGAAACATTTTGGAGAATGAGAGAGATTCAGAGAGAGCCAGAGAAGAACGACACAGCCATGAGAAGCAGAGAGCCCACAAGCCGGTGACCTTTGGAGATGAAGAAGGAAAATGCCTCCTAGAGAGCTTCATGAAACAGGAAGCCAGGAAAGAAAGCTAGCAGATGATGCCTTGCTCACCATGTACCCTTCCAGCCGAGAGAGAAACTGTGACTGTGTTCACCAAGTGCCCTCTCACTTGAGAAAGAAACCTTCACCAGCCTTCTTGCACCAAGGTATCTTTCCCTGGATGCCTTTGATTGGACATTTCTACAGAACTGTTGTAACTGGGACATTTTTTCAGCCTTAGAACTGTAAACTAGCAAGTTATTCAATTCCCCTTTTTAAAAGCCATTCTGTTTCTGGTATATTGCATTCTGGCAGCTAGTAAACTAGAACAGTAAGACAGAGGCAGTTAAAAAGTACTGACTTCTTTTTTTTAATTAGAGAAGTTGTGAGCCTACAAAACAGTCATGCTTAAAATACAGGATTCCTTGTCATTATGGCAGGGTGTTGAAAATTGATAGTAATTAATATTTTAAAATTTTAACTTACTTGTGAGACTAAAGCAAAAATGTTTATTTGGTACAAAACTTATATTTTGACTAGTGCATTTCCTAATATAACTTATGTAGATGGTTTAATTTAACACCATAAGTACATGGAACCTTGAGTAGGGCATGTGACTTTGTTGGTTTGTCCAGAGTGATGCCCCAATAAATCCCAGAGTGATTGGAACACTGAATTAAAAACTATTTGCAAAGTCCCAATGTTGAGAAAGGGGGAAAATTCAACTTTCCCAAGTTGAATTCTTGATATTCTCCCAAGCAAGTGCGGACAACCAAAGCTATAGGCTGAGCTCCCAAATCTTGGGGTTTGTTCATATGAAACTTAACCCCACAAAGGATAGGTCAAGCCTACTTAAAATTAGGCCTAAGAGTTACCCCCAAGAGAACCTCTTTTGGTGCTCAGATGTGGCCTCTCTCTCCAGCCAACACAACAAGCAAACTCACTGCCCTCCACCTGTCTATATGGGACATGACTGCCAGCGGTGTGGACCTTCCTGGCAACATGGGACAGAAATCCTAGAATGAGCTGAGACTCAGTATCAAGAGATTGAGAAAACCTCGACCAAAAGGAGGAAGAGCAAAATGAGACAAAATAAAGTGTCAATGGCTGAGAGATTTCAAACAGAGTCCAGAGGTTATCCTGGAGGTTATTCTTACATATTAAATAGATATCACCTTGCTAGTCAAGATGTAATGGAGAGGCTGGAGGGAATTGCCTGAAAATGTGGAGCTGTTGTTTCTGATGCTTCTTTTATCTACCTTATCAACAGACCAGTAGAACATATGGAATAAAAATAAATAATAGGGGGAACAAATGTTAAAATAAACTTAGATTGAAATGCTAGTGATCAATGAAAGGGACAGGTAAGACATAAGATATGTATGATTCTTTTTCTGTTTTCTTTTTATTTCTTTTTCTGAATTGATACAAATGTTCTAAGAAATGATCATGATGATGAATATGCAACTATGTGATGATATTGTGAATTACTGATTATATATGTAGAACGGAATGGTATGTTAAGAATGTTTGTGTTTCTTTCTTGTCATATTTTTAAAAGAAATTTAAAAATCAATAAAAAAAATACAGGATTCCTGTACAACACCCCATCATCAACATTTAGCCCTGGTGTGGAACACTGTTACTATTAAGGATAGCATTTTAAAAAATAATTGTACTATTTTTTTTTAATCAATGGTTACCTTTGTTACAATTGATGAAAAATTATAATTTTTTAAATCTATTGTCTATTGTCTACATTAGGTATATATTTTTCTCATATACTACTCTATTATTACCACTTTGTATTAGTATCAAACATGTCATAACACATGAAAGAACAAACTTATATTTGTACTATCAACTATAGTCCGTTGCCTATACTGGGGTTCACTGTGCTGTATAGTCCTATGTTCTTTTAATTTCAATTGTAATATATACAACCTAAAGTTTCCTCTTTTAACCACATTCACCTATACAGTTCAGTGCTGTTGATTACATTTACAATAATGTGCTACTACCACCACCATCCACTTTCAAACCTTTACCATCAGCCTAAATAGAAATTCTGTACAAGTTAAGCAACAACTACCCATTCTCTAACTCCAATCTATCTCCTGATAACATATTCTAGATTCTAACTTCATGAGCTTGCTTATTACAATCAGTTCATAAGAGTGAAGTCATATAATACTTGTCCTTTTATGTCTGGCATATTTCACTCAACTTAATATACTCAAGGTTCATCCATGTCCTCATATGCATCAGGACTTCATTCCTTCTTACATACGAATAACAGCCCATTGCATGTATATACCATATTTTGCTTATATACTGATCAGTTGATGGGCACTTGGGTTGCTTCCATCTTTTGGCAATTGTGAATAACACTGCTATGAACATCGGTGTGCAAATGTATGCTTGAGTCCCCGGCTTTCAGTTCTGGGTATATGCCTAGTGGCAGAATTGCTGGATCTTATGATTCCATATTGACCTTCCTGAGGAACTGCCAAATCGTCTTCTACAGTAGCTACACCATTTTACATTCCTACCAACAATGAATGAGTGTTCCTGTATCTCCACATCCTCTCTAACACCTGTAGTTTTCTGATTTTTTTCATAGTGGTCTTTCTAGTAGGTGCGAAATGATATCTCATTGTGGTTTTGGTTTGTGTTCTGGTTTGCTAGCTGCTGGAATGCAACACACCAGAGACAGATTGGCTTTTAAAGAAGGGGATTTATTTCATTAGCTCTTCAGAGGAAAGGCAGCTAACTTTTATCTGAGGTTCTTTCTTACGTGGGAAAGCAGAGGATGATCTCTGCTGGCCTTCTCTCTAGACCTCTGGGTTCCAACAAATTTCCCTGGGGTGAGTCCTTTCTGCATCTCCAAAGGCCTGGGCTGAGCTGCGAGTGCTGAGATGAGGTATGCTGAGCTGCCTGGGCTGTGCTGTTGTGCTCTCTCATTTAAGCACCAACTAATTAAGTCAAACATCATTCACTGCAGCAGGCATGCCTCTTAGCCAACTGCAGATGTAATGAGCAACAGATGAGATTCACATACCATTGGCTCATGTCCATAGCAATAGAACTAGGTGCCTTTACCTGGCCAAGTTGACAACTGACTCTAACTACCACAGTTTGCATTTTCCTAATAATGAGGTTGAACATTTTTTCATGTCCATTTTCTCTTTGGAAAAATGTCTGTATAAGTTTTCTGCCCATTAAAAAAAATTAGGCTGTTGGTCTTTTTATTGTTGAATTGTAGGATTTCCTTATATATCCTGGATAGTAAACACATATTGGATATGTGGTTTCCAAACATTTTCTCCCATTTTTCATTTTCTTGAAAAAGTCTTTTGAAGCACAAAAGCTTTTAATGTTGAGGAGGTCTCATTTATCTATTTTTTTATTTCATTACTTGGGTTTTGGGTGTCAAGTTTAAGAAACCATTGCCTAACACAAGATCTTGAAGATGCTTCCCTACATTTTCTTCTAGGCATTTTATGGTCCTGGTTCCTATATATAGGTCTTTGATCCACTGGAATTAATTTTTGTATAGTGGTCCTCTTTTATTGTTTTGCATATGGATGTCTAGTTCTCTCAGCACTATTTGTTGAAGAGACTGTTCTTTTCCAGTTGAGTGGACTTGGGGCACTTGTCATAGATCAATTGGCAATAGATGTGAAGATATATTTCTGAACTCAGTTTGATTCATTGGTTTATATATCTCTTCTTATATATAACAGTAAGTATCATGCTCTTTCAACCCCTGAGCTTTGTAATATGCTTAAAAGCTAGAAATCTGAGTCCTTCACATTTGTTGTGCTTCACATTTGTTGTTCAAGAGGTTTTGTTCAAGTCCTTCACATTTGTTGTTCAAGAGGTTTTGGCTATTTGGGGCCCCTTACTCTTCGAAATGAATTTGATAGTTGGCTTTTCCATTTCTTCAAAGTATGTTGTTGGGAATCTTACTGGGACTGCATTGATTCTATAGATCAATTTGGGTAGAATTAGCATCTTAATAGTATTAGTCCTCCAATCCATGAACACAGCTGGGTCTTTTTTATTTCTTTTAGCAATATTTTATAGCTTTCTGTGCACAAGTTCTTTACATCCTTAGTTATATTTATGCCCAGATACTTGATTCTTTTAATTTCTACTGTATATAGAATTATTTCCTTGATTTCCTCCTCAGATAGTTCATTACTAATGTATAGAAACACCACTGATTTTTGCATTTTGATCTTATATCCTGCCCCTTTGCTGAACTTGTTTATTAGCTCCAGGAGCTTTGCTGTAGATTTTTTCTTTTTTGACTTTTGTATATAAGATCATGCCATCTGCAACTTAGGAAAAGTTTTACATCTTCCTTTCCAATTTGGATGCCTTTTATTTCTTGCCTAATTGCTTTAGGTAGAACTTCTAGCACAATGTTGAATAACAGTTGTGACAGAGAACATCCTTGTCTTGTTCCATATGTTAGAAGGAAAACTTTCACATTGAGTATAATGTTAGCTGTGAGTGTTTCATATATGTCCTTTATCATTTTGAGGAAGTTTCCTTCTATTTCTATCTTTCAAAGTGCTTTTATCTAGAAATGATGCTGGATTTTATCAAATGCCTTTTCTGCATCAATCAGGATTATCATGTCATTTTTTCCCTCTTGATTTGTTAAGGTGTTACATTAATTGATTTTCTTGTGTTGAACCACCCTTGCGTACTTGGGATAAAACCCACTGATCATAATGTATAATTCTTTAATGTGCTGTTGGATCAAATTTGCACACATTTTATTGAGGATTTTTGCACTATATTCATTAGATAAATTGGTCTTTAATATTCTTTTATTATAGTATCTTTACCTGACTTTGGTATTAAGGTCATGTTTGCATCATAGAATGAGCTAGGTAGTGTTCCTTCCTCTTCAATTTTTTTGAAGTTTGAGTAGGATTGGCATTAATTCTTTGAATGATTATAGCACTCACCTGTGACACCATCTGTTTCTGGGCTTTTCTTTGTTGGGAGGTTTTGATGACTGATTTAACCAGTTTACTTTTAATTGCTATTGAGGCCTTCTATTTGCTTTATTCAGTATAGGTAGTTCGTGTGTTTCTAGGAATTTGTCCATTTCATCTAAGTTGTCTAATTTGTTGGCATACGTTGTTCATAGTATCCTGTTTTATGATCCTTTCTATTTCTGTGGTGTCAATTGTAATGTCCCCCTTCTCATTTCTGAGTATACTTATTTGCATCTTCTCTTTTTCTGTCTTTGTCAGTTTAGCTAAGAGTTTGTCAATTTTATTGATCTTTTCATAGAAACAATTTTTGGTTTTGTTAGTGCTTTTTTTTAATATTCAATTTGGACTAGTATCAATAGAGTTGATTTTACCTGTAGAATTCTGTTAGGTCATAGGAGATTCTGCACCCATAATTGCTGAAAGCTGAGATAATTGCCATGCAATGCAAATCTCCATCCTCTAGCATTAACTTTGGTTATGAAACAGTGAAACGTGTTACTTCATATCACTGGCAAGCTCCTGGGTCCTTGGTGCCTAGCTCATCTGGAGGGTGAATTAATATCCGGCAGTTAAAAGATATGGCTATTTTGTTATGTTGCCTCCTGAGACCAAAGAACTCCATTTACTAGTGATTTGGGTAGCAGATTCTTCACAAAAATTCTGCATGATCTCCCATGTGCACTATGCTGTAGATGCTGGTATTCATTAATCTCCTCTCACTGTAAGTCAAGCAGCTGGTCACATTCTCTGACACAAATACAGCTCTCCCTTCACAATTCACAATAAAGAAAAATTAATCCAAAGCTTTTAGAAGAGGTCCAAAAGATTCCTTTTCAATCACTCCTTGACTACTCAATGAGATGTCTGATTTCTGTACATTAATATCAGTTGTTGATTTCTGTTGTTTCACTCTCTTTATTAACTGTATTTGATTAACTGTCTTCTTCAAAATCTTGCATTTGTCTGGTTTTACATTCAAGCTGTCAATGTCACTGATATTGGCAGATAGGAACCAGCTAGCACTTCTGAATTTCTTGCTCCTGGGTGCCTCTTTTCGGTGCTTGATGCCAATGTGTCACATGGCAATCCTCTTCTCTTATGTGAGTCTAGGCTAGTAGGGTCAGATGAACCATCTCCAAGGCCACTCATGTTGAAAAACTTCACACCTGGGAGACTTCTTTGTTTATAATGAGTCTTTAAAACAGATATGGTCAAATCTCCTGCTCCAGAGGGTAGTCTACAGGGAAATGGAGTAACACGTTTTCCAGTGATAGCTTTTGTCTCTTCATTCTTACTTCATTTAAGATAAATTATACAAGCCACTCATTTATTTCTAAACCAGTCAGAGCAGTATGTAGTGATCTCTTAGCAGATTATTCCATTCTCTGATTAGTTTTAAGGAGAGCTTAGAATAACTAGAAATTCTAAATGTTGGTATCTTTATTTGGAGCAAAGATCCCTATAGTATGATCTTGCCTGATGGTCCTTGATTTTATCACCAGAATCAATTCCAGTTACATTTTCATTAGTATGAAAATACTGTCTACTGCTGCTGCCTCAGGGTGGCACTGACTGGCACTAGGCTCACTTGCAACCGTGGTGGCCACTGCTGTGGCCTCCGCGGTGCCGTAGGTCTTTGGCCCTCTCATTGTGAGCAGGTGTCCCCTGCCATGGGGGGGTGGATGCAGAACAAATACGGCGTGGGCTCCACTCGAGGGAGCAGCAGAGAGGAGGGCTACAAGGAACTCGGGGCCATGGCCCAGCTGCCTGCAGAAAGGGCCCATGTGAGTCACGCCAGACTTCCACTCTCCTGGCCAGAAGAACAGGCACCTCCTCACGGCTGCCATCCTGTCTTCCTCTTTCTAGGGTGCTACTGCCGCCCCCCTGATCACAGCCCCACCCCACTGATATTTTTATTGTACTGAACATTATAAAATAATTGGGTGAACAAATGGGGTGTGGAATGATTTTTCCTAAAAGCAAAGTTGATTAGCCTTTGCACAAAAAGCATGCTATTGGTTCCTTATTAAAATCTCAGTTCAACAGCCTAATTCAAAGGCCCTCCATAATATGTCCCTAATTTTCCTTCCTAACTTGATCTTTTACTATTCCATATCAGAAACCACTCAAACTAGAATAACTGCTATTATCTGAACATGCCTTAGGCTTTTCAGCCCTCATGCTACCTTTCACATGTAGGCTTTAAATGAATTAACCTACTTTCATTCACCCTTGTCAAAATCCCACCCATTGTTCCCTTTCTAACTGGAATGCACACTTCCATCATCGTCATTACCTCCACCCATTAATATAGACAACTAGAAGCATTTTTTATACATGAAAGATAGCAGTTTGTTTAACCAAAGATTTCTTAAATTATGAAAGTAATTCAATCATCCAAGAACTCCAAACTCATATCTGTATATGTGTATTTAATTTTATTTTGTATATACCACTATGACCTTATTATAATTGAATCCAAAGCAGCATTTTTTTATGGTTAGTCAACTCCACAAAGACAATAATACTGCTGTGGAAGACCAAAGGGGAAGAACTGATACATTTATTTACAATCTCCTATACTGTAAACATTTAATTTATCTACTGTTACTGATTTATAATGAGAGAGCTTTACATAGAAAAGGATTATGCCCTGTATTTCTATACATATTCAGCAACAGCATATAATAGAGCATCGGATTTTTCATTAGCATTATGCTTTCTTTAGATAATTATTTAAACTTTCAAAACAATTAAATATATTTAAGTGCTATACAACTAAAACTCCTTAAGCCAACATATTTGGTTTATAATTTCATTTTCAGAATAAAGTGCGATAAGCAACCTGGCAATCAACACTTTCTATAAGAACAAAACTACCTTTAAACATTAATTTACAAGATAAAATACAATGTTTATTTGAGATAGCTGAAATTATAGCGCAAAGTCACTGTCACATGTATAATAGGAGGATTTTTTTTTTTGCATGACATGAAGCTTTGAAATTAACTGATGAATTATTGCCACAATGGCTTATTATTGGTTTTCCTACAAAAGAGGATAAGAACTACTAGTATATTCTGTCTTTTCACTTTTTGAGGTCACTTGACAGTTAAGTTTACAAATTTCATAAGTCTAGGAGTTACAATATTGTCTACTATAATCACTGCCCTTTTGTAAGAGTAAATGCTAATAGTAATAACAGATATCACTAAGTTAAAAAATCACAAGGTTTTTTTTTTCCTTTTGAACAGGAATAATCCATATTTGGGGAGTTTGCGTGCAACAAGGCTAAAACAACAGAACTATAAAACAGTATATCTGACACAATATGTTGAAGAAATATTTATCTGTTTCATAGTTTTTGTATTTTTAATGCCCTGCAATGCTACAAATACATAAGTACTATACTTTATTGCTTAATATATTAAATCCAATAGATTAAAAAAAAACCCTACCCATCTCTCTAGGGTTAGTTCAACCATCTTCTGTTTAATGGAAAACTTCTTGAATTGTTCATGGTCTCCTGTACTTCTTTCTTCAGAAGTGGCTTTCTGCATTCCACAAGAATCTGGCTCAATTTGCAAAGGCTTCTCTTGTGGCAATTATGTCAGACTGGGAACCTGGTTATTTCTATAAATTGCTTTACATTCACTACTAGTTTATAAATTCTTAGAGCAGAATCCTTTTCTCAGTTTCGATCCTCACAGCATCTAACATATTGCTCTGCCCAGAAAGGTAATAAATCCTTATTTATTTATCAAATGATAAGCATAAAGCACTCACCTACATTAGCAAAGAAGACAGAAGTCCTTAAATATCTAGGCATTAGATTTACTTAATTTCTGGTGGCTCGAAGTTTATTTTGGGGATAAAAAATAGGTTCCTTTATTATACTATTCATTAAACTTCATTATAATTTATTTACAGTGTTTGTTTTCTCCACTAGTTATGAGCTTGAGAACAAGTTTTGTTTCCTATCCTGGAACTGTACCTCATATATAGAATGAACTAAATAAATATGTACTGTAATGAATTAAGGCAATTATTTAATAGAATCTTTACTAAAAAATACATAAAAGATCTTCTACTTATATGCACTGAGATTTTCAGGAAATGGGGTCTAATATTTAGCTAAAAACTTCAGAAAGTGCTGGTCTGATGTGTTCCTTGACAGTATTTGTACTTATGTAATCTGTCCCTTGAGCCCTCCCTGCAGTTGTCTATGGTTATTATGGGAAGTAACCCCACAAGATTTTCCTGTCTCATTTCCAAGAATTATACAAATAACCAGGGAAACTGTTTTCCTTGAAATAATATTTTACAATTTTTATTTGTACAATAGAATACACAAAGATGTATACAGTCCAGACATCATGAAAAATACTTATCAATAAGGACATAAAGCACAATAACAAGGATAAGTACCAAAAGGTTTACAATGGAAGTAGCAAGAATGGCCAAAACAAACAAACAAAAAACAACAAACAAAACCAAAAGCAAAACAACCAAACAAAAACCATAAAACAACATTCTACCTACAGAAGAAATAACAGGGATAAATAGTAAGTCGAGACTCAGCTTGAGCATTTGGTAAGCTATCAACAAAGAACAATTTTATGAGAAGCTACTCTTTTACTTTGCTGACACACAATATCATTAGATAATTTATAGCATGTGGGATAGGAACATAAGTCTAAATGAACATATAGCCAGCAATAACCCAGTGTGCTACACTTCCACAACTTTAAAATGACATTTTTTGCTCTGATAAACAGAAACTAATATATAACCACTGTAATCAATGTCATTTTTTAATGCCAGTGCACGCATCATTATAGACACTACAACATGTGTAGCTTAAGATGTACTGCTAAATTTCTTACTTCAAAAGAAGAGATTACACATGGTAAATTTATCTAAATAAAGGGTCCCAAGGACAAGCTTTGACTCAGTGAACGTTTTGGAAATAGAAGCTAGGAGCTTTTATGGTAACAATCTTAAAAAATAGGTGTGAAAGGAACAATGCTAATAAAGGAACAACTTTAATTGACATAAACTCTACCTCACAAACAAGCAAAGTCAATTATTGATTGACCAGAGTAGATTAGAGATGGTTTAGAAACAACAGGGGTCCTGAGGTATGCTCATTAACCTAGTAGATCCTGGTAATTAGGGAGTATGGATTAGCAGTAAGAGGGCTGAAGGAAAGGAGCCTGGATTTAGAACCGGGATACTGTAAGGGAGTGATCTAGGCATCCCCTCTCACTTCAAAGAATAACGTGCTATAACTTTAATGTGGTTAGCATTACCCTACATATTACCCTTTCATAGAACTTATGAATTATCAGTAACATCTTTTTCTCCTCTTCTACCTTCACATTATCGCCTGCTAATTAATAGGTAATAGTAATCTATTTTTCTTTTCCTGAAGGTTGGCAAGGAAAGTCAGGAGTTTCAAGAAAGCAAAGGTTATTCTTGAGAAGAAAACAATAAACCATGTATATACAAGACTGTCAACAGTCTCAAGTCTTGTTCTATCTAAAGTTTTCAGGAATATCTTAAATCATAGTGTGTATTATCAGACACAGCATCTGCTAACACAGCAGAAGTTGGACTTGCAACATGATATAAAGTTGTTAGAAAAGGGCAAAAGGTAGTTCAGCTAGTGGCTGAACATCACAAAAGAGTTCATGGCTGCCTCTGGCCAACAAACTTCAAGTAATGGTGGGTGATATGTTGAAATCAGATTTGCCATATTTTGATGCTTGTGTGACAAAATTTGCCTTATCAGATATCTCTTCTTTTGTTTTCAAGCTGTTGCTGCAGTGACTTTTCCCCCCATAATGCACATTGCAGTATGCCTAGAGGTGTCCCAGATGTCTTTTCTGGTATTTCACTTTATGTAATTCTTTTTCTTTTTGCTCCTCAGTCTGACTCCTTTCAATTGCCTGGTCTTGGGTTCATAGATTATTTTCTTCTGCCAGCTACAGTCTATTATTTAAACCCTCCTGGGAATTTTTCGTTTTAGTTATTGTAGTCTTCAACTCTAGTAGTTCTGTTTGGTTCCTTTTAAAAATTTCTATCTCTTTGAGATTCTCATATTGCTCATTCATTATCTTCCTGATATCCTTTAGTTCTTTTACTGTATTTTCCTTCATCTCCTTGAGCATACTGAAGATTTTTTTTTTAAAGTCTTTGGTATGTCCACAGTCTGGTCTTCATTGTTAATGTTTTCTGGATTTTTATCCTCTTCCTTAAGATACTTGATCATTTCCTGTTTCTCTGTTTGTCTTGTAATCCTTTGTTGCACACTATAATTTTTATGTTTTAAAACTGGAAAGTCTGTAGTGCATTTTCTTATATAACTTATATAACAGCTTAATTGAACACCATAGTACATGGAACCTTGAGTAGGGCATGAGATCTTGTAGGTCTGTTCAGACTGATGCCCTTATAAATCCCAGAGTGATCTGAACAGTGAATAAAAAAGTATTTGCAAAGTCCCCTCAGGGAAATGGTGAGAAAGGGGAAAAATTCAACTTCCCTAACTGGAGAATTCTTGATATTCTCAGAAGCAATGGGAACAACCAAAGCAATAGGCTGAGCCCTCAATCTTGGGGGTTGTTCATATGAAACTTAACCCTGCAAAGGATAGGCTAAGCCTACTTAAAATTAAGTGGCTTACTTAATTAATTAAGTGACTCTTAAAAAATCTAAGAGTCACCCCCAAGAGAACCTCTTTTGTTGCTCAGATGTGGCCTCTCTTTCTCAGCCAACACAACAAACAAACTCACTGCCCTCCCCCTCTCTATGTGGGACATGACTCCCAGAGGTGTGGACCTTCCTGGCAATATGGGACAGAAATCCTAGAATGAACTGGGACTCAGCATCAAGGGATTGAGAAAACCTTCTCGACCAAAAGGGGGAAGAGCGAAATGAGACAAAATAAAGTGTCAATGGCTGAGAGCTCAAATAGAGTTGAGAGGTTATCCTGGAGGTTATTCTTATGCATAACATAGATACCACCTTTTTAGTTGAGGTGTGATGGAGAGGCTGGAGGGAACTGCCTGAAAATGTAGAGCTGTGTTCCAGTAGCCATGTTTCTTGACGATGACTATATAATGACACAGTTTTTGCAATGTGACTGCGTGATTGTGAAAACCTTGTGTCTGATGCTTCTTTTATCTCTGGAATAGACAGATGAGTAAAACATATGGATTAAAAATATATAAATAATAAGGGGAACAAATGTTAAAATAAATTTAGTAGATTGAAATGCTAGTGATCAATGAAAGGGAGGGGTAAGGGGTATGGTATATATGGATTTTTTCTGTTGTCTTTTTATTTCTTTTTCTGAATTGATGCAAATGTTCTAAGAAATGATCACGATGATGAATGTACAACTATGTGATGATACTGTGAGTTACTGATTACATATATGACATATATGTAGAATGGAATGATCATATGGTAAGAATGTTTGTGTTTGTATGTTGGTATGTTTAATAAAAAAAAAGGTAAGTCTGGGATTTATTCCTTAAAATGTGTGTTTCTTGCTATTGTAACCAGCTAGCGACATGATAAAGATTTTCTTCAGTTCGGTCCTCCTATCAGAAAGTTCACCCAAGACAGATGCCAAATGTAGGTCTTCCTTGTCTTTTTGGTACCTGTGTCTTGTACTGGGCTAATGTTTTCTAGTGACCTTAGGAGTTCCCTGTTTACAGGAATGTGAATGCCCTTCTATTTCCCAGGAAGGACCTTCTCCTTTGCCAGATTTAAAGCCTTTATCCCAGGTTGTTTACCTCAATTGTTTCTTACACTGCTTTCAGTTGTCTCAAGCTGCTTTTGCCTGGAGAGCAAAATCTGGGAGGAGGGGGACACTGTGGAGTGGAATTTCCCAAGTCAGTCTTTCCCAGCCAGAAAGAGGCTAGGTACCCACAAATGGAGCAATGGCAGACTCCAAACTGCCCTGAAGAGGGGATTAGGAAGGGGCAGAAAAGGTGATAGAAATTCTTCCACAGCTCCCTAAAGTTGCATTTTTTTTCACCTGCTCAGCAAATGCAGCCCTTCAACTGTCCTCTGCAGCTCTGAGGAGGCATATCGCCCTTAAGTCTTCTCTTCTGTCTTTGTCCAGGGTGGGTTGGGACAATGGTGACCTCAGATCTGAGCCCTCTGTGCTCTGAAGTAGCTAATCAAAAGCTATGATTAGCAATTGACCTTTGCCCACCCCAGATCTTGGGGAAATGGACTCTTATGTTCCTTTCTGGCATCAGCAAGCTATACCAGGAGCCAGACCCCAATGTGAACTACTGCAAGAGGAGGGGCTGGGTGACACTAATGTCTTGCGGACAGACCAATATATTGGTATTTACTGTAATTTACCAGGCTCTTTGTCCCTCTTTTCCCTGGATGCTGTACAGTGTTCTACTGAACCCTGGAACTTTGCAGACAGTTCTCAACTGTTTAATAGTTGTTTTAGTGGAAGGATTGATTTCTGGAGCCTCCTACTCCATAACATTCCTACAATTCTTCTGGCCCTCCAAATTTTGATGACTCATTTAATTCAAATGGTCTTTCTGAGCAATTTGTGAGATTCTGGCTTTTGACTTTGAGCAAACAATAGTCAGAACCAAAGATGAAGAGAGCAGAGAACTATTTGGCAAAACTGATAAGTGAAACAGTTTTTTTTTTCTAGATATACAAGATGGAAAACTATTATACAACAGCATTCACTAAAGTAATGACTTTCATGTTTTTTTTGAAAGTAACCCACAGTAAAATTCTCACCTTACTTTTCAAAAACTTGGTATCACAGACATCTACATGCAAACATTTATATAAATGTACATACATATTTTTTTATTTTTTTAATTTTTAAATTTTTTTATTTATTAACAGAAAGAAAGAAAGAAAAAAGAAATTAACACATCATTAGAAATCATACCGTTCTACATATGCACTCAGTAATTCTTAACATCATCACATAGATGCATGATCATCGTTTCTTAGTACATTTGCATCGGTTTAGAGGAACTAGCAACACAACAGAAAAAGATATAAAATGTTAATATAGAGAAAAGAAATAAAAGTAGTAATAATAGTAAAAAAAAAACCCTATAGCTCAGATGCAGCTTCATTCAGTGTTTTAACATGATTACTTTACAATTAGGTATTATTGTGCTGTCCATTTTTGAGTCTTTGTATCTAGTCCTGTTGCACAGTCTGTATCCCTTCCGCTCCAATTATCCATTATCTTACCCTGTTTCTAACTACTGCTGGACTCTGTTACCATGACCCAGCAATACCATTGCTAGGTATCTACTCAAAGGACTTAAGGGCAAAGACACAAACGGACATTTGCACACCAATGTTTATAGCAGCGTTATTTACAATTGCAAAGAGATGGAAACAGCCAAAATGTCCATCAACAGAAGAATGACTAAATAAACTGTGGTATATACATACGATGGAATATTATGCAGCTTTAAGACAAGATAAACTTATGAAGCATGCAATAACATGGATGGACCTAGAGAATATTATGCTGAGTGAGTCCAGCCAAAAACTAAAGGACAAATACATACATATTTTTATTCTAGTTTATTAAAAATACTAATTTGTCCATTAAATTGATTTTAAATGTACTATTGTATTTGTGATCTGCAGTTTGAGAAATAGAGTTTTAAAAGATTAAGTGTGAGGCAGTCTTTGTGAAGAATAGCAAATCAGTTATTAGGTTGACTATGGAAATGGAGAAGATTAGAAACAGCATAAGAAGTTATTTATGAACTATATTAAAGTGAGATTTGGAATTTAGGCAATGTTAGCATGGTAACTAAAAGGCTACACAATTTAACATACACTAAAAATTATTTATGAAACAGCATGGCCCTTTGGAACTCAACTTAAGAGAGTGAGTTCCTTAAGGGCATCTTACAGCACACATAGTAAGTACTCACTATAATAAATGCAGATATAGAACTTAGTAAGTGCTCAATATATTAATTCACTCTTCTATTTATCCAGCACTGTGCTGGGCACTACTCATAGAGAAGAGATTGTTAAGGGGGATCCTAACTGAGATTTGATGGTGTGGTAGAAGAAGAAATATCTGAGAATCAGACTTTAAAAATGAGTAAGAGTTAACTGGGAAAGTAAAGTCCAATAATGGGGTAAAAATAGGTCAAGGTGAGGGAAGAACATGTGCAAAGAGCCCGAGGGGACAGGCAAAAGAGCTCAGTGGCTTTGAAAATTGAAAGTAGGCCAGTATGGTTGGAGAAGAGTCAGTGGAGAGATTTTATGGATTCTGAATTTTGTTCTAAATGAAAAAACAAAACAAAATACCTATAACACAACAAAAAGAAAAAAATATATCCACTGAATGTTAAATCGAATGCAGAAACCAAATTAATTTTGCCCTTGATCTGGTTCACAAGGACAGTTTTAAAGTTATAGAACATAAACTATAAGGCAAGTGTATTTGACACAAAGAACACTGATTTAATTTCTTGCCAAAGCAGGCACTTATTGAAAGCACATGTACTACATTAAAAAGGATCCTAAAGTTTTATGTGCCATATTTGATAAGGGATCTAATTTATATTCTGGCATTTAGCTGGAAGCCTAGATGAGTGATGAAGCAACATAATAAGGACCTCATTTTTCTCTGTTCTTTTACAGACGTGTCATATTCACTTGGTCACTGGCAATTCCAATTAGTACAAACTGATGTACTAAGTTCAAATAAAGGTCAAAGGTCAGGAACAAGCTAAGACCATCTCTAAGGGAAAATGAAGCAACCTGGTAATCAGTAAAAATGTATTTGCACCCATTCCAATGTACTCTTAAATCCTTGAATCCACCCCCAAATCAGAATCTTCATTGCATTTTTATCTATTCCAATCACTCTAATTCTGTACCAAGTGCCCTAGATACATATCTTAAAAAAAAAAAGGCCTCATTAGTTTTTAAAAAATGGCCATACTTATTCAAAAGCATTTATTTAGAATCCACTATATGTCAGGCATTGTGAAAGACAGAGAGCCATGAAAAAAAAAAAAGGCAACCCACACATACAAGAATAATTCCCTTGTAATTCCCCTCTACTTTACACAATTAATATTGGTGTTTTGTTGTCTCATTTTCCTACTAGGCTGTCTACCTGGCTCAGCACTGCATGAAGAGTAGTGTATGGCTCATAGCAGGCATTTAATTTTTTTAAAAGTGGTTTTTAGGAACTTAGGGAATGCTGGAAAAGCTGTTCACATACTCAAGAGCATTAGATGTAAACAAGCATGATACAACCCCACAACCAAATTTCATTTATACTTAATTCTAGACCATAAAATCTGAGGGTAAACTCTAGGGATCTATTAAAAAAAATTACACGGCAAAGGAGAAACAGTAAAACTGAGTCACAAAGACTTATGAGAGCTCTTAGCACATGTCTAAGAGGACAAAACTTATCCTCATAATGCATCTTACAAAAGTTCTATAAATATCCAGATTCTCAATTTTGAATTCTAATATTCTTTGTACACAGAAACATATTTCTATGTACTAGGATCACTCATATATAATAAGAATATAAAGTGGCAACTAGTTTAATTGAAGTAGAAACGGAGAATTTTCAGGGTTCTGCTTTCTTAGACAAATCTTATACAAGGTTTCACGTGAGCAATAGAGTCAACCAAAATATATTCCTAAATGAAACGTTTTCTTTTTTGGTATTAAAAAAATAATAGTAAAGTTCAAAGCTTTTCAGATTTTGTACCTGCAAAATGACGGGATAGATTCAGAAGGTCTCTTAAGGAAACCCTTTAGTTCCAAAGACAGTGGACAAATGATTAGTGACAAAGTGTATTTTCTGAGTGTGGTATGATTAAATAACTGAAATTGATTTGTGGGGTTACGACTTGCAGGGGAGGAGTTTTTGTGAATTAGAGTCAACAAAAGAATTCTTGTTTAAATTACACTTAAATAATTGTGCTTCTTTTATTGTGAAAAATAACATAAATACAAAAAAAGGAAAAAATTTCAAAGCACATCACAACAATTAGTTATAGAACAGATTTCAGAGTTGGGTATGGGTTACAGTTTCATAATTTTAGTCTTTTTCTTCTGGCTGCTCCGAGACACTGGAAACTAAAATAAATATCAATATAATGATTCAATAGTCATATTCATTTGTTAAACCTATCTTCTCTTTTACAACACCACCTTCTCCTTTGATCTTTCTTCGATTCTTTAGGGGTATTTGGGCTATCCCTATTCTAATTTTTCATGTTAGAAATGGCTGTCGATAATATGAGATAGGGGGATGGAAGCAGCTGAAGTTCTGGAGAGGCTGGCCCCTCTGCATTTCAGGACTTATCTGGCCTACGAACCCATTCGGAGTTTGTAGGTTTCTGGAAAATAATCATAGTGCAAGGAACCATTGTAAAATCTTAGATAAAGCCCTAGGTGTTGTTTGTTAGGGTTGGCAAGAATGGTTTTGATTAGGGTTTGGCAAATCACGATAAATTGTGTTATCTTTTTGATGTATCACCTTGGACAAGCTGAATTATCTTCCCAGTAATTCAATCAAACATGAATGTAAGTGCTACTGTGAAGAGATTTTGCAGACGCAATTAGAATCCCTGATCAGCTGACTTTGAGTTAATAGAAGGGGAGATGATCACAGGTGGACATGACCTAATCAAGTGAGCCCTTTAAAAGACAGTTTAAACTTTCCTTGTGCTGATAGGCTATAAACACTTGTGCCCATGGGTTCCAATCTACTCATGATCTTCCCTTCCTGGCTGGACCTTAGGCTTTTTTAGCCAATACCCAAGCACATAAGACAGTACCTTGTTGTAAGTCTATATTTCTGTATCTATAGCTGTCTTCTACCGGATGTACTTGTCTGGTTATACCTGACTCATATAATGATGCTGAAACAGTGAGCATCTTTATGTATTTTAACTGTCCCAACCAAATCCAATGAAATGAGTGGATGTGGGGATTAGGAACATGTATATTCAGATGAAACTGTGAGGTGTGCAAAGATTACTTTGACACCTATCCCCTGAATCATAGTATTCATCTTTTCCCTTACCTTAGACTCCTAGTTGTTTCTTTCTTTCCTTCCATAACCAAAACTGAGATGAGGAAAAGATTTTACACTTATTCACACTGTGGTGTTACTGGACAAATTTAATATGGTAAAATTTCTAGGAGTTTAAAATAGGGGTGAAAGCTTTTACACCAAAGTGTAAATGGCAAATGGTGATATGTCTCCCATAAACAAGAAAATAAGGAGACTCAGGCCTGCATAAACGCAGAAAACCACAGATGATCACTTGTACTGCTTACTTGTGAAAATGGCCACATTAGGTGTTTTCTGATGATTTTTTTTTCAGTTTACATTTTGGAAATGATTGTAACTAAACCTCCCTCATAAGTTACAATTTTTGGCACATAATCCTGCTACAAAAGAGACTGCAACATTTGGTTATATACAAACTACAACTTTCCATACACCAAAAAATACCAAAAATAAAATCAAAAGATGGGGGAAATATTTACAATACATGAAGGTCTTATTTCCCTAATAAACAAGGTAGGGAGGGTGGCGAAAAACTTAGTAGAAAAAAAAAAATCCAAAAGAAAGATGGGCAAAGAATAAAGTTGCTGACAGAAGATGAAAATACAAATGGCTTAAAAACATGAAGAGATATGGATCTTCAATAATAATTCTAGAAATGCAAATTAAATAATGAGATGTCATTTTAAATTTACCAGACTGGCAAAGTTTAAAACAACTTTTAACTGGAAATATGATTTGACAGAATCTCTCTTGAGGTAATCAAAACTTTAAAGATTTGTTTTCTAAGAACTGGCAATTCTACTTCTCAAGATTTATCCTATAGAAATAATTTCACAAAAGTATTAGATATATATTTGCCAGATTATTTATAACAACAAAACCTAGAAAAAACCCAATGTCCTCTAATAATAGCTGATGATAACTAAAACAGATAAGTTTGAACTAATAAGAGGTCTAACTATTTTATTAGGTAAAAAGCTGCAAAACAGAATGTGATTTTGTTAAAACTGACATTTTATAATAAAAAAATCTACTCAAACCAGAGATTATCTCATAATGAGGTATGGATGGAATTATGAAAGAGGTTCCTTCCTGCATTATATATTTCTGTAATGTCCAAATTTTAAACAATTATCCAGAAAAAAATAAATAAATTTCAAGTATAAGTTTACAATCATATCTCTGGCCATGTGTCCTGCTTTGTTGCAAATTATTTGGAGACAGAAGCATTCAATATTACACAGTTTATGTAATACCAAGTTACATCGCTTTTTTTTCATGGGTAGGCTCCAGGAATCGTACCCGGGTCTCCGGTATTGCAAGTGAGAACTGTGCCACTGAACCACCATTGCCTGCCCAAGTTACATAACTTTTAAATTATAAAGGGGATGAAAAGGTAAGCAGAAATACACACTTAATACATATTCCCATCACCAGTAGCGAAACATATATCTATATGGCTTCTAAACCGACTATTTTGTGTTTGAGGACTTATGATTTCAGTTAACAATATAAGATAATGAGAGAATAAAGCACTGGGTTCCTTCACTATATATGCAGTATAGCTGTTCCTAGTAGTTTCAGTACAGAATATTTAAAATACCAATTTGGAGATCCAGTGGCAATGAGTATGGTATAACCACTAGCTCAAACTGAAATTTATTTTGCTTATTTTATCCTTGTTTAGAAATAATTACACAGTAGAACCATACCTGAATATGCTATATAGCATTTGGGCTGTTTCAAATAAATACTGGATAAGATTTACAGTGACAGGGGCTGTGCCTTCTATTATATTTTTTTGAGGTTTGACAGCCTAAAATATACTCTAAAGAATGCAAAGATAAGGCAGAAGTGGGGACCTGACAGCTCAGATCACAGAAACCTAAGTCCTTTTCTATATACATTATTGTACAGCCTATGCTTAAATTTTACAAGAAATAATGGCAATAAAAAGGAATTAGGAGTTGGAAGTAAAAACCTAAAATCATGGAATTGTAACCCATACCAAACTCTGAAATCTGTTATACAACTAATTGTTGTGATGTGCTTTGAAATTTATTGCTTTTTTATATATATATTATTTTTCACAAAAAGAAAAAAAAGTCGATTATGATGATAAATGCACAGCTATATGATGATATTGTGAACCACTGACTGTACACTTTGGATGATTACATGGTATGTGAATATATAATATATAGCAATAAAAAAAAGGAACTAGCAGCATGCCTCCAACTGTTTCTGGCATCCTCCTCAATTCAACTTCTGAAACAGACACGTAAAGGAAGACAGTAGTAGAAAAGCTATGATTGGTCAATAAGACTAAGAAAATGTTTCTATGAATGTTTAAACCTCCTACCCCCCCAAACTGTCTGCATGGCACAAATAACTTGTACAGAAGATATATGGTTTAATATACAGTTAACAGAATCTCTGCTGGTCAAAACTAGTGAAGCTGTTCTTTTAGGTCAGTAGCAAAGAATATACACCACACTGTACAAAAGAGGTTAGAGACTCTTTTTTTTTTTTTTTTTTTTTTTTTTGCTTGGGCAGGCACCGGGAATCGAATCCAGATCTCAGGCATGGCAGGCAAGAACTCTGCCTGCTGAGCCACCATGTCCCACCCTCACCAACTGCTTTTTACTTTTGAAAGTTTCCTAAATCAGTGACAAACTGTCTGTATTTAGCGGGGTATGGAATAGCCTCAAGCTGTATATGCAGTTCTTATGTAGAAAATAAGCATAGCTCATATGGCATATATTGCTGTTCTTTATTTTAGAACTAGCACAGGAACCATGTGATATATTCATTGCTATGGTAACTACATTCAGTAGTGAATAGGAGAGCAAATGGGCACGTAAAACATGTATAAGTTGTCAATATATAAGTAATTGCTGCCCTGGAGCTGCAATAACTTAAATTTCCTTTCACACATTTAAAATAATTTCATTGGTGCATGAATTATTATAATAAAAGTCTACCCCTTCTTTTTGTTAGGGAAGTTAATAACCCTTCACTCCCCATGTCTTTTCATCCCGAGGTTTCAGTTGCCTCAAAGAACCATTTTCATTATTAGAGACCTAGGCTTCTAGAAAATATGTGCCATGTCCTATATGATAAAAGGAAGGAGTCACAGTCTTGGTCAACAGAAAAATGTTCTGTCTAATTTTCTGCAGAGGGTTGAGCCTACTGTTAGGACCAATTTAATCAAATTTTGAGGGTTAGGGGAAGAAATCTCAGATTTGGCACCAGACATCTCAATCTTCCAGGTGTTTTCTAGGCAGAGGAAAAAAAGGAACAAAGATCCTCCCAACATTAAAGGTTATCCTTAGTTGTTTTAGATCAATCACTGGTTGTACTGTATTTTAAAGAGATATATGTACTACAGATTTAATTTTAAATTTTCTATATGATGCCACTTAGGAACAGAAAACAAGTTTCTTTGATAATTTTCTCCTCTCCCTATCTCTCCTTCTCTCCCTCTCCCCACCCCTCTCTCTATCCATAATGTTGGCTTATGGGACAGTTAAATGAATCTGTGACTTAAAATCAAAATACACTACTGAAAAAACCCACATCAGAATCATGGGTACTATTTATAGTGAATGAGCTGTTCTATACTTTACCATGTCTTATAAGCTAGGGTACTAATTTCGACCTGGGAAGTGTTTTCATTGTAATAGCTTTCTAACTTAGAAAATAGAATATGATTTTAATGGAACATGAAGAAAAATTACACACAAATAAAGCATATTATATTTAAAATCAATATACATATAAAATTAAGATGCTTCGACAGTTGTTTCAACTCATAAAATGTACTTTACCAGTATTCATGAAGAAAGTAAACTGGAAAGACAATAAATGTGTTATTGTAGAAAAAAGAATAATTCATACTTTGTGCTGTTTCAGCAATCAGAATATTTTCTTCAAACTCATTGGTTTAGTGGCACCATATGGAGCATACTGATCTTCAGATACCAAGAATGTCTCCAAGATACATTTCATTTTAGTGTGCTAAAACTTTCTACCCGGCAGCTGTCATTATAACTATATAATTCATACCCTACTATAAAAATGCAAATCATATAGCTTACTTTGCTTGTAAAAATAGAAGGGGTTTCTAATGGTATCTATATTTCTAAGTCATAATTTCAACTCTTTGTTAGAAGCCTGCATACATGTGATGCTGCTGATGATTTTGCTGATTTAACTACTATTACAGTGGGTTTACAGGATGAGAAATAGGGCAAAGGAAAAAGGACAAAAAAATTATGGTATATCTCAAGAACAGAATATTATATAGCAATGCAAATTAGCGAACTACAGCCACACACAACAACATGGATAAATCTCAGAAACATATTACTGAATGAAAATAGCAAAATTCAGGAGACCACATACCATGTTAAAACATTTCTATAAAGCTAAAAAAGTTAACCTAATAATACATTGCAAAGGATATAAATGAAATTAGGCACAAAAAGTAGGGAAATGAAAACACATTAGGATAGGCCTTAGTTCTGGAGGATATTGGCTGCAGCTTCAAATTCTTCATGAGGAGGAAGCAGAAGCATATGGTTCATTAACATACTTCACAAGACATACATCTATAACACATACACTTTGAGATATATTAAATATTTCATAATAAAAGAAAAAAGAAAAGGATGAGGGAGAAAAGAGAAAAAAAATCTATGTATAGTTATCCTTCCATGAGCAGAACACTGCGGTTCCCATTTTAACACAAGAAACGGTAAGAGAATATAGTATAAGAAACTATTATGGGAAATTACCTTTCCTTTATTCAATATAAAAGCATATGCAGGGGTGGGTCACAGTGGCTCAGCAGGCAGAGTTCTTGCCTGACATGCTGGAGACCCGGATTTGATTCCCAGTGCCTGCCCATGCCAAAAAAAAAAGTGGTGGGAGGGGACATCCTTGTTTGTTCCTCATCATATGGGAAAAATATTCAATTTCAATAAAAAAAATAAAAAACAAAACAAAAACAAACAAGAAAACAAAAAAGCATATGCAATGGACGAAAAAATTCACCCTTTTTCATGGAAGTCCTTCAGTTAATTTGTTTGGATAATCTGTCCTGTTAATGGACATAGTTATTTTTCTGCTAAGAATATTCTTGAAAAATTTTTTTGCGTGCAGACTTAAGCATAGAGTGAGAGTTACAACTATTCCACATCCTTGCCAACACTTGATGGTTCTTTTAATTTTAACTATTCAAGTGGGTGAGCATTGGTATCTCACTGTTGGTTTAATTTGCATTTCTCTAATGATTGACATTGAGCCCATTTTTGCACGCTTATTGGTCATTAGAGTATTTCTTTTTATTAAATGTCCAAGTCCTTTGCTCCATTTTTATTGTGTTGTTTGTTTTTATTATTGGTTTGCAGAGGTTCTTTATATATTCTGAATGTAATCCTTCATCAGATATATGTATTGTGAATGTTTTCTTCTGAGGATGACCTATTCATTAGCTTAATGGTGCCCCTAAAAAAAAAATCACCAGCTTTATCGAGGCATAATTCACATAGCACAAAATTTACTTGCATTCAGTGTACAAATCAATGATTTTCGTGCATTGTGCAAATATCACCGTAATCTAGTTGCAGAAGATTTCCATAACCTCCTAAATATTCCTTCATACCCAATTGCAGCCAATCCCCCTTGCTTCCAGCCTACCATTTGGACTACCTTAGGCATATTACTGGCATTTACCATTCCAGTAAATGAATCTTTCTTTTTAATAATAGATGGTAATAATACAAAGTATAAAATGTCATAAAATCTCAAATAGCAGTGGCTTATGAAAATAATTTTTTAGTTAGGTTTATCTATCATTACCTTTTAAGACTTTTCTATCAATGTAAAATATTAATGGAAAGAACAAAGACAGTTCACTTTTTAGTCAGGATAAATGTGGCATATTTCACGGTTAGCTGTGAATTAAGAAAAAGAACTGGGGGAAATATCAAGTTATTTCTACCTCTAAAGACTCAAAAATGTGCATATGTCATACACATGAATCAATGATAAATCTAAAGAATGTATATTTACTAAGTAAATGCATAAAGTCAGAACAAATATGGCCTTGAAATATTTTCTGTCTTTAATTAAGTGAAGGATTTTCTACTCTTAGTATCAATTATAAGGAAAAATTTAGACATGACCATATTTCCCTCTATTAAGCTTCCCTGATGAACTTTTCATAATTCTTAACTCTGGTTTATACTTTAAAAAGTTATTTAAAATTACTTTCTCTCCCACTGGAAACATTCTTTCTAAGGTTACAAAAAATCTTAGAGACAAATCTACATTTGGAGAAAAATATATATTGTAATAATGTAAATAAAATGGTTTACTATATGTGAATATATAATTATAGGATTCAATTAACATGTATTAACTATACTTCAGCCTGATTATGTTTTTTGTTTTATGAATGATTAGTGGTCACTTTATTTGTTCTTTAGTACTGCAACACTGAGAGTTTGTGTCTCTAAATTCATTTTAGAGACTAACCATTATTTTCAATAATTCAAGCCTATCACTTCTTTAATAATGATTGTCAAAATATTAGAATGTAAAAGATACACTTATTAATTTCATAAACTATGAGAAATCATTATCTTAAGTAGAAAAAATCATTTTCACAAAGCATAGAAGAGTTTATCAGATTGCTTTACTCTCTATAGCAAAAAGAAATTTGTTCTTTAACAACAGTCTTTAAATAGAAATTATTGGACTGTTATTTCTAAACATAGAGCATTTGCTTAGATTCTATGAGATTAAAGTCTAAATTGTCCATTTTCATCAAACTTATAAATATTGCAGCCCTGAATCATCCTCTTTATAGGCCAACAACTTCCTTTTGATATATACACAAACCTTTTATTTTTTGGTTCCAATAGCTAACATCTATGACAATTACAGTTAAACTATGTCCCCTTTCCTCTAATGAAAGAGGAAGCCTTCCATTTGCTTCAAATTGTCACTACCATTTTATATTGTCATCCTTTTTCATTTTATCCAGTCTTGTGGGTGTTAGTGTGCTGGTTTGAAAGGAAGTATGCCCCCTAGAAAAGCCATGTTTTAATCAAAATCCCATTTCATAAAAGTAGAATAATCCCTATTCAATACTGTATGTTTGAAACTGTAATCAGATCATCTCCCTGGATGATGTGATTTAGTCAAGAGTGGTTGTTAAACTGGATTAGGTGATGACATGTCTCCACCCATTTGGGTGGGTCTTGATTGGTTTGTTGGAGGCCTACTAAAGAGGAAACGTTTTGGAGAATGAGAGATTCAGAGAGAGCAGAGCAGAATGACATAGCCATGAGAAGCAGAGTACACCAGCCAGTGACCTTTGGAGATGAAAAAGGAAAACGCCTCCTGGGGAGCTTCATAACACCGGAAGCCAGGAGAGAAAGCTAGCAGATGACACCGTGTTCGCCATGTGCCTTTCCAGCTGAGAGAGAAACTCTGAACTTCATCGGCCTTCTTGAACCAAGGTATCTTTCCTTGGATGCCTTAGGTTGGACATTTCTATAGACTTACTTTAACTGGGACATTTTCTTGGCCTTAGAACTATAAACTAGCAACTTATTAAATTCCCCTTTTTAAAAGCCATTCTGTTTCTGGTATATTGCATTCTGGCAGCTAGCAAACTAGAAAAGTTAGTATAACTCACTGTGGTTTAAAAATCTGAATAATTACTAATAAAGTTAGGCACCTTTTCATATGGCTAGCTTGCATAACATGTTATCTGAAGGGCCTGTTTAAGTTTTTTGACCATTTATTTTTCCATTGGGCTGTCTTTTTATTACTGGTCTGAAAGAGTTATTCATACTTTCTGGGCAGAAGTCCTTTGTGAGATATATTTATTGAAAACAACTTCTACTACTTTCTATCTTGCCTTTTAACTTTCATCATGTGTCTTATGATGACAAGACCTTAATTTTAATGAGTCCATTTTCTTTTACTTTATTGTTACTTTTTTTGTAGACTTTATAGGAAATTGTTGCTTACTCAATGCCATATTTTCCTACTATGTTTTTAGAAGGCTTATTGTTTTGCATTTTAAATTCATGTATAATCCATATAGAATTGGTTTTGTTTTGTGTGTGGTAGGGCTCAATGTTAATTTTTTTCCATAAGAAAATCCAACTGTCTCTACCACCAGGTATAGAAAAGACCATTCATTCTCTTCTATACTCCAGTGGCACCTTTATTGTAAATTAGGTGATTGCATAAGTGTGGATCTGTTTTTGAATCCTGTATTCTGCTCCATTTGTTTATTACTCTATCCTGGAGCCAGTTAACACAGTCTTTCTTATTCTTGTTAAATAAGATTGTCTTAATAAGTTTACTTAAAAAGCAATTAAGTTCATTCTTGATTATTTTAGTTGCTATTGTGAACAGAATTTTTTTCTTAATTGCCTCCTTGGTTAGCTCATTCCTAGTGTATAGAAATACTACTGATTTTTGCACATCAGTCTTGTATTCTGCCACTCTGCTAAATTTGTTTATTAGCTCAAGTAGCTTAGTTGTAGATTTCTTGAGATTTTCCAAGTACAGAAGCATGTTATCTGCAAATAACGAGAGTTTTACTCCTTCCTTTCTATTTTGGATGCCTTTTCCTTTTCTTGCCTAATTGCTCTTACTAAAACATCCAGCACAATCTAACAGTGGTGACAGTGGGCATCCTTGTCTGGCTCCTTATCTCATAGGGAAGGCTTTCATTCTCTCTCCACGGAGTACAATTTGGCTGTGGGTTTTTCATATATTCCCTTTATTACAGTGAGGAAGTTTCCCTCAGTTCCCACATTTGAAGTGTATTTATCAAGAAAGATTGCTCAATTTTGTCAAAGGCCTTTTCAGTGTCAATCAAGATGATCCTGTGATTTTTTTCCTTTTGATTCATTAATGTGGTGTATTACATTAATTTATTTTCTTGTGTTGAACCATCCTTTCATGCCTGGCATAAACCTACTTGGTCATGGTGTATAATTCTGTTGGGGTTCAATTTGCAAGCATTATGTTGAAAATTTTTGCATCTATATTCATCAGGGAGAATGGCCTGTAGTTTTCCTTTATTATGGTATTTTTATTAGGTTTTGGTATTAGAGTGATATTAGCTACATAGAATGAGTTAGGCAGTTTTCCCTTTCCTTTAATTGTTTGGAAACATTTGAACAGAAATGGTATTCTTCTTGGAATATTTGATAAAATTCCCCTGTGAAGCCATCTGGCCCTGGGCTTTTTGTTACAGGGAGGTTTTGATGACTGATTGAATCTGTTTACTTGTGGTTGGTTTGTTGAGGTCTTCTATTTCTTCTTGAGTGAGTACAGGATGTTCTTGTGTTTTCAAGAAATTGGCTATTTCATCTAAGTTGTCTGGCTTGTTGGTATAAAGTTTTGTTTCTTCAGGATCTGTGGTAATGATCTCCCTCTCATTTCTGAAAATGCTTTGGATAATTTCAATCTTTTTAAAATAATTAAGACCTGTTTTGTGTCTCAACATACGATCTATACTGGAGAATGTCCCATGAGTACTTGAGAAGAATGTATAACCTGGTGTTTTGGATACAATGATCTATATATGTCTGTTAGGTCTGATTCATTTATCATATTATTTAGGTTCACTATTTCCTTGCTCCTCTGTCTAGTTTTTCTACTGAAGAGAGTGGGGTGTTGAAGTCTTCCACTTTTAATGTATGTCTATTGCTCTCTTCAGTTATGCCAGTGTTTGCCTTATGTACCCTGGAGCACCTTGATTGGGTGCATTGACATTTATGGTTATAATTTCTTCTTCCTGGATTATCCCTTTTATTAATCAAGTACCTAAGAATAAACTTAACCAAGGATGTAAAGGACCTGTCCTCAGAAAACAACAAAACACTGCTAAAGAAATAAAAAATCTAAAAAGATGGAAATTTCTTGTTCATGGATAAGAAGGTTAAATGTCATTAAGATGGCAATTCTACCCAAATTGATCTACAGATTCAATGGAGTACCAATAAAAATTCTAACAACTTACTTTGCAGAATTGGAGAAGTTAGTTGTCAAATTTATTTGGAAGAGAAAGGGGTCATGAATAGTCAAAAATGTCCTGAAAATGAAGAATGAAGCTAGAAGTCTTATACTTTCTGACTTAAAAGCTTATTAGGAAGCCACAGCGGTGAAAAGAGCCTGGTACTGGCATAAAGATAGACATACTGATCAATGGAATTAAACTGAGAGTTCAGAAATAGATCCTCAGATCCACGGTCATATGATTTTTGACAAGGCCCTCAAATCCACCGAAATGGGACAGAATAGTCTCTTCAATAAATGGGGCTGGGAGAACTGTGTATTCATATTCAAAGGAATGAAAGAGGAACCCTATCTCACACCCTATACAAAAATTAACTCCAAGTGGATCAAAGATCTAAATATAAGAGCCAGTACCACAAAACTCCTAGAAGAAAATACAGGGAAATATCTTCAAGATTTAGTGATAGGAGGTAGCTTCTTAGACCTTATACTCAAAGCACAAGCAAGGAAAGAAAAAATAGATAAATGGGAATTCCTCAGCCAATTCAATGGGAGAGAATATTTAGTAACCATATAAGTGACAATTATTTGATATCTAGCATATATAAAGAAACACCACCACTCAACAAAAAAAGGACAAATAAACCAACAGAAAACTGCAAGTGTTGGAGGGGAGGAGGAGTAATAGGAACAATTACTGCTGGCAGGAGTGTAAAATGGTACAGCCGCTGTGGAGGACAGTTTGCTGATTCCCCAGAAAACTAAATATTGAGTTGCCAAACGACCTGGCAATTATGCTACTAGGTATATCCCCAGAAGATATGAAAGTAGGGACATGAACAGACATTTGCACACCAATATTCACAGTGGCATTGTTCACAATTGCCAAAAATGGAAACAATCCAAATGTTCATCAGCAGATGAATGGATAAACAAAATGTGGTATATACATATGACGGAATATTATACATGGATGAATCCTGAAGACATAATACTGACTGAAATAAGTCAGACACAAAAGGACAGACATTGTATGATTTCACTAATAGGAACTAACCAGAATATGAAGTCTTAAAATGTAGAAAATAGGATACCTGGAAATAGAAGTTAGAAAAGAGGGAGTGGTAACCTAATATGTTCAGAATGTATAAAAAGGGTGAACCTACAATGTTTGGAAATAGGTATGGAGTGAGCATAGCTGATCAGTGGAAATACAAGGAACAGTGCTTTACTGTAGGTGATTCTGGTTGAAAGGGGTTGTCTAAACTCATGTATACCACTGATTAACACCACAAATTTAAACAGGTATTTACATGAACTGGAACAAATGTACAACATTGGTACAGTAAAGTGAATAGAGTGGTATGTGGGGGGACATATCTATTGCAAGCATTGGGCTATAGTTAACAATAATATCTTAATATTCTTTCATCAACAGTAATTGGTGTACCACACCAATACTAGGGATCAATAATAGGGGGAGATAAGGTATATGTAATGTTTTGGGTTTTCTTCTTATGCATCTATCTGATAATTTTATTTTTAGAGTAATGAAAATGGTCTAAAAGTGAGTATAATAATAATGATTGCACAACTAAGTGATGATACCGTGAGATATTCATTGTATAATTTGGATGTAATACATGATAAATAAATATCTCAATAAAATATTAAAAAGTAATTAAATTACATTTGAGTACAGCATATTATAAACTATGGTTCAAATGGATATTAACAAGTAAAATGATGTCAATTAATTAAAAATATTAATACCATAGGGCTAAAATATTTAACTATCAAGAAAAGATTTTAAGAGTACTTAAGAACTGACTGATGGACTACCTGACCCCCTACTGCCTACTACAGTATATAAAGTCATCCCACAGATACCATGGTCCCTATTCCAATCTACTTAACACAACGTAGCTATGTCAAAGCACAGATCTAGTGATGTTACCACCATTGCTTAAAAACTTTCAATATCTTCCTACTGGTGCTTCAGACAGGGGCAGGGAAAAGGAGTGCAATTATGAGGTAATTGCAATAATCTGGGCAACAGATAATGGTGCAACGGACTAAAAGGGAGGCAATGGAGGTGGTAAGTAATACTCAGATTTTCTATATATACTGAAGGCTGAGTAAAAATGACTATTCTGATTTAATATGTGACAATAGCCATCAAAGCTCCCTGACTGTAAATCCCTGGACATCTGTCCTTGACCTACAAATTGTCCCACCAGGTCTCTATGCTAAGAATGACAACCAGGCATGATAAATTTCTTCAAAATGCTCCAAGAAGCTAGAGATAATCTCACAGCTACATATGGCATATTTACAGTCATTAATGGCTATGTTATAATTTCAATGACTCAAAATGAAAATAATTAATACCTATTATATACAAGAACCTATGGGAGATACAAGTAAATCTTAAAACCCTGATTCATTTCTCAAAGAATTTATAATCTAGCATATAAACTACATTGTCCATACAAAAAGATAAAAACACAATCAGTGTAGGAACCAAGTATGAAAGCCCAAAGAATGTTGCATATCTCAGGGTGGAAATTAATTCATGAATGAAGATTTCATATAAGAGAAAGTCCTCTCATTCCAGACACACCACCATCCTACTCTCATTCTTTTGAGAACATACCTTCATTCTCTATGATTTCAGAATAAAGAACTTTTCCCTCACGATATTCAATTTGCAATTATACATTAAGTAGTGTCTTAATTGAATAATGTCTGTCTTTTCCACCAGACGGTAAAACCCACAAAGGTATATAGACCATGTCTTTTCTTGTTCACCATTGTATCCCCAACATCTGATACATAGAAGCCACTTAATAAATTGCTAGGAAATAAAGAAATAAAAGTAGCATTTTGGTTTGTTAAATTTTGCTGGAATGCATATGCCACAGATGGAATAGCTCTCTTTTTCTTTCTTTTTTGGGCACGGGCAGGCTCTGGGAATTGAAACTGGGTCTCCGGCATGGCAGGCGAGAACTCTGCCACTGAGATACTGTTGCACTGCCCTGGAACAGCTTTTAAGAAGGGACTTTATTAAGTTACAAGCTTACAGTTCTAAGGCCATATAAATGTCCAAATTAAGGCACCTAGAGAAAGATACCTTGATGCCTTGATGCTTTTCTTGATCTTCAAGAAAGGCTGGGCAGGCCACGGTGGCTCAGCAGGCAGGAATGCTTGCCTGCGATGCCAGAGGTCCTGGGTTCAGTTCCTGGTGCCTGCCCATGTGAAAAAAAAAAAAAAAAAGGCTGTGGGAAGGCACGTGGCTGGTATCTGGATGGCTCTTAGAGCATGAAAAAAATTTGCTTCAAAGGACTTTCTCAGGAGAATCAGAAATTTGAACATGGACTGTATAAGATAATACCATTGTACTAATGCTAAAGTACACTGTGCTTAGGCATATATATTGAGAGACAGAAAAGGGGGCAGGGAGCATGTACACACAAGTGCAAGAAAGCAAATGTGGCAAATGTTAACTGGTGAGTGGGGAAAAACACGGGGGAGAAGTTTGTACTAGTCATACAACTCTTATATAAGTTGGAAATAATTTCAAAACAAAAAGTCTAAAACATATCTGGAAAAATCACTGCAAGGGAATGCATGAAAAATAAGAATAATTAATGCTGGGTGATATGGCAAAAACTAGAGTAATTAATGCTGGGTGATATGGCAAATGATGGTTTATTTTTTTCTTTGCATGTTTCTGTATTTTACAGTATACAATGAACATGCATTACTATTAGGATTAGAAAAAAATGTTTTCCAAAGCATTCAAAGGTACCTTGATGAAATATATAATCCATGACTCTTTAACTTGTCAAATTTATCTCTTTTGATGTCTCATATTGGTAGAGATGTTATAAATCTCCAGGAGAAGAAACTATTTTTAACATTTTATTAAATCATCATTATAAAATAAAGTCTTCTCAACATTTCACTTTTTCTTCCAACTGAATACATTCCCAGTCATTGTCCTAAAAACGAGTTACCAAAAGAAGAGTATCAAATTACATTTGTCCCAATATTTCCCTACATCTCTACCCCACTATCTGAGCATTCTACTGACTTATAGTATAAACAACTTTCAATGGATCTAACCAGGAATTGATCTAGTATGAGCATCCTTTCCAGAAATATTTCATATGCTCACTTTACCTATTATTCCCTATCATACCCGGAGACGAAACGAACCCGATAACTAAATCAGTGATAACTTACAGTATTTTCCTGTTGTTTAGAATAAAAGAAAAAAGAAATGAAAATCCAGAGCTCAGTTAATATAAATTTAAAGAGAGAGAACTAAAATAAGAAAGATGAGAATATTTCTAGAAGAGGGTTACCTCTTACCATGCTCATGCCATGGTAATTATGAGTGCATTAAAATCACATTTTTAAAGACAAGTCAGTCTCATAAATCTATCTCTTCTACTTGGTAATTAAAAAATACTAACAATGAAGAATACATGCATTCACTCCCGAATTAAATACCATCTGGTTGTGTTACTATTTCTTGGTAGCCCATTATATATTTTTTAACCATTTTGTAGCTGCCTAAATGTCCTTGGCAAAAAGCAAAGGTCAGGTAATTTATTTTTCAATATTCCTTATGTGCTTTTCTGGGTTCCATACAACAAGAAAGATAAACTCTGACTTCAGCATAATGGATGTGAAGTTTGATTATGAAGGGGTAAATTGAATTCACCTTCTAACCAGCATTTCTCTCCTGGAAGGAGGTAAGAACTGAAGAGGTCATTTTTCCATTAATATCATGCTGAGAGAAAGAAAAACTGTTTCCTCATGCTGTAAGAAATTATCTTTCTACAAACTATCAATCCAAGTTGGCTTGGAGCTGGAATAAAACAATTCTATTTATCAAATTAGGAATTCTAACTTAGTTTGAACAAATTAGTACAAATACCCATTCTAATAACTAATATCTGCAGGTTTAATATTTATTTTATTCAGGTCAAATACTGGAAAATATACACTGCACGCCAAAATGAATTGTTCATTACAGGTCAAAAAGGAACAATAATTTAACAATAAAAGCAATCGGAAATGCCATATCCATTTGCCCTGAAAATAATGAACACAAATCCTGAGTGAAATATTTCTGAATATTCTGAATATTTCTGAATGAAATATGACAAGACAGATGTTGAGTTAAAAACAGGAGGTTTCAATTAGCTGTTGAATATAGGAAAAGATGATAAATTTAAGTCTTCTGTTTCTTAGGTAGAAAACTTTGATAATATGGGGTTGAAATCCCTTAATTTTCCCTTTCTAAATTATGAATTAAAGCCAGAGAGGATGAGAGCTGACAAAATGCTTCTGGTGGAAACCAGGTCAGTGGGTTTGTTAAGTTAGTACAGAAGTACCACAAAATTGAGGCCTTTAAATATTCACATTAGTTGAGATTCCTAGCCTGACCTGAACGCCATATGTAAAAACTCATTCCAGCTTCCTAGAAATGTGAGGAAATGAGAAGGAAGAGAAAGTGATAGTTAAATGATGATAAAATAGTCAAGTGCTTCTTCTACTGCTATATAAAGTTACATTTTATATTTATAAGGGTAACCCAATTTCCCTAAATAATTTTATCACCAATAGTAATTTTAAAAATACATTAGATGAGTAAAAAAAATAAGTATAAAAAATAAATAATAGAGGGGTAAGAGGTAAAATTAAATGAGTAGATTGAAATACTAGTGGTCAATGAGAGAAAGGGGTAAGGAGTTTGGAATATATGAGTTTTTTCCTTTTCCTTTTTATTTCTTTTTGTGGAGTCATACAAACGTTCTAAAAATGATCATGGTGATGAATAAACAATTATGTGATGATATTGCGATCCACTGATTAGATATCACGTATGGACTGCATGTGTGTGAAGATTTGTCAATAACAGTATTTTTAAAAATGTATTAAAGAAGAATTTCAATATTAACTCATTATTCTTCAATCATGCTAAAATAATCACTTATAAATTTGTAGTAGCGTAACTAAAACAATCAAATAAATTTAAAAAAATTAACTGAAATAATGAATAACAAAGAAAGGTATTATGCATATAGTATGAGTATCTCCATAGCAATTCAAACCATTTCAAATTACAAGGCTTTTTACAAATGATGAATGGTAGGGTAGGAATGATTTAAAAGCATTTCATCTTTACACAGCAATGTATTTGGAGGAGGAGGGAGGCAAAGGGAGTAGGAAAGGAAGGATATGTCGGTGAAGGTGCAGAGAGAAAAGGAGGAAGGCGAGAGAGAAGCAGAAAGGAAGGGAGACATGGTATACACGAAATAGCCTTTGGTTCTTTCTGAATCCTTTCCACGGCATATTTTTACAACATGTTACTGACATGAGAAGACTCCCTCACGCTACATTGAACATCTTTTTTTTTAAAGAGTAAAATATATCAGATGGAGCCCAAAAAGAAAGTTTAATGTTAGGAGCTTAGTAGCAATTTTATGAGGCCATAGCACTGCCTTAAATTGAAATTTCATTTCTTTCACCAGAAATTATAAATATGTTAGGATTTTATTAGAACACTGTAAGTTTTACCTTTTTTCTTTGAGAGGGTTATTTATTTTATATGAAAACATCTCTTTCCACCTCCTTTAATTGATCTTATAACAACCTTAGATTTGTCTTTAATCAAAGGCTCCTCTCACTGCTTACAGGAGAAAAATGGGAAGCTAAAGATCTGTGAACAGTCTCAGGAAGGTGATTTTCACTTTTCCTAAGAAGAAACAAAACACTTCTGTATACTTTTAAGGGTAAAACTACCATTTTTAGAGATAGTCCCAATTCCCTGCATTAGGCTGGGAACACACTGATGTGAGGAGTAGAAAGAGCATCTTTCATACCATCAGAAATGGATATATGTGTCCCTGAAAATGCTTGGAAATCATATACTTGATGAAAGGATGTAAAAATTCAAAAGGGAATTCTCTGAGGATGAACTGTGCATGGACTTGAAAGGGAAAGAAAGTGCTTCCAAAAATTAAAAATAACTTTACAAAGAATTTAAAGTCTCTGAATTTAAGAGTATCTGAATCATGGTGTACGCCTATATAGCACTTATCACATTTGGCACATATAATTTATAGATTTACAGTTTTTCACACCAAAATAGCAAATAACTTCTGTTTTTTTGCAGATGTATAAAAACTGACAAAGTAATTCATATAGGATATAGTATATCAAATATTATTTACAACTAAAAGTTCTATTGCTGTTTTCAAATTAGTAATCTTTATATTGTCACTTTAAAAAGAATCCCATGACTATTTGAAAGATTAAAAGATTTAACTGTGTAAACATTATATGTCAATAAAGTCTTCCTGACCCCAACAAAAATATGTAAAAGAAAAAAAAGCCTACCTATTCCATTTTGTTTGGTAAAATGATTAGTGTTTTACCTGGAGTAAGATATAGCCATCACTCAGGTTTAGGAAAATACGTCTTCAAAAATCTAAGCCAATTTTACATTTCTTTCAAAATGTTACGATCTGTCAAATAGTATCCTGTTTTTGGCTGTACCACCAAATCACAGTTCTAATGTGACTGAACAGCTATTTAACAACAACAAAAACAGCTACAACATCACACTCCATAATTGTGTCCACTGGCTCGTAATTCATTTGTTGATAAAATATATATACATCTATATTTTCTCTGTAGAAACGTCAGTTTAAGTCCTTTGCCCATTTTTTAATTGGGTTGCTTGACTTTTTGTTGTTGAGTTGTAGGAATTCTTTATATATTCTGGATATTAAAGCCCTCTCAGTTATATGGTTTCCAAATATTTTCTCCCATTCTGTTGGTTTCTTTTCATCTTATTGAAAATGTTTTTTTCACTTCTTTGATGTCCTTTTTTGCCCAGAAGTTTTTAATAGTGATGAAGTCCAATTTATCTGTTTGTTGTTGTTGTTGTGTTGCTTGCATTTTGGCGTAAAATTTAATAATCTATTGTCTAAAAAAAAAATTTATTGCCTAAAAAAAGATCTTGAAGATATTACCCATGGATGTATGCTCAACATTTCCAGAGAACAGATACTACACAAGACAAATCTATAGTTGTTCAAACCTTTTTTTTCTTTTGTATCATTTATTTAAATAAGAAATATCTAAAATTTTGGTGACTCACATGTGCATATTTTATAAGGACGTGATTAAAACAAAATTTTATTGTGAAATCTTCACACACATACAGTCCATGCATGATGTACAATTAATGGCTCACAATATCATCACACAGTTGTGTATTCATTACCATGACCGTTTTTAAAACATTTGATATATATGTATTTTGAAGTTAAATTTCCACTTAGGAAAGACAGAATAATTTGAATTTTCCTTCTCTTTTAGATATGTTTAATATACTGGATCCTCTGTGAGGTCAATAGGTTTAGAATGGGTTTCTTACAAGAAAATGTCCGATGTGGGAATACTGCCAGCAAAAGGATTGAAGAGACATGCTATTAGTTATCTTTAATAAGTTGAAATCATCTGTGTGATTCAAAATACTAGTTTTATGATGAAAAGATTGGTCTAACATGGAACTTTTTTGCATTTGAAAGGATATATTTTATTTATTTTTTCCTTCCTTTTTTATTTATTTTAAACACCTTTTATTGTGAAAGATAACATATATAAACAAAAAAGCGATAAATGTCAAAGTACATTTTAACAGGTAACTATAGAACAAATTTCAAATTATGGTATGGGTTACAGTACCATAAAATGTATCATTCTTAATCCATATGAAACAATTAAACTGAATTATTCTGCCCAATTTCAAGCTGTACTTTATTATTTAAACTATTTTAAAATGCATTGTAAGGGTGACATGACGTTTCACTATGGAATTAAGTGGTAACTCTTGACAAAGCAGTTATTATCAGCAGATAATTGACCTTATTTGAGAGTTAAGTATCCTGAGATAAAGTTGAGTGCACTTAATCCTGGCAGGTTAATTATCTAGTGATTATGGAGTCTTGAACAGAATTACTCTTAAGAACCATTTGCAAAACAACACTACTAAAAAACTTCTTAATTTAATAAAAATGAAAACCAAGACTAATCAAGTTCTTCAGTCATGTATTGTTAGATAATGACTAAAAAGCAGTTTACAGTAACAGGCATCAATGGATATAATTACCTGCACATAGAATATCCTTTATTAAAATTATTACATATGAGTCTAGCTAACACATGGTTGCTGCTGAAGGAAAATGTCTTGGTTGAAAACTCTGAAAATGTCAGAAACAAATAAAAAATATGTACACTTAAAAAGTGTATATAGATTTCTAAGTGTTGTTAGTTAATTTTTTTTAATTAATAAAAAAAAAGTGTATATACTAGAGCAGTTTAAAAACTACCTGAAGAATAACCAATCACAATTTGGATGCATATAGTTTAAAGGTACAAAATGCAATTTTGAATTGAGAGAAAACAGTTGCTACAGTTAAGCTAGTAACACTAACAAAAAAATAGTAACTCCCAAAAATTAATGTCAGGCATTATATTTTTGGCTCCAGAACAAGGACGTTATCTGACAATTTATAAAAGAATTGGCAGTTACTGAATATTAGACTGTGGGAAAAAAATGAATGCCTAGTTTTATAAAATTTTTAAAAGATCACCTAGTATTTCCAAACAAATTCTCTCTCTTAACAGATGAGGAAATTGAAGAAATAGTAGTTCATTAGTAAATTACCAAGTTAATGAGATAAAAAATTATTACAGTAACATTAACATTTTATTTTAATATATAAAGATAAATTCATTGGCTAATATGTAAAGTAGGCTCAAAACTTTTAAGCATGGGGCTGCTCACTGATATTCTAGAGTCTTTCTTATAGGACCAGATCCATGATTCATAGAATTTCAGTTTCAGTTTCTTTAAAGCTGAGTGAAAACTCGAAGATATCTATGAAGCACTCAGAGTGCATACTCCTTCTAGATTTTTAGTTTTTCTTCCTTTAATCTTTCACACTTTTCATTTACACAACTAATTTGATGACAATTTTTTAAAGGAAGTTTTCCTTGTTGAGTCTTGCATCCAAACGTAACTCATTGAACACTCACATTTCATTAGTTTATATAACATTTAATTGAATCACTATAATGAGTACAAACTGAATTAAAAGGTTTAGGAACAAACAAAATCGAGTTTTGGTAAGCAAATAAATTGGGGAAGACAAGTAAGATACTACACTAGATAGCAGTCCAATAGCCACAAGTTTTTCCTCATTCACTTTACTATTGGTCATGTTTCATGAAAGGAATGGAGAGTGCAAGTTATCTAAGCCAAGTGAAACTTAATTAAGAAAGCTTAGTTAAGAAAATAATAAGATCAAATTCCTAAAACCACCTAACAAACACTTAGTACTGTCTTTGTGTCAAGTGGAAACTTTACATGCATTAGAAAAACAGCCACACTTTCTTCTAGAATTATTGAGTGACGATAAATGGTTTTTGTAAGTTAAATGGCTTTCAGCTTTTATATAGCTGAAAAGGTCTTTATTCCACTTTCACTGTTTTGAAAGCTATTTTCTTTAGGTATGGAATTACTATACCAATTAGGTATACATATAATATTGACAGTTTTTTCTCTCAGTACTTTAAAGATGTTGTTCTGAGGTCTTCTGTGTTGCATAGGCTTGTTTTTAAATTTTATTGTGGTTATAGGTATACATAACACATAATCTGCCATTTTAACCACTTTTAAATGAACAATTCAGTGGCTTTATATACTGACAATGTTTGTACAACCTTCACCATTATCTTTTCCAAAACTTTTTCATCACCACAAACAGAAACCCTGTACTTATTAAAGAATAACTCCCAATTTCTCCTCTCCCCCCAGCCTCTGGTAACCTCTATTGGACTTTCTGTCTCTAATATTTGTCTATTTTAGATACCTATAGTGGACTCATATAACATATGACCTTTTTGTGTTTGCTTATTTCATTTAGCATAACGTTTTCAAGATTCAACCATATTGTAGCATATGTCAGAACTTCATTTCATTTTAAGGATAAATAAGATTTCATTGTATGTATGTAACCCGTTTTTAATCCACTCATCTGCTGATGAACACTTGGGTTGTTTCTGCCTTTTGGCTATAGCGAATTCTGCCCCTAAGAACTCTGGTGCACAAGTATCTGTTTGAGTCCCTGTATTCACTTCTTTTGGGTATTGGAATTCATTGCATATTGAAATATGAGTGGAATTACTGGTACAAACAGTAATTCTATAGTTCACTTTCTGAGGAACTGTCAAACTGTTTTTTGAAAGGACTGCACCATTTTATATTCTCAGCAGCAACCAGGTTTCCATTTTCTCTAAATCCTCACCAACACTTGTTACTTTCTGTTTTCATTTTTGTTTTTAATAATAACCTTTCTAGCATGTGTGAAGTGGTGTATCATGCGGGTTTTATTTCTTCTTGCCTAATGACAAATGATGTTGGGGTTGCAATATTTTTGAAGAGAAATCTGCTGTCATCCATATCTTGGCTTCTATGTATGTAATGCTTCTGTTTTCTCTGGCTGCTTTCTTTTCTCACTGTCCCTGTTTTTAAGCAATTTGATTATTATGTCCCGAACATAGTATACTAATTTCTTGAGCTTGGGTTTGTTAAAATTTCTTTGAACAGAGGGCTTAGAGTTTTCATCAAATTTGAAAATTTTTTGGTCATTATGTCTTCAAATACATTTTCTCTTCTCTCTTCATTTACTTCTACACTTCAGTAACTTCAATTGCATGTATGTTAGGACACTTCAACAATTTATGCATACTCTGTTCAGTTTTTCTATTCTATTTTCTCTCTGTGCTTTATCATAAAGACTTTCTTTTGCTATGACTTCAAGTTCACTATCTTTTTTTTCTTTACAATGTCTAATCTGTACATTGTCAACTGCATATTTTTCATGGCAGATAATATATTTCTTGAAGTTTGATTTGGGTCTTTATACCTTTTATATCTCTCTTTAGCAATCTTTAGTTTTCCTCTCCTGGAATTGTACAGCATATTTATAAAGCTGTTTTAACATTGTTTACTGATTCTAGAATATGTGTTATTTCTGGGTTGGCTTCAACTGATTGATTTTTCTCATTGTGGTTCATATTTTCCTGTTTCTATGCATGCTTGGTAATTTTTGATTGGCTGCCAGGCATTTTGAATTTTATTTTCTTGAGTGATAGACATTTTTGTCTTCTTATATATATTTTCAAAGTTTATTCTGCAACATAGTTAAGTTAGCTAAAAATTGTTTGATCTTGCTTTTTAGCTTAATTAGGAAGGAACAGAGCAACTGCTAGTCCAGAGCTAATTATACCCCATTAGTAAGGCATAATACTTCTGAAGCCCCATGGCTTATGAGGTTTTCCAATCTGGCTGGTGGTAACACAAACAGTTACAGGCTCCACATGCACTCTGAGGAATGTTTCCTTTAATCCTTTCAAGTGGTTCTTTCCAGGCCTTCATTAGTGTCTTCGCAAACATGTGCTAATCAGTACTAAGCTTAAAAAATTTCCCATGTTCTCTACCTATGCAGCTCTTTCTTTCCTGACTAGTAAACTACAGTTGTCTTGGCCTTCCTGAACTTTCAGGAAAATCTTCTCAATTGAGAGAGATTGCCAGGCTTTACCTGGATTCCCCAGCCTGGAAATTTTCTCTGGGCAGTAAGCTGGGACAATAACAGAGTTCACTTCATGTATTTCCTGACTCATAAAGATCACCATCTGTCATTGCCTATGAAGAGATAGCCTTAATGGACAAGGAATTCTTTATACAGAGGTTATCGCCCAGTTGTAAAGCCTCATTATCACTACACAATCCTCTGGGAAAGGGACACAGAATCAGGTAGAAAACAAGGGTCCAGTGTGTTTGGCTGTAGCAAGGTGATGACATTTTGACAATTTATATTAAGTATATGGATTTACTGTTCTGTTGTAGACCTCATATCCAAAAAAGGAAGAAAGAAAAAGCAATTTTATATATAGTCCATGAGTAATAAATTTTACATTATCATATTTTAGAATGGTCACTTTATTTCCCTTGGATAACTGAAGATAGTTTATTATTACTGGAGTCTTCAGGAAGAAGGACAACAGGTAATGAGGTTATAGAGACAAAGCTAACAATTTCCTACTTGTAGGCATGATCTTTTGTAATAAAATATGGTACCTTTTTAACTAGTGATTATTAAATTTCACCATACAACTAATATTTCCAGACTATTAAAAATTTTTAAAAATCTGATTTTGACATTCAGCTTACTTCACATTTACTACAATGTTGCATTATTCCCCTTGTATAGGCTACTGTAATACCCTGACACATTTCAGAGCATTCTGGGCAGAAAATTAAAAAGTATTGCAAAGTTCTTGACAGATTGGAGAAAAAATGTGGAACTATGAAACTTCCCCACCTGGGGAATTCCTGATATTCTCTCAAGCATTAGGGACTCCCAATTTAATAAGCTAAGTGCTTGATTTTGAGGCTTGCCCTTATAAAACTTATTTCTGCAATGGCAAAGCTAAGCCTATTTATAATTATGCCTAAGATCTTCCCCAGAGAACCTCTTTTGTTGCTCAGATGCATCCTCTCTCTCTCAGCCAACTATGAAATAAACTTACTACCCTCTCTACTACATGGGACGTGGCCCTGGCAATGTGGGACATGACTCCCAGGGATAAGGCTGGTCCTGGCATTGTGGGAATGATAATGCTTTTGTGAGCAAAAGGGGGAAGAGAAATGAAACAAAATAAAGTTCAGTGGCTTAGAGATTTAAACATAGTTGAGAGGTCATTTTGAAGGTTATTCTTTTTTTTTTACAGCTCAAAAATTTAATACATAGCAAAAGTATATGCACAAAAAGATGACAAATGCAGGCCTTCTTCAAAGGAGGGGTAGCCAGTGGAGGTTATCATGCAAACTTCAACCAGATAAAGCAAATTGCCACAGTATACCAAACACCAGCCAACAGTATTCCTGAAAACCCCAAAGAATACCCTGGGCTCAAGACTCTATAAAAAAGTTTTACCTATTAAGTTTATTTTTACAGAAACTTAAAGCCTCCAGATTGCTCTTAAGCTACATAAGCCCTGAAACCCAGAGGTACCAGTCTCTCCAAGAACATCAACCAGTTTCACTCTTCTACGCCATAATGTTGACACCCCTTTTCAGCATGAAGAAGCTAGAATGCTCATTGCCCAGATAACCTTCAAAACTGAGAGAATGATCAAATGAGAAGGAGCAGTTGTAACAGAGAAATTAGGATTTAACAAATGATTACGGATACTGACTCATTATGTAGATATTTCTTTTTAGTTTCTCGTGTATTAAAATAGCTGGAAGGATAAGTGAAATTGTTGAACTGTAATCCAGTAAACTTGATCTTTGATAATGATTGTATAACTATACAGCTTTCATCCTGTGACTGTGTGATTGTAAAAACCTTGTGCTGACACTCCCTTCATCTAATGTATGGGCAGATAAGTAATGAAATAAAGACATACAGGGGATTAAAAAAAAAAAGAAAGCTAAGAGCAGACCTGACACATGCCACAAGCCACAAGCCACAAGAGATCTATTTATTTATCAGCATCCCTTTTGAGACCAGTTCAATAAACTACCAAACACATCTAATTTGCACTGTACCCAATATTTATTATTCTATAACCCATATTATGATAAGTTTTCTCAAATGTACTATCTCCCCATTGTCTATTGGTCTGCCATAATAGGTACTAAATAAATGTGTTGAACTGAAATCAAATGAATAGTAACCACACCAAAAAAAGAAAAAAACCTATCTTTCCATGACCTATAGTCAAGTAGCAGATGGTAGTTTTATCACATCCTCCTCCAGGTGGGCAAAAATTTCTTCAATAATCTATACTAATTTCAGAGCAAAACTTAAGTTCACTGGTTTGTAGAATCAATCTTTTTTTTTTCTTTTAAGTGAAGGCCATTTTGATGCCATCCACATTTCTATGAACTTAATTTTTCTTGGGCTTCTATTTTTCTCCTATTCGCCTAAGTCTGCCAGACTTTTAGCATTCTTCCTTGGTTCTGTCACTGCTTTCTATCTTTTTTTACATATCTTTTACAAATGTGTTTTGTAATGTTTTTCTAAGGCCCTTTCACATTTTCTTCCAAATTAAAGTAGAGATTAAATATTCAGGATTGTATTTTTGAAGGTACTCAATCATTTTAAGCTGTCTTTACATCAAAAGTTTTATTCCTTGGAATCACAGTTACCAATTTTAAAGTTTTGAAGTTTATCTTTTTAAAGTCTAGAGCACAAATTTAAGTTTTGCCAGTCTGATCTTTCCTGACTATAAAAAACTCTGAGATCAAATATCAATTTTTCCCAAGGATTCTGAGACTGCTATACTGACAGCCAACTCTTTCATGTTATCCAAAGTGGCTAAATAGCACTTTCCCTAGCTACTTTCTTTACACTTCAGAAAATTAAAGTGCCAATAAAGTAAATCTAAAACTCCTCAGATGCTCTGGATTTAGTCAAATGAGACTTTCACAACATAAAAAGCAGTTCAAAGATTCCATTGCCACTATTTTTTGCATTCATGTCAGTTTGTTAATTGACAAGAATGTAGCATATCCTTTTAAGGGGTTAGTGCCTTTGCAAATATTCACACACGATATATATCTACAAATTGGTTCCTCAATTCTCATGTAGGTGATCTCCCAAATTATTTCATCTGAATTTTATGTTATTTCTAGGCATACAGCAGTTATCTTACTTAGACATAAAATCAATAAATATAATCAATCAAACTATGTTGGAAACACCGAATTAGTACGAGAATGGACTTCTACAATAATTAATACAACACTGTGATTTTATACATAAAAAAACCCTGAGACTAAGCAAAGTTAACTTGTTCAAGGTCATATGAAGATACAGGGGTGGTTTATTTTCTTCTATTTCACGGATTTTTTTAAATCTACAGGGTAAACCTAAGATGTAAAAACAGACTGCATTTTCCATTAAGTTAGAATGTAAAAAGAAAAAGCTGTAATAGTTCAAATGAAATTCCATTTTATCACCTTAAAATATAACATGCAAATATTTATAAAAATGTTAATATTAATAAATAAATTTAATACAAATTATAATATATCGACATTTACTCATAATCTAATAAAATTGAATTAAATAACCAAAATTTGAAGAAAAATTAACTTCATAAGGTACTTATTTTCCACTAAAATGTCCTTCAACTTTATCTGAAAATTTCAGTGGAAAACATTATTTTACTGGTCAGAAAACAGATCAGTGGATATTGACAGCTGGGGGTGAGGGGAAGGTTTTAGCATGAGACTGTTCTTTACCTTGATTGTGGTTGTAGTTACATGTGTGTATGCACTGGTAAAAACTTATGAAAATGTACTGCAAAAAGGGTAATTTTATTATATGTAAATTATACCTCAATAAATCTAACTTTAAAAAAAACATTTTTCCTAAATAGGAAGGTTGTATACACTGAAGTTAATAACGAAAATAGTTTATTAGTGTGATGCAAACTGAAATTTTTTTGTGCAATTCTCAAGTATTCACCAATATTTAAATTTTAATTTACATATTTCTAAACAGAAACAAAAAAGGATACTTTTTTAAAAAAAGGTAAACGTACCGTCTCATTTCCAAAAAGTATGTCAACATAAGGCATAACTTTCATTAATGGTTCCTTGTAGAACTGGCTAATAAATGGTGCAGACAGATTCAAAGTGAAAATTCTGTTGTTTTCAGAAGCATGGCGGGCTACTTTTAATATTGATTCCGGGGAAACTGTAAGAAAAAAGCCCTGGATAAAGAAAAAGAAAGAAAAATTAGAAATTCCAACTTCAGAGTCACTGATAATGAGAATAAATGAACACTATACAGAATACAAAAGCCTATGTAAAACACAGTTATAAAATGCAAGGCAATAAATAGAAGGATAAGACTCGGAGAAAAGTTCACCTTATAAATACTAAATGCTTGATATATGCCACTACCTTAGAGTATAAAAACATAATTTCCATATGTGATTTATATGTTTAGTACTGAAAGGAGTCAGAGAAAAGCCTCATTCAAGACAATTATTACATTTAAGCTAGAGAAATAGTAATGAAGGCAGATTTGACCCATCTACCTTGTTATAAAAAGTTTACATTCTTACAAATGGCATGGTATTTATTAAGAAACAAATTATTTTAAAAATGTTTATTAAGTTTATAGCTTATTACCCCATGTGATATTTAAACTGAATTTTTGAGGAAGATTCTGAATCAGAATTTTGCCAGTTATGAGAAAATAATTCAGTAATGCAATAGGAAAATATTTTAATTTAAAATTCCTGTCAGACTATTAAGCAGCTGCAAGAAGGAAAGGAGTATTGAGGAGTGCAACTAAGTGAATGAATCTTGACGACAGTAATGCTTAATGAGATAAATTAAGAAACGAAAAGACAAATATTCTCATGCCTCACTCATATGGACTAACTATAATATACAAAGTCAGAGAATTGAAATTGCGAGTTTAGGTTATCAGGTTAAGGCCTATTCCAAAAGTTCTTAGATGCAAGCTCTTACAGCAGTCACATTTAGTCTGGATTTTTAACTGTTAATTCTAAATTCTGAGACGCTGAGCTATTTGTGTATAACCTGGCTGTTCTCTAGGACTTAGGGTATTTGTATGACACTTGAGACCCACAGTTTAGAGTTCTGAAGCTATGAAAGTCAACATTACCCAAAACAGCAACTGTTAAAAAAAAGTTGAAAAAGTGATCAGACTTCGATTAGAGATATGAATGAAGCTGAACTGGATAGGACTAAGGCAAATTAGAATACAGGGTAAAGGATGATATGGTCTATATTTTAAAACTTCAACTTCTGTCTGACACCAAAGGAAGAGATGTTTATTTAGTGTAAAATTTATATTTTTGGTAGCACACTATCCAATTTAACTTGTATGGCCAATTTATTCACACACCATAATTACATGGAATATTGAATATGGAGTAAGATCTTATTGGTTTGTACAGGTTAGTGTGATGCCCTGATGCATCCCAGAGTAATGTGGGCAGAGAATAAAAATGTATTTGCAAAGTCCTTTTGAGGGATTGGGGAGAAAGGAAGAAATATTAAACTTCCCCATCTAGAGAACACCCGATATTCTCAGAAGCATTGGGGACAATCAATTTAATAGGTCAAGCTCTTGATCTTGGGGCTTGCCCCTATGAAACTTATTTCTGCAAAGGAGAAGCCAAGCATACTTACAATTATGCTTACAAGTCACACCTAGAGAATCTCTTTTGTCACTCAGATGTGGCCTCACTGCCCTCTTCCCTATGTGGGACATGGCTACCAGGGGTATAAATCTCCCTGGCAACATGGGATATGATTCCCAGGGATGAGCTGGGACCCAAGCATCACGGGAATGAGAAAGACTTCTTGAGAGACAAAACAAAGTTTCAGTGGCTAAGAGATTTCAAATAGAGTCAAGATGTTATGCTGATGCATTATATGGTTGTCTTGTTTTAGTTTTTAGTGTATTAGAATAGTTAGAAGGGAATATCTGAAATTGTTACACTGTATTTCAGTACCTTGATTCTTGAAGATGATTATATAACTATATAGCTTTTACAGTGTGACTGTGTGGTTGTGAAAACCTTGTGGCTGATGCTCCTTTCATACAGGGTACGGACAGATAAGTAAAAAATAAGGTAAAAAAAAAATAGCGGGTGATAAGGGGTAAAAAAAAATTAGGTAGATTGCAATACCAGTGGTCAATGAGAAGTAGGGGTAAGGAGTATGGGATGTAAGATTTTTTTTTCTGGAGCAATGAAAAGTTCTAAAAATGATCATGGTGATGAATACACAACCACGTGATGATATTGTGAGCCTCTGATTGTATACTTTGGATGGACTGTATAGTACATAAAGATATCTCAATTAAAAAATACATTAAACAGTCCTGTCAGAAAACCTATATTTAAAAAGGTTATTTATCTATGACTTTAACCTGAATAAAACTCCTGTAAAATGTATTTATGGGCTGGGGCAAGGGTAGCTCCATGGTAGAATTCTCATTTGAAAAGCGGGAGACCCACGTTCGATTCCTGGAGCCTGCCAAACATTAAAAAAAAAAAAGTATTTATGGGGTGGTGCAACAGTGGCTCAGTGGCAGAAATCTTGCCTGCATGCTGGAGATCCAGGTTCAATTCCTGGAACCTGCCCATGCTAAAAAAAAAAAAATTTTTTTTTATGATTTCCTAGGTTAAAGAAAGTAAGTATAGGCAAAGAGGACATGGATTCCTACATATGAAACTGGTTTGGATGGAGCAGAAGTGTGTGAAGGAGCACACACACACACACACACAGAGCAATAACAGAAGATGAAGTTGGAAAGCCAGCTGAGTTAAAAACACAAAGGGTCTTGAGAGGTAAGCTGAGAGTTCCTAAGGTATACAATGTAGGGATGGGTTGAGCATGGATGATGGGTAATGAAATTTTACTTGAGGGAAAGGAAAAGCTTTAAAGAAAATTTAAAGGAAAGTTAATCTAGACTTCAATAATTCATCACCAATTAATAAAAGCCTGCATATGACTCTGTAAAAGGAAACCACATTGGGAGTATTACAAATAGGACCTGGTAATTGTTTAAGACCTGGGAAGCAATGGAGATGAGTCAAAGGATAACAGAGATCTTGAATCTGGTTCTACATTGATAGAAAAAGTAAAAATCCAGAATAAGAGCTACCTTAGATGTTAAAGAGAGGCTGTTCAAGTATTCACACTAAAGTGGAGGTGCTAAGGGACCTCCAAGTATTCATCAGAAAGTTGGACTTGGAAATGCCATGGAAGAAAGTGATAGTAACAGGGGTTATAATTCAGTGAATAAAAAGGTATTTGCAAAGTCAACGGTGAGAAAGGGAAAATTCAACTTCCCTACATGGAGAATTCCTAATATTCTCACAAGCAGTGGGGACAACTAAAGCAACAGGCTGAGCCCTCAGTCTTGGGGTTTGTTCATATGAAACTTATCCCCGCAAAGGATAGGCTAAGCCTACTTAAAATTAGGCCTAAGAGTCATCCCCAGAGAACCTCTTTCCCCCTCTCTACATGGGACACAACACCCAGGCGTGTAAACCTTCCTGGCAATGTGGTACAGAAATCCTAGAATGAGCTGGGACTTAGCATCAAGGGATTGAGAAAACCTTCTCGACCAAAAGGGGGAAGAGCGAAACGAGACAAAATAAAGTGTCAATGGCTGAGAGATTTCAAACAGTTGAGAGGTTATCCTGGAGGTTATTCTTACACGTTATATAGATATCACCTTTTTAATTAAGGTACATTGGAGAGGCTGGAAGGAAGTATCTGAAAATGTAGAGCTGTGTTCCAGTAGCCATGTTTCTTGAAGTCACAATGTGACTGTGTGATTGTGAAAACCTTGTGTCTGATGCTTCTTTTATCTATGGAATGGACAGATGAGTACAACATATGGATTAGAAATAAATAAATAATAAGGGGAACAAATGTTAAAATAAATTTAGTAGAATGAAATGCTAGTGATCAATGAAAGGGAGTGATAAGAGGTATGGGAAAAAAATAGGGGAAACAAAGGCTAAAATACATTGGATAGAAGGAAATACTAGCAGTCAATGAGAGGGAGGGGTAAGGGGTATGGTAAGTATGAGTTTTTTTCCTTTTTTTAAAAATTTCTTTTTCTGAATTGATGCAAAAGTTCTAAGAAATTATCATGGTGATGAATATACAACTATGTGATGATATTGTAAATTATTGATTACACAGCAAGAATGGAATGATCATATGGTAAGAATGTTCATGTTTGTATGTCGTGTTTAAAAAAATTAAAAAATTAAAAATATATAGCAGTTATAATTATCAAGGAAGATAACATAGAAAAGGAATAGCAGAAAGGACAGAACTGAAAAGAACAAATATTAGGGGATGGACGAAGAAAGGGGAAAAGCAAAGGAGAGACCAAGAAGAAGGCAAATGAAGAGAACAGAGTTACAGAGAAATCCAAGAAGGTACTTAAAGGTACCCAAAGCTATAGCAGTGTAGAGGAAGAAAGGACTGAGCAGAAGCCGCAGTGCTTGATGGTTTGAAGAAAGCACTTTCAGTATGAAGGTAAAAATAGACAGTTGTTAAGTAAGGAATGATAAAAAGTAAGGGTAAGGATTACAAATTATTTTGGGAGTTTTACTGATGAATGATAATAAAATAATCTGATTTTGCTGAACATTTGTTCTGTGTGGCAGGCCCTGTTCTAAAGTTTATGTGTATTTACTCACTTATTATCATTTTTTCCTTTTATCAAACCTATGAGATGGCTACCATTTTATAAAGAAATCAAGATAGAGAAGTTAAGAATGGGCCCAGGTCATCATATAGCTTATCTGTGATAGAGCTTGGATTCAAATGACTCAAAGAACATACCCTTACTTTAAGTATATAATTCAGAAGGAAAGGGGAAAAAACTTTTGTTTGTTTTGTTTTGGTGGTGGTAGTTGTTTTCTCAGGGCAGGCAACGGTCTTTAAGGATAGGAAAGAGTTGAGAAGTTTTGCTTTTCAAAGAAAAGGCTATATTAGAGAAAGAGAAGAAGCTGGGAGGGACATAAGTATAGAAAAGAACCAGAAGCGGTAGCATAACAGGAACCAGGAGCGAAGAAGAGCCAGTTTTATAAATAGAGGAAATAATCTTGAAAATGAAAAAGAAACCTTTAAAAGTTACAAAAATACTAGCGAAACATGTACTTATGACTCAGGGACTAACAATTTCTACCATGCTAATTTTTAAAAGTTTAAAAAGAATAAAATTGATTTTTTATTACTTTCTTATTTCAATATTGAGTACTATAAGAATTAATTTTGTGGTAGGATTCACGTGTACTAGGATCCATCTTTGAAAGGTTTGCTGTCCTATAAATTCTTAGATATTAAGAAAGACTTTTACACTGTAAGTGTCTTTTTCACTTTTAAGCACTTAATGAAATTCTAATAAAATGTTATTTTAATAACAATATTAATAGTTTCTTGTTATCTAAAAATTTCAATCTAATACTTTACAAATATGCAACTGTAACAAGTAGTGAAGGTAACAAGTATCGGTCTAAGGAATGCTATTTTTAAAAAGTTTTCATCTTGAGTGAAAAAACAAAACTAAATGCCATGTCACTTGCAAACTGTGAGCATCCAAGCTGCTTCCTTTGCTATTTCTGTCATTTGTAGAATTAAAATCAACAGTTTATATGACATCTTGTCTCCATAGTAATATGTATGTTCTTGCTTTTACTCTTTCAGTTAATGAGAAGAGTGTAAATTTTTTCCCTCCTATTTCTCCCCAAACTGTTGTTCCAGGATGAAATAAAAACATTCCAGAGCAAGCATTCTGCCAGGTGTGAATTAACCACAGATATCTATAGAATGGTCTATATAAATAGTAATCTGGTCAAATAATTAGGCTTCTCACTAACTTTAGAGTGAAAATTTGATTTTTTCTAACAATACATCTGATTGTAATTTAAGGTGAAGCACACAGCATACCTCTGGAGTCAAAATATGGCCTCATACCAAATGTATCTATGTTGTATGTGAAGTTTATTTTAAAATGCAATACAAGAATATTGTGATATGGAGAGTGTGTAACTTTCATTTAGTTAATTTTATAAAATGTACAAAAATGATTAGTTCTTAAATAAGAGGCAAATCCACAATTTAAATTAATTCCAGTTTTGAATAGTTTCTTGTTTTTCTTTAAATAAACATTTAGTATTTAAACAATTTGGGATTTGTGCTCTGATAGATTGTAAAGACTTCAAAAATTGATGCCAACCATAATTTTTCTTCCTTGATTTATATCCTTGCTTGGCCACCTGTTTCAGACCATAGAATCACCAAAAATAAAAGAAGCGGCATTAGAAAAAAATTTTTTCAAGTGTCAAGTTTGCAATAAAAACAAGCCAATACTTAACACTGCCATCGTTTAGAAAAACAGTCTATATAACTAAGAAGATCCTGTTCTTTTCTAATTAGGGGTTTCAGTCTATACAACAGTTAATCCTCTTAAGTCTTTGTTCTAATAAGCAACCAAAAGTAAGGTAGATTTTAACACTTAGTGGTTGGATAGTATTAATGAGAACTGAGAATGAAAGAGGGCATTTTAATTCATAAACAGAAAGGCAGAGGTCAAAACTACGGTGAAATTCTACTAAGGCAGAGCCGAGGAACCATTTTTAGCAGAGCCAGACTTAATGCTTGGAAATCTCAAATACTTAGGTCTGGCATTCAGTCACTCTCTTTAAGGAATTCTCTGGGTAAGTTAAACATGCAGAAATGTTAGAAACTAAAAATTTTTAAGGAAAGGACTTGCACTTTTTATTCTTTTCCAGTGTTTACCTTAGTTCCAGGTGATCATTTGGGTTCTTTTGGTCTTTACCTAAGAGCAGAAACTCTTTTTATTATTTCCATTAACAATCATCTGAGGAACAGGTAATGTGCATATGTATACATACATACCTATGTAAGGTTTAGGGATTTACAACTCTTGGAAGTTTAATTCTATAATTGTCAGTGGTAATTAGAAACTGATAGAGAAAAAAGTCCTTTGCTTCTGAAAAGATTATGGTCAGAAAAGAATTTAAGTTTAGAAATAGATCGTATTATTTTGAAACATTCAGATCAGGGGTTCTTAAACCTACTTGGCCATCTAACTCTCCACCTAATTAAAAAAAACTTTGAATACAGTGTGTATTGGGGTGGGGGGAGGAGGAGGAGGTGTCAGTAACCCCCTGGAGATCATTTATAAATAATGAATTAGATAGCATCTGGATTTGACTGAAGATTAAAACCCTGAAATTTTGTGTTTTTTTCTCACAATTACATACCACGCAAAGTTTATTTAAAACTTAAGCTTTTTTTTTTCTTAAAAAACAGCAAAAGCCAACATAGAAAATCTACCAAAGAACAGAAGTAAATATCAAGCTTCTGGAGTGGGAGTAACTTTCAAGCCTGGAGAGAAAAGATTATCTAAAGATCTGCTATATAAAAATGAAATTTCAGCTGATTCTTTTCCAGTACCAGGAGGGGAGGAAAAGTGAACAAAGAACAAAGACCAGAACAATATTTATGGTAAACATAACAAAAAGTTATTATCTTTAGCTGGCAATGAACTTGATTGAACAAACATCAAAACAGATACATTAGGGCACTAATAGATAAATGAACCAAGAACATGAAAAAGCATTCCATTAAAAGAAAAATGCAATAGTCAATAACTATATAGACAAACACCCCTCTCTAGCAATTAAAGAAATGACATAATATTTAATAATGAAGAAAGTTTGTGAAATGAATATATTAATACTGCTGATGGGAATGCAACAGACACAGTTTTTCAAAAAGAATTTAAAATACATATGAGGTACTATAAATGAATTCATGCTGTTTAACTCAATGATTCTACTTCTGTGAATTTATTTTACAGAGATAATATAAAATATGGGAAAATGTATATTCATGGACGTACTCATCACTGGGCTACTTTACTGAAAACCTGGAAACTGTGTAAATATCCAACAACAGAGGAATAAATGGTGAAATAAAATCGACATATATAATATAGAGTTGGCTGTTTTATTACTTAATTGTTGCTGGGGTAATTGAAGCCTGCATATTAAATTTTATTTAATTTTGCTTATTTAAATTTGAAAACTGAAGCAGTACAAGATAATTTTCTGTTAAATGTAATGCTATTGTTTTCATAGGATTATATTCCACTTTGACCACTGAAAATTTAGGGACTAAATCAAAATGTGCTGTAAAATGCAAACCATACACCAGATTTTGAAGACAGTATGAAAAAATGTTAAAAATCTCATTAATAATTTTATATGATTAATATGTGTTGAAATGATAAATATTTTAGTTATATTAGATTAAATAAAATGTATTATTTACATAATTTTAACTTTTTAAAACTTTTTTATATGAGTACCAGAAAAGCTTAAATTATATTTGGGGCTCCTATTATATTTCTGTTTGACAATACTTCTGTAGAGAGTATGTTAAAATGTTAAATGAAACACAAGGTATATAAATAGTGTGTACAGCTGATTATAAACTATACTAAATCATACAAATAAAAAATTAGATGGACTACAACATAACTTAAATCTGGGTAGAAAAATTATAGGTAAGTTTAATAGTTTCTTAAATTTTAAAATTTTTGGTGAGGTGAACTGATTACCCTTTTTTATTATTGTATAGTATAACATATGTACAAAGCAAAGAAATAAAAAAGCAATAGTTTTCAACAAGTGGTTAAGGACAGATCCCAGAGTTTGTCATGGGCTACCATATGATCCTATCATATTTTTCCTTCTAGCTGCTCCAGAATATAGGAGGCTAGAGGGCTTAAATACTTTTTTATCATCACAATCAATCGACTTTTCTTCCTTTTTTGTGTGAAAAAAAACATATATACAAAAAACTATAAATTTCAAAGCATAGCACCACCATTAGTTGGAGAAGATATTTCAGACTTTGACATAGGTTACAATTTCACAATTTTAGGCTTTTACTTTTAGCTGCTTTAAAATACTGGAGACTAAGAGATAGCAATTTAATGATTCAGCATTCATATACATTTGTTAAGTCCTATCTTCTATGTATAATTCCACCATCACTTTTGATCTTTCCATACCTCTCTTTAGGGGTGTTTAGGCTGTGGCAATTCTAAATTTTTGATATTGGAAGGGTCTGTCATTAATACGGGTTAGGGAGATGGAACTATCTGATGTTCTGGAGAGGCTGGGGTAGGTTTCAGGACTTATCTGGACCAGGGACCCATCTGAAGGTTGCAGGTTTCTGGAAAGTTACTCTAGTGCCTGGAACCCTTGTGGAATCTTATATATTGTCCTAGGTGTTCTTTAGGATTGGCTGGAATGGTCCAGGTTGGGGTTGGCAGGTTATGATAGGTAGCAAGGTCTAACTGAAGCTTGCATAAGAGCAACCTCCAGAGTAGTGTCTCGACTATTTCAACTCTCTCTGCCACTGACACTTTATTAATTACATTTCTTTTCCCTCTTTTGGTTAGGATGTAATGATTGATCCCATGGTGCCAAGTCTGGACTCATCCCTGGGAGTCATCTCCCATGTCACCAGGGAAACTTTCACCCCCGGATGTCATGTCCCAAGTAGCGGGGAGGGCAATGATTTCACTTGCAGAGTTGGGCTTAGAGAGACTGAGGTCACATCTGAGCAACAACAGAGGTCCTCCAGAAGTAACTCTTAGGCATGCCTATAGGTAGTCTAAGCTTCTCCACTACCTACATAAGCTTCATAAGACTAAGTATCATGATCAAGGGCATGGCCTATTGATTTGGGTATCCCTAAAATTTGACACAGTATCAGGGGATTTCTTGATGGTAAGGTTTAATAGTTCCATAGACTTTCTCTCCTTGTTCAGGAGACTTTGCCAATACTTTTTGATTATCTGCTTAATATACTCTAGGATGTTTCCAGGCATTACAATGTTTCCAGGATTAAAGGACCTCTTTCTTATTCTGTGCTTCCTGTGATTCAGTTGTTCAAATGAGCTATACAAATAGGTTGAATTAGATTATACACTACAGAAAATTTCAGTTCCAGATCAAATAAACCTTTCTTCCATTGGTCTCAAAGATTACGTGTGGTTTTAAAATACAGAAACTGTCTTCCTTACCCCTATGTTATGAATTACATTAACCCCAACCACTTTGGCTTTGTTCTTATCTCTAAATATCAGTTTACATATATAAAACAGCTTCAAAATCCAAAAATAATAATTACCACTCCGGACTTAATGTGTCTGCTCTAAAAGGCCCCTGTTTTCTTATAAGCATTTTCTAGAGGTGACCATACCATTGTTGTTTTTTTGTTTCTGGCTTATTCTGTCTGGCCAAATGTCCCAAGTGTTCATTCACATTGCTGTTCACCTCACAACATTGTTACTTTTTGTAGCAGCACAACCTTCGTTTATAAACATACTCCATTGTTTGCCAATCTACTTCTCAGTCAGTGCATCCTTCAGTTACCTGCATTCATCAGGCATCATGTAGAAGGTCCAAAGTCCACAGTCCATCAACACTCTCAATTTTAGATAATTTCATTGTTCCCAAGAGACAGAAAACCAATAAACATACCCTCGACAAATAGGAACTCTAAACCTCCTCTTCTTTTCCCTCACGCCATTATTTACCTCTGCTGTTGCTGTGGTAGTGCTGATGGTTTCCTTTTGAACACAGCTCATAGCATGCAATAGCGGTTCTCCCCTGTACCCTGGACTTAAACATTCTTTATACAAGAATCATATCTTTGAAGTAATTCTTACAAGAACTCATTCATATTTCTAGTGCAAATCCGTGGGACACTTAGGTCTATACAATCCCTTTCAATCTTGTTCACCTTCAAAACAGTAATATTACTTCTAGACCCACTAGAGAATCACATTCACCCTATCTATTCCCTTACACTGGTATTCAACCACTAAATTAGCTAATGGTTCACCCATCTCCAGCTTATATGTATTCCTAAATCCCCTATCTTCTGTATTTTAAGCATCTGATTATACCTTTATGCAAGTCATAAAAGTGGAATCATACAGTATCTGTCTTTTTATGTCTGGCTAATTTCACTCAGCATCATGTCCTCAAGGCTCAGTCATCTTGTCATGTGCTTCAAGACATCATTTTGTCTTACTGCTGCATAATATTCCACTGAATGTATATACCACATTTTGTTGATCCACTCATCTGTTGATGGGCATTTGGTTTGTTTCCATCTTTTGGCGACGGTGAATAATGCTGCTATGAACACTGGTGTGCAAAAGTCTGTTTGTGTTGTTGCTTTCAGCTCTTCTGGATACATACCAACTAGTGCTATTGCTGGGTTATAAGGCAACTCGATATTTAGTTTCCTAAGGAAGCGCTGAACAGTCTTCCATAGTGGCTGCACCATTATGAATTCCCAAAAGCAGTGCATAAGGGTCCCAGTTTCTCCACATCCTCTCCAACATTTGTAGATTCTTGTTTGTTTAATAGCAGTCATTCTTATAGGTGTGAGGTGGTATCTTATTGTAGTCTTGATCTGCATTTCCCTTACAGCCAATGAAAATGAGCATGTCTTCAAGTGCTTTTGAGCCATCTGTATTTGCTCTTCAGAAAATGCCTATTCATATCTCTGGCCCATTCTATTATTAGGTTGTTTGTTCTTTTGTTGTTGAGTTATATGATTTCTTTGTATATACAGGAAATCAAACCTCTGTCTGATATGTGATTTCCATATATTTTCTCCCTTTGAGTAGCTCCCTCTTCACTTTCTGGACAAAGTCTTTTGAAGTTCAGAAGCATTTGGTTTTGAGGAGTTCAAATTTATCTATTTTTTTCTTTTGTTGCTTGTGCTTTGGGTGTAAAGTTTAGGAAGGTACCTCCTATTACAAGGTCTTGAAGATGTTTCCCTACATTTTCCTCCCCTTTCCTCTTTTTCTGTTAGCCCAATGAGTGACCTCCGCCTTGACCAGGTTCACCTGAGCTGGGTACCTATTTTTAGTAGTCAGAATTTGTTAATTAATTCCACAATTGGTGTTTGGTTGGGCTTAGCCCCTGCTGCCGGTAACGTCTCTTTCCTTTCCCCTCTAGGAAGCAGCCTGTGCAGTAGGGGCGCTGGCCACCGCAGCATGGGGAACTCACGGTTCTGAGGAGGCGCGCAGCCGGTCCAGTTGGCCCAGACTGGGGTACGCTGTGTGTCCGGTCACTGACGTGGCCCCAGGAGCTGTTCTGTACTGTTTCTGATTATTTAGTAGTTGTTCTGGAGGACAAACTAAAATGTGTACATTGTTAAGCCGCCATCTTCCCAACTTTTGGTTTTACTGACTCTTCCTATAGTTCTTTTGCTCTCCCATTCATTTATCTCTGCTTTAATCTTTGTTATTTCTCTTCTCCTATTTGCTTTAGGGTTAGTTTTCTGTTCTTTCTCAAGTGCCATTTCTCAAGCTTTGCCGTTAAGTCCTCGATATTTGCTCTTTCCTGTTTTTTAATATAGGCATTTAGTGCAGTAAATTTCTGTTTCAGCACAGCCTTTGCAGCACCCATAAGTTCTGCTAAGTTATATTTTCATTTTCATTCATCTCCAGTTAGCTACTGATTTCTCTAGCAATTTCTTCTTTGACTCACTGGCTGTTATTTAATCTCCATATATTTGTGAATGTTCTCATTGTTTGGTGGTTATTGAGATCCAGCTTCATTCCGTTGTGATCAGAGAAAGTGCTCTGAATAATTTCAAAATTTTTAAATTTATAAAGACCTGTTTTGTGCACCAGCATATGATCTATCCTGGAGAATGTTCCATAAGCACTATATAATGTATAACCTTTGCTTTGAGTCGCAATGACCTGTATATGTCTGTTAGGTCTAATACATTTATCAAGTTATTTAACTTCTCGCTTTACTTGTTGATCTTCTGTCTGGTTGTCCTATATATAGAGGAGAGTAGCATATTGAAGTCTTCTACTATTATTGTTGAAACATCTACCGCTCCCTTCAGTTTTGCCAATGTCTGTCTCATGTACTTTGGAGCTCCTTGACTGGGAGTATAAATATTTATGATTGTTATAGCTTCTTGGTGAATTGACCCTTTAATTAGTATAATGTGTCCTTCTTTGTCTCTTATGATGTCTTTACATTTAAAGCCTATCTTGTCCAATATTAGTATAGCTACTTCAGCTTTCTTTTGGTTACAACTTGCATGGAAAATATTTTTCCATTCTTTCACTTTCAATCCATTTGTATCCTTGTGTTTAAGATGAGTCTCTTGTAAGCAGTATATAGCCAGATTATGTTTCTTAATCCATTCTGCCAATCTGTACCTTTTAATTGGTAAATTTAGTCCATTAACATTCAAAGTTATTACTGAAAAGGCATTTCTTGATTCTACGATCTTATCTTTTTATTTGTCAGATCTATATATTCTTTCCCCCCTTTTTCTTTGTATTCTTTTTTTTCAATTATTATTATTTAATTTATTTTTTTACATGGGCAGGCACTGGGAATCGAACCCGGGTCCTCTGGCATGGCAGGCAAGCATTCTTGCCTGCTGAGCCACCGTGGCCCGCCTTCTTTGTATTCTCTACATTACACTTACTGGTACTCTTCAATTCTGTGCCCTCCTCCACACCTCCCTCTCCTGTCTTTTTTTTTTTTTTTCAGCTGGCAGAACTCCATTAAGTATTTCTCATAGGGCCAATCTCTTGTTGACAAATATTTTCAGGACTTCTTTGTCTGTGAAAACTTTAATCTCTCCCTCAATTTTGAAGGACAATTTGGCTGGGTACAGAGTTCTTGGCTGGAAGTCTTTCTCTTTCAGGATCTTGAATACATCATACCACTGCCTTCTTGCCTCCAGGGTGCTAGCTGAGTTATGAGAACTCAGTCTTATTTGATTTTCCCTGTATGTAGGAAATTGTTTTCCTCTTGCTGCTTTCAGGATTTTCTGCTTCTCTTCAACATTTGATAGGCTGATTAGTATGTCCCTCAGGGAAGGCCTATTAGGATTTATTCTGTTTGGAGTTCGTTGGGCTTCTTTGACTTGTATATTTATGTCCTTTATGGGGAAGGAAGTTTCCCCCCATTATATCCTCAGCTACCCTACCTAGCCCTTTACTCCTCTCTTCTCCTTCTGGGACGCCAATGATTCTTATATTTGTATGCTTTGTTTTGTCTATCATTTTCCCTGAGTTCCCATTAAATTTTTTTTCCATCTTTTTTGTCATTTGCTGTTTTGAGTCTTCAAAGTCAATTATCCCATCCTCTTTATCATTTATTCTTTCTTCTGTCTCTTCACATCTGGCGTTGTGTGCCTCAAGTATGTTTTTATTTGGTCAACAGAGTCTTTAATCTCTGTAATTTCTGCTATTCTTCTATTTATTCTTTCATATTCCTCTCTGTGCTCTTCTACTGCCTTCTTAATCTCCATTATGTCATTTGCTATCCCACTTATTTTATTAAGTAGAGTTGTATGAACATCTTTGATTAGTTGTTCCAACATCTGTATCTCCTCTGGTGTTTTAATTTGGTCATTAGGCAGAGCTGTATCTGTTTGCACTGTTACATGCTTAGTGATCTTCTGCAGCTTCATGGCATGTAAATATCTTGACTGACTTACTTTAGGAGTTGATTTCTTTCAGTAGTCTAAGCCCTTGTGTTTGCGGGATGGTTGTACAGCGGGGAGCAGGGCACAGGTGGGCACTCAGTACGGTGATTTGTTTCAGGGCAGGTATGGGTGCAGGTGCACCAGTCTGGGGGGTATAACCCTGGTATGCGCTGATCTAAGAGCTGTGGCACACGCGTAGAGCTGTGGCAGCAGGTCGGTGTTATGCCTTCATGGGTTGGTGGCAGCTGTGACCTGGCTGTGCAGGTCTGTACTTTCTCAGAGCTGGGAAATGAGGCTGAGGGTTGTACATATGCACCGTTCTAGGACTGCTGTAAAGTGCAATTCCCACAGCTGAATGATGTGAATGGGGGCCTGCGCACATGTGTGGGCCTGGGAGTGCCATAAATGGATGCGCTGAGCTCAGGGAGGGTGGGGTGAGGCTCTGCAACACTATGGGTGGGGGGGAAGGGGCAGCAGTTGTCTAGGTATAGAGGTTAGTGCTCGCAGTCTTTATGCACTGGCAATAACCTTCAGGGAACAGGGAGGAGGAGGTAGTGCTTGTGAGGTGTGCAGAAGAGGTGGGTTGGGCTGCACTTGGGGTGGGGGTGTGGGGAAGGTACGTGCACTGGGGGCTGGAAGGGTGTGGGCACTAGGAGCACGGGGTATGGGAGCAGGTGATGGGGTTCAGGTGCATGGGATATGGGGTGAGTTGCCGATCACAGGGCTGCACTGGTGAGGGTAGCATGCCCAAGGAAGGTGGCCTGGCTTACTTCCTAGACCCGCGTTCCTGTCTGTGCACTCCTGCGGGCTCTGCACCTCCACGACAGGCTCCAGCTTTCTGCCTCTCGGTTCCTTGGCCTCTGCAACCAGTGCTGCCACATGTGGTGCAGAAGGCTCTCCCAGGTCAGCCACACTCCTGAATTGCCACCTCAGTAGCCCTCTTGTCCCTTCTCTCTCGACTACTTTTATGATAAAATTATGTAAAACATAAGAGTATTTTATTCAGTTTAATTAAATCCCCAAACAATAGATGTTTATAAATAATGAGAAGCTAATTCAATAAACAGAATTCATTGAATAAACAATAAGCAATAAACAGACAAATAGTTGGGAGTAAGTCTATTATGTCTTTGAATACATATAAGGCTCAAAAAGGAACACAGTGAATGTAAGACTAGCGATTTTAGTAAGTATAAACCACTAGCCATAGAAGCAAAAGGGAAAACAAGGAAAGATGTGTGATACCAGAAAAATATTTAGATAACCAGAGAACCACACCAAGGTTACACTAACATTGATGAGGAAGGCTGAGAATAACTAGATACTTGTGTCTTAAGATGCACCACTATCATCTGTTCTTAACAACATAATTATTCTGCTTTCCATGCTAAAACTAAGGTGCCATAGTAACACTAGTCAGGGAATGGGTTGAGAAAAGAATAAAATTGAACCAAGAATAACAAATATAACAACCATATAGTACGTTTTCTTCCACTTACTGAGTTTTACATGTTTGTGAATCTCCCAGACAGTGCAAAATACATTTCTTTGTAGGAGTAGGAGGATACAATATGAATTATGACAAAGTGTTTTCCCTGTTTTCTTATAAGGAAAACTCTAACTTTGACAACCATTAAGTAATGTATAAATTATTTACAATTACAATGTTATGATATGCACTATTTCATATCAATGACAGCAATAGAATCTGTAAAAGAAGAAAGCTAGAACAAATACAGTAATGAATGCTTTAAAAGTTTATAGCTCATCACTGATTGAATGTAATGCATCAATGGAATAGAAAAGAATTAGATCTTCCTGCCTGTGTGGCTCCTTTTGGAAACATAAATGAAATCACCTATTCCACATATATTTAATCTTTTTAAGGATTAAAATGCCTAAGATCTTAACTATATCATGTATGTAGATGCCAGCTTTTCTTCCATCCCATATAATTTCCTCAAAAAAAGCATGTGATGGGAGGTAGCAAGGTGTAGAGGAAAGAGGATGGATATTTACCACAGCCTTGCTGAAATTAAAAAGGATTGTGAGACATCCCATAGTCCTTTTGTAGGGGAAAAGATAAGGAAAACATGGTGAATGTGCACTTTGACATAGAAATTAAAAGCAATGAGCTAGAAATATATACAGCAAATTGCACAAGCTATATAGTTCATACTTTTATAGCTGTGTATAGTGTAAATACAAGCACACACACTTAAAACAACACAACACAGCATTTTAACCATTTACCAATCTGACTACTTATTAGATAGGTTACTTTGGGCTACTTCCTAGGCATCAATATTCTTATCTGTAAAATGGTAGTTATAAGAATTAAACAAGTGCTTGTAAGAATTAAACAAGTATGCTTATGGGGCACTGTACAATTCTTCAAACCTTGGATTCCGATGGGATACCTGTCACCCTCATTTCTTATTCTGCATTGATTTTCACCACGTACTTGGTAAACAATAGAACTGTGAACTATCTTGAAGTAAAATATCCTGTAACATATCTGTAAGTTTGCTGTAGCAACCTGGGGTGCCTCAGTACAATGTTTGGAAACTGTGACACTAGCTCATGAGCCTTTTAATTTGAGAGAGCTAAAGCACTTCTTGGGCATGGTTCAGAGGACAAAGAAAATGGAGGTGATTTACTCTGCATGAGATAGTGTATGTATACGTTAGGGAGGGATTTTAGAGAGCAGAGGTGATAGGATTTTATAGAGAGACAGGTCCTGACAAGATAACGAATGGCAGCTGCGCACCCTGCAATTGAAATACAGCCAATGAGAAAGTGACTGTGGCAGGGATGACAACTTAGTTGTTACTAGATATCTAGTCACCAACTTTCACTTGCTTCCTTTGAATACATATAAAGCTGTCATGTTATGATGCTTTTTCATTATTCAAACTTTTGGTAAAAATTAGCTCTTAATCCCCTCCAACAAACAAATATATGTATGTTTTAATAATAAATATTTTCTCACTCTTTCTGTTAGATGAATCTAGGACTTACTGTTATCTCACTGTCCCTAAATTAAATGTTCAATGTCCTTTTTACTCTATACTCTTACAACCATGCCATCTGTTCCATAAATACTACTTCAGTTGATAACCTTCATTACTTTATAGCATCCTGTTTTGGCAAGAAAAGTTCCTTTTTAAAAAAATCTTAAATGGCTCATTTCTTAAAGTGCAATTCAAGTTCCTGATGTAGCACTGAAAATCCTATAAATTTAACACTAATTTATCATTCCTATATTGTCTTTCACTATTCACCTCCATGAAACTTTTACTCTGACTACATGGCTTTCCAGCTAACATGAATACAAATCCTATGCCTTCCTATATCTTTTCCTTTGCTAGTGATATTTATTCACTCTCTAGAACTCTTTACCTTCCACTAGGGCAATTAAAGCAAGGGCTTTCAAACATTTTCTGTAAAAGACCAAAAGTAAATGTCTTAGGTTTGTGGACCATATGATCTCTGCTAACTACTCAACTCTGCTACTGTAGCTTGAAAGCAGTCATAGACCCTGTGAAAAAGCATGGGCAAGGCTGTGTTCCACCAAGACTTTATTTACAAAAATGGGCCGTGACTGTGCGCTTGATTTGGCCCATGGGTTTATTTTGCTGACATCTAAACAAAAGGAAAAGAAGGAAATACATATTACTAAGTGAATATTAAAAACAATAATCCAGATAAAGAGAATGGTAGATAGAAATATTAACAGGAAATCCAATGTATGGTAATAATAATAGTGTGATTCTCTTAGTAATAAACATAAAGAAATTTAACATTATAGCGGATTTAGAGAGGGAAGGAAACTATATAATTACATTTCTTGCCCTCTCTTGAAACAAGATTTTAACAATTTTCTGAAGCTAGAACCAACTCAACACGTGTCCCTTATATCTGAATATAACATCCACATTCCAGAGGGTATGATGATATTTCACTTTACTTGCTGCTGCCCTCTATCTCCATCCTTCAACTCCACTCAATGCTCCCCACCTCCTGGATCTCTCTGAAAATAACTTTGTTGAAAACAGACCTTTTAGTTTTCATAGCAAGACAGAATAATTCATAGAATTACTGTACTTTCTAGGTGTTCTTGTCTATTGGAAGAAACTAAAAATTATCAAGTGGTGAAATATGCCAATAAAACTGACCAATTTTTAAAAAACTCTTTAATTCCCTTAAATAATATCTACAATGAAATTAATTCTTGAATTTTTAAAATGAATCATAATCATGGGAAAAGTTTAGGGTTCACGGTATATATGAATTTTTTTCTGTTTTCTTTTTATTTCTTTTTCTGAATAGATGCAAATGTTCCAAGAAATGATCATGATGTTGAATATGCAACTATGAGTTGATATTGTGAATTACTGATTACATATGTAGAATGGAATGATCAAAAGTTAAGAATGTTTGCATTTGGTGTTTTTTAGTATTTAAAAAAAAATTAAAAAAAAAAAGTTTAGGGTTCATAAGCCAGGTAAATATGGACTAGAATTAAAATACAAGGTGTCTCCTCTGGTGGAAAAGGTATCGATGAGAATAAGTTGCTTCTAATTCAAGCTCCGACCTGTTTTTTGGCAAATTACAGTATAAACATCTTGTATGTCTGTCTTTTTTTTTTTTTTTAATAAGTGGCACAAGTGAATATGTTTGTCTTTGTAAAGTTTACACTAAGGATACTATATTCTCCCTAAAATATTAGAAAGAGGAAGAGATAATAAAGCAACATGGCATAAGAAAAAGAAATAAATAACCACTGGGCTAGGAATCCAGATACTCAAATTCTGATCTGGACTTTGGCCCAGCTACTTTGCAACATTGAGCAATATATTTAATCTTGATGAGTTTCCATTTCTTTACTTGTAAAATGTAGATTAGGAAAGCAGATTGCATTGGGTGACCTTCAATGTCAAAAACTCAAATTTAGTTATGTTTTCAATTATATCTTTTGAATATTTTTGGAATAGCATAAAAACATATATATATCAAACATGCAGCATAAAAAACATTTGAAAAGATGTAAAGAGTAAGCCCCTTTTATCCAGAAGCTGACACATCTTAGTGAGTCAGAAATACAACTAATTATAACTTTTGATTTATGAAGCTAATTAATTGCGGTTTGCTGAAAAATGTTAAAATCCCAAATTCTATCTAAGATTAATATATATGTAAATATGATCTTTGTGTTTACATATATACATATTTATATGTATACATATATACACACACAGAGATATAATATATATATGAAAAAGCTTAAGAAATACACGGGTCAGATTTTCAAAGAGGATAGAGAACACAAGTGATATTTACAATCAATCAAACTGCACAAAAACTATGAGATGGTTGCTCTTTTGGGCCATGTTTTATCTAGAAGTAAGTTTAGGTAGTTACGTAATGGAACATGAAACAGTGATTTCTCTCCAGTTACTACTGGACACAGGTGTTTGAGATCCAAGCTCAAAAATGGCAAAAATGCAACTATTTCTCTGAGCAATTGTTTTGGCTCTCTGAGGTTTGCATTGTTTATTTTTTGAAAATATCACTTTATAACTGGAAAATGACTAATCTGAAAATTATCATTTCATCATTTTAAGTGGCAAAATGTTTGCCACTTTTGTTTTAGGATAAAAACCAAATTTCAAATCATTTTCTGTAACATAGGAAAGAGCTAAATTGTCATTAAATGCACTTATATTGATCATCATATTTTCTTCTAAGGTCTGTCAGCAAGTCAAAATAAGGGGATTGAGGAAATACAAATGGCCAAAAGGCACATGAAAAGATGTACAATTTCCTTGGCTATTAGGGAAATGCAAATCAAAACCACAATGAAATATCATCTCACACCCACCAGAATGGCCATTGTCAATAAAACAGAAAATGACAAGTGCTGGAGAGGATGTGGAGAAAGAGGCAAACTTATCCACTGTTGGTGGGAATGTAAAATGCTACAACTGCTCTGGAAGGCAGTTTGGTGGTTCCTAAGGAAGCTAAGTATAGAACTGCCATATGATCAGGCAATACCATTGCTAGGCATCTACTCAGAGGACATTAGGGCAAGGACACAAATGGACATTTGCACATCAATGTTTATAGCAGCATTATTTATAATTGACAAGAGATGGAAACAGCCCAAATGTCCATCAACAGGCGAGTGGCTAAACAAGCTGTGGTATATACATATGATGGAAAATTATGCAGCTGTAAGACAGAATAAAGTTTTGAAGTATGTAACAACACAGACGGACCTTGAGGACATTATGCTGAGTGAGATTAGCCAGAAACAAAAGGTTTCACTTGGTCTCACTGACATGAACTAACATTAGTGAATGAACTTGGAGAATTTTAGCTAAGAACAGAGACCATCAGGAGATAGAAACAGGGTAGATATTGGGTAATCAGAGCTGAAGGGATACAGATTGTGCAACAGGACTGATTGTAAAAATTCAGAAATGGATAGCACAATACTACCTAACTGTAATACAATAATGTTAGTATACTGAATGAAGCTAATGTGAGAATGACAGAGGGAGGAGGGCTGGGGGCACAAATGAAGTCAGAAGGAAAGATAGATGATAAAGACTGAGATGGTATAACCTAAGAATGCTTAGAGTGTACAATGATAGTGACTAAATGTACAAATCACAAAATGTTTTTGCATGAGGAAGAACTAAGGAATGTCAATATTGTAGGGTGTTGAAAATAGATGGTCATACATATTTTAAAACTTTAAGTTACAGGTAAGATTAAAGCAAAAAAATGTTTATTTGGTATAAAATTTATAATTTGACTAGTATATTTCCAAATATAACTTATGTGGTCATTTTAATTGAACACCATAAGTACACGGAACCTTGAGGGCGTGAGAGTTTGTAGGTTTGTCCAGAGTGATGCCCCGATAAATTCCACAGTGATTTGAACAGTGAATAAAAAAGTATTTGCAAAGTCCCTGTGCTGGTTTGAAAGATGTATGTTACCTAGAAAAGCCATGTCTTAATCCTAATCCCATTTTGTAAAAGCAGCCATTTCTTCTAATTCCTATTCAGTACTGTATGTTTGAAACTCTAATTAGATCATCTCCCTGGAGACATGATTTACTTAAGAGTGGTTGTTAAACTGGATTAATTGGAGGTGTGCCTCCACCCATTTGGGTAGGTCTTGATTAGTTTACTGGAATTCTATAAAAGAGGAAACATTTTGGAGAAAGCGAGAGATTCTGAGAGAGCAGAATGATGTAGCCACGAGAACCAGAGTCCACCAGCCAGCGTCCACTGGAGGTGAAGAAGGAAAACACCTCCTGGGGAGCTTCATAAAACAGGAAGCCAGGAGAGAAAGCTAGCAGATAATGCTGTGTTCACTACATGCCTTTCCAGATTGTGCCTTGTCACTTGTGAGAGAAACCCTGAACCTCACTGGCCTTCTTGAATCAAGGTATCTTTCCCTGGATACCTTTGATTGGACATTTTAAATGGGCCATTTTTTTGGCCTTAGAACTGCAAACTAGCAACTTATTAAATTCCCCATGTTAAAAGTCATTCTGTTTCTGTTACATTGCATTCTGGCAGCTAGCAAACTAGAACAGTCCCCTTGGGGGAATGGTGAGAAAGGGGGAAAATTCAACTTCCCCATATAGAGAATTCCTGATATTCTCACAAGCAGTGGGGACAACTAAAGCAATAGGCTGAACCCTCAATCTTGGGGTTTGTGCCTATAAAACTTATCCCCGCAAAGGATAGGCTAAGCCTACTTAAAATTAGGCCTAAGAGACACACCCAAAAGAGAACCTCTTTTGTTGCTCAGATGCGGCCTCTCTCTCTCAACTAACACGACAAGCAAACTCACTGCCCTCCGCCTCTCTACATGGGACATGACTCCCAGGGGTGTAAACCTTCCTGGCAATATAGAACAGAAATCCTAGAACAAGCTGGGACTCAGCATCAAGGGATTGAGAAAACCTTCTCGACCAAAATGAGATAAAATAGTGTCAAAGACTGAGAGACTCCAAACAGAGCTGAGAGGTTATCCTGGAGGTTATTCTTATACATTAAATAGATACCACCTTGTTAGTTAAGATGTAATGGGGAGGCTGGAGGGAAGTGCCTGAAAATGTGGAGCTGTGTTCCAGTAGCTATGTTTCTTGAAGATGATTTTGTATTATATAGCTTTTGCAATGTGACTGTACGATTGTGAAAACCTTGTGTCTGATGCTCCATTTACCTACCTTATGGACAGATGAGTACAACATATGGATTAAAAATAAATAACGGGGAACAAATGTAAAAATAAATTTAGTAGATTGAAATGCTAGTGATCAATGAGTGGGAGGGGTAAGGGCTATGGTATGTATGAATTTTTTTTTCTATTTTCTTTTATTTCTTTCTCTGAATTGATGTAAATGTTCTAAAAATGGTCATGATGATGAATATACAACTATGTGATGAAAAAATGTTTATATTTTATGTAGATTGGTTTTATTAATTAAAAAATTAAAAAAAAGAGTAAATGAAAAAGATACAGATATGATGACAGAAGTTCTCACCTTCAACCCAACCAAAGATTAAGTAAAACTAAAAAATTCAAGGTGCAAAAGACATGAAATATTTGATATTTTAATATTTATTATTAATTAATAAATTAATATTTAATATTTGGGCCTTTAAAGATCTTTAAAAATTGTTTTTGTTACCTGTCAAGTAGGCTTTTTTTTACATGGGCAGGCACCAGGAATCAAACCTGGGTCTCTGGCATGGCAGGCAGGAACTCTGCCTGCTGAGCCACCGTGGCCCGTCCAAACAAAATAGGCATTTTTATAATAAAAAGTATAATGCTAGAATAAATATAAATTGACTTTTGCAATAACCTGAAAAATCTTTGATGACATGGTTGCAAATATATGTTTTTATGAGCTGATACTGTCAATACAACATAACTAATTAAAATGCACTTGCTTTTAAAAAAATCTTTATAATAATCTGAAGAGTTAGACACTGCTATTACCATTTTTTTCATGAGGAACCTGACTGAAGTGGAACATAACAAAACAGATGCATTTCCTGATTGATTGTTCATGGCTATTCTCTAAATAGCTATGAGACACTACCAGGCAATGATGACAGAAAGGTCAAATAATTTTAATACGAACAATTCAAAAAGCCTGACACTGTGCTTAGCACATAATACATCTTTCATTCTACATAGATATATATCAAATAATTTTTCAGTAATAACTTTATTTTTATGTATCACAATTCATGGTTATTCATGCAATAGCATATTATCTAAATGTAATTAAGGGATATAAAAACAATGGGCTCTTAATTTATGTTTGTAGGTAAGCCAGATTATGCCATGGGCTTCAGAAACAACTTGCTTTGCTCATGTAAACTATCTAACACTTGTAATCAGATGATAGACTCAAATCAAATAACATTTGAATGCCAGGTAAAAATAGGTATTTGTTAAAAATATGTAATCATTCTATATAAATGCTTGCCAACTAGATGCAATTATTTTGTCATAGTAGCATAATAGGTGGTAAATAATAAATACTGAATGAACGCATAAAAGTATAAGTCAGACATATGCTGGATAAATATAAGCAAAAAGAAATAATAAAAAATTATAATACTAATATTTATTGAAAGCCTACTATGTGCTAAAGCATTGTGTTACATAAAATGCATTACCTTATCTAGAATACAGCATATTAGTTGGGTATTATTAGTACCATTTTACAGAGGTAAATACTGAGATTGAAGATCAACTAATAAATGTAGAAAAAATGATAAAATCAGAAAATCACAACTTGGCAATCACCATATTAATAACTACTTCCAGTAAGAATTAACAATGTATGCCAAAACTAGTGTGTGAATATTTGATGAGAAATAGGATATTTACATAGTCTCCAAGTATCTTCTCATAGGTATAAAGGGTGAAAAGACAAGAGGTCAAATATTGTAAAGCAAATCCCTTCAGTAGAAGAATTTTTAAAAGGGATAGATAAAGCAAATGTAGTGAAACCTTAGTAGTTGTTGAATCTGCATAACTGATATATGGGTATTCATTACACCATTTTTGTTACTTTTGTGTATGTTTGATAGTTTTCACACTCAAATAAGATTTTAAGAAAACGGGACACAAAGTAAAGACATTTCATTCATTCAACACTCACTGAATGTCTTCTATATACAAGGCATTGTGAATAAAAAGATGAGCAAGATATAATCTTTATCTCAAATTAGAAATATCAAGAACTTTATAAGGATAAGTGGCCTAAGTGATTATATGATAACTTACGATAAATGTACCTTATTTTTGAGGATTAATCACAGATCTACAGATGCATATCTGATCCAATACCAGGTATCAGAGTATATACAACACTATTTCCATCCTGGAAAGCAATCTGTGAATCACTAAGAGAGAACTTACTAGAATTTTTAAGCTAGAAGAAGCTTTTGGGATCTTCTTGTTCACTTCTACTAGGAGAAAAAGTTAAGACAAAGTGCAAATAATCGACGTGGCCAAGGAGCAGAACAAACAAGCAAAAATACCAAACTTTTATTATCAGGCAGAGATGAATGGCATTGAAGTCTTGGGATTTTTGACTCATTTCAATTAGGAAATCTAAGCTGAGACACAGGGTCACTTAGCACTAAGAAATAACTATTAGAGGGAAATTAGGCTCTGAAGCTTTGTTTTAATTGTAGCATTGCATTCCAGGAGAACATATACTGCATAAGAATACAATATCTCTGATACCATCTACATATAGAGAGGATGTAAAAAGACAAAAATGCGTTTTGTACTGCAATTTTCATTCTTATGTATAATTAAATTTGTGGATGTCGGTAAATCCCTGGCAATATTTTGGGGGCTAATGTAGTTCTACACTTGCATTATTTACAGAACATATACCATATGTTAAATCTACTCAAAGTTAGATACAAGTAACTTTAGAGAAGCACAGTGATAAAATCAATATAGCAATGAATGCATAACGTTTTTATTTTCCCAAATATTTTAATCTAATTTGGAAAATTATTTCTAAAATATTTTAAAAATTGCAATATTTCTTCCTTATTGAAATATTTTCCAAATTCAGATGCTATGAATTTGAAAAGAAGGAACACAGGGAAGGAATTTTAAAGTAAATAAATTAAGAATGGCATAAAGATTCATTTTCAGATATATACAATTCTTTTAAAAATATGGGTTCAAATATTATTACATTTAAGACAAAACTGATATAGCCTATTTGAGAGTCAAAAAGGTTCCAAAAATTCTAATCATTTTACATGATTTTAAAGAATCCCTTAAGAGAGCTTTCCAAACCCTAATATATTATTCCTACTTCATAAGACTCTTTTTCCATCTCTGACATTTGGTGGTTTTAGAGAACTAGATATAATAATGTGTCTTAGGCCTAAAAAATATTTTAGTGAATGCCATTTTAATTGGAGAAATGGAAAATGGTTTAATTCCGAGAGTTTTTAGTAATTATACAAAGACCTTAGGGTGAGCCAACATACTGTGCTCTAATATGAAAATAATCAGAAAATTATCCCATATCGTTCAGAGTTTGGAACAATAATAGCACTTTCAGGAATAGGTATACCCCTGTTTTAAAGACTGTCATAGGCAAAGATTGCTGTAAAAAAACAGGATGCAGATGAAAAATGAACTTTTAAAATCAGAATGTAGACTTTCAGGCCAAGATGCCAGTTCAGCATGGTGTGGAATTTAGTTCGTCCTTCAGAGCAGTTAGTAAATAAGTCAGGAACAGTACAGAACAACTGCTGGGGCCATATCAGTGACCGGACACATAGTGTACACCAGTCTGGACAAGCTGGACCAGCTGCTATTCCACACAGAACTGTAAGTCCCCCAAGCCATGGAAGCCAGTACCCCTCCCCACAGGCACTGGAGCCTGGTTCCCTGAGGGAAAGGAAAGAGACTTTACTAGCAGCAGGGGTTAGCTCAACTAAGCTACACTTGTGGAAGTAATTAACAAATTCTGACTACTGATAATAGGCCCCCAGCTCAGATAAACCTCAAATAAGAGCTAAAGGTACTAGGAGTTTTTGCTTTGGCACAGAGGGGGCAGGGTGAAAAAAACCTGAGGATTTTTGGTTTGGACAGCACAAAATACTTGAAAAGGGCTGGCCCCCCAAAAGAGGGGGGGTGCACATAGATATATAGAGCAACATACCAACCTTGATTAACAAACCTAAGGAACTGGGGTCCAGCTCTGAAAAAGACTTTTTTTTTTTTTGCTTTGTTTCTACTAAACTGCTCAATAGATAGAACTGCAAGGCTTTTCAGGCTTCAACTGCCCCAGGCAAGGGCGGAATTAAGCTTGTCTGAGAGGCAAAGAGGCTGGTGGTCAGGTGAAAGAAAGTAATTCCCTGAAGGCAGTGCCTTCCCCAGGAGAGGTGTGGGGCCCAGCTCACGTGGAATCCCTCCCTCAAGGAATTCAGACCCCAGGGACTGGAAGACTGAAGCAATTAAAGCCCAGCCTACAACCTCTCCTCTGTCTCAAACATGCCCCCAGCAGGGAGTCTGCTGGTGAGAAACCACAGGCAGACAAGCACCACATGCTGGGCAGGACAGGAAAAGCAAAGTCTAGAGACTTCATGGAAAGTCTGTCAACCTACAGATCCACCCTCAGGGAAAACTGATGCAGGTGATTCTTCTTGAGAGGCCAGCCAGGTCTGGGAACTCTGACTAGGGTCTATAATATCTAAGTAGACCCTCCTAAGGAAAAAAAAAAATTAGGCTCCATGTAGGCAGGGCAAGAAACAAGAAAACAAGAATTGAAGAATTCTGATCTGTTAAACAGAACCTATGCTAGAGGTCTAGAATAAGATGTACTGAATGTCAAAGAACAGAGAGAGAGAACAAAGCCATCCAGCAAGAAAATCCTAGGTAAAGGAGTGAAAACGATCTCTAGAATAAACTAATTAAGGAGATTAAATGCCTAGACACCAGCAAAAAAATGAGTCATACTAGGAAAATTGAAAATATGGCCAGTCAAAGGAAGAAACCAACAATTCAAATGAGATAAAAGAGTTGAAACGACTAATTCAGGATGTTCGAACAGACATGAAAATCTCATCAAAATGGATTGAGGGAGTTATAAAGAAGGTAATGAGCGAACAAAAAGAAGAAATCGAAAGTTTGAAAAAGAAATCGCGGAACTTATGGGAATGAAAGGCATAGCAGGATGATGAAAAAAAATGGAAACCTACAATGTTAGATTTGAAGAGGCAGAAGAAAGAATTCATGAACTGGAGGATGGGACATCTGAAAACCAACAACCAAAAGAAAATATAGGGTAAAGATTGGAAAAATATGAGCAGGTACTCAGGGAACTGAATGACAACATGAAGCACACAAATATGTGTGTTGTGGGTGTCCAAGAAGGAGGAAAGAAGGGAAAAGGAGGAGAAAGATTAATAGAGGAAATTATCATTGAAAATTTCTCATCTCTTATGAAAGACATAAAATTACAGATCCAAGAAGTGCAGCATACCACCCCCCCAAAAAAAAGAATAGATCCAAGCAGACATACTCCAAGACATGTACTAATCAGAATGTCAGATGTCAAAGAGAGAGAATTTTGAAATCAGCAAGAGAAAAGCAATCCATCACAAACAAGGGAAACCCAATAAGACTATGTATATGGAGGAGAGAAGACAGTGGTATGATATATTTAAGATACTAAAAGAGAGAAACTACTAACCGAGAATTCTATATCCAGCAAAATTATCCTTCAATAATAAGGGGGAAATTAAAACTTTTTCAGACAAAAATCACTGAGAGAATTTATGACCAAGAGATGGGCTCTGCAAGAAATACTAAAGAGAGCACTAGAGACAGACAGGAAAAGACAGGAGAGAGAGTTGTGGAGAACAGAATAGAAATGAAGACTATCCAGGTAAAAAGAGAAAAAAAATTAGATATGACATATTAAATCCAAAAGACAAAATGGTAGAAGTACTGCCCTTAGAGTAATAACATTAAATGTTAAAGGATTAAACTCCCCAATCAAAACACATAGACTGGCAGAATGGATTAAAAAACAGACCCATCTACATGCTGTGTACAAGAAACACATTTAGACTCAAGGGCAAACATAGGTTGAAAGGTTGGGAAAAGATATTTCATGCAAACAACAATCAGAAAAAAGCAGGAGTAGCTATACTAATACCTAATAAATTAGACTTCAAATGTAAAACAAGAGACAAGGACACTATGTATTAATAAAAGGAACAATTCAACAAGAAGACATAACAAGCATAAATATTAATGCAACCAAGCCAGAATGCTCCAAAATACATGAGGCAAATACTGAAAAGAGAAATAGAAACATCTACCGTAATAGTTGGAGACTTCAATTCCCCGCTCTCATCAATGGATAGAACATCTAGACAAAGGATCAGTAAAGAAACAGAGAATTTGAATAATAAAATAAGCGAACTAGACTTAACAGACATATATAGAACATTACACCCCACAACAGTAGGATACACCTTTTTCTTAAGTGCGCATGGATCATTCCAAGGATAGACCATATGCAGGGTCACAAAGCTGGTCTCAATAAATTTACAAAGATTGAAATCATACAACACACTTTCTCGGATCATAAACGAATGAAGTTGGAAATTACTGACAGGCAGAGGGTCAGAAAATTCACAAATATATGGAAGTTCAACAACACACTCTTAAACAACCAGTGGGTCAAAGAAGAAATTACAAGAGAAATCAGTAAATATCTTGAGGCAAATGAAAATGAAAACACATTGTATCAAAATTTACGGGATGCAGCAAAGGCAGTGCTAAGTGGGAAATTTACTGCCTTAAATGTGTACATCAAAAAAGAAAGAGAAAAATTGAGGAATTTCCAACAGTTCACTTGGAAGAACTAGAGAGAGAACAGCAATCTAACGCCAGAGTAAGCAAAAAGAAAGAAACAACAAAGATTAGAACAGAAATAAATGAAATTGAGAACGTGAAAACAATCAAGAAAATCAACAGACCCTTAGCAAGGTTGGCGAAAAGAAAAAGAGAGAGGATGCAAATAAATAAAATCAGAAATGGAAGAGGAGAGATAACCACTGACCCTGCAGAAATAAAAGAGGTAATGAGAGGATACTATGAACACTTTATGCTAATAAACTAGACAATGAAGATGAAATGGACAACTTCCTAGAAAGGCATGAACTACAAACACTGACTTGAGATGAAATAGATGACCTCAACAAACCAATCACAAGTAAAGAAATCAAAATCAGTCATCAAGAAGCTCCCCAAAAATAAAAGCCCAGGACCAGATGGCTTCACATGTGAATTTCACCACGCTTTCAAGGAAAAATTAGTACCAATCCTGCTCCAACTCTTCGAAAAAACTGAAGAGAAGGGAGGGCTACCTAACTCATTCTATGAAGCCAACATCACACTCACACCAAAGCCAGACAAAGAAAGATACTATAAGAAAAGAAAATTACATACCAATCTCTCTAATGAATACAGATGCAAAAATTCTCAACAAAATTCTTGCAAATTGAATCTAGCAGCATATTAAAAGAATTATACACCATGACTAAGTAGGATTTATTCCAGGTATGCAAGGATGGTTCAACATAAGAAAATCAATTAATGTAATACACAATTGCCAAGAGATGGAAATAGCCCAAATGTCCACCAATAGATGAGTGGCTAAACAAGCTGTGGTATATACATACAATAGAATATTATGCAGCTGTAAGACAGAATAAAGTCTTGAAACATGTAACAATGAGGATGGACCTTGAGGATGTTATGCTGAGGAGATTAGCTAGAAACAAAAGGACAAATACTGTATAATCTCACTGATATGAACATTAATGAGTGAACTCGGAGAGTTTCAGTTAAGAACAGAGACCATCAGGAGATAGAAATAAGGTAGAATTGGGTAATTGGAGCTGAAGGGATACAGATTGTGCAACAGGACTGACTGTAAAAATTCAGAAATGGATAGCACACTACTACCTATTTGTAGCACAGTAATGTTAGTACACTCAATGAAAGTGAATGTGAGAATCATAGAGGGAGGAGGGCTGGGGGCACTTATGAAACCAGAATAGACAATAAAGACTGAGATGGTATAATCTAGGAATTCCTAGAGTGTACAATGATAGTGACTAAATCACAAAATGTTTTTGCAAGAGGAACAACAAAGGAATGTCAATATTGCAGGATGTTGAAAATAGATGGTCATTCGTATTTTAAAACTTCAACTTTTGTGTAAGACTAAAGCAAGAAATGTTTATTTGGTACAAATTTATATTTCGACTAGTGTATTTCCTAATTTAACTTATATGGACAGTTTAATTGAACACCATAAGTACATGGAGCCTTGAATAGAGCATGAGATTTTGTAGGTTTGTCCAGGTTAGTGTGATGCCATGTTAAATCCCAGAGTGATCTGAACAGTGAAGAAAGAAGTATTTGTAAAGTCCCCTTGGGGGAATGGCGAGAAAGGGGGAAAAATTCAACTTCCTCATTTGGAGAGTTCCTGATATTCTGGCAAGCAGTGGGGACAACCAAATCAATAGGCCGAGCCTTCAAACTTTGGGTTTGATCCTATGAAACTTATCCCTGCAAAGGACAGGCTAAGCCTACTTAAAATTAGGCCTAAGAGTCATACCCAAAAGAGAACCTCTCTTATTGCTCAGATGTGGCCTCTTTCTCAGCCAACACAGCAATCAAACTCATTGCCCTCCCCCTCTCTACATGGGACATGACTCCCAGGGGTGTAAACCTTCCTGGCAACATGGGACAGAAATCTTAGAATGAGCTAGGACTCAGCATCATGGGACTGAGAAAACCTTCTCAGCGAAAAGGAGGAAGAGAGTAATGAGACAAAATAAAGTGTCAGTGGCTGAGAGATTTCTGAGACGAGAGGCTATCCTGCAGGTTATTCTTATGCATTATATAGATATCCCCTTTTTAGTTTATGGTGTATTAGAGTGCTAGAGGGAAGTGCTTGAAACCGTAGAGCTGTGCTGTAGTAGCCGTGTTTCTTGAAGATGATTGCATGATAAAGCTTTTGCAATGTGACTGGGTGCTTGTGAAAACCTTGTGTCTGATGCTCCTTTTATCTATGGTATGGATAGATGAGTAAAAAATATGGATAAGAAATAAACAAATAATAGGGGGAACAAATATTAAAATAAATTAAGCAGATTTAAATACGGGTCAATGAAAGGGAGTGGTAAAGGGTATGGCAAGTATGAGTGTTTTCTTTTTTCTTTCTTTTTCTGGAGAGATGAAAATGTTCAAAAAAAATGATCATGGTGATGAATACACAACTATGTGATGATATTATGAGCCACTGATCTTAACCATGTCAAGAATTTTTGTATGTTGTTTATAATAAAAATATTTTAAATATCAGAATGTAATGAAAATCTAAACATTCAAAGTTTTTTTTTTCCACATACATACCCACATGCATAAATGGTCTATGCACTGGATGTATTACGTGCATCCATGTCCTTATTCAAGTTATTATCCCTGCTGGGAATAAACTTACTTTATTTAGTTCTCTAAGCTATATCCAAACCACACAACCTTCCTTTATCAATCCAGCCACCTCTTCTCTGAATTTTTCTGGGTATTATGACTTTGATACTTAATGATAAATCCTCTAAATAAAACTTATGTATCGCTTGAGATGAAATCTACCTTTAACATTATAGAACTCAATATTTGATTGAAAAGATGACTAACCATACAAGCAAAGTGTTCCAAATGAACTCCATTGTAATATAAAATGCATACTTACCATGTCTGTGCATCAAACTACTACATTGTGAACTCCCTGTTCTAGTTTGCTAGCTGCTGGAATGCAACACACCAGAGACGGATTGGCTTTCAATAAAAGGGGTTTTGGGCGGGCCACGGTGGCTCAGCAGGTAAGAATGCTTGCCTGCCATGCTCAAGGACCCGGGTTCAATTCCCGGTGCCTGCTCATGTAAAAAAATAATAATAATAATAAAAAAAATAAAGGGGTTTTATTTAGTTGAGTTCTTCAGAGGAAAGGCAGCTAATTTTCAACTGAGGTTCTTTCTTATGTGGGAAGGCACAGGGTGATCCCTGCTGGTCTTCTCTCCAGGCCTTTTGGTGCCAACACCTTTCCCCAGGTGATTCCTTTCTGCATCTCCAAAGGCCTGGCCTGAGCTGCCAGTGCTGAGATGAGATGTGCTGAGCTGCTAGAGCTGTACTACACCGAATCTCTCATTTAAGTACCAGCCAATGAAATCAAACATCATTCATTGCAGCAGTAATGTAACTGCAGATGTAATCTGCAACAGATGAGGTTCACATGCCATTGGCTTATGTCCACAGCAATAGAACTAAGCACATACCTAGCCAAGTTGACATCTGAATCTAACAACCACGCTCCCCAAATAGTTCAGTCTTACTCTGCCTTAGCAAATTGCCTTAGCAAATACGCAGGTAAAACCCTAACAGATAGCCACTTTTATTGCTCCATTTGACATATGAGTACACTGAAGCATGGATATGTTAAACGACTTTGTTCAAGATCATATACAGCTGGCAAGTGGTGGAATCAGGATTCAAATCTTGATTAAGATTAGTCACTCTAATGCAGCACTTAAATATTCAATATGTACCAGGTGAACATAGCTAGAACCCCAGTTAGGTCAATCAAATATCTTTAATGTTTTAAAAAGTCATTTTTCATTGGCATTCAGAAATGTTTTTTTATTTCCAAAATATGAAGCAAGAAAAGTATTTTTTTAAAGTTACCAAGAGGAAAAAAACACTGCCATCTGAATAAACATGTCGAGCAAAGGTAAGTTCATGAAAGCTGCAAAAAGTAGTGTATTAAGTTATTATTTATACCCATACTTTAAAAATGTATTTTCCCCATAGTTTTTTGTCTCCAATTTTTCATTCGGAAAAATATCAACCCCATGGAAAAAAGTTGAGAGAATAGTACATGAGCACTCTTGGACCCTTTACTTATATTTACCAATTGAAACACATCTTATTTTACCCCAAACCAGTGGAAATCATTGGAAAATAAATTACGTGATCATAATCCCTAAATCTTTTAGTATGTATCTCCTAATAACAAGGATGTTTCCTTATACATCCCAAACAGTGATGCAATAATACTATCTAAAAAATTCCGTATCTAAAATTTTTCAACTATCTCAAAAATATTCTTTGTGGCTAATTCCTTTCTTCCATTAAAAAATTCTTGGATTCAGTTCCAATCCAGGATATTTAGTTTCCTTTAATCTGAAAGAGTCCCCTCTGCCCTCCTCACTTTATCTTCTAGGACAATGGCAGTTTTTTTTAAAAATTTATTTATTAATTAAAAAAATAAAGAAACAAAATAAAACAACATACATAATCAGTAATTCACAATATCATCACTTAGTTGCATATTCATCATTTCTTAGAACATTTGCATTAATTCAGAAAAAAGAAATAAAACGAACACAGGAAAGAAAAAAAAAAGATTATACCTACCATACCCCTTACCCCTTGCTTTCACTGATCACTAGCATTTAAACTAAATTTATTTTAGCATTTGTTCCCCCTATTATTTATTTTTATTCCATATGTTCTACTCCTTTGTTGACAAGGTAGATAAAAGGAGCATCAGACACAAGGTTTTCACAATCACACAGTCACATTGTGACAGCTGTATCATTATTCAATCATCCTCAAGAAACATGGCTTCTGGAACACAGCTCAGTAGCTGTGTACTGGAAAACTACGTTTTCAGGCAGTTTCCATCAGCCTCTCCATTACATCTTGAATAACAAGATGATATCTACTTGATGCATAAGAATAACCTCCAGGATAACCTCTCGACTCTGTTTGGAATCTCTCAGCCACTGACACTATGTCTCATTTCCCTCTTCCCTCTTTTGGTCGAGAAGGTTTTCTCAATCCCTTGATGCTAAGTCTCAGCTCATTCTAGGGTTTTTCTCAATACCTTGATGCTGAGTCTCTGTTCATTCCAAGATCTCTGTCCCACGTTGCCAGGAAGGTCCACACCCCTGGGAGTCATGTCCCACGTAGAGAGGGGTAGGGTGGTGAGACTGCTTGTTGTGTTGGCTGGAGAGAGGGGCCATATCTGAGCAACAAAAGAGCCTCTCTTGGGGGTGACTCTTAGGCCTAAATTTTAAGTAGACTTGACTTATCCTTTGCGGGGTTAAGTTTCATATGAACAAACCCCAAGACTGGGGGCTCTGCCTATAGCTTTGGTTGTCCACACTGCTTGTGAGAATATCAAGAATTCAACTTGGGGAAGTTGAATTTCTCCCCGTTCTCACCACTCCCCGAAGGGGGCTTTGCAGATACTTTCCCACTCACTGATCGAATCACTCTGGGATTCATCGGGGCATCACTCTGGACAAACCAACAAAATCCCATGTCCTACCTGAGATTCCAAGTACTTAGGGCGTTCAATCAAACTATCTACATAAGTTATATTAGGAAATGCACTAGTCAAAATGTTAATTTTGTAACAAACATTTTTTGCTTTAATCTCACACAGAAGGTGGCATTTTAAAATATTAATTACCTTCTATTTTCAGTACCCTGCAATAATGACATTCCTTTGTTCTTCCTCATGCAAAAACATTTTTAAAATTGTACCTTGTACATTTCACTATTATTATACACTCTAGGCATTCCTAGATTATACCATCTCAATCTTTAACATCTATCTTTCTTTCTGATTTCATTTATGTCCCCAGCCCTCCTCCATCATTCTCATATGCAGCTTCATTCAGTGTTTTAACATAATTATATTACAGTTAGGTAGTATTGTACTGTCCATTTCTGAATTTTTGTATCCAGTCCTGTTGCACAGTCTGTATCCCTTCAGCTCCAATTACCCAATATCTTACCCTATTTCTATCTCCTGATGGTCTCTGTTACGAACAAAATATTCCAAGTTTATTCACTAATGTCAGTTCATATCAATGAGACCATACAGTATTGTCCTTTAGTTTTTGGCTAGTCTTTAGTTTTATGCTTTAGTTCTCAGCATAATGTTCTCAAGGTCCATCCATGTTGTTACATACTTCTTAGGTTTATTCTGTCTTAAAGCTGCAGAATATTCCATCGTATGTACATACCACAGTTTGTTTAGCCACTCGTCTGTTGATGGACATTTTGGCTGTTTCCATCTCCTTGCAATTGTAAATAATGCTGCTATAAACATTGGTGTGCAAATGTCCGTTTGTGTCTTTGCCCTTATATCCTCTGAGTAGATACCTAGCAATGGTATTGCTGGGTCATATGGCAATTCTATATTCAGCTTTTTGAGGAACCGCCAAACTGCCTTCCATAGTGGTTGCACCATTTGACATTCCCACCAACAGTGAATAAGTGTGCCTCTTTCTCCACATCCTCTCCAGCACTTGTCATTTTTTGTTTTGTTGATAATGGCCATTCTGGTGGGTGTGAGATGATATCTCATTGTGGTTTTGATTTGCATTTCTCTAATGGTCAGGGACGTTGCACACAATGGCAGTTTTGAAGATTCTAGGCCAGTTGTCTTGTTGAATGTTTTTCAGCTAGATTTCTCTGATACTTTCCTCATGATTAGATTCAAGCTAAGTATTTTAGGCAAGAGTGTACACAGGTATATCTTGTACTTCTCATGACATACCATTAAGGGATACATTAGGTCATAGTGATGCTATGTTGGATTACTTGGTTAAGACAGATTATTTCTCCCCCTTAAAATGATTAAATTTAATAACTAAAAGTACCAGTCGGCTAAAAAAATGAGTTTTAGATCTGCCAAATAATGTGAATTTGAAAGATCATTTTCTATGTGGCTTCAATATGCTCTTTTTAACTAGCCTTACTATTTCTTTTAATTTTCTCATTGTTTAAGTGAGAAACAGTACTCTCACAGTACTTTTTGGTCTGGTATTGTGTACATTACTGTGAGGTCTTTCCCAAAAGATCTGATCAAAAGTGAACAGGATAAAACAAAACAAAACAAAAACCGAATTGGATAATATTAAATGATAAAAATATGTGACCTACTTGTTCTACATTTAGTGTGGTATTTATGAGTAAGGTTAAAGAGATGGTAGGAATTTTCTATAGCTCACACAATATAAAGATTTAAAGGACAATATTACTAAGTTAGTTAAAAAGTTTTTTAGGTTAAAAAAATATATATTGATAGCCAAAAAAATTAAACTGGACCAATGTACTATTCTCTCCCCAATTTTAAAGTTCTCAGAAAAGAAAACAAAATCAAACACACATACATGCACATACCTCAGAACATTTCATAAAATAAAGACTAAAGATTCAGGACAATAAAGCTTTTAAATCATTTAAAACTTTTTCCAAATAATAAAAATATTTAACTTAAGTGCTATATTTCTACTTGTCCCTTTCTATCAACATTCACTCTTCAACCAAAATACTACTCTATGCTAGGTAAAATTTATAATAGTAAATATCATTTCTGGCATGTACAAAAGTCAGGTTCTAATAATTTACATTAATTATCACAAGTTTTACTGTGATACTTACATAGATACAAAATACTTATACCTAATTCTAGTTCACATTTAACTATATGACTACAAGGATGTTAATGATTTTAAGGGACTGTTAAGTTTCCATACTACTGTAAAGATCAGTCTTTACAAGGCCATTTTATGAGCACAGGGCGACAATAGGGATCTTACAAAACTATAAAATCCCCTGATCAGGATGCCACTTTGAAAAAAAGAACCATTGGTTACCACACAAAAGACACAACTGGTTAAGCTTAAATATAATAAATAGAGATGCCAATTTCTGAAAAATGAATTCTTATCAAGAATAAAAAGAAAAATGTTTTATGTTCCTGAGAAACATAACAACTACCCATTATCATGGGCATAACATGTGCTGGCAAGATTGGTAATTTCTAATTCTCACCATAATCCTGAGAGGTATATTTTATTATCTCATGTTACTGGTAAAGAAACTAAGAATCACAACAGTGAAATAAGTACCCTCATAGAAACGACTATGAAGTACATGACAGAAGTAGGACCTAACCGCAGATCTGACTCCAAAGGCCATAATCCACCAGAACACCCTGTCTCTCAGGAGATAGGTTTTGATTAAAAGAATATACACATATTTACCAAGGGTCTAAACATTTACTGAAAGCAACATATATTTAAAACATGTATCATTAGTTTCAATATGCTAATCAAAACTGAAGGTTAGTATCTCTGGCAATGTGGGACAGAAATCCCAGGAATTGGCATCAAGGGGTGGAAGAGAGAAATGAGAAAAAATAAAGTGTCAGTGGCTGAGAAATTTCAAACAGAATCAAGAGGTTATTCTAGAGGTTATTCTTACACTTTTAATACAGATATCCTTTTCCAGTTTATGGTGTATTTGAGTGGCTAAAGGGAAGTACCTGTAACTGTAGAGCTGTGCTCCAAAAGCCTTGTTTCTTGAAGATAAATGTATGAAGAAACAATGTTTGCAATGTGACTGTGTGATTGTGAAAAATCCTGTGTCTGATGTTGCCTTTATCTAGGGTATGGGCAGATGAGTAAAAAATATGGATAAAAAAATAAACAAATAGGGGGAACAAAGGTTAAAATATATTGGGTAGATGGAAATACTAGTGGTCAATGAGAGGGAGGGGTAAGGGGTATGGTATGTATGAGTTTTTTCTTTTTATTTCTTTTTCTGGAGTGATGCAAATGTTCTAAAAAATGATCATTGTGATGATATTGTAAGCCACTGATTGTACATCATGCATGGAATATTTGTATGTTAAAAATGTTTGTATGTTGTTTTGTTGATTAAAACATTAAAAAAAAACTTGGGGAAAGGAGAAAGAAAAAGAATGAAAGAAATGACTACTGTATATGCAATAGATGTGGATCAAAAGGTGCCATTTAAAATTAAACGACTAGTCAAATGTCAAAGAAAAAGAGGATTAAGGGCACTATAAAAGGTAAAATTACAAAGTGAATTCTTAGAAAAGAAATATAAACCTTCCAAAATGCCAAAATAAAAAATTTAAAGATGGCAAAGAGAACACACCACAGAAATAAAAATATTGTAAACATAATACAGAGTAATTATAACATAAAACAATATGGCAGAGTTGAGAAAAACATATGAGTCATATCTATGAATGTGAATAGGCTTAACTGGTCTATTTGGAGAAAAGTATTTTTAAATTGCCTCAGAAAGCAAAACTAAAGTCTCTGCTGTATAGCAAAGACACACTAAAAGACAGTGATTCAAAATGACTAAAAGGTGTGGGGAAAGATAACCAAGGCCAATAAAACAGTAAGAATAAGAAAATTGCACTTTCTAGAAATAAAGCCTAAATTTGTAGTAGGAAAGAGTGCACAGTGTCTGGCAACATTGACACATAATAGTTAAGACCAAGATATATCCTAGTTAAGGTAGATGAATTAAAAATTTCAAAATAATCCTTTGATTTACCCAGCAAAATTATTTGCTAAATCATATCATTGTGATAAATTTAGCAATTCAGGTACAGTGTATGATGCACTTCTTTTGTCTTTATTCTTAGAGTATCTATACAAAACACTGCTTACCAGATTTATTTAAGTTAGCTCTTACCACCTTCGGGAAGGCTATACCATACATATATAATACAGTTAGACTAATTTGTCTATCTTAGGTTCTCCCAACGTCCTGATTGATGTACAAAAAGTAACTCATTTTGGTATACAGTTCTAAGTTTTGACAAATACATAGCCATGAATTCACCCCACCACCACTCCCCCCTAGAACTGTACACCAGATTTCTAACACCCTACAAACTCAAAGGTGTTACTCCTTTGTAGCCAACCCCATTCTTAGCCCCTGGGAACCATTAATCTGCTTTTCATCTCTCTCTCTTTTTTTTATCTCTTAAAGTTTTGTGTTTTCCAGAATATCACATAAATGGAAGTATACAGTACGTAGCCTTTTGGATCTGGCTTCTTTTACTTAGCAAAATGTTATTAAGATTCACTCATATTGTGGCGTGAATTAAAAGTCCATGACCCTTATGCAAAGCATCCAGCCAAAAGATATTTTTGTCCTCTAGTTTTGTTACTTTATGGTTTGCTTTCTGTTTTATAAATTTTTTTTTTATCCTTCACTGTGGTATATTTCTTTGGTTTGGTCTGTGTCTGTGTTTCTTCTGCTACTTTGTAAGTCTTATTTTTTATTGTAGGGATTACCTTTAGATCTGTTACTTCATCTAATATAATTCAGATTTTCAAAAATAGGGTTGAGCAAATAAGTAAACATGCCAGCTAATGACAGCCACTATCTCACTACTAGAGAAAGAATTCAGGAATAAGCAAAAGGATTTGCCACAATGAACTCTGTTGTACTGCACTAGAGTCACATACAATTAAGAACTCTTGTTTATTTCATACACACACACACACACACAGATAGGTATAGAAATAAATACAGTGTACACATTTAGAGGAATTAGTAGTCATAAATATATTTGCTAACTCCATCTTCTGAGAGGGCCTAGAAGCAGAAACAATGAGCACAACAAGTGCCCAAATACTGGTTTCCAAATACCATTCGAGAAAAGAAACAAGGGCTACTTGGAGAAACAGTTGATTCTAATGCTGGGGTAAGGAAAGTCTGTGGCATCTTATAGTTACAGAAAGTAAGGAAGTGTTAATGAAGCAGGAAGTGCTGTCACAAAGATACAGAGGCCAGATACAGAGGCCAATCTGAAAGACCTCCCAATGGTCAAACCTGGAATTTGAGGAACAAAAGCAACAGGTAGTAATGGATTATAACCCAAAGAACTATATAAATCCATGAGTCCATGTTGATATAAATGATGACTGAATATATAAACAAATAGGAGCAATGGGACAAATTTCCATTAAAGAAGAATTCTAATTAATAAACATAGAAGGAATGAAATAAATAGAAAATTAGCATTAGAACTGCTGCAGGCAAGAGCCACTGATAAATGCTAAGATCAATGGCCAAAACTTTAAAAAAGAAACAGGATATCTGCATAGTTTCAAAGTATCTCCCACCAAATATTTATGAATTGTTGTGGCTGCTTTAACATATATCCAATTTCTTTGATACTCCTCACTCCAAGAGGTGGAGTGTAATTCTCTCTCCCCTGAGTGCAGGCTGGACTTGGTAAATCCTTTCTAATGAATAGAGTTAGAAAGGGAAAAATTATAACTTTGCATTGAAGATACTTGGCAGATACTACCTTAACCAAGTGATCAAAGTTAAACATCATCAGTAATAAGTCAAGCTGCTATTATGTATACTTGATGTGATACAATGAGAAGGCAACATCAACTCTCTGGTGTTCCCAAAATCCATAATCTCAATCTCAAATTGAAGGATATTCTGCAAAATATCTAACCACTGTTTTTCAGAGTCTCAAAGTCATAAACAACAAGGAAAGACTAAGGAAATGTTACAGATAGGAAAAGACAAAAAAAAAAACATGACAATTAAATGCACGTGGTATCCTGGTTTGGGTCTCAGTACAGAAAAAGGGCATTAGTTCAAAACTGAGGAAATAAATTCTGTATTTCAGTTAATAGCATCATACCAAATAAAGGTCCCATAATTATGTAACCTGTTAATGGTAGTGGAAACTGGAAGAAAGGTGTATGAGACCTCTCTGCAATATTTTTGAACTTTTCCGCAAATTTGAAATTATTTCATAATAAAAACTACTGAAGAATAAATACTCACAAAATACCACTGAACATCCATTAGGGTTGGCTAAAATGAGAAAGTCTAACAATACCAAAAATGGTACTGATATAACTAGAATATGGGGGAAAAAAAGACAAAATGGTATAAGGAAAGAGACAAAATTGCATCAGTTCCTTCCTTTACATCATACCCTTTTTTTCATGATGATGGAAATATTTCTCTTCACTGCCAATACAGTAACCACAAGCCATGTGAGGCTACTAAGCAGCTGAAATGTGGATAGTGAGATTGAAGAACTTAATTTTTAATTTTTAAAAATTTAAATGTAAATAGCCACAAATAGCTAGTGGCCACCAAATTGGATAGTGCAGCTTAAGATATTAATGGGAAATGCAGATGATAGAGGAAAAAGGAAGCACTGCACAAAATCCAGAATACAGAACATAGGACAAATTAATTCCCTTTGCTGGAAAGCAAATAGCATAGAAAAAAAGAGAAGGAAGGGTGCACTGGGAGGAAAAAGTCTATTACAGAATGAAGAGTCCTATGAGATCCAAAACTGGATGATATGTGTGTGTGTATATAACCATACATACATATATACCTTTTCAGGATCATGATTTGTTCAAAACAACAACAAAACAACTTTAAGCTATGATTAGTGAGATGACAGGAAATTTTAACATGGACTTGGCATTAGAAGATACTAAGGGATTACCCCTAATGAAAGGTTTTTCAAGTTGCACACAGTATAAATTAGAGGCAAACTATGCCTAACAAGATTTGAAACCCAATTTGCCATCTAACTGTCTACCTAGTACATGATATTGACTCTTTATGAAAGAGCAAATACATTTGCTGGAATGTGTACCGTCAATATACTTTCACTTGTAAAATGCCTGTTTCGTGCTTTATAATAAATGATATGCTTTATAATAAATTTTATGAAACCTCAAGAAAAAAAGCATAGAGTAGATATCAAAATTTTACTGTTTATGTTTATAGTTAGTTAAAATATTAAAAATCAATCCACCACCAAATATCATTAAAAAGTGACAGGACCACATGGCATATTTGAAAGGCTCACTAGAAATAACATGAAAGTTTGGAGAACGCAAGTTTGTTGAAAACCATAAAAGTAAAGGAGCTTTTGATTCATTTTAAATTTGAGTTTCTAACCTCAACATCAAAAACAGCCCAAAGATGTCCCTAAACAGCAGTCTCAAAAGTAAGTGCGGTATTAGGGTCAGTTAAGGCTTAGGTCTGTCTTGAAGAGGAAGGTGGAAGGAGCTTCTTTTTAAAAGACTTAACTGTACACATATCTTACTTTCCTAAGGGCCTTTTAATACTGCTAGTTACACCACCACCTTCTCCCTCTTTCTCAATCAGAATCATTGCCCACCAGGGACTGTTGAACAGCAACAGTACTGAATGGAAAATGGCACTTGAAAAGAGAAGTATGGCTGTACTTTAACAATGTAATAAAATACAAAAAGTTAAGAGAAGGGGAGGAAATTACCTATAGAGTATAGTGAGAACCGACAAGGAAGTATGTTACAAAGGAAAAAGACAGGGGTTCTGGGTTTAAGAAATGGCAGTCACTGACTAATGATATGTGACCTCTCTATATTCAATTCTCTAAGATGTTACCTTAGTTAATAGAAATGAATCAGGATTGCAAACTGAAACATGCAACAAGCACTACAAAATCAGTTAATGTTTAATATACAGTTTTAAGCAAGTAAATAATGAAAATTAGTATTCTCCTTATGAAAGAAATATGTCATGAAAAATTTTAAAAAAACAGAGAAATATATTGATCAGAAAGTGAAAAGTCCTCTATAATCCCAGTTCCTAGGAAAAAATTTTACTACTAATTCCCAGCTACTGGGAATTACTACTAATTTCCTTGCCAAGGACATTTCATTAAAAAAAGTTTTTTTCATATATTACTGTTCTACTATTAAGTTATCTGGATAATTTAACCCCAAATTTTTTATTATAATACAGCACTGAATATAATAAATCACAAAACTTTTTCCCATTCCTTTGGATCTCTACTATTAATGACAGGGAAGTCTGGACTATGAAATCAAAGACTCAAGAAAATCCCTGGAGATATAAATAATCTATAACTTCAGGTTAACATATGTTGTAGCTTTAAATAGTATCAACTCAAGGTAGAGGTGACCAGGACTGACAGTTCATGGTTTGCAACAGCACCAAGTCTAAATTACCTTAGCAATTCACAGGTTCTTTGATACAACAGTGAGCCAGTATTAGAAGTTATTCTTAAGATAAAGAGACCAGTAAAAGTATCCACAAATTTTGTTTTAATGCTAAATAATGTTACTGTCCTTTCTTTGAAATAATTTTACCTATACTGCAATAGCATAAAAGGTAAAATAATTGGAAAAAAAAGGTAATTATGTTGCTGGATCAATAACCTACACTCAAAGAGAAAACTCTAGATTATATTTTATCCTTCTATATAATATATAATCTGTATAATCTAGAAATATTCTAAAGTGTAAAACAAAGTGATTTTCCTAAATTCAAAAATTAAATAATAATAGGTCAGGTTACCAAAGCTTTTGTTGGGAAGATCTGTAAATTCACAAATTAATTTCTTTATCTGCATTTGTTAAATTAGACTGAGAATTCTTTTTTACTGCAAGTAAATACTACTAAATCACTAAATGTCTCAGGTAACAGACATTAAATGAAGACATGATATTTTAGCTAATGAAGTAAAGCCATTTATCTTGAAATTTTCTTGCTAAGGAAAGAGAAACCTTTACAAATGGCCTTAACTTTGCAAAAATCAGCAACTTTAATCCATCCACTTTCCTTTGACCTTTACACTCAACCTCAAAAAAATGTTCAGCAACATAAATTTGATCTCAAAAGACTGCTGCAGATCTCATTTTCTGCTGTTTTTCCATTAGGTATTTATGGGACTTGCTAGTGTTACAAGGGACTAGTAAAACGCCAAAGTAATCCTGCAGTTCCTGTGTATGAATTCAGCCTTTCCCTTTGAGATAACTTTTTTCCCTTGCCAAGGCCTTTTCAGATTCAAATACAAAACTAAGACTATGCAAGGTTCTTTTTTTGAGAGGTAGAATGGGTGAGTGGGGACTGAGGGCAGGGGGAAAGAACATTAACCAGATTTAGCAGTTCAACTATCGAAACAAAATAATTTTTTAAGCCATTAAAGTAGCTTGTTACACATTTCCACTAATTGAAATCACAGCTTGCCTACACAGGATAGAAACTGAATCCAATGAGTTCTGAAGTTTGAAGATCTCAGCTGTGTGCATACCTCCTCTTAACTGCACAGGAAACCAGCTGCTTCCATTTATGAACTGTATTGAACGCATGTGCTCTAGCATACCCAGGACATAATGTGTAACACTATACTTTCAAACAAGTTTGCCAAAAAGGTAGAGGAAGGGATGGGGGTGGGGTGAACTACAAATATGTTACTGAGACAAAAAAACATCATATGTGCGCGTTTTAATGTTAATGAGGGAGGAAAATGAACTTCAAGTTACATTTCCATTAATGGGCTTTATAACCTATTATAAAATATATACAGTCAATGAATTTAAGAAGGAGAAACCAGTTCATTCATTATAAACATAGGAGTTTAACAAAGTCTAGTCAACTCTAAGACAAAGAGAAATATGAAATTAATAGTTTTCACTTACCCACTATGCATAAGGTACATTTAGCTATAGGATAGGATACTGGACTATGAGAATAAAAACTTCCATAATTTATATAAAACTAGACAAAGTTATACCAAAAGTTATCCCATCTCATTTAAGGGAAGTTCTATCTTTGACTCATTTCTTTCTCTCCTATCCAATATTTCTAATCCAAAAGCAAATTACATCTACCTGCAAAAAATATCCAGAATCTAATCATTTCTCATGCTCTCCACTGGCAACACCCTAGTCCAAACCACCATCTCTCTGACCTGGAGTATTGCAAAGGCCTTCAAATTGATCTCCCGACTTCTATCTTTGTATTATTTAATTTCATCTCAACACAAGCACCCAGAATAACCCTAAATAAAATGTAAGTTACATCACACATCTCCTCTGAAGAAAACAATTTAAAGGCTTTTTATCTCATTCGGACTAAACAGCAAACTCTACAATGACCTCTAAAGGCTTATTTAAAATGCCCCCTCCCGTTCTTTCTCTATATTACTACATCTCCTACTATTTTTCCCATTGCATTCTACACTATGTCATGTTAGCCTCACTGCCGTTTCTCAAACATGTTATGCTCCTGACATAAAAGCCTTTTGTGCTAGTTTGAAAGGATTATGTGCCATAGAAAAGTCATGTTTTAATCCTGACTCATATTGTGGAGGTAGCCATTTCTTTAAATCCTATTTAGAACTGTAGGTTTAATACTTGATTAGATTATATTCACAGAGATGCGCACATCCAATTGTGGGTATTAGCCTTTGATTAGAGGGAGACAGGACTCTACCCATTCTAGGTGGTCTTGATTAGTTTATTGGAATCATTTAAAAGAGGAAACATTTTGGAGAAAGCTTGAGAGTCATGAGAACCATGACAGCTCACACGGGCAAAGACCTTTAGAGATGAAGAAGAAAATGCCCCACAGGGAGCTTCATGAAACAAGAAGCCTGGAGAGAGGCTGGAGAGAAAGCTAGCAGATGTTGCCATGTTTGCCATGTGCCCTTCCAGTAGAAATCCTGAACATGATTGGCCTTCTTGAACCAAGGTATCTTTCCCTGGTTGCCTTGGATTGGACATTTCTGTATCCTTGCTTTAATTTGGAAATTTTTATGGCTTTAGAACTGTAAACCTGCAACTTAATAAATTCTCTTTTGTTCTAGTTTTCTAACTGCTGGAATGCAATATACCAGAAATGGAGCAGCTTTTAAAAGGGTGAATTTATTAAGTTGCAAGTTTATAATTCTAAGGCTGTGAAAATGTCCCAATTAAAGCACATCTATAGAAATGTCCAAATTATGGCACCAACAAGAGGTTACCTTAACTCAAGAAAGGCTGATAGAGTTTAGGGTTTCTTTCTCAATTGGAAAGGCACATGGCAACGTCTGCTAGCTTTCTCTCCGGGATTCCTGTTTCATGAATCAAGAGCCAGGGGCATTTTCCTTCTTCATCTCCAAAGGTCTCTGGTGCTCGTGGGTCTTATGGGTCTCCTGTGGCTCAAAAAAGGACTCTCTCCAAAATCTTTTAAAGGATTCCAGTAAACTAATCAAGACCCATGTAGAATGGGTGGAATCATATCTCTGTCTAATCAAAGGCTAATACCCACAATTGGGTGAGTCACATCTCTGTGGAGATAATCTAATCAAGTTCCCAACCTATAGTACTGAATATGGATTAAAAGAAACGGTTGTCTCCATGAGATGGAATGAGGATTAAAACATGGCCTTTCTATGGTACATAATCATTCAAACCGGCACACCCTTTTTAAAAGCTGTTCGGTTTCTGATATATTGCATTCCGGCAGCTAGCAAACCAGAAGGCCTTTATACTTGCTATTTTTTCCCTGTGTCTAGTTTGTTTTCTCCCTTATATGTCCATGCCTTGCTCCTTAACTTTTTGAAAATTTTATTTAAATATTATCTTTTTTTTTTTTTTTCATATGAGCAGGCACTGGGAATCAAACCTGGGTCTCTGGCATGGCAGGCAAGAATTCTGCCACTAAGCAACTGTCACACCACCCTAAATATTATCTTCTTGGTGAGACTTTTCCTAATGATCCTATTTTAAAGTGCAACCCCTCTCCACAGGTCCCAGGACTACTTAGATTTCTTTCTGGATTATTTTTCTCCATGGCGCTTATTACCATCTAATATACTATTGATCTTGTTTAAAATCTTTACCCTCTAGAATATAAGCTCTTTGAGGGGAGATAAATTTGTTTTAGTTGCTGCTGTATTTTCAGCCCTAGAAAAGTAACAAGCACATGGTAAGCATTTAGTAAGAATAAATGAGCCCTTACAAAACAACACTTATGGCAAGATATTGATAGAACTTCTTATTCCATATCTCTTGGAGAAAAATAATTAAAAGTTTATGAAATATCCTTTAAAATTATGATGGGAATAAACATACAACAAAACTCTAAAATAATATCATTCCATAAATCATTTATAGATTCTTATTTTAATAGGCTAAGAGGACACCCATATGCTGTTCATACAAAGATGAAAACTTCCAGAAGCTAGAACATAAAGGACATAGGAAAAGTTTAGTATCTTGTATTAAACATATCATATATGTATTGCTGAAACTTTTCTTAGAAGTCACTGTTTATTTGTATAGATGATTAAGCATTACATGTATAATTGTGGAAGTATACAGGTAATACGGGATAAGATACAGATAAATCTAGATTTATCTATAAGAACACACTAATTCAGATTAACCATAAAAGGAACACAGTGTTTTCTAATTCAGTAAAGCTTCCTTTCAGAAGTTTTGCTTATGAGATATTCTGTTAGGATGTATTTAGAATCTATGTTTTCAAATAATGATCCATTTTTTCCCCAAGAATATTTTCCTCAAATCTTAGTAGTTATTTTATTTGAAGTCTACCTAATTCTTAATAAGAATGAATGGGCTTCAGATGTATGTAAAATAGATTTCATGAAAAAAAGTTGGGGGGAAAAAAGAGCAAAAGAGAAAACCCTGAAATGCATGCCATAATGTACATAACACAGATGTGCTTTTAGTCTTTTATCAACCAATAGATAAAAGGAAATATAGTGATTCAACTAAAAATACACAAAAGATTAGTGAATCTGGGCAAAAAAATATAGCATTCCCCTAATTCCTCTAATTATTTTTCCCCACCCCCCAATGATTTTTTTTTGGGGGGGGGTGCATGGTCTGGGAATCGAACCTGGGTCTCCTGCATGCAAGGCAAGCATTCTACCACTGAACCACCCATACACCCTGCCCCAAAGTTTTTAATGATGTACAAGGATAAAAATAATCACTTGCTTAGGGAAAACACAACTATTTTTGGAACTAACATTGGATAGAAATTTCTGAAGAACTTTAGTATTAGTTTTCCATGTTTATTGATGAAATATGAGTCATTACTATCTACGAGTTCTGGAAGACAGCTTTGAGACATTCACAAATCCTTAAATACCTTAATTATGTAGGTGCTAATTAAAACTTTTTAACCTAAATTTTGTGTCATCTTTCTTCTATGTGTCCTTAAATTAAAACTTTATCAACTTTTTACCCTTATATAGTTTTCTCATCTTATTTAAAGTTTTTTTAACAACCAAGTTCTATTTACTTATTTATTTAGTTAGTTTTATTGAGAACCAAGTTTTTATCACACAGCAACTGCACATTTGATAAGTTGTAGATAACAACAAAAGTGTCTTTCTTTGGATCCTACACAGTTGACTAGGCTCATTCACTATCCAAGATCATAATAAATTTGAGTCAAACTATGAATGCTAAATTTGTGAATGCCAAGGGACTATCTTGTTCTCTCACTTTGAAGTGATGATTTGATTGTGACTAAATGATAAGACTTTTACCTAATACCTGAAACACAAAAACTACTTGGATTTTAAGAATTAGATATGAAACACACATTATTTATTGAATAACTTTTGAAAATCAGTAGTTCTTGAAGAAAATAGGGTCTATAAGTAAACTTTTTTCCCCTAGATTTTCTATACTTTTTTTTCTGTAGACTAATCTATAGAATGTTATAAAAGCTCCTAAAATGTACCTTTTGTTTGTTTGTTTGCACTGGGGACCACATTTCATTCTTTTTCCATGTAAATATCCCGTTATCACAGCACCATTTGTTGAAAAAAAAATTTATTTTTGAGTTCATGGGCTGGGAATCAAACCAGTCTCCTGCATGGCAGGTGAGAATTCTACCACTGAGCAACCCGTGTACCCCTAAAATGAACTCTTAAGAATAGTTTTTATTTTTCCTAGGTGTGCTGGAAAAAAAGATTTCTTTCTTAATGTACTATATAATTTTTGGTAACTTTCCAAAATCATTAAAGGTTTTTTACTATGATCCCTCAATAGTTCAATATTTTGGATACTGTATTTAATTTTTAAATATTTTAATGACATTATAAAACTATCCAAAGCAGTATTTGAAATTTGCTGCTGCTTACGTCTTAGAGCCCTGGTTAAAACACACAAATAAACAAAACAAAAAGAGTGCTACAAAAAAAGGGATTAGAAATATTCTCAAAATCTGTAAGGAATTTATACAAGATTTAAAACAGACATGCTTTTAAAGTCAATAACTTTCAAATGCAACAGTTAATCCACATAATAATTCAACAATCAGGATAGGTTCACAGTTCTAACAGATACCATATGCAACCTGTAATAAAAACTGAGTTTAAAATATTTCAGGCCACAGGATAATTTCATTTTCCATTTTAAATACCCACTTATTTTTAGTTAACGGGCTATAATATAGTCCATGAAAATGATGTAATTATTGTACAATAAAATCCTCCTCCAGCTAAGATATTTTATTATTATTTAAGAAGTTAAGATTTGGGAAGCAATATTGTAAAAATGTTTTTCTAAGTTTACTATAGAAGATATACACTGAATGTAAAGTCCAATACCTATTAAGCAAAATCTGACTAAGAAAAAGTAAACAACAGAAAAGCTACATGTATCTTACAAAATATATGAATTTATGATCATCATTAATGATACTGAATTCCTACTATGTGTAAAACTCTATGTTAGTTATAAAGGAATATACATTTGCAGACTTTATGCTATTGTAATGGAAATACAAAAAAATTATTTATGAGATAGAGAACTGTCAGAGATATTTGTAAATTATCCCACATTTTAAGTCAGAGTGAAACAATTAATTGAAATGTAAATAATAGTATGGCCAAGACAAGTTTTCCTTGCCAAAACAAAGAATCAAAGTCTTGGTTCTAACAATCGGAACAACACGGGGCTTCATTCTAGGAAGAAAAGAAAATTTTGAAATAGAATCAATGTGCAGATAAAGTCAAATGTTAGCTGAGTAAAGAAAAATCATATTTATTGTTATTTTGAGACAAAGGAACAAGTATCTAGCAGCTGAACCAAGAGAGGATATGAATGTAAATGCATTATTAGAAGGAAATATTTTTTATTTCTGGCTTCTCAAATTTATATCCATTGGTTTACTCTAAAGGGCTTGCTTTAAGAAAGTATTCCTTATTTAAATCACAGAGGATGCCCTATAAACTTAAAGACAGAACACAGGAAAGCCCCATCAACAGAATTTGAATTTGACAATAGTGACTTTTATTAGAAAATCAGTGTTCCTTATTTATTCATTTGTAAAACCGAAATTCTTGGCTAAAAATCCATTGTGATGACATAATCTGACAAAGGAATTCTAAGTAAAATGGGGTCTACCAAGCCTAACCACCACATTTTATTTCATATATATGTTTTTGGGTACATAATCTGGGAATCAAACCTGGGTCTCCTGCACAAAATACATATATTTTTACTTGCTAATTTTATTTTATACACATTGCATATGACCTGAGATTCAGCAATGGATTCTTAGACATGACATCAAAAGCACAAGCAACAAAAGAAAAAAAATAGGCAAATGTGACATCATCCAAACTGAAAATTTTTATGCATCAAAGGATATTATTAAAAAGAAAGTGAAAAGACAACCTACAGAGTGGGAGAAAATAATTAACCATGTATCTGATAAGGGCTTAATATCCAGAATATATAAAGAAATGCTACACCTCAACAACAAAAAGAAAGATAATCCAATTTTAAAAATGGACAATGGACTTGAGTAGATATTTCTTGAAAGGAGATATACAACTGGCCAATAAGCATATGAAAAGATGCTCAACATCATTAGCCATTAGAGAAATGCAAATAAAAACCACAATGAGAAACCACTTCACAGCCACAAGCATGGCAATTATTAACATTAATGGAAAATGTGTGGAGAAGATGGGGAGAAATTATAACTCTAGTGTATTGTAGGGGTGGGGAGGATATAAAATGGTAAATAACCACTGCAGAAAGCAATATGCTAGTTCTTCGAAAAGTTATATATAGAATTAACATATGATATGGCAACTCCATTTTTGGTATATACCCAAAGAAAGTGAAAACAGGGTCTCAGGTACATGTACACCAATGTTTAGTAGCACTATTCAGACAGGTAAAAAGGTAGAAGTAACCCAAGTAGTCACCAACTGAATGAATGCATTAACAACACGAGGTACAAACACACAGCAGATTATTAATCAGCTGTAAAACAGATATGCTGCAACATGGAAGAACCTTGAAAACATTACATTCAGTGAAATAAGGAAGATATATTAGGACAAATATTGTAATATCACTTATGAGACATGTTAAGAAATAATGAATTTGCAGAGATGGGAAGTAGATAGATTACCAAGGGATAGGGAGAGTTTGGGGAAAAAAAACCAAATCAACAAATTGGCTATACTCAAGTATGAAATTTCAGTTGCAGAACAGCACATTCAAGCACTACAAATGAATCATGCCCTCTCACCCCACACATCCAAAAAAAGCAAATTTTGCATGTGTGTGAATCAGCATCGCATACTTTTTTGGGCCACAGAGTTTTTACAATATGGAGTTTTTTTCTTTTACCATCAAAAATTGCTTTATTTGGGGTAAGCTTGGGAAAAGAATGCTCAAAGAGCATTCAATGGCAGATGCTCTTTCATAGCGCTTTCCCTTTGGGGTAGAATAACAGATAGCTAAAGACAGAAACAAGCTTCCAAACCTAAATCCCTTCCTGATTTTAAGACATAGTGCTTTCTATTTCATAAACTGTTCTTAGAGGGGGGTGAAAAAGAAAGAGGTGATCATGGGCTGGGGACATTTGGATACTTTTAAAAATCATTCGGAGAGAAGCAAGAACCAGTAAGGGTTGATATAATTAAGCAAGGAGAAAAAAAAAACTGCTTTAATTTAGCAGTGAAAATGTTTTACTATTGACTACAGAGAGCTGCTTCTTTGTATTAATATCTCCCAAAATGCATTCTGCTGAAGTCTAGTGTCCTTTGAGATGTAAAAAAAAAAAAAAAACTGCTCTGGGGAAAAAAGGGTTTCGTCCATTCATAAGAAAATCTGTTCAGGTTTTGTCTATCCTTACCTTTTCCAGTATATCTGGAAATGAAATTCCTTTCGCATAGAATATAATTTGGCAAAAAATGCTTTTCACCATATGTTAGAGTGATATGTGTGTATGTTAAAGAAAAAATTTAACATTAATCAAGTTTTGGAAAATTATTTTTGTTCTTTCCCATATTAAATTATAACTGATCAAAAGGAATCTATGGTCAGGTAAGATCCACTAGGTAGTCTGTAGACTAGACCTAAAGATAAGGCAAATGAATATCTCTGAAAGAAATGGTACAGGAAAGAAAGCTATTTGCTTTTGTTTGTTGTTTCTGGAGCTAAGATTCTGGAGCTGGTAGGATAGGTATGGTTGTACAGAATAGTTTATATCATACTGGATCTGTACCATCTTACTAGAACTAGAGGGCAATAATAAAATTTCAAAGTTAAACTTAGTAACAGAACTTTTCTCTGGAATGGTCTTAGAACAGATGCTCCTGAATGGCAGAAATGAGAGGTAACTTCAAAAAGGGGGCAGGCTGATGGGGGTGGTGGTGGTGGTAGGGAACATGAGGGATCTAAGAGGAAACATGAAGTTACAGTTTCTGGGCTAACCATCTAAAAAAAATCATGGGAATTCCACATTAAAATATTTTAATGCAAAAATTTGAAAATTTCTTCACATCATTTTACATCCAAAGATGTAACATACCTTCTGATATTTTTCAAGCCATTCTGAGAGACAAGGGCTTAGATAAACCAAGGTATAATTAATAAACAAAGTTTGGTGATTCACTTTTGCTAATAAAATAATGCAATGATCTGAGCCAATTAAAGTCAGTCAAAAAATATTTATCGATCAACATATATGTTAACCACTATTCTTAGGACCACAAAACATTCTTTCATTGATTCTCTCCCCATTCACTGCAAAGGCTCCCTTGTGTTCCTCAAAAACATCAAGCATACTATACATTCTGTTCTCCTCTGCTGGGATACCAGTATTCCAGATATATGATGTGCTTCTTCAATTCCTCTCTGTTAACAGTCCCTTTCATAAGGAGGTCTTCCATGAACACACATTTAAAAGAGACCACCTCCCTTTTCCTGTCAGTCAACTGATCACCCATCTCCCTGGTTTATTCTTCCACAAAGTATTACCGTTCCCTGATCTTCTGCATATTTGCTTTTCATGCCCTCCTTCCTCACCCTGTGTGTTGGTTTGAAAGGAAGTATGCCCCCTAGAAAAGCCATGTTTTAATCAAAATCCCATTTCATAAAGGTAGAATAATTCCTATTCAATACTGTCTGTTTGAAACTGTAATCAGATCATCTCCCTGGATGATGTGATTTAGTCAAGAGTGGTTGTTAAACTGGATTAAGTGATGATATGTCTCCACCTATTTGGGTGGGTCTGGATTAGTTTATTGGAGTCCTACAAAAGAGGAAACGTTTTGGAGAACGAGAGATTCAGAGACAGCAGACAATGCTGCAGCACCATGAAGCATGGAGTCCATCAGCCAGCACTTTGGAGATGAAGAAGGAAAATGCCTCCCGGGGAGCTTCATGAAACAGGAAGCCAGGAGAGAAAGCTAGTAGGTGACCCCGTGCTCGCCATGTGCTCTTCCAGCTGAGAGAGAAATCGTGACTGTGTTCGCCATGTGCCTTCTCACTTGAGAGAGAAACTGAACTTCATTGGCCTTCTTCAACCAAGGTATCTTTCCCTGGATGCCTTTGATTGGACATACCTATAAACTTGTTTTAATTGGGATGTTTTCTCAGCCTTGGAACTATAAATTAGAAACTTATTAAATTCCTCTTTTTAAAAGTCATTCCATTTCTGGTATATGGCATTCCAGCAGCTAGCAAACTAGAACACCCTGCCACTTCAGAATACAAGATTCTTAGAAACAGTAACTTTAGTTTCAGTGGTATTACTGGTACCTACTGCATATAGTATGAATTCACTTAATATTTGCAGTTGAATCTGCAAACACCACAGGGACTTATGAAAGAGAGGCTATTAAGTGGAACTGATCAAGTCAGGAAGTGATGATTGACATGAAATCTGATGGAGTGGTAGATTTAATTAGGTAAAGGAAAGTGGGTATATGAGAGAATTATCCTAGAAGATAAGGATAAAAATGGAAAGAGGCCAGCATGGCTAGAGCTCAGGGAACACTGTGTGCAAGAGAAGCAAGAAAAAGCCAGAAGAAGAAGGCATTTTTTTTGAAGTAAAAAAGATGGAAAATAAACTCTCCCTCAACGATTTGCTTACAGAAAGTGGTTCAGAATACTTTTGTGTGCCTTAAACCCAAGTTACTAAAATGCAAAACAATAAAAATTGCTTCAAAAATATGCATTAGGGGGAGGTGCCAATATGGTGGCTTAGCAAGGTGCACAATTTAGTTCGTCCTCCAGAACAGCAACTAAATAACCAGGAACAGTACAGAACAGCTCCTGGTGCCACGTTAGTGACCAGACACACAGCATACCCCAATCTGGACCAGCTGGACTGGCTGTGAGCCTGCCCAGAAACGTGAGTTCCCCAAGCCACGGCGGCCGGCGTCCCATCCGCACAGGCTGCTTCCCAAAAGGGAAAGGAAAGGGACTTTACCAGCAGCAGGGGCTGAGTGCAACCAAATGCCAATTGTGGAATTAGCAAGTTCTGATAACTAAAAATAGGACCCCAGCTCAGGTGAACCTGGTCAAAGAGGAGGTTGCTCATTTTTGCCCTGGTGCCAAGGGGGCAGGGCTGACGGGAAAAGGGAAAAAAAAAAAAAGAGATTTTTGTGGCTGTTTCTACAAAGTCTTGACTGCCTTTGGATACAGTGGCAGGGCTTCTCAGGCTGCAAATGACCCAGGCATAGGGAGAAACTAGCTTGTGTGAGGGCTTGTCTGGAGCCTGTGCCTTCCCCAGAGGAGGGATGAGGCCCAACTCAGGTGGAATCCCTCTCTCAAGGAATTCAGACACCAGGGCTTGGTAATTTGAAGCCATTAAAACTAGCCTACAACCTCTCCTCTGTCTTCACCATGCCACCAGCAGGGAGAGTCTGCCAACGTTAAAGGTACTGCATCATCTTTTGCTGGTGGGACCTGCAGGCAGACAAGCGCCATATACTGGGCAGGATAAGAAAAACAGAGTCCAGAGATTTCACAGGAAAGTCTTTCAACCTGCTGGGTCTCACCTTCAGGGAAAACTGACGCAGGTGACTCTTTCCTCCTGATAGCAGGTCAGTTTTGTCTGGGAAAATCCGGCTGGGGTCTATAATACCTAAGTAGACCCTCCTAAGTGTGTGTTGGGGGAAAGGCACCATACACGCAGGGCAAGAAACAAGAAAACAAGAACTGAAAAATTCTCCCCTGTTAAACAAAACCTAAGCTAGTGGTCCAGAGAAAGCTGAACTGAATGTCAAAGAACAGAGAGAAAACAAATTCATCTAGCAAGAAAACCTAGATAAAAGAAGTGAAAAATATCTCCAGAATAAACTAATTAAGGTAATTAAATGCCTAGACGCCAGCAAAAAATAACTGATCACACTAGGAAAATTGAAGATATGGCCCAGTCAAAGGAACAAACCAACAATTCAAATGAGATACAGCAGTTGAAACAATTAATTCAGAATGTATGAACGGACATGGAAAACATCATCAAAAACCAAATCAATGAATTGAAGGAGGATATAAAGAAGGCAAGGAATGAACAAAAAGAAGACACCGAAAGTCTGAAAAAAAATTACAGAACTTATGGGAATGAAAGGCACAGTAGAAGAGATGAAAAAAAAAAACAATGGAAACCTACAATGTTAGATGTCAAGAGGCAGAAGATAGGATTAGTGAACTGGAGATGGAATATCTGAAATCCAACAAGCAGAAGAAAATATAGGGAAAAAATAATGAAGGAAATTATCACTGAAAATTTCCCAACTCTTATGAAAGACTTAAAATTACAGATCCAAGAAGTGCAGCGTATCCCAAAGAGAATAGATCCCAATAGATGTACTCCAAGACACTTACTAATCAGAATGTCAGAGGTCAAAGAGAAAGAAAGAATCTTGAAAGCAGCAAGAGAAAGGCAATCCATCACATACAAGGGAAGCCCAATAACATTATGTGTAGATTTCTCAGCAGAAACCATGGAGGCAAGAAGATAGTGGCATGATATATTTAAATTTCTAAAAGAGAAAACCAGCCAACCAAGAATTCTATATTCAGCAAAATTGTCCTTCAAAAATGAGGGAGATATAAAAACATTTTAAGAAAAAAAAAATCACTGAGAGGATTTGTGACCAAGAGACCAGCTCTGCAAGAAATACTAAAGGGAACACTAGAGACAGATATGAAAAGACAGGATGGAGAGGTTTGAAGAGTGTAGAAATAAAAACCATGAGTAAAGGTAAAAAGAAGGAAAATTAGATATGACATATAAAATCTAAAAGGCAAAACAGTAGAAGAAAGTACTACCCATACAATAATAACACTAAATGTTAATGGATTAAACTTCCCAATCAAAGACACAGACTGGCAGAATGGATTAAAAAAAAGGACCAGTCTTTCTCCGCGGGCGGGCGGCGCTCCCGCCGCCATCCAGCCCTCCTCTCCCTCTTTCTCCACGGGCAGGCGGCGCTCCCACCGCCATCCAGCCCTCCTCTCCCTCTTTCTCCGTGGGCGGGTGGCGCTCCCGCCGCCATGCAGCCCTCCTCTCCCTCTTTCTCTGAGGGTGGGCGGCGCTCCCGCCGTCATCCAGCCCTCCTCTCCCTCGTTCTCCGCTGGTGGCGCTCCCGCCGCCATCTTGCCCTTCCCTTTCCCCTCCTGCTCCGGTGGCGCTCAATCCGCCATCTTATCCTTCCCTTTCCCCTCCTGCACCGGCGGCTCTCCAACCACCACCGTGCCCTCTTCAGCCTTCACCGGCTCCTCCGCCACTGTCCTCGACAGCCTTGCCACCCTCACCTTTCCTCCTCCAGAACAGCTACTAGGGGAGTATAAACGATACAGAACAGCTCCCAGAGCCACGACAGAGATCAAAAAGACAGCGTACCCTATACTGGAATGGTTGACTGTCTGGGAGAACCAGCTCTGGTGAGATCGCAGAGGGGCGCGGGCTTTCCCGGGCGGGATGGCAAGCAGCTGGAGCCCCTCCCTTCCTCCTTCCCAGGCCAGCTGGCAGAATTGGACAGGCAGTCCCCTCAAGCCGCGGCGGCTGGCACCCCCACCACGCAAGGCTCCCCGGAACAACTGAGAGAACTGGATTGGAAATCCCCAGACCGCGGAGAACGGTGACGGGGGGGTCCCTCCCAAACACGTGACTCCCCGGTCCGGCTGGGAACGGTGCACTCTCCTGGGCTGCGGCGGCTGGCGCCCTACCGCCACTCTTGGCGCCCCGGGCCGACTAGGAAATTTGGCCGGGTGCTCTCCCGGGATGCGGCGACTAGCGACCCTCCCCGCGTTCGGACTCCCGGGCTGGCTGGCACTCTTTCAAGTCGCTTCGGCTGGCGAACCTCCCCCACGGCGAGAGTTATCCAAAGTTAAAGGACCCACAGCACCTTTTACTGGTGGAACCAGCAGACAAACGTGGGCCATGAGCGCCACCTACTGGGCAGGATAAGAAAAACAGAACCCAGAGATTTCACAGAAAAATCTTTCAACCTGTTGGGTCCAACACCCAGGGAAATCTGACTAAATGCCCAGATGCCAGCAGAAGATAACGGATCACGCTCAGAAAGTTGAAAATATGGCCCAGTCAAAGAACAAACCAATAGTTCAAATGAGATACAGGAGCTGAAACAACTAATGCTGAATATACGAACAGAAATGGAAAACCTCTTCAAAAACGAAATCAATAAATTGAGGGAGGACATGAAGAAGACATGGGCTGAACAAAAAGAAGAAATAGAAAAAATTGAAAAAACAAATCACAGAGCTTATGGAAGTGAAGGATAAAGTAGAAAAGATGGAAAAAACAATGGATACCTACAATGATAGATTCAAAGAGACAGAAGATAGAATTAGTGATTTGGAGGATGGAACATCTGAATTCCAAAAAGAAACAGAAACTATAGGGAAAAGAATGGAAAAATTTGAACAGGGTATCAGGGAACTCAAGGACAATATGAACTGCACAAATATACGTGTTGTGGGTGTCCCAGAAGGAGAAGAGAAGGGAAAAGGAGGAGAAAAACTAATGGAAGAAATTTTCACTGAAAATTTCCCAACTCTTATGAAAGACCTAAAATTACAGATCCAAGAAGTGCAGTGCACCCCAAAGAGATTAGACCCAAATAGGCGTTCTCCAAGACACTTACTAGTTAGAATGTCAGAGGTCAAAGAGAAAGAGAAGATCTTGAAAGCAGCAAGAGAAAAACAATCCATCACATACAAGGGAAACCCAATAAGACTATGTGTAGATTTCTCAGCAGAAACCATGGAAGCTAGAAGACAGTGGGATGATATATTTAAATTACTAAAAGAGAAAAACTGCCAACCAAGACTCCTATATCCAGCAAAATTGTCCTTCAAAAATGAGGGAGAAATTAAAACATTCTCAGACAAAAAGTCACTGAGAGAATTTGTGACCAAGAGACCAGCTCTGCAAGAAATACTAAAGGGAGCACTAGAGTCAGATACAAAAAGACAGAAGAGAGAGGTATGGAGAAGAGTGTAGAAAGAAGGAAAATAAGATATGATATATATAATACAAAAGGCAAAATGTTAGAGGAAAATATTATCCAAACAGTAATAACACTAAATGTTAACGGACTGAATTCCCCAATCAAAAGACATAGACTGGCAGAATGGATTAAAAAACAGGATCCTTCCATATGCTGTCTACAGGAAACACATCTTAGACCCAAAGATAAACATAGGTTGAAAGTGAAAGGTTGGGAAAAGATATTTCATGCAAATAACAACCAGAAAATAGCAGGAGTGGCTACACTAATATCCAACAAATTAGACTTCAAATGTAAAACAGTTAAAAGAGACAAAGAAGGACACTATATACTAATAAAAGGAACAATTAAACAAGAAGACATAACAATCATAAATATTTACGCACCAAACCAGAATGCCCCAAAATACGTGAGGAATACACTGCAAACACTGAAAAGGGAAATAGACACATATACCATAATAGTTGGAGACTTCAATTCACCACTCTCATCAATGGACAGAACATCTAGAAAGAAACATCAATAAAGAAACAATCTGAATAATACAATAAATGAGCTGGACTTAACAGACATTTATAGAACATTACACCCCACAACGACAGAATACACCTTTCTCTCAAGGGCTCATGGATCATTCTGAAGGACAGACCATATGCTGGGTCACAAAGCAAGTCTCAATAAATTTAAAAAGACTGAAATCATACAAAACACTTTCTCAGATGATAAGGGAATGAATTGGAAAGTAATAATGGGCAGAGCGCCAGAAAATTCACAAATATGTGGAGGCTCAACAACACACTCTTAAATAACCAGTGGGTCAAGGAAGAAATTACAAGAGAAATCAGTAAATATCTCAAGGCAAATGAAAATGAAAACACAACATATCAAAACTTATGGGATGCAGCAAAGGCAGTGCCAAGAGGGAAATTTATTGCCCTAAATGCCTATATGAAAAAAAGAAGAAAGAGCAAAATTGAAGAATTAACTGTCCACTTGGAAGAAGTTGAGAAAGAACAGCAAACTAACCCCAAAGCAAGTAAAAGGAAAGAAACAATGAAGATTAGAGCAGAAATAAATGAAATTGAGAACATGAAAACAATTGATAAAATCAACAAAACCAGAAGCTGGTTCTATGAGAAAATCAGTAAGATTGATGGGCCCTTAGCAAGACTGACAAAAAGAAGAAGAGAGAGGATGCAAATAAATAAGATCAGAAATGGAAGAGGAGACATAATCACTGATTCAACAGAAATAAAGGAAGTAATGACAAGATACTATGAACAAATTTATGCTAATAAATTCAACAATGTAGATGAATGGACAACTTCCTAGAAAGGCATAAACAACCAACTTTGACTCAAGAAGAAATAGATGACCTCAACAAACCAAGCACAAGTAAATGAACTGAATCAGTCATTAAAAGCTCCCCAAAAAGAAAAGTCCAGGACCAGATGGCTTCACATGTGAATTCTATCAAACATTCCAGAAAGAATTAGTACCAATCACGCTCAAAGTCTTTGAAAAAATTGAAGACAAGGGAAAGCTACCTAACTCATTCTACGAAGCCAACATCACCCTCATACCAAAGCCAGACAAAGATATTACAAAAAAAGAAAACTACAGACCAATCTCTCTAAAGAATATAGATGCAAAAATCCTCAACAAAATCTAGCAAATCAAATCCAGCAACACATTAAAAAAATTCTACATCATGACCAAGTAGGATTCACCCCAGATATGCAAGGATGGTTCAACACAAGAAAATCAATTAATGTAATACACCATATCAACAAATCAAAGCAGAAAAACCACATGATCATCTCAACTGATGCCGAAAGGCATTTGACACAATTCAACATCCTCTCCTGTTGAAAATACTTCAAAGGATTGGAATAGAAGGAGGCTTCCTCAAAATGATAAAGGGAATATATGAAAAACCCATAGCTAACATCATCCTCAATGCGGAAAAACTGAAAACTTTCCCTGAGATCAGGAACCAGACAAGGATGTCCACTATCGCCACTGTTATTCAACACTGTGTTGGAAGTTCTAGCCAGAGCAGTTAGACAAGAAAAGGAAATACAAGGCATCAAAATTGGAAAGAAAGAAGTAAAACTCTCACTGTTTGCAAATGATATGTTACTATAAGTTGAAAACCCTGAAAAATCCACAGCAAAACTACTAGAGCTAATAAACGAGTACAGCAAAGTGGCAAGTTATAAGATCAACACACGAAAATCTGTAGCGTTTCTATACACTAGTAATGGAAAATCTGAGGGGGAAAATCAAGAAAAGAATTCTATTTACAATTCATTGCAACCAAAAGAATAAAATATTTAGGAATAAATTTAACTAAAGAGACAAAAGACCTACACAAAGAAAACCACAAGAAATTGTTAAAAGAAATCACAGAAGACCTAAATAGATGGAAGGGCATACTGTGTTCATGGACTGGAAAACTAAATATAGTTAAGATGTCCATTCTACCTAAACTGACTTACAGATTCAATGCAATATCAATGAAAATCCCAAAAACTTACTTTTCAGGAATAGAAAAACCAATAAACAAATTTATCTGGAAGGGCAGGGTGCCCCGAATAGCTAAAAGTATCTTGGAGAAAAAAAAAAAAAGTCGAAGGTCTCATGCTACCTGACTTTTAGGTGTATTATGAAGCTACAGTGGTCAAAACAGCCTGGTACTGGCATAAAGATAGATATATTGACCAACGGAATAGAATAGAGTGTTTAGATACAGACCCTCTCATCTATGGACAATTGATAAGGCAGTCAAGCCAACTCACCTGGGACAGAACAGTCTCTTCAATAAATGGTGCGTAGAGAACTGGATATCCATATGCAAAAGAATGAAAGAGGACCCGCATCTCACACCCTATACAAAAGTTAACTCAAAATGGACCAAAAACCTAAACATTAGATCTAAGACTATAAAACTGTTAGAAGAAAAAATAGGGAATTATTTTATAAATCTTATACTAGGAGGTGGTTTTCTAGACCTTACACTCAAAGCAAGAGCATTGAAGAAATAAATAAATAGATGGGAACTCCTAAAAATTAAACACTTTTGCGCATCAAAGAACTTTGTCAAGAAAGTAAAAAGACAGACTTTACATGGGAGACAATATTTGGAAAGAACATATCAGATAAAGGTCTAATATCCAGAGTTTATAAAGAGATTGTTCAACTCAACAACAAAAAGACAGACAACCCAATTACAAAATGAGCAAAAGACTTGAACAGACACTTCTCAGAAGAGGAAATACAAATGGCCAAAAGGCACATGAAGGGATGCTCAGTTTTCCTGGCTATTAGAGAAATGGAAATCAAAACCACAATGAGATATCATCTCACACCCAACAGAATGGCCATTATCAATAAAACAGAAAATGACAAGTGCTGGAGAGGATGTGGAGAAAAAGGCACGCTTATCCACTGTTGGTGGGAATGTAAAATGCTACAACTGCTGTGGAAGGCAGTTTGGTGGTTCCTAAGGAAGCTAAGTATAGAATTGCCATATGATCTGGCAATATCATTGCTAGGCATCTACTCAGAGGACATTAGGGCAAGGACACAAATGGACATTTGCACACCAATGTTTATAGCAGCATTATTTACAATTACCAAGAGATGGAAGCAGCCAAAATGTCCATCAACAGATGAGCGGCTAAACAAACTGTGGTATATACATACAATGGAATATTATGCAGCTGTAAGACAGAATAAAGTTATGAAGTATGTAACAACATGGATGGACCTTAATGACATTATGCTGAGTGAGTGAGATTAGCCAGAAACAAAAGGACAAATACTATATGGTCTCACTGATATGAATTCACATTAGTGAACAAACTTGGAGAATTTCGTTGGTAACAGAGACCATCAGGAGATAGAAATTGGGTAATTGGAGCTGAAGGGATACAGATTGTGCAACAGGACTGAATGTATTAACTCAGAAATGGACAGCACAATCCTACCTAACTGTAATATAATTATGTTATAACACTGAATGAAGCTGCATGTGAGAATGACAGAGGGAGGAGGGCTGGGGGCATAAATGAAATCAGAAAGAAAGATGGATGATAAAGACTGAGATATATAATCTAGGAATGCCTAGAGTGTATAATGATAGTGACTAAATGTACAAATTTAAAAATTGTCCCTGAAGAAGAACAAAGGAACATCGTTATTGCAGGGTGCTGAAAACAGATGGCAATTAATATTTTAAAACTTCAACTTATGTGTAAGACTAAAGCAAAAATGTTCATTTGGTACAAAATTTATATTTTGACTAGTGCATTTCCTAATATACCTATGTAGACAGCTTAATTGAACACCATAAGTACATGGAACCTTGAGTAGGACATGAGATTTTGTGGGTTCGTCCAGAGTGATGCCCCAATAAATTCCAGAGTGATTTGAACAGTGAATAAAAAAAGTACTTGCAAAGTTCCCTTCGGAAAATGCTGAGAAAGGGGAAAAATTCCACTTCCCCAAGTTGAATTCAGTGTGGACAACCAAAGCTATAGGCTGAGCCCGCAGTCTTGGGGTTTGTTCATATGAAACTTAACCCCACAAAGGATAGGTCAAGCCTACTTAAAATTAGGCCTAAGAGTCACCCCCAAGAGCACCTCTTTTGTTGCTCAGATGCGGCCTCTCTCTCCACGTGGAACATGACTCTCAGGCATGTGGACCATCCTGGCAACGTGGGACAGAAATCCTAGAATGAGCTGGGACTCAGCATCAAGGGATTGAGGAAACGTTCTTGAACAAAAGGGGGAAGAATGAAATGAGACAAAATAAAGTGTCAATGGCTGAGTTCCAAACAGTGTCAAGAGCTTATCCTGGAGGTTATTCTTACACATTAAATAGATATCACCTTGTTAGTCACAACATAATGGACAGGCTCAAGGGAACTGCCTGAAAATGTAGAGCTGTGTTCCACTAGCCATGTTTCTTAAAGATGATTGTATAATGATATGCTTTCACAATGTGACTGTGTGTGATGGTGAAAACCTTATTCTGATGCTCCTTTTATCTACATTGTCAACAGATGAGTAGAACATATGGAAAAATAAATAAATAATAGGGGTTACAAATGTTTAATAAATTTAGCTTGAAATGCTAGTGATCAATGAAAGGGAGGGGTAAGGGGTATGGTATGTATGATTTTTTTCCTGTTTTCTTTTTATTTCTTTTTCTGAATAGATGCAAACGTTCCAAGAAATGATCATGATGATGAATATGGAATTATGTGATGATATTGTGAATTACTAATTATATATGTAGAATGGAATGATCAAAAGTTGAGAATGTTTGCGTTTGGTGTTTTTTGGTATTTTTAAAAATATTTTTAATTAAAAAATTATGCATAAAATGTAGATAAGGCAAAAACTATCAAAAAGATTAAATATTTCTGGGTAGTTCAGCGGTTAGAATGTCCACTTTTCATGTGAGAGACCTGGGTTCGATTTCCAGACCATGCACCCAAGGGAAAAAAAAAGATTATTTCTTATTTTACATGAATGAAATCACTTACTTTTGAGTCAAGAAATCAAACTTGGAGCTTCTAATCATATTGTTTGAATTAACAAATCACATTACTTCTATATAAATGAGGAAGTCAGCACTCTAAGCTGCTCCTGAATAGCCAAGAAATAAGCAGAGGTTTATCTGGTTATTTTCTCAATTTTATTCAAACTACAATAAAAAGTTAGCCATTCTGAAATGATTCTGTACATAGTACTATTCCAATGAGCTATAAAGAACATTTTTTTTTACATGTTGATACTGTACCCCACTACTATGCTGAATTCATTTATCAGCTTTAGTAGCTTTCTTGTAGGATTCTTTGGAATTTTTAGTGTGTAGGATCAAGTCATTTGCACATAGAAACAGCTTCACATTATCCTTTCCAATATGGATATCTTTTATTTCTTTTTCTTACCTAACCACACTGGTTACAACTTCTAATACAAAGGCGAATAGCAACAGTAAAAGCAGGAATCCTTGCCTTGTTCCGATTTTAGGGAGAAAAATGTCTGAGTGTGATGTTACTTGTGGGTTTCTCACATATGTCATGTTATAATGATGAAGTTAACTTCTATTTCTAGTTTTATAAGTGTTTTAATCACGAAAAACTGGATGAATTTTATCAAATGCCTATTTATCAATTCAGATGAGCATGTGTTTTTCTCCTCTCTGCTCTAGTAATATAATGCATTACACTGATCGTTTTATGTTGAAATACCTTGGCAATCAATGGGATAAATCCTACTTGATCATAGTTTATAATCTTTATAACATGCTACTTGCTGGTTTTGGTTTGCTAAAATTTGTTGAGGATTTCTGCATCCATATTCATGAGTAACTGGTAACTTTATTTGTGATGTCTTTTTCTGGTTCTGGTACTAAGAGTAATGCTTGCCTCATATAATGAGTTAGGAAGTGCTTCCTCTTCAATTTTTTTGAAGACTTTGAGTAGGACTGGTGTTAATTTTTTGAATGTCTGGTAAAATTCACTGATTCATCTGGTCATAGACTTCTTGCTATTGTGAGGTATTTGATTTCTGGTTCAATCTCTTTACTTGTTGGCCTGTTGAGGTCTTCCATTTCTTCTTGAATCAGTTTAGGTAATTCATGTGCTTCTAGGGATTTGTCCAATTCATCTAGGTTATTTAATTTGTTGGCATGTAACTGTTGATAATATCTTCTTATAATCCAATGAGTTTCTGTAAGGGTATCAGTAATGTCTCACTTTCATTTCTGATTTTAGTTATTTGCAACTTTTCTTTTTACCTTTGCCAGTCAAGCTAAGTGTGTGTCAATTTTATTCACGCTTTCAAAGAACAAATTTTACATTTGTCGACTCTATTTTTTTTCCTATTCTTTATTTCATTTATTTCAGCTCTTAGTATTTCCTTCTTTCTGCTAACTTTGAGTTTAGTTTGCTTTTCTGTTTTCTAGTTATTCAAGATGTGAAGTGAAGTTATTCATTTAAGATCGCTATTCTTTTATATGTATGCATACATAGCCTTAAATTTCACGCTGGGTGCTGCTTTTGCTGCATCCCATAAGTTTTGATATGCTGTGTTTTCATTTTCTTTGGATCTATACATTTTCTAATTCTCTTTGTAATTTCTTCTTTGACCCATTGGTTAAGATTATGTTTTTAAATTCCCACGTATTTGTGAATTCCAACTTTCTTTCTGCTATTACTTTCCAGTTTCATTTCCTGTGGTTGGAGAAGATATTTTGTATGATTTAAACACTTTTAAATTTATTGAGCTGATTTAGGATGTAAGATACGGTCTAACCTACAGAATGACCCCTGTGGACATTTATTGAGCTGATTTAGGATGTAAGATACGGTCTAACCTACAGAATGACCCCTGTGGACTTGAGAAGAATGTATATTCTGTGTTTGCTGGGTGAAGTGTTCTGTGTGTCTGTTGAGTCTAATTGTTTTATATTATTGTACAAGTCCTCTATTTCCTTTCTGATCTTCTATCTAGATGTTCAACCCAATTTTGTGGTATATTGGAGTCTTCTACAATTAATAGAGAATTGTATACTTCTTCCTTCAAATACATAAATGTTTGCTTTGTACATTTGAGGGCCCTGTTGTTAGGTGCATATATGTTGAAATTATTATATGTTCTTGTTGAATTTAACCCTTTTATCAATATGTAATGTTCTTTGTCCCTTGCAACGGTTTCTGACTTAAAGTATATTTTGTATGGTATTAGTATAACTGCTTTTGCTTTCTTTTGGTTACTATCTGTATCAAATATTTTTTATCATCCTTTCACTTTCAACCTACTTACAGCATTAAATGTAAGGCAAGTCCTTTGTAAATGGCATACAGTTGAGCCATGCTTTGTGTGTGTGTGTGTGTGTGTGTGTATGTGTGTATGTGTGTGTATGTGTGTATGCTGGATGGTGACTATCCTATTATTGCAGCAACATTTGTTGAATTTTTTTGGGGGGGGGCAGGGGGGAAATGCACAGGCCAGGTCTCACACAAGGCCATGCTTTTTAAACCATTCATACAATGCCTGTTTTTTGATCGGAAAGCTTAATCCATTTACATGTAAAGTAAAATATGGCAATTTTTAAAACCAATTTTATTGATGAAACAACATATAAACACAAACATTCTTAACATATAAACATTCTATACTTGGTGTACAATCAATGGCTCACAATATCATCACATAGTAGTGTATTCATCACCATGATCATTTTTTAGAACATTTGCATCACTCCAGAAAAAGAAATAAAAATAGAAAAGAAAAAAATGCATACATACCACACCCCTTGCCCTCCCTCTCATTGACCACTACTATTTCCATCTACCCAATTTATTTTAACCTTTGTTCCCCCATTACTTATTTTTTAATCCATATTTTTTACTCATCTGTCCATATCCTAGATAAAAGGAGTATTAGACACAAGGTTTTCACAATCACACAGTCACATTGTAAAAGCTCTATCATTACACAATCATCTTCAAGAAAAAAGGTTACTAGGACTTTACCTCAAAGGATTGAGAAAAACTTCTCAACCAAAAGGGGGAAGAGAGAAATGAAACAAAATAAATTGTCAGTGGCTGAGAGATTTCAGTGTCAAGAGGTTATCTTGGAGGTTATTCTTAAGTATTATATAGATATCCCCTTTTTAGTTTATGGTGCATTAGAGTGGCTAGAGGGAAGTACTTGAAATTGTAGAGCTGTGTTCCAGAAGCCATGTTTTTTAGAGATGATTATATAATGATATACCATTTGCCATGTGACTGTGTGATTGTGAAAATCTTGTGTATGCTGCTCCTGTTATTCACAGTATGGACAAGATGAGTAAAAACCATGGATAAGAAATAAACAATGAATGGGGGAACAAAGGGTCAAGATAAATTGAGTAGACTGAAATACTATAGTTTCAGGTATTTCCCTTTAGCCACTCAAATAAACTATAAACTGAAAAGGGATATCTATATGATGTGTAAGAATAACTCCAGGTTATTCAGGATTGCCATATGATCCTGAAACCCCATTGCTCAGTATATACTTGGAGGAACTAAGCGTGGGGACACGAGTAGACATTGGAAATCTGGCAATTTGACTTGATGTCTTGGTATGGATCTCTCTGAGTTCATGCTATTGGAGTTCAGTGACCTTCTTGGGTATATTCCTTCATTGTCTTTTGCCAAATTTGGTAAGTTTTCAGCTATTAATTTTTCAAAAATTCCTTTTACTCCTCTACCTCTTTCTTTTCCTTCTGAGACTGTCACAATATATATTGGTATGCTTGATGTTGTCCCACATGTCCCTTTGGCCCTGTTCACTTTTCTTCATTCTTTTCCAAGACTGGATAATTTCAATTTCCCTGTCTTCAAGTTATTTGCCAGGTCAAACCTGCTGTTGAACCCATCTGGGAAAATTTTTTTTCCAGTTAAACTTTTCAGCTCCAGAATTTCCATTTGGTTACATTTTAAAATTTCTTTCTTTTTATTGTAATTATCATTTCATAATATATTGTTTCCCTGATTACCTTCTTATTCTTTGTTCACATTCTCCTTTAGCCCTTTGAGCATATTTAAGACATTCTAAAGTCTTTGTCTTGTAAGCCAAATGTCTGGGCTTTCTCAGGGATGGTTTAAATTATTTTGATTCTTTGAGTAAAACCCTCTTATCCTATTTTCTTCATATGTCCTGTGATTTTGGTTGAAATCTGGACATTTGAACATTGCAATATAACAACTCTGGAAATCAGAACACCCCATCCCCCTGCATTTGCTGTTTTTTTTTCTTATTGTTAAAGAATATAGTAGTCTATTTGTTTAGTGATTTTATAAACTATTTATGCAAAGATTATATTCCTTTATGGTCATGAATTCTCTGTTTTATTAGTTTCGAGTCATCTAGTATTATTATAGAGATTCACTTGAATGTCAGGAGCTAACAACAGTAACCCAAAGAAGAGAAAACTGCAGAAAACCACCACCTCTTCCAATCTTTGCAGACTGGCTGTGGGCTAGAGGTCTCTTTCAGTGCTCATCCAGCATGCACTGAGTACAGAATAGCCTGCAGTTGCTCTCAGATTTATTCAGAGCATATGTCTTGCTTTGGACATGTATGTGGTCTAATAAATTCCCCTGTATATATGGACACACCAAATGTCCCACTTTCCCCAAAGAAATTATTTACAGCCATCCCTCTTGCGCCCTGGGCACTCTATTGTATGTCTCAACTGTAATCTTTTGCCCCATGTGGCTATGATTTGATTGTTTCCTCACAATATTTTAATGGCCATACCAACCATTTCTCCACTGAGAGTAAGTTATGGAACAGTTTAGATGGGGATGAGTGCTTTAGATCATTCCTTCAAGAAGCCACTAGAGAGAATGGAACAAACTTATGTACATTGATATGAGAATGAGAGATGCTTTGCTTCCTTTGGATCAGGAACCCGTACTGGGAGTGCAGTATGTCACTGCACTGAGCTAGGGCGGGAGGGATGGGCTAGTCGAAAGTGCTACAAGTCTTTCTTACCATTTTAGTAGCTATTTTTAGTTTTGATTGAGCATCCTATTGGTTAGTGTAAACCTTTGTTTCCCAGAGTTTGGAGAAAGTTTGTTCAGACAGTTTCTACTTGTTTTACAATGTGTCTCTGGGCAATAGGATTTTGGAATATCTTATTCTCTATATTGCTAATGTCACTTGTCTTTATCCTATAATTATACTATAATTCTCTTATACCAAAAGAGCTATTTGTCAAAGATACTATTTATTTTATGTACAAATTTTCTTTTTATTTGAATCCAACTTCTCTAATTCACTTAACTTTAGAATAAACAAACTCATTGGGGAAGATGAAGTTTACAAGAGTAGAAAGAGCTTCCTAAATCATAAAAAAGCAAGTAAAAAGAACATTCAGGAGATAAAACCTCTTATAAGGAGGCACCATAGCATCAGGGTTTGTACTACAACATATGTGAGTTCAAATCCTGGCTACACAACTTGCTAGTTATGTGATTATGGACGAGTTCCATAACTTCTCTGAACCCTCTGTTCTTTACGTATAAAATACTGACGTTAATAACTCAACACTCAATCATGAGTTACTTTTATGATTAAAGTAGATAGTATATATACAGCATTTAACACAGAGTCTGTCAAATAATAGAAATATCTTTCCAGCAAACACTTACTTATTATGGATCAGGTACTTTATACAGAATACACATATATTATCTCATTTCATCCTCATAAGGCTGATATTATTAGCACCCCTATTTTACAGAAGAAACAAGTGATGAGGTTCAGAAGTTAACTTGTCCAATGTTACACAGCCAGTATAACAGAACTTGGATTTCTATCTTGATAGATTAACTCAGGGCTTACCTTCTTAACCAATACAATATATGTGTTCTAACACAACATACATATGTTTCTAATAAATATTTGCTATTTCTGTACTTATTAAAAAATTATTTTAAAGTATAAAAACACAATGAATGATGGCATAAGTGAATATGACCTTTCATATCCTCATTGCAATGTTTTAACATTTTTCCAAGTTACCATGAACTTGACTACTGTTTTTTTTTTTCAAAATAATCAAGCAATCTAATAAAACAATTGAATCAAGTACAGCGAATGAAACTATACCACTGAAAAATACTAGGAAAACAACCCTAATAAATATTTTCTTAGAACAGGGAAAGAATAGAAAAATGGTAGCAATGATTTCTAATACATATAAGTGAAGCCAAAAGATTATTAGCTAATCAATGCTTACAGCATACCTAAGGACTTGAGTGACCTCTATTTAACATTCCCACTTTGGATGTGTTAGAAATAAGGTTCATTTACTACAAAAAAATCAACAATACAATGTGCCTCTGCAGATAATACAAAAATTCATAAAATATTAATGAAGTTCCAATTTAAAGAATTTAAATTTAAAAAATATACCCACTAAAAAAAAAATTTAAATAATAGGCCTTTTAAGTTTTCAGAATTACTATCAGATTCAATTCTTGTCATTGTTCTCTAAAACTCCTTCATTAAATATCCGTAAGCTTAAAACAAACTAGCTTTTAGAAAACAAAACCAAAAAACGAATTATTACTTTAAAAATTGTGTTAATTAAAATATTAAGATTTACAAACTACAAGTTATTATAAGTTGTTACTTTTTATGAAATCAATCAAAGAAACGGTTGTTTGAATCCTTTTTCTAGAATTTTTATAGGTGGGGGAGAAAAAGGAAATAATCATAAAATAATGAAGTAATTTTTAAAAGCAAAATCACTGAAACACCACTAATAACTTAAAGTGAAATGCATATAAAAGCTTTTAATTGCCTTAAATTTGTGAAAAACTACCCAGGAGACCCACAAATCCACATCAATGAACTGCATTCTACTAAAAAGAGACCCTTGGCCTCAAGCCAGGGAGAACAAACTGAATGAAGCATTCTCACATGGCTGCAAATTATCCAAAAGGAAGAGAAAGAGACAGAGTCAAAGTAACATGTTCGCATGGTGGGAAAAAGATCAAATATTGATCAGTCCAAGCTGAGGTAATTACAGCCATTGTCAAGGAGATGGGATTCTTAGTCCTAAAGAAATGCATTTTTTTTTAATGTTGAGCAAATTAGCTATTCACCTTTGTTAAAAAAAAAAAAAAAGAAAGAAAGAAATACCTGGAAGGTACCAGGTGTTTATAGTTTTTTAAAATCTAATAACTTCTCAACCCTTTATAAGAAATCATCTCATTTATGAGATTTTCAAAAAGATTTATAAGGATTTGCTTGAATTTTAGTTAAACATATCTCTATCACCACTAATAGAGATATGTTTAACTAGACTAATCAGGTACCTTTATGTCAAACTGTGGATTCCTCAAATAACCAGGGAGAGAAATTATTGCAAAATGAGGACAATTTTAAAATAAGTACATCTGACTATATATTGTATAGCAATTGCATAGCAGTTGTCTACAATGAATCCTTTAAGAGCTCTTCTAGTTATAATCACTAAAGATATATGGTAGTTGAAATCAAATGTTTACATTAAACATTTGTGATGAGTTATGAGACAAGTTAGAACTTGAAAATTTTGACTAAGAATTAATTTGCCCTGAAAAATTGTGTTTGAAGACGTCTGCTGAGAATTCTTACCATCGTGTTTCTGTAGCAAAATGAGGCTCCCAGTTATAAATTGCCTGATATATATCCAAAGGATTGTATTTCTAAATCTATTTATAAATTCATGGTCTTATAATGTTGAAATAAAAAAGAAAATTTGTATGCCAATCTCATTTCTTCCCACCACATTCATGTGTGTTGATCAACTAGAGACTAACTTCAAAAATTCTGCAAGAAACAGTAAATCATTAACAGCTGTGAAGCAAGCAGCACAACACTTTACACCATAATTCAATTCTAGAGAAGCTGTTGATAAGTAGAAGGAATGCTTATTTCCTCTGTCCAACCAAAGACATAATCCAATGCAGATAAAATTCTAAATTAATATGAAATTAAAAACAAATTCATTTATCTAAGACATACTTTCCATGCTGTCTTATCAACCCAAAGTATTTTTTTTGTTGCAAATTTACTAAAATAATATTTATTCAAGGTAGGGTATATTTATATATCTATATATAATCATGCATCATTATATGTAGCTTGATTTTTGTGTAAACACTGATATCTACACTCTGAACAATCAATTAGAGGTGGTCCATTATGAGTAAGCGAAACAGGCAACTGGAATATTTAATCAATATATATGTTTATCTAGTTCTTTCAAGTCACTTTTCTTCCAAATACCAAATAAAGGAAAGAGTAAGCAAATATCTATTAATATAATCACAATTTCTATATTAAGAAATATTGCTACTATTCTTTAAACAAACTATGTTTTCTTCTTGTTCTGGCAATTTAGTCCATTTTAGGATGATTTTGTATTATCATACACTTCTTTATAAAATTAGAATGAATTACTTATTTATGCCTAATTCTTAAATTCCATGAAATTTTGACAGATGGTACGAAACACTCTAAATAGTCACCTTAGCAGCTTTGCAGTATATTAGCCCTCACACCCCCACCTTTTTTTCTGAATAGCTAGCAAAAGTGGATCAGGTTATCTGATGAAAATGTGCTGCAAATCTTGATGTTACACCCTAGAAAAATAGGTTTCATTTCTAAATTTTAAGTTACATTTAAAGCAAAAGAAATGATTCTCATCTCTCATCATTAGCATTTTTCATAAAGATATAGATTATATATCTATAATCATCTGACCAAAGCAACCAGTACTCCCCAAGAAAGAGTACAGTTAACAAACTGTTCCACTGGAACAGTGGTTTTATTGTCAGTTTGGAAAAGAAATGGTAAGTAAATATACTGCTTTGCTTTTTGTTACCTAATTTGCAGACAGCTTTACTATCTAAGGCAAACAATAAGGCAATGTTTATCTTTATAGTAATAAAATGACTAAAAAGCCATCAACCAAATTTTTTTTTGCTCACTCCCTCTCCCCAAAACAAAATCTTCATGATATTCATTGGTTGATTAAAATCAAGATAAACTGAAAGAAAATCATGAAATAAACAGAACTATTATTTTACCTCTATTCACAAAATCCCAGGCAAAATTCATCTATCACTACAGAAAATAAGAAGCAGAAGAACCATGATTCCTATAAATTTTAAGCATGAAAAGGAAACTCCAGTTGTTTTTCCTTTCACATTTTTCTAATACTTAAGTGGAAATACAACAGGAAATAAAGTAATTTCTATGTAATAATGACCACTGACCTACAGATAACATTGGAAGGTAAAAAGATAGCACAGTTGATTAATCTTTAAACCATTTATTTAATACACCTTTAACCCCTGGACAAATATTTGTACTCAGTAGGATAAAAATACAGTGGCTTCCCCTTACATTCAATTGATTTGCCTTGTTTCATAGAAAAGCTTTTAAGATGTCTTGCTCACTGAAAGATAACAAAGCAGAGAAATATTCCAATGCTTTAAGGCAAAATAACTAACCATACATTTAAAATAGGAAAAAAAGCAGAAATAATGGAAAATAAGTTTACTATTCCTTACTCAATTACATGATATATTTCAAATATTTTGGTTTCTTTTATCGGTCTCAAGTGACATGTATTACAAACAAAGCTTGACTTTTTCAGTGTGCTGTTTCTAATTAATTCAGCAAGCAATACTTTCAAAGTATCCTTTCAATGCAAAGCAATAAAGCATGGAGAAAATTATCCAAAATTGTATAATAATTCTTGCCATCAAAGGGTTACATTCTTGTGGGGGAGAGGGGAGGATGTATGTTAGAAAATGATTTTATCTAATTTTGAATTTTGGACTATATGATTGTTTTTTATAACTGTAGATTTAATCAGTGGGATACACAGCACTATACATCCCCTTTCAATCATATTACTAATTAATCACCATCACTTCTATATGGTCCCTTGCATTTAAGTTCAACCTCATTGGGAGCCTTTCCCATGTCTCTAGCTTCTGTGTCTCATTAGATCTGCTATATTTTAGAGAGTAAACTTTGAGATTACCTTTACCAGAGCCATAACAGCGAAATCATACATTATTTGTCCTTTTGTGTCTATTTTCACTCAGTATTATGTCCTCAAGGTTCAGTCACATTGTCATATGCTTCAAGACCTCATTTAGCCTTACAGCTGCAATAATATTCGATTTAATGTATATATCACATTTTGTTTATCCACTCGTCTATTAATGGGCACTTGAATTGTTTCCATCTTCTGGCAATTATGAATAGTGCTGCTATGAATATCAGTGTGCAAATGTCTGTTCAAGCCACTGCTTTCAGCTCTTCTGGATATATACAGAGTACTAGAATTGCTGGGTCATAGGGCAATGCAATATTTAATTTTCTAAGGAATCACCAAACTGTCTTCCACTGCGGCTGCACCATTATACATTTCCACCAGCAGTGAATGTGTTCCAATTTTCTCCACATCCCCTCCAACATTTGCATTTTTATTAATTTTTTTATTGTGAAAAATAACATATATACAAAAAAGTAATACATTTCAAAGCACACTACAATAATTAGTTATAGAACAGATTTCAGAGTTTGGTATTGGTTACAGTTCCCCAATTTTAGGTTTTTCCTTTTGGTTGCTTTATGACACTGAAGACTGAAAAAACATCAATCTAATGATTCAGCAGTCACACTCATTTGTTAAAACCTACCTTCTCTGTACAACTCCACAATCATCCTTGATCGTTCTCCTACTTGTTAGGGATATTTTGGCTATGCACATTCCAACTTTTTCACATTGGAAGGGCTATCGATAAAATGGGATAGTGAGATGAAACTAGTTTATGTTCTGGAGAGACTGGCCCCTCTGCATTTCAGGACTTATTTGGTCTGGGGACCCATTAGGAGGCTGTAGGTTTCTGGAAAGTTACCCTAGTGCATGGAATCTTTGTAGAATTTTATATAATGCCCTAGGTGTTCTTTAGGATTGGCAGAAATGGTTTTGGTTGGAGATTGTCAAGTTATGATAGGTAGCAACAACATTTGTATTTTTTTGTTTAATAGCAGCCATTCTTATAGATGTGAAGTGATATCTCATTGTCATCTTGATTTTCATTTTCCTTATAGCTAATGAAAATGAGCATCTGCCATTTATATTTGTTCTTTGGTAAAGTTTTTATTCATATCCTTTGCCCATTTTGGAATTGAGTTGTTTCTTCTTTTGTTGTTGAGCTGTGTAACTTATTTACATACACAGGTCATCAAGCTCTTATATGATATGTGGTTTCTAAATATTTTTTCCCATTGAGTTGGTTGCCTCTTCACCTTTTTGACAAACTCCTTTGAGGCCCAGAAGCTCCTGATCTTAAAGGAGTTCCCATTTATCTACTTTTTTTTTCATGCCTGTGCTTTTGGTGTAAAGTTGAAGAACCTATCTTCCATTATTAGATCTTAAAGATGTTTCCCAAAACATTCTTCTAGATGTTGCTCTACGTTATCTTTTAGGAGTTTTAAGGTACTGGCTCTTATATTTAAGTCTTTGATCCATGTGAGTTAATTTTTGTAAAGGGTGTAAGATACGGGTCCTCTTTCATCATTTTAACTGTTGATATCCTATTTTCCCATGCCCATTTTTTGAAAAGACTATTCTGCCACTGCTCAGTGGATTTGGAGGCCTTGTCAAAGATCAGTTGTCCAGAGACTGGGTGGTCTATATCTACACTCTTGATTCAATTCCATTGCAAATATTTCTGTTTGTGCTAGTACCATGCTGTTTCAAACACTGTGGCTTTATAGGAAGCTCTAAAGTTACGATTTTTTGGGGGGGGGAGGGGTACAAAACATTGCAGAGTTTATTTCTTTTTTCTTTATTTAAAAAATATTTTTATTGACATATCTTCACATATACCTTCCATACATGCTATACAATCAATGGCTCACAACATCAAGTCATAGTTGTGTATTCATCACGATGATCATTTTTTTACCATTTATTTTATCACACCAGAAAAAAGAAATTAAAAGAAAAAAGAAAGTCAGGAAATTTCAGTTTTCCTACTTTTTTTTTTTTTTTTTTTACATGGGCAGGCATCGAGAATCGAACCCAGGTCCTTGGGCTTGGCAGGCAAGAATTCTTACCTGCTGAGCCACCGTGGCCCGCCCACAGTTCTCCTACTTGACTCTTCTATTTTAGATTATCTTTAGCTATTTGGGGTCTTTTTCCCTTTCAAATAAATTTGATAACTAGTTTCTCCAAGTCTTCAAAGTTGGTTTTTGGGATTTTGATTGGTATTGCGTTGACTCTATAGATCAATTTGGGTAGAAATGACATCTTAACAACATTCAACCTTCCCATCCATAAGCATGGAATGTCTTTCCTTCTATTTAGGCCATTTTAAAATTTCTTTTAGCAATGTTTGTAGTTTTCTATGTACCAAGTCCTTGACATCCCTGCTTAAGCTTATTCCTAGATACCTGATTCTTTTGGTCACTATTTTGAATGGAATTTTTTCCTTAATTTGTTTCCTAAGATAGGTCATTACCTGTGTATAGAAATATTACTGATATTTGTACATTAATCTTGTATCCTGCCACTTTGCTGAATTTATTAGCTCAAATAACTTTGTCATAGATTTCTCAGGGTTTTCCACATATAGGATCATGTCACCTACAAATAATATAAGTTTTAGTTCTTCTTTTCCTATTTGGAGGAATTTTATTTCTTTCTCCTGTCTAATCGCTCCAGCTAGGACTTTCAGTACAATGTTGAATAACAACGGTGATAGTGGGCATCCTTATCTTGTTCCTTATCTTAGGGGGAATGCTTTTAATCTCTCACTGTTAAGTATGATACTAACTATGGGTTTTTCGAATATGCCCTTTATGATACTGAAGAAGTTTCCTTTGATTCTTACCTTTTGAAGTGTTTTTATCAGAAAAGGTTGCCATTTGTTCTTCAGTGTGCTCTAGTTCAATTGTTCTATCTTCTAGCTCACTTATTCTTCCTTCTGCTTCTTCGAATCTGCTATTGTGTGTCTCTAGTATATTCCTAATTTGGTCTACTGTATCTTTTATCTCTGTCAGATAAGCTATTTTTCTATTTAATCTTTCAAATTCTTCTTTATATTCTTCTAGTGTCTTCTTGATATCCATCATTTCTTTATAAGTATCCTTGAGTAGTTGTTCTGCATTATATGTCCGCTCCAGTGTTATTATTTGGTTGTTTAGCTGGGTCATTTCTACCTGGATCTTCACGTGCATTGTGATCTTCTATTGTGTATGGGGCATTTGATTTGGTTTCCTGCATCCAACTGAAGTTTTGTATTTGCTTGGTTTTGCATTGACGGTTCCCTTTTGCACTTGGTTTGTTAGTAATTCTCTTCCAAACCAAAGCCTGGATCTCACATACGGGTTATAATTTTACTTGAGGGTTTATTAAAAGCTAGGCAGAGACGCACAGTGGCAGAACACCCACCCACAACACAGGAGATCTGAGTTCAACTCCCAGTCCATGCACCTCCCTGCCACTAGAGTGATATAAAAAATTAAAATCAAAACAAACAAAAAAATTTACTGTAACAATAGTATGTCACAAGTCAGAAGAAGATACTGAGAATGAACTCAGACTGGTGCCCAAAGAAGAGAGAAAATTTTAAAAATGAAAAATAAATAAAAAGTAAGAAATACACATAAATAAAAATAAATAGTAACAATGATAATTATATAAAGAAAAATATATTTTTAAAAAAGCAACAAAACTAGGCAGATAGGGAGTTTGCCAGGTTGCACTTACTGCTTCTTCACAGCAGGTGGTACTCCTGAGTCACCTCCTGCCCTCAGGCCAACCCGTCCATGACTGCAGCGGCCAGCTGGGAAGATGGCATGTGTAGCAGAGAGACTGCTCATGGCAAGTGGGATGAGGGAGCCAATCACAGTGCCCAGCAGATCTGCCACACATTGTGTCCAATAGGATGGCTATTTGCTACACTTGGGGATGCAACTTTTCATAGTGGATGGTTTAGGCGCACCTCTGGGCTCCCCACCAGAGTTGCCAGCTTTGGGGCTGCACGGGGAGGTCTCCAACTGCTGAGGCAGGTTGGATTGGAGGGATAGACCGTTTCCTCAGATCCACACTTTCCCACACGCCACTACCCATTCTCAGCAGGGGTCACAGCCAATCAGACCACCCTATTCTCTCTGTCCCAATCTCCCCACCTGCCTCCTCCCTAAGAAATACTGAAGACCCACTTCAATCACTCCCTCCCTTAGGATTGCAGTGCTGGTTGTTTTTCCCCAAACCCTGTCTTGTTCTTTGAAGCAGGGGTGAATCCAGCCTACCCTACTCTACCATCTTCCTGAAAGTCTCATGATTTTAAATTCTAATTTAGATATGGTGCTCTTGACTCCAAGCACAACCAGATCTGGATGCATATGATGGAACACACTATGAAACAGATAGGTTTTAAGTTGCTTTTGGTCAACTTAATGTTTTTTGGTTTAACTTAATCCACTTAAACAGCATGTTTTTTCCTGGTATTGTGCCAGAACATGGGGATATGAGGATAAATAACATATGATAAAGTTCAGAGTCTAACTGAGCCCTTGATACTATTGTCCTTCTATCCCCTTAGTCACCACACATTCTTGCCTCAATTCTTATTAATCACACACTGGCGCACAATACACCTTCATTTCTAGCCATCTAAATAAAATTTATCATCCAGGTTCCATCTCTTCTATCAATCATTAATCAATGATTTTAGGAAAAGTAATTGAATGAACTTAAAGGTGTTAAGAATTGGAAAGAAATTGAAGATTTTTTTTTTGTTTCCTTTACACTTAAAGCAAAATAGTAAGCATATAACACATTCTCAAAAAATCAAATAAAATAACATGCATGATATTTTAAAGACCAAAATATGTTGAACTTGCTATTTCTTCCAAAAAATTTATCCCCTCTGACAAACTTGGGTAGGCTACAGACTCTTGTTATTCAACCAAACACTAATCCAGTTGTTGCTGTGAAGCACTTTTATGTATTTTTTTAACTGATTTCTGCAGCCCTTTGAAGTAAGTACTATCATGATCTCCATTTTACAGATGAGGGAACAAGGATGGGAAATTGACACAGAGTGGCAAGGTATTAGAAGAAAAGAATATGTCAATATTAAAGACTTTGGAATAATCTTAATTCAGCACTACAGTACTGTGAAGTATTCCTAAACCACTCTCCACTACTTATTTGGCAGAAGGCAGGGGCAGGGTGTCCAAATAAATACAGCATATAGTACAGCTGCTAATTTAACAATCAGCATGCAGATATTAAAAGAAGATGTTTGATACAAATAATTATTGGAAAGATAGAAGATTTGAAATGCTTTGGGTAAAGCACTAAAACAAAAATCTGTACAATTGCTAAATGAAAATCAGTGGGTGAAGAACAAGGGGTGCTTTAGAGACTAAACAAATAACCCGTGGCTACAAAATCAATGTAAAAGTTTGCTCAAAATCATTGTGGTATATAAATTAAAGCCAATAAAGTCGATGAGTTTACAATTGTCTCAACATATATTCAACCTCTAAACACAAGAAAAGAAACTAAGGAATAGTTCATCATCTTTGACTTCTATATTTTATTTACTTTACGTATCTGGAACTACTGGCATATAGGGTTAAATGCCAGTGGCCAATTAATTCTTAATAGTGTTGTTCCTAAATGTTTAAAAAGACTTCATGGTTCACAACTGTTTATAAAGTCTAAACAGTTGGTCCTTCTGACCTCTATGTAATCTTCTGCCTACTCACCCACCATTTTCCCAAAGAAAAGCTAGCTTAGTATTTCACAAACTGTTCTACAGGTTAATAAGCTCTCTTAGAAAAAAGGTTGAATAACAAATCACGTTTTTAATGCTGCATACTATATCTACCTCTTGGAAACTGATGATGAACATCAGCATATTAAAAGATTGGGGTGGGGAATGAATGGATTCCTGAGAAAGTGACTGACTTAACCAATGGTTATATAATTAGTGGCAGAGCAATAACAACCAAAGTCAAGTAATTAGGAGTGCAGAGATAAATCATCAGCCTCAAATCAGCGTAAAATAAAAAGTTAAAGCAGATCCATTTTTACCATTCACAAGCCAGGATCTGTCCCAACTTATTAATTGGATTTTTGGTAACTTACTATATATGTGTAAGAAAGAAAACTGTTCAACCTGTATGCTTCAATTAATTTTAAATCACTACTGAAGTAACCCAAATCAAAACACTATATTCATTTATGTATATATTTAAATGGCTTTTTGAAAAAATGGTAGTTCATGATAGAAGTTCAATGCATGGATTGCAATTCCTTTGAGAGAGGAGAGCAGTTATAACTCTTTCATTTATACTTGACATTTTCCATTTAGCCTTTCTTAGAATTCTCAGTAAACAATTACTTGCACTCACTTTATGATTTAGGTAAGGTTCAACAGCCACTTCCTCTAAATAAGGAAACCAAGGTTAAGAGAGGTTAAATGCCTCAGAGCAGATCAGAGGTAGAACTAGCTATATAACCATGGAGTTCTCAGGAAACAATTTATTCTTTCCTTCAAGTAGGTGTAAACATACTAAGATGTGGTATTACAGACAATTCCAAGCAATTCCAAGTTGCTTCTTTTACATTTTAACCACTTTCTTTCACTCAAAAGCACTCGAAGAGTATGAGATATATAATAGCAAACATATCAAAGAATGTTTATGAAAACAGATCAAAGAATGTTCATGTTGTAAACAAATGAAGGAATTATTAAAAGCACCAACAAACTTTATTATTTATGTACCTTTTTAAAATAAAAATTACATAATAATTGCCACTTAGTTATAAACTGGAAAATCTTTCCTTCAGTTCAGTAATACATAATAAGAAACAGAAGGTACTAATATTGAAATTAATTATAAATACATTAATGACATTCACACTTGTTATTAAATGCTAATCATTAGGTTCTCAAGATATGTCAAGCTAAGGGAGCTGAAAAATATTTTTATTGAGAAATCTTCACACACATACAGTCCTACAAGGTATACAATCAATGGCTCACAATGTCATCACATAGTTGTGTATTTATCACCATGATCATTTTTAGGAGATTTGCATCACTGAAGCTGGTTTTAATAGAAGGTTTTTCCAACAGAGGCTGCATATAACACGGGTAAGTTTCATTTCAGACTAGTGAGAGAAAAGGAATTTATTTTAGAAAAACAGCTGGGCCAGTAAGTATAAATATGCATATAATGAATTGATTCTTTATGAAAATACTGAACAATCAATAAACCATTGTTAACATTTGTTATTCTAAATTAGTGACTAGGATACTAAAAATATACAGCAAGATGTTTAGTCTCAATGTCTTCTTATTGTATCTTTTCTAATCTATATATTTTAATCTTCTGTATGTATGTGTCACTATAATAAGATAATATCAAAATTATTATACTGTTATAGAAAATGGATTTTGTGATTTCTGGTGGGAAACAAAGTCATCAGATGAAAAACCACCATGAGAAAAAAAAATCCCTTTTTTTTTTTAGGAAATGTAATAGATCAAGATATTAATGACCATTACTCCTGATCTCATTGCTAGATGTTAAGGAGAAGGAATCTAAACCCCTTGACCCTGGATTAACAAAGTATGCCTTCTTTAAAAGAACAACTCATTTTCCATGTTACATATTATATGTCCATATTATAGTGATAGGAGAGAGATATTGCCAGAGGGAGAAGCTGTTGCCTTTCACTGCAAGCCTCCTGCTTCCCTCCTAATTATGCTACAATTTAACTTCATTAAGGATTAAGCATTTATGTAATATTGTGGGAAATTAACCTGCATTTGTATATGGGATTAATTTCTGTGGGGAAATTCATTTTAAGTTCCAAGCAAACTTAGAGTATACTGATCATATGGGCACACTGGATAGCCTAGCATAGGAATGAAAGTGCCACAGAGTTAATCATCTTAGCAAGTACGTTGTACGTACCTGAAATGGAGAGGCAAACAATAGAACTAGTGATCTATCAAGTTCTGATATTGATTCTTCAGCACTGGCTTATCAACATGTGAGTTTCATTCTAAATACTATAATGTAGTTATCCATAGGGACTACAGTGTAATGAATAAGTAAATACTATCACAGTGCTCAATGAAAATAAGAAATAAAATAGCAATAATAATATTTCTATATTTCTTCAAGGTATTACATACCTTTCCTATTGTAAATCTGTAAACGTATACCTTTACTACAACAAATACATTTATTTGTAAATATTAATCTCTTTGGATACTCTGTATCTAGGTGTGCCAAGTGATCTAAGTAGTCTCAAAATTCTTTTACCATCATTTAAAAAGAACACCTTTACTGAGATATGTCACATATCATACAATTCACGCACTTAAAGTATACAATTCAACGGTTTGTAGTATATTTCAGAAATGTACAATTACTACACGCAACATCAAAACATTTTCCTAACCCCCAAAATAAATTCTACACTCATTAGTACTCACTTCCCATCTTCTGATACACTTCCACCCCAGGTAACCACCAAGCTACTTTCTGTCTCTATGGATTTGCCTATTCCAGACATTTCAAATTAATGGAATCATACAACATGTGTTCCTCTATAAATCGCTTCTTTGATTCAGTATAATGATTTTAAGGTGTATCCATATAGTAGTATGTATCAGAACTTCATTCTTTTTTATGGCATAAAAAAATATTGCATGGATATACTGTATTTTATCTATTCATTAATCAGATGGGACATGTGGGTTATGTCCATCTTGGGGCTAATACGGATAATGCTGCTATTAGCATTTGTGTATCAGTTTTTAAATAGATATGCTTTAATTTCTCATGGGTATATGCCTAGGAGTACAATTTCTGGGTCATATGGGAATTCTATGTTTAGACTTTTGAGGAATTGTCAGACTGCCCTCCAAAGCTGCTGCACTGTTTGACATTCCTATCAGATACATGTGAGGATTCCCATAGCTCCACATCTCTGAAAACACTTGTTATTATCTTGTTTTATTGTAGCCATCTTAGTTGATGTGAAGTTCTATCTCACTGTGATTTTGATTTGCGCTTCCCTGATAGCTAATGGTGTTGAACATCTTTTCATGTGCTTATTATTAACACTTCCTACTTTTTTAATGTGTATATGTTTTTAGAAAATGGAGGAAAGCTCCTCAGTTTATAAAATTAAGATTAGTACTAAAGTGATGAAACTATAGTTAATTTGCTACATCTGGAGTTTAGTTGGGGAGACCCTCAGACATACTAAGTAAGGTCAGTTCTTTCAGTTCCTAGATTATTTTACAGTACTTACACTTCTTTTTGGCACTCATCACAATAATTATCATCCTTCCTAGAAGGCTGGAAGTTTGATAAAAATGGTACCCATGTTTTCCTCATCTTTGAACCTATCATAGTGGTCAGCAGGATACAGAAAGTAGGCAAACTCAATGAATGATGGTTAAATGAATAAATTTGACATCTAATCCCATATTACCCTCATAATGCTCTCTAAAATAGAAAGGACTGATACTATTTGATCCCCCTTTTGAAAAATGATGATCATACACAATTATGCCCTCAACTAGGCCTTTATCAAATTCCAAATTTCCCAAGAGATTTTTCATGTGCAGGAGATAGAGATGTTCCAGGCTTAAAAATACTAATATCTGTAACAAAATATTGTCAGCATTTTGACTTGTGAACATGAATAGATCATTTATTTTTAAACAAACAAAACAAAAAACTAGCAATCATCTCATTAGGATATGGCAAACCCTAACTAATTTTTTCATAAATTGAGAAACAGGTGATCAGTGGAGTATTTTGTTCCTCTCAAGTATAAGATATAGAGTTGAGAAATGATGAATTGTTTCCATGAACCTTCAGTATACTGGCTATAAATGCAGACTCTGGCATTAGATACCTGAGTTCTATTCCTAAATCTACCACATATGAGTTGGGTGACCATAAGCTAATTATTTAACATTGCTAAGCCTCAGTTTTTGCATTTTTCAAAAGGATAACAGAATTTAACTCAGAGGGCTAATGAGAAGACTAAATATGGAATGCGCCTGTTAAGCAGTAAGCACCTACTGAAATAAGCTATTATTCAAGAAAACACTATAAATATATCCACTGTGGAATCAATTTTGAAATTAAAAAATTGTTTGACCTATACCAAGCTACCTGGATTAATCTTAATGTCCTAGAGGTTAGGGGAAAACAGAAGACAAGGAGAGGGGAAAAAAGATGAACTTGTACTTTTTGAATTACGTATCATTTGAATGTATTATATATCCAAAATAAGTCAGTAAAACCCATAATAACCAAATAACTTTAACCATAGGACTATTAAAAGGAATATATTTTGTGAAAAAAAACTATTTCTATGTATAACTTAATAATATAATGGATTACTAATATCAAATATACACACAGGGAAGTATGCATATTTATATGTTGAAATAAAGTCAAGTTGATCTGTAAAGCAATTTTCTGACTTCTTCAAATTCAGACAATAATTTGAACGTTAAAATGAACATAAAACAGTTTGACATAAGAGATTTAATTTTATGTCATGCCAATAGTATGCTTGCTTGATTTATTATACGTGGAAAATCGACTTGCAACCATGTTTGCTGATTTAAGTAAACATTTTCAATATGAAGGCGAGCTTTCTTTTGGAAAGCCACAACAGATTATAATCCATTAATATATCTTCCAACAAAAAGGATGAAATTTTCACTGCTTAGGTTGATAAACTCTTTCTTGTCAAAACTAAGCCTCTTTATCATGATAACCCAGAATAATGGTCAGCTGCTCTAGCCACTTTATCTGCTTTACAGATGAAAAATCAGTTCTACTTTCATGGAATTAGATTAATGCCATAACAGGAAATACTTCTAGGGCTGAACTTGCTTCATGCCTTCAAAGCTGCCTGTAAATTTAAAGTACTTCCTGAACTCAAAAGATAAGACAGGAGAAGGAAAAAGAAAAACAGTACAATGACCCTTTTACTGAAGGAAAATATTGCTTCCTAAAGCTGTTGAAAGCTACTTGCTAAGGACATTATGCTCTAGAAAGCCTAGGGCAAGTCTGGTTTAGTTGAACATGGAGATTCTGCTCATATATCAGACAGTTGCTATAAATCTGTTCTTTCTATAATCCTTTTTGATAAACTTTCTTTAAGTCATCTTGGTGACAGCTAAAGTAATAACTTCCTCATCTTTTTTTTTTTTTTTTTTTTTACATGGGCAGGCTCCAGGAATCGAAACTGGGTCTCTGGTATGGCAGGCGAGAATTCTGCCACTGAGCCACCATTGCACTGCTCAACTTTCTCATCTTTTAACACATACAAAACTGCTCACTATTTTACATATAATATTTTATAAAAAACTACAATTCAACATATGCACAAAAAGGCTGACCCAAGCTCTAGAACTAAATTTTGGTATAGAACATGGACTGTAGGCAGTAAATCCAGTTGTCACTTTATTAGACAGTCTAATTTAACATAAAGAAATAAGCTGTACTATCTGGAACATTTCAGAGTTTTTGAAAAAGTGATCAGTATACCGAAAATGACACATTCGTTGTATACAGAAGATAAGTAATTAGGGAAAAAACAACATTGGTGTTGGGTATGTAGTTCAATATGCCCATGGTAAATTTAAGACTAATACAAGAAATAAATGGTAATATAATCTAAAAAAGAAGGGAGAAAAGAAGAAATGGCCCACTATGGGAACAAGAGAAAATTAAGAGCAATACAACATCTTTCAATGTATCTGTATCAAACCACTTACAAATTAGCACTGTGGTACAAAATAAATACATATATATAAATGTATATATTATATAAGATTCGACAAATACACACAGAGCATGCTTTAAATGCTAGGTACTGTGTTAGTTGCTAGAAATAATGTGGTTTATAAGACAGGCAAGGACCTTATCTTCTCATGAAGCTGACATTTTAAGAGGGATTAGAGAGTTGTACATGGTATTTGTTCACAATCTCTTATTTCTGTAAGGTTGGTACTGACATCCCTTCTTTCATTTCTGATTTTAGTAATTTGAGTTTCTTTCAGCTTTCTTTATCAGTCTAGCTAAAGGTTGAAAAGATCAATGCGATCTTTTCAAAGATTTATTTATTGATTTTTCTCGATTGTATCCTTTCTTTTGGTTGCTTTGGATTTAGTTTACTCTTCACTTTCTAGTTCAGTTGGAAGGTTAGGTTTAGGTTAATGATTTTAGATCAGATCTTTTTAAATATAGGCAATGGCAGGTGTAAATTTCTATCTAAGCAGTACTTTAGCAGTATCCAATACGTTTTGGTATGTTTTATCTTCATTTTCATTCATCTCAAAGTATTTTCTGACTTCCCTTATGATTTCTTCTTAGACCCATTGGTTATTTAGGAGTATGTTTTCACATATTTCTGAATTTTCCAGTTTCCCAGCTTTTATGGATTTCTAGTTTCATTTCATTGTGGTTGGAGAAGACATTTTCTGTTACTTAAATCCTTTAAAATTTACTGAGGCTTGTCTTATTGCCTAGCATATCCTGGAGAATGACTGAGGTGCATTTGAGAAGCATGTTAACTCTACTGATGTTATGTCCAGTATTTTACAAATGCCTATTAGATCTAGTTGGTTTATAGTGTTGTTCAAGTCCTCTGCTTTCTTAACGATCTTCTGCTTAGTTGTTTAATTTAATATTCAAAGCAGGATATTGAAGATTTTCTCACATTCATATGTACTCATTCGTGTGTGTGTTGTATTTGTATATTAAGTTACAAACATATACAGTTGTATACAGTTTTATCACACTCTTAGTTTTGGGTATCCACCACCATAGCCAACATAATGAATAGTTCTAACGCCAACAATCCCTCATCTTTGCCTTTATAACCATGTCCTCATTCCTTTCACTTGCCATCTCCCAACTTCTATTCCCTGGTAAGCAATATTCCAGCTAATGTGGTACACAGTTAGCTTAATCGTTCAGATGTTGAAAGATATTTGGGCTGACTTCAATTTTGTGTTATTACAAATAAAGCTGCTATAAACAACAGTGCAGATTTTTGTATGAACATAAATGTTCACATCTTTCACATAAATGCCCAGAAGTACAACTGCTGAGTAGTATGGTAGTTGCATGTACAATTTTTTTTAAGTAACTGCTAAACTGTTTAATTAGAGCGACAGTATTATCAAGCATTCCCACCAACAAGACCTGAGTGATCCAGACTCCCTACAATCTTACCACCATTTGCTGTTGCCACTATTTAAAAAATTTTAAACATTCTGATGGGTAGTAGTGATACATAAATTCATTTTTAATTTTCAATTTCCTAATGGTTAGTAATGTTGAACATTTTTTTCATGTGCTAATTTGCCATCTGTGCATCCTCTTTGGTGAAATGTCTGTTCACATCTTTTGCTCATTTTCTAATTGGACGATTTGCTTTTCCACTATTGAGTTTTGAGAGTTCTTCACATATTTTAGATACCAATCCTTTATCAGATAAGGGGCTTCGAAATATTTCCTTCTGGCCTACACCTTATATTTTCATCATCTTCACATGGACTTTCAGAGAGAAAAGTTTTAAATTTTGACAAGGTCCAATATATCAGTTTTTCCTTAAGTACTGAGCTTGTGCTGTCAAATCTAAGAACTTTTTAACTAGCCTAGGTCCAGAAAAATTCTCTTCCATGATTTTGTTCTAATAGTGTTATATTAAATATATGATTTTAGTTAGGTGTGATATTTAGGTCAAAGTTTTTTTTTGCCAATGAATGGCCAATTGCTGTAGTAACATTCTGGAAAGGTTATCTTTCCTCCATTTAGTTACTTTTGAATCTTTGTCAAAAATCAACAGAGTATTTTTATATGGGAACTTTAATGATTGCTTTTCCTTTAATGACTTTTAACTATATATTTATGTTTTTTTCTAATTGGCTGCACTACAATTTACGAAATACAACCTAACTTGTTGAATCTACTACAGATTTAAACTAATTTAATTCCAGAAAGATAAAAAAACACTTTATTGCTATATAGCTCTAGACTCTCCTGCCTCTTGTGCTACTATTAAATATATTAAGTCTATATATATGTTAAAACCCATGAATATATTTTTATACTTCTTACTTTATACAAATTTTTGTTTTTTAAAGAAGTTGAGAGAAGAAAGGAGGACAAGTATGTATTTATAGTTTGTTACATTAACCTTCTTATTTGCCATTCCAATTCTATATCTTCCTGCGGATACAGGTTACCATTTAAGTGAGTTTCCTTACTCAAATACAGCTTTGTTTCCATGCTCCTCCTATGTGCTGTTATATATATATATGCAACATTCCAATATATTATAGGCCCAACAATATAACTACATTCATATTGTTTTATGCAATTGCTTTGTAAATGAATCAGGAAGAAGAAATAAGCAATTATACTGCTACTATAATTTCCTTCACAATTACTTTTACCATACTTTTTTTGTTTGGTTGGTTGGTTTTGTTTTTTATTTGAGTGGATTTGAATTACTCTCTGTTGCATTTACTTTTAGCCTCAAGAAGTTTCTTTAGCATTTCTTGAAAAGCAAGTCTGCTGCAGTAAATTCTCCCAACCTATTTAGTGAAGTATTTCATCTTCACATTTGACATATTTCTGCTGGATATTAGACATTTGGGTGATAATTTTTTTCCCTACTCCTTAAATATGCCATTCCACTTCTGTTTAGTCTCCACTGTTTTTTTTTTGCATGGGCAGGCACCAAGAATCAAACCTGGGTCACCGACATGGCAGGCAAGAACTCTGCCACTGCGCCACCATGGCCCACCCTCCACTGTTTATAACAAGAAGCCAATAGTTGCTTGATTGTTATTCTCTTGCATGTGATGATTGGTTTTATTCTTTTGCTTTCATGATTTTCTATTTGTCTTTGTCTTTCAACATTTGAATATCATGTGCCTGATATGTCTTTCTTTGCATTTATCCTACTTGTCATTCAGTGAGCTTCTTGGATATAAAGATTAATGTTTTGAGAAGTTTTCAGACATTATTTCTTCAAACATCCTTTCTGTACTTACTTTCAGATGTGGCAGCAATTATGGTATAGAACTGGGTATCAAAATATCTCCATTCTTTAATCACATGACCTAGGATAAGATACAACCATTTTTATGTCTCAATTTCCCTTATGCAAAATACTGTACCTAACACTGGATTTCTGTGAGGATGAAATTACATGGTATCTAGTAAAAAGAAAAACACCTCAAAACATTAAATAAATGTAAATTTATTTTTTCAAGGAAAAAGTCTTTATCTCTAGGTCTTTGATTCTATTCCATCTAAGAACTGCATTTTTCTATACTGCATCTTCATTCTCTCTGATCTCTTCTTTCTCAGCCTATTTTCAAACTTGAGTCTATTCGTTGTTAAGCAAACCTTCCTCTCACATTGTATGTAATCTGGTATATACCTCCACCTCCATGCTGCATTGTTTCATTAACTCTGTGTGCTGAAAGATGACTGTCTGTTTTTTTTCCTGCAATCTATCATGGACCATATATTTTACTACTATGCATGGCTAGTTCACAGACTATATCACAAGCAACTCACCACAAGTGTTCCAAAAAACTCAAAATTGTCTATTCAATGAGGTATCTGTGGATTATGCACATGAATGTTGGGGCAATGGCAAATTTGTTTGATTTCTATTGTCAACATTCAGGAAACGTCCTCAAGATGTGGCATGTGGCATTCTGCTTCCCTTATTCTATCTTTCAGTAACTGCAATACTCTGAAGACTTTACCAAATCCATCATTATGGTTGACTCCTAAATCTGCATCTTTAGTTATGACTCACTTTCCAAGATCCAGAATTGCATTTGGATTACCTATGGATTTATTGTTGGCATTTATATTGCAACGTACCCTGAACCAAGTTGCTTTTGTACCTAGAAAATCATCTCTTCAACTAGAATTATTAATGAAGTCACGATTCACTCAAATAATGCAAAAGGGTAATATCTAACTCATTTTATTCTAATACTCAAAAATACCCCTTTCCAATACTTTGCATCACTCTCTTAATTTCTTATTGGTATCTTAGATGGGTTCTTTTACTCTCTTTCCTAGATCTAATCTATTGCACCTTCACTTTAAGACACTGCAGATCAGGTTTATATTTCTGGCATAGTTTTGATCATATCCCTCCCTTTCCTACTTAAAAGCTTTTAATACTATTTCACTGCTATAGCCTTCCAAGAAAAGGCACAAATTTCAAATTTTACCATTATATGCTGCTTTCATATGAATCAATTCTGACAAGTCAACAATCCCTTAACATATTAGCAACTGTAAATATCAGTAAACAGCTACTGAATGGACGACTGACTTAACTAATTAAAATATTTGCATATAAAGTAAGTGAGAAAATAAAAAATTCACTCTATACTGTTTATATAATGTTTGTATGCATTTATATTACTATTCATCTTTTACTAAAGCCATTTCATAACCAAAGTTATTTTCACAAGTCTAATAATACTGCTGCTGGTGATACTCTTGGATGAAACACACTCTAGTCTCCTGCTGTTACTGAGAAATGCATTAAAGCAGGTCACATGGTTTTCCTCATGTCAACAAATGATGGCTCAATTAGGCAGATAAGTATCTAAAGCTCTCAAAAGATTCTTTAGTCCATTCTCAGCAGTTTAGAAAAGCACTCTGCTTAGCATTAGAGTTAAGGAAAGGAACACTTATAATTCTTTAAGCATTCAATTAAAATTTTTAATTCAAGACTGGCTATTGAATGTTTCCAAACATGAGCAGTGTGGAAGCAGACTTCCATCATGAATGTGTACTCTAAAATCTATTGTGTATGCAAATTTCTTAATGAAATGAGATTATGACACTGATGTACTGTTTGCAATACAAACACCTATGGACGATTCATTTTGCTAATTTTGTCATCAGTGCAATAATTCTAAGTTAGGTTGATAATTGGCAGTGTTTGCTTTCATAGAGTCAAAGGAACTGCCAACTAAAAGATACATATGACCTATTGCGGACTCATCTAGTAAAGTAAAAACAAATATGTAATGAAAGGAAATCTCAAGAATGCAGACAACAAAAAGAAAATAAGAGGTAGAAAAGGTTCCAGAATAGTCAAATGCTAAATACTTAGCCCTCAGTATATTTACTCTCTTCTAAAAATTCTACGTACCTAGACCTTTTACATGCTAAGAACTCAGAAACAATAGAGTGTAATCGTTAGTTATGAAGAAAAACTGAATTATATTATATTCATGGAACTAAGAAAAATTATCATGAATTTGAGATTTATCTACATAGCTTTATCTATGTGTCTGAAAGTATAAAATTTTAGAGAGGGTTTCACTCAATGTTTCCTTAGTCTAAGATTCACTTCTTTCCTTGCCAATCTAGGTAAATGATATATCACTTAACTCAGTTTCAATAATACTAGTACCAGTACTAAATTTATCCAAGTGAAAAAACTTGTCTATAATCATATATCACTGCTGTCAGTATCAGATCACAGTAGTCTAGCTAGGGGTGGGGTTGCCTTATAATCCTGCAACTCTGCTCTTAGGTATATATTTGGAGGAACTGAGAGTGGGGACATGAACAAGTATTTGTACACTGGTGTTTATGGTGGCAGTGTTTCCAATTTGCAATGGATGAAGGTGGTCTAAGAGTAGTCAACCAAAGAATGGAAGGGGGAACTGTGGTGTATACATACAACGGACTACTGAGTGGCTGCAAGAAGGAATGAAGTTGTGAGACATGCAACTAGATGAATGAACACTGAAGACATAATGTTGAATGAAATGTTAGAAACAAAAAGACACATACTGTTGTGCCTCACCCATATGTGCTAATTATAATATACAAATTTGGAGAATGAAGTTCAGAGCATGGGTTATCAAGTTGGGGCCTATTCTATTGGGTCCTAGAGTAATCGTAAGCAGTCATATCTAACCTGAAGCTGTAACTGCTATTTCTAAATTCTGAGATGCTGAGCTATTTAAGTATAACTTGATCATTCCCTGGAATTTCAGATATTTATATGACACTTGATACTGAGAATTAGAGCTCTGAAGCTATGAAAGTCAGTAGTACCCCATACAAGAACAGTTTAAAAAGTTGAAAAAAGGATCTGACTTTGAATAGAGATATGAATGAAGCTGATCTGGATAGGACTAAGGTAAATCAGAATACAGTATAAAGGATGATATGGTCTATATCTTAACACTTCAACTTCTGTGTGAGACCAAAGGGAGAGATGTTTATATGGTGCAAAAGTTATATTTTGGTAGTACATTTCCTGATTTAACTTGTATGGTCAGTTTAGTTGAACACCATAAGTACATGGAATCTTGAAAAGGGCATGAGACTTTTTTTGGTTTGTCCAGGTCACTTTGATGTCCTCATATATTCCAGAGTAATTTGGGCAGTGAATAAAGATGTATTTGCAAGGTCCCCTTGTATTTGCAAGAAAGGAAGAAGTGTTCAACTTCCCCATTTGGAGAATTTCTGATACTCTTGTAAGCAGTAGAGACAACTAAGTCAATAGGTTGAGCTCTTGATTTTGGGGGTTTGCCCCTGTGGGACTTATTCCTGCAAAGGACAGGCTAGGCCTACGTAAAATTGGGCTAAGAGTCACTCCCAGAGAACCACTTTTGTTGCTCAGATGTGGCCTCTCTCTCTAAGCTGATGTAGCAGGTGGCTCACTGCCCTCCCCCACCCTACGTGGGACATGACTCCCAGGGGTCTAAATCTCCCTGGCAACATGGGACAGAAATCCTGGGATGAGCTGGGACCCAGTATCAAGGGACTGAGAAAGTCTTCTTGATGAAAAGGGAGAAGGGAGAAATGAGACAAAATAAAGTTTCAGTGGCTGAGAAATTTCAGAGTCAATAAGGTATCCTGGAGGTTATTCTGATGCATTATATAAATATTCCTTTTTGCATCATGTTGTATTAGAGTAGCTAGAGAGAAGTACCTGAAACTGTTGAGCCGTGTTCCAGTAACCTTTATTCTTGAAGTGATCGTATAATGGTATGGCTTTTATAATGTGACTGTGAAAACCTTGTGTCTGATACTCCTTTTATCTAGGGTATGGACAGATGAGTAAAAAATATGGATGGAGAATGAACAAATAATAGGGGGGTCAAAGGTTAAAATAAATTGGATTGATGTAAATATAAGTGGTCAATTAGAGGGAGGGGTAAGGTGCAAGGCATGTATGAGGTTTTTTTTTTTCTTTTTATTTCTTTTTCTGGAGTTATGCAAATGTTCTAAAAAATGATCATGGCATGAATGCACAACTATGTGATGATATTGTGAGCCAAGGATTGTAAGCCATGTATGGAATGTATATATATTAAGATTTATCAATAAGAAATTTTTAAAAAAAGATGAAAAAGTGATCAGACTTCAACTAGAGATATGAATGAAGTTCATCTGGATAGGACGAAGGTAAATCAGAATAAAGGGTAAAGGAATGTATGGTCTATATTTTAAAACTTCTGTGTGAGACCAAAAGGAAAGATGTTTATTTGGTGCAAAATTTATATTTTTTGTAGCACAACATCCTATTTAACTTGTACGACCAGTTTATAGACACACCATAAGTACATGGAGTTTTCAATAGGGTGTGAGATCTTGTTAGTTTGTATAGGTTAGTGTGATGTTCAGAGTAATTTGGGCAGAGAATAAAAGAAGTATTTGCAAAGTCGCCTTGAGGGACTGGGGAGAAAGGAGGAAATGTTAAACTTCCCCATTTGGGGAAATTATATTTTGGAACCAATGGGAGCAACCAATTCAGTAGGCTGAGCCCTTGATCTTGGGGCTCACCCCTAAGAAACTTATTCCTGCAAAGGAAAATCTAAGCTTACTTATAATTATGTCTAAGAATCACCTCCAGAGAACCTTTTTTGTTGCTCACATGTGACTGCTTTCTCTCTAAGCCAACTTCACTGTTGAACTCACTGCCCTGCCCCTTATATAGAACATGACTCCCAGGGGTGTAAATCTCCCTGGCAATGTGGGATATAACTCCCAGGGATAAAATGGGGCCTGCCATTATGGGATGAGAAAGCCTTCTGGGTGAAAAGGGGGAAAAGAGAAATGAGATAAAATAAGGTGTCAGTGGCTGAGAGATTTCAAAGTCGAGAGGTTATCCTGAAGATTACTCTTATGCATTTTTATACAGAAATCCCTTTTTAGTTTATGGTGTACTGGAGTGGCTAGAGGGAAGTTTCTGAAACTGGGCTGAACTGTATTACAGTAGCCTTGATTCTTAAAGACAATTTGTAACTATACAGCGTTAGGGCTTTTTCTTGGATACGGGGGATTGGAAGTTTCAAATTGTATGGCATGAAAGAAGTGGCAGAACCTGTTTCAAGAAGCTGAGCACAGCTTCTCATCATTCAAACCATATGGAGACACAGGCCTTACCAGCAAAGTATGGGCACAATAGTGCAAGGAGCCATTCAAAGAGGTTAAGAGTGGCTCCTATCATCAAAACCATATGTAGATGCATCCATTGCTAGTTGTGATTATATCCAGGGTAAAGTTAGCTGGGATGGTCACTTGAAAAGGGAACTTATGGCTAGGCACAATGATGAGGGACTAAATATAATTCTTTCATGCCATTGCAACCAGCTCTATAGAGCTGGCTTGCAGATGCATTTCAGATCTTCTCCTTCTATTCTCTTTGTTGTGTGTCATTGTTCTTGTTTTGTCTTAAACACTCCAGGTATATTCCCACCTTAAGGCCTTTCCATTGTGGTTTCCCTGGCTTGAAGTGCTCATTTCCCAAATAGCTATCTGGCTTTTTCCATCACTTCCTTCAGGCGTCTTCTCATTACACATTACCAAAAAAAAAAAAAGAAAAAAGAAATAAAAGTCGTGCCCTATGCTATTTATTGAGAGTAGAATGTGGTGGTTAAAAGCTTAGAAAAGCCCAAAGATATGAAAACTTACGTTCCCATACTTTTACACTACATACTTATACACAAATACTTATACATGATTGCCCCAAATTGGAAACAATTCAGATGTTTAAGGACATGTGAATCCTTAAACTGAGGACATTCACATCATGGAATACAAATCAGCAATAAAAAGGAATGAATTTTTGCTGTATGCAAGAGTCTGCATGAATCTCCCACAGACCATGGTGACTGAAAAAGTCAATCCCAAATGGTAACTTACTTTATGATTCATTGATACAACATTCTTATGTTGATAAAACTGTATGCATAGAAGACAAGACAGTGGTAGCCTGGGGTCAAGAAGGAGATTGGGACAGAAAGGAAGTGGTTGTGTCTATAAAAGGCACATGACAGATCCTTGTATTGATGGGAAATTTTGGTATACTAATTATATAATATCAATATGGAGTATAATATAGTACTATTATTTTGTAAGATGTTACCTTGGGAGAAACTGGGTAAGTGGTACATGGGATCTCTCTATATTATTTCTTAAAACTGCATGTAAAGCTACAATTATTTCAAAATGAAAATGGAAAAAAAAAAAAAAAAAAAAAAAAAAGGCTTGGAGTCAGGAGCCAAATCCTACTTACTAAGCTTTGAGACCTGGAGTAAGTTAACATCCCCGTACCTCTGTTTCCACATCTAAAATATAGAGATAATAATAGTACCTACCTCATAGGGTTGTCTGAGGTAAATGAGTTAATATATATATGAAAATCTTAGAATGGTATTTGACACAGAGTCAATGCTATATATTTATTAGCTATTGTGATTATTATTATTATTACCTGTTCAGAGAACATTGTCTAATATTGTATATGCCCCTTATTCATAATGCCTAAAGTATTACCTGGCATATAATAGTACTTGATAAAATATTTTTGAATCAATGAATGAATGTTTCTGAAAAAAGCATCTGTATTTAGTGTTTCACTATTCTAGTGTTTTAGTGATTGCTCTGATTCTCCACGTTTGAGATCATCACTAGCCAAATTTCCTTTCATATTTATATAACTGATTATAGTGTACCACAAAAACTTCCCTCTATATTAGATATTTCTTCCTCTTTTTCCACAAATTTCCCTTATCATGAAACCTTTCTTGGCTTAAAACCCATTAATATTATACCCAACCTGACTGAAAGAAATGATGGATGTATTTTTAATCTTTCCTTCCCTGCTCCTATTATAGATATGAATTATGGTAATAAAACCACTTTACTGAAGTATTTGCTGCTATCTGCAAATCATTGTAGGCATCTTTTTCATGAATACAAAAAAAATTGCTCAGAATTAATTGAAAGACCAATCTGAACTTGAGTAGGTTGACACAGAAAAGTTATAGAGAACTTCATTCATTTTATTCAAAGAATCAGGGTAGGTGGTGCTTTCTGGTATTACAAAATATTCCAAGTTCACCTTATACATTCCCTGCTACAACCCTGCAATAAGCCATTTCAATGACTGGCCCTGGTTTCTTTTAGTGTGAACAAGCCTCTTCTGGCGACAGAGCTAGCAAATATATGCATGTATATTCATATATACATATATACAAATACACACATACAAATGAATGCACACACACACACATTTATACAAATACTTCCAATCCAAAGCAACCCACAGCATTCTTTCTTGCCTTTCCCCATTCCATATCTGTATCAACTCATTTGCTCAAAATTTCATAATTGTTTCATCCATACCACTACAATAAACAAACCTACTAAAAACAGTTTGGCATTTGTTTGTAATTCTTGCCCTTTCCCCTACCCTGCCCCAAACAGAGGGTAAACAGTCTAATACAGTGTTCATAAATTACTGATTAGTTCTCTCCTCCTCCCTCTTTAATCTCCTTCAATGTGGGCATAGTATTCGTTTGATTTTTGACAAACATAATAGTTTCATTTTGCTTAGTTTGAGGACCCCATCCAGCCTTTACCATTTTTATTTTACTTTTTCCAATATGTAAGATATTAACACACTTTCAAAATTCAAAACTATACCAAATGTGATGATGAATGCACAACTAGGTGAGGCTACTGTGAGCCAGTGATTGTATGTTTTTGATGGATTACATATTTTGGATGGATTGTATAAGGTGTCAATCTCTCTCAATAAAATTGCGTGAAAAAAGCTGGGAAAGAACTATACCAAGAAATTACACCCTAAGAAGTAGTATTCCCTCCTGTAACCCATCACTTTTGCTTCACTTTCCCGTCTACGACTTGTAGGAAACCAAGTTTACTGGGTCTGCTTTAATCTTCCTTCATAAAAAGTGTATTTTATGTGCCCTTTTACTTACAAAAAAGGTATCAAACTATATATTCTCTTTTGTGCCTTTCTTTTCATGTAATTCTTCCTGGAAATCATTCCTATCTTTTTTTTCAAAGCTGCAGAGTACTCCACTTCATGGAAAACTGTACAGTATTCCATTGTACGTACTATAGTTTATTCAAGCAATCCTCTTTTTGATTACTTGTATTGTCTCCAATAATTTGCAATTATTAATAATACTATAATGAACAACCTTAACAAAATTATTTTTGAATGCCACAAGGATTCCTAGATTATACTAAAGGTTTCTATCTCCTATCTGTGCAGATTTTTATGTTTACTCTTATATGTAATTTGGGGGAGTAGGATGTTTTTTTAAAGAATATTTAAGATATGAGCAAATATTCATTAAAATTAAGAAAAAATATATTATAAAATAGTAGATACAATAGAATGTGCAAATTATATAAAGCCTTAAAAAGATGCTCAGTGCATGCACATAAATGGGCATGATGGGATTACAGGTGATTTTCACGTTCTCTTTACTTTATATTTCTTAAATTTGATATAATCATTATGCACTACTTTTACAATAAGAAGTAAACACAATAAATTACATTTTCCAACAAAAAGAAAGATTTCTATTTCTGGCAGTAAACCTGACAAGGTACCCTAACATAACCCTTCTGCTGAAAACAACAACAAATGCAGGGTCTAAATAAAATAAAACAAAAGAATCTTTTTTTTTTTTTTAATATATTGTGTTGGCACAGAACACTCAGACGCCGAAAGCAAAGTAAAAATGGAAATCCAAAGAGGTAAGCAGATACACAAATGTCTTTCATCCTGGGGGATATGCCAAATCCTGTGAATGGAGCGTCAGATTTCATGGCCATGTGCAGAGCTGGCAGTGGTTTTTTGGAGCTGGCTTGCACTGGCTCATGAGAGCTAGCTATACATATCTCTTTCCAAGTTCCCTTTCAATGACTTTATGTTGGTGGCTTGAAATCAGTGAGAGTGTGAAATCAGCAAATGTTATAAATCAAGAGATTCATTTTCCCAGAAGCCAATTGTTAAATGTTTTCCAGCACACTACTGTGCACAAGGTTTAGAGATAATTCGTGGGATACATTAAAGATAGAGAGTCTCAATCGAGAGTCCCCACATAAAGCTGGGACCCCAAAGAGTCATATACTCAGTATAGGAATGAGGTAGAAGACAATCTTTCAGAAGGACTCAGCAACGAAGTTTGCCTTTTTCAAGCATGATTCTGGGTAGAGGTAAAAAAAAATCTTCCCTGAAAATTTAAGTATAAGCCCATCCTCATGGAGGTTTATGGATATGGAGGCTTATGCTACTTAAGCAGCTCAGAAATTTTAAACCGAAATTATATTTGAACGTGCTCCCAGGATGACAGTATTCCTTGTGGCACGTTCCAATGCAATCCTATCTTTGGAAACATACCTTTATCTCAGTATCATATATTACCACAAATAAAGGATATGAGCTAACAGTATATATAAAAAAAAACCATAGAACACCCAAGAAAATGAGGCAACTTAAGGAAGAGTCAGTACAAAACAAAAGACAGGAAAATCAGACCTGCATCAAGTCCTCTGAGAGACTGGGAAAAAAATGTGGAACTATTAAACTTCCCCATCTGGGAAATTCTTGGTATTCTTTCAAGCAATAGGGACTCCCAATTTAACAAGCCAAGCCCTCAATCTTGAGGCTTAGCCTTACAAAACTTATTCCTGCAATGACAAAGCTAAGCCTACTTAAAATTATGCTTAAAAGTCACCCCCAGAGAACCTCTTTTATTGCTCAAATCTGGTCTCTCTCTCTAAGCCAACTCTGCAAAAACATTGGGCACAACTCCCAGGGGTATAAGTCTCTCTGGCAAAATGGAACATGACTCCCAGGGATGAGCCTGGCCCTGGCATTGTGGGACTGAAAATGTCTTATTAATCAAAAGGGGGAAAAGAAATGAAACAAAATAAAGTTTCATTTCTAAGAGATTTCTGACAGAGTTGAGAGGTCATTCTGGAGGTTACTCTCATGCAAGCTTTAGCCAGATATTGCAAATTGCCAGAGTATGTCAAGCCCCAGCCAACAGTATTCCCCAAAACCATAAAGAATACCCTAGGCTCTATCTAAGACTCTATAAAAGTTTCTCTTGGTAAGTTTATTTTTTTCAGAAACTTAAGGCCTCCACATTGTTCCTATGTCAGAGAAGCCCTGAAACCTAGAGATGCCAGTCTCTGTAAGAACATTAACCAGTTTCATTCCTCTACCCAATAAAGTCAATACCTCTTTCTAGTACAAAGAAATTAAAAGGGTCATTGCCCAGATATCTCTGAGGACTGAGAGGATGATCAAATGAAAGGGAGGAGTTGTAACTGAGAAGTTAGGATTTAACAAATGATTATAACTACTGACTCACATAGATATTTGTTTTTAGTTTCTAGTGTATTAGAATAGCCAGAAGGAAATACCCAAAATTGTTGAACTGTAATCCAACAGGCTTGATCTTTGATAATGATAGTTTAACTATATAGCTTTTATAACGTGACTATGTGATTGTAAAAACTTGTAGTTTATACTCCTTTTACCCACTGTATGGATAGATGAGTAATAAAATAAAGACAATAATAATAATGGGGATAAGGGCTATAGGATGTTTTTAGGCTTTCTTTTTTATTTCTTTTTTTTGGAGTAATGAAAATATTCTAAAATTGACTATGGTGAGGCATGGATAACTATATGATGGTAAGACAGTGATTGTATACTTTAGATGGATTATATGGTGTGAACATATCTCAATAAAATTGCATTAAAAAATCAGACCTGCAAAAATCTTCAATAAACAGACACAAAATGGAAAATAAGTTTTATTTGAGGAAATGAGAGGACTGCAAATATGAGAAAGCAGTGAGTCTATAAAAATAATGAACTAAGCAGCAGACTTGAGAGAAACAAATAGTACCTATAAAAATGGAAAATAAAAAGTAATGGCTATCAAAATTCAATGGACAGAATTTAAGACATTCTGAAGATAGAAAAACCAGAAGGTAGAAAATCAGATCTGCAAAAATTATATAGACTCTAGAAAGAAGGCAAAAAAAAAAAAAAAAAAAAAAAGGGAAACTATGTATAAGAGATGAAAAGATACGGCAGAATTTTAGGGATACCTATGTGATACAGCTATAAAGAAAAGCATGAGAATAATCCTAAAATTCAGGACAACAGTTACTTTTGGAGTGGAGAATTATTGGATCATGAGGGACACACAGATTAAAAGATACTGGTAATATTCTATTTCTTGAGATGGGTGGTAGGTCCATATGAGTTCTTTTTGTTTGTTTTTTAAATTAAAATTTTATTTGGGATTAATTTTAGATTTATAGAAAAACTGCAAATATAATACAAAGAATCCCCATATATCCTTACCCAACTTCCCCAAAGTTACATTTTACCTAATATTTTACATAGTACATTTGTCAAAATTAAGAAACCAACATTGGTGTATTATTATTCACTAAACTCCAGATTTCACCAGTTTTTACACTAATGTCCTTTTTCTGTTCCAGGTTCCATCATAGTAAATTACTTTACGCTAAACTGTCACATCTCCTCTTATGTGTGCCAGTTTCCTAGTCTTAGCTTGTTTCTCATGACTTTGACAGTTCTGAGGAATATTATTTAGATATTTTGTAGAGTATCTCAGGTTGAATTTGTCTGATGTTTCTCATATGATTAGATAGTGATTATAGATTGGGGGAAAATATCAGAGAACTGAGAGGAGGAAATCCTCTCATCATGTGAGAAGATACCTGACAGCAACATGTCCTCTCACTGGTGATACTAGCCTGATCACTTGTTTTTGGTAATTGTCAGGTTTCTCCACTGGAAATAGTAATTAAGTGACTAGATTCAAATCACTAAATCCAGCCCATACTCAGGCGAGGTTAATTAACTTTCAACTCCTGGAGGGGGTAAGTGGCTTATATTATTTGAAATCATTCCATAAGGAAGATTTATTTCTTCTCCTGGTTTATTTATTTGTTCAATTATGAACTCATTTTATAATTTGGGCTTAATCTAATATGTTTTGTTTGGTAGTCAAATTGTTCTGGCTTTGGTGATTGGAAACTCATGTTGGCTCATGTGTCTTTTTGATATGCTCCATCTTTTTCTTTTTTGAACACCTGCTTGCTTTCTGGTACTACAAGATATTCCATGCTCATGTTATATTTTCCCTGCCCTAGCTCTAGAATCAGCCAGATTTGATTAGAGGCATGATTATTACTGGGGAGTTACTGCTTCTAGGCCCTTTCCACAGACAGAGCTAAGAAATATATGCACATACTACACATATCTGCAGATATTTTTGTAATTACTATTTCATCCATCATCCACTTACTTATCTGTTCAACACCAGTATATATGCAAAACTGGTTCAGAATCGTCAACCCGATTAGAATACAGTCTTTATTAGTAGTCTAGTTTGCTAGCTGCTGGAATGCAACACACCAGAGACAGATTGGCTTTTAATAAAAGGGGATTTATTTCGTTAATTCTTCAGAGGAAAGGCAGCTAACTTTCAACTGAGGTTCTTTCTTACGTGGGAAGGCACAGGCCTTCTCTCCAGGCCTCTGGGTTCCAACACCTTTTCTCGGGGTGATTTCTTTCTGCATCTCCAAAGGCCTAGGCTGAGCTGCAAGTACTGAGATGAGGTATGCTGAGCTGCTTAGGCTGTGCTACGTTGTGCTTTCTCATTTAAGCACCAGCCAATTAAGTCAAACATCATTCATTACAGCAGTCACGCCTCTTAGCCGACTGCAGGTGTAATGAGCCACAGATGAGGTTCATATACCATTGGCTCACGTCCACAGCAACAGAACTAGGTGCCTTCAACTGGCCAAGTTGACAACTGAATCTAACTACCACAATTAGTGTTCCTTTATCTTTAGCTTTACATTTTGCAATTAAAACACCACTTTCTAAAGCTACTTATGTCAGCTCCTTTTATCCCTACCACTTCACTGAGGTTATGCCACACATTTGTAATACATTTACATTCATTTGTTACAGTCTGCACTCCATCTTGGGATCCATGCCATTAAAAAAAACCCAAAAACCTGCATACTTTAAAGTTAATTATTTGTGATATATAGTTCTATGGACATCAACAAATGCATTGAGTCGTATATTCACCATCTCAATACCAAGAGAAGAGTTCTATCACTCTAAACATTGCCCTTAGGGTCCCTTTTGTAGATAGGCAACCACCCTTCTCCCCCATCATTTGTAATTTTAATTCCTAAACTAATTGAAAACTCAGAATATAAAAATTAAAAATCATCATTCTTCACAGAATAAAATTAAAAATGCAGGGAGAGTTTAGTTTTAATGTTAATACAGTTGAGAAGTTGTAACCTCAATATGGAGTTCTAGATTGGAGAAAACACACCTGAGTTCCTTAATTAGCTATGCCATTTAGTTATTCTGTAACTTATGAAATTGTGAGATCAGCTTTGACATTATTCATGCTTGGATTTTAGTCCTAAGTACCTATTTTTTGCATTTATAAAATAACCTTCAAGGAATCTGCAAACTTTGCTTACACAACTATGTGGGGCTGAATTTTCCATTATTTACTAAGGAAATATTTAACAAAAATACATTGTAGCAACAACAAACTAAAAAACTGCCTGTGGTGCCTCAAAGCTATATACCCTGGAAAACCAAGTCCTTAATCTTTCCATTCCTGTGGGTGTGAAGCCATCGTAAACAGGACCTTTTGATTAGGTTATTTTAATTAAGGTGTGACCCAAACTGAATCCGGTTGGGTCTTAATCCTATTACTGAAGTCCTTTATAAATAGAATGAAATTTAGATTAATAGAAAGCCATGGGAAGAAGCCAGAAGTTGAAGGAACCCAGAGAAACCGTGAGAGGCTGCCATATGCAATGTCATGTGACAGAAAAGCCAAGAACCAAGGATAACAGGCCGACAGCCCCAGAACACTACAGTCTTCTGGGGGAAAAGGATCATCTTGATGACACCTTGATTTTAGACTTCTCCTAGCCTCACAACCATGAGCTAATAAAGTCTCATCTAAACCAATCCATTGCATGGTATTTAGTACCTAGGAAACTAATACACTACCTTAGAAGCTATTCAATTTGCTATATCAATTATACGACTATGTGTTCTTCATAGAGGACATATGATAGATGCTCAGTTTAATAGTTCTAAAGCATTCATCTTCAGAAAGATAGTTCTTTATACAGATTGACAGATAAAATTAAAATAAAGCTCTTTAGGTTGCTTATTTATATTCTCCCTAAAAAAAAAAAGAAAAAAATCACTAGGTTATGGAAGCTTACATTTTAATTTACATATAAATAGTGTATTAAATCTGCATAGACGTCACATACAATTTGAAAATCATGTCCCAGAAGGAATGGTCATCTGGGAAAAGTGGTTAGCTATACAGGTCTTAAGCAGCAACATATTCTTGGTAATATTATCATCAGTTAAGGTCTTTAAGTTTTTAGCTTTTTCCCCCTGGTGGTAAAGTCTGGGTTGATAACTTCTTCTTTTCTTTTCTTAAATATTCAGATACCATCTTCTTAAAGCTTATGTGAACCATAGTTAATTATGGGTATGCAATTTGGGGATAGAAGTGGATTTAAATGAAATAGGAGATTTCAAAACTTCTAATGGAAGCATTTGCCTCCCATAGTTCCCCCCCTTTTTTTTTTCCTTCTTTCCAAAATGCAATTACAACCATTACATCATTGTAAATTAACATGCTGGGGTTATCTCAGTAGGTATCTGCCAAAGGTAAAGCTTACAGAAGGTCTTCCATGTAATATGATGTTTTATCATTTTAATTACAATCACTTTAAAAAACTCTCAAAAGTGTTACCAATTGGGGTGGTCCAAATTAACAGTATTTTGGTAGCCCAAGGGTAGCAAAAATAGATTAAACTACCAAATTTCATCATACTTACAGCAGCTGTCTTCCTGCCTCTAGGAAGCTAAGTATTTAACAAAGCAGGCAGCTTGGCATTGGCATCTGATTAGCAGTGTGTGTATTGTCAGATAGAATGTGCTTGGCTCTTTTGTTCCTGGGTTTGATTAGAAATCTGGAAAGCAGTGGCATCATACAACTTTATTCTTAAGGCTTCTGAAAGGTAAACAAACTGTGACGCTTCCTCTGGTATTGTTCATGAAAGACTGAGCTATCTTTTTCTGGTAATATGTTTTATCAAATGCTAGAAAACTTAAAATAAAGGAATTTTTAAAAAACATCCCATATGTTTGAATAAAACAAGCAGATCTTAAAATCACTTTAGTCAAATATTTTATATAGTAAACATATTTTTGTAACAGAGTGCTTTGATTCATACTGAGTCCTATAATTAAAATATGGTTGTCAGGGAGGTAGATTGGCCACTTTGGAACACATAAAACAAGATCCTGCTCCTAAAAATATCAGCAGTCTAAATAAAGATTCAGAATATTTTTCCTAAACCCTTATGATGATCTTACTGGAAAAAGTACATTATCATGTAAGAATAATGTTATTTTGATGCAGGTACCCAAATATTAAATTATACAAGGATGACTCTCATTATCTTCTCCCCATATATTTCTTTGAAAATTTATTACAAATCATTGTGCTTATTGGCAGAGTCCAAAATCAGTAGACTTCATGCAAACAATCTACTTCAATGAGAAGTACATTCTTTTACTCTATCAAATCCATCGGAGGTAATCAGACTGGATGTTTTATTCAACAGGGCTGAAGAAAATTGTTCTACAATAGGTTAATTCAAAATGGCAGCATAGAAAATGCATCTGTCAGTGGGGATCAAATTACAGGGCAAGCTCCTCTCAGTGCTTAGAAAAACAAGTCTGCAGTTCTGCAGATTATGTGCCTGTGTGTGTTTAAAGGGGTGGGAAAGGAGCTAAATATCTGAGCTAACCTCCAATTAAAGTCAATCATAAAAACAGCCAATTTAATGAGTGCAGATTTCTTTGGGTAATTATAACACCAACCACTTTTTTCTCTTTTAAATCTGTAATTCTGCCTTCTTGTTATTGCTTGCTTTGTCATTAATCGCCTCAGGACCTTGATTTCCTAGCAACAGACTGCCACCAAACATTTGGCTCCTGTTCAACATTTTCTTTGTGAAAAATGGTACTGCTGTTGCCGCCTGGGCTGCTGCAGCTAGACTGGCTGTGTAAGTGCTCTAATAATGTATTCCACTAAAAAAAAAAAAAAATCACATGATATGGGGTGCAATGACTGAGCTCAGTTAATTACTGAGCTGGGAAGTTTATCTATAATCTAAAGGCTGACTTGGGGGTGGAGAGAGAAATATAAGGAAGAAAAAGATGCTCCTTCCATTAACGATAATTTGCAGGTGAGAATTTACAAAGAAATATTTTATTCTTCGGTTGACAGGTTTATGTTTAAGTTTATTTAGGAAAGGGTACAACAGGCCAATGCTCCTTAAATGTTGCTTGACAAATTCTTTCCCTAAAAAATAGCCCCAAACACACAAAAGAATCACAGAACAGTTTTCTGCAATGTTAAAAAGCAAATTAAACTATATATCTGTCAGCTATTTCTTTTCTACTTAAGAAAAAATCATTTATATGTATAAACAGTGTATAAAAACAGCATATTTTTGGTAACATGAACGAGACACTTAAAAAATAGAGTAATTAAAAATATTATGTTTCAATATATTGTGTATTAAATAGTTTATAATCCATGGTAGGAAAAGAAGATGCTTATTATTTTTGCAGTGTTTCAAGTGAGAATGAAGGAAATTAGTTGTTATGATTAGAAAGTAGATATTTTGCTATATTTTATTGGATGGATTTATTGAGATTCTCAATGTGTGGAAATACTACCATCCCCTGTAATGATAGTTATGGAAATTAACATAACTTATCAGATATAGTTTGCTGATGCCTTATTTTAGTTCTCAGATATATGGCTCTATAAGAGTGGCAGGTTTCAGAATTGCTGACTGCATATGATAATTTAAGATACCCAAGGGTATACTAAGTATTATGGAAGCATCTGTGATACTAAGAAGTGAGAGGACATTAAGCGTTTTGCTATGTTTACATACTGTATAAAAAAACTCCCACAATGTATATAGTCCGAATTTATTTCATCTGAGGAAGTGAAAATGCCACAGTCTACCTTAAAACATCACCATCACCACCTTGTTGGACTGAAATAAAAATGACATTAGGGAACATTTATAAAGGAACACTAGGCATTTAAGGTCTTTGGTTATATTCACGTAGTTAAAAATATAGAGATATTTTTAAAAAGAAAGCAAATGAATGAAAAATACTTGAATGATTTTAGAGAATACTACTTTACAACAGCAAATAAATGAAAAATATCTGAGTGCTGGCATTAAAACCATATCATTTTATTATTGAGTCTGTTTCCCCACTTTAATAAATTTTGGCAAAAACCATTTCTTGACTGATATAAAAAGCAAATACATATCCAATCAGAAAAGTTTTAGAAAGCCAGAATAGACAATTCTCTAATATGGAACTATAGCTGGAGTTATATATACATTTAAATCACTACTAATTATAATCTAAAGGCTGACTTGGATGGGTTCTTGACCTGGGCTCCATGAATTAACAAAAACTGTTTTGAAATATATGAACTCCCCCAAATTCTATGAAAATTATATGAGTAATTGAATTTTTCTGGGAGGGGTCAAAACTGAAAAATATTAAAAGCCACTGTACAAGGAATGGGGCATTAGTACTTTAATTGGAACAGTTTCTATTTGGGTTGATGAAAAAGTTTTGGTAATGGATGGTAGTAATGGTAGCACAACACTGAGATGTAATTAACAACAGTGATTTATGTATTTAAATGCAGTTAAAGGGGGGACATTTTAGGCTGTATATATGTTATGAGAATAAAAATTAAGAACAAGCAAACATAGGACTGCACAACACAGTGAACCCTAATGCAAACCATGGTCTACAGTTAATAGTAAATATGAAGATGCACTTTTATCAATTATAACAAATGCACTACACTGATGAAAGGTGTTAGTAATAGGACGGAAGAAGGAAACCCTATTTTATGCATGATTTTTCTATAAATCCACAACTTCCTTAATAATAATTTTTAAGAAGCATTTAAAAAAATAAAGAAAAAAACCCATCACACTAAGCATATCAATCTACCTGGGAAATGCTAGTTGACCTTCCTAAGTCTCCACATGTCATCACCCCAATCAGAAAAAAATAAACATTTAATCAACATTCCAAATTAAAGTGACTTCAAAAGGTGCTAAAACTATACCAGGAATAAATAAATGAAAACAAAAGCTTAAAAGAGACTTCTGAGTGTGACTACTGTAGAGAATTAACTAAGTGCAAGAGATCAGAATAGAATTATTATGACTTCCATTATTTATGTCAAAAAACAGTACATTAATTATTTTCTTAATTAGGAAAAATCATATCATTTTTAGTATAACACCTGGATATCACTGAAATAATTATGAGTGGTGTGGCTATAAGATTCAATCCCACCCCCCATACACACACAAAAAAACCAGAAAAGATTAAATCCAGGGGACATGAAGATTAACTACTAATAGACACAGTTTCTTTTTGTGGTGATGCAAAGTTCTAAGTTTAGATTACAGTGATGTACAAAGAACCCTGTATTTATACTAAAAACTACTGAATTGTAAACTTCAAACATGTAATTTTTGTGGGAGATAAATTATATCTCAATAAAACCTTTTAAAAAGATTAAATCCAATTTTACTTATCTGGATGGATACAACAAAACATATAAGATAAATCATACTAAATTATAAAGAGTCTATAATGCTGGAAACATCATACTGGAAAACAGATACACTTCTACCAATATTGCACTATGTATGCCCAGTTTATATAAAAATTTGAAGATATAATAGCTGGCACACAAAAATGTACAGTCATCATAATATTTATAAATTTTCCCTGACTTAATCACGTTTATTGTAGGGATTTAGTAAATTTTGCATTTTTTCAAGCAACTGCTGATTAGTCTGAAATAAAATTGCAGTGGATGGTTTGTTAACTCTGTAAAAGGCCTAGGGTCTCAACAATTCAAGTACTATACATATGTCTATTTTGTTGTCACTCTTCTGCAATTAGCACATAGTATGGTTTACATTTTCACATAAAATTCCAAGACTTCATCATAATGCCACAAGTATAGGACACAAAAACTTTTGAACTTTATCTATAGAGCGCAAAGGTGCTGTAATCAACACTCTTACTTCCTCTAAGTATGTAAAAAGATTATTCTGCTTACAGAAATATGATTACTTTAATATTTGTTCTCCCAATCTTAGTAGAAAGTTTTGCTTTTGATAGCAAAAGTAAGAGTAAGACTTCCATTAAGATTTGAGAAAAATTATAGGAATGGGGGGTAAATTACCCAACTTGGAGAGAATATTTATCTATAATTGGAGAGAATATTTATTTATAAAAAACACAAAGTATTACTCTAAGAAAATGATACTCTTAAAATTTAACCTGCCAAAAAGGAACAATTCTAGAGAAACTGAAAATGAACACAAACACGACTTCCGTAATTAATTACACCCTCATTTGAAAATTTTTCTAGCAAGAATTAAAGACAGTCCTTTTAAGGCTGAAGTACCGACAATAAATCATTTGTACACCTCACTAAATATCAATAACACATACAATAAGAAAAAAATTTAATTGAGCTATAATGATAATGCTTAAGAAGCAACATAATTAACTGAGCATCTTTTATATCTCCAGATATTTCTTCCAGGTTAAACAAGGATGTCCTTAATAAACAGTTTTGTTACCAGACAAAGGTGGTAGATTCTTTTGCTGGATATGCTCAAATTACCAATTCCTGAGACAACAGGGTTTCAAAGGGAGAAAAAGTTTATTGCTAGGCACGTAGCAAGAGATCAGATGGCCATTGGCCCTCACATCTGTCTCCCCAAATTGTAGTAATTCTGATAGTTCTTTAGCACTAAAAGATGGGCAGATTTTAGGATACTGAGTACAATGGACCCAGATGATGTAATTAGAGATGATTTAATTATTGCGCAAATTGCATGTTTAGTCAAAGAACATATAAAAACGGTGGTCTTAAGATGATGATGGGCATGATTTAGTATTATAATGAGGTATAGGTGACTGATAGGTTAAAGTCTAAGCTACTGTGCATGTCAGGCGGGCCCATGTTGGTTAGAGGCAGTCTCAGTTATGAAGATAACTTTGGACTTGGGGTGGGTTAGCTCTGGATTGGTCCAAGATCCTTCATTAATAAACATTAGGGGCTGTCTTTAGTGGTCAGAAGCCTCTAAAGTCGAAAAACTGGATAAATAGGTATAAGTGAAGGATAGTCACAAGGACTTTACAATACAAAGGCACAAGATAAAGTCTATACAATCATTACCAGAGATCAAGGCAGCTGGATTACAATTCAAAGATTTCCGGTATTTCCCTCTGTCTCCGCTAACACACCAGAAAGCAAAAAGGTACATCTATACAATAATTCAGTAATCAAAATCATCCCTTAAAATTCTATTTCTAAGTTACAGTTTTGGCCTTTATATGAAGGAAAGTTAATTTGGCACATAAAAATCTAAACCCCTGAATGACAAGATTCATATGTATTAAGTGTCAGGAATTACACACAAACATGAATAGCTCCAGGTAGAACAAATAACCACACACGTTGCCTCTCATTTTACTCTCCGAATTTATAAACGTAGTTAAGGTCACCGGCAAGGTCATTTTCTAATAAAGGTTTAATCCTTCCTAGTTAATTCCTAAATAATTCAATAAAGCAATCCAGAATATAAAAGTTAAAAAACATAGGCTAAAAATATAAAAATAAAGCCATATGATGTTCACTGATGTGACCAAAATATGGGAGATCCAACAGATAAGAAATCAAAAACAGTATTTAGAGCAATGATAAAATGAAAAGATAGAGGTAGTTCAGTAATCCCACTTCTTTAACTAATAATCTCAGGAGAATATTATAAAGACTAATTAAACTCAAGAGTGCTCTGAACTCTATTTAAATGCTTTATAAATATAAAGAACTATGGTAATATTAAATTAACTGTAATTCATAAAATAATGTAACTTTTTTAAAAAGGACCCATTAGTTCTATTACTTTGCCATTGTATATTTATTAAAATTATATAGTTTTTCAAAGCACGATGTCACAAAGGCCTTTTCTATGGTCTAATAGGCTTTAAAGCAATGAGTTTAAGTAATTAAAGTAATAATTATGTTTCCTTTTATTTTCACACGATTCCACATCTTTCAGGTTACCATTATAAAACAAATCACTCTTTTCCGCCATAGTTTTCATGGAAGGGCCAAGAATACTGTTAGTACATTCCACAATTCTTCTTTTTTTTTTTTTTAGCATGGGCAGGTACAGGGAATCGAACCCGGGTCTCCGGCATGGCAGGTGAGAACTCTACCTACTGAGCCACTTTTACCTGCCCAGTACATTCTAAATTTAAGTATAATCAAAATGATCTTTTAAAGTTGTTTTAGTGTAACCATATCTTTTAGTATAAATACAGCCAAAAGATAATCAGATCCTAAAAAACTTAGCAATCATATATTCATTGTATAGTCATTCTAATTTTGTATTCAATGTTCATATACCACATTAATGATTTATAAAATTTCAAATATGATTTCATTGATTAGATTTCTTACAGTTTATCACACCTCATTTTAAGAACTTTAGATATTGATTTCAGATTACTGACAAAGATGTAACCGCTAATTAGTGTAAATAACAGGTTACTAAGATAAAATATTACTCATTGCCTAGGTATGGATTTTAGTAGAAAACTTAAGCAGGCAAAACAAAGCAGGAGAAGGAAAATCCTCCATCTGTTACTGATTAATTCTTGTCCATTATATATAAATACTTTCATCCTTTTCAAGTATCAATTCTATTCCTTTCCTCCAAGGTTGTATACTTTTATGTACCATGTTTCCTTCACTGGCCTAAAATCAATCCCCTTATTACTGAGGCAAACATTACCAATGCTTGAAAACATTACTCTCAGAAAAACCACAATCCCCTAGATGGAGAGATTCTAGGCTAAAAGGGATAAAAGGGTTAAGATGGAGTTATGAAAGAAATACAGATAGGGAAAGAAGTCTGTAATAAGCCATAGATACTGGAGAAATTAAATAAAGAAGGATACAGGCAAGTGTGCCAAAGCAAAAATTAAACTACAAGTCCTATATTCGCAGATAATTACTGACAACCTATGATTCAACATTCTTTTATTTATAGTGCTTAATTTTCAAACAGCAAAGGGAACATATCCTAGTTTACATAAATAAATTTCAAGCTACTGAAAGCCTTGTTCAACTATATTTCTTAAATATCTTTTTCATCTCTTTAGTTTAAAATTCTCTCTCTAATAAGCCCAAGCTTGTAGGTGATTAGTGCTTTACAGTGTGTTTGAAACATGTAACATTTTAGCCATAAAAAGTGTTATTAGAAATAGTGTACGATCCTACTGTAGTCACAATGGAGTCAAAATAGTACAAAGGGCTGACTAAAAATATTAGGAAAAGTAGCTACAATTTTAGTTATCATACAAAAGCAAATGGCTACATGTTAACTAAGAGCATTCAAAATAATTTTTAAAGGATTTCATACAAATTATGAATAATATTTTGGTATGTTTTTGAGGTTGAATTACTATTAAGACTAATTTCTCATTAAAACTCATTTATTCCCTATCTCACATTTATTAGTCATGGTTTTAATCATTTATTTATTCTCAGGCCAAGGAAAGAAAAAAAAAAATCAAGGACAGGGAAAGAAATAACTAGGTTAACTGAGAAGTTAGTCTGCAGTTTAAAATGAACACCATATTATAGGAAAAGTCTGTAAAGAACAATAGACACAGAAAAATAACCTGATTAAGTTATTAAAGGCCCAAATAAAAACAAATATTAGTTAGGTAACCTTGCAGAAAAAGCAAGTTATATAAAAAAGGGAAAAACTAAAATCAGTCTGGGACTAACATTTCCTAATAAGGTGGAGTAACAGGAATGAATTTATATTTCCACCTTTAACAACTAAAAAATGGACAACTATTATCAGATATTAGGCAATAAACAGAAAAGGGGCAAAACAAGGTAAGCCCTTCAATTACCCCTACTTACTCCTCCTTGAAGAGGGTTTCCAGGCTGCAGCTCAGTTGTGGTGGTGGTGGTGGGGGTCTGTGTGTGGGGGGGGGGGGGGTACCTAAACAGAGTATGATAATTGAGGAGTTGAGGAGAAAGAGTAAAGAATTCAGGGAGGCCAAGCATTCATTCACGAAGGCAGCGTACCAAGAGGAAAGAGCTGCTCAGAGAAGAGCTACAAAATAAGAGAACTCTGGAGATCTTTAAAGGTTCCCTTTCGTGTCTTTAGCACATGTATATGAGGAAAGAATCCAAGGCCAAGTTTAGAACCAGAAGAAGCACATGTGAGAATTAACAGGAAAGGATATTAAAACAGTTGTTATAACTCTATCACATAAGCTAAAATGTAAAGGATAACACAAGCATGTTAAGTAGAGACATGGCAGGAGTTAAAAAAAAAAAGACCCACATTGAACTTCAAGAGATGAAAACTAGGAAACATTAAAAATACCTTGGACTGGATTAATAGCTGATTAGACACTAGAAGAAAAGATCAGCAAACATGATGAAATAGTAATAGCAGCTACCCAAAATGAAGGATGGCGAGAAAAAAGAAAAAAAATTGAATCAGCAAGAAAAAAGAAAAAAAAATGAATCAGCATTGCTGGTCTACAGAACAATTACCAGTAGCTTAATAATAACTGGAGTTCCCAATAGTAGATATATAGAGAGAAACATTATTTGAATAAAAATTTTCAAACTGAATGAAAATTACAAACCCAGAGATTAGAGAAACTCAAGAAACATAAAGCAATAAAGGGGGAAACTGAAATACAGCCCAATGGACTTTCTGATTGTTGAGATAAATCACAGTATGGGAGAATAAAGTAAGGTTCAGAGGCCCAAAAATCAGAAAAGAGAAGGCAGCACAGGGAACCCTGGGTCTACAGAGTCCGTCTTGAGCAGAATACTGTTCAGGGTCTGGGAAAGAGCCATTTGAAATTACTAGGGAAAATAAATTAGAGGGACTAGTACCCAGGGTACACATATGGAAAGGAATAGTGTGCCTACCTCACCTAGAATGAAAAAAACTCATAATTCACAAGGCATTGCTTAGAGTACCCAGGATAGTGTTGCTCTAGTAGTAGGGAATAGATCAGGGTTTCCCAAGCTTTCCTCTACTGATATTTTGGACTGTAAAATACTTTACTGTGAGGGTCTGTTCTGTGTATTGCAGAATGTTCAGCAGCACCCCTGGAATCTCGTAGCAACCCCCTTGTCATCACAATTAAAAATGTCTCTAATAAAAGATAAAAAAAATATCAACACTTCATTTAAACTCCAGAATGTTGGTATTCTCTGTTGGGGAAGTCACACACATACCTAGAGGCCATCTCCCAGACCACATGTATCTCCTTTCTTTTCTACTTGTGCACATGTTTTAATAGGTTCCTATTCCTCAGCCCCGGGGAGATGTTAGGTCTAATAGAGCCACCTGATCATACCTTAAACTTTAAACAAGCAGCCCTAGCTCCTTGCCAGGGCCAGAACTATACACAAAGATTGCCTGAGACATGCTTTATGCTCAGTGGCAAGGTCTCCTCCCCATGTGGTATTAATACTCAAACGGCACATGGTCTCTGTTCTCCAACGTGAAGTAAGGTGTGCAGAGCTGACATTCACAGACCCTGACCCAATCAGTTGGCCTTCCTGGGAAACTGGCCGTGATGGGGTATCCTCCCCTGCTCTTTTGGACCCTTTGTGCTATATAAATAATAAAGTGGTTATTTGCTGAAAGTTTCTGTAGTGCCTGAGCCTGTGTTCCTATGATGATACACCATATACCAATTTGTGCCACATACCCATAATCAGTTTCAGCTTTTTCTCAAGGAAGTTTCTGATGTAAAATCCTGCATTGTAGATTCACTGCATTACGTGAAAAAAAAAATTGTAAAAATTTAGAAAATAATGCTCATGACCCTTGCTAGCTCATGGAACTATGGGAAGAGCCAAGTAGAAAGTTCTAGTTTATTTTATGTAATGCAAACAGATATCTTAAATTTGTTGAATAATTTGTTGATTGGATATATACAGTTGCTTTCTTAGATCAATTCATTTGTAATTAAAGAACTTAGACTAAAAACTTGCTACATTGCAGTAGTTTATAAGAGATGTTAGAGACTGCTGACTTAAAAAACTTGAAAGTATGGAGGAAACAGGACCTTTGTTGATTTGTTGAAATAAGTACAGAAATATCTACTCAATCTAAATTTGTGCATTAAGTATATGCTAAGACTATATTAGAAAATATCTCATTTATGATTGCTATAAGCATAAAAGGAATTAAAGATTTAAAGGAACTACAGAATTACTTTGTGGAAATTACATTTCAGATGAAAGTTCATCTTTTTAATGAATAAGCATTATTCTTAGTAAAGTAAGAATGTGTTGACTGTCCACTATGAACACCACAGCATCCTGGGATCCTATGTGAGCCTAGAATTTTCAGAACTATTTTGAAATGGCCAGTCTCTGAGCAATGTATAGATTTACCTGATGTGAAAGAAAATTCTTTTTATGAAATTGCTGAAATAGAAGCTATAAGCTAACAGGGATATCAACTGGAATCCATTTTTATATTTACTCTGGCTGAATATTCTAAGAAAGTCTCAAAAATATTTCTTCTTCTTTATTAATTTGACCAAACTGATCACTGAATACTTCTATGTCTTGTATAAATCTGCTTTTGTTAACAGTTAATACTGTTGGAAAAAGTCCATTCACTCATAGATAGTTAGATGTATTATAGTACATAATTATTATAAGTATTGGTTGCAAGTTGGGTACTCATAATTTGAGGTCTGGCTACTATATATTGGAATACATACAAAAACATTCTTATCACAACATATTGCCATATTTCATAGTCAATGTAAATAATACATAATATAACATAAATCATGCCTTAAACCATGTGCTATTTGACATGAAATGGTACATAAATCCCACCTAAAGAATTACCAAAACTTGCCACCTAGACATTAGCAAAAACTGAAATTATTTGAGAAAAAAAAAAAAGAGAAAATACTTAAGGGGGAAAATCTTGTATTTTTGAAATGCTTTCCTCATCTATTGGCAAGACAAGTAGCATGACTTTCCTGTATATCATCTTCTCAATGTAAGCAGTTTTTGACTGTTATAAAGGGTAGGATCTACTATACTAAGTAATCAATAACAGCCTTGTAAAGTCTAGAGCAAGGCACATAAACAAGCTGTAGGAGACATTAAAATTAGACTGAAAGAAATAATTATATTTTCAATAAACCTGTTTCTACTGGATAATTTATTTTTTATACTTCTTACCAGCTGTTTCACACAGTTCAGGTAGTGGAATGGCAGCAGCTATTACACCAAAGCCACATATTATATGCATATGAGGTGCCCTTAATTTTTCTTAGATATCTACTTATTTGTGATTAGCCGCATGTAACTCATATTAAATAAAAACAAGCTAATCACAGGGTGATTAATTCAGAAGGACTGTCAGTACAGTACTATTTTAGAAATGAATTCTTAACCAATTATATTTATGTCAGAAGATTTAATAATTCAAATTACATGCTGCCCTCCTTCCCAGATTTAAGACATTTGTCATGATCAGTGTTTCTGAAATATTAAATTAAAAGGTGTCAAGACAATTACTATGAAATAAATAGCAATTAGGACTTTTTAGGCAAATAAGCTCAAAGAGTTTGCAGTGAATATTTATGCTAATAATATTTTCCCACACAATGCATGTATCATTTACAAGTTGCTTAAAAATGTCAAATGTAAATCTGCAGAATTATTTCAAAAGATCTTTAAAAAACTAATTTAATACATAATTCTGTATTCTGTTAAGAAGCATCTGTCCATAGATACAGATGTGAAGGTAAATAATACAAATCATATTACTATAGAATGTTTCCATTTTGCTCTGTATTTATAACAGTAAATCTAACATATGCCTTGATATGGGTAAATAATTTGCAGATAATTAAAAGACAATTATGAGGGCGGGCCGCGGTGGCTCAGCGGGCAAAGTGCTTGCCTGCTATGCCGGAGGACCTCGGTTCGATTCCCGGCCCCAGCCCATGTAACAAAAACGGAGAAACAGAATACAATAAAACAAGAAAATGTTTAAAAATGTTTCCCTTTCTTCCTTCTATCCTTCCTTCCTTCTCTCTGTCTTTCCTTAAAAAAAAAAAAAAAAAAAAAAAAAAAAAAGACAATTATGAAAAAATGCACAGCACCCAACAACTATAATCTACAGTGTCAATAAGGGCCATAAATTTGAATTAAGTAGATACTTACTGCTATATAACAAACTCTTGCTTTCTCTACCAACAACCAGTTTTTCTCCAGATCAAGATGTTTTTCCTTTTTATAACAATTGGCAGCAGCAAGATTAGCTACAAGGGATCTAAATCAAAGAAAAAGCAAGTCAATTTTCATTTACTATAACCAAACTTGTCATGTTTTTCCATATAGTTAATTCTGAATATTTTTGAAGCCTCTTTGTTTTACATTTTAATTCCTGGTCCTCAAAATTGCTGCATATTGATTTTTAATAAAATGTAACTAAAATTAATTTTGTTTTGAAAACATGTTGAGATGTCTATGTTGCCTTTGAGTAAACATTATGTTAATCCTAAGCATCACCTGGTGTTCTGAGAAACTGGCATTTAAGTATGCTTTTGATATTAAAATAAGAATATCTATAGCAGAAAAACATCTCTATAAAAATAAGCATCAACATATTATACACTGACTATATATTCTAGTGCTTTAAACACACAGAAAAGTAGACCATATTTACTATGAGGAGTTAATTTGCAAACCATTACATTTTAAGGACTAAAATCAATTAAAATTAGTTTCTATAATTGCCAACTGCCTAGGCTGTTACAGTATCACAGCTGGTAAATTTAAGCAGGATACTACATCTAAAATATTGCTAGAAGTGTCAAATAGTTCTTTTAATTATTGCCCAACAATTAAACTTAATGAAATAATTTTTTACATTACATATAAATTAATATAAATACTTTTCTTTCTCATTCTGATCTAGACTTTTGACAATAATTTGGCCAATTTTTTCAATTTCTAAATAAATGGTAACAATCATGGCTTTTTTTTTTTTAAAAAACATATCTTCTCATCATACAGACTCTGGTAATATGGTTTCCCTGTTTAAAAAAACAAAATCGATTATCTTCAAAACTTATTTCTCCTCACTCATATACCAATGTACTGTTGAAGGCTACATTTGTTTACATTTAATTAGGTGAATGAAAATAAGAGCACTATGCATCTATATATATAGTCAGGGTTATAAAATAACTATATGATGAGTTTAAAAATTACTAATTTATAAAAACATTTCAATAATATGAATTTACCAAAATTATGACAAAGTGGCTGTTTATTAAAAGCATACATTTGTGATATCAGATATTAAATGTATACTGATAATAAAACCACATTGTTTCTCCAAAAGAAAAATAAGTATCTAAGTTTGGGGAGTAAGAAATAGGATTAAAGGGATACTCCATTATGCAACAACTTGACTTCTAAATTTGGACAGTGATATAGCAAGCCTTTCCAGCCCCATCTAAAACAATTTATCCAGTGTTATTAGGTTCTAGAATTTGGGTAGGGAGTTTAGATTGAGAGGATTTTTCCTCTAGCTTCTGACTTTCTATATCATCTAAATCACACTCTTCATCACAATCATATTAGCATATAAATTAAGCTTTTGACATCTAGGAGACCTAATATTATCCTAACCAATCTTTAAAAGACCAATTTGGCACACAAAAATATTTTAGCAATTTTACTCTAACCTAAGTGGGATCAGAGGCACAACTTGACCACAACTTGACCACTAATGGGAAAACTTTGTATCTGTAAACTAGAATTCGTTTTAGGAAATTTGAAAAGGACAAAGGTCTAAGCAAATATATTTCAGTGCTTTCATGGTTTGGCATGAAAACATAAGCAGACTTAAGGATTATTGGTCTTACCAAAAAATGGCCTTGGTGTCTTGATTATTTTTGGAAGTTATATTTTAGTTATTTAATTCTACTTCCTCTATTAATCCCCAGTACCCAGAAGAGAGTCAGGTTCTTAGTATATATTTGTTAGAGGGCAAGGAATGAGAGAAAGTAAAGAGGATAAGAAAGGAGAATGGAGCAAGAGGGGAGAGGGAAGGTTATAAAGAAAGAAAGGTAAAGCAGGACTAAGGAGAGAAAGAGAAGAAAAGGAAGCAAGGGAGACAGTGAGTAGAGAGGACATATTTTAAACATTTCCAGTTATAAGGAATATAAAATTTCTAGTGCATCACTATTTACAAAGAGATAATCTTTGTTGATCCTAACAATATAATAGCTAGGAAATATATTTGTTTTTCCCTTGCAAAGGAAAAAAAGCTTCTGCTGATTAACAAAATGTTAAAACAGTGTTAGCAATGCATGAATGCACTGAAGGAATAGCTCCATATAGCTAAAAAGGAAAAATACAAGCAGTGCATTGAACACCTTGATGGATATATTCAACTTCATATAAAAAGGAATTTTCTAGTAAGTGAAATTGTAGAAAAATGTAATGAGTTGTTTCTGTGGTGGATTACCCATGAGCGGAGTTGTTTAATACAGGTAAATGAGGACTAAACAAAAATGCTTTAGATAAGCTAATTTGTATGAGACTGGATGTCATGAATTATTTTATATATAGGACATGTATTTTACATATACTAAGTGTGTACAATACTTATTTTTTTAACACTCCAATCTCAGGATATGGTGAAAAGAACACTCTTTCGAATCACAGTTTAGCAACAAACTAGCTACAAGATATTAAATAAAATATTCTCCTTTTCTGATGCTAATTATAAAAAGTGCAGATGGACTAGAAAACATTAAACTTCCATTCCAGGTCTACAATTCAATTATGCATCCTGAAGATAAAAGAAGCCTCAATAAAGGTAAATTAAAAAAAAGAAAAGAAAAATGAAATAAGGAAGGGTTTATCAAATATTAAAAGCAATTATAAACATGAGGTCCAAATTTCAAATTCAGATTGCAATTCAGATTTTACCAGTGTTTATGTAGCCAATTAACATAGTGTTTCTCTTGGATTACACTGACCTGTTGTCACCAGTGATGCACGCAGCACAAGTTCCTGTTGGCTGTTCATTCTGCTCATAGTAATGAGCATCCACGTGGGCTTCAGCAGCTTTTCGCTTTAAGATCTCCCCAAATTTATCAATTCCAATGCATCCAAAAAATGTTGCTGCTTTGTGTGGTTGCTGAATCATCCACTGAAAAGTAGGAACATAAATAATTTAATGAGCCAGAAAAATGGTACACATAGTTCAGTATTCTGCACTGGACAGTGGCATAAAAAAGTTCACTTTGTGAGAAGCTGTGGCTGTTATGAATGGAATTTCAATTCTGTACTACTACTTATAACAAATTTACTATGTAACAAACGTATAAAATCTTTTATTATATTAAGGAGGAGATATAGAGTACAGTGGTTAAGAGCTCAAAATCTAAACTCATACAGACATTGGGTAAAATGATGGCTTGATTCAGGAAAATAATAGTGAGTCTCAATAAAGTAGTATAGCACTGTTATAAAGAACCTAAACTTCTTTATCAGGATTGTTTGGATTCAAATTTTGGCTCAGCAACTTTCTAGTTGTGTAAGGGCACATCACTTAACGTCTCTGTGCCTCGGTTTCTCTTGTGTAAAATTAGGATAATAATTATAAATATACCTTGTTAAGGATTAAATGAAATAAATTAATGCATATACATTGCTTAGCACAAAAATAATTATAAACTGTGACTATCACTATTGTTATACTTATTGTAGCAATTCATATATAAACTAAATTAAAAGAAGCTTATGTCTAATAATTCTTTAAAAATCTCCAGTAAGGAAAGTTAAAAATTCTAATTCTAATTATAAATATCTCATCTTTTTATTTAGGTGAGACTCACAGACTAACTTCTGTGTTATAAATTAATGATACCAGGTTCCTTCAAAACGCATACTTTTCCCTGATTTGAACCATTATCCTCCCTGAAATCCCTTCATATCTCTGAAGTTTATAATACATTTATTAGCTGTTCTGACTTTGTACTGATTTTAACCTTGTATTGTATTTGTATTGTTACTGAAATGATTTAAGGATTTCTGTTATGATGAAGGAATGAATATTATTTGTATATGGGAAAAACATGTCTTTTTTAGGGTCCAGAGGGTGGAATGTGCTGGTTTGAAAGGATTTATGCACCCTAGAAAAGCCATGTCTTAATTCTAATCCCATTTTGTAAAGACAGCCATTTCTTCTAATCCCTATTCAGTACTGTATGTTGGAAATGTTAATTAGCTTATCTCCATGGAGATGTGACTCAATCAAGTGTGGGTATTAAACTTGATTAGGTAGAGAAGTGGGTCCTGATTGGTTTTACTGGAATCTTTTAAAAGAAGAAGCACTTTGGAAAAAGATGGAGAACAATACGAGAAAGCCACAAGATTTTGAGAGAGACAGAATCCACCAGCCAGTGACCTTCAGAGATGAAGAAGGAGAATGTACCAGGGGGAGCTTCATGAAACAAGAGGCCTGGAGAGGAAGCTAGCAGAGGACGTGGCGTTCGGCATGCACCTTTCCATAAGAGAGAGAAACTGTGACTGTGTTTACCATGTGCCTTTCCACTTGAGAGAGAAACCCTGAATTTCATTAGCCTTCCTGAATCAAGGTATCTTTTACTGGATGCCTTAGATTGAACATTTCTATAGACTTGCTTTAATTGGGACATTTTCATGGCCTTAGAACTGTAAACTAGCAACTTATTAAATCCCCCCTTTCTAAAAACCATTCCATTTCTGGTATATTGCATTCCAGCAGCTAGCAAACTAGAACACCATCTCAACAAAATGGTAAGACTTAGCATCACCATGAGGCAATGAACTGATATTATATGCCTCCTGATGTGAGCTATGTAGTATTCTTGCCAAAAATGTTTAAACTGAATCCTATCATGATGATGCAATCAGAGACTGTGGCATATTTTACAAGAAACTGGCTTGAGCTCTTAACAGAAGAAAATGTCATGAAAAATAACAAAAAGTGGGAAGGGGACCATTGCAGATAAAAATAAACTAAAGAAACATGATAAATACGTCATGAATATGTGATCATTACTGGATCTTGGAATCAGAAAAGACAAACAGTTATAAAGAGTATTACTAAAACAACTGCTAAAACTGGAATATTGTATTGAAAAATAGTATTGTATCAATGGTAAATTTATTGACTGTGATGATGATATTTATGGTTATGTAGCAAAATATTCCTGCTCTTAGGAGACAAATACTTCCAGTGGTTTAATGAAAAAATATATACATGTATTTTTATTCAGAGAGAGAGAACAAATGTAGTGAAATGTTATATCTATATAAACAGTTAATTTTACTATTCTTTCTACTTTTCTGTAATTTTGAAAATAAAAGGATGGCCCAGAATACTGTAACTTAATCATTCCCTTTAAAGAATAATACTTGGTTCAACCTAATTTATTCAATCTCTGATATTATCACTCAATTTATTAAAATCAGTAGACTACAGGAAGCAAGTAATAATTTATATTATATCAATATCAATACCCAATACACTTAAACACTATAAACCACACTCAAGGAATGTATAAATTTAACAGTAGAGAATATTTATGAGTTGTGCTGTAATTCACTATTTTTCATGTAGATAGATTAAATTATCAAGCATATCTGTTTTAGGAGTAAAACACAAAAAACAAAATGCAATAACAACTTCATGATTATTTGAGTAATTTAATATGACATCAAAATAATAGGAAACTTCATTCAGTAAGACAGAAGTCATTAGAGTGTAATTCAGCCTAATTACAGCCAGAGAATTTAACTGTTCAAACTACAGTGTGAAATATGGTCTATCCTGACTCACTGCCAGGCTCAAAAATGACTTAGAACTATTCCGTATTCAGGATTTAAATGAATTGAAATGTCTCCATTAAAAATTAATATTATTTGAATCTATAAGACACAAATGGGGCAAATGGAAATATTTTGCATACTATATTATAATTCCCTTACCGACTATTTCAGCAGAGGACATTCTGGCTATTTCTGATACCAGGTTATCAGGACGCTAATAAAATGTGAGAACTTTATTTTTCATTAGTGATTCCCACTCAAAAGTCAATCAATCTAAATTCAGAGTTTAGTAAGCCAAAGCAGAGACAAAAGGAGAAACCATGTTCACTACTTAATAATCCAAATGATTAAAACAGTATCACCAAAAAACTTGCAACATTAACAGTTTTAAATTTCTAAATTAATTTGTACTTATTCTGTTAAAGTTTTAACACATTTGATTCTATTTCAAAAGCAAAATGTAACCATGATCTAACCAATCTGTTTTCTACTATTTTAACATTCAGTTAAACATTTAAGCATATCTACTATGGGATAAAAAGATTAAAATGATGGTGTTCCTAATACAAAGTCACTGCCATTACATTTTCAGATCCTCCAGGAGAGATCCAACCTTATGCATAACCTCTGATAATGCTGCTGCATTCAGCCAAAATAATCTGCCTAGCTTCCTTTATTTATATTTTTATAGTATAGTCTTAAAACATATCTTTAACTCCTGCTCTGGTGTGAGAGAGAGCAGTGTCCAGAATTACCCTTGTTCTGTAAACAGCTAGAAAATGGAACCAAATGGAAACAACCATTTTCAGACATTAAACCACAAGCAAGGCAAAACTGTGATCTCTGAAAGAAAAGAAATAAGGTGAACCCTGACATCATGCAGATGCTCTGCCAGGAGGTAATTTTCAAACTATGGTGCAGGAAGAAAGAAACCAAAGAAAACCCGGCATTCTCACTGAAATGAGGGGCTACAGATAAGAGTTCAATAAGAGTCAGGAGACTGGAAATTGTTGGACAGAATTTAAGAGGCATGAGCTCAAATCTATATAGAGTTCTCCTTGAAGCTTTGACTGTATAGTAACCTATACATGCTTAAGATATACATATAACAAATTATAAGGAATTTACTTAAATATTCTAGAATGTTAAAAATGTGTTTGTCAAGTCTTGAGATTTAAGATTGATATACATGAATCTAATGTGTTTCCACACACTATTGGGCAACAGTTGAAAATTAAAAACAGAATGCCATTTACAATAGCATAAAAAAGAAATATATAAGGAAAATTTAATAAAATATGTGCAAGACCTATACATAAACTGCACTGCAAAACACTGCAAAAGAGTGATGAGAGAGAGAGAAAAAAACAAAACAAAAACAACTGTATAATTGGAACGCTATACAATGCCCATGGATATAAAAAACAATATTCTTAAGATAGTTATTGTCCCCCAAACCGATCCACAGATTCAGTGCAGTCCCAATCAAAATCTCAATAGCGTTTTTTAAGTTTTTTTCTTTTTATTTATTTTACTAATTAAAAAAAATTTTTTTTTAATATAACACAAACATTCTTAACATATCATTCCGTTCTACATATATAATCAGTAATTCACAATATCATCACATAATTGCATATTCATCATCATGATAACTTCTTAGAACATTTCCATCAATTCAGAAAAAGAAATAAAAAGAAAACAGAAAAAAATTCATACTTACCATACCACTTACCCTCCCTTTCATTGATCACTAGCATTTCAATCTAAATTTATTTTAACATCTGTTCCCCTATTATTTATATTTATTCCATATGTTCTACTCGTCTGTTGACAAGGTGGATAAAAGGAGCATCAGACACAAGGTTTTCACAATCACACAGTCACATTGTGAAAGCTGTATCATTATACAATCATCTTCAAAAAACATGGCTACTGGACCACAGCTCCACATTTCAGGCAGTTTCCTCCAGCCTCTCCATTACATCTTGAATAACAAGATGATATCTACTTGATGCATAAGAATAACCTCCAGGATAACCTCTCGACTCTGTTTGGAATCTCTCAGCCACTGACACATTATTTTGTCTCATTTCACTCTTCCCACTTTTGGTTAAGAAAGTTTTCTCAATCCCTTGATGCTGAGTCCCAGCTCATTCTAGGATTTCTGTCCCACATTGCTAGAAAGGTCCACAACCCTGGGAGTCATGTCCCATGTAGAGAGGGGGAGGGCGGTGAGTTTGCTTGTTGTGTTGGCTGTAGAGAGAGGCCACATCTGAGCAACAAAAGAAGTTCTCTTGGGGGTGACTCTTAGGTCTAATTTTTTTTTTTTTTTTAAAGAGAGAGGGAGGAAGGGAAGGAAAGACAGAGAAGGAAGGGAGGAAGAAAGGGAAACATCTTTAAACATTTTCTTGTTTTATTATATTTTGTTTGTTTGTTTGTTTTTTACATGGGCTGGGGCCGGGAATCGAACCGGGGTCCTCCGGCATGGCAGGCAAGCACTCTTGCCCGCTGAGCCACCGCGGCCCGCCTCTTAGGTCTAATTTTAAGTAAGCTTGACCTATCCTTTGTGGGGTTAAGTTTCATATGAACAAACCCCAAGACTGGGGGCTCAGCCTTATAGCTTTGGTTGTCCACACTGCTTGTGAGAATATCAAGAATTCTCCACTTAGGGAAGTTGAATTTTTTCCCTTTCTCATTATTCCCCTAAGGGGACTTTGCAAATACATTTTTATTCACTGTTCAAATCACTCTGGGATTTACTGGGGCATCACTCTCGACAAACCTACAAAATTTTATGCCCTCCCTACTCAAGGTTCCATGTACTTATGGTGTTCAATTAAGCTGTCCATAGAAGTTATATTAGGAACTGCACTAGTCAAAATATAAATTTTGTACCAAATAAACATTTTTTGGTTTAGTCTCACATATAAGTTAAAATTTTTAAATATTAATTACCATCTTCAGTAGTCTTTTTGAAGATAATAAAAGCGACTGTATAAACAATAGTGAAAGGCAAGGAATAATCAAAGGATTACATAAGCACCGTAAAGAGAGAAACAAACATTGCTAAACTCCAATTTCTTTAAACGTAAATTATGGCTAATATAACTATGATCTTGTGAGGATGTTGCAAAAATTTGAAATTGACTAATAAGATGAACACTTTGGTACAATAAATGATATTATTATATTTGGACCACTTTAATGTACAGTATAAAAGGCTTTCACAGTTCTGTAAGTCACTGTACCTAACTGGAAAATGAAAGCCATAGTCATAATTGGTAACTAAATAAATAGCTAAATTAGTTTAACTGAATTTTTGAAGCAGGAAAAAAAGGCAGAATGTTACAATTTATGTAATAAACAAAGCTCTGGAAGGCACCCAAGAAGGAGATTAATTGAAATGAAGGGATCAGAAAAGACTCCAAGAGATGGTGACATTATCAACTGGACATTTTTTTTCTTTTTTTTGACACGGACAAATTTATTTACCTTGGAGAGATGTAGTTTTGAAACTGATATACTTTTTTTTATCATCACAATCAACTTTTTTTTCTTTTTTGTGAAAAATAACATACATACAAAAAAGCAATAAATTTGAAAACACATCACAGCAATTATTTGTAGCACAGTTTTCAAAGTTTGATATAGGTTACAATTCCAGAATTTTAGGTTTTCTTTTTTTTTTACTTTTAGCTATTCTAAGATACTAGAGACTAAAAGATATATCAATATAATGATTCAGAAATCATACTCACTTGCTAAACCCTATTTTCTCTGTATAACTCCACCATAACCTCTGATCTTTCTTCTGCTTTTTCGGAGTATTTGGGCTACACCTATTCTTCTAATTTTTTCATGTTGGAAGGGTTTGTTGATAACATGGGATAGGCGGATGGAACTAGCTGATATTCTGCAGAGGCTGGTCCCTTTGCATTTCAGGACTTACCTGATCTGGGGACCCATCTGGAGGTTGTAGGTTTCTGGAAAGTTACTCTAGTGCATGAAACCATTCTATAATCTTACATAATGCCCTACATGTTCTTTAGGATTGGCAGGAATGCTTTTGGTCAGGTTTTGGCAAGTTATGATAGGTAGCAATATCTAACTGAAGTGTGAGTAAAAGTGACCTCCAGAGTAGTCTCTCGACTCTATCTGAACTGTCCCAGCCACTGACAGCTTATTTGTTACACCTTCTTTCCCTCTTTTGGTCAGGAAGGAATTGTTAATCCCATAGTGCCAGGGCTATGCTCATCCCTGGGAGTCATCTTCCAGGCTGCCAGGGAGACTTTCACCCCTGGATGTCATGTCCCATGTAGGGAGAGGGTAATGATTTCACTTGCAGAGTTGGGCTTAGAGAGAAAGAGCCCACATCTGAGCAACAAAAAAGGTCCTCCAGAAGTAACTCTTAGGCATACCTATAGGTAGGCTAAGCGTCTCTGCTACATACATAAGCTTCACAAGAGCAAACTTCAAGATCAAGGGCTTTGCCTATTGATTGGGTGTCCCTAATGTTTGATACTATATTAGGTGTTTCCCTGGTCAACAGGTCTTTGAAGGATAAAAAATACGTGGGTATCTTATGAAGGATGAGTTTGAAAACCGTCTATACAGCTTTCAAAAGCACACAGGCTTTTGAAAGGGAGCACACAGCTCCCTTTCGTTTCTCAGGAATTTTATCACGGTGTCCAGGGCAAAACTAATACTTAATAATTCCATTCAATAAGTAGTTAGCTCTAAACTCAGTAAGTATATACTTCCTCATAATTTAGCACCTGTTGGGTCATGTACAATTCCTAATCCCTGGTATCTGACAGGTCACCACTACCCTCATTTCCTGTTTCACATTAATTTTTGTGTGGCACTAGCGTTTTCTCAATGAAACTACCAGAAGATCAGTTTTGCAAAGACAAGATGCCACTTAAAGGAATGTAGCAATCTAATATTGAAAATGTGAAATATGTGGGGATAGTAGTTAATTTTGGTGTCGACATATGTCATTGTTTCCCTCAAAAATTTAAGATAACCTGTAGATCCCCATGAGTCTCAAGTATACAAATACAGAACATAAAGAACATTGTGTTAACAAAAACAATGAAACATATAAATAAAGGACTACTGGGATATAATGATACAGACTCTTTGTGGGAAAGAAAAGACTTAACGGGAAAGTAGATCTAGATCAGATCATTAAATTCCACTTTATGAAGTCCAGGCAGCTTTCTTAAATAAAGTACAAGGGTGCACATACTGGTTTTTGAGCAAAGGAACGAGATACTAAGTAACGATGCCTCATTAAGCTAAGAAATCAGAAGAAGAAAATTTACAATTGAATTTAAGCAGAGACTAGAATAAATGGTATACTAAGATTCACATCAAGAGTTTTTAACAACATGAAGAAAGATTTCTATTAATAGTAACTTCACCTTCCAGATGAATTTTCTCTTTGTCAACTAAATGCAATTTTTAGGATAACTGACAGTGATATTCAAGAGGCAATCTTCTAAATATTGCCATATTCACTTCAATTCAATTCAATAACAGAAATGTATAAATGATGTCTAGATGCTAAAATAGTTGTAAGATAAAGACAGGAAATCTTATCCCAGAAAACTCAATGAGACATTTCAGGAAAACTGTAAAACACAACTAAAATAAATTAAATGTCAAAACTGGGAAATAACAGCAGATTACAAAAGGTGAGAGGAACTAAAAATCGAAAGAGATTGGCTAGGAAAATAGCATATATCACACAGCCTAAAGGATTAATTCTCTCAGATGACTGCCTTATTACCAGTAAGAAAGGGTCAAACACAAATTTTTCATAAATTGTCTTAAGAATTCATTCTCTCTCAATGACTACCATGCCATATTCCTTTCCTGCCAAGGTTTCCACTTTCCCTGTTGGCAAGTATTTTAATGAATATCGATTACCAATAATTTTACCATTTTTTCCCAGATTAGTTCTTTTGTTGTTTTTGTTGTTAAATACCTGTCAACATCTTTTCCTGAGAACAGATTTTGGAAGCTCTGGCCTAGTAGAAAACATATAAACTTTAGATTCAGATGTGTATAAATTAATCTCCCAGCTGTATGGTTTATAGCCCTGTAATAGTAAATTATCCACTCTAACAGAGATTATACTGCTTGCAGAATTAAGGTGAGGACTGTACATTATAATGCAGGCAAACTGCCTAAGATAACCTGCTATAGAATGTTGATGATGATGATGATGATAACAGGGCATTAAGACATGGTAAGAAGAATTTTCAGTTTATCTTCATTCAACTCATTCTACCAATACTTTTTTTGTTCTATTTTTTTCATCATTCTAGTCATAATGGAAAAAGCGGCTTTTTTTTTTTTTTTTAATCTCTTTCACAGGCTTCTTCTCCCCATCCCTTAGTGTTCTGCAGGGCTGGATACAAGGATTTCCTGTTCTTTTCACTGTACACACTGTCTCTAGGTATGATCTAATGTATTACCGTGATTTCAGTTACCCTCTACCTGACCCCTCATTTCCATCTTTAGTTCAGTTCTGACTCCAATGCTACTGAATGCCAAATGTCTACTGAATCCTACTTTGCCTACTAAATCTACACATTCCTAAATTCTCTCAAATATTTCTCTTGATATCCATTATCACTATCCTAGCGCAGGCCACCACCTTCCCTCATTCGACTATGGCAAAAGCTTCTCTTTCTAGTTCTATTTTTTTTTAATGATAATATATTCACATACCATGGTTTTCATTATATTTTGTGATTGTGCAATCATTAACTATCTAATTCCAGGGCATTTTCATCACCTCAAAAAGAAACTCAATACCCATTAGCATTCACTCCCCATTCTCTCCTCCTCCCAAACCCTGGCTATCACTAACCTGCTTTGTATCTCAGTAGATCTGCCTACTCTGGACATTCCATATAAACGGAACTGCAAAATACATGGCCTTTTGTGCTTGGTTTCTTCCATTTAGCATAATGTTTCAACGTTCATCTATATTGTAGCATGCATTGGTGGTGCTTCATTCCTTTTTATGGCAAAATATTCCATTTGCAAAAACATCTAATTCATCTCTTTGTCTTCGGTTCTGCTTCCCTCAGAGTGATTTTCTAACGATGTGTTTCAATAATTTCCCATTTCTTTTAGGTAAATGTCAAGGATAAACAGCTTTATGATTAGACCAACATGAGGTCTATAGATCCCTATTAGGGCAAAGTAAGTGTTAGGGGGAAAAAGGAATCCACAGAGTCCCTGAAATTATAATGAAACTTAAATAGATTTTTTCAGGGGAGAAGATTCACAGATTTCATCAGATTCCTAAAAGGGTCTAGGCTATCCACATGCAGGGGAAGGGGGCTAGGGGGATAGGACATAAGTATAGGTAGTCAAGAGGTCTTTTAAGAGTAACAAGATCATAGGATTGTACTAAATTAACCAAGAATATAATTTAATCTGAAGATATTTATCTAAAATTTAGAATACCATATATGTTTTTTAAACTTGTACTTTCTAAAACTTTCTGCATTAATTTCTTTAAATCACACAAAAAAAGGTAGCATGGATTATTTTCCAAAGGTCTCCCAAAAATATGATAAAAAATAATGCAATACTGTGAATGTGAAAACCTTTTGTCTGATGCTCCTTTTATCTACTATATCAACAGAAGAGTAGAACATATGGAATGAAAATAAATAATAGGGGGAACAAATGTTAAAATAAATTTAGTTTGAAATGCTAGTGGTAAATGAAAGCGAGGGGTAAGGGGTATGGTATGTATAATCTTTTTTTTCTCTGTTATCGTTTTATTTCTTTTTCTGTTGTCTTTTCATTTCTTTTTCTAAATTGATAGACATGATGAATGTGCAACTATGTGATGATATTAAGAACTGCTGATTGTATATGTAGAATGGAATGATATCTTAATGTTTTGTTTGTTGTTAATTTTTTTAATTAATTAAAAAAAATAATGCAATACCTGAATACGGTATTATAACAAACTTCAGGTTTTTGTCTCTAAGCAACAAGAATCCTATAAATGGATAGTATATATTCTACTTTTATGTTTTCCCAAGATTTATAAAACCAAGCCTACTTTTGCTTTTAGTGTCTTACTTATGCACTATGAAGTGTCTTTTTTTTTGGTTGGAATAAACAGGGATCTCTTGAGAAATATAATCTTTGAAAAAATTAAGTTACCTGGAAAATGTCTTTAGAAACAGAATTCAACATAGCACTTTCACAACATTAATTGAAATTGCCAATTTCAATCCCAGTGAAAGAATGCTGTAAATAAATATGGTAATACCCCTCAAGCATCTTCAACTTAAAGTAGATGGTAGCAGTAGTTGAAGTTTAGAAGAATTCTTATTCCTCCATATTTTTTTTATAATTTTAAAACCATTTAAAAATCATTTTATCATTTTTCCATATATTCCAAACTCTTTCCACCAAGTAATTTAAGGAAACTTGTATTTTAAAAATACATAAATCAATCCCAGCCCATGCACACCCCCCTCCCCCAAAATACACACACACCCCAAAACATCAGCTAAACAATATTGATTAACCCAAGATGAGTTAAAAACAATAATAATAACTCAGAGCTAAATTACTGAGTATTTAGTGCATGCTAGGCATTATGCTAGCTTTACTTACTATGTTATCTAATTTAATCTAAACCACCATTCTACAGATGAGGAAACAGAGAGGGTAAATCAGTGGCACAGCTCAGATGAAAACCTATGTGTGTCTGATCTTAGAAGGCATCTGTGGTGGTTTGAAGCTGTATGTACCCCCCAAAAATCATGTTCGTAAACCTAATGCATTCCGTGGGTGTGGACCCATTGTAAGCAGGACCTTTTGATGAGGCTACTTCAGTTAGGTTACGACCCACTTCATTAAGGATGGGTCTTAATAACAATTACTGGAGTACTTTATAAGAGAACTAAATTCAGACAAAGAGAGAGAAAGCCAAAGAACAAGAAGCTGAAAACAACAAAACCCCAGAAGAGAAAGGAGAGTCCAACAGATACCACCATGTGCTTTATCATGCAGTAGAGGAGCCAAGGCTCACTGGTAGCCCATCTTCAGGAAAATTCCTTGACTTAGACATTTACCTGAACTCTAACCATAGTGAGTAAATTCTCAGTGTTTAAGCTCAACCCATTTCATGGTATTTGCTTATTAGAACAGCCTGGGAAACGAAAACAGTATCTTCTTAATCGTTACTCAGGATAGAAAGAAAGAAAGGCAAGTAAAGAAAAGCATACTGGAATGAGTATCGTCAGACCTAGAACTGGCTTGTAAAATAAATAACTCAAATCTCTTATTTTCCTCAGTTATAAAAAGGAAGTAATTGTGGTGATGTTCTAAGAGAGCCATTACTTCCAGCTCTAAGACTCTCTAAATGTATGAAGAAACAGAAGAATATCCTGCATATAAAATAAGAATATCTATAGATATTCAAAACTGGGTCTTAGAGGTGGGGAGACAGGAAGAAACCTTTAGAGACAAATCAGAGTGGTCTTGAGAGGTAAAAGTGTCACTCTTATGCATTCACCCAGAAACTCTGCAAAAGCTGAACATGTGCCCCAAAACTCTACAAACTCCACAGACAACCATGCCAACTATTAACCAAAGAACTAGAAAAGAACTGAGAAAAACACTTCTTCCTTACTAATTCTAGCCTACAATTTATAAAAAGCAAAATCCCTCAAAGCAGTAAACATCTACCCATCAACACCTATGAGCAGCAACATCAAAAACATAAGGCAAAGGTCAAGTCAAAGTTTATTGACAATGATGAACTATGACAGCCTCTATTAAATTACCCCTTCCTTCAAGGTGTGTGTGATCAAAGCAGCAAAGAGATTTTCATTCAGTCACATAACAAGCTATTTGTTGAGATTGAAACATCTGGTCAATATCTCCTAACACTGCAATTTCATGCACAGTTAGCATTAGGGCACATTTCTCCTTCTCTTCTTACAGGGTCCATAAGGATGGCACATATGGCTGATCATTTCATTCAAAAAGGATTCAATTCAAGGCATTACACACAATCGTCTCTGTGCTTTATGGTGTTTTAAGTCTACCTGCCATCGTTTTCCATTTCTATCATTGCTGACTGCTGTTCTCTTCTATAAAAGCCTGCAAATATGACAGAGTACTTAAAGCTTAACAGCTTTCCTCTACTGGAGTTAGAAAGCATTTAAGGAAAAGGAATCTATAAAGTGGCAGGTCATCTTCTATTACCAAGAACTCCCAATACATTAAACTGCATACCATTTTATTTATCATTTAGCAAAGATCTATTAGAGATTAGATAAGGAATTTTTTAATGTCAATAAGTAGTTTTTTAATGTCAAATCAAATGCTTAATTTTCGGCATGACTGATCTCTGAGAGTATATTATTTTGGCTATAATTTTAAATCATAACAAATGATTTGAAAACAGTATCATAGGAGCATTTAAATATTCATTTTAACAGGGCTTTTCAGAATTATTGTTTAATTAGGTAAAGAGCATTTGTATATCAGAGAGAATAGTGCTATAATTTTACCAGTCCCATATGTTGAAAAATGTTCATATAAAATTCATGATCTCTTGTCATGATAACAGCGCCCTTTCTTAAACACTTACTATAGTAAACCTGAACTTACACCATAGATTTCTCTTTCCCCCTTTCTTCTTTTAGGATAATAGCTTCAAGGAAGGAGACAGGGGAGGGGAGAGTCTCTAAAAGCTACTGTTTCACAATTTCTTTGACATCTCCTCCCTGACAACAGCATGACTGCATGAATATAATTATTCTCTGAAATTTAGAGACTTACCCAGACATTAATAACTAAATGAATTTCAATGAAGAAATAGTCTTCTAGTGATAAAGAATCACTTATGATTATTTTACAATAAGCAGTATTGCAATGGCTGATTAAGGAAGAAGAATATCAAAATAATAAAGTTGAATCAAACCTAAGCTAGGTATAATATCCCGGGCTGCTAGTCTAGCATAGCATATAAATGTTTTGTTTGCTCTTTTGTTCATTTACTTAGTCAATCCAATTTTCAAATATGTATGGAGATGAGCATACAAACAAAACAAACAAAAACATTAAGCAGAAACTAAACAATTGTAATAAATGCTACAAAGGAAAAAACAGATGATTGAGCAGGATGATGGGGAAGGGAAGGGTTCAAAAGAAATCTACTTTAGAGTGGTCAAAATAGGCCTAAGGACATTTATGTGGAGAAATAAATACACAAATGATTCAAAGATGCAAATGGGAAGCTTGAGGGTGGGGAAGCTTTCCAAGGATAAGAGAGTACAAGGGCAAAGATTTTGAAGACGGAAAGAGCTTGGCATGTTAAAAAAAAAAAAAACAATCAAAACTAGTAAACTGGAGCTTAGTGAGAGAAATGGAGAATAGCAAAAATAAGGGTGGAAAAATACACAACTGTGCTAGATCATGCAGGCCTCATGGTAGTAAGGAGAATAAAATTTATTCAGGGTGGAAAAATATACAAGTGTGCTAGATCATGCAGGCCTCATGGCTATGGTAAGGAGAATAAAATTTATTCAGTATGCAATAGCTTGCAACTGAAGGGTTTTAAACAAGAAACTTAACTAAGGATCATTTTTGCTACTAAATGAAAGATTAATAAAGAAACAAGGAGACAGGAGGGTGTTACATTCCCAAATCCAGTCTATTCGAAAAGCCTATTGGCTCTATCTTCAAATTGTTTCTAGATTTCAACCCCTTATCACTACCTCCACTGCTACCACCCATCCATGCTACCATAACATATCGGATAAATTGTTGCAAGTTTCCTAACTAATCTCCTTGCTTCCATTCTTGATTCCAAGCACAGAGCATTATCCTTTTAAAATGTTAAGTCAGAGCATGTCTTTCCTTTGCTCAAAACCCTGTCAGGCTACCTGCTTCACTCGGTAAGAAGCAAAAATCCTTACAACAGTGTTATAAAGTCCTACAGGATCGAGACACACCCTTACCCTCTGCCTAGTGTCCTGCTGCCTCTCTAACCTCATCTACTACATTCCACATCCTGCTCCAACCATACTCAACTCAGGCAAGATTCTGAAACACGACACTCACGCTCTCCCTTAGCAACAACCACTGAACCCTCTATGAGAATGTACTTCCCTCAGATAAACACGCAATGCCACAAATACTCTTCTACTTTTTATCCATATTCTGCATCACCTTCCAATGTATTTACATATTTAATTTACTCTATTTCTACCCTTCTCCTCTACTACTAGAATATGAGCTCCATGAAAGTAAGAATTTTTGTCTGTTTGCTTAACTGATGCATCCCCAAGCATCTGAAACATAGACACCAAATAAATATTTGATGAATTACATCTTATTAACAGGTGAATGGAGAAGAAACAGACCAATGGATGCTAAAAAATTTATTTTGATGATATCAAAGATTCCTGAGAAAACATTTAGTAAAACAAGAATAAAATAATACTCCAATAAATGTTAATTATTAATATTATTGAAGGATGCATGTAATCACTGCTATTACTGAGTAACAGTGTTAGGCAATACAATTATATCCTAAAATTAAATAATGCATTAAAAATAATGAACATTAAAAAGAATATCATAATTTGCAAAACAAAACCAAAACCACACTTATTTTCTGCTTATTATGGGAAATAATTTGCTTAATCTTTATAGTAAATCCTACGAGGTACATACTATTATGATGATTTTACAGATGAAGAATCTAAGGTACAGAGAGGTTAAGTAACCTCCTAGGGATTTAATTCTAGACAGCCTATCTCCCAAAGCTCAAGTTGAATCATTATTCTGTAAGGGTCACTATGTCCAGCTCCTAAAAGACATGTTTAAAACTCTTCTTATACACCAATAGTAAACTACTAGAAAAAGAATAAGAATAGCCTCAACCTATTGATCAATCTCAGCATTCACTGAAGGTGGAACAATATTATGGGTCAAACAAACAAAACAAAATTACAGAGCACCCCTATGAAAAGATTCTTGACTGAAGAAATGAAATTTGAATCTAATCAAACATAAAAATATGAGAATATAAGTAAATAAGAAGCAACTGACAAAATCCGGAAAGTGAGACATTCTACAGACCAAACAGTTCTGTTTCTCTAAAAATAAGTCACTGAAACAAAAATAAAAGAGGAAGAATATCTACTAAAAAAGACAAGGTACATATGCCAAGTTTGAGTTTTTGTTTAGATCCTGCTTTGAATAAACACACCTTAAAAAGACATTTTTCCATTTTACATACGCAATCAGTAATTCTTAATATCATCACATAGATGTATGATCATTCATTTCTTAGTACATTTGCATCAATTTAGAAAAAGAAATAGCAAGACAACAGAAAAAGAAATAAAATGATAATATAGAGAAAAAATAAAAATAAAAAATACAAAAAATATATAAAAAACAAAAAAAAACTATAGCTCAGATGCAGCTTCATTCAGTGTTTTAACATAATTACATTACAATTAGGTAGTATTGTGCTGAATCATTCAGAATGATTTCTAAATGTTGTGTTAGTTAATTTTTTTAATTAATAAAAAAAGATATTTTTGAAACAATCATGCAATTTTAAATGTGAATTGGATCTTAAATGATATATAAGAAATTAATCTCATAAGGTAATCACATAGTAATTATATTTTTAAATGTCACTCTTAGACCATCTTAAGTATTTATAGGTGATATGACAAGCTATTTGAGATTTGCTTCATAGAGGAGATAGATCAAACAAGTTTGGCAAAGTCTCAATAACTGTTGAAATTAGACAGTGGGCATATGGGGTTCATTATACTATTCTCTCTACTTCTGTGTAGGATTAAAATTTTCTATAATAAAAAGATACACACACAGACTCAACAAGAGATTAAAATGACATAAAAAGAAGAAAAACATTAACCCTAAAAAAATTTATAAAAATTTATTTCTTCCCAATGAACCTATAAATTCTAAGGTAATATTTTGAAAATGTTAATGTGATTCTTAAACAAATAAAATCTGAAAAAGAAGAGTAATAATGATGGCAGTAGGGAGAGGGGTGATGGGAAGAGGGTAATGGAGAGGAGCATGCAGGGAGAGAAGGGGCAGAATTTTACTATCAGGTATTAAAATATCTTATATGGCAACTGTAATTGATACAACCGGGAATAGATCAATAGAAAAGAAGTGCCCATGCATAGACCCAAGTACCTATGACACTATAATATAGGATATTGATCACATTTCATTGAAATCTTAAGGGAGGGAATTATTCAGTAAATTGAACTGGATAAGTATATTGCATTTTGGAAAAATAAAAATCATTCCCTTAACTCATACTTTAATCAAAAGTGCAAAAAAAAATAAAATAAAACCAGAAAGGTGGTGGAAGAAAATTCAGCTTTTTGCTAACTTTAAGGCAGGGACAGATTTCATAACCAAAGCATAAACACTTACTGTAACAAAAGGAAAATACTAATAGCTTTGACTGGATGGACACTTAAGGTCACTACACAGGAAAAAGAAGCATGTATGGGTCGGGTAGGAGGAAGGATCAGTATCTTTAATGTATGAGACACTCTTAAAAATCAATAAGATCTGCAAGACTGTCACAAGAATAGTGGTGATTGATGAAGTGATGCCTACAGACATAGGCAATGATACATATATCCCTTTGCTGTAAGCAAAGGGAACAAGCATTTAAAATATACAGAGATGGCTATACATAGTAAGAAAATCAGCAGCACCTCACAGATAGCAGTCTTCATTAGCTTTCATATCTGTATTATGGCTGCCATTGTTGATGCTACTTCTATGCAGAGTGAGGATGCCATAAGGTGCTTCAAGAAGCTCCCTTTGCTACTCTCATGGTGCTCTTAAGGAGCTTATGCCATTTGGTACCTCCTGACAGTATTCAAGACTGTCTTTGAGCCTGTCTATTCACAAAGTGTAAGTTAACTGGTAACAACAACATCATTTTCTCAAGAGATGATTGTGATGCCAGCTGAATCAAAGGATAATTTCCCAGGTATGTTCATCTCTCTGGTGTTTCCATACTTAAACTTGCCTGTGTCTATTTTTGCAACATTGTAATATAAAAACTGGGCAACGATATGAATATTATTAGCACAGTAACTGAGGAACTGCAAATCAAAATAATGGAACAACACTTTTTTTTTTTTCAATCTGGGAGGTTTATCTGACAGGCAAAGATACTATTTTCTATAGAAAACAGCAGAGTGCCAGTATCAATTATGTGGGTGGTAACATTTCCTCCTAAATCTGGGAATAAACAACTAGAAACAAAATTGGTGTTTTAGCTTTTATCTGATAATTAAAATGTATGGAGTTCTTTTAGGAAAAAGATTTACATGCAGAAAGTTCAAGAAGAATCTTATTAGTAACTCAATGATAACATCATCAAAATAAAACAAGGCATTCATAATGGCATTAAACACTTGTTAATTCAATAATGTCTATTAAGCACTGCTTATAGCTAAAGTACTCGATGAGGGAATACAAGCATGGATAAGACCTTGAGAAGTTCTCCAAGTAGTGGAGGACGCAGTGTGGAAACAATTAAAATACAATGTGTTATAATAGAGATATGGACAAAATATTCTGAAAGCACTGATGAGTTTGGGAAGAAATGAAAAGGATGAAGAGAAAATTACAGATAATATAGATAACCTCATTCTTAAAGGCTGAAGATTTTACTAGGCTGATAACAAGAAAAAATGAATCATATTCAGAGAATGCTGTACGTGCAAAGACAAAGAGGGATACTATGCCCATGGCTTTCTATGGGAATTAGTAAAACATGGGTATAATAAAAGCATATTGTATAAAGGACTAGTGGTTCATGGCAATGAACAGCAGGCAGGACTCAAAGAGTTACATGGTAATTCTGGAATTTAGAAAGAGAGCTTGGGCAACAATGTACAAAAGACTAACTAGAAAATGTTGGGAACAATTCTCCATGGGTCTCTCACATTTCTGATTATCTTTTAAGGTAGAGATTATCTTTCTTCCTCAGGGCAAAGGTTGAACAGATTTCTAAAAAGTCCCTTCAAAAGATTGGGGTCTCCTAAATTCAGGACCCTCCCTATAAGCACAGCATCCACCAAGCCCATCTCTACACTTGGGAATTGAGAGGCAAGCAAAACAAATGCAAATATGAAGCTTAAGCTTTCTGCTGTGACTTGAGTAATAAAGCTCGTTTTGAGTCAGGAGACTCTTGCCTTTTGTCAGCATCTATGAAATTGTGACAGCATCATCTATTATGTAGTTAAATCCAAGACCCTTTTCAGTTACTGACAAAAAAGAAGAGGAAGACCAGGACAGAATACAGGAAGAACTATTACAAGGTTATCCAGTATGTTATAGGCGATAAGGATCACAAGTTTAGGAATTCTAAGTAAAGGAGGCAACATTAAGAGGTTTTATGAAGCAAAAAAAGATCTGGGACTGAGGAGATATGGGCTGCAGAGAGAGTTTAAGGTTAAGTATTGCTATAATGTTTCTAAATGGATGAGTGGTTGTTGGTTATGGCATTAAAGTAAAAATGTAAGAACAGAAGAACCAATGAAAAATGTTAATAATAGGGTGGGAATCCTATATTTTATGCATGATATTTCTATAAACCCACAATTTCTCTAATAAACAGAAGGAGCAAGTATAGTGTGAAAGGTGAGGTGAGTTTGGAGTATACATAGTTATGGGGATATTCAGGTAGAGATTTCTACTAGAACATTGGAAACACAGGTTTGTAGCTCCAGATAGAGGTCAGGATCAAAAGAAAAAGTACTGGGAACCAGTATGGTATAAGACAAAGATTCTCAAAGTGGGATAGGTAAACCCATAAGGTAAAAATCAATTTTCATAATAATATTAAGACCTTGTTTGCCTTTTCACTGTGTTGACATTTGCTTTCTGTGAATACAATGATAGGTAAAACTGCTAGTAAACAATCACAAATAAAGGCAGAAGTATCAAGTTGTAATTGTATTCTCTGCCACCTGAACATGTATGAAAAAGATAACAATTTAAAGTTTTTTTGAAGAAGCAGAAAAAGTTATTGATTTTAATTAAATATGGACTCAAACATCTTTTTGATATTTCATGTGAGGAAATTGTATGGATTTCCTCCATTCACAACAAAGTATGAATGAAGTAATTTTTTTTGTTTTGTTTTGAGGAAAAGCACTTGTATACTAGACCTAACCTATTAATATTTGAAATAATGACTGATTTTATTATCAAGGATTGATATTCAGACATGGGTATATGTTAGACATTTATTTTGAAAATGAAAAAGTCTGTTTAAAAAGTCAGGATTCATTGCTAATAATGAAATTTGAGCTTTCAACTGAAAATAAAAATTTTGTAAAACTCATAATCACCATGATGAGATTCCTGAATCTCATCTTGAATGCATGGAATATTTTACCAATGGGTAGTGACTTTAACAATAACAACCACAAAAGAATTATACAGAGTTTGCCAGATTCACATAATTTAAAGAGAGCATACTCTCTGGACTGACGAATCATGTTACCAAATCAAGACTGGGTAAAAAAAAATCCACTCAGAAGTAGACAGACCAATGTTTTTCTTTTAAATAACAGCTTTACTGAGATATAATTCGTGTAATGTATCATTTACCCATTTAAAATATAAAATTCAAAATTCACAGTTAGGCAGCAATTTTCACAACCAGTTTTAGAACATTTTTAAAACCCCCAAAAGAAATTCCCATGCCTCCTAGGCATGTCCCCCAAAACCCCCATCCCAAAGCAATCTATAATCTACTTCTTGTCTCTATAGATCACATATCTTAGGGATATACCTAGGACTGGAATTGCTGGATCATAACTGTTTGAGGAGCTGCCAGACTGTTTTCTAAAGTGGCTGAAACATTTTATATTCCTACCAGAAGTTCATGAGGGTTCCAATTTGTCCATATACTCACCAATACTTGCTATTATTTGTCTTTTTTTTTTTTTTAATTATCGTCCCTACAGTGGGTGGGAAGTGATACCTCATTGTCGTATTGATTTGTATTTACGTGATGATTAATAATGCTGAGTATCTTTGTGTACTCATTGGCTATTTGTACATCTTCTTGGGGGAAATGACTATTTTGTTTAAAATTCAGGGGATGCAGTGAAGGCAATGCTCAGAGGGAAATTTTTAGCTCTAAATGTCTACATTTAAAAAGAATGATTACAAATCAATAATACAACCTCACATCTAAAGAAATTAGAACAAGATGAGCAAACTAAACCCTAATTAGTAGAAGGATTTGCTAACGTGATGCATAACACTGATTGATTTTCTTGTGTTGAACCATCCTTATATACCTGGAATAAAACCCGCTTGGTCATGGTGTGTAATTCTTTTAATATACTATTGGATTCAATTCGCAAAATATTTTGTTGAGGATTTTTGCATCTATATTCATTAGAGAGATTGATCTGAAGTTTTCTTTTCTTATAGTATCTTTATTCAGCTTTGGTATTAGGGTGATGTTAGCGTCACTGAATGAGTTAGGTAGTAGCCCCTCTTCTTCAGTTTTTTGACAAAAGGGTAAAAAGGCAACTGACTCATTGGGAGAAAATATTTGGGAAACTACATATCTGATAAGGGTTTGATATCCAGAATATATAAAGGAATCCTAGAACTCAACAATAAAAAGGCAACCCAAATAAAAAATGGGCAAAAGACATGAATAGATATTTTTTCCAAAGAGAAAACATAGATGGCTTAAAGGACATGAAAAGGTACTGAGCTTCATTAGCTCTTACGGAAATGTAAATCAAAATCACAATGAGATATCTCATACCTTCTAGAATGGCCACTATCAAACAAACAGAAAACAAAAAGTGCTGGAGAAGATGTGAAGAAATTAAAACACTTACTGCTGGTGGGAATGTAAAATGGTACAGCCTCTGTGGAGGACAGTTTGGTGGTTCCTCAGGAAACTAAGCACAAAGTTGCCTGATGACCTGGCAATTCCACTATTTGGGATATACCCAGAAGATCTGAAAGCAGGGACACAAACAGATATCTGCACATCTATGTTCATAGTGGCATTATTCACAATTGTCCAAAGATGGAAGCAATCCAAGTGTCCATCAAGAGATGAATGGATAAACAAAATGTGATATATACAAGCAATGTAATATTATTCAGCAATAAGAAAAGTCCTTAAGCACATGACAATATGGATGAACCTTGAGGACATTAAATTAAGTGAAATAAGTCAGGCACAAAAGGACAAATATTGCATGATCTCACTGATATGAACTAATTATAATTTGTAAAATCATATACATAAAGTATAGAATTGTGGTAGATTCAGTTGTCAACCTGGCCAGGAGAAGGTATCTAGTTCTGTTGCTGGGAACATAAGCCAATGGTATGTGAACCTCATCTGTTGCTAATTACATCTGCGGTTGGCTAGGAGACGTGCCTACTGCCTGCTGCAATGAATGGCATTTGATTTAATTGGCTGGTGCTTAAATGAGAGAGGGCAACGCAGCACAGCCCAAGCAGCTTGGCGTACCTCATCTCAGCATTCGCAGCTAAGCCCAGACCTTTGGAGATGCAGAAAGGAATCACCCGGGGAAAGTTGTTGGAACCCAGAGGCCTGGAGAGAAGGCCAGTAGAGATTACCCTGAGCCTTCCCACGTAAGAAAGAACCTCAGATGAAAGTTAGCTACTTTTCCTCTGAAGAACTAATGAAATAAATCCCCTTTTTTTAAAAGCCAATCTGTCTCTGGTGTGTTGCATTCCGGCAGCTAGCAAACTAGAACCAGAATGTATGTTACCAGGATATAGAATGAGGCTAAAGAATGGGAGTAGTTGCTTATTACGTGCTGAATGTTTAACTAGGTTGAATTTAAACATTTGGAAAACGTAGGAGTGACGGTAGCACACTAAGGTGAGAATAATTAACAGTACTGAATGAAATGTGAATGTGGTAGAAAAAGGAAGTTTTTATATCACGTATGTCACCAGAAGGAAGGTCAGAGGTTAAAACATGGGATTGTATAACACAGTGAATCTTGTGGTGGACAACGTGTGATTAATAGTACAAATACAAGCCAAAGTTCTTTCATGAACTAGAATAAATGTATGACACTATTACAAGGAGTTAATAACAGAGGAATATGGGAAATTTGGGTTTTCTAATTTTAATTTCTTTTTTGGAGTAATAAAAAGCTTCTAAAATTGATTATAAGGATGTATGCATGACTATGTGATGATACTGTGAGCTAGTGACTGTATTTTGGATGGTTTATATGACGTGTGAACATATCTCAATAAAATTGCATTAAAAAAACAAAAACAGTGTGGTGCTGGCTAAGGATAGATATATAGACTAGCAGAATAGAATTCAGAGTTCAGAGTTAAATCCACATGTCTACGGCTATGTTGATTTTCCACTTGCGTGCTAAGTCCATTCAAATGTGGAAAGAATAGTATTTTCAACAAATGATGTCGAGACAATTGGAAATTTGCATGTCAAATAAGGAATGTAGACCTCTACCTCTCACCATATACAAAAATTAATTCAAAATGGATCAAAGATCAGGTGGTGCAATGGTGGCTCAGTGACAGAATTCTCACCTGCCACGCCAGAGACCTGAGTTCGATTTCCGGAGCCCTTTCATGCCAAAGAAAAAAAAAGGGTCAAAGACCTAAACATAAAAGCTAATATTATAAAAGCTTTCAAGAAAGCATAGGGAAATATCTTCAGGACCTTGTAGCTGGCAATGGATTTTCAGATTTTACACCAAAAGCATGACTAACAAAAGGAAAAATAGATAAATGGGACTTCATAAAAATTAAAAACTTCTGTGCATCAAAGGACATTACTAAGGAAATGAAAAGACCACCTATAGAATAGGAAAAAACATTTGGAAACTATGTATCTCATTAGTGTTTACCCAAAATATATAAAGAAATTGTGCAATTAACAAGAAAAAGACAAATAAGCCAGTTAAAAATGGGCCAAGAACTTGAAGATATTTCTTCAAACATAATATTCCACTGGCCAATAAGGATAAGAAAGGATGCTTCACATCATTAGCCACTTGAGAAATGCAAATTAAAACTCCAATGAGATATCACCAGGATGGCTATTATTGGGGGAAAAGCTCACAAAACTGAAAATAACAAGTGTTGGTGAGGTTTCAGAGAAACAGGAATCCTTGTACATTAATGGTGGGAAAATAAAATGGTACAGCCACTGTAGAAAACAACTTGGTAGTTCCAAAGAAAATTAAACATAGAATTAGTACATAACCTAGCAATTCCACTTCTAGGTATATACCAAAAGAATTTAAAGCAGGGATTCAGAAAGATATTTGTACATGCATATCCATTGCAGCATTATTCACAGTAGTAAAAAGTGGAAGGAACCCAGAATGTCATCCACAGATGAATGGATGAACAAAATGTGGTATCTACTTCACAATGGAATATTATTCAGCTGTAAAAAGCAGTGTTGGTATGTGCTATGATGTGGATGAAATTTATGAAATTTGAACACATGGTGTTAAGTGAAATAAACCAGACATAAAAGACAAATGTTGGACGATTTCTCTTATATGAAATACTTAGAATAAGCAAATTCTTAGAGAAAGAAAACAGAACAGTGATTACAAGGGGTGGCAGGAGAAGGGAATGGGGAGTTATTCTTAAATGAGTAAGAGTTTGGTCTGGAATGATGAAAACAGTCAGGACACAGATAGTGCTGAAAGTTACACAGTATTGTGAATGTACTCAATGTCATAGATTGCTCACTTAAAATGGTTAAAAAGATTTCTGCTATGTATATTTTACAATTAAAAATAAAATTTAAAAATATAAAAACAAAAACTACAGCTCAGTACTAACTTGTTAAAGCTAACTGTTATACAGTTTTAAAAAAAATCAACTAACTTGTAGCATTCTAGATTAGGGAGTTTTTCATTAGGGAGTTTTTATGTGGATTTAATTCAGTAGTTAAAAAAACAACAACTCAAGCATGGTGTGTGCATGGTTACTTATATTGTATTTTCAAAAGTCTCCAAGTGAAACAAAAAGTTAAAACTGACAGATCTGATTATCTGGAGGGTTGTGGAAGGGAACTTAAGGGTAAATTAAGTTTTCTGGATTTTCGTAACATTCCTGTAAGTTTGAAAGTAGCCCAAAATAAAAAGTTTAAAAAAGAGAATCTGTTTGCATATTAGAGATATTAACTCTTTGTCTGATGCAGATTTCAAACGCTTTTTTCCAGTTCAAGGTTGTGTATTATGTCTTTTGCCTAAATTTTGGGGGCAATTCTGTGCACTTTAATCTCTATGATTTCTGAGATTAGAAAAACAATTAGAAGTTCTGGCATGAACAAAAAAAGATGAGCCAGTAAAAGATACAAACAAAAAAACAACCCAAAGATTCAGGAGGAGAAGATCAAAGGAAAGAGTGCTATCCACAAGTTAATGGAAGGAAGAAAGTTTCAAAATTGAGATAGTAGTGACCAAAACTCAAAACCCTTAAGTGGTTAATTAGCATCCAGATATTTAGAAAGCCATTGGATTATATGTATCTCTATCATTAGTGAGTTTTGCAAAAATGTTTACATAGAGATAGGGTTAAGAATCCACATTGAAGTAAGTGAGTAAAAAGTTGGAAGTAAAGGTAATGCTTGTATATCACTCTGGTGAAACATTTGGCAGTGAAGGGAAGTGGGGGACGGAATAACAGTTTAAGATTCTACAGAATGAAAAAGAAAATTGTAAAAGGGGTAAAAAGCAATAAAAGAATGTATGACCAAATTTTGAAACAATGGGGAGAGAAGGTGAAGAAATTAAAACTTGATGTTTTTTGTTTTTTTTTTTAAGATATGAGGTTACTTGTGAGGAAAGGGTAAGATGGTAGAGGAGAATGACAAAGTTTTGAAAAAACACAAAGGAACACAAGAATTGGGGTAGAAACCAAAACTATTACAGATTTAAACACTGTTTGAACCCCTTACAATGCCTAGAGAAATGTCTTGCACATACATGTACTCAATGAACAGGTATAAATTTAGTTATAAATATAACTAAATTTTGAATACTTAAAAAATAAAACCTTTCAGAAACTTAGTTTTATATTAGCTTGAATATGTTTTATGTAACGTACTACACTAAGGTATTGATCACATTGTTACAAGATTTCCGAAGAATGATAACATATAACTCCATTTATTTAATTTCTATAGTCACCCAGGAAAAACTTCAGTTAAGAGGTTGTCCAGTTGATGAAATGACAATTGAAATTTATCTTTGCAACATAGCTTGAAAGATTCGTAAATGTTTTTTTAGATAATTTAAAAAATATATTTATGTTTATGTGTGTATAATTACGAGGGATTATCAGAAACAGTATAAGCATACCTACTTTATTGTACAATAAATAATATTTTAATTCATATACAACCACAGAACAGGAATACTAAAAAACATTACAATGTAAATGTGAGAATGATAAACAAAATCAGTCATTTCAATTAAGCCATATTATCAGGAGTGTCAATAAAGCTTTTTAATACTAAAACAAAAAGTACTAATAGAATGAAGAATAAATGTTTTCAGCTACTAAACGTATTCTGAAAATGATTTTTATTTAAAAAAACAACATGAGGGGAAAATTAGTGAGGTTTAAATGGGATCCCTTAGTATTATCTTTACAACTTTTGTGTAAATCTAAAATTATTCCAAATAAGAAATCTATTTTTTAAACCAGCAGTGAATTAATGGTTTTATATATTTTAACCCTTAATTTTAAAATAACGTCATAATTAAAGAGCGGTTACAAAAATGGTACAAACCTAGAAAATGTTAAGTGAATTAGTTCCTTGACTTACCCTCATATCTAGCCTTTGTAATTGTAAAGAAGATAAGTTCATTTATCTTACAAAACTGTACATTTCGTTCTTTCCTCTATGCTACACTTATTTCTCAGGAAAGAAATTTACATCTTTCACATCCATCCCACTTAGGAGGAATTATTAAATGTTTAAGGGATTCATAATGCCATGACACAACTGGAAGGAACTGTGCCGTTTTTCTGCTTGCTATTCCTTAACATTAGTGTATAGTGGTAGAAAATTTGGACAGATTGACTACATTTTTGTGTTCCCTAAAAATTTTCTTAAAATTTTGTTTTAAAGTTTTACTGTTATAACAGGTCATTTCATATATACCATTTTGTATTTATTTTTGAATCAGTTTTCTAGATATCAAATTAACTGTCGTTCTTCATGGACATTAGCATAATTCAATGAGATAAAATTTATTTTGTGACCATTTAAAAATATAGTACAAAGAATTTCAATTTACCTTTCATATACCTTCCCCAAACATCTTATATAACCATAGTTCAATTATCAAAACCAAGAAACTGCTTTTATAGTTTGAAGTCTTTGTCCCTCATAACACACACATCTTTTCTGTTTCATAAGGTAATGTTTTTATTGCAAAGTTTCTTTGAGATTGTTGTGCTTTAGCTTAGCTGATACATAAATGGATACATTACCATTTATAAGCAGAGTAAAAACTAGAGTATTATTTTCATCTATCATCTACATTCTATAAAAGTCTCAGAATTCATTCCTATTTTGGAAATGGGCAACCTCCATGTGGGCAGATAAGGTATTTATTTAAAATTCTATGAGAAGCATCTCTACAAAAGAATTTCTAGAAAGAAAAAACATTTCGCAAAATGGTACAGGAAGCGCTATCTCAGCAAGGATTTAGAGAACAGCAATTTATAATGACATTAATGCATGTAATATTATCATTATAAATTTTTTAATGATAAAAAAATTATCATATTTCCTCCAACAGCCTCAGAAGCCAAGGTGAAAGGGAAGTAGATGGTCAATCATGCTGATCTAATATTGGTGGCTAGGCGCTGAAGAATGAAAGGACAAGGGTACACAAGAGTTGAGAGAAAAAGTTCAAGTGCAGTGAAATAGTAAATTCTGGGTTAGTCTTGGCAGGATAGGAAAATGGAGTTTAGAGGTGCAAGAGTCAAGAGAATTCTAATAAGCACTTAAGTGGTGTAATAGGAGAAAAGTCTGAGAACATTGTAAGGAATGAGAGTTAGAGATTAGAATATTAAGAACAATTATAAGGGATGATAATGAAAGTGTGACGACATGACAGAGAATAGCAAAAGCAGAAGAGATTTAAACTCTGAAGGTAGGATAGTGGTTGGATTATAATGATGAAGTCAGCAAAAATATTCCTCACCTTTGAATTGGGGAATCCTTCAAAGATACCTATACAAGCCATGACAAAATTCACTGGAATATTTTTAGATTACAAAAATAAAAAAGAAATGTACTATCCCACAATGTAGTTTAATTTTGTTAACTTGGTTTTTGTTTTCACTAAAATGTGCATTTTTGTTAGGTTCCCGGTGCCTGCTCGTGTATGTAAAAACAAAGAAAAGTGCATTTTTCTTACTTCTGTTGGACTTATATCAGGCAGAGACAACTTTTGAAAATGATTGCCAAATACGTTAAAATTTTTTTAAACAGGAGATAGAGCATAATCACTATTTCACAAGATATCTTACTCTGTTAATCAAATAACTTTGAATTTAAATAATCTCAATTATAAATTATAAGAAAGTTTTATTTCTTAAAATAAGATAAGTGATTTGAAAATAAGTATTTTAAAGTACAAGAATCAGATTCTAAACCAACGCTGCAAACAAAAACGGGGTATTCAATAAATGCATGTTGACTGACTACAGAAGGATCTGAAGCACAGCTACAAAAATCACGATTTAATATAAAGTCATTCTATGGAGAGAAGAAAAAATAATAATTCACAAAGAATAGTAAGTGAAAATATGAATGGAATCTTTACTAAAAAGAAAAAAGAATCAATTACCATAAATGCCCCAAGCATTACAAACAGTTAAGGATTTAATTAAAAAAAAAAAAAAAAGGTCACTGGGGAAGTAAGCTCAAAATTTAGCATAAAACAAAAGCAATATTAATTCAAAGATTATAATTCTTTATTTAGTTATCTTTTACCAACTACAACCACTGTATAGATTCTCAAGATTGAACTGGTATCAAAAATTACTAATTATTAATAATCACAGAAAATGTCTATTATTTCAGAGAAACAGCTATTTTACAAAGTAGACAAGGAACAAAAAAGTTTTATCACAGGATCATATTTCTAAGATGCAGTTGATACACAGTGGGATTTCCCTGATAGTTAAGACATATACTTCTTATTAAAAAATATACTTAGGATCCAGGAATTATATGCAAAGAGAGGAAAAAGGTATTCAAATGAGTGTGCAAAATAAACCCTTTAGATAAAGCAGGAAAATGTTATCTGCACACATCATTTGGGAGTCAGATTTATCACATATTTCAAAAATTATTCAGAGGTAACATGAGTCAGATATTAAGGATATATGTGAATTCACTCTTGCATAGAACTAATCTCTTTCATAAACTATGATTATAAATAGATATGCCAACATTGTGGGTAAACCTTCCTGTTTTTCTTGATCTGAAGGCAAAATAAATACATTACCTTCCAAATGAATATGGCAGAAATATATTTCTACACCATTTCAGAAAGTTGAAGGGAAATAACTATCTTTTGTGAGGGACAGGCAAGTTTTAGATTATGATTTTTCAAAGTATGTAAAAAGGACAAATTTTAGTATTTCCTTTCCAAAGCCAAAAGTTGCAATTCCTACTACATATTTATAAGTAAATTCATTGTGAATTGATTTTTCTTCATAATGTATTCTTTTGTTCTTCCATTCATTTATCTCTGTTTTTATCTTTGTTATTTCTCTTCTCCTACTTGCTTTGGGGTTAGTTTGCCATTCTTTCCCAAGTTCCTCCAGGTGTGCTGTTGAGTCCTCAAGTTTTGCTCTTTCTTGTTTTTTAATATAGGTATTTAGGGCAATAAATTTCCCTCTTAACACATCCCTTACCACAACCCATAAGTTCTGATAAACTGTATTCTCATTTTCATTCATCTCCAGATAGCTACTTATTTCTCTAGCAATTTCTTCTTTGACCAACTTGTTTAAGAGTGTGGCATTTAATTTCCATATATTTGTGAATATATGTTCTTGTTCTTTGGTGGTTATTGAGAACGAGCTTCATCCCATTGTGATTACAGAAAGTGCTCTGAGTAATTTCAGTATTTTTAAATTTATAAAGACCTATTTTGTGCCCCAGCAAATGATCTATCCTGGAGAATGTTCTATGAGTACTAGAAGGAATGTATTAACCTTTTGCTTTGAGGTGCAATGAGCTATATATGTCTGTTAGGTCTAATCCATTTATCAAATTATTTAACTTCTCTCTGCTCCCTTCAGTTTTACCAATGTCTGTCTCATGTACTTTGGAGCTCCTTAATCGGAAGCATAAACATTTATGATAGTTATATGTTCTTGGTGAACTGACCCTTTATTTAGTATATAGTGTCCTTCTTTGTCTCTTATGATGTCTTCACATTTAAAGTCTATTTTGCCCGATATTAGTATAACTACTTCAGCTTTCTTTTGGTTACAATTTGCGTGGAAAATCTTTTTCCATCCCTTCACTTTCAATCTATTTGTATCCTTGTGTCTAAGATGAGTCTCTTGTAAGCAGCATATAGCTGGATTATGTTTCTTAATCCATTCTACCAACCTGTACCTTTTAATTGGTTAAGTTTATTCCATTAACATTCAAAGTTATTACTGAAAGGCGTTTCTTGATTCCACCATCTTATCTTTTTATTTTACTTGTCAGATCTACATATTCTTTTCCCTCTTTCTCTTTGCATTCTTTAAATTACCCTTAGTGGTACTCTTCAATTCTGTGCCCTCCTCCAGACCTCCCTCTCCAGTCTTTTTTTTTTCAGCCAGCAGAACTCCTTTAAGTATTTCTTGTAGGGCTGGTAACAAATTCTTTCAAGACTTCTTTGTCTGTGAAAACTTTAATCTCTCCCTCAAGTTTGAAGAATAGTTTGGTTGGGTACAGAATTCTTGGCTGGAAGGTTTTCTCTTTCAGGATCTTGAATATATCATACCACTGCCTTCTTGGCTCCAGGGTGCTAGTTGAGTAATCTGGACTCAGTCTTATTTGATTTCCTTTATATGTAGCAGACTGTTTTTCTCTTGCTGCTTTCAGGATTTTCTGCTTCTCTTCAATATCTGATAGACTGATTAGTATGTGCCTTAAAGAAGGACTATTTGGATTTATTCTGTTTGGAGTTCTTTGGGCTCCTTTGACTTATGTCCTTTATGAGGTTTGGGAAGTTCTCCCCCATTATATCCTCAACTACTTTTCCTAGCCCTTTACTCCTTTCTTCTCCTTCTGGGACATCAATGAATCTTATATTTGTGCACTTTGTTTTGTTTACTATTTCCCTGAGTTTCCATTCAATTTTTTCCTTTTTTTTTTTTTGCCATTTGCTGTTTTGAGTCTTTGAAGTCAATTATCCTGTCCTCTATATCACTTATTCTTTCTTCTGTCTCTTCAAATCTGGTGTTGTGTGCCTCTAGTATGTTTTTTTTTTCAGTCAACAGAGTCTTTAATCTCTGTGATATCTTCTATTTCTCTATTTATTCTTTTAAATTCCTCTTTATGCTTTTCTACTATTTTCTTGATCTCCTTTATGTCATTTGCTATCCCACTTATTTTATTAAGAAGATTGTATGAACATCTTTGATTAGTTGTTCCAACATCTGTGTCTCCTCTGGTATTTTAATTCAGTCACTAGGCAGGGCTATATCTGTCTGCTTTGTGATATGCTTATTGATCTTCTGTTGTCTTCATGGCATGTAAATATCTTGATTGATTTACTTTAGGAGTTTATTTCTTTCTGTAGTGTAAGGCCTTGTGTTTGCGCAATGGTTGTACAGCAGGGAGCAGGGCACAGGGTGGGGCACTCAGTATGGTGGTTTGTTAAAGGGCAGATTTAGGTGCAGGTTGGGGATGTTACACTGATGCTTGTGAATGTGGGTGCACAGCAGCCTGGGAGAATGTAGCTATGCGGGTGCACCAGTCTGGGGGGCATAAACCTGATGTGCACTGGGCTAAGGCACAGGGTCCTTTATGCGCATGCATAGAGTTGTGGTAGTAGGTTGGCATTATGCCTTCATGGACTGCGGGTAGATGTGACCTGGCTGCGTAAGTCAGCATTTTCTCAGAGCTGGGAAGTGAGGCTGAGGGCTGTGTGCATGTGCGGTTTTAGGACTGCTATAAAGTGCTGTTCCCAGAGCTGAATGACGTGATTAGGGGCCTGTGCACATGTGTGGGCCTGGGAGTACCGTAAACAGATGCGCAGAGCTCAGTGGCGCGTGGAGAGAAGCTGTGTGACACTATGGGCAGGGGGATAGGGGTAGCCCAGGTACAAAGGTTAGTACCTGCAGCCTTCCTGTGCTGGCAACAGCCAGCAGGGAACAGGAGGGGGGAGGTAGTGCTCAGGAGGGGTGTAAGAGAGGTGGGTTGGGCTGTACTTGGGGTGTGGGTGTGAGGAATATTTCTGCACTGGGGGCTGGTGTGATAGGGGACCTGGAGCACAGGGAATGGGAGTGGGTGATGGGGTTCAGGTGCGTGGGGTGAGTTGCCGGTCACAGGGCTGTGCTGGTGAGGGTAATGCGTCCAATGAACACAGCCTGGCTTACTTCTTAGTCCCGGGCTCCTGTCTGTGTGCTCCCACAGGCTCTGCAGCTGTGCCTCCACGCCAGGCTCCAGATTTCTGCTTCTGAGTTCCTCGGCCTCTGCAACCTGGATTGCCCCATGTAGTGCAGAAGGTTCTTCCAGGTCAGCCATACTCCCGAATCACTGCCTCAGTCACCCTCTTCTAACTTTTCTGTGGAGCAGGGCTTATCTCGAGCAGCTCTATTCAGCCATTCCCAGAAGTCTTGCCAGTATCCTTTCTATTGCTATACCATTTTGTTCATATATCTGATCACATACCTTATAAGGTAAAAAGGTAAATAATCCAGCTAAAATCCAGGGCAAAGTGTGTGAGTAGGCACTTCTCCAAAGAAGAGACACAAATGGCAAGTAAGCACATGAAAAGATACTCAGCATCATTACTCATCAGAAAAACAAAAACTCATAATGAGATACCACTACTTCTTATCCACTAAATGTAGGGTATAGAAATCAGAATCTTCATATTCTGGTGGAAATGTAAAATGGGACATTCACTCTGGAAAACAGCCTGGCATTTCCTCCAATGTTGAAACAGAGTTACCATATGATACAGCAATCCCACTCCTAGCTATTATACCCAAAAGAACTAAAAACATATTCCCATATAAAAATCTGTAAACAAATGTTCATGGTAGCATCATTCATAATACCCAAATAGTGGAAACACCCCAAATATTCTTTAAGTGATGCTTGGCTAAACAAAATATGATATATCCATAAAATAGAATATAATTCAGCCAAAACAGGAAATACATACTAATACATTCTAAATAATGGATGAACCTTGAAAACGTTATGCTAAGTGAAAGAAACCAGTCAAAAAAGACCATATATCATATGATTCCATTCACATGGAATATATGATTCATTCATATGAAAGTCCAGAATAAGGAAATCTACAGGGACAGAAGGTTGCTTAATGTTAGGAAAGTTGGAGGGATACGGGAGGTAGCTAAAGCGTCTCTTTTTGAGATGATAAAAATGTTCTAGAATTAACTGTGGCAGTGGTTGCACATATCCATGTATGTACTAAAAGCCATAGATTGTATCAAAGAAAGCTGAAAGGAAAAATGATCTGGAGTCAGAGATCTTTTCTGGGTCACTCAAATCACACCACATAAGGCAGCTATCAGCTCCCTGTACAGAAGACTGAGTCTTCTCCACTCTCCCACAGCAAATGTTAGGAACCTAAATTTTTTTTGAGACATTATATATGTGACTTTATTTTTATATTAACTTTAGAGAAAATTTATAGAAACATTTAGTGAAATTTTAGTAGCCTAAATATGCAGAAAATATGTATAATTATCATAAATAAATTTTTAGAAAATAAGCAGACCTTTCTTCCCAACCCACAATTCTCTCTCTCTTTATCTGGAAACATCTGAGTGGAGGAGTTTCTTGTCTAAAGACTTCATATTCACGAAGTTTCAGCTGAACTCCTTTTTTGGGGATGGTACTGACAAAGAAAATTTTGCCTTTTTTTCTCATGGGTTTTTGAAGAATTATATGAAATATACGTTTAGTGAAACAAAAGGCAATCTTTATTTTACATTTTTGCGTATTGTTACAGGATATATTACATTGCTAAATACGTGGAGTAGGTGCTATGTAACTACACAAGTAATGGCTACTAAAAATTAACGTTCACTTTGGTAGGCAAATATCTAAATTGCATTTAACTCTAGTTCTATTCCTTCCAGTCTCTACTCCCTCTATTTCAATTCTATGTTAGACCCTAAGAGACTAAAAAGAAGCATAAAACATAATTCCTTTCCTCAAAGAGTGTGATGTATCTGGTTTGGATGATACGAGATAAACCAAGTAAAAAGGTAACTAAGAAAAGAAGTAAATACCAAATAAGTGATACAGAGAATAAGCATTATCTAAGATTTTGTTTTAGACTAGGATTGAACTGGGCTTTGTAAGAAGATAAGGATTTTAGTAGAGAAGAGGAAAAGAGTGGGCTTTACAGACCAGGGGTAATGTGTACTTATGTAAATGACTAGAGTCGAGAAAGTTAGAGTTTTGAGCACAGGACAAGTCATAGACTAACCTGGGGAAGAGGAGTCTTGTTTGGGAGACAGGAAAGAAGGCAAAATACTAAGTAGGTGAGGGCCATATTGTGAGAACTTTGAACTTTGAAACTGGATTTTTCCCTTTAGGCAGTGGGGAATCAGACAGGTTTTTAAATTCACTATTAAGTGACATACCTGTTTACCTGTGTCACTTAATAGTGAATCTGTTCTGCATGGATTGAAGGGGGAAAGGTAGGAAGCATGCTGAGAGAGGGAGAAATTGCGGTGGTCCCAGTGTGACCGGGTAGCAATGGTCATGACAGTGATTAGTAAAAGGAAAGAAATTAAGTAAGTCATAACTGACTAATGAGAAGCACAGGTTTTAAGGCATGGAATGCATCTTGCAAAGTATTTAGTCCAACATCCTCAAGGATGAAGAAAGAGATCAACATAGAAAGATAAAACAATTTAACTAAGTTATACTAACTTGTAACAAAACCATAGCTAGAACTTTTAAGATTTTAAATTTGTTATTCTTTAATGCAGTACATGATTACATTTTTTCATCATATAGCTGTGCATTTATCATCAAAATCGACTTTTTGTGTGTGTGTGAAAAAATAATATATATACAAAAATGCAATAAATTTCAAAGCACATTGCAACAATTAATTGGAGAACAGATTTCAGACTTGGGCGTGGGTTATAATTCCACAGTTTTAGGTTTTTACTTCTAGCTGCTCTAAGATACTGGAGACTAAAAAAAATATCAATATAATGGTTCAGCAATCATACTCATTTGTTAAACCCTACCTTCTCTATATAACTCCACTGCTGATCTTTCTCCCACTCTTTAGGGGTATTTGGGCTATGCCTGTTCTAACTTTTTCATGTTGGAAGGGGCTGTCATATATATGGGATAAGGGGATGGAACTAGTTGATATTCTGGAGAGGTTGGCCTTTCTGCATTTAAGGACTTATGTGGATATTGTGGGTTTCTGGAAAGTTACCCTAGTGCAAGGAAGATAAATTTAATACTGGTTTTAAAGGCATTTCTTAAAGTTGTGTCATGCTGGGGACACCAGCCCAACTGGAATGTACTTGCCAGCTGGCGAAACCCTGCTCTTAAGAGCGAAACCTTAAGATCTGACAGGTATTTATAGGGCAGAAGCCAATTGCGGATCAGGAGGGCTTCTCTGGCACTGCTCCTAATAAATCACAGGTGCCAACCAAAGGACATTATATCTGACTTTGTTTTGGCTGCCTCCCTGAGGGACTGCTCTATTGTCATAGCTATAGAGTCCTTTTTTTTTTTTTAAATGCAATTTTATTGAGGTGTAGTCACACACCATCCAAAGTACATAATCACTGGCTTCCAGTATGATCACATATTTGTGCATACATCCCCATGATCAATTTTAGAACAGTTTCACTACTACAGAAAAGAAACAAAAATAAAAAATAAAACCCAAATCCTCCCATTCCACTTATCCCCCATTATTGAGCCATAGTATTAGTGTGATACATTTCTTACTATTGATGAAAGAATATTAAAATACTACTGTTAACTATAGTTCATATTTTACAATAGATATATTTTTTCCATATACCCCTCCTATTATTAACACTTTATTACAGTTGTATATTTGTAACACAAAAAGGATCTCTGCCTCCAAATCATTTTTCTTTGATACTTGAAAGTCTATCATTACAGCTTTCGATCTTTGGTTTAGGACAGTTCTTCCCCCATCAAAAGGCAAATGTGTTAAGAGGGAATAATACACTAAGACATGTTCGGTCAATTACATGTTAGTGTGGACAAGATCTGATTTTTACCTGAGACAACTACCTGAAGTTAGTGAGGAAGTGTGTACAAGGGTTAAAGAGGAAGGTGGAACGAGAAGGAGTGACGTTCAGAACATTTAGTACTGCTAAGACCCGTAAGGAAGTTCCTGAAAATGGGGTATAAATAGGGAAGATGAAAGTCAAGAAAAACAAACAGCTCTGAAATTTAACCTTGAGCAACAGAAAGTGTAGAAAATCACAAAGCTTTGTACTACTTGAAGGCTTAATTTACTTTTCTCCATCTCTGACTTCACCTTCAAAATCTACCATCAAAGTGTTTTTGAGGCTATCCTATCAAAGAAAGATTGTGGCATCTCACAAATGAGCAAATAAAGAATGCATTCAGTGGCATCAATGATCGTTTGCACATGGTTTTAAATTTCTGTGCAGATAAAAATAATCTCTTAAATTGTAAAAACAATCTTCTAGAATAAAAGCATAGTCACTGCTCCCTCACCAGCATTAACACAGCACTATGCTTTGTTCAAACCTCCATTACAACTCTCAATCTACTCACCTGTTTGCCTTCCCACTAGCTCATAAGCATTGAGCAGGTGGGACAAACACTTTTTGAATATTTATGTGTGTTTCTTTAACACCTAAGCCAGTGTAGGCATGCCAGAAGAAAAGGATTGGGAAAAGGAGAATTAAAATGAGACTCAATATTGTATAAGTGGTAATTCTACCTGATCACAAAGAAAGTCAAAAGGCCCATGCCCACAGTGTTTCTTCTTATGATTCAGACATTTGCATCTTTTTTTTTTTTTGCCATAAAGCATATAAATGTCTTATTATTTTATACTTCTGAGTGTCACATCCTGTTTAATAACACAGGAAACCAATCACCTACAAGGATGGTTGGTTTTGAAAAAACCAGAGCCTCTTGTATCTCATGCTAAGAAAGTGGCTCCTAATATTTTTGTACAATTCTGAAACTGTCTGAAAATCTAATGAGAACAATGGATCCTCTTCCTAGAAAAATGCACATGTACAATATCTTGTCTCATTTTAGGAGCTAAAGAATGAAGTTCACAAACTGGGTTACAATGAAGCCTTATTAGAACTATGAATGGAAAAGGTACTAAGAACCAGGCTTTATCTAATTTTTCTCTAAAAATTAGATAATTGGACATGGTCAGTGTTTCACACCAACAACTCACATGTGAAGCACCTGGGGTTCAGGTAGGGGGATGTCTATGCAATGATACTGTGAGTCAGGATTGTTGTCTATGCAATGATACTGTGAGTCAAGATTGTATACTTTGCATGCTTTGTATGGTATGTGAATATATCTCAATAAAGTAGCAAAAAAAAAGAAAAAACCACCACAGAATTGTACACTTTAAGTGAGTGAACTATATTATATGTGAATTATATGCCAAAAAAGCTATTAAAGTAGCATGCAAACAAAGAATAATTTCCTTTGGGGGCATTTACAGAAAGGTACCAAGGAGGGGTGACATTTGTGCTAAGATTTTTATTGTTCATGTCTTTAAAAATGAGAAAATAAAATATAGCAATAATTAACCAGAATACTACATTTCCTGAGCATGCTGCTCTTGCAATTATAGACTTCTATATAAAGAAGTTCATTAATTAGAAGTTGTTAAACAGTGTTAAATACAATCACAGGCAAACAAGCAAACACTAGTAGTCATTTGTATTATGTAAGAACCTTCATGGTATAAGTAACTATCATGAAAGACAACATATAGTGGATTTTGAATTAAGGAACTCCAATTATTAGAAAACTCTGAATTGGATGGATAGCAAAGAAAACAACAGACTAAAACAAAGACAGCAAGATGGATAAAAATGGATATTCCATGGCAAGTGTAAGAAATCTTGGTATAAACATTGTTAAAATGAAAATGCAAATATGAAAGAAATAAATCTAGACAGTCACTTTGAATATACTTGCAGCAGTTTATTATCAAGCAAAAGAAAAAATAACTATGGTCAAAAAACCCCAAAACTCTGAATATCATGAAACTGTAGCATAATAAAAATGAGAAGTGTTCTTCAGTTAGGTTAGTCATAAAGTTTTTCTAATTCTAAATTTCTGACATGAAAAATAACGGGGTACATCCAATGACCAGAGTCGATCTTATAATCATTAGGAAATACTTCTGAGAGAAGACATTTGTGAGATTTGAAAGATATTATTTTAAAGACAATGTTTCAATATTCTATACATGGTATCATTTCTGGAATAATTATATTTTACATTCGGGCACATTAAATGTTTAGTGAAGAAGTTGTTAATTTTATAGACTTAGTCCAAAAACATACATTTTTCTACAGACTTTGTAAATTAATGGAGGCAGCTTATTTCAAACAAGTTGAATTTTACAGCAAAGAGCTGTACTATTTGCTAGCCATTTTAATTTTCTGGAATTATGTATTTAATTTAATTATGTATGTGAATGAACCTGTGGTACATTTGGTGAGGCAAAATAAGCCAGAAACAAAACAGCAAATATCATATGGTCTCATTTAGAAAATATTTATAAGAAAACAGGGGCCTAGATTGTAAGCTCTTATAGCAGTCACATTTAGTCCAGAGTGGTGATTATTATTTCTGGATTTTAAGAGGTGGTTTTATATACATATATATCTGGTATTTAGAGATAAGAATGAAGCTGATCAGGTTGGGATTAAGGTAATTCAGGATACAGGGGTAAGGAAGGCATTGTTTTTATTTTAGAACCTCATCTACTCTTTGAAACCAAGAAAGAAAGGTTTATTTTGTTCAGAACCTAAATATTCTATAGCACATAATCTAATTCAACCTCCCTGAAAAGACCACTTAAACAATTTAAATACAGGAAGCCCAGAATCAAAATGGGAGCCTTTATCCCTGTATAGCTTAATATAATGCCTGGATAAATCCCAGAGTATATTAAGCAGAAAATAAAAAAACATTGGCAAAGTACTTTGAGGGACGGGAGAAAAAATATGAAACTATTAAACTTTATCACTGGGGAAACCTCTATCAATAGGCCAAGTCCTAGATGTTGAGGCTTGCTCTTGTGAAGCTTATGTATGCAGCGGAGAAGCTTAGCCTACCTATAATTATGGCCAAGAGTTACTTCTGGAGGACCTCTTGCGTTGCTCAGATGTGGTCTCTCTCTCCTTAACCTCAACTTTACAAGTGAAATCATTGCCCTCCTCCTTACGCGGGACATGAAATCCGGGGTTGAAAGTCTCCCTGGCAGTATGGGAGATGACTCCCAGAGATGAGCCTGGCTCTGGTACCATGTGTTCAACAATGCCACCCTGACCAAAAGGGGGAAAGAAGAGTAATAGATAAGGTGTCAGTGGCTGAGAAAATTTGAATAGAGTTGAGAGACTATTCTGGAGGTCACTCTTACATGTGCTTCAATTAGACACTGCTACCATCATAGCTTGCCAACCCCCAACCAAAACCATTGCAGCCAATCCTAAAGAACACCTAGGACAATTCATAAGATTCTACAAAGGTTTCATGCACTAGGGTAACTTTCCAGAAACCTACCACCTCCAGATGGGTCTCTGGATCAGATAAGTCCTGAAAACCCTCTTCAGAATGTCAACTAGTACCATCCCTCTTCCAATATATATATTTTTGGCATGGGCAGGCTCCAGGAATCGAACCCAGGTCTCTGGCATGACAGGTGAGAATTCTGCCACTGAGCCAAAGTTGCACCACCCCCCCTTCCCATATTAACAACAGCCCTTTCCAATGTGAAAAAGGTAGAATGAGTATAGCCCAAATACCCCTAAAGAGTGGGAGAAATATCAAAGGTGATGTTGGAGTTATACAGAGAAGGCTGGGTTTAACAAGTGAGTATGATTACTGAATTATGATACTGGTATTTCTTTTAGTATCCAGTATCTTAGAGCAGGTAGAGGTAAAAACCTAAAATTGTGGAATCATAATCCATATCAAAGTCTGAAATCTGTTCTATAACTAATTGTTGCGATGTGATTTGAACTTTATTGCATTTCTGTACAAATATTAATTTTCACAAAAAAAGAAATAAAAGTCCATTGTGATGATAAATGCACAGCTATATGATGGTATTATGAACGATTCATTGTATTTTGGATGATTATATGGTATGTAAATATATATCAATTAAAAAATAATTAAACGATTGCTCGGTGGGAGCATTTTGATTGTTTCCATGAAGATGTGACCCACCCAATTGTGGGTGGTAACTTTTGATTAGATGATTTCCATGGAGGTGTGTCTCCACCCACTGAAGGTGGAGTTGCTTGCTGGAATCCTTTAAAAGAGGAAACATTTTGGAGAGAGAGTTCCTTTTGGTAAAGCCACATGAAAGCCAGCAGATACCACCATGTTCGCCATGTGCCCTTCCAGCTGAGAGAAATGTTGAATGTCATTGGCCTTCTTGAACCAAGGTATCTTTCCCCGGATGTCTTAGATCGGACATTTCTATACACTCAATTGGGACATTTTCTCAGTCTTAGAACTGTAAACTAGCAACTTATTAAATTCCCCTTTTTAAAAGCCATTCTGTTTCTGGTATATTGCATTCTGGCAGCTAGCAAACTAGATCTAGCATCAGCATAAGATAGGGTTCTATAACTGTCGGGGGATAAATGTGATTATCAGAGTTGAATGCAAAATTAAAAATATGGATGAGGATTCAAGTGTTTCCTGCATTCTCTAAAATAACTTCTATGATATGCAATTTAGGCTCACTAAAGGTTTAAATTGTAACACTAATATATTATTCCCTTCTGAGTTCTCACTGAATGCCTCCCAAAGCTGAAATTTCTGACATTTGATAAGTTTCTGCATTAACTGTTATACATTTCTTACACTAATAAATTCTCCTTTTGTGGGCTTCGTTTGAATAAAAGACTAGAACATTTCATACATTATTGCAAAGATAATCTTTCTAATGTTGCTTATCAATATTGAATTAAAATCTATATTCATATTGGGAAGGTTTTCCCACACAAAAAAAATTAAATGAACAAAGAAGAAGGTGGAGTTATAAAAGAGAAGTAGGATTTTAACAAATGAGTATACCTCATGAATAATTAACACTGATATTTCTTCCAGTCTCCAGTGTCTTAGAGTAGATAGAAGGAAAAGCCTAAAATTGTGGAACTGTAACCCATATAAAATTCTGAAATCTGTTCTGCAATTGTTGTGGTGTTTTGAAATTTATTGCTTTTAGATATATATATTTTTCACAATAAAAAAACTTGGAATATAAATAAAAACAAAATGAAACATTACAATGAGTAGAAAATAACTCTCCCACAAACAGCAATTCCTCAGTTTTCCTCCACTTTGCTGCCAGTTTCATATGTATTCTTACCAAATTTCCACTTCTATTTGTATTTGTTTCTTACCTCCATTCTGATTCCCTCACCTGGCAGTTTATGTGCCCAGATAATACATATACACTGAAACGACACACCCTAGATTTTCTACAACAGCCCAAACTTCTGTTCTCTTTGTCAAACCAAATATGACATTTGCCCTCGCTTTTATAAAAGATCTATACTGTTTATTTTTTGCATAGTAACATCCAGCATTTCCTAACCAGAAAGCAAAATATATCATCTGAAACCTAGATTAGAAAACATTTTTAAAATGAAATTTCACTAGTTGGAAAAACCAAAGATGTTATACTATTCAAGCTGTTTTAAAATATAAAGGAATAGAGGGAAATAACTAAGTTTTTCTCATATACTATAAACAATGCAAAATATATAACGAAATACTTAAAAAACTGTAGACTTCTAACCAGTGTTCTATACTTTTTCCTTTCTATACACCTACAAAAAAATACTATTCTTCTAGTTAAAAGAGTGAACAGTAAAATTAGGCTAAATGAATACAAATTAATATGCTATTTTTAACCAAAATAAAGACAATTTAGAGAAAGAATACATTAATGTCAGCTCAGTTTAAATTCCCTTATGGTCCTTCAGAAATGGAAGGCAATTTCATCAACTGGTTTAAAAATAACAATGAAATAAAGAACAGCACAAACAAGACTACCTTGGCCTCTGGCTTCTTTCAACATAGAAATAAAAAGGAGAAAGTAAGCCAGCAGATATATAGTAAAGAAACTTCCACTTTAATAAATCATTTTTTTCAGGAAAAGAAGTCTGTAAAATCTGTGATTTAGCTTTAGGTGAATAAAATGAACAGCAATTGATTTTGTACCTAGGGAGTGATTCTTCTTCCACCAGTTATAAATTTATCTGTTAAATGTCAGTAGAATAGGGTGGGTGGTCTCATGCTTTGAATAATTTATTTGTACATTTAAGATTTAGGATGTATTTACAATCGTACACCCATATTTTCAGGTGGGTAATTTGGGCATTTTGCATTTGCAAAATGAGCCCAGCCTGGTTTGGGAACATATAGGAGGGGCACCAAACTCAGACTTGGGAGAAAAAAAGGGGTATCAGAGATGGAACCTCCACAAGAAAGCAATGTTTAAGCTGAGACATATGAAGAAGGTAGAAATAGGTTAGATGTATGAAAAGAAAGTTATAGACAGAGGACAGTGTATATTTCTATCAATGAGATGGATAACCCCAACAATGATCAATTTACAGCATAGAATTCTAGAGAGTATTCTCTAACTTGGTCTACAAAGTGGATCATTTTGAAAATGAAACTTTTTAAAATAATGGTAACCTTGGAATTTTGTGACCATGTTGAGAAAGTAATAGACAAAGTAAAAACCATTTACACAATATCTATTTTTATACAATAAATGTCATGGTATTTTTAAGTCTTTGCACAAAAGGACCTTTCAAAAATACATATCATTAGATTATTCTGTCATGATGAGATAACTGTCTTAGATCTAAGACACAAAGGATATGAATAAACAGGACATACTGAATGACTATTAATTCTATATTGACAAAAAGTCGCAAAAAAATAAACAAACTAGTTTTATGAGGATTCCCAGGCACCCTTTACCCAGTTTCACCTAAAGGTAACATACAATGTAACAATAGTCTATTATCAAATCCAGGAACTTGACATTGGCACAGCACTATAGAGCCTAATCAAATTATACTAGTTTTAACAAGCACATTAATGTGCATGCACGTGTTCTATGAAATTTTATCAGTTGTATGGATTCATGAATGCTCTACAACAGATTCAGAATGTGTTCCATCACCAGAAAGAAGCTCCCTCACACAACCCCTTTATAGTCACATCTATAATCGTTTCCCCATTATCACTAACTCTGGCAACTACTGGTCTGTTTTCTATGACTGTTATGTCATTTCAAGAATATTAAAAAATTGGAATCATACTGTACATAACTGTTTGGAGATCGGCTGTTTTCACTCAGTATGACCTTGAGATCCATCTAAGTTGTGTGTAATAATACTCTGTTCCTTTGTAAAGCAGAGCAGCATACCATTACCAGATGCATCACGGGCTGGTTTATCATACACTTGGAAGGACATTTGGGTTGTCTCCAATTTCGGGCAATTACAAATAAAGCTCCTTTAATATCTGTGTAATAGGCTTTTGTGAACCTAAATACCCAAGGATGTGATGCTGGGTTGTATGGTAGATTTATGTCTAATTTTATAAGAATAGTCTGTTTTCCAGAGTGACTGTACCATTTTACATTCTCACCAGCAATGTCTGAGAGAGCCAGTCAATCCATATCCTCACCAGGACTCGCTATTGTCAGTGTTGGGTTGGGTTTTTTTTTTGCTATTTGAATATGTATGAAGTAATATTTCATCATGGTTTTAATTTGCACTTTTTGATGGCTAATGATTTTGACAAGGCCTTATGTGGTTATTTGCCATCTTATACACCTTCTTTCGACACTTAGCATTTTTAAAAATACATCTGAAAAAGGAAGTGACTGCATTCTCTAAGCTCTTGTAGATAATTAAATAGTAAGATAATGAGAATAAATATACAGTAATCTAATGAGGCTTTATGAATAAAAAGTTGAGACATACATAGGCATAGATAATGTAATTTAATTTATTTAGAAAAAATCATTATAGGAATGATTTGATTAAAGCTATTTCTTATGACAACACAGGAAAGGCACTCAAGAACCACAGGAGATACAGCAGATGCAGTCAGTGCCTCTCCCATACCCTCTGGCCCCAACCATTTCCCCTTGCTCCAAATTTCATCCAACAGCAAAGATCTGCATCTCTACATCTGAGGGCTTCTCCCCTGAACTGTTAAATGTTGCTATGCCTTCTATACGTACCAGATAGGGAATTAATTTCCTCTAGATGACAGTTCATAACTAATAACAGGAAATACACCCACTCTCCCACATTTCAGGTTAGTTGATTCTAACCAATTTTTATATTAATTTCCCCAGAATTTCTCCATAGAATAAAGCTCCAGAAACTTAATATGGTGGTTGGCTTAATAACTTCATTAACTGCACTACCTTCCCTGTATTATTTCTTGACATCCTTGCCAGTGTTTCCTACAACTCCTAAATGGGTTACTTGTTCTAAAATTCCTGCCCAGGTTATTTCACTGGGGAAACCACCCAACATAAAAAAATTTTCTATAAAAATAAAAATATTTGGAAAATAATAACCAGTGATAATGAGATGTATATATATCTTCCTTTTCTCTACTATTTACTTTTTCTAATTTGTAAATTAACAGTATTTTCCTCTGCATATTAAAAACATCATTTCAAATATGCCCATTACAATAAAATTCAATAATAGAGAAAAATTATATATGTCTATGAATATAAATGTTATAGTGAGCACAAAACACAAATACATGAATGCTTACTATAAAGTTACAATAATTAGGACAGCACAACATTGGAGAAAGAATAGACATATAGATTGATAGAACAGAATATAGACTCCAGAAATATTTTACACAATTTATTTTGGAGAAAAGTACAAAGGCAATTAAAAGGACTAAAGGGGGAAAAAAGGCTTTAAGAAAGGATAGAGGAATAACTTGACATCTGTGTGCCAAAGCAAAGAAAAAAAAAAGGACCTCTCTTCTACACCTCACCCCATATGTGAATATTACCTCAAAATGGATCAGAGACCTAAATGTTGAGAGTAAAAGTATAAAATTTCTGGAAGAAAACCCAGAACCCACCCCCCCACACACACAAAAGCAACAAATGGTGCTGCAATAAGGGAATAGTCACATGGCTAAAGAATGAAATGTGATCCCCCACCATATAGCATACAAAATAAAAATCTAGGCCCTTCACATAAGAATATATACAGAGAGCAAATAAGAAGAAAATGTGCTCAACATCATTAGGAAAGTGTAAACTAAAACAAAGATACAATGATAAAATAACAAAAACTGACAATACCAAGTGCTGACAAGGATGTTGAGACCTGAAATTCCCACACACTGCTGGTAGGAATGCAAAATGGTACAGCCCCTGTGGGAAACAGTTCGGCAGTTTCTTATGAAATTAAATATACGCTTACCCTATGACCTAGCAATCTCATTCCTAATAAATGAAAATTTATGTTAAATCAAAAATGTATCCACAAATGTATACAGTATAGTGGCCTCCTTCACAAATAACAAAAACTGCATACAATCCAGAGGTTTCTCTAGTTGGGACTGGATACCAAAATGATGGAATACTACTCAATGATAAAATGAAACAAACTAATGATATACAATTAGATGGATGAATCGCAGATGCCTTTATGCCACCTGAAAGCAGCCAGACTCAAAAAGCAGTGTACCTAACGATTTCACTTATATGAAACAGTGAAAAAGGCAAAACTATAGGGACAGAAAACGATGGAGTACTGAATTTGATTTTACCATATTTAAAAGTGTCTAAGTTGAAAAAAAATGTATAAGTTGGCTTGCTACTATTTCACGGAAGCTGGCAAAAACATGAAACTCCTGTCAGAAACAAAGGGCTTTATTACTCATAGCAAGGCACAAGAACATCAGCATATTGACATCAGTCTTCCTCACCCAAAGATACATGTGCATTATGTGATATTGGCCAGATGGATGCTGTACATGCAGTAGGTTTACGTGGCAGCTGAGGGACACTGAGTTTGGGGAAACCACCAATTTTACAACAAGCAATAACTAATTCTGATCTTCATCTGGGAACAAACGTTACCTCAGCTCTCAAATTTATGAGCTGTAAAAACAACTCTAATAAATACCCCAAGAAAAAGAGAAGTCAGAGCCTTACAGTCTTGGCACACCAAGGGAAAAGGACTGTCTCTGATGACCAAAACAGAGGAGCAATTGCTAAGAGCTAAGGTACAGAAAGATATTGACTACAAAGTAGCATGTGGAAATATTTTTCAACGATGGAACTGTTTCATAGCTTGTTTGTGGTAGTGGTTACATGATTGCATGTATTTGTTGCTATAATTTGTAGAAATGTACACTAAAAAGATTTGACTTTACTGTACATAAATTACAGCTTAATTTAAAAATGGAAAAAAAAGTAAATCTTAAGAAAAAAAAAAGATATTTAGGAACCTGTGATAAATCCCTGGTATCCCTCTCTGCATCTGTCTAATTTCAGTTGCCAACTACTTAACAATATTTCCAAGCATTCTTTTGAAGTTAAAACAATTTTCCTTTCAGATAAACAACCTATCCAAATTTATTACATCAGGACACATGGTTTCTAATTTTCAAATTTTTACAAAAATTTCTCATGAAAAAATAACTTAAATTGGCAAAACATAATACAGTAAAAATCAGTATAGTTTACTGTCAGCTTTCTGTTCTGTAAATTAAGATATCCAAAATACAAAAACACTTTGGCAGACTTCCCTTCACCCTGCTACCATAATATTAACTGACAAATGGGATAAATTCTGAAAATTATTAAATTGCCATTTTTCATGGGTTTCCTATTGACCAGTGATCTAAACACCCATTTTAGTTAAGAAGGCTTTTAATAGAATGCAACATCTGTTTTATGTTACATTGAAGAGAGCAAAATTCTTCTTCCCTGACTGGATTATTAATGCTCATGCCTTCTACAGAATTATATTCTTCATTTGTAGCTCCACACTGGCTCTCTTAAAGGACTACAGACCCTGTACTGTAACACATTTTCCAGCTAAATGTACAATACTATAGATACCATAATTTTAATGTGACATGCTGGTATTCCTTTTTCAAACCACAAATGCATTTTTATTCTTAATCACAAATTTAAATTTCCTGTATATTCTCACCCACTAGGCATTTTTCTTTTAAAACAGCTGAATAAAAATAGATGATTTCAATTTTTTGTAATGTCATTTTTATAGACCTCTCCTACCTAAAGTTTAGATTAAAAAATGAAAAGATTTATTTTTTATCCTTAAGCTTAAGCAACATTATAAAATACTTCTACTTAATAAGAAGGATATAAATTAGTTTGTGGTACATGTAAAATTATTTAAAATAATAGACTTGCATCAAATTTGAGACAGATACCTTTAACAAAGGCATTCTTCTAATGTTCAAATCTAGAATTATTTTAACGTGAACATGAGGCACTCAAAATTGGACATTTCTCATCTTGTTTCTGAGATTTATACCAAGACTTATCTGAAACCATCTTAAGTTTCACTGATGAGATGAAGATAATGATGGAGTAATTGTATTTCTATTACATACAGATTTTCTTGGTGTACAATATTTTGTTCATTATGAAAGAATTCTAACAAAATTGAGACAAACCACATCATTACTGATGACTCTCAATTAGTTTTTCAGTTCATTTCTCTTGCCTCACTCTAAAAAAACTACATATGGTTTAAACCACTCGTACTTTTTACTTTGTGCCAATACTCAAACCAATCTTTCTTGTGTTGAAAACATTCCCATGAATAATTATAAGTGTCTCCAAAAAGACCAGATGGTAATATACTCTAGAGCAGATCTTGAAGTGAACCATAAATTTATATTTTCATAGTCTCATCATCATAATACCATTCTTTATGCTACGCCACTAAAAAAATTGGTGATAGAAGCAATATGAGTATATTGTGTAGTTAAAAAGATATACAGTTACGTTAGGGTCTTTCATAACTACACACATAGCTCCAAACACATCACTCATGTGCTATAGCTCAGAAAGTCAGCTTGATAGAATATGACATTACTAATCACAATATGTAGTGGTATTTTGCATTAGCAAAACATTTCTATTTAATTAAAACTCAAGAAATATAATTTAGGTAAAGGCAGCAAATGATTTAAAGTTTAAGAAATAGAAATATGTGCTAATGTTATATAGTACTGCCAACAATTTTATTTTGTTATTCTTCCGGGATATATAATTAAATTATTCTGGCCTTGCTATTTGAATTGCAGTAAAATGACTTGTATAATCATTCATCACTCTATTTATTTAAGAATATCATGTTCATGAGTAATAAAAATCAAAAGGGTTTTCGAAACTGGAAGCATGATTGAAAACTCCCAAAACACACTGTAGTATCTAAAATTAAATTTGGCCATTTCCTTGCATCTGTAAACAATAAAACATAGCGAAAGAGTGGCTTATTTATGTACTTTTAGACATAAGGTTCAATAGTGATGCAAAATATCACTCATATATTCTTCAGCATTAAATTATTCTTATAGTTCAATACTATGAATGTATAAAATTGCATGGCAATGGAAGAATGGGGGAGAAAAGAAAGAATAAAAACAAGAAGAGAGAAAAGTTTAAATAAAGACAGGAGGGCAGGCCATGGTGGCTCAGTGGCAGAGTTCTCATCTGCCATGCTGGAGACCTGGGTTTGATTCCTGGTGCCTACCCATGTAAAAAAAAAAAAAAAATAATAATAATAATAAAAAATAACGACAGGAAATACAAATGGGGAAAGGGAGCAGACTGCAGGATCTCTGTATCCTGTGAATATCCTCCTTTGCATATTGGCACTGGACTTGTTTTGAGATTCACAGGTTCACAGCAAGAAGAGAATTTTTTGCACCTGTTTAAGGTGATGTTTGTAGTTGCCAAGTTGACAAGGCGTGGACATGTGGCAGTTAGATTCAGTTGTCAACTTGGCCAGGTGAGCGTACCTAGTTTTGTTACTGCGCACATGAGCCAATCGTACGTGAACCTCATCTGTTGCTGATTTACATCTGCAGTGGGCTAGGAGGCGTGCCTGCTGCAATGAAGGACGTTTGACTTAATTGACTGGTGCTTAAATGAGAGAGTGCAATGTAGCACAGCCTAAGCAGCTCAGCATTCCTCATCTCAGCACTAGCAGCTCAGCCCAGGCCTTTGGAGATGCAGAAAGAAGTCACCCCGGGGAAAGTTGTTGGAACCCAAGGGCCTGGAGAGAACACCAGCAGAGACCATCCTGTGCCTTCCCACGTAAGAAAGAACCTCAGCGGAAAGTTAGCTGCCTTTCCTCTGAAGAACTAACAAAATAAATCCCCTTTTATTAAAAGCAAAAAAAAAAAAAAAGGTTAGAAAAAAATATCTTTCCAAAAAGTATTTTATCTTTTTGAGTACTGCTGTAAAGTTGGTTTATAGTTTATATATAATCTGTTAATTTAAGTGCTTCAAATAATTTAAAATCCAGTCATTTTATTGATTCTGTTTGTAAAAGTTCTTCACTTCATTTTATTGGGTATTCTACAATAGAATCAACAATCATAGTGTTCATTTTATTTCCTTATTTCTAGTTTTATATTTAACTTTCTCTTATCTGAGTTGGCTATCAATGTCAGTACAGTTTTTAAAGGCAATGATAATGAAAATTCTTGTCTAGTATGTAACCATTAAGTAAAATGCTAGAATAGGGGCTAAGAAAATAATGTGTTAAGAAAGTATACATCTGTTATCATGAATGGATGATTTTCCAGTACCAACAAAGATCCCATTTTGGCTTTTGTTTCATTGATGTGAGTCCAAAATAAGAGACTTTTCTAACATTGAACCATCTGTGCATTCCCAGAATTGATACAAATTGGTCATCATCTATTAGTAATGTGCTAACGGCTTCTGTTTTGAAATATTTGAGATTTTTTTATAATAACAGTCATAAGTAGTATTAATCTGTAGTTTTCTTTTAGTTTTATGCTATCTTGTTCTTCATTCTGCTGTCTTTGCTCGGTTATGGCATGCCAGTGAGATGCCAGTTTCTTAAAAAAGAATCTAGAGTTGTTTTTGTTTTCTTTTAACCTATGATTCAGAATGGTTTAGAATTATCTTTGGAATTATCAGGACCTTATAAGGTTTGGCATATTTTCCCAGTGAAACCATGTAGGACTATGCTCTTGGAGGAAGAAGCTCTTTGACAATCTACTCTATTGTACAGTTGCAAAGCATTCATTCACTCAGATTTTCTATCTCTTTTAAAATGAATTTGAAAATGTATTTCTCTTGGAAAATAATTCATTCCATAAAGTAATGCATTTCATCCAGAGAATATAAGACATTGTTTTTCACATATCATATTAGTAAACACACTCAGATTGAGCATATGAATCGGTAAGGACATGTTAAACAGACCAATACATTTAGTTCTGGTAGAAGCAAAAGTTGGTAAAACTTTCATGTGGTGAAATCTGACAACTTCTATAGAAACTTACGATGACTGTGCCCTTTGAGCCAGTGTCGGGGATTGAATCATGTCCTCCACAAAGAGCATATTCAGGTTCGAACCCCTGTTTAATGGGATGAACCCATATATAAATAGGACTTCTGAAGATGTTATTAGTTCAGGTAAGCTCAAACTGAATGAAGGTGGGCCTTAATGCAATATGGCTGAAGTCCTGACAAGCAAAGGAAATCTGGTATAAAGAGAAGAGGAGCAGCCAGAAGCTGGAGTCAATAAACTTGGAAGAGAAAGAAGATTCCACCATGTGCATTGCCATGTGACAGAAAAGGCAAGGATTACTGGCATCTAGCCCCAGAACACCAGTTTTCAGGGAGAAAGCATCACCATCTGATGCCTCTGGTTTGGACCTCTCTTAGCCTCAAAACCATAAGCCAATAAATTCCCACTGTTTAAGTCGATTCATTGTAAGGTGTTTGTTTTAGCAGCCAGGAAATTAATAAAGCCAGCAATTCTACTTCTAGGAATTTATTATACAGATATACAGGTAGAAAATGACATGTAAGGTTCTCAATGAAACATCTTTGAGTCACCCAAATGTCCAACAATAGGGGATTCATTGCACAAATATATAATAGAATGACAATTAGAGAATAGAAGGGAATATTATTGCCATTAAAAAGAATTAGCCAAATCCATTTCATACTGATGTGGAACAATCTCCACGATATACTAATAAGACATAAAAACTCAAGACACAAAACTGTGTATACAGTATGCTAGTATATGCATAAAACGTACATTTAATAGGGATGGACATAATTGTAAAGGAACAGAGTATGTCTATAAGGATACACAGGAAACTGTGTTACAGGGATATCTAGTGAAGTGAACTGGGTATATGTAGCATAGAGATAAGAAAATAATTCTATTTCATATTATATATTTTATTCTACATTATGAATTTTAGACTATATGCCTATTAGTTATCTGTACAGTATAGTTGCTTAAAACAACAAAAAACACCTCATACAGTTTTTGTATCTTAGAAATCTAGGAGAAGCTTAGCTGAGCAATCCTGGATCAGGTAATCTCATAAAACTGCAGGAATAAACTGGCCAGGATTCCAATCACTTGAAGATTTTATTTGGGCTGGCTCATTCACATGGCTGACATGTTGGGGTGAGTTAGTGGCAGAAATGTTCAATTCCTCCCCATGCTGGGCCCTCCATAGGTTGATGAGTGTCCTTATGATACAGAAGTTGAATTCACCATTATGGATGTTTCACAAGAAAATAAGTAGAGGGCCACGGTGGCTTAGCAGGCCAGAATGCTTGCCTGCCAGGCCAGAAGACCCGGGTTCGCTTCCCGGTGCCTGCCCATGTGAAAAAAAAAAAAAAAAGAAAATAAGTAGAAGCAATGCCTTACAACATCTAGCTTCAGAAAGTACACCATCATTGCCAAAAATGTTATTTATTAGAAGCAAGTCATTAAGCCTGGCTCATATTCAAGAGCAGGAAAATGAGGCTTCCCCTTTAAATGGAGGAGTATCTAAGACTTTGTAGGCATACTTCTTAAAAAAACAAAGTGTGTAGTTTATATTTTAAAAGTACAAAAATTCATTCAATTCTGTAGAAGATGAACTGTCATCACTAATTAAAAGGATAATGGAGAGTATTAGTAGATAACACACTTCAATGCAGAATGAACATTTGCTGACATTTCATAAAGACTCCTAACACATGCATCTTGAGGTCACAATAGTTACAGCAGAAACTTAAGGAATATACAACTAAAAATTCAGAAGTACCTGAGAATTTAGAAGGTACTTTAGAAGTACCTGAGAATACTAATACTACTATCAAATGAAACTACCTTTATCCAATGCAATTTATCACTATGTATTATTTACTTCATATGCATATTTTGCAAAAATACTGTGAAATTAACCACAAATCATTAATGATTATGATGATGATTATGAAATACAATTAGAATTATCACAATGTTTTTGTGTGTCAGCCCTTTATCTACTAGTACATATTATCCATACCCCTATTTTATGGTGTACAAATGAGCAAAGTGAAGCACAGAACAATTGAGCAAACCCGCCCAAGGTACAGCAAGTAAAAACTTTGCCATATACTTCAAAATATATGGTTCCAAGAATTGAGTAATGTTCTCAAGAAATGTGCTATACTTAGTCTACTTTTCCTTGATTTGGAATACTATTCCTATGTTATTTTTCCTAAGACTGTGCTTATTTATTTATTTATTTATTTATTTTTATTTTCCTAAGATTGTGTTTTAGTGACTGTGAAACTATATGACACAAATTGAGCATACTTAAAAAAAAAAAAAGCAAAACATATTCGCTCTCCCAAACTGATAAAAATTGTAACTATGTAAACATACACACATAGACTCATACAAGTAAAGAAAATAAAAACAAGAAAGAGAAAGTTGTCACTTTTCTCTGCTTTTCAATTTTCTACCATGTTACAATTTTAAAAATTAAAATCATTAAAACATTTCAGGAATACCACGAATATAGAGAAAATGTGTGTGAACTAAGGAGATGCTAAAGTGTAAGATCTGCCACAATTTCTCAGAGATCAGGTCTGATTGTTTGTAGAAGAGCCCACCAGCAGAGCCTGCTTTTCCACCAACTATAAAGCCTCTCCAAAAGTATATCCTGTCAAATAAGAAGTGCTGTATATGCCCCAAATCCCATACACTGTGGCAATACTACTATATTATTAAGATCCATCTCTTAGGGATTTCATGGAGATGATCAAGAATTGATACTTCCTGCTTTAAAAAAATCTACATCACTAACTATACTATTAGTGGCTATCATTTTTCATATTTAGTAAAATTTTCCTCAGGGTAGGATTAAATCTAAGTATCGGGAAGGAAAAAATGACCAACTTCAAACAATTTAAAGAGGTCCTCGAACTTAAAATAAAAAAAAATTTATCATTTAAGGTAAAGGATGCAAATATAAATTCTTTACATTTTTAGTACTTCACATACTTCGAATATTAATTTCCTATGTTTAGTTATGTTAGTCTACCCGAAAACATTTTTTCATTTAATTTTTAACAGGAGAGTCAGTGACAACTGTTACATAAAGCGCAAATCTACAGCATTTGATAAATAGGTAAAAATTGATATTCTTCAGAGAATTGGAAAATAATATGATCTAATTAATGATACATATTGTGGCACTTGTTCATGTGCATAAACGACATTCCATCTTCATAAAGGACTGTAATTGGTGTCGCTTTTATAAAATATATCTCCATTTTTCTTACTGTTTTGTCAGATCTCCAATTTCTAAAATTCTTATCAATTGTCATTGGTGAGAATGTAATAATCATTTCATATGTAACAATATGTTACGTATGGTTAAATCACCATCTAAATACACAGATATGAAAAAGGTTAATATAAAAAAACTAGGCCAAAGAGTGTACGAGTGCATAGTAGATTATGAGTGCTTCACGTGAGCAGGATTCAGGAAGGAGAGAAGAATGACAAAGGGATTATCCTACCTTTCTTAGGCCAATTCTTCATTTTCACTCACTACCACCTATGTATAAATGTTTACGTATATGTATTTAGGACTAGACCTAACCACAGCTCATTGTCAAGAAAAGATACCTCAGTCTACTTTACCTTTGCAATTGTTTCACATTCCATTAACAGAATATCAGAACTTCCATTTCATAATAATAAAGTTAAACAAGTACATGTTTAAATAAGTTTGTAAGTTGACGTAAATATATTCTCCTAAAAATGCCAACGATGAAATGAGACTCTTAGTGGATAAAGAAGTACAATTAGAAGATAGAAAGCCACTGGCTCTAGAACAGGGGCAACAATGCCTCTGAGGAGGAAAACGAGATGAGGAACGAGGGATGGGTGGCATCAGCATTTAGACGCCTCTATGCAGCAATACAAAGAGTAGTAGTGAGTAAGCCAACACTTTGGCTCACTTCCTCTCAGTTAAGCCTGGGCACCAGCCCAACTGATAGATGACAGACAATTATAAAACAGAGTGACATTGGCACGTTATTGTGAGAACACTGAAGAGAACTGAATGGTGTGCGAATGTGGTGGAAAGGGGAAGTTTAGTGTCAAGTATGTCACTAGAAAGAAAGCTGGAGGTTAAAATATGGGAATGTATAACATAGTGAATCTTGAGATGGACAATGTCTGTGAATAACTGTACAAATATAAAAAATGATCTTTCATGCACTAGAACAAATACCATTTCTGTTCTGGAAAACAGAAGCAAGCTAAGCCCTTCCTCTACTTTAGGCACTCTAAACCAGACCACTGGCAGGGAGAGGTTGCTGAAATTAAAGGTACTGCATCACTTTACCCCCCTGGGAAGCTGCAGGCAAACAAGTGCCACATGCTGGGCAGGACAGGAGAAGCAGAGAGTGTAGAGGCTTCATAGTAAAGTGTGACAACCAGCAGGATCTCACCCTCAGAGAAACTTGATATTGGCTACTCTCTCCTCTTGAGATATGGGCCTGTCTAGTCTGGGAAAATCTGCCTGGGATCGATCATATTTGAGGAGGCCCTCCTCAGAAAAAGGTTCCATAAAAGCAGGTAAAGAAACAGAAAAACAAGAGCTGAAAAATTCTGATCAGTTAAACAGAAGCAACACTAGAAGTCCAGATAAGCTCAACTGAATTTCAAAGAGAAGAGAGAATAAAATCATCTAACAAGAAAACCTCAGTAAAAGACTGAAAAACACCTCCAGAATGAACTAATTAAGGAAATCAAATGCTTAGACTCCAGCAAAACATAGCAATCATACTAGAAAAATTAAAGATATGGCCCAAAGAAACAAACAAAAATTTCAAATGAGATACAGTAGTTGAAACAACTAATGCAGGATGTTTGAACAGACATGCAAAATTTCATCAAAAAATCAAATCAACGAGTTGAGAGAAGATATGGCAAAAGAGATGAAGGATATAAAGAAGACACTGGATGAACAGAAAGAACTCAAAAATTTGAAAAAACAAATCGCAGAAATTAAGGGAATGAAAGGTACACCAGAAGAGATGAACGAAAACAACAACAGAGACCTACATGAGCAGATTTGAAGAGGCAGAAGAAAGGGAACAGTAAACTAGAAGGCAGGACGTCTGAAATGCTACAAATAAAAGAAAAGACAGGAAAAAGAATGGAGTAGGGCCTCAGAGAACTGACTGACAATATGAAGCACATGAATATGTGTTATCGGTGTCCTAGAAGGGAAAAGGAAAATTTCCCAACTCTTAGACACAAAATTACAGAGCCAAAGAAGTACAGTAAACTCCAAACAGAATAGATTCAAATAGACCTCCTCCAAAACACTTAGTAATCAGATTGTCAAATGTCAAAGACAAAAAGAGAATTCTAAAAGCACTGAGAGAAAGCAATCTATCACAAACAAGAGAAGCATGATAAGACTATGTGTGGATTTCTCGGCAGAAACCATGGAGGAGAGAAGGCAGCAGTATGGCATACTGAAGATTCTGAAAGAGGAAAAACTGTGTACCAAGAATTCTATACCCAGCAAAACTGTCCTTCAAAAACAAGGAGAAGATTAAAATATTTTCAGTCAGTCACTAACAGAAATTGTAACTAAGAGATGAGCTCTACAAGAAACACTAAGGGGAGCACTACAGGCATAGAGGAAAAGACAGGAGAGAGAAGTCTAGAGAATAGTAGAGAAATGAAGACAATCAATCAAGGCAAAAAGAGAAAAAAGTTAAGTATGAGCTACAAAATCCAAAATACAAAATGGTAGAAGAAAGTACTGCCTTTACATTAATAACACTGAATGTTAATGAATTAAACTGCCCAATCAAGACATAGCTTGACAGAATGGATTAAAAAACAGGAAGCATCTATATGCTGTCTACAGAAGATTCACTTTAGACCCAAGGACAAAAACAGATTTAAAGTGAAAGGCTGGAAAAAGATATTTCATGCAAAGAACAACCAGAAAAGAGCAAGGGTAACTATATTAATATCCAAAAAATTAGACTTCATATGTAAAACAATTAAAAGATACAAAGAAGGACACTATGTATTAATAAAAGGAACAACTCAACAAGACATTACAAACATAAATATTTATGCATCAAGCCAGAGTTGGCCCAAAATAAATTAAACAAACACTGACAACATTGAAGGGAGAAGTATACACCTCTATAATAATAGTTGGAGATTTCAATTCCTTTCTCTCATCAATGGATAGAACATCTGGACAGAGGATCAATAAGGAAACAGAGATTTTTGAATCCTATGATAAATGAACTAGACTTATACACATTTATAGAACATTACACCCCACAAAGCAGGATATACATTTTTCTCAAGTGTTCATGGATCATTCTCAATGATAGACCATATGCTGGGTCAGAAAGCAGTATACAAAACATTTTCTCGGATCATAATGGAATGAGATTGGAGATCAATAACAGGCAGAGGGCCAGAAAATTCACAAATATATGGAGGCTGAACCACACACTCTTAAATAAGCAGTGGGTCTAGGAAGAAATTACAAGAGAAATCAGTAAATATCTTGAGGCATATGAAAATAATAAAAACAACATATCAAAACTTATAGAAAGTAGCAAAGGTGAAAATGAGGGGGAAATTTATTGCCCTAAATGCCTATATTAAAAAAGAAAGAGCAAAAATCAAGGAATTAATTGTTCCCCATGAAGAACTAGAGAAAGAACAGCAAAATAATCCCAAAGGAAAGAAATAACAAAGATTAGAATAGAAATAAATGAAATTGACATGAAAATAATACAAGAAAATCAATGAAAACAGACAGTACTCCTTTGAGAAAATCAATAAAATCAATGGAATCTTAGCTAGGCTGATAAAAGAAAAAGAGAGAGAGAGAGAATGCAAATAAATAATATCAGAAATGGAAGAGCAGACATAACCACTGACCACACAGAAATAAAAGAGACGTGAGGATATTATGAGCAACTATATACTAATAAACCACACAACATAGACAAAATGGAGAACTTTTAGAAAGGCATGAACCAACATTAACCGGAGAAGAAACAGAGGACCTCAATAAACCAATCACAAGTAAAGAGGCTGAATCAGTCATCAAGAAGCTCTTAAAAACAACAACAACAACAAAAAACACCCCAGGACCAGATGGCTTCACATGCAAATTCTACCAAGTAGCCAAGAAAGAATTAGCACCAATCCTGCTCAAACTCTTCAAAAAATTTGAAGAGGAAGAAAGCTACCTAACTCATTCTAAGAAGCCAACATCACCCTAATACCAAAACCAGATAAAGATACTACAAGAAAAGAAAATTTCAGACTAATCTCTTTAATGAATATAGACACAAAATCCTCAACAAAATATTTGCAAATTGAATCCAGCAGCATATTAAAAGAATTATACACCATGAACAGTGGGATTTATTCCAAGTATGCAGGGGTGGTTCAACAAAAGAAAATCAATGGAATAAGCCATATTAACAAGTCAAGGCAGAAAAACCACATAATCATTTCAATTAATGCAGAAAAGGCATCTGACAAAATTCAACATCCTTTCTTGATGAAAACACTTCAAAGGATAGTACTAAAAGGGAATTTCCTCAATATGATAAAGGGAACATATGAAAAACACACACCTAACTGTACCCTTAATGGGGGAAGATTGAAAGGTTTCCCTCTAAGATCAGGAACAAGATAAGGATGCCCACTGTCACCACTGTTACTCAATAATGTGCTGGAAGTTCTAGCCTGAGTAATTAGACAAGAAAAAGAAATAAAAGCCATCCAATTTGGAAAGGAAGAAGTAAAACTCTCTCTGTTTGCAGATGATATGTAGAAAATCCTGAAAAACCTATAGCAAAGCTACTAGAGCTAATAAATTAGTACAGCAAAGTGGCAGGGTACAAGATCAACACCCAGAATCAGTAGTGTTTCCATGTACTAGTGTTCTAGTTTGCTAGCTGCCAGAATGCGATATATCAGAAACAGAACAGCTTTTAAAAGGGGGAATTTAAGTGGCAAGTCTACAGTTCTAAGGCTGTGAAAATGTCCCAATTAAAGCAAGTCTATAAAAATGTCCAAATTAAGGGACCAACAAGAGGTTACTTTCACTCAAGAAAAGTCAATGAAGTTCAGAGTTTCTCTCTCAACTGGAAAAGTACATGGCAGACATGGTGATATCTGTTTGATTTTTCTCCAGACTTCTTGTTTCATGAAGCTCCCCTGGGGGCATTTTTCTTCATCTCCAAAGGTTTCTGGCTGCCTGGGTTCTCATGGCCCTGAAGCTTTTCTCTTCTAAAGGATTCCAGTAAACTAATCAATACCCACCAGGAATGGGTGGAGTCACATCTCCCTCTCATCAAAAGTTAATACCTACAATTGGGCACATCACATCTCCATGGAGATAATCTAATCAAGTTGATTCCATTTACAATGGTGTGATGGTTAGGTTCTGATGTCAACTTGGCCAGGTGAAAATGCCCAGCTTTCTAGCCAGGCAACCAATGGCCTGCCCATTGCTGAAAGGATATTTTGTGGCTGGCTGATAAGCTAGAAGAAGGGTTTATTACATCATCAGTCAGGTGATTGCAGCTGTGGCTGATAACATCTATGACAACTAAGGGCATGCATCTGAAAATTAGATATCTGACCAGATGAAGGTTTTTAAGGAAGAGAAGAGACTTTCACTGCTTCTTCAGCTGTAAGCTTCTCCTGTGGAGTACATCCAGACCCTTCATTGGAGCTGCCAGTTTCACAGCCTACCCTATAGATTTTGGACTCTTTCAGTCCCAGTTGCATGAGACCCCTTTATAAATCTCATATTTACAGATATCTCCTTTTCATTTGTTTCTTTAGAGAATCTTGATTAATACAAATAGCAACCAAAAGAATCAAATATTTAGGAATAAATTTAACTAAGGACACAAAACACCTATAAGCAGAAAACTACAAGAAACTGCTAAAAGAAATCATGGAAGGGCAAGGTGCACCAAATAGCTAAAAATATCTTCAGAAAGAAAAATGAAATGGAAGTCTCACATTACCTGACTTTAATGCATATTACCAAGCTATAGTGGTCAAAACAGCATTGTACTGGCATAAAGACAGATACACCAACCAAACAATGGAATCAAATTGAGTGTTCTGAAATAGAACAACACATTTATGGACACTTGATTTTTTTTTAACTTATCTTTTTTTAATTTTTTATATTGTGTAAAATAACATATATAAAAGAAGCAAAGAAAGAAGCAATACTTTTCGGAGCATGCATCAACACGAAGTTACAGGACAGATTCCAGAATTTGTCATGGGCCACCATACCATCCTCTCAGATTTTTTCCACTAGTTGCTTCAGAACATAGGAGGCCAGAAGGAATAAATATTTTTTATTATCACAATCAACTTTTTTTCCTTTTGTTGTGAAAAATAAATATACCAAAAAGCAATAATTTCAAAGCACAGCACAACAATTAGTTGTAGAATAGATTCCAGAGTTTGGTATAGGTTACTGTGGTAGTTAGGTTCAGGTGTCAGCTTGACTAGGTGACGGTGTCTAGATCTATTTGCTATGGACATGAGCCAACGGTATGTGAACCTCATCTGTTCCTGATTACATCTGCAGTCAGCTAGGAGGGGTGCCTGCTGCAATGAATGATGTTTGATTTAATCAGCTGGTGCTTAAATGAGTGAGCTCAATGTAGCACAGCCAAAGCAGCTCAGCATACCTCATCTCAGCACTTGCAGCTCAGCCAAGGCCTTTGGAGACACAGAAGGGAATCACCCCAGGGAAAGGTGTTGGAACCCAGAAGTCTGGAGAGAAGGCCAGTAGAGATCGCCCTGTGCCTTTCCATATAAGAAAGAACCTCAGTTGAAAGTTAACTGCTTTCCCTCTGAAGAACTATACATTAACTAAATAAATCCCCTTTTACTGAAAGCCAATCCATCTCTGGTGCATTGCATTCCGGAAGCTAGCAAACTAGAGCAGATTTGGTACCTGAGAAGTGGGGTGCTGCTGCAGTTTGCAAATACTAGTATGTTTTGCAAATACTAGTATGTTGGAATGGTTTTTGGATGGATAAGGGGACAATTTTGGAGGAACCGAGAAGAGAATGATGGAGAAGTCCTGGAGTGCTTGAAAAGACTGTTGGTATAAACAAAACCACTGCCAATCTGGGCAAAGGGGGACACAAAAGGGACAAATTGGAGTTTGCAGAGTAAGAACCATGGAAGCTTGAGTCTGAAGCCAAGAAATCTTGGCCAGGAGAGTGGACCTACCCATACATATGGAGAGGATGAGTCTCGCACCTCATTGCAGTGGAGGAATTGTGCCACCTCAGTCTGTGGAAGAGTTGTGCCACCACAGTCCTTGGAAAAGATGCAGCATGCTCCTTGGGGACTGGGAAGAGCCTGGATGCCACCACATGGAAGGGTTGAGCGTGTGCCCTGGAAATGGCAGAGAGCCCAGGTGTGGCCCCGATGCCTGGAGAGGGTGGAGCCAAAAAAAAGTGGTCTCCTCAACGTCCCCTGAGGTTGATTTGGAAAGAGACGGGCCACTGCAAAGAGTGGGACTGCCACTTCCTAAAGCTGAAGGACTTTCAGACTTTGAAATCCAATGGTCTTTACTCTGCAGGTTTTCCTTCCAATGTCTCACTATGGGTCCTGTGTCCCTCTGCATATTGGCACCAAATAACTTGTTTTGAGATTTATAGGTCCACAGCCAGAAGAGAATTTTTTACACTTTAATGTTGTTTAAGTTGATGAGTGTACTTGCCAAGTTGACAAGGGGTAAACACGTGGTAGTCACGTTCAGGTGTCAACTTGGCTTGGTGAAGATATCTAGGTCTACTGTGGTGGACATGAGCCAACGGCGTGTGAACCCCATCTGTTGCTGATTACATCTGCAGTTGGCTAGGAGGTGTGCCTGCTGTGATGAATGATGTTTGATTTAACTGGCTGGTGCTTAAATGAGAGAACTCAACGTAGCACAGCCCAAGCAGCTCAGTATACCTCATCTCAGCACTTGCAGCTCAGCCCAGGCCTTTGGAGATACAGAAAGAAATCACCCCAGGGAAAGGCGTTGGAACCCAGAGGCCTGGAGAGAAGGCCAGCAGAGATCACCCTGTGCCTTCCCACATAAGAAAGAACTTCAGTTGAAAGTTAGCTGCCTTTCCTCTGAAGAACTGTATATTAAATCAATAAATCCCCTTTTACTGAAACCCAATCCATCTCTGGTGTGTTGGATTTGGGCAGCTAGCAAACCAGAACAGTTACAATTGCACAATTTTAGGTTTTTATTTCTAGTTCCTCTCAGATACTGGAGGCTAAATTGAATATCAATTTAATGATTCCACAATCATATTCATTTGTTAAACCCTACCTTCCCTGTATAACTCCACCCTCACCTTTGATCTTTCTATCCCACTTTCTAGGGGTATTTATGCCATGGCCATTCTAACTTTTTCATGTTGAAAGGGGCTGTCAATAACATGGGGTAGGGAGATGGAACTACCTGATGTTCTGGAGAGGCTGGGTGCTCAGAGGCTGAGTTCTCTGGTCTAGGTTGTAGGTCTCTGGAAAGTTACTCTAGTGCATGGAACCTTGGTGAAATCTTACATACTGCACTAGGTGTTCTTCAGCATTGGCTGGAATGGTTTTGGTTGGGGTTTGGCAAATAATGATTGATAGGAATGTCTAACTGAAGCTTACATAAGAGCAACCTCCAGAGTAGCCTTTCAACTCTATTTGAATTCTCTCTGCCATGGATACTTTATTAGTTACATTTCTTTTCCCCCTTTTGGTCAGGATAGAATTGTTGATCCCGTGGTGCCAGGGCCAGACTCATCCCTGGGAGCCATCTCCCATATCATAGGGAGACGTTCACCCCTGGATATCATGTCCCACGCAGGGTGGACACAACTGATCTTTGATAAGGTAGTCAAGCTATCCAATTGGGACAGAGCAGCCTCTTCAATAAACAGTATTGGAGAACTGGATATACATTATGCAAAAGAATGAAAGAGTATCCATATCTCACACCTTATACAAAAATAAACTCAAAAGGGATCAAAGGCCTAAACATTAGAGCTAGGACCATAAAACTTTTAGAAGAAAATGTAGGGAACTATCTTATAAATTTTGTGATAGGAGGTAGTTGCCTGAACCATACATCCAAAGCACAAGCAATGAAAAAAGAAAAAGATAAATGGGAGTGTTCTAGTTTGCTAGCTGCTGGAATGCAATACACCAGAGACAGACTGGCTTTCAGTAAAAGAGGATTTATTTAGTTAACATATAGTTCTTCAGAGGAAAGGCAGCTAACTTTCAACTGAGGTTCTTTCTTACGTGGGAAGGCACAGGGTGATCTCTGCTGGCCTTTTCTCCAGGTCTCTGGGTTCCAACAACTTTCACAGGGGTGATTTCTTTCTGTATCTCTGAAGGCCTAGGCTGAGCTGCGAGTGCTGAGATGAGATATGCTGAGCTGCTTGGGCTATGCTACGTTGAGTTCTCTCATTTAAGCACCAGCCAATTAAATCAAACATCATTCATTGCAGCAGGCACACCCCTAGCTGACTGCAGATGTAATCAGCAACAGATGAGGCACACACACCATTGGCTCATATCCACTGCAATAGAACTAGGCAGTTCACCTAGCCAAGTTGACAACTGAACCTAATTACCACAGGGAACTCAAAATTAAACACTTTTGTGCATAAAGGAAGGCTATCAGGAAGGTAAAAAGGCAACTTATGCAATGGGAGACAATATTTGGAAACCACATATAAGGGTTTAATATTCAGAATATATAAAGAGATTCTACAACTCAAAAACAAAAAGACTGATAACCTGATTTAAAAATGGGCAAAAGACATGAACACACACTTTTCAGAAGAAATACAAATGACTAAAAGGCAGGTGAAAAGATGCTCAACTTCTACTGGCTATTAGGGAACTGCACAAAATCACAATGAGCTATGATCTCACACCCACCAGAATGGCCTTTATCAAAAAACAAAAACAGAGAATGACAAGTGCTGAAGAGGATGTGGAGAAAGAAGCACATTTACCCACTGTTGGTGGGAATGTATAATGGTGTAACTACTCTAGAAGGCAGTTTGGCGTTTCTCAGGAAGCTAAATATAGAATTGCCATATGATCCAGCAATCCCATTACTAGATACACATATTCAGAGGAACTGAAGGCAAGGAAATAAACTGATATTCGCACATTGAGGTTTTAGCAACATTATTTATGACTGCCAAGAGATGGAAACAGCCCCAATGTCCATCAATGGACGAGAGGCTAAACAAACTGTCGTATATACGTACGATAGAGTATCATACAGCTGTAAGACAGAACAAAGTCAAAAAGCATGTAACGACATGGATGAACCTTGAGGACATTATGCTGAGTGAAATTAGCCAGAAACAAAAATACAACTACTGAACAGTCTCACTAATTTGAACTAACATTAAGTGAACTTTGAAAGTTAAGGTTAAAGACACATGTTAGCAGCAGCTAAAAAGAGATTGGGCATTTAGTGCTGAAGGAGTACAGAATATGCAACAGGATTGATTATAAAAATTCAGAAATGGATAGCACAAAACTATCTGAAGATAGCACTGTAATATAAGTACCCTGAATGAAGCTGAATGTTAGTATGATTAAGGGAGAAAGTCTGGGGGTATATACAATACCAGAAGGAAAGACAGAGTATAAAGACTGAAATGGTATGACTAAGGAACGCCTGAAGTGGACAATGATGGTGATTAAATGTACAAATAAAAAATATATATATATTTGTTTTACATTTTTTTTTACAAATAAAAAAATGTTTTTCACGAGGAAGAACAAATTAATGTCAGCAGAGTAAGATATTGAAAATGGGATGGCAAGTTAGGATCTATAGCCAACAGTAACACTGTAATATGCTTCCACTGAATGTAACAAAGGTATTATGCCAAAACTAAATGTCAACAAGTGGGGGATATGGGAGAGGGATATGGGATCTTTTGGGGAAGAAAAGGTAATGTCTTCATATAGATTGTGGTGGCGAAGGCATGGGTATATCATTACAGGAGGAACCACTGATTTTTTTTTTAACCTAGGTTGGGGATTGTATGCTGTGCACATAAAACTTTAAAAATGAACCCAAAGTTGCCTCAGATCCCTTTCTCTGTTGATGGGCTGACTCTGTGATTCTTAATTTCCTAGCTTTTCTTTAGATTTATAACCTATGTATGAAATCCTATATAATTTATTGTTTTATTTGATTCTAAACTATTTATGGATGGAAAAATGTTGTTTTATTTTTAATTTGAAACAATCCCAAACTTAAATAAATAAAAAGTACTTGTGCTCTAAACACACACACACACACACACAAATTGAACAGAGAGAAACAGTGATGGAGAAAATATGGCGAGGGAGATGTACCTATTAACTGTTGGTAAGGAAGTTGAGACATACAGTCCCTCAGGAGAACAGTGTGGCACAGGAAGCTAGGGATGGGGCTGCCATGTGATCCTGCAACCCCACTGCTAGGTATATTCCAGGAAGAACTGAAAGTGGGGATAGAAATGGACATTTGCACACTGGTGTTTATGGAAGCAGTATTCAATGACTGAGGAATGGAAGGGGAGAACTGTGCTGAATACATACAATGGACTACTGAGTGGCTACAAGAAGGAATGAGGTTGTAAGACATGCAACTAGTGAATGAAACTTGAGGACAGTATGTTGAATGAAATATCAGAAACAAAAAGTCAAATAGTATCATACCTCACTGATATAGACTAACCATAATATACAAACTTGGAAGATTGAAGTCCAGAGCATGGGTTATCAGGTTGGGGTCTTTTTTTGTAAAGTGTCCTAGATTGCAAGCTCTTTACAATCTGGAATGGTAACTGTTATTTTTAAATTCTGAGATACTCAGCTATTCATGTATAACCTGGTCATTCCCTGAAACTTCAGGTATTTATGTCACACATGAAACTCAGAGTTAGAGCTCTGAAGCTATGAAAGTCAGAATTACCCTATACAGCAACTGTTAAAAAAAAAAGTTGGAAAAGTGATCAGACTAACTGGAGAGATGAATGAAGCACCCAGCATCATGAGATTGAGAAAGCCTTTTTGATCAAAAGGAAGAAGAGAGAAATGAGACAAAATAATGTTTCAGTAACTCAGAGGTTTGAAACAGTCAAGAGGTTATTCTAGAGGCTCTTCTCATGCATTATATAGTTTATACATTACATATTTTAGTTTATGGTGTATCGGATTGGCTAGAGGGAAGTACCTGAAAGTGCTGAATTATATTCCAGTAGCCTTAATTCTTGAAGATGACTGTATAACTATATAGTTTTTACAATGGGACCGTGTAACTATATAGTTTTCACAATGGGACCGTGTGATTGTGAAAACCTCGTGGCTGGTGCTCCCTTAATCCAGGGTATGGACAGATAAGTAAAAAAAAAAAATAAGGAAAATAAATAAATAAATAAATAATGGGGGATGGGGTTGAAAATGTAAGTAAATTACAATACTAGTGGCCAATGAGATGGAGAGTTAAAGGGTATAGGTTGTATGAATTTCTTCTTTTTTTCTTTTTATTTCTTTTTCTGGAATAATGCAAATGTTCTAAAAATGATCATCGTGATGAATTCTCAACTATGTGATGTTATCGTGAGCCACTGATTATTCACTTTGGATGGACTGTACAGTACATGAAGATATCTCAATAAAAACACTTTAACACGACGAACAGTCTCACCACCCTCCCCCTCTCTGCGTGGGACATGATTCCCAGGGGTGTGGACCTTCCTGGCAACGTGGGACAGAGATCCTGGAATGAGCTGAGACTCAGCATCAAGGGACTGAGAAAAACCCTAGAATGAACTGGGAATTAACATCAAGGGATTGAGAGAACCTTCTCGAACAAAGGGGGAAGAGTGAAACGAGACTAAGTGTCAATGGCTGAGAGATTCCAAACAGAGTCGAGAGGTTATCCTGGAGGTTATTCTTACGCATTAAGTAGATATCACCTTGTTGTTCAAGATGTAGTGGAGAGGCTGGAGGGAACTGCCTGAAAATGTAGAGCTGTGTTCCAGTAACCACGTTTCTTGATGATGATTGAACAATGATATAGCTTTCACAATGAGACTCTGTGAATGTGAAAACCTTGTGTCTGATGCTCCTTTTATCTACTATATCAACAGAAGAGTAGAACATATGGAATAAAAATAAATAATAGGGGGAACAAATGTTAAAATAAATTTAGTTTGAAATGCTAGTGGTAAATGAAAGCGAGGGGTAAGGGGTATGGTATGTATAATCTTTTTTTTCTCTATTATCGTTTTATTTCTTTTTCTGTTGTCTTTTTATTTCTTTTTTTAAATCGATGCAAATGTTCTAAGAAATGATGAATATGCAACTATGTGATGATATTAAGAATTACTGATTGTATATGTAGAATGGAATGATATCTTAATGTTTTGTTTGTTGTTAATTTTTTTAATTAATAAAAAAAAGAAAAAAAACACTAAAAAAATCTGTACTCTACCTGAGGAAGTGGGGAAGATGGTCAAAACTAGAGTAGCTGGAGATTAGCTCTGCTCCATGGAAAAGTTAGAGAAGGGACAGGAGAGTGACTGAGGTGGCAATTTGGGAGTGCGGCTGACCTGGGAGAGCCTTCCGCACCACACACAGCAGCCCTGGTTGCAGAGGCCGAAGCAGAAAGCTGGAGCCTAGCACAGACACACGGAGCCCATGGGAGTGCACAGACTGTAAGGCAGGACTAGGAACAGTCCTAGAACTGCACATACACACAGCCCTCAGCCTCACTTCCCAGCTTTGAAAAAGTGCTGACCTGTGCAGCTGGGTCACATTTGCCTCCAATCTACAAAGGTGTAACAGTGACCTGCTGCCGCAGCTCTATCGTGTGTACAAAGAGACCCATATCTCAGACCAGGGCACACCAGGGCTATGTCCCCCAGACTGGTGCACCCACACAGCTACATCCTCCCTGGCTACTGGGCGCTCATGTTCACAAGCATCAGCATAACATCTCCAACCTGCATGCTACCTGCCCTGAAACAAATCACCATACTGAGTCTTCAACCCTGTGCTCCATGCTGTATAACCATCCCGCACACACAAGGCCTTAGACTACTGAAAGAAATCAATTCCCAGAGAAATCAATAAAGATGTTTACATGCCACAAAGACAGCAGAAGATCACTAAGCATATCACAGTGCAGACAGATATAGCCCTAATGACCAGATTAAAACACCAGAGGAGACATAGATGTTGGAACAACTAATCAAAGATGTTCATACAACTCTACCTAATAAAATAAGTAGGATAGCAAATGACATAAAGGAGGTCAAGAAAACAGTAGAAGAGCACAAAGAGGAATTTGAAGAATAAATAGAAAAATAGTGGATTTCACAGAGTTAAGACTCTGTTGACCAAATAAAAAACATACTAGAGGCACACAACACCAGATTTGAAGAGACAAAAGAAAGAATAAGTGATACAGAGGGCGGGATAATTGACTTCGAAGACTCAAAACAGTAAATGACAAAAAAGATGGAAAAAACTGAATGGGAACTCAGGGAAATGATAGACAAAAGAAAGCACTCAAATATAAGAATCATTGGTGTCCCAGAAGGAGAAGAGAAGAGTAAAGGGCTAGGAAGAGTACTTGAGGATATAATGGGGGAAACTTTCCAAACCTCATAAAGGACATAAATATACAAGTCAAAGAAGCCCAAAGAACTCCAAAACAAGTCAAAGAAGCCCAAAGAACTTCAAACAGAATAAATCCAAATAGGCCTTCCCCAAGGTACATACTAATCAGTCTGTCAAATGTTGAAGAGAAGCAGAAACTCCTGAAAGACACAAGAGACAAACAATCTGCTATACACTAGGGAAATCAAATAAGACTGAGTCCAGACTGCTCAACTGGCACCCTGGAGCCAAGAAGGCAGTGGTATGATATACTGAAGATCCTGAAACAGAAAGCTTTCCAGCTAAGAATTCTGTACCCAGCCAAATTGTCCTTCAAAATTAAGGGAAAGATTAGAACTTTCACAGACAAAGAAGTTCTGAAAGAATTTGTTACCAAGAGACCAGCTCTACAAGAAATACTAAAAGGAGTTCTGCTGGATGAAAAAAAAAAGACAGGAAAGGGAAGTCTGGAGGAGGGCACAGAATTGAAGAGTACCACTAAGGGTAATTTAAAGAATACAAAGAGAAAGAGGGAAAAGAATATACAGATCTGACAAATAAAATTAAAAAGATAAGATGGTGGAATCAAGAAATGCTTTTTCAGTAATAATTTCAGATGTTAACAGAATAACTTCAATTAAAAGATACAAGTTGGAAAACTTCCAGAAGTGACGCAAGCTGCCAGCATGCAGTCACCTGGCTGCGAAAGCCCACCTTATGTGAATAGGCTGAAGTTTCGTGGTAAAGTTTGGTCCACACTCTTCTGGTAGTGGGCTCACGGCCGCAAACATGGCCCACTACAACTTCAAGAAGATTATGGTGGTTCCATCTGCCAAGGATTTTATTGACCTGACATTATCAAAGACTCAACGAAAGACTCCAACAGTTATTCATAAACATTACCAAATTCATCGTATTAGACATTTCTACATGAGGAAAGTCAAATTTACACAGCAGAATTACCATGACAGACTCTCACAGATTTTATCAGATTTCCCCAAATTGGATGATATTCATCCATTTTATGCCAATTTGATGAATATTCTCTATGACAAGGATCATTACAAGTTGGTTCTAGGACAAATAAATATTGCCAAAAATGTAGTGGACAATGTTACTAAAGATTATGTACGGCTTATGAAATATGGAGATTCTCTCTACCACTGCAAACAGCTGAAACGGGCTGCCCTTGGGCGAATGTGTACTATTATCAAGAGACAGAAACAGAGTTTGGAATATTTGGAACAAGTGCGTCAACATTTATCCAGTTTGCCAACCACTGATCCAAATACAAGGACTCTGCTTTTATGTGAGTATCCCAATGTCAGAAAATCCAGCTTCATCAATAAGGTGACAACAGCAGATGTTACAGCCTTGCGCCTTTGCAACTAAATCTTTGTTGGGCACATGGATTACAAGTATCTACGTTGGCAGGTTGTGGATACTTCAGGGATTTTGGATCACCCCTTGGAGGATAGGAACACTATTGAAATTCAGGCCATCACAGCACTGGCCCACCTTCATGCTGCAATTCTGTATGCCATGGATTTGTCTGAATAATGCGGACATGGATTGAAGGAGCAGCTAGAACTGTTCCAAAATATTAGACCTCTCTTTATCAATAAGCCTCTTATAGTTGTAGCAAATAAATGTGATGTGAAGACAGTAGCTGAACTTTCTGAAGATGATCAGAAAATATTTATAGATTTGCAAGCTGAAGGATTTCCTGTGATAGAAACCAGCACCCTAACAGAGGAAGGTGTTATTAAAGTTAAAACAGAGGCTTATGATAGGCTTTTGGCTCATCGAGTTGAAACCAAAATGAAAGGAAATAAAGTGAATGAGGTGCTGAACAGATTGCATTTAGCCCTACCAAACAAAAGAGATGATATGGAAAGACCGCCTTTCATCCCAGAAGTAGTGGCCCATAAGAAGAAAATGGAAACTGAGGAGCCAAAAAAGAGATGGGAATGAGATACTGAACTGGAAATGGGAGATGATTACATTTTAGATCTTCAGAAGTACTGGAATTTAATGGATTCATCTGAAAAATATGATAAGATACCAGAGATCTGGGAAGGCCATAATATAGCTGATTATATTGATCCTAATATCATGAAGAAACTGAAAGAGTTAAAAAAAGAAGAAGAACTGAGAACAGCTGCTGGAGAATATGACAGTGAATCTGAAAGTGAAGATGAGGAAATGGTGGAAATCCGACAGTTGGCAAAGCAAATTAGAGAAAAAAAAGAAACTAAAAATTCTGCAGTCCAAAGAAAAGAATACACAGGGACCCAGAATGCCTCGAACTGCTAAAAAGGTTCAGCGGAAAGTTTTGGAGAATGAGATGCGTAATCCTGGTGTTGACATGGGTGATAAAGACAATGACCCGTATGCAATCCAGGCAAGGAGATCTCGGAGTGTTACCAGGAAAAGAAAACGGGAAGACTCTGTTCCGCCTTCTTCTACAGCTCGGAGCCGTAGTTGCTCTCGAGCGCCATGTGATGTTTCCCGTCTTAGGGATGTCAAGGTGATGAAGAAAAGCCAAGACCGTGATGAAGAATGCTCAAAAGAAGATGAATCGATTGGGGAAGAAAGGGGAGGCGGACAGACACGTGTTTGATATGAAGCCCAAACACTTACTCTCTGAAAAGAGGAAAGCTCATAAAAAGGATAGAAGATAAGTGTCTTTTTAAATTGAAATTTGCTGAACTGATTTTTCCTTCTTTGTTTTTTTTTTTTTTTTTTCTGTTTGTTTGCTTTGGTTTGATATAGTCATAAAGTTGAAGAAGTGATCTATAAACTGAAAAAGGCAATGAAAATAAGTAAGGCACTTGCTGCTTTGCTGGAAATCATAGCTATTTAACTATACAGGTGTGAGAAATTTTTATTCTTACATATTATTTCAAATATTTTAAGTAGACGGTAGTTTCTGTGTTTAATGGTGTTTTGATTGCTTCAGAGTTGCAGAACTGGAAAGACTTACTGATGTGATGACACTTCTGATGGAAGTCTCTCCTTATTTTCTTTTGCCAAGGGGAGCTTTGCTTTACCACACACAAATAGTCCTTTTTCGTGGAAAATATCCCCACTGTGAACTTGGGGCGAAGGCTACCAGAGGCCGTGCTTTGTAGGCATGGAAGCAAATGGACATTTATGAAGATATTAGAAACCAGGGCTTTAAATACTCTCTTAAATTATTTTCCATTCCTTTGTACAATGTATCGTTGTAAAACTGTCTTCAATTACTTTTTCTGAAGTAAACTCTGAGAAAGTAAAAAAAAAAAAAGATACAAGTTGGCAGAATGGATTAAGAAACATAAAAACATAACCCAGCTATATGCTACTTAGAAGAGACTCACGTTAGACACAAGGATACAAATAGATTGAAAGTGAAAGGATGGAAAAAGATTTTCCATGCAAGTTGTAACCAAAAGAAAGATGGAGTAGCTATACTAATATCAGACAAAATAGACTTTAAATGTAAAGACATCATAAGAGACAAAGAAGGACACTATATACTAAATAAAGGGTCAATTCGCCAAGAAGATATAACAATCATAAATGTTTATGCTCCCAATTAAGGAGTGCCAAAATACATGAGCCAGACATTGGCAAAACTGAAGGGAGCAATAGATGTTTAATCAATAATAGTAGGAAACTTCAATACACCACTCTCCTCTATAGACAGAGCAACCAGACAGAACATCAACAAGGAAATAGAGAAGGTACCAATTTGTTTATACTGCTTCTTAAAATGTATAAATGTAAGATGTTTAAAGGAAAAAAAACTCAAAGAGATTGAGAAATATTTATGCTTATACAAAAAATTATGCGTTCAAAATGACAAACGACAGTGAGCCTAAACAGAATAAATACATAGCACAGAATCAAATAATACAATAAGAAGAATACAGATTTATAAAGCAAGGTTATACTTATGAATTCACTCAATCATTCAAGAAAGTTTACTGAATGCTTTCTAATGCCAGGAATTGCTGGAGCTGCTGAGAACACACCTGGGAACAAAACGGAAGTGTGTGACCTTAAGAAGTGTATCTTTTAGTGAAAGCCAAGATAAAAAGAGAAGGAAAACTACTGAAATAATATATCACAGCAATAAGCTAAAGAAGGAAAACAATCATATAATCCATTCAATACCTTTATACCTACCGATTCCTTATAAAAGCATAAAAGTAAAAATAACAGGACTAAAGTAATTTTTCCTTAAAATGGAACATGTATATTCAACCAAAACCCAATCTTAAAATCTCCAAGGAATTTTCAAACTTCTTCATACAACAACACATGAAAAAGGAATAAATGAAAGGAAAAAATAAATACAATTTTCAGGGAACATAAACAACTATCTTGAAATCAAAGGAAGTTATTAAAAAGTAACAGAATCAAGGGCGGGCCACTGTGGTTCAGCAGGCAGAGTTCTCGCCTGCCATGCCAGAGACCCGGGTTTGATTCCCAGTGCCTGCCCACGCAAAAATAAAAAAAGTAACAGAATCAAGAAAGGAATAATGTATCTAAGTACAAAATAAATATATGTCTTAATATACCAATAATAATTACCTGGAAAGCATAGTAAAGGAGAAATGCCAATTATAAAAGCAGTAGAAATAACAAGAATAAAAAAGCCTGCCACATAATACTTAGAAAACATGTGAGAGTGTAAAAAAAAATAAATTAGTGAGTAATTTAAAAGGATATTAAATTCAGTACAGATATGCCATTCTACTAGATCAAAATACTAACCATAAAATAACTGTTGTTCCCAAGTTAATTTATAAATTGTACAGAATTCCACTCAAAATCTCCAGGAGGATTTTTTAAATAGATAAAATGATTCTAAAAATAATTCTAAATAAAGAATAAGCAAGAAAAGGAAATAAAATTATATGGGGGAAAAATGCCATGCAACTATTTAGCCTAGATATTTTAGCATTAATTTGAATACTTCTCACTCCTAAGGAGTATGATTTTTATTCCTCTCCTCCTGAACCCTGGAGTAGGAGGTAGGGTATGTAGTGGGGGCACTAGTATGGGGGATAAAGAGGAAGAAAAGAAGACCAAGTCAGTTGTCACCTTAAAGCAATGAAGGTGACAATGTTAAAGCTTGCCGGAACCTTCTAATCCTGGAAAACTGAGACAAAGAAATTCTCACTATCCCTTTGTACTCTGGAAATGGCTTATTGCAAGGAACCATTTTTCCCAGGACTAGGATAAGACTCAAGGCTAGCCTTCTTCTTTAATTATGACAAGACCAGAATAGATTCTCCACATTCTCATTCTTTTGCCTCATAAATGATTATCTGAAGTGTTTGTATCCACTGATTAACCTGGACAAAATACCTGCAACCTTGACTTGAATAAACTTTAATTAAGCCTTTTTCTTTCCCCAGGACCCTGAACTATGACCCACACTCAGCCTGAGCCAGCCTATAAATTCCTCCTTAACAGTCTGTCTCTAGAACAAACAGGCTGACTTCAAGTATAACTTTCTCTGATCTACACCTCCACCCACCTCCACCTGTTCATCCCACTATCTACACAAGGCTCTAGCCTTGCTCATTCCTCCCTTTAGTCCCTCGTCCACTGTAATAAGAGTTACTTTCCTCCTTCTTGAAATAAGCTTTGTAAATTAGGTCTCTCCTTACCTAAAACTAGGATTTGTTTTTCACTTGGCAAAAGGCTCTAATAAAGATTCTGAGAGAATGCAAAGCTAGACACCATCTAGGGAGGAACTACTTAGAGGTACAGTATTTGTCATCAAAGGGTCAAATAAACAGTACAAAGCAAGGGAGCGACTCATTCATTAATTTACCCATTACATGTTATATACTGTGTTATGTGATATGGACCCAGTGATGAATAAAAAAATAATACATGTGCAATATTCATATAATTAGAGAGGAAGAAAGAAATTAACAATGAATATTACAAATAAATATAAAGGCCCAGCTGGGCTAAAGCGCTACATAAAGAGATATACATTGTACTATATGAACTTGTACATAGGGCGAATGAATAGTCAGAAAGATCAGGGAAGACTTCTTGAGGAAATAACTGGGATGAGGAGGGGAGGAAGAGGCAAAGAAAAGGGTATAGTAAGGGCCAATTCAGGCAAAGAAAACTACAAATGAAAGATGAGAGCACCAATAAACCCAGCTCTAAGACAAGACAGCACCAACAGGTTCAGATGACTGGATAAATGTTAAGGTTGGGAGTAATTCACTGGCAATGAAAAGTATCAGGGCATTCTTTATATACTTTTAGTGGTCTAACCCATGGGAGAAAAAAAGGGTTGCTTAGGGTAACAAAAAAAACTGGTTTCAAAAAACATGCTCAGGCAGGCACGGTGACTCAACAGGCAGAGTTCTCACCTGCCATGAAAGAGACCCAGGTTCAATTCCCAGTACCTGCCCAAGCAAAAAACAAACAAATAAAAAAAACTGATTAAAAAAAACAACAACATGCTCTAAGCTTTCATGATACTTATTTAGCTCTAAGCTTTCGTGATACTTATTTAGCTTAAATACGGACGTGAAAACCTAAAAAGAAATACAACAAAACCCTAGCATTAGCACTATGGGGTGGAAGATAAAAGGTTTATTAAATTGCCTTGGGTGTGATAAATTAGAAATTGATCGCTATCTTCTTTGAAAAAGGAATTTACTATAGGTTTAAGTAAATAACAACTTGGGTACTTAAATTAGTATTTAATTAACATAAAGAGTATGTAAATTAAACACCAAACCCAGAAGTGAAATAAATACTAATGAGTAATCCTCATTGTTCCCAACAAGCCAATAAATCTTCTACAACTGTAGACAACTCGTCAGTAACCAAAAGAAATTAGCTCACTGAATAAAACGTTCAAGAGTTTAGAACAAAATAAACATGCACTCAACATCTTTACTACCAATAAGAACCAATGCACTTGGAACCTTGAGTAGGACATGACATTTTGTTGGTCTGTCCAGAGTGATGCCCCAATAAATCCCAGAGTGATTTGAACAGTGAATAAAAAAGTATTTGCAAAGTCCCCTTTGGGGAATGGTGAGAAAGGGGGAAAATTCAACTTCCCCAGGTTGAATTCTTGATATTCTCACAAGCAGTGCAGACAATCAAAGCTATAGACTGAGCTCCCAATCTTGGGGTTTGTTCATATGAAACTTAACCTCACAAAGGGTAGGTCAAGCCTACTTAAAATTAGGCCTAAAAGTCACCCCCAAGAGAACCTCTCTTGCTGCTCAGATGTGGCCTCTCTCTCCAGCCAACACAACAAGCAAACTCACCACCCTTCCCCTGTCTACCTGGGACATGACTCCCAGGGGTGTGGACCTTCCTGGCAACGTGGGACAGAAATCCTGGAATGAGCTGAGACTCAGCATCAAGGGATTGAGAAAACCTTCTCGACCAAAAGGGGGAAGAGTGAAATGAGACAAAATAAGTGTCAATGGCTGAGAGATTCCAAACAGAGTCAAGAGGCTATCCTGGAGGTTATTCTTACCCATTAAATAGATATCACCTTGTTAGTCAAATGTAGTGGAGAGGCTGAAGGGAACTGCCTGAAAATGTGGAGCTGTGTTCCAGTAGCCATATTTTTTGAAGATGATTGTATAATGCTATAGCTTTCACAATGTGACTGTGTGATTGTGAAAACCTTGTGCCGGATGCTCCTTTTATCTACCTTATCAACAGACAAGTAAAACATATGGAATAAAATTGAATAATAGGGAGAACAAATGTTAAAATAAATTAAAAGTGAAATGCTGGTGATTGGTGAGGGAGAGTGGTGGGGGGTATGGAATGTATGAATTTTTTTCTGTTTTCTTTTTTTTTTCTGAATAGATGCAAATGATCCAAGAAATGATCATGATGATGAATATGGAACTATGTGATAATACTGTGAATTACTGATTATATATGTGCAACGGAATGATCAAAAATTGAAAAAAAAAGAACCAATGCACTGACCAGTTTGGGGCCCCATTACTCTATTTCCTACTCTGGAGAGAATTTGTTTTGAGGTAAATAGCTGTGAAGGGTGGAATGTTTAATTAAGTTTCTTACCTTAAAAGGTATCATCAAAGTGCGGGAGTTACAGATTTAGCTCAATCCAACTAATGGAAAATGTCTGCCATATAGATTTTTCAGCTATAGTTTATTGAGATTTTATTATATATAAGTTACATGGTTAACTATTTTGTTCATGTGATGTCATTTAATTCTAACAACTGACCACTACTGAGGTAGGTTCTCTCAGGAAAAATTGTGAAAATTTTTGAAATGTACCAAAAATATTACAGGTTCTCATCACTGAAGGCCTATGCAGAGCCCTTGAGCAATGATGGTTAATTGAGGTCTGTCCTGGACAATGTGCCTGGGACTACCCACTTTGGGAAACACCAGACAACACCTACGCACCTACAGCCAAATGACCCTCGCCTGAGTGAGTTATCTTTAGAGAAGGGTGGAGTCAGCCAACCCACCTAAATGTACTATCTACCACCAGGCACTGCCCTGGAGAGAAGGGAAGGGAAAAGAAGGCCTGGAACAAGGAAGGAGGAGTGAGAGTAAGTAAAGCAAGTCTATAAAAGCAAAGGATCCTACATTGCCCATTACCTATTGCCTCTTGCCTTTCATCTTTCTTTTTTTGTAAGAGTGCCTGCATGTATTCTCACATGTGTATTCAACACATTTTCTGCCTGCTTAAAAAAAAAAAGCCTATGCACTGCTTAGAGATTAGCTAATTCTATGGGATTTACATGTTTCATTATCTTTGAGTTATACTATGATTCTGTAAATTTTAAATACTCACAGCAATAATTCTTGTCTATTGACAAGCAAATAAATTCTGCCTCATGCAACTGTGGGAATGCATGAGTCCAAATTTTATAGGGCAGTCGCAGGCTGGCAGCTCCAAATAAGGTCTTCAATGAATCCCCTAGGAGATGCTGAATGGCTAAAACAGTGAGAGATTCGATTTTTGACTTCTCTGATTAAACATTAGTAATTGTAGAAGGCATTCCTCTTGGCCAAATGCAGAGGTAATGAGCCATGGATGCAATCAAAGTGCTGATGATTTAATGAAACAGCCACAAAATGTCCTTGTAGAAACTGTTAGGCCAGTGCTTGCTTGAGAAGACAACTGGGCACCAATCACCCAGCCAAGATGACACTTGAAACTAACCACAACAGCTTCCAATGTCTTTTAGAGGCCTTTCTCCTTCCTTGCTGAATCCCATCCAGAATCAAGTGCTGCATGGAGTTGTTACTATCTCTTTAGTTGCTCTCTTTTTACAATTTTTGGAACATACATAACAAACTTTCCTATCTCAACCACTCCCAACCATACCACTCACAATAATGTACTATCACTGCCACCATTAAATTGGGAGATTTTTTTCAGCTATTAAACAAATGAATCAAATCACAGTTGGGTCAGGCATATGTGTCCCCAGTAGGTACATGAGGGTTACTCTGTTTTCTCTGGAATATAGACCAAGGATCCACACCTTGGGAAGGTGGGCTAGTTCTGTGCTTAGCCAGGGAGGAGTGGAGTTAGGGAGCCACGAGACCGTACTACTTTTAAGAAGCTTTTTTTTTTTTTGCATGGGCAAGCACCAGGAATCAAATCCGAGTCTCTGGCATGGCAATCAAGAACTCTAACTGCGGAGCCACCATGGCCTGCACTTAAGAACCCTTTTGAAGAAGTCTTTTTCTTGATTCAGTGATTGTCCCATTACTGCAGTCCTTAACAGTTTTCTGTTTTTTGAGAAAGATGTTTCTGCCAGTTCTTGAAGGTTGTTCCAAGCTTCTGTGGGGGAGACCCCTATTATTATCATTTTGCATTAGTGTGATACCTTTGTTATAACAGATGAAGCAATATTATTATAATCATACTATTAATATAATACTATCAACTTTACATTAGCGTTCACTCTTCGTGTCATACAGTTCTAACTTATACACAATCTAAAATTTCCCATTCTGTCCATTTTCAAAGAAAAATTCAGTAGTATTAATTACATTTCCAAAGTTGTGCCTCTGTCACACTTATCCATTATCAAAATTTTCTATCATTTCTACAGAAACTCTGTGCCAGCTGAAAGGGAGTCTCCATTCCCCATAACCACCTGGCCCTGGTTAACTTGTATTCTTGCTTTTAACCTGACGAATTTGATAGTCTGCTTATTTCATATAAGGGAGATCATACACTGCTGTTTTGTGTCTGGTTTCCCCTCAATATGCTCTCTTCAAGGTTCATCCAAGTCATAGCAAGCACCAGAACTTTGTTTCTTTTAATGTTCAATTAATATTCCTTTATATGTATATCCCACATTTTGTTTATTCATTCATGTGTTGATGGACACTTGGGTGGCTTCCACCTTTTGGCAAGTGTGAATAATGCTGCAATAAATATCAATGTGCAAGTATCTTTTTGTGTCCCTGTTTTTTTATTCTTTTAGGTATATAGCTAGAAGTGGGCTTGGTGGGTTATATGGTAATTTTATACTTAACTTTGTGAGGAATCCCCACAAAGTTTTACAATTGCCACCCAATAATGTACAAGGGTTCCCATTTCTCCATATACTTTCCAATATCTGTATTTTCCTTTTTTTTTTTAAATAATAACCATTCTAGTGGGTAAGAGATGGTATCTCATTGTCTCTTTGATTTGCATTTCCCAGATGGCTGACATCCATATCTTTTTATACGTTTCTTGGCCATTTGTGTATCTTCTATTAAGAGCTATCTATTCACACCTTTTTCCTATTTTTTAATTGGGTTGTCATTCTGTTGTTGAGTTGTAGGTATTCTTTATATAAACTTTATATTAAACCCTTATCAGATACATGGTTCCAAAACACTTTCTTCCATTCTATAGGTTATGGATTTACTTTCCTGATTAAGTCCTTTAATGTACATAACTTTTGTTTTGTTTTTTTAATTTTGATGACATCCCATTTATCTATTTTGTTGTTGTTCAATTGTTAGTGCTTTTTAGTGTAAAGTCTAAGAAACTTGGCTAACACAAGGTCCTGAAGTGTTTCCCTACATTTTCTTCTAGGAATTTTATAGTTGAGTTCTTACTTAGAGTTAATTTTTGTATCTGGTACAAGGTAGGGTTCCATCTTAAATCTTTTGCATGTCGATATCCAATAATATCAGCATCATTTGTTGAAGAAATTATTTTTTTCCATCTGAGTGGACTTGATACCCTTGTCAAAAATCAGCTGGTGATAGGGGTGAGGGTTTACTTCTGAACTCTCAAAATGATTCTCACTGGTTGGTGTTTATGTTTTTGTGCCAGTACCATGCTGTTTTGATTACTGCAGCTTTGTAATAAGCATAAAACTCAGGAATATGAGTCCTCCAACTTTGTTCTTCTTTTTCAAGATGGCTAGCTATCCCTCCACATGAAGTTGATGATTGGGTTTTCCATTTCTGCAAAGAAGTTTGTTGGAATTTTGATTGGGATTGCATTGCATCTATAAATTGTTTAGGACAGATTTGATATTTTGACAATATTCAGCCTTCCAATCCATGAACAAAGAACATTCCTTTCATTTATTTAGGTCATTTGTAATTTTCTTTCAGCCACATTTAAAATTTTTCCATGTGTAATTCCTTTACATCCTTGGTTAAGTTTATTCCTAGCCATTTCGATTCATTTAGCAGCTACTGTAAATGGAACTTTTTTTTTTAGTTTCCTCTTCAAATTCATCATTAATAGTGAATGGAAACACCACTGATATTTGTGTGTTGATATTGTACCTTTGCCCACTTTGCATAATTTCTTTCTTAGCCCTCATAGCTGTGGTGTAGATTTTTGGATATTTTTCATATATATGCTCATGACTTAGTCAATTTTAACTTCCAAATACTATGACTCATTTGGAAATGTTACATGATTCTTGAAATATCACCTTTACAGTTTCTTATACTTTGGTTTAATATGTTTCTATTTTAATCAAACAAAATTCAATAAACATGTTTTTTAATGTTTCTAGGAACTCACTAGAAATAGCCGTTAAACCTAATTCTGAAAACTGGTTCGTGACATGATGTTTTGCACTAAAAAGACAATTAAAAGCAATCCCCCAGGAGGAAGCCTATATAAAAAAACAAACACATTGGCATTTACACAATTTTCTTAAAATTTAATTATAGTCAAAACAAAAAATTGATAAAAATTTTACTAGAAGGTAAATATAAATATGGAGGCTTATTTAAATGGGAGATGAGCAATTGGAAGATTGAGAAGTCTAGGATCCAAGAACCAGGCAAGAAATTATAAAACGTAAAACCTAATGGTCCAAGACCATTTCCATTGAGAATACATTTTCCTTTTCTGTAGGAAAAATTGTCGTCATTGTTTTAAACCAGCACCACCCCATGCTTCTGGAGACCACGTTTCATCTTTCCCAGGTCACTACACTGAAGTATGACAGTTGTACAGCCCCCAGTCTGGCCCTGGCTTGTTAGGATGAAACTTTGTATATACTTTGTATGGCATAGATTTTATATTGTAATCATGGCCTATGCAAAAAGAAAAAGATTAAGGAAATTGTAAATTTTATGTTTTAATATGTATGCATGTTTAGTGATGTTTACATTTTGAAATAAAATTTATAATTCATTTAAAAAAAATTATAAAATGGAAATAAGGATCAGAGTATTCGAAAAGAAACCAAGCCAAATGTTTAACACTTACATTGAAGGAAAATCAAATCCATTTATGATGGTTTCAATTGCATTATTAATGAAGAAAATCTTTAATTAGGGGCATAATGTCACCCTACTGCTTTTGGTAAAATGCAGAAGAAAGCAATGTTTGGCAAGGAATATATACAGGTTTAGAAATTTCCATGAAATGATTTGCACTGTAACAGAAAAAGAAGCACTATGTACCCCAAAGAATTTTGTTCTAAATAAGAGAAAAATATACATTAAAGAAATAGGAAAATGCTTACTCTTTCTTATTGAATATAGAGTCATAGAAATCCACAGTCTCAACCTTGTAGGGATTACAGAAAGAAGAAATAATTGCCTCCAATGATGATCTGCTTATATTTCAGATAAACAACGACAAATGATAAAAATTTGATCAAATGCTTGGAACACACTAAATGAAAATGTAAAATGAAATAATTTTTATAAACAAAAAACATTAGAAAAATCAATAACTCAATTTGCAGCAACTATAAAAAACAAGTCAACTTTTATAACAATATAGAATATCTCATGTATTTAGTCATCAGGCTTCTGAAAAATTCAATAAGTCAAATAGAAGCATAAATATCCAAGGAACAACAACAACAAAAAAGTATATAAGCATTAAGATTAACTGTTGTCCCTAAGAAGCATGAGAGTCAATTTACTCAGAACTGTATTTAAAATGATGGATATGTAACTCTCCGACAACCTCCAATTTCTCCCATATCGAAGTAGACAAAGAAATGGATAGAATTTGTGACACACAACTCAAAATCTTTTAACACACAGAGAAGTTCAAACTAAAACCCTCCAGGGAAGAGAAAAATCGCCAGTAAGGACAGCAATTTGATGTTACCAGTTGGGTTCTAATTCTGCTGTGCTTACTTTACTCGCCATGGGATTTTGTCTATCTTATTTAATCAGAATACTCATTAAACTGGAAACTACATTTGCTTGTCTGTCTGATAGGCTGTTGTGAAATCTAGGATTTCAGATATCATACAGTAGTAAAGGATTGTGAAGAGTTAATATAAATGAGTAAAGTGAACCTTATTGATTTAAGAAAACTAAAAGCTCCAGCGTGAGAAAAGAAAACAATGGACACTTGACCTTAATGCAGGGTAACCAGATTTTTATAGAGCCAACCCAGGACACAGATATACAAGACAAAAAGAAAAGTAATGATAAATAATTATACATGTGTTACTACTTTAACCTAAAAATAAGAAAAACATTTATTTGATATTATATATTATTCTGTATTATTAATTTTCTGTTACCTAAGTGCTATTATTTAAATAAAACAATAGGACTAATTAACAATAACGATTAGTAAAAAAATCATCTTAGGACTAATTAAACAAATGAGGTGAGAAAAATAAAACAATATATTTATAATGTTTCCTTTGGGTAAAATATAACAATTTATTTTAACTCAAATCTCTGACATTCAAATTTTGTAGGTTATATTGTGTATTCTTAAGATACATAAATATAACACTTTCTAAAGGAAAGCATGACTACAGTTGAACTAAAAGTTATTACCGTATTTAATAATAATAAAAAATAAAAGCATGTTTCTCTCATGAAATAACAGAGTATTTTTACTTTTATATCTCCTTTTCCAATAATACTTGACTGAACTGACTAGTGCTATTAGGACATCCTTCTTTTTGTCAAACATAAAATACACTTTGATGACTCTTAGCAAGCTCACTAATTCCTGATGCCACTTCAATTGCGATAACATCAAGCTAACTATCCTCTCAACAAAAGTGTTTTCACATAGAATACTTACGATTTTACTTATTAGCAACAGCAGGTGTTCAAATGTACAGGAATTCGTTCTAGCTCTAAAAACTGTCATGTATCTTGTTTACAGTGGCCTGTTTTAGTATATCAGCTATGTATCAATCATGTTCTTTGCATTTATAAACTCATCATACAGGTTATTCATGTTTAAAATGCCCATCATTTTAAAACACTCTGAAGCATATTAGATATCATCATAAGTTAAAATTCTTTCTCTGAGAAATGTTTTTAAAGCATGGTTGTAATTTGTGAAGCTAAAGTTGGATTCCAAATAAGTTACAGTTTCAGTGAGGAAATTGAGAAAGTCCTATTTAGCTTAGCTGCTCTTTTCTGGTGACAACTTATTTAAATTCTGAAGCAATCTTATTTCCTAAAAATGAGACAATGTGAGTGTTTTCTTGGCTCTTTATGGCTCCTCAAATATCAGTTTTGGAGATGGCACATAAATTTCTGATGCCCTGTAATCTTTTCTTCACTCTCATCTTTAACATATTGCCTAACTAGACTAGGACATTCTTGTCCCACAGTTTGAAAACACTTTATGGGGCATCTTTCCTATGACTAGCAACAATGAGAGCCATCTTGTCTAAGGAGGTTATCTTTTTCTGTTTCTTTAAAAAATCTCATTAAGTGCTTCTACACATTTTGAGAAAACTAAAATGTGACCAAAAACGTTCATTATGAAAGCATCAATGTCAAGGCAAGCAAATCACACCCCGTTTTTAACAGTCTTATATTCAAGGTGTGAGGGATATTGAGCAGGCATGGTCTTTTTAATTTTCTTTACTAAGACGTTCACGCTGAATGGGATTTGCCAATATTTACATCTGCACTCTCTGCTGAATATGTAGACAGATAAAAGTCCTGATTGTATTTGGACAAGATAATGTTTTATTTTATGTTGTCTGCAATTTCATTAAAATCTTCAAGAACATGATCTGACAAATCAAAGTATGAAAGAACTAACAGGAACAATTTTTTATTGCCGTGACTTGACACATCACTTGATATTCTAAAAGCATGATGGTTGGTAAGATTTGACAGCATGAGCTCTATGCTGAAAGTGGCCAACACATCCTTTATCAAAATGCCCTCTTTAGTCTGCTCAAGGACATTTGAGTTGCAACCTCTGAAATGAACAACACTCAAGGGAAGAATATAATAATGTATATTCATTTATGTGCCATGCCCATGGTAACTAGAGGCTACCACTTTCAACTGAGCATTGATGTCTTTAGGGGAAAACTAAAAAACTTTTGATTTAGTAGTACTTTCCTGTCCCATCCTGGACTTGTGAGATTCAGTCTCTGTATTTGCTCTCACATCACCTTCTCCACCATGCCCAATTCCAAATCATTTTCTGCATATTGTGTTGTATGTTGTTTTGGTTATTTACTTTCCTGAACCAGTTCTATGTATTTGTCTGTTTGTCATTAATAAAAACAACACAGTCCTTTAGCCTTCTTCTTGGTGAAGAGTGGGTCATGCTGCTGGTAGAATTATAATCATTCTCATATGCCTGCTTTATCTGAATTCTTAGAAAACAATGTCATAATAGTCACAAATTAAATCTGAACTATCTCAAAGTAAGTACAACAGTTAACACAAAGTCAAAAACATACTGTTAATATCCACAATTATAATACATTTATTACACAAAGTATTAGCTTTATACTGCTGCCAAAATAAATCACCATAACCTACCAGTATAAACAACACAAATTTATTATCTTATACTGCCAAGGGTCAGAAGTCTGACATGGGTCTCACGAGGCTAAAAATCAAGGCACTGGCAGGACTGTGTCTCTTCCTGGAGAATCTAGAGGGAGAATTTGTTTCCTTGCTCATTCAGGTGTTGGCAGAATTCAGTACATAGCAGTTGTAACACTGAGGTCCTCATTTTCTGGCTGTCAGCTGAGGGCTTGGAGCTCCCGTATTCCATCTTCAAAGCTAAGAGCTCAAATATCTTTCATGCTTCAAATCTCTCTAAACCATTCTTCTTGTTTCCTTTCACTTTTAAGGACTCATGAGATTAGACTGGGCCCTCAGAAATTCAAGATAATCTCTCATCCCAAGGTCCATAATCTTAATCACACTTGCCAAATCCCTTTTGGCAAGTAAAGCATGTTCACAGGCTCTGGAGATTAGGTAACAGACATCTTGGAGGGATTGTTATTCTGGCTATCACATGTACATGTCATATGCAACAATGGGTGATCTACTATTATAAACTATAAATCTTAGCTGCCAACATCACAGCGGTCAGGGTAAAAATACAGAAGATGGATATTTAGGTCATATGAACTTGAAATTAAAATAAGTACTGCTTTCAGCCCATCACCAAAAAATGGGACTTTTCACTTTCCAGGAAGGAGTTTCTCGTGGTACAGGATTTTCTGTGTAAAAACCAGGGTAATATTGGGAAAACCAGGAGAGTATATATTAGAGAGTAATAAACAGAAGTGCAACCCATTGATAAACTAGAAATGAAGAACCACCAAAGAGGAAGTACTTCTTCAGCCCAACAAAACACTGCCACTCAAAAATTTGGGTCTGAATCCAGTTTATCAAGAGAAAGTAAAAATTCAGATCTTTATATGATTTATATCACAAGTTGTCAATCAATGGCAATCTATCCAAACTTTTTTTAAAACATCATATAGAGAAGATCATCAATGGATCATCTTTGGCTACAAGCCACCAGTTTACAATTCTGTTTAAGAGCACAAACTCTGAACTCAGTCAGATATCGATGCAAATAAATAGCTCCAACATTAATTAGCTACTTTTTTGTTGTTGCTAGTTACTAAAATTTTGTCCGGTTTGGTTTCCTTATCTGCAAAATGGGATTTTTTTACAAAATGGCATTTTTTACTAGCTTTTTAATGGCATGAGTTAATTTTGGTTCTTAAATCTGTCTCTTGACTAAAGCTTGTTCTCTGGTACAGAAAAGGGCAAACTAATACACAGGCCAAAACTATTCTCCCAGCAGTTTTTATAAAGTTCCATTGAAATACAATGATGCCCATTTGTTTATACACTGTCAGTATTACTGGATATAAAATCCTTGGATCACACTTTCTATTCTTTTCTTTTTGCATAAACCACTGTGTTGAAATATTTCCTAGTAGTCTAGTGTCCTTATCTTTTTAAGTTCATACTTACCCCCACCCAAGTCCAGTAACTTTACTAGAATATATCTTGGTGACGCTCATTCTGGGTTAAGATTCTTGGGAATATGGTGTATGCTTTCAACACACTCTTTTAAATCTTTTTTAAAAGTCAAGACAGCTCTCTTGAATTACAGTTTTTAATATGTGTTCTCTTTCCTTGCTTTGGTTTCTCTTCAAAAACTCCTATTCTCGGTATGTACAATCTCCTTTGCTTATCTTCAGCATTTATCACATTTAAAGTTTTTATCTCTTTTTGAGTGAATTTTTTTCCTGCTTCAATTTCTCTAAGTGTATTATCTGATGTGTTCATTTACTCTTCCTTCTGGTTTAGTGTTCACATATAAAATTATTTTACTTTTACTTCTAATTCTTTTCTGAGTTCTGTCACCTCATTTCTGAACTTTTTGAAATTCTGATTCATGTTGGTATTGCATGTCTTCTAAGACTTTCTTAATTCATTTTAGCTCATATTGATATAGTAGATTTCAGTACTGATTTGTTCTGTGAGGGCTTTCTGATGTGCTTTCGTTTTCTGAAGGATTTTTATTGTTTGTTCCTCTTTTTATTCTTATCTTTTTATGGGCTCTGACCTCATTTTTGCAGCTAATTTTTCTGTGAAATTAGTTTTCCTGAGACTTTAAAATGAGGCAGAATTTGGGAAATCTTCTCTAACTTCACAGAGCTCTGTTTTGTGTGGTGTTCAAAACCATTTTCTGGCTTGCTGAGATATCCTGGGATTCCCCCCCTGCCCCATTTTAATTTGGACATTCTCTTTCTTTCCCCTCTCTTGTCCTTTCATGCTCAACTTTTTTTCCATTCCCAGCAGTTTCTCCTCAGCGTGGGGGCCCTGTCCTAGACAGGCAATGTGGCTAATCAGTTTTTAAAGCTCCTGGGGCTAGACTGTTCTAGCTTTGTAGAGTACTTTTACTATAGACCTGCTGTACTGAATAGGGCAATAACCCCATTGGTTTAAGACACTGTTCTTAAATTGGCCTGCCAAACTTTCCAGTATTTGTTGACTATTTTGATGTTCTACAGTTTTCACGCTGTCATAAGCCACTCATTCCCCTCCTGCTTCTCACTTTTGTCCACATATGCTACAACCATGCAGGGATTGCTGCTGGTAGTGGTTCATCACCATATGACAATATTTTGGAATTCATCTGGATATCATGTCACTAAGTTTTGTTCTGAATGCTGTCCAAGACTTTTTTTTATTTTCCTATCTAGTTTATTCTGTCTATTTTTAGACTAGGAGAGATTAAAAAACTAAGCTGACAATGTCGTTTTCCCAAAATCCCCAATATGAATTGTCAGAGCTAAATTAGATAATGTATATAAATCATTTAATACTATGACTGGTACAGAAAGCTATTAACAAATGTCAATCATTACTTTTATGAGGTTACAGACCTTAAAAACCATTTAAAAATATAGAAAGGTAAGAAATTATTATTTTCATAGTGTAGTGGAAGACAGCATTAAATATATTAACAGCTATAGAGGACATGAATACATGTCCATTGATAGATATGCAAAACGCCAACACAGTCATTATAATCAAAACAAAAAACACAAACAGGACAGAAACTAGATGCTTTATCCTTGGTGTGCAGAATCAGAAATTCTTTTCTATACTGCTTAAATCATACACTAAATTTCCCAAACATAGCATGAGCATACACTTGATTGAGATGTGAAAAAAAAATTAAAGTACCCTAATAAAAAAAACTGTCAAAAGTGGCTTAAAATTAAGAATGCTACTGAAAATTCCTGTTAAAACTGAACTTGCAGAACTAAACACATAACTCTTAAGCAAATATACAATGAGCTTGCATCAAAGACATCATTTAACATATTAATACACGAGGGAAGCAATAAAATACTGAGATTAAATCTAATAGCACTGAAGAGCTGGGTATATATAGAACAGCTTATAAACAAATGTTAGAATTGGACTACTAGGCTAGATACAAAACTGTTTAATACCCTACAGGGTAATAAATCCACCATCTTCTCTATAAGATAGAAATTTTTGCATCTCTACTAACATAAATGCTCCAATAAAAATTTAAGTCAGGGACTATTAATCAATAGCACACCATGGGTCTAAAACAATACACTCTTTCAGATAATATTTGGGTAGACTTGACCTCCTTTGATCTTAAAAAGGATACTATCCACCTTTCTGCCATATTATTAAGTTTTGGACTTTTTTTTGTCTTAGTCTCCACTCAAATTAAAACTGACCACAGGAAAAATTACCCCAAAATATTGTACCAAGCAAAGAAGCAACTCATTCCAATACACTAACCATTTTGTTCACTAGATAGGGAAGACACTTACAGAGTATATCATTTAAAAACATTTGTTTGCTTTGTACCTGCAGTCACCCTCAAAACAGGGCTTTCCATAAAAAGCATGAAATAATCAGTATTTTTTTCTGAGATTATAATCAACAAGAAGCCTTTAAATAACACTGTGAATTTGTTTTGAGGTGAGATAAAATTTGCAGATTGACATTAAAATTATTTCCATAACAAAAGATATTTTGGGATTATGGACCTACTCACAATCATATCAATGAAAAAGAAATGTATATATGTTAGTATTTGTAATACATATAATTATAAATCTGCATTATCAGAACTACTATGATAATATTTAGCCTGCTAAAGACACAGACAATAAACGTAGCCATAGAAGAAAGGAAAATTCAATGTTTAACGAAACTAGAACCTCCTAGGGAGCTTTAAAACAAAGCTCTCTATCCAAAGAAAAAACAACTCTATGGGAGAGCTCAGAAATCTGTATTTTAAAAACTTCTCCAAGAGACCCTGATAATCAACTAGGGTTGGAAATCAGTCTGAAACGTGTAGTTGATTTAGCAGCAGAGAAAAGATAAAATATTGAATTAAAAATACAGATAGATGATGAGTAAATAATAATGTTTGTTAGAAAACTATTGACGATAAATAAGAAATACTCGAAGTCATAAAAAGCTCCAAAATGATTTCCAATGGAAAAAGTACAAATTGCACATTATGAATTTTGAATAGCACCATTATTAGTGATAGTAATAGAAACAAGGGGAAAATGAGTTGGAAAGAATTTTCACCCTATTTTATAAATTAGAGAAGATTTCAACTACTTAAAAAAATTTACACAAGCGTCAAAAATACAGTACAAATCATGGGTAAAACCTAAATACACAGTACAGTTAATCTTTCAATGTCAAAAATTACAACTATCATCTGATGCTAGTAGGACAGAATAACAACTATTTTAGAAATTCATGTAGCTGTCTAAGAAACTTCCTACAATAAACACAAGAGTCTTGCTCTGTAGTGATTTTTAAAGGTCCTATAGTTCCTTTTTTAAATGTACTGTTATTAAAAATAAAGTTATGTTTCTATAGAACTAAAGCATAGGATTCATATTCACATTCCTTTAAACATTTAATTGAATACTCACTGTATTCCAGGTCTCAAGACTCTGGGATACAAAGACTACTATTACATGGTCTCAATCCTCAAGGTACTCAAAGATTGTGAAATTACCAAAGAAAAAAAAAAGAGCTAAAAACACATATTAAATACAAATATTCAGTGGTAGACTGCTCACTTTCCATACCAGAGACTTGTGTTTGATTCCCAGACCATGCACCCTGTGGTAGTTAGATTCAGTTGTCAACTTGGCCAGGTGAAGGTACCTAGCTCTTTTGCTGTGGCCATGAGCCAATGGTATGTGAAACTCATCTGTTGCTCATCACATCTGCAGTCGGCTAAGAGGCATGCCTGCTGTAATGAATGATGTTTAACTGGCTGGTGCTTAAATGAGACTCTCAAGGTAGCACAGCCCAAGCAGCTCAGGATACCTCATCTCAGCACTCGCAGCTCAGCCCAGGCCTTTGGAAATGCAGAAAGAAATCACCTCGGGGAAAGTTGTTGGAACCCAGAGGCCTGGAGAGAAGGCCAGCAGAGATCACCCTGTGCCTTCTAACATAAAAAAAAAAGAACCTCAGTTGAAAGTTAGCTGCCTTTCCTCTGAAGAACTAACAAAATAAATTCCCTTTTATTAAAAGCCAATACATCCCTGGTGTGTTGCATTCCAGCAGCTAGCAAACTAGAACACACCCAAAAAACAAAAAAACAAATATTCTCTTGCTAAATTTTGTCAAAATTAATCATGATTAGCATATTGAATCCATTTAAATGTCATATATCTCAAAAATGACTTATGTAATTTAACAATATCCTATTTTTAAAGATTAAAAACAAAAAAAAAACCAGAGTAATGAAAGAAAAAAGTTTAGTATGGGAGAAGTACAGAAGAAAATTAAAATCAAACATAATTATACCATACAGAAAACATTTAGTGGTTTTTTTATAGTTTCTTTTTTAACTTACACTTCTCATACTGCTTAGCCCTCCCTCTCATTGATCACTAGTATTTCCATCTACCCCATTTATTTTACCCTTTATCTCCCCAATTATTTATTTTTATCCATATTTTTTTTTTACTCATATGTCCATACCCTGGATAAAAGAAGAATCAGATACAAGGTTTTCACAATCACACATTCACATAATCGTCATCAGTGAATAAAACTGTTTAAAAATGAACAGAGAACATTAAGTGCCAGAGAAAAGGTGGAGAAAGAGATGTACCTATTCACTGTTGGTAGGGAAAGAGTGGTGGTTCCATAGGAGGCTAGGGGTGGCATTGCCATATCATCCTGAAACCCTGTGGCTTGGTACATATCTGGAGGAACTGAGTGTGGGGACATGAATGGACATTTGCACACTGGTGTTTATGGTGGCAGTGTTCATGATTCATAATAGATGGAGGTGACCTAAGAGTATAACGACTGAGGAATGGAAGGGGGAACTATGGTGTATACATACAATGGACTACTAAGCAGCGCAAGAAGGAATGAAGTTGTGAGGCATGCAACCAAAGTGAATGAACCTTAAGAACTACATGTTAAATGAATATCAGAAACAGGAAGACAGATGCTGTCATGCCTCACTCATGTGCACGAACTATAATATGAAAACTCGGTAAACTGAAGTCAAGGGCATGGGTTGTCAGGTTGAAGCCTATGGTAAAGGGTACTAGATTGTAAGCTCTTACAGCAGTCACATATATTCAGGAGTTTACCTTATTTATAAATTCTGAGATAATGAGTTGTTTGTACTTAAGTTGGTCATTCCGGAAACTTTGGGTATTTATATGACAACTGAGACTCAGAGCTCTGAAGCTATGAAATTCAGAAGTATGCCATATTTGAACTGTTTAAAAAGTTGAAAAGGGGATGAGACTTTGACTAAAAATATGAGGGAAGCTGATGTGGATAGGACTAAAGTAGATCAGAACACAGGGTGAGTGATGATATCGAACATATTTTAAAATTTTGACTTATGTGTGAGACCAAGTGGAGAGACGTTTATTTGGTGTAAGATTTACATTTTGGGTGGCACATTGCCTAATTTAACTTGTATAGTCAGTTGTGTTCAATGCAACTGTAAATAGACTCTTGAATAGGGTGTGAGATTTTATAGTTTTTTTAACACTTAGAAACACATAAATAAAAACATGTTGAACTACAAAATTAGGACCACATAATTTTGGGTCTTATTTACTCATATTGAGCATTTTTCCATTTCATTTTTAAAATTACTTTCATTACTGTCTGAATAAGGTTTCATCATTTGACTTTGTCATGACTTATCTATTACTCTATTATTGAGCATTTGAGTTATTTTCAACTTTCAAAACAGGGAGAAATCTGTCTAAACCTGTTGTCATGGGAAGAAATTACCCTGAAGCAATTGTAGACTCCAAGTATATAACCAGGTAAGCAACTGCAGAAGGCAAAAAAAAAAATGTTCACAGACCAAATTTAGTTACTAAAATCACAAGATTTATCTACTTAAAACACACAACAAGAAGGGGGAAAGAATTTGGAATATACCCTAGGGTGCAGCTGAGTAGAAGGACCACAGTACCTGAATATTCGTATGTCATGTCACTCTCTTTACCTCATAAGCAAGAATTTTTTAAACAAGGAATATTTCTTGCTCATCTTCATGTCCATAATATGGCATGGTGCTTTATACATATAAATAAATGTTGTGTGAACAGAACTGAATTACTCTTCATATGGTATACAAGAAAGACTGCTAGTTTGGGATACAGGAGAAGATTTCAACCCCAATGTACCACATGCAAAAATAATAACACTGGATAAGCCACCCAGAACTACAAATTATTTTCTTATTTAAAGACAGGAACAAACAAACCATTACTAGACTATAGTCACAATGAATGCAAAATATTCAGAAAATGCAAAGTAGAAACAATTATTATTTTTATTACTAAGACAAAGCAGAAATCTGAGGGAAGATCTGAGAGCATAAAAGCTATGTAAAAACTAGGATATCAGTAAAATTTGGGGGGGTAGAGAGGTAGAAAGCAGTGAAGACATCCATGAAACAAGACTTTTTTTTTTAGTGAACAGCTAATGGCCATTAAGATCTAGGAAGAGAAAAGGTTAAAGAGGTAGTAAGGAAGGCAGTGTAGGGAGGTGTGGAATTTATTTAGTCCTCTAGAGTAACTAGTAAATAGCCAGGTACTGGCTGTAACAACTGTTTGGGGTAAATCTGTGACTGGACACACATCATATTCCAGTCTGGAACAGGTGAAAGGCCCAAATCATGACACAGTATTTTAAGTAAAGCCCAAACTCTAGAGGCTAGCGCCCCTCCCCCAATGACATGGGATGCTGCTGGAGACACTTTCCTTCAGAGGAAAGAATCTCTCTGTACCAGGAGCAAGGTAAGGCAGCTCAAGCAGGCTTTATCTGTGATTTTCATTTATAAATCTGGACCGCTGGTTGAACCTCCAAGCACAGATAAACTGGAGAAAGCAGCAACCTCCAGATGGGTCCCTGGTCTGGATAAGCCCTAAAACTTACTTAGCCCAGCCTCTCCAGACATCAGATAGTTCCATCTCCCCACTCCATATTAGTGACAGACCCTTCCAATATGAAAAATCCAGAATGGCCATAGCCCAAACACCCCTAAAGAGAGGGATGGAAAGATCAAAGGTGATAGTGGAGTTATACAGAGAAGATAGGATTTAACAAATGAATATGAATGCTCAATCATTAAATTGATATCTCTTTTAGTCTCCAGTATCTTACAGCAGTTAGAAGTAAAAACCTAAAATCGTGGCATTGTACCCATGTCAAAATTTGAAATATGTTCTACAACTAATTGTGGCGCTGTGCTTTGAAATTTATTCCTTTTTTTGTATATGTATGTTATTTTTCACAAAAATGAAGGAAAAAAGTCGATTGTGATGATAAAAAAAAAATTAAGCCTTCTAGCCTCCTATATTCTAGAGCAGCTAAAAGGAAAAATATGAGAGGATTGTATGGTAGTCCATGACAGACTCTGGGATCTGTCCTGTAACTACTTGTTGAAGAGTGCTTTTTTATTTCTATGCTTTGTATATATGTTAAACTACACATATGGTTGAAAGAGGAAGGCTGGGGTGTAGATGACACCAGAAGGAAAGATAGAAGATAAAGCTTGAAACTGTATAACTTAGCAAAACCTAGAGTGGAAAATAATGGTGATAAGATGTACAAATATAAGAATGTTTTTACATATGGGAGAACAAATGAATGTCAACAATGCAAGTTGTTGAAACGGGATGGTATACCAAAAAAACACAATCACCGCAAATGTCTATAGTTAACAGTAACATTGTAATATGCTTCCACTAAATTTAACAATGGCAATATACTAAAGATCAGTAAGGGAGGACATAAGGGAAGGGTACGAGATCCTTGCTGTTGTTTCTCCTTATTTTACTTTTTTCATTATTTATTTTTTTCCTCTTCTTTTTTATAGAAGAAATGGAAAATGCTCATGTAGAGATTGTGGTGGTGGTGAATGCATAACTATGTGATTATACTAGGAACCTTTGATTGGCTACTTAGGATGGACTGCATGGTATGTGAATAAAACAAAATAGAAGGGCTGGATAAAATGTGGAGAGAAAGATTATCTATTCACTGCTGGTAGGGAAATAGAAGAGCGCAGCCACTTTGGAGGGCAGTGTGGTGGTTCCACAGGAGGCAAAGTATAGGATTGCCATTTGATCCTGCAACCCCTTTATTGAGAATATACTTGAAAGAATTGAAAGAGGGACATGAATGGACATGTGCATACTGGCATTTATGGTGGCAGAATTCATGATCTGCAGTGGATGGAGGTAGCCTAAGGGTACGATTAATTGATAAACGGGAGGGTGAACTGTGGTGTATACATACAATGGAATCTTGAACAGCTGCAAGAAGGAACGAAGTTGGGGGGCATGCAACTAAATGAATGAACCCTGAGGACAGTATGTTGAGTGAAATAAAACAGAAAAGAAAAGACAGATATTACAATGCTTCACTAATATGGGCTAACTATAAGGTACAAACTCTGAGAACTGAATTCTAGAGCACAGGTTATCAGGGAAGACTTATGTTTAAGGTTCCTAGAATGTAAGCTCTTACAGCAGCCACATCCATTTCAGAGTTGTAATTCTTATTTTTAAATTTTGAGATGCTGAGCTCTTTGAGTAATCTGCTCATTCCCTGGAGCTTTGCATTTCAGTGTGACACCTGAGACTCAGAGCTAGAGTTCCACAGCTATGAAAATCAGCATTACACCATATAGCAACTGTTAAGAAAGCTGAAAAAGAGATCCGACTTAATGAGAGATATGAATGAAGCTCTACTGGTTAGGACTAAGGTAAATCAGACTAAAGGATGAAGGATGATACTGACTTTATTTTCAAACTTCAACTTCTGTGTGAGACCAAAGGAAGAGACATTTATTTGGTGCAAAATTTATATTTTCGGTAGCACACGATCTAATTTAACTTGTACAATCAGTTTATTTAAACGCAAAAGTTACATGGAACCTTGAATAGGGAGTGAGAGCTTGTTGGTTTGTACAAGTTGGCGGGATGCCCCAATACATACCTGAGTAATCTGGGCAGAAGATTAAAAAGTATTTGAAAAGTCTCTGGGGGACTGGGGAAAAAATGTGGAAATAAAAAACATCCCACCTGGGGAAGACCTGATACGCTCACAAGCATTGGGGACTACCAATTTAACAAGCCAAGCCCTTGATCTTGGGGCTTGCCCTTCTGAAACATATTCCTACAAAGGAGAAGCTAAGATTACTTATAATCATTCCTAAAAGTCACCCCAGAACGCTTTTTTTTGGATTGTCTGTTTATTTCTAAGGAACAAACTCCATCTTCCAAGAAACCTGGAAGCAAAAAGGGAAAGGATCCCAGGGATAACCTACTAATCCCTCAGTAATGCTTACTGTCAGGGACTGGCAAAATGTAAGGCTTTAATTTATGATCTTCATGGCCCATGTTCATCCATGAGTCTCCACGAATTGCTCTTAAATGCCCCTCTCATTTTAGAATGAGACATGTCCGTGAGCAAGTTTTCTCCACAGATATAAAGAAGAGTATGTAATATTTTTCCACCCATTACCTGCTCCTTCAGGTCTTTCAAGTTCATTTCAACCAAAAGCTGACTCCAAGGATCCATGCATCTACAGTGGGCTCATCATATTCTGCCCTGGAAAAGTTCTGGGGCAGCATGTGAGGAACAGCCACAGAAGGTATTCAGCTTGTTGACAAAGGTCGCTGAAGCTACAGCCTGCAATCTTGACGTTCAGGTCAGTATCCAAGAGTAGGTTTTCTGCCTTTAGGTCAAAGGTACAATACATTTCTGGTGGCAGTTCTGCACAGCAGACACCATCTTGTGGAATTTATCTCAGGTCTTCTTTTCTTTTATGCTACCATTAGCCACTAGGCAATCAAATTCTCTTCCAATAATGTACTCCATGACAAGGTAGAATGTTATCTCAATCTTGATGACCAAGTGATTGAATTATGTTGGGGAGATTCAAAGACTTCAATATTATATATTGCATAATAGGTTCTGGAAGCTGGAAAAAATTTTCTGATGCTTATCAATGATCACGGCCCTAATTGCTCGGATGAGCCTTGGATTCTGTCCAGATTAACAAGTACTGCTTCAGATTTGCTTCCATACAGAAAAGTAACGCTTGCATTATATTCATATCGGCATGTTCTCCTGTGGTTTCTGCATGTCCTCTATCTGGTAAGTGCCTCATGGCACTTTTCCTCCTCAGCCTCCTCACCTCATTTCCCAGTGCCTCCTCAGAAAGGCCTATAGTGCACTCTCCTCCATATTCTGGCTGCACAGGGGTCACGGTTCCTATAGGAAGCCTTCTCGGAAGGTGTCCCTGGATCACCCACAGGTACTGCCTGGAACTCTCAATGTGCTAACAGGGTGCTGGTGGCCTCCTTGATCACCCGGCACAGATCCTTCAGGTCGAGAGGCACCAGGCAAGTCCTCAGAAGGGCAGGAAGCTTCAGAAGTACCAGACAGACACTGTGCCACTGTTAGAGAAACTCTTTTGTTGCTCAGATTGGCCTCTCTCTCTCTAACCAACTCCACAGGTAAACTCACAGCCCTCCCTGCCACGTAGGACATAACTCCCAAGGGTGTAAATATCCCTGCAGTCTGGGATTCTCAACAGTGAGCTTGGCCCTGGCATTATGAGATTGAGAAAGACTTCTTGACCAAAACGGGGAAGAAAAATGAAACAGAGTTTCAGAGGCTGAGAGATTCCAAATAGCGTTGAGAAGTCATTCTGGAGGTTATTCTTAAGTATTATATAGAGATTCCTTTTCAGGTGTATCCCTTTTTTTTGGTGTATTGGAGTAGCTAGAGGGAAATGCCTGAAACCATTGAACTGTAATTGAGTAAGTAACCTTGATTCTTGAAGATGACTGCATGACTAAATTGCTTTATTGGTGTGATCATGTGATTGTGAAATACTTGCAACTGACATTCCCTTTATCCAGTGTGTAGAAAGATAGAGTAAGAAAATAAAGACAAAAATAAATAAATAGTAGGAAGGATAGGGAGTATGGGAAAGTATGGGGTATTCTTTTAAAATTTTATTTGTATTCTCATTTTCGTTGCTTAGGGAGCAATGAAAATGTTTAAAAATCTATTGTCATGATAAATGCACAACTATGTGATTACACTGTGAACCACTGACTGTATACTTTGGATGATTATATGGTATGTGAATATAACTCAATAAAATTACAGAGCACCTCCAAAATAAAAGAAGTAATAGTATGTACTTTGATAGATTGAATATTAGGAAAAATGTCTAGGGTGCACAGGTAGTTCGGTGTTAGAATTTTTGCCAGGTGCTGAAATAACGGGATAGTCACATGGAAAAAGAATGAAGTGTGGCCTCCACCATGTAGCATATAACAAGAAAAAAGAAAAAGAAAGATATCTAAGGACAAAAACTAAATTAGCCTCATACAATTAACCTGAGCTCACAAAGTGACCAGCACGATGATTTACAAAAACAATACAAATCAACTGAAAAATACAAAGACATCTTCCTCAGGTCACTGCACAAAGATGACCTCATAAAGATGAATTTTTATAACCTAAAATATTTTAATATTATGATTAAATTTGAACTCTGAAGTACATGGAACAATCATATTTTAAGTGCAAATTAATTTACTAAGAGTTATTTCAAGGGAAAATAAATTGTTCTCCATTTCAGTTGTCAATTTCTACTTCTCTAGTCCTTGGAGTCAATTGAAAGAGAAAGCATTAACTATTGACAATACAAAATAACCCTTGTCTGCCAGAGTGGGATTTTGAATTAGCTTTTACTGTATCCCTCAAAGTTCAAATTTTAACCAGATCACTAAAACTCTCACTCAATATTAAGTTTGGTTGGTGACAGGAGTATATGTCAAAATGGGTTTATTCAATCACTCCAAGATACAAATACATAAACACATATATACATACATTTTAAAATACTAAATGGTCAAAGGATATAATGATAAAAACAAGAAAGAAGAAATACAAAGAAACAATAAGCATATGAAAAGTTACACATGCTTATCATAAAAAAACACCAATTAAAATAATTTGGGTTTATTAGAGAGGCAATAACGATTTAAAAAAATTAGATACTAGCTAGTTTTGGAAACAATGTAGGGATACCACAAACACAACTGGTACTCATATATATTGTTTCAAGAAGCAAATATTAAAATTCTAAATTAAAAAAAAAAATCACAATCAACAAACCTACTCTACAGCAACAAAATGCATATTGGAACAATTCTGCACATTAGTAAAAACTCTAATGTCATTTTGAAATCCATTTTCTTATAACTTTAAAAATAATTAACCAACCTGGGCCACTTTCATCGAATTCTGGGTAGAGCCACCAGCATGATATTCAACTCTGAATTTTTTTACAAGTTCATCAAACCTATGAGGAAATCACAGTAGAAAAAAAACTTAGCATCTATCAATTGCTGCAATGCAAATCCAGATTATAAGTGTATTAAATCACACCTTAATGCAAATTTTTGAATTATGTTTAACAAACAAATTAAAATACTATATGATATACAACTTTTCTAAATTTCCATGCTGAAGAAATTTATCCATAAATATACAACCATAAGAATTTAAAATATATATAGACTGTCCATAATTAACCATTAAATTAAACAGAAGGAGAAAATAAAAATGCATAAAATTATTATCATTATTTTTCACACACAATGAGAATTTTCCTAAATTAAGTGATCTCTTGAATTCCTGCAAGGGTATATTCGAATATGGTTAAAATAATTTTCGATATTGTACTCATTAATGGTTTATAATTTAAAGAATCAGTAAATGGCACTGGGTTGTATGATTCAAGGCAATTTGCTTACACAATTTCTTAGTAACCCAATTTCTTTATCTGCCAAATAAAGGCATGAAAAAGGATAATCTAAAGCAAGGATAACTCATTATCTTGGTTTCTGAGAAATATATAAATATATACTTATAGACACTACTTATGAAATTGTACACATTTTATGACACAGGTACAACTAACTACTTATACACAAACACACACACACTATATATATATATATATATATATATATATATACACACACACAACCCAGTCAGGGGACTATGGACACAGATTTAAATGATTCTGATATTAAATGGCATTTATTAACCTGTATCAATTCAATATTGCCTACCACATATCTCTTACATATTACATGTCATAGAAGATAACCAAGCAGCATATGTATGTACACTAATTTTAAAGAAATTACAAATTGTTGAGGGTACAAAAAGACGAATACATTGTGAAAAAGTTGAGAAAATTATAAAATAGAAAGTGATCCAATAATAAAATGAATGCATGGACAGTAAGAGCTACAAAAGGTCAAAGAAGGGAGAGATTGGGACATGAGAACAGAGTATACAAAGAAGGTTTCAGTCTGAAAGTCTATTTTAAAACTTTTTAAGTAAAACAGTAGACTCCTTTTTCAAACTAAACATTTCACAGAAATTCAGAATATAATAAATATTAAATAAATAAATGCAGAGGTAGTTTCATCAGGATTAGGGAAAATAGAGTTCTGCCTATTCTCATATTTCCAATTGCCTTGGGATCCCTTTCACTGAATCCCACGATGCCAATAAAACTTTTAGCAAATCTATCCAAAACGCTGACAGGAGTATTTCTATATTGCTAATAATACCAATGTAATAATAACAGAAGAGAAGGTGAACTTTATAGGCACAGATGCAGACAGGTGAGTAGTTGTGATAGTGAGAGTTTAGGAATAGAGTTCTCTTCTAATTACATTTAACTACATTTTCACGGAACAGTGATTTAGAGATTGGAGAAGAAAGAGAGTGAACAAAGTAAATACAGAGGGATGGATTACTAGGCTCATTTGAAGTTCCTCACATTTCAAAAACCAATTCCTCAAAAGGTTTTAGATTCCATTCTTAGTGGGTTGAATGGTATTTCCCCAAAAGATATGCTTCCTAGAATCTATGAATGTAACCTTATTTGGACAAAGGGTCTGTCTTAATTAAAGCTCCTGAGATCATCCTGGGTTATTCCATAGAGCCTAAATCCAAAGACAAGTATCCTTATAACAGAGGAGAAGAAAATCCAAATGAGGAGGCCATGTAAAGACAAAGGCAGAGATTGAAATTATGCAGTCACGTGCCAAAGGAAGCCAAAGAATACTGATAGCCATCAAAAGCTGGATGAGGCAAGGAAGAACTCTTTCCTAGAGCCTTCAGAGACATGAAAGCTCAGCTGCCTTGATTTCAAATTTCTGCCCCTCCAGATCTGTGAGAAAATAAATTTCTGTAGTTAAAAGCCACCTAGTTTGTGGTTGTTACAGCAATGCTAGAAAACTAGTACACCGTCCTTGCTCACTTTCTCACCTCCTTCCCGTCAATTATAACCTTCTCTCCTCCATCATCAATATATCCTTTCACACAACCAAGAACCAAATAACTATAATATTTTGGGAAGAATTAGATTGGTCTAAAATTGTTATGGATACAAAAACTATAGTAAACCAAATCTAATACATTTCTAAGAACTTGGGAAGGTATAAAGAAAAGCATAAATGAACTATCTTTCTGCATTCTACTTTGGAAGGCACATAGTATATTGATTGTTGGAATTTGAATCATGCCCATCACAAAAGGTATGTTCGGGTCCCAGCTCCTGGTCCTGTGTTTATGGAACCAATGTAAATTGGATCTCTTGATGATGTCACTTCAGTTAAGATGTGGCCTGACCAAATACATCTGGGTTTTATCAGGATTACTGGAGTCCTTCCTTTATAAACAGAATGAAATTCAGACAATGAGGAAGAGAGCCACAGGGAGAAGTTAGAAGTCAATGGAACTCTGAGGAGAAAGAAACAGACATCACCTCACTATGCAACATCTTGCTATTTGACAGAAAAGTCAAGGACCAAGGACTGCTAGCAACTAGCCCCAGAACATCACAGTTTTGGGGGAGAAAGCATCATCTTGCTAACGCCTCAATTTTGGACTTCTCCTTGCCTCAAAACCATGAGCCAGTAAATTCCCATTATCCAAACTAACCTGTTATATGGTATTTATTTTAACAGCCAGGAAACTGAAACACTGATCAGTAGCCTAGATTCTCCGGAATTTGACTACAGACTGGAATTATTGCCACACCATTTACTGTGTAACCTTGGTCATGTCCCCTAATCCTTCTATGCTTTAGTTTCCTCATTGGTAAAGAGGTGTTTTATTCATTTATTGTTTATTCCTCAATAAAATTGTGGTGGGAATTAAATAAAAATTTTTGGATAAAATGCTTAAAACAGTGTGCTGATTTCAAAGTATTATGTACCCCAGAAAAGCCATGTTTTAATCCTGATCTAATCTTGTGGGAGCAGCTGTTCCTTTTAATTCTGATTCAGTAATGTAGCTTGGAAACTCTTTATTAGGTTATCTCCATGGGGATATGACACACCCAATTGTGGATGTGAACTTTTGATTGGATGGAGATGTGACTTCATCCATCCCAGGTGGATCCTGATTAGATTACCAGAATACTTAAAAAGAGCAAATATTTTGGGGAGAGACAGAAACAACAGAAGCCTCAGAGTCCACAGAGAGAGCAGATGTTGATGCTTGGAAAACAGTCCTTCAGAGAACAGAGACATGGATGTCTGGAGATGCTTTGAGCCCAGAAGAGATGTTAAGCAAGGCAGAATCTGGAGAGAACCAAGGGAAGCCAAGAGATGAAAGTCAGCCCCAGAGAAGCCAAATGAGGAACCCCCACACAGGCAGAGGCTGAAAGCAAAGGAGTCCAGGAGCAAGGGACCAGCAAATGCCAGACACATGACTTCCCAGCTGACAGAGGTGTTCCAAACCAATCAGCCTTTCTTGAGTGAGTTAATCTCTTTCTGGTGCCTGAATTTGGACATTTTCATAGGCTTAGAACTGTGAACTTGTAATTTATTAAATTTCCCTTTTAAAAGCCGTTCTAGTTCTTGTATACCAACATTCTGGCAGCTTGCAAACGAATACAAACAGCAACAGGCAAACAGTAAAGAGCCAGTAAATGTTAGCTGTGGACTCTAAAGCCTCAGAAGGTTCTGAGGTCCCATAAGTTACAAAAACGAAGAACAGTTAAACAGCTTTCTTTGCTTCAGTATCTCGCAAAGCCTTTAATATGTTCATATGCACTTTGAAAATCCAAGATGGAGATAAAGTACAAACATTTCCTGAGCTTAATTGGTCATATAATTATTTTTCTCTAGAGCACCTAATAAAGCTAAAGTTCTTTCTAAACCATACTTATCTAGTACCATAACGATCCAATAAGGGAACTATTAGCTCCCTTATTAGCAACATGTCTCTTTTAACATTCAAATTCAAATTTAAGTTAATTATGCAAATTTAAGTTAATTTGCATGGTAACCCATGACAAACTCTGGGATCTGTCCTGCAACTACTTGTTGAAGAGTGCTTTAAGAACTGTTGTTTTTTTATTTCTCTGCTTTGATACATGTTACACTATATAATAAAAATTTTTTTAAAAAGCACGCAAAAAAATTAAATTAGTGATCTTCTGTTGTTTTAGCAGCATGTAAATATCCTGATTGTTAACTTTGTACTTGATTTCCTTCAGTAGTTTTAAGCTTTGTATTTGTGGGAAGGACATGGAGCAGGATGCTGGGCACGGGGCACTGCACAACAGTGCAGTAATGCATTGAAGCACAGGTATAGGCACAGATGGGAGAGGCTCTGCTGGTGCCTTTGAGTATGGGGTGCGTGTTGTGGGGTTGTAGAGGTGTAATGTGGGAGCCATGGGTAGGTGGTGCAGCTCAGTCAGACCTTGGAGCGCAGGAGAAGGGTGCGGCGTGGGGGACAAAAAGGTAAAGCATTCCTACTACTGGTCTCCCTGCCCTTGCACTCCTGAGGGCTCTAGCCTTCTGTTTGGAAAGAAGTGTGTTAGGCTGTTTGTACCAGCTGGACAATTTCCAGTTCTCTGTGTCTCAATTCTCCAGTTTTTGTAACCAAGGCCTCCCAACGTGGTGTAGAAGACCCTCCTGGGTTCTTTACACCCTGGAATCACTGACTCGGCTGCTTTCCCATGCCTTCTCTAGCTGTTTCGTGGAGCGGGGGTGAGCTCAAGATAACATATTCTACCACCTTCCTGGAATACTCTATTCTGCCATCTTCCCAGAACTCGGGGTCCAGCCCTTTTGTAGTATTTTGTGCTGTCTGACTCAAAAAGCCTCAGGTTTTTACATTTTTTTCTGTCAACCTCGCCCCCTCTCTGCCACGGCAATAACTCCTAGTACCTTTAACACTTATTTCAGGTTTCTCTGTGCTGGGGGCCTGTTTTCAGCAGTGAGAATTTGTTAATGAATTCTGCAAGTGGATCTTGGTTGAGCTAAGCCCTTGCTGCTAGTAAAGTCTGTTTCCTTTCCCCTCGGGGAACCAGCCTGCCATGCTTGTGGGGGAGGGGCACCAGCCTCCACAGCTTGGAGGACTTAATAGTTCTGTGTGGGGTCTCAGCCGGCCCAGATTGTCCACAGTTGAGCGTCCAGTCTCTGATGTAGCCTCAGCAGTTGTTCTGTACTGTTCCTGGTTATTTACTAACTGCTCTGGAAGATGAACTAAATATCACACCTCACTAAGCCACCATCTTGCCCCTATCTCCACTAAGTATATCAAGATGCGGACAGATATAATGACCAAATTAAAACACCAGAAGACACACAGACTTTGGAACTAATCAAAGATGTTCACATAACTCTATTAAGTAAAATAAATGGGATGGCTAATGACATAAAGGAGATCAAGAAGACACTAGAAGAGCATAAAGAGGAATTTGAAAGAATAAATAGAAAAATAGCAGAAATCACAGAAATTAAAAAATCACTAGACACACAACAGCAGATTTGAAAAGGCAGAAGAAAGAATAAGCAAAGTAGAGGACAGGACAACTGATTTTGAACACTCAAAACAGCAAATGGCAAAACAAGATGGAAAAATTTTAAGTGGATCTCAGGGAAATGATGGACAAAACAAAGCGTCCAAATATAAGAATCACTGGTGTCCCAGAAGGAGAAAAGAAGAGTAAAGGGCTAGGCAGATTTGGTGAGGATATGATGGGGGAAACTTCCCAACCCTCATAAAAGACATGAACGCACAAATCAAAGAAGCCCAAAGAACTCCAAATTAAATGAATCCAAACAGGCCTTCCCCAATACACATATTAATCAATTTTTCAACTGTTGAAGAGAAGCAGAAAATCCTGAAAGCAGCAAGGGAAGAACAATCTACTACATACAAGGGGAACCACATAAGATTGAATTCAGACTACTCAATTGGCACTATGGAAGCGAGAAGGCAGTGGTATGATATATTTAAGATCCTGAAAAAGAAAGACTTGCAGCCAAGAATTCTGTACACAGTCAAACTGTCCTTCAAAATTGAGGGAGAGCTGTGTTCACTTTATTTCTTTTTCTATTGTCTTTTTATTTCTTTTTCTGAATTAATGCAAATGTTCTAAGAAATGATGAATACGCAACTAAGTGATGATAATGTGAATTACTGACTATGTATGTTGTTTTATTTTGTTTCTTTATTTTTTTAATTAATAAATTTTTTTAAAAATTGAGGGAGAGATTAAAGTTTCCACAGACAAACAAATCCTGAAAGAATCTGTCAACAAGAGACCGGCCCTACAAGAAATACTAAAGAGAATTCTGCTAGTTGAAAAAAAAAAAGACAGTAGAGGAAGGTCTGGAGGAGAGCACAGAATTGAAGAGCACCAATAAGGGTAATTTAAAGGATAAAAAGAGATGGAGGGAAAAGAAAATACAGATCTGACAAACAAAATCGCAAAGATAAGATGGTGGATTCAAGAAACGCCTTTTCAGTATTAACTTTGAATGTTTATGGATTAAACATACCAATTAAAAGTTAAAGATTGGCAGAATGGATTAATAAATATAATCTATCTATATGCTGCTTACTAAGAGACTCAGCTTAGACACAAGGACAAAAGTAGGTTGAAAATGAAAGAATGGAAAAAAATGTTCCATGCAAGTTGTAACCAAAAGAAAGCAGGAGTAGCTATACTAGTAACGGACAAAATAGACTTTAAATGTAAAGACACCATAAGAGACAAAGAAGGACACTATATATTAATAAAAGGGGCAATTCACCAAGAAGAAATAACAATCATAAATGTTTATGCTCCCAATCAAGGAGTTTCAAAGTACATAAGACAGATACTGGCAAAACTAAAAGGAGAGACAGATATTTCAACAATAGTAGGAGACTTCATATTGATTAGCAGACTACCTCATGAAACCATAAGCATTCTTATTAAAAAGAAGGATTTTGTAATTTCACTATCGATTTTTGGTGTACAGAAAACTAGAGTCTTTACCATAGACATTTCTAGAAAGGCTTGGTCTCTCCTCTTTGGGATCAGGCCTAATATTATCTTTGCTGCCCACCACAAGGTGAAGTCCAAGGGCAGCCATGGCTTTCTGGAAATCTAACTCTGACTTCTCCAGCACAGACACCACTGAAATCTTTCCAGAAATAAAGAGATGGATAGGGTCCTATACACTATTTTAAGATTACAAATTTGTTTTCCAAAGTTTTCTCAACCCTTACATAATTGCCTTGACAATCTAAAGTAAAAGTGTTCTTTTGCTTACCTTTCGTTGTCATAAAAACCAAGGATTACTTCATAGGATATTTTTCTATGCATTTGAACTCTTGCTATACATTGAAATGGAATTTGTTTTGAGAATTTGATAAAGTCTTTTAATTTAAACTTGTTAAGGGATTTTGGTCTTGGGTTGGACCCAGACCGGGGAGGAAGCAGGCGGAGGCGGAGAAAGGCAACGTGCGGTTCTCGAGTTCTTCCACTGGGAAACACTGCACGCTCGCTGTGGGGAGAAACAGGATCGCTAGCTGCGAGTGCCCCCACCAGCAGCCGATGAGAGAGGAACCTGGACTGTGTTCAACATGTGCCTTTCCAGATGAGACTGTGTTCACCATGTGCCTTCTCACTTGACAGAGAAACCCTGAACTTCATCGGCCTTCTTGAACCAAGGAATATCAGACACAAGATTTTCACAATCACATGGTCACACTGTACAAGCTGGATAATTATACAGTCATCTTCAAGAATCAAGGCTACTAGAATACAGTTCAACAGTTTCAGAACAGCTACTAGGGGAGTAGAAACAATACAGAACAGCTCCCGGAGCCATGACAGAGATCAAAAAGACAGCGTACCCCATCCTGGAACGGCTGGCTGGCTGGGAGAACCCGCTCCGGTGAGATCGCCGAGGGGCGTGGGCTTCCCCAGGCGGGGCAGCAAGCGGCCGGAGTCCCTCCCCTCCTCCTTCCCGGGCCAGCTGGCAGAATTGGGCAGGCGGTCCCCTCAAGCTGCGGCGGCTGGCGCCCCCACCACACGCGGCCCCCCGGACCAACTGAGAGAATTGGATCAGAAATCCCCAGGCCGCGGAGAACGGTGACCGGGGGGGTCCCTTCCAAACACGTGACTCCCCGGTCCGGCTGGGAACGGTGCACTCTTCCCGGGCCGCGGAGGCTGGCACCCTCCCGCCAAGCTTGGCGCCCCGGGCCGACTAGGAAATTCAGACTGGCGCTCTCCCGGGCCGCGGCGGGAGAGTGACTAGGAAATTCAGACTGGTGCTCTCCCGGGCTGCGGCAGCCGGCAACCCTCCCCTCGTTGGGACCCCCGGGTCGGCTGGCACCCCTTCAAGTCGCTTCGGCTGGCGAACCTCCCCCACGGCGAGAGTTTTCCAAAGTTAAAGGAACCACAGCACCTTTTACTGGTGGGACCCGCAGACAAATCTGTGCCATGAGCGCCACCTACTGGGCAGGATAAGAAAAATAGAACCCAGAGAATTCACAGAAAAATCTTTCAACCTGTTGGGTCCAACACCCAGGGAAATCTGACTAAATGCCCAGACACCAGCAGAAGATAACGGATCACGCTCAGAAAATTGAAAATATGGCCCAGTCAAAGGAACAAACCAATAGTTCAAATGAGATACAGGAGCTGAGACAAATAATGCTGAATATACAAACAGAAATGGAAAACCTCTTCAAAAACGAAATCGATAAATTGAGGGAGGACATGAAGAAGACATGGGCTGAACAAAAAGAATAGAAAAACTGAAAAAACAAATCACAGAACTTATGGAAGTGAAGGACAAAGTAGAAAAGATGGAAAAAACAATGGATACCTACAATGATAGATTTAAAGAGACAGAAGATAGAATTAGTGATTTGGAGGATGGAACATCTGAATTCCAAAAAGAAACAGAAACTATCGGAAAAAGAATGGAAAAATTTGAACAGGGTATCAGGGAACTCAAGGACAATAGGAACCACACAAATATACGTGTTGTGGGTGTCCCAGAAGGAGAAGAGAAGGGAAAAGGAGGAGAAAAACTAATGGAAGAAATTATCGCTGAAAATTTCCCAACTCTTATGAAAGACCTAAAATTACAGATCCAAGAAGTGCAGCGCACCCCAAAGAGATTAGACCCAAACAGGCATTCTCTTAAACTTGTTAAGGGAGGGGGAAGTAAAAAAGAAGCAAAATAAAACAAAACAAGGGTGGTGCAATGGTGGCTGAGTGGTAGAATTCACTCCTGCCATGTTAGAGACCCGGGTTAGATTCCCAGAGTGTGCCCATACCAAAAAAAAAAAAAAAAAAAAAACATGCTTCTGAATTGGTGGACAAAAAATAATCCAAGCCATTCAATTCCATGCCTGGAGCAGAAAACACCAGACAGACAGAGAGAGAAAGACCACTCTGGCCATCATGCTGTGCATTTTATTATTCTGTGACTAGTTCATGAACCTTGCATGAACTTTCTGTTAATTGTGACAGGAAGGAAAAAGTAAAAATACATAAAACAAAAGCGAAATCAAAACAAAACAAAAATTAAATTATATTTAAAATTCAGTCACACTAGCCCCATTGCAAGTGCTCAACAGCCACATATGGTAGTAGCTATCATATTGGGCAGTGCGTTGCAAATACAGAACATTCACATCTTCATAAAAAATTCTATTGGACAATGCTGGGAGTGTTCAACAACAACAAAAAGCAAGTGACAGAATAATTTTAGAGCTGAAAGGGAACTAGTAGAAACCTCTCATTTGAAAAACAGAGGAAGCGATACATAAATTGAGTAGATTGCCAAAGGTCATATATAGAATATTGGTAAGACAAAATTAGAACCCCAATCTCAGAATTACTTTTAAAATGCGAATACACTGAATTCATTATGTATTCTCCTTCCAGACAACTAAGAGCGTTTTCTAAGAATAAATTTCACTTATTAATGTCACCCCGGGAATCAGTTCAAGAGCTAAAGAATTATAAGACCATACATTTCAAGATGGATAACAAAGCATATGTTCAATTCCTCTTCCAAGTCTTACGGAAATATCAAAAAATGTATCTTATATATTTAAAAAATGAACAAAGGTATAATAGCGATACAAAGCAAGGAAAGAGGCCACATGCAGACCTCAAATTTGAGAAGTAACAAATTCTAATTTAACAGAAAATAAATGCCATAGAATTGACAAAGCAGTGATGTGATACAATCTTAAAAGTAATTATTTTAAACACCATGGAACATGAAGAGACTGCGTAGCCAATTGAACTTCACCACCAGGAATAAAATATGTTTAAGTACACCAATCAACCATAGTCAAGTCCTCCTAATTTTGGCAGCTGTGTAAATTCCTAGCCTCCCTATTTGTCCTTTTCTCTTGTTTTGTTTAGTTTTCTTAACAGCTTTATTTAGATACAATCCACGTACCATACTGAAATTGTACAATTCAATGTTTTGTACAACCATCACAATTTTAGAGCATATTCATCTCCTCATAAAGAAACTCCATTATCCTTAGCTATCAAACCCAAATCCCATCCATAATCCCTGCTTCTTTAAGCAATCGCTTATCTACTTTCTGTCGCTATACTTTTCCCTTTCCTGGACATTTCATATAAATAGAAGCAGATCATATGCCGTCTTTATACCTGGATTCTTTCATTTAGCATAAGATTTCTGAAGTTTATACATGTTGTAGCATGTATCAGTATTTCAGTCCCTTCTATGGCTGAATAATATTCATTGCATGGATATATCGTATTTTGTTTATCCATTCAACAGTGGACACACATTGGGGATGTTTCTCTCTTTTGGCAACTTTAAATAGAGCTTTTAGAATCTATCTAGAGAAACTAAAATGTGATTATAGTTACAAAACATTTTACAAAAACAATTAAACATAACTAACATTTTGAAGACAGGAGAGAGGAAAGATGGAAGGAAACACGCACCAACTCCATCACCTTCACGGAGAAGAGTCCACAAACATATCAAGTGTTAACAATAAATTTTAAAAAGAGAGGTTTTCATAAACTCAATCACAATAAGAATTTAAGAAAATAAAATAACTTATATAAGAACACGAGGAAGGAAGAAGAGGTAAGATAGTTCTAGTGCACTACTACTGAGAAAGTCATGGACACACTCAGCAGCCATTTCTCAGCCCCCTCGCCTACCGGCCTCTTTTTCCGCTTCTGACTGTTTGAAGTGCAGATGTTTCCAAAGATTAAGAGGCAATGTGTAAATTTGTTAATTCAAGAAATGGAGGCATACCTACATTATTTAGTTTTTGTTTTTGTTTTTTTTTTTTGGGTATAAAAATTTATTATACATACAGAATATTATCACTAACGAATGCAGATAGCCTAGGACACAATGGTACTTGATGAAGGATGGCTAGCTCTTTGAAAAGTAAACAGGTCTGGGTGGCTCAGAGCCTCATGCTATGCTGATTGGTCAGTCAGACAGGAGGGCACATGCCAAGCACCATGGGACGTCAGGGCATCAGGTGATTGTTCTGTCTGCCCCCGCTGCCTTCCCATCTCATCTGGGGCTTCAAAGAATACCACGCCCAGAAGCAAGCAACTGAAGGAAAGGGGCTTCCTAAGGTGGGCCAGGCTTGTTTCTGAAGTCATTGCAAAACCATTTTAAGCAACATATTTAATAAGATGATTTCCACAAAGTATATATGAAGTTTCTAACCATCACAATTTTCATTTCACAGCCTCAGGAAGACGTAAGGCCTCAACCATAAAAAACGAACTACCAAGATTTGAAACAGCCTGACTGTACCTTGAACACAAGCAGCCTTAGCTGCTTGCCAGAGCTGGAACTCCACACAAAGTAGCTGATAAATGCTTTTGGCTTAGTGGCAAGGCTCCTTCCCCCAGGATGTATAAAAACCCAGTACAAAGGCAAGCACAGGATCCCTCACCTCCAACACTAAGTGGGGCATAAGGGACCACCATCTACCCACCTGAGCAGTGGGTCTCCCCAGGGGACAGGACCTCTTCCTCTGCTCTTTTGAACTCCTTGTGCGATGTCATCATTTGCTGAAAATCTTTGTTGTGCCTGAGCCTGTCCCCTGTGTACCTAACAAGGCACCGTGGAACAACTTGCTCTGCAACTAAACCTTTCATTTTCAAAGATTAAGAGGCAATGTGTAGTAAGTTTAACAAGAGTAGGCCTCAGGGGGACTTCCTGGAAGATGGCGGCTTAGTAAGACGCGCGGATCTTAGTTTCTTCCCCAGGACAGCTACTAGGGGAGTAGAAACGATACAGAAAGCGCCCAAAGCCACAACAGAGATAAAAAAGACAGCGTACCCCATCCTGGAACGGCTGGCTGGCTGAGAGAAGCAGCTCGGGTGAGAACGCCGAGGCGCGCGGGGCGGGAAGCGGCCGGAGTTACTCCCTTCCCCCTTCCCGGGCCGGCTGGGAGAATTGGAGAGGCGGTCCCCTGAAACCAAGGCGGCTGGTGCCCACACCACGCGCAGCCCCCCGGACCAACTGACAGAATTGGATCGGAAAGCCCCAGGCCGCGGAGAACGGTGACGGGTGGGGGAGGCCCCTTCCAAACCCGTGACTCCTGGGGAACGTGCACTCTCTCGGGCGGGCCGCTGCCGCTGGCGCCCTCCCACCACGCTGGTCGCCCAGGGCCGACTAGGAAATTCGGGCGGGCTCTTTCCCGGGCTGCGGCGACCAGCAACCCTCCCTGTGTTCGGACCCCGGGCCGGCTCAAGCCGCTTCGGCTAGCGAACCCCCCGGACGGCGAGAGTTTTCCAAAGTTTAAGGTCCCACAGCACCTTTTACTGGTGGGACCCGCAGACAAACGGGTGCCACGAGCGCCACCTACTGGGCAGGATAAGAAAAACAGAACCCAGAGATTTCACAGAAAAATCTGCCAAACTTTTGGATCCAATACCCAGGGAAATCTGTCTAAATGCGCAGACGCCAACAGAAGATAACGGATCACGCTCAAATAATTGAAAATATGGCCCAGTCAAAGGAACAAACCAATAGTTCAAATGAGATACAGGAGCTGAGACAACTAATGCTAAATATACGAACAGAAATGGAAAACCTCTTCAAAAACGAAATCGATATATTAAGGGGGGACATGAAGAAGACATGGGCTGAACATAAAGAAGAAATAGAAAAATTGAAAAAACAAATCACAGAACTTATGGAAGTGAAGGACAAAGTAGAAAAGATAGAAAAAACAATGGATACCTACAATGATAGATTCAAAGAGACAGAAGATAGAATTAGTGATTTGGAGGATGGAACATCTGAATTCCAAAAAGAAACAGAAACTATAGGGAAAAGAATGGAAAAATTTGAACAGGGTATCAGGGAACTCAAGGACAATATGAACCGCACAAATATACGTGTTGTGGGTGTCCCAGAAGGAGAAGAGAAGGGAAAAGGAGGAGAAAAACTAATGGAAGAAATTTTCACTGAAAATTTCCCAACTCTTATGAAAGACCTAAAATTACAGATCCAAGAAGTGCAGCACACCGCAAAGAGATTAGGCCCAAATAGGCGTTCTCCAAGACACTTACTAGTTAGAATGTCAGAGGTCAAAGAGAAAGAGAGGATCTTGAAAGCAGCAAGAGAAAAACAATCCATCACATACAAGGGAAACCCAATAAGACTATGTGTAGATTTCTCAGCAGAAACCATGGAGGCTAGAAGACAGTGGGATGATATATTTAAATTACTAAAAGAGAAAAACTGCCAACCAAGACTCCTATATCCAGCAAAATTGTCCTTCAAAAAGGAGGGAGAAATTAAAACATTCTCAGACAAAAAGTCACTGAGAGAATTTGTGACCAAGAGACCAGCTCTGCAAGAAATACTAAAGGGAGCACTAGAGTGAGAACCGAAAAGACAGAAGAGAGAGGTATGGAGAAGAGTGTAGAAAGAAGGAAAATCAGATATGATATATATAATACAAAAGGCAAAATGGTAGAGGAAAATATTATCCAAACAGTAATAACACTAAATGTTAATGGACTGAATTCCCCAATCAAAAGACATAGATTGGCAGAATGGATTAAAAAACAGGATCCTTCTATATGCTGTCTACAGGAAACACATCTTAGACCCAAAGATAAACATAGGTTGAAAGTGAAAGGTTGGGAAAAGATATTTCATGCAAATAACAACCAGAAAATAGCAGGAGTGGCTATACTAATATCCAACAAGTTAGACTTCAAATGTAAAACAGTTAAAAGAGACAAAGAAGGACACTATATACTAATAAAAGGAACAATTAAACAAGAAGACAGAACAATCATAAATATTTATGCACCGAACCAGAATGCCCCAAAATACATGAGGAATACACTGCAAACACTGAAAAGGGAAATAGACACAAATACCATAATAGTTGGAGACTTCAATTTCCCACTCTCATCAATGGACAGAACATCTAGTCAGAGGATCAATAAAGAAATAGAGAATCTGAATATTACTATAAAGGAGCTAGACTTAACAGACATTTATAGGACATTACATTCCACAACAGCAGGATACACCTTTTTCTCAAGTGCTCATGGATCATTCTCAAACATAGACCATATGCTGGGTCACAAAGCAAGTCTTAACAAATTTAAAAAGATTGAAATCATACACAACACTTTCTCGGATCATAAAGGAATGAAGTTGGAAATCAATAACAGGCGGAATGCCAGAAAATTCACAAATACCTGGAGGCTCAACAACACACTCTTAAACAACGAGTGGGTCAAAGAAGAAATTGCAAGAGAAATTAGTAAATACCTCGAGGCGAATGAAAATGAAAACACAACATATCAAAACTTATGGGATGCAGCAAAGGCAGTGCTAAGAGGGAAATTTATTGCCCTAAATGCCTATATCAGAAAAGAAGAAAAGGCAAAAATGCAGGAATTAACTGTTCAATTGGAAGAACTGGAGAAAGAACAGCAAACGAATCCCAAAGCAAGCAAAAGGAAAGAAATAACAAAGATCAGAGCAGAAATAAATGAAATTGAAAACATGAAAACAATAGAGAAAATCAATAAGACCAGAAGTTGGTTCTATGAGAAAATCAATAAGATTGATGGGCCCCTATCAAGATTGACAAAAAGAAGAAGAGAGAGGATGCAAATAAATAAGATCAGAAATGGAAGAGGAGACATAACCGCTGACCTCACAGAAATAAAGGAGGTAATAACAGGATACTATGAACAACTTTACGCTAATAAATACAACAATTTAGATGAAATGGACGGGTTCCTGGAAAGACATGAACAACCAACTTTGACTCAAGAAGACATAGATGACCTCAACAAACCAATCACAAGTAAAGAAATTGAATTAGTCATTCAAAAGCTTCCTAAAAAGAAAAGTCCAGGACCAGATGGCTTCACATGTGAATTCTACCAAACGTTCCAGAAAGAATTAGTACCAATTCTCCTCAAACTCTTCAAAAAAATCGAAGTGGAGGGAAAACTGCCTAATTCATTCTATGAAGCCAACATCACCCTCATACCAAAACCAGGCAAAGATATTACAAAAAAAGAAAACTACAGACCAATCTCTCTAATGAATACAGATGCAAAAATCCTCAATAAAATTCTAGCAAATCGTATCCAACAACACATTAAAAGAATTATACATCATGACCAAGTAGGATTCATCCCAGGTATGCAAGGATGGTTCAACATAAGAAAATCAATTCATGTAATACACCATATCAACAAATCAAAGCAGAAAAATCACATGATCATCTCAATTGATGCAGAGAAGGCATCTGACAAGATTCAACATCCTTTCCTGTTGAAAACACTTCAAAAGATAGGAATACAAGGGAACTTCCTTAAAATGATAGAGGGAATATATGAAAAACCCACAGCTAATATCATCCTCAATGGGGAAAAATTGAAAACTTTCCCCCTAAGATCAGGAACAAGACAAGGATGTCCACTATCACCACTATTATTCAACATTGTGTTGGAGGTTCTAGCCAGAGCAATTAGACAAGAAAAAGAAATACAAGGCATCAAAATTGGAAAGGAAGAAGTAAAACTATCACTGTTTGCAGGCGATATGATACTATACGTCGAAAACCCTGAAAAATCCACAACAAAACTACTAGAGCTAATAAATGAGTACAGCAAAGTAGCAGGTTACAAGATCAACATTCAAAAATCTGTAGCATTTCTATACACTAGTAATGAACAAACTGAGGGGGAAATCAAGAAACGAATCCCATTTACAATTGCAACTAAAAGAATAAAATACCTAGGAATAAATTTAACAAAAGAGACAAAAAACCTATATAAAGAAAACTACAAAAAACTGCTAAAAGAAATCACAGAAGACCTAAATAGATGGAAGGGCATACCGTGTTCATGGATTGGAAGACTAAATATTGTTAAGATGTCAATCCTACCTAAATTGATTTACAGATTCAATGCAATACCAATCAAAATCCCAACAACTTATTTTTCAGAAATAGAAAAACCAATAAGCAAATTTATCTGGAAGGGCAGGGTGCCCCGAATTGCTAAAAGCATCTTGAGGAAAAAAAACGAAGCTGGAGGTCTCGCGCTGCCTGACTTTAAGGCATATTATGAAGCCACAGTGGTCAAAACAGCATGGTATTGGCATAAAGATAGATATATCGACCAATGGAATCGAATAGAGTGCTCAGGTATAGACCCTCTCATCTATGGACATTTGATCTTTGATAAGGCAGTCAAGCCAACTCACCTGGGACAGAGCAGTCTCTTCAATAAATGGTGCCTAGAGAACTGGATATCCATATGCAAAAGAATGAAAGAAGACCCATCTCTCACACCCTATACAAAAGTTAACTCAAAATGGATCAAAGATCTAAACATTAGGTCTAAGACCACAAAACAGATAGAGGAAAATGTTGGGAGATATCTTATGGATCTTACAACTGGAGGCGGTTTTATGGACCTTAAACCTAAAGCAAGAGCACTGAAGAAGGAAATAAATAAATGGGAACTCCTCAAAATTAAACACTTTTGTGCATCAAAGAACTTCATCAAGAAAGTAGAAAGACAGCCTTCACAATGGGAGACAATATTTGGAAATGATATATCAGATAAAGGTCTAGTATCCAGAATTTATGAAGAGATTGTTCACCTCAACAACAAAAAGACAGCCAACCCAATTACAAAATGGGAAAAAGACTTAAACAGACACCTATCAGAAGAGGAAATACAAATGGCCAAGAGGCACATGAAGAGATGCTCAATGTCCCTGGCCATTAGAGAAATGCAAATCAAAACCACAATGAGATATCATCTCACACCCACCAGAATGGCCATTATCAACAAAACAGAAAATGACAAGTGCTGGAGAGGATGCGGAGAAAGAGGCACACTTATCCACTGTTGGTGGGAATGTCAAATGGTGCAACCACTGTGGAAGGCAGTTTGGCGGTTCCTCAAAAAGCTGAATATAGAATTGCCATACGACCCAGCAATACCATTGCTGGGAATATACTCAAAGGACTTAAGGGCAAAGACACAAACGGACATTTGCACACCAACGTTTATAGCAGCGTTATTTACAATTGCAAAGAGATGGAAACAGCCGAAATCTCCATCAACAGAAGAGTGGCTAAACAAACTGTGGTATATACATACGATGGAATACTATGCAGCTTTAAGACAGGATAAACTTATGAAGCATGTAATAACATGGATGGACCTAGAGAACATTATGCTGAGTGAGTCTAGCCAAAAACTAAAGGACAAATACTGTATGGTCCCACTGATGTGAACAGACATTCAAGAATAAATTTGGAATATGTCATTGGTAACAGAGTCCAGCAGGAGGTAGAAACAGGGTAAGATAATGGCCAATTGGAGTTGAAGGGATACAGACGGTGTAACAGGACTAGATACAAAAACTCAAAAATGGACAGCACAATAATACCTAATCGTAAAGTAATCATGTTAAAACACTGAATGAAGCTGCATTTGAGCTATAGGTTTTTGTTTTGTTTTGTTTTGATTTTACTATTATTACTTTTATTTTTTTCTCTATATTAACATTCTATATCTTTTTCGGTTATCTTGCTAGTTCTTCTAAACCAATGCATATGTACTAAGAAATGATGATCATGCATCTATGTGATGATGTTAAGAATTAATGATTGCATATGTAGAATGGTATGATCTCTAAATGTTGGGTTAATTTCTTTTTTTCCGTTAATTAAAAAAAAAAAAAAGATAAGGGATAATTGGAGCTGAAGGGATACAGACTGTACAACGGGACTGGATATAAAAACTCAGAAATGGACAGCACAATACTACCCAATTGTAATGCAATTATGTTAAAATACTGAATGAAGCTGCATGTGAGGTATAGGTTTTTTTTGTTTTTGTTTTTGTTTTTTTTTCTTTCTATTATTGTTTTAATTCTTATTCTGTTGTCTTTCTATTTCTTTTTCTAAATCGATGCAAATGTACTAAGAAATGATGAATATGCAACTATGTGATGTTATTAAGAATTACTGATTGTACATGTAGATTGGAATGACTTCTAATTGTTTTGTTAATTCTTTTTTTAATTAATAAAAAAAAAAGAGGCAATGTGTAAATTTGTTAATTCAAGAAATGGAGGCATACCTACATTATTTAGTTTTATAACATAAACTAAAAACCTTAACTGATAATATTGCTTAAATCTCCAAGGAATAAAGGGAAGGTGTTTTTATGTCGTTTGCAGTTTTTGTTTTAATTTCAAGGGTATGTTAAATATACAGGCAATTTTAAAACAAATTATAAAGTGAGTACCTGTGTAACTACCACTAAGTTAAGAAAAAAAATAAGGGAGTGCTTTACAAGTCCCACTATCATACAATAAATTTATATATGTGTGTGTGTGTGTGTGCATAAGCTTATACACACACACACACATGCATATATAAGCTTGACTCTGTTCTGCTCCACTGAGCTGTATGTCTATTCCTGCACAAACCGTATCTTAATGAATTGCCTTATAAGTCTTAACAACAAGGCAAGTGTCATCCCCTGTTCTTCTTCAATAGTGCTTTTGCTGTCCTTAGTTCTTTGCATCTCCATATAAATTTACAACCAGCTGTCAAATTACAAAAACAACACGTTGGGATTGTCACCGGGAACAGACCAATTCTATACATCTATACAAGGAAAAGCAAAATTAAATCATTCAATACATTAACAAAGTATATAGTACAGTACATTAATTTTGTTTGTTCTTTAACACCTGTCAATAGACTTTCATAATTTTTGGCATAAATTTCTACACATCTTTTATTAGTCACTACTTCATAATTCCTATATTTTAATATTGCAAATGATATTTGTTTAAATTTTATTTTTTGTAAATGGAATTCAGAAATATATTTCACCACTTTTTTTTTTAAATCCAGCCAAGTTGCCAAAATCACTAATTCCAATGACTCATCTATGCTTTTGCCCTACATACATAATCCTCATTTGAGAATAATAGCAATTTTGTTTTTTTTCTGTTTCTTGCAGATATTTGGACCCCCAGTATCACATGGGCAAGGGATAAATAGCAGTGGTGAATAAAAAAATAAAGTGGTGAAGATGAGAAAACATTTCTTGTACCAAATTTGGGCCTAACAAATCCCAATGAGTGGCAGGGTAGGTCCATTTTCCAAACCTGGAAGTCTTGGAGAAAGGTGCTTAATTTTTCACTTTGATTTGTTTTCACTGTGTACATGCATTGCTTCTATTAAAGAGCTAAATTATTTTTAAAATTATATACTTATACCAATTGATATATATTTTCCATATATTTGCATTTAGAAATACTGTTTTCAAAGAATAGGCATAATTTTTTTCTATCAACAAAATTACCCAATATACATGTGTATAAAAGGATCTAGAAGAGTTCAACCAAGGTGTTAACACAGTCATCTCCAAATTAGGAACAATTACGAAACTTCTATACATTTGCTTTTTCTGCATAAAAACTTGTTCTGTAATAATAAAAAATTTTAAATCAACTTCATTTTATAATGGAATAAAAAAATGGCAGTTTTCCACTCAACTATTTTAAAAAAGCTATGCATAGAACAAAACACAGAGCAGAGAAGTGATCCTGAATGAAAGGGATGGGGAAAGTTTAACATTTGAACTATAATTTGACAGGTAAGGGAAGAAAAAATATTCAGAGCTGAGGGTAAAACAAAAAAATGTAGCACATCCAGGGAAACAAACTAAAACACAGACTAAAATATAGTTTAATATAAAAAAAAGTAAAAAATGCATAGGATAGGTAACTAACATTAAAAAAAATTAGACATTATTCAATAGGCAACTATGACTGAATAAAAACTGTATCATAATAATGTGAAAGGCAGACATATTTTTTACTATGTCCTTAAAACTCTTAAAAGAGAGAAGAGGATCACCTGCCATTAGAACAGTCCATACCAAAGAGTATGAGATGCTGAGCTAAGGGATAGAAAGGAGTGACCAAACTTAATCTTTCCTGAAGGTAAAGACAGAGGAAGTGAGAGATGTGGAAGAGGAAGACAATTCTGAGGTTTCTAGTCTGGATGAGCAGATGGATGGTGTTAGGAAAGGAAACACCAAGGAGAAGAAAAATTATGAAGACTAAGGGATCTGCTAAGTAGTTGACTAACTGATCAAGAAACATTTCACTTAAGGGAATGTGATGAGGCAAATTTGTTCCCTTTAATCTCTTGCATGGAGTGGGCATATAAGGCCTATTTTGCTTTTCTCTGTATATTTTTCCAGCTGACAGAAAACTTTCTTTATCTATCAATGGACTACCTTGTCCATGTGAATATCCTCAATGTAATCACTGGAAAATGCCAGAAAATGATGAAAAACCATGCATCTCTAATGAAAGAAATAAGAGTAAACCTGTGATTATAACTTTCCAGGGAAATACTGAAGTATGTTTAAAAATCTTAACTGTTAATCTTAAGTTGTTTAGGGATGAAAGTGTTCATGACATCTTTACATTTTATAGGAAATTTCTACCTATTACCTTTACATAACTTTTCTCCAGGACGAAGTACAGCAATTTTGGTATTTTATACAAGTCTGGGTTTATCAAACAATTCAATAAAAAAGCTGACAGAATTGAGAGTACCTGATCCATTTTCCCATAAGCAACCTGTTTTCATAAACAAAGGTGGTAGAGTATACAGCTTGTATGACCTTAAAAACTATTAAGGCTCGGATAAATGGACAAATCAACAACAAACAACAACAAAAAAAGTACACAAAAAGTCAAAAAGTAATCAACCTCTCTTACTAGTAATCAAATACATGCAAACAGATTTCTGCACATTAAGTTGAGTGTTTAAATACTAAAAACATTGGTAGAGCTGTTTTTTAAAAAGCTAACATAACTACTATACAGTATTAGTGACAGAACGCTTTTGGAAAGTAATTTGGCAACGTGTATCAAATCAAAAAAATGTTTTTATTTTGTTATCATAAAACTCCTCTTTAGGGAAGTAATCCAAATTGCAACAAATTGCTATATGTCAAAAGTACGTCTCCTATCATAATAAATAAAGGAAAACTGAAAACAAATATCCAACAAAGGAATGATTAAGTAAATTATGGTAATTATCATTGGAAGGAATATAACACTATTCAAATGATCAATTATTTATATGCTGTACTATTCCAGGAAGAAATTATGACAGCTTATGACAATATGAACAAAATAGTATGACTAAGTAAATTAAACAAATGTGTGAAAACGACATTGAAAAATAAGGGAAAAAAATTAAGATAGAGTTGAGAGAACACAAAATGCAAGACACAACATTTTGTGGTTATGAAAACTAAAACATGATAAAGGAAAGTCCTTATAAGTCAATGAAAATATCAAAATATTCTTTAAAATGTTAATTGAAAATTACCAGAAGGAAATATGTTAACATGCACAGCATTTTTGATACGATGATCTTTCTTCTTTTTTACATTTTGTACAATTGGCCATGTGCTTATATTAATTTTACAATGAAAGCATTTTGATTAAAAGGAAGTTTTACATAAAAACTAATGACATTGGAACATAATTCAGAATTTCTTGAGAGTAACCTTATGAAAAAGAAAAAAATCAATAAAATACTTTTAATGAAGTTTTAATACTTGTTCAGACAATGTATAGGATAATTTAAATTCTAAGTAAGGCTTTTCCACTTTCAGATCACATATTATGAAATATTTTATAAACAACTGATAAGCCCTGAAAAATCATGTGTTAGCAATCTACATATCTCCTTGGCTTTTGAGAAGAAAACTAATAGTACAAAGCAGTAGAAAAACTTTCAGACTATGTGTTAGGCAAAGCTGTGACTGAGTATCAATCATTTGATACTGGTTGTGCTTGTTTGAAAGGAAGTATGTCCCCTAGAAAAGTCATGTTTTAATCTAAATCCCATTTCATAAAGGCAGAATAATGCCCTATTCAATACTGTATGTTTGAAACTGTAATCAGATCATCTCCCTGGACATGTGATTTAATCAAGAGTGGTTGTTAAGATGGATTAGGTGACGACATATCTCCACCCATTTGGGTGGGTCTTGAGACATTTCTTGAGTACTATAAAAGAGGAAACATTTTGGAGAATGAAGGAGATTCGGAGAGAGCAGAGAATGCTGCAGCACCACAAAGCAGAGAGTCCACAAGCCAGTGACCTTTGGAGATGAAGAAGAAAGTGCCTCCCAGGGAGCTTTATGAAACCGGAAGCCAGGAGAGAAAAGCTAGCAGATGACTCCATGTTCGCCATGTGCCCTTCCAGCTGAGAGAGAAGCCCTCACTGTGTTCCCCATTTGCCTTCTCACTTGAGAGAGAAACCCTGAACTTCATCGGCCTTCTTGAACCGAGGTATCTTTCCCTGGATGGATGCCTTTGATTGGACATTTCTGTAGACTTGTTTTAACAGGGACATTTTCTCGGCCTTAGAACTGTAAACTAGCAACTTATTAAATTTTCCTTTTTAAAAGCCATTCTGTTTCTGGTATATTGCATTCTGGCAGCTAGCAAACTAGAACACTGGTTTAATACCAAATCTCTTAAGATATACTACTACCTCAGAATAATACGAAAATGACTGAATATAGAAACTTGAAGTCCACCAAAACAAAATAGCGCTGACTTTAGGCAAAAATGAAAATAACACTGATTATAAGCATGCTACTGAATATAATACATTTTTTATCTTGACAAAGAAAGAACACTTGTAGAGCATAGGCATAAGTAAAGAACTTCTAGTTATGGAACAGCTAGGCAGTGACTAAATGACCAAAGTAAACATAGGCAAGGTAAACGATTTAATGAAAGCAACGCTATTCTAAAGAAAGAATGGCTACATTCTGCTGATTGCCATTAAAGTATACTGGTCTTCATAAGATTTTCAACCAATTTCCACATTACAAAGTTAGACTGAAAAACAGAGTAAATGACTTCTCAATGGATTTTAAGAGATTGGAGAACAGCAGAAACACAACCATAAAATAACACAATATGTGCCGTGAGATATGGCTGTTCAGCTTAGAAATTTTACCTCTCAGGAATAAAAAATAGCAAGAACACAAAAGTAAGGAATATGAGGTGTGTGAAGACTAAGGAGAATAGTATTTGTCAGAAGATACTAAAATAATGTGGTAGTTAGATTCAGTTGTCAACTTGGCCAGGTGAAGGCACCTCGTTCTGTTGCTCTGGACATAAGCCAACAGTTTACACGAACCTCATCTGTTGCTGATTCACATCTGCAGTTGACTAGAAGGCGTGCCTGCTGCAATGAATGACGTTTGACTTAATTGACTGGTGCTTAAATGAGAGAGCGCAATGTAGCACAGCCCAAGCAGCTGGGCATACCTCATCTCAGCCCTCGCAGCTCAGTCCAGGCCTTTGGAGATGCAGAAAGAAATCACCCTGGGGAAAGTTGCGGGAACCCAGAGGCCTGGAGAGAAGGCCAGCAGAGATTACCCTGAGCCTTCCCACGTAAGAAAGAACCTCAGATGAAAGTTACCTGCCTTTCCTCTGAAGAACTAACAAAATAAATCCCCTTTTATTAAAAGCCAATCCATCTCTGGTGTGTTGCATTCTGGCAGCTAGCAAACTAGAACATATAACTATGTATATTCCTTATAGAAAACAGAGAACTCTTAATTCCACTCACTGTGATCTATGCATAAGGCTCTGAATGAAAAAGAAAGTTCTACCCCCCTATAATCTAAGGATCTCAAGTATGGTCTACTCAATTTGTAATGTTCAAATAAAAAAATTTAAATCTAGGGCATTTTGATGTCCTATTTTTACCCAGTTTTGAGGATGATAAATGGTTTCCAAAAATATCTTTTAGAATCCTAACTAGATTAAGCAAGCAATGATGTAAATGAGCAAGACAAATGCTAAAATTATATAAACATGAGAGAAATTCACCAGAAAAATTTAGAAACATTAACTTATTTTATAGCATTTCTAAAAGAACTAAGTGACATTCCTGGAAGAAAAAAAAGTAACTAAGTAAACTAAGTAAAATTACTTCTTGACAAATCTGGCAGCCAGCGCCCAGTCTGAATAATATGTCAGGTTAACAGCACTCTCATTTCTGGTACTAAGCATTGTCTACAATTTCTAACTTAAATATGACTGATCAACTATTCCAAAAACATATTTATATTGTACCATTATTTCTACCACATTTACTCTAAATACCAACTTTGAAAAGAATATACTATATCCATAAAGAACTCTTACAACTCATTGAGAAAAGAAATAATCCAAGAAAAAAATGGAGCAAAAGATTAATAAAAAATTTATAAAAGAAGAGATACAGATGGCAAATACATAAATGTTAAATATCATTTGCCCCATTAGGGAAATACAAATGAAAACTGCCAGGAGTTACAGGCATTAGGATGGTTTCTTAAAAAAAAAAATACAATTGACAATACCAAATGCTAATTAAAATGCAGAGTAACTGAAATTTTAACACATTGCTGAATGTACACCCCTTTGGAAAACCACTTGGCAATTTCTTACAATACGAAATATACATATACCATACAAATTAGTTACACAAATATTTATAGCAGCATTATTTATAATCTCCAAATACTTGAAACAATTCAAATGTCCATCAATTACTGAAAGGATAAATAAACTGGTATATCTATACAGTGGAATACTATTAGGCAATAAAAAGAAATTAATACTTTCAACAACAAAGATGAATCTCAAGAGCTTTATACTACATGAAAGAAGCCAAACTATAAAAGACTGCATACTATATGATTCCATTTATGACATTCTGGAAAAGCAAAACTATAAGGAGAAAAATCAGATCATTCCTTACCAGGAGCTGAATGTAAGAGGAGTAAAACTACAAAGGAGTATGAGTTTTGGGGACAACTGCCACATTCCATTTGGGTAATGGTTACACAACTCTATATGCTTGTCATACTCAAAAAACTGTACTCATAAAAAGGGTGAATTTTACTGTATGTAAATTATATGTCAATATACTATGTTGACCTGATTTATGAAAGAAAGAGGGAAGGAAGGAGAAAATACTTCTGTTTTAGTTTGTAAGCTGCTGGAATACAGTATACCTGAACTGGACAGCTTTTAAAAAGGAAATAAATTAAGTTGCAAGGTTATAGTTCTTAGGCCATGAAAATATCCAAATTAGAGCATCCAGAGAAAGATACTTTAACTCCAAAGAAAGGGCTGATGAAGTACTCCAAAGAAAGGGCTGATGAAGTTCAGGGTTTCTCTCTCAGCTGGGAGGGCAGATGGTAACATCTGCTAGCTTTCTCTCCTCATTTCATAAGGCTTCCCCAGGGTTGTTTTCCTTCTGCTCCTCCAAATGTCTCTGGCTGTATGGCTCTTTTGGCTCCAAACTTTTTACAAAATGGTTTCCTCCTAAAAAGCTCCAGTAAGCAACCCCACCTTGAATGGGTAGAAACACATCTCCACGGAAACTATCTAATCAAAAGTTACAGGTAGAACTGGGTGGGTCACATCTCCACAGAAACAATAAAGAAGCTCCTACCCAGCAATACTAGATGAGAATTAAAGAACATAGCTTTTCTGGGATACACCAACAGTCTCAAACTGGAACAACTGCCTAGGAAACCAATCTAGAAAGTTCCAAAAATATATATATAACTATCTACTTTTCTATTCATACAGATAAACAGACATGGACATGCAAAGACAAACATGAAGTACATTTGAAATTCAGAATAGGTAAGATTAATATAAGTATCCTAACATTCTTAATGAAGACACAAATTTAGAGGTTTAATGACTTGTTTTTAAAATTTTGATTTTGAAATGGTTTCCAACTTACAGTAAGTTTACAGGAATATTAGAGAACATATGTACACCCATTACCAAGATTCACCAATTTTTAACATTTTGCATATGGTTTCTTGTTTGCTTTATCAATATACAGATAAATAGTTTTTCTGATTTATTAAGAATAGGCTGCATGTCATGCACCTCCTTCACTTATAATACCTCAGCAGGAACTTCCTAAGAAGATGAATGTCATACATATGAAATCATTTGAAATCATCCATTCACATGGATAGCTCCAATTCCAATAAAATACCATTTTCTTATCCCATGTGTTATACTCTTCCTTTCCATGATCTATCTCCATTCTTCCCCACAGTGAAATCCCTGGCTTTGGGGGCAAAACAAAAACAGGAGACTAACTGGAACAGACTGGGGATGGTGCACTGGAAAGAGGGCCCCGCCTGACCCTGACCCAGGTGTGGGACACCTGTGTTTGGTTTTTTCTTTTCAGGAGAGATGTCTGTTGTTGATCTACCTTTTCCATGCCCCTCTCCTCATTTTCCAGTCTTTGAAGCCTTCCCCCTACCCTCTTCTCCAAATGTACAGACTTATACAAATAATAAGAGCTCTGTTGGCGCATGATGTTTGTTCCTTTACTTACAGGCAATTTGAATTCTTGGTATGTTCTATCTCTTAGCAATTCTAAAGGTACAGATCATGTGTCACTCTATTTGTGCCCCTTGTTAATCTTATAGTTCAAGGAAGGATGAGGACAGTCAGATTTATTACTCTCCAAACCCAGTTTAAATGAGTTTTGATCAATTTCTCACAACTACTGCAAATTAAGGACTGGTAGATCCACTAAATAATTAAGAATACATTAAAATCATATGAAAATATTTTAAATAAAACACCTTGTGACAATTGCTTTTTTAATTAAAGGTAGTTGTTGCTTAATTATTTTTGGATATACCAAGAAGATAATACCATAAAAAGCCAAAAAATAAAAAAAAGTAAAGAGAAGTGTTAAGGAAAATAAAAAAGAGAGAAGAAATTAAAGAATAACTGTAGCTCTTCAATTTTTAATCGGTAATTTTTCTAATTATCTGATATGAACAAATACTACTTGAAATAAAGAAGATATCACGGTTATAACCTATAACTTAGCACTAGTCATTGCTGTATGAAAAAAGTATTTATGAATAACATATAAGAATTATGAACAGAAAAGTGTTCACAAAACCCTACCTCACAATTACTAGTTATATCTAAGGGCAACTGCTTTCAACTCTTAAAGAAACTAAAGTCACTCTTTTCTCCCAATCTGAGGGGGCGGGGCAGGGCAAAGAGCAAGCTCAGCAAGCGTTAGAAAACTAGTATTGACATCGTGCTAACATCACTACAGTATAAAAACAAAAGACAATTTTGAACATTTCATTATGGTGGGAGAAATGAGAGATAATATACATAATTAAAATCTTTACAATAAAACTCAAAAAATACAACTTTCTTAAGAAAGCATTCCTAGCTAACAAGTAGAATTTGTAATGAAGTTCTTTCCCAAATGCCTCATCTAAACAAATAATGAACAACAACAACAAAAAAAAATCAGTAATTCTAAACAGGTTATACTTATTAAGACCAAATGTTAATAGAATAATGCAAGGGGGAAAAATCCATAGGCAAATTGCAAGATTCAAAGCTTTGAAATCTCTTACCACAAATGTTTAATGAAGCTGAAAAAAATTCACTTAAATGTCAGTTTGATAAAAGCCAAAAGAACATTTTCCACATGTGTTTATATTTAAGCATATTTTTAAAAGATGGGAAAAGTAACAATCATTCAAAAATAAGGTTAAACTATCAGTTCATCAGGATTGTAATTTAAAGGTATTTCTCCAATCTCTAAATTTATTTTCTTTGATAAGAAAGGAGTTTTAAGCATGTTTGCTTAGATAAGCCCTTATTCAACATTCTAAAAATGTTAAATATTTCACTATTTTCATTTCTAACTTTGAAAACAATTGAAGTTTTTTTGCACTGAGATAACCAAATGTACTACTGAAAAGTATTCCATATGTAAGTATAGATGATTAAAATAAAATGAATTATTACTACATTTATATGCACAATATATTAGGTTCCTAATATAAAAATTCAACTTAAAATTTTCATTGACAAGTATAACTGTTTGGTATTTATTTTTAAACCATACAGGAACAGCCTTAACTAAAGAAAAGAGCAGTATCTCAGAATAGTGGTGCTCAAAATGAGATGATAGTCTTGGGAAATGTAGAGTGTCATCCAGGTGTCCATAGACAATTCCAAAGCAAAAGCTATATATATTTCCTTTATTGGTTTCCTTACAGCTATTATTTCTATTGCAGAGTCCATACTTTGTAATGGGCTTGAGTTTCTTTGATCTTAGAAAAGTTCTAGACACATATTTAAAAGCACAGAGAGAAAATATTCAAACAATAATATATCATTTCTCCCTACCAAACCTGAAAAATAACACTGATCAAAAACAAACCCTTAAATCCCTTATCAAAACCTAACATGGAACTCCAAATTCAGACAACATTCACACTGACAACTAAAAAAAACAAATAAGTAGTAAATCATTACTGTCAAAAGTACCAATGAGCTATAGAAGCAACGACCAAATGGATAAATTTTCAAAGAGGTGAGAACTGTTAAAGGGTCAGATCTGAACTGGCAGCTGTTTTTCCTACATGGCTACATTTGCAAATTCTGGGAATAAACCAGAAGCTGAAGATTATGGGCTTGGCCAGAGGGCTACTAAAGGAAAATGAAATCAGCAAAGCTCTGAGCAGTAGCACGGGGATATATTTAAAATTTAACACTTTAGGGCCCCAAATACAAAGCTGGTCTATCCCATAAAACAACTGCCAAATCCTGCAATTGAATGGTAAGCTAATGAGGTTAACAAAATTCTCTGAAAAGCAGAAAGTTCTACTCTGGCTATGCTTACAAAACAATGACAGGCCAGGAGAAAAGGACCTGAAAACACTGTAGGCAAGAAATCAAAGTCCTAGTAGTGGAAAATTAAAACTAAAGACCCACACATGCTTTTCCCCTGGGGGATGAAGGAAGGCGCATATCTATTCTAGTTACATCTAGAAGGTGAAATTCAGGCTTTGGGCTTAGACTGGAATGGAGGAGAGAGGTGCAATGGGAAAACCAGCAGGGATTTTAACAATTACATAGGGCTAAAATGATAAAAATTGGAAACTGTGGGCCTAAAACAAAAGGTCAGTTTCTCCCTTGAGATACTGCCAAATTTTGAGGCTGGGTAGGGCAGAAGGATAAAGAATTAATCTGGAAACCTCTAGGGGCATTATTTGTTCTGATGCTGTGTTTCAGAACTGATGTCTGTCTCATCTTTGAGACCCACTGGCTTGAAATTAAAGTCCTAGAGGGTCAAGCTCTAGGAACAGAGACAAACTAGAAGCAAACTGAAAGCACACTTCACTCTGCATCTCCACTAAATGCAGCTAAAATGCTGGACAGAATGCATGAAGCAGCAATTTGAGAATTCTGAATAGTAAGAGGCAGATTGGCAAAGATCAAAAGTGGAAGTATTATCAAATCAATAATCATTACCATTATTTCCCTCCTTTATTTCCTAGCTGCAATTCAATAAAGCAAGAAAACAGGAAATGGGCATTAAGTACAAAGAACGTTTGACCTAACATCTGAAGCTCAGGCGTTATGGTCTAAGGGGTAGGAAAGGGGTCACTTAAATTTCAGAGAAAGTGATGAGATAGCCCCTGTTTTTCTTTCGTCCCTAAATTTTTTTCCTATCTAAGTACCCTTCCAATCAAAGAAGCTATAGTCCTAAAGGATGGGGCAAAATCTCTCAGCTTTTTTCTGTGTCTGCCTAATGTCTAGTGCCAGAATGGGTACAGTAACAAAAAGTATACAGCTGGGAAAACAACGCCCCAGCTCTGTGACTAAGAGAACAGAAAAGAAGACAAAAAGGAACTGCAACACTCAGGGTTTGTAAATCATCTGGAAAAATTTAAACTCTCAGCAAAGAAACAGAAGCTATAAATAAGAACAAATAGAAAATTTAGAACTGAAAATTTCCCAAAAAATGAAATTTAAAAACTCCCTGGATGGAGTCAATAGCAAACTAGAGCAGCGTCAACAGTCAGTAAACTTGAAGACAGATCAATAAAAACTTTCCAATCTGAAGAACAAAGTGAAAAAATGATTGAAGATGAAAATGAAAACAGACTCAGGGATGTATGGGTTAATCTTAAAATATCAAATATTTGTGTCACTTAAGTGCCAAAAGAAGAGAAAAAGTGCACTGCAGAAAAATTTTTGAAAAAATTAATAGCAGAAAACTTCCCCAGTTTGATTAAAGGTATAATCCTACAGATTCAAGAAGCTCATCAAAATTCAAACAGGGATAAACCCAAAGATAAACAGAATAAACATGACTGAAGAATGAAGAGGATGGAATTAGTGGCAGGGATAGGAGTGGGGTTTATACCAATATTTAAGAGTAGAAGGCAGTGGCAAAGAAGGAAAGGAACACTCACCTGACAGAAAAAGAGGAAGAAGAGAGTGGTATTTCCAGAAGAAATATCTAACACTGTTAAATTCCCTACCAAAGACATATAACATTGAAGATGTGATTTGATATTGCAAATCATCAGGGCAGGCAGCATTTAATCCTTAATGGTTAAAAGCAAAAGGTCTGCTATCAGACCTGGCTTTAATTCTGTGGTCATCTAATTCTAATATATGGAGCAAGTAACTTAAGTTCTCTGAGATTAGGTTTCTTTATTTGTAAGACGAGGTATTAAAGACTGTATCATTTTTTTTTTTTTGCATTCCACAATATTTAAGCAGAATTCTTGGCAGACACTAGGTATACACACTCAAAAAGGTGATGAATGGATGAACTAACTATGGAAGGATTAATTCAGAACTCTTGCTGCTGCTGTTGTTGGATTTTTAAGAACGTTAGATTTTTAAGAAACTACCAACTTGTACAAATTCTAACAAAATTAGGATCTCCTGAAGTATTTTTTAAGAATTTGACATAATTTAGGTTTCCCTGAGCTCCTGATATCTATCACATATCTTTGTAGAAAACAAAGGCATAAGAATTCAGAAAAATAAGAATGTTCAATATTCTTATTAGAGAGAAATTTAACAATAAGATATAAATTTAAGGTTAACACATAGATACGATGTTAACTGGAAAGAGGAAACAAAACAAAATATTTTCAAGACAATTGAGAACAGATAATGTGCTTCTATTTGCTCGCACTACAAAAGCTCAGGATGGGAACCTGTGTGGTGTGTCATGGAGGGCAGTATTTCATTTTTTCATTTCATTTACTATTCATTATCTTCCTTTCAATTAACACAAAACACCACTACTCTGTTGGGAAGATATGCCAGCACTTTGACCATAATAAGCACTCAATAAATGTTACCAACTATATTTATAACTATGGAAGAATAACTTCCCTGTGAATTTTGCAGAGAATTTTTAATTAGTCTCTTTTCAAAAACAGAACTAGATGGCTGACATCTTTAAATTTTAAAATGCAAACTTTCAAAACTTTTGGAAAATGCTTCCTGAAACCATTCTCAATCCCTACTGCACTAAGTAATGAAAAACTAAACCTACAAAGCAACCCATTAAACAAAAATTACAGCAAAACAAAACACACCATAAAGCAATATAGATTCAAAGTATCTAAATATTTTTACATTACACTATTTTTACATTACTGTTAGTAAAATTTTCATTAAAAACTAAGAATTTTGAAAGTATATCAGTATAGTTTTTTCTTATATATTTATTTGCAGCAAAAGATATTTAAAAAAATGAAAAGTGTTTAGATATTGAGATGTTTTCTTTCCTCTTCCAAATACTAAATGAAATTGTAATAAAGAAAACCACAAGACCATATGAGTTTAAAACACATGGGGAATATCTTAAGATATTCATTCTTAAGAGCTCCATATTAAAGAACAGCCTGGAACATAATAAATCTGCTCTAAAACTGCAAGTGTGTTTTCAATCCCATGGAATAGAAACAGATTTAGGTGAAGGAAAGGACAAGGAATTATAATTTGGAAGTAAAGTGGCAAGAGACTAAATTGTGCCATTAAAGAAAACTAAAAATAAAGATTAAGATTCAAGTCTTAATTATAAAATAATGAGAATATAATGTTTTTACTGAGATATCAGCAACCAGAAAATTAACCATTAATAATCCTTCTATAATTGCTAACTGAAGAATACTGGGTGATGCGTTTGTTCACAGGTGATTGTTTCATGATTATGTTTCATGACTTATGAACAAATAAATACTCTTTTTTAAAAGATATTTCCCAAGCTGTAAATTCTCATGGGATAATAATAAACTCTCAGAAGACTGTTTTATAGATTAAACAACTTTAATTTATAGAAAGCCACAAAAGTCAAACAACTGAAGACACATTTTTCTTATGCATTAAGTTCGTATTAATACAAAAGTCTGTTTGGTAAAAGATAATTTGTCAAATCATGTAATATTGAATATAACAAGACATGCTAATAAGATTCTAAAACTTATATTTAACAACAGACTTCAAAATAAAACTGTCTATCAACTTACTGACCATACAATATTCATACATGCATATTTTTTAAAATAAAAACCAACGTAGATTCAGTACAATAAATTCTTTCCAATACATACCAGATTTCAAAAGATCATTTACAGTAAACATTATCAGTCAATTTGGAAACAAAACAAAACAAACACAGGTAAAACTTGCAAACCTTGAATTTCAATGTAATTCAGGAGAACCATGTTGCAGAATATATGCTACAGGATATACTCTACTGATACAATTCATAGGTGAATCGCTCTATCAACACTTAAAAAATTACAATAAGGAAAAAATTACAATAAGGAGACAATAAACTTTTCCAAATTTGAACATTTTCAGTCTTTTCTAAATGAGAATGAAGGACAATCAACCCAATGCATAACTGGTCGTTAATTTGACATACTATAATTCACTCAGGGAAGGGGTCATCAAGCTTTTTCTGTAAAGGACCAGGTAGGAAATATTTTAGACTTTGCAGGTCAAGAGACAAAACCACAGGTATTACAGAGGTACTTGTACATCAAGTGAAAAAACAAATTTCCACAAAAAGATACACTAACAAAATTCAAAATATAGCAACAGAGTAAAAGATGAGGGGGAGGCACATTTTCCTTAATTAGTGTTCCATGTTTGCATTCTTTATCATCAAAATTGACTGCAAATGTTTATCTGCTATCCCAGATCTATAATGAGATTTCACGTATTTCAAACTGACGGGTGGTAGGAAAAGTCAAATATTCAGCCTAAACTACTGACACAAACTGATAGAACTGTTTCTTCATGAAAGCAAATGAAGTTTACCAATGATACTTCTTGTTCGGTAATACAGTACATTCAAATACTTTTCACAAAATACCAGCTGATAGATATAACTATAGGCTTTTAAAACTTCACATTCTTACAAACTGTAAATTTGCCCAACAAACCCTTTTTCTGTTCACACTGTTTTTTTGTTTGTATGTTTGTTTGTTTGTTTTAAACACCATCAGTTGTAAAACATTTTAAATTCCACTTCAGGTTATATTGAATTAGTGTTTTCTCATCTTTGAAAATATTGTTGCCTGCAGTTTTTCCACAAAGATTTCATGGAGGCTAATTCTTTAGTCACTTCAAACTCAGCACTGACTCCTTGAATTAAGAAGAGAACAGTGTCAGTAACATCTGTTGAATCATCAAGAGCCAGGGAAACCCACATAAAATTATGATGTTCTTTTTAAAGTGACTATAGATGCGACTCTGAATGTCCTTTGTTAAAGCAACTACTTTCAACAAAATTCTAATACTCTTAAATAAATTTGTTTCCAGTGGACATAAATTTCAGCAGCTGCTACAATAAAACAGTTTAATTAATGCACCATTGGTAAATGGCTTTCCCTGCTTGTCTACTAAATGAGACGTGAAATCTAACTTTGGGTGCAGTATCATTTTCACTTTCATTTTTGTGCATGTGCAGAAAACACTGTAATGAGATATGCTATTTTAAATTTTGTAATTTTTATGATAGTTGCTTTCCTGTGAGTTTAAAATACTGTAGTTAGCCACATAATGATTGTATATATTATATTCTTTTAGGAGAGCATAGTTGATCCAATGCTTTATCATCACTATTTTATTTGACAAAATAATCCATGCTTTACTGTCCCTTAAAACCATGTTTTAAAACCATGAGATCTGAAATCCACTTTTCTCTTATTTTGTTTTGACATAATAGATATGCCTGAAGGATAATTCGCACAGTCACCTCCCAGTGGCTACTCAGTCCTTGCCTAACCCCTGCCACCTCTTCTCTTGTGTGATGTTTCAGCCTGTTTCCATTCCACAACCAGGGGCAGACGTTAGGTCTAATGAAAAGACCTGACCATATTTTATATCTGGAAACAAGGAATAAGCAGCCCCAGATGCTTATCAGGGTAGGAAACTCTCAGTGGCAGGGCCCTCTCCTCCTGAGGCAGATAAATACCTCATAGCCTCAGGCAGCACAAACTTGCTGCAAACAACAAAAACCTTCTGGGTAAAAAAAAAAAAAAAAAAAAAAAAAGTAGGGGAGCGTGGTAAATTATATTAATGAATTCCCAAATTCTGAACTATTCTTTCATTCTGGAATGGACTCCACTTGGTCATAGTGTACTTATCTCTTGATATGCAGTGGAATTCTATTTATATAGCTCTTAATTTATAATTCAAGGTTCATTTTATATAGAAAAATCATTAATTCTGTTATCACCCACCTTATAAATGTTCTTATTTCTAATTATTTTTCCATTGGTTTTCTTTTTTTTTTTTAGTTTCATCAGCAAATGGCATTCCTTCCTTGACGATTTTTATATTTTATTTATTTTTTAACTAAGAATGTTATCATCTGATTTATTTTTAAAAGAATTAGGCTGCTATGATGAAAATATAATATAGGCAGCAAGGGTAGAAACAGAATGAGACAAGTTAAGAGCCTACTGCAATAATCCAAGCAAAGGACGATGGTTGTAGTAAAAAGCAGGAGAGATTTAAAGTTGAACTAGATGGCAGCATAGGTGCCTAACCCCAGAGAATTTCTGAACCAGCAAAAATCAGCAGAGTCATCTTTCTTAAAACTCCAGAAAACAGTAAAAGGGTTGTAATAACTGGATGAGGCTGAATCAAGAAAACACAGCCTTAAAAACCGTAAGAGAAGCCTTACGTTATTGCAACCTGTGGCACCCTTGCTAGGCCCTCCCCCATGCACCATCTGGTACACTGTGGAGCTGTGGAGCCACCCTGCATTCCCAGTGTGGATCACTAGACCTGTCCTGAAGAAAGCAGAATAAACTCTATGTCTTAAGACACAAAGGACACTAAACAGTGGTTCAAAGAAGCATTAAAAAAATAATAATATCTTCATAAAAGGTAGCTATATGCGTCACTTTAAATACAACTGTATTTTTTATCTATAATTCCACTTTTAACTTCTAACAGGTTTTAAAATGCAACTGAATAAAGTATGATAACTCTATGGTTTGGGACATACAATGTATAAAGATAATTTGCAATAAGCACAACAAAAAGATGAGGGGGTGAGGAGTATATAAACATAGTTTGGGGCGGGCCACAATGGCTCAGCAGGCAAGGATGCTTGCCTGCCATGCCAGAGGACCCGGGTTCGATTCCCGGTGCCTGCCCATACAAAAAAAAAGACATAGTTTGTGTATGCTATTGAAGTTAAGTTCAACTTAACTTGATTTGATAAGTTGGTATCAAATCAAATGAGATAGTTATAGACTCAGGATGTTAAATTTTGGCCCCATGATAGCACCATTTTCAGAAAGAAAATATATACAGAAGGAAATGAGAAGGGTCTCAAAAGGGACTCTACAAAAAAATCAAGTAAATATGAAAGCAGGCATTAATGGAAAAACTGAGGATCAAAAATAGGTCAAACGGCAAAATAGCAAAAGAAAGCCCTACATTATCAAGTTACTTTAAATGTAAATGAGTTAAATTCTCCTGTCAAAACAAGAGATTGACAGAATGGATAAAAAAGCATGACTATATGCTGTTTACAAGAGACTCACCTTAAATTCATAGACACAAGTAGGATGAAAGCAAAAGGATGGAAAAAATATATACCATGTAAATAGTAACCAAAGAGACCTGGGGTAATTATACTAATAGCAGATAAAGTAGACTTTAAATAAAAAAACTATTATAAGGACAAAGAAGGTCACTCTATACTCATAAAGGGCTGAATTCGACAAGACATAAAAATAATAAATATATATGCACCCAATGGCAGTGCATATATAAATATGAATACATGAAAAATATTGTTTTGAGGGGAGAAATGCAATTCTATATTAACGATAGGACACATCAATATAGCGCTTTCAATAATGGATAAAACATCTAGACACAAGATCAATAAGGAAAGAAAAGCCTTGAATATAACTATAAACCAATCACAACCAACAGATATAAATAAAACACTTACCTCTCTACCCAACAGCAGCAGAATACACATTTGTCTCTAGTGTACATTCTCCAGGACAGACCATATCTTACTTCACAAAAAAGTATCAATAATTCAAAAATACTGAAATCATACAATGCATCTTTTTTCATCAAAACGGAACAAAGTTAGAATAACAGAGGGAGAAACGGAAAATTCACAAATATGTGGGAAATTAAACAACCAATGGGTTAAATAAATAAATAAGGAAATATCTTGAGGAAAATGAAAACAATGCATACCCAAACTTACAAGATGAAGCAAAGGCAGTGCTAAGAGGTATATTTCCCAAAGAATTGAAAGCAGGGACTTAAACATATTTTTACACCAATTTTCACAGTAGCATTATTCAAAATTACCAAAAGATAGAAGCAACCTAAGTGTCTATCAATATGAATAGATAAACAAAGAGTGGTAGGTCCAGACTGGAAACAGAGAAGTGATTAAATTAAGTATATATCTGAAAGTGGTACTGGTTAGATTTTCTAAAGGATTGGATATTGGATATCAAAGAGAGGAGTCAAGAATAACTTGAAGGCAGCCTGAAAAACTAGAAGGATAAAGCTATCAAGTGAAATAGGGAAGTCTGCAGATAGATTAAAATAGGCTTGGGGGAAAGAAAAAACGAGGAGTTCAGTTTTAGATATGCTGAGTTTACAAAGTATCAAAAATCCAAGCACATTTATAAATAAATGCTGAACAAATTAATTAATCAATCCCTGAAACATGACTGACTACAATTTTTCCAAAACTGCTATCATTAAGGACACAGTGTATACTCCACTGCACTGCAAAGAAATGGTTCCTTGACTTGCAGAAATGATAGAAGCTGACAACAGATATTGTCTTGCATGGCAGAAACTAGCATAATATGATTTTCATGTGTAGGAGAAACAAAGTGGATGTTTTTCCAACAAAGAACAATAAAAGCCAAATTTCCTTCTGGTATCTTCCATACGATCTTTGTAAAGGTATAAATTGAGTAAGGAACTGGTATTCTCAATATAGTAGACAATGTTGAACTCTCAAAATTTCATGTTAAACAAATAAAATGAAGGAAGGAGGGAATCAATCAATCCGTCAATCCATCCATCCACCTATCCATCCAAGTTAAATAAGTAAATTTGAGAAAAGAAAAAAATGAAGATGTGACAGTTCATGTTTCTATGTCCCTTCATTTCTATAAGAAAGTCAGGAAGAACAAAATATTGTATAGATAAGGAAACTGGTGCACACAGATGTGTCACCTAATACAAAGGTAGTCAAAGTTAGAATCAGTATTTCCCACATTCTCTGCCATCTATATACCCCAAAAAGATTTCTTAATATTACAAAGCCATCATACTAAAGGAGATATGAGGTAACAACAAGGACCAAAAAACCCTGTAAAACTTAGCATAGCCAGTATAAAAATACTTGAAAAAACACTATTTCATTAATATTAACACTGATTAATATTTCAGTAATCACAATACTTACCTCAGTTAGTGACATTTCTCTTTTGCCCCCTACTGTATATTCTGGGCATAAAGGAATTTAATACTTATGTTGGCTTCTATAACTCATGCAACAATGTACACTGCTAGAAAATGCTTTCTCTTTGTTATGTGTGAGTGACACCAGAATTATTATTTTTTGTTTTGATGAGCTGAAGGTAATAAATAAAATGCTTCTATATTCTTGAGTATATATTTTACATATGAGCAATAAAATGTATTAAAAAATATTTTAAGTTTGATATTTGGAAGAAAACCTCCCACAATGTTTAACTTATTATATGCTACAAACTCTTCCTGAAAGCAAGAGGCAGTCCATTTTCTCCAGATGACTCATCAACGAAAGGCACAGTAGAATGAAGTGTTCCAACCTGAAATGCCAAAAGCTAAATATAACCTCTCCCACAACATTAAAAAATTCAGTGTCTCTCTTTATAAGAGCAATCTTAAAGGGTCACCTTAATAAAACACATATAGCATATTAAGCAATAAGCAAGAAGAAAATCTTGGAATTATGTAAAGCTTTATAAAAAAGAAGAAGCATTCAGGGAGAGAAAAAAGGTAAAACTTAGCAAATGACAAACAAACAAAAAAAGCAACTACTTTTTCTCATTTTTAGGTAAGACCATGGGGCCTCATTGTTTATGCTTTTTCATAATGGCATTCAATGCCTTAAATGAAATGGCCACAGATACTAAAAAGTGTCTAGCAGTCCCTATCATAAATTGGGAAACTTATTTATATATATATATATATATATATATATTTATTTTTAATGATTTCAAACTTACAAGACAGTTCCAAAATAATACAAAACCCATTCAAAGAATGCCAACATACCCCACTCAGATACCTAGATCAACCAACTTTAATAATTAAATCCAGTCCAGGATCATCTATCACATTTAGTTGTTACTGACTCTTTAGTCTCTCTTTTTCTTCTTAAATTGTAGAAACATATACAACATTCACTTCCCCATCTCAACCCTCCCAAACATACCATATAATGGGATTAATCACATTCACAATGGTGTGCTACCATCACCACCATTAACAAGGGAGATCTCGGCCATTAAACAAATCAGTTATCCATCTGAGATTGCCCTTTAGAGGAAGAAGAGTGAAAAAACACATCGTAAATCTGACATCAAATCTCAAATCAAGCTATTTTTTTGAGGTGTTTATTTTGCTTATAAAAGCAAATATAAAGGAGTATCTGAAATTACTAGTTAATCAGCAGCACTGATAGTTTTTCAAAAGAGCAAAAAGAAAAACTAGCACAAGACCAACAGGAAGTCAAAGTAAAAAATGAGAGCAGGAAGTACAGAGAGGGAGCCTGACAAACTGAAGCTAACTCTTACAGGCAGGGAGAGAAGAAAGAATGTTCTGACAGCTTTTCGATCCTTAAATTTAGTCATCGTCAAGGCCACACCATCCCTACTTTTCTGGGCAGTTTAGTAACTTGAGTTACTATATTTCTTTTTAGTCTAAGCAGGTGCTAAGTTAGATTCCCTGTCACTTGTAGCCAAGAATCCTAATACAGTGAAAATATACTTTAAGAAATCCTAATACAGCATATATATATAATTCTAAGAAAATATAAACTACTAATTAACCATATTATCTCCCAAAAGGCGTGAATTTTCAGGGGTACTGTAGTGTCATATATTCCATCTTCTCTCTTTTCTATAAAAGAGAATTTCCTTTCTTTTCAATTTTTTGTCTCATAACAAAACCATCAAAATTAGGATTCACTATAGCAGTTTATTACAGACTCAACGTTGTTGAAAAGTATTAACCAAAGAAAGTAAACTGATTGCTACTCTCCTGAAGCAGTCACCTCTTTCAAAAAGTTAACTCTATTTAAAATCATTTCTGTCATTTATGAAAACAAATCTAAACCTTTTGGGAGAATAAATATAAAATGCAATCTGGCTTAATGCCTTTCTATTTATGAAAGCTACTCTCAATTCTTTAATTCATGCTCAATGCTTCAGTCACATTAAGGGGTTCCCATAAAATACTTTCTCATGTCTCTGTACTTTTGCAAATACTGCCCCACCAGTATAACCATGCCACTCACAAACCTTCCTATTGTTTTCTTTGTGTACCAAGCTAACTTCTAACTTATCCACAAAGACTCAGACTAAGGCATCATCTTCTCTGTAACTCTACCACCTCTAAGTTAGATAACCCTCTGTGCAAGGCCCTCAGAGGCACCTTTTCAAGTATTTATCATAGCATGTATCACCTGCTTATTGAAATTACTAGCTCTGTAACTACTAAAATTCTCTGACACTCAGTTTGCTCATCTGTAAGGTGGCTGTTAACATCTATATTGAGGGTCTATTATAAAGATAAGTACATAAAACTTAATAAAAGTTTCAGTACATGATAGCTGTCTCTGTGTCATTAATATTTCTCTTAAAGGCAAACACCTTGGTGTTCATCTTTCTAACACCAGCATCTAGTCCAGTTCTTGGCACAAAATAAGTTGTTACACATTTGTAAAATGAATAAACTCACATGTCAGAAAGATGATCCCTGTGCATTATGGAGGGTAGACTTGAGGAATACATGCAAAAGATGATTTAGAACCTTACAAGGGAGCAAGGTAATCTTTTAGGATGTTTTTAAAACCAAATCATACCTATAGGCATGCCTAAGAGTTACTTCTGGAGGACCTCTTTTGTTGCTCAGATGTGGCCTCTCTCTCTCAGCCCAACTCAGCAAGTGAAATTATTGCCTTTCCCCCTATGTGGGACATGACATCCAGGGGTGAAAGTCTCCCTAGAGATGTAAGAGAGGACTCATAGGGATGAATCCAGACCTGGCACTGTGGGATCAACAATTCCATCCTGACAAAAATGGGGAAAAGAAGTGTAATTAACAAAGTATCAGTGGTAGAGAAAGTTTAAATGGCTACTCTGGTAGTCGCTCTTATGCATCATATAATAACCTGCCAACCCCCAACCAGGACCATTTCAGCCAATCCTAAAGAACACCTAGGACAATTTATAAGTTTCCACAAGGGTTCCAGGCATTAGAATAACTTTCCAGAAACCTACAATCTCCAGATGGGTCCCTGGTCCAGATAAGTCCTAAAACCTAGCCCAGTCTCTCAGAACATCAGATAGTTCCATCTCCCTACCCCATATTAGTGACAGACCCTTCCAATATGAAAAATTTAGAATTGGCATAGCCCAAACACCCCTAAAGAGAGGGACGGAAAGATCAAAGGTGATGGTGGAGTTATACAGAGAAGACAGGATTTAACAAATGAATATGAATGCTGAATCATTAAATTGATGTTTCTTTTAGTCTCCAGTATTTTAGAGCAGCTAGAAGCAAAAACCTAAAATTGTGAAATTGTAACCCATGTCAAAGTCTGAAATATGTTCCAAAACTAATTGTGGTGCTGTGCTTTGAAACTGATAATTTTTTTGCATATGTTATTTTTCACAAAAAAAGAAGGAAAAAAGTCGATTGTGAGGATAAAAAAATATTTAAGCACTCTAGCCTCCTATATTCTGGAGCAAGCAGCTAGAAGAAAAAATATGAGAAGATTGTATGGTAGCCCATGACGAACTCTGGGATCTGTCCTGTAACTACTTGTTGAAGAGTGCTTTGAAAACTATTGCTTTTTTATTTGCTTTGTAAATAAGTTATACAATAAAAAAAGTTAAAACAAACAAACAAACAAAACAAATCACACATATACACCTATACAAAGACCCAGAAGATATGGCTCCCTAGTTGAGAATTATTACCAAAGAGAGTTTCTGTCATTTATGTAACAGTGGTGAGAGAAGTGGTGGGTGGGTAAGAATCTAATCTGTTGTGTGTTTGGGGAATAGAAAAAGCGGGAGAAAGAACCACTGGAGAAATGAGGTCAGAGAGGAAAGGACTACAATGCTTAATGCAAGATGTGATAAGGACCACAAACACGAAAATAGCAAAGGGGGTGATATTTGAAAGCTAATAATAAGATCTGACGAACAATACTGTGACGTTTTAAGGCGTAGGAATCAAAGATGGCTGCAAGCTTCTAACATGACAAAATAAGTCAACAGTGATAAGTGAAGAAGCAAAGGGCACAATTAAATTGATCAAGGTTTAGAAATCAGCAGGATCAAAGAAAGAGAACTGAGTATAATGGTAAGACATGGCTGAAATAATTAGCCATCCAGTAAGGCTAACTAGAAAGAGAAAGTGAAACTAGGAAGGAACTAAACAGGAAGCTGATATAGTTTTGTTTTGTTTTAAAGCCATTCTGGGTAGGGAGAAGTTTCAGAATGTGGTTGAAAGAAGGGATGCTCAAGTGGAATGGAGATAAAAGAAGTTATGATAAAAGAGCACAAGAAGTATGAGAACCAGTGACGGACATACCACCCAAATGGCAGCAACTAAGAAGATAGCAGAAAGCAGAGCATATGTAAAACAGGTGAAGTTTTCAAAGGGTGTGGAGTTGTCAAAAAGGGTCTCTACAGATCAGAACTCCAAAAGCTTCCCAGGCTTTTCCTTAGCCTGATTAGTATTTCCTATTTGACTAAAGAGGTTAATTCAAGCTTGCTTTTGCTACCTTTAACTGTTATCTTCCAGAAAAAGTCCCTGACTATTCTCAAGTGTTTTATCAATAGGTACTTAACAGTTTTTTTTTTTAATCGCCAGAAGAGCACATTCTACATTCAGGTGAGTCTCATATAATGTAAAACAAAAATAACCCCCCCAAAAAACCCTGAGTTTACACTAAATTATATTCATATAATGCTCTTATACTATAAAATATCAGTGGACAACTGTTCATTCTAAAGGTTCTTCTGGTAAGAAATTGACCCAAATGAAATCAAGCGAAAACTTCACGCATATATTTGGCACAACATGAATATGTGTGCAAAAACTACATGTAGTCTAGAAAACCTCAGCTGTTCTTATCACTATACTGTATCAATGGTTATTTTTTATTACTGTGCACAGCTTTAAAAGAAAAAGAACACTTTCTTATTAAGGTGTTTAAATCCAACAAAGGAATAAAACTAAATCCTACAACCCTTAAAAGCTTAAGGGAATTATTACATTTTATGGCTATTCATAATATTTTAGTACATTTTAAATGATCCAACTATACTGTCTTTTCATAAGAACATTTGTATTGCCATGCAATTTTAATCCATATGCTTAAACCCCTTTCACAGTTTACAGGAACAAAGCAGTTCTGATTCACAAACAATGCCCTGCAGTCAAATACGCTCATGAGGTATTAATTTACAACTTCATCTGTGATCAGTTAAACTGCATGTGAAATCTTAAACATCCTTAAACAGCTCACCACAAATAGTTCAATAAGAGATTTTTTGGGTAACATTACTTTAACAAAAAACATGTATGATTAAATTCTATTGTAAAATAAAACCAAATGCCACTTGCTTCTAAGGATAAGCCACTAACAAAACAATCTTTTAAACTGTCACCTTTTGCATCTAAAATATTAATTAAAAGTAACACCAGTATCAAAAACATATGTTTCATAAGCTTTGGCAAGACATGTCACAGATAAAAAAGGAAACCAATTTCATGAAGAAAATGTACATGCTTCAACAAATAATATGCTGGGTTGGTTTTTTAAAAATCAGTCCTAGGAGCCAGACTTACTAAAATGTCTGGTCAACCTGAACCATACCAAAACAAAGGATTACAATTACCAGTTTTAAGAAACAACTAAAATATCAGATCAACTAAAATTGCCAGTTTTAACAAACAACTATAATAACAGGTATTCACAAGTTATGGGCAAAGACAACAATAGCGAAAGAACATGATATGAATTTCCAATCCAATTAATTTTAGTGAAAAACAATAATCTCTAGCTTCTCAGAAACCTGCAGTTTTGATCTTCAATATTTATGTAATTTGAACCTTATGATATTTATTTACTCAGGATTCTTTTAGCTAGTTCCAAGAAATAGTTATTTTGATCGGTTTTCTAAATCAATCAGAGGAGTTATTATCACACATAACCAAAAATGTCCAGGGTGAGAACAGTTTCAGGGTTGGTTCATTTATGACTCAATATAATCATCACTGACACAGGTTCTTTCCGTATTTTCTTCCTGCCATCCTTAGTATGGTGACTTTTGTCCCCTAATGGTATCAAAGTAGCTACATTACTTACAGGTATTGATTTACTTAACAATGTTTCAAAGTCAGAAGAGCATGTCCCTTCCTTATGTCTCTTAAAAAAAAAAAAATAGGAAAACTTTGCCAGATCTCCCCAATAAACCTCCTCAAGTCTTATACCGACTACTCATTAATAAATCAATCATTGGCAAAGGGAATGAAATAACCATGAGTGGTTTAGATTAATGCAGATTCAGGCCCGGAAGGTAATGAAGGACCCAGCTTCCTTAAACACATGGGCACCTAATTAATCAAAACTACAGCATCAAATCTTCAGTATTAAAAGCAAATCATGAAGAGAACCTTCACATGTTGTATGTAGTAATATAGCAGTCATTACATCCTTTACATGCTTCCAATGAACATTTCGTATATATATTATATACAGCAATGTAGAAAAATCTTAAGTATAATCAATGATCTATTAACCAAATAGATCACTGGAAAACAATTACATAAGGTAATAATTTTCCATCTGAATTAATAAAGTTAAAATAAGATGAGAGAGATTTATCAAAATATGTGCCAGACTTTTAGTAAAAATCAAAGGACTGAAGACATGCTGAAACTCCTCAAACTACTCTCAAGTACAAAAAGAACAGAAAAGGAAACAAAAGAGACAAAAATTTGGTTACTTGAAAGCAGAATGCAGAGTAGTGACTAATTTAACAGACCCAAGAAAGCTGAACTAAAAAGTGGTGAAGAAAACCAGAAGAAAGTTAGAAAGCAATCGAATTTACACCTAAAAGGCAACACAGTTGGTAGCATTAGGAATCTGTAGAAATAGGAGGGAAGGTAGGGCATAAAAGTTTAGGAAGAAACTAGATTCTCTCTTGTACTCTGTACACATCAGTGTGAAGAGCCTATTTTTTCATCCAGGGAGAAGACTGGAGGGCCATTCTATGAAAAGCACAAAAAAAGGGCTAGAAAAACAAACTGAAAATATAAGGGATTAACAGAAAGTCCAACTTTCTTCTCTTTGACTCCTGGAAGAAAGGAGGGTTGGAAAGGTACTTTCTTGAAATCAACCAAGATCTAAAAATGTCAATACCAAGAATTCTGCTACAAAATGGTCCTGCCGAATCATTTCAAAGAGAAAGAAGCAAACAGCCGACAGGGCTAAGAAGTCCCACCCATGCACAGCTTTTTAATTTCCCACTCTTAAAAATAAGCAGAGAGGCCAAGATCACCAGACATTTGAAGAAAACTTCTACCATGACAGACTGAGACAAAAATAAACAAAAATTTAAAACAAAAGCCTGGAGGGACTTTCAGAAGAATAAAAACTTGAAAGAAATCTATCATTAATATCCTCAGAGAGATGAGAGAAGATTCTATATCCATGAGACAAAAAAAAAATGCTATCAGAGAAAAAAAGAATCAGAGAGTAATTAAGTGTCCTTCAAAATTAAAATGACAGTAAAATTTATTTCTAAAAAGACAGAATAAAAGCATAATATAAAAGATAATTTATACAACCAATCCAAGATGTCCAATATTCAAATCAGTGAAGTTCCAAAGAGAACAGAGAAATATACAGGAATAAATGAAAAAATGACTCAAGAAAATTTCCCAAAATCAAAGGAAAGAGATGCATACCAAATTATTATCAGGACAAAGACAGAATCCAAAAAGCTTATGAAGAAAAAACAAGTTTCAAACAAAGGATCAAAAATGAGAATGGCATCAGATTTCTGCACAGCAATGCTGAAAGCTAGAAAACAATGGAGCACTGTCTTGAAAACACAAAAGCAACTTTGACAAGAAATAAAACTAAAACATATTATTAGGATTTAGAATACCCTTGTACCAAAAAATGTCTACTTTAGGTAAGCTGGTTTTACAACAGCTAGCACCCCAAGAGGAGGATAAACTCACTCAAATCTGAACAACCGTTATGTATTTCAATTCTATACAGACAAGAAAAATGGAGTTGCAGTTAATTCAGTAAGTTCCCATCACTCACTTTGAAACTTCTGACTTAGAACTTCTAATGTTCATGGAAAGGTTTTCTTCCTCCTCCTGGAAATCATGCAATATCACGGATAATGAAAGAGCATATAATCAACGAGCATTGCAAAGTAATAAGGAAAAGATGAAGTAATCAATAAATGATAGAGAACAACTGGATAGCCAGCTGCAAATATAGACATGTAAACTCTGCCAAAAGCGACTGCCATGAAGTAGAATGAAGAAAAAATGTGGCAGCAGGGTCAAGTGTTAGAAATTCACAAAAGAGCCTACAAAAATATGCTTTTTGAAGTTGAGGGAAGAACCACAAAATACAGAACGATGCTATTAATTTACTAAGTTAGAAATAAGACAAGAGTGTTTAGAATATATAACAATGCTACTAATTTGCCAAGTTAGATATAAGACAAAGATCACCACTACTATTTAATATTATACTGCAATACTAGCCAACACAATTAGTTAAAATGAAGGAAATTAGAAATATAAATAGGGGGAATAAAGAGGTAAAACTATTATTGCTACTTGAAGCTCTTATTATTGCATGACTAAAAATATCAAACAAAATTTAACTGAAAACTTACTACAAACACTAGAAGGACAGATAGGAATAAATATTAATATATAAAAGTCAGTAACTTTCATTTATGTAAACCAAAGTCAGTTAGAAAAGATCTTGATTAATAAAACAAACAAAAAGATCAAATAAACATTAAAAATGTGTAAAACTCAACATCAAAAAGAAAAACAACCCAATTTTAAAATGGGCAAAGGACTCGAACAGTCATTTCTCCAAAGAAGATATACAAATAACCAATAAGCACATGAAAAGACACTCAACCTCATTAACCATTCAACAAATGCAAATAAAAGCCACAATGAGATATACTTCACATCCACTAAGATGGTTAATATTAAAAGAAAACAGAACACTTTTTTCTGCTAGTGAGGTTGCAGAGAAATAGAAGCCCTCAAGCACTGTTAGTGGGAATGTAAAACGATGCAGCTACTGTGGAAAAATTTGATAGTTCCTCAAAAAGTTAAGCATAGAATTACCATAAAAGCTGGCAACTCCACTGTATATACCTAAAAGAACTGAAAGCAGGGACTCAAACAGATATTTGTACACCGATGTCCATAGCAGCATTAGTCAACAGCCAAAAGGCAGAAACCACCCAAGTATACATGCACAGATGAATGGATCAACAACATGTAGTATATCCATGTAATGGAGTATTATTCAGCTGTAAAAAGGAATGAAGTTCTGACACATGCTACAACATAGATGAGCCCTGAAGACATCATGTTGAGTGAAATAAGCCAGGTACAAAGGAACAGATATTGCAACTCCACTTATATGAAATCAATAGACTACGCAAATTCAGAGTGACAGAAAGCAGAATATAGGCACTAGAGGGAAGGAAGCCCAGCTTTATAAATACATCTTCTAAACTTACCCATTTACAGTAAATAGCCACTACTGAGTTTCTCTCTGATGTTAGTGCTCCCTCACCCTCTCAATTCTTATTCCCTTGATAAACAGTCTTCCAAATACCTACCCTCAAGGAAAACCAGTAAGTTTTCCAGTCTTATATAGTCGTTGCATTCTAAACATGCTCACTTTTCTGAGACTTCTGCTCCCTTGCCCCCCTGTCTGCCATGCAAGCTCTGACATCTCTACTTCATTTAACACAGGCCATCACTTTTTCCAAACTTCCAAGAGTCATTGCAGCAGTGTAATAGAACCAGCTCCAGCAGCCTTTGGCAGGAATTTAATTGCCGTATCACTGGACAATACTCTCACACCAACAGAGCTTTGGCGCGGATGGTGACCAGATTCAAAAGTTCACAATATTGAGTTTGACCCTGAATCCAAAAAAAAAAAAACCAAAGAACAAAAATCTTTCCTTCTGGTCTCTTAAGTCCTTTATTAGAAACACCTACAGTTTTCAAGTCTATCTTTAACAATATGATAAAAGGCATAGACCTATTCCTCAGAATAATGCCTATCCACAACATATTTTGCATAGAATTTCATAAAAGGTTCAAGGACAATAGGAAGTCCACAAAACCTCCCTGTCTTAAGTTGGATTTTCTGAAAACACACACTGTGAGTCTGGGGTTCAAGATGTTTATTAGGGACCAACCCCTGTGAAGATGAGGAGGAGGAGAAAACACGATTGGGCAGAGGCAGAAATCAAATTGCAAAACACACCCAACAAAACTTCAGCCAACCTGGCAGGGATCTCTAGCAGAATATCACTTGTCGGAATTGTCCCAAGTCTGAACAAAATGGCTGAAGTTTTGTTCATTTGCCTCACTGCAATGCAGGATGTAAGCTATCCTGGGAAAGGTGTAACCGTGGACAAGGAGGATTTTTGTAGCTGAGGCAGACTTGAAAGTGCTGACAGCTAAAGGGTATCAGAAGACCACGCTGTTCCCACAGAAGGCAGCAATTGCTCCTTGAAGAAAGATTTGCCCACACATCTGCCTTCATGTCTACCACATTCCCACTTAAGAAACCTCATTACATAAATTCTAAAAATCCTCCCTATTACATAAATTCTAAAACTCCTTATCTGCTGTTTCAGCCCTCACTCCTGTTTTTTAATTCTTCTAACAGTGTGTTTGCTTGAGCCAAAAGCCCAAGGATCTTCAGCAGACCTCATAAAGCAATGTTCTATAGACCATGACAGACTGAAGTTGTACTGAAGTAGTAAGAGTCATACTCAGAGCAACACGAAGCCCTATTGACCTAGGTACATTTGTAAGTTGCTTGAGAAAACTATAAATGAAATAATTAATCATATGAGAAAAAATTGACTAAATGATCTAACAGCAAACCTAAGCAGTCTCTTTCTACCAAACTCAACTGGAGTTAAACACATGATATACTGTAATTTATCCACCTCAACAAGGACAGTAAAATATTATTGGGGGCTACAAAATTAAGCATCTATAATATTATCTTTTAATTTAATCAGAATTAGAAAATAAAGCATCTTTTAATTTTTCATCATTAAGTAATTACAACCATGCTTCTTTCTTTCCTTCCTTCATATAATATATAATTTCCTACTGTATGCCTCCCACTCTGTAGGAGTGTACAGGACAGACAAAACTCGTGCCTTCAAGGAGCTTACGTTCTAGTTAGAATAGACAAATAAGAGACAAGATAAACTAAATCACTTCAGATTGTGATAAATACTATGCATTAGAGGGTGAGAGAACAATGAGTGATAGGAAAGGGTAGAAGGCTACTTCAGTAGGTTAGTAGGGAAAGCCTCACTTAGAAGGTATTATTTAAGGTGAAAAGTGAAAGATAAGAAGTCAACCTTACAAAGAACCAGAAGCAAGAGCATTCCAGCAACAGGAAACAGAATATACAAAGGTCACAAGGTTGGAACAAGGATCTATTCAAGAAACAAAGATCAGTACCATTGAAGCATTGTATTATAAGAGTGTTCTAACCAAGGTCAGAGAATTATAGTCAAAGTATCATCAATCACTATCGATTATCCTTCCCCCTACTTAATCATTGTTTTATGAGCAGAGAACCATGTAAACCATAGAGACTAAGAGCTGATTAGTAAACACTCCTGCAACTAATGCTGCTTCCCATAATTTGTTCCACTCTCCTTATATTATAAAAAAGAATAAATCTATATTTTTGTAGAAATTGAAGAGAAAAAGCAGAAATGAAGAATGAAACAAATTTTCACATTCCTTACAAAGAAAATAAATTTTATATGTAACATTCAGTAATGCATAAGATATTAGCAACATTTCCCCTTTATGCAAATAGTTACATGTATTTGACTGAGTCACATTTAAGACAGTAAAAAATTATCTCTACATCATAAGTATATTCTGAATAATTAAGGTTTCCCTACATGCTAAATTCCCACAAATAATTTAATCTCAATGGATTTGCAACACTATTGACCCCTACTTGAAAAACAAGTATTATTTACTTGACTTACTAATGGAAGTCAAACCTAAAGAAGAATATCAAGTGGCTTTGCCATACTACATAGTTAGAATTTTGAGAAACATTAATTATTAAAAGGAAAAAACACATGATATATTTAAAGCAAAAGTGCCCTAACATATGCATGAATAAAAATATAAAAACAGATATACTTTTAGTCCCTATGCATGAAAACATAACTTGCTCAAGTACTTGGTCAATAAATCATTAGAGCTAAAATTTCTAACATTAGAACTGTCACTTCAGCACTGTCCTGTCTCCACGCCTCAGTGGAAAGAATGCTGACTTGGAGGTATTAAAAGCCTCCACAAATTGATCTTGGGGTGAATATATGATATGCCAAGAAAAATTATCAATGCAGAAGCTTTTCTATTTATAAACAGGTTAAGTTCAGTTGCTCCTTAGTCTAAAATGACCTGACCCTTCATACATTCTTCCCAAATTTGCTGATAAATGCATTCCATTGGGCTTCTTTCTCCAAAATATTTGTCTACACTAAAATGCCCATGAGAGACAAGCCTTCTCTTCTAGATGATGTCTGCACAAGTGTCATAAGAAATTTTTAGCAGCTATAGTATCCAAAATTGTTGTCCTGTCACTTACGTGGCTATCACACAGATTTAAAAGGCCTTAAATCTATTGAAGATTCTCTAGTTTGTGACAAGTTTGATCAGCAGCACCTGCATACTGCTTTAGCATTGAAATTTTCAAACTCTTGGTCTTTTAGTATAAGGTCAACAGACATCTGACACCAATGCCCACACGACGATGTAAATGCAATGTCTCTTACTGATTGCTCTCCATTGCATAAGCAATAGTTCACAAAGTAGGGCCCAGACACCACAGTGGTCCTCAAAATCCTTTAGGGCATCCACAAAAATAACCAGAGATAAATCTGCCTTTTACACTATTTTCCCACAACTGTGAAGTTTTCCAGAGGCTGAATAACATATGATGACATCATTCTGAATGCTAATGGGATGGATGCATGTGTATTCTTGTATTTTTAAAGAATTTTTTTATGTAACAGAGAAATATGTGTGTTTTCAGTTAGCTAGTATGTGTGCTCTTAATAGCTATTATAATATGATAATTTACATATCGTTATAAGGCCATATTTCCTTCATATACTTCAACCAAAACAACATATTGCAATAGATCAAATGCAGAAGCAGAAGAGAATCCAGCTGTCCTCTATTAACTTGGGTACTAGAGAAACTTACAAAAATGTAAACCAATGCCACTCATTTTACAAATTTTTGTTTTGGAAAACATGTTATTTTTGATAAAAATGTGTTATTTAAATTAACATGTAATGGGTTTATTATAGCTATCATTAGCTATGATAATAAATATTTTTAAACATCTCTAGTTTAATTTCTAATATGGTAAACATCAACAGATAAAATCCACTAAGCAACAGTTCTCTGCAGCATATGCATACCACTTCTCATATGCTTACCATTTCCTTTGTCCTTCAAAACAGTTCCTGTTGTTGAACAAACCTACTTTTCACCATTTTCAGTTTTTTAAAACATTCTCTACTTTTAATCTCATCATCTTGATTACCTCTCTCTCATTAGTATTACACATTCTTAATGCTTTTATACCTACCTAACAAAGCATTCTTAAAAATGAATTGCAGGGGCGGGCCGCGGTGGCTCAGCGGGCAAGAGTGCTTGCCTGCCATGCCAGAGGACCCCGGTTCGATTCCCGGCCCCAGCCCATGTAAAAAACAAACAAACAAACAAAAAATAATAAAATAAAATAAATACTTTAAAAAAAAAAAATTAAAAAAAAAAAAAAATGAATTGCAACTAAAACACAAACAAAGCAAACACAGCACAGAATAATGAACACAATAATCAACACCGAAATGACTGCCCCCATCAGTTCACCCCATCCTTTGCTCTGAGGTGACTGTCAGGCTAAAAAATTTTATAAGGTAAAAATTAGTAAAAGAAACTTCTTTATATTTTACATTGCTAGTTATCAATTTTGAATAAAAGATAATATTATAGCACAGCTTGTAGCTAACCAGATTTAAATTTGGCATAACCCAACTAATGATATGATACCATTATGTTCTCTTATAAATGATTATTTATATTCTGTCACTATCACAACTTCCATGTGCATTGCTAGTTATTGGAAATGTTAGTTCAAATACTTTAAAAACTATTATTGAAGTTCTTCTCTTGAAACTACATTCTCGATAACTTAAACGGATTATAAAAGCATTCTTGTGGTTGGTAGAAAAAAATTATAATGAACACAAGCAACATTTTCTAATAAAGATGAATGGTATCTGAGAAATTAATGTTACATTTAAAATATGTTTCTGAATATTGTATATAGCAATGAAGTACTTTAATTAAAAAACAAGATTAAACCATACTTAATCATTCATCTTTCTTCCTTTCTGCCAACTTCCTTCCATTCTTCACAAAAGTTCACATTATTCATATTATTTCCTCAAACAATATAACTATTTATCATAATTTTACTATATTTACTGCTAAACTTTAAAGATAATTTCTATTTTCCAACACAGATTAATTACAAAAGTCTTCCAAAAGCTAAATCTGCACACGCAATACAAGTATACAGGTAAGTCATGAATAGGATGCTACCTATCAATTATCATTTCAAGCTTGGAAATTTAATCAATAAATTAAATTGATTAAAAGTTGATTTATTATAAACTTATATAATATGTGATAGTCACAGATACAGACAAAATTAAATGAGGGTTAATAAAATATAAAAATGTTTGGTTAATAACCATCTTAGAGGTGAACTAACATTTCTTGAACATATGTGTCAGACACTAGGTTAGGTATTTCATATACGTTACCTTATTTTATCAAGGCAATAAATTTATAAATCAGTGTCATAGCTCCTATTTTACCAATGAAGAGATGGACTCTGATAAGTCACAGAACTAGTAAGTAGCATAGATGTGACTAAAGTAAAAAATAAATAAATAAAATAAAAGGAATGATTTTACAGAATGGACGTACTGTTTTTATAGAAATAACTGTCATTTCACAATCATTCTTTATTCCAATAACAAGACTTCAAATTTGGTTTTGGGGAACCATCCTCTAACACACTTAATTCATAAATTTCCACCAGAACTAATTCTATTTCCAGTTGCAGGAGTAGATATGTAGCCCAAGCAAAGCCAAACATATCTAATACGACTTAATACCACAACTCTTCTCAGTACGACAGAGGTAAAAAAAAAAAAAAAAAAAAAAATGGTAAGGATGTAAACCTACAGCTGCTGGCAGCTTACTCTACCCTCTAGGAAATGACAGTCTATTTTCAAGTGGATTCAATACAAAGGGAAGCAGAGTTAACTGTTGAAAAGGGTCCAAATAACATTATAGGAGCTAGTGATCAAGCTTCAACTGAAATCAGCCATTCCGTAATTTTCTTAGTTGTGTGGCCCAATAAATTCCTATTTGCTTAAACCAGTTTGAATTGGGAGTTTCTGTCACTTGCTCAATACAACTACCAATAAAAATTTAACAGATCAAATCATCTCCCAAAACCAAACATATATTCAAGTATTCCCAATATGGAATCTAAAAGAAAAGTAACAGGAGTCAAGGAGTCATTTTCAGTATTTCAAAAACTCTAATAAAATTGTACATTGACCTAGGATAAGATCACAAAGGCTAACTAACACACCAAATACCCTCTGACTGCATCATTCCAATATGAAAATTTGTTTTCTTCTTTTAATATGAATTCCAGAAGAAAATACTTTATATAACCTTTAATTTAGAACTGTGAAACAAATGGATATTACTTTAAAATACCATTTATTTGGTAGACAACTCAATAAATAAAATACCATTTATTTGTTGAACAATCTCAGGGAAAATATTTCAAAATTATCATTGAAGAAGAAAATGTCAAGAACTATGGTATCATTAGTAATAAATCAATTCATACCTTTAAATACAAGAAATTCCTGACTAATCCCTTAATTTGTGACAGCCTTTATAGCCTTCCCCCCGGAGGCTATTCAGTGTTCAGTGACATCAAATAAGCAGTGTAGGCTAATGGCACCACCTAGTGTCTCATACTGGACACTAGCTAACTCACTGCCTTTTGCTGCTATTCTCCAATTGTTTCTCTGCCTTGGATAATTCTTCCAAAGCCATTCCTTTCTCAGACATATTATGTGTATACACATTACATATATACATATTACCCTATATCTCTTTACCTCATCTCTCTCAAAACAATTTCCCCAGCTACTTTATGAACAACTAATTAGTACAGCCTTGATCTTTGCCAGGTACCACACAAGGTGCTTTACCTACATTATCATCATGAGTCTCAGCATTCACATGCCCAGGATTATAGATCATTGGCCAGGCAGTGTGGCTCCAAAGCCCATTTGCTTAATTACCACTTATATGGCCCATCAGCATTGTTGCTTTTTCTTAACTTTTCTTCTGACACTGGCCAAACCACAAATCCTATTAATAAAATTGGTGGTAAGTCATTCAGTTGGTGGCAAATGATTCAGCTATAGCTAAAAAGAAAACAAAAGGTACTAAAAGTAAAAATTAGGCCCATCCATCACTTTGAAGTATCCAGAAGAGTTCTCACATTCAAAAACCTGTCACCAATTTTGTTACTCTGATAATTAAACCTAGTTTTCTTCAAATACTATCATGGGAAGTAATGTTTTCATTCACTTCTGCTGTTTACAGTAATAACATTTTCTAATATTTTGTATTACAAATTACAATTCTCTAGTTTATCATTAGTTAAAAATTCTGAAGGAAAGGCTTCAACTTAACCACCACTGTAAATATTTTTTAAAAAATTCAAATGAAGTATTTGTATAGGATATCCAGACCAATACAGCAGAATAAAGAACCCAGAAATAGACACATACATATACAGAAAACTTGATATATAATAATAGACTGTTCAAAACATTATGATAGAATAACTGGTTATCTATATGCAACAAAACAAAACTCAATCTCAAACTTTACTTAACACCATACGCAAAAAAGTATATCCAATTGGATTAAAGATCAGAATACAGAGAGCATATAAAGGAAATTCTTGTGACTTTGCAGCAGGAAAGAATTTCTTAAACAAGACGTAAGAGTATTAAGCACAAATGAAAAAGATTCACAAATGCTGACATTAATTTTTTTAACTACATAAAAACAATAAAAGACACTACAAACGAGGTTAAAGAAAAGTCATAGAGAAATATGTGTGGGCACAGAAATATGCAACAAATATAATCAAAGAATTAGTATACAGAAAATACAAAGAACACCTACAAATTGGCAATTTTAAGTACTGCAACAGAAAGACACGAAAAAATACCCTAAAAGGCAAACAAATATATAACAAAAGATGCTCAACTCACTAAAAAAATTTAAAATGTAAATTAAAACTACAATGATTCCACACCTATCAAATTAGAAACAAATTAAACCTTCTGATAAAACCAATTCTTGCAAAGACATTGAGAAAGGGAACTCTCAGGTGCTGCTGACAAGAACAATTCAGCAATGGGTAGTAAAGTACAATACAAGGCAACAATTCCATTTGTATGTATAAACCCTACGAAGGACTGTCCAGTATTCTATCCAAATTTCTACCATGGAAGTATTCTATCTCTACAATATCCAGTGCAGTAGCCACTGGCCACATGTGGTTACTGAGCACTTGAAATACGGCTAATTCAGAACTGAATGATTATATTTAGTTTTAATTAATTAAGTTTAAAAACACACATGACTAGTGACTGCTTTATTAAGCAGTACACCCTAGAGAATATTTTCACACATGCAAAAATAGATAAATACAGGAACCTTGATTGTAGCAGTGTCTCTAATAATAAAAAACCTATAAGTTCTCAACCAGAAAATAATTGTGATATTCATATAATATAATATTATTACATATTATATTAATATTAATACATTACAATATTATATTGCAATATATGGTATATGAATATGTAGACTGTGTGGATATGTATGAATATGTATAATTTATGTATGAATAAACTATAGATGAGTATTAATAACAGAAGAAATCCTTCTTCACAGTGAAATAGCACTTAACATTTTTGAACTGCAAATAAATCCCTCAAATTGTTTATGGACATACGCATATACAGTTTAAGCACTAAGAAAGACATTACAGCTGTAAACACCAAACTAAATACAAGCAATCTCTGGGAAGTGGGAGAATGGAATTACAGAGAGACACACAGAAGCCTTCAAGGGTATCTGTACTGTTTTATATACCCTGTGAATCTTCTACAAATATGGCATAGTTTTAAGATACAACCAAGTAAGATACTGGGTACATGATGTTTACCGTAGTTTTGCTAAATTTTTCTATGTACTTGTAATATTTCATAAGGAAAAACTAAAAACAAGAAAATCCATGCTACAAACTGTGGAACACTACCACTTGTAAGTTTGAGACTTCCTGTTTATTCTTTTATTTCTTACCCTCTTGTTCAGCTTACTAACATCCACCACAAAGTACAATAAAATAAAAATTGTGAAGACTTAAAATACCCAATTGTATTTCCATGATAAAGCATAGTCTGCCATTAGAAATGTTTTCTGCTTCCTAGTAAAAACAATTAAAAGGGAAGGTCTCTCTTTTTCTTATGACTTTTTGACTTCTTATTTAATTCCTTATGTAGTATTTGTAGAAATTAAGTATTTCAGCATGGAAAAAGAAATCTTTGCTCTAAGAATTACCCTTGGGGCAATTTGTTAATTCCTGAACCAGGCCATTTAGCTAGGAAGTCAAATACAACAAATGTTTTAAATAACATTGAAACCACTTTGCTCAACTCCTTATTAAATGTTTATGTTTTACAACAATTGAAAAACTCTTAGGGATATCTCTTAATGTCTTTTTGCCAAACACAACACTCTACTTGTCTAGCTTTAAAATGCAAGAGCTAATAGAAGTGTTCATGAAAACAGAAACAAGCAAACATCATACTCCATTTACAGAAAGTCTGTCTCCAAGTTCACAAGTTTTCTTGGATTAGCAAATGCTTCTATTGTTTAGAAGCACAAAATGCATTTTTTATTAGTAAAGCTCCTACCAATCCCTAAAATTGTTAAGCTAGTGAGACCAAGTATAGTATCACTACACAATCCCCAAAGATTTAACACACAATTAAATGAATACTGAATGAATAAAACTTCCTATTTATTCACTGATATCAAATGTGTTCCATGTTGGCTTCTGTTTGTGTTTCATGACTTAGCAACACAGAATATGAGCAACTGGAAATACACATGGCTTGATAAAGCAATTCTAACTTAGTAGTTAGAGCTTCTCACCAGAATTTAAAGTTGAACAGGTAGGAGAATCTCAAAATCTCTCTTTCACTCCCTCTTATATTTCTCAGAAGAAGCACTTATAAACAGGGTGAAGGCAAAATCTTCAAGGTTAAAATATCTTCTGTCTCATGGCAAAGTCTTCTCTCACTGCTCCATTTGCTTGGTACACTTAATGCTCTGAAAAATGGCCAACCCTGGAAAAAGGCATGGATTCGATGACTTAGGTCAGTCACTCTAGACTTTAGAAAACAGGGATCTTTCCTTGAAACAATAACCCTTGAATTCATTCTCTTTTGCTTCTTTTTTCCCAAGAGAATGTTAATATTGTCTGGACCAATACCAAGGTATAAATACAGGAGAAAATGGCCCAGAATGCCTGCCTGAAGAATGAGTACAAAAAGAGCTTTTACCAAAAAAAGAAAAAAGATTGCACATGGCCAATTTTTAAAAAATACTCTCAAACTTTTCAATAATTAATAGAAAAGTTTATTAGAACTATTAAATATCATGTTTTCACCTATAGTATGGTGGCCAGGGTAAATATGCACTATTATATCAATTATAAGTAACTGATATAAATTTATGAAAGGCAGTTTGGCACTGATCAAAAATATGTGTACTCCTTTTAGTAATCTCAGGGAAAAATTGGCACAATTTTGTAAAATCGCAAAATTTTTGCAGAAAGATAACCACAAGATTTTTTTGTAGTGAAAAACTAGAAAAACTTAAAGTGTCCATGAACAGGAAATTGGCTTAAAAAAATTAAAACAGCAAAGCTCCAAAATAAAGGAAGAGAGAAAATGGAGAGAGGAAATTATCAAAAAATACAGAACAAAAAGAGTAGGAAGGGGCTTACTGAAGCTTATGTAGGTAGGGGAGAAGCTTAGCCTACCTATAAGCATGCCTAAGAGTTACTTCTGGAGGACCTCTTTTGTTGCTCAGATGTGGCCTCGGTCTCTCTAAGCCCAACTCTACAAGTGAAATCATTGCCCTTCCCCTACATGGGACATGACATCAGGGGTGAAAGTGTGCCTGGATGTGTAGGAGATGATTCCCAGGGATACGTCAGGCCCTGGCATCGTGGGATCAACAATGCCATCCTGACTAAAAGGAGGAAAAGAAGCGTAACTAAAAAAGTATCTGCGGCTGAGAGAGTTCAACTACAGTCAAGAGGCTACTCTGGAGGTCACTCTTACGCAAGCTTCAGTTAGACATTGCTACCTATCATAGCTTGTCAAACCCCAACCAAAACCATTCCAAACAATCCTAATGAACACCTAGGGCAATATATAAGATTCTACACAGGTTCTATGCACTAAGATAACTTTCCCCTACAACCTCCAGATGGGTCCCTAGACCAGTTAAGTCCTGAAACCTAGAGGGCCCAACCTCTTTAGAGCATTAATTAGTTCCACCTCCCTACCGCACATTATTGACAACCCCTTCCAACATGAAAGAGTTAGAATGACCCACCTGGCTCTCTGATCCCGGCAGTAAGATGGCAGCTGCCATAGAGTGCAATGTGGTAATGGCGGCGACCAAGCCAGAGCTGCTCGATGATGAAGGGGCGAAGAGAGAAGCAGAGTCTTTCAAGGAACAACGAAATGCATACTACGCCAAGAAAGATTACAATGAAGCTTATAACTATCATACAAAAGCCACAGATATGTGTCCTACAAATGCTAGCTATTATGGTAATCATGTGGCCACCCTGATGATGCTTGAAAGGTTCCAGGAAGCTCTTGGAGATGTACAATAGTCAGTGAGGTTGGATGACAGTTTTGTCCAGGGACACCTGCGAGAGGGCAAGTGCCACCTTTCTTTAGGGAATGCCATGGTAGCATGTCAGTTTTCAGAAAGCCCTAGAATTGGATCACAAAAATGCTCAGGCACAAGAGGAGTTCAAGAATGCTAATGCAGTCATAGAATATGAGAAAATAGCAGAAACAGATTTTGAGAAGCGGGATTTTCAGAAGGTTGTTTTCTGCATGGATCTTGCCCTAGAATTTGCTCCTGCCTGCCATCACTTCAAAATCCTCCTAGCAGAATGTTTAGCTATGCTGGGTCATTGTCCAGAAGCACAGTCTGTGGCCAGACATTTTACAAATGGATTCCACCAAAGCAGATGCTCTGTATATACGAGGTCTTTGCCTTCATTATGAAGACTGTATTGAGAAGGTGGTTCAGTTTTTTGTACAGGCTCTCAGAATGGCTCCTGACCATGAGAAGGCTTGTATTGCTTGCAGAAATGCCACAGCACTTAAAGCAAAGAAAGAAGATGGGAATAAAGCATTTAAAGAAGGAAATTACAAACTAGCATATGAACTGTACCCAGAAGCCCTGGTGATAGACCCCAACAATATAAAAACAAATGCTAAACTCTACCATAATCGGGGTACAGTTAATCCCAAACTTAGGAAACTAGATGATGCAACAGAAGACTGCACAACAGTGAAGCTCGATGACACTTACATAAAAGCTTACTTGAGAAGAGCTCAGTGTTATATGGATACAGAACAGTACGAAGAAGCCGCACAGGACTATGAAAAAGTACATCAGACAGAGAAAACAAAAGAATACAAACAACTCCTAAAAAATGCACAGCTGGAGCGGAAGAAGAATAAGAGAAAAATTACTACAAGATTCTGGGAGTGGACAAGAATGCCTCTGAGGACACGATCAAGAAAGCTTATCGGAAACGGGCTTTGATGCACCATCCAGATCGGCACAGTGGAGCCAGTGTTGAAGTTCAGAAGGAGGAAGAGAAAAAGTTCGAGAAGTTGGAGAAGCCTTCACCATCCTCTCTGATCCCAAGAAAAAGACTTGCTATGACAGTGCACAAGACCTAGATGAGGAGGGCATGAATGTGGGTGATTCTGACGCAGACAATAGACTCAAGGCATTCTTTCGGTGGTCCAGGGGGCTTCAGCTTTGAAGCATCTGGTCCAGGGAATTTCTTTTTTTTCAGTTTGTCTAATAAAAAGAAAACCAACCTCCCATAACCCAGAAAATGCAGATTCGCTCAATTTAACCTTGAATATGGACACAATTCAACTCCTCCCTTCAGCATGTCTCCTGTACTTAGAGCAGTTTCATTTTCTCAGCTGGATACCTGTGTCTGTGTCAGTGGGGTGAAGGAAAGGGAGCCAGTGCCAAAGACTGCGTCGGGGAGGGAGGTGGGGGTGGATGGGGAGGCAGCTTGTGAACTTTCGTTTTACTGTTTAACTTTACGAAAAAGGAAAAAAAAATAAAGAGAATAAAATGTTTTGACCCTTTCTAAAAAAAAAAGTTAGAATGGGCATAGCCCATGTACTCCTAAAGAGTATGATAGAAAGATCAAAGGTGATAGTAGAGTTACACAGAGAAGGTAGGATTTAACAAGTATGACTGCTGAATTATTATATTGATATTTCTTTTAGTTTCTAGTATCTTAGAGTAATTAGAAGTAAAAACCTAAAATTGCAGAACCCATATTGAATACAGAAATCTGTTCTACAACTAATTATTGTGCTGTGCTTTGAAATTTATTCCTTTTTTGTATATATGTTATTTCACAAAAAAAGGAAAAAGAAAGTCTGCTGTGACAATAAAAAAATATTTATTCCCTCTAGCCTCCTATATTCTGGAGCAGCAAGAAAGAAAAATCTGAGAGGATGGTATGGTAGCCCATGACAAAATCTGGGATCTGTCCTGTAACTACTTGTTGAATAGTACTCTGAAAATCATTGCTTTCTTCTTTCTCTGTTTTGTATATATGTTACATTATATAATTTAAAAGTTAAAAAAAAAGTAATATTATCTTATAAATTAATCTCATAGGGTTGTATAGGAAAAACAGAAATTTTTTAAAAATGGTAGGAAGGGCATTTCAGTCTAATCTGTAAGGATATAGATTGTAAGGGCCCATAACTGACCCAGCACAGTAAAAGAAAAAAGAAAAGAAATTTTCACTTCAAGGAATTCCAGAGTATTAGGGGGAAAGAGAAGACCTTACCTAAAAGTTTCCAAAGTAAAATTAAAATAGGTCACGTACTAGGCCACAACAATGGCTCTTGATGGGAGTGATGGCTGAGAAATTTCAAGGAAAAGTTATTTTCAAACTTCAATATCATACTCAAAATACCAATCAAATGTGAAAGTAGACATTTTAGGCCCACTAGTAGTCAAAAATATTCTTTTCACACAATCTTTTTTTTTTCAGGAAGCTCTAAGGGATATATTTCCGTAAAACAAGGGAAGAAAACTAATGAGAGAAAACCACCAAAAAGCAAATTATCCAAACAAAAAGAGCAATAAGGGAACTCTAGGAGCACAACTGTGGAGAGTAAAAAAATTTAATTGAAACAGAACAGAGTAGAAAAATTCTCTAGAAAAAAAAAAATTCATTGAACTTATTGACCTATGTTTAAACACTTGAACACAATTAATGATAGGTGTCTAAGAGATCTGTGAATCCTTGAGGGGAAAATTAGAAAATTAGCCCAAGGGACTCTAAGCAAAGGCATAAGTAAGCAATAAACAGCGTGGTGGTGAGGGAACTCAAAAATTTAAGTAAAATAGTACATTACTTTACCCAATACTTAGATGGCCATTATGATGTAAATATTGTTTATAGACTGATTTTAAATGAAAATTACTAAGTAATTTTTCAAAACTGGAAGAGTAAATATGTACTCCAAATCCTAAACCACCATAAAAAGGTCAAAAGACAACATCTACATTCCAGCCCAACCCTGAGACCAAAGAACACATCACTCAAAAAGTTCCCCATGTGCTTAATTTGGGACTTAGTGACAGGACACAACTCTTTTCTGATGGTCGCTGGTCCAGAAATGGAAATCAGTGATCCGCAAAAAAAAAAAAAAAAAAAAAAAAAAAGAAGGGGGGTGCCTTATATAGGAGAGCTTCGCAAGGCCTGGCTACAAGTTAAGTCTCAGCTGAGTCTCGTAAAAGTTGATTGTCAACAGTGATCAGGTTCAGTAACCTCCACCTCTGTGTTCTGGACATGTAGGCCACTGTGTATTCAAGGCTCCACCCTTTCCCCTAAGGGAGGGGGATTCCAGCCCCTTCGCTGCAACAAACTAAAACTGGTTATCAAGAAAAGCTGAATAAGAACATTATTTAGAAATAAGTAGTACCAGAAGGAACACACTAATAATAATAGAAGTGGTTGTTTCTAGAGTACTGGGGAAAGGGTAGGAGACCACTATACTCTATTAAAACCTTTGGTACTAACTGGGGTTTCACCTATGTGCAAGAACTACTTTAACACAAAAAGAGTTCTTAGCAGTATAGACTTTTTTCAATGTCAAAATTAATAAATGTTGAGAGGTAGAAAGCAGGAGCACAGCTACTAAAACATGAAATAAAAACTTCTCTGTATTAGTTGACGTTACAAAGTAACCAACTGAGGAAGAAAATAGGGTGATCAAACAAGGAAGGGTGAAGGAAAAAAGTAGAGGTGACAGGAAGACAGGAAATAAAGATACAACTAATCACTGAAGGACATGGAAGACCAGAAATATCAAGAAATAATAAATAATCTTACTATATATACTTACAGGTATAGACATCCTCAAGAAGTACTCAAAACAAAAATAGTTAAAAGTAGCTGTCTTTGGGTTTATGGGGACGGGGAAATGTAGGGCAAGATCTCCTTTGCTTTCGATTATAAGACCATCTGCTGTATTTGATTTTTAAACCATGTGCATATATTTCCTTTGACTTTTTTTTTAAATGGCCCTGAGATTGAGAAAGCCTTCTTGACCAAAAGTGTTAAGAGATACAGAAGAGAAAATAAAGTTTCAGTGGCTGAGAGATTTCAGAGTCGAGAGGTTATCCTGGAGGTTATTCTTATGTATTACATAGATATTCCCTTCTTAGTTTATGGTGCATTAGAGCGGCTGTACAGAAGTACCTGAAACTGTTCAGCTTGATTCTTGAAGATGATTATATAATGATAGAGCTTTCACAATGTGACTGCGTGATTATGAAAACCTTGACTCTGATTGCTCCTTTATCTGGGGTATGGACAGATGAGTAAAAAATATGGATAAAAAAATAAACAAGTAATAGGGGGTCAAAGGGTAAAATAAATTGGGTAGATGGAAATACTAGTGGTCAATGAGAGGGATGAGTAAGAGATATGAGATGTATACGTTTTTTCTTTTTTCTTTTCATATGTTTTTCTAGAATGATGCAAATGTTCTAAAACTGATGATGGTGATGAATAAACAACTATGTGATGATATTGTGAGCCACTGATTGTATACCATGTATGGACTGTATGTATATGAAGATCTGTCAATAAAAATTAAAAAAAGCAAAAAAAAAGATGGCCCTGAGATATAGTGGATCAAAGGCCCATGGCATTCCCTGACACTTGGTACCAAAATTACTTAATTTTTTCAAAAGGATGAAGTACATTCAATCTCGACTTCAAAATCTAGTAACATAGACTTCAAAACCTAGAAACCCACCGTCTAGAACATTTCTTATAAAGAAATACAAAAGAGTTGAGCAAAAAATAAAAAAACAGAAAAAAAATTTATTAGGAATAAAGCTAGGTAGGGCAGGCAGGGAGTAGTCCCAACTAATATGAACATGTAGAAAAAGAATGAGTAATGAAATTCAATCTGAATCACTTAAGTCAAGGAGCAGTTAATTAAGAAAAATGATTACCTTGAGTTCATAATTCAGTCCTACCAATTTTGAGGCACATATAAGTCACTACCTCAACAAGAATAAATTTTAAGATCAGATCACTTTGCTAAAAGTTTTCAAGTTAATTATATCTAATACTCTTATTCATTTGAAATAATTTTGGAAAAGAAAATTACATTTGAGCACATACTTACATGCTCAAAACATTTTACTAGTAAATATTATTTTATTTGGGCCATGACAAAAAGGCTGGAAGATCTGACATAAGGTATGTCTATATGATACTACATAATATGTTAAAAAAAACCATGTCATAGAAAATCATTTAGAAGTATAAGAAAATGATAAAAATTTAAGGGAAAAGGCAGAAAACTGTACTAGAGTATTAACATCTAAACATATCACACACTCAGCAATCAGCTCATGGCACTTAATGAACATAAATAAAAGCTGTACTTTCTACTTTTTAGAAATAAGCCTTAGTTTATCAGAGTTGATATGTGAATTACTTGACATTATGATTACTAATTTTTTCCTAGATAAATAAAATGCCTCAAATTTCAATTATTGCTACATCTGTTGTATTAAGTCGGAAACCAATTAATGATGTACTATACCCTGCTAAGTAGAATTAAATTAGTATATAATTGATTAGTGTATAATGAAGCAGTTGTAGATTCACCAACTTTAATTAGGATGGCTTATTGAAGATAATTTAAACTATAACATAAAGAGAAAATAGATGCAAGAAGCTCATCAAAATCTTAAATTAAGATCAGAGACACAAGATTATAGATAAGAAAGGGCTATATGCTAATTCAGAGTGCTTTAGAAGTAAATCATTTTAATCCAAATCCTTTAAGAGGAGAAAATTGATTATTAACCTTTTTAGCCTAGAAATTTCAAGTAATTATACTGTTTATGGTAATCTGTTATAATAGGTGAAGTTAACTTATGTGAATGAATGAAAAAATACATACTATTCTGACTACCAACAATACCGAATTATGCTAAAAAGAACACATATTAAAGTACTTAACTGTTTCTCATAACACCTTTAAAAAGAGATTCAAACATGGGAATATCCTATAACTCTTATTCTAAATACAAATATAAAACAATTTATCAACAAAGAAGAGAAAGATCATCTCAGCATCAGAATACAGAAGTAGTGTCTGTTGCTATCTCAATACCCTTGGGTGTAGTAAATGCAGCCCAGAAAGTTCCACACATAAATTGCTCACTTCCCTGAGTTTAAAGCCATAGTAATTAAGTTCATTATCTTACATGCTAATGACACAGAAAGAATAAGGCTGCAGTGAATAATTCATATCACAGATCTCACTGTGATGCTCATTGCTAATAGTTTATTTACAGTACAAGTTATACTGCATTTTTCTAGAGTTCAAGTTTATTGTCTAGATGAAAATACTCATTTAGAGTACAATTATAATTTAACATCAATAAATGATAATCTTAATCATATACTGGTTTGTTATTTGTAGTATAAATTTTACTCATTAATTAGTTATAACAACCCAAACCACCATAAAAATGTCTTATAGAAAAATTAAAGTATCTACATCTGTACAGATATGATTAGTCTAAATTAAATTTCCAAAATGATATAAAATGCTGAATTGATAACAATAAATTATAAATTGCTTTAATAACCCCTATACTTTTCAAATAAATATTAATATCACCACACTTATTTAAAATGTATATGTGTCATTTTGGAACTGTGACTATCAAAGCACAAGCGAACCATTTAGATTTCTTGAATGTAAAATTGAGTGATCCATAAAAGTGCAGTTATCTTCAATTTTTACCCAGCTTTTTAATGTATTTATATCACACTGGTTGAAATCAGGCAAGAAATTTTCTATAACTTTGTGCACTTCCATTCCTTCTAAAAAAAATAATTTTATTTCCATGCTAAGACTGTTTTAATGTACAGCTTGCATCAGTGGAAACAGGCGAGGTAAGGTTCAGGCAACAACTACAAACTCTCAGTAACTTAAAACAGTTAAGATCTTTTCTTGCTTACACTAGATGTTTATCATGGATCAACATTTATTTCACATCTCATTCCACTGTTCATTGAGTACCCACGAGATTATCAGCTCCTCCAAAGCAGATGCTGTCTTACTTTCCTCTGAATCCCTAGCACCTGATAAAAATGGTGCTTGTCTCAGTTTCCCTACTGCTAAAACAAATACCGTACGATCGGTTCGCTTAACCAATGAGCATTTATTGGCATGTGGTTCTGAGGCTAGGAGAAGTCCAAAATTGAGGTGTCAGCAAGGCTATGCTTTCTCCCAGAAGACTCTGGCATTCTGGGCTGGCTACTAGCAATGCTTGTTCCTGTTTTTTTCCATCACATGGCAAAGCAGATTGCAGTGTCTTCTCTCTTTTCCAGATTTCATTGACTTCCAGCTTCTGTCTGCTACCCATGATTTTCTTTTCTTTATAAGCAATTTCCTTTGCTTATAATGACTTCAGCCATATTGGACTAAGATCCTTCCTCCATCAGTTTGGGTACACCTTAACAAAAACATCTTCACAATTCCTATTTACAATAAATAAATAATAGGGGGAACAAATGTTAAAATAAATTTGGTAGATTGAAATGCTAGTGATTAATGAAAGGGAGGGGCAAGGGGTATGGTATGCATGAATTTTTTTCCGTTTTCTTTTTCTTTTTCTGAATTGATGCAAATGTTCTAAGAAATAATCATGATGAATATACAGCAATGTGTTGATATTGTGAGTTACTCATTATATACGTAGAATGGAATGATCATATGGTAAGAATGTGTTTGTATGTTGGTATGTTCAATAAATTTTGAAAAAAGAAAAGTTCCTATTTCAAATGAGTTCACACCCACAGAACCAGGAGTTAGGACCAGACCACACCTTTTGTTGGAGACGTAATATAATCCCCAACAGGGTTAATAGATAAATAACAAGAAAAATAACATTCCATAGTGCCAAATGAATGGTTTGAAGGAAATGTTTTGATAAATGATGAATAAATCTTGTCTATTGTGATGGCCTAGAAAAGCCACGTCCTTTAATCCTCATTCAATATTGCTGGCTGAGAGCATTTTGATCATTCTCATGGAGATGTGACCCACTCAATTGCGAGTGATAACTTTTGATCAGATAGCTTCCATGGAGTTGTGACTCCACCCATCAATCCTTTGAAAGAGGAAACATTTTGGAGAGAGTTCCTTTTTAGAGCCACGAGAAAGCCACAAAAAGCCACAGCAGATGCCAATTTGTTCGTCATGTGCCCTTTCAACTGAGAAAGAAATGCTGAGAGTCATCAGCCTTCTTGAACCAAGGTATCTTTCCCTGGATGCCTCAGATTGGACATTTCTATGGACTTGCTTTAATTGGGACATTTTCTAGGCCTTAGAACTGTAAACTAGCAACTTATTAAATTCCCCCTTTTTAAAAGCCATTCCATTTCTGGCAGCTAGCAAACTCTAACATCTATCCACTGATAAGTAACTATAAAATAAGTTTGTTCAATGACTTCCTTTATCTAAATGCTAAAGTAAATCTATGGTGGGCAATTCAAAAAAATTAACTTAAAGTTATATGAAGTTCAGATAATTTTTTCTTTCATTCATTCCTCAGGCTTTTATTTGTTCAAATAACATTTACTGAGTGCCAAGCAGTGTGAGAGGCTCTAGGGACTAGCACTGAGTAAAATTTAGTGGAGGTATTTGTCATCAACATACATATCAGACAAAAAATTGATTGTTCAATATTTTGCTCACTGGCACCTCATTCAATATTTTGATATATGGTGTTCACTTTGGCCATCACAATAATAGCAGAGATAATAATGCAAAGTGCAATTTTATGTTAACGTAATTTACTATAGTTATGAAAAAGTCTGGGACAATTTTTATCCATTGACCATTAAAGTATTAAACTTTTATGTTTAAATATTATACTTTATTTTTAGAGTTTTCTTTTTCCTGAAAAATTATACAGAAAGTACAGAGTTCTGTATATCCTCCCCCCATACAGTTTTCCCTATTATTAACATCTTCCATTAGTTTGTGATACACTGGTTACAACTGATGAACCAATATTGCTACATTATACTGAACTAAGTCCACAGATATATTAGGGTTCACCTTTTGCCTTCTATAGTTCTCTGGGTTTTAACAAATGCACAGTGTCACGTATTCATTATTACCTTTATCATTACCATCCCTCAACCCCATGCCCCCAAACCCCTGGCAACCTGTGGTCCTTTTACTGTCTTTACAGTATTGTCTTTTCCAGAATGCCATAAAGTTGAAATCATACAGAAGACTTTTTGAATTGCTTCTTTCACTTAGCAACATGCAATTAAGATTCCTTCATGTCTTTTGGTGGACTGATAGCTCATTTCTTTTCATTACTGAAAAATATCCCATTGTATGGATATACTACTGTTTATCTATCCACCTACTGAAGGGCATCTAATTGAAATACTTTCAATTTTGGGCAATTATGAATAAAGCTGTTATAAACTTCATGAGCAGGGTTTGCAAACCTTTTTATTAATTTTTTTTTTACTTTTTATTGCAAAACTCTTTAAAAGTATGTTTTTAAAATATAACACTTTTAAGTTCATAACATTTTAAACAATTAAACATCCTAATTAGACAATTAACATGAAAATAGATGGTTTTGTTTTCAGAAGAAAAATGAGGAAATAAAAAATAAGGAGGCAGATTCAGGTTCAGATTCTGGAATAGTAAAGACTATAAAGAGCGATGGCTAATCAGAAAACTCCAACTTCAGTTGATCATTATTCTAAAAAGAAAAAGAAAAAAACCTTTAAATAAAGGTGTAAAAATAATAAAAATTATAAGCCTAAGTATTATTTGTAATGGCATTTAAAACTGAAAGATTAAAATCTTAAAAGTAAAGATACCTGGAAACACAGCACACTTGACATTCCTGAAATACTTTCACATAAGAAAAAAGATAAGACAAAGTTACCAGCAGGATTCTTAGTGATTCTTATCATTTAGTTGCCTAACCCTTTGCAAAAGAAAATTACTCACACAGCCACTGAACTTTTTTTCTTTTAGCATGTGCAGATAGACAATTTTTTTCTTTCAATAATAAAACAGCTAATAAAAGCTGTATCTTTTGATGATGATATAGTACTGCATAAAATCTGTACTGTTGCAGAATATCAAGAAACTGTTTATTACTCAGTTTTAGTCTGGTATAAATTTCATGATCCAATTTGATAGGAGTTCTAATATTTCAAGTTGCACAACTCTTTCAGCTTATATCTTGCCACAGGTGGGAAGACCATTTAATATAAGATTTTGTTAATGTATAAATTTTGACCTCCCATACTACTGATTTAAATAGTAAAAGAATTAGAAAGTGCATTGTTGATCAATATTAACTAAACAAAAAAAATTATTGGAGTTGCAAGTGATAGAGTAAAAAATATGATTGGAAAACAGCTGGCTTATTCTTAAAAATAGGAGACTACTAGTATAAAAAGTTATTTGGAATCACTGTTTTACATAATGAAGCTTTGACATAGAAATTCTAACAAAAATGTATATAAACTGTAATGTAAAGAAAGGAAGCTCACTGAATAGCCCATTGTTCTAGTTTGCTAACTGCAGGAATGTAATATACCAGAAACGGAATGGCTTTTAAAAAGGGGAATTTAATAAGTTGTTAGTTTACAGTTCTAAGGCTGAGAAAATGTCCCAATTAAAACAAGTCTACAGAAATGTCCAATCTAAGGCATCCAGGAAAAGATACCTTGGTTCAAGAAGACCGATGAAGTTCAGAGTTTCTCTCTCATCTGGAAAGGCGCATGGTGAACACGGCATCATCTGCTAGCTTCTTCTCCTGGCTTCCTGTTTCATGAAGCTCCCCAGGAGGCATGTTCCTTCTTCATCTCCAGGGGTCACTGGCTGGTGGACTCTGCTTCTTGTGGCTATGTCGTTCTGCTCTGCTCTCTCTGAATCTCCTTCATTCTCCAAAATGTTTCCTCTTTTACAGGACTTCAGAAATTAATCAAGACCCACCCAAATGGGTGGAGACATGTCATCACCTAATCCAGCTTAACAACCACTCTTGTTTAAATCACATCTCCAGGGAGATGATCTGATTACAGTTTTCAAACATACAGTATTGAATAGGGATTATTCTGCCTTTAGGAAATGGGATTTAGATTAAAACATGGCTTTTCTAGGGGACATACATCCCTTCAAACCAGCACACTGATTTTCTGAAATATTCTGTTCAGAGATTAAAACTAAACAGATCCACACTTAGAGTAAAATATTAAAATAACATTGGTTGTTGAGAAAGAAAATATTAAGTAGTATAGGTGGCAAAAAATATGCAAATATAATAACACTTTTTTCAGGTAAATGAAAATCTCATCTGGCAAATACTACTGATAAACCAGGTGGACAAAACAGACATACTGAATTTATTATTTTCAATATCCTTAAAGAAATAACTTCAAACCTATAGAGAACAAATAATGACATATTTTAAAACAGACATATCCAAGAATTCTAAAAGATAATACTGTCATGGTAAATAACTCTTTAAAGTAAACACCTTAGTTACTATTAGTTCCCATGATTGTTGCAGCTTATTGAAGAGAACATTTTTTAAATGAAGACAGTTTTGAACTAAATAAGATACCATAACTTCTCTGTGTAAAATATTTTATCACTTATTTCCAGAAGAGAAACTTGAAACATGAGAGAAAAACATTTGGATAAAAGCTCTGTTTTCTAAACCTTGAATCAATAATCACATTAAATTTGATAAACAGAATGAATTACTTTAGATTAAGGCAAAAAGATATTTCTATTGTTAAATATAAAGCGTTTATTCTCATTCAACAACCTGTTCATTTGAACAAGGATTTCAATCTTGACTTGATTAAAAACAAAGGAAAGCAACATGTTCAACAGCATACCAGATGAACACATAGCTTTGTCATTTTATGCAGTAATTTGGAATGAATTTTTTAATAGGCAAAAATACCTATTATTGAGGAGATACGCCATGTGTCTTGCTATGTGTCAAGTGAAAGACCAAGGGTCACCAGCAGCCAGCCCTAGAATACCACAGTCATTAGGAGAAAGCATCATCTTGATAATGCCTTGATTTGGACATTTTCTGGACCTTTCAAAACCACTATCCAACAGTGATGGACAATCCCATCACCTACGAGTCCCAAAGATACAGGCTTTTGCTCGAGCCTCCAAACAGACCAATTGAACCAAACAGTTCAATCTTTCAGTATCTGAACGAGATGATATGATGGCCATATCTCCACCTCATTCCAGCCAACCCGTTAACATGGTGGATTACAATTGCCTACCGGATGTATGATCTAGCATAGTGTGGAAACCACTCTCTAAGCAAGGATGGTCAACTGCAATGGATGTGGGAGAAATCTTTCAAAGCCCAGGGGCATCCTGTAGGGAGTGCCCCAATCTAGAGAAGAACATCTTCCTCTGTGTTGAAAACCTAACGGCACCAAGATCCTACCTGGGAGGGTTTTCTAATAACAACTGTAACCAAATAGCGTGGTTTGATTCAGAGGACTGTATCTTTGAGCCTGATTTTTTTTTTTTGAATTTTTTTTGAATTTTTTTTTTTTAAACATAACAACATACAAACACAAACATTCTCGTCATATGATCATTCCATTCTTGGTATATAATCAATAACTCACAATGCCATCACATAGTTGTATATTCATCACCATGATCATTTCTTAGAACATTTCCATCAATTCAGAAAAAAATAAAAAGAGAAATGAAAACACTCATACATACCATACCCCTTTCCACTTCCTCTTATTGATGGTTGAGCCTGATTTTAATGTTACTGTGGCAACAACACTATTACAGTATATGACAAGGCCGCCCAATGCAGTGACTGGTGCCTACAGCTGACCCACTGGGGAATCTAGTATGTGCAATACCATAGGGATATGGGACACCAACAAGTGTTCCCCTAGGACAGGAACACCATACAGGTGCTTGAGTATACGTTAAGTCTGGGCACACCTGGCCTGGCAGTGGCAGCACTAGATTAGCTGCATGCTAGCACGGAGGGCTTCTCTATCACCTACCAAAAAAATACATATTGTTCAGACAAGGTGGCCAGATGGACTTTTGGCTGAATGTCATGGGGACGTGCTTATGCTTAGCTAACTGAAAAGAAAGATAGAGATACTCACTGATCACCTGGTTGGTGAGTCAAAGGGTCTACACTAGCCCTGCATTGAGAGAAGCTGGACTTTTTATTGCATGCTAGGATAATTTGTAGGAGGCCTTTCCTCCATGGTTTAGGGCGATCTGGTTCACAATATTACTACAGGGAGAAAAATAACCCCTAAAATTCCCAACATAGGCTTTTTTTTTTAAGCAATTTCTTACACACATACATCATGAAGTCCATCCAGGATGTACAATCAATGACTCTCATTATAATCTTAGAGCTGTGCATTCATTACCAGAATCAATTTTAGAGCCTTTTCATTGCTCCAAAAAGAAAATCCTCACACCTCTTATACCCTCCTATTGCTGACACTTAGCATTTGTGTGATGCCTTTGTTGCAACTGATGGAAGACTAGTGAAATATTACTGTTAAGAACTAAAAAAAAATATCACCTCTCCAGAACAGCAACTTAGTCCATTCCCCTATCCCATATTATCAGCAGCCCTTTCCAACGTGAAAAAGTTAGATAGGCACAGTCCAAATACCCCTAAAGAGTGGAAGAAAGATCAAAGGAGAAGCAGTAGCTATAACAAAGAAGACAGGATTTAACAAATGAGCACGATTGTTGAATAGCTAGATCGATATTTCTTTTAGTCTGCAGTGTCTTGGAGCAACTAGAAGGAAAAACTTAAAATTGTGGAATTGTAACCAATACCAAACTCTGAAATCGGTTCTATAACTACTTATAAAAATGTATTTTGAAATTTACTGATTTTTTGTATATATGTTATATTTCACAATTAAAAAAACTTTTTTTAAATACCCATCATAAAATCTTTTCTTACAAATATTTCCATATTTTCATTTTCATATTTCTTATCTGGGGGATATTTACCTATGCTGTGTTTTAGCAGTAAGAAATCATATTTGCTATTAACTTAGTTTTTTGTCTTATTATGTTTAGTTAGAGTAGTTACTGTTTCATGAAATTTTCATTTCAGTCCTGGGGTATGTCTGTGTGCATGTATACATGCTGCAAAGATGTATTTCCTACTGTGACTTGACACAGTATTCTTACTTTGACAATAGCTGATAAGTACTGCCTAAATAAGCTCTTGCTTATGTATAACAGGAGGCACATCAGGAATGTTTACTGCAGTAATGTTCATAATTGCAAAATAACTGGATACATAAATGTTCATCACAGGCAAATAGAAAAATAAAGTAAGCTATGTTCATCCAATGGAACATTAGTAACTGAACAATGAAAATCAATGAACAGCTACATGCACCAATATGTAAACAGACAAAAAGATATTACATTAATACAGTTCAAAAGGAAACAAAACTGAAGAATACACTGTTTACAAATACACATTTCTCATAAAATGATAAAGAACAGGGGTAATTTAAGAGAAAAAGAAGCTATGCTGAGGAGAGTAGTTACTCCCAATGTGGAGAATTGGGGGGATAATACACAGGAGGAGTAAACTGGGAGTCTCAAAGCTACTGATAACATATTTCTTCTGTTGGGTGATGGGTTCATGAGGGTTAGCTGCATTAGTGTGCTTCACATTACACATATTCTTTTGTTTATATTGACTACTTTCTTAAGGAAGATGTGAGAAAAATATATACCAAATTATTGGCAGTGGGAAAAGAACTCTGGGAGATGTTTGCTTTCTATATATTCATGAAACATTTGAGTCTTTTACAATGAACATGCAATATACTTGTATTTGGAACAAAATATTCTTTAACTCACCAAAATCACTTCATATGTTCCCTATAAGGATACATTTTAGCACTGCACAGTTGAAAGCAACCTTAAAGATCACCTGGGGTGAGGCATGTAACTTCCCCTAATCACTGCTGAGTTAGGTCTCTAAAACCTAGGTCTGAGCCCCCATTATCATCTTAGACCAAAACAGCTTTAATCCTTCACAACTTAAGATAAAATTATGTTTATTCCTATTTTTTAAAGTTCTATTTAGCACTCATGACACTGACAGATACTATCACATCCTAGAAAAATATTAGTGAAAAAATCCAAAATGACCAGGCACCACAACCACAGGAAGAACAATTTCTTCTTGCAGACCTGTGGAGGTGCCCAGAGCTTGGGGAGTACCTGGGCCATGTCCACATTGTATGAAAACAACGAATGACTTCTTCTCCAGTTTGAAACTGTTGTGTACCCAAGGAAAGAAAGATAGCAGACATTCCAATACATCTTCTCAGATGACAGAGAAACCCTGAAGATCATCAGCCCATTATTGAGTCAAGGACTGATGACATTGTCAACTGTATTAAAAGAGAGTCCTCCATGGAAATAGTACTTTTTCTAGAGTAGAAAAGAACCTCTGAGCACTGGAATTTGGTGATGGCATCATAACTTGCATTTCTATTTGGTGTATTCTTCTTTCATACCAAACCTAAGACATTCCTTGATTGAATTTACATCATACAAAAAGCCATAAAATGATATCTTTTTACAGGAAGAAGGAAAATATAAGGAATATAAAAAGATAAATTTACAAACAGAGCAATAAGGAGATTGGTAGACAGCGCTCAGAATGGAATGCTTAGAATCAGATCTTTGGCAGGGGTAATTTGCCTACAACTGTGTTATACTATTTCCTGGACTCCACTTGGTCATCATTATTGCTCAACATCAAGAGTTTCTTCAACAAATCAATACTTAGTCATAAGTCCAGAAGTCAGATCTCACCTTGAATCTTGTCACGGGGAACACAGGATCAACCTTGCTGACATGGAGAAGTCTTATAAGTACAGGTACATTAGGCAGATTTCAGTCAAAGACAAATTTACAGAATCCTATAAGCCAAAATTACATCAAATGATGGTGGTCCTATAAGCTTACAATAAAAATCTCTAAAGCGGTAGATTGTTGAATAAGAAGTACAGAGTTTCCTTCAGCACAAACACCTAAAAGACAGGTAGAAACCGTCTAAAGCAGCTATTCTGGGCTCAAGAGATAGGTGGAAGGGCCACAGTGGCTCAGCGGCAAGAACGCTTGCCTGCCATGCCAAAGGACCCAGGTTCGATTCCCAGTGCCTGCCCATGTTAAAAAAAAAAAAAAGAGAGATAGGTGGAGTACCATCCTGAAGGAAGAGAAAGAGAAACTGTGATGGAGAAACTACAGTGAGTTACTCACTGGACTGTACCTATCTGCACATATCCTCCACCCTTGAGTCTAATAATTTCTGGTCAGCCCAGCTCCTGTATGTCAGAATGCTATAGACTGGAATTTGGGAAGGCCCTTACCCCCTTGGGAACAGGGTAACATGACACAGTTCAGATCCATTTCTTACCTAGCAAAATTGGGTATCTTGGTCCCACAGCTATGCCCTGTTTCAGAGAGACACCAATGGTGCCTACAATACCACTGTTTACTCAGAGAAACTGCAGTAAATGATTCAGTTGGCCATGGCTCATGCTGCCCTTCCCCGAACCTCAAGACCAACAGCTTCTGATAGGCCTGCTTCCTCCCTGGTGGGCTGCTGCAGACTAGAAGATTTGGGGAAGTTCTTCCCCTGCCAGGAATACAGATGGATTCAGCAGAGCCTGGCCCAGTAGTTGGCCTGCAAAATTGAATTTCTGTGTCTCTCTCCTTTTGGTCCTACCCAGACAGGTTCTTGAAATGCCACTGTTTCCAACTGCCTTAGAAGCAGAACAGACTGAGTGCTAAAATAACTTGCCTTTGTAGGGCCCATGAGAAATATGTTGCCAAATAGTGCCATCTGTTGGGGCAGACTTAGAATGTGCCATCTTGGAAAGCTGCTTTCCTGGCCCTCTCTCCAAGTCCCTTTGGAATTCTTCTGCACCCCTGCATGTGACCTTGGCCCTACTGTGGCTTTGAAATGCTCACAAACCCAGTGCCAAATAAGGGCTGTAACAGGAACCCTATCAACAACAAATTATCATACAAGAGAGGGAAACCAGTCTTCAGAATCTCATCAACATAATTAAAGACTCAAGTAACAAGCAGAAAAGTACAAAACATACTAATAAAGAAGAATATGGCCAGGCAAAGGAACAAATTAAAAAGAGATACAGAAATTGGAACAACCACTCACAGATATTCAAACAAATATCCTAAACCAATTCAAAGAGATGAAAGAAAATATGTATTAAAGAATATTAAGAAGACACTGGGTGAACATAAAAAATTTGAAAGCCTGCAATAAAACTAAGAGAAAAGCACAATAGATGAGATTAAAAATATGGTAGAAGCAAACAACGGCATTTTTAAACAGGCAAAACAAAGAATTAGTATCTTATAAGACAGAACACCTGAAACAAAAATGAGAAAAAAGCAGATAGAGACGAGAATGGAAAAATTTGCATAGGGTCTTTGGGAATTGAATGATAACATGGAGCTCACAGAACATACATGACATGGGTGTCCCAGAAGGAAAAGAGAAGGGAAAGGGGACAGAAAGTATATTCAAGGAAATGGCAAAAATATTCCCAAGTCTTATGAAAGACATAATGATACAAGTACAATGTAATCCAAACAGAATAAACCCTACTAAACCCACTCTGAGACATATACTAACCAAAATTTCAACTTACAAAAATAAAGAGAGGATTTTGAAAGCATTAAGAGAAAAGCAGTTCATCACGTACAACAGAATTGGAAAAAAAATGAATGCCAATAACTCTGTAAATAAACTCAGTACCATTCCCCATCTATGAAACATGACTTCCAATGGTATAGGTCTCTGTGGCACTGTGAGACATCAGCGATGATGCTTGTCTTGGCATCGTGGGTTGAGTGTGACCAAAAGGGGAAAGAAATAGAATAAAATAAAATTTCTGTGGCTAAAAACTTTCAGATCGCATTGAGAGGTCATTCTGGTGGTTACTCCTATGCAAACTGTAACCAGATATTTCAAACTACCACAGTTTGTCATACCACAAAGAACAGTACTCCTGAAAACTCTAGGAAGTGCCTAGGCTCTATCTAAATCTTATAAAGGATTTCTTAGTAAGTTTATTTGCTCAGAAAATTTTCTCAGAAAAATCCTACAGACTGATTATAGGCAAGACAAGTCCTGAAACCCTGAAGCACCAGTCACTCCAAAAAAAACAACCAGGTTAATTCCTCTATCCCAGAAGGCCAATACTCCTTTCCAGCATGAAGAAATTAAAATGGTCCTTGGCCAAATAGCCCTGAAGGATAAAATATCAATGAGAGGAAAGAGGTGTAACTGAGAAGTTAGAATTCTATAAATGCCTATGACTACTGACTCATTATATAAACATTTATTTATAGAGTAGGGTGCTTGGGAATAGCCAGAACACCCCAAAGTTGTGGAACTACAATCCAGTAGCTCCGATCTTTGATAATGATTGATAAGTATATTGTAAAGAAATCGTTGTCTGTGTTTGTGCAGATGTACTCAGGATGATTTCTTTAGTTCTGACTCTTTTTCTTATATATAATCTGTTCAATACTACACTGTCTTAGTTAACCTATCTCAATTCTAAGTCTTAAAATTGTATAGATTGCAATACTAGTGGTCAGTGGGGGGGGGGGGGGGTAAGGGGTATGAGGTGCTTTGGATTTTCTTCTTTTTAATTTCATTTTCTGGAGTAATGCAAATGTTTTAAATATGATCCTGGTAATGAGTTCACATCTGTGTGATGATACTGGGGACCACTTATTTTATACTTTCAATGGACTTTATGGTGTATGCAGCTTTATCAGTAAAAGTACAGGAAAACATTATTAAGTGTCAATTTCTTATCAGAAACCACGGAGATGAGATGGTAGTGGTATGATATATTTAAGCTAGTGAGAGAAAAAATATGCCAACCAAGAATTCTTCGTCTGGAAAAACTATTCAAAAATGAGAGAGAGAAAAAAAAATGAGAAAGAGATTAAAAATATTCACTAATAAACAGAAGCAGAAAAAGTTCATTAGTAACACTCCTAACCTGCAAGAAATATTAAAGAGCATTTATGCCAGCTGAACTGTGGTATATACATATGATGGAATACTATGCAGCTTTAAGACAGGATAAACTTATGAAGCATGTAATAACATGGATGGACCTAGAGAACATTATGCTGAGTGGGTCTAGCCAAAAACTAAAGGACAAATACTGTATGGTCCCACTGATGTGAACAGACATTCGAGAATAAATTTGGAATATGTCATTGGTAACAGAGTCCAGCAGGAGGTAGAAACAGGGTAAGATAATGGGCAATTGGAGTTGAAGGGATACAGACAGTGTAACAGGACTAGATACAAAAACTCAAAAATGGACAGCACAATAATACCTAATTGTAAAGTAATCTTGTTAAAACACTGAATGAAGCTGCATCTTAGCTATAGGTTTTTGCTTTGTTTTGTTTTGTTTTGATTTTACTATTATTACTTTTATTTTTGTCTCTATATTAACATTCTGTTTCTTTTTCGGTTATGTTGCTAGTTCTTCTAAACCGATGCAAATGTACTAAGAAATGATGATCATGCATCTATGTGATGATGTTAAGAATTACTGATTGCATATGTAGAATGGTATGATTTCTAAATGTTGGGTTAATTTCTTTTTTTCCATTAATTAAAAAAAAAAAAAAGAGAAGGGGTAATTGGAGCTGAAGGGATACAGACTGTACAACAGGACTGGATATAAAAACTCAGAAATGGACAGCACAATACTACCCAACTGTAATGCAATTATGTTAAAACACTGAATGAAGCTGCATGTGAGGTATAGGTTTTCTGTTTTTTGTTTTTTTTCTTTCTATTATTGTTTTAATTCTTATTCTGTTGTCTTTTTATTTCTTTTTCTAAATCGATGCAAATGTACTAAGAAATGACGAATATGCAACTGTGATGTTATTAAGAATTACTGATTGTACATGTAGAATGGAATGATTTCTAATTGTTTTGTTAATTCTTTTTTTAATTAATAAAAAAAAGAAATAAAAGGAAAAAAAAAAAGAAAAAAAATGGTAATTTAATAGGTTGCTAGTTTACAGTTCTAAGGCTGAGAAGATGTCCCAGTTAAAACAATTCTACAGAAATGTCCAATCTAAGGCATCCAGGGAATAATACCTTGGCTCAAGGAGGCCGATGAAGTTCAGGGTTTCTCTCTCAAGTGGAAGGGCACATGGCAAACACAGTCAGAGTTTCTCTTTCATCTGGAAAGGCACATGGCGAATACGGTGTCATCTGCTAGCTTCTTCTCCTGGCTTCCTGTTTCATGAAGCTCCCCGGGAGGCATGTTCCTCCTTCATCTCCAAAGGTCGCTGGTTGGTGGACTCTGTTTCTTGTGGCTATGCCATTGTGCTCTGCTCTCTCTGAATTGCTCTCATTCTCCAAAATGTTTCCTCTTTTATAGGACTTCAGAAACTAATCAAGACCCACCAGAATGGGTGGAGACATGCCATCACCTAATCCAGCCTAACAACCACTCTTGATAAACCGCATCTCCCGGGAAATGATCTGATTACAGTTTCAAACATACAACATTGAATAGGGATTAGAAGAAACGGCTGCCTTTACAAAATGGGATTAGCATTAAAACATGGCTTTTCTAGGGTACATACATCATTTCAAATCAGCACATTAAGGTAGGTGAGAACTCTAGGAGAAGAAATAAAAAGCAAAATGAATAATTCATAACACAGAGGCTCCTCCTTCACAAGGGATGTCATGCCAACTAAAAACAGGAGCAAAATAATGTTTAAATATCTATTCTCTTGATATCATGGTATTAATAAAATAATTACAGAAGCTTTGTTGTATGCATTAATTATTTGTTGGGACTAGCTGTTTCCTCAGAGCTTTCCCTTTTTTTATCCATTCTTTGTCTTCTATTTCTCACACAAACTTTTATATAGACTTATCTACTCCAGAAAATAACTTGGTATTTTTTGTCAGGATCATGTGAAATTTATAAATTGACTTAAGAAGAAATGACATCTTGACAATGTTATGACTTATTAAACATGAACAAGGGATGCCCTTCCCATTTGTTCAAGTCTAGTTTATATGTCTCTGAAGTGTTTGTAGTTTTCTTTCAAGTAGATTTTAGACATTTTTTGGTGAGTTTATATTCAAGTAGTTTTATTGTTGTCACTGTAGTTTATTATTATGTTATACAAATGCTACTGATGTTTTGCATGTTAATTTTATATCCTGTTATTTTGAGTCATTTTTATTATTGATTTCCCATCTACACTATCAAATATTCTACAAATAAGGAAAGTATGCTAGTTTTAAACTGTTTTGTACCCCAGAAAACTATGCTCTTTGAATCTAATTTTGTGGGATCAGACCTATTGTTGGATGGGATCTTTTAATTAGATTGTTTCCATGGAGATGTGACCCTTTCCATTAAAGGTGGGTGTCAATCCACTTGCTGCAGGCCTTTAAGGGAGAGACATTTCTCAGAGCCCAGAGAAGCTAAGAGAGAAAGAAAATGTCCCAGGAGAAGCCAGAAGGTCCCACAGGAGCTGAAGGAGCCATTTTGAAACCAATGCAGAAGAGATAAACCAGCAGATGTCATCATGTGCCCTCCATGTGGCAGAGGAACCCCGATGCCAGCAGCCATTCTTCTAAAAGATATCCTCTTGTTGGTGCCTTAATTTGCACATTTTCAAAACCTTAGAATTATGACTTGTAACTTAATAAAATTCCTTTGTAAAAGCCAATCCATTTCTGGTGTATTGCATTCCAGCAGCTTTAGTAACCAAAACAGATGAAGTTTCATTCTTCCTTTTCAAATTCTTATAATTCTGTTTTCTCTCATCAAATTGCAGTGGCTTCTACTTCCAGCATAAAATTAAATAGTAGTGGAGACTGTCAGCATCTTGATTCTTGTTACTGATCTTAGTAAGAAAATATCCAATGTTTTTCCATTGAGTAAACTGCTGGCTTTAGAACTGAAGTAAATATATTTTATCATGTTAAGGAAATAACAAAATAATCCTATTCTCTCAGGAGTTTATTTATTTATTTTAAGTAGACACAGGTATTGAATTTTGTCCAAGGCATTTTCATTATCTATGAAGATAACCATATATTTTTTCCCCTTAGTTCTATAAATGTGGTAAATTATATTGAAAGACTTTCAAACAGATCATCTTTCTTTCTTTGTATAAAATCCCACATACTGTTTTCTTAATGTAGTGTGTCAGTTTTTGCTATTTTATTTAGTATTCATAAATGATATCGGTCTGTAATTTTCCTTTTGTGCTATTTTTATCAGAGTTGAATATCAATGTGATATTTCATTCATGAAAAGAATAGGGAAGTTTTCCTTTACTTTTCAAACTCCTGCTTGGAGCATAAACATATTTAAAAGAATTACCTTGACATACCATTTAGACCTAATGCTCTGGTGAGCTAGTTTGTTTATAACCTTGTAAATAGAAAAGGTTATAAGAAAAAACAGTTTCTATGGAATTTAATCATTTCCTCCCTATTAGGGAATTTTAATAAACTGTATTTTCACAAGAAAGTATCCAATTAATATACATTTTCAAATTCATTTGTTCAGAGCTATGTAAAGTAATCTTTAAGGATTAAATTTTCTTCTCTAGAATAGCTATTTCTCCCTGATAAATATTTTGGCCTTTCTTTGCTTTTCTTCCATTTTGACCACTCTCTGACTCATTTTACTTTTCATGTCATATTCATTTTGTTTTCTAGCTTTTCTTCAACATTCATTATTAAATTTTCAGTTGAATTTACTCTTCCTGAGGCAACTTGTAATATCTTCATTGCTGATTTTGTCTCTTCTAATTTATTCTCTGAATTTATTCACCTCTTGTTTCGATTCTTTCTAATTGTTTTCTTTTAATCACTTTCTGTCCTTAGATTTTGTGTTTCTTATTTGAGGTGATTTAATCATATGCCAAAAACTTGAGGATGTTTAATTGAATTTTAAATTCAGTTACAGTTTCCTCAGCCTTATGGTTGGTTTTTGGAGTCAATTCCCATCAGCTCACATGCTGTGATTAAATTTTGTCTTCTTACAATAACTTTTAAGGATATGAACTGCTTTTTTCTACTCCTATTTTGTGGACAAGGTTCCTAATTTGAAACTGCCTTCTGTGTAGTTTCTTTGCTGGATGATGATATTGGGAGATAGCAGTTTCACTTCTATAGTTTCATTTCCTCCTTTATTTCCTTCTTGCCCATATCTCTAAGGAATATCATCCCTTCTCTATATGGCTCATCTCCCTCAGAAGGAATACTTCTCTGAAGCTGTCACTTCCAGTCCTCTTCCCTGTAGCTGATGCTACAAACTTCCAAGTTCTAATCTGTGTTCACTATTTTTGCACTTATTTTTAGATTGTCTTTCGGAAGATGATTCTGTCTGCTCTTTACTAACTAGTAAATAGTAGAGTCCTTCTATCCCATTCCCATTCCTGAAGAACACTACTGAAGGAAATGTCATCAAGATGGTCAGAGGCATGTACCAGAAGTATCTATTAAAGTATTAAAGGAAGATACTATCACTCAGCTACCAAAATTCCCCAATTCTCTTTTAAACTTTTTACTTCTACCATAATACTGAAATAAAGTCTTAGCTTAATTGTCATTTGACTTGCTTATTTGACAAAATCAATCTTACTTTTCTTCTTTTTGCTTAAGCTTTCAAATTTTAGCTTTTGTTTTCTATAAGGAATGAATGATGTTTTGTGGGGCTAGAATCTTTTACAATTTGAAGGACTACCTTCAGGAAAAAATACACAAAATTAGGCATAAGATGTTTACTTATAATAAAGTAAATTACAACAAATCAGGAAGCTGACAAAAGTCACAAACAACACAAATTCCAATAGACACACTTTTATTAACTGCCTGATCAACCTCTCTAATGGTTGCATTTTCCTACATTTTTGACTGCATGCTTTTAATTGCCTTTTTACATAACAATTTTATAATGATTTCCTATTTAGAAAATAGAAGAATAATCCAGCCTTTGAGCTAGCATGTTTGATCAATTTTTATTGATAGTTTAGAAAAGTTTAAATCATCTTTACATCTCATTACTGATGATGTTGTGTACATTCTTAGAAATGTTTTTATATTTAGGAAAATCCATATGAAGTTTATCTCACAATGAGCTCTAAGATTTAGAAGAATTTTCTAGACTAGGTTCTGATTTCATATGCTTAAACAATATTTCTCTTCCTCTGCCCAATTACTTCTGGTATCAGGCACAAAGAACATATTCATAGCATTCTAAGAGCATGTGGTGGCTTGGAGTTATGTACCGTCCAAATAGATGTTCTTAATCTTAATCTATTCCTGTAGGTGCGAACCCATCATAAATAGGACCTTTTGATGAGATTACTTCAGTTAAGGTGTAGCCCATCAGTTTCAGAATGGGTCTTAATCCCATTACTGGAAAAGTTACTAAGAATTCCACAGAGGGAGAAACCATGGGGAACACCTAAAAGGAGGAAATCAACAGAACTCTGAAAGAAAGAAGACATCACCATGTGCACACCCATGTGACAAAACAACAGGAACCCCAAAGACTGCCAGTCAGCCAGAAGGTACTAACACTAGGAGGAAGCAAGTCTTCTAGCCTCTGAAACCCTGAGTCAATAAATTCCTGTTTTTAAGTCAACCCATTGCACCTTACATCTATATATCACAGCGAGGAAAGCTGGCATGGTGGGCAGTAAAAATATTCCTGGAAGCCATGTGTGCTGGTTTGAAAGGATGTATGGCCCCTAGAAAAGACATGTTTTAATCTAAATTCCATTTCATAAAGGCAGAATAATCCCTATTCCATACTGTACGGTTGAAACTGTAATCAGATCATCTCCCTAGAGATGTGAATTAATCAAGAATGGCTGTTAAACTGGATTAGGTGACGACGTGTCTCCACCCATTTGGGTGGGTCTTCATGTTTGTGGAGTCTCATAAAAGAGGAAACATTTTGGAGAATGAAGGAGATTCAGAGAGAGCCAGAGAAGAGCGACATAGCCATGAGAAGCAGAGAGCCCACAAGCCAGAGTCCTTTGGAGATAAAGAAGGAAAACGAATCCGGGCAAGCTTCATGAAACAGGAAGCCAGGAGAAAAAGCTAGCAGATGACACCATATTTACCATGTGCCTTTCCAGATGAGAGAGAAACTCTGTGTTTGCCACGTGCCCTTTCACTTGAGAGAGAAACCCTGAACTTCATTCGCCCTCTCGAACCAAATATTTTTCCCTGGATACCTATGATTGGACATTTCTATAGTCTTGTTTTAGTTGGACATTTTCTTGACCTTAGAACTGTAAACTAGCAACTTATTAAATTCCCCTTTTTAAGTCATTTTGATTCTGGTATATTGCATTCCGGCAACTAGCAAACTAGAACACCCATGCCTAGGCCAAAACTATATAAACAACCAACTGCAAACCACATGCCTTATCTATAGGTTTCCCCTACATAATATCCCCTTAGCTAGATTCTACAAATGCCTCTGGTCATTCTAATGCCAACCAACACAAGGGTAATTATGATAGAGCAAAGTCAAAAGAGAAAAGGGTAATAGTTTTAGCTGATTAAATCTAATGACTGTAACTAAGTTATGAAATTGTGATCGTATACCATGTATGGACTGTATATGCATGAAGATTCATCAATAAAAATATATATTTTTAAATATCTGATGCCTGCAAATGTTACAGAAAAGTATAACTATATGAACACAATGCTTGGGATCCTCTCAGTGCCTTGAAAGGCACCTGTGTTTTAAGAGAAGGTATCCTGAAATGTAAGTTCATTGACTTCAACGTAAATCCATCTCTATTTCCCACCCAAAACTGAAGACTTATTTTCTATCCCTTTTATCTACAGAATTAGTCAAAATAATCAGACTAATTTTCCCAGAAAGACTAGCTATATTTAACATATAACATCAATTTCTACAACAAGCTAACCTCCAGCTTCTTACCCAACTAAATTAGACACATTGTGTCTTCTATTCTGGTTTCAATTGTATCTTAACAGTAATGCCAAGTCCTACAATGCCTTCTATGGTACATCAGGTTAAACACTAAACCCTCTTTAGACCACAATCAGGCTTCTTTCAGTTACAAATATGAAAAAAATCCAACTCATAAAAGCCTAATAAATTTTCTTATTTATCTCACTCAGCCTAATAAATTTATCATTTCATGTAAAACTTAGTCCAGAAGTAGGGTAAGTTTAGGGCTAGATAATTCATCAGTTCAACAGGATAATTAAGGAACCTTGTTCTCGTCATCCTTTCACTAAGCCATCCAGTGTGTTGAGTCTGCCCTCAATTGCCAATGAATCTAAGCACCCCACCTAGAAATAGAAAAGAAACCTTTTCCAGAAGTCCCTCACCAAACCTCCCCTCATACCCTTTAATGACCAGATGAGTAATAAATACAAGTTTTAACAAAACACTAGCAAGGAAAAGGGGGCAACCATCACTAGACCAGACTAAACAGGATTCACCCAAGTCACAGAGAGGGGTGAGTCCACAAATAAAATGAAGAATCTGTCACAAGGACAACAATGAGAATGAATGGCTCTCAGGTAAGCTTTTTATTAAGTAAATGGAACAACTAATCTTGACATTAATAACAGATTTTAGCTGCAACATGTTCGATTGCAGGACAGGACTATAAGATGTCTTTAGATCCATTACAGCTCTCATGTTCCAGAAGACAGACAAATAGCATAATTTAAAAGTCTGAGTTTTAAAGTCAGACTGACCTGGTTTTGAATACTAATAGGGCTATTTATTTGTTATACATACTTACTTTAGAAAACTTTTCTCTTCAGAAAATCCAGATAATAGTAATATTTATCTCATGCTGTTAAGGAAATTAAATGGGTTGATGAATGCAAAATGTTTTAGCACTTTAGTCAAGCTGCATAGGAAACACCTCAATACAGTTTAACTAGTATTATTAGTCTATAGCATGAGTAAACTATAATTACTGCAATTTGTGTACCACCATTAGAATGTGATAACGAAAATACTGATCATTTCAAAACTAGAAAAATCACTTATTCCACCTCCTACATTTTTTTGTTTTTTTGTTTTTCTTTTTGTTTTAACTTTTTTAATTAAAAAATTAACAAAGAAAATATTAAGATATCATTACAATCTGCATATACAATCAGTAATTCTTAATATCATCACATAGTTGCATATTCATCATTTCTTAGAACATTTGCATCGATTTAGAAAAAGAAATAAAAAGACAACAGAAAAAGAAATAAAACAATAACAGAGAAAAAAAAGATTATACATACCATACCCCTTACCCCTTGCTTTCATTTACCACTAGCATTTCAAACTAAATTTATTTTAACATTTGTTACCCCTATTATTTATTTTTATTCCATATGTTCTACTCTTCTGTTGATATAGTAGATAAAAGGAGCATCAGACACAAGGTTTTCACATTCACAGAGTCTCATTGTGAAAGCTATATCATTGTTCAATCATCATCAAGAAACATGGCTACTGGAACACAGCTCCACATTTTCAGGCAGTTCCCTCCAGCCTCTCCACTACATCTTGAACGACAAGGTGATATCTACTTAATGCGTAAGAATAACCTCCAGGGTAACCTCTCAACTCTGTTTGGAATCTCTCAGCCACTGACACTTAGTCTCATTTCACTCTTCCCCCTTTGGTCGAGAAGGTTCTCTCAACCCCTTGATGTTAATTCCCAGCTCATTCTAGAGTTTTTCTCAGTCCCTTGATGCTGAGTCTCAGCTCATTCCAGGATCTCTGTCCCACGTTGCCAGGAAGGTCCACACCCATGGGAGTCATGTCCCACGCAGAGAGGGGGAGGGTGGTGAGACTGCTCGTCATGTTGGCTGGAGAGAGAGGCCACGTCTGAGCAACAAAAGAGGCTCTCTTGCCACCTCCCACATTTTATGAATGAAGAAATTGAAGATTTGAGAGACTTAGCATACCTAACAGCTCTCTCTTAGTTCTTTCTCCTTTCTCTTTAATAGGCATTTCTTCCACTTAGAGCTTAAATGCCTGCAACATTCTCTTCAGTTTACTCCTCCAAATTCAATATTATCAAACCAAATTCATTACTTCCCTCAAACCATGTTGCCTTTCCTTTCAAACTTAATAGCACCAACCATTCATCAACACAGGGGCTAAAGAGGAAACCTCAAAATCTTCCTGCATGCCCTCTCTTCCTCAATAAATTCTGTCAATTCTACACCTGAATTCTATTTTTGATCCATTCCCTATTCTAAAGTCAACACTACTACCCAATGAGAGACCCTCATTATCTTATTTTTACACTATTACAAAGAGTTTTCAGATTAAAGTAACAAAGGCATAAGTGATAAAAAAGAGATGTTCACACAGACATAGAAACACATAAATACCCATTCTTAAATGAAAATAAAGCCAAATATTTTGCTATAAACTCTTTCTGGTTATAAATTGTTTTTAAAATGTTTTAAAAAGCTTAAAATTAAGAATAATAACATGTATTTCTTTTCAGCATGCCAAAAAATAGCAACAAAATTAAAGTTAGATCCCTTTCAACCCCAAATATTTTGTTAAATTCGGAAGTAATACATACAAAACACTCCAGAAACAACTAACACCAGTCCTGCTCAAACTTCTCCAAAGAAACAGAGGAGAAAGGAATACTGCCAAACTCGATTTATGAAATTAACATCATTTTAATACCAAAACCAGGTAAAGATGCTATAAGAAAGGAAAACTACAGACCAATCTTCCTAATGAACATAGATGCAAAAATGCTCAATAAAATACTAGCAAACTGAATGTTCAACAAAATACTAGCAAACTGAATCCAACAACATATTAAAATAATTATATACCACAAGCAAGTGGAATTTATGCCAGGAATTCAAGGATGGATTCAACACAAGAAAATTAAATAATGTAACAGAGCACATTAATAAATTGAAAGGGGAAAAATCACATGATCTCAATTGATGCCGAAAAAGCACTTGACAAAATTCAACATTCTTTTCTGTTAAAAACACTTCAAGAAGTAGGAATCAAAGGTAACTTCCTCAATATGATAAAGAGCATATATGACAAACCCATACCAGCATCGTACTCAATTGTGAGAGACTGAAAACGTTACCCCTAAGATCGGGAACAAGACAAGGATGCCCTCTGTCACCACTATTATTCAACACTGTACTAGAAGTTCTAGCTACAGCAATCAGGCAGGAAAAAAAAAATAAAATTGCAAAGGAAGAAGTAAAATTTTCATTATTTGTAGATGACATGGAAAACCCTAAAAAATCTTCAACAAAATTCCTTAAGCTAATAAATTCAGCAAGGTGGAAGGATATAAAATTAATGTGCAAAAATCAGTAATGTTTCTATGCACAAGCAGTCACATAACTGAGGATTCAATTAATGAAAAAATTCCATTCGAAATATCAACTAAAAGAATCTAGTATCTGGGAATGAACTTAACTAGGGATATAAAGGACTTGTACACAGAAAATTATATAACATTGCTAAAAGAAATTTAAAAAAAAGATCTAAATAGGTGGAAAGACATTCCCTGCTCACGGATAGGAAGGTTAAATGCAATTAAGATGTCACTTCTACCTAAATTGATCTACACATTCAATGCAGTTACCAACCAAAATTTCAACAACCTACTTTGAAAACGGAAAGATCCCTAGTAGCTAAAAGCATCCTTAAAAAGAGCAAAGTGGGAGGATTAATACTTTCTGACTTTAAAACTTATTATAAAGCCACAGTGGTTAAACTGCATGGTACTGGCACAAAGACAGAAGTATTGACCAATGGAATTGAATTGACAGTGCAGAAATAGACCACCAAATTTATGGTAAACTGATCTTTGACAAGGCCCACAAATCCACTGAACTGGGACAAAATACTCTTTTCAATACATGGGCATGTGAGAACTGGATATCAATAGCCAAAAGAATAAAAGAGAACCCTTACATTTTACAAAACTATACAAAAATTAACTCAGAGCGAATCAAATACCTAAATATAAGAACCAGTACCAGAAAGCTCGTAGAAGAAAAATGTCAGGAAACATCTTCAAAACCTAGTAATAGGAAGTAGTTTCCTAAATGTCATACTCAAAACACAAGCAACAAAAGAAAACATAGATAGATGGAAACTCCTCAAACTCAAATGCTTCTGTGCCTCAGAAGACTTTGTCAAAAAGATGAAGAGGCAGCTAACTCAATGGGAGAAAATATTTGGAAATCACACATCAGATAAACGTTTGATACACATAAAGAAATCATACAACTCAACAACATAAGAATAACTCAGTTATAAAATGGGCTAAAGATATGAATAGGCATTTTTCTGAAGAGCAAATACAGCTGGCTAAAAAGCGCATGAAGAAATGCTCATTTTCATTAGCTATAAGGGATTAAAATGAGGTACCACCTCCCACCTATAAAAATGGCTGTTATTAAACAAACAGGAAACTACAAAAGTTAGAAAGGATGTGGAGAAATTTGGACAGTTATGCACTACTGATGGGAATGTATAATGGTACAGCCTCTATAGAAGATAGTTTGGCAGTTTCTTAGGGAACTAAATACAGAGATGTCCTGTGATCTGGCAAATACAACTACTCGGTATATACCCAGAAGAGGTGAAAGCAGTGACACAAATAGACATTTGGACACTGATATTCAAAGAAGCATTATTCACAATCACAAAAAAATGGAAACAATCTAAGTGCCGATCAACAAACGAGTGGATTAACAAAATGTGGTATATACATATGATGGAATATTATGCAGCAGTAAGACAAAATGATGTCCTGAAGCACATGACAAGATGGACAAGCCTTGAGGTCACGTAATGCTGAGTGAAATAAGCCAGACACAAAAGGATAGATACTGTATGATTTCACTTTTATGACAATGGTAAAGGTAAAATCAGAGGCTTATAATATAGAATATAGGGGACCTAGAGATACACAGAAGCTAGAGATGGGTGAACGGTTAACTAATGAGTTTTGGCTTAAATGAAAGGGAATTACCATATTGAAGGTGAACATGATTGAAAGGGGTTGTATAGACCCATGTGTCCCACTGATTAATACTGCAAATATAAATAAGTTCCTTGCATAAATTATTGCAAAGGTATGACTTGTACAAACAGTATATAAATTCAGAACATAAGGGGAAAACTGCTATTGCATGCTTTGGGCTATGTTTACCAGGAAAACATCAGTAGTACCACAGTAACACTAGGGATAAATAATAGGGGGAGGTAAAAGAGTAAAGGGGAGGTTGGATTTTCTATTTGGTGAGGGTGTATTTATTGGTTATCTTTCTCTTGGGAACAATGAAATTATCTACAATTGAGGGTGTTGATGGACTGTTGACTTTAGACATTATACATGATGCCCAATGAACAGAGGTGGCTATAGGAAGCACTGACTGAGAAGTACACTGGTGAATGATAGTGGATATATATGATCAAATACTGTGCTGCTACAAAAAGGAATGAAGTTGTGAGGCATGCAACATTGTGAATGAACCTGTGGGACACTGGGTAAGGCAAAATAAGCCAGAAACAAAGGAGCAAATATGGTATGGTCTCATTTAGAAAATACTTATAAGAAAACAGGGGCCTATTGTGGAACTGTAACCCATACCAAACTTTAAAATTTATCCTATAACTACTTGTTAAAATGTACTTGGAAATTTATTGCTCTTTTGTATATATGTGAAATTTCACAATGAAAAAAAAAAAAAGAAAACATGGGGCCTAGATTATATAGCCTATAGCAGTCACATTTAGTCCAGAGTGATAATTGTTATTTCTGGATTTTGAGAAGCTGTTTATATATTGTATAACATGGTATTTAGAGTTAAGAACAAAGCTGATCAAGTCGGGATTAAGGTAATTCAGAATACAGGGATAAGGAAGACATTGTCTGTGTTTTAGAAGTTCATCTATTCTTTGAGACCAAAGGAAGAAAGGTTTATTTTGTACAGAACCTAAATTTTCTGTAGCACATAATCTAACTCAACCTGTAGATCACTTAAACAATCCAAACACAGGGAGCCTAGAATAAGAATGAGGACCTTTAATCCTGTGTAGTTTAATGTAATGCCTGAATACATGCCAGAGTATATTAAGCAGATAATCAAAAAGTATTGGTAAAGTTCCCTGAGGGATAGGAGAAAAAATATGGAACTATTAAACTTTACCACCGAGGAAACCCCTGATACTGAGTCAAATATTAGGGTCATCCAAATTAATAGGCCAAGCCCTTGATCTTCAGGCTTGCTCTGGCAAAGCATATATGTGGGTAGCGGAGAAGCTTAACCTATAGGTATGCCTAAGAGTTACTTTTGGAAGACCTCTTTTGTTGCTCAGATGTGGCCTCTCTCTCTCTCTCTTTAAGCTCAGCTCTGCAAGTGAAATCACTGCCCTCTCCCCTATGTGGGACATGACATCCGGGGCGAAAATCTCCCTGGCAGCATGAGAGATAACTCCCAGGGATAGGACTGGCCCTGCAATCATGGGATCAACAATGCCATCCTGAACAAAAGGGGGGAAGGAAGTGTAACAAAGAAGGTATCAATGGCTGAGAGTTCAAATAGAGGTGAGAGGCTACACTGGAGGTCGCTGTTACTCATGCTTCAGTTAGACATTGCTACCTATCATAGCTTGCCAAACCCCAACCAAAACCATTCCTGCCAATCCTAAAGAACATCTAGGGCATTATGATTTTACCAAGATTCCATGCATTAGGGTAAATGTCCAGAAATCCACAACCTCCAGATGGGTCCCCAAACCAGGTAAGTCCTGAAATGTAGAGGGGCTAGCCTCTCCAGAACATCAACTAGTTACATTCCCCAATCCCATATTATCGACAATCCCTTTCAACATGAAAAAGTTAGAATGGGTATAGCCCAAATACCCCTAAAGATTGGGAGAAAGATCAAAGGTGATGGTAGAGTTAAACAGAGAAGGTAGGGTTTAACAAATGAGTATGATTGCTGAATCATTATACTGATACTTCTTTTTAGTCTCCAGTATCTTAGAGCAGCTAGGAGTAAAAACCTAAAATTGTACAATTGTAACCCATACCAAATTCTGAAATCTGTTCTACAACTAATTGTTGCAATGTGCTTTGAAATTTATTGCCATTTTGTATATGTGCTATTTTTCACAAAAAAGAAAAAGAAGGTAGATTTGCGATGATAAATGCACAGCTATATGATGATACTGTGGCCCACTGATTGTACACTTTGGAAGATTACATGGTATGTGAATATATAATATATATCAATAACAATAATTAATTTTTAAAAATTGATATGGAAACAATTTCCAAAAATAAAATCTCTTTAAAGCCTAACAACAAAAAGGTAATACAACATGTCTTCATGTAATAATCATTTTAGTCATTATATTACAAAGTATGCTACTACACATTAAAAACATCAACTGAAGAAATTTCACTTTAATATTGGTTATACAATAGTTTATCTTGTTGGAAGATATGGAAGAGAAATAGATGAGACTGGTAACAAAAGGCAGAAAATATTTGTGAACATAAACTACAAAATATAATACACTCAAATATTTGTGAACATAAACTACAAAATATAATACACTCCAAAATATTATCAATTCAATTTACATAATCAAAACAGCTTTTACCCTGCTTTCTAATGGTTTATCATGCCTTTCTCTTCCATATTTCTGCTACAAATCCATCATCTCCTCAAATGGCTTACAATAAAATGAACAAACAAATAAAACAGATACTTCTAGGAAAATCAATTTCACTGCTCATGGCAAGACCAAAGACCTAGAAAATCTTCAAGTTTATTGACCTGTTGATATAAAAGTAGAGTAAGAAATCTATTCTACAACTAATTGTTGCAATGGGCTTTGAAATTTATTTCTTTTTTTGTAAATATGTTATTTTTCATTAAAAAAGAAAAAAAACTGTGATGATAAATGCACAGCTATGTGAAGAAAAAAAAGGACTGAATGACAATAAACTGTAAGCCATTCTGAAAAAAAAAATAAGACAATTTAAAAAAAGTAGAATACATCTGCCAACCCACATGCTTTTTTAAAATAAACTCTTGTCCTTAAGAAATTCTTTTCAACAAGTATACCCACACACATAATAATATAATGAATCTTAAAGGTCATCAACCTAATTAGTGCTATCTCCTTTACTCTGCCAACATTCCTTCCAAGAGCCAGGTTTGACTGCCTGAGAAAGGCAATTTATTACATCCAAAAAAAAGTTGACACTATTTTCGAGCTCTCTTTTTTCACCACCAGAAAGATTTTCCCTTATTGAGGTAAAATGATTCAGTTTGTGTCTTCCACTCATCGGTTCTTCTATTCTTGAGATTTATTTATTGAAATAAATCAATAAATCTAATCTCATACCCACATGCAGGAAGACTTTCAAATTAAGAATGTCATCTTGTTCATCTTGATTCTCTTTCATCCAACTTAAAATTACAATTTCTTCAATCAGTCTTTATGATATGGTTTTAAATTCCGTTAACAATCAAAAAGCAAAAACCTGAATGTTTTAGACTCTCCTCACACCATGAGTTTCAGCATAATAACAGCATCAAATAATTTACATCCACCAAAAGAACAATATATAATTATCCTCTAGCATAATTTTTGAGACTTTAGAGTATCTTGTTCTTCTAATGAGCGAACTACCATAAATGTCCAGGAAAGCTTGTAATCAATGCTTTATCGTTTTCTTGTAGTGAGGTGGGGTGGAGCAAGAAGCAAAGAAGATATTAGAAGAGTCTCTACCTCTTCGCCCTCAAATTTATTTTTTTTAACACTAAGGCTATAGTACTTCGCTTATCAATTCCTACTAAAGTGGTCATAAAAGGCTATATTAGACATTTTATGAGTTGAAGACTACCACCAGTTTACCATTGCTTAAAAACTATGGTAGGAGCCATTGATATAAATATCAGCTAAGCCAAAAAAAATGGCTGGGTGTCCTTCTCTAAATCACTTAACCTCTCTGAACCACTGATTTGTAAATGAGTGTGTGCCCCTGTTCTAGTTTGCTAGCTGCTAGAATGCAATATACCAGAAGTGGAATGGCTTTTAAAAAGGGGAATTTAATAAGTTGCTAGTTTACAGTTCTAAGGCTGAGAAAATGTCCCAATTAAAACAAGTCTATAGAAATTTCCAAGCTAAGGCATCCAGGGAAAGATACCTTGGTTCAAAAAGGCCGATGAAGTTCAGGGTCTCTCTCTCAAGTGAGAAAGCACATGGCAAACACAGTGAGGGTTTCTATCACTCATCTGGAAAGGCACATGGTGAACACGGCGTCATCTGCTAGCTTTCTCTCCTGTTTTCCTTTCATGAAGCTCCCCGGGAGTGGTTTTCCTTCTTCGTTTCCAAAGGTCGTTGGCTGGTGGACTCTCTGCTTCTTATGGCTATGTCATTCTGCTCTCTCAGAATCTCCTGACTTTCTCTCTTGTCGTTCTCTTTTATAGAATTCCAGTAAACTAATCAAGACCCACCCAAATAGGTAGAGACACGTCTCCACCTAATCCATTTTAACAACCACTCTGGATTGAGTCACCTCTCCAGGGAGATGATCTAATTACAGATTCAAACATACAGCACTGAATAGGGATTAGAAGAAATGGCTGCCTTTACAAAACGAGATTCAGATTAAAACGTGGCTTTTCTAGGGCACATATATCCTTTCAAACCAGCACAGCCCCTATCTGTGAAATGAGGGTAATGAATTACAATCAGCAATTTCTCATGCGTTTTATCACAGGACCCCTTTACAACTTTTAGAAAGTATCAAGAACTTCGAAGGGCTTTTATGTTATGGATTATATTTATCCCTACTTTATTAGAAATTAAAACAAATTTTAAAAAATGTTTATTTTCAGAATAAATCCACTAAATGTAAATATAAATAATATTTTATGAAAAATAGCTATTTCCAAACTGCCCCCCCAAAAAAAATCAGTGAGAGGAGTAGCACTGTTCTACCTTTTTTTTTTTTTTTGCAAATCTCTGGCTTAACAGAAGACAGCTAGATTCTCATATGTTTATGTATTCAACCAAATTGTCATATCACATATCATGTGGCCTCTCAAAAACACCACTTACACTCATGAGAGGATGAGTGAGAACAGCAAATAATGGTTTAGTACTAAAACAACGCTGCCCTCACAGACCTAAAAGGTCTTAGAGGCTCCCCAATAGACCCTGAAGCTAAATGAGCTCTAATACTAGAGACCCAGACAAAACCACGCTGACAAGAAGATTTTTGATTTGAAGAAAGCTAAAAAAAATACTTCCTATTTATACTTACCATGATAGACTGAATTACTATTATGATTCCGAGAGATTCTAGTGGTGGTCAATTGTAAGCAACTGTAAAAAGCTATTTCAGAAAAGAAGTAAGAGATAAACCACAGAATATAGGATATCCCTTGTCATTATGGAAATTCTCACAAAAGGGGAAAGCCTATTTAAAAACTTTCCTTTCTATTATAATACTGATAATTTCGGCATAACGAAAAAATTACTCATTCATTCAACAAATATATATTGATTATCTACTAGCCGTACCTCATTTCATCGTGCTTCACAGATATTGGTGGGTTCTGTGTTTTATTTTGTATTTTTCTAATCAAAGTTTTGTGGCAACACCTTGTATCAAGCAAGTCTATTGGCACTATTTTTCCAACAGCATGTGTTCCCTTGTGTCTCTGTGTCACATTTTGGTAATTCTCTCTATATTTCAAACATTTTCATTATTAATATATCTGTTATGGTGACCTATGGTCAGTGATCTTTGATGTTACTATTCTAATTGTTCTGAGCTGCCACACACTATGCCCATTTAAGACAGCAAACTTAATTCATAAATGTTGGGTGCGTTCTGACTGCTCCACCAACTGGCTCTTTCCCTGTCTATTGCAATTAGAGCAATGAATAACCCTACAATGGTCTCTAAGCATTCAAGTGAAGGGAAGAGTCACACATCTCTCAATTGAAATCAAAGGCTGGAAATGTTTAAGCTTAGTGAGGAAGGCATGTCAAAAGCTGAGATAGGAAGAAAGCTAGATCTCTCATGCCAAACAGGTAGTCAAGTTGTAAATGCAAAAGAAAAGTTACTGAAGGAAATTAAAAGTGCTACTCCAGTGAATACACGAATGATAAGAAAGCAAGACAGCTTTATTGCAGATTTCGAGAAAATTTTAGATGTCCAGATAGAATATCAAACCAGCTACATAACATTCCCTTAAGCCAAAGCCTAATCCAGAACAAGGCCCTAACTCTCTTTAATTCTATGAAGACTGAGAGAGGTGAAGAACCGGAAGAAGAAAAGTTTGAAGGTAGCAGACACTTAAGGAAAGAAACCATCTTAATAGCATAAAAGTGCAAGGTGAAGTAGCAAGTGCTGATGCAGAAGCTGCAGCAAACAGAAGATCTAGCTCTGATCACTGATGAAAGAAGCTACACTAAACAACAGATTTTCAATATAGATGAAACAGTCTTCTTTTGGAAGATGCCAGCTACGACTTTCATAGCTAGAGAGGAGAAATCAATGCCTGGCTTCAAAGCTTCAAAGGACAGACAGACTTTCACATTAGGGGCTAATGCAGCTGGTGACTTTAAACTTAAATGAGTCAATGCTCATATACCATTCTGAAAATCCTAAAACCCTAAAGAATTATGCTAAATCTATTCTACCCATGCTCTCTATAAATACAACAACAAAGTCTGGATAACAGCACATCTGTTAACAACACAGTTTACTGAATATGTTAAGCCCACTGCTGAGACCTACTGCTCAGAAAAAAAGATTCCTTTCAAAATATGACTGCTCATTGGCAATGCACCCGGTCATCCAAGACCTCAGATAGAGATGTACAGCAAGATGAATGTTGTTTTCATGTCTACTAACACAGGATCCATTATGTAGCCCAGGATCAAGGATTCATTGCGACTTTCAAATCTTTTTAAGAAAGATCACAAGGCAATAGCTGCCACAGATAATGATTCCTTTGATGGATCTGGGCAGAACAAATGGAAAATCTTTTGGAAAGAATTCAGCATTCTAGACACCATTAAGGCCATTTGTGATCCATGGGAGGAAGTCAAAATACCAATAGTCACAGACTCTTGGAAGAAGTTGATTTCAACCCTTGAGAGGTTCAAGACTTCAGAGGAGGAAGTCATTGCAGATGTGGTGGAAATAGCAAGAGAACTAGAATCACAAGTGGAGCCTGAAAATGTGACTGAATTGCTGCAATCTCATGAAAAAACTTTAATGGATAAGGAGTTGCTTCCTTTAGGTAAGCAAAGAAAGTGGTTTCCTGAGATGGAATTTACTCCTGGTGAAGATGCTGTGAACATCGTTGAAATGACAGCAAAGGATTTAGAATATTAATAAACTTAGCTAATAAAGCAGAGTCAGGGTTTGTGAGGACTGACTCCAATTTGAAAGTTTTACTGTTGGTAAAATGCTATCAAACAGCACTGAATGCTACAAAGAAATTTTTCATGAAAGGAAAAGTCAACTAGTGTGGCAAACTTCATTGTCATCTTATTTAAAGAAATTGCCACAGCCACCCCAACCTTCAACAACTATCACTCTGATCAGTCACCAGCCATCAACATCAAGGCAAGACTGTCTCCCAGCAAAATGATTATTACTCACTGAATGATCAGATGATGGTTAGCATTTCTTAGCAATTACACACATACATATATATATATATATATATACATACACATATATATATATAAATTTTTTTTCTCCCTCATGGGCAGGCACCGGGAATCAAATCCAGGTCTCTGGCATGGCAGGTAAGAACTCTGCCTGCTGAGCCACCGTGGACTGCCCAGCAATAAAATATTTTTAATTAAGGTATATACATTGTTTTTTAGACATAATGCTATTGCACACCCAATAGACTACAGTATAGTATAAACATAATATTTATATGAACTGGGAAACCAAAAAGGTGGTTTTTGTATTTCCACCATATCTGCAATTACTTCCTCTGCTGAAATCTTAAACACCTCAAAGTCATCCATGAGGACTGGAATCAACTTCTTCCAAATACCTGTGAACACTGATATTTTGACCTCCTTCCATGGATCACAAATATTCACTTTATTGCAGTGGGGTCTGGAAAAAAACCCACACTATCTCTGAGATACTTCTATATATGTAAAGCACTGAGCTAAGTTGAATAAGGCAAACAAAGCATGAAGAAATTTACACTCATGCAAGAAGGACATGGCAAACTCTAAAATTATATTACAAAGCAAAAAAATAAAATGCTATGAAACAACTTCAGACAGAATATTAGGGTAGCTCAATCTTAAAAATATGTATGAGGATTATATTAATATAATTATGATTAAAATATTCACAAGGTCTAGGAACACAAGAAAATCTATCTACATTCACCAGCCTATAGAGATAGGTTCCGTTCTTATATGAATAATAAAGCACTGAATTCAAAGTAATACATATACTTTTCCAGAGGAAAAATTCAAATGCAATATGTAAAAGCAAGTTTAATCTTCAATATACCACTTGTAATTTTGTATATACCAAGAATACATGTTGGGATAGACAGTAAAAACTGTGACAAACAATTATAACAGAACCTATAAATGCTTTATTTTATGTAAGCACATTAAAAACCTAGAAACTTAAGAACTGGCTGTATTTAACATACTTCATTAAAGATATTTATATTTCATTAACTTGTGATTGTAATTATAATGGGTAATTATTCAAATGCAGCATCAAAATGATGCTATATTTGAAAAAAGCAAAAAGTTGCTTGTTTCCTAACACAGAATTTAGAAAAGTCATTTTCTCCTTTTATAAAATGAAAATATGAGACTAATTCTCCTTATATGGGAAATACTCAAGATATAAAATAATCAAAATCTGTCCTCTAATTTTTAAATAATTATGTACCCCAAGTAGAAAAGTAACGTTGTTTACTTGAAAATAAAGAAAACTTGAAACATAAATTTTGGTAATACACACTTACTTTTATAAGCAATTCTATTTGGTATACATGTGAAGTTATGATAACTAATCTCTATAGGATTTATCTCTCAACCTTCAGAAAAATATCTACTAAATATTTTCAGACTAAACAGAAGGTTCTCTGTCAACTCTTAAACTCTGGCAATTAGTCTATATCTTTATTTAAGATAAACACATAGTGTAGAATACAAATTTACATCTGAATATTTCCTTCAACTTAGCTCATCTACCACCAAAATATTATGCCTAAATAATACTAGATTTTCCATGCTTTTTAAAGTTCGATTTTCATTTAGCCTATACAATTTCACAGACTAAACAGGTGAAATAGCACCATCTGGTGGTATCACCTTTCAAAATAGATTTTGAAAATTATTTTCCATTCACCTTAATACCATACTAACACTCTTTTGAAAAAAGATATAGTAAGAAATAATTTAAAATGTATTAAGAATGCATGAAAAATCAAAAGTAGTTTAAATTAGCAAGCAAACATATACTTGAAAATTGAATCATGTTTAAGCATTAATTCATACCTTATGGATAAGTTTATCGATGGCAAAAGGAATCACTCACTTGAAGCTGATAAAACACATTCAATTTTTACCATTTTATATTATTATACAGACCCTGATATTTATAATATATATATAACCTGATATTTAGAGATAAGAATGAAGCCAAACAGGTTAGGGTTAAAGTAATTCAGAACATAGGGGTAAGGAAGACAATGTTCATATTTTAGAACCACACACTCTTTCAGATCAACGGAAGAAAGGTTTATTTGATCTGAAACTGAAATTGTCTGTAGTACATACATAATCTAATTCAACATATCTCTGTAGCTCATTTGAACAACTGAAACACAGGAAGCACAGAATAAGAAAGAGGTCCTTTAATCTTGTATAGATTATTGTAATGCCTGGAAACATCCTAGAGTATATTAAGTAGATAATAAAAAAGCATTGGCAAAGTCCCCTGATGGAGGGGAGAAAGACTATGGCGCTATTAAACTTTACCATCAGGGAATTCCCTGATACTCTGTCAAACTTTAGGGAGACCCAAATCAATAGGCCATGACCTCGACCATGAGGCTTACTCTTTTGAAACTTACGTAGGTAGCAGAGAAGCTTAGACTACTTACAGGCATGCCTAAGAGTTACTTCTGGAGGACCTCTGTTGTTATTCAAATGTGGCCTCACTCTCTTTAAGCCCAGCTCTGTAAGTGAAATCATTGCCCTCCCCTCTACGTGGGACATGATATGCAGGGGAGAAAGTTTCCGTGGTGACATGGGAGAGGACTCCCAGGGATGAATTCAGACCTGGTACTGTAGGTTCAACAACTCCATACTGACCAAAAGGGGAAAAGAGGTGTAATTAGTAAAGTATTAGTGGCAGAAGAGTTCAAATAGAGTCGAGAGGCTACTCTGGAGGTCTCTCTTAACGCAAGCTTGGTAGACCTTGCATCATAACCTGCCAACTCTCAACCAGGACCATTTCAGCCAATCCTAAAGAACACCTAGGGCAATAGATAAGATTCGACAAGGGTTCCATGTACTACAGTAACTTTCCAGAAACCTACAACCTCCAGATGAGTCCCTGGTTGTTCTAGTTTGCTAGCTGCCAGAATGCAATATACCAGAAACGGAATGGCTTTTAAAAAGGGGAATTTGATTAGTTGCTAGTTTACCGTTCCAAGGCTGAGAAAATGTCCTAATTAGAGCAAGTCTATAGAAATGTCTAATCTATAGAAATTAGGAAACCAAGGAAAGATACCTTGGTTCAAGAAGACCGATAAAGTTCAGGGTTTCTCTCTTAAGCGAGAAGGCACATGGCGAACACAGAGTTTCTCCCTCATCTGGAAAGGCACATGGTGAACACAGTCAGGGTTCCTCTCTCATCTGGAAGGGCACATGGTGAACACGGCAACATCTGCTAGCTTCTTCTCCTGGCTCCTGTTTCCTGAAGCTCCCTGGGAGACATTTTCCTTCTTCATCTCCAAAGGTCGCTGGCTGGTAGACTCTGCTTCTCGTGGCTATGTCATTCTGCTCTGCTCTCTCTGAATCTCCTTCTTTCTCTAAAATGTTTCCTCTTTTATAGGACTCCAAAAACTAATCAAGACCCACCCAAATGGGTGGAGACACGCCTCTACTTAATGCAGCTTAACAACCACTCTTGATTAAATCACATCTCCGGGGAGATGATCTAATTACAGTTTCAAATATACAATGTTGAATAGGGATTAGAAGAAATGGCTGCCTTCACAAAATGGGATTAGGATTAAAACATGGTTTTTCTAGGGTACATACAGCATTTCAAACCAGGACCATGGTCCAAATAAGTACTGAAACCTAGCCCAGCCTCTCCAGAACATCAGATAGTTCCATCTCCCTACCCCGTATTAGTGACAGACCCTTCCAATAGGAAAAATTTAGAATTGCCATAGCCCAAATACTCTTAAAGAAGGATGGAAAGATCAAAGGTGATGGTGGAGTTATACAGAGAAGATAGGATTTAACAAATGAATATGAATACTGAATCATTAAATTGATATCTCTTATTAGTCTCCACTATCTTAGAGTAGCAAGAAGTAAAAACCTAAATTTGTGAAATTGTACCCTATGTCAAAGTCTGAAATATGTTCTACAACTAATTGTGGCATGCTATGCTTTGAAATTTATTTTTGTATATATGTTATTGTTCACAAATAAAGAAGGAAAAAAGAGTCAATTGTGATGATAAAAAAGTATTTAAGCCCTCTAGCCTGCTATGTTCTGGAACAGCTAAAAGGAAAAATATGAGAGGATCGTATGTTAGCCCATGACAAACTCTGGGAGCTGTCCTATAACTATCTGTTGAAGAGTGCTTTGAAAATATTGCTTTTTCATTTCTTTCCTTTGTATATATGTTATACTATACAATAAAAAGAGTTAAAAAAAATTTTTTTCACATAAAATGGCCATAAGAAACAAAGGCCTTTAAAAGACTCTGAGCTTTAAAAAAAAAAAAAATTTTAATAAAATTGACAAAACTATATGCTAAATCATTCCCAGAAGATAAAACCAATCTAATGGCTTTATTTACTCTGACTAACAAATACGGACATACAAAGGGCACTGATTAATAACAGTGACAACACTATCAATAATACCAATTCCAAAATCAATGACATAACCTCATTCTGAAAACTACATTGATAGGTTCAATAGTCAGCAGACCTACTCCTTCACAAAGCAGTTTCCCATATAGTGAACTTGAAATTACCAATAAAAAAAAGTGCTGCATATCATACAATATTCATTTTTTCCAAATAATAATGGATATAAAAGGTTAAATTATTTAGTTTCAAGTATATGTTTGTTTGCCAAATGCAGGCCCAACTAAAACAATTATGAAAACACACGGTTTGTAAGAGTATACTTTACAGGTTACAAATCTAAGGTAAGAACACTAGAAAAACCCCTCAGTTATACAAACTAATGAAAAATAATCATTCATCTTATCACACACTAAGTGCTCAATCAAATCAATCAACAAATATAAGGATTTACTAAGTCCTGGGGATACAAATGTGCCAGTTTCAACCTTTAAAATGTGTTTACATATCTTCAGATACATGGCAAAGTATCCTATAGAAGTCATATTATATCTATATTATGTAATTCCTGAGGGAATAACTACGATCAATAGGGGAAACTAATAAAGAAATGAATAGTAACAGAACAAGTCCAAAATACAATGACGTAGTATCTGCTGAAGAGAGTCTGAAGAATGCCCATTTCACAGGAACACCAGAAGATTAGATACTACAATAATCTTTAAAGAACTGCAGCATTATTACTATTATTATCCAAGCCTCACATATCAACAAAAGAAAGCTAGGCAGAGAAATGAAAAGCATAAATACATACTAACATTATGAAAATTAAGGCAGAACATTCTATTTAAAAAGTCCTTCACATTCAAAGCAAATTGGTTTGGTTATTACAAACTCATTCAAAGGTACCTCAGTTTACAACTTTCTAATAATACAATCATCTTCCATATGATGAATGATAAAATATGACAGTCCATCTTGCTTTTACCAGATATTAATTCTACATTTATTCTTTCTTCAAGCTGGATTAAACTCATACTCATTGCCTTCATCCATCACCAATCTCTATGCCTCTTTATACTTTAATTGAGTGACCGAGTGGAATAATTCCAAACAAGTAACTGGTATTTGTAATCTGAAGTGTGCTGAGAGTTATACTTGATTATAACTGAGACTAAAATTCTCAGAACTACTAAGACTTTAAACCGAAAGTAAACTATAACAATAATCTACGCTAGGAGTCATTAGAAATTTCACCAGCTTTCCCATTCTGACCTCCTAAAAAAAATGAAGCATCTTCTCAAATATAAAGCATTAGCCAAAGCAGAAGTCTACACTGTATACTGTTCTCCTGAATTTATTTCTCTCCCTTCTCTGGTTTAGAGATATAAAAACTTTTTAAAGGTACTCTGGTGGGTTGCTAAGGCATAAATTAAAGGAGAGTCAGAAAATTAGGTCAAGACAAAAAGAAGCAGTATTTCCATGAGCCACACAATTTTACACACCCTCTTTCAAGTCTGAATATAACACAAATCTTCCATGTATTAATATATATTCACACAATTTCAGATTTTTTAAATAGTTTGGTTAATGGCAAGAAATGAGCCTAAATTTTTAAATTATTTAAATGTTAATTTACTTCACTGTGCACAATAATAAGGAATAAAACTATTATCAATAGGGTAGTATATGGTATATATATGGTATATGTGGTAGCATCATATATAGTGGTATACAGAATATGTGGGATAAACACACATACACACACACACAGGTATACAGTATACAATCCTGTATTCGATGCATGACTGTTCTACAAACTAACACTTCTTCGAAAAAATTATTTTTTTTAAAAAATGTTTTTAACTATATTGAAACTAATGATTGAAAATCTCGCAGTGAGGCAGTTTGTAAGTCTGATAAGGTTTCTGGGTTCTCAGGAAAATTTGACAGCCCATTTTATTTAAATGAGCAGTGCACTGTTACAAAACAATATTAATTTCTCTCTTCCCAGTATAACCCTAAATTTTCTTCAGTAATTAAGAGGCCATGGAATGAATCTCAAAATTAAAATAGGCCAACTATAATTCTACTGTCTTTATCAATGATCGGTTTAGGAATGGGCATGTGAAACAATGGAGGCCAATTATAAATTAAGAAGTCTGCTGGATGATTCTGGGAAAGCTTTCCTTGCTCTTGAAAAGGAACACCAGAAAGGAGATATTTTCCTTTCGGTTTATTGATTCTGCAACTACATCTGACTTCTGGATCTTTAACAGCCATTTGTAACCATGAGGGACACCAGCCTGGGAATGGTAAGTAGAAAAACATAATAACCAAGGGCTCCTTGTGGATGATATTGAACCACTCAATTAACTAGTCCTTACCTGAGATTTACTGTGTAAAATAATAAATATTCCATTTATTAAGTCATTTTGTATTAGGGTCTCTGTTAGTTGCAGCCAAAGTGATCATAAAACCTAGTTCTGAAAGTTAGGAGACTAGGTTCTGAAAGTCTATGCTCTCATTTATCACATATTTAAAAAGAAGAAAAATTCTAATAAAGAAACCTAAATTGGTAATAAGATAGAGGACAAAAACAAAACCTTCAGAAGCTAGACCTAAGGGACAGTCACAAAATTTATTCCAAACTTGCTCTTCAACACTAACTGGCTGCTAGCTTATCCAAATGTTGGGGTGGGGGTAGTTTTTGCCCTCTGCTAAGAGAAGTAGATAATTATAAAGAAACACACTACTTTAGTTGGATACATTTAAGAACAAATGAGAAAGGTACCTAATTACACCTTAGGAGTCTGTCTTATTTTCTTAAAGCAGTCTATTGTTAAATATGATTACTTTCAGGGAGACAACTATACAAAACAAATAGCTGTTTATATTTACCTTAACTAACCATCAATATGTAGTAAAACCAGAAAAGCGAAGAATTGTGTATAAACCCATTTAGAAGTGAAATATACAAAAACACAGGAATTAAAAATATCAGAGTACAACGCAGACCATCTTTAGAAATATTCTTTAAATATTCACAAAGAATTATTAAGCACCAACTTATGTGCCAGACCCTGGGAATACAAAGATGAATAAAATATAGACCCTGTGTTCAAAGACCCTATCTATAAGGGAAGATAAGCACAAGCGAACAATAAATAATAAAAGTACTACTGGAAGTAGTCATTCACATGCCAAGCACTGTGGAATGGTTCTGTATGCATTATTATTTAACCTTCATAGTGATTCTATGAGGCTGTTATCATTCTCATAATTTAAATGAGGAAACATTTAAAGGAATAAATAATGAATCCAAGGTCACACAACCAGTTAAGTGTCAAAACCAGTATTCTAACTTGACTCTGTCTGACAGTTTGCACCTAATATGCGATACAGAAGACCACCAGAAAGAATTGATGGGTGAATGACTTAAAAGATTAACAGAATTAGTAAAGTTAGGTTGAAAGAAGTCCCATAGTTTTCTTTCAAAATGTTTACCTATGTAAAAATACCTAGCACAGCCACCGCTGACCCAAAGGGTCAAGTGATTCCTAAAGTATAGTATGCATACCACTGATGATACTTCAGACAATAATTGTTAACACTTTTTATGAAATCATTTCAAATTTTAAAATTGCAGGATTTGTTCAAATAACTATTGTATACCCTTCTTCGATAATTACCGATTATGAACATTATACCACAATTTGATTTATCTTTTTCACTATACTGCCATTTATTACAATTATTGTTGAAGCATTTGAAAGCACATTACAGACTTCAGTACTCTTTCTGGCAAATACTTGAATGTGTTATTTCCTAAAGACAAGATCATTGTCTTTTATATCCATATTACTTTTATTAATTAAGGATACAGAATATTAATACAATAAGTTAGCTAATCTACACATTCAATTTTGCAAATTGTCTCAATGCCCTTTACAGTATGCCCCTTCTCCTCCAAAGATCCAATACAGGATAGTGCATTACATTTATTTGCCATGTTTCTTTAGTTTCTCTTAATCTGGAAAAGTTACTCAGTCTTTATCTTTCATAATGTCTTGTGAAAAGAATACAAACTAATCATACAAAACACTTTCTCAGATCATAAAGGAATGAAGTTGGAAATCAATAATAGGCAGAGTGCCAGAAAATTCACATATATGTGGAGGCTCAACATCACACTCTTAAACAACCAGTGGGTCAAGGAAGAAATTACAAGAGAAATCAGTAAATATCTCGAGGCAAATGAAAATGTAAACACAACATATCAAAATTTATGGGAAGCAGTAAAGGCAGTACTAAGAAGGAAATTTATTGCTCTAAATACTTATATCAAAAAAGAAGAGGGCGGGCCGCGGTGGCTCAGCGGGCAAGAGTGCTTGCCTGCCATGCCGGAGGACCACGGTTCGATTCCCGGCCCCAGCCCATGTAACAAAAAACGGACAAACAAACAAAATATAATAAAAAATAAGAAAATGTTTCCCTCCCTTCCTTCCTTCCATCCTTCCTTCCTTCTCTGTCTTTCTTTCCTTCCTTTCCTTCCTCTCTCTTAAAAAAAAAAAAAAAAAAAAAAAAAAGAAGAAAGAGCAAAAATAGAGGAATTAAGTGTTCACTTGGAAGAACTAGAGAAAGATCAGCAAACTAACCCCACAGCAACCAAAAGGAAAGAAATCACAAAGATTAGAGTAGAAATAAATGAAATTAAGAACATGAAAACAATAGAGAAAATCAGCAAAATCAGAAGTTGGGTCTAAGAGAAAATCAATAAGATTGATGGACCCTTAGTGAGGTTGACAAAAAAGAAGAGAGAGGATGCAAATAAAATCAGAAATGGAAGAGGAGACATAACCATTGACCCCACAGAAATAAAGGAAGTAATGAGAGGATACTGTGGACAAATTTATGCTAATAAACCAGACAATGTAGGTGAAATGGACAACTTCCTAGAAAACCATGAACAACCAACATTGACTCGAGAAGAAATTAGACAACCTCAACAAACCAATCGCAAGTAAAGAAATTGAATTAGTCATTAAGAAGCTCCCAAAAAAGCCATCAGGACCAGATGGCTTCACATGTGAATTCCACCAAACATCCCAGAAAGAATTAGTACCAATTCTGCTCAAACACTTCAAAAAAATTGAAGAGGAGGGAAGGCCATTCTATGAAGCCAACATCACCTTCATACCAAAGCCAGACAAAGATACCACAAGAAAAGAAGATTGCCAACCAATCTCTTTAATGAATATAGATGCAAAAATCTTCAACAAAATTCTTGCAAATTGAATCCAGCACCGCATAAAAAGAATTATACACCATGACAAGTAGGCTTCATCCCAGGTATGCAAGGATAGTTCAACATAAGAAAATCAATTACTGTAATACACCATATCAACAAATCAAAGCAGAAAAACCACATGATCACCTCAATTGATACAGAAAAGGCACTTGACAAAATTCAACATCCTTTCTTGTTGAAAACACTTCAAAGGATAGAAGTAGAAGGGAACTTCTTCAACATGATAATGGGAATATATGAAAAACCCACAGCTAACATCATCCTTAATGGGGAAAAACTGAAAATGATTTCCCTAAGATCAGGAACAAGACAACAATGTCCAGTATCACCATTGTTATTCAGCACTGTGTTAAAAGTTCTAGCCAGAGCAATTAGACAAGAAAAAGAAATACAAGTCATCAAAATTAGAAAAGAAGAAGTAAAATTCACTGTTTGGAGATGATATGATACTATATGTTGAAAACCCTGAAAAATCCACAGCAAAACTACTAGAGCTAATAAATGGGTACAGCAAAGTGGAAGGTTACAAGATCAACACTCAAAAATCTGTAATGTTTCTATACACTAAGTAATGAACAATCAGAGGGGGAAATCAAGAAAAAAAATTCCATTTACAATTGCAACCAAAAGAATAAAATATTTAGAAATAAATTTAACTAAGGACACGAAAGACCTATATAAAGAAAACTACAAGAAATTGCTAAAAGAAATCACAGAAGACCTAAATAAATGGAAGTACATACTGTTCATGTGACTGGAAGATTAAATATAGTTAAGATGTCAATTCTACCTAAACTGATTTACAGATTCAATGCAATACCAATCAAAATCCCAAAAACTCACTTTTAATAAATAGAAAAACCAATAACCAAATTTATCTGGAAGGTCAGGGTGCCCCAAATAGCTAAAAGTATCCTGAGGAAAAAAAAATGAAGTCAGAGGTTTCACACGACCTGACTTTAAGACATATTACGAAGCTACAGTGGTCAAAACAGCATGGTACTGACATGAAGATAGATACACTGACCAATGGAATCAAATAGATTGACAGTGACCAATGGAATCAAATAGATTGTGCAGATGTAGAACCTCTCATCTATGGACATTTGATCTTTGATAAGGGAGTCAAGCCAACTCACTTGGGACAGAGCAGTCTCTTTAATAAATGGTGCCTAGAGAACTGGATAGTCACATGCAAAAGAATGAAAGATGGTCCATATCTCACACTCTATACAAAAATTAACTCAAAATGGATCAAAGACCTAAACATTAGATCTAAGATCATAAAACTTTTAGAAGAAAATGTAGGGAAATATTTTATAAATCTTATAATAGGAGGCGATTTCCTACATCTTATACCCAAAGCACAAGCACTGAAGAAAGAAAGAAAGAAATAGGAACTCCTCAAAATTAAACACTTTTTTGCATCAAAGAACTCTGTCAAGAAAGTAAAAAGACAACCTACACATAGGAGACAATACTTGGAAACAATATATCAGATAAAGGCCTAGTATCCAGAATATATAAAGAGATTGTTCAACTCAACAACAAAAAGACAGACAACCCAATTACAAGATGGGCAAAAGACATGAAAAGATACTTCTCAGAAGAGGAAATACATATTGCCAAAAGGCACATGAAAAGATGCTCAACTTCCCTGGCTATTAGGGAAATGCAATCAAAACCACAATGAGATATCATCTCACACCCACCAGAATGCCCATTATCAATAGAACAGAAAGCAACAAGTGCTGAAGAGGATGTGGAGAAAGTGGCACACTTATCCATTGTTGTTGGGAATGTCAAATGGTACAACCACTGTGAAAGGCAGTTTGGCGGTTCCTCAGTAAGCCAAGTATAGAATTGCCATATGATCCAGCAATACCATTGCTAGGTATCTACTCAGAGGACATGAGGGCAAGGACACAAACGGACATTTGCACACCAATGTTTATAGCAGCATTATTTACAACTACGAAGAGATGGAAACAACCAAAATGTCCATCAACAGATGAGTGGCTAAACAAGCTGTGATATATACATACAATGGAATATTATGCAGCTGTAAGACAGAATAAAGTTATGAAGTATGTAACAACATGAATGGACCTTGAGGACATTATGCTGAATGAGATTAGCCAGAAACAAAGGACAAATACTGTATGGCCTCACTGATATGAACATTAGTGAATGAACTTGGAGAAGTTCAGCTAAGAACAGAGACCATCAGGAGATAAAAATTGGATAGATATTGGGTAACTGGAGCTGAAGGATACAGATCATATAAAAGGATTGATTGTAAAAATTCAAACATGGATAGCACAATATTATCTTACAGTAATACAAAAATGTTAGTACACTGAATGAAGCTGAATGTGAGAATGATAGAGGGAAGAGGGCTGGGGGCTCAAATAGAATCAGAAGGAAAGATAGATGATAAAGATTGAGATGGTATAATCTAGGAATGTCTACAGTGTACGATGATAGTGATTAAATGCACAAATTAAAAAATATTTTTGCATGAGGAAGAATAAATGTCAATATTGCAGAGTGTTGAAAATAGATGTTAATTCATACTTTAAAACTTTAACTTACGTGTAAGAGTAAAGCAAAAAACGTTTATTTGGTACAAAATTTACAATTTGACTAGCACATTTCCTAATATAATTTATGTGGACAGTTTAATAGAACACCATAAGTACATGGAACCTTGAGTAGGGCATGAAATTTTGTAGGTTTATCCAGAGTGATGCCCTGATAAATCCTAGAGTGATCTGAACAGTGAACAAAAAGCATTTGTAAAGTTCCCTTGGGGGCATGGTGAGAAGGGGAAAATTCAACCTTCCCACATGGAGAATTTCTGATATTCACCCAAGCAGCGGGGACAACCAAAGCAATAGGCTGAGCCCTCAGTTTTGGGGTTTGTTCACATGAAACTTATGCCCACAAAGGTTAGGCTAAGCCTACTTAAAATTAGGCCTAAGAGTCACCCCCAGAAACCTCTTTTGTTGCTCAAATGTGGCCTCTCTCTCTCAGCCAACACGACAAGCAAACTCACTACCCTCTGGCTGAGAGATTCCAGAGTCGAGAGGTTATCCTGGAGGTTATTCTTATGCATTAAGTAGGTATCACCTTGTTGTTCAAGATGTAGCGGAGAGGCTGGAGGGAACTGCCTGAAAATGTAGAGCTGTGTTCCAGTAGCCATGTCTCTTGATGATGACTGAACAATGATATAGCTTTCACAATGAGACTCTGTGAATGTGAAAACCTTGTGTCTGATGCTCTTTTTAGCTACTATATCAACAGAAGAGTAGAACATATGGAATAAAAATAAATAATAGGGGGAACAAATGTTAAATTTAGTTTGAAATGCTAGTGGTAAATGAAAGCGAGGGGTAAGGGGTATGGTATGTATAATCTTTTTTTCCTCTATTATCGTTTTATTTCTTTTTCTGTTGTCTTTTTATTTCTTTTTCTAAATCAATGCAAATGTTCTAAGAAATGATGAATATGCAACTATGTGATGATATTAAGAATTACTGATTGTATATGTAGAATGGAATGATATCTTAATGTTTTGTTAATTTTTTTTAATTAATAAAAAAAAGTTAAAAAAACAAACAAAAAACTCACTGCCCTCTCCCTCTCTATGTGGGACACGACTCCCAGGGGTGTAAACCTTCCTGGCAACATGGGATAGAAATCCTAGAATGAGCTGGGACTCAGCATCAAGGGATTGAGGAAACCTTCTCGACCAAAAGGGAGAAGAGAGAAATGAGACAAAATAAAGTGTCAATGGCTGAGAGATTTCAGAGTCAATAATCCTGGAGGTTATTCTCACGCATTATAAAGATATCATCTTTTTAGTTAAGGTATATTGGAGAGGCTGGACGGAAGTGCCTGAAAATGCAGAGCTATGTTCCAATAGCCATGTTTCTTTAAGATGATTGTATAATGATACATTCGTAATGTGACTCTGTGATTGTGAAAACCTTGTGTCTGATGCTACTTTTATCTACAGTATAGAAAGATGAGTAAAACATATGGATTAAAAATAAATAAATAATAGGGGGAACAAATGTTAAAATAAATTTAGTAGATTGAAATGTTGGTGGTCAATGAAAGGGAGCGATAAGGGTATAGAAAAAAATAGGGGAAACAGGCTAAAATATATTGGGTAGATGGAAATACTAGCAATCAGTGAGAGGGAGGGATAAGGGGTAGGGTATGTATGAGTTTTTTTCTTTTCTCTTTATTTCTTTTTCTGAATTGTTGCAAATGTTCTAAGAAATGATCATGGTATTGAATATACAACCATGTGATGATATTGTGAGTTATTAATTATATAACAAGAATGGAATGATCACATGGTAAGAATGTTCATGTTTATATAAGTTGTTATGGTTAAAAAATTTTTATTTTAAAAAAATCCTAAAAAAATTAAAATACTCCTCAAATTAATTAATTAATTAATTAAATTTAATAAAATAAAGAATAGAGACTAGTTTCTTTGTAGAGTTTAGATTTGTCTGATGTCTCCTCATGGTTAGGTTCATGCATTCCTCCTCAATGCATCACATCAGGAGGCATATGATAATTTGTAGTTGAGACCATTTTAAGTGGGATTTTTTATTTAAATTAATGTATAAGATACTAAGATGAAGCTAATATTTTTTAAAGTCAATTAAAAGAAAATTTTAAATAAGCAATATAGGAAGTACTAACTAAACATTAACATCACTACATGTGATTCATAGGTTAAACTAAATTCAAGATAGCACTGTGCTAATTTCTACAAGGAAAGAAGTTTAAAATTGCTGATGGCTTTACTGTAGAAACTTATCATTGTCTGGGTTTTTGTTTGCTTTTTGAGGGATAACTTTGTGCATATTAAAGAGACATCAAGCTTTTCACCTCTGAACTGAGATATGAGAAAAAATATAGTAGACTGGAATATTAAACATTTTCTAGAAGGATACTGTCTAGCAGGACTGTCTTCTCTCCTCTACCAGCAATTCACTCCCGACACCTCACAGAAAAGCCTTTCCCACTTTTGCACTGGTTCTTCCTAAAATGCAAAATGACGTGGGCTTAAGCAACACATCATAACATAAGGAAAGTCTACTTCAAGAAATTCAGAGACTACTGGAAGCAGATGAGGAGGTTACTTATTCCTTAAAAATTTTTGAGAAAGCAATAAATTAAAAGATTAAAGACTATAAGAATTAAATGACTATAAGAATCCCCAGATAAAATATTTATATGGCAACATGCTCTTTTAAAAGATATAGAAGAACAGTATTACTAATTCAGAGGTATAACATGTACTTTATATAATGAAGGATAGATTTATTATATTAATAAAAGTGGCTCAACATTATTCTTTCAAGCAATACCCTGATGTCAAAGAATAAGAACCATCCTTAACTTCTTTATACCACCATATTGCATGGATTTGTTTGTATAAACTATATTATATTTAACAGAACAAGATGTTTAATATGAATGAAGGGTTCAAAGATAATTATCCCACAAATTTGTTTAAAAGCTTACTAATGCATGACCCTAACCAAATCTTTCAATAACACTTAGAAGACAGTATAGTTAATTATTTGAAAATTAAAATAGCACACGTATTTAAGGTTCTTTCCCCACCTCATAATTACCATGGTTTTTTGTTTTGCTTTGTTTTTTAATCTTTATAATTACCATGTTTTTATCCCTAGTTTTACGGTTGACCTAATTTCTGCTCATTTTTTTACATTCCATCTTGGAAGTCAATCACATTCACTCTGCCCTTACATTCCAGCACAGAAAATATCTTTGAAGAATTAATTACGCAATTTATTTCTCAAATTTAAAATGGTCTTTAGGCGAAGGGGGAGGAGTAGAGGGACTAGGGGGAGAAATGGAGGTCGTGAAATAAATTCCCATATTCCCACACAGGAAAATTGGTGGTAGGCTTTGATAACAAAAGATTTTCCTAAAGGAGCATAAATTCATGACAGTTCTTTCTGTGAAGCATTTTTCTGTCATTTCTTTTTTGAATTCCACGATCTTGCGAAAATAAGATGTTTCTCTTTGCTCTTTCTATCATGAAGAAATGCTGTCCCTTTTTTACAAGCAAAAAATGATTAAAAAGAACAATTCCCTTAGTAAACATTTTCCACCCAACTAAACAGTGAAATTACCCTGATAAGAAAAGGGTAACTTCAAATATGAAGTATAAAATCTAGTTAAATCATTTTTTGTGTTTTTCATCTTCTATCAGGCTTTTGTCTACCTTCTCTGGTCTTTCCCAACCCAGACAGACTGACAATTCACGACCCCTTCACTCTAGTTTTCCTAAATACACAAAAACATCAAAGTAGTGGGACTGTTTGAGGAAGAAGGTTTCACTTTGTATATACTAATAATTTTTTGAATATACATAATGAGACAAATTTATAAAGGCAGAATTTTTACAAGGTAAATCCATTTGAACTGATGAGGAAAAAAAAGTAAAATTTGACAAGGGAAGTTTATTATCTATTGTAGAGAATATTTCAAGCATTTTGTTAAATAATGGGAAAAAGTAAAATTGCAATCTTAAGAAAGTTCTATAGAGGGAGCTAGTCACAAAGAAAAAATTTATAATATATTCAACATCAAGAAACAATCTAGTCTGTTGGAAATATCACATTTCCATTCATCAATGGAATGAGCTCAGATAATCATGTTTTACAGTCAATTCAAAAGCCCACAGGTAAACTGTAGCATAATTTCTAATAAACCATACTAAAATTTATGAAATATCTTTCTTAAATACATTATGAAAAATGCTTATTTTAATAATATCATTCCTTCAAAAATGTAAAATATTTTTCTTAAGTCACTGTGCATATGCAAAGTAAAAAGAAGAGAGGTTTTCAATGAAAAATATCTGAAATCAATCACAGTTCTACCCTTTACTACTGCAAGAAAAGTTATGGAATCTATCCCAGTCTCAGTTTATTCATCTGCAAAATGGAAATGATAATATCAACCACATAGGGTTGCTATAAGGATTAAATGAGATCTCAAAAAAGTAATTAAAATCATGCCCTCTTTCCTTGCTTTTAACATCTTACCTAATTGTTTAATACTTTAAAAGAAATTGGGCGGTGCAATGGTAGCTCAGTGGCAGAATTCTCACCTGCCATACCAGAGACCCAGGTTTAATTACTGGAGCTTGTTTATTATGTAAAAAATAAACAAATAAATAAATAATGAGAGTTGGTACAGAGAATGTTTCAAGGACTCAATTAGCTAATAACAGATATTAAATGTTCCCCTCAATACCCCAAAACCCATATTATACCCCAAAAGTTCGACTTTTAATCCTTAAGGGGTGGTATAAGCCCTAGACCACTTTCCACAAGTTTATTCTCAAAAATACACCTGTTTCTTATAGATCAAGGAGAAGAATTCACCATAGCAGCAGTTTCTGCTCATTCCATCCCATATTGTCCTCAATGAATATTTATCCCTCAACTATCACATAGTGAAATCTCAAACTGTTTATAGGAAGGTATCAATGCTTAGACAGAAAAGCTTTGGCTAAGTTTCCCAGGAAACACCTCACTCAACTACATGTATAAATTAGAAACTGGACTAGGTGACTCGAACACTTAAGAACTCCTCCTACAGGTGTATTCTGGTTTGTGTGCTTTTTAAATTATTATCATAACACTTGGTATGCACTTTGGCGCGATGTCCAGTAGAAAAATGACAGTTGGTTTTACTAATAGGACCAGAAATTCAAAACATTCTAGTGGTTATTGGTCAATGTGCTAGTTTGAATTTCTTATGTGCCCCAGAAAAGCCATTTCTTTCGATCCAGATCTAATCTTGTAAGGGTCAGTCGTATTGTTTAGGGTGGAACCTTTGATTAGATGTTTTCCATGGAGACTTGATTGTGGTTGTGCCATTTTGATTAGATGGAGATGTGACCCTGCCCATTTAAGCTTACCTTCAGTAAACTTGATTAGTTTACTGAAGTCCTTTAAAAGGGGAAACATTTTGGAGAAAATATAGTTGCTTCAGAGCCAACAGAGACACAGCCATTTGGAGATGCTTCAAGTGGTGACAGAAACAGCCCAGGTACTCAAAGAAGAGCCAGAACCTAAACAGAAGCAATCTCCGGCTCCAAAAGATACTCAGATAAGAGATGAAACCCAGAGTTTTGCCATGGAGCAGCTAAGTCAGGACCCACAGACATTCAGAGAGGTAGCCACTGGAATCAGAAGCTAGAAGCAAAGGAACTGGGAACAAAGATGAGCAGATGTGCCTTTCTATATGACAAACATCAGTCTTTTTGTTTTGTTTTTCTTTTTGCTTTTTCTTAAACTTTTTATTTTGAAATAATTTTAAACTTACAGGACAGTTGTCAAATTAACACAAAATCCATGCAGAAATCCTAATGTATTTTTAATGTTTATTTTAGCTTTTTAAAATGTCCAACAAAGAATCTTGTTGAGAAAAAGAAAAGTCTCAGAGAAAAATTACCACCTAATCATCCAGCTTTGATGAAGTGAGAATTTTGATTTACTAACATAGATAATGTTTTCTTTATATTTTTATATAATAAAAAATACATGTCACTTTTAGTTTATATAGTATACAAATACATTTTCCTGCCTATCTGACCCAGGAGAATTCACATTTTTTCCCACTCTTTATTTGCATTATTTTATTTATTCCTCACAACTCTATGAGGATGTACTATTATTATTCCAACTTCACAGATGAAGGGACTTAGACCTGGAAAGGTAAATAATTGGTCTAGACATCCCTGACTTCAATTCTAAGCCCCCTAAACCCTCCCATTTATAGAAATAACTTACAATTAGTCAGCCTTGAGGTAAAGTATCTTTCTCAGGATACCTTAATTTGGACATTTTTGCAGGCTGAGAACTGTAGGCGTGTAACTTAAATTCCCTTTACACTAAAAGGAACCCATTACACTAAAAATATAAATCAGTTCTTGCAAGAATTACTTCTAAGTTATAATTCATGTACAAAGAGTGCTTAAGTCCAAGGTACAGAGAGAAAACTGCTACTACATTCCATAAGCTATGTTCAAAAGGAAACCTTCAGCGCTATCGCAGCAATAACAGAGGTAAATAATGTGGGATACTGTATGTGGCTCTTTCTACTTTTCTGGCAACCCACATTAAGTAGCAATGGTTCCTACTGTGCCAATACAGAAAGCCCCCAAGCAAGCACTTTTAAATGAATTCCACTGCCCCAGTTTATGGAGATATGCATTGGCATGGCCATTTCCCTCTGACCTCACTTGGAGAGCTGCTTCATGTTGTTGTGTTTTTTTTTTAATTTTCGCCTTTGACCCACAAAAAACAAATGCAGCCCCCACTTTGTGTAAGTCTGATGACCTCTACCTTTCTGTTTGTCCTCTTTCCTACCCTGCCCTGCCTGTTTGTTTGTGCAGCTGAATGGGACCATGATAAGAAAAGGAAATCAAGACAAATGAAGGAGGCATTCTGTGCTGCCCATGGATGGGGTCCTAGGCTGCTCTCCATCCATACCAGCAAGGGCAGGTGGCCACTGTGAAGCCGTGTCACAAAGCACCAGTACTTGTTTCTCACTCGTAGCTGGATTTTACAGCTTCCAACTAGTTAAAACTGCACATCTCCTGCCTCCAGCCCTTGAATGTTACATACATCAGAAAAGTTATCATAATGACAAAGGGTGTTTGGATCTTATGCTTAAATTTGTTCACGTACTATGCTTTCTTATGAAGATAACTCTGCTATGTTTTATCAGTAACCCTAGCCTGAAAGTGATCTGAATTCTGCGATCACAGTTCTTTAAAAACAAAACTGTGAATAAAAGAGAATTAGGTTTTCACTTCCTCCAATCACTGAATTGTTAAGCTTTGCTCAATAATTGCAGAAAAAGTCTTTCGTAGGGAATAAAGTTATAATCAGTATTCATTTCTTTATTTTGTCACTGTTCTAATTATTTCATTTGTATTCTTTGTATTGTTTGAAAGTATTTCTTCTATAAAGAACCTGGCGGGGGGTGGGGGGTAGTGACAGAATTCTTGCCTGTCATGCGGGAGACCCAGGTTCAATTCCCAGCCCATGCACGTCCCAAAACAAACAAACAAAGAAATCAACAAAAACAAAAACGTCAACAATGGTACTGCAATAACAGGATACTCAGTAGAAAAAGAATGAAATGTTACCCTGCCATACAGCATACAAAAACAAATTAAACTAACCTGTCTTAATAAAAAAAAAAAGAGACGACAATGAACTGTACAACAAATTAGATAATCCAGATCAAACAGACACTCCGAAAAACGCACAAGCTACTTACACTGACTCACAAAGAAAGAGAAGATCACAACAGACCAAAACCAGAAAAAAGATTGAATCAGCAAACAAAAACCTCTAAACAAATGAAACTTCAAGGCCAGGTGGATTCACAGGTGAATTAAACATCCCAAGAAGAATTAACAAAATTCTACTCAAATACTTCCCAAAAAACTGAAGAATAGGGAATACTCTCTAACTCATTCTATGAGGCCAATGTCATCTTAATACTTGTGATGGTCAGGTTCATGTGTCAACTTGGCCAGGTGGTAGTGCCCAGCTGTCTGGTCGGGCGAGCGCTGGCCTGTTTGTTGCTGCAGAGACATTTCATGCACTTAAATTATGACCATGTTGGCTGCATCTAAAGGGACGGTCTTCTGCAATGAGCAACCTTAATCTAGTCACCAGTAGGCTTTTAAGGAGGAGTGAGAGGAGACGATCACTTTTCCTGCTTCAACCAGCCAGCCTCTACTGAAGAGTTTGTTAAGGATCTTCATTGGAGCTGCCAGCTTGCAACCTGTTCTACAGATCTTGGAACCTTACATCCCCACGGTCACGTGTGACATTTTTATAGATTTTATATTTATAGATATCTCCTGCTGATTCTGTTTCTCTAGAGAACCCTAGCTAAAACAGCTTGGTACCAGGAATGGTTCTTAAGAAACACAATCTTAAAAATGGGTTTTTACAACTGGCTTTCTACTCTAACTAGACTCAAAGGCACTAATGATCCTTTTTCCCATAATAAAAATGACACTGCAGTCCATGGGGTGAGCTGGCAAAAGAGTTAGTCAAAATATCACCATTCAATTCTACTAATTGTATGCATATATGAGACCAGGCTCTGGGTGATGATGTTTTTGACACTTTTACAGAGTTTTGTGGAATTAAGAGGTATAGAGATGTTGGCTGGTTGTTGTTAGATACGCTGGATACACTGACTAGGGAAAAGGATGAGCTGAAGGCTTCAAATGAGAAGCTTACACCATTGAATGACAGATGTAAGTTTCTATGAGTGCCCTGAAGGAAAATCTTATTTCCTCTGATAATCAGACTCAGAGTTTCATTGTTAAAGTTGCAACTTCACAATGTAAACTAAAATCCCAACCTTGCATGGTGTGCCTTTAAAGTGACTGCATTGATTGGAGAGAAATGGGAGCCTAAAAAATGGAATGGCCACATATGGACTGATAATGATGGCTATAGAGACTGAAACCTTAGATTGTGCTGAGCCTTTTTTAGATAACCCTGTAATAGTGTACTGAGGACATAGCCACTCCACCTCCAGCCTGCCCTGAGGAGTCAGCCACCTAAACTTCACCTGAGGGATTAACCTTTCAGTGCCTGTGAAGTATGCAAGTAACCTCACGGGTTAACAGCCATTGCTCCTCTGTCTAGAATAATTAATCCTGTTTCACCAGATGAAACTGCAAGTGAATGCCCTGAAGGAACTGGATTGAAAGATACTTCTAATTCTTTTCATGACCCATTCCCACCCTCTCTTTTCTTCCAGACCTTTACCTTCTAGACTGAAGTCCCAACAGGCCCCAAAAGGCGAGGTCACCCATGAGGATATGTACTATGCTCCAAAAGAACTGCATGAGTTTTCCAACTTATATAGAAAGAAATCAGGGGAATATGTGTGGAAATGGATTTTAAGGTTGTGGGATAATGGTGGAAGGAATATAAAGCTGAATCAGGCCAAATTATTGACATGGGCCCGTGAAGCAGAGATACTGCATCCAACGTTATAGCTCAAGGGGTTAGAAAAGGCATTAACAGTTTGTTTGGATGGTTGACTGAAACATGGATCAAAAGGCAGCCAACATTACTTGAGGCTGAAATGCCAGAAATGTCCTGGTATAATACAGATGAGGGTATCCAGCAGCTTAGAGAGATTGGAATGTCAGAGTGGACTTATCACAGAAAGCCTGCTAATACACCCCAGGAATATCCAGAGGATGCATCTTTTACCAGAACAGTGAGAAATAAATTTGTGAGACTAGCTCCATCATCCCTGAAGAGATCTATAGTCGTCCTTCTCTGTAGGTCCGATATTACTGTGGGAACTGCTGTCACTGAGCTGGAATCCTTAAACACAATGGGGATGAATGGATCCCAAGCCGGCAGAAGCCAAGTGGCAGCACTTCACTGCCAAATATAAGGTGGGCGTGGGTATCATAATGGACAGCAGACTCACAGAGACTTGTGGTGTTGGCTAGGAGATCATGGGGTACCTAGAAGTACAACAGATGGGCAGTCTATTAAATTCTTGTTTGAGCTGTATAAGCATAAGAGTTCTAGGTCAAGTGAACAGAAAACGAACTTGAATTACAAAAACAGAGAATAACAGCCCCTTAATCAATCTCCAGAGTTGAAACTGTTTATAAACCCAGAGACCCTTGAATGAGGGGGAAGGCCCAGGCCCCTTTAGGGGAGAGCCCTGTTATATTGCCACAAATTAATACTGTCAATCTTTCTCCAAGCCTTCCCCAAGGAGACCGATGGCCTTTAACCAAGTGTAACTGCGCATTGGGGAAAAGGAAATGATGAGATTGGGTTGGTTTGAAAGGAAGGATGTCCCCTAGAAAATCCATGTCTTAATCAAAATCCCATTTCATAAAGGTAGAATAATCCCTATTCAATACTGTATGTTTGAAACTGTAATCAGATCATCTCCCTGGATGATGTGATTTAGTCAAGAGTGGTTGTTAAACTGGATTAGTTGACAACATGTTTCCACCCATTTGGGTAGGTCTTGACTGGTTTATTGGAGTCCTATAAAAGAGGAAACGTTTTGGAGAATGGGAGATTTGAAGAGAGCAGAGAATGCTGTAGCACCATGAAGCAGAGAGCCCACGAGCCATAGACCTTTGGAGATGAAGAAAGAAAATGCCTCCAGGGGAGCTTCATAAAACAGGAAGCCAGGAGAGAAAGCTAGCAGATGACGCCATGCTCGCCATGTGCCCTTACAGCTGAGAGAAAAACTCTGAACTTAATCGGCCTTCTTGAACCAAGGTATCTTTCCCTGGATGGATGTCTTTGAGTGGACATTTCTATAAACTTGTTTTAATTGGGACATTTTCTCAGCCTTAGACCTGTAATCTAGCAACTCATTAAATTCCCCCTTTTAAAAGCCATTCCGTTTCTGGTATATTGCATTCCAGCAGCTAGCAAACTAGAACAGAGATATTTCAGGGATTGTTAGACACTGGTTCAGAAGTCACATTAATTTCAGGGGAAAGAAAATGTCACTCTGGTCCACCAGTCAGAGTGGAGGCTTATGGAGGTCAGGTGATCGAGCTCAGGTTCATCTCACTGTGGGTCCATTGTGTCCTCTGTTCCATTCTGTAGTTATTTCTCCAGTTCCAGAATGCATAATTGGAATAGACACACTGAGCAAATGACAGAATCCCCATACTGGTTCTCTGACTTGTGGAGTGAGGGCTATTATAGGAGGAAAGGTCAAGTGGAAGCCACTAGAACTACCCCTACCTAGCAAAATAGTAAATCAGAAGTGTTCTAGTTTGCTAGCTGCTGGAATGCAATACACCAGAAATGGAATGGCTTTTAAAAAGGGGAATTTAATGAGCTGCTAGTTTACAGTTCTAAGGCCGAGAAAATGTCCCAATTAAAACAAGTCTAAGGAAATGTCCAATCAAAGGCATCTAGGGAAAGATACCTTGGTTCAAGAAGGCTGATGAAGTTCAGGGTTTCTCTCTCAGCTGCAAGGGCACATGGTGAACACAGCATCATCTGCTAGCTTTCTCTCCTGGCTTCCGGTTTCATGAAGCTCCCCGGGAGGCATTTTCCTTCTTCATCTCCAAAGGTCACTGGCTCATGGACTCTCTGCTTCGTGGTGCTGCAGCATTCTCTGCTCTCTCTGAATCTCTCATTCTCCAAAATGTTTCCTCTTTTATAGGACTTCAGAAACTAATCAAGACCCACTCAAATGGGTGGAGACATGTCATCCCCTAATCCAGTTTAACAACCATTCTTAACTAAATCACATCAACCAGGGAGACGATCTCATTACAGTTTCAAATATACAGTATTGAATAGGGATTATTCCACCTTTAAGAAATGGGATTTATATTAAAACATGGCTTTTCTTAGGGGGCATACTTCCTTTCAAACCAGCACAAGAAGCAATACCAATTCCTCGAGGGATTGCAGAGATTAATGCCATTCTTAAAGACTTGAAGGATGCAGGGGTGGTGATTCCTACTACATCCCCATTCAACTTTCTTATTTAGCCTGTGCAGAAAACAGATGGGTCTTGGAGGATGACAGTGATTATCATAAACTCAACCAGGTGGTGACTCCAATTACAGATGCTGTTATGGTATGGTATTGCTTGAGCAAATTAACACATCCCCTGGTACCTGGTATGCAACTACTGATCTGGCAAAAGCTTTTTTCTCAATAGCTGTTAGTAAGGACCACCAGAAATAGTTTCACAGCTGGCAAAATCAGCAATATACTTTCACTATCCTACCTCAAGTGTATATCAACTCTCCAGCCCTATGTCATAATCTTGTCCACAGGGACCCTGATCGTTTCTCCCTCCCACAAGATATCACACTGGTCCATTATACTGATGATATCATGTCGATTGGACCTAGTGAAGAACAACAAAAAAAAAAAACTTGATTTTTGGTAAGGCATTTGCATGTCAGAGGACGGGAGATAAATTAAACAAAAATATAGGGGCCTTTCTCCTCAGTGAAATTTCTAGGTGTCCAGTGGTGTGGGGTACAAGATATCCCTTCTAAGGTGAAGGATGAGTTGCTGCATCTGGCCCCACCTATAACCAAAAAAGAGGCACAATGCCTAGCTGGTCTCTTTGGATTTTGGTGTGCTACTCTGGCCCATTTATCGAGTTACCAGAAAAGCAGCCAATTTTGAGGGGGACCTGAACAAGAAGCAGCTCTCTGACAGGTCCAGGCTGCTGTACAAGATGCTCTGCCACTTGGACCATATGATCCAGCAGATCCAATGGTGCTGGAAGTGTCAGTGGCAAATAAAGATGCTATCTAGAGTCTTTGGCAGGCCCCCATAGGGGAATCACCACACAGACCCTTAGTATTTTGGAGCAAAGCCTTAACATCTGCTGCAGATAACTATTCTTCTTTTGAGAAACAGCTTTTGGCCTGCTACTGGACCTTAGTAAAGACTGAATGCTGAACCATGGGCCACCAAGTTACCATGAGACCGGAGTTGCCTATCATGAGCTGGGTGTTGTCTGACCCACCAAGCCATAAAGCTGAGCGTGCGCAGCAGCACTCCATCATAAAATGGAAATGGTATATACGAGATAGGGCCAGAGCAGGTCCTGAAGGCACAAGTAAGTTACATGAGGAAATGGCCCCAAATGCCCATGGTCTCCACTCCTGCCACATCACCTTCTCTTTCCCAGACCAGAGCTATGGCCTCTTGGGGAGTTCCTTACAGTGAGGTGATTGAGAAAGAGAAAACTCGGGCCTGGTTTTCAGAAGGTTCTGCAAGACATGCAGGTACCACCTGAAAGTGGAGAGCTGCAGCACAACAACTCCTTCCCAGGATGTCCCTGAAGGATATTGGTGAGGGCAGAACTTCGAGCAGTGCATTTTCTGGTTGTTCGTTTTGCTTGGAAGGAGAACTGGCCAGAGGTGTGTTTGTATCCTGACTCATGGGTTGTTGCTAATGGTTTAGCTGAATGGTCAGGGACTTGGAAAGACCATAATTGGAAAATTGGTGACAAAGAGGTCTGGGGAAGAGGTATGTGGATAGACCTTTCTGAGTGGGCTAAAAACATGAAGATATTTGTGTCCTACATGAATGTGCACTACAGGATGACTTCAGTAGAGGAAAGTTTTAATAATCAAGTGGATAAGATGACCCATGGTTTTGTGGCTAACAGTCAACCTCTTTCCCCAGCAACTCCTCTCATTGCCCAATGGGTTCATGAATAAAGTGGTCATGGTGGTAGGGATGAAGGTTATACCTGGGTTCAAAAACATGGACTTCCACTCACCAAGGCTGACCTGGCTACAACTACTGCTGAGTGCCCAATCTGCCAGCAGCAGAGACCCACACTCAGCCCCATATGGCACCATTCCCTAAGGTGATCTGCTGGCTACATGTGGCAGGTTGATTACTTTGGACTACTTCCATCACGGAAGGGGAAGCTATTTGTTCTAACTAGAATAGACACATACTCTGGATATGTATGGATTTGCTTCCCCTGCATGCAGCGCTTCCACCAAAACTACCATCCGTGGACTTACAAAATACCTCCTCCACCACCATAGTACTCTACAGAATACTGCTTCTGATCAAGGAACCCATTTTGCAGCAAATCAAGTGCAGGAAAGGACACAAGCTCATGGAATTCTCTGGTCTTACCTTGTTTCCCATTATTCAGAGGCAGCTGGGATAATAGAATGGTGAAATGGCCTTTTGAGGTGAAAACTCAATTACGATGCCAACCAGGTGGCAATTCCTTGCAGGCCTGGGTCAGTGTTCTCCAGGAGGCCATATATTCTCTAAATCAGCATCCATCCTATGGCACTCTTACCTCCTGTCATGGCCAGGTTCATGTGTCAACTTGGCCAAGTGGTGGTACCTGTTTGTGTGGTTGGACAAGTGCTGGCCTGTCTGTTGCAATGAGGACATTTCATAGAATTAGATCATGAGCACATCAGCTGCATCCACAGCTGATTCCATTTGTAATCAGCCAAGGGGAGTGTCTTCTGCAATGAGTGATGCTCAATCTAATCACTGGAAGCCTTTTAAGGAGGATTCAGAAGAGACAGGCTCTCTTTCTGCTTTGGCCGGTGAGCCTCTCCTGTGGAGTTAGTCCAGACCCTCCACCAGAATCGTGGGCTTCACAGCCTGCCCTGTGGATTTTGGACTCTGCGTTCCCGCAGTCACATGAGACACTTTTATAAATTTTATATTTGCAAGTGTTCACTGTTGATTCTGTTTCTCTAGAGAACCCCAACTAATACACATCCCATGGCCAAAATTCACATATCCATGAACTAAGGAGCAGAAATGGGAGCGGCACCACTCACTTTAGCCCAAGTGAGCCACTAGAAAAAATTTTGCTTTTGTCCCTGAAACCTTAAGTATTGTTGGTCCACATGTCTTAGTTCTGAAAGAAGGAGAGCTTCTACCAAGAAACGCAGCAATGAATCCACTGAACAGGAAATTAAGACTGCCACTGGGCCACTTTAGTCTCCTCATGCCTCTGATTCAACAGGCAAAGAAGGGAATTACTATACTGGCTGGGAAGATTGATCCTGATTATCAAGGGCAAATACGAATGCAACAAAATAATGGAGGTAAAGAAGAGTATGTCTGGAATATAAAAGATGTCATAGAGCATCCCTTAGTACTACCATGCCCTGTGATTAAAATCAATAGAAAACTCAACAATTCAATTCAGGAAGGACTACTAACAGACCAGAAACTTTAGGAATAAAGATTTAGGTCAATCCATCAGGCAAAGAATGATGGCCAGCTGAGGAGCTTACTGAAGGTAAAGGGAATATGAAATGGGTAGTGGAAGAAGGTAATTATAAATATGAGCTATGACCACATCACCAGTTACAGAAACGAGGACTGTGGTGGTTAGAATATTTGGCAGTTCTTCAGGAAGCTAAATACAGAATTACCATGACCCAGCAATCCCCCTGCTAGGTATATAACCCAGAAAAATTAAAAGTTGTGACTAGCACAGATATTTGCACACTCATGGAAGCAACCCAAGCATCCATCAACCAATGAACAGATGAACAAAATGTGGTATATACATACAATGGATTATTATTCAGCCATAAAAAGGAATGAAGTTCTGATACATGTGACAACATGGATGAACCTTGAAGACAGCATGCTAAGTGAAATGAGGAAGACACAAAAGTAAAAATAATGTATGACCTCACTGATATGAAATAATTAGAATAAGCAAATTCACAGAATCAGAAATAAGAATATAGGTTACCAGGAGCCAGGGTAGAGGTAGGGAATGTGAAGTTAATGCTTAAATTGTACAGTTTTTATTTGAGTGAAGGAAAAGTTTTGGTAATGGATGATAACCATGGTAGGACAAAACTGTGACTGTTATTAACAGCACTGAATTATATACTTGAATGCAGTTAAAAGGGGAAATTTTAGGTTGCATACATATTGCTAGAAAAATTTAAAACACATTCAGGACTGTACAACATAAACAGAGTAAAGCTGAATGAAAGCCATGGGCTACAGTTATTAGTAAAATTCTAAGAATATTCCTTTATCAATTGTAACAAATGTTTCACACTAATGCATGGTGTTAATAATAGGGGTTTTTTTTCTCTCTTCTAAGCCTGACTCTGCAAGTAAAATCATTACCCTCCCCCTTATATGGGGCATGATACCCAGGGGTAAAAGTCTCCCTGGCAATATGGGACATGATTCCCAGGGCTGAGCCTGGCCCTAGCACCATGGGATCGACAACGAGTTCTGGACCAAAATGGGGGAAAGAAGTGAAACAAAACAAGATATCAGTGGCTAAGACAGTTCAAATAGAGTTGAGAAGCTATTGTGGAGGCTACTTCTATGAAAGCTTCAGCTACATATTTGTAACTGCCACAGTTTGCCAAACTCCAACCAACATCTTTTCTGTTAATCCTAAAGAATGCCCAGGGCTCAATCCAAGATCTTACAAAAGTTGCACACACCAAGTTTACTTTTCAGAAACCTAAAACCTTCAGATGTTTCCTAGGCCAGATAAGTCCTAAAACCCAGAAATGCCAGTCTCTCCAAGAACATTTAACCAGTTCCAGATGGAACCTATCCCATATTGTTGGCATCCCTTTTCAACATGGAAAAAGTTAGAATGGGCATAACCCAAAATCCCTAAAGATAGGGAGAAGTATCAAAGGAGGAGGAGGAGTTATAACAGAGAAGGTAGGATTGAAAAAAATGATATTTCTTTTTAGTTTCCAGTGTCTTGGAGCACCTGAAAGTAAAAACTTGAAATTGTGAAACTGTAACCCATATCAAACTTTGAAATCTGTTCTATATCTACTTGTTGAAATATGCTTTGGAATGTATTGCTTTTTTGTATATATGTTATATCTCACAATAAAAAAAAGTTTAAAAATAACATGGAGGTTAAGAACTTTGTATTTTCACTATAGGTTCTCTGTAATTAAAAAGATAAAAGGCAAAAGATGTCCAAAAAACTCCTTTCAGTGTTTTAAGATTTTACCGCTAATAGCATCCTTATGTCGTTCTTCATATATCATACATGCATTAATAAAAAATTGTTTTATCCAAAAATTATCTTTGTTCTGACTTCTTGCAAAGTCTTTTTTTATTACAGTGTTATTTTCTTTTGAAATTCAAAATATTTAAGCAAAGCTTTCATGAATTTTACAATCTGAAAATTATAAAATTTAAAATCCTAGGATTTTAAAGTGGAAACAGTCAAGGCTCACCAAAAGGACTGAAGGGATGTAACTCTGATCACTGATTGGCAGAGAACCATTTGTGTGATATGCATAAATCTGAAATAATGTCAATCAATGCTAGTTTGGGATTCTTACAGAAGTCACCTAATGGTATCAATAAAAAAGGGGGGCAAAGAGCAGGGTGCTGAAAATAGACGGTAATTAATATTTTAAAATGTCACCTTCTGTGTGAGACTAAAGCAAAAAATGTTTGTTACAAAATTTATATTTTGAGTAGTGCATTTCCTAATATAACTTTTGTAGAAAGTTTGATTGAACTCCATAAGTACTTGGAATCTCAGGTAGGACATGAGATTTTGTTGGTTTGTCCAGAGTGATGCCCTGATGAATCCCAGAGTGATTCGATCAATGAGTGGAAAAGTATTTGCAAAGCCCCCTTCGGGGAATGGTGAGAACGGGGAGAAATTCAACTTCCCCAAGTTGAATTCTTGATATTCTCACAAGCAGTGGTGGACAACCAAAACTATAGGCTGAGCCCCCAGTCTTGGGGTTTGTTCATATGAAACTTAACCCCACAAAGGAAAGGTCAAGTCTACTTAAAATTTAGGCCTAAGAGTCACCCCCAAGAGGGCCTCTTTTGTTGCTCAGATGTGGCCCCTCTCTCCAGCCAACATGACGAGCAGTCTCACCACCCTCCCCCTCTCTGCGTGGGACATGACTCCCAGGGGTGTGGACCTTCCCGGCAACGTGGGACAGAGATCCTAGAATAAGCTGAGATTCAGCATCAAGGGATTGAGAAAAACCCTAGAATGAGCTGAGACTTAACATCAAGGGACTGAGAGAACCTTCTTGACAAAAAGGGGGAAAAGTGAAATGAGACTAAGTGTCAATGGCTGAGAGATTCCAAACAGAGTCGAGAGGTTATCCTGGAGGTTATTCTTATGCATTAAGTAGATATCACCTTGTTGTTCAAGATGTAGTGGAGAGGCTGGAGGGAATTGCCTGAAAATGTAGAGCTGTGTTCCAGTAGCCATGTTTCTTGAGGATGATTGAACAATGATATAGCTTTCACAATGAGACTCTGTGAATGTGAAAACCTTGTATCTGATGCTTCTTTTATCTACCATATCAACAGACGAGAAGAACATATGGAATAAAAATAAATAATAGGGGGAACAAATGTTAAAATAAATTTAGTTTGAAATGCTAGTGATAAATGAAAGCAAGGGGTAAGGGGTATGGTATGTATAATCTTTTTTTTTTCTGTTATGGTTTTAATTCTTTTTCTGTTGTCTTTTTATTTCTTTTTCTGAATTGATGCAAATGTTCTAAGAAATTATGAATATGCAACTATGTGATGATATTAAGAATTACTGATTATATATGTAGAATGGAATGATTTGTTAATGTTTTTGTTTGTTGTTAATTTTTTTAATTAATAAAGAAAAAAGGGGGGGCAAAGAAATCTAATGCAGATTTAATAGTTATTCATGGAGGCACTGTCTCATAAACACAAATGGTGAATACTGTTACAAAGAATTCCTAAAGACACATTTTAAAAGAAATATATCAATCTATTTAAAAGCAACATAGTAAATGATTACCTTACAAAGGTCATGAATATATACAAAAATACAGTTTAAAAAAACTTTTTTCATGTAATGCAAAGAAGCATCTGTGACGTAGGATAAAATTTCCACTGATAGCATTATGCATGGAATCAAACAACTCGGAGGGAAGATAAATGTGGCTTTAGAAAAAGGGCAAAAAAACACAAAAACAAATCCAAAAACAATGTGCTAATGTTAAAGATTCTGAATAAGACTGTTCAAAGAAATAAGCAAGGTATATTAAAATAATCATTTCACACAATATGTGGTTGTAAAATATATAATGTAACTAAATTAAAGTATAAGGATTAACTTGACTGTTTAGAAACATTTCTAAAAATTTTTATAAACAAGTTACCAAAAAAAAAACCTCTTAGTTCCTCTCCTTAGAAGGATGGGGAAGTGCCTTGGATCAAAAGTCTGGCATATAAAGTGATTCTTCTCAACTCACTCAGGTTACTTATAGGTCTGTGGTAATTTCTTAAACAGACAATACTGTGAAATTAAGTTAATAAGCTACTGACTCATGACACAGTTACTGAGTTGAACACCTGGGGAGCTGTTTAGAATGAAAGAAAAAAGCTCTTGAATGGGAATCAGGAGACTTGGACTCTGGTCTAGCTTTGCCATTTACAGGCTGTATGTACTGTATCAGGTCACTTTATGAAATTCAGACTGTTCATAAAATACAGGTATTAGTTCTAGAGTTCATTTCCAGAATTAAAACTCCATAAATTAAAAGATATGAAAGATAGTGGCCCCTGAGAGAGTGGAAGCATAAAAATGTGTGTAACATTTTAAAAACTGCACCTAATGAACATTTTTTAAATATTAAGCATTTTTAACCATGTTGTTGGTCCTGTTTGTTCTTTGTTTCAATTTGAATTTTTAATTTGCCAGGTTTTTTTCCTCTTTCTCATTAACACATACATTTCACTACAAACAAAACTAATTAGCTTTATAGGCAATCAGTCTTTAGATTATTTTTACTAAAATAATCTTTACTTTTTCAAAGAACTAAGTCACAAACAATAATAATGGATGTAAGAACATACCAGATGGTACAGATTATCTCTAACTGTTCTGAACATGTTCTTAAATGTGCCACTTAAACAATTATATATCTCCCTTGCTGGTTTAGAAATTGGACAACATTCTATAGAAAACGATAGTCTTTCTACATTGCACGAAAGACCAAAGTTTAACTGTGACCTTTTCAATATCCTTGCTTCATTCTTCTGGTATAATTTATTTTCTCCCATTTCATCATGACTTAAATTAATACAAACTCAAATACATTAATGAATTTTTACAAGACAAACTTACAAAAAATTAAAAGTAATTCTGACAAAATAATTTTGGACATAAAAGAGTCATTAGAATTCACTCAAAAACAGAAGGGAAAGTAGACTTCGTATCTAGAACAGCATATGTTCACAGTTCACCCCTTTACCTTGATGGTTATCTTGAAAAGTCAAGTAAATAAATGAGACTCTTCCAAAAGGAGGCTTTCCTTATGCCTTATATTATAAAATAGAATTAGTGATTTGTGCAATGAAAATGAAAAAAAAAATCCTCAGAGATCAAGCAACCTCTATCTGCATTAAGTGGCATGGATACTTCTGAATTATTTTTATTTGACTTTGAAACAAAATGGTTTCATCCTTCATAACTACAAACGCATCCAACCATTACAAAGCCCACAACTAAACCTCCAATTATTAAAACTGGGGAGTAAATCTCCATTTATAAAGTCAATAGCTTTTCTTTAAGTAGTGCCAAGAGCACACTAACTGGCATGTAGATGAAAAAAAATACTTACTGAATAAATAGTGGTATTTCTCTAATTTATTCTACTGATAAAACTAAAACTCTGGTAGACTGAGAAAAATCTATAAACGATAAATGAATTTAGTTCATTATTTAGCCACGAACAGAACAAAAGTATAAATCCCACAGTTTTTAGACGAATCACATCACAATCTTAATTGTCTGTTAAATCTATCCCCCAAATAGTCTTCAGTATGCAACAGAAAACAGAAACTTGAGAAAAACCTCTCTTCTCAGAGAAACATGAGTCACAGTCATTTCTGACAAAATGTTCCTGTTGCATGTCAGCCTTCCCAGACAGAAGAACAAGTTTGCGGAGCATTAAGTGTGTAAGTGTGATGGAATCTGAATCACCAGATTTCATAAAGAGTATTTTTAATGAAAACATACTTAATATTTAACACATAAATTAATGCCAAGATAATTAGAGCTATTACTGTAGTCTCTTACTGTGATATACATAGATTTAAAGTTCATTTTAAAAAATGTAGGCTAATGTGATAGTGCCAACACATTTCTACAATATTATGGCAAATCAATACTCTTAAAACTGGTTAAAGTTAAGATTCAATGATTATGTGAAAGCAAAGTATGGAATTATCAACTAAATAATTAAATTTTATTTTATATCCACATTGTTATGCTATAAAAACCTTAGACTTTTTTTTTAAAACATAGACTTGGACTTTTTAAAATAACACAGAGATCTTAACTATTTTAAATGCAAAGCACAAATAAAATTATTTGTGAGCAGCTGTCATGAAGGGCTGCTGAATTTTTAATAATTAGTAATTCTGCTGTTCATATTCATCTAAGTTATCTTTCTTTTTTTTTTTTTAACTTTTTTTATTGTATAACATATAAACAAAGCAAAGAAAGAAAAAAGCAATAGTTTTCAAAACACTCTTCAACAAGTAGTTACAGGACGGATACCAGAGTTTGTCATTGGCTACCAAACCATCATCTCAGATTTTTCCTTCTAACTGCTCCAGACCTGAGGAAGCTAGAAGGAATGAGTATTTTTTTTATCATCACAATCAAGTTTTTTTTTAGTGTGAAAAATAACATATTCAAAAAAAATCAATAAATTTCAAAGCACAGTACAACAATTAGTCGTAGAGCAGACTTCAGAGTTTGATATGGGCTACAATTTCATAATTTTAGGTTTTTACTTCTAGCTGCTCTAAGATACTGGAAACTAAAAGAAATATCAATGTAATGATTCAACAGTCACACTCATTTGTTAAACTCTCCCTTCTCTGTATAACTCCACCATCACTTTGATCTTTCTATCACACTCTTTAGGGGTATTTGAGCTATGCTCATTCTAACTTTTTCATGTTGGAAGGGGTTGTCAATAATATGGAGTAGGGAGATAGAACCAGCTACTGCTCTGGAGAGGCTGGGCCCTCTATGTTTTAGGACTTAACTGGTTCAGCGACCCATTTGGAGGCTGTTTGTGGAAAGTTACTTTAGTGCATGGAACCGCTACAGAATCTTATATATTACCCTGGGTGTTCTTTAGGATTGGCTGGAATGGTTTTGGTCGAGGGTTGGCAAGTTATAGAGAGGTAGCAGGGTCTAACTGAAGCTTTTGTAAGAGCAACCTCCAGAGTAGACTTCTCGAGGTTGAACTCACTTAGCCCTTGATACCTTATTAGTTAACACTTCTTTTCTCCCTTTTGGTCAGGACGAAATTGTTGATTGCACAGTGCCAGGTCCTGGCTCATCCCTGGGAATCATCTCCCACACCACCAGGGAGACTTTCACCCCTGGAGATGTAATGTCCCATGTAGGGTGGCCTGGGCAACGATTTCACTTACATAGTTGGGCTTAGAGAGTGAGGCCACATCTGAGCAACAGAAGAGGTCCTCCAGAAGTAACTCCTAGGCATACCTATAGGTAGGCTAAGCTTCTCTGCTACGTACATAAGCTTCACAAGAGTAAGCCTCAAGATCAAGGGCTTGACCTATTGATTTGGGTTGTTTGACACAGTATCATGGGTTTCCCAGTGGAAACATTTAATAGTTTCATATTTTTCTAAGAGTTTTCTTTAGTATAAATAAAACAAGGCACAGAGAAGCAGTTAAAAGAATTAAGGAGAGTATCAACTACTGCCAAATCAATCAAATGATAATACTAGCAAGTACATGATCCCTGTTACCTAGCACTAATTATTTAAAAGGCCATGCAAACCAAAAATTGTCCTTTCTGGAAAACGTGTATATATTAAATGTTAAGGTATCTATAAAAATATAAGTTGTAGGGCATAGGCGCCAAATGAGAGACTCCTTTTCACTACCTACTTTTTAAATTTAAATAAAATAATTACATAAAGCAGAAAGTAAACTGGAAAATATGCAATGTATGTTTATTTGAAAATGTTTATTGTTTTTAAAGCAGTGAAAAAGAGAAAGGCTGATAACGTAAAAATATGCATTGGGCCACAAAACGTATTTTCTTATATCATAACACCATATAATTTTTTCCAAGTAATTTTCCTCAGATTAAAAATTTGAGTTATTGCTTCATCATAAGAATGTCTACCTTGAATATTGTTTCTAATAATTATGGCAGGTTTGGCTAAATATCCACCTGTCTTTGCCAATCTCTGGTATGACTAATGACATTCATTTGGACCATCACTAGCAGGAATTAGGGACTTCACTGATTTTTCTCTAAGTGAATCTAATACATAGCTAAGTATACAGACATGAGGGTGGGCCATGTTCTCGCCTGCCATGCCAGAGACCTGGGTTCGACTCCCAGTGCCTGACCATGCCAAAAAAAAAAAAAAAAAAAAACCACATGCAAATAAATATACAGACATGGTAGAGAAATAATAACTTCAGTATACTTTTAGTGATGTCGATTTGTAAAATAATTACAAAGCAACATATTCAAAGACTAACAGAAATTTGCAAGAAAATGATAAAACAGATTTATAATAATATTCAGATGTTTCAAGTGACCTGAAATAAAGGAAAGAAAACACTGTAAAAGGACAATTTACCAACACTTGACCAAAATGTCATATATCTCATATGGATAACTAGACAAAGATGTCCTACCAAACATCTGTTACAGTATATCTAGAAGAGGTATAGTCATTATGAGAAGAAAGAATCATCTAATTTAAAACAATCTAAATGAAAATATCATCGGAAATTTTCAATCTTTTGTCTCCAAATCCATAATCATCAAGCAAAACTGATATTAAACTATAGCTGACCAACAAAATTCAAGCAGTCATTGTTCAGAAATGCAAAAGTCAATTCTCAAGTTAATATGGAATCACAAGGGGCCTCAAATAGCCAAAGCCATCTAGAAAAAGGAAAAAAGAAGACCATCTGGAAAAAGAAGACTCCTACTTTCTGCTTTCAAAACTTACTACAAAGTCACAATAGGCAAAGGCCAGACCTTGTGGCATAAGGAAAGACATACAGACCAAAGGAGTAGAATTGTGAGTCTGGGATAAACCCTTACATTCAAGGTTAATTCATTTTTTTAATGTAATTTTTGAGATATATTCACATGTCATATAATCATCCAAAGTATAAAATCATTCATAGTATCATATAGTTGTACATTCTATCACAACAATTTTTTAATATTGTCATTACTCTAAAAAAAAAAAAGAATAAAAATTAAAAAGAACACCTAAAACATCTCGTACCCTCATCCCCAACCCCACTACTTACTTATTTTTTGTCTTTATTTTCTTACTCATTTGTCCAAACACTGGATAAAGGGAGTATCAGTCACAAGGTTTTCACAATGTCACAGTCACATCATAAAAGCTATTTAGTTATACCATCATCTTCAAGAATCAAGGCTACTAGATTACAGTGCAACAGTTTTAGGTATTTCCTTCTAGCTATTTTAAGCTAAAGGGATAAAACTAAAAAGGGATGGCTATATAATGCATAAAAATCATCTCCAGAATGACCTCTTAAGTCTACTGGAAATCTCTCCACCACTGAAACTTTCATTGTGTTTAATTTCTTTTCCCCACTTTGGTTAAGCCGACATTGTCAATCCCATGAATCCAGGGCCAGGCTCATCCCTGGGAGTCATACCCCACATTGCCAGGGAAATTTATACCCTGGGGAATCATGTTCCACAAAGTGGGGAGGACAGTGAGCTCACCTACAGAGCTGGCTTAGAGAGAGAGGCCACATTAGAACAACAAAAGAGTTTCTCTGGGAGTGACTCTTAGGTATAATTACATGTAGACTTAGCTTCTCCTTTTGCAGGAAGAAGTTTCATAAGAGCAAGCCCAAGATCAAGGGCTTGACCTATTAAACTGGTAGTCCCCCATGCTTGTGAGAATATCAGCAATTCACCAGGTAGGGAAGTTTAAAAGTGTCACATTTGTCCCCAGATGCTATGACACGGATAAACCTTGAAAACTAAGTGAATGAAGCCAAACAAAGAAAAACAAATATTGTATGATTCCAGTTACATGAAATACCTAGAATAAGCAAATTCAGACAGACAGAAAGTGGGTTAGAGGTTTCCAGGGAAATTAAGTGGGGGGGGGGGGGGATTGCTCAGTGACTATAATTTTCTGTTTTGGGTGATGAAAAAATTTCGGTAATGGACAGTGCTGATGGTAGCTCAACACTGTAAATGTAATGAACGTCACTGAATTGTACACTTGGAAAAGGTTAAGTTGGCAAAGTTTAGGTTATTTACATATTGTCACAAAAGAGTGAAATATATATCTAGAAAACAAAATTTCAAAAATCACTTGGCCAAAAGATATGCTGAAAACAACAAATTACTACTAGAAGGAAGATCCAAATGTTAAGATATTAGTTTTCCTCAAATAGATTCCACAAAATCCCTATGAGAATCACAACAGGCTTTTTTCTAGAAATTTGAATGTTAGTTCAAAAATATCTGTGGAAATGTAAAGGACCTAGTACACTGAAAGTCACCTTGAAAAAGAATAAAGAGATCAGGCTTCAATTAGAGACAAAAACAAAGCAAATTTGGTTGAGACTAAGGTAAATCAGAATACAGGCAAAGGATGATACTGTATCTATTCTAGAGCTTTACCTACTGTATAAGATCAAAAGCAGAGAGGTTTACTGCGTATAGAACCTAAGTCTTCTATAAAATACAATCTAAATCAACCTCCCTGGATAGCTCATTTAAACAACCCAAACACATGGAGCCCAGAACAGGAAGGAGGCCTTATAATTCTGTATAACAATGTAATTCCCAGATAGACATTCCAGATTATGGTTAGCTAATAATTAAAAAGCACTGGTAGAGTCCCCTGAGGGACTGTGAAAAAAATATGGAACTACTAAACTCTGTCACCTGGGAAACCCTTGGAACTCTCTCAAACATTAGGGATTCCCAAGAAAATAGGTCAAGCCCTTGATTCTGAGGCTTGCCCTTATAAAACTTATTTTTATAGCGGAGAACATAAGACTACCTAAAATTATGCCTAAGAATTGCTTCCAGGAAACCTCTTTTTGTGGCTCAGATGTATCTTCTCTCTTAGCCCAACTCTGCAAGCCAAACCATTACCCACTTACCCCTATAAGGGACATGACATTCAGGGGTGAAAATCCCCCCTGGCAATGTGGGACATGACTATCAGGGATGACAGACTGACCCTGGCACTGTGGGATTGATAATGCTTTCCTGACCAAAAGAGGGAAAGGAAATGTATCAAAATAAAGTATCAGTGGCTAAGAGAGTTCAAACAGAGCAGAGAGGCTATTCTGGAAGCTATTCTTGTGCAAGTTTCAGCAGATACTGCTGATTACCACCTGTTTGCCAACCCCAACCAACATCATTCCTGTTAATTGAGATCCTACAAAAGTTGCACACATTAAGCTTACTTTTCAGAAACCTAAAACCTTCAGATGGTTCCTAGGCCAGATAAGCCCTGAAACCCAGAGGGGCTGGCCAGTCTCTTCAAGAAAATCAACCAGCTCCATTCCCCTATTCCATATTGTTGACAACCCTTTTCAGCATGAAAAAGTCAGAATGGGCATAACACAAATATCCCTAAAGATTGGGAGAAGAAATATCAAAGGAAAAGAAGGAGTTAAAACAAAGAAGATAGGATTGAACAAATGAGTATGACTACTGAATCATGATAGTGATATTTCTTTTAGTCCCCAGTGTCTTAGAGCATCTAGAAGTAAAAACCTGAAATTGTGAAACTATAACCTATTCCAAACTTTGAAATTTTGTTTTACTACTTGTTAAAATGTACTTTGAAATTTATTGCTCTTTTGCATATGTTATATCTCACAATAAAAGATGTTTAAAAAATTAACAATAACAATTTAACATTTTATATGGGAAAAGAAAATGAAGTGATACTTTTTCCCAGTTTGTCCCAAGTTAAGTCTAAGTGATAAAATACATACTGTATTTGGAAACAATTATTTCCTGTGTTTAATTCTTCAATATTCACTGTTAAGTATCCTAATACTACCAGGATCAAGGCCATGGTATTAATTACATCTTTATATTTATACGATTTTAAAAATGAGATTGTTTACATATATCTACTCCATTAACAGTGTAAACTATGTACAGCCTAGGGTTTAATGTACTTACAGCTCCTTGTGTTTGTCTTCAGCCAAGATTTGGTCATTTGGTTTCAGAGAATATCTATAACAAGAACAAAATTATATCAGTCAAACAAACATATAAGGACATTTGCCTCATGAACATCTGATTACCAGTACAGTGGACCCCACCCCCACCCCCCATCAATGAACACTTCTGCAGTTATAAATAGGTCTCTCTCTTAACTAATAAAACAGACTGCCCGAGTAGATGGTATGTTACCATTCTATTCATCACTCAAGATACTGAAGGATGATCAACTCAACCATGGTTTGAAATCACAAGACATTGTCAATAACCTTCTATAGTGAATCATCTATAATGTGAGCATCATCCAGCAGTACAAAATCCAATAAACTATTACAATGTTAAGTATTCAAGTGTCAAAAAAATTGCAAAAGCTGATTATTATTTGTTTTTTTTTTTACTTCAAAAAAACAATATGCTGCTAAAAATATCTTAAGAAAAAAAAAAAAAGAAGCTGGAGGTCTCACACTGCCTGACTTTAAGGCATATTATGAAGCCACAGTGGTCAAAACAGCATGGTACTGGTATAAAGATAGATATACTGACCAATGGAATCGAATAGAGTGTTCAGATATAGACCCTCACATCTATGGACATTTGATCTTTGATAAGGCAGTCAAGCCAACTCACCTGGGACAGAACACTATCTTCAATAAATGGTACCCAGAGAATTGGATATCCATACACAAAAGAATGAAAGAGGACCCGTATTCTCACACCCTATACAAAAGTTAACTCAAAATGGATCAAAGATCTAAACATTAGGTCTAAGACTATAAAACAGTTAGTGGAAAATGTAGGGAAATATCTTGTAAATCTTATAATTGGAGGCGGTTTTATAGACCTTACACTCAAAGCAAGAGCACTGAAGAAAGAAAGAAAGAAATGGGAACTCCTCAAAATTAAACACTTTTGTGCACCAAAGAACTTCAACAAGAAAGTGAAAAGACATCCTACACAATGGGAGACAGTATTTGGAAATGACCTATCAGATAAAGGTCTAGTATCCAGAATTTATAAAGAGATTGTTCAACTTAACAATAAAAAGACAGCCAACCCAATTACAAAATGGGAAAAAGACTTGAACAGACACTTCTCAGAAGAGGAAATACAAATGGCCAAAAGGCACATGAAGAGATGCTCAACGTCCCTGGCCATTAGAGAAATGCAAATCAAAACCACAGTGAGATATCATCTCACACCCACCAGAATGGCCATTATCAACAAAACAGAAAATGACAAGTGCTGGAGAGGATGTGGAGAAAGAGGCACACTTACTCATCGTTGGTGGGAATGTCAAATGGTACAACTGCTGTGGAAGGCAGTTTGGCGATTCCTCAAAAAGCTGAATATAGACCTGCCATATGACCCAGCAACACCATTGCTAGGTATCTACTCAGAGGACATAAGGGCAAAGACACAAACGGACATTTGCACACCAGTGTTTGTAGCAGGATTATTTACAATTGCAAAGAGATGGAAACAGCCAAAATGTCCATCAACAGATAAGTGGCTAAACAAACTGTGGTATATACATACGATGGAATATTATGCAGCTTTAAGACAGAATAAACTTATGAAGTATGTAACAACATGGATAGACCTTGAGAACATTATGCTGAGTGAGACTAGCCAAAAACTTAAGGACAAATACTGTATGGTCTCACTGATATGAACTGACATTAGTGAATAAACTTGGAATATTTCGTTGGTAACAGAGACCATCAGGAGATAGAAATAGGGTAAGATATTGGGTAATTGGAGCTTAAGGGATACAGACTGTGCAACAGGACTGAATACAAAAACTCAGAAATGGACAGCACAATACTACCTAACTGTAATACAATTATGTTAAAGCACTGAATGAAGCTGCATGAGAGAATGATAGAGGGAGGAGGGCTGGGGACATAAATGAAATCAGAAAGAAAGATAGATGTTAAAGATTGAGATGGTATACTCTAGGAATGCCTAGAGTGTATATTAATAGTGACTAAATGTACAAATTTTAAAAATGTTTTTGCATGAGGAAAAACAAAGGAATGTCATTATTGCTGGGTGCTGAACATAGATGGTAATTAATATTTTTAAATGTTGCCTTATGTGTGAGACTAAAGCAAAAAATGTTTATTTCTTACAAAATTTATATTTTGAGTAGTGCATTTCCTAATACAACTTATGTAGATAGTTTGATTGAATACCATAAGTACTTGGAATCTCAGGTAGGACATGAGATTTTGTTGGTTTGTCCAGAGTGATGCCCCGATGAATCCCAGAGTGATTCAATCAATGAGTGGAAAAGTATTTGCAAAGCCCCCTTCGGGGAATGGTGAGAATGGGGAGAAATTCAACTTCCCCAAGTTGAATTCTTGATATTCTCAAACAAGCAGTGTGGACAACCAAAGCTATAGGCTGAGCTCCCAGTCTTGGGGTTTGTTCATATGAAACTGAAGCCCACAAAGGATAGGTCAAGTCTACTTAAAATTTAGGCCTAAGAGTCACCCCCAAGAGGGCCTCTTTTGTTGCTCAGATGTGGCCTCTCTCTCCAGCCAACACGATGAATAGTCTCCCACCCTCCTCCTCTCTGCATGGGACATGACTTCCAGGGGTGTGGACCTTCCTGGCAACATGGGACAGAAATCCCGGAATGAGCTGAGACTCAGCATCAAGGGATTGAGAAAAACTCTAGAATGAGCCGAGACTTAGCATCAAGGGATTGAGAAAATCTTCTCGACCAAAAGGGGGAAGAATGAAATGAGACAAAGTGTCAATGGCTGAGAGATTCCAAACAGAGTCGAGAGGTTATCCTGGAGGTTATTCTTATGCATTAAGTAGATATCACCTTGTTATCCAAGATGTAATGGAGAGGCTGGAGGGAACTGCCTGAAAATGTAGACCTGTGTTCCAGTAGCCATGTTTCTTGAGGATGATTGAATAATGATACAGCTGTCACAATGTGACTGTGTGATTGTGAAAACCTTGTGTCTGATGCTCCTTTTATCTACATTGTCAACCGATGAGAGGAACATATGGAATAAAAATAAATAATAGGGGGAACAAATGTTAAAATAGATTTAGTTTGAAATGCTAGTGATCAATGAAAGGGATTAGTAAGGGGTATGACCTGTAAAATTTTTTTTTCTGTTTGTTATATTTTTCTGTTTTCTTTTTATTTCTTTTTCTGAATTGATGCTAATGTTCTGGGAAATGATCATGATGATGAATATGCAACTATGTGATGATATTGTGAATTGCTGAATGTATGTGTTGGGAATGTTTGTGTTTCTTGCAATTTTTTTTCAATTAATAAAATATTTCTTTAAAAAAGAAACAAGTAGAACATATGGAATAAAAATACACAATGGGGGAACAAATGTTAAAATAAATTTAGTTTGAAATGCTAGTGATAAATGAAATTGAGGAGTAAGGGGTATGGTATGTATAATCTTTTTTTTCTATTATTTCTTTTTATGTTCTATTTCTTTTTCTGAATTGATGCAAATGTTCTAAGAAATGATGAATATGCAACTATGTGATGATATAGAGAATTACTGAATATATATGTAGAACAGAATTATATGTTAATGTTTTTGTTCTTAATTTTTTAATTAATAAATAAGTTTTTTAAAACAATATGCAATTATTAATTCATTAAATAAATACTAAATATCTACCACACACAAAGCAATGTTCTAGATAGAATGGCATAATGAGGAAAGTAAGCTTTGAAGGTTATGATTGACCTATTTGATAGATGAAATATTTGCCTATGGTGATTAAGTTAAGTTTGAGTCTCCCTTTTCATAAAACAGAGATCACCTTAATCACCAGACAAGGATGTCTCAAACAGCCTATTTGTGTACAACTGAAGGTAAATCGACTCTCTGAGGGATTAAAAATAGTTTCTGAGAGATACACAGAAGTAAATAGTTTCATGGACAAATCTCAGTTTCTCTAGTCCACTCGCACTCAACCTTTCTCTAAAATTAATCTGGAGAAGTCACTGTGTTCTCCTTTCCTACTTCTCCTTCCACGAGTGCCCTTTACCCACATTATAAAAACAGCAACATACTCTCACCCATCCTAAACGGAACTGTATTGCGTTGCCTGGGGTACAGATCCTCAGGAGTGCTAAACAAGGAATGATGAGTACTACTTTTATCTGCAAAATATTTAATTAAGGTGCCACAAACTAACTACAGGGCATCCTGTTTTATACATTCTTTCTGTAAAGAGTAAAGCTAGAAATTAGAAATGGGGAATTGTGATAGGATGTTCTATTTTCAGATACATTGTGGAGTGGAGCACAAGTTGATGACAAATTTTATTTTTAAAGTTTATCTCTTCCATACCGTGATCATCATAAAAGAATTCACTACTTTTCAAGAAGAGTCCTCTTGTGAAGCAAAGCTAAAAGAATTTTCAATAAGAAAAAACAAAGACGTTGTCAATTTATCTCTTCCAGACAACAAAATTAAACAAAGTTCCCTCCCAATGCATCTACTTACTGAGAAGAAAACATCAGAAGATGCAAATGTTCTAAGAAATGATCACAGACACTTATCAACCCATTTATTTGAATTGAAAAAAGTCGTCAGACATTTTTCTCTAATGAAAGTAAATCTGATTGGCTTGACAATGAAGAATAATTTTGCAAATAAGGTTATAAAGCAGACAATGGCCTTAAATCAAAAGGCTTTAACTAAAATAAGTTTAAAGCAACTGATAAAAGCATTTTATGAAAAAATTGACATAGCTCTATTAACTTGAACAATATTTAACTTTTCTCAACACTTCCTGAAATGTTAACTTAAACATGATGACTCTAAGTAAATAACTAAAATATAATTAATAGTTATAATTGAAATTACAATCAATAAGCCTTTTTTTTGGATTATTACCTAGAATTGCATGTTTCTAATAACTCTAATAATTCGCAAGTCATGTGGTTTCAAATTCTCTACTTCCAACAAAAACTGAAGAACCTAATTAAGTTATGAGATGACAAATAATTTTGATCATAGATCATTTGATAATAGAGGAATTCAAATAGTTGAGTCACACTGCTTAAACCAAACCCTGTCTATTAAAATCCAATTAATTATGTAAACTAGATTTCTCAGCACTTATACCTCTAAAAGTAAAAAGAATGAAACTGATGCTGAACATGGTCTTATTCTAGCAATGAGTATTATTTATCCAAAAAACAATGAAGTAATTGAAAAAATTAAGCATACTAAAGAATAGCTTCAACTGTCTTATTAAAAGGTACAATTCCAATAATTTCTAATAATTATTTAGCATTTTAATAAACATGTTGTTTTATGTATTACATGCTAATTATAAAAATAATCACTAGAAGGTATTTCATATTTAAATTTACATACTTTTTTGGTATGAAGTTCAGGCACAAAAAGATATTAATAGCTTGATGTATGCATAGCATATTATACACAAAATATACTTCATGCATAAAAGACAGTCACGTAAATATTACATGAGGATAAAATCCAGTGGGAAAAAATTTAATGAAAATACAAATTCAAAGAGAAAAAGGCATACAAAATTTTTAAATGTTTTTTAAATTTAAAAAAATACATATTTTTCATGTATTTGTCTAGGTTGATGATGGTGGATAGCAAATCACTGATATCTAGAGTTCATTTAAAAAGTGATCAGACTTATTTAGTCCTGATAAAAACTAATAATATTTACCTAATGTGTAAGGAAGTACTGGTTAATCAAAACATGCTTGTTAAAGCTAAAATGCTTGAAAACTACTGGGTTTGATAGTACATATTAGCAAAATGCTTGGTATATACACAATATATATCAATGCTATTTTTCTTCTTGTTCTTAGGAGTTCATAATTCAGTAAGCAAATAAAAATAACCTCTCACAGACAAAAGAAAGTGTCACTAGCTGATAGGTTCCAAACAGAGTTGAGAGGTTATCCTGGAGGTTACTCTTTCACATAATATAGATACCACCTTTTTAGCAAAGGTATAATGGAGAGGCTGGAGGGAACTGCCTGAAAATGCAGAGCTGTGTTCCAGTAGCCATGTTTTTTGCAGATGACTGTATAATGATATGGCTTTCGCAATGAGACTGTGTGACTGTGAAAACCTTGTGTCTGAAGCTCCTTTTATCTACCTTATCAACAGATGAGTAAATAAATTAATAAATTTATTAATTTTTTATTACATGGATTAAAAATAAATAATAGGGGGAACAAATGTTAAAATAAATTCAATAGATTGAAATGTTAGTGATTAATGAAAGGGAAGGGTAAGGGGTATGGCATGTATGAATTTTTTTCTGTTTTCATTTCTTTTTCTGAATTGATGCAAATGTTCTAAGAAATTATCATGATGATGAATATACAACTATGTGATGATATTGAGAGTTACTGATTATATATGCAGAATGGAATGAGCATATGGTAAGAATGTTTGTGTTTTTATGTTGGTATGTTTAATAAATAAAATTTTAAAAATTAAAAAAAAGAATATATTAGATGGCAAAAAAATAAAAAGCAGAAATAATAACCTCTCACAGTGTGGTAAGTGTTACAACAAAACTAAGCACAATATATAACGATGGCACACAAAAAAAGGGACAGCTTTTCTTTCCCCAACCTTATCTTCCTTTCCCATCTCAACTCCCTTCTTTAGTTCTGTTAGTAACTATTTGAAATACCACTAAAAATAACCTATAGTTATTAATGAGCTATTTTGCTGCCTGTGCTGGTGTGAAGGTATCATGTACCCCAGAAAAGCCATGTCCTTTAATCCTCATTCAATATTGCTGGGTGGATTCTTTTTGATTGTTTCCAGGAAATATGACCCACCCAATTACGGGTGGTAACTTGTGATTACACAGTTTTCATGGAGATGCGTCTCTACCCATTCAAGGTAGGATTGCTTACTAGAGCCTTTTAAAAGGGAACATTTTTGGAAAAAGCTTTAGAGGCATGAGAGTCAACAGAAACAACAGAGCCAACAGAATGGAAAGAGCCCCCAGGGAATCCATTGAAGAGAAAGCTAGCCAATCTGGCCATGTGCCTTTCCAGCTGAGAGAGAAACCCTGAAAGTCACTGTCCCTCTTAAACCAAGGTATCTTCCCCTGGATGCCTCAGATTGGACATTTCTATAGCCTTGGTTTAATTTGGACATTTTCACAGCCTTGGAACTGTAAACTTGCAACTTAATAAATTCCCCTTTTTAAAAGCCATTCTGTTCCTGGTATACTGCATTCCAGTAGCTTGCCAACCAGAATACTGCCTAATAGGATATTCTAATTTTTAAAACGAAACATCAATTTAGCTTGCAGATTAGAGAAAAGGTGATTTGTTCCTCCAAGCAACTTAAGGAATTATTTTCAAAGATCAGAAACTATAAACAGTCTGTCTCAACCATACCACTGTGGTGGCAGGGAGAGTCTGCTGAAATTAAAGGCACTGCATCACTTTACACTGGTGAGGAGCTGTGGGACTGACAAGAGCCACATGCTCAGCAGGACAGGAAAAGCGCACAGAGTCTAGAGGCTTCACAGGAACATCTGACAACCTACTAGGTCACACCCTCAAGGAGACTTGATACTGGCTACTCTCTTCTCCTGAGAAGTGGGTCTGTCCAGTTTGGGAAAATCTCACTGGGGTCAGTAATATCTGAGGAGACCCTCCTCAAAAAAAAAAAAAAAAAGGCTCCATATGGTCAGGGCAAGAAACAGAAAAACAAGAGCTGTAAAATTCTAATCAGTTAAACAAAATTTACACTAGAGGTGTAGAATAAATTGAACTGAACGCAAAAAAAGAGATAGAGAACAAAGCCATTCAACAAGAAAATCCTAGGTAAAGAGTGAAAATAACCTCTAGAATAAATTAATTAAGGAAATCAAATGCCTAGACACCAACAAAAAAATAACGAGTCATACCAGGGAAAATCAAAGATACAGCCCAGTCAAAAGAACAAACCAAAACTTCAAATGAGACTCCTTTGAGTTGTTTCAAAGGAGTTGAAACAACTAATTCAGGACATTCAAACAGACATGTAAAATTTCATCAGAAACTATAAACAAACATATTTATACAGAGTTACCTGTAAGGAAAACAAAAATCTTTACAAGACATTTTAACAAAATGTATACAAAAAGTAGTGTACAACCATGATTCTAAAACTTGTTAGTAACTAAAACAACTGTCTCAAATTCACTTTGAAAGCAAAGCATAATTTACAAGTATAAATGTAAACATACCATCGGTCCCAAATCCTTTCAAATGAAATGGAACTATTTCCCCACTGAAGTACTCACTTAAACGTTTCAATGTGGGTATATAATTATATGAGTTCTCATTTTCACTTACTACATCTTGTTCTGTCAGTGTTACTGCCATTGGCAGGACAGAAGCCTTTTTACTCTCTTTACCACATTTAACTTATTCTCTGAATGAGTACACAATGTTTTAAACTAAGAAACTTTAAAGTGAAAACTCAACTTATTAAGAAGCGGAAAGTAGAAAGCTGTAATTCAATTTTCTACTATATCTTTACTAGAATGATACAAAGCACAGTCTATTTTTGTACAGGTGGGTTTTGTTTCCTAAAGACATGATTAGACATTCTGTTTTTATATCCATTTCTTAGATTCTAAACATGAAGACAACCCCTAAAAAGACAGAGACAGCAAAATGGTACAGGTAGTTCTCAACATTTTTCTGCCCTTAATTAGCAGAGAGAAATTACATATACTCTAATCAGTGAACATGGTGGGGGTGGAGGTGAGGGATGGAAGGAAGGAGATGGGACGCAGGGAACAACACTCTTTCCTGCCTCTAACTCTCAAAAAAGAACCTCTGACTGAGTGGAAAGAACACTACATTGAAAAAAGAAAGATTTGGGTTAATGCCCTGTTTCTGACAATTATTAGCTTTTTGCACTGGGCAAGTCATTTAATTTCTCCAATAAGGATAAAACTATTTCATAGAGTTGCCGTGGGGGAGATCATAAGATAATACATGAACAGTGCCCAGTACATTATTTAACATGTAATATATAACTCACTCCCCTCACCTGGAATGCTTCTATCCCTGTAAAATGAATAATTCAATTAGCTCAAAAAAAAAAAAAAAGGAAGGAAGGGCAATTTAAAGTTTTCATATCCTTTGAAACAATTCCACAACTAGAAATTTCCATTCAAGAAATAATCAGAGATTTATATATAAGGACATTCATTATAGTATTATTTCTATAAATACACAAACAACCATAAAATCCAAAAGAGTAGCATATATACATCAAAAAATTATAATACAACCATGGGAAAAATAGTTCAATTTAAAATTAAAGAAGACTATAATGCATAGTGTTTAATGCTCCCCACCAAATTGAAAGCATACATGTCAAAATATTACATAATACTACAGGTGATTTTTATTTTCTTCTAGGTGCTTTTCTAAAATGTCAACAATGAGCATATTATTTTTAAAGTTAGGAAAAAATATATTAGAAACAAATATATACATGTAACTTTTTAGAATGCAAGTGTAATATTCATCTAGATAGAGTTTTTACTTAAACCTTTCAGCCAATGAAGATACATGTATCTAATATTAGTTCAAAACCTACAGTGTATAAATATTTTAAAATTAAGTTAATTTAAATAATTTTTATGGCATAAATACTGACAACAGGTGGCAGGTAAGGAGGAGAAAACGGGGGTGGGGAGGACAAGAAGGACTATAAAAAAAAGTAGTAGAAATCATAGTAATAGTTTCCCTCAATCCAGCCTAAGTTGTTTAAGGAACGCACATTTGAAACAAAAACTAAAGAAAAAGTGTAAAATCCAGAAAGGCCACTCCCACCATGGGCAATGAAAAAAACGATATTATTAATTATGTTTATAGATACAAGTAAAATGCATTAGTATATTATAAATAACTACTAAGATTTGTTATAGTAGCAGCAGTATACAACTAAGAGTAATATGATGAAGGGTCTTTTATAGACTAAAACAGTTTTTACTCAATTGTGCTCCTTCCCTGATAATTAGTATAACCTCATGATTTGGCCCTAGAAAGGTCCTTGTAAAGACTGTGAACTCCAGAAACTAAGCCCAGTCATAAATGAAGTATCATACCAATGTCACAGATAGTTAAAGAAACCGAAACTTGCTGCACAGCAGCATGACGATAGAATATCCCACAAATACTTGGAAATAAGCTTTCCCCCTGAGAAGAATTAAATTAGAACACTTTCCCAGAAACCTAAAATATTATCGCAAAGTTCAAAGAATTCTAATATATCAATGTTGTGGTAGAAAGATTTGAAACAGCTTACACGTTTTCTTGGCTTTTGTAATAATAAAAAAAAGGGTGATTAAAACATATTAGAAAGGTGGTTCATTGATAGAATATTCACCTGCCATGTAAGAAACATGGGTTCAATTCCAGGTCCTACACACACACACACACACACACACACACACACACATACACACACACACACACGATATTAGAAAGGAAGAAAAGGGGGATTAAAAGTTTTAATCACCATAACAATATTTCAGACTACGGTTGGACTTAAACTTAAGAGGCTTATAAAGAAACAGATTAAGCGGAAAAACCAGGGTTACAATGAAAATAGCAAAAAGTTACAAGGTTTATGAAAATGTTTTAAATTCATATTAGTAAACTAGATCAAGATTAAAACTCAAAGGAAAGTAAAGGAAAAAGAATTATACTACATTTAAACCTAGATTCACAAAACAGAATGATATTCTTTGTATTCTTAAATATTTTTTCTTTATTCATGCTTTTTTACTTTAAAAAATATATCAGTAATTATTCAAAATGATTAGCCACATGTTTCCAATGAAGGAAATTTAAAACATTTGGTACTTGGGAGATGTCACTGCTTGCCTTTTGGGATACATCAATAAAAACAGCCCTATTTATATCGCACATCCCATTTAATTCCTAAATACTTTATAATCTGGCTCTGCCCCCATCACTCCACTGCAGTTTACTAGCTAAAGTAACCAAAGACATCCTATTGTCACATGTGTGGACCCTTTTAGGCCTTATTTTATGAGCCATTTCTGCTGCTCCTAATATTGTTGAACATTCTGTAATACATAGCTCTTACTAGATCATCCCTTCAAGTGTTCTCCATAGCCCTTAAGAGAGGACATGAGAGACATTCCAGGCTCCTCGGTAACCAATAATACTTGCTAACATATGCCAAACACATACATTAGAAATGTATGTGTTTTAATCCTCACAACCACTCTATATTATTATTCCTATATTATTCAAGAAGAAACAAAGTCTTCTACAGATTAAGCAAGATAACCAACATCACACAGTTCTAAGTGGCTCCAGGAACACACTCTTAAGTTCTACTGTACTCTTAAGTTCTATTGTAATGCAGTATTTCTTTCCACATTTGTCTCCACAATTAAACCACTAGCTCCTCAAAGTCAAGAAACCTGCCTTACGTGTACAAAGATTTTCTTTTTTCTTTTTTATGCTGGAGAGATGCAGATGCTCAAAAAATTGATCATGGTGATGAATACACAACTATGCAATGATATTGTGAGCCACTGATTGTACACCATGTACAGAATATGTGTATGTCAAGAATGTATGTTTGTTTGCTGATTACAATAAATATTAAAAAAAAAAAAAAAGGAAAGAAACTTGTCTTATTTAACTCTGTGTTCCCAGTATTTGGCACAACACTAAACAGAAAGCAGGTGCTCCAAAACTTCATGTAGAGCTGAAATGAACTATTAAAAATAAATCCATGACTAGGTGATCCTTACAAGTACCATTTTTCCAAATATCAATAAAAATCAGGTCTGAATCCCACTGAAATAAAAATAGTTATATGAAATTTTTTTAAAAATCAGGTCCGAAAGGCAAAGATACACAATGAACACCACTTTACATCTGGAGCAACATGAAAGATTCATAAATGATACTGTGTTCACTTAGTATCCATAATTTAGGTTTTATTTGAGGAAGCCCAAGAGCAATTCAGAACCAATCACTTCAAATGTGAAACAATATAAAGATTCCACTTTATTTCAATTTGTGAAAATTTAGAATTCTGAGAGAACCAGAACAACCAAAGATGATCTTTCTTTTATTATAATGCAGCTTACAAAGTAGGCAAGTAAAAAAACATATATTCAAATTCAATAGCCTTTCCAAATACCAGCAATAATCTAGAATACATTATAGAAAAAAAATTCCACAATAGCAAAAACTTTTTAAGTACCTAGAATACACCTTTTAAAAAATGCACATCTATGCAGAGATCTTTAAAACTTTACGAAAAAAAACCTAAGCTGTGTACTGTCTGAGAAGTAGACTGGTGAATGATCGTATACACTTATGATCGAATATTGTGCGGCTACAAAAAGGAACAAAGTCGTGAGGCATGCAATGATGTGAACGATCCTGTGGAACATTTGGTGAGGCAAAATAAGCCAGAAATGGAAGAACAATTACTGTATGGTCTCCTTTAGAAAATGCTTATATGAAAACAGGAGCCTAGATTGTAAGCTATTATAGCAGACAAATTTAGTCCGGAGTGGTCATTATTATTTCTGGATTTTGAGAGGCTGTTTTATATATATATATATATATATATAAAACATGGTATTTAGAGATAAGAATGAAGCTGATCATGTCGGGATTAAGGTAATTCAGAACACAGGGGTAAGGAAGATATTGTCTGTATTTTAGAACCTCACCTACTCTTTGAGACCAAAGGAAGAAAGGTTTATTTTGCCCGGAACCTAAATTTTCTGTAGCACATAATCTAACTCAACCTGTCGGAATAGCTCATTTGCACAATCGAAACACAGGGAGCTCAGAATAAGAATGAGAGGCTTTACACATGACATCCAGGGGTGAAAGTCTCCCTGGCAGACAAAACAGCATGGTACTGCCGCAAAGACACATATATCGATCAGTGAAGTTGAACTGAAATTCAGAAACATACTCTCAAACCAATAGCCTATGAACTTTTATGCAACAGTTTCATTTGTACACCATACAACCCATCCAAATGTACAAACCATGGCCGATTGACTTTGACAAGGCTTCCAAAGACTACTCACTTGAGAAAGAATACTCATTTCAACAAATGGTGTTGGGAGAACTAGACATTCATTGGCAAAACAATTAAAGAGGACCACTATCTCACACCATATAAAAAAGTTAACTCAAAATGGATCACAGACCTAAACATAAAGCCAGGACAGAAGAAAATGTAGGGAAGTGTCTTCAAAATCTGGTTATGCAACAGTTTCTTGGACTTTATGCCAAAAACTTAAGCAGCAAAAGAAAAAATAGATGAATGGGATGTCACAAAATTAAAAATTTCTGTGCTTCAAATGACTTTGCAACTAAAGTGAAAAGGCAACCTACTCAATGGAAGGAAATATTTGGAAATCATATATCCAAAAAGGGTTTAAAACCCATAACATGTAAAGAAATCTACAACTCAACAAAGAAAGGACAAACCACCCAATTTAAAAATGGGCAAAAGACTTGAAAAGATTTTTCTTCAAAGATGAAATATTAATGGCTAAAAAGAACATGAAAAGATGCATACCATCACTAGAAATTAGGGAAATGCAAATGAAAACCACAATGAGATCTCATTTCACACCCACTAGAATGGCTTATTACCAAAAAAAAAAAAAAAAAAAAACAGAAAATTAAAATTATGAGTGTTTGGAGAGGATGTAGAAAAATAGGACACCTACTCACTGTTGGTGGGAATGTAAAATGGTGCAGCCCCTATGGAAGACACTTTAGCAATTCCTTAGAAAGCTACATATAGAATTACCATATGACCCAGCAATCACATTACTAGGTATATACCCAGGGGAATTGAAAGCAGGGACTCAAACTGATGTTCACAGTGGTATATTCGCAAATGCCAAAAACGGAAGAGACCCAAGTCAACCAATGAATGGATAAACAAAATGTGGCATACACATACAATGAAATATTACACAGCTGTAAAAAAGAATGAAGTTCTGATTCATGTGACAACACAGATGAATTTTGAAGACATTATACTGAGTGAAATAAGCCAGAACACAAAATGACAAATATTTTAAGATCTCACTAATATGAACTAATTATAATAAACAAACTCATAGAATTAGAATCTAGACTATAAGGGTATAGACTGTGGTAGAGAATGCAGAGCTGATGGTTAATTTGTGCAGAATTTCTTTTTAGATTGATTATAAGGTCAGGAACTGGAAGATAGTGATGGCAGCACAGTACTGTGAATGTAAATAACAGTGCTGAATTACTTATGTGAATGGGGCCAAAGAGGAAATTTTGGGTCATGTATGTTACTAGAATGAAAGGTGAAAGATAAAACATGAGAGCAGGCCACGGTGGCTCAGCAGGCAGGAATGCTTGTCTGCGATGCCAGAGGACCCGGGTTCGATTCCCGGTGCCTGCCCATGTAAAAAAAAATAAAAAAATTAAAAAAATAAAAATAAAGATAAAACATGAGACGGTTTAACAGTGAATCATGTCATAGATGATAGACTGGAGTTAATAGGACAAGTATAAGAATATTCTTTCATGAATTGTAATAAATGTATGACACTAGTACAAAATGTTAATAACAGGCAAGTTATGCCAGCTTGAAAATATTATGTACCCCAGAAAAGCTATATTTTACTTCCAATCCAATCTTGTGGGGGCAGCCATTTCTTTTCATTTTGATTCTACACTGTAGGGTGGAAACTTGTGATTAGAGTATCTCCAGGGAGATGTGGCATACTCAATTGTGGATATGACCTTTAGATTAGATGGAGATGTGTCTCTGCCCATTCAAGGTGAGTCTTGATTTGTTTACTGGAGTCTTTTAAAAGGGAAAACATTTTAAAGTAAAAACAGAGATGCGAGCAGATGCAGACTCTTGGAGAACAGAAGTGACAGAGCCAACAGGAGACCCAGACAATTGGAGATGAAGAAAGAAAATGCCCCCACGGAAGCTGTTTGAAAAAAAAGCCAAAGACCCCAGCAGATGCCAGCCGCCTGCCTTCCCAGCTGACAGAGGTCTCCCAGACCCATCAGCCTTCTTCCAGGCATCTTTTCCTGGATGCCTTAGTTTGGACATTTTTATAGCCTTAGAACTATAAACTTGCAACTTAATGAATTCCCTTTTTAAAAGCCGCTCCATTTCTAGTATACTACATTGCAGCAACTTACAAACTCTGCATATGGGGGAAAAATTCACCCAAAGTAAACTATGAACTATTAATAGTTAATAGTACTATTTCAATATTCTTTTATCAATTGTAAACAAAGGTACCATACTAACACAAATATATAGGACTCTTTTTTACATGACTTTTTATTTTTTATAACTTTTTTCTAAATCTACAACTTCTCTAATTAAAAAACAATTTAAAATAATAAGAAACATTTTCAGATGCATTTTGGAAGAAAGAGTCAAGGATATAACAATAGGAAATTCTCTACCTTTTATGGTCAGGGTCCAAAACTTGCTTTTTATCTCCAAGTATTAATTTCAAAATCAAGGTTAAAAGTTAACATCCTCTTGATATTGTTCACATTTTAAAACTTCTCCTTTTGTATGAGACCAAAGGGAGAGATGTTTATTTGGTGCAAAATTTACATTTTGGGTAGTGCATACCAAACTTAATTTGTATGGTAATTAATTTGTAACTTAATTTGTTAGTCAGTGCCTAAGAGTCATCCCCAGAGAACCAACCTCTTTTGTTGTCAGATGTGGCCTCTCTCTCTAAGCCAACTCGGCAGCTGAACTCACTGCCTTCACTGCTCCCCAAGTGGGACATAACTCCCAGGGTGTAAATCTCCCTGGCAAAGTGGGGCAGAACTCCAGGATGAGCCGGGACCTGGCATCATGGGATTGAGAAAGTCTTTGTGATCAAAAGGGGGAAGAGAGAAATGAGACAAAATAAAGTTTCAGTGGCTGAGAGATTTCAAACAGAGTCAAGAGGTTATCCTGGAGGGATATAGATATCCCTTTTTAGTTTATGGTTTATTAGAGTGGCTGGAGGGAAGTACCTGAAAACTGTTGAGCTGTGTTCCAGTAGCCTGATTCCTGAAGATGACTGTATAACAATGTGACTGTGTGATTGTGAAAACCTTGTGTCTGATGCTCCTTTTACCCAGGGTATGGACAGACAAGTAAAATTAAAATATGGATAAAGAATAAGTAAATAATAGGGGGGACAAAGGGTAAAATAAATTGGGTAGATGGAAATACTAGTGGCAATGAGGGGGTGGGGTAAGGTATGATATATATGAGTTTTTTCTTTTTTCTTTTTATTTCTTTTTCTGGATTGATGCAAGTGTTCTAAAATATGATCATGGTGATAAATACATAAGCACGTGATGATACTGTGAGCCACTGATTGTTCACCATGCGTGGAATGTGTGTGTGTGAAGATTTAGCAATAAAAATATTTTTTAAAAATTCTTCTGTTGGTCATTTAGGATCAGCTGTTAGTAAAATAAAGAAGCTACCTGAGTTTCTAGTAGTAGTCAGCACTCAGCTGCAAGAACAAAATCATTCTGATGCCATTTATGTGAAATTTTGAAATCATTCAACCCAAACATAGTATTGATGAAAAAGAGCAAACTACATAAACATTTATCTCTAAGCTACGTATGCTCAAGACATGCCTGAAACCATTGTTCACCAAAATAGTAACAGTACTTTTACCTATAATAAAATTTCAAATTCTTTTTTACTTTTTTTTTTATATTTTTCTACGTTAATTTTTTTTTTGAATAATGATTATGAATTGGTAATTTACCAGACAAAACATCTTATATTAAGTAAATAAAGGAGATCTAACCTCAAACTCATGAATTTATAATCAACCAATTTTACTTTTTGTTCATAAGTGCTTTCTTGAGGTATAACCGACAAACAATAAACTGCATATATTTAAAGCGTTCAATTTGAGAGTTCTGATGCATTTATATGCCTGTAAAATCATCACCACAATCAAAGTAATAAACACATCCCTAAAAGCTTCCTGCTGACCCTTTGGAATCTCTCCTTTCCCACCTCCACCAAACCCTGGTCCCACTCACATGTAACTAATGATCTACTTTCTGTCACTATAGATGAACTTGCATTTTCTAGAACTTCATATAAATGGAATCACACAATATACACTATTTTTTTCTAGCTTCTTTTACACAGCACAATTATTCTGAGTTTCATCCAATTACTACCTCACTCCCTTTTCACTGCTGACTAGTATTCCATTGCATGGATAAACAATTTGTTTAAGAAATCACCTATTGACGGACACTGGTAGTTTCCAGTTTTTGGCTATTACAAAGATACTGTGAACATTCATTAATAAGTCTTGGATGTATGCTTTCATTTCTCCTGGCTACTCAAGAACAGAATGACTGGATCAAATAATAGATGTGTGGTTAACCTGTTAACAAGTTTAAATTTCCTGAGTTTTCTTCCAATTCAAGGTGACAGACAATAAACTCAATTGAAAATTTTTCATTAGTTTTTCTTCAGGTTTAAGTTTCATGGCACATCTGAAGAGTCTAATACTTACTTATCAAGGAAATCCTTGTCCACTACAGCAGAGATGTCCAGAAGAGGATTTCCCATTCCAAAAAGAATATTTTCACTAAAAAAAGAAGACAAAGTATAAGCACATATTAGAAATAACTCGGAAAGTAAGTCAATGTGTAAAATGGACACAAATAACAAAAATAAATACAATCAATCTCAATTTATTAAAATTTTTATTTGCCATTATATATAGGACATTTTAGATGTAACCCAAAGTCAATTAGAAAAGACGAATGACTTAAATTGTATGGAATAAAATATAACCAAAGAAGAAACCAGATCATGGGATTTTTTTTCATACTCTTTAGCAGCTAAAGATTTAAGCTAATTAATTTCAGTGTTCCATTACAACAAAGTTTCATGCTTAACATGATGAATTACTATCTTTCTCTCTACCAGGTAAGAAACTTGACTACTGAAAGTTACCAGAGAGCATGCAACAAGTCTTAGAGAAGCCATATGAGTGTCCCCACCCTTGATAAACTGAGTAGCAGTGGTGGGACCTTCACAACAGGTATCATAGGTGATATAATTTTCAAGCAAAGGATTTCAGGATTCTCCACTGTAAGTAAACCACAGACAACAAATCAATCTCACAGCATTTAAAACCAGAATACCACAGTTGGAAGGTAGTTTTACAGTTTGAGAAAGTCTACTTTCCATAACTGATCTCAGTGTTTTAGTTTCCTAGCCTCTAAAATAGATACCTTGCAATGGGTTGGCTAAAACAACGGAAATTTATTGGCTTACAATTTTAAGACTAGAAAGTCCAAAATTAAAAGTGTCAGCAAGGCAATGCAATTTTCCCCAAACCCGCATTCTGAAGCTGGTTGCCAGAGATCTGGGGCCCTTGGCTTCTCTGTCACATGTTAGCATCTTCACCTATCTCTTCCGGGTTCTGCTGACCTCAGGCTTCTGGATGTTCCCTGTGGCTTCTCCTCCTGTGTCCAATTTCCTTGGCTTAGAACTTAAGCATTCATTTTGGGGACACCTTAACCAAAAACATCTTCATTTGTTTTTACAAATGGTTTCACACTCATAGGACCAAAGTTTGGGACATGAATATGCCTTTCGTGGGGGACATGATTCAATCCTCCACAATCTATCCTCTGGACTACATAAAGGCATATTCTTCCCACATGTAAATACATTCATTACACCACAACATTCCAAAAGGCTTATGCCATTTTAGAACAATGCTAAATATAAAGTCTTATCAAAACCAGTTATGGATATGGTCCTTCTTGAGGTAAAATTCCTCTCCATCTCCGGACCTAAAAAACAAGTTAACTGCTTGCAATATACAAGGGTAGAACAAGCATAGGATAAACAGTCCCATTCAAGAAGGAAAACAGGGGTCACAAGTTTGAAACCAAGCAGGGATTTTAGATGTATATTTCAAGGTCTGTGATCTCAAAGTCTGAAAATTATCTATGGATCAATGTTTTGTCCTCGGGGCCTTTTGGAGAAGTAGTTCCACTGGTTCCAAGCACTTGCCCAATGACCATGTGCTCCTTCCCCACCCCAACACTGGGATGAAAACCCCACATTCTCCAAGCATGTGAATGGTGGCCCGGCTCTCTGCAAACACAGAGGCAGAGGTTCCACCATCACCAAGTATTGGCACGCTCCCTAAAAAACGGTGCACAAGGCCTATCCCCAGAGCAGATGGTTGGCTCCCTTAACCACAGAGTAGGACCTGCTCCTGTTGGTGGCCTGCTGCTTTTTCTTTTTTTTTTTTTTTAACATTTTTTATTGTGAAATATGATATATACAAAAAGTAAAAAAAAAAAAAATTATTTAAAAAGGAGCAATAATTTTCAGAGTACACTTAAACACGTAGTTACATAACAGATTTCAAAGTCTGATATAGGTTACCATTCCACAACTTCAGTTTTACTATCTAGCTGCTCCAAAACACCAGAGGCCAAAAGAAGCATCAATATAATGATTTAGCAGCCATACTCATCTGTTAAATCCTATCTTTTCTATTACAATTTCTCCATCTCCTTTGATCTTACTCCCAATCTATAGGGGTCTTTGGGGTATGCCCATTCTAAATTTTTCATGTTGGAAAAGGGGTATTGACTATATAGGATATGGGTTTAGAATTAGTTGATATTCTTGGAGAGGCTGGTCCCTCTGAGTTAACAAGAATGATACCAATTGGGGTTTGGGAAACCATGGCATTTAGCAATATCCAGTTGAAGTTAACATAAGAGTAGCCTCCAGAATACCCTCTCAGCTCCATTTGAACTCTCTTAGCCATTGATACCTTAATTTTGCTACATTTAATTTCTCCCTTCTGTTTCAAAATGTGCTGTCGATCCCACAGTGCCACAGCCAGGCTCATTTCTGGGAATCATGTCTCACGTTTTAGGGAGATTTTGACCCCTGATGTCCTGTACCATGTTCAGTGGAGAGGAGGGAAGAGTAGTAATTTTCTTTGAAGAGTTGGGTTTAGAGAGAGGCTAATATGAGGAACAAAAGAGATTTTCTGGAACCAACTCTTAGGGATATTTTTAAGTACTCTTAGCTTCCCTGCTACAAAAATGAGTTTCATAGAGGCAGTCCTTAAAATCAAGGGCTTAACAACTCTGCAAGTGAAATCACTGCCCTCTCCACTACACTGGACATGACATCCAGGGGTCAAAGTCTTCTTGGTGGCATGGGAGATGTCTTCCCGAGATGAGTCTGGTCCTGGCACTGTGCAATCAACAATTGCATCCTGACCAAAAGGGGGAAAAGACTGAGACAGTTCAAATAGACTCAAGAGGCTACTCTGTAGTTCACTCTAACACAAACTTCAGTTAGACATTGCTACCTATCATAACTTGCCAAACCCCAACCAAAACCATTCCAGCCAATCCTAAAGAACACCCAGAGCAATATATAAAATTCTACAAAAGTTCCATGCAGTAGGGGTAACTTCTCAGAAATCTACAACTTCCAGATGGATCCTTGGACCAGATAAGTCCTGAAATCTAGAGAGGCCAGCCTCTCCAGTACATCAACTAGTTCAATCTCCCTACTGCATATTATCGACAGCCCCTTCCAACATGAAAAAGTTAGAATGGGTACAGCCCAAATACCCCTAAAGAGTGTGATAGAAAGATCAAAGTGATGGTGGAGTTATACAGAGAAGGTAGGGTTTAACAAACGAATATGATTGTTGAATCACTATAATGAAATTTCTTTTAGTCTCCAGTATCTTAGAGCAGCTAGAAGTAAAAACCTAAAATTGTACAATTGTAACCCATACTAAACTCTGAAATCTGCTCTACAACTAATTGTTGTGCTGTGCTTTGAAATTTATTTTTTTGTATATATGTTATCTTTCAAAAAAAATTTTTTTAAGCTGATTATGATGACAAAAAAATATTTATTCCTTCTAGCCTCCTATGTTCTCAGGAAAAATCTGAGAGGATGGTATGGTAGCCCATGACAAACTCTGGGAACCATTCTGTAACTTCTTGTTGAAGAATGCTTTGAAAAATATTGCTTTTTTTCCTTCCTTTGCCTTGTTTATATATGTCATATTATACAATTTTAAAAGGTAAAAAAATAAACAAGGGCTTACCCTATTTTCTTGGGAAATCCTAATGTTTGAGAGAGGACCACGGGTTTTCCAGGCGGTAAAGTTTAGTAGTTCCATATTTTTCTCAGTCACTCAAGGGACTCTACCAATACTTTCTAATTATCAGTCCTCCATAATCTGGGATACATCAGGTATTATACTAAGCAATACAGAATTGTAAGACCTCATTTTCATTCTGGGCTCCGTGTGTGTGGGTTGTTTTAATGAGCTTTCCAGGCAGGTTGATTTAGATTGAGCTTTACAGAAGATGTAGGCTTTAGATACAATAAACCTTTCTGTCTTTGGTCTCATGCAATAGGTGAACCTCTAGAATACATACACTATCAGCCTTTGCCTTTTATTCTGATTGAACTTAGTCCCAAGCAGATTGGCTTCATTTTTATCTCTAATTGAAGCCTGATTCTTTTCAGTTACTTTAACAATTGCTATACTGTTGCAATGTTGACTTTCAGAGCTGCAGAATTCCAGCTCTGAATATTAGATGCCCCAGGGGTATACAACATTCCAGAAAAATACCAGTTTATACATATATAGCTCAGAATCTAGAAATGCACTTACAACACAGGACAGTGTGACTGCTATAAGAGCTTACAATTTAGGCTTCAGTTTTCTTATATGTATTTTTTAAAAAAGACCATACTATATTTGTTCTTTTGTTTCTGGTTTATTTTGTACAGCACAACATCCCCAACATACATCCACTTTATTGCATACCTCATGACTTCATTCCTTTTTGTAGTAACAACAATATCCCATATGTATACATCACAGTTCACCATGCTTCTTCTCAATCATTGTGCCCTTTGGCCCCTCCATATATTGAGCTTCACAGATAATTTCAAAAGTAAACAATCTATTTCTACAGTGCCCTCCTTTGGCTGTACAATCAACAGCACTCTCAATTCTGGAGCTTTAATTGGCCCAAAGAGATAAAGAATGGATAAATAAGGCCTCATCAAGTATCAAATCTAAACTCCCCCTACCTTTTGTCCCTCGCCCCTCAACCCCCGCCAATTATTAGCCCAACATTTCTGTGGTACTTAAGATGTCTTCCTTTTAACTATAGGCCATAACATGCAATATCAGTTTCCCCCTAGAAATCTCTATTATTAACTCTTTATACAAGAGCAAACTTTTGACATAGTTCATGCAAGAATTTATCTATAATTGTAGAATTAATCAGTGGGATACATGGCTCTATGCAACCACTTTCAATTGTAGTCACCTTCAATATGGCAATATTACTTATTATCCCCATTAATAAACTTCCGTCATTTCTATCTGTTTCCTTACATTTAAGTTCAATTTCAATGGGTAACTATTCACCTATCTCTAGCTCCTGCATATCTCTAAGTCTCCTATAATCTACATTATAAACCAATGAGTTTATCTTTACCAGAGTCATAACAGCAAAATCAAACAGTACCTATTCTTCTGTGTCTGGCTTATTTCACTCAGCATTATGTCCTCAAGGTTCATCCATCTTGTCATATGCTTTGGGACCTTAGTTCATCTTATTGACACATAATATTCCATCATACGCTGTTCTAGTTTGCTAGCTGCTGGAATGCAACGCACCAGAAATGGAATGGCTTTTAAAAAGGGAAATTTAATGAGTTGCTAGTTTATAGTTCCAAGGCCGAGAAAATGTCCCAATCAAAACAAGTCTATAGAAATGTCCAATTTAAGGCATTCGGGGAAAGATACTTGGTTCAAGAAGGCCAGCGACATTCAACGTTTTTCTCTCAGCTGGAAGGGCACATGGCGAACAGGCTCAGGGTTCTTCTCTCATCTGGAAGGGCATATGGCAACCATGGCATCATCTGCTAGCTTCTCCTGGCTTCCTGTTTCATGAAGCTCCCCAGGAGGCATCTCCCTTCTTCATCTCCAGGGTCGCTGGCAGGTGGACTTCAGCTTCTTGTGGCTATATCATTCTGCTCTGCTCTCTCTGAATCTCTCATTCTCCAAAATACTTCCTCTTTTATAGGACTCCAATAAACCAATCAAGACCCACCCAAATGGGTGGAGACATGTCGTCCCCTAATCCAGTTTACCAACCGCTCTTGACTAAATCACATGATCCAGGGAGATGATCTGATTATAGTTTCAAGCATACAGTATTGAATAGAGATTATTCTACCTTTATGAAATGATATTTTGATTAAAACATGGCTTTTCTAAGGGGCATACTTCCTTTCAAACCAGCACATTCCACTCTCTGGCCCCTAAAAAAGACATGTTTTTTCCATATACAAATTCATTAATTTCATAACAACATCAGAAACCTTAAACCTTTCAGTAGCAATACAAATGGAGTACAAAATTAAAGACAGTATAAAATCTCATCAAGTCAGTTACAGGCATGGTCTGTCCTAAGGCAAAATTTTCTACATTGCTCTGGACCTTTGAAAATTCATAATAAGTTATTTGCTGCCAACATACAAAGGAGGAATATTCATAGGATACAAATACACATTTCCATAGGGAGGAAGGAACACAGGGGTCACCGAACCCATACACTTTCGAAAAACTGCAGGGCAAAGTCCATTAGTTTTTCAAAGTCTGAGAGTCATTTATCCTCAGGGCTCTAGAAAGCGGCAGTCCCACCCTTTCCAAGGGCCTACACAGAGGCCTGCCTCTCTCCAAATGCAACTTTGGGGGATATTGGGAAGACCACCTTTCCCTCGGCTCCACCCTCTCCAAGCACTGGGGCCACACCTAGACTCTCTGCCATCTCCAGGGCACACATTCAACCCCTCCATGTGGTGGCAGCCAGGTTCTCCCCAACCCCAAGGAATGTGCTTCACCCTTTCCAAGGCCTGAGGCGGCATGACTCTTCCACTGCAATGAGGTGGAAGGCCCATCCTCTGACTTTGGGGCAAACTCACCCTCTCCACAGGCTTGGGTGGGTCCGCTCTCCTGGCCCAAGGCTTCTTGACTTCAGACCTCAGTCTCCATGGTTTTGCCTCTGAAGTTATTTTTCCTCCAATGTGTCCCTTCTCTGGACCCCTCAGTCCAGACTGGCAGCGGCTCTGTTTATACAGGTCTCACAGCACTCTCGTCGGCTTTCTATGCAGTAGTGTTGGATCATGCCCATCAGACATAAGGAGTATCCACAAATCCTTCCTGGATAACTCCATGTTCGATCCTGACTTTCTCTGAAATGGCTGACTGGTTCCACATTTGGTTAAATCCTCACACAGGGCACTATTCTCTGGGGTCTCCTTTCCTGGAAGCCCAGAATTTTCTAGGACATGAATTTCTGCTTTCTTTGTACCCAAGAGTTCACTTTTCAGCTTATCTCTCCCCAGTCGCATTTCATTATAGGCTGCAAGGAAAAACCAGGCTGCATTTTCCACATTTAATTTGGAGATCTCTTCTGCTAAATATCCAAGCTCATAGCTTTTAAAATCTGCCTTCCAGCCAAAGCCACTAGTCAATTCTGCCAGATCATCTGCCATTTTAAAACAAGGGTCGCCTGCCTTCCAGTCTCTAATAACATGGGCCTCATCTCGTCTAAAGCCTGGTCAGAGGTATCTTTAGAGTATACATTCTACCAACAGTCTCTTCAAAGCATTTTAGGCCTTCTCTATTAAGCTTTTCACAACTCTTCGAGAATCTTCCCCTTATCCATTTAAAAAGCTGTCCCAACATGTTTGGTATTTGCAAACCGCAGCAGCAGAACCCCACTCTCCAGTACCAAAATCTGTACCCAAGAGTTCAGTTTGCATTCCAGCAGCTAGCAAACTAGAACATACGTATATACCACATTTTGTTTATCCAGTCATCTGTTGACGGTCACTTAGATTGTCCCATCTTTTGGCAATTACAAACAGTGCTGCTATAACATCGGTGTGCAATGGTATTGCCGGGTCACAGGGCAACTCAATAGTTTTCTGAGGAACTGCCAAACTGTTTTCCACAGCTGCACCATTATATAGTCCCACCAACAGTGAATAAGTGTTTCAATTTCTCCACATCCTCTTCAACACTTGTAGTATTCTGTTTGTATAATAGCAGCCACTCTTATAGGTGTGAGGTGATCTCATTGTCTTGATTTACATTTAAGCATCTTTTTATGTGCTTTTTAGCCATCCGTATTTGCTCCTCAGAGAAATGTCTATTCATATCCTTTGCCCATTTTAAAATTGGGTTATTCGTTCTTTTGTTATTAAGCTGTATAATTTCTTTATATACACAGGATATCAAACCTTTATCTGATAGGTGACTTCCAAATATTTTCTCCCATTGAACTGGCTGACTCTTTACCTTTTTGACAAAGTCCTTTGAGGTACAGGAGCATTTGATTTTGAGGCGTTCCCATTCATTTATTTTTTCTTTCACTGCGTGTACTCTGGGTGGAAAATTTAAGAAGCAACCTCCTATTACTAGATCTTGAAGTTGTTTCCCTATATTTTCTTCTAGGAGTTTCATGGTATTGGCCCTTATATTTAGGTTTTTGATCCATTTTGAATCAATTTTTGAATAGGGAATAGTGGTCCATTCTCTGGGCTACTGATACCCAGCTCTCCTATGCCCATTACTGAAAAGACTATTTTGTCCCAGTTCAGTGGATTTGGGGACCTTATTGAAGATCAACCAACCATAGATGTGGTGGTCTATCTCCACACTCTAGATTCAGTTCCATTGATCAATACTCTATATTTATGCCAATATCATGCTGTTTTGACCACTGTGGCTTTACAATAAGTTTTAAAGTCAGGAATTAGTAGTTCTCCCTCTTCAGTTCTTTTTTATGATATTTTTAGCTATTTGAGGTCTCTTTTTCTTCCAAATAAATTTGATAACAAGCTTTTCCAAGTCTTCAATGTAGGTTGTCAGAACTTTGATCGGAATTGCATTGAATCTGTAGATCAATTTGGGTAGAACTGACATCTTAACGACATTCAACCTTCTTAACCATGAGCACGGATTCTCTGTTCATCTATTTAGATCTTCTTTGATCTATTTTAACAATGTCTTATAGTTTTCTGCATATAAATCCTTAACATCTCTGGTTATGCTTGTTCCTAGATATTTGATTCTTTTGCTACGGTGAATGGAATTATTCCCTTAATTGTCTCCTCAGGTCTTTGCTTGTGTATAGAAACATTACTGATTGTTATATATTAATCTTGTATCCTGCCACTTTGCTGATTTTATTAGTTCAAGTAGCTTTGTCATAGATTTCTCAAGTATAGGATCACTTCATCTGAAGGTAATCAAAGTTTTACTTCTTTCTTTTCTATTTGGATGCCTTTTATTCCTTTCTCCTGCTTGATTACTCTTAGCTAAAACTTCTAGTACAATGTTAACTAATAGCAGTGACAAATGCATTGTCTTGTTACCGATCTTAGGGGGCATGGTTTCAATCTCTCAACATTAAGTATGATGCTAGCTATCGGTTTTCATATATGCCCTTTATGATATTGAGAACGTTTTCTTCAATTCCTACCTTTTGAAGTTTTGTTTATTTTTGATGCTGTATGGCAGGGGTCACATTTCATTCTTTTTCCATGAAAGTATCCTGTTATTGCAGCATTTGTTGAATTTTTTTGTTTGTTTTTCTTTCTTTCTTTGCTTGCTTGCTTGTTTTGGGGAAGTACATGGTCCAGGAATTGAGCCCAGATCTCCCGCAAGGAAGGTAAGGATTCTACCAATGAACTATCCTTGTACCCATTAACTGAGATGATCATGTGATTTTTCCCTTTTGATTTGTTAATGTTTACATTGATTGATTTTCTTATACCGAACCACCCTTGCATTCCTCATATAAACCCCATTTGATTGTGATACACAATTCTTTTAAAATAGCATTAGATTCAGGCAGGCATACAGCCCTAGCAGGGATGGGAAGCCAGTGGCTGCAGTGGCGGGAAGGTGGAAGCTGCCCATTTCTTAACTGTCACTCCTCCTGGCTGACACACAGGCTGTAAGGCCTGGGTCATGTTGGGCTGCACTGTGCAGGGCTCCCCAGGAAGCGGACAGACTGGAGATGCAGGAGTACATCATGACTGTTAGTGAGGCTTTCTGATCTTGGAGAGGTGATTCATCTTTGGGGAATTAAACAGCACATGGTACATGTGAAGATCTCTTGGCACTTTAATGTGGAAATCATTGATCACCTTGCTCTTTGTGCCTATTCTGTGCTGGCAAGGGAGAGTGCCCAAATGAACCAGGTATCACAGCAACTCAGTACTCCAAGAGTGAAAAGAGTAAGTGTTATCCATTCTCAGGCACGTGGCAATGGCTTAGAGGAGGTTCCTCAGTTGGTGCCCACTGGCTCTGGTAGAGGAGGCAAAGCTGTGCCTCCCAGTAAGCAGAGCAAAAAGAGCTCACCCATGGATTGAAACAGCAACAAATGTCATCAATGCAGAGAAAACAACAACATGGCTGGGGAAAAGAGCTCATTGAAAAGCAAGCCGAAAGCAGAAGATAAACTACAGAAAGTAAATCAGCTAAAAAAAAAAGAGAATGAACAGTTGGAAGCAAAAATTAAATTGCTGATAAAGGAATGAAGTGCACCCATGAGCACTGAAAATACAGCAAAGTCCAATAATACAGGACAGTAGACCTCACCTTTTTCAAACTTCACAACTTGTGGCTTGAACATTAAAGGTATGACCTTTTACATCACTCATATCAATGGCTGAATGTTGTCTTGTTCCATTATTCAAAGATCCATTGAAAACTGTTTTCTAAGATGAGCACTGAAGAGTTCATTAGCTAAAAATGTTAGCTGTGTAATTTGAATATGTGGTTTTAAATTATATGGATTTTTGGTGGAGATCAAAAACCAAACATTTTTAAAGTATGTGGTAAAAAATATATATATATCCTAGACCTTGAAGTTCTTGATAAATCTTGACTTCCCAAGAAATGCTTTTTCAGGTGGACAAAAGGAATAGGAACTGGCAGGTTATACAGAAGGTTCCTGAGTTTTAATGGATATGATTCATTGGATTAAGAACAGTTGAATACCATCTACATTAACATATTTATTATTTTTTCCTAAACTATGTATTAAAAACCCTTAGGACAACAGAAAACAATCACTCTGTAATTTGGAATGATTTTATGTATGACACAATCACTATTTTAGCATGAGTAATGTCTTCCCCAACAATTACAAGTTGATTTTTAATAGTGATACCTGGTTAAGTAAAGAGCTCTCACTGCATTTTAAAGGCAGATGCAGTCAGTTGATTTAAAGATAATAACATTTAGGAAGCAAATAGATTTTGTTTTTTGTTTTTATAAAAATATAACCTGTTAGAATTATACTTTTGGGGTGCCTTTGGATTATTAGATTGGCATTTTTTTTCCTGAAAAAATCTCAGTAGTTTAGATAAACTCACATACCAAAATTTCAGTTTCTGCTGATGTCAGTAAAATAAGCATTTTTTTTTATACCATTTCATAGCCAGGTCAGTAAACAAAATGTCGTAACAGTTTGACCAGACAAGCTACTGATTAGGATTTGGAATATTAATTCAGGTAGTTTCTACCATATTCAAAGTAACTGTCATGTGGCTATGATTTCTAAAGGCAAGCTTTTTTGTAAGGATGATATTGGTTTGATCGTATCAAACTGATGATTAGAAAAATGTATCATTCACGTCATGCCATCTCCAAAAATGTGGGAAAAAAAAAAACTTGAAAGTGTAAGGTTTTAACCTTGAATTTATTTCACTTAAATACACCTTTCTGTTTTGTTTTTGTGGCTTTTCTTTTCCTAGTGGCTCTTCTTCCAGACTTTTTGTATCACTGCTTCCATTTTTTTCATTTGTATGCTTTTATGACTCATAAGGTATTTAAGAAAGGAAGTACTGATAAAACTCAGGATATTAATATTTTTGTTGAGACTCAAAAAATGCCAATCACTAAAGTAAGGGATCTCTAGAGTCTAGCTTATGTATCAATTTGGTAGCTTTGATTGACCTTATTAACTGTACAGGTTTTTTGTTGTTGTTTCTTTAAGCACATTTCTAGCTCATATTTGTTGGCTTTTTTGCATTTTTTTGTGTGTGCCTGGGTTGATGATAAAAGACTATGGTAACTCTGGTTTAAAAATTTGTATCACTAGGTATCTCGTTTACATATGGTAATTTTTAGCCACATTGCTTGTCATACTAGGACTTGGGACACTGCAACCAGAATGAAATTCAGTGTAATTCATGTTGCATCCTCGGATTGGTGGCAGAGTGCTAACTGTGCTGTTTTCCTAGGCAGAGGACAACCTGACAGTATCCTATAACTCAGCAAAGCCATTATTAGGGCTGGGAGCCCCTTGTGACTATAAGTCAGGAGCCTATATTATCCCATATGAGATGCTGTCTAGGAAGGTTAATTCCCTATAGAGCCAGGAAACAGATGGGGGTTTCTGTCCAACACCAGTTTACTTTGGTGGGAGTACTGGTCTACTTTAAAGGTTGGTAAGTGTTTGAATAGCTTACCCACAGAGTCCTACTGAATCTTCAATAGCTCACTGATGTTATATAATGAGCCTAATTTGAGATGCTATTGGCATACCTTAAGCAACTATCATATGTAGTTGTTAGTGGCATTTTATCTCTTATTCACTAAAAATGCTCTTTCAGGAATTGATGTCCTTATGGAATTTATGGTTACCAATGATATGAATTGAGTCAACTATCTTAAAAAGGAAGCTTTAGAGAAACTATCCAGATGTGTACTCAATATTTCATCAAGACACAAGATTGGAACTTTTTATTTCAAGCTTTTATCTATCCAAATCAAAACTTAAGCATAAACAATAAGTTAGTTATGCATACAACAAAAATGTTAGCCAGTGTCTTGACTAACTTACTGAACTGGCTAAAAATTAAAGCTTTTAGCTTAGTAGATATATCAGCATAAAATTGAGGAAAACTAGAGAATAATTTAGAGCTTTGGAAATTGTAAAATGATGTAACTTTTATAATATGCATTATCTCTGAATCATTAGGATTTGATCTGCCTTTGTGGGCAGTTCCAGTGGTTTAGTAACGAGGTTTTGCTATAAATCTAGCTGCATCAGAGTCTCCTGGGATCAATGCTTTTTGACTGGTTTTAGCTGCAGATGTTAAGATGAGTACAGCTCTTCCTGCTGTCTGGCTCCTGTGGACTTTCTTACTAAGAAGTAGTAAGATTTAATAAATTAAGACCTGATTTTTTAAATTCAGGTGATGAGTGTGAAATTCTCAAATTTACACTGTTAGAAATAGGTGCAATTTAATAGTTGATATTAAAAGAAAAACCAGCTGCTTTTGATATTTCTTAATATCCATTAGAGGACTTGAAACCTTGTACTTAACTTTTATTACTAGGTGTGCTTTCTGATGCCTTAGAAATAGAGAAATTTGTTTTTCCGTTTGATAAAAGTTAGGAAGGAAAAAACCTACTCTACAGCTATTAGATCTGCCTCTCAGAAAAAAATAGTAATGGTTTTTTTTATTCCTGCCTTTCCTCAGTTTGTGAGATTACTCTGTTTTTTTTTCAAACATAACTTTACTTTTCAATGAGTTTGAAATTAAGAAAAAAACACTTTGGAACCAAAAAAAAAAAATGTCATTGGATTCAACCTGCTAGTATTTCATTCAGATTCTTTGCATCTGTGTCTGTTAGAGAGACTGATTTGTAGTTTTCCTTTCTTGTGTCCATCACATTTTGGTACTGGAATGAGGTTAGCTTCATAAGAACAGTGAGGTAGCATTCCTTTTTCATCAGTTTTTTTGAAGAGTTTGAGCAGAACTAGTGTTAGTTCTTTTGGAATACTTGATACAACTCCCCTGGCCCTAGGCTTTTCTTCCATAGGAAGATCTGAGATAATTAATTGAATCTCTTCACTTGTAATGGTCTTTTGAGATCTTCTATTTCCACTTGAGTCAGTGTAGGTAGTTAGTGTGTTTCTCGGAATTTGTCCTTTACATCTAAGTTGTCTAATCTGTTGATATATAGTTGCTGATAGAATCCTCTTACGATTTTTAAAATTTCTTTAGGGTCCATTTTTAAATTTCCTCTTTCATTTCTTATTTTGTTTATTTGTATCCTCTCTTTTCCTTTGTCAGCATCGATGTCAACATCGATTTTATTGATTTTTCTCAAATAACCAATCTTTGGTTTTGCTGATTCTGTGGGGTTTTTTGCTCTCCAGTTTATTTCTGCTATAATCTGATACTTCTCTTTTTCTATGTGCTTTGAGGTTACTTTGCTATTCTTTTTCTATCTCCCCCAGGTGCATGGTCCTTGAGTTTTGCTCTTTTTTTTTTTTTTAATATTGGCATTTAGAGTAGTAAATTTCCCTCTCAGCACTGCCTTTGCCACATCCCATAACTTCTGATACAATGCACTCTCATTTTCATTCATCTCCAGATATTTATGTGTTTTCTCTAGCAATTCCTTCTGTAGCCCACTAATTGTTTAAGAGTGTGTGGTTTAATCTCCATGTATTTATTCTACTTGGAGTTCGATGGGCTTCTTTGATTTGCATATTTATGTCTTTTATAGGAGTTGGGAAGTTTTCTCCCTTATCTCTTCAACTAACCTTTCTGGACCTTTACTCTTCTCTTCTCCTTCTGAAACACTGATGATTCTTACATTTGTGCTCTCTGTGTACTCCATAACTTCCCTGAAATCCTGTTCCATTTTTCCATCTTTTTTTGCCATTTATTCTTTTTCCATTCGAATTCAATCATCCTGTCTTCTCACTCACTTATTCTATCTTACACCTTTTCAAATCTGCTGTTATATGTCTCTAGCATATTTTGAATTTGGTCTACAGTGTCTTTCATCTCTGTGAAGTCTTCTATTTTTCTATTTATTCTTTCAAATTCTTTTTTATGTTCTTCCAACATCTTCTTGATATCCTTCATGAGATTATGAAAGTCCTTAATCAGTTGTTTAAATTTCATGTCCCCTTTGGTGTTTTAATCTGGTCATTTGACTGGGTGATATCTACTTAAATTTTCACATGCATTATGATTTTCTGTTGTGTCTGGGGCATTTGTTTACTTAGATGTAGTTATTTTGTAAGTATCCTTAACTTGTATAAGGTGTTTGTATTTGTTTGGGTTTGCCTTGAAGGTTCCCTTTTGCGCTTAGTTTGTCAGTAATTACTCTCCAAACCAAGACCCAGATCTCATGGCAGGGATTCATTTCAACTTGAGGTTTACCAACAGATGGCACTCCTAGCACCACTTCCCCTCAGCCCTGCTTCTCCCCAGCTGTAGCGACTGGTTGAGCTAGATGGCACTGGGCAGGATGGCTATTTTCAATACCCGGCAGGACACTGGTCCCAGCAGGCAGAGAGGGGCTTCTCATTCCTTGCGGAACCAGCCAGCTGTGCATATGGGAGAGGGGCACTAGCTTCCATGGCTTGGGAAACTTACATTTCTATGTGGGAATCTCAGCAGCCCCACCATTCCAGACTAGTGTATGGTGTATGTATGGTCACTGAGGTCCCCTAAACAATTTCATATAGTTCCTAGCTACTTACCAGTTGCCCTAGAGGATGAACTAAATTTCACTTCTCACTATGACATTCTTCCATACCCCCCAACCCTACTCTTTTGACCTGATATCTTCTCAGTCCAGACCTTACTTCCATCGTTCTGCACTTGAAGTCATTCTTCCTTCAATTTGTCTTTTCCCTGACTCTTTCAGTCCAGGCAGGCAGCAGTTCTGCTCATATAAATTTTGCCAAAACCCTGTCAGCTTTGTGTGCTGCACAAATGGGTCCAAACCATCAGACAAGTGAACTTTCCACAGATTCTTCTGGATAACTGCACTTCCAATCCTGACATCCACTGAAATGGCTCACTGGATCCATGTTTAGCCACGCCTTCTTTAGCAATAGATTATCCAGTTTAAACCTTACATGGAGCCAGGCAATTATATCCAGGAGTTCAAGGAGGTCCCTGCTAGAGCCATTTCTGGCCCTAGTATCAGAATCAGTTACATAAATAAGCCAAAAAGCTTTCCACATTATTAATTGCTGGTTTCCTTGTGCCTTATGGTTCAACTCTCATTTTATCTCTTTTCCTTTCTCATTTCATTAAAAGCTTTAAGGAGAAACTAGGCTGTGCCTTCTACAGTTTGCTTAGAAATATCTTCAGCTAAATATCCAAGTTCATTGCTTTCAGGTGCTGCCTCCCATCCCATATCAGAACACAATTTCACCAAGTTCTCTGCCAATTCAAACCCAGGACTGCCTTTCCTCCAGTTTCCAATAACACATTCATCATTGCTTCCTAAGACCCCATTAGAAGTATTTAATTCCATATTTCTATCAAGTCTCTTCAAAGCAATCAAGGCTTTTTCTACAAGCACCTCACAATTCTTCCTGCCTCTACCCATTACCCAATTCCAAAGTTGTTTCCATATCTTTAGATATTTGTCATCCCCACTTTCTGATATCAGCACCCCACTTTCTGATATCAAAAACTGTTTTAGTTTCCTCACTGCTAAAGCAAATACCATGTAATGGTTTGGCATAAACAATGGGAATTTATTGGTTCATGATTTTGAGGCAAGGAGTAACCCAAAAATCAAGGCATCAGCAAGGTGATGCTTTCTCCTTGAAGACAATAGTGTTCTTAGGCTGATTGCCAGCAAACCTTGGTCACTGGCTTTTCTGTCACATGGCAGCACCCTCTTTCTCTTTCAGGTTCCACTGACTACCAGCTTCTAGCAGCATCCCCATGGTTTCTCCTTCTGGTGCAATTTCCTCAGCTTATAAGGATTTATATCATATTAGATTGAGGCCCACCCTCATTCAGTTTGGGAACACCTTATCTAATAATATCTTCAAGGTCCTATTTACAAATGGGTTCATACCCACAGGACCAGAGATTGGGATCTGAGCATGCCTTCTGTGGGGGACAAGACTGAATCCCCAACAATCAGTATGGCTCCAGTATGAGGGAAAGTGATGCCTTAACTGAAGCCAAACTGGCAGCAAGAAACATGATTGGCCATGGTTGGGTTAGCTTGATAAACAAATGATACATCATTAGCCATCAAAGAAATGCAAAAGCACATCATTAGCCATACAGTTTGCATGGAAATGCAAACTAAAGCCACAATGTAATACTTCTACACACTACCAGAATGTAGTATCTACTTTACGGAATATTGCTATAATCAAAAAGACTGACAGTATCAAACACAGTCAAGGATATGGAAACAATGGAACACTCATAACACTGCTAGGAATGTAAAATGTGTTAAATTTACATTTTAGAAAACAGTTTGGTGGCTTCTGTTCAACATATATAACCCTAGCACACAGCAACACACTCTTGGGTATTTAACACAAGAATGTTCATAGCAATTTTATTCACAATAGCCAAAATCTCAAAGTATATCAATAAAAGAATCATTGCTGTATCCACACAATGAATTATAACTCAGCTATAAAAAGGAACTACTGATACATCAGAATGAATGAACCTCAACATTATTAGGTTGAGCAAAAATTAAAAAGTACTGTATGATTCCATTTACATGAAGTTGTAGGATAAACAAAATCGATCTATGGTGATAAAAGCCAGAAACAGTTGCTTTGGCAGGCTGGTAGGGGCTGATTTAAAAGAGGCAGGTGGGAACTTTCTGGGGAGAGGAAGGTTTCTGTGACCTGGGTATTGTTTAAACAAGCATATATATATATTTGTCAAAATTCACTGCACTTTTAAGATCTTGGTACTTCACTCTGCAAATTATATTCTAATGTACATTATATTGTATGTAAATTGTATTTTATATCATTAAAAATTTTTAAGAGTAAACAGAACAGGGTAATGTTTGTGTCCCTGAGGCTATCCAGGGCCAATCTCTCTATTTGTAAACTAGATTCTACCCTTTTTTGCATACCCAAGGATACTGGCCCCACCTCTCTGTCCAGCAACATCTATTTTTCCTTCTCTATTGAATCATTCCTTTTAACATACGAATATGTTAAAATGTCTAATCCCCACCAAAAATATCTCAACCCCAAATGTATTTCCAACTACTATTATTTTGGGGACCCCTTTACAACAAAATACTTCCAAAAAGTTGTCTATGTTCCATTAAATAGCAATATCCCATAAAGTAGATAAAGTTATTTGTTTAAACTCAACTTCCAGGAGCACGTCTGACATCATAATGACCAACACTCATGCAGCTTATAAAGCATTTTTATATATGATGCCTCCTAATAATTCTCACAGTAACACTGGGTTAGATATAGTTCTGTTTTATCTATGAAGAAACAGATGCTCAGAAAAGATGCCAATATTCAAATCTAGCCCAAACAGGCTAATACTCCATTATTTTACTATCCTACTTCAAATAACATTTCACCAACCAAAACCTACTATAACAAAATTATTACAGTACGTAAGTAGATGACTAGATAATGTATTACCTAAACAGGACATTTTTTAGAGTAAAGGAGGAGCTTTTAACAGTTATGCCAAGATAAGAGGCTATGATTTAGGAATATCCTTGGTAAAGTGGGACATATGGTCACCCTATTTATAAGTTAGCTTTGCTATTCCAGAGACAAAAGTTCATACTAATGCTTTATTACAGCTTTTTTTTTTTAATTAAAACCAAGGAAATATGAAGAGGTAAAAAGACATTACAGTTAATTAATGTTGCAAGAAAGAGTTAACATTCAGTCTAGACACTTTGGTTCCTGTTTTATCTTTGACAGTTCTGCTTAATGTAGCAATACTATGACTAGAAAGATGTGGAGTCAGAAAAACCTTGTATGCTTTTGCAAACAAAGATGACCTATTTATAAATATGAGCATTAACAGCTGACAACATTGCACAGTTCTAAGAGAAAAATTGCTGTTTTAGTTCTTCAAAACATATCATAACTGAAACAATTTCATTTTAACAGCTCATCTGCCCCAGCAAGAAGCCCCATATCATAAAAAGTCTGTACCATTATCTAAAATTTACAATTCATATGAAAGACACCAGTCTTTGAAATGAGTTTGAAAATTCTGTTTCAAGGCTCTAAAGAAATCAATTCAACAAAGGCAGTTTCAATCTTAGTCAGCTTTTGGTCTCCATTTTGAGTAGCTTAGTAGATCCCACTGGATGCACCTCAAAAAAAAAGTCCTGAGTGTTAGAAGAAAATATCCTAGGACCCCACCCACAACCCACATAAAATGTTCCAATGTAGGCCTAAACCACAGAAGTGGTTCCAGAATATTATGTAGGGAACAGTCATTTCCAAGTCCCAGAATAGTCTTAGACCAAATCTGTCTTGACTGGGCAGGCCAAAGAATAAACCGAAATAGGGCTAACTCAGCTTTATAGCAAACAGTCTGCCACTCTTTTACCTCATTTTCCCAGTCTTCACTGGCCCAAACCCAAGCTGTAACCAATGCCCAAAACCAGACTAGACACTGGTGTTAGGAAAACAAGGCAATATTCAGAAGGGATGCTTTGAAATAGTCACTCAGTGGAAAGTGTACAAAGTAGGAGTCAGATCTAAATTCTATCTTGGGCTCTGCCACTGTAACTAGGACATATCACTTCTTTTTGGGCCTCAAGTTCCAACAGAAAGAAAAAGCATAAAAATGTTCCCTAAGACCCTCTTTCAGTCTTGACATTCTGTGTCCTCACATGTGTCCTGAATTTAACTCAGGCTTCAACTTTCCTACTGGACTACGAATTAAAAATGACAAAGAGCTTCAATTTCTCAAATATGTACCATTATTTCCCAAATAAAGACCAGTTGGAATCTGATATACATAACAAAGAAAAGGGTAAAAGAAGTTTCTCAAGGATAACTGGTTTTAGAAATTATAACTTTACTTTTGAGTAAAGATGTAGTAAAGAGAATACAAATGATGAAAGTAAAAAAGGCAGCATATCTCCAGCCAAATATATCCTAAAGATGTTGAGTTTTTTAAGAAATGCTTTGTTTTAAATCATTAGAAACAGTTGAATGCTACACTGGAAAGGACACTGGACAAGGAGTCTGGCGATCTGAGTTCTAGTTCACACTATGCAACTATATATGTGAACTTGAAAAAGTCACCATACCTCTGGGCTTCAGTTTCCCTAGCTGTAAAATGAGGAAACTAGACAGGTAAGTTTGTTTCCTATTTAAAAATTTATGATTTAGGCATTTCTTTTCAGATGATACACACTATTCTCTAGAGGACTCAAAATGCTTTTAATAAGAAAAACATACGGCATTTATAAACTATCTTAAAATTTAAAAGCACTTTCACATCTACCCAGCAACACTCTGGGATACATATTGATCATCACCATCACTGAGTATTTCATTAAACAAATGTCCCAGCAGAATGAAGAGAAAAGGAACATTAACTCAGAAAAAGACCCTCAATTAGAACCCAAATATGTTACTAGTCCTCACTGGTTTCCAACCCTACATTCATTCATAGACACTGCAAAGAGTCATATATTATTATATTTAGCAATAATTATATTATGTATGGGGCAAAAACAAGAACATTGAACATGGAGCCACGTTTTGAAAACTTGTGACTTTGATCTCTCTCATCAGTAAAAGAGGACCAATAAAACCTATTTTATGGGCCACTGTTGGAAATTGAGAGAAAAATGTGAACAAACCTAACATCACATTTGTAGAAACTGCATCTGAATTATTCCCCTCTTTGCAAGTCTAAAGGTATGACACAACTGCACTAAATGCAGCTCTCACTGGGGACTGGCTAGTGTGTTCACAGGATTACCAACTTATTCAAACATTGTCACTATATGAATTTGCCTCATATTGCCTCAGTAATCTCCCTGTCTTCTGTGTCTAAGTTATCAAGTGCCTTGAAAGACAGGAAAGCAAGACTTACTATGGTTGTCTCTCACAATACTTAACTACATGTTTGCTCCTAGAAACAGCTTCCTCAGGACAGTCGAATAGCATATTTTATCATGAAGGCAGCATACAGAGCACCAGAGCTCTGGTTCAGATTCCAAACTCTACTAATAACCTATTTTGCACAAGGCCCTCTACTTTTCTTGGTCCCTGTTTCGTTAGATGTAAAATGTGGTCGCTATATTAGATAATATCCTGCAATCCTTTTTTCTACTCAAGACTATGTAAAATGCAGACAAATTTGAAGAAACAAGTGTAAATGTAACTTTCCTAGCAGTTATCTGTCCTTTCATAATAAGTCAAATAAAGCTTGTACCAGCCTTTAAATCAGCCTCTTGAAAACAACCACCATTCAATGTCTACATTATAAGACATACTGCTGTCACTTATTAAACAGCAGAAGCTTTTGACTTGGGTGCTTCTCCACTGCAAGATGATGGTCAATGATAATTGTGTCCCCATAAAAACCGATTCTTAACAGAGAAAGTATTTGACCCACAGTCTGATTATAATTAGCAGCTGCCTTTAACAGTAGACTGCTGTGGCAAGAATGAGTGGGAATCGGCAGAAGTTAACTCTTGATTTAACAGCATAATCCATGCATCTTAAAATATAGTTAGTTTTTAAACCTAGATTTATATGCCCCAATAGGATTTACTGCAAAATCTTTCCTTATGGGTCTGCAGGTTCCAGCACCTGAATTCATATGCTTTCATCACATTTCTTTCTGCATAATGAGATAAATCTATCATTTGAATATGTTATTACAGAATGATGCAATCTAAGGAGAGGCTGTATCCAAATTCAGCTGAGTTGCATCTTACCTGGTCGAAAGTTCTCTCTTAAGCTGTATCCAAATTCAGCTGAGTTGCATCTTACCTGGTCGAAAGTTCTCTCTTAAAAGTTGTGTAGTCAAAATTACCATTAAGAAGCCATTAAATCAGCAGGGCTTAAGCCCCTGGAAGCTCACAGACCAAAACTAACTTACTGTTTCTTTTCACATCTGTGCTGGGGCCTCTTTCTCCCAACATTAAAGGCTAAGGTCTGCTTTAAAAGGGGCAGGTAATAACACTAGGTAAATAAGGTAACATACCTCTTTTTTGTAAATGGATGAATTAGCATAAATTAAACATTCAGCTTTTGAGGCAATGCAGAAAGTGGACAGGCCTATTTATCCTATGCCATGAATAAAAAAGAACCTTCAAAAGTCTGGAAGAGCCTTGGAGCAAGTTCCTGTTTTATTGCTTCATCAAATCTCACAAAACTCATTGCACTTGTGACTCTCAGATAAAAGTAGGTAAACAGATGGCACCAAAGTACTAATTCCCATCCTAAGTAAACATTTTTAAGGACATAAAATTTCACAACCTGGGAGCAACCTACCTGCGTCAGAAAAGGGTCTACTTTGCAGGTCTGACCATGGCCACCATGAAATTCTGCCAGGCGCATGACATGCAGGCATGGATACACTCTCTGGCCCTGGGCCACCTCGTGGGGGAAAGAGCAGCTACATCTTTTTTTTTTTTTTTCTAAGAAACCCTGTACACACACAAGCAAGATTCAAACCCTGGCATCTCGCCGAAGGTTCCTCCGCGGAGCGGCTACTAAGACGGCTTCTGCCATGTGCCACAGACCCCAAAACTTCTGAGAATAGCAAAAACGACCAAATAGAAAGTGCCGGAAGAACCACCAACATAAGGGGGTCCGGGGGCACTGGGAAGCTCCGGACCACCCACGAAACGGGGCGACAGTTCTCAGGCGGACGGGCAACGAACGCCCCGCAAGGGAGCTGTTTAGGCTGCCGCGCTCTCTTATTACCTGACGGACGTCATGGCTTCACCTTCCTGCCCCACGCAACAGCGCCCGCGTCCGATGCTCCACGCCTGCACCCGCAGCAGCAGGTACCACAGCAACTGCTCCTCTGCTCAGACACTCAGCGACAGCGAGCGCGTCCTCACACACCCCGCGCGGGCGGACCCGGCCGGGCCGGCCCCGCGCCCTGATTGGTCGCCGCCGGAGGAAGGCGGGTGCTCTGCCCCCGGCCCCTGGCCGAAGATCTTCCCCCAGAGCTGCGAGCCACAGCCAGTCGCCCGCCAGTCTCTAGCTGGTGCCGGCTTGCTGTAGCTTGCGGGCTAGTGGGCTGGCTAGCAGACGCGGTGGCCATCTTGAGCCCTGGTAAGAGCGTTCCCAGCTCCGGGTTTACAAGACAGGAGGTTAGATGCCCGCCTCAAAAATGGCCGCTCCTATTGGCGAGTGGTTTGTCAGTCACATGCCCACGGTCTACCTCGGCAAGCTCAGGACGCTTGAAAAGCACCTGGGAAAAGGGCACTGGCCAAGTAACCTAGAATTGTCGGGATGGGATTTAACTACCTGCAGCATCCATCTGCGGAAAAAAAATAACCACCTGGGGAACCTCATCCTGAGGTAAATCGAACGCGTGGCAACAGTTGCGTGTTTTGCTAAATTAGGAATCACTGCCTTTAAGAGGCAATTGCTAAGTCCGATCCGTTCTTGGACAGCGGAAACACCTAGAACGCTCTCCTTGAACATGCCAGTGTGCGGGGCTCACTTTAAACCAAGTGAATCCGAATCTGGAAGGGTGAGGCCCGAGCAAGTTCTCAGGTGATTCGCAACACATTTAAAAGTTTTAAAACCTACGTGAACTCGGAGCCAAGATTAGCCCAACGAAGACAAACCTGTTTGCCACATAATTGTGAAATGACCTCACTTTCCGGAATGATATGCAGTGGTATAAGGTAAGTAGTTAATACCTTGGGGGGGGGGGGTGTGTGGAAAGTACTCTAACTCCTGGCCCTAATTTTATTATTTAGTGGGGTTAAGAAATAGGCTGTGGACCACTAATATAAGACAGGCATAATAATTCCGACTGGGGGAAGGGTGGGAAGGAAAAAAATACTCAGCGAAAGCTTTATGACCTAAATAGAATTTTTCTTTCTTTTGTATTCTCTGTAGGATAATATTTATTATATTAATGGACTAGAATGCCACTAACAGTGATGTTATAGGGTCAATTTCATAAATCTGAATTCAGTTATATCAGAAGCACAGCCCAACACTAGGAGGCTATGATATTATGTATACGGTAACATCTGATGAGAAATAAATGAGCATTCTTATTTTTCTAGGCCTTTAATATTAAAGAATATTAAAATACTTTACAGTTTATTCTGATTTCAAAAGTTCTAGAGCTGTGCTATCAACATGGGAGTCACTAGCCACATATAGCTGTTGAGCGCTTTGAAACATGGTAATGTAATGAAGAACTGAATTTTAATTTTGTAATTGGTTTAAAAGTTAGAACTAAAGCAATGTAAGATATTTTTCCATTTAAAAAATTGCACATGAGGGCCCAAGTCATGCTCAAGAAATGCTGAATGGTGGATCCCACCCCCACCCCCAAATCACCACAAATAAAACTGTAAAGGAGGAAGGAAAAGGTTGGGCTGTAGGATAGCCTTGGATTTAAGCCGGAAGGCCTGTGGGTTCAGAAAGAAACCAACCAGGGGACCCAAGTGGACACTGGCACTTTTTGGGGCACTGGGCAGTTCCTGTCACCTGTGATTCCAGTCTTTAAACATCGGGCAAGCGTCCCCGGCACCTTCGGAGTGGCCAAGAAAGGTGAGTGGACAGGCACCTGAGAATCCCGTGTCTTGGAATCCATGAATGAGTTCTGCACCCCGCAAAAAACATTGTTCTTAATCCCATTACTGTGGGTGTGAGCCCACGGCACATAGGACCGTTTGAGGGTGTTACTTTTGGTTAAAGTATGGGCCAACTTAATTAAAGCTGTGTTTTAATCTGGATTACTGGAGGTCTTATAAAGAGAAGCAGGTAGTCAGCTGGAACCAGGAACAGAAAGAAGAAGACATAGCCATGTTATGGGAGAACCAGGAAACCCCAAGGATTGAAGCTCAACCAGTCCACTAAGGACCAGGGGGAAACAAGCCTTCCAACCTCCAAAACTGTGATACAACGAATTCCTGTTATTTAAACCCAAAACATCTTGTGGTATTTGTGATTGTAACCAAGCAACCAGGACTTAAGGGATGATTTTGATTACTGGATCATAATATATTCTGTTTTGCTTTCTGGTATATTAGAGTAGAAGAGAGAAGTTCCTGAAATCTCTAGGTTGTAATCCAGCTGCCTTGATCTCTGATAATGATTGTATAGCCCTTATCCTCTCTCTGCCTCTGTGACTATAAGACTTGATTACAAGTCAATCCTTGTGACTAACCTTCATTTGTATCCAGTTATCCAGTTTTTCAACTTTAGTCTTGTAACGGCTAAAGACAGCCCCTAATGTTTATTAATGAAGGGTCTTGGGTCAGTCCAGAACCCACCCCAAATCTAAATTTATCTTAATGACCAAGACTGGATCTAACAAAAGTGGGCCCGCCTGACATGCAAAGTAGCTTAGACTTTAACTTAAAAGTGACCTATACTTCATTCCGCCAATTTCTTTCATACATTCTGTGACTAAGCATGAATCAATCTGTACATGCTCAATAATCAGATCGCCTCTAATTACATCATCTAGGGCCACTGTGCTCATTATCCTAAACCTTGCCCATCATTTCTCTATTAAAACTACCTGAATTACTACAGATTGGAGAGACAGATTGTGGCCGCTAGGCCATCTGCTCTCCTACTACGTGCCTAGTAATAAACTCTTTCTCTCTTTGGAACCCCGGTGTATCAAGAATTGGTTATTGAGGGCGGGCCACGGTGGCTCAGCAGGCAAGAATGCTCGCCTGCCATGCCAGAGGACCCGGGTTCGATTCCCGGTGCCTGCCCATGTTAAAATAAATAAATAAATAAAAAAGAATTGATTATTGAGTGCATGGGGCAAAAGAATCCACAACCTTTGTCAAGTAACATGATCCCAGCCTAGCAAAATGAAGACTATGTTCTTACAAATATAAAGCATCATCAGTAGTGCCTAATTACCTGGAAGCAGAAGCAGGGACACGGAGCCTACTGGTCCACTTTTTTCTTTAATTGATTAAACAATTAGTTTACACTCTACTCTGCCTTGTTCCAGAAAGTATTAAAATTCGGTAGCTAAGACATTCCATTAACAGCTTTTCTTTATTATGCAAGAATTCATTTTCATTATAGAAAATTTAGAAAATACACAATAACAAAAATCACCAAACCTCTTCTCCCACTCTCCCCCATAGCTAAATATTGTGGACATTGTGGTATTTTTTCTTCTGGGCTTCTTTCTGTGCATAAATACACTTTTAAGTGTTTTACTTAACAAAAATGGGATCTTAAGTGATTATTCATTTTGAACTTTATTTTTTACCAGATAAATTGTGAATATCTTACACTATCAATGAACATAATAAATTCACAATTAGAAGAAAAAAAATTGCACTGTTTTGACTGGACTAAGAGTCACTTTAACCGTTCAAAACTTTGTATCCAAATTGAGATGCAGTGTGAAATACAAACTGGATTTTTCAAGACACTATAAAAAAAGAATATAAAATATCTCAGTAGTACCTTTTATACTAATTATATGTTGAAATAATATTTTTTATATTCTGGGTTAAATAAAATCTAAAATTAAATTCAACTGTGTCTTTTTAGTTTTTTTAATGTGGCTACTAGAAAATTTTCAATTATGTATGTAAAATTATGCATTTCTTACATATATATTTCTGAATAACAGTGCTATTCTAGGTAGCCTGTTTTTTTTTCTGCTAACCAATGCCCCTGTGATGAAATAATTACATCGACAAAATGAAATTAGAAGGGAAGCTAGCTAGTGATACAGCTCTGTGGTTCCTTGTTAACCATCTAAAACATCAAATATTCTGAAAGATTTCAAGTTTCTTAGAAGATGTTATTCTCAACATTATTTGGGAAATGCCTATCCAAAAATGGAACCATGGACTATAAATCTGATGTGTTTGGCCCATGAATAAAGGCTGATAAAACACTGAGCTAAACTTGTAGTGATAAGACTTTGATCAAATGTCTGCAGGCAGAATTAGTTGTTCCTCTAGATTAAAACAGGATCTGAATCAAAGGAGCAGCTGAATAGTGATTTGAAGCAGCTGAGACACTGACTAATTACAACAGTTTCCCTCCTGCTATTGTGCAAAATGTTAAAGACAATCCACATGGACTGAAATCAAACAAGGAATGATCCTTACAAATGATTTCAAAAAGCTCAGTCACTTTTAATATGGGAGGCAGCACGGTGTAAAGCAGTGCTTCTCAAACTTTAATATGCATATAAATCACTTGGGGGATCTTGTTCAAGTGCAGGCTTGACTCAGTAGATCTCAGTATCAGCCAAGATTTTGAATTTCTTTATACTCCCAGGTCTTGCCATTTGCTTCTGGTTTCTAAACCAAGCTGAGCAGCAAGAGGATATTAAAAAGAGGACAGATTTGGTTTGGAACCCCTACTAGCTGTGTGATCTTAGGCTGATTCTTAACCTACCTGTACCTTCTCTCATATTACATGCTTTTTGGACATTATGAAGATTAAAATGTAATTATCTGTAGTAAAATATCTAAAAGAGTGCTTGGCATATAGAATAGTTATGTTTATTTTCAGGCTAGTTAAAATGACATTTCTGAGACATGATACAAAAGCTAACATGAACTTGGCCCTGTGAAAAATAAAGTGAGCTTTTATTCATACTTAATATACTTTAGCAATTCCTACTTTTGATTTGTAATAATAAGGTAAAAAAAAAAAAAAACACTAATTTTGATACCTAAACAGCTACACTAGAAATTTATTTTTAAGCAAATATACCAAGTTCTATGTAATTAAAGGAATATAGGGGTTTACAATTAATTAATCAAATTGAAGCTACACCACATTCAAATACAAACAAAACTTATTTTTTGATGGTGACACTTTGCATCTAACAATCAAAACTTTAAATATGTTTCTTACTCATATCAATACAACTTTCAAAAAGTTTATTAAAATGGATTTGGGTAATATTCATTTCATTAGATATAGACACAAAACTATCATCTCAGTAGATAGAGCTCATGTGTGATCATTCTTTCAGAGTCAATCAGGTGGGTATCTTAAAGGTAAAAGGTTTTTTTCAAGTAGACAGAAGTTCTTTTTATTGCACCTTCTCTTCCTCGTCCTTTCATGCTCTTTTCCTAATCTTTCCGTATCCCTCCTTCATCCAGCCTTTCTCAGTACACACACACAGTTAGCTGCTGAGTATCTACTAAACTCTTGATCAATTTTCTGAGCAATTTATTTCAACCCTATTCTTTCCTAACAGCTTCTCTTATTCTACAATTTTAAGAAAAGCAGTCAATAGTTAGCCTTCTTACAATTTAAACAGTTGAATCAAGATAAGTGGGTCAGAATAGTTTGGTCTAGGTAAGACTGAAAAGTAAGTATTCTATATACTTTAATCATGAGGTATCCTGCCACTATTAAAGCAAATAGATAGCTAACCCCAAATAGTTAAGTGACTCTGGACAGCATCAGAAAAATGTAGAACCAACCTAGTAGTTTTTTCAATAAATGCTTCAGGCCCCCAAATAACACCAATGTTCTCTTCAAACATAATCAGTATGTTGTTAATAAGCACTCTCATACATTGTGAGTGAGAGTATAAATTAGTACATTTCTAGAAAGCTTTTTGGCAATATGTGTCAGCAATTTCACTTTTTAGGCAACTATTGTAAAGAAAATAAACCAATGTGAACAAAGATTTGTATTCTCAGTTACTCATTTAGTCATTATTAATAATAGCTAAAAATGTTATTATATCTTAAATAACCAAAAACAGCATAATGGTTAAGTAAATTAGACTAGAATGTTATAATATTACAAAATTTCCAAAGACTTTTTAAGGATGTAGAAAAACCTTGTGATATGTTAACTTAAAAAAGCAAAACAAACTAAAGGAATATAACAGTATGATTGAGAATGGATTTAAAAAACAAAATACTTTCCATACATGCACAGAAAAAAAGACTGAAAACACATCAAAATATTATTGTTTATCTTTGGGAAGTAGGATTATGTGAGTTTTACTTTTTGATTAATACTGATCTAGTTTATAAACTTTCACCATATATTGCAAGTATTAAATTTTAGTTATCTTTTTAAATGGGTTGAAAAATGCAAACTTATTCCCGCCCCTTGTTTCAACTTGTTTTTTTTAATCCCAGCCATCAAAACCATCCTTATTTTTAGAGAATTTGGGCTTATTATATAAATGTCTTATGTTTTCATTTTTAAAGATTCCTTAAGACAAGATAACAAAAATAAATACCTGATTTCTTGGTTAAGAACTTTGAATCATAACTTGACAAAAGTTAAAAGTATAAATACCACATTTAGCACTTTGTACAGCATTTTACAGGCCAGCTGTCACAACATTAATGTGAAATGAATGTCTTTCCTACATATTACTTAAAAAAATACATCCTCTTATTTAAAGAACTTTGTTTCTTAAAGCAAGCTATATCATACTCCAAAAGGAGAGACGTTTCAAGCCTTGTCTCCCCAACATAAATAGTGTGACATGATATAAAGTGAGGAGACAGGAATTCTAACCCTGGACCAACCAATAACGTTATGCCTTTTGACAAGTCATTGTCTCTGATCATCAGTTTCCTTATCTGAAATGCAAGGGAGTTTGTCATGAGTGACATCTCAGGTCCCTTTCAGTTCTTTTTAGACACTGAAAGAAAGGACTGCCTACTTGTGTCTCAGCACAAACTGCTGTTGTTGTTCAGTTGCTCAATTTTAATGCAATAAAACTCATACAGTTTTAGCTGGTTTCCTTATAGATAAGGTTATTCAAAGGAACATTGCATGTGTATTAATTCTTTCCATCAAAAGACATAATAAAAGGTCTATTATTTTTACTTCTTTTTAATTATCTCTAGTTTCTTATGTCATTTCACTTTAACATTACATTTTAAACAGAATACATTCTTTAAATGGAACCTGATCATTTATTTCCCTGGGGAATTTGAAGATTACAATAATCTTTATTGTAATGACTGAACTTTATTTAGTACGGATTTTTAGCAAAATTCCCTCCCAGGCACACTCAGATGGTGCTTCTTTATTTTCAGTGAACTATAAATCTCTGAAATTCCTCATCTAAAAGTGCAGGACAAGAGTGCTTCTTCTGCTGTCCAGCAGAAACATATTTCTAAATTACAATTGAATAGCACTGTCATTTCTTAAAATGACATCACAGAATAAAGGACAACCCTTCACAAAGGATTATTTTATGAAGTATATTTTATATATATAAAAGATTTTTCTTATTTATCATTTCACATAGATCTGGTTTGTGGTATTTCTTCACAACTACACTTTTAGGACCTCAAGAAAGATTTACTGAGCATCTATTCTACTGTGCTAGACATTAGAGATTCAGCAATGACCAAGAATGTGTACTGCCCTTATAGAACTTAAGTTCTAATGAGGGGGTATAGATAAATAAGCAAATAAACAAACAAGGACATCAAATGGTCCTAAGTGCCCAGAAGAGAGTTAAAACTCATTGATGTGACCATAGAGACAGGCTGCGTTAGATTCTGTCAGGGAAGACGTCTACCAACAGAGAACTGAACACAAGGATAAGGCATATGGGGGAAGGGGATTCCAGAGAGAACAGAAAGGCCCTAAAATGGGAACAGGAGGCCAGTGTGAAAAGGAGAAGAGGGCAAGACAAAGAAGGGGGTATGCTCACAGCAAAGAGCAGTTCATTTCAGGTATAATGAGCCCAAGAAGTTTAAATTTTGTTATAAGAACAACAGGAAGCCACTATAATTAAGTTTTAAACAGAGGAATGGCATGGTCTAATTTCATTTTTAAAGATCACCCTTTCTGTACTGTGGAGAATGGACTAAGGGAGCATGAAAGCAGAAAGACCAAATTAGAAGCCTATTACAGTAATCCAAGTGACAGATAATAGTGATTTGAATCACTGACAGAAGTGGGTATGGAGAGAAGATGGATCCAGGATACATCCAGGAGATAGACTGACAGGGTTTGCTGGCAGAAAGGATATGAGGTAAAGGAAAATAAAGGAATTAAAAGTATAAGTAAATTTTACACTTGAGAAATTGGGTAGGCGGATGGAGGGTGCTGCTGTTTACTGAGATAAGTAGGGGAGATGCTAGAAGACTGAAGGGATGGAGATAGAGACTTGGGAAACAGATTTTTCTTTCTAGACTTTCTTACTCTATAATGCCTACTGTTTTCTATTGATAGACTAAAAATAAATATCTCAAATTGCATATGCAGTTTCATCTGGACAACACCTTAAGAGGTAAACAATTCTACCTGGACAGTCTGCTAAGAGGTAAACAATTCTACCTGGACAGTCTGCTAACAGCTACAGACTAAGATTAGATATATAGATAAGATAGATAGACAGAAATTAGATATAGAAATGTAGAACAGCTAAAATTTACTGAGTACTAAATATGTGCCAGACACTATGCTATATATCCTACAAGCATTATCCCATTTGAAATTCACAACAGTCCTATCAGAAGATATATATTATTATCATCATTTTACAGATGAAGAAATTGAAGCTAAAGGTTAAATAATTGGCCAAAGTCACATATTACAAACAAAAAAACGTTAGTAGTCTGGCTCCAGAACTGGGGCTAATTTTACTATGCAATACAGTTTCACTGTAGAAAACCTAAGATATTCTGACATAAGCCTGAGACTTTTATAAACATCCAAACTTCAGAATATCACATTATGATTTCATCCAGAAGATTTAGCATTATAGTCACATCTTAATGATTTATCTATTGATGAATAATTTTTGCCTTATCTGGGACACTATATAAAACACTTTCAGAAATTGCTTCTTTTATTGCCATATATGCTCATTTATAGATTAAATCTGAGCAGCTGATGAATCTGCATTTTTATCTTTAATTTAGTCAAAATGCCCAATCATCACTTAGAATCATTTCTTAGATTTCTTCATTTTTTAAAATTTAAACCACCATTTCATTTCTATCATAACCATAAGAGTAATTTTTGACCAAAATAAAGGTCTTTTTTTTTTTTTACCACTGAGAAAGAATTTAGGGCACACAGTGAGCAAGTGACTAAATTTAATCTCAAACTAAGCAAATGCCCCATCCTAGTAACTCTCAGCTTATATAAATGAAATTTGGGCTTTAGTGAAATTACAAAGTAATTTCAAGATTTTTCAAGACTCAGCAGTTAAAACAAATGTTCACAAAAAATTCCACTGTAAAAATCATTTACATATATAGTACTTGGATATATCTTTTTTCAAACTACTTAGTGCATTTACATATTTAGTACTTGGATATATCTTTTTTCAAACTACTTAATGCCTACCATTTTCTATGTAAGTGTAAAAGTAAATGTGGTCTCAAACTGATATGTAGTTTTATCTGAAATATGCATTTTTATCTAAAAACAGTACTAAGAAATAATCATTTCTACTTGTGGTTTGCTAAATGATGGAATTAAGCTCTACAAAGTTTCTATTATTCAATGTTTTTGCTTTCTTTACTGAAGGGTGGAATGGGGGCAGATTTTTCTTTTAGGTTTTTCAACATAACATAGTCTCAGGTTGAATATATATGAAGGGATGAGGTAATTAGTTCCAAATGCAATCTTCAGGTATTTTAAGAAGGCTGCTCCTTTTGCATGCCAGTTAGATTTTTTAGGTAGCATTCCTAAGCAAAGCCATCTAAGTAAGACCCCACAGAAATTTCTAAACCTTAAGTCATTTCTTCAAAACATAAAGCTTTCAGTGTTCCATAAAGTATTTCTCATTGGTGCAAATGGAATATTTTAGCCTAAAGGTTTTCCAAGGTTCTTGAATATTTTTTAATTGAGCTTTAATTCTGCTATTAACACTTTCATTTTGGGGTATCAAGTTCTCTTTATACTTTAATTAGTATCTTTAAACTTTGTGAATTTGTTTGCTGTATTTGCACTTTGTACTGTTGAGATAAATGTGACTTGTGCCTGAAAAAAAAAAAGTGATATACATGTTTAAATTACTCTGACTTTGAAAACAAAAATAAATACATTTCTAAATGTGGGGGAAATGACTATTAAAAGTAATCATCTTCCAAAGAGCAATAAAAATTTCAAAGCTTGGATATAATTTAGTCATGGTTTTCAACAGTCTTTTACCATAACTGTTGCTGATTGAAAATGGCTACAATTTCTTGGGGATTCCTCCCATCAAAGAACAGTAGTCCATTTCCCCTCCCCTTGAATCTGTACTAGCCTGTGACTCCTTTGACCAATAATGTAAAGTGGAAGTAAAGCTAAGCTAGATTTGAGGCTAGCCTTTAAGAGGACTGAGAGCTCTTGCCTTGGTCTGAGCTGCCATGTGAGAAGTCCAACTATCCTGGCTGAAGAAACCACATGGAGAGAGAGAGAGAGAGAGAGAGAGAGAGAAGCCAAGTTGAGTCAAGCTTTCTAGCCATCCTCACCACAGCACCAAGTATACGAATAAAAACAACTTGGACCATTCAGACCAGAACTGCTGTCAGCTAAATAGCTCCAAGTGATACCTGTCAATAGCACATGGAGCAGAAGACTTGACCAGCCAAATCTGTCTAAATTCCTGAACCACAAAATTATGAAATCTAATAAAAACGTTATTTTAAGACATCAGGTTTTGGAATAGAAAAACAAACTGAGGTTGAAACAAATACATTTTATACTGTCATATATATATATAAAAACAATGTTTCACAACTACACTTACCCTTACTATGCTAATAGCACTGATATTTTGTGTTTTATTTGTCTTATAAAATACCAGTAGTCTGTCCCACCAAATTTATTGCAAATCTAAAATCTGAAAAACATTTTAGTAGATACTATCCATTTTACAAGAATGTACAGAAATCTAGACAGAAAACTTATAGGTTACAGGTGCCCTGATTCCTATCCAAATCTCCTTTGCTTGCACCATGCCAGCACGCTCAGGTACTACACAGTTCATAACCAGAAGTTTCTCACAAACTCATATACTTACAAGCTGAGTGAAAAGACAAGATATCTGAAGTTTGAGGTCATTAAGAAATCAGAAATGACTAAGAGGATTTGAGACGTTTCCTTTTTTTGCCACTTCTTTTTTCTTCACCATCCCTGTTGACAGATCTATATTCCCCTCTCCTTACACTTCCTTTTCCCACTTCCATTGTTACCTTACTATATCAGAACCTCTCTGGGTTTCAACTCCCTCAACTGTACAATATAAATAATATCAAGTATTATGAAATTGAGGTTTTTAAACATTATCAATTGTGTTTAATGAAATGTGGTATTCTAAAAAGTGAATATTTCATCATTTTTTAAAAAAAGGTTGCTTTTTAAAATTTGTATGAGCTTCAGAGCTAATATTGACTGGATCACTTCTAATGAAAAAGATTTCTCATCATTGCCACTCAAACCTAGTAGAACATTTTTATAGGATTTTAAATTATTAAAAGATTAATGGCTTTTTAGAAGATTTACTAGTAATTGTTTCATGTTTTATAAAAGAATACTTTTTGAAGCAAGCGGCCTGTTTAAATTTTTTAATCAGATAAACCACTCCTAAATAAGAGTATTACTGTTTACACAATACTGAAAATTACAGATAATTACTAAAAAATATGAAAAGATAGATTTAGATTTTAATCCTATTTCTACCACTTACTATACGACCACGGGCACATTACTTAACCTCTTTGAACCTCGGTTTCCTCATCAGTAAAATAGTGATAGCAATGGTTATCTTATAATTCCAAAGGCATAAGATTCAAATTGTTACTATTAGGAAAAAGTGCAAAGTCTCCAAATAAATTAAAGTGTATTAAAAATTATTTTAACCAAAATATTTTAACTCTTAAACATAAGCAAAATTTGTTTTCCAAAAGCTTTTAATTAGAAAGCACAATTTGCTCAAAATTCAAATTCACTGATCTAATCCATTTACAAAGTATACCATTTAAGTACATGAGAATGTTTATTCTTGGGGAAGAACTACATATGTGTGAATAAAAAAACTTGAAACACAAAATCTACAAAAGGTTACAAAATACACTGCCACAAATTTCTTTATATAGTTGTGCTTTTCTAGCACCTACAGAAATCACTTCGACAACTTCTCAGTTTGTATCTTCATAGTGTAATGGCATAATAAAAACAGCAAGAAATGTGAGCTCACTCCTTAAGCGCTCAACTGGAGTCTCTAGGTCTATTTCCTCAGCTGAAGACAGAAATAAGTGTGCTGATTACCTGGTGGCATTCTTGTGAGGATCAGTAAGAAAATGCCAATGGACGTGCTTGATAGTTCCTCTTAAATATGTTCTCATTATCTTAGGGGGAAAAAAAAAGAGTTCCAAAGAAGATTGATTTCTTGGTCTAGTGCCTAGTACAATTTTAAGTTATAAAGTTTAGGATCAAACCTCACCTCAGATACTAGCTGTGTTAACTTACCGATTTCAATTAACCTCTCTGGGCTTCAATTCCTTCAATTACGCAAGACAAATATTAGATTCTACTTTTAAATACCTTGTCAAGTACTAACAATCTAAAAAGTCTAAATATATTCAAAGAATTTTTAAAAATCACATGAAATTGGAAACTGTTAGAAAAGCCACATCTGACCGTGAAATCTGCTGCTACTCTCACACCCTAACTCCATGACTTACAGGAAATCACAGTTCTGGGAGGGGAACATTTCTCACCCTACTTGGGAAATGTGCACTCTTAGCCATCTCCTCTCACTCCTCCTACCCTCACTTTCCACCAGCATTGCTCACGCTGTCTTTGGAGAAACCAAAGTAGCTTCCCAAAGGTTAAGTCTGGGAGAGCCTGCTTTAACCTGTTTAATGAGTGTAAAGATGCAACATCTTGGCCAACCAAAACAGCAGTTAAAGACCTCTGAACTGGACTTGATCTCTACGGATACTAGCAAGTCTTCTCAGGAATTTGGTTTATTCAAGCATCACATAGAACTGAGGTCAAAGGTCTCTCTCTGATGCTTTTTTTTCCCATTAGAAGAAAAAAAATAGTCTTTCCTTATTTGTACTGAATCTAGGGAAGGAATGCTGTACAAATAGGGAAAGAGGAGTAATAAAGAAGGGATTCCTCTATTTGGTAGCAGGTTGGGCAAAGATAACTTAAATTCCCTCCCAATTCTAAGAATCTGAGTTTAAGGCTAAAAGTTTATACATTTTCTCTACAGAACACCCTTAGGTTATCTAAAGATAGGAATGAATGCCCCTAAAGAAGTCAAGCCTACTATGTATAGAAGAATGTATACTCCCCACAAAAAGGACAAATATTTTCTAGTTTTTTCACTAAAAAAAAAAGTGTTTTTAATACTAAATGTTTAGTACTTGAATTTAATAATGTAACCATGTTTTGTTTCAATATTGCAAATCTAAACAATCCAATTCTGTACATTTGGATGAGCAAGCGCTAAGTAAAACAAGATAAAATGGAATTTTATCAGCATACTTTAATGTGCAGCAACATGCTATCCCATGGGAAAACGCAATATAAGCAGCTCATCTTGATATGTGAAAATGGACATAACCAGTGGTATAAGTCTGAATCACTTCCACAGCTTAACCTCGTAAATCCTCAACAAAACTTAAAACAATAAGGCCTCAGCTCTGTTTAGGAAAAACAATTTCTGAAGAACACTTTTAGAAGGAACCTAAGGACTTCCTCAGTCATGCCTACAACACAAGAAAGTGTTCAAATCTTTAATGTGGTTAACTTCAAAGACAACACACCAGTAGTGTTTATTTTTAAAGCAGCTAATTTTCTTCAAGTCAATTTATTTACTCAGAAACTGAGATGCTTTTTCAGACTTCAGCTCTAGGACTAAAAGAGTAAAACACAGTTGATTTTGCTATGTCAAGCTTAAGGAATTTGAGAAAACCTCAGATACATGAATTTGTCTCCTTTACTATTCTATTTTGTAGATCTCAAGTGACCCCTCATGGATAAATCGAGACAAACTTCTTAAAAGGACAATTTTGTGATATTATGCATTGGTTACATAGTACACAATGTTACATGTAAACTATAAAACTCAGAACAGCATTGCTGACATTCAATGCTTTTGGAGTTCTAATTACATTGCAAACAGCCTAATTAAACATTTGCTAACACAGAGGAAAGAGATTCATCATTCTGACAGTTCACCAAGATCTTCTATGTAAAAGATCTTCTTAGTAAATTCCCTCTTTCAAGAGTTTACCAAATAAGCAATTTTACTGTATTAAAAAAAAAAACCCTGAACACAGGGCCTTAATAAATTGTTTCTGTATATATAGGAGAAATATAATTATTCTGAGGGACTTTCTTAGATGGACAAATGCAAGAAATGATTACTATAGTCAAAGGTCACTCCAGTCAACAGAATTATGCTATCTAGAGTGCATTTCTTCCCTCCACTATTCTCCCAGTGTTGGATTTATTTCTCACAGAAGCTCGCTCCATATAACAAGAAAAATGACAGGTTCAAGGACCATGATGTGTTTTCAGGTAAGGGTTCTCACTATCAACACTCATGAATACAAAATAATTTACAGCTAATACATGAATCCATTTTGCACCACTGAGCACTACAAACATAACCTTAAAACATCTTTAATAAAATAATTTGCTTTCACTTAAAGAGTTAAGTATCCATTAATTCAACAAAAATTTAGAGCCCCTTAGGTTGCAATGAAGTGATTAGTTGCAAAGCACTAAGGGTTATCCAACTACTTTCCTGACATCAAGTAGGAGTCAGCAGGATGAAATGTGCACATACACAGCTAAAAGCAAAGTATAAACTACCCATTGCTAGAGAAGGAACTATGTCCAAACTGGTGATTTATAGAAAGATAGCATTGTGGCTGCAGCTCCTTGAGGCATGGAATTTTATGGGGTTTCTTTTTGTGGGGTTTTTTTTTTTTTTAAATCTTCTCTATGCATGCTATAAAAAACTTTTCTCTTGTTGGGGGAAATGATACCATCTCCCTCATTTGACAGGGTCCTGGAGGAATTGATGATTATACTGTCCTCCTGAATACCCACATATGCCCCCACATATAGTTACCCTGTCTATTCACAACCACACTCTCCCTACACACACACACACACTCTGCACATGTGTATACACACACACGCACATGGGGGAGACACTGAGAATATATCAAAAACTGGCTAAAATCCCTACCTCTGACACAGTTATTCGTTCAAGGATGGGGGTGGATAAACCAGACAGGACAGAAAACTGATAAAAGGATAAAGATTTGGGCTTGTGGTTGGGGACTACCATCTTTCTTCTTACCTGGAAATAGCCTGTGAGGAATAAATCCTATACCAGAAGACAACAGAGACTAGAGATACACTTCTAGATTGAGTCATATTTGGTTCAACTTCCTAGTATGTGAGTCAGTTGAGTCACTCAAACATTTAAGAGATTTAAATCTCCAGGGATACACTAAATTCAGTCTCAGCCTCTGGAAGGCAAATAGCCAAGTGACCACTTCTATATGGTTTCTGATAATCCCTACTTTTGTTAGTGGTCAGGTTACTTTCATATATGTAATCTATTTGCGGGGTAACATAGCAAAATGGCAGGGCTTACCAATAACTAAATGTAGTTTGCTGACAAAATAGTGAGAACCTGTTAATATAGTAACCAAACTGATATACCCTACAATGTTAAGAATTTTATAATGATAATTGTTGCATGCATCTTCTTATACTAATCTAGAGAAGATGCTGAAATCGTCATGCATGCAAATGCAAATGAGAATTCAGATGTTCTTATGTTGAAAGCCAATGCTTTCCAGATCCTAAGTTTATGAACAATGTTTTTAAGACAAAGATCTTAAGTTTATAAACAAAGTTTATATTGTATAAAGCCACAGTACACACAAGTACAAACAAAAACACCAGAATAAAAACACCTAAGTGAGGGTAACAACAGTAAGTCTGCTTTGGAAAATATTCAGAAAGTATCTTTTTCAAATAGTCTATAAAACTTTAGTTTGTGAGACCACTTCATTGAGATACCCTTCCAAATCTTCAAGTCCAAACACTGAAGAGAAGTGTTTACATTAATCAGTTACTATTAGACAGGAATAAAAACTTAATTTATTGTGAAAATCTTGTGTCTGATGCTCCTTTTATCCAGATTATGGACAGATGAGTAAAAAAATATGGATAAAAATAAATAATAGAGGGGAAAAAGGTTAAAATACATTGGGTAGATGGAAGTACTAACAGTCAATGAGAGGGAGAGGTAAGGGGTATGGTATGTGTGAGTTTTTTCTTTTTATTTCTTTTTCTAGAGTAATGGAAATGTTCAAAAAATGATCATGGTGATGAATACGATGAATCCACAACTATGTGATGATACGGTGAGCCACTGATTGTACACCATGTATGGAATGTTTGTAAATTAAGAATGCATGTTTGTATTTTAAGATTTATCAATCAAAAAAATAAACATTAAACATATATAATGTATATATATTAATTCAGGGACATCCCAATCAATAGTCCCCACTGTGGTAGAACTAGCAAAAAAGATCTTTCAAATGGAGTGCAGACCTTGTTGTTCAAGATGTAGCGGAGAGGCTGGAGGGAACTGCCTGAAAATGTAGAGCTGTGTTCCAGTAGCCATGTTTCTTGAGGATGATTGAACAATGATATAGCTTTCACAATGAGACTCTGTGAATGTGAAAACCTTGTGTCTGATGCTACTTTTAGCTACTATATCAACAGAAGAGTAGAACATATGGAATAAAAATAAATAATAGGGGGAATAAATGTTAAAATAAATTTAGTTTGAAATGCTAGTGGTAAATGAAAGCGAGGGGTAAGGGGTATGGTATGTATAATCTTTTTTTTTCTCTGTTATCATTTTATTTCTTTTTCTGTTGTCTTTTTATTTCTTTTTTTAAATCGATGCAAATGTTCTAAGAAATTATGAATATGCAACTATGTGATGATATTAAGAATTACTGATTGTATATGTAGAATGGAATGATATCTTAATGTTTTGTTTGTTAATTTTTTTTAATTAATAAAAAAGTTAAAAAAAAAAAAGCAAAAAAAAAAAAACGGAGTGCAGAATGGGGACTGTAGAAAAAAATCTAGCAACTGACCCTAATGAGAAAGTGATGTTCCTACACAGTAGCAAACTTTAAAATGTTGATTATTAAAATTTTTAAATAACATTTCATAATCCCTTCCTTGAATGCTTTGGGCCAGGTAAGTTCTGGAATCCAGAATTTTATGGAATTCAGAATTTTATGGATTTTAGGAAGATAATGCAGTGTATGTACCATATATTTTTAAACCACCCAGGAAGTTTTCATGCAGCATTCCATTTCCAAACAGATTAATATTTCTACAGCAAAACATGTAAATTTCTATGGGGTAAATAAATGCTACAAAGAGTCTAGTACTAGCTCAGGATTTGCTGCCAAATTAATTAATCTCAAACTTTTAAAAAACTTCTAGTTTTCAGAGCTTTTTGGGTTCTAGAAATGCAGGCTAAAATATTGCAATCTATAATAAAGTTGTAATAACTAGCTCTAAAGTTTCATATTTATGTAGTATCCCGGAGGTCCATTCTCTGATGATGCCATTTAGCCACTTAGTACTCAGCCAAAATACATATTGTGTTTTACCAAGTTTCTCCTACTTATAATCAAGAGTCAAAAGCTGAAGGAAATACAAAAAATTAAGAAAATAAAAATAACCCATAATCCTTTCACCTAGTAATAACCACTATTATATTATGCTTTTGGTATTTTAAATTTTTGGTATACACACACACATACACACACACACACAGCAATATAAATGTATTTAAATAATTAGAATCAAAATCTCTGTAAGTTTTAGTGTGGATTTTTGTTTTGCCCCTACTAGGTACCTGGAATGCCCTTTCAACTTGAGAACTTTGGCTTTTCTTAAATTCTGGAAAATTCTCAGCCATTATCTCTTCTAACATTGCTTCTCCACCACTCATACTATTTCCCTATTTCCCCTTTTTTGCATCTCCCAGTTAGATGTAAGTTGATACCTCTCAATTTATACCATGTCTCTTAATTTTTCTTTATTCTTCCTATATCTGAATGAGTTAGTATTATCTTCCAATTCACTAATTTCCCCTTAAAAATGTCTAATCTAGAGTTTAACCAACCTATTGTTTTTTTTTCAATTTCAATAACTTTTTCCTTCTACGTATTCATCTATTTCCTATCTACCTAATTTTGATTCATAACATTTTATTTTTTTATGTCATCACTTCTTTTATCCTTGTAAGGGTCTTGAAATACTGAAAGTCACTTTGAAATCACTCTTAATATTTCCATTAGATTTTTTTTTTGTATGCTGTATTGCGGGGTCATACTTCATTCTTTTTTCCATGTGAGTACCCCATTATTGCAGTACCATTTGTTGAATTTTTTGTTTGTTTGTTTTTGTTGGTTTGGGCAGTGCATGGGAGGGACTCAAACCCAGGTCTCCCACGTTGCAGATGAGAATTCTACCACTGAACTACTCTTGCACCCCCTCCATTAGATTTTAAGTGAATTTATCTCCTTTATTTGTATTTGTTTCTTAGTATGTCTTCCTCTTGTGTTTTCAGGCTCATACTGTCCCTCTTTTCCTAGTAGTTTTAAGGTAGGTACCTCTCTTCTAGCACCCCTGGCTTCTGAGCATGGTGCTCTTATGCTAGGTGATAGTGGGAAAATTCTAGGCTTCATTATTAAAAGTATTAAAAGGATAATAGGGCCACCCAAATCAATAGGCCAAGCCCTTTATCTTGAGGCTTGCTCTTATACGTAGCAGAGAAGCTTAGCCTACCTATACGTATGCCTAAATTACATCCGGAGGACCTCTTTTGTTGCTCAGATGTGGCCTTTCTCTCTCTAAGCCCAACTCTGCAAGTGAAAACACTGCCCTCCCCCTACATGGGACATGACATCCAGGGGTGAAAGTTCCCCTGGAAGCATAGAAAATGACTCCCAGGGATGAGCCTGGCCCTAGCACTATGTGATCAACAATGCCATCCTGACCAAAAGGGGGGTAAAGGAGTATAACAAATAAGGTATCAGTGGCTGAGAGAGTTCAGATAGAGGTAAGAGGCTACACTGGAAGTCACTCTTACACAAACTTCAGTTAGACATTGCTACCTATCATACTTGCCGAACCCCAACCAAAACTATTCCTGCCAATTCTAAATAACACGTAGGGCATTACATAAGATTCTACAAAGGTCCCATGCACTAGGATAACTTTCCAGAAACCTACAACCTCCAGATGGGTCCCTGGACCAGATAACTACCAAAATGCAGAGGGGCCAGCCTCTCTAGAACATCAACTAGTTCCATCTCCCTATTCCATATTAACGACAGTCCCATCCCACATGAAAAAGTTAAAATGAGCATAGCCCAAATACCCTTAAAGAGTGAGAGAAAGATCAAAGATGATGGTGGAGTTATATAGAGAAGGTAGGACTTAACAAACGAGTATGACTGCTGAAAATCACTGCATTGATATTTCTTTTAGTCTCTAGTATCTTAGAGCAGCTACATGTAAAAACCTAAAATTGTGAAACTGTAAGCCATACCAAATCTGTTCTACAATTAATTGTTATGTTGTACTTTGAAATTTATTGCTTTTTTAAATATATGATATTTTTCACAAAAAAGGGGAAATGAAGTAAAAAAAAAAAAACTGGAGGAGGTAAAAAAAAAAAAAAAAAAGAAGCCTAGAAGCATTTTTGGCTCCTTTTGTACAGTTGCAAATTTAATCCTTTAAGATTAAGGTTTTGGGCTACGAAGGAACAGAAATCAAGGGTTCCCTGAGGGACTAGAGAGGAGAGGACATCGCCATGTGATGCAAGGCAGGGGTACAAGCCAAGGAACTCCAAGGATAGCTGGCAGCCAACACCACAATGCTACAGAATCTGGAAAGAAAACATCATTTTGATGCCTCAATTTTGGACTTCTAGCCTCAAAATATTTTCATACCTGCAGAATCGTTGATACAAATTATACTATGGATGGTGCTGCACACTTCTTGATCACAGAAAGCACAATGAACCAGGAAGTCATGAGTGTGAAGCTCAGGATACAATCAGCTATTGGAATGAACCCATGTGTGACGTTATTCCTGATGCTGCTAATTATCAGCTACGATTTTAGATATTTATTGAACACTTACTATGTGCCAAGCACTCTGTTAATGGTAGGGATAAAAAGTTGGGCAGGTACGATTATTTCACTTTCCATTGTCTTCCATCTTGAAACGTTCTACTGACCCACAAGGAATTGCCAAAAAAAAAAAAGAACAGAACTGTGAATATTCTATTTGTTTGCATAACTTTTGGTCCCTGTAACAAATGTAAAATAAGATCATACTAACTGTACCTAATGGTCTTAGTTAAGTGGGGTCAACAAATACAGTTGCCCTTTGACAGTCATCTTCTAGAACAAATTTTAAAATAAGTATCTAGAAAAGTGAAAGTTACAGTCCTACTTTATGCTGTGCTAATAATTCATTCAACAAATATTAATTTAGTACTACCAGGCAACTGTGCAATACACCAGGGACAAAGGATCATCCCTTGTGTTTCCAGGGTTCTGCATTTATTTTCCTCCTTTAATCCTTACAACAGATCACTCCCAGAACAGTGTGCTAAGTTTATAAAAATAATCTGCCAGAAAATTTTCTGAAAGGGGAAAAATGTGTTTTGTAAGGTGGGATAACAGAATATATAGATATTCCTTCCTAGGTTTATTTGGTTTCCTAGGTTTAAACACAGGTGAAGTAGGAGATGAAGGGAGAGAATAAAATGGGTGCGCGGAAGCAAAAAGGTTAGTAAATAATAATTTGGGAAAAGTTCAGTATATGCTGATGATTTACGTGCGGTTTTGTTTTCTTTTCATTATCATTAAAAGTCATGGGGCGGGCCATGGTGGCTAAGCAGGCAGAATCCTCGCCTGCCATGCTGGAGACCCAGATTCAATTCCCGGTGCCTGCCCATGCAAAAAAAAAAAAGTCATGGCCAAGAATACTTAGGGTATTATATAAGATTCTACAAAGTCTCCATGCACTACAGTAACTTCCCAAAACCTACAACTTCCACATGGGTCCCTGGACCAGATAAGTCCTGAAACGTCAAGGGGCCAGCCTCTCCAGAACATCAACTAGTTCCATCCCCCTATCCCATATTACTGACAGCCCCATCCAACATGAAAAAGTTAGAATGTGTATAGCCCAAATACCCCTAAAGAGTGGGAGAAAGACCAAAGACATGGTGGAGTTATACAGAGAAGGTCAGGTTTAACAAATGAGGATTATTGCTGAATCATTATATTGATATTCCGTTGGTCTCCAGTGTTCTGGAGCAGCTAGGAAAAAAAACAAAAACTCATGGAACTCTAACCCATACCAAAGTTTAAAATCTGTTCTATAACTACTTCTTAAAATGTACTTGGAAATTTATTGCTTGTTTGGATATAAATTATATTTTACAAAAGAAAAGTCATGACCATGTAAATCAACAGCTTTACTAGACATGGCTTACTGGCTTTCCAAGTGGTCATACCAATTTACACTTCTATAGAAACACATAGGCTTTTTCATGTTCAGTATCCTGACAATACTTGGAAATGTCAGACTTTAAAATTTTTGCCAATTTGATGGGTGTGAGGTGGTATCTTAATGTTTTAATTTGCAATTTCCTGTTACAAATTAGATTGAGCATACTTTTGTTTGTTGGTCATGTGCCTTTTCTCTTTCTTGAATCGTCTGTTGGTTTACTTGACAGTGCTTCTATGTGTTATCTTTTATTTTGTATAGGCATTCTTTATATATTCTGGATACTTATCCTTCATCAGTTCATGGTCCAACTTCTTACTTTAATGCATCTTTTACTCTACTCAAATGCAATTTTAAATCTACATGACTATTTAATTAACGTCTCACTTTCTCTGTACACTATAAGGTCCACGAGAAAAGAAACTATTCACTGTACCAAGTGCAGTGTCTAACACATAGCAGGAACTCAATAAATACCTCTAGGCTGATTTTTAGGAAAAAAAAAAAGTCATGACAAGGACTAATCCTTAACTGCTGATGTCAGAGGTAGTTACGATATGGGCTCTTAGCATTCAACCCATCCTAACAACAACCTCAGAGCTTAAAAATATTTGCTCTTATGTTACTGTGTACAGTTAAAACTGTACAAATATAAAACTGTGCGTACAGTTAAAATTGTAAAAATATAAAAAATGTACATATTGCAAACTATGGATTATAGTTAACAGTAATATTTTCTCTTTCATCAACAGTAACAAATGTACCAAATGTACCAAACCAATACTGTGGTACATTTGGTAACAAACGCCCAAACCAATACTATGGGTCAATAATAGCATATATATAATACATACATATATGCTATGATGAACAAGTAGAGATAAGCCTGAAGAAGATTAAGCAGAACTTGAGACTCATGTCTCAAGCTAGGAAGCCAATAAAAAAATCTAAGCAAAAGGTAATCTACACTTATGTTGTGGTGGCAGGAATGGAAAAGGAAAGACATTTATGAAACATTACTGAGAAAGAAAAGACCAACTTCGATAACTATATGCAGATGGTAAGTGAGTCAAAAATCTAGGTTTCAAACTTTTGAGAAAGGGAGGTTAGTGGTACCATTAATAGATACAGGAGTCATAGGAGAAGATGCAGGCTTAGGGCAAAAGATGAATTTAGGTATATTATCTGATTCTAAGTATCAGAAGGAGATATTCAGTAGGCATTTGAAATTAGGGTCTAAGAGCTTAGAGATAAACAGAAGGAAAGATTACATATACGAAAGTATCCAGTACAAAGCCTGGGCCCCTTAGGCCCTCTGCTTCCGTCAGACCAAACCATCTGTAGTTTCCCAACAGAGTCAACCTTCCCATTTCTGGCTCCAAACTTTCCTATAAAACCAAGCACTTTTCCCCTACTTTACACCTGGCTAAATCCTAGTCATCCTTCAGGATGCTCGGGTATCATTTTCCCAAACCCCACTCATTTCAAACCAAGAGGATAGTACCTGTGTCTCATGTCTTTCTATATATGTACCCAGTTCCTAGCACCATGCCTAAAATAGTAGGCACTTGAAGTAATGACTGAAAGGGCAGATTTGGCAGTTGTTCAACAAGTGCTGCAGGGAGCTGATCCTCTTAGAGGTGACTGCTAAAGAAATGAACTTGGATGAGATTTTCAAAGGAGAGAAAGCAAACTAAGTGGTCCTAAATATAGGTAATCATCACGGAACCTCTTCATTCAGGGAGCAGTTCCCAACAATGGCTCTCAACTTCTTTAAGTTCCAAATACTTCATCTGTAACACAGAGATAATTCCTCCCACCTCATAGGCACTGGGAGCATCAAGTAAGACAGCATATGTAAAGATTAGTATAGAAGGCAGTCCCCACATGGCAAACGTGAAATTGTACTCCAGGAGATTAAATGCATTTTAGTCATAAAAAAAAAAAGATGAGTATAATGCCTGGCATACTATAGGTATTCAATTAATGTACCCTTCTTTACCCCAATCCCAACTGAAAGCATGTTAGAGCCTGCTTCTTTCTTTCCAACTTTAACGACCGCTATACTCTGAAAGTTAACCCAGCCTAGAAAAATAATGGACATTTAAGAGAGGCTAGCCAAGAGGGATGCCTTCCCTACAGCAAAGTTACTCAACCTCAACACTACTAACATTTTTTGGCCAATGATTTTGTTACGGATAGCTGTCCTATGCACCATGGAATGTTCAGCAGCATCACTGAATCCTACCCATAAGTGTAAGTAGCACTTCCACCCCACCCCAGTTGTGACAACCAAAAATGTCTCCAGACTTTACCAAATGTCCCCCTGGGGCAAAATCTTCCCTGAGTGAGAACCACTGCCCTAGCACTAACTGAAATTTCCATAGGGCCTAAATCCTTTCCCCGACATCTAAAGAAATCTATCATAAACTTGTTTCCCCTACTAACTGATTCTACCCAGTAAATTATGCTTAGACTTTATAAGCCATTTCTCTTTAAAGAGTTAACCTGAACTGGAAGTTATTTCGGTTAAGCATGTCATCTCAGGTGATACAGTCCAACCACTCAATGCATTATCATTCTCTGGCAAACTCATAAAATTCAATGAAAGCAGGAACTGTCAATTTTTGTATCTTTGCACAAAATTAAGAGATTTGTCCCAATATTCAACAGTGTCCAATCTTTTATTTGCATCAAGTATTTAAGCTCATGTCTACAGGTGCGAAGATGATACTGTATAAAACCAATTTTAGTTGCCTAAGGATGTTTACAAATTTAAATAGACACTAATGACATACAAACTGCATCATATGTAACTATAATTATGATGTATCACAAGCAAATATATTGCAACAAAATAAAAAGTTATGTATACAAACAAAAAACAAGAGAAAGTTGAAAAACAAAAATTGTATTAACAGTTCACTAGGGTTTTTTTTTTGGTAAATTGAAGTTAATATGTAGAGTATAATAATTAAGAACAGACTTGGAACCAGAATACCTGGATTCAAATCCCAACCCCACCACCTTCTAGATAAGTGACCTTGATCAAATTACTTAATCTCTCTATGTCTGTTTTCTCATCCATAAAATGGAGACAATTATAATAGCCACCTTACAGGATTGTTGTGGGGAGCGAATGAATTACAATAGGTATATTGCTGAAGCAGTGCCTGGGCATGCATATTTAAATATTAAATATTATTGATCCTCATTATTTTTAAGGATTTATAAACAAAAATAAGCATACCTTGGGTGGTATAAAGGCAAATACAATAGAGTAAAGTATCAATGAACCTGCACCCAAATGTTCTGATTTCAGTCGTTTAACCAGTTGTTTCATTTGGGCTTCAATTTTCTCAGCTGTAAAATGCGAGAATTCTTGTCCTCGTTAACTCACAGGGCTGTACAGTGAGATAATAAGTAGAAAAGCACTTTGAAAATGGATGACCATTACATATAAAGTATTATTTTACTAAGGGGAAATCTAAGGTTTATATGTTTGATGAAATAGCAGAAAAAACCTAGTATCTGTCTTCCAATTTGGTGAGGAAAGTTTTGTGAAGGAAACACTAAAAAAGGACAGTCAGAAAAGTATATGCATGCAACTTAGGTAAGTCAGAGGGCCTTTGCTTTACCTTACAGAGCATGAAAGCTTTAGATGAAAACTAGAACATCCTGAGAAGTTAAAAAAAAAAAGTTTATTTTCTAGGCATAAGATAGGCACACTCAACCTTTGAGGGTAGTAGGAATACATTAAAAGCATTGGCAGGGATTTGATATTTTGCCACATGTTACCATGGCCACACTACCAGGCCCCTAAGTGACCTTTTCTTCAATTTTAAGTGTTCATTATTTAGAGCTGAAGAACACTGGTGTTAAAATAAATAGGATACGACTTATTTCAGGAGGGCCCCAACAGGTTTAGTTTGTCTGGTTTTAGATAGAAAAATCACTGACTTTCCACATGCTGTTCAAAATCACCAAATAATTTTGATGTAGCTTTTTATACTTATTAAGAAGGGGAATTTTTTTACCATTGTATTTTTTTATTAGAGAAGGTGTACGTTTACAGAAAATCATGCATAAAATACAGTTCCACATGCTATTCCATTATTAACACCTTGCATTAGTGTGGTGCATTTGTTGCAACTGAAGAAACAATATTTTAATAACTGTATTACTAAGACAGTGCGTGGTTTACTTCAGAGTTCAAGTATTTTCAATAACTTTTTTTAAGTAAAAGTTGCAATGCCAATCCATGCGAGGCAGCTATCAGAGACAGAACTGTGTCCACTGCTGCTAAAAAAGTGCAAAGAAAAAAGAATAATCAACCTTTCCTATCCACTCAGCCAAATGTCAGCCCCGCAATGCCCCGGCGGTGGCGTTGTGGGTCCCTGGCAGAGGATCTTCAAAGTTGCCGGCTGTTAGAGTCTGTGCGAGGAGCAAGGTCAAGGCGCCCTTCCGCGACACTTTCCTAAAAATCCCCAAGAATTCGCAAGTGGTTGTCACTGCCCCAGGGTACAGCAAGCTTAGGGCCTCCTCCCCGGCTAGTCCTCGCGGAAGAGGAGGTAGCCGGCTTGGATTCTGGTCAGGTTCTCATGGGTCGCACCGGCCCAGCTGAAGCAGGCTAGCACGTGGCGCCCGCAGCTTGCCTGCCACCGCCTCTGCCCACAGAACGGACACTCTGATTGGCCAAGGAGGCCGTGAGTCCGAACCGCTCGGGAGCGGACAGCGAATGGGCCAGACAAATTGGGCGGGTAAAGAGGTCGCGACTACGCGGGCAGCTCCTGGGCGCCGGTCCCGCGCGCTGACCCCACACGGGCAGCAGGAAAACACGCAGCGCCCGGCCCGCGCAACCCCACGTGGGCCCTGGCTTGCGGCAGCCGTCGCCACCCTCCTCCCCACGTCGGGGAGCGCTCACCTCAGCGCTCGCGGCGCCTCCACCTTCAGCTTTTTGGGCTTTGGCTCCTCCTCGGTCGCTGCCATCTTCGCCTTCCCACCCCACTTGGCTTGGCTGCGCTCCACCCGCCTCGGCGCTCTGGCCCCGCCCCTGTCACATCACTGCCTCCTTTTCTGCAAAGCACGCCCCTCTCCCCGCCTCTTCAGGGCCTCGCCCAGTCTGGGCCTCTCCCGTCCACAACCAATGGTTTTATCCGTGGTCCCCACAACCAATACCCCGCCCCTTTTTGGCCCCGCCCCGCCTGCGGGGGACCCGAGAATGAGTTAGGCCGCGGATGAGCGCCTGCGCTGGAAGGTGCGAAACCCTTATTCTTCTAGAGGCTGGGTAATCTAGAAGATTTAGATCCTCAACCTTAAGGAACGTCTTTCATCTCGTTTAACGTCTTCTGGCTTTTTTTAATCTTTCCACTACTGCAGACCGAGTCAGTGTCTATGAAGCTGTTAATCAGGCAATCTCCTGAGCACTCCAACTACGGGGTCCTCACGGCCTTCTCAGCTGTCTCAGCCTAGGTCGGGAGAGGACCCGGCACCGAATCACTGACTGGCCCAGGTACCGGGGTGAGTGTGAGGGTGGGGACGGTGGGGGCAATCTGCAGCCTGCGGACAGCTCGGAAAATGGGGAACAGGCTGAATAGCTGGGGCTCCGGACTTCACCTTGGGCGGCGGGAGCGTCTCCGGTGCTGTGGGGAGGGGCCGCGCTCCTTCCTGGCCTCCCGGGCTTTGTAGCCAGCAGGGCCGGAAGGGAGCGATGTACCTGCGGCCCAGTGGTCTCAGAACCTCGGAACTGCGGGTTCAAGCTAGTCTGTCTTCACGCCCTGGAGCGGGAGAAAAGGTCTTGTCACCAGTATTGAGCTTGAAGCAACAACAGCTCGCACCTCAGGTCCGGGCTTCCGTTTTGTAGAACGAAACCCCTGACGAAGTTGAGCGGACGTCCTGTTAGAGGGTGGTGCCGGGATGAGTCTGGGATAGGGAATACAATACTGTAAGAAGGATGTGGCAGTTCTTCAGAAGAGGTGACAGAGAGCTAAACCGATGAGGTGGGAGGGAATACAGAAAAATTATGAGAGATGTCACTGGTTGGATTTGGGTTGAATTTGAAGCTGAAGTTTCTGGCCTAGATGACCAAGGAGAAGATGCTAACTCTAAAGTTGAGAGTTCTCACTTGAAGAAGAAGGAATTTTGTGGAGATCGGATGCTGTGTTTAGTTTAGAATATATCGAGTTTGAAGCAGTAGCTTAGGTGGAGATGGTAGAATAATTTTTAAAAATAATAATAAAAGAAGCCTGGGAATTAAACCGAAAAAAAACTTTCAAGGTGAGAGCCAAAACAGGTGAAGTTTCATAAAATAGCGTAAGAGGTATTTGTTTTGTATGGGGGAATTTTGCCAGTGACTTGAAATGCGGCATAGGTCAATAGAGGAAGTCTGAGAAGAGATCATTGGATTTAATGATTAGGAAGTCATTGATTGAGAGAGATGCTGCAAGTGTTAACTAACCCTTTATCATTTGGGGCAGGAAGCAAAAGATAAACGAGAGTGGTAACATGGGGAAAATATTTGGATGTTTTGTTTTGGGTTTTTTGTTGTTGTTTTTTTAAAAAAGATTACAAAGCATTATGTTTCCAAGCAGTAAGCTAGTAATTAATGTATAAAATTAAAGGTTTAAGAAAGAGAGGTATGATCCCAGAATTGAATGAGGGTACTGGAACCAAATTTACAAGTACAAAATTAATTTAGAAAGATAGGACACTTGAAACTGAAACTGTAGGAAAAGTGAAGCATACAAAGTGAATGAGAAATTAACTGAAACTTGTATATCTTTATATATATACACTTGTTTATCTTTAATAGGAAAGTTCTCTTTACAACAAGGTTAGTTTTTCTCACTGAGTTCTATGATTTTTACATGTTTCTAAACATTCAACATAATGTACTACTGAGAAACATGGCCCTTCTCCTTAGGGAAAACAAATCCTTTCACCTAGTTACCCAATACCATTTTCTCCTTCTTGGGGTCCTCTTTCTTTCACTTATTTCCTCTCTCCTACATCACAAGCCTTCTCACACCTTCTCTTCAGCATTTAAAAATATTCTTCCTCAATTTATGAACTATTCCCACTTATTTTCCTCTCTTTTCATCCCCTTCACAGCTTGACTTCTTGAATATGTCATCTGCTCTCCCTTTATCTCTATTTTTCCCACTTCTTGCTATTTATTACTCAGCCCACTGCAATCTGTCTTTTGTTTCCAGTATTCTACCAAACTACCACTGAAACTGCTTTTACCAAGATCACCAATGTCCTTTATGTGTTAAATCTCTCAGTGAGGACAAAAATTGCTTCTTACAGGATGAAAAAAAATCTTACTTTTCTTATATTTAAAGCACAGTTTACATATAGTACATAAACAAACATACCATATTCTGTGGTATTAAAATTTCATGGATAACTTGATTATAACCCAGTGAGACCTATACTGTAAGATAATACATTTGTGTTATTTTATATAACACTATATATATATATCTTGGGAGGTGGTTTGCAATTATGGGAGATGGTTTGCAATTATGGGAGGAAGAGTCTAAAAGGCCCATCAGAAGGATGATAATGAAAATAAGGTTAAGAAAAACTTAAATGAATAGACAGTTTCAGTTCTTCTTATAGCTTGACTTCTCTGTGCTACTTTTTGTTTACAACACGGTTCTTCTGGAAACACACTAACACACTCTAGTTGGTTGTCAACTTGGCTGACCTCTCAATGTCCATCTTTGTAGTTCTTAACACCTAATATATAAAATGTATTCAAAACTACTTGTTGAGAGAGATTTCAGACCGAGTTGAAAGGTTATGCTGGAGGTTGTTCTTGGGCATTATATAGATATTCCTTTTTGGTTTGTGGTGTGTTAGAGTGACTGGGGGGAAGTACCTGAGGCTGGTATGCTGTGTTCCAGAAGCCTCAATTCTTGGAGACGATTGTATAAAGATATAACTTTTACAGTGTAACTGTGTGATTGTAAAAGCTTTGTGTCTGATGCTCCTTTTTTCCAGGGTGAGGACAGATGAGTAAAATATGGATAAAAAATAAATAGATAATAGGGATAAGGGGTAGAGTAGATTGCATAGATAGAAATGTTGGTAATCAGTGGGAGGGAGGGATGAGGGGTATGGTATGTATGAGTTTTTTCTTTTTCTTTTTGTTTCTTTTTCTGTAATGATGCAAATGTCCTAAAAAATTATCATGGTGATGAATACACAGCTATGTGATAATATTTGTGAGCCACTGATTGTACATCATATATGGAATGTATGTGTGAAGATTTGTCAATAAAAATATTTAAAACAAAACAAAAAACTACTTTTTTGAGTGAATAAATGGTCAAGTATTGCCTGAGAAACAGATGAGTTAGATTCTTTTCTGGTCTCATTCTCTCACTTTGGATATAGGTCTTTCAGTTTCTCCATTCTATTACACATAGAGGGAATACATTTATTCTTTTTCAGTCACTGTCTAGCAGCTATATTTTGACTATTGTAACTGCATTACTGCTGAGTCAGCAGAATGTGTGTGTTCAGCATTTGGTAAAGAGCATTTATGAAGTTTTTAAGCTGGAAAATTCAGATGGGCCTGCCTCTGAACAGTTTCTCTACAGTTTTAAAAATAAGCTGGTAGATTTCTGTTTTATGACTGAAAAGTCACTACAAACAAAAAAAATACGGTTGTGTTGGTGGTATGTGGCTTTCCCAGGAAGTTTATTAAAATAATGAAAGAAGGAATCGTAGCTACTGAAAGGATGATAAGTAACTAAAGAATATTTAATTGATATTTAATTATTTAATTGTTATATGTATTAGATCCTTGGTCAGAATTTGGATGGTAGAAATAAGCTCTCTTTATCTACTATGGAAGGCTAATAGATGAATTAAAGCTAATCACTGTTGAGAGCTACAGGTATTATGCTTTCATCTCAGCACTAAGGATAACAACAATAAATCTGAATTGCTGGTTTAATTTACTGAATTCTCTTGAGACCGTAACTACTGCCAGTAAAAACAACTTCGTTAGAAACTTTTCCTGGAAGGGCTTTTTCTCACAAGCTTAAGAGAATGTGTAGGGTTCTGGCTCTAAAATAGGGACACTACGTAAGTCACTTGCTTCAAGGACAAGCAGGTCTTTTAGGGTGTACTCTGGCAGTGGAATACCACTCATCTATGTGAACTATACTTACTATAGGCTGAAGGGTTTATAAAGATATCCTATGTTGGCTCCTTTAAATATAATTCCTGTTCTGAATAATTTACTAAATTTTCTCAGCATTAAAAGTAGAACACATTTTGGCGTCTAAGAAGCATATCCTTCAACTCTTCTTCCTAAATCATAAATGCAAACAATACATTAGCTGCATTGTCCAATGTGGTAGCCACTAGCCCCTTGTGGTTATTTAAATTTAAGTTAATTAAAATTAAAGGTTAGTTCACAGTCATATTAGCCACATGAACACATTCAAGTGTTCAGGAGCCATGCCTGGCTAGTGGCTACTCTATTGGACATTTCTGCATTGAATGTGTTTCTAATAATTAGTCCCTAAGGGCAGGTAAGAACAGGAGTTAAGAATTCAACAGGATCTGGTTTTAAATCCTGGCTCTGACGCTTATTATGTGAGCTAAGGTAATTGACTTAACTTTTCTAAGACTTTACTGTCTTATCTGTAAAATGGAAATGAAAATAGTATTTATAGTATAGAGTTGTTGTGAAGATTAAATGAGTAAGGAAATTATTTGGTTATAATGTGTGGCCCATAGTAAGTACTCAATACATTTTAAGTTTAGTAATTTATCCTTAATAACATTTTAAATAGAACTAGAAGATTAATCTTTGCAAAGGTTGCCATATTCCCTAGTTCGACTCACCTGCAGTACTCAAAAAGTGAGTTAATTGCAATGATTATAGATAAAGGTAGCAAGTACTGCATATCAAGTCTATGTATTCCCTTGGCATTCACTATTTTAATATGGTATTAGTCAAGGTTCTCCAAGGAAAGAGAACAAAAAGAAGACAGACAGAGATTGACAGATAGATTCTAAGGGCCAGCTTACACAACTAGAGCAAGTTCATATTCCATAGAGTAGGCCGCAAGCTGCAAACTCCAATGAAGATTTTTGATGAATGTTCCAGAAGTTGGCTGGCTGAAATAGAGATGGAAATTCTCCCTTCTGAGCGTTGAAATCAGTTTTCCTTTTAAGGCCTTCAACTGATTGGATGAGACTTCTCTCATTAGTAAAGGCATTCTCTTTGGTTGCTGATAGATGTAATCATCCATACAGGCACTCAACTTGCTCATTTAAATCCATGAAATAACCTCACAGTAACAGGCCAGTGCTTGTTTGATCAAACAACTGGACACCATAACTTAGCCAAATTGACACATGAACTTAACCATCACAAAGTCCAAAATAGAAATATAAGTCTATAACAAAGCAAATCTAGTAAGCATCTGATTGGATAAAGAGGAAAATTTAGCAGGTTCCAAGCCTGCTGTGTCAGGGTTTATTGCTACCAACACAAGTTGAATAAACGTTTGAGTTGTTGTAGATTTTGGCTATTACAGGTATCCTTATATTCTTATACATGTTTTTGGTGCACATGTGTACACATTTCTGTTGACTATATACCTGGCAGTGGATTTTGTAGGTACTAAGAATACCTTTTATTAATTGAGGTATAATTCACATGCCATGAAATTTACCATTTTAAAGTGTACAATTCAGTGGTTTTTAGGATATTCACAAAGTTGTACAATCATCACCTCTGTCTAATTCCAGAAAATTTTCATCACCTCAAAAGAAATACCAAACCAATTACCATCCATGTCCCCTTCCCATCCCCCACCCCGACCCCAACCCCAGACCTTGGCAACCACTAATCTACTTTCTATCTCCATGAATTTACCTGTTCTAGAGATTTCATACAAATGGAATTATACAATATATGGTCTTTTATGATTGGCTTCTTTCTTTAACATGTTTTTGAAGTTCATGCTGTAACATATATATGTACCTCATTCCTTTCTATGACTAAGTAATATTCCACTGTGTGAATGTACCACCTTTTGTTTATCCATTAATTTTTTGATAGACACTTGGGTTGTTTCCAACTTTTGTTATTGTGAATAGTGCTGCTGTGAACATACAAATACTTGTTTGAGTATCTGTTTCAATTCTTTTGATATATACCTAGGAGTAGAATTGTTGTGTCATAGGTAAATCTGTATTTAATTTTTTAAGAATCTGCCTAACTGTTTTCCACAGTGACTACACCATTTTGTATTCCTCCCAATAATGTGTGAGGCTTGCTTTCTCCTAGGGTCAGTAGCATACTGGTTAGGTCTTCTGTCACATGGCAATGTCCTTCATCTTCTCCAGTGGCCTTTATAAGGCCTCCAGTATTCTGGATTAAGACCCACCCTGCTTCATTTGGACCACACCTTAACTTAAAATAACATCTTCAAGAGGTTCTGTCTACACTGGGTTCACACCCAGAGGAATGCAGATTAAGAACATGTCTAAATTAAAGTACAAAATTCAGTCTACCACAGGCCACCCTCTGGACTCCCAAAGAGACATGTTCTTCCCACATGTCAAATGCATTCACCCATTACAATATACCAAAATCCTTATGTTATTTCAGTAACAACTCAAGTCCAGAGTTTCATCAAAATCAAGTTATGGGAGTATTCTATTCTGGAGCAAAATTCTCCAAATTTCACTGGTAACAGAGACCATCAGGAGATAGAAATAGAGTAAGATATTGGGTAATTGGAGCTGAAGGGATACAGATTGTGCAACATGACTGATTGTAAAAACTCAGAAATGGATAGCACAATACTACCTAACTGTGATACAATTATGTTAAAACACTGAATGAAGCTGAATGTGAGAATGATAGAGGAAGGAGGGCTGGGGGCACAAATGAAATCAAAAAGGAAGATAGACGATAAAGACTGAGATGGTATAATCTAGGAATGCCTAGAGTGTATAATGATAGTGACTAAATGTACAAATTTTTAAAATGTTTTTGTATGAGGAAGAACAAAGGAATGTCATTACTGCAGGGTGTTGAAAATAGATGGTAATTAATATTTTAAAATGTTAACTTATGTGTGAGACTAAAGCAAAAAATGTTTATTTGGTACAAAATTTATTTTGACTAGTGCATTTCCTAATATAACTTATGTAGACAACTTGGTTGAACACCATGTGTACATGGAACCTTGAGTAGGGCATGGGATTTTGTTGGTTTGTCCGGAGTGGTGCCCCAGTGGATCCCAGAGTGATTTGAACAGTGAATGAAAAAGTATTTGTGGGGTCCCCTTCAGGAAATGGTTGAATTCTTGATGTTCTCACAGGCAGTGCAGACAACCAGGGCTGTAGGCTGGGCCCCCAATCTTGGGGTTTGTTCATAATGAAACTTAACCCCACAAAGGATAGGTCAAGTCTACTTAAAATTAGGCCTAAGAGTTGCCCCCAGGAGAACCTCTTTTGTTGCTCAGATGTGGCCTCTCTCTCCAGCCAACATGACAAGCAGACTCGCTGCCCTCCCCCCTGCTGCGTGGGACATGACTCCCAGAGATGTGGATATTCCTGGCGACATGGGACAGAGATCCCAGAGTGAACTGAGACTCAACATCAAGGGATTGAGAAAAACCCTAGAATGAGCTGAGACTCAGCATCAAGGGATTGAGAAAGCCTTCTCGACCAAAAGGGGGAAGAGCAAAGTGAGACAAAGTGAAGTGTCAATGGCTGAGAGATTCCAAACAGAGTCAAGAGGTTGTCCTGGAGGTTATTCTTACACATTAAACAGATATCACCTTGTTAATCGGGGTGTGGTGGAGAAGCTAGGGGGGGCTGCCTGGAGGTGTGGAGCTGTGTTCCAGTGGCCATGTTTCTTGGAGATGATTGTATAGTGATGTAGCTTTCGTGGTGTGGCTGAGTGATTGTGTGAACTTTGTGTCTGATGCTCCTTTTATTTACCCTATCAATAGACGAGTGAGACATGTGGAGTAAAGGTGAATGATGGGGGGAAAAAATGTTGAGATAAATTTAGACTGGAATGAAATTTAGATTAGGGTGCTGGTGGTCGGTGGGGGAAGGGGTGGGGGTATGGTGTGTATGGATTTTTTTCTGTTGTCTTTGTTTTTTTTCTGAGTTGATGCAAGTGTTCTGGGAGGTGATCATGGTGGTGAGTGTGCAGCTGTGTGATGATATTGTGAATTGCTGATTGTGTGGAATGGAATGATCATAGGTTGAGAGTGTTTGCGTTTGTTATTTTTTTTAATTAGAAAATTAATTTTAAAAAAATTCCTCTCCATCTGTGGACCTGTGCAACATCACAAACAAAGTTATCTAGGGCAGGCCATGGAGGCTCAGCAGGCAGAGTTCTGACCTGCCATGCCAGAGACCCAGGTTTGATTCCCAGTGCCTGCCTGTGTTAAAAAAAAAAAAACAAGTTATCTAATTTCAAAGTACAGTGGTGGGGCAGGCATAGCATATACATTCCCCATTTCAGAAGGGAGAAATAGGAAGGGAAAAAGGGGTTATGGGTCCCAACCAAGTCTGAAACCTAGCAGGACAACCATTTTATCTCATGGTCTGAGTCATCTGTAAATCAGTGGTTTGTACTGGAGGCTTTGTGCAATGGCAGCACCACCTTTTCAAGTACTTATGCAGTGGTCATGCTCTCAATAAATTCTGGCCCTAGGCCCCGCCCTCTCTGAGTACTGGAGCAGTGACTTTCTCTGCCCAAAAACTGGAGTATTAGGTCCCACCCTCCCCAAACATTGGAGTGGTGACCAGACTTTCCCCTGCCAGGTCATAGCCTTTATTCTCGCTGAGGATTGGGGTAGCAGCCTCCCTCTTCCTGAACTTCAGGGTGGAAGCCCTCAAAGCACTGGAGCAGAAGCCTGCTCCATTCAGGCACAAGAGTGGACCCACCCTTTCCACATGTGGATGAGGCCCTTCTCTTGGTCTAAGGAGAGCTCTTCCATCTAAACCACTGTTTCCATGGTTCTACCCAAAAAAAGTCATTTGTCCTTCATTTTGGCACTTCTGTGTTCCTTTCAGTCCAGGCTGGCAGGGTTTCTGCAGATGCCTAATTTCCTTAGCATTGGGTGGTTTAACCACATCCTCCAGCAGAACCCCATTCTCTGAGGGCTTACATTCTGGGAGCTCAGGCGTGCCCTGGCAGAGCTGGTTCTGGCTCTGGTCTCAGCATGCTATCTGGATAGGTCAAGAAGTTTCCAAATCATGAATTGCTGGTTTCTTGTTTTTAATGTTCAGTCTTCAATTTATCTCTTTCCTCTCTCATTTCACTGAAAGTAGCAAGGAGAAACTAGGCTGCATCTTCCACACACAGCTTGGAAATCTTCTCAGTTAAATATCTAGGTACGTTGTTTACAAGTTCTGTCTTCCATCCAACATCAAAACACACTTTCACCAAGTTCTCTGCCACTTTAAAACAAGAATAACTTCTCCCCAGTTTCCAATAACACATTCATCATTTCCTTCTAAGTCTTCACCAGAAGTACCTTTAACATCCATAGTTTTACCAATAATCTCTTCAAAGCATCTAGGCTTTTTCTATCAAGCTCTTCACAGTTCTTTCAGGCTCTACCCATTACACATTTCCAAAGCCGTTTCCACATTTTTAGTTATTTGTTAAAGCAGCACCCCACTCCTGGTTCCAAAACTGTCTTAGTTTGCCAATCTGACAAACTCCATACAATGGGTTCACTTAAACAATGGGAATTGATTGGCTCACAGTTTTGAGTCAAGTAGTAGTCCAGAATCTAGATATAGGTAATGCTGGCTTTTCTTCTAGGGTTGGTAGTGTACTAGTGAGAGTAGTCTGCCGTCACATGGTGATGTTCCTAGTTTTCTCCATGGTCTTTTAAGGCCTCAATTTATCTGAATTAAGACACTGCTTCAATTTGGCCACACCTTAACTAAAAATAACATCTTCAAGAGGTTCTGTTTACAAAGTGTTTCACACACAGGAATGCAGATTAAGATTAAAGAATATGTCTGGGGTGGGGCACATATTTCAATCTACTACACCTGGCCATTTGTATATATTCTTTGGAGAAATATCTATTCAGATCCTTTACCCATATTTTAATTGGATTACTTAACTTTTTATTTTTGAGTTGTAAAAGTTCTGTTTATAGTCTAGGTAGTAACCCTTGTCAGATATATGATTTGCAAGTATTTTCTCCCATTCTGTGGGTTGTCTTTTCACTTTCTTCATAATGTCCTTTGAAACACAAAAGTTTTTAATTTTGTTGAAATCCAGATTATTTCTTTTGTTGCTTGTACTTTTGGTGTCATATCTAAGAAACCATTGCCTAATCCAAAGTCATGAAGATTTATGCCTGTTTTCTTCTAAAAACTTTATAGTTTTAGCTCTTACATTTAGGCTTCGATCCATTTTTACTTAATTTTGATACAGTATGAGGTAGGGGTCTGTCCAACTTCTTTGTATTTTTTTTCCATGTTGCTATCCAGTTGTCCCAGCACCATTTGTTGAAGAGACTATTCTTTCCCCATTGAATGGTCTTTTGCACCCTTGTCAAAAATTAATTGACCATACATGTAAGGGTTTATTTTTGGATTCTCAATTCTATTCCATTGCTCTGTGTATCTATCCATATGCCAGAACCACATGATCTTGATTACTAATACTTTGCAGCAAGTTTTGAGATCAGGAAGGGTGCATCCTCCAACTTTGAAGATTGTTTTGACTACTCTGGGTATCTTGCAATTCCACATGAATTTTAGGATTACAAGGTCAATTTTCATAAAATAAGGGAGCTGGGATTCTGGTAAGGATTGAATTGAGTCTGTAGATCAATTTGTGTTGTTTTGTCATCTTAACAGTATTAAATCTTCCAATCCATGAGTAGGGGATGTCCTTTTATTTACTCAACTCTAATTTTTTTCAACGATTTTTTTAAATTTTCAATGTACTATTCTCTTTGACGCAATTGTAAGTGAAATAGTTTTTCATTTCAGTTTCAGATTGTTCATTGTTAATATATAGGAATAGAATGATTTTTATGTTTCTCTTGCACCCTACATTCTGTTGAACTTACTTTTTTTAGCTCTAATAGTTTTGTTTTTTCTTTGTTTTGGGGTATGTGTGTGTGTGTATATATACTTTAGGAATTTCTATATATAAGATCATGTCATCTGCAGATAGTGATAGTTTTACTTCTTCCTTTCCGATTGGAAGCCTTTTATTTCATTTTCTTGCCTCATTGCCCTGGCTAGACACTCCAGTACATGTCGAATAGAAATGATGAAAGCGGACATCCTTGTCTTTTTCCTGATATTATGGCGAAGCTTTAGATCTTTGACCATTAACTATGATTTTAGCTTAAAAGATGCCCTTTATCAAGTGACGACTTTCTTTTCTATTCTTAGCTTAAGTGTTTTTGTCATGAAATGGTGTTGGAGTATTTCTGCACCTTTTGAGATGATCTTGGGTTTTTGTCCTTTATTCTGTTAATAGTGTATATTATATTGATTGATTGAATTAACGTTGCGTTAGTAGAATAAATCCCACTGCTCATAGTATATAATCCTTTCTATTTGTTGCCAGATTCCATTTGCTAGTTAAGAATTTTTGCATCTTTATTCATAAGGAAATTCATCTGTAGTTTTCTTGTGATGTCTTTGATTTTGGTGTCAAGGTAATATAAGGATACTTTTTGATGTATAATAAATTTAAATTTTTGTCTCCCACAGAAAATGATTCACAGTCTATTTCTCATAAACTGTTCCGGTGACATATTTCTAGAAAAGCACTGGAAGAGCGTTGTGAGCCAGTCTGTCTGTGATTATTTCTTTGAAGCTCAGGAGAAAGCTGCTGATGTTGAGAATGTACCACCCGTCATTCCAACACCTCACCACTACCTCATCAGTATCTACCGGGACAAGCTCTTCTTTGTTTCTGTCATACAGTCTGAAGTGCCACCTCTCTTTGTAATTGAGTTCCTACATCGAGTGGCTGACACTTTTCAGGTTGGTTATTCACCAGACCTTTAGAACTTAAATTACCCATTACTTGGGGGAAAGACACATGACTGTATTCCTCAATTAGACAACTTTTGATATGTAGTCTCAGTCCTTCTATCTTGCTCTCTCACTCTCTTGCTCTTTCCCCTTTTTAGTAAAGCAAAATCCATAAACTCGTTTCTGAAAGGCATATTGTGACACACAACTGTTCCATTCACTTTTTTAGAAAAACAACAATCTAGTCGTAGAGCCATATTTTATATATATTTATTACAGATAATGTCCTCAGAAAACAATAGTTTTCTGAAAATAATAGTGCCATCCACATCCAGTTCTCTAGGTGGTCTTAAGATTTTTATTTGTTTTGAACTCTTCTAATATTTGGATTTTGTATTTTCTCCTTTCTGGCTGAATATACCAAATAATTAAAAATTTATTCAAGTGTGTTTTGGGTGGCTAGCTAATCAGGGCAAATTAAGTTTATACCTCACATTCCTATTCAGTATTTTAGTATGCTTTCTGGCACACTATTTCATAGGAATTCAGTTCCTAATTTTTCTAAAAATATAAAATATTGAGGAATAGTACTGAGGACTATAGAAGTTTTTTCTCATTTTTACATATTTTCAACCTCTTAAACAGTAAATTATGCAAGTGTAAGTTTATCCATCAGAACAAAAAGTACTTAGCAAGCCTTTCTTTGTGCCTTGAGTCAGTAGATCAATTTGTATTGTTTTATCATCTTAACAGTATTAAATCTTCCAATCCATGAGTAGGGGATGTCCTTTTATTTACTGCAATATTATGTATATTTTGTTAGGACTACTTTGGTGAGTGTTCAGAGGCTGCAATTAAGGATAATGTGGTCATTGTATATGAGCTCTTGGAAGAAATGTTAGACAATGGATTTCCACTGGCTACTGAATCTAACATTCTGAAAGAACTGATTAAACCACCAACAATTCTACGTTCTGTCGTCAACTCTATTACAGGTAAGATGAAAACATATTCTGTTAGGAACTTACCAGTTAAAACTTTACAAACAAATGCATTGCTTCTTATTTTGTGACAGATTATAATAGTACAGTTATGCCAGAACTGAAGTTAGTAGTGATGTTAAAATAGATGTATTGGTGATGTTAAAATAGATGTATATTTCTTTTCATGGAGAGAGGCTTGCTTCTAAATGGTAAAGAACTTTTGGTTATTACTCTTTTGTTATAGGTTTTTATAATGAAACCAGTGGTAGAACATTGAAACTTCTGAATAGGAGGATAACATGATTTAAGCTGTTTTTTTAGAAGATTCTTCTGGAAGTCATCATTGTAGGCAAACACCATAATTACTAGAATAGAAAAATAATAATTGCAACCTATATATGGGGAAAAATTCTAAAGAAATATACCAAAATGTTAATGGTAATTGTGTTTTGGTGATAAAAAGATAGATTATTTTTTACAACTTTTCTGAACCTTCCACATTTCCTTTTATAAGCTTATTCTACTTTTGAAATGGAAATGCAGATTAATCAAAATGTTAAATATGTCACAGCTCAAGGTCATGTATTTGGGGTACCAGTCTTATTTCCAGACCTATGTAAGTTTACTGAAATTAGCCAGAAGCTGAACATCATCCATATTGCAGCCATATGGGTTTGCTGACCTTAAATTGGGAAAAGGCTAGAGTATGTTCTTCATCCAGTTACTCATGGAGGTCTGCCTGGCAGCATGTCATGTAAAATTGAGCTGAATACCAAAGGGCCTAGTTATCATTCTGTATACTCAGTGGAAATATTTTATCAGGTTTTGAAACAACCAGCCACTTTTTTGGGGGGAGGTAGGGGATAAGAGTTTCTTATTTGGCCATCTAAAATTAGGTTAGGTTACTGTTAACACACAGGAAGCGAAAGATAAGCAAATGAATTGAACCTAGTTTGGCAGGTGACAGAGGACCACATGGCCTATTTGTGTCTTCTAGAAATTTAATCATGTTGGTGTGGCTGTGTCTACAACAATTCTACTGGAAACCATCCACAACTTCAATAAAGAAAAATCCAAATATTGAAGAAGCAGCTTAAGCATTCTTTTTTCTTTTTTTTTTTTTTCTGTTAATAGCTTTTTGATGGCCATTTTATTCATCAACTGCTTTCTCCTTTTCTGATTTCTAGGCAGTAGTAATGTTGGTGACACACTCCCCACTGGGCAGCTATCTAACATCCCATGGCGCCGGGCAGGGGTAAAGTACACAAACAACGAAGCCTATTTTGATGTCATTGAAGAAATAGATGCAATTATAGATAAATCAGGTAATTGTGTAACTGTGGTCTTATTTGGGGGAAAATAATTCAGCTAATACAAATGGTATAGAAAATCACATAGCTGTATGGTTTAAGCAGAAAACTGTTAGTTTTCACATACTTTAAAAATCTGTTGATTAAATGTTAAATTGGATAGAGGGAAATACTAGTGGTCAGTGAGAGGGAGGGGTAAAGAGTATGATATGTATGAGTTTTTTCATTTCTTTTTCTGGAGTGATATACATGTTCTGAGAAATGATCATCGTGATGAGTATACAACTGTGTGATGATATTGTGAGCCATTGATTACACACCAAGTATGGAATGTTCATTCGTTAAGAATGTTCACATTGTATGTTGATTGGTTTTATTAATAAAAATTTTTTTAAACTGTTTATTTTGCCCAGAGGTTACATACCATTTTCATAACCACTAGTTGAGATCTGCCAAACCTTTGTAAATGAGATCTCATGCTGTCTTAGTTTAATTCAATCATTTTCCTCTACACCTCTCTTTCTTGCCATTTATTCATTCTAACATTTTTGAGTATCTATCAAATATCATGCTTTTGCTACTATTTTATGTGCAGTACTTCTAGGAGAATACTCTTTCTGCTTCTTTTTTAACCAGACAAATCAAGGATATTTTATTAGAAGCATAAAATTATATTATTAAAAACATCTAGTCCATGTCCTCACATTTTATACATGTCACCTAAGGCTCAGAAAGGTTAAGTGACCTACTTAAGGTTGCTCAGCTAGTTGATGTGATGATTATGAGTTATTGTGAATTATAGCCAATCTCTCTTTTCCAGTGAGCCCTTTTCACTGTATACATTCCATCATACAGAATAATAAATCATGCCTCCTATTTCTTTTAAGTTAACAGGAACCTTAGTCCATTTCTTGAGAAACTTTTCTCTAGAATTAAAAATAGTTTAAGTTCATTTCAAGTAGTCTTACAAGGATGATGCTATGAAGGAGAAAGGTTTGATTTTTCCTTAGAATTATATTCCAGCCAGAGGTACAGGCCAGGGCACTTAGTGAAGAAGCTGTCTGAACTGATGTAATGGATCTTCTGTCCACTGACCTGTTAATAGAGGTGCAAAGCTTTCAGTAAGTCTGACACTCTGGGAGTATCCCCATTACTCCAGATATAGTAACTCTAGTAAAGACCCAGATTCCATTGATGCTATCACCCATTTATTTCTTTCTTCAGGATCAACAGTCTTTGCAGAAATTCAGGGGGTCATTGATGCTTGCATTAAACTGTCTGGAATGCCTGATCTTTCCCTCTCTTTCATGGTAAGCTTTGGTCTTCTGTTTTGTAGCTCTTTGCATGCTGAATACATATAAAGTACCAAATGAATGATAAATACTGAGAAAAATATTTAGATTACAAAGGATTATCTCAAAATATTCCTAATACAGCTTCCCAAGAAGTAGCCTATGTGATGAAAATGGCCTTTATGGAAAAGCTGAGGAAAGGTCTTTGCCAGATTATGCTAGAAACTGTTTAAATTGACTGGTTTATTTCTGCAAATCTGCAGTGTCATTTTTGTTGAATAATCATTTGCTTTATTGATATGAAAGGGGTTTGGCCTTTCGCATTGTATTAGACTCAGTATGACATACTGCTAAGAACAATTAAGCAAATTGTAACTCTCTCTGCCACTAATATTTCTTGACTTTAAACTCTTTGAACCTTGATTTTTTCATCTATGAAAGAAAAATACTACTAGCCACCTTTTCTTGAGTAGAATTCTTGAAATTCAAATATAAAAATGGATATAAAATGTTTGCAAACTTTTACAGCACTGTAAAACTATAAGGTTATATCTTAATAAACTTTTACTTGACTGTTTTATCTTTAGGGAGTGTATTAATTTTTCATAATATCTGAGTAGACTGCCATATTCATTTACTCTATGAGTATAGCTGTTTCCTGTTTCCCTGGCAGAACCCAAGGCTTCTGGATGATGTCAGTTTCCACCCCTGCATCAGGTTCAAACGTTGGGAGTCTGAAAGAGTTTTGTCATTTATTCCTCCAGATGGAAATTTCCGACTCATATCATACCGTGTCAGCTCACAAAAGTATGTTGATGTAGCATCCAGAATCTTCCATCATTTTTTTTAATTTCTGGGTAGAATTCACCTTTCTCTATTTCATCTGGCAACTGGGTATCTGAGTTCATCATTGCTCTTTTTAGCTATGGCTTACCAGGGGAACCAGAGAAAACTCGTTAAAGTGCCTGTCTGAAATAATCAGCATACCTTGAATGTAAAAGCGTAGAGTAGTAGTTAATGGGACCATAGTAAAATTTGTGGCTGAGAGCATAATCGCAAAATCATGAAGTCATGTCATAATTATACCATGGGCTGTAAACTTCATGGCTGATAGCAGGAGAGAAACCTACCCATAGCCCTCCAGGACATCCCTGGAGGGTGGTTTTAAGTCACTCTTTTCTGTATTGTTTTTTGTTTGTTTGTTTGTTTGCCTGGGCAGGCTCTGGGAATTGAACCCGGGTCTCCAGCATGGCAGGTGAGAATTCTACCACTAAGCCACTGTCACACTACCCTCTTTAATGAGTTTTAAATGAACAGTTTAGTGTTGTGGTTTATAGCCAGCTTGTCCTCTTCAGAATAGTAGAAAGCATTTGGGTAATATCAGGACAGGATTCAAAAGCAAAGGAATTGGTTTTTTGGTTCTTATCACGTAGGAACTGCTTTATTTAGTTTGTAGAATTTTGGATTTTCTATTGGATCTTAATTTATTGAATTCATCTGCCTCATGCAGATGCTTAGCCTACAGCTCTGGAGATGGAGGGCCCAATTGTTGGAATTGGAGGCAAGGCAGTACTTTGGATCAGGGCTTTCAGGCCACTTCTAGAGCTGCCCCACACCGCTAAGTATGTTCAAGTGCTTTTGTTTCTTTTTCTCTTTCTCTTTTTAGTCTAGTGGCAATCCCAGTGTATGTGAAACATAGCATCAGCTTTAAGGAGAACAGTTCTTGTGGCAGATTTGATATTACTATTGGACCAAAGCAGAATATGGGAAAAACTATTGAAGGAATCACAGTGACAGTTCACATGCCAAAAGTTGTGCTGAATATGAACCTGACACCAACACAAGGCAGCTATACATTTGATCCAGTCACCAAGGTACAGCCACTTCAGATCAAGAGTGAGCAAGTGTTTCTGCCATCTTTATTTTGTGATTGGGGTGGAACATGGTAGTATCTTATTCAAAACTAAAGTTCCTGTCAAAACCTAGAAAACATACTGTGCTGTGGAGAGAATCCTGCATCTGCCTATTGACAAAGATGAACAGAAAAGACTGCGTTAGTGAGACTTTTTTGTCCTCCTTCAGAGTGTCTTTACTTAACTTTCAATAATCGGGAGACTTATTCCACTGTCTAATGAGAAAGATGGAAAAGGTTTTTAAAAAGAGAAAAGCATTATGTGCCTATAAGAAGATATGATAGTCCATTAATTGTTAAATTTTCTATGGAAATTTATCATTAAGACCTTTCTCTTCCATTTTAATTTAAAAGTATCATTTCATACCCTTTCATAGGGGATGTTGAACAAGGAATGCTACTTCCTCACCCTACGCATACATGTCTCTAGCAGGTTTTCAGGGAAACTGTAAAAGATGATTTTCTCTCAGCTTCCTGCTTGTATGATTATTTTCAACAGCAGAATCACTGTCAAGCTGCCTAATAAAAAGGCATATCTTTGAATAACATCATAGAATGTTAAGGATCATCTACCCCAATCCTGTGGATTCAAAGAACCTCCTCAGAGACCATGCAAGGCTGAGAAATGAAGGTCCTAGGCCCTTAACCCCATGTACAACTATAACAGCTTTATTTTCATCTACTACTGAGCTTCCACACTAAAAATTTCATTTGAACAAAGAGTGTCATAGCTATAGGTTTAAAAGCACCAAACTAGGTCTGTCTTCTGATTTCACAGAAAAAATATACTGAGGCCCAGAGAAAAGCAGTGAAAGTGGTATAATGGAAAACATTTAAAATCTGCTAGCTTTAGCTTAAAATCCCACCTTGTCTCTATTTTTTAACCTTAAGTCATTTGATCTCTCTAAGCCTTAGTTTCCTCATTTGGAAAAAGGCAAAACCTACTTCACAGATTCCTAAGAGATAATGTGTGAATAGTGCTAAGCGGTGCTGTATCCTCCCTCCCTGTTCAAGGTCACATAGCTAATTAGTGGTAAAATTCAGTGTAGATCCCAGGTCTCTTCTTTCTAAGATTGCTTACTTTTATACTTAAGTTAATGGTATTATCCCCTTGCTTTTGAACATTTGTCCTTAACAAGTGGTTCAGATGTTTTTGTTTTTTTATTTCATTGAAGGTACTAACATGGGATGTGGGAAAAATTACTCCACAGAAGCTCCCAAGTCTTAAAGGACTGGTCAATTTACAGTCTGGAGCACCAAAGCCAGAAGAGAATCCAAGCCTCAACATACAGTTCAAGATCCAGCAGCTTGCTATTTCAGGTAAGGATATATTATCCATTTGACGTGAGTTTAAGAATAATTTGAGCTCAGTTATTAAGAACTTAGAATGTTAACTAACATTCCCTCTCTAGAAAAGATAACAGCTCTGGTTTGCCTTTTACACTGTGCTTTGGGCCAGCCTCTCAGGTACCAATGATTTTAGAGACCACCGTATTTCACACAGCTTCCCTTCGCCTCTACCTTTGTTCAGACACCAAAAAGGGAAGGATTCATTCATACTCAGAAAAAGTGGACTTTTTCTTAAAAGACATTCCCCTGTCTTTGGAAGTCATCACTAAAACCACACCCCTACAGTGACATAAAGAATGAATGGCAGAAGGGACACTGGTTAATGTAAGGATATTCGCTGATAAGTGCTCAATGTTAACAAATATTGTATCGGCTATTATGACCAGGAAGATAAATTTATTCCTTTTCTTACCTATTCTTTTTGACACAGGCTTGAAAGTAAACCGCTTGGACATGTATGGGGAGAAATATAAGCCATTTAAAGGAGTCAAATATGTCACAAAAGCGGGAAAGTTCCAAGTGAGAACATGAGAAGAAGCCAAGATTCCTCAAGATTAGTTTGTTTTCCAAGTGTCATTACAGTTTATTACTATTGGGTACCAAGTGGGTGGGAATACATATTCTAATTAAAACATTTGTCGAGCTACACACCCCTCAGAGTAGCTTAGTGATCAGTGTTGGGTTCTTGAGGAGCTATAAGCTAAGGAAACTTTTCTATTGACTTAGCTTATTTTCTATCTTTTCACTAAGAATGATCTTGGAGGTGATTTCCTCCATGGGGGAAATCTAGCTGGATACTGTACATTGTAATAGTAAAGGCAGAAGGCTACAGTGATAACCTCTTTCCTAAAAACAAGTGAACTGATGATCAGCCAGCAGGAGCTGTCCTAACCTGTGACATGATGTGTCAGGTGCAGCCAAATGTCAGACCTTCTGATCTTACCTGTCCCAACAGAGGAAGTCCCCCACCCCAAGAAGTTTACAGAAAACTGCCTCTTTAAGTGTTTGCCTTATTCAGCTTTTCACTTGTGCCATTAAGCAAGCACTGTAGCAAAAGCCACTTCCACATAGCCCTGCAAGGTAGCACTGCTGCTCCCTGCTCCATTCTCACTGTACTTGGTATTGTACTTTTTATAAATAAGATTTTTATGTAAAACTCAGATTTGATTTACAGGGACCTTGCTGCAGTAAATACCATCTCAATTTTGTGCCACTGGTTCAGCTGTTAGATAGCACAGTAAAAACTATGTTTCAAATGGGTGAATGGTAATAAAAGGGAACACTACTCCTGTTTTTTTTAGAAAGTTATTGTAAGCATAGAGTTTGAGGTGTTAAGTAAATTACGTAGTAAAAGAGAAACTTAAGCTGAAACCTTTGCCATCTTCATGTTTTATTAAGCTTATCAACACCACCTAAAGCAGTAAGCCTAAATGCCTCGCACCCCACTTCAGCAAAAGGAGGAATATGTGCCTGCCTCAATATTGTCAGTCTTCTCATTTTTTTAAATCTCTCATCTTTTTCTTTGTTCTTAAGGGCTTGAATTTGCCTCCATCCCTTGTGTGTAGGGGGGACTTCCTTTTCATATTGTGCTTCCCAAGGCTATCGTCAGTAGATTCCTGAAACTTGTCATCATTGTCACTGGAGTACTAGAGTGTCTCTATTATACTGACAAAGTACATGGAAATCCATTATATTGAGTCATAAACAAAATCCTCAGTAACAACTAATACTACACTGGTGGTCATGGTGGCACGTCAGTCTACATTTCACTCTACTTCAGTGGCTTGGAAGTCCTTGCCCAGTTATTTTTGCCTCATTAGACATGATGAAATGGAGAAAAGCTGAAAGTCAAGATACAAGTGCTGGTTCTTCATGTTTCCTTCTTGTTCTTTTATTACTAGCTTTCTTCTTCTGGTGGTGCCATTCTTACCTTTCACTCTTGTCAGCTTTTAACTCCCTTTCCCTTATCATGCTAAGGATAGTCCTTATCTCATTTCTGCTGTCAAGGGCTAGTGATTGGTGCTGGGATGGGGAACACACTCTGCAGCAGCATTCTTATCTTGGTCTGCCTAGGAAACCCAACCCACCTTCTAATAAGAAAAGGCTTTTTTTGTTGTTGTTGCAACTTCTAAATTTCCAGGGTAGCCAAGTTCAGATTGACAACTAAAATCAAGATATTGCCAAGTATTTATTCTCTTTACCCAAGATTGGTTGAACCCAGTTAAATTGCTTCTTCATTTTTAATGTCTTGCTCTTCAGATTTCTTATCTCAAAAGAGCAATCCAGAACATTTGCTATCCTTTCTGCAGAATCCTTAATCTCAACCATCTGTACCTGGACTGTCTAGTTTTCCTCCTCTGCCGTCTTCTTTTATATACAAGCAGATTGGATGCCAGGAGTCCCTTGCCTCTAGAAATTTCTGCTAAAACTTCTTAACTGTTTTCCTTTTACAATTAAATTGTTGTATTTATTAATTTGATAGACTCCAGCAAATTCTTTCTCTAGCTCTGGCTATCCTGTCAATAAAAGATGAGTACAACAAGGCAATTTGTTTAACTTGACTATTAATTGAGCATGCTCAGATCACAGTGCCTAAACAGCTGAATGTGATCATGTTTTACTGTCGTCACAAAAGGTGTGAGGTTGCTGCAGAGCTCTTCCAAGTGCTCCTGTCCTAACCTCATTGTATCAACAGTCACACATACTTTCTCTAAGCTTTGCCTTTCTGGCTATAGACTTTGAGCAATAAGGGAACAGATTTACTCTCCCACCACCACCTACCAATAACAAGGATCCATGAACTTTAGTAGTACTGAGTTATTTTTCAAGCCAAGAGTTCCAGCTAATCCCAGGATGGACCCTTTCTCTAAATTCTTAAGGGAATATATCCCAAGAACAAATGAAGTAGATTCTGGTTTTTTGTGGGGTTTTTGTGGGTTTTTTGTTTGTTTTGCATGAGGGAATCACCATCATTTTATTCAAAGGGAATTCATCTAATGGAGTCATTCCTGAAGTAATGCAGCAGAACGTTTGGAAGATGCTGCTCTTACTTCCATAGCATCAACTGATCTGAGAAGACCACTAAACTACAATACAGCTGAAGGCAACACCAGTGAACATATGGCAAGTGGCATAAATGAGGCTGTGAATACTGTATTTCAGAGATTCTTGAGCTAATTCAATAGCCTTGGACATTCCCTCACACAGGTTAGAATGTGCTTTTCACATTAGTAACTTTTCTAAGTTAAAGCCATGATAAATACAGTTAGCAGCACTAATATCTCCCTTTAGTCATATTTGTCCCTTTCAGGTATTTGTGCAGGCAAAAACTGCATTGTCCAACCTCTACTCCAAAAGCCCGCCCCTATTGTTTTAGTCAATTCCTCAAGCAAGAAGAGAAAAATGTCCCAAAGGCTAGTTCTGCCTCATATTCTGATGGTCTCTTGGCAATCCTACTTTTCTATACTGGGCTTTGGAATATAAATAAAAAGGACCTGGGGTTCTGCAGCACATTTAAAAGCTTCACATTCTTAGAAGACAGTGATGATCTCCATGAATAGCTTTCTAAGATGAAGACAGACTTTCAATCATGGGTGATCCACATCATCTGTCTGCTTTCCTCCTGTTAACTTTTATTACTTCTAGTGATTAATCCCCAAAGTAGTCCATCACATAGATCCTTAGTAAGTAAATACATCCACTGCTGAACTCTGGTTTGCCTAATACCACGTTTGGATTAAATTAAAATCTTTAGTTTTAGATCTTAAGGATTAGTTTCATTGGCTAGTCTTCAAACTAAAAGGAGAAACCTAACCTGAAAGTTCTTGCTAAAGTAACATCCCATCACTTAAAGCATTATTTGTACAAATGCGCTTTATTGTTTTAAACAGAACAAGAGACAGAAAATATTTGCATATAACAAATTATAGCTTATAAATGTAGTTTTTTAGTGGTAACATCTAATCATTCAGGGCTTTTATCTATTTTTTTCTTTTTTTAATATTTCCTTTACTGTGTCTAGAGCACTGATATTGAAAAAAAAAAAAAGCACATCTGGCAAAATGTGTGAACCAGTGTTTCAGAACACTGGAGGAACCTGGAAAGCAAATATGATTTTTCTTATTTCTCTAAGTAATCCTTAGTAAAACAAAAGGTGGTCTTTGGCATAGATTCATACTTTAAAGGCATTAATATTGCATTTATATCAGGTAAGCAACTATACAAATATGCTGAGGACCTTGAAAATAATCTTCATTAAAAAAACAAGTAGAGGAAGCCTGAGTGTACAGGACCAACTTAAGACAGGTTTTACACATTCAATGTTGAGATCCAATACAATTTGAGAGTTGGAGGGAAAGACATTCACACAATGGTACTTATTCCTTTACTCATCTAGTTCTGGTTTTGGGAAGGAGTATGTCCTTTTCTTGTGCCAGGGAATGCTTAGACAGGAAAAAAGAAAGAAAGAAAAAGAAAAATTGCCCTCTCTATTACTTTGCCTAGAAGGAAATTTGTTACATTGATAATTAAACATTATATCCTTTACTCTCTTGACCAATCATACTGGTGGTGGGAGGATGGATGCAGAGGGCTTGGCTGAAGTGGAAGCAGGAATTTAGGAGAATTTCCCATTGATTCATCATGTAAATCTCCAGCAGTGCCAGAATTACAGTCTGCAAATACTCTCCCCTACATAGTATTTTTGGGTTTTTTGTTTGTTTTGCATGAGGGAATCACCATCATTTTATTCAAAGGGAATTCATCTGATGGAGTCATTCCTGAAGTAATGCAACAGAACCTTTGGAAGATGCTGCTCTTATCTCCTTAGCATCAACTGATTTGAGAAGACCACTAAACTACAATACACTAAACTAAATACTCCCCTAGGTAGAGTATTTGCAGGTAGGAAGTGCCCTTTAGACAGGATTGCTTTTCCATTAAACACTCTTGGGGGGCAAGCACCAATTCTTAGGACTAAAATTCAAAAAGGTCTTCCCAAATTACAGATGAACAACTATATATCTTTAAAATCTTATTTAGGAAAGTTTAAAGGAAGACTAAAAACCAGAATGGAAGACATGATTTCTTAAAAAATTAAATGCAGCATTTGCGCTCAGAAAGTAAGAGCTAAGAATGAATGATAAGGCCTCAGCACAGACCTCTGCAGGCAGTGACAAAGCGTGGAGCACCAGGAAATGGTCCTGCTGGGAGGCTAGGCAGAGCCACCCCCTGGTACTCTGCCCCTCTAGTGGCAGAGAGCACCAGGAAACAGTGTATTCATGGGATTGCTACTTTGGCAGGTGGGACTAGGAAATTGAACAAGAAATCTCCTAGCGCAGACATCGCTCGGGGGCATGGTAAAGACAGAATTGTGTGATTCTGTGATTTCCTTCTAACAGAACGAAATTTTTGGTTTTGCACTGTGGTAAACCAGAAGGATTACACTGGAAAAGGCCAGAAAATGCATCCAGGCCCTATACCAGGACCACCTAGAGGCTACCTTCCCCTGTAGCAGCAAAGCTTACTTCTGAAAAGGACCCAGGTAGCACAGACCAGGGCAGGGAGGGCAGAGTCAGCAGCAACATGGGAAGCCCAATTCCATTTGTGGAGGCACAGTGATTTCCTTCTTAACTAACTTGCCTGGGCCCTGAGAGTTGGGAGTCTTGACAGGAGAATACTGGCAGGGAATGGGAAACAGAAAGGGTTCCTCTCAGGAACCTGTCTCCTTGGGGGCAAGGACAGAGCAGAGTGCCTGGCTAGTGTTCACTCTTGGATTCTGAGCTTATGTGAAGTCCAGGGGCTAGAAACCCAGTCTGTCTACTGGGATAGAGTGTGCACAGAATATAAGTTTTATACAAACACATTTCAAAGTGTCCTCCATGACAAAAAAGTATATGTTTTCTAAGGTGAAGAGGCCCCATTCCTTTTTGGTGTGACAACCCAGGGTGTGGCTTTCAATTGCCCAGCAACTCTGGGTGACTCCTGGGACCCTGATCATTTTCCTTCCCTTAGTAGGGGTTTCTGTGCCAGAGAGATTTGGCCATTTGCCTACTGGTACCAGGGTGTCTTTCTAACCCAGCGCAGTGTAAATCCAGCATCTGTTCGAATTTTGATTGAAGCTGCTTCTGCTTCTCGCACAGTCTCCTTCACAGACTGCATGAGGTTCTGGGCATTGTGAACCAGCATCTCTGTGGCCTGCAATAAAAGAAGAATGCTCCATTACTCATTGTCACTAACACAGCCACCTCCTAAAAAGGCTACAGCCAGGAGTAGATGGACTGCAGTTCATCCACTGTACCTGGCATCTCCCATACTTGCTCAAATTATTGGTGGTTTCACTGAATCACTAGAAAGAACCCAAAACCAGATCCATCATGACTGTGTACTGTGCCTCAGAAGCCTATAGCAGGTACTCTTTCCTGGCCTTCAAATATATGCCTGCCTCAGGGCCTTTGCTCTTGTTGTTCCCTCTACTTATAATACTCTTCCCCTAAGTATGCCTTAACTCTTATCTCCCTCTTTGCTCAAATGTCACCTTGGTGAGGTCTTCCCTGCTCAGCTTATTTTATTTTACTAACCACTGCCCCAAACCCTAGCATTCCTCAATTCTTTCTTCCTTTTTCTCCATAGAACCCATTATAACTAACTGATACATATTTTACTTGGATTTTTGTCTGTTTATCTGTCTCCACACTAATATTTAAGTTCTGTAAGGCTTGTGAGTTTTGTTTATTGCTGAACCCCCAGTGCCTGCCATAGTGTAGGTATTTCATAAATATTGAATGAACAAACATTAAAAAAAAAAGGAGCAGACGGACCATGCAACCAACCATCTTATAAATCCATGAAAATCTAAATAAATTAATCTAAACACACAAACTCACAGGACTGGGATCACACTGGTATCTACTATAGAAAGCCAAGAAACTCAGTGATCAATTAGTCTAATAATTCTTAACTACTTTTAAGTCACAGATCTTTTTAGGATTTGATAAATTTGACTCTTCCCCCAAAAACGATTCACATGCACAAAATTTGCATGCAATTTCAGAGGGTTCACAGGCTCTGAGAGGCCTAACTCTAGGCTAGAATTTATGATCAGCTGATCTCTTCATTTGGTCAAAAATGGGGCTGAGGCCCAGAGAGATTCAGAGACTTGCAAACCAAAATCACACAATAGTCAGGAAGAGGATTCAAGACTTCCTGGCATGCAGCCCTGTGTTTTTTCCATTCGATAACACTATCACTTTCTATCTTTTTTAAAATTGGAGTATTTAGCCAAAAGGATGCAGTGGATGGGGGTGGACAGGCCTCAAGAGAGCCAAACCTAGTCCAGGGGAATAAAAGAACTAAGCAGAGTCCCAACTCTACCATGATTTAGAGGGTCACTTCAGATACTTAACCTCCCTAGACCTCAATTTTCCCTCTATAAAAGTTGTGAAGAGCTAAAGGTTTATTTCCAATTCCAAATTTCTGACACAACTCACCAACAAAGAGTCTAATAATGCATCCCACAAGCTGAATACTCAAGTCACTTAAAAAATTTCTCCAAAGCTGAATTAAATTGCTTCAAATAGCACTGACTTGCTGGCAAGAAACCCAAAACAGCGGACACATACCTGTTCAGATTCCTCATCACTGATGTTGGTCCGGCCTAGCATGGTAGCCTTCACCGTGGACAGAATTTTGAGCTGGGTGCTGATAGTTGGGATTCGCTCACATACCTAAGGAGAAAATTTAATTTAGTATGTTTCCAAGTTTGTCTTGCCCACAAGCTCCTGCAGGGTAAGACTTATCCACATCTGTATTCTTGTGGCTGACACACAGAAGGCACTCAATAATCTAGCAGCAGGATTCCACTTGTTTTCTCCCCAAGGTCAGCACAGTCCCTTTATCCAAAAATGGAAGCTTTCAAGTTCTTTGATTTCATTAGGAAATACCTTCTCTGAATCTGACTTTCCCAAATACATGTGTATATTTCCCATCAGCTATTTCTTACCCCTCTGCAGTGCTTCTTCCTCCCCTACTTACCCAGTTTTCTCTTTCCACCTTTTCTCACTCCCACATCTCCCCCACTTGGACACACACACACGCACACGCACACACCCTCCTCCACAGCCTCCTTTCCCTGTACCTGTAAGAGGTTGGTTCTAATCCGTTTATCGGTACACTGCTTGGCAACCTCCTTGGCCAACCGAGTCACCTCATCTGAGGCCTTGGCGATGTCTTTGGCACACTGAATCAGTGCCCGCTTGGTGCCACTGCCCCCTCTTACCAGTCGAGACATTTCAGCCATCAGCAGAGCCATGCGCTTGGCTGCTGCAATGATGTCATTGCCCTAGAGAGAAGAAAAGTTTCAGTGGGATGCCCTGGCCAAGTCAGGGAAGGAGGCAGGAGGACAGAAAAGAGAGGAAGGAGCCTGCTTCAGTCACATGGAAAGCACTGGAGAAACAGAGGAAGAGAAGAGTGAGCCAGGGCACTTTTCCGAGCCCTCCATGAGAGAAATACCACCCAATTGAAAAAAAAAAAGAAAGACATGGATATTAGTCATGAATGCCCCAGGCACTGCGCTAAACAAGCACTTCAGCATCTCCAGGTTAATTCCAACAGTGAAATGGGGAAGAGAACCAGGGAGCTGGTTAAACAGGCATTTCCATTTCTAAAGGGAATAGCAGTAGAGATGGCCTGAGGGGAAAAATACAGATGAGCCTTTCCACATGCTGAAATCAAGTCTCTTCACCCTTACCCTTGTTGCAAACCACAGCCAAGGACTCTCCCTGTTGAACTAGAATTTAAAACCCCAAGAAACCATTCTTAGACTGAGTGACAAAAAAAAATAAGTATCATTTTTTTTAATTAGACTGCCTCAGTCCTACTTCTACTTTTGTTTCTTATCAGCCTAAAGGAACATATTATTTTAATTTTTCACATTTGAAAAGGCCAAGAATCAATTCTTCAGTCCCCTCAGTTAAATGAAGCCTAGGGAAGCATCAGAAAATTAAAAATCATAGGCTGTAAATTGAACCCCTACAATAACTCATGGCCGTTTACCTTAGACTTTATATTTTAGTTCTTATAACCCTCATGGGACATACTAAAGAGATGTTCAGGAAATTTACCTTATGCCCTCAGAATGTGCATCTTTTGGCTGATAACCAAAAATATCCACAACTGTAGAGTGGTACAGCAATGTTCCAAACTACCTAAAAAGCCAGGCCTTACTCATTTTTCCCCTCATGCTTTTCAATTTCTATGAAATGCAGTGAGGTGAGACATACACAAACTACACCACTGCAGGGCACTCTGTGAGAGACCTCGACAGGCACCATGAAGCGGCTGATTGTTTATGCCAGAAGGTATGTGATATCTCAGGCAGTAACTGAGGCTGAACAGAAAACAAGGATGGGAAGGCAGCCATTTAAAGGAAGTCATAAGGCAAGGGGGTGTGCTGGACAAGGCCCTAGGGCCCATGTCTTCCAGTGCAGACCTAGGATCATTCCAGGATTTCATGACCTCGGTTAGAAGACAATGTAGTACTAGGGTTAGTTATTATCCATCACTCTTCAAACATTTTCTTCTTGCAACATGCCACCTTCAAAGGAAAATAAGTGATCACCTCCCTACCCCCAAACTAGCTTTGGTTCAGACCCCCAGGCCAAAGCTCCATTGCTGCCTGCCCTGCAGCCTTGCATACTCTCTGTTCCCCCCTCCCACCCCTACCACTGACACACCTGGACAAGCAGTCAGTGAAGCCCCCTTCCCTGTGGACTCCCATCAAGGCCAGCATCTGCCACACAGCCAAGTGCAGGGCAGCAAGCAATCCTCTCCAGAGACGCTGCCTCTGAGCCATCAGTGAGAGATCAGTGGGAGACAGGCAAAGCTCAAAGGCCAGGCCAGGTGACCTCTCAAATGATCTACAATGGTTCCTGACCTGAAAGTCATTGAGAGACTCATCCACGGCTTCCCAAGGGCTTTAAGGTTCCAACAGTAGCCACAAGGTTGGTAAGGAAAGGAATCCTTTCGAAAAGTGACCCCCTCTCTCTCCAGCCCCCAAACACAAATGCGATTCAATTAGTCTGGGATTTGCAGACCTATCAAACTTGTGAAGCCATCCTAACAAAAAGGTGCAGACAGACAGATGCCCACCCTGCTCAGACTCACAGGATCGCACAGATCATGAGTGATGCAATGTGTCAAGGCTGCACATGGCCGGATGCATTTGGAGCAGCCCCAACTGGGGGTGCTAATCAGTACCTTACTAGACCACTTGGTAGCTTCCCGATGCAATGACTGAGCCGCGGCCAGAATGGGCTGGTTGACCGGCTGATTGGATGGCATTAACAGCAGCTCAGGTTCGTAATCGTCTTCCATGTCAGGGGGGACAGGGAACCCAACAGCATCAGCCGCATCTGCCTCAGCTACAACACCTATACCCACCTCAGCGGCTGGGGTACCCGGCTTTGTCGATGGCGGGAAGGATGAGAAACAGGGATAGTGTTAGTAAGAGCAGTATGACTTTGGAAACTGAGCTTCAGCTTGTTTAGTAACCAAAGCTAGACTAGGATGGGAAAGAAAATGGCACAACAGCCAGATGAACCACACTCCACAGGGAGGGAGGTCTCAGCCTCCAGCACCACTCAACCCAAGGAGATTTACTCCAGTGGCAACGAAGGGTTTCCAGAGATACGTCTATGCCGAGGAAGCAAGTGGTATTCATTTTTTATAATATACTTACTACCAAAGTTAAACTTGCCAAGGGTATTTCACATCAGACATTTTTGAGGGGACCAACAACCAGTAGTAGCTGAGTACCTTTAAAAGGGATCCAGAGGGAAAAAATAAATGCAGCCACACAAGTTGCTCTGAACATAACAAAGTGAACACCTGCTGGCTCCTATGGACAGCAATATGAGTCAGCCCCACAGCTGCCAGACCTGGATTACTATTTCTTTTAGGAGCTAAAAGCCCCCAAATTAAAACAATACATCAGAGGTAACAAATCCAAAACCAGGAAAAAGTAAGGGGGAAAAAATGCAATGGTAGGTAAAGAGGAATTACTGAATACCTCAATCACACAGCTCAAAGAAGTCTCAAGAAGACACCTCATCCAGCCTGTCAGCTCAAGGAAAATCACACTTAAGATCAACTCTCTGTCCCCTCAAGGTCTCCAGAAACAAAGCTCCCAAAATCTCTTGTTGCATCCATTGCTAGTACAGACCAGAAAGCTTCTCGTTGGTACAATCTAAATCTCTCCTCTTGCAAAACAGGGCTCTCACTCACCCCAAACTAGCCTTATCTAGTTCACAGATAAGAGAGCACGTGGACTTGGCCACTGACCGAGGCTGAGCTCAGAGGTGCCCTCAGAGGAATGCAAAACTGGTACCCTTGTGAGAACAGGAACCATGAAGGGAAGAGAATGAATTTAGTACAAGGGATAGAGATTCTAAAAGACCAGTAGAGAAGCCAGGGGTGTTGGGAAAATAGGTGGGAGTAGTAAGAAAATAAACGGAACTGCCTCAATGAAGCCAAATCACAAGATGAATGATAAATACAGGTTATTTCAGTCAAACATCTCTGATCAAGAGAAAGTACAAGTTTGTGTGGAATTTTAATTGAAGTTGCTATCATTCCTAAAAGTCTCAGCCTACATGGGAAATCTGTCTCCAGAGAGTGACAATGAGGCTGCAAGATTTAGGACCAACAAGGACTTCAGGTACCATTTAAAACCTTTCCCCTAATTTCTTTGTGTCTCAACCAAGACTCATCCTCACTCCTCAGAGGAGAGGCCAGTTCACTGCTGCTGGGGTTCAGTCTCAAAGCACACAAAACAGACTGACAGACACACACACACACACATGTTGCAAGTAGCTCCTGACTTCAAAGTTCAAAGTCGGCAATCCCCTGATGCTCCAAACCTCTGAAGTTGGAAGAACATATGTCCACAAATCGCAAGAATGGACTAAATGGGAAGGCAAACACTGTCTGTCCCTTTAAAGCCTTTTAAGTTTCATCCTTAAAATCCCACTACACAATTGTAACACAATTTAAATTTCTTTAAAAATTTTATGAGTAAAACCAACCTTCCTTGCCACCTTTCCCTCCCCCATGCCCACTGGGCCTCTGCCACATGGTCTCAGGGGTGTGCATGCCCCAGTTGGAGAGATATCATTATAAATAATTCCACAGGTAAGCTCCAATAGAGACTAGCAAGGTTTCTCTATTCCTTCTTAAAACCTGGGCTCACAGCTAACAGTTCAGAAAAACAAAGTTAAACCAAGGTCAGCTTCTCAGGCTGAAAAATTCAAGATCAGCTGCATGTGCAAGAGGTCCCTGGAGAACTACACTCAATACAAGAGCTTGAGAGAGGTGAGTATGTGGAAAGGACAATGGCAAACAGATAGTGGGAACAAAGATACAGGGTCATATTAGAAACTGTTTAGAAGAGAAGTACATTTCATTGCAGATTAGCAATAACATTTAGCTCTGATCTAGAAAAGCTACTACTCTTCATCATTTAGGGGAAACAAGAGAAAAGTTATTTAAGGGGCCTGACTGTAGAAGCATTCAAATTTCCACCAACCACACTAATATTTACACTTTCAAATATGCTGAGTTGGCATTAGTGTGGAACTGTCTTTCGTTGAGAGGGAAGATGATTCTGAGAAAGGACAAAGCACGTGCTTACTTGTTTCTATGAAAAAAATAGAGGAAAGAAAGTAAACATTTCATCTAATTGTAGCAGAGCCCAAAGAAGACAGTTTCATGTTTGGTGTTCGGTTAATTAGCAATGGAACATCTGAAAACAGTCAACAATCACAAGAAAGAGAAGCCATTTCCAAAAGACTCCAAATGTCCAGAGTCAGGGCAGCTGATACAAAAAGACAAATAGGAAGGGAACCCCCTTCTCAAACCACAAGCATCCTAGCTTTCACTTCAGCTGCCAGAAGAGAAACGGCCAAGCACCAGAAACCATCTCACTAAACCACAGGTAAGAAAAGGAGCATGCTTTTGGCAACACAGGAACCAAAGCAGAGAGGACGGATGACTTTCCAAACAGACCTTTCTTCCTGTGCTATGTGTGTGGTTCTTTATGCTTTCTGAGAAGACTTCCTTTCTCAACAAGAAATGCTTCATTCCTTACCTTGCTGGACCATTTGCGAGCTTCATCATGGAGCTGCCTGGCAGCCATCATCATTGGCTGGTTAATCACCTCCCCGGCTTTCTGCTCAGGGAACTCTTCATCCTTCTCCTCTGGTGGCGGGGGCCTGGGTGGAGGGACCTCACCCTCAGGCAGAGGCGGTTTGGGAGGAGCAAGCTCATCTGTTAGCTAAGTAAGAAAGAGCATCATCAGGTTGTAAGTTAAAGCCCTAGGAATTACTCCCCTCTAGAGTTCTTTCCTCTCAAAAACAGCCCAGAAAAGCTACCACATTCCCTCTATATGAGATGACCCCCACCAAGTCACAAGGACAGTGTGCTTCAATCCTAACAGAAGCTTATTTTCTTGCCTTTTCCCTGACAAGAAGCTAATAGCTAGTGTTTTGGTCATACCCCAAAGAGGCACATAAAGTACTACCAGCCTAAATTCTGGCCCTGATTCTGTTGATGGGCAACTGTGTAGGCCAGTAACTTCACCCCTGGGCCTCAGGTTCTCATCTGTCAGTGACATGTAGCTAGGCCGTATGATCTCTAAGATCCTGGCCAATGCCGTGACTCTATTGATCACATAAGAAGCTGTTCCCCAGGAGTGCTCCTCTCCCCAGCCCTAACCACGACCAACTAGAAAGATCAAAGGAAGACCTGGAGGGGAAGCACTTCCTTATCTATGGATGCAGTGATCCAATTTTGTCCTCAGTCAACTTAGAAACTTACATCTTTTGCTGACATTAAATATAGAAAAGTAAATCAAAGAGAGTATATCAGATTATTACCTTAATGGACTATTCCCAAGGCCAAGGTATTTCTGATACTGTTACTTGGAGTAAAAATCTAAAAGCAATCACTATTTCTGTTCCTAGGATTTGTATCTGCAAGCTAGCTTCCGCCTAGACCATTTATCTATAGAAGAATATATTCATAGTACTTAGAGGAGGCATCAAAAGATTTTTGGTTACAGTTTCAATGAAAAATAAACAAAAAAAGGAAGCATTGCTTTTGTTCCTTAGAAAATAATGTCAAAGAGATGAACCTACATGAGATTCTAACCACCTCAGTTTTACCACTGTCAACTGGGAACATGCAAAAATTCATCACCAAAAGCCATGCAGATTATTTTACCAGTCCTCACTAATTTGCCCCCGCTAACTCATCACTCATCAAATCCACACTTACCCTGGTTAGCTCCTCTCCAGCCATTCCCCATCATAGCAGGCCAACACCACAGTCAACCCCTACACCCAGCATACCCCATACATAAGCACTGGGTTATGACACCACTGGATCTAGGAATAAAAATCAAGTTCTGCCTCTAAGTTCCAAGTAAAAGCTAGACAAAGCCACCTCGTGACCAAGGCTTCAGAATATAGTCTACCTCTCCCTTGCTACAGAGTCTCAGCACCTGACTGCTCAATTCTCCCCATCTCTCCAAATTCACTTACACGGAGCTGTTCAAGGTCTGGGGGAGGAGGCGGGAAGTCAGGCTCTTGAGGTTGGAAGGCTTCTCTGACCTTGGCCACAGCTCCCAGGATCCGATATCCTGAGTCCAGGAAACTCTTTTGCAGGCCTAAACACAAGACACTCTTACTTTCAGCTAGGCAGGCCAGTGCCCTGGTACACTGTCTGTCCAGCAGAAGGACTAGTTTCCATTAACAAAAGCAGAATGTGAAGCTGCCAGTAATCATCACAAGCAGTTATTGAAGGGGAAGGGAAGTAAGGACAAGCAGATGCACTGAGGTCTGCAAAGAGTAAAAAGTCAGCTGTTCCCGGGAGTGCTAAGGGTACCTTCTTACCTGTGCAGCTAACAAGTACTCAGGAGACCCCTGGAAGTGAATGCGAATCTTTGGGGCTCAGTTGGCATCATCACCTCTCTTATGATGAGGCCGTCAAGGGATCAGCCTGCCCAACTTAGTGTACTGGAGAGGTGAGTGTCAGGTTGGGTGCACATTCATTCCGTGGAGTGCTTGTCGCCTTTCTCCCTGCTCCTTTGTTCTACTTGACTTTCAGCAAGTTAACCCCCATTGAGCCGCTGCTACTGGGTCCTGTTCCCTAGAAATCTGGAATCCCCTCAAACTATTAGAAACTCCACTTGGGAAACTGGGCATGTCCTTAGTGATGGTGGGTTGAGGATATTAGAAAGATTCTGCCTGTACCAAGGATGAATAGGGCAGCCCCTCCTACCCACTTCCTTGAATTGACTGGACTTTATTAATAGAAAATGGGGTGCTCAGGACAGGAAGGAATTCAGATGTTTCTAACCAGACAAATGTGTGATTCCAATTATGATCTGCTTTAGTAGTACTGAAAATATGATCAAATTCCAGCTAAAGACAACCCAAACTCTCTGTAGAGGCAGGGGGTAGATTGGGACCATTACCAAGCATCTAGGAGACCCACAGGTCAAACTTAAGCCCTCCAGGTTTACACAGATAAGTTTCACAGAGAAAGAAACTCTTTTTCAAAAAATCACATTTAGCATAGGCCAGTCATATAAGCTAAACGGTTGATGAACTCATCATCATGAGTAGAACCAGGAGCTGTTTAGCCAGACAATATTAAGAAAGCAAGAAGAGAAGCTGGTCCAGAGAAACTAACAAGCCTGCCGACATTATAGAGATTTGGACAGAAAAAAAAGTTAATCTGGTATTCTCAAACTAAGCCTGTAGTTTTTGCTCCCAGACCTTGCATGTGATGGTTGTGGGATACATATTCTCTCACCATCCTGTCAGGTCCCTGAGTGAACCATATCATGCATTGCTTACCAGGGTCAGAAATGTTTCCAGCTACAGCCTTTGCATCCATCACCATTGGGGAGATAGTTTTGCTCAATTCATCAGAGGCAGCTTTTACAGCCTCCCGGAACTTGGGATCCTCAGAGTTCTCCACCTCCCTCTTGGCCACCAGCAGGATCCGGTTGGCCCGACGAGCAATGCTGGTTGCCCCAGCGACCAGCATCTGAGGCTGAATATTGGCCATCGCTACTTTACACTTGTCCAGGTCTTTTTTAATTGCTTCTTCAGAAGCATCCAACAGAGATTTGGTATCGATGGCTTCATCCACCAGCCCTGTCAGAAGAACAAAAAGGACACTTATTTTCTATTTTAGAAGAACAGAGACCTTGAAACCCCATTGTCCACTCAAGCTTCTCACATGAAGGTACAAGATCCAGAATTCTCTCCTCCAGCTCAAAGCTCTTCCTACACAATCAAAAGCTTCCAGGTAAATACCACCTTTAAAAAAAGTGAGGCTGTTGTGGTCACTGGCCTTCTCATCTCCACCACAGACAACCAGAAATGTGAAGACCTCAGGAGGAAACAAGGATTACATCTGAAACTTTCACTGCATCAGCACCTTATCTGCTAATAACATTTTCTCCCTTCCCGTCTCACTCCCCAGCCACCTGTTGCTTGTTGGCAGCTCACAGTGCCCAAGATGAGCCACACAGAGGATTCCAATAACCCTAACGGCCTGTTTCTTGTTTCTGTTACCTCTCTTCAGACACCACAGGAGCTCCACTTTCATCCCTGGCTGCTATGGACCCCTGTCACAGCAGGCTGGGCAGGGAAGCCGGAGAGCCTACCTTCCTCATTTCTTCCCTTCTCCTATCCCTCCTTCCACAGAGAATGAAGAAGATTCGGAGGTGCCACTTGAATTGCACAGACAGAGGTTTGTTGGTTGAGTTCTTTTTTAAAAAAAAAAACAAAAAAACTATGTAGCTGATAAGTTGGAGGAAACTCTGAGGCAAGTTGTATTAAATGGTAGCTATTGTGGTTCCCTGAAATGTGAACCACTGAAAATGACAAGGACACGTACTGTATCCACAAACACTGCCTCCCAGCCTCTGAAACCAAACTCTGACTCAGACTGGGCAAAGACACTGTTCAAAGAGAAGACAGGAGCTTTAACAATAAACATCACATCAGGAGGGTGGCATTCAAATAAAAGAGACTCAAAGAGTCTCTCTTCAGACAAAGCTGCAAGGGTTGAATGAGAAACCACCACTGCTGCTCCACAGCCCTGACCAGGGCCAAGGACACTGCCGCACACATGGTCACCCCTCTCTCCGATTATACATACCCAATCCTGCTCGAGTTTCACAGAACTCATTCCTCATCGATTAGAAACAACAACTTTGCACAAAACTCTACCTGTCATTTTTTCAACATTATCAATCCACTGATTCTTCATAGTCTCAAAATGTTCATAAGCAGCTTGATTTCCAGGGTTCCTAAGTAAGATGCGAGCAGCCGAGACGACCTGGCAATGACAAAACAGCCTTTAAACACCAGAGTGCCCCCACCCTCGAATACAAACCTTCAGGGAAGCTTTCTCCTTCTTTACCTACAGATGGCGCTATGTAGCCAAAAACTGGTCTTCACAGGGAAGTCTAATTTTGAAGCTAAACTTCAGCCTGGACACACATTAGGACTGATCTCATAAAAAACTCCCCAGAATGGAGTCTCACACAAAGGTTTAACAGAGTGCTAGAAGGTAAAAGGTAACTACGTAAATAGGTATTCACTTGATACTTCGGAAAAACAAAAGTGATTTATGAATAATGCTAATTAAAATACATGTGTACAGTTAACAAAGTGCTTCCACATCTAATATTTTACTACATCCTCACAACTCTGTGAGAGAGAGAGGACAGGTAATAGATCCATTTTACAGATGCAAAAGCAGAGACACAAGAGAGGTAAGTGACTTGCTTTAGAGCTAAGCTGGTCAGGAACAGCACTCAGGGAAGGAACTGGCACTTATTCACTATCTGGTAGGTTACAGGTACAGTGTGCTATGCGTGGATCTTTTTAATCCTCAATACAATCCATTAGAGAAGGATTATCTCCATTTTACAGATGAGGAAATTGAGCTTCAGGGTCACAGAGGATCAAGCCCACATCTGTCTCCAAAGTCCATGTTGTTCCCATAGTATCTTTTTTTTGCATGGGCAGGCACCAGGGAATTGAACCTGGGTCACTGACATGGCAGGTGAGAATTCTGCCTGCTGAGCCATCGTGGCCCGCGCCCCCTAGTATCTGTAGCCCAGTTTTTTATTTCTTTCATTTAGGAATCTCAGTTTTATACTGAAATTCTATATGAGAGGAATTGTTATTCATATTTTATGGAAGTTTTTAAAGACAGTTGCACATGTGACTTGTCAAGAGTATTTAACTTGTCAACATACCAAACGACAAAAGTTGAAAGAGTGAGAGAAATGCTTATTTTTCCTGTCTTGTCCTCCAAGTTCCCACCTAAGCCAGTATCACAGATGTATGAAACCAAGCACAGTTGCTAATTATTGGAGGTACTCAATATCTGATGACTAAATGAATAAAAAATAAATAAACAATAAATTTTCTACAATTGGAATAGAGGAAAACATCACCCTAAATGATGTTTAATATTTTTAAGTCCACGTATCACCTATCAGTACTTTAATTCCTGTCTAATTTGTTTTCTTTTGCTCCCAATCTTCCAGTATACTTTTCATAGCCTATAAGTTATCTCTTGGTAATAAAATTAAAAAGAAACAAGAAAATAAGTTATCAGCTGAATTTTTTTAAACCCTCAAAAAGATCTAGGGAAAGGTATAACTGAAATCAAAACCAACTAATCTTTCAAGATTATCCAAATATTTTCCTAATTATGTGTATATGTGGGGCAGGGGGGTATTTTACTATTTTTTTTTCCTATTTTCAAAACTAATATATAAGTGTAAAAAAAACTTCCAACAATACAAAAATGTATAAAGTATAATGTCCTCTATAATCCTAACCTCAGAGATCACTGAGTTTGACATTATGAATATGTGTACTTTTTAAATGACATTTTACTATAAGTTCCAAAAAAAATGTATATTAACTGTAATTAGCTTTTTTTTTAATGAATAATACTTGGTGAGAATTTAAATGAAAAGTGAGCAAAACCAAACCTGGGGTGTGAGCTCTCGAGCTGTCTTCACTGATGCCTGAATGCCTTCCACTGTCGATTTATTAGCAGTTCCAACGGCAGCTGCCTTCTCTGCAGTGGCACCAAGCCTTCCTGAATGGTTTTCAAAATTAGCTGCCCTCTCATCAAATACCTTGAAGAAAAAACAAAGACCTCAAGACAATTCATCTCAATAAAATGGATCAGGCAGTCTAAGAAAAAGTCCCTCTGTTTGAGCAGAGGCAGCAACTGCTAAAGCAAAGACTTTAGAGATAACAGCAAATTCTACTTAGTAAAACGACAGTCAGTTGCCAAGTCTTGGCCTTGCTGTATCTTCTCAGAAGTTTGCCCATAGGCATCACGCACGCGCGCGTGCGCACACACACACACACACACACAAACACACACACATGCTTGAGTTCCAGTTTAACCAGTGCTCACCTGTGCAAGGAGATACATAGCACCATGCACTCTACAACAAGGAATTCACAGAATATAAAGACTAAAAAATCCCCATTCCCACAAAGTTTATCATCTAGTCTAAAAAATGTCCAAGCTCTGTTGCAGGAGGCTAGGTACATTAAAAGCCAAGACTATTCACCAAGAATCCTAAACTGAGCTCCAGCTCCCTAAGTAATGGGATATCCCTACTATATCCCATTACCATCAATGAAGTAAAAAATCTGCCCCTGACCTCCATGGAAAATTGAAAGTTGGCGCTCACACTCATACCAAACACAAGGGCAAGAAAAGTTGATTTATGTATTATGTATTAGTGCCAAATGTAAAACCACCTACAGAATTGTTCATTCACCTCTCAAATTTAAAATAAATTCATTTTTCCTTTGACATGGATATTATGCAAGGTTACAAACCATGAAGGGGACTTTTTAACATAATTAAAATGACAAAAGCTCTTCTGTCATTTGTCTGGATAACATTATCAGATAAACCAAAGCTTGAAAAGCAAGGTATATCAAACAGCAGGATTACATTTACACTATTCACAGACTATGTCAGGAACTGGCGAGCAGAATCCATCCTCTCTTTTGCTCCCTCCTAAAGGTTACCTGCCCATACTAGAGACCAATTCTGGCTCCTGGCAGACAGTGTCTAATGATCACCTGCTTTGGAAGGCCTGTTGGACTCATTAGCAAGCTCCGTTCTCATTGCCAGCATTCGAGGTCTATCTATTGTAGTCTCTTTTCCACTGGCCTCATTTGGATTCAGTCACCGGGGCTCTTGTTTAATGCTCAGATGTTCTGCCTAGATCCCCTAGTCCTCTTTTCCTGGCTTTAGTCCTTATTCTTGCCTTAGCTAGTTTCCCATGCTCTGGATCTACAGGGGCTTTGTCTACCTTGCCTGAGGATCCAGGTCCCATTGTTTTAGGAACTGGGAATAAGCATTAACAAAGCATAATCCCTGTCCACATGGAGCTTTCATGCTAATGTGAAAGAGACAGATCAACAACAACAAATAAAACATGTAAATATACTCTATGTCAAATGCTGACGAATGCTAAGGAAAAGAGCAGGATTAGAAAATGTCTGGAGCAGTTGTGGGATTGCTATTTTATATAGGTGGTCACCCAAAACTGACATTTGAGTATAGAGCTGTGGAAAGTGAATGAATAGCGTATATAGTTAACTGTGGGAAGACCAGAGAAAAAAAGCAAGTGTACATTATGTCTAAGAGTTACTTTCAGAGGACCTCTTTTGTTGTTCAGATGTGGACACTTTCTCTCTAAGCCCAACTCTGCAAGTGAAATCATTACCCTCCCCACTACTTGGGACATGACATCCAGGTTTGAAAGTCTCCCTGGCACCACAGGATGGCAATACCTTCCTGACCAAAAGGGGGAAAAGAATTGTAACAAAGAAGGTATCAGTGGCTAAAGTTCATAAAGGCTCAAGAGGCTACTCTGGAGGCTTCTCTTATGCCAGCTTCAGCCAGATATTGCAATTTATCATGGTGTCCCAAACCCTAATCACAACCATTCCTGCCAACCCTAAAGAACACTTAGGGCTTTATTTATCTGAGATACTACAAAGATTTTATGTACTGTGATTATGTGACAGAAACCTATAACCTCCAGTTGGGTTCCTAGGCCAGATAAGCCCTGAAACCCAGAGGGGCCAGCTTCTCCAGAACATCAATGAGTTCCATCCCCTATACCATATTATCAACAGTCTTTTCCAACATGAAAAAGTTAGAATGGGCATAGACCCAATACCCCTAAATATGTGGAGAAAGATCAAAGCAGAAGGTGGAATTACCATAGTGAAAATAGGATTTAACAAATGAATCTGGCTGCTGAATCATTATATTTCTTTTAGTCTCCAGTGTCTTAGAGCTGCTAGAAGGAAAACCCTAAAATTGAGGAACTGTAGCCATACCAACTCTGAAATCTGTTCTACAATGGAAAAAAAAAAAAGCAAATAGAAAGGCTTTCAAAGTTAGAACACAGGAATTCTAGGATATAATGTGCAGAGGCCATTGCAGAAAGAAGAGCGTGAAGGAGAAAAGATATTCCATAAAAGGCCAGAGAAGTCAATGAAGACAAGACAGCATAGTTCAGTGGTGTGCTTGTCCCACTTACTCCAGCTCACATAAATTAGCTGAGCCCATCTCTTTCCAACTTTAGTTTCAATGATGTCACAAAGAAACGACCATGGTGGGAACATTTATATCATGGAAATCAACAAGTACTACAAATCAGAGCTCCTTTTTCCCTTGAGAGCTGATTCACCACCACATCCCTGGTCTTATCGTTCATCTTAAGGACTCTGGCTTTACCATGCAATGAAGAGTCATCAGAAGAATTTGAGGAATGATATCAAATGATTTAAATGGATCACCCTGGCTTCTGTGTTGAGAATAAAGTGCCTTAAAAAAAGGGACGGTTATCCTGGAGCACCCTCATTTCTTTCTACTTTGCACATGATGTAATCTCGCATCATGAGAAAAAGACTAAGAACATCACAGAGGTGCTGCTTTAATGGTGTTAAGCTACAGAATCAACCCCAAGGCTACCTCCCTCCAGGTTTCTTATGTGATGAAAAATATACCCCTATATGTTTGCTTGTTTTTTGTGAAGTTGTGGGTTTAGAAAACAATCATGCACCCCTATATGTTTTAGTCTCTTACAACTAGGTCTTCTTTTGCTTGCAATTAAAAATATTCCTCACTGATATAGTTGGTGACTAAAAGGGGCCTTCCCACTTCTAGCCTCCATTCACAATCTCCCAACCACTGCCACTGATGTACACTGTAATGACATTTCACCTCACACACATATATGGATGGCCAGCAGAAAAAACAGAAGACTCAGATATTTACCTCTTCCCTATTGGGTGCATCAGGAGGGGCAGTAGCTGCCACTGCCAACAGCTTGATGGGAGTTGTGGTGTCACTGAAAACATCTGACACCTCTTGAGTCATGGCCTCCTGCATCTGGGCTTTCAGATCCTTAAAAAATGGTTTACAAATGAACATTTCCAGAAACGTCCACAAGCACATCTGCTATTGTCTTTCCTCACTTCACTGACACATTCCTCCATTTATTTAGTGAGTGCCAACTATGAACAAAGCACTGAGCTAGTGTGCAACAGGTGTAAAATACAAATCATACCCTCCTGAGGCTACAGTTCCTCACCATTCCCAAAGCCAAAAAGCTTGATAATGATCACAGTAACCCTAAGGATTGTTTGAAACTTTCTAATTATCACTAAGATAAAAGCACAAGAAACTTAATTTTCATTTTATTATCCTAAGAGGAAAGAAATCAAGAAATGGGAATTTTTTTCATTTCAGGTTATCTTAAGTTTCCAGAAAAACTTGAAAACCAATATATGCATCCATTTCTTCACATGGGTCTAAGAGGATTTTCAGAAGAGACACCAGCCAGAGACACCTGAGATGACTTTAGGTGTTACATAGACGAAATGCTATTATGTTCATAATTATGCATTTCTTTTAATGGATATTAGAAAAAATATAACTAAAAATATAACTAGCACATCAAACCCGTGGTTCCAGGGTTATTACAAAGTTTTCTTTTAAATAAATTTCTGTTAAAAAGGAGTCCGTTTTAAGAAAAAGATTGACTAAATAAAAGTACAGGCATTAAGTGAATAGACGAAAAATCATGAAGGAAACCTTGATTGAGTGAAATCTGGGAAACATAGCTTTAGTTGCTTCCACACACAGATGAGCTTTTCCCTAATCAGCCTGGATTTCCTTAAATCCTTGGTCACACTCTTTTCACTTTCCCTAGACCCAATAACTTATATATTTTTTTAAAATTCCTATTCCCCTCTTTTTTCAATAAAGTAAGCATAAGATACTTAATCGTCTGTGCTCCTGAGTTCTACCTTTAAGGAGTCTTGTAGCTGAGATGCCAGAGCTCTCGCCTGAGGACTTTCCCCTTCCCCCCTGGCAGCCAGGTCAGCCAGCTGGGCCGTCAGCTGGTCCACTCGGTCACATTTTGCAAGAAGATCTTGGCGATAAGGCCCCATCATGACATTGGCCAGACGATGCCCTTCGGCCACAAGTCCCCGGATGGCAGCCTGACCTGGACCAAGAGGAAAACACTGAAACTCACACAGAACTAGAGACAGCAACTGCAGCGCCATTCTGGTATCTCTCACTTTTTAAATAATAACATTTAGTGTTTTTTCCCCTAACGACAGAAAAAAAAAAATGGGGAAAACAGAAAAATACAAATAAAAATAGATTGCCCATAATCCCACCACTCAGGGGTGAATATATTAGAACATTTTCTTCCTGTTTTTTTTATACATACACACAGTTCTTTCTACAAAATTAGGCTCATACTATAAGCTAACTTTTCTCCTTCCTTCTTTTTATTTAAAATGAGCATTTTCTGACATTATTAAATATTGTTTGTTCCAAATCATAATCTAAAATCTATGTAATATATTAACCATAATTATTTGGTCATTAACCTATTATTGAACATCTATACTGTTTATATACATTCTTATATATATTCCTAAGAAGCATCTCTATTTCTTAGAATAAATTTCTAGCAGTCAAATTGTCAATTAGTATGAAATTTTTTAAAGTTCTTGACATATAACATCAAATTGCTATTTAAAGTTTGTTTCAGTTTATTCCCCCATCAGTAAATAATATATCTGCCTGATTCCACATTGCCTTACCAACATTAGATATTACCGTTTTACAAACTTAACTTTTTATTCAACAAATACAGCAAGTATTCTTTCAGCTTCAACAGGCTTACTATCATAATATGAACTAAATTCTTACAGATGTATTCCTATGCCTTCCAAAAATCAAAATTTCAGGTTATCAACTCTACAGCTGCCCAGGAGACTGTGTGATGCAGGAGCCCTTATAGCTGAAAATAGCCTTGGTAGTTAGGGGCCTTTTTTTCATTTTCAAAAATTAAATTTAACTGGGTACTTTACAAGGACTGTAATAACTGAGAAATACAAGAAAGTAGAAGCATACTTAGGACTCAAAGAAATTAATTCAGTTTCAATGCCAACATGAAGACTTTTCTATTTATCCATAGGAAAGTTATTTATTCTCTAATACTTCTGATTAAATCACAGGAATCATATTGGCTGCATCTAGGAACAACCAGAATGGAGATTCACTGACTCATCAGTGGCTAAAGAACCCCTTCTGCACCTAACTACAGATGGTACAACCTGCTTACTTTCACAGAGGCCAGCATAGTGAGGGCTAAGTGTGCTGATAACCTTACCTACTCCCCGGTCATCCACAGTGGGATTATCAATCCAACGCTGTGCTTGCTCAATCTTGCCCTCCAGATGGACAGCTGCTTTGGCAGGTCTGCTGTTGGCCACAGCCTTGGTGGTCTTGGTCTGTAGGTTCTGCAGGGCCGTGGCCACCTGTTTAGCCAGTGCCCGGGACTCGGGAGAATCTCCTTTCCCCCTGCAGAGGGAAAAAACCAGCCATCCTGTCACACACAGACACAATTTACACTGAGATGACTTAATAGCCAATGACGAGCAATGATTATTACTAACTTGGTTTGAAAGGAGGGTGGCTTATCTATTGGACCTTGAGTAACAAATTACTATTTAAATTCAGACTATTTCATCCTAGCTCACATATGAGTTTGGGGTACTGAAGAGCACCAGATTAGCTGACCCCACAGCTTGCTGGCTCTGAAAACACTAGTACCCACTGCACCTACTAGAAGTGGGCCCAGGCAGCCATGTTTTTTATTGGAATAGTTACAAAACTAATAGAAAGTAACACTGCTTGTGTCCTAACTCTGCCAGCTACCATCGTACTCTTCTTGTATTAACTCATTTAATCCTCACTACTGGTTATCTCCCTATGTCTATGAAGATTGTCCCCATTATTCAAAATTCAAACTGAGGCACAGAAAGGTTGGCTAAGTTGCCCAAGGTGCTGTCACTTACTGTAGTAGACTCAGGATTCAAACCCAGGTACTGACTTCAGAGCCCTTGCTCTTAGCAACTAAATGCCATACTGACTGGACTGGATACTTAACTAAAGAATTCTCAGGTGGGGGCCAACCATCTACATTTTTAACAATCCTCCCAGGTGATTCTGAGGTAGATAGTTTTTCAACAATACTTCCAAAACACTGTCTAGCCAGCCAGTGGTGAGATGGAGTTGAAAAGTCATATTAAGCCTGGGCCACGGTAGGTCAAAGCCAGGTGGAGACGCTCCAAATAAATAGTCAACACATAAAAAGAAACAGACAAAGAGGACCCCACACAACTACCAGACAGAGAAGGGTATTTTCAGGTGCTTCAAGGTCTGGCACACTTCAAGGTGCTGGGTTGCATTGGATGCCTCTATATTACCACTTTTTTACTTGAGCTAGTTCTTTGCAACAAAAACACCTCTACAGAAATATCAACTTAGAAATAAAGACAACTATGATTATATTCCAAAGGGATATAACTATCCCCCCCAAAAAACTTCCTCCAAAGATTTCAGCCCCTAACCCATTATGCACATATGAAAGGGTCTGACTTGTTTTATATATCAAGTTCACTCAGTCATAAAAAAGCAACCTTCAGACTAATCACGTTTCACCCGTAAAAAATGAAAATATAAGCCTACCTGCTGGAAATGACTAATTTAGAAACTCTCTTAACAGTTCCTTTATGGTTCTAACTTTTTATAACCTTTTCTATTATAAAGTTCTTCACCAAGGCTATGCCTGCTGTCACGATGCTATGAATATTTATGTGTATGTATATGGAAGTGTATGTTATATAACATAATATCAACGACTGCACGAGTGACCACACATGAAGGCCTGTTGCTACCACAATTATTATGAATTATCTCATAATCATTGAGATACTCAATACATGTAAAAATAGATAAATGGGGCATCAAAATAAAAAATTTTGTGCCTCAAAGGACTTCATCATGAAAGTAAAACAGCCTACACAATGGGAAAAGATATTTGGAAACATATCTGATAAAGGTTTAATACCCAGAAATCCTTCAACTTTAAACACAAAAAAGGCAAACAGTACAACTTAGAAATGGACAGAAGACTTAAATCTTTCCAAAGAAAATACACGAATGGTGAGAAAGCATGTGAAAAGATACTCAATATCGCTAGACATCAGTGAAATGCAAATCAAAACCACAATGAGGGGCAGGCCACGGTGACTCAGCAGGCAAGAATGCTTCCCTGCCATGCCAGAGGACCCGGGTTCATTTCCCGGTGCCTGCCCATGTAAAAACAAAAACAAAACAAAAAAGAAAAACCACAATGAGATTCCATTTTATACCCAAAAGTATGGCTACTAATTTAAAAAAAAAACAACAGGAAATTACAAGTGTTGGAGAAGATGTGGAGAAATAGGAACACTCACTCATTGCTGGTGGAAACGTAAAATGGTGCAGCCACTGTGAAAGGCAGTGTAGTGGTTCCTCAGAAAGTTAAGTACAGAATTAACTTATGATCCAACAATCCCCTCTATGTAAACACTCAAAATAATTGAAAGCAGGGACACCAATGTCCATAGCAACATTATTCACATTTGCCAAAAAGTAGAAGCAACCCAAGTGTCCATCAACTGATGAATGGATAAACAAAATGTGGTGTGTGCACATAATGGAGTATTATTCACCTGTAAAAAGGAATGAAGTTCTTATGCATACAACAACACAGGTGAACCCTGAAGACATCAGGTTGAGTGAAATAAGACAGACACAACAGAACAAATATTGTATGATCTCACTGATATGAAATAATTAGACTAAGCAAACACAGAGTCAAACTCTAGAATACAGGTTACCAGGGGATGATGGGATGGGGATAGGAAATAGGAAGTTAAAGCCTAATATGCACAGAATTTCTATTTGAAACAATGGAAATGTTCTGGCAATGGATGGGGGTGATGGTAGCACAACATTGTGAATGTAATTAACAATGTATTTAATGTGGTTAAGAGGGGAAATGTTCAGTTGTATATATGATAATAGAATAAGTTTTTTTTAATCCGTGAAACTGTACTACACAGTGAACTCTAAGTTAAACCATCCACTATAGTTAATACTTTTTTTTTAAAAGAAACACTTAATGAGCATTTTCTATGTATATGGACTTTTGTTAGGTCCCAAGAGTATAAAGTCCCTGTCCTTGAGTATTTTAAAATCTACAAAGAATGTAAGCAGGCAATATTAATAGGTTACTATTAATAAGCACAGGCATAACATTTAAAAATCATTAAATAATACATTTTCCCAACATAAATAATTCAAGATTTTGACCATAAAGCAGTAATACCCAAATGATGGAACTTGCTACATAACCAAATTTGAGTTGTTACCTAAGTTGGTCTCCATCTCCACAACCTCCTCCCTAAAACACACATACCCTGCTCCCACCAAATCTATTACACATCCTTAGAAAGAAGTTTGCTTTCTTCAGCCAGCATTCCCTCTTAGTCAGAATAAGACTTCAAAGAACTCTAAAGTACCTCTCACTGGAAAAAGGTTAGGCCCTCCCCTATGGAAGAACAGGAAACAAAACATGGGAAAAAAAGGAATTTTTTTTTTTTAATGATTCAAAGCCAAGAGGAAAATTTATTAATCTCATAGAAAGTACCCATACCCAATCCAGCACACTGGTCATCACCTACGGGCATCAACACACCTAGTAATAACTTTAACCAGATCAGAGCTGCCACCACCCGAACAATGTCATGTGGCCCTGTAGCCAAGTCAATGTACCCCGTTTGCTACACTAAATTATCAAAGCAGCAGAATGTATTTTTGAGCTTCAGATTTTTTAACACCTCTAAGAGGACATTAAAGATGTAGAACAGAACCTACACTTCAGAAACCTAGACATTAGGGAGGCACATTAACCTCCCAATTACGGTGATTGTAAAATGTACCCGAAATGGCTCTTCCTGGAAGCACAGAGATGAACAGAGGAAGTGCTAGTACGTCAGAGCATTTATGAGGGGAGGCAGGGAAGACGGTGTCCCAGCCACAAGTCCAACACATTCACATATAAAGAGAAGTCTGGGCCAAAAAAATAAAAAATTAAATATATATATATAACTAGTCAAAGGAAAAAAAGGGCTTCAAACAATACAGTATAAAAAAATAAAAGGAACATACTAAATGCACAAACAGGTGGCAAGTCAGTCCATAGCCTGTTGTGACAGGTCTTTCCACCATCAACCAGTTTTCTTCTCATTTGTTATCTCAAGGTTATTTACAGATGTGGGGACTTTAGAGTCTCTCATGGGAGGGTAGGCAGGCATCAATCATTGATTTTATAATCTGTCTACACCATGTAGGCATCTAACTCTGCATCCAGGTGTCCTTTCGTTTTCAACATACATGCATCCAACTGGAGTCCAACTGCTCCTTGGTCAGTACCAACGGAGCAAGAGCACATCTCCCACAGCCACGGCCTCTGCCTCTGCCTCCAAAGCCCCCTCTTCCCTGACCTCTAACACTGATTCTGCCACACCCATAGCTCCGCACCCTCGGCCCCTTCTCCCAGGACCTCCACCACCCCGAACACCATCTCTTCTTAAGCCCATTCAGGGAGCTACAGCTCGTCCACCTCGGGGCCCCTAAGTAGGGTTCCTGAGGCATGTCCCGCACATTGTCCTCCTCTGGACCAGCCTCTCTGGACTACGGGCAGGCCGCGTCCTCCGACTGCTCCCCTGGCCAGCGTCCCTGTGGGTGGCCTAACCATGCCTGGATGTTACTCTTATCCAGATACTGCTTTAAACTTTGCTTAAGTTTTAGTGCTACTGGACAGAGGGTCTACTCTCCATCTGCTGCGCCAGTCTTCTGTTTCTGGCACTGGCCAGCTGCTATCGCTGCAGTGAAGCCTGAATATTCACTGCATTGGCTGTTTATTCTTTAGCATGTTAGTTAACTGCTTATTTAGAGACTTCTTGATAGAGCCTCTTAGCATAACTCTCAGTGCTGATTGTGCAGCCATCTTCAAATCCTGAGAGTTGAAGGAAATGGAGGCCAGTGCTCCTCTCAGGGCTGCCACCACAGCTGGGCAGGCCATCCAGGGATGGCCAAACCCGGGTTGACGGTCGGGGAACTCGGGTTAACTTGGTGGGCTGTTGATCAGGTATGTAAGTGGTGAGTTGCTAGGTTAGCTCGTTGTTGTCGGCTGTTTGGTAGGCCAGTCCGTTTGCTTGCCCCACCTGCCTTTTCCTTCCTTTTGTCTGTGCAACCACAGCTGCCGCTCCTATTCGGCATCCAAAACAAAATGAAAAAGAGTATCTTGCAAGATGATTGACTATGGCTATCCTGGAGAATAGTGTGAGAGAACTGCAGTGGGGCAGAGAGCAACTCTTACTTTCTCACAGTGTAGACTTCCTTAGCATTCTTTTTTTTTTTTCCATTATGTACTACATTTTTCTTTTGTCACTTTTTTTTAATAAAAAAGAAAAAATAACTATCAAAAGAAGAAAGTAATAAAGCAGATGCCATGAAAGCATTTAAGAGAAGGAGCTATGGTGAGGAGACTGAAATGTAATTTGAAGATCCTATATAATCATCCAAGAAATGTAATTCTTATAATTCCTACTTAAATAACATTGCTGGGGAAATAAAAAAGTACTTTCTTACCTCTCTCTCTCTCTCTCATACACACACACACAATTGCACAAAGGAAACTTTAAATAGCTAATCACAGAAGTTATTTTGCTCATATGCCTGGAAAACACATATGACACAAACATAATGTAGCCTGAAAAGTCCTAGCTTAGATATTAAAAAAAATTTTTTAAAGGAATTCTTAATAACCTTCAATAATTTGAAGTTATGTGATAAGTCACTAAACCTCAGTTACATCATTTATAAAACAGAGATGATATCTGACCTAGCCATCTCACACAGAATCAGTGATAATTTAGTGGATAAACATCTTATGTGCATTTGACCTATAGGCATTCAACTACACATGTGCTTAGGAAAGAGATAAAGATCGAAGGGCAGTTTAAGAGATTAAATACATACTGTCTCCGTAGATCTGCTAATTTAGAAGTCAGAGCAGATATTTCCCCAAGGGAACGCAGAATGTCATCTCTTTCTTTAGGATCATCACACAATTCTGCTATTTTCCGAGCTTCAGCCAAAGCGCCTCGAATCTGTTCTTCTCCTTCTGGTCCACCATGTGGATCTGCAAGCCAATTCTACACCCACAGAAACGGGGAAAAAGCAAACTGTGATCCACCCAGGAGCCATCTTATTAAGCTTAATAAGGCCATCAGAAATATTTCTAAAGTAATTACAAAGCGTGCCAGTCATCTTTTTTTTAAAGCTGATCCTTATTTTGTTACATAAATCCTAGCTCAGAAAAGATTCACTCAATCCCTCATTTTTTTCAGTGACAACTTTTTTATCCTCATTAGAATCAAATACCTTAACATTGGTCTCATCTTTGAATTAATCACACCTTATTAATTCTGCAATTTCTTAAATATTTGCACTTCTTGGCGAAATGCTTGAGAAACACTTTATCTAAGGATAGTATCAGAAAACTTTAACTCTTTAACATTGCTTTGACCAAATATGGTTGTGAATTCTGAGATCAGGAGCAGCTTTAATATATTGTCATCTATGTCAAGAACTATAGGAGTCTCTTGGTTCTAAGGATGCGTACTTTTAATTAATCAAAGTATTCAAAATGAAGGCTGAAATACAGGAATGCATTAGTCTAAACCTGCAGTGGTAGGGGAGGTGCTAACACAGGCAAACTGCAGAGAATCAGTCATTGCTCAGAAACACCCATTATCCACCCACAGCAACAGGCCAGAAAATAAATTACTTTTTCTTTCCAAGGTATGACGGTTGGAGAGAGAGGGTATTTGTGGAACATTTCTCTTTCTCTTTTTGATTTCCTGACCCCTCCTGAAAGTCATCATTCCTACCTGAGCAGCATCGATCTTTTTCGCGATGCTCTGCTTTGAGTTGGTCATGGCCTCCAGCTTGCGGGCGGCATTCTCCACTCTGGCCGTCAGCACATCCAGACCCTGGGACACCTGCTGGGCTCTCTGCATGGCCACTGGGGAGGCGCCTTGTCCTCTACTCAAAGCAGACAGATGCTCATTCCCACTGTACTCTTTCAAATACTTAATAGCAAAACATTCCTAACAGCAAAGAATGTGTCATTTTTGTTAACATACTTGTCTTTTTTTTTTTTTTTTTAATTATTCCTTTGGGATAGCACACACACCACAGAAATAAAGTAAGACACCTAAACCATCTATTTCCTCCTTTGCTTTAAAAAATAGGTATTAGCTTCATGGAACTATACAACCACTTTGAAGACAAGGCTTGCAAATTTTTATAACAGTGAGTCTCCTCCCGGTGCTGATTACATAATCAAATCTAAACTTCAGGGGGAAAATGTGCTTGTGGTATTGCTATGGAGGGCTCTGTTACCATAGTAACCGGTGCATTAGAAACAGCCCATTACATTGTCTCATTTATGGGCAAGTATACATTGAAAGTGTTTCAAGAGGTAGCATACACAGTATTATTAAAAGCACACCAAACTGGGAGCAAGCAGATGTGTATTCAAATCCTGACTCTGGTACTTGTGGAACCTTGTTTTAACATGTTTGGCCTCCTTGGATTTTATTTGTCTAACTTATAAAATGAGGGGTGATAAGTAACAATACTTGCCCTGCTTATCTAACAGAGTTATTCAGAGCATCAAGATAGTATCTTTGAGAACACATTGGCAATAAAGTAACACAAATACATAATCTACTATTATTATTGAATTATAATTATCATTCAAATGAACCTAATGATAATTTTTAAATGTTCCATTCCTACATAATCTATAAAATGAAAACCAGTTACTACTGAGGATACAAGAAACAACTGCTCCCCATTAATTCCTAAAGAACTAACTTCACTCTTTCCTCTCTCAGAAGAGGTGCGCTTGGTAGAACTTTGTCTATCCCATGTAAGAGGCTTTCCAAGTCACCAAGTCATAACAGTGTAAGATTTGCCATACAAGTTTAGATTTTTTAATCTACCCAACTTGATAAACTCAATAATAGGGGTACAATTTTGGTAGAAAAGCATGGCTGATCATCCTAATCTGAGCTTCCAATTTTAGGAACTCCAAAACATCACTGCTTCCCTTAATAATAGTATGGATCTGTCATTCATTCCTTTACCCTCTTTTTTAAATTCATCCCTATTCTTCATTTATATAATACTTGAGATAATGAACACCATAAATTTATTGCTAGGTATATAAAAGTACTACACTTTTTTACTTGTACTTGAGAGGAAACATACTCTTTAGAATTTAATTTGCATTTTCCTTTCAAACTAATATAATTTATGGTGAGGAACCTTTTTGTACAAGAGTTCAACTGAGAAGAAGTAAAAAATGCTTATGAGCTACATCGTTTCTTCACTCAGAAAAAAAGAGGGGGGAGGGAGGCTTACTGAATCCTATAGGGAAAAAAAATATGTACTTGCCACCTGGAAACCCTATTTAACTAGATAGAAAAATGTCAATGAGGAAATTGTTATCTCTTTTTACCCTTTAAATTGTTAAAAAGCTGGGCATATTTAAGAAGGAATAACAAGGAGACAGCTTTCTATCTTTCATCCTGAAAGGGCACTGCAGGCTCACAGTGTTAGAACATCACTGTTCTAACTTCTCTTTCCAGAGATTCATGGCTGAGCTCACACAACAACTACCTATTCTCTTGCTCACATTCATCATTCTCTAAACACATACAACTGTGTATTTGAGAATTCCAAGCAAAAACTGTCTACCACACTGTGGAAAGGCTGCAGATAAAAAAGCCAGCAGTGAGAAATTAGAAGAGCCAAGAATCTTGTCAAATTGCATTGGCGATTCTCCAAGTGAGAACAGAACTTCTTTTTGTCCTTTCTGCAAAGGTCTCGTCATGTTCATGACAGGAGAGACTGCTTTGCAGCAGGAGAAAAAGGGTCACTGAGCCTAAGGAGACCATGTTTATCTCGGCTGCTCCTTCTCTCCTTTAAGGTACAGAGACTTAACTTGAAGTTATGGGAGTTTCTAGGGCTATAATGAGTCCACAGACCTCTAGAAATTATATATACTGGGTGGGCATGTTTATTTGCATCTTTTTTACATAGTGGTTAGTAGCTTTCATCAGATTATGTAAGTGGTCTTGATCTTTAAAAGAACCACTCCTCTAAGATCTGTATTCTTAAGTCTGTTGTGTGGATCTCAGGTACACGGTGTGCAGTTCTTCAAAGAGGATTTCCAAGTCCTGTTTGTACGGATGGCCTGAATATACCAATTATCAAGATAGCTTGAGATACTCTCAAATAAAAATTAAACTTTGTCTATACTAGAGCCTCATCATATTTCAACTTTTCTTAATGTCTTATACCAAAAAATTTCATTAAAATGAGGAGCTTTTAGAACTTCATAGATAGTTTCCACATAAACCTACTTTATACTGAGTTTTTTTAATAGCAAACTATATAGACTTAGTTTTTTTTGGGGGGGGGGATTTCTAAAAGTCAAGATTTAAGGAGGGTAAGAGGAGGTAAAAGAACTATTCATCCAAATGGAAGACGATATAATAGAAACTCCAAAGAGCTCAGATATTACTAACTTAGAAAAGAGCCTATTTAACTGATTTCAAAAATGACATATGAAGTAAAGCCAATGTTTTCACTCTTGAGGTTTCTTTTTATTTCTCCTTCATTAAGGATACCTACCCATGCCAGACTTCATCACTGTCCCCATTTTTCAAAAGCATATGGCTAGAAACTGAATAACCAGATTTCTATTTCCATTCCAATTACAATATAAGTTTCAACTTTTGTTACAAAGAATTTGTATACTAAAAACTTTCTATAAAGGTAAAGTTCCACCTCAACCTCAAAAGAATTAACAGAAAATAATATCTATATTATCTAATAGGCAAAGATAACTCAGTAAAATTGGCAGAGACTTGCTTTCTGAGTCATTCCATTAGGAGTACAATCCTACGTGTAACCCACTACTACAACTTTTATGAGCAAAGATACTTTACCTGGCTCGGAGGTCAGCCACCTGATCAGTCATCTGCCCTAGCATTTTACAGGTACCAAGTATCTCCCTGCGTTCTTTGCCTGCACAAAGTTCACCAACTTTTCCAGCTTCATCTAAAATCTGCCTGATGGCCTGCTCGCCAGCATCCCCTAAAATGAAAAAAGATATTCAATATCTACATTGTTGATATACTGATTACTTAGAAAGGATACGTTACCAGCCATTTCATTCACGAAGGAATGGATGATTTTAAATGGCAAGTGAATAAAAGGTACAACATCTGTCAGCAAATAGCCAAACAGTGCCCTTACAACTACAGGGTGAGGTTTCAACCATAGACATTGCTAAAACAGACCCTTGGAACCACATCCAACTGGAGATGGTAAGGAGCTTGTGGTAAAAATATGGATGGTGAAAAAAATAGGCTCAAACGGTGTAATAGGATTTAGCACCTCCAACCTCCATAGGCTTTTCACCTTCAATCAAATATTAATCTACAACTGAATAAATATTGGGTTAAAAATACATAAAACCTAGCTCAATAACCTATTTGGATCTTAGCTTTACATAATCAACTTTGCCTTCCAATTCTTACTGGCAATATCATTTAATCTGCTTAATTTAGTACTTTGCTGACATAAATGGAAGTCTGCCCAATGGGAACTAGAAGAGAAAAGCTTTCTTCAAAACAATTACCTTTCTAATTCAGGGAAGGAATGAACCAACAACTCTGCAAAAAAAAATGCCCAGCTCTGCTTAGTTGATTCCTCCATGATGAGAGGTGATAAAGTCAACTATCAGAGAACAGGGTATGCCCCAAAATGTTAGAGTAGTTATCTTAGACTTATGAGATTATGGGAAGATTCCTTTCATTCTTTCATTTTGTTTGCTTGGTTTTAGCTTTTTATTATATCTATCAAAAAAGTAGAGCCAGATTACCTGGGGAGGCACTGGGATCACGGAGCCAACCTTTGGCCTGGTTCAGTTTGGAATCTATAGAGGCTAATGCCCTCTTCATGGCTTCAGTGTCCTTTGAAAAGAAATCCCCATAATTATTTTCTTGGCAAAAACTGAGATACCATGATACAAAAGTAAGACAGAAAAGAAGTGACAGCATTAACATACACTAGCTAAGATAGACCTATGACACCTTAAAATATTCTCATCACACCGCAACTTGTATTTCTGTCAAAATGCAGCATCTTACATGCAAATCTTCGGTTAATTCTATTCTGTTTCCTGGTGTCTCTATTGCTAAAACTGTGAAAACTGCTAAAATCACTCAAGCCAAAAGATGTTTAATGTCTTCAGCAGGAAAAAGCCCTGTTGTCACATGCCTCATTATCAGCCTTTCCACTAGTCAAAATCCATCTACTGCAGCCTGCCAAAGCCCTCCCAGCTTGAGGGAAGCCTCATTAGTATGTGGTGCCACAAATCTCAGTTCTTTCACATCTTGTTTTGAAATACACACACACATTGGATCATGTCTCACTGTATTTAATTAATCTGAAAATCTTTGAATTACTGGTAGGGGGAAAAATAGAAAATGTTCATCTAGCAATTTGTTTTTAATTCTACAAATAAAGCACTAAAGAAACATTTTCCTAGCCTTCTCTTCCACTCTTCATGCTTCCTTACCATCCCTAACCTGGAAGAAGAGACAAGATAAAGTGAGGAGTCTCAATTTATTGTTTACAAACAGGATTCAGGATAACTACCATAAAACTTTTATCTTTCAGAATACAGAATGAGAATCCGAGACAGCAAACTAGTTGCTTTAAAATATATATTTTAAAATACATAAAAATGAAGAAAATAATATAACAAATACCTATATACCCACCCTTAAAAGTAACAACTGTCCATCTCTTAAGTCATTATGTAGCACCTTAAGACACAGCTTATCTCCCTTTTGCTCTAGGAAAGACTCTTACAGAGTCCAACCCATTAAAGTAGAGTCAACCTCTGAAATTTAAGGCAATACTCTAAATCCCTAACTTTCTTCAATTTCCAGATCCTGCAGAACCAAGCCTCTTAAAGGTGTTGTACCACCGATATTCCACACGGGGGCACTTTCCCCCACTTCCTACTCAAACAAGACACATCACTAACAGAAATAAGCACTGGGAACACTCAGAGTTAGGCCTGACCCCAGCTTTTCCAAAGTACCTATTCAAATTACAGGATCTTAGCTCTAAGATTTTCTCCTTCCCCATCTAAACACTTACAGATTGTGCACCAGTTGCAAACTTGGCCATCTAAGAGCCTAAATAGAAAATTCACAGCAACTAAAGGGATCTTATCTAAATTACTGGAAAAAATGGAAAGAAAATATTTTTTCTATCAAGTTATATGGAAGTAGGCTAGCTAGCAAGCTAACTGAGCCAGAGTCGTGGGAGGATCTATTTCAAAATCCATTTGTAATTAGTACAAGCAGACAAGTGGGATTTTCTAAGTGCTTTGACTTTCTCCAGGGGTTTAAATATCTTCTCTCTTTCATCTCAATTCACATTAATTGTTCAGCAAACCCTCTATCAAAAGTATTGGCTTACCTTAGCTTATTTTCAAATTAGAGAGGTCCAAATCAATACCTTTTTAAAGAGAGCCTCAGGTGACTCCTAACCTCAGAATCAAATAGGATTCCCTTAAGGATCTAACAAGTTACAGGAATTTGTCTAGGTTACAGATGGAATATTACAAGCTCTTAGGACGTTTGAGGTTTACCTTCAGTGTAAAAAAGAGGTTTACCATCAATGTAAAAATACCCTGTTTAAAACCTGTTAATAAATATTTCTCTAACACACTTATGTTTTCAGTAAAAAAACCAATGGGTATTTACTCCATTTCAAAAATCTAAATTCAAGGAGAAACAAAAGTCAGAAATTATTTAGGACTCCTTAGGAAACTAACGTCGAGCACTCTCTGCATGTTAAGTTCTGTTTTAGGCATTTTTTAATCTCATTATCTCATCAAACCTCAAATTTATATATAATTTTACAAATTTAAGAAACGTTAAAAAATTTGCCCTTCATGTACCTGATAAATCCTAAAAACCCAATTTGATCTCAGGTTTGTTAACTCCAAGCCTCATTATTTTATATCAACTGAAACTCGAGAGTTTTTCTTTTACTAAAGAGAATTGCCAAGGATTCCACTAACCTTCTACAACTGTCAGCAAATCTCTTGTTTCTTAATTTTGGCTTTGGTTAATACTGCCCAGAAAATAAGCTCTAAAATCAAATTCATAATCCAAGCCTAAATGACTGCTTTTATTCTCCATGGCCTAAAAATGATCTGAAACACAATGGAAACTTTGGTTTTGCTCTATTCAGTATCCTCACAAATCATTTCTTTTTTCTCCCTAATAAAGCTCAAATTGCCAATACACTGCAAGGAAAGAATGTGATTCTCAGGAAGTGAGTAATTTACTCCTCAGTGGGAGATATGACAACATCGAGAAGTTAAAATTAAGTGATGCATATTTTCTCCAAAAAGAATCAATGGCAAATTTGGAATGAAGTTGCATTTTAAAACTTTTTTTGTTTAGTTTCAAAGTTTTTAAGAGTAAAGAGTTTAGACAATTATGGAATAGGGCAGGTTATAAATAATGATTTAAGCATAATAAATTTTAATGTCATATCTATTAAAAACGAAAGTGTCTATGGGGAACAAGTATTTTGGTCTCCTAAGAATTTCATATATATTTCTTTTGAAAGGCAGTATTTATGATAGTGAGAGAATGCACAGCAACATCAAAAAGTATACTAACATTCAATATGACATAAGCAAATTCACTGGAGGACTAGGAAAAGAAGTCAACTTTGAGATATATTTTAAAAGAATGAAATTAGTCATCACCCTATGGTCACCCACACTACTATGTATCGCAAAGCTTTTCCTCAAACCTCGTTCTGTAAATCTAAGTACCCAGACAACAAGCTGAGAATGAAATAGAAAAGTAAAAACAAACAAACAAAAAAAACCTGCACCTTCATTTGGGAAAGAGAAATGTTTCCATCAATCCCTTACCTAGTATTTATGTATTTATCTATTTTAGAATGTGTGTAGAAAGACCAGGTGTAGTCATGAGGCTTTGGGGAAAGCTGGCAGGAAATTGGTCCCCTCTTCCTATGGTCATAACTCTTCCTCTTATGAGTTCCAAGTTTTAAATGAAAAAAACCACAGTACCTTGATTACTTTTCACTGAATTCCCAAAAGTGGAAGGACAATCTAAAAGAACCCCTTTTTAAAATACTTTTCCAGAAATGGAAATGCTCCTGAAATTTAATATAAATTTAGGCCTCAAGAATCCCTGTGCATAATATAGACATCTTCCTACAGACAGCCAAGAGGAACTGCAGTCAGAGAAGAGAAGTAATGTAGCCCTAGGCTCTTGAAAATGTAAAATAGAGAGAGTAAGGACACCTCTCTTTCATTGGAACCTAACATTTCCTCTGGCCCATACCTCCTCGCACTACCCTTCCCATTCCATCTCATTCCTGACCACATTTTTCACCCCCATATCGATGTTTTAAATAAAGCTGTTTCTGGAAAGAACAGATTGTACAAGAAACAACATCTTACAAACCACATTTAAGTGATGAGAGGAAGTTGTCTAGCCCTGAGACTGCAGGCTAGTTTACCCTCTCTGGGCCTCAGTTCCTCCTCTCTAAGGGTCTCTTCCCAACTCTAAAAACCAATAAAAGCCACCTATGAATGCACAATGAGAAATTCCAACTAAAAGGTCACTTAGATCAGAAGGGAAACATCAATTCCTTTGACATTTTCAACTTTTCTACGTTTGGGGAGAAGGGAGGATTAAATGTCAGAAATGCCTCAATTAACTATCTCAAACTCCTAGAGATAAATCCTTCCTCATAATGGCTACTAAAATAAAACACTAGAAGACTCATAAAAAGTTCCCATACAACATTTTAAAAAAAATGCAATAAAATTGACCCTTAAATCCCAATGGTCTGCAGTAAGGGCAAGTATTTAGGATTGCACGTTCTAACCAGTGTTTCCTTCTTTGGCAAAGTACAGCAATCTTCTTCTATGGAAGCCGTCTGAGTCAGCCACTGCATGTACCCACCACCAGCCTTAGACCACAGTGGAAAGAGAGTCACCACAGGAACAAATTCTGAATAACAGCATACAGTGACTCAGGAGCAGAGCTCCAGAAGTGTCTATGTGGGGTTCAAAAATTCTTACCAATGAAAGCCCAACCAACATCACTCCTACTGACTCTTAAGAACACCTAGGGCTTGAACTGAGACTCCATAGGTTTCGTGCATTAGGTTTGCTTTCCTGGAACCTATAATTCCCCGACGGTTCCTAGGTCAGATAAATCCTAAAACCCAGAGGGACCAGCCTCTCCAAGATATCAATTAATTACATCCCCCTATCCTTTAGAGTTGACACCCCTTCTCAACATGAAAAAATCAGAATGGGCATTGCAGATGCCCATTATGAAGAGGCAAACAGAGAAAATAGGACTTAACAAATGAGTATGAATGCTGAATCACTGAACTAATATTTCTTCTAGCATCCAGTGCTTTAGAGCAGCTAGAAGGAAAACTCTGAGATGGTGGAATGGTAGCCCATGACAAACTCTGCGATCTGTTCTGTAACTACTTTTTGAAGTGTGGTTTGAAAATGATTGCTTCTTTTTTTGCTCTGTATGTATATGTGTAATATTTTACAATAAAAAACGTTTTTTAAAAATTCTTAGATCAACAGACGAGTAGCTACACAAGCTGTGGTGTATACATACGATGGAATATTATGCAGCTGTTAGACAAAATAAAGTTATGAAGTATGTAACAACATGGATGGACCTTGAGGACATTATGCTGAGTGAGATTAGCCAGAAACAAAAGGACAAATACTGTATGGTCTCACTGATATGAACTGACATTAGTGACTGAACTTGGAGAATTTCAGCTAAGAACAGAGACCATCACGAGATAGAAACAGGGTAGATATTGGGTAATTGGAGCTGAAGGGATACAGATTGTGCAACAGGACTGATTGTAAAAATTCAGAAATAGATAGCATAATACTACCTAACTGTAATACAATAATGTTAGAGCACTGAATGAAGCTGAATGTGAGAATGATAGAGGGAGAAGGCCTGGGGGCATAAATGAAATCAGAAGGAAAGATAGATGATAAAGATTGAGATGGCATAATCTAGGAATGCCTAGAGAGTATAATGATAGTGACTAAATATACAAATTTTAAAAATGTTTTTGCATGAGGAAGAACAAAGGAATGTCAATACTGTAGGGTGTTGAAAATAGATGGTAATTAATATTTTAAAACTCTAACTTATGTGAGGCTAAAACAAAAAATGTTAATTTGGTACAAAATTTATATTTTGACTAGTGTATTTCCTAATATAACTTATGTGGACAGCTTAATTCAACACCATAGTACTTGGAACCTTGAGCAGGGCATGAGAGTTTGTAGGTTTGTCCAGAGTGATGCCCTGATAAATCCCAGAGTGGCTTGAACAGTGAATAAAAAAGTATTCGCAAAGTCCCCTTGCGGGAATGGTGAGAAAGGGGAAAAATTCAACTTCCCCATGTGGAGAATTCCTGATATTCTCACAGGCAGTGGGGACACCCAAAGCAATAGGCCGAGCCCCCAATCTTGGGGTTTCTTCATATGAAACTTATCCCCACAAAGAATAGGCTAAGCCTACTTAAAATTAGGCCTAAGAGTCATCCCCAAGAGAACCTCTTCTGTTGCTCAGATGTGGCCTCTCACTCAGCCAACACGACAAGCAAACTCACTGCCCTCCCCCTCTCTACATGGGACACTGACTCCCAGGGGTGTGGACCTTCTTGGCAACTTGGGACAGAAATCCTAGAATAAGCTGGGATTCAGCACCAAGGAAATGAGAAAAACCTTCTAGACCAAAAGGGAGAAGAGAGAAATGAAACAAAATAAAGTATCAATGGTTGAGAGATTTCAAAGAGAGTTGAGAGATTATCCCGGAGGTTATTCTTATGCTTTATATAGATATCACCTTTTTAGTTAAGGTATATCGGAGAGGCTGGAGGGAAGTGCCTGAAAATGTAGAGCTGTGTTCCAGTAGCCATGTTTCTTGAAGATGATTATACAATGATATAGCTTTCATAATGTGACTGTGTGATTGTGAAAACCTTGTGTCTGATGCTCCTTTTATCTACAATATTGTCAGATGCATAAAACATATGTTTTAAAAATAAATAAACGGGGAACAAATGTTAAAATAAATTTAGTAGATTGAAATGCCTCAATGAAAGGGAGTGGTAAGGGGTATAGAAAAAAATAGGGGAAACAAAGACTAAAATATATTAGGTAGATGAAAATATTAGCAGTCAATGAGAGGAAGGGGTAAGGGGTATGGTATGTATGAGTTTTTCCTTTTTTCTTTTTATTTCTTTTTCTGAATTGATGCAAGTGTTCTAAGAAATGATCATGGCGATGAATATACAACTATGTGATTGTATTGGGAGTTATTGATTATACCGGGAATGGAATGATCATATGGTAAGAACGTTCATGTTTGTATGTTGTGATGTTTAAAAAAAAAAAGAATGAAATGTGACCCCACAAAAAAAAAAAAATTCTTGGAAATGAAAAGCTTATCAAGTCCTTCTGACTTCCTCTTTAATTTTCAGCATGGAATACAAGCAATTTAAATACAAAAAAAATTACCAAGACTTATATAAAACTGCAAATATACAGTACTAAATTTACAAAAATTTAGACTTTTGTTTAATTGACATATTCTTTGATTTAATACTCCTGGGAAAAATACTAAATTAAATTTCAATGGTCACTGTCATTTGATTATTGATTTAAGGAAGAGACAATTTTTTTTTTTCAAAATAAAGCAAAAGCCAAAGTTACTTTTACACTTAAAAATCTGCAGTTTTAATGTAATAGAAAAGCTAAAATCACCAGCTAATCTCTTCAAGATCTTAATTTATTCTGTAAGATATGATTTACCAATAATTTTTTCCACTTACTTTCTTCCCCCACTTTTCTAGAAGAACCACCACTTTCCAGAAGAAAACTGCACCAATGGGGAAGCATGAAACAAGTATGGTTAGACAGAGTTAATTACTTATTAGTAGGGGTGAGAGAAGATGAAAGATACATCATTAGAATGGGAACCCGATGGTCACAGTAAAACACTAAGTCTTTGATAAATTTTCGGCTTATAGCTGAGCACTAAAGGTATGTTCCACCACTATACTGGAAAACAACCAAACTTCTAGTTACCAACTTCCATTTACAAGGTAATTTTTTTTCTAAATGCTCTTGTAACTAAGAAAAATGGTTATTCTCATAGAGTGAGGAGGGAACCGAACAGATGGAGAAAGGGTTGGTAGTAGGATTTGTCATGTATATCTTTTTATATCATTTTAATTGTTTTATCATTTTTAGTAATACTTTTTAAAGAAAATACTTATTAGAGAAGTAGTAGGTTTACATACCATTTTGAGTTTTTAACTAGGTAATGTATAACAAAAGGAAAATTAGGTTAAAAGAGAAATTTCTTGCCTACTCTGATGTCATTATATACTTGCACTTCTTCTGGCTGCACTAATTTACTTTACTTTCTTTCATTTCTAGCAAAGTTAGTTTGAGTATCATAACAACCCGGTTCCTCCCAGGTCAGCTATAAGACTGTAAGCAGTAAGGACAAGGTCTGTTTCCCTCATATCCCCTTTAGTGCTAAATCCTAGTCCTGAAAAACTCAATTAATCACTTTTTTTTTTTTAAGAGAAGCAGCTCCCACAGGCACTTGAACAAAATAAAGCTCCATAACACTTATTGACAAAATGTATTGGACTAAATAATGACCTTTCCCTCTGAAAATATAAGAAGACTGAAGTCACAATGCCTGCTCTCCCTTATTACTATTTCTCATCTGCTAATAACAAAGCAGAGAAAATAAGAAAAGAGGTTAGGTTAGGAAACGTACGATTGTGGAGAACTATAGCTGATTTCATAATAGGCAGTAGAACATGCAGCGAGCGAGACACTGACTGAAGTTAGAAAAACCTTTAGATATGCCTAATTTCTTTTTTCTTTTTGATTTTGAAGTCTATGATTATTGTGAAGGATAGATGCCTCATCAAAGCTCTCTACCCCATCCGTTTTCATTATGGGCTTAAAATCTCAATGACCGATCTCTAAAAGCAAAATTCTAAAGCTTTGCAAAAAGGAGACTGGTGGGAGAGGCAAGTACAGAAATGGCATCGACTCAAGGTGTTATTTCCTAAGAGCAGGGCCCACAGATAACTCTGGGGCCTCCCAGCTCCCTGGGAAACCTGTCCCTCAAGTGAAATCAGTGGACTTGACCAGGTCAAAACAGTTCTCAGGAGCCTGCTCAGAGATGAAAACATCCACAAAATAAAGATAATATCCCAGAGTAATGTCTTTCCTTTTGTTTTCCCCAAAGGAATAGTTCGATATGAGCCAGAGTCAAACAGACTGCGCAGCACAGCCCAGAGTCCCTGATTCAATCACATTCTGCCGCATATTCGAGCACAGTGTTACACACCGGCACACGGAATAAGGCATGGCACACAGCACAAAAGAAAAAACCTCACAAGACATGCTTTTTCTCTTTTTAAGCAAAAACGAAACTGTAGGGCAAGAGAAAGCTTACCTTCTAAAGGTGAGAAAAAGTTTAAAACACACAAGAGAACAAAAAAGAAAAGATGCATAAAGAAGTCATAAAAGGAAAGTGAAAATTGTCAAGTATGCAAAAGCAAAATTAAGTATCAAAGACTTAAAATGGTTTTTACCATCTAGATTTAAAATACAGTCTTAGAACTTCACATCAATGAGAAAATTGCTTCTGTAAACAAATCCACAGTTAAGATAAGGTGACTTATTCTGCATATTTAAATTACCTTTCCGTGCTGGTATTTTAAATCCAGCTATGACCTCACCTTATAGGCTTCCTCGAGGACAAACATGGCCCTATTGAGCACCCAATGGAATCACACTACAAAATCCCCTCTTTTGCTCTGCTACTAGCCGGATAGGTGGCCCTTGAGACAGTTTTTGGATATTTGGGGAAGCTGGATCCTGGAGACTGTTCATACCACTGCCTCCATTTTGGGTCCCTCCAAGTAAACTGTTAAGTCTAAATGTCTCTATTCCCCCAGATCTGGAAGCTTTGTTCAGTCACTACAGAGGGAGCAACACAAACCCACTGCTGACAAGCTCTACAAGGAAAATACCAAAACCTCAGGAGTCCAAGAAAAGATTCTAGACAAAAGGAGAAGGGACCCCTCAAACTAACTGATGAATGTGAAAACTAATATTTTAATTAAGTTTCCCTTAGGGGAAGGGAAAAGGGATCACTCTAACTGCAAAATGTGAACCCTAATATTTTAATTATGTTTTCCTTAAGGAAAATGGAATGATCAAAGGACACATATAGAAATGCCAAGAATGGCCTCTGTAGATTTCTCTGGGTCAAAGGTTGCTTGAGGAAAAGTTTTCCATATGGTTCAGCCTCACAGAAGTATGTGTATCTTACTTGGTCCCTTGGCAACAACCACCCACATAAAAGGCAGCGTGTGAACCACTGCCAGGACGTCCTCACCCAGGGCCCTTTCAAAGGGGCATGTGCAACCACACCGGGATTCCTCCACTAGCCCCACCAGCGTGACTCCAGCCTGAAGGAAAGCTACACTTCTCAGACTCCAACCAACAATCACCCCACGTGAGTATTTTTTCCACCTTGGTAAGAAAGGAAACTTGCAAAGGCAGCAAGTTACCCATGAAATAAAAGTGAAGAAGAAATTACTTTCTTAATATCTGAGTGGTCTTATCCTATACACAATTATAAGATAAGATGTAAGTTAGGTGACATTAAAATCCCTAGAAGGGGAAAATTCAGAGTTTTGCTTATGTCCCGTCCAAATGACACTTTACCTTGCTGGCCCAGGCATCTTCATCCCAAGAAGTGAGTTGTAATACACGAATGATCTCGTTAATTTCAGCACTCATCTTTTCTACAGTAAAATTGCGATTTTTCAGAGCTTCCTCTATTCCTTGGTTTTTTGAGTTTTTAGTTGTTACAAAAATCTTCATAGCTGTAAAAATAAATCAAAGATCAGAAATTAAGCTTGGAATTTAATCCTGTTGAATAACATTATCCATACGAGATGCTCCAAACTTTAAACACATGCTTTGGACTTCTAAGATCATAAAAAGAATATATAAAACAAACACTGCAAGTTTGCCGATATTGTTCCATTAGCAACAACTCTCACTATAAAGAAAACTCTAAGGTACAAAATATCACACAACACGATTAGGGTACCAATTGGACACACACTCACTGATGGTGTAGAATAACAAAATATCTCATCTCTTTCCAAATCAGTTATCATCCTGGCCCTACCAATGGCCCCATCCAATGCAAACCTCTAGACATGGTTTATGACTAGAATATCCTGCTATCCCCAATTCCAGTGGAAGATCCAAAAGTGCAGGGTTTATCTTCCAGGATTTCTCTCAACAGGTTGCAGTAATTTTCTAACTTCCAAAATTGAAAGAAAGAAAATAATACAGAAGAGTAGAGAAAAAGAGTATCTTTTCACACAACAGTTAAAACTAATACTTTAGTGAGTTATCCAGATTGGAGGAAACCCACTTCCCAACAACCCTTCTGCCTCATAGAGCAGGTGGCCTCAAAACACATTTCCTACCAAGATCATACGATTCTATTTATAATATTTTTTTTTTGGTTCATATAAGAGCTTTCTGAACTCTTACATCCAAATTTCGTTTTTCAGCTACTATCTAAAATACCAAAGCAGGTAGTGACATGTCTCCAAAAGATTTGGAAAATAAAGCGACCCACCACTTGACTAAAATAACTTATATGTAAACCATGAGATGTCTGGCATATACTAGCCATTTAGTAAGAGCAATTCCCTTTTGTTGATTAAGAGAGCAGCCACTCCTCTCTCTCTAAGCCGACACAGCAAGTAAACTTACTGCCCTCCCGCCCCCTACATGGGACATGATTCCCAGGAGTGTAAATCTCCCTGGCGACATGGGACAGAAATCCTGGGATGAGCTGGGATCTGGCATCAAGGGGTTGAGAAAACCTTCTTGACCAAAAGGGGGAAGAGATAAATGAGAAAAAATAAAGTGTCAGTGGCTGAGAGATTTCAAACAGAGTCGACAGGTTATCCTGGAGGCTATTCTTATACATTATACAGATATCCCTTTTCAGTTTAGGGTATATCTGAGTGCTAAAGGGAAGTACCTAAAACTGTAGAGCTGTGTTCCAGTAGCCTTGTTTCATGAAGAAGATAGTATAATGATATATATAGCTCTTACAATGTGACTGTGTGACTGAAAACCTTGTGTCTGATGTTATCTAGGGTATGGACAGATGAGTAAAAAATATGGATAAAAATATATATAAACAAATAATAGGGGAAAAGGTTAAAATATATTGGGTAGATGAAAATACTACTGGTCAATGAGAGGGAATGATAAGAGGTATGGTATGTATGAGTTTCTTCTTTTTTCTTTTTATTTCTTTTTCTGGAGTGATGCAAATGTACTAAGAAATGATCATGGTGATGAATATGCAACTATGGGATGATACTGTGAGTCACTGATTGTACATGTATGGAATGTTTGTATGTTAAGAATGTGTTTGTATGGTTTTTATCAATAAAAATATTTTTTAAAAAGGGGGTGGGGGACAGCAACTGCATTTGCATTTCTGGGCTCTGCCTAAGGGGAAGGTGACCCCAGCTGGTGACTGCAGAACTGATCCATTCATAAACGTAGAGAACAGGTAAGTGTCTTTCAGGAAAAACAGTGTTAACACAACACTGAAAGGGCTGTAGGTTCACTTCTTCATCACATAGTGTCCTAGAATATTCATTCCAGCTCCTAATTGCTTTTCCCTAACACAAATAAAGGTGTCAACATCCATTCATCTAAGACAAGAGTTTCTAGAGGAAGTTCCAGCTCCCAGCAAAACAGCCTGTTAGAGGAAAATGAACCTAGGCCCCAGAAAGGGCAGTTTCAAACAAAGAGCAGGAGAAAGAGAGCATCAGAGAAGAGGAAGACAAGTTCTCAGCCGACCAGCTACAAGCATCACGTCATACCCAATCAGTCAAGTCAGGCTGAAGGACGTGCAAAGAAGCAGCAAAAGAAAAGCTCACAGTTTAAAACATGGTAACCTTTTTTTTCTGTAAAATGAAGTACAGAGAGGAAATACCTGAAATGAGGACTGGGAGCAACTCTTTCACGGTGTTCATCGAGTTGACCAGCATCACTCGGTGCTCCTGGTGAGTCAACTCCTGCTGCCTCTCATCAATCATCTTGGCCATCTTAGTCATTCCTGGTACACAAGGAGCAAAGTGTGCAGGGTAAACAGGAAACAACTCAGGATTCAGGCTTTCTCAGCATGTATCTATTATGAATTACTAGGAAAGTCCAAACTGATTGTCGACTTAAACAGTCACTATTGCAACTCTAGCATAGAGAATATAATATAGAATTTTTCAGGACAATTAGGGCTGAATGCATTTTTAATCATTAAAATAGTATGGAAAAAAAATAGTATGGAAATGTTTATGCAATAGAAATAACTTATTAGATGTAAATCAATAAATATAGTTTCCACATGTATGACACAAATATATTCACAAATAAAAAAATAAAGAAATGCATCTTGTTCATAAAAAATAAATCCATAGTCAGGAGAAAAATATTTTGAAAGCCTCCCATATGTACAGATCTAATGCTGTATGTCTGGCCCCTGTGCCTGGCTATGTAAGAATCTCACGCGAGCCTAGTCCTAAGAATCCGGTGGCTGGAAAAAAGTCAAGAATTACAAGGATATGTTCCATTTCATCTTTTTATTTTTTCTGTACTTTCCAGCTTGTCCAAAATAAGCATGTACTACTTTTATAATTAGAAACAAATAGAAATTTATAAAAATAATAATAGTGATAACAGTGCTTGAAAGCATCTGGTATTTTGGAATCAGCCTGCCAGCACTTTTTGTTTGTTTTGGCTATTATTCAAAGGTGCTATGTGATTGTCTAAAGATTTGATTCTCAATCACTCCCAGGAATTCTTAAGTTGTCTCATAGACCACCAAAGGGTACCAAAGGGAGGTGGAAAAGGTGGGGCTGCCACTGCTTAATCCAGACTAGTTCTATTTTTGTCTTTTGTATATTGGAATTTTATATAAGATATCACTTGGGGAAAACATTTTTTTTTCCAGTGCTATAAGAAAGTTTAAAGAGTAATGCTCTAAATTTATCCAAGAAAGTCATTTCTCTGTGGTCTTCAACAACGGCTCATAGAAATTCTTAACTCTCATAGGTTTACAAAATGGTTTCACAGGAACCTCGTGAAAATACTGTCAATTTAAAAATCAGCATTTCACTTAAGATATTCCACTTAAGTAAAACACTCTCACTTAAAAAAATTCTGTCAAAAGAGTTTTATAAGGGCGGGCCATGGTGGCTCAGCAGGTAAGAGTGCTTGCCTGCCATGCCCGAGGACCCGGGTTCAATTCCCGGTGCCTGCCCATGTTAAAAAAAAAAAAAACTTTTATAAGGTGGAATGTGACCTTTAATGCTGGCAAGTTAAGCATCTAATATAATACGAATTTCAGTAAAAGACATCTCAGTCTCTTTAAGGACCTGCAAGTTCACATTATATGTCTAAAATATGAAAAGCTGGTATCTGTTCACTTATTTTGAATATTTAATTTCCGGATGCCTAAATAATAATTTCAAAGTGAGACTTCACTGCAATAGCTGTCCTCTCCTTCTAGGTCTGATTTCCTTAAGCAGCCTTGGGCTAGGGCAAGAATCCATAATGGTAGGCGGGATAATTAGCAAGCTAAGAGGTTATAAAGAGCTCTAGGCCAGCTGGCAGACATTGAAGGAACACTGTGTAATGTAAAATGAAGAGGTCAGAAATCAGGGTGGCCTTCAGCATTCCAGTAATAGAAAAGTATTTCCTACATTCTCCAGCAACATTTGCGATGTTTCATTTAATTCACTAGACAGGGCCAGGATTTTTAGAAAGCAGTCTCAGTTTTCAGGGGCAACAACATCTCTTCAGTAGAGGCACAGTGCAAGCTCGTCAGCAGAATGGAAACATACCTGGAAGCCCAACACATCACTACCTACACCTTCTGCAAAAAGTAGGGGTGCATGCGTACAGGGAGTACCCCTTTCTCCTTAATCAAACATGGATAATCCATAAAAAATTCATTATAAAAACTGGAAGTGACTGACCTGGTCCAAGATTCTTCGTGTATGTGACCAAATCCTCCATAGTCTCCACCACCTCTGCCACCGTGAGGTATTCCAAAATTCCTTTGCAGACTCTAATAATTTTGCGCACCTGAAAATATATTTCAGAGTATTCAGCCAAGTGAATGGACAATGAATAAGAAACAGGGTAATGCAGGTATGTAGCCATTCAACATTTTCTATGTTGAATGAACAAGCATCAACACTCCATTATTATCCGTAAGACAAAGCCTTTTACTGGGGAAGGTCTGTAATTAGTTCAGTCATTTCTCATGAAAAATGGATGCGTGATAAAAATCATAGTCATATTTTATTAGGAAATAAGAAGCAAAGAAGCAAAGGGATCTACTCTGTAAATATTTTTTGGGAGGGACCTAGAGAAGACCTGGAAGTCCTTCAGCACCTGCTCAAGGTAATCAGGCTCACGTTCAGCTTTCAGAAGGTCTGCAGAGTCCTCAGGTGCCTACCTCAGCTTCATCGAAGGTGAGGAGCAGGTCTGATGTGCCAGAGAGGATGCCCCTTGATCCATCAATTAAATAATCCCGAGCTGGTACTGAATATGGGTCTGTCTGAAGCATCTGGGCTGCCTGGACAAGCTTGGTGCAAGCATTTTCAACCCTACAGAGAGGAACATGGAGTTAACTCACTGGCAGACACCAAACAGAAAAATAGGTTATGGTACTGAAAAATTCGTAATTCACATTTTTTCCCTTCATGGGAAACTGCCAAGACAAACTGATAATAGAACCCAAATTTCTGAATTTTAAAATGTATAGATTAAGAGCAGCACATTTCCTCATTCATTCATTCATTCAATGAACTAAGCCCCTGTTCTTTGATCTTTCCTGGCAACAAGAAATAATAAGAAAATGTTTGGCATCTTTTGTTTTAAATTGCTATTTATCTGCAACTCTTTGGTTTCCTTACTCGTCCCTACTGTATAAGCACTGCCTTTAAAAGACATGGCATACAATCCTAAAGAATATTTAGGGCATTATAAAAGGTTCCATGCACTAGGGTAACTTTCCAGAAACCTAGAGTCTCCAGATGGGTCCCTGGACCAGATAAGTCCTGAAATGCAGAGGGGCTAGCCTCTCCAGAACATCAACTAGTTCCATCTCCCTATCCCATATTATCAACACCCCCTTCCAATATGAAAAAGTTAGAATGGGGTATAGCCCAAATACCCCTGAAGAGTGAGAGAAAAATCAAAGGTGATGGTGGAGTTATACAGAGAAGGTAGGATTTAACAAATGAGTATGACTGCTGAATCATTATATTGATATTTTGGGCTCCAGTGTCTTGGAGCAACTAGAAGTAAAAATGAAAAGTCATGGAACTGTAACCCATACCAAACTTTAAAATTTGTTCTAATAACTACTTGTTAAAATATACTTGGTTCAATTCCCAGACCATGCACTCCCCCCGCCCCCAAAAAAATGTACTTGGAAATTTATTGCTTTTTTTTTTAATATATGCTATATTTCACAACTTTAAAAAAAAGCACTAAAGAAACAATATGGCCCAAGGAACTGGAATCTTTGACAGTATTTTCAGATTTAACATCTGGAAATGAAATGCCAAAGCATTATATTAAATGGAATTTAATAACCAAATGAGGAATAGGAGGTAACACAAGGGAAAAAGTATGAGGTAATGCATAAATCCTCATTCATCTAGCTAAATGGATTTATTTGAAAAATCCACTGGACTGTTTGACAACAGTCCTATAAAACTATCTTATTAATTAAAAGGTCATTAACATTAATAACTGAATTTGAGTTTAATATAGACCACCACACCAGCCAAGAGTTTGTAGGTGGTGGTGTTTAATACAATTAAAAGAGGAACTCAAACTACAACTAGTCTCCTTATTCCTCTTGCACTACTAAAATGTATTTATTTGTTCAACTATTTATCTAAGTAAAGAGCAAAATCTCACTGATGTGGTATTTGCTTAGTGTCTTAAATGATTGTTTTCCTTTCTAATTTTTAAACTAAAATTCTAATCTACAAAAAAATTCTAATTTACTTTTAAATTATATGTGTAGTGATATATATTACACAAACATAGTCAAATATATAAAAATAAAAGGGCATGTAGTGAAAAGTCTCTTTCTCTCTATTATTTCCCAGACATTCAAATTCCATCCCACACACCATCAATGTTAAGAGTGTCTTTTATAGTCTTCAAAAAGGTATTTTATGCATACAGAAACAAATCTATATGTTTCACCCTTTTTTTTACACAAATAAAATATTATGCACAATCTCTACATTCTGCTTTTTTCACTTCATTTAACTTGAAGATATTCTAATAATAGTACATAAGGGGTCTTCTCATTCTTTTAATAGTTACATAATAGTCCATAAGTCCATAATTTATTAGCCTGTTGCACAGAATTACCTATAATAGACATATATATATATATATATACACACACACCATTTCACCTTGAATATGAGTATATCTGTAAGTTACATTCTAGAAATGGAATTGCTGAGTCAACAGCAAGAACAGCTGTAACTCTGACAAACGTTGCTGTATTGCCCTCCACAGCATTATATTAATTTACATTCCCACCAGCAAAGTACCTGTCCCTCACATGTGTAATCAAATTGGTATCTTCACCATGACAGACCAAACTAGTATCTCAATATACTGTTTGGTTTTTTTTTTCACATGGACAGGTATAAGAAATCAAACCCGAGTCTCCAGCATGGCAGGTGAGAACTCTGCCTGCTGAGCCACCATGGCCCGCCCTCAATATAGCTTTATTTTGTATTCCTCTTATTGTGAGGCTGAGGATAGTTACATATTTTTATGAATTATAAAATAAAATTAGACATATTAAAACTGTGTGAACACTGTGTTCAAACAAAATACCATGTATCCAACAATCATGCTTCAGAAATAAAACATTACCAAGTACTTTAGAAACCCCACTCCTAACCAAATCCTCCTCCCTATTCTCCAGAGGTAACCATTAAACTACAGTTTATGCTAATTATTCTTTTGATTTACTTTATACTTTTACTACCTATGTATATATAGACCTAAACAACATCTATTTCGTTTTGCCTGTATAAGAACTTTAAAGAAGTGGAATCATATTGTAGGTTTCTGCCACTGTTCTTTTGTTTACTATTATGGTTTTGAGATCTATCATGTGGTGAGAACAGCGACCGTGTTGTCTCCCACTGCACAGATACAGCACAATTTACTTACCCATTCTACTCCTGGTTAGACATTAAAGGTGTCCTAAGTTATTTGTTTTATTGGTGTTAATATGAACAATACTGCTATCAACATTCTTGTACTGGCTTCCAGTATACACACACAGAGTTTAGGTTGCACATCCTGTAGTGGAAATTCCAGATTACAGAAAATGCATATATTCAATTTTACCACGCAACGCCAAATTGTTTCCAAAGTGACTCTACTAATTTAATACTCCCGTCAGTGAGCTGTGGGACAACTCTAAGCAGTTTAACATATGGGCAACTAGAGTCCTTAAAAGACAGTAAAGGGGGAGGGGGATGAAAAACATATTCGAAGAAGTAATGGCCAAAATTTGTTCAAGTGTAACGAAAACTATAGAACTCCAGATCCCAAGCATAAAAAATATCAGGAGAAGTGCACCAAGCCACATCATATTCAAATTACTCAACACCAACAATGAGAAAATCTTCAGCAGCCAGAGAAAAATTACACCCTATATACAGAAGAAAGATAAAAATAGCAGCAAACTTCATTGGAAACAATATAAGCCAGAAGACAGCGCAGCAATATCTTCAAAGCTCTGAAAGAAAAAAATTTGTCAAATTAAAATTCCATAGCCAATGAAAATATATTTCAAGAATGAAGGCAAAATAAAGATTCTTTTTTCAGACATACAAAAGCTGTTATTAATCACTAGCAGACCTGCACTATAAGAAATGTTAAAAGAATTCCTTTAGGAAGAAAGAAAATGAAACCAGATGGAATATGGACTTATACAAAAGAATAAAGAGCACTGGAAATGGTAACTGTGAGTAAATATAAAAGACCTTTTCTTATTTAAATATCTTATTTAAAAGATAATTGAGGGACTAAAGTAAGGTCTTTTTTAAAATGAAGTAAAAAATAAATAAATAAATCTGACTTGGCTGACTAGTCAGACAATGAGGAATGGCTTTGCAAAAGAAGTGTTTTCCATAAATGAAATGAGCTAAAATTATAGCTAAGTTTACATGCACATACATTAAGACATGTACATAAAATACAACATGGCATAAAATACATGCTTTGCAATTATTTAAATTTACAACAAAAGAAATTTAAATAAAAACTTTAAAATGTTCAAAAGAAATATTTCATAGTACTTTAGAGACAGCCAACCATTCATTGAAGACCATTAGGTGAAGATCACCAACTTCTTGCTTCAAGGTTTTTTTTTAATACAAGTATTCCCTGTAAATGAAACAGCTCCCTTTCTCCCTTCTTTTGCTTGGCTAGCTCCTACTTACTCTCTTAGACTATGCTTTTAAGTGCCTCTTCCTTCAGGAAACCATTACTTATCTCCCACATCTATAGATGCTTCCCCATGTGCTGTCCTGGGATGTATCACATGCTCTCCTTTAGCTTGTTCATTTTCCCACAAGTATGTAATTTCAGAAAGGCCAAGGAGTTTGTCTATCTTGTTCATTAATGTGTTCAGAGTTCAAAAGGCTGACATACAATAAATGCTCAGTAAATATTTGTTGAATAAATGAATGAATTTTCAGCAAATAGAGGCAAAATCATGATTTCACCTGGCCTACAGAAATCGTTAACTTTAAAGAGTTAAAGAAAATTATTAAAGTGTCACAAGCATGATTTTATTTCCAGGGATCATGAACCCTGATGAAATCATAGCACATAAATATAAGCATCTCAGAATGTCTACCCAATTATTGTATAAGGTTTTCAAATTTGGGAAAAACAAAAAAAAAAACCTAAAAACAAATAATAGAAATAACCATCACAGGGAAAAGAAAGATGAAAAAAAAGATGAAATGGACAAGTTTTGCAGAAATCATATTGTTCCTTCACTCATGGTCCCCTTGTGTGGTTAAATGATATGGCCAAAACAGATACTGCACCATTTTTTTCTACAGTAAGATATCTGATCTGTACACTAAAATGTAATGGCATTTAAGATGGGTCCCTGGATCGCTTAAGTCTTGAAACCTAGAGGGGCCAGCCTCTCCAGAACATCAGATAGTTCTATATCCCTACCCCATATTATTGACAGCCCCTTCCACAGTGAAAAAGTTAGAATGGCCATAGCCCAAATACCCCTAAAAAGTAGGACAAAAAGATCAAAGGTGATGGTGGAGTTATACGGAGAAGGCAGGATTTAACAAATGAATATGACTGCTGAACATTAAATTGATATCTTTTAGTCTCCAGTATCTTAGAGCAGCTAGAAGTAAAAACCTAAAATTGTGGAATCATAATCCATACCAAACTCTGAAATCTGTTCTACAACTAATTGCTGTGGTGTGCTTTGAAATATATTGCTTTTTTGTATATATGTTATTTTTCACAAAAAAAAAGGGAAAAAAGTCGATTGTGATGATAAAAAAAAAATATTTATTCCTTCTAGCCACCTATATTCCGGTGCAGCTAGAAGGAAAAAATCTGAGAGGATGGTACAGTAGCCCATGACAAATTCTGAGATCTGGCCCATAACCAGTTGTTGTAGAGTGCTCTGAAAACTACCGCTTTTTTCTTTCTTTGTTTTGTTTATTTGTTATACTATACAATAAAAAAGTTAAAAAAAGTTTGTATCACACATGCACTTTTAGATCCTGCAATTCACTTAACATTATACTGTTTTCACTTATAATTAATGAAGAAGTTTAGGTTTATGCTGAATATTTTACTTAAGAAAAATAGATTACAAAAAATTGCCAAGTCATTTTTTTTTAAGTTTGTTTTGTTTTAATATGCAAATAACTTAGCCATAGTCAAGAGCATGTCAAGGTCTCATTTTAATTCACCACATAGAGAAGCAGGGAAGGCATCAGAAAGAAACAGAAAGAACACTAGTTCTGGGGTCTGAAGACCTACAGTTAAATCTTTTTTATTTATTTTTTTTTAAACATAACAACATACAAATGCGAACATTCTTACCATATGATCATTCCATTCTTGATATATAATTGAACCACAATATCATCACATAGTTGTATATTCATCATCATGATCATTTCTTAGAACATTTGCATCAACTCAGAAAAAGAAATAAAACAAAAACAGAAAAAAATTCATACATACCATACCCCTTACCCCTCCCTTTCACTGATCACTAGCATTTCAATCTACTCAATTTATTTTAACATTTGTTCCCCCTATTATTTATTTTTATTCCGTATATTTTACTCATCTGTTGATAAGGTAGATAAAAGTAGCATCAGACACAAGGTTTTCACAATCACACAGTCACATTATGAAAGCTATATCATTATACAATCATCTTCAAGAAACATGGCTACTGGAACACAGCTCTACATTTTCAGGCAGTTCCCTCCAGCCTCTCCATTACATCTTGACTAACAAGGTGATATCTATTTAATGCATAAGAATACCTCCAGGATAACCTCTCGATTCTGTTTGGGATCTCTCAGCCATTGACACTTTATTTTGTCTCATTTTGCTCTTCTCCCTTTTGGTCAAGAAGGTTCTCTCAATCCCTTGATGATGAGTCCCAGCTCATTCTAGGATTTCTGGCCCACGTTGCCAGGAAGGTCCACACCCCTGGGAGTCATGTCTCATATAGAGAGGGGGAGAGTGGTGAGTTTGCTTGTTGTGTTGGCTGGAGAGAGAGGCCACGTCTGAGGAACAAAAGAGGTTCTCTTAGGGGTGACTCTTAGGCCTAATTTTAAGTAGGCTTAGCCTATTCTTTGCGAGGTTAAGTTTCATATGAACAACCCCCAAGATTGGAGGCTCAGCCTATTGCTTCGGTTGTCCCCACTGCTTGTGAGAATATCAGGAATTTTCCACTTGGGCAAGTTGAGTTTTTCCCCTTTCTCGCCATTCCCCCAAGGGGACTTTACAAATACTTTTTTATTCACTGTTCAAATCACTCTGAGATTTATTGGGGCATCACTCCGGACAAACTTATAAAATCTCATGCGCTACTCAAAAGGTTCTCTCAAGCCCTACTCAAAGTTCCGCCAAGTCATTTTTAAACATTCTTCTTGATTGCACACACAAGTGTTACTGATCTAGTTGAATTATTTCATATATTTATTCATCTAACATATTAAGTACTGTTCTAGTTTGCTAGCTGCCGGAATGCAATATACCAGAAATGGAATGCTTTTAAATATTTAATAAATTGCTAGTTTACAGTTCTAAGACCAAGAAAACGTCTCAATTAAAACAAGTCTATAGAATTGTCAATCAAAGGCATCCAGGGAAAGACACCTTGCTTCAAGAAGGCCAGTAAAGTTCAGGGTTTCTCTCTCATCTGGAAGGGCACGTGAGCATGGCTTCAACTGCTAACTTCCTCTCCTGGCTTCCTGTTTCATGAAGCTCCCCAGGAGGCATTTTCCTTCTTCATCTCCAAAGGTAGCTGGCTGGTGGACTCTGCTTCTCATGGCTATGTCTCTCATTCTCCAAAATGTTTCCTCTTTCATAGGATTCCAGTAAACTAATCAAGACCCACCCAAATGGGTGGAGACATGCCTCTACCTAATCCAGCTTAACAACCACTCTTGATTAAATCACATCTTCAAGGAGATGATCTAATTATAATTTCAAAACACAATACTGAATAGGGATTAGACGAAGTGGCTGCCTTTACAGAATGGGATTAAGATTAAAATATGGCTTTTCTAGGATACATACATCACTTCAAAGTAGTACAAGTACCTATTATGTACTATATATATCCTAGAAATAGAAGGATTGAAATAAAAGTTCCTATCTTTAAGAGGTTATCACCTTGGTAGGAGGAGACAGACATGTAAACAAACAAATACAAATTAAATTTAGAAGTATGTACAGCGCATGCTGAGGAGGCATAAGAAGAGGGTAGTCATGCTTTACCTGGGGAGATTAGGAAACTTATGATTAAGAAGGTGAAGACAGCACCTTCTTGCCCTCAGAAGCACTGCTTATAAAGATGATATTCTTTACAACATTTATTTGAGTCATTTTTCAATGGAATAAATCTCTCTCTCTCTCTCTCTCTCTCTCTCTCTCTCTCTCACTCTACACACATACACACACACACACACACACACACACAGACTTACAAACATACAAACAAAACACGTGAGTCCCTTTTGTGAAAAATATCATGCATTTGCAACAGGCCTGGTTGTAGCAGGGAGGGCAATCTACCATCACAAAGTACAAATAACTCACTCACCAAGAAGCCAAGCAATCTCACTCTGCCTCTGCAAAAATTGGTCATCCTATCCCGGCACACTGGTTTATCATGGAAAGGAGAGAAAGCTTTGGGCAACATAATACAAAGAGACGTGGTCTGACAGGTCTATTTAGACATATATTGCATAATAATTTAAAGCCCATTGATACACTCAACAAGGTAAACTTCCACAGTCATCTCCCAAAATATGTTTGTGGGGAGCTGGAATTCATACTCAATCAAATTCACTGTTTTAATAAAACCTGATCTCAGACATTTAGACAGTACAGCCATTTAGGTAATAAATACTGTCACAAAATGCATTCTGTTTGCTAAACACTGAAGTGCTATGAAGCAGAACCGCTGAAAATTTGATTTCATGGAAGGCAGATTACCCCAGAGCACACCCAGGGAAGCAGGTATTTACATCCTGACGCCTATGCTTTAGAAAAACAGAGAGAGCTGGTGAGGCCACAAGCATACGCAGTCACACAAAGCACTGACCTCACTTGGGAGATGGGAAGGACACTGGCAGAAAGAAAGAAAAGAACATGATCAGCAGATCAGTAATGTCTTCCTCACTACATCCACTGCCCCCAGCACCTCCAGCACGCCATTCCCACCTAGTTGGTCCTGGCCTAATTATTTGGCTGGCAAAATCGAGTGTGAGAGCTTTTCCAGCTCTCTTCTTAACCCTTATTGAAACCTTTCCTTGTCTTGTGGGCAGGTTCTCTCACAGATCAAAAAGGGTCCAGAGAGGGATGAGCCTGGCCCTGGCACTGTGGGACAAACAATGCCATCCTGACCAAAAGCAGGGAAAAGTAACAAATAAGGTATCAGTGGCTGAGAGAATTCAAATAGAGTCAAGAGGCTACTCTGGAGGTCACTCTTAGGCAAGCTTCAGTTAGACACTGCTACTATCATAACCTGCCAACCCCAAACCAGGACCACAATGCCAATTCTAAAGAACACCTAGAGCAATATATGAGTCCACAAGGGTTCCATGCACTCGGAAACTTTCCAGAAACCTACAACCTCCAGATGGGTCCCTGGACCAGTTAACCCCTGAAACCTAGAGAGCCCAGCCTCTCCAGAGTATCAGATAGTTTCATCTCCCTACCCCATATTATTGACAGTCACTTCCAATATGAAAAAGTCAGAATGGCCATAGCCCAAACACCCCTAAAAAAGGGATAGAAAAATCAAAGGTGATGGTAGAGTTATACAGAGAAAATAGGATTTAACAAATGAATATGAATGCTGAATCATTAAATTGATATCTCTTTTAGTCTCCAGTATCTTAGAGCAGCTGGAAGTAAAAACCTAAAATTGTGGAATTGCAACCCATGTCAAACTCTGAAATATGTTCTACAACTAATTGTGCTGTGCTTTGAAAGCTATTGCTTATTGTATATATGTTATTTCTTCACAAAAAAAGAAAAAAGTCAATTGTGATGATAAAAAATATTTATGCCTTCTAGCTTCCTATATTCTGGAACAGCTAGAAGAAAAAATATGAGCGGATCGTATAGGAGCCCATAACAAACTCCGGGATCTGTTCTGTAACTACAGTTACAGTTCTGTAACTACCTGTTGAAGAATGCTTTGAAAACTACTGCTTTTTTCTTTCTTTCTTTGCTTTGTATGTAGGTTATAATATACAACAAAAAGTTAAAAAAGGGCCCAGATGATTTCCAAGTTTGAGAAACCCATCATATTTACAAATGAAGTAATGGCAAAACTGTCACAAACATGGTGGTTTGGTTAAGTAGCTACAATAATTTAAATTCCTTGATAAACATCTTTTAGGACTCCCTCTTTTTCTCTGTAACTATATAAATAGCCTCATTTGAAACTAATATTAAAATCCAAGCCCTTTGCAATTATGACCTCTGTGTGAGAGGTCAGGGAGCTGGAAGGATCTCAAACGCTCTCAGATTTCCCGCTTATTAGAACCTACCCTCAATCAAATTACTAATAAATTTGTACTTAAGTGAAAATGGCAGCCGAGGCCTCAAAAATCCTCCCTTCCCTAGGTATTTAAGTTTTAAAATTGCTAACCAGAGGAATGAACTCCAGTGAAATTTCAGACATCTACAGCCACTAATTAGGCCGTTCTGGCACCCCTCAAATAGGAAGCACTGATTCTATAATCAACTAATTCCCTCCAGAGATCTTTTTTGCTTATGTATATATGGTAAAAAAAATAATAACAATAAAGATGATACACGTGAGCATTTCAAAACAGAAATGTGGAAATAATTTTTTCTTTTATATTCTAACCATTTACCACAAATGGCTTTAAAACGGCAGACACAGACTCCTTCTGTGACATCTCAGACGCAGCTACTATGCTTTGCTCCTGGAGTTGCCATTTGGAGAAAGGTCAAGGATCCTTAGCCATGAGTCATCTAGAAACCTGAGTGAAGGCCACGAGCATAGATACAGTTTTTAGGAGTGAGTCAGGAACACAGAGTACAATGACAAGCTTTAATCTAGTGCAAATCACAAGTACACAGCACTAACCCGCCAGGGTGTACACTATGTGATAACATTAAAACATGCTGTTCCAACCACTTGCTCCTACATTTAGAGATCCTACAGGTCTCAGTCATGAATTATTCCTTTCCCAACTCTCCAAAACTACAACAAAATACAGAGTGGCCTTCTCATTCTATTAAGGCCAACAGTGATAATACAGAACACTGCAAGTGCTCACCCAAAACTAATATTAAAAACCAGAATGAGTCATACTGAGAACATTCAAAACCCTTTAAGGGTAATACCAGGGTGGTATAATGGCAACTCAGTGGTAGAATTCTCATCTGCCATGCCGGAGACCCGGGTTTGATTCCCAGAGCCTGCCCATGTCCACCCCTTCAAAAAAAAAAAAAGAGTAAGACTAAACCCTTCTTTGCTAGTATATGTATACTGAGATAATGAAATCTACACACATGCACACACACAACTCACAGGCTCACTAAGCTCTTATGTCACATGAAAACAGGAAGACGTGCAGCCAGTTCTGGCGTCCCCTTCAAATAAAATTTAGGATTCTACCTGACTCGAGGGAGCTGCCATCACTGAAAGGGAAGCAGCAGGTAGGGAACAGAAAGATTAGAAGTGTTACTGCTGCCCAAGTGATATTCTCCTCAAGTCCTAGCTTATTTAAAACATAAAGTATGAGTTCCAATCTTCTAATCTTTTAAAGCCTGAATAACAAGTCATATTCTTTCTCCCCATTTCATCATCCCCTATTTAAATCTGGCATCGGTACAGGGAGAAGAGATTCTGAACCTGTAAAATTCAATCAAGAACTCTGCTACCAATTTAACTTGTATGGTCAGTTTTGTTCAACACCATAAGTGCATGAAATCTTGAAAAGGGCGTGAGATCTTGTTAGTTTGTACAAGTTAGTGTGATGCCGATACATCCCAGGAAAATCTGAGCAGAGAACAAAATGTATTTGTAAAGTCCCCTTGGGTGACTGGGGAGAAAGGAGGAAATGTGCAAATTTTCCCATTTGGGGAATTCCTGATATTCTCACAAGCAGTGGGGACAAACAATTCAATAGGTTGAGCCCTTGATCTTGGAGTTTGCCCCTATGAAGCTCATTACCGCAAAAGAGAAGCTAAGCCTAGAAATTCCAGGATGAGCCAGGACCTGGCATTATGGGATTGAAAAAGTCTTCTTGATCAAAAGGGGGAAGAGACAAATGAGACAAAATAAAGTGTCAGTGGCTGAGAGATTTCAAACAATGTCAAGAGGTTATCCTGGAGGTTATTCTTATGTATTACATAGATATCCCTTTTTAGTTTATGGTGTATTAAAGTGGATGGAACTGGTGAGCTGAGTTCCAGTAGCCTTGATTCTTGAAAATGACTGTATAACGATATAGCTTTTACAATATCACTATGTGATTGTGAAACCTTGCCTCTGTCTGATGCTCCTTTTATCCAAGGTATAGACAGATAAGTAAAAAAGGTAAGGTTAAAAAATTAATAATAGGGGGGGATAAAGAGTAAAAAATTGGGTAAACTGAAATATTGGTGATCAATGAGAGGGAGGGGTAAGGGGCATGGGTTGTACGAGTTTTTTCTTTTTTATTTCTTTTCTGGTGTGACTCAAATGCTCTAAAACTATCATGGTAATGAACACACAACTACATGATGATATTGTAAGCCACTGATTGTACGCCATGCATGGACTGACTATGTGTGTGTGAAGATTTCTCAATAAAAATATTAAAAAAAAAGAAAGAAAAAAAAGAAAATTTTTAAATGTATGTGGATGCTATCAATAAAATAATTTCTTTTAAAACATTATTAAATGTATTAAGGGGATGCGAGGATAGTTCAGTGGTAGAATTTTCACCTGCCATTCAGGAAACTTGGGTTCAATTCCTGGCCCCTGCACTTTAACCCCCCCCAACCAAAAAAAAAAAAAATAGATATATAATTATATCTTTTTGTTCTTAGGCATTCCTTAGTCAACTAATAATAAAAACTCTCACTGTTATTATTTGAAGGTCCTCATGATGAAAAGAGTTGGCAATTCACTGTTCTACAGCAGAATATAATGAACAGGTTAGAGCTGTGGATACCTAAAAACCGAATGACATAAAAATAGACACCCTAAAAGGATATTTTTCCTTCAGAAGAAAACCACCAAAAATTAGGGTGTTGTTAAAAGAACAAAGTCTGCAGATACAAGTCAAGAACAGGATAGCAAAAATCAAGTCACTTTTAAAAAGAGTAATATATACCAAAAATAATAACAAAATTAGGACCCAGGAGAATCACCAACTTGTAACCACCTAACAAAATTGTTTTGAAAAAAAGTAAATACTGATAATTATGAAGAAAACTGACAAATCTATAGTTCTCATGGGAGATTTTAGCATATCTCAATCACGGTGGGAGATTTCATCATATTTCAATCATAAATTGATAGTTCAAACAGACAAAACAGTAAGGCTATCAAAGATTTGATCAGTATTTATAGGTTGGTTTCATGGATATAAATCACACACTATACCAAACTAAAAAGAATATACTTTCTTTTCAAGCACACATAGTACGCTCACCAAAACGGATCACTTACTAAGTTACGAAAGAAGTTTCACATTTCAAAAAATTGATATACACCATGTCTTTTGAGTCCAATGCAATTAAGTTAGAAATACAACAATGAAAATATGATAAAAAGAGGTCTGCACTCCTAAACTATACATACAATTAGAGGAATTCATAATCAAAATTATAAGATCTAAGGGCTGAATGACATCAAAGTACCTATAGCTGTATCCAAAAATGTAGTAGAACTTAGAGGAAAATTAAGAGCCTAAAATACACTTATTTAAAAATAAGACTGAACAAAGACTGAAAAAAATTTTTTTAAGTATTCAGATAAAGCAGAAATAAAAACCACAAAAATGAAATGAAGAAAGTAAAAGAAGGAAACTAAATCTGAGAGCAAAAACGTGAAGTAGAGGGTGATGTGACAGTGGCTCAGTGGCAGAGTTCTCACCTGCCATGCCAGAGACCCTGATTCAATTCCCAGTGCCTACCCATGCCAAAAAAAAAAAAGAAAGAAAGAAAGAAAGAAAAAAAATATGAAGTAGATCTCTGGCAGAAAAAAGCTTACAAACAGATAAGCCTCTAACGTTAGTGAAAATAAAAAACAGAAGTCAGAAATAATACTAGAACAAAAAAGATGATGCTACTAGAGATCAACAGAGATGAAAAATATTAATAGATTGCTATGAATTTTGTACAAATAAATTTAAGAACTTATAGAAAATGGATAGTTTCCTGGAAAATCATCAGATTACCAAAGTTTACTCAAAATGAAATTTTAAAACCTGAATTAGACAACAACAAAAAAACCCTAAATGAGTAATCAACTCTCCTTCTCCAAAAGCAACAGACCCACACAGTTTCAAATGCAAAAGTTTTACCAAACTTTCAAGAACAGTTTATCTTAAGGAAACTGTTTCAGGGACTAGTCAGCAGACCTTAATTTATGAAGCTAAAAAAAAACTTGATACAAAAACTGGCAAGGACAAGTATAAGAAAACTACCCCTACCCCCCACCCATCCTCCCTGAGCTCAGCGCATCCCTTTATGGCACTCCAAGGCCTATGCATGCACATGGGCCCCCCAATCACATCATTCAGCCTCACTTCCCAGCTCTGAGAAAGGGTCGACCTGCGCAGCCGGGTCACATCGACCCCCAATCCATGAAGGCATAATGCAGACCTGCTGCCACAGTTCTATGCATGTGCACAAAGGACCACATACATGCCTTAGACCAGCCCACACCAGGGTTACGCCCCCAGACCGGTGCGCCTGCACAGCTATATCCTCCCTGGCCGCTGGGCACCCACATTCACAAGCATCAGCGTAACATCCCCAACCTGCACCCCATATCTGCCCTGGTGTGGGCTGGTCAAAACAAATCACCATACTGAGTGTCCCACCCTGTGCCCTGCTCCCTGCTGTACAACCAACTGGCAAACACAAGGCCTTAGACTACAGAGAGAATCAACTCCCAAAGTAAATCAATCAAGATATTTACATGAGGGCAGGCCACGGTAGCTCAGTAGACAGAGTTCTCACCTGACATGCTGGAGACCCAGGTTCAATTCCTAGTGCCTGCCCAAGCAAAAAAAAGTTTTTTAAAAAGATATTTACATGCCATGAAGATGGCAGAAAATCACTAAGCATATCACAATTCAGACAGATAGAGCCCTGCCTAATGAGCAAATTAAAACAACAGAGGAGACACAGACACTGGAACAACTAATCAAAGATATTCATAAACTCTACTTAATAAAATAAGTGGGATAACAAATGACATAAAGGTTATCAAGAAGACAGTAGAAGAGCACAAAGAGGAATTTGAAAGAATAAATAGAAAAATAGCAGAAATCAAAGAAATGAAAGACTGTTGGCCAAATAAGAAACATACTAAAGGCACACAACACCAGATTTGAAGAGAGAGAAGAAAGAATAAATGATACAGAGGACAGGATAATTGACTTCAAAGACATAAAACAGCAAATGGCAAAACAGATGGAAAAAATTGAATGGGAACTCGGAGAAATGATAGACCAAACAAAGGGCACAAATAAAAGAATCACTGGTGTCCCAGAAGGAGAAGAGAGGAGTAAAGGGCTAGGAAGGTTAGTTGAGGATATAATGGGGGAAAACTTCCCAACCCTCATAAAGGACATAAATAAACAAGTCAAAGAAGCCCAAAGAACTCCAAACAGAATAAATCCAAACAGGCCTTTCCCAAGGCACATAATAATCAGTCTGTCAAATGTTGAAGAGAAGCAGAAAATCCTGAAAGCGGCAAGAGAAAAACAATCTACTACATACAAGGGAAATCATAAAAGGCTGAGTTCAGACTACTCAACCAGCACCCTGAAGGCGAGAAGGCAGTGGTATGATATATTCAAGATCCTAAAAGAGAAATACTTCCAGCCCAGAATTCTGTACCCAGCCAAACTGTCCTTAACAGTTAGTACTGTCTGGAGAGCAAGGGATAGACAAGACGACTTCCTGGAAGGTTGGACTGTGGAAATAGCAGGACTTGGAGGCTATGAGACCACCAACAAAAAACCTTTCCTGCCAATTACTAGCTAAGTGACCATCGGTGAGTTAAATTTGTCAAACCTCAGTCATCTTATCTGTAAATTCTGTTGTCAGAATTACAGGAGAAAATGAAAATAGGTACTCAATAAATGGGAGTTCTCTTGGTCCCTTGAGTTCCTTTCAGTCCTGTGATTTGAATTACTCTCTAGACACGGGAAAGCAAAGTGTTACACGTTTAAAGTTTTATTTCATAATATGAAGCGTATATAAAGTAAACCAAGGGTTAAATTCCTGACGAACTGTTTAGAATAGAGTGACTCAGTTTTAAATATCAAGAAGATTCATAACTTCCCAGACCATTTTGTTTGAGAAAGTCTATGAAACTATGTTTAATGTATTAAGTCCAAAGGTGAACTATTTAAAGTTCAATGTGCTTGCAGGTCAAAAATGTACCAAGGCAGTTGGCAGACGTGAATTATTATCTCACAAAAACTTGGTCACCCACACTAAGGTACAAGTATCTTTTTTCTTGGGGGGAGGGGGCCATAGCCCGGAAATCAAACCAGGTCCCCCACATGAAAGGCAAGTTTTCTACCACTGAACCACCCACATACCCAAGTATCTTTTATAATAGCAATGGAAAGGATCACAAAAAAACTTGAGTTAAAAAAACAAAACAAAACATTAGAAACACACGTTAGCCTCAGACAAGTCAAATGCTTTGAGTGGTATGATCAAAGAATTCTAAATAAAGACATCCTGGGCACTTTCACTCACAAGAGAGTTTAAAGATATTAATTTCATCACAAATTATTTTGAATGTTTAAGCTCATAAGCAAAGAAAAAGCTAAGTATAAGAGCCGGTATCTAAAATATAAGACACTATTACTTTAGGTCAAAAGAGATCTAAATTAAGTGTTAGCATGTTTTGATCCTTTTCAAATTCCTTTTTTGTACAGGAATATCAATGGTGGTAAAATAGTGAAAGTATACACTGTAATTGTGCCAACCGACACAATTTAAGGATTAAAGCAAGATAATTCCTTAGGAAATATGGTTAATGGCAATCATGTAGCAATAGTGCACCCTGAAAAAAAAACATAGTATTTTAGATACATTCTTTTATTCAATAGGCCTAGACATTACAATATGTTTCAAAAATAGCCTAAGCTAGTGAATCAATCCAAGTTACTATTCAAATATATAACTTTTAACTGATATGACCCATTCTCCAATATTCTAACATGCCCTTAATTGCCAGTCACACAAATAGTCTATTACCTGATTTTAAGAGCCTAAAATTCTGAGAATGTCTAAAATACTCAATTTCATATCTTTCCTTGAAAATTCTTTAAATATATATTGGGTGGTTTAGGTATAAATCTATCTATAGACCAAGAGTTCTGTTTTTTCAAGTCATGACATCCTAACATTCTAGAGTCAGAGGTTCATCTAAGAATAAACTTTTTAACTTATTTTATTCTCTAGTATTGCCCAAGCAGTCACTATTTAGAAATCCTTGTAAAAGTAGAATACGGGGGAAGCGTCAGTCTATCATAGCCTAGAAACTTCCAAACATCAACCAAACAGTTCAAAAGAATGTCCTACTCAACAGCTCCAAGGATATCATTAATTGCTTCCATCTGTTTCCCTCTCTGTCCCTTCCCCCTCCAAGTTAAAGCACTGAAGTTATTTTCTGCTTCATGTTTCATTCTGAAGAAAAGAAAAAAAAAAAGTATAAAGAAGAATCATGCTTTAAATTGCAGAATATTTATCTGCTCCCAAATGTGTTTAACAACCACAACCATATTGTTCTTTGTACCCTAAGCTATTTTTAAGTAACATTTCAGAGTATGGCAGACTAAGTTACGTACTTTTTAAAAATTGCTCAGTAAATTTTTGAGTTGGTCATAATATACTGTTTTTCCCTGAGTCTCCACAGAGATGAGGGTTTTTCCACATAGCATGATGAAGGTTGAAATCCCTGACTGATTTTATCCACTGATGACCCTTGATGAAATCAGCTGTTTTGCTAAAATTACACAATTCTGTCATCCCTTCTTTATATATATATATTCTTTATATATATATTGGTTAGAATCCCCTCACTGACAAAGGCTGTTAGATTACTTTGAAATAAAGTCTGTACAGGAAAGGCAAAATAAATGCTTAATTCTTTCCTTTTAATTACAGTTTTCAGAGTAAGAGGTTGGTGCCCCAATTAATACCAATGGAGACCAGTGAAGATTTGTGGGGGTTTTTAACTTCTATATTAGTTACTTTTTAAAAAATTTATCATGACTAGGGCACATTTTTCTTTAATTTTCTAAATCCCCAAGAAGCCTGTGAGAGCACATAGCCTATTTCAAGAATATATCTCTGGGAATGAGGCAAAATGACTTTCCTGTTGAAATTCACTTACCAAACCACATAATATTCACAAACTACTTTTTTTAGGGGCCATGTAGTCCAACTACCCCCTGACGTTGAAACACTCTGTACACCATCTCACCATGCTCTGTACCTTCTAGGTATGAAGGACAGCCTGATATAAATGAGAGATGTGTTTTTAATTATGAGGTAAATCCAAATTTAATTCCTCTTAATGTTACCACACAGATGGAATGGCTACATACGCCAAGTAGACTCACAGGGTTTAGAGATGGGAAGAACCCTGAAGACGGCCAAGCTCAATAAAGGCAAGTCAAAAAGATACTCCCACAAAACAGATTTTACAAAAAGCAGATGCTTCCTGTACCTTCCTGACACATGGAGACGTTTTATAGAATTAAAAGAAATGTAGCTCTGTAGGAGCACCCACTCAAGGAAGAAATAAGAAGACATCAACATGAGGGAAAATTTTGCATCTGTTCAATGGAAATAACAGAACATAAGGAGGACAAAAATAAAACACTTTTAGCTTTGTTTAAAATTGTGCAATATAACATACATAGAGAAACGTGTATAAAACATATGTATAATAGAATGAATAATTATAAAGCAAATATCCACATAAAACATCATCTAAGTCAGGAAACAGAACATTATTCCCATTTCAGAAGTTCCCCTGTGTTTCGTCTCTCTCTGAGTATAACTGTCCTTCTTCCTCCCACAGGTAACACTACCCTGACTTTTGTGATAATTATTTCTTTGCTTATCTTTATATTTTTACAATATAAATAGATATCCATAAACAATATACTTGACTTCTGCAGTTTTTGGACTTTAAATAAGTAGAACCATTCTTTCTATTTAGCTACATAATGTTCATTTCCTTCAATTATTTTGAGATTCATCCATTCCTTTTTATTACAGATTAATATTCCAATTTATGACTCTAGCATCATTGTTTTTGTCCATTCTACAGTAGATAGACCAGGGGGGTCATTATGAACAATGGTGATGTAAACAGTTTTGCATATGGATCCCAGGATGCATGTGCACAAGTTTCTATAAGGAACATACCAAGAAGTAGAATTTCCTATCGTCAACTTTACTAAATGCCTAACTGCTTTCCAAAGTGGCTGCACCAATTTATGTTCCAAAAGCAATGTTCAAGTTGCTCCACATCCTCCTCAACAACTGACTATTGTAAGACTATTGTAAGACTTTTGAATTAGAGGTTTATAATAAAATAATTTGCACTTCTCTGATGATTAATGAAATTGAATACATTTGCATACGTTCATTGGCCATTCAGATTTCCCTCTTTTGAAGTGCCTACTCAAATCCTTTGTTCACTTTTTTGTTGCTTCTACTGAATAATATTGCCTTGTTCTTATTGATTGGTAGGAGTTCTGCTTTTGGTTTTTTAATTGCCTTAGTATCAGTCTTTACCTTTATTTACAACTTGACTGCCACAAGGAACAAAGACATCAACTAAACACATCACAATCAATAACCTGAGAATTTACGTAATCAAATTAGTATTGTTGCTCATTTTATTTAGGATGGGTCAGGGAGTATGAAAATTATTTGTCGCAGTATTAAGCGATATGAAAATATAATAAATTTAAAATGCAACTGAAATACGTTACAATCATTTCTTAAAAGCTTTTATCTGTTATTCCCTTATCTCCAAGTTAGTATACAATTCATTTTCACACATGCTGTAGTCAGATTATGTTACTGAGTTATTTCCATTGTGGAAAGCAAAACTCAGAAGTCATGCTCTAATTAATAATTATAGGGTGATGTTTTCTGAAGATGAATGTATAATGATAAAGCTTTCACAATGTGACTATGTGATTATGAAAACCTTGTGTCTGATGCTCCCTTTATCCATGGTATGGACAGATGAGTAAAAATATGGATTAAAAATAAATAAATAATAGGGGGAACAAATGTTAAAACTAAGTGAGTAGATTGAAATACTAGTGATCAATGAGAGGGAGTGGTAAGGGGTATAGAAAAAATAGGGGAAACAAAGGTTAAAATATACTGGGTAGATGGAAACACTAGTGGTCAATGAGAGGAGAGAGATATGGTATGTATGAGTTTTTTCTTTTTTCTTTTTATTTCTTTTTCTGAAGTGATGCAAATGTTCTAAAAAATGATCATGGTGATAAATATACTACTATGTGATGTTATCCTAAAAGCTGCCCATTTTTTGATGCTATAAAACTAGCAGAATTACTGCAGTTTGGGGAGATAGATTTTTGGGCAGATAGGTTATCTGATCTTCTGCTATGCACTCAGTAATAACGTTTTTTCTCTTTGAAACTCCTTTGTCTCAGGAATTGGTCATTTGAGTATGCAGGCAATACACTGCCTTTATCCTACAAAATCAACAGTAGGAAAACTGAATGTGGAAAAGATGAAAAGTTGAAATTTCAACTGCAGACAGAAGTTTTATATTAAAAAAAAATTTTTTTTAAAGGTGGGGAAGGGGTTTGCTCCTAGAATCAGTTATTTTTCCTTCCTAACTAGAGAACTACTTCCATTTACAACAGAACTTTTTAAATTACTCACTTAATAAATGCTGGTGGCATATCTCTCTTCAAAATCTGATCCTCAGTGGTTTGAACAGTCTCTTTTCCAACCTATGGGGGAAAAAGAGTCAAAATTCAAATCTAAATTTTCAGGCTTTCAAAAACTATTACTAGATTTATTTGAAGCATATACTTTCCACATATTCTATCACTGAGGTTTCTGAATATGAAGGAAACGTATGGACTTTTTTTAATTATTAAAATTGTTCCCATAATATACTTCTACAATATACTTGATAATAATATGGAGTACAAACATGACGTTGTCTTATCCCTTTTCCAGAGTAAGTAATTAAAAGGTATCATTGTGAGAAAAAAAAAGATAATTTCATCACTGAAAATATGTGTATTTCATTGATAAACTTTGCATATCTCTAAAAGACTATAGAGAAGTATACAGATCAAGTGAAATAGGTTAAAATGATTATACAGAAAAAAATAGAAGTTACTGTGACTGAGAAAAATACTTGAAACAATTATGACTCTGAAACTAGAAATCAAACATGCAACTTCACTAGTAATCAAAAATAAAACATCATGGTATTTTTCCCCAATAACAGAGCAATTTAAAAGGAAATGATATATATATAATGCTGAATGCTACAATGGCACAGGTAGCTTTACACCCTACAGGTAGCAATGTAAACTGGTATATTTTGTTTGGAAGCCATCTGGCAATGTGTTCTAGGCATCATAAAAATTATCATACTTAAGAATTCCACCTATAAGTAATAATATCAAGTATGGGAATAATGGTATTCACTATTATTAGTTATAAAAACTAAAAAAATAAAGTGTAACATAACTTACCTAACAGTAAGGATCAGTTTAAATGAATTATGACATATCTTTCACATTGAGTACTATGGGGCCATGAAAGCAATGGTTATGGAAATTCAGTCCTTTGGGGAAATCATTATGACATATTTTGTTCAAAAGGAGAGAAAAAACATAATAAATACACTATAACAACAACAAAACAAAAAGTCCGTATGTAAAAGGCAAAACACTGAAAATATAAAACAAAATGTTAATAGCTGTTGTATTAATTAATGTTTGGGCAATTTTGAGTGACTCTGGATGCGCATTTCCTATTTTCATCATTTTCTAAAATGCGAATATACAATTTTTGTAACTTCAAAGGCTAAAATGTCACTCTAGTTTACTCACTTGCAATTATTTCCTACGTAATTTTAGTAATTTTCTGTCATTATACATAAATCTTCCAAATAGAATGGCCCAAAACAAAAAGAAATATCAAAATATTTTAAAAATCACAGAAATCAGATTGAATATATATATACAATGTGTGTTACTCTACCACAAATGGTACACATACTTTCTTCAAGATTTTTCCTATGCAAGGCTTGGATGTCAGTTTTTCTTTCACTATATCAAGTATTATAAATTACTCTATAAGAAGTAAATCTAATACAATAAGCAGTAAAATTTACACATTTTATCAACCTAGAGCTAACTAAAAGTATTAAGTCATAAATATAAACCACATTTTAATGCAGTTTTTGAAATTTTTACAATCCACTAGAATGGAAAATATTTCAAATCTGCTATTTAACCATCTAACTTTTCATTTAGTCTAAAGAAGAAAGAGAAGGGAAGAAAATCTCTAAAAGAACAGTAAATTAGCTGAAGAATATAATACAAAAAACTATTCTCAGAGAATACAAGTCATGCATAAGTTAATGAATACAAGTTTTTTCTCAAGTTAATAGCTCAGAAAAAGCAGCACACATATACCACTGTGTAATAGCCAGTGCTTTTGTAGACAATAGACCATCTGTATCATAATAAAAGCCTTTCAAATCAGCAGCTGGTTCTCTGGAGTTTCTCAGATCAAAACATGACAGAATATTTCCAGATGTATTGTTCACTTTATTTTCCAACTAAAACCAACCATTCAAAAAGCTGGAGGCCATGACTCCACGAAGCAAAAGATGAAGTTCAGCCACAAAGTCACCGGTTCACACTAAAATATAAAGGGCAGCAATCTCACCACCCTCCCCCTGCCTACATGGGACATGACTCCCCAGGGTGTGGACCTTCCTGGCAACATGGGACAGAAATCCTAGAATGAGCTGAGACTCAGCATCAAGGGATTGAGAAAACCTTCTCGACCAAAAGGGGGAAGAGTGAAATGAGACAAAGTGGCAATGGCTGAGAGATTCCAAACAGAGTCGAGAGGTTATCCTGGAGGTTATTCTTATGCATTAAGTAGATGTCACCTTGTTATTCAAGATGTAATGGACAGGCTGGAGGGAACTGCCTGAAAATGTAGAGCTGTGTTCCAGTAGCCATGTTTCTTGAGGATGATTGAATAATGATATAGCTTTGTCAATGTGACTGTGTGATTGTGAAAACCTTGTGTCTGATGCTCCTTTTATCTACCTTGTCAACAGATGAGTTGAACATATGGAATAAAAATAAAAGAGGGAACAAATGTTAAAATAAATTTAGTTTGAAATGCTAGTGATCATTGAAAGGGAGGGGTAAGGGGCATGGTATATATAAAGTTTTTTTCTGTTTTCATTTTATTTCTTTTTCTGAATAGATGCAAATGTTCCATGAAATGATCATGATGATGAATATGCAACTATGTGATGATATTGTGAATTACTGATTATATATGTAGAACAGAATGATGAAAATAGGAATGCTTGAGTTTGTTTAGTGTTTTTTGGTATTTAAAAAATAAAAAGCCAAATATATATATACAAAGGGCCTAGAATCACATGGTGATTCCTTTTGCTTAACATATTACACAGAGAGGGGGAAAGGAGGAAGCAGGGGGTGAATTCCTCTTATACCTCCTTTGGAAATTATTCATTTGTTTATTCATGTGCAAACTGTTCTAGGTACTGGGGATAGATCAGGGAATGAAAATAAGTTCCATGTGTTCAAGGTGTATTCAAAGAACCTGAAAGCCAGAGGTGGCTGACATTAGTAAATGAGAGAGGCATGGGGTGGTGATGAGGTTGGATAAGAGGGCAAGGGACACATTGCAAAGAGCCTTTTAGGGCAGAGTAAAGCATTTGAAATCTTTTCTCAGTACAATAAGAAGCAGGAATTCTAAACAGAGATTGATATTATATGATTTACCTTTTAAAGGTTTGTTTTGCATGCTAGATGGAGGACTGATTGTAGGGGGCAGGAGAAGAAGCAGGGAGACTATTAACTAGAGTAATCCAGGGGACAGAGGATAGCAACTTAGAACAAGACATGAAAGTAGAGATGAAGAAAAAATCACAATTGTGTTATTTTGGGGGAGGCAGAACTAAAAGGACTTGCTACTGACTGAGGGAGGGAGGAGGTGAGGAAAGGACTGGAAGAAAGAGAGAAATCAAAAATGACTTCTATCCTGCTAGATATTGCTACTTTTAATGGTTTGCCAAACCCCAACCAAAACCATTCCTGCCAACCTTAAAGAACACCTAGGGCTTTATCTGAGACGCTACAAAGGTTCCATGCACTATGATTCCTCTCCAAAAACCTACAACCTCCAGACGGGTTCCTAGGCCACATAAGTCCTTAAATGCAGAGAGGCCAGCCTCTCCAGAACATCAACTCATTCCATGCCTCTATCCTAAACTGTTGACAGCCTTTCCCAACACGAAAAAGTTGGAATGGGCATAGCCCAAATATGCTTAAAGACTGGGAGAAAGATCAAAGGAGAATGTGGAGTTCTTCACTGTTAAGATAAAGTGAAGATAGGATTTAACAAGTGAGTATGATTGCTAAATCATTAATACTGATATTTCTTTCAGTCTCCAATGTCTTGGAGCAGCTAGAAGTAAAAACCTAAAATTGTGGAATTGTAACCATTCCAAACTCTGAAATCTGTTCTACAACTAATTGTTGTGGTGTGCTTTGAAGTTTATTGTTTTTGTATACATGTTATTTTTCACAATTAAAAAAATTATTTCTATATCAAATGTCTAGATCTTATAAATGAAATGATTTAAATGAAATGTCTTAAAAAGCAGCAATGCTAGAAGGCTCATGTGACAAAGATTTGTCATCAAAAAGTAAAACCATTAAAACTGTTTGCAAATAGCAAACATTCTGACCTTAGCAGAGGTTATTACTAAAGTATAAATCTTACTTAATTACTTTATGCCTCTTTTGTAAGATTGCATGTAAATGGGGAAAGAGGAATAGATAATAAAAACATATATTCAAAGGAAACAGGACAAAAGCTTTTTTTTTTAGTTTTTAAGTAATGGCACTAAATTCTTTATTCTAAGCTGTATATAGTATTCACAATCTCTCCAGTTCTCAATACACTCAGCCTAGAAATAGTTTAGGTATGATGAATGGTCCTATTTATAAGATATAACACATAACACATGAATATTTAGAATGAATGCCATTTTTACTTAGGGAATTGATTTTGGGCAGTGCTGTCCAATAGGACTTTTTGTCATGATGGGAACGTTCTATTTCATCTGTGCTGCCCAATACAGTAGCCACCAGTTACATGTGGTTACCAATTGAAATGTGGCTAGTACAACTGAGGGACTGAGTTGCCACATTTAATTCATTTAAATCTAAATTTATGTTGAATAGGGCATGAGATTTTGTAGGTTTGTCCAGGTTAGTGTGATGCCCTGATAAATCCCAGAGTGATCTGAATAGTGAATAAAGAAGTATTTGCAAAGTCCCCGTGGGGGAATGGAGAGAAAGGGGAAAAATTCAACTTCCCCATTTGGAGAATTCCTGATATTCTCGCAAGCAGTGGGCACAACTAAATCATCAGACAGAGCCCTCGATCTTGGGGCTCGCCCCTATGAAACTTATCCCTGCAAAAGGATAGGCTAAGCCTACTTAAAATGAGGCCTAAGAGTCACCCCCAGAGAACCTCTTCTGTTCCTCAAATGTGACCTCTCTCTCAGCCAACACGGCAAGCAAACTCACTGTCCTCCCCCTCTCTCCATGGGCCATGACTCCCAGGGGTGTAAACCTCCCTGACAATGCAGGACAGAAATCCTAGAATGAGCTGGGACTCAGCACCAAGGGATTGAGAAAACCTTCTCTACTGAAAGGGGGAAGAGAGAAATGAGACAAAATAAAGCATCAGTGGCTGAGAGATTTCTTTATCGAGGAGGTTATTCTTATACATTACATAGATACCCCTTTTTAGTTTATGGTGTATTAGAGTGGCTGGAGGGAAGTGCCTGAAAATGTAGAGCTGTGTTCCAGCAGCCATGTTTCTTGAAGATGATGGTATAATGATATAGCTTTCTCCATGACTGTGTGATTGTGGAAACCTTGTGTCTGGTGCTCCTTTTATCTATGGTATGGACAGATGAGTAAAAAATACGGATAATAAAATAAATAGGGTGGTGTGATGGTCGCTCAGTTTCAGAATTCTCACCTGCCATGCCATGCCAGAGACCCGGGTTCAATTCCCGGTGCCTGCCCATGCAAAAAAAAAAAAAAAAAAAAAAAAGCATATTAAAAATAAGCAAATAATAGGGGAAACAAAGGTTAAAATAAATTGAGTAGACTGAAATACTAGTGGTCATAGTGGTCAATGAAAGGGAGTGGTAAGGGAATGGCATGTACGCGTTTTTTTCTTTTTTCTTTCTTTTGCTGAAGAGATGCAAATGTTCAAAAAAATGATCATGGTGATGAATACACAAAATGTGATGATATTGTGAGCCATTGATTATAACCATGTCAAGAATGTTTGTATGTCAAAAATATGTGCATGTCAAGAATGTTTGGTATGTCCGTTTGTTGTTTATAATAAAAATATTTTTTAAATATGGATAAAAAGTAAATAAACAAATAATAGAGGAACAAAGCTTAAAATAAATTGGGCAGATGGAAATACTAGTGGTCAATGAGAGGGAGGGGTAAGGAGTTTGGTATGTATGAGGTTTTTCTTTTTTCTTTTTATTTCTTTTTCTGGAGTGACGCAAATGTTCTAAAAAAGGATCCTAATGATGAATACACAACTATGTGACGATATTGTGAGCCACTGATTATACACCATGTATGAAATGTTTGTATGTTAAGAATGTTTGTTTGTATGTTATTGGTTTTTTAAAACTTTTTTATTGTATAATATAACATATATTGTATGTTGGTTTTAGCAATAAAAATTTTTTTTTTTAAATCTAAATTTAAATTGCCACATATAGGACTATTAACTTTCTCACTGGAGAAACCACTGATACTCTTTCAAACATTAAGGACTACGAAGTCAATAGGCCAACCCCTTGATCTTCAGGCTTCCTCTTTGTACTGCAGTAGAGAAGCTAAGCCTACCTACAGTTATGCCTAAGACTTTCTTCCAGAAAACCTCTTTTGTTGATCAGATGTGTCCTCTCTCTCTCTCTAAGCCTCACTCTTCAAGGAAAATCATTGCCCTCCCCCCTACATGGGACATGACATCCAGGGGTGAAAGTCTCCCTGGCAACGCAGGACGTGACACCCAGGGATGAGCCTGGCCCTGGCACCATGGGATTGACAACATGTTACTGAGCAAAGGTGGAAAGGAAATGTAACAAAATAAGGTTTCAGTGGCTAAGAGAGTTCAAATAGAGGCACGAGGCTATTCTGGAAGTTACTTTTATACAAGCTTCAGCTAGATATTGCTAATCGCCACAGTTTGCCAGCCCAACCAGCACCATTCCTGTTTACCCTGAAGAACACCTAAGGCTCTACTTGAGACTGTACAAAAGTTTCACTCACTAATATTACTTTCCAGAAACCTACAACCTCTAGATGGTTCCTAGGCCAGATAAGCCCTGAAACCCAGAGGGGTCAACCTCTCCAAGAACATCAACTAGTTCCACCGCTCTATACCATATTGTCAACACCCCTTTTCAACATGAAAAAAAGTTAGAATAACTCAGATATCCCTAAAGACTGGGAAAAGGATCAAAGGAGAAGGAGGAGATATAACAGAGAAGTTAGGATGTAACAAATGAGTCTGACTGCTGAATCATTATATTGACATCTCTTTTTGCCTACAGTGGGCAGCTAGAAGGAAAATCCTGATATTGTAGAACTGTAACCCACACCAAACTTTGAAATTTGTTCTAAAGCTGCTTGTTATGATGTACTTTGAAATCTACTGCTTTATGTATGTATGTTATACTTCACAATAAAAAAATGTTTAAAAATAAATAAGTTAATAAATTTTCACATGGGTTACTGGCCACAACATTGGACAGCACAGATCTACAAGACTTTCATTGTCTCCTAAAACTGTTCTTCCTATGAGTATGACTGCTTGATCACTGTATTGATATTTCCTTTTCTCTGCAGTGTCTTGCAGCAGCTAGAAGGAAAAACCTGAAACTGTGGAGCTGTATCCCATATAAAACTTTGAACCTACATGTTACAAAGTACTTTGAAATGTATTTTTCTTTGTATATATGTTATATTTCACAATAAAAAAGGGTTTTAGAAAAAATCAAATGAGATGCCACTTAACCATCAGAATTAAAAAAAAAAAAAAAAACTGGTCTTCCTGTCTCCACACTCTTCCTTCTTGTAAACCAGTTTTCACAGCATTGCTAGATTAACCTCCATGTATATCTTTGGTATATGCTCTTTTCACAGAAGACAGAAAAGTTTGGTAAAAGATAAACTGCCAGGTAGAGAAGTGAGGGAACAGATAGCCCAAGCAGAAAGAATAAATAGCACAGGCAAAGATCTAGATGTGTCTAAGCGCATGGTGTGTCTGGACAAGAAAAACAGGCTAATGTGGCTTCAGCAAAAGAAATGATGCCAGAAAGGTAAACCGGAATTACCTTGGGAAGGGAAATTTGTATGCCAAATGAAGGCAGAGAGGATTATGTAAATCGATGTGCCCATTTATTCAAAGGTTGTCTTACTCTGTTCTAGATCTTTCCAATTTGGTATTTATCACCACAGTATCGCGTCAAGAACTTCCAAGAAGCCAGTTTCTAAAGATGTACAGATCCGGTAAAGCATCTCTATAGGAACAACCATAGAAGGCTGTCCGGGAGAGCAGAAGACAAAGCTTCAAGTCTCTAAACCATCAGTCAGGAGACAATGGGAAATGCGCTTTCCTCCTCCCTCCCCATATTATCAAAATAGAAACAGTTTCTATAGCACCCTCTTTTCCAAATAAACATACGGTAGAGCAAACAATTAAGAAAGATTCATTCATAAAACCCTTTGTTAACTAGCAGGGATTTTCCTGGCTTGCAGGACAACATTATTCCTGGAATTCAGCCTTACTGTGAGGTAGCATATGACTAGCAGTATAGGTAAGCTTCCACAGCTTTGCAAAGAAGCAGGTCAGTGACACCCTCAGGTGCTTCCTGAACCTGTGCAGCACCAGGGCTTGAATGTAAAGGTCATGAAAACATATGATAGGGAAAAAAGGCCATATATTTTCACATATGTTAAGTGTTATGTTTTACATATGTTTTACACCTGTTAAGAGCACATGCATGGAAATTTGTGACTTGGTTTCTGGTTCTAGTTTAGCCAACAAACAGCTATATGACCTCAAGCAAGTCATTTAATCACTCAAATATATCTTCTACACTGCAGGATGCAGCTAGATGTCTCCTTCCTTGTCTGTTATAAGTTGACCAAACTCCCTATTAGCCTCTCAGGTAAAGGAAATGTATCTTTAAATTTATTATTTCTACCTTAAGTCCTCATTTACCACCTCAAATTCTTTGGGGGAACAAGACAATGTATAAAATGATAAAATTTAAAGGCACTCACTTCCTGTAAATTTTATTTATGTTTTATGATTATGGGATTCAACTAAATCAGATGCCTAATTTTTAATCTTAAAATAAATCTTATTCCCTCTATAAAAAAAGACCTATACGTTGAAGGATTATAAAAAAAAGTACAGGAGAAAGAATGATAAATAGGTCTTAGAATCTCAGTTCTGAGCAGGTTTTTCAGGTAAACGTTTAAAAACAACCCTTTTAGAGGAATTGAACTTTATAATAATGCATTTTATTGCTTCCAAATTTTATTCTAGTGCTGAAACTCTGATTTCTTGGTTCTAGTCACTGCTAAAATCATTTCTTTTTTATTTTCTTCTTCAGAGAACTGCCTTTAATTCTTGAGGTTTGATTCCATTCAATTCAATAAACAGGCAGCAAGTGCCAACTATGTGCCCGCTAGGTGGTGGGAAGAGAATGAGATAAGAAATAAAACATCCTTAGACAAATAAACTGAACTAATGGTACCGAGTGATTAAGATGCCTAGGGGGGCATTTTTAGGAGGCTTGGCAGGAAGCCCTGCTTCATTTGAAGAACTCTTACTTTATTCAGTAGTTAATTTAAATATCTTTTGTGCTGCATGTGACTTTAGTTCAAAATTCTGTGTGAGAGGTCCTTTGTCTTCTGCTGTTGTTATTATTATTCCTTTCATCACAACCTACTCAATTTGGTTCAGTAATGTGGACAGATATGGTTTCTTTCCAGCAAAAAAAACTTGGCCGGTTCAATTCACTACCCAGACTGAAAAAATATGCTAATGTAAATGTTTCCTTTAGCTAAATTATGTATAAGAAAACGGTAAGACAAAACACAGCAGGGAGGACTTATGTTACCGATTTGTACCGTGTAAGTAATAACTATAGAGTATTATATTAAAAAATGTGGAAGGGAGAGGCTAGCCAACAGCAAGTCTTCATGTATTTACATAACAGGGCTCATATGACAGAAATATAAGCCTAACTTTTCCAGTGAGCCAAGCTGCACGTCCAATTGATTGTGACCAACTGATTGTGACCAGACAAGACAGTGTGCACAGATCTGCATGTCCTTAGTTTGTCTCAGATCAATGCCCCTTATGTCACAAATGTTAAGCTGATCCATCCATTATGAGAACAGTCAATCAGATGTGGATCTGGGTCCAGTATGGCCTGAGCATGGGCTACACAAGGATAACAACAGTGTATGTGACCCACCATCAGCAACGCTTTGGCATTAATTGCTTCCCTGCAGTGGTAATGGCCTTGTGCTAATCCTTCCACCCCCTCAGTGGTACGCCTTATATCATCCACAAGATGGCTAGCCAGAACCAGATACTTGTTAAGACATACACCCAGAAAAGCCAGGCCGCTCTCTCCTATTCTGATTTCTTCTTACTCTTTCATATAATCAAACAGTTATTGAGTACTTCCTATATGGTGGGCACTGTGTATATCACTGTATGTGACGGGCATACAAAAATAAGTTACTCTCTAATTGTTGCGATGTACTTTGAAATATATTGCTTTTTTATATATATGTTATTTTTCACAAAAAAGAAAAAAAGTCGATTGTGATGATAAATGCACAGCTATGATAATATTGTGAACCACTGATTGCACACTTTGGATGAGGACACGTATGTGAACATATATATCAAGAAAACTACTTTCCATTGGGGGAAAAAACATATCGATGGAAATACTAGTGGTCAATGAGAGGGAAGTGTAAGGGGTATGGAACATATGAGCTTTTTCTTATTTCTTTTTATTTCTTTTTCTGGAGTGATGCAAATGTTATAAAAATGATCATGATGATGAATACACAACTATGTGATGATATTGTGAGCCACTGATTGTATACCATGTACGTGTGTGGAGATTTGTGAATAAAAATATATATTTTTTAAAGATACTCTCAGTCCTTGGTCTACACAATCCTTGTACTACAAGACAAGCACTTAAAGATCTGCAATGCCATGTAATCCATGCTTTAAGAGAATTACATCCAAGTTTCAGCTGTGCAGTGAGATAGAGGAGGACAGAGGAAAAGAACCTTGAAGAAGGATGACTTAGAGTTCACCATTATTTTCCAGTTAGTGGGACAGCATGTATGAAAGCATGGCCAGTTCAGGGAAAGTTATTCAACATAGCTGGAATAAAGGGTGTATTGGGTGGAAAGGAGTTGTGCAGAGGATAGGAATTTCAAGAAGCAGAAAAGGACCCCATCATAGAGGGTCCTGTATGCAATGCAGTGGGCTTAGACTTTATCCTCTAAGTAATGCGAAATTATTTAGAGGTTCTAAGCAAATACCATTAATAGATTTTCATTTCAAAAGAGATAAATTCAACAGCAATGCAAAGAATGGATCAGAGGAAAGAAAACAGGGAAGACAAGTTTATTTGTTAATTCATTCATCCCATCAACAAATATTTATATAGCATATTATGTGCCAGTTACTGCAGATAGTGATGAAGAAAACATGCATGGCCTCTGATCTCATGTACCTTGGAGTCTTAGTGAAAGATAAACTAAAGTTGACCTAAAGCATCAGCAATGTGGATAGAGAGAAGAGGACAGAAGCATGAGCTGCATCTACATGACACTCAATGTACAGGATCAGGAAAAATCTAGGATGACTCCCGGCTCTTCGTTAAAATGACTGGGTCAATAGGTAGTATAGAAAGAAAGCCACATCTGGGAGGAAAACAAATCAGTGCCTACGACATGATCAGATGGTGATTTCCATTAAGTCAATGGATGGATGGTGTGCTGGTTTGAAAGGATTTATGTACCCTAGAAAAGCCATGATTCAATCCTAAGCAATCTTGTGAGAGCAACCGTTTCTCTTAAACCCTATTCGGCACTATAGGTTGGAAATTTGATTGGGTTATCTCCAGGGAGATGTGACTCAATTGATTAGATAGAGATGTGACTCCATCCATTCAGGTGGGTCTTGATTAGTTTCCTGGAATCTTATAAAAGAGGAAACATTTTGGAGAAAGCAGTAGATTCTGAGAGAGCAGAACGATGCAACCACGAGAAGCAGAGTCCACCAGCCAGCGACCTTTGAAAATGAAGAAGGAAAATGCCACCTAAGGAGCTTCAGGAAACAGAAAGCCAGGAGAGAAAGCTAGCAGATGATGCCATGTTCATCATGTACTTTTCCAGAAGAGAGAGAAACCCTGACCTTATTTGCTATGTGCCCTTCTCACTTGAGAGAGAAACCCTGAACTTCATCAGCCTTCTTGAACCAAAGTATCTTTCCATGAATGCCTTAGATTGTACATTTCTATAGACTTGTTTTAACTGGGATATGTTCTTGGCCTTACAACTGTAAACTAGAAACTTATTAAATTCCCTTTTTTAAAAGCCATTCTCTTTCTGGTATATTGCATTTTGGCAGCTAGCAAACTAGAACAGATGGTTACTCAGTTCACTTGTCTGGACTAGAGAAATGGATTTGAAAGTAACAAGCAATCAAGTGGTTCTAAAATCACTTGGCTGGATGAATGAAATAGATGATGAATGAAATCAAGAGACACAACAATAGGATAAGAGGATGTTTAAAGACAAGTTGGTGAAAAGAACAGAGAAGGAAATGCCTGAAATGAGAGCAGGGGTAACATAACTGTCATAGAAGCCAAAGGAATAGAGGGTTTCAAGAAAGAGAGAGAGGCAGTAGTCAACGGTGTCAAGTGCCAGAGAAAAGTTAAGAACTGATAAATGATTATAGGTTTTCACAATTTGGGAAAACATCAGTGATGATGGGAGTAAAAGCCAGAATGAAGTAGGTGGAGGACTAAATGGGGGAATAAGAATATGGTGAAAAGAAACAGACTTGCTTTTTCAGAAAGGCTGCCTGAGAAGGGAAAAAGCTAAATTAGAAAACTAGCAAAGCCAAGGGGGAGTTTAGTTTTATTTTTTCTTTAAAAAAAAAAATAGGGCTATACGACATACATCACACACCATACAATTCACCTATTTTAAAAGTACAATTAATAGTTTCTAGCATATTCAGAGCTGTGCAAATAAAACCACAATCAATTTTAGAACATTTTTATCACCCCAAAAAGAAATCAATTCCATGCTCAGTAACAATCACTCCCCATTTCCCCCTCAACGCTCTACCTCCACCCTACTCCGAGCCATGGGCAAACACTAATTTTCTGTCTCTGGAGATTTGCCTATTCTGAACATTTCCTATAAGTGGCATTATAATATATGGTCTTTTTGTGACTGTTTCTTTCACTTAGTGTAATAATGTCAAGGTTAACTCATGTTGTAGCATGTGTCAGTGCGTCATTTCCTTTTATTGTCAAATAATATTCCACTTTAGGATATACCACATTTTGTTTATCCATTCACCAATTGGACATTTGGGTTATTTCCACTTTTTATTATTATGAATAATGCTGCTATGAACATTTGTGTACAAGCTTGTTTTTAACATGTTTTCATTTCTCTGGCATATATTCCTGGGAGTAAGGAACTGCCAGACTCTTTTTTTTCCTTTTTTTTTTTTTTTACATGGGCAGGCACCGGGAATTGAACCCGGGTCCTCGGGCATGGCAGGCAAGCACTCTTACCTGCTGAACCACTGTGGCCCGCCCTGCCAGACTATTTTTTAAAGTCTGCACCACTTAACCTTCTCACCAGTAATGTTCCTCCACATCCATGCAGCACTTATTTTCTGTCTTTTTTCTAATAGCCATCCTAGTGGATGTGAAGTGGCATCTCATTGTGGTTTTGATTTGCATTTCTCTGACAGCAAATGAAATTAACCATCTCTTTATGTGCTTATTGGCCGTTTGTCTTTCTTCTTTGGAAAAATGTCTATTCAGATCCTTTGCACCTATTTTAATTGAGTTATCTGTCTTTTTATTATTGAGTTGTACGAGTGCTTTACATACTCTGAATATTGGGTCCCTTATTTGATATATGATTTGCAAATATTTTATCCCATTCTGTGGGTTGTCTTTTCACCTTCTTGATGGTGTCCTTTGCAGCACGAAAGTTTTTTAATTTCGATGAAGTCAAATTTACCTGTTTTTTCCTCTGTCATTTTTAGTGTGGTATCTAAGAAGGCTTTGCCTAACCAACGTCATGAAGATTTAACCCTGTGTTTCCTTCTAAGAGGTTTAGAGGTTTTAGTGCGTACATTTAGGTCCATGATCCATTTGAAGTCCATTTTTGTCTGTGTGGTAAAGGAGGAGGTATTATTCTGCTCAAATAAGAGAAAACCAACATGGTGATGTGCTGAAGGAAGGAGAGATGGGAATAGGAGACTGATTATTAAGCAAGGTCCCCGAAGAGATGGGGGGATAGAATTTGGAAAATGGGAAGACCTCTGCCTCAGAGACAAGAGGAAGGATGGGGGCAACGAGTGGAGCTCGAGCTGTTAGTGTGGGGCTCTACCCTCTTCTTAGGAATTTACAGTGCACATTAGCCTACTGAAGGATCTAAGATAAACCTCAGACACAGAATCGGTTTAATTTTGTTTAATCTCACTATTTTCCAAATTCATTTAACCAAGAATTCTTTTTTCTTAACATCTATTAACCTATAATGTGATTAGGATTTGTAATATGTACTTAGGGAAAAGGGATCTATGCCAGGGGTTGCAAACTAGTGGCCTTTAAGCAAAATTTGAGCCATAGGTGGTTTTGTTTGTTCCACATAGGGTTTTTGGTTTTTTGTTTGTTTGCATGGGCAGGCACCGGGAATGGCACCCGGGTCTCCAGCATGGCAGGCAAGAACTCTGCCTGCTGAGCCACTATGGCCCACACAAAAGTGTTCTTTTTGATGAGAGTTATGAAAAGTCTAACTAGTATTTATGTCAAGAGTGACAAATTGGCAGTGTATAGGCCAAGTCCAGCCCACAAACATATTTTGCTTGACATGCACAGTATTTTTTAAAATGGGAAATTTTGCATCAAAAAGCTTGATTTCCAGTTTTTCTTGAACATTAGGGAGATCTGGTAACACTGACTCTGTTTCCATGGTGGTAACAATGAGCTGGAGATAGCAGCAGCTTTTCTCTTCAGTCAGGACCTGCATTATTCAGTTTACCAGAGTCCCCACCACTCCCTGGTGTCCTATAACCAAACTTGAATTTTACTTATGCCTCAGCTATTTCATTAATAATGAAACAGCCCACTCTTCTCCAAATATATAGCCACAATTGAAAAAATGACTAGGAGGAAACACATCACAGGAGGTAGAATTTCAGACCATTTTTGTTTTCTTTTTAATCCTCTTCTGTACTTTGCAAATTTTTATAAAGTGAACGTGTATTGCCTTCATAAACAGAAAACTGAAGCCTAAATTTCTAAAACATATCAATAGTATACTTGGTAAATAACAACCTGTGAAGTAATGAGAACTCACCAGTGACTAAAAGGCTCAGATTTTTTAAATGCGCATAAATGAGAATACCATCAGATGGGTTAAAAAGCAGATGAACCATGATATGGTATATTCTCTCAAACAAGCTCATCTGATGCCACATATTTTCCTTAGAACTAAAGTTAAACTGCCTTGGCAGCAGCTGTTTATTCTAACCCAAACTAAGATTGAATGTATCAACTAAGGCTAGATAAATGTTAGCAAAGCAGCTTTGTTCACCAGATCCCTTTCACCAGATTCTGTGGGCAGGCTTCCAATTTGCAATTCTCTCTCTCAATTTAAGATTCTTCTAAACCATGGACTACAGTTAAAGGTACAATTATAAAATGTGCTTTCATCATTTTTAACAAAAGAACTACACCAAGATAGGGTGTTAATAATGGGGTGGTATATAGGGGCTCCGTATTTTATGCATGATTGTTCTGTAAACCCACAAATTCTCTAATTTAAAAAGTGGGAAAAAAAATAAAGTCTAGAGACCTTACAACCACCAACACTTATCCTCTAGACAAATTAACAGTAAAGATGTAAATCAGCACAGTCAACTTCTCCCCACCACCCACCTTCTCCCTAATTTTCTCAAAAGAACACAGGATATACTCCTTCCATTCCACAGACAGAGAATATTTTACAGTGAGAAATAATTTCGCAATCTAATCCAAATTCTTCACTTTAGAAATGAGGCTGAGAGAGGTCACTGCTCCAAGAAAATTTCAGAACTTGAATTTGCATCCAAGTTTCTTGACTTCACTTCCAATGTTTTCAGGTATACTTCCTAACTTTCCAAGCACGACATTTAAGTGATAAATATTTCTATACTCAGAGTATATCATATCCTACTAAAAGTGATTTCCATCTTGATTTCAAACATACATAATAAGTAAAAACTACAAAACATAAAGGTTCCACACCTCCTACCCTTTATGCTTGCCTTCATTGACAGAGAGAAAAACAAACTGTAATTATGGAAAATAAAAGGATTGTCTTTCACTCATAATCTCTTATAGTTTTCAAGTTTGCTTAGCTACTAAAAAGACTACTTAAATGAGAACTCAATATCATCCCCATTATTTTATGATTAAATTACCACTGCTAATTCATAAACAGTGGCGGGAAAGAAAAGACCATTGGATTGCGGGATCACTGTAATCTTTGGTAGATGTTTCAATTAAAATGCAAATTCCTTTGCGGTAGGATCCATCTGCTTTTTCCCCCATAGTCTTGGAACACAGTGACTAGGACATAATAAGTGCTCAGAAATAAATGCCAACCAAAATAAGTAAAATCATAATTTAGGATGATAGTATGATTTACATAATAGTAAAATAGAGATTAACATTTAATTCTACCATTTAACCATACAGAAAATCTTTCATATCTACCCACGCATATTCTTTAACTCCTTCATTCCTTCTAATTCCTGCACAGTTAGCTCAGGAGAGCCTTATTCCTTTTATTTTCATTCTTTCTTCAACACACTTATAAACTCTATTCAGGTGACAGGTCGGGCAACCACATGCCATTAAAAAAATGGCTAAAAAACATTTTTTTAAAAAAGGCTAAATATTGCTAAAGCAAAGTAGGTCAACACCCACCTGTCCTGTCTCATGCACGATTCTAAGGAAAAGGAGATAATGCACATCCACGTGCTTTGCACGCCCTCAGAGTTATCAAATGTAGAACATTACTGTAATATAAATGTCTTGTTTCTTAGTTTCCCAGGGGCCCCACCAGAATTATAACAGGCTCCATCTTCTTCCTCACTATCCTCTAACCAAACCTGCTTTCTCAAAGTACTATCACTCCACAGAATTTCAAACATTCCTTATTTTTTCTATTTTTCTGCTTTAAGAGCCAGAATTGCAAAAGCAATTTTTTCCAACAGTTTTAGTTCACAACTGAACTTCGTAGCATCTGCTGATAAACCTGGGCCTGTAACCGGTTAAAGCACTGTTCTAAGAAAAAAACAGATCCAAACAACCAACTTATAAATTGCATATTTGTAACACAGCCCATTTTTATATTATGATTCCTGGATCCTAACCCCATCTTGGAAGGCAACATGGAGTAGTAGAAAAAAAGAACTGTAATTTTAGAATGAGGCAATCTGGATTTCATTTCTCTGCTATTACTGATCTGTGTCCTTGGGCAAGTAATTTTATCTCTTTGAGACTCAGTTTCCTTATCAGTAAAATGGGAAAAGTAAAATCTTCCTCCGGATGTAATACATACATTCTTATATATTATATAAAAGCACCTAGAAGAGGGCCTGTAGGTAATAGGTGCTAAATAAACTTTAGTCCTTTTTTATCTTTCTCTCTGCCATTATAATTTCCATTTTCTCCTTTTAAAAAAAAAGCACATAACGAGTTAAGAGTTCTAACTGGAGATTATTCAGAGTCACTTCTACAGTATAGTAATTGAATTTGGCTCCAGACCACAATAGACACACTGACCCATTAAATTAGGGCCATAAGCAAAACTACTTTATTCCCTTGCACAAACCACAAACATTTCTCACAAGCAGCCAGAACTGGAAACTCTGTGTTTTGTAATATCAATGTGTCAAATGGATAAGGCTGTCAATTAAATGCTCATAGAAATGGCTTGTTTTAGGGTACCTATAATAAATAAACCCCCAAAGTTTTACCTTTAAGGCTTTTCTTCTTAATGTTTTTGCCATTCTTTTCAATTACTACAAACATAATTTCATTTAACTACATACAGGCTGAGCTCGGATTCAGTTCCAAACTTGCTGAAAAGCAAAATAAGGGAACAGCTGCAGCACTTCCAGACCAAGCTAGCTGGCAGAGATGTAAGAAAGGAAAAAAAAAGCTGTAAACTATCCCCAGCAATACTATTTGCATCTGTGCCTTTTGAAAAGTGTATTTCATTACTGCTTTTCACATAACATTAATAGATTAGACATAGTCTTGGTCTAAACCAGGAGAAAGATTTGTACTGGGATAAAGTTATTTCCTTTTGTTTCACTTGCTTACTAATACAAAATATCAATACTGCAGCCTAGACGGTGAACAACTGCCACAGACAACTAAACCCATGAGTAAATTCCAGCTCTAAGGTCTCAGATAACTTACTCCCAGTTAGGCAAAAGGAAGAAACAGAATTAGCCAGAAATAAGAGTCCATTAGTCCATCTCTTTTGTTGTTGTTGTCATTTTAAGGAAAGTATTAAAGACAATGCTGGCAAAGCACCTCTACACTATTCTATAGTCCTTTTATCCTCATCCTTACTAAATGTCAAGTTCACTCCTGATTCACTAAAGAACTCAAGGCAATATTTAGTTCATAAATGGAAATTTGAGTTTCCTTCTCAAATTGAGAGTTTAGATTTAAGAGATAACAGCAGAGAATCCCTGAAGACTTAAAGAATACATGGCAGGATTTCACTGTTGAATTTGATTTTAAAGTTTGAATTCCTACCTTAGCAAGCAAATTTCCATAAGTCTAGAGATCAGTAAATATACTAAGGGCTTAATTAATTGTCACACAATTAGGTAATCCTATTTAGGACAAATCTGTAACCGAGATATCAGAATTTAAGGGACAATTTTGATTACTGAATCGTTGTACAAATATTCCTTTTTGTTTTGTGGCATATTGGAGGAGACAGAGGGAAATATCTGAAATCTCTGAATTGTAATCCAACTGCTGTGGTGTCTGATAATGATTGTATAGTCCTCATCCTCTGCCCCTGTGATTGTAAAACCCTGTGACTAACCTTCATCGGTACCCAGTTATCCACTTTTTCAATTTTAGAGTCTTGCAATCGCTAAAGACAGCCCCTAATGTTTGCTAATGAAGGGTCTTGGGTCAGCCTAGAGCTAACCCACCCCAAATCTAAATTATCTTGATAAACGAGACTGGGTCTAACCAACATGGTTAGATCCTGACATGCGCAATAGCTCAGCCTTTAATCTACATGTCACCTGTACCTCATTCCTCCATCTTCTTCCATACATTCTGTGACTAAGCCTGTCATCAGTCTGCGCATGCTCAATACCTTGTTCACCTCTAATTGCATCATGTGGGGCCACTGTACTCATTACCCTAAACCCTGCCCACCTTTTTCTCTAATAAAACTATCAGAATTACTGGAGTTCAGCAAGACAGATTTTGAGCTGTCAGGCCATCTGCTCTCCTACTACACGCCTAGTAATAAACTTTCTCTCTTTGAACCCTGGTTTCTCAGGAACTGGTTATTGAGTGCATCGGGCAAAAGCATCCATGGTCTTTGTTCTGTAACAAATCTAAGTTCTCTTCCCAGGGTACAAACATCAATTGCTTGGTAAATGTGATGTAGATAACTTCTCCAGGAATGCTCCTAAATAGCTGAGCCTGTGAAAATATCACTCAGTGGTGTTCTATTTCCACTCTCTTTCATTTTTTTTTTTTTTTAAAGAGGGAGGAAGGGAAGGAAAGACAGAGAAGGAAGGAAGGATGGAAGAAAGGGAAACATTTTCTTGTTTTATTATATTTTGTTTGTTTGTTTGTTTTTTACATGGGCTGGGGCCGGGAATCGAACCGGGGTCCTCCGGCACGGCAGGCAAGCACTCTTGCCCGCTGAGCCACCGCGGCCCGCCCTCTCTTTCATTTTTAACAGAACAGAACTAAACTAGAGATGTTGACGGCATCTCTTACAAACTGCCATTTTTAGATTAGTTTGTTTTTTTAAGTTATGTCCCAAGCAGTCTTTGTGTAAGGCCCTGTGCAGGTGACACATCTTCAGGTGACACAGAGATGCACAGTCAGGGAGCTCACACCTGGAATAGCATCAGGGCTACATACACGACTCAGTGAGTGTTAGCAGGGTGCACTCCTGAGGGCCAGATGACCGGGACGGGGCGGGGGGCGGGGCACTGAATTTGGAATCAGGGGCGTCTTCAGGGAGGAAATACATGAGCTGAGCCTTAAAGCATATAATTTCTGGAGGGAAGAAGGTATTTTAAGTGGAAGTACATGCACAGGAGCAAGAGTGAGGAGGACTGGGGTTTATTCATGAAATGCCAAGCGGTCTCACTGGACTAGCACAGGCTTCGTGGGAGGGGCACTGGGATGGAGCCAGCGCTGCACGAGGTTTCGACTTTGGCTTCTCCACTGACAGAGTTCTGCGCCCCTTGACACATTGCTAATTATGTCTGAGGATATGTTCTCATTTTTAAAAAAATTTTTTATTGTTAAATATAACATATATACAAACAAAAGAAAGAAAAAGCAATGATTTTCAAAGTACACTTCAACTTAGTTACAGAACAGGTTCAGAGTTTGTTCTAGGTTACCATTCCACTATTTCAGATTTTTCATTCTAGCTGCTCCAAAACGCTATAGGCTACAAGAAATATTTTTTTTCTTTTTTTGTGAAAAATAACATATATACCAAAAAAAGCAATAAATTTCACAGCACATCACAACAACTAGTTGTGGAACAGATTTCAGAGTTTAGTATGGGTTACACTTCCACAATTTTAGGTTTTTACTTCTAGCTGCTCTAAGATACTGGAGACTAAAAGAAATATCACCATAATGATTCAACAATCATACTCGTTTGTTAAACTCTACCTTCTCTGATTAACTACACCATCACCTTTGAACTTTCTCCCACTCTTCAGGGGTATTTGGGCTATACTCATTCTAACTTTTTAATATTGGAAGGGGCTGTCGAAAATATGGGATAGAGGGACAGAACTAGTTGAAGTTCTGGAGAGGCTGGGCCCTCTGCATTTTAGGGCTTTATCTGGTCCAGGAACCCATCTGGAGCTGTAGGTTTCTGGAAAGTTACCCTAGTGCATAGAACCTTTGTAGAATGCATGGAACATATGTAGACAATGTTCTCATTTTTTAAATGAGGGAGTTGGATTAGCACATTGAAGGTCTATATCCAGCTCTATAAATCCATGGCTCTAGGTCACAGTAAGTATTTTAGGCTTTGAGGGCCTAAAATTCAATCTCTGTCCTAAACTCTCAACTCAGCCACTGTGGCGTGAGAGCAGTCATGGACGATATGTAAACATATGAGCTTGGCTGTGTTCAATAAAACTTTATTTATGGACACTGAAATTTTAATTTTATATCATTTTCATATGTCACTAAATATTATTCTTCCTTTGATTCTTTTTCTTTCTTTTTTTTTTTTTGTAAACACCATTCTTAGCTCCCAGGCACTACAAAAACAGGCAAACAGGCAGAGGGCAGGGATTTGGTTGTGGGCCATCATTCCTTATCCTCTGATCTCCTCAAAGAAGTAATAAAATAAGAAAGGCAGAGGGTAATGGCATTTAAGAGCTAGAATAAGGGCTCTAGGTTAATTTAGAAGACTATGGGTGAGGAGTAGGGTGGAGGACACAGATTTCTGAGCAAAGTACCTGGCAGTAGCAGAAAAAAGGGAAAGAGAAAACAACAATCTAGGAGGAAGACTATGAAAGCCCAATCTACAATGGTAACTTTGAGGAAGAAAAAAGATACGGAAGGGAGGACAACAGAACATTTAAAAGTGTAATTATCTGGCCAACACAACAAAAGAGATCAACTTCTAGACAAGAAAAGGGAAAAAAAAAGATGATGCAATATTTCGGTGATGCAATAGATATGGCTGCTTTAGAGAAGATGTTGATTTATTTATGGCTCCTTTTACTCAAGGGACTTTTCAGCAGTATTCCCAAATTAGGGAAGAGTATTCATCTGTTCTACATACATATCACTGCCCTCAAAATTTTAAATCACCCTGCTGACTGTGACCGAGAATTTTTCATCTATTTTTTCTTGCTGCGACAGAGCACTACTCTCGGAAAATCCTATGGTGCTGCAAATGCAACAGATTCAACGTTAAAGGATCCACCAAATGCAATCAATCCCACTCTAAGGAGTTTACATGATGCCTTCTAGAACTCAAATCTATAAGCCAACTCAGGGGCAGAGGGGAGAGCAGTGGAGTCTGACATGAACACAAGCAGCCAGAAATCATGATCATTTAAGATCATAATTAAGCCTTATGAGAATATAGCAAAGGGAGAAATTAATTTCAACTGAGCAGCCTGGCAAGGATTTGATGGAAAGAGAAGCACCTGAGTTGGGCCTGTTTCAACAAAAGAAAAAAGGTAATTTTAGTCAATGAAAACTGTGCAAACAACAAAATTTATGGAAAAATATTAGACTTGATTTTATTTCAAAATTAGTACATGCACTGTGAATGTATAAATGCCACTTAGTCACTTTTAAATATATATAAAATACATTTATGTGAATTTCACCTCAACTTGAAAAGGTGGTTGGTTCATGCTCACTGTCAGAGGGAAAACATGAATTATGGTAAGCAAAACAAACAAACAAAAAAACTTGAAATCACATTTCTCAAATATAATTACATTTTAGTACATACTCTTCCACATATAGCAAAATATAAAACGGGATCATTCTAAACATATCACCCTACTGTTTTTTGTTTAACATCCTAACAGCATAGCTATCTTTCCATGACAGCTTAAAATATATAATAATGATTAAGAACCAATGGCAAACCTGAGTGCAAGGGCATGTACAGTCCTGCCTTTATAGATCCTCTTTCAAGCCCGTATTTCAACCTGACCTCTTCATTCTGTTTTCTTCCAAGAGCTCCATAGGTAGATTCATGCTATTAGCCAATATATTCAGAGTTTTTCTTTCTTCCACTTGAGAGTAAAAACATATGAAGTAATATACAACTTCAATAAAATTTTTGCTATCTTTTAGATTTGATAGAGATTTTAGTTTTTCTGTCCTGTACTTCAAAATGGGTTCATCTGCATAATCAAAATACTGAAGCTCTGTCTCCACCAATTACTAGCACAGATACTTGACAACTTACTCAAATTCTATAAGCCTTAGTTTTTTCATCTATAGAATGGAAATAATAACCACATGAATTGTCCTGAGAATAAATGAAATAATTAATGATTTTTTTAAACCTCATTTGTTTTATTCACTCATTTTTTTAAATTGAGAATACTAGGAATCCAAAATATAAACTAAATTACAAAGAGGCTTTCTCTAGTTTGCTCTTTATTTGCATTCCTCCTACTGCTTTAAAGCAGTTTCAGTATTCCTTGCTTGAATCCCAGTCTCACCCTCTTTTCTAACTCACTGCTACCAAACCCCTAAATTGTCCACACTATACCCCAGCTTAAGTCCTTCCACTATCTAACATCCAATGCTTAGTTTGTCCTACTCCTAGGAATTATCCTATAAATGCACTTGCACATACATAAAATATGTATGGTTATTCATTGCATTATTGTCTGACATAGCAAAAGATCACAAATAATCTAAGGTCCTTTCATAAGGGTCTAGTTAAATAAATCATGTGATAACCACCAAATTTATGTAAATGTACAAAAGAAGGGAAAGCTTTTTAGGTATTGATAAGAAATGCTCTCCAAAAATATTTTAAGGGGGAAAATAAATCAAAGAACAGGACAATATGTGTGGTAGGTCACCATTTGTATAAAAAGAAGAATACATATTACTTGAATATACATGAATTTTCTCTAGAAGTATACCCAAGATACTTGGAAGAGGCTGGGAGTTCAAGGACACCTTGTTAAACTTTTTCAGTTTGAACCAAGTGAATCTTTTACCTATTTAAAATATGAAGTATTTTTAACTGTTTATTATAGCATGTGTGGTAGTTTGAAGCTGTTTATGTACCCTAGAAAAGGCCATGTTCTTTTAATCCATGTTGTAGACATATTGTGGGTGGGACCTTTCGATTAGGTTATTTCAATTGAGATGTAACCTGCCTCATTCAGGGTGGGTCTTGATTTTCTTACTGAAGTCTTTTATAAGATGCTAAAACACATGCAGAAGCTAAGAGATGAAATAGAGAAAAGCCCAGGAGATGCTAAGTGAGGGCCCACAGAAACTCAGAGGAAGTCACTGGAAACAGCAGCTGAAGCAATGAAACCAGGGAGAGAAGGACCAGCAGACGTCACCATGTGTCTTCCCATATGACTGAGGAACCTGCAACTGGTCTTCAGAGAAGGTATTGTCCTGTTGATGCCCTAAATTGGACAATTTCACAGTCTTAGAACTGTAAATTTCATTTGTAAGCTAATAAATCCCCATTGCAAAACCCCAACCAGTTTCTGGTATATTGCATTCTGGCAGCTTAAGCAAACCGAAACAACATATAAAAATCCCTTCCTAATCTGGCACAATCGACTTTAACGATAGGCTCATTACTAAAGCTTCCCCACTTTCTAGTTGCAGAGACACACTTCTGTATCTTTGTATGGGCTTCACTCAAAGGCTCTTCTCCCCTTTTCTCTGGTGGGCAAACTCTTCCTTTGCTTCAAACACTGCTTCCCTAAGGTAGAATTAACTCCCTTTCCTGTCTTCCTGCCATTCTGTGCAAAGAAGTCCTTTGTCCTGCTTTGTTTACATGCTTGCTCCCTGCCATCAGAGGCTGGGTTCACAGTCCTAGCCAAGGTTCATCAGAAGCTTACACCCTGTGGACAGAGTTCAGGACTCGTAAGACATTAAAAGTATGACTGAAAGAATAAGACTTTTAATACCAAAAAGCAGATTTAGAAAAACAATCAAACAGAATTCTAGAAATGAAAAATATATCATCTAAATTAAAAATTCAGTGGATGGATTAAACAGCCTATCAGATACAGCAGCATGAGAACTAGCAAACTGGAAGAGCTGAAGGAATTACAAAATGGAAAATATGGAGGATAGGATGAGAAAGTCAAATATATCTCAGAGTCCCAGAGGGGGAGAACAGAACAAGGGCAAGAATTCAAAGTAGTAAAGGCTAAGAATTGTCCAGAATTGATACAAAAAAACCAATCCTCAAAATCAGGGAGCCCAAAAAATCCTGAGAGACATAAGTTCTTCAAAGCCCAAGAAAGACCAACACAAAATAACAAATAGAATGATGGCTGATTTGAAGGCAGAAGACAATGGAATATCTTCAACATTATGGGGGAAAAATCCCTACCAGCCTAGATTTGTATATCCAATGAAACTACCTTTCAAAAAAGAAGTAAAATGGGGTAGGGCGATGGTGGCTCAGTGGAGGAATTCTTGCCTGCCATGCCGGAGACATGGGTTCTAGTCCCCATGCATGCCCATGCAAAAAAATAAAGAAGGTAAAATGAAGATACTTTAAGGGAAATAAAAATTGAGAGTGTACATTGCCAAAAGATCTCCGAAGATACTACTAAAGGATGGATTTCAGGAAAAAGGGAAATGTACCCAAAGGAAGGTCCAATCTCATTTCTCTTCCATGTCAAAGAAAATTATAAACATGTAGATGAATATATTTAAAGCAACAATAACAATGACTGTATAAGACAACAATAGCGTCTAATTTGCGGAGTGAAAAAAATCAAAACAAATAAAATCTTAGACATGAGTATTATCAGGAGTACAGTAAAGATGCTAATTAACTTATGACTTTGAAATTAAATATTCAAGTTTAAAATTTTCTAGAGAATCACTGCAAGACTAGAAATAGCAGATGTAACTTCCAAAATAGTTATGTTCCCCTGCCCTCATTCTCAATTCTATATATGTTATAGAACATCTGAAAGAGATTCTCTCTCTTCCTTCAGGCAAGGGATACTAAACTAGTCCAGTATCTGGCATAGTATGTGTCCCATTAAATATTTCTTGAATTAATTTAGCTATTCCAGAATAAGACGAATTCTGTTTCACAAATTTATCATAGTTCTCCATTCTACCTGGAAGGCTGATTCCGTCTTACTATTTAAGTGAGTGGCCTGACAATTCCTTCAATCTTTTCAGAAATACAACAATGAATGTTTAGGGTAAAAACTCCAAATCCTAAAACCTAATTCTTGCTTCCAAATTGGAAAAAAAAAAAAAAGGTACTTTTTTCTTCACTATTACTCCAAACAAAGGAAGAAATCAATTAAACATTAAGGTTTTTATTTTAATCATGAGAAACCGGCAATCAGAGATTGAGACACTTAAAACTGTGAGTGATATTTTCCCCACACTTGGTAAAACTGTATATTCCACAACATATGGAAGTCTACTGAAAGCTTTCATTGGCATTTTGCCTTGTTGAGTAAAAGTAAGAAACTATGCCTAGACATTTTTTTTTAAAAATCAACACTGCCTTTTCATTAGACTAACACTTAAAATAGGACTAAAAAATCATGGGAAAATGTACTAATGATAATATCTAACACTCACTGAGCTCTTAACTGCATGCCGGGCATAGTTCTAAGCATTTTTATGAATTCGTCTAGCCCTCACAACAACTCCATGAATCAGGTGCTACTATTAGCTTTGTTTTACAGAGAAGGTCCATGAGAAATAGAGTTTAAACAGCTTTAACAACATTATATACCATGCAGGTTTCAATGGCGGAATTTGAACCCTCGAGGAGTCTAATTCTAGAGCCTTTGCTTTTAACCATTTATACTGTATTGCCTCCTAAGATCATTGTCTTGTTTGAATGCTAATTTAGCTGGTACTACATCTAAAGTCTGACTTTAGTATTTGTTAACTCATACTAGATGGATTTTGCCAAAGTTGGCTAATCTTTTCATTTGCAGATGATCAAAATTAACAGAGACTTCAAACCACGCTACATTTTTATTTACATTTTCATATTCTGCATAATCCTGTGTTGGATAGGATTACCCTCAAACCCCACCTTGGGAATCTGTCTGAAATTTATTCATTCAGGAAGCATTAACTGGATGATCCCACCACAAGTAAGCTACTTTCCTAACTGACAACTCAAGTTCATCAGATTTACCCACAGCATGATACATATACTTCTAAAGAAGCTTAAAACAGTTTTTAATAGGGAGGGAGCAAACGGTCTTCCCATTTGTTCACTGAATAAATATTTCTCAACACCTTATGAGGTGCCAAGTCTGTGAGGGGTACTAAAAATTCAGAAGCAAATAAGGCAGAGCCAATATATGCCCCTGGGCTCTAATGGGGAGAAAGATGTTAAGTAAATAATAGTCACCAAATAATTACTTACAATTGTGATAAGCACAATAAAATACATAGGGGGCTACAAGAGCATGAGATAGAAGGACCTAACTTCAGGTGGGAACTAAAGTCAGTGAAGGCTTCCCTAAGAAATTAACATTTAATGTGGAACCTGAGGATTAATAGAAACTAGCCAGGAAAAGAAGTGCAGAGGAGCAGTTCAGGCAAAGGGAACAGCATATGCAAAGGCCCAGAGTCCAAGCAGCTCTGTGCTCTGAAAGAACTGAAAGCTTCGAGCACCTGGGGAGAAACAAGCAGAGAGCAGAGAGGCCAACACTCAAAGCTCCCTTCCTAACTATGGAATCCACCACCAGCTCACCCCTCGCTATCTACAACTGGTCCTGTGTGTGTATCACTTTTCTCCACATCACCACCACTTCACATTTTCTCCATCCTCCTAATAAATACAAACCACTGTATTTATAGGACTACTGCATAACACTTTAAGAGGAACAATTTCAATTCTGCAACAATTTCATTCAATTCTCAAAACCTATGAGACAACATAGGTAAGAAAAATATTTTATAAGATTATAAATTTCATTCGTATTTTAAGCAATTTGAGGCCAGAGATCATATCTTCTATATCTCAATATTCTTCACAATACCTAGTAATGTACATTCCTAGAATCTGATATATGATCTTGCTATTTGGGAAGAATAGTTGTAGAAAAATGTAAGAGCTGATAGTCTAGATTTTTTCTTGTATGATTTATTAGCCCATTTATATATCCTTATCTACTTTAAGAACATGTCCTCTTTGCAGATAAAAGGTGAGCCAGTACTCTTTCAGAGGGGTGGGGACAGAGAAAAAGCTGGAAAGCTAGATAATAGAAGTCCCTCAACTTTCAACCCTAAGAACAAATACACCATTACTCTTTCTCCATGGGAATCTTACTCGTGGGAATAACTTAAGCTTCTTTCAAAAGAAGGAATGATTACTGTTAAAAGAAGGCATGACTTTGTCTTGGATTTTGGCCAGTTGTGCTAAGAACTGCAGTGAAATTCAGCCAGTTTCCCCTTAAAAGTCATTCAACTGGAAGTTTTATCAGTGGGAAATTCTCTCTCGACCAAAGACTCTACTATCTTCACCTCAACAATATTTGTAAAACAGCTTTAGTTCTAAGATTCAAACCTTTCATCCTCAATACACACACATATACACACACCACTAATACCAACCCAGTGTGCCCACACAGAATTTTTGAATCAAAAAGTGACCAACACAGGGTGGGCCGCGGTGGCTCAGCAGGCAGGAATGTGTGCCTGTGATGCCAGAGGACCTGGGTTCGATTCCCGGTGCCTGCCCATGTAAAAAAAAAAAGGTGACCAACACAATATAATTTCACTTATGAATCTTTGTTTCTCTTTGTAATTACATAGGTATTTGATATACAGCAACATTTAAGGGAAGTAAAAGAGAATACTCAGGCCTCCCAATGGAGGAAAGAGATAGTCAGCTATCCTCATTATTCTGAAACAACCTAGAATGGCTAGCTGGTATATCGTGTATCAAAGCAAAATCCCCTTATCAAAGCACCACAATAAGAAAGAGACTATGATAAGCCAATACGAGGAATATCGAGAAGAACATGATCCAGGCCTTGCCCCATAGGAAACCAACAGTCTAAAAGGAGATACCCTACAGCAGTGGGGAGGGCAGGGGAAGGAAAAACCCACAATGTAATCAGTCATCCAAGGACTGGTAGCCCAGAACGTAAGAACACAAAATTTACAAAGCTTTTACCAAAGGAGTAGAAAGAAAGCAACAAATCCCCAATTTCATATGACTAATTATGCAGGTCCCCTTTCTCAAGTACTATATTATACTCCATCCCTTTTGTCTACACATAAGGTCCATTATTTTGAATTTATTTCATTCCACCCTTATTGAAACAGCAGTTAGCTAACTAGAGTACAGCTCCCAAACAGCACATGGCAGATAAAGTCCTGAGATGTTGTAACAGACTGGGTTTCCTCACTGTTCTTTGCAAATTCTTGAGTAAGATGGTGAATTAAAGAGGTTTTTTATAAAATGGTGAAAAGGATGAGAGCTGGTGCATCTATGTAATTAAGTTTGTATTTTTATCCAGGAAAACACAAATTGATTTGGGGTATAGAAAAAAGGTGATTAAGAGCAAATAAAACAAATACCAAGCTCATACAGATTGAAAAAGGCTGAGAAAACACTGAGATAAAAATGTTTCTAAAGATAGATTTTCTAAGTTTTCAACAATGAACACGTAATACATTTATAATAAGAAAAAAACAGGCTTTTTTTTAAGCACATGAAGGGTCAGCATGCCAAAAACTGAACACTAATGGTATACTGTTCAATAATATGATTTTTAGTGCTGTATGAAGGATAAAATACTTTAATTATGATGATAAAAACAGAAATGAGGGTATACAGCTGGTTCAGTGGTAGAATGCTCGCCCTCCATGCAGGAGACCAGGGTTCGATTCCCAGACAATGTACTCCCCCTTCAAAAAAACACAAAAACAAAACCTCAAGCAAAATTTCCCTACTTACATATTAACCTCAATTTACTTTCCTCATATAAACCTTTTTGTAAATTGTTAAGAAGAAAAAAGCTAAGACAGCCTTCCTCTCCAAAACCACTTCCAGTGGAACCAGAACAAGTAGTAAAATGACTGAAAAAAACAAACTACAACTACCCAACTAATTCCAAATTTGGGTTATCTGAACTTAACTATGTAGCCTAATATACCCAAACAAATAGCAAGAATTGCACAGGTCTAGTATAAAGGATTAGAAGGTTATAGGCAAGTCTCTAGTGTGAAGTCCTGCCTCCAAATTTATCAACTCTCCTCTCTTAATGTTTCAGAGTCTTATTACAGACTTGAACTTTACTCCTTAAAGCTCACTCTGAAGGATTTACACTCTATAACACTTAAGGCCATTGAAGCTTAAAAATGCCAAGTCAGGGCGGGACATGGTGGCTCAGCAGGTAAGAGTGCTTGCCTGCCATGCCTGAGGACCCGGGTTCGATTCCCGATGCCTGCCCATGTAAAAAAAAAAAAATGCCAAGGCAGAAGTTTGTTTTCTTCCTCTGGTCTTCTCTATATGGAAGCTTTAAGGACAGACTCACATGAAGACAACATGAACTGGTTAAATGACCTTGCCTCATCAAGAGTTCTTAGTACAATTATAAGGTAATCATTTGTGTGTTCTGATTACAAAGTATATTGATGCCTGGCTATGTTCCAAACCCAAGCACAAATTTCTTCCTTCTTCCATTATTTTGTAGTATCTCTGTCTCTTTCCACCTTCATGAATACTGCTATTGGAAGGAAGTATGCAGGTTCAAAAGCTTTGTGTATCATATGTTTAAAGGAAAGCTTTTGTGTTAAAGCTAAGTATTCATACAAAACTAAAGTTTAGTTTTCTCCATGTTAGAATGACATGGACTTCAGAATAATATCCTTGTTAATGTTTGTGTTCGCATTATCCTTTATTTCAGAAGACAAGTCTTCTCACTGTTCAGGGAAAAACTGCTACAAATAATTTGTTCTTTCACCTTATGTAAATAAAGTGCTAAAATAGTTTAACCTATTGCATAGGAGGTGTTAGGGAAGTGTTACAGTGGTTAAAAGGGATTTTCTATCCTGTTGCTGATTAAATTTGTACCTGTAAAATATTATTCATATATTTAAAAATTGTATAAATTCCTAAAAATGTGACAGTGTTCTCTCTATATTGTATCTTGATACTAACCTGTATGTTGTTAAGCAATGGTATAACGTTGTTAGCCTTGGTTTTAGTTATTCTAAAAATGCTACAGATCATAGAAACAGCCAAGTTGCTAGTTGCATTGCGTTGCTTAATATTTCTCTAAAAGTATATGCGCTCAACTATAGGTCAGAGCTCCATCTGTACAAGGAAAAACTTTAAAAGAGGAGTTAAACAAATATGTTATATTTTATCTGTTAAATAACATAACTCTGGTAAATGTATAAAAGTGAAACAGAATAAAACCTCTGCTATGATAGTTTCTTAAAATAAATAAATAAATAAAAAGAGTTCTTAGTACAGAGTATGTTCTAGAGAGAAACCTTGCTGTGATACCAGCTGATACCTGACATTTGTTCATTAAGGACTCATACTTCTTTGATACTGCTCTATGCAGATTTATTATATAAAAATCTACCTCACTGTCATAACCATGACAGAAGGTCTAATGAAAAGACTGGGCCCAGATCAGCCAGAAAGGAAAAAACACCAGATCAACTTTATGATATCTTTGTCTCCTACCATATGGTTCACTGAAATAAATATCTTTTAATGAGGAATTCATGACTCATAATATGAAGCTACAGTGGAACCAGCAGGATTTCAAATAATATATCAACACCTGGTCTAAATCATTAAATTTTCTTTTTTGCATGGGCAGGCACCGGGAAATGAACCCAGGTCTCTGGCCTGGCAGGGGAGAACTCTGCCTGCTGAGCCACCATGGCCCTAAATCATTAAATTTTAAAAAGACACTCCCAAAAAGAGAACGTAAAATCCTAAAGCCACTTTCAGATAGGAGGCAACATATCCTCACGTTATGAATTTTGTAAGCGGTCTGCATAGTTGAAATGACTCTGAAACAGAGCACCACAACCCAAAATAGCCTGAACACTTTTGTTATCTCAAACAATGGCAGTTAGCCATTCACTCCACCCTCTTAGTATATAGTATATTTTACTTGTTTCAGTCAAAACCCATTGTAGGGTGTGCAAGGGTAGTTCAGTGGTAGAATTTCCCCCTGCCATGAGGGAGACCTGGGTTCAATTCCTGACCCATGCACTTGCCAAAAACAAACAAGCAAACATAAAAAGAAAAAACAAACAAAAATTCAACAAATGGTGCTACAATAAAGGGATACTCACATGGAAAATGAATAAAATGTGACCCCAGGCATACAGCATACAAAAAAAAAAATTGCAAATTCGATAGGACTGTTCAAATTTGGCTATTTTGTATGTTTGAAAGCTGGGGATGGGAAATATTGGTTGCACACTAATTACTATTATAATATTTTATATATGGAAAAAAAATGAGTGCCTTGCATATGTTTTGTTAAAAAAAATTATAGTGCACACCTATGACCAGTCTGGCACTGGAAATAAAGGAGTGAACACAACAGACATGATCCCTACCACCAAGGAACCCACAGTCTAGAGGAGAAGATAAACACTGAGCTAGGAGGATGAGTGTAATAAAACAGCATATACCTGCTATGCTGGACTGTAGGCTGTGGATACTAAAAACAGTCCCAGGAAGTTTTCAAAAAGCTTTTGAATTGGTGACCCTCACAGTTGCGATGCATATAAAATATAAATATTTCATAAGTAAATAAATGACCAGTAATAAATAAGCATATAAAATGACTTTATTTTTAAACAAATACACATGAAATGCTAAATTCAAAATGAGTTCTGCCCCCATAAAAGTAGTTTCCTTGATGCTGCCCTTACCCCTGGAGTATAATAGGAAGTGTCAACCTAGGCTACTGTTGTTGATGATTCCATTCCTGACTCTTGTCCATTTAGAGTTGTAACAGTGCCATTTATAAAAGAGTTTTGGAAAAAAACAACTTTCTATTGTGTAACAAACTTTTAAATTGGGGTTGCCATTAAATTTATAAGCATAGCTGTGGAAAGAGACAATCTCCAAAAACCTTCTGTTCTTTCAAATGTCACATGAGTAAATGTTAACTATTATTGGGACAAAGTTCACATGGGTCTCCTTATATGTATATCCATATCCTTATATATATATATATATATTTTGGTATGCCATATGGCAGGAGTTGCATTTCCTTCTTTTTCCATGTGAATATCGCGTTATTGCAGTACCTTTTGTTGAATTTCTGTTTGCTTTTTTGGTTTGTTTTTGGGGAAAGTGCATGGGCCAGGAATTGAACCCAGGTCTCCTGCATGGCAGGTGAGAATTCTACCACTGAACCACCCTTGCACCCCCTTCCTTATATACCTTTTGATCTCAGGACCAAGTCTTTCAAATGAAACTTCATGGTTCCCCAAAGCCACCTGAAGTACTATTTAATTCTAATTTAAGGCTTCAAGTTAAAAAAAAAGCACCTATACTTTTGTTGAAAAGCCTTGCTCTGTTCCACAGGTGTAATTACTTTTGTACTGACCTATATCTACTACTATTTTTTAAAAAGAAAAAAAATGCTGTGAAATTGAATGTGGCTCTGAAACAGAACCCCTCCTTCACACGGTTCTCCTCATACAAAGCTCTGCCACTACACAGGTAACCAGGTCAGGTCAGGGCAAGTGGAATCTCTATGACAAATGACATTCTTGTTGCTTCTGAATGTGGAAAACCTCCACTGATATTAACAACTTTGCTCTAAATGGGGTGGAATTGTGGAGTGAAAAAAAAGCAGAGGACCCACAGTATGGGGACCAGAGTTGAGTCCAGGCTCTGTCACTTACTAGCTGAGTCACTGTGAGCAGGTTACTTAATTTGAGCTCTAGTTGCCTTGTCCGCAAAATGGAGACCGTATCAATACCTACCTTACAGGACTGCTAATAGATTATATATATATATATATATGAAAGTATTCTATAAATTGTAAAGGATTATATAATGTTATTATTTACTTTATAAAATATTTACATCACATAAATAACATATATTTACATAATAAATGTTATTTACTTTATTAGATTCTTCCCTAATAAAGGAATTTATGTTCATTTTAAAAATTGGAAACAGAAACGTAATAATAAGAAAAAAAATTACCCATGAGCCTATAGACCAAGCATTACTGTTACTTATTTTTACTGAAATAAGTTCAACACCAACCAAAACAAATTAAAGCAAACTTATCTTCAGATATTAAAGGTGATAATTCACAAATGACAAAATAAATCGCTGTTCTCCTTTTAAGAGCAGAGCAGCCTTCCTCATCTATCAGTTAAAAGTGAAGACAATGCTGCTATTTGTCCCAGAGATGATCCCAAGAGACTATGATATACGGGTGAGGCTCATAAATTTCAAGACCACAAAAACTCCCAAAATAAATATTTCATGAGCGCAAGGAGTAGTTACAACACATGACCCCAGATGCAAAGGAGAAGGCAATGTGTCTGAAGACACATTAGTAAAACTGACATGATTGTAACGGTCACATCAAACAATGGCAGAATTTATGGGCCCCTTCAATGGAAATAAAGAAAAATGCATATACTGTACAAGATGAGGCAGTCTAAGCCTTCTGACTTTTTCACACTGCTTACTGAATCCTACCCTTGGAGCACCTTTTGCTCCTGTCTTTTTCCTTTCCCACCCTCACCTCTCCTACTCCCCCTTCTTCTTTCATTGCATTAGAAACACTTTCTGTGTTGGGGGTGCAAGGGTAGTGCAGTGGTAGAATTCTCACCTACCATGCAGGAGATACCAGTTTGATTCCTGGTCCATGCACTTCCCCCCCCCAAAAAGAAAAAAGCAAAAAACCAACAAACAAAAATTCAACAAATGGGATATGAATGGGATACTCACATGGAAAATAATGAAATGTGACCCCACCATACAGCATACAAAAAAGAAACACTTTCTGTGTTTAAAATGGTCTTATTCCACACAATGGAATATTATTCAGCAATAAAAAGGAAAGAAATTCTGATATAACTACATCATACATGTATCATGCATGGAAATCTGCTAAGTGAAAGAAGCTAGACACAAAATGCCACATATTATATGATTCCATTCATATGAAATGTCCTGGATAGGTAAATCTATACAGGCAGAAATTTCACTGGTGGCTACCTAGGACTAGGGAGGTAAGGACTGGGAGAGAATAAGGAGTAACTGCTAATGTATATGAGGTTTATTTTTAGGAAGACCAAAAAAAAACGGTTCTAAAACTAGATTGTGGTGATGGTTACACAACCCTGCCAATATACTTTAAAAGAAAAACAGAACAAAAAAAGAAAAAACAAACACTGAATTGTATACTTTAAATGGGTGAGTTGTATGGCATGTAAATTACATCTCAATAAGGTTGTTTTTTTAAAAAATGGCCTCGTCAGGAAAAGTAAATATTGCCACCCTACCCCCTTCTTAAATGTGGAGTAAAAGTGATGATTCTCTCAGTTACATATGTATATAAAATAACCAGGATCCTTTTATTTAACGAATATGCATGAGATTACAAATCCAAATAAGTCCTGTCCCCAGCATTAATGCTGCCTGAACTTAACACTTAGCCCTTATATTCTTAATAATTCTGTGCCTTTGTTTCGTTAGTTTCCTCCACCTACAGTGTCTTTCTTATCACTTCTTTAAATGTTCAAATCCCACCTGATTTAAAGCCCCACTCAAATTTTACTTCCTCCATGAAGTCTTCCCTGGCACTCCCATCAAAAGCAATCTCATTTTTCTCTGAACTTCCATAGCACCTTACTTCCTTAGTGCCACTTAGAACTTTCTATTCAGTATCATACTTCTTCTACCCAATATCCTACTTACTGCTTTGGCAGTAAAAAAAGTCTCAATAAATACCTGTTTGATAAATGAATGACTATGCTCAGCAATTGAGAATTTAATCTTCATCTAGTAAATTGTGGAAATATCCAAAAGTCATTTGGTCTCAACAATAGTAAATAAAACAGCTGAACTAAGGAATGCCCTCTTCAGTAAAAATGTGCATTTTCCAAAAATAAAATAAATAATTTTTTTAAATGTACGTTTTCTTAACCAAAATAAGACTAACTTGGCAGGACATAAATGATCTGAAGGAAATTTCCAAATAGAAACAATGAATAGAGATATAACCTACCTCGAGAGGCTACTCTGGACTTCACTCTCATGCAAGCTTCAGGTAGACCTTATTACCTATCATAACATACCAACCCCCAACCAGGACCATTTCAGTCAATCTAAAGAACACCTAGGGCAATATATAAGATTCCACAAGGTTTCCAGGCACTAGAGTAACTTGCCAGAAACTCACACCCTCCAGATGGGCCCCTGGTCCAGAAAAGTCCTGAAACTTAGCCCAGCCTCTCCAGAACATCAGCTAGTTCCATCTCCCTACCCCATATTTGTGACAGACCCTTCCAACATTAAAAATTTAGAATGGCCATAGCCCAAACATCTCCAAAGAGAGGTATGGAAAGATCAAAGGTGATGATGGAATTATACATAGAAGACAGAACTTAACAAATGAATATGAATGCTGAATCATTACATTGATATCTCTTTTAGTCTCCAGTATTTTAGAGCAGCTAGAAGTAAAAACATAAAATTGTGGAATTGTAACAAGTCTGAAATATGTTCTACAACTAATTGTGGTACTGTGCGTTGAAATTTATTGCTTTTTTTGTATATATGTTATTGTTCACCAAAAAAGGGGGGAAAAAGTCTATTCTGATGATAAAAAAGTATTTAAGCCCTCTAGCCTCCTATATTCTGGAGTAGCTAGAAGGAAAAATCTGAGCGGATCATATGGTAGCCCATGACAAACTCTGAGATCTGTCCTGTAACCACTTGTTGAAGAGTGCTTTGAAAACTATTGTTTTTTTATTTCTTTGCTTTGTATATATGTTATACTATACAATTTAAAAAGTTAAAAAAAAAAAAAAAGATACAACCTCCTGGAGTAACTATGAAAGAGCCCTCACCTAGATTATATAAATTCCAAAACATTTACTCAAAAATCAGTTTCATTACTTTTTATGGCAACACCATGTTTTTTCCTAGCAAAACACCAGAGTTCTGTCTATTCTCAAGTCCCACTTTTTTCTTCCACCATATTTCTGATTAATTCTGCTTCCATTTTCCCTGCCACACCCAAAATCCAGGCCCTCATTGTCTTCGTGATCAATGAATCTTAAAGGACTACAAATCTATCTCCTTTCCCACAGTTCTTTCCTTCCTTCAACAATAGTTATCAATCCATCCTTTGTGCCAATGTTGAGGTTAGGGACTGGAGTGCAAATAAAGAAATATCAAATGAACCCTGTTCTCCAGATACAGTCTAGTGAGGAACTTGAGGTATGTATAGAATTCATCACAATTTCAGCAGTATTTATTTAAGGGCTACAACTGGTGGGTCCTCTGGCCTCCCCAGAAGGCACCCATATAAAATTTCCCTCACACAGTTTCTCATTCTCTCCCTTCCCTTCTTTCTTTCTTCATCTTGTTGGATAGAGCCTGCTGTTAAACTGCCCAAATGTCATGAACCAGCTGCATCTCCGTTTCTCTCCAACCTACCTCTTCATCTACAATTAAGACAATCTACAAAGTGACTCATTCATAAGTACCTTTGTTCATGATTTGCTATTTATCACCACAACCTTCCCCACTTTCTCTGTTAATTCATTTTTACTGCCAATCTCAAATTCCTTCTTTTGTCTGTGCAGGAAAATATGTAACTATGTAAATTTTCTTCAGCTTATATCTGGCCTTATTTATTTCTTTTTTACTTATCTCATGATGACTGTATTAAAGAGTTACCTATCTTCGGGTGCATATCACAACCATCTATGGAGCATCTTAAAAATACACAGGCTTAAAAAAAAAATACGCAGGCTTGCTCCCCACCTCTGGAGAGTTCCTCAGTGAGTCTGAAGTAGAGGCTGGACATCTTTATTTCTATAAAACCCCACTGGTGATTATGATGTACACCTCAATCTGAGAACCCCTGATTTATTGCAATGTCCCAATAGCAGGCATTCAATGTTTATTAATTCATAGCACTGAAGTTCATAAATAACTTTTCTTAATAGCCTAAGCAGAGAGTAGCCCTTAGACTACACCAGCTCTGTTCCAAGTGCAACATGTGGTTTTAAGATTTCATTTCCTGCAGTGCTACACTGAGGAACACTATTACCTTGTCTCTTTACATTGTTTCCTATTTGTTGAAAAATGGAGGCCTGGAATGTAGCCATGTTAGACAACAGCACATAAGAAAGCACTCTGGAGTTTTGAGTTAAAATTTGTTATAAAAAGAACAAAAGCAATGTAAAACTGGACATTCTGAATGAATTACAGAATTGTTACCAAATAGATTCTTACTAAATCTATAGATTTAGTATACACAATAAAGACCAGGAATTTGGTCAGTGTGTCTCCCTGTTTTCCTAGATTCCAGTTTCCTAAACTGTCCGTGACAGTCAAGGGGCCCCTGAAGACTGAGAAAGACTGTCAGTGGCTGAAATGACTCTGGTGAGGAAAGCGCTCTAATCAGATAAATCACCCAAGCCCCACCCAGACCCACAGTTGCCTCCCAACCTCCCAACTGCCTTGCACACATTATTTACACAGCTCAGTGGAGGAGCTGTGTGAACTTTTTCCAAAGTTGTTCCCTGCAGGCAGCAGCAGTCTGAGTCACCCACCCAGAGTGGGAAGAAAAGTGTGATATTAGACAGGAGATCCGTCACAGCACCCCTTTTCCCATTTCAGAAGTGGACTCTGCCTCCCCCAGGAATCACCTCAGTTCTTAGTCACCAGCTGTGGGCTACAGGGGTCTGCAAAACCACTCAGCCCTCCCCACCCCAAACCCCCCAAAAAAGTTATGGACTGGGGAGGGGGCAACCCTTCCCGCTCTCCAGCAGGGGCTGCAGTACCCAGATTCCACAGGCCTCTCCCAGCAGCTCCATCTTGCTTCCCGCCGGGAGGAGGGGCCAGGAGGGAGGGCTCCCGAGTCTGGAAAGGCCCAAGAGGAGGAAGCTGTTTGACAGCAAGTGAGGCCAGGTGGAAATCTCCACAGGAGGAAATAAAAGGAAGGGTCTTGTGGTCATGAATTACTGCATAAACGAAGTATCCGGTGTTAGATATTGCCGGAGGTGTGACAAGTAAAATGCCCAGAGGGGGAGGCGAAGGGGACAGAGATGAGTGGTCAGTAAGACAAGTGGACAAAGGGGCACGACGCGGGGAGCGCCAGGAAGGGGTAGCCAGGAGGGCAGGTCTCGGGGCAAGGGGGCCGGAGGATAAGAATGTGGCTCAAAGAGGAATCCTTGGGAGGAAACGCAGGGATTATTAGGTAGGGAGACTGCCGGCCCAGAGGCCGGACTGGGGAGGCCTGAAAAGGAGCTGAGCTCAGGGAGCCAACGCGGGGGTCTTCAGCTGAGGGGAAGAGGCCACCAGGCATCCTAACAGTGATCATTTATCGAGCGCCTACGACAGCCACACGGAGCGCTAGGCGCTTCACAGATTCCAACTGGCTGAGTCTTCACCGCAAACCCGCAAGGCAAGCATTGCTAAGTGTGCCCCCACTTTACAGATGGGGAAATTGAGGCCCGGAGAGGCTCGGGGGCTTGCTCAAGGTCACACAGCAGGGCAGCAGGAGCTCCAACCCCAGGCCGCCCGGCTGCACCGCGCGCCGCCCCCGCCCGGCTCCCGGCCGCAGCCCCGCGCGCTCACCCGGACGAGGTTGCTGACCGCCGCCTGCACCGCCGCTACCGGCGCGGTGAGGTCAGGGATGGCTTTGCCGTCCACCTCGCCCTCCTCGTGCATGATCACCAGGTGAGAGATCTGCTGCGCCACCGGCTCCAGGATGCTCTCGATCGTGCGCGTGTGAAACACCGGCATCGCGGCGGCAAGCGGGGCGGCGAACCGCGGGCTACAGAGAACTGGGATCCGCGCGGCCGGGAAGGAGCGGAGACTGACTCCCAGCAGTGCAGCGACTCGCGAAACCCGGCTTCCCTCAGCGTAACCAGCCTCGCAGGCGCCCCGCCCCCTCGTGTGGCCGCGCCCAATGATAGCGCCGCTCAGACCCGGGCCGCCGCTCCTATTGGCCCCTCTTCGAGCTGCTCCGCCCCCGCCCCCGCGCGGCCAAAGCCCCGCCCCACTCCGCCCCAATTCCCAAGGGAGGGGCCCGGGATCGGGGGTGCGCCTCAGGGATTGCGACCGGATTCCGGAGTCCTAGCGCGGGGCGCTCCTTATAAGGGCATGGAGGGAGCGGAGCGTGCGGCTGGAGCCGGATGGCCCCGCCCCCGGGGCCGCCTCCCGCCTCGGCTCTGCAGCGCCCCGCCCCTCTGCAGAATCACCTCGGCGGGGCGGGGTCTCCTCACCTTCCGCGGGCTTTAGAGTCTGAGGAGGCCTGGGGGTCGTCGGTCTCCCCGCCCCCTCCCCAACTTTTCCCGTTGACGCGAGGTCTCAAAATACTCTCCAGTTCCGCTCATTAGTACTTGGAAACGTTTTGGTAAAAGAGTGGAGCAGTGGAAATGCTCAGAAACATCAGCGTCCCATTCATTTATACAAACAGCAGTACTCCATTGTGGATTGGAGCCTTCCAGACGTTCTCCTGTGCATTTAGTTGCAGACATGTATTTTATAAGTAAATGGAATTCGACATTTTCCTGGAACTTGAATTCTCCACTTAGTTAATATTCCCTGATTATCTTTCTCTGTTGGTTTACATAGGCCTACCTCATTCTTTTTAATGCCTGTGTGGTATTCCATTGCATGAAATAAAACATAACTTAGATAACTTAGTGATGGACATCTAGCCTGGATTCTACTTTTTTCTATTAAAAACAATTCTGCGTGAGCATCATTGTACTTGCCTCTGTATTGTGGGCAGGTGCATTTATCTGGGATAGATACCTAAGGGAAGTGAAAGCGCAATAGTATGCACATTTTACATTTTGATAGATGCTCAAAATTGTCTAGTCATCAGCGCACACTTTATATAAAACATTTTCTAAATGTCTTACCTCAAATTCACTTTTGGGCAAGCTTCCACATTCTGAGACAGAACACTTTCACTAATGCCTCAAAGCAAAAGACCCTCAAGTCAAATGAAAATATATCCCAAAGACCCATTATTTTGCAAAAGATGCTCAATTATGTGTAGTTCTGTGCAACTTTTGAAGTTATTTTTGTTTAGTATTCTATAATCTCCTATTTATGCTGTGCACACCTCCAAATCCTGCACTTTTCCTTCTCATAATACCTTCACTTTTTGTTACTGCTTCCATATCATTGTAGGCAATGGACTTCTATTTCAAGCTAACATTTCTGTGGTGGCTTCTACATTCTAGGCCCTGTGATAAGCCCTTATTTAAATTGGTGTGTATGCAGCATATACGATTTTATTTCCCATCCCCCATTTTACAGACACGTTAACAAGCTCTATGGTTTGTCTAAGGCTACACACAGGACTGCCTATTCAGTTTATGGGGTCCAATGTAAAATGAACATGTGAGTCCTCTTGTTCAAAAAGCAGGAAAAAGTGCTATTAAAAATACTAAAATGTAAAGCTTTTTCCTTTCTTCCACTGTCTCTCTCTCAACCTGACATGGTGGTTTTTATCTGTCATGTCACACTCTCTTGGCATGGAGATACTTGCAGGGCAAGTTCAAAGCTTTGCATGTATGACATCAGAAGGAAAGATAGAGGATAAAAACTGGTACTGTGTAACTTAATGAAACCTAGAGTGGACAATGATGGTGGTTAATTGATCAAATATAAGAAAGTTTTTACATGAATGAGAACAAATATATGTCAGTATTACAATGTGTTAAAAACAGGATGATATGTGGAAAAAGTACAAGTAATACAAACTAAGGCCTGTAGTTATCAGTAACATTGTAATATTCTTTCATTAACTGTAACAAAGGCAATATACCAAAGCTAAACGTCAATAGGAGGGTGACATAAGGAAGGGATATGAGATTTTGTTTTTCTCTTTTCTTCTTTCTTTTCAGAAGAAATGAAAATGTTCTCATATAAATTGTAGTGGTGAATGCATAACTATGTGATTATATCAGGAGCCATTGATTGTACACTTAGGATGGGTTGTATGGTGTGTGAATAAAACAGTTTTTTTTTTAAGTTCAAACCTTTTCAGGCACTTGGGGGCCCAGCTCCACAACTCAACACACATGCCACCCGCCAGTTGCCAGCATCCCCCTCCTGCAAGCTTCTGGACCTGCAAGCTGTTCCACACCTATGGACTAGAAAGTCAAGTTCCCTTTCCTGAGGCCTACTACCCCAAACCATTGCAGATGGGTGACCCCCAATGGTATTTCAATCTCCACACTTGATAACTGGACCAGAGGTGGGTGAGACACTCAGTCCCTCTGAGTGACCACCCACATGCTGTGGTGTTGCCAGGTCGGGGTGGCCAACCCCACTCCCTGGCATGCCTCATGCCAAGATGCTGTGGGGAGGGACCAAGTGCCCAACCCTAACCCTCCCTGTGCCCAGGCCACTGAGAGTAGAAAGCAGTAATCATCACTGGGCAAGGGCAGGGAGAGGTAAGCCAGGCAGAGCCAGGGTGCCAGGAGGCAGGGGAGCAGGCAACTGAGAACCAGGCTAGGGAGACAGCAGGAGACAGGACCAAGCATCAGCTGAGGCTCCAAGTCCCTGGTGCATGCTCCATTGTCCCACTGAGCTTCACTTCTTAAACATAAACTCAAGAATTAAGACAGTGACTACAGCACATTAGACCCCAAATGCAGGGGCCATCGGAGTGCGGGGCCATGTGCAACTGCACTGATTACACAACCATGAAGCTGGTCCTGGTTACACAACTGGTAACCCTGGTCTGATGGTGCCCAACTATTACTACTAAATAGCTCCCTACGAACTCTCCTTCCCTAAGGAGTCACTCATCAAAACTAATAAAACTTTTCTCTAGTCCTATCGCTGTTGCCAAAGAAGTTTCTCTGTCCCCTGCTTCACGGGCATAGTTAAATATGGGTGATGGGACTATTTATGATTTTTTTCTATAATCCCCACTCTGTCCTCACTTTGCTGATTATATGTTTATGTACACTTTAGCATTTTCTTCTGCCTTTTGTATTTCCTGCAAATTGGCAGTAGGATTAAGAGGCTTGATCATGCAGTAGACTTTTAACTAACATAGCGTCTCTGCCTTCTAGATTATAACGCAGACTAGCCATATTAACCTCCCTAAAACACCACATTGCACATGCAGTCCTCATGTTCCTCTCCATCCACGTCTATATCCACTTCTGTCTTCCTCCCCCATATTCACATGCACACTCAGAAGTCTTCTGTGGCACCTGTTAACATATGTTAATGTCAATGCCCTCCACATTTTACTGTCTTCTGCTTTCCTTCCCAGTTCCACAAACAGACAGGTTAAACAGCGCAAAGAACACAAACTGAGAGTGATCCCAAGCCCAAGCCATAATACCAGTTTTGCAACTTGACTCAGATATAATTCTGGTGAGTTACTTTTTCTCCACGTCTGAATTTCTTTCTTTGTAAAAGTGAGATAATACCCCTCTCACAGAGCTGTTATAAGGCCCAGGTGTGTGCATTTATATAAAGCACCCTGAGACCCTCGAGAAAAGGGAGATGTTGATATTATTGTTGATATGATTGTAACAGTCACAAACAGAACATATTCACAATCTCCAAAAACTCCTACTGGAGCTTCACTTTAGAACCTTTAGCCTCACTTCTTTCTCACCTAGAAAGTTCTCTCTGCTTGTCTAAGTCTTACCTACTGTGGTAGGCAGAATTCTAAGAGACCCCAAGATTTCCCACCCATGGTATTCATACTCTGCATATACCCCAGGGCTGTGACATGATGGGTTTTACTTCTGTGATTAGGTTATGTTATATGGGGCAGTTGACCTTAGATAGGGAGATTGTCCAGTGGGCTTGGCCTAATCACATGAGCTCTTTTAAAGCAGAGGGTTTTCTCCAGCTGGTCACAGAAGAGGAAGTCAATGTTTCAAAGCACAAGAAGGATTTGACAAGCCTAATTATTAGCTTAAAGATAGAGGAGGTCATGTGTCAAGGAATGCATGTGGCCTCTAGGAAGTGAGCACCTGCAGCCAGCAAGGAAACAGGGTCCTTAGTCCTACCGCTGCAAGGAACTGAATTCTTCCCACAACAAAAGTGAGCCTGGGAGATTTTCCCCCAGAAACTCTACATGAAAACTCAGTCCAGTCAACTCCTTGATTTCAGCCTGTGATTCTGAGCAGACAACCTAGCAATCTGCAGATTTATGACCTGCAGAATTGTGAGATGACAGACGGGTGTTGGTTTAAGACACTAAGTGTGTGGTCATAGTATACTGATACGTACCTTCAAGGCCCACTTTTTTAAATAATTTCCCTATTGTTTCTCACTACAATGTTCTGGTATGCACGGTTTGTACTAATCCTCTCCTTCACAGCATTTATCACAGTTGTCTTTTTATATGACCATTTTGTATTTGTCTCCTGTTTATCTGTGACAGAGGCTGCTAGATGTCCCCCAATCTCCATTCTGCTCTTCCTCCACAGTAATGGGGCCACAGATTTATGACTGGGTACCAAACCACACAGTCCCGATTTGACACTTGGCACATTATAAAGTGTGATGGCTTTCATGTGTCATCTTCACTAGGTTATGGTGCCCTGTTGTTTGGTCAAGCAAGCACTGGCCTGACCGCTACTGTGAAGGCATCCTGTAGATGGATTTGCATCTAGAGTCAGTTGATTGCATCTACAGCCAACAAAGGAGATTGCTCTCAGCAATGTGGGGAGTCTCATCATCCAATCAGCTGGTGGTCTTAAAAGCCAGAACTGAGGATTTCAGAAGTCAGGAAGAAGAATTTCTGCCTACAATCAGCTAGATAACTTCTCCTGAGAAATTCAACTTCACCTTCATCCAAGTTTCCAACTTGCCCTACAGAATTCAGACTTGTGAATCCCCACAGAATACACAAAGCTGCAGTTTTCTCATCTCTAAAATGGGGATAATAATGTTTTCAACCCCATCCAAAATAAAAGGGTTAGCACACAGTAAGCCCTTAAAAAAATGTTTGCAGATAGAGAAGTCAGTTCGTGGTCTGCACTAACCTAAGGAACCACCATGAAACTAAGCCGCAAATATGTGGTGAAGACCATGTGATACTTAAGTTCTAAGCAGAAGGAGATCACTGCCAGCTTGGGGGTAAGAAAGAATTTATGGAGCAGTGAACTTCATCTGGCTTTAAAGGAAGAATAATATTTGGTTAGGCAAGAAAGAAGCAGACATTCCAGAATGAGCAAGGCCTGGAGGTGGGGACCTGTTACAGGATGTTAGTCAGACTGATGTGAATGTTCACCCAATTCTAAGATAAGGGTGAATGGTAAATTTCCCAAGATTATAACCTGCAGAGGTTAAGGACTGTGTGAAATTTGCTCTTGGGTATAGCTAGCTAGACATGACTCTTTACCATGTTTTCATTTTAAGGCCCTTGATGATGGGGAACATTATAAGATATGTTAAAGTCTAGCATTTCTGAGTTATAAATAATTGGGGAAGAGTTTGGGAGGATGATAATTATTTACACAGTGCCCCACAACATGGAAAACTTTCCTTTTTTATTTTTTTTAAAGCCATAGCAACTCTTTAAGGTAGGTAGAAAATGAGAAGTATAGCTCTCTTTCATTACATAGACTGGGAAATTGAGACATAGTAGCAACTGTCACTTGTGAGTACAACTCATAGAAATTTTAGTTAAGCATGGATTAGGGTCTAAAACCTAAGTCTTCTATGTCAGTTGAGATACTCAGGTTCTCTCCATGTTTCTGTGTTCAGTCTCCCCGATTAGTTTTTGGACTGCTGTATATTGGCTCTGTATCTAAGGATTGACTTAAAGCTTCTCAAAACACTCCTACGGGGGGGGGGGGGGGAGGTGCAAGGATAGTGCGGTGGTAGAATTCTCACCTGCCAGGTGGGAGACCTGGGTTCGATTCCCAGTCCATACACTTCCTAAACAAACAAACAAGTAAAAAAAAAAAAAAATGGAAAACCAAATAGGGCGGGCAACGGTGGCTCAGTGGCAGAAGTTCTTGCCTGCCATGCCAGAGACCCAGGTTCAATTCCCGGTGCCTGCCCATGTCAAAAAATAAATAAATAAATAAACAAAAAGTCAGCAAATGGTGCTGCGATAAGGGGAACATCACATGGAAAAAGAAAGAAATGTGACCCCCGCTATACAGCACAAAAGAAAAACAAAAGAAAGAAAGAAAAGAAAACACTCCTATAGGCACCAATACATTCCTGCCCATGTGGGTGAGACTTCAATTTACACACACTTATACACACACACACGTCTACACCGCATTGCCCAGCTCACCAGAGATGCACCTTCTCTCTCCACCTAGACCACCCCACCAGCGCCTTCCCCACATTCTCCCGCATCGAAACCTTACAGTGGTTCAGTCAGTTGGAGCCCTTCCTCCCCCTTCGCCCCCGAAGCTGACTTAACACCACACCACACCCACTAACCCCACCTAAAACCACAACCACTTCCCCCTTCATTTTGAAAAAGAGTGGCTCTTCTTTTTTCTTGACCAATTATCATTTTCAATTCAAAATGGATTTAAGGTATCTAAATTAGTCTTTATATTTTTTTGCATGGGTAGGCACCGGGAATCAAACCCCGGTCTCTGGCATGGCAGGCAAGAACTCTGTCTGCTGAGCCATCGTGGCCCGCCCCTAAATTAGTTTTTAATACTTAGAATTTAAGACTTCGGGCCAAGACGGCAGCTTAACAATGTGCGCATTTTAGTTTGTCCTCCAGAACGACTACTAAATAACCAGAAACAGTACAGAACAGTTCCTGGGGCCACGTCAGTGACCGGACACACAGTATACCCCAGTCTGGACCAGCTGGACCAGCTGCGAGCCCCCCCAAAAACATGAGTTCTCCAAGCCGTGGCAGCCAGCGCCCCTCCCCCACAGACTGCTTCCCAGAGGGGAAAGGAAAGAGACTTTACCAGCAGCAGGGGCTGAGCGCCATCAAATGCCAATTGTGAAATTAATTAACAAATTCTGACTACTAAAAATAGGCCCCTAGCTCAGGTGAACCTGGTCAAAATGAAGGTTGCTCATTTGTGCCCAAGCACCAAGGGGGCAAGGCTGACAGAAAAAGAAAAGAAAAAAAAAAGAAGGAAACAGAGGTTTTTGTGGCTGTGTTTCTACAAAGGCTTGACTGCCTTTGGCTACAGCGGCAGGACTTCTCAGGCCACATCTGCCCCAGCATAGGCAGAAACAAGCTCGTTTGAGGGCTTGTCTGGAGCCTGTCCCTTCCCCAGGGGAGGGGGTGAAGCCCAACTCAGATGGAATCCCTCCCTCAAGGAATTCAGACACCAGGACTTGGTAATTTGAAGCCATTAAAACCAGCCCCAAACCTCTCCTCTGTCTCCACCACACCCCAGCAGGGAGAGTCTGCCAAAGTTAAAGGTACCGCATCATCTTATGCTGGTGGGACCCGCAGGTAGACAAGCGCCACATACCGTCAGATTAAGAAAAACAGAGTCCAGAGACTTCACAGGAAAGTCTTTCAACCTGCTGGGTCTCACCCTCAGGGAAAACCGGTGCAGGTGACTTTTTCCTCCTGATAGGAGGCCAGTTTGGTCTGGGAAAATCCGGCTGGAGTCTGTAATACCTAAGTAGACCGTCCTAAATGTGTGTGGGGGAGGCACCACACAAGAAGGGCAAGAAACAAGAAAACAAGGACTGAAAAATTCCCCTCTATTAAACAAAAGTTAAGCTAGAGGTCCAGATAAAGCTGAACTGAATGTCAAAGAACAGATAGATAACAAATTCATCCAGCAAGAAAACCCTAGGTAAAAGAAGTGAAAGCAATCTCGAGAATAAACTAATTAAGGTAATTAAATGCCTAGATGCCAGCAAAAAATAACAAATCACACTAGGAAAACTGAAGATATGGCCCAGTCAAAGGAACAAACCAACAGTTCAAAATGATATACAAGAGCTGAAACAATTAATTCAGGATATACAAACAGACATTAAAACCTCATCAAAAACCAAATCAATGAATTGAGGGAGGATATAAAGAAGGCAAGGAATGAACAAAAAGAAGAAATCGAAAGTCTGAAGAAACAAATCACAGAACTTATGGGAATGAAAGGCAAGGTAGAAGAGATGAAAAAAACAATAGAAACCTACAATGGTAGATTTCGAGAGACAGAACATAGGATTAGTGAACTGGAGGATGGAACATCTGAAATCCGGCAAGAAAAAGAACACACAGGGAAAAAAATGGAAAAATGTGAGCAGGGACTCAGGGAATTGAAAGACAATATGAAGCGCATGAATATATGTGTGTGGGTGTCCCAGAAGAAGAGAAGGGAAAAGGAGGAGAAAAACTAATGGAGGAAATTATCACTAAAAATTTTCCAACTCTATGAAAGACTTAAAATTACAGATCCAAGAAGTACAGCATACCCCAAAGAGAATAGCTCCAAATAGATGTACTCCAAGACATTTACTAATCAGAATGTCAGAAGTCAAAGAGAAAGAAAGAATCTTGAAAGCAGCAAGAGAAAAGCAATCTATCACATACAAGGGAAGCGCAATAAGACTATCCATAGATTTCTCAGCAGAAACCATGGAGGTGAGAAGAGAGTAGGATGATATATTTAAATTACTAAAAGAGAAAACTGCCAACCAAGAATTCTATATCCAGCAAAATTGTCCTTCAAAAATGAGGGAGAAATTAAAACATTTTCAGACAAAAATCACTGAGAGGATGTGTGACCAAGAGACCAGATCTGCAAGAAACACTAAAGGGAGCACTAGAGGCAGATACGAAATGACAGAAGAGAGAGGTGTGGAGAAGAGTGTAGAAAGGAAGACTATGAGTAAAGGTAAAAAGAAGGAAAATTAGATATGACATATAAAATCCAAAAGGCAAAATGGTAGAAGAAAGTACTACCCATGCAGTAATAACACTAAATGTTAATGGATTTAAACTCCCCAGTCAAAAGACATAGACTGTACCAAAACCGGGTAAAGATGCTATAAGAAAAAAAAAAAAAAAAAGACATAGACTGGCAGAATGGATTAAAAAAAAACAAGACCCATCTATATGCTGTCTCTACTCAAAGGATATGAGGGCAAGGACACAAACAGACATTTGCACACCAATGTTTATAGCAGCATTATTTACAATTACCCAGAGATGGAAACAGCCAAAATGTCCATCAATAGATGGGTGACTAAACAAACTGTGGCAGATACATAAGATGAAATATTATGCAGCTGTTAGACAGAATAAAGTTATGAAGTATGTAACAATATGGATGGACCTTAAGGACATTATGCTGAGTGTGATTAGCCAAAAACAAAAGGACAAATACTGTATGGTCTCACTGATATGAACTGACATTAGTGAATAAATTTGAAATATTTTGTTGGTAACAGAGACCATCAGGAGATAGAAATAGGGTAAGATATTGGGTAATTGGAGCTGAAAGGATACAGATTGTGCAACAGGACTGAATGTAAAAACTCAGAAATGGACAGCAAAATATTACCTAACTGTAATACAATTATGTTAGAACGCTGAATGATGCTGAATGTGAGAATGATAGAGGGAGGAGGGCTGGGGCCACAAATGAAACCAGAAAGAAAGATAGACAATAAAGATTGAGATGGTATAATCTAGGAATAACTAGAGTGTATAATGATAGTGACTAAATGTACAAATTTAGAAAATGTTTTTGCATGAGGAAGAACAAAGGAATGTCATACTGCAGGGTGCTGAAAATAGATGGTAATTAATATTTTAAAATTTTAACTTATGTGTGATACTAAAGCAAAAAATGTCTATTTGGTACAAAATTTATATTTTGACTAGTGCATCTCCTAATATAACTTATGTAGATAGTTGGTTGAACACCATAAGTACATGGAACCTTGGGTATGACATGAAATTTTGTTGGTTTGTCCAGGTGATGCCCCAATGAATCCCAGAGTGATTTGATCAGTGAGTGGAAAAGTATTTGCAAAGTCCCCTTCGGGGAATGGTGAGAACAGGGGAAAATTCAACCTCCCAAAGTTGAATTCTTGATATTCTCACAAGCAGTGTAGACAACCAAAGCTATAGGCTGAGCCTCCAGTCTTGGGGTTTGCTCATAAGAAACTTAACCCCACAAAGGATAGGTCATGCCTACTTAAAATTAGGCCTAAGAGTCACCCCCAAAAGAACCTCTTTTGTTGCTCAGATGTGGCCTCTCTCTCCAGCCAACACAACACGCAAACTCACCACCCTCCCCCTGTCTACGTGGGACATGACTCCCAGGGGTGTTGACCTTCCTGGCAATGTGGGACAGAAATCCCAGAATGAGCTGAGATTCAGCATCAAGGGATTGAGAAAAACTCTAGAATGAGGTGAGACCCAGCATCAAGGGATTGAGAAAACCTTCTCAACCAAAAGGGGGAAGAGTGAAATGAGACAAAGTTCAATGGCTGAGAGATTCCAAACAGAATGGAGAGGTTATCCTGGAGGTTTTTCTTAGGCATTAAGTAGATATCACCTTGTTATTCAAGATGTAATGGAGAGGCTGGAGGGAACTGCCTGAAAATGTAGAGCTGTGTCCCAATAGCCATGTTTCTTGAAGATGATTTTATAATGATATAGCTTTCACAATGTGACTGTGTGATTGTGAAAACCTTGTGTCTGATGCTCTTTTTAGCTACCTTGTCAACAGATGAGTAGAACATATGGAATAAAAATAAATAATAGGGGGAACAAATGTTAAAATAAGTTTAGTTTGAAATGCTAGTGATCAATGAAGGGGAGGGGTAAGGGGTATGGTATGTAAAAATTTTTTTCTTCTGTTTTTGTTTTATTTTTCTGTTGTCTTTTTATTTCTTTTTCTGAATTGATGCAAATGTTCTAAGAAATGATCATGATGATGAATATGCAACTATGTGATGATATTATGAGTTACTGATTATATATGTAGAACGGAATGAGCATATATTAAGAATGTGTTTCTTGCAATTTTTTTAATTAATAAAAAATTTTGAAAAAAATAAAAAATACTTAAACTTTCAGAACTTTGCTATCCGAATATGTAGATTTTTTTCCTTGTTGCTTTAATTTCAAATTGGTTTATGCAACTTATTACACAAATACAGGCTTTACAACGATTGTATGGATACTTTATTTTAATATGCTTATGGTTAAGCTAACTAAGATCCATTTTTGGTGGTTCTAAGTGTATTGTTTTTTTTCTTAAATAAAAAATATATAAAATAAAATAAAATAAATGGATTTAAGTCATTTTCAGCATTACACTTTCAATAATTCTCATACTTTTTTATTACTTTTCAAGCTTCTGTATTATATGAGAAAGCTAAAAAGAAGGCTATTGAAAGTTATGTAAAAGTCCAGTTCCTAGAGATAACTACTGTTAACACTTTATTATATTACCTTAAGTCTTTTTTTCTATTCATATATGAGTTTGTGTGTATGTTCAGTTTTTCTCATATAAATTTTTTAGATAATTTACATACCATAAATTCCCTCTTTTAAAGTGTTCAATTTTTTTCTTCCTGCCTTTTTTTTGCCTTAACATTATTATGTTACAAACATAGACCCATGACATTGAATGTTCTTCAAAAACATGATTTTTTAATAGCCATATAACCTTTGAAATGGTCAAGACCATAATATATTTAACCATCTCCCTATTTTTGGACATTTAGGTTGTCTACAAGTTTTCACTTGTAAATGATGTTTTTTTGTAACATTAATTTGTAATTTGTAAATAATGCTTTGAAAAACGCCCTCAAGTTTTTATTTTTCTAGACATTGCATTGTCGTTTTAACACAACTTATGATGGGGTAAACCCTGTTGGTTGCTACCTAGCATGCATTCTCTCTTTCGGTCTTAGCTTATAAAATCTAGTATCATGAGGAGATGTATTCATTACTTGTTGCTATGTATAAATCACTCTAAAACAATAATTCTTAATTATCTCTCATGGCTTCTGTGCTCAGGAATTTGGAATCAGTTTGACTTGAGCTTTTAGCTGAGGGTCTCTCTTGACTTATAGTCAGATGGTAGCTATAGCTAGGGTTGTCCTAAAGGCAATTTCGCTCACATATCTGATACCTGGATGGGAAAACTTGAAGAACTAGGAGCTTAAATAGATGGGATTCTTCAGGCCTTATTTTCTATTTCTATGTTCCTCCAACCCCCTGGTATGATTTCTCAAGCCTGGTGGCTTCAGAGAAGCCATACGTCTTACAAAGAGCTCAGCACTCCAAAGGCACATCTCCGAAGAGATCCAGAGCTGGTCAGTTCTTGACCAAAAAAGGAAGAGAGAAATTAGACAAAATAAAGTTTCGGTGGCTGAAAGATTTCAAACAGAGTCAAGATGTTATCCTGGAAGTTATTCTTACGCATTATATAGAGATCCCTTTTTAGTTTGTGGTGTATTGGAGTGGCTGGAGGGAAGTACCTGAAATTGCTGAACTGTGTTCCAGCAGCCTTGATTCTTGAAGAAGACTTTAGAGCTATATAGATTTTACAATGTGACTGGGTGATCATAAAAACCTTGTGTCTGAAGCTTTTTTTTTTTTTTTTTTTGGTTGCATGGCCCAGGTAATTGAACCCGGGTCTCCCACATAAAAGGTGAGCATTCTACCACCAAACCACCTGTGCACCATCTGATGCTCCTTTTATCCAGGGTATGGACAGATGAGTTGAAAAAAAGGATAAAAAAGTTTATAAGTAGTAGGGGGAGATAAAGGGTAAAAAATGGGTAGATTGAAATACTGCGGGCAACGAAAGGGAGAGGTGTATGGGATATATAATTTCTTTTTTCTTTTTTCATTTCTTTTTTCAGAGTGATGCAAATGTTCAAAACTGATCATGGTGAGGAATTCACAACTATGTGATGATATTGTGAGCCACTGATTGTATAATATGGTTGGACTGTTTGTGTGTGGATATTTCTCAATAAAAATATTTTTTAAAAAAATAATATGCCTGGCCCAAAGCAGGCACTCCATAAATATTTTTTGAATGAATGAATGGTCAGCACACTGGCATCCAGCTTAAGCTACCATGAAAATATATGTAGTTCTGGAATTGACTAATGCACATATCCAATGACAAGAAACCACCACGAGGTTGAGGAATGGTTGAAGGAATGAATGATGTTTACCCCTGTATAAGAAATGACATCAAGAAGATGCCATTTCTGTCATCGAATATTTAAAGCACCATCTCATGGATGACAGAGTTGACTAGATCTGTGGGGCTCTAGGAAAATGTATTAAGAGCAGTAGGAGCACATTACAGGAATATAGATTTTAGCTCAGGCCTGCTTTGGGGTAGGTTCTCCCAGGGATGCGTCTTGTGAGGGCGATTTCAAACGTTATTGAGTGTCTGTCACTGTGTGTTCCAGTACAAGATCATGTGGTGGGCTCTCAAGCTTCAGATGGGCAAGTGAACATGATATCCTTTCAGTTCTGGGTTTCTCTAGAGGATGATTGGAATTTTAGTCTGTGCTGTATCCCTCCCTTTGGGGAACTTTCCTTCCACCCTCCAAGTGATTCTAGTGACGTTGCCAGCGCGGGCTTGACCTGAACTGAGACACAGCATCTCTTTCTAGAAAATTTGAATCGCAAGCAAACATTCATGAAGCCAGAAGGTTTGATGGTATCAAACTAAGGAACCAGTTTACATGTTTCTATGCTGAGATTTCCTGGTGTGCCCTAGTTCTTGTCCTCTCTGCAAGCTGCCCCTTTAATTTTATGTAAACCATAAAATAGCCTTCCACTAACCCCCCTTCATTACTTAAGCTAGTGGGTCAATCTCCACTGCTTGCAAAGAAAGAATCATTACAGGGAGCAGTTCTATGACTAAACCTGCAGACCAGAGTCTGAAGCTCCCCCCACCCCACCCCCGCCCCGGTCTTCTGCCAAAAAGATACCACAGTGCAAAAGGGATTCAGCATTCCCTAGCCATGTACTCATGTACCGTTATGTCAGCTGGGCAAAGAGTGGGCCTGGAAGGGAAGCATGTTATGCCTTTGTAAGTATAATCTCTATTCTCCCTCTTTTCCTCTCTCTTGTTTTGTCTCCTCTCTCTCTCTTTCCCTCTCTCTCTCTCTCTCTCTCTCTCTCTCTCTCTCTCTCTCTCTCTCTCTCTCTCTTTCATCCCCTCCCTCCCTCCCTTGCTCCTCTGCATTTTCAAATGACAAGCGGAGTTATGTAATTTTTTAAAGTGCAGACTAAAAAGGGAGGTATCAGAAGAAGACACAGGAAAGAATAAAGAAAGGAGAGGGGCTTGTGTGCTTTCACATAGCAATCTCCCCCATGAATGGTCTATGCAATGGTTAAAATATAGATTTAATCAAAGGAGAAGGAAGAGTTATAACAGAAGACAGGATTTAACAAATGAGTACAACTGTTGAATCATTATGTTAATATTTCTTTTAGTCTCCAATATCTTGGAGCAGCTAGAAGGAAAAATCTGAAATTGTGGAATGGTAACCCATACCAATCTTTGAAATTTGTTCTTTAACTACTTGTTGCAACATACTTCGAAATTTATTGCTTTTTGTATATATATGTATGTTATATTTCACAGTAAAAAAAAAAAAGTTAAAAAAAATGAAAAGAGCTGGGCAGAAGCTGTATTATCTTTTCTAACCTACCTCAGAAGAATAAATATCACTTTGCCTTAGTCACCTTCCTGCCCATATTCTAGGGCTTCCCCACTCCTGGATGAAGGAATGTCAGTGTCACCTTGTAAGAACAACATTTGGGAAAGACAATCTGTCATAGGAGGCAATGTGCCTCCCCACCCTAAGGGTACCTGGTACAGGAATGTCGTGATTTTCAGAAATTCACTTAACAGAAATCTTATCTCAGAAATTTATGAATTTAGTAATTCATTCGCACAAGACGTAGCTCCCACTTGCCCCACATCCCCCTTCAGTTTAGAACATTTAGAAGTCCCTCACCATCGATACAGATTGTGCAATGGGACTGAATGTAAAAACTCAGAAATGGACAGCACAGTACTACCTAACTGTAATACAATTATATTAAAACACTAAATGAAGCTGCATGTGAGAATGACAGAGGGAGGAGGGCTGGGGGCACAAATGAAATCAGAAAGAAAGATAGACGATAAAGATTGAGATGGTATAATCCAGGAATGCCTAGAGTACATAATGATAGTGACTAAATGTACAAATTTTTAAAATGTTTTTTATAAGGAAGAACAAAGGAATGCCATTACTGCAGGTTGCTGAAAATAGATGGCAATTAATATTTTAAAATTTCAACTTATGTGTGAGACTAAAGCAAAATATGTTTATTTGGTATGAAATTTATATTTCAACTAGTGCATTTCCTAATATAACTTATGTAGATAGCTTGGTTGAATACCATAAGTACATGGAACCTTGGGTAGGACATGAGATTTTGTTGGTTTGCCTGGAATGAGGAGTGATGCCCCGATGAATCACAGAGTGATTGATCAGGGAATAAAAAAGTATTTGGAAAGTTCCCTTCCAGGAATGGTGAGAAAGGGGGAGAATTCAACTTCCCAAAGTTGAATTCTTGATATTCTCACAAGCAGTGCAGACAACCAAAGCTATAGGCTGAGCCCCCAGTCTTGGGGTTTGTTCATAAGAAATTTAACCCCACAAAGGATAGGTCAGGTCTACTTAAAATTAGGCCTAAGAGTCACCCCCAAGAGAACCTCTTTTGTTGCTCAGATGTGGCCTCTCTCTCCAGCTAACACAACAAGCAAACTCACCACTCTTCCCCTGTCTGCGTGGGACATGACCCCCAGGGGTGTGGATCTTCCTGGCAACGTGGGACAGAAATCCTAGAATGAGCTGAGACTCAGCATCAAGGGATTGAGAAAACCCTCTGGACCAAAAGGGGAAAGAGTGAAATGAGACAAAGTGTCAATGGCTGAGAGATTCAAAACAGAGTGGAGAGGTTATCCTGGAGGTTATTCTTACGCATTAAGTAGATACCACCTTGTTGTTCAAGATGTAATGGAGAGGCTGGAGGGAACTGCCTGAAAATGTAGAGCTGTGTTCCAGTAGCCATGTTTCTTGAAGATGATTTTATAATGATATAGCTTTCACAATGTGACTGTGTGATTGTGAAAACCTAGTGTCTGATGCTCCTTTTATCTACCTTGTCAACAGACGAGTAGAACATATGGAATAAAAATAAATGATAGGGGAAAAAATATTAAAATAGATTTAGTTTGAAATGCTAGTGATCAATGAAAGGGAGGGGTAAGGGGTATGGTATGTATAATTTTTTTTCTGTTTTCGTTTTATTTCTTTTTTCTGAATAGATGCAAATGTTCCAGGAAATGATCATGATGATGAATATGCAACTATGTGATGATATTGTGAATTACATATTATCTATGTAGAACGGAATGATCAAAATAAGAATGTTTGCGTTTGTTTGGTGTTTTTGGTATTTAAAAAAATTTTTTTTAATTAAAAAAAAAAAAGAAGTCCCTCACCATCATCTTCAACTCTCTATCTTGTCCAGATCTTTGTCAGCTATGCTGTTAACTGTAAGAACCACACAGCCTGACTGCATAGCACCTGGTAGCCCAGGGCTTTGCCAACCATAACAGACATCTTTCAGACGTGCTGCTGTTGAGGACGCCAAATGCAGTACCATTAGGTTTGGCATGAAAGTAAAATCCAGGAAACTCAGGCATAGTTTTCAAATTAACTGGCTGGCCACTGTCAGGTATTAGCCAGGTATTTGTGGTTGGGTAGATTTTGAGAAAAAATCTTCAAGATCTCACCCTCAGAAATATTTGGAAACCATGTTTCTAAATATAAGTTTTGCATATGATGATTATAAAAGTTTTATTTTGTGTTCCTCCAATAAAATGTTATTTATTTTTTTGTACTGAGATGTACCGGAGTTATTAAATTTATTTCTAGGTCTTCATAGCTGGTGGCTAACTAGGATAGCTTTTCTAAAATTATCATTAGCATTTCTAGGAAGTTATTTCTAACTTAAAGAAAAGCTATTTTTGAATTTTACCATAAGATAAGCTATCTTATTAATTATAAATATAGTTGTTTGTTGGGCGGGGTTTTTTGGTTTCTTTTTTTTGGTAGAATATCTTGAGTTTTCCTGTTAAGTAATCATATCATCAGAAAAATCCCATTTACTTGGCCATCATGTTTTTTGTTGTTGTTGTTGTTTGCATGGTCAGGCACTGGGAATCGAACCCGGGTCTCTGGCATGGCAGGCAAGAACTCTGCCACTGAGCCACCGTGGCCCACTCGCCATCATGTTCGGAATTTTTTTTTTTTATCTCACTGCATTAGCTACAACCTTCAATATACGAAATATACTGATGATGATAGTCATCCTTTTTTCTAACAATAATGACTTTAGTATGTCATTAAGTAAAATTATTCCACTCTCTGTTTTGATAAATATTAAAGATTATGTTTTGTCTAGACACGTATGAGCCAACTAAATCAACTGCAGAGAAGACATGCATCCATTAAGAATGCTTGAGCTGCAAACAACAGAAAACCTAAGACTCGCATAAACAAATAAGAATGTAATGGTAAATATTTCAGGGCATATAAACAAATAGAGATCTGTTTTCCTCATATAACAAAAAGATTGGAGACTGACAGTGGCTGGCTTTAATTTAGCTGATCAGTCTTCAAGGATTCCAGGTCTTTTCAGTCTTCACCTTTCCATCCTTTGTGCATGGGTTCTCATCATCATGCTTGTTGCCTTGTGATTTAAATAAGCAGATGAACAAAAAAAGAACCTGCTGGAGCTCTAGCCATCCACATCACATCCAAATAAGCAGGAATCAAGGATGGCGTAACAGGAGTAAAGGAAAAAATTGTCCCAGAAGCCTCTCAGGAGGCTTACAATTCCTTTGGCTTGCTGCTAATGCCAGGGGCACCCAAAGAGTCTCGTGGTCTGCCTGACTTGAGGAGGTGGAGCTCGGAGGGCCGGGAAGTAAAGGAAGCAAGTCCATAGGCAAGAGTATCAGAAAGGAGAGAGCTGCACAGAAAGAGACCTCCAGAGTGCTCCAGGGGGTCACCCTGAGTCTTCATTTGAGCTCAGTTCAGCACACACATGTGAGGAAACTATCCGATGCTGGGAAACAACCATCTGGAAGGGGCAGGTGGAACAGTTCACAGAAGTCGCACCTTTCAAAAATGAAAACAAAATAAGGACTTTTTCAGGCACAGAAAAGCTCACTTCACTTTATTCCCTTCTCTTGGCGATTACCATCATGTACTAGGACCTGTTGTCCAATGTTTGAAATGATTATTTCATTTATTTTGTGTGGTGTTTTCATTGTATGAGGCAGGAAGGTAAATCTGGTCTCTGTTACTCCATCCTGGTCAAAAGTGGAAGTCAAATTCTCCTTAAAATTTTAGCTGCATTGACAAATGAAATCAGAAAGAAAGATAGATGACAAAGACTGAGGTGGTATAATCTAGGAATGCCTAGAGTGTATAATGATAGTGACTAAATGTACAAATTTAAAAAATTTGTTTTTGCATGAGGAAGAACATAGGAATGTCATTACTGCAGGGTATTGAAAATTGTTAGTAATTAATATTTTAAAATTTTAACTTATGTGTGATACTAAAGCAAAAAATGTTGATTTGGTACAAAATTTATATTTTGACTAAGGCATTTCCTAATATAATTTATGTAGACAGCTTAATTGAACACCATTAAGTACATGGAAACTTGAGTAGGGCATGAGATTTTGTTGGTTTGTCCAAAGTGATGCCCCAATAAATTCCAGAGTGATTTGAACACTGAATAAAAAAGTATTTGCAAAGTCCCCTTCCAGGAATGGTGAGAAAGGGGGAAAATTCAACTTCCCAAAGTTGAATTCTTGATATTCTCACAAGCAGTGCAGACAACCAAAGCAATAGGCTGAGCCCCCAGTCTTGGGGTTTGTTCAGATGAAACTTAACCTCACAAAGGATAGGTCAAGCCTACTTAAAATTAGGCCTAAGAGTCGCCCCCAAGAGAACCTCTTTTGTTGCTCAGATGTGGCCTCTTTCTCCAGCCAGCACAACAAGCAAACTCACCACCCTCCCCCTGTCTGCGTGGGATTTGACTCCCAGCGGTGTGGACCTTCCTGGCAACGTGGGACAGAAATCCTAGAATGAGCTGAGACTCAGTATCAGGGGGTTGAGAAAACCTACTCGACCAAAAGGGGAAAGAGTGAAATGAGACAAAATAAAGTACCAAAGGCTGAGAGATTCCAAACAGAGATGAGAGGTTATCCTGGAGGTTATTCTTATGCATTAAATAGATACCACCTTGTTATTCAAGATGTAATGGAGAGGCTGGAGGGAACTGCCTGAAAATGTAGAGCTGTGTTCCAGTAGCCATGTTTCTTGAAGATGATTGTATAACGATATAGCTTTCACAACATGATTGTGTGATTGTGAAAACCTTGTGTCTGATGCTCCTTTTATCTACCTTATTAACAGATGAGCAAAACATATGGAATAAAAATAAATAATAGGGGGAACAAATGTTAAAATAAATTTAGTTTGAAATGCTAATGATCAATGAAAGCAAGGGGTAAGGGGTATGGTATGTATAATCTTTTTTTTTCTGTTTTCGTTTTATTTCTTTTTCTGTTGTCTTTTTATTTCTTTTTCTGAATTGATGCAAATGTTCTAAGAAATGATGGCTATGCAACTATGTGATGATACTGTGAGTTACTGATTATGTATGTAGAATGGAATGATCATATGTTAATGTTTTTGTTCATTTGTTAAATTTTTTAATTAATAAATAAATTTTAAAAATAATAAAAATTTTAAAATGACATTTAAAAAATAAACAAATAAATAAATAATAGGGTGAACATATGTTAAAATAAACTTAGATTGAAATGCTAGTGATCAATGAAAGGGAGGGGTAAGGGGTATGTTATGTATGAATTTTTTTCTGTTGTCTTTTTATTTCTTTTTCTGAATTGATGCAAATGTTCTAAGAAATGATCATGATGATGAATATGCAACTATGTGATGATACTGTGAATTACCGATTATATATGTAGAACGGAATGATATATGTTAAGAATGTTTGTATTTCTTTGTTGTCATTTTTTAATTTAAAAATTAATTAAAAAAAATTTTTTTAATTTTTAACTGCATTGAGAGACAAGGAAATAAGTATCTTGCTTTTTCAGCCTCTGTAATGGAAAGTAGGCAAGGGAAAGGGAGGTTAGGAATCATGATTGTGTTAACCCAGTAACTATGTTGCCACAGGTTATTAGCCGAAAGTGTTAAGTATATATTTAGAGTTGAGATGAAACCCAAAGGGTAATTGTCTGTCATATTATGTAGGGACCATATGCTCAGGCAGAAGCTCAAAGTACAAAGACAAGGTCCCGCAAACAGATTGGAGGGATGGGACTGCCCCTCCCCCAACCTAGGTGAAGCTGGGACCTCCAATAGTCCAAGCTTCTCTTTTTCAGGGCTACTTTCTATGAAGTGCATAACAAGTCAAAACAAAAGCCACCTCAAAATGGAGCAGCTTCACCATACACTTCTATCTCAGAGTTCTGGAAGAAAAGCTGTATTGTCCACTGTCTGCCCTTCAGCCCAAAGCTATTCAGAATTCTTGAGGCAAGCATTGAGTAAGCCTTTCCTTCATCAATACTAAGTGAGCTGATAGAGAGAGCCAATGGATTGTCTATCTTTCTTCCTCTTCCTTTCTATCTCCTTTTCCTTCACCAGGTCAAGAACAGTGAAGTCAATGAAAGGTTCCTAAATCATTGTCTTTGTTTTCTGTTCATTCATATACAGCCTTTGGTTAAAGTCATCTGCTACTTAGAAAAGTTAAGGAAACTTGATTAGGGCTTTAAAATCTGATTCATTTCACTCAGACTTGGAACCTTAACTTTAGGTGTTACTGTCTCTTCCAGTCCAAAGATAATTTAACAATTTGTATAGATACGACAGCTTTGTCTAGATATTACTGATTACTGATCTGGAAGGAGAGCTTAAATGCTGTGGGGAACAAAATCAGTTTGGGGCTACTGAAAAAAATCTCATCAGCTCAAGTAAATGTCAGTAATTAGCCGAAGAAATTGCAGCAAAGGTAGAAAAGTCTAGATTGTACTCTGCTCTTCAGGGTTGCTAGAAAGGTATACCCAATTCACATTATCAAACATTTAAATTATTGATCTAAAGCAAGCTATATTTGAGTTACTGTATTTGAGTTTTTCCTAGGAACAATGGCTGGATACTTTATTTATATTTGCATAATTTTAAAAACAAAGTGGCAGCTTTCCCAGAATAGAGGACAATCTTAATCCTAAATGTGTACGGAAGTCCTCACTCCTTAGAAGGCAGGAACTGGATGTAACTTTTATAAAACATATTTTTATTCTGCTTTTAAAAGTCTCAAGATCCAGGCACGTCCCTCCCTTAAGCACACTCACACTCACCCCTCGAGGGTGTACTTTCTTTTCCATCAATAAACTTTTCTCTCTTGCTTATTTAAAAACAAAAACAAAAACACCTCAAGATCCAGTCTCTATCAAGACAATCTATTACATACATTGTCTCATTTAATCTTAAAAACAATTATGTCTTTCATTAATCCCATTTTACAAAAAAAGGAAACTCCATTTCAGAGAAGTTTGAAAATGTATCCAAGGTCACTTTATAAATCTTAAAGAAAGAAATTAAACCCAGCTCATTCTAGTTTACAATCTCACATCTTTCCACAGCTTTAAGAGATGCAGCTGAAAATCTAGTTTGCTAAGATGTTAATTAATGATAATATATATATGGAGATTTAAGCAAATTTGCTTGTCCTTTTTGTTACTTAAAAGTAAAGGGTTGGTTTTTTCTGTTATTGTTTTATTTCTTTTTCTGTTGTCTTTTTATTTCTTTTTCTGAATTGATGCACCTACAACCTCCAGATGGGTCCCTGGTCCAGATAAGTCCTCAAACCTAACCTAGCCTCTCCAGAATATCAGACAGTCCCATCTTCCTACCCCACATTAGTGACAGACCCTTCCAATATCAAAAATTTAGAATGGCCATAGCCCAAACATCCCTGAAGAGAGGGATGGAAAGATCAAAGGTGATGATGGAGTTACACAGAGAAGATAGGATTTAACAAATGAATATGAATGCTGACTTAATAAATTGATATTTCTTTTGATCTCCAGTATTTTAGGGCAGCTAGAAGTAAAAACCTAAAATTGTGAAATTATAACCCATGTCAAAGTCTGAAATATGTTCTACAGCTAATTGTGGTGCTGTGCTTTGAAATTTATAGCTTTTTTTGTGTATATATTATTTTTCACAGAAAAAAAAAGAAAGAAAAAAAGTTGATTGTGATGATAAAAAAATATTTAAGGGCGGGCCACGGTGGCTCAGCAGGCAGGAATGCTTGCCTGCGATGCCAGAGGACCCGGGTTCGATTCCTGGTGCCTGCCCATGTAAAAAAAAAAAAATAGAAAGAAAAAAAATTTAAGCCCTCTAGCCACCTATATTCTGGAGCATCTAGAAGGAAAAATCTGAGAGGCTCGTATGGTAGCCCATGACAAACTCTGGAATCTGTCCTGTAACTACTTGTTGAAGAGTGTTTTGAAAACTCTCACTTTTTTGTATCTTTGCTTTGTGTGTATGTAATACTATACAATAAAAAAAGTTAAAAAAACAAACAAACAATGAAGGGTCTATGAATTACTTGGTCAAACTAATTGAATATCCATAAACATTTCCCAACATAAATTGCTTAAATTTCTGACATACTGGGGGGGCTGAGCGGGTAGGAGAACCTTCTTTTCTCTCCTCACTGGGGCGGAGCTTCTGGCTGGTGCTTCGTGAAGAGAGAGGTTTAGCCTTTCCAGGACTGAACAAATAATAAATACAGATTTCTTACTGCTGGAGGAAAAAGTCACAAATACAGAACCCGGGAAGTCTAGAATAAACCCTGTGTTGGATAGAAAACAGAAGTATTGGTATCATGGTCTTTAATAAGTGGTAGATATAAATAAGCTAGCTGGCTTGACAGATAGATAAAAAGACACTAATATAGTCGTGTGTGTGTGTGTGTGTGTGTGTGTGTGTGTGTGTGTGTGTTCTAACTCTGTCCACTGAGAGGCACATTTAGATCTTGGTTTCTAAATACTATTATTCAGTAAAAGGAGCCAGAACTTGTTGGAGAAATGGCTGACTCCAGATCTGCAGGAGGAAAAAATATGTGTTGACAAAATATTTTTTTCTTTCTATGCTATATGGCTGGGGTCACATTTCATTCTTTTTCCATGCGAGTGTCCCCTTATTGCAGCACCATTTGTTAATTTTTTTGTTTGGTTTTTCATTTGTTTGTTTGTTTGGGAAATGCATGGGCCAGGAATTGAACCCAGGTCTCCGCATGGCAGGTGAGAATTCTACCACTAAAGTACCCTTGCACCCCCCCACAACATTTTGTGATACCAAAAAGTAAAAGAAATGCTTGAAGAAGAATGGATAAGACCCAAGAACCAGCATAAACCACAAGCGTGGAACAACTTGAATATCAAAATAAATAATGAAAATAACAGGTGTGAGACTGGCAAAATAGGTATCCTGAATCCATAATGATGGCTCTATATATCTAATACATCTAGATGGAGTGATAGGATTAGAAAATCCCCATTTGGTAGCCATCAGAGCAATAATTTATTCTGATTAGTATCATGGTTTCAAAGTTTCTTTGCACACAACAATTGTTAATTACTTTACAATGGAGAACCTGGCAGAAGATATCTTGATTAAATGATAAAAGTTATCACTATTAATGAGACAAATTGACATCATGTGTCAGTTCATACGTACAGAGACTAACACAGTATCACTTCTGTGACATTTCTGCCAAAATGCATACATTATTAAAAAATATCAGACAAACCCAGATTGAGGGCTGTGCTGGTCTGAATCTGTGGTGGACCCCAGAAAAGCCATGCCCTTTGATCCTCATTCAATACTGCTGGGTGGGAACATTTTGATTGTTTCCATGAAGATGTGACCCACCCAATTGTGGGTGGTAACTTTTGATTAAATGATTTCCATGGAGGTGTATCTCCACCCACTGAAGGTGCAGTTGCTTGCTGGAATCCTTTAAAAGAGGAAACATTTTTGAGAGAGAGTCCCTTTTTGGTAGAGCCACGTGAAAACCAGTATACGCCACCATGTTTGCCATGTGCCCTTTCAGCTGAGAGAGAAGCCCTGACTGTGTCTGCCATGCGTCTTCTCAGCTGAGAGAGAAACCCTGAACTTCATCGGCCTTCTTGAACCAAGGTATCTTTCCCTGGATGGATGCCTTAGATTAGACATTTCTATAGACTTGCTTTAATTGGGACATTTTCTCGGCCTTAGAACTGTAAACTAGCAACTCATTAAATTCCCCCTTTTAAAAGCCATTCCATTTCTGGTATATTGCATTCTGGCAGCTAGCAAACTAGAACAAGGGTCATTCTACAAAGTAATTGGCCTCAAATCTTCAAAACTATTAACGCCGGGGAAGATAACCTTAAGGCTGAGAAACTGTCCTAGACTGAAGAAAACTAAAGAGATAAGACAACTAAATGCAACACATGATCCTAGATTGGGTCCTGGATTGGTAAACAGACAGTCAGTGGAGATGAATGGGTTCTGTGGATTAAATGGCTTCATTGGATCAATGTTAATTTCCTAATTTTGATGGGTATGCTGTATCCTTGCACTCAAGAAATACAAATTGAACCTGGTGGCTCAGTGGCAGAGTTCTCATCTGCCATGCTGGGGACCCAGGTTCCATTCCCGGTGCCTGCCTAGGCAAAAAAAAAAAACAAAAAATGCAATGGGGTATCATGTCTGCAACTTACTCTCAAATGACTCAGAAATAATAACAAGTAGAGGATCTAATTGGAGGGCATATAGAAGTTCTTTGTAACTGCTTAAATTATTTTCAAATAAAATTTTTGGGTTTTTTCTTAATTTTTAAATTATTTTCGAACAAAATTTTTTAAAAAGAAAAAACGCTGACAGTCAAAAAGTACTGACAAAGTCCCTGGAGGGATGGGAGAAAAATTATAAAACTATTAAACTTTACCACCAGGGAAACCCCAGATACTATGCCAAACATTAAGGACACCCAAATCAATAGGCCAAGCCCTTCATCTTGAGGCTTGCTCTTGTGAAGCGTATATATATTGCAGAAAAGCTTAGCCTACCTATACGCATGCCTAAGAGTTACCTCCAGAGGCCCTCTCTTGTTGCTCAGATGCGGCCTTTCTTTCCCTAAGCCCAACTGCATGGGACATGACATCTAGGAATAAAAGTCTCCCTGGCTGCGTGGGAGATGACTCCCAGGGATGAGCCTGGCCCTGGCACCATGGGATCAACAATGCCACCTGTTCTAATTTGCTAGCTGCCGAAACACAATATACCAGAAATGGAATGACTTTTAAAAGGGGAAATTTAATGAGTGGCTAGTTTACAGTTCCAAGGCTGAGAAAATGTTCCAATTAAAACAAGTCCATAGACATGTCCAATTTAAGGCATCCGGGGAAAGATACCTTGGTTGAAGAAGGCCAATGATGTTCAACGTTTCTTTCTCAGCTGGAAGGGCACAGGGTGAACATGGTGGCATCTGCTGGCTTTCACATGGCTCTACCAAAAAAAGGGCCTCTCTCCAAAATGTTACCTCTTCCAGCAAGCAACTCCACCTTCAGTGGGTGAAGACACACCTCCATGGCAATCATCTAATCAAAAATTACCACCCACAATTGGGTGGGTCACATCTTCATGGAAACAATCAAAATGTTCCCACCCAGCAATATTGAATGAGGATCAAAGGGCCTGGCTTTTCTGGGATCCACCACAGATTCAAACCAGCACACCACCCTAGCCGAAAGGGGGAAAAAAGTGTAACAAATAAGGTATCAGTAGCTGAGAAAGTTCAAATAGAGTTGAGAGGCTACTCTGGAGGTCACTCTTACACAAGCTTCAGTTAGACATTGCTACCAATTATAACTTGCCAAACCCCAACCAAAACCATTCCTGCCAATCCTAAAGAACACCTAGGGCATTATATAAGATTCTACAAAGGCTCCACACACTAGGGTAACTTTCCAAAACCTACAACCTTTAGATAGGTCCCTGGAACAGATAAGTCCTAAAATGCAAAGGGGCCAGCCTCTCCAGAACATCAACTAATTCCATCCCCCTAACCCATATTACTGACAGCCCCTTCCAACATGAAAAACTTAGAATGGGCATAGCCCAAATACCCCTAAAGAGTAGAAGAAAGACCAAAGGTGATGGTGGAGTTATAAAGAGAAGGTAGGGTTTAACAAATGAGTATGGGTGCTGAATCAATTTACTGATATTTCTTTTAGCCTGCAGTACCTTAAAAAGCAGCTAGAAATAAAAACCTACAACTGTGGAATTATAACCCATATCAAACTCTGAAATCTATTCTACAACAATTGTTGCAATGTACTTTGAAATGTATTGCTTTTACACATATATATATTATTTAAAGAGGAGTATAACAGAAAAGAAAGATTTAACAAATGAGTATAACTGCTGAATCATTATATTGATATTTCCAGTATTTGGAGGAGCTAGAAGAAAAAACAAAAAATCAAAAAAATTGTAACCCATGCGAAACTTTAAAATCTGTTCTATAATTACTTGATAGAATATACTTGGAAATTTATTGCTTTTTTGGATATATATTATATTTCACAATAAAAAATGTTAAAAAAAAAAAAAAGCTGCCAGTTTTTTGCCTAAAGAGCTCTAAAAACAACAAAGCCCACAAACACCTGTGGAATGAGGAGACTTAGAGGAAGCAAAACAAATAACTCATTTCAGTTATTTATTGCTGTACAATAAACTACCGCAAAATTCAGAAGCTCAGATCACTGTTGTATTACCTCTCTCGTGATTCTGCAGATTGTGGGGGCTCAGCTGAGCAGTACTGCTCCCTGAGATGTCAGATGGGGCTGCAGTCACGTGGGGGTTCAACAAGGATGGGATGCTCAAGACAGCTCACCTACAGGTGTGGGGTCTTGGCTGGGCTCAGCTGGGGTGCTGGGGTGGTTGAATCCCTTTTTCCATGGAGTCTCAGGACCTCTCCCTTTCTACATGGCCTTTCCAAGTCACTTTTCCATGTGATCTCTCCAGCAGGGTAGCTAGATGTCGCAGTTCAGGACTCTCAAAAGTGCAAACGTGGAAATTGCTCAAGGCTTACTCCTAGAACCAGTACAGTATCACTTTGCTGTGTTCGTTTGGTTAAAATGAGGTCAGTCAAGTTTCTGTCTGGGAGGGAATTATACAAAAGCATGAATAACAGGAGATTTATCAGGGGCTTTTTGGAGAGTAGCTACCACACCATCACAGCTAATTTGCTTGTCTCCTTGCCAGAAATGTTATATTTAAAATTATGTAAAATGATTAGTCTTTAAAAAATCAAATATGGGCAATTCCACTTTTAGATATATATACCCAAAGAAAGTGAAAACAGTGACGCAAACAGATTCTTTTACACCAATGTTCATAAAAGCATTATTCACAATAGCCAAATGGTGGAAACAACCAAGAATCCATCAACAAATTAATGGATAAACAAAATGTGGTACATACATGCAATGCAGTATTATAAGATTATAAGAAAGGATGATGTTACGAAATGTGCTGCAACATGACAGAACCTTGAAAACCTTACGCCCAGTGAAATAAGCAAGGTGCATAAGGACAGATATATTATGATATCACTTATTAGCGATGACTAGAAATGGCAAATTTGCAGAGATAAAAAGCAGACTAGAGGATACCAGAGGACGGGGGAGAGGGAAGGGGGAGTATTTGTTTTATCTCTTAATTTTAAAAAAATTACTAAAACAAAATAAATGGATGCTTTTTCTTTTTTTCAGTGGCATGCTATAGATTCTTGCATAAGTTATCTCTCCTTCCCTCTATCTGGCTAGTGTGTAATTTTGTGGTTAATTCTTGCGGCTTGTTAAAAATTTGCTTTCTGAAAAAAAAGTTGACTGTGATGACAAAAAAATATTTATGCCTCCTAGCCTTCTATATTCTGGAGCAGCTAGAAGGAGAAATCTGAGAGGATCGTATAGTAGCCCATAACAAACTCTGGGATCTGTCCTGTAACTACTTGTTGAGGAGTCCTTAGGGAAATATTGCTTTTTTCTTTCTTTGCTTTGTATGTATGTTATATCATATAATTAAAAAGTTAAAAAAAATTTGCTTTCTCACTTCATCATAACCTTGTCATATTTGCACAGCAAGCTCATCACTCAAGGACTGATTCAAATGGATTTTAATCATAATATTCTTTCATCATAATGAATTGAAATTTTTTTCTTTTTCTTTTTCTTTTATTTATTTATTTTATTTTTTAAATACCAAAAAACACGTAACAAACACAAACATTCTTATTTTGGTCATTCCATTCTACATATATAATCAGTAATTCACAGTATCATCACACAGTTGCATATTCATCATCATGATCATTTCTTGAAACATTTGCATCTATTCAGAAAAAGAAATAAAATTATATATACCATATCCCTTACCCCACCCTTTCATTGATCACTAGCATTTCAAACTAAATTTATTTTAACATTTGTTCCCCCTATTATTTATTTTTATTCCATATGTTCTACTCGTCTGTTGACAAGGTAGATAAACGGAGCATCAGATACAAGGTTTTCACAATCACAGTCACATTGTGAAAGCTATATCATTATACATTCATCTTCAAGAAACATGGCTACTGGAACAGCTCTACATTTTCAGGCAGTTCCCTACAGCCTCTCCATTACATCTTGGATAACAAGGTGATATCTACTTAATGCGTAAGAATAACCTCCAGGATAAGCTGAATTGAAATTTTAACAGTTTTATTGAAATGTTATTTATGTTCCATAACATTCACGCATTTCAAGTGTAGCATTCAACAGTTTTTATGTCTATGGAGTTGTGTACCCATTGCCATGATCAATTTTAAATAATTTCATCACCTCAAAAAAGAAACTGCTACCAATGAGCAGTTACTCCCCATTCCACCCCACCGCCACTACCCCCAGCCTAGGCAACCACTAATCTACTTTCTGTCTCTATATACTCATCTACTGCAGACAATTCATATAAATGGAATCGCACAATATGTGGTCTTTTGGCTTCTTTCACTCAGCATAATGTTTTCAAGTCTCATCCATTTGTAGCATGGAGCAGTACTTCATTTTTTTTTTATTGCCAAATAATACTTCATTGTGTGGATATACCACATTTTGTTCATTGATTGCTAGTTGATGGATATTTGGGTTGTTTCCATTTTGGGGCCAGTATGAATAATGCTGCTATAAGCATTCGTGTACAAGTTTTTGTGTGGACATAAGTTTTCATGTCATTTGGGTAGATCCCTGGGTCCATGAATTGGTATTCTTATGAGAAAGTCCATTTTTTTCCTAGTTATTAAACTTCATCTTTCTGATATATAATGAACTGTTAATGATGGTTAATTTGGGAAGGGGGGTTAGAAAAGAAGTTGATAAAAGCCTTTACTTCATAGTGTAAAGAAATTCAAGAACTTAGGTAGCTGAAGTGTAACTGCACCTAAAGGGTTTAAGATTCTGATTCCACTTTTAAAATGTCTACATTTAAAATTCCACGTAAAAGCTGTAGAATTACTTAACTTCTACATGTTACTTAACCTCTCTGAGCTTCATTTTCCTTTATCTGTAAAATGGAAGGAAATACAATAACTATCTCATAAGGAACATTGTGAGTGTCAGGCATATTGTAAATGCTCATTAATTGTTAGTGTCTATCATTAATTTATATATTGCTGCATTTTTACATTTCTGTAATGAACATGCATAGCTTTTACAATTTAAAAAATGAGTTTAAAATGCATAAAGTCAACCTTAATTTTCTGTGTTTCCTAATTTAAATGCATTCTTACATTATCAAATCATGCTTTAAGCTGGAAAATAGCAATTTGATCCTTCTTCCTCCGTGTCTGTCTTTTAGATTAATTGAGGAAATGGAGGCTGCTGACTTAAGATCTGGATTGTTCTTTCTTTATTTATTTATTTCCATTTTACAAGTCAGGAGGGAGAATTTCCTGGGCAAAACAATTCATGAAATAGTGGTGTAATTTTTACCAAAATTGATCCTAAAATAAATATTAACAATATTAAATTTTTTAGTCTATAAAAAAACTACCTCTATTATTCCATTGATCATCTGGTTCTTTGAAACAAAGCAATTCTAATTAAATTTCTTTTTGACCTTAAGGCCTTTTGTTTCAGCGCAAAAGGAATCTACTAATAATTGAACATCTTGCGAACAACCCTGTCTCATCTTCATATAATGATTTGTGCATTCCATTTTAATTCATAGACTGTGAAATTACTAAATATAAGATTTTTGTAGTGATTCCAATCTTAAATAATGATTCCTCTTTAATAAGGCTTGTTCTTTTTCTAGAACTTAGAGAGGAATTAGATTTTAAGGGGAAACAGCTGAATATTACAAATAACTATTAAAATGTACCCCAGTTCCATGCGGGAGACCTGAGTTTGATTCCCGGATCACACATCCCGCCCCCCAAAAAAAATGGACTCTAGAAGCCATTTTTGTGTCCAGTTTTCTATTGTTTATTCATGTTTCTGGTCAGGAGAACAAGAATACAGAGGGGTGTAAGTGTGAGCCCTCATTGTCCTTCATGCTTGGACTCAACCAGCAGCCACTGTCTGGGAAGTCCTGACAGAATACCAGGGCCACTTTTCAGACCTCAGAAGACCTGTAGCCTTTTAACCAATCGACTTGTAAGAACCTAGAAGGGAACAAGTACTGTGCTCAAGGCTCACCCCAAACACAAACTCCATACCTATCAGCCATCACTTTTCTTTCCTCTGCAAGCCCCACCACCCCCGCCAAGCCTAGTCAAGCAATAATCTGATTTTCTGTCTCTATAGATTTGCCTATTCTGGACATTTCACATAACTGAAATCAAACAATATGTGGTCTTTTGCATCTAGCATCTTTCACCATGTTTTTGTTTTGTTTTGTTTTTTTAATTTATTTATTAATTTTAAAAATTAAGAACAAACAAAAACATTAACATATCATTCCATTCTACATATATAATCAGTAATTCTCAATATCATCACATAGTTGCATATTCATCATTTCTTGGAACATTTGCATCAATTCAGAAAAAGAAATAAAAAGACAACAGAAAAAAAAATAAAACAATAACAGAGAATAAAAAGATAATACATACCATATCCCTTACCCCTCGCTTTCATTTATCACTAGCATTTCAAACTAAATTTATTTTAACATTTGTTCCCCCTATTATTTATTTTTATTCCACATGTTCTACTTTTCTGTTGACATGGTAGATAAAAGGAGCATCAGACACAGGTTTTCACAATCACACAGTCACATTGTGAAAGCTATATCATTATACAATCATCATCAAGAAACATGGCTACTGGAACATAGCTCTACATTTTCAGGCAGTTCCCTCCAGCCTCTCCATTACATCTTGAACAACAAGGTGATATCTACTTAATGCATAAGAACAACCTCCAGGATAACCTCTCCACTCTGTTGGAATCTCTCAGCCATTGACACTTAGTCTCATTTCACTCTTCCCCCTTTGGTCAAAAAGGTTCTCTCAATCCCTTGATGTTAATTCTCAGCTCATTCTAGGGTTTTTCTCAGTCCCTTGATGCTGAGTCTTAGCTCATTCTAGGATTTCTGTCCCACGTTGCCAGAAAGGTCTACACCCCTGGGAGTCATGCCCCACACAGAGAGGGGGAGGGTGGTGAGACTACTCGTCATGTTGGCTGGAGAGAGGGGCCACATCTGAGCAACAAAAGAGGCTCTCTTGGGGGTGACTCTTAGGCCTAAATTTTAAGTAGACTTGACCTATCCTTTGTGGGGTTAAGTTTCATCTGAACAAACCCCAAGACTGGGGGCTCAACCTATAGCTTTGGTTGTCCACAAGGCTTGTGAGAATATCAAGAATTCAACTTGGGGAAGTTGAATTTCTCCCCGTTCTCACCATTCCCCGAAGGGGACTTTGCAAATACTTTTCCAGTCACTGATCAAATCACTCTGGGATTCATCGGGGCATCACCCTGAACAAACCAACAAAATCTCATGTCCTACCCAAGATTCCAAGTACTTATGGTGTTCAATCAAGCTATCTACATAAGTTATATTAGGAAATGCACTAGTCAAAATATAAATTTCGTACCAAATAAACATTTTTTGCTTTAGTCTCACACATAAGGTCTTTTACCATGTTTTTAAGGTTCACCCATTTTGTAGCAAGTATCAGAATTTCATTCTTCTTTATGGCTGGATAATATTCCATTTGTTTAGATGGAATATTATTCAGATTATTCAAGTACAATATTGTACTTGTTTAGATGCTCTACATTTTATTTATCAATCACCAGTTGATGGATGTTTGGGTTGTTTCCACCTTTTGGCTATTGTGAATGGCACTGTATGAACATTTGTATATAAGTTGTTGTGTGGACATATGTTTTCATTTCTCTTGAGTATATACCTGGGAGTGGAATTGATGAGTCATCTGGTAATCGGAAGTGGAATTGATGAGTCATCTTTAACCTTTTGAGGAACTTTATTGTTACCCAAAGTGACTGTACCATTTAACATCAAGGCTATCTTACAATCTACTTGGTCTGGGGTTAATTACTGCTCCTTTTGATTATGGCTTTCATACTCAAGACCTTTGCCCTTCAGGTAAGAAACTTTTGTCAAATACTCAATGTTATGATCTGATTTAGCAATATCAAAGGGCAGGTGTTTTTCTAGTTTCTAAAATAAGATGATTATTTGGTCTAGAACCTAGATTTTCTGTAGCACATACTCTAACTCAGCCTATCTGTATAGCTCATTTGAACCATTGAAACACAAGGAGCCCAGAATAAAAAAGAGGTCCTTTAATCCTGTATAGTTTAATGTAATGCTTGGAGTATATTAAACAGATAATCAAAAAGTATTGGCAAAGTCCCTTAAGGGATGGGAGGAAAAAAAGGAACTATTAAACCTTACTATCAGGGAATCCCCTAATACTGTGTCAAATTTTAGGAACACCCAAATCAATAGACAAAGCTTTAGTTAGACCTTGCTACCTATCATAACCTGCCAACCCCCAATCAGGACCATTCCAGCCAATCCCAAAGAACACCTAGGGCAATATATAAGATTCCACAAGGGTTCCATGCACAGAGTAATTTTCCAGAAACTTACAGTCTCCCGATGAATCCCTGGACCAGATTAGTCCTGAAACCTAGAGAGCCCAGCCTTTTCAGACATCTGCTAGTTCTAAGTCCCTACCCCAATTTTTTGACAGACCCTTCCAATATGAAAAAGTCAGAATGGCCATAGCCCAAATACTACTAAAGAGAGTGAAAGAAAGATCAAAAGTGATGATGGAGCTATACAGAGAAGATAGGATTTAACAAATGAATATGAATGCTGAATCATTATACTGATATCTTTTAGTCTCCACTATCTTAGAGCAGCTAGAAATAAAAACCTAAAATAGTGGAATTGTAACCCATGCCAAGCTCTGAAATATGTTCTACCACTAATTGTGGTGCTGTGCTTTAAAATTTAATGCTTTTTTGTATATATGTTATTTTTCACACAAAAAAAAAAAGAAAAAAAAAGTCGATTGTGATGGTAAAAAGAATATTTATTCCTTCTAGCCTCCTATATTATGGAGCATCCAAAAGGAAAAATCTGAGAGGATTATATGGTAGCCCAGGACAAACCCTGGCATCTGTCCTATAACTACTTGTTGAAGAGTGCTCTGAGAACTATTGCTTTTTTCTTTCTTTTCTTTGTATATGTTATGCTATGCAATAAAAAGTTTTTCAAGAATAAGGTGATTAGCATACTGCTGTCTAGAAAGGAAAAAGAATGATCCTGTTTTTCAAGTTTCCAGGATTCTATAGACTTTTATGGAGGATCTGTCTTCCCTTAACCTGAGACACTGAGGAGGCCTTAGCTGTAGGTGGAACAGGACCTACTGGCATAAATTAAAGGACATTGCAAATATGTTTCCACGCCACAGGGAAATTCCTCAATTCATTTACAACATCTCTGGTCCCCACAGATAGAAGTTTATTAAGGTCACTCATACCTTAGCACAAATTACTCTAATAATCGTGCTTTTCCCCTAACCCTTGATTTAAGTACAGTTGGTCCAAACTACGATTTTCTGATAGTTAAAGTGGTAACTAAAAACGTACAGAGGGTGGGCAATGGTGGCTCAGTGGCAGAGTTCTCACCTGCCATGCCGGAGACCCGGGTTCGATTCCGGATACCTGACCATGCAAAAAAAGAAAAAAAAAAAAAAAGGTACAGAAAAAGAGTAACTTTAGAGAGTAAGAAATGGTAATTTAGAGCATACTAATACACATTACATTTATTAAATCATTTACTCCTTAGTATAACTCGATGAAATGAGTACTATCACTTTTACTTTCAAAGAAGAAATAGGCTCAAAAACTTCGGTAACTTATGGAAGATGACATTGAGTGTCTGTGAAGAGCTGAGCTTTTTAACCCAAATCTGTCTGATCACAAAGAATCAGAGCATCTTCTTTCCATTCTAGATAGAGAGCAAACACTGTTGGAACTCTCAGGGTGAGAAAAAGAGAACGTAGAGGAGGAGTGTGCCAAAGTCAAATTTTGCCTTGTCTGCAAATTTGTAAATTTGTTAAGTGCCCCTGATTCCCACAGCCATTTGCTGGCACCACCCCCTCCCCCCACCCCCACCCCTATCCCCAGCCCCCTCAATGGTTCAGCTGTGCAGAAGTGCTAATAAGTCCCTAAATGTTTCCGGGCTTAGTGGCGCTACTGTACTAAGTCAGAGCTCCGGCAAGAGCAGGCGGCTGGCTGCCGGGGCCAGACACCACACACACTCCAGCAAAACTTCCTTATTTGGAAAAGTCATTTCCACCCAATTCCAGCAGAAAGAATACAGTCTCACATTGAAGCAAAACAAAACTCCTTGACCTACCTCAGAAAGGGCACCTGAAAACACTGAAACAGACCAAAAAAGATCAATTATATTTCTAACTACTTCGCTTCAAGGGGAAGGTAGCTGAACTGGAAGGAGGAATGCTTCATCCGAGAATTAAAAGAAAAGCCAAATTCCGTTTTTTCTTTATCCCCAGAAGCTGTCCTAGTTAGCAATAAGTTTTGAACCTCAGTTGTTTGAAGTGCATCACATGTTAAAACTGAAATTAAGAAAACACATATTTTGAAACTGTTTATGCTACAAAAGCTGGGAAGGACTGAGTGGAGGAAGAATATGCTTTCTCAGGTATGGTTCGGCATTGCTTCTAGAACCCTGGGCATGTTTTGAAACATTATGTTTGAAAAGGTGGGGCAAAGTAGATGTTTGTGGGGTGGGCCACTGGGGTCAGCCTGAGTCAGACAGGAGTTGGCTGGTGTCATTCCCAGAAACGGTGCCGGAGAGCAGCTTAGAGGAAAGCTGAAAAGAGAAGAGCTCGATCCAATCTCAACTCGACCACTAACTTGCTGGGTGAACTTGAACTTGGACAAATTACTTAACCTCTCTGGGCCTCCCTTTGTGCTTCCCTGAAAAGGAGTTGTACTCAATGACTTCCAAGGGCCTTTCCAGAATTAACATTCTATTTTATGGTAACATGACTGTGGAAAGGGCTTCCCTAGGCAAAAGTGTGAAATAGAAACCATGGGTCTCCAGTGCTTGCTGGGCCCACCTCACCTCCCCATTTCCTAACTTCCTTCTGGAGCCCTTTACCCCCTTAGCCCCTCTGGAGCACTGTTGCTTCCTGAAGCAACTTCCTAAAGGTCTCCTTTGGGGTACAAAGTCTGATATCCTCCCCACTGCTTATCAAATCTTGTCTGTCCTATCTTGCATTCCCCCACCCTGCTCTCGATCACCGGGTACTGGGTGTTGGTGGATTTAATCAGGTAAAATATTTGTTAACATATGACGCCCCTCACAAAAATACCTTAAAGGTAATTCAAATGCATATGCTCCCTCAAGGTACCTAATATCTGCATTATTCACTTATTTGGAAGGAGAGTATTAATTGAGGGGTCCTCCTGTGCCCCTGAAAGTGCTTTACAGTTGAGTTCCCTTCTCTGATCTGGGAGACTTGGGGAAATTGTGTTATCTCGGAAGGAATATCGTGAACTCAAGATGCAGATTTTGTTTTCCTCTGCATTAATCTGCAGCTAATGCCAGTGAACATTATCCTTGTTTAATTACATTCACTACCCAACTGACACAACTTCCCCTGGGAAGCAGCTTATCCGACTCTGACTCATGCTTTTACAGCATGTTGGATTTGAGGAAATGGATAATATATGCCCCGCTGGCTTTGGAATTTTAAACAGAAACCCACATGCCTCTGAGTCTCCGGTTTACTCCCAAATATGGGAGAATGTGTGGCCTGGCTGCGGCTGCAGGAGGCATGCTCAGTGTGACCAAAAGCAAAGCCCCTGGCGTAGCTTGGAAGGCCAGAGCCAGCCTCCAGCTGCAGAAAAAGGAGCAATCACAGGACAGGGGAAAGAGGCCCCTGCCCCTGAGGACTGGGTCTCCTTTCTAGAATTACCTTGATGATGTCATTGCAGTGGAAGTCTTATTGGAAATAAAATGCATTTCCAGCATCCCGGACTAAAAAGGAGCTGTCCTCAAGGGGCCAACCACTTAGGAGCATTTAGCACAGCACTCGCCAGCAGGGCATGTCATGGCAGCAGAAGAAAAGATGGGAGCCTTGAAAAAGAAAAGAAAGGAGCCTCGAGCTGAGCTGTCAGGTCACTTGGACCCAGACAATGTCCATGAGGCCTCCAGTGGCCAAGACACCCTAGGAATCTCTAAGAAACAGACCTGTCCCCAGGGCAGAGCTAATTGGGGCAGTTGCTCTTGGGTTTGAGCTCAGAGTGGAGGGGGCGGTGTCCCAGAGCAGAAAGAGATGGTTCCTCAGTTAGATGGCCCCCTCCCTCCTTCTGCCTACACCCCCTAAATCTCCACATGCCCTCTTGCGAACCCCCTACCCTTCAGAGCTGTCCTTGCTCTTTTCCTTCCTCCCTCCCTCCCTCCCTCCCTTCTCTTATTGTTTTTACAAAAATATGTGCTCATTATAGAAAAATCAAACAATGCAGAGATGTAACAATTACAGCCCCACTTTCGGAGTGTTTCTTTGCATTTCAGATACTTCTAAAGCACTCGATGTGCACTGTTTCTCTCAAACTTCATAGTATACCACTGAAGTAGGTATGTTATTATCCCATTTATAAGTGAGAAAATTAAAGTTCGTATAGAGGAAGTGACTTGCCCAGAGCCACAGGGCTAGATATGGCAAAACTGAGATTTGAGCCCAAGTGGGTTGCTCTCCAAAGACTGGGTGCTGAAGTGTTACGGATGCTGCCTTAAAAAGGATAAAGAAGAGAGAACTATCAATCCCCATCTACCACTCAGAAATAACTAGTGCTATTATCATTCCAGACTTCTCCTTATGCACACGTACTTGACAGTTTTTTAATCTTATTTCAGTAGAAGAAAATGCTCAGATTGGTTGGACTTCTAGGGAGAGGGGGAATTAGTTACCCAATGTAATTTTCCTAGATTTCTTTTCCGCTTTAAAAACTCAAGGCTTTGGCTGAATCCTTAGCCCCCTGCTGGTCTCTGAGAGGCTTGGGTATTTTGCTTGGTGTGTCATGCCAAGCGCCCAGAAGGAATAAAATAACTTCTTTCCGGTGGTATTGTCAGGGACAGGTTCTTCTGGGGTTCTTAGTCTCCACCTCAGAGTAAATATTTGAGCTCTGGGTTCCTTCCCCTCTCCACAGGATGATGATGATGGTACTGGAGCCACATAAAGAAACAACTGACCCCAGAGAGCCTAGAAAGTGCAAGCCTGTCATCCTCCCAGGAGCAAATTGACCTCCCCAAATTGATATTACTACCTGTGACCCCCATTTAAAGCCCTTGCTGAATGCATAAGCCTGGTCTTTCTCACGGCTAGGAGGGGGAGGAAGAGGAGGAGGGAAGCTTTGGAGGCAGAGATGGTCACAGGTGAGATTTATGTGTGCATTGCGGGAGTGGGACCCAGAATGACTGGCACTTCTAGAATTCACAGGTGTCCCTGACACCTAGCCCGGCCTGGCTTCAGGCACTGGAGAGTCACCCTCAGCCAGCAAAGGGACTCATTTCAGGTGCAGTGACATTTCCTGCTTGATCATGAGACCTCAGCTAAGAGAGCAGAGCAAGTGCTTGTCACATCAACCCAGGCCATGACAGAAGCTAATCAGGGACCAGGCAATCTGTCTTTCCTTCTTACCTCCCACTAACCAGCACCTCCCCTGCCACACACACACACACACACACACACACACACACACACACACTTTCTCTCTCTGTCTTTCAAAAAAATTTAAAAAAAAGGACTATCGATCCAGCTTAAATATTCTCTCTCCTTATTGTTATGTCTATATATTCCTCAGGGTTTTTCCCAAGCAATGTAATACACATTACTGCATTTGATCTCCGCAACTTGTGATATGAGTAGTATTATTAATTCCCTAAACCAAGGATTAGTACTTTTTTATTCTGCTTTTTGGTAACTTTTTGTGGAAGTATAATGTATTTTCATAAAAGTACACAAATCATAAATATACAGCTCTAAAAATGTTCAAAAGGCAAACATACCCCATGTAAACCACATCACCAGCACCCCAAGAGCCTCCTCCTGGCCCCTGCCAGTCCTTCCTCTCCCAAGAGTGACCCCTCCTCAAAGATGAACAGAAGGATTAATTTTGCTTACTTTTGAACTTGGTATAAATGGAATCATAAGTGAGCACTCTTTTGTTTCTGGCTTTTTCCACTTAATACTCTGTTTGTGATACTCACCCCTATTGTTGTGCATATGTATATATTTTTCCATTGCTGTATAGTACTCCACTGTGTGAATTTACCATGAATTTATCCTATTAGTTCTATTGTTGGTGAATCTTTTTTGTTTTTTAACACAATTTTATTGCGATATATTCACATATCATATAATCCACTCAAAGTAAACAATCAATGGTTCACAGTATTGTCATATAGTTATGCACTCATCACCACAATAAATATTTGACCATTTTCATTATTCCAAAAAAAAGTTTCAGAATAAAAATGGAAAAGAAAAAGAAAACCTAAAACATCCCATGTCTCTTATGCCCATCTATTATTTCTTTATTTTTGTCCTTATTTTTTTACTCATCTGTCCATACACTGGATAAAGGGAGTGTCAGTCACAAGGTTTTCACAATCACACAGTCACACCTTAAAAGCTTTATACTTATTCACTTATCTTCAATCATCAAGGCTACTAAAATACAGTTCAACCGTTTCAGGTATTTCCTTCTAGCTATTCTATTCTGGTTCTAGCTCTCACAAATAATGTTGCTATGAACATTCTTATACATATCTTTTGGTGAACATATGCATTTCTAGAAATGCAATTGCTTGTCATAGATTATGCATATTAGTAGATATTGCAAAAACAGTTTTCCAAAGTAGTTGTAGCATCTTGTACACCTCCCAGCAATACATGACAGTTGTATTTGCTCCATTTCCTCACCAATTAGTGTTATTTGTCTTTTTCACCATTCTGACGGATGTGGAAGGATATCCTATTGTGCTTTGAATTTGCCTTTTCCTGATGATTAATGAATTGAATACCTTTTCCTATATTTTGCAGCCATTTGGAGCATATTCTAGAGGCTTTTAAAGTTTGGTGGTTGTTGCTCAAGATGTAGTGGAGAGGCTGGAGGGAACTGCCTGAAAATGTAGAGCTGTGTTCCAGTAGCCATGCTTCTTGAAGATGATTGAACAATGATACAGCTTTCACAATGTGACTCTGTGAATGTGAAAACCTTGTATCTGATGCTCCTTTTAGCTACCGTATCAACAAAAGAGTAGAACATATGGAATAAAAATAAATAATAGGGGGAACAAACGTTAAAATAAATTTAGTTTGAAATGCTAGTGGTAAATGAAAGCAAGGGGTAAGGGGTATGGTATGTATAACTTTTTTTCTCTATTATCGTTTTATTTCTTTTTCTGTTTTTTTTATTTCTTTTTCTAAATCGATGCAAATGTTCTAAGAAATGATGAATATGCAACTATGTGATGATATTAAGAATTACTGATTATATATGTAGAATGGAATGATATCTTATTGTTTTGTTTGTTGTTAATTTCTTTTTAATTAATAATAAAAATATATTCTGAATTGCTGAGTGTATGTGTTGGGAATGTTTGTGTTTCTTGTAATTTTTTTAATTAATAAAAAATTAAAAATAAAAATAAAAAATAATAAAAAAGTTTGGTGGGTTTTTTCCAGGTTATCAAAGTTATATATGCTAGTTGAAGAAGGTTTGGCAAATATAGAAGGCACTGTGGTGGCTTTGCATTGTGCCGACTCACATAGCTAAACGGGAACTAGGTTTTTCAGAGTTCCTTTTCCTGACTAGGTGCTGGGCTAGGGTTGGCCACCAGAAAATTTACACAAGATCTGCAAGGCAGATGCCAGGTTTATGCTGAGAAGGTCTGTGTAGGGTGAGACGCTTTGCAACGTTCACGCAATGTCTCAGGTGTGCTGGCTCACCTTGGTAAGGGGCACTTCTCACCACAGCTGCTTCAGCTCCCACCAGACCCGTCCTTCAGCTGTTCTAACTGCTGGGACGGGTGTGTGTTTAGCAACATGACAAAGGACCTGGTTCCTCCCACGTGCCACCCACATCATTGATTGCTTCGGAGACAGGGAGAGCCCGTTGCAAGCTCCAATTCAGCCTTGTAGTGCCACCTTGCTCTTCTGGGTTCTGGCTTGTCCTTTATCTCCCACACTTCATGTCTGTCTTTCCTTCCCGACTGCCCGCTCACGTGACGTCACACCCAGCTCCGGAAAAGGAGCTCTAAAAAACCTAGTTCCAGTTTAGCTATGTGAGTTGGCAAAATTCAAAGCCACCACAGTGCCTTTTATATTTGCCAAACCTTCTTCAATTAGCATGCATTACTTTGATAACCTGGAAAAAACCCACCAAACTTTAAAAGCCACACTACCTGGCCAGCTCCCATAAATGCATCAAATCCCTAAAATAAACCTTGTATACTACATCATTCCTCGTAGTTTTGCTTCTCTGATGAAATCCAGACTGATAGAGGCATCCAGAAAACCAAGTCCACCTGTAATCCCACACTCAGAGGGGACCACGACAAACAGCTCTGAGGGTATTCTTCCTGCCAAGGGTATTTTAATTGGAGAGAATGAGCCCCATAGAGGTCAAGAGACACGAGGTACTAGCCAGTGGTGGAGCCAAGCTGGTTTCACCCCTGCTAGTCTGGTGGTACTTTCATGGGGCCTCAGAAGCCCCAGGGGGCCCTGTACCCCTCTAGCCTTCCTGGAGGGCGTCTTGCTGTGAAAGCATCTTTGGACACTGCTTTCCTGGTCTTTACACCTGCGTTTACAGCTTCCCCATTTTCATTCTTGCCAAATTGCAGGAGTTCCACCTTCCTGTCCTCTTCAGAAAATGGTATTTTAAACTCAAGTCAAGCTGTCACCTGTATCCGGGGAACCCACCTGAGAAGTAACAGCTACCGGAGGGTCCAAGAGAGCCCGGAAGGCTGAGGCCCTGCCCAGGATAGCTGCCCAGATGTCAATGAGAGATTTAGCCCTTCGGTTTAAGCATTACTTCCACTAGATTCCTTAAAATGTAAGTAGTCCTGGCGCCGGCACCTGCGGGCGGCGAGGCAGGCTTGGTGCTGCTGGCCGTGCAGCACCCGGTGCTCCGGGAGGACCAAGAGAGCATCAGCCCCGAGAGCCTGGTGCCTTTGCAGCAGCCACGGACGCGGGCGGCGCTGGTGGTGGCGCAGGCGGGCACCCTGCGAGGCTCAGCTCCCCAGCAGAGGCCCAAGACACAGCGGGTTGCACCTCTTAAGGAACTTCCTGTAAATGATGAGCATGTCCCTGCTCCTCCCTGGAAAGCAAACACTAAGCAGCCTGCATTCTCTGTTCATGTGCACCAAGCAGAAGAAGAGACTCAAAAGAGGCCAGCAGAATCTAAACAGACAGAATGTGAAGATGTCCTGGCTTTTCATTCAGCTGTTACTTTACCTGGACCAAGAAAACCACTGGCACCCCTTGATTATCCAATGAATGGTAGTTTTGAGTCACCACATACTATGGACATGTCAATTGTATTAGAAGATGAAAAACCAGTGAGCGTTAATGAAGTGCCAGACTACCACGAGGACCGTCCCACGTATCTTAGGGAAATGGAGGTTAAATGGAAGCCTAAAGTGGGTTACATGAAAAAACAGCCAGATATCGCCAGCAGCACGCGGGCTACCCTCGCTGACTGGTTGGTTGAAGTACGAGAAGACGTAGGAATTCTAAACTACAGAATGAGAACTTGCACTTGGCTGTGAACTCCACGGATAGGTTCCTTTCATCGATGTCTGTGTCGAGGGGAAAACTTCAGCTCGTGGGCACTGCTGCTATGCCATTAGCGTCGAAGTTTGAAGAAATAGATGCCCTGGAAGTAGCAGTTTGTGTACATTACAGACGGCACCTATACTAAGAAACGAGTCCTGAGAACGGAGCACCTAGCTCTGAAAGTTCTTGCTTTTGACTCCACAGCACCAACAGTGAATCAGTTTCTTACCCACTATCTTCTGCACCCTCAGCCCGCAAACTGCAAAGTTGAAAGTTTAGCGATGTTTTGGGGAGAGTTGAGTTTGATAACTGCTGACCCGTATCTTAAGTATTTGCCACCAGTTATTGCGGGAGCAGCCTTTCGTACAGCACTCTACACAGTTACCGGGCAAAGCTGGCCTGAGTCATTAGTACAAAAGACTGGATATACCCTAAAAAGCCTTAAACCTCGTCTCATGGACCTTCACCAGACCTACCACAGAGCACCACAGCACGCACAGCAGTCAATAAGAGAAAAGTATAAACATTCCCCAAGTATCATGGTGTTTCTCTCCTCAATCCACCGGAGTCCCTAAATATGTAACAGTGAAGAAACTGCCTGTTTTCTAAGATGTAAATCATTCAAAGTCTATGTTGTACAGTTTTTATCTTAGGTTTTCATTTTACAATAATTTCTGAATACAGAAGCTATGGTCAATTACAAATTATGATGTCTATTACTTTTTAAATGGCTTTTAATTTGTATATCTTTTGTACATGTAACTATCTTAGATATTTGGCTAATTTTAAGTGGTTTTGTTAAGCAAAGTATTAATAGTGCCAGCTGTCATGATAATAAGAATTAATAAATTGATTTGGAAAACCGTAAAAAAAAAAAAAAAAAAGTAAGTCCTCCTGAGAGAGGCAACACATGAAATCCTTAATTCTTCACGGTGAACGATCCCCCAGACACAGTGATAAGAGATGAGGTATCATAAGAGCTTTAGTGGAGAACAGACTGGGGAAGGGATGGAGGGACCGGAGAATCCAAAGACTTTGCCTCTTTCACAATCTGGCTGTGAGCCTCCCAAGCCCTCAGTGTTCTTTAACAAGAGTAACGGGGGCTTGTCTGCTCATAGGTGAGACCTGAGCCTGGTCTCCACTCTCTCCCTGAAGAGCGGACTCACTAGGAGGACAGATTTGCTTCCTCAGAACCAGATTTGGAGACTCCAGGCCCTAGAGAGATGCAACTGGGATTGAAGTGTAATTTCGAAACTAGCAATGATGAAAGGAAACCGACAGACACCATTCCCATAGGGTCACTTCTGCTTGACTCTTCTCTTGAAGAGGAACAAAAAGTGGATGTTGTAGTTGAGGCTTCTTGTTTTGTTTTCTTCCCTCTTCCAAAGGTCTTAGATACTCTTGGCCGCTTTCCTCACCCGCCCCAGTTCCCGTCCCCCAAGAGGAGGGGGCGGTGGCCCCGTGCGTTGGCTGCTGAACTGGGCGCCCAGGCTGGCAGGGAGACCAGCCCACGGCACCAGAAAGACCAGAGGTAACATTACCCTGCCGGAGCTAAACAAGGAACTGAGTGTTTAGAATAACTTCAAGAAAGTTGTGGGCGTTTCCTCTGTCAGGGAAACGAGAAACCGCAGAGAGAGAATGGATGGCTATATTCGGGTCACAGATTATCAACTGCCGCTGCTGCTTCCTGTGCGGAATTCGATGAAAACTTCTTTCTTGTCACTGGGACCTCGTGGGTTCTGCGAGCATGACAGCTTTTGGTGCCCTGAGGCGTGACAGCTCCGCTTGGGGTCCTGACCTAACATGAAAACGGGAACCCTTCTTCTGGGGTGAGACTTCAGAGGCCAGTTTCCTAGTAGAGTAGATGGGATGGGTAAGGGGCCAAACGTTTCCTGAACTTGTAGTGTTTTCCAGGCTTTCATGCTAAGAAATTTTTGCCCATTATCTCATTTGATCCTCAACCCTGTGAGAGGGGTACTTTTATTATCCTCATTTTAGAGATGGAGAAAGGAATTCAGAAATGTTAAGTAACTCGAGCAAGTCCACAGTGGTGGAACTGAGAACCAAACTTGCTTTCCCCTCACCCCTTCTCTCTCTCTCTCTCTCTCTTTTCTTTCTTACACAGTACTTCACTGACTTTTAACTTACAGGTACTAAATAGATGTATGCCTATGTAACCACCACTTAAATCAAGATATAGAATATTTCCTCAAAAGTTCCTTCATGCATCTTCCAGTAAATACCCACTCCCTCCAACCCCCAAGGTAACCAATATTCTAACTTCTCTGAGCCTAATAGATTAGGTTTTATTTATTCTTAAAACTTTCGTGATATTTACTATAGAAGAGTATGCTGAGTCTAGTATGGAAAAGTGCAAATAGAATCACATTCTTTTCGTGCCTGGCTTCTTTGCCTCAATAGTGTTTCTGAGATTTGTCCATATTGTATCAGTAATTTGTTCCTTTTTGTTGCCATGTAGTATTCCATTTTATGAACATATCACCCAACTTACTGATCCATTCTCTTGCTGATTAACATTTGGGTTGTTTCCAATTGTAAGCTATTTTGAAAGGCACCACCATGAACTTTCTTCTTAAGGTATGTGTTTAATTTGACTTTATTAAATACTGCCAAACAGCTTTCCAAAGTGGATGGGCTACGTTATACTCCCATGAGCAATGTAGTTGCTCCATGTCCTTGTCAATATTTGAAATTGTCAGTCTTTTAATTTTAGCCATTACAGTATGTGAGAATCAGATCTTTCTGATTCCAAAGCCATGCAGTATCATGAAGCTCTGGATCTACCTGCCTCAGGGTCTGCAACATCCATGGCTCTCTGTCTTGGGTGGAACCAGAGGCCTAAGTGCCAGTTATTTGCAGGCATCAAGGATGGAAAGTGGCTCCCCAGGACAGCTGGGTGCTAGGAGATCTGCCTTTCCCATTATTTTGAAAGAGTTCTCACTAACTTTTTTTTTTTAATAGAAAAATCAATAACCACATTTATTTGGAAGCTCACTAACTTTTAAGGGTGGGTATGTACATGCTACTAGCTCTTCCTCTTAGAGGAAACCCTCCTATGGCTTTTGGGTACAAGGGTGTGGCCGGTGTGGTCAGAGACTACTGTGAAGTTGGCCCTGTTCTCCCTTTCTAACAGCTTGGAGTAGGTCAAGCCAGAGCATCAGAGGGCCTGCTAGGCTAGGGCCTGGCCCAGCAGGGACTGTGGTCGGAAGCACAAAATACCTAGACCAGGGTTCCAGCTTAGCTTCATCCCTTAATATTACCTTGGGCAAGTCATTTTTAAATTCTCTGTGACTCAGTTTTCTCAACCTTTAAATGGGGCCAAGATACCTGCACTACATCCCATGTAAAGTCCTTCAAAAGTCCCTAGGATAACTTTACCTATCTTCTCCCATGTCCTTTAGGCTCCTGCCTCACTAATCTACTCGGTTGTGACAGGCTATATCCTATTGATTCATCCATAGTTTTATAAAATATGTTTTTATGAAGTTTTCTCTTTCTTTGGAATGTCCTTTCTCATCTAGTCCAACTGGTAAACTCCTACACATCCTTCAAGACCCACTTCAAGCAACATCTTCTCTGTGAAGCCTTCCCTGATGATTCTTTGACAATCCTGGCAGACAAGATGACCCCATAGTACTTTCTATTACATATCCTCTCACATCCCACGGTTTTCCAGTAAGTCTTCCCCATCAGACTTAAGCAGAAAAACTCCTAGCACCACGTCAGACACATAGCAAGTGCTCAATGAATTATTTATTGGATGACTGAATGAAACTTGAATGAAAAGGAAATATGAGAATAGTAAAAAATAAAAAAGCTGTATCATTGCTTCTGACAGTAAAAAAAATATATACACATTGTAACAGAAAGTGGAGGTTTCCCCTAATCTGCCCCATAGCCAGGAATAAGCTTATGAGCAATTTTCTCACAGACTTTTATATAAATACATACGCACACATGTGCATATACGTGATTTTTTAAATGGGGTCATTCTGTTATGAACCTCTTTTTAATTTATTATATCATGAATAACTTTTGGAAATAATAAAAAAATTACTATTCAAATATAAATTGAAAGAATAGGTCTCAGATCTGGTAGATAGGTCAGAGGGAGAAACATAAAGGCTGAATTTCCTTCCCTATTCACCCTTCTAAAGACCTCAGAAGTCCCTCATTTGTTCATTCATTCATTTTAATTATGGAAGCAATGCAAGAGCACTGCAACAAATTCAGATAATACAAAATGTTTAGGTAAAAAGATAGATATCCCTCACATATATATATGTATACAGTTGTTTTTTTTTTTTTTTTTGAGAAGACTGTTCTATATATGTCCTGTTAACTTGATGTTTCTCTTAATAGCTCATGGACATCTTTTTGTATCAATAAATATATATGTACATCATTCTTCTTAATGGTTGCATAGCATTCCACTGAATTTAGATGTTTTCTAACCCTCTGCTAATACAATGTATCTGCTCAAAAAATGCTGAATGCAAAGAGGGAAAATTAAATAACAGTGTGGGGCTTGTAATGACAAGTTTGTCCCGAGATGCTCTGGGAGCTGAGAGAGACACAGTCTGGGAGGCTAAGTTTGGCAGCCCCAGCAGCTTTGAGGATGGAGCTGGGGAGCGGGCCTGTAAAGGGTCTACTGCCCAGCACTCTCCCTCCCACCCAGAACTGGCATTTCATTGGCTAGAACAAGGCAGGATCCAGGACCCTCAGTGTGAGCTTCTAGGAATGTGAGCTGAATGCAGCAAACACAGTTTACTTTACATGAACAAACTGGTTTTGCAGAAACAGGAAATTTCTCTCATACTTAAGTCCTAAAATAGAAGACATAGGCTGGGATGCACAGGGATTTGGGGAATTTGGTTAATGTTGTGAAGCAAATCTGATGTGCATTTTGGATCTGACAGTTTCGATGTGAGCTGGTACATACTTCTCAAAAAAGGTTTTATTGAAAATCGAGGAATGGCAAAAATCAAGAAAATGTTCATATGGTGAAATAATGGAGGGAAGATGGCACCTGTAAATATTATAGGTCTCAGAGGTGCAGGAAACAGTCCTCTCTTGCACTGCTGGGAAGATGGTAAACCCAGAGGGCTAGTGCAGCTGGCCCAGCTTTCCTCTTTGGCCTCACTTCTCAGATTCCCCACCCCCACCCCTACACTACAATCAGCACACAGTCCTGGTGTTCCTCCATCTCAACACACTTGAGTTCACCTCAGGGCCTTTGCACAGGCCATCACCTTGCCTGGAAGGCTCTTTTTCCCCCTATCTTCCCCCAAACCCCAAGTCTTCCTTCTCTGTACCTATTCATCCTTTAGTTCTCAGCTTGGAGGCCATCTCTGAACCCCTAGTAGAAATTCAGTTCCTCTGACTATGTTCTTTTAGAATTCTGTTCTTTTCCTTTGGAGTGGTTACCACAGTTGCAATAATATATTAATTTGTGAGACTATTTGTTTAGCATCCATGTCCATGTTTGTTTTGTTCAAGGCTGAATTCCTGGAGCCTAGTAAATGTCTGACACAAAATAAATACCCAATAAATATTTGTTAAATGAATGAATGCTTTCAGAGGGCAATCTCTATCTGAATTATACATTTGATACCGTGTGACTCAGTCACCTTATTTAAAGAATCTGTCCTGCAGAAATAACGTTTCCACTAAAATATATGTGTAAGTGTATCCATGGATGCCTCATTCATATCAGCAGAAGGTTAGAAAATACCTATTATGGCATGCCAATCAATGGAATACCATGTAACCATTAAAAAGAATGACACAGTTACAGTCAGTTCTCATTATTTGCAATAGTTATGACCTATAAAGTCTGTCTGAACATTAAATTAGCAAACACTGCCCCATTGTGCCTCGGGAAATGCAGGTTTAGGTTCCTGCAAGGTTCTGATAAACATTTTTATCAACTGATCAACGCACAACCTTGCTTTATGTGTTTCTTTTTAAAGACACCATATTTAATATATATTGTTGATTCATTAACATTGAACTCATGGCCAACAGCACTATAACTCATGCTTGAAAGAAGCTCATCTGACATATGTATTTTCTCCATAAGGCACATCACAGCCTTTTTGTCTTAGGAACACAAGTCAGCACTTCAGCACTGTGTTTGGAGGTTATTTTAAACAGTGAAGGCACCAATAAAAAGCACAAAACTGTGAAAAACATGGCACTAAATATACTGCGTAAAAGATACTTACTCACAGTTTGAGAGCTGAAACAAGAAGGCAGCATGTCGCCTTGTTTGACCTCAGCTGGAAACATGTACATTGAGTGACATAAAAGTTTCCCTGCTCTCTGCATGTCCACAAATGACCATTCGTGAGGATTATGAATACATTTTAGCAAGTAGGTGAATTCACAAATACACGTCTACAAATAACGAGGATGGACCATTTATATTTACTAATACGTAAAATGTCCATACGCCATGTATAGGGGATTTCTACTTTTTTATGTTTACACCATGTGTTTTCTGAATGTGTTACAGTGAACATGTATTACTTTTGTAATTAAAGATACTAAGGATCAAAAAGAAAGGAAGGTGACAGAGTCAAGAGGTTATCCTGGAGGTTATTCTTACACATTAAATAGATATCACCTTGTTAGTCAAGTTGTAATGAAGAGGCTGGAGGGAACTTCCTGAAAATGTAGAGCTGGGTTCCAGTAGCCATGTTTCTTGAAGATGAGTGTGTAATGATATAGCTTTCACGATGTGACTGTGTGATTGTGAAAACCTTGTGTCTGATGCTCCTTTTATCTACCTTAACAACAGATGAGTAAAACAAATGGAATAAAAATAAATAATAGGGGGAAAATGTTAAAATAAACTTAGTAGATTGAAATGCTAGTGATCAATGAAAGGGAGGGGTATGGGGTATGGTATGTATGAATTTTTTTCTGTTGTCTTTTTATTTCTTTTTCTGAATTAATGCAAATGTTCTAAGAAATGATCATGATGAATATGCAACTATGTGATGATATTGTGAATTACTGATTATATATGTAGAACGGAATGATCATATGTTAAGAATGTTTTTGTTTGTTTGTTGTTACATTTAAAAAAAAAAAAGGAAGACAATTTCCAGATCATGCACTCCCCCCCACTACAAAAAAAAGAAAGGAAGGAAAATAAATGCTGTCAATTCATACATACAGTCCATGAGGACTTCCAAACACATGCACAGCAGCGGGCAGACATGCGAATGTGCTCATAGCTCTCTGACCAACCACGAGATCCTGCCCGCAGACCCACACGTGTCCATTAACTTGTGGAACTTGGACACAGGGGAGAGAAATCTGCTCATTTCCAGGAGATTGGCTCATACCTGCCCCTGAGGGCATAAGCCTAGGATCCAGTAGGGTTCAGAGTCTGTCCTGGACATCCAAGAAGGTGTCTTCTGAGCCTGGTTACTTTTCTTAAGGCAGACCCAAATGAGTTTTTTTTTCTCTCATAATGATAAAATGTACATGTTTTTATTGTGAAATATTAAGACACTTCAGAAAAATACAGTGAAAAGAGCCCATCACCTTAGCTACCTGTCCTAGTAATAATATCACCTAGAGATAATGATACTTCTTCGTTAATATGACACCGAATTTTAAGATCACCGCGTGGCGTATGTCCGCCTGGCGCATTGCCGCACGGTCCTGCAAGCGCACATGCACACATTTTACTTCTCTCTCTAGTGGCAAACACCTAGGTTGCCTCCACACACAACCTTTGGATGAATATGCTTGTTTAGGTCCCATGAGGGACCTGTGTGAGGTTTTTTTCTGGGACAATATACCCAGGGGTGAGATTGCTGGCTCATTGGATATTTGCCTTTTTAAACTCACGAAAGAGAGTCAGGCAACTTTTAGTGCAGCTCCACATGTGTGTACCCCCACCGGCAAGGTTTCCTCCTCCTACATCCTCGCCACTCCATGCTAGGTATTACCTGACCTGCCTAATTGTTGCCAATCTCAGGGACACAAAGTGATAACATGTTTAATTTGCACACTCCAAGTGCCTCTGAGGTTGGCCATGTCTTCACCCCCTTGCCAGCCATTCTGGTCCCTCTTCTGTGCTTTCCTAGTCTATCCTTTGCTCACTTTTCCTTAGGATTTCTGTTTTCTTCTTGCTGATTTGCAGGAGCTCCTTGTACATGCCAGATATATTAGTCCTGTGTAGCTTTAGACCCTGCAAATATCTTCCATCACTCTGTCCTGGAGGGGCCTGCCCTCTCCTCGCCTGGCTCTGAAAGCACTCTCTCAAGCCCCACTCACCCTCCCTAATCCAGGAACAATTAAAGTACTTTTTTTTGTTGTTATTGTTAACCTTATTGTTAAAAGGAGTTTAGGCTGGGTTTATTTGTCTAGCCTGTCCTCCTAAATATCCCTCACGATTGCTGTAAGAACTAGGCTAGCGATCCCTTGCAGGAGGAGAGGAGTGTTGTACTTGGGGCGGGACATATGGAGGGCTGGCAGAGATCTATTTCTCCACCCAGGTAGTTTTGCCGTATAATAATTAATTGGGCCATGTGTTTGAGTTGTGTGGTTTTCTTCATCTATGTCTTATTTTATATAGATTAAACCATATAGCCTTTAATTATCTCTCATTTTCTCACTATTCCTGATTGCAAGACCAAAACGTATTTTTCAGCTAACCCCGATTTCTCCCTGATTCTTAGACACAGACTGCTTCAGAAATGAGCCCTGTCCATGATCACAAATCTGATTTTCTTCTCTGTCCACTGATAAAACCCACCGGCACCCTGTGGGTGATCCCAAAGTCTGTGTCCGTGAAATCCACAAGCCACGACAAGGGCTTGTGACACCAGCGATCCAGGGCTAAGCTGTGTCACACGAGTGGGCGAGTGGCATGATTTCAGGAACCTCTGAATGTGCCTTACGAATGTTGGGGGTGAGCTCCGCCACACTGCTGCATCGGCCCAGGGTGACGCACAAAAACGGAGAAAGGATGACAGAACTTGAGGAGACAAATTGAGTGCCAGGCACCACTCGCAGTTCAAGGGCTCACACTTCACACGCAAATATTCTTGGCCCGGATGAAACGAAGCTGCTCTTTCTGCAGTTCACAGTCTCCTTCTGTAACACCCGATAAGAAGCAGGGTGACAGGAAGGAAAACAAACTGGGGTGGCACAAACTGTTTCATTCAGGATAACTAAACCCTCTGTTTGTTTTAAAGTGAGGCTTAACCAGTCCTAACAGACCCTTTTACTCTCAACAGCTTGATAGCAGTTTCAGTCAGGGCACTGGCCACAGCAGCTGCACTAAGCCACGGGCTCCCCCTGTGCTATTTTTAGTCCAAATACTCGCTGGGACACGCTTAGTCACCGATATGTTCAGGGAAGGGTGTGAGGGTATGAACCCCGCCATCCACCCCACGTGGACAAATGCCACACGGGCACTGAAGGAGCACGTGGCCAGTTAAGGCTCCCGCATGCCCTCGGCACAAGGTCCTTGTGTAAAAACTGGGCCAGTTTTTTGGCCAGGAGGCCCCTAGCAAGTCTCCCTGTCCCCCCTCTCAGAATCTGAGAGCTCATGTCCAACCAGCGCACAGAGGTGGACGGCCGCCCTGCCCTTTGTAGTCACCCTGTGGAGGCAGGAGGCAGAAGAGAAGAAACTGAGTCCAGCATTCCTACCCAGCAACAAATCTTCTCTCTCCCTGGTTTCCCCCATCTTACCCTCAGACCTGCCTGTGTACCACTAGTAGGACAGTTTCCTAAATCCAGAGCATGCATGGTGGAGTTATGCACAGAAGATAGGGTTTAACAAATGAATATGAATGCTGAATCAATACACTGATATCTTTTAGTCTGCACTATCTTATAGCAGCTAGAAGCAAAAACTTAAAGTTGTGGAATCGTAACCCATGTCTAACTCTGAAATATGTTCTACAACTAATTGTGGTGCTGTGCTTGGAAATTATTGCTTTTTTTTGTATATGTGTTATTTTTCACAAAAAGAAAAGAAAGAAAAAAGTTGATTGTGATGATAAAAAAATATTTAAGCCCTCTAGCTTCCTATATTCTGGAGCAGCTAGAAGGAAAACTCTGAGAGGAGCGTATGGTAGCCCCTGAAACACTCTGGGATCTGTCCTGTAACTACTTGTTGAAGAGTGCTCTGAAAACTATTGCTTTTTTATTTCTTTGCTATGTGTATATGTTATACTATACGATAAAAAGTTAAAAAAAAAAAAACCCAGGGCTTGGAATCTCGAGGTAGGACAGACCTTGTCTCTCTTGAGTCCCTTCTGACACCGAGCCCTCCCGCGGCCCCCCAGGCCGTCCCTTCCAGCTTCCCTGTCCCTGGCCGGAGTCCTGCGCGCCAACCCATCCTGTGTTGCGTTTCACCCCCAGCCCAGCAGAGGGCGCCAGAGTGACGCAGATGAAGGCAGAGCCGGCGGGCGCAGGGGAAAGAAGGGCTGAATGCAACCCTGTCCTTGGAGGGGACACCCACTCAGCCTGCTGCTTCTTGGAGCGCCCCTCACCCTTCGCAGAGGTGAAGGCAGGGTCACACCACTTCCCTTTATTTATTATTATTATCTTTAAATGTTTTTACTATTTCCATCTCTGAGGCTCCTGATATTTTTTAATGCCAAAACAATGTGACTAAAACTGACATATTTCAACTGTCACATGCCCAGAGACATATAAAACACACATATACGTTCCTACATATATAATGCAACAAGCTATGTAAATATATTTGCAGCACACCACAGGTGACAAGGTCTGTTATGCGATTAGGTTTGGGGTACGTGTCTTCTGCTGATCCCCGTGAGTGAGGCTGAATGTAGCACTGTGATGGGTCTATACAGATATATATACATATTTTTTAGATTTTTTGTTTGCTTGTTTGTTTTAGTTTTATTTGATGGGTCTATATTTGAGGTCCTTCCTAAATGGGAGAAGTTGGCCAAATGGCCTTCCTGGTCCACTGCTCTCTCCCCTCCCCAGGGGTCCCCGTGCACCAGGCCAAATGAGCTATTACTCCAAGTACGGACTGGAGAAGAAGAGGGGTGAGCATTCAAAAGCTCCTAACTTGCCACCTGCAGGCCTCTCAGCTGCGCTTGAGGAGCATCGCCAGACCGTGGGAGGAGGCTTCTCTGCTTCCAAACTGTTCTCTGTAAATACCTCAGTCCCCTAAGTCTCTGCTCTGGTCCCTCATTCCCTTCCTTTTCCTGTATTTGTGCTATTTTTGTTAGAGCAGGAAATCTTCCTGGAAATGCTTCAGAAATCCTACATCCTCCCTCCTTAGCCAGGGGACACGGCCTTCGCGTGCTTTCCACCCCACGCCATTCCACCTCGGCTCTGGCCCGAGCCCCAGGGCCGGAACCACAGGAAGCCGTATTCCCAGGGACCCAGCACCCTGCCCTCAGGGCGAGCATCAGCCCTGGGTCCACCTCGCTTCCCCGGCAACACCGAGAGCCACAGCTGCCTGAGGTTGAAAACGACACGGAGGAGAAAAGGCTTGTCTTTTTTTTAAGAGAATTTGAAAAATGCAGAAGAGCACAAAGAAGAAGATGACAATTACCCATATATGCACAGCACTGGTCTTTTTTTGTGCGTCCCTTAATGCACCCAGGCCTGAAGGCTGAGCGCCATAGCTCCTGGACCAAACCAGCCTGTTCTGGTCAATACTCAGTGCTCTCAACCTCCTCCTACTTGTCCAACTCTCAGAATCCTCTTCTTACTGAATTGTCACGGGAGGTGATAAGGTTAAGGGCTGACAAGCACTTGGTGTGTTCTCTTTCCTGCGAAGGCTGGCTTACTAACTATAGTTCCGGGAAGCCTAGGGTGTCCGCAAAACATGTGTCCTGCTAGATGACCCTGAAAAGCAGTTTCTGGGGTCAGATGAGTTTGGGAAATGTTACCTACAGGTCTACAGCTCCTTATCGGCAATGATGTAGTCCAGAAAGTCCTGAAAATTAAAAGTTGTTTCATCACTTGGGGGCAAAATCTGACCTGCATTGATGTGCAGCTTTTAGATTCTTTATGTAACCTCCTTAGTTTGAATATCTATGTTTTGCCGCAGAAGTGTATATTTGACTCTACTCTGCCATGGTGCTGGGAGTAAATAGCATATTTACCCTATTACTTAATTAAAATCTGACAACATTCTGAATTCCAAACATAGCTGCCCTTATGATTTTAGGAAATGGATTACATAAATCCACTTTATGAACATTTATCCTGTGCGTGGCATATTAAAGGCTCTGAGAAGCCTTGTAGACAAAACAAGTGACTTCACTTAGCATCCCCCAAACTTATTTGGCTATGCAACCCCCTTTCCACTTAATAACTATTAACATCTCACAAAATGTCCACATGAACACTTTGGGAATCATGGGATGTTTAAAAGAATTCATTCTCTAGCGGTGGGCTTTCCAGTATAAGAAAACAGTGGCTCTTCCTAGGAGTTCTTGGGTCCCAAGACATAAGGACAGTTGGTCCCTGCTCTTAGGGCAAAGACTTTGGGCAAGACAAGAAGTTAGAATTGACTAGACTGAGACAAGACTTTTTGGCTCATGTGGGCATCAGGGCTGGGACCTACTGGAAAACTCAATCAGGATGGAAGCATATGTCAAGAGTCAAAACAGAGCACAAGACAAGAACCAGGAAGGAATTGATTCCAGAGGAAACAAGGGAAAACAGCTAAACAAGAGATTTGCAGCATTTAAAGCATTTGGGAGCCCAGCACCCAACTACAAAGAATCCTTAAAATTAAGACAACCTCTTGCCTCATCCTAAATTTCTATAAAGGTCTGTACCCACCCTAGAGTTTATGGGTAGAAAGATAAGTGAGAGCTCCTGGCAGGTTTTTTAATTCAGAGAATAAGCAAACGACCCATCCAATGTCCTCTTTTGACCCAGACTCAAGGGATGGGAAGGGACCTGAGAGAAAAGCAGATTTAGGTAATGGGGGTTTTGGATATTCTTCTTGTGTCTCTGGCCTCCTGGCTGGTGGATGCTACAAGTCTTTGAAATTATATGTTGACCAAAACTGTGGGACTTGGGCTGATGTGTCGGTAGGACAAGAGCTGAGAGCTGAGAGCCACGGCCTGTGGGAACGTGCTTGTGAGGAGAAGGCCAGGGGTCTATTAGGTAAAAGGAACCTCTTCAAGGGAACCCTGGGGTAATTCGCTTCTGTTTCCTCTGAGCTCTCAAGGCTGGTCCTTGGGGGTGGCAGGAACACCCTGGGAAAAGGATGTACTGAGAGCATCATGGGCTCTGCTGTAGCTGACCCCTGTCTCTTGCTGTTGTAAGGACAGTATGTATGAGACCTTTAGAAAAATGTCTCTTCCAAAAGTCTCACACCCAACCTCTATTTACCTCCTTGTCCTTGCTTGCTACAACTTATTCTCTGTCACAGGGTTTCTCAGTCTCAGCCCTATTGATATTTGGGGGGCCAGATATTTCTTTGTTGGGGAGCAGGGGGGTGTTCTTGGCACCTCAGGGCGATTAGCAACATTCCTGGCCTCTACCCATAAGATGCCAGTGACACCCCCCATGGGTGATAACCAAGAAGGGTTCCGCACCTTGCGAACTGTTCCCTGGGAGACACATTCAGCACCTATGCGGAAACCCACAGCTCTCTCTGAATGGGGAGGTAGCACGGGAGGCTGGGTGCATGCCCGGGTCAGATCCCCAGTGCCAAGCCAGGGTTAGCAAGGTACCCAGAATGCCAGAGAATTTCTGTGTGATCCCATAATATTTTCTGCTGAAATTTACCTCTGTGAGCGTCAGTTTCCTCACCCCTAAAGGAAAGAAAAAGGAAAAGTAACTATCTCCTAGACTTGTTGGGAGGATTCAATAAGCCAGCTCATGGAAAAATTTTATAATGCTTGGCACAAAGAGAGCATTCCAACACGTGTGGGTTATTATTAGCCCCGATCCCTCGGGGCTCCACACCTGCCTTCAAGGTGACCACTAACTAACCTTGAACTTGCTAATAGAAGACTTCAGGATCCTGCCTTACCTCTCCAACTTCATTTCTCCACACGTCCTCTCCAGACCTGTGGGCTCCTCGTGATTCCGGAGCAGCCACCAAGGTTCTCGTGGCCCCCTGCAGTCTCTAGCACATGTCATCTTGTTCTCTCTGCCCAGAACACTCCCCACCCCCACCCCAGCTAACTCCTGAGGACACTCAGGTCTCAGCCTGGACATTGCCAGGTCCAGCAAGGTTTCCCCTCCCAGTGTCTGGGCAGAGAAGCCTCCTTTGCAGCTCTCTGGTCTCTGAGCTTCCCTCATCATCACAATCATGATACTGAGTGGCCATTGCCTAGTTATCTGCCTGAATTGCTAAACCGACTAGTATCTCTGTGAGCCAAAGCACAGTGTCTTGCTCGATGCTGAGTCTCCAGAACCTACCGTGGTACCTGACATCCAACAGGGACTCCATATATGTTTTTCAAGTGAATGACATGATTAGTTTTAGCACTCATATGGAAAAGGCTTTGTCTCTCCCTTCCCAGGTGCCCATGCATTGCCACCCACCATTTGAATAGGTAATACTTGCAAATGGAACAAAATTTAAAAGTTAGCAGAGGATATATGGAGAAGAGGAGGTGACTCTTGCTTGACTTCTAGCCACTCGGATTCCCTACCTGGAGGCAAACACTGTTTGCCAGTTCTCAGGGAACCTTCCGGACATTGTCCAACTGTGCATTTTAAATGGTGCTACCCATTAAGCACCATTTGTGGGGACTCCAGTCTGGGCTGTTAACAAGACCTCTGCCTTCCCCAAACCCCACTTTTTATAGTCATGGCATTTTACTTCTTGGGGCCAAAAACAAACTTTTGACCCTCCTCAAAGGTCATGGGGTGAGATGTGGCAGAGGGAAGGGTTGAGAGCAAGTGGAAAACCAACCCGCAGATCTCCAGACCATCCACTGTCTGCACACAGAGTAAAAGCAGAAGCTGCAGGGACTAGGGGAAACCCCCTGGAGCACGGTCACCTGCAAAGTCCCATCCTCTCCTTCACTGCATTGAGAAACCCAAGAGTTGGGGGCAGGGTCGGGCGGTGCTTCAGGCTTCCTCCTCCCTCCATTTAGAGGAAGCCAGCTTCAATGCTTAGTCATTTCCCATGGGGTTGGGTTTTACCTGGGGTCTGAGTCACCACCCAGGTGCCAGGAGAGAAAGGTGCTGCCCGATATGACACATCTGGCTGCCCAGGAAGGGGGTTAGCCACTGGGGGTCAGGCAATGGGGGCTCCAGGGAGCACTGCAAACCTGACTTGGGGTGCTAAGAATCCCTGCTGCTCTGTGAGGGGTTTTGGAGTCCCAGGCCAAGGGTGAGGTTTCAGGGTACTTCGAATCCAGGCCTCTGTTACTTATCTAATAACTTTTCCTTTCACCTCTCTCCTCTTCTTCTACCCACCCTCCTAACCTGCAAAGCCACAAGCTCCTGAGAGGGAGCTTGGGTCAAGGCTTCTACCATCCGTAGTGGGCCTTCAACAAACTTTTGAGTTGAGAAGCAAGTCTGGGACCTGAGACACACAGGTTAAGTGTGCTCATCCCAGGACAGCCTCAGACGTCTCTGGGGACTTTCTGCAGGTGACCAGCCCAACCCTGGGAGGGGCTGGACTTTAGACTGGGTGTCTTCACCTCTGCTTGATTTTCACTGTCTCTCCAGGAAGTGTTTCTACTTCCGTTAAGTTGTGCTAACTGTGATAGGCTGAATAATGATCTCCCAAAGATGTCATTGCTCTAGTCTCTGGAAACTATGAATGTGTTAGCTTACATGGCAAAAGTGACTTTGCAGATGTGATTAACAATCTTGAAATGGGGAGTTTCTCCTGGAATACTCAGGTGGGATCAGGGTGATCACAAGGGCCCTCATAAGAGAGAAGCAGGAGCGTCGAATGACCAGGGAAGCAGCAGTCAGAGTATTGTGGGGCCACGAGCCAAGGAATGTGAGCAGCCTGGAAAAGGCAAGGAAACTGGGAAAAGCAAGGAAACAGAATCTCTCCTAGAGTTTCCAATAAAAATGCAGCCCTGCTGATCCATTTTGGATTTCTGACCTCCAGAATTATGATACATCTGTTATTTTAAGCTATTAAATTAGGAATTTATTTCAACTGCAATAGGAATTAATACACTATCCCTCTTCTTATACCAAGCCACCAGGAATCAACCTAGTCACTCCCCCACCTGAGCCCCCTTCTACCTTCCTATCTCCCAGAGACTTCCAGCATGAGAATCCTTAACTAGCCTCCCCCACTGGCTTCCGCCAATTGCTTCCTTGACATGCTTTTACTTTCTCCTATTTCTCCACGTTCCAAGATCTGCATGTCCCTTTAACCTGAGCAGTCTTAACCCTTGCTTCACATTAAAATCACATGGAGGTGAAGCAGGACTTTAAAAACTATTGGAGCCCCAGTCAAGACCAATGAAATCAGCCTCTCTGGAGGTGGGACTCAGGGAGGTTTAAGTTTCCCAGGTGATTCTAATTCTGTATCCAGCATTTAGTACTTCTGCCAACCTGTGGTTATTAACCTTCAGCATGCCTAGGATTCATCTGTAGAATGCTGAATGTAGGTGCCAGGGCTCCAGGCCCAGAGAATCTGGTTCAATACATCTGATGCTGGCTCAGGCTCCTGTTTTTCTAATAAGCTCCCTAGGGGTTCACATGCAGGTGGCATTTGGAACTTTGAGAGACACCTCTATAACCTTTCTCTCTGTTCCTTCCCTGGAAGACTCAGCTAATTGATAAGATTTCCTCAGATCGATGATTCTCAATCTTTGATGAATATCAGAATTGCCCAGGGAATTTGCTAAAGAGACAATTGCCCAGACACCAATCCAGTTTTGTTTAACCAGGGTATGCATAACAAGCTCCCCATGAGGTTTGGAGGCCACATACTGATGTCTGAAAATCAGTGCCTTAGATCATGGGTTCTCAAACTTGAGATTGCAACAGAATCACCTAGAGGGCTTATTAAAATGCAAGTAACCGCTCGCCTGCCATGCCAGGGGACCTGGGTTCGATTCCCGGTGCCTGCCCATGTTACAAAAAAAAAAAAAAAAAAAAAACCCAAGTAACCGGGCCCCACCTGTAGAGTTTCTGATTCAGAGATCTGGGGTGGGGCTTGATAATTTGTACTTCTAGCAAGTACAAGGAGATGGTCAAGTTGCTAGCTTGGAAATCACACTTAGAGAACCACTGCTTTAGGTTGATGTTCTAAACCAAGTGTTTATCCCACCCTGTGTCTCCAATCCTCCCCAGGAGAGAAAAGGGGGCTTTTAACTTGAAGGGGTACAGCAGGCTGCTGTCACAGAAGGACTTCTATTAAACCCACCCACTGGGGAATACTGGCATAATTCCAATCACTCTCCACGGCCATTGACAGTAACCAGATTCCAATGGGGAATAAGAGTGATTAGCAGCTGTTAACTCCATATATAACTCCCAGTCCCAGTGGGGCTGGGACTCAAGAGCTCAGAGCTTCCCCCAGCAGGGGTATGCATGTGTAGTGAGAAACTAGAGAAAATCTGAGATTGGGGATGAAACTTGTTCCCAAGCTAATTAAAGGGAAAGCCAAACTGAAGCTACAGCATTCTGCTCTAAAATGGCATCAACCCAGGTTACATACGTGGTCTGGAGAGAAGGAGCTAAGGAAGTATCAGGGTAAATAAGAGAAGAGCCAGGTGAGAGGGGGAAATTATTCCCTTTCCCTCTCTATTTCTTTTAATATATGGGATATATTAATCCTTATCCCTTTTATATTCAGAGGAGGCCAGAAAATATGAGCAATGGGCAGACCACAGAAAAGGAGGATGCAAGGATCAAGCTGGGAAACCCACCAGCCAACGTCCTTACAAAATTCACTCAATTCCCACACTCTGTGAGCAGAATATGGTTATGTACTAACTGCATATGATCTGTGCAACCACCAGAAGTCACATCTCGATTCTGGGAAACGGAAGGCAAACAGATTCAGCAGCCTCTCATTCCCTTATATGTACCACAGACCTCTTCCACTAATTCGCTGACAATGCATCACAAGACTTGGAGGTTTTGGAGAAGTTCCCCAAATCAGAACCACAGTTCCAGGGCTGAATGGACCTGGGAGAAGAAGACTCAGCCCATTCAGGTTTGGATGTCATCACCAGTTAGAGATTATGGTGATGGGGAAGTTCTCCCATTGGGCTTGCAGACTCATGGAGGTCATCAGCAGGTCTGGCTTGCCCTCTAGGACCTGATCCCCCAAATGCCACCAGTAGTGACTCTAGTTTGGTCAGTTACCTCCTAACTATATCTTTAGGCAAATCAGTGGAGCCTCAGTTTCTTATCTGTAAAAGTAGAATTATCTTACCTGTCCAAAGGCAAGAGACTGAACCAAATGATACCTCCTCTCCTTCTAGCCCTACCCAAGCCCCAAGCCCTGTCTATTCTATTTCCATAATATCTCCCATCTCTTTTCCTTCCCCTCACACTCCACTACCCCTGCCCAGGTTCAGGCACTCTTCAACTCCTACCTGACTAATTGTAGTAGCCTCCAAACTTGTTTTCCCTGAGGCCCAACCAGCTTCCTTTGATCAGTTTTTCATGCTGCTGCCACACTGTTCCAAACTCTTCAATGAGTTCCCATCACAATAAAGTTCACATTTCTTCACGTGGCAGGGATGGTCCTCTAGGCCCTGTAGACTCCAAGTCCTACCAACCCTTCCGGTCAAATTGCTTCCTCTCCAACCCCGGCTCTATATCACATCTAATGAAGCTACCAGCAGCTCCTTGATTGCCCCAGGCTCCTCTTTCCTCTTGATCTCTGCATTTGGTGTTTGTTCTGCTCAGACTGTCATTTTTGCCCTTTGTCTTTTCCCTACAAGACACATTTCAAAATCGCCTCCCTCATCTTGCTCTCTTAGCACTCTACCCCTGTCTTACGTGTCTTCCTCATACCTATGCCCTCAGTGTACTCGGTTCATTTACTTGTCTCTTCCCCCGCTTGACCTTTAGCTCACTGAAGTGAAGACCGGGTTTCTCATCTCTACACCCAGGCCCACGAGCAACTCTCAGCGTTTGCAGGTGAAGGATTAATAAATGACTCAACCAATATCTTGAATCGCCTCCCAGCACCCAAATGAAGATTCTCTAACTTGGACTGGGAGTGCCCTTTTTTTAGCATTCCTTAAAAAAATGCAAACCTCCTCGGGGACTGATAGCACATTAAAGTTAATGAGTTATTTCGAACCATTTAACTAGTTGATCAGGCAGAACAAGAGCATGGAAAAAAAATGCCTGAGGAATGAGCTAAAGGTGGGGAGAGCACCAACAACAAACTTCACCTCCATTTCCTTTGACACGCAAATAATGCTGTCTCTTGTGTACACATAGTTTGCTAAGCACTATCACATATTTTATCTATGACATCTCAATCCTGAAAGGTAGGTTAGACTAGTATTATTACCTACATTGTACTTATAAGGCTTGGAGAGATTTGTAATACCATAGGAAAAGGCTTATCTTAAAATATTCAAAGAAAAAAGATGAGATGTAAAATAGTGTATAGAATGTGGCCAGTACAACTATGTCAAAGGAAGCACGTAGAGATAAAGTTGGAAGGAAATACAGCAGAATGCATTCACTCACTAAACATTTACTAAATGTCTCCCATATTCCGGACATCACGCTAGGTGCTGGGGATAGAGCAGTGATGAAAAAGCACACTGTTGGAGTACACAGGTGGTTCAGTGACAGAATGCCCACTTGCCATGTGGGAGACCAAGGTTTGATTCCTGGCCAATGCAACCCCACCCCCACCCACCCCCACCCAAAGAAAGCACACTGTCCTTGACCTCATGGAGGTTACAGTTGGGTGAGGAAAAGCAAAACAAAAACAAGTAATCACACACAGCAAAAGTATAAGTGTAAGTGACAAGCACACCAGAGAGATGGTGTATAGTACGATGAAGATTATAGACAAAAGTAAAAGTAGTGGTATCTTAGGTATAGGCAGGCCAGGAAAGCTTCCTTGAAGAGGTAATCTCTGAAGCATGAGTTTATCTAGGCAGTGAAGCAGGTTCCCAGGCAAAAGGAACATGTGCAAGAGCTCTGTGGTGGGAGGCAGATTAACAGAAAATGGCAGAATAGGACAAGATCGGGGTGAGTTTGGTTCCAGGTAAACTAGAGTGGCAGACAGGACTAGACCTTGCCAAAACTTGCAGGCGACGTTTAAGAGCAAGGGGAATCATTAAGCACATTAAACATTTGCAAAAATTACTCTGCTTTGGGTGGTAGCACCAATTGGTGGGAGTCTGAAGAGGAGTGGAGAAAAAGAGAGAATCAATTGGGGAGACAAGTTAGGAGACCATTGCAGTAGTTCTAGCAATAGCTGAGCTCAACTAATGGTGCCGGTAGAGAGAGAGTGAAATGGATGACTTCAAGAGATAGTAGGCAAATCACCTGATGGATGGTTTGAGGAAGAGAGAAAGGAGAGAGAAGCATCAAAGATGACTCCTAGGTTTCTAGCTTGTGTAATTGAAGGGATGTGATGCCACTAGAGCACTAGAAAATGTCTGGGTCGTGGTGGGAAGAGAGGGCTGGTTTGGGCAGGTAGAGTTTGAGGTGCCCTGTGTGTGATGAGGAGGTGCCAAGTAGACAAAGGGAAATAAGGGTCTGGAGCTCAGAGGAGAGGTCCACCTGAATGTGAGCATATCTGTTTACTGGTGGCAATTTAAGTCTGGGTGTGAACATGAATGAGATTGCCTGGGAGAAAATTTAAGGTGACAAGAAGCTAGGGCCTAGGATCAGGCCTTGGGGGAACCTAGCAACAGTCAAGACCAAGTAGAGTGGTTTGAGATTGCAAAGGAGACCCCGGAAACCAGAGAGAGACCTCAAGAATGGTGGTGAGATTATGGAAGCATGCTACTTTTATAGCTATTTTTACAATTGGGTGGAAGTCTTCAGTTAGAGGGATGCGGGGCAATCAGCTTTGATGTCTTCTTGACCTTAATTAACTTTCTAGATTTTGAAAAATGGACCTGATGACAAGAGGCAGTAGTAACAAGTAGAACTTCAGCCCCGAAACTCTTTTTTTTTTTTTTATTGATATTTTTCTTGAGCTATCTTCACTCACATACAGTCCATCCAAAGTATACCATCAGTGGGTCACAGTATCATCACATAGTTGTATACTCATCACCATGATCATTTTTAGAACATTTGCATCACTCGAGAAAAGGAAATAAAAAGAAAAAACTCATATATCTCATACCCCTTACCCTTCCCTTTCATTGATCGCTTGTATTGCATTCTACCCAATTTTTTTAACCCCTTACCTCCCTCCATTATTTATTTTTCATCCCCCCCCCTTTTTTTAATGGAACCCTGAAACTATTTTTATTATATGAACATAACCTTGATTCCAAAACTGGACAAGAATTTTAAAGGAAAGGGAAAATTACAGGAAAATCTCTCTCATGGATTTGGATGCAAAAATCCCAAGCAAAATATTAGCAAATGAAATCTAGAGATCTAGAAACAGGACAGTATATCCCATCTGATCAAGATTTGTTCAGAATGAAAGGTTGGTTTATATTTAAAAATCAATCAGTGTGTAAGCTCTTATAGTTGTCACATTTAGTCTGGAATAGTAATTGTTATTTCTGGGTTTTGAGAGGCTTTTATTTTAAGTTTTTTAATTGTGTAATATAACATATATACAAAGCAAAGAAATAAAAAAGCAATAGTTTTCAAAGCATTTTTCAACAAGTAGTTACAGGTCAGATCCCAGAGTTTGTCATGGGGTACCACACCATCGTCTCAGATTTTTCTTTCTAACTGCTCCAGAATATAGGAGGCTAGAAGGAATAAATAATTTTTTATCATCACAATTGACTTTTTTTTCTTTTTTTATAAAAAATGGCATATATACAAAAAAGCAATAAATTTCAAAGCACAGCATCACAATTAGCTGTAGAATATATTTCAGAGTTTGGCATGGTATCCTTATTTTTCTATTCATCTGTCCATACCCTGGAAAAAGGGCACATCAGCCACAGATTTTTACAATCACATGGTCACAGTATAAAAGCTATACAGTTAGACAATCGTCTTCAAAAATCAAGACTACTGGAATATAGTTTGTGCTACTTTGAATCTGTGGTATAGCCCAGAAAAGCAAGTTCTTTAATTCTCATTCAATGTTGCTGCATGGGATCTCTTTGATTGTTTCCGTGGAGATGTGACCTATCCAATTGTAGGTGGTAACCTTTGATTAGATGGTTTCCATGGAGATGCGTCTCCACGCATTCAAGGTGGGGTTGCTTTCTAGAGCCTTTTAAGAGAGAACCACTTTGGGAAAAGCTTTAGAGCCCTACAGCCAACAGAGACCACACAGCTAGAGACAACTGGAGATGAAGAAAGAAAATGCCCCAAGGAAAGCCATTGAGGAAGCCTGGAGAGAAAGCTGGCAGGTGTTGCCATGTGCCTTTCCAGCTGAGAGAGAAACTCCAAACATTATCAGCCTTCTTGAACTAAAGTATCTTTCCTGGATGACTTAATTTGGACATTTTTATAGCCTGCTTTTATTTGGACATTTTCATGGCCTTAGAATTATAAACTTCCAATTTAATAAATTCCCCTTTTTAAAAGCTGTTCTGTTTCTGGTATATAGCATTCCAGCAGCTTACAACCTAGAACACAGCTAAACAGTTTCAGGTACTTCCCTACAGCCACTCCAATACACCATAAACTAAAAAAGGATATCTATTTAATGCATAAGGATAACCTCCAGAATAACCTCTTGACTCTGAAATCTCTCAGCCCTGACACTTTATTTTGTCTCATTTCTCGCTTTCCTCTTTCAGTCAAGAAAGCTTTTCAATCAATGATGCCAGCTCCTGGCTCATCTCCAGGAGTCCTGTCCCACTTTGCCAGGGAGATTCACACCCCTGGGAGCCATATCCCACATAGTGGGGAGGACAGTGAGTTCACCTGCCAGATTGGCTTAGAGAAAGCGGCCATGTCTGAGCAACAAAAGAGGTTCTCTGGGTGACTCTTAGGCATAATAATAAGTAGGCTTAGCCTCTCCTTTGCAGGAATAAGTTTCATAGAGGCAAGCCCCAAAATTGAAGGCTCAGTCTATTGAATTGGTTGTCCCCACTGCTTGCAGGAATATCAGGAATCCCCCAGATAAAGAAGTTTAATATTTCCTCCTTTTTCCCCAGTCCCCCAAGGGGATTTTGCAAATACTTTTTTATTCTCTGCTCAAATTATTCTGGGATGTATATCCCTGAATCTCTTTTCTCTACCACAGTTATTTCTTGAGAACACCCCACCTTCTCATGCTTCCATGACCCTCCCTATGTCTGAAATGCCTTTCTCTTCCTTGTTTGGCCAATTTCTGTCCATCTTTGAAGGGCCAGGTAAAATGTCACTTCCTCTGCAAAGTCTTCCTTGACTGCCCAAGGAGAATTAATTGCTTCCTCATCATTGTTCAGTGCATGAGAATTACACATACTTTTATTACAGCACTTACCTCATTGAATTGTGGTCCTCCTTGTCTCCTTTGTGAACTCCTCGACCACTAGGACAATGTCTCATTTGTTCTCCTATCCTCAGCATCTAAAACAATGCCTGATGCATAGGTATTTAAAAAAAAAAAAGGTTGACTTTCAATGTGACTGCAAGGAAAGAAGGGATCTGAGCCATCTTTTCTCCCAATTTGCAATTTAAAACTAAGCAATAAATGTGACTGTGTGATTGTGAAAATCTTGTATCTGATGCTCCTTTTATCTACGGGATAGACAAATGAGTGAAAAATATGGATTAAAAATAAATAAATCATGGGGGAACAAATGTTAAAATAAATTGAGTAGATTGAAATACTAGTGATCAATGAAAGGGAGTAGTAAAGGGTATAGAAAAAATAGGGGAACAAAGATTAAAATATACTGGGTAGATGGAAATATTAGTGGTCAATGGCGGGTAAGGGGTATAGTGGGTATGAGTTTTTTCTTTTCATTTCTTTTTCTGAAGTGATGAAAATGTTCTAAGAAATGAGCATGGTGACGAACGTGCTACTATGTGATGTGATAATATTGTGAGCCACTGATTGTACACCACGTATGGAATATTTGTACGTTAAGAATGTTCGTGTTTGGATGTTGTTTGGGTTTGACAATAAAAAGAAAAAATCCTGAGTAACAATATTGACACATGCTACAATACAGGTGAGCCTTAAAACAGATGAGTAGAACATATGGAATAAAAGTAAATAATAGGGGGAACAAATGTTAAAATAAATTTAGTTTGAAATGCTAGTGGTAAATGAAATCGAGGGGTAAGGGGTATGGTATGTATAGTTCTTTTTTCTGTTTTTGTTTTTTTTCTTTTTTCTGAGTAGATGCAAATATTCCAAGAAATGATCATGATGATGAATATGCAACTATGTGACGATTTTTGTGAATTACTGATTATATCTGTAGAACGGAATGATCAAAATAGGAATGTTTGCGTTGGCCTGGTGTTTTCTGGTATTTAAAAAAATAAAATTAAAAAATTAAAAAAAAAAAAAAACAATGAAGGAAGTCAGACAAACACAAAAGAACACATATTATAAGATTCCATTCACGTGAAATGCCCAGAATAAGCAAATCCTTTGAGAAAGTAGATTAGTGGTTGCCTGGGACTGGGAGGGAGGGGAGTAGAGAGTGACAGCTAATGGGTATGTGGGTCCTGCAGGGGGTGTTGAAAATGTTCTAAAATTGACTGTTGCACAAGTCTATGAATGTACTGAAAACCATTAACTCGTACACTTTCAATGGATGAATTGTATGGTATGCAAATTATCTCTCAACAATGCTGTTATTGAAAAAAAAAAACAAACCCTCAGCAACTCCTCTCTCCATGTCTGATTCAAAGGGCTGGGTGTGAATGTGGAGGGGTATATTGGGAGGGTAATGGGGGGCTGTCTTGGGAAAGGCAGGGCAAGAGGGGAAATAAAGTTGAGTTCTGATAATGGAAAGGGCCACAGAATATTTCAGCTGGAGGGGTTCCAGTGAAATGGAAACCACTTCAGTGAAACCAGATTTGAGCAGAAAAGACTGAGGTTAGCTTGAGAAGGATGGAGTTTTGCTTTGAAACTGGCGATTGAGGTTTGAAACTGGTAACTCCTCACTTGAACTGGGAATCTTTAAAGGGAAAAGAATTATGATAATATATCTAGGTTGAGGCTGAAATTCTGATACACTTAGTCTGGAAACCAGGGTCCCTAAAGTAGGCAGCTTGAAAGGAAGGGCTGCTCTCCTCTCCCCCACCCCACCCCCTCGTGCCCCGCTGGGGGGTGATATGTCATAGAGCTGGGTTCCTGGCCTCTGGCTCTGTCACTCACCAGCTGCATAGTCTTGGGCTAGTCACTCAGTCTGTTGGTGCCTCTATTTTCTCTACTGTAAAATGGGGCTAATAATTGTGCCTTCCTCTTAGGCTGTTGTAAATAGTAAATGAGACGATATGTGAAGTACTTAGAATAATGCCTAGTACATAGTGAGTTCGAGAAGAGAGTGAGTTTGAGTGACAGGATAATGTCTGAGGCCGTGAAACAGTTGCTGAAGAAGTGGGGTGGTCTCTGCCAGATCCAGGGCACATTCAGGGAAGAGGCAGCAGCTGGCTAGGGATCGGGGTGGTGGCTGGGAAACAGTCTGAAAAGAGTTAGCAGCCTCATTGCTCAACCTGCCACGGGGGCTCAGACTTCCTGTTTTCATCTTTTTAGAGCCTCCCTGCTGCAGCAGCACTTGCCTGGGCAGGATCGCTGTTGGCCCCTGGGGAGAAATGCAGGGGCTGAGCAACAACTCAGCCTGGGCTGGGCCGCTTAGCTTCAAATCATGCCTTTTATTTCCCAGCAATTCTGGTTCTCACAATGTATTCCAATGCAATCCTGGGGGTAGAAGAGGGGAGGGGATTCCCATTCAATTCTACAAGATTTTGCATAGTTTTGTAACAATATCCACCATTTTTGTGCTTTTGCTAACTGCCAGGATTATGCAAGAGAATGATGAACTCATGAATCCTTCTAACAACCCTAAGAAGAAAATTTTTTTTTCCCCAGTTGAGGAAACTGAAGAGAGACTTCTCCAAGTCACAGAGCTGGCATGAGAGCCAGCATTCTAGTCCAGGCTGCCTGACTCCAAACTCCGTTCCCTGCACCACTGCATATCCCGTACTATGTAAAGCAACATGCTAGATTACAGGGATTAGAAAACCGAATCTTCTGGAGCATTGGCCTCCAGGGGCCCAGTTTAGGGAACCTTCTGAACAAGAAGCCCAGGAAATACCTCACATCCCCAGAATTCCACTCAGAAAAAGGTGGTTATTCATGCAAAGAACTCATGGTGACCACGTCTTGAACTTTCTGGACCCTTTGCATATTCTGACCAATTGTATCTGAAGGTATCAGGGATGCGTATCAGAAACACCCTGAGAACTTTCAAAAATAGATGGCCCTGGCACCAACCCTGACTTTCGAAATCAACATCCCTCTGGGTAGATCATAGGCATGTATATATTTTTAAAAGGTTCTCAGGTGACTTGGTTAAGAAACATTGCCAAAAAACATTAACACAGCTTGGAAAGTCCCATATTTTGGCATCTAAATCTCCCAGGCTGCTTTCAGGTTCTGAATCGGTGTCACTGCCCATTAAGACATGACCTAGCCTTAGACTCTGAACCCCCCCCCCCAAACCTAGAGATCATCCTAAATTGCATTAACATGCGGAAAAAACTCAGCACCAGCCCCACACAACGACGGGAAATTATGTTTTCTGGGAGTTGAGCTGGGCTGGAATTTTGGATCAACAATGTTCCCCCATGGATGTGCGCTCCTCCACAGAAGTCAGCCCAGTGATGTTGGGAGCAGAGTGAAAAGAATATGGTTGGGGCTAATCCTAGAGACAACCAGCATGGATGTTTGTACAAGACGTGCAATGCACAAGGCTCCAGTTTAAGCAGGCAATTGGGGGCAGAACCAAGCTGCAGGACCCTAGTTCGGGGCACCTTTTTATACCTTATTTGCTCTGGAAGGCCTGCTCTACAACTCTCCTGGCCTCTACTTCCCAAAGCCCCATTACGCCTAGATGTGGAACCCCATAAGAAATTCTGGGGTACATACCATCATCATCATTTTCCACTTTTTTCTGCTCCCCAACTCCCTCCCATAGAAGCACCAGGGAGAAGCCAAAGTCTTCAGAAAAATCACATTTTATTGATCACCTTTATTCAAAATTACAAAAATAGATATAAATAAAAATAGCAAGATATAATTATTAAATATTCAGTGTACAGGGGTGGTCCTCGCCCCACCCAGTGAGGATTGGATGAACTGGGCTGGAAGGTCAGAAGGGATAACTGGCCATAAAGGGACATCTATGTGAATGTGAAACTGAGACATTTAGTGCTGATCACAGGCCATACCCCGGTCTGATCTATTCACAGGCATCATCACATGAGAGAATCAAGAGGCCTGGGAGTGACCCATGACCTCTCCAGACAGTCCACAGTTTAGGGAAATAGCTGGACGAAGTCAGACACAGGAACACACCAGCTACTCACTCAGGCTGACACCTACAGCCCATGCACAAGTGCTTAAACAGACACACACATAAATAATATTTCCTGAGACATTCATAGAATGCCAGAGCCCTTCCCTTGATTCAGTAGTGCCTCTACTCCCCAGGCTGCTGCTCCCACATTGGCCAACCTCCTTCAAGAGACCTCAGCTCTGCTGCACTTCCTATTTGGGAAACTGTTCATTTCCCAACAGGGTGCCTCATGAGTGCCCATGGTTGGAGGAGCTGTCTCTCCTTCTGACCATGCACAGGAGATGCCACTTTTAACTCCAGAAAGTTCTGGTCCAGAAAAAGGCAAAACTACCAAACAAAACCTTCTGAGTTGAGACCACCCTTCCACCCTGGCCAGCCAGGGGGGTTCTGGGTGGCCAACACCCAGGTCCATATCTGAGAGTAAAGCTCACCCTGGTGGGCAGCACAAGCAACAAACATCTCTGCAGAGTGTATCTTCCCCAGACTTCCATATGTCTGGTGGAGATGGCCCCGCTGCATAAACGACGGTCAGCGTGGGAGGGGGTGGTGCCCATTTCCTCCCCAGCTCCCTGGCAGCCCTCAAAGGCCTAGGTCGTTCGCCTCTTCCCTGATGTGAGTGCGGATCCAGGGCAGGAACTGTGAGACCCTTGTGTAGACGCCCGGTTTGTTCTTCAAAGCACATCCTTCTCCCCAGCTCACAATGCCGGTCAGAGTCAGGCGGCCATGACTAGAGCAGACCAGAGGTCCACCCGAGTCTCCCTGGGAAGCCAAAGACACAAAAGATGAGCTCAGGAGAAGTGGGGAGTGGGGAGATGTGGCTCTTTGTACCACCACCCAACCATGCCTAGAGCAAGATGGAAAGTTTCCTAAAGTTCTTTAGTGTCTTCTTCATTTCCTATCATAAGTTCAAAACTCTCTGCTTGGCTTTCAAAGCCTCCTTCCCTGCTACCATTCCATCCATACTCCCAGATGCTACTTCCCCTCCCCATCCTGGACAATGCCATGCTTACTCTCATTTTTGCACCTTTCACTGGATATACCCTCCTTTCTTCTCTAGCTCCTCAAACCTCTAACAGGTTACATTCTCCATAAGCCTCCACTCCCTCACCATCCAGTCTGCACTTCCCTCCCTTCCTAAACAGCTGATTGCTTATACTACACAGAACACTCTTCTATTGTTTCCTCTATCTTATGGTCCCTGCCCCAATCTGAAGTGCCCAACTCAGAGCCAGACTCAGTGGAGATTTTCAGTAAACACATAGGACTCTTTAAACCCCTAAGACCTGAGCCCTAGATTCTGGCTTCTTGGGGCTTTGGCTGGACACAGGTCCCTCAAAGTTGACAAGCCCAGGAGCCCTAGGGAGATTTGAAGGTGCTAGAGGGAGAAGTTTGGAAATCTCACCTTGCAGGAATCTGTTTCCCAGTGTGGGTCAGCAGCACACAGCATTTTGGTGGTGACTTCAGAGCCATAGTAGTGGGGTTGCTGACACTCCTGGTGGGAAATCAGCTTCACAACAGTCATTTTCAGCTGGTCTGGATATAAATAGTCCACTAGACGGAGGAAACAGGGAGGACTTTGGGTTAAGATGGATCTTCCCAGTTCTCCACCAGAACCCTCTGCCAGGGAAGGAACCACATAGCGTCCCTTACACTTTTCCCATCCAAATATGAGCCTTTACCATACTTATGGTCCTTTCACCACCACCCTCCATCTGTTTCCTTATATGGCTGGTCACTCCCTAAACAAAGCTCCCCACACCAACCCCAGAACCCATTTGCTGCCTCCAGTATGCGCCCATCTCTAACTTCATGGTCCTCCTTGGGTAAAGCTGAAGTCACCTTCTGATGACAACATTCCTCAAACCCCCATCAGCCAGGCCCAAAATGTCACTTACAGGGATTCTCTCTACCAAAGCCAGTGATCTCACAGCTTGCACCAAAATGGACATCATTATACTGCATGGGCAGGCAGATGGTCTGTATGGACCGGGATGGCTGCGCACACTGGCTCATGTTGGAACGGATCTTCAGCAAAGCTGCAAGAGGCAGGGGAGGGGCGTGGCGTCAGAGGGGAAAGATCATGACCCGGTCAGGTAGCCACCACCTTTCCCCTCCAAACGCTGAGAGAGTGGCCTAGGTTAAGGTCTGAGATCATCTAAGAGGTCTGCTGGTAGCTAGTCATTTGGAACAAGAAGCCTCCCTTGCCCCACGCCCCTAGAGCTTTTTTCCAGCTGCTGTCAAAGACTGAGATACCCAGACCTGCAACATAAAGGTGGTTTCCTGGAAAATGCCCCAGCTGAGGGAGGAAGCCTGAGATCCACTACTTGCCAAGGCCTACATCTTAGTAGAAGAGAGGCTGCATCTATCAGGAAGGGGTTTCTTTTTTCTAATTTACATTAATGGGATTTTCAGTCCAAGCCATATGCCTGTGGGGCCACTTCCACTCAGAGGTGCCTATCAGTTGGGGAAATTCAGGAACTGGACAGAAGAGCACCTGGTCCCTCATATTCTTTTACTCTGAACCCTTCTCCGCCATCCCTTTGTTGGGTAAAGCAGAGTCTTCAAGTCCTCCCAAAACCTCAACTTCCCACTTGGGTCTCCCCCTGGACCCCGCTTTCTCTAGCCATCATCACATCGGTTGAGGGTTTCCCACGCACCGATATCATTGTGATGAGCAAGTGTCTCAGCACTGTAGTCTTCATGCAAGATGACCTCTTCCACTTCAAACTTCATCTCCCCAGGCGTGTTGGAATTAAGCATCGATTGACCCAGGTAGACAATGTAGTCCTTTTTTAGGTCATTGCTGTAGGAGGTGAGATATGTCAGACGTTCTGATCATGGAAGAGACCCTGTCACTTCTCCCTTCCCATCACAGCAGTTTCAGAATGTGACTTGTCCCTGCGGCCCATGGGCTGAGGTGAGAGAATGGAAGTAGAATCCTTGGCTGGGAAGGAGAAAGGGATCTATGCATTTGGGGTGGGGCAGGGGTATCACCAAGAAGAGGCTGAGGGACATACATGAAGCAGTGTGCGGCACTGACGACCCAGCAAGGACTGATGAGGCTGCCGCCGCACAAGTAGGTAGTGGAGCCTCCCCGGTGCCTCTTATGGATGGCTGCAAACCAGGGCTGGTTCTCGATGGTGGTGAACTCTCCCCCGACAATCTTAAAGCGGGGCCGTACAGCCTTCTGGCCACACTGAAATTCTGGTTTTGCTGGAGAAGGGGAGGGTTTTTTACCTGGAGGAAAAGAGATGCACGTCTTGGGAAGGCAGATAGGGTCAAGTGTCCCCTCTCTGACCTCCCAGTTCTGCAGGGCCAGGGAGGCCTCCCCGCTCATCCCTCCTCTGATGGAACAAGGGGACATGCAGAGACTTTGCCCACCCTTGGTCATAAACAAGTCAGTGACACTCACCAGGAGAGCAGTCATTCACCATGCACTCTTGGACGAGCTGCTTTAGGCCGACCTGCACGTAGCACCAGGGCCGCCTCTGATGGTTGGGGTTCCTGGCAACAGAGAGAGGTGGGGGGCATCATTCCAGTCCAGAATGCCTTTCCTGTGTCCTCCCCTCCAGGGAAATTCCAGCCAGAGGTCTTGCTTTTCTGGGGCTATGGCTAGCATTCTGGGGCAGAGGGGTCAGTAACAAGGGTTTCTGTGAGGCCATGGAGAAGGCTCCTGGTCCTTGCTGTCCCAGCTCACCTGCAGTAATTATGTTTCCCCAGGCCCAGGTGAACAGCGTCAGGTCTGTGGGCATGGTATGTTTTCAGAAGGACACTGGCAGAGTTCCAGGCCAGGCAAGGCCGGCCCATAATGTCGACATTGTCCTTCCCTCGGTAAGTGTGACCATTCCCCTGATAGCAGGTTTGCGATGCATCTGTGGAAGGATATAAGGATGAGAGAATATTAGAGAGAGGAGAAAGTCCAGATGGTCATATTAGAGATCGTGCAGAGCCTCAGGTGGTTACTGATTTAGCAGAAAACAGTGGAAAGGGTCTCCCCTTCCAGCCCCATCTCGCGTATGCAGCCACTGTTTCATGAGACGGTGTGTATGTGTGTGTTCAGGTTTGGCCATGTATATTACAAAAGGATGAAGATGCCCCATCTCACCTCCCCTCCAGCCCCTCACTACTGCCTGCTCTTGCATCCCACCATCTCCTCCTACCCTGAAATGTGTGCTGCCCCCATCTCCCCACTTAGTGTCGGGATCCCCATACCTATCTCGCAGTGTTCCCCTTGGAATTTCTTTGGGCAGTTGCATCGCTGAATGTTGGAGAAGTACTTGTAGGACACACATGTTCCTCCGTTCTGACAGCCACAGTTCACTGGAGAGCACAAAGGTGAGGTCAGCCAAGGACATGGAAGGAGGCATAGGGGGAGCCAGCCCTGCAGCCAGGATAGGGAAGGGCTGCCCCCTGAGGCTCTTCTAAGATGTCTGTGCCGCCAAATACTGTACAAGGGGTGGGTACTTACATGCACCAGATGCTCGACGCAGTTCTTGGCTGCCCTGGAAGATATGAGGGGAGGGGAGCAAGGGTCAGCAAACTCTCCATACACCTGGAACTCCAGTCCCCAAATCCATTCTCCCCTTAGGCTCCCTCTTTCCTCAGCCTGTCCTTATTTAACTTGCCCTCAAAGGGAAGCTCATGGGTTTCCAGTAGAGAAATAGAGCAACTCAATCCAGCATCATACATCAGGGGCTGGCAGGCTGTAGTGTAGCAGCCCTGAGGCTTATTTCTCCCTTGTGGGCAAGTGCACTCCCCCTTGGTTCCATCTCTCTAGAGGTCCCCACTGCCACACCTGTCCTATTTTCCGGAGGTGTGGCCCTGCCACTGAAAGAATCCTAACTTAAGTTTCCTTTGCAGCCCCTTCCTTCCCCTGAAGCTGTTATGGGATCCCCTGAACAAGCAAGTCCCCTCCCACCACCAGCGCTCAAAGCAAGCAGAGGAGTCACTCACTTCGGAGTCGCTCATAACAGGGGCGCAGAGGAGTAGGCACGCCAGCAGGACCCTCATGGTGGCAAGCTTGGGGCTCTAAACTGCGTCTCTGCAAGGGAAGGAGAAGTAAGGGGAAGAAGTGGCAGAGGGAGAAAGTGGGCTTTTGGCAGGAGAGGAACCCTAAGATCCCGCGGTAACCAGGCTCCCCAGGCCCGCGGTCTCCGGGGACTCCGGGCTCCCGGTGCGGCAGCCCGGACCCGCACCCGCAGCCGGACGCGGGGGCACGCGGAGCGCGGGGACTGCTGGCAGCCACGGGACCCGCCCGGCAGCCGGGTGTTGGGGTGGAAGGGAGGCGCGCAGAGCCGGAATCGGCTGCATCCCAGGGCGGTCTGCACTCACCGATGGCAGCGACCGGAGGGACGCGGGGCCGGGAAGGCTGGGGAGAGGTTGACACTCTGCCGAGTTCCGGGGCTCCGGGTGTCGGCACTGTGCTGTGGGCCCCGCGCGCGGGCCCTATATTAGAACCCGCCTCGGCTGGCCCCGCCCCCTCCGGAATCGCCCGCCCCCTCCCTGCCCTCCGCTCCCCTGGGGCGCGCCCCGGCTTGGACCCCGCGTGCTTCCGCATTTTTTTTTTTTTTTTAACATCCATAATTTCGAGATAGCATGGTCTTTATTTACACCATTTTACTTGTAGCCGAAGTTCTGAACAGTTTCGTGCAAACATTTAAAAACCTGGCAAATGAATCATAAAACCTGATGTGGGCTCTTATGTTTCTTCGGAATAAAATTGCACATCTTAAGAAGATGCAGTTTATTATATTAGTTTTCCTGCTTTAAAATGCTTGTCACCTAGGAAAGTAGCTGGAAAACAAGAGCATCTGCAGAAGTGCTCCGGCAATGGTGACCGAGAGTGGAAGCAGCGCGCTCCCTCGGGCGTGGGTACCAGCGAGGTCTGCACGGACGGATCGAGAGGCATCTACAGGCGTCGCCCCCTCCTCCCGTTCCGCTGGCTCTAGGGGCAGAGGGGCCGGAGTTGAGAGAAGGAGAGGCGATCTCCGGAGACTTCCTTCCCCCAGCCCAGCTCCAGCGCCTGTTCCCGGGTCCCCTAAATCAGCGCTTCTCCAACCTTTCCACCCTCCCGCCCTCAACGCCTCAGAGAAGCCCTTAGTGTCTCCGGGGTTTGGGGACTCCGCCTGTGGCTCACACCAGTGGCTTCAGGCCCACACTGTTGATGCACTCTGTTGCAGAGCTGATTTTTTTTTAAGGAAGTTCCTATTAGGGATCAATTTATTTGCTGGGCCAGAGTCTCCTGGCAGAAAAAACTGGTTCATAAAGACGATGGCATTGTAAAGTCTTATTAACATAGTCAGTAGGAAGTTTCCAGCCCCTCCTCTGGGGGAACTGGAGAACGAGGAAGAGAGGAAGATTTATTTTTCACTGTCTGCCCTGGGCCAACATCTTACCCTTTTTAAGTTCTTTAAAACCCACTCTCTGTATCACCGATTCCAAAAAGATAAACAGAATTTTATATATATATATATAGTATTCTGTCTTCATAGAGCCTTGTTTTTATTAACATGAAAATAATTGCTTATCAAACAAAATGGGCTTCCATAAAGATGGACCCGCCCTTCCTGCCCACACACGCCTGCACACACACACACCCATGCACACATCCCTCCTGCACACACACACACCCATGCACACATCCCTCTGGCACAGCTGGAGGAGCGCAGCAGGGTCTCCGGTCCAGGCATCCACCCCATTCCTTTACCCTAGTGTCAGGACCCTGGGCTTGAGGTCACTGCAAAACCATCCAGCAGGACTGATTCCCTTCATGGGATGGGAGAGGACAGAGTGCCTGCAACTCACCAGGGGCCAAAGGCTTGTTCCCTCTTTCTTTCTTTCTTTCTTTTCTTTTCCTAAGAATTTTGATTGTTGAATTTTGATTTACTTAAGCCCATTTCTATGCAGAAATGAAATGGTTAGCTCCGTGGGAAAAATTCTTGGTCAAGGCCTCTACATTTTTTTCAATTTTTTTTTTTAAGTACAAAAACTTTCAAACATGCAGCGACGTTTAAAGAATTTTACAGTGTGCAATCATATGTTGCACCCTCTTTCTGCTTAGGCTTGCAATGTTTTGCTCCCTGGCAAACCTGGGGTTGGAGTCTGGATCCACGTGAGAGGGGCAAAAGGAGGGTGGGGAGATAGTTGGGAGGGCAGGAAGGAGGAAGGCCAGTTTGATCCACCCCTACCAGAGGTCTCTGAGACCCGGGTTGCTCAGGATGCCTGCCCCTGGGGGGGGGGGGGGGGGGGAGTGCAAGTTAACCATTCTGTTTTCAGGAGCAGCTGACCTCCGGAGAGAGTTCTTTTGTGCTGGGCTGAGCCACCAGGTACCCAGCAATGGACTGAGTCAAAAGGGCCTTAGAGTCAGGCTCCCTACTTCCTCTAAAACACTGTGGCAGGTTTTGTTTGCTTTTAAGAACCACGCTAATTGTAAATAAACGTGATAAAAATGTTAACAGATATGTTACAGCCTGAGAACTTACCCCGAAACTCCTAGGTTAGTTATCAGGAAATTCCCAGAAGCCTGTCGTGATTCACGCTACTCCAGTAGCTCTCATGACTCCAGATTACTTGGCTGGAGGCTGTCATGCTGATTCGCAGAGCACGATGACCTCATTTCCTCTTGGACGAAGAGGGTTGGAGACCGTTATGCACCATGATGCCCCCTTCCCCCTCTTTCTCCCCTGTTGTCTCTTTACCTGGTTGAACAATCCTAATGCCTCCAAGATTTTACAGAACTGCTTTTTTCAATCTCTGAGCTCTCCGTGGCCATCTTTTGGTACACAGTCAGTGTTAGATTTTCATTCTTTGAGGGCAAAGATCATATCTTAAATGGCTTTGTCTCTTCCTCAGCACTTGGTACCTGCTTTGTTCACACAGATGCTTTGATATGAATGAATCAGTGAATGAATGGGTACAGAGTACACTGAGGTGCCCTGAAGGGAAGGAAGATTTCCTCCATTCTTCTTTCCTTCCCATAAAGAATAATACCTCAGGATAGTTTAGGATGTAGGCTGAGATTATCATGCCCATCTTGCAGATGGGGAAGATGAGGTGGAGAAAAGATATGTAACAGATCAATTGTGGAGCAAGTACTAGAACCCAGCTATTCTGATTCTTGTTCCTGAGCCCTATACCTCCCTGCATCCATAAAGAGAGGGATACAAGACAGAAGGCTATGAAGAGAAAGGCCTGGTATGAAAGACATTCTAGCTTAGGGAGCCCTCCTGCCCAGCTTTGGAGACCTCCTTCCAGGAACACTGCTTGAGCTACGGGTCCCGAATTTCTGTGAGGCCCTTGCTGTACTATGAGTTCGTTACTAGCATGACCAAGAACTGTCTTGGTGGTTTAGGCTCTCTGAAGTTTCTGTGGAGGGTGAGAGAAGAGAGAACTGGATATGTGATGTCATTCTGTTCCTGACTCCAGGAGAAACCCACCAGCCCCCTGGCCCCTGTGTCTCAGGGAATCCAAACCTTTTGAGTCAGATGTGGCAATGGAGATTGACAGAGGGGCCCTCTTTCCAGGAACTTCTCTTTAAAAAGCAGGCACATACCAGATGTATAAGGAGGACCAGGTATCTGGACCTGACCTTGATACTGTGTCCAAGAAACTGGGGTCCCTGAAGGGCTATATACTCTGATCAGCAGGAACCAAAGGGAACTTAACACCTGGTCACAGTGTGTATTCCTGGGTTGCTCTATTACTGTTCAGCATGGTACTGTAAAAAGACCATAATGTCTGACCTCAGCTCTGCCACATATAGTTTGTATGTCCTTTAGGCAAGTCACTTAACTCTCTTGAGCTCAGTTCCCCTGCAAAATGAGGCAACCTTACAGACTGGATGAAATCATGCCGTGTGTGAAAGCATTCATTCTTTCCTTTATTCATTTTATTCAGTATTTATCATGGGCCTACCAGGCACAGTTCCTGACTCTAGAGCTAGAAGATGAGCTTTATAAATTATAACTCCTACCCCTAGTGCCTGCCTTTGCTTCCCAGCAGTGGCTATATTGGCCCTGAAGACCAGGTCATTCTGAGTCCATCCCAGGATTCCAGTCAAGTGGGGATGCTATGTCCTTGGCTGGCCGTTCCCAGCAGCTGGGTAGCTGAGACATACATCTGCATGTGCTGCTCACACCCACAGTCCTGACTACCGTTCCTTCCCTTCCTCTTCTTTGGCTCATGTGTGGCCTGAAACTCTTCTTTTCCTCCTATACACAGGGCAGAAAGACTCCTCAGCAGTTCTCGATAGGGGACCCTGAGGGCTGGTTACACAATTTCCTTGAGTCTGAGGACTCCCTTCTCCCCACATGTTTACTGCCAAAGGTCAAGATGGCTGGGCAGTGGCGGGCAGTGGCCAGTACTAAAAGCCATTTCTCAGGCCTATAACATGATAGATTTGATGATGGAGCTGGTAGGTCCCCAGTGGCCTGTGGAAAGGGAGTAAAACCACATTCTTGCTTCCTTACTCATGGAAAGCAAAGTGCCTAGGGGCTGGACACTGAGGTTATTCTCTGTCGTCAATAGCACTGTGAAGGGGTCCAAGTTGGTCCTTCAGCTTATGACCTCCCACCCTTCCTCTCTCTTTTCTGCCTTTTCCCTCTTTCCTCACCATCTTGTGGCCTGATTCCTAGTCCCTCCCTGTCCTGTCAGCTCAGACCTCTTCATAAATGTCTTGAAACTTGGCCAAGACCCAGTTACAACATAAGTCAAGAATTGATTTCCTTAAAGACTGTTGGTCTTGACTTTTCAGACCTTCTGGATCTGAGTCTCCACCACTGGGTGGTACCAAAATCAGGTACTAGCCCTAGAACTTCTGCTTAGAGCTCAGGTTACCATGCTGGATGACAAAATCCTGCTTAATTGGGAGCTAAGGAATAAAGGGCTGGAATGAGAAACCTTAGAATGGTGGGCTTGCTGAAAACTGTCAAAGAAGTCAATAAATTAGGGAAATATGTTCAGCCAGAAGTTGATATAACTTAAAAACCCTGTCTAGAAGAAAGCCAACATAAGATCCATAATCCATAGGACATATAATCTCATGTGCTTATAGTTCTTCCAAGACACAGTCTATATGCTGCTTTGTCTTTAAAGCAATGCAAGCACTTCCCTTTCCATTCTACAGAGCAGAAAATAGAGGCTAATGAAGGGAAGTGAATCATCTCAGTTCATTCACTGAAAATGATGAGATTCTAATATTTTGAGGAACCTCATGACACATTTCCACCCTCTCTCCTTGTATTCTGAATCCTGGGTTCCTCCCTTCCTGACCACCCTTATCCCCACCCTTTGTCTCTTTGTCTTTCCACCCACCTGCGGAGGGTCCTTCTTTCCTCTAGCAGTGACTGTCTCAGTTTGATGAGCCTTAGAGGAAAGTATGGAGTGACTGAGCCCTGGGAAGAGGACAGTTTCCTTTCAGAAGGAGCTATAGGAAGAAATGTATGGATATCTGTGGGACGAAGGAGTAGGGACATGGCAGGGACCTCTTGAGATAGTTGAGTAGGCATCGTGCATGGACAGAACAGTGAGTATGTAGGTGACTTCCTAGCCAGGATGTTCCTTGTTTAGTCTGGGAACAGTAATGATGGGCAGTGGGACAGGAACTAAAGAAGAGGACGTCTTATCTCTCCAAGGGGGATATTATAATGTATCCCTTTTTGAAGACAGATAAGAATAATAATGGCCCACTTTTATTTGCTTCACATTCATTTTCTTTTTAAATCTTAACAACAGCCTGTTAAGGATGGTACTATTAATAGCACCATTTTATGGATGAGAAAACTGAGTGAGGTTTACAGGGTTTGAGCAATTTACCCAAGGTTTCATTATAGGTAAATGGTAGAATTGGCGCTCATACCAGACCTGGTTGATTGAAAGGGTCTGGAGAACTATCTCTGAGGCTGTATCACATTCAATCAGGAAGGTGGGATGCTTGGCCTTTTAGCTGTGAATCTTCCTACTTCTAAGCCAGGGTGGCATCCCAGGGAAGCTCCAGATGTTCAAATCATGTCTGCATTGGTCCCAACGTGCCCAACTTGGGCTAGACTTTGAGAAAAGTGCTCTTCCCTTTGATTATTGAATCTGCTGGGTCTGGTCAGGGAACATGTTCACTGGGTCTTCTGGCTGTGCTTATATATCTGTGTGGGTTCCTGGAAATATCAATGCCCAGTCTTCCTTTTTCAAAAGCATTTATTCACCCATATTTACATGATGGGGATGCTTTAGAGTTTTTCTATAAATAGCATCTATTTATCGAGCATGCATTTATTTAGCAGGCACTGGGCTAATCTTTTTGTATGCATCATATCATTTAATCCTCAATGAGGGAGATACAATATCATCCCAAATTTATGGATAAGGAAACTGAGATCTGAAAGGTTAAATAACTTACCCAAGTCAATAAGCCAATACCTGGCAGGTCAATCCCACATTTCTGGCTCCAAAGCCTGTGTTATTAACCATTAAGCTAATATTGTCCCTTTACCCCTGCCTAAGAAAATGAATATCCTATTGAGTAGGTGCCCAGGTATCTGAAATGATAAAAATCCACTAATGTGTTTTCCAAACTTGTCTGTTTATAAGTGTCACTTTGCTTGAAGGTTATCTTAAAATATATAGATTTTCAGATTACTTTATTGGACTCTCTGATTCATTAGGTCCAGGAATCTGATGCTTATTATGTACTGCATAAAATTCTTATCACCAAACAAGTTTGGAAAAAATGTCAGATAAGGCATATCCTGGGAGTGTTGATTTATTTTGTCACCTGAAATGCCTAGTTAAACCACAAACTTTTTATTTACTTGGGCTTTTACTCCAACTCCATCCTTTGAAATGGGAACCAGAGGGTAATACAGAGGTGGAAAAGGCCCTGGGACTGGAAGGCAGATTCTGGCAATTTTCCCCAGACAAGAATGAATCAAGGAAGGGGGATGTACACCTAAGAAGCTTGTGCCAACTGAGCCGCCCCAAGGCAACTTTTCTAAAGAATCTATTCTCAGAAAGTTAATTGCTTCAGCACTTCTGTACTTGTTCTTTTTTTAGATTCCCAGTGATAGTTTCATTTAAAAAATGCCAACCAGATGGCTAAACTGAGGGACTTTTCCACATAAAGACTAAAAGAGCTTGGAATTTCTCTTCCATGGCCACTCAAAGTCACAGCAATGGTTGAGAAATTGGCTTCCCCATGACATAAAGACAAGTGGGGGAAACTGAGTAGAGGTTAGAAATAAGCCATGTTGGGGATACCTGTACTTACTAGTACAGGCTTTGATTCCCGGTGCCTGCCCATGCAAACAAAAAAGTCATCAACCATTAAACATTCTGACCACTGATCATAAATGCAGTGATGTTCCTTTCTTTAGAGAAAGCAGACTATAAAGTAAGAGATTTCCTGCATCTGAACAAACCTGAAAGGATGGTTCAGGTTGGGATTGGTGGACAGCAGGGAGAGAGTCCAGACAGGAGTACTAGGAAAAGTCAGGCAACCAGGTATGAAAATTGTACATATTGCAGAGAGTAAAGCTATTTTGTGTTTAACTGTGTATGTGTGCATGTGTGTACATGTATACAAGCAATGAGAACTCTGGCCTGAATAGAGAGAGTTTATGTTGGAGAGATAAGTGCAGATAGGTAGGATGAGGTCAGATTATAAAGGGTCTTAAAATCCAAGTAGAAGAGTCTATACCTGATACTATGGACTCCAGGAAGGCATTGTAGGTTCTTAAACAAATATTTTTTAATTTTGAAATAATTTCAAATTTACATGACAGTTGCAAAAATAATATAAACCCCATACAGTCAGAACTCCAACATACCCCCACTCCCCCAGATACCCAAATCTACCATTTAACATGTGGCCAACTTTCCCATATCATTCTCTCTCTCTATCTACCTATCTATTTCTAAACATCCTGTGAGCAGGATGTATGCCTCATACTCCTTGAACACATAATACTTCCATGCACATTTCCTACAAGCAGGAATATTCACTTATGCAGTCACCTCAAGTGCAATTATCAAGTTCAAGAAATTTAACATTGATATAAGGCTAACACTCTACATGCCAGTTTTTCTTATGTGCCAATAATGTCCTTCTGAGCCTCTTCTCCTTCATTCTTAGACCTCATCTTGTAACCTGTACTTGCATTTAATTGTCATTACTCTTTAGTTTCTCTTTCATTCTTTCTTTTTAATTGTGGAAGCACGTGTACAACATAAATCTTCCCTTTCTAACCCTTCCCGAGTGTGCTGGTTTGAAAGGAAGTATGCCCCCTAAGAAAAGCCATGTTTTGATATAAATCCCATTTCTAAAAGGTAGAATAATCCTTATTCAATACTGTATATTTGAAACTGTAATGAGATCATCTCCCTGGTTGATGTGATTTAGTTAAGAATGGTTGTTAAACTGGATTAGGGGATGACATGTCTCCACCCATTTGAGTGGGTCTTGATTAGTTTCTGAAGTCCTATAAAAGGAGAATGAGAGATTCAGAGAGATTCAGAGAGAGTGACACTACGAAGCAGAGAGTCCTTCAGCCAGCGATCTTTGGAGATGAAGAAGGAAGATGCCTCCCGGGGAGCTTCATGAAACAGAAAGCCAGGAGAGAAATCTAGCAGATGACGCCGTGTTCGCCATGTGCCCTTCCAGCTGAGAGAGAAGCCCCGACTGTGTTCGCCACGTGCCTTCTCACTTGAGAGAGAAACCCTGAACTTCATCAGCCTTCTTGAACCAAGGTATCTTTCCCTAGATGCCTTTGATTGGACATTTCTTTAGACTTGTTTTAATCGGGACATTTTCTCGGCCTTAGAACTGTAAACTTGTAACTTATTAAATTCCCCTTGTTAAAAGTCATTCCGTTTCTGGTATATTGCATTCCAGCAGCTAGCAAACTAGAACACCGAGCATATCATTCAGTAGAATTAATCACATTCACAGTGTAACAGTACCCTCACCACCACCCCTTACTAGAACATTCCCTTCACCCAAGTGGAAACCCTACATTCATTTTGCATTGATTCCTCACTGCCCCTGCTCCCTACCCCTGGTAATCTGTACTCTATTTTCTGTCTCCATGAGCTTACATATTCTCTGATATTTTCTTTCTGGTTACCATGAGACTTATATTAAGCACCCTGAATCTATAACAATCTCCTTTCCTTTGATACCAACTGAACTTCAGTGGCATACATGGACTATGTTTCTAAATCTAAATCCTCATTTCCCCCATTTTTATGTAGTTCTTATCATAGATTCCATATTTATGCATTATGAGCTCAGAACCACCGATTTATCATTACATGGTATGCGCTTCCCTTTTACATCCTGTAGGAAGTAAAAAAATGAAATCACAAATAAAAAGGAAATAGTGCTGGAATTTATATTTACTCTCACCAGAGATCTTTATTTCTTCATGTGTCCTCAGTCAACTGTCTAGTATCTTTCTCTTCCAACCTGCGGAACTCTCTTTAGCATTTCTTGTAGGGCCAGCCTAGTGGTGATAAACTTCCTCAACTTTTCTTTATCTAGGAATGTATTAATCTTTCCCTCACATTTTGTGCCAGTTTGAAAGTATTATGTACCCCAGAAAATCTGTGTTTTAAGTTTAATCCAATCTTGTGGAGTGGCCCTTTCTCTTAATCCTGTGCCAACATTGCAATGTGGAACTTTTGATTAGATTATCTCCATGGAGATTGGCATGTTCAATTAGGGGTGTGACCTTTTGATTAGGTGGAAATGTGACTCCGCCCATTCCAAGTGGTCTCCATTAGTTTGCTGGAATCCTTTAAAAGAGGAAGCATTTTGGAGAGAGCCAGAAATGACAGAAGCCTCAGAAATAAGAGAGCCGACAGAAACTTCAGAGCAGAGCTGACACAGATGCATACACTTGGGGAACAAAGACACAGATGTTTGGAGATGTTTGGAGCCCAGCAGACATCACCATGAGATGTTAAAGCAAGCCAGTACCTGGAGAGAGTCAAAAGAAGCCAAGAATTTAAAGCCAGCCCCAGAAAAGCAAAGCAAGGAACCCCCACAGGAGCAGAGGTTGAAGGCAACAGAGGCCAGGAGCAAGGGACCAGCAGACGCCAGCCATGTGCCAGAGGTGTTCCTGACCCATTGGCCTACCTTGAATTAAGGTATCTTTCCCTGGATGCCTTAATTTGGACATTTTTTAGGCTTAGAACTGTAAACTTATAAAATTGCCCTTTTTAAAAGCCATTCCAATTCTGGTATTTTGCATTCTGGCAGCTTGCAAACTAACACACCTTTGAAAGATAATTTTGACAGATTAAAATTCTTGGTTGGCAGTTTTTTGCTTTCAGCATTTTAAAGATGTCTTTCCACTGTCTTCTTGCCTCCATGTTTCCAATGAGAAATCAGCATTTAATCTTATCATGGTTCCCTCGTATATAGCATGTTGCTTCTCTTTTGTGGCTTTCAGAATTCTCTCATTTTCTTTGGCATTCGACAGTTTGATTATAACACGGTGCACTGCGAGTCAATTTGGGTTTATCCTGTTTGGAATTTGTTGAACATCTTCAATGTATATATTCATGTCTTTCATTAAATTTGGGATGTTTTCAGCCATTATTTCTTTGAATATTCTCTTTTCCCCTTTCTCTTTTTCTTCTCCTTTTGGGGTCTCCCACAATGCTTATCTGGGTGTGCTTGATGGTGTAGGACCAGATTCCTCTGGTCCTGTTCACTCTTTACTTTCCTTGTTTACTCCTCAGACTGGATGACTTCAATTGCCTTATCTTCAAGTTCACTGATTCTTTCTTCTTCCATCTCCAATCTGCTGTTGAACTCCTCTAGGGAATTTTTAATTTCTGTTTCTGTGATCTTCAGCTCTATGTGGTTCCTTTCATGATTTCCAACTCTCTGTTGCTATTCTCCTTGTATTCATATATTGTTTTCCTGATTTCCTTTGGTTCTTGAACATACTTTCCTTTAGCTCTTTGACTATATTTAAGACCATTTTTAAAAAGTCTTTGGAATGTCCCAGGACTGATCCTCTTCATTAATGGTTTCCACTGCTTTAATCTTCTTCTTTGCCTGGGCCATCACTTCCTGTTTCTTAGTATGTTTTATAATCTTTTGTTGAAACCTGGTCATTTTAATATTTTAATATGTTATCACTGGAATTTAGATTGTGAGCTGTCTGTTCCTTAAGCTTGTATCTAGCTACGGTAATGAGTGAGCTTTCCTTGAATGCCATGAGCAAACAAAGAAAAAAAGAAAAATCTTTTCCAATCTTTGCAGATTGACCTGTGTGAATGCTCTCCTTCAGGGTTTGCCCATACAATGACTCTGGAAAATAGCCCAGGCCAAAGTGTAGGGGCCTCCCTGATCTTTCTGTGCATGCTCGCATCTTATCTTGGGCATGTGCATTTGGCCCTAAGAATTCCCTGATTTACCAGATAAGACCTTTCCTCTTACTTAGGAAAGTTTCCTTACCAGTCCTGGAATTGTACTGTATATCCTACAGCCAGCAATCCTTTGCCCCAAGCAGCATGACTTGACTATTTTCCCACAACATACTGTAGGAAGGCTTTTTGAGCTGCCTTCTATACACAGAGCAAGTGAACCAGTGAGAGGTGGAGGAGGGGCCAGCGAGGGTGCCAAGAGATTCTACCACTTTTTTTCTTTAAAAAAATTTTTGTACGTGAAATATAATACATATACAAAAAAAGCAATAAATTTCCAAGTACATTAAAATATGAATGAGTTTTAAAATATGAATTTAAGTGGCCTTTTTCTTGATTCAGTATTTGCCTTGTTATTGTAATCCTTCAACCGTTTTCTGGAGCTTTGAGAAAGATGTCTCTGCCAGTTCTTACTGGTTGTTCAAAGCTCCTGAGGGGGTACAGAGCCCCAGTGATTCTCACTCCCCCATCTTAACTGGGGCACAGTCTATGTTTTTAGCTGACAATTCCTGTTATCCTCAATTGAAATAGGGGGAGTAAAAGAGAGTGACTTGGATTTTGTCTGAGTCTGGGCTGAAGGGACTAGGACTAGGGGAACAAACCCTTGGGGGTGAGTTTAGAAGTGGAAGTAATGATTGAAATGAGAGGACCTCCAGAGGGAAGATGAGAATGCAAGCAAAGAGATGAGGACTCATACAGCTGTCTTTTTTTTCTATTCTTTAGGAGCTCTTATTTTTCCAGACTTGGAGGGTTGTGTGTTTTCCTTTAGAAAACTTCTCTAAAAGAACTTCAGAACAGATGAAGTGGGAACAGCTGGAGGTAGAGAGCCCCACTCTACCCAGTCCCAGTGGAACCTCTCAAGTGCAAAAGCCGTAGCTCCAAGCATGAGCTGGGAGCTTCCTCTTGAGTTAGGGAGTGACTACCATGGTGAAGGCCATGGTTTCGGAATCAGAGACTGGAGCTCCATTTCCAGCTTTGTCACTGACTACATCCGCGAACCTGGGTGAGTCACTTCCTTCCACAGACCTCCATTTTCCCTTCTGTGAAATACAAAAGGAAGTTTTTCCTACCTGCTTTCACAGGAAATGGCTGGAAAAAAAAAAAAAAAAGAAAGAAATTTATATCAGGCACTTTTAAGGAAAGGGATGAGTCCTGGATCTGACCTTGGCCAAAGCAAAGTAAGGACAAGGGGGACAGGTCTGACCTGCCTCACTCTTGACATCAAGTCTGCAGACAGGATGTAAGAATTAAACAATATAATCAAATGTTGCCCCAGAGAGCCTGAGTTCTGGGAATATGAACAGGGAATTCTGACCAAAATTCTAGGTCTCCAAGTTTCGCTGGAGGAGTCATGAGGATCACGCCGGAGGTGAATCACCACACCCAGGGTCTGTCTTGGACATCTAACCCCCAAATGTGGGCCTTGGCAAGGGAAGGGGCTAGAAGGAGACTGGTACAAAGAGGTTGGGAGCTGCAGCTAGAGGATTATAAACTATTCGCCTGGGTCCTGATGAGACCAAGAAACAATTTTGCTCAAGATTCTGGCTGCTTTTCTAGTTCTGAGGTCAGTGGAAGGTCCAAGCCATAAAGCCCATCCCCAGGGAGTCGGCACAGTTGTCTTAGGTCTAGAAGACTCTATGGAAAAAGGAACTCATAGGGTTGTGGGTCAAAAGAATACAGAAACTGAATCTGTATTCTTCCTGGATTCTGTATAATCTCTTAGTCCAACTCTACATAAGCAAAAGACATAGAGGTGGGCTGCCCTTCAGAACCTGGAAGAAAGACCAGAGGGGACAGAAAGAAAGAAGCCTGAAGGCTGCTCGTCAGCAATGGCGGTTTTGCAGCCCCAGGGAGATGCCAATTCTCAAAACTGGTGGAGGCTTAGTGGGGTGCCTGGCAGGAAGGGCAGACCCTGGGGGACAGGACCCTGGACTTCTGGAACTCTGTGTTCAAAAGGGATTCCACAATACAGGGATTGACCAGATACTTAGAATGAGACTCAGAGACAGAGGGCAAAGACATTCAGAGGTGTGAGCGGAGATGGGGATTGCGTCCGAGATGGAGACAAAGGAACCGGTCTTACTCTTGAGAGTAAGAGAAGGAAGTAAAGTCAGCCAAAACAGAGCACTGTTAGAGGGTAGAGCTGAGTATGGAGAAATATATGGGACACTGAGGTTAAAAAAACATTCCAAGTCTGGGTCTTTTCTTTGGCAGGCACACGGGTTTCCATGATTAACAACCACAGGCCTTGTGGTAGGATACTTCAGGAGCTTCCATCTACACTGCAGTAGTTAGCCGGCAGCTGCTTGCTGAGGCTTCCTGTCTCATTTCAGAGCTGACAGACACCACACTGAGTCAGTTCTACCAAAGTTTGATTCATTTTTGGCCCAGTTTTGGTAATCCAACACAATGCCCTGGAATTTGATGCCATAGGTCAAAAGGTATGGTGGGAGAACAGTTGCAAGACCCAGCCTTCTGGCTGCTTTCTGTTGTGTCATCCTATTTCTTTGTAAAGGTTGAAGTGAACTGAATTTAATGTCAGAGAGACTTGGGTTCAAATTCTGGTTCACTTCTTACTAGCTATGTGACTTTGGGCAAAATAACTATCATGGCCATGGTTTCCTTATCTGTAAAATGAGTATATAAATTAGTCAGGGTTCACTAGAGAAAGAGAACCAACAGGATTTAGGATTTATTATAAAGAATTGGCTCTTGCGACCATGGGGGCTGGCAAGTCTGAACTCTGTAGAGCGGGCCACAAAGTACAAACTTCAATACAGCATTGGCTGGCCAGAAATAGTGAAGCTGAGACAGAAATTCTTCTTTTGACCCCTGAAATCCTCATCCAGCTGATTGGATGAGGAGACTCCCCAGTTTACTGAGGATAATCTCCTTTGTTGATTGTAGATGCAATTAACTGATTGTAAATGCAAATCCCATCTATGCAATACCCTCACAGTAAAAAGCAGACCAGTGCTTAACCGAACAGCTGGGACTTTAACCTAAGGAAGTTGATACATGGAATTAAGTGTCACAGTGAGGCCACACAACACCACAGTGATGTTGTAGGGATTCAATGAGACAAAGTATGAAGTAATGTGCTTCTTAGTACATTACTTATCACAAAGAAATTGCTCAGTACCTTCTGTTTATTATTACTATTACCACTTCTTTTAGCCCCCTAAGATCTTTGATTACCTAGGATCATCCAGGCACAAGGGTAAGAGTGACCTATATCTGGATAGTCCTGAATTTAGAACCCAAAGACCTGGATCTGGTCTGGGCTTCCCCATTTACTCACTGTGTGATTTGGGGCATTGTTCCCACTGAGTCGCATATTTCTCATTTGGAAAATGTGGATGATTGCTTAGAGTTATAAATGCCAAATGAAATAATATAACAAAAAGTTGCCCAGGTGTATACCGTACTCAGGACCAGCAGCAGGTCTGCATCTAGGCCAAGGGATGGCCCTGATGGGAATCAGGGTTGCAACTGGCACCAGGACTGAAAAAGCAATTGTGAGCAAAATCAGGGTGGGCACTGGGGTCAAAGTATGGGGTGGGACCGAGAGGGAGTCAGGAGCAGGATCATGGGAAGGGGTTGGGTGAGGTTTTTGGCCTGGGGAAGGACTATAAACAGGGAGGTGTGCACTGTCTGAGCCCTGAGGGGATAGAGCAGGGCTATGCGGTGACTCACAGGCAGCTGCACTGCCTCAGCTAAGGCTCTAATCCAGAGAACTTGGTTCTGGGGAAAGTAGAGCATGGGATTTAAGAAATCCTGTGAGACCTGCAGAGTGAAGGCCATCAGGGAGGTCGTCGAATTGGAGTCGTCCAGCCACCTCATTTCTTTCATCCTCTTCCCTGCAACCTCATGGGTAGCTAAATCATATTAAATTATCAACCTATCTCCAGGTGTGTCCTGCTTGTCTCCGGTCCTTACAGCTCTGAGCACCTCTCCTCTGTTATTTACCTATCATCCATCATCCATCCATTCATCCTTTATCCATCATCTGTCCATCATCATCCATCCAGCAAAGATTTACTGAATACATACTTTGTGCCTAGCACTTTGCTAGGCTCTAAAGATACACCCACGTTGGAGGTAAGCATGTTCCCTGCTGCTTCGGTTTGCTAACGCTGCCAAAATGCGATAAACCAGAAATTGACTGGCTTTTAACAATGGGGGTTTAGTAGCCTACAGATGTACCGTTCTAAGGCTGTTCTATGAAGAAAGGCTGCGGGCACCTGCGGTTCCTCTGTCAGATAGTAAGGCTCATGGCCAGCACCTCCTGGTCCTTCACTCTAGGGTTTCATTGCTTTCAGCTCCTGGTTCCAGTGGCCTCTTCTCTGAGCTTCTGTGGGTCCTCTCTTAGCATCTCCTGGGCTTTTCTCTCTCAGCCTTTTCTGTCCTTTATCTTCTCATAAAAGACTCCAGTAAAAAGGATTAAGACCCACCTTGAATGGGATGGATCACATCTCAAATGAAATAACCTAACCAAAAGGTCCCACCCACAACAGGTCTGCACCCACAGGAGTGGATGAAAGGAGCATGGCCTTTTTTTGGTACATACAGCTTCAGACCAGCACATCTGCCCTCAGGGAGCCTCCATCTAGGGGAAGAGACAGATGATACAGAAGATTTAATCTTGTGTGTTTGTGGGTGTTCAGAGGACAGTAGTAGATTTTAAATCAGTTCATGGGCAAAATTTGCAAAATTATTCTTGAAAATCCCTTACGTCACGAGGATCTAGGCATTTATAAGCATAAAAGCCAAAAAAATAACTATTTCTCTTTGCATTTTGGGTATGACCCTGAGGCAGTGGATGTTAAGAACTGGCTTTAAAGGGGATGTCACTTTAAACACAGGAATGTCTTTGTTTCTTTCTCTTTCAGCTGTGCGTTTGAGTAAGTTAACTGCACTGACACCAGTGTAAATAAAATTACAGCAATGTGTAGGTAATTATTGAATGTATGCTAAAGAGGAATGCAGGACTCTGAGAACGCACAGCAGAGCGACATAACTTAGTGAGGGGCGGGTGAAAGCTTCCCTGAGGAGGTGACATTTAAGTTGAGTGCCAAAGGATGAGTAAGGATTAGATTGTCATAAAGGGAAGAGAGAACTTTCTTGGGAGAGGAATTAACATGAAGCAGAAAGGAGCGCAATGCATCTTAGAAACTGAAAGTCAGTGTGGCTGCAGCTGAGGCTGGAGATACAGAAGAGATCACAAAGGGGCTCTCCTCCTTGGTCAACAACGTGAGGGTCTGTTCCACAATCTCCGACAAGGTGTACATAGCAGCCTGGAGGCAGGGGGCTCTGAGATTCAGTGAGTTAGATCATTCAGAGTGCAGGGTAGAGAAATTGAAACAATCAGTCAACGTCTTTTGGAATCACTGGGCTGGGTGCTATTGGAAAGAGAGACCGTGGGATTCACAGCTCTAGTGGAGTAGCCTATACATACACATAAACCCTGCGTCACAAACTCAAACACCCAGAGGCCAATGACATAACGTGAAGAATAACACATTCTTCACAGGAAGTGATAGGGACTATGGCAGGCTAGTGGGCTCTTGCCATGTTTAAAGGGGCAACAGCTTCCCAACCCTCCCTTATTGTTGCCAATTGGGAATGAAGGACCATTTCTGCTGGATCTCCCACACTGTAGCAGAGGCTGTCACTGCCAGCTTTCTCTGGCCCCTGCAGCTCCCTCTTCCCTAATGCACAGCAGGCTGGAATTTCCCAGGAATTAATGCCACCCTTACCCTCCCCCCCAACCCTAGCAGCTCTCGACCAGTGACTGATGGGTTTGATGGATAAATACCCTAACTTCTTGGCCACTCACATGGGATACTTTGAGACACACAGCCTACACTGTCCCCCAGTTGCCCATTTGGTAGTTTCCTTGAAGGAATCTGTCATTAACTGCTTTCCCTTCCCCATCTCACTTCCCATTCCCTTATTGGAATTTCCCAGGATTCCCTTCCAAACAAACCGTTTGCACTTGAAGCCATGTCTCAGGGTCTGCTTCTGTGGAGAAACCAACCTAAGGACACAATATGTGAAAAAAATGTTTGAAATCTATACTTTTTATGTAAAAACTTCCCAGCTGAAAAAATCCCAATGCATGTTAACAAAAACCGGTCTGGGGGTAGGATTTGGCCAACAGACCATCAGTTTGGGATTCCTGACATAAACTGACTTCATTTCTGTGATCACCATGGAAATGAACACACACACTTACTAAGGAAAAGTGCTTAAGGAAGAGTGGATGAGAAAGCTCTAAGGTGGAGACTCCAGCCATATGGAAATGATTGCCTAAAAAGGGGGAGAATTGGATAAGAGCTCAGCAATGCTGAATGCTGCAACCCGTGGCTCTCCCCCACTTGGGCTGCAAGCCTCTCCTTTAAATCCAGCCTTGCTGCCACCATTCCCACCAGGGTAAATCACAGGAAGGCCCCATGGGAGTCTCAGAGCAGAGCCTGGCCCAATAGCTGGCAGTGGCAGGGAGGCACCCTAGCCAAACTGGTTCTATAGTTAGTGACAAGCCAGGGCCTGCTGGCTGCAAACCCTCCTGGTACCAGATCCACAAGCCTCCCTGGGGCCACACAGCATGATCTTAGCCGAACCCATCAGGCCTCTTGGACAGGCCCCTAAAGTGTTGGCGTGAGGAGCTGAGCTGATGGAGAAGGGGAAGGGAGCAGTGAGCCGCCTCTCCTAGCACCTCTAGCCTAGCCAGCTTTCTAGGTAGTCATCAGATTCATCCACCCAAAGTGCTGACGGGAGGCATTGTCATCCTGGTGCTGCATAAAGGAAATTAGCCCAGGCCCTGGAGGCTGGAGGGCTGCACCTGGCTGGGATGCCCAGACAGGCCCATGGGTGACAGGCAGCACCTTACACCCCAAGCCCAGCCTTCAGCGGTGTTTGCAGGCTCTGTGCTATTTTAGGTCCTGTTGTCATCCCTGCAGGCAAACTGGTCTGGAAGAGTCTGATTAGAGGCAAAAGAACCGGTTTAACAGAACTGGGGGTGGAGGCATGGCTTCCCAGAGTTGGCACCGGGGCACCAGGCAGGACAGCCTTGTGTGGATGCTTCTGAGGCTTAGGACTGGGTTAGGATCTGTACACAGGCTTCAGAATGACTTGTCAGACAAGAGGCAGAGGAGGGCTTTGAGGCCCAGGGGCCAGCGGCTATAATTTCTGTCTCAGAAATAGTCATGACAATAATAATAATACCTTATTGTAAGTGTGCTTTAGAGTTTATAAGGAACCTTCATAGACATCATCTCACTTGCTCCCTACTGCTGCCCTCAGGTCAGTGGATATTATTAGTTCTGCATTAAAGATAAAGAATCTCAGTCTCAGCAAAATTAAGGGACTTGCCTAAGGTTAAAGTCTTAAGAAAGTAACACTGACAGGGTCTGACTCAATTGCAGAAGGGGATTTAGGGGCCTAGAACTATACATTTAGAGGTCTTTGAGGAAGAGGGGGGACTCAGAGAATGAGGGGACCCCTGGCTTTCTGCTGGTCACTCTGGGAAATGTGGGGCTTCATGGAGCCATGGTTCAAGCTGCCTGTTGGTGGTCTGGCACTGCAGGGTGATGGGGGGGGTGGTTTGGGGCAGCTTCCTCTCTTTTGCTGGCTATTCCCCTAATGCCACCCCCCTGAGTCAGCTCTCTGGCATTGCCCTAGCTTGTCCTGGGCTCCATGCCCAGGCAGTGAGGAGGCCCTGGCAAATTGCCCGGGGAATGCTGCCGTCTTAACTCAAGTCAAGTCCTAGTTAAGACCACCTTCCCAGAGGCAACCCAGCAATGGCTGCTTTGGAGGCTGGGACCTGTAGGTGGCAGGTGACCCTCTCCCACCCCTTGGACTTCCTGGCATTGGTGTGGTCTGGGTAGTAAGCAAAAGCCTTTACCTAAGGGCTGAACCCCCAAGAGGGAGTGCAGGTACTAAATACATTTTATATAGACTTTGACTGAGCCAGCCTCCTATCCCAGGGCCCTGCTTGGGTTTCTGGTCACATCCAAATAGCTAGGGAGAGCATTGCTTTTGGAAGGAAAATGGGAGAAGAGAGCCAAGGCTCCAGCCTAAAATCTACTTCAACTGTCTCTGGGGCTCTGACTCAGAAGCTGCTTCCCAGGAATGCTGAGCACATGGGCCTCTGAGACCCTTGTCCAGGCAGAGTGGGATGAACAGCTGGGGTGGGGGGACAGTTCACCCTTCCCTCTATTTTTTGAGAACACTCAGGGCAAGCTAAGGGCTCAAGTGCAAAGCCCTGGTCACCTCCTCCGGGAAGGAAGCCTTTTTGGGTCAGCTCACACACCCCCCCCCACCTCTGGGACCTATACCCCAGCACTGCCTGATTGCAGCCATCAATTAGTACGTGTCAAAACGCTACATTACACAGGTGGTTTTTTTATCTCCTTCTCTATCTTATCTCTCAACTTCGTTGTGACTTCATTCATCTCATGCCTCTGGGTCAAAAAAAGTGCCCCCAGACATTCATTTGATAAAACATTTGTTAACTGATGAGGGAAAATCTGACAAAAAGGAACAAAGAAGAGAAAGAGGCAAAGAGAAATCAGGGAGAAAATAAGCATTCTGAGTCACACCCTCAAATCCAGGGAATCGGCAGAGCTCCAGGCCATGGGGAGAAAAGAGAGCAGAAAAGCTAGGGTTAGGTGGCCTGGTACTTCCTTGCCTACTGCACCCATCAACACCAGACACCCTCAGACTGGCCAGGAGACACTGGGCCTTCTCCCACCTCCAGAGAGGAGGGGGCTCCGCTGTGATTCTCCAAATATGGGCAATGCTTCTTTTCTCTGCCTGGCTTTTATTTTATTCCTCTAAAGCAAGTGGATATCCCATGGGATAATTCCCAGTAGAATGAGACCCAACCTTAGAACAGAAATCATGACAGCAATTTATCACACAGGACAATAATTTTAGGTTTAGTTGCCTGCATACCTGTTAGACCATAAGACCTGGGAGGGCAGGAACGGAGCCTCTCTTGTTCTCTAAGCTAGTCCCAGACCCTGGCAACACTGAGTGGCGCATGGCGGGTGCTCGGCGAGGTGCCTGATGCGTGTTTGTTGATTTGGCTAATTGAGGAGCATCTGGAAACTGCCAGCTATCTAGCTGTCTTTAGCAACTTTTATTCTGGAAGTTAGTCATTCCAGGTCTGGGACTCTGTTAATCTACTGGAAGAAACAGATAGACTGTCTCTGGGACCTTGGGTTACAGGACCCACTTGGTATGGAAAGTAGGGTGTGGTCCACTGAATAATCTGGCAAGCCTGCCTGGCTCTCTAAAACCAGGCCTGTGGCGCCCTCTCGTGGGTAAGAGGAACCACTGCCCTTTTGGGGTGGAGGTCTCAGGACCTCAACGTTCTCCTTCTCCAGCCCTGAATTCAGCGCATTCACGATGCCCCCACCAGGTAGATAACTAGACCACATCAGAACAGTGAGCCAGCCATCTGGCAGACCTACCCATTTAAAAGCATCCATTACGTACAGGACATAGTCCTTTGCGGAAAGCTAAGAAGAATAAGTCAAGGGCTCTGTCTTAAAAGAACTTATGACCTAATTGAAAAGGCAAAAGTAAAATACAATAAAAGCAAACAGCAAACCCATAATCAGGTGCCAAACATTTCAAGGGCTATTAGAGTTCATAGAGTCAGTGCAACCTCTGTCTTCCTCAGTTTTCTCATCTGTAAAATGGGGATAAGAATACTTACCTTGCAGAGTTGTTATGAAGACTAAAAATAAAATGATGGGGAGAAAATATGGCATTATTGCTGTCATTATTCAAGTAATCTATGTCCATCATAAATAAAATTAGAAAACACATTTAAGGAAGAGAAAAGAGCTCACTAATACCACTCCCCAGAGATAACCATTGACCTAACAGTATATACATCCTGACGCATATTCAGCATATCTGTCAAAGCAGGACGATTCTGGGAGTGGTACAAAATCACAGGGTTAACTAGAATTGTGGAGGGTCTAGGAAGTTATAAGTGCTTACACTTGATTCTGCAGGAAACAGCTTTTCAGCAAAAATGTGACTTTCTGAGAATCTCTGCCCATAGGTTCACCTTAACAAAGTTACTGGACCGACCACCCCATATTAAAGAGCACCCGGTTTCACTCTTACCTCTTCCCCAGCTTTATCTGTTCTTATAATCCTCATCATTTGACATACTAGCTACGTATTTGTTCCTTTGTTTATCGTTGTCCCTCTCACCAGAAGGTAAGCTTCCCGAGAGCAGGGGCATCAATGATTTTGCTCTGTTGTATCCCCAGCCCTGAGACACAACCTGAAAAGAGAGTACGTCTTCAATTAATATCTCTTGAATGAATGGTTAAATGAATGAAAGAGGACGATAAAACAGGCAGCAAAGTTAGGAGGGAGCCTACTACAGGGAAGGGTAAGGCCTAGCCTAGGATGGCAGAAGGAAAATGGAAAAGAAGAAATGGCTACAAGGATATTTAAAGGGAAAAATGTACTGGTGTTCATTACTGATGGTACATAGGATGATTATAATAACAAATATGATTGATTTAGCATCAGGCATTGAGCCTTGCATCTACAAGTATTATCACTTCATTGTTATAACAACCTAATAATTAATGTGATAACATCTTTATTTTACCAGTGAGGAACATGAAGCTCAGGGCTCTTGGGTAAATTGCTCAAGATCACACACCTAATAAGTGGCAGAGCCAGAATTCAAACCCAGCTCTGCCCTCTGAAGGAGATAAGGAATGAATCAAAGTTTATTCTAAGATTCTGAACCTCGGTCTTTGGCAGAATAGTTATATTACTGTCAGCCAAGGGAGCTGGTGAAAGAAACAGACTTGGGGGGTGGGGTGGAGAGAGTAGTTATAACAAATTGCATTTGTTGACCTATTACTACATGCAAGACGCTATTTTACCTTTCATTATGTACCATCAATAATTTGCTGTTCATAAAATCCTATGACACTGGTTCTATTATTATTCCCATTTTGCAGATGAGAAAACAGAGGTGCAGAGAGGTTACTAAACTTGTCAGTGAGAGGTAGAGCCGGGAACTATCACGTTATACTGCCTCTCCCTTTTATTAATTTGAATTTGAGTCAGGTTGAATTTGGGAAGACAGCAGGACATTCAAACCCAAATGTCTGGGCAATGATCATCTGTAGCCCAGATCTGGGACTTAGGAAATTCTGGGCCTACCCTGGAGTCCAGAAAGTTTGACACAGATCCTTCTTAAGGCTTTTCCCTGAGTGGCCTGTAAGACTGCCCCCAGCCACACATTATTTACATCGTGCTAGTTTCCAGTCCCCAACTTTATGATGTTTCTTCTCGCGCTATCCTCTCTACTCCAGCTGACTCGAATTCCATTTACCCAAACACGTGCCAAGCGCTCAGGATCTCAGGGCCTGATCCACACGATCTCCTCCACTAGCAATATTGCCTCACCTCCACCTCCATTTGCCAACATCCTTTTCCTCCTTTCATCTCTTTCATTAGGTCTTTTCTCATTTTCTTTAGCTGATTTGATTGCTTCCCTTTTAAAAGCCTCACTGTACTTTGCTCTACCTTCTATGCTTTTACTGAGCACCGACTATGCACCAGATACTCTTTAGACCCTGGGAGTATCAGGGTGAACACAAATGCTCCCAGACCCTGTCTCATGGGGTCCATAGTGCTCCAAACACATGTAAAATCGCATTTGGGATGAGTGCTTTGAAGAAAGGGTGGTGGTACTACCGAGCTGTCATTACAGGGATTTGATCTAGTCAAGAGGCTAAGGAAGGCTATTGGGAGAGATTGATGCTTGAGGAGAGACCTGGCAGGAAGGCAAACAGGGGAGGGAAGCGCAGGAGAGGCAACCATTTGTACAAAGATCTAGGGGCTGACTCTACTATACGAATATTTAGGCTTGTATCATCGTTTTTGGTTGTGCTTGTCTTCTTGCCCCCAGTGAATAAAGCTCTAAAGCTTCTTTAAGGCAGGACCTATTTCTGGCCCATCTTTCCCCTATAGTATTTAGGCCTGAAGCTTGCCCAGGGTGGGGAGGTACTTGTCTAAATGGCCTGGGTGTGGAGGCAACCTGCCCTTGTGGACTCCCAGTCACAGCAGGAGCTTTAGGGTAGTTGCACAGGGCAGGATGTTTTAGGGGTCAGGGCCTCCAGGTCCTCTCTCCTACTGCCTCCCCCTTGCCCACCCTGCTTTGCCCACACCAGCCTTCATTGTGCACCCTTGAATACGGGAGACCGCGTCCCTCTCAGGCCTCTGCACAGCTGATACTTCTCCCAGCAATGTTTTTGCCCCAGAGCTTCGAATCATCATTGAGGTCTCCCTGGAAAGCAGCTATGTCTGAGCACCTCAGTTAAAGAAATTCTCCACCCCACCTACCCCAGTCACTCTCAATCCATTTTTTTTTTACACCATAAAGCTTACTCCAGTCTAAAAATTAACTGTGTCCGTTGACTGCCTGCAGGAGTATAAGCTTCATGGGGACAGGATATTTTTCTGATTGTTCTCTTCTGCTTCCCAGGTGAGTGGGCTATAGGAAGTGCTCTGTAGAATGAATGGATGGATATGGATGTCCTCTCTGAGTAAGTTCCCAGATTCAGGGCTGCAACTAGAGGTGGGATAGGTCCATGTCGGGTTTAAGATTCCAATGAGCACATATGAACTGTCCCCCTATGTCATGTACAAGACCCCCCTCCCCATATCTCTTTCTATCCTCTTCCCTTCCTTCGCATTGTCCCTGTCCTACCACTTACTAGCTATTTGTCCTGGGCAAGTAACTTCACCTTTCTAAACTTCAGCCTCCTCCTCTGTAAAAGGCCTGATAGCGCTGCACTCATAGGGTGGTGGTGAGGGTTAAAAGGGATCACTTATGCTTACCGCTTGGGTGGCCTCGCCTCACAAGGAATGCTCCAGGAGAATGCGCTCCTGGAGCATTCTCTCCTGTTGTAGTTTCCCCACGCTCGCTCGCAGCTCCCTGCGCGCCTCCCAACTGCCCACCAGAGGGCGCGCCACACCGCTCTTCCCGGCGGCGACCGCCGGCTCCTGCCCGCAGTGCAGGTGGTCGGGAGCTTACCTCAGCATGGCCCTCTTGCCTCCGGGGACCGCTCTGTCGCCCCCTCACCAGTGCTACATCTTCGCCACAAATATTTCAGCCCATTACCCCCAATACTTCATTCCACAGATATTTATTGAGCGTTTCCTGTATGCCAGGCAGCGTGCTGAGGGTCGGAGATAAGAATGATCAGATACTCCCTACCTACGAGCTGCTCCCAGTGTATGGCCAGAAAGGAGGGGTCGAGAGGCAAAGAGAGCCCAGCCCTGGACTTGGGGGCGGGAAGACAGCGACGGGGGTGCCCTCCAGAACCTTCCCTCTGGCTGGACAAATGGGGTCCCTCCCTGCCAGCCCCTCTGCCCCTCACTCTTAATACCCGCTAGTGGCATTACACGCGCCTACAGCGCACCGGGAATTCCCACCTCACCTCTTCATTCCCAACACCTCGGACCTCACTCCTCAGCGTTTCACACCAAATGCTACAGCATTTGTCCAACCTCCTCTCTGATTTCAAGTGCCTCACCGCTGATTGAAATCTCAGCATCTCAGAGGGAGGCCTTGCCCTCCCCCCGCTTCCCCTCCCCCACTCCCCCTCCAGTCAGGGGGTTGGAGGGGACCCCAGAAGCTACCGGCGGAGTGGGTTTCAAACTCCTTTTGGGCCAGGGGCTCTTTTCTCCAGCAACATCTAATGTAGAACCCCAACATACGTTTTGGGTAGATGCTGAGACATGACTGTAGTTTCTAGGGTTCTGTGGAATAGCAACTGAAAACCCCCGGAGGATACTCAAGACTGAATTCCCTTGGGGATTTATTTTACAGCATCCCCCAACGAGTGGGCATCTCTTGTCGCCTTCCCAGGACTTCAGCCCCCCTGCCATGAAACCTGCCTCATTTCTTCCAGTCTGAAGAGTAAGTATGCTTCTCCCCTAAAAATTACATTCCGAAATTAGGGAGGGAAGCTTCTGTCGTTGGTGGGGCTCGGGTATAACGTCCAGAGCCTTCAAGAAGGATCTACAGAATAAGGAGGGTCCCACCCAGCGGGGCCCTTGGGGGATTATCAGGGCATCAATTTCCTGTTTAATTCTCTGTTCCCCGCGCTGTGGGCACGGCCTGAGCGCTAGCGCTGCCCAGGGGACCGGCTGCAACCGGAACAGCGCAGCCGGCGGACCCCAGGAGGTTGCCATAGATACTGATACGCAGGGAGCTGATGAGCCGTCATTATTTATGTGTATCTTCCTTCTAATTGCTGTGGGGTAGCCGTAGGTTGTGTGGGTGCTTCAGCAGCGGGGATCAGGAGGGTGTATGTGAGTGTGTGTTTGTGTGTACACACAGAGCAGTCTATGGGCTGCTCCAAAACGTCTGAGCTGTCGGGAGAAGTAGTGAGGGAGGGAGGGAGAAGTGAGACAGAAGAGGGACAAGGAGAGAATGGATTGCGTTTCTCATTTCGTGGATTCTAACTGTCCACCCTATTTGGATGATTCGCAAAATAAGAGGCAGTGCCAAGCACATAGTAGGCAACTGATTAAATACTCAAGGAAAGGCAGCTCGCTCCACCTACAGTCTCGGGAGTCATGTCCAAGGCATCACCCCAATGTCTTTCTCATCGCTCTTCCCTTTACCCATACACTCAATGCAAAATGGTTGCCCTGCAATACTCAGCATGGAATCCTTATCCCCAAGTGAGGAGGCGATGTCCCCACTCATGGCAGTCAGGGTCATGGTCTTAGCTCTGCCTTACATTTTCCCTTGGGAAACACTCAGGGGACCCCACGGCAGCCCTAATCTGTGCTTGTTCTGACCTCATCCGATTCCTCACATTCATGAATATAAAGTTTCAAGGACCAGCTCCAGTTGGCCGGTTACCTTGAGCTCTGGCTAAGGGCACACTGAGGATGAACTGGTGTGCAGCCCCCAGAGTTGTGTTCCTGATGTTGACCCACAGTTGGAGACTGCTGCCTCCACTTCTGGAGTCCAGGCCAACTAGCTGTCCCTTCTGCTTTTAAGGTGGATGACAGAAACTCAAGAATTACCCTCATCCATATATATATACATATACCCAGATTGCTCTTTCCCACACCTGGACTTGGGACCGACCTGGCTCTCACCCTGGTGCTTCAAGATAGGAAGTGGCCTTGCTCCCCACTGCTCTGCTTCCTTTTGCCCTGGGGAGGGGTGGGGCCTGGTGCTCTGTCACCCCTACCCTTTCTCTTGGCCCTCCCTGCCCTCCTCCCAGGAAATCTCTTCATGCTTTTCCTCTCAGGCTCCATTCCCTTCTATTCCCTGATTGCCCCCACCTGGCAGTCTGGTCGCCAACCAATTCCCAGGGCTGCTGGGTAAGGAAAGGAGAGGAGCCCTCTCTGGGAGTTTTGCCCCACCCACCCCCCTTGGGGAGGCAGGAAGGCTTGGGATGCCTCTCAGACTCTCAGCTACCTCCTCTGGCAGAGCAGAGCTGCTGACAATGGAGGCCCAACTCCCGGTGGGCATCCTGCTGTAATCAAGACTGAGCTGCAGCAGTTGGCATGAACTCCTGCCTGCCAAATTAGGGCTGGCCCCCAAATCGGGGTACAGCTGCAGGGGCAGGCTGGGAATCCACCCAGCCCGTTTCTCCTCCACCAAGACAGTTTTGTGCCTCTGTCACACCACCCTCTGAGGACAAAGGAAGGGGTGGCAACTCCCTCTGCAGGTGCCCTGAGGAGCCCTTTCATTCCACAAATATTTATTGAGGGTCTGGGGCTGATTATACAATGATGAACAAAGCAGGCAGAGGCCCTGCCTTATCTGAGCCTACAATTTAGTGAGAAGGCAAATATTAAACAAATAATAATAGCTAAGACTCACATAGTTTTGATTAGGTACCAGGTCCTATTCTAAGTGTTTTACCTGATTCAATGCATTTAATGCTTACAAACCTAAGAGACTGATAATCGAGGCACAGAAAGATTAAATGACTTGCCCAAGGTCGCACAGCTGGTCAGTGAATTGCCCAGAACTCTAAGCCAGGCAGTCTGACTCCAGAGTTCACTCTTTGAACAACTGTACTCTAGTTCTCCTGCTTCTCATACCTATAAATGTTACCATTACAAAAAGTGATAGTGCCATAAGGTAAAAGAATGAGGTGTTCTGCAAGAAAATGGTAATGTTTTCTCCTTTGCACTTGCTGTTTTATCTCCATGCACAAATCCTTTTCTATTCTTTTCCACTTCATCCCTTTCACTATTAGTTTGAAAGAGATCCTTCTCTCATCTCTAAGGCACAGTTTCACCTGCAACCTTGCACTCCCTCTTCCCTTGGTGTCCCTGATCAAACTGTGCCTGAAGGGTTTCTACTAATAATGGCCCTGATGCTTGCTCAAGTCTAGACGGTCAGCTGCCTGAGGGTAGGCTGCTGGGAGATAGCTCTGCACTGGCTGGGGGGCGTCCCCCGAGTATGCAGGCTGACAGAGGCTCTTTGACCTTGGCCCCCTCTGCACATCATGTGAGCCGGGCTGGGGTTTTAGGATTTCGTGTGTGGGGTCCCTCAAGAAGCTCGGTAGTCCAGCCCCCCTACACACACACCCTCGCGCGCACATTCCCAAGCCCATGCAGGGTCCGCCCGGGAATGAGTCCATAGGGCGCAAACCTTTTAGCTCCCTACGCCTTGGGCGGCCTGGGGCTGAGCCTCCCCCTCCCGGCGGCTCCAGTGCACGCCCGGCTCTGCCAGGGCGGCACCCGGGGCGGGGCGGGGCCGGCAGCGGGAGGCCCCACCCCGGGGGCGGTCCGGGGGCCGGGCGGGGGGCCGGCGGGGCTGGGGGCGGGGCGGGCAGGCGGGCGGGCGCGGGGGTGTCCCTCCCTCCCTCGCTCTCCCCGGTAAAGTCTCGCGGTGCTGCCGGGCTCAGCCCCGTCTCCTCCTCTTGCTCCCTCGGCCGGGCGGCGGTGACTGTGCACCGACGTCGGCGCGGGCTGCACTGCCGCGTCCGCCCGCCCGCCAGCATGGCCACCACCGCCACCTGCACCCGCTTCACCGACGACTACCAGCTCTTCGAGGAGCTCGGCAAGTACGGCCCGCCCGCAGCGCGCCGCGGCCCCCGAACCTGCCCCGGTCGCCGGGGCACTATGCGGGCTTCTCGCCCCGCCCCCCCGGCCCTGCACCGGCCGCTGCGGCGCCCCCTCGGCCTGCCCCACCCCCCGCCTTTCCCGCCCGCCGCCTCCAGGGCGCCCTCACCCCCAGGCCCCTGCCCAGCAGCCCCCTCCGCGCCCTGCAGCAGCTGCCGGGACTGCTGCACCCCACGCTGCCTCGGGGACTGCAGCCCCCGGACCGCTCCTGGGCGCCCTCCAGCCCCGCCCCTCCCGCACCCTTTAGGCGCTCCCCCTCCCGGACCCGGCCTGCTTGTCGTCCCCTCCCGACCCTGCTCAAGAGCTCACTCTACCCTGTCCCCATGTCCCACGCGCCTGGCACTCAAGACCCTCCCCAGCCCTGCAGCTCCAACCCCGCTGCGGTGCCAGGGTGTGTGTGGGGGGAGGATGTTTGGTGCCCGGCCCCGCCCCCCGCCAGTGCTGCTTCCAGGATCCCAACCCCGCTGCTGGACAGTGCTGCAGCACCCCCGTCCCCTCCCCCCATCCCTGCAGTGGTCCCGGGAGCCGCGCGCCGCAGCCGCAGCATCCCCCTCCCCTCTGCACTGAGCTGGCCGCTGCAGCAGCCCGGGCCCCCCCACCCCCACCCGCGGCGCCGAGCCCGGCCACTGCAGCCCCCGCCCCGCCCGCCCCCCTAGACGCTTCCAGAGCTGGAGAGTGCCCGTTCCCATTGGGGGGGGGGGGGCGAGGGCGTAGAGCAAAATATGGGGATGGGGAGTTGTTGACGTCTGCGACCAATATCATTTCCTCTTTCCCTGCTGTCAGTTGAGCCGGGATGCAGTTGGATGAAGCCCGCCGTGCGGGGTTCGAGTCTCACTTTCCTCACCTTCCCCATGGATGGGGGAGATTTCCCTCTCTGGGGATTGTACCCTCTTATCTCTCCTTCCCCTGCCCTCAACTATTGCTGCCGGGAGAAGGACAGGGGCCTCTGTGTTCCCTCCTCTCTCCTGGGTTTCTTGGTCGGGATTGCAGGGCTATCAGTGAGATGCAGCAGGTGTGTGTTTAAGCATCGCCCACCAGTTCCCGCCGTGCAGCTTGCACTGGGACTGCTGCTCTGGCCCAGACTGGATGAGAAGGTGGGAGTGGGCTGGCAGGCTACCCCACATTTGTTCAGTGTCGTGAGTGACCACATTCTCCTGCCATATGTTGGACAGTGGTGGTCATGACGCAGGTGTGTGTGTGGGGGGTGGGGGGGATGGATGGGTGTGTAATTTTGGCTAAAGGTTTGAGGAAGGGAATATCACTGTCCTTTGACTTGAAATGTGTCTGTGTCACTTTGCCCTGCTCTGTGTCCCAGTTCTTTCCCCTTCTCCCTCCAGGGGTGCTTTCTCTGTGGTCCGCAGGTGTGTGAAGAAAACCTCCACGCAAGAGTATGCAGCAAAAATCATCAATACCAAGAAGTTGTCTGCCCGGGGTGAGTGGCCCCAACTCGACCTCTCCCTGGGGGGATGTCCCCTAGGTTCTTGGCTTTTTTCTGAAGATGCTGCTGGGGTTAGGGGTTCTGTGTTTTAGGTCTTGGAGAAGAGTTGGAATTCAGGGTGGGTGGACTTTGAAGCCAGGGGAAGAGTGGCTTTGGGAGCTGGAAGTGCTCAGACAGAATAAGGAGCATGTAAAAGATGTAGGTGGCCTCAGGGAGGAGTGGTCCCTGAAGGCTCGAGGGAGTTTGATCCTTGGGAAGGTGGGGGATATGGAGAGTGGTGGGGTACACAGAATAGAGAGCTCTTAATTTGGGGCACTTGGAGCCTCCCTCTTTGGGGGCAGTGGTAACCACTCCAGGCCCATTCTAATTGCTATGTCCCAGTGGTGACTTAGGATGGTAATGCAGTAAATGAGCAGCTCTGACAAACCCAGCCTCCCCCTACCCACCAGGCGGCAGAACAGACTCCCAAGGGAAGGCAATCTGTAAACATCAGGGCAGGCTGTTACTGACGAGGGCTCCTCGGGAACAAATCCTGCCAGATGAACTTGATTGTTTTTTTGATCAAATTACAAAGTTAGCGGTGCAGCAGCAGATGCAGTCTGTCCTGGGTGGAGGGTGATGCCTCCTGGCCTGGAACCCCCCCTCCGCCCCCCCATGGCTTGGTCTGGGCGAGAGCAGCACTGCCTCAGGGTTCAAGGATGGAGGAAGGCCTGGCCTTGGAGCCTGATTGTGGGATCCTTCCAAGGACCTGAGGCCAGGAGGGTTGGGTCCTGGCTTTCACACCTAGAAGGTACACTCCCTGAACCACATATTGGGTGCTTGCCAAAGTCACCTCATCTGATAGGTGTAGACGCAGCCATGAGCAAAGTGCTCTGTGAGCAAGTCTGGCGAGAAGAAAGTATGTAATGGGTTGAGTCAAGGGCTGCAGGGTGCAGCTGGGGGACAAATGTTATGGGATTCAGAGAAAGAAATTAGGGCTGGGCAATAGGGCACCATAAATCATCAGGAGTCAGGATAAGTGCCCTGAAGAAGACATGGCTGTTGTCTGTATTGAGATGGGAATCTCTGGCATAGGAGATGTAGTCAGATGCCTCCGAGCACTCAGAGACACCATCAGATTCCACAGAGCTGACAGTGGGCTTCAGTCTTGTTGATGGCTGTCCTGGGACCTGTTCAGCAGGCTGCATCTGCCACTTGGCTGGAAGGGTCTTTCCCTGTTCCCCTGAGCAGGGCTTGCCTTCCTGTCTCCCACCCAGTCCCCGTCACTTGCTGTTCATGTACATTGGCTATGAAGTTGACTTGTTTGTTTTCTTTTTCTCTGGGTACCTTGAGGCTGGGGCAGTGGTTGCCATAGAGATATGTGGGTGGTCAGATGCTCTCCTCCCCTCGAGTAGATGGGAGCCAGTGTAGGCTGGGTTCAGTGGCAGATGTTCTCTGGCCATGGTGAACGGTGCAGGCAGGCATGGTGGTTGGAGAATGGTTACCTCCCCAGGCCTGTATGGCAGAGTCCTGGGGCATCAGAGATGGGGCCAGTGTCAGTGAGGCAATGCTTTGCTATCCTCATCTCACCTGTCTTCTGACCTAGGGTTGAGGGAAGGAGAGACAGCTGGGAGCTAAATTCTAGGATGTGATGATAGCCTGGTTTGGGTTTTCACTTTTCTACTCCTTTCCTGTCCACCCGAATGTCCCTTTCCCTCCCTTACCCTTTTCCTACCTTTTGCCGTATAGTAATCTTTCTTTCCCTGCCCAAATTGGACTAGGATTGATTTCTCTTTGATTTTGTTCCTAAAGAAGAAGATTCTTGCATAGGATCATATGCTCCAGACAGTTACTCCCCCTCTCTTGAGATGGTTATACCCAAGACTAGAGCTCCTTTTTGTTGCTTTTGTGCCATATTACTTTGGGACAGAGGCCCGGTCCTGGCTGATAGGCACATATGCTAGGAAGAGGGGTCAGGAATCTGTAAGTTCCAGTAATGTTTGGAGGTGGCAGAGTGGGAGGGCATTGTCATGGAGATAGAGGGAGCAATGGGGGCTGTGCTGTAGGTATGAGCAAGGGGGTGGTGTGAGCTCCTGGAGAGGGTTGGGCCAGGGTGCCCACGGGCTGGTGCCCATGGGGTTAGGAAGCGCAGGCCGTGGCTTCCCTGCAGCCTCTCAGTTTACGCTGTATATTTTATAAAGGTGCAGCAGCTGGGGCTGGGTTTCACTGGTCGCTGTCTGTCTGTCTAGGGCTCCGCAGGTGTTGGATTTCTGTGTCTGGGAATCTGGAGGGCCCACCAGGGTCATCGATGAGGTTCTGAAGGGGCTTATTGTGTTGGCTGAGTCTCCTGCCTGTTTTCTTTCTCATTTGTGACTCTCTGTACTGCTAACCCAAAGGAAAGAAAGAGAGCCATGAGCTGTTTCTCCTTGGCTCCTTGGCGTCAGTGGTGGCATGGGCCAGGAGGCAGGTGGGTCAGATCTGGATAGGAAGCCTTCTTTTGGTCCGTTGCTTCTTGTCTTTGTGGTCTCAGAGACCCCACCTGGGCAGGTGGGTTCGTGGGATGTACACCGAGCTCAGTCTTTGCCTGCAGGCCTGTCTGCATAAAGTCACTGAAAGTCACATAACGTCACTCTGTGTGCTTCATAAAAGCAATAGACGTGGCGTTGGAGCTCTTCACTGAGCCTGTGGTACCAAGCTTAGCTGAAGGAAGCATTTAAAATAGGCTTGGATGTTAGAGCTAGTGGGCCAGGTGATGGCAATGATAAGTCGTTATTTTAAGATTTAAGAGCACTCCCTCCAAGGAGCCTGAGCCCTTATGTCTTTTTTTATTTTTAAATCTTCATATTCCCTTCTTATCTTTATTCATATGCACACAGATTTTCACCTCGTAGAGCATAAAATTTTATATTCTGCTTTCTTCGCTTATATTCAAAGCTCTTTCCCATATTGCTACATTTGAAGGGCAAATGGTCCTTTCACGCTAACATATAGTTTAGGATTTATCCTTGGAACAACCATAAGAAACCTCTGGATTTGGAACATTTATCTGGATTTCTGTTGCTTTCCCTAAGATGGATATTGGAATATACCCTTGGCGTTACTAAGAGATAGTACCAGAAACAGTATGAAATCTGTTACAGCCTTTGCCTTATTTATTTACTTATTTTTACATAATTAATTCTTTTTGCTTGTTTGTTTTTAATGAATTCATTTTTAACTGTGGTAAAATATACATAACGTAAAAGCCATGTTAACCATATTAAGTGGGCAAGTCTCTTGACATTAAATGCATTGACAATAGTGTTGTAACTTTCACCACTATTTCCAGATATGTTCATCATCCCAAACCAAAATTCATACTCATTCAGCAATAACTTTCCATGGCCCTTTCCCCCAGTAATTTGCTAGTTTGCTTTTATCTCTATGAATTTACTTACGGTTAAGCAGTTCATGTAAGAGAAATCATATAATATTTGTCCTTTTGCTTCTTGCTTATGTCATCAACATGATGTTTTCAAGGTTCACCCATGTTGTCTCTTGAACTAACACTGCACTTCTTTTTATGGCTGAATAGTATTCCATTGTATGGGTAGACCGCATTTTGTTTATCCATTCATCTGTTGATGGACACTTGGTTTGCTTCCACCTTTTGGCTATTGTGGATAATGCTGCAATGAACATTGGTGTGCAAATAGCTGTCCTAGTTCCTGTTTTCAATTCTTTTTAATTTATTTAATCTGGGTATTCCGTGTGAAGAAATTTGTATTGAAGCTAAATGTAAGCAAACGCTTCCCTCTTCCTGAGCATCTGGGAGGGGAGGGGAGGGACTGTATCTGTTTCTTTACTTCTGCGTGAGCTGGGCCAAGCGAAGCACCTGACATACACTGAACATATACAGGTTAAATGACTGCCTTCTGGCTTTGGCTTCCAGGAAATTCAGAGCCAGATTGCTGGAGCCCTGGCACCCCACTGCTGGCTTGGGTTCCTCCCTTCTGAAGCAGGGAACCAGGCTGCAGGCCTGACCTGGCTGCTGGAGGAGAGGACAGATGAGGCTGTGAGGGAGAATGCATTCGTGCCCCATCCTTCCTAGATTCTGGGGGTTTTGGCAGTCCATGTGCCTGGGGCATAAAGCGAGGTGGGTGATGTAGGGAGACAGAGAGTAGCTTATAATTCTTCCCTCCCTATCATTAATGGCCTAATATCACCACTGTTGAGGCTTCCTATAAGCAGTGATTTTTAAATTTAGCGTACGTAAGAATCACTTTGGGTACTGGTTAAAAGTACAGATTCTTGGGCCCTATCCCCCAGGGATTCTGCATCATGAGGTCCCAGGAGTCTGCATTTTTAATGAGTGCCTCAGTGACTTTCATACGAGTGGTCTGTCCATGAGCCTTGCTTTAAGAAATACCATCTAAAATCAGCGGAGGCAGCAACAGTTGCTCTTGCGTTGCTGTCTGGGATTTGCTGCACACACCTTGGCCCAGCCTTCTCCAGGCGGCATCTCTGCTGGTATGTGACCATCTGCGCACGTGGGCTGTTCTATGATTAGGGGCCTCCGTCCAGGCCCCTCGGTTGGTCTGTCCATCCGTGTCAGAGGCTGTGGCAGGCAGAGTGGCATGTTGGCCACCAGAACGGCAAAGGCTGTCCCTTTCTGGGTCCAGCTGGCCCTGTGGACTGAAATGGGATCCCCTTGGGTGGTGCCAGCTGAAAGTCCCTGCCCCCTTAGCGCTGGCCTGAGTAGCCCCCATGACATTTGTGTCCCTTGTGGTGTCTCCAAGTGAGACTTTCCTGTTAAGGATCTGGGTGAAGTGAGGGGACAAGAGAGGTGGGTGAAGTGTCGGTGGTGGGGGGAGAAAGAGAAATCCTTGATGCCCTGGAATGCTGGGACTTGAGGAAACATTTAAGGAAGTTGTGTGCAAAGTTGTACTTTCCTCCTGAGGATAAAAAGAGGCCAATTTCTGTTGACAGAGAAATGAGCATCCTGTACCTAAGCGATTGAACTCCTCTGACTTGTCTCTCTGGACCAAGGCTTATGCCGGGCAGGTTTCATGGCACAGTCGTGATGTGAGCTGCCTGACTTAGCTCCCTCCACACGGGCCTGTCACTCCACACTCCCAGGGTGACATTGGACGCTAGTGTCCTGGGATGGGGATGGAGGTAGGAAGGTGTTCCCATCCCTTAGGAGGGACCTCGGCTTTCTCTCTGCTGCTTGCTCTGGTCCCTTGTCATGAGTCCCTTGTCAGAAGCTGTGCTTTGAGCTTCAAGGCCATGCTGAAACCCTAGAGGTGAGTGGCTGACCTTGTTCTCTGCTGGGGCTGGAGACAGGGAAGGGGAGGAGTGGGGGTGGCCAGCTCCCACTCCCATCTCTGGGCTGGCTGCTCTATGATCAGCCTTGGCATTCCAAGAAGGACCTGATCCCATGGGTGCCAAAAGGCTGGTGACAGGCACTTTGCACCTCTTGAGTACCTCTTGGCAGAGATCCTTTGTCATCTCCCCACAGCCAGATAGATCTTCCCTGATGCCACGGGGGAAACTAAGGCACCAAGAGTTCACTGCAGGTTTTTTTTTTGGTTTGGTTTGGTTTTTGAGCTTCAGGCAATGATTTTGCCAGTGCTTGGATCCCAGCACCCGCCGGCCGTGTGGCCCTTCTCCTACTCCTTGGCTCTTCCCTTTACCACGCAAGCTCTGGGATTTGTCCCTGTGCTGCATCCTGCTGTACCACCCCCACACCTCCCATCCAAGCCCAGGGCTCTAAGCCCAGAGGAGCAAATCCCTCCTCATTGCTGGGTGAGGCATCACTCTTTTCTATACCCACCTCCCGGGGCTCTGTGGTGGGGGTATTTCCAGATGCCCCACCCACCCACCCAACACCGCACCTACTTCCCTGGCCCTATCAGCAGCCGTTACCTCCCATCTGCTCCCCTCTTTTCTCCTCCCTTCTTTCCCCTCCCCCCTCTGCTTGCTGCTGCCCTGGGAGGAGCTATTTTTAGGGGCTGCTTCCTGGGATGTTTTACTTGGGGCTGGTTACCATGTAGGAAATGTCACCAAAACAGTGGGCAAAGGCTGCAGATACCAGGAGTCCTGACTGGGGCATGGAGAGCTCGGTGCTGACCCTGTCTTGGCCCTTGGGAGTGGCCAAGGTGTCCAGAGGCAGAGCTTTGCCTTCTTGGGGCCTGATGGTGACCCCATAGGGATTTTCTCCTTTAGGGCTGGTTTGGGAGACTTTTGCTGTGGGGCGCTTCTTGGCGCCTCTCTCCTTTCCCTCCTACAGTAAAGCTCCGCTTGTCTTGAGATCCAAAGGGAAGATGATGCCAGGTTAAGGGATGGCTTTGGGGTGCTCATGTGTATTTCAGGCTCTGTCCCGGTGTATTCACAACCCTTTGCTAGGCCTGGGTGGAGGGTGTGCAAGAATTGGAAGCCAGGCCCCCTGCTTTTGCCTGCTGGATGAACTTTGCTCTTCATTGGAGACCCTTTGCTCCTACAGAGTGAGATTCAGAGCACAGGCTTGTGAAATATACCTTGAAAAGTCAAGGGTCTCACCAAGATTGAAACTCAGGGGGGAACCCTCCTTGCCAAGCGGGGGTTCGTGTGTCCTTTTCCACCTGCAAAGGGGCTGTGTATTTAGCTGGGGGCAGGATCCTGTTTGCAGCTGGTTCTGGTGTTTGTGTGTTTAAAGCAGTATCCCTAAATCAGCAGACATACCCCTGGCAGGGGCGTGGGGAAGTCTGTGGCCCACCCTGCCCTGGCTTCCCGATCCTGGGAGGGGGCAGGAAGGTACATTTGGAGTAGCCTCCCTCTCCGCTCTCTCCCACCCTTTGCAGCATACTATCTCCTTTGCGATCTGCTTCCTCTTTTCTGCCTCTCTTGGCGCATCTGGCCACTCCTTGCTGCCCTTCCTGTGAAACTCAGAGCCTTAGACCAAGTCTTGAAGCCCTTGGGTGAAAGGTGGGAGAGGCAGGGCTTCTCAGGACCCTTGTTCTCCAGGGTCTCTGCCTTGCCCTGGGCAGACTGCTGGAGAAGGGTCAGAGCAGGTCCCTGATTACAGCAGCCTCTGCTTTCTGCTCCTGTTGCCACCGCCGTTGAGGGGAAAGCCTTCGTGCACAGGCGTGTGGTTGAAGCTGGGCTTAAGGCCGGCAGGGGGGTGGGTCTCTCCCTGGCAGGAAGTGGCCCTGTGCAAAAGCGGGAAGTGGCTGGTTGTCAAACAGGAAGGGGGGGCTGGGCTGTATGAGGGGGCGGGGATGAGCCTGGTAGAAAGGTAGGTGGGGAGAGGGTCAGCCTTGGAAGGTCTGAGCTGCTCTCTAGAAACAGCAAGCTCGGTCATCCCTGGGAGGCAGGAGGCTGCGTGGGTGGCGGGAGCACATGGCTGGGGTGTTGTCATCCTTTGGGGTACTGAGCTGAGGCCTGTACCTGTGGCCCAAGCGTCCCCTTTCAGGGTTGGTGATCCTGTGGTCATCCAGGACAGCCTTTGCTGTTAGAAAAGATGCTCTGCACCTGAAATGCAGCTGCTGCTGGGGTGGGGTACTCTGCTTTTCCCAGCCTGGACGTGACTACAGGACAGGGAGTGGGGGGGCACAGACAGGAGACGATAGCCGGAGGGGCTGTGTGAAGGCCGGAGGGGCTGCGTGAAGGCCAGGCTGGGCCTGGTGAAGGGAGGCAGGGTGTGTGGTGTAGGTAGAAACTGGGTGGCCCACTGAGCTTCTGGATGGCGCCACAGCCAGTGAGGCCCAGGAAGAGGAGGGGTCTGGCCGCAGGATACCTCCAGGGCTGTCCCCTCGTTGCTAACCCTTCCCTGCAGGCTGTAGATTCAGGGCCCCACCAGAACAGGGATGGACAAACCCCACCCCCAGGAAGGCTGCCATGGAGGGCTTTACTCACTGGAGTCCCAGAGGCCAAGTTGGGGGTGGTTCAGTGGGTACCAGTGGGGATGGGTCCTCCCCTCTCAGTGTCTCTGGTATTAACGACAGCTGAAGCCCGGCCTGGGAGACTTGCTCTACCTTATCACTGGGCCCTTAGAATGGAAGCTCTTACAGTGTGCCAGGCACTGTGCTGAGTTTTTTACCCAAATTTCTGCATTTAATCATCCCTCTATTTCAGAAGGGAGGAAATTTCCTCAAGATACGTACCCGGCTCACCCTTTCACCTCTGGCGGGTCCTTACTCAAATGTCCCGTCTTTGGAGAGACTTGCCCTGATCACCCTACTCTCTCGACTTCCCTGCTTTATTTTTCTAATTGGCACTTGCTACTGTCTAAATGCCATAGTTTTTTCTTCTTGTCTAACCCCCAGCCCCACCCTACTAGAATGTCGGCTCCATGAGAGCAGGGAGCTCCCTCTGCTTTTTCCCTGCCTGATCGCCAGCACCTAGAGCGGTGCCTGTCCCAGAAGCATCAATACATGTCTTCTGAAGGAGTGAAAGAGGCTCAGGTGGATTTAATAACTTGACGGATGTGGCAGTGCCTGGACTCAGTCCAGGGCTCTCCACTCCAAAAAATGATGTGCTGATTGCTGGACTCTGTGGCAGAGAGTTAGAACGAGGATGAAGGTGGACTCTCAAGTTCAAGAAACACATGGGGCCCAGCTCCTGGGGTTGAGGGTTATTCTGCATGGCTGATAAGGACCCTTTGGACCGTGGGCAGCTCCTGAGAGGAGCTGGGAGTGTGAGTCTGTGTCTCTCTTCTCCCCACTGTGAGTCACTGGTAAAGCCAGAGCTCCCTTATTTTTAGTGTTACACTGTCGTGGGGTGTAACCGTTAGCCAGTAAAAGACGCAGGAGGAGATAAACATTAACCTTGTGGCCTTCCCCTCCGTTGCCACCTTCCCATGTTACAAGATGCCATTCTCCTTGCACCCCCCCAGGCAACCGGGCCCCAGAGTTCGGGGTTGGAGGGTGGTGGGGTGAGGCTTAGGAAGAGGACAGGTGGTCTGCTGTAGCTTAGGGGCTAGCTAGCTAGGTACCTCCATCCCAAGTCTGGGGGCTGATATCCTCCCAGCCAGATGTGGATGAAGCTAGCCCTGTAGCCAAAGTTGCTTCCTTGACCACTTGGCTTCTGAAGGCTACATCCATAAGCTTAGGACCGAGGGATCCCAGGTGGCATACGAGTTGGAGCTTACCTGGGAGCCCCTCCTGGTTGTGTCCTGAGAGGAGCAGGGCTGCTCAGTGGTCATGCCAAACCCCGGGGGTGGAAAGGAAGGCCTGACCCAGATCTTCGGGCATCTGGGGTGGATTAGCTGGGCAGCAGGAACTAATCTCTGGCTGTCCCCACCTCCTTCCTCCACAAAGCAGAGCTGTTGCTGGAGGGAAAGTCTAGGACAAAGCTGGGTGGGTGGGGAGGGGTGTTTGGTGAAACGGTAAAGACAGATTCCTTCTAGTCTGTAACATCTTTAATTCTCTCAGATTGGCAGGCCTGGGTTTGCATCCCTGTCCTGTCGCTTTCCTGCTGTGGGACCTTGAGCAGGATGTTTAACTTCTCTAGGCCTCAGTTTTGCTGTCTGTAAAATAGGGGTAATCATAGCACCTGCCTCGTGGGATGGTTATAAGGCTTCAGAGCACCATGGGAGGCTTTACAGGGTTCTTTGCTCTGTCAGGTAAAGGTCGGGTGAGGAGTTGCCCCTGACAAGGGAGGCAGCAGTCACTTTGGGCAGGTTGTGGTCATGAAGGCTTCTCTCTGGGCCTGTGAGAAGTTGGGGTGAATTGGGCTACACCCGCAAAACCTGGACTTTTATTTGATGCTCTCATTTTTCTTTATCTGTTTATCCTATCATCATAGCAGAATGGGGAAGGAAGAGGGCTCTGGGCTCAGACCACCTGCAACTCTTGCCTAGTTGTGTGATCCTGAGCAGATGACATTAGCTCAGTAACCCTCAGTTTCCTCCTTTGCAATGCAATGGGACAAATCAGATCTTCCCCCTTCACAGGGATTCATGCCTCTGCCTCATACCTCATAAACATCGAGTAAATGATCATTATTACTTCCGTTATTACTGGCAAACACTCATTAAGCCCCTGTTTACAGAAGGAACTCTGCAAGGCACTGCTCAGAAAAGACCCTCCTTGAAGAGCTTGTGACCGAAAGATGTGATAATTTGTAGTGTGCGAGTCCTGGAGGTGCCATCAGGGGTCATAGAAGGGAGAAGTCACAATCTACTGATAGGAACAGGGAATGCTTTATGAATGAGGTGGGCTTTGTCAGGATTCCGGCAAGTAGAGATGGGGAGGCAGAGTGGGGAGACCTACTAGTTTTTGTGTCGCAGCCTGTCTCACTGCCTGGAGTTCTGCCTTCCTGTGGGTGCAGTTGGCCAGTGCACCTCACCTGGGCCTGGGGGATCTCCAGGACCCTGGTCACATCACCAAAGCAGAATTAAAGGCACTTGGGTGGTAAAATCATTGTCTCCCCACTACGTGGGACGTGACATCCAAGGATGTGAGTTTCCCTGGCAACATAGGGCCTGACTCCCAGGGATGAGCCTGGCCCTGGCACCGTGGGATCAACAATGCCTTCCTAATCGAAAGGGGAAAAAGAAGTGTAACAAAATAAGATATCATTGGCTAAAGATTTCAAATAGAGTTGTGAGGCTATTCTGGAGACTACTCTTATGCAAGCTGCAACTAGACGTTGCTAATTGCCATGATATTCCAAGCCCCAACCAGTAGTATTCCTGAAAACCCTAAAGAATACCCAGAGCTCTATTTGAGACTCTATGAAAGTTTCACTCACCAAGTTTATTTTTCAGAAACCTGTAACCTCCACATATTTCCTGGGCCAGATATGCCCAGAAACCCAGAGTTGCCAGTCTTTCCAAGAGCATCAACCCGTTGCATCCCCCTACCTCATAATGTCAATACTTATTTTCAACATGAAGAAGTTAGAATAGTCACTGCCTAAAGATTGGCTGAAGAATCAAAGAAGGAGGAGGAGTTGTAACAGAGAAGATAGGATTTAACAAATGAATATGACTGCTGAATCATTAAATTGATATTTCTTTTAATCTGCAGTATCTTGGAGCAGCTAGAAGGAAAGACCTGAAATTGTGGCTCTGTAACCCATGCCATATTTTGAAATTTGCTCTATAACTAGTTAAGATGTACTTTGAAGTTTATTCCTTTTTTGTAAATGTGTTATATTTCACAACAAAAACTGTACAGCAGTGAGTGACCAACAAAATCTTGGGGAGAAATAGGGTTTCTTTTTCTCTAAAGTGGGTGTAATGATAGTACCCTACCTCCTAGGGTTGTTATGAGGATAAATTAAAAGGTGTTTCTGCCTGGTGCAGAAGTAAGCACCCAGAAAAAAATTAGCTATTATTATTTGTTTATCATCATTATTATCATCTTGTCCATCATTGCTTCAGGGTTGCTATGAGGAGTAAATAAGAAAATATACACAAAGTTCTCAGCACAGCATCTGACAACGTAGTAGGTGCTCGATGAAAGTAGGCTTTATTAGTATTTCTAACAAGAAAGAGATTCTGGAACCCCTGGCCCAAAGAAATCCCTGCTCTCGTGGAAAAAGACATCAGCTCTGCCACTTGCTGGCTTGAGGTTTATTTCACCTCTCTAAATCGTTTCCCTATCTGCAAAAGGTGATCATAATACATGTCTCAGGATCACTGTGACAGGCTGCGTTAATTTGACAAAACATAATAAGTGCGTAGTCAGTGAAGCTTCATATGAATGGTAAATGTCTTGAACTTGATAGCTGCACTTAAGGTGGTTATGTAAGGGAATAACCTTGTTTTTAGGAAATGTGCGTGACAGCACTAAGTATTCACAGAGCGTGATGTATACAATCTACTCTCACGTGTTTGGGAAATAGATTGACAGACGGATGGCTATAGGATGACATAGCAAATGTGGCAAAATAAAGTTGGTGGATCTGGGTATCTGCGAGGAGGGATATTTTGGAGTTCTCTGTGTGGGTTTGGTATTATTTGTGCAATGGTCCTGTAAGTTTGAAATTATTTGAAACTAAGATGTCAAAAGATCAGAGCCTAAGAGTGGAAGGGACGAAATTCCAGGCGATCACGCATATAGAATGGGTTGTTGATGGCTTTTGTTTTCTCTCTTCTCCTTTCAGATCACCAGAAACTAGAACGTGAGGCCCGAATATGCCGACTTTTGAAACACCCAAACATTGGTAAGTGCCCCTGCACAGAGCGTTTCTGGGTCCAAGGTAGGAGAACAGAGACCACCACGTCTGTTCACTGACCCTCTCTGTCCGCGGGGTCCTCTCGGTGTCACTTTTTGCCCAAGCAGGATAGCAGCTGTGTCTGGCCCAGAATTCTGGAACATTCTAGTTCAGAGGCCTGAGGATTTCAACCCTGCGATACCCTCAGAGGACGGGGATGTGAGGTATCAGAGTAGGTTTCTGCCGCCTCTCCTTCCTCTTCCTCCCCTCCCCGCTTTGGGCTGAGTTCCAGTGTCCTCCGGGTGTGAGGCTCTGGACCAAGTAGCCTGCCAGCTTCCCTCACCAGGAACCATCCACGGCTATCATGAAAGGGTCAGGATTTTGTTTCTGGACTGGAGAGAGTTTTGTTCCCGTTTGTTCCCGTTGCAGTGTCGTACACACTCTGGGGGTTTCCATAGCACCCCCGTTTGTCTTCCCCAGAGCCGGAAAGCAAGCTGCCCACCCGCCTGGCTTCCCTGGAGAGGGGATGGTGGGAGCCACTCAGATGGGGAAGGAGAAAAATGAAGAGGATTCCTCCCTGCTCCCACCCTATCTGGGGGGACAAGAGCTCATTGTTTGTTGTTATAAAGCCTGAGGAGGTTTGCCTGCCACAACCCACTCCAGCTCAATTTTACATTGTTCAGCTGAAACAGTCTTTGGCAAAATAGTTGGCTCTGATTTAGTGCTCCTTGCAGAAGGGACAGAAACTGGGCTGGCTGCTGTGTCTGAACAGAAACCCCAGTCTTGACTTGAGGCAAAGTAAGGAGCATCTCCTAGGTTTTCCCTGAAAGCCCTGAGTCATCACAAAGGACGACAGGACACGTGCTCTGGGCCCCTTAGGCACGGCCTAAATCCCCGGGGGCTCCCATGGTGGCCCGGAGGCAGTAAAGGCTGTGGGGCAACTTGCCGAAGCTTAATGCTTCTTCCGAAATTACCCAGCCTCTGGCTTCCTAGATCTCAGGCTAAAAACGCTCAATATGAGCTCTTACGTGGAAGCACTGAGGTCTTACTCCAGCCGAAGGGAGAGGACCAGCCCTGAGGTAACCAGAACTCAAACCATGCAGGGCTTTATAGATCAAAATCAGCAGCTTGGATTACACTCCAAGCAGATTGGCTTAGCTGGTGCTCGGCTCTGCCTGGTAGTGTGCGCTCCACGGGGTCAGCACTTTGCAGCCGATGGTTCTTGGCCTTGGAACTGCTGGAGCTCTTCGGTGGTCTCTGAGGTTAGACCCTCACCTGAAAAACAGCCTGGTGGAGACTAACATGCTGCCGTTTGGGTTGGAAAGGAACAATGGAGAAGAAGACCTAGAGCAGCGTTCACAAATTCAGGCATGTTTTGTTTGGCCGGGTCCGCGGTCCAAAAATATTTTTATTATTTGCCAGTATTTAAAAATGAGATTTCACATGTTAAAAAAAAAAATTCTGTTTCTCGGCCTTTTGCATCACAAGGATTGGCCTTGCTGAGCCTGCATCCGTGTGTGGCAAGACTCAGCTGGAGCTGTCCCCTGAGCCCGCCGGCCCCTGACCATGACGCTCCCTGTCATCTCACGTTTGCATGGCTTGGTCCCTGCAGGTGTTGTGGGTTTGTGACCTTTGACTTTGAAGTTCAGGAGCAGAAAGGGAAGTCCGTGGGTGATTACAGCCACCTGCAGGCACAGAGGCGATCTGTGTTGACAGTCCTGGCTTGGGTCTCAGCCCTCAGGACTGAGGGCAGTGAGTGCTTTCCCTTGTGCTTCTTGAGGATACTAGCCTGGCACTGGTGGCTGTTCTTATGCCAAGCGGGGGTTGGTAAAGCAGGGGAAGAGCCTTGCTGGTGTCACCTGCAGCACAGGTGCAGCAGGCCATGGAAGGGTCAGGGTATAGTGAAGACATTTCGAGAAATGAATTGGAAGGATAAAAATGGAATTCTAGCTGTAAAACAGCCTTCTTTTTATGTATTCTTAGAAATTCTGTGTACTTTTTGACCTCTTATACTTTATTTGGTGTAGTAGCTCTTTCTGTTTACCACTGTCCCACGTTCGGGGTAGACACACCGACAGAGGAACCATATGTTCCAGCAGTTTGCTCAGTTAAGAAAGCCTGGAAACCCAGGATCGGCCGGAGTCTGATTGCGTAGAATGGCCTTTGCCCCCACTTCATGACTGCCCACATCCTCAGAGCTGTATGTCTGGGACCCTCTCCTGGGGTCAAGGGCAAGGAGAGGGCTGTGTCTTGGGAGAGCTGCTGGCCAGGCACCCTGGTTCTGCTGGGAACCGGGGCTCCTGGAAATGTGGCAGAACAGTGGGGCCAGGAAGCAGGGGTTGCCATGGATCCTGACCTAGCTCGTGGTAGAGGAGGAGGCAGTTTTGTACCCCTTGTTCCCTATTCCTCTCCTCTCTCTGCTGCTCCACCCTGCAGAGCCATGGCCCTTTTGGCACTGGGTTCTTTAACTCCATCCTGAGTGGGTTCAAATGAACCAGCCATGGAATGGTGCAGGGCTGGGGAAACTGAGAGCAGAGAGCACATCACCGGCCTCCGGTTGCTGTCCCACTCGGAGGTGCTGGAATTCAGCAGGGGAGTTAGGTGCAAGGGGCCACGCATCCCCAGTTTCCTCACAAACGGATATCCTGGACCAGGAGTTGAAAACCTGTTAAGGGGCATACTGCTGAACTCAAACCAGCCCTGGGAGAGGGGCCAGAGGTGGGGTGTTGAGAGCAGAAGACGGCGGTAGTGTGACAGTCTGAAGTCTGAACGGAGTGTGCTTGCCCTGTGATGTGCTCACTCCCTGCTCTGAATTCCTCTAATGAATGGACTCTGTCTTCCTTCATGCTGAGCTGCCCCAGCAGTTTCAATCACAGTCCAGCATTGTGGTTTGGAGCAGCACTTCTCAAACTTTGACGTGCCAGTGAATCACCTAGAGATCAAGTTCAAGTTCAGATTCAGCCAGTCTGGGGTGGGACTCCAGGCAGACCACACCTGGAGAAGCAAGGGTTTGTGGTGTGGACTTTGGTGTTACATCCACCCAGCTTAAACCTGGGATTTGCTAAATTAGTACCTGTGGCCGCCGGTAAGATATTTAACCCGTCTGCACCTCCATTTTGTCATCTTTGTCCCCTTCATGGAGTCTTGAGAGGGTTCAGCCAGCATGGGAACTCTAAAACCTGGAGGTGATGAAAATGGAGAATCAGGGTCTCAGAAGTGGTCTCTCCTAGACCCCCTGCCGTAGCTGAGTTCACAAGTTTTTCAGGCAGGGCTTCCACTTGCCCTGGGGCCACGGCCCATTAAGTTAGCAGTAAATGCAGTTAAAATAGTTGCAGAGAAAAAGAAGGAAGCATCAGAGCATGACCGCAGCTCCTAAATCCCAGCCTGAGGTAGCAAGTCCTGCCCATTGGCTCTGAAGTCCTGCCCAGGTAGGGCTCAGTCCCCTACCAGCCCACAGCCAGCCCTGTGGGGACCTCCTTCCCACCTCCTTGCTGGTCTTTTTAATGCTTTTTTTTTCAGTGCTTTATTGACAAAGATTTGTTGGTTTAAATGTGGGATACTGTTGGGTGATTTTAAAGAATTGGCTTTGTCCATCCCTGAAGGTATGAAAATCAGATACAGGTATCCAGGTATTTCGGCCTGTCCTTCCTTCCACGGTTTTTAAAGAACAGTAAGTTTAGTGCTGAAACTCAGTAAATCCCTTATGCACATATTCCCAGCTCCTCCTGTTCCTGGAATTTATCGTGCTCTCCTTAGCATGGAATGGGCTAGAGGTCACAGCTTCTCTTTCTGTGCAGCCAAAGCTCTTCCACGTCCGTGGTCAGTTGAGTGCTCGCAGGATCGCGTGCTCGTTTGAGCCCTGTTCTCTGTTGGCTGATTGTCGCCCTGGGGGACGGACGAGCCTCCGTCTGCAGCCCGGTCTGTGGCATGTGCAGCCCTGCGGACGTCAGAGCAGGTGCCTCGTGAGCGTGGTTGACAGAATCAGCGTGGTCCAGTCGGGCCCAGATGGGAGCTCCTTGGTCCGAGAGGCTAGCGAGAGCAAAACTCCCTCGTGATGCTGTGATATCGAAGGTTTTGGCGTCAGCTTGTCTTGGCTTCCAGACCCGGTTCTGTCGCTCAGTGTGGCCTTGGGCAGGTTTCCTTTTGAGCTCCTGTTTCCTCTCTGTCAGACAGGGGTGATCACGGTGTCTACCCCCTAGCGTCAATGTGAGGATTAAATAAAATGATGCAACACCAGGCACCTAGAAACAACTCAGATCAGTGTCGGTTATTATCATTTTGATCAAGGATCTGCTTGGTTGGTCGGAGTTTAGGATGGAGCTGTCAGGTCTCTTTCCTCCTGTTCCCAGTTGCTTCTTAATTTTCCTTACAAATGCAAATAAAAATTATGATGGCAGTCTCATTCAGATAAGGGCCCTACTTCGGCCCCTCCCCACCTGTACCTCTTCCTGGCAGATGCCTTCTTCTCGCTGGGGGCCTGGAAGGATGAGTCTGCCCTTTGCTGCCCCTTCCTCCCGACCCCTAGCTCCATGGGGTCCCTCCTGCCTGGGCTCTGTGCGTGGCCTACCTGGAGAAGGGCAAACGAGGGTATTGCTTTTAGCCAGTGGCTCCGAGTCTGGGCATAGGCGTGGGTGCAGGCGCTCTTTGTCCTGCTCTCACACCTGCTGTGCTGGGGTCAGAGGTTGAGGGGTGTGCCATGAGGAGGATGTCCAGGAGAGGCAGGGCTGGTGGCAGACATCCCTGGGAGAGGTCATCAGGGCCGTGCCTGCTGACCCCTTAGCTCCCTATCCTGCTGCTATTAGTCACCTCCCTGGTGAGGCTGGGCTTGAGCTTCTGGGACAGCTGATTTCCAGGGGATTATTTGTATTACACACTTTAATGCTTTTTAATAGCAAATTTTTAATTAAATGGAAAGTCCTTTTGGAAGCAAAGAAGCAGCAACTGCAGCTGAGCTCGGCATGAGGCACCGAGTTAGACCAGAGAGGCACAGCAGAAGAGGGAGGGCAGTAGGGCTTTGGGGAGCTTTACTGAGCATGCTGGGTTAGTTTGGCTGGTAGGGAAGCCAGGGTCTTGCTGTAGCTCCTTCTGTCTGACCCAGAAGCCCTCCTCTGTCATCTGCTGGCCTAGGAAAGCGTGAACTTTTTGCCCAAGTATGTGGGAGAACACCTTGAAGAGAAGGGATTTTAGGAGAAGGGCCCCTTGTCTTTGGCCCTGTTGGTAAATCATAGAAGTACTGAGATTGGGGTGAAATTTGGGGATGAGCTTAAATGAGGTAGACAATATGATGTGTACACAACCGTTCGGACCCAGGTCCCACCCAACAGGCCTCCAAGCCCTCATCTGTGAAGCAAGGAGAACAAGGCAGGGTCATGGTGATGGGGAAGTGCCGCAGGTTAGATGGAGCCTGTGTTTGGTGTCAGTTCCGATTTTGCTTTGGTGGGGAGTGAAGTAGGGAGGCCCTCGGACCTCAAGACACTCTCTAACGATGGCACTGGGAGCTGTCCTTGGTCTTGGTTGGCAGTCTGGGCCTGCTAACGAAGAGACCTGGTGACTTCTTTGTATCCAGGAACTTCTGTTGGTTGGTTTGGTTGGCTTAGTTGGCTTGGTGTTGGGGCCATTCCTTAAGCGCTCTGCCTGCCAGGTGCTCCTCAACTGCCCAGGATGTGGAGCAAAAGTCAAACAGAGGTTCTCCATCGAAACGGTGCAGGGGAGGGGGGTGAGAGAATCAGCAGGGACAGTCAGCCAAACCTCGAGTGGTGTTTGCAGTAGAATGGTGCTCAGGCGTTGGCATTGAACCCAGAGGTGGCTTTGTGGGCAAAGGCTTGACGAGGAGATCTCAGAGGACATGAGGTTGGTTTCTTGCTTGAGAGCTTTGGAGGCAGGGAGCGAGAAGGGATTCTGCTGTCCAGCCTTTCCTTGATGGTGGCGAGTGACCCGTCTCCCCCAGGTGGTGCCCTCCTGGGCCAGTATGTGATGCCACTGTAATAACCACATGCCTGAGAAGCCTTCTGGGCATCGTTGCTCATGTCGCCTGGGCCCATGGAGCTACCCTAAGTTTCCTATAGGAAGCTGTGGTCAGAGAGAGCCGGCTTGGCATCTTCACCCACCGCTGAGAAGCATTTTGGTCTTTGGCAAGATACTTCATGTCTCTGAGCCTCCAGTGTCTTCATCAATAAAATGGGAATAATGCTCATCTCAGGGAGGTTGCCAGGAATAATAAACTCCTTGAGGGCAAGGACTGTGTCTGTCCCTCCTGAATCCCACCACCTAGCAGAGGTCAGGTACCCTGTAGGCACTTAGCAAATGCTTGTGGAATCAGTGAAGGGAGTAGAGACTCTCACAAGGCCTGGCACATAGTAAGCACTTAATAAACCGTGGCTGTTCCGACTGCCTGACTGTGTGTCATGGCCTCCTGCTTGCACCCTCTAGCATCTCGCTCTCATCCTCCATGTGCCACCTGCTTTCTTTCCCTCCCAGTAATTCTCCTTTTCCGCTTACTACCCTGACAGAGTCCCTGGGCTTTTCCGTCTTGTCCTGCTCCATGCCCCGTGGCCAGCCTTGCCATCGTCTGCTTCATGCTGTCCTCATCCCAGGCCTAGCCCCTGTGGAAGGGTCCTTCTTTTCTCCTTCTTATCTTACTCCTTAGGCATGAAGCTTCTCCCTCTTGCCTCTGCCTGAGGCAGTCTGATGCGAGTGACAGAGCACCGGGCGGGCCTGGCCGTGTGCCTCTGTCCCCTGGCCGTGAAGCCTTGGGGTGGGGTGGAGGGTGGGGGCATGCTGCCCCTTCTCACAGCCGCGCCTTCAGGAGGAAGCCCTGGGAAGCCAACAGGATGGACAAGGGTGGGCCGCCAGGAGGAGAGGAATAGGGTTTCCAAGTTTTCTCTCTGTTAATCTCTGTTCCGTCTCCTCTCTTGCAGTGCGTCTCCATGACAGTATATCTGAAGAAGGGTTTCACTACCTCGTGTTTGACCTGTAAGTGCTGCTCTCTGAGGGTGCGGGGGGCCTTTCCCTCCAGCCGGGTCAATGTGGAGGCGGTGGCAGGGGTCTAGGCACAGCCTCTGCCGGAGGGAGAGATTTTCATTTTGAACTTCCCCTGGTAATGGGGCAGGTAGATTGCTGGCCCGAAGTCCCTGCGGGGATCTCAGAGCTCACTCAGCGTCTCCCCAGGGCTCAGAATCCCACGATGGGCATCTCTCGGGCATTTCTGATCAGCAGCATAGCCCCTGCAGAAAAGCTTTTGTTCTTGTTTCTTGGTGTGTTGTCCTTGGTAGAGACAGAGAATGCAGCTCTTTGCATGAACTTAACGAATTCTGGGAAAATCGAAGTTAGCTTTTCCTAACTGTAAACTGGGCTCCGGTTGGTCTCTCCTCCGCTTGGGTTGTGGTTTAATATCTTACAAGTGGCTCTTCACCTCCTGGAAACTGTTCCAGTATTTTCAGGGTTGGGTCTCTGTGTCCTTGGTCTCATTATCCACCTGTGGGAGTTGGTCTGCCCTTCTCCGGCAGCTATGTCTTAGTTTTCACATTGGCCTCCACCAGCAGCTGTGACTTTCTGGGTAGGTCGTTTGTTTCTTTATCTTAGAGCCTCAGACCTTCATCTTTGCCTGAGTAATAGCTTATCCATCGGTTGTAGAGACAGAAACGTCCAGAAGGAAAGGGAGGCCGTGATTTCCTAAGGAGAGTCCTCAAGTAATTGAAGGCCTGGGTGTGTCCTGGGCTCTCAGACGAAATGTGTGTGGAGTGGGGGTTTTGCTGTAGCTGTCCTGCCGTGTGACCGACTGCCACCTGCTGGGACGCTGGGGTCGGCCCTCTGACCCTTGCCTCCACTGACCCTCCTCCTCTGTTGGTTGCAGTGTCACCGGTGGGGAGCTGTTTGAAGACATCGTGGCCAGAGAGTACTACAGCGAGGCCGATGCCAGGTGAGGCAAGGGCCTGCTCCGGGTTTGGGGAGGCCCCTGTTTCAGGACTGAAATGAGTCTCGGCCACCTTAGGGGCCCACACACCGCTCCTGCTGGAATAGAAGAGCTTCTGTCTGGTGAAAGAGTCTGTAGCGCTGCTCCCGTGCTGCATTCTCTGGGCAATATTAGAAGCTACGATTCAAGATGCCTAGATCAATTTTTTTTTTTCACAAAGCTCTTAGATGCTTCCTTTACCCTGTCACCCCAGAAATTCCTTTTCTCCACACTACTGTAGATTTGTCTTTGACAAATGCTGCTGTGTACAAGTCACTGAGCTGAGGTGCTGGGGGCAGGCCAGAGATGGAGAAAGCGTGGTTTCTGTCCCAAAGGAGGGTGATGTCTGGATTAGTGCTCCGTCCTGGGAGTCTCCCCACGAGACCTGTGTCTCGACCTCCATGGCCAGCCTCACTGTAGGGTCCTGCTAAGGAAGACCCACCCTCCGGCCTTGCCCCTCGGCCCCCAGCCCTCCCTGGGAGGCCTTGGCGGCTCCTTCGTGCGCCATAGCAGGTCCCCCCCCCAGCCCTCCCTCCCCGCCTCGGCTCCTCCCCCCGTCCCCCGTCCCCCGTCCCCTCCGAGGGCGGTGTCCTTACAGCCTGGTTTTGCCTGGAGCTTATCTGGCTTATGTGGCAGCTCTGGCTGCCTCTGGAGAGTGGGGGAGTGCGGCTTCCTCACGAATTTCTCAACCCTGAGAGGCCAATGTTTGCTGATCAACTTCAGATGCTTCAGCCTCAGGAAAAATTCTCAAGTGGGGAGAAGAATTCCAGTGCCAGCTGGGGAGGACCAGCTCGGGGGTGGGAGGGGGTGGGAGGAGGCGGTGATAGCTCAGGGAGCCTGGGGGGGGGGGGGCTGGGGGGGGGTGACTGTACCAGTGGGCTTGGCCTGGCTCTGCTGGGACACTTCGCACTTTTGCCATTTTTGGCCAGAAGGCTCTCCCTGCTAGCCCGGCTCTGTTCTAATTATACATTTCTGTAGAGACTCGCCTCTTCGGCCCAGTCTGAAAGTCTCTTTGGACCACTCTTTGGCTGTGTCCTCTGGAGAGGCCGCAGCCTCAGCCTCCGGGGGGCCCAGTGAGACCCCTTGGCTCAGATTTCAGAGAAAGAAAGAATAAGTCCAGACCACCCAGCCCAGCACACCCGACCCCTTCCAGCCTGCTCTGTCCACCTGGGAGCCTGATGACAGCAGCTCCGTCCTCTAGGCCACGGTTTCTCAATCTCAGCGCTATTGGCATTTGGAGCAAGATAATTCTTTCTCATAAGGGGTTATCCTGGGCATTATAGGACAGTTAGAAGCATCCCCAGCTTCCGCCCACTAGATACCTGTAGCAGCCCTCCCACCTCCCCACACAGTGGTGACAGCCACAGATGTCTCCAGACATTTCCAAATGTCCCTTGAGGAACAAAAACACGCTCCCTCCACCCCTGCAGGCGTAGTAGGCTGGTTTGGAAGGTGGACGGCTTGATTCAGGAATCAGACTCCCGGTTTGTCTATTTCTATACAAAAACATTGTGAGAAATACTCCTTAAGTGCCCTGTTTGGAACCCTCTTAATCAAGTTGTTCCTTAAAGATGTTTGTAGATGTAGATGGTAAGGTTTGGGCAGGCACCGAGTCTCACTCATCTTTCCATCCTGTGTGATGCCAGGCGCCAAGCCCTGTAGGCACTCAGTGAACGTTTAAATGAATGTAGGTGTGCCCCCAACCCCGGAGCAGCATAGGTGCCTTGGCTGAACTCTCCTTCCTAAGTTATCGCCACAAGCTGCAAGTTACTATAGGGGAAGTGTGAAAGAAGAAAGACGTTGGATGGTCTCATCTTTCTTAGGAGTCTGTGGTGACCCTCAATCTCTTAGAAGCTAACAGCAAAAGGAGGCCTAGTCGTGGGAGATGACTCTCAGGGATGAGGCTGGCCCTGGCACCGTGGGATCAACAATGCCATTCTGACCAAAAGGGGGAAAAGAAGTGTAACAAATAAGGTATCCGTGGCTGAGAGAGTCCAAATAGAGTCGAGAGGCTACTCTGGAGGTCACTCTTATGTAAACTTCAGTTAGACATTGCTGCCTATCATAGCTTGCCAAACTCCAACCTAAGCCATTCCTGCCAGTGCTAAAGAACACCGAGGGGGATATATAAGATCTACAAAATTTCCATGTACTATGGTAACTTTCCAAAACCTAGAACCTCCTGATGGGTCCCCAGACCAGATAGATTAGTCCCGAAATGCAGAGGGCCCAGCCTCTCCAAAACATCAACTGGTTCCATCTTCCTATCCCATATTATCGATAGCCCCTTCCAACATGAAAAAATTAGAATGGACATAGCCCAAATACCCCTAAAGGGTGGGAGAAAGATAAAAGATGATGGTGGAGTTATACAGAGAAGGTAGGGTTTAACAAATGAGTGTGAATGCTGAATCATCGTACCGATATTTCTTCTAGTCTCCAGTATCTTAGAGCCGCTAGAAGTAAAAACCTAAAGTTGTGGCATTGTAAGCCTTACCAAATTCTGAAATCTGTTCTGCAGCTAATGATTGTGATGTGCTTTGAATTTTTTTGCTTTTCTGTATGCATGTTATTTTTCACAAAAAGAAAAAAAAAGGTTGATTGTGGTGACAAATGCACAGCTATATGGAGATTGTGAACCATTGATTGCACTTTGGATAATTGCACGGTATATGAATATATAATATACATCAATAAAAAAATAAATAATTTTTAAAAAAAGGAGGCCTGGTGAAAGCCCATTCTGGTCTCTGCCCTGCCCTTAACCAGCAGGTGATCCTGGGCAGACCACCAGCTCTGCCTGGACTTTACTCTCCCCCTCTGTAAAATGGACTCATGTTAGATGATATCTGAGACCCCTTGAGCTCGAGGTCGGGGATTCTCTATAAGGCTGTACCCCGCAGTTACGACCGTTAGTCTGCATCGTGTGACTGTGGGTGAGGTTGTCTAACCCTGCACTGACATTTATTTTCCTTCTGCTTTTTCAGTCACTGTATACATCAGATTTTGGAGAGCGTCAACCACATCCATCAGCATGACATTGTCCACCGGGACCTGAAGGTACTACCCGCCGCCCCGCCCCCTCCCTAACCTTCTGCTTGCAGAGTCTTGGCGCCCCCTGGTGCCACGTGGTGGTACTACATGGGCCTAAACCAGCTCCCTCCAAGGCCCCAGGGTAGGTGCCTCACAAGGTTCTCTCTGTTCCCTCTGCAGCCTGAGAACCTGCTGCTGGCGAGTAAGTGCAAGGGTGCTGCCGTCAAGCTGGCTGACTTTGGCCTGGCCATCGAAGTGCAGGGAGAGCAGCAGGCTTGGTTTGGTACGGGTGACCATGTCTTCCTGGAATGCAGCCCCCGCCCTTCCTCCCCTTCCTGATCAGCCTTCCTCTTTCAGAACTAGCAATCAGACCCTAAATGGTGCTGGCATCCTCAGGGACCGCACGGGGGTGGGGAGGGTGCACAGAGATCCCTCCTAACCCTCCAGCCCTCAGTGCAGTGAGTCTTGCTGTCGTCAGCTCCCTGGCTCTATGTCCTTCTTACCCCTGGGGAGGCTTTGGGAGCTTCTGGGCAGCCTCTGGATTTGCCTTCTGATTTAGATTCCGGGCAGTACAGGAGCCTATCCTGCCGTCTTGCACTGCCCGAGTGCTGACAGCTCAAGAAGCAAAAGCAGTAGGAGTGAGAGGAGACTTGGGGAAAATGATGAGAGGGAAAGCTGGTTCAGTGTGTTTCTTGCTCTCCCCTCCTGCTACAGGGTTTGCTGGCACCCCAGGTTACTTATCCCCGGAGGTCTTGAGGAAAGATCCCTATGGAAAACCCGTGGATATCTGGGCCTGCGGTAAGCCCGTTCCATCCTGTCAGCTTTTCAGCTTCCGGTGATATGAGTGTCTGGTGTCTGTGGCATCCTGGAGTTTGCACTGGTTCCCCTGGGATGACCATACCCCAAGTACTTCCCTAATTATCTTCTGTTCTTCTTGGGGAGGGATTTGCCCATATATTAAAGGATAAGTTGTGTCTAAACTCCCTAAGTCACTCAGTGACAGGGAGAGTGAAGCACAGAATTATTGGCTGGCTTGTACTTTGAACTCTGATTTTCTGGGTGGCTCTCAGCCCCGTGTGGCTTTTCTTGGTTTCTTGGGGAAGTAGATGATGGACACTCGTGCCCTGTGTGTTCTGTCTCCTAGGGGTCATCCTTTACATCCTCCTGGTGGGATACCCTCCTTTCTGGGATGAGGACCAGCACAAGCTGTATCAGCAGATCAAGGCTGGAGCCTATGACGTAAGGATGGGTTTGCTGGGAGCCTGAACAGCAGCATTTCTTGCCCCTTGGGCTCTGCCCAAGGAAGCGGGTGTGTTCAGTGCTTGGCGTGATCCAGGGAGCCTCAGGGGGCTTTGAAAACCCGAGGAGAGGCACACAGGGCTCAATTCTTGCCACTTCTGTCCTAGAAAGCAACTTTTTTGTACAGCCTTTCTTGGCAACTGTAAAAATAAGGAGGCTGCTGAGGCCCTTTTATCTGATATCTACAAGGAATGGAGAAGCAGCACGGTGCAAAGACCATCTCCTCTCTGTTGTTCCTCCTGAGTAGAGAGATGGGATTGAACCAGAAGATATAGGAAGCCCCTTCCTGCTCTGATGTTCTGGTATTCCAGCCACGATTATCCTGTCCTTCTTTCCCAGTCTGGTAGTTGATGCAGATTCTGAGATATTCCCAGGGCCTCTCCAACTCTTTGCAGGGCAGCTTTAGGTACTGCAGAGTATTCCAGTTGTAGGAGTTGGGACAAAGACACCCTTTTCAGGATATAAGGCTTGCAAATTTCATATCTCCCTCCCCTGTTCCTGCTCCTTAGTTCCCATCACCAGAGTGGGATACGGTGACTCCTGAAGCCAAGAACTTGATCAATCAGATGCTGACCATAAACCCAGCAAAGCGCATCACAGCTGACCAGGCCCTCAAGCATCCATGGGTCTGCGTAAGTGTCTTCACCCGGGGTTGAGGGGATCAGCGTGGCAGCCCTCAGTTGCTCTCAGAACCCACCTTTTTTGCAAGGAGAGAATCACTCCAGGCTCTGAGGGAGGGCCTGGCAGAGGGAGGACTGCGTGGGGCCCAGGGTCACTAGGTGTCACCAACAGAATTTGGGGAAGCATTTGGTACTAACGGGCCTCTGCCCATCTCTCCCCACTCACTGTTGTCAGATTGTTGAATGAGGCCTTAGGTTGACCCTACCAACACTCTAGGTAGTTGATGAAAGGAAGAAGTTGGCAGAAACCAAAGTGAACTCCCAGGTTGAGTGTGCATACCCAAATCATGCTCTCTCATGCAGCCCTAATGGGAATATGACCAAGAGCCAACAAATAAGCAAAAGGGACCTCTGAGCGATGAAAAAGAGCATCATGAAGTTCAGTTATGAAAGTCAGTGCTGAATTTCAGCAGAGCCCCCTAAGCTGTTAATGCAGGTTGACATAACTCTATTTTTATACACAGTTCTGCCAAGCTGAGATATCTACTTTCAAGTAAGAGGAAGAGGGTCTGCTACAGTTAGGCCATCCTGACAACCGTGATACATTTATTTGTTTGTCTTTCCCCATGCTTATTGAATGCCCCTTTGGTCCTGGTCACTGTGCTGGGTGCTGGAGATGAATGAGACACGGTCCCTTCCCCCAAAGATCTCAAAGATTATCTGGGGAAATAGTCTACCTGCCAGCAAACCACTCTATAGTATGACGAGTGCATGAAAGAATCTAATGAGAGCACAGAAGTTCCCACTGTCTCTGGTCGGGAATAGGATTACTGAGGGCTGCATGGAGGAGGTGACCTGGTTGTTAAAAGATGAGTCAGAGTTCTCCAGGGTGATTAATGTTCAGAGGTTAGCATTTGCCAGGGTGAGAGGCCATGAGAAATTGTGGAATGTTTAAGAAACATTGAGGGCAGGCCACAGTGGCTCAGCAGGCAGAGTTCTCACCTGCCATGCCAGAGACCTGGGTTCGATTCCCGATGCCTGCCTATGCAAAAAAAATAAATAAATAAAAATAAACATTGAGTAGTTTGGTGTAGATTAGGATACGACTACAGGAATGTTGTGATCCATGACATACAAGTTTCTGCCTAGGGAGTTTGGATTTTATTATAAAAGGATTGAAAGCCATTTAAGGGTTTTAAAGAGAGAAATGCAATTTGCTTTTAAGAAAGATCAGTCTGGAAGCTGTGTGGAAAATGAAATTGAAGAAGAAAGAGGCTGGAGGCAGGGAACCCAGCTGTTGTAATTGTCTAAGCAAGACGAGAGGTCTTCAGCCGAGGGTGATGAGTGGACAGTGGACGCTGTGGTAAGGAGTAGAGGAATTTGAGAGATATTTGGGAGATGAAATCAAAAGTGAGAGAGAGAGAGAGACTATGGGAGCTGCTGGTTTTGGTTTGGCTCTCTGAGCAGATGGCCATACCCTTTCCTGACAGAGGAGACCCGGGAAGAGGAGCTCAAGTGAGAAAAGGCGATGATTTTAGTTCTGTACATGTTAAGTGTGGTATCTGGGGAATTTCCAGCTGGAGGCATCTAGTGGGCAGTTAGAAATACAGTTCTAGAGATTAGAAAAGAAGTTAAAAATTGGAAATACAAATTGTTGTGATTTCTGTATAGGTGGTGGTGGTGGTGAAGCTATAGAAATAAATAGAACTTGTCATGATTGAATTTTTACCATGAGATTCTGTTGCTTCAGTGAGAGACGAGCTGACGTTGAACACCAGCATTGAATGACAGGGAGCCAGCAAGAGGGGCTGAGAATGAGAAGGTCAGTGGAAGGAGGAGAATTAGGAGCATCCCAGAAGCCGAGAGGTTTTCGTAAGGGATCCTTCAGGTGCTGCAGAGTCCATGCTAAAGATGGGAAAGAATCCATTGCCTCTGACCAACCAGCCGCCGTTGGTTTCATCGTGCTGGTGACAGAGGTAGAAGCCTGTTCTCAGTGGGGTGAAGCAGGGACAGGGTGAGAAGGGGCGCAGAGACTCCATCTTCAGGAAGCTAGATGGTGAAGGGAGAATGAAAAGCAGTGCCTCTTAGAGGAGGAGGACCGGCTAGGAGAGGTTTATTACTTTTCAGAGAAAAGGGGCTTGAATGCTACCTACAGACTGCAGAGAAGGATCCAGTCCAGGGGAAACAGTTGAAGATGTTAGCTGATTGAGGAAGCAAGGGTTTGAATAACAAAAACAGAGAAGGGCTCCAGGGCCATGTGGAGAGGTCAGTGTTGGACACGGGGAATGCTCCTTGGCATTGAGGATTAGGATGAAATGGGCGAAGATCAGTTTGAAGTTCGGGGGGCTGATATTGAAGGAGTTCTGGCTTGACGCCTCTCATTTCTCTGTGTGCAGAAGTTTGCGTTGATGCGGTGGGAGGTGAAATAAGAGACTTGGGGTAGGTAGTGAAGCTTTAGGAGCGTTGCTTTGGGAACCAAGGAAGAGAGTGGACCAAAGGTGAGGGAAAGGATTGCTGGGTGGCCCGGTGGGGTTGCGAGTACCAGCCTACATGTCTGATTTATTTTTCTAAGCAGGCTGGCAGGATAGCTGATAGCGAAGGGAGGGGGTAAGCAACTTAAAACAGAGGCTCGAGAAATGAAGAAGTGTCATGTTTGGGGGGAGGGGATGTTTCTGTGGGCCCCATCTTCCACAGTCCTGTATATCAGTAGTCCCTGAGGACATCGCTGTGTTATGACAATGCGTGAGAACTGGTGCTTTTATTGTTGACCCTGAGTCATCAAGGAAGTATAAATCGTGTCCAGTGGATTTTCTGTTTAAGGAGGCAAGGAAGTTAGCCATCAGTACATCGAAGAAAAATTTCCATCTCAGAGAATGGATGTTTAAAGGTAACGATCCGTAGCTTCTCAGCGCGCAGCTTCGTTCAGGACCCGGTGCTGTGTGGAAAGGAGCTCTTGGTTCCCTTCCCACCCAAGGAATGGGTGGTTCTCTGTCGGGAATAAGAGACTCACTGCTCAGACCCAGGAAGGCAGTGGGTGCTCAGGGAACAGTCGCTGAACAAAGTGAACGGAAATCACAGCGCACAGGGTACTCTCACCAGTTCCATAGCTTCTGTTTCCCCAGGCAGGGTAAAGTGCTCTCTTGGGCGCCGTCATCTAGCGTCAATTATCAGTGGTGTTTTCGCGTTCAGACCATCGTCCTTACATTACCTTGAGTTTGGGGTAATGCTTTTATTCTAGAAGCATTTTCACATCTATGACCTCATTTTTTATCTTCCCAGAAGCTCAAGTGGTTGAATGCACGGCCCTGTCCTAGGCCCGATGGCAGGGCTCGGGAGTCTGGGAGGGGCAGAGGGGCTGGCTGGGGGCTCACGGGCCTGTGTGTTTGGTTTCCAGCAACGATCCACCGTGGCGTCCATGATGCACCGTCAGGAGACAGTGGAGTGTTTGCGCAAGTTCAATGCCCGGAGAAAACTGAAGGTGAGTGTGGCTTTCTGGCCTCCAGTGTCCCGAATCACACCTTGTGAGGCTGTCCCTCTCCCCTACTGTGGAAGGCGGCCCCTTTTCTGTCTGGGCTGAGCTCTGGAAGTTCTACACGTGGGGGGCCCCAAAGACCTCATGTCTTCAGGCTCTAGGCAGGGGCTGCCTTCTGTGTGAACCCCAGGCTGCACTTTCTAGAATCCACTGAATTCACAGACCCCTCCTCTTTCCCCAGGGTGCCATCCTCACGACCATGCTCGTCTCCAGAAACTTTTCAGGTATGTTTCCCCAGCCGTGCATTTAAATTCTGTTGAGGTGAGTGGGTCCGAAAGGGGGATACATCCTATTTTGAGGGGCTGCTCCTGCTGGGTCCTGCAACCTGAGGTTCTGAGGGACTGTGCTTGGGTTCAGATTTCTGAATGCTGTTCCCTAGAACCTCCCAAAGAGGAGCCTGCCCAGCCTCTCATCTACCTTGTCCCTGTGAGTTCTTATTTCATGCTCTGAAGACTCTCAGCATCTTAAAGATTTCAGTGTATCTTTATATTGGCAGATATACTGGGGGAGGACAAAAAAGGGATGGCATGGAATGAATCTTCTCATTCTCCACCAACAATGTGGATAATGGGGATGATCTATACTTCATTGTATCCAAGATGACTAATAGAAATTATTCTGGATGTTTAATTAAACCTTTCACAGTGACTTGTACTCACAATATTCTGATACTGATGGTAAATGTGAAGAAATAGGGACCAGCAGGAGGGAGGGGAAGGAACTTGCTCGAATTTGCATGAGGAATTGGGAGAATTGGGACGAGTACTTTGTAAATCACATGTGACAGTTCTTTGTAAGATGCAAGACACTCCGCCGCCCCCCACTCTCGCCTCCTCACCCCACCCCCATCATTGTTTGCCCCCAGTTGGGAAGCACTGTGGCTTTTCTGCGAGGGAAAGCTGAATGTCAGAACGGGGCTGACAACAGAGAGGTCCTTCGCTGGCTCGCTGTTTCCCCTGGTCTTCTCCACCCCACCCCAGCCCTCCCCACACCCCCACTGTTTTGGTTTGGGACCCCCTTGCTCCCATTCTCTTAATGAGACTTACTTCCTTGCTTTCCTTCTGCACCATCATGAATAGAGGCTATTCCCCTGAGCTTGAGACCTGACGGGCTCGTCTGCACTGGTTCCGGGTGACCCAAGAGCCCTGGCTCTGGCAACACCACAGACTCCATGAGCTCTAGCCCCAAAGCCACCAGGCTTCAGAGGTGCTAGGCCCAGAGGGCGAGCCCAGGCAACTCCTCTCCTCAGACTCCTCCATGGGGGCTCTAGTTTGGGACATTTTCTCATGTGGCAGGTACCCATGAGGAGAGATTGTGGTTCTGCATTCCCCTCTCACTGATGGAAAGCAGGGGGCTGGCTGGTTGCCTCCAGCAGACACAGGGCCCTGGCCCCTCTTCCTGCTGCTTGTCCTCGCCTTACTAGCAGCTTCTCCTTGGCTCAGGAGCCTTTCTAGAGGGTGCTCAAGGGCATTTCTGAGCTGAGCCTGTCCTCTCTCCCCTCCCAGTTGAAGAAATGTGAAGACAAGCTGCTGCCTCTCTTTTAGCTGCTAGGAAATCAATAGCACGTGTCCCATCCTGGGCCTCCACTTCAGCAACACCCCCGCCCCCCTGGTTTCAGGAAATTGGTGTCCTGGTTTCAGGAAAATCAGGCTCTCTATAGGACAAAGCACTTCAACTCATCCCTGAGGAGGCTGCTGTCCTTGTTGCCCAGAGCTCGTCTGGCCTTGGAGCTCGCCCTGCCCTGGGATGGAGGAGACAAAAAATAAATGGGTTCTGACTCTGGGGCAGATGAGGACAGAGCCCATCCTGGAAGCTTCTGCAGAGAGAGAGCAAGAGAGAGGCGTGGACAGGTGCAAGAAGGAAGCACACCTGTGTGTTTTCTTAGGGACGAGCTAACCTGTTTTCTGAGTTGACCCCAATGAAAGTGTCAGCTTAGACTTGGACTCTCAGCAGCTTGGCTATGGTGGAATCAGGACTTCTAGAGTATATTTGCCTCAGCGGCCTTTGCTTTCTTTCTGGGAGCTCGTTTCTTAGACAGTCTTCACCCTCAGAACACTGAAATACAGGCTTCCTCTCCCAACTATCTCCCTTGAGGGAAAGGAGCCTGTGTCTCTAAGGAGCTGGGGGGCTGTGGGGTCAGTCTCCAAGGCCCATCAGTGATCTTAGCTGCATAAGTGGCCCCTGAGTGCCGGTTATTCATCTGGTGAGAGGAAAGGGCAGCCCTCTGCTCCGGGTTCTCTGATGACATCCCCATTTAAGGAGCTAAGGTCTGAAAGAGAGGCTTCCATGCCCTCACAGCCTTAAGCTAAGGCCCGGCTACCTCAGAGAAGGCACCTTCATCTCATCCAGTGAGGCTTTTACCTGCCGACTCTTACCTGAGCCCAAACTCTTTCCCCCAGGGGAGCCGTAGTATTCCCTAGTCCCCCTTGGAGCCTGGTCTTCTCAGGCCCCCAGGCTGCTACAGGGCTGGCTGCACCTGCCTCGTCGGCCTGCCCCTCACCCGCACCCGCCACCCTGGTGCCTCCGCTCCCCCAGCTCGGCTGGCTTGGCCACGCCGCCAGGGACCCTGCTGTGCGTGGGTGGCCAGCGGGTTCCCGCGCCTCATGCTGGGGCATGCTCGCTGCTGACTGGCCCCCGTGGCTTTGCTGCAGCTCTGTGCACTGAGAGATTGTATCCCCTCAGTTGGCAGGCAGAGCTCCGCCCCCGCCTCGCCTGCCGCGAGCGCCGCCGGCCTGGCCGGGCAAGGTACGTGGCATGAGTCCTCCCCGACCTCCTGCCTTGGCTCCCCGCCACCCCCCAGGAGGGCCAGCATGCCAGGCCCACCCACAGGGAGGCGAGTCCCATGCTTGCGGGCTGAGATGGGCATGCTGGACCAACCTCCTAACTGGGCACCTGCAAGCGCATTGGTGTCACGAAGCCCCTCACCAGCCGTGCATGCTGGGCGCTTGCCAACTGTCAAGCGGCAATAGCCTGGGGGTCATGGAGCTGGGCAGCAGGAGAGCCTTCCTCCAGGCTCCAGACAGCCCCAGAGCCCACCCTGCCTGCAGAGCCCCCCAGAGACAGCCCCGGGTGTGGCCCAGAGCCACCCAGAGCTAAGAGTAGACTTCAGCAGCACTGAGACCCTGGGAAGTAAAGCCACATGGTGAAAGTGTTTGCAGTCCTCTAGGTCCAAGGGGCTGTAGAGTGCGGTCGTTTTGGAGTCAGCTGTCCGTGGGTTTGGATCCTACCCTGAGCAAGTCACGACAGCTCTCCCAACCTTAGTTTCCTCATCTGTCCAGTGAAGATAATAAATAGCGTGGCAATGCCCGAGACCATGTATGTCAAAGGCTCTCCACCCTGCCTGGACAGGACAATTAATTAAGAGCCTGTAAGAAGAATCCTGATGCCCAGACCCCATCCCAGACAAATCAAATCAGTTTCCCTTGGGGCTGGGGATAGACATAAGCCTTTTTTTTTTTTTTTTTCTTTTACACTCCCCCAGGGGATTCTGTTGGGCAGCCAGAATTGAGAACCAGCTGATGTATATAAAGCACTTAGCAGGAGAGGTGGTCAACCGAGTGAACACACCAAAATAATGTGTTTCAGGTTATCCCAGTGTGGCTGAAGATGGGACCAAAGGCCAATTTTTGGAGTTAGAATTTTTGTGATGGAGGGACCCCTATTCCTGCTGGAGAGAACTTGGGATAGGAGTGGCCACTCAAAGGGGAGGTGCAGAGCAGTGTGTTAGCATCAGTTAGCACTTACCAAGCACTTGCTATATGGCAGGCCCACGGAGTGCTTTTTCATGTGGGATCCCACTGGATCTCCACCACTGTCCTGTTTTAGCTTCATTTTATAGATAGGGAAATTGAGACTCAGAGAAGTTAAGTAACTCACCCAAGGTCACACAGCTAGCAAGTGATGGAGCCAAGATACAAACCTAGGGCAGTCCCTGTACCTTGCAGATTCTCCCACCCACTGTCTGCTGCCTTTCTGTGGCTTTTGTGGCCAGCCAATGTCACCACCCTTCTGACCCAGAGCTCATCAGCCCTGAGCCTCACCCTCTCCTGGCTGGAATCTGTTGATTTCTCATTCTACCCCGTCCTTCCTGCTCAGTGGATCCAGAGACTGGACTCTGGGGGAAAGGACAGTGAGATAGGACCTAGTAAACCTGAGGATTTGCCCAGGCCAGGCTTCAGCCTCACCCTGTGAAACCTCCTATAGGTGGCCCAGGTCTCTGTGTCTCTGTCTGTCTGTCCTCATGTCTGATCTCCTCTGTGAACTATGACACTTTGTATCCTGAGAACGCCCAGGAGATGTCTTGCATCCTTCCAGTGTGACCGTCTTGAGGATCTCTTTGGCGTCTGGGGATGGAGTCTTCACCCTTTCACCCTGGCACTCAGCTGTGTTGAAGGGGTCCTTCCCAGGGCCCATCAGTGCCAGTAATGAACGTGAATTTTTCTCTTCCTAAATGCAGTGTGTCCCTGTTTCATGGCAGCAGAACTTCAGTGCCCAGATCCTGGGGTGCTGCCCTGAGAGGGGCAGATGCCCCTCGAGCTGCCCTTCTCGCTGAGGGGCTGCTAGGAGAGACCTCTCCCAGAGGCAGGACAGACATTGTGGCTTGCGGAGTTCAGCCAGGGGCCTCAGGAGACCCCTGGCCCCCTATTGGACACAGCAGTCTCTTTAGGATCCAGCTGCCAGATCTGAGATTGGGGAGAGGGGACAATGCAGGATTCTTAACTTTCCTCTTTGTTTTCACAGCTGCCAAAAGCCTATTGAACAAGAAGTCAGATGGTGGTGTCAAGGTAAGTATCTCTGCCTCTCCTTCCAGAGACTGGCCTTTCTCTCTCCCCCAGCAGTCACTACAGGGAATTCTAGGCTTCTTGCTCCCCCTTTTCCTGGGAATCTTCCTATCCCTGCTCTTCTGCTTTAAACCAGAAACCCTTATGCCCTAGAACAGCAGGTTCCACTGGCCTGAAAGATTCAGGGGAGGTGATCCAAATTATCGTTTACTCGAGCTGAATCCTAAGTCTGATTCCCAGACATGTACCTCATCTCCAGGGCTTGACTCTCTAGGTGTTTTAAGTCATCTGGTCCACCGTTTCTTTCTTTTTTTTTTTTAAGTAGTAAGTGCTTTTTATCAAATAAAAGCAAAGTTTGCCTGATTCAGGGTCCAGGGCTTAGAACCTGAAGACACTACCCTTTTGGTTTTTTTCCATATCCCTAAAATACCTCCAGAATCCAGCTCACATACCGAGTAAATGTGTCCTCAGCTTTTTTTTTGTCATAAGCTCCTCAGAAACAGTCAAGGGAACGTGGTACTTCCTGGCCTATTCCTGACTAGTGAAGGAGTGTTTTCCATAGGACCAGTGGCCTGGAGGGACCAGCAGGAAGCTCATGTGAGAGTAGCTGCTCAGCCAGGATAAAAGAGAGGTAGCTGGGGGACTGCCAGGCCTCGACATGTTCTGCAGATGCTTTGGGGCAAAAGGGGATGGGTGCTGGGGCTGGGACATTGGATAGGAGTTCGTACTATCTTGAAGCCTAACTAGTTTACACCATGGAGAGTTCTAGTCTAATTCGTGAAATTATCCAAAACCTCTAAAAGTCTGATAAAAGTAAAAATTGGACTTTCCCTCAGGATCTTGTGTCCATACGTGCCCCGTTCACTTCCTTCTACTCCTTCTTCAGTCCCTCACTCTTTCTGCATGCCTGCTTTATATATTTTTACCCCCAGCTCTGCACACACCCTGCTAACAAGGAGCTGGGGTTGATGGGCTGTCACTCAGGTGTGAACTAGATGGGTGGAGCCAAGTTGGGGAAAGGGGGTTAGGATTAGTTGGAGGGCTATTTTGAGTGTTTATACCTGGGGAAGAAGCTGGAATCAATCAATCTTTACAATGTATTTAATGAATACCTATCAGAGGCCCAGTGTTGAATTCAGATCTAAGACACACACAAAGGCATATAAGAGGTGATGTAGTTTTCATCTAGTCTTAGGAAGTTGCAAGGTTAATTGAAGAGAAATGTGGGCACACGTGGAGTCAGCTAAGCACTGAGTGGTATATGGTATACGAACCCTAAGTGTGATGGCTCAGTCCAAGAAGCTCTGGGAAAAAGCTTACTAGAGAACACTTAAGGGAAGTGGGAAGATTTGAATCATGTTGGCGACGGCCACTAGGAATTGGGACTGGAGGTGAGTGCAGGGTGGGGGAGACATGCTTTTCTTTGCCACCTTGCACACTTATGTGTTTTCTTAAAAATGACTATGAATGGCTTCTGTAACTTAAAAACAGCGGCAAGTATTTTTATGGGTTCTATTACGCGTTTGTTGTTCTCTGCCTCATTGGAACATGGGGTGTGTGATAGAAGGATGTGAAATGTGCTGCGGAGGATTTGGCATTTTGTATGTCAGCTGGGGGACGCTCTGGACCACTGACCAGGGAAGCCATGGTAAGAGCAGTATTTAAGGAAGATCTGGCCTCCGGTGTAAGGGTGAAAAGAGAAAAGGAGGAAATCCGTCTATCAGTGAGGAGTTGTTGTAATCTGGGTATAGGATAGAGAGGAAAAGGTGATGAGAGATGCAAAGGGGTAACAGTCAAAATATTTAAGCTGCAGGAGAGCATAGGCACCACCCTGTCAGAATATGTATGACTGTAGTAACTGGTCCTCTGTATCCATGAGTGCTGGGAATATCAGCTCTGAATACAGATGCATCAAAAGAAGTCCACGTTGGATGGGGGGGGGGAGTTAAAACAAACAAAAAAGGAGCTGATTGTACACTTTGGATGGCTTTTATTGTATGTGAATATATCTTAAAAAAACCTGTTCTTCAAAGTGAAAAAAATTAAATCTGACGCAGATTCAACCTCAGTGGAGCCTTTCAAAGTGAGCCAGTGAGGAAGAGGCAAAGAGTTTATTAAAGTCTTGGCTGTGTTAAATAAGCAGACTATCATAAAAACACAATTACTTTCATTTCTGATAAAGGCCAGGGACTGCTGGCATTTAAGCTGGGACAGGTCCAAGTCACTTAGCATCCATAGCTCTAAAGAATTTCATGCCAATTGCATCCCAAGTTGTGGGACCACCAAAAATGCCCCCACAGATTTTCAAATATCCTTGACTGGGCCACACTGTGCTGGTTAATATCACTGATCTAAACCAAAAATACATATTCAGTATACATATATGATGAATTCTTTTAGAGCTTTATATTTTATATAATAATAATGTGGATAATAATATCAATAATATTATATTAATATCAATAATAATATCAAAATGTGGATAATAATATCAATAATAATGTGGATTTTCTGGGGAAAAAAAGGAGCTATCAAAGATAACACAAAGTTTCTATCCTTGAATGGTGGCACCTACCTCTGCTAGAAATGGGAGTAATTGGGAAGGAATGCCTCTATAGGTGAGAAGAGAAGAAGAGTTGTTTTGTTTTGATGTTGAAATTTTTATTTTATTTTTTTAATTAACGTACTGTAAAAGTGACATTTTTGGCCTACAGTTCTGTTACTTCACACACATAAGTTTGTTTAATACCCCCCCTTAATGAAGAAGGAGCTTTTTTTTCATTCAACATACAAACAGAAACATTCTTACCATATGATCATTCCATTCTTGTTATATAATCAGTAACTCACAATATCATCACATAGTTGTATATTCATCATCATGATCATTTCTTAGAACATTTGCATCAACTCGAAAAAGAAAAAAAAATCCATGCATACCATACCCCATACACCTCCCTTTCATTGATCATTAGCATTTCAATCTACTAAATTTATTTTAACATTTGTTCCCCTATTATTTCTTTCTTTTTTCTTTTCTTTCTTTTTTTTTTCACATGGACAGGCACTGGGAATCGAACCCGGGTCCTCTGGCATGGCAGGCAACCATTCTTGCCTGCTGAGCCACTGTGGCCCGCCCTATTTCTTTTTAATCCGTATGTTTTACTCATCTGTTGATAAAGTAGATAAAAGGAGCATCAGACACAAGGTTTTCACAATCATACAGTCACATTGCAAAAGCTATATCATTATACAATCATCTTCAAGAAACATGGCTACTGGAACACAGCTCTACATTTTCAGGCAGTTCCCTCCAGCCTCTCCATTACACCTTAACTAAAAAGATGATATCTATGTAATGTTTAAAAATAACCTCCAGGATAACCTCTGGACTCTGGAATCCCTCAGCCATTGACACTTTATTTCGTCTCGTTTCTCTCTGTCTCCTTTTGGTGGAGAAAGTTTTCTCAATCCCTTGATGCTGAGTCCCAACTCATTCTATGATTTCTGTCCCACGTTGCCAGAAAGGTCCACACCCCTAGGAGTCATGTCCTATATAGAGAAAGGGAGGGCAGTGAGTTTGCTTGTTGTGTTGGCTGAGAGAGAGCGAGGCCACATCTGAGCAACAAAAGAGGTTCTCTTGGGGGTGACTCTTAGGCCTAATTTTAAGTAGGCTTAGCCTATCCTTTGCAGGATTAAGTTTCACATGAACAACCTCCCAGATTGAGGGCTCTGCCTATTGCTTTTGTTGTCCCTACAGCTTGTGAGGATATCAAGAATTCTCCACTTGGGGAAGTTGAGTTTTCCCCCTTTCTCGCCATTCCCCCAAGGGGGCTTTGAAAATACTTTTTATTCACTGTTCAAATCACTCTGGGATTTATCGGGGCATCACTCTGGACAAACTTACAAAATCTCATGCCCTACTCAAGGTTCCATGTACTTATGGTGTACTTATGGTGTTAAGTTGTCCATATAAGTTATATTAGGAAATGCACTAGTCAAAATATAAATTTTGTACCAAATAAACATTTTTTGCTTTAGTCTCACACATAAGTTAAAGTTTTAACATATTAATTACCATCTATTTTCAACACCCTGCAGTATTGACATTCCTTTGTTCTTCCTCATGCAAAAAAACATTTTTAAATTTGTACATTTAGTCACTATCATAATACACTCTAGGCATTCCTGGATTATACCAAGGGAGCTTTGTTTTGACTGTACTGAGATTTAGAGAAAGAGGGAAAATACTTAGTGGAAGCCCAGGGAAGAACTCAGCACTGGAGTTGTAGATTTGGGAACCACGTGAGTTGACTCACTTGGCCAACTTTTATTAGAGTGCCAAGGAGCACAGCAATATATTCTGCCTTCTGAGGTGTTTACACTGGGAGAGAGAGGAGGAAACTACAGTTCGGTGCAGTCTGATAAGATCTATGAGGGAAGTGTCTATAGGGCAGCCACCGTGGCAGCATAGAGATAAGTGTCTGAGCCAGAACAGGAAATCTTCTTAAAGGAGGCGCCTGTGAAATGAGTTTGGATTTTGCCAGGGTAAGGCATGGAGAGGCATGGGGATATTCCTGCAGAGGGAAAAGCACATGTGAAAATATAGAAGTTTGCATCAGCATGATTCTAGGAACTTAAGGTAGCTTTTGTATAGCTAAAAGAAAGGAAAAAAAAATAGGACCTGAAATGAAGCAGTGACAGCTTTATACACATACACATAAGCATACATACGCATATTAAGAGATTTATTGTAAGGAATTGACTCATGCAACCATGGGGACTGACAAGTCTGAATTCCATAAGGCAGGCTGCTGGCTGGAAATTTCTGCAGGAGCTGATGTTGAAGTTGAGGCAGAATTCTTCTGACCTCTGAAACCCTCAGTTCTCACTTTTAAGATGTCCAACTGATTGGATAAGGAGATTACCCACACTCCTTTATTGATTATAGATGCAATCAACTGATTGTAGATGCAAGTCCCATTTATGAAATGCCTTCACAGTAACAAGTAGGCCAGTGCTTGACCAAACAACTGGACCCTATGACCTAGCCAAGCTGATACATGAAAATAACCATCACAAACATGGCATGGTTGGGTGAAAGTGCCAAGGAAGAAAAAAGGGGAGGACAAAGCAAGATGTGCAGAGTTCAGCCTTTCTGTTCCCTTTTGAAAGCTGAGGGTGGTGATCAGTGCTATAAGGGAGGCCTGTAACATTGCTTTCAGTATACTGAATCATTCTTTGCAGACTCCATCTTCCTTTCCCAACTCCGCCTTCTCCAATTGCTGCTGTGGAAGTGTCTTTAGGGAGTTTTCTTTCTCTCTACTTGGAAGCTTTCTGCAAGACGCTAGAAATGTTAGCGTTGGTTGGAGCAGCTAGTTTACCTTGTGCCCTTTGATATGGGGACTTCAGATTCTGTTTAGGTTTCTTCGAAGATGGATGCCAGTAACCCAGGGTCTGTGGAAGAGTGACAGCAGCTGTGAGGGTAAGACTTGAGGGGATATACTCTTGGGTTCAAAGAGACCCACAGTCTAGGACAATTTACATATTCTGTTAGTCCCAGGGCATATGGCCATCTCATCTTTAAAAAATAAAAAAACCAGAAGAGAAGAAAGGTTATTACTACTTTCTCAAATATTCTGTGAATATTTATTTGTTTAAATTAAGTAGCCAAAGGAGGCTTGAACCCTTTTTTATTATTTGTTTCATTTAGTTAATTTTTAAATAAAAATGAGATAAGGTTCTTTAGAAGTATTTGGAATTTGAACAGTGCTGGTTGTGTGCTGCTTGAGAAGGATCCCAGCTGTGTGTGGCTGAGGGCAAAAACGTGAAAGAAAGGAGAGAGGGGTTTAAAGAAATCCACTAAAGTCTGAAACAGTCTTTGAGTGGAAAATGATTAGCAGAGGGTTTCATGCAGGGTAGTTTAGAAAAAAGGAAACCAGCTAGGAGACAGCTGGGAACATATTCCCTCTTAGGTTGAAGCTGAACATCTTCAGCCTAAGGCAAGGTCCAGGTAAAAGCTACCTGTGGTAATCTTTGACCACAAGCCCCTGAAAATAACCAAAACCAGTATCAGCCTCTTGAGAGCCCCCAGAAGAGTTTTAACTGCCATGATTCATGGCAAGTTAGAAACCTACGTTCTGCTTTAGCCTGGGGAAAAACCCAGGGTCAGTAAACCTAGTTCAACTCAACACTTGTTGATTTTATACTAATCTTAAAGCATTTTGCCTTAAAGAGATTACAAAAATAAATAAGATATGGACCTTCTCCCAAGGAATTCACAGTCTAGCTGAATAAAGGGATAAGTACATATCTGAATGTAAGGTAACTACCTCTTTTCTGAGGGATACTTTTAGAAATAAAATCTCATATTTGAACATATATGAAAGGTTAATGCTAGTCTTTTGTGGATCATTCTTTTAATACTTTCAGTTCTCTTCTTTTGAATGTAATGTATTCACAAAAAATGTCTTCTGAAGTAGAATGTAAGCTCCTTGAAGATAAGAACATTTATCTGATAAGTTCACTGCTCCATCCCCCATGCCTCTAATAGCCCTAACCTAAGTACTTGTTGAATGCAGTTAAACAAATGAGCAAAAGTTGAACAATAGATGACATGTTCCAAGGGGAGTTCTTTCTCCCAGAGAGCTAATTATAAAATTCTTAATTACCCTTCACCTTTTTAAAACACAATCTTCTGAGATATATTTTCACTGTTTCATGTGGTCTTTAATTTTGTGCTCCTTTCACATTTGAACATAAAGTCCAGTAAGCATCTAATTGAGGCTAAAGATTTGCTGCTCTCAGCATTCCCTGTGATTTACATCTTTGTCTCTTTATGAGACCTGTACTTTTACGCACCAGCACTTTAATTTTTCCATTTTCCACTAATTGCAAAGTGCAATAAAACATTCAAATCTTCTTTGTGGGCCATATCAACAAAGAAGATGATGCCAAAATCGAACTGCTTATCATGATTTTCAAAGGCTCAAACATCTTTATCTGAAGAGTAGTTTTAAGGCTGCAGCCAAAAAAGTCTAGGTTCAAAAGTCAAAATGTATCAAAGCCAAGGACAGCCTATAGTAGCTTCAGCTGCTTACCTGGTCGCTGTTTACTTAAATTTCAGTAGATCTAATAATGAGAAAAAATAAATACCCTCTTATGTGAGCTAGCCTTATAATATCCAAACCTGTGAATTTGCAGCAAAATGTTACTTACCCTGATAGGCTTGTAACTTCACCTCCTTAATTAAGAAGCTCTGAGCAAGGCTAAGACAGCTCAGAATATAGGAAATTTGTATTTGTGAACCTGATGGCAGAAGAGTTCTTCCCTCCTAGGGTCTGGGGAGTGTGTGTGCTTGTTTGTCCAGGTGCTGTCTTAACCCCTCTGATGCTGGACTCCAATTCTCCTTCTTCTGCTCTCACCCTTCCTACCTCCCCCAGCCCCTCTGCTGATGCACAGCCCGGGCTGGTGCACTAATCTGCAGTGTCTCTGTGCTTCTCTTCTTACCTCCTCTCTCCCCTTCTCTTTCCCTTTTGCGTGGTGTGTCCAGAAAAGGAAGTCGAGTTCCAGCGTGCACCTAATGGTGAGCCTTGCCTGCCCACCCATCTGCCCACTCCATGCTGCCTGCGCCCGCCTGCCGGCCACGCAACCCCATTCTGCCATCTGCGTGTGCTTCACTCATCCTCACTGCATGTCTGTGCCGTGTGGGCAAGTGCGGCCTGGCCTGCCAGGAGGGCGCCTTTGCCCAGGGTCACCCAGTGGCCTAAGATACGGGCATTGAAATGTGTGGCGCAGGACCCTCTGTGTGGAGATTGAACTGTGACCCCTGCAGCCCAAGGCAGGGAGCAAAGCTGGTCCAGACTTGGGGCCAGGCGGTAAGCACAGAGAAGGACTCAACTGGCTTATGGTTGCTCAGGAGAGACCTGGGTTCTCTGAACATGAGCAGCCTCTTCTTGCAGACTGGCAACCAGTGGCATCTATGCATTAGTTAGAGGAGCTGGTTGTAGGTTCTCGAGTCTGAGCCCTGCCCTCCTGGCCTTTTCCCCTATACAGGTACCCATTATCAGACTGCCCAGTATTTCTTTCTTCCCACCCAGCCCTTAGGGGGAGCAGCTAAAACACTAAAGTGGATGCCTCATCTTTCTCATGGGAAACAGGGCACCAAGGAGGACATAGCAGCCTGGGTCATTATAAAATCATCCATTAAAACCAGAGGTGTGGCCACTTGTGACATCCAGCCCTCTGCAGATGTGGCAGGTATCATGGATACCCTGGAATCCTTGCCCCAACAGGGAGTCTTTCTCTCAGTAGGGTCTTACAGGAAGGGAAACCTCCAATCAGCCCCAAATAGGACATGGGCATTCACAGCTGAGCTAGGAGGACTCTGCTTCCTGGCTGGAATGGAAGTGAGTTTAGACCCAGTCCTGACTATTCCTGGGACCCTGCCTTCATCTTTTCCAGCCTACAGAGTTCAGTGGAGTCATTAGCATTTGGTACCTGGCTTGGGGTTCCGTGCCTCGTCTTGGGTTTGGGGACAACTCAGCCATTGACAGCAAACTTAGGTTGGATGGCTTAAGGTCTGGTCCCAGGGGCCTTAAAAGAGGCCAGTAAGCAAGAAGTAGCTCTCTGCATGTCCTAGTAGAGAGGTGGATTGTAGCTGTCCATGCAACCTCATTTGTACCCCATCCAGAGGCAGCAGCCGTGCATTTGACTTTGCCTATTGAAGCATCAGGCTGTCCTTCTGTGGCTGTCAACTCCATGGGGCCTCCCACTGAGACTGAGTGTGTTGGTCAGGGAATCTTAAGAGGCAGGGAACATCGATGTGCCTCGCAACCCAGGTGGTTGGACCCCTTCCTCTCCATCCTCCTCCCCCATCTGCCATGCCATTCAGTGTCAGGTTTTGAAAGGCGAGAAGATATCCCTGGTTGTGCTGTCATCAAGAATGTTGGCCTGCTGGGTGGCCAACTCTTCCTGGGTGCTGGGGTCTGGGTCCTGGGACTGCAGCTGCAGCCCCCACTGGATTTATCTGCCCCCTTTGTGGAGCTCTGCCCTCGCTACCGCCGATCAAGCCTAGGATTTATCTGGCTGAAATTTGAACAGCACAGCCTTGTCTCTGCTCCCTGGGGGTCGGTGGATGCATTTTTGTACCCACAGTCGAATTCCACCCCTTGCCTCTCTGAGCACCATCTCCCAAGCCAGCCATTCTTTCTTTTCTCATTCCTCTCTGTTTCAGGTCAGGCATCAATCTGGTATTTTAAGGGGAAGGAAATTCAGGTGGCAGGTTGTAAAGGGCATCAGGAGGCTGTCCACAGATATGTGACCCAGAGTTTCTGACCTTTGTTCTACTTTCTTATAAACCAACCTTCTTTCCCCTATAAAGTGGGAAGGAGATCCTGAATTTCTCTGGGTGAAGTGTGATCGCGTAGTGACACGGCACCTGACATAAGCAGAGATTTCTGGAGAGATGCTTTAAATCAAACCTTTGGGCTGGTCTCACGCTGGGGATGCCTCCAGAGCTAGGTCTCTGGGCCCCTCCAAATGCCCCCTTCCTCTCATCACCTCTCCAACCATTGTGCCTATCCGCCTAGCGTGATGGAGGCCGCCTCAGGACCCACCCCTCCGGGCCAGACCGGGGGACAAGGGAGGTCTGGGAGTCAAACCTGAGCTGCTTTGGTGACTCTGGAGGAACTAAACCATCTGTTTTCTTGTCTCAGCCACAGAGCAACAACAAAAACAGTCTCGTAAACCCAGCCCAAGAGCCTGCGCCCTTGCAGACGGCCATGGTACCTCCTGACTACAGCTTCTCTGCCTCTGCCCCTGGCTGCTTCCTGCTTCTTCCCTCTTCCTCCTCTTGCTCCTCTTCCCAGGCCTCCTTGGCCTTTTTCCTTTCTCCATCCCTGTTAGTGCAGGCTGCTTTGTGTACTGCCCCTTAGAACCCCGCCCCCCATTCATTGTCCCGCTTGGCCATGCCCCTCCTGCATGGCAGAACCGCTGCCCTTGCTCCTTTCACTGCTGGGGGGTGTCGGGGAGAGTGATCAGGGCTCTCAGTTAACCCCTAATGGGTCTGCTGCGTGGGCCAGGAAGGTGAGTCACTTATAAAAGGAGAGGGAAGAAGCTTTCTTGGGACCTGTACATCAGTTCTCGGAGGCCTCCTTATAAAGCTTACCTCAGCCTCTTGCAAAGCCAGAAACAGGAAGGAGAGCTGGGGTCCTCCACCGCTGGACGGCGCAGAGGTCTCTGGGTTCCTGGAGTGCCCCATGCTGTCTGAGTTCTTCCCAGGCTCTGTGTATCTTCAAAGCTCCCTCTATTCACTGTGGCTGGAGAGTTAGCAGGGGGGATAATGGGGGTAAGGGAGGGATAATTGTACCTGCTTCTCCTTTACTTCCTTTGGACCCTCATGCTACCCAACGGGTTGCTGTAATTACAGGAACTCTGGGGAAGGCAGAAGGTGGGGGAAGCTGGCAGCTCCCTGGGGGGGTCATTTCCGGGTCTTTCTGGAAGTCCTCATCATTTGCTCCCCCTTGGTCCCTGCCTCCTGCGCACCCCTTGGTGAACAAACTTATGGGGCCTGACCTGTGCCCTCAGTCTCACAGAGACTTGCCCCAGAGACTCCTCTGGGACCTCCATTCAGAACCAGCAGGACTCAAGCCCAGAGGCCCTGCTCTGCTTGGCTCCCCTGGCACCTGCTTTCACTAAGTGCCAGGCCCCTCCTTCAGTCCAGGTCCTAGCCACCTTGGACCCCAGTTGAGCCAGAATATTTTGTCTCCTGGGAAGAGCTGATGGCCAGGCCTCGACGGCCATCCGGGGGTCTATAGGAGGACGAAGATGGGGTTAGGGTCCCTCAGGGAAGAGCTTTAGTCTGTCCCCAAGTCAGAAGGGTAATTCTCATCTTCTCTCCCAGGAGCCACAAACCACCGTGGTGCACAATGCTACAGATGGGATCAAGGTGAGTGGCTCCTGAGTCTGTCTCCTGCCTTCTGGGTCAGGCTGCACACCTGGGTTGGGGTAGTGTGTGCCAGTTTGCTCTCTGCATTCCTAGAAAGGGCATTATGCCTTAGTGATTCTGAGCTCAGGCTCTGTGGTTAGACAGACTGGGTTTGAATTCTGGCTGTGTACCACTGGGCAAGTCACTTACCCTCTCTGCATCTCAGTGTCTTTCTTTGTAAACTGGGGTTAGTAACAGAACCTTCCTCTGTGAGTTGTGAAGTTTAAATGAGAGTAAATGTTAGCTTAAAAAAAAAAAAAGACAACAGAAGCAAGATTATAATCAGAACCTAGCGCATTATCCATTGCCTCACCCCTGTATGCTCTCAGTAACCTTGTCTTCTTGTTTTCACTGATATCTAGTAACTATTCATTGAGCCCAGATACCGTCCATGACTCTGGATGCCATGACAAGAGGTGACAAGACAAAGTCTCTGTCCGCAGACAGTTTGGGTGTTTGAGGGAAAGGGAGGGGAGACAGATAATAGGCCAATAAGGAAATAGGTAAGATAAAGTCTGCTTGCGATAAGTGCTATATAGGAAACAGTGCAAAGTAAAGAGAAAGAGAGTGACCAGGACCTTTAATTAAGTGGTCAGGGAAGGAAGATATTTGAACTGAACCCTGAATGATGGGAAGGAGGCAGCCAGGCAAACTGAGGCTGAGTGCCCTAGGCAAAGGGAACCAAGTGCCAAGGCTCAGCCTCCATAAAGAATGAAAAAGATCAAGCAGAACCTAGAGTGTGGTCAGCAAGGGGGAGAGTGGTAGGAGGCAATGAGGTTGGAGAAGCAGACAGGGCTGCTGTCTGCCTAGGGCCTTGTAAAAGTTTGCATCTTATTCAAGCAGCAATGAGAAACCATTGGCATTCTAAGCAGGAGAGTAATATAATCTGATTTATGCTTTGAAAAATCACTGTGATGTGATGGGCAGAAACTCCAGAGAGGAGGTAAAAGTGGAAGCAGGAGAACAGGAAGCCATTGTAATAATTCAGATGCAAGATGGTGGTAGCTGAGACTCAGACATTGTAACTGTGCAATGGAAGAGGTAAGACAGGTTTTATTTGGGAGTTAGAACTGATGGATTTAATTTTAGATCAATTGGGAGGGAAAGCGAGAAAGAGAACCATCAAGGATATTCTAGGTTTTAGCCAAAGTGACTAGGTAGATGATACCATTTACCAAAAGGCAGAAAACTGGGGATGGAACAGGAGCAGATTTGGGAGGGATCTTGGGAATCCAGAATTTTGTAGGTGTCAGATGGCAAGTGTGGAAGTAGAACTTTCTGTGAGTCTTCTTTGTACTTCCTGTAGGGGCACATAATCTGCTTTTGTTCTGCTTGGCTCCCCCACTGTCCAAGGGCCTGAGCGTATAGAAACATGTTCTTTTTGGCCTACAGGGCTCTACAGAGAGCTGCAACACCACCACAGAAGATGAGGACCTCAAAGGTAGGTGCTGGGCCCCTGCTGGGGAGTGGACTCAGCAGTGACCCATGTCTCCTGTCTCCAGGGTGGCACCTGCCTTGTCTGCTCCCAGAGCTGGGACCAGTAGCTCCTTATACCTCAGGAGAAGGCTGCTTTCTGTGGGCCAAGATAGGTGGCCCCATCTGGTATTGCTGGGCTGGAAAAGAGCCCAAGTCTAAAATAGCCAAACTAGATTTTTTTTCTGAGCCTATCCAGGGCCAGGGCTCAGAGAGCTGTTCTTATTGCTTATAATGATGGAACATCCCAGAACAGAGGCATCCTGCATCACTGCAGACGTACCCCACAAGTGTTGTGAGTCATAATTGAGGCGACCAGTCATTCTGATTTTTCCAGGACTACTGAGGGGATTCCCAAGATGGGGAACTTTCCCGTTTTAAGCAAGGCCAGTCCTGGGCAAGCTGTGATGAGTTGGTCACCCTAGACAGAAAGCCTTGGCATGACTGATGGCGTGGGGACTGATGTGATATCTGTGAATCCACATCTGGCCGCCTCCTGGTGGTCTTGTGAGAAGCATCAGCCTGAGCTCGGAGCCAGGATGCCAGGGGTGTGGGAGGGAGATAGGGTCGAATTCACTGGGACTCTCTGTCCTGGCTCTTCAGTTTGGTCCTCTGGAATTGCTCCCTTCCTTAGATGAGGCTATCAGAAAAGGTGGAGGAATGTTTTAGGACAGAGCTGAGAGCATACCCAGGGGAATAAAGGGACGCCAAACCTTTGGGAATCAAAAAAAAATATATATATAGAGAGAGAAAGCACAAAAGAATAGGACCTCCAGGGCTTCTGGGATTAAGGTCAGATAAATTCAGTTCTGGGGATGCTAGCAGAGTAGGAGGTACCTTCACTGCTGGCCTCTGGACCCTGTGTCCCAGTACCCTAGGACCCCTTCCCGTTGTGGACAACCTGTTAAACCTCTTAAACAGGCTGTCTTAAGGCTCCTCTGGAAGCCACAGGCCCAGGGCCTGGTACCTTTCTGGGGCTCTCAGCTGGGAGGCCTCTCTGGCAGAGGCAGCGGCGTGGGTTGTGGTCCAGAGTCCACGGCAGCCTGAGGTGCCCCCTTGCCCCGGCTCTGCAGGGCCACGGGCTCGGGTCCTGTCCGGCTTGCTCGCTCATCTGCCTTGTTCTGTTTGTTTTGGCTGCTCTGCCTTGCCCTGCCCTGCCCTGGCTGGCTAGCTGCCCCACTCCGCACTGGGAATGGCAGCTCGGGGCCTGAAGGACGGAGCTCCCGGGACAGAACAGCCCCCTCTGCAGGCATGCAGCCCCAGCCTTCTCTCTGCTCCTCCGCCAGTAAGTGTGAGGGAGGCACGTTCTGGCTTCCATCTCCCTGGCTCGTCCTGAAGTCCTCTCAGGGATCCCCACCAGAGCTTCAGCCCAGCCCAGCTGTCTGTCTTAGCTAGCTTCTAGCTTTGGGAGCAGGGCCTCTAGCAGGGGTGGGGAGCTGTTTGGAGGCACTGTTATGACCAGGTGGGGGGTGGGGGTGCAAATTAGCTAGCAGCCTCTGAGACTAGGCCCAAACAAATACAAGATGAGTAAGTAGAAGTTACTGGCCTGGAGGGAGGGAGTAGAAAGCCACTGGGATATGCTTTGGGCCTTCCCAGGTCAGCACTGAGCCAGGAGGAAGGGCAGAGTGAGAAGTCAGGTCCCAGGTGGTGTGGTGGGGGTACCGGGAAACATGGAAGAGCTGAGAAACAATGTGGGGGGGATATGGTGTTTTCTGAGGCTCAGCACTACATCATGATAAAGAGCATGGGGTTCAGGATGAGACAAACCTGAGTTTAAATCCCAGCTACACAACCTTCAAAAATGTGGGAAGTTGCTTAGCCTGCCCAACCTTCGGTTTCCTTATTTGTAAAATGGGAATATAGTGGTACTTCATTTACATTAATGAAAAAGATAAAGTCTTGATATGGTGATGCCTTCCTCGATAATTGGTAGCTCTTGTTTATGTTTGTTTAGTTGTCTGTGTAGAGGGTGCCTTTGCCTGATTCTTTTCTTCCTACCATCTCTCCTTTTAGAATCTCTAAATGTAATCTTCACCCATAGGGTCCCAGTCAGGTGCTCCAGATGGGTTTGGTGGGTTGGAGATGGGGTGTGTACGTGTTTTGTGTGTTTGTGTATGTGTGTGTATGTGTGTGTGTGCTGGCTTCCCTCTTCAGAATGTGGACAGAACTTGTTGGTTCCCCTAATGTACTGTTGACTCACCTGCCTGATAACGGCTGGTGGCTGTGGGGCCCCTCCTGGCTGTCCCTTTGCCTGCGCTACCCCCTCCCGGCCGTGCTCCTTGGTTGTGCTGGCCCAGCTGTGCCGTGGTGGGGCCATTCTAATGCTTACATTTGTCTTGCAGCCTCTCGCTTCTGTGTGGCCTGTGCCAGTTTGGGGTTCCAGTCAGGGTTAGCCTGAGTTCATTCTGAGCCATCCCTTAACGTGGCGGGTGTCCTCTGCTGATAGTGGCGCTCCCTGTAGGTGAGCTGCCTGTGAGTGCAGGACGTCACCAGCAGTCCCTTGGCTTGGGGCCCGGGGTGGGGGTCTCTTAGGACACCAACTCTGCCTGCCTGTCAGCCTGAACCTTGCCTAGGTTTTCCTGAGGGACTCATCCTGGAATGAGAGCTGGTATGAGATTTACAGCTTTTCCAAAGCTTGTCCAGGGTAAACAGAGCTGTCTCTCTGGTGAGAGGCTGTCAGGAGAAGAGTTTTTACAGTTCTAAGACTCCTTATCCCAGAAAAGCCCTATAAACCTGTGAAGGAAATGAATACAGTGAAGAGAATTAAGCATCCATCCTAGGGCTCTCTTCACCCTTCTTGGAGCTCTCATCCCGGGCTGGATTCTGCTCTCTGGCTGGCTGCTGCCCAGGGCTTGGTTCGGACCACTGACTGAGGGCTGAGAGAGAGGGAGTTACTGAGACCTGACTGAGCCCCTTCGGGTGAGAGAAGGGAATGGGTGGTGGAAAAAGCCATATTAGGAGATGCTTCTTAAAAAGGTTGAACCTGCTAGAGATGGGATATGCAGACCTTGGATTGGGTATTCCTGATATGCCAGACTCCTCAGCTGTTAGAGACAGGAGTGCTTGCTGAGAACTGGCTGTTCGCGGTGAGGGAGGCAAAGGTCAGAGAACCATAACTGAGTGGGCTCCAGGAGGAAGGGGTCTTTGGCTCTGCAGACACCAGAGAGGGGGAAATGGAGAGAAAGCTGGGCTTGCTGCAAAGAGCCTTAAAATCAGAAGAAGGATGTCTGTCAAAGAGATCACAGGGAACACTTTGAAGGATCCGGGAGGGTTCTCTGTCACTTGGGAGCTTCCCCAGTCCCACACGGGTAAAGCTCTGGTTGTTTTCTTTCCCCCCCTGCAGTGCGAAAACAGGAGATCATTAAGATCACAGAACAGCTGATTGAGGCCATCAACAATGGGGACTTTGAGGCCTACACGTGAGTAAAGTCCTGTGTTCTTGAGACCCAAGTAACCTCTTGAGGCCTTCCCTGCTCCCCCTAAAAGCAGGTAGGACCTTGGGAGAAGGAAAGGCTGAGCCATGGGCACAAAGCATCTGAGTTAAACACCAGGCCCCTTGCCTGAATGCCCTTCCTGGTTGACACCCTGTGATTGAGCCCACCCTGGTGCATTAACCGAGAGTGTCCTGGAGGTGGGCAGAAGGGGCAGGACTGAGCAGATCAGCAGGCAGACCCCTAAGATCTTGGCAGTCTTCTCAGGCCTAGTCCACAGGTATGGAACGATGCCACTGCCGAGGAAGGAAGACAAGTAACTCACATAGAGGCCTGATGGGCTGCTTTTTTCTCTGCAGGAAGATATGCGATCCAGGCCTCACTTCCTTTGAGCCCGAGGCCCTTGGTAACCTTGTGGAGGGGATGGATTTCCATAAGTTTTACTTTGAGAATCGTGAGTGGGTTCGTGCTGCTGATACACTCCTGCCTGCCCCTCCCCGCTCTGCCTCTGTCCCTGCACACCTTCTCCTCTTCCCAGTTGCCTGCTCTTCCCTTATTTTACCTGCCTGTCACATCCCTGATCTGCATGCTTATTCCTTTTTGCTCCAACGATGGTCTTAAAACTAGAACCTCTGAAGGCAGAGCTCCAGATCCTGTGTGCACTCTGAAGTCTGACAGATTCCAGAGTTGCCTCTAGGCAGTGCCAGTCGCCACAGTTAGGTCCCCTCTATTTTTTTAAGCCGTGCCCTTTGCCAAGAGGGCTTGGAAGCCATTTGAAATTAGGTTGACATGATCTCTATTGCAGATTTCACAATGAAGGAAATTAAAACCAGGATAAGAATGTGAAAGCAGGTGAACAGGGCACTCTTGGTGATTGGTGGGATTGGAAGTTGTGGTGAGGAGCCTCCTGAGTATCCAGCGATGGAGAAGTCTTGGATGGGAAAGCCGGGACAGAAAGATGGGGGGAGTTACACCTTGGACAGTCTCAGGGGGATATGAAGTCGAATCATTCATTATCTCTTCTCTTGCCACCAGTCACACATCTTTAAGATTTCTTCTCTCAAAGACACTCCCCCCTCCTTATTTTTTACTCTTTTTCACTTTATCTTGGCCGTCCCCATCCTTCCCTGAGTTTCATCATCTTAACTGTTTTCTCTACTGGCTGCTGTGTCTCAGCTGCAAATGTAAACCCGAGGCTATCTGAATAGTTCTTTTAGCTAGCAGCAATTCCAGAGCTTATCGGAGCTCTAGGGAAGGGCTCTGTATAACACTTGAATTGAACTATAATGTGAATCTCAATAAAAACAACCCAGTTTGCACAGTGTATTCTGATCACGGCAATCCAAATGCTTTTGTCTTTTCCCCAGAGGATCCTGGAAACCCTGAGCATATTCTGAGCTTGATGCTTTGGGGACTCTATGTTGACTCTGGTGCCTTTTTTCTTTCCTTTCTTTGTTTTTTAATCATGCCAGTTTTGAGTGTTTTAAGTTCATGATTTTTCTGTGTGGCCCTCATCAAGGACAAACCAACTCTTATGAAATCTAAGCATCAGCCTGGCACACTGGATAGACCATAGGCTTTAAGAGTCAGGGAGTCTTGAGTTCAAACTTCGTGTGATTTGAGCAAATTAGTTAACCTCCTTGAGCTTATTTCCTTATCTTATAATGGAGACAAGAAGATCAACCAAAGAGTATAGCTTATGCATGTAGAACTCTCAGCACACTGCCTGATTAAAACAGTAGCTGCTATTATCATTGTTACCCAGCTTTCTCTTCTTTTTGGATAATGTGATGGGGTATCCTCAGCTCTGGCGGTGATATGGGGACTTGGAAACCCTCTGAACGGTTGCTGGAGGGTGAGACTTGGAAGTGCGGGCTGGGAGGAAGATGCCCAGATCCCCAAACCTGATGCCCCTCCTGCTTACCGCTCTGCCCTGCCCCCTGCAGTCCTATCCAAGAACAGCAAGCCCATCCACACCACCATCCTGAACCCACACGTTCATGTCATCGGGGAAGACGCTGCTTGCATCGCCTACATCCGTCTCACCCAGTACATCGACGGGCAGGGTCGGCCTCGTACCAGCCAGTCAGAGGAGACCCGGGTCTGGCACCGCCGGGATGGCAAGTGGCTCAATGTCCACTATCACTGCTCAGGGGCCCCTGCCGCACCGCTGCAGTGAGCTCAGCCACAGGTGCACCTGGGGGAGGGAAGGGACATGGGGGGGTGTCAGAGGAAGTTGGGACATGGCATTGGGGGATGGAGGTGTGGGCCATCCCAGAGTGGCGGCAAAGGCTGGCAGTATAGTTGTAATGAATTATGCTTTGAGGTCAGTTATGCTTGGGTTGGGCTCCTTGACCCAAATTGGGTGACCTTGGACAGATTACTCCCTCTCCCTAAGCCTCAGTTTTCTTCACTGTCAAAAAGAGGGAAAGAATGGTGCCTACCTCACTGAGTTATTGTGAAGGCTAAATAATTGCACTTAGTAATTGCTCACCAAATGTAAGGCAATGTTATATTTCAACTTTAGCTCTTCCTCATCCTCTACCTTCTCAGGTAGCCTTGGCCACGTGATAATGTCCCTAGAACTTATCTGTGTTATGCTTATTGTCCTCTGTTCCTCTGTTCTGTCCCCACGTTCTGTCCTGTTTGACAGGGGCATTAAGAGATCCCAGCTGGAGGTCGAACCTTTGCAGCCAGTGGCTCTGGAGGGCCTGAGTGACAGCGGCAGTCCTGTTCGTCTGAGGTTTAAAACAATTAAATTACAAAGCGGCAGCAGCCAATGCACGCCCCTGCATGCAGCCCTCCCGCCCGCCCTTCATGTCTGTCTCTGCTGTACCGAGGTGTTTTTTACATTTAAGAAAAAAAAAAAAGAAAAAAGATTGTTTAAGAAAAAAAAGGAATCCATACCATGACGCGTTTTAAAATCACCGATAGCCCTTGGACTGGCAAGAAGGCAGGAGTTTGTATGATGCCCATCCTGGCATGAGCAGCGGGGTCACCCACCAGCTCTGAAGAGGGGAGCTCAGCTTCTGGCCCCCGTGGACTCAGGGGGACCAGACAAGAACTCTGACAGAGCTTTGGGGCCATGACGTGATTGTAGACCCTGAGGTGGCCTGCCTGCCCCAGGCCTAGAGATGGACTTCTTCAGAAGTTGCATAGGTACCTAGAATGAGGCTGAAGAGAGCACCGTGGCCATCAGACCTACTTGGGAGAGAATGCAGAGCTCCCAGCCTGCTACGGAGGCACCTGAGAAGCAGTGGCCTAGGGACTGAGAGCCCGGATGTTGCTGTACTGTTCCATTTAGTGTAGGAGGGAAGAGAATTGGTGCTGCAGAGTGTGTCCGCCATGAAGCTGATGAGAAACCTCGTGTTAGTTTGACATGCACTCACTCATCCATTTCTATAGGATGCACAATGCACGTGGGCCCCAATATTGAGGCCTGATTCCTGCAGCTGGGAAGGGGAAGGGGTTGCCACTTTTCTTCATGTTTTCTTATAATTTAGCAAGAAGAGAGCCAGGCCCTAATTAGGGCTCCCCCTTGCAGCTTTTGGCAGTTCTGTTTCTGTACTGATTTGGACCATCTTTGTCTTGACTTTTCATGGTGGTGGTCCCTGTGCTGACCCTCATCTGGGCCTCGGCCCTCTGCCAAGTGCCCTTATGGGATGGGAGGAGTGAGGCAGTGGGATAAGAAGTGGTGGTTTCTATGCATTCAGGCTGCCCTTTGGGCTGCCTCCCTTCTTACTTGTCCCTTGCTGCACGTCCATCTCTTTTCCTGGCTTTGAGATTGACTTGATGGCTCTGGCAAGAGGAGATGTACTCTTTAAAGAGGCCTCTTTACTGACCAACTAAAGTATAAACTTACTGCTGGACAATCTGCATGGGCATCACCCCACTTCCCACCTGCATGCACCCAAAAGAGGTGTCCAGAGTTACTGCCCCTACATTCATTGTCTTTCTCTGTGCTCAAGGAGTCCCATTCCAGGAAGGAAAGATCTATAAGCAGATAGAGGAGACGATAATGGAGGAGCGATTGGTCATGGCCTTGGCTTCCCCAAAACAACCATGCAGAGTTGTCTGCAAAGATATCTGTACTTTGGGGGGAAATGGTGTGTAGACCCCAGCTCCTGGGACTACCTTCAGGAGGCATAGGAGCCGGGGGAAAAGGCAAAGCTACAGGTTTACCTTGGAGCCAGCCAAGAAGAAAGAACACTCACCGGTGCTGGTGCTTGGATTTGGCCAAGCTCCTCGGAGCACCTCATGCATGCCCCAGCCCCTGGGCCCTTACCTCTTTCCTGCCCTGCAGCCTGCAGTGCCAGCACGCAGACACCTTCACCACAGGGTTTGGATTTGCTGGCTTGAAGACAAATGGTCTTAGAGTTCTTTGAGACCCATAGCTTCATAAGGCTGCTCCAGCCCCACTTCTCTTTAGCATTCTTTTTCCTCTTCTGGGGCTAATGTCAGCATCTATAGACAATAGACTATTAAAAAAAAATCACCTTTGAAACAGGAAATGGAAGGCATTTGATGCAGATTTTTTGCATGATGACATAGAAATAATTTAAAAATAGTGTTTGTTCTGAATGTTGGTAGATCCTTCATAGCTTTGTTACAATGAAACCTTGAACTGAAGATATTTAATAAAATAACCTTTAAACAGTCCATCGTGTTACTACTGTTGGAGGCTAATAGCCAGTGGCTTAGATTTTAGCAGCGTGGGTTACAAGGGCCCACTTCTGGGCCCACTTTAGAATGAAATTTCCTCATAAACTCTTCAGTCTCCAACCTGTCCACCGGCTACTGAGGAGTTGGGTGGGGAGGAAGGATTAAGCAGTGGGATGGGCCTCGCCCTGCCCGCATCAGGGCCCGCCCCCAGCCCCTCAGTGGGCCGGCCCGCCCTCCCCCTCCGCAGGGCTGAGTGGACGAGCCCGTACCCTCGGCCCGCCCCTGCTCCGGTAGTCGCGGCGCCGACGCTGGCCAGACTGTGCCACTGGGCTGGGAGACGGGGTGTCCCATTGCGGGCTGGCGGGGAGCCCGCGGTCCCGCAGGCCGCGGCTTACCTGACAGCTAGGGGAGATCGTTCGGCTTACCAGCATCTCGGCCGCGTGGCTGCCAGGGCTGGAGTCGGCGAGGACCCGAGCGGGTGCCGAGAGCGGCGGCGCGCCGCCTCCCCCCCGGGTGGGAGCGGTGGTTGGGCCCGGCTGCGACCGAGCGTTCGCCTGGATATGGCGGAGCCGTCGCGACGCGGCCGGAGGCCCGGAGAGCCGGGAAGCCGGGCAGCCCCGGGACGCGGCGGAGCCCGGGGACAGCGGAGACGCCGCCCACTCCGCTGGGTGAGCCGCCCTTGAGGAGAACCCCCACCTCAGAGTGTGGTCCCCACAGACGGCCGCCCTCAGATCCTCGCTTCACAGACTTCCCCTCGGGGTTGCCACCATAGCCACCCGCAGGATCGTCCCGGGCGGCCTCTCAGTGCGGCCCAGTGCGCCCCTCGCCCTCGGCCCTGTCCACTAGCCTCCCTCGTGGCTGCCCATCGTTCTTTGCTCGCCCCCTCACTGCGGGGCTTCCTCCTCCCCTCGGGACTCTCCGTGCCCGGTGCCTGCCTGGATGTCATCATCCCAGACGCTCCTCAGCGCGCCCCTTGCCCGTCACCTTTAGTGCCCCACATTCAGTTCCCTCCTCATATCCACCTGTGATCTCATATTTCTCATCAACATAGCCCTTTCATCAGTGATTCCCGGCGTCCCAGCCTGCCTTGCCGGTGTCCCCAGTCGGTACCCCCTCCTCCCACACACCCCCAGCCTTCACCCACCCCTAGTAGTATTCTTAGTCCCAGCCCAAGCCTGGATGACCCTTTGGTTTTTTCCTCATCAAAAACCTCTCAACTGGACTCATCTCCCCATACCCCCCAGCGTTGTTCCTCCTTCGAATTGCTTGGTATTGCTGCTTTTCCTAGGCATGAAGCTAAAATGCAATGTTTAAGAGCACAAGTTCTGCAGCCTGACAGGCCTGACTTTGAATCCCACTTCCTCCATTGACCGGCTGTGATCCTGGGCAAGTTACCAAGCTTTCCTGGGCCTCGAATTACGCATATGTGAAATGGGGATAATAATAGTACCTACCTCATAGGTCTGGTTCGAGGATTAAATATATGTAAAGCTCTTAGAAGAGTGGTTCTCAATAAATATTAACTATTATTATTAACATTATGAATAATACACTCTGAGTATCCATTAACCTCAGTAACTTCTCACTACTGTGTTTTCCCTAAAGAGTTTCTTCTAATTCTTAGGATTCACCCCTTCCCATCATCATTTTGATCCTTTCTCCTAGCTCTCTTCTTGTTGTCAGTTAATTTTACCCAGGCCAAAGGTGGACTTTTCTTAAATCATCTCTCAGTTCTAAAGGACTCTCTATCTAATCACCTCTGAGATGTGCATGTATTGGTGGGCGGGGGGTGGGGGTGGTGGGGGTGGTGGAAACAGTAGAGAGGGATTACCAGCAACTGGCTTTCCTAGGGGTGGCTAACGCGGGGAGAGTGGCAGTAAAGCTTCCAGAAACAGTCTTTTTAAGAAAAAGAATTTTTAAAAGTCTCCAAATTAAGTCTCCTTAAAACTCTATTTTCTTACCATACTGTTGTTACTCTTTCTGTCTTTTGTTGTTTGGCACTTAAGCTCCTGTTGCTCTGTGTCATCCAGCCCCACTTAGTGCTCTGTTTTTGTAACAGAACTCTGAATTTTTCATGTCTCTCTAGGCTAGCTCAGAAACCGCTCTGAACTGTTAAGGAATGGGGGAGTAGTAAAACTTAGGCTTAGTTAGAAAGGAGAACTGAAGTGGACGGAGAGGGACTCTGAATTTAGCTCTCTGGCTTTTCTCAGGTTCCAGTGATGTGACGTGCTCTGGGACTGCATTGGTTTCTCCTCTCCTGACGCTGGCACAGGTGAGGTGAAGGGCAGGAGGTGAATGTCTTTTCACAAGCTTTAGATATGAGTACCCAAGTTTTGGGCTTTGAGGCTAATCAAATGATTGGCTAGCAGCCTCTCTCTGCTTAAATTCCCCCACTGTAGTGTCCACCTGACTGCAAATTCGTTAGCACTGTTAGGCTGTGATATTGGCATTGATTGATAGGAAAGATTAATAGACTCATGAGTTCCCTCTTATCTGATATTTCGTTGGTACACGAGACTTCTGGGGCTTTCCATCCCTCTATAGAAAGACCAGATCACTGGCTGGCTGGCCAACTGCTCAGTCAGGGGCTGGGAATTCATTTCCAGCCTCCTGGGTTGTTTGGCCTCTTGTTGATGGTAGATTTGTTCCCTTCCAGCCCTTGAGTATACTTGTTCCAGCTCTGAGCCTAGCTTAGGTAGGAGAATGTGGACAGTATTCTAAGAAGGGGAATGAACTGTGGATCAAGATACAGGACTTAGCTTGTGTTCTTCTTCTGTAGGAGCTTGGTTTTGGATAACAAATCATTCAGTGACCAGCAGGTAAGAGAGATTGCGGCAGCTGCGGTGGTGGTGGATAGATTAGTAACAGTTTCAAGGGGAGAAGTAACCAAGGAATTTCTCTGTCTTGCAGATAGTGGGGACAGTGATTGTGAACTTTGCTGACCTCTGATGGAAGGAGCTCATCCAGGGCCTAGGGTGTAGCCTGGCCGGATTTGTAACCTGAAGCCATGGGCCAGAGTGCCATGGTGACCTGAGACCAATGGACTCTGTTAGGTTGCCCCCTGCTGTCTCTTCTCCCTCCCCTACCCTATACTAAGGGTACTTGATTCCACCTCTTCAGGGAACTGAGGGAATCCCTTTCCCCTATTTTCCCCTCTTTCTACCTTCCTAAGAGAACCCCAGCCTATAGAGCTCCTACCTCTCCCATCCCCTGAGGTGGTTCTCATCCTTGCTTCCCTTTCCCCGCCATGCTCCAGCTGTGGAAGGTGGTACGCCCAGCTCGGCAGCTGGAACTGCACCGCCTCATACTGTTGCTGATTGCTTTCAGTTTGGGCTCCATGGGCTTCTTGGCTTACTATGTGTCCACCAGCCCCAAGGCCAAGGAACCCTTGCCCCTGCCCTTGGGAGACTGCAGCAGTGGTGGGGCAACTGGCCCTGGTCCTGCACGGCTTCCAATTCCACCTCGGCCCCCCAGGCCTCCAGAGACAGCTCGAACTGAACCTGTGGTCCTTGTGTTTGTAGAGAGTGCATACTCACAGTTAGGGCAGGAAATTGTGGCCATTTTGGAGTCTAGTCGTTTTCGTTATAGTACTGAGCTGGCACCTGGCCGAGGAGACATGCCCACACTGACTGATCATACCCGTGGCCGCTATATCTTGGTCATTTATGAGAACCTGCTGAAGTATGTCAACCTGGATGCCTGGAGTCGGGAACTTCTTGACCGGTATTGTGTGGAGTATGGTGTGGGCATCATTGGATTTTTCCGAGCCCATGAGCACAGCCTACTGAGTGCCCAACTCAAGGGCTTTCCCCTTTTTCTACACTCAAACCTGGGGCTCCGGGACTACCAAGTGAATCCTTCTGCCCCCTTACTACATCTTACACGTCCCAGCCGCCTGGAGCCTGGGCCACTGCCTGGTAATGACTGGACCATCTTCCAATCCAATCACAGCACATATGAACCAGTGCTTCTTGCCAGCCTCCGGCCAGTTGAGCCACCTGTGCCAGGACCGATGCCTCGCCGGGCCCGACTTCCCACTGTGGTACAGGACCTGGGGCTGCATGATGGCATTCAGCGTGTGCTCTTTGGCCATGGCCTTTCTTTCTGGCTCCACAAACTTGTCTTCGTTGATGCAGTTGCATACCTCACTGGCAAGCGCCTCTGCCTGGACCTTGACCGCTACATCTTGGTAGACATCGATGACATCTTTGTAGGCAAGGAAGGTACCCGCATGAAGGTGGCTGATGTTGAGGTCAGTCTTTCTTTTTCCTCACTCATATTTCTTTCCTTGGAAGCTGTTTGCAGCTTTGGTCCTGTCAGTCTTCTTGATTATAAACTTGTCATAGGTACTCCCTGCCTTTTTCAGGCAGGAAGGACAGTACTTCTCATTTTTCTCCTGCTCGGTCTGCTTTCTACTGATTTCTCATGTCCCTGCTTCCTTCCCTAGGCCCTTTTGAGCACCCAGAACAAACTCAGAACCTTGGTTCCCAACTTCACCTTCAACTTAGGTTTCTCGGGCAAGTTCTATCATACTGGTGAGCTTATTCTCCTGCTTCTTCAGCATATTAATCTTAGTTTGGTTTATCCCTTCACTATCCATCTCCCTGGGCAGACAATTTGGAGAAAATGAGCATGGTTTGGGGTCAGACTTCTGTGCAAAGCTAGTAGTGGGCATGAATTTAGGTTAGAACAGGTGGCCGGAGGGCAGGTTGGCAGTGGGGCAAATAGAAAGTCTTAGGTGGGTAGGGTAAGTAATGTCCCAGGAATGGAGAGTAGTCAGTGTTTTAGAACAAAACAGAGCACAGGGGCTGTCTGGCTGTGGTCATGGGTGGGTACCAGTGGTCAGTATGTGATCATAGGGACAGAAGAGGAGGATGCAGGGGATGACATGCTGTTGAAACACCGCAAAGATTTCTGGTGGTTTCCCCATATGTGGAGCCACATGCAGCCACACCTGTTCCACAATCGCTCCGTACTGGCTGACCAGATGAGGCTCAACAAACAGTTTGCTCTGGTGAGACCCTTGGATCCTTTCCCCATACTTTATCCCAAAGACAATGCCTCCTTTGCAGCCTTCCCCTAATGGGATACTCTTTCCTTACCCTTTCCATTTGTCTTTCTGTGGAGGCATCCCCACCCTCTTTACCCTCTGCTCCCCAAACCTCACCAGGTCCTGGTGAGAGTCTGTGCCATTCCCAGGAACATGGGATTCCCACGGATCTGGGGTATGCTGTGGCCCCCCACCACTCGGGCGTGTATCCCATCCACACGCAGCTCTATGAGGCCTGGAAATCTGTGTGGAGCATCCAGGTGACCAGCACTGAGGAGTATCCCCATCTCCGCCCTGCCCGCTACCGCCGTGGCTTCATTCACAATGGTATTATGGTAAGGGACTCCCAATACAAGTTTGAATGAATTTCTCAAATTTAGCCTCCAACCTATGTCCAGTCACCTGCCAGTCCAGTTTCATCCACTGATAGGTTGTTGTGGAGTAAAAAGTCATAGAGCATATAACAAGAGCTTTATTGCCATAATCTCAGGCTGAGTCCTCTACAAACCAAGGGAATTCCAGGGCTTCAGGATTTTTGTCCTTATCTAATTCTTACTTTATCTTTTAAATTTCATCTATCCCTCTTTCCCCTTTCCCCTCCAGGTACTCCCCCGCCAGACCTGTGGTCTCTTCACTCACACAATCTTTTACAATGAGTATCCTGGAGGCTCCCGTGAACTGGACCGTAGCATCCGAGGTGGAGAGCTCTTTTTGACAGTGCTGCTTAATCCGGTAAGGTGCTGAGAGGAAGGGCTTAAAGATTGGAGAGCCAAAGTGTTTGCAGGCAGGGGCTTTTGCTCACCCAAGGCTCATTCTGTGGTAAGGTAGGCTCTACAAATCTGACATGCAGGCACCCCCTTACAGATCAGCATCTTTATGACCCATCTGTCCAATTATGGAAATGACCGGCTGGGCCTATACACGTTTGAGAGCCTAGTGCGCTTCCTCCAGTGCTGGACACGACTGCGTCTGCAGACCCTTCCTCCTATCCCTCTTGCACAAAAGTACTTTCAGCTCTTCCCTCAGGAGCGAAGTCCCCTTTGGCAGGTAAGAATAGAGCTCAGGCAACCAGAGACAAGATGGGTGTAGAGGCTGGAGGGAAAAAGAGGCTTTATCTGATACTTTGGCCTTCCCTTCAGAATCCCTGTGATGACAAGCGGCACAAAGATATCTGGTCCAAGGAGAAAACCTGTGATCGGCTTCCCAAGTTCCTCATTGTAGGGCCCCAGAAGACAGGTAAATCATCCTTAGTCAATTTCTCTTGCCCTCCCTTAAACTCAAAGGATTCTTTTGCCAAAGAATTCCCTTCTCATACCCACCCAATCATCAATCCTGTCTTGAGAGACTGATTCTTCAGCCTAGTTGTACATCATAATCACTGTTGGAGTTTAATTTTAAAGATTGGCAAGTGACTGATGCACAGTTGAGAAGGTTGAGAACTACTGTGGTTAACACTTCCCTAGGCCTCTCTTGTTCATTCCTTCTTTTACTCTGGTTTGGAGTGGGGGATCGGGGTGGGGGTGGGGGAGTCCTTCAAGCTGGCATTTTACAATAATGTGGTCTTTGTCTCTCATTTAGGGACCACAGCTATTCACTTCTTCCTAAGCCTGCACCCAGCTGTGACTAGCAGCTTCCCTAGTCCCAGCACCTTTGAGGAGATTCAGTTCTTCAACGGCCCTAATTACCACAAGGGAATTGACTGGTGAGCTAGGACCCCTCGGAATGCACTCACTTTCTCCCCAAAAATACCAATTCAGCTTCCACCAGCAGATACCTCACCCCTTCACTCTTCACAAATTTATTTGCCTTCTTTTTGCTACTTCCTAGGTATATGGATTTCTTCCCTGTCCCTTCCAATGCCAGCACTGACTTCCTATTTGAAAAAAGTGCAACCTACTTTGACTCAGAGGTTGTACCACGGCGGGGCGCTGCCCTCCTGCCACGAGCCAAGATCATTACTGTGCTCACTAACCCTGCTGACAGGGCCTATTCCTGGTACCAGGTCTGCCTGAAGCCAATGGCATATTGTTGCTTACGGGAGGGAGGTGGTGACTACTAGAGAGGAATGAGGGTAGGGAAACTAAACTTGGGAGAGCTACCTATGCTGTTTGATCACCAGATCAGGAGTAAGGATGGAATAATTCTGTCAGATCACCAATCCCTTCCTTTCCTACTCCTTGTCCTTCAGCACCAGCGAGCACGTGGAGACCCAGTTGCTCTGAACTATACATTCTACCAGGTAGTTTCAGCTTCCCCCCACGTCCCTCTGGCACTTCGCTCTCTGCAGAACCGCTGTCTTATTCCTGGCTACTACTCCACCCATCTACAACGCTGGCTGACTTACTATCCCTCTGGACAGGTACACAGTCCCCCAGGAGCCTTCACTGGGAAGAGGAGAGGAGACAGGGCAGTGTGTGTGGGTGGGGGTGGGGGTGGCGGCTTCAGCCCAGAAGCTTCTAAGGAATTCACATCCCTGTTTCTTTAGTTACTGATCCTGGATGGGCAGGAGCTGCGTACTAATCCAGCAGCCTCAATGGAGAGCATCCAGAAGTTCCTGGGTATCACACCCTTTCTGAACTACACACGGACCCTCAGGTGGGAGAGCCTGACCTGGGGAGAAGTCTTTTGGGGAAGTGGGGAAGCAGATTGGAAGAGACATGGATTTTTCCTGTCTCACAAGCCCTTTAATCAGGCAGCGAGATCTAACATGTATCCATGTTAGCTGGGAGGGGTGGTGTGTATTTATGAGGCTTGGATTTCTTTTCTCTCTGCCACCTAATGGCTTCTTCTTGTTGAGCAGGTTTGATGAGGATAAGGGATTCTGGTGCCAGGGACTTGAAAGTGGTAAGACTCGTTGTCTAGGCAAGAGTAAAGGCCGAAGGTATCCAGATATGGACTCTGAAGTAAGTAAATGCCTGGGACAAGATTTCCCTCTCAACCTCCAGTATCTGATTCCATATCATATTCCTTACAATTTCTGTCCTCATTTTCCTCCTGATAGTCCCGCCTTTTCCTTACGGATTTTTTCCGGAACCACAATTTGGAGCTGTCGAAGCTGCTGAGTCGGCTTGGACAGCCAGTGCCCTCCTGGCTTCGGGAAGAACTGCAGCATTCCAGTACGGGCTGATGTCCCAGCCTTTTATACTAGCAAAAGGCTCCTGATTCCCTAAGGAACAAACCCAGAGCAGGGCCTGCTAGGGAGATTAGAGTGGTCTGGCCACCCCCTCTTCTACCTCAGTGGCCCCCAGGCCTGGGGTGAGTGAGAAGGGAAGGGCATCCTTTTCCCATAAGTCTGGGTTCTGGTAATATGGCTTCCCTTGGTGCCCCCCATCATGGCACCTATCACCAGTGGTCTTGGGAGGTGGGGAGAAGTGAAATGGTCTAGGTAGGGTACAGAGGAAAATATTAATCCAATGATTCCCCTCATCATCCCCAACAGTGTATCTCTCTATACCTGTCGATGGGAGGGACCCCTTGCTGTGGGAGCCCTTTAATCAGGCAGCGAGATCTACCTGTGACCCAGCCTCCCTAATGTCATTCACATTGAATGGGATGAGGCTGGACAGTGGCTCATAGAGCTAAGTATGAGCCCTAGCTGTGGGCTAGAAATGTCCTTAATAAACATCCTTATTTTTCTGTTTTGTCTGCCTCACTGGGGTGGGAAAAGCCTAGAATACAGCAAGCATCAGGCTCTTTCTCCCCAGTTCAAGGTTCGTCTGCACCTGGAGAGAAAGAAGGGAGAAGCCCAGGCAGACTAGAATAAAAAAGGAGTTTATATATTTATAAATGCCAAATAAATACCAGAGGCCACCCAACGCCCCCTCCCCAACAGGGTTCTCTCCCCCAACCCTAGGCTTCTAGGGTCTGAGACATCTTGGCCCCAAGCTACAGCCCATGAGCAGCTGCCCGTCTGGGTGACCAGCGAACTGAGTGGGGATGATCTGTCCAGCCAAGATTCACTTCCCCTGTGTGCGGGACCCCCATAGCCACAGGCCTGCGTCCCTGTATAGGGCCCTAGGGGGGCCAGACTCAAGGGGAGAAGGTGGTCATCTCGAGTGAGACCCGCTGCCACAGCTCCTTGGTCTGTTTGCTGCGCTTGAGGTTCTGTAGGATGTCGTTGAACTGCATCATGCCCATGGGCGTCAGGCAGAAGGCGCTGCGGGCACTGCGGATCGCATTCACAAAGTCGTCGTAGTCGGCAGGGGTCAGGTGGATCAAGCGATGGTGGATGTACTGGAGGAGGACGTGAAGAGGATGAGCCACGAGGCACAGAACTGGGACCCCTCCTCCCTTGCATGCTAGGTGATCTGTTCCATGACTGCCCAGAAGGTGCTCCACCCTGCTGCATACTTCCTAGGTTGTCACCTGCATGTATGCCTGCTGGCAGCGCTGCACCAGTTGGTGGAAGGCCGGGGCACGCAGGTGGTTGTGGGCATGAGCGGGGCTCAGCCGCTGCAGCGTCTCCATGACGATCTCCTGCAGCACAAACGGGCTCAGCACCCCCTTGGCTGCCCCCACACAGAACTGGTGCACGTAGTTCACTCCTGGGGGGCAGGGGGAGGGGCATGAGACGGGGGTGGCCACCCCTGCCCTAGGGACCCAACTTTTATCTCTCAGCTCTGGCCTGGCAGAGAGCCTCCCTCCACCCAAGGAGCTGAGTTAACCCCCTGCCCCCCGCGCACGCACACATACCCGACCAAGGCCTCAACTCTGAGCAAGAGCTAGGAAGGAGGTCTGGGATAGGAAGGTGGGGGGAGCGGGTCGGGGGGGCAATGGTCCTGGGGAGGGGAGGTGTTACCCAGCTTTGCTGCCAGCCCCAGCAACCATTTGACATCATCAGTGTATGGGGGGGAGCGGGAAAAGTTGTTGGGGTGGTCATTGTGTGCCCGGCGACCCAGCATCTCCAGCGCCAGCATTCCTGGGAGAGAAGGATGAGACCAAGGTAGGAATGCATCCTCTTCACCCTCTTTCCCTGGTACCTGACCACACAGTAAACAAATGCTACTGGATGTGGGGAAGTCATGGAGAGCCTCTGGCACAATTGCAGGTAGGGGCACAAAAAGGGAATCCCCCTCTCACCAACTCGGTAGGCAGCGTGCAGGTGGTGTAAGCTGTGTGGGTTGACAGGCTGACTGTGAGTCTCCTCCTCAGGTGGTGGAAAACCGCCGCTCACCAGAGGGCTGGGCTGTGTGGTCAGGGCTGGCAGCGAGGCACCCTGGATGGCTGGAAACGTGGAAGCTGGATGGACACTGCTCACTGAGGGTGGGATAAAAGCCATGTGAGAAACTCAGAGCCCAAAGAGGGGCAGAGAAGATTCCCTCCCCACTTCCCCTGCCCAATATACCTCCCCTCCATTCACCTGTTCCCTGTCCCCACAACTCACAGGCCACACTGGTGGGCAGTGGGAGCCCTGGCTCTGTGTGATAGGGATGTACTGTGATGGGTGCCATGGAAGGGACGGGGAAAGACACAGCAGTGGCAGCAAGTGAGGGGGGAGTCACTGAGTAAGGATACTGAGCCCCCAGGAATGCAGGATGCACACCCTAGAGGCAGGGGGAAGAAGCAAAGGAAAATACCAAGTTATATTAGTATGTCTCTCCTACTTTGTCTACAACTAGACTTCTTAATTTGGGCTGGGTCCCCCAACTCCCACAACCTCACCAGGACTCTTGAACAGCCTATAATTTTCCCACAGTACCCTACTCCAACCCCCCATGAACTCCCAGTGTTCTCCCATTTGCCCCACTTGCCAGCAGAATACTGGTCTCACCTGTGGGTATGCAGAGCTGGGCACGGGGAAGACGGCAGGCCGGGGTATATGAGGCATAGGGTGGGCAGGGTGAGCTGGGTGGGTGAGGTACTGAGGGCTGCAGGGCAGATGGGGCTGTAGAGCAGTATAGGGGTGCAGGCCAGGGGAGTGGCCATGCCCAAGTCCTGGACCAGGATATAAACTGGACCCCACTGAGATGACTGGCACCACTGTGGCTGCTGCTGTCACTGCTGCTGCCGCCACCGTAACTGGCTCAGTCCCCGGGCCCCCCCTGCCCTCAGGCAGCCCCCGCCCAACCTCCCCAGCTGCCCTGATCCCATTGACACTACAGCTTGTAGCCCCTTCACGGGCTGTGGATGAGCCACCTGCTGTTTGCTCATATAGCCAGAACCACTGGTGAGCAACCTCAAACAACACTTCGGGGTACACGCCCCCACCCTTAGCCGCCTCTTCCACTGCCATGCAGGCCTTCTCCAACATCAGGTTATCCTGGAAGGGAGGGGCACAGAGGGTTAAGGAGCAAGAGCTTCACCTAATATATCCCAGGGATGGTTTCAGATGACATTCCAACATCTCCCTCAGAGTTGACTGGTTCCCAAGGAGGCATGAGAGAAGCTGGGGCGAATGCTCAGAGCTAGTGAGCAGTGAGTGCTTCACACAAATACTGAACAAATACTTGCTGATTGATCAGTAGGAATGAAAACCCAGATTTTAGTCTCAGTTCTAAACTAATTAAATACCCCCCCCCATCTAAATCCCATCAACTATCTCCTTGAAGCCTTCTCTAAGTATCCCATTGGTGATTATCTTGATCCCTAAACTATGGCCTCCATTTCTTTATTGCAAAATAGGAATAATCCTAACATAAGAGTTATAAGGTGAAATGGAAAGATGGATATGAAAGTACATTAATGGATATGTAAGGTAAAAAGGAAAGATGGATGTGAAAGCTTGCAAACACTAAGATATGGGAATCAAGAACTGGGCCCTCAGCTTTCCCCATGCCCAACCTCTCTACCCAGATGGCTCCCAGATTGCCTGTAGAAATACCTGCTCCTTGCACTGCACCAGGGCCCGCTGGATCTCATTGGGGTTCAATGCATGGGCATGAGGCAGGCAGCTTAGGGCTAGCTCTGCTGCTGCCCTCACCATATTCGAGTCTCGTGCCCGTGATGCCCTGTCAGCCAGGGATGCAACCTCAGGGGGCGTCAGGTGCCCATCCCAGCATTCTACCAATATAGTCAGGGCTGCGCTGCCAATCTCCATAGCCTGACCTTCAGGAAAAGGAGAGAAGACCAGAATGAGGTTAGCATGGGCATCACTGGGGAGTGAGAATGGGATCTCTCCTTTCACAACAATAACTTCATAAACGCTCTCATCTTCATCATTTAATCCCCCTCCCATATCCAAATCAGGACATTGGATTTACCTGTAATCCAGGAAACATGGGAAGAATAGGTACGTGAGAGCCAGTTGGGAGAAACAAAGTTGTGCAGGCCAAGGGCATAAAGCCCAATCTCGAAGGCGCAAAGGTGCAGGTTGCGGTGAGGACCCTGATGGCCCCCTGAGGAAGATGGATGTGTGAAAATGGAAGTGCTGCTGTTGCCCCCTGCCTTGATCAGCACTGTCTTCGCCAGTTCGAAGTAGAAGTGTGCAGCTGCCTCTGACGGCTGATTGGGTACATGGGGGGCATGACTCTCGGGGCGACGGCCCTTGTACCTGAAGGGACAATGGTGTAGGGACGGGGATTGGGGTTTCTTTGTAATGGGTATCTGGGTAGATCAGGAAGGACCAGAGTAGGTAAGGACGTTGGGGGACAATGGGTGGATTATACTGGGGTTGTGGCTCTGAGGGTGGGCCAAATCAGAGATGGATATTTATTCCCACTGACCTGCCAACTTCAACTGTTTTGGCCCGGGCCCCTCCACTGGCGCTGGCCCGGCGACTTCCACTGGAGGATGAGGAACCCAGGGAGTCGGAGGAAGAGCTGCTAATGCTGTCACTGTCCTGTCCTCGACCCCAGGAGGTGGGGGCCCAGCCCCCTCGAAGTGGCCTTCGGCTTAGGGTGGGAGAACTATCCGACGTTGTTTCAGGGGCACTGCTGTCAATGCTGGCCATGCCTGACTCCCCAACACAAGACAGTCCCAGAAGTCATGAGAACTATCAGACTCCAGCCTTCAGGAATACCCTTCCATCCATACCATCCCAGGAGCTATCATACCAGTGTGCTTCTTCTTAGGCCGTCCTGGGGACCCCCAGCCCCGACCATTGTAGCCTCCACGACTGCCAAGTGCCAGGCGGCTTGGAACCTTCCCTTCCGGCCTTAGAGCCAAAGCTGCTTCTGGTGGGAGTCCCTCACAGGGGGAATGTGGGGAACTCTCTAGGTGGGAAAAATAGGACACTGGGATGAGTCCAGGAAAAGGGACCCAACATGGTTCCATACCGTTCATCCCCCCTGCCCAGTGCCCCCACCTCACCAGGCACATTCTTCTCTGTGAAGCCCTCAGTGGGGCCTGGCCCAGCCCCTGCCACACTCCCTGGCTGAGCAGGCCCTGCAGAGCCTGAGGTCAAAGGCTGCAGGGCCCCTGGGGCAGATGGACCCCCGTGCTTTGAAGGAGACCTCTGGCTGGCTGTGGCAGGGCGGCTAGATGAGTAGAACGAACTCAGTGTCTGTGGCTTATGGGTCTGACTCTCCCGGTCCAAGAGTTTGTCTAAGATCTGGAGGCCAGAGAAACAGTGACAGGATACATCTTTAGCTCTAATTTCCATTACCTTCTTTTCTCCTTTAAACGACCTAATTCTACCTCTTCCAGGAAGCCTTCCCCAAGTATAACTATAAGATAATCTAGAAGATAGGGGCTGGCTTACATTACTTAAGTGTCCTCTATGACACTTAAAAAGGGGCTGAGTATATAGGCAATTTGATAAATACTGAAATGAATGAATCAGTGACTTTATGTCTCTGCTTCCCTTCTACCCCAAGCTCACACACTCCTATAAGAACCATTGGTCTCTCCTTTATGAGGTGTCTCCAAGATTCCCCACTTACTACCTATGGTCAGAATAACACTTTTCTCATTTCTTAGGAGACATCAAAATTGTTCTCTCTGCCTGTCAAAGGCCTGGTACTTCAGTCCCTTACCTTCTTGAGCTTAGCCTGGTCATCCTTATAAGTGATCATTAGTGCCAGTGCCAGGTCACCCTTCTCCCGACGTGTGCCCTCACACAGGAGGGGATGCTCTGCCTCGCTCACTGTTGTTTTCATGCCTGTGAGAAGGAGGGGGCCTCGTGGGAACTGAGAACAGCCATAACTTCCAAGACAGCAAAGAAAATAGGCAAGACCTCCCCAGCCACCAGAGTGTGAAGTAAGGGGTTCTCTTGGCCCAACCTAAGGAAGGTCCCAGTTGCCAAAGTCTTGTTCTGTTTTTCAAGACCTTCATGATCTAGCCCACTCTACCTATTCAGTTTGTACCCATTACTTTAGGAAAATTGGGCTCTTCACTCACATGAACACTAGACTACCACTATGTCTTTATTCATGGTGTTTCCCTATTTAGAACTTACTGATCTTTTAACCAACATTCCAAATTCTACCATCTCCCTGAGGCCTTTCCCTCGATTTTTGTTTGCTGCCCTTTTTACAATACCCAATACCCAAAGCACACAATTTCCCCCCTCAGTTCTTGAAGATCTCCTAGGTACTTAGTTGGCTCATATGTGTCACCCTGGCTTTCCCTATAGAAACAGGGTCCATGTCTCATATGTTTCAAGGTGCTGGGCCAGACATTGCTTATAGTCATGCTCAAGACATGAACAAACTTACCCAAGGCAGCAACTGCTGCTTCAAATCCCAGCTCCTCATCCCCAGGCATCTCATTGTTCCAGTTGCGACTTGGGGGCCGGGAACCCGTGGGAGAAACCACTGGATGAAATTTGGGATAAGTGAGGCAGAAAGAAGTGTCACAGGAAAGAATGAAAGGGAAACCAAGACCCTTATCATCCCAGACCTACCCATGAAGGTACCTGGTGGGTCCTAAAGGCGATTCAAAGCCTTGGGGCTCTTGGTTTTTCCTTAGAGAAAGCTACCCCTACTCCAGTTCCCCACGTGCTGTAGAGCCAGGCACCATACCTGGAGTACAGAGAACGTCAAAGATGAAACTGGCCAGCATGAGGGGCAACACAGGCCGATAGTCACAGAGTGTCCCTTCCCGGAGCTCCTCTGCCCGGCACCGCATGGTGCTCATCTCACTCGGCCCCAGAGGGATCTTCTTGAGCAGGGCGGCTACCTCAGACTCCTGGTATGCCAGTTTCACCTGGGAGCACAAGAAGGAGTTCAGACCTCTAGTACCTCAATGGAGATCAAGGGTCAAGGCTCTAAAAAATGAGATACAAGGCTCAGATCGGTCCTCTGACCTCCAAGGCCTTGGTAGAAGCTGGCGGCCGCTGTAGCTCCAAAGCAAACATGCCAACTCGGAAGGCTAGGTTGTGGTGCTCTGGACGCTCACTTAGCACTGTTAGCAAGAAGGCTGCCTTGGTCAGAGTGTTGGTAGCCACCCAGGTTTGACGGCTTGTGGATACCTTGTTCTTCTTGCCCTAGAGAGAGAAGCACAGGGAGGCAGGCGGATGAGTCTGACTCATCTTGGCAGAGGTAGAAGGAGGCTCTCACTTGGGGTAGGGCACGGGAGAGGATCAAGGGTGGGGTGGGGAAGGGAGGGGACAGGGGTCTCTCTCACCTTGGCAGGGGGCGGCTCTACCTTGAGGTCGGGTGGGTTGGCTAGCAGGTCCTGGGCAAGCTCCACGGTGAGACGGGAGGCCTCATTGCTGTAGCCATGCGCATGCAGGGCCTCAGCACAGGCAAATAATACCTGGAGAGAGGACATGGGCACCAGACAGACTGAAGCCCCAACTGCCAGGAGCAGGACACTGTGCTCACTCACTCAGCAAACATTCCTTGAGCACTTGCTATATATTGGGCCCTGTGCTGGTCTTAGGTCTATCTTAGGAACTCAAATCTCAATTAGAGGGAAAGACATATGAACACACAAGCCAGTACAATGTTGGCTACTATCGTGAAAGGTTAAGAGGGGAATCGGTGGGTAGGACACCTCACTAAGATGTGGGGTGAAGGGCAATATGAGGGAAGGCTTCCTGGAGGAAGTGAGTTCTAAGATCTGAGACCTCAAGAAGGAGCAGGAGCTAAGGCAAGTGAGGGAAAAGCACTCCACACAGAAAGGCCAATCTGTGCAAAAATGTGGATGCTAGAGAAAGCATAGCACACTATAGTAGTGGTTCAGCTGACTGGAGAATAAGGGACAAAGTAACTAGAAAAGGCTGGAGAAGCAAAGATCAGATCAAGTGGAATGTTACAGGCCATACTAAGGACCTTCATTTTTATCTTATGGGCAAAAGGAAACCACCAAAGAGTTTTTAGCAGGGGAGTATCACAATCAGACATTTTAGAAAACTCAGTAGAATGGAAGTAATGAAGAGAATATACAGCAGACAGTGAAGTCAGTTAGGAGCCTGCTACAGGATTCTACTAGTCATGCTAATCATCCTGATGCTCCAGATGGCCCCATCCAGCTATAGCTAAAGCGCACCCAGCCCTCCTGACTCTACCCCCTCAGAGTCCCCTCACCTCCATGCGGCTCTCCTGTTCCAGTGGCTTCAGTCCGGCAAATAGGTCATGCTCTTCCCCAGCCCCACCCTCCGCCTTCTCCTCCTCGCCCCCAGCCCCGTCCTGGGCATTCAGATAATATGCCTGGTAGTCATCATCATCTTCTCCAACTGTAGGGGCTGCCTCTTTGGCCTTAGGGAGACCATCGCCACACTCATCGGTGGAAGGGAGGTCATCCTGGGTACAGATCTCCCTGGGTAGGAGACCGGGGGGGTGAGCAGAGGGTGTAGGAAGCTCAGGCCCCTCTGAGAAGTACACACCACCATCTTCTTCATAGGTATCTGGGGGGTCAGGGAGGAAGGTAGAAGGGCCTCGGGGGCCACCAGGAGTAGGGCAGGGTGGAGGGCTCTCAGGGAATCCACCAAAGGTGCTGGCCTCAGCACCCAGGGCCAAGCTGCTGTCATCCAGGCTCATCTCTGCTAGATCTGGTTCCAAGGAACTGTCTTCACTGCTCAGCCGTCGCTTGCTCCCGCCGCCTGCTGAGCCCTTGCCCCCACTGCCAGCCCCGCCCAGTGCCTTGGCTTTGCCCCCACCTGAACCCATCTTATGCAGGGCTTTTTCTACCCCCTCAGTTGAGAGGCGGCGGGGACCCCGCTGTGACGAGGGAACCCCCTCACCCAATCCCTTGCGCTTGGCCCCAGGCTCTTTGGGCCGCACAGCTGGCTCAGTAGGAAGAGGTCGGGGCCGGTCCCTGGATTCCTCCAGGCCCCCTGAGCGGGAAGTGCCTGGTCGAGGCGGCAGGGCCCGGGCCCAGCACAGTGCCAGCTTCCGATCAGTGCCACTGTAGGTGACACCAGGAAGTGGGTAGGCCTCTTCCCAGTTAAAGTAGCAAGCTTCCACCGCTGGCCGGAAGCCAGGAAAGAGCCGCTCCAATGTCTTCTTGTGCTGCCCCCGCTTCACATTCTCAATCACCTTCAGTTGCCACTGGCGCAGCTGTGCACACAATTCCCGGCGGCTGTTGGAACAAGGGGCAGGAGGCTGTTGGGAGGCTACTCTCTGCGCTGAGAAGGGGAAGGAGGTAATGGAGAAGGCATATACTCTGGGAATCAGGCCATGTGGAAAGGATACAAGGAAGCAGTTCCTGAGCCAATCCCACAGACATCAGTCCCAAACTCAAGAAACTGTATAAAGTGGGTACTATTTAGGGGAGGGAAGGAAGTCTCTTAGAAAACGGACCCATAAACCACTGGTAACTCTTAAGTGCTCAGTACCCTCACTTCCCCAGACCAAGATAATGGTATGTCTGTGAGTGTACAAGGAGATATGGGCTTGGTGTGTCCTGGGCTGGCCCACTCTCAGTGCTGTGGTAAGCCAGGGAAAAAGACTCACCGCTGGGGACTGAGTGCAGGGTCCAACACAGCCAGCCTCCACAGTGTGACCATCTCGTCACACATGCTGGCACATGCATGTGCTGCCACCTCGGACTGCCCATTGCTACGGCCTGTGTGCCCACTGGCGCTGCTGTGGGAGGCTGAGGTGCGCACACTATACCACCAACCTGTTATCTGGAAACAAAGAGAGCTATGAGATGCACCTAGTAGCCCTGAGAAAGACAGAGTAACCCTCACCAGGGTACATGTCAGAAAAGGGGAATGAAGTTAAGGGAGGCAGAGAATGAACAGGCATGGGGTTCCCCAACTCTAGAGGATTACCTGCTCATAGGTGAGGCACTGGTCAGTGAGGATTTCCAACAAGGGGGCAGCATTGCTGTCCCTCCGCTTGAACATCTCCCGCACAATGCTAAGCAGGTTCCAGACACCCTCTGGTTCCCGGCCCCTCAGAGGGCGTAGCAGACATGCCCATTCAGCAGCGGCGGGAGGCTCCGTGGAAGACAGATACATGGAATTTACATCACTGCAAAAGTAGCAGAATAGAAAATGATGACACTAAGTTGGGGCTGTTAATAAAGCAAATGAAACAGGGCTTTGACACAAAGAGGTGCCTCACCCAAAATACAGAATATGGGAAAAATAGGATGACCATGATAAAAATTCATAATTCCCTCTCTGCCTCAGTTTCCCTATCTCCCAAAGGAAGAAAACAACTCTTGCTCTAGCTAGATAAGAGCAGATCACCATGTGGCTGTATAAAATTATCATCATGCACTGATACCTAAGTGAACATGTGAGCATCTTCTGTACTAAGCCAGTGTAGGAATAAAAAAAGAGATGTGGGTATTAATAGAACAAAGACCTGTCAACAGCCTGAGGGGTGCATTAGTTCCACCACATATAGGTATGAAAAGATCCAGTTTACCTGAACACCACAGGGGAGGGGCCACAAAATTTGTGGAGTGTCTTCTTGATGTTGTCGGTGAGCGTGGACTCATCTAAATACCAAGTACTCTGGTCTGAGGCGGAGGGCCCTGCTGTGGGGTCTGGGGGCAATAGGTAGTCAGTCACCTAGAGATAGGGGCCTGGATTTGCCTGTCAACAGCAAGCTTTTAGTAAATGTTATTCTATACTTCCAGCTTTCTTTCTTCCTACTGTACGTCTTTTCCACCACACTTACCTGGGGCTCCACACACTGTATTGATGGCTGTTGACTGGGAGGAGAGGAGTTCATCCAGGAGACGCTGAGCTGTGGGGAGGATCTGAGGGGAAAAGGGACAAAGGCAGAGAGAGCAAGAGACAGATGAACCCCAAGGAGGCCTGGGTCCAGGAGGAAGGCTTTAAAAGATCTACAGCTACTGTTAATCAGGCAGGGTGTGCCAACCTCCCTCACCTGCTGAGGGAGCTCACTGATGAGGTACTGAGCAAACTTCTGCAGCTGGTCCCTCTGTAGCCGTGACAGGGACTCTGAGACTGGGGCACGCAGGCAGACTGCAGAAGCCTGAAGGGGACACAGAGAGAAATTATGGAACCTAAGAAAAACCTTGCTGGACTGGGAGCTAGAGATAGGTAGAGTAGGGAAGGCCCTGGGGTTCATACTGTAGCCAGGCATAGAGCAGAGAAGGGGAGAACAGAGTATAGGACAGGGATGGGATAAATTGGGAGGGCCTCACATTGTGGATGCGGAAGAGACAGAGTGCCACGACGTGGGTGCACCATTTGGCTCCAGCCCCACAGGTACAGCTGCAGGAAGTGACCCGGCAGCGATCGAACATCACGGCCACGTTGTAGGCCCCTTTTGGGGGGACCATCTGAGGAGGCACCACTGTAGCACTCAGGTGGAACCCTGGTTAGAAATATGGACATTGTCAGGGAGACCTGCCAAAACATGGGTCCCCATCCTTGACCCTGGTCCTGCAGTTTTGGACCACACATGGTTGGAAAGAGACCCAAACAACCTACTCCAGCTTCTCGCAGTAGGACCTTACTCCAGAACACAGGGGACTGGAAGAACAGGGGGTGCCACAGGGCATGTTCGATTCACCTATCTGCAATGGATCCTTCACAGCCCTCATACGGAAGAGCTGATCCCCTCGCTGGAACTCGTCTGCACTGCCATTGGCCAGGCAAGAATACAGCCTGAGGGTGAAAAAGAAGACATAGCCACAACTCAGCAAATAACCTTCAACAGACTCCAACAGAGACCACAATGTCGGGGCTCTCTCCCCAGCGTAACACCCTCTTGGGGAAAATCCCAGGCACTCCCCTCCTCCCCTTGTCTTCCTTTCACCACAGCCCCAAATAGAATATCTCCTTTGTTCTGGGGGAAGCCAGCAGACAGCATGGGATATTAGGATCCCACTCCCCACCACTGGTCCTTTAGTTCCCCCTGTCCACCTCACCGAATATCCTCTTCGTTCTCAGGGAAGCTCCAAAAAGCAATTCGGAGCTGTAGCTGCTCAGGCACTGGGGGGTAAACTTTCTCTACCACTTCAAATGGGATATGAAATGCCACCTGCTTTGCCGACAGCTCCACCAATGGAATCACCAGTCCATCTTTGGAAACAAAGGTTGGGGTGGGGTGAACAGAAGGAAATATGAATAAGGAACAGGATTACTTGAAGCAATGTTGGTGCAACATCTTGGGCCCCACCTTCACTACGAAATAAGTGGAGACCTGGATGAAAAACTAAGAAACTCTCTTTCCAGAATTCACTAGCCTTAACCTGGAGAAGGGAGATGGACAATCCCCAACCCTCAGCCTGCTATCCAAAGTCTGAACAGAAGATCTCAGAGATATTCCAGGAAACTGCTGTCCAGGCAGCTGTATTCCAAGACCCTGGCAAGTGACCCCTCTTGCATGGCTCACATCTAATTTCCCTTATATCAGGAGCACTTTAGATTCATCTTACACTGTTAATGTATCTCCTCTGGCATTCTCCACTCTGACTGTTTTTTTACAATCCCTTTTTCTCTAGCTGACTCCAGGACCCCATCTAAGGAAGGAAGATAGGAAGAAGCCCAGAAGAGTCAAGAGAGGAACTCCAGAAGCAAGAGTGTTTGCTTGCCTTTGGCACACCTGAACCATGCTGGAAGCCTAGTAGGGAGAAAGATTATCCCAAGGGAACCTAGCTGCTACTCCCAGAATCATCTGGAGTAAGATGGAGTTACTACTCAAGAAGATTCTCCACACTGTTTCAATAAAAAAAAGCAGTGCTAACACAACAGAGTGTGTACATCACCAAACTGCAAATCAGATTAGAAAACAGACCAGAAAATCATGGAGCTGAATGAAGCCTTTTAAAAAAAAAGGCTTTTTTTTTTTAATTAAAAAAGTGGTGGGTTTACAGAACAATCATGCTAAACCTCTTCTTTTACAAGTGAGCAACGAGGGTAGCCTGGGGTGCAGAGGGGGGGGGCTGGGTGGAAATGCCATGCTTTCCCAGATTTTAACATGTCTAGATAGATACCAATTCAGTGAAACTCTTTGCCACCATGACTTCAATTATTACCCCAAAGTGAGGGCACTCTAAATGCCAAGGTTACCCACACATGCAAATATGAAAGAAGCAGGGAGGCCTTCAGAAGACCTATAGTGAAACTACCCATGATCTGTATGTGTGTGTGTGTGCATGCACACATGGCAGGTGCGCTCTCTCCAATTAAAGTTAAATACTACTACTCCTAAAAAGTGACACATGCAAATTTCTTTCTTTCCCAAAAGGATGCCAGAAACCTCTGCTGGGCAGTTCTGAAAACAAGAATAGGAATGACCAGAGTAGAATGACACAAATCCCACCCTTAACTTCTTAAAAAAAGGAAGATGAAGAAACTCAGTCTCCATGGAAGCCTAGGACAAAAACTGTACCATGAGAAAGGCAGGGAAAGGATGTGATGAGTTTTGATGCTTGTGAAGCTTCTCTTGTCCATCACTGTTCCTTCCACCCACTTTAATAAAAATAGAATTCTTCTCCACACTAATCAGTTTATTTACTGAAAGACCCAAAGATGAAAGAAAGTCACAGCAAAAAGCAGGGAAAGTATTTTATAAGGAGAGCCCAGAGACAATTACCCTCACTCTTTCACAGACCCCAAATGATGAAAAGCTAAGGCTCCAATCCAGTGGTCCCAGCCTTGGTTGGCTCTGACAGATGTTCATTATAGCCAGGAGACACTCTGGTAGAAACCTATGGACTATGGAATCTCCTCTCTCAGTACAGTTCACCTCCACTTTCCTCTGGGTGGGACCCCATCCTCTTGGTGCAGCAGGAATTGGAGATAATCAGCCTGAAGCAAGAACATCCTAATGCACTTTCCAATGACACACTTCAAGTCATCACTTCTTCAGTATTTCCGGACACACTTTCGCCCCTGCCCAGATTCCCTTCTCTACTTTGATTTGTTTCGTGCTGAACTGTAAGTATTCCCAACTTAGAAATCTGAGTCCCTCCCTAACCACAGTTCTAAAGCAAAGGTACGACAAAAGATCTACTTTCTGTCACTAATCCTATCCAAACAAGGATTTTTTCTGCCATCCCTCCAACACACACAAGCACAGGCGCGCGCGCACACCTACACGCTAGTGTCGAGAAGACCGAAAGGAATGAGCCTGCCCAGGCCCCCAGAATGCCTTGCCTTAAGCCGGCCACCCCAGGAGGGCCGGAAAAGGGAGTCCTGAAGTTCGTTTTAAACCTGGGACAGCTCCCGGTCCCGGACAGCTCCCAAGCAAGGCCAGAGCAGGGCCTGCCTACTCCCCACGCTTCCCACCACTGCCGCCCACCCTCACCTCGCATTCTGGTACCGCCACTGCCACCTCCGCCACCGCCGCCAGTGGGAGAATTGGGCCCCGCTGACTGTTTGCGCCATCCCCGCCAGTTCTGGCAGAGGCTCTCGGCCTCGGAGATGAAGGAACAGAGCGAATCCTCCTCAAAGCGGTCCGAATCCTCAAATGAGAAGCGCTCCCCGTCCTCCCACTCCGCGAACATCAGCTCCATGGGACCCGCACCCCCCGGGGCCGGGTCCCCCCCCGCGGATCCGGGGCCTGGGCCGCCGGCCGGGGAATGAGGGGAGGCCCGGGGCCTGAGGGGCGAGCCGGGGCTGGGGGTGGCCGGGGCGCTCAGGGCGGCCGTGCCGGGGGAAAATCTCAGGCCTGGAAAATATACGGGACCCAGCCTCGCCAAACAGCGAGGTGCAAACGGGGATCGTGGCCAGTCTCCGAGACTCAGGGCCCGGGCGAAGCTCTCGGCAGCCGGGGCCTCTAGGTGGCTGCGGCGCCGCCTCCCCCATCAGCTGATCTGAACTTCCGGCCGCGCCAGCCACCACCACTTCCGCCTTCGCGCGCTCTGGAATTCGGCCCCGTACGGGCGGACGGAGGGGACAATTTTGTTTAATTGCTGCATTTCCTGCTTTTTTTCTCGAGCCCATCCTCGGACACCATAAGAGGAAACCAATCCCCTAAAGATATACGAAACAACTACAGATCCCGGCAGTAACTCGGTGTCCATAATGTCCCCAAGGAATAAGCAGCCGCCATGCACGCTGGGAATCGTAGGCTGTCAAGAGACAACACAAAAATCATTGGATGGAGTCATTGTCCTAACTCCCGATAGGCCCCGGGACCGTATCACTTTCTGGGAGTTGTAGTCCAGAAGATTACATCCAAAATGCTTTTCATGGGGTCTAATTGGAGAAGCATTAGGAAGACGGGGCATTCGGTTTCAGAAAGTTGTTGTGCTGGTTGTCAGTGAGGCCTTAAGAGTCTAGGGATTTTAGCCTTTTTTTGTGCCGTGGAGCCTTTATTAAATAATTGCAAAGAAAACCAATTATATTGAAATAGTTATCTAGATATTAATATAAATTCGTTACATAGGAGAGCTTCTTTGCACATTAAATAAGATCAGCAGCAAGCATAACGAATATCATTTTGAAACTAGTGATGAGAATATTTTGAGATGCTTACAACACATGTAGTTGATATGAAAATATTGTAATTTCATATAGGATTGCTAATTCCCACAGTCTTAAATGCTAAATTTCAGTAGAGGTTAAAGATGTAATTTTTTTTTTCATCCAAGTTCACAGCCTCTTACTGGGAGTCTTTAAACTACAGGTTAAGAACTCCTCAATCTAACCCAAAGGGCCAGAACACTGAATTTCTTACTTTAGCAAAAAGCTCGGCTTACAAAACTAGGCAGTTGCCCAGGCCTCTACCCATGGGGTATAAGGACGATGGGAAGAGGTAGCTGTGGGAATATACACTAATGCTATACAGCTGCTCCTAATATCAGGGTTGGAAAAGTAAATGACTTCAGCAACCAAGCAGGTAATTTAAATGAGATATACAAGAAGATAACTGACAAGTCTCAATTTCACCATTTGGGAGAGTACAGAGAATGGCAAGGGAGAATGGGGACAAATAAAACTAGCTGTACCTGATTGTTGTCATGTGGGAATGAGAAACCAGGGCTGCCAGTTTTGATTTTTGAAGAAAGGCTAAAAAGTGGATTTTTTATAAGGCATTTTTCTATTTCTGAATGCAGTTAACCAATTTTAAACAATTTTTTAACTGTGTTGGCCAGAACACATCTGCAGAGCCTTTGGGTCACCAATTTATGAACATGTGATTATTCGGGATGCACCTCGCAGAGGCCATGCACAAAATAAGCAGTCATTAAATACAGACGATAGCAAAAAGCTGTGCATATAGGCAGACTTCAACATCCCTACTGTTTCCAACGGCAAGGATACTAACAGTGGTAACGAACTTCAAATGCAGGAAAACACAAGACAAAAATTTTTGCTCTAGTGCAAATCGGAGAGCAACAAATTTCCAGGGTCTATGGAAAGATGCAGAGTTCAAGTCTGGAGGATGTACCCAATCCACAACAAAAAAAAGTAGTACTCTTCAGAGGATTTTATTTCAAGATAAAACATAACTTCCACCCGAACCATGATTCCAAAGGGTGAAAACAGTGTTTTGACTAGTTCTGTCCTTCACAGAGAGCATGTAATGCAAATGTCTCTAAAATGCTTCAAATACAGTTCTCAGAAGCTGAAAACCAGTCACTGAAAATGCCTCTCCATTTTTCAGCTGACATAAGGTTTGTTAGGAAATCTCTGTATCAACTTATTCAATTTATTGGGAGGTAAACTCCGAAACTCTCCCAGGGTCTCCTGGATTGGTCTCATCTTGCGGGTTGCCTGAAAACACAGAACAAAAACAAGAAGTTTTAAAGTTTTGCCCTGACCTAGGACACAATAGTTCTCACAATGCCCCCAAAGAACACAAAGATAATAACCAGCTCACAGAGACTGGTATCTTCTCAGTCTTCTTTCAGTAAAAGAGACTTGGGACTTACAAATCACTATGAGCTGAAGCTACTATACTAATCAGCAAGTAAGTCTAGATGACTTACAAAACAAATAGCCCTCAGATAGCTTCATTCTCTTTAATTCCATCTCAGATAGTAATGTCCATTTGAGCAGGAATTTAAATTTTACAAACTGGTTGTTCCCATTCATTACTTCATTCAACACTCCAAAAAGTCTCTAAGGTGGGTATTATTATTATTAACCTCGCCTTACAAATGGCAAAATTAAAACTCAGTGAAACAACTTGCTCAAGAACACAGGTTTTCTCACTTTGGTGTGCAGTAGCTCCCAAAACTTTACTCTCCCTTTCAGGACTTGAGAGCTTTTCCTATCACCAACCAAGATACCAATAAGAATCGTTATTTTTCTTCCCACTTTCCTCCTGAGAGGGCATCCCAGGAAGCTTTGGTCACCTCAGCCTTAGAAGCACAATTGAAGAATTCTTGGATCTCTTTTCTGCATGCTTCGTCGCGGAATTCATTCTGCTTCCAGCAAGCCATCATCACCGACATCTCCGTAATACACGTCGCCTCTGGATAGGGCAGAATGGGGGGGGAATCCTCAGTTACAAGGAAAATTAGGTAAATTTTTACTTAATTGACTTCCCACCCGGCGGCCCCCGTTCCCCTTCGGCCTCCGCTCTTGGGTCTTCTCAATCCGACTACTCACCGCCCTTCTCCCGGCGCCGTTCCCCGACGCGGTTGGCTAAGATGAGGGGCTTGTTGGGCTTCAGTACAGGCCTCCGTGGATTCCCCAACCGCGCCAGGCGGCCCCGCAAGCTGGGCGTCGCCATTGCGCGCCGGGCACCCATCAGCCTCTGCGGCGCCGTGCGTGACCCCGCGTGACCCCTACGGGCTCTACAAGGCCTGCGCAGGTCCCACTGAAATCGCGACGGTCCCACTGAAATCGCGATGGTTTGTCCTTAGGCTTATTCTTGTTTGGCGTAGGCCGTCGAGGTGCTGTGGCGCTATACCGGCTAGGCTGCATTCGTCAGCCGGTTAGAAGACTTTTGGGGGTTTGTCCGCCAGCCGAGAGTACTCCTTTATGGCCTCTGACCCCTGAAGACTGGGGGCAGTACTGGGCCGGGGACACCCAGGAAGATCCCTGATAATTGGACTTTTTTTTTCTGTTGGTAGCCGGAGGTAAGAGGACTAATACATAGGCAAGAGCAGACAGCCTGTGAAAGGATCAAAATGTAAGACTTGAAGACGTCAGGTTGGAGAAAGACTTTTGTTTCATTTTAGTGTACCTATAAGAACTGTTATTTTTGACTCCCATTAGAGCTACTCCAAAGCCTCAAAAGAGAAATTAGGTTCATTTTAACTATACTGCTTTATACCGTTTGCTCATTTGTGATGATATCGTTGGGCTAGGTGAGGTTTAGGCACTTGCACATTCACTCTCCCCAATCCTATAAAGATACTAGTATTCCTATGTACAGACTTCGGCCTTTAACTGTGGTGCCTAGCTTCGTCAGACTTGGATCTGACTTTTGGCTGTTTACAAAACTGAGCCCAAAGATTTGTGCAGATTCTCAAAGCATTTCCAGATAAGCTCTAAGAAGTGTTTTTGGTAATGGAGACATAAGATGAATAAACTTATAGTTCAGGAGATGACTATGCTGGAGAAGCAATATTTATTTGGATGTGTAAATCTAGTGTTAAAATCCCTCATCTCAGGGAGTAAAAGGGTAGTTCATGGGTGTAATTCTCGCCTGCCATGTGGAGACCCGGTTCGATTCCTGGCCTGTGCACTTCTCCAGACAAACAGGAAAGAAAGTAAAAACAACAAAAAATTCAGCAAATGGTGTTGCAATAAGGGGATATTCACATGGAAAAAGAATGAAATGTGACCACCCAACCCTCCATCCCACCATACAAAAAAAATTCTTCATCCCAGATTTTCATAATCTTCAAATTGATTTCTGCATGGCTGACTCTTTTTCTTCCCGTCTCAGTTTACATGCCATAGAAACCTTCTCACAACATCACCATCAGTTGCACGGTCTGCCCTGTTTCGTTTTCTTTTTAGCACCTTTCACAGTCAGAATGACTTACTGTGTATGGCCTTACCCATCCATGCCTACAACCCATTTGAAATGTAAGAAGCATGATAGAAAGGATCTTGTCTATTCTATTCATTGCCGAATCTTCAGTAAATCGTGCCAATAAATACTTGTTGAACAAATGTTTGCAATATTTTAAGTCTTCAGTTATTACCTTGCCCTCCCCAGAAAAAGAACCAAGCAGAAGAAACCATTTAAAAAAGCAGTTTATTATACAAAATGAAACGTGAGATTGTAGAAAATAGCAACACTTTAATAATAAAGGCATCAGCCCCATTCATGCTCCCTTCAACAGAATAAATAAAACCTATTCCAATTAGACAACTGTACCACCAATAACTCATCCTTGCAGTGAGTGAGCCTGCTACGTGTAGAGAAAATTCATGTTGCCTGTTTTGTTTATAGGGAAGGTGAAGCCTTTAGTTGATAAGTATCACATGGTTATTACTGGGTCTACCTAACCTTATGGGGTATGCAGCACCTAGCTTACCCTACTCATTAGTGAATACTTACATGGTGACAGGAATAAAGGGAAAATTCTGGAAAGCACTGACCCCAGAACTGTTCAGAATCTTCATAGAGTCATAATGATACCAATCATTTATTCATAAACAGTCAGCCTCCTTTGTACATATAAAGTGCTAAAGAAATGCCAATGTGAGCTGGTATAATTAGAAGGCTGATTCTACACCTTGTAAAACCATCCCTTACTCTTTTCATTGCACATAATAAAATTTGAGCCCTAACTTAGGTTTGCTCTTGTGTTAATAGGTATTTAGCACTTTAAATCGGCATCTGCATTTAAGTAAGACTACGCACAAGCTAAGAAATCAGTTTGCTTTTGACTTGTGGGTATCTACCATGATATCAAATTTTAACAGATGTACTTTTTTAATTTGCATTTTGGGGGGGGGGGCGTGCATGGTCCAGGATAATTTGCATTTATTTTATGTTATTCCAGAGCCATAAGTTTTTGTTTCTTCTGGGATATCTTTTTCTGCTGTGCAGCCTCCTCTTTTAGTTTAGTAATAATTTGTTCTTTTTCAGTAAGGATCATCTCAATGTGGCAATGGAGCTCATGTATGGTTAATCCAGCCATGAGCACTGCAAGTCTGGCTGCGCACCTTAGGGCCTTTGTTCACCTGGGTGTGCTCAATGACAGACGGGCTAGATCTAAACCTCAAAGTTCAGCATTACTCTGCACTTTTGTGCACGTGCAACAAAAATTCAGCATCTTTTTGGGCCACCGACTCTGCATCCAGCCCCACTGTTTGGCCCAGGCAGACCTACCAATACCACCAGTGTAATGACAGAATGATACCATTGCTTCCGTAAAGTGACATCTTTCAGATAATTGGTGGCTTATCAAATATGTATATCCTAGAGCAGTTTCTCAGGTGTCCTTAAAGTAAACATGAAGATTTGAATCTCTTGCTTTGCATGATTTTGTGGGGTTTCCTGGGTCAAATGCATAGTGAACCATTTTCAGAGATCACCTCAGGCCACTTACTGGAAGAGGACAGATGTGTTTTTTGAAAATCTGTTTTTCTCTCTTGTTCTTTACTGCAAAAATCCAAACAGATTAAGCAAACTTTCCACAGTGTTATGAAGGGTGTTTTATATTAAAGAATAAAATGAAAAATGAAGAGACCTGGCAGTGAAATCCTGCCTAAATTACCACTTTCCTTGGTGACCAAATCCTTGGAAGTCGTAACATTAAGTGCTAGGCTCTACTTGTTGAAGTATCTGACATAGATCTTTCTCTACATAATAATTTGCAATCAGCTATACTGATAAGCTATGGTAATTAACTAGTGATAATTCATGAATATAGCATTATGACCCACGTAGTTCTAACACCCCACGTATTCTTTCTTGTTCCATTGCCCCAGTAAAAGCTAATGATCTGCCTACCTAGAGGAAGTTAGTCTATGTTCAAACCACACTAACAAGAGTTTGGCTATATCCCCAAATCTGACTAACAAAGCTTTTTAAGTAGCCAGCCACTCGTGGTGGCTTAAATCTCTTGCCTCACCTCCCAACTCCCTTGAGTTTAGGGCTTTGGGTAGTGCGGTAGTTAGATTCAGTTGTCAACTTGGCCAGGTGAAGGTACCTAGCTCTGTTGCTGTCAACATGAGCCAATAGTATGTGAACCTCATCTGTTGCTGATTACATCTGCAGCTGGCTAGGAGGCATGCCTGCTGTAATGAATGATGTTTGTTTTAACTGGCTGGTGCTTAAATGAGAGAGCCCAATGTAGCACAGCCCAAGCAGCTCAGCATACCTTGTCTCAGCATTCGCAGTTCAGCCCAGGCCTTTGGAGATGCAGAAAGAAATCACCCCGGGGACAGTTGTTGGAACCCAGAGGCCTAGAGAGAAGGCCAGCATTACCCTGTGCCTCCCCACGTAAGAAAGAACCTTAGTTGAAAGTTAGCTGCCTTTCCTCTGAAGAACTAACTAAATAAATCCCCTTTTATTAAAAGCCAATCCATCTCTGGTGCGTTGCATTCTGGCAGCTAGCAAACTACAACAGGTAGGTTCCACCATAATGTAATCTCAGTAAGTACCAAACAAGTTGTACAGAAAGATATCAGTAATAGAATAAACAAAGCTGGACTATTCATCCCACTTAAAGTGAAATTTGCTAGAGGATATGAGATGATTACTAGAACTATACTGCTGGCAGCTCTCTCCACTGTAATTTCCATTACTCATTGGAAAAATGAGACTTTGTAGCTTATAAATTCTTAAAAAGGAAAGCTCAGTAGGCAGACAGTAAAGAATAAAGACCTATAAAAAGTTGGACTTTGATTTATATATAAAAAAATCATTTTAACTTTTTTTGCCACCATTTCCAGCCTTAGTCTCCATCTCTAACCTAAAATAGGCCAGGGAAAATAATTGACAGGACATATATTAGCCACTAAATCCTTCTGTTTCATGAGATATGAAGGAATTCCTGATATACCCTAGATAAGAAGCAAACCAGGAATAAGAAAAGCTGCCAAACTCATGGCCAGCTTCACACAGGGAAGAATGGAGGTAGGAACAGTGGCAATCTCACCAGCAGTTGTGGAAAAGGGCCTAAAATCAGAAAGGAAAAAAACACCTAAAATTAAAAGTCTGACATGAAAGACATAGTACATGATATAAAAAAAAATACAACTTCATAGACCCAGAATATAACCTACCAGAAGTTTGTTTCACCAACAATGTAACAGTTTATAAAGCAAGAGATGGAGAAGAGAGATTATTAGGAAAGATACTGCATAATGAGTGGTTTGGGGAATAGAATAGGAGTTTTAAGACCCTAAACCTGACTCATCTTACTTCATTAGTAATCAAGTACTAAGGTGATGTTCACAATCACATCTGAGAGAGTGAAATGGATAAAGAGATGAGCAGTCCTTGAAAAAATTCTCTTGAACCATCACCTTTGAAGCAAATGGGTGTTTCAGGCTTCTGTTTCCTTCTGAACCAAGAACTGAATGTTTCCACCTCTCCTTCAAGACAGATCCTATTACCACAGGCTGAGACCTCCGCTATACATCATTAGTATAAAATATCAAGAGATATAACTGGAATTTCTTGAATCCATGTAAGACTGTTCATTACAGGTCTGTGCAGCAGATGCCCATTATGTCCCATGGCAGAATAAGGACTTTCCATCTCCTCAGCTCTACCAAGTTAAAGGTTCTCACAAGGGTAACTAGAGGCTTTGGTTTCTTTTAATGAAGATCTCATGCAGGTAATCCCAAAATTTCCCTTGCTGTGTTTCATTGTTGTGGATCATGGCAGTGAGAGCTTCCCCCTGGTCCAAACCTTGCCAATAATCTTGTAGCCACATCTCCTTCCAGCTGAAACAACAAAATGGGGTTGGATTATGGAACCTCAGCAACAGCTATGAGTCCTGCTTTTCTCTGAGTGGAGCCAAAGAAACCTTAACCAGGTAAGAATGGTCTCTGGCTATGACAGGGCTCTTCTGTAAAAGGAGGGAAATCTGAAGAAAATTCAGTACTAGACCAAGTGACAGCAATCCACAAACATATAACCCACTCAATGAGTTAAAATTCCTGACCTGCCTGCTTCTGGTTCCCAAATGTAGAGGGAGTTTAGAGGTAGGCAGAGCGGGGGCCAGACTATTCAAGCAGTAGTCTCCCTGAGAGAAGCAGTGGAGCAGGGGGGGTTAGATGGTTATCTTTTAAGTTGCACCTTTATTCCAATAATTTAAAATGAAGGTGAGGTGGCATTCAGGGTCTAGAAAGGATCATAACTTAAATATCTCCTTTTTTTTAAAAAAAAGCCTTTGCTTTACACGTTTCCTCTAGTAAATCATAATGTTATGTTCAGCACATAAATTAGATAAAAATACTTGATGGAGGAGTCCACCACCAGGACCAAATTGCCAGCAGTACATATAAGCAGCCTTTGCTGCCATCCACTGTTCAAGTCGGTCTCTACAGGCCAAAACAGCAGCCTCTCCCAAATTGAACAGTCTTGTCTCTAACAGCTGTGGTTTGCCTTAAGTGGCTTCAAAGTGTTCCCGCCCCACCTCCCACACTGCCCTTGTTTCCCCCTTATGCTACTTACTACAGTAGCCTCCTCACTTCCCTTCCAATCCATACTGTGCACTGTTCGATTAATCTGTTGAAAGCATTCCATTGATTCTGTCTAGGGTAAACACATAGCATCCAAACCAGGGCACTTTTAAGAGTGAAAGAGGGTACCATTAATAATTATTCCACATTTCCAGGTGTAAATCCTATTCTAGTCAAACCTCCCTCAAAATACCATCTTTGTATCCCTCATCCCCACAGCCACCATATAGAAGGTGTTCGATAGTTAAGCTGATTTTCAGTATAGTCTAAACTCCTGAGCCTTGTGTTCAAGGCTATTGATAGCCTGGCCCCAGTTTATCTGCCCAATTTTATCCCTCCCTCATCACTTCAATGCAAGGAACCTCTGCTTCGGGTAAAGTCTTTTCTGAACCACTACTGCGAACATTATCCACATCAGCTGATTTTCATACGTTGTTGTCTTGAATAGTTACCCTCTTTTACTGAGTATTTTCACAGCATTTGGCTTTCTCCCAACTAGACCCTTAACATCTGGCAGTAAGCCCATGTCATAATTCCCTTATACATTATTCCCTCAGCACCTAGTGCTAGTTCATTGCTCACTGTAAGCCTTCATTAAATAATGTGACTTGATGGCTGCAGGGACCCAACAACGTCTACCTGTCCTTCTCAGGAATCTCTTCCACACTGCCAAAGCCAGGTGTGGGCACTGGGCAGTCCATGTGCGTGGGCTGGGCAATGTGAGGCTCAGGGACAGGGCTGTCCCCAGAAGAGGCTGCGTGGGCTTTCTCGGCATCCAGGCGACCTATTTCATGGTCACAGACAAAACACTCGAAGCCGCTGAGGTAGTTAGGCAGTAAAGGATCATTCACTCCCCACTCCCGGTGCTTCAGGCTATCCAAAAGGAACTGGTTGGTGATGCCCCCAGGTTGCTTGAAAGCCAGGTATTTCATATACTCCTCATCATTTTTGTCCAGAAAGTCGATAAATTCGGCCAGTTTCCGAGGTGACTCAAAGTCGTTAATCAGGATGATGGAATGATTGTTCGGCATCCAGTCCCTCACAGAGGGAGAGCCGCGGTATACGGGCACTGAACCCAGATGCATAGGGCGCCACAGTTTTTCTGTCATGTAGTCGTCACAGATGGCATTTTCGAGAGCCAAGTGGAACTTATAGCGGGACAAGAAAGCCAAGAGCTCTGGATCCTCGGTGGTAGCTGTGGCGGTGTCCTGTAATCGCGCGGAGGGCAGTTCCCGATTTTGCAGGCATTTCCCATAGGAGTCCACCTGTGTGGGGTAGAGGACACAGCTGTCAAGCAAGAGGGTGGGGCAGCAAGTCCGCCTGGACGCCGGGAGTCCTGGGTTCAGCTCTAACCGCGCGCACCCCTCCCGGCCCCCGCCGCGCCCTCACCCACCGGAATGTAGCGCATGAGCTCGCGCACGTAGCGGTCCCGGTCAGCCGGCACGTCGCAGTGGGACTGCAGATAGAGTAGAGGCGCGTATCCGCGGCGGCGCCACTCCGCGCGCTCTTGGAGCGCAGGCGCCGCGCGGCGCAGGTATGCGGCCCCGGGCAGCCACTGCAGCGGCAACGGGTAATCCGAGTGGCGGCTGAAGGTAGCGGTAATATTGAAGAGGCGTATACCTGGCGCGTGGCTCAGCAAGAAGTTGTTGAGGGGCGACTCCTCGTGCAGGAGGGCCCAGCTCTGGTGCGCCAAGCGCGGCAGCGGCGCGTCTGACGCACGAAAGTCAGTGCCGTAAAAGAGCACCGCGCGCGTCCGCGAGTCCCCCTGCACCCGTCGGTCCCGGGACGCCAGGCACGCGCCACGCGCGCACTCGATGCGCTCCGAATCTCCCGCGAAGTGGGGAAACAGCCCTGGACTCCACCACAGCAGCACCGGCAAATCCACCACCTCCTCGCGTTTTGGCCGCGGATTGCTCCGACTGTGCGCCACCCCCACTGCGCCCAGCGCCGAAGGCGGCCGGTAAACTGTGCCATCCCATGGCTCCGCCCACTCCACCTCCCCGCCGGCTTCTCCCTCCACTATGGGTCCAAAGCCGCTAGCCACACTGACACTAATGACCCCCAGGACAGCAAGCACAGCTACGATGCGGCCAGCCGCCATGTCCACTCAGGCAGCCGGCGCCCCTCGGCACAGGACCCCACCCCGGAGGAGGTCCTACGCCACTAGGCACGTGACGCACACGCAACTCTAAAGCCGGCAGCCTCTGTGTGGCTGCACGGCGTGATAGGACTGGCTGAAGGGAAAGTGAAACGACGCCAGAGAAGAGAAGCTATTGGTTACATCTTAATTTATTTTATTTCTTTACAAATTAAAGATGCATTGAAAAATAAACCGGTGAAGAGAAATGAGAAGTCCAGAGCAGGGGCATCCCAGGCTGGGGGCCGGCAAGCCCCGCCACCTCCAGCCTAGCCCTTTTCCTGCCCCAGCCAGTTGGGGTTGGAAGATAACTGTCAGCCACTCTGTCAATACCAAAGCCTGGGTGGTGTCCAGGCAGGAGAGAACATTTCCAGCAGCCTCTGCCTCTCTCCCCAACAGCCCCCAGCTTGAAGAGGCAGTGTTCCAATGGGAGCTCAGAGTGGAATGTGGGCTGGCTCTGTGAGGTATTACAAGTTGATTACCAGGCTCCTTACAGAACCATCCAGTGTTGGAGCCTCTCCAGCTAGAAAGGAGGCTGGTATCTCTCCCCAGGTCTTAACACACTTTGCAACTCAGTTCCCAGACTCATTCATCTTTGACAACGTGCCTCTATCCACCGAGTGACCACCAATCTTTGCAGGAGAGAGAAAGAGCAGTAGAAGCAGAGAGAAAGCTAATCAACCACCCTCAGTAACTCTGACCTGGCCCAGGAAAGACCAACCACTTTTTTCTCCACCACCTATGGTCTGTACCCCAGCTTTTAGGCACCTATATGTTTTATCCCTAATATAGGAAGTTGCTGATGACACGGAGCCAAATTAGCCCCCACCTGTAATAACCCTGGGATCCCCACTCCTTCCTGCTTAGCGCTCTCTTCTTGGAGGTTGGTCCAAAGGGACACATAGTATTGCCAAGGTCTGGGTGCCTTTAACCCCCAACACCGAATCATATACAGTGAACCGAGAAACTACATTCATTACGACAGGATTAGCAGGAAAAGATGGGTGGAGTGAGGGGGCAGGGACACCTTCCAGCAGCAGGACATGACAAAATGGTAGGATACTTGAGCCCAGAAAGAAGGTGTCTTATTATACTTCCCCCTCCCCCCTCCCCACTGAGGTGGCTTCAGCTTACATGACTTATAGGATACCGAACTGTCCTGATTTCTCTGCTGTCCTGGATACTTTCTGGAAGCTGGCTGGGGACCCTATGCCATTTACTTATTTGCTCTAGCTGAGTAGCTGCCGAATTTCCTTATGCATATGACAGAGAAAGTCCACATAAGATGCTCCCCCACTCAGGCTCTTGTCTTCCACCAGGAAGTGCTTGAACAGCATCTCCAGCTTGTCCTCCTGTTTCACGACGATAAGCTATGGTCAGAAGAGAGGGTCATCAGGCAGGGCCAAAGGGAATGAAACATATCCTGAAAGCCCACTGCCCAGTCACTCACTCCCCACCACCTTCCAGCTGAGGACTTGACAAGAAACCTAGGGTTCAAGATCAGTGTTACCTTCATGTACCGTGATCTCTGTGCCCTTAAGCTGTCAATGAGGCTTCGCACCTTCTTGGACAGCGGATTATCCAGAACTGGCAGTACACTCTGGAACACAAATGTACTCCTGAGTCTAGTTAAGATTTGTACATCATCTGAAACAAAGAAACCTGAGAAGAATGATATTCTCCTTTACCCACAAGTGTTCCCTGATACATAAGGGGACTAGCATAATGACTTTATTGGCATTCACTCTTATCACAAAGTGCCCTTCCACCCCACAGTCTTCTGGACTTCCTGTCCTCACCAAGCCACTAGTGATCTGACTGAAGGAGGAGACGCTGAACAGGCTCTGGACAATACCCTGCTGGACACTTGCTCCCACCCAGAGGAAAAGATTGAGCCCATTCTCCAGCAGGTATATATCCCCATTGCTGAGACGCTCTTCAGATGCTCGAACTGCTGGTGGCTCAGTGGTATTCTCTATAGGAGACTTTGTCTAGACAAAAGGAAGAAGACAAAAGTTACCAAGAACCATGAGATATATCTGCCCTGCAAAAAAAAAGAAAAAAAAAAATTCAGAAAGCTGAATCCCCAGAGATCACCCTTTCTGGAGTATCAGTAACTCTCTCAGTGTGAAAATTACATCAGATGATGTATGTAAAGACAAATTCATTTGTGTCAGATAATGTTAATCCCCCCTTTCCTCCTTCTAAGGTGCCCTTTCTGCAGCACGTCTCACACTCCAACCCTCAATCGCACCAATGGTAGGAGCCGAGGGTAGAAGAAGACATTGGTCTCAGCCACATCCATGGAGGTAACAAGCTGTCGGACATAGGCACGGTCATCAGTGGTGACTTCAGCTCCAGGCTGCAGGACATCGCTCTTCAACACACAGTTCAGGTAAACTGGGAGTAGCTTCATGCACTCAGGAAGGATCAACTGAGGGGTTTATCAAAATAAAGTCAATTATCATGAGAAATCCTTCCCAAATGCAAAATTTATCCCACCAACATCTCCTACAACAGGTTTGCACCACCTGTCCTGCAGAGGAAGGACTGGCACAGTTCTTTCGGTAACAGGCCAGGATCTGGGCACACTGGGTGATAAGCGTGTCCTGCACGGTCTTCAAAGGACTGTTCAGGACCCCCCGGTATGCTGGATGAGAAAAGAAGATAGTACACTAACTGATCAGCACTCTATCACATGTGCCTTCCCACTACCATGCCTACCCAGAAATCCAGAATTGTTGACAATCCTGGATCTTTCAGCCCCAATTCCACCCTGCCTTGCCTCTGCCCTCACCAAACTTGGCCATGTAGTTGATGAGTGTGTCAGTCTCACAGTTTCGATACAGATCAGCCAGCTGGGTGCAGCAGTTCAGGGCCAGGTTGTGGATGCGGAGCCGACGCTGCCCTGCACAGCTCGTGTATAGGAGGGCACACTAGGGGAAGGGAGAAAGAGGGAACTTATATCCTTCCTTCAGAAAAGCCCCCTAAAAACTGCCCTTTTGCTATGTAATTGGAGTAAACTAGAGGAAAGACTGAGCCATCCCTTCCCCAGCCTCTTCTTCCAGTCCTTTCTACCCAACTCTCACTCTCTTTCCTGCAGTCTATTTTTAACCAGTGATATGACACCCAACATTCCACCTGTTACCTGCAGAAGTGCTCCACTCTCTTCATTGAGCCGATCATCATGCTTAAATTCCACAGTCACTGTCTTGTCCACATCCAATCCAGCCAACTCCACATCTGTTGTGTTGCTCATGTAGAAAGCCCCAAAGAAATCTACAGCACGGATACCTGAGGCCACGTGGGCAGGGTCAGGGCTAAAGGTATAGCAGGTGCCATATGCCTCCTTTCCAGATTTAGCCCCCCGCCTGCTTTTCTCCCACCAGCACTGACCGGTGCTTGTCCGAACCCGCATCACAGCATCAAATCCAACAATCTTCTGTATATCCCGACGCAGGTCACTCAGGAACCGCTCCTGGTCATTCTCCACCTGTGGACCCCCCCAGGCCCAGAGTCACATCACTAACTACATAAGTCACCTGACAGACAGTCTCCCTGGCCTCCTCTACTCTATAATTCCTGTTTAATAGTGATCTATAATAGTGAAAATGATAATAATGATGTTGAGAATGATGGCAGCTTTTAACCACTTATGTACAAGGAACCACACACTAAGTGCTTTATATATATCTTAATTCTACTGACAAGTCCTAATTAATATGTATTAAAACCCCATTTTATAGATGAAGAAACAAAAGAGACAGAACTTAATTTACCCTAGGTCATACAGCTAGTAGGTGGTGGGCCTGAATATTAACCCAGGACTGCCTCCAAACCCCATACTCTTTACTACTAACTCTTGTGGCTCCTTTCTTTACACTATACAGTCTTCTCCACATGTAGGCAGACATTGCCCTTTGCTGCCAGCTGCCACCCGGAGTCCCAAGGCATACCTGAAAGCAAGCATATTTGTAGACAGAGCCACCTGTGAGCTGGGGCACAACAGAGAGTGTGGCCACATCCACATACTGGTTAGGGAAGAGGAAGAGATCTACACAGCAGCCTTGGGCCACACACTCTTTGGCCAGGGTCTGATAGGCACCTGTCTGAGGCTGAAACAGAGTCTGGGGAAGAACAGAAGAAAACATTCAAATATCTCGGCTCCAACCTATTTGAGAATTATGTATGCAATATGGGATATTCAAATGCATGTAAGACTTCAGCCCTACCTCCAAGGAGTTTTAATAGTAGTGGAGAGTTCTCTAAATGATGAGTCTACAAAGGGCTTTGGGTTGAGAGGGTGGAAGCAGTGAAGGCTGGGAGTCACAGATGTGACACATGAAATGGCAGGGTGTCTGGTCCCAGTTACCCTCAAGATAGGAGTACAGATAACATTTGGAAGAGTCACCACCTTCCTCTGTAATGGAAAATCTTTCCCCCACCCTCCAACATCACACCTTCTCTTTGTCTGTGTTGATCAACTTCCTGTCGTCTCTATTCTTCAGTTTCCCTGGTGCCTCTGCAATGGGCAGGGATGTGTGGAACACAAACAGCTTCCCTGCACACTCAGCAGCCTAGGAAAGAAGAAAGGACTATTTGCTCTTTCCTTTATTCATCCATTATGCATTCATTCCTTCCCTCTTCATTTACTCATCACCATCTATGACAGGCAGGCTAACTCACTGACTGATGAATAGATTCATCAGTCCCTGAAGAATCAGGGGTAGTATCCCAGTGGGTAAAACAGAGGAAAGTGAGGGAGAGGAGGCTGCCCAGGACTCTAGCCTTACCTTCAGAGCCTCCATCCCAGCTTGTATAACTGGGGCAAATACTGTTTCTGTTTCCCTTGTGTCTGCAAACATTTCTGGAATCTGATCCAATAAACTGAAGAGATAAATGATGGAGGACAATCAAAACTGCTGTCTGGATTTCTCAGTTCTCAATTCTCTGAAGAGTCACTTGGCCCCTAGACTGTGAAGACTCCTGAGCTACAGCTCCTGTCCATCTACTACCTCTCTGCTAACTTCCTAGCTTTCTGTGATTATACCACCAAAGTCTCCCTTGTTCCCTCTCACAATCTGGCTCTTACCTGGTGATGACTGTCCGGGACTCATTGACATTGACCAGGAAGCCATCCAGCAGTGGCACGAACATGTCACTCACATCAGATACAACCATCATCTGTGGCTGAGCCAATGAGCTCTTCACATTGTAGAAGTGGAGCACCTTATTGTAGGTGACAAAGCCAACGCGGACTGCTGACTCCTCTGCCCCGCCCTCCCTGTAGAAGGTGACATTGTTACTCAGACTTGCCACCTTCACCACCACCCACAACTTTATGACATTAAGTTCCATCACACTGTCCATTATCCATAGGAAACACCTGAACTCCAAAACTCACCTAGGTAGAAAGTCTAATAGTGACTTGAGCTCCTCACAGAGGAGCCTAACAAGACCACTCCTGATGGCATTGTAGGAGACATCAATCATGAAGATGAAAGCAGGGGGGATGGGGAACTTGTTGTTCTGCAGAAGAAGGAAATGTTGGGGGAGAAAGGGTATTGGTGAGCAGGCCAGTTGATTAGAGAGAAGCCAGCATCAAAGGGGACACGGAAAGGGTGAAGGGAGGAAACAATAACAGCAATTCTTAGCTGTCTCATTATCCTCCACCCACTGCTCCTTCCCCATGCTATCTTCCCTCACCTTGCAGTAATCTACAGTGGCCAGGAATTCATAAGAGCCCAGGGATAGCTCAGGACGGTCATAAGCATCCACACGTTTCCCGGTATGATCCAGATGTTGAAAATACTGGGGGGGAACTGTGGGGAGCATGGCAGTGTGTTACTCAAAGGTCCATTCTCAATTTTAATAAGGCTGGCCCTGGCTGAGCTCACTCTATTGTCCCACTATCCCATGTGTGCCCTACTTGCCCCGGTCCTGAAAAATGGACACTCACCAATCTAACTAGATAGAGAACAATGAAGATGCGATCAAGACCAGCCCTTTCCCCCAAGACCAGCCCTTTTGCCCAATCCCAGCCTCCTGGAACATACCATCATTGATACAACTGCAAAAGCAGCACTGGAAGCGCCTGCCTCCCTCAATGAACTGCATGAAGGGGCACATGTATGCTTTGCAGCGATTGCAGCGCAAAGGGCCGGATTCCCCATGGTCCACAACATACAGAGAAGCCTAAGGAGCAAACGGGAGGGGCTGAGACATGAAGGGGAAACTACCGTGGGTTCAGACATGCGGCAAATAAACGAGGAGAACAACCTGGAGGGAGAAGGGGCATGGCTCAGATATTTTGCCTGGGGATGCAGTACAGTAGAGGGAGAATGAGGACAAATGGTGAGGGTACTCATCACAGGAAAATGTCCCTAAGAATCCTTCTTTAATTCCTCTTTCTACTCCCCATCCCCCAAATTGCATTTCTCCTTAAAAGAGAAAAGAGACAATAAAACTGACTATACCAAGTCAGGTGCTGCCATGGGCACATGAGGAGAAAACCAAAGACTACTTAGGATTTTTATTTCTGACCCTATCTTCAGTGTCCTTCACTCCTTCCCTAGGAATCTTGACCCCTGTTTTCCCAATCAAGTATCTTTGACAATTGTCCTGCCCCATCCCTGGGTTTCTGTGACAGTCCTCTACAGTGCACTAATCTTCAGTGTTGATGCCATAGGCAAATGTTACTCTACATAAAGGTACCAGTAGCCAAGTATCCAGCCATCCCCACCGGGATCCAGGAAGAGAGAAAGAAAAAAACACACAGAGCAAGACAGGAGCAGATTACAATGTGAGCCTTGAGTTTCCAGTTATAAAGAACTCCATTCTAAGTCAGATAAGCTAGACATGAACATGAGGGTATCCTACCACAGTGATGAGGGTATTCTACCATGGTCAGACAGAGCAGCTGCCTAGCTGTCTCTCTTTGCATGCTGATTTCAGGTAATAAGGTGACAGATCAGGGCCCAAGTCATACAAGGGATGCACTACTGGATGCTAATCTATCTTTTTTTTAATTCGCTATCCTAACATCCCTAACCTACCAAACAAACAAAAAATAGAATGATGTTTTTCTAATCATTTGGAGATGATCATGCTAGGAAAGGCTCCCACATCCCAGGTGTCTCCTTCCCTACAAGTCAGCCCAACCTCTTTTCATGTGCCCCCCATTGACCCTGCTCTAACCAACAATTCCTTGGGCTTTTGCTCTCATCCCTATCCCCTCCAGGCATGGGCCTTGTGATAAAAAGCACCTAAAATATATTCCTCTCCCACCCAACCAAAATTTCCATTATGAGAGCCAGAATTACATCTAGGAAGAAGCCTTTTTCCACTCTCCCTCCCATCATTATATTCCAGCCCCTTCCTTGACGCACCTCCTCTGGAGGCAACCTTGCCAACGGCTTAATGACAGCTGCCAGAGGCACCTGAGCCTGCTTAGCCATGTCAGATGTGCAGGGGATATTATAAGATGTGCATCGGATGTATCGAGGACTTGCATTCCCTGAAGAAGAAGGCAGAAGACCTGAGTCAGATTACAGAATCTCCTACCCACTACAGCCCTCCATTGCCAATCCAGCCCATCTTTCTCACAAATGCCACAACTGATGACCAATGAGGAACTGGTCTCTGGTTATAGAAAAACATTCCATCTACAAGTTGATATTTTAGAGAAAAAAACCCTATAATGAGAATTTAATGCCATTCTCACCTTGGTCTTTCACCAGGAAGTTGGTGGTGACTAAGGGTGGCACCTGGCCCCGTACTCCAGTCACAAATGGCTCTGAACCCCGGTTGTTCCTGTCATCCTCTATAACCTGAATCTGTAGGGAAGAAGTGAAATGAGTATGGTGACAGAAGAAAAGGAAGTGCCAGGTCTCAGAGAACTAGGAGAAAAAGAGACTGGAGCTGCAGCATAGAAATTAATAATTTGCCCAGGAACATCTCATGCACCAGGCGTGCTCTCCTCGAGATCATAAAAAAGCTACAATGCCAATCCTTTACTCTAGAGTCAGCAGCAAAATGCTGGGCAGGCAACACTGAAAATAGGCGGCTTTATGCATTGCCAATAACCCCCAAAAGATGGTGAGTGCCCTTTTATTCCTTCTACTCCAGGAAGGCGAGCAGCTTTAATCACAAACTTTCACACATGATCAGATTTCATATCCCATCCCCAGCAAGTCTTTCCCCACCTCTCCCTAAGACACATTCTAAGAGCAGGAAAACAAACAACAGTAACCATAAAAAAATGAATCTACCTGGAATGATTCTACATTCAGTGAAAATACAAGGAACAGGTTGAGAAGAGGATTAAAAAACCCAGAAATGATCAGGTAAGGTGAGAAAACAGATGCTGCCTGACATTTAGGTAAGCATCAGTGTGTCTATATGGGGGGGAAGATCAATCCTCAGTCCCCCACATACTGACAGATTTGACAAACCCAGTGAAGAAAAAAAGAATTTGCAAAGCTGGTAATTAGACCACTTGCAAGCTGCCAACCTTTAGTCAGTTACTTCAAGAGGGATTTGGTAAAACCAGAGAAAGTAAAGGGAGAATTAGACTCCATTTCCCATAGCAGAAAGGACTGAAGCTTAGAAATATATCAAAGTCAAACAGACTCTACCCATGAGAAAATGGCTCACACTTTTCCAAACCAGCAGTTCCTTCCCTTATAAGAAATGCCCAGTTTGGAATACCATGAGCCTGTATATTAGTAGCCACCTACCCAAATGTCTCTCCACAACAGGGTGCGGACAAATCAAACCCAAAGTAGAAAGATCTGTTGCTTGATTCTGTCCTATTCTGTCCTGGAGAGTCAGCAGGACCAAAACCGAAGTTTAATATGCTATCCAGCCCCCACCCTTGACCTTCTATCACCTTGCTATCTCCTCATTTTGTGGTGACTCGAGGCATGCATATCCTTCTAGCTTGAAAAAGAAAGGTTCTAGAAGGTCTAAGGGAAGAAAATGGAGAGGTATGGGCATGGCAGATGAGGTGAAAATGAGGTCACAGGCATGCATGGATGGTACTAACACAAGGATGACACATACACACATGCCCAACCCCTGCACTTACTGGACTAGGAATGGCATCAGGGTCTATTCTGTGCCTGGTTTTCTGCTGAGGAGGCAGCTCATTGAGTTGCTTTTAGTGTTTTAATAATAAAGGCAGCAGGGGAATACAGGGAGGGAGACAAAAGAACAAGAAGCAGATGTTACTTCTCTCAACCCTGATGAGTTAGACACAACGGCTGGAGCTCAGCTCATACTGCTGAAATCAGGCCCCCTCTAGATCTGAAACTACAAGTTTTTCTGGCCTAACAAAGAGGTTTAATGGCTGAGACTATGATGTAGAAAGATAAGGAAAGGGAGCAAACAGGAGGCAAGCAGTGATTATAGAGGGAGGGGCTGAATGGGAGAAACTTTATGGAGAAAGAAGAGGAATGTTCCCTCCAAAAGCCCAAATCTCCCACCCCAAATATTATCCTCATGCTGCAAGACGCCTCCCCTCACATATGACCAGGTTCTCCTCCTCACTGAAGGAAGAGGAAGGGAAGGAGGAGAATGCTTAAACCTCCTGGATTCTCCTTAGCCAGCAGGTTCCCTCACCATGGTAACTCCCCAAAGGAAGAGGGAAGAGAACAGAATGGAATATGACAATGGCTAAGTATGGTAAGGTAACTGACATAGCAAATGTTATAGACAGAACTATAAAGTAGCCCCCAACTTGGGAATACAGCCCCAACCTCTATTCCAATTATGAAAAGAAGGGCTGGAGGGTTCAGATCACTCCAAGGGTAAGATTCACCCTATCTTGGAGAAGCAGCTTTCCCACTGTTATTTTAAACACATCTCTAGATCATTTCTCCATCCACATAGCAGGAGCCCAGCAAACAAGAGAACTGGGGGCTTCCTTCCAAGTAGGGGCAGAGAGAAACCACTGAGGCTTTCCTTCTCTGAACAACTAATATGGGAGAATTCCCACCTGCTCTACATATTAGGAAGAATACTTTTCTCCTAAGTGTAAGGGAAACAAGACCTAGTTCCAGCTACTACTCCATAGAAGGGCAGAGTTACAATAACATGCCCACTAGGGCCACAGAATGTAGCACCCAGCCAAGAGCTCCACTAACACTGGTGATTACTCTTGGTAATCCTTCCCTGCCCAGCTATGGAGTGAAACAGCCCTCAAAAGATTTCTGGAGCCTCAAGTTCAAAGAGTCAAAAATTACATCTAGGCTCTATGCCTTTAAGAGGAATGGCAAGGGAAAATAATGAGAAAATGCTAGGTAAACATCCTTTCTAGGTTGACCCATTTATCTAGCAGGCACAAATCCTTTCCCCAGAACCATATAAGTATCTACTTACAGGGCTTGGGATGGCATCAGGATCTAAGCGCTTAGGAGGCAGTGGTTGAGGAGGTCCTGGTTGGCTGCCAAAAGTGGATGCTCCAGGGTAGGGACTTCTATAATTGGGCTGAGGGCCCTGGGTTGGTCCAAAGGAACCTATGAGACAAGGGCATAAGGTTGACGAACTCAAAACTGCCTCTCTTCTCTTACTGCCTTAGAATATAATGACTAGATTCCTATAAATGTAGAATTAATAAGTGCAATAATGAATGGTAAAACTATTTCAGAGAAAGACCAAAGTATCTGAACTACTAGAAAGGAGTAATAATACCCTTAAGCTGTCCATCTAATTTATCACTTAGCAATAAATCCAAAAAAGCAAAGAAAACAAACAAACAAAACAAAAACACCTGAACAGTCAACACCTTTGGCTCCTAGCCAGACTAACCTTGGGAAAGACTCACCATTTTGTTGCAGTTGATAGCCTGGCTGGGAGGAGTGCATAGGTGGTGGTGGTCCTGGGGGCCCAGTCATCTGGGTGCCAGGGGGCAGAGTTTGAGGAGGAGGTGAGGACAAATGGTTGGGCTGGCTCACAGGAGGCCCCCCAAAACCCTGTCCAGGCAGGAGTGGACCAGTCATTGAAGGCATCCGAGGACCCCCTGGAACTGTGGGTGTGAAGCTGGTGGCCTGTGATGGGACAGATCGCTGGGGAGGCTGAGCTCCAGGATGACTCTGAGCCAGGCTAAGGGGTGGGGCCTGGCCCCGAGGATAGGAGCCATACAGACCAGAGTTAGGGAAACTTCCTGAGGCTGAGGCCAGTGATGGTGGTGAGCCTAAGAAGTATAAGAGAGAGAGTCAGAACCCTAGTCATTCTGCCTCTTTGTTCAATAAAGCATTTTCCCTTCCGTGCAAGAAGGGCAACTTTATCTATCCCATCTTCTGGGGCTCAGAGGCACAGAAAATCAAAGGGATTCAGGTATACCCCCTGAACCTGATGTCCCTGAAAAGAAGAGAACAGTAACATTCCATAGTCACTGCTACTCACCATAGCCCAGCCCCGGAGCGGGAGGGGCTGGGGCCACAGCACCACTGATCTGCATTCCTGCCAGGTGAGCAGTCACCTGTGCACTTGTCGGGAGAGGGCCATAGGGCTGAAGCACAGATGGCTGGGTGACCACAGGGGCCAATGGGGCTGACCCAAATGGCTGAGATCCAGGGAGCCTGTTAAGAGAAGGAAAGCAGAGGTGACTATTATAACCCAGCTGGGGCACCCTTGAAAGTTGGCAGGAGCTCCACATCATACAAGAAGCTGTATTGTTTTGCATCATCTTACTCCCATCTTGGCGCTGATATGGCTTCCTACTTGTGTATATTTGTAGATAATTAAATTCTTGATTATCGACACCATGATTATTCATGGAAAATCTTGTTTTCTACTAGGTTCACTCTACAAACATGGCAAGTGTCATCATGTCAAATGCTATTTACTCTGCTAGATAAATGGCCTCCACTGCCTCAATCCTTTATTGACAAATCCATCTCAATTATGTAATCCAAAACCCTGAAGGAGCTGAAAGGGAAGGTGCACACAAACATGAACATAATAGGAACTTAATAAATGTGGGATGAAACAAATGCAGTTTGTTCAACTTTTAAATCAAAGTATTTATTAGAGAAATGTGTAAGATCAGAGGAGTAGTTCAGCTGAGTTTGGCATTCTGTATTAATCTGAAAGGCTATATTATCTAACTATAGCAGAAAAGGACAAGAAAAATAGGTCATAAAGCAGGTAGCCTATAGGTGAATCTCTCTGACAAAGCCTCATTATTTGAATAGCTAGCTATATTAGACACTCTAGTGATATCAGGTTCACATTTCAATATAAATCATTCCAGTATCATTGCATATCAACCACACACAAATGCAATGATGTCTTATGGTGATATTACTACAGAAAATTAACATAGGACATTATGCACAACAAGATCTTTCTGAGTTTTCAAGATTAGCCAAGTTTTTCATTACAGTAGGCTATACTACACTAAAATTTCTGATTTTTCATTCCTGCCTTATTTTACCTCCACCAAAAATAAGAGAACTTTGTTCTATTTGCCTCAACTTCTATTAGTCCTGAAGTTTAACACTTTTTTACTCACTCATTCAATTAACATTTTTTTAGCCCTATGCTAGTGAACCTTATCTCCCTAAGCTCTTTGCTGGACTTTGCATTTTTTGTCTTTCCAAGCATCAAACATACTGGCAGCCCCATGGCAGATGGTCAATAAATCATTGTTAGAATAACTATATTCCATTGTGCCGTTCAATTCAGATGGATAATACTATCAACTATGCAATGTCATTCGGTCACATGCCCTAGTAACAATAAACTACCACCCTATCTGTTCACAGCTTTTCAACTTAAAAACTAACTTTTGAAACTTTATTTAGAAGGAAACAGAGCAGATAGGAAACTAAGACTCTAGGAGCTTAAGTGACAGATCAAACTAGAACTAGAGCTCAGACCTGATTTCTAGTCTAATGTACTTTACTTTTTATTGTGAAATACAGCAAATAGAAAAAATATATATATATAAAACATATATGTACAGATGAATAATAATGATGCAAACATCCATGTAACCATAAACTAAGGTAAGGAATAGAACATGCCAACACCCCAAAGGCCCTTTATGTGCCTATCGGCAATCAGAACTCTTTCCCAGAGGTAACTACTTTCCTAATTTCCATTAGGAAATATGGATGATAGTTTTACCATCATCCAGCATCAGTTTTGTTGGTTTTCTAACCTTTTAAAACATTTTTTCAATCCAATTTTATTGAGATACTATTTATTCACAAAATATGTCATCTAAATTGTACTATCAGTGGTTTACAGTATCATCATATAGCTGTGCATTCATCATCACGATGGATTTTTGGACATTTTCATTACTCCAAAAATAAAAGTAAGAATAAAAGTAAAAACTAAAGTGAGAAAGAACGCCTTTTTAATCTTTTAACTATATTGTATATATTCTGTGATTTGCTTTTCTTCAGCCAAATGTTTATGAAATTCATCTATACTGTGTGGACTATAGCCCATTCCCTTCCACTACTAAATGTTATTCCAGAGTATAAATATACCGCAATTTACTTAAGCATTTTAATGTAAATGGTTATTTGGTTTTTTCTAAGTTTTGGTTACTACACATTGCTATGAACACATACATTTAATTTGTGTACATATATGTGAGTTTTTCTAAGGCATCTATTTAAGAGTGGAATTACTGGTTCATAGGGTATGTACATCTTTAATTTTAATTGATAATGGAAAACTGTTTTTTCAAAGTAACTGTACTAATTTCATCCTACCACCAGTATATAAGGGTTCCCGTTACTCTATATCCTTGTAATATTTAGTACTGTCAGATTATTAAATTTTGTCAATCTGATGATATACAGGAGAGTCTTCTTATGGTTTTTTTTTAGCACAAATATTTTAATTCTCTAGACAAAATGAAGTATTTTTAAAGCACTATCTACAGTTCAAAGCTCACTTCTATGAGATGTCACACCTTTCACCCTCTTAGGTGTGTACAATTACAAAAGTATATCACCAGAATGTACCTAAACATTTCAGCAAAGGATCAGAGAAAGTTAAGGGTGTTTTCACAAGAAAATCCAAAGAAGGCCATCAGAATGTAACAAGTTCAAGATGGTCATACAAATTTTGGTAAAAGAATGAAAATGGAAGCCCAAGTTGGTTAATAAATGAAAGAAGAAAAGAAAAAATGGCTCAAACAAATCACATGAGGAAACCCAGTACAAATGCTGGTTTTGTCACCAGCTAGGTAGCCCCTATTTTTTTGGTCATAGGTGGCCCTAATAATAGTCTGAATCCTACGAAGTTAAAAAGAAGCCCTTCATTGGCTTGTTGGGACTAGATTCCTCCACCCCAAAAGAAATCAGTTTTGGCAAGAGAGCTGTAAGGTGCCTGATGATACTGTTGGAAGGGTGCCTTAGGCCAGCCATTTCCCTCCCAGGTGGGAGAGGAATGCAGCTCAACATTCATTCAACATCTTGGACCTGCCAGGTAGCTAGTCCAATGAGGCAAAACACTGAGATGCTGAAGTACAGGACCCGAGGGTTTACTGACTCACTGGTGATCACACATCTCCTCCTCTTGCTTCTTCATGTAGGCAAAATCATTAATGACTGATTCTGAAAGGTCTTCTAGGCTTCGCCATTCTACTTCTAAAGGTTTGAGCTTCTCAACTTTTACAATCTCCTTGTAATCTTTCATCTCCATTCCATGCTTTATGTCTAGGATCACCAGGATCACATCTGCCCTGTTCCTGTGCTCTCAAAACATGCTTCAAACAAGTCATAAACTTCAGTGGTAAAGGAAACTCTCCCCTTAGAGTACAAAATATGGTCAGCATCGTGGATCAGATAAGTCCTGAAAAGCAGAGGGGCTAGACTCTCCAGAACATCAACAAGTTCCATCCCCCTATCCCATATTATCGACAGCCCCTTCAAATATGAAAACGTTAGGATGGGCATAGTCCAAATACCCCTAAAGAGTAGAAAACGATGAAAGCTGATGGTGGAGTTATACAGAGAAGGTAGGGTTTAACAAATGAGTATGACTGCTGAATCATTATATTGATATTTCTTTCAATCTCCAGTATCTTAGAGTAGCAAGAAGTAAAAACCTAAAATTGTGGAACTGTAAGCCATATCAAACTCTGAAATCCATTCTACAACTAACTGTTGCAATGTGCTTTGAAATGTATTGCTTTTTTGTATGCTATTTTTCATAAAAAAGTCGATTGTGATGATAAATGCACAGCTATATGATGTTATTATGAACCAGATAGCACAATTTTGATTATTATGTTATGTGGATATATATCAATAAAAAATAATTTAAAAATTTAGCTGATTATAGATGCTATCCTACCTGTGAAATACCTCCTCAGTGACGAGCAGGCCAATGGTGTTTGATGCAACAACTGGATACCATAATCCAGCCAAGGTGACATGTAAAATTAACCATTGCAATTAAAAAAACCAAACAAACATATATATATATATATTTTTTGTATATATATAAAATATATATATACAGTCAGCAGAATGTATGATCTTAAGGTGGGTACAAAGGCCACTTGTGCCCCCCAGACTGGCTGGGCTTCTTGTACATGCCTGACACCAGCAAGTCCTTATGGATCTCTTTGGTGGAGGCACTTGTGGGAATTAAAAGGCAGATGGAAGAAGTTGGTGAGGACTGAACTAGGGCCGAGCAGGAGCAAAAGCAGCAATGGGAAGGTACAAGGGCTATGCAGGGCTAGGAGGCCAGACATGCTGCTGATTATGATTTTTTGTTTTGCATGGGCAGACACCAGGAACGGTTATGGTTTTTAATTTGTACTTTTTTGATTACTTATGAGGTTGAACAACTTTTTAACATGTTCTTTGGCCCTTTATATCTTTTCTCTTTTGTGAAATGCCTAATCTAGCTTTTCTCCATTATTTTTTCAACTGGGTTATCTTTTTCTTATTGATCAGTAGGAGTTCTTTATATATTCTCAATACTATTTTATGGGTTTATGCCTATTTTATATGTAAATATCCTTTTCCATTCTGCAATGTCTTTCCATTCAGTGTCCCTTTCTCTGATCATTCTCATCAGCATACAAACATCTAAAAAAATCACCAATCAAATAAAATCATCCTTAAACCACACATCCCCTCATGCTTCTGCTACCCCTTTTAACCAAACATTACAAAAGCAATGGTCTATACCCTGTCTTTGTCTTTACTTCTTTAATTCCTATTTCTCTTTTAAAATCCTTGTTTCTGAGTTCATTTTCCCTAAGTCTATCTCTTAGCTTTTTTTCCAACTAGAGTATGTATGTGGTAAACTCTCTATCTTTGTCTAACAATGTCTTTATTTGCGCTCTCTCTTAGCTAGGTACATAATTTTAGGTTGCCAATGATTTTCCCTTTATGTTTTCAAGCTACTATTCCACTATCTCTGTCCTCTAATAGTTTCTACTGACTAATAATATTTTTTCCTGTGAGACTCCCTTAGGGCCTAGGTTGAGGGAGTGTGGTTGTTTTGCATTTACTTCTGGAGGTTACCTCAACAACACCTCCACCGGTGGTGGTGTGAAGCTATATGTACCTCCAAACACAAACACACTGTAAGTAGGACCTTTTGACGAGGCCACTTCAGTTAAGGTATGACCCACCTCAATCAGCATGAGTGATAATCCTATTATTGGAGTCCTTCATAAGTGGAATAAAATTCAAACACAGATAAAAAGCCACAGGAAGGACCCAGAAGCTGAAATTCAACAGAACCCAAAAGAGAATAGAGATATGGTCATGTGCCTTGCCATGTGACAAACTAAGGACTAAGTATCATCAGAAGCCAACCCCAGAATGCCAGTTTTGGGGAATGACGCCTTGATCTGGACTTTCTCAGCCTCAAAACCATGAACGAATAATTCCCACTGTACAAAGCAACCCATTTCATGGTATCTGCTTTGAGCAGCCTAGGAAACTAAAACACCACCTAACATCAAAATATTTTAAAGAGTGTCATCAAGATAAAAAAATTTCTATACCATAAAATTCACTCCACTTAAGTGTACAATTCAATGATTCAACCATCACTTGAGCCCAATTTTAAAACATTTTCATGAAACACCTCAAACTGATCTCTTGTGTCCCTCTGCAGTCCCAATCCCTTTTTTTTTTTCCACTTACAGCCAATCAGAGAACAAAAGACTCCTTATTGTCCTCCAATACCAATGGGTAAATTTTTTTCCTACTATTCCTACTAGCTGATGGTGGAGTCCAGGTTTGGATGTCATAAACAAGATCTCAGTTCCAAACCTCATCTCAAGAGAGCCCAAGGGGGGCGGGCCGCGGTGGCTCAGCGGGCAAAGTGCTTGCCTGCTATGCCGGAGGACCTCGGTTCGATTCCCGGCCCCAGCCCATGTAACAAAAACGGAGAAACAGAATACAATAAAACAAGAAAATGTTTAAAAAATGTTTCCCTTTCTTCCTTCCTTCCTTCCTTCTATCCTTCCTTCCTTCTCTCTGTCTTTCCTTTAAAAAAAAAAAAAAAAAAAAGAGAGCCCAAGGGCTTGTCTCCCATCCCCAGTACCTGCTTAAATTAAGCCTCTGGGTTATCAAGATGATAACCTGTCGCCCCATAGGCAGCCAGTGACAACTCACCACTCTGATTTCAGTCCCCTCTTGGTCTCTGGCACGTGAGGATTTCACTTTCTTTAAGTGTGACTGTTCATTTATAAAAATTTTGTTTCCCTCTCCTTTCTAGATGCTTGTAACCAAAGGGTTTTCAGGTTATATTAATATACTGCCTACCCCACAAGGCAGTTGTCTTTATTTCTCAACTGAATCTGCATTTATCAATGATGTCAACCTTGCCAAATCCAATGATCAATTCTCAGTCTTCATCTTACCTGACTTCAGCAGCAAATGACACAGCTGATTATTCTCTTGCCTTCTCAAAATACTGTCTTCACCTGATTTAAGGATGCCACACCTTCCTGGCTTATCTCCTACCTCACTGCTGCATTTTCTCACAGTCTTTTTTTTTTGTATGCTGTATGGCAGAGGTCACATTTCATTCTTTTCCCATGTGAGTATCCCCTTAACTGCAGCACGATTTGTTGAATTTTTGTTCGTTTATTTGGGAAATAGGCCACAAATCAAATCGGGTCTCCCACATGACAAGTAAAAATTTCACCACTGAACTACCCTTGTACCCCCTCTCATAGTCTTTTTTTTTGCATGGGCAGGCACTGGGAAACGAACCCAGGTCTCTAGCATGGCAGGTGAGAATTCTGCCACTGAGTCACCATCGCACCACCCTCTCATCATCTTTTGATGGTTCCTCCTCTTTCTAAGCTCTAAGGCTCAGTTCTCAATTCTATTCTTTACTCTTAATATTCACTCTCTAATTGATTTCATTCAGTCCCATGGCTTTAAATAATATTCCAAGACTGAGGACTCCCATATTCATATCTCTGGTCCTGATATCATCCCTGAGCTTCAGATTTGTATTTGCAACTGCCTATTCAACATCTCTACTTGGAGAAGTAATACCTAACACCTATAATGTCCAAAATAAACCCTGCATTTCACCCCCAAATTTTGCTCCTTCTTAAGTATTCCTCATCTCAGCAAATTACACTATTTATCTAGATACTTAAGCCAAGATGCTAAGAGACCTCCATAATAATTCCATCTCTCTTTTTTTTTTAAAGGCTTAATATGTAGCTTAATAAGTTGATGCTATATTACTGCTCCATTTCTCAGAAAAACTCCAAATTTAAGGTATCAGAGACAAATCAAGCATGGTACACAATAAAAAATGCAAGCATAACTACCTAAGTGTTCTAGTTTGCTAGCTGCTGGAATGCAATATACCAGAAACAGAATGGCTTTTAAAAAGGGGAATTTAATGAGTTGCTAGTTTACAGTTCTGAGGCCAAGAAAATGTCCCGATTAAAACAAGTCTAATAAAATATCCAATCTAAAGTATCCAGGGAAAGACAACCTTGGTTCAAGAAGGCCGATGAAGTTCAGGGTTTCTTTCTCAAGCGGAAGAGCACATGATGAACACGGTCAGGGTTCCTCTCTCATCTGGAAGGGCACATGGCGAACACAGCATCATCTGCTAGCTTCTTCTCCTGGCTTCTTGTATCATGAAGCTCTCCGGGAGACATTTTCCTTCTTCATCTCCAAAGATCACTGGCTGGTGGACTCTACTTCTCGTGGCTATGTTGTTCTGCTCTGCTCTCTCCGAATCTCTCATTCTCCAAAATGTTTCCTCTTTCATAGGACTTCAGAAACTAATCAAGACCCACCCGAATGGGTGGAGACATGTCATTACCTAAACCAGCTTAACAACCACTCTTGATTACATCACATCTCCAGGGAGATGATCTAATTACAGTTTCGAACATACAATGCTGAATAGGGATTAGTAGAAATGGCTGCCTTTACAAAATGGGATTAGGATTAAAACATGGCTTTTCTAGGGTCCATACACCATTTCAAACCAGCACACTAAGACAGGTAAGGCTAAGAGCTACTGTCAGACCTTCAGCATACAGCAACCCGGTTTCCAAGACTGTACTAAGCCTATCAAGAAAAGCTATGAACAGCAACATCATAGACACAAAAAGTGCCACTCCTGGGCAGTCCTCACCCAAGAAAAAGATGGATGCAAGTTAACACAAGATCTTTTTAAAGATATACTAAAGTGAAAATCTATGAGAAAACTTCTTTAGCACATGAAGGGGTAATATATGGGATATAACAGAACCGTATGTTGTCTGTGATCTCTGTGGACATTTGCCTGAATTCTGACTTGGGAGAAAGTTGAGCAATGGGGCTAAAGTCACTGGGTAACATTTGGTTTTTGTGGTATATGTGGCAGTGTCTCAGGTTGGGGGGCAGGAAGTATAAAGATAAAAAAGCAAACAGAACACGATGGACAAAAATAGAATGATCAAGATTAATAGGGCTCTAAGTGGATCCATTTTTGCCATGGTTCCCCCAGGCCCTCAATATCAGTAACATCTGAGACTTCAGGAATGCACTGCACAGAACTGATTTGTTAAATAATACACAACACTGAACTGATTTGTTAAATACCACCCTCCCTCCCTTGCCCTAGGTCTCCCTAGCGTAGTACAGAAAGGGAAAACCTCACTATTGGGAGGAATCCCTTAACACTCTTCCAGGGAAGAATTCTGGCTAGTCCAAAAAGGGTCCTTCTTTTAAGGGTCTGGGAAACTAGACACTGCAACTTTATTAGTATCTGCAACATTTGTTTGGAGCAAATTCAGCTCCAGGAACTGCATGGTTGAATACAGGTGGGGTTTCACCAACTGCCCCAATTCCTTCAACTGTAGTAGCTTGGCCAAAGCGTTCAGTTGTTGGTGGGGTCAATCCCAAGGTTCCATCTGGCATCATAGTGGCTGAACTAGAGGAGCTGGCATACAAGCTGGCACAGGAGAAGGGGGCATGGCACCTCTGTTGTTTATGCCTATGTTGTTTAGCACCTCCCATAGCCATTTGGCCCATCCGTATCTCCTGCTCTCTCTCATCAGGGAAAGTTCCCTTGAATCCTTTCTGCTGTCACCACATCATTTCTTCCTGCTGCCTTCTCCTTTTCTTCTTCACAGCATCTGCGTTCTTCCTCCTGCCTGAGCTCCAGTTGCTTTTGTTTTTGCACCTCTTGGTTGTGCAGCAACTCTATCCTCTGAAGTTCTTCTTGGTGCCTCATCAAATCGACCTCATTAGCATGACCTGGTGCTCATGGCGAACAGCCTCTGTCTCCACTTCTAGCTTCTCACGAGCTTCCTTGATGTTGTGGTCCACTTGGTCCTGCTGCTGCTTCTCCATCTCAATGAGTGCCTTCCAACACATGGCATACTCATACTCAAAAGAGCCAGACTGTGCAAATCTGGGTGGCTATTCTCACTCCTTGTGAAATTGCTGATTCTTTATAACCAGCTTCTCTGGAAGTCCCTCTTCATCATCTAACTGGTCCATGGGCTCCAAAGTCACAGGTCGAGGAAATGTGGTAAGCAGGAAGGAGCCTTAACTGCATCTGTCCAGGGCTTTCCGAGCAGCCAGCTTCCCTGAGAACTCAACAATGCCTTTCCTGAAGGCCTTCCTTGATCATCCACAATGACTACAGCCCCCTCCACCCTACCAAACACAGAAAAGACCTCCTCCAGCAGTTTGTTGGACACATACTGAGGAAGGTTTCTGACTGTAAGGGATGTACTCTAGCAGGCAAAGTGCACACATAGCTGCTTTTCATGGAGTGGCATGTTGTCCAGCTCCACTTTGGTAATCTCCGCTAGGGTTCATGTTTCCAGATAGAGAAAGCCAGAGCCTTTATCCTTATGAATGAAGACCTTGCCTGTTTTCCCATATTTTTCAAATAGTTTCCTCATTTCCTCCTCAGTGATGTCAGGAGAAGATTGGCCACTAAGAGATGGCTATGTTGGGTAAAGGTCTTCTCTCCTGGTTTCCTAAAATTCTTCAGATCAATAGTTAAGCCTTCATTTTGGCTGCTGGCCTGTTGCCCATTTGCAGGTATTGGTGGTGGTGGTGGCTGTGCTGTTGTTGCTGTGGGTGGTGTTGCGCGTGGTGATGTTGATGATGCTTTCTCGGAGTATGGTTTTGCTTCTCCAGGTTAAAGGTTTTATTGCTCTGCATTTCTGTACCTCAGCTTTGCTAGGAGAAGGCAATCAAGTGTCTCCCAAATCCCCTCTAACCTGGACTTCTCCTCTACCGACTATTTTCTCCTCAGAGAAACAGTGACCTACTCCATATCTCTTAATTCATATTCAATCCTACTTACTCTACCTTTAAAATGTATTCCTAATTGTTCTCCAGAGAAACAGAATCAACAGAAAATACTCGCAAATATAAAATTTTTATAAAAGTGTCTCACGTAACCGTGGGAATGCAGAGTCCAAAATCCACAGGGGAGGCTGTGAAGCTGACAATTCCAATGGAGGGTCTGGATGAACTCCGCAGGAGAGGCTCGCTGGCCAAAGCAGGAAGAGAGAGTCTGTCTCCTCTGAATCCTCCTTAAAAGGCTTCTAGTGATTAGATTAAGCATCACTCATTGCAGAAGACATGCCCCTTGACTGATTACAAATGAAATCAGCTGTGGATGCAGTTGATGTGATCATGATTTAATTCTGTGAAATGTCCTCATCGCAACAGACAGGCCAGCACTTGCCCAACCAGACAAACAGGTACCACCACTTGGCCAAGTTGACACATGAACCTGACCATGATACTAATCTATTTCTCACCTCTACCACACAATCCTGAGTCAAGCCCTGATCATCACTTAACTGAGCCACTGTAATAGCCTTCGAACAGGAATCCCTAATTCTACTCTTGAATGCACCAAAGTGATCTCTTTCTTAAAATATTTTTTAATTATGAGAGAATGGGTGGAAAATATGCATAGTACATTTTAAAATGTTTTCAGTATTAGCACATTGCTGATAATCATAATATTGTTGTACTGAGACTGTTGTGGGTAATAAGGGCTATAGTAAATAAGAAATTATGGTATATTCACTATTCTAATTCTATCATCCCCATTTCCTTGAGGATCAAGATTCTTGGTGTGGAAGAGACACAGATGCAATAAAGAAGAGTTTAAGTAGATTCCATAGTCTTCAATTTAAATTGGATGTACCAATATAAACTAATAGTCATAGTATTAGAAATGTATGTATGTATATTTCTTAACTCTGTCCATTGAAACAGCTCTAGAAAAAGTAACCAATCCAGAAACAAGGGACATTCCTAGCACCCAGATTAAAGACTTGACATGCCATTTCTCACTAAAAAAAAATAAAGGACTTCTTAGAGAAATGGCAAATTTCTGTTCTGGGGCATAAAATGTGTAGGATGAGCCTGGAACCTCCCCTCATATCTAAAGACTACTAGGATCATGTCAAAAAGACTCAGCAACCAACTTGAAGAAGCTCCCTTTGTCAAAAAGAGGACTCTTTGAACTTCAATAATGAAAATAATTGCAGTTGATTGAAACCCATCTGTGGTAGATTGAATTGTGTGCCCCAGTTTGGACATACTCTTGGCCTTGGTCCACATTTTAAGGGGTATGGACCCATTGTAAATAAGACCTCTTAAGACCTTATTCCTGCTACGTTGTGGCCCAACTGAATCAGGCTGAACCTCAATCTGGATTACAGGAGTCCTTTTTATTCAGAGTGAAAGTCAGACACAGAGAGAGAAGCCATGGGGAACAACCAGAAGCTGGAAGTCAAAGGAGAAGAGAAGTTGTACGATGTGCCTTTCATGTGACAGAAAAGCCAAGGATCAAGGATTGCCAGCATCTAGTCACAAAATGCCACAGTCTTTAGGGAGAAACATCATCTTGCTGAAATCTCAATTTTGGACTTCTCCCAGCCTCAAAATCATGAACTAAATAAATTCCTGTTGTTTAAGCCAATCCATTGTATGTATTTGTTTTAGCAGCTAGGAAACTAAAACACCATCAAATATGTTTAAATCCATATATTCAAAATGACATTAAAAAGAAGAATCGGTCACCTTTAGTGGAAGACAGGGGACCAATTCATTCCCTTCAAAACTGGTAAATAAAAGTAAAGAATCAAACATTTATTGTTTCTTTCCTATATGAACTGCACAACTGGTAACCAAATAACAGATGGTGAGAAACGTCTCTTCACAATGGTATTAAAATTAATAAATGAAAAAGAAAAGAATTAGAATATCATCATTTCGTAAACTCAATGAATTACTATATATAGGCATTAAACATCCATGACTGCTGCATCACAAAAAGAGAGAAAACAAAACATTATATGCTTCCGGTTGTCTTGTTCTACACTACCCACAGTCTTGCCAAAGGGTTCAAAGCTAAATCTGATCCAGTCTCTGGATCTGGCTGCTAATTTGCAGGAAAGAGCAAAAAGGAATATGTTGAACTGTAACATGAATAGGCAACCAGAAAAATCCAGATCATGGGAAACTCTTCAGGTCAACTGAATGGGCTTTTTGAACTGATAAAGAGTTTCTAAAAAAAGAGGGGAACCTATGGACTTAAAAGACACATCAAGGGTGAGCCACGATGGCTTAGGAGGCAGAATTCTTGCCTGCCATGCTAGAGACCCAGATTTGATTCCCAGTGTCTGCCCGTGCCAAAAAAAAAAAACAAAAACCTAAAAGACACATCAAGTAACCTCTCTCTAAGCCAGTTCCACACGTGAGCTCACTGCCCTTGCCCCTATATAGGTTATGACTCCCAGGTGTCTAAAATCCCCTGGCAATGTGGGACATGGCTCCTGGGAATGAGCCTGGCCCTGGCATCATGGGATTGAGAAAGACTTCTTGACCAGAAGGGGGAAAAGAAGTGAAACAAAATAAACTTTCAGTAGCTGAGAGATTTCAAATAGAGTCAAGAAGTCATTGTGGAGGTTATTCTTATGCAGTATGTAGATATTTCTTTTTAGTTTTTGGTGTATTGGAGTGCTACAGGGAAATACCTGAAACTGTTGAACTGTAACCCAATAGCCTTGATTCTTGAAAATGAGTGACATAGAGCTTTTAAGGTGACTGTGATTGTACAAACCTTGCGGCTGACACTCCCTTTATCCAGCATATGGATAGAGGAGTAAGAAAAAAAAAAGACAAAAAAGAAATAAACAATGTGGGGCGAGGGAAAGTATGGGATGTTTTGGGTATTCTTTTTTACTTTTATTCTTATTTTATTTTATTTTTTGGAGTAATGTAGAAGCTCAAAAATCAATTGTGATGATGAATGCATAGCTATATGATGATACTGTGAAGTACTAACTGTTCAATTTGGATGATTATATGGTATATGAATATATAATATATCTCAACAGAATTCCATTAAAAGACACATCAAGTTTGATTGTTTTTAAGGCAAAACTATAGTATCTAGGGAAGGACATTTAATAAAATTGCATTAAAAAAACACATCAAGCTTGTTTTCAACAGGCAAAAGTAAACCATAGTATCTAGGGAGGTACATTTCTGTATAAACTACTTTCTTTTTAAGTTTTATTCATACACCATATAATCCATCCTAAGTGTACAATCAATATAAAAGAAGTGACGACTCTAAAAGTGAGGCTAATGGTTACTTATGGGGGAAAGCAAACGTGATTTAATTGGGACACATGAAAGGGACTTCTGAGGTGAGTGGCAGAATACTGTTTCTTGATCTGGGTTGTAGTTACAGAGGTGTTTGTTTTAAACTAATTCAGCAAGCCATACATTTGTTTTATGTGCATTTGGGGGGGGGGTATGTATTTTATATTACAATGATATAAAAGGTCCAAAGATTGACTGATGATTAAATAGGCAGACAGATAAAGACGACCTGTACTCCCTAGTTTAAAATTCTCCAATGGTTTCTCACTGCTACTAAAATCAAATTTAATTTCTTATAAAGTCCTTGTCCTTGTTTCTACCTTATCTCCTCTGTTCTCCACTCTGCTTTAGCCATAATGGCATTCTTGTTCTTCCTAACATCCACCAAACTAGTGTCTGCCTCGGGGCCTCTGCACTTACTGTTCCGTCTACCTAAGACATTCTTCCCCAAATCTTTGCATGGCTTGCTTCATCACTTAACTGATATCTCAAATATCACTTCAGAGAGGATTTTTTTTTTGAACTTTTTTATTGCATATTATAACGTATATATACACCAAGCAAAGAAATAAAAAAGCAATACTTTTCAAAGCACTCTTCAAAAAGTAGTTACAGGGCAGATCCCAGAGTTTGTCATGGGCTACCATACGATCCTCAGATTTTTCCTTCTAGCTGCTCCAGAATATAGGAGCCTAGAAGGCTTAAATATTTTTTTATCATCATAAATGACTTTTTGAATGATTTCTAATTGTTTTGTTAATTCTTTTTTTAATTAATTAAAAAAACTATAAAAAAAGAAAAAAAAATAGATAAAAAAATAAATGACTTTTTTTCCTTCTTTGTGAAAAATAACATATATACAAAGAAGCAATATATTTCAAAGCACAGCATCACAATTAGTTGTAGAACACATTTCAGAGTTTGACGTGGGTTACAATTCCACAATTTTAAGTTTTTAATTCTAGCTGCTCTAAGGTATTGGAGATGAAAAGAGATATCAATTTAATGTTTCAGCATTCATATTCATTTGTTCAATCCTATCTTCACTATAAAACTCCACCATTAACTTTGATCTTTCCATCCCTCTCTTTAAGGGTGTTTGGGCTATGGCCATGCTAATTTTTTCCTATTGGAAGGGTCTGTCACTAATATGGGGTAGGGAGATGGAACCATCTGATGTTCTGGAGAGGCTGGGCCCTCTAGGTTTCAGGACTTATTTGGACTAACACACAAGGATAAGGTGAACTTCCTAGGCTCCTTCTCCACACTTATATTCAATGTTGAAAATACATATTCTGGAACCCCAATAAAAGTGTTTTCCTTTAGATAGCTTTCCTTTCATAACTGGTCTTGACCAAAGTTAACCATATGGTCCTACTAAACCTCATCTAAAGGAAAGGGGGAGGTCAGAAGAGACAAACACAAATAATCCTAAAGTTCCCTCTTCCTATCCCTGAGGATAGGCTCAACAGGAATCAGAAATTCATTCAAAATGTATGTCTAATCAAGAAAAAAAAAAACTCAAGTTCAAAAAAAGAGGAAGAACATGCAAAAGAACCCAAGTACAGAGATAGATCAATAATTCACAGAGCTGGCTATCACCAGCACTTGTAACCTAGAAAGAAAAAGACAACAAACGACAAAGAGTGGAAGGAAGAGAGAAAGGGATTTAAGGGAAATATAGATGAAAAAGCAGAAAAGGAAACAGATCCTCATGCATTTCTAACCCTACCAGCTTCATCAGATTGATTTTTAGGTTGACCCAAGTACATACCTCTGCATTTGAACAGTAGAGCTCGGCCCATTCTGTATATCTCCTTGGCCAAACTGGCCATATGCAGTCTGGTCACAAGAAGCCTGTGCTGTTGAGGCAGGAGGTGCCCCTGAGGAAGGTGGGGCTCTTGACACACCTAAGGGTAAAGGACAGAAACTAAGTAATTGTGAAATAATTTTTTTTCTTCCACCCTAAGCCAGGAATGCAAAGCAAGGACCAATAAACTCAGACCTTCATTGGCCCAATACCACAGCTTTGCAGTGAAAATGACATCACCAACATGCAACTCTAGCTACAGCAACATTCTGAACATGGATGCCTAGACAGAGTCTTTACCCTCCTAGACAGCTATACTTGGGGTGAAGCTGTAGACACAGCCACAAGAATGTAAGGCCTTCCTGTGATCATCATCCTCTCCAACTCCATCCAGCACAGTCAATGATGTTACCCTAGACAAAAAGTCAAGTCTTTTATGGAAAAGACCATACTCCAGAATTCAGAAACACGAAGCATATATGAGAAAAGTAGCATAGAAGATAACCAACTAATATACTGAACTAGATTGTAAAGAAAGGCGCCTCTTGGGAAGACTCTTCTATCACCTTCCTCTTCTTTTTCATCTATATTTTTTTCACCTACTTCTAAGTGTGAAAGCTCCCAAAAGCACAGAGCTCAGGAAGTATTCCCCAGAAGCTGAAGACCTTGTTTCTGTCCAAGAGTTCATTTAGTGCAGTTGATTTGTCCTCCTATTAATGCTGGTACCTCTGACGTCACAAAAGTTCTAGTTCAACCTTTCTACTCATCAGAGCTACCATCAAAGCTACTTATGAAGAAAACAATTAGTAACTTCACACATCACTCTTGAAATGCTGCCGACCCCTGTTCAAAAATAATTTTTTTTCTGTCTTCAGCAGAAATTAGACACTACAAAACCTGCCTAGAAAAACATGATTAATCTGAACTTGCTCACAAGCCATGACTAAAACCAGATATGTTTTCCTCCTGTGGCAATACCAAATTCCATCTTGATAAGCCAAGACTTTGGAGAACTGTGGACTTTGTCCTGTCAAAGTCCCAACCCAGGGTAGGCTCATCTACAGACCTGAAACCTAATCTCTCCTAATCTTTCCAATTCATATTTTCCAAATCTTAATTAAAAATGGTAATACTTCATTTATTTCCCAAATCCTACCTTTGCCTCCTTGGTGCCCTCTTTTTCCCTTATGTCTTTATGTAATTTATACTCTTAAAAAAAAGCATAAAGTTTGGTATACCCTATATTCTGAGGCAGCCTAACCAAAGATCTACTGTTAACTACTCTCCAAAAAGCCCCTCCCAACAATCTGTAGAGCTGCCCTTCCCTGAAAAAGTAACATAATAACCAAACATTGACCCTAAGGCAGCATTAGATTAGTCTTCTTCCATTGCCCTGATAGTACAGAACATCTAAGCAGAGGAAACTCAAGCAAAGAAGAATGGTATCATCAGAAAGGTATGAGAGGCATCAAAACTAAGGCACAAATATAACTATACCTTTCATCCATGAATTAGATCTATGTGTCCCAGAATCATTTACAGATAAAACCATCTGTCCAATTAGAGGCATTCTCAATATACATGAGAAATAAGTGATTTCAGGAAGACTTTAGGACAATGGGAAATATTAAGTGCCAGTCATAGGCTCTAGAGGAGCTGTGACCACACTCCTTCCAGCAAGCTCTGAACAATACAGCTAGGTATACTTTAGCACGATATCAACAGGTAATGAACTGCCACTGAACCTGGAAGATGTGTTGCCACTAGATGCCTTAAGGCTGAACCAGAAACAGTCATCCTATAGTAAAAACAGGGAAGGGCAGCTACCCACAGTGCTCCCAGTGAAGAGAGCCAGATTTATATTCCTCAGTCCCAGTCACCATAATTCTCCAGGCAACTTAGCTAGGCAATACAACCCAAACTAAAACTCTTCTGATTCCTCTCCATGGCTCAAAGAAAACTTGTAAACATATACCTGGGGGAGGTGTTGGCTGATAGCCTGGTACTGGGCCATTGTAGGCTCCATAGGGAATGGGAGGGACAGTGGACTCTGGCTGCCCACCATAGCTGGACTGATGATACCCTGGGTAGACAGGCTGGGGCTGCCCATATGGCAGCACAGGTGGAGCTGACTGGTTGACGTTCATTATGAGAGCATCCCCAACTTGGTCTCACCTATCAGATGAGAAAGAAGAGAGAAATTAGTCAAAACCAACTTCCTAAAGATAAAGCAAATATTTGGGGTAGGAAGTAGGAGTAAAAGGGATTGACTTTATCAGAGAATGATTAGCCTAATCATTTCTACACAATAACAGGATCTAGTAATTTTCTGTCCCAGCGAGTACCCAGTTTACCTCCTCAGAGAAAGAAAGGATTTTGTTTCTCTGAACCACATGCTTTGTCAATGCCAAGGGGTTATAAATTTCAACTTCAGAGAAGCCCCCTGGAATGGAGCAACAGTTTTCATTCCCCAGTGATATGACTTCTAGCATCTAGTCACACAAAGAGTCCTGGGGCTGAAGAACTACTGTGATATTACAAGGTAAATTAAACAATGCTCCCACATCTATTCATTCAACAAACTCTGAGTACCCTAAAGTGTACTAGTGTTTTTTAATCACCGAGACTAAAACAGATCAATGAAGTTCCCTCTTCCTCAAAAGGCAAATTTTTGAGTAACTGTGAGAGAAATGACATGCTTTGATTAACCTGAATAATCAAAATGCTACTCCATCCCCAGTCTTCCCACCAAAAGGGTATATCGACCTTAGAACTGAAGCATCAAAATCCCTAACTGTAAAAGATACCTGAAAACTCTGGTTAAGGTACCAGATTACAGATGATTATAGACCAGGCACAAAAACTTCACAATAACCTAAGGAAACAGCTCAAGAATCAGTGGCGAAGTTAGACTTGATGTAAAAGGTCACTCATCTTATGCTTCAAACAGAGAGTCTGTGAGTGTTCCAAACCCCAATGTACTTCAATTCTTCTGTTCTGCTCTCCTTATATGATTTTAATGAATATAGGCCACTGCCAAAATTACTACAATCTTGTCAGGTGAGAAGAATGAATTAGAAGGCCTTTCTAGGGTCCTTCCAAGAAGAGTATTGTCTGATGACATCTACTTTAATCAGCCTCACCAACCCAACTATCTTAAAGACGGAAGGGGTCCAGAAAGCAGAAGAGCTCACAGTTGATGCAGTGTAACAATGGGTACTCTCCCTTTTGCTAGAAAGGGCCATCTTGACTATAGAAAAGCTGAGCTGCTACCGGACTAGAGCTCTTTAAACTGAAAGCCATCTCAGGAACGGTTCGAAATCCTAAACCTTGCACAGATCAGTGACACTAAACTAAACACATAGTCCCCTCTCATTTATGTCCCTTAAAGTCCTAGAGGGAAACAACAAAGGAGCTTTTTCTCCAAGAAATAATCCCCTCAAACACACCCAAGCGCTTGGAATCAGGCTCAAGTCTCACTCCATTCTGAAGACAGTCGAGGATGACAACTCAAGGGGGCGGGGCAAGCTTCCTAGAACTCTGGAAGCAGACGAGCAGTGGAGGCTGGGAGGGCCAGGCATCAAGAACGAGGGAGACGAAGAGGGCGCTGGTCCTTTAAACTTGGGAACCGAGCGTCTTGAGCCCTTCAACAGGCTCGGGGTAGGAAGCTGGAGTCGAAATCTGGGCGGGAGAAGAAGGGAGGGTCTACGGCTGACCCTGGATTGTAGATGCGTGAGATAAGGGTCTCTCCCCGAGCCCCGCCTCCGGACTCCTCCCTTCCTTCTCACACTGGACCCTGATGTGGCCAGTGATACCCCGACCTCTCCTCTGCTTTCCTACCCACCAACCTCCCGATGCCACTCCTTACCCGGCTCCAGATCCAGGTTCGACTTCGTTCCTAACGTCAAGGCTCCCAAGCTTCACTTCCGGTTCCGAGGGGGCCGTAGCGTCGCTCCCGGAAGTCCAGCCCCCACGTTCGTGGGCCGGGCTGCTCCACTGCCACGTCTACACTAGGCACGCTCTCAGGAACCCGGATGCTAGGCATGCGCAACTTCCATCACTCATGGCCATCCGCTGGGAGGCTCCATGGATTCTTATGCATTTCCGCCTTTTTTTTTTTTTTCCTGGCTTCACATGACTTAGTCATTTTATAACCCCAACGACTGAGATACGCTTTGAGAAGGTTGGGTCAGAGTGTCTTTAGTGACGCCCCCTCAATCTGCCAATGACCTATTAGTGCCCTCTGATCTTTTTTTTAAATTAATGAAACATGCAAACACAAACTTTAAAAAAATTTTTTATTGATACCACAACTACAAGCACATACATTCTTAACATACGAACATTACATACATGGTGCACAATCAGTGGTTCACAGTATCATCACATGGTTGTATATTCATTACCATGATCTTTTTTAAAATTTATTAATTAAAAAAATTAAGAACAAACAAAAACATTAACATATCATTCCGTTCTACATATATAATCAGTAATTCTCAATATCATCACATAATTGCATATTCATCATTTCTTAGAACATTTCCTTGATCATTAGAACATTTACATCACTCCAGAAAAAGAAATAAAAAGAAAAATTCATACATGCCACATACCCCTTACCCCTCTCTCTCATTGACCACTAGTATTTCCATCTATCCAATATATATTTTTAAAATTTTAATATTTGTTTCCCTTATTATTTATTTTTAATACATGTTTTACTCATCTGTCCATAAGGTAGATAAAAGAAGCATCAGACACAAGGTTTTCACAATCACACAGTTACATTGTGAAAGCTATATCATTATACAATCATTTTCAAGAAACATGGCTACTGGAACACAGCTCTACAGTTTCAGGGACTTCCCTCTAGCCTAATATACCTTAATCTAAAAAGGGGGTATCTATATAATGCATCAGGATAACCTCTCGACTCTGTTTGAAATCTGTCAGCTGCTGAGACTTTATCTTGCATTTCTCTCTTCCCCCTTTCGGTCAAGAAGGCTTTCTGAATCAGTTGATGCTGAGTCCCAGCTCATTCTAGGATTTCTGTTCCACGTTGCCAGGGAGGTTACACCCCTCAGAGTCAATGTCCCACATAGAGAGGGGTTGGGCAGTGAATTTGCTTTCCATGTTGGCTGAGAGAGAGGCCACATCTAAGCAACCAAAGAGGTTCTCTGGGGGTGACTCTTAGGCATAATTTTTGGGGTTTTTTTTTTTTTTTTTTTTTTTTGCCTGGGCAGGCATTGGGAATTGAACCAGGATCTCCAGCATGGCAGGTGAGAACTCTGCCTGCTGACCCACTGTGGCCTACCCATCTTAGGCCTAATTTTAAGTAGGTTTAGCCTGTCCTTTGCAGGGATGAGTTTCATAGGAACAAACCCCAAGATTGAGTGCTCGGCCTATTGATCTGGTTGTCCCCACTGCTTGGGAGAATATCAGAAATTCTCCAAATGGGGAAGATAGTGACCTCTGATCTTGAGTCCTATGGTGACTTCCTGCTGGCCTCTGACCTCACTGATTTCCACCTTTGAGGTTGTTCTCACTGGTGTTTTTTTGCTGAATGTATTTATGGTAGTAAAGGGCACTAACTCTGCTTGTCCATGGGATTCTGTAATTTTTAATAATCACAGTTAGCAAAGGGCTTATGGGTGAGAATTCTGGCTCAGTATTTCGCTGTTTTTGGCACTTAATCTCTTTGTGCCTCAGTTGCCTTCATCTTTCTTCTAGTTTGCTAGCTGCTGGAATGCAATATACCAGAAACAGAGTGGCTTTTAAAAAGGGGAATTAAATAGTAGTTAACAGTTCTAAGGCCGAGAAAATGTCCCAGTTAAAGCAAGTTTATAGAAATGTTCAATTTAAGGCATCCAGAGAAAGATACCTTGGTTCAAGAAGGTCAATAAAGTTCAGGGTTTCTCTCTCAAGTGGAAGGGCACATGGCAAACACAGTCAGAGTTTCTCTCTCAGCTGGAAGGGCACATGGCGAACAGGGCGTCATCTGCTAGCTTTCTCTCCTGGCTTCCTGTTTCAAGAAGCTCCCCAGGAGGCGTTTTCCTTCTTCATCTCCAAAGGTCGCTGGCCTGTGGACTCTTTGCTTCTCATGGCTATGTTGTTCTCTGCTTTCTCAGAATCTCTATCATTCTCCGAAATGTTCTCTCTTTTATAGGACTTCAGAAACTGATAATCAAGACCCACCCAAATGGGTGGAGACATGTCGTCACCTAATCCAGTTTAACCACCACTCTTAATTAAATCACATCTCCAGGGAAATGATCCAATTACAGTTTCAGACATACAATACTGAATAGGGATTAAAAGAAACGGCTGCCTTTACAAAATGGGATTAGGATTAAAACATGGCTTTTCTAGGGTACATACATCATTTCAAACCAGCACAATCTTAAAAATGGAACTATTGATGTCCAATCTTATAGTGGGTTGAGAAGATTGAATTTGACAAGTCACGTAGGCTGTCTGGCACCATAGTAAGCACTCAGCAAAGATTGGCTGTTCTCAATTAACCATTTTCATACAGCCTCTTCCTTTAGGTGCAGAGATTTGCCAGAACCAGAAGATAGGATCTCTGCTCTCAGAGTGCCCCTAGTCTATTGGAAAGGCTACAGTCCTTCCAGTAATTATTATTACCTGATCTAAAGAATTCCAATAATTGTACCTAAGACTTATGGGATTTTTTTTTCTTATATATGACCTCATTTAATACTGAGGACAACTATTAACAACTATTTTGTGAGTAGTGTTGTATGCCATGTTATGTTCTGGGTGCTGGAAATATAGTAATGAACAAAACAAAGTCCTTGATCTCATATTGTTGACAGTAGATATTAATTATTCTGAGGCACAAAGAAGTTAATTTGTTGAAAAAATTCATTGCACATGTAGTCTGTGCTGAAAACTGTATTAAGCATTGAATATGCTTTAGCGAACAGGAAGATCATCCCTGGCCTCAGGAGTTTATACTCGAGGTCAGTAGTTCTAAAATGTGACCCTGGGAGCAAGAGTCAATATCACTTGGGAACTTGCTAGAAATTCAGACTTACCCTAGAAATACTGAATCAAAAACTGGAAGTGGGAACCAGCAATTTATGGTTTAACAAGTCCTTCAGGTGATTCCATTGCACACTGAAAATAGAGAACCACTGTCTTAGATTAATAATTTGCTAAATTCAAATAACATTTGTTGAGTGCCTACCTTAGGCTGGCCTCACTGCTAACATTGCCCATAATTTATCCAATTTAGAGCTCATCTCAGCATAGTAAAACAGGTATTCTCTGTCCCGCTCAAGGGTGCACCCCTAATAAATGATAGAGCCTATATTCATAGCTTCAGTGCTTTGTTAAATACCAATACCAAGTACCAAACCAATAAAATCAGGAGCCTGGGAATCATTACATATATGTAATGTGTGTATGTAATGTATATATATATGTATACATTAATAGATTATTTTATTACACAATCACCTGATCCTATACACTGTCTTATTTTAGGGGATCAGTAGTGTTTTCTTGTTTGTTTGTTGTTTTTTTTTTTTGACATGTACAGTCTCCAGGAATTGGACCCAGGTCTCCAGCATGACAGGCGAGAATTCTAACACTGAGCTACCTTTGCACTGCAGGGGATCAGTAGTTTTAAAAGCTTTCCAGGTGATTTTAATGTGCATTCAGGTTAATTGAAAGTACTGGCTGGTGTGCAGTTAGCACAATAAATGTTTGAATAACGAATGCATGGATAATTAAGTCCTTTTTTATTTTTTCCCACTGATCAGGTCAAGTGACTACCTGACTCACACAGATAATAAATGACGGAACAAGAACTCAAGTCCAAGTCTTCTGACTCAAAATCTCAAGTGTCTTCTATGACTACATCATACACCAAGGCAAACAGCACCTGGGGCACTATGGGAACAGCTATCTTAAGGAACTCTGTAGCTTTGGATAATCACAGATAGAACAGCATAATTCTATTTTTTTAACAGGAAGACATCTCTTAATATAGGGCACATTCATTTAACAGGAACCTAGAAACTAGTAGAGGTGGGTTTAACATGGGTTGGCATGTTTACCTATCTGTGACTAAAACCACCTGTTGAATGTAAGAGATCATTTAATTCAGCAAACATTTGTTGAGCACTCATTACATCAGGCATTGTTCTGTCTGATAACAGGCTATCGATTGGCTATTGCACAGAGTCTTGCCTTCAAGTCTCTCACAGTCTAGGAGGGAAACAGGCATGTAGACAAATTACAATATTGGTTGAGAAATACAACAATAGAAATTTGAACAAGATACAGATGTTGCCCAGAGCAGGGAAGGATTAACTCTATAGGGGAGGAGTCATCAGATGGTCAGGCAAGGCTCTGTAGAAGCAGCAACAGTTCTATGGGGCAGGGCTGACCGGGAGAATTCCTCTCCATAGCACCCAGCACTACAGTGGAATACAGATCTCCACTTTGATTATAAATGGTACACGAGGAGGCACTCTTTTCTGGGGAGTTTGGGAACTTTTTGCAAACCCGTTGCTTGTCGGCTCTGGAACTGAAGCCTCTGCCATCGCCATTTTGAAATGGGCTTTGAAGGAAAGTAGATGGGATCAGTCCCTGATCCTATCAAGAAAGGCACAGTCCTTGAGAGAGTATACGTTAGTTGTAGAGCCCAGAAGCAAATACTCCGAGTTCTGCGGAAAAAGCCCATGCAGGAGAATGGGGGGACATGGGAAGGCAACAGTTTGACTATAATTAGCACTGGGAGTAACCTAGCTGGGGGAGGGAGGGGAGTACTGCTGGCATCTATTTTGAGCATAGCTCCGATTGACAGGCCACGTGTGCTGGACTGTACTGATCTGAGGGCTAAGTTGCCTGCCTGTAGTGTGTGGTTTGGGGGGGAGGCCTGGGGCAGCAGGAGCAGGACAGCCGGACAGGGTACCGTCGCCTCAACTTCTCTTCCTGGGACAGTCTGCAAATTCCGGGGACCGTAGGCCAAGCTGAGCAATGGGTGCTGAGGAGGAAGTGCTGGTCACACTGTCAGGGGGAGCCCCCTGGGGCTTCCGACTTCAGGGGGGGGCCGAGCAGAAGAAACCCTTACAGGTGTCCAAGGTAAGGGAGAGCCCCTGAAATGAGGCTTCAGGGAAAGGGGAACCGAAGGGAACCCAGGACGAGTCATGTGGTGGGAGAGAAGCTGAGAGGCAGTGACAAAAAGGAGTGGGAGGTGGGTAGGTGGGCAGGGGTGCATGTTCTGGTCTGGCTGGGGAAATGGTGGCTGACCACAGGCTTCTTGTTGAGGGCGATTAGAGAAGAGAACTCCTGCTTTTCAGGAAGCAGAGAAAAAGGAAGGCTCTGCTTCAGTTTCCTGGGGCACGATGGTAGCAGAGCACTTTGCTGGATCCGTACCTCTACTATAAATTCCAGGAATGTAGGGAAGATTCTAATTTCTCTCTGACTAAACTGATATGTGATGAGCTAAGGCTGACTCACCCAGCCCAGACCTGCCCAGACCCCCAGCCCTGTCTTCCTTCCTGCCTTCAAGTGGTTTTCTCTCCCTAAGCCAGATCCTTTCTCTCACTAAGCAAGGCTTTTTAAGTACTGGGGGATGTGGGGTGGAGAGGAATATCTGGCTTCTCAGGTGAAGTGTTACTCTTTCAGTTTCACCCTACAGGCTGCCACTGACTTCTCTGAGCCCCAGTTTCCTCAAATGGGTAAATGGTGGGTAACATAGAACCATTCTAAGGATTTAATGCAACAATACATGTGAAGTACCTAACACAGTGCCTAACATTCAATAAATGGAAGCCACTACCCACTACTACCACATTACTTTAACAGGTATGCACATGCGCACATACATGGCACACAAATAAACACAGTCACAATCTCTAGGAATCTAGCTGGACTCCCTCCAATCTGGAATACTGTTTAAACCCTTCATTGTGTAGATAATGGCCCTTGGGATCCAAAGGCCTGGTAAAGCGCTATTGACAAGTATAGATTTTGCCCTTGGAGGGAAAACTTGGGACTATAACCACTATTTCTGATACTTCCCCCAAACAGTTTTCCCCAAGCCTCTTTCATTCAGTGGTTACTCTACTTCCTCCTAAATGATATGTTATGCTCTCCAATCTTCACCTTCCTCTCTCAGTACAAGGTCCCTCAACTGAAGCCCTTTGCCCCCTCAAAATAAAATCCCTTCCTCACAGGGTCCTTCTTGTCCTAACTCCTTTCATTCTACTCCCCTTGGAGCTCTCCTTCACCTGCAGTCTCTTCTTTCTCAGATCCGAAGACGGAGTCAGGCTGGCAGAGCAGGACTCAGAGAGAGGGACCAGCTCTTGGCCATCAATGGGGTCTCCTGCACCAGCCTCTCTCATGCCAGTGCTATGAGCCTCATTGACACCTCAGGGAATCAGCTTGTTCTCACTGTGAGGCGGTATGGACCTCCCTCAGCTCTACCTCTCACTAACCTGCCCTCAGCAGCTATTAAGTGCCCATTTCTGCTTGAGTGTTTGTGCTAGAGTATACATGCTTATGTATGTCTCCAAGCAGCTTGAATCAATAATTAAGGGATGGGTTGTCAAATGGGTATGTGAGTGTGTGGGCCTACTTCAATCCCTAACCTCATCCTCACATCCCCCTCTCAGCTCATTTCCACCCTCAGCCCTCCAGGCACATTTGCCCCCCAGTTTGTTTTGAGACCTTCACTCTTCACCATCCATTCATTCTACCTGTACCCTGGTCCCCCCTGTCCCCCTAACCTCCTTCTGCTATCTCCTCCAGATCTCTCAAGCTCTCAGTCACCTAGCTCCCCTCTCAAGTCTGATCTTCTCTACCCAGGTCAGGGGCTATGGGGCCTGTGCGATCTCCATCCCCTGGTGAGCTTCAGGTGCTGTCACCCTTGTCTCCACTGAGTCCTGAGCCCCCTGGCGCTCCAGTTCCCCAGCCTCTGCAACCTGGAAGCCTTCGTTCACCCCCTGACAGTGAGGCTTACTATGGAGAAACAGACAGTGATGTTGATGGCCCAGCCGCCCAAGAGAAGCCCCGCCGACCCCGCCGCAGAGGCCCTATGAGGCCCACCCCTCCAGGAGCTCCACCTGATGAGATCTACCTATCTGACAGCCCTGCAGAGCCAGCCCCTGTCATCCCTGGCCCTCCTAACCAGGGTGACGGCCGGGTGAGCTCCCCAACTTGGGAGGATGTGACAGCCCTAAAGCCACCCCCGGCCGAGGTTCTGTTGCTTCCCCATGGCCCCCTCAAGCCTGGTCCTCACCTCATTCCTATGGTGGGGCCTGTTCCCCACCCAGTGGCAGAAGATCTTACTACCACCTACACCCAGAAGGCCAAGCAAGCCAGTGAGTAACTGCACCCCTTCTCCCCAGCCAAGATTCTTCAGTCTGGGCCCCAAACTACCCTTCTATAAACTTACATGCCACCTATCTTTTCCTTCCCTTGGAGATGGTCTTGAGACAAGTGGAGAAGAGTGATGAGTGGGTGAGCATGATAACTACACTCACAGTCCCATTATTTTTACTGTTTGAACTAATATAGCAAAAAGGCACAGGTGGTTTAGCCTGACCCAGCAGCAGGGTAGGTAGGGACATGAATAGATGCAGGGTGTAGTGGTGGTGGTGGTGGTAGTTATTATTTTGCTAGGTGTCAGATGGGGTGAGGGCAGCATACAGACATGGGATAAGGGTATACTGGGGGCAGGGCAAGGCCACAGGGGCACTTCAATGTTATTTGCAGGCTTAGCATCAGAACTACTTCTGGCATCTATAAGTTCACTTAGGATTTCTGAGGACTGTGAAATTAGAGGATGGTCATGAGATCCCTAGGAAGTGGTAGAGGGGTAGGATCTTTGGCTCCTTATCTCAGGCAAGAATGTAAGCCTGGGCAGAAAAAGCCAGTTCCAGTTATCTCAAGCTGTTTGCTATTTTTAATGTGAGCCACAGAACAAGGTCTAAGAGTGAACTTTCTTCCCGCCCCATATCCCTCATGCCCCTCCCACAGACCTTTTGTCACTCCAGACCTTTCGTATTACTTTCTAGTTTCATCTCTCTTCCCTCCCCTCCACCACTCTCATTTCTGATCCTTGGAATTCTGTATCTTTGAGTCTGGAACAGAGAGAGGCTAAGGACACTACAGTTTGGAATCTGACATCCCTGAGAGTGCCCAAGACCCTAGAAAGAAATTCCAGATGCATGCCCAGGATCCCCTGCTTATCCCCAATTCTTATTTTAGCACACCCCACCCCCGTGCCCTTCCCATGGTGCTGGGTGAAACAGTCCTTAGTAGCTCACGGATATTTTTAGCCAAGTGGACCTCATTGTCAAATGGGGCGGGTAGGGGGAGGAAGGGCAAGCAGGTGCCCATGTCCATCACAACCAGGATTGAGGGGGGCAGTGGAGAGAAGGGAGGGGGTCAGGCTCCAAAAATAGCACACTGAGCTCATTCAGCTGCTAGCTCTGGGGACAAGACAAAGGGGCTTTAAAAAGCGTGGGGGGTGGCTCAAGCTGGTCCTGCTCCAGCCAGCCTGCTCCTTTCTCGGCATGGAGACCTTTGAGCCCATCAGCCAAGAGCCTCTCGGCCAAGACAGCTGTGACAAAGCCCCAGGCCCACAACCCGAGCTCCAGGACCCATTCTATGCAGGTACTACCCACCCATATCCAACAGAATTTTGTATCTAGAGTGGAGGGAATTTTATCAGCATTTTAGGAAGGAACGTTTTTGGAAAGGTCTTATTCCTCTCTTCTTTCCTTCTTTTTGTCTTCCCCTTTTTCCTCTTCTTAGGAGAGTTTCACTGCTCCTTTCTTCAGAATGGGCTCGTGCTAGGGCCAAATGTCAAAGGGATATGTGACATGAGCCAGAGAAACCTCATGGGGTGAGGGTATGTGTGCATGAAAGAGGGTGTAAGCACACTGAATACATGAAGGCATGCATGTATGGATCTGTGAGAGCAGAGAAGATGTGTGTAAAGATGAAAGAATAGTGTCTGTGCTCATGGGCAGCTTGTGTTAAGGAAGCTTTGATGGTAACAGCTACTGAAAAGTGAGCCATAGTGCAGTATTAATTAAGCACTAAAATTATCTACATTATCTCCCTTAATCCTCATAGCAATCCTATGAGGCAGCCATCCTCCCTCTCACTTACAGACGAGGAAACTGAATTTCAATGAACTTGAAGTAACTCTCAAGATTTCAGAACCAAAAATCTTACAGAGCTATGAACTAAAGTCTGAGTCTAGCACCTGTCCTTTCATCCACATAGTGCTTTCATACAGCACTATTCTGTGTTGTAAAAGTTGGAATGAAGGCACGAGAGCCCTAACTAGAAAGAAGCTTGGTATCTTGAGTGGAAAATAGATGGAATTCTAAGAATTTTTCAGGAGAAATGGGGGACCATGGGCCAGAGAGTTATCTGTGTCCATGGCGAAGTCCTACCAGCATGGCAGCCTCTCCCCTTTCCAGGCCCCACAGGGTATGGGAAGCCCTGTTCTGGCATCCTTAGCACCTAGTCACTGGGTACCTGCCTGGAGGGGCTGCAGAGCTATCTAGAAGCTTTGGAAAATAGGGGGCAGCTGTGACTTCCACTCCCGCTTGGGGAAAAGGAGTATATTTAGGTGGTGACCTTCGGATGTCCTAAAAGATTTGGAGGGTCACTAAGAGAATAGCACTCTGGCTTTTCCTGAGTCTGGATCTGAGGCTACACCTGACTGTGAGTAGTGGAATGTGAGGCATGAACATATGTTCTGGGGGTTGGAAGACCGAGATCAGTGCTAGTATTTTTTCCAGACTGTTATTAACAGGGTCTCTGCAGAGCAGGGGAAACTCTGGGGAGAAAAGTCACCTGGAGCGTGTGTGTGTTTCTGAACATTCATGAATGTGTTCCAATGACTATGTGCTTTTGTTGGGCACATGTGTATGTATATAATGTGTATTAGGACATGAGCATGTGACCTGGTGTATACGTGAATGAAAGAGAGGGGACATATAAGAAAATACGTCCACAGCTGATTTTCAATAGGCCAGTATTCTTGTTGAAATGATGTGTGGTGGGAGTTATTTCTTTGGATGTGATGTACTGCATAATGGGGTAGAATTGTGAATGAAATCCCCATTGCTAAGAGTCCTTTGTGTTCTTATCATAGGGGCAAAGGTGGGAAGAGGAGATAATATCCAGGGGTTCAAATTGTCTGAGAAGCCTCCTACATGATCTTGATGATGGAAGCAAAGTGTTCCATCTCATCTTCTCTCTCTCCCTGGGACCTGCCCTATCTCTCTGTCTCCCACGTGGAGTCACACCCCTCCCCCCCACTGCCAGCCAGGGGAGGAATGTGTGTGGGTTGGGTAAAAGCATATCTCAGGGAAGACAGGAGCAGAGTAGAGGGAAGAGAGGATAGGAGAGCTGTGGTCAGAGTGGGGTCAGGGCAGGCAGCTGGACACTGCTTTCTCTTCAGCTGTTCTTGCCTTCACCTTTCACCTTTCACTCTGTCCCCAAGCAGAGGACTGCCACAGGCAGGAGACATGGTGGGTTTGGTGGTAAAAATATGGGAGGTGGGAGGCCTGAGGGAGCTGGCTGGCTGGGGGTAGAGGGGGAGGAGGTGAAGTGGGGTAGAGTGGATGATAAGCCTTGGGAAACAGAACTAGAAGAGGCTGAGGAAGTCCCACTGACCATTCTCCCTCCTGGCCTCCTCAGAATTGCAACGTGCTGAGAGCCTCCAGGAGAAGAGTGTGAAGGAAGCCAAGACCAAATGTAGGACAATTGCATCCCTGCTAACAGCCGCCCCCAACCCCCACTCCAAGGGGGTGCTTATGTTTAAGAAACGGCGCCAGAGAGCCAAGAAGTACACGCTAGTGAGCTTTGGGGCTGCAGCTAGGACCGGCGCTGAGGACGAGGAGGACGCTGTACTCCCAACAAGTGAGTCCGAGCTCGAGGAAGAGGCTTTTTCTGACGCTCGCAGCCTCACCAATCAGTCCGACTGGGATAGCCCCTATCTGGACATGGAGCTGGCCAGGCCGGACTCAACCGCAACAGAGGGCCGGGAGCTCGGAGGGCAGCTGAGTGAGGCCTCCGGTCGAGGGGCCCAGCTTTTTGAACAGCAGCGCAAGCGTGCAGCCTCCAGCACCCAGGAGGCGGCCCGGGATGGCCCACCAGTCATGCTCAATGGGCAGGGCCTGCAGTCACCGCCTCGGGCCCAGAGTGCTCCCCCGGAGGGGGCTATGCTCCCACCCAGCCCCTTGCCAGCCCCTGTAGCCAGCCCCAGACCCTTCCACCCCGGTGGCGGAGCCCCCACCCCCACTCCCGGCATCTTTAACCGGTCAGCCAGACCATTTACCCCGGGCTTACCAGGGCAGCGGCCTGGTACCACCTCAGTTATTTTCCGGCCCTTAGCCCCCAAGAGGGTGAATGACAGCCCGGGAGGCCTCAGTCCTGCCCCACCCCCCTTCTTGTCCTCACCGCAGGCGCCCACCTCCCTGCCGAGCTTCACCTCAGGGGTTACCAGCCACGTGCCGGCCTCCGGTGCCCTCAGCACCCCGCGCTCCTCGGGCCCTGTGACGACAGCCACCAGCTCCTTATACATCCCAGCTCCCAGTCGGCCTGTTACCCCAGGTGGAGCCCCAGAGCCCCCTGCTCTTCCCGGAGCAGCTGCCATGACCTCCACTGCCTCTATCTTCCTGTCGGCGCCTCTGCGACCAGCTGCTCGCCCAGAGGCTCCCGCCTCAGACCCCGCTGCACCTGAGTCCCCCAGCGCTCGGGAGCAGCGCATCTCCGTGCCAGCTGCCCGCACCGGCATCCTGCAGGAGGCCCGGCGCCGGGGTACTCGGAAGCAGATGTTCCGGCAGGGACCCGAGGAGACGAAGAATTCACCCAACCCTGAGCTGCTATCGCTGGTGCTGAACCTGGATGAAAAACCCCGTGCCGGGGGTGCTGAATCTGGTCCTGAAGAGGATGTTCTGAGCCTCGGAGCTGAAGCCTGCAACTTCATGCAGCCATTAGGGGGCAGGAGTTACAAGACCCCGCCTCCCATGACATCTAAAACCCCGCCTCCGGTGGTCTCCAAGACTCCACCCCCTATGACTCCTAAGACCCCACCTCCTGTGGCTCCCAAACCCCCGTCTCGAGGGCTCCTTGATGGACTGGTGAATGGTACAGCCCCTTCACCAGGAATCCATGAGCCACCAAGGCTGCAGGGTAGGGGTGGGGAGCTGTTTGCCAAGAGGCAGAGCCGCGCGGACAGGTATGTGGTGGAAGCTACACCTGGTCCAGGTCTTGGCCCTCGGCCCAGAAGTCCTTCTCCTACCCCTTCACTGCCCCCTTCCTGGAAATATTCACCCAACATCCGTGCCCCACCTCCTATTGCTTACAACCCACTGCTCTCACCCTTTTTCCCCCAGGCTGCCCGAACTCTTCCTCATAAGGCCCAATCCCAGGGGCCTCGGGCAACCTCCAAGCAGGGCATCAAGGCTCTTGATTTCATGCGACATCAGCCCTACCAACTTAAAACTGCCATGTTCTGTTTTGATGAGCTTCCCCAGACTCCTGGCCCCATGGCCTCAGGGCCCCCCAAAACTGCCCGCGTCCAGGAGATCCGCCGATTTTCCACTCCGGCACCCCAGCCCACTGCAGAGCCTCTGGTCCCCACTGTGCTTGCCCCCCGAGCAGCCACTACACTGGATGAGCCCATCTGGAGAGCGGAGCTGTCCTCAGCCCCTGTCCCTAGTCCAGCCCTTACTGCAGAGCCTCCCAGGGGCCCTGGGGCCTCACCCAGCTCCTGTGGCTTCCAGGTAGCCAGACCCAGGTTCTCAGCCACCAAAACAGGATTGCAGGCTCATGTGTGGAGGCCTGGGGCAGGGCACCAGTGAGCAAGGCAGAGCACCCAGGACCAAGGAGAGGTAGGACATCCAGTTCTTATTGTTGCTTCTCCTACCCATTCCACCCCCCTCTCAGACATTTAGAGGCTAAAGTTCCCTCCTGCCAAAGATAGTTTTGGAGTTAATCCCATCCCCCATCTTCCTCCTTACTGCCCACCGCCCTGCTGCTTTCCAACCTATATCTTTGCTTTGGTATCTTCGCTTCTCTATTTGTCTCTGTATTTCCTTGCCTGGATCTCTGTCTAGATCTCTGCACCCATACTCCTCCACTGTGTCTCTGTTTCTCTACCTTTCTGCTTTTCTCTGTGGGCCTCATTTTAATGCTCACTGAGAAGCAGCTCAGAATCAGACAGACAACAAAGGGACTGAACTGATCCCTATTTGCTCTAAGCCCCTCCCTACCCCTCACTCTTTTTCCTCCCAGGTTTGACTTAGGCATGTATGTGTGCTAGTATCTGTATGGCACAGATGTGCTCATCTGCCTGAAGTGAGAGTAAGACGGGAGGTATAAAACTCAACGTGGGTCTTACGCTTGTGCTGATGAAAGAAGGGTCATATCTCCCCCTCATGGATTGTCTGGTGGGAAGAAAGAGATTTACAAGAGAATAACTCTTTACAGAGACCAGTGTCTGTAGCAGATGTATAGCATCTTGTGAAACTAAAGGAGTATGAGGAGATGAGGACCAGGACAACATGCATGGGCTGATTTATACTAGCTAAACCAGGTATTGAACCAGAGTTCTGTTCCTCAGGATTTCAGAAAGGCAACTTGAAAGACCCAGGCCAAGCAGCTCAGCATCCAGGAAATGAAAAAAAAGAAAATTTTCTCTGAGAAGGAGCAAATCATTGGCTTCATTGATTCATGTGCCTAAAACAAAAAGGAAGGAGAAAGGAGCCAGAGTATGGAGAGTGAGGCAGACACCAGGAGCAGAACAGAAATGGATGAAACTGAGTGAGTCACAAAGAGAGGAGCATGGTGAGGAAGAGTGTTGCATATTGACAGAGAGTGAAGCTGGATAAAGAAAAACCACCTGTGTGCAGGAGGAGGATTGGGGAAAACTTGGAGAAGAATGTATTTGTTAGCAGAGTGAAGAGAGATGATGGCGGGGGGATGTGAGGGTGTTTACAGAATGTTGAAAGAACAACTGGAGTTAGGGCTACCTTCTTTGGTTGTGTACCTTTGTCTTCTTTGGCTTGTCGTGACTGCCTGGGAGAGGGCAGGAAAACACCCACAGACAAAATCTCCTTGCAGTCCTATCCTATCCCTCAAAACCCTAGCTCCTGTTCCTTTACAGATTTAGGTCCTGATCTTTGATCCTGGATTCTCCTATTGCCATAACCACTATGAGCCATGTTTGCTTTCTTGATCTGGAAACTGATAATTTCCTTTGCATATTGGGTGTGAGTCACGGTACTTTGGTTTGTGCACAAGAATAAAAGTATGCCCTATACTTTCTGTTACTGTTGTCTCTTCTACTTAAAAAAATTTTTTTTTTGTTTGCCTCTTCTACTTTTTTACCTAAATCTTGATCTTTCCTATCCCATTCCGCAGATCTCCTGATTCCTGGTATCTTTCTCCCATTCCTGCCCTGTAATTTTTCATCCTTTTGCCCTTTGTCTCCAGTTTTTTTCACTCTTCTCTATCAATTCTGTTCAGTTCTGATTTAGCCACCTCTACTACTCCCATTTATTCCCTCTCCCCACATTCTCCACCTAAGTTCTCCTCCTGGGCAGCCCTTGTTCCATATTTCCCAGGCAAGGCTTCAGCTTACAGAATTAAGTAAAGTTGGAATGGCCCTCTGAGCCTTTTGCCATCAATATTTCCTGCCTCTCTGGAATTAAATAAAGGAAAACCAATGGTGGAGGTGAAGGTAGGATGGGAGAGAGATGAAGGAGAGAAAAGGTGGATCAGTGTAATTTGAAACTAATGAAGAATGGATCTTACTAGAGGCAGGCTAGAATAAAAGGCTTGAGATGAAAAGTGCTATTGAACAATTTTACCAGCAGGGGGCATATTCGTGTCAATAACCAGGTCCAAGACCCTGATGCTCCCAAGTGCCTCTGAGAATTCCAACGCAGTAGCCCAGAGAGAGCATACCGTAAATCTTCTGTCTTCACCCACCTCAATAGTTTTATATACTAGATCATTGGAGACCAAAATTTTGGTTCGGTTTGGTTTGGGGCAGAAGGTTGTTGGTGATGACAAAATTGCCTTTTGCTACTTATGCTTTCTAATCACTTTGGGTTGGGAAGGAATAGGGGAGGAGCACCAGAGATGAGGGATCTGGAGTCACCACTGATCTGGGCAGAGACCAACTAGGACAGAGGAGACATTTCAGCCCCTAGTCTGAATCTGTAAGATACAGGATGGGACATGACATGGTCAAGAAGAATGGAGAGCTCACAGAGGGACTGTGGGTGTTCTGTGGGCTATGAAAGCCACTTCTTAAGTCAGCTGCAACAGGATGGTGGGGGCTGCAGCAAAGATACAGCAGTAGCTGATTCCAGAACAGGAAGTGAAGGGACAGAAGAATCCAAGAATGTTCATTCAGCTACTTAGGGAGGGGCTAGGTAAATGACAGGTTTTTCCCAAGGGAGCTCTCAAGCTGATGCCCCTGGCCCAGAGGTTCCTTTATAGCACTGCAAATGAAATAGTCCAGAGCCTATGGAGTGTGTGCTCCCGGTGAAAGATCCCAAGGTCCTGAGAGGTCAGAAGCCTCCATGTGCTTCTCAGGAACACATCAACACCTGTCCTGCAGAGCAGGCTCAATGAGCACCCCCAACAATAAATGAGGGTTCAAAGGCAGATGCAGTTCTTAGACATGACATCAAAAGCATGAGGAACAAAAAAAAAAAAATAGATAAATTGGACTTCATAAAAATGCAAAACTTTTGTGTATCAAAGAACATTATCAAGAAAGTGAAAAGACAACCTACAAAATGGGAGAAAATATTTGGAGATGATATATCTGATAATGATTTAATATCCATAACAAGAACCACAACTCAACAACCAAAAGACAAACAATCCAATTTAAAAATGGGACAAGAAATAAACATTTCACCAAAAAAGATATACAAATAGCCAATAAGCACATCACTAGTCACTAGGGAAATGTGAATCAAAACCACAATGAAATAATACTTCACACTTACTGTTACTAAAAAAGAAAAGCAAAAACAAAACCCAGAAAGTAACAAGTATTGTCAAGGAGGCAGAGATATAGGAACCCTCATTCATAGCTGGTGTGAATGTAAAATGGTGCAACCACTGTGGAAAACAGTTTGGTGGTTCTTCAGAAAGTTAGATATAAAATTATATATGACCTAGAAAGTACAATTCTAGTTATATACCCCAAAGAATTGAAAACAGGGACCCAAACAGATATTTATAAACCAATGTTCATAGCAGTGTTATTCACAATAGCCAAAAGGTGGAAACAATCCAAATGTTTTTTAACAGATGAATGGATAAACAAAATGTGGCATACCCATTCAATGGAATATTACTTAGATGTAAAAAGGGAATGAAGTTTTGATATATGCTACAGCATAAATGAACTTTGAAGACATCACATTGAGTGAAAAAGCCAGACACAAAAGGACAAATATTGCATGATTTCACCTATACAAAATATCTAGAACATGTAAATAAATAGAGACAGAGAGTAAATTACAAGTTACCAGGGACTGGGGGGTGGGGAGGCAGGAATGGGAACATATGCTTGATATGTACTTGAGTTTCTGTTTGAGGTGATGAAAAAGTTTTGGTAATGGATGATGGTGCAGGTGACACAATATTGTGAATGTAATTAATATCATTGAATTATATACACAATAGTGGTTAAAATGGGAAATTTTGTATTGTATATATCACAATTTTTTTAAAAAGGCAGACCCAAGTGTTCACCTGTTCTTAGAACTGCCAGAGTTTAAGAGAAAAGAAAAGGGAATGAGGCAGATAGAAGAATTGGTCATGTCTCCCCCAACCCCCACCCTCCTCACTCCTGCCCCCATCATCCCTGACTGCCTAAAATTTAGAGAAGCATTGGGTTTAGTTAAACTGGTATCTTATCTTGCCAAGATCTGGCCCTCAGCAGAAGACCAACCCTATTAGTGGCTGAGAGAGTCAAGAGGCAACACTGGAGGTCACTCTAACACAAGCTTCAGTTAGACATCACTACCTATCACAACTTGACAAACCCCAACCAAAACCATTCTTGCCAATCCTAAAAAATACCTAGGGCGTTATTTGTGATTCTAGAAATGTTCGATGCACTAGGGTAACTTTCCAAAACCTACAACCTCCAGATGGGTCTCTGGACCTGATAAGTCCTGAAATGCAAAGGGGCGAGCCCTTCCAGAATATCAACTAGTTCCATCCCTCTATCCCATATTACTGACACCCCTTCCCAACATGAAAAAGCTAGAACGGACATAGCCCAAATACCCTTAAACAGTGGGAGAAAGATCAAAGGTGATGGTGGATTTATACTGAGAAGGTCAGATTTAATGAATGAGTATAAGTGCTGAATCATTCTATGGATACTTTTTTTTTTCATGCTGTATGGTGGGTCACATTTCATTATTTTTTCCATATGAGTATCCTGTTATTGCAGCACCATCTTGTTGAATTTTTGTTTGGTTTGCTTGTTTGTTTGTTTTTTTTTGGAAGTGCATGGACCAGGAATTGAACTTGGGTCTCCCCCATGGCAGGCGAGAATTCTATCACTGAACTACCCTTGCACCCCCTATGCTGATACTTCTTTTAGCCTCCAGTACCTTAGAGCAGGTAGAAATAAAAACCTAAAATTGTGGAATTGTAACTCATACCAAACTCTGAAATCTATTCTACAGCTAATTATTGTGATATACTTTGAAATTTATTACTTTTATGTACATATGTTATTTAAAGAGAAGGAGGAATACAACAGAGAAGAAAGGATATAACAGATAAGTGTGACTGCTTAATCATTATATTGATAGTTCTGTGGGTCCCCAGTGTCTTGAAGCAGCCAGAAGAAAAAATGAAAAATCGTGGAACTGTAACCCATACCAAATTTTAAAATCTGTTCTAGAAATTGTAACCCATGTCAAACTCTGAAATATGCTCTACAACTAATTGTGGTACTGTGCTTTGAAATTTATTGCTTTTTTGTATATATGTTATTTTTCACAAAAAAAGGAAAAAAAATCGATTGTGATGATAAAAAAATATTTAAACCTTCTAGCCTTCTATATCCTGGAGCAGCTAGAAGGAAAAATCTGAGAGGATCATATGGTAGCCCATGACAAACTCTGGGATGTGTCCTGTAATTACTTGTTGAAGAGTGCTTTGAAAACTATTGCCTTTTTATTTCTTTGCTTTGGATATATGTTATATTATACAATAAAAAAAGTTAAAAAAATCTGTTCTATAACTACTTGTTAAACTGTACTTGGAAATTTATTGCTTATATATATATATGTTATATTTCATAATATAAAAATACGTTAAATTTTTTTTTTGCAGCTTTTGCACCATAACAGCAGAGTTGAGTAGCTGTAACGTTAAAATTTTAAAAATGCAGGAAAATATGTTATGTATTCAAAAAACTTAAAGATATGTAAATTTAAATATAATTTAAATGAAAAGTTCTGATGCTAAAAAAAAAAAAGAAGAAGAAAACCAACCTATCCAAGAACTTTAAAAGAGCCATTCCATTATGAACAAATGGACTGAACTTCCCTTTCCCCTAAACATAGGCCTTAAGCCCTCCTGCCCCCAAATACACCCATTTGTCCCTCCAGCTCCCATCTGGATTGGCTCTGGGTAGTCCTCAGGGCATATTCTCCTGGTTCTCTCTCTCTCTCTGAATTCCTATCTACCACTTGCTGTCTGCTTTCTTTCTCCTCTCAGTCTTCAACTTCTCCCTGAATGTTTCTCTGGATCTATCTCCAGGTGCAAAGGGAAAGAGAAATCTCCCTAGACAGACTGATCCTTGGCTGGGGCAGCTTGGTAGAAGAATCCCAAAGATCTTTCCTCCTCTTCAAAAGCCTCTGGGCAAGGAGGGCGGGATCTTGGTTCCAGGGTCTCAGTACCCCCCTGTGCCATTTGAGCTGCTTGCATTCATCATCTCTATTAATAACCACCCTCCCTCCCCCACTGTCAGTGCTGCCCCCACGCCTGCCCAGCTCAGGTTCTCCGGTCACAGCAGCTCAGTCCTCCAAAGCTGTTGGACCCCAGGGAGAGCTGACCACTGCCTAAGTAGCCGGTAAGTCTCCAGCTCTATGGCCAGAGGGACTGGAGCCCACTCTGTTTACTTCTGTATCTGTATCTGCAATTGTAATCCTTGATCCTGGGTGAATAGCCCTCCTCCCCCATCTATACTCAGCAACCAGCTGTCCAGTTCAGGGGAGGCACCATGAGTTGAAAGAGAGGTGCCCAAGAGGTTGGGGTGAATGGAGATGTTTGGGGAGGCACTGGAGGAATGGGAAGGGGGTCCAAGTGGCTTAATGGACAAAAAAAAAATTAGGAGAGGCAGAGAGATGTGCAGGGTGAGTCCATTTAGTGGTCTTTGACTCTGGTCTCAGCAGATCCCACCAAGTTTTTAGATTTACCAATTGTTTGAAGTTCAGCAAGAAGGGATTCTGCTGAGTGCAGAGATATGTTAGGGAGGGGCTGGAGTCTGTATCTTTTCCCAGCTTGTCCCTCTCTGCTGCCAAATCCTATTACTATGTTCCTGTCCTCTGGTTTGATATTACAGAATAGGAAAGCATCAGGGTTCAAATGCCCTCTGGACCCCTCCCCATTCCAGCTCTGGGGTCTGGGGTGGAGAGTTTCTGAAGGGGAGCACAGCTGTGACCTCCCAGGCCATGTTCCAGCTGGCCCATGGAGGAGCAATAACCTCTCCTTCTTGTGGAGAATGTTTTTGGCTAAATCTCCTCAACCCTGGCAACACTTCTCTGTCCCTGTGGGGCTTGGAGAAGACCAAGAAGAGAACAGAGCCGGGAATCACAGCCCCAATCTGAGTTCCCAAAGTAAATAAAAACTTCAAACTATGTCAAGCCAATGAAATACCTGAACACCTGGTGCATTGTCCTGCTTCTGCATTACTGTTTTATTTTATTTTTTACCCACGCTGAGCTGTGTTCCTAATCCTTGCAACAGCTCTATGTAAAACAGTTCAATAGAGGTTGGTAGAGGGTGGGGACGGTGTGGGGGGGTGGGGTACATCTATATCTTCTGCTCTGACCCCAAGAAGAGAGATGCCCTAAAGAAAGTAGATTTTCACGTTTTTAGGGAATAAATTTTCCACATATTTCTTTGAGAATCTGATTAAATTTCACCTCCCTGAAGCCTTTAAATCCAGGTGAAGAAGGACTGCCCTAGACGAAGGATTTAATTGTAAATACTCACCCTTCCTGTTCCCTGTACATTATGAGACTTTCCCTTTTCACCCTATCCAGGCTGAAACCACCTCCACAATGCCACTCTCGGGAACCCCAGCTCCCAATAAGAAGAGGAAATCCAGCAAGCTGATCATGGAACTAACCGGAGGTAGGGTACTTGGTGTGGAACATTTTATTAAGAGTATCTCTGATCCAAGAGTCCCAGAAATATAAGTTCATATATACATATATCTTACACTGACAAGACAAGAGGAATTCCAGTGGGTAGGGGAGGCAGGGAGGAGGGGAAAAAGGACTCAACATTGACTATGCACCCTTCCACCCTTTTCACCTTGTCATCTGAGACACTATTCTGCCATATTACCCAGCACACAGGGCCAGGACCACAGATCCACAGGTCAGTATATAGTTGGTAAAGAAAAAAACCTATGACAGAGCCTAGAGTAAGTTCTTAATAAATCGTTAATTTCCTTACCTTTTCCCCCAGAGGTAGGGAGCCTGTGCAAGCACTTAAATAGGAAAACTGCTCAGGGAGTTTTGGGCAGGAGTGCAGGTGTGTGAGGATCTTTCCTGGTACCCAGAGACTGTTTGCAGCCAGAGTTCACTGAGGGAAAGAAGTTTTAAGACAAAAGTTATTTAGCAGTTTCCAACTCCACACAGGATTGGCCTTTGGGATTTCCCCTATGCTATAAATCCTCAATGGCTTGCATCTATGATGTTCCTTTACTCCTTTGCCCCAATTTTTTTTCCATGCCTCTTTAATCCCACTCACCCTCTTCACTCAAGTACTCCCACTGTCTCCACTCTGCACTCTAGTTCCTATGCATTTTTTCCAACTCCAAACCCAGGAAATAAAAATCTCTCACAAACCAGAGTTTGAGCAGCCATTTTGGACAGCACATAACTGATCACTACAGGGAAGCATAGACTTACTTGTGGATGGGGTTTGCATTCTGAATCCAGAAAACCCTACTCTTTCCCTTGCCTCTTCCTCCTCACCTCCCTGAAAGGTGGGCAGGAGAGCTCAGGTCTGAACCTGGGCAAGAAGATCAGTGTCCCAAGGGATGTGATGTTGGAGGAGCTGTCATTGCTTACCAACCGGGGCTCCAAGATGTTCAAATTGCGGCAGATGAGGGTGGAGAAATTCATCTATGAGAACCACCCTGATGTCTTCTCTGACAGCTCAATGGTGAGTCTTGAACCTTCCCACTCTCTCAAAGTCTGGTGCCTTTTCGAATAGTTTCTTGGTGGGCCTTGAATCTCCAAAATAGCTTTAATTGCTCCTCCCTGCAAATTCATTAAGCACCCAGATTACTGAGACCCTAACAGTTTATCCTAAGAGCTTTCACCCCTGAAACTCAGTCTCTATCTTAGAACCAGTGAAAGCAGGTGGTGGTGGTGGTGGTGGTGATGGTGTACCACATCCTCAGAGAGAAAATTCCTTCCCAATATGGGTAAGTGTTAAAGATAGGGTTGCTAGATAAAATATAGGTTGTCCAGTTCTGTATTTTAAACTTAAGATATACAGCAAATACTTTTTAAGTATAAGTATGTCCCATGCAATATTTAGGACATAAAAACAAAACAAAATAAAAATACAGGATACCCAGTTAAATTTGAATTTCAGATACACAACAAAATTTTTTTTTATCTAAGTATGTCCCATGAGATATTTTGGACAAAAGCTACTGAAACTGTCCTTTTCCCAGATCCTATGTCCCCTACTCAGCTCATTTTCCAAAGAAAGAGAAGTAGGGATTGGAGAGGAGCCAGGCACAAGATGTTACCACTGAGAAGGAGGGGATCATCTCTATTTTCTTTCTTCCTCCTCCACCTTCCCTTGTGGGTGGGGGTGGGGGTGTGGAGGAGAGTGGAAATGGATGCCTACATGGAGCAAGGGGCAGGAGTATCTGTCATTGGTCCTTATGTAGGAGCAGAGTAAAAATGCTGACTGGTCATATCTAACTTTAGGAAGCCCAAAACCCTCCTCTCTGCTTGGGTCTGGTTACATTGGGTGGAGCAGGGGTGTACATGCTGGGGTAGCCAGGAGAGCCTCCTGAAGAAGCTGGTGGGGTTATTTTTAGGGTTTGTGGCTGAATCTGGTGCTGCCCTTTTGGCCACCCTTTCCCCTACTCACTACAATTTCATTATTAGGAAGTCCTGACACCAAGAGGAGGAGGGAGAGGGGAGAGGGGGGGAGAGAGAGAGAGAGAGAGAGAGAGAGAGAGAGAGAGAGAGAGAGAGAGGGAGAGAGAGAGAGAGAGGAAGGGAGGGAGGGAGGGAGGGAGAGAGAGAGAGAGAGAGAGAGAGAGAGAGAGAGAGAGAGAGAGAGAGAGAGAGAGAGAGAGAGAGAGAGAGAGAGAGAGAGAGAGAGAGAGAGAGAGAGAGAGAGAGAGAGAGAGAGAGAGAAAGTTCTGTCTGTTGGACAAACTGAGGAGGGGAAAGAGGGTAGATCTCTCTCTTGTTCTTCCAATCTTAAGATTGGGTTCACCATGCTAATCCCATCCTCTCAAACTATAGCTGAGTAGGCAAGAGTCTTGGTCCTCTTTACCTTGGCAAGGAAGGGAAGGATGTGCGTACAGAGAATGTGTTGCCTCCATCTAAGGCGTAATTGGAAGAACTGAGCCAAGGGGGTCTTACCTCTCAAGGAGAGTTCAATTCCTCTCAGCTAGGCAATTCACTAACATTATTAGAGGAGAGAATCTCTGAGGATTCAGTACCTTCTGGTTGGCAACTGTCTTTGATTACCTCTTCCCCTTTTGTATACACCTCTCTTTTTGTATGTCCCCCTCACCCATTGCTAACCTTCCTCTCACTCTGCCCTTTCTTTTCAGGATCACTTCCAGAAGTTCCTTCCCACAGTTGGGGGTCAGCTGGGCTCCACTGGTCAGGGATTCTCCTACAGCAAAGGCAGTGGCAGAGGCCAGGCAGGAGGCAGTGGCACCGGTGGACAGTATGGTTCTGATCAGCAGCACCATCAGGGCCCTGGGTCTGGATCAGGAGGCACAGGTGGCCCTGGGGGCCAGGTTGGCAGAGGAGGACCTGGCACAGCAGGGGTTGGCGAGACAGGAACAGGCAAGTACCACTGCCCAAGAGTAACATGTTCCATCTCTTAGAGTAGGGATGTCTGTAAGAATGAGGCCTAGGCTGGGTGTGGGGAGCAGGACAGGCCTGCTGAGATATACTGGTAGATTCCCTGGGCCCAGGAGAATACAGAAATATGTCTATTCTATACAGAGGACTTGTCCCTCAGTAATCTTTCTGGTTTTTCAGATTCAGTCACAGATCTGACCCCATGCTGTCATTATGCCAAAAACCTCACACATATATCAGATTGTTATTCCTTTGGTGCCTAGCCCCAACAACTTCCCTAATGTAGGAGTGTGGGGTTAACTTCTATTGGCTACTAACTGCCATTATTTGACATACTTTTCTTTCCTAGGGCTGCCAGGAGACCAGGCAGGTGGAGAAGGAAAACATATCACTGTGTTCAAGACTTACATCTCCCCATGGGAACGAGCCATGGGGGTTGACTCCCAGCAGAAAGTGGAACTTGGCATCGACTTGCTGGCCTATGGGGCCAAAGCTGATCTCCCCAAATATAAGTCCTTCAACAGGTAGAGATGGGGTGAGAGGAAGGAACCAGATGCATTTCAGTGTGTGTGGTACTATGTTTTTAATTGGGATAGAGACTTTGGTTCAAATATTTTAGAAGGAAGCTAAGAAGGGATGGTAGGAATATGGAGGGCCTAATTCAAGGTCTTTGCTCTTCTTAATCTAACTCAGAGAATCAGAGTAGTGTGAGGAGGTAGGATCTAAATTTCAGTTCATAGTTCGTTTATTTATTGTGTGGACATGGGGAAGTCATCCTATTTCAGAGTTTTGGTTTTTTTGACTGTAAAATGGGAATAATATATTACCTGTTTGAAGTCCTCTTCTGAGGATCCCTTTCATTCAAGGTTTCAGGATTCCACAACTATCTCTGTACTGATTCTTTTTCCTTATACTCTACTTTATACAGCTCTAAGTATCTATACTTTTGGAATTGGTCTTCTCTAGACCATGAATAGAACTGTGGTGTAAGTGGGATAGAGAAGTGCTTTTGCATTTGGCCCTAATAAGCCTAGTTTTTTAAGGGAATGTTAATTCCTTTTAGCTAGGCCACCCACTACTGGGAGTGAAATGGGGGGATGGGTGTCTCTACATTATAATTTAAGGTGGCCTCAAACCCATGGGTCTAGTGTTTGAGGTCACTTTCTCTGAAACGCTGATCTGGGTCACAACTGTGAGAAACTTTATCCAATATCCATTAGACTTTCTCTTAGCTTTATGAAACAAGTAAAGCAAGAAGGTGCAATGGAGTGCCAAGGTAGAAGAATAAGGAGTACAGAAGTAATATTGCTAGAATTCACAGATTTCCCCATTCTCAAAACAGGGTAATATCTTACAAAGCTGTGTGTTCTTCTGGCTCTGTTTTTTAATTAAATAACATATCTCCTCCTCAGGACGGCAATGCCTTATGGTGGATATGAGAAGGCCTCCAAACGCATGACCTTCCAGATGCCCAAGTTTGACCTAGGGCCTCTGCTGAGTGAAAGGACCCCTCTGGTCCTCTACAACCAGAACCTCTCCAACAGGCCTTCTTTCAACCGAACCCCTATTCCCTGGCTGAGCTCTGGGGAGCCTGTAGACTACCATGTGGATATCGGTATCCCCTTGGATGGAGAAACAGAGGAGCTGTGAGGTGTTTCCTCCCCTTGTTGTATCAAGTTCCCCCTCTCTGGTTCCACTTTAGAGAGGGAATGCAGAGCAGGATATTGTAAATCCAGTATCCTTGTGGGAATGGAGGAAAAAGGAAGGAGAGATTTTCCCTTCCATCCTTTACTCCAAGTCCCCATTCCAAGCATCCTTTTTCATCAACTCAGAGTTCCCCTTCCACTTGTTCCATATGGAACCTGCTCTTTTATGGAATGTGCTCTGCTACTGGTAACAGTCAATAAACTTCAAGGAAATGAACTCATTCTTCCTCTGATATATGAGGGCAGACGGAAGCTGAGGTTAATGCATAGAGACTAATTAAAACCAAATACTAAACATTCATTATTTATACTTCAAGACTAGACCTGATCTCTGGCTACTTACACACCCAACCACATCCACACCCACGAAACCACATTCATAGGTAGACAAAGGTATATTTATTCAAGAGACCATGAGACAAATAATCATGGACAATGACACATGCTAACTCATGTGTGGGCAAAGCTAAGAAGCTATTGTGCACTGTGGTTGGGAAAAGATGTTGGTGACCTTAGTGTTAGCTCTCTTTATGTAACTAATTAGAAGCTGGGATATGGATCCAATGGATCAGGGCTATCCATTGCCACAGAATTAGAGCATACCGTAAAATGTACACATGACACCAGAGTGGGTTTAGGAATATATGTGTCAAAGGCTATAGATTCCCAAAAGGATGAAAAAGAATAGGGAACCATGTAGAATTCAGAAGGGAGTCGGAGAAACTGACTACAGTTACAGTATGCCTGGATCTGTTGGAATACAGCAAGAAAAGATCAAAGGGTTACAGAGCACTGCAGTTGAACCCTGAAAGCACTGACTAGGAGGAAACAATGAGAGCCAACAGGAACAAGCAACAATAAACTAACTTTTTTATTGGTTCAAAGATGGAGTCTCTCTAGTATCCCAGACTATTATATCCCACAGTGTGATGCAGACTAGGAATAATAAAGAAATGACTCAGTAGGTCCTAGAGAAATAGCTTTTGTGGAGAGCTGGCTGAATTTCAGCCAACTCTGAGCTGCTAGGGGTAATATTAAGTTGCTAGACTCCACATTAGACTGATCCAGTTTTAATGGACTTTGGATCACATATTTACCCTGGTCACCTTCCTTTACAACCTAAAGAATGAGTTTTAGAGGATAAATAACCCCTTTAAACTTGGAAACAAAATTCTATGTGTATTTTTCTGTGGAAAGGGTTGTCACAGTTTGGGTTTCTCCTCAAAAAAGACTCTGAAACAAAGATTTGGATCAAGTAGTTCACTTGGAGGGTATGATTCCAGAAAGTTAAGCAGGCTGAGGGAGTGGGAGGAAAGTCAATAAAGGTTGTTTTGGGCAATTGGGGCTTAATCCCCCTGAGGACTCTCTGAGAACAATGTTATTCAAAAGAATGATCCATGGACCAGCAGCATCAGTGTCTCTCCTATAAACTTGGTTAAAAGTGCAAACTCTTGGGCCCAGGAATCTGTGGCTTATTCTCTCCAGATGATCCCTATATGTTAGTACATTTTGATAAACACTACATTAGAACATCTCAGAATTGCCCACTGAGGGGTGAGGAATTGGAGTATTTATCCACTAAATCCCATCTCTCATTGGTTGTGGATTGTTCCTGGGAATGTTAACTCTGTTGGCACTTCTTGGGAGAGCTAAGAATGCTCCTTTCATCAAACAAAGCTCCAGGCAGAGAGGTTCTCAAGCACTTCAGGTAGGAAGCCACGGGCCTAAATAGGATCTGTCTACCAAAGTTCTAATGAACTCTCGTATGGGTTGAGAGGATATGGATGGGGTACAGACAGTTGTTTGGGTAAGGGTTCATAGCTATCATTTGATTCTCAGCTTCATCATTTGATTCTCAGTCTGTGAGGCCTCAAAAGCTTAAGGACTACATACTCGTACAACAAATGTTTATTGATTGCCTACTGTATACCAGGTACTATATTAGGCATCAGAGGTACTAAGACAAATAAAAACTTTCATGTTACAAAGAGCTTTAACAGTCAATCACAAAATAATAAATAACTACCCTTAAATTGGAGAAAAAAAGTTCAGGGTTTGACAAAAGCTCTGAAACTTAGAAATTTAATTTTTTCAAGTTCAGCATATCTGAAATTTTAAATATGTTAAAAAATCATGATGCAAGTTTACTGGTTTGCAGGGAACCAAGGTTGGCTGCAAAGGCATCTCCCCAAGAAAAGTCTAATTATTGTCAGAAGTTTATTGGATACATATGAAATAAAAATACGAGTGGAACAAACTTATGGAAAGCATCATCAAACAATGGGGGCTTACTGCATTAAAGTGCATACATGTACAGCATCCAGCCAGAAACCCAATCAAATTCTCAAACTATGGCACCCCCATCGCCTGGATACCATTCTTCTGTTAAAATGTCCTTTCTTCAAAAATGTTTCATACACTCGAATCCATATTTCACAGAAGTTGTACATTTCCACCCAAACTAGCTGTCTATAATACCCACAGATGTCTCCTGTTCGGCCTTCACTGTGTCTTTATACTCAGAGACAACCCTTCCAGATGGGAATTTATACTCCACAGTGGGTTATAGCCTGCACTACTACCTATTGTTTTACACCAGGTCACCTTCTTTTATTAGTGTTACTTGTCTGCAGCCATTTGAATTAGCTACTTCAAATGTTTCCTACATAAACCACATGCCCATAATATTGCTCCTGCCCTCTCCCTCCTTCCAGTCTGTCCGCATAGCTAACTCCTTAGCCTAGGGTTTAGAGCTGCAGTTGTTCAATACAGCCACCAATAGTTACATTGGCTATTGCGTTCTTGAAATCCACCTAGTCAGAATTAAAGCATTTTGTAAGCATAAAATAAACACCAGCTTTTAAAGATTGTGCGAAAGAAAAACAATGTAAAATATTTCTTTAATAATTTTAGGTCCTGATTACATGTTAAAACATTATTTTAAATAAATTATATTATAATTAAACGAAATATATTAAAATTAATTTTACCTGTTTCTTTTACTTTTGGAAAATGTGGCTAGAAATTTTTAATTGCATAATGTAGTTTGCATTTTATTTCTATTGAACAACACTGGTCTAGACTAAAGCACCCTATGAGACCTTTTCAGAGACTGCAAGCGGTGAAAATGAATCCTCTATGTATTATTTCTACTCTCTTATTTGTCCTCTTGGGGTTTTCATCTTTTTTTATTTTTAATTTTTTATTTTTTGTCCCCTCTGGGTTTTACTCTTGTTGACCAATATTCTCTAAATTCACATTCTGTTCAAGATGCTACTCAGTCTTCACTTACAATTGTCCCAGCGCAGAAAGCTCCAAGCTAAGTGTTGAGAGTTATTAAGCAAGAATATGTCCAGAGGGCGATAAGCAACAAGTGCAAAGCTCAAATCACAACCAATGCGTTCCCTTCTGCATCTAAGGCCAAACGCCTGTTCTTATGTCCGATTTTTAAGTTTTATTTCCTGTTTTGGTCTGGAGAGCTGACCCGGGAGGGCAGCCCTGCATAAACATTTCTGTAAAACCAAACACCATTTACAAACCACAGCGGGGGTTAAAACGGATGAAAACTTCTCGAAGGAAAGGAATAAGATGGGATAACTGATTTCTGGCCTCCTATCTCCATTTCCAACTACTCTACGCGTGGAAAGATAATGCCGGGAAAACTTCAACTAAAGGCGACACAATGCTCTAAGTTTGATGCCCTGGGAAAAGAGGACCACATGCATAAAGTTATGCAATGTCTGGTTCACTCCAGCCCAGGCTGCCCGCCTTCAACCATTTTCCGACCTTCTGGCCAGCTCAATTTTCATCCTAGTCCTAAACCCCACTTCCAAACCTTTCCTCAGCGCGCTGATACGCTTTGCGGTCGCCATTTTGCACAGTACTATCGCGAGATATACTTTACCATCTCGAGCCTGACTCATTTACTTTCTGGCGAGGCTTTCCTCGGCTGTTCTCGCCGTAGCAGAGAGAAGTGTCGCGAGAGTTGGTTGCCTTGGCTCCCTGTAGCTATAGCAGCCGCGGCGGTTAAGGATGCGACGGCGGGAGCTGTGAGTGCGATACCCCCCAGGGGGCGGTGCCGGAGGTAACGGGGTACAGGGGTAACTCCTGGGGAGGGGGACGGAAGGTTGGGGCGGTGGGAGGAATGGATCTTAGTGTGACGTGCGGGGAAGGACTCGAGTCCCGTGGGTACGCGCGGGTCTGCCCTGGGGCACGCGGGGAGGGTTGGAGCTGCTGGGAGGTCCAGGAGAAGGGACCTGGACGTAGTGGGGACGTAGTGGCCGGGGCGTGCAAGTGTTTGCGTGTGGGGAGCGGGGCTGTTGTGGAGATTTGGAACTGGATAAAGGAACCGGACTACGTTGAGGAAAAAGTGGGAAGGAAGGGGGTACAGAGAGAAGGGTATGTTGAATGGGGACACTGAGGTTGGGCCCACTTTGCTTTGCGCTATCAGGTCGGGTTGGAGGGAGACGGGACCAGACCTTCGTAGCATCCGGTTCTTCGCCTGAGGCTCCTCGCCGAGAGCGCGCCAGGACGTGGGTCCTAAATGGCGAGGCGGGAATGGTGGCGTTCCGGACCTTCACTTGTCCCCCGCCTGTCTTTCCAAAGACATACCGGATAGACGTCCTGTGATGTGAAAGGAGGGTCCTGATGAACTAGTATTAGTTGGAAAGGTTCTTTCGGCAGAGAGTTTGTGAGTGAGTTAATGAATGACTGCTGCTCTAAAATAAAGCGTGGGGTGGGGGCGGGAGAGAAATTCTAAGCAACAACTAAGATGTGCTTCCTTTGGAGCGGTATTGAGTTGGAAGAAGAGGTGTGTGTGCTAAGATCGCTTTTCTTTCGAGATTCATTCAGTGTAGAATTCCTTTACGCGTGCTTATATATGCAGTGTAAAGTCAGTTTAGATGATCTAATAAAAGTGTGTTCGGTACGACGCTTAAGCCATCCACAAGTATAAGTTAAAAAGTAAGAAAAGTGTTTCCATTGCCGCAGCAGGCTGAATACTTAATCTAGGGGTAGTTTCAGCTACTTGAATATAGAACCTAATGTTCCCAAAGTATGTTGATTCAGGTTATTTGCCTTTTAAGAAATGAAGTTTTATTCTTGGCGATGTAGGTTTTGAACATCTGTCCATACAGAAATAAAAGGAGTCTGCAGGGATTCAAAATCACTTAGACAGCAAATCATTTAGTCTCTGAGTTTTAAGGACTGTTTTCTGGAGACAGGTTGTGATTGGATTGCATTGTACATCGACTCTTAACGATTTCTAGAGAAAACAATGACTTCAATTTAGGTGTAAAAATAATTTATCATTTCAATCTAAAGATACAAGCTTTCTGATAATTTTTTTCTCACTGTATCTACCGTAGGTATAAATCTGCAAGTGATAACCTCTCTTTTGATTATGTAACTGGATTATTCCATGTTGAGAGCTACAAATTCAATAATTAGAATAATGGCTTTTAAATCCTTCTTGAGGTAGGCTTAGTATGGTCAATCACTGAGCCCATTTATTTGGTATGTGTTAGATTAAAACTTTTAATTTGATATGTTAGTTGCTAAACTTTAAAGTAGAAGTCCTTTTCTGAGACAAGATAAAGCTTTGTGTGATGGTTGGGTCCAAAAGATTTCTGCATGAATCCATCCACAGCTTTACTGAGTTCTTATTATGTGTAGAGTACTGTGTAAAGCATTGCTGGAAAAACAAAAAAAAAGGATTAATTCATTTATTTGTCCATTCAATAAACATTTATTGAGACCTATTTTGTGTCTGACCACTAAGCCTTCATATATATACAAATACAAGTTAGACCGCATCTCTGTCTTGGAATTGCTCAGTATCTGGGAGAGGAGACTGATGGTGAAACAAATGATTACAATGTAATAAGCATCATATCTGAACACAGTGGAGTGTGAAACAAGGTTCTGGTCCAGAATCTATATAGTAGGTGACATGTCTAAAAGGGAAGGAAGAATTTTTTAAAAATCACAAAATATTATGCAAATTCTATAATAGAAAAAAATTTCAATTATAGAAAGTATATGCTGCATTATATAGATTATATAGAAGTTTGAGGAGAAAATTTGCTGGTTAGTTCATAATTTAATGGTCTCTCTTTTCCAGTGTGTATATATATATATATTTAAATTGTGGTCACATATATGTATAATAACATAAATCTTCTATTTTAACCATTTTTAAGTATGCAATTCAGTGGCATTAATTACTTATACAGTGTTGTGCTGTCATTAACACTATCCATTACCAAAACTTTTTTGTCATTCCAAACAGAAACTCTTTATCTATTTAGCAATAAATTCCCAATCCCCACTCCCTCAGTCCTTGGTAATTTCTAATCTAGTTTCTGTCTTCGTGAAGTTCTTGATTCTAGACATTTCATATAAGTGAAATTATATAACATTTGTCCTCTTGTGTCTGGCTTATTTCACTTAGCGTTATGTTTCCAGGGTTCATCAATATTTGTAGCATGTATCAGAACTTTCTTATAGTCTGTTTTCGTACTCTTTTGAAATAACTATTACTGTTAAGTCAATAACAACAACAACAACAATAATAAAATAGCTAACATTCTTTGAGTGTGACAGGCACATTTTCTCTTTTATCTTCACAACAACAGTCTTCAGCTGGTACTAACGCTTGAATATTAGAGATAAGAAAACTGAGGTTTAAAATGTTAAGGAAGTTGTGAAATATCACTGAGCCAAGATATGGCTGATTAGGGATTGAGTTGGAAATTTATGTGACTCTAAACACCATGGTCTATTTTTTAAAAATTAATTTATTAATTAAAAAAATTAACAAACAAAAACAACGTATCATTCCGTTCTACATATATAATCAGTATTTCTCAATATCATCACATAGTTGCATATTCATCATTTCTTAGAACATTTGCATCAATTCAGAAAAAGAAATCAAAAGACAATGGAGAAAGAAAACGATAACAGAAAAAAAAAAGATTATACATGCCATACCCCTTACCCCGTGCTTTCATTTACCACTAGCATTTCAAACTAAATTTATTTTAACATTTGTTCCCCCTATTATTTATTTTTATTCCATATGTTCTACTCTTCTGTTGATGTAGTAGCTAAACGGAGCATCAGACACAAGGTTTTCACATTCAGAGTCTCATTGTGAAAGCTGTATCATTGTTCAATCGTCATCAAGAAACATGGCTACTGGAACACAGCTCTATATTTTCAGGCAGTTCCCTCCAGCCTCTCCACTACATCTTGAATAACAAGATGATATCTACTTAATGTGTAAGATGAACCTCCAGGATAACCTCTCAACTCTGTTTGGAATCTCTCAGCCATTCACACTTTGTCCCATTTCACTCTTACCCATTTGGTCGAGAAGATTTTCTCAATCCCTTGATGCTGAGTCTCAGCTCATTCCAGGATTTCTGTCCCATGTTGCCAGGAAAGTCCACACCCCTGGGAGTCATGTCCCACATAGACAGGGAGAGGGTGGTGAGTTTGCTTGTTGTGTTAGCTGGAGAGAGAGGCCACATCTGAGCAACAAAAGAGGCTCTCTTGGGGTGACTCTAAGGCCTAAATTTTAAGTAGACTTGACCTATCCTTTGCAGGGTTAAGTTTCATATGAACAAACCCCAAGACTGAGGGCTCAGCCTATAGCTTTGGTTGTCCACACTGCTTGTGAGAATATCAAGAATTCAGCTTGGGGAAGTTGAATTTCTCCCCGTTCTCACCATTCCCTGAAGGGGACTTTGCAAATACTTTTTTATTTACCGTTCAAATCACTCTGGGATTCATCGGGGCATCACTCTGGACAAACCAACAATATCTCATGTCTTACCCAAGATTCCAAGTACTTAAACACCATGGTCTTTTTTAAAAAATATATTTTGGGCGGGCCGCGGTGGCTCAGCGGGCAAAGTGCTTGCCTGCTATGCCGGAGGACCTCGGTTCGATTCCCGGCCCCAGCCCATGTAACAAAAACGGAGAAACAGAATACAATAAAAACCAGAAAATGTTTAAAGATGTTTCCCTTTCCTCCTTCCTTCCTTCCTTCTATCCTTCCTTCCTTCTCTCTGTCTTTCCTTTAAAAAAAAAAAAAAAAAAAATATATATATATATTTTTATTGAGTAATCTTCGCATGCATACAGTCCATTCAATGTATACAATCAGTGTCTCACAATATCATCACATAGTTGTGTATTCATTATCATGATGATTTTTAGAATATTTGCATCATTCCAGAATAAGAAACAAAAAGAAAAAGTTCATATATCCCTTACCCCTCCCTCTCACTGACCACTAATATTTCAATATACCCAATTTTTTACCCTTTATCCCCCCTATTGTTTGTTTATTTTTTTGCTCATCTGTCCAAACCCTAGATAAAATTAACACCATGCTCTTAAACACTTAGGATGGGGGCAGGGGATAGAGGTTGAAGGTTGGGTTGGCCAAGAGACTAGAATTGGAGGTGGGGCTGGGAGAGTATAGATTAGTGGATAGGGGTATCTCTCGTTCTTTATTCATAGATATTTCTCCCTCAGATATTTATACTGCATGTGGGGACCTAATATGAATATTAGCGTGATGCTAAATATGAGAGAGATTAGAGTAAATTACTGTATTCACATGGTGTAAAATTGTAGGGAGCTAGGCTTGGAAAACAAATTGTAAATTTACAAATTGTTGTAATTTGTAAGCGTCTAAAGAGTGATTATTTAATAGTGGAAATGGTTATCTATATTTATGCATATAGGGCAAATGTTATTACAGCAGACTTAAAGAGATTTAGTCAAACATCTTTTATACTGCAATTTTTTTAGTTGAGAAAAATTTTTTATATATATTTATATATTTGCTGTCAGATTTTTTTTTTTTGCTCCATATTCCAAAACTCAAAATTTGATTTTCCAGTTGAAATTCAAATTTTATATCTTATGATATCTTAGTATATTTCTTTAAAAATATAAATGAGATGGATCCTAGATTGTAAGCTCTTACAGCAGTTACATATATTCAGGAGGTGTAATTGTTAGTTCTAAATTCTGAGATCTGAGCTGCTTGTATATTACATGGTTATCCCCGGAAACTTCTGATATTTATGTGACACCTGAGACTCAGAGTTAGAGCTCTGAAGCTATGAAAGTCAGTAGTACGCTGTACAGGAATTGTTTAGAAGTTGGAAAAGTAATCAGACTTCGAGTAGAGATATGAATGAAGGTGATCTGGATAGGACTAAGGCATATCAGAATATAGGGTGAAGGATGATATCGTCCATGTTTTAAACTTGAACATCTGTGTGAGACTAAAGGGAGAGATGTTTATTGGGTGCAAAATTTATATTCTGGGTAGTGCATTTCCTAATTTAGCATGTGTGGTCAGTTTAGCTGAACAGCATAAGCACATGGAAATTTTTTTTTTAACTAATTTTAAAATAAAAAAAGTGACAAGAAAGAAACACAAACATTCTTAACATGTGGTCATTCCATTCTACATATATAATCAATAATTCACAATATCATCACATAGTTGCATATTCATCATCATGATCATTTCTTAGAACATTTGCATCAAATCAGAAAAATAAATAAAAAGACAACAGAAATTCATACATGCCATAGCCCTTACCCCTCGCTTTCATTGATCACTAGCATTTACTCTAAGTTTATTTTAACATTTGTTCCCCCTATAATTTATTTATTTATTTATTTTTTAATGCAAGATAATTTTATTACTTTTAAGGACATACATTACTTAAACTAAATACAACAAAGTGCTCCCAAATTCTACCAGGCCTGCTAACAAGACAGTTCTTTTAATTTCTGCTAGTCTATTATTAAACTATTCGTGTTTTTTTTTCTTTTGATCCTTCCATTCTACATATATAATCAGTAATTCACAATATCATCACATAGTTGCATATTCATCATCATGATCATTTCTTGGAATATTTGCATCTATTTAGAAAAAGAAATAAAAAGAGAACAGAAAAAAATTCATACATACCATACCTCCACCCCTCCCCCTCACCAATCACCAGCATTTCAATCTAAATTTATTTTAACATTTGTTCCCCCTATTATTCATTTTTATTCCATATGTTTTACTCATCTGTTGATAAGGTAGATAAAAGGAGCATCAGACACAAGGTTTTCACAATCACAGTCACATTGTGAAAGCTATATCATTATATAATCATCTTCAAGAAACATGGCTACTGGAACACAGCTCTACATTTTCAGGCGGTTCCCTCCAGCCTCTCCACAATATCTTGACTAACAAGGTGATATCTATTTAATGCGTAATAATAACCTCCAGGATAACCTCTCGACTCTGTTTGGAATGTCTCAGCCATTAATACTTTATTTTGTCTCATTTTGCTCTTCCCCCTTTTGGTTGAGAAGGTTTTCTCAATCCCTTGATGCTGAGTCTAGCTTGTTCTAGGATTTCTGTCCCACATTGCCAGGAAGGTCCACACCGCTGGGAGTCATGTCCCACGTAGACAGGGGGAGGGTGGTGAGTTTGCTTGTTGTGTTGGCTGGAGAGAGAGACCACATCTAAGCAACAAAAGATGTTCTCTTGGGGGTGACTCTTAGGCCTAATTTTTAAGTAGGCTTGACCTATCCTTTATGGGGTTAAGTTTCTATATGAACAAACCTCAAGATTGGACGCTCAGCCTATTGCTTTGGTTGTCTGCACTGCTTGTGAGAATATCAAGAATTCAACTTGGGGAGGCTGAATTTTCCCCCGTTCTCACCATTCCCTGAAGGGGACTTTGCAAATACTTTTTTATTCACTGTTCAAATCACTTTGGGATTTATCGGGGCTTCACTCTGGACAAACCAACAAAATCTCATGCCCTACTCAAGGTTCCATGTACTTATGGTGTTCAATTAAGCTGTCTACATAAGTTATATTAAGAAATACACTAGTCAAAATATAAATTTTATACCAAATAAACATTTTTTGCTTTAGTCTTACACATAAGTTAAAATTTTAAAATATTAATTATTATCAATTTTCAACATCTTGTAATGACATTCCTATGCTCTTCCTCATGCAAAAACAATTTTTTAAATTTGTACATTTAGTCACTATCATTATATACTCTAGGCATTCCTAGATTATACCATCTCAGTCTTTATTGTCTATCTTTCTTTCTGATTTCATTAGCACATGGAATTTTGAATAGGACAGGAGATTTTGTTGGTTTGTCCAGGTTAGTGTGATGCCCTGTTATATCCCAGAGTAATTTGTGCAGTGAATAAAGATGTTTTTGCAAAGTCCCCTTGGGGGATAGGGGAAAAAGGAGGAAATATTCAACCTCCCCATTTGGGGAATTCCTGATAATCTCACAAGTAGTGGGGACAAACAATTCAATAGGCTAAGCCTTCAATCTTGGGGCTTGCCCCTATGAAGCTTATTCCTGCAAAGGAGAATCAAGCCTACTTATAATTATTTCTAAAAGTCATCCCAGAGAACCTCTTTTGTTGCTCAGATGTGACCTCTCTGTCTAAGCCAACTCACTGCCCTTTCCCCTACATTGGACATGACTCCCAGGGGTATACATCTCCCTGGAAACTGGGGTCCTGACTCCTAGGGATGAGCCAGGACCCTGCATCATGGGAATGACAAAATCTTCTTGACCAATAGGAGGAAGAGAAAAATGAGACAAAATAAAGTCTGAGTGGCTGAGAGATTTCAAACAAAGTTGAGAGGTTGTCCTGAAGGTTATTCTTATGCATTATGTAGATACCCCTTTTTAAATTTATGGTGTACTGGAGTGGCTGGAGGGAAGTTCCTGAAAATGTTGCCGTAGTCTTGATTCTTGATGACAACTGTATAAAGATATAACTTTTACAGTATGACTGTGTGATTGTGAAAACCTTATGTCTGATGTTCCCTTTATTCAGGGTATGGACAGATAAGTAAAAAGTATGGATTAAAAAATAAATAATGGGGGGGCACAAAGGGTAAAATAAATTGGGTAGATGGAAATATTAGTGGTCAGTAGGAGGGAGGGGTAAGGTGTGTGGTATATATGAATTTTTTATTTTTATTTATTTTTCTGGAGTGATGGAAATGTTCTAGAAAATGATCATGGTGATGAAGACACAACTGTGTGGTCATATTGTGAGCCAACTGATTGTGCACCATGTATGGAATGTATGTGTATGAAGATTTCTCAATAAATATAAAAAATCTAAATGAGAATAATAAATACCATCAGTGAAGTATCCTTTCTACTGAATGCTTAGAGATCAGTGAGTGCAATCTAGTCATTTTGTCTTGAGGAAACTAAAGCCTACAGAAGTTTAATGACTTGCCCAAAGTCATACAGCCACATAATGTCCCAGGTATCATGATTTCTAATTAAATGTTCCTTCTCTTGTACTACATTACCTAATAGTACTTGATAATTGCTATATATATAATTATACATGCTCTCAACTAATTTTGGGAAATCAGTTATTGATAGATGACTGAGTATAAAGTGATTACTTGTTTTCCTTATTCTGCAATTATACTTCCTGCTTATACTTAAGTACATTCAGATAATTTATACAAGTGCTTTCTGCATTTGGTTTGTTATATTAGTGACTCATTTTTTGGTGTCCCAGCTGCATTGCTGAGCCGTTTTAATAAATATTTATCTGTCTTAAAAAATGTGGAGGAGGCATACAACTATGTTGCAATAAATATAGTATTCTTAAGAAATACGTACAGATTTGAAGGTGAATCAGTAATGTAGTTTTTCTACCTACTTGACTTTCTGCACGTGGGTGTGAATGAAATTCTTGTGCTTTCTAACACCTTTTAACTCATTAGTTTTAACTCAGTGGGCTGGGTACCCATATTTTTTTTGTATGAATTATTTTTGAAGCATTGAGACATTTTTTCCAAGAAAGAATTAGTACAAGAGAATGAGAAAAGAGGAAAAGTCTTGAGGGCTGAGAATGGGACTTCTGAGAATGCGCTAAAAACAGAACAGTTGATATGTCAAGAGAATAATGGTCTAAAAGCATTTTTTTCCTCATCCTCCACAGGAGATCTAGAACCTTTCTTATATTTTGATACACATGCCCTCTGGAGTGTATAAAAGTATTAATTTCCCCTCACTTATATTAACAATAGTAAATCAACAAAACCCCCCAAATTTTACTTTACATGATATCCTAAGGATGGTAGATTTTCTTCCAGTTCTTTTTGTATGCATTCATAATTTCTACACCAAATTATCACCTTTTTTTTAAACATCAGTGGAATTATCCTGTATTTTCCCCTACAGGTTTTTTGTTTGTTTGTTTTAATATTGAGAAATCTTCACACACATACATTCTATACATGGTGTACAATCAGTGGCTCACAACATCATCACATAATTGTGTATTCATCACTGTTCTAGTTTGTTAGCTGCCAGAATGCAACACAGCAGAGATGGATTGGCTTTTAATAAAAGGGGATTTATTTCGTAAGTTCTTAGAGGAAAGGCAGCTAACCTTCAACTGAGGTTCTTTCTTACATGGGGAGGCACAGGGTGATCTCTGCTGGCCTTCTCTCCAGGCCTCTGGGTTCCAACAACTTTCCCCAGGGTGATTTCTTTCTGCATCTCCAAAGGCCTGGGCTGAGCTTCGAGTGCTGAGACAAGGTATGCTGAGCTGCTTGGGCTGTGCTATGTTGCGCGCTCTCATTTAAGCACCAGCCAATTAAATCAAACATCATCCATTGCAGCAGGCACGCCTCCTAGCTGACTACAGATATAATTAGCAACAGATGAGGTTCATGTACCATCGGCTCATGTCCACAGCAACAGAACTAGGTATCTAGTTCTTCACCTGGCCAAGTTGACACCTGAGCCTAACTACCACATGATCATATTTTAGAACATTTGCATCACTCCAAAAAAATTTCTTTTCTTTTCTTTTAAAAAGAAAAAAGAAAAAACTCATGCATACCATACACCTTATCCTTCTTCTCATTGACCGCTAATATTTCCATTTACCCAATTTATTTTACCCTTTGTCCCCCCCCCTTTATTTACTTATTTATTTTATCTATATTTTTTACTCATCTGTCCATACCCTGGATATAAGGAGCATCAGACACAAGGTTTTCACAATCACATAGTCACATGTAAAAGTTGTATCTTTATATGATCATCTTCAAGAAACATGGCTACTGGAATACTGCTCTACAGTTTCAGGTACTTCCCTCTAGCCACTCCAATATACCATAAATTAAAAAGGGGATATCTATATAATGTATAAGAATAACCTCCAGGATAACCTCTCTACTCTGAAATCTCTCAGCCACTGAAACTGTATTTTGTCTCATTTCTCTCTTCCCCCTTTTGGTAGAGAAGGTTTTCTTAATCCTTTGATGCCAGGTCCCAGCTCATGCCAGGATTTCTGTTCCATGTTGCCAGGGAGATTTACACCCCTGGGAGTCATGTCCCATGTAGGGGGGAGGACAGTGAATTCACCTACTGAGTTGGCTTAGAGAGAGGCCACATCTGAGCAACAAAAGAAGTTCCCTGGGGCGTGACTCTTAGACCTAATTTTACGTAGGTTTAACCTATTTTTTGCATCCCTTGCAGGTTTTTAATTTAATTTGAAAATATGCCTGTGAGATCTCTTCATGTCAGTATGCTTTTTTTAAACTCAGTAAGACAAGGCTTTTGATTTTTATTATTAAAAAGAAAAGCTTCATTTTATTTATTATTTTTTTATTTAGCTTTCTCATTTAGTACTTTTGCCTTCAACGGTTTCCCGATGATATTCTGCTCCTCAATCAGGAAAGCACACTTGATTCTGTTGCAGGCACAGGTCTCACAGCACAAACCTCTCAAAGTCAGCTTGGTCACAGGCCACACACACAGAGCAGGCAAATTTTGATGCTTTCCCAACTTTCTTGGTATAAAGGTAAGCAATTCTATTTCCAGGGGTCCAGAACAGTGTAATTTTGTTAGAAGCTGTATTTTGGGAAAGCCTATGATGCAAAGTCAGATGCTGGACCATTTTAAATGCATCTAGGCACAATCCTCGGAAGAGAGTATATACTTTTTTTTAAAAACATTTTTTATTGTTAAATATAACATATATACAAAGAAAAGAAAAAAAGCAATGATTTTCAAAGTACACTACAATAAGTAGATACAGAACAGATTTCAGAATTTGTTGTGGGATACCTTTATACTAATTCAGATTTTTCCTTCTAGCTGCTCTAAAACAGTAGAGGCCAGAAGAAATATGTTTTTTCCTTTTTTTTTTTTGAGAAAGATAACATATATACTAAAAAGCAATAAACTTCAAGGCACATCACAACAATTAATTGTAGAACAGATTTCAGAATTTGGTATGGGTTACAGTTCTACCATTTTAGGCTTTTACTAAGATGCTGGAGACTAAAAGAATTATTAATTTAATGATTCAGCAATCATATGCATTTATTAAACCTACATTCTCTGTATAATTCTACCATCATCTTTGATTTTTCTCCCACTCATTTGGAGTATTCAGGTTATGCCCATTCTAACTTTTTCATTTTGGTAGGGGTTGTCAATAATATGGGATGGGGGCTGGAACTAGTTGATGTTCTGCAAAGGTTAACCCTTTGGCATTTCAGGACTTATCTGGTCCGGGGACTGATCTGGAGGTTGTAGGTTTCTAGAAAGTTAGCCTAGTGCATGGAACCTTTGTAGAATCTTATATAATGCCCTAGGTGTTCTTTAAGATTGGTAGGAATGATTTTGGTTGGGGTTTGACAAGTTATGTTAGTAGCAATGTCTAACTGAATCATTATATTGATATTTCTTTTTAGTCTTCAGTGATTTAGATCAGCCAGAAGGAAACACCTGAAATTGTAGAACTGCAATCCAAACTATATTTTGAAATTTGTTCTAAAATTACTTGTTAAAATGTACTTTGGTATTTATCACTTTTTTGTATATATGTTATATTTCATAATTAAAAATGTTTAAAAATTTACTCAAAATGTATCAAAGACTTAAATATAAGAACCAAAATTACAAAACTCCTAGAAGAAAATATAGGGAATCATCTTCAGGACCTTGTACTAGGCAAGGTTTCTCAGACTTCCTACCCAAAGCACAAGCAACAAAAGAAAAAATAGAAAAGTGAGACTATCAAAATTGAAAACTTTTGTGCATCGAAGGACTTCAACAAGCAAGTAAAAAGACAACTTACAGAATGGGAGAAGATATTTAGAAATCACTTATCCAATAAGGGCTTAATATTCAGGACATATAAAAATTCCTACAATTCAACAATAAAAGACAACCCAATTAAAAAATGGACAAAAAGGGTATGAGGGTAGTTCAGTGGTAGAATTCTTGCCTGCCATGTGAGAGACCCAGGTTCGATTCCTGGCCCATATACTTCCCCAACAAACAAGCTAGCAAACAGATGAAAAACCAAACCAAACAAAGAGTCAACAAATGGTGCTGCAATAAGGGGATACTCACATGGAAAAAAAAATGAAATGTGACCCCCACCATACAGCATACAAAGAAAAAAAATGGGGAAAAAACTTATATAGACATTTCTGCAAAGAAGATATACAAATAGCCAACAAGCATATGAAAAGATATTCAACATCATTAGCCATTAGGTAAATGCAAATAAAAATTACAATGATACACTATTTCACATCCGCTAGAATGGCTACTATTAAAAAATGGAAAGTAACAAGTGTAGGGAAGGATGTGGAAAAATAGGAACATTCATTGATTGTTAGTGGATGTAAAAGGGTACAGCTGTGGTGAAAAGCAGTTTGGTGGTGTCTGAGAAAGTTAAGTATAGAATTACCATATGATCTGGAAATTCCACTCCTAGATACACACTTAAAAGAATTAAAAGTAGGGACTTGAACAGATATTTGCACACCAGTGTTTACAGTAGCAATATTCACAGTTGCCAAAAGATGGAGGTCACTCAAGTGTCCATCAATCCATGAATGGATAAACAAAATGTAATATATCTGTACAATGGATTATTATTCAGCTGTAAAAAGGGATGAAATTCTGTTACATTTAACAACATGGATGAATCTTGAAGGCATCATGTTGAGTGAAACAAGCCAGACACAAAAGGACACATATATTTATCATCTCACTGATATGAAATAATTAGATTAAGCAAGTTCATAGAGCCAGAAACTAGAATACAGTTTACCAGGGGCTGGAGTGGGGTAGGGAATGGGGAGCCAATGCTTAATTCATACAGAATTTCTGTTTGGGGTGATGAAACAGTTTTGGTAGTGGATGGTGGTGATGATAGTACAACATTGTGAATGTAATTAACACCACTGAATTATGTACTTCAGTGTGGTTTAAAGGGAGATTTTAGTTTAGTTTAGTATATATATATGTTACTTGAGTAAAAATCTCTTAAAAAGGTACGAATGTACAGCACAAACAGTAAACCCTAATGTAAACTATGGATATAAATAACAGTATAGTTATAATAATATTGTTTCATCACTTGTAACAAAGGTACCACATCAATGCAAAGTGTTAATAATAGGGAAAACTGTTGTGTATTGGAGGGTGGTATTTGGAAACACTGTATTTTCTTCATGATTTTTCTGTGAACCTATAACTTCTCTAATAAAAAGAAAAGAAATAATGAATAACTCTTTATTTTAAACTCAGTTTGGAGCTCTGACTTCATTCTGGCTTTCGTCCTTTTCTTTCTTTTGATAGATAGTTACTGATTACCTTTTAAAAAAATAACAGCTTTGTTGAGATATAATTCACATACCATATAATTTACCCATTTAAAGTGTACAATTCAGTAACTTTTAGTATATTTACAGAGTTTTGCTACTATCACTCCAATCAATTTTACAACACTTTTATCACCCCCAAAAGAAATCCTGTACCCATTAGTAGTCACTCCCCATTTCCCTCCAAGCCTCCACTAATTTTCTTTGTTTCCATAGATTTATCTTTTCTGGCTATTTCTTATAAGCAGAATCATACAATATCAATATGTAGTCTTTTCTGACTAACTTTTTTTCACCGCATGTAATGTTTCAAGGTTCATCCATGTTGTAGCATGTATTATACTTCATTTTAAAATTAACAGATGAATTTTATTGCATCTTTGAAATCACGAATAAGTCTGGCATCTTGTGTCCATTGCTGCACAACTCTAGATCGAATTCATCAGCCTGTAACTGTTCCTTTTTCAGAGACATAGATACCGTTCCCAGAATTTTTATCCTTGTTTTAAATTGTTGTGGCTTGTTGAATCACAGCAGTTGAATATAATACAAGTTCAATGTTGTTTCCTTAAAGAATTAACTTATCTTTCTGGGCTTGAGATAGTAGACAAGCAACATTTGGTCTCATCTGAACCCTGTGGATGTATTTTCACACAAGAAATTTTGGATTTCAACCAGAAACCCACTCTTCTGAATAACAATGTTGATGGGGATGTGAGCATACACAGATGCCCAGAACAACACCCTCGATCATGTTCTGTATATGACCACAGACAGTGTGAACTGCAGCCAGCTCTTTCCTATTTCCCCACCATTTGTCAACCTAAAACCTCTTCTTTTTCTTTGCGAGCAGACTTAGTTCTACATTGATGTGATTAAAGTCGTTCCACAGGGTTCCTCTGGGCCTCTTTACAATAGCTGTGTGACTCTTCAGCGTGAGGTCAACATTTTCTGGAAAGTTGACAGTGGTTGCTGAGAATGGTCTTCATTCTTACAGTAGATGTGGCAAAAGCCATTCCTTCTTATTACTGAATAATTTCCTTTTATATGGATATTCCACATTTTATTTATCCATTTTCAGTTGAGGGACATTTGGGTTGTTTCTATATTTTGGTTGTTCTGAGTGAGGTCACTGAGGTGCTTAGGCACAAAATTCAAGCGTGTACTAAGTAATGTGTAAGTGCAAAATTTAAGGAGGCACTCAATCTCATGGTTGTGCAAGTGCAGGGTCAGTACTTGATCAACGCTGACAGTGAGTGCCTCCTTAAATTTTGCTCCCTGGGAGCCTTCCTTGCCCTACCACAGTCCTGGTTGTGTATTGGGTCTGATAATACCCATCGTGAGCTTCATTCAATACTGGACACTTCTGAAAACTGAGTCAAAAATACACTTTGTTCTTTGTCATTTTCTTGTTCACCAACCTTCAGTGGTCTTCAGTGCCTATGAAAACCAGATTACGCTGCAATTCTAGCTTTAACTCTACATAGACTCCCCACCCTGCCCCCCAATAACCTATTCTTCAGCCAGTCTAAACTATTTTCCATTCCCTAAACAGGTCAGAAACTTTTCTGTTACTTGTATTACTTATCTTTAACTGTGCCTTTTTCTACTAGGGGTGAACCATCTCTTTGAACCTATGGTGCTAATCTTGTTCAAGTGCTAGTACTAAAAGTGAAGACTCATAACCCTATAGATTACAGATATTTCCAGGAAACTAGTTAGGAACTTCTAACTAGACTTCTTACTCAGAGTGTTAAAAATTATGTGTCCCTAGTCAGCACAAATTCTGTAATTATTGGTTCAAATAATCCTTTTTCCTAGAGTTTCGTCAAAGTGCTTTGCTCAGGTATTTTGACTAGTGCCCAATGGGAATACTGGCATTTTGTAACTGATTTATATGTGTCAACCTCTGATGATAAAGCCATGCAAATCTGAAGCCATTAAAACAATTAAGTCATACATTTGTCTTAATTTGTTAGGGCTGCCACAACAACCACAAACTGGGTGACTTAAAACAATAGAAATTTATTGTCTCAAAATTCTGGAGGTTAGAAGTGTGAAATCAAGTTGTTGGTAAGGTCATGTTTCCTCTGAAATTTATAGGGATGAATATATTTCATATCTTTCTTGTCTTCTTCTGGTGGCTTGCAAGCAATCATGATGTTCTTTGCCTCAGTTGTCACATGGCATTCTCCCTTCTGTCTGTTCCCATTCTCTCCTTCTGATAAAGACAACAATCATATTGAATTAGGGCCCACCCTAATCCAGTTTGGCCTCTTCTTTTTTTTTTCTTCATCATCATTATCATTTCTTGGAACATTTGCATCTATTCAGAAAAAGAAATAAAAAAAAACAAAAAGAAATTCATACATACCATACTCCCACCCCTCCCCCTCACCAATTACCAGCATTTCAATCTAAATTTATTTTAACATTTGTTCCCCCTATTATTCATCTTTATTCCTTATGTTTTACTCATCTGTTGATAAGGTAGATAAAAGGAACATCATACACAAGGTTTTCACAATCACAGTCACATTGTGAAAGCTATATCATTATACAGTCATCTTCAAGAAACGTGGCTACTGGAACACAGCTCCACATTTTCAGGCGGTTCCCTCCAGCCTCTCCATTACATCTTGACTAACAAGGTGATATCTATTTAATGCATAAGAATAACCTCCAGGATAACCTCTCGACTCTGTTTGGAATCTCTCAGCCCTTGACACTTTATTTTGTCTTATTTCACTCTTCCTCCTTTTTGGTCAAGAAGATTTTTTCAATTCCCTGATGCTGAGTCTCAGCTCATTCTAGGGTTTTTCTCAATCCCTTGATGCTGAGTCTCATGAGCAGGGGCATTATTAATTCGGTTTTGGGGCTCCTTCTCCTGAAACTGGCTGATGGTGATGTATTTGCCGTGACAAGGGTAGATTTTTAAATTTTTGTTGTAACAGGAGTATGTTTTTAGGATTTTGCTGGTTGGTCACAGCTGCTGTTGACCTGCGAACAAACTTAGATGGACATTGTGAGGGGCAGTGGTTTAGGAGGAAAATTAAAGAGGAGTGAGTTGTTAAGATTCAAGGGGCAAAGGGATGAAATGATGAAATAAGTTATTTTTGGAGAGTTCAGCATCTTTGGGTTTTAGAGCTTCTTTGGGATTGGAACAATTTGGAGGTTTTACGTTTCTGAAAAACAATCTTAATAAGCAACATTTTATAGAGCATTAGATATTTTTTAGGGTTTTTAGGAACATTGTTGCTTGGGATTTGCCATATTGTGGCACTTAGTAATATCTGACTGAAGTTTGCATAAGAGTAACCTCCAGAATAACCTCTCAACTGGATTTGAAATTTCTTAGCCATTGAAACTCTATTTCTTTTTCCCCTTTTGGTCAGTTCATCCACGTCAGGACTAGGCTCATCTTTGGAGCTTATGTTTCACAGTGCCAGGATCAGCTATATTCTGCGATGCCAGGGTTAGTCATATTTCACGCTGTCAGTGCCAGGTTTATATTCCTGGAAATCATGTCCCACTTAGGGGGTAAGTTTAGAGTTTGGCTTAGAGAGAGACCACAACTGAGCAACAGCAGAGATTTACTGGAGATGGCTCTTAGGCACTAATTTTAAGTAGGTTTAGTTTACTATTATAGAAATAAATTTCATAAAGGCAAGCCTTAAAATTGAGGCCTTGCCTCTCTCTCCAGCCAACACAACAAGCAAACTCACCACCCTCCCCCTGTCTATGTGGGACATGACTCCCAGGGGTGTGGACCTTCCTGGCAACGTGGGACAGAGATCCTGGAATGAGCTGAGACTCAGCATCAAGGGATTGAGAAAAACCCTAGAATGAGCTGAGACTCAGCATCAAGGGATTGAGAAAACCTTCTCCACCAAAAGGGGGAAGAGTGAAATGAGACAAAATGTCAATGGCTGAGAGATTCCAAACAGAGTCAAGAGGTTATCCTGGAGGTTATTCTTACACATTAAGTAGATATCACCTTGTTATTCAAGATGTAATGGAGAGGCTGGAGGGAACTGCCTGAAAATGTAGAGCTATGTTCCAGTAGCCATGTTCCTTGATGATGATTGAATAATGATATAGCTTTCACAATGTGACTGTGAAAACCTTGTGTCTGATGCTCCTTTTATCTACCTTGTCAACAGATGAGTAGAACATATGGAATAAAAATAAATAATAGGGGGAACAAATGTTAAAATAAATTTAGTTTGAAATGCTAGTGATCAGTGAAAGCGAGGGGTAAGGGGTATGGTATGTATAATCTTTTTTTTTCTGTTTTCGTTTTATTTCTTTTTCTGTTGTCTTTTTATTTCTTTTTCTGAATTGATGCAAATGTTCTGAGAAATGATGAATATGCAACTAAGTGATGATATTGTGAATTACTGATTATGTATGTAGAACGGAATGATCACATATTGTTTTAGTCCGTTTGTTAAATTTTTTTAAATTAATAAATAAAAAAAAATTGAGGCCTTGGCTACCTGGGAAATTTCTAATAGTAATATCTGCTTTTTAAAATTTAGGTTTTCTTGAAAGTCATTCTTAAAGTTATTCGTTACTATTTTTCTGAGTAAAGTAAAATTCTAAGTGTCAAGACTTGGTTTGAATGTCAGCTTGGTCTATGTTGGACCATAGGCAAGTTACTTGTAGTCACATCTTTTTTCTTAATTGAATTTTTTATTAGAGATAATTGAAGATTCATGTGTAGTTATAAGAAATAATATAGAGAGATCATTTGTATATTTTTCCCAGTTCCCCCAATGTTAATTTTCTTTCCATTTGATTTATTGTGGTAAAACATAAATAACATAAAAATCATTGTAACTATTTTTAAGTGAACAACTCTGTGACATTAAGTACCTTGACATGTTGTATAACTTTCACCACTATCTATTTCCAGGACATTTTCCATCATCCCAAACAAAAACTCGTATCCATTAAGCAATGACTCCTTGTTCTTCCTCTGCTCCGGTCCCTGCCCTGGTAAACCACTATCTGCTTTCTGACCATGAATTTGCTCATTCTAAGATATCATGTGAGAGAAAGCATAAAATATCTGTCCTTCTGTGTCTGGCTTATTTCATTCAACATAGTATCTTTGAGGTTAATATATGTTATAGTATGTATCAGCACTTCATTTCTTTTTATGGCTGAATAACATTCCATTGTAAGTGTCTATCACATTTTATTTATCTGTTCATCTATTGATGGACACTTGGGTTGCCTCATTTTTTGATTATTGTGAATAATACTTCTGTGAACACTGGTGTACAAATATCTATATGTATCCCTTTTTCAATTCCTTCGAATATATACCTAGAAGTGAGGTTACTGAGTCATATAATAGTTCTATTTTTTTTTTTTACTTTTTTATTGTGTAATATAATATATATATAAAGCAAAGAAAGAAAAAAAGCCGTAGTTTCAAAGCACTTTTCAATAAGTAGTTACAGGACAGATCACAGAGTTTGTCATGGGCTACCATACCATCCTCTCAGGCTTTTCCTCCTAGCTGCTCCAAAGTATAAGAGGCTAGAAGAAATAAATATTTTTTTATCATCACAATCAATTTTCCCCCTTTTTTTTGTGAAAAATAACATATATACAAAAAAGCAATAAATTTTAAAGCACAGCACAACAGTTAGTTGTAGAACAGATTTCAGAGTTTGGTATGGCTACAATTCCACAATTTTAGATTTTTACTTCTAGCTGTTCTAAGATACTGGAGGCTAAAAGAAATATCAACTTAATGATTCAGCAATCATATTCATTTGTTAAACCCTACCTACTCTGTATAACCCCACCATCACATTTGACCTTTCTGTCCCACTCTTTAGGGGCATTTGGTCTATAGCCATTTTAACTTTTTCATGTTGGAAGGGGCTGTCAATAATATGGGGTAGGGAGATGGAACTACATGATTTTCTGGAGAGGCTGGGCCCTCTAGGTTTCAGGACTTATCTGGTCCTGGAACATATACGGAGGTTGTAGGTTTCTGGAAAATTACCCTAGTGCATGGAACATTTGTAGAATTGTATATATTGCCCTAGATGTTCTTTAGGATTGGCTGGAATGGTCCTCATTGGGGTTTGGCAAGTTATGATAGGTAGCAACATCTAACTGAAATTTGTCTTAAGAGTGACCTCCAGAGTATCCTCTCAACTCTATTTGAACTCCCTCAGCCACTGATACTTTATTAGTTACACTACTTTTCCCCCTTTTGGTCAGGATGGAATTGTTGATCCCATGGTGCCAGGGTCAGACTCATTCCTGGAAGTCATCTCCCACACTGCCAGGGAGACTTTCACCCCTGGATGTCATGCCCACATAGTGGGGATAGAGTTATGATTTCACTTACAGAGTTGGGTTTAGAGAGATTGAGCAATAAAAGAGGTCCTCCAGAAGTAACTCTTAGGCACATCTATAGGTAGGCTAAGCTTCTCTGTTACCTACATAAGCTTCATAAGAGTAAACCTCAAATCAGGGGCTTTGCCTATTGATTTGGGTGTCCCTAATGTTTGACTCAGTATCAGGGGATTCCCTGACGGTCAAGTTTAATAGTTCTATATTTTTTCTCCCATTGTTCAAGGAACTTTGCCAATACTTTTTGGTTATCAGCTTCATATATTCTGGGATGTGTCCAGGCATTACCTTAAACTATACAGGATTAAAAGTCCTTATTCTTATTCTATTCTCCCTGTGTTTCAATTGTTCAATGAGCTATCCAGTCAGGCTGAGTTAGATTATGTGCAGAAAATTTAGGTTCCGTACAGAATATACCTTTCTTTCATCTCAAGGAGTAGGTGCTTTGACCCACTTATTGTTTAAGGGTGTGTTATTTAATCTCCATATATTTGTGAAAGTTCTGGTTCTTTGGTGGTTATTGATATCCAGCTTCATTCCATTGTGATAAGAGAAAGTGCTTTGAATAATTTCACTCTTTTAAAATTTATAAAGACCTGTTTTGTGCCCCAGCATATGATCTATTCTGGATAATGTTCCATGAGCACTAGAGAAGAGTATATATCCTGGTGTTTTGGGGTATAATGAACTATATATGTCTATTAGGTCTAATTCATTCATCAAGTTCTTTAACTTCTCTGTCTTTGTTGCTCTTCTGTCTGGTTGTTCTAGCTATAGAGGAGAGTGGTGTATTGAAGTCTCCTACTATTATTGTTGAAACATCTGTCACTCCTTTCAGTTTTGCCAATGCCTCATGTACTTTGGAGTGCCTTGATTGAGAGCATAAACATTTATGATTGTTACTTCTTCTTGGTGAATTGTCCCTTTAATTAATATATGTGTCTTCTTTGTTTCTTATGATGTCTTTACATTTAAAGTCTATTTAGTCCGATATTAGTATAGCTATTCCTACTTTCTTTTGGTTTCAACTTACGTGGAACATCTTTTTCCATCCTTTCACTTTCAATCTATTTGTATCCTTGTATCTAAGATGAATCTCTTGTAAATAGCATGTAGGTGGATTATATTTCTTCATCCATTCTGCCAGTCAGTATCCTTTAATTGATGAATTTAATCTGCTAATATTCAAAGTTATTAGTGAAAAGGCATTCCTTGAATCTACCATCTTATCTTCTGGATTTTGTCAGATCTATATATTCTTTTCCCTCTTTCTCTTTTTATCCTTTAAGTTACCCTTACTGGTACTCTTCATTTCTGTGCCTTCCTCCAGACCTCTCTCTCTCCTGTCCTTTTTTTCTTTTTTTGAATGCTGCATTGCGGGATCACATTTCATTCTTTTTCCATGTGGATATCCCTTTGCTGCGGCAGCATTTGTTGAATTTTTTGTTTCTTTGTTTTTTTTTTTGTTGTTGTTGATTTCTTTGTTTGGGAAGTGCATAGGCCAAGAATCAAATCTCAGTCTCCCACATGGCAGGTGAGAATTCTACCACTGAACTACCCTCGTACCCCCCTGTCTTTTATTTCAACTGGCAGAACTTCCTTTAGTATTTCTTGTAGGGCTAGTCTCTTGTTGATAAATTCTTTCAGGTTTGTTTGTCTGACAATTTTAATCTCTCCCTATGTTTTGAAAGACAATTTGACTGGGTACAGGATTTTTGGCGGGAAGTATTTCTCTTTCAGCATCTTAAATGTATCATACCACTCCCTTCTTGCCTCCATAGTGCCACTTTAATCGTCTGAATTCAGTCTTATGTGGTTACCCTTGTATGTAGTAGATTGTTTTTATCTTGCTGCTTTCAGGATTTTCTGCTTCTCTTCAACATTTGACAGACTGATTAGTATGTATCTTGGGAAAGGTCTATTTGGATTTATTCTATTTGGAGTTTGTTGAGTTTCTTTGATTTGCATATTTATGTTCTTTATAAGGGTTGGAAGCTTTCCTCCATTATATCCTCAACTACTCTTCCTAGCCCTTTACTCTTCTCCTTCTGGAACTCCAATGATTCTTATATTTGTGCTCTCTGTTTTGTCCATCATTTCCCTGAGATCCGATTCAAATTTTTCATCTTTTTTGCTATTTGCTGTTTTGAGTTTTCAAAATAAGTTGTCCTGTCCTCTAGTTCACTTATTTTTTTCCTTCTGCCTCTTCAAATCTGCTGTTGTTTGTCTCTGGTATGTTTTTTTATTTGGTCTACAGCATCTTTAAACTCTGTGATAGTTGCTGTTTTTCTATTTATTCTTTCAAATTCCTCTTTATGCTCTTCTAGTGTCTCCTTGATCTCCTTTGTGTCATTTGCCATGCCATTTATTTTATTTGGTAGAGTTATATGAATATCTTTGATTAGTTGTTCCAATGTCTGTGTCTTTTCTGGTGTTTTAATTTGGTCATTAGGCTGGGCTATATCTGTGTGTATTATGATATGTTTAGTGATCTTCTGTCTTTGCAGCATGTAAATATCTTGATTGGTTTGCTCTGGAAGTTGATTTCCTTCAGAAGTCTAAAGCCTTGTATTTGTGGGATGGATGTGGAGCAGGATGCAGGGCGTGGGGCAGAGCATATTAGTGCAGTGATGTGTTGCAGTGCAGATATAAGCACAGGTAGGGGATGCTATGCTGGTGCCTGTGAGTGTGGTTGCCCAGTGTTGGGGATGATGTGGTTGTTGGGTGCACAGGTCTGGGGGCCTGGGCCCTGGTGTGTGCTGGTTGAGGGCACGTAGCCCTTTGTGTGCATGCACAGAGCTCCAGTAGTTCTATTTAACTTCCTGAGGAATTGCCAAACTGTTTTCCACAGTGGCTGTACCATTTTGCATTCCTACCAGCAATGACCTAGGGTTCCTATTTTCTCCACATCCTCAACAGTACTTATTTTCCTTTTTTTTTTTTTTAGTCATAGCCATTCTAGTAAGTGTAAAATGGTATTATATAAATGGGATAATACAGTATTAAACCTCTGTGATTTTCATTCAGATTGTTGCATATATCAGTGATTTGTACCCTTTTATTGCTGAGTAATATTCCATGGTATGGATATACCACTGACTGTTTAACCTTTAATCTGTTGAAAGACATCTGGGATAATTCCAGTTTTTTGGCTATTATAAATAAAGTTGCTCTGAATATTTGTGTACAGGTTTTGTATGAACATAAGTTTTCATTTCTCTGGGATATATGTCCAGGAGTACAATTGCTAGATCATATATATGGTAATTGCATGTTCATTTTTTTAAGAAACTGCCAAATTGTTTTCCAAAGTAACTGTATGTTCTTCATTTCCACCTGCTTATATTAGTAGTGATCCAGTTTCTTTGCATTCTCTTCAGCATTTGGTGTGTCAGTATTTTTTATTTTAGTCATTCTGATAGGTATGCAGTGATATCACATTGTGATTTTAATTTGCATTTCCCGTATGACTAATGATGTTGAACATCTTTTCATGTATGTATTTGCTATTTGTATATCCTCTGCTGTGAAATATCCTTTCGTGTCTTTTGCCCATTTAAAAAAATTTTTATTGATAAAACCAAACAGCATACAAACATGAACATTCTTAACATATGAACATTCCATACTTGATGTGCAATCAATGGCTCACAGTATCATCACGTAGTTGTATATTCATCACCATGATCATTTCCTAGAACATTTGCATCATTCCAGAAAAAGAAATAAAAAGAAAAAAGAAGAAACTCATACATACCATGCCCCATACCTCTTCCTCTCATTGACCACTAATATTACCCTCTACCCAACTTATTTTAACATTTGTTCCGCCTATTATTTATTTTTAATCCATATTTTTTACTCATCTGTCCATACCGTAGATAAAAGGAGCATCAGACACAAGGTTTTCACAATCACAGTCACATTGCGAAAGCTATATCATTATACAATCATTTTAAAGAAACATTTGCCCATTTTCTAATTGGATTATTTGAACATTTTGCTGTTGAGAGTTCTTTTGTATAATCTAGATACTAGTCCTTTGTTGGATATGTGGTATTTAGTTTTCTTTGGCTGCTCATGCAAATTCCATACAATGGACTGGCTTAAACAATAGGAATTTTTTTTTTAACTTTTTAAATTAAAATATCATGTATACAAAGCAGAGAAGGTCAAGAAGATTTTCTCAATCCATTGATGCTGGGTCCTATCTCATCCTGGGATTTCTGTCCAACATTGCCAGAGAGATTTATACCCCTGGGAATCATGTCCCACATAGTGGGGGAGGGCAATGAGTTTACTTGCCATGTTGACTTAGAGAGAGAGGTCATATCTGAGCAACAAAAGAGGTTCTCTGGGGGTGACTCTTAGGCCTAATTTTAAGTTGGTTTAGCCTATCTTTTGCAGGGATAAGTTTCATAGGGCGAGCTCCAAGATCGAGGCCTCTGCCTATTGATTTGGTTGTCTTCACTGCTTGAGAGAATATCAGGAATTCTCCAAATGGGGAAGTTGAATATTTCCCCTTTTCTCCCCATCCCCAGAAAGGGACTTTGCAATTACTTCTTTATTCATTGCCAAGGACCATTTTTTTTTAAACATTTTTTTATTAATTAAAAAAATTAACAAACAAAACATTTAGATATCATTCCATTCTACATATACAATCAGTAATTCTTAATATCATCACATAGTTGCATATTCATCATTTCTTAGTACAGTTGCATCGATTTAGAAAAAGAAATAAAAAGACAACAGAAAAAGAAATAAAATGATAATAGAGAAAAAAAACTATACATACCATACCCCTTACCCATCACTTTCATTTACCACTAGCATTTCAAACTGAATTTATTTTAACATTTGTTCCCCCTATTATTTATTTTTATTCCATATGTTCTACTCTTCTGTTGATATAGTAGCTAAAAGGAGCATCAGACATAAGGTTTTCACATTCACAGAGTCTCATTGTGAAAGCTATATCATTGTTCAATCATCATCAATAAACATAGCTACTGGAACACAGCACTACATTTTCAGGCAATTCCCTCCAGCCTCTCCACTACATCTTGAACAAAAAGGTGATATCTACTTAATGCGTAAGAATAACCTCCAGGATAACCTCTCGACTCTGTTTGGAATCTCTCAGCCATTGACACTTTGTCTCATTTTACTCTTCCCCCTTTTGGTCGAGAAGTTTCTCTCAATCCCTTGATGTTAATTCTCAGCTCATTCTAGGGTTTTTCTCAGTCCCTTGATGCTGAGTCTCAGCTCATTCCAGGATCTCTGTCCCACGTTGCAAGGACCATTTTTTAAAAGGCCTTTTATTTGGTATGTCCCAGGGATGGTCCTTTTTTTTTTTTTGAGATGGTACTTCTTGATGCTTTCTAATGCTTTAATCTTCTTCTATTCCTGAACCATTGCTTTCTGTTTCTTTGTATGTTTTGTGATCTTTTGCTCATACCTAGAATTTTGATATTTTAATGTGCTATCATTGGAACTCTGGGGCAAATGTTCTTCAAGTTTTTATCCAGTGAGTGTTAATGACAGAACTTTCCTTGAATACTAGGAGCTAACAACAACAACAAAAAAAGGGCGCCCATGCCCCGCAGCAGCCGACCCGCCCACCCTCCTTCTCCCCTCTCTTCCCCCTCCTGCTCCGCCGGCTCTCCAACCACCACGGAGCCCTCTTCCCCCGCCTTCACCGGCTCCTCCGCCACCAGCCTCGACAGCCTTGCTGCCCTCACCTTTCCTCCTCCAGAACAGCTACTGGGGGAGTGGAGACAATACAGAGCAGCTCCCGGAGCCACGACGGAGATCAAAGGGACGGTGTACCCCATCCTGGAACGGCTGACTGTCTGGGAGAACCAGCTCTGGTGAGAACACCGAGGGACGCGGGCTTTCCTGGGCGGGACAGCAAGCGGCCAGAGTCCCTCCCTTCCTTCTTCCCAGGCCAGCTGGCAGAATTGGGCAGGCAGTGTCCCCTTGGGCCGCGGCGGCTGGTGTCCCCACCACGCGAGGCTCCCCAGACCAACTGAAAGAGTTGGGTCAGAAATCCCCAGACTGTGGAGAACGGTGACCAGGGGGTCCCTTCCAAACACGTGACTCCCTGGTCCGCCTGGGAACAGTGCACTCTCCTGGGCTGCGACAGCTGGCGCCCTTCCGCCACGCTTGGCGCCCCGGGCCGACTAGGAAATTTGATTGGGCGCTCTCACGTGCTGCGGCAGCCGGCGACCCTCCCCGCGTTCGGACCCCCGGGCCGGCTGGCACTCTTCCAAGACGCTTCGGCTGTCAAACCTCCCCTACGGCGAGAGTTTTCCAGAGTTAAAGGACCCACAGCAACTTTTACTGGTGGATCCCGTATACAAACGTGTGCCACGAGCGCCACCTACTGGGCAGGATAAGAAAAACAGAACCCAGAGATTTCACAGAAAAATCTTACAACCTGTGGGGTCCAACACTCAGGGAAATCTGACTAAATGCCCAGACGCCAGCAGAAGATAACGGATCATGCTCATAAAATTGAAAATATGGCCCAGTCAAAGGAACAAACCAATAGTTCAAATGAGATACAGGAGCTGAAACAACTAATGCTGAATATACAAACAGAAATGGAAAACCTCTTCAAAAACGAAATCGATAAATTGAGGGAGGACATGAAGAAGACATGGGCTGAACAAAAAGAAGAAATAGAAAAACTGAAAAAACAAATCACAGAACTTATGGGAGTGAAGGATAAAGTAGAAAAGATGGAAAAAACAATGGATACCTACAATGATAGATTTAAAGAGACAGAAGATAGAATTAGTGATTTGGAGGATGGAACATCTGAATTCCAAAAAGAAACAGAAACTATCGGGAAAAGAATGGAAAAATTTGAACAGGGTATCAGGGAACTCAAGGACAATATGAACTGCACAAATATACGTGTTGTGGGTGTCCCAGAAGGAGAAGAGAAGGGAAAAGGAGGAGAAAAACTAATGGAAGAAATTATCACTGAAAATTTCCCCACTCTTATGAAAGACCTAAAATTACAGATCCAAGAAGTGCAGCGCACCCCAAAGAGATTAGACCCAAATAGGCGTTCCCCAAGACACTTATTAGTTAGAATGTCAGAGGTCAAAGAGAAAGAGAGGATCTTGAAAGCAGCAAGAGAAAAACAATCCATCACATACAAGGGAAACCCAATAAGACTATGTGTAGATTTCTCAGCAGAAACCATGGAAGCTAGAAGACAGTGGGATGATATATTGAAGTTACTAAAAGAGAAAAACTGCCAACCAAGACTACTATATCCAGCAAAATTGTCCTTCAAAAATGAGGGAGAAATTAAAACATTCTCAGACAAAAAGTCACTGAGAGAATTTGTTACCAAGAGACCAGCTCTGCAAGAAATACTAAAGGGAGCACTAGAGTCAGATATGAAAAGACAGAAGAGAGAGGTATGGAGAAGAGTGTAGAAAGAAGGAAAGTCAGATATGATATATATAATACAAAAGACAAAATGGTAGAGGAAAATATTATCCAAACAGTAATAACTCTAAATGTTAATGGACTGAATTCCCCAATCAAAAGACATAGACTGGCAGAATGGATTAAAAAACAGGATCCTTCTATATACTGTCTACAGGAAACGCATCTTAGACCCAAAGATAAATATAGGTGGAAAGTGAGAGGTTGGGAAAAGATATTTCATGCAAATAACAACCATAAAAGAGCAGGAGTGGCTATACTAATATCCAACAAATTAGACTTCAAATGTAAAACAGTTAAAAGAGACAAAGAAGGACACTATATACTAATAAAAGGAACAATTAAACAAGAAGACAGAACAATCATAAATATTTATGCACCGAACCAGAATGCCCCAAAATACGTGAGGAATACACTTCAAACACTGAAAAGGGAAATAGACACATATACCATAATAGTTGGAGACTTCAATTCCCCACTCTCATCAATGGACAGAACATCTAGACAGAGGATCAATAAAGAAATAGAGAATCTGAATATCACTATAAATGAGCTAGACTTAACAGACATCTATAGGACATTACATCCCACAACAGCAGGATACACCTTTTTCTCAAGTGCTCATGGATCATTCTCAAAGATAAACCATATGCTGGGTCACAAAGCAAGTCTTAACAAATTTAAAAAGATTGAAATCATACACAACACTTTCTCGGATCATAAAGGAATGAAGTTGGAAATCAATAATAGGCGGAGTGCCAGAAAATTCACAAATACTTGGAGGCTCAACAACACACTCTTAAACAACGAGTGGGTCAAAGAAGAAATTGCAAGAGAAATTAGTAAATACCTCGAGGCGAATGAAAACGAAAACACAACATATCAAAACTTATGGGACGCAGCAAAGGCAGTGCTAGGAGGGAATTTTATTGCCCTAAATGCCTATATCAGAAAAGAAGAAAAGGCAAAAATGCAGGAATTAACTGTCCACTTGGAAGAACTGGAGAAAGAACTGCAAACTAATCCCAAAGCAAGCAAAAGGAAAGAAATAACAAGGATTAGAGCAGAAATAAATGAAATTGAAAACATGAAAACAATAGAGAAAATCAATAAGACCAGAAGTTGGTTCTATGAGAAAATCAATAAGATTGATGGGCCCTTAGCAAGATTGACAAAAAGAAGAAGAGAGAGGATGCAAATAAGTAAGATCAGAAATGGAAGAGGAGACATAACTACTGACCTCACAGAAATAAAGGAGGTAATAACAGGATACTATGAACAACTTTACGCTAATAAATACAACAATTTAGATGAAATGGACGGGTTCCTGGAAAGACATGAACAACCAACTTTGACTCAAGAAGAAATAGATGACCTCAACAAACCAATCACAAGTAAAGAGATTGAATTAGTCATTCAAAAGCTCCCTAAAAAGAAAAGTCCAGGACCAGACGGCTTCACATGTGAATTCTATCAAACATTCCAGAAGGAATTAGTACCAACTCTCCTCAAACTCTTCAAAATAATCGAAGTGGAGGGAAAACTACCTAATTCATTCTATGAAGCCAACATCACCCTCATACCAAAACCAGGCAAAGATATTACAAAAAAAGAAAACTACAGACCAATCTCTCTAATGAATATAGATGCAAAAATCCTCAATAAAATTCTAGCAAATCGTATCCAACAACACATTAAAAGAATTATACATCATGACCAAGTAGGATTCATCCCAGGTATGCAAGGATGGTTCAACATAAGAAAATCAATTAATGTAATACACCATATCAACAAATCAAAGCAGAAAAATCACATGATCATCTCAATTGATGCAGAGAAGGCATTTGACAAGATTCAACATCCTTTCCTGTTGAAAACACTTCAAAAGATAGGAATACAAGGGAACTTCCTTAAAATGATAGAGGGAATATATGAAAAACCCACAGCTAATATCATCCGCAATGGGGAAAAATTGAAAACTTTCCCCCTAAGATCAGGAACAAGACAAGGATGTCCACTATCACCACTATTATTCAACATTGTGTTAGAAGTTCTAGCCAAAGCAATTAGACAAGAAAAAGAAATACAAGGCATCAAAATTGGAAGTAAAACTATCACTGTTTGCAGACAATATGATACTATACGTCGAAAATCCGGAAAAATCCACAACAAAACTACTAGAGCTAATAAATGAGTACAGCAAAGTAGCAGGCTACAAGATCAACATTCAAAAATCTGTAGCTTTTCTATACACTAGTAATGAACAAGCTGAGGGGGAAATCAAGAAACGAATCCCATTTACAATCGCAACTAAAGGAATAAAATACCTAGGAATAAATTTAACCAAAGAGACAAAAAACCTATATAAAAAAACTACAAAAAACTGCTAAAAGAAATCACAGAAGACCTAAATAGATGGAAGGGCATACCGTGTTCATGGATTGGAAGACTAAATATAATTAAGATGTCAATCCTACCTAAACTGATCTACAAATTCAATGGAATACCAATCAAAATCCCAACAACTTATTTTTCAGAATTAGAAAAACCAATAGGCAAATTTATCTGGAAGGGCAGGGTGCCCCGAATTGCTAAAAACATCTTGAGGAAAAAAAAACGAAGCTGGAGGTCTCGTGATGCCGGACTTTAAGGCATATTATGAAGCCACAGTGGTCAAAACAGCATGGTATTGGCATAAAGATAGATATATTGACCAATGGAATCGAATAGAGTGCTCAGATATAGACCCTCTCATCTACGGACATTTGATCTTTGATAAGGCAGTCAAGCCAACTCACCTGGGACAGAACAGTCTCTTCAATAAATGGTGCCTAGAGAACTGGACATCCATATGTAAAAGAATGAAAGAAGACCCGCATCTCATACCTTATACAAAAGTTAACTCAAAATGGATCAAAGATCTAAACATTAGGTCTAAGACCATAAAACAGTTAGAGGAAAATGTAGGGAGATATCTTATGAATCTTACAACTGGAGGTGGTTTTATGGACTTTAAACCTAAAGCAAGAGCACTGAAGAAAGAAATAAATAAATGGGAGCTCCTCAAAATTAAACACTTTTGTGCATCAAAGAACTTCATCAAGAAAGTAGAAAGACAGCCTACACAATGGGAGACAATATTTGGAAATGACATATCAGATAAAGGTCTAGTATCCAGAATATATAAAGAGATTGTTCAACTCAACAACAAAAAGACAGCCAACCCAATTACAAAATGGGAAAAAGACTTGAACAGACACCTACCAGAAGAGGAAATACGGATGGCCAAGAGGCACATGAAGAAATGCTCAATGTCCCTGGCCATTAGAGAAATGCAAATCAAAACCACAATGAGATATCATCTCACGCCCACCAGAATGGCCATTATCAACAAAACAGAAAATGACAAGTGCTGGAGAGGATGCGGAGAAAGAGGCACACTTATCCACTGTTGGTTGGAATGTCAAATGGTGTAACCACTGTGGAAGGCAGTTTGGCGGTTCCTCAAAAAGCTGAATATAGAATTGCCATACGACCCAGCAATACCATTGCTAGGTATCTACTCAAAGGACTTAAGGGCAAAGACACAAACGGACATTTGCACACCTATGTTTATAGCAGCGTTATTTACAATTGCAAAGAGATGGAAACAGCCAAAATGTCCATCAACAGAAGAATGGCTAAATAAACTGTGGTATATATGTACGATGGAATATTATGCAGCTTTAAGACAAGATAAACTTATGAGGCATGTAATAACATGGATGGACCTAGAGAATATTATGCTGAGTGAGTCCAGCCAAAAACTAAAGGACAAATACTGTATGGTCCCACTGATGTGAACGGACATTCGAGAATAAACTTGGAATATGTCATTGGTAACAGAGTCCAGCAGGAGTTAGAAACAGGGTAAGATAATGGGTAATTGGAGCGGAAGGGATACAGACTGTGCAACAGGACTAGATACAAAAACTCAAAAATGGACAGTACAATAATACCTAATTGTAAAGTAATCATGTTAAAACACTGAATGAAGCTGCATCTGAGCTATAGGGTTTTTTTTGTTGTTGTTTTTTACTATCATTACTACTTTTATTTCTTTTCTCTATATTAACATTTTATATCTTTTTCTGTTGTGTTGCTAGTTCCTCTAAACCGATGCAAATATACTAAGAAACGATGATCATGCATCTATGTGATGATGTTAAGAATTACTGAGTGCATATGTAGAACGGTATGATTTCTAAATGTTGTGTTAATTTCTTTTTTTTATTTTTTTTTTTTTATTTTTTTCTTTCTTTCCATTAATAAAAAAATAAAAAAATTAAAAAAAAAAAAGAAGAAGAAGAAGAAAGAAAGAAAACACCTTTCTCATTCTTTACAGAATGGCTTGTGTGAGTGTTCTCCTTTAGAGTTTATCTATACAGTGAGTTTAGAGAATAGATTAGATTCAGGCCAAAGAGTAGGTCCTTATTGATCCTTTCTGCATATGTCTTGTCTTTATTATGTGCATATAGTCCTGGGAATTTCTCTGTTTACACAGATAAGAATGTCCCTTGTTTCCTACGAAATAGTTTCCTCTCAGTCTTGGGCACTATATTGTATATTGTGCAGCAAGTAATCCCTTGCCCCAGGTAACCACTGGGCTGCTCTCCCATAGTTTTCTGTAGGAGCACTTTGGTAAGATGAGCTGCCTCACCGGGAAAGTTCTGGGATGGTGAATCCCTCAGGTCACCACAAGACAGATTGCGCTGGATATGCGTGCTCCCAGAATTACTTTACTCCCTCTGAACCAAGACCAGGGACCCATACTGGGAGTGTGGGCTGCATGACAGCTGAGCTGATGAGGAGATGGGGAAGGGTCCAGCCAGATATCATAAAAGCCTGCTGTTTTTAAGTTATCTTTTTCTTGATTCAGCACTCGCCCTGTTACTGCAGTTTTTAAACTGTTTTCTGGAATGTTGAGAAAGATGTCTCTGCCAGTTCTTGCTGGTTGTTCAAAGCTTCTGTGTGGGGACAGACTCTGAAGTGCTTCACTCCACCTGGTTGATCAGAGAGGGGCTCTGTGGATCAATATTGGGGTTCTCTATTCTGTTCCATTGATTCATGTATCTCTCCCTCTCATAATACCATACTGTGTTGAGCACTGTAGCTATGTAGTAAGCATTATATTGTGTAGACTATTTCTTCCCATTTTATTCTTCTTTTTAAAGATTGCTTTAGTTATTTGAGTGTATTTTTCTTTCCATTAAAATTTTAGAATAAGCTCGTCTATATCTACAAAAAAAATTGGTATTTGATAGGTATTTCATTAAACCTGTAAATCAAGTTGGGGAAAACTGACATCTTATTCAGTTGATTTTTTCAATCCATGAACATAATCTGTCTCTGCATTTATTCAGGTCCTCTTTACTTTCTTTCATCAGCATTTTACATGCAGATCTTATATATTTTTTGATTAATGTGTACCTAAGTATTTAATTTTCTTTGTAGTGATTATAATTGTCTTGCTTTTAATTTTGGTTCCTGCATGTTCATTGTTAGTATATAAGCATGGAAATGATTTTTTTGTGTTGATCTTTTATTTGTGACCTTGTTGTTATTATTTCTAGGAACTTTCGTATAGATTCTTTGAATTTTCCATGTAGACAATCATATGTCATTTGCAAATGTGATAGTTTTATTTCTTCTTTTCTAATTTGTTTACCTTTTTTTTTTATGACTCTGGAAAGTTAATTGGAAGTTGTATGTGCATGGTGTTGCTTATCAACTGGCAAATTACATTATAGGGAGAGTGTGCAGGGAGCCAGCTCTCTATACTGGGGACTTCCAAGTGACAGGTTGTATAGAATTTTTTTTCTGACATCTTGTGTTTTTCCAGAACATCATCTTCTAATTGTCTGTCTGGAAGGCGGATGTCCAGCTCCCTGTACTTGGTCATCAAGATGGAATGAAAATTCCAGGCTTTCAGTTTATTCCCTGTCTTCATCACCTGCCATCCCCTCTACCACATGTAGTCTCTGAGTTAGAAGCTCCTTCAGGTCAGTTTCACAAGGGTGGTTCATAGCTACAGAATATTTGTTTGCTGGAATGGGTGGTATACCTTTTAATTTCTCTTTCTGACCCTATTACAATATCTAGAACTTACAGTACTGTGATGAAGAAGAATGGTGAGTGTGGCTATCCTCACTTTATTTCCAATCTTACAGGGAAAGCATTCAAAATTTCACCATTAAGTGTGATGTTAACTGTGGATTTTTTGTACATGTTCTTTAGCAACTTGTACTCATATAAATATATTTGGCATGGGCAGGTACCACCCAAAATATTTTTAAATATTAAGCTTAAATGGCATTTATTCTGTAATCCTTTTCCGGATTCCTCTAGGCAGAATTATATATACTCATGTTCCAATAGCATTCTGCCTAAACTACTATTATTGAGCAGTCAATTATATTGTTGTTGGTTTGTGTTCACCTATCCTTTATTCTACTTCCCCAGACACACAAACCCTCTAAAAGGGCAAAGTCTGTTCCATTTATCTTTACATCATTAGCTTAGTGTCATGTACTTGGCACCATGGAATTGTTTGATTGAATGAAGGAGTGACTGAATGAACAAGAAAAAGAGAACCCTCTCTCTCCCAGAGTTTTTTTTTTTTTTTAATATTCCCTATATTCTCTCCCAGAGTTTTAACATATTTTTAGTGACAAGAGTCACTAAAATAGATAGGAAAAAAATTCGTAGACCCTCCATTCAATGCTATTCTGAGAAGTTGGACAAATTACTAAATATTTCTGAGCCTCAGTTCCCCTATCTGTGAAATTAGGTTAATAATAACCCACCTGAACAAATTGAGTGAGGTAATAGATGTCAGTTGTTAGCATGATAGCAAGCATCTAGTAGGCACTGAAAAGTTAGTTTTTTATTTTCTTTAAGTTTTAAGTAGTAAAAGAGATAATTATTGTAAAAGCACTTTGTAAATTGTATTAAGTTATTTCAAATATTGTTCATATTTGTCTTAAAACCACTTAAACCAATTTTGATTATGTTGCTTAAGGAAAAAAATAGGGAAATGAGAAAATGGAGAAAGTTTATATAACTTTTGTGGAATAATACCCTGTGCCAGAAATTATGGTCAACACTTTACATGCATTATCCCATTGAATCCTTTCAACAATCCAATAAAGCACTTTTTTTCCTCTGAAGAATTATTTCTTGGTTCTTAAATTATATTTTTCCTATCCCTACTTATTCTGAAAAACCCTTAGGAGTGGGGCTAATCCAGTTTAAAGCAGACTTCAGACTCCGTGTAAATATGGGAAATAACTTATTATTTTCAAACTACCCATCTTAGTATGTGGGGACTGTACTCTTAAGCCCGTCGTCTTTTTCACTTTTTTTCCCCCTCAGCAAACTGTAGTGATGATATTTACTTTGTATTTCCTGTCTTTAGGAGTACATTAGCTGTCCCAATTATATTCGGTTCTTCAGTTGTATGCAGTTAATCAAATAAAAGTAATGAATTTGTGTGCTGTCTATGGCACATCAGTTTTCTTCAACAAATATCACCAATAAAGCTTGAGTTGATTTTTTTTTTTTTTTTTTTTTTTTTTGCTTTTTTTGCTTTACATGGGTGGGCAGGCACTGGGAAATGAACCCGGGTCTCCAGCATGGCAGGCGAGAACTCTGCCACTGAGCCACTGTGGCCCACCCTTGAGTTGATTTTTGAAAGAGGAGAAAAGCAGCAGACTATGTACACTTGGATTTAGTGTTTCTCAAAACCTTAAATTGATTAGGCTGAGACCAATTTTTGTTAGTTCTGTTTCTGGTTTTTACATTTTATTATGTATTATTTAAGGCATTTGAGGAGATTAAATCATCAAGTAACCTCTTATCCACCATCCAGCAAGTTAAAAGATTTCTACTTCAGTTGAAGGCCCCTGGGTTTCACCTTCTTGATTATAAATCCCTCCCCATCCCTCAGAGGTAACCATTAATGAATTAGATGTTTCCTGGCTTATATTTTCTGTCAGCCTGTTAGTGTATTGGAATCTCATCATGGCAGAGTTCCTATGGAAGGTTAAGATAGAAATGGCTCTTTGTTACATTTTCTTTTTGGTTCACAGTCTAGTTCAGTTCAGTGCCCTGTCAGAGATACTTGTACACAATAGGTGCCCCAAAATATTTGTTGAATGTCTATCTGGTACCCATGTGCTTCTAGTTGAACATATATAGTACAAATATTATATCATTTTTAAGTGGAATTAAAGCTACATAATCTTTTGGGTTAGGATTGTTGTGTGTTTTACTAATAAATAGACACCTATGGCAGGCTAAAAGTTTTCTTAGAGACAGTGAAACTGAGGAGCAAACTTGAGTTTGGAGCATTTATCTCTAACTGCATACAGTGTAATTAGCTGCCTTAGTTAATTGAGACTTGGAAACAGGACAAGCAGAATAAGAAAGATGTAGAGACATTACATTCCTGGTTCAGGAAAAAGAGTTGTAAATTTTGAAACAAAGGGTGATCCTGGAAGGGTCTGACTCTTGGCAAGGAGTATTGAAACAAACAGTGCAATATTTACAGGGTAGTGGTGAAGGACCTGACCTCCATTAATTATTGCTGAAAATGAAATCTTTCTTTCAAGGCCATAATAGCAGCAGCAGCAGCTGGCGCTGCTCCACCACCACTGCTGTCTGAGCTCGGTGCCTGCCAGTAGTGGCCAGAGCAGGAAATGATTCCATGGCACAAGACGTATATAGGGAAGGACTCATTCGGGCTCGGGCTAAGTGGTTGCACAGGTGTGGGTGTCACTTTAAAGACCTGCTTGTTGGAGGAGGAGCAGCTTCCTGAGGATCAGGTGCGTGTCTGAACGGATGAGCTCATCCTTCCAACAAGACCTGCCTGAGACGCTGAGTGAATGTTTTCCTAATTGCAAGTCCTGCAGCTGGGAGAAGCAGGAAATGGTTGGCGCTTCAAGCACTTTGTGAGTAGCAAAAAAAATAGAAACATTGCTGAAAATCTTTTTGAATGTTGTAGCTGGGAATATCATGTTGAACCCACACATACATACTCAGTCTTTTTATAAGCTGAGGATTGTAGTAAAGTTTATCATGGGTTGAGGGAAAGTATGTGCTTAAAGCTTTGGCGATTCTAGTTTTATTCTGGTAATTGTTTTGGAAGTGACTTACTAAATTTGTTTCCTGAACTGTGTTGACTGATTTCATTGCTTTGGAAAATAAGAATCCTGGGCCTCCTTTTTTTTTCAAGATCTTTATGGCTTTTTTTGTAGCTTTGGTTGATGGAATTGTCCTACCTCTGAAGGCCATCGTGTTCATTTCCAGAACTCCTAAGCATGGTCCTATTTTGTCTTGCTTTAATTTGCCTAAACAAACTATTCACTTTAAGTTAGATTCTTAAAAAGTGGAATTGATTTAGAGAATAAATATTAATTATTTGCCTTTTTAAATTAAAATTTTTTCAGGGATAACTATAGATTCCCATGGAGTTGTATGATATAATAGAGAGAGATCTGGTCTACCCTTTACCCAGTTTCCCCCAGTGGTGACATCTTGCAAAGCTGTAGTGTGCAGTATTGCAACCAGGATATTGGCATTGATATAGTTGAGATACTGAACATTTCCTTCACCACCACTATCCTTCAAGTTGTCCTTTTATAGTCACACCTATTTCCCTTTACCTTCTCCTTAACCCCTGGCAACCACTACATGAAAAATATATTTTTAGCAGAGAAATTGTATGTACAATCTTGAGTAGTTTTGTATTGACAGATCCACATGGTTCTATGAAAAGAGCCTCAGGCTGCAATAAGAGATTTTGTTCGCTGTAGGTCAAGCCCTAGGCTGTAATAGGAAATTTTGATTCATCGTAGCAACTTGACTTTGGACAAATAATTTTTATTTCTGTTTCAGTTTCTTCATCCAGAAAATAGAATAATTTTAAATATTTCTATCTAAAACCTTTTTTATAGGACTGTTGAGAACCTGTAAAGTTCTTTGAAAAAATAAGAGAACATATTATTAGTAGCAAAGAAAATAGTTTTCAAACTAGAAAGTATATAGCAAATTGTAAGGTAGAAACTATAGCCCAGTATGATAAGAATAAACATTTTAAAATAAATTCAAGTCTCAGGCTCAATTGAATTACATTTCAGAGCCACTGTTGTTAATCTTTGAGAAACCAGAAAGACAGAGAGAAATAAATGTCCCAAATTTCAAAAAAAGGAAAAGAAAGTAGTTGGGAACTACAGGCCTATAAAATTGATGTTAAGTCACCAGAAAATTAAATTATAAATGCTCTGACAGATGATATGCAGTATTAAGAAAAATTATTGATTTATCATAAGTTCTATTTCTATTTTTAAATTCTATTACTGCTATTTCTATTTAGAATTATGAACTTTGTTGATCAGGGGATTGTTATAGATGTTATGAACCATAATAGCATAAGTTTCACACTTTCATGATATATTTGTGGCTGATATGTAGTGAAATATGGTTTGATTGGTTGGTTAAGTGACTGTGTATAACATTGAATAACTCTACTACTCAGTATCTTGATTTCACGGGAAGGAATGTCTCTGGTGAATTATCTTTGGGTTTGGGTAGTGTAAACTGAAAAAAGCCTGTTAATCAGATATGTAAATATTGCAAAGCTGTAGGGTAGTTAATATGACAGATGATGAATAAAGCTTCGAAAATTATATACATTGGATGACTTCCTGGGTCCAAATTAAAATTAAATTAAATTTTAAATGGATGAGTTTCAAGCTGTTAATTTTTTTTTTAATTTTTATTGATACAGCAATGTACAAGCACCTATGTTCTTTTTTTTTTAATTTATTTTTTTAAACATAACAACATACAAACATGAACAGTCCCCCATAGGATCATCCCATTCTTAGTATATAATCAATAACTCACAATATCATCACATAGCTGTATATTCATCACCATGATCATTTTTTAGAACATTTGCATCAATTCAGAAAAACATATAAAAAGAAAAAAGAAAAAACTCATATATACCATATCCTTTATCCCTCCTCTCATTGATTGCTATTATTTCCATCTACCCAATATATTTTAGCCTTTGTTTCCCCTATTTTTTTCCTATATCCCTTATCACTCCCTTTCATTGATCACTAGCATTTCAATCTACTAAATTCATTTTAACATTTGTTCCTCCTATTATTTATTTATTTTTAATCCATACGCTTTGCTCATCTGTCCATACTGTAGCTAAAAGGAACATCAGACACAAGGTTTTCACAATCACACCCACATTGTGAAAGCTATATCATAACACAATCATCTTCAAGAAACATGGCTACTGGAACACAGCTGTACAGTTTCAGGTACTTTCCTGGATACAAATTAAAATTAAATTAAATTTTAAATGGATACATTTCAAGCTGTTAATGTTTAACTAGTCTGTTAGTAATTGATCAAGGAGAGTGCATGAAAATACATATGTGTTTGCACATAAGTGTTTTGTTTAGAAGATCCAGATTAAGAAATTAAGAGGAGAGCTGTGGATTTGTCCATATTATTGGGCAAATAATTTATTGAAAACTCATTGAAAAATCACTGTCCAAATGTTTTTATTTTATATTTCTTCTGCTACTCCAGAATGCTTATAGTGTAGTTCTTATTTTAAAAATTAATACAACTCAATTTCCTTCTTCTAATAAAATATTTTCAACAGACTAGAAAATACAAATAAGGAAAAATATTAAATATCCTATAATCCGCCTACACAAAGATAACTGTATTAACACCATATTATATAGTCTATCTGGCCTTTTAAATTATATGTATGTGTATGGTGGCTTTAGTTTGTTTTCTGTTTTGTTTAATTTTGTAAAACTAAAACAACTTGAAAATACTGTGTTATCTGCCTTTTCACTAATACCCTAATCATTCATTCACTCAGTAAGTATTTATGGAGTCCCCACTATGTGCCTAGCACTGTACTATACTATGTGGATACAGCATCAAAGAAGATAGACAGAATTCCTGTTTAGGGAGATTCCATTCTAATGAGGAAGACAGGTAATAAGTAATGTGTGGTTGTGATAACTACAGTGAAGAAAAATAAAGCAGGCTAAGGAGCTAGACAGGGAGGCAAGTATTAATTTTGGATCAGGTGTTCAGGGAAGTCTCTTTGAGGAGGGTGACATTTGGGCAGAGACCAGAATGAAGGAAAGTAAAGAAACTAAGCAAAGTTCTGGGAATGGAGCATTCATTGGAGAGGGGGTAGCAAGTGAACAAGCCCTGAACTGGAAACTAGCTTGGCATCTTGGAAAATCTATGAAAAATGAATGGGTAGTAAAGATGAAATTGTGGAGATAGGTAGGGGCCAGATTATGAGTAATTTAAGATTAAGAACTTTAGATTTTACTCGGAGTGTAAAAGGTAGACATTGAAGTGTTTTATGTGGAGTAATGGCATGATTAGATTTTATATATATATATATTTTTTCAGATGCAGCTTCATTTAGTGTTTTAATATTACTTTACAATTAGGTATTATTGGGCTGTCCATTTTTGAGTTTTTGTATCTAGTCCTGTTGCACAGTCTGTATCCCTTAGGCTCCAATCACCCATTATCTTACCCTGTTTCTAACTCCTGCTGGACTCTGTTACCAATGACATATTCCAAGTTTATTCTCAAATGTCGGTTCACATCAGTGGGACCATACAGTATTTGTCCTTTAGTTTTTGGCTGGACTCACTCAGCATAATGTTCTCTAGGTCCATCCATGCTATTACATGCTTCATAAGTTTATTCTGTCTTAAAGGTGCATAATATTCCATCGTATGTATATACCACAGTTTATTTAGCCACTCCTCTGTTGATGGACATTTTGGCTGTTTCCATCTCTTTGCAATTGTGAATAACGTTGCTATAAACATTGGTGTGCAAATGTCCATTTGTGTCTTTGCCCTTAAGTCCTTTGAGTAGATACCTAGCAATGATATTGCTGGGTCGTATGGCAATTCTATATTCAGCTTTTTGAGGAACCGCCAAACTGCCTTCCACAGTGGTTGCACCATTTGACATTCCCACCAACAGTGGATAAGTGTGCCTCTTTCTCCGCATCCTCTCCAGCACTTGTCATTTTCTGTTTTGTTGATAATGGCCATTCTGGTGGGCGTGAGATGATATCTCATTGTGGTTTTGATTTGCATTTCTCTAATGGCCAGGGACATTGAGCATCTCTTCATGTGCCTTTTGGCCATTTGTATTTCCTCTTCTGATAGGTGTCTGTTCAAGTCTTTTTCCCATTTTGTAATTGGGTTGGCTGTCTTTTTGTTGTTGAGTTGGACAATCTCTTTATAAATTCTGGATACTAGACCTTTATCTGATATGTCATTTCCAAATATTGTCTCCCATGGTGTAGGCTGTCTTTCTACTTTCTTGATGAAGTTCTTTGATGCACAAAAGTGTTTAATTTTGAGGAGCTCCCATTTATTTATTTCCTTCTTCAGTGCTCTTGCTTTAGGTTTAAGGTCCATAAAACCGCCTCCAATTGTAAGTTTCATAAGATATCTCCCTACATTTTCCTCTAACTGTTTTATGGTCTTAGACCTAATGTTTAGATCTTTGATCCATTTTGAGTTAACTTTTGTATAGGGTGTGAGATACGAGTCTTCTTTCATTCTTTTGCATATGGATATCCAGTTCTCTAGGCACCATTTATTGAAGAGACTGTTCTGTCCCAGGTGAGTTGGCTTGACTGCCTTATCAAAGCTCAAATGTCCATAGATGAGAGGGTCTATATCTGAGCACTCTATTCGATTCCATTGGTTGATATATCTATCTTTATGCCAATACCATGCTGTTTTGACCACTGTGGCTTCATAATATGCCTTAAAGTCAGGCAGCGCGAAACCTCCAGTTTCTTTTTTTTTCCTCAAGATGTTTTTAGCAATTCGGGGCACCCTGCCCTTCCAGATAAATTTGCTTATTGATTTTTCTATTTCTGAAAAATAAGTTGTTGGGATTTTGATTGGTATTCCATTGAATTTGTAGATCAGTTTAGGTAGGATTGACATCTTAATTATATTTAGTCTTCCAATCCATGAACACAGTATGCCCTTCCATCTATTTAGGTCTTCTGTGATTTCTTTTAGCAGTTTTTTGTAGTTTTCTTTATATAGGTTTTTTGTCTCTTTAGTTAAATTTATTCCTAGGTATTTTATTCTTTTAGTTGGAATTGTAAATGGGATTCGTTTCTTGATTTCCCCCTCAGCTTGTTCATTACTAGTGTATAGAAATGATACAGATTTTTGAATGTTGATCTTGTAACCTGCTACATTGCTGTACTCATTTATTAGCTCTAGTAGTTTTGTTGTGCATTTTTCCGGGTTTTCAACGTATAGTATCATATCGTCTGCAAACCGTGATAGTTTTACTTCTTCCTTTCCAATTTTGATGCCTTGTATTTCTTTTTCTTGTCTAATTGCTCTGTCTAGAACCTCCAACACAATGTTGAATAATAGTGGTGATAATGGACATCCTTGTCTTGTTCCTGATCTTAGGGGGAAAGTTTTCAATTTTTCCCCATTGAGGATGATATTAGCTGTGGGTTTTTCATATATTCCCTCTATCATTTTAAGGAAGTTCCCTTGTATTCCTATCTTTTGAAGTGTTTTCAACAGGAAAGGGTGTTGAATCTTGTCAAATGCCTTCTCTGCATCAATTGAGATGATCATGTGATTTTTCTGCTTTGATTTGTTGATATGGTGTATTACATTAATTGATTTTCTTATGTTGAACCATCCTTGCATACCTGGGATGAATCCTACTTGGTCATGATGTATAATTCTTTTAATGTGTTGTTGGATACGATTTGCTAGAATTTTATTGAGGATTTTTGCATCTATGTTCATTAGAGAAATTGGTCTGTAGTTTTCTTTTTCTGTAATATCTTTGCCTGGTTTTGGTATGAGGGTGATGTTGGCTTCATAGAATGAATTAGGTAGTTTTCCGTCCACTTTGATTTTTTGAAGAGTTTGAGGAGAGTTGGTACTGATTCTTTCTGGAATGTTTGATAGAATTCACATGTGAAGCCGTCTGGTCCTGGACTTTTCTTTTTAGGAAGCTTTTGAATAACTGATTCAATTTCTTTACTTGTGATTGGTTTGTTGAGGTCATCTATTTCTTCTTGAGTCAAAGTTGGTTGTTCATGTCTTTCCAGGAACCCGTCCATTTCATCTAAATTGTTGTATTTATTAGCGTAAAGTTGTTCATAGTATCCTGTTATTACCTCCTTTATTTCTGTGAGGTCAGTAGTTATGTCTCCTCTTCCATTTCTGATCTTACTTATTTGCATCCTCTCTCTTCTTCTTTTTGTCAATCTTGCTAAGGGCCCATCAATCTTATTGATTTTCTCATAGAACCAACTTCTGGTCTTATTGATTTTCTCTATTGTTTTCATGTTTTCAATTTCATTTATTTCTGCTCTAATCCTTGTTATTTCTTTCCTTTTGCTTGCTTTGGGATTAGTTTGCAGTTCTTTCTCCAGTTCTTCCAAGTGGACAGTTAATTCCTGCATTTTTGCCTTTTCTTCTTTTCTGATATAGGCATTTAGGGCAATAAAATTCCCTCCTAGCACTGCCTTTGCTGCGTCCCATAAGTTTTGATATGTTGTGTTTTCGTTTTCATTCGCCTCGAGGTATTTACTAATTTCTCTTGCAATTTCTTCTTTGACCCACTCGTTGTTTAAGAGTGTGTTGTTGAGCCTCCAAGTATTTGTGAATTTTCTGGCACTCCGCCTATTATTGATTTCCAACTTCATTCCTTTATGATCCGAGAAAGTGTTGTGTATGATTTCAATCTTTTTAAATTTGTTAAGACTTGCTTTGTGACCCAGCATATGGTTTATCTTTGAGAATGATCCATGAGCACTTGAGAAAAAGGTGTATCCTGCTGTTGTGGGATGTAATGTCCTATAGATGTCTGTTAAGTCTAGCTCATTTATAGTGATATTCAGATTCTCTATTTCTTTATTGATCCTCTGTCTAGATGTTCTGTCCATTGATGAGAGTGGGGAATTGAAGTCTCCAACTATTATGGTATCTGTGTCTATTTCCCTTTTCAGTGTTTGCAGTGTATTCCTCACATATTTTGGGGCATTCTGGTTCTGTGCGTAAATATTTATGATTGCTATGTCTTCTTGTTTAATTGTTCCTTTTATTAGTAGATAGTGTCCTTCTTTGTCTCTTTTAACTGTTTTACATTTGAAGTCTAAATTGTTGGATATTAGTATAGCTACTCCTGCTCTTTTCTGGTTGTTATTTGCATGAAATATCTTTTCCCAACCTTTCACTTTCAGTCTATGTTTATCTTTGGGTCTAAGATGTGTTTCCTGTAGACAGCATGTAGAAGGATCCTGTTTTTTTTTTATTATTATTAATTAACGGAAAAAAAGAAATTAACCCAACAGTTAGAAATCATACCATTCTACATATGCAATCAGTAATTCTTAACATCATCACATACATGCATGATCATCGTTTCTTAGTACATTTGCATCGGTTTAGAAGAACTAGCAACACAACCGTAAAAGATATAGAATGTTAATATAGAGAAAAAAAATAAAAGTAATAATAGTAAGAACAAAACAAAACAAAACAAAAAACCTATAGCTCGGATGCAGCTTCATTCAGTGTTTTAACATGATTACTTTACAATTAGGTATTATTGTGCTGTCCATTTTTGAGTTTTTGTATCTAGTCCTGTTGCACAGTCTGTATCCCATCAGCTCCAATTACCCATTATCTTACCCTGTTTCTAACTCCTGCTGAACTCTGTTACCAATGACATATTCCAAGTTTATTCTCGAATGTTGATTCACATCATTGGGACCATACAGTATTTGTCTTTTAGTTTTTGGCTAGACTCACTCAGCATAATGTTCTCTAGGTCTATCCATGTTATTACATGCCTCATAAGTTTATCCTGTCTTAAAGCTGCATAATATTCCATCGTATGTATATACCACAGTTTATTTAGCCATTCTTCTGTTGATGGACATTTTGGCTGTTTCCATCTCTTTGCAATTGTAAATAACGCTGCTATAACCATTGGTGTGCAAATGTCCGTTTGTGTCTTTGCCCTTAAGTCCTTTGAGTAGATACCTAGCAATGATATTGCTGGGTCGTATGGCAATTCTATATTCAGCTTTTTGAGGAACCGCCAAACTGCCTTCCACAGTGGTTGCACCATCTGACATTCCCACCAACAGTGGATAAGTGTGCCTCTTTCTCCGCATCCTCTCCAGCACTTGTCATTTTCTGTTTTGTTGATAATGGCCATTCTGGTGGGCGTGAGATGATATCTCATTGTGGTTTTGATTTGCATTTCTCTAATGGCCAGGGACATTGAGCATTTCTTCATGTGCCTCTTGGCCATCCGTATTTCCTCTTCTGAGAGGTGTCTGTTCAAGTCTTTTTCCCATTTTGTAATTGGGTTGGCTGTCTTTTTGTTGTTGAGTTGAACAATCTCTTTACTAATTCTGGATACTAGACCTTTATCTGATATGTCATTTCCAAATATTATCTCCCATTGTGTAGGCTGTCTTTCTACTTTCTTGATGAAGTTCTTTGATGCACAAAAGTGTTTAATTTTGAGGAGTTCCCATTTATTTATTTCCTTCTTCAGTGTTCTTGCTTTAGGTTTAAGGTCCATAAAACCACCTCCAGTTGTAAGATTCATAAGATATCTCCCTACATTTTCCTCTAACTGTTTTATGGTCTTAGACCTAATGTTTAGATCTTTGATCCATTTTGAGTTAACTTTGTATAAGGTGTGAGATGCGGGTCTTCTTTCATTCTTTTACATATGGATATCCAGTTCTCTAGGCACCATTTATTGAAGAGACTGTTCTGTCCCAGGTGAGTTGGCTTGACTGCCTTATCAAAGCTCAAATGTCCATAGATGAGAGGGTCTATATCTGAACACTCTATTTGATTCCATTGGTCAATATATCTATCTTTATGCCAATACCATGCTGTTTTGACCACTGTGGCTTCATAATATGCCTTAAAGTCCAGCATCGCGAGACCTCCAGCTTCGTTTTTTTTCCTCAAGATGTTTTTAGCAATTTGGGGCAACCTGCCCTTCCAGATAAATTTGCGTATTGGTTTTTCTATTTCTGAAAAATAAGTTGTTGGGATTTTGATTGGTATTGCATTGAATCTGTAGATCAGTTTAGGTAGGATTGACATCTTAATTATATTTAGTCTTCCAATCCATGAACATGGTATGCCCTTCCATCTATTTAGGTCTTCTGTGATTTCTTTTAGCAGTTTTTTGTAGTTTTCTTTATATAGGTTTTTTGTCTCTTTGGTTAAATTTATTCCTAGGTATTTTATTCTTTTAGTTGCGATTGTAAATGGGATTCGTTTCTTGATTTCCCCCTCAGCTTGTTCATTACTAGTGTATAGAAAAGCTACAGATTTTTGAATGTTGATCTTGTAGCCTGCTACTTTGCTGTACTCATTTATTAGCTCTAGTAGTTTTGTTGTGGATTTTTCCGGGTTTTCAACGTATAGTATCATATCGTCTGCAAACAGTGATAGTTTTACTTCTTCCTTTCCAATTTTGATGCCTTGTATTTCTTTTTCTTGTCTAATTGCTCTGGCTAGAACCTCCAACACAATGTTGAATAATAGTGGTGATAGTGGGCATCCTTGTCTTGTTCCTGATCTTAGGGGGAAATTTTTCAATTTTTCCCCATTGAGGATGATATTAGCTGTGGGTTTTTCATATATTCCCTCTATTATTTTAAGGAAGTTCCCTTGTGTGTTAGTTAGATTCAGTTGTCAACTTGGCCAGGTGAGCATACCCAGTCTTGTTGCTGCAGACATAAGCCAACGGTATGTGAACCTCATCTGTTGCCAATTACATCTGCAGTCAGCTAGGAGGCGTGTCTGCTGCAATGAGTGACGTTTGACTTAATTGGCTGGTGCTTAAATGAGAGAACGCAATGTAGCACAGCCTAGCAGCTCAGCATTCCTCATCTCAGCACTTGCAACTCAGCCCAGGTCTTTGGAGAAGTCACCCCGGGGAAAGTTGTTGAAACCCAGGGGCCTGGAGAGAAGACCAGCAGAGACCATCCTGTGCCTTCCATGTAAGAAAAGTGCCTCAATGGAAAGTTAGCTGCCTTTCCTCTGAAGAACCAACAAAATAAATCCCCTTTTATTAAAAGCCAATCCGTCTCTGGTGTGTTGCTTTCCGGCAGCTAGCAAACTAGAACACCTTGTATTCCTATCTTTTGAAGTGTTTTCAACAGGAAAGGATGTTGAATCTTGTCAAATGCCTTCTCTGCATCAATTGAGATGATCATGTGATTTTTCTGCTTTGATTTGTTGATGTGGTGTATTACATTAATTGATTTTCTTATGTTGAACCATCCTTGCATACCTGGGATGAATCCTACTTGGTCATGATGTACAATTCTTTTAATGTGTTGTTGGATACGATTTGCTAGAATTTTATTGAGGATTTTTGCATCTATATTCATTAGAGAGATTGGCCTGTAGTTTTCTTTTTTTGTAATATCTTCGCCTGGTTTTGGTATGAGGGTGATGTTGGCTTCATAGAATTAATTAGGTAGTTTTCCTCCACTTCGATTATTTTGAAGAGTTTGAGGAGAGTTGGTACTGATTCTTTCTGGAATGTTTGATAGAATTCACATGTGAAGCCGTCTGGTCCTGGACTTTTCTTTTTAGGGAGCTTTTGAATGACTAATTCAATCTCTTTACTTGCGACTGGTTTGTTGATTTTAGACTTTTAATCTTCAAAACTGTGGGAAAATAATTTCTTGTTGTGTAAGTTAAAAAAAAGAAAGCTACTTACACAAAATTTGTAGGGATTACTGTGCTGTTTTGAATCTGTGGTGTACCCAGAAAAACCATGTTCTTTAATCCTTATTCAGTCAGTATTGCTGGGTGGGAGCTTTTTGTTTATCCATGGAGATGTGACCCACTCAGTTGTGGGTGGTGACTTTTGATTGGATTGTCTCCATGGAGGTGTGCCTCCACCCTTCAAGGTAGGGCTGCTTACTGGAGCCCTTTAAGAGGGAACCATTTTGAAAAAAGCTTTAGAGTCCACGCAGCCAGAGACCTTTGTAGATGAAGAAGGAAAATGCCCCTGGGGAAGCTTCATGAAACAAGAAGCCTGGAAAGAAAGCTAAGCAGACACCGCCATGTTCGCCATGTGCCTTTCCAGTTTAGAGAGAAACCCTGAACGTCATCGGTTTTCTTGAACCAAGGTATCTTTCCCTCAATACCTTAGGTTGGACATTTCTATAGCCTTGTTTTAATTTGGACATTTACACAACGTTAGAACTGTAAACTTGCAACTGAATAAATTCCCCTTTTTAAAAGCCTTCCGGTTCTGATATATTGCCTTCTGGCAACTTGCAAAGTAGAACAATTACATTAACATGCAATCATGTAAGCATTATTATACTTAACCCCTTTGAACCTCAGAGGATTCCTTCTTCTGATCCTAAAGATGAATACATTCTGATGATCTTCTGGTTGTCCTGTCTGTGCATAGGAAATAGTGAGTATTTAATATAAATTAATAATATTCCCTTAATCATTCTCTTTGTAATATGACTTATAAAAAATATTCTGAATGTCTTTATCATGAGCTGGGCGAGTTCCTATGAAAGACTATTTTACTGCTATATGCCTTTTTTATAACATTGTATATACTAGAAGTTATATGCATGTAATTTATTTTTCCTTTTTATGTAATTTTTTTATTTGCATGTGGTTCAAAAAAATCGTGTTTCTGATTTTTATTAGAATCCCATTTTTCCTAAACTTTATTAATTTCTAGAAAAATAGTTAATTTTTTTAGATCAGTTTTGTATTTACAGAAAAATTGGGCAGACAGTGCAGAATATCCCCATATATACCCCTTTACCCAGTTTCCCCTATCTTATATGTTACATTTGTTGCCATTGATGAACCAATATTGATAAAATATTATTAACTAAAACCCACAGTTTATTTAGATTTCCTTAGCTTTTACTTAATGTCTTATGTCTGTTCCAGGATTCCATACAGGATACCATATTACATTTACTTGTCATGTCATCTTAGGTTTCTCTTGGCTATAACAGTTTCTCAGAATTTCCTCGTTTTTGATGACCCTGGCAGTTTTGAGGAATATTGCATTTTATAGGATGCCCCTTTAATGGAATTTGATGATTTTCTTATGATTAGACTGAGATTATGTGTTTTTAGGAGGAAGATCATATAGGTAAAATGCCATTCTTATCACATCATGTTAAGGATACATATTATCAATGTGATTTATCACTGATTATTGTGATTGACCTTGATTATCTGGCTGGGGAAGTAGTTGTTAGGCTTCTGTAAATTTACTCTTTTTTCTTTTTTTCTGTACTATACTGTTTGGAAAGAAGTTATGATGTATAACCCTCACTTCAGGACTGGGGATTTGTTTGGAATTCTTCTGCAAAGGAAACTTTTTATTTTTCCTCATTTATTTATACATTCAGTCATTTATTTTTACCAGTATGAACTCAGATTTTTCTTATATATCCTTTGGATTATAATCCAGTATTACTTTATTTTATTGTTCACATTTTTCCAAGTTTGGCCATTGGGAGCACTTTCATTTGACTGCTACCTCCCTTTGACCTACCTTCTATCAGTGTAGGGCCCACTACCTTCAGCACTTCCTTACTTTCTGGCACTACAAAATGCTCCAGGCTCATCTTGTGTATTTCCTGTCCCAAGCCTAGAATCAGCCATTTCTCCAAGGAGCCCTAGTTCCTTCTATTAGATAATGAAACTATGGATTAGGGCATCAGATCTGCTTGTTGCTGCTGGGGTGTTGTTGCTTCTAGGCCCTCTCAGCTGACAGAGCAAGGGAATATATTTGTGTATACCAACTAGTGTATATACATAACTGTGCTGGTTTGAAAGGGTATATGCCCCCTAAGAAAAGCCATGTTTTAATATAAATCTCATTTGTTAAAGGTAGAATAATCTCTATTCAATACTGTATATTTGAAACTGTAATGAGATCATCTCCCTGGTTGATGTGATTTAGTTAAGAATGGTTGTTAAACTGGATTACAGGATAACATGTCTCCACCCATTTGAGTGGGTTTTGATTAGTTTCTGAAGTCATATAAAAGAGGAAACATTTTGGAGAATGAGAGACTCAGAGAGAGCAGAGAATGCTGCAGCACCATGAAGCAGAGAGTCCACCAGCCAGCGACCTTTGGAGATGAAGAAGGAAAACGCCTCCCGGGGAGCTTCATGAAACAGGAAGCCAGGAGACAAAGCTAGCAGATGATACCATATTCGCCATGTGCCTGTCCAGCCGAGAGAGGAGCCCTGACTGCGTTCACCATGTGCCTTTCCAGATGAGAGAGAAACCCTGAACTTCATCGGCCTTCTTGAACCAAGGTATCTTTCCCCGGATGCCTTTGATTGGACTTTTCTATAGACTTGTTTTAATTGGGACATTTTCTCGGCCTTAGATCTGTAAACTAGCAACTCATTAAATTTCCCCTTTTAAAAGCCATTCCGTTTCTGGTATATTGCATTCCAGCAGCTAGCAAACCAGAACAATAACTATAAATATTATTTCTGTATTAACTATCTGTAACTATATTAAGTTAAACATGAGTTCATACTGCTGTCTCTGACCCTAATCAATAATTCTAGCCTTTCTTCCTTTCTTATCTGTAATTTCCTGTTCTAACAGAGAAATCTCCTACCATCTGCCATTCAGTTACATAATTGTTCAATTCCAGTATACAGTATAGTGATTTCAGAATTGTTAACCATTACAGCTGTGGAAAACAGCTTTATTAACTAGAGTTCAGTGCTGAAGTACAGTTTCTTTTGCCTTTAGTCTTACAAATTCTAATCACTTCTAGAGTTACTTAGGTCAGCATCTTCATCCCACTCCCTTCCCAAGACTGTTTCATTTATTTGTATTTGTATTTTTATTATCTTTCTTTTCTATGGAAAAGTTAAAATATATACAAAAATAAGGTGAAGAGTATAATGAGTCCACATTTACCCAATACCAGCTTTATCAGTTATCAAATTCATGGTCAATCTTGCTTCATCTGTAGTCTCACCTACTCCCCCAACCCAATCCCTGACTATTTTGAAGTAAATCTCCGATATCATATTATTTCAATTGTAAATATTTCAGAATGAGATTTACCATAATTCAATTGATCTCATATTGATGGACATTTAGGTTGCTTCTGTTTTTTTTTGTTACTATGTAGCTGTAAACATCTTTGTACTATTATCTTTGCAAATTTGTGTGAGCTTATCCATAGGGTAAATTTTCAGAAGTTGAATTGCTGAAACAAAGGGTATAAACATTTAAAATTGAGAAATACTGCCAAGTTTATATTCCTACCAAGAGTGGATGAGAATTTCCTTCTCTCCATACCCTCACCTATACTGGCTTTATCCAACTTTTAAATATTTGGCACTAAGAAAGACTAAAAGCAGTATTTAGTCTTCTTTTGCATTTCTTTAATTATGAATGAGATATGATATTGATCATATCTTTATTACCATCTGTTCTTTCTTTCTATAACTATTTAAATTCTTTGCTTGTTTAAAAAAGAAAAAAGAAAAGAAATTGACACAAAGAGCTAATTTTGTATCCCAAGCCATTATTACTCTGCTATCATGTCTCCATTTTCCCCTGTCCTCCCTTTTCCTATCAACTCAGGAGTGGTGCTTAATCTCTTTAACGGAGATAAATGACTGCCCAATTTTTTCCTTTTTCTGCCTCCCTCTGTTCTGGAGGTTCATTAGCTCTTGGGTTTCTCTCCACCCTGGGCAGAGTTAGATTGTTTATTGAACATATGGTTTGAAGTCTGCTTCGGAGTGAATACTCCAGGGAAATATGCTCAAAAAGCAACAGAAAGAATTTCTTCAGATTTGTGGGTGAATGTTTGTAATTGTTTTGCAGAGGTGTGCCCAACAAGCATCACTTTAGCATGCCTTGTTCAATTGTTTGGTCTTTTCACCCTAATACAAGACATATGCTCTGTTCCTGAGCCATTTCAATGCATTTTGAGCCTTATTTTTGTCTGTGTAGATTATCTGTCTCCATTCACCATGGACATAGGTATAATCAATAGTATTGTGGTTGGTTCATTGACCAGAGCAAGGAAATTGCATTTTGTCCTCATTTAAATGACAATGCCAGAAGGGTAAGAATGTACTGACAGTGTGATTTTCCTTTCTTAGGTTTTCTTTAAAACAATTATTCAAAACCTCTTACACACAGGATGTGTTTGCCAATCATTTGAAGCCATCCAGTTTTACCAGGTGACATCTGCTATTGATTCTGAGGACCTGATGTGGACCAAAGACTTGAAACAAAGGATGTCCTTGTTTTCCAAAAAGGGCAACTGGTTCTTGTTTTTTTTAGCTTTAATAAGATATAATTCAACATACTATACAGTTTACCAATTTAAAGTGTATAATTCTATGGCTTTTAGTTTATTCACAGAGTTGCACAACTACTACTGTGATCAATTTTAGAACATTTTTATTAACCCAAAAAATGACCTCTGTGCCTATTGGCAATCACTCTCCAGTTCATCTACTGGATGATCTACATTTACTCTCCTCCTAGCCCTAGAGAACCCATAATCTACTTTCTGTCTCGTAAGTTTGCCTATTCTGGATATTTCATATAAATGGATACATACAATATGGTCTTTTGTGATGGATTTCTTTGACTTAGTATCATAGCTTTTTTTTTTTTTTTTTTTGCATGGGCAGGCGCCAGGAATTGAACCGGGTCTCCGGCATGGCAGGTGAGAACTCTGCCTACTGAGCCTCTGTGGCCCACCCAGTATCATGTTTTTAAGGTTAGCCATGCTATAGCATGTATCAGTACTTCATTTCTTTCTTGTTTTTTTTTCATGGCCAAATGCACTTTACTTATTTACTTTTTTTTTTTTTTAATATGCTGTGTGGCAGGGGTCACATTTCATTCTTTTTCCAAGTGAGTATTCCTTTGTTACAGCACCATTTGTTGAATTTTTGTTTGTTTGTTTTTGTTTTGTTAGTTTGCTTGTTTGTTTGTTTGTTTTGGGAAAGGCATGGGCCAGGAATTGAACCTGGATCTCCCTCATGCCAGGCGAGGATTCTACCACTGAACTACCTTTGCACCCTCTATTTTTTTTAATTGTGAAAAATAATATATATATATATATATATATACACACACACACACACATATATATATACACATATATATAAAAGCAATAAATTTCAAAGCACACCACAACAATTAGTTATAGAACAGATTTCAGAGTTTGATATGGGTTACAGTCCCACAATTTTACGTTTTTCCTAAAGAAATATCAATATATTGATTGAATAGTCATACTCATTTGTTAAATCCTATCTCTCTATTATAACTCCACATTTTCCTTTGATCTTTCTACCAATCTTTTGGGGTTTTGGGCTATGCCCATTCTAACCTTTTCACATGGGAAAGGGCTTTCGATAATATAGGGGAATGGAAGTAGCTGATATTCTGGAGAGGCTGGCCCCTCTGGGTTTCAGAACTTATCTGGCCTAAGAACCATCTGGAGGTTGTAGGTTTCTGGAAGGTAGCATAGTGCATGGAACCTTTGTAGAACCTCAGATAAAGCCCTAGGTGTTCTTTAGGGTTGGCAGGAACGGTTTTGGTTGGGGTTTGGCAAACTGTGATAGGTAACAATGTCTAACTGAAGCTTGCATAAGAGTGATCTCCCAACTCTATTTGAACTCTCTCAGCCACTGATACCTTATTTGTTACACTTCTTTTCCCTCTTTTGGTCAGGATGGCATTGTTAATCCCATGGTGCCAGGGTCAGGCTCATTTCTGGGAGTCATCTCCTATACCGCCAGGAAGAGTTTGACCCCTGAATGACATGTTCCACATAGGGGGAATGGCAATGATTTCACTTGCAAAGTTGAGCTTAGAGATAGAAGGGCCACAAATGAGCAACAAAAGAGGTCGTCCAGAAGTAACTCTTAGGCATGCTTATAGGTAGGCTAAGCTTCTCTGTTACATAAATAAGCTTCATAAGAGCAAGCCTCAATCTCACAAGCAGTGGGTACAACCAAATCAATAGGCCGGGCCCTCAATCTTGGGGTTTGCCCCTATGAAACTTATCCCAGCAAAGGACCGGCTAAGCCTACTTAAAATTAGGCCTAAGAGTTACCCCCAGAGAACCTCTTTTGTTGCTCAGATGTGGCCTGCCTCTCTCTCAGCTGACATGGCAAGCAAACTTACCGCCCTCTTTCCCTCTACGTGGGACATGACTCCCAGGGATGTAAACCTCCCTGGCAACGTGGGACAGAAATCCTAGAATGAGCAGGGACTTGGCTTCAAGGGATTGAGAAAACCTTCTTGATCCATAGGGGAAAGAGAGAAATGAGACAAAATAAAGTGTCAGTGGCTGAGAAATTTCAAATAGAGTCGAGAGGTTATCCTGGAAGTTATTCTTACACATTATATAGATATCACCATTTTAGTTTATGCTGTGTTAGAGTGGCTAGAGGGAAGTACCTGAGACTGTAGAGCTGTGTTCCAGTAGCCTTGTTTCTTGAAGATGATTGTGCAATGATATAGCTTTCTCAGTGTGACTGTGTGATTGTGAAAACCTTATGTCTGATGTCCTTTTATCTATGATATGGACAGATGAGTAAAAAATATGGATACAAAATAAATAATAGGGGGAACAAAGGTTACAATAAATTGAGTAGATTGAAATATTAGTGGTCAATGAAAGCGAGGGGTAAGGGGTATGGCATGTATGAATTTTTTCTTTTTTCTTTCTTTTGCTGGAGAGAGACAAATGTTCAAAAAATGATCCTGATGATGAATACACAACTATGTGATGATATTGTGAACCATTGATTGTAACCATCTCAAGAATGTTTGTATGTCAAAAACGTATGTTTGTTGTTCATTATAAAAATAAAAAAAAATTAAAAAAAAAAGAGTAAGCCTCAAGATCAAGGGCTTGATCTATTGATTAGAGTATCCCTAATGTTTGACATAGTATTGCACATTAATCTTATATCCTGTCACTTTGCTGAATTTGTTAATTAGTTCAAGAAGCTTTGTTGTAGATTTCTTAGGATTTTCTTAGTATCATATCATCTGCAAATAATGCAAGTTTTACTCCTTTGTTTCTGATTTGGACCTTTCATTTATATTTCCTGCCTGATTTCTCTAGCTAGAAATTCTAGTACTTTGTTGAATAGTAGTGGTGACAGAGGGCATCCTTGTCTCATTCCTGATCTTAGGGGGTAGGCTTTCAGTCTCTCACCATTGAGTATGATGCTGTCTATGAGTTTTTCATATATGCTGTTTATCATACTGAAGAAATGTCCTTTGATTCCTACCTTTGTTGGTTAGCTGATGGCTGGGGGTAAGCGGCCATACTGAGTCAGTCACACAGACACACAGCACACAGACACACAGCACACAGCACACGACTCAGGAGACAACCCTCAGGAGTGAGTGGAAGGCGTCCGCTTTATTGAGGAAGTGCACAGGTTTATATAGGCTGGGAGCATGCCGGGACACGTGTCGGGTCGGGATTGGTCACAGTTGTTGCTAGGGTGGAGGGCAGGTTTCTGGGATTGGTCACCGTTGTTGCTAGGGTGGAGGGCAGATTTAAGGTTCGCGCCTTTGGCGCGAACCACCGCCAGTTCCGGGAAGAAAGCCGGTCGTGGGTTAGGCCATTTTGTGTTGCCTTGCATCAGCCACGGCAGCCATGTTTGGCAATATTTTATGGTTCTCCATCATACCTTTTGAAGTGTTTTTATCAGAAAAGGATGCTGAATTTTGTCAAATGCTTTTTTCAGCGTCAATCACGATGATCATGTGATTTTTCCCTTTCAATTTGTTAATGTGCTATATTACATTGATTGATTTTTCTTGTTTTGAACCACCCTTGCATTCCTGGTATAAACTCCACTTGGTTGTGGTGTATAATTCTTTCAATGTGTCTTTGGGTTAGATTTGCTAGTATTTTGTTGAGAATGTTTGCATCTGTATTCATTAGGGAGATTGGCCTGTAGTTTTCCTTTCTTGTAGCCTGTTTACCTGGTTTTGGTATTAGAGTGATGTTGACTTCATACAATGAGTTATGTAATGTTCCTTTTTCCTCAGTTTTTTGGAAAAGTTGAACAGAATTTGTGTTAGTTGTTTTTGGAATACTTGATACAATTCCCCTGTGAAGCCATCTGGTCCTGGGCTTTTCTTTGTAGGAAAATTTTTGATGACTGATTGAATCTCTACTTGTGATTGGCTTGTTGAGATCTGCTATTTCTTCTCAAGTCAGTGTAGCTTGTTGGTGTGTTTCTATGAATTTGTTCATTTCGTTTGAGTTGTCTAGTTTGTTGGCATATACTTAGTTGTTCATAGGATCTTCTTATGAGTTTGTAATTTTTTAGGGTCTGTGATAATGACCCCCCTCCCCCCATTTCTGATTTTGTTTATTTGCAAAATATCTCTCTTTTTTAATTTGTCATCCTAGCTAGGGGTCCATTGATTTTACTCTTCTTCTCAAGAACCAACTTTTGGTTTTATTGATTCTTTCTATTGTTCTTTTCTCCCCCAATTTATTTAATTCTGCTTTTATTTTCGTTATTTCTCTTCATCTTTTTGCTTTGGGGTTAGTTTGCTGTTCTTTCTCCAATTCCTCCAGGTAAGCAATTAAGTCCTTGATGTTTGTTCTTTCCTGTTTTTTAATTTAGGCATTTAGGGCAATAAATTTCCCTCTTAACATTGCCTTTGCCGCATCCCAGACATTCTGATATGTTCTATTCTCATTTTCATTCACCTCCAGATAGTGGGCTGAGTTCTCTAGCAAATTCTTCTTTGACCCACTGGTTGTTTAAGAGTATGTTTTAATGTATTTAATATATTTAATCTCCATATATTTGTGAAAGTTCTGGTTCTTTGGTGGTTATTAATTTCCAGCTTCACTCCATAGTTACCAGAGAAAGTGCTTTGAATAATTTCAGTCTTTTTAAATTCATAAAGACCTGTTTTGTGCCCCAGAATTTGATCTATCCTAGAGAATGTTCCATAAGCACTAGAGAAGAATGTATATCCTGATGTTTTGGGGCATAATAACCTTATATATGTCTGTTCTAATTTATTTATCAAATTGTTTAAGTTCTCTATATCCTTGTTGTTCCTCTGTCTAGTTGTTCTGTCTAAAGAGGAGAATGTTATATTGAATTCTCCCACTATTATTGTTGTAACATCTATTGCTCCCTTCAGTTTTGCCAATGTTTGCCTCATGTACTTTGGAGCTCCTTGACTGGGAACATAAACATTTATGATTGTTATTTCTTCTTGTTGAATTGTTCCACTTATCAATATGTAATGTACTTTCTTGTCTGTTATGATTTCTTCACATTTAAAGTCTATTTGTCTAATATTAATATAGCTCCTTCTGCTTTCTTTTAGTTGCAGCTTGCATTGGAACATCTTTTTCTATCCTTTCATTTTCAATCTATTTGTATCCTTGTGTCTAAAATGAGTCTCTTATAAGTAGCATACAGATGGATCATATTTTTAAATCCATTCTGCCAATTTGTATCTTTTAATTGGTGAGTTTAGTTTGTTAACATTTAAAGTTATTACTGTAAAGGCATTTCTTGAATCTACCATCTTGTCCTTTAGATTTTATTTGTCAGATCTATATATTCTTGTCCCTCTTTCTCTTTTTTATCCTTTGAGTTAATATTACTGTTACTCTTCAATTCTGTGCCTCCTCCAAACCTTCCTCTCCCGTCTTTTTTTTCAGCTGACAGAACTCCCTTTAGTATTTATTGTAGGACTGATCTCTTGTGGACAAATTCTTTCAGCATTTGTTTGTCTGTGAACATTTTATTCCCTCCCTTAATTTTCGAAGGACAGTTTGGCTGGGTACATAATTCTTGGCTGAAAGTCTTTCTTTTTTCAGGATCTTAAATATGTCATACCACTGCCTTCTTGCCTCCATGGTGCCTGTTTAGTAGTCTGAACTCAGTCTTATGTGGTCTCACTTGTTTATAGTAGATCACTTTTCTCTTGCTGCTTTCAGGATTTTCTGTTTCTCTTCAGCATTTGACAGACTGATTAATATGTGTCTTGGAATAGACCTATTTGGACTTACTCTTTTTGGGGTTTGTTGGGCTTTTGCATATTTGCAGATTTCTTAGGATTTCCTTAGTATCATATCATCTGCAAATAATGAAAGTTTTACTCCTTCCTTTCTGATTTGGACCTTTCATTTATTTTTCCTGCCTGATTTCTCTAGCTAGAAATTCTAGTACTTTGATTTGCATATTTATGTCTTTTATAAAGGTTGGGAAATTTCCCTCCATTATCTCCTCAACTAATCTTCCAAGCCCCTTTCTCTTCTTCTAGGACACTGATGATTCTTATATTTGTGTGTTTTGTGTTGTCCATCATTTCCATGAGATCCAATTCAAATTTTTCCATCTTTTTTACTCTTTGTTTTTTTCTGTGCTCAAAATCAATCATCCTGTCCTCCAGTTAATGTATTCTTTCTTCTGCCTCTTCAAATCTGCTGTTGTATGTCTCTAGTGTATTTTTTGTTTGATCTATAGTATCTTTTGTCTCTGTGATATCTATTTTTCTATTTGTTCTCTCAAATTCTTCTGTGTGCACTTCTAATGTCTTCTTGATCTCTTTTATATCATTAGCTAACCAGTTGAATTTATTTAGTACAGTTATATGAACATTTTTGATTAGTTGTTCCAATGTTTGTGTCTCCTCAGGTGTTTTAATTTGGTCATTAGGGTGGGCTATAACTGTTTGCACCGTTTACACTTTGTGGTTTTACACTGCCTTCTAGGCATTTAATTATCTTCATAGGGTTACTTTGTACGTTGATTTCCCTCAGTAGCCTAAGGTTTTGTGTTTATGGGAAGGGAATAGGGCAGGGAGCAGCAGCACGGTGGCAGAGTGAGGCACAGGGCTAGTTGTGGCACAGGGCTAGGTGTGTGTGTGTGTGTGTGTAGAGCACTACACTGGTGCCTGGGAGCATGGGGTGCAGGTTGCAGGATCGTGGGGGTGCAGGACAGGAGCCGTGGTGACAGGATGCAGCTTGGGCAGGCCTTGAAGCACAGGGACAGAGCGAGGCATGGGGGATACAGAGGCAGGGTGTGGCTGGAGGTAGAGCAGGGGTGTCTATGCAGATTCACAGCAGTGTTGGGGGGGGCATGGGGACTGGGAGGGCATAGTGTGGGTGCATGGGTACAAGAATGCCAGCAGGGCCCTTGTATGCACATGGAATGCAGGAGTTATGGGGAGTAGGGTGTGGGGTTTGGGGAGCAGTGGGTGAGGTGTGGGTGCACATGGAAACGGGAGTGCTGGGGTGGCGGTTGGGAGGGTGAGGTACAGGTCATGATGGGGAGGGGCATGACATGAGTCTGGGGGTGGGGCACACGAGCAGGGGTGCAGGGCATGGGTGTGCATGTGAGTGAGACATGATAGGGTGGGCCCCGCCACCAAACCTTCCTCTTTTTATTGTTTATTTTTATTTTTATTCTTATATATATTTTTGAGTAATAAAGTTCAAAAATTGATTATGGTGATTGTTCTAGTTTGCTAGCTGCTGGGGATGCAACACACCAGAGATAGTTGGTGGCTTTCAATAAAAGTAGGTTTATTTAGTTGACGTATAGTTCTTCAGAGTAAAGATAGCTGGCTTTCAATTAAGGTTCTTTCTTATGTGGGAAGGCACAGGGCAATCTCTGCTGGCCTTCTCTCCAGGCCTCTGGGTTCCAACAACTTTCTCCGCGGTGATTCCTTTCTGCATCTCCAAAGGCCTGGGCTGAGCTGCGAGTGCTGAGATGAGGTATGCTGAGCTGCTTTTTTTTTTTTTTTCTCATGGTCAGGCACTGGATATCGAATCTGCGTCTCCCGCATGGCAGGCAAGAACTCTGCCACTGAGCCACTGTTGCACCGCCCAAGAACCTATGTTTTGACAACAGATGAACGTGTTTTTCTAATCCTGGCTCTGTCACTCACTAGTTATGTGACCTTCAAATTACACAAACTTTTTTGAGCTTTAGTTCCCTGAGTTTCCAAATATTTGTTGTCCCTCATGGTGAGAGAATGACACATCCCTTCCCAGGTCTGTGTGACTCAGGAACCTCCCTGTCAGGATTAGACTCCAGTCCAGGTACATCAGACTTGGCTACATACCTTGCCTTAGCCAAATATAATGTGAATAGAAGCTTTAAGAGACACCTTGAGGTTTTACTACCTGTCTTTTCCTCTGTCACAAGATTGGTATGTGCCAGGTGGCGGTTGTTCCTTCAGTCCTGGCCTGGGAATACAGAAGAAGACATGGCATAGAGCCACGACTGATCCACAATGGACTTGAAACGTGAGCAGAAAATAAACTCTATTGCTGTCAAGCACTAAGATCCCATTGTACCATAGCCTAAAGTGATTTTTACATACCCAAATGTTCTAGTTTGCTAGCTGCTGGAATGCAATATACCAGAACAGAATGGCTTTTAAAAAGGGGAATTTAATAAGTTGCTAGTTTACAGTTCTAAGTCCGAGAAAATGTCCCAATTAAAACAAGTCTATAGAAATGTCCAATCTAAGGCATCCAGAGAAAGATACCTTGGTTCAAGAAGGCTGATGAAGTTCATGGTTTCTCTCAAGTGGAAGGGCATATGGCAGTCAGAGTTTCTCTCTCATCTGGAAAGGTACATGATGAACACGGTCAGAGTTCCTCTCTCATTTGGAAGGGCACATGGTGAACACAGCATCATCTGCCAACTTCTTTTCCTGGCCTCCTGTTTCATGAAGCTCCCCGGGAGGCATTTTCCTTCTTCATCTCCAAAGCTCGCTGGCTGGCAGATTCTGCTTCTCATAGCTATGCCGTTCTGCTTTTCTCTCTCTGAATCTCCTCATTCTCCAAAATGTTTCCTCTTTTATAGGACTCCAGAAACTTCTCAAGACCCACCCAAATGGATGGAGACATGTCATCACCTAATCCAGCTTCGCAACCACTCTTGATTAAATCACATGTCCGGGGAGATGATCTGATTACAGTTTCAAACATACAGTATTGAATAGGGATTATTCTGCCTTTATGAAATAGGATTTTGATTAAAACATGGCTTTTCTAGGGGGCATACATTCTTTCAAACCAGCACACCAAATCTATAGGAGGGGCATAATGTTACCCATTTTGCAAAGCTAATGCCAAGACAAAGTGAAGTTAATGAATATAAAAGCTCTACAGTGTGGTAGTCAGAACAAGGCTTGGCAATGGCAGTTTAAACATTTCAGGAAATAGACTGAGGAGTTTTAGGAGCCTTTACATTATTTTTGAAGGTGTTTCTGATTAAGGGAAGGCACTTATTTCCTAAATAACTTTCTCTCTTTTTTTTCCCTTTTGGAAAATATCTACATTTAATTCAAGTCACATTTCTAGTTTCACCTTCTCTGTAAACTTTATCCAACCCTCTGTCCCTATGCAAAATCAATTGCTGCTGTACAGCCATAATAACACTGAGTTATAAATGTTTATGTGCTGACTTCCCCACTAGACTTTGTAGATCTTTAGGGTAGAAGTTCATTTTATTTTCCAGCATCCAGAAAGTCATAGAATAGGTAGAAATTACAACAGAACTTCATAGAAATAATTTTGATTCATGCAACAGACACCAGGATGTGATATGATTCTATTCTATTGTACAACAATAGAAATAAAGGTATCTAGTAACATGCATTCAAGTACTTGGTTTTAATATTATAACAGAATGGAGTAAACCCTGCATGCAAGAAGAATGCCTTAGCATTTTCAACCTAATTGTCTACTGGGGATCAGAATGAGAATCGTTTGAGTGCTCTAATACCTGCAAGTGCACTTTCCTTTGTTCTTTCTAAGTCTACTTTGTTAGCTCTCGTAGTTTATTCTGCATAATAATATCTATTCTGGATGCATAAAGAAAAACATGTTTATTATAGGTTAAGGTTAAAACAACTTTACTGAGGTAAAATGGACATATTTAAATGCGTATATTTAAATGCATATATTTAGATGCATAATTACATACATGAAAACTATCACCACAATCAAGATAGTGAACATAACCATCACTCCCAGAAGTTAACTAGTGTATTAGTTAGGGTTCTCTAGAGAACAGAATCAACAGGAAACCCTTGCAAATATAAAATTTATATAAGTGTCTCACGTAACTATGGGAATGCAGAGTCCAAAATCTGCAAGGGCAGGCTGTGAAGCTGATGATTCCGATGTAGGGTCTGGATGAACTCCACAGGAGAGGCTCACCAGCTGAAGCAGGAAGAGAGCCTGTCTCTTCTGAATCCTCCTTAAAAGGCTTCCAGTGATTAGATTAAACATCACTCATGCAGAAGACACTCCCCTTGGCTGATTACAAATGGAATCAGCTGTGGTTGCAGCTGACATGATCATGATTTAATTCTGTGAAATGTCCTCATCACAACAGACAGGCCAGCACTTGCTCAACCAGACAAACAGGTACCACCACTTGGCCAAGTTGACACATGAACCTGACCATGACAGTGATGAATGCATAAGTTATATGATGATACTGTGAACCACTGATTGTATACTTTGGATAAGTATAGGGTATGTGACTATATCTCAATAAAATTGCATTAAAAAATCTCTTCAGCTGCTGAAAGATCCTGGAGTGCATGAAGAGTAGTAATGTATAGCGTGAACCACAGGATCACCTAAATGCATGTGGGGGGCAGGGTAGGAGGGCTTCGGGTGCCAGTAGGTGGGGTTCAGGTGCATGGGGCGCAGCGTGGGTTGTGGTGGCGGTGTGTGGTGGTGTGTGTGGGTATGGCATGTTCAAGGAGTGCCACTTGGCTTACTTCCTGGAAAGGAATAGCCTGAAAAAAATTGGAGGGAGTGTCAGGTGTAGAAGCCACATAACTGGGCCTCGGTGGCTTCCTCTACTTGTAGTAAGTAGCATGTTCAAACTCTTTGTGGTTTAAGTAAGCTATCTGGAGTCGTTAGAGCAGGAATAGGCTACCAACTTAATTTTTAGAGGCACTCTAATAATTTGGATAGCTTCTAATCCCTCTCATCATTTTCTTCTATTTTGTCTTAAGCATGTCTTTTTTCCTTGACTATGCCTTAAAGTTGAGATTTAAAAGAGAATATTCAAATTTTGATCACTTTCTTTGAGACCAACATTTAGGTGATCCTGTGGTGCACTCTAGAGATATTACTACTCTTCATGCTCTCAAGGATCTTTCAGTAGTTGAAGAGGTTTTTTTAATGCAATTTTATTGAGATATAGTCACATACCCTATACTCATCCAAAGTATACAATCAGTGATTCACAGTATCATCATATACTTGGGCATTCATCACCATAATCAATTACTGAACATTTTCATTACTTCAAAAAAAATACACATAACAATAACAATAAAAATAAAAATGAAAAAAGAATACCCCAAACATCCCATGCCCCTTATCTCCTTTATTATTTATTTATTCTCCTTTTTTTACTTTTAAAAAGGGAATTCATTAGGTTGCAAGTTTACAGTTCTAAGGCCATGAAAATGTCCAACTTAAGGCATCCAGAAAAAGATACCTTAATTTTCGAAGAAAGAGCCGATGAAGTTCAGAGTTTCTATCTCAGCTGGGAGAGCACCCCTCGACTTCTGCTAGCTGTCTCTCCTCATTTCTTAAGGCTTCCCTGGGGGCGTTTTCCTTTTTCATCTCCAAAGGTCTCTGGCTGTGTAGAACTCTGTTGGTTCTGGTTGCTCTCTATTTATTGTCCTTATTTTTTACGTATCTTCCCATTCACTGGTTAAAGGGAGTGTTAGCCACAAGTTTTTTTGCAATTACATGGTCACACTGTAAAAGCTAAGTAACTATACAGTCATCTTCAAGAGTCACGGTGACTGGAATACAGTTTAACAGTTTCAGTTATTTCCTTCTATCTGTTCTAATCCACTAAAGGCTAAGAAGGGGTATCTTTATAATACATAAAAATAACCTCAAGATGACCTTGAAGAGATTTTTAAATCCTCATTCTAGAGATAGTGGCTATTGTTCATAATGACATAATGCTGTTTCACACAATTTTTAGAATGATGCAAAATGTAATTGCATGAATGAATTCAAGTAATGATGATATAATATTAGAAGCTCAAATAAGCAGCCTCTTTCTTTAGAGTACGTTTATGTGAGAAACATACAGAAGGTTTCTTGGGTGATTTTGCTGCTTTGGTCTATGATTAACAAAGTTTCTCCATATTGTGTCTTTAGAGTTAGTTTTTTCCCCCTTCTCTCTTCCTGTTCTACAATATACCTCCTCTAAGTTATGCGTACATCAGTGAAACTATCAGCTATTTAAAATTCATACACTATCTGCCAGCATCATGAAGAAATCTCAGTATAAAAACTAGATACAAATTAGCTATATCATTTTTACTATTTTTCCATTGACTTCTCAGTATAGAATTCCTTTTAATCTAGAACCAAAGGCTAAAATTTTTTCTTTTGAAATACAAATCTATCTCTTAGCTGCATTTTCAAGAACTGCTGTTAACAGCTCTGAATTATGCTGCTCTGTTCCTCTTTTCTGTTCCTCAGCATATAGCCCAGGAATCAAATGCCACTGTCTCCAAGTGTTCGAAAGTCTTCTGCTTGTTAAAAGGCAACCTCTTTCCTGTTACTCCCCACTCTAATCCTTCATGTTTATTTAAAAGTCCCCCAAATTCTTCACTACTCTCTAGGGTGCTAGACTCAAGAGGCTTTCCAGCATCCTCCCCCACCCCACGTTGGCTCCTACTCTGGAGCCGCTCAATTCCTACCTTTACTGCCAACATCAGCATCTCAAAAATTAATAAAACAAAACAAAAATGCTTTGCTCTGTCCAGAGGGAGGCATCTTGTTTTGTCTTAGAGAAATCTCTCTGTTACTTTTTTATTGCTTTTTAGAGCAGCAAAATGTTCTTTCATTAAGTTGAACATTCTGCTGTACCCTATTTTACTTGCTAGAGAAGACCAATAATAAGTAGTTGTGGGATCTGCCCAAATATGAATTCCTAGCCTGTCTTCTTCTATTAACCCATCCTCTCTCTACAAGGATTTTTCTAGCTTTATTCAAGTCTTGTATCTCCCTGTTAATAATATTTATGTTTTCTCAGAGGCTTTTATCTATTATGGTCAAAGGTGGGCATATTATGCCATAATATATTCTTTGGAAAGTACTTGAAAAAACATGGCTTGCTAAGTTTTGTTGAAGCACAATTTTATAAATTACTGTTGCAATTGGGCATCCAACTTTAATATTACTGGACACTTAAATATGACTTCTAAAATACCACTTTCTTGCTTGGTTTAGTAACCTTGCCTGCAGAAATTCTTCTACGGGTAATTTGGTGTTCACCTAGCACAAACCTGTGCTTATCCAATTTATTTTAGGTGGAGATGCCCTGTGGTTGATACAGGGTTTTCTATAGGAGACAGAATCTCCTTCAGGAAGACTTTATACAATCTTGAGGGCAAAAAAAAATAATATACAAGGTGGAATGTGAATATAATAAGAGAATTTTATGTGTAGTGTTTCCTGAGGGGTCAAAAGAGAATATAATCTACTAGCAAGAGATTTATCTGGATCATTTCCCTTACTAGGTTGAGATATGAAAAGTTGTGTCACCTAGTTGCATTGTAGCCAGGGTTGAAGCTCTGTAACTGTACTCCCAGACTCTAGTTTTGATTATTTCCACAATGAATATATATACCCCTATGTTAACAACTTAATTGGAAAAATGAACATTGGTACTTGTACATTCTTTCTTTGCAGTGACACTGATCAGAAGAAATTGCAAGTTTCACACTTTTGAAACTACCATCCCCATTCCCAGTGGGCCTAGGAGACCTGAATTAATCATGCCAGTTGGTTAGGAGGAAAAGAGTATGCTTTTTTTTTTGTTTAATTTCGGCACTTCTACTGTTGCCAAAGGATTACTTTAGTTTAGTGTATTGTTAAAATATAAGAGCTTAGTTTTGGGCAGTGCCTGTGTTTATTTGACTTTACCAATAAATCTTAATTAAACCTGTTTTTAGTCAGTTCAAATATATTAACTCAGACTATAGAAGTGCAACAAGTCTTCATACTTGGCATGGATTCTGCTGATAATTTTTTCATCAGTATGCTTATTTAACAACTCCTTTTAATAAAGCTGTTTTATAACTGGGTGTATTACATAGAAGAGTGTGTGTAGGTCCTCTGGGGCCTTCGTAACCTGCCTGAAAATGTTAAGTTCTGAGCCCACCGATCACATGTTAGAGGAGGGACCTTGCTTCTGGGCGATATAACTTGCTTCTTCTCTAAAAGAGGGATGGAGATTTCTTATATTATCTTCACCTTTGGAGTTGGGAAACTTAAAGATCTCAAGCATTTTTAAGTTGACTATCTTATTCCAATAGTTCAGTTTACGTAATTATTTTCTTTTAATAGTTTTTAAATAGTGTGGCCCATTTAAGACAGTTGAAGGAATTTTGCCTATTAAAATGATTTAATTTAATTTTGGTCCAGAGAGCTTGGAATTCTGAATTAATTCCAATTTGAATTCTGGGATTCAAATAATGATATTTTGTTTATTTTCTAAAACACCACAAAGTATCATCTTCTAGAGTTCCTTTTGACTAGAGTGCAAAGGACTGTTTCTTAATACTGGCCCTTCTTTTGGAAGGAGCTGTCACCCTGCAAGCTTTATTATTACCCTGATGACCTTTGTGATCTGGAATGCCTCTGGAGGAAACAGCCTTCTAAATATTTTTCTTGAGCCCACAGTGAAGTTTGTGATGTATCCTTTGAAGTTACTTTCGGTTAATTTTTAAAGTTTACTTTGTCGGCTTTTAATTGAAGGCTCCATCTTTTTAGCTTTGTTGTGAATAGTCTGTGCAGAGTTCCTGGTTGGTGGTAAACAGAATTGCCCTGATCCCTGAGATCCGGGTCTGTGGGAAGCCTTTAAGGTTTAGATCCACCAGTTTCCCATTATCCTTAACTGCTGTTGTCTCCTCCAGTACTCTCCCCACCACACAAACTAGCTTTTCCCTTGTCCCTCCCGTATATCACTTGCCCCACAAATGCCCTTGTGATTGCTGGAGGCCTTTTGCTGGAGATTATGTGTGCTGTCCTGTAAGTAGAATATTTGTGGTAAAACTATTTATGGAAGGATCCAGGGAATGGGTCAGTCTTTGTGAAGTGTTCTTTTGAACTTTGACATTGAGATTTTAAAGATTCTCTTAACTTTCAGGAAGCTTCTTTCATGTTGAATCCTGTTGTTTTTGCCCTTCTCTCCTCTCTTCAAATTTTGTTATTATTGGTTTAAAAAACCATTCTCATAGATATTCTTGACCTTGTAAGAATCAAAAGTAAGGTTTGTGGGTATGGTACTTTAAATTTCTTTCAAATAGATTATGATTTCTTTATAGTTATTTTGATATTAACATATTGGTAAAAATAATAACATAGGAGAAAGCCTATTTTGTGATTTAAACTGGAAAGTAGCATTTACTTCTATAATCAGAGTGATTATTTTGTCTATCAGAGGAATATTGTTAGCAAGATTCATTCCGATTTTGACAATTTATTATCAGTTCTGGGAAGTGGTTCCCTGAGTACTTCAGGATAAAAGATGCTTCTGGGAATTATTTTTGAGAAGTTAGAAAGACTTGTTCAATAGCGCCTACCTTGAGGTATGAGATCGATATCCTTTTCTTTTTTGTTGTTCAAATTGAATCAAAATGTCAGTTTCATAATGGGATTTCTATTTCCTGGGCTGTGTGTTTTGATTCTTAACTAAGAAACAGCATTGGTGTGTGTTTGTGTTTGACACTGGATGGGGGGTACTCTGACGTTTCAAGCAACTAAAGTGGTGATCCTTGGTATCCTCAAAAGTGATGCTAATTAGAAGTAATTTTTATGGTAGATGATGTGAGGAAACTTGTGAGAGTTTATCACCACTCAATTGAGTCACTTGTTCAAATGTTAGTTGTACGCATACACTAATGATTTCTTGAGCTCCTACTATGTGACAGATATAAGGTGCTGGTCTAAGTGCCTTGCATTTATGAAGTCCTGTTTCAACCTTGTCAGGTAGATAGTAGTATTCCCCTGGAAAGTGTTATATATAGTTGGGAAGAATATGGGCATTTCTGTAAAATGAAGAAATTAGTTGTTAGAATTAAAGGATATAAGTGTATCTGGTGCCTAACATAGTGACTAACACACAGTTGCTGTTCACTAAATGGCAGTTACTATTACTATAATTCTATACTTTCAAAAGCCAGAGAGGCCAAGGAACTTCCTGAAGGTCACTCAGCTTTAAGTAGTAAAGTTAGGATTCGAACTGGCTCAAAGCCTGGGCTCTGGTATTATGTTAGAAAACATAATAGAATTTGAGTCTTACCAAGGCTTTCAGAGCAGATATCAGTGAGTCCATGCCCATCTCTCTACCCCCACTGCCACCCTCCTGTTGCCTCCAAAAAAGAGAGATTCTTCTTTATGAATGCACTTCTTTCCTTAGTATCCTCTGTCATCTTCCCAGTCATGTGCTTGCTCTCATGCTGGAGTTGCTTGTACCATTCAGTACCAGTGTTCTCCCAGCAGAAATGAGTCAAGCCTGTGCTGTCAGTGGCTTCCCCTCCTGGTTTTCTCTTGTTGATAGAGCCATCATGCTTTTATTGTTTGTGCGAAAATAATTTGAGTTCTGATGTATTTACAATGATTATAGTGTATAATTGCAATATCGTGTTTAAATTGATAAAAAAGCCTCCCTGATTTAAAAATGTAGGGGGAAAAAATCTGTGGTCCTAATTTATTAAACGGGTTACAGGATAATTATATGGAATTGATTGTGCTATCCAGGGTCCTAGTTACTATTAGTTACTATTATTAGTTACGGTTGATTTTCTTTTCTTTAATCACCACTGTTACCAGTTTGCTGTTATTGGCAACAGTGATTGAGAAAGGAAGTCCTGTTTGTCTTACTGGCCATAAACTTGAGTACAGATGTATAGATCTCTTGCAAACACAAAGGTGTTAGAATTGATATGATTCAGAGAGAGACCTGTTAGTTCCCAAAACTAAATAATGTCTAAACTGAAAAATTCAAGTTTAATTTGCTTTACAAAACTTAATTCATTTATTTCATTTATTTTTTTATTTAACAAGTATCGAGTATCTGTTTAATGTAAGATAGTATTAACTGTCTATATTGTATTATAAGAAAGTGCTGATGTACTGATAAAGTGCTGAATAATAGGCTAATGAGATTAGTCCCAATATGGTCATGGTGGTGGTGATTTTAAAATGCCATTGTTTGGAAAATGAGTTTAATATAAGTTTTTACTCCTTCCTTATAGGGTGTGATCATCATTAGTCATTATTATACGTTAACAGGAAAAATGACTTCTTCAAACAATTTGCTGAATGGAAAAGAGTGCTAATATTATGTGGAACTGGGAAAGATAGAGGTGGAGAAGGGGAGAGCATTCTTTATTGTGCAAAATGCTGGGTGAGTAACAGAAAAAATTTTTTGATGTGTTTTAAGGGGACTAGCGAGAGATAAGGTGGGAATGCATGGGGTAAGATTTTGGAAGGCTTCATTCAAGACCTGGGTGTTTTGATTGTATTAAGAGGGGACACTGAAGTTTTTTTGAGCTGAGTAATGATTGATCAGAGTGTGCTTTTGGCAGTATTTTATAGATAGGATTAGAGGGGGAAGAATAGTTAGGAAATTACTGCAATGGTTAAGGTGAATTGTATTGACAATGCATTAATTTGAAAATATGCTTTCCCCTGTTTTGATATGACTTTCATTTTATGCTGTCAACTATAGTTTAATCTTACATATTAAAAAAAGTTTCATTGTACTGTCACATGTACAATTCAGTGATATTAATTACATTCAGAATATTGTGCTACCATCACCACCATCCATTACCAAAACTTTTCATTACCCAAACAGTTCTGTACTCATTACACAAATAACTCCCTAGCCCCCCTTCCCCTCCAGCCTCTGACAACCTCTAATCTTTCTGTCTCTATGTCTTTGTTTATTACAGGTAATTCTAATGTTTTTCCTTTTGTGTCTTCAAGGTCCAGTCTTGTTGTAACATGTATAATTGTTCATTCCTTTTTACTGCTGAATAATATTTTATTGTTAGTCACATGGAATTCTTTTTAACATTTTTTATTGTGAAATATAACATATAGACACCGGATTGGGGAATCGCAGAGCCACCTCGCTGCCTATTGTACCCGCTGCGCCCTCCCAGCCCGGCCCGGCCCGGCCCCGGCGGGAAGCCATGCGCCGGAGCCGGCCGGCCGGGGAGTGACCCGGCGCCACGGCGCCTTGAGCGGCGGCTGTGCGCACAGCCCGGCCACGCCGCAGCAGCCGCCGCCCGCCCGCCGCCCTGGCCGCGGAGTGCCTGAGCCTCGTCCATGCACAGCTCATGGCGCAGGGGGCAGTTGTGGGAGCAGGAAGCGCAGTCCCGGCCAAGCCTCAACTGAAACTGTCGCTGCCTGGCGGCCGCCGCACCCCCACCCCACCTGCCCGCTCGGGGCCGCCCTCTCAGCCGCCCACCATGGCCTCTGAGGGGCTGTACGAGTATCCGTTCCTAAAAGGAGGACTGCTGGGTCAGAAACCAATTACTGATGATTACTTATGGAATTGTGATACATGCAGAAGAGTATGTCACACCTGTGCATAGCTGCAGCAGGAACACAATGGTTGAAAGGATTGTAGACAAAAGAAAAAAAAAGGGAAGACTGAGTACTTGGTCCGTAGAAAGGTTACGACAGTGAGTACGACACCTGGGAACCAGAGCAGCACCTCGTGCCGTGAACTGTGAGGAGTACATTCACAACTTCAACAGGCGCGATAGCGAGAAACAGAAAGAAAGCATTTTCACCAGGACAGATAGGACTCTCCGAACAATGCCAGGAAACAGATTTCCAGATCCACCAACAGCAACTTTTCTAAGACCTCTCCTAAATCCCTGGTGATTGGCAAAGACCACCAGGTGAAAACAGCCAGCTCTTTGCTGCCAGCCCAAAGTTCAGGAAAAACACAGCTCCAGCTCTCTCCAACTGGAAGAATATGGGCTTTGCAAAATCAGGAATCAAGATCCTCATGCCTAAGAGCCCCAATAAGCAGGACAGCCATCAATGGCTTTCAGAGCGAGAGTCCTGAGAAGCTTGACCCTGTAGAGCAGGGTCAGGAGGACACGGTGGCGCCCGAGGTGGCTGCTGAGAAGCCGGTTGAAGCTCTGCTGGGCCCTGGCGCTGAGCGAGCAAGGATGGGGAGCACTGGGATCCCAGGCAGCCAGCCCAGTGACTGCGGCCATGGCCACGGGCTTAGCCATTAACGGAAAAAGTACATCTCCATTTATGAATGCGTTAACAGCCAATGGGACAACCAACATATAGGCACCTGATATTGGAGTGTCGGCTGGGAAAAGGAAATTTATTGACGACAGAAGAGACCAGTCCTTCGACTAGCGGTTGCGTTTCAGTGTCAGACAAACAGAGAGTGCCTACCGATACAGGGACATTGTCGTCAGGAAGCAGGATGGGTTCACGCACATCTTATTATCCACAAAATTGTCAGAGAATAATTCACTAAATCCGGAGGTAATGAAAGAAGTGCAAAGCGCCCTGAACACAGCGGCAGCAGATGACAGCAAGCTTGTGTGGGTCAGCGCCCTGGGCAGCGTCTTCTGCTGTGGGTTCGACTTCATTTATTTCATCCGGCACTAACAGACGACAGAAAAAGAGAAAGTACTAAGGTGGTGGAAGCTATCAGAAACTTTGTGAATACTTATATTCAGGTCAAGAAGCCAATTATTGTAGCAGTGAATGGCCCTGCCATTGGACTGGAAGCCTCCATCCTGCGTCTCTTCGACGTGGTTTGGACGAACGAAAAGGCCTGGTTTCAGACACCCTACAAAAGGTTCGGGCAGAGTCCTGATGGCTGCTCCATGGTTATGTTTCCCAAAATTATGGGAGGAGCTTCTGCGAATGTACTGTTACTCAGTGGACAGAAGCTGACTACGCAGGAGGCCTGTGGCAAAGAACTGGTCTCCCAAGTGTTTTGGCCAGGGGCATTCACCCAGGAAGTCATGGTTCGAATTAAGGAACTTGCCTCATGCAATCCACTTGTGCTGGAGGAACCCAAAGCCCTCGTGTGCTGTCACATGAAGATGGAGCTGGGGCAGGCCAACGAGAGGGAGTGCGAAGTGTTGAAGAAGACCTGGGGCTCGGCCCAAGGAATGGTCTCCATGTTGAAATGCCTGCAGTGGAATAATCGATGAGTTTTGATTGGCTGGGCTTCTCCCACATGACGCTGTAACTGTGGCTCCATTAACCCATCCTCACAGCCCGAAACAGGTTTACCCATAACTCATGCTCGGAACCAGGACTGGAACCATCCAAGCTATTTATTACCAGGGAGTTTTTAAGTACTGAAACTTGAAATAAATAACTACAAAGCTCCGCTGTCCACACATCATTATTTTATAATTTACCCACGAGTCTACAAGAATAATAGTGAGCACTAGACTGCACTTTGGAGCTCTAATTTTTTTTCCCTTTGGCTAGTACTGTATAAAAAGGAGAAGAATTGTATTTTGCTGTTTTGGAGTGGCAGGAAAGTCTGGAATGATGTTTGTTTTCCACTTTTTTTCCTTTGGAAACACAGACTCTAAAGGAGGGGGAAGTATTAGCCAGACTCAAACTTTGCTGCCCCAAATGACCATATAGAAAGAGCTGAGAGATTGCCTCTGCCTTCAAGAAGGTATCAATACCTCAGACGTGAGAAATCTTAAATAAAAATTGAGGCATACCTTTTAGGATAAATATTTCTCATGAAAAACCCACTGGGGAGCATATCCCCAAACTAAATATGTGCTTGTGATTCATGCTAAGAAATCAATTGTTTTCCCCCTTCCTTTTCTTCATATGTCCAGTTCTTACCTAGTTACACATGAAGAACCACTGTCTTTCTAGAAGAAAGCTTGTTTTGCAGTATTAGTGAACCACTGAGTAGCTTAAATATGAATAGCTAAGTTATAAGTTAGTTTTAGTGGGTTTTTAAATAGTTTTTCTGACCCTTTTGGAAAATAACTACGTAAGTGTTTCTTGTTGCTGGGTGAGAAATATGACTTTATATATAGTTTTGATTTTCTGTTTGCAGATATAATTGTATTACACCAAAAAAAGTATTTTTATGTTTATAAATGTAATTTTTAGGTTCACTTAGAATATATTTTATTTAATAAGTTAAAATTCTTTTGGCACACTATTAAATGCAGAAACTCCTTTCAAAGAAGAGAAAAAAACTACCTTCTGTTAGTCATCTAATGTTCTTTGTCTATGCTTTCAACGTCTACACAATCTCCTGAAGACAAACGGTGTTCATGAGAGACCTGGGTAAATAGACATTGTGCATTCCTTCCAGGAGTGGTGACTGCTTCCTGGCTCCAGGTGCCTGTTATTAGTTAGGCTTCTGAGCTTGCAATCATATTGAATGTATGAAGAATGAAATAAAATCAAAACCTTATTTTTGTACAGTTTTCAAGTTTATACTTAGAACTGACCGCCTCCCTGGTTGCGTGGAGAGCTGTATAATGTATAGATCTGCTTCGACCTGGAATTCGATTGGTACAATATTTTTGCATTTGTGGGACCTACTTTATTGTTCAGTCGTTTGAACTATATATAAACTGTACAATCGGTAAAGTTTTTATAGGATTAAATATTCAGCTGTGAAAACTGGTTAAATAAAACTAATATTTCTTAACACAAAAAATATACATATGAAAAAGCAATAAATTTCAAAGTACAATGTAACAAATAGTTATAAAACACATTTCAAAGTTTTGTATGGGTTACAGTTCCACAATTTCAGGTTTTTCCTTTTAGTGGCTCCAAGACACTGGAGACTAAAGAAAATATCAATATAATGATTCAGCAGTTATACTCATTTATTAAGTTCTGTCTTTTCTGTTGTAGCTCCTCCTTCTCCTTTGTTCCTTCTCCTAATCTTGCGGGGCATTTGAGCTATGTGCATTCTAACATTTTAATATTGGTAAGGGGTGTCAACAATATGAGATAGGGGGATGGAAGTAGTTGATGTTCTTGGAGAGGCTGGCACCTTTGGGTTTCAGGACTTATGTTGCCTAGGAACCATCTGGAGGTTGTAGGTTTCAGGAAAGTAAATAATTTTAATATCTGACACTTTTTAAGAATCTCAGATAGAGCCCTAGGCGTTCTTTAGGGTTGCTGGAATGGTGTTGGTTGGGGTTTGGCAAATTGTGACAATTAGCTATATCTACTGAAGGTTGCATGAGAGTAACCTCCAGAATAGCTTATTGATTCTTAGAACTCTCTTAGCCACAGATACCTTATTTTTTCTTTAATTGTATAATATAGCATATGTTCAAAACAAAGAAAGAAAAAGGAGTAGTTTTCAAAGCACTCTTCAGCAAGTAGTTACAGGACAGATTCCAGAATTTGTCATGGGCTACCATGTGATCTTCTCAGATTTTTCCTTCTAGCTGCTCCAGAATGTAGGAGGCTAGGAGGAATAAATATTTTTTTAAATCACAATTGGCTTTTTTGTGAAAGATAACATATACGAGAAAACAATAAATTTCAAAGCACAGCACAACAATTAGTTATAGAACAGATTTCAGTGTTTGGTATGGGTTGCAGTTCAACAATTTTAGGTTTTTACTCCTAAGTGCTCTAAGATACTGGAGACTAAAAGAAATATCAATTTAATGATTCAGCAGTCATATTCGTTTGTTAAATCCTACCTACTCTGTATAACGCCACCATCACCTTTGATCTTTCTGTCCCACTCTTTAGGGGTATTTGGGCTGTGGCCGTTCTAGCTTTTTCATTTTTTAAGGGGCTGTCAATAATATGGGGTAGGCCTGTGGCCAATAAGGCAAGGATGATCAGTGATACAAGCAATACAAGTACTAAGGTTTCATCTTTTGGAGTTAGAAAAGGCCTATGAACTGTGTGATAACTTCTGCCACTGGTACATTAGCTATTTGAAGGGGAAAATGCCCATCGAGCTTGTTTTCAATGAGTGAGACAGCAGCTCCAAATCGGACCATGAAGAACTTTCAAGCTCCTCCACAAATCTCGCTGACCATAATCCTTCACCTTGGCGAGACCATGATGATGCAACCTCAACCCACTCAGCAGGACCCTCCAGTGGGGGTCACACTTCCCGGAGTGGAGACAACAGCAATGAGCAAGGGAATAGTTTAGACAGCAGTGTTGCTTCACCTGGTACAGGTGAAAATGGTGATCTGGACAAAGACAAAAAACATCAGAAGAAAAGAGGCATTTTCCCTAAAGTAGCAACAAATATCATGAGAGTGTGATTCTTTTAGCATCTCACACATCCATACTCTTCCGAAGAACAGAAGAAATAGCACAAGAAGCAGGACTTACAATTCTCCAGTAAGCAACTGGTTTATTAATGCCAGGAGAAGAATAGTATAGCCCATGATTGACCAGTCAAATCAAGCAGTGAGCCAAGGAGCAGTGTATAGGTCAAAGGGTCAGTCCATGGGAAGCTTTGTGTTGAGTAGTCAGCAACACATGGGAGTCCACCCTGCAGGACCTGTGAGTGAATGGGCATGAATATAGGCATGGATGGGCAATGGCACTACATGTAACCTTCACCATGTAAAGCAATTGCAAAATGGGGGAAGTTTACAGAGCATGTCGGGACTACATTCCTCAGGGTGGTCCTATGGCAATGAGTATAGCACAATGAAATTACAGTACTCCCCAGATGGCTCTACTTCTTACTCAGTGAAGACACGGAACCCCAATGCATTCATATTTGCCAAGCTATCCCTATCACCCAGCCATGATGATGCACAGAGGATTGCCTCCCTACCCTGGAATGACTGTGTCATCATAGAGCCCCACAATGTTAAATTCTGTAGATCCCAGTGTCGATAGACAGGTTATAGACATTCATGCCAAATAGCAGAAGGAAAGTTAAGGGAAAAGGAAACATGTAAAAACTATTTTAAGACTCTCTGAGCATTGATCAGATGTTGACACTTAATATGAATTTCCAGACAGCTGTGATTTTTTACTTTTGTCATTTTTCATCAAGCAACGGAGGACCAATTCAACAAGAACACAAATGCGAAATCATGGGCTCACTGAGACAATTCTGTCCATGTAAAGATCCTCTGGAAAAAAGACCCCGAGAGTTAAAACTACTATAGTATAAACATAGGAACTAAGTTAAACCTGTACATTTCTGTTGATCACTCCATTCTTTTGCCTCAGATAGTTTTAGAAGAGAAAAAATATTTATCCTTGTTTTCCACACTATGTGTGTTGTTCCCAAAAGAATGACTATTTTGGTTCATCAGTGAATTCACTATCCAGGAGAGACTATGGTATATTTTAAACCTGTTGGGCCAATGAGCAAAGAGCCACACTGCAGACCAGGATGAACGTTTGACCGAACCTCATCACTTGGACTCCAGCTTCAAGAATGTGTTTTCATTTATCATGGTGATGAATATTCAGCAGTGTGATGATATTGTGAGTTATTGATTATATACCAAGAATGGCATGATCATATGGTAAGAGTGTTCATGTTTGTATGTTGTATGTTGTTTTATTTTATTAAAAAAAATTAAAAATTAAGAAAAAAAAAAAAAGAATGTGTTTTCATGCCAGCCTTTGTTCCTCCATAAATGTGACCTTTAGTTTCAAACAGATCTTTATAGTTTGTGCTTCATAAGCCAATTATTATTATTATTTGGGGCAACTCTTCTTCAAAGAGCTTGCCAGTATAGATTTAAAAACAGAGCAGGAGCTTCTTCCAGGAGTTCTTAACCTTGGCTGTGGACAAAACAATCTAAAGTTGGGCAGCTTTCCTCAACACAAAAAAAGTTATTAATGGTCATGGCACCAAAACTAGGATTTCATCAGAAACGCAAAGGTTGGGGAATAAAAAGGAGCAAGAGAATACTGTAACAAACTTTGTACAGAGTTCGGTCTATTAATTGTTTCATGTTAAATATTCTATGTGTTACCTCAATTGAAAAAAATGTGTGTTTGCGACTTCCAGAGAAGATGGTGGCTTAGTAAGACGCGCGGGTCTTAGTTCCTCCTCCAGAACAGCAACTAAAGAAACAGAAACAATACGAAACAGCTCCCGGAGCCACGACAGACACCAAAAAGACAGCGTACCCCATTCTGGAATGGCTGAACGGGCAGGGAGAATCCGCTGCGGTGAGATACCCGAGGGGCGCGTGTTTTCCCGGCCGGGGCGGCTGGCGACTGGGGTCCCCTCCACGCATGTGGCTCCCCAGTCTGACTGGGAACGTTGGATAGCAGGGCCCTCCCGCCACGCTTGGCGTCTCGGGCCAGCTGGGCAATTTGGACCGGCACTCCCCCAAGCCGCGGTGGCCAGCGACCCCCCCCTCCACGCACGGTTTCCCGGGCCGACTGCGAGATTCGGATTGGCAAGTTAAAGGAGCCACAGCATCTTTTACTGGTGGGACCTGCAGACAGACGAGTGCCACGAGCGCCACCTACTGGGCAGGAAAAGAAAAACAAAGCCCAGAGATTTCACAGAAAAACCTTTCAACCAGCCAGGTCCCACACCCAGGGAAATCTGATCAAATGCCCAGACACCAGCAGAAAATAATGGATGACGCTCGGAAAATTGAAGATATGGCCCAGTCAAAGGAACAAACCAATAGTTCAAATGAGATACAGGAGCTGAGACAACTAATGCTGAATATACGAACAGAAATGGAAAAACTCTTCAAAAACCAAATCAATAAATTGAGGGAGGACATGAAGAAGACATGGGCTGAACAAAAAGAAGAAATAGAAAATCTGAAAAAACAAATCACAGAACTTATGGGAGTGAAGGACAAAGAAGAAAAAATGGAAAAAACAATGGATACCTACAATGGTAGATCTAAAGAGACAGAAGCTACAATTAGTGAACTGGAGGATGGAACATCTGAATTCCAAAAAGAAACAGAAACTATCGGGAAAAGAATGGAAAAACTTGATCAGGGGATCAGGGAACTGAATGACAATATGAAGCGCACAAATATACGTGTTGTGGGTGTCCCAGAAGGAGAAGAGAAGGGAAAAGGAGGAGAAAAACTAATGGAAGAAATTATCACTGAAAATTTCCCAACTCTTATGAAAGACCTAAAATTACAGATCCAAGAAGTGCAGCGCACCCCAAAGAGATTAGACCCAAATAGGCGTTCTCCAAAACACTTACTAGTTAGAATGTCAGAGGTCAAAGAGAAAGAGAGGATCTTGAAAGCAGCAAGAGAAAAACAATCCATCACATACAAGGGAAACCCAATAAGACTATGTGTAGATTTCTCAGCAGAAACCATGGAAGCTAGAAGAGGGTGGGATGATATATTTAAATTACTAAAAGAGAAAAACTGCCAACCAAGACTTCTATATCCAGCAAAATTGTCCTTCAAAAATGAAGGAGAAATTAAAACATTTATAGACAAAAAGTCACTGAGAGAATTTGTGACCAAGAGACCAGCTCTGCAAGAAATACTAAAGGGAGCACTAGAGTCAGATACGAAAAGACAGAAGAGAGAGGTATGGAGTAAAGTGTAGAAAGAAGGAAAATCAGATATGATATATATAATACAAAAGGCAAAATGGTAGAGGAAAATATTATCCAAACAGTAATATCACTAAAAGTTAATGGACTGAATTTCCCAATCAAAAGACATAGACTGGCAGAATGGATTACGACCCAGCAATGCCACTGCTAGGTATCTACTCAAAGGACTTAAGGGCAAAGACACAGATGGACATTTGCACACCAGTGTTTATAGCAGCATTATTTACAATTGCAAAGAGATGGAAACAGCCAAAATGTCCATTAACAGACGAGTGGCTAAACAATCTGTGGTGTATACCTACGATGGAATATTATGCAGCTTTAAGACAGACTAAACTTATGAAGCATGTAATAACATGGATGGACCTAGAGAACATTATGCTGAGTGAGTCTAGCCAAAAACTAAAGGGCAAATACTGTATAGTCCCACTGATGTGAACCGACATTTGAGAATCAGCTTGGAATATATCATTGGTAACAGAGACCAGCAGGAGTTAGAAACAGGGTAAGATAATGGGTAATTGGAGCTGAAGGGATACAGACTGTGCAACAGGACTAGATACAAAAACTCAAAAATGGACAGCACAATAATACCTAAGTGTAATGTAACTATGTTGGAACACTGAATGAAGCTGCACCTGAAATATAGTTTGTTTTTTTGTTTGTTTGTTTGTTTGTTTGTATCTTTTGTTTTTGTTTTTTTTCTTTTTCCTTTTTATATATATATTTTTTTATTAGTATTATTATTTTAATTCTCTTCTCTATATTAACATTCTATATTTTTTTCTGCTGTTTTGCTAGTTCTTTTCCTAAATCGATACAAATGTACTAAGAAATGATGATCATACATCTATGTGATGATACTAAGAATTACTGAGTGCATGTGTAGAATGGAATGATTTCTAAATGTTGTGTTAATTTCTTTTCTTTTTTTTGATTAATAAAAAAAATTTTTTAAAAATGTGTGTTTGCTAGTATCAGGTCTGCTGTGGAATTGGTATTTCTATGTGAATTCTTCTTTTCTCAGCACATGTTTCTTCCTAGAAGAAAATGCTGTTACCTTTGAGCTTTGTCAAATTTACATTAAAATACTTGTATGAGGACTGTGACAGTTATGTTAAAAAATGTGTTAAGTCACAAAATGTGGTAATAAGTATTTCATTTTGGAAAAAAAAAATAATATGGAGTAGGTAGATGGAACTAACTGATGTTCTGGAGAGACTGGGCCTTCTACGTTTTAGGACTTATCTGGTCCAGGGATCCATCTGGAGTTTGTAGGTTTCTGGAAAGTTACCATAGTGCTTGAAACCTAGAATCTTATATGTGACCCTAGGTATTCTTTAGGATTGGCTGGAATGCTTTTGGTTGGGGTTTTGCAAGTTATTATAGGTAGCAATGTCTAACTGAAGCTTACATATGAGAGACCTCCAGAGTAGCCTTTCAACTCTATTTGAATTCTCCCAGCCACTGATACTTTATTAGTTACACTTCTTTTCCACCTTTTGGTCAGGATGGAATTGTGAATCCTATGGTGCCAGGGTTGGACTCATCCCTGGGAGTCATCTCCCATGCCACCTGGGAGACTTTCACCCCTGGATGTCATGTCCCATGTAGGGGGAGCCCAATGATTTCACTTGCAGAGTTGGGCTTAGAGAGAATGAGGCCACATCTGAGCAACAAAAGAGGTCCTCCAGAAGTAACTGTTAGGCATATCTATAGGTAGGCTAATCTTTTCCACTACCTACATAAGCTTCACAAGAGTAAGCCTCAAGATCAAGGGCTTGGCCTATTAATTTGGGTGTCCCAAATGTTTGACACAGTATCAGGGTATTTCCTGATGGTAAAGTTTAATAGTTTCATATTTTTTCTCCCATCCTTCAAGGGATTTTGCCAATACTTTTTTATTATCTGCTTAATATATTCTAGAATGTATCCATGCATTACATTAAGATATACAGGATTAAAGATCCTCATTCTTATTCTGGGCTCCTTGTGTTTCAGTTCAATGAGCTATCCAGACAGGTTGAGTTTGATTATGTGCAGAAAGTTTAGATTCCGGACAAAATAAACCTTTCTTCCTTTCATCTCAAAGAGTAGGTGTGGTTCTAAAATACAAACAATGTCTTTCTTAACCCTATATTCTGAATTACCTTAATCCCGACCTCATTGGCTTTGTTCTTATCTCTATATATCAGGTTATAGATACATAAAAGAACCTCTCAAAGTCCAGAAACAATAATTACCCCTTTGGACTAAATATGTCTGCTAAAGAGCTTACAATCTGGGCTCTGTTTTCTTATAAGCATTTTCTAAAAGAGACCATACAATAATTGTTCTTTCATTTCTGGCTTATTGTGCCTCACCAAATGTCCCACAGGTTCATTTACGTCATTGCATGCCTCACAACTTCGTTCCTTTTTGTAGCAACACAATATTTGATCATATGAATACATTATCGTTCGCCAATTTATTTCTCAGTCAGTGCATCCTTCAGCCACCTGCATTCATTAGGCATCATGTATAATGCCCAAAGTCCACAGTCCATCAATACTCTCAATTTTAGATAATTTCCTTGTTCCCAAGAGAAAGATAACCAATAAACACACCCTCACCAAATAGGAAATCTAAACCTCTCCTTAACTCTTGTCCCTCCCCCCATTATTTATCCCTGCTGTAGCTGTGGTACTGCTGATTTTTTCCTGTTAAACAGCCCAAAGCATGCAATAGCAGTTTTCCCCATGCACCCTGGATTTAAGCATTCTTTGTACACGAATCATACCTTTGAAATAGTTCTCACAAGAATTTATATTTCTAGTGTTAATCAGTGGAACACTTAGGTCTATACAACCCCTTTCCATCGTGTTCACCTTCAATATGGTAATATTACTTTAGATCCACTAGAGAATCATCTTCACTTCTATTTCCTGTCATTTGAGTTCAAACCTAATTAGCTAACCGTTCCCCACATCCAGTTTTTATGTATCTCTAATCCCCTATATTCTGTATTATAAGCCTCTGATTTTACCTCTACCCTGGTCATAAAAGTGGGGTCATACATTATCTATCCCTTTGTCAGGCTTATTTCATTAAGCGTTATGTCCTCAAGGCTGATCCATCTTGTCTTATGCTTCAGGATGTCATTTCATCTTATGCTGCATAATATTCCATCATATGTAATACCACATACCACATTTTGTTAATCCATTCGTGTTGATGGACATTTGGATTGTTTCTGTCTTTGGACGATCATGAATAATGCTGCTCTGAACATCGATATGCAAATGTCTGTTTGTGTCACTGCTTTGAGCTCTTCTGGGTATATATCAAGTTGCTACTGCTAGTTCATAGGGCAACTTGATATTTAGTTTCCTAAGGAACCGCCAGACTGTCTTCCATGCAGCTGTGCCTTTATACGTTTCTACCAACAATGCGTAAGGGTCCCAATTTCTCCACTTCTTCTCTAACATTTATAATTTCCTTCTTGTTAAATAGCAACCATTCTTATAGGTGTGAGGTGGTATTTCATTATCTTCTTGATCTGCATTTCCCTTATAGCTAATGAAATGAGCATCTCTTCATGTGCTTTTTAGCTATTTGTATTTGCTCTTCAAAAATGCCTATTCATATCTTTAGTCAATTTTATAAATGCGTTTTGTTCTTTTGTTGTTGAGTTGTATGGTTTCTTTATGTATACATGATATCAAACCTTTGGCCCATGTGTGATTTCAGAATATTTTTTTCCCATTGAGTTGGCTGCCTCTTCATCTTTTTTGACTTTTTTTTTTACATGACAAGTAATTATTTTATTTTTCTTAACTTTTAGCTTGCCAACAGCTTCCTTCCTCGAGTGGCTGATTTGTCTTCTGCTTGATACTTAGTTGTATTAATATTGGAAACTACTTAGTAATTCCACTTTGAAATTTTGAGTATATGCTTATAAATATGCCAGATAAACTTTAGGAGTTCTAAGGTCTCTTTTTTACAGAAATCTACCTCTATCTTAATGTAGTTGGGTTGATCAAAAAATTAAGGACTAAGGACAGAAAGTTAATTTCCTTGAATGAGACAAAAGGAAAGACTTTTCTAACTACTTCTATACAATAAGAAATCTTTCTTTCAAGTACTGAAACAATTTCTTTTACAGTGCAATGAATTGTAATTTGATGAAGGTCAAAGGTGATACAATAAAGATAAGATAAAATGAAGACGATATGAAAACAGAGTAAATGGAATAAATAATTCATAAATAGGCTAAAAGAAAATTGTATCTATAATGGATTTGGTAACTCGTGTATAACCATATATTTAAATTTTACTTTACATACATAAGATCAGAGTGAAGGAGTTTAATCACAATTTACAATTTTATCACCAGCTACTTTCAGTATTTCATCACATTTGAGCATCTTCACTCTTACCACTTTATTTCAAGCAGTGACTTATAAATTTGGTTAGACAATAATAGTAAGAATAACTTTTCTCTTTTTTTCCAAGATAATTTTTTAAAATGATGTGTTAAAAATAAAATACCACCTATAAGTAGTTCACCTTTGGATTATGGTCTCTGCTATGAAGATATGTAGGAATTTTTCCAATTAATGTTCAAATCTTCCCAATATCTTCTGTTTAAAGAAATATCATATTTGAAAGAATTTAAGTAAATGCTTTACATATCAAAATGTGATACACAAATCCCTATCACTATAATTCTGAACTAATTACTAATTTTAGTAGTTCCCTAAATATATTTTATATCAATTTTCTTGATTCTAAGATGTCAATAGTATGGAAACATCTTTAATGATATACCAGGACATTTAATTACACCATTTTCCCATTAGCACAACAAAGTCATTTAATGATGATTATATTGGCCATTTCCATTGTTTGGTGGAAGGTGCTTCCACTAACAGCTCCCACAGTTTCCACTGTATCATTTGTCTCACCAAATTTAGTTCACTTTCAGCCTGAATAATCACCTCTTCTTATTAACCACTCTGAATATGGTCTTCTAATTTTTTTTTTTTTACATGGGCAGGCACCGGGAATCGAACCCGGGTCCTCGGGCAATGGCAGGCAAGCACTCTTACCTGCTGAGCCATCATGGCCCACCCAGTCTTCTAATTTTTTAACATCTGATTCTGCTTTAACAATACCGAGCTTCTCATTTGTAATCTGTTCTGTATACTTTCTAAATGCTGCAGTTTTAGGGATTTGCTCAAGAATATCAAGGATCTTTGTGTACAATATTCTGAGCCTCTCGTGTGGACTGTCACTTACAGCTAATCCAACAAGGCCATTGGTCTTCTTCAGCAAGCCTGCCATGGCAATACTGACCGGGCAGATGACTTGCAGCCCTCTGACAAAGTCTTTTGAGGTACAGAAGCATTTGATTTTGAGGAGTTCCCATTGATCTGTTTTTCTTTTGTTGCTTGTGCTTTGTGAGTAAAGTTTAGGAAGCAACCTCCTATTACTAGGTCTTGAAGATGGTTCCGTACATTTGCTTCTAGAAGCTTTATGGTTTTAGTTCTTATATTTAGGTGTTTGATCTATTTTGAGTTAATTTTTGTACAGGGTGTAAAGTAAGGATCCTCTTTCATTCTTTTGGTTATTGATATCCTGTTCCCCCATTCCCATTTATTGAAAAGACTGTTTTGTCCCAGTTCAGTGGATTGTGAACTATTGTCACAATCAGTTGACCAGAGATTTGGTGATCTATTTCTGCACTCTCAATTTGATTTCATTGGTCAGTATTTGTATCTTTGTGCCAGTACCATGCTGTTTTGGCCACTGTGACTTTATAATAAGTTTCAAAGTCAGAAAGTGTTCATCTTCCCACTTCGTTCTTCTTTTTTAGGATATTTTTAACTATTTGGGTTCCCTTTCCCTTTCAGATGAATTTGGTAACCAGCTTTTCCAAGTCTTCAAAGTAGGGTTTTGGAATTTTGATTGGTATTGCATTGAATCTGTAGGTCAATTTGGGTAGAATCGCTATCTTAACTATATTTAACCTTCCTATCCATGAGTAGGTAATGCCTTTCCATCTATTTAGATCTTTGATTTCTTTTAACAATGTTATATAGTTTTCTGTGTGCAAGTCCTTTACATCCCTAGTTAAATTCGCTCCTAAGCACTTGATTCTTTTAGTTGCTATTTTAAATGAAATATTTTCCTTAACTGACTCCTCAGTTAGATCATTGGTTGTGTGTAGAAATGGTATTGATTTTTGCACATTAAATTTATATCCTGCCACCTTGCTGAATTTGTTTATTAGCTCAAGTAACTTTGTTGTAGACTTCTCAGGATTTTCCAAGTACAGTATCATGTCATCTCCAAATAATGAAAGTTTTACTACTTCCTTTCCAATTTGGATGCCTTTTATTTCTTTTTCCTGCCTGATTGCTCTAGCTAGAACTTCTCGCACAATGTTGAATAATAGTGATTACAGAGAGCTTCCTTGTCTCATTCTTTTTTTTTTTTTTTTTGCTTTTTTTTATTAATTAAAAAAAGAATTAACAAAACAATTAGAAATCATTCCAATCTACATGTACAATCAGTAATTCTTAATAACATCACATAGTTGCATATTCATCATTTCTTAGTACATTTGCATCGATTTAGAAAAAGAAATAAAAAGACAACAGAATAAAAATTAAAACAATAATAGAAAGAAAAAAAAACAAAAAAAACAAAAACAAAAAACCTATACCTCACATGCAGCTTCATTCAGTGTTTTAACATAATTGCATTACAATTGGGTAGTATTGTGCTGTCCATTTCTGAGTTTTTATATCCAGTCCCGTTGTACAGTCTGTATCCCTTCATCTCCAATTATCCCTTCTCTTTTTTTTTTTTTTTTAATTAACGGAAAAAAAGAAATTAACCCAACATTTAGAGATCATACCATTCTACACATGCAATCATTAATTCTTAACATCATCACATAGATGCATGATCATCATTTCTTAGTACATTTGCATTGGTTTAGAAGAACTAGCAACATAACCGAAAAAGATATAGAATGTTAATATAGAGAAAAAAATAAAAGTAATAATAGTAAAATCAAAACAAAACAAAACAAAACAAAACAAAAACCTATAGCTCAGATGCAGCTTCATTCAGTGTTTTAACATGATTACTTTACAATTAGGTATTATTGTGCTGTCCATTTTTGAGTTTTTGTATCTAGTCCTGTTGCACAGTCTGTATCCCTTCAGCTTCAATTACCCATTGTCTTACCCTGTTTCTAACTCCTGCTGAACTCTGTTACCAATGACATATTTCAAGTTTATTCTCGAATGTCCGTTCACATCAGTGGGACCATACAGTATTTGTCCTTTAGTTTTTGGCTGGATTCACTCAGCATAATATTCTCTAGGTCCATCCATGTCATTACATGGTTCATAAGTTTATCTTGTCTTAAAGCTGCATAATATTCCATCGTATGTATATACCACAGTTTGTTTAGCCACTCTTCTGTTGATGGAGATTTTGGCTGTTTCCATCTCTTTGCAATTGTAAATAATGTTGCTATAAACATTGGTGTGCAAATGTCCGTTTGTGTCTTTGCCCTTAAGTCCTTTGAGTAGATACCTAGCAATGGTATTGCTGGGTCGTACGGCAATTCTATATTCAGCTTTTTGAGGAACCGCCAAACTGCCTTCCACAGTGGTTGCACCCTTTGACATTCCCACCAACAGTGGATAAGTGTGCCTCTTTCTCCGCATCCTCTCCAGCACTTGTCATTTTCTGTTTTGTTGATAATGGCCATTCTGGTGGGTGTGAGATGATATCTCATTGTGGTTTTGATTTGCATTTCTCTAATGGCCAGGGACATTGAGCATCTCTTCATGTGCCTCTTGGCCATCCGTATTTCCTCTTCTGAGAGGTGTCTGTTCAAGTCTTTTTCCCATTTTGTAATTGGGTTGGCTGTCTTTTTGTTGTTGAGATGAACAATCTCTTTATAAATTCTGGATACTAGACCTTTATCTGATATATCATTTCCAAATATTGTCTCCCATTGTGAAGGCTGTCTTTCTACTTTCTTGATGAAGTTCTTTGATGCACAAAAGTGTTTAATTTTGAGGAGTTCCCATTTATTTATTTCCTTCTTCAGTGCTCTTGCTTTAGGTTTAAGGTCCATAAAACCACCTCCAGTTGTAAGATCCATAAGATATCTCCCAACATTTTCCTCTAACTGTTTTATGGTCTTAGACCTAATGTTTAGATCTTTGATCCATTTTGAGTTAACTTTTGTATAGGGTGTGAGAGATGGGTCTTCTTTCATTCTTTTGCATATGGATATCCAGTTCTCTAGGCACCATTTATTGAAGAGACTGCTCTGTCCCAGGTGAGTTGGCTTGACTGCCTTATCAAAGATCAAATGTCCATAGATGAGAGGGTCTATATCAGAGCACTCTATTCGATTCCATTGGTCGATATATCTATCTTTATGCCAATACCATGCTGTTTTGACCACTGTGGCTTCATAATATGCCTTAAAGTCAGGCAGCGCGAGACCTCCAGCTTCGTTTTTTTTCCTCAAGATGTTTTTAGCAATTCGGGGCACCCTGCCCTTCCAGATAAATTTGCTTATTGGTTTTTCTATTTCTGAAAAATAAGTTGTTGGGATTTTGATTGGTATTGCATTGAACCTGTAAATCAATTTAGGTAGGATTGACATCTTAACTATATTTAGTCTTCCAATCCATGAACACGGTATGCCCTTCCCTCTATTTAGGTCTTCTGTGATTTCTTTTAGCAGTTTTTTGTAGTTTTCTTTATATAGGTTTTTTGTCTCTTTAGTTAAATTTATTCCTAGGTATTTTATTCTTTTAGTTGCAATTGTAAATGGGATTCGTTTCTTGATTTCCCCCTCAGCTTGTTCATTACTAGTGTATAGAAATGCTACAGATTTTTGAATGTTGATCTTGTAACCTGCTACTTTGCTGTACTCCATTATTAGCTCTAGTAGTTTTGTTGTGGATTTTTCCGGGTTTTCGACGTATAGTATCATATCGTCTGCAAACAGTGATAGTTTTACTTCTTCCTTTCCAATTTTGATGCCTTGTATTTCTTTTTCTTGTCTAATTGCTCTGGCTAGAACCTCCAACACAATGTTGAATAATAGTGGTGATAGTGGACATCCTTGTCTTGTTCCTGATCTTAGGGGGAAAGTTTTCAATTTTTCCCCATTGAGGATGATATTAGCTGTGGGTTTTTCATATATTCCCTCTATCATTTTAAGGAAGTTCCCTTGTATTCCTATCTTTTGAAGTGTTTTCAACAGGAAAGGATGTTGAATCTTGTCGAATGCCTTCTCTGCATCAATTGAGATGATCATGTGATTTTTCTGCTTTGATTTGTTGATATGGTGTATTACATTAATTGATTTTCTTATGTTGAACCATCCTTGCATACCTGGGATGAATCCTACTTGGTCATGATGTATAATTCTTTTAATGTGTTGTTGGATACGACTTGCTAGAATTTTATTGAGGATTTTTGCATCTGTATTCATTAGAGAGATTGGTCTGTAGTTTTCTTTTTTTGTAATATCTTTGCCTGGTTTTGGTATGAGGGTGATGTTGGCTTCATAGAATGAATTAGGTAGTTTTCCCTCCACTTCGATTTTTTTGAAGAGTTTGAAGAGAATTGGTACTAATTCTTTCTGGAACGTTTGGTAGAATTCACATGTGAAGCCATCTGGTCCTGGACTTTTCTTTTTAGGAAGCTTTTGAATGACTAATTCAATTTCTTTACTTCTGATTGGTTTGTTGAGGTCATCTATGTCTTCTTGAGTCAAAGTTGGTTGTTCATGTCTTTCCAGGAACCCGTCCATTTCCTCTAAATTGTTGTATTTATTAGCGTAAAGTTGTTCATAGTATCCTGTTATTACCTCCTTTATTTCTGTGAGGTCAGTAGTTATGTCTCCTCTTCCATTTCTGATCTTATTTATTTGCATCCTCTCTCTTCTTCTTTTTGTCAATCTTGCTAAGGGCCCATCAATCTTATTGATTTTCTCATAGAACCAACTTCTGGTCTTATTGATTTTCTCTATTGTTTTCATGTTTTCAATTTCATTTATTTGTGCTCTAATCTTTGTTATTTCTTTCCTTTTGCTTGCTTTGGGGTTAGCTTGCTGTTCTTTCTCCAGTTCTTCCAAATGGATAGTTAATTCCTGAATTTTTGCCTTTTCTTCTTTTCTGATATAGGCATTTAGAGCAATAAATTTCCCTCTTAGCACTGCCTTTGCTGCGTCCCATAAGTTTTGATATGTTGTGTTTTCATTTTCATTCGCCTCGAGGTATTTGCTAATTTCTCTTGCAATTTCTTCTTTGACCCAGTCGTTGTTTAGGAGTGTGTTGTTGAGCCTCCACGTGTTTGTGAATTTTCTGGCACTCTGCCTATTATTGATTTCCAACATCATTCCTTTATGGTCCGAGAAAGTGTTGTGTAAGATTTCAATCTTTTTAAATTTGTTGAGACTTGCTTTGTGACCCAGCATATGGTCTATCTTTGAGAATGATCCATGAGCACTTGAGAAAAAGGTGTATCCTGCTGTTGTGGGATGTAATGTCCTATAAATGTCTATTAAGTCTAGTTCATTTATAGTAATATTCAGATTCTCTATTTCTTTGTTGATCCTCTGTCTAGATGTTCTGTCCCTTGATGAGAGTGGTGAGTTGAAGTCTCCAACTATTATGGTATATGAGTCTATTTCCCTTTTCAGTGTTTGCAGTATATTCCTCACGTATTTTGGGGCATTCTGATTCGGTGCGTAAATATTTATGATTGTTATGTCTTCTTGTTTAATTGTTCCTTTTATTAGTATATAGTGTCCTTCTTTGTCTCTTTTAACTGTTTTACATTTGAAGTCTAATTTGTTGGATATTAGTATAGCCACTCCTGCTCTTTTCTGGTTGTTATTTGCATGAAATATCTTTTCCCAACCTTTCACTTTCAACCTATATTTATCTTTGGGTCTAAGATGTGTTTCCTGTAGACAGCATATCGAAGGATCCTGTTTTTTAATCCATTCTGCCAATCTATGTCTTTTGATTGGGGAATTCAGTCCATTGACATTTAGTGTTATTACTGTTTGGATAATATTTTCCTCTAACATTTTGCCTTTTGTATTATATATATCATATCTGATTTTCCTTCTTTCTACACTCTTTTCCATATCTCTCTCTTCTGTCTTTTTGTATCTGACTCTAGTGCTCCCTTTAGTATTTCTTGCAGAGCTGGTCTCTTGGTCACAAATTCTTTCAGTGACTTTTTGTCTGAGAATGTTTTAATTTCTCCCTCATTTTTGAAGGATAATTTTGCTGGATATAGGAGTCTTGGTTGGCAGTTTTTCTCTTTTAGTATTTTAAATATATCATCCCACTGTCTTCTAGCTTCCATGGTTTCTGCTGAGAAATCTACACAAAGTCTTATTGGGTTTCCCTTGTATGTAATGGATTGTTTTTCTCTTGCTGCTTTCAAGATCTTCTCTTTCTCTTTGACCTCTGACATTCTAACTAGTAAGTGTCTTGGAGAACGCCTATTTGGGTCTAATCTCTTTGGGGTGCGCTGCACTTCTTGGATCTGTATATTTTGGTCTTTCATAAGAGTTGGGAAATTTTCAGTGAAAATTTCTTCCATTAGTTTTTCTCCTCCTTTTCCCTTCTCTTCTCCTTCTGGGACACCCACAACACGTATATTTGTGCGGTTCATATTGTCCTTGAGTTCCCTGATACCCTGTTCAAATTTCTCCATTCTTTTCCCTATAGTTTCTGTTTCTTTTTGGAATTCAGATGTTCCATCCTCCAAATCACTAATTCTATCTTCTGTCTCTTTAAATCTATCATTGTAACTATCCATTATTTTTTCTATGTTTGCTACTTTATCCTTCACTTCCATAAGTTCTGCGATTTGTTTTTTCAGTTTTTCTATTTCTTCTTTATGTTCAGCCCATGTCCTCTTCATGTCCTCCCTCAATTTATCAATTTCATTTTTGAAGAGGTTTTCCATTTCTGTTCGTATATTCAGGATTAGTTGTCTCAGCTCTTGTGTCTCATTTGAGCTATTGGTTTGTTCCTTTGACTGAGCCATATTCTCAATCTTTTGAGCGTGGACAGTTATCTTCTGCTTCTGGCGTCTGGGCATTTATTCAGATTTTTCTTGGTGTTGGACCCAGCAAGGTTGTAATATTTTTCTGTGAAATCTCTGGGTTCTGTTTTTCTTATCCTGCCCAGTAGGTGGCGCTCGTGGCACACGTTTGTCTGCAGGTCCCACCAGTAAAAGGTGCTGTGGAACCTTAAACTTTGGAAAACTCTCGCCGTCCTGGGGGTTCGCTAGCCGAAGCGGCTTGAGCCGGCCCTCGGTCTGAACGCAGGGAGGGTTGCTGGTCGCCGCAGCCCGGGAAAGAGCCCGTCCGAATTTCCTAGTCGGCCCTGGGCAACAAGCGTGGCGGGAGGGCGCCAGCGGCAGCGGCCCGCCCGAGAGAGTGCACGTTCCCCGGGAGTCACGGGTTTGGAAGGGGCCTCCCCCACCCGTCACCGTTCTCCGCGGCCTGGGGGTTTCCGATCCAATTCTCTCAGTTGGTCTGGGGGCTGCGCGTGGTGTGGGCGCCAGCCGTCTTTGTTTCAGGGGACCGCCTCTCCAATTCTCCCAGCCGGCCCGGGAAGGGGGAAGGGAGTAACTCCGGCCGCTTGCCACCCCGCCCGGTAAGGCCCGCGCGCCTCGGCGATCTCACCCGAGCTGCTTCTGTCAGCCAGCCAGCCGTTCCAGGATGGGGTACGCTGTCTTTTTTATCTCTGTTGTGGCTTTGGGCGCTTTCTGTATCGTTTCTACTCCCCTAGTAGGTGTCCTGGAGAAGAAACTAAGATCCGCGCGTCTTACTAAGCCGCCATCTTCCCTTCCCTTGTCTCATTCTTGATCTTAGGGGGAAAGTTTCAGTCTCTCACCATTGAGTACGATGCTGGCTATTGGTTTTTCATATATGCTATTTATCATATTGAGGAAGTTACCTTTGATTCCTATCTTTTGGAGTGTTTTTATCAGAAAAAGATGTTGATTTATGTCAAATGCTTTTTCAGCATCAATTGAGATGATCATGTTTTTTTTCCCTTTTGATTTGTTAATGTGCTGTATTACATTAATTGATTTTCTTGCGTTGAATCATCCTTGCATTCCTTGTATAAACCCCACTTGGTCATGATGTATAATTCTTTTAATGTACTTTTGGATTAAATTTGCTAGTATTTTGTTGAGAGTTTTTGCATCTATGTTCATTAGGGAGATTAGCCTGTAGTTTTCCTTTCTTATAGCATCTTTACTTGGTTTTGGTATTGAAATGTTATTTCATAAAATGAATTAGGTAGTGTTTTGAAATGATATATGGTAGTGTATTGAAATGATATTTCATAAAATGAGTTAGGTAGTGTTCCTTTTTCCTCAATTTTTTGGAAAAGTTTGAACAGGATTGGTGTTAGCTCCTTTTGGAATGTTGGATAAAATTCCCCTGTGAAGCCATCTGGCCCTGGGCTTTTCTTTGTAGGAAGATTTTTGATGGCTGATTGAATCTCTTTCCTTGTTATTGGTTTGCTGAGATCTTGTTTCTTCCTGAGGCAGTGTAGCTTGTTTGTGTGTTTCCAGGAATTTAACCATTCCATTTAGGTTGTCTAGTTTGTTGGCACATAGTTGTTCATAGTATCCTCCTATGATTTGTTTTATTTCTTCAGGATCTCTCTCTTTTTTCTTTGTCAGTTTTGCTGGTGGCCCTCAATTTTATTGATTTTCTCAAAGAACCAACTTTTGGTTTTATTGATTCTTTCTATTGTTCTTTTGTTCTCCCATTCATTTAATTGTGCTTTAATTTTTGTTATTTCTTGTCTTCTATTTGCTTTGGAGTTAGTGATTTTGCATCATATAATGTCCCCAAGGTTCATTCACCTTGTTCCATGCCTCACTACTTCATTCCTTTCTGAAGCAGCACAATATTTGATCATATGTATATACCATAGTTCACCTTTCTGCTTCTCAGTCAATGTATCCTTCAGCCACCTTCATCTGTTGGACCTAATGGATAATGTCCAAAGTCAACAGTCCATAGCTCACATTATCCTCACTTAGTTGTATAATCATCAACACTCTCAATTTTAGACAATTTTCACTGCTTCAAAGAGAAAAATAACCAATAAACATACCTTCACCAAGTAAAAAATCCAAACCTCCCTTTAACCCTTGCCCCCCGCCCCCAATTGTTATCCCTGGTATTGCTGTGATAGTGTTCATGTCTTCCTGTTAAATATAGTCCATAGCATGCAATAGTAGTTTTCCCCCTCTACCCCTCTATTATTGTCTCTTTGTCCAAGATTCATACTTTTAAAATAGTTCATGCAATAACTGATTTATATGAAGTGTTAATTGGTGGGATACAATCTCATGGAATTTTTAAAGTAAGTGTGTCTATGTCTGTGAGAGAGAAAGGGAGAGAGAGAGGGTGGTAAAGGGGATGGTCAATCACCATAATCATAGCTGCTATATGTAGAGCTCCTATTTTTTGTCTGGCATTAAGTATTTTGCATGCATTATTTTGTTGAGTTTACTCAAAAAATCATTTACTTCGGCTAGTAAATGGTGTACCAAAATTTGAACCCAAATCTCTTTACTCAAGGTCCACACTCCTCAGATAATCTCCCCCTCCCCCACATCCTTAATTTTAGTAAGGAAAATTTTTATGCGTGGCAGGTGAGTTTCCAATTATTAATTCCTTTGATCTGTATTCGTAGGTAGGGTGGAGGGAATAGAACAACGTTTATTGAGTACTGACCTTGTTCCATGCCTGAGTTAGATATTTTAGATGCAGTCTTTTACTGAATCTTCACAATTTTAAATTACTCATTATTTTATACATGAGGGCATTGAAGCCGTTGAAAGGTTAAAGAACATTCCCAAGTTACAGCTTAAAAGTGATGGAGCCAGGCTCTTTCTCCGCGGGTGGCGCTCCCGCCGCCAGCCAGCCCTCCTCTCCCTCTTTCTCCGCCGGCGGCGCTCCCGCCACCAGCCAGCCCTCCTCTTCCCCCTTCTGCTCCGGTGGTGCTCCCGCTGCCATCTTGCCCTTCTCTTTCCCCTTCTGCTCTGGCAGCGCTCCATCCGCCATCTTATCCTTCCCTTTCTCCTCCTGCTCCGGCGGCTCTCCAACCACCACCGTGCCCTCTTCTGCCTTTACCGGCTCCTCCACCACCATCCACGACAGCATTGCCACCCTCACCTTTCCTCCTCCAGAACAGCTACTGGGGGAGTGGAAACGATACAGAGCAGCTCCCAGAGCCACGACGGAGATCAAAGGGACGGCGTACCCCATCCTGGAACGGCTGACTGGGAGAACCAGCTCCGGTGAGATCGCCGAGGGGCGCGGGCTTTACCGGGTGGGACGGCAAGCGGCCGGAGTCCCTCCCTTCCTCCTTCCCAGGCCAGCTGGCAGAATTGGGCAGGCGGCCCCCTTGGGCCGCGGCAGCTCGCGCCCCCACCACGCGAGGCCCCCCAGACCAACTGAGAGAGTTGGGTCAGAAATCCCCAGACTGCGGAAAACGGAGACCAGGGGGGTCCCTTCCAAACACGTGACTCCCCAGTCCGGCTGGGAACGGTGCACTCTCCTGGGCTGCGGCGGCTGGCGCCCTCCCGCCACGCTGGGCGCCCCGGGCTGACTAGGAAATTCGGTCGGGCGCTCTCTCGGGCTGCGGCGGCCGGAGACACTCCCCGCGTTCGGACCCCTGGCTGGCTGCCACTCTTCCAAGCCACTTCAGCTGGCGAACCTCCCCCACGGTGAGAGTTTTCCAAAGTTAAAGGACCCACAGCACCTTTTACTGGTGGAACCCTCAGACAAACGTGTGCCATGAGCGCCACCTACTGGGCAGGATAAGAAAAACAGAACCCAGAGATTTCACAGAAAAATCTTTCAACCTGTTGGGTCCAACACCCAGGGAAATCTACTAAATGCCCAGATACCAGCAGAAGATAATGGATCACGCTCAGAAAATTGAAAATATGGCCCAGTCAAAGGAACAAACCAATAGTTCAAATAAGATACAGGAGCTGAAACAACTAATACTGAATATACGAAGAGAAATGGAAAACCTCTTCAAAAACGAAATCGATAAATTGAGGGAGGACATGAAGAAGACATGGGCTGAACAAAAAGAAGAAATAGAAAAACTGAAAAAACAAATCACAGAACTTATGGGAGTGAAGGATAAAGTAGAAAAGATGGAAAAAACAATGGATACCTACAATGATAGATTTAAAGAGACAGAAGATAGAATTAGTGATTTGGAGGATGGAACATCTGAATTCCAAAAAGAAACAGAAACTATCGGGAAAAGAATGGAAAAATTTGAACAGGGTATCAGGGAACTCAAGGACAATATGAACTGCACAAATATACGTGTTGTGGGTGTCCCAGAAGGAGAAGAGAAGGGAAAAGGAGGAGAAAAACTAATGGAAGAAATTATCACTGAAAATTTCCCCACTCTTATGAAAGACCTAAAATTACAGATCCAAGAAGTGCAGCGCACCCCAAAGAGATTAGACCCAAATAGGCGTTCTCCAAGAAACTTACTAGTTAGAATGTCAGAGGTCAAAGAGAAAGAGAGGATCTTGAAAGCAGCAAGAGAAAAACAATCCAACACATACAAGGGAAACCCAATAAGACTATGTGTAGATTTCTCAGCAGAAACCATGGAAGCTAGAAGAGGGTGGGATGATATATTTAAATTACTAAAAGAGAAAAACTGCCAACCAAGACTTCTATATCCAGCAAAATTGTCCTTCAAAAATGAGGGAGAAATTAAAACATTCTCAGACAAAAAGTCACTGAGAGAATTTGTGACCAAGAGATCAGCTCTGCAAGAAATACTAAAGGGAGCACTAGAGTCAGATACGAAAAGACAGAAGAGAGAGGTATGGAGAAGAGTGTAGAAAGAAGGAAAGTCAGATATGATATATATAATACAAAAGGCAAAATGTTAGAGGAAAATATTATCCAAACAGTAATAACACTAAATGTTAATGGACTGAATTCCCCAATCAAAAGACATAGACTGGCAGAATGGATTAAAAAACAGGATCCTTCGATATGCTGTCTACAGGAAACACATCTTAGACCCAAAGATAAACATAGATTGAAAGTGAAAGGTTGGGAAAAGATATTTCATGCAAATAACAACCATAAAAGAGCAGGAGTGGCTATACTAATATCCAACAAATTAGACTTCAAATGTAAAACAGTTAAAAGAGACAAAGAAGGACACTATCTACTAATAAAAGGAACAATTAAACAAGAAGACATAACAATCATAAATATTTACGCACAGAACCAGAATGCCCCAAAATATGTGAGGAATACACTGCAAACACTGAAAAGGGAAATAGACACATTTACCATAATAGTTGGAGACTTCAATTCACCACTCTCATCAATGGACAGAACATCTAGACAGAGTATCAATAAAGCAATAGAGAATCTGAATATTACTATAAATGAGCTAGACTTGCCCAGACATTTATAGGACATTACATCCCACAACAGCAGGATACACCTTTTTCTCAAGTGCTTATGGATCATTCTCAAAGATAGACCATATGCTGGGTCACAAAGCAAGTCTTAACAAATTTAAAAAGATTGAAATCATACACAACACTTTCTCGGATCATAAAGGAATGAAGTTGGAAATCAATAATAGGCGGAGTGCCAGAAAATTCACAAGTACATGGAGGCTCAACAACACACTCTTAAACAACAAGTGGGTCAAAGAAGAAATAGCAAGAGAAATTAGTAAATACCTCGAGGCGAATGAAAATGAAAACACAACATATCAAAACTTATGGGACGCAGCAAAGGCAGTGCTAAGAGGGAAATTTATTGCCCTAAATGCCTATATCAGAAAAGAAGAAAAGGCAAAAATGCAGGAATTAACTGTCCACTTGGAAGAACTGGAGAAAGAACTGCAAACTAATCCCAAAGCAAGCAAAAGGAAAGAAATAACAAGGATTAGAGCAGAAATAAATGAAATTGAAAACATGAAAACAATAGAGAAAATCAATAAGACCAGAAGTTGGTTCTATGAGAAAATCAATAAGATTGATGGGCCCTTAGGAAGATTGACAAAAAGAAGAAGAGAGAGGATGCAAATAAATAAGATCAGAAATGGAAGAGGAGACATAACTACTGACCTCACAGAAATAAAGGAGGTAATAACAGGACACTATGAACAACTTTACGCTAATAAATACAACAATTTAGAGGAAATGGACGGGTTCCTGGAAAGACATGACAACCAACTTTGACTCAAGAAGAAATAGATGACCTCAACAAACCAATCACAAGTAAAGAAATTGAATCAGTTATTCAAAAGCTTCCTAAAAAGAAAAGTCCAGGACCAGACGGCTTCACATGTGAATTCTATCAAACATTCCAGAAAGAATCAGTACCAACTCTCCTCAAACTCTTCAAAAAAATCAAAGTGGACGGAAAACTACCTAATTCATTCTATGAAGCCAACATCACCCTCATACCAAAACCAGGCAAAGATATTACAGAAAAAAAAAAACTACAGACCAATCTCTCTAATGAACATAGATGCAAAAATCCTCAATAAAATTCTAGCAAATCGTATCCAACAACACATTAAAAGAATTATACATCATGACCAAGTAGGATTCATCCCAGGTATGCAAGGATGGTTCAACATAAGAAAATCAATTAATGTAATACACCACATCAACAAATCAAAGAGAAAAATCACATGATCATCTCAATTGATGCAGAGAAGGCATTTGACAAGATTCAACATCCTTTCCTGTTGAAAACACTTCAAAAGATAGGAATACAAGGGAACTTCCTTAAAATGATAGAGGGAATATATGAAAAACCCACAGCTAATATCATCCTCAATGGGGAAAAATTGAAAACTTTCCCCCTAAGATCAGGAAGAAGACAAGGATGTTCACTATCACCACTGTTATTCAACATTGTGTTGGAGGTTTTAGCCAGAGCAATTAGACAAGAAAAAGAAATAGAAGGCATCAAAATTGGAAAGGAAGAAGTAAAGCTATCACGGTTTGCAGACGATATGATACTATATGTCGAAAACCCGGAAAAATGCACAACAAAACTACTAGAGCTAATAAATGAGTACAGCAAAGTAGCAGGTTACAAGATCAACATTCAAAAATCTGTAGCATTTCTATACACTAGTAATGAACAAGCTGAGGGGGAAATCAAGAAACGAATCCCATTTACAATTGCAACTAAAAGAATAAAATACCTAGGAATAAATTTAACTAAAGAGACAAAAAACCTATATAAGGAAAACTACAAAAAACTGCTAAAAGAAATCACAGAAGACCTAAATAGATGGAAGGGCATACCGTGTTCATGGATTGGAAGACTAAATATAATTAAGATATCAATCCTACCTAAATTGATCTACAGATTCAATGCAATACAATCAAAATCCCAACAACTTATTTTTCAGAATTAGAAAAACCAATAAGCAAATTTATCTGGAAGGGCAGGGTGCCCCGAATTGCTAAAAGCATCTTGAGGAAAAAAAACGAAGCTGGAGGTCTCGCGCTGCCTGACTTTAAGGCATATTATGAAGCCACAGTGGTCAAAACAGCATGGTATTGGCATAAAGATAGATATATCGACCAATGGAATCGAATAGAGTGCTCAGATATAGACCCTCTCATCTATGGACATTTGAGCTTTGATAAGGCAGTCAAGCCAACTCACCTGGGACAGAACATTCTCTTCAATAAATGGTGCCTAGAGAACTGGATCTCCATATGCAAAAGAATGAAAGAAGACCCATATCTCACACCTTATACAAAAGTTAACTCAAAATGGATCAAAGATCTAAACATTAGGTCTAAGACCATAAAACAGTTAGAGGAAAATGTAGGGAGATATCTTATGAAACTTACAATTGGAGGCGGTTTTATGGACCTTAAACCTAAAGCAAGAGCACTGAAGAAGGAAATAAATAAATGGGAGCTCCTCAAAATTAAACACTTTTGTGCATCAAAGAACTTCATCAAGAAAGTAGAAAGACAGCCTACACCATGGGAGACAATATTTGGAAATGACATATCAGATAAAGGTCTAGTATCCAGAATTTATAAAGAGATTGTCCAACTCAACAACAAAAAGACAGCCAACCCAATTACAAAATGGGAAAAAGACTTGAACAGACACCTATCAGAAGAGAAAATACAAATGGCCAAAAGGCACATGAAGAGATGCTCAATGTCCCTGGCCATTAGAGAAATGCAAATCAAAACCACAATGAGATATCATCTCACGCCCACCAGAATGGCCATTATCAACAAAACAGAAAATGACAAGTGCTGGAGAGGATGCGGAGAAAGAGGCACACTTATCCACTGTTGGTGGGAATGTCAAAGGGTGCAACCACTGTGGAAGGCAGTTTGGCGGTTCCTCAAAAAGCTGAATATAGAATTGCCATACGACCCAGCAATACCATTGCTAGGTATCTACTCAAAGGATTTAAGGGCAAAGACACAAACGGACATTTGCACACCAGTGTTTATAGCAGCGTTATTTACAATTGCAAAGAGATGGGAACAGCCAAAATGTCCATCAACAGAAGAATGGCTAAACAAACTGTGGTATATACATACGATGGAATATTATGCAGCTTCAAGACAGGATAAACTTATGAAGCATGTAATAACATGGATGGACCTAGAGAACATTATGCTGAGTGAGTCCAGCCAAAAACTAAAGGACAAATACTGTATGGTCCCACTGATGTGAACCGACATTGGAGAATAAACTTGGAATAGGTCATTGGTAACAGAGTCCAGCAGGAGTTAGAAACAGGGTAAGATAATGGGTGATTGGAGCTGAAGGGATACAGACTGTGTAACAGTCCTAGATACAAAAACTAAAAAATGGACAACACATAATACCTAAGTGTAAAGTAATCATGTTAAAACACTGAATGAAGCTGCCTCTGAGCTATAGGTTTTTTTGTTGTTGTTGTTTGTTTGTTTTTTGCTATTATTATTACTTTTATTTCTTTTCTCTGTATTAACATTCTATATCTTTTTCTTTTGTGTTGCTAGTTCTTCTAAAGCGATGCAAATGTACTAAGAAACGATAGTCATGCATCTATGTGATGATGTTAAGAATTACTGATTGCATGTGTAGAATGGTATGATTTTTAAATGTTGGGTTAATTTCTTTTTTCCGTAAATTAATAAAAAAAAAAAAATTGATGGAGCCAGGATTTAAATGTAGTTTCCTCTTATTTGTCAATATCATCACCAGCAAAACATTTATTGAGCGCTTATCACATGCTGTGCACTGGTTTAATTATAAATACATACATAAATATATACACACATACATATACATACATATATTTAAGCCTTTAAAAATCCTATGAGATAGATGTCATTTATTATTCTCATTTTACTGATGTGGTACCTGAGACTTAGAGAGATTCAGTAGTTTTTCCAGGATGCCATATCTGTTTGGTAATACAGCCCGGACCTGTTCTACTCCAGAACTCTTGGGTTATACAACCCAAGTTGTATAACTCAAATTGTACACCTTTGTATTCTCTGGGAATGACATCTCTTGAAGTTCTACTATAAGTATGATGCCTCTGGAGATTATGCAATGTGGTCAGCCCTGCAGAAACTATACTTTTAACCTTTATGTTTGTTAAAGTATCATGCTGCCTCCCTTACATGGCAGTAAATTATCTGTATAGCTTTGGATCTTTGTAAGGTCGGATTCAAATGAGCTGTCATTTCTTGTTTCTTGCAGTTTCATTAATGAGAAAGTGAAATGTGTCTTCCTTGTCTTTTTCTTTCCAACTGAATTCTGACAAATTTGTTGTAAATGATAGTTTTCTCAATTCTTATGATAGGAAAAAGAAGACTTTCTGTCCTTTATCAACATACAATTCTTCCTGTTGTGCATGATGTAATAATTCAAAGCTGCCAAGGTCCAACCCTCAGGAATTGTGTGAGTTGAGTAACTATTTATTGGGGAATTTGAGATAACCAGCTTGTATATCAGCAAATAGCTTGGCCTTTTAAATGGTTATGGATTTTTATTTCTATTTTCAAACTTAAATCAGAAGCAAATATTGGATCTCTTGGCATAGTCTCCATTAAGAAAAGTTGTCAGCAGTATCTGAAGCTACATATGGACATTTGGTGAGCTCTTTTATTTAAGGAAAGTCAGAAATACCAGGATGTTGAAATTGGTTGTTTTAGGTACTTATCCATTTAAACAAAAAGTTTTGTCTTTCAGTTAAACTCTGAATAATTTCGTGCCTATTATATCCACACTCTGTGTGGAATTAAAAGATATCCTTAAGGAATATACACAAATAACTGTAATATGAGGGGGAATGGAAGTGTTGTAATCCAAGCCCCACTGAGAGAACAGAAGAAGATGAAATGAATTGGGAGAATGGAAAGATGAGAGAGGGTGAGGATTTGGTAAGGCTTCTTATGCAGTTGTTCCTTGAAGGATGAGTATACTTTAACAAATGAATAGTTCAGTATTGCAGGTAAATGTTATAGTACAGCTAAGGACTAAAGAAGTAGAGTACAGGGCAAATTCATAATACAGAAAGTAGTCCAATTTACCAGTAGTGGATGGTGAGAAGTACCTGATAGATGCTCAATAAAATGTCTATTCAAAGCATAAGTAAAAGATGAAGCTGGAAATGATCTAAGGGCCAGTGTAAGTTTAAGTGTATCTCAATTTTTTTATAGGTTCCAGTTATATTTAATAGTGTAAGTGAAGTTTGTGTATCTCAAACTTTGTATAGGTTCATTATAATTAATTCCATTTTATAAATTAGAAATTAATTTTACATGATAAAATGTTACTGAAATGCACAATATAAAAACTATAGTCATGAACGTGAGTCAAAAAAAAAAACACTGTCAAAATAAGCCCACATGTATATGATTGGTGAATTGAGTCACTTTTGTGGTCCAGGTATCCAAATGAGAGGTAGTGAGGATCTGAACTGAGGCAGCAGCAACGGGAAAAGAATGAAGGGAAATAGAAATCCAAATCTGACCCACTGTCTCTAAATAGTAAATAGTTACCCTTTATTAAAAGTCTTTCTTATTGTTAGGATATTAGGTATCTCAGTGATTGGTTACCTTTGGTCCAGATTCTTTTCACTCTTTCTCTTTTAGGGAAAATGAGTTTAAATCTCTAGTGTAGTTTTACTTTTAAATAATGAAAAATAATATAACTGAATAATAGGAAACTTAGGAAATAGAGACAAGAGAAAAAAAACGTAATTCCATCACACTAGCAAGTCTCCTATTTCTTTTCTTTTTTTTTTTTTTTTATTAATTAAAAAAAGAATTAACAAAACAATTAGAAATCATTCCAATCTACATGTACAATCAGTAATTCTTAATAACATCACATAGTTGCATATTCATCATTTCTTAGTACATTTGCATCAATTTAGAAAAAGAAATAAAAAGACAACAGAATAAGAATTAAAACAATAATAGAAAGAAAAAAAACAAAAACAAAAAACCTATACCTCACATGCAGCTTCATTCAGTGTTTTAATATAATTGCATTACAATTGGGTAGTATTGTGCTGTCCATTTCTGAGTTTTTATATCCAGTCCCGTTGTACAGTCTGTATCCCTTCATCTCCAATTATCCCTTCTCTTTTTTTTTTTTTTTAATTAACGGAAAAAAAGAAATTAACCCAACATTTAGAGATCATACCATTCTACACATGCAATCATTAATTCTTAACATCATCACATAGATGCATGATCATCATTTCTTAGTACATTTGCATTGGTTTAGAAGAACTAGCAACATAACCGAAAAAGATATAGAATGTTAATATAGAGAAAAAAATAACAGTAATAATAGTAAAATCAAAACAAAACAAAACAAAACAAAACAAAAACCTATAGCTCAGATGCAGCTTCATTCAGTGTTTTAACATGATTACTTTACAATTAGGTATTATTGTGCTGTCCATTTTTGAGTTTTTGTATCTAGTCCTGTTGCACAGTCTGTATCCCTTCAGCTTCAATTACCCATTGTCTTACCCTGTTTCTAACTCCTGCTGAACTCTGTTACCAATGACATATTTCAAGTTTATTCTCGAATGTCCGTTCACATCAGTGGGACCATACAGTATTTGTCCTTTAGTTTTTGGCTGGATTCACTCAGCATAATATTCTCTAGGTCCATCCATGTTATTACATGGTTCATAAGTTTATCTTGTCTTAAAGCTGAATCCATTCTGCCATTCTATGTCTTTTGATTGGGATATTCAGTCCATTAACTTTTAGTGTTATTACTGTTTGGATAATATTTTCCTCTACCATTTTGGCTTTTGTATTATATATATCATATCTGATTTTCCTTCTTTCTACACTTTACTCCATACCTCTCTCTTCTGTCTTTTCGTATCTGACTCTAGTGCTCCCTTTAGTATTTCTTGCAGAGCTGGTCTCTTGGTCACAAATTCTCTCAGTGACTTTTTGTCTATAAATGTTTTAATTTCTCCTTCATTTTTGAAGGACAATTTTGCTGGATATAGGAGTCTTGGTTGGCAGTTTTTCTCTTTTAGTGATTTAAATATATCATCCCACTGTCTTCTAGCTTCCATGGTTTCTGCTGAGAAATCTACACATAGTCTTATTGGGTTTCCCTTGTATGTGACAGATTGTTTTTCTCTTGCTGCTTTCAAGATCCTCTCTTTCTCTTTGACCTCTGACATTCTAACTAGTAAATGTCTTGGAGAACGCCTATTTGGGTCTATTCTCTTTGGGGTGCGCTGCACTTCTTGGATCTGTATATTTAGGTCTTTCATAAGAGTTGGGAAATTTTCAGTGATAATTTCTTCCATTAGTTTTTCTCCTCCTTTTCCCTTCTCTTCTCCTTCTGGGACACCCACAACACGTATATTTGTGCGCTTCATATTGTCATTCAGTTCCCTGATTCCCTGCTCAAGTTTTTCCATTCTTTTCCCTATAGTTTCTGTTTCTTTTTGGAATTCAGTTGTTCCATCCTCCAGTTCACTAATTGTAGCTTCTGTCTCTTTAGATCTACCATTGTAGGTATCCACTGTTTTTTCCATTTTTTCTTCTTTGTCCTTCACTCCCATAAGTTCTGTGATTTGTTTTTTCAGATTTTCTAGTTCTTCTTTTTGTTCAGCCCATATCTTCTTCATGTCCTCCCTCAATTTATTGATTTGGTTTTTGAAGAGTTTTTCCATTTCTGTTTGTATATTCAGCATTAGTTGTCTCAGCTCCTGTATCTCATTTGAACTATTGGTTTGTTCCTTTGATTGGGCCATATCTTCAATTTTCCGAGCGTCATCCATTATTTTCTGCTGGTGTCTGGGCATTTGATCAGATCTCCCTGGGTGTGGGACCCAGCTGGTTGAAAGGTTTTTCTGTGGAATCTCTGGGCTCTGTTTTTCTTTTCCTGCCCAGTAGGTGGCGCTCGTGGCGGTCGTTTGTCTGCGGGGCAGTCGGCCCGGGAAACCGCGCGTGGAGGCGGGGGTCGCTGGCCGTGGCTTGGGGGAGTGCCGGTCCAAATTGCCCAGCTGGCCCGAGACGCCAAGCGTGACGGGAGGGCCCCACTATCCAATGTTCCCAGTCAGACCGGGGAGCCACGTGCGTGGAGGGGACCCCAGACGCCAGCCACCCCAGCCGGGAAAACGTGCACCCCTCGGGTATCTCACAGCAGTGGATTCTCCCTACCCGTTCAGCCGTTCCAGACTGGGGTACGCTGTCTTTTTTGGTCTCTGTCGTGACCCCGGGAGCTGTTTTGTATTGTTTCTGTTTCTTTAGTTGCTTTTCTGGAGGAGGAACTAAGACCCGCGCGTCTTACTAAGCCGCCATCTTCTCCGGAAGTCCCTCCTATTTATTTTAAATTTACTTGGTCTTGATCTTATAGATTTAAAAGCTTTTCTTTTCATTTATTCCAGGTAAATCAAGCTCTGAGAAACAAGTTCCTGAACTAATAAAACTTAACCCATTATTTCCTTTTCTGTGGTGGTGTTAAGCATATTGAAACCAGAGGTTTTGTATGAAGACTTCACTGGACTGTAATTTACCAGGGCCACAAACTATGTCAGTGTCTTCTTGTTTCCTATAAATTTGTCTTGGTCCTCCTACTTTTATGCCTTTGGATATTAATGCCCCCAAATGCCTCTTTGCTTCTTTGGACTCAGAGTTTCATCTCCATCAATGAATTATCTGCCTGGTTTAAAAAGGGTTTTATTTTGACCTCATTTTAGACTTATAGAAAAATTGCAATAGTGCAGAGAATTTCCATATGTCTTTCACCCAGCTTTCCTTAATATTTTCACCAGATGTAACCATAGTACAACTCCAGGAAATTAACATTGATACAGTATTATTAACTAAACAAAAGAAGAATTTCACTAGTTTGTTCACCAGTCTTTTTTTGTTCTAGGTTTCTATCCAGGATCTCATATTGCATTTTAGGTGTTATTTTTCCATACACTTACATTTTTTAAGTTTCTCACTCTGTCTCTTAAGTAACCTTGACATTTCTGGAGGATATTGATCAGTTATTTTTTAACTTTTTATTTTGAAATGCTTTCAAACTTGCAGGACAGTTACAAAAATAATATAAACCCCATACAGACAACTTTAATATACCACTTATCCTGGCCATTGATACCCAGATCCACCAGTTTTAATATTTTGCCACATTTGCCATTTCATTCTATTGATTCATCTGTCTATCAATCCATCTATCTGTGTGTCTGTCAATCCAGTTTCTGAGAACTTGAGTAGAGGTTGTTATTCATCATGCTCTTTGAACACTCAATACTACTATATACATTTTCTAAGACCAAGGATATTCACTTACTTATATAACTACCCTAAATGCAGTTACTTAAGTGCAGTGCAAGTAATTTAACATTGCTATGAAGCACATAGGCTGTATTCCAATTTTTTCATATGTCCTTTTGAGCCTTACTCTTCCCTTGTTATATCCCATCCAGAATCATGTATTGCATTTAAACTTCCCCATCTCAAAACCACTCCCAAGCACAAAATCCAGTGGGATCGATCACATCTGCAGTACTGCAGTACCATCAACACCCTCCACTATCAAAACTCCCCCATTTCCTTGAATAAAAACCCTCGCATCTGTCATGGATTGTCTCCCTACTCCTCCTTCCCCTGGGGGCCTACACTCTAATCTCTGTCTCCATGGGTTTTTAAATTCTCTGATATTTTTCTTTATAGTTCCCATGGGGCTTAAATTTAACATTCTGAATAGTAATTTGTTTTGCTTTGATACTAACAACGTAAATAATACACACAAGCTATGTTTCTATATCCCTCTGTCCCCCCCACCTTAATGTAGTTATTGCCACAAATTATGTTTATATGAGTCCCAAACCACTGATTTATCATTACATTTTATATATTTGCCTTTTAGGTCTTATAGGAAGTAAGAAGTGGGGTTATAAATAAAAATACAATAGTACTGTTATTTATATTTGCCCATGTTGTTACCCTTACTGGTGATCTTTAGTTCACGTGACTTTGTTCTATTGTGCTTTCCTTTCAACATGCAGAACCCTCTTCAGCATCTCCATTAGGGCCAGTCTAGTGGTAACAATTCCCTCAACTTTTGTTTATCTAGAAATGTATTAATCTCCTCCTCATTTTTTTCCTTTTTTTCTTTTTTCTCTTTTGCATGGGCAGGCATTGGGAATCCAACCCAGGTCTCCAGCACAGCAGGCAGAAACTGCCTGCTGAGCCACTGTGGCCTGCCCTCTTCCTCATTTTTGAAAGGCATTTTTTTTCCTGTATGTGGAATTCTTTGTTGGCAGTATTTTTCTTTCAACACTTTAAATATGTTATCCCATTGCCTTTTTGCCTGCTTGGTTTCTGAGGAGAACTCAGCACTTAATCTTATTAAGGTTCCCTTGTATGCGACATATTGCTTCTGCCTTGAGGCTCTCAGAATTCTCTATTTCTGGCATAGAATTCTGAGTTTTGCCAAATGTATAGAAGTTGTGTAACTACCACCACAATCTAGATACAGAATAGTTCCATCACCCAGGTGTTGCCCCTTTGTAATCAACCATATCTTTACCCACAACTCCAGATTACTGTTGATCGATTTTCTGTTACTACAATTTTGGCTTTTCCATATGCCGTATAAGTGAAATCATGTAGTATGTAGCCTTTTGAGTCAGGTTTCTTTCATTTCACATAATGCATTTGAGATTCGTCCATGTGACTGTATATATTAAGAATTTTTCTTTCTAGTGTTATGTAGTCCATTGTATGGATATACCACAGTTTATTCATTAACCAACTTAACATTTGAGTTGTTTCTAGTTTTTGGTGATTACCAACAAAGCCACTGTAAATGTTTGTATATAGGTTTTGTGTGAACATAGGTTTTCGTTTAATTTTCACTACCTAGGAGCAGGGTTGCTGGGTCATAGCGTGAAAGTATATTCAACTTTATAATAAACTGCCTAGCTGTCAATTTGCATTTTCATCAGCAAGTTAGGAGAGTACCAGTTACTCTGATTCCTCCTCACCACTTGTTCTTGCCAGGTTATTAATTAATGTATTTTTGTTTTGATTTTTAGCTATTCTAAGAGAGAGGTGTGTAGTGTTATCTCTGTGGGTTTTTTGTTTTGTTTTTTGCTTTTTAATCCTAGATTTATTCTATACAGGTCTTTCATTCTACACAACATAATACAAACACAGAATTATCTAAAATGCTACAAAGTTAAAAAATTCATAACAAATTTTATAATACTAACTGTACAATAAAAACAAACACTCTGCAGAGTTAACCTGCAAGACCACCATGACTGAGGCTCTACAGTGGGTGGCAGAGCTGTCTCTCAAGTGGCTCCCCAGTTTCAGAGAGAGAGAGGTATGGTCTGTGTCATGAGCACCTATAAAGAGAGAATCATTCACACCAACTAGCATAACATGAGAGAGGATCCCTTCTTGGGTGTTCTAACCTTAAGGATCAGGAGGGAATTTGGAGCAGATGGACTTGGGATGAGGCCAACAGGAAAGGCAGCTACACGAATACTCACCCTGTGTTTTCAAAAGGCCCACAAAGCACAAGGGACACAGCCAGGAAACCAGATGGGTCCCAAGTAATTTAAAGAAATGAAAAATATGCTCAAGATGAGAGCAGAATCACCACCCCCCAGCTTTGTTCCTTGTCCTTGCTGGCTTTGCCTCTGCACTAACTCTTTTTGGAATTGGAAACTGGTGAGCTTTCTAGCCAGAATCACTTGAGGACATCTTTATAGGGACAGCCCTAAACGAACACTTCTGTAGCCTAGATAGCCTTCACAGGAAATGTTTCATTTGCTTTTGGAAGCCTGCCCCCAATTTAGGGGATTTCCTGTGCTACCCTCAGTTTTCTGTGAAAAAAGTAACAGTATTTATTTGGATAGGATGTAAGTTACACAGGGGTTAGTAGCTTCTGTGAGCTTGCTTTATTGTGAGGAGTTGGACCTGGGATGGCTTTTGTGGTGGTGGGAGCCAGAGGACTGAATTGCTGCCACACAGGCAACTTGCGTCTTGGAGAGCAGGATCTTCTCACCCATGAAGGTGACCTCTGTACCACCTGGGATGTAGTGACCACATTTTTTCAAAGGGCTGAATCGCCTGTGGGATAATAGAGGCCAGGGGCCAGCACAACTGGGGCAGTGATCTCCTGGCCATCTATTCGTCTTCCATTCATGTGTTTCAGTGCCTTCTCAGCTTCATCCAGATCCTCAAATTCCACACAAAACAGAACAAAACAAAATAAGCAAAAGGACAAATACTGTATGGTCTCACTGATATGAACTAACATTAATGAATGAACTTGGATAATTTCAGTTAAGAACAGAGGTCATCAGGAGATAGAAATAGGGTGGATATTGTGTCATTGGAACTGAAGGGATACAGATTGTCCAACAGAACTGATTGTAAAAATTCAGAAACGGATAGCACAATGTAGACTTTGAATACATGGGGTTGTATCATTTTCCATAGGCATCACAATTATTTAAGTTTTCCCATAGATGGAAAATATCTCCATGAAGTGATCCTTGGTCATATTCCATGTGAGCCTTCCAACATGTACTTTGGTGGGTTTAGAGAAAGGACTCCTCTTTTTTTCCTTTACATCTCTTTTGAGTGGTTTGGATTGGAGCAGAATACCACCTATTATGTCTATGCTGAGAAGGTCTAAAAGAACCTTAGGAGTTGCTAGAGCTGGACTTGTAGGATGTGCTGGAACTTCCTGAGTGGTTTGAGGCCTAAGAAGAGGTGGAACCACTGCTGCAACCACTTGAACCCATGCTGGTGCTGGTGTCAGAGCTGGAGGTACAGCTGGAACAAAAACTGGTGCTGCCACTTATCCACTGTTGGTGGGAATGTCAAATGGTACAACCGCTGTGGGAGGCAGTTTGGTGGTTCCTCAGAAAGCTAAGTATAGAATTGCCATATGACCCAGCAATACCACTGCTAGGTATCTCTTCAGAGGACATGAGGGCAAAGACACAAACGGACATTTGCACACCACCAATGTTTATGGCAGCATTATTTACAATTGCCAAGAGATGGAAACAGCCCAAATGTCCATCAAGAGATGAGTGGCTAAACAAATTGTGGTATATACATATGATGAAATATTATACAGCTGTAAGACAGAATAAAGTTAAGAAGTATGTAACAACATGGATGGACCTTAAGAACATTATGCTGAGTGAGATTAGCCAGAAACAAAAGGACAAATACTGTATGGTCTCACTGATATGAACTAACATTAATGAATGAACATGGATAATTTCAGTTAAGAACAGAGGTCATCAGGAGATAGAAATAGGGTAGATATTGTGTCATTGGAACTGAAGGGATATAGATTATCCAACAAAACTGATTGTAAAAATTCAGAAATGGATAGCACAATACTACCTAACTGTAATACAATAATGTTAGAACACTGAATGAAGCTGAATGTGAGAATGATAGAGGGACGAAGCCTAAGGGCGCAAATGAAATCAGAAGGAAAGTGATACAATAAAGACTAAGATTGTATAATGTAGGAATGCCTAGAGTTATAATGATAGTGACTAAATGTACAAATTAAAAAATTTTTGCATGAGGAAGAACAAAGGAATGTCAATAATGCAGGGTGTTGAAAACAGATGGTAATTAATATTTTAAAACTTTAACTTATGTGTAAGGCGAAAGCAGAAAATGTTTTTTGGTACAAAAATTATATTTGATTAGTGCATTTCCTATTATAACTTATGTGGACAGCTTAATTGAACACCATAAGTACATGGAACCTTGAGTAGTGCATGAGATTTTGTAGGTTTGTCCAGAGTGATGCCTTGACAAATCCCAGAAGAATTTGAACAGTGAATAAAAAAGTATTTGTGAAGTCCCCTTGGGGGAATGGTGAGAAAGGGGTGTAAAATTCAACATCCCCAAGTGGAGAATTCTTGATATTCTCACAAGCAGTGGGGACAACCAAAGCAATAGGCTGAGCCCCCAATCTTGGGGTTTGTTCATATGAGACAGGATAGGCAAAGCCTACTTAAAATCAGGCCGAAGGGTAACCCCCAAGAGAACCTCTTTTGTTACTCAGATGTGGCCTCTCTCTCTCAACCAACATGACAGGCATACTCACTGCCCTTTCCCTCTCTATGTGGGACATGGCTCCCAGGGGTGTGGACCTTCCTGGCACTGTGGAACAGAAATCCTAGAATGAGCTGGGACTCAGCATCAAGGGATTGAGAAAATCTTGTCAACCAAAAGGGGGAAAAGCGAAATGAGACAAAATAAAGTGTCAATGGCTGAGAGATTCCAAACAGTGTTGAGAGGTTATCCTGGAGGTTATTCTTACGCATTAAATAGATAGCACCCTTTTAGTTAAGTTGTAACAGAGTGGCTGGAGGAAACTGCCTGAAACTGCAGAGCTGTGTTCCAGCAGCCATGTTTCTTGAAGATGATTGTATAATTGATATAGCTTTCGCAATGTAACTGTGTGATTGTGAAAACCTTGTGTCTGATGCTTCTTTTATCTACCTTATGGACAGATGAATAAAACATATTGATTAAAAATAAATAATAGGGGGAACAAATGTTAAAGTAAATTTAGTAGATTGAAATGCTAGTGATCAATGAAAGAGAGGGGTAAGGGGTATGGTATGTATGAATTTCTTTTCTGTTTTCTTTTTATTTATTTTTCTGAATTGATGCAAATGTGCTAACAAATAATCATGATGATGAATATACAACTATGTGATAAAAAAAGAATGTTCATATTGTATGTTGATTGGTTTATTAATAAAAATTAAACAAACAAAAACCAAAATTGGTGCTGCCACTACTACTGGGAACACTGCACCTTTTCTAGTTTTAGCCATGCCATAATCCTTTTCACTCAATTCCTTGGTGACCCCTTTATTTTAGAGTGATCCTTGGACTTCTCATCAGAGTGGTCTTTGCATTTGGTAGGAGAAGGAGCCCAAGTGCTGGACTTTTTATTATTTTCTTTGACAACTAGCTCGCTCTTCTTTTCATTCCTGTTAAATCCATTCTCCCCTTCAAAAGCAGCAATGGCGGCCTCATTTATCTGAACTCTTCCTTCTTACCTGATTCTGAGAAATGGTCCCTAATCATCTGTGCCAAAGAGAACCTTGTTTCCTTCTTTGGATAAATCTCTAGGTGCTGTCTGGGTCTGGTTGCAAGCCTCCTTGAATGGGTCAGTTCGAGGTTCCCTAGGCCTGCTAATTAGCTGGGGCAGAGGGAGTTAGTTAACCAAGGCTCCACCCACCCTTTCTTGCATGCCTTTTCGTGGTTTTAATATGCATTTCCTGAAGACTGTTGATGTTGAATACTTTTTCCTGTGCTTATTGGTCATCTGTCTATCTTTTTTTGGTGAAGTGTTTGTCAAATATAAATATTTTGTCTATTTTAGAAAATTGAGTTGTTATTAATTTTTTTCTTATTAAATTTTAACAATTTAATATAAATTTTGAATACACGTTCTTTACCCTTTAGGTGATTTGCAAATATTTTCTTCCACTCTGTGACTTGTCTTTTCAGTTCTCTTAACAATGTCTCACAAAGAGCAGAAGTTCTTACTTTTTATGAATTCCATTTTTATCTATTTTTTTTTCTTTTGTGGATCATGCTTTTGTTGCCATATCTAAGAAATATTTGCCTAGCCAAAGGTCACAAAATTTTCCCATTTCTTTTAGTGTTTTTGTGGTTTTAGGTTTTACATTTAGGAGTACAATCCATTTTCAGTTATTCAAGATGTGAAGTATGGGCCAAGATTTCACTTTTTTTGCATGTGTGTCCAACTGTTTTATCATTTATTTAAAAGATCATTTTTTCTCTCTTTTGCACCTTCACAAAAAATCGATTGACTGTTTAGTTGAAACTGTAAGTACATGGAATCTTCAATAGGGCGTGAGATTTTGTTGGTTTGTCCAGGATAGTGTGATGCTCTGATAAATTCCAAAGTTATTTGGGCAGTGAATAAAGAAGTATTTGTGAAGTCCCCTTGGGGCAATGAGGAGAAAGGGGGAAATATTCAACTTCCCCATTTGGAGAATTTCTGATATTCTCGCAAGCAGTGAGGACAACCAAATCAATAGACCAAGCCCTCAGTCTTGGGGTTTGCCCCTGTGAAACTTATTCCTGCTAAGGATAGGCTAAGCCTACTTAAAATTAGGCCTAAGTCACCTCTAGAGAACCTCTGTGTTACTCAGATGTGGCCTCTCTCTCTCTAAGCTGACATGACAAATGAACTCACTGTCCTCCCCACCCCCCCTCTACTTGGGATATGATTTCCAGGGGTGTAATTCTCCCTGGCAACGTGAGACAGAAATCCTGGGATGAGCCAGGACCCAGCGTCAAGAGATTGAGAAAACCTTCTTGACTAAAAGAGGAAAGAGAGAAATGAAACAAAATAAAGTTTCAGTGGCTGAGAGATTTCAAATGGAGTCGAAAGGTTATCCTGCAGGTTATTCTTATGCATTATATAGTTATCCCTTTTTAGTTTATGGTGTACTGGAGTGGCTAGAGGGAAAAATACCTGAAGCTGTAGAGCTGTGTCCCAGTGGCCTTGTTTCTTGAAGATGATTGTATAATGATATAGCTTTTACAGTGTCACTGTGTGATTGTGAAAAACTTGTGTCTGATGCTCCTTTTATCTAGGATATGGACAGATGAGTAAAAAATATGGATAAAAAATAAACAAATAATAGGGGGGACAAAGGTTAAAATAAATTGGTTAGATGGAAATAATAGTGGTCAATAAGAGGGAGAGGTAAGGGGTATAGTATGTATGAGTTTTTCTTTTTGCTTTCTTTTTCTGGAGTGATGCAAGAAGGAATGAAATTGTGAGGCTTGCAACTAAGTGAATGAAATTTGAGGACAGTACATTGAATGCAATGGCAGAAATAAGAAGACAAATATTATCATGCCTCACTCATATGAACTCACTGTAATATGCAAACTCAGAGAATTGAAGTCAAGAGCATGGGTTATCAGGCCCTATTGTAAATATTCCTAGATTGTAAGCTCTTACAACAGTCACATCTATTCTGGAATTGTAACTATTATTTCTAAACTTTAAGATACTAAGCTATTTGTGTATAACCTGGTCATTCCCTGAAACTTCGGATGTTTGTGTAACAGCTGAGACTGAAAGGTAGAGCTCTGAAGCTATGAAAGTCACCATTGTCCCATATAGCAACTGTTAAAAAAATGACCAGACTTCAACTAGGGATATGAATGAAGCTGATCTGGATAGGACTAAAGTAAATCAGAATACAGGGTAAAGGATAATATGGTCTATATTTTAAAACTTCAACTTCTGTGTGAGACCAAAGAAAGAAATGTTTGATTGGTGCAAAAATTATATTTGGGTAGAGCATTATCTAATTTAACATGTATGGTCGGTTTATACGAGCACCATAATTACACAGAATCTTGAATAGGGCTTCTTGGTTTATACAGGATAGTGTGATACCCCAATATATCCCAGAGCAATTTGGGCAGAGAATAAAAAAGTATTTGCAAAGTCTCCCGGGGGACTGGGGAGAAAGGAGGAAATATTAAACTTCCCCATCTGGGGAATTCCTGTTATTCTCACAGGCAGTGGGGACAACCAATTCAATAGGCTGAGCCCTGTATCTTGGGGCTTACCCCTATGAAACTTATTCCTGCAAAGAAGAAGCTAAGCCTACTTATAATTATTCCTATAGTCACCCCCAGAGAACCTCTTTTGTTGCTCAGTTGTGGCCTTTCTTTCTCAGCCAACTCTGCAGGTGAACTCACTGCCCTTCCTGCATGTGGGAAAAGAGTCCCAGTAGTGTGAATCTCCTTGGCAGTGTGGGACAGGACACTTGGGATGAGCTGGGACACAGCATCATGGGATTGAGAAAGTCTTCTTGACCAAAAGCGGGAAGAGAGAAATGAGGCAAAGTTTCAGTGACTGAGAGATTTCAAACAGAGTTGAGAGGTTATCCTAGAGATTATTCTTACCCATTATGTAGATATCCCTTTTTAGTTTGTGGCGTATTGGAGTGGCTAGGGGGAAGTACCTGAAATTGTTGAACTGTATTCCAGTAGCCTTGACTCTTGAATATGATTGTATAACTACATTGCTTTTACAATGTGACCGTGTGATTGTGAAAACTTTGTGGCTACATTCCCTTTATCCCAGGTATGGACAGATGAGTAAAAAAATAAGTAGATAAGGGGTGGGGATAAGGGGTAGAAAAAACTTGGGTAGATTTCAATACTAGTAGTCAATAACAGGGAGGGGTAAGGGGTATGGGTGTATAGGTTTTTTCTTTTTCTTGTCGTTTCTTTTTCTGGAATGATGAAAGTGTTCTAAATATGATTATGGTGATGAATACACAACTATTGTGAGTTATTGATAGTATACTTTGGATGTGCTGTTTATTTGTGAAGATTTCTTAATAACAATATTATTTTTGAAAGGAAAAAAAAAGAAGGAAGGATTGAGACTTTAGTTTAGTACTTCTGTTTGGGAACTTTGAAGCCTTTATGGTCATCTACCTCTGGGACTGTGTTCCCTAAGGCTGAAAGTACTGAAACTGATCTGCAGGTAAGAAAAACATAGTTCACTTTAAAAAAAAAAACAAGAAAGAAAGAAAAAACAAAACAAAATAATGAGACAGGAGGCCAGAAAGATTGATATATTGCAATAGTCAAGTATTAATTTAGGGCAATGATGGTAGAAATGACAGTGGAAGTGAAAAGAAAGGTTCAGTGTTAGAGATTTTGAAGGAAGAACTGACAAGCCTTTGTGACTCAAATGGGGAAAGTGGGAAGGAGGAGAAGATAGAAAGGAGTCAAAGATTAGTAAGGTTTTGAACTTGAGTGATTAGAGATTCCATTAAGAAAAAGATAGGGGAATCAGAGGAGAAACTTTTTTGGAAGAAGGAGGTAATTTCATATTTGGGCATGCTGAACTTGTTATGAAAGTGAGCAATGTACAGGTAGTTAGTAATTTGGCTTTAGGGGTCTTGAGATTTGTGTTGTTTTAGTTCAGAAGTTGTGGTTGAAGTTATCAGAGAGAAGGAGATGAGAACACCAAGTGAGGAGCTATGGTCGAAGAGCAAGAAGGTCTGATTTGAACTTTAGTGAATGCAGAGAAAGCAGCAAAGGAGAAAGAAAATGAACTTGTCAGAGCAGGAGGAAAACCAGTTTTCAATTGTTAGTCTTTCATTTTATTCATTCTCCCATTATCTTATTAATTCACTCAACAAAACCAGCATTATATAGCATCAAAACAACCTGCAAGAGTGGGATGGCCAGCACTGTTATTTTGTACAGAAAAGTTTAGAATGAAGGCCATGGAAAAGCTATTAGGTTTTGAAATTTGGAGATTTCATTAGAAAGTGACTATTCTATGAAGTAAAATTGTGGTGATGGAGCGATGCCTTTTCTGGTAAGTAAGGGGAGGCAGCAGTGGTAAATTATTAATTGTAGAGACATTTAATAGTGAATGGTGGAAGGAATTTAGGACAGTAGACATAGAAGTCAATAACTTCAAAGTGGATTTTTTTTTTTTTCTGCATGCGCAGGCACCGGGGATCAAATCGGGATCTCCCACATGGCAGGCGAGAACTCTGCCACTGTATCACCATCACCCACCCCAAAGTGGATTTTGTTTAAGAATATAGGAAGCTTAAGCAATTTGGAAATACTTTCCAGGGGTCTGAAAATATTTGCCCTTTGTGTTGTGTTTGCCACTTGCAATCTGCTGTAGGAAATAAAACCCACCAGTGAAGAAGGCCTGAGTGTGCAGATGCCCTCTGTGGCCTGAGTTACTTCAGACACCTGTATGTGTGGTTCAGTGATGCTGGCTAAGTCAACTTTAGGACAAGTACTGGTTAGAACAATACCCAGCATTAAAAGTGAGTTTGAGAAGAGTTTACCACAACATGGGGGTGATGCAGTGAATAAAGTTCCCTGTGAATAAAAAACAGGGAGGCTACCAGTGACAAAACCACACCAAAGACATGGGAGCACAAAAAGGTCATGAATAAAGAGATCCAGTAGTTAAAACTGAAATGCCTCTGGGTTGGCAGGATGCCATGGGTGGGTTTTTAAATTATTATTTTAACTTTTCTGCTTTTTTCGAATTTGTTATAAGATGCATATTGCTAATATATATTTAAAACAATAAACTAGTTTACATTCTTTAAAAAAAAGAATATAGGAGGCTAGTAATGAGGGAATGTTTGAAAGGCAATAACAAGAACAAACATTTATACAGTAATTACTATATGCTGGGCATTGATATTAGCACTTTTCATGTATTAACTAATTTTAATCCTCATAATAACCCACAGGTATTATAGATATTGTTTGGAATTACAGGTAGAGTGTACCAAGGATTTGAGGTAATTTAGTTGTTTATTAACTAATGCACATATAGTTTTAAAAGTAAATTACAAGTAAAATGCTATATAGAATAACATTAACCAGATATATGAGCATCATTCTCTGATTAAACTCTTTGTATATCTCAGTGTGATGCAGTTTGACTCTCAATGTTTGGGTTACTTTGGCTTTAATCACTAGTAATGGAACTGCTGGCCCTTCATTAGAAACTAAGATACCATTTGTGGTTTTTCCATTTGAATCATTGATCAGTTGAACATGGGCATTCTTTGTAGATCTTTTAAAATGTTACTCTAGTTCTTGTAATGGCCTTAGTTATTTGCCTTTAATAGTCAAATTTTGTATTTTAAAAGTAATTGTAAAATTCAAATGTTTCATTTAGCAAATAGCTAAGTAATCACTTATCCTATGTGAAACCTATCTTTCTTTTTATGGAATTAGAAGAATTATTTCTGGGGGTTTACAACTTCCTAGTATTTTGAAGTCCTCAAAACAAAATTTACCTTTCTACTTATAGGCATAGCACTTGACTCATTCACTGAACTCATTGTGTGTTTTTTTTTTTTTAGAACTCTCTAGTGCTTTTACATGTTATCGCATTAAATTTGACCACTGTGTGAAATAGGTGTTATGTCATCATTTTATTGAATCCAAAGTTTGGAACATCTAAGTAATTTGGGAATATAAAAAGCAATGGAACTCGTGTCTTCATATTCCACGTCTAGTATTAGTCCTCTTTGCATTATATCACAATTACTCTGCATCACCTGCTCATACAACAACTTGACAAAAAGCATTTAATTGTAACATTTAGTACATTTAATTGTAACATTTAGTATATTTTTCTTTTTGTTCATTATACTCTATTTTGAGCTTTCCTTTTCATAAAAATATTTTAATTTTATTTTATTTAGTCCTCATATCTTAAATTTCTTTTCTCTTCACTCCTGTTCTTTTTTTTTTTTTTTTTCCTATTTTAGTTTGTGATTGCCAGTATCATCTGGTATGGAATTATCTACCAGTTTAATGACTTTAGTCACAATACTGAGTTGACTCACTAAATACTGCATATAGGGCAAGGTAATATTTAAATAATTTAAAACTTTTTTGGTATATATTAATTCCTTTCAACTTATAAAAAATTTACAACTTACAGAACAGTTGCAAGAGAAGGTACAAAGAATCCCTATATACCCTTCAGCCAGATTTACCTATTGTTAACATTTTGCTACATTTGCTTTATCAATCCTTTCTTTATATTTTTTTCTTCTGAACCATTTGAGAGTTAATTACGGACATTATGCCCCTTTACTTCTAAATATCTCATTATTTCCTAAGTTCATTTTCTTCTTTTTAAACAGTTTGTTAGACCCACATAGGTAGAGATAGAATTTATTTTTTTATATAATTTTTTTAGAGGGCCCTAGGGGAGAATTATGTTGTTTGGTACTGGACCTACATCTTATATGTGATATTTTAAATTTGTCATTAGTGTTTTTCTGGACTATTTGTTACTGCCTCTCTTGGCTTTGTTCTTTTTGGCTCTCACCTCTAGTTTCTGTCACACCTAGAGCAGTTTTAATGGCTTATTGCCTTATCCTGCATAATGCTGCCATTCAGAATTGGAGAATCTTTTTTCTGCTACTTCCTTCTTTCTCCTTTGCTCCCTATACTCGAGTTTGTGTCATAGGGCAGGTTGAGTTTCAGTAATCTCCTAATGTGGATACTGGAAACCCCACCTACCTGCCAAGTCCTTTTGGCTGTGAGCAAAGTGGAGGCTTGTTACTTGTCATTCCTTTGCAGCAGTTGAGCTGAAAGAATGCTGCGTGGCTTGTTGGAAGTTGCTTAATGGCCTCGTGTGGGGCAGGTTATGTGGGTGTGGGTAGAGTTGAGGGTCTCTTAGTCTGTGTGGGAAATCTGGGTTCTTTTCTGGTGCCATGTTAATCATCAGACAGTATTGAGGGCCTCCTTAATGACTAGCATTGTGATAGAAGCTTTTGGAGTACTGTAACATAATACATAATTAAGTCAAAAAATTTTCTCTCCCCCACTTACCAGATTTGCATTGGGCAAATTATCATCTTTAAGCCTCACTTTACTCTTCTGTAAAATGGGGCTATTAATGCCTATCTGTTAGAGCTATAGTAGCACATACCTGACACTAGTTGGTATTCATTTCACATTTGGCATGTATAACTAGCACCATATAAAACAGAGAAGAATAAGAACAAACAGAGAATAATATGATAGTTCAGATATAATCAAATACTTTAATTGTGACATGCAGGTTAAAAATAGTTTGAGAATTTAGAAAAGGGAAAGAACAGTCTTGTGCAACCATTTAATATTCATATGCCTCAATTTTTCCACTGGACATACTGGAGATAGTGGTAGGTTATTCCCCATAGAATAATTAAGATATATAACATTTTAATTATTTTAAGTTATAGATATGATGGTGAGAAGGAAGGGAGAAGCTTGGGGAGCTGTAAGAAGCCAAACTTAACACTTTTATTTAAATTTTTTTCCTTATGTGGGCATTGCAACTATATACGAAAACTTAAAGCTGGAGATTATAGAAGCATTTTCTTCCAGGGAAGGTGCCTTGCTTTGGTATTACTCACTGTAGCCTCACTGGCATTTTATTTAGTTGAAAACTAAAATTATTTAATGGCTGGCCTTTGACTCTAAACCCCTCAGATATCACCAGAGGATTAAGTGATTTGTAATCCAAATTCTGTTACTGGCCATCTAGCAAAAAACAAAGAAACAGGGCAGGAGAAGATTTAGTGCTCTTTGGAGTGTATGTTAAGGACATGTGGTTTGCCCACCTTAAGTGTTTCTGTAGGATGGGACATCTTTACTCAGAACAAAGTTCAGACTGTTAACTTGGCCATCCCATCTTTACACAGACTTTCATAAACATACACATGTAAAACATCTTTTTTTAAAAAAAACTTTTGTTGTGAAATATCCACACACTTACATTATATAGTCAGTGACTCACAATATCATCATATAGTTGTGTTTTCTTCACCTTGATCATTTTTAGAGCATTTGTATCACTCCAGAAAAAGAAATAAAAGGAAAAAAACAGAATATATTAATATATCCCATACCCCTGACTCTTTCCTTTCACTGACCCACAGTATTTCAGTCTACCTGATTTTTCCCCTTTATCTCCCCCGATTGTTTTCTTTCATCCTTATTATTTTTTTACTCATCCATATCCTATATAAAAGGAATATCAGACACAAGATTGTAAAACAACTTTTAAAAAATGTTCTTTTCTCACAAGATGCAAAGGAAACTGTTTGAGTCCCAGTTTGGTGTGTACTTACTTGGTGATTATTTTGTTAGCCTGAATCTGGAAAATATGTATTGCTCACACGTATTTTTCCTCTTTGGTTTGAGTGTTTCTCTTTTTGTTGTTCTTCCTCCCCTTCTCCCTCCCCCCGACCCTTCTTTCCTTCTTCCTTTTTTTTTTTTTTTTTTTTTTTGGCGTTTGCCAAGGTTTCAAGTTTATAGTGAGAGGTGAGGCAAAGTTGATCTTGGCAGAACAGCACAAAGCCAGTAGAGTCATTAAGTGACGCAAGCTTTTGATTTTTTTTTTCTTTCTGTTAAAGCTCTCTGGCACAGCTGGCTATTCCAGTCACAGAAGAAAAACAGAGAAGAGACTTTCTGAAAATCTGGATGGGATGATAGAAGAAGTTTTGGACACATCAAAAAGCAGCAATAACAACATCAGCAAAAACTCCTTATAATTCAAACAGACTTCTTAGTTTTGGGGAATTTTTGTCAGTTGCTCAGAAATTGTTACCTTTTTTACTTCAGAAGATGATGGGAAAAGGCAATAGAGAACGAGGAAGCTTATGTTGGAGTCCTGCTTATCTGTCTGCCTCTCCTAGTTGGGAAAATCTTCAGTCCACAAGAAGCATTATAAACAAGCCTGAAGAGCACATCTTACCCTGATCCTGGATGCAGCTGGAGTTGAGAATTACAGCCATTTTACCAGGATTTTATAGAATAGTTCAAGAAAAAAAGAAGGAGGCAATTATTTAAGAATTTCTCTCTTTGCTTTAATCCTGTGCCATGTTGCATGTTTGGAGTAAATGAAGGATGGCTCTGTCATCTGGATCTAGAACAATACCTCAGTCCCTTGTGCTGTATATATGATGTTTGGAAGGTTAGTAAACACGAAGTCTTTCAATATAAATTCACTGAATTCTGGATTCTCTTTCTGTTGAGGACTTCAGCAGAAATTCCTTGCCCAAAAGATACAAAACCTTCTCTGTGTTTTCAGGCTAAATGTGAACAAAATGTCTTGGAAGAGAAATTATTTTTCAGGGGGTCGGGGGAGTGTCCACGGGATGTTTGCACCCCGAAGCTCAACCTCCATAGCTCCCAGCAAAGGCCTCAGCAATGAGCCAGGACAAAATAGCTGCTTCCTCAATAGTGCCCTGCAGGTAAGGACAATTTCTTTCTTTTTGATGAACTGTTAGCTGCTGTAGCTTATTTCTGAGAACTCTTTTAAATATAATACTTGACAGTCTCTGAGGTCAGTGGATAATTTAGTTTATCTAAATTATGATCGCAGTCACTTTATCTCTTTGAATCTTAATGACCTCGTTTGTAAAAAGGCGGTTACTAATACTAATAGAAAAAATAGTAAATGTAACTACTGCTATGTACCTGCCTAAAGGGAGGAACCTGGACCAAGTAAGTGATCTTTCTACCATTAATTGTTTTTCTGAACTGTCTCTACTGCTCCTCTTTTTCCTTTTGAGCTAAGCTGTCTTATCACCCTAGTTGCTTTTCTCTAGCATAGAAAGCAAAATTCTTTCCACAAGTCAAATTCTTTCAGGTGTGTTATTCTTCTTTCACGATATTCAGGCTCTTAGCATGCCAGCTTTTGATTGTCTACTTCTTCATTTCTTCCCTCTGAGCTCTCCTGTATTGGCACATGATCAGGGTCTGATCAGATATACCTGAACAGAGCTAGTGGAAATTGAATTCCTGTAAGGTGATTATCTACCTCAGGTTTTCCTTTTGGTGTTCCTTGCTGCCTCAGTGGTCTCAGCATACCAAACCTTGTCGGTCTGCTTTGCTTAGTCAGGCTCACAGAGTGTGTTATTCATCCCCTTTGGCCTGACCTTCAAGTAATTACTTTCCTGTTTTTCTGCTTTTCAGAGTAAAAGTAAGTGAATTTGCCACCCAACAGAATAATTATACTTGTGTGAAATATTAGCTTTATCCTTAGATGGAATGAGAAAATAGGTTGCTATGAGAGAAAAAAGATAGTGTGTTTGGTGTAAGGAGAACTGGACTTGGGGAATTAGGAGACTTGGATTCTAATTTTAGCCCTTCTGTAGAATAGCCTTGTGACCTTGTACAGGTAAATGTGTTTCAGTTTCCTTATTCATAATGCAAGAATCTTGTCAAGCTTATTTATGTAACAAAAATATCATACTCTCTATTTTTTAAGTTTTTACTTGAAAACATTAAAAAAAAATCCTATGCTGTTAAGCCTATAGAAAGGGTTTAAGAAGCTTTCCTAATTGCTACACAGATTTCTTGCACTTGGGGTGAGGTTGGTTAGGTTTTGCCTAGATGGTGCATGTTGGGTTTTGAGTGACTTTGAATTACTGGTAATACTTTTTATAATTTAGAAGCAGGCAAAATAGAGTATTGGTATAGATGTGCATGTTTACTGCTTTCTTGGCCATAGTCCTATTGTAATTCTGTACTTTCTATATCTTCTATCTATACTGTCAGTTGAATACAATAATATTTGTAACTTTCTCTTCTAAATTCCAGTGCCATATGCAACACATGCTACACATACACATTTCTGTATCCATACTTAAGGGTTGTGGTATTGATGGTTTGTGGTATTGATGGTTTTATAGCCTACTATAAATAATCATGCTATAAGTTGAAAGTAATTATTGCCATGACCTAATATGAAAGTTGCATTTAACAGATATGTTAAACCTTTTACATTCATTATTAAAAGGTGTTATGTACTTTGGAAGATATCAAGTTTCAAAGAAATTTTAGAATATATATCTTGAGACATAAAAGTAAGAAGAAGCTCCAGAGGTGTGCTGTGATCTGGGGCTCTAGAGGTAGTGCTTTTTGATATGTGCCCTTAAATATTGGTTCTAGGCAAAGGAGCTTCCTAAGGCATTGTACTATATATATATTATGCCATTATTTTATTTTTTAAATTAAAGTTCATGGTTTATTCAGATTTCCTTAGTTTTTACAAATTGTCCTTTTCTGTTCCAGGATCCCATCCAGGACTACTATATTACATTCATTTGTCCTGTGTCTTTAGGCTCCTCTAGGCTGTGACAGTTTCTCAGTAGTTCCTTGTTTTTGCTGTCCTTGACAGTTTTGGGGAGTATTGGGTCGAGCAATTTTAGGATACCTCTCAGCTGGAATTTGTCTGATACTTTTCTCATGATTAGACTGGGGTTATAAGTTTTGAGAGGAAGATCACAGAGGTAAAATGCAATTCTCATCACATCATATCAAGGATGCATACTATCAACATGATTTATCACTGTTGACATCACTATTATTTTTTATTCTATTGACTTAAGGAAGCTACACTTCTCTCAGAAATGTCCAAAAATTGAGAACTCTAACAAAGACAGAATTCCACATTACCATTCAAACTCCTAATATAAGTTTTAAAATATTCTTGCTTTTCTTACATGGGCAGTCAAAATAAACTCTTATTCTGCAGCTTTTAATCCACATACTTCATCATCAAGCTCATTATTTCATGTATGTCATACTATATTTTCTCTATATGACCTACACGTCTTGATAAAATGAATGTCTTTCCCAGAACTTGATCATTTTCCCTCTCATTAGATACCTCAGTTTTTCTCTCCCCAGAGTAAAGTACTTGACTGATTTAAAGGATATGGTAAAATATTTGTCCTTTACTTTTTATTCTTTTTTTACACTGTGAAAAAATAACATATATACAAAAAAGCAATATATTTCAAAGCACACCACAACAATCAGCTATAGAACAGATTTCGGAGTGTGGAATAGGTTACAGTTTCCCACTTTTAGGTTTTTCCTTCAAGCTGTTCCATGATACTGATGCCTAAAAAAAAGTCAATATAATGATTCAGTAGTCATACTCATTTGTTAAATCCTATCTTCCCTGTTATAACTCCACCTTCTCCTTTCATCTTTTTCCCACTCTTTAGGGGTATTTGGGCTATGCCCATTCTAACTTTTTCAAATTGGAAAGGACTGTCAGTAATATGGGATAAGGAGAATGGAACTAACTGATATTCTAGAGAGGCTAGCCCCTCTGGGTTTCAGGGCTTTTCTGGCCTAGGAACCCATCTGGAGGTTTTAGGTTTCTGGAAAGTGATTATAGGGCATGGAACCTTTGTAGAATCTCATATAAAGCCCTAGGTGCTCTTTAGGGTTGGCAGGAATGGTTTTGGTTGGGGCTTAGCAAACCATGGATACCTCACTTTTTTGACATGTATTTTAATTACTTGAATGAGCTTTTCTCTTAGTACTAAAGATATCTTATATAATCCTTACCTGTATATCTTTAATATATAATTAACTTGTGGCTCTTTATAGAATAATGAAGTATTTTTCCTTTTTCACCAGGTTTTATGGCACTTGGACATCTTCCGACGAAGCTTTAGGCAACTCACAACCCACAAATGCATGGGAGATTCTTGCATCTTTTGTGCTCTCAAGGTAAGTACTTCCAATTTGTTTCTTCTCACTACCATTAGGTTTCCCAATGATCAAAATTGAGGTGGTTAGGTTTATCAGGCAGATGGTAAAGAATTTATTGAATTATCTGCCTGTGGTTTAGTGCAAAAGATGGATATAATTAGTTTTGCTTGCTTCAGAGAATTACTGCTTGGCTTTGGTAGTCTGTTTTTCTGAACGTTTTTTGTCCCTATGACTCTACTTAATGTGATAGGATGGTATTCAAGTGTACTTCTATTTTGAGTGTTTATCTGGAAACTAATTCTAAATTTTCATTTTGAAATTATAAACAACAAAATTTTTTTAATGGAATTAATTATTGTTTTTTAGAGCTAAGTTTAGCAGTAACTTCTTCCTATTGAGAAATGCCAGTACTAAATATTTCCCATTATCTTATTCCCATAATATTTCCCATTAGCATACTTAATAAATTATTTGTGTTAGTTCTCTACCTTGTGCATCATCTGGCTCCAGGTTTTTTATTTCTGAAGGAAATGAAAGTGGACGTTCATTTAGAGTCAAGAAAATGGTGTAAAATGAGAGCTTTGTGACTCAGATTTTTAGAGATGCTGCTAAAAAAGAAGAATTAAGATGTGTAAAAGGCCAATTCTCCATTACTTTATCTACTCTTCCAACATGGTAGCATCTCTGTGTTTTCTTGGTACAGATATACAATGGATTATTTGTGATTGAATAAGTTCCTGAGTTTTGAGTAAACTTCTAGAGTTATTTTTCAGCCTCATCAAGTCTGAATTCTTGGTTTGTCACAGGAATGCTTGCATGTGGTCACTGTATGTTTCATTTGGTTGATTCTACATCTTAGTGAAGGAACTACGACCAGAAATTTAGGAGAATTTCCCTGTTATATTGGTTACTTTTAACAACTGACCCAAAAAAATTTTTTTTGACCAGCATCACTTTTGTGTGTGTGGGTGAACCATGTGATTTATGATTCTTATTTTACTAACGTCTTACAATAAGGATGAGGAATAAAGACAGGGATAGGATAAGTGAGAGGAAGAAGAGAAAAATATCTTAGTGTTTTGAGGCATGTGCTATAATTAAAAAGCACAGCAAAAGCATCATGTCCGTATTATGCTAGAGCACTCAGCGGAGATATGTAAGAGAACTTTTTAATTCTGGTGGAAGTGACTACTGACAGAATAGAGCTTGCATCAAACTTGGCATACATGGAGGACAGGGCAATGCATATGTTACACAGTTGGGCAAATGGAGAGTGACTCTCCAGAATCTACTTGCTAGTGAGTAGGAACATAAGCACCTTTTTCTAGTCTGAATGTATTTTCCTTTCTAGGAGAGATGGACACCATGTTAAATGTGCCGCAAAGTGGAACCTGTTGGGAAGATTCTTTTAGAAAAAAGAAACATTTCTTTTCTATATCTGCTGGTGGTATTAATTGACCAGAGGTTGTTTCTTTTACTTTTGGGAAGTAGCACTGTGTCTTGGTGATAAAATGCCCTACCCTTAGCTTTCTTAAAAGGTATAGGAGAGTGGAAAAATAAGACCTCTTTACCACCTATACTAGTGGGAAGGGGAAAATGTAGATTCTGTCTGAGGGTGATGACATGAAAAGTGAATTCTATGTCACCACAAATGAACTAACACGGATAAATGAAACCTTGGCTTCTTTCCATTCTATTCACCTCTTCTGGCTTATACTATTAAATGTAAAGTCAGTTACTAGTGTCACTTGTATTTTTTTTCTTTTTTAACTTTTTTTTATTGTATAATATCACATATATATATATACAGAGCAAAGAAAGGAAAAAGCAATAATTTTCAAAGCACTCTTCAACAAGTAGTCACAGGACAGATCCAGGTTTGTCAGGGGCTACCATATCATCATGTCAGATTTTTCATTCAAGCTGCTCCAGAACATTGGAGGCTAGAACAAATAGATATATTTCTTCATCATTATAAACTTTTTTTTCTTTTTTATGAAAAATAACATATATACAAAAAAGCAATAAATTTCAAAGAACAGCACAACAACTACTTGTAGAACAGATTTCAGAGTTTGGTATGGGTTACAATTATACAATTTCAGGTTTTTACTCCCAGCTGCTCTAGGATACTGGAGAACAAAAGAGATATCAATATAACGATTCAGTAATTATACTCATTCGCTAAACCCTACCCTCTCTTTATAATTCCATCATCACCTTTGATCTTTCTCCTGCTCTGTAGGGGTATTTGGGCTATGCCCATTCCAACCTTTTCATGTTGGAAGGGGCTGTCAGTAATAAGGGGTTGGGAAATGGAATGAGCTGGTGTTCTGGAGAGCTGGCCCCTCTACATTTCAGGACTCACCTGTCCAGGAACTCATCTGGAGGTTGTAGGTTTCTGGAAAGTTGTCCTAGCACATGGGACCTTTGTAGAATCTTATATATTGCCCTAGGTGCTCTTTAGGATTGATTAGAATGGTTTTGGTTGGGTTTTGGCAAATTATGATAGGTAGCAATGTCTAACTGAAGTTTGCATAAGAATAATCTCCAGAGTCGCCTCTTGACTCTGTTTGAACTCTCTCAGTCACTGATACCTTATTTGGAACACTTCTCTTCCCCCTTCTTATTAGGATGAAATTGTTGATCCCACAGTGCCAGGACCAGACTCCTCCCTGGGAGTCATCTCTCATACTGCCAGGGAAACTTTCAACCCTGGATGTCATGTCCCACTTAAGGGAGAGGGCAATGATTTCACTTGCAGAGTTGGGCTTAGAGAGAGTGAGGCCACATCTGAGCAACAAAAGAGGTCCTCCAGAAGTAACTCTCAGGCATACCTATAGGTAGGTTAAGCTTCTCTGCCACCTACATAAACTTCACAAGGGTAAGCCTCAAAATCAAAAGGTTGGGCTATTGATTTGGGTGTGCCTAATGTTTGACACAATATCAGGTGATATCCTGATGGTAAAGTTTAATAGTTCTATATATTTTCTCCCATCCCTCAAGGGACTTTGCCAATACATTTTAATTATTGGCTTAATATATTCTGGGATGTATCCAGGCATTACATTAAGCTATACAGGATTAAAGGTCCTCATTCTTATTCTGGGCTTCCTGTGTTTTGATTGTTTAAATGATCTATCCTGACAGGCTGAGTTAGATCATGTGCTATAGAAAATTTAGGTTCTGGACAAAATTCTTTGGTCTCAAAGAGTGGGTGAGGTTCTGAAATATAGACAATGTCTACCAGGTTGTACATATATAGAACAGCCTCTCAGAATCCAGAAATAATAATTACCACTCTGGACTAAAGTGACTGCTATAAGAGCTTACAATCTAGGACCCTGTTTTCCTATAAACATTTTCTAAATGAGACCATACAATAATTGTTCTTTCATTTCTGCTTATTTTGCCTCACCAAATGTCCCACAGGTTCATTCACAGTGTTGCATGCCTCACAACTTCATTCCTTTTTGTAATAGCACAATATTTGACCATATGTATACACCTTTATTCTCCAATCTACTTCTTAGCCAGTGCATCCTTCAGCCACCTGCATTTGTTAGGCATCATGTATAATGCCCAAAGTCCACAGTCCATCAACACTCTCAATTTTTGATAATTTCCTTGTTCCCAAGAGAAAGATAACCAATAAATACACCCTCACCAAGTAGGAAATCTAAACCTCCCCTTAACACTTGTCCCTCCCCCCATTATTTACCTCTGGTGTTGCTGTAGTACTACTGATGTTTTCCTGTTAAATATATTCCATAACATGCAATAACAGCTTTCCCCCTGTATCCCGAACTTAAACATTCTTTGTACAAGAATCATACCTTTGAAGTAGGTAGTTCTTGCAAGAACTTATTTAAATTTGTAGTGTTAATCAGTAGGATACATGGCTCTATGTAACCACTTTCAATCATCTTCACCTTCAATATGGCAATATTACTTATCTACTAATAAACTGCCTTCACCGCCATCCATTCGCTTACATTTAAGTTCAACCTCATTAGCTAACCGTTCACCTATCTCTAACTTCCTTGTGTATCCGGCTTATTTCACTCAGCATTATGTCCTCAAATTTCATGCATGTTGTCAAATGCTTCAGGATATCGTTTTGTCTTACTGCTGCATAAAATTCCATCATATGTATATACTATATTTTGTTAATCTACTTGTCTGTTGATGGGCACTTGGATTGTTTCCATCTTTTGGCGATTATGAATAATGCCGCTATGAACATTGTTGTGCAAATATTTATTTGTGTCACTGCTTTCAGCTCTTCTGTCTATATACTGAGTAGTGCTATTGCCGGGTCAATTGATATTTAATTTCCTAAGGAACCGCCAAACTGTCTTCCATAGCAGCTGTATACCATTATACATTTCTACCTATAGAGCATAAGTGTCGTAGTTTCTCCACATCCTCTCCAATCTTTGTAGTTTCCTGTTTAGTAGCAGCCATTCTTATACATGTGAAGCAGTATCTGATTGTGGTCTTGATCCGCATTTCTCTTATAGTTAATGAAAATGAAAGTTTCTTCATGTGCCTTTGAACCATCTGTATTTGTTCTTAAGAAAAATGCCTATTCATATCTGTGGTGGTTTGAAAGGATGTATGTCCCCTAGAAAAGCCATGTTTTAATCCTAATCCCATTTTGTAAAGGCAGTTGTTTCTTCTAATCCCTATTCAGCGTTGTATGTTTGAAGCTGTAATTAGGTTATCTCCCTGGAGATGTGATGTAATTGAGAGTGGTTGTTAAGCTGGATTAGGTGACAATTTGTCTCCACCCATTAGTTTCTGAAGTCTTATAAAAGTGGAAACATTTTGAAGAATAAGAGATTCAGGGAGAGCCAGAGAAGAATGACAAAGCCACAAGAAGCAGAGAGCCCATTAGTCAGTGACCTTTGGAGATGAAGAAGAAAAACACCTCCTGGGGAACTTCATGAAACAGGAAGCCAGGAGAAGAAGCTAGCAGATGACACCGTGTTCACTGTGTGCCTTTCCAGATGGGAGAGAAACTCTGACTGTGTTTGCCATATGCTCTTCCAGGTGCGAAAGAAACTGTGGACTTCATTGGCCTTCTTGAACCAAGGTATCTGTCCCTGGATGCCTTTGATTGGACATTTCTATAGACTTGTTGTAATTGGGACATTCTCTTGGCCTCAGAACTGTAGACTAGCAACTCATTGAATTCCCCTTTTTAAAAGCCATTCTATTTCTGGTATATTGCATTCTGGCAGCTAGCAAACCAGAACAATATCTTTAGCCCATTTTTTAATTGGGTTGTTTGTTCTTTTGTTGTTGAGTTGTATGATTTCTTTATGTATACAGGATATCAAACCTTTGTCCGATGTGTGGCTTCCATATATTTTCTCCCATTGAGTTGGCTGCCTCTTCACCTTTTTTGACAGTCTTTTGAGGTGCAGAAACATTTGATTTTGAGGAGTTCTCATTTATCTATTTTTTCTTTTGTTGCTGGTGCTTTAGGTATAAAGTTTAAGAAGCTACTTCCTATTCCTAGGTCTTGAAGATGGTTCCCTACATTTTATTCTAGAAGTTTTATGGTGCTAGCTCTTATATTTGGCCCACTTTGAGTTAATTTTTGTATAGGGTGTAAGGTAAGGGTCCTCTTTCATTCTTTTGGCTATTGATATCCAGTTCTCCCATGCCTATTTATTGAAAAGACTATTTTGTTCCTATTCAGTGGATTTGGGGACTTTGTAAAAAATCAGTTGACCATAGATTTGGTGATCTATTTATTCACTCTTGATTTGATTCCGTTGATCAATACTTGTATCTTTGTGCCAGTACTATGCTTTTTGACCTTTGTGGCTTTATAATAAGTTTTTAAACAGGAAGTGTTAATTCTCCCACTTTGTTCTTTTTTAGGATCCTTTTAGTAATTTGGGATCTCTTTTCCTTCCAGGTGAATTTGGTAACTTGTTTTTCCAAGTCTTTGAAGTGGGTTGTTGGAGTTTTCATTGTACTGTGTTGAATCTGTAGATCCATTTGGGTAGAATTGACATCTTAACTATATTTAGCCTTCCTATTCATGAGCAGGAAATGTCTTTCTACCTATTTAAATCTTGTTTGATTTCTTTTAGCAATGTTATGTAGTTTTCTGTGTACAGTCCTTTACGTCCCTAATTGAGTTCACTCTTTTAGTTACTATTTTGAATGGAACTTTTTCCTTAACTGACTCTTCAGTTACATCATTGCTTGTGTATGGAAATGTTACTGATTTTTGCACATTAATTTTATATCCCTATATCTTGGTGAATTTGTTTACTAGCTCAAGTAACTTTGTTGTAGATTTCTCAGGATTTTACAAATTAGTATCATGTCATCTGCAAATAATGAAAGTTTTACTTCTTCCTTTCACATTTGGATGCCTTTTATTTCTTTTTCCTGCCTGGCTGCTCTAGCTAGAACTTCTAGTATAATGTTGAATAATAGTGGGGACAGAGGGCATCCTTGTCTCATTCCTGATCTTAGGGTGAAAGCTTTCAGCCTCTCTCCTTTGAGTAGCATCACTTTTTTTGTTTTTTGGTTTTTTTTTTCACACGGGCAGGCACCAGGAACCAAACCCAGGTCTCCGGCATGGCAGGTGAGAATTCTGCCTGTTGAACCACCATTTCACCACCCTGAGTAGCATTACTTTTAAGCCTATGGTAGGCAGATATCTTTAAGAAAAGATAACTGTGTCTTCTGAACTTCGTGCCGCTTGACTCATATCTTTTCCTCACCTTTCGTTTGGAACCATTGTTAATTTTTAGTAAAACATAGAATAAATTATTGATTTATTAGGAAGTTCAAATATTAAATTTAATAAAACCCAATTTTTTACAAGTTGATTTTAACATTTTGGTTATGCTCGTTCAGACAGAAGTCCATGTAAAGGAGCATTTGGCCTGATTTTCTGAAAGGTACATTGACATTAAGTATCTAATTTTAGATGAAATTAGCAAGTCCAAGGGAAGTCTGGTTCATGGCATTAAAACAAAACAGAGCAAAACAAACAAATAAAAAAACCAAGTCATGAAAGCAAGATGAAAACAAAACAAAACAAAAAACAAAATAAAAAATAAAAAAAGCAAGGATGATGTGAATCCTGGAGAAATCTCTGGCAGAGAAATCTCTTATCTGTAGCAGAAAGGGATGATAGAATTTATTTATCTATAATGAGTAAGGACTATACCATATTCTTTATTCGTCCAGGTGGGACTCTCGAGAACTAGCTGCCACCCTGTCCAGAGGGACAAATTGTTATTTTAATGTAAATCAGTATCCTTATATAAGCCAAAGAGATAAACAAAGTCAACCACTAGACTTTATAGGATCCCCCTAGACACCTAAGTACAGAAGGGAAGTTGTTTTTTCGAACAACTTCTAAAATATCTTTTATAGAATATGAAAATAATACAATTCAGTGTTGAACTAGAACTAGTTTTTAGTCAGTATAATAAGATAAAAAAGTGTATAAAAATAAAAACAAAAAGGGAAATTTTTATTATTTGCAGATGACGTGATTATTTTAAAAAAATCCAAAGAATCTGCAAATAAACCAATAGATCAGTAAGAGAGTTGAGCAGATTTTTTAAATATAAAAATCAATGTATAACATTCAATTGCACTTCTTTAAACTAGTTCAATAATTAGAAAATACAACTTAAAAAAATAGCTCTTATGATAGCAACAAAGTATAAGTATATATGAATAAATCTAACAAAAAAAGTGCAAGACAGTTATGCAACCCTCCCCTCCCCAAGAGACCCATATAATAAATTGTTATAAAGCAAACATCCCTGTGACACCACTCAGATCAAAATAGAATATCGCCAACATCACAGGTATTGCTTCTCCATTCTTTCTCAATCACATCCATCCCTCTCCCCAGGGGTAACCGTTATCCTCATTTTTCATGATAATCGCTTACTTATTTGGTAGTTTTGCTACCTGTCTCTCTGTTATTAAACAATCTAATTAAAATTTTATGTTTTTTTATTTCAAGTGGTATCACTCTTTCTTTTTTTTAACCTGCTAAAAAAAATGTTTTTAAGATTTATCCATGTTGTACACAGGTATAGTTTATTCATTTTCATTGCTATCTGATATTTCATTGTGTGACTAAACCACGTTTTTATCCAATCTACTACCAGTAGTCATTTGGATTGTTTACAATTCTTGATTTTGCTAAGAACATTCTTGTACATCTCTCTTGTTTATATGTATATATACATTTCTCTTGCATACATGCCTAGGAGTGGAATATATGTTTATTTTCAACTTTATTAGATAATGCCAACTGTTTTCCAGTGTGGTAGTACTAATCTATTCTCCAGCAGATTTTTCCTAGAACTTGAGAATATAAATTCTGAAATTTATATGTCAGAGCAAACAGTGAAGAATAGACAAGACCTTCCTAAAGAAGAGCAATAAAGTTGAGCAATTTGCTCTATATATCAGTCAGGATTTGCTATGTTATACTATGCTAACAAACAATACTAAAATCTCAGTGGCAAACATATCAAAGATTTATTTCCCATTCACATTACTTGTCCACTACCAATTAGTAGAGAAATTCTTTGGATTATAGTCAGTTAGTAACTCAGGAGTCACAGCTGCAACCATGATGCATATTACTAGTTGCTAAACCAGAGGGAAAAGAGCTCTGGAGGGTGTTGGACAGGCAATTAAATGCTCAACTAAGAAGAACTATAGGTCACTTCTGCTTATAATTCATTGCTTAGAACTAATCATATGGCCCCACTGAATCACAGGAGGGCCAGAAAATGTGATCCTATAATCTTCTTGAAAGGGAAGAATTAGAAATATTTGACAAACTGTACTAGTGACTACCATAATTTATCAGACATTAAGACTTATTATAGAATACACTAATTAAGACAATGTGGTTATTGACACAGTGTGACAAACCAATTGAACAAAGTCTAGAGTCCAAAAACAGACATAAGGAAACTTGTTACTTAGAATAGATATGGCCCTGTGAGTCAGGGGGGAAAGAATAGATTTTTCAGTAAATCAGACAATTGGTTATCCATACAGAAAAAAGAGAAAAGAAATTTGATCCCTACCTTACACTATACCAAAACTAAAATTGCAGATGAATTAAAGATTAAAATGTGGAAGACAAAATTTTAAGTTTTATAAGAAAATATGAGAGTACCATAACCTTAGGAATAGGAAAGGCTTTATTATATAAGATGTGAAAGGGTAGAACACAATATTAAAATTTGATACATTTTAGTCTAAAAAATTCAAGAACATGTGTTCATCAAAAGACTTGATAAAGAGAGTAAGAAGAGAAGGCTACAAACTGGGAGAAAATATATGCAATTTATGTAACCAATAAAAGCTAAGTATCCAGAATAGATGAAGAGCTCTTATAAAGAATAAATTAAAGATAAATGTGTCAATAGAAAAATGAGCAAAAGACACTAGAAGTCATTTCTTAGAAGAGAAAACCCGCATTACCCCTGTGATAGTTAGGTTCTAATGTCAACTTGGCCAAATGATTATGCCCAGTTGTCTGGTCAGGCAAGTACTGGCCTGACCTTTGCTGTGAAGATATTTTGTGGCTGGTTGACGAAATGGAAGGCTGGTTTATTAAATCATCAATCATTTGATTGCATCTGTGGCTGATTACATCTATGATCAACTAAGGCATGCCTCCTGCAATGAGATAATCCAATCAGTTGGAGGCTCTTAAGGGAAAAGAGAGACTCTCACTGCTTCTACTTCAGCCAGCAAATCTCTCTTGTGGAGTTTGTTTACACATTAATCCAAGCTGCCAGCTTCACAGCCTGCCCTACAGATTTTGGACTCTTCTATTCCCATGGTTGTATGAGAAACCCTTATAAATCTCATATTAACAGATATCTCCTGTTGGTTCTGTTTCCCTAGAGAACCTAATACAATCCCTAAGCCCTCCCTCTATGAAAAGGTGTTCTCCCTCATTAGTAATCCAAGAAATGTAAGATCCACCTTACCTTTCAGTTTAGTAGAAATGTAGAGTCTGATAAAATGTATCAAAAAGGTGGAATAATGGGAACTTTTATACACTGCTGGTTCGAATATAAAGTTACGCCATGTCTTAGGAAAACAGTTTGCTATTGTCTAGTAAAATCAAACTTGCATATACCTACACCCAGCAATTCCACTCCTAAATATATTCCATAGAAAATCTCATACGTAAGTACCAGAAGTTATGTTCCAGAATGTTCCGAAAAATGGAAGCAACCCATCTGTCCAAGTACAGTAGAATGGATTTTAAAAGTATGGGTTAACAGTAACAAATGTACCATACCATTACTAGGGGTCAAAAATAGTGGGGGATAAGGGGTATAGGATATTTTGGGTTTTCTTTTATATTTTTATTATTATTTCTCCTCCTTCTCTTCCACCTCTCCTCTTCTTCCTCTTCCTCCTTTTTGGAGTAATGAAAATGTTCTCAGATTGATCATGGTTGTAATTGCACAACTATGTGATGACATTAGGATCAAATTTATTTTATAACTTTGGATACGTTGTTTGATACGTGAATATATCTCAATAAAATAGCATTTAAAAAAAATACAAAAAGCAGTTATGGTTTATTCCCATGGTAAAATTCTGCATAATAATGAAAATTAATGACCTGCAGTTTTATATGTATCAATTTATAATAAAACAACATTGAAAAAACCAACATTGAATATAAATGAAGTCACAGAAGACTACCTAAACTATGAGGCCATTTATATACAAATTAGAAATAGTAAAAAACTAAATAAAAACTACCTGATATCCTCTAGAATGGCTATTATTTAAAAATGGAAAATAAGAATTACTACTAAGGTTGTGGAGAAGTAGGAATCCTAGTTGGATGCAAATGTAAAATGGTCCAGCCACTGTAAAAACATTTTAGCAGTTCCTCTGAAAGTTAAACAGAATTATCATATGATCCAGCAATTCCACTTCTAGGTATATGCCCCCCAAAATTAAAAACATGGATGTGATCAGATATGTTCACAGATATGTTCACATTATCACAGATAATGTTCATAGCAATGTTATTCACAGTAGCAAAATGGTAGAAATAACCCAAATGTCCATCAACAGACGAATGAATAAACAAAATGTGATATATCCAGTCACTGGAATAATATTCAGCTGTAAAAACAATGGAATTCTGATATGTCCTATAACATAGATGAACCTAGAAGACGTCATGTTGAGTGGAATTAGTCAAATTACACGTATACAAAATAACTAGAATATGCAAAATCACAGAGACAGAAAATTGATTAGAGGTTACCAGGGGTCAGGGGAAATGGAGAGTTAATGCATAATGGGTATAGGGTTTCTCTTTGGGTTGATGGAAAAGTTCTATAGTGGATGGTGGTGAGGGTGGTGCCACATTGTAATCCACTGAATTGTATGCTTGGGAATGGTTGAGATGGGAAAAGTTTATGTTGAATATATGTTTTGGCAATTACAAAAAGAAAGAGAATAAGGAGGCAATGACAATTAAATGTAATACATGATCCTGGGCTGGATATAATAATGGAGGAGAAAATGTCCAAAGGACATTATTGGGGCACATGAAAAAGCTGGAGTATAGGCAGCTAAATTTTACTGTTAAATTTTTTGAACTTGGTAACTGCCCCTAAAGTGCTTACATAAGTTGGATATCCTTGTTCTTAGGAAGTGTATGGAAGTATTAAGTTTTCAAGGAACACGATGTCCATAGTCTACACTCAATGTTTAGGAAATAGAAGGATGGATGGATAGATGCATGAATACATAGGTAGAATGGCATGGCTAATGTGGCAAAATGTTAAAAGTTGGTGGAATTGGGGAAGGGGAGGGGCTCTGTTGGAGTCCTGTGTATGGGTTTTGTATTATTTTTACAACAGTCCTGTAAGTTTGAAATAATGTCAAAATAAAAAGTTTAGGGTGGGCCACGGTGGCTCAGCAGCAAGAACGCTTGCCTGCCATGCCAGAGGACCCGGGTTCGATTCCCGGTGCCTGCCCACGTTAAAAAAAATAAATAAAATAAAAAGTTTCAAAAATCCAAAACGTTAAATATTATATTGTTTAGCATACATGTATGTGGTAAAACTGTAGTGAAAAGAGGGAGTGATTTTTATAAAATTCATGATAATGGTTACCTCCAGAAGATAGAGGGAGAATGATGTAATCAATAAGGAGCCTCAAACTCAGTGTTAATTTTTCCATTTCTTGAATTGGATGGTGAACACATGGACATTTTAAAAATTATTATTCACGCGCAGTTTCAAGTCGCAGCTTCGCGGAAGCTCCCCCTCCGCTACCTTGGTTCGCTGGGTCATGGTGCCAGCCTGACTAGGAAGAGGAAGCTCCCGGGAGATGAATGAGGAACCACCACCTCCTGCTGTTCAAGTACAGGGGCCTGGTCCGCAAAGGAAAGAGAAGCAAAAGACGAAAATGGCTAAATTCGTGATTCGCCCGGCCACCGCCGCCGACTGCAGTGACATCCTGCGGCTGATCAAGGAACTGGCTAAATATGAATACATGGAAGAGCAAGTACTATTAACTGAAAAAGATCTGCTAGAGGATGGTTTCGGAGAGCACCCCTTCTACCACTGCCTAGTTGCAGAAGTGCCCAAAGAGTACTGGACCCCGGAAGGACACAACATTGTTGGTTTTGCCATGTACTATTTTACATATGACCCATGGATTGGCAAGCTATTATATCTTGAGGACTTCTTCGTAATGAGTGATTATAGAGGTTTTGGCATTGGATCAGAAATTCTAAAGAATCTAAGCCAGGTTGCGATGAAATGTCGCTGCAGCAGCATGCACTTCTTGGTGGCAGAATGGAATGAACCATCTATCAACTTTTACAAAAGAAGAGGTGCTTCTGATCTGTCCAGTGAGGAAGGATGGCAACTCTTCAAAATTGACAAGGAGTACTTACTAAAAATGGCAACAGAGGAGTGAGGAGTGCTAATGTAGACAATGACAAGTTCCATTCTACTTAGAATCAATTTTCAACCTGTCTTGCTTTCTATCCTGTTTGTAGTAGAGTAATAGAATGAGCACCCATTCCAAAGCTTTATTACCAGTGGCGTTGTTGCATGTTTGAAATGCAGTCTGTTTAAAATGGCAATTGTGTATGCAGTTTGGAGTCATAGTTTTCCTTGAACATCTTTTGATTAAACAAGGTGGTGTGATCTTAATATATATGAAAAAAACTTCACTCTTGTGAGTCATTTAAATGTGTACAGTGTACACACTGGTACTTAGAGTTTCTGTTTTGATTCTTTTATAATAAACTGCCCTTTGATTTAAAAAAAATTATTATTCAGCTGTATATATACATTAGGTTTGTTCTTTATAGGTTTAATTATTTTTATTATAAAATATAGAAAGGGACTACAACCATACTAGAAAGTACATTACAATGTAAAGATGAAAACTAAAAATTCCCTGAATTCCACTAGAGAGATCTTTATGCCTCCTCTGTAGTCTGCTATTTCTGTTAGTGAGTCTTTTGGTTCACTGTTTTCACCAAAAGAGTATTTTTTCCCCCAAATCCCTAAATTGCCTCTCTAGCTCTAGCATCTCCCTACTTTATTTGTTCTACTATAAGAATAGCCTAGAGTGCTATTTTGAAGTTATCACCTTCTTATAACCTTGAATTGGCTCCCAGTTGTCTCTTCAATCATTTAAAAATGGAAGATTGTAGACATTTTTAAAACTAATTTCCATTTTCTTTTCCCTCCCTAGGTACTCTCCTTTTCTGCTGTGCCTACCTTTTAGACATTTTAGGTGCCATTCACTTTGCCTGGAGTGTTCTCTTTCCCTTCGATGAAACCACATCCATCTTTCATAATTTTGCTTCAGAAATTTTCCTCGTTCATGAAGTGTTTTATAAAATACTATCTATAGATCCATAATTGTTTCACTTAACAGTATGTAGAATGACTAAATGAGTTTTGGGGAAGGTGGCTCAGTGTTTCTTCCCTTTTGCTGTACCTTACAGTGCCTAAAACAGTGCTGGGGACATAATATATAATAAACACTGCTTTTACTGGGTTAATACTCTATTTTAGTAGTTCTTGGATTTTAGTTACAGAGTTTCAGGTACTTGCCTTCTCTTCCCTCTTTTTCTTTCTGCTCTCTCTCACTATTATCCTATTTAATTGCAAAGAAATTTTCTTATTGTGTCTTTTGGTCTCAGGCTTTTTAGTAAGGCTACTAATCTAGGCCTTCATGCTTCTTTTGGTAAGGGAAGAGTGAGATGGTTATGTATGTGGGGGAAATGGGATAGTGAGAAAGATCTGCTGAATGGAAGAGTGAAGGCCTGGAATTTTACCAGCAGAACAATTATCTGGTATCCTGTGGTTAAGTTACATGTTACTTTGTCATGTTTCAGTATGAGTGAAATTCTATATATTTAGATCCCATTTTTCCACTTTATCACATTTAAAAACCAGAGGACTTTTTGGTGAGGCTAATAAGATTACTTTTTGCTGGCTTTTAATAACCTGTTTGTATTCTTTAATGCTAAATTTGATATGTAAAATTCTAATTTGTAAATTTCTTTTCAAAACGAGAAGTCTAAAATCCTTCCAAGTCTGGTTCTCTCCCCAGTTTATAATTTCCCTTGCCTCAACCCCTAAAATATGCTTATGTGAATACCCTTTGGGTCATGTCTTTGGATAATATATTTACTTGATTTATATATATATATATATATATTATATTCATTTATTTTTTCCTGTTATGTAAACATCTGTCAATATTCCTTTGCCTTGTCATCTTCCCCAGGTACCATAATATGTGTTGTATCCAGTGCTTATAATTACTTTTTGGTGATTTACATACAGTATTTATGATGCTCCATTTAGTTTGGTCTTGCAAAGTTGTACTTTTTTTTCCTGTGTAACTTTATCTTACGTCCCTAAAGTAATTTCGACCTCAAAATCTTACATGAGTTATTCATGGTGGCTTTCATTGAAAAGAGTTTGTGCCAGTGTGTTTTTCTCCTTACTTTGAACAACAATGCCTTTCAACTCAGACTTAACAAATAGAAGATGGTTGTATGCTAATTAATTACCCTGTCCTCTCTAAAACCCTGATTTTATTCCTATATAGTATTACTAAAAGATTTTTTCCTAAATTGTCATTGTGCTTATATCTCAGAGCTCTCATTTATTATTCACTTTAAATGTGCTCTTACACCCCTCAGCCCCTAGAGTATGACTTTACTTTGGTGTTGGCTTATTTATTTATCTGTGTTCAGGGGAGGAAATCCGCCCTCTGTATTTAGTATGCCACAAAGATTTTGTTCTCCTTCCAGGGATTGTACTAAAGGCCTTGCAGTGCCAGGATGTAGGACAGAGTACCTTTTTGTTATAGGCAAAGAGAAATGCTGCACTGATTGATTAAATTCAACAAATCATCTCAATTAATGATTTTTCTTTTAAGAAAGCATAAAAGTCAGGGAATGATGGGCAGTGGGATGGGGAAAAAAAGAGTTTTATATATAAGGTGTCTTGGAATGTAAGCCCGTATCTAGAGAGCAGTTGGTTAGACTGCTAGATAGTTAGTTCTATTGGGGATGGAAGGTCTGTATTCTGCTGTTGGCTCACTTGTTAATTGGGGAGAAATTTGAGAGCTTGGGAAACAAATCCTTCAGTATTTTTTTTAGCGTAGGCCTCTCCTGGGTTGTTTCTCTTTTGGGTAATGAAGCATCATCACAGGGAGTAAAGTAGTATAAGAAGTTATTCATCATCCTGTATTAATCCAGTCCTTTTTTTTGGTAGATTGTAAGAATTGAAGATTCTTTATTGTCTTTAGTCATGGCTAGAGAGAGGAGTGCATTATCTTGCACTGACTAAACCAGGAAATTAGATTTCTAGTTTGTTCCCTAGAAATTTTAGCTAGTAATAAACAACTTTCACATTAGGAAGTATGTCTTTGTGTTTAATGCACATATCATCTACTTGAGTTTAACTTCCTTGTTTTGATTACTTATGAGCATATTTATTTGGTCCTTTGTCCTTTATTACTCTTAAGGTGCTTTATATTTTGTCTAGTTTAAATATTCTTAATTAATTTAACTATTGACATAATTTTTTCTTAAACATTTAGTGCTTTTAGGAGCTCTCCTTGGATTGTATAAAATCCTTCATTCTTTTTAAAATATGGAGTTGGAGTTCAGAATTATACAAGATACTGAAATAGAGGAATATGACTACAAGGAAAAATATACATCATCATGATTCTTTCCTTCCCAGAGTTAAAGGTAGATCCTAAAACTTCCACAATTTCAAAATCTGTAGATCCTAAAACTTCCACAATTTCAAAATCTGTGTGCATATCCAGGAGGATCCCCTGTGAATAGCTGGAAATAAAGCCGTAAACTCATGAGGAGATAGGGTGTTGATAACCAAATTTAATTTAAAGAGACCAACACAGACTTTCTTATCAGGAACTCGAAAAGGTAACTGATTTTAGATTTAAGATTAGAGACCCCCAAGGGCAAAACTAACAAGCTGTTTTCTGCCTTCCCCAAATTGTATTGAGTGTCTGTTAAACTGACTGGCTAGTTGATGATATTAAGGAATTATCGTTAATTTTATTTGGGTGTTAAAATAATATTGTGACTATGGTTTAGAGCCTTTATTTTTTAGAGGAACATCCTGAAATATTTGCAGATGAATAATATCTGGTATTTGCTTCAAAATGATTTGGGAGGGGAGTAAGTTGTCCACAGGATAATAAAGGTTAAAGCTGGATGATGGGTACATGGGGGTTTTTAATACTATACTGTATACTCTTGTATGTTTGCAATTTTCTATAATAAACTGTTAAGAATTCTGTTATTGCTTTGTGTGCACAAAGGGTAAAGCTTGCACATTCTTTCCTTTGTGAAAAAGAATTTTCAACATTCCTCAGACCACACAAAACTAATCAAAGTTCTCTTTTCTAGTAGTCAGTGGCCCTCAAGGACTAGATCCCTTATCATTCTTCCAGAGCATTGTACCTATAAACAATCTAGATTGGCCACATTTAGGTTCTGTGATTTCTAGAAGGTATGGACAAAAGGAGTGATGAAAAGAGCCAAAATGATTAGGGAGTTGGAAAGCCCAGATCAGAAATAGAAACCATTAGAGTTAAGTTAGGGAATAGTGTAAAGTGCCTTTGCAGATAGTATTGCTGTTTACCTCTCAGGGATGAGTTGGACTGCTGACTGTGGCACTTTCCCAAGATTTCAGGCCTGTAAAGCTCCAAATTAGTGATGATCCTCCTCCTTGACCCCCATCTTTTCTACTCCTGACTTCTATCAGAAGTAAGGTTGGGAAATCCTGAGTGAGAAATAAACAGCTGTTCCTTGCCTAAAGACTAGAGTCTGTTTTAAGGGGAAAAAAACTGTTAAACAACAGCTGCATTTGTAGATGCCAAGGCACAAAGACTTTCTGTCTTCGTAGCACTTCCATCTTATTTATATGTTTTTTAGTAATCCAAATAATTATTTGCTCATGTGGGTAGAGTTTTCGTTGCTTGATCCAAAAGAAAAGTATGGAGAAACACCTCTTTTAGTCATTAAGGTTTTGTTGCTTTTGCAATGTATCCAAGAAAATAATAAACAGACAAAAAGTGATTTGCACTGAATTTGCCTTTTCTTGAGAATGAAAAGTAAGACCTTTGGTCTCACCCTGTGAAGAAGAGCAGAGAGAAACTTCAAAGGTGGGGTTTCTCTGCTTATTGAAATAGAACCATCAGGGACCCCACAAGGAAAAATGATTTCTGAGATTTGGTTTTTCCTCCCGTTTCTCCCTCCCTGCCATAGAACTTAGCAATTGGAAGAATACCAGTTTTTGTTCCTTATTGGTGCTGCCACCTGTTTTTACTGCTGAACGAAATGTTCTTGGCTTTCTTTGGTGTGAACAGGATCTCCCTCTGGGAAAGGTGGGAGGAGGGTGAAAAAGGGAACAGGAGGAGGCCCGTTCCAGCCCCTGTGCTCATGTGAGAGGAACACACAGGGGTTAGTGTGCTGCCGTAACAGAGGGGCTTTGTGTTACAGCTTCTTTCGGAGCTGTAGCTCCACAGATGCATGCTGGGTAGGCTAGGCTCCTTCATCCCTAATACGCTTGCTTCTTCCTAACAATAGCAGAACAAGACTGATAACAATAATTAAAATAAGAAAATAAAACTTGAAACAGAGGCCATTCTGAAAGCACTGATAACCTCATTGTATATGGAGAAAGTTTGTAATTAAGAAGTAAGAAAAGAGAATAACATGGAAACGCTGATGCCACTGAATGCAAGAGCCACATCTGTTGTCACAGATCCATGTGGGTGCAGGCAGAACTCTGACCTTAGGTCTTTCTCCTTCTATGCTGAATTAGTCCCCAACTTTTGTTATCTAGGTCATGGGAATCTGTCTCACTTGACCTCTCTTAGGAGCAACAGTATAGAGAAGAGTTTTCTCCTTCCTACCCAGATCTCAGAGTGTGGGGAGATAGTTCAAGATAGAGGCAGCTCTCACTCACACTCCTTCAGCATTGGACAATAGCAGCAGGCTTCTTAGTAACCTAAAATTACTCCCAAATGTAATAATAATAACAGCTAACATTTAGCACTTAGCCGTATTGCCAAGAATTAGTCTAAATTATATGTCAATCATTTAATCCTCAAATAATACTTGGAAGTAAATGCTGTTACTAATCCTTTATTAAAAGAGGAAACTGAGGCCTGGAGAAGTTTAGTAACTTGCCCAAGGTCATATCGTTGGTAAGTGTCAGGACTGGGATATTTTTATTTTTAATTTTTTTTAATTGTAGTAACATATGTACCATATTAAATTTCCCATTTTAATCATCTTTAAGTGTACAATTCAGTGGCATTAATTGCTTTTACGGAGCTGTGATACCATCACACATTTTATTACTAAAACTTTTCTCACTGAAAACAGAAACTCTACTCATTATACCATCACACATTCTATTACTAAAACTTTTCTCACTGAAAAAGAAACTCTACTCATTAAGTAATATTTCTCTATTTCCCTTTCCTGCTAACCCCTGGTAACCTCTTTTCTGTCTCTGTGAATTTGCTTATTCTACCTATTTCATATAAATGGAATCATAGAATATTTGTCACTTTGTGTTTGGCTTATTTCATTTAGTGTAATATTTTCAAAGTCCATCCATATTGTGGCATGTATCAGAACTTCATTCCTTTTATGGCTGAATAATACTCCTTTATATGTAGATATGACATTTGTTTATCCATTTGAGTTGTTTTCCACCTTTTGACTATTGTGAATAATGCTGCCACAAACTTTGGTGTACAAATATCTCTTTGAGTCTATTTTCAGTTTTTTGGATATATAACTAGTAGTGGAATTGCTGGGTCATATGGTGATTCTATGTTTAACTTTTTGAGGAACCACCATACTCATATGTATGCACCATTTTACATCCCCATCAGCAATACAAGGGATAGGATTTTGAACCCAGACTGTTTGGCTCCCGGCTCTTAGCTATTACTCTATGACATCTCTCAGTGGAGTCCTGTTCTTTCTAAAATAGGGTTATCTGAACCACAAAGCACAGAAAATGATTTGAGTGACTATATTCTTAATTTTCCATAGGATGGTTCATAACTAGTGCTATGCATAGGAGAGAAGTTAATTCATTAGGAAGTCGAGGCCTAAGAGTATTAGGCATCTTGAGGAAACTCTGTTGAGACAGAATAAAAGGGACAAAGCTTTCAATGTCAAGTTTGTGCAGAGCTATCCTGGAAATAATTTCCTATTCTGTTTTGTTTTGGAAACAGTTTTGGACTCTAGACAAAGGAACAGCCTCATCTGTTCCTTGTTCTGAAGATAGAGCTTTTGTCAGCAATCATGTCTTAGCATTTACAGTTAAGATTACCAAGCTTGAATAGGACAGTGGTCACTAAATTTAGCTAAGCTTGGGTGGCTTTCTTTCAGCAGATCAGCAGGTTGTCAGGCCACCGGGCAATTTGTAGAGGTAGTCACTGCTTCTTTTCACACCTTTGTTTTCCTTTGTTTTTCTATATTCTCATGAAGTTTCAGAATCCCTTAGGTTACTGGACAGATATCCAGTTGTCCTCGGGGAGAGTTTAAACATGGACTTAGACCTTTCTTTTTGGTCTAGTTAAGAGGTCACTGATAGACAGTCTTCTCCACCAAATTATAGAGGGCATGGAAGGCCCTGCCCTGCCTTTAACTGACCTTATAATAGATTTGTGAATCGATTCCTAGATTGATCCAAAATAATTTGGAGTAATTATAATAGATTCCTCCTATTTCCCTGTTTACTAATTAACACTACATGTACATTGTTGGCACTGTCTTCTCTGTATCATATTGAATCATTTGTAGAGAAATGTGCTGGCTTGAACCTATTATGTACCCCCAGAAAAGCCATGTTCTTTTTTTGTTTGTTTTTGCTTTGCTTTCTTTGTAAAACCATGCTCTTTCAATCCAAACCCAATTTTGTGGGGGCAGACCTATTGTTTGGATGGAATTTTTTGTAGGTTGTTTTGGTGGAGATGTGACATTCTCAATTGGAGATGTGGGTGGGGTCTTTTGATTAGATTATTTCCATGTAGATATGACTCCCCCCATCCCCACCCATTCACTGTAGGTCTTAATTAGTGTACTGGAGTCCTTAAAAGAGTTCAATGAGAAAGAGAGAACTCAGAGCCAACACAGAAAGCAGAAAGATGAAACAAGGTCACAGATGTTTGGAGATGCTAACTCCTGCATTTCCAAAAGTTTGAATCTCTTGTTAGCTCTATCAGTTCTTCAAGCATCTGCATTGGCTCTGTTGCTTCACTGCGATGTTACCCTTTTTTTTTTTTTTTTTTTAACATGGGCAGGCACTGGGAATTGAACCCGGGTCCTCGGGCTTGGCAGGCAAGCATTCTTACCTGCTGAGCCACCGTGGCCCGCCCAGATGTTACCCTTTTTAAAGGACTCTAGTAAACTAATCAAGGACCACTTTGAATGGGTAGTGTCACATCTCCATCTAATTAAAAGGTCACACCCACAGTTGGGCACACCATATGTCTGTGGAGATAATCTAATCAAAATTTTCTACCCTACAATATTGAATCAGTATTAGAAGAAATGGCTGCCCCCACAAGATTGGATAAGGATTAAACATGGCTTTTCTGGGGTGCCTAATATTTTCAAACCAGCACAGTATCTTTCTCTGGATGCTCAAGTTTGGACATTTTTATAGTCTTAAAACTACAAACTTGTAACTTAATAAATCCCCTTTGTAAAAGACAATCTATTTCTGGTATTTTGCATTCTGGCAGTGTTGTAAACTGAAACATGGAATAAATAATAGGTTACACAGTAATTTGCTCTTATGGTACTGCAGGGATAGATGTTCAATGTGTGTAAAGAGGAGGGATGTGAGTGAGAAGGTAGAATGAGGGAAACAATTCTTGAAGTGAAATTAGCAGATTTGCTAATTTGCTTAAGACATTTTTTCAACTTTTCTACGTGATTCTTTATCTGCTAAAAAGAGAGAGGATTTAATCAGATTTCCCCTTAAAAAACTCTGCTATTGCGTGATTTATTTATACAATTATTCAAAAATATTTATTGGTTGTACTCTATGCCAATAGTGTTATAGTTGCTGGAAATATAGCAGTGAATAAGAGAACAAAAATTTCTGTGTTCACACTTACATTCTAGAGAACAGAGTCAGATAATAAGTAAAATACATAATATGGCAGATGGTATTAACTACTATGGGGAAAAATAAAACAGATGAGGATTGGGGATTTGGGGAATGGAACTTGCAATTTTAAATATGGTGATGAGGATATACTATATTGAAAAGGTAATATTTGAATAAAGACCTGAAGAAATTGAGTGACTAAGTTACACATCTTTGGAGGAAGAGCGATCTGTGCAGAGAGAACTACAAGTACAAGGGCTTAGGTTCAGGAACATTTGGAGCCACAGCAAGGGGCCAGTGTGGCTGGTTTGGGTGAGCTAGAGGTGGAAAAGTAGGCCATATTATGTAGGGCCTTCACTTTGGCTTTTACTCTGTATGAAATGGAATGCCTTTAGAGGGTTTTGAGCAGAGGAATGACATGGTCTAACTTAAATTAAAAAAAAAATCATTTAACTGCTGTGTTGATATTCTATGTATTTCCTTCGGTGAAACAGGGAAACCAATCAGGAAACTGCAGTCATCCCATGAAGAGATCATGTGGATTGGTCAAGGGTGGCTACAGATGAGGTGGTAAGAAGTATAGGATCTAGTTATTTTGGGGGGGGTGAAAATAATAGGATTTGCCAGTCAATCAGATGTGAGTTTGAGAACAAGAGAGGAATCGAAGATGATTTCAAGGTTTTTAGCTTGAACAACTGCAAACCTGACATTGTCATTTACTGAGATGGGGAAGAATATAGATAGAACAGATTTGGGGGAAAGATTAGAAATTCTGTTTTAGACATGTTAAATTTGAGATACCTATTGATATTCAAATGGAGATATCAAGTATATAATTGGATATATAAATCTGGAATTCAGAAGAAGGGAGATTTGGGCTCCTGATGTAAATTAGAAGTTTTTAGTATAAGCATGGTATCTAAATCTTTAAACTAGATGAGATCGCTAAACAGGTAAATATAAAAAAGTGAAGAAGTCTAGGAGTGAGTCGTGGGGGAATGGAAATGAACCAGCAAAGAAGACTGGTAAGGAGTGACTAATGAGGTAGGAAGTGCCCTGGAAGCCAAAGGAAATATTTTAAAGATCAGCTGGGTTAAATGTGAATAGGTGAAGTAAGATGAAGACCAAGAAGTGGCCATTAAAGGTTAGTAGGGCTTCTTATTCTTCTATCACCAACAACAGGCCAGAAGAATGTTCCTCACTTAAAATTCTTGTTAACAACTTCTTTAAATAAAAAAAATCCCGGTATTATCTTTCAGACTTACTAATGAGACCAGAAATGAGACCACTCTAAACCTATATGCCTGTTATATATAACTCATAACCGAATGAGTTGTTTGAGTGCTTTAGTGAGCATCTGGCCTATGTGGTGTCAAGCAGCATATTCTAATCTCTAAGGGAGGGTCCAGTACCCCTTGAGAAATACCTATCAAGCCAGTGCCACTTGTTGCCACTCTTTGTTTCCATTTTCTGTACATTGCATTTATCAGGATTTCAAATGTAGGGGACGGTGGAGAAGATAGATGCATTTAATTAGGAATTGTGTACATCAAAAGACACCATAACCAAGGTTAGTAGACTGAGAGAAGATATTTATCACAAATAATATCTCAAAGAACCCAGAAAGATTAACTGTAGTGAGAGGCACTAAAATGAACCAGTCTGACAGTATTAATTGGTGGCAAGTATATGGGGAAATTTATGGTCATGCACTAGGGGAGTATAGGTTGGCATTAGCTTCTTTATAGTAGCAAAACATTGAAACTGCCTAGATGTCTGTCAGTAAAAAAATGGATAATGCTATATAGGAAATGCTTAACAGTAAGGAAAAGGAATGAACCAGGTCTTTGTATATTATCATGGATAGTTATCAAGGATAGTGTTGAATTGAAAAAAAACCAACAAATAAGATTCAGTGTGATCATTTTTACATAAAAATACACATTGGTATGTACAAAATATACCACATATTATTATGGGTGTGTATGTGTGTAAAAGTATTAAAAATGAAAGATTGTGCAACAAACTCATGACGGTGAGTGGCTGCCAAGATTGGAGTCTTGAATGGGTCTTTAGTTTTATTTGGATCTTTAGACTGGAAGTAACAGGACAGATACAGTGTTTGTTATATTATACTTTGTACTTTTGGATAATTTTATGTTAGTTAAAAAATTTTAAAGAAAAGGCACCAGGTTTCATAGGATGAACCCTCAAGGAATAATTTCCAATCCATTTACATGTAATTTTCTCCATTTGCCTTTATCTATTGGTATCAGAGGAAATGAGATAACTGCATTGCATTAACTCATGACAATAGTCTCTTCTAATGTGTCTGTGACAGCATCACACTCACTCAGCTGGGGAAATGAAGATCCTTCTTATTACAGATCATGCCCTACATTTTAAATCTTGATTTAAAAAAAGCTAATAACTGCAAGCATGTCAACCCATGGGAAGTATATTTGGTTCCATAGCTAGGGATGTCTAGAAGTTTAATAACAATATTGTGCTTTTTCTCTTCCCTACAGGGAATCTTTAACCAGTTTCAGTGTAGTAGTGAAAAAGTGCTTCCATCTGACACTCTCCGCAGTGCTTTGGCAAAGACTTTCCAGGATGAACAGCGTTTCCAGCTGGGAATTATGGATGATGCTGCAGAGTGCTTTGTAAGTGTCTGGCCTCTGGCCCTCTTTGATATGAGGATAGAACTGTTGATGGTCTCTATCAGAGACTGGTTCTTTTACCATGGAATTTACCAAGCCCTGATTTCTACAGTTAGAACAAAGAATTTCTCTGGCTTCTCAGAGCTCTAGAGTCTATCTGCTATTGCACTGTGTATTGCCTAGTTAGTTTATTCTTTTTCCTCCAGGCTTAGGGTAGTTTTGTGCTCGCCATGGCATAAAACAGTAGCACTTATCTTCAGAGGAGCCAGGGCTTGTTAAAATATAAAATTCTGGGCCCCATCCCTTGAGTTTCTGATGGAGGAGGACTGCATTAGGGCCCCAAAATAACCATCTCTAACAAGTTCCCAGGTGATGCTGATTTGCTGTCTGGGGACCACACTTTGAAAACTCCTACATTACCAAAGATAATTAAACAGGAAATAACTGAGTTCCTAGCCCAAGTTCAATGTACTATTGCCTCCAGTGACTTTTAGTAGAAGAACATGACTCCTCTAAACTGTGGGACCTATCCATCAACTTTCAAAAGAGCCTCTCTATGCATCTTTCTGAGAGTAATGAACCTACCATCACTGGGTAAAATGTGCGCCAAAATTAGAGGTATTCCTGAGAAACTGGATTGCAAATACATTGCTGATGGGGATATAAAATGGTACAGCTACTCTGGAAAACTGTTTGGCAGTTTCTTATAAACTAAATGTGTACTTAACATACAACCCAGCAACTGCACTCATTAACATTTAGCTCAGAGAAATGAAAACATATGTGTTCTAGTTCGCTAGCTGCCGTAATGTAATATACCAGAAATGGAATATCTTTTAAAAAGAGGAATTTAATAAATTGTAAGTTTACAGTTCTAAGGCTGTGAAAATGTCCCAATTAAAGCAAGTCTATAAAAATGTCCAAATTAAGGCACCAACAAGAGGTTACCTTCATTCAAGAAAGGCTGATAAAGTTCAGGGTTTCTCTCTCAACTGGAAAGGTACATGGTGAATGAACATGGTGACGTCTGCTAGCTTTCTCTCCAGGCTTCTTGTTTCATGAAGCTCCTCCAGGGGCATTTTCCTTCTTCATCTCCAAAGGTCTCTGGCTGTGTAGGCTCTCCTGGTTCTTGTGCTCTGTTGCTCTCAAGCTTTTTCTGAAGTGTTTCCTCTTTTAAAGGATTCCAGACCCACCTGGAATGGGTGGAGTCACATCTCCCTGTAATTAAAGGTTGATATCCACAATTGAAAGTGTCAAATCTCTGTGGAGATAATCTAATCAAGTTTCCAATCTACAGTGCTGCAAAGGGATTAAAAGAAGTGGTTGCTCCCACAAGATTGGATCAGGATTAAAAGATGGCTTTCCTAGGGTACATAATCCTTTCAAACTGGCACAATATGTTCACATAAAAACCTGTAGATGAATATTTAGAGCAGCTTTATTTGTAGTAGCCCCAAATTGGAAACAACCAAAAAGTCATTTGGGTTGTGAATGGTTAAACCAACTGTGGTACTTCCATATCATGGAATACTGTACGGCAATAAAAAGGAAAGAAGTGTTGATACATATGACAGCTTGGATGGATCTCCAGGGAATTATACTGAGTGAAAAGGCCAATATCAAAAAGTTGTGTACTGTATGATTGCATTTATATAACAGTCTTGAAATAACAAAATTACAGAGATGGAGTACAGATTAGTGGTTTTCAGGATTTAGGGAAGGGAAGTGGGTACTGCTATAAAGGGGTAGCATGAGGGATCTTTGTAGAGAGGGAACAGTTTTGTATCTTGACTGTCATGGAGATTATATGACTTTGCACATGTGCTAAAACTACACAGAGCTGCAAACGCTCATACACACACAAATGAGCATTTATAACTGGTGAAATCTGAATAAACTCTGGATTGTTTCGGTGTCTTTTCCTGATTTTGATATTGTACTATAGTTTGTAAGGTGGTACCAATGGAAGAAACTAGATGAAGGGTACATGGGATTTCCTTGTACATTTTTTGGCCATTCTCTGTGAATTTATAATTGTTTCAAAATAAAAGTTTTTAAAAATCAGGGATATTCCGAGCCCCCACAAAGGTTGCTGTTTCTCTGGGTGAACGGCCTACCAATATACACAGTTGTTTTTTGAGTGATGATGTTATACTGATTTTGTTCTTTCCCTGTCAGGAAAACCTCCTAATGAGAATTCACTTCCATATTGCTGATGAAACCAAAGAGGATATATGTACCACTCAACATTGCATCTCCCACCAGAAATTTGCAATGACATTGTTTGAGCAGGTGAAACCTATCTCTGTCTCCATCTTAGACCTTTTCTTCAAGAACAGTTTATCCTGGGATGTGGGCTGTCAAATGGGTGCCAAAACAGTAATAACAATAGCTGCTTGGTTTTGCTCTCCTCCCCCTGCTCAGTGTGTATGTACCAGCTGTGGTGCCACTTCTGACCCGCTACCTTTCATCCAGATGGTACATTACATCTCTACCACTTCACTTTGGTGAGTCTTACTGGGTTTTCTGTTTGTACTCAGACATTTATCCAGTTGACTGGATTTTAACTGAAGGCATTCAAATAGCTTATATCCTTCTTGCTGAGTCCATGCTATATTGTAGGAATAAGAACAATAATTTAAAAATAACCTTTTGTCCTCCTTTCCTCTTACATTCCTTCCCTTTTCTTAGGCTTAGTTCTTGCCAACAAAGTGGTAGGAGAAACTGGGCTTCTATTAGTTTTGATCTTGGAACAGACAGAAGCACTCACTGTGTTCGTGGGACAATGAATTTGGTTAGGACAAGGGGCTTTGGTATTGTGAGCACAGAGAGAAACTAAAAAATGTAAGTTAGGAGTTTGCCTGAATGGTTTATTTGATTTAGTTATGACTCCATACAACTGTGCTATCATCCCCCTTCTGTTCTCCTTGAAGCAATCAGGCTATTTGTATGTTGGAAAGACGAGAGAAACCTTCACCAAGCATGTTTGGTGAGTTGCTGCAGAATGCCAGTACCATGGGGGATCTGCGGAACTGTCCGGTGAGTTAAGTCAAGGGTGGGGTTTGAAGTGGGAAGGGGAAACCTGGAGTGAGTGGAATACAGCCAGAATCAACGAGGACACATAGAACTAGCATTCTATATGTATTTCAGAGCAACTGTGGAGAGAGGATCCGGATTCGCCGTGTGTTGATGAATGCTCCACAAATTATCACAATTGGGCTGGTATGGGACTCGGACCATTCAGACTTGGCAGAAGATGTCATCCACAGCCTGGGTACCTGCCTTAAGCTGGGTGATGTGAGTATTAGTTACCTTTATCACTGACCTAGAGTTCTTGTGTCTTAGCATTACTCAAGGGCAGGAAGCAATGAACAAAAAGGTATGTCCTAGGTGACAAATATTATGGAGTTTTGGACAGATATACTTGTGTACACATACATGTGCAACTATGTATATGTACAAGCTCATATACTTTTGGGTAGGCAGCAAAGGCTTTTTAAAAGAAATGGGATAAACTTAGTCTTGGATAGGATGGACAGAGCTTAGCTACTGATAAAAATCAATCAGTTGATAGGGTTATTGCATGTTCTACTCATTGTTAGTTTACTTTGGTATAGGGAGGTGTATTCAGCCATGGGAAGTTGTAAGGTCAAAGTAATAAGTGGTCTTGTAGAGCTGTTCTGGGGGATGGAGGTAAAAGTTGGTGACCTATGTCCAAAATGTAAAATTTACAGTGCGGAACCATTGTCTGTTGAGAAGGTAATGAAGCAGCTTAGAAGGGAATTTAGAAGTTTAGTGGTTTTCTTTGAGCCCATTCAAGGAAATAGGGAAAAAGACTTCAAGCCTAGGGTACCTACCTTATCAGTCCCATGCCATAGTGCTGGATTTTCCTTCAGATCAAAAGAAGAGTCAGAAACTCTGGGGTTTCCTTTCTATTGGTTTCTTTCTGGGATAATATTGTGACCAAGGAGATCCAATCCAGTTGTGTCATTAAGCCATGCTCGAGAATAAACGAACTGAGATCGTATTTTAAGTCTCTTTTCCAAAGAATCTCTGGCCTGAGCAGGCTATTCATAATAAAATATCCTTTTTCTAAATTCCTTTATACTACACATTCTGTACTGTTTCAGTTTTGCTATATTTTTATGATTGTTTTCTCAACCAAAAAGTTCCTCAAGGTCAGACTTTTTTTTTCAAAATTTTTTGCATGCTTCTTACCACTTAGGAGAGTGCTGGGCACCTAGAAATTTAAATGTTGATGTAACCAGCCTGACGGTATTGTTCCTCCTAAGGATTTTCTTACCTCCTACTTAAGGTCTTAGCAGGAAATTTCTATTTGTGGGGCCAGTGATAGATAAACACTCTTTGAAACCTGAGAGGATTTTTTTTTAACTTTCCTGACTGCTTTTATACACGCGCACACACACACACACACACACACACACATGAAGAAAGATCACCACCTTGCCAGGTTACTGGTCACTATCTGTCTTGATTTTCTCAAATTTTTGCCTTTTTAGGCTCTTTCTGATGATTAATCTGGGCTAACAAAAAATCTTAGACTGAAGGGAAGAAATACAAGTCAGTATATTCATTAAGAGATGTTGATGGAGTCTGCTGATAGATGATGTGAGAGGGTTGAGTATGTGACTGTTCCTTCCTTTCTCTTCTTTCCCCACAGCTGTTTTTCAGAGTGACAGATGATCGGGCCAAGCAGTCTGAACTGTACTTAGTAGGAATGATCTGTTACTATGGCAAACATTATTCCACATTCTTTTTTCAAACAAAGATCCGCAAATGGATGTATTTTGATGATGCTCATGTCAAGGAGGTAGGAATGTTCAAGCACTTCTTGAAGTGTTTGGTGACTACAAAAAAAAAGCAAAGATAATTATTTGTCTTTAGACTTTTATTTCCATAATTTTAAACTATGCCTCCCATGACCTCTTTGTGTTTCATAATTTATATCAAATATAAAATCTTTTATATTTTATCTGTCTGTTTATCTACCTATCTAGCTATTTAACTTATCAGGTTATCAGTCTTGTCTTCTCAAATACATGGTAAATTCCTCAAGATAGGATCAGTATATCTTCTTTTTATTTTTTCAGAATACCCTCATCAGGCATTCAGCATAGTTCTGAATTTATAGTAGACAAAGTTTTTTTTAATGTGTTGACTGGTTGATTTGAATTGACACTGTCTGATACCTCAAATGAGGTTGTAAGTTTAGCATGGGTTTCAGAATTCCAAGCCTTTGAATTATCAGTGGCTTATCAAATTAATACTTTGTTTCGGGCTGCTATGTATTATTCTCTGATTGTTATTGTTTTGAAGTGTCCTAAAACTGATTAACATGCATTTTGTAGAAGTAAGGTATGATTATAATGGATTTAAAGTAGGAAACTTGGTACTCTCTAAACCACAGAGTCCATCTATGCTGTGGTGGTTTAGGTGATCTGCATAATTTAGGAAGCCCCTTATGATAAGGTTAGCAGCTAGAGGGGCTGTGATCTATACCAATCCATGGACCCTGAACAGTGTCTTACATGAATAGTAAAGTCCTAATTCCCTTCTTCTTCATCTCCTTTTACTGTTGTGGTGATCTTCAACAACTTATTTAATTCTTTGAGCTTTGGGTATTTTATTTGAAAAATAATACCTGCCTTATAATGCATTGTGTTAGTTTGCTAGTTGTCGGAATGCTATATACCAGAAATAGAATGGCTTTTAAAAAGGGGAATTTATTAAGTTTCAAGTTTACAGTTCTAAGGCCATGAAAATGTCCCAACCAAGGCATCCAGGGAAAGATATTTTGATTCAAGAAAGGCCATTGGGTCCAGAACACCTCTGTCAGCTGGAAAGGCACATGGTGATGTCTGCTAGCTTTCTCTCCTGACTTCTTGTTTCATGAAGCTTCTCTGGGGTGTTTTCCTTTTTCATCTTCAAAGGTCTCTGGCTGTGTGGGCTCTGTTGGTTCTGGTGGCTCTGTCAATTCTGGTGGCTCTGAAGCTTTTTTCCAAAATGGTTCCTCTCAAGGGGCTCCAGTAAGCAACCACACCTTGATTGGGTAGAGACAGATTTCCATGGAAACCATCTAATCAAAAGTTACCACCCACAATTGGGTGGGTCATATCTCCATGGAAACAATCAAAAAGATTTCACCCAGTAATATTGAATGAAGATTAAAGGACATAGCTTTTCTGGGGTACATGATAGCTTCAGACTGGCACAGATATTAAATAAGATTTGTATGTAAAAAGCATATCTATGTCAGTTATAAATTTATTGGGCTTCGTTTATGAGCAACCCATTATGCCAGTGTCAACTCCAAGAGCATAGTATCTAAGAATATGACTTGATTGAGTTTAAGATAGAGTGAGTTTGGGATTTGATTGGATTGTTGTTTGCTTGGCTATTCTGTCTTTTCTACTGTAGTGGCAAAGCTGAATCCAGCACACAGCTAATACCAAGAGGCTCAGCTGTCTATTCTAAGCAGTTTGATTTTATGTCCTGCCACATGTTAACTCTGAAACTGGATGTCGTTTACTCATTTAGTCCATGAGGGAGTTTCTGTATGTTCTTTAGCTTCATAAAAGTGATTATAATGTTTAGGAGAAAATTTTGGAAATGCAAATTTCAAGTGAGAGCTTTATTTAATTTGATATCCATGAAAAGAAATTGGTTACCAAGATAGTTGAAGTCCCCTTACATGACATATTCACTAATGAGAACTTTTATTCATATTTTACAACTAAATTGATATTTTGCAGAAATAAAAGTAATTTCATTTAGTCTTCGTTTCTATTATAGGATTTTGATACTTTCTGAATGGATTTAACAAAAAATTCACTAAGTTCTGATCTAAGATCTCTTTTGGTCTCCTTATTCCAATTTTTTTCTTTTTATTTCTTTGATTTTATTTTAAAAAGTAAAACAGGAAGATATGTTTTGAAATGTGGGCATGAAGTATAATTGCAACGTTCTTCTGGTTGTTCAGATTGGGCCCAAATGGAAGGACGTGGTGACCAAATGCATCAAGGGGCATTATCAGCCTTTGCTGCTGCTTTATGCAGACCCCCAGGGTACCCCAGTGTCTACCCAGGACCTGCCTCCCCAAGTGGAGTTTCAGCCATATAGCAGAACATGCTATGATAGTGAAGATTCAGGTAAGCAGCCTAGCTTATTAGCTCCTTCACATACATGTTATCACTGGACAGTTGGGTCTCATACTTAATTACGTACCTGTCAGCATATAACAGAGCTTGGAGAAACAGGATCCATTGGAGATAAGAAAGAAGTGCCAATTCCTGCTAGGAATTGTGCCAGGCTTTGTTTCCTTCGGGCTTAAAGAGTGTTGCCTAAATTACCTAGCTTCAACTCAAAAGTGAGAAGGAACTTATGTTGATTTAGACTTCAGATATTAAACTTGTGAGGGACAGCTCAGTATTTAGCCTCATAATATAGGTTGAGATGACTGATTCTTAGCAGCAGTTTGACAGTGAGTTATATGAGTTAAGACCAAGAAAAATTATTCATGCTACTACAAAGCTAGTCATTTTGATTAGGAATGGAGATATTGTTTTAAAATTCCAAGTACAATAGTGTTATTCCTCAGCTTATGAATGACTTGTTCATTTCTAAGTCAATTGTGTGGAACTTAAATCATCTTTTCTTATAGAAACAATTTTTAGCTTGATGGTTAAAGTCCTAGGTTAACCCACAGATGCTCATAATGTATTTGAACTATAATCCTAATAGTTTTGGTTTTGATTTCTAAAAAGAAGGAAGATGAAATGGTCCTTTCCTCTTCTGGATCTAGGACTGGCCCTGAGTACAATTTTGAACGAAGAGACACTTGTCTTTGAAACCTTTCTCCCTTCCTTTTATACCTTTTTCTTGGTACCTGGTGCTCTTTCCACCCCTTTACTCCACCCAGACTTGCCCTATTTCTCCCTTCAGTCATATGCCTACTTCCCCTGTTGTGCTTATCTCATCTAGAGGAATTGTTTGCGTGTTTGGGTTACCTGGAAATTGGGTGTTGGAAAAAATGGCCCAATGTACATATTTTCTCACCCTTCCGTCTAGAAAGTTCTTGCCTTATAGACCTTTCTTGCCATCTGTCTCTTTGCCTTCTCTTTATCACTGTCTTCTTTTTCCTCACTTTCACATATGTGTCTCCTCCTTCCCTCAGGGAGGGAGCCCTCTATCTCAAGTGATACTCGAACAGATTCCTCAACGGAGAGCTATCCCTACAAACACTTCCACCATGAGTCTATGGTCAGTCACTTCTCTTCTGATTCTCAGGGGACAGTCATCTATAATGTGGAGAATGATTCCATGTCACAGAGCAGTCGGGACACAGGTAGGGACTTACACAGAGGGGCCCTGCTTGCCTGCCTGATTCAATTATTGTATAGAGGGTCTCCCAGGAAAAAAAACCCAGGGAAGTCAGAAATGTTTGACATTCAAAAAGTAAGACGCACAGAACTTGGGTAATTGAGTGAGATATGAAGCAATAATTCTGAATGAATCGATTATTGTCCATAGCAGCATATCAGTAAAGACCATTGTAGTGTAATTATTGATGTGTTTATTCTGATGTCTTCTTTTCTGCTACCCTCTTGATCCATATCCTTCTCATAGTGCCCTACAGAACTCTTGTGCCTTATGCCTTGTCGTGTTCTCATTCCAGGCTTTGTCCTGAATGAAGGGCTTTGAGAAAATAGTATCTATGAGCAAGGGACATCTGTCGATCAACTTACTAGGCCTCCTGAAGGACAGAAAAGCAAAAGAATGACATATAGTCTGTTTGCTATCATGAAAACCATGCAGAGAGCATTTGGAATTGTTTTGTTAATCTAGGAAAGTGTGCTTGTGTTAGTGGAAAAAATCAATATAGAACATAAAAATAATAGCAAGATGACTGCTGAGATGAAAAGTTCATTATGGGATATAGAACCTTTAAATCATAGAAATGTGCCCACACTCTTAGGGACTTGGGAATTAGTGTACTCATGGCTTCAGATTGGTGGCTTATACTCTGTACATGGCCTTTTTGTTTCTAAATAGAGAATTTCAAACCTATTCAGAAGTGTGCAGAATAGTATAATGCCCTCTGTGTGGCCATCACCTAGTTTCAAAAATTATAACTCCTGGCCACTATATAGTTTCATCTGTACCTCTACCCGTTTCCTACTCCCAGATTATTTTGAAGCACATTCCAGAAACCGTATCATTTATGCTATAAACATTTTAGTATATATCTTTAAAACATAAGAAATCTCTTTTAAACATACCATTATCACACTTAAAAATATTGACAATAATTCCTTAAAACCACTAAATAATAAGTATTTAGATATCCAATTAACATATAATTGTTGTAATTTTTTAGTGACATGTTTGACTCAAAATTCAAATGAAGTCTCCACCTTACAAAGGGTTGATAAGTCTTTTGTGTTTCTTTTTGCATGAGCAGACACCAGGAATCGAATCCTGGTCTCCGGCATGGCAGGCGAGAACTCTGCCTGCTGAGCCACTGTGGCCGGCCCCTTTTATATTTCTTTTAAGCTATAGATTTCTCTCTTTTTTTCTTTGCAATTTATTGTATAAGAAACCCCAAGTAGTTTGTACTGTAAGTTTCCCACAGTCTGAATTTTCCTGAATATATCCCTGTGGTATAATTTAACATGTTTCTCCTATCCTCTGTATTTCTTGTTAATTGGTAATTGGATCTAGAAATTTGGCCAGATTCAGGTGGGATTTCTTGTGTTGACTACTGTGTTGTGTTGGGTGTAACTTTTAGAAACTCTGAACCAAGAAGAAGCCAAGCCTCAGGATAAACAAGGTGTATTTTCCAGGAGAATCAGATTTATGTTAAGGTTTCTCTTTTCGGGACTTGGGGTGGGCAGGGGAGCCCCAGTGGTTTAGCATTTGTAATATTTAGTTGTTCCAAATGATTTCCTCTTTTCTTAAACCTTTCTTGTGGGCCCAGAGGAAACACAGTGATCAAATAAAAGGAAAAAAAAAAAGATTGCATTGGGAAGTTGATTAAAAATATGTATCCATATCAGTTGCATTGCTGACACCTGAATGTTCACAAAATTTTTCATATACTAACATATAAAAACAAAATTTTCTTAGCTCTCAGAATACTTGAAAACCTAGGTTTCTTCTCAGCCTGTCTTCTAGCTTATTTCAGTTGCTTAATTCACATTTGGCTTCCTAGCAGCTTAGATGATTATATTTTTTAGAATCTGCTTCCCTACTGGGGAACACAGATCATACTCATATATTCACATACTGTGGGCATGAAGCTGACAAGTTTTGTAAAAGAGCCTGGGTCTCCTGGGTTTCCCCAAGATTGGTATTGAGAAGCTATGAAGTGTGATTTCTGGTTGAAGCCAAATTTAGTGAAGCATGAGTTGGGAATGAAAAAGAGAATTACTCAAAATTGAAATGTCTTAAATGATACACGTTTAATGACAGTTTAGGACCGGGTCTAAAAGCCATACAGAATCAGAGCTCTTATGGGCAAAGGCTAGAGTACCTAGGATAATATCATGTGTACTAAAAATAAGGCTTTACCTGGTATATGTTGCTAAAGTAATTGATTAATTAAAAATTCTGTTTTCAATTTATGGGAATGAAAATATATGGGAATTATGGTATTTTTATAAAATCTTTAGAACTTTTGCCTTTTAAAAATTACCAAGTAATATGGCTTTACTTAGTTCTTCTGGGTCACTGGGAAAGGTTGTGAGCTGGACTGAGATGATTTATTGCTCAGGAGGAATTGTGAAATTGTTCAATACTTAAGCTTCTCTGTATTTATACGCTGAGAGATTCTTGCTACACTTAACTCAGACTTGGCTCCTCTAGCTTCTGATTCATGGGTATACTAAATATGTGGCACTACCAACGTTCTTAAGAGGATAGAGGTCAATCTCAGATACCAGCTCATCACTCTTTTCTTATTCTTTCAGGACACCTGACTGATAGTGAATGCAACCAGAAACACACATCCAAGAAAGGGTCACTGATAGAGCGCAAGAGGAGCTCTGGCCGTGTTAGGAGGAAAGGCGATGAGCCACAGGCCTCAGGGTACCACAGTGAAGGTAAGCACTCTGCATTGCTCTTTCTTCAGTTTTATATCAAACTTCCGTTACACTCCCAGACTAAGCCTTCTCCTTTCTCCTTAAAGGGCTTTTCCTTACTTTCTCAACCTTGGGAACTAAGTATCCATGATCATTTTGCCTTATTCTTTGTGTATTTAGGAGAAACACTGAAAGAGAAGCAGGCCCCTAGGAGTGCCTCTAAACCATCCGGCAGCACCAACAGACTGAGGGATTTTAAAGAGACAGTCAGCAATATGATCCATAACAGGCCATCCCTGACTTCTCAGACAAATCTAGGATCTCCCTGTGTGGAGAGAGGAGACCAGTCTAACAAAAAACCTCCTAGGAACCTGCCCTTGCAGACCCAAGACTGGGAAGTAGAGAGTACCAGCAGTGAATCAAAATCCAGTTCTTCCAGCAAGTATCGTCCAATGTGGAGACCCAAACGGGAGTCTCTGAATATTGACAGTATCTTTAGTAAGGACAAAAGGAAACACTGTGGCTATACTCAGCTTAGCCCCTTTTCTGAGGATTCAGGTGAGGAGATAATTAGGGAAGAATTGGGCTTTCTAATAAAGTTGATTTATGTATTTTCAAAAACCAGGTTTTTGGTAGAATTGTCAAAGTGCATTTTTACTCTAATGTTGGACATTTTGAGGATATGAGTTCAATGAATAAGTAGCTGGGGGAAGGAATTAGTTATCTCTTGTTTTTAGGCAGATGCTAAAATCTGCCTCCTTTTCTATATTTGTCCTTTGGACTAGCTAAAGAATTTACACCGGAAGAACTAAGCAAGCCACCTCCTTACCATATCAAAGCCAGTGGGCCAGGTTCCCAATACAAGCCCTGGGGCCCAGCATGGCCAGGCTCTCATCTTTTAGAGCATCACCCTCGCCTAATCCAGCGAATGGAATCTGGCTATGAGAGCAGTGAGAGGAACAGCAGCAGCCCTGTCAGTCTGGATGCAGCCCTACCTGAGAGCTCAAATGTCTACAGGTATTGTTGTTTGTCCTAAGAATAGAGGCACTGTCCCTTGCAGCAATGTGAGCCACCTTCTTGGGGCTCTTCAATGATGACTCAGACAAGTGGAAAGATGAACTTTTTTACCACCTGGTGGATAAGAAAAGTATTGTGCTTTATCAATTTCCTATAGCAACAGCACCCTCTGCTGGGTAGAAGAGCAGAGACATTTGAGAAAAGAGCAAGAACTTTCTATTTTAAAATGTTAAGTAAAAAGTAATTGTTTCATAAATAGCTTTTAATGAAAGAATGAATTAGTAAATCTTCACTTATATACTCCCGACATCAGAGAGGAAACCCAATTGTTATTTATTCTTGTCTTCAATTTCAGAAAAGGTTTTGTTTTGTTTAAGGTCACTGGGATCCTGTATTTTATGAGACCTATCACATTTGTAGTCTCATAAGATAGTGGCGACAACTCAGTAATGCTCATCACACCCTGGGGCCCAGTTTGCTCTATACATTTCAGAGCTCCATACATTGTTTTTACTCACTTGCACAGAGGCAAGTTTCCTCACAATTTCCTGCTTTGAGTGGAGTGATTATCTCTTTCATAAAGGTGGTAACAACATCCTCATACTCTCCCATTGCTCTTCCCTAGCTATATGACTCTGTTCAATTTTACTTAAGAGAAGATGCTACAAAGATGTAAGAAAGAGAGAGGCAATCCATATGAGGGCATATGTTTATTAATTTATTCACTCAATAAATTGTGAATGTCTACCATGTGCTAGGCACTGTCTAGATATGCAAGATATGAATAAAGTGAGGTAAGACAAGAAGAATGAGTGGATATTTTAGTTTTTCAGAAGTAATTTAGCAGAAGCTTTAAGTATATTAGTTTGATGTTTCGTTATTTTTATTGAGAGAATTTAGTTCAAAAAATATTGCTTAGATGCTTCTGATGCTATCACTAGACTCTTGGTCCTCTTTTGAAGGGATCCAGGTGCTAAGAGATCAGCAGGGTTGGTGCCTGCTTGGCGTCATATCCCAAAGTCTCACAGCAGTAGCATCCTGGAGGTGGACTCCACAGCATCCATAAGTGGTTGGACAAACAGCCAGCCCTTCTCAGGTAAGCAGGAAGACGCTGGATTTGACTACAATTCTGTTTGGTAAACAGCCTCACTTGAGTATATTTGAAGTTAGAAGACAGTAGCAATTTGAATATTCTATCAGCATATGTAAGTGGAGGCATTTGAACTCTACCCCATCTTTGGATTTATGTATTTTTTGCTCTTCATCACAGCTTACCTGAATGTTTATTCCCACGTTGGAGAAAGCCCTTGTGAGAACGAGACAGAAATTTGGTGAACAGTGTCAGTAGCAGCTCCAATCCTCAGAAGATTAACTCCTAAGACCTTCCTTGATATAAAGGCAGCCTCTTGAGAATTGGCTCTCTTATTGTTTAGTACTGTGAACTGAGATACCAAAGGAGAAAAGACATATATGCTGTGAGAACTGGGAAATAAGCCAGCCAAACCCATTCCTACCTTTATATCTTGTCTGGTGTCCCTAGTTCTGCTTTGTTTTCCCCTCAAGTGTCACTTGTGTCCTCATACTCCATTATTCTCTAAATAAACTCTAAAAGAATGCTTTGACCCCTTCACACTAAATGTAAAGGACTAAAAACAATTTAAAGTGTGATTTCTCTAAGATGAACTAGCATTTTAACAAGTCAAAGCTTGAAACTAAAGGAATAGTGGAATTTCAAAGGTATGAGGTACTGAGGCTGGAGATTTGAGGTGGTCAGAGTGTATGTTGTTCTTAAGAAGAGATGTAGTCTTCATGATTCAAGAGAAATCCTTGACTTACTCAAATCTGAAAGTCGAGAGAATAACTAGGCAATTATTCTCTCATGGGGCTTCTCTTTGTGGGATGCCTGAGGGAAGGTGATGAGTATCCAATATGGTTTAATCTGCTGAGTAGTGCTGGTAGCTACTTGTCTAACTTAGAGGTCAACCTTCTTTGAAAGATATGTCATGGTTTCTTTTCCTTTTCTTCTGGTCTGTTAGATCAGTTGGAAGTAGGGTATGCGGGCAGAAACGTAATGAGCTTCTGGATGTAGGCCTGTGATGTCAGATGCCAGCTTACATGGGAGGGGAGGCAGAATACCACATGTGCCAGCTGTAGAGATGATTCTCTTCATGGTTACTAAATGTTCTCAGAGGTGGCTGGAAGGAAAGTGTGTAGTAACAGTGACAAACAGGCAGCTCTTTTTAGGTATGAGTGCCATGCCATAGGTTGCTGACATCTGAAAGAGCATAATTATGCCTTTTGGATAACATGTTTCTCTGGAATCCTGGGCTGGAGTAGTTTATAGTTTAATACTCATGGAAGAAATTCATGCTCCCTAATGAAATTATACATTTGGATTATTTCCCACATTTTGATTTATTTAATGTTCAGTGAATTGTATTGAGAAACTTGTGATCATGCATGAGCCTATTCTGCCTTCTCTTTTCTTCAGATGGCTTTTCAATACAGTACAGAGTCTCATGATTTTCCTACTAGCCCTCAGTTCTAAACTAGCTGTATAAAATCCACAAGATTCTTCAGCTTGTAAAATATATTCAGCAAGGAGTTATAACAAAATTTCTCACATACCATATAACCCCACCTTCCTCTTTATATAATAAACCCTATTTATACCCCACAATTTGATCCAATCATTTTCTTCTGATACAGAACAAATATTTTTATTTAGTGATTTAGATCATTCTTTAAAAATAAAATTATACAAGTAAAATGTCTTTGTAACAAGCCCAGCATTCACTAACTTGCCCTGTGCCTTGAATTAAATGATGTTACTATTATGGTAAATTTATTTCTACATCTCTTTCTATGCTTATACAAATACATATTTAAGTTGATGTATGTATATGCTGGTTACCACCATTTTTAAATAAACTTTTTATTTTGAAATACCATCTAACTTAAGGACAGTTACAAAAATAAATACAAACCCCATACACAGAACTCTAACATACCCTTATCGTCCCAGATGCCCACATCCCCCAATTTAAAATTTTGCTGTATCATTCTTTCTATTTATCCATCAATTCATCTATCTGTCTATCCATTTTTCTGTACAACTGAGTGTAGGTTGTATACATCATGTGCTCCTTGAACACTTAATGCTACCATATACATTTCCTAAGATAAAGGTACTCAGTTAGGTAACTACCTTAAGTGCAGTTATCCAATTCAAGAAATTTAATATTGATATAAACCTTACATTCTATATTCCAATTCTTCATATGTCCAAATAATTCCCTTGTAAGCCTTTTCTCCTTCCTTATTAGATCCTGTTGAGTATCATGTGTTGCATTTAATTGTCATTGTCTCTCAAGTTGCTCCTTTATTTTTTGATTGTGGGAACATGTATACACCATAAACTTTCACCATCTTGTCTGCTCTTATGCATACCATATGGTGGGGTTACCATATTCACAATATTGTGGTATCCTCACCATCTTCTATTACTAAAACTTTCTCAACTCTTCAAACAGAAACACTATAACCATTATGCATTAACTCCGCATTACCCTACCCCCTGTCCCTGGCAACCTGTACTCCAATTCCATTTTCAGAGTTTGCATATTCTCTTTGTAGTTACCATGGGACTTAAATTTAACAGTCTAAATCTGTAATATTCTTGTTTGCTTTGATATTAACTTAACTTCAATGTTACACACAAACTATGTTCCTCTACCTCTCTGTGTCCCCCCTCACTTTATGTAGTTCTGAAACAAATAACATGTTTTTGCATTGTGTTAGTTAGATTCAGTTATCAACTTGGCTAGGTAAGCATACCTAGTCTTGTTGCTGCGGATTTAAGCCAATGGTGCATGAACATCATCTGTTGCCAATTACATCTGCAGTCAGCTGGGAGGTGTGTCTGCTGCAATGAGTGACGTTTGACTTAATCGGCTGGTGCTTAAATGGGAGATTGCAACGTAGCACTGCTAGCAGCTTGGCATTCCTCATCTCAGCACTCGCAGCTTAGCCCAGGCCTTTGGAGATGCAGAAAGAAGTCACCCCGGGGAAAGTTGTTGGAACCTGGGGGCCTGGAGAGAAGACCAGCAGAGACCATCCTGTGCCTTCCACATAAGAAAGAACCTCAGTGGAGAGTTAGCTGCCTTTCCTCTGAAGAACCAACAAAATAAATCCCCTTTTATTAAAAGCCAATCTGTCTTTGGTGTATTGCATTCCGGCAGCCAGCAAACTAGAACAGATTTGGTACCAGAGAGTGGGGTGCTACTGCGGTTTGCAAATACCAGATATGTTGGAACAGTTTTTGAATGGCTAAAGGGAAGATTTTGGAGGAACCGTGAAGAGAATGATGGAGAAGTCCTGGAGGGCTTGAAGAGACTGTTGGTGTAAATGGAACCACTGCCAATCTTGGCAAAGGAGGACACAAAAGGGAAAAATTGGAGTTTGCAGAGTAAGAACTATGGCAGCTCAGGTCTGAAGCCAAGAAACCTCGGCTAGGAGAGTGAACCCACCCATATACATGGAGAGGGTGAGTTTACCCTGAAGGGTGAGGATGAGTCTCCCCTCTCATTGCAGTGGAAGAGTTGTGCAGCCTCGGGCTTTGGAAAAGGCATAGCACGCTCCTTGGGGGACTGGGAGAGCCTGGCTGCCACCATGTGGAGGGGTTGAGCGTGTGCCCCAGAAATGGCAGAAAGCCAAGGGGTGGCCCTGATGCCTAGAGAGAGTGGAGCCCAGAGGTGTTCTCCTGGATGTTCCCCGAGGTTGATTTGGAAAGAGGCCGGCCACTGCATAGGCCCTTGGAAGAGGTGGAACTGCCACTTTCTATAGCCAAAGGATAAATGACTTTCAGACTTTGAAATCCAATGGTGTTTGCCTGCAGGTTTTCCTTCCAGTTTCTCCCTATGGATCCTGTGTTTATCCTCCTTTGCATATTGGCATCAGACAATTTGTTTTGAGATTCACAGGCCCACAGCAAGAAGAGAAGTTTTTGCACCTGTTTAAAGTGATGCTTGAAGTTGCCAAGTTCACAAGGGGTGGACATGTGTTAGTTAGATTCAGTTGTCAACTTGGCTAGGTGAGCATACCTAGTCTTGTTGCTGCGGATTTAAGCCAATGGTGCATGAACATCATCTGTTGCCAATTACATCTGCAGTCAGCTAGGAGGTGTGTCTGCTGCAATGAGTGACGTTTGACTTAATTGGCTGGTGCTTAAATGGGAGATTGCAACGTAGCACTGCTAGCAGCTTGGCATTCCTCATCTCAGCACTCGCAGCTTAGCCCAGGCCTTTGGAGATGCAGAAAGAAGTCACCCCCGGGGAAAGTTGTTGGAACCCGGGGGCCTGGAGAGAAGACCAGCAGAGACCATCCTGTGCCTTCCACATAAGAAAGAACCTCAGTGGAAAGTTAGCTGCCTTTCCTCTGAAGAACCAACAAAATAAATCCCTTTTTATTAAAAGCCAATCTGTCTTTGGTGTATTGCATTCCGGCAGCCAGCAAGCTAGAACATGCATCATGAGTCCAAAACTACTGATTTCTCATTACTTTTTTTTGTATGCTATATGCCCGGGATCACATTTCATTCTTTTTCCATGTGAGTATCCCGTATTACAGCACCATTTGTTGAATTTTTTGTTTATTTTTCCCTTTCTTTGTTTGCTTATTTATTTGTTTTGGGGAAGTACATGCACCGGGAATCAAACCCAGGTCTCCTGCATGGCAGGTAAGAATTCTACCACTGAACTACTCTTGTATCCCTTCTCATTACGTTTTATGCATTTGCCTTTTAGATCCAGTAGGAAGAAAAAAGTAGAGTTACAACCAAAAATATAATAGTACTGGCATGTATAATTATCCATGTTGTTATTCTTACTGGAGCTCTTTCTTTCTTCATGTGGCTTTGATCTTTTGTCTACTGTCCTTTCCTTTAAACCTGTAGAGCTCTCTTTAGCATCTCTTGTAAAGACTGTCTAGTATGATGAACTCCCTTAGCTTTTGTTTATTTGGAAATGTCAAATCTCTTCCTCATTTTTTCTTCTTTTAAATTCAATTTTATTGAGATACAGTCACATACCATATAATCATCCAAAGTACACAATCAGTGGTTCACAGTATCATCATATAGTTGCACATTCATCACAATCGATTTTTGAACATTTTTGTTACCCCATAAACAATAAAAATAAGAATAAAAATAAAAGTTATGGCTCATCACTTCATTCCTTCTTGCAGCTGCTCAATTTTCCATTGCATGTATATGCTACAGCTTGCTTATCCATTCATCAGTCGATGTACCCTTAGGTCACGTCCATCCGTTGCAAGTCATGAATACTGCCACAATAAACACCAGTGTGCAAATGTCCATTCATGATGGTGCTTTCAGTTCCTCCAAGGGTATACCTAATTAACGTTATGGCAGGATCATATGGCAACACTATACTTAGTTTCCTGTGGAGCTCTGAACTGCCCTCCAGAGGGGCTAAACCATTCTACTTCCTTACTAACAGTGAATAGGTATATCTCTCTTTCACCATTTTCTCTAGCACTTGTATCTTTCTGTTTATTATGGCAGTATTCATACAACATAGAATCCATCCTAAGTAAACAGTCAGTGGTTTCCAGTATAATCACATAGTTAATACATTCACCACCACAGTCTATATGAGGACATTTCCATTTCCTCCACAAAGAAAGAATAAGGGGGAAAAATGAATAATAATAAAAAGAAACAAGAACACCACCACCAAGAATCCCGTACCCCTCCCTTATATTCTCCTCTTATTAACATGTAGTTTAGTATATTTCTTTTGTTATACTTAATCGAAGCATATTACAATGTTGCTGTTAACTATAGACCTTTTGCATTGACTATTTTTTCTGTATACCATCCCATTTTTCAACACCTTGTACTGTTGACTTTCATTTGGTATATGCTACTGTTTGTAAATAAATGTAAAAACATTATTATATTTGTACATTTAATCACCATCATTGTCCACTCTAGGCTTTGCTAGGTTATATGGTCCCAGTCTTTGTCTTCTGTCATTCTTTCTGGTGTCATACATGTCCCTAGCCTTCCTCTTTCAGCGATACTTACACTCAGGTTTGTTCAGTGTACTTACAATATTATACTACCATCAGATAGTATTGTGTTATCCATTTCTGAATCTTTACAATTGATCCTTTTGAACGTTGTGCTATTCCTTCTGCATCACATGCCCAATCTCTACCCTCTTTTTATCTCCTGATAATCTGTGTTCTCAACTTTTAACTTTTAATGTTCACTTGTTAATGTTAATTCATATTAGGGAGACTATACAGTATTTGTCCTTTTGTTTCTGGCTAATTTCACTCAGCATGATGTCCTCAAGATTCATCTACATTGTTGCATGCATCATGACTTTATTCTGATATATCATACCTTATTATTTATTTCTCTCTTTTTACTCTTACAGATAGTCTTCATTTCTACATTCTTCTCCAGACTTCTTTCTCCTGTCTTTTCCTATCTGCCTGTAATGCTCCCTTTAGTATTTCTTGTAGACCAGGTTTCTTGTTCACAAACTCTCTCAGTATCTGTCTGAAGGTATTTTAAACTCCCCCTCATTTTTGAAGAACAGTTTTGCCAGATATAGAATTCTTTGTTGGCAGTTTTTCTCTTTCAGTGTCTTAAATATATCATATCTTTGCCTTTTTGTCTCCACGGTTTCTGCTGAGAAATTCTCACATAGTCTTATTGAGCTTTCCTTGTATGTGATGGATGGCTTTTGTCTTGATGCTTTCAGAATTCTCTCTTCACCTTTGGCATTTGACAATCTGATTAGTAAGTAGGTCTATGTGGATCTCTTCTGTTTGGGGTATGCTGCATTTATTGTCTTTCATAAGAGATAGGAAATTTTCAGGGATTTATTTTCTCCATCATTCTTTATGCCCCTTTTTCCTTCTGTTGTCTTCTGGGACACCAGTTACACATATATTTGTCTGCTTCATGTTGTCATTCAGTTCCCTGAGATCCTGCCCATGTTTTTCCATTTTTTTCCCTATCATTTCTTTTGTGTGTAAGATTCCTGATGTCTTGTCCTCTAGGTCACTAATCCTTTCTTCTGCCTCTTCAAATCTGCTGCTGTAATCCTCCATTGTGTTTTTCATCTCTTCTATTGTGCCTTTCATTCCCATAAGTCTGCCATTTGTTTTTTTAACTTTCACATTCTTATTTATGGTTGCCTAATGTCTTTATTTCCTTCATCTCTTTTGCCATATATTCCCTCAACTCACTGATTTAATTTTTGAATTAATTTAGTATGCTTATTTGAATATCTTTAATTAGTTGTTTCAACTCCTGCATCTCATTTGAAATGGTCATTTGTTCCTTTGACTGGGCCATATCTTCATTTTTCTGAGTATGATTCATAATTTTTTGCTGGTGCCTAGGCATCTGATTTCTTTGATTGATTTATTCTGGAGGACAGGTTCACTCTTCTACCTGGGATTTTGTAGTTACTTGGCTTTATTTTCTATCTGTTCTTTGACATTCAGTTCAACTTATTCTAGACCTCTAGCATAGCTTATGTTTAATTGATCAGAATTTTTCAGCTCTTGTTTTTCTGGTTCTTGCCCTGCCTATATGGAACCATTTTTTGAGGAAAATCTCCCCAGATATCATCAACCCCAATCAGATTTTCCCAGACAAGGCAGGCTCAGGTCACAGGAGAAGGGTGTAATCAGTATCAATTTTCCCTGAAGATGAGAGCCAGCGGGTTTTCTGACTTTCCTGTGGAGCCTCTAGACTCTGTGCTTTTCTTATCCTGCCCAGCAAATGGTGGTTGTCAGTCCACAACTCCCCACTGGCCACCATAAAATAGTGTGGAATCTTGAATTCTCAGCCTGCCAGAGACTGAGACAGAGACTGAGGTGGAAGGCCAGCTTAAGCTGTTTTTGATTCCCAGACTTTGGGGTCTGAATTCTCTGAAGAGGCCTGCCATTTGTGCTGGGCCCCATCCCCCTTTTCTTGGGGAAGATGCTCCCTTTAGGGAATTATCTCTATCACTTGACTTGTTCCTTTGTCTCCCACACCTATCTTAACTACACCTTTGCCTGGGTCAGTACTGACAATTGAAAATGCCTGAAGCTTCCTTTAATGAGCTACTTAGAATACTTAAAAAAAAAGAGAGAGAAAGAAAAATAAAATCCTTTTTCAGAGCCAGTCTCCCCAGCCCCCAAGGATCACCAGTCAAGAGCTGTAGTTGGTACTGGCTCTATGTGCCCTTTTCGTGGACCACACCCCTTTTCCAGTATTCTGAGCTTGGCTGACTCCAGAAGCATCCTTTTTTTTTTTTGTTTCTCACTTCCTTTATCAGCCCTGTCTTCTCTCTTCCAGGAGTGACCTCAGAGTTACTTTCCTGCTTTCTCTGGTTTTATTTGTGCTCAGAACTTATTTTCAGCAGTCCAAATTTGTTAGCTGAAACCATAATTGAAGCATTATCAACTCATTTTCCACTGGGGAGAGACTCCAAATCAGCCTGTTGTACCAGTGGGGGAGGGCTGCTAGCCTTAACAGTTTGGAAGCTTTATTTACAGTTCTATACAGTAATCTTGGCCCTACTACCCATTCCAGAGTGGTGTATAGTGTGTAGCTAGTCATGGATGTGGTGTATATTTTGTACCTAGTCACAGATGTCCCTCAAACAGTTGTTTCGGACAGTTCCTGGCTATTTACTGCCTGTTCCAGAGGACTAACTAAATTCCACACCTCCTTACTGCCAACTTGCCCTGTCTCTTCCTCATTTTTGAAAGACAGTTTTGTTGGATATAGAATTCTTGGTTGGCAATGTTTTGCTTTCATTGCATTAAATATTTCATCCTGCTGTTTTCTTGCCTCCATGGTTTCCAATGAGAAATCAGCATTTAATCTTACTATGACTCCTTGCTTCTCTCCAGTGGTTTTCAGAATTTTTTCCTTGTCTTTGGCATTCGACTGTTTTATTATACCATGGCAACTGTGGGTCTATTTGGGTTTAGGGTTCATTGAACATTTTGGATATGTATATTTATGTCTTTTGTTAAATTTGGAAACTTTTCAGCCGTAGTTTCTTTGAATATTCTTTCTGCCGCTTTTCATCTTTCTTCTTCTGGGATTTCCATAATGCATATATTGGTATGCGTTATGGTATTCCACAGGTTCCTCAGGCTCTGCTCACTTTTCTCCATTCTTCTTTCTACTCCTTCAAGTACATGGATTCTTTCTTTTGCCAGCTTCAAGCTGCTGTTGAACATCTCTAGGGAAGTTTTAATTTTCTGTTACTGTGATCTTCTGTCTGTTTGGTTCCTTTTCCTAATTTCCATCTCTCTATTGATATTCTCTTTGTGTTCATCTATCATTTTCCTGATTTCCTCTTGGTCTTTGTCCATATTTTCCTTTAGCTCTTCGAGTGTATTTAGGGCCATTTTTAAAAGCTTTATTTGGTACGTACCCGTTCTGGTCTTCCTCATGGATGGTTTCTAGTGCTTTAATCTTCTCCTTTGCCTGGGCATTTGCGTCCTCTTTCTTTGTTTATTTTGTAATCTGTTGAAACCTGGACATTTTTATATTTTAATATATTATTGCTGGAATTTAGACCCTTTGGTGTCTGTTCCTTAATCTTGTAACCACCTAGTTTTATGACAGAGCTTTCCTTGAATGTCAAGAGCGATCAAGGAGAAAATACATGAAGAAGGATAAAAAGAATATACTTTTTCCAGTCTTTGCAGATTGATCTGTTTGAGTGCTTTCTTCAGGGCTTATCCATACAAAGAATTTGGAGGATAGCTTCAGTTGAAAACATAGGGGTCTTCCTGATCCTTTCTGTTTATGTCTTGTCTTGGGTATGGATGTGTGGCCCTAGGAATTTCCCCCATTTACATGGATATAAATGTCCACTCTTCCCTAGGAAACGGTTTCTTCACAGTCCTGGGCTGTATGTCCTACAGCCGGCAATCCCTTGTCCCAGGAAAACATGACTTAACTGTTCTAAAAGTATATCTATAGGAAAGCTCTGTGAGATACCTTCTACACACGGCAAGTTCTGTGATGGCAAGCCTGTGACTAGTATTCTGTTTTAGTCCCTCAGGCTGCCACCAGTTATATTGTGCCAGACAAACATGCTCCTAGTGTGTACCCAAGGGTTACTCTGCTCCCTCTTGTGTAGGACCAGGGACCTGCCTTGGGTGCATGAACCACCTTTGCACAGAGCCAGTGAGGGATTAGGGGAGGGGGCATCCAGGGTGCCAGTAAATCCTACTGTTTTTAGTAGCCTTTTTCTTTATTCAGCACTTGCCCTGTTTCTGCAATTCTTTAACCATTTTCTGGATCTTTGAGAAAATTGTTTCTGCCAGTTCTTGCTTATTATTCAGTGCTACTGTGGGTGAATAGAGTCCTGAAGCTTCTCACTCTGCCATCTAAATCGTGGCCACCACCATTTTTTTTTTTTTTTAATAATCAAGTCAAGCTATACATATTACACTGTCACTTGAAAATTCACTTAATATATCATGGATTTCTTTCTTGATTGATCTAGATCCATCTCATAAAGTTGAAGTACTACTGTAGACATTTTATTAATTCATTATTAAAGAGATGGTGGAAATTAAAATGCAGAGTGAGAAGATAATTTGCTTGAAGCTCCCTGATGAGTTAATGGTGACACTTTGTAGAGAATGCTCCCTAACAGTTAAGAACATGTATAATGAAATTAGTCTACTTTTCTTCAGCCCTGCCTTATACCATCTATGTTACCTTGGATAAGTTATTTATCTCCTTTGTGACTCAGTTTCCTTATCCCTAAAATGGGGATAATAATAATAGTGTTTACTACATATGAGAATTAAGTCATATAGTGTAAAAGTGCCTAAAATTATGCTTGGTGCATTGTAAGTACTCAGCATTTGTTAGACGTCATGTTGTTGTAAAAAAAGGCATTCAATAATTATGTATTATTATTATTATTATTATTATTATTATTATAGTTCACTGCCTAGGTCCCACTCTGGATTTCTTATGGAAATTACTACTCTAAACATTAATTTGAAGTTGAATCCAAGATTTCCAAAGAAAAAGCAATTCAGTGCTTATAAATTCAACAGGTGCTTAGTCCTGGTATGGAAATATAGCAATTTATCATCTCTCTTGTTTGTATTCCAGGTGGGGAGATATCGTCCAAAAGTGAACTCGATGAATTGCAGGAAGAGGTGGCCAGGAGGGCCCAGGAACAAGAACTGCGAAAGAAACGGGAGAAGGAATTAGAAGCAGCTAAAGGTTTTAACCCTCATCCCAGCCGCTTCATGGACTTAGATGAACTGCAGAATCAGGGTAATTGCTTGTGGACATTAGGTTGTGGGTGTTAGGGACAAAGAGAGATGGAAGAAAAAAATAATGCAAGATTATAAGTTCACTATGTTCTCTTTTGCAAAATTAATATTTTATCTTGATTCAACCATTGCTGTGAGAGTTAAAGTTAGGAAGTGACAAGCCTATTGACTGGAGATAGATACTGATTTTGGGGACACCTATTAAATTAGGGGGTGCAAAGGTAGTTCAGTGGTAAAATTCTTGCTGCCATGTGGGAGAACTCGGGTTTGATTCCTGGCCCATGGGCTCCCCATCCCCCCCCCCCCCCAAAAAAAAAACCCTGTAGATTAGAGATAGAGTATATTTTTTATGAAAAATATTTCCCATGAATCTCTATAGAAGTTGTAATTAAAACTAGCCATAATTCAGAAATAGTGGAAAGGAGCAGGGAACCACACTCCACTTGCTGGTAGAAACATCCTCTTAAGATTTTCCATCCACAGCATCAGAGAACTGGATCAGTAAAACAGGAGCAGAGAACAGAGCCTGAATGCCTTTGATCCTGTGATGATTCATCATTTTTCGATCTCACACAACTTGCATGGGCTCTACTTAAACTTCCCCAGCTGCACCATACCACATTAATCACTTTCTTTCTTCCTGAAATTTCTTGAACATGCCACTTAGTTCCAGAAGAAATTATCCTTCAAAATACAGGTCCAATAAACCTGAGGTATCTACCTTAAATAGGCCCTGAAACCTGTATTTTGTCATCTCCCTCTCTTGCCTTCCTCTCACAGCCCCATCAGTTGAGTAATGCGTTAAAGTTGGGAGGTATTCCCAGTGGCTATATTTCATTGCCAATTCTTCATACACTTTGGTTTAGCAAAGTGAAAGAGCTAGGAATGTAGTACTAAGATCTAGAGGCTAAAGATAAAAATCTGGTACAGTTAAAAAAAATCTAGTACAGTGATTGATCTACTATAGTTAGCCTAGATCTCTGTAGAGAACTCTTTTTTTTTTTTCCATAAGGCTCTAGCCACCTATCCCTGATTATGAGTGTTTCTTGGGGTTTGGGGTGGCCACATCTCTAAAGGTAGGGTGAAACCTGAATGTCAGGCTCTTTAGAACCAACCTGCTTCTCCCACTGTCTTCCCATTGTGTCCAAAAGCCATGATAAATTAGGGAGTGAATATTAGGGGTATGGATGAGACTTTCTTAGCATTTCCACCTGGAGGTAAGTATAGCATAGGAGAAATTGTGGGAGAAGTTGCTCAGACATTTTAATTATTTTTTTCCTGTGACCTCTAATGAAAACATACCGTCAATCCCAATGCATGTGAACATACATTACAGATTGCTACCAATTTATGATTATGAGTGAGTAGAGGGCAAAGGGGATACCTAAAATTGAGTGTTTTTTTTACAGAAATACTCAATTTTAAAATTGAGATCTTTTTACAAAAGTTGCCCTGTCAGTACTTTCTAGCCTTTTTCATCTGGCATTGTACTTGGACTCTTCTACACTTGCTTTGGCACACTTTCAGTTTGAAGGGAGGAAAGAATATCCCTTGCTCACTGAATGAGAAGTGGTTTTTGGGAGGTAGACTAGTGAGCAAGGGTATAATAAAAGTAAATTCTTAGTAGTGTTTAGATACCAACAACAGGGCAGTTTAACTGCCCTGGTAGATATACCAAGGTTAGGAAGCATAGACCTCCTGTGCCCAAGAGGTGTACTTATTTTTCAGTTCAAGATGGTATAAAAAAGACTGTGAATTGATGTAAGAAAGAAATGGTATGGATGACTTTCCACAGAGTACTAAAGCCACCTTTGCATTAACAGGTCAGTGGAGTTCTATCTTACATATTCTGACAAAGGTTGGCGAGATATATTTTGTTCATTATGGAAAAGCAGTTTATTTCCAAGCATAGGAACCCTCTCTTCTGCTATAGACAATAGTTTGTTCTTTCCTTGAGCCACTAAGAGGTCTTGGGGTTGTAATATGTGGTGGGCAATGACATGCCCCTCCTTAATGGCCTTGGTAAGGTCTGGGTTAAAGACAAAAATGGATCTCCTACTGATGTCAGAGAATTCTTAATAGCAATGGGCAATTGAAATAAGGGCAGATCAAAGGATCAGCAGCAAAGATCTATGCAGACTGAAGGGAAGCAACTGTACATAGGAGTTAGAAAGAACTCTAAAGAAAATGAAAAGTGCTGGCCCTTTCAGGGAGGAGTGACGGCTTTGAGAAGTCCCTGCAGGAGGCAGATTCAGTATTTGAAGAGTCGCTGCATCTGGAACAGAAGGGAGACTGTGCTGCAGCTTTGGCTCTCTGTAATGAAGCTATGTGTAAGTAACTCTAACTGCTATGGCTATGGCACTAATTTCATAACAGGTGTTACCAGTGTCGTCACTCAGATGGGATAAAAACAACTTTTATGTCTTCTCACTCTCGTTCTCCCAAACTGAGACACTTTAGCTTTCTTTGCCTGCCAGATTTTTTAATTTGCCAGGGGCTGTTACTGAGGCCTATGGGTATTTATTAGAATAATGTCAGCCAAAGTCTACAGATGACTTCTCCAGCCATGCCAACACTCTGTCCCAAGATAAAGTTAGATCTCAAATGTGCTTTTTCTTTAGTCACTGACTGGTGAGGTTAAGTTTATGGCAAGAGGAACTGAATAAATTGGCTGCGACTTCCTGGGCTGTGACTTTCCACTGCAACATTTGATTCTCCTTTACGTTTCTCTCCTATCTTCCTGGTATACAATATCACAAGGTTACGTACAGCAAAGGACTAAGGCTTAGAACTGGTGTCTGATTCTTAAATGTGTCCTACAGGAAGCAGTGTCCTATAAAGACAGAAGCAGGTTTGGAGCTGATTTCTGCTGTTGGCTATTGGGGAGGGGTGGGTTGGGACCATAGCATGGAGATAAGAGTCAGACAAGTCAGTTGCAAAGGACGAGAGTGGTAACCTCTACAATGGAAACACCAGTTTATATTCTTAATTCATTTTTTGTTTTGTTTTGTTTTGATTTGTTTGTTTTTAATTTGAATTAACCCATCTGGTCACCATGGTTTCCTTGAAGGTTCCTTGTAGCCAGAGCCAGTCCTTTGCCCTGGACGCATATGCATGGTCCATGCCTTTCATTCCTGCTGCATATTTTGATTTTTACTGCGTATCTTTGCTCATTTTTGGTTCAGTTTTATTCTTTTCTTTTTGTTTCTGTTTTGTGTTCTGTTTCTGCTATATTTTCTTTTGCATTTTAGCTAAACTAAGACTTGCCCTGCATGGTGCCAGCTGTAGCACGCATAGCAGAGCCCTAGTCGATAAGAAGTTGCAAATCAGTATTCGAAAAGCACGGAGCCTGCAGGATCGCATGCAGCAGCAGCAATCATCACAGCAGCCGTCGCAGCCCTCAGCCTGTCTCCCATCACAGGGGGGGACCCTCCCTGGGGGCGCCCTCCCTCCGCCGACAAGGTAGTACCTGGGAACCACTTTAGGTTATGGATGCCAGGGGAGGAAGTGACCATGGGTGCACCATAGCAAAAGTGCTCATGGTGAAAAACAAAAAAAAGTAAAAAAAAAAAGAGCGCTCATGGTTTTGATGATTACAGGGGAGAGAGACAAATTCTCTGAAAAGATTTCCTTCTCTAATCAGACATACAGTGAAAAACTCATCCCACTGCTCCTCTTTTCCTTACTAGAAAAATGCAAAAGGTATAGCATAACCAATAGGCCACTTGTTAAATTTCCTGCAGGTGAGTTTATCCCTGACTTCTGTACTAACAAGATTTGTGTGTTTTAGGTCTTAGACAGCTACCTGAACTACATTTCATGTTGAGGTAGAATCTACTTTATTTTGGTTTTCAGTGCTTCTTGTCTCTCATAGAAGCAGAGAAAACAGTCTTTTCCTTGTTTTGATTGAAAAGAGACACAAGAATTCACTTTGTTTTTCAATCTTATGGTCAGGACTAGGAAAACATTACAGTAGCCATTGCTGTAGTTTTCACATCTTAGTCCTTGAATATAAAAGATGGACTTCAGTAAAATTTAACTTTGGCTATTAATAAGCCTGAGTAATTTTCAAAATATAAATATAATAAAAGCAGCTAAAATTTTTCAGACGTTTGCTTAGGCCCAGGCATTAAACTAAGCACTTTATGTGTTTTATTTCATTCAGTGCTTTTAATGATTTGTGAGGTAGGAACTATTATTTCACACATTTTACAGATAAGCAAACTGGGACATCAATAAGGTACCCAAGATTACTCAGCTAGTAAGCAGAAGAGACATGGAATTCAAATCCAGGTCTGTTTGACTCCATACTTCACGTCTTTAACCTGTGGGTAATTTTGCCTTTTATGATTAGATTTCCCATTAAGTATATCTTATTCTTTGTATTGTTGTAAGGATGACTGGTTAACTTAACCCAAGAAAGTTTTTAGTATATTATCATTCAAATTTTATGCTCATAGCAAAGATTTTCCTTTTTCTTTTCTTTTCTTTTATACCCCCTTATTTGAATGCTGATCAGAGACTTGTTTTGAATATAAGCAATTTGGGCAGCTAAACTCTTTCCAAAAGCTTTCTTATACAACTTGATCTATGTGAATGATTGAGATTTTATTTTAGTGCTTATAACATTGAGTTTTTAGGTCATAAATACAGACCAGTTAGTGAGAAACCAGCTAAATACAGTTTATTCCTATTCTCACTCTTAAATCTCAAGGCAGTCATGGTACATTACTTGGAGTAATACAACCAAATCCAAATAATTAAAGCACACTTGAAATGGTTGATTTCCATGAGTCCAAATCACCCTTTACTCTGTACATGTGGCTTATTTGTTCCTTTGGCTGTGCTTCCTCTCAGGAGCCCAGATAGGACCTCCCTCCCTATATAGCATCCTGAATTTTTACTGTTTAGTGTGAGTGATTTCCAGGCTTTGCTTACCGTTCATGTCATCTGCATGTGGGACTAAGCAATTTTTGTCTTTAATTTGCAAGTAGAATGTTATTGGAATGGGACTTCGCAGATAGGGAGGAATATTGACAAGGGCTCCACATGACTGTGTGCAACTTTGGTGAAGGCATGTATTAAAGAGAGGATTAATCTTGTGTATTACCTGGGTGTGAGCTACCATGTGCCTTCTCTTTTGTGATCCTCTAAACTGTTGAATCTACTTCTGCATGCTTTCCATTTATTTTCACCATTTCCTCTGTGAATAGCTAGAAATGGGAATGGGACCAACAGTACTTTTTGTAAGTATTTGTCTTGTCAATCAAGGTAGCTCATAACTGGCTCTCTCTATTTATTTTAGTGAACAACCTATCCCACTCCAAGTATTATTGAACCAGAAGGCTCAACTGGAACCCTGCACAGAAACAGAGTTTGGGGCCAGTTCTTTTTTCTACTCACCTGCTTCCTGCCATGAGTCAAATTCATCACTATTCCTAGAATCACCTACCCAGTCTATCCCACAGCACAGCTCTCCCAATAAATCTGCCTCAAGCCTTCTGACTTCTGTTGAAATGGACAAGATTGACCCTTCTGCGTTCCATAGGCAGGTCTTACCTAAAACACAAGGAAGGACTGAGAAGAATTCCTATCATGGTTTGGAGCCATTGGACACCCCAGAGGGTAAGCTGCAGGACTACAGGGGTGACAAGAGCAGCTGCAGCAGGTTCCTTCCACAAGAAGAAAGAGGCATTGCTCAAGAACAGCTGTTCCAAGAAGAGAGGGATCCTGCTGATCCATTCCTGGTGCTGCCTTGGTCACATGCAGCTGGGACAGTTAACTTTGAAAGAGAAGATGCACACAGCCCAAGCTATAGTCCTTCAAGTTCATCAGCTCAGCCCAGCCTGGCCCTGTTCAGGGCTTGCCACCCTGTAACACCTGCTGCTTCCTCATCTGCACTTCATTCTCCTGATCCTGTGCAGAAAACTAACCAATGCCTCAAAGCCAAAAACCTGAAAACTTCATTGATTTCAAAAGTGGATGGAGGCAGTGAGGAGCCTTATAGGCTAGAGTTTCCTAGCACAAAGGGGCTTGTCCGCTCTCTGGCAGAGCAGTTCCAGAGGATGCAAGGTGCCTCCCTGAGGGATGGTACTAACTCTGAGGATGGAAGTTTGCCATATAGTCTAAGAAAGAACTCTTCCCCTTCTGACTTTAAGACTCCTTTCCCACAGGGTCAAGGGAAAGGCCACTGCCCTTGGGCAAAACAGCAACCATCTCTGGATGCTAGGAACAGACTGCCTTCTTGGGAAGAGCCTACTGACCATCATCTTCATGCTGTGAACTCTGTGCTGCCTAATGGTGAAACTTCTAAGGGAGAACAGTGCAGGTTGGCTGAGTCAGGTATGTACCAAGACAAACTATCCCAAGTGAAAGATGCTATGCCTAAGCTAGGCAGTATTGACCTGGGGACTTCCTTGCCCTTGGATTCTTGGGTGACTTTCACAAGGCTCTATGATTCCCAGCTTAAACATGGCGTTCCTGGACCAGGAATGAAGTTCTCCTCCCTTGGTTCTCATACCTGCACAGCTTATCCTGAGAGAAACCACATCCTTTTGCATCCACATTGGAACCAAGACACAGAACAGGAGACCTCAGAATTGGAATCTCTCTATCAGGCCAGTCTCCAGGCTTCTGAACCTAGTTGTTCTGGATGGGGGCAGCAGGATGTGCCCTGGCATCCACTTAACCAAACAGGTAAGAATACAACCAGTGGGGAGCCAAACAGGGGACATAAAAAACCTGAAAGCAAGAGAACAGGAGCAGAAGGAAAGTGTTGTTCTATCCAAATAGTATATCTAGCTCAGTAGGAGGTTATAGAACTTCTGACTTTACTCATAAAGTCTTCAGGTCAAGGGTTGGTCATTTTTCTGGCTGGAATGGGGGGAATTGGGATAGAATTGTCACTCTCACACCAGTTATCTCCTAATGAAAGAGACCACTGTGTATCTTCCCCCTGGTGCCTCCAGTATGAAAGACCAAGGAATGATTCAGTGGTCTTTGATGGTAATTTAGCATGAGGGAGGGTATAGCTGAGAGAGAAAGTCATCCTTCTATGGCTTGGGAGCTGAACTAATCCCAAGATTCAGCTTCCAGGTCCAACTTGCAGTTAGGATAGCCACATTGAGCCAAGTGTCTATTCAACCAGCACTATCAAGACCTTCCCTATCCTTTAGGAACTGCCAGGTTTAGTGTTCTCAAACTTTTGAAGGTAGTGTGCCTTTAGGTTAGCTGTTCATATACTCTCCCTAAGATCATACTGTGTGAAGAATGGAGGTTATACCTCAAGTGCATGTCAAAGACTTACTTCTGGAAATTGAAGAATGTTTATAACTTAGGTTGAAATAATTGAGAACTTTAAAACCTAAATTATTGTCCTGGCTGCAATATTAACTCTCAGGATAAATTTGGACAAGTCACTTAATATCACTGAGCTGAGTTCTTACTTGTAAAATGAGATAATTGGTTCAATGGTTTTTTTTTTAAGGTAACTTCTAACGATGTGCATAATTCTATGAAATTGAACCCAGAGAACTTTATCTTCAGCTTGGATGTGACAGTTTCCATATGCTGCAGGTTCCCTACATGCTGCCAGCCTATGTTTAATTATAGCCAAACAAATGTTTATTGAATATTTGCTGTGTTCCCAGGAACCATGGTAGGACACCACATAAACATAAGATTTGATATTAAGATATGTTCTTTAGGATCTGCATCTTAGAATTTTTATCCAGAGAGAATATAACATTTACCAAGTGCCCCTTAGGTACATGGGACAGGAAGGACAGATTGGGAAGATTCTAAAGAATGAGAGAATGAGGAAAGGCTGAGTCAACTTCAATGAGCTTCCAAGGGAGAGGGAAAATACAAATACCAAGTGTCTTAAAAATAATAATAAACATATACAAAATAATATATTGTAAATAAAATTAACAGCTAAACGTCAAACATTATATTATCATCTTCTCCCCTCCCCCCCAAAAAACCCTCAAAAAACAAAAAAAGCAAACAATACCTCATGTTACAAAAAACAGCAACAATTTTCATTGTAGATAATTTGGAATATACTTAAAGGAACAAAGTAAAAATCATTGATACTCCCACTCAGTGTTTTCATGAATTTAATTCTGGTTTTGTTTTTTATGCATAGATACACTTTTGTTTTGTTTTTACAAAAAGCATAATCATTAGAATATAGGAATGTAGTTTAGTTTCATGATATTCTTATGTTATATCAATGGGCATTTTCCCTTTGAAAATGGTACTTTTTTTGCAATATTCATTTTTTATTTTAATTTTTTTATTGAAAATTCTACTTTTAATGGTTATGATATTCTGTGTATGACTACTGTTATTTATTCAGCCATTCTTCTATTGTTGAATATTTAGATTGCTTCCAATTTTTTTATAAATAGCGCTGTGATGAATACCTATGTATTTAAATTTGGCCACATTTCTGATAAACTCCTTAGAATGAATTTTTAGAAGGGCAATAACTAGTTAAAAGTAATAAGCCTTTAAAAAATTTTTGTGATACATGTTTGCAAGTTAGTCTTCAGAAAGATTATATTTATTCCTCTGAAAACAATACGAAAGCGTATGTACTATCAACCATTAATTTTTTAGTTAATAGTGAACAAAAAATAATTTAAAAAATCCATCTAGTAAATCAGTTTGCATCAGAGCTAAACCAGTATGTATTAAAAAGTATTGATTCAGAATCTCGAATTACTTATCAAGCCTTTATTATACCCTAGTTTGGACTGAGTCCTTAAGAACTGACATGACATAATAAAGAAATGATCAGGTAAAATTAATCAGGAAGTAGATGATGAAGGAAAATACCAATTAGGATCAATATATGAAATAATTTTGAGGGGAGTCATTTATCTATTGAACACCAAATTGTGTATTTTTTAACAAGAGCTTTATTGATTTGTAATTTATATACAATTCAATTCACCTATTTAAAGTATATGATTCGATGGTTCTTACAGTTTTGCAGAGCTGTCCATCTGTCACCATTTTTAAAACTTTCTCAGCACTCTTAAAAGAAACCCCTGTATGCCTTAGCATTTAGTCTCCATTTCTCCCCAATCCTATTGCCATCTTCCCTTCTCTAAGCTCCAGGCAACCAGTAATATATTTTCTGTCTCTATAGATTTACCTATCCTGAATATTTCATGTAAATGGAATGATAATATGTGGTCTTTTGTGACCAGATTAATTTTGATATGGTTATAGTTCCCTAAGAGTTATATAAACACTCCCCTTGATGTGTATTTTAAATTTCATTTTACTTGATCATCTTAAGGATAAAAAATTGCATTTTACTATGGAAAATTTCAAAATATTCAAAGTAAAGAGTAAAAGTAAGCAGTATAATATCACTGCCTTATCACCAATTTCCACAGTGAATATTTTGGACAATTAATCAATATATGTCCAATTTTGATTTTGTTATAACCCTCCACTTCCCCCTTCCTGGTAGATTATTTAAAATCAGATGTTTCTCATTTAATCTATAAATAATTTGAAATGTACCTGTAAGAAATAAGGACGCTGTTAAAAAAGCAAAACTACCATAATATTATACTTAAAAAGTTAACAGTAAATTCTTAATGTAATACAGTAACTAGCCAGTATCCAAATTTTCTCAATTGTCCCATAAATGTCTTTTCACATTTTATTTCAAATCAGTACCCAAACAAGGTCCACGCATTGCATCTTTTTGACATCTCTTGCCTTTTTTAATTTTTAAATTATTTAAGTTTTTTTTTTTAGCCTGTAAGATTTTCCTTTCTTTTTTTCCCTTGCCATTTTTTTGTTGTTGAAGAAATCTGGTCATTTGTCTTACAATGTTTTGCATATTCTAGATTTTGCTGATTATATTCCAGGAGAGTTGTGTATTTTTTTTAATTTTATTTATTTATTTTTTTAGTTATATAATAAATGTTCTACTTAGGGCCAGAGGCTTGATTAAGATAAGGTTTAATTTTTAAAACCTTATCTTTAAAATTGCTTATATTTCATAGGTAGTACTGTGTACACATATCAGGAAGCTCATGATGTCTGTTAGTATTTAAGACTGATCAGTGAATAGATGTTTTTTGTCCTTCTGTTGAATCCAGAAATCCTTTCAGTAACACTCCTGATAGCCACTTCTGCCTCTGTCTAAATATTTTTGGAGGAATCAGAGTTACTCCTTCCTGGAGGATCCAATGACCACCACCTTTTCTAGGAATTAATCTTGGCTTGATTAGAGGAGTACCAAATTCTAACCATTACAGCTGTACTTCTTAAACCTGGCTGCCCGTTATAGTCACCTGAGGAGTTGCTTTTTAAAAAACATATACATTTATAAATACTTTTTAGAAATGGGATCATAGTATACATGCTGTTTTTTTTAACAGACTATTTTCCCAGCTACCTCTTCTCCTATCACATTAGGCCCTACCTCCCCAGGTAAGTGGAATGAAAATCTAGTCTATATTCTATCATTTTCTATTCGTATTATCCCATATAGACCTAAATATATGTATGTGTATACATTTACAGTGTTTTTTGTTTGGGCATCACTTTTTTCTTTTAACTCAACAGTACTTCTAGTTTAAATCTGTTCATTCTTTTTAGTGGCTGGACAATATTTGATATTGAGGATACCATAATATATTTGGCATTATGATAAATAATATATTTAGCATTATGATAATAGATGGCGTTAATTTATTTCAATTGGCCATTATAAACAATGCCATAATAAACATCCTCACAGATATATTGTTAATCAATTATTTTTTGCTTCTCTGTGAGAAATTCCCAGGGGTAGAATTGTTAGGTAAGAGAATATATTTTCAATTTTAATGAAAATTTCCAGTTTGCTTTTTATAAAGACTATTACTTTTCATATTTTCTCCAGCAATGTTTGAGGATACCCTTTCTCACATTTTTTTTGGGGGGTGGTGGTGCATGGTCTGGGAATCGAACCTGGGTCTCTTGCATGGAAGGCAGGCATTGTAACCACTAAACGACCCATGCACCTCTCCTTTTCCACATTTTTTAGGGAGCCTTTTAAAAATAAAAATTTCCAGGCATCACCCACAAAGATTCTGATTTAGTAGGTCTGTGGAGAGACAAAGATTCTGATTTAGTACTAGGTCTGTAGTGAGATCTAGGAAGCTGTATTTTAATCTGAAGTATTGGAACCACTTCATTTAAGTACCAGAAAATATTAAAAATAACTGACCTTCCAATGTAGTATCATCAATATCATACTTCAAACTGTGTGTACGTGTGTGTATGTTAATGTTAGAATCAAAATATCAAATCAAGACATGAATTGGCCATAGAAATGTATATAGAAGGTAGGTCAAGGGCACATGCATTTTCAGAATGGAAGACTTAATTAGTTGGATTGGGGCAAGCCCCAGGAGAGTCACATATCCAGTTTGGAACAGCTCTTCTCTGAACAATCTGGAAAGATTTTGAGGAGAGTTAAGTATTTAGTGGCTGTTTTAAATTTAAGTCACTGAGAGAGACTAATGGGGAAAATAAAAGTGTCACATGCAAAATGTTGCTGAGGAGCCTCAGCTCTTAGTAATAGGAGGTCACTAGGTGAAGTGATAAGAGTACTGTATTGAAAATCAAGAGGTTTGAATTTTTTTTTTAGAGAAGCTGTGGATTTACAGAAAAATCGTTATAAAATACAAGGTTCCCATATACCACCTTATTATTAACACCTTGTATCAGTGTGGAACGTTTGTTACAATGGATGAAAGCACATTTTTATGATTGTACTATCAACTGTAGTCAATGGTTTACCTTAGAGAAGAGACTTGAATTTCTATTCTAGTTAAGCTACTAACTGGTCTTTCAGCCCCTGAGATCTCATTTTCCTGTTATGTAAAACGGGGAAGTGGTTCCATTCTAAACTAGACTGGAGATAATAGTTTCTTTTGTCACTGTGGGCCCTCTATGAAATTATTGTGTTGGATAATTTCCTCTGTATATATTACGAGTTGTGTGCCCAAATCTTTGACAGAATCCAACTGTGTTTACAAAATTGAAATGAGACTAGATGGAGGCATTTAGCTATCTTCCCACAAAGCCTCTTTTCTCCAAGGTTCTTCAAGTTCTGTGATCTGAGTCCCTTGTGGCTTATAGAAAATTACCCATGTTCTGAAACTCCTTTCTGTTTCTACGTTTCAGTAGCACATCTTCCATTGGATTCAGGGATGTCTGTTATTTAATGAAAGAAGAACTCATGAGTTTGTGCTACCAGGCTCAGAGTTTAAACCCCAGGTGAAGAAACAGCTTCAACTTATATTTGTGTTTTCCTTCTTAGGCTCTGCAGATGGCAGAGGGAGGAGGCTGCACTCAGCCCCTGGCCTTGGTCTCTCAAAGACCCCAACAGCAGAAATGGAGTACAGTCACCATGAAGCCAGCACAGTGCCTGCTTCTCAGGTAGCAGCCTCAGGTGCTAAGGTGCTGGGCATAGGGGTGTGTTGGGAAGGAAGTGTGGAGGATGTGCATGTAACGCAAAGGCATGGTAATATGAGGCTATCAGAAGAGAACAAAATTTATGATGGGGCTCCTTTGGTTAAGAGATGATTGCCTCATGGCTATAATCTTTCAGACATACCTAATTCACTGAGTCTTCCCTATTCTTACCTATATTCCTGAGTGCATGGTCTGTAGGGAAACCACAGGTCTAGTGTTATGTGTCTGCCTCTGTGTGTCTATATGTTTAAAGGCTGCATCTTGCCAAGGCTTTAGCAGGGAATGTGGGAAGAATGAACAGTACAGTGCAGAGAGCTTTTGCTGCATCTCACACAGTCTCAGTGGCACCATTGTCTCAGAGAGGGAAGAGGTTCCAGTCTGTTCCCACAGTTTTGTAAGTAGAATTGGGGTCCATCTATTCAGAACACCCTTCTTCCCTTGCTAAGTGAAAATACAATGCAAACTAAGGTACAGGGAAAACAGAGGGCTGTAATTTGAGGGAAAACCGTGCGTACTCAGCAAATATGGGGATACATAGTTATTATTATTTGTTGTTCACGTTCAGTTGGAGCTCAGAAGAATGTCACTTTCCTACAGCAGTTCTAGAAGGGTAGATTGGGCCCCCTAGAGTGCGAAGAATCACAGAAGTCTTGAAGGGAGTCTCTGAGAAGTAAAGTCTGCTGATTGGGTCAGAACCTACTATAGTAATTGTTCTAGTTTGCTAGCTGCCGGAATGCAATATACCAGAAAGAGAATGGCTTTTAAAAAGAGGAATTTAATGAGTTGCTAGTTTATAGTTCGAAGGCCAAGAAAATGTCCCAATTATAGCAAGTTTATAAAAATGTCCAATCTAGGGCATCCAGGGAAAGATACCTTGGTTCAAGAAGGCCGATGAAGTTCAGGGTTTCTCTCTTGGCTGGAAGGGCACATGGTGAGCAAGGCATCATCTGCTACTTTGTCTCCTGACTTCCTGTTTCTGAAGCTCCCCGGGAGGCGTTTTCCTTCTTCATCTCCAAAGGTCACTGGCTTGTGGGGTCTGCTCTCATGGCTATGTTGTTCTTCTCTGCTCTCTCTGAATCTCCCATTCTCCAAAATGTTTCCTCTTTTATAGGACTCCAATAAACCCTTCAAGACCCATCTAAATGGGTGGAGACATGTCATCACCTAATCCAGTTTAACAACCACTCTTGACTAAATCACATCATCCAGGGAGATGATCTGATTACAGTTTCAAATTTACAGTATTGAATAGGGATTATTCTGCCTTTATGAAATGGGATTTTGATTAAAACATGGCTTTTCTAGGGGGCATACATCCTTTCAAACCAGCATATTAATCAAAGGAAGAAGAGAAAAATGGAATGGAATACTGTTTTACCTCTTCTTCTCCATCCTAATACACGATTGTGCAGGTTTCTGTGTGCTTACAAACTAAAGTGAAGCATATGCATTAGCAAGGAAAGGAACATAATTCAAAATCCTCCCCCTTGAGAATTTTCATCTAGTTCTAAAGTAATAATCTATAGGTAGAAGGGACAGGAAAACCCAAGCCAGGATAGATCGATAAACTCAAATACAGTTTCTGTCAGTAATTGGGTTTGGAGGGAGTTGTGCCTTTGAGAATTTCACAACTTGCCAGTGGCAAGTTGTTTTATTACAATAGCAGTCAGGATGTAGAGCTCCATTGCATTGAAGCTTATACACAAAGTCAGTTCAAATAAAAATGTAAAAACATGTTGTAAATATATGACAAAAAATAAAAAGGTACAAAAAAATATACAGTGAAAATTAAGCTTCTGTCCCACCTGCCCTTCAGATTACGTTTACTTTCCCCATAGTCACTCATTTTTTCCAATTGTTCGTGATTTTCTAAACACCTCTGAATAATTCACTGTTTTTTTAAAAAGGCAGTCTCTTCTGCACAGCATTTATTCTCACATACTTTCAATGCATTTAATGACAAATTTGGATTTTCCTAGAAAATTTGAGTTCCTTTCTGCTAACCTGTATCATTCATTTATTTATTGATTCATTCTTTCAAGCAAATCTGTATTGAGTATATATGGTCTAGGTACTGTGCCACATGCTGGGGATATAGTGGTGAGTGAGCTAGATGTAGTCCCTGCTCACAAGGAGCTTATAGTCTGCTGGGGAGACAGATGAATAAATAAGCAATTATAATGTGATGAGGATTTGATGTTAGGGGTGCATAATAGAAGGAACATCTAAACCAGGATTAGGGGATCAGGGAAGCTTCCTGGGGGAAGCAAAAAGAAGTTAGCAGGTTAAGAGACCAGAAGCAATCATTAACTGAAATTAAAAGTGGCACACTTGGTATGACAGGATTAGAGATTGGTGAGGGGAGATGATGGAGAATGTTGAGAAGTGAGACTAGAAAGAATATATGCGAGAGTCAGATCATGAACCATGGGGAGTCCTAAGAGTCATAGTGTGAAGAGTTTGGGAGGAAAGAGAGAAGTAGACATATTGGAGAGCTATTTAGGAGGTAAAAAATCAATGGGACTCTGCAAATAAAATCATTACCCTCCCTGCTATGTCAGACATGATATTCAGGAGGGCAAGTCTCCCTGATAATGTTGGACATGACTCTCGTGGATGAGCCTGGCCCCTGGCAATGTGGGATTGACAACACTTTCCTGACCAAAAGGGGGGAAAGAATTGCAACCAAATAAGGTATCAGTGAGTAAGAGAGTTCAAATAAAGTTGAGAGGCCATTCTGGAGGCTACTCTTATGCAAACTTCAGCTAGATATTGCTAATTGCCATGGTTTCTGAAAATCTAACCAACATCATTCCTGTTAATCCTAAAGAATATGTAGGGTCTTTCTGAGATTCTACAAAAGTTTCATGGGCTAAGTTTACTTTCCAGAAACCTGTAACCTCCAGATAGTTCCTAGACCAGATAAGTCCTGAAACCCAAAGGGGCCAGCCTCTCCAAGAATATCAACTAATTCCATTACCCTATCCTATATTGTCAATACCCCTTTTCAACATGACAAAGTTAGAATGGGCACTGCCCTAATATCCCTAAAGATTAGGAGAAGAATCAAAGGAGAAGGAGAAGTTATAACAGAGAAGATAGAATTTAATAAATGAGTATGACTGCTGAGTCATTACTGACATTTCTTTTGGTCTGCAGTGTCTTGGAGTAGCTAGAAGGAAAAACCTGAAATTGTGGAACTGTAACCCATATCAAACTTTGAAATCTGTTCTATAGCTACTTGTTAAAATGTTCTTTGAAATTTATTGTTTTTTGTATATATGTTATATTTCATAATTTTAACATACATTAAAAAAAAACCCAAAACAATGGGACTTGCTGACTGCCTGCTTGGATATGGGGGTGATGGGAGGAGGGGTATTCAGGATGATGCCCAGAATGGGTTAATGATGATATACTTAATTGAAATAGGGAGTACAGGAGCAGAAAGAGATGAATTCAATTTTATACATATTAAGCTTGAGTGGAGACATCTGGTAGGCCTTTATATTTGAGACATGAGCTGAAAATTGAGATTTGGGAATCACAGTCCATTGAAAATCAGAAAAGAGTAGAGTGAAAAAAGGAAAGGAGTTAAGACATGTCCCTAGAGAGTATCAAATTTGTGGTGGCTCTTCTTCTGAAGAATTCCAAAAGGATATTGAGAAGAAGATGCCAGAAAGACAGAAGGGACACCAGGAATACCAAGGGAAGAGTGTTTCAAGAAGAAAAGAGTACTTTATCTCTGTCACATGCTGCTGAGAGGACAGGGCATGGAGAGGTATGGGAGGAATTTGAATCTACAAATCTACAGCAGAAATGGAGTACAGTCTTCAGAAAGCCAGCACAGTGTCTGCTGCTCAGATAGCAAGCTATGATGCTGGGCATATAGCCTGGTCCTTAGGCTATACAGTGAAGGCCTACTATATACCAAACTGTGGTAGGTGTTATGGGCATACAGTGATGAAATCACACAAATTTTGTCCTTGAATAGCTTATAATTTAGTAAAGGAAGTAAGATATATAGACATAAAGATTATTTTATTTAATAGTTATTTATTAAGTACCTGTAATGTTTTCTGTGCTAGGGGTACTGCAGTGAATAAGAAATATTCTACTAGGTAATAAGACCATAGACATGTAAACAAATGATATAATTCCAGGCAATGATAAGTGTGGTGAAGATGAGTAAAAGAAGGCAAGAGGGGATAAGGACTAAAGAAATAACGGTGGGTACCCTCGAGGCTATTTTAGATAGGGTGGTGAAAGAAATCATCTCTAAGGAAGTAACATTTGATCAGAGACCTTAGTGATGTGAAGGTGTGAGTTATGGGAACAACATTCCAGTTATTGGAAACATTGAGTGTAAAGGCCCTGAAGTGGGACTGAGTTTGGTGTATTTGAAGAACATTGAGAAGGTTAGGGTGGAGTGTAAGAGGCATAGAAATGGTAGGAAATAAAGTGAGAAAGTTCAGCGGGGTCAGATCACATATGGTCTTGCAGATAATGGTAAGGAGGTAGCGGACTGGTGATAGGATGGTGATTGGAAACTATAACATTGGTCCAAGTGAGTTTAAATACAAAATCCATAGATAGAAATGACAGTACTTGGCAAAGACAATAAATGGAATTGTGGATGAGGGGTGGAATCAAGAGCAATAGAAACATTTGAGTCTGGTTGTCTTAAGAAACTGTGGTCCCAGGAAGAGGATTTTGGTTCATTTTGGACAATATCAATGTTTCAGCTGTTAAAAGGGATGTTTCTGGGACTTTATCACAAATGTGAGTAGCTAATAGAATATAGAGCATAATCTAAGCATTAATGAATACAAACTTCACAGGCAAAAGAGGTGGCTTTGGAATGTAGCAGTAACAGGAAAGAAGATAGAATAGAGTACTTGGTTCTGTGTTTAAATATATATATATGGTAATTCCCAATACATGGAGGGAGCATAGAATTCTCTTTTGCAATCTTTTAAGCTTTCTGAATTTTGCTTTCCTGTTTTTTTTCTCTATTAAAAAAAACTCTGTTTATCTCAATCTCTAATTTTATAGTTAGCATTAAGGAATTTGCTATAAACCTGGGTTGAGAAGGTAAGGGCAATGAGGAAGACCACTTAAGGGAAAAGGATCTGAAGTTTGGAATCTCTAGTTCATGGCAGTTAGAATGTCTTCTAGAGGAGCTAATAGGGAGAGTAGCTGAGTAAATTGGGTCCCTCTCCAGAACAATGGAATGTTTGTGCTCTGTTCCCTCCATCTCACCCTGCTTGCCTCACTGTGTTTACCCAAACTTGTCTTGCTATTTGTTTATCCTCATCTCTGTTTTTTTTTTTTTTTTTTTGTCTTGTCTCATTTTAAGGATTCATCAAACGTGAGGAAAAAGGCTTTGGAAACCGGGCACCGTTGTTCCAGCTCCTCTTCCCTCCCTGTCTTCCATGATCCTCCTGTGTTTCTCCCTGGTCCCCAACTCTACCCTCCCCAACCACAGTTCCTGTCCCCAGATGTCCTGATGCCCAGCATGGCAGGGGACTCCCATAGACCCCCAGGTAACTCCTCCCAAATCTAATGCTATGTGCCAGAACATGGTGCCTTTCCAGGGGTCCCTAAGGATCAAACCAGTACCCTTATGGGGGGAAAGGGGTGGCCCCAAAGTGGGATGGTATAGATAGGAATTAATCCTTTAAGATCAAGCACTGATCTAGATGAATTGCTTTTCAATCATTTCTTGGGCAATATGGTTATTAGAGCAAGGGTCTAGACCAGCTCCCCACCAGAATCTGATGAACCCATGAGAATGAACTGCTTCAGTCATGAAAGGATAAGCTTTTAAATGACTTATGGGAGTTAATACCCAGACTTTAGGATCCTCCCTCAAGTAGAAAATGTCATCTATATTAGCCAATTTTATCTCCTTTTATCCTGAGCCTCATCTGAGGGATGGTCTAGGAGTGAATGAGAGACTTAGTATGACCCTGTCCATGGAGTACCCATGCATGTATTTGGCCCCTCGCAGTCCTGGGGCAGGTGGGCAGCATCATTGTGGTTTTTTTTTTTTTTTTTTTTGATACTCCACAGCAAGATGCTCTCCTTTTCTTCTTCATGGGCTGAATCTAGAGTTTAAGGCAGTGGTTCTTGATAGAGGTAGGTTGCTACTGGTATCTACTGGGTAGAAGCTAGGCATGCTGCTGTATATCCTACAGGGCACAGGACAGCCCTCCTCCAACAAAGAATTACCAGTCCTAAATATTGATAGTGTTGAGGCTAAGAAACCTTGGCTTAAGGATATAAATGTCTAGGTGTATGTGAGTGTGTGTGTGTGTGTCGGGGGAGGTGGACATTCAGAATATAGAGTAGTATTATTGATGGTTGTGTCCAAATTTCAGAGAGTTTTGAATAATCTGGCCTCCCGGATAGATGGACTCCCTGTTAAACAATGGGGCAGCCAAGGAACAGCCAGTTTCTTTTGACAGTTCTTAGGGGCATCTCTGATCTGTCAGGCAGCATTGATTGCATCTTGTTCTGCACTACAGGGGAGAAAGAAGGCAGCTCCTTGGTCTCAAAGAACTCAAGAGTTTAAATAATCAGAATATATATGGACATACAAACAAAAGTATAGTGCAGATGTTGATTGATGGGTTATAAAATAAAGAATGGAAAGTATTTTTTTAGAAGTGACTTTAAAAAAATAGTTATTTTGTTTTAAGGAAAGGGGAGTAAATGTATAGAAAGGTATTCTACATTGTGTGTATGGAAGGTGTGATGCGAATAAAAGCAGATATCTCTGAGAATGCACAAGACTGTAAGCAGAGGTAGCTTGGCTGGAGTGAAGATATTATGTTAGGAAAAGTAAATGCTGTTTTGGAGTGGTAGCTCTAGAGGCAGAGTTGTCAGAATGGGGAGCACGTCTAATGTGTGTGTGAATGTGAAAGTGTGTGTGTGGTGGAGGAAGGATTATGATGGAGTGAGGTAGAAATAAAGCAACCATCCAGGGACTGTTTAATCTGCACAGTTTGGAACTAAGAAATATGCTTTTTTTGGCATAGGATATTTTTTCTTTCTTTTTTTCTTTTATATATATATATATATATTTTTTTTAATTGAGAAATCCTCACACACATACAGTCCACACATGGTGCACACCCAGTCACAATATCATCACATAATTATGTATTCATCACCATGATCATTTTTAGAACATTTACATCACTCCAGAAAAATAAAAAGAAAAAACTCATACATATCATACCCCTTGCCCCCCCTCTCATTGACCACTAGTATTTCAATCTACCCGATTTATTTTACCCCTTATCCCCCTATTATTTATTTATTTATTTTGTCCATATTTTTATATTCATCTGTTCATGCCCTGGATAAAAGGAGTGTCAGACACAAGGTTTTCACAATCACACAGTCACAGTGTAAAAGCAATATTGTTATACAGTCATCTTCAAGAATCAAGGCTACTGGAACACAGCTCAACAGTTTCAGGTGCTTCCTTCCAGCCACTCCAATGCACCATAAACTAAAAAGGGATATCTATATAATGCATAAGAATAATCAGAAACATTATTTTGATAAACCTTAAGAATTTTTTAAAAATGAAATAAAAATAAGGCTAGGATGCTTATTTCCTTTGTGTGTATGCTCTTGGAGGGATAGGGAGTTGAGAGGAACAACCAGGGATGGTCCTGCGGGAAGGAGAATTATTACTGAAAATGCTCAGTCTTTGGGTTTCTTTTCTTTCCCCAGGAACGTCAAGGTGTGCCCAACAGTTTCTGGCTCTGCGTAACAGGGGTGAAACTTCCCAAGGGATCAAATACACAGGAAGGACTTTGAACTACCGGAGTCTCCCACATCGTTCCAGAGCTGATGCCTCCTGGGGATCCTGGTCAGAGGCTAACCAGGATATTGGGGCCAGATTCTTGACCACTCCAGGGTACAAGCCTCAGCCATCCCATACTGCCACACCACCAGAAAGACACCAGGGATTTCAGGTTCCTCATGCTCAGTCCTGGGGGGACCTCTCTCACTCCACCTCTCATCCTCCCATTGTCCACCCTGTGTCTCCACAATCCAGCACTCTTCATATATCCATGAGGTCAGCTTGGAATTTGGGCCCTCTTCCAGGGTCCCGAGCCCCAGGTCCTCGAAGAGTAGATATGCCCCCAGATGATGACTGGAGACAAAGCAGTTATGTCACGCAACCTGGGCACAGGTGGACAGGGGAGAAAGGCTTCTGTTTGTTTTAGCAGATACCCCTGGATGAAAACAGATCAGGGCCAGAGCCCTGTAGCACAGAAAATGGTAATGGTCACCATTTCCTTTCTGGGGTTGTACATCATTTCTCTGTAAAACTTTACTGTGGGCAGATTTGGTACCTTGCATCCCTGCCATGGTTGTACCAGTCTTATCTCAGCATAGAGTTGGCAGTTTCCCCTGGGGATGCCAGGAACCTCTAAAGAGACCTGGTTCTTTGGAAGGGAATATTTGAAATTTCAACTTGCATTCACCTAGCAAAAGGAAGCAGCTGCTATTTAGGGCTTTATTTGAGCCACTTTAAAGATTAATAATCCATGGTATTACTTTGGACACTAACAATTTCTTAGGATTTGAAGATCACAATTTTATTCTTGGATACTCTATGCCCCCTCATCCTCTGTTCCCTACTATAGTCCCAACTTCTGTTCTTTGTTTTATCCACCTATGCCTATTACCTGACCTGTTTTCCCCATCTCCCATCCTTGGAGGGACATGTAGCCATGTGGTCATGTCCCTGATCACATTATTCATGACAGCCCCCCTGCGCAGATATTATGACCTGTCAGCCTTCCCTGTACCCCTAAACCTTAAGCCTAGAATGTGGAACTGTCAACAGGTAGAGTCAGGCACACTAACACCCCCTCCTGCCTGCAGCAGCAGAGCCATTACTGCCACATGTTCAGTCGCTGTTATAAACCCTCAGAATCAGCTGAACTATTTTAGGGCCAAACATATTGTTTTTGTAAAGTATTTTTCATTAATAAATCTATAAGATAGTTCTATTTAATCCTTTTGTCTTTCTTCCCTTTGTGTGCTCTTTTGTATTGGGGTGGGGATATATATATATATATATGAATGAGGTACCTTCTGACTGAAGGAAGGTGAGGAACAAAGGAGGAGTATTTACACTCAGAGTGGGAGTCAGTGGTCCCTAAAATGGAATGACTTATTTAATGTGTTATTATAGCTCCTTGCATGTTTACTTTTGCTGCCAGAGGCATTCAATATATCACTTTCTCTGTTCTCTTCTTTAGTGAGGTTTTCTGGGGATTTGAATTCCTCTTACAAACTCACTGCTGGTCTGTGTATTCTTGGTGCCCTCCCCCCATCTTACAGGTTTGATGTAAGATGTACCTATCACTTCCTTTCTCCCTTCTCATGGCTGCCTCTGCTGACTTCTTCCCTTTTGGAGTTATGGCAATTCTGCCAGAAAGATCCCTTTTACCCCTTGCCTCACTCCCCAAACTGAGAACTTGTGGGTTCTCAGTACAAAGAATACCCATAGAACACTTCCCTCTTCTTTTACCCCTAGTCTTAGGATCATTGAGATTGACATAAAAAAGAGATAGAAAGGTACTCATTGAGACTTTTGGATCACTGCTTATCTGTTATCATTTATCAAGAACTGATTCTGAGCAAATGTAATGTTGAGCAGGAAGATGGGCAGGAATTTCTTATCCCATCAAGATACATAGTTTTGGTGGATATGCTGGTCTGTGACCACGATTCAAAGCATCTCCTGGTGGCATACACTCTTTCCTAATAATTATTGGCCAAACCGTCAGTCTTTTCATGTCCCTCTACCCCATTCCCAATGAATGTTGGCTATCATGGTGTATTCACTAAATGAGGCTGAATAAAATATACCAGAAATGGAAAGGCTTTTAGAAAGGGAATTTGTTATAAAGTTTACAGTTCTAAGGCCAGAAAAATATCCTCACTAAGGCATCCAGGAAAAGATACCTTGACTCAAGAATGGCAGATATCTGTCACATGGGAAGACATGTGGCTGGTGCCTGCTGGTCTTTGTTTACAGTTCTGTTGCTTCTAGCTTCTGATAACACTGGTTTCCTGTCTAAGCATCTGTAGGCCTTCACTTAGCTTCTCCAGGACACAACCCTGGGTTCTGGCTTGCTTAGCATCTCATGGGTAGGTACATGGCATCGTCTGCTGGGCTCTCCTCCTTTCTAGGCATGTGCTCTCTCTCTTGGCACTCCAAGCATTTCCAAACATCCGTGTCTCTGACAGCTCTGGAACAACTGTCCTCCAAGCGTCTGCATCTGAGGTTTCTTCAAAATGTTTCCCCTTTTAAAAGACTCTAGTAAACTAATCAAGACACACCTTGAATGGGTGGAATCACATCTCCATCTAATCAAAAGGTCATCACATCTCCATGAAAGTCATTTAACCAAAAGTTCACACCTACAACTGAGCAAATCACATCTCCACGGAAACAATCCAATCAAAGTTTCCCACCCTAAACAATAGGTCTGGCCCCGCAAGATCGATCAGGGTTAAACATGGCTTTTCTGGGGTACATAATAGTTTCAAACCAGCACACATTGTATCCTTAAAAGGTTTCCGTAAGTCATTGATTCTGTACATGTACAGAAATACTTAGGAGCTAAGTATTTCCAAATTTCTATTTTCTGAATGAATGAATAGGGAGACTGTTCTTTTCAACTGAATTCTGCAGATTCCCTTTACATGTTTTTCTCAACCTTTGGAGCCTAGGCGGCTCCAGTTACATTCTTACTCTGTGCCTTCAGCTCTCAGACTCTAAACCTAAGGAACAGAATCTTTTTTCAAACTCCATTTTGTTTGCCCATGTCCTCCCTCTAGACCCTATGATGCCGCATCTATTTTCCTGTCCCCTGCCAACCCTTTAGTACCCAGATCTAGTAGCTGAGTTATTATACATTTGATTCTCTAACAGGAGATTCTGAATTTGATCACGTCTCCTCCTCTTACTGGGAGTTTTTTTGAAGGCAGCGTCCTGATTTCTCATTCACCGCAGCAACTAGCTAAGGACTTCCTGCTCTCCCCACGATTTTGTTTCTGTAGGTCCAGAATTTTAAACTGATCCCTTGGACTTGTCCTGTTTCTCTATTATCCTTAGTAATTTTGCCTAAGTCCCTAAAGCCTGGTCCCGCCCCCGCCCCCGCGCGCGCGGTGCATGCTGGTCTCAGTCCCTCTGTAGGGAAAGAGGGTCCGCCATGTTCCCCGGCGGCGCTGCCGCTTGGCTCTGGTAGCCGCCGCCCCCACCCCCAACCCCGCCCGGCCCAGCGCCTAGCCGAGCCCCGGGCCTAGCATGGCCGCCCCGGAGCCGGCCCGGGCTGCACCGCCCCCACCCCCGCCCCCGCCGCCCCCTCCTGGGGCCGACCGCGTCGTCAAAGGTGAGAGGTGGACGAAGCCTTGGGGGCCTGGCCTGGGGAACTGTTTATGAGGGCGGGCGGGAGATCGTCCCCTCGGGAGTGGGCCCGGGAAGGCGGGCGAGTGACTGGCTGCCTCCCTTGGGGAGTGGCCCCTGGGCGGGCCCCTGCTGGGCCGGGCTGAATCGGTGGCTGCCGTTCCACTATCTCCCGCTTGCCTTCGGGCCACGGCTGGGGTTTCGCTCTCGGGGTCTTTTTACTGAAGGGGACAGGCTGCTAGCGGCAGGGAGCCCATTTCCTTTCCCACTTGGCCTGTCAAAGCGGCCCAGGGGCTGCGATTTAGCTTCCTGCTCCGCGACAGCTGCACGCTGACTTCCCGGGCAGACCGAGGGGCTCGGAGACCTTCAACCACGCGGGGCCGTGCGATGAGCCGTCAGAAATCACCTCGGCTTTGGCCCACGCCTGTTCCCCAGTGACAGCCGCCCGCCGTGTCCGCACCTAGATAGCCCCAGCCGCAGGGGTTCGGACCTGGCCCTCTGGTACCTCCCCACGCGGAAATGGGGGAACCATATGGTATTGGACAAGGGTGAAGGGTCGAGGCTGGATTTGGGAGCCCAGGATTAAACTGCAGAATAGGAGGAGGAAAAGCAGCGGCAAGGAAAGAAGAAAAAAGCCTTGTGGCTAGGAAGAAGTATTTACTTTAGAAAACCGTTAACACCGGTTAAAAACCTAAAGGTGGCTACCCCTTATTCTTCCCAGTCACTCTTATATAGGAGATCTTCCCCAAGAAGAAGAAGTTAAATGTTACCTTTGTTTTTCTACTGAGGCAGAATTTATGAATGTTTACCGACAACAGGTTTGCAGCTTTATTTAAAACAGAGACATTGAAGTCTAATTGAGAGTGATTTAATATTTCCAAGCTCTCTGGAAGAGTGCAGCAACCTCAGAACTGCCATGGAGATGAAAAAAAGAATTTTAACTGATACTTCTTTAGCCTTATAGCTTGGCTAAAGAATTGATATCATTTTAGAATAAAGTTTTTTTAAAAACATATTTTTTAAAAGCTAGATATCTTTTTGAGGCTATTTTTGTTTTTCATTCAGTTTCTCAAATATACTGGCACAATGTTTAAACACTTTGCCCCGCATTTGAAATATGTTTCCATTAAAATATTTAAAAACATGAACAACTTTTTCTTTTGCGTTTTTTTCATATTTCAATTTGAGCCTCCTTTGGTTCATAAAAGAATAGCACTAACTGGTACTCAGGCTTGTGTGGATTATTTTTGAAGTTACCAGTGTATCCATTTGGGCCATTCTAGGAAATAAGCTGAATAAAGAGTTTATGGAATCCTTGTCCTGAGAATCTTTAAAAAAAAAAAAAAAAAAGAAAGAAATTTTGGTAGTTCAGGTATTCATCCTATCATGAAATCCTGAAGTTTTGTCGGAGTGGGAACAAGGGCCATAGGCTGCTGCTTCATTTTCTGACTGTATTTGTGTGTTATTTGTTCATTTGCCTGGCCACTTATCATTTTATTTGTGTTTGTGAATTTTCTTGTCCTTTGTCATGTATATGGTAATGTTTTCCCTGTACTGGTTTAATGCGGTAAAGAAAAGATTCCAAGCACAAGGTGGATTCCTTGAGAATGAATTGTGAACCCAAGACACAGTTGTATTTGCAGTTTATTGGTATGGAATAAAAGCCATTTGACTTAAATAAATAGAAAGGGAGCTTATTGGTACAAAAGATATAGTTAAAGTTCATGGATATATCTCCACCCCTTAGTTATACCTTCTTCATAGAGACAACTTCCTTTTCTTTATGGAATTTGTTAGCCAATTGGAATGCTTGATTTGGATCACATGTTTAGAAATGGTGTGCAATAGACTAGTATGCTTTGAAGCTCATGTGGTCTCACTTCTGGCTTCCTCTACAGCCACTGGGAAATTCACCTTTCATATAGTTCTAGAAATCCACTCAGAGTTCATCTAAAGGCTTCTTTGTTGCCTTCCACATTCAGTAATTGTATTGTAATGTTACATTTAATTACAGAAGAGCCCTGGTGACCTGAAGATCACCAAGGTGCTGGGCAGATTTTCAACTTAAAACCGAGATTTCTTAAGTCCAGGATGTGGTGCTGGTATTGCATCTGTGCCATTTCATAGTAGTAATGTTATGGAAATCATGGTTGCTCCCTAAAACTTTTCCTTATTATTTTTCTCTAAATTTTATGCTCTTAAACTTCTAGTCAGGAGGCCTATATTTTATGGTCATGCAAGGTTTTGGAGGGGGTATAGATTTTTCTGTGTTTACTATCAGATGTCTGAAATTAATTTCCTGTGCAGAAATTTGGGAGCTTAGAATACTGTAAGATGAATCACTTGTAACATTGATAATCTGTTCATTGAAATTATGGTTATTAGGTTTGCTGGTTAATTAAGGCAAATTTGGTTCTGAGCCTAATCCAGCTGCTGGCTCAGGTTAACATAGCCCAAATGGTTTAGGTTAGAGAACATGTCCTCTTAATTATTTTCTGTTGAGCATTTTTCTATTTTTTTTAGCTAAGAATAAGAAATTGAAAATAATAAAATGGAAACAACTAAGGAAAAAAGCTAGCTCTGTGGGGCGGGCCATGGAGGCTCAGCAGGCAGAGTTCTCATCTGCCATGCGGGAGACCAGTATTCAATTCCTGGTGCCTGCCTGTTCTAGTTTGCTAGCTGCTGGAATGCAACACACCAGAGACAGATTGGCTTTTAATAAACGGGGATTTATTTCTTTAGTTCTTCAGAGGAAAGGCAGCTAACTTTCAACTGAGTTTCTTTCTTATGTGGAAAGGCACAGGGTGATTTCTGCTGGCCTTCTCTCCAGGCCTCTGGGTTCCAACAACTTTCCCCAGGGTGATTTCTTTCTGCATCTCCAAAGGCCTGGGCTGAGCTGTGAGTGCTGAGATGAGGTATGCTGAGCTGCTTGGGCTGTGCTACTGTTGAGTCTCTCATTTAAGCACCAGCCAATTAAATCAAACATCATTCATTGCAGCAGGCACGCCTCCTAGCTGACTGCAAATGTAATCAACAACAGATGAGGTTCACATGCCATTGGTTCATGTCCACAGCAATAGAACTAAGCACTTCACCTAGCCAAGTTGACACTAGAATCTAACTACCACACTGCCCATGCAAAAATAATAATAATAAAGCTAACTATATGCATGCATGCCTGACTTCCAAGTGCAAAATTGGTGTGGGTAGTTAAAGAAAAAGACTTTGAGTTTATTTATACTGCCCTCCCCCCAAGTCTTGGATGGGGGGAGGTTGTCCAGATATTTCCTTTTTTGCCCCAGATTCTTTTAAAATGTACTTTTTGCTCTATAGACTAGGTTCCAGGTTTGTAAAGTTGAATTTTCCCTCTGAACTTCTTAGGTCTCTCAATCTTGGTAGAGAATTTCACCTTTGTCATTTAGAGGACATAGTCTATATACTATGTATATGTTCATTTTGGCTCCTATAAAGTGACTCATTTTCTTTTGCATTCAGCTTTTTCTCTTTGTTTTCTAACAGTTATTTTGACCGTTTGTCTTAAATTGTGAGATTTTCAGAATGGACCAAAATGATGAAGTATGTCTATGTTTTAATTTTTTTAAGCTGAGGTATCTTTGATGGTTAGCCTTATGATTCATTTAGATTCTGTTGCCAGCTACCCTGCTTATAAATCTGAAGTAATTTGGCTAAAGTGTTTTCCAGTACTCGTATCTTTTTTAGGATTGCTTATTTTCATTACAGAGTTTCAGATAGCCCACATATAGGCCTTGGCGTCACATGGCTGCTTCAGTGTTTCTTGCTAGTTCTATTTCATTGTGTTTTTAAGCAGCTTGAATTTAATTTTTGATTACATGTTCTGTTTTTTGTACTTAACTATCTAAAAAGATAACTCTTGAAAATGATTTTTCCTTCCACCCCCATTAAAATGTTAACCATACTAAAATAAATCTTCAGTACCATGTGTCCTAGAGAAAGTAAGGGAACAGAGAATATAACGTTTGTGTGTATGAGAGAGAGGGGGCAAGAGAACACTGTGGTATCAAGTCATCTTAGAAGGAAAATGCTAAGGAGGAAATACAGCTGCTCAGTAGTGAGGCAAAATCTTCAGGTTCCAGAACTGTTGAATGAATTGGCAAGAGTTGTAAGGGAAAGTTTGATGAACAGAGCCTTGATTTATTAAATGAGGTGTATTTTAGTGCCAATCACGTGACTTCATTTCAGCGTAAGAATGCTTGTTTATACATAGAGATAAAATGAATCAAAGTGATTTTGAACATCCTTGTATCATATATAGAATTTATTTTGGAACATAAAAGTAATCAGCAAATATTTGTTAAACACATGTCGAATGCTAAAAACTGTAAAAAATTATAAAAGGTAAGATATAATCTTGGTCCTTGGGAAAATAAGTACTCAAGAAAAGTTAAAATATGTCATAAGTACAGGCATGATTAATAATTGCGAAATAAGTGGCAGAGCCAGTGAGTTGTCTGAGTTCAAAGGACATAGTAAAGATTCTGGGCTGGAATGGTCAATGAAGGGTTTGTGCGGTAGGAAAGAGACCTTGAGAGATGGATAGGATTGAAATAGGCAGAGAATTGGGACCATTTACTTGTGCAATATTTATTGAGTACCAGCTTTGTATCAGGCATTAGGGATACAGAATTTAATAAGATATATTCTCTTGGAGTGCTGGCATCTAGTGGGGGAGACATCATAGAAATAATATGATGAATTAGGTTCAGAGTGCTTTTGGACAAGAAATTGACTCTTTTACTTGGAGAGAAAGCATCACTGAGATGATAATGTTTTGAGGTAGGGCTTGAAGGGTGAGTAGAATTCCTCCAGGCAGACAGTAAAGCTGGCATTGAGAAAATATTTTCTGATAGCAGTAGCATAAAGGCAGGAGTTTGAAAAAAGCGTGAATTACGTGGCAGTAGTGTGTAAAGTGTTTGGCAAGGAGTGGCAGGAAGTGAAGCTGGAAAGAATCTTTCCTATGCAAGTTGAGAAGCTGGAACTTAAGCTAGTAAGCAGTATAGTCTCTCAATGATTAAGAACATTGGGTTCTAGAGTCAGACTGCCTAGGTTTGAATCCTAGCTCTACTACTTGTTAACTCTCTCAATTTGAACAAGATACTTAACATCCCCCAACCTTAGTTTTCTCATGTATAAAATGGAGTTAAAGTATTATCATGGGATGTTTGTGAGGATTAGTGTAGACAGTACATGCAAAGTATAAACTATGGTGTCTGCCTGGCACGTGATAAGCACTCCACCAATCACAGCCATCACCATTATTATTATTGAAGGTTTCAAAGTAGAAGAATGACCCAAGATTTTGGTTTTTGAAAGCTAAACCATAGTATTATGTGGAATGAATTGTTAGGTAGGGAAGGGCATGAAGCAGGGTGTCTGCCTAGAAAATTAATGGAGTAATCCGGGTGAAAGATGACCAATGCATGAATTGAAGAAGGAAAGGAGAGAAACCAGATATAACAGCTTCTGAATGCTGTTAGGAAAAGGTAGAGTCTATTTGATCTCAGTGATTGGAATAAAACAGATGGGAGGGCAAAACTTTTTAAGGGAATAAATCAGATTAATTTTGCTTTGGGGATTAATTGAATTGGCATTTGTGGTAGGATGTAAAGGTTGGAATGATGTGTAAAAGACTGAAAAGGATCAAATTGAGAATGGCCTTGAAAATAAGATTCAGGATTTTCTTTTTCTTTATTCTTTAGGCATTAAAACACTCCCCCAAATTTTTAGTGGGTTAATCTAATTGGGCATTGTATAATCAGAGGGGAAGAAGAGTAGAAATTTTAAGATTTTCCCAGTGAACAAGGTGATAAATAATTGAATTAGCTTTGCAGCAATGGAGATGAAAGAAAATGAGGATTTGAAGATTCAATAGGACTTAGTGTCCAAAAGAGAGCAGTGATACCAAAATTTTAAGTCTGAGTGGCAGAAAATGGTGATATCATTTCAAAAATAAGGAACCATTTGTATTCAAAGAACCACCATCAGTTAAGAGGCCTATGGGATACAGTGACACTTTAAAGGCAATTCTGTTAGATGAATTGAATCTTTCCTTAGAACATTTGGCCAACCCATGTTTCCAATCTTGGCAAGTGAATGGTTATATCATTTTTTCATGATGTCGAGCCTTTTGATAACCCTACCAGTCAGAAGAGAATCATCATTGTGCTGGTATAAGGTATTAGGGACCTCAGTTTCAGTCTAAGCTTTACCTATTACTAGTTAAAACTCCTTGGGCAAAGCACTTAACGTCTCTGATGTTACCACATATACCACATTTGCAAAACTGAGATAAAACTTGCCTTACCAAATTCACAGAAGAATGTTTCTGATAATCACATGGGGTTATGTATGTGAAAGTACTTTGCCAACTGTAGATAAAGAACTATATCTTGTCATTGCTTCATAAATTAGTATCAAGATATATGGGATATCATAAGTTCAGTAGATATTAGTATCTGTGTTCTAATCAGTAGGTATTTAGAGATGAAAAACATAGCTATCTCCTTTCGAGGAGCTCATATACTGGTAGGGGATACAGATCTTTACAGTACAATTGATAAAGTGCTATTCTGTAACTGTACATTATATGCCGTGCTATGGACCATAAAGAAGGGACACATTAACCTAAGCTGGGAAGATCAAGAAATTTTCAAGAAAAGGAATATGTGAAAAGAGGGTTTAAAACAAGGAGGAGTTAGACAAAGAAAGGGAAAGATAGCATCCTCTCAAAAAGCAAATAAGACTTGCGAAGTACAGAGAAGATTGACATAGTTTAAGAAATGAAGATAAAGTGTCTGGAGTATAGCCGTCTCTGGAATATGAGGTAGTAGCAGAAGATGAATTTAAGCAGGAGCCAGATCATAAGGAATCTCATATGCCATGCTAAGGTAAAGAATTATGATATTACATATTGAAGCCAGTCTTGAAGCAGGAGAATGTTGAGATTTGAAGAGTACTCTGTATTGTGGAGCATGGGCAAAATTGAGATGAAAATAATTCTAGAAAAAAATGAAGTTTTTATTGAATATCTCTGTGAACCAAAGGGACGAAACAGATTGGAGAGTTATTTAGGACCTATTGACTATGTAGAGTGAGAAAGAGGGAGATGTCCAGGATCATGGTTTAGAGGGAAAGACTATATATTTGATTTTGGGCATGTTAATTTGCAATCTCTTGGAACATCTAAGGGGAGAAATTTGATAGTTGAATATGGATCTGGTGTTCAAGGGCAAGTCTGTACTGAAGTGATCTGTTTGGGAATCCTCAAAACATAGGTGCTAGTTTAAGCTGTCGATATGAATGAAATCACTGATTCAGGGTAGTATGTCAGAAGAGGGCCAAGGACAGAACCCTAGGGCACACAGACATTATAGAAACAAAAAAGCACTAGAAGACCATGAAATAGGCCAGTTCAGTATATATGAGAAGAAAACCATGTGAATGATTTCAAGAATCCAAGGGAGGAGAGGGTTACAATGTAGAGGAATGAGAACAGAAGTCAGCTGAGGAAAATGGATAAAAAGTTAGGATATCTGTTGTAGGCTACTCTTCTAAGAAGCATAGTTATCAAAATAAGGGTTATTTATAGCAGAAATTAAAGAGATGAGGAGTAAGGGTTGCTTGTTTTAATTGTTTTTGAGATTGCAGATTTACCTATGCTTATCTGCTCAAAGGAAAGATCCAAAAGACAGTAGAGGTAGAAGAAGCAGAACAGGGGTATAGGGTGGGAGATGATTGAAGTGGGGAATGGAATTTAGATCACAAATAGAATGTTTGTTACAGGATAGAAGGAACACCTAAGACAGGAAGAAATGTAAAAATGGATACTGGTATAGATATGGATAAAGAAAGGCAGGAAAGTGGAGTTTAGGATAGGAAGGGCCTCAATTTTTTCTGAAATTGTATACAAAATCAGTTACTGAGAAAGGGATAAAGTGAGTGAAAAAGCTAAAGAAATGGGAGAGGACATAGACTAGAACATTTGGTAGGATTGCTGGGAAGTACCAAGGACCAGTTATTTTGGAAATCAACACTTTGTAGTAGGTGTGGGTGATTTTTTTTAAATATCTTTATTGAGAAATCGTCACACACATACAATGCATACATAGTGTACATGCAGACATGCAGTGGCTCATAAGATCATCACATAGTTGAGTATTCATCACAATGATCATTTTTAGAACATTTGCATCACTCCAGAAACAAGAAGAAAAAGCTCGTATGTCTCATACCCCTTACCCCTCCTTCTCATTGACCGCTAGTATTTGAATCTACCCGTTTTTATGCTTTATCCCCCCTATTATTTATATATTTTTACCCTTTTTTATTTTTGACTTTTTATTGTATAGTATAGCATACATACAAAGCAAAGAAATAAGAAAGCAATAGTTTTCAAAACATTCTTCAACAAGTAGTTACAGGACAGATCCCAGAGTTTGTCACCATATGATCCTTTCAGATTTTTCATTCTAGCTGCTCCAGAATATAGAAGGCTAGAGGGCTTAAATATTTTATCATCACAGTCAACTTTTTTTCCTTCTTTTTTTTTGTGAAAAATAACATATATACAAAAAACTATAAATTTCAAAGCACGGCACCACAATTAGTTTTAGAACATATTTCAGAGTTTGACATGGGTTACAATTCCACAATTTTAGGTTTTTACTTCTAGCTGCTCTGAAATATGGAGACTAAAAGAGATATCAATGTAATGATTCAGCATTTTTTAAAATTACAAAAATTTTCTAAGTCATCTATCCATACCTTGGATAAAAGGAGGATCAATCACAAGGTTTTCACAATCACACGGTCATACTATAAAAGTTATATAGTTACACAATTGTCTTTGAGAATCAAGACCTGTAGAACAGCAGTTCAGCTAGTTCAGGTACTTTTCTCCAGCCACTCCAGTATGCCACAAACTAAAATGGGGTATCTATATAATGCATAAGAATAACTTCCAGGATAGCCTCTTGACTGCAGTCTCTCAGCCACTGATATTTTATTTTGTCTCATTTCTCTCTTCCCCCTTTTGGTCAAGAAGGCTTTCTCAATCCCATGTTGCCTGGGAGATTTACACCCCTGGGAATCATGTCCCTTGTAGAGGGGAGGGCAGTGAGTTCACCTGCGGAGTTGGCTTAAAAAGAGGGCACATCTGAGCAACAAAAGAGGTTCTCTGCAGGTGACTCTTGCTCTGGGTGATTTTTTTTTAAATTTTTATTAATAAAATCAATCAACATACAACACAAACATTCTTAATGCATGAACATTCCATACTTGGTATGCAGTCAGTGGCTCACAATATCATCACATAGTTGTATATTCATCACCATGATCATTTCTCAGAACATTTACATCACTCCAGAAAAAGAAATAAAAAAAAAAACCTCAAACGTACCCATTACTCCTCCTTCTTTTTGACCACTACCCAATTTATTTTAACATTTGTTTCCCCTATTATTTATTTATTTTTAATCCATATTTTTTACTCATCTGCCCATACTAGAGAAAAAAGGAGCATCAGAACAAGGTTTTCACAACCCCACAGTCCCTTGCGAAAGCTGTATCATTTTATAATCATTTTAAAGAAGCGTGGCTACTGGATCACAGCTCTATGGTTTCAGGCACTTCCCTATAGCCTCTCTAATACACTTTAAACTAAAAAGGGGTTATCTGTATAATGTGTAAGAATAACCTCCAGGATAACCTCTTGACTCTATTTGAAACTCTCAGCCACTGATGCTTTATTTTGTCTCATTTCTTTCTTCCCGCTTTCAGTTGAGAAGGTTTTCTCAATACTTTGATGCTGAGTTCCAGCTTGTTCTAGGATTTCTGTCCCATGCTGCTAGGGAGGTTTACATCCCTGGAGTCATGTCCCACTTAGAGAGGGGGAGGGCAGTGAGTTTGCTTGCCGTGTTGGCTGAGAGATAGGCTGCATATGAGCCACAAAAGAGGTTCTCTGGGAGTGACTCTTGGGCCTGATTTTAAGTAGGCTTAGCCTTTCCTTTGTGGGGATATGTTTCATATGGACAAACCCCAAGATTGAGGGCTCACTCTATTGATTTTGTTGTCCTCACTGCTTATGAGAATATGAGGCCTTCTCCATATGGGAAGGTTGAATTTTCCCTTTTTCTCATCACTCCCCCAAGGGGACTATGCAAATACTTTTTTATTCACTATTCAAATCACTCTGAGATTTATCAGGGCATCACTCTGGACAAACCTACAAAATCTCATGCCCTACTCAAGGTTCCATGTACTTGTGGTGTTCAATTAAACTGTCTATATAAGTTATGTTAGGAGATGCACTAGTTAAAACATAAATTTTGTGTCAAATAAACATTTTTTGCTTTAGTCTCACACATAAGTTAAAGTTTTAAAATATGAATTGCCATCTATTTTCAACACCCTGCAATATTGACATTCCTTTGTTCTTCCTCATGTAAAAACATTTTTAATAGTGTACATTTAGTCACTATTATTGTATGCTGTAGGCATTCCTAGATTATACCATCTCAGTCTTTATTGTCTGTGTTTCCTTCTGATTTCATTTGTGTCCCCAGCTCTCCTCCCTCTATCATTCTCTCATTCAGCTTCATTCAGTGTACTAACATTATTGTATTACAGTTAGGTAGTATTGTGCTATCCATTTCTGAATTTTATCCATTTTCTGAAAAACAATCTGTATCCCTTCAGCTCCATTACCCAGTACCTATCTGGGTGATTTTAATAATTTTATTTTCACCACTCAGGTTTAGATGCTAACTCATCCAAGTATTGGGGATTTGCCTGTTAGGTATAATAGAAGGTCCAAGGGCAAGACGATTCATGATGTTGTTTAAAAATATGTGAATGATGGAATAGCTTCAAAATTGTAGGGAGTAAAAATAGCCAGAAGGAATTGATAAAGAGGGGCTGTCCAGGTTCTTGACATAATTAAAGAACAATGAAGAAGGAAGAAGAAGTGAAACTGGAAAGATAGGAGGTTTTGATCATGGAGTGAGAGATTGGCGTTCAAGATTTCAGAGGTAAAGCTGTAATTATGACCAAGGCTGTGAGGAGTTGAAGTGTAGTAGAATTCAGGCTTCTCAGTTCTTAAGTTTGGAATAATCACAGAAGTGAATAATGATGGTGTGGGACTTAGAGTGGAGAAGGCTTATGACCCAGGAACTTGAATTTAGGATAAATGTGAGAGAGGACCAGAAGTTCAGTAGATGATATGGACAAGAGTAAATTAGCTAGAAGACATGGACCCCACAGGAGGAGGCACTGTTTTTTTCAGGGGAGTGATGAAGTGGACCTAGTAACTGCTAAAAGAAATCTGAAATCTCTGCTGAGAGTAGTGGGTTGTGGAAGAATGAGCAGTGACTACTTTGAAAAGATTGGGATGTAGTATCTTTCAGAGCAACCAAGTTTTAATTAAGCTAGGGAGATGAAGGTAGCATTTTCTGAAGGACTAGAGTGTGTGAGTATGTGTGTAGGAAGGAAGGAGTGGATTTATTAATTTTTTTTAGTCTTAAAATGGGAATTCTAGATGGCTCAGTGAAAATGATTGGGAGGGGAGAAAACAGCCAGAGAATGGCATGGAGTGAGGGAAAGAAATACAGAACAAAATTCAGAAGTATAGGTGACAGGAGGAACTTTATTTTTGTATAGTTGACAGGGATAACTATGATGGGAAACATGGAATTAACTGACCTCACGCATCTGAATGATACTTTGGAGTTAAGTTTTTCAGGTTGCTCCGACTGCACCCCAATTGGTTTCGGAGACCTCTTAGGGCCGAATAAGCTTTACCTCTGATATGATAGTGTGAAGCCTTTACTTGAAGTAAAGTAGTCGAAGTATAGCATTGGTTGAATTCCAGTATTTCTTATCCAATGATAGAATCAGTAAGAGGGTTTCTGTACCACCCAATCGTGATCAATCGGTGTCTCTGGTTTATATTTTTAACTTCTTAAATTAAAATTTTATTAGGCCTGGATTTTTAGCTACTAAACAAGAAATGTAAGTGAAAATACCTTGTGAATGTTATTAATAGCTATACAGATATGTCCTTCATCCAAAGTTTGAGTGAAAGGAAAATTTTCGACAGAGCAGTTTGGTCAAAACATATATTGCTTTATCAGGTTTTACTAGAATTGGTGATTTGGGTGCCCTTGAAGTGATTTTGTAGTTCTTTCGGTTGTCCTGGCCAGTTCTCCATTACTGCTTTTCAGTTATTGGTCATTTACATTTGATCTGGTTTTTCCTTATCACTAATATAAGAAAGTAGGAAAAATAGTCCAAAACTAAAGAGAAAAAATAGAGGGAAAACCCTGGAAGAACACATAAAAAAGAAAAACTCCTTTCAATGCCCGAAAATTAGAGAAATGGACTTTAAAATGCCTTAGAAGTTGCAAAACAATATTGTAGTTAAGAATATTAATATTTAAAATAAACAATAAGGGGAGCAAATAAAATTTAAAATAAATTGAGTAGATTGAAATACTATTGATCAATGAAAGGGAGTAGTAAGGGGTATAGAAAAAAAATGGGAACAAAGCTTAAAATATATGGGTTAGAGACTTCCGGAGAAGATGGCGGCTTAGTAAGACGCGCAGGTCTTAGTTCCTCCTCCAGAAAAGCAACTAAAGAAACAGAAACAATACAAAACAGCTCCCGGAGCCACGACAGAGACCAAAAAGACAGCGTACCCCATTCTGGAACGGCTAAACGGGCAGGGAGAATCCGCTGCGGTAAGATACTCGAGGGGCGCGTGTTTTCCCGGCCGGGGCGGCTGGCTACTGGGGTCCCCTCCATGCCCGTGGCTTCCCGGTCTGACTGGGAATGTTGGATAGCGGGGCCCTCCCGCCACCCTTGGCGTCTCGGGCCAGCTGGGCAATTTGGACCAGCACTCCCCCAAGCCGCGGCGGCCGGCGACCCCCCCCTCCACGCGCGGTTTCCCGGGCCGACTGCAAGATTCGGATTGGCAAGTTAAAGGAGCCACAGCATCTTTTACTGGTGGGCCCCGCAGACAGACGAGCACCACGAGCGCCACCTACTGGGCAGGAAAAGAAAAACAGAGCCCAGAGATTTCACAGAAAAACCTTTCAACCAGCCGGGTCCCACACCCAGGGAAATCTGATCAAATGCCCAGACACCAGCAGAAAATAATGGATGACGCTCGGAAAATTGAAGATATGGCCCAGTCAAAGGAGCAAACCAATAGTTCAAATGAGATACAGGAGCTGAGACAACTAATGCTGAATATACGAACAGAAATGGAAAAACTCTTCAAAAACCAAATTAATAAATTGAGGGAGGACATGAAGAAGACATGGGCTGAACAAAAAGAAGAAATAGAAAATCTGAAAAAACAAATCACAGAACTTATGGGAGTGAAGGACAAAGAAGAAAAAATGGAAAAAACAATGGATACCTACAATGGTAGATCTAAAGAGACAGAAGCTACAATTAGTGAACTGGAGGATGGAACATCTGAATTCCAAAAAGAAACAGAAACTATCGGGAAAAGAATGGAAAAACTTGATCAGGGGATCAGGGAACTGAATGACAATATGAAGCGCACAAATATACGTGTTGTGGGTGTCCCAGAAGGAGAAGAGAAGGGAAAAGGAGGAGAAAAACTAATGGAAGAAATTATCACTGAAAATTTCCCAACTCTTATGAAAGACCTAAATTTACAGATCCAAGAAGTGCAGCACACCCCAAAGAGAATAGACCCAAATAGGCGTTCTCCAAAACACTTACTAGTTAGAATGTCAGAGGTCAAAGAGAAAGAGAGGATCTTGAAAGCAGCAAGAGAAAAACAATCTGTCACATACAAGGGAAACCCAATAAGACTATGTGTAGATTTCTCAGCAGAAACCATGGAAGCTAGAAGACAGTGGGATGATATATTTAAATTACTAAAAGAGAAAAACTGCCAACCAAGACTTCTATATCCAGCAAAATTGTCCTTCAAAAATGAAGGAGAAATTAAAACATTTGTAGACAAAAAGTCACTGAGAGAATTTGTGACCAAGAGACCAGCTCTGCAAGAAATACTAAAGGGAACACTAGAGTCAGATACGAAAAGACAGAAGAGAGAGGTATGGAGCAAAGTGTAGAAAGAAGGAAAATCAGATATGATATATATAATACAAAAGGCAAAATGTTAGAGGAAAATATTATCCAAACAGTAATAACACTAAAAGTTAATGGACTGAATTTCCCAATCAAAAGACATAGAATGGCAGAATGGATTACGACCCAGCAATACCACTGCTAGGTATCTACTCAAAGGACTTAAGGGCAAAGACACAGACGGACATTTGCACACCAGTGTTTATAGCAGCATTATCTACAATTGCAAAGAGATGGAAACAGCCAAAATGTCCATCAACAGACGAGTGGCTAAACAAACTGTGGCGTATACCTACGATGGAATATTATGCAGCTTTAAGACAGACTAAACTTATGAAGCATGTAATAACATAAGATGGACCTAGAGAACATTATGCTGAGTGAGTCTAGCCAAAAACTAAAAGACAAATACTGTATGATCCCACTGATGTGAACCGACATTCGAGAATCAGCTTGGAATATGTCATTGGTAACAGAGACCAGCAGGAGTTAGAAACAGGGTAAGATAATGGGTAATTGGAGCTGAAGGGATACAGACTGTGCAACAGGACTAGATACAAAAACTCAAAAATGGACAGCACAATAATACCTAAGTGTAATGTAACTATGTTGGAACGCTGAATGAAGCTGCACCTGAAATATGGTTTTTTGTTTGCTTGTTTGTTTGTTTGTATCTTTTGTTTTTGTTTTTTTCTTTTTCCTTTTATATATATATATATTTTTTATTAGTATTATTTTCTCTTCTCTATATTAACATTCTCTAACTTTTTCTGCTGTTTTGCTAGTTCTTTTCCTAAATCGATGCAAATGTACTAAGAAATGATGATCATACATCTATGTGATGATACTAAGAATTACTGAGTGCATGTGTAGAATGGAATGATTTCTAAATGTTGTGTTAATTTCTTTTCTTTTTTTTTGATTAATAAAAAAAAATTTAAAAAAATATATGAGTTAGATGGAAATACTAGTGGTCAGTGAGAGGGAGGGATAAGGGGTATGGTAGGTATGAGTTTTTTCATTTGTTTTTCTGGAGTGATGTAAATGTTTTAAAAAATTATCATGGTGATGACTATGTTATGATATTGTGAGCCATTGATTGTACAGCATGTATGGAATGTTTGTATGTTAAGAATGTTTGTGTTTATATGTTTTTTTGTTTGTCAGTAAAAAAAGAAAAATATTAATTTTGGGTGGAAAAAATTTTGACCTCCCCTCTCCCACTGTTCTTTTCCTGTGGCCAACTTATTTTTTATTTTTTTGCAGTAATACAGTTTTTGTTATAGCTGTTCATTAAAATGTTTAATAAACATTTGTAAAATAAAATTTGCAAATGTTTATATATTTTTAAAAAGGTACATTTTATTGCCAGATAATAACTATTTCAGACAGAACTATGATAAGAGAAAAATATCATTTGCTCAATTTGGAGAATTTTTAAGACTAGGGTCATTGTAACTGGAAAAGTAAAAATTTGAAGCTTTTATTTGGTTAATTCACTTTCCATTTCTCTGCATTTTGAGGTGAATATTTTCTAAAGCAGAAAATTATTATATTTCAGTGATGGCCAACTTATTTTAAGTCAAATTCTATTTGGTCAGTTTTCTTTTACCTGGTTGGAATACCTGTGCAGCTTTTTCCAGCTGCCAAACAGCATTATTCATGTCCTTTTTTTCTTATGTTCTTGTTTTGAAATATAAAAATATGCCTTGAGTTTAAAAGAAGTGAGAAAGTATGTGTCTACAAATAACTAATGCATGGGCATGGAGTCAGCATCTACTTTTTTGTTTGTTTCAGGTGAAAAAGGGTTGACTCTTCATTCAAAAAGGGTCAGTTCCTTTTTGTGATTTGTAATGAAGCATGCACAGCAAACATGAAAACATGCAGTACAACTCATGTCTGGCTGAGGGGGGTGGAGGGTTCCTGGGTTTTTTTTTTTTTTTTTTTTAGGGGGGGGGTTGTTTAGGAGAATCTGTGTTTTGAACAGAATTCAATCATGAATGAAATTATGTTGTTGATTGTTGGGAAGTATATTTGGTCTAGGATGCAGTAGCCTAAATCAAATAGTATGTCTTTTTTTCTATCTCTGGAATAGAGTGATAAAAAGATTTTCTTGGCCTGATGACAAAAATAATATCCTATCTTAATATCAGGAATTTATGCTTAAGAAATATTTAACCTAATTTCAGTAATGTCACCAAAGCTACTTTTGGCTTGTTTAATAATGAATTCGTTAATTCTGTTTTTAAACAATTGTTTTACTGATGGGACATGTTTGGTTATAGCATGTATAATGGTTTGTTTAATCTTCGGTTAGGAAAAACATTTTAACTGAAGTTTTAGTTTTGTTAAAATATAGACATAATTTGTTTTGGAGAACAAAATGAATTTTAATGCCTTGAACTAGGTTCAGTAGAAAGTCATGGGTATAAATGTGTTTCTAATGAAGAGAAAATAAGCAAGTTCAAGTTTTGTGTTACTGAGCATCAAAAAATGTTTTAAAAAGACAGAAGGGAGTAGTGATTTCAAAGTCTTTTTTTTTTTATTATTGTGAAATAATATAACATATATACAAAAAAGCGATAAATTTCTGAGTACATTTTAACAAATAGTTATAGAACAGATTTTAAAGTTTGGTATGGGTTACAGTTCCACGATTTTTCATCTTTTCTTCTAACTGCTCCAAGACACTGGAGACCAACAGAAATATCAATAAAATGATTCAGCAGTTATATGCATTTGTTAAATCCTATCTTCTCTGTTATACACTTCTTTCTCTTTAAATACATATATATAGATAATAGCAGTAAATTTCAAACTGCATCACAACAATTAGTTGTAGAAAAGATTTCAGAGTTTGGTATGGTTTACAGTTCTGCAAATTTTGGATTTTTATTTATAGCTGCTCTAAGGTACTGCGGGCTAAAAGAAATATCAGTATAATGATTCAGCACATACTCATCTGTTAAACCCAACTTTCACTGTATAACCCCACCAATACCCTTGATCTTTGTTCCACTCTTTAGGGGTATTTGGGTTATGCCTATTCTAATGTTTTCATGTTGGAAGGGACTATCAGTGATTTCGAAGTTTTTTACAAATGGCTGACATCCCTCTGACTTAGTTGTTATCTCATGTCTGTGATTGAGTTCTTTAAATATTTTTTGCCTAGTATGAGAAATGATTATTCCTTGTTAGGTAATTGATAGAATTCTAACCTAGTCCCCTTTTTTTGTTACTTTAAGTTAAAATGTGAAGGAGCCATTGGTTCTATACATTTCCAGGTTTCTATATAATAATTGATAATTGCAATGATGACCCTGAAATATCATGAAAATACTTTATATTATATACCTGATATAACAGGAATTTTTTTTTCTGAGTTTTCTTTTTCAGAATAAAGGGAGTTGCCTTATATTTGAGACTGTACATATAACCCTTTTTTTTAAATTGTGAAAAATAACATATATACAAAAAAGTGTTAAATTTCAAAGTAGACCACAACAATTATTTGTAGAACAGATTTCAGAGTTTGGTATGGGTTACAGTTCCCCAATTTTAGGTTTTTCCTTCTAGTTGCTCTGAGACACTGGAGACTAAAAGAAATATCAATATAGTGATTCAGCAATCATACTCATTTGTTAAATCCTATCTTTTCTGTTATAACTCAGCCTTCTCTTTTGATCTTTCTCCCAATCTTTAGGGGTATTTGGGCTAAGCCCATTTCTAACTTTTTCACATTGGAAAGGGCTGTTGATAATATAGGATAGGGGGATGGAACTAGTAGATGTTCTGGAGAGGCTGGCCGCTCTGTGTTTCAGGACTTATCTAGCCTAGGAACCCATCTGGAGATTGTAGGTTTCTGGAAAGTAATCATAGTGCATGCAATCTTTGCAGAATCTCAGATAAAACCCTATGAGTTCTTTAGGGTTGACAAGAATGGTTTTGGTTAGGTTTTGCAAACCGTGTTAGTAGCAATATCTAGCGGAAGCTTGCATAAGAACACCCTCCAGAGTAGCCTCTCGACTCTGTTTGAACTCTCTCAGCCACTGATACCTTATTTGTTACAATTCTTCTCCCTCTTTTGGTCAGGAAGGCATAGTTGATTCCACAGTGCCAGGGCCAGGCTCATCCCTGGGATTCATATCCCACATTGGCAGGGAGACTTTTACTCCATGTCCAATGGAGGGCTGAGGGTAATGGTTTTCCCTACAGAGTTGGGCTTAGAGAGACAGAGAGGTCATATCTGAGCAACAAAAGAGGTCCTCTGGAAGTAACTGTTAGGTGTAACTATACAGTAGACTAAGTTGCTCTGCTATAGAAATAAGCTTCTTGAGAGCAAGCCTCAAGATCAAGGCCTACTAACTTGGGAGTCCCTAATGTTCGGGAGTCCCTAACCCAGTATCAGGGTTTTCCTGGTGGTAAAATGCAATACTTCCATGTTTTCTCTCCTATCCCTCAAGGGACTTTGCCAGTACTCTTTAATTACCTCGTCAGCATACTCTGGGATGTATCTGGGCATTACATTAAGCTATACAGAATTACAAGCCCTCATTCCCATCCCAGGCTCCATGTGTTTGGGTTGCTTAAATGATCTATCCAGACAGGTTGAGTTAGATTATGTACTAAAGAAAATTTAGATTCTGGACAAAATAAACCTTTCTTCCTTTGGTCTCATAGAGTAGGTGAAGTTCTAAAATACAATGTCTTCCTTGTCCCCGTATTTTTTTTTTTTTAAGACTTTTATTGATAAATCTTCACATACATAACATCCCCGACATGGTATATAATCAGTGGCTCACAATATCATCACATAATTGTGTATTCATCACCATGATCATATTTTAGAACATTTTCATCACTCCAGAAAAAGAAATAAAAAGAAAAAAACCCTCATACATACCATACCCTTTACCCCTTCCTGTCATTAACCACTGGTATTTCCATCTACCCAATTTATTTCACCCTTTGTCTGTCTTATTTTTAATTTATTCTTTATCCATATATTTTTAGTTATCCATACCCTGGTTAAAAGGAGCAACAGATACAAAGTTTTCTCAATCCCACAGTTACATTGTAAAACTTATATCTTTATACAGTCATCTTCAAGGATCAAGGCTACTGAGCACAGCTCAACAATTTCAGGTGTTTCCCTCCAACCACTTCAATACACCATAAACTAAAAGGGGATGTCTATATAATACATAACAGTAACCTCCAGGATAATCTCTTGACTCTATTTGAAATCTCTCAGCTACTGAAACTTTATTTTGTCTTATTTCTCTCTTCCCGCATTTGGTTAAGAAGGCTTTCTCAGTCTCATGATGCTGGGTCCTGCTTCTTCCTAGGAGTTCTATCCCACGTTACTGGGGAGATTTACGTGCCTGGGAGTCATGTCCCACATATCGTTGCCCCTGTATTCTGATTTACCTTAGTCCCGACCTAATCGGCTTCATTCTTCTATCTAATTGAAGCCTGATCTCTTTTTCAATTTTTTAAACAGTTGTATGTGGTAATGCTGACTTTCAGAAGTATAGAACTCCTACTCTGATTCTTAGGTGTCACACAGGTGACTTTTGGGTGAACCCAAACTTTCAGGGAAATAACCAGGTTATACATACTTAGCACAGCCCCTCAAAATCTAGAAATAACAATTACCACCATAGACTAAATGTGATTGCTATAAAAGTTACAGTCTAGGCTCAAATTTGCTTATAAATACTTTCTTGTACATACACTCTTACTAAAAATTTTTCTGTTGGTTCATTTCGAAAAACAAAGCACTTATAAATAGTCAAATGTGATTACTTTGTATAAATCATAAATATTCACTACCGGAGAGGAAAAAGCTAACTATTGCATTATTGGGCAAATGGCAACTTGTGGTTTGAGATAAATTTGCAGTACCTTTTTTTTTTCACCTTAAAAGTTTTATTTTATTTATTTTCCTGGTAAGATGGACATTAGAGTAAACCTCTGTTGCATATCATGTTGAAAACAATGACCATGACTGAGTGCTCACTGGATGGCAACTGATTACTCGTTTCATTTGCGCTTCGTAATAACCTCATGTGGCCGGTGTGCTTATATATCCTCAATTATATATGATGGACTGAAGCTTAAAGAGTTAAGAAATGTGCCTGATGTCATACAATAAGTGGCAAAAACCAGGATTCAGTGTTTATAATCGTATGCTATTTGAATCTGATTACATTTTGTGAAGATTCATAGATTGACAACTTACTCTTCTGACATTGCCCTCTACTTACCCTTTAGTCATAATGGATTGTACTAAGATTCCCAAAGCAGAGGCATTCCAGGTGACTAATATGGCATTATATATACAGTGCTTCTCACAATTTAATGTGCATACAAATCACCTGAGGATCTTATTAAAAATGCAGATTCTCATTCTGTAGCTCTGGGGTGCATCCAAAGATTCTGCATTTTAACAGGCTCCCAGGTAATGAAAATACTGCTAGTCCAAGGACCTCATTTTCAGTAGCAAGAGCGTGTAAGAAAAGAGTAGCCTGTGTGAGAGGACCTGGAAAAGAGTCTCAGCCAGATAGCAATTGAGTTTTTCTTTTTACAAAGTCCCCTAAAATTTTCTCATTTGTAAAATATGGGCAGTAATAACAAACTTGCCTACCTCATAGAACTGTTTTGATGATCAAATTAGATAGTGCTTTATAAAGTGCTATCATCATTAACCCGAAGCTCAAACTGCTTCAGTTCAAAAGCCCTGAAGCCTAAATTTGCAGTACATTTTATACATATTTAAAATGCTGTATCTCTTCCTGGCCCATGCACTTCTACCCCATCCCCCCAAAAAAAGTCAGCAAAGTCACTTGGAAAGAGAATGAAATGTGACTGCCACCATACAGCATTAAAAAAAAAAAAGGTGTTTCTCAAACAACTTAGATCAACGTGAACATGATTTGCTTTTGAAAAATGTGTTCGGTAACTCGAAAACTGTCTCTAATGATAAGGTATACATTGATGTTGAAGATGTGCATCAAGATTATGAATGAAAGTTTTGTGAAACATGAATGTAGAGAAAAAGCAGTATTTCTAAATTATCGTGATTTATTGTTATTTTAAATCTATATGTGTACATAAATCAATTTAAATTTTATAAGTAAGAATTTTGTTATTTTATCTATATCCCTGAAAGTTTATGTTCAAGTTGGCTAGAAAGCATTGTTTTATATGTTGTTATTAGGAATATAGTGGGTGACCTTTTGTTTGAGATCTTTCTTTTTTGTTTTTTAATTCATTCCTCTAATAACTCTCAATGAAGAACATGTTATTATCTGGAGAAAAGAAAGCTTTTTTTAAAAATATTTTTATTGTAAACAACAAACAAACATTCTTGACATATAAACATTTTTGACATGGTTATAATCAGTGACTCACAATATCATCACATAGTTGTGTATTCATCACCATGATCATTTTTTTTTGAACATTTGCATTTCTCCAGCATAAGAAAGAAGAAAAAACTCATACATGCCATCCCCTTACCCCTCCCTCTCATTGACCACTACTGTTTCAATCTGCTCAGTTTATTTTAACCTTTGTTTTCCCTATTATTTATTTCTTATCCATGTTTTTTTACATCTGTCCATACCATAAATTAAAGGAGCATCAAATACAAGGTTTTCACAATCACACAGTCACACTGTAAAAGCTATATCACTATACAATCATGAGATCTCTTTCTTATTCAGGTTTATGTGTTATTAAATTGTATTTATTGTACTACATTTAAGGTGAAGAAGTATGTAGTAAATTTTGAGTGTTCAGCCAAAAAATGTTTTAGCTTAAAGAGATAAGCTTTAGTTATCTGGAAAAAACTTATTATTTTATGAGACAATTCATTCCTTTAATAATTCTCAATGACAAGCATGTTATTACATGAAAAGAAAGCTCTTTTAAAATTAGCACCTATTATATGTTGAGTATTCCTCTAAACAAATGATGAAGAAACAAAACTTCTGCTTTTCAGTTTTTACTCTGATTTTTCTAGGTCGTTGATCATTTTTATGTTAAAATGTCAATGATTTATTTTTTATTAATTTAAAAAATTGCAGCTGTCCCTTTCCCCCCAACACATCGCTTGACATCTGAAGAAGTATTTGATATGGATGGGACACCAAGAGTTGATGTTTTGAAGAACCACTTAGTGAAAGAAGGTCGTGTAGATGAAGAAATTGCACTTAGAATTATCAATGAGGGTGCTGCCATCCTTCGGAGAGAGAAAACCATGATAGAAGTAGAAGCTCCAATTACAGGTACCATGCAATTTATGTTTTAGATACCATTGTTATTATACCATTAGTTAGTTGCTTGGATATAAAGCACTTTCTTCTTTAGTTGTATCTTATACTAAGTTAATATTACATGGACATTATATTGAATTTCCTAATTATTTTCTGTAATTTTGGTAGTTTTTGCCCATTTTTAGTGAATAAACATGATTCTAAATAATTTGATTTGAGGAAGTTAGTCTAATATGCTCTTGTGAAGGTTTCATTAGTTGTGTTGGCCAAATTTCAGTTTGATTCAACAAGAACTTATTTACTATGCTTTCAATTATATGAGACAAATGCCTCAATGTCATGTAAGATACTAAAGGTTTAGATCTTTTAGAGATTAACAGAAAGTATTGAGTTAGAATGGAGACTACTGCACCATTGTAATTTTGTCATCTTAAAACTAAAATAGAGTTTTGACTTCTTTAAGAGAGGGGCTTTATAAATTTAGGTGAAAATTTTATCACATCACAAATTTCATTATTTCTTGACATCTTGTTCTAGATCTTGAGCACGAGTAGTTGTTTATACATCATCTCTTTTGTGACTCTTCATAGACCATTCCTTCTCGACATTTCTTGTTACCATTTGCACTCTCTCTCTTGTGTAAAAGAACTTAGAATTTAAGTAAAATTTACTATTTCAGAGTGTTTTTTTTTTTCCATATCTAATAATCTTCTTGTTTCAGTGTGTGGTGACATCCATGGCCAATTTTTTGATCTGATGAAACTTTTTGAAGTTGGAGGATCACCTGCTAATACACGATACCTTTTTCTTGGTGATTATGTGGACAGAGGTTATTTTAGTATAGAGGTAATAATCATATACTGTCATTTAATTTGCTGTTAAATGTTAGCATAGATGATTTCCATTAATTCCTAGTAAGATAAGATCATTAAGATACCTGCACTTTGTTCTTTTTAATACCTCTGCATATTCTGAAGTTTTTAGAAGGAGCCACTATTTCCTCTTCTTTCAAATCATTTCGTTTATTTCTTTGTATTACTGTGGTTATATAATTATAATTGCCATTTTTCCCATTGGAAACCATAAATAGACTGAGAGGGTCTTTACTGACCTGTTATGTAGTGGCACTTAAGGATCTATTGCTACTTATCTCTCTTGTCCCAGGACATTAACACATGTGAAAAAAAGATTAGTTGAATTCCCTCCATTTAAATAAATCATATTATGATGCTTTTATTGTTTACGCCCTAGTGTTCCTCATATGTAGCTAAGACCCAGATATTTATATGCAGTCTCCGTGTGTTTTGAAAGAATTCATTGCTTTGAAAAACTTGAGACTATTTTTTTCTTTTGCTCCTTTTTTCCCCTAATTATCTAAATAAAATATGATATAGAACAGTCTGTATTGTTTATATATATATATATATATCTTTTTTCAAAATGTAAATGGAACCATACTATAATACTGTTTTGTAACTTAGATTTTTCATATGTCCCTGTACTGTGAATGGCTTTCCAAGTCAGTGAATATAAATCTACAACATTGTTTTTCCCATTTAATTAATATTTATTCAGTAGAGGGTGTATTAAAAACTTATAAATCTGAGAACTCAACTATACATGTATTAGGGTGACAGGATATTCAGTTTTCAACATATACGTAGGATAGGTACAGCATTATTTTTAATAGTTGCATTGTGTTCCATCAAATAAAGGAACCAAAATTAATTTAATCACTGTTTTATGTTAGATACTTAGGGTTTTCTCGTTTGTGTTTTTTTGTTGTTGTTGTTAAAAATGATGTTTCACAAAATTGTGTGTACATTTTAATTTTAACTACGTTAAAGTAGCTCTGCCTAAGAAAAACAATAAAAATTAAAGACATTTAAAAAAATGATGTTTCAGTAAGCCATATTGTTCATACATCTTTTGCATATTTATCTAATTATTTCTGTAGGATAGATTCCTAGAGGTAGAATTGCTAGGTCAGAGCTCTACCAATAAATAGCTTTTCATAAATAAGTGTGAACATTTAATATGTGCCAAGAGTGTTCTAAGCACTTAACACGTATTGAATAATTCTCAAAACAACGCTGTGAGTTAAGTACTGTTTATTATATCCATTTTTTTGGATGAGGAAACTGAGGCTTAGAGAGGTTAAGTGATTTGCCCAAGGTCAGATTGTTAGTGATTAAGCCAGGCATTCTGACTCCAAGCCTGTGCTCTTAACCACATCTTCCAGTAGCTATTGAAGCCCTACCTGTGAATTTCCCTGCTGGTTACTGTTGTTAATACTCCCTTCTCCAGTGTTTTCAACATACCCTCCTTTCTGAGGTGTGCTAGGATTCCTAGTGGGGAAAGAAATTCAGGAGTCTCTTCACCCTGCTTTCTTTCGGAATTTTGTTATCCTGAGTTCTTCTTCCTCCCACTCATAGTTTGATTTTTAGCCTCTTCAATCTTCCCAGAATTATCTGAGGGCCTCAAAAAAACCAGAAAATAGTCTTTCCTAGCAAAAAAGTTATGGACCTTTGATGAAAATGGTAGAATTTTACAATTTTAGTCAGAAACTAAGCATGCTTTTGTGTATGTCCTTGTGTTAGAGTGTTTTGTAGCTGATTTATTTAATTCAACATTTTATTATAAAAACAATATAAAGAATCAAAAACAAGCACTAAGGACAGGTTGAGTTTATCAAGTATTTCTCTGGGTTTATTACATTTTTCTCTTGTAAATAAAATGAAGGTGTGAATTAGTTACACATTTCAATATATATAAACTGGTTAAAAATAAAGTTTTGTTTCTGTTTTTTATATGATTGAATAAACCATGTTTATTTCCAAATGAAATAGTCCTTCATTTCATTTTTTTAACCATATAAGTAAACGTGAGTCTGTACCTTTTATCTATTTAGAGAAAAGCATCTGCTGACATAAATTGTTACGCTGTTTATTTTAATATTCTTTTTATTTAAAATATTGCATTTTATTTGAATCAACTTAGATAAAATATACCTACCTTTTGTAAGGCAATATTCGTTAGTGTGGATATTAACAAAATAAGCATAAAATATGGACCATTCCTTTCATTAGGCTGCCTGGTACAATGCTTAAGACCAGAGGTTTAGAATCCTGTCTCCATTACTTACATGTTTTGGGGTTTCAGATAGGCTATTTAATTGTTCTTTGTTTCAATTTCCTCATTTGTAAAATAGAGATAATACTACATATTCTATAGGGTTGTTTAACAAGAATTATGTTGTGTTGATACAGCGTAAGTACTCAATAAATGTTAATTGCTATTATTAGTAGTAATAGTAGTAGTAGTATTTGCATGGGCAGGCACTGGGAATTGAACCCAGGTCTCTGGCATGGCAGGCGAGAACTCTACCTGCTGAGCCACTGTGGCCCACCCTAGTTGCTATTATTTTTTTTTTTTTTTTTTTTTTTAAGGAAAGACAGAGAGAAGGAAGGAAGGATAGAAGGAAGGAAGGAAGGAAGAAAGGGAAACATCTTTTTTTAAACATTTTCTTGTTTTATTGTATTCTGTTTCTCCGTTTTTTGTTACATGGGCTGGGGCCGGGAATCGAACCGAGGTCCTCCGGCATAGCAGGCAAGCACTTTGCCCGCTGAGCCACCGCGGCCCGCCCAATTTTTAACATTATTATTTTATTTACTAATATCCCTATGAAGGAAACCATTCTGCCAATTGTTTTTATAGCAAACAATCTGTAAATCTAAAGTAATTGAATAGATATTTGACTTATTCATTAAAAAAATATTTATTACTCTTCTAGTATTTGCTAGGTACTTTCCTAGGAGTAGAAGTAGAGAAGTGAATAATATGATTAAATCCCTTATTTCACAGAACTTAAAATCTGGTAAGAGACAAAGAGAGAGAAAAAGAGTAATGAGATATAAGGGTAATAGGGTTAGAAGAAAAGGAGCTAAAATCAAACAACTTGATTAAACACAAATACAAGATAAATTCATTGAAAACATTTTCTTTTTCAGTGTGTCTTATATTTATGGGTCCTGAAGATTCTATACCCAAGCACATTATTTCTCCTGAGAGGCAACCATGAATGCAGACACCTAACTGAATATTTTACTTTTAAGCAGGAATGTGAGTATTGCCAGGAGAAATGTATTTTACTTCCTTAGTATTCTTTTAGAGTACTGTCATAGTAAGAGTTATGCAGACTTTTAGTGCAACTTGTGAGAACAGATTTTGTGTCTAAAGAGATGAGCTTTGAGGAAGATTGTCAAGAGTGCTGTAGTGCTTAATGGCATTTAATTCAGAAGTTTTCGTTTCAATATTTCCTATTAAGTTCAGTTTTTACAAATATACTTAGGAACAGTTTTGAGTTTTGTATATAGTATTAATGTTAAAATTATTTTTCCTAAAAGGAAGAATAAAAATCAAAAGAAAAAAATGTTTTGTTGTTGTTACATTGGAGACTTGTCCCCCAATCTTGAGATGTTCCCATGAAGATTCTTAACAAATCATTCATCCTGTCTTCATTGCAGATAGTTTCAAGCACACTATTAATGAAATTGAAATTCCTAACCTACAAAAGTAACTGCATTTGTTCCTTAAATTATTGTAGTGGTGGTAATCTAATAGACAAAAGTGTCTATCTGATATAGAGCAGTGTTTCTTTTCTCACATTTCATACCTATGTACTTGTTATTATCTAATACTATATTGTCTTGAAGTTAAGTTCTAAAAATAAAAATAATTTCAGTTTTATTTAGACTCCAAAACATGACCCAATAAAGATCACATTAGTAGAGACTTGCAGTAAAAGGAGAAAAATACAGTAAAGGATAATGGTAGAGGTGACAAATTCATATACCTTCAAGCATGTTCATATACCTAAGTGAATATAAGAAGAGACCCGGAAAATGCTTGCTTGAACTAAAAGCAATCAAATTAAAATTTTTATTAAACCACAGTGTTAAAAAGCAGGTCTCTCAGCAGACTCTACTTTAGAATCTTCTGATTGCTCGATACAGATTTTCTCATATTTGAGTATTTGTATTAAAGCGGGAAATAGGAATTAAGCTCTTATAACTTATTAATTAATAATTAACAAATCACCCATCAAAATCCTACCAAAAACATAAAATATCCAGAAATTTAAAGATATAAAGGAACAAAGGAATGTGCATGATACCTCTTTGAAAGTAAATGGTACTTTGATTTGGATTAGGTTTTGTCTTTCTTGTGTGCCTACATTGGCTTCCCGCTTCACTGCCCATTTTAAGCATTCATTGTAGATGAAAGGAACCCCTCAGCTCCTCCAACATATGAATATGATATTTTCTTTCATTTTTTAAAAAATTGAATAGGCCTAGTATTCCTATGGTGTAGTGGTCTGGCCTGTAATGTCAATAAAGTAGTCACTAAAGTAAGTATTAAAACTACTATAACCTTAAATATAGTTCTAATTTCACCCTACTTAGCCCATAAAGGTGAAGGGTTGAGTTGTTTTTAGAAATTTGGCATTATATTTTTAGTAGTATTTATGACTATCTTCTGTATACCCAGAATAAAATTAGAGAGGACAAACATTTTGTCTTCATAATGTTAGACCTATAGCTAACATTACTTACTTTTGTTGATCCTTAATGGGAAAGATGCTATTACCCTTTTTATTTTCCCCTAAATTTATATACATTAAAATTCACTCTTTGTGGTGTTCAGTTTTATGAGTTTTCACAAATGCGTCAAGTTATCTACCACCCACAGTGATGATACAGAAAAGTTTCGTTACCCCATAAATTTCTTCTTTCTTCCTTAATAGTCCCCCATTTACCCATTCTCAGTCCTGCTATGTATTCCATTTCTGTTGTTTTCTTTACTTGGTTTTAATAATCAATTGTGTATTTATGTTTTCAAAATGATCACCTAGTAATGTAGTTTTCATTTAACTTTTTCTTTTTCTAGGTAAAATTAAATATTCAGAAAGAGTCTATGAAGCCTGTATGGAAGCTTTTGATAGCTTACCTCTTGCTGCACTTTTAAACCAACAGTTTCTTTGTGTTCACGGTGGACTTTCTCCAGAAATACACACACTGGATGACATTAGGAGAGTGAGTATATATATTTTAATTCCAAGATTGATTCCTATTTATAATACTTTGTTGGGTAGAAATCATAAGCTTCAAACTTCATTTCACTGCCAAGGCTAGGTAATGGTAAAAATTAATATTCTGATATTTTAAGGAAATATCTTCTAATCATTCTGAACAGTGTAGTATGTTCAGTATTCAATGTTGGTATCACTGTCCCATGTCCATCCCCTCCTAACTTTTGACGGATTATTTCTGTTCTTCGTTTTTCTTTTCTTTCCTTCACAGTTAGATAGATTCAAAGAACCACCTGCATTTGGACCAATGTGTGACTTGCTATGGTCCGATCCTTCTGAAGATTTTGGAAATGAAAAATCACAGGAACATTTTAGTCACAATACAGTTCGAGGATGTTCTTATTTTTATAAGTAAGGAAAAATATCCCTGATTAATCCCATTGTAGCTGTTCAAATAGCATATGCTTCATATAGAAAAGCACTGGTTTACTTAATTTACTCTGTTTTCCCCACAGCTATCCAGCAGTGTGTGAATTTTTGCAAAACAATAATTTGTTATCGATTATTAGAGCTCATGAAGCTCAAGATGCAGGGTAAGAATTCTGTTTCCCTAACCCAAATTAACACCTTAAATACAAATCATACTTAGTAACCATGATTGATGCTTTACGATGCATATTAAGCTATTTGTTTTGCAGCTATAGAATGTACAGAAAAAGTCAAACTACAGGGTTCCCTTCATTAATAACAATTTTTTCGGCACCTAATTACTTAGATGTCTACAATAATAAAGGTAAGATGTCGTTGATAAAAAAAAATTGTTAAACAACTTAGCATTTTAATTAACTTATTTTTTTAAAAGAATATAATAGAAAGGGGGCATTGTTTGAAACTGTAACAATCCAAACGCTATAAAAAATTATATGATATAAGGGAGGGGAGAAAACAAGATAAAAATCCAAAATGTGAAACTAAATCATATGTAACCATTTCACAACTTGTCATATACAAAAACTGTCTCATAAAAGAATCCTCTGAGTTAGGTACTTCAAACTAAGCCAAGCATTGTTTTCTCTAAGTCCCTTTTCTTTAATCTTCTTTCCCTTATGTTCACAAGAATGCTTTCTTGTTTGCATAAAGCTGCTGGGGCTTTGACCATTTCATTTATTTGCTCTGTCCAGTTGTTTAGTTTATCATGTTTCTTGTTTTATGTTCTCTGATCTAGGTTCTCTTTCCCTTTCCAATTCCTTATTCTTACTTCTGTGAAAATTTGTAGTTGAGCCCTCTTTGATTAATTTACTCTTACCTCCCTTCAGCAATACATTTTGTCCCTTCCTTTCTTTTACTCCTTTTCCTCCCTTTTTCTTGTATCTTTATTCTTTACCTTTTGGCTGGTGGTTTTCATTCCCTTGCCCTCCCTGCAAATATGATCTATCTGTAATAATTGGGTTTCACTGAACTTTGAACATCTATCAGTTATTGATAGATAATGCCAAAGGATCTTAACCTAGTTAAGTGTGTACCAAGGACATTGAAGATGAGATTGCATATGTTTATGTGGTTCACATTTTCAGAAGAGGAAATTAAGAGATCAGCTCCTATTCTGTCTTGACATGTCTGGAATTCAGTTGACTATGCCATAGTTTCCAGGGTCAGACTGAGTGGTGTGCCAGGAGGAAAGAACAGAAGGTTAAAGACTTCTAAAAGCGCATTTAGAGAGATGAGGTCATTGTTGATTATGGGTAATGGTGTCAGTTTAAAGGATATGCAAAATAAGAGTTTTTTTGGAAAATGGGAAGTGGTGGTTAAAAAGTAAAACGTTTGCTTTAAAATCAGACAGTAGCATTCTGGCTAATAACTTTGATAACAGAATATGCTATAAGAATGTATGCTATGTTAATTACTCAAACAGCTGTACTATAGAAGTTAACTGAATTGCTGATCGTAGAAGCTGGTATCAGTGCAGCTTCTAAGGATTATGCCAGTGCTTGAATATTCCTTTGGTTATATTGTAGTTGAAAATTCTATTTATAAAATTATATAATGAAGTTTGACTTCATTTTTGAGGAGAAGCATATCTAAGTTCTAGCTCTATATTGAAGAACACAATCTAGTGCTACATTTACCTTTCCTTCAGTACTCTAATTCCTCAACTGTGACCTCTCCTTGTCAGTATTAAAGGAGCTAGTTTTCAGTGCTCAGTTAATAACTGCTGCACTGGTTGTCCTTTCTCAGTTGGAGTTAGGAGATTAAGGATCAAATTTTTAAGACTTAGAAAAGAAACTCAAACCATTGAATCTGTCTTGTCAAAATCAAATGTCTCTTCGTAGTTCCAAGTCGGTATATAGTGTATATTATTTGAGTACGTACATGGTTTAGTTATGTTTGTAATGTTCATCCCATCCTTAGGCAATTTTCTAGATTCTTTTTTCTGTTTTATTCTAAATAAGGTCTAAAAGCTTGGTTTTAGCCTATAATTTCTGAGGGTAAATTTAAAAATATTTGTATTTCACATGGGAAGATCACTTATTCCTATCATGTTATTAAATGGAAACACATAGTAGGATTATTATTGAGTATATTAGCCAAAATCATGAATCTTAGAATTTAACAACTGCATTCATTTCTTTTCATTAAAATGAAAAAAAAAATGTAACCACATACTTATTATAATATTTACAAAGCATTTTATAATTTTAGGTGCTTCCATGTGAAATACATTCTCTGCTCTTAAAACAAACTTCTGAGGTAGCCAGTGTGGACACACTAGTAGTCCCATTTTATAAATGAGGAACAGTACATGCTATAATCTAGATTAGAAGCTGGCCCTTTTAACACAGTAAATCCATAAAATAATATAACTAGTGACTGAAATCTGTAAGTTAATTTAATATCTTAATTCAACACATTGAAACATAGAAAGATATCTGAAATTGAGATAAATATTTTACGTTGGAGTTATTTGGTTATAATATTTTCTCTTTTGAGATCTACTGGAATTTTTTTCTAAATGAAGTAAAATATTTCTTTGTAGTTTCACCAGGTTTCCCATCTTAAATGATATAAATACATTCATAAGTAAAATGATTATATTGGTATTTTTGCTTTCTTACCATTCAGCTATCTTTTTCAGGTTTCCTGCAACTGAAAAGACCCTCTTAAATTCCTTCAACTTGTTTAAACTTTTAAACCTAGAAAATTGCTTATTTCCATCCTGTGTTTCCTCTAAAAGTTAAGTTTTCACAATTTTGGATTTAGTAAAACTGTATAATCATTGGATTGTAAATAAAAGCAAATGAGGAAAGAATCTGGAAAATCAATAAAGAGTGAAGATCTGACTGTTGTTTTATATAAAGGTGTATTATATAAAATGTATTGAAAACAAATAGCATGTTATTACTAGAAACTAGTTCCTACCTCCCTTTACCGTCCCTGATTCCACACATCCCCTGACCCCTCTCTCCCCAAAAGATATTTTTCTACTTTTATGTGTTTTATACATTTTGTTCTAAAGACAAATTTTTACATTGACATTCAAACTTATCTTGCAGCTGCTGTATTAAAGTATGAAAATAATGTGATGAATATTCGGCAGTTTAACTGTTCTCCACACCCTTATTGGTTGCCCAATTTTATGGATGTCTTCACATGGTCTTTACCATTTGTTGGAGAAAAAGGTATGATTTTTGTTTAAAAAACAAGCTATTGTTTTATTCCTGTTACATTTACTCCAGTTTACTATCACAGGCCAATGCTTGCTAGAGGAAACTCAAATCTAGTTTTACTGTGTGTTCAGCTGTACTTGTGTCAGTGAGTGTGGATATGAGAGCCTCATAGATATTTTAGTTAGCTTTTTTTTTCAGCCCCCAAGTGAGGATGTCTAGGGATATGGGAGAAGACTTATAAATAGCCCCAATGTTGTCTTCAGCTGTTGGTTTTCTTTTTTTCTTTAGCCTAAATCTTTTATGAAGGAATAGAGGAAGAGATTTGCTTGGGAGTAGACCCTTGCATAATTTGATACCACTTTTGGAATGTCACAGCAATTCATGGGATAATTTATTTGGCATTGTTGCTCATTCTCTCTATACTATGAGAGAAATTCAGTTTTTAACCTAATATTTCTTCTCATATATATCAAAGATATGTATAGAATTTTGGTGGTGATACTTTTCTGATAATTTATTGGGATACCTATTAGCACAAATCTAATAGGCTTTTTAAGGGACATAAATACTATTAAGAAATTTTGTTTTCTTTTACTTCTAGATATTGAATCCTATAGAACTCTTAGGATTTCCTTATTTATCACATTCTTCATTTCTGTTTTAGTGGTAATTTCTGCACAACAGACATGACTATAAAACATTTTGTTCCATAGACCCCCATGTTTTTTCTCACCTCTTCCATGTTACGAAATGTTCCTTTCTGTGTGAGACTCTTCTGCCAAAGCAGATTTTGGTTCTAAAATTTAGAGTTAATATTTAAACAGTTTATGTTGCACAGGTTTTCTGCAGATTGCCTTCTGTCTTTGTCAGTTACTCAGTAGGTCCACATTAAGCTAATATGGAAATAGAATTACCACTTTAGCATTTGAGAAGGGAGCCAGTTAAGGGCATAAGGCAAGGGGTGCATTACACTTATAACCTTCTATCTTTGGGATATGAGAAATAGTTCAGTCATAGCAGCATCAAGCTAATGAGAATTTAAGAATTCATGTTGCTCATTTTCCTGCCTCCAGGCTTAACTGCAACTCAACCATTTTAATATAATGTGAATGGGGTTGGGGAATGGGGAGGATAAGGATAGGAGGAAAATGAACATTTCATAGATATCTTACTTGGTTTTCTGATGCCTCCACAATAAGGAAATACTTAATTATTACTAATTTAAATACTTAATGATATGTGTGTGAAAACAAAGAAGGAAATAATAATAGTTTTTTCCTCAACTATTACACCAATCATACCCAGGGCATCATTAAGTTTTGTTGGTTTGGTTTTTTTGTTTTTTACACCTTTTTTTTTTTGAAATACCATCAAACTTATAGGACAGTTATAAAAAGAATACAAACCCCATACAGAGTACTCTAGTATAACCCCCAGATACCCAGATCCATCAGTTTTAACATTCTACCACATTAGCTGTATCATGCAAACTATCCATCCATCGTTCTATCAGTCCATCCATCCATCCATCCATATATCTATCTACCTGCTGTTTGTAATCTATTTATCAATCTAATACCTGAATGTAGGTTATATACATCATGCTCCTTGAACCCTTAATATTGTCATGCACATTTACTAAGATTTTCCAAGAACAAGAGTATTCACTTATGTATCCCCTTTAACTGTGTTATCCAGTTCAAGATATTTAAGAATGATATGAAGTTTATAGTCTATGTTTGATTTTTTTTTTTCTTCCTTCACTGTTAGATCCTGTCCAGGGTAATGCAGTGCTTTTAATTGTCATTGTCTTTTCAGTAGCTTTTAAAAAAATTAATCCTGGGGACATATATATATATATACCACATAAATTTTCCCATTTCAGCCATACCATTCAGTGGGATTATTCACATTCAGATTATTAGAATACCCTCACCATCTTCCATTGCTAAAACTGCCCCATCTCCCAAAACAGAAACCCTACATCCATTTTGCAGGAACTCCATATTCCCCGGCCCCCTGTCTCTGGCACCCTGTACTCTGATCTCTGTTTCCATGGGCTTGCATATTCTCTGATAATTTCTTTGTAGTTACCATGGGGCTTAAATTTAATTTAATAGTGTGAATCTATAACATTCTCATTTGCTTTAATACTAACTTTAATAGTGTCACAAACTGTGTTCCCACACCCCTCTGTTCCCCCTACATTTATGTAGTTCTTGTCTTACATGTTTATATGAGTCCTAAACCACTGATTTCTCATTACATTTTAAACATTTGCCTTTTAGATCGTGTGAGAAGTACAAAGCAGTTACAAACCAAAAATAATACTAGCATTTATATTTACCCCAGGGGTTACCCTTACTAGAGATCTTTATTTCTTCATATAACTTTGATCTGATGTCTATTATCCTTTTCTTTCAATTTTTAGCATCTCTTATAGGGCTTTATTTCTTCATGTAGCTTTGATCTGATGTCTATTATCCTTTTCTTTCAATCTTTAACATCTCTTATAGGGCCAAGCTAGTGGTGATGTATTCCCTCAGCCTTGTTTATCTGAGAATGTCTTAATTTCTCCCTCATTTTTGAAAGGCAGTTTTGCCAGATCTCCACCCACCCCCACCCCCATTGACATGGATACAGTGTCCCCTCTTCCCTAAGAAACTGAGTTTTCTCATAGTCCCAGGACACTACATGTCCTATAGCTAGCAGTCCTTTGGCCTTAGGCGGCATGACTTGACTGCTCTCCCACAGCATTCAGTAAGAGAGTTTCATGAACTGCCTTCTACCCAGAGGGCAGATTCTCAGATGATGAGTCCCTTGGATCATCAACAGACAGATTGGGTTAGACATACATGCTCCCAGTATGTGAATGAGGGTTACTCTGCTTTTTCTGGAATTGGGACCATCTATCCACACTGGGATCATGGGCAGCCTGTGCACTGAGCTGGTGAGGGATAGATAATGGCCAGCCAGGGCACTAGGAGATCCTTCTGCTTTTAGTTAGCCTTTTTCTTGATTTGGCACTTAATTTTTAGTTCTTTAACTGCTTTTTTGGAATTTTGAGAAAGTTGTTTCTGCCATTTCTCACTGTTTTTTCATGGCTTGTCTAGGGACCAGGCCCTAAAGTATCTCACTCCTCCATTTTGATTGAGGCAGGGCCCACAACTTATACAGTGAACTTGTAAGTGAACTTAATAATTACGTAGTTTAACTTTTCTGGAGAGAAAAGAAGATTTAGTCTAATTTCTGTGGCTCTCTGTTAAGTAAAGATGGAGCATTGTATGTTTCTGTCAGCGTTTCCTACTTTTGAAGTCTGCTGCTAATGGTTTTTGATTCTTCTTTTGCCACTCTAAATCATGTAAGTTAGAATTACCTTTTGAACATTTTTTGTGGTTTTTCTGTGACTCCTCTAAATTATTTACACTTTTCAAAAACTGAAGCTCAAATATGACATTATATGTAAATTGAATCCTAGCCAATGTTGAGTGCAGTAAGAAAATTTTCTCAAACTTTTGCATATTTTACCATGTTGATACGTTAGTTGTTCAAAGAGCCTAAGTACTTGCTCATTCTAATGAAAATTTTCTTTTAGTATGAGAAACAGCATCTCATTTGTTCTGTTTCCAAAAACCAGTTTGTATTTGATCTATTTGATCTAATATCTAGTCACTAACCTAGCCCAGAAGCTTCCTGAGAGCCTGGGTTAGCCCTGAAGTTTAGGTGAAAGCAGTGTTTAGTAACCTGTTTATTAAAGTACCCCTTATCTTTTTTTTGAGAACCCCCTTTATACTTTATTTATTGTTTCTTCACATTCTCATGTTGGAAAATTTCCAATAAATGCATAATGTAATACAGCAATTAATGTAATATGAGTAATGTAATATGTAGTATATGTACTTACATATAATGAATGCCTGTATATTTATTACTCAGCTTTAACAATTATCAAATCATGTCCAAAATGATTTCATTTGTATTCCCATCTACTGCACTTCTCCACCCTCAATTAATTTGAAGCAAATCTCAGCTATCATTTTTTTTCATCCATTAATACTTCAGAATGTATTTCTAGGAGATAAGAGCTCTTAAAAAAAAATGCCTAACAATGTTTTTTAGTTTCTGAATACAAAGCCTTTTTGAAAATCTGATGAAAGTTAATGGATTTTTATCCCAGAAAATTTCATAACAATTTCAGAAGGTTTATAGATCTGAAATAAGTTAGCACACCATTTCAGGCTTATTGACCTCAATTTATGAACCTCTGTTTTGGAGGGTCCAATGTGGATTTGTGTTCCATAGAAGGTTACACATGTAAGATTTATTCATTTACTAGATTTTTTTAAAAAGTCTGCTTTGTTCAAGGTACTGAGGATACAAAGATACAAGATATTATTAGTCTTTGCAGATTAATAGGGGACTTAGATACGTAAATAATAATAAAATATAATATGGTAAGTACTTCAAGAGAGATAAGTGCATAGTTTTATAGGATTTAAGTGAAGAGCAGAGGTTATTTTTGTCAGAGGGATTAAGGTAGCATTTGAACTGAGACTTCAAGAATGGTGGAAGTTTACTGGTAGATATGGATAAGGAATTTGTAGGTAAGAGAACTTCCCAAGCCTGAGTCTGAAAACAAGGAAGCGTAAGGTCTCTTGGACAAATAATGAATGGTTCAGTTTGATTGGAGCATAGGATATATGAATGACATTCGTAAAACAAGAATTAAAAATTAGGTCAGTGCTAGATCATTAGGCTCTTGATCACATACAGAATTTGGAAATGTAATAAATGGCAAGAAGCCACAGAAACAGAATTATATGACCATGATAGTCATTTGGGAAAATTACTCTGGTAAGGTGGACTGGATGGAGGAAAAGCTAGTTTGGGATACCTTCTATGAAGCTCCATCAGTAGTCAAATAGAAAAATAATGAAGCCATGGTAGCATTAGAAATGGAGAGCAGGGAAGAACCGCAAGAGCTATATCAGCAGAATCAGTGAGATTTAGCAAGATTTTATGTTTAAGGGGAGGGGATGGTTGAAGATATCTTGGATGTTGTAAGTCAGGTAATGATGGTCCCATTAACACCATCTAATGAAAACCTCCTGTTATTCCAGCATCCCCTCACTCCATCATAGCTACTCTTCATCTTCACTGTGCTCTCCAGGTCTTTGAGTATGTCATTTCCTCCTCATTTAGATCCTCACTTGCCTCTTTTCCTTCTTCAAATTCCTTTCTTTTGTCTTTCTACTTTCATTCATTCTGTAAATGTTAACCTTAATAAAGTACATTCGTCAGTTTTTCCATTCCTACAGCCAGGCTATAAAGCACATTTATGTAATGCTACGGAAATAAGTTGCTACCCTTTTATTTCTAGCTGAGTTCTCATAAAGGACATCCTTTATGTCCCTGGTCTATATCCTCTCTCATTTTCCTTAGAAGATATTCTTCATTTTCATCCTTTTTTCTAAAACAGTGTCTTTTCCTAAACTCTTCCTTCACTCTCAGAAAAAACACATGCCGCTAGTGGGAAATTTTAGTATTTACTGTTCCCCATGCTCTATAACTACACTCATCTTTAATGCTTCTCTTTTTTTCCTACCTTTCTTTTTCACATTCTCTATACTCTAGCCATAACACAGCATAGCCAATTTCCTGAACGTGCCATGCTCTTTAAATTTTATGCCTTCATATTTAAAATTTTTTAATAATAGCTTCATGGAAATATAATTTTACATACCATAAAATTTACCTATTTAAATTGTATAATTCGATAGATTTTGGTGTATTCACAGATTTGTACAACCATCACTACAGTCCGTTTTGGAACATTTTAATCATCCCCTCAAAGAAATACTATACCCATTAGCAATCACTTCCTTTTCCCCCTAATGTTCTTTGTTTCCACTGCTACCCATCCCATCAACCACTAGTCTATTTTCTGTCTTTATAGATTTGCCCATTTCTGGACATTTCATATAACTGGAATCAGATAATTGTTGTCTTTCTTTTGTGACTGACTTCTTTCACTCAGTATAATGTTTTCAAGGTTCATCCATGTTTTAGCATGAATCAGGACTTCATTCATGTTTAGGGCTGAATAATACTCCATTTGAGGACATACCACATTTTTTGTTCAAAGTTGATGGTTTTGGGTTGTTTCTACTTTTTGGCTGTTGTGAATAATGCTCTTATGAACATTCATTTACAAGTTTTTATATGGACATATGTTTTCATTTTTCCTGGGCATAAATCTAAGAATTGCTGGTAGCAAAAGTGAAACCTTTTGTGAAACTGCTAAACTGTTTTCCAAAATGTCTGCACCATTTACATTCCAACCAGCAATTATAAGGGTTGTAATTTCTCCATATACTTTTCAACACTTGTGTTATCTTTTTCTTTTTTAAAAAAAAAAGCAGTTTTATTCACACATCATATAGTCCATCAACATGTACAATCATTGGCTCTCAGTATAATCACAGACTTGTGCTTTCATCACTAAAATTTCATCAATTTTAGATACTTTTCTTGCTCCAAAAAGAAAAATCCCATACCCCTTATACCATCTTATTATTGACACTTAGCATTGTTTGGGTACCTTTGTTAGAATTGATGGAAGAATATTATTTACTGTTAACTGTGGTCCATAGTTTGCATTAGGTGCGTATTTTCCCGTATATCACCCTATTATTAGCACGTTATAGTTTTGTCACACATTAGTTCTAATTCCTGGGAAGAACATTCTTATATTTGTACTATTAACCTCCTTCATTATCCACTACAGGGTTTAATATGTTATTTACTCCCTTGTTTCATCCTCTAGCTTTCCTTCTGGTGACACATAAAACCCTAAACCTCCCCTTTCATGACAGTCACACAGGATTCAGCACTATTATTTACACGTGATAATGTGCTACCTAGGACTTTTTATAAACAATGGAATTGTACCATGATTTTTTTTTACCACTTAATGCTAAACTATGCTTAGCCTTATATCCATGATGAGAAATTAAAATGTGTATCATTCAGATGTTATTTATATCTGTTCTTATCTCTGTGGGGCTTCGTTTTTTCTGAAACCTGAAATTTTATTCTGTAAAAAAATCTCTCTCTCAGATTTGTTATTCATTTTCTTCATTTCAGAAGCCTTTTATAATTTATTTCTGTCATTCCTGATATCAGAATGTGTTAGTCATCTTGGGTTAAAAGTTATTTGACCATTTATATGAATAACTGTATATACAAATAGACAGTTGTATATGATAAGCTAACATGTAACTTTTATTTATTTATTAATTAACTTTTATTTTTTAATAGTCACAGAAATGTTGGTAAATGTTCTGAGTATTTGCTCTGATGATGAACTAATGACTGAAGGTGAAGACCAATTTGATGGTATGATTATTCATTTTACTATTTTTTTATTGTGAAATGGTATGTCCTCATTACCTAACCTCAGTATAATTGCTCTGCAAAAAACAATCTTTACTCTCAAATGGTTTTGCTATTTGATAAGTGATGAGTCACTTTTTTCAGATATTCTTTACAACTTAAAAATAATTGTAGTGATTTTATTTTTTATGGAGGTATGAGGAAGAAGAGTTTTGGGAAAAGGGAAAGTTGGAAGCAAAACAAGAGGAAAGGAAAATTGAAAGGTACTAAAGGGTTGAGGTTCTTCATGAATATGGATACTGCTTAGAAAAGAAGGATAGAAGTGCTTTTTGTTTTATATAGTATTCTTACATACTTATATCCCCAAGGTTGCTTTCACTTCTTCCTTCCAAAAACTGAAGCAGACTGTTCCCAATTTATGTGTAGTGGTTCTAAAAGACCGTTGTTAATTTAATTTGGGATTCAGAAAGCGTTCTTTTCCATAGAAACAAGGTTATATGTGGTTGGTAATTTCTATGTAAGCCAACAAACCTATGTACCTAATATATGTTTGAGGTATAAATTAATATCATAGAAACAAAATTTCCTTTATTTTAATGTGAAAAAAGTTATTTAAAACATTTCAGTTTTAATTTGTATTTAAAATTTAAATCAACTGAGCAAACAACAAAAAGGTAAACCAGTTGTTAGCTTAAAAGTTTATTCTGGGAGACCCGGGTTCAATTCTCAGACCATGTACCTAAAAAAAAGGATACCGTAGCCATGCTGGAACCTAGGTTCGATTCCCGGTGCCTGCCTATATAAAAAAAAAACAAACTTTATTTCCTTCACATCTTTATTTTAGTATACACTTTATAGTTGTAATTAGTGTATGTATATTTCCAAGTATTAACTTGGTCTATACTTTGGTAAGTTTTAATAGCTTACATATTTCTAAGTATGTTAACATATTGTAATTTTCATAGTTAATCTCACATTTTAAATTATCCTACTATGAGTAGCAATCCAATAAATAACTTTTTACAATAGCTTTTATTTTCCTTGGAATAAATTTCTAGATGACAATTACAGAGTTAAAGAATTTGAATTATTTGAGCTATAAATTGTCTTATTGCTTTCCAGAAGAACTAGACCAATACTAAGTACCTTTAGCAATCCATTTATAGCCCCCTTTCTTTATAGGCCCACCTCACTTTTTCTTATTTTACATACTAGTAAATTATAGTTGATTAAATTGACATTTCTTTGATTCCTAGTAATACTAAGTGTTCTAGTTTGCTAGTTGCCAGAATGCAGCCTGCCAGAAATGGAATGGCTTTTAGCAAGGGGAATTTATTAAGTTGTAAGTTTACAGTTCTAAGGCCATGAAAATGTCCCAATTAAAACAAGTCTATAAAAAGGTCCAAATTAAGGCACCAACATGCCTTCACTTAAGAAAGGCAATAAAGTGCAGGGTTTCTCTCTCTCAGTTGGAAAGGCACATGGTGAAAACAGCAATGCTTGCTAACTCCAGCAGCTAACTCCAGGCTTCTTCTTTTTTTTTTTTTGTGGGAGATATACAAAGGTATTCATCATTTATTCAAGAAATATTTTCTAGATTCTATGAGGAATGTTCACAAGTATTACTTTATTCAACAAGTACTTACTGAAAATCTTTTTTTGAGGCACATTATAGGACACATTATCATTTTTTAAAATTAATTTTTAATGTTTAAAAAATAAAACAACAAAGTCAAACATTCTTTACAAATGATCATTCCATTCTGCATACATAATCAGTAATTCGCAATATCATCACATAGTTGCATATTCATCATCATGATCATTTCTTAGAACATTTGCATCTATTCAGAAAAATAAATAAAAAGAAAACAGAAAAAAACTCACACATACCATACCCCTTACATTCCCTTTTCATTGATCACTAGCATTTTTTATTGATCACTAGCATTTCAATCTACTAATTTTATTTTAACATTTGTTCCCCTTGTTATTTATTTTTAAGCCATATGTTTTACTCGTCTGTTGATAAGGTAGGTAAAAGGAGCATCAGACACAAGGTTTTCACAATCACACAGTCACATTTCACAATCACACAGTCACATTGCGAAAGCTGTGTCATTATACAATCATCTTCAAGAAACATGGCTACTGGAACACTGTTCTACGTTTTCAGGCAGTTCCCTCCAGCTTCTCCATTATATCTTCACTAACAAGGTGATACCTATTTAATGCGTAAGAATAACCTCCAAGATAACCTCTCTGTTTGGAATCGCTCAGCCATTGACACTTTATGTTGTCTCATTTCACTCTTCCCATTTTTGTTTGAGAAGGTTTTCTAAATCCCTTGATGCTGAGTCCCAGCTCATTCTAGGATTTCTGTCCCACGTTACCAGGAAGGTCTGCACCCCTGGGAGTCATGTCCCACGTAGACAGGGTGAGGGCTGTGAGTTTGCTTGTTGTGTTGGCTGGAGAGAGAGGCTACATCTGAGCAACAAAAGACATTCTCTTGGGGGTGACTCTTAGGCCTAATTTTAAGTAGGCTTGACCTATCCTTTGTGGGGTCACAAAGGATGAACAAACCCCAAGATTGGGGACTCATCCTATTGCCTTGGTTGACCCCACTGCTTGTGAGAATATCAAGAATTTTCCACTTGTCTCTAGGCTTCTTGTTTCTTGAAGCTCCCCCAGGGGCGTTTTCCTTCTTCTCCAAAGGTCTCTGGCTGCTTGGGCTCTTGTGGTTCTTGTGGCTCTGTCATGGCTCTTAAGGTTTTTCCAAAATGGTTCCCTCTTTTAAAGGATTCCAGTAAAGTAATCAAGACCCACTTGGAATGGGTGGAGTCACATCTCCATCTATTCAAGGTTAATACCCACAATTGGGTGAGTCACATCTTCATGGAGATAATCTAATTAAAGTTTCCAGCCTAGATTATTGAATCAGGATTAAAGAAATGGTTGCTCCCACAAAATTGGATCAGAATTAAAACATGGCTTTTCTAGGGTACACAATTCTTTCAAATGCACTAAAGAAATAAAATTATCTACTTTTCCTACACTTTATAAACTATCTCAACCCCTTATCAAGTAAAATCTGAGTAAAAACTATACAGAAATGTTTCCACTTACCAGCTGGTATGGTTCTTAAAGTCTTGTGAGCCCTTTTATTTTAAGTACAAAGTAACTATGTTCAAGTGTCTCCTGTTGCCATCTGTTGGTGGCAGGCAGACGTGCTTTTACTCTGACTTACACTTCTGTTAAAAACTGAAATAAATATACTTTGGTTTGGATAATAAACTTTAATGTGTAATTTTTTTTAATTTTGATTGTCCTTTTGCTGTTTGTATAGAAGTGTTTATTTAGTTTTACCATACTTCATCATATCTGTCTTTTCCATAAAATTTTAGTTTTAATTAAATATTTGTTTTCCCTGCTCTGCTAACACTATTTCTTTTTGTTAAAAACAGATCTAAGTTCAGATTCTAGCGTCTTATGATGGCTCTATGACCTCAGGCAAGTTACTTTGCCTTTCTGAGCCTTAGTTTCCTCATCTTCAAAATGAAGATGATAATTACTAACTCATAGCATTATAGGTATGAGACAATGACTAAAATAATTCTTTTACATAGCCTGCTTACTTTTCAGATGAAATTTTCTGTTAATTTGCCAGATTCCATAAAATATCTAATGAGGGTTTTAATTGGTAGTGCATTAAATCTATATTTAAATGTACAGAGTTTTAAAATTTTAAATATTTAGTTTTTCCAACTAAGGCCAAGATCTCTTGCTCTATTTAATTAGTTTATTTAATATAATTGCTCCATTTAATATATTTAATATAATTGCTCCATTTAAGATTATATTGTTTTTCTTTGGAAAAATCTGTTATTACCAAGTTAAATTAATACTCCAAAAGTTTTGTATTCTTATTAGTATTACAACTGGCATCTCCATTAATATATTTTCCAGTGATGTATAGATGGATACATTATATATTTTTTGGTTTTTTCTTATGTCCAACAACTTAGAGGAGCAGAATTATTTCCTGTGGTAATTTTTTTACTTGTTTTCCTTAACTTTTAAAATAATAAGATGTCATTTGCTTCAATTGTTTTTATTCTTTTAATATTACCAATGTTGCCAGTAGTGGGTTAAAGCTGAGTATTTATATGCAATGTTTTAGTCCTATTTCTACAATAAAAAAGAAAAAATATCCTTATTAAATCTCATTGTAGAACTTGATGTAAGATATCTATGGTTTATATATTTTTATAGATGCTGACTCATTATTTTGGATTCATTCAGGAATAAATATTAAATTTTATATTTTTCTAGTGAGATATGTATCTGTTCAATATTTTCCCAATTAATAAATTATGCTGATTTATCCATTTGTAATGTCATTCTTGCATTATAGGGATGAGTCAAATTTGATCAGAAAAAGGCAGTATGATTTAGTGAAAAGGATTGTTGGTTTAGATGTCTTGGCACTGCCATTGCGCTAGCTGTGTAATCTTGGAAAAGTCACCTAATTTCTCAGGACACTGCTCATCCCTAACTGAGGGAATAGAGAGGATAAAAATTCTTTCCCACTCTTAAGTAATTTTTTAAATTGTCAAGCACCATTTATGACAATGTTTCTATGGGAGAATACACTGAATTCCAGCTTTGAATACTAGATATATATCTTCCCTCACTGTCAGTATGGCTAGTGCATTACTCCTTATTCTGTATCCTTTCAGTACCAAGTATTAGGATCATGGGATCCAGGAAAGTTTTAAGAATTTGAGTCTGGGAGTTTGCATGTGGGAATGGGAGTGGTTTGGGAGGGGAAGAACATTGAGGGAACAGAAGGTAGGGGAGGAGATAAGTTTAGATTGTAGGGTTAGGATGAGGTAAAAAGAAAAGCCACTGAAACTTGGTTTATTTTCCCTCCTCGTTCATACTTATTTCTTCCCCTTAACTCCGTCTTTCTCCTTTCCTTTCACCATGATGACATACTTCTGTCCTCTCATTCCTCTTTTCTTCCTTAGCAGTTGGAACCATCCTATGGACCAGGCCTGGGGAGAAATCTAACTCTAGAAACAAAGCTTGGTGGTGTGGGGTGATTGTGGAAGCATAATGAGGGTGGGATGAGGGTGGGATGAAGAAGAGAGGTTAGCTTTTCTCTGGGAATGGGAGAGGGCAGGATTGGAAGTTTCCCAGTAGTAGGAAGACTAAGTAAAGGAATAAAGCTCAAATTACTTTTAAATGATGATGCTTTGGTATTCTGTATTATTTAATGTAAGTGTGGGATTGTTTTTAAATTTGTTTGCGTAAACAAATTGCATGTATAAATGCACATACCATCCCTTTTAGAGATGTTAATCATAAAAGAAAATGTTTGCATTTAGTAAATGAAATACAATCCATACATGTTATAGTTTAGTTACTAAACTAAAACTTTCTGTTTCCTATAATAGAATCAAGTATCTCAGCATTAGAATGGAATATATAGAAAACTCAAATGAAACCATCTCTATTGCCCACTCTTAAAGCTATTACTTGCTTGAAACAATCTGTTGCTATTTCTGCAAAAAGATGTGCCTCAAACTCCCAGATTGGATTGGGAACAGAAAGCACATATTGTTGTTCCTGAGTTTATACAGAAGTTCTACAATTCAGATTCAAGAAATTGTATACCTTGTTATTATGGTGTGTGGGAGGCTTAGCTTTTGCTTTATTGGGATGGATGAGGTTTTCCACTGAGGTAGTTTATAAAGTTACCTACAGTTCTCTGTGTATACTACAGATTTTGTAGATGTTGGTGTTGTTGAAGAACCACATGAGCTTGTATCTCATTTGTGCCATTACCTTTCACTTAACATACTTCCATGGGTGACACATTTACTTAGGGGTATCAATATAGATGTCTTTTATCAGTCTTATGTGTTTTCATGTGTTTTTTCTGTCCCTAATTATGTCTATTTTCATCATATATTGTAGTCATTCTGTCCATAATTTCTTCTGTACATATATCTTTGAAAAAATCTTTACTTTAGTGCTCTACTCAGTGGCATCCCTCTTTTATTCGCCAGATTCTACAGTGCTACACTTTTTAATTTTTCAAATATGAGGGCCTTCATTTTTCTCCCTTTCTTTCTACATTCATTCTTCAGTACCACTGCCAAGTTAAATCTCTATCTTTTTATTTGTCTCAACCACCTTTTTCTCCATCATTCACTTCCTTTTTTCTGGACTCTCCATCTGAAGAACGGCTCATATATGGCAATAAAAAAGGTACAGACCAGACAGAGTAACATTGTTTTGAAATATGACTTCATAAGTTATCCTCATTTCCGTGTAAGTTAGCACATTCATTAAGTAATGATTATGCAGATTCCTTTTGGGCCTTCTGCAAATTTAGTTTAAATTTTAACTGAGTTAATATTTGGTGTTTTTGGAAGTCATATTCCAAGATATCTGTCTTTCTGTGCATGGAAATATTTTTCCCTCTTTTTCATTCCTCTTGTTTTAAATTTCATTCTTTTGCTTATTTGTAATGTTTTGTACTTTTCCCTGCATGATTAGGGGTGTTTGATTGTCTTATTCCCAAAGTAATTTTACTGTGGACATTTACTTTATATATTATGCATGATGTGTTTGTAGACTGATGTAAAAATCCTGATTTGTACAGTGTTTTTATATTCCAATGAATTTTTTCATTTGAAATCAGTAGTTAACATATTTGGTTTTACAGATATATAAATAAAGACTGAAAATACAAATGTACTTCATTACAGCCATCCCCCTACTCCTCCCATCCCCCTACTCCACACCCCCAGTCTAGTTATTTTAAAAATTCTGTCAGTTTTAAAACAAAATGACTATTAATTAAATTAGAAGGAAATCAGACTTACCATATGTTCTTGGACAAGTCACTTAATAAACTTGTCTATACAATGAAGAGATTGAACTATGCAATATTCCTCTTCAAATTCTTATATTTTATGAATCTGAGATTTTTAGTAATTTTTTGGCAAACTAAAAAAACCTGTGCAGTGCCATGGTACCCACATGGTTTTGAACTTATAAAAGTTGTAGCTTCAGTACTCATATTACTCTTTGAAGCATCATAAACATGGTCGTGGAGCACGTTTTCTCTAAAATATATGTTTTGTTTTCCTCTTGAAATTGGATTCCTTTTTCTTTTTTCTTGTAATAAGGTCCAACCACCATCTTAGTTTTTAATTATATGTATTTTTGGACTGCTTGATTTTTAAATGAGATGCTCTTTCCCAGAAGACTTATGATTGTTCAACTCTCTGCATACCTAAGGCCCCTTCTGGCCTAGTGTCTTTAGCCTTTCCTTAACCTTCTTCTCAACCATGGTGCTTCCATATGTCTGTTTTCATCATGTTGAAGCACAGCTCTAAGGAACTACACTTGGGGCAAGAGTGATTGTAGTTGCTATGCATGAGATAACGGGACTGCGATTGTTCTTTCTAGAGATCAAGTGAAGGAAGATGTAACTTTTAACCTTTAAGTCTTTCTTGAGCCAAGGGTTCAGCTATTTTGGTATATTCTCTCTGTGTCAGTGTTAGGTAGGACAGCTAACCCTTGAGAGATGAAGTCACAGTGATCCTTTTGCCGTGTTTCTTAGGGAGTCTTTCTTATTGTTTACCCCCTTTGTGTCATACCTAAATGTGCGTGTGAGCTTGTATAGGGATGTAAAAGCTGTATATGCTTGAATGACCTTAGAGAAGGATACCTAGTCCACAAAGTTGAGGTATGCTTTGCTATTCAGATGTTGGTATGGTCTTTAGTTAGGGCTCACCTGCACATTAGTCCCTTCAGACCATTATTTTTAGGCCAGCATAGAGCAAGGATGCTTATTCTGTCATAGTATGATGAGAGGAGATATTTCTAGCTTGCATGTCAAAGGCTTTTATGAAAGTTGAGCAGGACTATTATTACCAATTCTTCTCTGTTAGTCTGCATGCGGTAGGTTCCCATGAGAATTAAACAAAGACTGTAGAATTGTTACCAATTTTTGTCTTCTGGTTTGTAATGAAGGTTGGGCTGATGTTTCTTCGCATTGCTGTTTTACTTATTAATCAGTGATGTGAGAGTCATAAAGTTTGTGGATTACTTTGCATTTGTGTCTGTATTAGACCCCGGTATTAGAGTAGTGGTTAGCTAAACAATGAGGGAATGAGATGCTCTTTAGCATGAGTTTATCCAGCCTCCTCCATGTGAGCTGATGGCAGGGGGCTTGGTGTTGGTCAGATGATCGTGGAATAGGCTAATAGAGTGATGCAAATGTGGATGCCCTAAACTTGAGCCTTTCTTTCTATCCCATTGAAAGTAGGTTCAGCTGCAGCCCGGAAAGAAATCATAAGAAACAAAATTCGAGCAATTGGCAAGATGGCAAGGGTCTTCTCTGTTCTCAGGTAATGATATGTTTTCCTGATTATTTCGTTTGCAGAAATTACTTTTATTGTACTTTGTTACCAGTGTTGTCCTACTTGACATCTAGAAGCAATAGCGTACTATTCTTCCTATAAAAAAGTTAGTTATACATTTACATATTGAAGAAGAAAACACAAGTCCCTTTGATACTAGACTTTTTGACCCATGTGATTATCATTGCTTACCTTTGTTATCTCTCGTTTTTCTGTGATTAAAGCACTAGGCCTGTGCTTTGAAAGTTAGAGCAGAATAAGAAGGAGGGCATACTTTTTAGAGTATTCCTGATGAGCTTGCTCAGCTATATAAGAAGTCCCTTTAGCTGGAGCCACAAATTGTTTTCCTGGGATTGATTGAGGAGGCTCAGTTTTAAGGTTACACGTGAATGGGTCAGTCCTTAAAAATGTGTTTGTAAAACTGCTTACATCAGACATTTGAATTTTAAAACATATGAAATATATTTTTTCAATTGTGAGATGCCCATTGATGAAGAATCTAATAAAATTTTTTAAGGAAAATAATATATACCTCATTTGTAAGGCACACCTTCAATCTAAAGCATTTAGAATATTTATCGGAAAATGTATGTCTTGGAATTGAGGAAAATATGGTAATAACATCTCTTTAAACTAAGTACTCATTGAAAGTCTGATGTTTGTTGTTTCTCTCTGTTTTAGGGAGGAGAGTGAAAGCGTGCTGACACTCAAGGGCCTGACTCCCACAGGGATGTTGCCTAGCGGAGTGTTGGCTGGAGGACGTCAGACCCTGCAAAGTGGTAATGATGTTATGCAACTTGCTGTGCCTCAGATGGACTGGGGCACCCCTCACTCTTTTGCTAGCAGTACACATAATGCATGCAGGGAATTTCTTCTGCTTTTTAGTTCCTGTCTCAGCAGCTGACACAGGCAGGGTACCATATAATAGGGAGTATCTGATTAATATATGACCAGGGCAAAAAAACTGATAGAATTGGTATTGCATTCAGTTGAAAATAATGATTTATTTCCCTCAGCTTTTCATGAAATGATATGGGAACAGCTCATATCATATTGTCTGAAATGTTTATTCGTTTGTCTAATGCACCCTTTTCTCTTAAAAGCCCCAGTTTCAGAATGTGAATTAGGGATATCCATGTTACTAAAATGGAAATGTAATTCCATATTTAAAAATTTTTATTTATGTAATTGTATTAGACCATGCTTATTTTTTCACTGGGAAATTTCAGATACTTAATTTTAGAATTAACAATCTGCTTGGGTCCCAGAACATTATTACTTATGAATTTCACTTGCCAAAAGATTTGTGCAAGGTATTGTACCCTGCTAATAATGCCAAAGTTTGTTTTCTGTGGTGTTTGTCAAATGTTCTATGTATAATTGACTGTCTGTAACATGCAGTTTCCTTCCTCTGCAGATGTAGCTGCTTTCCTAAATCTGTCTATCTTTCTTTAGGATAGCTTTATGTCTGTAAAATATGTTAAATTAAACTATTCTATCAGACACTTGTCTTTTGATGTAGAAGCAACTTTGTAGCACCTTGTTTTTAGGTTAGCTGCATTTGTTGCTGCACTTTGTGCATTCTGAACATGAATGTAATATTAGCTATTAAGTCATTGTTATAAAGGAGTTGAACTTAAATCCTGTAAGTCAAAATTGAAAGGGTGTTTATTAAGTGTGCCTTTATTTTGCATGAAAATAAAAAGAATTATACGTAAAGCATTCCTGTAATCTGGCTCGTTGAATATTTTATATATATATATATATATATATATATATATATATATAAACTTTTTTGGCGTAAATATTTGTGTAAATACTGAATCAACTTTTTTGAAAGCCCATTGCAAATTAAATAGAAGATTGTGATCTGATTGTTTTAGACTATACACAATAACTCAAAGTCTAGATTTTTCCCCTTGGGTAGAAAGCAAAAACTGTCATGTGGAAAAGCATTAATTTATGTTTGATTGTAGCTACTTTTGACAGCCCTCAAAGGGTCATTGTTCTATTAAAACAGGCAGCAGTACAGCTGAAGTCTTCCTTAATTGTGATTAACAGTTTATTTTTGGTGTTGTAATTAGTGAATTTTTAAAAGAGAAAATAAGAAATTGTACTTCAAATTTTTTAATACATTTAAATTAGATTAACTTCACAATTTCATTTCATTCAGTCCCATAATAAATGTTATTCAGTAAAAATAACTTTTCCTGTAGACAAATAATTTTTACCTATAGTCTATACATGTTCTATTTTGTATGTTACTATGCTGTCTACTACTACCATTGGTATATGTGAGAAGTACAACTATATTTTGAAATTATAGTTTCACAATTTCATTCTGAATGAAGTTTCTTTTAGATTAAAAAAAAAATCTGCTCTGATTCTCTTTACCTTCTGTGGCCTCCATTTTTCTTATTATATTATAAACTTTACAGAAATAAGCTAAATAAAATCGTGAATACACATGAAAACAAATTAAAAAGACCTTAAACATTCAATAAAATTAGCAAAAATGTTAATAGAAAATGATGAATTTTAATAGCTGAAAATACTTCTTCCTCTTTGCTCAGAAAAAAAACCAATCATATTTAAATAAATCTATACTGTGTAGTCCCCTCTCAATTATCCTTGGGTATATTATTATATTTTCATTGTATCTACAGCAAACTTTGCTTTCATATTTCACAGTTAGCACCTACTGGTTACACATCTTGTTGACAGCTCAGTCTAGTCTTCCAACTTTGAAACCACCAACTGCAGGGAAGGCTTGAAAGATATCACCTTTGCTAAAGTGACTATCTATTCCCAGCACAGAGTGAGTTATTGAAGGAGCTGAGCTTAGGGGTCTAATTTTGGAAACTGGATATCTCTCTGCTTGCTAGTGATTGCTCTTGATAGTGTTGTTTGAGCTTTTGGTTTGAAGTGATTTCCCTAGTATAAGATAAACGCACTTTGAAACAAATAACAAAACTCATGCAAGTGCCACATTTGTGTGATTTTTTTTAAAAAATCATCTAACATTTTTAAGTTTAGTAGATCTGTCCCCTGATGTTAGTGTGAATAACTGGTAGGTAAATATTGTGAAAAGAAAGTTTTAAAGTTCTAAGAACTTGAATCTATTGTCAGAAAATTTAAACTGTCTTTTTAGTAACTTTAAATTTAATTTACATGATATTTTTAAAGTGTTTTTACAAATTACACAACTATTGGAGTGGGATTTGATGTTCATATTTTATTTGCATTTCTCCTTGGAAATTTGTTTGGGAGCTAGCCCTATACTGCTGCCTTCACCAGGAACTTAATGGGAAAATATGTGGCCTTCCTTTCTTTAGTAATGTCATATTCCTCGTTTTGATGTCATACGTTCTGTGTAGCATTAAGGACCTCAGTTTAAGGCACCACTATATTCAGATTTATGAAGGCCATTGTCGAGAAGCCCTATGTAACTGAAAACAAATAGAGGGAAACACTGTCTTTCAGACAGAATTTTGCAATTCTCTTGAACTTTTTCTTTTCAATTTAATGTTTAAGCTTCCTATGACCATCTTTCAATTCTAAGCATTTAAGCCTGATATGATGTACAGTTTTGAGTGTGATATCCATTATGTATTTTGGAAAGGATTTAGGAGCATTTAGAGGCCTCAGGAAAGAGCAGAGAACGTAATTTAACCTAGAAAATGCTTTTAATGTGAAAGTAAAAGCCTATAGGATGATTTTTAAAGTATATTGTCATATCTTATAATTTTAAAAATTTATTAACACTTTTTTTACTATTACATAATTAAATAGATACCAATTCTTAAAGTGATACCACTTTTTATTCTTTACTTATTACCATATATAATATAAGCTATGAAATGTTTCATATAAAGTGACTTCTGTTTTCACAAACTCTTTAAAACATTCTGGTAGGCATTTTATTTTTTCCCCTTTAAATTTCTAAAGTGTAGAGAAAATTGTTCACATTTTGAAGAGTAGGAGTGCTAGGGCTGATCAAGTAGAGGTGGGTCATTTATTCTAATGGTTTTCTTTCTGGCCAAATTGCAAGAGTATTTTCCAAGTGTACAGGGCTAGATTTTTAAAATAATGATGTGTACAGTGGTTATATAATGAGTTTGTCTATTTTAATTTGTAATATAATTTAATAGCTAAGGAAAATTAACTCTTCTTTTGTTCATTGTTTATCCTGCTTCTTTGGGGTCTTCAGTTTACTATCTTGTTAAGATCAGTAGCGTTTTCTAATTTCGTGTAATTTAATTCCTTAGATTCATCAGTGTCCTTTACCATTAAAACTGCTTTGGATAAAATTTATCATTTCCAAAGTATATTATTTCTAAAAAGTCATTCCAGGAATAATTATTCTCATTGATCTTGTAGAAGAAACAAAGTGGAGGAGAAATTATTGTTACAAATATTTTGAGTATGTACACTTTGAGTAAAGGTAGAGAATGAGGTGAGGTAATACTGTTCTGTGTAATCTTAGGTCTTGGTCCTCAGTGTAAGCACTTTACTTATATAGCTTGAGCCCAGAAATAAGCCAGTAAAGAATCTTTGACTATAAAATGTGTTACTGACTATGCTAAAATTCTATCTAAATGGGCCAGTGACCGGCCAAAATGCATTTCTCTCATTTATATGAGCTATATGTATGTTCATGACTAAATATGCTGAAAATTTATCTAATTGGGCCAGAGTGATAGACCAAGAATGCATTCCTCATTTATATGACCTATATGTATGTTCATACATGAAATAATTGGATTTATTGCCCATAAAACCCCAGTTTATCCCTTGATTCTTCCCTTGTTGATAGATGACCTTGAAAAGATGTTTAGTATTCTGTCGTCACATGAGACTATAAGCGACAGTGTCTGAAACAGATTTCAATTCATGATAAACTGAATATAAATTGTTTTTTTTTAGGACTAGTTGGTGTTAGTATTTTTAGGTATTTGGAACATCTTTATTAGAATAGAAAGAAACTTGCTAGTAAACAAGAAAGGTTCCCACAAAGAACAGAGCTACAGAACTGTTCTGCTTTGAGTAACTCACCAGGTTTACTACCTTTAAATGCCACACTAGTTTTTGGAGCTTCTGCTTTGCACTTTGAATTAGAAGTGACAAGAAGAAATTGCTGACCACTTCTAGCTTATATCTTAGGGAGCTAACTGGATTTAAGTATCGTTTCAGTTAGATAAGAAAGAAAATAATCTCCCTTTTGCTTTAATGCTAAAATTCTGTTATCATAATTTCACTTTAGAACATTTCTCTGTGATTGTGGTAGATGTGATATAGCAAACTTTGGAAAATACTAAGGCCATCAAAATATTGAACTCAAGATGGGTAATTAATACTAGAGTACATTTGCACGGGTACTGAGTTGTCTGTGTTTACAAATAGGTCTCTGTGTTCTGTGCTCTAAACAATGTTGTCATAGTGCTGTGTGTAAACTGTGCTGTGTTAGGAATTGGGGGATTGGATGGGGCTCTCTGATATGGGACTATTAATATTACATTGTAAATGATGATATAGTATGGGATATTGTGATATTTTAAGTGATCATTGCCTTTTCTGCTGTACAATATGACCCTTCTCATCTCTCTCATTCATTTTGCATGCCTCTGCTCACTTCTGTACAGCCACAGTTGAGGCAATTGAGGCTGAAAAAGGTACGATCAGAGTCCTTGTGCTGGGCAGAGATCTGTGGTGTGTGGGTGGGCATCAGAGAATGTCCTGTGGGTGTGTCTTACTCCTAGCTTGCACAGTCCAAGATGAATCAGACTCACTGACTCATCAAATTTAGCAGTCACATTCTTCTTTTTTTTTTAATCATAAGGACAGATGTCCATAGTGACAGTCTGTTTTTTTCCTTTCCTGTTATAATATGCAACCAGCATTTAATATTCCTGTTTTCTTTATAGTTTAGCATATTATGTTATATATACATATATGTATACACACACACACACATAAATATATATATAGCATTCAGAGTTGCCTGTTTTAATGGAAATGACTAAATTGACCCTGCAAATGGAGCTCTATTCCATATTTTGCATGATTCCGCTACTCATATTTTTTCCTAAGTGAAACCCCTTCTAGGTACAGATGTGCGTTTGTTTTTCCTCATTTTTCAGCAACACATGTGAGAGTGCAAAAACTGTCACTGTGGTGATTTCTTTTTCTGCAGTTGGGTTATAGTTGGTGATAAGATTATATTAATGTATTTCATTGTTGGTTTGATATTACACATTGCTGAATGTTTTGCTGTTCCAGTTTGGTTCATTGCACAGACTCTGAGTCCCAGGGATTACACCTATTAAGCAATCAGATAATAACCAGTAGTATGGAAATCTTTTCTATGAACATTTTAATAATGCATCAATCTAGATGAAGTGAATGAGAGCCCTATCAATTGCAGGAGGTTTGCCATTTATTTTTATTAGTTTCCAAAGACTGTGTAGTGAATGGCCAGTGAATTAAGGAAGACATCTCCTAAAATATGAAACTATAAATCCTTTTAGTTATCAACCAAACACAGCTCTAACTTCTGGAGGTATTGCCCACCTTTTTCATTTCATATTGGTGGTGATGGGATGATGACACCTTGACCTCCAAGATAGTTCTGATCTTCTAAATTTTAACTTGACCTCTTTCTCCTCCTGAGTTCTTGGTGCAGATTTGTACGTTGAGGAGTAGCTTTGTTTAACCTCCTCACTTGCCCGTGCTCTTGTTGCTGCTTGACTGTGATAGTCACTGAGGGTCTGAAATAAGAGATAATTAGTATAGTAGAAATCAGATTGAGACCCTGACATAATTGCCTTGAGGTTGATTATTGGGACAGAGTGCTGGGTTTTTTTGCGTTTTTGAAAGACTATGCTAATACTTGTCATCTGTGAAGTTCTCATGTCTGTATTTAGGTTTAAACATTTCACATTTTAAGGGGAAGTTTGGAGTGGGATAGGATCCAGTTAAAGTAAGATCTAAGTGTTGTACTTATGGCTTGTTTCTGTTTTCTTAAAAATCATTAATTATGTTTTTGAAATCTCAGAACTGTTTTTCAATTACTGACTTATCAAATTTGCATTTTGTTAAGCAATACGAGGATTCTCTCCACCACATAGAATCTGCAGTTTTGAAGAGGCAAAGGGTTTGGATAGGATCAATGAGAGAATGCCACCCCGGAAAGATGCTGTACAGCAAGATGGTTTCAATTCTCTGAACACCGCACATGCCACTGAGAACCACGGGACTGGCAACCATAGTGCCCAGTGACCCAAAGCTTCCCAGGGACTCTCACATCTCGGGCCCCAAATGGACAGATCACCCGAGGAGCCGGAGGGGTCGGCCAAGCTGACTGTAAATGTCACAGTCCCTCTGGAAAAACCATTGTGCTTTTGAGACCCCAGCCCCTTCCCTGGATGGAGGCTTGAGGGCCCTGGGACATGTGCTATCTGATAAGAGTAGGTCATCGCTGCCAAGGTGGAAAGCAGAGAGCAAGGGGCTTGGGGCAATTTCCAGTGGAGGGCATCTACACCTCCATTTATGCTTGTGGTTCACACATTTAAGTTTACAAATGAGATTTCTTTTTTCCCTCAGTAGAATTAGATTTCGTTTTTCAACCATGACTTCAAATACAATCCTAAGAGCTAATGTGGACTTTTTTTTTCATGAGATGTTTTTAAAGGATGAATTAGCATGGTCTTAAAATACATTTCTGAGGTTACTAAGCTGTATTTTGAATTATGGTCAAAATGCTAAGAAACCCAGTTGGCATTTTTGCAAAATGCTAACCTCAGGTCTATAGTTCTTAAATGTGGCTAATTCTGTAATATAATCTTGATATTTTTCAATTATGAATGCATTACCTATTTCTAGGCATAAATCTCTTACTTGAACACAAATCTAAAAACTAATTTAGAATCTTATTGGCCCAGAACTTTTGAGATTTACCCCAGAGATTTAAGAAGAAAGCCTCTAAATTTCAAAATTGTGAATAATTACAGAATTACTCATTTAAGGTACTTTAAACGAAGTTTGTACATTGTCAAAGTAAATTTTAATTCAAATCATGTCTGTAAAACTTGACGTATTTTGTGTATGCATGTTTTCATTTGCAAATATTTAATATATAGACCTATGATGTACAGGTACAACATGTATAGGTTACCTAGATGTTATGAAAAATTTTAGTTTATTGTGAGTACTCAATTTGCTTAAATAGCCACCAGGGTGATTTGCTGCTGGCTTTCTATCATTTTTATGTTTCAGTGCAAAGGAAATTTTAAAATGTTCTGGAAGTGTTTTTGATTAAGCGATACAGCATAGAGGCAATGGTTCTATTCAATCATTCAGATGTTAATGGAAGCATAAAAGTCAAGACTGCATGTTGAAATTTTTCTTTTGATAGTTACAGAATTGCTTGGTTAAACTCAATGGAACCATGTGCTAATTTTTCACAATTATTGACTTGTATCAATTGACACTATAGTTTGGTATTTCCCTTTACTTTGGTGGCCTGTTTCCCTCATGCCCTGGAATACAACTCAGAGCTCCAGGCAGCGGAACCATTTATTGTTTTGTTTGCCAGAAAGTGCACCCTGTATGGTCTCCTGTCTAAGTTGGAATATTATGCATGTGCAGGACTATTCGACTATTTTATAAACAGTAGCACACAATAAATTCCATGCATGGGCCGCTGCTCCTATCTCTGTGTTGGGTTTTATTTGGAAGATACAGTCAGATCTGACATTCTCATGCAAATTAGAAGGAATATCCTGCTAACGGAGCTGGGATATATCCGTGAGAGAAAATCATCTGATAGATAGTTCTCAGTGATTTGACAAATTATTTTCTTCATAAATTTTGCTTAAAAAAAAACTTGTTACATTTGCTTTTACATGAGCATTAGTAATGAGCACTAGAGGACTTGGGATACCTACTATAGGCCTTCTTAATCTAGTAGTTAAAATCACTTGTTTTCACCTACTTTAATTGAAAGAAAATATGTAATTGTAGATAATATTGTATTTTGTCTAGGATTTTGTTACAGTGGTGTTGGGGATTTGTTGGGTGTTTTAACAATAAGAGGAAGAAATTTTAGCAATATTTTGCAATTTCCTACTATAATATCCCTTTCTTCTTTGCCTTAATTAAGAAAAGTATAGAATTTTGCAAATTGAGGGAAATTAGGATACTTCTCAATATTTTATAATAATGTAATCATATAATTAGTTCTCAATAATTATGATATAAAGAAATGATTCAAATTGTAATGTCTAATTCTAGATAGCAAACAGAACGTCTGAAATTGCTGCTACTTGCTGGAATATTAACTTGCAGTACCTGCCTCTAAAGTTATTATATACTTCATACCTTAAAAGATTCTTCTTGGTGTTACTGTTTTATGAAAGCTATGCATCTCTAAAGTGAGCACTTAGCTAGTATATCAGGAGCTGGAAGCTTCCTTAGCCCTGAGGATCATCATTGAGGTTTTATAGTGTTTGTGGGAACTATGGGTAAACATAAAGCATCATTAGCAAATGAGAAGAATTGTGGGTTGATGATAAAAAATTAAGTAGAGGAAAGTAGGCAAAAAGAACAGAACTTAGAAAAAGTGGTACACATGAACAGCAGTAGGTAACACCTAGAGCCTCACGGACCACTTTCTGCTTCTTTTTTTTTTTTTTGGTTTTTTTATTTTTTTTATTTTTTACATGGGCAGGCACCGGGAATCGAACCCGGGTCCTCTGGCATGGCAGGCAAGCATTCTTGCCTGCTGAGCCACCGTGGCCCGCCCCACTTTCTGCTTCTTGAATAAAAATTTCTTTCTAATCTTAGTAACTAATTTTACAGTGATCCATGGAAGTATTTATTAAAAGTTTTTGTTTAATGCACTCACGATGAATGCAAACTGTGAAAACTTGAGATCTTTCTAAATTGTAAATTTAAAAGACCACCACAGAGTACTAGTGATGGTAAAATCTAAATATCATTTCAATATCAGATTTTATTTCTACATTTCATCCTGCTTTATAATCAAAGATGGCACAATCTTGAGCAGCTTGTGCCTTTGTTAGTAGTCATTATTAACAGAACTCATAACCCTTGAGGTTCTGCAGCTAAATTTGAAATAGGCCTGAAACCTTTGCTCAGAATGAATAATCCCCCTTTGTATTCAGAGTTTTTGCCTACTGCAACTGTTTTTTTTTCCCTCCATAGCTGTTCTACATAATGTTATGTTTTGGTAAATATATAACCTTTTTCTTTCACTTTCCCTTGTTATAGTTTATGCTTTCTGCAGTTTAGGGTTCCTTTTCAATCTATTCTGTGCACCTGTTCATGTATGAATTTGATTTGGCACATTCCAGGACCTCATTGCAAGTGGTTCTGTTCCCCAGGTTGTTAATGTTCATGGAGACAGGTGAGTGATAGAGCTGGGGCCAGATGTAAGTAGAAAGTCAGGCCCTGAAGTCATAGAGGAACCCTTCGTAACTTCTCATGAGTTTTCAAGTTTGCTAACTCAAGTCGAAAGGAGCTAGGAATGTGTAATTGAATTCCATGAGCCAGCATCCATTACAGGAAAGAATGAGAATGGCTGAGTTGACTTGTTTCCATCTTTTCCTGGGCCTGTGCATATTATGCACTTTTTAGTCATTAATTGAAATTTGGATTAGCTTACTTTCATATTCCAGAAATATTTATTCATGTATGGAAATAGACAAATGGAGTGCCTGTGGTGGTACCCTTGCTCAGAGTACTTTGCTCTCTTGTCAGGGAAAGTGAATTTTACAAATTAATTCTGAATGTTTCTCCTATAATTGATTTCCTTCTGTACCATTAAATGACCATGTCTCTTCTCCTTTCTTGGATACTGTATTTGTGCTGAAGCCTAGATCAGACATTGTTGAATTCTGTTTGAGTGATGTTCATGTGCTATGAAGAACATTAGGTTTGGGGGAACTCGTTTTGGGTCAGATTGACATCTAGGACTCCAGGGGTTTCTGATCCTCTGGGCTAGAGCCTACCCTTTCCAACCAAATACTGACTTCTGAACTAATCCCAATGGTTTTTTTCTGAAGTTCCGGACTGAGAGCAGAAATGCTGTCCTTAGTGAAAGAGATCCAGTATGCAGTTGCCATCATTTTCCCTCAGCCTCCTTCACATTGGTGAGTTGGGGAGTGTTGACAGAGTCCTGAACCCTCTAGGCTCAGAAAGGGGTTCAGAGAGAAGTCCTCAGGCAGGAAACCTCATTAGGGAGAATTTAGCCTTGTCTGTCAGGTTGTTATGCCACATTTAATCACAGAGGCCCAGCATCTCAGCAGTTTGGAGGAAAGTAATATGAAAGGACAGCTGCAAATTAGCCACCATCTAGATCTGAGGAGATCCAGCATTCACTTCACTTGGAGGAAAAAGAGAAGGAAGGAAGCCCAGAGCTTAGCAGGGTAAGTGATTTTTCCATCAACCTGATTGCTTAAATAATAGTTGAATGAGGTGTTATCACTCCTAAGGAGTCAAGCAACTGAATGTGGCCATAATAGCAATATTCCAAAAGTATTTCTTCTCTCTCTCTTTCTCTCTTGCCTGATCCCTTCTGAGTATCCTCTGACTGGCTTCACTCTTCTTCCTCCCTACTTCCTTAAGACATTTTCTGTTTGTTGGTGAATTAGCATTAGGTGGGTCCTCCCAGTCAGGATATGATGAGGTGACTGTGGTTTACAAACTTACAGGTAAAACTTGGAGCTTTTGGTGGTAAGGAGGGAGAAAGAGATAGGAGATCTAAGTTTGGGAATAGGCTAATATTTTAAATTCCAAACCAAAGATAAGAGCTTTTCTAGGCAATCAGTCATGTTTCCTCTCCTTTCCAGCCCTTGGAATTCTCTCTTATATGCTAGGAATATAGGCCCCAAGTCACTGGGATGGCTGAGAAAAAGTTAGTGATTCTCTTTCTGAGTGGGTAGACTCAACTCTGAAAAGTTCTTAGGGCATACTGTAATTTTAAACTTTTCCCTGGATTCCCTCTGGTGTTTTTCCTTTGTTTCTCTTTAGTTTCCCTGCTGAAACGTGAAGCCTGGGGTGCTTTACAGGAAAATTAGGAGCATACAAACTCAGCATGAGCCTGGTTTTATATATGCATATGTGTGTGTGTGTGTGTGTGTGTGTGTGTGTGTGTGTGTGTGTGTGTGTGCACATATATGTAAATACAAAAGCCTGGCTTCTCTTTGGATCTTGAACGCATTCTACACACAGAGTAGACTGACGTTGAAGATTTCATCACCCCCACCCAGCTGGATCCCTTTGACTTCCAGCCAGTTTGACCAACCTCCACAGAGCCACAAGTTAATCTTCAGTTGGAGGAAAAACTCTCCTTGGAAATGTAGATAAGTAGGGTGGTATCTTTTGGATCTTAATTGGCTTCCATTGCAGCAGAAAGATTTGTGGTTGAATATCAGGAAGATATTTATAGCTTCTCAGAATTAGAACCCTAGAGTTGCCTCAGATCAAAGATACTTTCCCCCCATACCTGTAAAGAAAATATGGGTCTGTCCTTTCAAGGTTTAAAAAGGTATTATCGGGTAGTCCATGACAAACTCTGGGATCTGTCCTGTAACTTGTTGAAGAGTGCTTTGAAAACTAATGCTTTTTTCTTTCTTTGCTTTGTGTATATGTTATATTATACAATAAAAAAGAATTGAAAAAGAAAAAAAGGAAGGTATTATCCTTCTTTAGGGGGCGGGAAGAGTGGTAGGTGGATAGAGGAGATGGTGATTCTAGAGTTGTAATGGTTCTGGAAATATGTTGAGAATATGTGGTGATTAAAAGTGGAAGGAGTGGGCGGGCCACGGTGGCTCAGCAGGTAAGAATGCTTGCCTGCCAAGCCCGAGGACCTGAGTTCGATTCCTGGTGCCTGCTCATGTTAAAAAAAATAATAATAAATAAAAATAAAAAGTGGAAGGAGTCCTGGGCAGGCGATGGTGGTGCAGTGGCAGAATTCTTGCCTGCCATGCTGGAGACCTGGGATCGATTCTTGATGCCTGCCCATGGGGAAAAAAAAAGTTGAGGGAGTCCTATGGTTTTGAGAGCAAATTCATCCACTGTTTAATAAAAGGACATGGCCTTTAATCCCTAAAATAATCTAGTATCTTTAGACCCAATTCCTTCATTAGTGGGAATACAGAGGATATGGTATGCAGTGACCTCCACTATCTCTTCACTGGATTCTGAAGGCCATCCATTCACCTTTGGGATGAAGGGAGAGATTAAAAGGATGGAAACAGATTTGAAAAGAAAGAAAGTACAAGAGAAAATAAAAATATGAGTTCCTCCATTATCCTGAGGGCAAGCTGATTTGATTCTAGGCATTAGTTTTTTTTGCCATCCACACCTCAGCTAACTGATAATTCTAGGATTTTTCTTTATGGCCAGACAGATCTGGTCTGGAAGGATCAAAAGTCCAAATATTTTTAATAAGACAGGATCCCTGATCTGAACTTTAATGTCACAGTAGAACCAATTGCTGTCAGTATTTTTAGCCTCTAACATTTTCTTGTCCTTCGAGAAAGTTAATCTGGGGCTTAATGATTTTTTAACTTCTCAAATTCTATGGATACTTTTTTCCCTCCCCTTCTTCCCCTCCCCGCTTTTTTATGATTCAAGTTAATACAGAACACTTCACAAATTTGTGTGTCATCCTCGTGCAGGGGCCATGCTAATGTTTTCTGTATCGTTCCAATTTTAGATTATGTGCTGCTGAAGCAAGCACCCTCCCCTCTTTTAATTGAAGTGAAATATACAATGTAAAACCAGCCATTTTAAAGTGAGCAATTCAATGGCTTTTATAGTGCATTCACAGTATTGTGTAACTCCTCATCTATCTAGTTTCAGAATATTCTTATCACCTTAAAAAGAAATCCAGTTACTCATCATTCTCCCTTTCTCCCAGCCCCTGGCAACCACCAATCCACTCCTGTCTCTATGATTTACCTATTCTGAATATTTTAATTTCATATAGATGGAATCATACAATATGTGGCCTTTTGTATCTGGTGTCTTTTACTAGCATGTTTTCAAGGTTCATCCCTGTTGTGTGTAGTGGGCCACGGTGGCTCAGCAGGTAGAGTTCTCATCCCTGTTGTATGTATCAGTATTTCATTCCTTTTTTTGCTGATTAATATTCCATTGTATGCATATACCACAATTTGTTTATCCATTCATCCTTCCACAATACTTGGGCTGATTCCACTTTTTGGCTGTTATGAATAATGCTATGAACATTTGTGTACAAATTTTTGTCTGGACATGCGTGTTCTCTGTATTTGAGATTCCTTTTTCCCTATCTCCTTGTATTTAAACTTCCCATCTTTCCAGGTTCATTCCTAAAGCTACCTCCTTCATGAAGTATTCCTTTAGCTCACCAACCAAAGATAATTTCTTCTTCTGATAGTTTCACTTTTCTTACAGTATTTATATATTGCCTTATATTTTCATTTAATCTCTCTATAATATATTTAGATGATACATATATTTTTCATATTTGTTTCCACATAATATTTTACAAATAACTTTATCGATAAATATTTGTTGAATGAATGAATGTTTTTACTTCTTCCAGCTTGGTCCCTTTTGTCTACTCAGCACTTGTAGAAAGGAGAAAGGGACGAAGAAAGGATGGGGAAAGAGGGCATCACAGATTTCCAGCTAGGTAGTGGGTGGGTGTGGGCTTACTTCTGCTTCCAAACACTCCTCTTTAGGACATTTTCCTCATCAATTTGCCTAACTTGCTTTGATTACCTAACTCAACATTGTGGTGCTCGTTTTGTATCACATTTAATTTATGCTTCTTGATTTATTGTTTATAAATATCATGATAGGTCTTTAAAATGAATGTTTTACTTCCAAAACTCAGTTAAATACTCCAATTAGGTTGTAATTTTGGACAACCTCTTCTGATACATTTTTCTCCTCTTAAGTTGATGGTTTAAATACATGAATACTATATGAATACATTATAATAAAAATGTAAAGCTGTACATGTAAGTCTAAAGTCCCCTTTGATTAACCCAGCTGTCATCTCAGTGCCTTCTTCCCCTCCTCAGAATTAAACAGTTAGCGGTTTTATATGAGGCCTGTCAGACCTTTTTCTATGCACTTACTTACATATATATTTACATTATATAGAAAACTTTATATGTGAACCATATACATGTATAAATTATATTAATTATTTCCCCTTTTTTCACAATTGCCTGTGCTAATCAATAAATAAATCTTACTAATCTTGATAAGGGCCTAGGTCTGAAAGTTTGAAATGAGGAGTGAAAGATCAGTTCTAGTATATGTACACACATATGTGTCCAGCTTGAAAAGTCCATTCCATGTCTTATCCATATAGTTCCCAGATATCAGTGGACAGACCATGGCTTTGTGGTCCTGGTGATGAAGGCACAAGAAATCCCCCTCACACCCTTTCAAAACCTGGCCTAGCATTGATGCACTTGGCATCATCTCTATGTAGAATAACATTCCTGGCCTATCCCAGCTGATCCTTCAAAAGTTGAACATGAAAAGTGAAAAATAAAGTGAATGACTGGGTCTATGGAAGAGAGAGATGTCGTCTCTGGTTAGAAGCAATTTTAGAAGATGGAAGGAGAGTTTTGGAAACGTGATGTTTGCAATGAGGGCTTTTCTCATCCTGGCTCTTGCCAGTTTTATTACTATAGAAGATAGTACATGGGTGTAGTAGAAATGTAGGGAGGCCAGGTGTAAGAAATGAGAGATCTTGGACATACTTTTTTCCCTTTTGTTACTCCCCCCATGCTGTCTCTGCAGGTTGATGGTAGATGGGATTATCCCTGTATTAGGCTTTGGATTTCGATGTCCTCAGGAAATGTTCCAGAGGCTGAAGGACACATTCTGATTTTGTGCTCAATGTCAAATACTCTCTAGTGGCCTTTTGAATTCCAAAGTCCTTCCAGCACTGCAAGAGGTAACTTATGGAGGAATAATGAGGATGACATCCAGAAATAACCTTGTTCTAAGACTTCATTCCTGAAGGAAAGGTCTGAGGGTTTTCAGAATAACTTGAGGCCCACTCCTCATTAGGTGTGATCCAGGACACAGATTAGAACACGGCTGAATTCCTATTGATTTTTGGTGTTTTGGGGAGGCAAGACAGTAGAATTTCTACCTTCCTTCTCATGAGTACCCAAAAGTAAGACCACATCTGTCCTGGGAAGGTTGGTGTCAAGGGTCATACCTTTGATGAGGTGGCAGTTGCAAACTTTTGGTGATTTTTTTTCCTAAAAGTGATACAAGTAGTGAGTTGTTACAGATAGAGACTGAGGTGTCACTATCTTCCAAGATAATTATATTCCCAATCCCTTTTACCTTCCCTCTCCAAACATAGTCACCAAATTTGGCATATTAGCAGTTATTGTTCTTACCCTCCCAACCCAGTGATCTTCCTTCCTAGATGCAGAAATATTAATTGCCTTCCCTAGACATCCCTTAATCACCTTTATGGTATAGGAGGATCCCTTTCTGTGCAAAAATGTCTATACTGTGGTCCAGAGTACCAAAGGTCAGATTGTCCAGCACAAGAGGGTTTGTTAAGAGCTGTGTCTTGTGATCATGAACCATTTCATGCAATGGCTTCTAGTCACAGATGGAATGGTAGTGTTGGGGAACATTGCCAAAATGGTCATAGTTGCTCATACTTCAAGGAAGATACAAAAGCACGCCATTATGAAGCATTTCTGGTTGCGGCAGTAAACATGGAGGGAATTGTGATCAGTAGTAAAAGGAAATTTGGAAGCCAGGGAAGGATTAGGTTACTTCTCTTGTTCCTTCTTTCCTGCAAGTGATTTTGTCCTACCCTCAGGACCTTCATCATGGCCAGCTGTGGTAGTTAGATTCAGTTGTCAACTTGGCCAGGTGAAAGCACCTAGTTCTGTTGCTGTGGACATGAGCCAATGGTAGGTGAATCTCATCTGTTGCTAATTACATCCGCAGTCGGCTAGGAGGCGTGTCTGCTGCAATGAGTGACGTTTAACTTAATTGGCTTGTGCTTAAATGAGAGAACGCAATGTAGCACAGTCTAGCAGCTTGGTATTCCTCATCTCAGCACTTGCAGCTCAGCCCGGGCCCTTGGAGATGGAGAAAGAAATCACCCCGGGGAAAGTTGTTGGAACCCAGGGGCCTGGAGAGAAGACCAGCAGAGACCATCCTGTGCCTTCCATGTAAGAAAGAACCTCAGTGGAAAGTTAGCTGCCTTTCCTCTGAAGAACCAACAAAATAAAGCCCCCTTTATTAAAAGCCAATCCATCTCTGGTGTGTTGCATTCCGGCAGCTAGCAAACTAGAACACCAGCTGAGGTTGTATAGGGCTGGAACACCTGGTTTTCAATGTGGGAGTTAATAGCTAGATGCTACACTGGCTGCTGTGTGAGGTTGTCATGCCTTGACTACCCTGTGGGCCAGTGTAGGATAGCCAAGGCTAGAACCAGATGTCCTACACAGTTCCTTGAAGTGGCTGTCTTGTCCTGCCATTGATTCTGGGACTAGGGCTTTTTGGGCCTTGGGTATAGACATTAGGAAGGCAAGTGCATCTGGTTGGTACCTCCCATGTGGAGAGATTCCTTACTTGCCCTGAGGACAATAATGCGCTTGGCTACATGTTTCCTGGACACTTTGGCTTCTGTGTAATCATGTATGGTATAGACTGGTTACTGGCTTATAATAGAGCACCTCAACCTCACCCGTGGAACCTGAATGCTCAGTTTAGCGGCCCCAGGGGCCTCTATCATAACTTGTGAGAAGAACAGATAGAAATTGGGCAAATAGCCCATCCAGATTTGTTAGTGGGATTCCACCTAGGTAAAAGTCATTTATTCAGGGGAATATTTGGTGGCTCCCCTGGAAATTTTCCATCCTGATTCTTGTATCTTCTGTCTTTGAAATTCCATTCATTGGTCTGATTATGATGGTGACCTTGGTTGATCATTAGCTATATATGCTATACCTGGCTCCAGAATTTTCCATTGGTGAACCTAGGGTGAAAGATGATGGTAAAAAGCTAGGGGTTGGATGGACACGATTGAAGTATCTTGCTTAGGGTCTACTTCAGCCCATCCCTTCCTATTATCATTTCCATATTTGTCCCATAGTTTTCCATGCCACCCCAGACTTGATGAAGGTTTGGCTCCCCACCCTGCCTCTACTTCACGATTATAATGTCTCTACATTGATTACTGCTTACACGGTTTGACCTCTTCTTATCTGTGATAGCTTCCTGACTCACTCGTACCTCCTTATAGATGAGTACATTTCTCTTCCCTTTACTCATCTTCTGCTTTCTTTTTCTTCCCACACTTGGCCTTCTCATTTACCTGGAGTAAAGTCTTTTGCTACTTAATTGATGATTTAATGAGACATTTGGGAGATATCAGTGGATGGCAAGGGGCCCTGGTATCTGTCTTTCCAGAGACTAGAATTCCTAACAATTTCCTTTGTAAGGAAGCTATACCTTTTGACTGGAACCGGAAGACAGTGTCCTCTACTAGAGGAAAAGAATAAGAAGACAGCCACCTTGTTCTTATGAAAAAGACTTTCTTCTTATCCAGCAATTTGGGTTAAATATTAGAAAGATGTTAAAGACTTGAATTGGTGCAAAAATGGGCAAGTTAAGGAAAGGGTTGGGAATATGGGGAAGGTTGTAAGAATTGGTGCACTGTTCTATTTCCTGATTTTTTTTTTTTGAGGGAAATATCTCATTTTCTGTTGGAAACTTCTGTCCCTAGAGCAACTTTTTGCCCTGATGTTATATTTTAGATATCCTGGGGTATATCAGACTTAATCAGATTTACTGGAGTTATTTGTTATTCCCTAGTCTATAATAAAATAAATTCAATTTTAAGCTTCTTCAGCTGTTGTTTTATCTTATTTTTCATTCATTAGCAAGTATTACTCATTTGCACACAGCACCTCAAAATTGGAGGTTTCTCTCTGGCCAAGGAAATCATTAACATCAGTCTCTGGAACTGCCACTCTGCCCTTGTCTCATGTCATCCTTCTCTTATTACACTGTCAAGATTAGGACATTCCCTAGATATTCATTACTGCAACCTTGCCAAGAACCCCCTCACTTTCACAACTGCCTCCCTCCTTATTGCCCATTCTGGTAGGGGTAATTTTAGAATTCATATATTCATTCAGAACATTTAGTTAGTACTCACCATGTGAAAAGTACTATATTTGGGTCTTGGGGGAGATGCAAAGATGTATGAGACATGGTCCTTATTTTTAACCTAGGAAGGGAAATAATTCATATACAGAGATAACCTTATTATAAGAGTTAATGTGGAGTAAGAACCATAAGAGAGACTTGTAGTGCTAAGGAAATAAAGTGGAAAGAGATCACTCTTGTGAATTATCATTTTATGAAACAGATGAAGGGCAGGGCATTCCAGATAGAAAGAGCAACAGGAAAAGAAGTATGGGGGCAGAAATTTTGTAGGATGTATTTTAGGGTACTTAGTATAAAGTCTGGTAGATAGGTTGGGACCATATTATAGAGGGAGCATAGCCTACTGCTCAGAACATGGGCTTTGGAATTAATGTAGATCTGATTATGAATCCCAGGGCAACCACCAAATATTTTTGTACCCCTGGGAAATTTGAAGTCTTAGTTTCCTCCTCTGTAAAACAGGAATAATACCTAGGGCCCAGAGTTACATTAAGAGTTAAATGAGAATGTTTGCATAGTTTAGAGGACTCTTATGTCCTGATTTCAAAACTGACTACAAAGCAACAATAATCCAGACAATGTACTGGCATAAGGTTTGCCATATAGATCAGTGAAATAGAATTGGGAGTCCAGAGATAAATCCTTCCTTTTTTGGTCAATTGATATTTGGTAGGGGTACCAAAACAATTCATTGTGAAAGAAAATAGTCTTTAACAAATGACATAGGACAACTGCATATCCACATGCAAAAAAATGAAGTTGGATCCCCACCTCATACACAAAAATTAAGTCAAAATGTATTAAAGGCCTAAATACAAGGGTGAAAACAATAAAACTCTTAGAAGAAAACTTAGGGATAATTTTTCTTGAGCTGGGATGGGCAATGGTTATTAATGCACAAATAACCAAATTAAAAATAGATGAAATGGACTTCATAAAAATTGAAATCTTTTGTATTTTAGAGGACACCAGCAGGAAAGTAAAAAGATGACCCACAAAATGGGAGAAAATATTTGTAAATCATATATGTGATAAGGGACTTAATTCTCACAACTCAGTAATAAAAAGACAACCCCACTGAAAAATTGGACAAATGAACTGAACAGACATTTCTCCAAAGATGTACAAATGGGCAATAAGCACATGAAAAGATGCTCAACATCTGTGGTCACCAGGGAAATGCAAATCAAAACCACAATGAGATACAACTTGACACCCACTAGAATGGCTCTAATCAAAAAGAAAGACTAGTATAAGCAAGTATGTGGAGGAATTGGAGCCCTCATATAACTGCTGTTGGGAATATAAAATGGTGAAGCACTTTGGAAAATAGTTTGACAGCCTCTCAAAAGGTTACTTCATAACCCAGCAATTCCTCCTAGGTATATACCAAGAGAAATGAAAACATTCATACAAAAAATTTGTGATGAATGTTCATAACATTATTCATAATAGCCAAAAAATAGAAACAACCATATAGCCATCAGTAGATGAGTGGATATACAAAATGTGGTATAGCCATACAATGAAGCATTATTTGGCCATAAAAAGGAATGAATTAGGGGATGCACAGGTTGTTCAGTGGTTAGAATGTCCACATTCCATGCAGGAGATCCAGGTTAGATTCCAGGACCATCCACCCTCCCCCCGAAAAAAAAGGAATGAATTAACAATCCATGCTATTAAATGGATGAACCTTGAAAACACTATGCTAAGTGACAGAAGCCATCCAAAAAGACTACATAGTATATGATTTCATATATTTAAAATACCCAGATTATAATGCCAGAGACCCAGGTTTGATTCCCAGAGCCTGCCCATGCTCCCCCCCCCAAAAAAACCCCCAAGATACCCAGAATATAGAGACAGAAAGTAGACTAGTGGTTGCATACGGTTGGAAAGGAAGGTGGGATTGAGTAATGGCTTAAGGGTATGTTGAAAATGTTCTAAAATTGATTGTGCTAATAGATGCACAAGTCTAAATGTACTAAAAACCACTGAATTGTACACTTAAGTAGGTGAATTGTATGCTATATTAATTATATCAATAAAGCTGCTACCAAATAAAAAGCTCGGAAAATATGAAAAAATGACAATGTTAAGTGCTTAATACAGTGTCTAGCATATAGGAGGCATTTAATAAATGGTAGCTGTTACTGAATTTTGAATACATATACCACTTTGAGTTTTGCTTAGTGACATAAAGAGCTTGAATTGGCAGTACTGTGTAAGATGATTTGATGATAGAAAAGCCAGTGAGGAGGCTCTTGTCAGTTCAAATAAGAGATAATGGAGGTGTCAGCTAAAGTGATACCAGTGGGTACTGAAAGCAAGAGGTAATATCTATAACAAGTAAAGTAAGTAAGTAGATAGGGACATTTTGTAGATTGAACATGAATGTAAAATTTATGATTTGGTTACTGACTGTGAAGGATGAAGGGTCAGCCTTCATCCTCTTGATTATCAAGCCTAATCAAGAGACAGAACAGACAGTAACAAGTGACAGAAACTTACAACTTTAGATGGTTAGTAAGTTGATTATGATAGTTCATAAAAGTTTAAATGACTAAATTCATGGTCAGTGCTGAGGATTCTAAGATGACCACTACCCTTAAAGGATTTAACAGAACACTGACATAAGCAAGGAAAACATATTTGAATTGTATTTTCTGAAGTCAGCCCGTAAAGTGAAAAATCATTGTCAAAACTACCAATGAAAAGTCTTTAGGATAGCACCACATTGGATTCTGAAATGTCCTCTAAAGAGACAGTTTTTCTTCCAGTATTAGAAACAGTTTTCATCTTTTATTTGATCAGTTGATGAAATAGTCGGATTAAGTTATGGGGCCCTGTTGTAATCAATTAAATATTTATTGAGCACTTACACTAGGCTCTAGAAATGCAAGATAGAAGTCCTGTCGTCAAGGAGCTTACATTGTAGTTGGGGAGACAAGCAGTAAGCAGAATTTCATATACTTTTTTTTTTTTTCTGCATGGGCAGGCACCGGCAATCGAACTTTATATACTTTTAAGTGCTATAAAGAAAGCAGGAAATAGGGTGGTGTCTGAATAACAGGCTACTGGATATTTGGGCCTAGTAATAGGAACGTGGTCTGGAAATAAAGGGTTTGGAGACTATCCTTTTAAGATGGAAATTAAGGCAGAGGTAAGGGTAGGGATGGGATCTCCAAGGGAGTAGTGTTGAGTGAACAAAGAAGGACAGATTTAGGGAATGCTTAATTTCTGGAGGGCGTGGGCAGGTATGACAGAAAGGCCCATTATTTTGCCAGGTAGACAGACTGGTGGGAGCTCGGTATTGAAATGCTGGGTTGTTATGCAGGTTTGTTTATATTGCCAAATTTGGCAGTGACCCACCTCTATCAGCTTCCAACTTGTTGTGCGGCCATGTATACTTTGCTCTTTCCACTGAAAATCCTTTAACCCATTTCACCCCCTACCCACCCAGAAGGAAGCTTTTGGATAGAAAGCTGGAAACTTTTGGGTAGAAAAGCATGTATCGGAATAGGTTCATGATTCTCAAATGCTAGTGTGCATCTAGAACACCTGGAGAGCTTGTTAAAACACAGATTGCTAGGCACCACTCCCAGAATTTATGATTCAGTACGTCTAAGTCAGAGCTCAAGAATTTGTATTCCTAACAAGTTTTCAGATAATGCTGCTGCTGATGATGATCTGGGACCACATTGTGAGAACCACTGTAAAAGGTTGCTGGTTTTTACTCTAGAATATAAGCTTTTTAAATGAGTTTAAGATACTGGTGTGAATCCTTGCAGTTGCCTCAAATGTTTAATGCTAATGTGTATGTCAGATGTTAAGTCTCCAAGTATTGTGCATGAGGAGAAGTTTAAAACCATGTAATTTATGAGGTAGTTATGATTATTTCATCTCGAGTTTCGACTACTTAGGCTCCCCAGTAAATATTAATTCATCTTATAGGGGTCCCTTTCCTTAGAAGATACTTGGGAGGACAGACAGGGCATTTCAGAGGCCGAGGGGCTGCATCCAGACTCGGCCTTTTTCTGCCGGGGCTCCGGAATCCCCCTCCAGCGCCACTGCAACGTACTAAATGACTTGGTGAGCCCAGAAGAGGTAAAAGCACAGTCCTTAGATCCGAGAAATCTTAAAGAACAGGCTAGGTCACCAGAAGGGAGCGTCTTCTTCCGCAGGCGGAACTGCAGAGCGGGACCCAGGGGAAAGGCCACACCGGGGTTAGGTGCCACACCGGGGTTAGGTCCCGCACCGCGGCTCTTCTGTCCGGCACCGCCCACTCCTGCTCCTCAGGGCGTTCCCGCCTGAAGCCGCGCTCCTAACGGGCTCGCGCGGTAGTCCCTGAGCCCCGCCTTCTCTGAGCCCGTCCCCGGCTCCATTTTGCTGGCGACCGAGCTGGGCTGTGACGCGCTTGCCTCGGACTCGGGTAGGAACGGCGCCCCTGTTCTCCCGGCCTTCTCGTCCCCGGGCCGCCCTGTACCCCGCGCCTGGCCGCGACGGAGGGGCGGGTGGGCCTTAGGGTGGCGGACGCCTTCGTGCGTGCGTGGTGGGACCTGGCTGCGGCGGGAACGTCGGAATGGGGATAGGTGAGGTGGTCGCGGTGCTTGCGGGGTTCCGAAGAAGTCCAGTTAGTCGGTGCTCTGTGGTCCTCTGCGATCCCGAGACCTGAAGGGGTGCAGTGAGCCCCCGCCCTAAGGCAGGTGGGCTGCAGGTGGGGGCCGGGACAGAGGGTGGCCCTGCTTAAGCGACCTCGAGCGAGTAGGGAAGCCAGTGAGCAGCGCAGAAAACGAAGTCTGGAGGGTGAATAGGCTTTCCGGTGACACAGCAAATTTAGGGAAACTTGGGAAATTTGTGTTGTGCTTAGTGAACGCCAGGGCAGAATGTGTAAACTTAAAATTGTACACTAGCCCGGGTTTATAGTTCTTGGAAACTCGTGGAAATAGCATTTCAGATTTGATTCCTATTTCTAGAACAGCAGCAAACGTGTGCTAAAACCAGTCAGTCCTGTGCCAACACTTCTCAGTGAAGGAAACCAAGTACAGAGAGAGTTGGCGCATGTCTACTATAAAGTGATAGAAATGAGAAGAAAGCACTATACCTTCAGACTGCCTTTAAACTCCTTTGTGTGTGTGTGTGTGTGTGTGTGTGTGTGAACTGATGGGGAGCTAGTCCGATAAAGTAATCTGTCCTATTTAGACAATAACTGTAATGAATTACTTCTCAGGCAAAGAAGGAGGTTTGAGTTCTAAATAGGCAGGTAGAAGAGGTAATTTTGGCCTCTGCAAACTTAAGCTGCCTTTCAACCCTCCCCCATATGTGTCTGCCTGCCCTGTCTAGGGAGGAGAAGGCTAGCCATACTGCCAGGCTATTTATGCAAGGACTCTAGCTGATGATTTAAATGGCCTTTCTGGACTATGAAAAATTGTAGTATCTGCTGTTGGCCATCTTCAGACACCCTTCCTGTTTTGTTATTTGTTTCATAAATTTGTAACAGCTGCCTCTTGTGTTCCTGGGCTTCTTGCCATCTGTGAGACACACCCCTTTTAGTAAATGACTCACTGGGTGGAAATGGCTTGGAGAACCAGGAATGGTTTTCTCGTCTTTTAAAAGTAGTCGTTGACAGAGCGTTTTAAGAGAAGAACTAAAGCTGATTCCCCATGATAGTCTTCGTATTCACCTACGCACAGTTAAATAATTTGCCAGTCAACTCTGCGATTCATTTCGCTTTTTACAGAATCTTTGTAAGTCTACCTTTTGAATAGGTAATACCTACACATGGTACAATGTACCTAAAAGGGCTAAAGGTACCTTGAAAAGTCTCCTCATGATGCCTCAGCTCTCCTCCCAGGAGGCAGCTACTGCTTCTACTTCCTTGGATGTCCTTTCAGAGATTTAGTCTCCCTATGCAAAAGAACCTATGTGTATTTTTTACATATATGGTTGCAAACTATGCACTATTTTTTAACCTGCTTTTTTTCTCCAACTGTGTCTTGGAGATAGTAAAATCTTGGAGAACATAAAGAGCTGCCTCATTTTTAAGACTCCATTGTGTGGCTATTCAAGATTTCACCTGTCCCTCATTGATGGACGATTAGATTGTTTTCAGCTTTATTCCATTACAAGTAATACTGCAATGAATAACCGTGTACGTACATAATATTGCACTTGTGCAAGTATTTCCATAAGACATAGACATTCCTGGAAATAGAATTGCTTTCTAGGTGTTTATATAAGTACATTGTCAAAATGTACCCAAATTCACTTTCTTATAATTGCATTAAATCTTTTTTTATATGCAGATAGTCTTTGCTTTACTCTCATTCTGTTTTGAAACTCTTGTTGACATAATTCTGCTAGGCCCTTAAAGATAAAACTTAATATAGTAGCAAAAGTATGTGGAGATTTCAGAGGAGCTTCTAGAGTTGAAATTGCAAAGGAAAAGGATCCTGATTTAAAAAAATAAAAAGTTTGTGGAAACAGGACTTTGTCACTGGACATTTCAGTTGTTTATGGAGTCTTGTACTATAACTACTAGTTGCCTTTAAAATTATTAACTTATCTCAAAGTTATTTTCAGATTTTTTTCCCCTTTCTTTTGACCCTGACTTCTTTTTCCCTTGGTCCTTCTGACTGTTCTTTAGATGTTATTGTCCTTTCTTTACTCCTAATACAAACCAGGTCAGAGAAGAAGAAAGCAAAAACAATTTAGCCTGTACTTATTGTTTACCCAGGCCTTTGGATCCCAAATGACTATTTTAGAACTGACTGGATTGGTTTTCTTATTGTCTTGTAATCTTTCTTATTAACTTATAACTTTGACTGAATATATGCCTACTTATTCTCAGTTTAACAAGTTTTAAACTTCTATCCTGTTCTTATATCATAGAGGACACTATAAGTTAAATTTATTGTCTCATTTTCCTATGCTGTGAACCCAAAGGCAGAATCCTACCCACCCCCAACCCCCGCTACACCCCAGCCCTGTCTGTCTACCAACATGTAGGACAGTGCTTATTCCATAATGGACTTTCATAAATATTGAATGGAACTAATTGAATTTCTTTGAGGTCTTGATATAAAAGAAATATGAGTCATTTACAGTTGTCCTGGGAAGAAGAGCCAAAACATACTTAAAAGTTTAGAAAATTAAGAACAAAGGTAGATGGTAAAGCCAGAAATGCCAAAATTTTCTGGTACTGATGTGTGATCCACAAACTAGCAGCTTCGGCCTCACCTGGAGGCTTTCTTAGAAATGCAGGCTCTCAGGCCCCATCCCAGAACTATTGAAGTAGAGAATGCACTTTAACCAAGATCCCCAGGTGATCCGCCTACATAGTAAAGTTTGAAAGATATTATTTTATCTAGTACAGTGTTCTCAGAAGGGAGAGAGGTTTGAGCTGGCTAAATCAGTTACAAGTAGGAGTGAGTGAGCCTAGATAAGAGGGATTAAGCAGAGGCATGTTGGGAATGGTTCAGGAGGTAGAGATTTTGCATTGGGATTGAGGCTACTAAGAGATAAATTGGAGCCAGTACTAAGGAGCCCTAAGTGTCAAACTGTTTGATTTACATTTGATACTCCAGCAGTAGTTATTGAGGGTTTTTGAGCTGAAGAGTGCTATGCTGAAAGAGCATTTTAGGAAAGTTCATCAAGTGCCTTGGGAAGTTGGAAGAATGGGAGATTATAAGCAAGGACATAAATGGAGAAATAATTTTAGTAAATTAGAGATCAAGTGATGAAAACCTGGTCTAAGGATGTGCCCACAAGAACAGAAATGACAGGAGGAATAGACAAAGCATTTTAAAGGAAGAAAAGAAAATATTGGGTTACTTACTACAGTGGAGTAATGGGTAATTTAAGTAGTGGGGTTAATGACATGTAGGATATTAATTGTGATCTGGTGGTGGAATGAGTAATTCCACACCAATACTAAAGGCTTTTATACACCCCTTCTCTCATTTTGTTTTGGTGACTGTCTCACAATTATATTCCGCCTTTTGTTTCTTGTTCCTCTACTTGCCTGCCAATCTGTCCAGTAGCACTTTTTTTTTTTTTTTTTTGGTGGGGTGGTAGTGCATGGGCTGTGAATCAAACCTGGGTCTCAGGCATTGCAGGTGAGCAGGCTACCACCAAACCACCTATGTCCGTAACTTTTTAAACTTTTTTTATTGTATAATATAACATATATACAAAGAAAGAAAAAAGCAGTTTTTCAAAGCAGTCTTCAACAAGTAGTTACAGGACAGATTCCAACGTTTGTCATGGGCTACCATACCATCATCTCAAATTTTTCCTTCTAGCTGCTCCAGGACATCCATCAGGTAACTTTTTTTTTTCCTCTAAATATATTTTTTTATTCTTTAAAATTTTTTTATTAATTAAAAAAAAGAATTACAAGGAGCACAAACATTCCCAACACATACACTCAGCATTTTTTTTTTTTTTTTTAATTACTTGGGCAGGCATGGGAATCGAACCCAGGTCTCTGGCATGGCAGCCGAGAACTCGGCCACTGAGCCATTGTTACCCCATCCAGTAACTTTTAAAAGCTAGTTTAAGCCTTTGATCATTTACTTTCCAATCTTAATACAGTGCTTTGGATATGGTAGATATTTTATAAATATCTACATCCGACTTTATACAGATAAATTTTTCAGGCATATTACAACTGATCACTAACAGTATTTTACCTGTGGTCAAGCCAAGAAAGGATATTCTTTTGCCTTTGTATGAGATTAGTAATTGTTCTCTTCAAATATATGTTTTTGTTTTGTCCACACTACATTTGTTTTATGTGCAGTTTTTTTAAAAAACGTTTATTATGGAAAAATTTAAATAAACAAAAGTAGACAGAAGAGTGTAAAGAATTCCCATGTACTCTTTTTTCTTAACTTTTTTTATAAATTAAAAATATTAACAAACAAAACATTTAGAAATCATTCCATTCTACATATATAATCAGTAATTCTTAATATCATCACATAGTTGCATATTCATCATTTCTTAGTACATTTGCATTGATTTAGAAAAAGAAATAAAAAGACAACAGAAAAAGAAATAAAATGATGATAGAGAAAAAAAAACTATACATACCATACCCCTTACCCCTCACTTTCATTTACCACTATTTCAAACTGAATTTATATTAACATTTGTTCCCCCTATTAATTATTTTTATTCCATATGTTCTACTCTTCTGTTGATATAGTAGCTAAAAGGAGCATCAGACATAAGGTTTTCACATTCACAGAGTCTCACTGTGAAAGCTGTATTGTTCAGTCATCATCAAGAAACATGGCTACTGGAACACAGCACTACATTTTCAGGCAATTCCCTCCAGCCTCTCTACTACATCTTGAACAACAAGGTGATATCTACTTAATGCGTAAGAATAACCTCCAGGATAACCTCTCCACTCTGTTTGGAATCTCTCAGCCATTGACACTTTGTCTCATTTTACTCTTCCCCCTTTTGGTCGAGAAGGTTCTCTCAGTCTCTTGATGTTAATTCTCAGCTCATTCTAGGGTTTTTCTCAGTGCCTTGATGCTGAGTCTCAGCTCACTCCAGAATCTTTGTCCCAAGTTGCCAGGAATATCCACACCCCTGGGAATCATGTCCCACGCATAGATGGGAAGGGTGGTGAGACTGCTCATCATATTGGCTGGAGAGAGAGGCCACATCTGAGCAACAAAGAGGCTCTCTTGGGGGTGACTCTTAGGCCTAAATTTTAAGTAGACTTGACCTATTCTTTGTGGGGTTAAGTTTCATGTGAACAAACCCCAAGACTGGGGGCTCAGCCTATAGCTTTGGTTGTCCACACTGCTTGTGAGAATATCAAGAATTCAACTTGGGGAAGTTGAATTTCTCCCCACTCTCACCATTCCCCATCCCATGTACTCTTTACCCAGTATAAATAATTATCAAATCCTGGCTGATCTTTTTCATCTATACTCCCTCACAATCTCTCCATATTATTTTGAAGCATTTTCCAGACGTATTATTTTATTTGTGAATAGTCGGGGTGTATCTCTAAAAGATAAGGATACTTTACAAAAAATCATAATACCATTGCCACACCTTTAAAATAAATTAATGTCCAGGTTATTGTTTACTTTTTTAAATGGAAATTAGCTCCTTTAAAAAAATATATATCTTTCAAATTTATGGTGCAGACTGCAACTTCCAAAAGACAGTTCCCATGTCAGTTTTGCTGATGAGAATATTATCAACTGTTGACTACCATATATTATCACAGAAGAGTTACTCTTTGTATGAATGCCTCTTTAATCCCAGACTTTATTCACTCTACCACCTCTCATACTATCTTTTGCCATCAAGTAGAGAAAACAAAATCATTTAAAATTACCCAAGGGCCAGTATAATTGGGAAGGTAAATCTATTAAATGTGTTTTAATACATTTATAAGGCCAAATTTTATGGGGATTATTTTTTATATCTTGCATTTTTATAGTTCTCTATCATCAAGCAGTTAACATTTATTGAGGACTTAATATGTTCCAAAAACTCTACTAAATGCTTTACATATATTATTTCACTTAATCCTAACAACAGTCTCATGACATAGGTACTTTTGCATCCTATTTTATAGGTGAAGAAACTAGGCTTAGAAAGGCTAAGTGTTCTAGTTTGCTAGCTGCCAGAATGCAACACACCAGAGACAGATTGGCTTTTAATAAAAGGGGATTTGTTAGTTCTTCAGAGGAAAGGCAGCTAACTTTCCACTGAGGTTCTTTCTTACGTGGGAAGGCACAGGATGGTCTCTGCTGGCCTTCTCTCCAGGCCCCTGGGTTCCAACAGCTTTCCCCAGGGTGACTTCTTTCTGCATCTCCAAAGGCCTGGGCTGAGCTGTGAGTGCTGAGATGAGGTATGCTGAGCTGCTTAGGCTGTACTACATTGTGGTCTCTCATTTAAGCACCAGCCAATTAAGTCAAACGTCCTTCATTGCAGCAGGCACGCCTCCTAGCCCACTGCAGATGTAAATCAGCAACAGATGAAGTTCACGTACCATTGGCTCATGTCCGCAGCAACAAAACTAGGTATGCTCAGCTGGCCAAGTTGACAACTGAATCTAACTACCACACTAAGTAACTTGCTTGCATTCACACAACTTGCCAGGATTCTACATTGAAAATTTTATCAGTAAACTTGTGAAATTGATAAGTGGTACAATCCCTTTGGAAGGGAATTTGGCGGTATCTACTGAAATTCAATTTGCTTTTACCCTTTGTTGCAGCAATGCTAATTCTGGGAATCCATTCTGAAGATAGTATTGGCAAAAAATGCAGAAAGCTAACTTCATGAGACATTCATTGCAGCAGTCTTTATAATAGTAAAAGACTGGAAGCAACTCAAATGTCTTTTAACAAATAAACAGGTTTATCAGCGCAGTGAAGTATTTTGCTGTTGTAGAAAGAAATGGAGACTCCTATTTATACTGCCACTGGTGAGCTCCATAAAAAGAAAAAAGTAACATGACAAAAAAGAAAATATAATTGGCTACATTTTAGCTACGAAAGATGTGATACATATATATATCTTATATATTTTAAAAAATGATGAATAACCATTAAAATAATGGTTAATTATAGGGGGGAGGGAATAGACAGGTATAGAAGCTAATCCTTTCATGAGTATATTTCATCTTATAGATTTGACTTTGGAACCAAGAAAAAGCTATACATAATTAGAAAAACAAAACTAAATTAAAATTTTAAAAAGTAATCTTTAAAAATCAAAAGCAAAATGAACCAAATGTGTCTCAAACTAGTAGTGTGACCACACAGGAATTATATTAAACATCTTTAAAGCATAATAATTTGACTATATATTTGTAGCAGGGTATATCCTAGAGGTAAAAATAATTGCAAAAAAATTTTTAAACTATCTTTAGCAATCATGTTTTTAGTAACAATATGGGTATTGTTAGTCTGAACTCATAAATTTAGTAGTATAAAGCAAGGTAATTATGTTAATGTCATTAGGAACCAAGAATGTTAGTGTAAGGGAAAAATATATAAATATGAAATCAAATCAATTACGTAAATACTGTAATCCTAAATTTGAACTGGAAATATCAGTCTGAACTAATATGTGTTCTCTAAAAGAAAACAAGTTTTTCCTGGTTTTAGCCCTGTCCCAAGGACAAGGCCTAGAAACAATGATCAGCTAGGTAGCACTGAGCACCCCTAGAACCTTACGTTGTAATGTCTAAACATCATTTCCCACTAACAGTGATAATAGCCCCTTGTAGAGTGGACTGATTCCAGATTTGGGGCCTGGAAAGTACAAGATGAGCCTGGACCATGTTGTCATGTCAGATAGCAAGGAAGGAAGCCATCAAAGATTTCTGAGGTTTTGTCAAAACAACTCAAGAGGCTTCCTTGGTCAATTTATCCTTTGGGATAAATTGAGCATCAATAAGAATAATAACTGCAGTGGGTTGAATCATATCAAATATGTTTAAATCCTTGGGTTCCTAATGGTGCTTAAAAAAATAATTTTATTGATCATCTTGTGTGTTAGGGAATCAATTCACATTTTTTTTTTTGGAGGGGTGTGAATGGTCTGGGAATAAACCCAGGTCTCCTCCATGAAAGGTGAGCATTCTACAACTGAACCACCTGTGCACCCTCAATTCACTATTTTAAAACTATTTTAAAAATCAGTAAAGAGAAAGAATCAAACTTTTAACCTACTTTTCTATATAAACAGTACTCCAGGAAAACTGTATAATTGATAAAGGGAAATTTTCTTTGAAGAAATATTCCAGGTAATTCCAGAATATTCCAGAATGATAGAATCAGGTCTAGTCATTGCTCATCAGTTACAAAAAAGAAACAGCTGATCATTATATGTTTCCTGGTGGAAGTACACAAAACACCTGTTGGTCTAGTTTGCTAAAGCTGCTGAAATGCGATATACCAGAAATGAAACTGCTTTTAAAAAGGGGAATTTATTAAGTTGCAAGTTTACAGTTCTAAGGCTGTGAAAATGTTCAAATTAAGGCAAGACTTTAAAAATGTCCTAGTTAAAGCATCCAGGGAAAGATACCTTTGCTCAAAAAGGCCCATGATGTTCAGGGTTTCTTTCTAAGCTGGAAAGGCACATGGCGACATCTGCTAGCTTTCTCTCCAGTCTTCTTCAACTGCTTTCCTGGGGGCATTTTCTCTCTTCATCTCCAACAGTCTCTGGCTGTGTGGGCTCTGTTGGCCTTTTCCAAAATGGTTCCCTCTTAAAGGGCTCCAGTAAGCAACCCCATCTTGAATGAGTGGAGAGACATTTCCATGGAAACCATGCAGTCAAAGTTATTACTCACAATTAGGTGGGTCACATCGCTACAGAAACAATAAAGATCCCACCTTGCAATATTGAATGAGGATTAAAGAACTTGGCTTTTCTGGAATATACAACAGATTCAAACTAGCACACTTGTTAAGTATTCTTGCCAAAAAATTAACCTAAATCTGATCAAGCTTTTATTTCTGACTACTAAATTATAGAAAATAACTGTTAAAGGACACCACGGGGATTCAATAAGCAAAATTCATAGATTTGAGGAGACTTCAGGACATACTGCCTGGTTTCTTCAACTGCAGGGGAGTTGGGGGAAAGGGAGGGGAGTTTGTAGATTAAAAGAGGCTTGAGAGACACATCAACTGATTAGAATATATGGACCTTATTTGTATACTGATTTGAAATACCCAACTATAAGAAAATATTTTGAGACAATTGGGGAAATTTGAACACTGATATATTTGATGATATTAGGGATGTATTAAAATTTTAAGGTATGGTATTGGTTTTATGGTTATGTTTTAAAGAAGTTCTTGTGTCATAAGTACTGAAGGTACTAATGAGTAAAAGGATATGATGTATAGGATTTGCTTTAAAATAATCTGGGGAAGGAAAGTAGGTTGAGGTACAAATAAAATAGAACTGACCATCACTTGATGATTGTTGAAACTGAATATGAAGTATTCATGAACACTCATTATAATAGGTATTTCATAACCTATTATATATATTTCATAACCTATTATAATAGGTTGAACCACAGGAAATTGCTCTTTTCATAGGTAAAAAAATGTTGACCAACAATGTCATATAGTTCAACCTAATACTGTTCTCTTTACTTTTAAATGTGTTTGTTAAATGTTCTATAAAAAGATGTTAAACAAAAGAAAAATAAAACAATAAAAATGTTTAAAAGTTAATAGGAAATTTTAACACGGCCACATATAATGTTATTAAGAACCTGTTATTAATTTTTCAATGTGATAATGATATTGTAGTTATATTTTTAAAAGAGCCCTGTAATTTATTGTTTTTTAAAATCCTTATGCTTTTAGAGATATATACTGATGTGTATGTGGGTAAAATTGATATGATGTCTGGCATTTGCTTCAAAATAATCCATTGGGGTTGTTGGTGGGGAATGAGTGAGAGTATTGAAGAAACGAGATTGATTACAAATTGGTAAATATTGCAGCTGAATGATGAGCCCATGGGGGTTATTATGCTGTTATCTTTAGTTTTGAATATAATCAAGAGTTCCATAATCAGAAGTTTTTTTTAAAAGCCAGCAAGCTAGGGTTTAATCCAGGTATATGTGACTCCTGAAGGTAACTCTTAACCATTATACCACTGTTTCCCATAATATAATTCTACTGCCCTACAAAAGAATTTCTGTGGCACCTGGAAATCATTTTTTATTTTAATAGTTAGATTTTCATTTTAATGTTACCTTATATTTATGGCAAGGAAAGTTCTTCGTTTTCCATTTATGAAAATGATGTCAAACGTGCTTTCAAAATGAATTTAAGAAAAAAATTGACTTAAAAATAGTACTTAAGTAATACTACTGGTAGCATTCAGATATGACAAAGGTTTCATGGTATGAGGAGAATGAAGTTTGAACCTTTACCGTGCTATACTGACTCCCTTGGTGCAAATGGTTAAATGAAGAAATGAAGAGTTGTGTATAGGTTTTGCTTAGACCTCCTATAGCCATATATGAATATCTGCCAGACACTTTTTATTTTGTATGCTCTATAGTAGGGTCACATTTTATTATTTTTCCTTGTAAGTATCCTGTTATTGCAGCACCATTTGTTGAATTTTTGTTTGCTTGTTGTATTGATTGTTTGTTTTTGGGGAAGTGCATGGACCGAGAATTGAATCTGGGTTTCCCGCATGGTAGGCGAGAATTCTACCACTGAACTGTCCTTACACCACCCCCCACCAGATACTTTTGAAGAAAGTTATATTTTGTATAAAGCCCTGTCGCTATGTATTTTTTCAAAGGCATTAACCGTGTAAGAAATTACAGAGGATATACTTTATTGTTGTTGCAGAATGTCATACCCAGGCTATCCTCCCACTGGCTACCCACCTTTCCCTGGATATCCTGTAAGTATTGTCACTTATAATACTCAGATAGCTTGAAATAGGTGTTGAATAGATGAGCTCATGACAGATCTGACAGATCTGCTAGACCAGGGCATAAACGCAGATGCCCAGAGGAACTGAGTAGAATAAGTGAGTGAAGACCAGTATTATTGGGGAACTGAAGAGAACACACCTTATCTGTGAAAGCCAGCAGCTGCTCAGCTCTAGCCAGAGGAGGCCATGCAGGGAGCAGACCCAGTGCTGCTAGATATTCCAGTTTTTCGAGTAGAGCCAGAAATCTGGATTTTATGTTCATTTACCTACATTTTAAACACTGGAAATTATTTTTAAGTATTAAAAGCTGAATAGGACAATAAACATGTATGTAAGCTAAATCTAGTCACTCACCAGTGATTCACCCTTGTTTTAGAAGGTTTAAAACATTAAGAAAGACTTGACTCAAGAGATCATAACTTGTAGTGGCTTTGAAGGCTCTGTATTTGTAGTTCTGAGACTCTGAGTATTTATAAATGTTCTATAAATTCCACTTTGCTGACATCTCTACTGTTATGAGGACCAAACTCATAGGTGAGGCATAAGTAAGGATTGTGAATTTCAGTTTTATATTTATGTCAGTCTGCTTTCTAAACTGAGGAGTATAGAAGAGAGGCTTTTAAGGGTTAATGATAATGCGTGTATCCTTATGTAAAGTGAATATATAGCTCTCCTGAGTTTTTCTTGGGTGGAGTTAAAAATTATGAATATGTTCCCAATATTCTATGTACCCAATAGTCTATGTACTAAACTAGACTCTGGCACCATTTCAGTCAGTGTAGGCTAATTGCCAAAAGAGACAACTTCAAAATCTCAGTGGTTTAGCATAATAATTTATTGCCTGGAAGTCAGTAGGAGTGGCTGGAGGGGTAGAGGAAGCTTCATTCCATACAGCCTTTCAGGATTCCAGGCTCTTTCTGTGTACTGGCTTTCCCACTGTCTGAGCCCTTGGAGTCCTGCGCTGAATCCTCTGCTTCCAGCTGGCAGATGAAAGGAAAGCTAGAGGAACAGAGGGAGCCTGGCAGATTGGGCAGGAGGCCTTTAGAGTGCAGGTTGCAAGTCCATGTTTATTTGTCAAGATTCAGTCATGTGGCTGTACCTAACTGCAAGCAGCCTGGGATATGTAGTCTAGCTTTGTGCCCAGGGGAGAAAGGGTTTAATGAACACGTAACAATCTCTGTCACATTAGGCACTTTCTGGTCTGAATTGAGGTCCAGAAACAATAACTTGCCTAAAAACATCACACCTAGTCCATGACTTAGGTCACCTTTTTCATTCCAGGTGTGTTGCAAGAGAGCAATGAATTCCTATCTTCAAGCTAAAAAGGAGCTAATTTTCTTCTTTATAGATTAAGAAATGAAGGCGTTAATGAGCTTAGTTATTTGTTCCTGAAGCCCTAAGATTTGGAAGGAACCTGATTTTTGCTCCCGCATAGTGAAACTGAGGCTTCTTGCCTAATCCAGGTGAAATTAAATTTAACTGATTCTGACAGACAAGTGTCTTAATAAACTAGTATAAGAGACTAAGGCTTCTGATGGGACTTTTAAAATGTAAAAAAAAAAAACAAGCTATACCTTAACAGTTATCACTTATTTGTTTTTTAGATGGGTGATACTTCTCTCTGGGTCATATTTCTTTATGATCCCATTTCATTTGAAAATGTTTCTTATTTTCAGCCTGCAGGTCAGGAGTCATCTTTTCCCCCTCCAGGTCAGTATCCTTATCCTAGTGGCTTTCCTCCAATGGGAGGAGGTGCCTATCCACCAGCAACAAGTACTGGCTACCCAGGAGCTGGAGGCTACCCTGTCCCTGGAGGTTACCCAAGCCCCGGAAGTTATCCTGGTGCCCCACAGCCAGGAGGAGCCCCGTCCTATCCTGGAGGTGAGTGATGGGACTCGAAATTAGTTGATGATATGGGATTGCTGTAGCACTTCTTCCTTCCCCCATTTATCCTTTTCATTCCTACTTGTTGTGTATGAAGTCAGAGTCAGTCTTAAAGAAAAAAGTTAATACTTTGATGTTGAAGTTAGTAAGGAAGATGAAGTAAAAGTTTTTAACTTTATTTTTAATGGGGAAGGAGATGGTGAAAAGTTGAATGTAGACAAAAGGGAGCTCCTTTTATCAGCATCAACAGCATATTTTCCCACTATCAATAGTAAACATTGTTTGAAATCATGAGAATTAGCTCTATAGCTTATTTACTTTTTCTGTTTCTCTAGTTCCTCCAGGCCAAGGATTTGGAGCCCCACCAGGTGGAGCAAGCTTTTCTGGCTATCCACAGCCGCCATCGCAGTCCTATGGCAGTGGCCCTGCCCAAATCCCAATACCAGGTGGGTACCAGCTGTCCAGAGGAAAACAGTACCATGATGTTTCAAATTTTTTAATTGCCATTGAGAAAACTGAGTTTATATTTGGAATAGTCTTCAGTCAACATTTTTACTAAGTACGTCTATAAATAATTTCAAATATGGTTTCATGAAATGTATTAATTTGATGGGAAGGTTTAATTACTAACATGGAGATAAGGGCCCACCTTTTTCTATTAAAAACTCTGCCCCAGGGTGTGCAACGGTGGCTCAATGGCAGAGTTCTCACCTGCCATGCCAGAGACCCGGGTTCAATTCCTGGTGCCTGCCCATGCAAAAAAAAGTCTGCCGCAAAGCCAAAAAGCAAAACCTTCAGAGACTTCTTTGCCCACCCTTAGACACTAATGAAATAATCCCCAGAACTGTATCCTGACATCTGTTCAGATAAAATCAGAATTTAATGTATTTCAAGTGCTTAAAAAAGAAAAAAAAAGCATTATGTGCTAGGATTTTATGTAGGATATGGAATATTACAAAAAATGTCCTTATGACCAAAGTCGGTCTTAGATTCAGTAAATTAAAATATTTTTAAAAATTACCCTACTGAATAAAAGAATAACTAATAAATATGACTCCATATTAATAATAATGTCGATTTGAAAATTAAATCATGTAAGAACTGTTTGTTGTTTTTTTTTTTTTAACGTATAGGTGGCTTTCCTGGAGGGCAAATGCCTTCTCAGTATCCTGGAGGGCAGATTCCTTACCCCAATCAGGTATTTTTACTCCTGTTTTTTAAATTTAGTCTGGATAACTGAATAATGCCAAAGGTTAGCACTCTGTTGCAGACACTGGAGGCTTCCCTGAGGTAGAGAAGATGGTCTATCACAGTAAATCAAGACTTTAATCTCTGTGTCTGATAGACTCCCTGCTCTGCTTGGTCCAGGGCTTTAAGTAGTGATAATTCTGACAAGACAAGAATTGGTCCTTCTCACAGGTGGCAGTGTTGGTAACTTTTCCCTGGAGATTCACTTGGGCTCTGGCATTGATTTTAGTTCTTTTTTCTCTTCTTTCCCCTCCCTGGCAATTATAACTATAAATTTAGGTGAGTGAGTGATTGGCATTTCTGGCACTATTTTATGAAGGGGATAAGAGGTGATTTTCCACTTTCACCTTTGTAATTTTCCACTCTTCTTTCAGATCAATACAGAATCCTTTCCTTCCTATCCTGTTTTCTCTCCTGTATCTTTGGATTATAGCAGTGAAGTGAGTAAGGTTTTCTAATGTTCAGTAATCACTAGGCCTCTTACATGTGCTTTTATTTGTTTCTGATATCTCATGTGCTTAACTCTCACAACGTTCTGGAGAGTTCAACTGTATATGTTGTATACAACATATGTATATGTCCCTGTAGTGCTTGGCAGGCTTTAATCATGACAGCCAATTAGTGCCTGTTGAATTGATTTCTCATTGGTGCTAGATGGTTCCCCATATATCAGATCTTTGCCCCACCTTTGTATAGCTCCTTATTTTAACACCAAGTTTCATTCTTTAATTGCTTTATTAATTCTTTTTTGTCCTGAACAAGTTGCTTGGAACGTAAACAGTATACTTTTTTGTTTATCTTTATCCCAATGTTCTCATTGATTTCCATACTGTATATTCATGAAAATTTGGTATTTTCAAGCCTTTGTTTGGGCTGGGATAGGAGAGGAATTACAGAAGTAGTTGCAATTTGTTTTGGTTCACTCTCTGAATTTCAGGGATATGAGCCCCCAGGGAGGTTTAAAAACCTGTCCAAGGTCACACACAGCTAGTGAAAGAAAAAGTTGTGACTAGATTTTAGATCTTCTGACCCCCAGATCACCAGATCAGTAGTCTCTGTTACAAGACCATTTCTCTGATTCAATAAGTGATGTTCCTCGAAAGCACCTAGTAAACTGCTTTCAACTTTTTTTATTAAATATTTTTTTATTGTGAAATATATATAATTTTAAAAAAGCAATAATTTTCAAAGCACATTTTTTATTAATTAAAAAAAGAATTAACAAAACAATTAGAAATCATTCCATTCTGCATGTACAATCAGTAATTCTTAATATCATCACATAGTTGCATATTCATCATTTCTTAGTACATTTGCATCGATTTAGAAAAAGAAATAAAAAGACAAAAGAATAAGAATTAAAACGATAATAGAAAGAAAAAGAAAAAAAAAAAAACCTATACCTCACATGCAGTTTCATTCAGTGTCTTAACATAATTGCATTACAATTAGGTAGTATTGTGCTGTCCATTTCTGAGTTTTTATATCCAGTCCCGTTTCAAAGCACATTTTTATTTTATTTTTTTTACATGGGCAGGCACCGGGAATCGAACCCAGGTCCTCGGGCATGGCAGGCCAGCACTCTTACCTGCTGAGCCACTCAAAACACATTTTAACAAATGTTACAGAACAGATTTCAAAATTCAGTATGGGTTACCATTCCACATTTTCAGCTTTTTTCTTCTGGCTCCAAAACGCTGGAAACTAAAATAAATATTATTATAGTGATTCAGCAGTCATACTCACTTGTTAAATTCTATCTTCTCTGTTATAATTCCTGGTTCTCCTTTGGTCTTCCTCCCAGCCTATAGGTGTCTTTGGGCTATGTACGTTCTAACCTCTTCATGTTGAAAAGGGTTGTCAACAATATAGAATAGGGGGATGGAATTAGTTGATATTCCTGGAGAGGCTGGCCCTTCTGGGTTTCAGAACTTATCTGGCCTAGAAACCTTCTGGAGGCTGGAGGCTTCAGGAAAGCAAACCTCGTTCATGAAACCCTTATAGAGTCTCAGCCAGAGCCCTAGGTGTTCTTCAGGGCCTACAAGAATGATGTTAGTTGGGGGTTGGCAAACTGTGGCAATTAGCAATATCTAACTGAAGCTTGCATAAGAGTAGTTTCCAGAATAGCCCCTCTACTCCATTTGAACTCTCTTAGCCAGTGACACCTTATTTTGTTACATTTCTTTTCTTCCTTTTAGTCCTGAAGGCATTGTCAATCCCACAGAGCCAGGGCCAGGCTCAGCCTTGGGAATCATGTCCCCCATTGTCAGGGAGACTTTCACCCCTGAATGTCATGTTCCACATGGGGGGGGAGGGTAATAATTTTCTTTGAAGAGCTGGGTTGAGAGAGAAGGCACATCTGAGCAACCAAAGAGGTTTCCTGGAAGCAGTTCTTAGGCATAATTATAGTCTTAGCTTCTGTGCTACAGAAATAAGTTTTGTAAGGGCAAGCCTCAAAATCAAGGGCTCAGACCTATTTTCTTGGGAGTTCCTAATGTTTGAGAGAGTACCAGGGGTTTCACAGATGGGTAAATTTAACATTTCCGTATTTTTTCTCCAGTTCCTCAAAGGGCTCAACCTTTTTTTTATTGTTGAAGTTAGTTGTTAATCATATTATAAATTTGTAGCAACTTTAATCATTTTTTGTATGAGACTTGATTTTATTTTACTTTAAGCATGCATACAATTTAATTTACAAACTTCATTTTATGGCTCAACAGAAAGGATTTTTAAACATAAAACACTAAAAAGTAAAACATATACACTAACATATACGCAACCTTTTTGGTAAAACAATTACCGTTTTAAGATAGAACTATAACCAGTAGGTGGAAGTTAATAGAGTGGTAGATTTTGGAAGAGCGTTTAAATGGAAATAGAATAGGCTACTGTGCTGATTTGAAAGGATGCATGTCCCCTAGAAAAGCCATGTTTTAATCTAAATCCCATTTCCTAAAGACAGAATAATCCCTATTCAATACTGTATCTTTGAAACTGTAATCAGATCATCTCCCTGGAGATGTGAATTAATCAAGAGTGGTTGTTAAGCTGGATTAGGTGACAATATGTCTCCACCAATTTGGGTAGGTCTTCGTAAGTTACTGAAGTCCTATAAAAGAGGAAACATTTTGGAGAATGAAAGAGATTTGAAGAGAGTGGGGAATGCTGCAGCACCACAGAGCAGAGTCCATGAGCCAACAATCTTTAGAGATGAAGAAGGAAAACACCTCCTGGGGAACTTCATGAAACCAGAAGCCAGGAGAGAAAGCTAACAGATGACACAGTGTTTGCCATGTGTCCTTCCAGCTGAGAGCGAAGCCCTGATTCTGTTTGCCATGTGCCTTCTCACTTGAGAGAGAAACCCGGAACTTCATCAGCCTTCTTTTGAACCAAGGTTTCTTTCCCTGGATGGATGCCTTTGACTGGACATTTCTTTTTTTTATCTTTTTATTTATTAATTTAAAAAATTTAACAACAAACAAACGAAAGTATTAACATATCATTCCATGTGACTGGACATTTCTACAGACTTGTTTTAATTGGGACATTTTCTCGGCCTTAGAACTGTAAACTAGCAACTTATTAAATTCCCGTTTTTAAAAGCCATTCTGTTTCTGGTATATTGCATTCCGGCAGCTAGCAAACTAGAACAGCTAGCTTATGAAGGGATGAGTTCCCTGTCATGAAAATCCTCAGTAGCATGTGTGAGAGTGCATGTGTGCATGTTAAGGATGATGTAAAGAAAATTCCTGACTTAAATGGGCAGTTGGGCCAGGTGACTTTCCCTGATTGAGCCAGCTCTCAAGTCTATTTTGTTTTTTCATCAGGAAAGTTAGAATCAAAAGGGATTGAAGGTGGACTTCTGGTTCAGATAGTGTGGGGCTTTGTCCTATTGAGAACTCTTCCTTCTTATTAGAGTTTTATCCTCAAGAACCAGGTCCCTGACTTCTTTCTGTTCAGAAGGATGTAGCAATCCTGATGAAGATTCAGTTCAAATTTAGACTTACCACAGAGAATAAAACAAAAATATTTTTTACCTAGATGAAAAATAGAGTGGAATTTTTTGTTTTAAAGAAGAGAATGACAGAAAATGAGCATCGTCGAGTAGTATATAATGCTATTTAGTCCAGTGTATTATGAACAAAGGTTTCTGCTTACTTATGATTTTAGTGGCAATAGTTATATCAAAGGAAACATTCTTGGTTTCCTAATACTTTATTTTAAAAATACAGTTCCTGTTTTATTTTCTGGTTTATTTCATTATAAAATAGATGAATAATATTGTATCTCCTAGGTCCTCTTAATCCTTACTTTCATTTTGGGCTCCCTTTATTTTATAATGTTTTATTTCATGTCTAATAATCAGGGCCCATATAGGAAATGAAGATACAGTGTCAAAATTTTGTCTGCCTGAAACCTAGTTGGGCAACTCGTGTCCTACTTCACTAAAACCATTATACTTTTCCTCTGTCTTTAAATCAAACATTGCCACCCATCTCACACTAAGAACCAAACTCTTTTTTCCCTATTCTATCAGAAGAAGAAACCAAGCATAGAGAGTGTGCTTTTAATTTCATAAGCTTCACCTTTTCTCCTGAAAGTTTCTATGTCTGTTCATCTGTTGGCAGAAGTCTCCTGAAGCAGGATAGGTCTTTCCTGTCTTTTTAGAATGGGCCCTGGTAATAAGATGTCCTTACCCTTTCCCTAACACCCATATACTAGAGGCCTCCTTCTAAGAATGATGTCTGGGAAGTCTTACATTATCTTCTTGTCAGCAGAGAATTCTGACTTGAATTTTATGTCTCTTCTTCTCAGCCTGCTGCAATGACTCAAGGCACCCAAGGAACAATCCGACCTGCTGCTAACTTTGATGCTTTGAAAGATGCAGAAATTCTCCGAAAAGCAATGAAGGGTTTTGGTAAGAAAACCAGATTTTTTTGTCTTCATATTTTTATTTTTATAATAAGTTAAACTGAACGATTCTAAGGTAAAAATAAATCTTGTGTCATAAACTAAGCTTATGTGTCAGCCTGTGTGCACACACCTCGATTTAATCTTGTACTAAGTGCCTTGTATGTATTCAGAGAAATGGCCTGAAGAAGCACCTAGCACAGATTTCTTTCTTACTTAAAAATATATGATTCTTCCAGGGACAGACGAGCAGGCAATTATAGATGTTGTCGCCAACCGTTCCAACGATCAAAGGCAAAAAATTAAAGCAGCTTTTAAGACCATGTATGGCAAGGTATGTTTTTTCTTTCCTTTCTGGAGTAAGCAGGGCCATTGTCCTGAAGACTGATACTACTGTCTTTTTGTTAGGACCTGTGGTATAGAGTAGAAACAACTAGAAGAGACCGCAGAAGTGGTGTATTCACTTTTTATTTCTCTTAAAGACTTCTTAATTCTGGAGTAGTCCTTGATCTCATAATCATACCTTGTGCTATGTCTTGTAGAATATGATCTTGATCATGATCAAAAGCTTGATATTCATCATTGCCTCTCAGTCTTCTGCTCCTGACAGTAATATTCAAGGCGTTCACCTCATATCCCTGATTATTTTTGATCCTCAGCATTATCTTCCACTCCTCTCCCTCCCTCTAAAAACTCCTGTATTTATATGTTATGATTATATAGAACTTTTTGCCATTCCCTGACACACTATGATCTTGCATACTTCTGTGCTGCACATATGCTGTTCTCTTGACCTAGAACACTAGGTCCTTTTCACCTGCTTGACAAATTTCTTTAAGATTTAACTAAAAATATCAGCTACCCTGAAGAATAACAGAATTTATCTGCTTCTTCCGCTTTGATTCCATAGAATTTTAAAACCTCTGCTATCAGTAATCTCACTGCCCAGTGTTCCCCTAAACTGTGAACTCCCCTAACCACATCAAAATGGTTTCTTTTTTTTTTAATTTATTTATTTTTATTTATGGTACATAACCACATACAAACTCAAACATTCTTATCATATGATCATTCCGTTCTTGTTATACAATCAGTAATTCACACTATCATCACATAGTTGTATATTCGTCATCATGATCATTTCTTAGAACATCTGCATCGATTCAGAAAAAGCAATAAAAAGAAAACAGAAAAAAATTCATACATACCATACCCTTTACCTCTCCCCTTCACCAATCACCAGCATTTCAATCTACTAAATTTATTTTAACATTTGTTGCCCCTATTATTTATTTTTAATCTGTATGTTTTACTTGTCCATCGATAAGGTAGACAAAAGGAGCATCAGACACAAGGCTCTCACAACCACACAGTCACACTGCGACAGCCATATCATCATACAATTATCTTCAAGAAACATGGCCACTGGAGCACAGCTCCACATTTTCAGGCTGTTCCCTCCAGCCTCTCCATTACACCTTAACTAAATAGGTGATAACTATTTAATGCGTAAGAATAACCTCCAGGATAACCTCTCGACTCTGTTTGGAATCTCTCAGCCACTGAAACTTTATTTTGTTTCATTTCACTCTTCCCCCTTTTGGTTGACAAGATTTTCTCTGTCCCTTGATGCTGAGTTCCAGCTCATTCTAGGATTTCTGTCCCACGTTGCCAGGAAGGTCCACACTCCTGGGAATTATGTCCCATGTAGAGAGGGGGAGGGCAGTGAGTTTGCTTGCTGTGTTGGCCATATCCGAGCAATAGAAGAGGGTCTTCTCTTGGAGGTGACTCTTAGGCCTAACTTTAAGTAGGCTTAGTCTATCCTTTGCGGGATTAAGTTTCATATGAACAAACCCCGAAATTGGAGGCTCAGCCTATTGCTTTGGCTGTCCTCACTGCCTGTGGGAATATCAAGAATTCTCCACTTGAGGAAGTTGAATTTTCCTCCTTTCTTACCATTCCCCCTCGGGGACTCTGCAAATACTTCCCTATTCACTTGTTCAAGTCACTCTGGGATTTATCTAGGCATCACTCTGGACAAACCTACAAAATCTCATGCCCTACGCAAGGTTCCAAATACTATGGTGTTCGATTAAGTTGTCCACGTAAGTTATATTAGGAAATGCACTAGTCAAAATATAAATTTTGTACCAAATAAACATTTTTTGCTTGTCTCACACATAGGTTAAAGTTTTAAAATATTAATCACCATCTGTTTTCAATACCCTGCATTATTGACATTCCTTTGTTCTTCCTCATGCAGAAACATTTTTGAATTTGCACATTTAGTCACTATAATTATACACTCTAGGCATTCCTAGATTATACCATCTCAGTCTTTACTGTCTATCTTTCCTTCTGATTTCATTTGTGCCCTCAGGCCTCCTCCCTCTATCATTCTCACATTCAGCTTCATTCAGTGTTCTAACATTATTGTATTACAGTTACGTAGTATTGTGCTATCCATTTCTGAATTTTCACAATCAGTCCTGTTGCACAATCTGTATCCCTTCAGCTCCAATTACCCAATATCTACTATATTTCTATCTCCTGATGGTCTCTGTTACCAACTGAAATTCTCCAAGTTCATTCGCTAATGTCAGTTGATATCAGCGAGACCATACAGTATTTGTGCTTTTGTTTATGGCTTATCTCACTCAGCATAATGTCCTTAAGGTCAATCCATGTTATTACATGCTACATGACTTTATTCTGTCTTACAGCTGCTTAATATTCCATCGTATGTATATACCACAGCTTGCTTTGCCACTCCTCTGTTGATGGACATTTTGGCTATTTCCATCTCTTGGCAACTGTAAATAATGCTGCTGTAAACATTGGTGTGTAAATGTCCATTTGTGTCCTTGCCCTCATGTCCTTTGAGTAGATACCTAACAATGGTATTGCTGGATCATATGGCAATTCTATACTTAGCTTCCTGAGGAACCACTACACTGCCTTCCACAGCGGTTGTACCATTTGACATTCCCACCAACAGTGGATAAGTGTGCCTCTTTCTCCACGTCCTCTCCAGCACTTGTTGTTTTCTGTTTTATTGATAATGGCCATTCTGGTGGGTGTGAGATGATATTTCATTGTGGTTTTGGTTTGCATTTCCCTAATAGCCAGGCAAGTTGAGCATCTTTTCATGTACCTTTTGGCCATTTGTATCTCCTCTTCTGAGAAGTGTCTGTTCATGTCTTTTGCCCATTTTGTAATTGTGTTGTCTGTCTTTTTGTTGTTGAATTAAACAACCTCTTTATAAATTCAGGGTACTAGACCTTTATCTGATATATCATTTCCAAATATTGTCTCCCATTGTGTAGACTGTCGTTTTACTTTCTTGACTAAGATCTTTGATGCACAACAGTGTTTAATTTTGAGGAGTTCCCATTTCTTTCTTTCTTCAATGTTCGTGCTTTGGATGTAAAGTCCAGGAAACCACCTCCTATTATAAGATTGATAAGATATTTCCCTGCATTTTCTTCTAAAAGTTTTATGGTCTTAGGTCTAATGTTTCGGTCTTTGATTCATTTTGAGTTAATTTTTGTATAGAGTGTGAGATATGGATCCTCTTTCATTCTTTTGCATGTGGATATCCAGTTCTCTAGGCACGATTTATTGAAGAGACTGTTCTGTCCCAGGTGAGTTGACTTGACTGCCTTATGAAAGATCAACTGTCCATAGATGAGAGGGTCTATATCTGAACTCTCTATTCGACTCCATTGGTTGATATATCAATCTTTCTGCTAGTACCATGCTGTTTTGACCACTGTAGCTTCATAATACGCCTTAAAGTCAGGTAGCATGAGGCCTCCAACTTCATTTTTCTTAATCAGGATATTTTTAGCTATTCAGGGCACCTTGCACCTCCAGATAAATTTGGTTATTGGTTTTTCTATTTCTGAAAAGTAAGTTTTTGGGATTTTAGATTGGTACTGCATTGAATCTGTAAATCAATTTAGGTAGAATTGACATCTTAACTATATTTAGTCTTCCAATCTATGAACACGGTATGCCTTTCCGTTTATTTAGGTCTTCTGTGATTTCTTTTGACAATTTCTTGTAGTTTTCTTTGTATAGGTCTTTTGTATCTTTAGTTAAATTTATTCCTAAATATTTTATTCTTTTGGTTGCAATTGTAAATGGAATTTTTTTCTTGATTTCCTCCTCAGATTGTTCATTACTAGTATATAGAAACATTACAGATTTTTGAGTGTTGATCTTGTAACCTACCACTTTGCTGTACTCATTTATTTGCTCTAGTAGTTTTGCTGTGGATTTTTTAGGGTTTTTGACATATAGTATCATATCTTCTGCAAACAGTGAGAGTTTATACTTCTTCCTTTCCAATTTTGATGACTTGTATTTCTTTTTTTGTGTAATTGCTCTGGCTAGAACTTCCAACACCATGTTGAATAACAGTGGTGATAGTGGGCATCCTTGTCTTGCTCCTGATATTAGGGGGAAAGTTTTCCGTTTTTCCCCATTGACGATGATGTTAGCTGTGGGTTTTTCATATATTCCCTGTATTATGTTGAGGAAGTTGCCTTCTGTTTCTATCCTTTGAAGTGTTTTCAACAAGAAAGGATGTTGAATTTTGTCAAATGCTCTTTCTGCATTAATCGAGATGATCATGTGGTTTTTCTGCTTTGATTTGTTAATACGGTTTATTACATTAATTGATTTTCTTATGTTGAACCATCCTTGCATACCTGGGATGAATCCTACTTAGTCATGATGTATAATTTTTTTAATGTGCTGCTGGATTTGATTTGCTAGAATTTTGTTGAGGATTTTTGCATCTATATTCATTAGAGAGATTGGTCTGTAGTTTTCTTTTCTTGTAATATCTTTATCTGGCTTTGGTATGAGGGTGATATTGGCTTCATAGAATGAATTAGGTAGCTTTCCCTCCTCTTCAGTTTTTTTGAAGAGTTTGAGCAGGATTGGAATTAATTCTTCCTTGAATGTTTGGTAGGATTCACATGTGAAGCCATCTGGTCCTGAACTTTTCTTTTTGGGGAGCTTCTTAATGACTGATTCAATTTATTTTCTTGTGATTGGTTTGCTGAGGTTGTCTATTTCTTCTTGAGTCAGTTGGTTGTTCATTCCTTTCTAGGAAGTTGTCCATTTCATCTACATTGTCTAGTTTATTAGCATAAAGCTGTTCATAGTATCCTCTCATTACTTCCTTTATTTCTGTGGGGTCAGTGGTTATGTCTTCTCTTCCATTTCTGATCTTATTTATTTGCATCCTCTCTCTTCTTTTTGTCAGCCTGGCTAAGGGTCCATCAATCTTACCTATTTTCTCATAGAACCAGCTTCTGGTTTTGTTGATTTTCTCTATTGTTTTCATGTTCTCAGTTTCATTTATGTCTGCTCTAATCTTCATTATTTCTTTCCTTTTACTTGCTTTGGGGTTAGTTTGCTGTTCTTTCTCTAGTTCCTCCAAGTGAACAGTTAATTCCTCGATTTTTGCTCTTTCTTCTTTTTTGATATAGGCATTTAGAGCAGTAAATTTCCCTGTTACCACTGCCTTTGCAGCATCCTATAAATTTTGATATGTTCTGTTTTCATTTTCATTTGCCTTGAGATATTTACTGGTTTCTCTTGTAATTTCTTCCTCGACCCACTGGTTGTTTAGGAGTATGTTGTTGAGCCTCCATGTATTTGTGAATTTTCTGGCATTCTGCCTTTTTTTGATTTCCAGCTTCATTCCTTTATGATCTGAGACAGTGTTTTTTGTGATTTCAGTCTTTGTAAATTTGTTGAGACTTATTTGTGAACCAGCATATGGTCTATCCTTGGGAATGATCCATGAGCACTTGAGAAAAAGGTGTATCCTGCTGTTGTGGGGTTAATGTTCTATATATGTCTGTTAAGTCTAGCTCATTTATTGTATTCAAATTCTGTGTTTCTTTATTGATCCTCTGTTTAGATGTTCTGTCCATTGATGAGAGTGGGGAATTGAAGTCTCCAACTGTTATGGTAGATGTGTCTATTTCTCTTCAGTGTTTTCAGTGTTTGCCTCATGTATTTTAGAGCATTCTGGCTTGGTGCATAAATATTTATGATTGTTATGTCTTCTTGTTGAATTATTCCTTTTATTAGTACATAGTGTCCTTTGTCTCTTTTAACTGTTTTACATTTGAAGTCTAATTTGTTGAATATTAGTATAGCTACTACTCCTCTTTTTTGATTGTTATTTGCATGGAATATCTTTTCCCAGCCTTTCACTTTCAATCTGTGTTTATCCTTGGGTCTAAGATGCATTTCCTGTAGACAACATATAGATGGGTTCTGTTTTTTAATCCATTCTGCCAGTCTATGTCTTCTGATTGGGGAGTTTAATCCATTAACATTTAGTGTTATTGTTGTATGGGTAGTACTTTCTTCTACCATTTTGCCTTTTGGATTTTATATATCATATCTAATTTTTCTTCTTTTTACCTTTACTGATACTCTTCATTTCTATACTGTTCTCCACACCTCTTTCTCCTGTCTTCTTATATGTCTGTAGTGCTCCCTTTAGTATTTCTTGCAGAGCTGGTCTCTTGGTCACAAATTCTCTCAGTGAATTTTTGTCTGCAAATGTTTTAATTTCCTCCTCATTTTTGAAGGACAGTTTTGCTGGATATAGAATTCTTGGTTGGTAGTTTTTCTCTTTTAGTGTCTTAAATATATCATCCCACTGTCTTCTCACCTCCATGGTCTCTGCTGAGAAATCTACACATAGTCTTATTGGTTTCCCTTGTATGTGATGGATTGTTTTTCTCTTGCTACTTTCAAGATTCTCTCTTTCTCTTTGACATCTGACATTCTGATTAGTAAGTGTCTTGGAGTATGTCTATTTGGATCTATTCTATTTGGGGTACACTGTACTTTTTGGATCTGTAATTTTAAACCTTTCATAAGAGTTGGGAAATTTTCAGTGATAATTTGCTCTATTAGTTTTTCTCTTCCTTTTCCCTTCTCTTCTCTTTCTGGGACACCCAAAACACGTATATTCATGTGCTTCATGTTGTCATTCAATTCCCTGAGTCCCTGCTCCTGTTTTTCCATTCTTTTCCCTATATTTCCTTTTGTTTATTGAATTTCAGATGTCCGGTCCTCCAGTTCACTAATCCTATCTTCTGCCTCTTGAAATCTGACATTGTAGGTTTCCATTGTTTTTTTCATCTCTTCTACTGTGATTTTCATTCCCATAATTTCTGCGATTGTTTTTTTCAGACTTTCAATTTCTTCTTTTTGTTCATTCCTTGCCTTCTTTATATCCTCCCTCAATTCATTGATTTGATTTTTGATGAGGTTTTTCATGTCTGTTCATACATTCTGAATTAATTGTTTCAACTCCTGTATCTCATCTGAATTGTTGGTTTGTTCCTTTGACTGGACCATATCTTCGTTTCCTAGTTTGATTTATTATTTTTTGCTGGCATCTAGACATTTAATTATCTTAATTAGTTTATTCTGGAGATTGTTTTCACTTTTTTTCCCCTAGGATTTTCTTGCAGGATGACTTTGTTGTCTATCTGCTCTTTGACATTCAGTTCAGCTTATTCTAGTCCTCTAGCTTAGATTTTGTTTAATAGATCAGAATTTTTCAGTTCTTGTTTTTTTGTTTCTTGCCCTGCCTGTATGGTGCCTTTCCCTCACCCCTTAGGAGGGGTCCACTTAGTTATTATAGACCCCTGTCAGGTTTTCTCAGACCAAATTGGTCACCTTTCAGGAGGAAAGAGTCACCTGTGTCAGTTTTCCCTGAGGGTAAGACCCAGCAGATTAAAAGGCTTTCTTATGAAGTCTCTAAACTTTGTGTTTTTCCTATCCTGCCCAGTATGTTGTGCTTTTCTGCCTGCAGATCCTACCAGCATAAGGTGATGGGGTACCTTTAACTTCAGCGGGTTCTCCTTACTGGGGGTGTGGCGGAGACAGAGGAGAGATTGTAGGCTGGTTTTATTTGCTTCACTTTTCCAGACCCTGGGGTCTGAATTCCTTGAGGGAGGGATTCCACCTGAGTTGGGCCCCATCCCTCTCCTGGGGAAGGCACAGGCTCCAGACAAGGTCTCAAACAAGCTCAATTCTGCCTATGCCTGGGGCAGTGGAGCCCAAGAAGCCTTGCAGCTGTATCCAAAGAGTAATCAATCCGTAGAAACACTGCCACAAAAAAGAAAAAGAAAAATCATTTTCAGAGCAGGACCCCGTTCCTTGGGTTTGCCAATCAAGAGCTTAAGTTGGTACGTGGCTCTGTGTATCTCCAGGTCCTATGTGCTCCCTCCTTTCCTGCAGGGCTTAGACCTTTTCAGATCCAAAAACACCTGTTTTTTTTTCTTTTTTCTCTTTTTCCGTCAGCCCTGCCCTCTCTGTTTTAGGGCAAAAACCAGCAACCTCTGCTTTTACTCAAGGTTCAGCTGAGCTGGGGGCCTATTTTTAGTAGTCAGAATTTGTTTATTAATTCCACAATTGGTGTTCGGTTGCACTCAGCCCCTGCTCCTGGTAAAATCTCTTTCCTTTCCCCTCTGGGAAGCAGCCTGTTGGGGAGCGGCGTTTTGCCGCCATGGTCTGGGGAACTCACAGTTCTGGGGGGCCCACAGCTGGTCCACCTGGTCCAGACTGGGGTACGCTGTGTGTCCAGTCACTGACGTGGCCCCAGCAGTCGTTCTGTACTGTTTCTCACTGCTCTGGAAGATGGAATAAATACCACACCTTGCTAAGCCACCATCTTGCCTTCAATCATCATAATCATTTTTTTAAACGTCATTTATTGAGATATATTTACACAGCATAGAAGCTATCTGAAGTACACAATCACTGGTTTGTAGTATCTCATGATTGTGCATATAGCCCCATGATCAAATTTAGAATATTTTCATTGCTCCAGAAAAGAAATAAAAAGAAAAAGAAAACCCTAATCCTCCCATGCCCCTTGTGTACCCCCTGTTATTGACCCATTGTATTGGTGTAGTACACTTATCGTTGATGAAAGAATATTAAAATATTATTGTTAACCATAGGCTGTAGTTTACAATTGTAGGTACATTTTTCCCCAAATATCCCTCTGTTATTAACTCCTTATAGTAATGTTGTACATCTGCTTTAGTTCATAAAAAAAACTTTTTTATATTTGTATGGTCATAGATGTTGTCCACAAAAGATTCATTGTGTTACACAGTCCCATGTTTTGACCTCCAACTTTCCTTCTAGTGACGTATGTGACAGGAGACTTTTTTCCACCACATTCACACACCATTTAGCACTGTTAATTAGTCTCATAATAAAATGCTACCATCATGTTTTTCCATTTCCAAAGTTTAAGTTTACCTTATTTAAACATTCTGTACATATTAAGCAACTACTTACCATTCTTTAGCCTCATTCTATGTCCTGGTAACCTATATACTATATTTTATGTCCATGAGTTTACATATTATAATTGGTTCATGGCAGTAAGATCATAAAATATTTGTCCTTTTGTGTCTGACTTACTTCACTTAACATAATATCCTTAAGGTTCATCCACATTGTTGCATGCTTCAGAACTTCATTCCTTCTTACTCTGAATAGTATTCCATCATACGTATATACCACATTTTGTTTAGCCATGCATATATTGATGGACACAGGTTGTTTCCATCTTTTGTCAATTGTGAATAAAACCATATTATATTCATTTTTGTATTCATTGTACCAAGTATAGGAAGAGGAACGAGTGGCCACCTAATATTTGTTGAATGAATGACCACTGAATAAATCCAGCAAGAGTCTGGCTAAAAAGTACCCTTTTTTTTTCAGTTATAAGGGGAAAAACTGGGCAGCATTGACTTGCCATTGAGATAGGAATCCTGAAAATTCCCTAACATCCTCTGTATCTAGTTTGCTTATCTTAGAATGAGGATAGAGGTCCATTGGTTGGTCCTACCTTGACTATTCTATTCTGCCTTTCTCTCTCTGCCCAGCTGAGATCCACTTCTTTTAGTTGTAAGGTTGATCATGTGATATAAACCCTAGATTTCTTTGAGATTCAACATCAGACTCACTTCTCTCACATAGGTATTTTGTATATTGTAAGTTGCTTTGGCTGATACATAGTCTGTGTTACGCTGTCTTGAGTCTTATATGTTGCTTTAGAATGAAAATTAAACTTGCAGCCTCTTTTCCTTACCCACAGACACCTCTTCTCTTGACTCCCTATTAATTAATAAAAATACTATTCGATTAGCCTACCATGGAGTCATCCTCAATTCCACTTTCTTCTTTATTGATCAATCAACTAATGAATAGTTATTCAGTGCCTACTGAATACCAGGTAATTCCTTGTCCCAGCAAGCAGTTATTCACTTTGTCTTGTTGATTTAATCTATAAAATGGATCTTTAAAATGTGTCTACTATCTGCTTTTTCTGTCTTTCTATTGACACTGCTAAAGTATAAGCCTTCATTATTTCTTATTTAAATATCCCAGTAGCCTAAAGTTCTTATAGGGGTCATAGTCCACCTGCATATTGTTGCTGTATTCGTGCCATTTTCTTGCATAAAAGATTTCAGTGGCCCCTCCCCACAAACAGAATCAAGTTCACATACCTTAACTTGACATTCAGAATAATAATCCAAGTATTGATTTATAAATTTGCCTTACTAATCTAGTTTAAAAATCTTCCCCTCTAACAAAATTGGACTTCTTATTGCTTCATTGAACAAGCTTTACTTATTCTACCCTCTGCATTAGTACTTTCAACCTTACTGGAGCATCAGAGTCTCTGTCAAACTTTAAAACACACAAAGAGGGCGGGCCGCGGTGGCTCAGCGGGCAAAGTGCTTGCCTGCCATGCCGGAGGACCTCGGTTCGATTCCCGGCCCCAGCCCATGTAAAAAACAAGCAAACAAACAAAATACAATAAAACAGGAAAATGTTTAAAGATGTTTCCCTTTCTTCCTTCCTTCTCTCTGTCTTTCCTTCCCTTCCTCCCTCTCTCTTTAAAAAAAAGAAAAAAAAAAAAAAAAAAAAAAAAACACACAAAGAATCTCTGAGTCTTAGTCCTGAAAATCAAACAAAAATATTTAAAGCTCCATAAATGATTTAAATGCATAGCCAAAACTGGGAACTATTTCTCTGTTCCTTGTTTGTGTTCTTTCTTTTTGCCTGTGATAACTTTCTCCTTTGCCTGCTAAATTTTATATACTCAAGACCTAGACTAAAAACTTCCTCTGAGCTCTCTAACCCAATGTTCAGTTTTCAACTTTCTCTGTTACTTATTTCTGTGCTATATATCTGGTGCTGTAGTTCAAGTTGGCATCTTTTTTCATGTTTATCTTATCTTTTCAAATAAGAATAAGGTAGTGATGATTCCTCATAGAACATAAAACAGTTTCTTGTACTAAATAAATATCTGTTTATCATTCTGTTAATTTGAGTTATTTATTGTTTCACATATATCTTGTCTGTGTATCTGGTACAGTGGTGGAACTACAATAAGAATTTCTTAGTTTATTGATAGAATGAATAAACTGTATATGCCTGATGGTAACAAGCTTATAATGTATGTATTTACTTCTTTGTTAGTGTATAATAATTCAGAGTTGAAATTTAAGTTTGCATAAAGCAATTACATTTTTCCTTAAAAGATTTAAGCAACAAAATTTGGTGAGCACATATACTTAGCTTGTATTTTTAATTAAACAGGATTTAATCCATGATCTCAAATCAGAGTTAAGTGGAAATATGGAAGAACTGATCCTTGCTCTGTTTATGCCATCTACATATTATGATGCCTGGAGTTTACGGAATGCAATGAAGGTACTATTATTATATGTAATTGTGTATTTCATCCTATTTCATATGTAAAACTCCACAAATTATGGCCATGTGAATTTATAGTGATAGTTAAATTAATATATTATCTCATATCATCTGATTATATAGATCTTTATAGTTCTAGAGGTCAAAGAAATATTTGATGGAATAGTGAGATTTAATTACTTTCAGATGTTTTGTTTTTCTTTTGCATAATTCTCCCTTCTTTCGTTTCACATAGGGAGCAGGAACTCAGGAACGTGTCTTGATTGAAATTCTGTGCTCAAGAACAAATCAGGAAATCCGAGAAATTGTCCGATGTTATCAGTCAGAATTTGGACGAGACCTTGAAAAGGATATTAGGTCAGATACATCAGGGCATTTTGAACGTTTACTTGTATCTATGTGCCAGGTTAGTATAATGTGAATATTTGTGTGTTGGTGGAGGGAACTTTCTTACCTGTCTATTGCCAGTGAGCATTTATTCCTTTTAATATTTAGCCCTCTTGGAATCTTGCATCTGTAAGGATTACAACACAGAATACAACATACAGAATTCTTTGAGTCACTATTGAAATTTATGTCTGCAGATCTGGCTTTTGTAAGCAATTGAAATTAAGCTCTTAAGGTTGCATGGAATCAGAAATCAACTCGAAGTTCTGTGGCTGGGATGGGGATGATTCTGTAGTTTTAAGCTTCGCATTAAACTTTTAGCCTGTGAAGTTGAGCCATCAGTTGAGGATGTGCTGGACGAGCATGAAAGTGCTATGGGAGGTAACAACCTTGTGAGGAGAGCCAGAAATGCAGAAAAATGTTTCAGGGTTCACAGTAATATTATGATTAGCACCTTCCTTCTTTTTCTTCCTCAGATGTGCTGGAGATATAGCTGAAAAGATTCCAAATAGGGTATTGGGAATGGCATTAGAAACACTTGGAATGAGATAAGGATGTATTTGAAAGCAATATGCAAAAGTCTAGAAGGCTGACTCAATATCATGAATTATTGACTGTCCTGATAGTGCATAACGTTAGACAGTCTAGAGAGATGTAAAAGTAGAAGAGGGGCACTTAAGAGTGAAGGAAGGTTGTTACAGAAAAGATAGTGTGGGAAAGTGAGTGGATGTGGAAGTGAAAATAAAGTAGATGGGTTGATGGAAATTGACTTACCTATAACAGACTACTAGAGCAGGGGAGTAGATCATAGAAGAACAAGAAGAGAAAAAGCAGGAACAGAGATGATTCAGCGCTCAGTGTTTAGTATTAAGACTACAGGAGTGCTGAGTTTTTTTTAGGCAGGGCTCAAGGCCTGTTCATAAAGCAAAGGGATGTTATCTAGTGAGTGAGCAAAAGAGTGGCCTCCTAGGAAAATGGGACTGTACAATGTGTTTGAATCTGAAGGCAACAATTTGGAAAGTTTTTCCTGAGCACCCTTTCTTGTTCTGTGTTCAGCTACCCACTTGGAATATGCCTCTACATATACATTGCGCCGTGTGCTCTTTACTTAAAAAGATAGCTCACCTTCAAGGAGCATCTCTCCATTTTGTTCCTTAGACAGCCCCAAGACCTCACAGAGTAACCTTTCCTTTGTTTGGGTTTGTGTTTCTATTTTTGAGAGAAATCAACTGCTCATCTAAACTTAAACTTTTGTTCAGGCCTGTATCTTCCAACCTCCCCCTCTCTCATTGCCTCTGTCCTGATCCAGGGAAGATTTTGGTGTACAATCTGGCACACTCTTCCTGAACTTGAGTGATTTATAGCTTTTAGAAAGTTCATGTTTCATGCTAGTGATCAATGAAAGAGAGTGGTAAGGGGTATTGAAAAAAATTAGGGGAAACAAAGGCTAAAATATATTGTGTAGATGGAAGTACCAGCAGTCAATGAGAGGGGGGGTAAGAGGTATGGTATGTGTGCTTTTTTTCTTTTTATTTCTTTTTCTGAATTGAGGCAGATGTTCTAAGAAATGATCATGGTGATGAATATACAACTATGTGATGATATTGTGAGTTATTGATTACATACCGAGAATGGAATCATCACATGGCTAGAATGTTCATGTTTGTATGCTGTATTTAAAAAAAAAAAGTCCATGTTTCATTTGTATGTATATCTAAGTACTCATAAATACATAGATATTAAGATTACACTTGGATAAAGGAAAGAAAGTAAAACTTCTGTATCGTATACTCCCTCCCTGTACTTCAATTGTTTGAGGGCAGGGACTTTGTCTCTTCCTGTCCCCACCACCAAGCATGGTGCCCGGCACACAATTAAGTACTCAGTACTTTTTAATTGCATGAATGGAACATAGTGGAACTTGGTATAATGTAGTTTAATGTTAAATTATCACTAAGGAGAGTTGAAATTTCTCCGTATGAGTAGTAGTTTATATCTCCAGTAGAAATATTTTTGTTTTTCTTTTTACGGAAAAATGTATGGTTTAATTTAGCTTTCAAAGCCCTGAAAACCTCTCATTTTAACATGACCTCATTAAACCTGATCATAGATTATAAAGTGCAAAGATGGTCACGTAACAAAGTGCTGGTTACACCAGTATAATTTCTTTGGAAATGAAAGATATGATCAGTACACTTTATGCGTTAACCTTTAATAAATTGTTCCTTTAAATCCAAAAGTGACTAGATTAGAAAACTTTTTTTTTAATAGAACTTGTCTTATTTGCTTCCGATTCCTGCCTTCCTCTTTTGCAGGGAAATCGTGATGAAAGCCAGAATGTAAATCATCAAATGGCTCAGGAAGATGCTCAGCGTCTCTATCAAGCTGGTGAGGGGAGACTTGGGACAGATGAGTCTTCCTTTAATATGATTCTTGCCACAAGAAGCTTTCCTCAGCTGAAAGCCACCATGGAAGCTTATTCTAGGGTATGAGCTTTTCTTTTGAAGATTGGCTTTTGTTTGTTTTAAGGTGTGAAAATATTTAACCCCTATAATTTTGTTTGCAGATGGCAAATCGAGATTTGTTCAGCAGTGTTAGCCGTGAGTTTTCCGGATATGTTGAAAGTGGTTTGAAGGCCATCCGTAAGATATTTTTGTGTTTTGCTTTATTTTGTTTTTTAAATGAGCGGGGTCCATTTGAATACTTGTTCTCATTAAGCAATAATAATGCATATAGCTTAGGCAGAGGCTGAGGTAATCTTTTGTTGTTATATATCCCTGTGAATATTTGGTGGTGTGGTCAAATACGGCTGTTTTTTTAATCATTTGCCCTTTATTCTACATGCCTTTCTGGAGGACTGTGCAAGACTATACTATAGATTGTATCTTTTCCTTTAAGGTGAAAGGAAAAGCCTGAAAAACTACAAGTCCCACCAGGCAAAGTGTCATTTTGTGTCCTCAAAATACTTAAGTGCTCAGTCCAGTGAGACCTTTTTCTCTCTTGAAATTAAAAAACCAATTTCAGATGTCCTGACATTCAGTTGTCTAGCAAAATAAAATTTTTATTCTCCTAGAAAATAGAGGACTAAGGAGAATGGTATTAATAATGGAATGTATTACAAATATTATTATAGCAGTGGTGGCTAAAATAATAATGTACAATTATTATCGTTTAAAGAAAGAAACTTGGCTAAGTGAACTTTCCAAGAGAGAAAATATGTCAGATTTCTGAGCATCATTCTCAGATCTGTGCTTTAAGATTAGAGTGAAACTTATGTCCATCTCTTAGTCAAATGATATTCTTGACCTCTGGAATTATGATTTGAGTCAGTATTCCTTTTAAGTAAAATATTACTAGAGTATAGTTGCTATAGACTTTCTCACTTTAAGGGCGAAAATGTGGAGAATTTAAGGCACACCTGTGGAGAGAAAGTAGGATAACTGGACAAAGGAATTCATCTAGAAATGAAGATAGCCTGTCTAACATAGCTAGAAGGAAGGATGGATGCTGAAAAAAATCAAGGGGAGAACATCTCCACCTCATCTTAGATTTCCAAGATAATTATATAGAAAATAGCCAAAGACAGGCCATAAGCAATAAATGAAGGTGGAGGGTAGACTTGTTTGAAATGGAGCTTTTCATAGCTTGCTGAAAGCAATGATTCAGCATCTGAAACACGTTTACTTTTCAGTGCAGTGCTCCCTGAACCGCCCTGCCTTCTTTGCTGAGAGGCTGTACTATTCCATGAAAGGTGCTGGCACAGATGACTCAACCCTGGTCAGGATTGTGGTCACTCGCAGTGAGGTAAGGCTTTCTCTTCCTGTCCGTTCTTAATTGAATTTTGAATGTTTATTTCTTAAAAGTTCCTCCTTTGGTTGCCAAGCCCTTAGCAGTGCTGTTGAGAAGGAGCTCTGTGTGTCATTGCTGTTAGAGATTGTATAAATCACCCTGTTCATTTTCCTCGTGCTGTGATAGGGGCTTACATTAGTGAAATAGACCGCTGGGCCAGAGTGAAGGAAATACCAAGAGATTTCCTACTTGAGAAGGTCTTTGGAGAATACCAGCTTATGGGAAGTTAGAAGACATTTATCTTTGGATTTTCATTTTCCTTATCTAAAAAGTTATATGAAGGACCCACACAGATTAATCATTTTGAGTGCCAAATATTTCTTGAAATTTAGCATTCTTTATTAATTATAAAACAATTTTAAAAATTCATCTATTAGCTCTTTACCTAAATATAGCCTTGTATTTTTTAGATGATTAATATTTTTGGAATAATAGATAAAACGAGTACTACCCTTACCAGTATTTTTAGAGAAGTGAATCAATCTAGCACTGGTACAAATGCTAGCTACAAAATATCAGTCACTGGGTTCCCTACCCTCCCCACTTTGATTAAAATTAGGATTCTTTCACTATTAAAGAAGAATTATAATAAAAAACACTTTTCTTTGTGACCACTGTTTCTAACATCAGAAATCTCATCTCTTATGTAGATTGATCTTATACAAATAAAACAGATGTTCAATCAGATGTATCAGAAGACCCTGGGCACAATGATTGCAAGTGACACCAGTGGAGATTACCGAAGACTTCTTATGGCCATTGTGGGCCAGTAAAGGGGATTTATTTTTAAATAAATGGAGCTATTCATAGTTTGTTCTTCAAAGCACCATTCGTAGATTATTCTTCAAAGCAATGACTGATCTGCATGCAGCAACATCAACCATCTCCTAACCAAAAAGGTTTCTTACCAAGGACTGTGTCAGGGTAGTGTGCTCCATTTGCACATGTTGTTATTGCCTTAATTCTAATGTTATTTTTTTGTCTGCATACAATCAGTGTACAGCCAAATCACAATGATGTAGTAATAAATACAATGTTTGTAAAGCATAATTCTCACTGCTCTTATACTAATCAGGATGTCAAAGTGAATAAAAATCACACCAGTCTCTAATTCTGTGTAATGATATTAAATTGGTAGGGGAAAAAAAAGTAGCTGAAAGCTCTGCTTGGCATTGCCCTACTCAGTCTGTTGGATAATATAGTTGGTAGTGTGCCAAAACTGTATTACTTTTTTAAAAATTCAACTTTTTTGTCCTGGGAGAATAATTTGCATCTTATTTTACATAAATTGGTATACTGTATTCTTAAATACTTAACTTTCGTGTAGAAAATAGATTAGTGTTACCTGTAGCAACTTTTCAAAAAGGGAATTCAATGTCTATATGCATAAAATGTGTACTTTATGCCTATTAAAACTTTTTGAAGGTCTTTATTGGCCCTTGATTTTCAAAAATGTATATTTTTAAATGTATTTTTGAAATGTCTATTTTTAGACTCTAAAATTAGTCACTACTTATAAACTAAGAAAGTGAAGTTTGACAAATAGAAGGTACTCAATTATGACTAAGTGACTGAGTATTAAAAGCATCTCCCCCAGAGAACTGAATGCTACTTCTTTGGAGGAATAATCTAGGAGCCCAGTTAGTGGTACAGCAAGGAAATTTCTAAACCCATTGGTTTATCCCCATAACCAAGCAATTAGTTATTGAGTATTTGGAACTTTACATTGGGTAGTTAAGGAAAATACAAAGGAAGGTTTGTAATTCAGTGGGGATTCTAAATCAAAATTAGAATACAAAGTTAGATTCTAAATTCTGCCAAGGATAGGAAAAATAAGTATTTCATTAAGTATTAATTCATCAAATCTAATAAAGATTTGAATGTACAAAAAATTAGGGGTTAGATTAGTAAATATCAATGGTAATTCAGTAAATGTTTTGTGTAAGTACTAAGGGATATGTAAAGTAGAATAAGATACAACCTTGTCCTTAGGGATATGTAAAGTAGAATAAGATACAACCTTGTCCTTAGGGCTAGAGAAAACTTGTACCCATTAGCAGTCAGTCCCCATTTCCCCATGCCCCCAGGTCCTGGCAACTACAAATCTTATGTACTATCTATGGATTTGCCTTTTCTGGATTTTTCAGATATATGGAATCTTGCAATATGTGGCCCTTTGTATCAGACCTCTTTAATTAGCATAATGTTTTCATAGTTCATCTGTCATAGCATGAATTGGTACTTCATTATTTTTTGTAAATTTCACATAACATAAAATTCAGCATTTTAACCATTTTAAGGTGTAACAATTCAGTGGCTTTTAGTACATTCACAATGTTGTGTCACCATCAGCTCTATCTAGTTCCAGAACAGTTTGATCACCCTAAAAGGAAACCCCGTGCCTTCTACCATAAAATCTTTTATCTCCAATTATTTGTATCATTTTATAATATAATTATTGTAACAATTTATAATTGTTATTCTTATTCAATGGACTGTAAATCCATTCCTGTCATTGTTTATTTTGATGTTCAAATTGTCCCTAATTTGACCAGTGAGGGCCCCTTCAAGCTGGGCCTCAACACTGCAACATTTAAAAATATATATATATTGCTAAGATTCAACCATGTGGTGTGTAGCTGTTTGGTTTGAAATAAATCATTTTGTGAATATACCACAGTTTTATTCATCCACTTTTCTGTTGATGGACATTTAAGTTGTGCCCAGGTTTTTGCTATTATAGTTTGTTATCCCAACTTTTTAAAGTAATGTTAAATTTGGATTGTATTAAAATTGTGTCATATACCTCAAGTTACATTTATTGTACAAATAATGAGCACCTACAAAGTGCATAGCACTGTGCAAAAGCCTATGGTAAGAATCAACATCATTTTACACTCTCACCAGCAGCGTGTAAGAGACAGGCTTACTTCTTAAATAATGCATTATCTATATTTTTTCAGAAAATTTTGCAAATGATCTGTTTTCAAACCCACTTGATAAGGCTTTTTTCTTTAAATAACTCTCCGTTTGCTTTTCTCGTATTTACGGAGGAATATTGAGATAAAACCGTCAAGAAGCAAAATCGAAAGTAGGGAAACTACACCACGAAAACTCTTGGCTAAAGGAAAGTCACATTGTCTCTTTTAAAGAGCTGCGGACCAGTGTACCGGGGAGGACTAGCGCCTCCGAAGCGCAGGCGCAGAAGTTTCACTGTTCCAGGCTTAACTCTACCTGAAAACATTATCGCGAGTCTTGGGATAGGCTTGCGGCAGTTAACGAAATAAGATCTCGCGATGTGTAATTGGTTGCTATAGTTGTGAAAAAAACAGCTGCGGCTACCGTAGTTGAGACAGCTATCCCTCTTCAGAAAACTTTCTCCCCGGCCTCCCAGCCCGGCACCTAAACCCTATCGACCCCACCAGGCGCGGACTCTCCCACCAGCCCCAGGCCTCCCACCCGAAGGCAGATATAGACCCCTCTTCCCACTTTGCTCCGAGACCCGTCGCTAAAGTAAGCTCAGACTTTTTCTTTGTCCCGGGTCTAAACCCCCATCGCTTTGCAACCTCTTTGAACTAACCTGTATTTTTCTGATTTGACTCTTAACGCACTTTGCGCTGAAGTAAGCTCAGACTTTGCCTCTGTCCCCGGTATCCCATCACATTGCAGTCTCCTTCAACTAACCTATGTATTTCTAATTTGACTCTTCCACTGCAGCTTCTTCTGAGAAGACGACGAGAAGTACGTACGTTGTTTGGGACAGCTAGAATCTCCATTTGACTGTATTGACCATAACTTTTAATCAGTCCAATATCTTCCATTTATTATTCTACAGATACAGGCCGCGAATGCCTCTTTCATAGAAAGCATGTTACCAGGCTTCTGTTTTCAGGAATGTGATTAAACATTTCGTAAAAGCTGTGAAAATTCCATTTGTGGTGCTCCATAGCTTAAGCAGTTTTATTATTTTAGGGGATATTCACAACAAATATAGTATAGGTAGGTCAGAAGTTATTCATTTTTTCGAAGGTGAAACCGAGGCTCAGGAATTTAGGCATTTTCCCAGGGTCACATAGTTATTAAGTAGGAACTAACCAAGATCTTTTGAATCCCAGTCTAGTCCTCATAAACAAAACAGCAAGTGGTAAATACCGCAAGAGAAGTATAAAGTGATAAAAGAGTTCACAGGAAGAGCTAATGCTATGACAGAGGAGGCAGGGAAGACTTCCTGGACTAGGAAGCATTTGAGCTGGATCTTGAAGGTTGAGTAACTTTTGCCCATGTAGAGAGAGTGTAGAGTGAGAAGAATAGGAAGTCTAGTAGGAAGAAAAAAAATACATCGGCACAAAAGTGATTACATACAGATCATCTTTGAAAAATAAAACAGCATAGGCAAGGTAAAGTGAGAGGTTGATTGGCACTGCTGGAACCTAAAGGGTCTTTAATATAATGCTGAAGTTTAACCCTGCTTGGTAGAGGAGAGGGAATAAGACTATAATATGGTCATATGTGTACTGTATTATGATATTTCTCTGTATGTCTCTTAAGTCTCATTTTATCCCCCCCCTTTTTTTTCCCTCACACTGCATGCCAAACAAACTGCCTTCTAACCCCTACCTAACTTAACTTTGATCTTTTTTTTTCTTCTGAACTTTTCACAGTCTCTTCCCTTTGCCTGGAACATCCTTCCCCAATCTTCACTGTAGTTTACTGTGACAAAGTTACAGGTCACTTCCTATAAGGAGATTTCCCTGGCAGCCACGCCTGGAAATGTACTCTCAAATAAAGCTAGGTTAGGACCCAGCTTTATTACTTCCTTGGTGTTTGACCACATAGAACATTTCACTGAAGTTCAGTTCCTTTTTACTAAAATGGAGGTTTAAGAATCACCTCTTGCATTAAAAAAAAAATCACCTGTTGTGACCATGTGATTGTGAAAACCTTGTGACTGACACTCCTTTATCCAGTGTATGGACAGAAGAGTAAGAAAATAAAGACAAAAGATAAATAACGGGGAATAAGGAGTATGGGATGTTCCGGGTGTTCTTATTTTAATTTATATTCTTATTTTTTGTGGTGCAATGAAAATGTTCATAAATTGTGGTGAAGAATGCACAACTATATGAGGATACTGTGAACCACTAATTGTACATTTTAGATTATATGGTATGTTAATATATCTCAATAAAATTGAATTTGAAAAAAAGAATCACCTGTATGGATGTATACTTAAATGTAACTCCTGGTCTATGTCTGTCATCCTCACTTGAAAGGGAGTTTACATCTTATCTCTTGTGTTGCCAACATCTCCCATAGTACCTAACTTTAGAAATGTTTGTTTAAGAAATGATTCTGATAGAAGTGTAACGGGTTAGTATGAGAAAGGAGAGTCAGAGAGGTCAGTTGAGAGACTCTTGTTACAGTCCAGCAAAAGGGTAATAAAAGCCTAATTTATGTGGTACCATTGAAAAGGAAAGAAGAGAGCTAATGCAAAAGGACATTTCAAATATAAATCTAATAAGGAAGTCAGGGCTGTCTAGGCCCTTGATGGAGACATAGAGACAAGGTTCAAATGATCTGAGCCTTTTTTAGGGAACTGAGAAAGTAAAGGAATAGCTAAGTGGAGGGAAAATAATTATAAGCTCTGAGAGTAGCTAGGCACTTATAGCATAGTATTTCCTCATTAAATGTTTGATTTGTATTGATAAATTCCAATTTGAATTGAGCCAGAAAGCATGGCCTTAATTTTTTTAAACAGATACCTGATGTATTTTTGAAATTGTTTGTGTCAGTGTGGTAAAAGAACTAGAAAAGACCTCTGACTAAAAAAGACATTTATCAGGATCTTTCCCAATGAACTGACCATTCTGTGTGGCTGCTTCTTTTCCACTCTCAAAAAATGTTTTTGTAAAACAGAGAGAGTAACCTTTGAAGGGAGCTTTAGAGATTTGAAAAAAAAAAAAAGTTATCAAAGAACACTGTAAAGGACATGGGGAACCGGAGCTGGGAAATGGGAGATGGCATCTTTCCATACTTTGTCTTGTGATTTGTGCTTAAGGGGTTAGCTCAATGTATAAGAATCTTTTTAGCACTAATCAGTTGAATCATCCTTTTGACCAACTTGCTAAAGCACTGTCTCTCCATCAGCAAAGGTTGGGAAAGGGGAACAAAGCAATTCAGAACTATTCCATTTTCCCAGTTTCTCCTCTGGTATTGGTAATGGTATAATGTAGATACTTGCACAGCAATAGTACATGAGGTGTCAGGGTCATTCGTTCTGTTTACAGGGATCAAAGAAGAACAGAAGGACTTTGCCTAGTTACTGTTATGGAGCAGGTGCCATCAACAGGCAGACCCGTGCAGATCACTGTGATAGATGGATATGACTTGGTAAAGTTATTTTTGGAAACCCTTGAAGTTCTTAGTCTCTTCATTCTTCTTGAAAGTAGGTTTGCCTTTGGGCTTAGGTATCCTTGTTAAACATCTGCCTCCAGGTAGAGAAAGACAGGTTGGGAGGGCCAGTGGGAGGAATGGAGATTTGTTTGCATCATTCTTTATGGCCAAAATCTCTTAGCTTTACTTAGTAATGGCACATCCTCCTCATTGTTAGTCTATAATTAGAAATCACATTACTGGAAGTGGTTCTTCCTAATAGCAAGATACCTGGCAATTTCAGTATTAAATTTAAGAAGGGTGAAACAAGAAGTGGCTCTAGTTTTCCTAGGCAGTAGTTCATATATAATTTCCTTTTTTCTCTTTCTTCTGAGAAAGATCTGAAGTCTTCCAGAGTTTAATTACGTTTGATGAATTTAAATAATAAAACTACAGTAGATGTAATTGTTAAAAATGTTTTAGAACAATAATGAAACATCAAAAAGTTTCATTCAGTATTATGAGGTTAAAAAAAAATTTCAAAACAGGTTGTAATGAATGATCTCCATTTTGTTTCAAAATGTATATATTAAAAGATATATGTAAATGTGTGGGTGTATTTTCAAGAAAAACACCAGAAAATATATTCTAAAATGTTAATAGCGTTTACTTATTAGAGTGAGATTATAGATGATTCTTTTTCTATTGGCTTTTCTCAATTTGCATTTATCTACAGCTAGATTTGTTTAATGAGTTTCTCCCTATCTTTTTTGTATCTGTGATGATCTGTGATGTAGTTTGCTAGGAAAATATGGAAAATGCTTTTAGCCCACATCAAAGTGGGTTACCAGAAGCTTAGGGCAAGTCTCTCCTTGAGTATAATTGTAAAGTGTTATATTTCTGCCAACAGAAAGGTTTTAAAGGAGATACTCCAGTTACCTTTATTCGAGCAGAATTCAATAATGTAATTCTTGGAGACTCTGCGAAAATTACTGTTTCTCCAGAAGGAACTGCAAAATATAACTTCACTAGCAGTTTTGAGTTCAATCCTGAAGGAGGAATCACTTTAGATGACCTCGCCCACAAACCTGTGTTTTGTAAGTCCTCATGGTTCTAAAAATGTTAATTATGAGTATGTTATGAGGAGAATCTGACGTATTTAGTAGCTGTAGTTGGAAAAGCTGAACATACCTTACCTCCTTAACTAGGACTAACCTCGTATATCCTGAGTCCTACATGCGTCTGATAGCAATCATCATGGCCTACTTGTTTTAATCCGTTTGTATCAAAGACTTTTGAAAGATGACTAAGCTTTGCTGGCCTTATCTACTTAAGCTGACTTGAGAGCTGCTCCTTTGAATTCCCAGTACATCCTGTCCTTAGGGTTGCCAGATTTATGCCTGCACACGCATGTGCACACACACACACACACAGAGTTCAAAATTTAGGATATACTTCTACTTAAAAGTTATTTTTTGTTTCTCTGAAATTCAAATTTAACTGGACATCTTGAATTTTATCTGGCAACCTTATTTTTACTTCTGAATACTTGCTATATTGTATAGCAATAATTAATTTGCTTGTCTTCCCTGCTAGAAGAGGCGCTTCTTAAAATCAGGGGCTGTATCTTACTTATTTCAGAATTTCTAGTGCATAACATGATGCTTAGGACACAACAGGAACTCAATAATGTATGTCTCCCCTTCGCCATCATGACAGTGCAGGCCACGTGGAGAGCCTGGACTTCCATACATACCTGGAAGCATCTAGATGCTCCATTGCAGTATCAGTGGAGACCAAATGGGGGCCAAAACTCCCATTCCTGCTCACGGTAACAAGGAACCACACCCCTTTGTATTAACAGAGACTGAGGGAGGAAATTCTTCCTCCAATCTGTACCTGACAATAATGAGAAGCCACCGCTCCCCTTTCCCTGACAAAGTGGTGTCAGAAAAAGCCAGCTAAAACATAAGGCCTAAATAATATCCAAAGTCTCATAATATGAAATTGTCCATGTTTCAATTGAAAATTACTCATAATACCAGGAAACAGGAAGATCTCAAACTGAATTTAGAAAGAAATCATAAGATACCAATATATCTTGAGACATCTCAAGATGATAGAGATGTTAGAATTATCAAAGAGTTTAAAGAAGTCATAATAAAAATGCTTCAATGAGTAATCATGAACACACTAGAAACATGAAAAGTAGAACAATTCAGCAAAGAAGTAGAATATTTCAGGAAAGAAATCAAATGGAAATTTTAGAACTGAAAAAGATAATAACCAAAATAAGCTCAGAGGATGGGCTCAACAGCAGAAGGGAGGGGAGAGAGAAACTGAGTGAACTGGAATATAGATTAGAAATATCCAATCTAAATAACAGAGAGGAAATAAAAAAAAATTTTTTTAATGCAAATGGACCTGTGGGACTATAACAAAGGATCTAACATTCATGTCATCTGAGTCCCAGAAGGAGAGGAGAAAGGGGGAAGAATTGAAAAAGTACACAAAGGCATAAATGGCTGAAAATTTAGCAAATGATACATTTAGCAAATGATACATTTAGCAAATGATATGAACTTACAGATCAAGAAGTAAGGAAACCCCAAAAAGAATATCCACCCATCCCACCCCCAAATCCATGCTAAGAAACACGATTGAGAAACAAATTATACAGCACCATGAGGAGAAATAAGACAAATCCAGAGAGGAGTCATTCTGTGTGATAAGTGACCTGGTGTCTTCAAGAATTCAATGCCATAGGGGAAAAATAATGAGTGCAGGGACTGTTCTAAATGAAACAAACAGGACAACTGAATGCTCTGTCCTCTCTGATTGGATCTTGGTTTGAAGAAACCAGCTACAATATAAATTTTGGGCTAGTAGGAAATATTAAATACAGATTGGGCATTTGGATGAGTTAGAGAATTACATTTAATGCTATTATCATGCAATTGCTAGATATGATAAATGTTCTGTGGTTATATAGGAAAAAATCATATTTTCGATTATGTATACTTCAGTATTTAGGGGTGAAATGTCATGATCTGTCTTTCAGGAAATAAAAATAAATGAAGCAAATTTGTCATGTTAACAAGTTTGGATATAGATATTCATTATACTAGCCTCTCTCTACTTTTTTTTGTATTTGAAAATTTTTGTAATAAATATTAAGTATGCACAGAGTAACGCTGCAGTGAAAGATCTTGTTGATCACTCCAAGATCTGCTAAGCTCTAGCTGGGCAATATGGGAAGGTCCAGACCAGTGTTTTTCAAACTGCAGATTGTGACTTTTTAGTGGTTCTTGAAATCGATTTAGAGGGATCATGACCATTGATTTCCTACACATTAAATTTAAAAGGTCAGAAAATAACTAAGAGTTTTGAACTAGTAAGGATGAATATTAAGTAAAACATTTATCAGTTAACCGCTATATGTTTGTGTGTACATGATCAAAATGTAAAATCCATTTCTTACTAGAAGTTATAGGCAAAAAGTTTGGAAGTCACTAAGGTGGTTCAGTATTTTCCACCAGAAGTCATTGATGTTGGTGCCTTCTAGACTGTCAAGTTCATATCTCTTCCTCTAAAGTTCTTTGACAATGCTTTGCTTGCTGCATGTTGGTTATTTATTGGATGGGCTAGAACTGGTCTTATTTTCTTTGTTTTGATTTTTCTAGTAACTATGACTGAAGTTTTACCAAAGGAAAAGAAACAGAAAGATGAGAAGACCTTAGTACTTGGTCAAGCTGTGGTGGACCTTCTTCCTTTACTGGAAGGTCAGATATGTAATTTGCTCAAAAGCTGAAACAGTAAAGCTCATATAATTTAGCTCCAGAGAAGTGCAGAGATGAGGTTTGATGAATTTGAGGGATTTGAAGAAAAGATGAGCACATATATCTCTGTCTGTTGTAATGCTAATTTAACCTTCCTTTTTTGTTGATGTTGTTTTTTAACTTTTTAAATTATATAATATAACATATATACAAAGCAAAGAAAGAAAAAAGCAATAGTTTTCAAAGCACTCTTCAACAAGTAGTTACAGGACAGATCCCCAAGTTTGTCATGGGCTACCCTACCATCATCTCAGATTTTTCCTTCTAGCTGCTCCAGAGTATGTAACCCTTCCTTTTTTGTTTTCACTTGGTGGTGTTTTGCAGGACAGAGTTCATTTGAAACGACAGTCCTATTGCACCCTGTGCCAGGCTCACCCTTAGAAACTCTTCGACCAGGGGTTAAGGTAATTGTAATTCTCATTTCAGCTTGCCATTTAATCTAATAAGGCAGTATTCTATTTAGGGTCAATTCATTTGAGTTCAGTTGTTTGAGCATCTTTTCACAGGCACATGTAGTACTGGGGTCTGGAAAACAAAGATGAATAAGGCAGTGTCTTACCTTCCAGGAGTCCACATTCTTTATATATTATTGATTATAATCAATAATATGATTAAATGGAGGGGGGGGGGGCTGGGGACACAAGGGCATAGCATAGGTACTGGTTTTTTTTACCCAGGGGTAGATGAACAGAAAGCTTAACCACAGATACACCTCTCGACCCATGTTCTGATGAGTTAAATTGTGCATAAAAGCATCTAGTATGCGTTCAGTATAGTAGCATGCCTTTGGCGATGGGAGGAGGGGAAGCATGGCCCAATACGCTGTGCGACTGGATTGTCTTCTGGGCTGTGTTTCCTTTTCCTCCTGAGGATCAATAGGTTCTTCGGGTACTGCTTTGCCACTTGGGTACACTGCCCTAACAATAGATACTGCAGCTGCCCTCTGGAAAGGAGAGAGGAGGGGCCCAGTCATGTAACTGTTCTAAATGCAGTTCCCTAATTAACCATTCTGATAATCCCCCTTGGACCCTCTCTGCTTTTTGTTGATTCTGACCTTTAAACTGCCACAATGCATTCCTGCATCTGCTGTGGTCCTCTCCTGCTCAGGTTTTAGGATGTGCTTGTTTTTTTCCACTTTTGTTTCTTTGTAGATCTGATTTAATTTGCTTCTTATCTTTCAAGAATTGATAAAAATGTGTAGCATTTCTTGTGTTCCAGGACTGTTATAGAATAATCCTTTTATTGGTTATAAAGATATCATTTAACATCCTTTCATTCCATGTGATTTGTGCTGTCTTCATTGGTCCAATCTCCCAGTCTGTGTACTGTTACTTTTCTCTCAGAACCTAAGAAGAAAGTTCGTCAAATGCATTTCTAATCCTCATAATCTTTGCTTTTGGTATTCTTGGATTTACTTGTTTTGTATATGCAAACAAAAATATATGACAGTTAATTTCCATTTGCTTGAGAATTCTCACTAATTTTATGTTTTAGCATCTCTACTAGGTATTCTCAAAATTCAAAAACTAAAATGATATAAACCTGTAATTGAAAAGGAGATTCCAGTTCATCTTCCAGTATTCCCTGCCTTGGTTGAGTAATAATGAGCTAGAAATCTTGGGGACATTTTACTTATCCTCTCAGAGCCTTATGCCTCCCCTTCTTAAAATCAGCCCCTCACCCCCATCTTGGCATGGATTGTACCTTCTCAGGCTCCTGCACCGGATTTCTTTCCTTTACCTGACTCTTAAGTACTAGGGGTCTGTCCTGGACTACCTTCCCTTTGCTGTTTATGTTCATACTCCTAGGACTGGAGGGTATGATGTAGTCCATGATTTTAACAACCAATAGTAGGTTGAAAACTTTTAATTTAACAATTCCAACCCAGACCCCTCTCCTGAATTCCAGAATATCAGACTTTACAACCTCCTACTGTATTTCTCTATTATGATATCCCATAAACATCTAAAATTCAACATTTCCAACACTGAATTTGCTATCTTACCCCAAAATCTACTCTTCCTTTTATCTTGGTTATTTTGATTAGTGGCATCATCCATCCCTTAAATCATAGGATTCAAAACTTGTTACATCTGTGGCTGTTCACTCAGATGCTGGCTACCACCAATCCTCAAATCCACCTTCTGCCAAATCCAGCCTTTTCTGATTCTTAAGTATCATCAGACTCTTCCTTCTCACCTCCATTCCTACTACATATTACCTCATCATCTCTCACCTGGAACATTAGAAGTAGCCTTGTAACTGCCCCACCCTCCTTCCAATTCTGCCCTTCCCACTACTTGCAGAGTGACTTAAATGAGTCTGATTACATCTCTTCCCATGCTTAGTACTGTGCAGATCATAAATTTGCTCACTTATATGTTAAAATCCAGACTCCTTAGCAGGTATACAACACCCTTGATGATGGGAGCCCATTATCTCTTCAACTTTGTCTCCCAGCATAAGAAGAGTACCTCTCATATTTTATGTTTTGGACTACTTACACCAGTGCTGAATACACCAAGCTATTTCAGTGCGCCTTTACACACACTGTTCTTTTGGTTCAGAATTATTTTCTCTTTACTTCCTTGTTTATCCAGATTGCAAACTCCTATTCATCCTGCAAAAGTCAACTCATACATCACTATCCCTTAACTCTTCCCAACCCAGTAATTAATTATTCAGTTTCTCCTTGGTATTCCTCAACTAGAGCATTTTATGCAGGTTTCTATTTAGCATTTATCATAAATAATGATGGAACAGATCGTGCCTCTTCATTTTTATATCCTTGGTGCTGTAGTAAAGTTCCTAGCATATAATAAGAAATGAATATACATTTTGTATTGTATTGTATATGAAGATTCCACATATATATATTCGAGCATACAAATTTAGATATATATAAATATATTTGAAAAGTGTTTTCTTATTTCAAAGCACTATATTTTAATTTAAAAATAATCATAAAATATAGGCCAGCATAAAAGCACCCTATCTCATTTATTCATGTGCAACTACTAGGAATATTTCAGTATAGAACCTTCTAATTCCTCTTCTATGTGTATTTGTATATACATTTGACCAAGGATAGTAGAGTGGGAAGAGCTCTCATTAGGGATAATGTTCTATTCTTGGCTCTATCTCTCATTCATGAGACCTGGAGAATATTATTACAGTGCTCAACTTGGAAATGATTAAGTTTGACTTAAGCTTGAATAGTACTGTGAGATTCAGATGAGATGATGAAAAAAAGGGTGGGGTGGGGAGAATCTCTGGCAATTTTCAAAAAACTGCATAATTTTATTCTTTTGCAGCAGTGCAGTCTTGAAGTGAAAGTATCTGTGTCAGAGCCATTACTGACCACAGCTCAGGTGTTAGGAGGCAATCTACTAAAAGTCACATTGGAGGCTGCCTACTCTGTGCCTGAGTCCTTTATTCCACTGGGACCCCTGCAGAATTACATGGTCGGTTTGCAAGTTCCATCAGTTGGAGAGGTAAAACCCTATCATCACATATTTATATAGATTTGAATATTTCTACATTCGAATCTGATAGCTCTTCCACATCTGCTAAACTTTTATTCAATTTATAACTTGGTTAATGGCTGAGATTTATTTTATACTTAAGAAATAAAGTTTATTTGTGTATTATATATATTACACAAACTTTATTTGTGTAATATATATAATATATTATATATATAATATATATAATAATTATATAATAATATATATTATTATATAATATATAATAATATTAATATATAATAATTATTATATAATTATATAATATATAATAATATATTATATTATATATTATATTATAATATATAATAATATATTATTATGTAATATACTATAAATGACAATTTATATTACTAAATATGTACTTATAGCAAAAATGTGTAAAATATTTAAAATTGTTGACATTTTAGTGTATTTCTATTTGGATTATTTTTGTGCATATATTTTGTGGATTTTGTACAATGTACTTTATTATACAAAACTTTCTCTTAATTCCAGGTTATTTCTTTCGGCCAAATTTCTACATAAAGAATGATTGGGTATAGGTCTTTTGAGATTCTTGATAGAGGTTTCCAAATTACTTGTTAAAAAGGTTGTAATCAGTTACTAACATACCTGTTTTAATGCCAGGGCAGTGTATATGAATAACCTCTTAAATTTGTGCAGCAACTGCCCAGTTTGTCTAGGACTTAGGGGGTTTCCAGGACACAGGACTTTCTACTAAACTGGGACAGTTCCAGGCAAACTGAGGCAATTGTCACCTTACCATTGAACAACCCAAACAACTATATCAGATAGATCTGCTCATTGCTTCTTCTTCAACTTTGGGTTTCCATTAAAAAAAAAAAACTCTTTGTTTTTGCTAATTTTGACAAAACTGACTTAAAATTTTTTTTTAATGTATAATACAACATATTACAAAGCAAAGAAAGAAAAAAAGCAATAATTTTCAAAGCACACTTCAACAAGTAGTTCAGAACAGATCCCAGAGTTTGTCATGAGCTAACATCCCATCATCTCAGAAGCTGCTCCAGAACACTGAAGGAAAAATGACTTTTATTTATCTTTTTCCTGGAGGTCTTAATGTTTTCTTTATTGATTTGTTTAAAAATATACATATATATGTGTAAAGAAAAATATAGCTTTTAAAAATTTGTTGGTTTTTTTGTTTACCATGTTTTTTTTCCAGTTTATTCTTTATTTTAAAATTTGAATCATTGCTTTGTTATCTAAAAATTTTTCAATTTTTAAAATAATTATTTGTTTCTTTTAGAATCCTTTCATAATTTCAAGCTTGTAAAGTATTCCTTCATTCTGATGTTTGAAGAAGGGTTGTTCTCCAAGTTGTTTTTTGTAGTAGTCTCAGTTCTAGCTCCCAATCTTCATGGGCACAGGGCCATGCTTCCTGTCTCTGTAAGAGTATCTAGATCTGATATTTCCTTGGGTTAACACATCATGAGCTCATGAACTTGTTTCTTGTGTGCTGAATTCCCACTACCAATTCTGGCACCTTGGGATTTTCATTTATTTCTTTTGACCTGGACTATATATTAAAAGAAAACATTTGTGTATACTTACTCTTCTTTTTGTCCAGTATTTCTGTGTGTTTGCTACTGGATAGGGGTCTGCTGAACTTTAGTCTACATAGTGGTGGAATGAGAATCCTCTTTTAGTTTAAGAACCATTTATATTTCCTTTTCAGTAAACAGCGTGCTCTTGGTCTTTTTTAAATTTTAGATTGAATTGTGGGTCTTTTCCTTCTTTTATTTTTTAAAACATCTTGTTTGGAAAATGTCAAATATAAACAAAAGTAGAGAAAATAATATAATGAACCTCCTGTATCTATCATCCAACTTCACCAATTATCCACCTTTTGCCTCTCATGTATCCTTTTATCCACTATTGTCCAATATACATATTTTTTCTTCTGGAGGAAAACATTGGAAAAACATCATGTCATTTTGTGTTACCTTTTCTTATTGATTTGTAAGAATATATATTAAGGAAATTAATTTTTCTACTTTGTTGAGTTTGGTTTTGTTTCAGGTGTTTTTTTATTTTATGAAGATTTTATATGGTTAAAGTTTTCAGTCTTTTATATCTTCTGGGTTTTATGTCATACTTGGATCTTCCCTACTCTTAGATTATTTATAAAAACCTTCCCATGGTTCCTTTTAGTCTCAGAGTTTCTTTTTCTTTCCTTCTTCTTTCTTCTCTCCTTCTCTCTCCTTTCTCTTTTTAAAAAATATTTTATTAAAGAAGTTATGGTTTACAGAACAATCATGCATAAAAATTAGGGTTCCTATACACCACTGCACCACCAACACCTTGCATTAGTTTGGAACATTTGTTACAATTAATGAAAGCACTTTTTAATATTTGTACTTTTTTTTAACATTTTTTATTGTGAAATATAACATGCATATATAAGTAGTACATTTCAAAGTACATTTAACAAGCAATTGTAAAATAGATTTCAATGTTTGGTATGGGTTACAGTTCCACAATTTCAGGTTTTTCCTTTTAGCTGCTCCAAGACAGTGGACACTAAAAGAAATATCAAATGATTCAGCAGTCATATTCATTTGTTAAATTCTATCTTCTCTGTTATAACTTCCTCCTTTGATCCTTCTCCCAATCTTTAGAGGTATTATAACTATGCTTATTCCAACTTCTTCATGTTGGAAAGGGGTGTCGACAATATGGGATAGGGGAATGGAACTGATTGATGTTCTTGGAGAGCTGACCCTTTTTGGTTTCAGGGCTTATCTGTCCTAGGAACCATCTGGAGGCTATAGGTTTCTGGAAGGTAATCATAGTACTTGAAACTTTTGTAGAATCTCAATTAGAGTCCTTGGTGTTCTTAACAAGAATGGTGTTGGTTGCAGTTTGGCAAAACGTCACAATTAGCAATATCTAGCTAAAGCTTGCATAACAATAGCCTCCAGAATAGTCTCTCTCTGTTTGAACTCTGGTTGCCACTGATACCTTATTTTGTTACATTTCCTTTCCCCCTTTGGTCAGGAAAACATTGTTGATTCGATAATGCCAGGGCCAAGCTCATCCCAGGGAATCGTATCCCATGTTGCCAGGGAAACTTTCAATCCTAGATGTCATGTCCCAAGTTGGGGTGGGGGAAGGGTAATGATTTTCCTTTCAGAGTTGGGCTTAGAGAGAGAGAGATCACATCTGGGCAACAAAAGAGGTTTTCTGAAAGTAACTCTTAGGCATAACTATAGGTAGGCATAGCTTCTTCACTACAGAAATAAGTTTCATAAGAGCAGGCCTCAAGATCAAGTACTTCAGAGAATTTGGGCAGTGAATAAAGTAGTATTTGCAAAGTCCCCTTGGGGGAATGGGGAGAAAGGGGGAAATATTCAGCTTCCCCATTTGGAGAATTTCTGATATTCTTGCAAGCAGTGGGGAAAACCAAATCAATAGGCAAAGTCCTTGATCTTGGGGCTTGCCTCTATGAAACTTATTCCTGCAAAGGATAGGCTAAGCCTACTTAAAATTAGGCCAAAGGGTCACCCCCAGAGAACCTCTTATTGCTCAGATGTGGCCTGTCTCTCTAAGCCAATTAGGCAGGTGAACTCACTGCCCTTCCTCCTACATGAAACATGACTCCCAGGGGTGTAAATCTCCCTGGCAATGTGGGACAGAAATCCCAGGATGAGATGGGACCTGACATCAAGTGATTGAGAAAGCCTTCTTGACCAAAAGGGGGAAGAGAGAAATGAAACAAAATTTCAGTGGCTAGAAGATTTCAAACAGAGTTGAGACGTTATCCTGGAGATTATTGTTATGCATTATATAGATATCCTTTTTAGTTTATGGTGTACTGGAGTGGCTGGAGAGAAGAAACTGTTGAACTGTGTTCTAGTAACCTTGATTCTTGAATATTATTGTATAAAGATATAACTTTACAATGTAACTGTGTGATTGTGAAACCTTGTGTCTGATGCTCCTTTTATCCAGGGTATGAGCAAATGAGTTTAAAAAGTATGGGTAAAAGTAAATAAATAATAGAGGGGACAAAGGATAAAATAAGTTGGGTAGATGTAAAGACTAGTGGTCAGTGAGAGGGAGGGTTAAGGGGTATGGTATGTATGAGTTTTTCCTCCTTTTATATTCCTGGAGTGATACAGATGTTCTAAAAAGTTATAATGGTGGTGAATATACAACTATGTGATGATGTTTTGAGCCATTGATTGTACACCATGAATGGAATGTATGTGTACGAAGATTTCTCAATTGAAAAAAATAATGGAAATCCTCTAGCTTTGGGGAACTCCAATCTATTGTGCTTTTTCCGGTGGCTGCTAAGCTTGGTTTTCATAGGACTGCAGTTGTGAAGCTGTTTGGTTTCAAGACTTTCATAGAACTGGGAAGAGGACAGTGGGATTAGAGCAAGTTAATATGCCACAAAGTTCATTGCTCTTGTCAAGATTCAGCCATTTTCCTTGAATATACACTCCTCTGATTTTTCAAGATGTTGGTTTATTTCCAGAGTTCTGAAAAAGTTGATTTTGACCAATTTTGCGTGTTCTCATTGCTTTTAGTGAAAACAGATTTTCAGAGTTCCTTACTTCACCAGAGGTGTCCTTCAGTCACAAAAGTTTTTTTTTTTCCTACTCAAGGTTCCATATATTTATGGTGTTCAATTAAGCTATCTACATAATTATATTAGGAAATGCACTAGTCAAAATATAAATTTTGTACCAAATAAACTGGGAAATGAGGTAGCCCTAAGAAATTATGAAAAACTTCCAACGTTTTTCTGGTGATCTAGAAGGCTATATGTATATGCATGGCTGTACATATCCCTAGGAAAGACCTGAAAAGGTACTACTATCTCAACCTTTGCACAAGGGAAAAAGTGAAGGCCTAAGGCAGAGTGGTAAACAGCTGGCTGGAGTACTAAATATATGCCCCACCAGACAAAAAGGGCCTCTTGGCAAATGCTGGGAGAATTATTAACATTTAAGGCTCTCGCCAAGCATTCATTGACCACTAAGCTAACCAGTCAGTGACTTCAGTGGCCACATACATAGTCTGTAAAGAACACAGACTTGACAGAATTAGTCCAGCAAAGCCACTAAGCAAATAAACAGCAGCAAGAACAAACCCTGGGGGTGAGGAGTATTTAATTTCCAGAGTTGCTACATTAAATTATTTAAAATGTCCAGTTTTCAATGAAAAATGGAAAGAAACAGTAAAATATAGACCATTAAGGAAGAAAATAGTCAATTGACTATGTCCCTGAGGAGACCAGATGTTGGACATACTAGACAAACACTTAAAATCAGCTATTATAAATATGTTCAAATATAAAGGAAGCCATGTCTAAAGAATTAAAGGAAAGCATGAGAATGATGTCTAACTGAATAGACAATATCAATAAAGACATAAAAATTGTGCTTAAAAATCTAAATAGAATTCTGGAGCTGGAAAGTATAATAACTCAATGAAAAATTCACTAGATGGGCTCAACAGCAGATATGACTTAGCAGAAGAAAAAAAAACAGCTTGAAGACAGGCCAATTGAGATTATCCAGTCTGAGGAACAAAAAGAAAAATAAAGACCAATTTTAACCATGAATATAAATGACATAGAAAATTATAAAATATTGCTAAAATAAATCAAGGGAGACTTAAATGAGTGGAAAGACATTCTGCATTCATTGATTGGAAGATTAAATATCGTTAAGATGTCAATTCTCTCCAAAAAGATTTACAGATTCAATATAATCCCATCAAAATTCCAACAGCCTACTTTCCAGAAATGGAAATGCCAATGACCCAGTTTATCTGGAAAGGTAAGGAATCCTAAGAAGCCAAAAACATCTAAGAAGCAAAAACCCAAGTATGCATATATATAGATGAATGGACTCAAACTGAGAGTTCAGAAATAGAGTTTCACATCTAGGGCCAATTGATTTTAACAAGGTTGGCAAATCCAGTAAATTGGGAAATAATAGTCCCTTCAACAAATGGTACTAAGAAAACTGGATATACATACGCAAAACGTGCACAGCCATGCATATACATATAGCCTTCTAGATCACCAGAAAAACGTTGGAAGTTTTTCATAATCTCTTACGGCTACCTCATTTCCCAGTTTTCCCTTTTAAATTTTTTGGTTAGCCTCTTGTTGGCCTCAACTGGTGCTGCTTGATCAGGTAATTGCTATGTTAAACAAGTAATGCTGACAGTTTTTGACAAATGCCTTAGATATAGAGCTATTTGTACAGACTGAGTTCAGAGGCAGGCCAAATGAAAACCAACCCAAAGAATCGAGCTTTTCAGTGAGCTTCCCAACAGTTCAAATAATGAAAATCCTCTAGCTTTGGGGAGCTCCAATCTATTGTGTTTTCTCCCGTGGCTGCTAAGCTTGGTTTTCATAGGACTGCAGTTGTGAAGCTGTTTGGTTTCAAGACTTTCATAGAACTGGGAAGAGGACAGTGGGATTAGAGCAAGTTAATATGCCACAAAGTTCATTGCTCTTGCCAAGATTCAGCCATTTTCCTTGAATATACACTCCCTCTGATTTTTCAAAATGTTGGTTAATTTCCAGAGTTCCGAAAAAGTTGATTTTGACCAATTTTGCGTGTTCTCATTGCTTTTAGTGAAAACAGATTTTCAGAGTTCCTTACTTCACCAGAGGTGTCCTTCAGTCACAAAAATTTTTTTTTTCCTACTCAAGGTTCCATATATTTATGGTGTTCAATTAAGCTATCTACATAATTATATTAGGAAATGCACTAGTCAAAATATAAATTTTGTACCAAATAAACAGTTTTTGCTTTAGTCTCACATATAAGTTGAAATTTTAAAATATTAATTGCCATCTATTTTTAGCACCCTGCAGTAATGACATTCCTTTGTTCTTCCTCATGCAAAAACATTTTTATCATTCACAAAAGTTTTTAAAGCTTAAGCCAAACGACTAGAATTGTTGAATTATAGGATATGTAGATTTTAAATTTTACTAAAAGTGTCAAAGTTGCTTTCCATAATTATATGTGAAAATGTATATGAATATATGTGAAAGTATAGGAATACCATTTCCCTTCATATTTTTTCCAACACTTGTTGTTTTCAGACTTTGATTTTGCCACGTATTTGCATTTCACCGATTATTAATGATATAGAACATCTTTTTACATAAAGATTGGATTTTCCGATTTGCTCTTCTATAAATTGGCTATTTATATCTTTTACCTATTTTTTATTACAAGTATATTTTAGATAAACTAAATATATGAAAATGTCTATATTTTTGGCCCCTTCTCAGATTTTCTTTTTTTTCACCTGGGCAGGAACCAGGAATAGAACCCGGGTCTCCGGCACAACAGGCCAGAACTCTGCCTGCTGAGCCACTGTGGCCCACCCTTAAGTTTGTTTTTTACAGGATATTTTTTAAAAAGTTATAATCATGACTCTCATGTAAATGTAAAATGACAAAGAGTTTGATCAAATGTTCTGTTTATCTAATTAATGAGGGAATTTGTAAAATGTAAAAACCAGTTCAAAGGAAAATCTGAAGAAGTAGCCCATATATAGACTCTCAGAATGCTGAAAGGAATTTGCTAATAGTTCCAAAGGGGTCAATAGCCACAGGACAGTAATCAGTTACATCTCTACTGGACAAAGTACATTTGCATTCTATATACAAGAATAATTTGTTTGTACAAGGTATTATCAATATTCTACAAGTTAGAGTTATAAAATATCTCAAAGACAATGAAAGGCAATGGTCCCTCTATAAATCAGATAATCACAGAAGGGTCTGTGACTATACCCAACATTCCCTTGTAAAGACATTTCGGTAATATTTTGTCTATTTCAAAGTCTTTTACAACTTTTCCTCACATGTGGTATTTATTTCTGTAGAAAGACTATCCCATGTTATTCAGGAATGGAACTCTGAAACTTGGAGGGGAGAGAGAACCTGTTCCCCGGCCCAAAAAATGGCCTATTGCCAACATCCTGGCACCAGGAGCTAATAATATTCCTGATGCATTCATTGTTGGTGGTCCCTATGAGGAAGAAGAAGGAGAACTTAATCGCCCAGAGGTAAGAGAGAATCATGCAGATTATTATGATAAACTCAGGGCACTGACAGATGATAAAATATTTTGTGAGTCATCCTTCAGAATAAAACAGTTGTATGTCAAAATAAAACAATTATCCACGTCTTCCTGATGAAAATGTCTCCGACTTCTTAATGAATTTACTTTTGAATAGGTACTATAATAACAGTTCAAAATAAACAGTGAAGAGATGTAGCAAAAATCTCCCTCCTCCATCTTTCTTCCTCCTGATTCCTTCCCAGCTCATTTCCTAACAGTCACCTTTGTTGTTAGTTTCTCATGTTTCCTTTCAGAAACATTTTTTTTGCTTGTTAAGTATTATTTTTAATACATAAAAATTCTCTATAATTAACATGCCCAGCAATGATTAAATAAATCATTCTAAATCCTTAGACTGGAATATAATATGTAGTCATTAAGAATGATGACTATGACAAATGCTTAATATTAGGGGGAAAGCAAAAACAGTATAATATTAAGTGTACTGCAGGATCTAAAACTGTAAGAGTGATATAATTTTTTTAGCTTTTTTATTGTATAGTATAATATATATACAAAGCAAAGAAATAAAAAAGCAGTTTTCAAAACACTCTTCAACAAATCATTACAGGACAGATCCCAGAGTTTGTCATGGGCTACCATGCAATCCTCTCAGATTTTTCCTTCTAGCTACTCAGAATATAGGAGACTAGAAGGCTTAAATATATTTTTTATCACCACAATCAACTTTTCCTTCTTCTTTTTGTAAAAATAACATATGTACAAAAAAAAACAAATTTCAAAGCACAGCACCACAAGTAGTTGTAGAATATATTTCAGACTTTGACATAGGTTACAATTCCACAATTTTAGGTTTTTACTTCTAGCTGCTCTAAGATACTGGAGACTAAGAGAGATACCAATTTAATGATTCAGCAATCATATTCATTTGTTAAATCCTAGCTTCTCTGTATAATTCCACCAATACCTTAGATCTTTCCGTCCCTCTCTTTAGGGGTGCAAACAGCTATGGCTGTTCTAACTTTCTCATTTTGGAAGGGACTGTCAATAATATGGGGCGGGGAGATGAAACTAGCTCATGTTCTGAAGAGGCTGGGCCCTCTAGGTTTCAGGACTTATCTGGTCCAGGGACCCATCTGGAAGTTGTAGGTTTCTGGAAGGTTACTTAGTGCATGGAAGCCTTGTGGAATCTTATATATTGCCCTAGGTGTTTTTTTGTTTGTTTGTTTTTTTATTTTTTTTAATTTTTTAAAAAAATTTTTATTAATTAAAAAAAAATTACAAGAAAGAAACACAAACATTCCCAACACATACACTCAGCAATTCACAATATCATCACATAGTTGCATATTCATCATCATGATCATTTCTCAGAACATTTGCATCGATTCAGAAAAAGAAATAAAAAGACAACAGAAAAATAAAACAAAAACAGAAAAAACAATCTTACATACCATACCCCTTACCCCTCCCTTTCATTGATCACTAGCATTTCAAACTAAATTTATTTTAACCCTAGGTGTTCTTTAGGATTGTCTGGAATGGTCCTGGTTGAAATTTGGCAGGTTATGATAGGTAGCAATGTCTAACTGAAACTTGTGTAAGAGCAACCTCCAGAGTAGCCTTTTGACTCTATTTGAACTCTGTCTGCCACTGATTCTTAATTAGTTACACTTTTTCCCCCTTTTGATCAGCATAGAATTGTTGATCCCATGGTGCTAGAGCAGGATTCATCCCTGGGAGTCGTCTCCCACGTCACCAGGGAGACTTTCACCCCTGGATGTCGTGCCCCACATAGGGGGGAGGGCAATGATTTCACTTGCAGAGTTGGGCTTAGGGAGAGTGAGGCCACATCTGAGCAACAAAAGAGGTCCTCCAGAAGTAACTCTTAGGCATACCTATCGGTAGGTTAAGCTTCTCTGCTACTTACATAAATTTCACAAGAGTAAGTCTCAGGGCATGGCCTATTGATTTGGGTATCCCTAACGCTTGACACAGTATCATGGGATTTCCTGATGGTAGAGTTTAATAGTTCCATATTTTTTTCTCCCATCCCTCAAGGGACTTTGCCAATACTTTTTGATTATCAGATATATTTTTATGAATATAAAAGCATATATACCAGTGCCTGCCCATGCAAAAAATAATAATAACAATAAATAAAAAGCACATATTTATAGTCAAAAGAAAACCCAGAAACAAGCATTTAGAAAAGGAAAGAAAATTTTTCCTTTCAAAGAGCTCAAGGGAGTCAGACTTCAGAAAGACTGGCTCACCAAATGAAAAGCAAAAGTACTTAAAGGAAAATAACACAAAATTACCAGGGTTACCAAGTTTTCATTAGTTTGTTGATGATGAAAAACTTTTTTGTTTGATTTTCAGATTCACAAAGATCATGAATATCTTCAGACACGAGTAGTAAAAGTCAGGGATAAAATTGTTTTTCTTTAGGGAATCTAGATTTACAGGAAATGTAAATTATTTATGGAACTAGAACTTGTCAGGATGACCTGTTATTTTTGCTTTATCTCAGGGTATAAAGTGTTTGTTTCTTTTTGACTGTGCAGTATAAAGTGGTTAATCATATTGGAAGCAGGGAAAAATGTCAATTTTTGCTTCACGTACACACACTCATACTTATTTACACTTACATATTCTTTCCTCATAATTTTAAAAATTCAAATCATAGCACACTTTTTTCATTTTAGAGGTTTTTTCACATTACTGATTAAAGAATTTTCTCATTCTTTTTCTTTTTTTCATCTGTTCTTACTACATGGCATGTCCTTGTGTGGACATACTTTACTTAACCATTCTAATCTTGTGGACATTTAAGTTGTTAAACTTACTCTTTTATAAAAATATTTTATTACAATACATTTGTCAAGGGGATAGAAATTGGTGTAAACAGATTTGCAGATGTTTTTTGTGAAATAGCTGACAAGCGTTAGTGGAAACATTCAATAAGTTTGTAAAATGAGGATAATTGTTTTATTATCATTGAAAATGATTATTTTCAATATATGACTCTAAATATTTCAAGTAATAGAGATAACGCCAACAATATTTGAAAAACACCATGAAGTATCTTTTCCCATCATTGTGATTAGTGAAAACTCATCTGTTTTCACTTTTATATTTTATTTGATTTGAGTTTTAATTTCCCAGCTGCTAAAGCAAATACCTTGCATTGGGTTGGCTTAACAACTGTTATTTATTGGCTCATGGTTTCAGAGGCTAGAAGGATAGCTTCCTCCCAGGGTCAGTATCTTCTGGCTTGCTGGCAATTTGGGGGGTTCCTTGGCTGATCCATTACATGACAATGCACATGGTGGATTCTTCTTTCTCTTCTAGGTTCCACTGACTGACTTCCAGCTTCTTACTGTTTCCTATGGCTTCTCTCTCTGTGTCTAATGTCCTTTGCGTATAAGGATTTCAGCCATATTGAATTAAGGCCCACCCTCATTCAGTTTGGACACACCTTAACTAATAACATCTTCAAAGGTCCTATTTACAAATGGGTTCACATCTACAGGGCCAGGGGCTGTGACCTGAACATGCCTTTTGTGGGGGACATGATTCAACCCCCAATACCTTGCAGAGTTTAGATCAGTAGTTTTCAACTCTGGCTGCACATTAGAATTACCTGGAAAGATTTTAAAACAATGGCAACGGCCAGCCTCCACCCCATATCGATCACAAAAAATTTACTTTTAAAATAGTACTAATGGTCACATATTGATTTTTTTTAAAGTATTTTTTTTTAAGCTCCTAGATTATACTAATATGCATCCAGGACTGAAAATCACTGATCAAGGTTATATAAGTGAATGTTTTACACTTAGTATTCAATTGTTGTAAGGATTAATAAGTATTGTATCTTAAAATAATTTATTAATAGTAAAATACCATAAAATTAAGGTGGAATCTGTAGATTCAGCAGGAGTAGCAGTAATAAAAATATTGTGATCAAACCCATTAAGAGATTGCCCTACAGATTGAGCAGGATGACACTGTGGTACAGAGAAAGAACAGTTTCTATCTATTTTGCAGGACAGGGAATTTAGGAACCAAGCAGAGTGCATGAAAAAAAGGATTATTTGGGACTTGGAAAGTCGCTGCTATCTTGATCCTCATGCAGTCATCAGGTATGAAGAGGAGGGGAATATGTCCTGCCAACAATAACTGTAGGTGTGTTACATTTTTTATTGTGCTAACACACCCACATAACATACAATTTGCCATTTTAACCATTTTTAAGAGTACAATTCAGTGGCATTAATTGCTTTTACAATGACATACTACCATTACCACCTTCCATTACTAAAACTTTTTCATCGTCCAGAACAGAAATTCTTTACGCTTTAAGAAGTAACTGCTAAGTTCCCCCTTCTCCCAGCCCCTGGTAACCTCTGTTCATTTTGTTTCTGTGAATTTGTTTATTCTCAACATTTCATACCATATGTGGAATCATACAATATGTGTCCTTTTATAGTCTGGCTTATTTCATTTAATATAGTGTTTTTAAAGTTCATCCATGTTGTAGCATTTATCAGAACCTCATTTTTTATGTCTGAATAGTATTCCACTATATGAATATACTACATTTTGTTTATCCATTTTTCTGTTGATGGACACTTGGGTTGTTTCCAGCTTTTGGCTATCATATATAATGCTGCTATGAACACTGATGTACAGATATTTGTTTGAATCCCTGCTTTAAATTCTTTGAGATATATCTAGAATTTATATTGAGCAATATATATTGAGCAGTTCCTCAAGTTTAACTTCTTGAGGAACTGCTAAACTTTTAATTTCTATAGCAATTGCTCTGTTTTACATTCCCAACAGTAATGCATGAGTGTTCCAATTTCTTCACATCCTTGCTGCCTTAGTTTGGACATTTTCTTGGCACTGGAACTGTAAACTTGTAACTTATTAAATCCCTTTCTAAAAGCCATTCCATTTCATTCAGCAGCATTACAAACAAAGATTTTGGTACCAAAGAAATGAGGTGCTGCTGTGGTTTGCAAATACCAAACATGTTGGAATGGCTTTTTAAATGGATAAGGGGAAGATTCTGGAAGAGTTGTGAAGAGCTTGATAGAGAATGCCTAGAATTCTTTGAAGAGACTATTGGTAGAAATGTAGACTCTAAGGATACCTCTGATAAGGCTTTAGACAGAAATGATGGGCATGTCATTGCAAGCTTGAAGGAAAACATTCTCTGAGGATGGAAAGCAGAATTTGAGAGTGATGAACTTGGATATTTAGCAGAATAAATTTCCAAACTAAATGTGGAAAATTCAGTCTGGCTGCTCCTTGCAGCTTGTAGTAAAATATGAGCAGAAAGAGATAAGTTGAGAATTGAACTTTTGGGTACAAAGAAAACAGAAATTGATGGTCTGGAAAATTCTAGGCCTCTAGAAAATGAGACCCCAATGAATAGCGGATTTAACCAAACAAGGAGCCGTTCAGCCATTTCAGAAAAAGCCAGGATTGGAAATGGAGTTATCCTGAAAGGATTTGTGGAAAGTCCTTTTGTCTGATGGTTATGATCCCTGCATACTACATAGGAAACTAACAAGAATGTTGTGAGATCTGTATAAATGGAATCACTGCCAGTCTGGACATAAAGGGACAGAAAAGGGACAAATTGAAGAAAAAATGACTTCAGAGACAGAACCATGGAAGCTAAGGTCTGAAGCCAAGAAACCCTGTGTCAGGAGAGACGGCCCTCCCATGTACTTGGAGAGGATAAGTTGGTCCCAAAGGCAGAGGGTGGGCCTTCCACCTCAATGCTCAGGAAGATTTTTGCCACCCCAGGTCTCAGAGAGGGCGGAACACATACTGGGGATTGGGGGGAGCTTGGTTCTGGAGGGGCTGAACACGTGCCTGGAGATGGCAGAGATCTGGGTGCTGCCCTGAAGCTTTGAGAGGGTGGAGCTGGAAGAAAGGTTCCCCAGTGTGGCCCAGTCTTGCAGCCCTTACCCCAACATATGGAAAGAACAAGGCCAGTACAGGTCTTTGAAAAGGGTGGGAATGCCACTTTCTAAAGCCCTGAGTATGACTGGCAATCAGACTTTGAAATGTAGTGGAGTTGCCCTGAAGGCTTCAGAACTGTTTTTGTCTGGTGACCCATTTACATTTCTGTTTCTACCTATGGCATGGAAACATGTATCCTATGACTGTTCCTCCTTTGTATATTGGTAGCAGATAACTTGTTCTGAGTTTATCCACAGTCAGGGTAGAATTTTTGCCATAGAATAGACCATGCCTGTAGCTGACTTTGATGAGATGTTGTTCTAGTTTGCTAGCTGCCAGAATGCAACATACCAGAAACGGAATGGCTTTTAACAATGGGAATTTAATAAGTTGCTAGTTTATAGTTCTAAGGCCGAGAAAATATTCCAATTAAAACAAGTCTATAGAAATGTCCAATTTAAGGCATCCGGGGAAAGATACCGTAGTTCAAGAAGGCCGACAACGTTCAACGTTTCTCTCTCAGCTATAAGGGCACGTGGCAAACATGGCGGCATCTGCTGGCTTTCTCGTGGCTCTACCAAAAAGAGACTCTATCCAAAATGTCTCCTCTTTTAAAGGATTCCAGCAAGCACCTCCACCTTCAGTGGGTGGAGACACACCTCCATGGAAATTATCTAATCAAAGGCTACCACCCACAATTGGGTGGGTCACATCTTGCTCCCACCCAGCAATATTGAATGATGATCAAAGGACATGGCTTTTCTGGGGTCCACCATAGATTCAGACCACAAATTCTCTCAGTGATTTTTTGTCTGAGAAGGTTTTAATTTCTCCCTCATTTTTGAAGGACAATTTTGCTGGATATAGAATTCTTGGTTGGCAGTTTTTCTCTTTTAGTAATTTAAATATATCATCCTACTGTCTTCTTGTCTTCATGATTTCTGCTGAGAAATCTATGCATAGTCTTATTGGGCTTCCCTTGTATGTGATGGATTGCTTTTCTCTTGCTGCTTTCAAGATTCTCTCTTTCTCTTTGACCTCTGACATTCTGATTAGTAAATATCTTGGGAGTACATCTATTTGGATCTGTTCTCTTTGGGGTATGCTGCACTTCATGGATCTGTAATTTTAGGTCTTTCATAAGAGTTGGGAAATTTTCATTGATAATTTCCTCCATTAATTTTTCTCCTCCTTTTCCCTTCACTTCTCCTTCTGGGACACCCACAACACGTATATTTGTGCTCTTCATATTGTCCTTCAATTCCCTGAGTCCCTGCTCATATTTTTCCACTTTTTTCCCTATAGTTTTTGTTTCTTGTCGGATTTCAGATGTTCCATCCATGAGTGCACTAATCCTATCTTCTGTCTCTTGAAATCTGCCATTGTAGGTTTCCATTGTTTTTTTCATCTCTTCTACCGTGCCTTTCTTTCCCATAATTCGGTGATTTATTTTTTCAGACTTCCAATTTCTTCTTTTTGTTCATTCCTTACCTTCTTTATATCCTCCCTCAGTTCATTGATTTGGTTTTTTTTGGAGAATTACATTTATTTAATCTTTTTTTTTATTAATTAACGGAAAAAAAGAAATTAACCCAACATTTAGAAATCATACCATTCTACATATGCAGTCAGTAATTCTTAACATCATCACACAGATGCATGATCATCATTTCTTAGTACATTTGCATCGGTTTAGAAGAACTAGCAACACAACAGAAAAAGATATAGAATGTTAATATAGAGAAAAGAAATAAAAGTAATAATAATAGTAAAAAAAAAACCTTATAGCTCAGATGTAGCTTCATTCAGTATTTTAACATGATTACTTTACAATTAGGTATTATTGTGCTGTCCATTTTTGAGCTTTTGTATCTAGTCCTGTTGCACAGTCTGTATCCCTTCAACTCCAATTACCCATTATCTTACCCTGTTTCTAACTCCTGCTGGACTCTGTTACCAATGACATATTCCAAGTTTATTCTCGAATGTCCGTTCACATCAGTGGGACCATACAGTATTTGTCCTTTAGTTTTTGGCTAGACTCATTCAGCATAATGTTCTCTAGGTCCATCGATGTTATTACATGCTTCATAAGTTTATCCTGCCTTAAAGCTGCATAATATTCCATCGTATGTAGATTGATTTGTTTTTTGATGAGGTTCTCCATGTCTGTTTGTATATTCTGAATTAATTGTTTCAGCTCCTGTATCTCATTTGAATTGTTGGTTTGTTCCTTGACTGGGCCATATCTTCAATTTTCCTAGCGTGATTTGTTATTTTTTGCTGGAGTTTAGGCATTTAATTACCTTAATTAGTTTATTCTGGAGATTGCTTTCACTTCTTTTACCTAGGGTTTTCTTGCTGGATGAATTTGTTGTCTATCTGTTCTTTGACATTCAGTTCAGCTTATTCTGGATCTCTAGCTTAGGTTTTGTTTAACAAAGGAGAATTTTTCAGTTCTTGTTTTCTTGTTTCTTGCCCTGCTTGTATGGTGCCTTTCTTCCCCAACCCTTAGGAGGGTCTACTTAGGTATTATAGACTCCAGCCAGATTTTCCCAGACCAAACTGGCCTCCTATCAGGAGGAAAGTCACCTGCATTGGTTTTCCCCGAGGGTGAGACCCAGCAGGTTGAAAGACTTTCCTGTGAAGTCTCTGGACTCTGTTTTTCTTATCCTGCCCAGTATGTGGCATTTGTCTGCCTGCAGGTCCCACCAGCATAAGATGATATGATACCTTTAACTTTGGCAGTCTCTCCCTGCTGGGGGTGTGGTGGAACAGAGGAGAGATTGTAGGCTGGTTTTAATGGCTTCATATTACCAAGCCCTGGTGTCTGAATTCCTTGAGGGAGGGATTCCACCCGAGTTGGGCTTCACCCCTCTCCTGGGAAGGCACAGGTTCCAGACAAGCTTGTTTCTGCCTATGTCTGGGGCAGTTGCAGCCTGAGAAGTCCTGCCGCTGAATCCAAAGGCAGTCAAGCCTTTTTAGAAACACAGCCACAAAATCCTCTGTTTCCTTTTTTTTTTTCTTTTTCCATCAGTCCTGCCCCCTTGGCGCCGGGGCAAAAATGAGCGACCTCAGCTTTGACCAGTTGACCTGAGCTGGGGGCCTATTTTTAGTAGTCAGAATTTGTTAATTAATTCCACAATTGGTGTTTGGTTCAGCTCAGCCCCTGCTGCTGGTAAAATCTCTTTCCTTTCCCTCTGGGAAGCAGCCTGTCGGGGAGGGGCACCAGCTGCCGCGACTTGGGGAATGCAGTTCTGGCGGGGGCTTGCAGCCAGTCCAGCTGATCCGGACTGGGGTACGCTGTGTGCCTGGTCACTGACGTGGCCCCAGGAGCTGTTCTGTACTGTTTCTGGTTATTTAGTAGTTGTTCTGGAAGATGAACTAAAACGTGCGCATTGCTAAGCCGCCATCTTGGCCCAGAACCAAGGATACTTCCTTTTGACCTAATTTTACTAATCCCATTTTTGCATATAATGTTAACATCTTGGCTCTTGATTTGCAGTTTTCAAAAACGAATTGCTGACTGCCGATTTTGGCCTGTAGAGATTACAAGAGTTCCTCTCATTACTGCACCCAAAGGGAAAGCAGCAAAAATTGATAAGGTAAGTATTTTCATGGTTTTTTTTTTCTGTTTCTAATTCTAATACCAAAGAAAAATATGATGTGATGCAGCTGTTCTCCTTAGGATGATCTGTTTTTCCTGGTTTGCCTGGGACTTTCCCAGTTTTAGTACTGGACATCTTGTGCCCCATGACACTCCTTAGTACCAGGCAAACCAGGACGGTTGGTCCTGGCTCCCTATTTTCCACTCAAAATTTTGTGATTTATTCCCAAATATCCTATTCCCTTTAGCCTTTTATTATAATTTTCCATAAGTGAAACCATACTGAAAGAAAAATTTTTGTAAGTCAACAAGTAGTTAAATGGTTAAAACTTATGTATTTGAATTTATTTTCAATTTACCTAGTCAAAATGTTTTATCCTGCTAATTAGAGTAATAGTGCTCTGAAATGTACCACCTTTCTGGAAATACAGAGCTTGATGAGCCCGGAACACATTCTTTATTGTTTTACCTGAACATACCTTGTCTTTTCTGCTTATTTATAAGCTCCCCAAGGGTAGGGATCTTATCATATACTGTTTTATGTCTTCCACAATATCTAGCATGATGCCTAAATTTTTTTTTATTAAAAATAGGCTTTTTGGCATAATAAAAATACTACTACCATTTATAACCATTTTTCCCTTGTAGTCTACATTATGCATTGGCTCGTTTTCCTTAATATCTATACTATGTAATAGTATCACATAAATATAGCACTTTTTAATCTAATTTCTATGTATTATTATAGAAGAAATCGAAGAGATTATTTTCAAGTTTTTGAAATTAATGTGCTTTCTTTCACTACATTGACTTTTTTCCTTATGGAAGTTTTCTATGGCAAACCATACACCCATTAAAAATTATGTTGACATATTTATTGATATGTTCTTTTTGTAATGACAGTTTAGATAAAATCAGTTGACAAATACTATCTACCATGATAGATATTGCTAATCAATCAAAGCGCACTTTCCTACTGACCCCAGATAAGACACAGACTCTCAACACTGCACTCCAAAACACCCCACCAGTTGATTAGAATTTGAGCATAGTTAATATCTATTTGTCATCACTGGTCCAGATGATCTATAAGGTCCCTTTCAACTATGCGAGTCTGTGAACTAAAAGCTACAGATCCTGAAATCTTTTATGCTGTTGTAGATGTTATTATTGTTGTTATTTTACAAAGCTTTGCTTTCTCCTAAGATGCAATATGGTAAAATTGACTTTTTTTGTTCATTAATTTGATTCAGTTACTGATTTTAACCTTTCATTCACACTGTTTATATGCATTATGTCAACAATCATGGTATTATTAAATTCGTTTTCAAGATAAAAAAACTAAGACCAAAAATGTCAAAGAAACTAACCCAAATTCATATAGTTACTTGCAGTGTCAGATCTTAAAGGTGGGTCTTCAGAGTCATGATTCAGAGTTACACTTTATGCTACATCACCCGATAGCACTAATAACTCTATGGTTTTATTTCCTTAGAATGAAGATGAAAATCAGCTTTCATTTCATGGTGTGACTTATGTTAATATGGTGCCATTACTGTATCCAGGTGTGAAAAGGATTCGGGGAGCTTTTCATGTTTACCCTTATTTAGACAGCACAGTCTATGAAAAGGTAAGAAAAGATTACGTAGAAAGTGTCATTCTGATTTATCCTTTATATATGTACTTACATTTTTAGCATACACATCTTTGCAATTGATATTTAGAATCAGGTGGCAGGCTGGGATGTTAAATACAAGTTTTGTAGTCATTCCTTCATTGAACCTAAAAACTTTAGGAAAATGAAAAGCCAAAACTCAAAAACAGCCCAACTCTCCATCAACAGGTAAACAGATAAACAAATTGTGTGATATATACAATGTGTATATATAATGTGTATATATACAATATACAACTCAGCAATAAAAAAGAATAAATTATTGATATATGCAGTAACTCAGATGAATCACAGATACATTGTGCTAAGAGAGAGTATGTACTGTATGACTCCATTTATATAAAATTCTAGGAAACTAATCATTAATGGCAGAAACCAGATTGATGGTTGCTTGAGGACAAGAGTAGAAGGATGTATGGATTAAAAAATAATGTGAGTAAAGTATTAAAGGTGATAGAAATGTTCATTATCTTGATTGTGGTTACTTTCATAGATGTATATACACATATATCAGATTGTGTACTTTAAGTATGTACAGTTCTTTATACTTCAGTAGAGTTGAAAACAGAACCTTTAGGATAAGGAAAGAAGTCTGTTGTGTTAAGTATGTAAAAACTTAAATCTATTTGCTGATTAATGAGCTTGATTATGGTTTGTTCAGTTTTTGAGTGTTAAAATGTTAGAATCATAATTATATATTCTGGGAAAGAGTCAATTTTACCATATTGTTTCTTAGGAAAAAGTGAGGCTTTATTAAAAACAATAAGAAGAAAGATGGGAGAAACTTAGTACTATTTCTTCATTATTAGGGCAGTTATTTGTCAACAATAGAGTACATTAAAGATCCATCATCTATTTGCAAACCAATTGAGTAATAATTCTTTCCATTCCCAAAATCCCACTTTTAAGGATTTATCCTAAGAAAATCATTTAATAGGATCAAACTCCCCATATTCATGAAAATTTTTTGGAGTATGTAATAACAAAAAACCCCTAAAAATATTGTTAAAGATCTGTTAATAGAGAAGGGTTTAATAAATTATAGTAAATAATGATAAAACATGCATCTATTAAAAAGGATAATTATTAGTGCTTTGTAATAGGCAGCTAAACGGAGCAAACTAATACAAAAGTGTTAGAGCATATGCCAAATAAATTTCAAATGAATTTATTCAAAGGAGTTAAATGTGAAAACTATAAAGATAGTACTGGCTAGTAAATAAGACAGATTAAAGGAAGACATCCTAAGCTTGAAAGTGATGAAAACTATAAAAGATTTAGATTATTAAAAAAGAAAAGCTTTTACAAATTTAAAAAAATAGGGTAAGCAAAATTACAAGGTAAATGACAAAATGGGAAAAATATTTGAATATGTATTAGAAAGAAGTCTAATATTCGTAATACATTATTTAAGTACTTTTTCAAATATATAAGAAAACCACACTAATTTTTTTTAATGGGCAAAGTACATAGTTCACAAAAAAGAAATACCAGTGTCAATAGTTATATGAAGAAATATCTGGCCTTATTTATAATCAAGGAAACACAAATCTAAATAAAAACATACAGTTTTCTCCACCAAATTAGACAATACTTTACAATATAACCATACCTCCATTGATGGCAAAGATGCTGTCAAACAGCAACTGGGTTTCGCTACTGGTAGGAGTGTAAGTTGGTACAAACGTTCTGCAAGAAAATTTTTATCAATATATATTAAGCTTAAAATGCTTACATCTTTTCTCATAGTATCCCAACTTCTAGGAATCTATTTTAAGAAAATAATTAGAAATGTATCCAAAACTTCTACATAAAGATATTCTTAGTGAATCTGAGGAAAACAGTGAACCATAATAGAAAAGTTATGGGCTTTGAAGTCAAACAGCCTCGAGTTTGAATTCTGGAACAGACATTGACTAATGGGGTGTCTTTGGGCAAGAGACTGAATTTCTCTCAACGTTAGTTTATTCATCAGTAAGGTAGCAACAGTGCTTATTTTGTAGAATTGTTTTACATATCAAATAAGATAGAATATGTTAAGCACTAGGAATATAGTTGACACACAGACAATTTTAGCTAATATTTGTATTACATTAAAAACTATTCTTAGAAAAATTTTAATAAGATGAGTGGATGCATGTGCTAGTCTGTTGTATTAGTTTCTTAGGGCTGCTGTAGCGAAGTGCCACAAACTGGGTGGCTTAACACAACAGATATTTATTCTCTCACAGTTCTAGAGCCTGGAAGTCTGAAGTCAAGTTGTCAGCAGGGCCATGCTTTCTCTAATGACTCTAAGAAAGAATCCTTCTTTGCCTCTTCCTAGCTTCTGGTGGTGGCTGGCTATCCTTGGCATTCCATGGCTTGTAGTTACATAACTCCAGTTTCAGTCCCCATCTTCAAATGGGCTTCTCCCCTGTAGTCTCTACTCCTCTTCTTATAAGAATGCTAGTCATATTGGATTTAGGCCCACCCTCATTCAGTATGACCTTATCTTAATATCATTACATCTACAAAGACCCTATTCCAAATAAGATCACATTCACAGGTGCTAGAGGTTAGGACTTTAACATATCATTTTTAAAATTAATTTTTAAATAAAAAAATATTACAAGAAAGAAACACAAACCTTCTTAACATATGCTCATTCCGTTTTACATATATAATCAGTAATTCACAATATCATCACATAGTTGTATATTCATCATCATGATCATTTCTTAGAACATTTGCGTCAATTCAGAAAAAGAAATAAAAAGACAACAGAAAAATAAAATGAAAACAGAAAAAAAAATTATACATATTATACCCCTTACCCCTCCCTTTCATTGATCACTAGCATTTCAAACTAAATTTATTTTAACATTTGTTCCCCCTATTATTTATTTTTATTCCATATGTTGTACTCTTCTGTTGACAAGGTAGATAAAAGGAGCATCAGACACAAGGTTTTCACAATCACACAGTCACATTGTGAAAGCTCTATCATTATATAATCATCATCAAGAAACATGGCTACTGGAACACAGCTCTACATTTTCAGGCAGTTCCCTCCAGCCTCTCCATTACATCTTGGATAACAAGGTGATATCTACTTAATGTGTAAGAATAACCTCCAGGATAACCTCTCAACTCTGTTTGGAATCTCTCAGCCATTGACACTTTTTCATTTCACTCTTCCCACTTTTGGTTGAGAAGGTTTTCTCAATCCCTTGATGCTGAGTCTCAGCTCATTCTAGGATTTCTGTCCCATGTTGCCAGGAAGGTCCACACCCCTGGGAGTCATTTCCCATGCAGACAGGGAGAGGGTGGTGAGTTTGCTTGTTGTGTTGGCTGGAGAGAGAGGCCACATCTGAGTAACAAAAGAGGTTCTCTTGGGGGTGACTCTTTGTGAAATATAACATATATTTAGAAAAGTGATAAATTTCAAAGTTCAATTTAACAAGTAGTTATTGAGCTAATTTCAGAGTTTGGTGTGGGTTACAGTTCCACAATTTCAAGTATTTCATACTAGCTGCTCTGATCCACTAGAGATTAACAAGAAATATCAATATAGAGATTCAGTAGTCACTATCACTGACCACAGCTATTTTTTAAATGTGTAGAAAATATTGGTAAGGAGATATTTCTGGCTTTGGCTGAGTGAAGAGGCTCAGTGAGCAACTATAAAGCTGGACAAATTGACAGGAAAGCTGTTTCAGTGCTCCAGAAATTGACCAAAGACATCAACAAACTAAAATATTAAAACATGAAAACCTATGGAATTTGAGACATTCTTGCCTGGAGCTGTTCCCACCCCCTTCATTTTAATCAGTGCAATAGTCCTTCCAGGGCAGAATAGGTTGTGAGGACAAGCAACTTCGTTACTACAGTTAGAGAAGGCTCATGAGGTTTGGAGCAATGGCTGAAGGATCCAGGCCCAGCAGTGTTGTTGATTTAGCTGCTGAAAACTATACTAAGCATTTTCTAGCTAAAGGATTCTATTGAGGTTTTTTTTTTTAATTTATTTATCCAGCTATCAGTTTCACCAGTTCTTGAAGTGGGGAACTGCAATGAAGTTTTTCATGCTTCTCCTATCTCTCTGATTCTGTAATGTTGACGTTATCTGGAAGATTACATGATATTGAAGAATAATGTGGGTTTTTTTTTTTGTTTCATTGTCCTATGCTTCATTGTTTTTCTTTTTTTTTCTTTTTTTTTTTTTTTAATCTTTTCAGACCAAGTGTTTATTCAGTTTATTCCGGGATACTGGCCATAACTTGATCCAGAATAATAAAATAGGAGGAATTATTTCTCCACAGCCCAAACCAATTATTTCTAAGAATCTGAAAGAAGATAAAATGGTAAGATGTGGTAATAACGGGCTAGGGATGTGATGGATTGTTGGAAAGATGTGATTTTGCCTGTTTCACTGTATTCCAGGGGCTTGAACTAATTTCTCATTTGGCGAATTGCATCACATTAGTATGTATTTTGGTGTACCATAAAGATCATTGTGTCTTATTCCCTTCCTGCCATTACTGAAGACCATGTAAAAATTCAGTTTTTTGAGGTATGTTCATTTTCTTTCAGCAAGCACCGAGCATAAAATCTCAGAGTTCAGATACTCCTTTGGAAGCTGAGCCCTCTCTCTACCACAATCCAGAAGGACAGGTAACCATGCCTAAAGAGTTAGAAAATAAGGTTTAAATTCATTAAACCTTTACTGTGCAAGGCCTTATCGCACAATGGGAAATGCTCAGGGCAGTAGACATTTGCCCGGGGCTAATTTATGACTTTGAGTAAATTTCTTTGTCTTGTTGCAACTGTGTAAAATGAGCAGGTGCCAGATTGACTTTAAGTTTCTTTCCAACATTAAAATCCTACTATGTTAAGCACTATGAGTGATTCAAAGATGCGTCATCTGCACACTTTATTCATCTATTGTCAGGGCACTAAACAGTCTGGTGTGAGAACAGACAGGTTTTACTATTCATTATACTGAATTTTGATGAGTACTATAATAGAGGTACAAATAGTTCTTGTTAAGCTCAGTGGAGGCAAAGATTCATATCTACTAGGATAGGGCAGTCTCAGGGAAGCCTTTGTGGAGGTGTTATCCATGCTAAGTGGTAAAAGATGAATATGGAAGGAGAAGGTATTTAAAGGCAAAGAGCAGCATGAGTCAGTTACAGAGAAGGGAACAAAATTTAGCATGTATCAGGTTTTTCAGTAGGTGAATGAAAAGAAAGGAGAGATTCTAGAAGGAGGTGAAAGAAAAGAGAGGCTGTGGTAAGCCTTTGAGCCTCTTGAGCATCATTTTGGAGACTCACATCAAAGATTAATTTAAAAATTTTTTTTTAGTTTTTGCAGAAGAACCACGCAGAAAGCACAAAGTTCCCATATACCCTCCAAACACAGTTTTCCCTATTATTATCATTTTGCATTAGTGTGGTGTATGTTACAATTGGTGAACCGATATTATCATAATTACATCATTAACTAAAGTTCGTAGTTCACATTAGAGTTCAGTCTTTGCATTGTATAGTTCTGTGGTGTTTTTTTTTTTTTTATTTGTATAGTGGTAACATATATACAACATAAGATTTCCCATTTTAAACACTTTCAAGTATATACCACAGTGGTATTTTTACATTGACAGTGCTACCATCAACACCATCCATTACCAAAACTTTCTGTTGCCCCAAACAGAAACTCTGTACCCATTAAGCATTAACTCCCCATTCTTCACCCTGTCCTCTACCCCTGGTAACCTGTAATCTAATTTCTGACTATAAATGTGCATATTCTACTTAATTCATATGAATGAGGTAATATATAATACTTGTCCTTTTGTGCCTGACTTATTTCACTCACGATGATATCTTCAAGTTATATCTGCATTGTAGCATGTTTCAGTATGTCATTCTTTTTTTGCATGGGCAGGCATGGGTGATGGAACCTGGGTCTCTGGCATGGCAGGTGAGAATTCTGCCTGCTGAGCCACCACGGCCCACCCTATTTCATTCATTTTTATGACTGAATCGTAGTCTGTTGTCTGGAAATACCACATTTTGTGTCCGTCAACTTGGGTTGCTTTCACTTTGGGCTATTGTGAATGATGCTGCTATGAATTTGGTGCGCAAACATCTGTTTGAGCCCTGCTTTAAATTATTTTGGGTGAGATCAAATATTTTTAAGTCAGATAGAGCTAAGACCTCATCGATGATTTAGGCCAGAGCTCCAGGAGCGGTGTGAAAAAGAGAGAGGGAAGTTGGGTTAGGGACTTGAAAAGTTAGCTTATAGGTTTTGCTCGTAGTGTAGGTGAGTGCTGATGACAGTTTGAGTTAGGGCAAGGATTGTGGTAAGGAATGTCAGAAACTTGCTTGAATTAGGAAGATTTGAGGATGTTGAGGAAGAGGAAGTTAAAGATAACTGAGGTTTCAAGTCTCATTTCTTGGAAGTATGACAGTGCTATTAATGCAGTTGTGGATATGTTGTAGTTAGGATGCTGGCAAAACATATAGGTAGAAATATCCATGAGATAGGATTTGGTGGTTGGTGGTACATAGGCTGGAAGTGAGTTATTTCTACAAGACCCATTAAAGAGGGTTAGTGGAGGAACGAATGGCATTCATTTAAGTCAAAAAAAAAAAAAAGTACAAATAGGTTAAACAGGGTTTCAGCTGAATGAGACGTTTCCAAGAAAAAAAATTGAAAACCTTTTCCTCCAAGAGATAATAATTGTTGCTATATTTCTTTCCAGTTATGTTTCTATTCAAGAACATTTTAGCAGTTGAACTCACACTGTATATATAGCTGTGTGCCCAGTTTTCTCATTTTACTATATTGTGAACATTATCTTATGTCACTAAAATGTTTCATAATTATATTTTCTGGAAAGAATAAATTAGAAAAAATATCTTTACAGCAATATTTAGAAGCAGGGACATACCTTGTGTTGGAGATTCAGCTGGACAAAGCTTTGGTTCCAAAACGAATGCCAGAGGAGCTAGCCAGAAGGTATGTAGAAATGGTGTTCATACTTGTTCTGTAAAAACAATGTAGGAATAAGTACAAGGAAGTTGATTTGTCCTCACAAATGTAATTTCCCCTGGGCTAAGCAGCAGACGTGTTTCTGTTTCTCTTTCCAGATAAAGTTCATTTTGTTGTTGTTGTTTTCTTACTGTAAAAGCAATATATGCTGATTATTAAAAAAAATTTAGAAACTAGAAATCAGCAAAAACATATATAAAATACTTAGATTTCGACTCATACTACCTTGGTGTATATCCTTCTGAGTCTTTTAAAGCCCCTGTATGCACACACGCACACATACAAACATACCCATACCATATATATAATATGTAACTTCTTAAACTTGTCTTATATTGTACCAAAGTGCTTTAAAATATTTTCTAAAAATTCAATTTAATGTGACTATCTTTGCAAGTCAATAAATATATTTGTGCAAAATCATATTAATACTGCACAGGAAATATCCCATTCGTGTGGCTATATCATAATATCATTAACCAGTTTTCTGCTTTAGACATTTAAATCATCTTTATGCTATCATAAAAAGCATGGCAGTGAACACCTCTAAAAGTCAGTGTACATCCTAAGTCTTTGTGCATATCTTTATTTCTTTAGAATTCCCAAAAGAAAATATCAAGGGGCATAGTTATCTAATGCTGTGTAACAAACCACTCCAAAACTTAGTGGATTAAATCTTATGGCTTTTTTTTTTTTATCTCTTATGGCTCTGCGAATTGTTTGGGCTCATCTGGGTGATTTTTGCTTAGAGCTCTCATGATGTTGCAGTGAGATGTCATCTGGAGCTGCAGTTTTCAGAAAGTTAACTGAGCTAGCTACCCACAGTAGCTTACTCACACGGCTGACTGTTGATGGTGGCCATCAGCTGGTTGCCTATCTGGATTGTTGATTAGAGTGCCTACACAGCATGGTACATTCCACGGGTAAATGTTCCAAGAGACACAAGAGGAAGCTGCAAGGCTTTCTATAGCTTAGCCTCAAAATTCCCGGAATGTCACATCCATAACATTCTATTGGTCAAACAAGTCACCAGTCTAGTGCAGATTCACAGAGAGGGGAGTTAGACTTCAGCTCTTGATGTGAGGAGCATATTTATCTATAGAGGAAAGGGCATGATGGCAGTCATCTTGGAGACTGTTTACGATACATATTTTCAAGGTTTTTGATAAATATCCCCAAATAACTGTAAAACTTCTAAAAAGTTTACTAACTTTTTCTGAAAAGTTCCACAAGTGATGAATAGACTGCCATTTCTTCACAATATTCACCAATACATCATTTTTAATTTTTGCTATTGTGATGGGGAAGTTTCTGTTTTAATTTCAACCCTCATTTAAAAACATTTTGTTAGACACAACCTTTTTCCATATGTTTATTAGTCATTTGGAAGACTTCTTTTGAGAATTGCCTGTTATTTTAGTGGGGGAGCATTCATCTTTTATAACAGAGAGTTCTTAAACTTTTTAAACTTTGCATTTGGTTCCTTTCCAAAATAAATGGAGGATATTTGCTATAAATAACATATTAAGATAAGATTAGCAATTTAGAAATAGAAAATTTTAAACTGAAAGCAATGGAAACAAAGAGAAAGGAAGTAAAACCTAAATTTTCTGTAGCATGTAATCTGTGTCAGCCTATCTGGATAGCTCATTTTAAAAATCCAAACACATAGAGCCCAAGCTGGGAATGAGGGCTTGTAATTCTGTATAGCTTAAAGTAATACCCAGATACATCCCAGAGGATGTTGGGCAGATAATTAAAAAGAATTGGCAAAGTTCCTCGAAGGAGGGGAGAAAAAATATGGAACTATTAAGCTTTACCACTGGGGAAACCCCTATACTGTCTCAAATATTAGAACTCCCAAGTCAATAGGCCAAGCCCTTGATCTTGAGGCTTGCTCTAATGAAGCTTATTTCTGTAGCAGAGAAGCTAAGCCTACCTATAGTTATGCCTAAGAGTTATTTCCAGAAAACTTCTTTGTTGCTCAAATGTGGCCTTTCTCTCTCTGAGCCCAACTCTGCAAGTAAAAGCATTACCCTCTCCCCACTCCCCTACATGGGATATGACATCCAGGGGTGAAAGTCTCCCTGACACCTTGGGATCGATAAAGCCTTCCTGACCAAAAGGGAGGAAAGCAATGTAATAAATGAAGGTATCAATGGCTAAGAGAGTTCAAATAGAGTCAAGAGGCTATTCTGGAGGCTACTCTTATGCAAGCTTCAGTTAGATATTGCTTACTACCATGGTTTGCCAAAACCCAACCCGAACCATTCCTATTAACCCTAAAGAATACCTAGGGCTCTATCTGGGATTCAACAAAATTCTCACATACCAAGATGACTTTCCAGAAACCTACAACCTCCAGATGGGTTCCTAGACCAGATAAGTCCAGATATGGAGAGGGTCCAGCCTCTCCAAGAACATCAACTAGCTCCATACCCCTATCCCATATTATCAACACCCCTTTCCAACATGAAATAGTTAGAATGGGCGATTCCCAAGTACCCCTAAAGATTGGGAGGAAGAGAAGCTATAACAGACAAGATACGATTTAACAAATGAGTATGACTACTGAATCATAATGTTGATATTTCTTTTAGTCTCCAGTGTCTTGGAGCAGCTAGAAGGAAAAACCTAAAATTGTGGAACAGTAACCAATTTCAAACTCTGAAATCTGTTTTATAACTACTTGTGACAATGTACTTTGAAACTTATTGCCTTTTTTATATGTATTTCACAATTTAAAATGTTCTAAAAAATAGGAAGAAAGTATTAAATAGAACCGTCATGAAGTATTAAATCTAATCTTTCTAACAAACAGGAAAGCCCTGTGAGTTATGTAGCTCTAATCATAAAGGAGGAAGCACACTAGAACAAAAGAAAATCACTTCTTTCCTGACATTAAATTTTAAAATGAACTTCTCATTTGGTCTCTTATATTAGGAACACTGAGTGACAAAATAACAGTATCCTTAATGATAGTTTTATTGCAAATGCAGAAGCAATTTTCTTATGATTGATTTATGTCCTGTAACTTTTTATCAATTTAACTTATCTGGAGTGCTTTAAAAATTATGCTTAAACCAATGTTTAAACATTCTTAGACATTTTTTTAGAGAGGTGTTATGAACAATAAAATTTTTCTGCGGTTGTAGGGGGGGTAGAAGGCATATTTCTCCCCCAAGATAGTTCAAGTGACAATATTATAGTGCATAAGCAGCACTGAATTTGTTTTCCGGTGCCTGCCCATGTGAAAAAAAAAAAAAGCAGTATTGAAAACCAGACCAAGTACTCATGTAAGATTATTTGCCTTTGGTTTGTGACTGAAGCATGTTCGTACCAACTTGTATGTATATACATTTAAAAGCAATTTTAAGCATATAAAAAGAAGCTAAAAATAAAACTACTGAAAAATACCATTGTCATCTCTTTTTTTTCCAGGTTGACAAAGAACAAAACGTTTGATAACTTGTTTTGATGAGAACGTGGGGTCTTATCATACGAACTGTTGGGAGTGTAAATTGGTACAATTCCTGTGGAGGGCAATTTGACTGTAGTTATTAAAGTGACAAATGCTCTATCCTTTAACCTAGAAATTCACTTTCAGGAATTTATCTTAAGATAAATGTTCTTATCACATTGTTAGATCCCATGATTTGTTTCCAAGCTTCATCTTGACCTGTTAGCAGTGTTTGACAAATTGATTACTCCATCTCTTTGAAGCACTTTCTTATGCCACTGTCAGGATGTTCCATGTTCTTGGTTTTCTTCCTCCCTGGACTTCTTCATCTCTCCAGCCTCTAAATCTTGGAATTCCACAGAGTTCAGTTCTTGAATTTATTTTTGGTCTGCACCCATTCCCTTGGTTTTATTCAAGTCTCATGGCCCTAAATATCATCTATATGCTGTGACTTCCAAAAGTATACTTCATGCCTACCCCTCTCTTTTGAAATCCAGATTTGTAAATCTGATTCTCAGCAACTTCCTGTCAGAGCCACAGTAATCTCTCACCTGTGGAATCTAGCATTCTACCCTTCAGTTTATTTTTTTATTTCAAGAATTTATTTTTATCTAATTCCAGTTTATTTTTATACCATTTTTATATAGATATAATTCACATACTATACATTTTGCCCACTTAAAGTGTACAATTCAATAACTTTTAGTATACTCAAAAAGTTGTGCAACTCTTACCACAGTCAATTATAGAATATTTTCATCACCCCAAAGAGAAACCTCATACAGATTAACAGTCCCTCCCAGCCTAGCCACAGGCAACCACTAATCTTTTCCATCTCTGTAGATTTGTTTGTTTTGGACATCTTGTGTATATGGAATCATGTGGTCGTTTGTGACAGGCTTCTTTCACTTAGCATAATATTTTTGAGGTTCATCTATATTGTTCTTCCATATTCCTTTTTATTGTTGAATAATATTCTGTTGGATGGATATACCACCATCAGTTGATGGATTCTTGATCTGTTTATTCTTAGTACAGCACCCAGAATGCTTACATTAAAATGGGGGTCAACTCATATAACTCCTCAATTAAGAAACTTTCTCATTGTTGTGAAAAAATGTGTTGGAAAAAGATCTTTCCTACATTTGACCAGAAAGTGTGATCCATAATACTTAGTGACCTACTAGGATAAGCCTAAGAGGTAACATAGTACATTTGAAATTTAAAAAACAGCATTTTAAAAATTCCACCAAATATTTAATTTGATTAATTATAATATGCCTTCTTATGCAATGCTTAATCATTTGCAAACAACGATATCTTTATGTGTATACACACATAATATACAAATAATTGCAATTAAGTGAGCAAGTAGATACACTGTAAGGAATAGTTTCTTTAAGGATCAAGGAGATCCTTTTTTTTGGAATTGGGTTCCCATATCCAAGAACCAATTTATAATCACTTTTTCCTGCTTTATTTTATTGGGATCTGATGAATTCAATTTTTTAAATTATAAAAATATTGTGTTTTTTTCTTATAACACCTATGATTTAGAATTTTAAGAAAACGTGTTCTCCAGCCCTTATGTGTGTACAATTTTTAAAAACATGTTTGTTTCTATGTTGTTACCACAATTTGATGTATATAGTGTCCATATCCATTTAGAAATTTAATATTTATTAATAACTAAAGATTCAAACCTTGTTTGTGATATAGTCTCAGTGTTCTATTATTGCAGGCCAAGGTAAAATCTTGACAGCTCAATAGGTTCACCTGTACTAGCAGGTTAGATAACCTTTGGCACAAACAAATTTACATTGGAATAAAGTCTTGGGACCATTTCACCTTGTATAGCCACTTGTCTTAAATGTATTCACCATAGTAGCATGGAGGAAGTCAAATTTTGAACTGGCCTTACATTTGATTTTAAAAAATGAAACTCAGGGAAAGTACTAAACCAAAATCTTTAATTTGTGTTTTCAGTGGTTTTTATTTTGTTTTATTGAGTTGATTTTATAATGAAAGTAGTTGTGTGATAGTTTGGTAATTCTACAGGTGTTTAAATGTTTTTCCTTTGTGGCCTTTTCTTTCACAAGTGGGCTGGTTTGAAAGGATGTATGTACCCTAGAAAAACCATGTTTTAATCAAAATCACATTTCATAAATGCAGAATTATCCCTATTCAGTACTGTATGTTTGAATCTGTAATTAGAGCATCTCCCTAGAGATGTAACCCAATCAAGAGTGTTACCTCTCTTGTTAAACTGGATTAGGGGAGATGTGTCTCCACCCATTTGGGTGGGTTTTGATTGGTTTACTGGAGTCCTATAAAGGTTTTATAGAGTCCTATAAAAGAGGAAACAGTTTGGAGAATGAGAGATCTCTGAGAGAGCAGAGAATGACATAGCCACGAGAAGTAGAGTCTACCACCCAGCGAACTTTGGAGAAGAAGAAGGAAAATGCCTCCTGGGGAGCTTCATGAAACAGGAAGCCAGGAGAGAAAGCTAACAGATGACGCCATGTTCACCATGTGCCTTTCCAGCTGCGAGAGAAACCCTGACTATGTTCCCCATGTGCCTTCTCACTTGAGAGAGAAACCCTGAACGTCATTGGCCTTCTTGAACCAAGGTATCTTTATCTGGATGCTTTTAATTGGACATTGCTATAGACTTGGGACATTTTCTTGGCCTTAGAACTGTAAACTAGCAACTTATTAAATTCCCCTTTTAAAAAGCCGTTCTGGGGTGGGCCACAGTGGCCCAGTGGCAGAGTTCTTGCCTGCCATGCCAGAGACCCGGGTTCGATTCCCAGTGCCTGCCCATGTAAAAAAATTCAAAAATAAAAAAAATATTAAAAAAAAATTTTTTTAAAGCCATTCCGTTTCTGGTATATTGTATTCCGGCAGCTAGCAAACTAGAACAGATTATGGTACCAGAGAGAGGGGTACTGCTGCAGTTTGCAAATACCAAACATGTTGGAACGGCTTTTTAAATGGATAAGGGGATGATTCTGGAAGAGTTGTGAGAAGCTTGATAGAGAAGGCCTAGAATGCTTTGAAGAGACTGTTGGTAGAAATGTGGACTCTAAAGACACTTCTGATAAAGCTTTAGACAGAAATGAGGTCCATGTTATTATAAACTGGAAGGAAAGCGAGCCTTGTTTTAAAATTGCAGATAATCTGGCAAAGTTGACTAGTGGCTTTGGCTGGAAGGCAGATTTTAAAGGCCATGAACTTGGATATTTAGCAGAAGAGATCTCCAAATTAAATGTGGAAAGTGCAGCTTGGTTTCTCCTCACAGCACATAGTGTTGCATAGTGAAATGTGACAGGAAAGAGATAAACTGAAAACTGAATTCTTGAGTACAAAGAAACCAGAAATTGAAGTTCTGGAAAATTCTGGGCCTCCAGAAAGGGAGCCCCAGATATAAGTGCCCCACGTGAGGATTTAACCAAATGTGGAACCAGCCAACCATTTCAGAGAAAGCCAGGTTCGGACATGGAGTTATCCAGGAAGGATTTGTGGAAACTTCTTATGTCTGATGGGCATGAGCCAAGGCTACTGCATAGAAAGCCAATGAGAGTGTTGCGGGATCTGTATAAAGACAGCCATTGCCAGTGAGGACTGAGAGGGACAGAGAAGGGACACATTGGAGGAAAAATAACTTAAGAGGCAAAGCCATGGAGGCTGAGGTCTGGAGTCAAGAAGCCTCAGGCCAGAAGAGCAGACCCACCCAAGCACGTGGAGAGGGTGAGTTTGCCCCAAAGGCAGAGAATGGGCCTTCCACCTCATTGCAGTGGAAGAGTCCTACCACCTCAGGCCTTGAAGAGAGGAAAGCACATTCTTTGGGGTTTGGGGAAAGCCTGACTGCCACCACATAGAGGGGGTGAGCATGTGCCCAGGAGATAGCAGAGAACCTGGGTGCAGCCCCGATGCTTGGAGAGGGTGGAGCTGAGTAAAAGGTGGTCTCTCTGAAGTCCCCCAAGGTTGTATTCAGAGAGAGGCAAGCAACTGCATAGGCCCTTGGAAAGGGTGGGATTGCCACTTTCTAAAGCCCCGAAGATAAATGATTCCCCGACTTTGAAATCTAATGAACTTTGCCCTGTGGGTTTTCGAAACTATATGGGTCTGGTGACCCCTGTGTTCCTTCCTCCCTATGGAAATGGGTATATATATCCTATGAATGTTCCTCCTTTGTATATTGGTAGCAAATAACTTGTTTTGAGTTTTTATAGGTCCAGAGCCAGAGCAGAATTTTACCTGAGAGCAAACAATGCCTGTAACTAATGTTGATAGGAGTTTGTACTGTTTCTAACTTTGTATTTCATTTGTATTGCTACTGAAATGGTTTAAGGATTTCTGATATTGTTATGAAATTAATGTATTTTGTACATAGGAAAAACATGTCTTTTTTAGGGTTCAGGGGGTGGAATGTGCTGGTTTGAAAGGATGTATGTACCCTAGAAAAGCCATGTTTTAATCAAAATCCCACTTCATGAAGGCAGAATAATCCTTATTCAATACTGTATGTTTGAATCTGTAATTAGATCATCTCCCTAGCGATGTAACCCAAACAAGAGTGTTACATCTCTTGTTAAGCTGGATTAGGGGAGCTGTGTCTCCACCCATTTGGTTGGGTCTTGATTGGTTTACTGGAGTCCTATAAAAGAGGAAACATGTTGGAGAATGAGAGATCTCTGAGAGAGCAGAGAATAATATAACCGCAGAAAGCAGAGTCTACCAGCCAGTGAACTTCAGGGATGAAGAAGGAAAATGCCTCCCTGGGAGCTTCATGAAACAGAAAGCCAGAAGAGAAAGCTAGCAAATGACACCATATTCGCCATGTGCCCTTCCAGCTGCAAGAGAAACCCTGGCTATGTTTGCCATGTACCTTCTCACTTGAGAGAAAAACCCTGAATGTCATCAGCCTTGAGCCAAAGTATCTTTCTCTGGATCCTCTGATTGGACATTTCTACAGACTTGTTTTAATTGGGACATTTTCTTGGCCTTACAACTGTAAACTAGCAACTTATTAAATTCCCCTTTTAAAAAGCCATTCCGTTCCTGGTTTATTGCATTCCGGCAGCTAGCAAACTAGAACAACAAGTTTCCAAAGTCTGAATTAAATCACATTTCTTGGCAAATTTAATCTCATGTTGCTTAGTTAAAAATTACAGAGTATTATAGATTGCAAGATGGAAAATGTATTTTCAGAGTATATTGTTATGAATGAAATGAAGCCTTTTTTTTTTTAATCAAACACTTATTAATTAATGTAAGAAAGACAGGAAAATAAAGTAAGTTACATCACCAGACAGATACTTACCAACACCTGAAGAACACTGGGGAATCCCGGAGACAGCATTTTTGTTGTCCAACTGGTGAAGTCCTGAGCAGAGCATCCTCCTCTCAGATGAGATTCTAAAGTCTAACTGCCTATATGCAGTTTATATAATGTTTTTACATAATAATAGCCAGATTCCAATTAACTAAGCCTACTTTTTTGTGACTTCTTTGTGATACCTTGGTGATAAATATATATAATAAGTATGTTAAAAAGGAAAGAAAGAAAGAAAAAGAAACCTCATCACATTTTGGGTGAAAGCTAGAGTCCTGAAAATGTTCTATAAGGACTTGAATAAGTCAGAATAAGTTCTGCACTCTATTTCCTTTCCTACTTCCTAGCCTTCATTTTTTTTAGTCCAGCTAACCGGCTTCTTGCTGTCCATCATACATGCCAAGCACACTACTGTATCAAGGCCTTCATACTTTGCTATTCCCTTTGCCTGATGTGTCCTTACTCCTGATATCTCCATGACTTGTTTCCTCACTTCTCTCAACTCTTAACTCACATGTTCTCATCTCAGTGAGGTCTCTCCTGGTGAAATCCGCACCCCTGCTCCACCCCAGCAGTCTTCAACATGGCCTGTCTTCTTTTCACATTCTTTTCCTCCATGGTACATATCACTAAACATATTTATCTCAATTGTTTTTCTGGTTTACTGTGTTTCTCAAACCAGGATGTAAGCTCCAGAAGGAGAAGAATTTTTATCTGTTTTGTTTAATGCTCTGCTTCAGTACCTAGAAAAATACCTGTTGCATAGTAGGTGCTCAGTTGATATTTTGAATGAATGAATGAATTATTAAATTACATTGTCTTGGGGAGGAAACTGGATGGTTGGGGAACAGGGTAGAAAATAAGAGGACTTAAATCTGCAGACAATAAATTTTCTTCTTCTGATACAGAGTCAAGGAAATGGTTCCTCCAAGGCCTCCTCTTACCCGTCGGACAGGAGGTGCTCAGAAGGCAAGTACCAGAGCCAAAGTGAAACCACAAGGAATAGGCTCTTGAGTGTGTACATTTCGATAAAATAAGTCATGGTCTTTTCGGTATTTTTTTTCCAGAAAGGGTTGAGAATTTGTTTGAAGATACGTGTTAAAGTGTTAATGAACATATGACCTAATCTGGTTTTAGACTTCCACAACTTGGAGAAGTTGTGGGTTTACAGAACAATTATGCATAAAACACAGGATTCCCACATACCACCCTGTTATTAACACCTTGCATTAGTATGGTACATTTGTTGGTGTGTGCATTGGTGAAAACACCTTTTTATAATTGTACTATTAACTATAATCCATGGTTTAACTTAGCATTCACTGTTTATGTAGTGCAATTCCATTGATTTTAAAAAAGATTTTTTTTACATATATATAACTTAATATTTCCCCTCTTAACCCATTCCAATATATAATTCACTGCTGTTAATTCATAGTGTTGTGCCACTGTCATCACCATTCATTACTAAAGTATTTCCATCATTCTTAATAGGAACTCTGTACGTTTTAAGCCTTAATTTCCCATTCCCTATCCCTACCCTGTCCCCTGGTACCCTGTGTTCTAGATTCTGACTCTATGTTTGCTTATTCTAGTTATTTCATAACAGTGATATCATTTAATATTTATCTTTTTGTGTCTGGCTTATTTCACTTAACTTGATTCTGCAAGGTTCATCCATGTTGTCATGTGTATCAGAACTTCATTCCTTTTTACAGCTGAATAATATTCCATTGGATGTGTATACTACATTAGGCCTATCCACTCATCAGTTGGTGGGCACTTTGACACTTCCATCTTTCGGAAATGTGGATAATGTTGCATGAACTTCAATGTGAAAATATCTGTTTGAGTCCCTGCTTTTAATTATTTGGGGTATATACCTAGTAGTGGAACCAGTGGATCATATGGTAATTCCGTTCTTAACTTTCTGAAGAATTGTTCAAGGCCTCTTTATCACACTTTTTTTCTGATGCATTTTGTATTTTCCTAGGCGGTGAGTGACTACCACATGCAGATCAAAAGCATTTCTAGAGCCATCCTGGATGAGTACTATAGGATGTTTGGGAAACATGTAGCCAAACTGGGATATGAGTTGGATAGTGAAACCCTGGAGGAGCAGAAGTGTCAACTCAACTATGAACTTAATTGCTCTGGAAAATACTTTGCTTTCAAAGAACAACTAAAGGCAAAACATTAATTTATTTAATTAATGAATGAGTTTTCTTACGCACCTCAGCTTACCCAGTTAAGCTTTCTTCTATGATTGTGTTGAGTTGTGCTCCCATGTTTCTTGCTTTCAGTTCAAAGAACTAAATTCTCTTTGACAGAATGTAAGGAGAAGCTCCAGTCCTGTAAAATCTTAGAATGGTTCCATATCCATTCTGAGTGTGAGCTTATAAGAAATTCTTTACTTGAGGCATGGCCAGATTTTATGTTGCTTTAGAAGGCAGAAACTCTACACCTGGTACTTACTCCATGAGTAGTTATCTTTCCCATTATGAACGTTTCCCTAGTGTACAGAATCATTAAAGCTCAAGAAATGTTTACATAATAATAATTTTCTGAATAATTATGTCAGTACTTACTGTTTACTCTGTACCAGGCTTTTCCTAAATGCTTCATATTTTACTAATTTAATTGTCAAAACAACTCTGTGAGGTATGTACTCCCATTTTACAGATGGGGAAATGAGACATAAAAGATAAGTAATTTGCCCAAGGTATCAGAGCTAGTAAAGAGTTCATAAAAGGTGAAGCAGGACTAAAATGCAGGCAGTGTGGCTCCAGAACTCATATTCTCAACCATTGCATAGTGTTGCCTCTCTATGCACATTTACTATGTGTCCCATACTGTACTAAATAGATACAAAGACAGCACATGGAAGTAATAAAGTGAAAAAAAGCTGATACTAGTGGAGGTGGGGCCTATTCTTTGTAGATAGTATAGACAGATCTCAGTTTCATTCCTGGTTCTACCTTTACTAGTGTGTGACCTTGAGCAACTGACCTTACCTCTCTGAGCCTCAATTTCTTTGCATATGGATAATAATATTCAGATGTGGTTATTGAGAGAATTGAGTGATAATAATGCATGAAAAGTGTCTAGTCTAAAACCTGGCAATAATTTTACCTTGGTGGGTGGAGGGCAGGCTGTCTTGCATATAGTGAAAGGTGATGTTTGTACAGCATTTTAGGCTTCTTCACTTATTATTTCTCTTTGGCTTCTGTCTAAGTTTGGCAGGGCCACTATAACAGAATACCACAGACTGGTTGGCTTAAAGAACAGGAATTTACTGGCTTAGTTTGGAGGCTAGAAATCCAAAATCAAACCTTGGTAGGCCTTACCTTCTCCAAAGTCTATAGTCTTCTGGTGGTGGCTCCTGGCAATCAGTCTCTGACTCTGACATGGTGAACTATCTCCTTGGCCCCGTCCTGTAGTTCACTTCCATGTCCAAATTTCCTTTCCTGACAAGAATTCTAGTTAGATTGGATTAAGGCCCACCTGTTTCAGTTTGTTCCCTTCTTAATTTACAAATGAGTTAACACTGACAGGACCACAGGTCTTTGTGGGGGACATGATTCAGTCTGACATAGCTTCTTAAGCACTTTGAAGCTAGACAGTAATACCAGAACTACATATCCATTTAACAAAAGAGGAAACCAAGATACCAAAATAAAAATTAATTCATGAGTTAGTTGTACAGTAGCATGATTAGGACCAAAATTCCACTTTCTGAACTCTCAAACCAGGCCTTTTTTCCCTTTCTTCCTGGAACCATGTGGCCACCAAAAGAGAAGATGCATAGATCTGAGAGAAGATGCATAGATCTGATGCTAAGGTTTTATCTTCATGACTCTGTTCACACAATATGGGTCCTGGATTACCTGTATTTGTGAGACGGCAAAGTCAAGAAGAAATCGTACAGCGTATGCTGACTGGGGGAAATTCAGAATGGTGATAGTCTTATAGTCACCAAGGGAGAAATCAATCACCTTCTGAATTTTCAACGGGCCTTAAAATAGAAGCCTGAGAGAGGCCTGTGTTATCAGCTTGGTGCTGACTTGTTACCAGATGAGTGATCCATATCTCTTGCAGCATGCTGTGGTCAAGATTGTGAGAGAGAAGTACTTGAAGACAACACCATTTGAAAACCAGGAGGAACTGCAGACGTTTATCAGCGAACTATATGTTTTCTTGGTTGATCAGATGCACGTGGCCCTGAACCAGGTAGTTGCTCAAGAACCTAGAGGCCCTCCTTTTATCTGTAGAGGTCTCCACCAAATGATTCCTTCCTTCCTTCCTTTCCTTCCTCTCTCCCTCCTTCCCTCCTTTCCACTCTACCATCATCTTTCCTTCTCTCCCTTATTCAACAGAAATTTATTGAGGCGGTCTGTCTTTGGTGGGAACTGAAAACACAAAGATGAAGAAGAAACTGTCTAAGTTATGAGACTAATTTGGAGGAGAACAAAGGGGGTCTGCTCTTTTAATTTTCTAGAAAACAATTTTTATAACCATCAGAAATGTGATGGAACTGCCCAAAATAGGTTGATGGGACTGCCCAAAATAGGTAATATTGGCTATGCAAATTGTGAAACAAAATTATGATCCTATTTGTTTTGTGAACTTGTGTATTCTCAATTTTTTTACAGAATAGACTATCAAAACAAAGAAAAACTATGAATTTTCAGATATTGTACCCAACTGATAATGATATTTCACACATGCCTTTCTAACTGTATTCTACTCTTCCACTCACTTACCTGTTTATATCTGTATTTTCACAGCTTGCATCTTGCCTTTATTTTACTCATTTTGTAATGTACTCAGTTGTGTTTATTTGAAAACAATGACAAAATCAGAATCTCTCCTTTTGTCCCTCTGGTGGTCTGTAACCAGGCATGCCTCCTCAAAACCTTTATTCTATTTGTTTTTTCTTTCGCTGTTGTTTTTCTTCTCTACCACAATCACTTTTTCTTTCACCTTGTTTAGCTTTCCTAGAAGAGATAGAAGGCAGTGTGCAGTATCCCAGGATTAGGAGACCCATTCTGACCTGGATGTGGATGGGTTCAGGACATTGGACAGCTACTGAGAGTTAAGCATGAGAGAATTACTGTTACTTTATGCCCCCAAGGAGCTCCTGTCTAGTAGAGAAAACAGGCACAAAATACAAATAAATGCAGTGCACTGAGGGAATTACTGTGATAGAGGTATGTCTACTTTAAATGGAGAGGGATGCTTAAAAAAGAAAGTGATCAAATTCACGTTGGGGGCCTTTCAGGGAAGGATTCACAGAGGAGCTGTGGTTTGAGCTTAGCCTTGAAGTCTGAAAAGATGTTCTCCAGGTAGATGTTTTAGAACATTTGAGTCATAGGGAACATCACAGAAGCTTAGAAACTTGGAAGAATATGACATATACAGAAACTGTAAATAATTCAGGAGCAGAGTTTGGGGTCATTGAGGGGGCCAGAGAAGCAGGAGATGAAGCTAAGGATCAGTTCCTGGTTGGAGTGTTGGGAGGTGATGTGAGGCTTTGTATACCAAACAAAGAAGTTTTGACTTTTTCCTCATAAGTAGTAGGGCACAATAAATTGAATTGTTTTAAGTTGGGTATAGAAGATCAAATTTACTTTTTACTAAAACACTTTGATAGAAGTATGGAAGATGGACTAGAGGAGGTAAAACCGGTGGTATTAGCTGATTATTGCATAGTAAGGAGGAGGAAGAGTCAAAGAGTCTTAAGTTTAAGGCTCAGTGACTGGCTAATTGGTAGTACAACCAGGACAAGGAATATATGAGTAGATTTGGTGGGAAGGAAGTGATATTGAATTCAGTATTGTGGGGTCTTTCTCAAGGGAGAGATCTAGCTAGAGATAAGTTTGGTACCATGAGCATATAGATGGCAATTAAAGCTATGATCATAATGAGGGTACTTGAGAAAAACATGAGAAAAGAGAGAAGAGAGCTGGTGGTGGAAGCCTGGGAAAAACACTGACATTTAAGAGATGCATGACAAAAAGAATTGATGAAGGGGATGAGAGGAATTGTTAAAAGAGGCAAAAGAACCAGAAGAAATGGTATGATAGAAGCCAAAGGAAAATAATTTTAAGAAAAAAATGTATAAAATACTGACGGGAGTTTGCAAAAAACAAAATCTGAAAAGTTTTAACTGAGCTGGGAAATTAAGAGTTATTGTTAAAATCTATTCGCAATTTCATTATGTTACTAGGGGTGAATTCAATTACAATGAGTTGAGGAGTAAAGGAATAATTGGGAAGCAGGTAGTATAGACTCAAGAAAGTTAGAAGATGAAAGGAAGAAAGTAGTAGCTATAAATTCGAGGGATTTTCTTTTTAAGATGGAAGATTTATACATGTCCACAGTTTTGGGAAAAAGCAATCAGCAGAGTGGGAAAAGATGAAGATAGTGGAAAGAGAAGGGGTAACTGATAACCAAGCACCTGGGTATATGAGTGGGAAAGGATCAAGAAATGAGATGGAAGGATTAGCCTTGAAACAAAGAATGATGCAGTGCCTCTTTCCCAGAGGTTCCAAGAAAAGAAATGTGAAGGATGAAGAAGTAAATACTGTAGATGTGGGGTTAATAAGTTGAGGGATTTCTTGCTAATGACTTCTGTTTTCTCTGTGAAGTAAGGTCTGTATGGAAAGTGAAGGGGATTAAGGGCTAATGAAAAACTTGAAGAGAATCTAGATACTGTATAGCATAATGGAATATGTTGCTAAACATGGGCAAGTACATAGATATCCAGCAGAATTAGAGACCTTCAGCAAAGGTTGAAAGGCAGGAGAGTGTGGCAGCTCAGATATCTCTCTATCTATGGAGTTTTTCTTAGGGCCAGTTAGCAGCTCCGGTTTAAGAGTAAAGAAGTCAGATTGTACGATTGTATTAATTTGGGGGTTTTCAGGACAAGTGCAGAAGGAGGAACTTGAATGTGCTGGTAAGAGAATGGCATGAGTAGGTAATCATGAAGTCTGTTGGAAAAAAAAATGATAGGTTTTTTAGAAGTGAAGTGCTCATTGAAGTCAGAAAGCAGGTTTAAGGGAACTAAAAAGGAAAAAAAAAGGTTGAAGGCTTAGACTTTGGATTCTGGGAATGCAAGATTGAAAATGGAATGTTGCTGTTTGTTGAAGGGGTTTGGAGAATCAAGGTCATTGGAACTAAAAAGAATAAACAGAGGCATTAATCGGTGATCAGAAGTTCTCTTTGACCCATCTCAAATTTGCTTTACTATCCACATTCCTTAGCAAATGTATTTATTAAAGTGACTGATACTTTTTTTTACTTCTTATTAAAGGATTTGTGTGGTGGGAGGGCAGGGATACTCCTTGGCCATAACCTTTGATCCAGGAGTTTACTAATTACAGACCTGCTTTCCATCTGGGTGTATGAGATATATTCTTTTTCAGGTTTTCCTCTTATCTTTCTGGGTATTTTAAAAATGTCTCCTTTGTAGGATCTACTCCCACTCAGAGTGTTTTACCCTTGGTGTCCTATTCTGTCAGTGTTTGAAGACATTAGCCAGTGTTTGCCAACCTTTATTATCTTAAGACACCTAGAAATGATATTCATTCTATACTCTAGAGAAAATTAAGGAAGCTATTTGTGGTCAGAGGTAACCTGCCCAGGGAGTCTGATTGCACTGAGGGTTGAGGAGAACAGTTTCTGCCCTAAGCAATTTTTACTCACTTCTGTAAGCTCAGGCTATTGGTATTCAGACACCTGAAGTTTTTCTTTCACCCTTGATATTTCTCTCTTGGTTTACTCTCACTCTCTTACTGTATTGGCAAGACTGTAAGAAATCTCAATATCATTTTAGACTTCACCACTGTGATCTCTCATCCAGTCTATTCTTACAAAACCTCCCTAAGTGTAATTGCTTCATTTTGTCTGCCTAATAAGGCCATGCCAGATGATGTCCAAGGTGCTATTTCAAAGATTTATACAAGCAGTGAACAGCTTCGACTCTTTGCATTTGAAGCAGAAGTCAATGAGAACTTTGACATGGCAGCAGTGTATTATGAAGAGGTAATTAAACATCTTCTTCCCAGTGATTGTTGCTACCATTATTTGTGCAACTAAGGTATAATAAATAGTAGCTTTTACTTGTTTAAAATCAAACTTGACTGGCAGAAAGACAGACACGTAGATCAGACATATAAAACAGAAAGAGTCCAGAAATAGATCCACACAAATATGGCCATTTGGTTTTTGACAAAGATGTGAAAGAAACTTAATAGAGAAAGTATGGTCTTTCCAACAAATACTGTTTTTATCCATATGCAAAAAACCAAATCTCTACCTAAACCTCAAATCTCATATAAAAATGAACTCAAATGGATCATAAATCTAAATGTGAAACATGAAGTATAAAACTCTTAGAAGATAACATAAGAGAAAATCTTTGTGTCCTGGGTTTATTCAAAGAGTACTTAGACATGACACCAAAAGCACAATCCATACAAGAAAATTTTGATAAATGGGACTTCATCAAAGTTAAAACTTTTGCTCTATTAAGAGAAAGAAAAGAAAGCCACAGATTAGGAGACAAGATTTGCAAAACACATATCCAACAAAGGATCTGTAGCCAGAATATAAAAACTTTTGAATTCAACAATAAGAAAACAATCCAGTTAAGAAGGGGGCAAAGGACTTGAAAAGGTACTTTACTAAAGAGGATGTGAAGATGACAAACACATGAAGAAAAGTTCAACATTATTAGCCATAGGGAAATGCGAATTAAAACCACAATAAGATACCACTATACATCAGAATAACTAAATTGAAAAATGCTGACAATACTAAGTGTTGGTGAGACTATAGAGCAACTGGTACCCTCATACATTGCTGGTAGGAATGCAAACTGATATAGCCACTCTGGAAAATGGTTTGGCAGTTTCTTAAACATTTACCATATGACCTAGATAATCCCACTCCTGAAATTTTACCCTAAGAAAATGAAATCTTGTCTTCACACAGAAACCTATACATGAATATTTATGGCAATTATGTTCATAATTGCCTCAAACTAGAAACAACCTAAATGTCCTTCAGTGGATAAGTAGATAAACAAACGATGGTACATTCTTATAACAGAATACTACTTAGCCCTAAAAAGGAATGAACTATTAACCAACAACTTGGATGACTTGCAAAGGCATTATGCTGAGTGAAAGAAGCCAGTGTTAAAAGGTTACATACTGTATGATTTCATTGATCTGATATTCTTGAAAAGACAAAACTGAAGTGGTAGAGAGCAGATAAGTGGTTTCCAATAATTGGGGGGTGGGGGGAAGTGGGTAGTGACTATAAACGGATAGCATGAGGGGGAGATGGAACTGTTCATTTTTATTGTAGTAGTGGTAAAATGAAAATGTACATGTGTTAAAATTCAAAGAACTGTATGCCAAGGGAAAAAATCTTAATTTTATTGTAAATATAATTTTTTAAATAAAAGAAATTCAGCAAATATTTATAGTACCCTTTCAATATGAATCACAGTTAGATTCTCTAATTCTGTTAGTACCACCTACCACATTCATCATGGACTGCATAACTTTATATAAATAACAGTCTGAGAACTTTGCTGCCATTTATAATTTTTAACAGGAATTACTGAAAATCAATTCACATACCATACCATTCACTCATTTAAAATGTAGCATGGTATTTAGTATATTTATAGAGTTGTACAACCATAATTTTACATCATTTTCATAACCTCAAAAAATAACCCTGTACCTATTAATAGTCATACGCCATTCCCTACACCAGTGCCACTGTTCTCAACTAACTATTATGGCACGTAATTTACATTAAATATATTAAGTCTCCTGTGAGGTTTAAGTTGCATCAAATTAGAGTTAAACTTAAGTGGCATACAAAGCCAAATTAAAGAAACAGAAAATTACATCAATAAACAATTTAAGTGATAGATGATGCTTTTTGAAATCCATTAATTATTGATATTTTTAAATGTTTATGCTAACATAATTAAATGTCACTTATAAAATTCTTCACTTAGGGCCAAACCATTGGTTTATTTAAAAATAGGTATATCCTGATCTATATTTTGAGAGTTTCCATGGACAATCAGCACTGGTTAAATTGTGCCAATTAAATTTAAGAGTTATATCACTCACCTAACTAGTACCATTAAGGATTTCTAAATTTATTTTATTATGTACTTATCACAATTGGCCATGCTAATATTACCAATACCAAACTGCAGGCAAGTTTGAGAACTATGCAGATAATCCAGAAACCCAAAGGGGTCAGCCTTTCCAAGAGCCATCAACTAGTTCCATCCCTGTATCCTATGTTATCAACACCCTTTTCAACATGAAAAAGTTAGAATGATCATATCCCAAATATCCCTAAAGATTGGAAGAAGGATCAAAGTGAAGGAGGAATTATAAGAGAGAAGATAGCATTTAACAAATAAATATGACTGTTGAATCTTTATATTGATATTTCTTTTAGTCTCCAGTGTCTTGGAGCAGCTAGAAGGAAAAAACTGAAATTGTGGAACTGTAATGCATGCCAAACTTTGAAATCTGCTCTATAACTAATTGTTAAAATATACTTGGAAATTTATTGCTTTTTTGTAATATATTATATTTCACAATAGAAAAGTTAGGAAAAAAATCCCTAACCAAATGCTGATTTCCACAAGCCCTTAAGATCCCCTGTCACTAATCAGAATAAACAGCTTTAAAAATGGTAATGGAACCTGTGACATATATTCATTACTGATAGCACTATCTAAGCTAAATCTAAATAAAAATTTTCTTCTCTTGACATGCTGCTCAATGAAAAGTATATTTTTTCTAGGCCAGCATGGAAAGTATTTCCTTTTGCTCATCTCTCCTCTCAAAAATAATTGGTTAGGGGAATTTGGAGCTCAAGAACTCACCAATCAATAGCCCTACTATTCAATAAATATACTCTGTTAAGTCAAATAAGATAGTAAAGATTTGAAAATGGAATCTTGTCTAATGATATAATGGCACTTATAGTTAACAAGCCTATTGATCATTAGTGTCCAAAGGAGTCATGTGATAAACTATTATCTAAACAGATGTATTCTTTAGGAATATGTGTGAGAATTTTTCCTCCATTATTTTCAAAGATTGGCTATAGTGCTTTTTTCAGTCTTTATCTATGGTGAACACTTGAAAGTCAGAAACCATTTGCATTCTGAGTTAGGGTTCCTGTTCAAGGCAGGAATGTTCTTCAGTGCTGCTGCTGAATGATCTGCTCCAGACATGATTTCTCAGTTGCTCTGTAAGTTCAAGACTCTGTTGTATCTGTTGAACAAACTGCTATCCTGCTTGGATGAGGTTGGACAGCTCACTGAGGCCCTCAACTCCAGCAGCTGATCCCCCAATGGAATTTATCATCATTTCTGACATTAGTTATTGAACTTGAGAATTCTACTCTAAATTTGCAGCCAGACAAATGAAGGTTGGATTATTGATCAAACTGGTCATGTCTAGGCTCAATCCTGTTCTTGTAGGACTGGATATCTCTTAGCTTCTGATCTGCTATTTTGAGATTTGACTTTAGGAATCATTTTCAGAGTCCAGCTCCAATGCCTTTTGATAACTGGTGACTGCTTCTTCAAATTTATTCATTGCAGTGAACACCAGCCCCGTTCTCCCATAGGCCTTGCTCTACTTTGAATCAATTGCTATTGGTTTTTCACAACCCTTTATTGCATCTGGGTAGTTATCGAATTTACTCTGAGCAGCAAGCCCTGTTGCAAAAATAAACCACATTATTTGGATCCAGTTGTATTGCCTTAATTTGCTGCAGTCTCATAATTTTCTTCTTGCATGTGATTATTACCTTCATCTTTTAATTGGTCACCTTTTCCCACATCTTCAGCCACTGAATTAGAGAAGGGTACAATATCATTCTTTAAAAAAATTTTTTTTCTTTGTATGCTGTATAGTGAGGGTTACATTTCATTCTTTTTCCATGTGAGTATCCCCTTATTGCAGTACCATTTGTTGAATTTTTGTTTGTTTGGGTTTTAGTTTGTTTTTGGGAAGCACGGGCTTGGAATCGAACCTGGGTCTCCTGCATGGCAGGTGAGAATTCTACCACTGAATTGCCCTCGCACCCCCACAATTATTCTTACAGAGGAAATTTGTGAACATTTCTGTCAAAGACTGTGCAACTGCTGGATGTGTATGTTCTGGGGTGATCTTAAAAACTGTTTCCAATCTGGTTGGTTTGTACAGGTTGGTGTGATGCCCCGATACATCCCAGAGTAATTTGGGCAGAAGATTAAAAAGTATTTGCAAAGTCCTCTTTAGGGACTGGGGAAAAAGGTGGAGATATTAAACTTCCCACCTAGGGGAAGACCTAGTATTCTTGCAAGCACTGGGGACTGCCAATTTGATGGACCAGGCCCTCAATCTTGGGTTGCCCTTGTGAAACTTATTCCTGCAAAAGAGAAGCTAAGCCTACTTATAATTATGCCTAAGAACCATCCCCAGAGAACCTCTTTTCTTGCTTAGATGTGGCTTCTCTCTCTAAGCTAACTCCATAGTAAACTCACTGCCTGCCCTCCCCCTCCCCCCCCCCCATGTGGGACATGACTACCATGGGTATAAATCTCCCTGGAAACATGAGGCATGACCTCCGGGGATGAGCCTGACCCTGGCATCATGGAATTAAGAAAGACCTCTTGACTGAAAAAGGGGAAAAGAAATTAAATAAAATGAACTTTCGGTGGCTGAGAGATTTCTGATAGAGTTGAGTGGTCATTCTGGAGATTATTCTTATGCAGTATAGAGATATCTCTTTTCAATTTGGAGGGTATTGGAGTAGCTAGAGGGAAATATCTGAAATTGTTGAACTGTAAATCGATGGACTTGACTCTTGAAGATGATTGAATAACTATAGCTCATTTAAGGTGTGATTGTGTGACTGTCACTCCCTTTAGCCAGTGTATGGACAGGTGAGTAAGGAAAAAAAAAAGACAAAAAAATAAATAATGGGAAGGGGAGGTATGGGATGTTTGGGGTGTTCTTTTTTACTTTTATTTTTAATTTTGGGGGGTAGGTAATGAAAATGTTCAAAAATTGATTGTGAGGCATGGCTGTATGACCTGGACTAGATCTGGGTCTCCAAACTTACAGGACATCATACTTTTCACACACTCCCTCCACTCCCCTACCCACCCCACCCGAGTCACTGTCTTTTTTTTTCTTTTAGGGTGGGCCATGCTCAGCACAAATCAAATTAAAACATAATCTTAGTGGCTCAATGCGCTAATCTTCGAGTCTTAAAAATCACCAATTCTTTGGAAAATACAACAAAACTACTTCTATAGTCCAAAGTCCCAGGTAAAGAAATGGGGAGGAGAGTTTAAGAACATGTTTAAAACATTGAAGCAATCTGTGTTCAGGAAAATTACTTCCTTATAGAACATGAGGAAATGAGTTCTCAATCTCCCATTTATTAGCCCTCATTTAAGTATTGATTAAGGTCTCATTCAAATACCCATATAATTTGATTCAAACTTTATAGCTATAGTTAAAAAAACAACTTTAAATCCTTAGTCTATTATACAAGCTTGCAAATATAATGCCTTTAACCAAAAAAAATCAATTGTTTTACTTATTTGATGTATTTTATTCTCTAAGAAAATCTAATCTGAAAGAGAGTAAAGCATGAACTACTACAAATGTAAAAAAAACATAGCTATTGCAAACTATGGACTATAACAGTAATATTTTAATATTCTTTCATCAACAGAGGCAAATTTACTACAATACTGAGGGTCAGAAACATGGGGGAAGGGTATGGGAGGATTTAAGGTTTTTTTTTTTTAATTCTTATATCTGTTTTAGAGTAATGAAAATGTTCTAAAATTGATCATGGGGATGTATGCACAACTATGTGACGATTCTGTGAGCCAGTGATTGTATACTTTGGATGGTTTATGGGGTGTGTGACTATATCTCAATAAAATTGAAAACAAACCAAAAAACTGTCTCCAAGCACTGAATTGCAACTTCGAAGCTTTCTTCTTCTTCATCCAAAGTATAAACATCCATTTGATTTTGTTCCTATAAAAAACGAATAACTGCATAAACTAGGTGCTCGACAGATGACATTTTAGAAGTTTAAACACTTTGCCCAGGCAAGCGGGTATGAGTCGACCACAGGGGTCCTGCAAGCACTGTAGGCCCGTTGGTCAGATCCCTCTTCCTGGGGGCTTGGGCCTGGCTTCTGAGTGGCACTCAACGCAATCACCCAAATTTCCCCCACTCAGAAGCAGCAGATGCCCCCTCAGCTCACCTAGGAGTGTATTGTGTTCCCAGCGCCTTTGTCTCCGCATCATTATTCCATATAATATTTTCTTTATTCATTCATCACTTGATGGACATTTGTCTTGTTTCTACTTTTTGGACATTATGAATAATGTTGCTACAAAAATGTATTTATGAGATATATAAACTTCGCCTAGGCATAAGTTTTCATTTCTCTTGGATACCTACCTAGTAGTGAGATTTCTGGGTCATATGGTACTTGTGGGCTTATCTTTTTAAGGGCATTCCAAATTGTTTTCCAGAGTGCCTACACCATTTTACATTCTCACCAGCAATGTATGAGTGGTCTAGTTTCTCCATATCTTTGTCAACACTTACTATTGTGCCCTTTTTTTTTAAGAAAAGTTGTGAGTTTACAGAGCAATCATGCCTAAAACATGAGATACCAATAAACACCTTACATTGTTGTGTTACAGTTGTTACAATTGATGAAAGCACATTTTAATAATTATACTATTAACTGTGGTCCATGATTTAGCTTATGTTTAACTTGGGGTTCACTGGGTTGTGCAGTTCCATGAATTTTGTGTGTGTCTTTTGTTTTTTTAATGTTTTTATTGTAAAATATAAATATATTCAAAGCAAAGAAAGAAAAGAACAATAATTTTCAAAGCATGCTTCAATAAGTAGTTACAGAACAGACCCCAGAGTTTGTCATGGGCTACCATTCCATAATCTCAGATTTTTCTTTCTAAGCTGCTTCAAAACACTAGAGGCTAGAAGAAATATTAATATAGTAATTCAGCAGCCATACTCATTTGTTAAATCCCATTTTCTCTGTTATACCTCCTCCTTCGCCTTTAATCCTTCTCCAAATCTGTAGGGATCTTTGGGCAATGCCTGTTGTGACTTATTCATGATGAAAAGGGGTGTCAATACTAAAGCAGAGGGGGATATAGTTAATTGATAATCTTGGAGAGGGTGGTCCCTCTGTGTTTCAGGATTTATCTGAACTAGGAAGCTCCAGGAATTATAGGTTCCAGGAAAGCAAACTCCGTGCATGAAACATAGGTATTCTCAAGAGTCAACAGGAGTGATGTTGGTTGGAGTTTAGCAAACTATGGCAATCAGCACTATGTAACTGAAGCTTGCATAAGAGTAACCTCTAGAATAGTCTCTCGACTCCATTTGATCTCTCTTGGCCACTGATGGCTTATTTTATTATACCTCTTTTCTCCCCCTTGGTCCAGAAGGCGTTGTTGATCCCATGGTGCCAGGACCAGACTCATCCCCAGGAGCCATGCCCCACAATGCAGAGGGGGGAGGACAATGACTTACCTTTTAGAGCTGAGTCTAGAGAGAAAGAGCCATATCTGAGCAACAAATATGTATCCTGGAAGCAACTCTTAGTCCTCACCATGGGCAGCCTTAGCTTCTCCCCTACAGAAACAAGTTTCATAAGGGCAAGCCTCCCATGAATTATTTAATTTTTATTCTAGTACCATATTTACAACCTAAAATTTCCCCTTTTAACCACATTCAAATATATAATTCAGTGCTGTTAATTGGATTCACAATGTTGTGTATCAACCACCATCCATCACTAAAACTTTCCCATTGTTCCAAATGGAAAGTATCATGTCTTTTTTATTATAGCATTTCCCCAATGACGAATGATGCTGAGCATTTTTTCATATTTGTAATTATTTTCAAGAGGAAAATATGCTACAACTTTTAAATTAATTGACAGAGGGACATTTAGAGTATAACCAATTCACATTGGCCTGTATAAATAAATTGCTATTCTCTTTGTATTAAAAAAAAATCAATTCCAGGCATTATTAGTGGGCAAAGTTAGGGAAAATTTTTCCACTAATTATGAGGCACTTTTAAAAATACAGATTAGTAAGTAACCTTATATTTGTCATTTCAAGATTATGGCAGAAATTATTGTACATAAATAATATGGATTCACTATAAAATGTATCTCTAGACTTCCAAGATATTGAATGAGCTTAGGGTCATTAGAACACTGACACAGGAAGAAGTGATTTTGAATATTTTTAAAATTATTTCAACAAATATTCATTGACCACCTGCTATGAGACAGAATACTTACTATGCTAAGCATTTGGGATTCAGTAGTGAGCAAAAAAGGAATCATGAGCACTGCTTTCATAGAGCTTACATTGTTTATGGAGCGCTTGTGGCATGATGTTATGTGTATAAGAAATAAGACATAATGTTACAATAATATTGGCCCTCCTGATGCTTTCTGGCCTAGAGGTTGGTCCGTGAGCCCCAGAACCTGGACCACTGGCTGGACTATGGTGCATTCTGTCTCCTAACTGAGGACAATATCAAAGCTCAGGAGTGTTTTCGGAAAGCCCTTTCCCTCAACCAGAATCATATCAACAGGTATGGATGGAGGGAGATGAGAAATGAGTAGGTGTGGCTGCTTCTACATGAAGTTGTCTTACCACAGTCATGGCACCATGTTGTTAACCTTGGAGGTCTCTTCTCAGCTTGCTGCTCTGTGGTGTCATGGCTGTCCTGATGGAGAACTACGAGCAGGCAGAAATTTTCTTTGAGACTGCCACTTGCTTGGAACCAATCAATGTCGTGGCCTGGACTTTACTTGGTATGTTATTTTCCTACAATCTGAATGTCTTTTCTTCCTTTATAAGATCCTTTATCTTTCCACTCTTTAATCACTTATCGTGTAGTTCTTAAACTTTGGTAAAAATGTGGGGAAAATCAGTGAAATGTTGCAATTCTTCAGTACACAATGGTGGGAAATTTGTCACATTTATTTCAACATCTTTCTTCAGGTTTGTACTATGAGATTCAAAACAATGATATTCGAATGGAAATGGCTTTTCATGAAGCTTTTAAACAGCTTCAGGCACGACTAATGAAGCAGAAGAGCGCTGGTACTGTGGATTACTTTGAAGAAGGAGTGAAAATGGAATCCAGTTCAGGCCCTTGGGGAAATACAAATGGTTCTTCTGTGACAGCAGTCAAAGGAGAAGCCCCAACAGGTAGGGCTAGGTAGTGGAGATGATGAATGACTACTGGGAAAATTACTGGCCTTATGAATAGAACCTGACATATAGGAGACACTCAGTAAATATTTGTTAAATGAATAAATAGGTGGAGTTCCAGATTGTCCAGGCATGCCAGGGAAAGACACTAAATATTCTAAAAATTTCTAAAAATTGAAACTTTCTAAATATTTCCTCATTCACATGGCCAAGGGTCTGAAGTTTCTACTGTGAGAGTCAGTCTTTTGAATCTTCTGTGATTACTGAAATACATTTATCCCTAAAAGGGGTATTATTCTAGCAAAGTAAATTTCTTTCTCCCCTTAACCCCCTCACCATTGTGTACGGTCCTTCTTGTAATTCTTAAACGTGTTTGTTTATTTACTCCCTTTTTGTAACCATGTGACCTATAACTATTTTGCAAGTTAACCCATTTCCTCTTAAAATCCTTACCTTGCATCCTTAGGAAAAGCCTCTGTTTCTCTGTAGATTATAATCTCTGGCTACAGGATTTTAATGGTAAATGCTATTTTAGTCTGTTTCTATTCCTTTACTTGTTATCTTATATTTTACAACACTGCTATAACCAGTAACCATATTTTTGCCCCAGTTGGCTTTTTTCATATCTTATAGCCTGTTTAGTTTAGTTTCTTTACTTGCTATCTTATGTTAATTGAGCTATTTGCAACCCTCTTGTAAATTGTAACCTAATAATTACCTCAGCTGGCTTTTGTCAGTCTTCAAGGGCTTCTTGGGCCCACACTTACACTCTTCCAATGAAACATAACCCATCAATCAATATCTGCCAACCTCACACTCTCCACTTCTCTTTGTTCAAATTCCATAAAAACTCTAAGCTTTTTAGACTTGGGGAGACAGATTTGAGCTTGCTCCTGTCTCATTACCAGCAACCATATGATAAATCTCTTTCTCTCTTTGAAACCATGGTCACAATTAGTTCTTGTACATCGGACAGCAAGCCCACTTTGTTCAGGAACATTTTTACCCTGTTCTTCATTGCCATTCTCTTTTCCTCCACTTTAATAAATCATTCTAATGTCTTTAATATGTGTTTTTTGTGTGTTTATTATATATGTACATTGTTATTTTGTCTGCATGCATTTTCTATTTCTGACTGTTGCAAGTCTATAGAAATAAAATGAATTTTTACTATGGATCTTGAATCACTATATGCAGCATTGCTACTGTACTTATTAATTTTTATAGTTTTAAGATAGATTCAATAGGATTTTTTTATAAAGATGGCCATCTAATCTGTGAATAAAGACAGTTTTACTTTGTCCTTTCCATTCTAGACCTCTTTTCTTTTTTTTCTTGTCTTATTGCTCTGGCTAGACTCTCCAGTGGAATGTGTGGGAGTGGGTATCCTTATCTTGATTCTCATCTTAAGAAAGCAGGCAGTCTTTGGCCATTAAGTATGATACTATCTATAGGGTTTGTATAGATGGCCTTTATAAGATTGAGGACTAAAACTATTCCTAGTTTTAGAAATAAGAATACATTTCTTTATTCTGAGAGTTTTTAATTAAAGTTGATAGTGGATTATTTTCAAATGCTTTTTTTCATGTATATTGATAATGGTTCTGTAGGTTTTCTTTTTTTATCTGTTAATATGCCAAAATACATTGATTGAAATTCTAATATTAAACTTTGCATTCCTGAAATGAATTGATTTAGTTATAATTTACTATCCTTTTTGTATATTTTTAGATTTGATTTGGTAAAAATTTTCAAAAATGTTTTTCTTATGGATATTGATCTGTATATATATATTTTTTTCTTGTATATTTTTGTCTGATTTTGATTTCAGAATAATTCTAGTCTCATAAATTGAGTTGGCAGGTATTGTCTCCCCTTCAATTTTCTGACTTTGTGAAAATAAGTGTATCTTTTCTTTAGCTGTTTGGTAGAATTCACCAGTAAAGCCATCTGGGTCTTGAGTCTTCTTTCTGGGAAGATTGTTAACTATGAATTCAATTTCTTTAATAAATATAGGGCTATTTATTGTATTTCTTTTTTTAGTGAGCTTTAATAGTTCATGTCTTTTAAGAAATTTATACATTTCATCTATGTTATTGATTTTATTGGCATAAATTTGTTCATAATGGTCCTTTGTTACCATTTTAATTATCAGTAGAATCTGTCATGATATTGTCTCTCTCATTTCTGATGTTTTTAATTTCTATCTTCTCTCCTTTCCTATTGAGACTGGCTAGAGGTTTATCAATTTCATTGAGCTTCTCAAAGAAATTTGCTTACTTAGGTTTCATTTGCTCTTTTTTTTCTAGTTTGTTAAGGTGGAAGCTCAGATCATTGACTGAGGCCTTTCTCTTTACTGACATAGGCAATTAATGCTATAACTTTTCATCTAAGTACTATATCAGTTGTATTCCACAAATTTTGGTAAGGTGTGTGGTGGTTTGTACTCCAGATAAACAGGTTTTTAAACTTAATCCATTCTTGTGTATGTGAACCCTTTGATCCCTTTGATGAGGTTACTTCAGTTAAGGTGTGTCCCACCTGAATCAGAATGGGTCTTATCCTGTTACTGAAGGCCTTATAGGGAAGGTCACAGAGAGAAAGCTAGAGGAAGCAGCCAGAAGCTGAATGTCAAAGGAAACTGGAAGAGAAGGGAGAAGCATGAAAGGCCACTATGTTCATTGCCATCTGAGAAAAGCCAAGGGCCCAGGATCACTGGCAGCCAACCACAGAATGCCACAGTCTTTGAGGACAAAGCATTACCTTGATGGTGTCTTGATTTTGAACTTCTCCAAGCCTCGAAACCATGAGCCAATAAATTCTCATTGTTCAAGCCAATCCATTGCATGGTATTTGCTTTAGCAACCAGGAAACAAAAGCAGGGTATATTTTCATTTTCATTCAGTTCAAATTGCTTTCTATTTCCCTTTCAGTTTCTTTTTTAACCCATGAAATATTTAGCAGTGTACTTTTATTTTTCAGGTATTTGGGGATTTTCAAAATATCCTTCTATTATTGATTTTTAATGTCATTATGGTTAGAAAACATACTTCATATGATTTGAATCCTTTAAAATTTATTGAGACTTGTCTTATGGTCTATCTTGGTAAATAAATGTTCTGTGTATACTTTTAAAGAATGTGTATTATGCAGTTGTTGCAGAATACACAGGGTTTTTTTGTTTGTTTTAGGCCGTGGGGTGGGGGTGGGGTATTTCTTACATGTAAATTAAGTGAAGTTAGTTGGTTGTATTGTTCAACTTTTCTAGTTTTATGCCTTTGTATTTTTTTTGTCCTTTCTGCTTCAAGTCACACTTTCTTAATTAACTTAATATTTGTTTCACACATTGATCTTAAATCTATCTGGATTCCATCTTTGAACATGATGCTTGGTAGGTAGGGATCTAATTTTACTTTTTTTCATATATGGATCTAGTTTTCTCAGTATTATCTACTAAAAATTCATTTTTTCCCCTTTGATTTAAGGTATATGTACCTAAGAGCTCTCCATTCTTGTCTTTTTGTGTGTGATCTTAAAACAATACCACATTCATTTTACTGTGGTCTTGTAGTGTACCTTAATATTTGGTATATCAAGTTCCCCATTTACTTGCCTTTGTTATGGTTGACTTAGCTATTCCTGGGCCTTTCTTCTTCTTTTTTTTTTTAACATTTTTTATTGTGAAATATAACATATATACCACAAAAAGCAATAAATTTCAAAGTACAGTTTAACAAATAGTTATAGAGAAGATTTTAAAGTTTGGTATGGGTTACAGTTCCATGATTTTTTGTTTTTTTCTTTTAGCTGCTCTAAAACATTGGAGACCATGAACCTTTAGTCTTAAATATGTATTTTATACTGAATTTGTCGAGTACATTAATAATTCCAGCCACAACTTTTATTTGGTCTGTATTGAACTTAGATTAATTTAGGAAGAACTGATATCTTTTTACTATTAAGCCATCCCATTTAAGTGTTTAAAAGATATCTCCATTTATTCAGATAATCTTTGTTGTCCTTTATTAAAGTGTTAACATTTTATTTAGTGAGTGTGCTGGTTTGAAAGGAAGTATGCCCCCTAGAAAAGCCATGTTTTAATCAAAATATCATTTCATAAAGGTAGAATAATTCCTAATCAATACTGTATGTTTGAAACTATAATCAGATCATCTCCCTGGATGATGTGATTTAGTCAGGAGCGGTTGTTAAACTGGGTTAGGTGATGACATGTCTCCACCCATTTTGGTGGGTCTTGATTGGTTTATTGGAGTCCTATAAAAGAGGAAACGTTTTGGAGAATGAAATTCAGAGATAGCAGAGAATGCAGCAGCACCGCAAAGCAGAGAGTCCATGAGCCAGCGACCTTTGGAGATGAAGAAGGAAAACACTTCCCAGGGAGCTTCATGAAACCAGAAGCCAGGAGAGAAAGCTAGCAGATGACACCATGTTCACCATGTGCCCTTCCAGCTGAGAGAGAAACCCTGACCATGTTTGCCATGTGCCCTTCCAGCTGAGAGAGAAGCCCTGACTGTGTTCACCATGTGTCTTCTCAGCTGAGAGAGAAACCCTGAACTTCATCAGCCTTCTTGAACCAAGGTATCTTTCCCTGGATGCCTTAAATTGAACATTTCTATAGGCTTGTTTTAATTGGGACATTTTCTCGGCCTTAGAACTGTAAAGGAGCAACTTATTAAATTCCCCTCTTTAAAAGCCATTCTGTTTCTGGTATATTGCATTCCGGCAGCTAGCAAACTAGAACAGTGAGGCCTTGAGTAGTTTACATAATTTACAGATATACTATAGATTCCATTTCTATCATAATAGTATCTTTATTTTAATTTTATTGTCTGGCCGGTTATTCTTGGCATAGAAATGCTCTTGTTTTTAGATTGAATTGAATATGACAACCGTGTTCAACTCTTATTGGTGCTAACAGATTGTTGATTCCATTGTTTTTTTCCCAACATATAATCATATATCATCTGCTCATAGTGATAGTTTCACTTGTTTCCTCCCAATCCCCATATCGCAAATGTATTTTTATTTCTCCCAATAATGTATGTTAGTTACAATGGTCAAATGTGCCTTCTTCCCTATCTCAAAAGGATTGAATTTAAAGTTTCTCCATTAAGTATAAAATATGTTGTAAGCTTTTGTTAAAATTCATTTATAGAATTAAGGAGGATCCCTTTTATTTCTAGTTTCCAAAGAAATTTTTTTAAGTCAGTGTTACTTTAACAAACTTCTTTTCTGCATCAGTTGTAAAAAGTAAAATTATTTTCTTCTTCTATTTCTGCTATTATCTGGTGAACTACATTGATAGATTTCTTTTATGTTGAACCATCCTTGCATTCATGGGATAAACACTACTTGATCATAATGCATTCTTTTTAATGGTCCATTGGGTTTAGATAGGTAATATTTTATTTTGGATCTTTGAATCTATAGTTATAAATGAAATAGCCTATAGTTTTATTTTGTAATCTATTTTATAATTGAGATTATTAGACAGCTTTTTTCCCTTTCTATTATGTATCAACTTATATGTGATAGGAATTGATTATAAATTGAGATTTGGGCAGAAATAAACTATAAAATTATCTGGGCCTGGTTTTTTGGGCAGGGAAGGTACTTGACTATTTCATTTTCTTAATACTTAGTGTATTCATGTTATACATTTCTTCTTGTGTTGTTTGTGTCATTTTATATTTTTAGGAATTCATCAGTAGTTCATCTGGTTAAAATTTTTCAATTTATTAATGTATTTTTTTATATTAGTCTATTATTTTAGCTGTCTATTGTATCAGTAACTTTTCCCCCTTTTCATTTGAAGTTTGTTTATTTATATCCTTTCTTTTTCTCTTGATAAGTCTTGCCACATGCCTATCTTCTTAACCTTTTCAAAGAACCAGCTTTTGGTTTTGTTAATCAACTCTGTATTTGTTGTTCTCTGAATCAGTGATTGTCATCATCAACTTCTTTTCTTCATAATTATCATCATCATCATCATTATCATTATACCTATGTTTTTATTTATTTCTTTGAGTTTGATCATCTTTCTTCACAGTTACATTAAATATTGCATTGTTAAATCAATTGCCTTAGGCTGGGTTCCCTAGAAAACAGAACCTGAGTCAAGAATTTAATGCTAATATTTTAATTGGAATGTGTAATTCCAGGCAGGGAGAGTGAAGAAAAGGAAAAAGGAGCCAGAGAAGGATAAGAAGCAGTCCAAGGTGATACCTTATGCTTACACTGGCCATTTCATTATGATAAGCTGCAAAGAGACACAGCTAGTTGTTTTGCAGGTATACCTGCTCAACCTTGTGGGACATCTCCAGACATTCAGGCAGTATGGAGAAATTATGCTTCTGAATAGCCTGGGAAGCAGAAAAGAAAAGAAATCTGTTCTTTTGTCTCCTCTCTCCCATTAGTCAAAATTTATCACAGGGATTTAATTTAACCCAATTTCCAAGTTATATCAGCTGGACTTTTTGGAATCTGCTTGGGAAGTCATATATCATGCCCTATAGTGTGGAATTTCATCCAATCCACTAGTGATGGGACAAGTCAGAAACTCAGATTATGTAGCTGGTTGACCCAGCTGCACTGTCAGCCAAGGGGGAGGGCCCAATTCTCTTTGATAAGGAACTGGTCAGTCCTTAGGTAGTGAGACTGTGGAACCAAGTGGTGATCGTCAGTCTTAGCAGCAGGATTGCTAGTGGGCCCCTCATGGATATACATAATGCTGAGCAAGCAACTAAGAGTCCAGGAAACTACAGCATTGGCAAAACCTAGGAGTGCGTTAGGTGGGTCAGATACATCACTATCAATGTTTATCAATATCAATTTCTATATAAATACTGTTCTCTACTGAGCCACATTCTGTTCTATGGTTCTTTCTTTTATAGCTTTGTTTTCCCAAGAGCTAATAATTGTTTAATTTATTCATTTGCTTCTTTTCAATTGTATTCTTTTTGCTTCTGTCATTTTCCCCAAATGCTCAGAAAGTATTGTCAAATGCCCATCAATATTTTTCATATGCTTAAATGCATCAGTTCCATTTTTTTTTCCTGGAAATATTCCTCTCTCACAAGGCCTGCTATCTTCCTGTGTCAAGCTTCTACCTAGACATGATGAACAGCTGTCATCCTGGGACTTCCATTTGACATCATTGTAAGCATCTCATTTAACCAGAGGATGCACTGTTTATTGAATTTTTTCCTTCCTCTTTCATACTTTGCTCCCTCATTTTGGTGGTGCATATTGTCCCATTAGTTCTTATGAAAGAGTGTATGAGCTGAAAATACTCTGAAGCCCCCATGCATAAAAATATCTTTATCTATTCTCTATGTTTCTTTTTTTATTTAATTTATTTTGTGTTATCAAACCAAAACAACATACAAACATGAACATTCTTAACATACAAACATTCCATGTATGGTGTATAGTCAATGGCTCACAATATCATCACATAGTAGTATATTCATCACTATGATTATTTATTCTCTATATATCTTGTATATGTCTGATTGTGAACGTATAGAATTGGGTCCACCAAAGTTCATTGGGCACTTAGGACTGAAATATTAAAGCAGGCTATTTCATATAGCAAAACAATAACAATTTATTAGGGAACTTATAGACCAGGAAGCTGGTCCTAGGCAGGCTGCAGGACATTCAGAGATGTACTCTGCACTGCCCAGCAGTTACAGAGGGTTATATAAGGTAAAAACAAAAAAAGACACAGAGCCAGCTTGAGATGTGCAAGATCATAAACATGTTCTTTGAAGTTATTAATACATAGCAGGAGTAGGTTAGTACAGATAGCTATGGTGCTTAGGAATGTGCACATGTGTTTTATGATGCACTTAGGGGAGTTTTTTTGTCTTATTTAAGAATGTTTGGCTTCTCTGCTTTATGGCCTCGCAGCATGTACCCCTAAGAAAAAGAATATTTTCCTATATAATCACAGCATCCTTTCCACACATACAAACAGAGATAAAGCAAATATGACAAAATGTTAATTGTTGAATCTAGGCAAAGAATATGAAGATGATCATTTTACTTTTCCTTCAATATTATATATTTTTATATGTTTATAATAAAATTTGAAAAACTTTTTATTTCCAAATATTCCAAATTATTTTCTCTCAGATTTCGAGGAAATTCCCATTGACTTCTTGTGTCTAGTGTCGTTTTTGAGAAGCCCAGTGCCATTCTCATACCCAATTCTTTATATCTGACCCGACTTTTTATTTCCCTAATCATTCTGTTACCCTGAAATGTCAATGTTATGAGCCCAAGTGTGCAGTTTCTTGATTGTGATGGTGATTATTCAGGTGTATATATTTGTTAAAATTCATTAAACTATACGCTTAAAAGGAACACTTTATTATATGTAAATTATACTTCAAAGAAGTTGAATATTTTTAAATATTCCATTAAGTTAAACGGTTACTCTTCAGTATTTAACCACTCTCTTCTTCCTGAAATTCATTCTGGATTGCCTCCTATGTCTCTGACATCTTTTATTTCCTTTGCTAGCTTCTCTTCTTCTCAAATTTCTGTATTTAATTCTGATATCCCTCCAAAGCCTAGCAGATCCACTAGTAAACTCATTTCCCAAACTGACTCTACAGCTAAATAAGACACCCAAGCTTATGATCTCAGAAAGCTTGAGCTTTCCTCCATCCCCATATTGGATTAATTCCTGAGACTTGATTTTCTTTCAAAATGTTCCTTGCATCTTGAAATCCTTTAAATTTGTCCTACTCTCCATGAACATATATCCAGACTACTGTAGCAGCCTTATAACAGTTCCCTCTGTCTCCATCTACATTTTTTTCTTTGCTATATAGCACCAGTAGATTAATTTTTCTAAATTACCGTTTTCATCATCTTCTGCTCAAAACCTTTGGGTGTATTCTCTCTTCAACTTTTGGGTGTATTCCCTCTTCAACTTTTGGGTGTATTCCCTCTTCTCCTGTTGCCTATAGGGAAAAAATCTTAGCAATCAAATACTGAAACAGCCTGGACCCAACCTAGCTTTTCCTTAATTTTCTCATAGAATCCTCAATATTGATTAAAATAGTCAGCTCACTAGATCCTTGCTTCTACCAATTACATGTCCCTAGCCTTGAATATCTCTCTCTCTCCACCTATCCAAATTCTATGTATTGTTCAACCATATCTTCTGCCCCAGCTGAGAATGACCTATGCCAATTTGGAGCTAGTTGTTGTCTGGCATTGCATTTTTTTTTTCTTAAAATTTTTATTTGAAATAATTTTCAAATTTACAAAACAGTTGCAAAAGCTAGTAATAAAACACCACGTAGAGAACTCTAACATACCCCTCCCCAGATACTCAGATCCATCAATTTTAACATTTTCATTCTATCATATCTATCCATCTATCAACCCACCCATTATCTTTCTGTATATCTGCGTATTTAAATCAATTATATATATATCTATATTATGAGCATTTGAGAAGCTATATATATCATGCTTCTTTAACACATGATAATTTCATATGCATATCCTAAGAACAAGGATATTCACTTTTGTAACCACCTTAAATACAGTTATCAAGTTTAAGAAATTAAACATTGATATTAAAAGCTTACAGTATCTGTAGTCCAGTGTTTTCATATGTCCCATTTCATATGTTTTTTTTATTCTTTTATATTATTAGATCTAGCTCAGGGCCATGTATTACATTTAATTGTCATTGTCTCTTTAGTTGCTCTTTAAAAAAAAGTACAAACATATATACAACATATGCTTCCCATCTCAACCACCCCCAAGCATACCATCCTTAAAAGTGAGATTAATCACATTCACAATGTTGTGCTACCCTCACCACCGTCCATTACTAGAACTTTCCATCACCCTAAACATCAACATATACCCATTATATATTAACTCCCCATTCCCCCTCCCGCTACCCTTGCTAACTTGTACTCTATTTTCTATGTCTATGCATTTACATATTCTAGCTATTTCATATAAGTGGATTCATACAATATCTGTCTGTCTTAGTTTGTAGGCTAATATGACAGATACCACACAATGGTTTGTCTTAAATAACAGGAATGTATTGCCTTTCAGTTTCAGAGGCTAAAAAGCTTGCTTCCTCCTGGGATTGGTAGCATTCTGGCTGGCTGGCAATACTTAGGTTCCTTGGCTTTCCCATCACATGGGGCTGTCCTCTCCTTTCTCTTCCAGGTTCATTTGACTTCCAGCTTCTGGCTCCTCCCACGATTTTCTCATAATTTATAAGGCCTTCAGTAATAGGATTAAGACCCATCCTGATTCAGTTGACCATACCTTAACTAAAAATAACATTTTCAGAAGGTCCTATTTACAGTGGGTTCACAACCACAGGAATCGAATTAAGAATATCTTTTTTTCTGGGATACATAACTGAATCTACCATGCTATCCCTTTGTATCTGACTTATTTCAGTCAATATGATGGGTCCACGGTTCATCCATATACAGGCATGTATCAGAACTTTGTTCCTTTTGCAGACTGGGTAATATTTATTGTTAAGTATACACCACATTTTTTAAATCCATTCATTTGCTGATGGACATTTGGGTTGCTTTTTGGTTATTGTGAATAATAGTCTATCCTGGCATTGCTTTTATATTAGTCATGAAACATTGATTATTGGGAGGTATCATGGTTTAAGAACTTGAGCAAATTATTTTTAACTGTTCTGTGATTTAATTTTTAAAAAGCGGCATGTGATGGTTTGCTAAAGCTACCAGAATACAATATACCAGAAGTGGAATGGCTTTTATAAAGGGAATTTATTGCATGACAAGTTTACAGCTCTGAGGCTATGAAAATGTCCAAATTAAGGTACCAACAAGAAGTTACCTGCACTCAAGAAAGGCTGATGCCATCAGCAACAGCACTGTCAGCTGGAAAGGCACCTGGCTGACATCTGCTGGTCCCTTGCTCCTGGGCTCTGTTGTTTTCAGCCTGTTTCCTGTGGGTATTCATCAGGAAACCCTGCAGGACTGGGTTTCATTTCTTGGCTTCCCATGGCTCTCTTTAGGTTCTGCCTTGCCTAGCATTTCATGGGAAGACACATGGTGATGTCTGCTGAACCCTGCATCTCCAAATTGTTTCCCTTTTTAAAGGACTCCATTAAGCCAATCAAGACACACCCTAAATGGAGTGTTCTAGTTTGCTAGCTGCTGGCATGCAATATACCAGAGATGGATTGGTTTTCAATAAAAGGGGATTTATTTAATTAATGTATAGTTCTTCAGAGGAAAGGCAGCTAACTTTCAACTGAGGTTCTTTCTTATGTGGGAAGGCACAGGGCGATCTCTGCTGGCCTTCTCTCCAGGTCTCTGGGATCCAACAACTTTCCCAGGGTGATTCCTTTCTGCATCTCCAAAGGCCTGGGCTGAGCTGCGAGTGCTGAGATGAAGTATGCTTAGCTGCTTAGGCTGTGCTACGTTGAGCTCTCTATTTAAGCACCAGCCAATAAATCAAACATCATTCATTACAGCAGGTACGCCTGCTAGCCGACTGCAGATGTAATCAGCAACAAATGACATTCGCACGACAATGGCTCATGGCTGCTAGATCATTGCTATCCACAGCAATAGATCTACACACCTTCACTCGGCCAAGCTGACACCTGAACCTAACTACCACATGGAGTCACACCTCCATCCAATCAAAAGATCACACCCAGGAGCAGCGGCCAAGATGGCAGCTTAGCAATATGCACAATTTAGTTCATCCTCCAGAACAGCTACTAAATAACCAGAAACAGTACAGAACAGCTCCTGGGGCCGCATCAGTGACCGGACACACAGCGTACCCCAGTCTGGACCAGCTGGATCAGCTGCGAGCCCCTCCAGACTGTGAGTTCCCTCAGCTGCAGCGGCTGGTGCCCCTCCCCCACAGGCTGCTTCCCAGAGGGGAAAGGAAAGAGAGCTTACCAACAGCAGGGGCTGAGCCCAACCAAACACCAATTGTGGAATTAATTAACAAATTCTGACTACTAAAAATAGGCCCCAGCTCAGGTGAACCTGGTCAAAGCAGAGGTCACTCATCTTTGCTCCGGTGCCAAGGGGGCAGGTTAAACTGAAAAAGAAAAAAAAAAAAGAAACAGAGGTTTTTGTGGCTGTGTTTCTACAAAGGATTGACTGCCTTTGAATACCACGGCAGGACTTCTCAGGCTGCAACTGCCCCAGGCATAGGCAGAAACAAGCTCATTTGAGAGCTTGTCTGGAGACTGTGCCTTCCCCAGGGGAGGGGTGAAGCCCAACGCAGGTGGAATCCCTCCGGCAAGGAATTCAGACACCAGGTCTTGGTAATTTGAAGCCATTAAAACCAGCCTACAACCTCTCCTCTATCTCCACCCCATCCCCAGCACAGAGAGTCTGCCAAAGTTAAAGGTGCTGCATCATCTCATGCTGGTGGGACCTTGTGCTGGTTTGAAAGGAAGCATGTCCCCTAAGAAAAGCCATGTTTTAAAATAAGTCCCATTTCATAAAGGTAGAATAATCCCTATTCAATACTGTATATTTGAAACTGTAATGAGATCATCTCCCTGGTTGATGTGATTTATTTAAGAATGGTTGTTAAACTGGATTAGGGGATGACATGTCTCCACCCATTTGAGTGGGTCTTGATTAGTTTCTGAAGTCCTATAAAAAGAGAATGAGAGACTCAGAGAGAGCAGAGAATGCTGCAGCACCACAAAGCAGAGAGTCCATGAGCCAGTGACCTTTGGAGATGAAGAAGGAAAATGCCTCCCGGGGAGCTTCATGAAATCGGAAGCCAGGAGAGAAAGCTAGCAGATGATGCTGTGTTCACCGTGTGCCCTTCCAGCTGAGAGAGAAACCCTGAACTTCCTCAGCCTTCTTGAACCAAGGTATCTTTCCCTGGATGCCTTTGATTGGACATTTCTATAGATTTGTTTTAACTGGGACATTTTCTCGGCCTTAGAACTGTAAACTAGCAACTCATTAAATTCCCCTTGTTAAAAGCCATTCCATTTCTGGTATATTGCATTCCAGCAGCTAGCAAACTAGAACAGACCTGCAGGCAGACAAGTACCTCATACTGGGCAGGATAAGAAAAACAGTCCAGAGACTTCACAGGAAAGTCTTTCAACCTGCTGGGTCTCACCCTCAGGGAAAACCAATGCAGGTGACTCTTTCCTCCTGATAGGAGGCCAATTTGGGAAAATCCGGCTAGAGTCTTAATACCTAAGTAAATCCTCCTAAGGGGGGGAGGGGGGGAAGGCACCATACAAACAGGGCAAGAAGCAAGAAAACAAGAACTGAAAAATTCTCCTCTGTTAAACAAAACCTAAGCTAGAGGTCCAGAAAAAACTGAACTGAATGTCAAAGAACAGATAGACAACAAAGTCACCCAGCAAGAAAACCCTAGGTAAAAGAAGTGAAAGCAATCTCCAGAATAAACTAATTAAGGTAATTAAATGCCTAAACTCCAGCAAAAAATAACAAATCACACTAGGAAAATTGAAGATATGGCCCAGTCAGGAACAAACCAACAATTCAAATGAGATACAGGAGTTGAAACAATTCAGAATATACGAACAGAATGGAAAACCTGATCAAAAATCAAATCAGTAAATTGAGGGAGGATATAAAGAAGGCAAGGAATGAACAAAAAGAAGAAATCAATAGTCTGAAAAAACAAATCACAGAACTTATGGCAATGAAAGGCACAGTAGAAGAGATAAAAAAAAAAAAAAACAATGGAAACGTACAATGGTAGATTTCGAGAGGCAGAAGATAGCATTAGTGAACAACACACTCTTAAACAACCAGTAGATCAAGGAAGAAATTACAAGAGAAATCAGTAAATATCTAGAGGCAAATGAAAATGAAAACACAACATATCAAAACTTATGGGATGCAGCAAAGGCAGTGCTAAGAGGGAAATTTATTGCCCTAAATACCTATAACTAAATGCCTATATCAAAAGAAGAAAAGGCAAAAATTGAGGAATTAACTGTCTACTTGGATGAAGTGGAGAAAGAACAGCAAAATAACCCCAAATCAAGCAAAAGGAAGGAAATAATGAAGATTAGAGCAGAAATAAATGAAATTGAGAACATGAAAACAATTGAGAAAATCAATAAAACCAGAAGCTGGTTCTTTGAGAAAATCAATAAGATTGATGGACCCTTAGCAAGATTGACAAAAAGAAGAGAGAGGATGCAAATAAATAAGATCAGAAATGGAAGAGGAGGTCGGCCAGCCGGCCTGGCTCCCCTCCCCGGCCCAGACGGGCTGGCGGGCTGCCCTGAGGAGGCGGGGAGGGGAGGACTGGGCCGGCCGGCGGGCGGGCTACCATGCCAAACTTCTGCGCTGCCCCCAACTGCACGCGGAAGAGCACACAGTCCAACCTGGCCTTCTTCAGGTTCCCGTGGGACTGACCAGATGCCAGAAGTGGGTGGAGAATTGTAGGAGAGCAGACTTGGAAGATAAAACACCCGATCAGCTAAATAAACATTATCAGTTATGTGCCAAGCACTTTGAGACCTCTATGATTTGTAGAACTAGTCCTTATAGGACAGTTCTTCGAGATAATGCTATATCAACAATATTTGATCTTACCAGTCATTTGAACAATCCACATAGTAGACACAGAAAACGAATAAAAGAATTGAGTGAAGATGAAATCAGGACACTGAAACAGAAAAAAACTGATGAAACTTCTGAGCAGGAACAAAAACATAAAGAAACAACAGCAGTGCTCAGAACCCAAGTGCAGAAGAAGGGGGCGAAGAACAGGATGGAGATATTTTACCTTTAACTCTTGAAGAGAAGGAAAACAAAGAATACCTAAAATCTTTATTTGAAATTTTGATTCTTATGGGAAAACAAAACATACCTCTGGATGGACATGAGGCTGATGAACTTCCTGAAGGTCTCTTTACTCCTGATAACTTTCAAGCACTGCTGGAGTGCCGAATAAATTCCGGTGAAGAGGTTCTCAGAAAGCGCTTTGAGACAACAGCGGTTAACACATTGTTCTGTTCAAAAACACAGCAGAAACAGATGCTGGAGATATGTGAGAGCTGCATTCGGGAAGAAACTCTCAGGGAAGTGAGAGACTCACACTTCTTTTCAATTATCACTGATGATGTGGTAGACATAGCAGGGGAAGAGCACCTGCCTGTGTTGGTGAGGTTTGTGGATGAATCTCATAATCTGAGAGAGGAATTTGTGGGCTTCCTCCCTTATGAAGCAGATGCAGAAATTTTGGCTGTGAAATTTCACACTACAATAACTGAGAAATGGGGACTAAACATGGAATACTGTCGTGGACAGGCATACATTGTGTCCAGTGGATTTTCTTCCAAAATGAAAGTTGTTGCTTCCAGACTTCTAGAGAAATACCCTCAAGCTGTCTACACACTCTGCTCTTCCTGTGCCTTAAATATGTGGTTAGCAAAATCGGTGCCTGTTATGGGAGTATCTGTTGCATTGGGAACAATTGAGGAAGTTTCTTCTTTTTTCCATCGGTCACCGCAACTACTTTTAGAACTTGATAATGTAATTTCCATCCTTTTTCAGAGCAACGAAGAAAGGGGTAATGAACTGAAGGAAATTTGCCATTCTCAGTGGACAGGCAGGCATGATGCTTTTGAAATTTTAGTGGAACTCCTGCAAGCGCTTGTTTTATGTTTAGATGGTATAAATAGTGACACAAATATTAGGTGGAATAACTGTATAGCTGGCCGAGCATTTGTACTCTGTAGTGCCGTAACAGATTTTGATTTCATTGTTACCATTGTTGTTCTTAAGAATGTCCTATCTTTTCAAGAGCCTTTGGGAAAAATCTCCAGGGGCAAACCTCTGATGTCTTCTTTGCAGCTAGCAGCTTGACTGCAGTGCTGCATTCACTAAATGAAGTGATGGAAAATATTGAAGTTTATCATGAATTTTGGTTTGAGGAAGCCACAAATTTGGCAACCAAACTTGATATTCACATGAAACTCCCTGGTAAATTCCGCAGAGCTCAGCAAGCTAACTTGGAATCTCAGTTAACCTCGGAGAGTTACTATAAGGAAACCCTAAGTGTTCCAACAGTGGAGCACATTATTCAGGAACTTAAAGATATATTTTCAGAACAGCACCTCAGAGCTCTTAAATGTTTATCTCTGGTACCCTCTGTCACGGGACAGCTCAAATTCAATACGTCAGAGGAACACCATGCTGACATGTACAGAAGTGACTTACCCAATCCTGACACACTCTCAGCCGAGCTTCATTGTTGGAGAATCAAGTGGAAACACAGAGGAAAAGATATAGAGCTTCCATCTACCATTTATGAAGCCCTCCATCTACCTGACATCAAGTTTTTTCCTAATGTTTATGCTTTGTTGAAGGTCTTATGTATTCTTCCTGTGATGAAGGTTGAGAATGAACGCTATGAAAATGGACGAAAGCGTCTCAAAGCATACCTGAGAAACACTTTGACAGACCAAAGGTCAAGTAACTTGGCTTTGCTTAACATAAATTTTGATATAAAACATGATTTGGATTTGATGGTGGACACATACATCAAACTCTATACAACTAAGTCAGAGCTTCCTACAAGTAATTCAGAAACCATTGAAAATACTTAAAAGACTTCATTTTCATCTTACGTTTGGACATCTTACATCTTACATGTGAGGTGTATGTAAGCTGCTTAATCACTGACTATCTTTGCCTATAGGTCTCCCATTGAATACATTAGTCATTAATAATCTACCTATTTAAAGGGCCCCTGTTTGAACTCTCATGCTTTGAAGACCCATCTGTTCTTTCAGAAGATAGCATTGAAAGTGCCACATATCATTTTTGTGTGATCTTTGTTAGTGGCACTCTGGAATTACTTTAAGTCATTTTAGATATAACATTAATCATCACTGTGGATCCAGTGTCAGTCCACTTATCAGTACTTTGAAGAAATAAATTTTGAGGAGATGTGGAAGGAAGGAATGCATTTTGTAAAATGTTAAAATGAGGCTCACAGCTGACTAGTAGGACTTTTAAGTATGTTATTAAGAATCTGAATTGGACAGTTAAGGGAATTACCAGAGAGTGAGAGAAACTAAGCTTGTCAAACAAAGATTACAGTATAGATTTTGTCTTTATCAAATGAACCTAAAGGAACAAGTTACAGTTAAAAGTTTGAATGCCTTTTTCCACATCTGGCTGTTGCTGTTTACATTCCTTTGTTGAGCCTACACCTTCATAAACTTTTTAGCAGGTATGTGTTGAACACTTCTGTTTCATGGTCAAGACAGAATCAGAAGCCATGAATACTGATAGCTGATTTGTCTCTTTTCTTCTGTTTCCATGACTATATCTACTGCCTCACCTTGATTTATAAGCAAAACCTGGGAAACCTACAAAAATAAGTGTTTTGTGGGTTATCTAGGAATAATACAGAAAATATTGCTGTTATTTTTGGTGAAGAAAATCAATTTTGTACAGTTTATTTCAATCTAAATAAAATGTGAATTTTGTTTAAAAAAAAGAAATGGAAGAGGAGACATAACCACTGACCCCACAGAAATAAAGGAAGTAATGAGAGTATACTATGAACAACTTTATGCTGATAAATACAACAATGTAGATGAAATGGACAACTTCCTAGAAAGGCATGAACAACCAACTTTGACTCAAGAAGAAATAAACGACCTCAACAAACCAATTCCAAGTAAAGAAATTGAATCAGTCATTAAGAAGTCCCCCAAAAAGAAAAGCCCAGAACCAGATGGCTTCACATGTGAATTCTACTGAACATTCCAGAAAGAATTAGTACCAATCCTGCTCAAACTCTTCAAAAACATTGAACATTGAAGAGGAGGGAAAGCTACCTAACTCATTCTACGAAGCCAACATCACCCACATACCAAAGCCAGGCAAAGATATTAGAAAAAAAGAAAACTACAGACCAATCTCTCTAATGAATATAGATGCAAAAATCCTCAACAAAATTCTAACAAATCGAATCCAGCAACACATTAAAAGAATTATACATCATGACCAAGTAGGATTCATCCCAGGTATGCAAAGATGGTTCAACATAAGAAAGTCAATTAATGTAATACACCATATCAACAAATCAAAGAAGAAAAACCACATGATCATCTCGATTGATGCAGAAAAGGCATTTGACAAAATTCAACAACTTTTTCTGTTGAAAACACTTCATAGGATAGGAATACAAGGGAACTTCCTTAAAATGATGAAGGGAATATATGAAAAACCCACAGCTAATATCATCCTCAATGGGGAAAAACTGAAAACTTTCCCCCTAAGATCAGGAACAAGACAAGGATGCCCACTATCACCACTTTATTCAACATTGTGTTGGAAGTTCTAGCCAGAGCAATTAGACAAGAAAAAGAAATACAAGGCATCAAAATTGGAAAGGAAAAAGTAAAACTCTCACTGTTTGCAGATGATATGATACTATATGTTGAAAACCCTGAAAAATCTACAGCAAAACTACTAGAGCAAATAAATGAGTACAGCAAAGTGGCAGGTTACAGGATCAACTCTCAAAAATCTGTAGTGTTTCTACACACTAGTAATGAACAATCTGAGGAGGAAATCAAGAAAAAAATTCCATTTACAATTGCAATCAAAAGAATAAAATATTTAGGAATGAATTTAACTAAAGAGACAAAGGACCTATACAAAGGAAACTACAAGAAATTGTTAAAAGAAATCACAGAAGACCTAAATAAATGGAAAGCCATACAGTGTTCATGGATTGGAAGACTAAATATAGTTAAGATGTCAATTTTACCTAAACTGATTTGCAGATTCAGTGCAATACCAATTAAAATCCCCAAAACTTACTTTTCAGAAATAGAAAAACCAATAACCAAATTTATCTGGAAGAGCAGGGTGCCCCGAATAGCTAAAAGGGTCCTGAGAAAAAAAAATGAAGTTGGAGGTCTCACGCTACCTTACTTTAAGGCATATTATGAAGCTACAGTGGTCAAAACAGCATGGTACTGGCATAAAGATAGATATATTGACCAATGGAATCGAATAGAGTGTTCAGATATAGACCCTCTCATCTATGGACAATTGATCCTTCATAAGGCAGTCAAGTCAACTCACCTGGGACAGAACAGTCTCTTCAATAAATGGTGCCTAGAGAACTGGATATCCATATGCAAAAGAATGAAAGAGGACCCATATCTCACACCCTATACAAAAGTTAACTCAAAATGGATCAAAGGCCTAAACATTAGATCTAAGACCATAAAACTGTTAGAAGAAAATGTAGGGAATTATCTTATAAATCTTATACTTGGAGGTGGTTTTATAGACCTTACACCCAAAGCATGAGCATTGAAGAAATAAATAAATAAATGGGAACCCCTCAAAATTAAACACTTTTGGGCATCAAAGAACTTCATCAAGAAAGTAAAAGACAGCCTATATAATGGGAGACAATATTTGGAAATGACATATCAGATAAAGGTCTAGTATCCAGAATTTATAAAGAGATTGTTCAACTCAACAACAAAAAGACAGCCAATCCAATTACAAAATAGGCAAAAGACTTGAATAGACACTTCTCAGAAGAAGAAATACAAATGGCCAAAAGGCACATGAAGAGATACTCAACTTCCCTGGCCATGAAAGAAATGCAAATCAAAATCACAATGAGTTATCATCTCACACCCACCAGAATGGCCATTATCAATAAAACAGAAAACGACAAGTGCTGAAGAGGATGTGGAGAAAGAGGCACACTTATCCACTGCTGTTGGGAATGTCAAATGGTACAACCACTGTGGAAGGCAGTTTGGCGGTTCCTCAAAAAGCTGAATATAGAATTGCCATATGATCCAGCAATACCATTGCTAGGTATCGACTCAAAGGACATGAGGGCGAGGATATAAACGGACATTTGCACACTAATGTTCATAGCAGCATTATTTACAATTGCAAAGAGATGAAAATAACCAAAATGTCCATCAACAGACAAGTGGCTAAACAAACTGTGGTATATACACACAATGGAATATTATGCAGCTTTAAGACAGAATAAACTTATGAAGTATGTAACAACATGGATGGACCTTAAGGACATTATGCTGAGTGAGATTAGCCAAAAACAAAAGGACAAATACTGTATGATTTCATTGATATGAGCTGACATTAGTGAATAAACTTGGAATATTTCGTTGGTAACAGAAACCATCAGGAGATAGAAATAGCATAAGATATTGGGTAATTGGAGCTGAAGGGATACAGATTGTGCAACAGGACTGAATATAAAAACTCAGAAATGGACAGCACAATACTACCTAACTGTAATACAATTATGTTAAAACACTGAATGTAGCTGAATATGAGAATGATAGAGGGAGGTCTGGGGGCACAAATGAAATCATAAAGAAAGATAGACGATAAAGATTGAGATGGTATAATCTAGGAATACCTAGAGTGTATAATGATCATGACTAAATGTACAAATTTAAAAAATGTTTTTACATGAGGAAGAACAAAGGAATGCCATTACTGCAGGGTGCTGAAAATAGATGGTAATTAATATTTTAAAAATTCAACTTATGTGTGAGACTAAAGCAAAAAAATGTTTATTTGGTACAAAATTTATATTTTGACTCGTGCATTTCCTAATATAACTTATGTAGATAGTTTGGTTGAACAACATAAGTACATGGAACCTTGGGTAGGACATGAGATTTTGTTGGTTTGTCCAGAGTGATGCCCCCGATGAATCCCAGAGTGATTTGATCAGTGAGTGGAAAAGTATTTGCAAAGTCCGCTCCGGGGAATGGTGAGAATGGGGGAAAAGTCAACCCCCCCAAGCTGAATTCTTGGTATTCTCACAAGCACTGTAGACAGCCAAAGCTATAGGCTGAGCCCCCCATCTTGGGGTTTGTTCATATGAAACTTAACCCCACAGGGGATAGGTCAAGCCTACTTAAAATTAGGCCTAAGAGTCACCCCCAACAGAGTCTCTTTTGTTGCTCAGGTGTGGCCTCTCTCTCCATCCAACACAACAAGCAAACTCACCACCCTCTGCCTGTCTACATGGGATGTGACTCCCAGGGGTGTGGACCTTTCTGGCAACGTGGGACAGAAATCCTAGAATAAGCTGAGACTCAGCATCAAGGGATTGAGAAAACCTTCTCAACCAAAAGGGGGAAGAGTGAAAGGAGACAAATGTCAATGGCTGATAGATTCCAAACAGAGTCGAGAAGTTATCCTGGAGGTTATTCTCACACATTAAGTCGATATCACCTTGTTATTCAAGATGTAATGGAGAGGCTGGAAGGAACTGCCTGAAAATGTAGAGCTGTGTTCCAGTAGCCATGTGTGCCGGTTTGAAAGGAAGTATGCCCCCTAAGAAAAGCCATGTTTTAATATAAATCCCATTTCTTAAAGGTAGAATAGTCTCTATTCAATACTGTATGTTTGAAACTGTAATGAGATCATCTCTCTGGTTGATGTGATTTAGTCAAGAATGGTTGTTAAACTGGATTAGGGGATGACATGTCTCCACCCATTTGAGTGGGTATTGATTGGTTTACTGAAGTCCTATAAAAGAGGAAACATTTTGGAGAAATAGATTCAGAGAGACTCAGAGAGGGCAGAGAATGCTGCAGCACCACGACGCAGAGAGTCCACCAGCCAGTGACCTTTGGAGATGAAGAAGGAAAATGCCTCCCAGGGAGCTTCATGAAATAGGAAGCCAGGAGAGAAAGCTAGCAGATGATGTCGTGTTCGCCATGTGCCCTTCCAGCCAAGAGAGAAGCCCTGACTGTGTTCACCATGTGCCATCTCACTTGAGAGAGAGACCCTGAACTTCATCGGCCTTCTTGAACCAAGGTATCTTTCCCTGGATGCCTTTGATTGGACATTTCTATAGACTTGTTTTAATTGGGACATTTTCTCGCCCTTAGACTGTAAACTTGCAACTTATTAAATTCCCCTTGTTAAAAGTCATTCCGTTTTTGGTATATTGCATTCCGGCAGCTAGCAAACTAGAACACCATGTTTCTTGATGATGATTGTATAATGATATAGCTTTCACAGTGTGACTATGTGATTGTGAAAACCTTGTGTGTGATGCTCCTTTTATCTACCTTGTCAACAGATGAGTAGAACATATGGAATAAAAATAAATAATGGGAACAAATGTTAAAATAAAAAAAAACTATCACATGCACAATTGAGTTTATTATATCTCCATGGAAACAATCTATTGAAAGGGTTCTACCCTAAACAATATTGAATGAGGATTAAGAGAACATGGCTTCTCTCTACATGGTACATGACTCCCAGGGGTACAACTCTCCCTGGCAACGTGGGACAGAAATCCTAGAATGAGCTGGGACTCAGCATCAACGGATTGAAAAAACCTTCTGAACCGAAAGGGGAAAGAGAGAAATGAGACAAAATAAAGTGTCAGTGGCTGAGAGATTTCAAACAGAGTCAAGAGGTTATCCTGGAGGTTATTGTTATGCATTATATAGATATCCCCTTTTTAGTTTAAGTGTATTAGAGAGGCTAGAGGGAAGTGCCTGAAATTGTAGAGCTGTATTCCAGTAGCCATGTTTCTTGAAAATGATTGTATAATGATATAGCTTTCGCAGTGTGACTGTGTGATTGTGAAAACCTTTTGTCTGATGCTCCTTTTATATATGGTATAGACAGATGAGTAAAAATATGGATTAAAACTAAATAAATAAAAGGGGAAACAAATGTTAAGATAAGTTGAGTAGATTGAAATACTAGCGATCAATGAAAGGGAGTGGTAGGGGGTATAGAAAAAATAGGGGGAACAAAGGTTAAAATATATTGGGTAGATAGAAATACTAGTGGTCAGTGAGAGGGAGGGGTAAAGGGTATGGTATGTATGAGTTTTTTCTTTTTATTTCTTTTTCTGGAGTGATATAAGTGTTCTAAAAAATGGTCATGGTGTTGAATATATTACTATGTGATGATATTGTTAGCCATTGATTGTACACCATGTATGGAATATTTGTATGTTAAGAATGTTCATGTTTGTATGCTGTTTTGTTTTGTCAATAAAAAAAAAGAGAACATAGCTTTTCTGGGGTCACAACAGCCTCAAACAGCAGAGGTCATAATAAAAATAGCTCAATGTGGTGAGAAGTAAGTGAGATTATTTATTACTATATTAGCATGCTATCTGGCATATAGTCATGCTTGAATATAACTATGTATATAATTGTTTCTGAACATCAAAATAAAATGAGTAGAATCCCTATTCTTTAGGGGCTTTAATGTTATCTTAAAATACATAAATCCTGTCATCTGGATTCTTGAGATGCTAAATTTTAGTTTACTAATAAGGCTGCCAGAATGCAGTATACCAGAGATGGATTGACTTTTATAAAGGGCATTTATTTAGTTACAAATTTACTAATATGGGAAGGCACATGGTGACATCTACTGGCCCTCTCTCCTGGCTTCTGGATTCAAATGGCTTTCCCTGGGGTATGTCCTTTCTGCATCTCCAAACATCTGGGTCTGAGCTGGCTCTGAGCTCTCAAGTTATGTTTGCTGGGCTGCTAAACTCTGCTGAGCTGTGTACTTTCTCATCTGACTCCTCCTTTTAAGCCTCCAGCTAATTAAATTAAATGTCACTCATTGTGTAAGCACCCCCCCCCCCCCTTAGCCAGCCAAGGATGTAATCAGCCATAGTTTGTTTCACATGCTGATGATTTAAATCCACAGCAACAGAACAACAGGGCACCATCACTTGGGTAAACTGATACCTAAATCTAAGTAGGGTTAGCCAGTAACTTTTATAATTGATCTGTTTGACATTATCATGACTTGGCCTAGCAGCAGGGCTCTATTGGTAATAACAGTGACAGAGGATGTGCTGTCATTTAGCTTGTACTCTTTAAAATATTCAGAAATATAACAAGCCTGTCAAATATAACAAGGATCAAAGAACAATATTGGTCCTTCATGCAATATTTAGGAAATGTATTACTTATGTTTTGAAAATTGATAGTATTTTATCTCCTTTAATAACTATTTAATATCTTATATAAAAAGGGCTTTTTCATTAAAATGTAATGTATTTAGGAACAGGAGCTGCCTTATGCATTCTAGATGAATTTCTTGAAGAATCCTCTAAACTGAAGTCTGAGTCACGAGAACCCATTTCAATGGTGCAGTCTCAGGATCCAAATTCCAGCCAAAAACCATCCAATATGTTTCTCAAGGAGATGCCAGCAAGGAAAGGTGATTAGGAGTAAAAATTTCCTCTTGAAAAAGGAGCATGTCGTAAACAAGCTAGGCAAGGATGAAAATGCTAATGATTAACAAAAAAGCAATCCTCACTTGTTTGAGGTGGATTAGTTTTCCTGCCGTATTGCCTGTGTTCCTTCATATTAAGCTAGGTTCTGAATTCAAACTCAGTAACAGAACCTTTTCAATAAGCAGGGATTTATATTTAGCTCATAGAAATAGCCAGCTACATATTTATGATTTTCTAACAATGATTCTTCGTTTTAAAAATATCTACAAATTGTGTTTCATGTGCAGGGTATCTGAATTTTTTTTTAATGCTTTCATTTGGTTATGACTTGCATTTGGAACCACCAGTACCTTGAGAAACTTAAAGTGTTTCTCTTTGAAGACCATTGCCATAGAGAACTCTGTTGCTTCACAGGTTACATTCTTTCTCAGTATTAGATCCGAATACTGTCCCTGCTTCATTAGTGTGTCTGAGCTTCTGAAAATTATATTTTCTTTACATCTAATCTTCTATCCTTTTGATATACTATTTTTAGAAGCATCAAAATGTGAAGTTTCATCGGCTCTTCTGAATTCCATCCCTTATTATGTTTCCCAAACTCCTCCCACCATCTTCATGGAGACAATACGCTTCTTGATGAAAGTCAATGCTATACAGGTCAGAATATTTTTTAAAAGAGCACATAGGTGGAAGGATTTTAGTTAACCATTCTATCCATAGTGACGTATTTGGAAGCTAAAATATGTGTAAAGCAGAAGTTGAATATGCTTTTCAGAGTACACCATAGACTCAATGAGAAGAACATCCAAATGTGAACCACTCTTTGCAGGTGGTATCAGAAGACCTCATGGCAAGTCTGCTCCCTATAGAATACCAGAAGAGCAAATTCAGTCTCTTAAGACATGTGTAATCCGATGTCACTCTATTATATTATCACATATTATATGAGTGTTGGGGTTCGCAGAAGCCTAATCATACTTCTCTGTTCCAGTTTCTAAACCAGTGGAAACAGATATACAATGCCATTTACAGGGATAAAAATACCAAATTATTTTTATTGGTAAAATTGGACTAGAAGTGGTTCCGCATTTGACGTCCCCATTCAGGCACAGGTGAAGCAGCTAGAGAATTACAGCCTCCTCCGAGGAAAAGGGCATTCTGCAAGGTCTGCCCATCACTTGGAAAACAAGCATATCTATCCATGAAGTAAGCCATAGGAGAGAGAACAAGATCCAAGAGCCAGGAGAGTTGACCTTGACCTTGTAGAGCACAGGCTCTACTTGAGAGCAAGCAAGAGACACTAGAGAAGTGGGACATATTAAGCAGGAGCCTTTAATATATTAACCCTTCCCAATAATGAATCAGGCTCTTTCTTCTCAATAGTGAATTCAGTCTCCTCAATTGAATTAAGTCCCCTCAGTCTCCCCAGTTAAATAAGCCCCACCCCCACCCCCATGTCATAGAACCAGAAAGGTAGAAAGAACAGCTACAGTCCCTCTCCCAGTATTTACCTCTGAAGATATAAGTGTTAGTGGAAATTTCTATAACATAGGCTCAGATGGGAACAGAGGAAGAAGAAAAGAAGGGTTTCCTCTCTGCTTAGCAAGTACATCCTGACTTTGTCAAATTTTCAGGCCTTATGTAGTGTCAAAACAAAGAACAGCTCCAAAATACAAGATTGGTAAACACAGTGGACTTTTGAGAGTTAGAGACACTTAAATTTTTAAGATCCTGAGTCTAGAGTTTTAGAAAGGCAGATTTGGTCTCACTGTAAGTTTCCTTACAGTTATGGCTACCTGAAAATGTTACTTCATGTGTAGATGGAGTGGCTGATAAAATGCCTTTATCTGCTGCATAGTAAATTATAGTCTTAACACTTAAGTAGTGTGACAACCACCAACATCAGAATTGCCCTATATTTTATTCACTTAGAAAAGCCTACATTTGGTGAATAAATGAATAGAATAGAATAGAATCCGATGTACTAAATGTTAATCACCAACCTTTTTAATTTTAGGTTAATTATTTCCTTCTACAATATGTTCCTTTTTCTTTGTTATCAAAGACATTCTTCAACCATGAGAGCTTTGGTACTGATGCAATGCAGCCATTTACATGTTCCTTATAATCTGACTTATTCTTGTAGTATGTACACCGAGTCCTTGCACATGAGCTCTTATGCCCTCATGGAGGCCCTAGCTGTGAGTATTACTTGGTGCTGGCCCAGATACACCTCCTCAAGAAGGACTTTGCCAAGGCAGAGGAATACCTTCAACAAGCAGCCCAAATGGACTACCTGGTAATAACTTTAGCTATAGTTTCTTGAGTTTGGAGAAGAAGTGAGTAGACTTTATTAAGGATGGTGATGTGATATCACAAGTAGGTTTCTAGTGACCAGTGGTAGGGATCATCAGCTGTCAGTGACTCCTGTATTTACTTCCTTCTGTTTGTTTTTCTTATCACAAGTTTTCCAAAGGGCAGAGAAAAGGATAAGGACACTCTTTGGCAGATAGTATTTATCTATTTCCGTTTTCCTGGACTTTTTATGTTTTCCCATTGTGAATATTATCATGGTTGATTATGCTTGAATGTTTTTCTTAATATTTACTCCAAAGACAAAGTAGTCTTAAAGAATGGAAGAAATAAATGATAAAATAGAAAAGCATCTTCCAGTGTGACTGAATGGTCCTCCTAACTAAGTGTTGTTAGGAAAAGGAAAAAGGACTTGATCTAAATTTAAATGTTAAGCAAGGATAATTAAAGTGCTTTTTTAAAAAAATATTTCTATTGAGAACTCTTCACACACATACATTAAGGTGTTTTTTAATACTACCTTGTTCCTTGTGCTATTTGTTCTTCATTTTTTTCAGAACCCTAACGTCTGGGGCTTGAAGGGCCATTTCTATTTCCTGAGTGGAAATCATTCTGAGGCCAGGGAGTGCTATGAGCGAACCATTAGTTTTGTGGCAGATGCTTCTGAGATGCACTTTATCTTCCTGCGACTGGGCCTCATCTATCTTCAAGAGAAAGAGGTAAGGACAGAAGATAGAGAACAACCATTTGAATCAGGCCATGAGCTGGAACCTGTGCATATAGTTCAAGTATTAAAATCCATCTGCGTAGACTAAAAATAATTATATGGTAATGACACTTTTATATCCAGAGGTAAAGAAACTTGCCCAACATCAGATAAGTAGTAATTGGTGGAACAGTATTCACACCCAGGCAGTCTCATACCAAAGTCTGTGATCTTAACCATTATGCTACTAAGAATTTATTAAGAACTCAATAAATGTTAGCCTTTATTTTAGCTACTATTATTAGCAATCATGGAACCATTCATTCCTTGATTTAACTAACCACATTTCATGGGCATCTAAAGGACTTTTCGGAACTTCTTCCTCAATACAAAGAGTTATTTTAATTCAGTTGAGGATAATCCCATTCCATAAGGCACTCTGACCTGACTCTTTAGCAGTCTCTCCCCATATTTTAGCAAATGCCCAAAAATCCTTTTTAAAAAACTTTGTTATGGAAATTTTCAAGTATATACAAAGTAAACTGAATAGTAGAATGAACCCCCACAGACCCACTATTCAACTTCAGTCATTATCAACATTCTATTGAGGGTCTTTTTGACTCTATGCTTTTGTTTTCACTTCATTCCATTTTTTCCCCCAGAACACCCAATTCTATGTATAATATAAAACAACAATAGCAACAAGGACAAGTTTCAGTACCTTATAATTGAAGTGGGGAGGCCCACATAAGACTTGAAGGAAATCACAGTCACACTGAAGTGAGGTATAAATAAGGAAAATTTTTCTTTCTGATGTTATTGTAAACTACATCTTCAGAGAACTGCTGACTTAAGCAGTTGCTAGGCAAGCAGTTCTTAGGCTGTTGGCTGAGAGTCAGCTATAGACCCATTTCTCACACTGGGAAGTTACAAGGCAAGAAGTGGTTCTTTGGGGGCTACTTCTTTTGAAAGTTTTTTTTATTTGTTTGTTTTTAGTTTTTCTGTCTTTTGTAGTATAGAGAGCTTCTAAGGCCTTTCACAAAGGAACAGACTCTCAGAATGTGAGCCTATATCAAGTGTACCTCTTATTTCCTCACATCATTAGTCCTGAGGTTCCATGTGTCTGCTGTATGGGTATCCCACCACATGATGCCACTTTTAAACAAAGAGGATAATCTTTAGGGTCTAGGTGGAATTTAGATAATCATTAGGGTTGCCCAGAACTTTCAGTGTAACTCTGCCTCAACTCTTACACAGACTATAAACATAGCCTTTAGAACTGCTTCCAGGTCAAAATCTGCCTTTGAATTAGGTCCATCCATCTCCTCTCATTAGTCTTCTTGCTCCCTAAAAATAGACATAAAAATACTATCCAGGGACTCATTTAATTTAGAATATTCTGTAGTGCATCTATCAGAAGCCCTATGATTATCTCAGCAGTGCAATGTTTGAAGCTTCCAGAAGAAAGTAGCTTATTGATGCTTTCTTTCTGCAGTATACAAAAGCAAAGAAAACTTACCTGCAAGCTTGTAAGAGATCACCTTCATGCCTTACCTGGTTAGGACTGGGAATTTCCTGTTATCGGGTAAGAATACAAAGGCTTGATACTAGGCCTCTGCACACAGCTAACCATGATTCATTCCTTGGTCTTCCAAGTACGTGTGGGTTTGTGATGATGGTGAAATGGCTATCAGGGTGTCTTCTCTAATGAAAAGTTGTTCTTCGAATTTGTATAGTGAACTGAAGGTCAATCTGAACTAAAAAAATAAGGCATCCTAAAAATCCCCACAAAAACTCAAACCAGGAAGCTATATAATAAAAAAATTTCATGTTATTTGCTCCAGAAACTATTTCATGACATTATCTGCAAGAAAAGGATGATGTGGAAGATGAAGAAAAATCTAGTTAGTTAAATTAAAGAAATGTGTTGATTTCTTACCAAATACTGTGACCCATCTATGTTCGGGGGGAGCTACTGCAGTTCCTGGTAGGCCTTTTGCACCATCACACCTAGAACTCCCTACTCACCCTTAATTTCTTTCCTCCAGACTTGGAATGAAGCATGTGTCCCGCAGTTTTGTTTTTGTGCATTCTTGATTCAAGCTTTCCACTTTCCTCCTACTACCTTATCCCCTTAATGGTTTCTTTCTCCTTGATTTACATGTTTAACCTGTACTTCTCAACCAGTTGTTTCCATATAGTTTTTCCCATCTTATTGAACAACCACCACCATCTTCGTGATTGTTACTCTTAATAGTTGCCTACATTCCTTGTCTATTCTTCCTCACTGCTGTGTTTTAATCATAATGGTAAGACATGTTCATTATAGAAATTTTGGAAGATACAAACAAATATGAAGGGAACATAAAAGTATCCATAATCTTTTACCACTTGAAGATAATCACTTTTAACATTTGAATGTCTTCTTCTCTATCTTTTTTCTATACATAAATGAAAGCAATTTTAATGTATAAAATTGTAAATAATGTATTTATTGCTTTGCAGTAGTTTTTCTACTTAATACATTGGTATCTTTTTACATCACCAGATATTTTTTTTTTTTTTTTTTTACCGGTGGGGGAGGTGACTCCTGTCTCGTTTGTACAACCTGTGCCTGAATTCTGCCCTTAGCTCTGGGCGCTGTCATTCCAAGGCTCAGTTTCCCTAAATACAAGGTAGCCATGGGAAGAATCCCCTCCCAGACTTCAGTGCCATTCTTTGGTGATAAAATGATTTAATGGACAGAAGCACTTTGTAAGGGAAGGTCGTGTCATTGAAACTGATCCGAGGCGAGAGCCCTTCACGGGGCTGTCTCCGACATTCTTGAGAGGTTTAATCAGGTGAGGACCCTAAATCTTCTTTTTAAAGCATGCTGTTGGCTTTTCTTAAAGCTCCCAGTCATTTTTTTTTTCTGTCTAGAGGATTTTACTTTTGATTCAAGGTAGCTTGGGTACAGTCTGGTTGGAGAGCCCTGCTAGGGCTTGCTTTGAAGCTGCTGTGTGCACAGAAAGGGTTAAAGAAGATTGTGGGGTTCCAGAAGCTGGCACCCCCACCCCAGAGCCACCCATTAGCCCACTGGCTAATGTAGCCTTGATTTGGTGAGGTTTTTCTCTCCTGGCTTTTGCTTTATAATTTTTCACGCCCTGCGTTGGGGGCATATACCTCTCCCTTGTCTTCCGTAAAATACTTCTCAGTTTGTTTCTCCTGATTAAAAGCAGCGGCTCATTCCAACCTCTGATTCCTCCACAAAGAAACTATTTGCTCCATATGATTTCTTATAGAGAAAAAAGTTTTCTGACCTTTGTTCACATTTCTGCTGGCTTAAAAAAAATTAAAAAGGGAAGAGAAGAAAAGCCATCTCTCCTTCCTCCTGCACGAGGATTTAAGTGCTGATTTCTGGAATTCTTGAAACTGCTGATCAATTTTTAATACCAATTGTGGATTTATTTTTGTCTGTGGATTGAGAGGTTTTGTAGTTTATCAGGGTTTGGAATATGTATTTGTCCTTAAGAGGTTCCATAAATAGGGCAGGGTGCAGGGCATGGAAAGAAGAGCGTTTTTTTCCCTAGGATGTGAGAGTTGGGCTGAGGTAGAGAGAAGGCAGAGTCTCCTGGAGTTAGAGGTGATGAATTGTCCCAAGAGAGAGCAGGTGGAGGGGTGGTGGAGGGTGGGTGCACCCTCAGAACTCAGTAATGGCTACACTCACATGCGGGACCCCTGGGATCACCAGATATTTTAAAACATGAGTTTTGATGACTGCATGATATAACCGTAGATGCATAAGTAGGGTAACCATGTTATTTATCATCCAAACCAGGACACCTTGGAGAATGAAAAACGTGCTATTAATAATTACACTGGGATACAGCAACTGTCCCAGGCCAACCAGAATATATGGTCACCTATATATAAGGTTGTGCCCCCTAACTACCTTCCAAGAAAGAATAGAAAACATATGTAACCTGATAGTGCTTGCAAAGTTTCAAGAAACCAGCTACACAAACTATTCAGTATGTCATTCCTCTATGTATTTTGAGTAGTATAAAGAATATTTTTGTTAGACAGAAACAAAAACAAAAAAGCTTCAGTTAAACCCTGCAACTAAGATGTCCAAGTAATCTCTGCCACCTATTAATGTTTTAGTCGCACCATACCTGTGTGTAGGCATACCATAATTTATTTACCAATCACTTATTGGACATGTTGGATTCCATAATTATGCTATAGTATACTGAGATAGACATTCTTGTAATAGATCTTGCTGCTTAACTGATTATTTCCTTAGGAATATTTTTAAGTTCTTTAAATCATATGATTTAAATTATAGTGTCAGTTTGCCTTTCAGGAAGTCTATATACTGATTTACACTTAGAATGTGTGAGTTCATTTTTCTGTTACCTTGTCAACAAAAGTATTATTTACCAATCTGATACAATATCAGTTTGCATTTTATCATTAAGGTTGAAATCATGTCACATAAGTATTTCTTTTCTATGGTATTATTTCCCTACATAAGCCCTTCAATGGCTACTCCTTGTCATAATAAATTTAGCATTGTTATCTTCTCACATCACCAAATATGATAATTTTCAAATTGGGGAATACTTTATGTGAAGACAAAAGTGCTCCATTTTCTCCCTGAGAAAGAGGCAACTTATATAGTAAATACAATGAAATTACACCAAGAAAAATATTATTGTATTGGTTAAGTAAAAACAATAAGAAAAGCAAGCCATAAGGGGATAGAGTGCTAACTAACAAAACTTATTTATTCCTAACAAAAGTCCTGGTTTCCAGGAAATCAAGACCCAGGTTTAAAGAATGTCCGAGTGTCCTAGCAGTTGTGCAAGTTCAAAGAATTTCAGATAGCTTGTCTCACAGATAAATTGTCTTAGGCACATGTGGGCAGTTTCAAGATGTACAGACAAGTTAGTTTTTACTTTAGTCAGTCATAGATAAGTTGGCCTTTGCTTTAGGACAAATTGCCTCTTGTTTCTGCCTCTCTAGTCTTATCATTTCCATTTTTCCCCACATGCCACACACACTCATATATTCTCTCTCTCTTCAGGCACACAGGCATACTTATAAGTTTCCATGCTGTTTTATGCCTCTCTGCCTTTGTATATGATATTCCTTCTACCTGAAATGCCTTTCTTCACCTTATACGGCTAACAAATACCTACTTACCCTTCAAGATCCACTTTAGCAGTGTTTCTTCTCTCAGACCATCCTTTAATCTCAAGGCCGATTTAATCCTATTTTCCTTTGTTCCCTTATTAGATCTTAAATATGCTTTTATTATAGAAGTATTTATGCTATAACTGTATGTGTTTTTCATTTTCTCTTATTTTTTACATATCTCTTAGTGAGCTCTTTTAAAGACAGGAATTGTATTTTCGTAATTTTTTTTACTCCCACTATCTAGCATACTGCCTGGCACAGAGTAAATCCTCAGCAAATATATGGTTGATTGAATAATGAATCAATGTCCCAGAGACATTTAAAGTGTGAGCAAAGGTATAGGCATAGCTGAAAGGCCATTTTGCATCTTGTTTTATGCCTAGAGACCTGATATTTTGTTCTAACACAGAAAAAAAATGAAGATCTACTTTTTAGAGAGGAAAGTGCCTTATTCTTTCCTTAAGTGGTTTTCTAGAAGTTTTACAAAGCAACTCCCAGGCTTAGGAAGCAGCAGTGATATCCATGTGCACAGAGTTCAGGAAGCCCTAGGTTCTCTGAATATTGTATTGACCACTCAGAGTTATGCATTTAATAACTGATATTAGGCAAAATGGGATCTTTCTGGACAATAGTGTTTTGAGAGGCAAACAGGACTTTAACGTCAAGAAAGGGATGCATATATAAAGTTAAAAATTAAAAATGTATCTGATAGCCTACTGTTATGGGGAAATCAGTAAGTGATACTAATTCAACAGTAAGTCCCTGTGGTTGTCCAACCCTGGCTCCTGAAGCGCCATGGTTTATAGAGGTCCTTGGGACTGATGCAGAGGAAGGAAGTGGGGGAAGGTGAGTAGATGGGTTAATGTTGAAAGCCTACCTGATTCCAGGACTCCACATTCCCCTGAATTTTCAATCAGAGAAGTTACACTTTTAACTAGCTCATATATTGGGCCACCACAGATTTTCTTGTTTTAAGAAAGAATTCTGTGCAAAAAAATATTTTAAGTTGAAAACCATTGGTGTAGGTCATGTAGATAAGTGTTTCTTGGATATAGTGCTTTTCAGCTAAGCTGATGCCAGCTGGCTTAAATGAAAAATACTTTGATTTACTAACTCATGTATCTCTTTTATGTCAAGCTGGAGGAGCTCACAGAGGCTGAGGATGCTCTCTCTGAAGCCAATGCATTGAACAACCACAATGCTGAAGTGTGGGCATATCTGGCTCTGGTCTGCCTGAAAGTGAGTGTCTATTATCCTTACACAGTGCTCTGTTAGGTCACACGCATAAGCAGGGCCAAGTAAGAAAGAGAGAGCAGAACAGACGTTAATGTTATAGTAGTTAAGGTTTGATAAGCTCCAGATTTGTCATTATCCTGATGACAAAAGAAATACCAAATCTGGGTGACCTCTACTTGGAATGTCCTTTAAGATGATATATTCGTAAAGCAAACCTCAGCTTCAGAGAGGTGGGGGAAGCACTCCTCTTAGACCCACAGCCTAGAGTTCTCATGCAGAAACCCAGGAAACAATAGACTCATCTTGGCCACCTACAGAGACCCTGTTGTGGTGCCCAGTGCCTAGCCCCCCCTTTCCTGAGGCTGGCCACTGTGAGGACCTAGATTAGGGGTAGTCTGAAAAGCCCTCTCCTCAGGAGGAGAGGGGGACCCAGAGCAGAGGTGATTTCACAGTTGCCCAGTGACAGAGACATTGGGTCCTGCTAGCTTGATCTTTATACACAGGGGCTCAGGGTACTCACTGCATATACAAGCAAAGAGGTAGAGGGTCAGGTAGCACCAGGTGTCCTTCCCCCAACCCCAAAGTGGTTTTGCTGGCTGGTGAAAAGCAGAGCACTACCTAGCTGGTAAAGTCAAACCTCCCATCCTGCCCTGAATCTTTCCACACAGGAGTTTGGGAATCATCAGACCCATCACACCTACAAGCTGGAGTCTTTGCCATGGTGCACAGTACCCATCTCCCACCCCAGAGTTGGTGGCTTCCAACATGACTGCGGACCTGTGGCCTTGACTAGATTTTCACTTGGTCTGGACCCTGCCCAATAGTCTGGGAGAGACAGGGTGTGAGGAAGAGGTGGCCCAATACATATTTTGGGAATATGGGGAAAGTCAGATTGGCAAGTTGCTTCTCTGATCAGCCTCCAATAGACTTCTGAAAATGTCCCTCCCCCAAGATAGGCCCTGACCTTGGTTTGGGTAGGAATTACTGACAACCAAGTGCCAAAGGAGACCTTCAGTGCAAACCCAAATGTTTTAATTTCTGAAAGCTGCCAGAATGCAATATATAAAAACCGAATGGCTTTTAAAAAGAGGCATTTATTAAGTTGCAAGTTTACAGTTCTAAGGCTGTGAAAATATCCAAACTAAGTATCCAGGGAGGCTGTGAAAATGTCCAAACTAAGGCATCTAGGGAAAGATGCCATAAATCAAGAAAGGCTGATGGGTCCAGAACACCTCTGTCAGCTGGAAACACACATGGTGACATCTACTAGTTTTCTCTCCCGGTTTCTCATCTCATAAGGGTTCCCCAGGGGTGTTCTCCTTCTGTATCTCCAAAGATTTCTGACTGTGTGGGCTCTCTCGGCTCTAAAGCTTTTTCCAAAATGATCCCCTCTTAAAGGGATCCAGTAAGCAACCCTATCTTGAATGTGTAGAGACATAAACCATCTAATCAAAAGTTACCACCCACAATTAGGTGGGTCATACTCCATAGAAATAATAAAAAATATTCCACCCAACAATATTGAATGAGGATGGAGGTGTAATAGGTTTTGACATGGAATGTCCACCAATATATGATAAAGGAACACTAGGCAGAGTTGCACTAATTCAGTTGTGTGTGTCAGAGAGCAGATATTATTTATTTCACATTTCTTCCATGTCAGTTTTACCCCAGGGTTTTAAAATGTTGCTTGACATATGAAGCAATTAACAAGGGAGGTATAGGAATTGAAAGAGATCAATGGAAACTTCTCCATGACTTGGACATCAAATTGAAGAGTTTTGTAGAACTGACATGTTGCCAATGAAACACTGAGATGTACAGAGACCTGGAGCCTCACTGGTCTGGTTAAGCACCTCTTAAGTACACAATTTTTGAAAGATAAGTCTGTCTGCTGTAGCAATTGGAGTAATTTTCCTCTCACTGAGGACCAGAAACTGTAAGCAGCCACAGATGCTTATGCTGGTCTGATCATTTACGAAAATTAGAAATTTTTATAAATGCTATGCAGATGTTAGCTATAAATAAAGAGGAGGAAATACTCCCTAGTGATAAGAAGAAACTATTAACTTCAATCTCTGAGGAGATGATGGATCTGGCTTAGCAATTTCCTGACACTTTCAGATAACTGGAAAATGCACAGAGGGCAAGTATACTATTGAAGGATATTTCAGAAAATCTGTATTCATTAAGGAAGATGATGTTTAGTGGTACCAACACCAAGACAGAACTGAGGCCCAGCAGCAATTTTGATTTATCATCAATGGAAGATCCAGCTGCTGGTAGAATACAATAGAAACAAATTAGAGAACACAAAATTTTTACTAAAGTTTAAAGATGAAACATGGAACAAAACACTTGATAATTTAGTTAACATTACAGAGAAAATGTACTTGAAAATGAAGGAATAGGAAAAGAAGGTGAATTTGAAGATGTAAAAGAGGACAATAAATTGAAGGAGAATATGGAAAGAATTTGTTTGATGTCATTAGATGTTACAGAATATGAACTTCAAATTAAGGAACAGCAGGCTAGTGAAACAATCCTAGTAATGTTTCCAGTATATCTGCTGAGGAATTATCTTCCAAAGATAATGAAAAGGATATTTCTTAATTAGAAATGGAAATGCTCAAGTCTTTAGATAATCTAAATGGTAGCATGGAAGATCCAATTCATTCCAAATGCTTAGAAATGAAAAGAAATCTGTGTCTTCCTACTGATAAAGATGACGAAAATGAAAATGAAACTGTTGAAGTGGAAGAAGATGCCAAGGACCATTCATTATCAGGACCCAATGCAAAACAAAGTACTTGCCTCAGGACTTACTTTGGCCATCCTGGTTTAAGCCGGTTCATTGGAAAGTGATTCATTCTGTATTGGAAGAAAGAATAGATAATGCCATTGTCATGGAAACTGGTTTTGGAAAGACTGCTGTCCCATCCAAAACAAAAAAAGATATTTCCCCAGTTCTTAAGAGAGCTGTTTAACTTCCAAGAGAAGCAGGGAAGAAGGAGGCACTAATACTAAGATTGGTGGAAAATATCCTGGTTATTTCTCACTGGAAGATGGGAGTCACAGAAATTCACTAAGACTAACTATTTGCAATCAGCTGTCAGATGATTCAGAAATAGAAGACTTATTTATAGATTCTCATTCAAAGACTTCAGCTGAAACCTAAAGAGAAGGTTACCTGAATAATTTGCCCAAGGAAATGAGACCTTAAATGAGACTGATAAAAAATCAGTTGCCAGAACAAAAAAGCAGGTTCTTTTTTAGTTAACTTGACAGTTACCAGAGAAATTGTGTATATCTTTCTGAAGTATAAAAGAAGAGCTGTATTTTATTTCTGAAAAGAGTGGGATTAAATTTCAGTTTAAGACTTCCCGAGAAGATGGCAGCTTAGTAAGACGCGCAGGTCTTAGTTCCTCCTCCAGAAAAGCAACTAAAGAAACAGAAACAATACGAAACAGCTCCCGGAGTCACGACAGAGACCAAAAAGACAGCGTACCCCATTCTGGAACAGCTGAACGGGCAGGGAGAATCTGCTGCGGTGAGATACCCGAGGGGCGCGTGTTTTCCCGGCCGGGGCGGCTAGCGACTGGGGTCCCCTCCACGCACGTGGCTCCCCGGTCTGACTGGGAATGTTGGATAGCGGGGCCCTCCCGTCACGCTTGGCGTTTCGGGCCAGCTGGGCAATTAGGACCGGCACTTTCCCAAGCCGCGGCGGCCAGCGACCCCCGCCTCCACGCGCGGTTTCCCGGGCGGACTGCCGTGCAGACAGACGAGCGCCACGAGCGCCACCTACTGGGCAGGAAAAGAAAAACAGAGCCCAGAGATTTCACAGAAAAAGCTTTCAACCAGCCGGGTCCCACACCCAGGGAAATCTGATCAAATGCCCAGACACCAGCAGAAAATAATGGATGACGCTCGGAAAATTGAAGATATGGCCCAGTCAAAGGAACAAACCAATAGTTCAAAAGAGATACAGGAGCTGAGACAACTAATGCTGAATATACGAACAGAAATGGAAAAACTCTTCAAAAACGAAATCAATAAATTGAGGCAGGACATGAAGAAGACATGGGCTGAACAAAAAGAAGAAATAGAAAATCTAAAAAAACAAATCACAGAACTTATGGGAGTGAAGGACAAAGAAGAAAAAATGGAAAAAACAATGGATACCTACAATGGTAGATCTAAAGAGACAGAAGCTACAATTAGTGAACTGGAGGATGGAACATCTGAATTCCAAAAAGAAACAGAAACTATAGGGAAAAGAATGGAAAAACTTGAGCAGGGGATCAGGGAACTGAATGATATGAAGCACACAAATATACGCGTTGTGGGTGTCCCAGAAGGAGAAGAGAAGGGAAAAGGAGGAGAAAAACTAATGGAAGAAATTATCACTGAAAATTTCCCAACTCTTATGAAAGACCTAAATTTACAGATCCAAGAAGTGCAGCGCACCCCAAAGAGAATAGACCCAAATAGGCGTTCTCCAAGACACTTACTAGTTAGAATGTCAGAGGTCAAAGAGAAAGAGAGGATCTTGAAAGCAGCAAGAGAAAAACAATCTGTCACATACAAGGGAAACCCAATAAGACTATGTGTAGATTTCTCAGCAGAAACCATGGAAGCTAGAAGACAGTGGGATGATATATTTAAATTACTAAAAGAGAAAAACTGCCAACCAAGACTTCTATATCCAGCAAAATTGTCCTTCAAAAATGAAGGAGAAATTAAAACATTTATAGACAAAAAGTCACTGAGAGAATTTGTGACCAAGAGACCTGCTCTGCAAGAAATACTAAAGGGAGCACTAGAGTCAGATACGAAAAGACAGAAGAGAGAGGTATGGAATAAAGTGTAGAAAGAAGGAAAATCAGATATGATATATATAATACAAAAGCCAAAATGGTAGAGGAAAATATTATCCAAACAGTAATAACACTAAAAGTTAATGGACTGACAATGCCCCGCGGCCGGCTCGCGGCTTCCGGTGCTGCGCAGTTTCCGGAGCGGATCGCAACCCGGAGTCCGGATCCGAGCCCGCTCTGCACATTCCAAAGTTTCTTCTCCAGGACACCTACTAGGGGAGTAGAAACGATACAGAAAGCGCCCAAAGCCACAACAGAGATAAAAAAGACAGCGTACCCCATCCTGGAACGGCTGGCTGGGTGAGAGAAGCAGCTCAGGTGAGATCGCCGAGGCGCGCGGGCCTTACCGGGCGGGGCGGGAAGCGGCCAGAGTTACTCCCTTCCCCCTTCCCGGGCCGGCTGGGAGAATTGGAGAGGCGGTCCCCTGAAACCAAGGCGACTGGCGCCCACACCACGCGCAGCCCCCGGACCAACTGAGAGAATTGGATCGGAAACCCCCAGGCCGCAGAGAACGGTGACGGGTGGGGGAGGCCCCTTCCAAACCCGTGACTCCCGGGGAACGTGCACTCTCTCGGGCGGGCCGCTGCCGCTGGCGCCCTCCCGCCACGCTTGTTGCCCAGGGCCGACTAGGAAATTCGGACGGGCTCTTTCCCTGGCTGCGGCGACCAGCAACCCTCCCTGCGTTCGGACCGAGGGCCGGCTCAAGCCGCTTCGGCTAGCGAACCCCCAGGACGGCGAGAGTTTTCCAAAGTTTAAGGTCCCACAGCACCGTTTACTGGTGGGACCCGCAGACAAACGTGTGCCACGAGCGCCACCTACTGGGCAGGATAAGAAAAACAGAACCCAGAGATTTCACAGAAAAATATTACAACCTTGCTGGGTCCAACACCAAGAGAAATCTGAATAAATGCCCAGACGCCAGCAGCAGAAGATAACTGTCCACGCTCAAAAGATTGAGAATATGGCTCAGTCAAAGGAACAAACCAATAGCTCAAATGAGACGCAAGAGCTGAGACAACTAATGCTGAGTATACGAACAGAAATGGAAAACCTCTTCAAAAATGAAATCGATAAATTGAGGGAGGACATGAAGAGGACATGGGCTGAACATAAAGAAGAAATAGAAAAACTGAAAAAACAAATCACAGAACTTATGGAAGTGAAGGATAAAGTAGCAAACATAGAAAAAATAATGGATAGCTACAATGATAGATTTAAAGAGACAGAAGATAGAATTAGTGATTTGGAGGATGGAACATCTGAATTCCAAAAAAGAAACAGAAACTATCGGGAAAAGAATGGAAAAATTTGAACAGGGTATCAGGGAACTCAAGGACAATATGAACCGCACAAATATACGTGTTGTGGGTGTCCCAGAAGGAGAAGAGAAGGGAAAAGGAGGAGAAAAACTAATGGAAGAAATTTTCACTGAAAATTTCCCAACTCTTATGAAAGACCTAAAATTACAGATCCAAGAAGTGCAGCGCACCCCAAAGAGATTAGACCCAAATAGGCGTTCTCCAAGACACTTACTAGTTAGAATGTCAGAGGTCAAAGAGAAAGAGAAGATCTTGAAAGCAGCAAGAGAAAAACAATCCATTACATACAAGGGAAACCCAATAAGACTTTGTGTAGATTTCTCAGCAGAAACCATGGAAGCTAGAAGACAGTGGGATGATATATTTAAAATACTAAAAGAGAAAAACTGCCAACCAAGACTCCTATATCCAGCAAAATTATCCTTCAAAAATGAGGGAGAAATTAAAACATTCTCAGACAAAAAGTCACTGAAAGAATTTGTGACCAAGAGACCAGCTCTGCAAGAAATACTAAAGGGAGCACTAGAGTCAGATACAAAAAGACAGAAGAGAGAGATATGGAAAAGAGTGTAGAAAGAAGGAAAATCAGATATGATATATATAATACAAAAGGCAAAATGGTAGAGGAAAATATTATCCAAACAGTAATAACACTAAATGTCAATGGACTGAATTCCCCAATCAAAAGACATAGATTGGCAGAATGGATTAAAAAACAGGATCCTTCTATATGCTGTCTACAGGAAACACATCTTAGACCCAAAGATAAACATAGGTTGAAAGTGAAAGGTTGGGAAAAGATATTTCATGCAAATAACAACCATAAAAGAGCAGGAGTGGCTATACTAATATCCAACAAATTAGACTTCAAATGTAAAACAGTTAAAAGAGACAAAGAAGGACACTATATACTAATAAAAGGAACAATTAAACAAGAAGACATAACAATCATAAATATTTACGCACCGAATCAGAATGCCCCAAAATACGTGAGGAATATACTGCAAACACTGAAAAGGGAAATAGACTCATATACCATAATAGTTGGAGACTTCAACTCACCACTCTCATCAAGGGACAGAACATCTAGACAGACGATCAACAAAGAAAGAGAGAATCTGAATATTACTATAAATGAACTAGACTTAATAGACATTTATAGGACATTACATCCCACAACAGCAGGATACACCTTTTTCTCAAGTGCTCATGGATCATTCTCAAAGATAGACCATATGCTGGGTCACAAAGCAAGTCTTAACAAATTTAAAAAGATTGAAATCTTACACAACACTTTCTCAGACCATAAAGGAATGATGTTGGAAATCAATAATAGGCAGAGTGCCAGAAAATTCACAAATACGTGGAGGCTCAACAACACACTCCTAAACAACGACTGGGTCAAAGAAGAAATTGCTAGAGAAATTAGCAAATACCTCGAGGCGAATGAAAATGAAAACACAACATATCAAAACTTATGGGACGCAGCAAAGGCAGTGCTAAGAGAGAAATTTATTGCTCTAAATGCCTATATCAGAAAAGAAGAAAAGGCAAAAATTCAGGAATTAACTATCCATTTGGAAGAACTGGAGAAAGAACAGCAAGCTAACCCCAAAGCAAGCAAAAGGAAAGAAATAACAAAGATTAGAGCACAAATAAATGAAATTGAAAACATGAAAACAATAGAGAAAATCAATAAGACCAGAAGTTGGTTCTATGAGAAAATCAATAAGATTGATGGGCCCTTAGCAAGATTGACAAAAAGAAGAAGAGAGAGGATGCAAATAAATAAGATCAGAAATGGAAGAGGAGACATAACTACTGACCTCACAGAAATAAAGGAGGTAATAACAGGATACTATGAACAACTTTACGCTAATAAATACAACAATTTAGAGGAAATGGACGGGTTCCTGGAAAGACATGAACAACCAACTTTGACTCAAGAAGACATAGATGACCTCAACAAACCAATCACAAGTAAAGAAATTGAATTAGTCATTCAAAAGCTTCCTAAAAAGAAAAGTCCAGGACCAGATGGCTTCACATGTGAATTCTACCAAACGTTCCAGAAAGAATTAGTACCAATTCTCTTCAAACTCTTCAAAAAAATCGAAGTGGAGGGAAAACTACCTAATTCATTCTATGAAGCCAACATCACCCTCATACCAAAACCAGGCAAAGATATTACAAAAAAAGAAAACTACAGACCAATCTCTCTAATGAATACAGATGCAAAAATCCTCAATAAAATTCTAGCAAATCGTATCCAACAACACATTAAAAGAATTATACATCATGACCAAGTAGGATTCATCCCAGGTATGCAAGGATGGTTCAACATAAGAAAATCAATTGATGTAATACACCATATCAACAAATCAAAGCAGAAAAATCACATGATCATCTCAATTGATGCAGAGAAGGCATTCGACAAGATTCAACATCCTTTCCTGTTGAAAACACTTCAAAAGATAGGAATACAAGGGAACTTCCTTAAAATGATAGAGGGAATATATGAAAAACCCACAGCTAATATCATCCTCAATGGGGAAAAATTGAAAACTTTCCCCCTAAGATCAGGAACAAGACAAGGATGTCCACTATCACCACTATTATTCAACATTGTGTTGGAGGTTCTAGCCAGAGCAATTAGACAAGAAAAAGAAATACAAGGCATCAAAATTGGAAAGGAAGAAGTAAAACTATCACTGTTTGCAGACGATATGATACTATACGTCGAAAACCCGGAAAAATCCACAACAAAACTACTAGAGCTAATAAATGAGTACAGCAAAGTAGCAGGTTACAAGATCAACATTCAAAAATCTGTAGCATTTCTATACACTAGTAATGAACAAGCTGAGGGGGAAATCAAGAAACGAATCCCATTTACAATTGCAACTAAAAGAATAAAATACCTAGGAATAAATTTAACTAAAGAGACAAAAAACCTATATAAAGAAAACTACAAAAAACTGCTAAAAGAAATCACAGAAGACCTAAATAGATGGAAGGGCATACCGTGTTCATGGATTGGAAGACTAAATATAGTTAAGATGTCAATCCTACCTAAATTGATTTACAGATTCAATGCAATACCAATCAAAATCCCAACAACTTATTTTTCAGAAATAGAAAAACCAATAAGCAAATTTATCTGGAAGGGCAGGGTGCCCCGAATTGCTAAAAACATCTTGAGGAAAAAAAAACGAAGCTGGAGGTCTCGCGCTGCCTGACTTTAAGGCATATTATGAAGCCACAGTGGTCAAAACAGCATGGTATTGGCATAAAGATAGATATATCGACCAATGGAATCGAATAGAGTGCTCAGATATAGACCCTCTCATCTATGGACATTTGATCTTTGATAAGGCAGTCAAGCCAACTCACCTGGGACAGAGCAGTCTCTTCAATAAATGGTGCCTAGAGAACTGGATATCCATATGCAAAAGAATGAAAGAAGACCCATCTCTCACACCCTATACAAAAGTTAACTCAAAATGGATCAAAGATCTAAACATTAGGTCTAAGACCATAAAACAGTTAGAGGAAAATGTTGGGAGATATCTTATGGATCTTACAACTGGAGCCGGTTTTATGGACCTTAAACCTAAAGCAAGAGCACTGAAGAAGGAAATAAATAAATGGGAACTCCTCAAAATTAAACACTTTTGTGCATCAAAGAACTTCATCAAGAAAGTAGAAAGACAGCCTTCACAATGGGAGACAATATTTGGAAATGATATATCAGATAAAGGTCTAGTATCCAGAATTTATAAAGAGATTGTTCATCTCAACAACAAAAAGACAGCCAACCCAATTACAAAATGGGAAAAAGACTTGAACAGACACCTCTCAGAAGAGGAAATACGGATGGCCAAGAGGCACATGAAGAGATGCTCAATGTCCCTGGCCGTTAGAGAAATGCAAATCAAAACCACAATGAGATATCATCTCACACCCACCAGAATGGCCATTATCAACAAAACAGAAAATGACAAGTGCTGGAGAGGATGCGGAGAAAGAGGCACACTTATCCACTGTTGGTGGGAATGTCAAAGGGTGCAACCACTGTGGAAGGCAGTTTGGCGGTTCCTCAAAAAGCTGAATATAGAATTGCCATACGACCCAGCAATACCATTGCTAGGTATCTACTCAAAGGACTTAAGGGCAAAGACACAGACGGACATCTGCACACCAGTGTTTATAGCAGCATTATCTACAATTGCAAAGAGATGGAAACAGCCAAAATGTCCATCAACAGACGAGTGGCTAAACAAACTGTGGTATATACATACGATGGAATATTATGCAGCTTTAAGACAAGATAAACTTATGAACCATGTAATAACATGGATGGACCTAGAGAATATTATGCTGAGTGAATCCAGCCAAAAACTAAAGGACAAATACTGTATGGTCCCACTGATGTGAACGGACATTCGAGAATAAACTTGAAATATGTCATTGGTAACAGAGTTCAGCAGGAGTTAGAAACAGGGTAAGACAATGGGTAATTGAAGCTGAAGGGATACAGACTGTGCAACAGGACTAGATACAAAAACTCAAAAATGGACAGCACAATAATACCTAATTGTAAAGTAATCATGTTAAAACACTGAATGAAGCTGCATCTGAGCTATAGGTTTTTGTTTTGTTTTGTGTTGTTTTGTTTTGATTTTACTATTATTACTTTTATTTTTTTCTCTATATTAACATTCTATATCTTTTTCGGTTATGTTGCTAGTTCTTCTAAACCAATGCAAATGTACTAAGAAATGATGATCATGCATCTATGTGATGATGTTAAGAATTAATGATTGCATGTGTAGAATGGTATGATCTCTAAATGTTGGGTTAATTTCTTTTTTTCCGTTAATTAAAAAAAAAAAAAAAAGAGAAGGGATAATTGGAGATGAAGGGATACAGACTGTACAACGGGACTGGATATAAAAACTCAGAAATGGACAGCACAATACTACCCAATTGTAATGCAATTATGTTAAAACAGTGAATGAAGCTGCATGTGAGGTATAGGTTTTTTGTTTTTGTTTTTTTTGTTTTTTTTTCTTTCTATTATTGTTTTAATTCTTATTCTGTTGTCTTTTTATTTCTTTTTCTAAATCGATGCAAATGTACTAAGAAATGATGAATATGCAACTATGTGATGTTATTAAGAATTACTGATTGTACATGTAGATTGGAATGATTTCTAATTGTTTTGTTAATTCTTTTTTTAATTAATAAAAAAAATAAAAAAAATAAAAAAAAAAAAAAAAAGTTAATGGACTGAATTTCCCAATCAAAAGACATAGAATGGCAGAATGGATTACGACCCAGCAATACCACTGCTAGGTATCTACTCAAGGGACTTAAGGGCAAAGACACAGACGGACATTTGCACACCAGTGTTTATAGCAGCATTATCTACAATTGCAAAGAGATGGAAACAGCCAAAATGTTCATCAACAGACGAGTGGCTAAACAAACTGTGGCGTATACCTACGATGGAATATTATGCAGCTTTAAGACAGACTAAACTTATGAAGCATGTAATAACATGGATGGACCTAGAGAACATTATGCTGAGTGAGTCTAGCCAAAAACTAAAGGACAAATACTGTAAGGTCCCACTGATGTGAACCGACATTCGAGAATCAGCTTGGAATATATCATTGGTAACAGAGACCAGCAGGAGTTAGAAACAGGGTAAGATAATGGGTAATTGGAGCTGAAGGGATACAGACTGTGCAACGGGACTAGATACAAAAACTCAAAAATGGACAGCACAATAATACCTAAGTGTAATGTAACTAGGTTGGAACACTGAATGAAGCTGCACCTGAAATATGGTTTTTTGTTTGTTTGTTTGTGTGTTTGTATCTTTTGTTTTTGTTTTTTTCTTTTTCCTTTTTATATATATATATTATTAGTATTATTATTTTAATTCTCTTCTCTCTATTAACATTCTATATCTTTTTCTGCTGTTTTGCTAGTTCTTTTCCTAAATCGATGCAAATGTACTAAGAAATGATGATCATACATCTATGTGATGATACTAAGAATTACTGAGTGCATTTGTAGAATGGAATGATTTCTAAATGTTGTGTTAATTTCTTTTCTTTTTTTTTGATTAATAAAAAAATTAAAAAAAAAATTTCAGTTTAAAATATTCCAATCCCAAAGTAAAGTTATATGATTATTGAGAGACTGGTATCTTAAATCAGCCTTTCGCAATTCACATAAAATATTTGGTCCTTTCAGAGTCTGAGAGAGAACATCATAGTCTAAAACATTAAATTTGATCTTTAAGATTGCTTTAAGAAAGTGTTATCATCCTGTTTTCTAATCTTTATTACATAATAGTATATTTGGAAAATGTAATGTGCCATAATCTATATAGTTAACAAATTAGTAGTTGTGGTGGTTGTGTGATATAAAATAGTCCTTTCTTACCAAAATTCTGTTTTTGAAGAAAATTGCCTAATATTTTTAGAAACTCTTATAAACATTTCTAAATGGTAATAGTGAACCAGATGGTGAAAATCAAATATTACATTTTGGGTTCCATACAAATAGGGGAAAATAAGTAACAAAGATTACCAATTAAACTATGCATCCATGTACTTTGTATTTTATACACTATTTTTATTATTTTCAAATAATAAAACAATGTCTTTAATACAGGATATTTTAAAAATCATATCTTCAGAGGGATAAGGGATATGGGATATTCTGGGTTTTCTTTTTCTGTTTTTTTTTGAATCATGAAAATGCTCTAAAATTTATTGTGGTGATAAATGCACAATTTTGTCATGATACTGTGAGCCACTTTATACTTTGGATGGACTGTACGGGGTGTGAATATATATCAATAAAACTGCATTAAAATCATATACTGAGACAATTCAGGAGGACAGAGCCAAGATGGCAGCTTAGCGAGGTGTGGGATTTAGTTCGTCCTCCAGAGCAGCTAGTAAATAGCCAGGAACAGTACAGAACAACTGCTGGGGCTACGTCAGTGACGGGACACACAGCATACCCCAGTCTGGACCAGCTGGACTGGTAGTAAGCCCCGGCAGAACCCTGAGTTCCCCAAGCCGCAGCGGCGGGTGCCCCTCCCCCACAGGCTGCTTCCCAGAGGGGAAAGGAAAGAGACTTTACTAGCAGCAGGGGCTGATCACAACCAAACGCCAATTGTTTAAGTAATTAACAAATTCTGACTACTAAAAATAGGCCCTCAACTCAGCTGAACTTCGAGTAAAAGCAGAGGTTGCTGGTTTTTGCCCTGGCACAGAGGGGGCAGGGCTGACAGAAAAAGAAAAAAGAAAAAAAAAACAGGTGTTTTTGGATCTGAAAAGGTCTGGACCCTGCAGGAAAGGAGGGAGCACATAAGACCTGGAGATACACAGAGCAACGTACCAACGTAAGCTCTTTTTTTATTTTTTTATTAATTTTAAATTTAAAAAATATGACAACAAAGAAACACAAACATTCCTAATATATAATCATTCCATTATACATATATAATCAGTAATTCACAAAATCATCACATAGTTGCATGTTCATGTCATGATCATTTCTTAGAACATTTGCATCAATTCAGAAAAAAAAATAAAAGACAACAGAAAAAGAAATAAAATGAAAACAGAAAAAAAAATTATACATACCATCCTCCTTACCCCTCCCCTTCATTGATCACTAGCATTTCAAACTAAATTTATTTTAACATTTGTTCCCCTTATTATTTAATTTTATTCCATTCGTTCTCTTCATCTGTTGACAATGTAGATAAAAGGAGCCTCAGACACAAGGTTTTCACAATCACACAGTCACACTGTGAAAGCTATATCATGATACAGTCATCATCAAGAAACATGGCTACTGGAACACAGCTCTACATTTTCAGGCGGTTCCCTCCAGCCTCTCCATTACATCTTGAATAACAAGGTAATATCTACTTAATGCATAAGAATAACCTCAGGATAGCCTCTCGACTCTGTTTGGAATCTCTCAGCCATTGACACTTTGTCTCATTTCCCTCTTCCCCCTTTTGGTGGGAAGGTTTTCTCAATCCCTTGATGCTGAGTCTCAGCTCATTCTAGAGTTTTTCTCAATCCCTTAATGCTGAGTCTCCGCTCATTCTAGGATTTCTTTCCCACATTGCCAGGAAGGTCCACACTCCTGGGAATCATGTCCCACGTAGACAGGGGTAAGGTGGTGAGTTTGCTTGTTGTGTTGGCTGGAGAGAGGGGTCACATCTGAGCAACAAAAGAGGCTCTCTTGGGGGTGACTCTTAGGCCTAATTTTAAGTAGGCTTGACCTATCCTTTGTGGGGTTAAGTTTCATATGAACAAACCCCAAGACTGGGGGCTCAGCCTATAGCTTTGGTTGTCCACACTGCTTGTGAGAATATCAAGAATTCAACTTGGGAAAATTGAATTTCTCCCCATTCTCACCATTCCCCGAAGGGGACTTTGCAAATACTTTTCCATTCACTGATCAAATCACTCTGGGATTCATCAGGGCATAACTCTGGACAAACCAACAAAATCTCATGTCCTACCCAAGGTTCCATGTACTTATGTTGTTCAACCAAGCTATCTACATAAGTTATATTAGGACATGCACTAGTCAAAATATAAATTTTGTACCAAATAAACATTTTTTGCTTTAGTCTCACACATAAGTTGAAATTTTAAAATATTAATTACCCTCAATTTTCAGACCCTGCAGTAATGACATTCCTTTGTTCTTCCTCATGCAAAAACATTTTTTTAATTTGTACATTAGGTCACTATCATTATACACTTTAGGCATTCCTAGATTATACCATCTCAATCTTTATCGTCTATCTTTCTTTGTGATTTCATTTATGCCCCCAGCCCTCCTCCCTCTATCATTCTCACATTCAGCTTCATTCAGTGTTTTAACATAATTGTATTACAGTTAGGTAGTATTGTGCTGTCCATTTCTGAGTTTTTATATTCAGTCCTGTTGCACAATCTGTATCCCTTCAGCTCCAATTACCCAATATCTTAACCTATTCCTATCTCCTGATGGTCTCTGTCACCAATGAAATATTCCAAGTATATTCACAAATGTCATTTCATATCAGTGAAACCATACAGTATTTGTCCTTTTTTTTTGGCTGATCTCACTCAGCATAATGTCCTTAAGGTCCATCCATGTTGTTACATACTTCATAACTTTATTCTGTCTTACAGCTGCATAATATTCCATCGTACGTATATGCCACAGTTTGTTTAGCCATCCGTCTGTTGATGGACATTTTGGCTGTTTCCATCTCTTGGAAATTGTAAATAATGCTGCTTTAAACATTGGTATGCAAATGTCCGTTTGTGTCCTTGCCCTCATGTCCTTTGAGTAGAGACAGCATATAGATGGGTCCTGTTTTTTTAATCCATTCTGCCAGTCTATGTCTTTTGATTGGGGAATTTAATCCATTAACATTTAGTGTTATTACTGCATTGTAGTACTTTCTTCTACTATTTTGCCTTCTGGATTTTATATGTCATATCTAATTTTCTTTCTTTTTACCTTTACTCATAGTCTTCCTTTCTACACTCTTCTCCACACCTCTCACTTCTGTCTTTTCATATCTGTCTCTAGTGCTCCCTTTAGCATTTCTTGCAGAGCTGGTCTCTTGGTCACAAATTCTCTCAGTGATCTTTTGTCTGAAAATGTTTTAATTTCTCCCTCATTTTTGAAGGACAATTTTGCTGGATATAGAATTCTTGGTTGGCAGTTTTTCTCTTTTAGTAATTTAAATATATCATCCCACTGTCTTCTTGCCTCCCTGGTTTCTGCTGAGAAATCTACACATAGTCTTATTGGGTTTCCCTTGTATGTGATGGATTGCTTTTCTCTTGCTGCTTTCAAGATCTCTCTTTCTCTTTGACCTCTGACATTCTGATTAGTAAATATCTTGGAGTACTTCTATTTGGATCTATTCTCTTTGGGGTACGCTGCACTTCTTGGATTTGTAATTTTAAGTCTTTCATAAGAGTTGGGAAATTTTCAGTGATAATTTCCTCCATTAGTTTTTCTCCTCCTTTTCCCTTCTCTTCTCCTTCTGGGCCACCCACAACATGTATATTCATGCGCTTCATATTGTCCTTCAATTCCCTGAGTCCCTGCTCATATTTTTCCCTATATTTTCTTTTTCTTGTCAGATTTCAGATGTTCCATCCTCCAGTTCACTAATCCTATGTTCTGCCTCTCGAAATATGCCATTGTAGGTTTCCATTGTTTTTTCATCTGTTCTACCATGCCTTTCATTCCCATAAGTTCTGTGATTTGTTTTTTCAGACTTTCGATTTCTTCTTTTTGTTCATTCCTTGCTTTCTTTATATCCTCCCTCAATTCATTGATTTGGTTTTTGATGAGGTTTTCCATATCTGTTCTTATATTCTGAATTAAATGTTTCAGCTCCTGTATCTCATTTGAACTGTTGGTTTGTTCCTTTGACTGGGCCATATCTTCAATTTTCCTAGTGTGATTTATTATTTTCTGCTGGCGTCTAGGCATTTAATTACCTTAATTAGTTTATTCTGGAGATTGTTTTCACTTCTTTTACCTAGGGTTTTCTTGCTGGATGAATTTGTTGTCCATCTGTTCTTTGACATTCAGTTCAGCTTTATGTGGAACGCTGCCTTAGGTTTTGTTTAACAGAGGAGAATTTCTCAGTTCTTGTTTTCTTGTTTCTTGCCCTACTTGTATGGTGCCTTTTCCCCCACACTTAGGGGTGTCTACTTAGGTATTATAGACCCCAGCTGGATTTTCCCAGACCAAACTGGCCTCCTATCAGGAGGAAAGAGTCACCTGCATTGGTTTTCCCTGAGGGTGAGACCCAGCAAGTGGAAAGATTCCTGTGAAGTCTCTGGATTCTGTTTTTCTTATCCTGCCCAGTATGTGGCGCTTGTCTCCCTGCAGGTCCCACCAGCATAAGATGATGCAGTACCTTTAACTTTGGCAGACTCTCCCTTTTGGGGGCATGGTGGAGACAGAGGAGAGGTTGAAGCTGGTTTTAATGGCTTCAAATTACCAAGCCCTGGAGTCTGAATTCCTTGAAGGAGGGATTCCACCTGAGTTGGGCTTCCCCCCTCCCCTGGGGGATGCACACGCTCCAGACAAGCTCTCACACAACCTTGTTTCTGCCTATGCCTGGGGCAGTTGCAGTCTGAGAAGTCCTGCCGCTGAATCCAAAGGCAGTCAAGCCTTTTTAGAAACACAGCCACAAAAACCTCTGTTTCTTTCTCTTTTTTTGTCCTTTTTCTGTCAAACCTGCCCCTTGGTACCGGGGCAAAGATGAGCGACCTCCGCTTTCAACAGGTTCACCTGATCTGGGGGCCTATTTTTAGTAGTCAAAACTTGTTAATTAATTCTACAATTGGCGTTTAGTTGGGCTCAGCCCCTGCTGCTGGTAAAGTCTCTTTCCTTTCCGCTCTGGGAAGCAGCCTGTGGGGGAGGGGCGCCAGCCGCCGCAGCTTGGGGAACTCACGGTTCTGGGTGGGCTCGCAGCTGGTCCAGCTGGTCCAGACTTGGGTACGCTGTGTGTCCGGTCACTGACGTGGCCCCAGGAGCTGTTCTGTACTGTTTCTGGTTATTTAGTAGTTTTTCTGGAGGACGAACTAAAATGTGCACATTGTTAAGCCGCCATCTTGGCCTGGAAGTCCCAATGTAAGCTCTTGATTGGCAAACACAAGGAACGGGGTCCTGCTCTGAAAAGGATTTTTCTTTTTCTCTTTTGTGGCTGTGTTTCTATGGATTGATTACTCTTTGGATACAGTTGCAAAGCTTCTCAGGCTCCACTGCCCCAGGCATAGGCAGAAACAGACTTGTTTGATAGCTTGTCTGGAGCCTGTCCCTTCCCCTGGAGAGGGGTTGGGCCCAGCTCAGGTAGAATCCCTCCCTCAAGGAATTCAGACTCCAGGGCTTGGTAATTTGAAGCCATTAAAACCAGCCTACAACCTCTCCTCTGTCTCCAGCATGCCCCCAGCAGGGAGAGTCTGCTGAAGTTAAAGGTGCCATATCACCTTATGCTGGTGGGACCCACAGGCAGAAAAGTGCCACACACTGGGCAGGATAAGAAAAATGCAGAGTCCAAAGACTTCATAGGAAAGCCTTTTAATCTACTGGGTCTCACCCTCAGGTAAAACTGATGCAGGTGACTCTTTCCTCCTGAGAGGAGACCAGTTTGGTCTGGGAAAATCTGACTGGGGTCTATAATACCTAAGTAGACCCTCCTAAGGGGTGTGGAAAAGGCACCATACAGGCAGGGCAAGAAACAAAAAACAAAATATTCTGATCTATTAAACAAAACCTAAGCTAGAGGACTAGAATAAGCTGAACTAATGTCAAAGAACAGATAGAGAACAAAGTCATCCTGCAAGAAAATCCTAGGGAAAAAAAAGTGAAAACAATATCCAGAATAAACTCATTAAGGAAATTAAATCCATATTTCTTACTCATCTGCCCATGCCCTGGATAAAAGGAGCATCAGATACAAAGTTTTCACAATCACAGTCACACTGTAAACATCATATCTTTATAGGATCATCTTCAAAATCAAGGCTACTGGAATACAGCTCAGCAGTTCAGGTACTTCCCTCTAGCCACTCCAAATACACAATAAACTAAAAGTGGATATCTATATAATGTTTATATATAATGTTATATAAAAAATCCATATTTTTAAAAATATGGATAAAAAGAAGAAAATAATAGGGGGGACAAAGATAAAATAAATTGGGCAGATGGAAATACTATTGGTCAATGAGAGAGGAGGGTAATGGGTATGGTATGTATGAATTGTTTCTTTTTTCTTTTTATTTATTTTTCTGGAGTAATGCAGATGTCAGAAAAATGATCATGGTGACATACATAACTATGTGATGATATTGTGAGCCACTTATTGTACACCTTGTATATATATAATGTTTAAGAATAACCTCCAATATAACCTCTCGACTCTGTTTGAAATCTCTCAGCCACTGAAACTATTGTCTCATTCTTCTCCTCCCCCTTTTGGTCAAGAAGGCTTTTTCAATCCCTTGATTATGGGTCCTGGCTCATCTTGGGATTTCTGTCCCATGTTGCCAGGAAAATTTACACCCCTGGGAGTCATGTCCCACATAGTGGGGAGAGCAATGAGTTCACTTGCCATGTTGGCTTAGAGAGAGAGGCCACATCTGAGCAACAAAAGAGGTTCTCTAGGGATGACTCTTAGACCTAATTTTAAGTAGGCTTAGCCATTGTGTTAGTTAGATTCAGTTGTCAACTTGGCCAGGTGAGCATACCTAGTTCTGTTGCTGCGGACACAAGCCAATGGTACGTGAATCTCTTCTGTTGCTAATTACATCTGCAGTCGGCTAGGAGGCGTTTCTGCTGCAATGAGTGACGTTTGACTTAATTGGCTGGTGCTTAAATGAGAGAACGCAATGTAGCACAGCCTAAGCAGCTCGGCATTCCTCATCTCAGCACTTGCAGCTCAGCCCAGGCCTTTGGAGATGCAGAAAGAAGTCACCCCGGGGAAAGTTGTTGGAACCCAGGGGCCTGGAGAGAAGACCAGCAGAGACCATCGTGTGCCTTCCACGTAAGAAAGAACCTCAGTGGAAAGTTAGCTGCCTTTCCTCTGAAGAACCAACAAAATAAATCCCCTTTTATTAAAAGCCAATCCATCTCTGGTGTGATGCATTCCAGCAGCTAGCAAACTAGAAACCATCCTTTGCAGTATTAAGTTTCATAGGGGCGAACCCGAAGATTGAGGGCTCACCCTGTTGTTAAATTCCCTTTTAAAAAGCCATTCCATTTCTGGTATATTGCATTCTGGCAGCTTAAAAAACTAAAACAGAAAGGAAGAAGTAAAATTAATTCATGTTGCAGATGACATGATTATATACATAGAAAACCATAAAGCTCCCATATGCAAAAGTTTTAGAGTTAGTAAACGGACTCAGCAAAATGGCAAATTCAAGATCAACACATAAAAATCAGTTGCATTTCTGTACACTAGCAATGAAGAATGAGAAAAAGAAAGTAAGAAAATAACTTCATTTATAAAAGTATCAAAAGGAATAAAATACTTAGGAATAAATTTAACCAGGAGGCTGTACTAGTTTGAAAGGATTATGTGCCCTAGAAAAGCCATGTTTTAATCCTGATCCATCTTGTGGGAGTGACCATTTCTATTAGTTTCTATTCAGTACTGTAGGTTGGAAATTTGATTAGAGTATCTCCACGGAGATGTGACACACCCAGTTGTGGGTATTAAGCTTTGATTAGAGGGAGATGTGACTCCATCCATTCCAGGTGGGTCTTTACTGGAACTACTTTACTGGAATCCTTTAAAAGAAGAAACATTTTGGAGACAGCCACAAGAACCATGAGAGACCATGCAGCCAGAGACCTTTGGAGATGAAGAAGGAATTTGCCCCTGGGGGAGCTTCATGAAACAAGAAGCCTGGGGGGAGAGCTAGCAGATGTTGCCATGTTCACCATGTGCATTTCCAGTTGAAACCCTGCACTTGATCAGCCTTTCTTGAGTAAAGGTAACTTCTTGTTGGTGTCTTAATTTGCACATTTTTATAGACTTGCTTTAATTAGGACATTTTCACAGGCTTAGACTGTAAACTTGCAACTTAATAAATTCCCTCTTAAAAGCCATTCCATTTCTGGTATATCACATTCTGGCAGCTCGCAAACCAGAACAGAAGCAAAAGACCTGAACACTGAAAACCACAAAACATTATGGGGAAAACTTATGGAAGACCTAAATAAGTGGAGAGATGGCCCATGTTCATTCTTTGGCAGACAGTATTGTTAAGATGATAATACTACACAAATCAGTCTACAGATTTAATACAATCTCTATAAAAATCCCAATGGTGCTTTTTGCAAATATAGAAAAAAAATCTTAAAATTTATACGGAATTTAAGGGATCCCTGAATAGTCAAAACTATCTTGAAAAGAAGAACAATGTTGGAGAACTCACATATTCCTGATTTCAAAACTTACAACAAAGTTACAGACCCAAGACAGTGTGGTACTGTCATAAGGATAGACATATTTAACAATGAAATAGAATTGAGAGTTCAGAAAGAACCCACACAACAACAGTCAACTGATTTTAAACAAGGTTTCCCAGTGCATCAATGGGGGTAATAACAGTCTCTTCAACAAACAATGCCAAGAAAACTGGATAGCTACACAACTACATTCAAAAGAATGAAATCAGACCCCTACCTCACACCATATGCAAAAATTAACTCAAAATGAATCAATAATATAGATATAAGAGCTAAAACCATAAAACTTTTACACCAAAATATAGGGGGAAATCTTCATGAACTTGGATTTGGTAATAGGTTCTTAGATATGACACCAAAAGCCCAAGCAAAGAAATTGGACTTTATCAAAATAAAAAACTTTTTGCAGCAAAGGACACTATCAAGAGTGAAAAGACAGCCCACATAATGGAAGGGAGTAGTTGCAAATTGTATATATGGTATGGATTTAATATCTAGAATATATAAACAACTATTTCAAAAGACAGCCAAGTCAATTTAAAAATGGGTGAAGGTCTTGAGTTGACACTTGTAAAAATTTATTTATTAATTAAAAAATAAAGAAACAAAATAAAACAACATACATAATCAGTAATTCACAATATCATCACTTAGTTGCATATTCATCATTTATTAGAACATTTGCATTAATTCAGAAAAAGAAAGAAAAAAACAATAGAAAAAGAAATAAAACAAACACAGAAAAGAGAAAAAGAAAAAAAAAGATTATACCTATCATACCCCTTACCCCTCACTTTCATTGATCACTAGCATTTCAAACTAAATTTATTTTAGCATTTGTTCCCCCTATTATTTATTTTTATTCCATATGTTCTACTCCTTTGTTGACAAGATAGATAAAAGGAGCATCAGACACAAGGTTTTTACAATCACACAGTCACAATGTGACAGCTGTATCATTATTCAATCATCCTCAGGAAACATGGCTACTGGAACACAGTTCTACATTTTCAGGCAGTTCCCTCCAGCCTCTCCATTACATCTTGAATAACAAGATGATATCTACTTGGGTGGGCCACGGTGGCTCAGCAGGTAAGAATGCTTGCCTGCCATGCCCGAGGACCCGGGTTCAATTCCTGGTGCCGGCCCATGTAAAAAAAAAAAAAAGAAAGAAAAAAGATGATATCTACTTGATGCATAAGAATAACCTCCAGGATAACCTATCAACTCTGTTTGGAATCTCTCAGCCATTGACACTTTGTCTCATTTCCCTCTTCCCCCTTTTGGTCGAGAAGGTTTTCTCAATCCCTTGATGCTAAGTCTCAGCTCATTCTAGGGTTTTTCTCAATCCCTTGATGCTGAGTCTCCATTCATTCCAAGATCTCTGTCCCATGTTGCCAGGAAGGTTCACACCCCTGGGAGTCATGTCCCACGTAGAGAGGGGTAGGGTAGTGAGACTGCTCGTTGTGTTGGCTGGAGAGAGAGGCCACATCTGAGCAACAAAAGAGGATCTCTTGGGGGTGACTCTTAGGCCTAAATTTTAAGTAGACTTGACCTATCCTTTGCGGGGTTAAGTTTCATATGAACAAACCCCAAGACTGGGGGCTCTGCCTATAGCTTTGGTTGTCCACACTGCTTGTGAGAATATCAAGAATTCAGCTTGGGGAAGTTGAATTTCTCCCTGTTCTCACCACTCCCCGAAGGGGGGTTTGCAGATACTTTTCCACTCACTGATCGAATCACTCTGGGATTCATCAGGGCATCACTCTGGACAAACCAGCAAAATCTCATGTCCTACCTGAGATTTCAAGTACTTATGGTGTTCAATCAAACTATCTACATAAGTTATATTAGGAAATGCACCAGTCAAAATATAAATTTTGTAACAAATAAAAATTTTTTGCTTTAGTCTCACACAAAAGGTGACATTTTAAAATATTAATTACCATCTATTTTCAGTACCCTGCAATAATGACATTCCTTGAATTGACACTTTTACAAAGAAATGTACAAATGGCCGATATGCTCATGAAAAGATGCTCAACATCATTAGTCAACAGGGAAATGCAAACCAACACCACAATACAATACCAGTTCACATCTACAAGGATGGTTATTATTAAAAACACAACAATAGATAATATATGTTGAAAATGTAGAGAAAGTGGAATCCTGGTACATTGCTGATGGGAATGTAAAATGGTACAGTTGCTGTGGAAAACTTTGGTGGGCTTTCAAAACGTTAAACAGAGAATTACCATATGTGCTTGTTTGAAGCTATTATGGACTCCAGAAAAGCCATGTTTTAAATCCTGATCTAATCACATAGGCCAGCTGCTTCTTTTATTCCTGATTCAATAATGTACTGCAGAAACTTTTGATTAGATTATATCTCATTAGATGTGACATGCCCAATTGAGGGTGTGACCTTTTGATTAGATGGAGATGTGACTCTGCATCTTCAAAGTGGGTCTTGATTAGTTTAGTGGAATCCTTTAAATGGGGAAACATTTTGGAGAAAGCTTAGAGCCAATGTAGATGCTTGGAGAACAGTTATTTCAGAGAAATGAATGTTTGGAGGTGCTTGGAGTGCCTACAGAGAGAGAAGATGCCTAGATACAGGCAGAGCCCAGCAGATGTCGCCAGGTATGCTCCCATGAGATACTAAGCAAAACCAAACCCAGAGTTGTAAGTGAAGGCCCAGATGCTTAAAAAGGAACTACTGGCATCAGAAGCTGGAAACCACGAACCAGGAACAAGAACTAGCAGATGCCAGTCACGTGGCATCCCAGCTGACAGAGGTGTTCCAGATGGCATCAGCCTTTCTTAAGTAAAAGTAATCTCTTATTGGTGCCTTAATTTGGACATTTTCACTTCCTCAGGACTGTAAACTTCTAACTTATTAAATCCACTTTTTAAAAGCTATCCCATTTCTGGCATATTGCATTCTGGCAGCTTAACAAACTAATCCACCATATGGCCTGGCAATTCCACTTGTAGATATATATCCAAAAAAATTGAAAGCAGAGACTTAAACAGATAGTTGTGCACTTATGTTAATAATGGCATTATTCAAATAGTGGACAGGTGACAGGTGATAACAACCCAAGTGTCCATTGTCAGATGAATAGTTAAATAAATATGGTATATACATATAATGGAATATTATTTCAGCCATAAAAAAGAATGAAGTTCATATACATGTTACAACCTTGAACACATTATGCTATGTGAAATAAGTCAGACACAAAAAGACAAAATATAGTATGATTCCACTTATATGAAATATCTGGAATAAACTTAATTCAGAGACTGAAAGTAGATTAAAAGTATCAGGGGGCTGGGTGGAAGGGGGAATGGAGGGTTACTGTTTAATGGGCACAAAATTTCTGTTTGGGTGATGAAAAAGTTTATGTAATGGATGGTGAAGACAGTAGCACAACATTGTGACAGTAAATAATGCCACTGAATTTAAAGTGATAAATTTCATTTTATATATATTTTATCACAATAAAAATAAATTTTAAAAATATATTAAAGCATTTAAAATACATAGTAAGTACAATATAAATGTTATTTATTATTATTAGAATAGCATACTGCTTTCAGGGAAAAAATGACAGGCCAAGGTGTCCTTAAACTTTTTGAAATGAAGGAAGGATTTTTTTTAAGTATTAAAATATCTACTTTTCCCTATCTTTCATTTTTCTGCTTCCCCCTTTGAATGCCAAGTTTCTTAACTGGGAAGGAGTAGAATCCTCTTCCTAAGGTTGAAATGTTTCAGGCAACGTACTTTCCCCACCATGATGTTTATGACATGTTATCACCAGGTGCTGCTCTTTTTTCAGGCTGGGAGACAACTAGAAGCTGAGCAGGCCTACAAGTACACAGTAAAGGTAAGATGCAGATGCATCTTTTTTGCATGGACTGCAAATTGCATTATATTAAGATCGGGAAACTGGGAGGAAGATACTGGTTTAATTCTGAGTTTTAGAGCATTTCATGATATGACTATTTTCCTAGAGGCTCTCATTACCATCTTTGCCATTATCATGGGGCTGCGAGGTTTGAAATAATAACTCACATATTACCATGGGGGATTTTTTAAAACCTTTATAGCGACAATATTGTTTAATGGAAAGACATCCAGTCTGAGAGTCAGTAGACCTAAGTCCAGGTTTTGCCATTAATTTACTGTGTTTACTTCTCTGGGCTTCATTTTCTTCATTTGTAAAATGAAGAGTATATTAATTTCCTAGGGTTGCCAAAACATACTACAACAAACTGGGTGGCATAAAATGACAGAAATATATTATCTCTCAGTTCAGGAAGCCAGAAGTTTAAATTAAGGTGTCAACAGAGTTGATTGTTCTGGGGGCTCTGAGGGAGAATCCATTCTCTGCTTCTGCTGGTTGCTGGCAATCCTTGGCATTCCTTGACTTTTAGACCCATAACTCCAGTCTTTGCTTCAGTCTTCACAAGTTGTTCTCTTTCTCTGTGTGTGTCCCTGTTTTCTCTTCTAATAAGAATACAATAACTGGATTAGGGCCCACCCTGATCCAGTATGACCTCATCTAAGTACATCTGCAAAGACCCTGTTTCCAAATAATGTCACATTCTGATGTTCCAAGTAGATAGGGATTTTGGGAGGAATATTACTGAACATAGTATAGAGTATTTGTTCTAACCAGGGGTAGCAAATGTCTTTTGCAAAGGGCAAGATAGTAAATATTTTAGGTTTCATGGGCAACTACTAAATGTTGCCATTATAGTACAAAGACAGCTATAGACAATATATAAATGAATGAGCATGGCTGTTCCAATAAAATTTTATTTACAGGTGGCAGGCTGGGTTAGCCTTAGTAACCTGTGGTCTATTCACTGATGAATTAAAAGTAATAGAGACTTGAAAGCCAGTGGCTTAAACAAATTAGGAGTTTCATTTTTCCCATCTGATGAGAAGTCCAAAATTGGGTACTGTAGCTTTACAATGTGAGTAAAGATCTAAACTTTTTTCTCTCTCTGCTACACCATTCACAGACTGGTTTCCATCCCTAATGTTTGTAAGATAGGTAATTTGCCTCCAGCCACCATATCCGTTTTTCACACAGGATAAAGAACAAAAAGGACAGTGGGGCCATGGCTAGCTATTTCAGCTCCCATTAATGAGCCTTCCAAGGCATCCCACTCTATGATGTTAGCTTACATTTTATTTGTGGCCATCCCAATTGGTGGCCACAGTTGGTGCACTATCTCTAGCTCCAAGGGAAGCAGAAAAATAAAGCTTTTAAGCTGGTTGCATTGCTGCCCTAAAAAAAAAAATTAAGATTGTATTAGTAAGAAAGGAGAGAATGGGTATTCAGTAGGCAACTGAATGTCTCTAATACTCATCTAGATTTCTAAAATTAAATTCATATCTAATATAAGTCTATTTTTCCTATGTTTTTGGCCCCTTTGTTACTTGCTGAATAGGGATACTACATATAAAATGGAGATATATAAGCCAGTATATGTTGGAAAATAACTTAAACCCTTTAACAAATATAAAAGTTATAAATGTTCTTACCGTTTCATGACTTTTCACAAATTGAACATATCCGTGAAACCAGGACCCATATTCTGAGGTCTTTTAATGAGGTTTCCGTGAAATAGGGAGTTTAGGAAGAAGAGTTCCTTCCCAAGGAACTTTTGTTCTTTGGCTGTGACCTCACAAACGGTCTCCAAGGCTACATGAGTGTGACAGATGTGACATGTATCCTTCCCCTTCTTCCATTCTTATGCAGCTGAAATTGAAAGATGAGGCTCTGCTTGCAGAGATCCATATGGTACAGGAGACAGTTGGCTTTGGAAATCCATCTTTCTGTCATCCTTCCAGTTGAAGAATTTTCTGTATGGGACTCTAATAAAGAGAACCTCTTTGCTTCCCAGAGAAGTTAAACTCTGAAGTTCCACCATTTGAAGCCTAGGACTGGAGAAGGAAAGAATTTTCACCATGAACAGAAGCCCACTCATATTTTCACTATGTTGTGGTTGACAATAAAAAAATGTAAATAAGAGAGTCAAAATTTATTAGTGTGTTCTGGAGTTAGTAAGGTATGCTAAATGGCTAGTGGGGTCAATGTATTAAGGCAAAAAGCACATTAGGCCCAAGTTCTTTGGAACCAATGATGAACAGAAAGCTGGAGAGGTTCTGACTTGAGGTGTATGTTCTGATACCCTCCAACCACGGATACCTTCATGGAATCCAAACCACAAGGGATCCATAAAAATCTGTTATACTGGATGCAAAACTGCCAACCACTGAGGCTGAACTCTAGGGCTAGAGATACCAAAGAAACCATATTTCACTACTGGCCTCTTGGATTGCGGCACAGGAAAGCTAGGAATAAGGATTTCTTTCTCTTTTATTTAAAGTATGATTGCTTTCATGGGGCGGGGGCGGAGAACAGGAGGGATGGTGAGAAGAAAGTTAAAAAGAGGATAAAATCCGCAGTCATTTATAGTTCTAGTCTCGGCCTCAAAAGCTAACTCTATTATAATGTCGTCTTGAGGAACCCGGGAGATATCCAGTTGCCTTCTCGGCTCCTCCGGCACTTTGTACTGATCTTACTTTGGTGTAAGCTCACCGTCTCCCCCGCCTAACTGTGAGCTTCCTGGGAGCAGGGGCAGCGCCCTTTCACCTGCGTTCTCAGCTATGCCTCAGATCTAAACGGTGCTCAAAAAACGTTTCAGAATGGATGGATCTGTAGTGCATTTGACCTTGTCTTAGTCACTCCTAGACTCCTCTCAACACCTAACACACCACTCAGGGATCCTAAGCGAGCGACGAATAGTTGCGCCCACTCGGCTCGTAAGGGCCCTCCTACAAACAAGCAAACCTTAGCTCGCCTCCCTTACTGGAGCTTAAAGCACCCTATGGACCGCCGCGTTGCATTATGGGAATATGGGGGCGAAAAGCGGAAGCGGCCGGACGAGCTGTCAGTCTACTTCCGTTCCGGAACAGGCGCGCGAACGTGGGTCTCCTGGCCGTAAGGTCACACATTCCGCGGCGCAGTTCTTCTGCGTGGGTGCCCCGCTTCAACCGAGATTTTAAAGCCCTGCGGGCAGCGGGAAGTTACAAAGCTTCAAGACCGGTGTAAGCCGGCTGCACCATGGTACAGCTCAGTGAGTGATCTAGGCGCCGCAAAATCTTGTGGGCTATCGCAGAGCCCCGGGGGTATGGGGCGAAATGGAACAGCGTTTTCCTAGGCGCTCTGGAGGCATTCTGAATCTGAACAGCCATGCTGTCTTACATTTGATCCTTTCCTTAGTCCCCCCCCTCCCCCTTTTAATCCTCTCCGAGGATTAAACACTGTGATACAGGAATCGATATTACAAACGAGGCACCCGAGATCCGAGAATTACAGGAATTGGACAAGGTCATAGAGCTAGTAAGGGCTAGCCTAGGATGAGTAGATTGGGGGATAAGAAGTTCATTTCTGGCTGGAGTGGATAAGACGTTTTTCACTAGGAAGATGGTATTTGAGCCGAATGGACAAGAACTGGTTGGAAGCAAGGCATCTCATTTTGTCCCTTTTGTGCCCTCGAGTCTTGTATCTTAACCAGTAATTTCTCTACAGCTGCCCTCCTCTGCAAAGCCTACCACGGGGGCCATCTAACCATCCGCCTTGCCTTGGGTGGCTGCACCAACAGACCTTTCTACCGCATTGTGGCTGCTCACAACAAGTGTCCCAGGGATGGCCGTTTTGTGGAGCAGCTGGGTTCCTATGATCCACTGCCCAACAGTCATGGAGAGAAACTCGTTGCCCTCAATCTGGAGAGGATCCGGCATTGGATTGGCTGTGGGGCCCACCTCTCTAAGCCTGTGGAAAAACTTCTGGGTAATTCAGCCCTGGTCTCATCTCATTGAGAGGATGTTAAGTTGGAGTCTGCCCTAGGTTGAGAATGAAGAATGGTTTTCATTACCTAGAGGCTGCTTAGACTTGAGTGGGAGTTGAAGTTGTGATCTAATTTCCATTTTGAATCTGGAGTCCTCTTTTATGAGATTTTTTGGAGGACTTGGATTTTATGCTAAAGATGGAAATAGTGTGTCTTGAACGGCCATCTTTGTGCTTACTGTTTTTACAAAGAAGAAAAATAGTGTTAGGAAGAGGACAACCTCCATTGTCTCCTTGCAGCCTTGCTGTAAATGGGTGTCAGGGCTGGGGGAAAAGGTAGGACAGAATTTGGCTCTGGGTATGGTCCCTATTAGATCTCAGTTTAGTGAGGCAGAGTTCCTAGGAAACATTGGCTTTTACTGTGTTACAGTGAGTAAAATTCCTGTTGCTTTTAGGTCTTTCTGGCTTTTTCCCTCTGCATCCCATGATGATCACAAATGCTGAGAGACTACGAAGGAAACGGGCACGTCAAGTTCTCTTAGCTTCTCAGAAAATAGATACAGAGAATACAGAAGCAGAATCGAGCTGACTTCAGTGTGCATAGCAGTGGGAGCAACGTCACTACGGTCTTCTGAAAACACTTGTGCAGAGCTCTTAATTTTAATAGATTCAGAGGTCAATAAATGGAATTTTCTGAGTCACCTGTGCTCTTCTGGAAGCAGGAAGGGATTGTGGGTCTCTTATAGCCCTGGCCTGAGCACAGCCCAGGGAGAGAGACTTGTTCTTGTCTGATGTGGAGCTGGGTCTAGGAACAATTGCTCTTTTCAGCCTTGGTCTTGGGAAAGGTAGTTACTGTGGTGGGGAGGGAGTGATGTTGGAATTTTATGTTGGGCCTTAGATCTCTTGGATAACTTTACAGTTTACTGCCTTGCAAGAATACCCTGTTTCAAAGCTCCCAAACACAGGTCCATGGCCCATCCTAAATAATTCTTTCCTTTATCACTTGTGGTCATCCCACCAGTTCAAGAACACAGAAAGCAAGCTCATTGTTTTTGTAATTTGGGGTTTATATAATCTTGCTTGACATAACCTCCTGCAAAGTTAGTTTGATTATGAAAGTTGTTTGTGGGCTGAGTGATGGACTATTTTTTAGGATGAGAATCTGTGAGATAGTGAACACTGTATTGGACCTAAATACATCCTAGGCCCTTTACACACAAGGTTATTTATGTGGATTTAAAGTATCATTAGGGTAGATGGGAATATCTCCATTTTACAGATAGGAACACTTAGGTTCAAAGGTGGAAACTTGCCCAAGGCATGCAGTTAATACTGGGTTCAGCTAGGATTCCGGACCCACTGTGCCTACTTGAAAAACCCTTTCCAAGATATGTCATCTGTAGGGGACAAACTCGGCAATGACTTTACAAGACCTCATTTAGAAAGTCAGTGATAGAACCAGGTTTAGACATGAGTTTGATGATATAAATGATTACCAAAAAACCCCATAAGATAACACATTACCTGCTTCACCAGAACCACAGGATTCTACAACCACAAGCATGGGTAAGATGGTTTTAATATAGATTGAACTACAGATTTCAAATTCTGGCATAGACTAGGATATAGGAGATTTATTGAGGAGGTTCTCATTCTCTTTCAGTGTACCAACCTACTTTTTACTCTTTGAGTTTTATATTCTGAGAATAACCAGCCACCTCAAATTCTGGAGTCATCAAGGCTCTGCTAGCATGAAGTTGTTGGCCACCCCTTGCTTTGAGGAGACTGAAGCCAGGACAGGCTCAGAGGAATTGGTATTATCTGGGTTTGATCTTGGATCTGGGAAAGAAATGATTTGAAAACCATGGCAATGCTGACAAGATATTAATCTGCTGTGGAGGGTATTGAAGGTCCCTGGAGAAATATTAATTTGTGGAACAGAGGAGATTGTGATTCTGCAAAGTGCTGACCCCTGACTAGGGGAACTGATAAGAAATAGTCTGGGTAAAGTATTATTTTTATTTTCTGCCAACTTGAATATCCACCTTACCCTCTTAACATACACTTTTTGCGAGTTTGACCTCTTCCCTGATTCCCCAATTTTTCTTCTGCCCTACCCTTGCTTTGGATTACTGGCCCAAATTTCTCACCATCTTGGATAATTGCACCAGTTTATCTTGCTAGCTTCTCAAATTCAATATGTTCACACCCAGGTGTATACTTTAGAAAGCTTTAAAAAGAAGATAAAGGCCTTTGCTACAGGTAGCTTCTATTTTTATTAAGATAAGGATTCAGGTTCTGTTACCTCCACCAATGTGGGAGGTAACTCAGGGGCTGGAAGGTAAGTGGGAATGATTCTATAATAAACGCCAAATCCATAAATCCTTTCAGATAGAGTGTAAAACTTTAGATTGGTGTTTTGTGGATTTTAAATTAGGGTTTTTCTTGTAGAGTTCAAGGGAAAGTACTCCAGCAGTCCCAAAATTATTTGGGCCTACAGCACTAGTACCCCTGCTATCAGGATAATCTTTGGAAGAGGAAAAATCTACTTACCGTTTAGGTTGAGTCGTATGAAATTGCCAAAGGCCGAACTTAAGATTGTTTTTTACTTAAAAAAAGAAAAAAGTTACAAGAAATCCCGGCAATTTAATAGGTTCAACCTAATAGGTATGCATTGCTTATATTGAGTAAGCTTCTGCGCCAAACTGGGGAGAAGACAGACGCGAGATTTCCAGTGAAAGGTGAGGGAAGCGGCGCAGGAGAGGATGTGGCGGGACCCGGGTTACATTTGGTTTACCAGCAGAGAGGCATTCCCCGAAATCCCCTCCCACGAACGGACCATATCCCTCCGGGAGCGAGTAGGCTTTAGGCGAGTCCACCCCGCAAACGCCGGCCTGGCCACGCCCCTTTTGCGGCCGTCGTCAAGCGTGGCGTCGTTCCGCGACCCTGCCCCTTACCCCGTTTCTGGTGACGCGAGCGTTTTGCGCGGGAAAAGGAAGCCGTCCTGGGCCGTAACTAAGACCGGCGGTTTTCACTAAGCTCTGCCGGCTTCCGCCCAGTGCCTAGCATGGGGCTGTTGGACCTGTGCGAGGAAGTGTTCGGCACAACCGACCTCTACCGGGTGCTGAGCGTGCGGCGTGAGGCGTCGGACAGCGAGATCCGGCGTGGCTACCACAGGGTGTCCCTGCAGGTGCACCCAGACCGGGTGGGCGAGGGCGACAAGGAGGACGCCACCCGCCGCTTCCAGGTACACGGGCCCCCGCGTGGAGGTGGATGGGTCTCCCTGGCCTCTCCCGACTGTCTGGCCACCTGGCCCCACCCGGAGGGAGTGCGCTGATTCTGTAGTTTTCGCGGCGCTGCTTCTGTAGGAAGTAGCGGGGGCGATTCTGAGATGCTTTTTTTTTTCCCCGGCAGATCCTCGGAAAAGTCTATTCGGTTCTCAGTGACAAAGAGCAGAGAGCAGTATACGATGAGCACGGAACAGTGGACGAGGACTCTGCTGTGCTCAATCAAGACAGGGACTGGGAAGCGTATTGGAGGTTACTCTTCAAAAAAGTAGGGAACTTGAGGTTTTGACAGTTCCTATCATTCATTCAACGAACGTTTATTGAATTCCTCTTAAGACCTTGCATTTTTCGTTAATTCCGTAGGAATGAGTAATTTGAGTTTGGCCTCAAGATACATATACTTACTGGAATGGGCCTTTAGTTTCCTGTTGATTGTTGCAGTGGAAAGGGGAAGATTTTTTTTTATTATTATTTTCAGGATGTGCTTTATATTTACATATCCAAATGCAAGCCTTGAAATGTTTTTCCGGGTCTCTTCCCACCTTTGGAAACTTCATTAAAATTTTCCTGTTACTAGTTTAGCAGTTTTCAAAGCTGAACTAGGGAGCACTTTGGAAAAGCTTAGGCATAGAAAGTTTGGTCCCTCCCAATAATTTTGGCTTATGTAATTGCCATATTTGTGAAGAAACATCGACACCTAGATTTTTAGTTTTAGTAGTATAACTTTTATTTTTAAAAAATTTCCAGAATTAAATCTTATTTCTCTTATTTAGATATCTCTAGAGGACATTCAGGCTTTTGAAAAAGCATACAAAGGTTCTGAAGAAGAGCTCACTGATATTAAACAGGCCTATCTGGACTTCAAGGGCGACATGGACCAGATTATGGAGTCTGTGCTGTGTGTGCAGTACACAGAGGAACCCAGAATAAGGAACATTATTCAGCAAGCCATTGACACTGGAGAGGTGCCATCCTATAAAGCCTTTGTCAGAGAATCGAAGCAAAAGATGAATGCAAGGAAAAGGAGGGTAAGATTTTGAATGCTGTTGTTTGCATCTTGCCAGCTTCCAAAAAAGATTTGAGGATTGTATTAGTCAGGATTCTCCAGGGAAACAGAACCAACAGGAGATATCTGTAAATATGAGAGGATATACAAGTGTCTCACACAACTGTGGGTATGCACAAGTCCAAATTCCATAAGGCAGGCTGCAAACTGGTAACTTTGAATGAATTCGCCAGGAAAGCTGGCTGCCTGAAGTAGAGACAGAAGTCATCACCTCTCCCTTAAAAGCCTTCAGATGATTGGATTAAATGTCTCATTTCAGAAGACATTCCTCTTAGTTGATCCTGGATGTAATCAGCTGTAGATGCAGTCAACTTACTGATGCTTTAAGTTCACAAAATGTCCTTATAGTAATGGTTAGGCCAGTGTGATTTGACCAGACAACTGGACACCGTCACCTGACACATGAACCTAACCATTTACAAGGATATTTACAATAATGGAAATATATACAAAACTACTGAAATAAGGATAAGGGTTAACTTGTTACATAGTTCTCATCTAATAAAATGAGCATGCTAGAGAAGCTTTTTTCCTAGTTTGTTGTGCTCAAGAGAGTTTACTGTATGGGCTGTTTAAATAATATCATCTTGAAGTGACCCTGAAATGTTCTTCATATGGCCAGGGGGCGCAGCATGGGAAAGTTGCTGAAGGTCAGATGGAGTTATATAGGAGGGAGTAAATTCAAGGTAGCAAATATTTGTGTGTCTCGTCTTTTGGGAAGTATTGCTTTGGACTGGTACTGAAGTAACCATTGCCTTAACCTGGCTTTCTTAATAGCAGCTCCATCCACAGCAGACTTTAAGGCTTTAGATCTTTGGTGGGTACCCCCAAGAGTGTTTATTGTGTGTGGCTGAATGCAGGGGGAGAGGGTGAGTCTGCAGCTTTTAGATACAAGATACATATGAGGTAAAGCTGAATTTTTTTAAGGGAGGAGGTGGGGTTTTGGGGTGGAAATTTTAAGGGCCTGACATGCCTAGATAAAGGGCTGTGCCTTATGTTGGTGAGTTCCAGGGAGAATTGGAATGTATGTAAAGATCATCATTTGCCTCAAAGGCTAGATTTGTTTAGACTGAAGCTAATAGTTTATCTAAGTTGGTAATCATTTTTTTCAGGTGAAAATGAGCACAGTTGTACTCAATAATAGCATATCAGCTTGAGAAATTTTCCCTTACAGTTTGAGTGTTGAAATGGCATAGTTTAGACTCTCCAGCAAATTTAGGAACATGGGGCGTTGGGAGGCAGAATTTAGGGAGATAATTCACATTCAAGGACCTTAAATAAAAGATAGAAGCTGTATTTTTATTGGGATAACAAGGTCCTAATGTATGATCATTCCTAGTATTTATTGTTACTTAGAAAATTTGCTAGGGGGTTGGGCCTCTTAATCATACTTGTTGCCTTAAAGAAAACAAACTTATTTACCTTTCCAAAGGAGTTCTTGTGATATTGGGGAAAGAATGCTCTAGCAAAAACTGGCAGAATGAATGTGGCTTTGAAATTTAAAACTGAGTTTGAAAATGTTTCTTCTGAAACTCAGGAGAAAGAATTTTAAACCAGGGTTGCTGCTGCCAATCATATGTGGTAAATTAAGTTTCTAGAGGAGGAATCTTAAAGTGTCTGTATCTTGGCAATACTTTTGAGGGATTCTTAGCTAAGTGGCTTTTCTCACATTTTGCCTTCCTTTTTATTACCATGTGGTTTATGACTACCAAAGTTCTAATGGACCCTGTTGCAAGTAGAGGAAGGAAAAACTTAGAAATGCTAATTGGAATCAGTGGATCTACTGTTTACTGTCAGCAGTATTTATGTAACTTTATTTCTTTGAATCTGTTAATATAATCCCACATTGGAATGGATTTTAGTCTCGAAGATTTGCTTTTAGGAAAGTGTATTTTAAGCATTTTATAGGTTACTTTGGAGTCTCATGTGAGTTTCCATTTCAGGCTCAGGAAGAGGCTAAAGAAGCAGAAATGAGCAGGAAGGAGTTGGGGCTTGATCAAGGGGTGGATAACCTGAAAGCAGTCATTCAGGTAATCTTGGCATGTTGTCTATGAAGGTTATATACCATTTTCTGATTCCGGTTGCTAATATTTTCTTTGGAGTGTATATATAGTGTTACGGGTTTCTTTTTGTTTTCATTTTTTTAAAGATAAAATTCAATGTCATATTTTTATCCTTTTGAGTTGTGCAATTCAGTGGTTTTTTTTTAGTATATTCACAAAGTTCTACAACAATCACTATTAATTCCAGAATATTTTTTCATCACCCCCCCCCCCCCCGCCAAAAAAAACCCCTATACCCATTAACAGTTACTTCCGTTCTCCCTTCCCCTCAGCCCCTGGTAACCATAATTTATTTTATGGATAGTGTTGTGTTTTGAAAGCCTGTGTTTTAATTTTTCAAACAGAGCAGACAAAAGGATCGGGAAAAGGAAATGGACAGTTTTCTGGCTCAGATGGAAGCAAAGTACTGCAAACCTATCAAAGGAGGTGGGAAGAAAACAGCTCTCAAGAAAGAAAAGAAATAATGGATTATTTTCCTCTTCAAAGGTCCTTATGCTAAAGGTACCTTTGTAGGCATTATGCAGTCAAGATTGAAGACAAAAGTCAACCCAGTCCCTGGGACAAATTGTCTTTCCAGGCTAAATTATTCAGATCAATTGTAAACCAAATAGAATCTGTCAGTCTGATTTTGGTATTTCCTAGAAATCACCTGACATTCTCTGAGGTCCTACATAAAGGAAATTGGTGGTGATAGTGAGGGAGGGTGCTATACTTTCTTGACAGCACTTGCTTCCATGGATACTCTGTAAATGGAACTCTATTTAAAATGTGGATCTGTTGCATACTGCCTTTAGCAGTTGTCATTTTGTCCACACAGGTGAGCTGCAAATATTCAAGATGATGATACACATGTATTAGAATAGGCACCCCATCTAGCTGGAACACCTTCAGAAACACTTGCTGAGTAACTGTCTACAGAATACTTGCCAGTTTGCCTTTAGTCTTAATGATCTTAAATAGACCTTTTTGCTCAACCAGGTGTATTCTATGCCTGAAATATAGGAGAAACAGGTAGTCACATTACTTCAGTCATTTTTTGTAAGACTTGTATATGATTAAATAAGCAAGTAAAAAATGTAAGTTCTGAAAGCTTTTTAAATGATCCCAGTGATAATTTATATGATCTAGAAAAAAAGATGAATGATACTTAGGTTGGATACAGAAGAACAAAGAAAAGTAGTCTCAGCATTATACTACACGCACCAGTTTAAATACCATAAAGAGATGTGCTTGGAATCCTGCCTCTAACTGCTGAATTTCATTAGACAGGTCACAGAGCTTGCCTGAACTTCTCTCTTTATCTATAAAGAAGATGAGGTAGATGGGCTAAGTGACTTCTAAGAGGCCCTTCGACTCTTTGAAAGGAAACATATCTTGAGCCACTGGTTTATGATAATGCACTCATGGCACTGGTTTGTGAAAATGGTATACAAAATTTCACTTAATATTTAGTTGAGTAGGTATGTATTCATTGGAATATTTTAAAAACTTTTAGGGACTGTTCAACTTAAAATTTCTGATTTATATATAGATATATTCAATACCATATACATAAAACAAGTCATCTCTTGGTACTGTGCTTTATGTACCATAACTTGTCTGAGGTAAGCACATGACATGTTTTCAGTTTCTGATTACAACAGATTAAAAAATATTCTTTAATGTATTAAAAATATAAATTTAATGCAGCTTTTTTGAAGCATCTGTCTTTTCTATATGATAGCATTGGAATACCTACATATAATAAAAACATTGTCCCAATTTATGATCACTTGAAATTATCTACTCTAAAGATTGACAGTAAGATCTAAATCCAGTATGATAATTAAAATTAATATTCAGTGAAATTTAAGCTATTGCTGCACTCATGAGTGCCCTCAGGAAAAGGTCTGTGGTAAAGTGAGAAGAATGCCGGAAGACTCCTAGCACTCTTAACTGACACAAAGCCATTTATTATAGGATATGTCTATGCTGGACTGCTAGGTTTTCTTAAAATTTTAAAGATTTGTACATTGGTGGCTTAATAGCAATATTCTATTCTAAGTATTCTTTACTTTCTTGGTGCTGCCAGAGAAAATTTGGCAAGTTGAGTTTAATACATGGGAAAAATGTGACCAGTAAGATACTTGTTTTGTTTTGGCATGGGCAGGCTCTGGGAATCGAACCCAGGTCTCCAGCTCAGCAGGTAAGAATTCTTGCCCCTGAGCCACCACTGCCTGCTCTGACAAGTAAGATGTTTGAAGAAAAAAAATCAACATAGCATGAAATTGACCAGGCAATGTGAGGTTGAGCTGTCCTATCTGGAAAAATATATTCAGTATAATTTATTATGTAAGTTATTTTACACTGATGTCCACATTTATGTCTTTGGTTACTCCTTCCATGTTGACATCTATCTGCCTACAGGATTGGACAATTAAACAAAGCTTTAGGAATGACATCTTTTTGATGAGTAGCTCACATTTTTTAAAGCACTAGATCCTAAAAATGATTTGACTTAAAATTAAAACTAAATACCACTTCCCAGAAATTAATACAAGCAGCATTCTGAAGCCAATGATGTTATTAATCATTTGTTGTTTTCTTGTATATATATAGCCTTGTAGAATCCTATGATGATTGGACTGATCATTGTTAACAGAGAACAGGAGCAGGATTTAGGGTAATTATTCACTGTTCCATCTTTGAGTATAAATTCCTGTCTAGTGGAATAGGTTAACTTATGCTGAAAGAAGATAGATAGGAGAGCTAGAAACAATACCCATGTAGTCTTTGGCAAGTAGTCTGTTCTGTTTCTCTCAGTCCGTTGTACCAGAACAACTCTTCATAAAGATGGTTTCAAGTTATTTCTTTTAGACAAGCTCTGTACTTGTGAGATAACTGAACACTGATTCATGAAATCTTCAAACGTGCCAGCAGTAGCCCGATGCCAGGTTCTTCTCATTTGCCCTATGGTCCATGCCTGGTTTTAGAAACTGGTCCACCTCTGCTTTGAGATTTTGTAGACCCATGTAACTGAGGACCTTTCAGACAAAGATGATATCATGAGTAACATTAGTAGGCATTTTAGGTTTGGTAACCTCAAGTTCATTATCTAAGGGCTTTTTTTTAATCCATTTATCAGCTGGACTTTAAATTTGGAGCCTGGGACAAAGTAGTAAAGTATATATTTACCAAGGCAATTAGAAACATTTTTTATATTTTTTTTCATGTAAAAATAAATAAGCTTTATTCTGAAGATAGGAAAGCAGTAATCTTGTGTTGCAGAAGAGCCCAGTAGGTAAAAATGACTAAGAAGTTATCTGTTTCATTTAGATATTATTTTTGTATTATATGTAGCTACCCCTGACCATTTACATGACTGAATGTCATAACTATAACTTAGAGGCAGCATTCCTTCCAGGACGAATCAGGACAAAAGAATTCAAAGATAACCAAATAATGCTGCCAGGATATAAATTAAGAGAATTCCCTTGGGCTATAAAGATGAATTGTTTAATTGTATCATGAATAGTAAACATTTCAACTATCCAGTACTTAGAAATTTCATCTTCAGCATAATGAGAATGTCCCTGATGGTGGTGAGAATACCATTCACAGGACAATTAAGACATCCCTAGATTTTCTCCCCTCATTTCTATATTTATAAAGTCTATGGAGAATAATTTAGAGATCAAAAAGGAGTCACTGGGTAGAATGAGACTCCAAGCATATCCTGATGTTTTAGAACTTATTTTTTTTACCTTTGTGTAATAGGTGAACCTGTAAAGCAATTTACTCCATATTCACAATTTCTAGTGTGGATATTGCCAAGATAATAAAATCCATATCATGTTCTTGAAAGATATTTTGAATGTTACGAAAATTACTTTTTTGGTTTAAAAAAAAAATTGAAATGTACTATTTACTTACCCTGCCGGAGTAGTGAGAGCCATGTGATCTGAGAAAACAGCAGAAATCTGGAGCTTTTTGGCTCTAAACAGTATAGTTATTGTTCTATTTTTTGTTATACCCCATTTTCCAAAATGAATTTGAAATGATTTACAAAGATGTTGGAAAACAAAATAAATAGGAGAAGTCAGGAAGAAAACTCAGTATAGAAAAAGTAAGATAAAGTGGACTCTTAGCATATTTGTACGATAGTAGAATAAAAGCCATGGCCCCATTAGTACCTGCAGATCCCCTACCAGGTCGGGCCTGTTGAGGATACTCAATGGTGTAGGAATGCTGACACTGTTTATCTGGCTAGAAGAGAAAAGAAAAAGATAGAGACTTATAATGTGATCTTCCAAAGAATAATACTTTAGTTATTTTTACAAGGGCAAACCTTGAAATTTGACAGTAATGTTAGAAGCCATTATCTGACACTCTAAGAGATTTGAGTGTACTCTGTTGAATTCAGGGTAGGAAATCCAAGATAGAGGCCCACAAAGCCATTTGCTACTTTGTGAAAATTGTAAATTCTACAACCTTATTAATGGCCATTCAGTTAGTTTCCCAAGGGAGTATTATCTGATTTCTTTTTTATTGTTTGCTGTTTTAAGATGGAACCAGCCTTTTTAGCAATATTGAAACATCTATGATTTTTAAAAAATTATTAATTTTAATTGATATATATTATATATTCCCATACCATGAAATTATCCAAAGTGTACAATCCTTGGTTCACAATATCATCATATACCTGTGCGTTTATCATCACAATCAATATTTTTTTTCTTTTTTTGGAAAAATAACATATGCAAAAAAGCAATAAATTTCAAAGCATAGCACAACAATTAGTTGTAGAACAGATTTCAGATTTTGGTATGGGTTTCAGTTCCACAATTTTAGGTTTTTACTTCTAGCTGCTCTAAGGTACTGGAGACTAAAAGAAATATCAATATCATGATTTAGCAATCATACTCGTTTGTTAAACCCTGCCTTCTCTGTATAACACCACCATCACCTTTGATCTTTTTCCCACTCTTTAAGGGTATTTGGGCTATGTGCTTTCTAACTTTTTCATGTTGGAACCTGGGTCTTCTGCATGGCAGGCAAGAATTCTACCACTGTCCATTTACTTTTTTAGCTTTATGAGACTCAAAACATTTCAAAATCGCTTCAAGGAATTTAAAGATAATTACTAAAATATTAAAATGCAGATATCCCCAAAGAGCTTTAAATGTCATCCTGTAGGACTTCTGAAATAAAAACCATCAGTTCCCTATCAGGACACTGGAATCAAGATATTTCAGAAATTTGAAAGAACCTTAAAAATATTTTCTGGTGGTTCTGTGCACAACCCCCCCCCCCCCCCCCCCCCCCGCATATTCTAGATCAGGGGTCAGCACACTTATTTTTCTAAAGGGCCAGTAAATATTTCAGGTGTTGTGGACCACATAGTCATTGCAACTACTCAACTCTCTTGAAGGTTTTAGCCTAAAAGGCATCATAGACAGTACATAAACAAATGAGTAAAGCTCTGTGTTCCGATAAAACATTTACAGAAATAGGCAGTAGGCCAAATGACCTGTGAACTGTAGTTTCCTGACCCCTATTCTAGATGAGAATACTAAGAAGCAGAGTGGAGCTAGTCTGGCAGTGCCAGATCCAGGATTCAGATTATATTGATCATTGATTACTTTGATCATCTCTTTTTATGACAGCAAATTGGGAGAGAAATGGCTAAGTACAATTTATTATTACTCTTGTAGACATTTGAAAAAGAAGAAACTTTGAAGTGTATCCATGTGTTCAGTTTTATTCCCAAGGCAACCAAAATTTAAATTTTGGATATGAAAAGAACCTAGCCTTTAAAATATACTCATGAAACATTGCCAAACAAATGTCCTAAGTCAAATTATGAAAAGACAAATTCAATAGACTTTCTCAAATTTTCTAGGGTTCATACTGAATAATAATCAGAAAAGCTCACATTTCCCTATTTACCTATTTCCCTTATTTTGGATGTGCCTTCCCCTAGAGTAAGCCCTTACAGTCCCATTCATTAATTATTCTCACTCTTCTAGTAAAGAGAAGATTGTACAGTGCTTTAGGCTGGCATGCTACCATCCTGAAGACTGATATGGGCCCAGGCCCTGATTCCCAGGTGCTAAGTGTGGCCCCAGTCATTTTTCCAGCTTTCTGTGCCATGCTGCTAAAAAGCAAATGAGGCAGGCAGAGGTCTTCCAAACAATTTTTTTTCTATTACTTGCTTAAAAGTAAAAGGGCTAGTAAATGTACAGTAAATAAATACCAGCATTTCAAATGCCAGTGAAAAAAATGAAAGTCCTAATTCACCCATCTATAAGTCCAAATCATAATCTGTTACTACTTTTGGTATTGCAAGCAGGGTTGAAGAATGAAGTGCTTAATTGGTATGCTCTGGAGTTTAACTTTTCTTTTTTTTTTGCTTGTGCCCAGAAATAGATACCCAGACTTGCTTAGAATTTATAGTTTATGTTATGTATAAGGCACTTTACCAACAAAAGAATCCCCAGTGCTTTAGTAAGCAGCAGGGACCGGTCAGAATATCAAGAAAATGTATTTAGAACACTGTTATTATCATTTGAACCTCAACTTTTATTCTTGGAACTGACTAAACCCTGTATGTAAAATACTGAATTTCCCAAACTTTTTTTGTTTGTTTTGCCCATTTCTTTCCATAACTATTAAGCCCATAGAAGTATGTCTCTACCAAAAATGACTGAGTTGTGTTGGGCCTGGAGAAGAAATCTGGTAAAAGGAGCCTCTCCGGGGGCTGCTGATGCTTAGGTTCATCCACCACCGCACTTCGAGCCCGACTGGAATCGCCATAGGATTTCTTCAGAAGAAAGAAAAGTTACAGAGAGAGTTAACTTTTTGTAATGGAAGTGGTGCATTCCCTACATAAACCCTGGAAGGTATAGTAACTGCACACCAAGCTGCTCTGATTCCACTGTCATAAATTAGAGTCCACTTTAGAATTTGGACAGATTTCAAGGCCAGAGGGTATATCCCAGAGAATTACTGCCCATGGGGGTTTTGTAGCAAGCACATGAAAGGGAATTGAAACAGACATACCTGTGACCCCACAGTGCTCACGTATTCCACCTCTGTGGTGCCAATAGGTGGCAGCAGATTATTTCGACTCAGGGGCATTGGTGAGGGAGAGGAAAACGAGTTGACTGCCACTGGGCTGCAGATCCTACCAGCAAACACCAAGATATGTAAGCATCAAATTAAAACAACACAAGCAAATTGATTAGAACTCTTTCATACTCTAGAAGTATCAACTTTGAAAAAGGTTTCATCAGGGGATGAGAGATTATACATCAAGACCGCTCATCCCCAAATGAATAGATAATGCATCTATCCATATCAGTTAACATAAGGTAGTGAGCAGATGAGAACACTAGTGGCCTGACAAACATTTCTGGTGGCTTTGGATGTCCCTTTTGATGATTCCTAAATTATAACAAGGAATTGGAAAATCAAAATCAAGAAATAACATGTTGGGAGAGAAATATAACAATACATGTTTAACATAGAAACTGAATTTAAAACCCACTTGTGGCTTTGCTATCTCATAGCCTTGAGCATAGTCCTAGAAATCAGCTATCAAAAGCTAATGAAAGAATTTTATTTAAAAAGTTGGCTTCTAGGTACTTTTTGTACAATTAAACTCATTCGGAGATTTAAAGGAATGAAAGCTGGGGGGAGGGCATACTTTTAGTGTTGTTTCCTAAGAGCTAAGAGATATTTTTCCTGGTCTAAGCAACTACTTATCTGAGGTTTATAAGGTTTTCAGTGTCAGTGGAAAATGATCCCAAAGTTATAGAAAGACACTGGAGAATTTACTAGAATTTTGGAATGAATTCAATTTGTTCCCACTAAGCAAAATGCTTAATAAAATACATATATTCTCTATTCCTTTGGTAAATCCAAAGTATGTGGGTAGTAGCTAGTAATATACTAACCAACATTTTATTTGTAGAAATATAAATCTTTAACTAAATCAATAGTAAGATCCAATATCTGTATTTTATTAGAATTTAACCCCATTTTTTTTTCCTCTACTGGATTCAAAGCAATGTGAATATTTAATGATTAGTTTCCATGCATAGTTCTTTTTTTTTTAATATTTGAATTCGTGTCTATGTAAAAATTTTCCGTCATCGGTTTTACCATGGTTCTCAGAAATTCTGCTTTTGAAACCTACACTCGGGTTCCTCTGAAGATTTCTTCCACAGGTCTTGGAGTTCCTGCACGTGACTGGCTGGTGCCGATTGGATGAAGGGTACGTGGTGGGGGGTTTCGTCTCCTGGAGGACTGCACTATATATGACAGAGATGATGTACTTAGCTCCAGGGCACGATTTGGCCAATTTCGGGTACTGGACCCAGGCCTCATAAGTAGCTTGTCATCAAGATCTCTAGTGGCCAAATAAGAAACCAACAGTGTTATAAAGATCACTATGTACAGGGAGATAAGTCTCACAGGGTAAAAAAACTTTGGACTGTAAAATATTCAAAGGAGAAAAAAGCAAAAGGAAAACTTTTCAGTAAGTAACCTATTTTCCAGAAGGAAGTCTAACTTAGGCACAAGAATTTTTTCTTAAAAGTAGGCCATAATTTCAATTTTAAATATAAGTAATTTACTCAAATGGGCATTTAGGAAAACAACCCCATTTTTCACCTGCTGAAGGGTATCTTCTCCAAAATCCCTTCCAAAAATTTACCACAGGAACTGAGATTTCTTATCATATATGAGGCACTTCTTCGTATGAGCGAATATCACTAAAAATATTTAGTTGAAAGGCAAATATTGCTGCTTGGGAATCGTTGAGCTAGTATGGCTCCCACTGCAGAGATTAAAATGCTGAGCTAATTGGAGCCTGCAGGGTAGGGGTTCTGCTCTGAGAATCTGGAAGCAGGCAAAGGATCCAGACCCTTGTGGTGTAGTACAGGGGAACCAAAAATACATCCCCATTTGCACGAACAACTGAAATACAGACGTGCCCTCTTCTATCAACCCTTTGATAAATAAAATACCATACCTAAAAGTTTAATAGTTTAAACAGTGTACTATAAATTGAGGTTATTTTAAATTTTATTGTAAACTATAACAAAATTTGCCATTCTTAAGTGTACAATTCATTGGCATTAGTTACACTCATAATGCCGTGGAACAATTACCACTATCTACTAAACCTTTTAATCACTTCAAACAGAATCTCTGTATTTTTTAAGAAATAACTCCTTATTCCCTCCTCCCCACAGCTCCCAGTAACCTTTAAATCTATTCTGCCTGTATACATTTGCCTGTCCAAGAAATTTCATATGAGTGGAATGATACAATCATATAACAAGCCATTTTTGTATGGCTTATTTCACATAGCATAATGTTTTCACTGTTTATCCATGTTGTAGCATGTATCAGAACACCTTTTTATGGCTGAATAGTATTTCATTGTATGTACATAGCATATTTTGTTTATCCATTCACCTGTTGATGGACACTTGGACTGTTTTCAGTGAATAATACTATAAATATTTGTATTTAAGTATCTAAGTTCCTGTTTTCAATTCTTTTGGCTATATATCTAGGAGTGGAATTGTTGGGTCACGTGGGAATTCAATTCTGAACTCTTTGAGGAATCACCAAACAGGTGACCACAGCAACTACACCATTTTACATTCCCATCAACAATTTACAAGGTTCCTATATCTTATCCTCACCAACACTTGTTACTTTCCTTTTTTTTTTTAAATAATAGCTGTTCTAGTGGTTATGAAAGGGTATCTCATTGAGATTTTGGTTTGCTTTGTCCTAATGACTCATGATATTGAGCATTTTCTCATGTGTTTATTGGACATTTGTTCCTGTGTCTTTAAGCTAGTTCTTCAACCTTTCAGCTCACTTTGGTATCTTCTAGTAGAAAACATTACTTAGTGTTTGGAAGGATTTTTAATTTTTATTTTATTTATTTATATTTTATTGAGAAATCTTCACACACACATTCTATACATGGTGTACAAATTGATGGCTCACAGTATCATCACATAGTTGTGTATTCATTACCAGACCATTTTTTAAAACATTTCCATCACTCCAGAAAACTAAATAAAAAGAAAAAAATCATTCATACCATACACCTTACCACTTCCTCTCATTGGCCACTAGTGTTTCCATCTATCCAATTTATTTTACCCTTTATCCCCCCATTATTTATTTTTTATCCATATTTCTTACTCATCTTCCATACCCCGGATATAAGGCACATCAATAACAAGGTTTTCACAATCACAGTCACATTGTAAATGTTATACAATCATCTTCAAGAATCAAGGCTACTGGAATACAGTTCAACAGTTTTCAGGTATTTCCTCTAGCCACTCCAATACACCATAAACTAAAAAGGGATATCTATATCATGTATAAGAATAACCTCCAGGATAACCTCTCAACACTGCAATCTCTCAGCCACTGAAACTTTATTATGTCTCAACTTTATTTTGTCTCATTTCTCTCTTCCCCCTTTTGGTCAAAAAGGCTTTCTCAGTCTGTAGATGCTAGATCCTGGCTTATCCTGGGCTTTCTGTTCCATGTTGCCAGGGAGATTTACACCTCTGGACGTCATGTCCCACATAGGAGGGAGGGCAGTGAGTTCACCTCCTGAGTTGGCTGAGAGAGAGAGGCCACATCTGAGTAACAAAAGAGGTTCTCTGGGGGTTACTCTTAGGCATAACTTTAAGTAGGCTTAGTCTACCCTTTGCAGGAATAAGTTTCATAGGGATGAACCCTAAGCTCGAGGGTTCAGCCTATTTATTTGGTTGTCCCCACTGCTTGTGAGAATATCAGAAATTCTTCAAATAGGAAAGTTGAGTATTTCCTCCTTTCTCCCCATTCCCCCAAAGGGACTTTGCAAACACTTCTTTATTCACTGCCTAAATCATTCTGGAATTTATCGGCATCACACTAACCTGGACAAACCAACAAAATCTCATGCCCTATTCAAGATTGATTGGTAGGTTTTGAAGGGAAAATACCCACCAAGGAATAGGGCTAAAATTGGAGCATTACTCACAGGAGATCGTTCTGGTCTTCCTTTCCTAACCATTGGAGTTACAGGTATCATATTCACTAATGCTTTTTTTTTTTTTACATTCCCTAATAGTGCTTTCTAGTTACAAGGCTTAGGCTTTAACTGTCCTATGTTCATCTTCATATTGTGGGCATCTCATTGAAAATTCTGGATTCATTTGTCTCTAGCCAGGTAACTCATACAACCTCCAAACTTCACCTCTCCCATATTTCCGATGAGATGTTCATCATTGTTAACTCACATCCTCAAAACTCAATTCATCTTTTCCCTGAAAGCAGACTTCCCTCAAACTTGAAATCTCAGTGCTGACTTTAATTCCTCCATTTCTATAGAATTTTATTTATCTTTGATGATGTCTCCTAAAATATTTTATTCCTTTCTTAATTGCCACAATTTGAGTGCAGATCCTGAGCAGTTCATGCTTGAACCCCTACATTAGACTCCTTAACTTCGTTTCTCCTGTTCTGGTCCAATTTATGTTCTGCTGTGAAGTCTATCAAATTCCTGATTGAAATATATTTGCTCCCCTATTGTTGGTATCATACATTGTTGGTGGGAGTGTAAAATGGTACAAATACTTTGAAAATGGCAGTTTCTTATCAAATTAAATATATTCTTATCCTATGACCCTGCAATTCCACTTCTAGGTATTGACCCAAAGAAATGGGACAATAAGGCCACAAAAAGACTTGTGTAAAAATATTTGTAGTGCTTTTATTCATATGAATTATTATTCATAATAACCCCAACCTAGAAACAACCCAAATGTCCATTAACAGAAGAATGGGTAAATAAATTGTGGATCTCTGTTACACATGCAACAACATGCATGGATTCTGATACATCATATTAAATAAAAGAAGCCAGACCCCAGAGTCTACCTAAGCCATGGTGATATAATTCAGGACAGTGATTACTACGGGAGATAGAGATCAGATGGTAGGGTCTCAATACATGCACATTAATAGATGGAATTAGCTTTCTCTATGTTTCAATAATCTACTTAAATTCTGTAGTCTATTAAAATTTTATTTTTCTTACAGGAGCTTGTCCATTAGGGAGAGATTTCTTGGCTGTAGAGGCATTCCGTGAACCAAGAGACCATTCACATTTGGCTGATGACTACTTGTTCCTTGACAGAGACTCGTCTACATATCAAAAGAAGATGTTATTCATTATTGGTTGGTGAAGGAACTTGCTTGTTTTCCCAGCTTTGCCAAAGTTAATATTTTCAGTTTAGGTCATTCATACATTTTTCTCTTATGCCTTAACTTTTTATAACATCTTGACCAGTAGCCATATCTAGGGCTCCAAGTCCACAGTCAGGATGGCACCATCCGAGTCCTTTCTTTCCTCTCTAATGACAGCAGATGGGAGAAACCTGATCAATCTAGATTAAAGCATTTAATAGCCACTCCCATGGGGGGGGCAAGAACCTTTTTAAACTTATTATTACTTATATTACATTAGGACAGAAAACCTGAAAAGTCACAAATAAAATATGGAGAAAAAGTAAGAAATATAAGGGTAACGTAATTTAAATGTCTTTCATCACCATCACCCAGTCCTGCACTCTGCACAAACTACCCCTTTCTCCTTCACTAACCGTAGAATAGTCAGCTTTCAATGGTAACCTCTATCCTGAGGATTATTTATTAGAAGGAGTTAATCTTATCTCTTCTAATGTTAGAAGGATTTAATCTCGGACTGACAGTGCCAGTCCAGAGCCTTGCTGATATTCTCTCTCAGGTCATCAGAGGCAGCATCCTTTTTGGCTCTCTCCTCCATCTAACACGGAATATATTTTCTTCTCTCTTTCTAGAGTGTTTATATATTAACCCTTTTCCTTACTTTGGTCATTAACAATCAGAACCATCTAATTTAACTATTTAGGGCTTAAGCCATCTAAACTACAGCCAGATCAGTTGAATTTGCAGAGGTGTTTTGTCACTATCAAAGGAACATTAGTTCACCTGGTCCCCTGATGTGTTGAGTTATGGGCCTTACAGATTTTATTTTTAAGTAACCCTTTTGTGAATCCAGCTGTACTGTATCTGTCATATCTCACTTTTTTTTGCACAAATAAGACTGAGAAAAACTATCATGTAGGGTTTGGGACTACATAAATCATAACACAAGGATGAGACCAGACTCATCAGCTTCCTGCAAGAAGTGGCCCTCTTTATGTTTGTCCATAAACTTCTCTGTTTCTCCACACCTTGGTTTGCCTTTTACAACTAGGTTATGAGTACTAAGCACTGAGCATCCAAAAGGCATAAAAGTCAACAGATTCAAAAAACAAAGCAAAATGTAAAACTGGTAGGATGAGAAAAGAAAGAAGGAAGGAATACAAAGAAGGGGAAATTCAAAGGACAAAATGTTAAAGCCATAGAAAATCTGAGATTGGTCCCTTTTTAAATAAAATATCCTCCATTCTTCCCCAGACAGACTTAAGCTGAACTAATGGTTATGGATTGCACAGCTTAAAGATGTCTCTTCAAAAGAGCTGACTGAGAGTTACTTAGCAACCCTAATTTGCCATTAATTTTTAAAATTCAAATTAAACTGATCACTGCAAAGAGTCCGTAGATTATGATAAACACATGGATCAGAAATTAAATAAAATTTTAAATTTACATATTTTTACTTAAAACAATCGAGTCATAAATGCATTTAAGGTAAACAACTTTGAGCAGATTTCTTCTTGCAAGAACAGTCCTAGGTTCTCCAAATACAATCCCCCATTTGGCTTACCGGATTGGAGGTGACAGATAGCACCTTGGACTGTGGCACTCGAGGTAACACCAAAGGCTGTGGTTCACTCAGCATGTAGGGGCTTCCTGAATTGGGTCTGGTGATTGCCACATCACTGTCGTCATCTGAGCAGAGGAATAGATTCTATTATCTATGGATGTCTACGGACACACAATAATAGTACTATTAAAAAAAACCTCTCTTAAGAATTCATAATCTCAAATGAGACTTCACTCATCTTTGCAGCCCAATATCATACCACCTGTGTGGTTCAAAAAACCCTTCAAGCTGAGAATTTAATTTAAAGTAGTCCCAGGCTGGTGGAGCCTACTGGTGAAAGTAAAGATCTCTAGAGCAGCGCTACCCAGCAGAATGTTTGTGGACATTATGAACATCTTCTACATCTGTGCTGTTTAATATGGTAGCCACTAGCCATATGTAGCTCTCAAGGGCTTGAAATGAAGCTAATGTGACTAAGGAACTGAATTTTTAATTGTATTTAATTTTAATTTAAATAGCCACATGTGGCCAGTGGCTACTATATTGGACAGTGCAGTGCTAGGGAAACCTTCAGACCTTCAATTCAGGACTTCATTCCCACAGATAAATTTCAGAATTAGAACCTACAGTGAAAAATTACAAGATCTACAAGGAAACAAGTCATCTTAAGAAAGCAAACAAAACAACATAATCAGATCAATAATCAGAAATTGCAATTATCAGACCCAGAATATAAAACAAAAGAAGCAAATGAAAATGCATAAAAAGCAGGACATAACAAAAAGAACCAAGGAGATTAGGAAAAAATTAAAACAAAAGAGCTAAAACAAAAATTTAGCAAAGGATTAATACCAGATTAGATCCTGCTGAAGCGAATTTAGTGAAATAGAATTTTAAAATCTTAAGAAATTCTAAATTCAGTCCAGAGAGACAAAGAGATGGCAGTTATAAACTGTACACTAAAAAAGGTGAATTTAACCGTACGTAAATTATACCTTAATAAAAATGGAGAAGCAAAACCACAATCAAATACCCTTTTACAAGCTAACAAGTTAATAATTGCCCAATCATAATTACTAATGAGACTGTGGAGCACAGGGACTCATGTACTGCTTAGTGGGCATATAAACTAGTACAGTCACTTTGGTGTTACCTAATAAAGTTGAAAATGCATATACCCTATGGCTCAGCAACTCCACTCCTGGACACATACCCTACAGAAGCTCTTGCACGTGTATGTGTGCAGGAAGAAATGTTCATAGCATCATAGGTCATAACTGCAAATTAATGGATTTTACCATTTCTAAACCACATTGTGATTTTAGCACTTCTTACCATCAATTATGGCTACAAAACTTAACTTAGGTTGAGGAATCATGCTTCTGAGTTATCAAACTAATATGACCTCTTAGTCTTCATTGTTTCTAAATCACTACCATCATCACCAGATGGTTTACTAGTCTTGTAGCATTCAGAGGTTTGTCTTTTCAATTTTGTCTTAACAGAAATGTCCAGTGAAGCTTGTTTTCCCATTAGCACATTAGAGTTAAAAATGAGGGTGGCAAGTGATGTTAGCAAGATGGTGGAGTAAGAGGCTTCAAAATCCTATCCCCTTACAGAAGCATTGGGGGAAAAAAGGAGAAACTGACAAAACCAACCTTCTTAGAACTTTGGAAAGCAGTCGGAGTTTATGACAACTAAGCAAATGCTGAATTAAGAAAAAGGCAACTTAAAAACAAAATGAACAAGAATAGAAAAAATTGGTAAATTGGACTTCAACAAAATTAAAAACTTTTGCGTATCAAAGGACATTATCAAGGAGGTGAAAAGACAACCTAAAGAATGGGTGAACGTTTTTGGAAACCATATCCCTGATAAGGGTTTAATATCTAGCATGTATCAAGAACAACAACTCTTCAATGAAAAGAAAACAGCCCAGGGCAAGTAACAGTGGCTCAGTGGCAGAGTTCTCACTTGCCATGCCAGAGACCTGGGTTTGATTCCTGGAGCCAAAAAAAAAAAAAGACCAACAGCCCAGTTTAAAAATGGGCAAAGGACTTGAGTAGACATTTCTCCAAAAAAAGATATACAAAAGGCCCGTAAGCACAAGAAGATGCTCAATATCATCAGCCATTAGGGGAATGCAAATTAAAACCACAAGGAGATACCACTTCACAACCAATAAAATAGCTATTATTTTTTAAATGAAAATAATGGGTTGGTGGGGATGAAAAGAAATAGGAACCTTGTACATTGTTGGAGGGAATATAAAATGGTTTACCTGCTATGGCAGTTTGGCAATTCCTCAAAGAGTTAAAGCTTTAATTCCCACATGACCCACCAGTTCCACTCTTAGGTATATAACCAAAAGAACTGAAAATATATCCCACGAAGAAACTTGTGCATGAGTGTTTATAGCAGTGTTAATAATATTGGCCCAAAGGTGGAAACAAGTCAAAGGCTATCAGTGATCAAATGGGTAAATAAAATGTGGTAAATTCTTATAATGGAATACTATTCATCCATAGAAAGGAATGAAGTTCTCATACATACTACAACATGGGTGAACCATGAAAACATGCTAAGTGAAAGAAGCTAGATACAAAAGGCCACATATTGTGCAATTTCATTTATATTTGCAAGTTTATAGATAGAAAGTTGATTAATGTTGCCTAAGGCTGCAGGAGGGGCAGAGATGGGGATAGGGGAATGAGGAATAAATGCTAGTGAATATGTTTTTTACCCCTAGTCTGCCTCCACATGAAAACCCAGCCCTGGCAAACACCTTGATCGTGGACTTGTGAGACCCTAAGCAGAGAACCAGCTAAGTTGTGCCCATAAGATACTAAATTTGTATTGTTTTAAGCCATTAAGTTTGTGATAATTCATTAAACAGCAATAGGAAACCAATAAAATCTTGGAAGGTCTGATTTGTTATGTAGCAGAGAAAACTAATACAATTATTTAAAAAGGCATTCCTTAAAAAGTTAAATATACTAACCATATGATCCAGCCATTCCACTACTAGATATTTACCCAAGAGGAAAGGAAATACATGTCCAAAAATCCTCTACACTAGTATTTGTGACAGTTTTATATATAATAACCCCAAACTGGAAACTGTCCAATTGTCTATTAATAGATGAACTGATAGACAAATTGCAGTACATGATACAATAGAGTACAGCTAAGTAATAAAAAGGAATGAACCATCGATATACAACAACATGCGAGAATCTCAAAATCATTATGCTGAATAAAAAGTGAGATAAAAATAAGTACATATTTTATGAGTCCATTTACATGAAATTCTTCAATATACAAGCTAATCTATATAGTGACAAAGCAGATCAGTAGTCACTTAGTGCGCCAGTTTGAATCTATTATACACTCTATGAAAGCCATGTTTTAATCCTGACCCAATCTTGTGGGGACAGACCTAGTGTTTCGGGTGGGAAACTTTGATTGGATTGTTTTCATGGCAATGTGACACATCCAATTGTGGGTGTGACCTTTTGGTTAGATTACTTCCATGGAGATATGACATACCTAATTGTGGGTTAGGTCTTTTGCTTAGGTTGAGTCACATCTCCACCCATTCCAGGTGGGTCTTGATTTGTTTAGTGAAGTCCTTTATAAGGGGAAACATTTTGGAGAAATCTCAGATGCAGATGCTTGAAGAACAGTTGCTTTCTGAGCTGACAGAGACATGGATATTAGGAGATGTTTGGATTGCCAACAGAGAGAACAGATGCATAAACACAGGCAGAGCCCAGCAGACATTGCCATGTGCCTTCCCATGAGATGCTAAACAAGCCAGAACCTAGAATAGTGTCCCAGAGAAACTAAATGAAGGCCCACATTCACTTAGAGAGGAAACTACTGACATCAGAAGCTGGAATCAACAGAAGCAGGAACAAGGGCCATCATGCTAGCCACATGCCTTCCCATGTGACAGACATGGGCCTTTCTTGAGTCAAGGTATCTTACCTTAGTTTGGACATTTTTCTGGCCTTAGAACCATAAACTTGTAGCATAATAAATTCCCTTTATAAAAGCTGTTTCATTTCTGGTATATTGCATTCTAGCAGGTTTAACAAACCAAAAAACCCTTGGGGATATGGATACTGGAGCAAAAGGGAGGGATTAGGAAGGGGCATGAAGAAACTTCTGAGAGTGATGGATATAATCACTGTTTAGATTATGGTGAAGGTTTCACAGGTATATATATATGTCAAAACTTAAATTGTACACTTTATGTATAGTTTTTATTATCAATTATACCTCAATAGAGCAGTTAAAAAATGTATTTGCTACTTGCACATGGTTTTTCCTCACAAATTACTCTGTTCAAAGAGAAAGCACAGACTCTGCCTAATCGTCATAGAGTAGGATTTGTTATTCATCCTTTCATTCTCAAATATATACTAAATATCGACTTATTCTTTGGGAAAGACAAAGATGAATCACACCTACCTTTTGCACTAACGAAGCATATAATCTACTAGGCTGGTTAGGGTTTGAAAATCACGAAAAATTATTATTGGCATTGTCTTCACAAAAATCCTTACCAGAAGCAAACCCCTCCCAGTGACTACGTATCAACTCCTCCATACAGCCTAGGACCTTGCTCCAAACGTTGTCAAACACATAAGCAAGAACATCTTCTTTCATGCAGTTAAATGGAGCAATAGGAGGGTACCCTAATTTCTGTTTCTCTGTAGCCACTTCAGATTTCTTTCCATGAAATCCCTCTTCCCTGTAACAGAAGCAATAGGGAAAGATTTCATGGTTATTTTTTAGAGTGCTCATGATTTTCCTTTGTGCTTCTCAGGTATGTGATTTGTGCCCCTCTCCCCCTTACCCAGCATGTGTACCACGTGTGAAGCTGCTTTGTGAATTAGGGAGTTCCCAACAGTGGAGATTCTGTATTTCCCTCTTTACATACTATCCCCAACCCCAGACCCTTGTATCTGTAACACAGAAGCTCCCAGTTAGCCAAGCCTATTTCCTGCTTTGGCAAGGAGTGCCAATAGTTTGTAGGGTCCTGGGGGGGGGGGGGGTGGAATCTAGTTAATAGATGTGCTCAAACTTGGACACTGTAAGCTAGGACAAAGCAATGTCTGGAAATGGCTTGTGGTAGAGGCAAATACCTCTAGTCCGCTACAGTGAGAATTGTCCCTAGGGCAGCAGAGAGCTAAAAAATAAGCCTTGATTCTTTTTTTCTTTACCATTTTTTATTATGAAATACAAGATATATACAAAAAAGCAATAAATTTCAAAGTATATTTTAACAAGTGTTTAAAGAACAAATTTCAGTTTCATATGGGTTACAGTCCAAAATTTAAGGATTTTCCTTCTAGGAACAATTACTATTTTTTTGTTCCCCCTATTATTTATTTATTTTTAATCCATATTTTTTACTCATCTGTCAATATCATAGATAAAAGGAACATCAGACATAAGCTTTTCACAATCACATAGTCATATTGCAAAGGCTCTATCATTATACAATCATCTTCAAGAAACATGGCTACTGGAGCGCACCTCTGCAGTTTCAGGCACTTCCCTCTAGCCTCTCTAATAAACCTTAAACTAAAAAGGTGATATCTATATTATGCATAAGAATAACCCCCAAGATAACCTCTTGACTCTTGTTTGAAATCTCTCAGCCACTGAACCTTTATTTTGACTCATTTCTCTCTTCCCCCTTTCAGTCAAGAAGGTTTTCTCAATCCCTTGATGCTGAGTCCCAGCTCATTCTAGGATTTCTGTCCCACATTGCCAGGGAAGTTTACACCCCTGGAAGTCATATCCACGTAGAGAGAGGGAGGGCAGTGAGTTTCCTTGCTTGTGTTGACTGAGAGAGAGGCCACATCTGAGCAACAAAAGAGGTTCTCTGGGGGCGACTCTTAGGCCTAATTTTAAGTAGGCTTAGTCTATCCTTTGTGGGGATAAGTTTCATATGAACAAACCCCAAGATTGAGGGCTTGGACTATTGATTTGGTTGCCCCCACTGCTTGCGAGAATATCAGGAATTCTCCAGATGGGGAAGTTGAATTCCCCCATTTCTCGCCATTCCCCCACAGGGACTTTTGCAAATACTCTTTTATTCACTGTTTAAGTCACTCCAGGATTTATCAGGGCATCACTCTGGACCAAACCTATTAAATCACATGCCTTATTCAAGGTTCCATGTATTTATGATGTTCAATTAAATTGTCCATATAAGTTATATTAGGAAACACACTAGTCAAAATATAAATTTTGTACCAAATAAACATTTTTGGTACACATAAGTTAAAGTTTTAAAATATGAATTATCATGTGTTTTCGACACCCTGCAATATTAACATTCCTTTGTTCTTCCTCATGCAGAAACATGTTTAAATTTGTACATTTAGTCACTATCATTGTATACTCTAGGCATTCCTAGATTATACCATCTCAATCTTTATCATCTATCTTTCCTTCTGGTTTCACTTGAGCCCTCAGCCCTCCTTCCTCTATCATTCTCACATTCAGCTTCATTCAGTGTACTAACATTATTGTGCTACAATTAGGTAGTATTGTGCTATCCATTTCTGAATTTTTACAGTCAGTCCTGTTGCACATTCTGTATCCCTTCAGCTCTAATTACCCAAAATCTACTCTGTTTCTATCTCTTGACAGCCTCTGTTCTTAACTGAAATTCTCCAAGTTCATTCGTTAATGTTAGTTCATATTAGTGAGACCATACAGTATTTGTCCTTTTGTTTCTGGCTAATTCTCACTCAGCATAATGCCCTCAAGGTCCATCCATGTTGTTACATGCTTCATGAATTTATTTTGTCTTACAGCTGTGCAATATTCCATTGTATGTATATACTACAGCTTGTTTAGTCATTCATCTGTTGATGGACATATGGGTTGTTTCCATCTCTTGGCAATTGTAAATAATGCTGCTATAAACACTGGTGTGCAAATGTCTGTTCTTGCCCTCATGTCCTCTGAATAGATACCTAGCAATGGTATTGCCAGATCATAGGGCAATAAATTTCCCTCTTAGCACTGCCTTTGCTGCATCCCATAAATTTTGATATGTTGTGTTTTCATTTTCATTTGCCTCGAGGTATTTACTGATTTCTTTTGTAATTTCTTCCTTGACCCACTGGTTGTTTAAGACTGTGTTGTTGAGCGTCCATATATTTGTGAATTTTCTAGCACTCTGCCTATTATTGATTTCCAACTTCATTCCTTTATGATCTGAGAAAGTGTTTTGTATGATTTCAATCTTTGTAAATTTATTGAGGAGTGCTTTGTGACCCAGCATATGGTCTATCCTTGAGAATGATCCACGAGCCCTTGAGAAAAAGGTATATCCTGCTGTTGTGGGGTGTAAGGTTCTATAAATGTCTGTTAAGTCTAGTTTGTTTATTGTATTATTCAAATTCTCTGTGTCTTTATTGATTCTCTGTCTAGATGTTCTGCCCATTGATGAGTGTGGGGAATTGAAGTCTCCAACTATGTGGTAGATGTGTCTATTTCTCTGTTCAGTGTTTGCCTCATGTATTTTGGAGCACTCTGGCTCAGTGCATAAATACTTATGATTGTTATGTCTTCTTGTTGAATTGTTCCTTTTATTAATACATAGTGTCCTTCTTTGTCTCTTTTCATTGTTTTACATTTGAAGTCTAATTTTTTTGGATATTAGATTGTTGCTCTTTTCTGATTGTTGTTTGCATGAAATATCTTTTCCCAACCTTTCACCTTCAACCTATGTTTATCCTTGGGTCTAAAATGCATCTCCTGTAGACAGCAGATAGATGGGTCCTGTTTTTAATCCATTCTGCCAGTCTGTGTCATTTGTGAGTTTGACCATTAACATTTAGTGTTACTACTGTAAGGGCAGTACTTTCTTCTGCCATTTTGCCTTTTGGATTTCATATGTCACATCTAATTTTACTTCTTTTTACATTTACTGATAGTCTTCATTTCTACACTTTCCTCTACACCTCTCTCTCCTGTCTTTCCTTTCTATCTCTAGTGCTCCCTTTGGTATTTCTTGCAGAGCTGGTCTCTTGGTCACAAATTCTCTCAGTGATTTTTTGTCTGAAAATGTTTTAATTTCTCCCTCATTTTTGAAGGACAGTTTTGCTGGATATAGAATTCTTGGTTGGCAGTTTTTCTCTTTTAGTAACTTAAATATATCATATCACTGTCTTCTTGCCTCTGTGGTTTCTGCTGAGAAATCTACGCATAGTCTTGTTGATCTTCCCTTGTATGTGAAGGATTGCTTTTGTCTTGCTGCTTTCAAAATTCTATCTTTCTCTTTGACATCTGACATTCTGATTACTAAGTGTCGTAGAGTATGTCTATTTGGACCTATTCTGTTTGGGGTATGCCGCATGCCTTGGATCTGTAACTTTAAATCTTTCATGAGAGTTGAGAAATTTTCAGTGATAATTTCCTCCATTACTTTTTCTCCTCTTTTTCCCTTCTCTTCTCCTTCTGGGACACCCACAACATATATATTCATGCGCTTCATGCTGTCATTCAATTCCCTGAGTCCCTGCTCATATTTTTCCATTCTTTTCCCTATATTTTCTTTTGCTTGTCAGATTTCAGATGTTCTGTCCTCCAGTTCACTAGTCCTATCTTCTGCCTCTCGAAATCTAACATTATAGGTTTCCATTGTTTTTTTCATCTCTTCTACTGTGCCTTTCATTTCCATAAGTTCTGTGATTTGTTTTTTTCAGGCTTTCAGTTTCTTGTTTTTGTTGCTCTCTTGCCTTCTTTATATCCTCCCTCAATTCGTTGATTTGATTAATGATGAGATTTTCCATGTCTGTTCAAACATCCTGAATTAATTGTTTCAACTCCTGTATCTCATTTGAATTGTTGGTTTGTTCCTTTGATTGGGCCATATTTTCAATTTTCCTAGTATGATTCATTATTTTTTGCTGGCATCTAGACATTTAATTCTTTAATTAGTTTATTCTGGAGATTGCTTTCACTTCTTTTATCTAGGATGTTCTTGCAGGATGACTTCATTGTCAATCTGTTCTTTGGCATTCAGTTCAGCTTATTTTAGACCTCTAGCTAAGGTTTGTTTAACAGATCAGAATTTTTCAGTTTCTTGCCCTGCCTGTATGGTGCTTTTTTTTTTACCCTTAGGAGAGTCTACTTAGGTATTATAGACCCCAGTCATATTTTCCCAGACCAGACTGGCCTCCTATCAGGAGGAAAGAGTCACCTGTATCAGTTTTCCCTGAGGATGAGACCCAGCAGGTTGACAGACTTTCCTATGAAGCCTCTAGACTCTGTGTTTTTCCTATCCTGTCCAGTATGTAGTGCTTGTCTGCCTGCAGGTCCCACCAGCATAAAGTGATGTGGTACCTTTAACTTCAGCCAACTCTTCCCACTGGGGGCATGGTTTAGATAAGAGGCAAGGTTGTAGGCTGGCTTTAAATGCTTCAGTTTTCTAGACTCTGGGGTCTTAATTCCTTGAAGGAGGGATTCCACCTGAGCTGGGCCCCAGACCTCTCCTGGGGAAGGCACAGCCTTCAGGGAATTACTTCCTTTCACTTGACCAGCCTCTTTGCCTCTCAGACAAGCTTAATTCTGCCCTTGTCTGGGGCAGTTGGAGCCTGAGAAGACTTGCAGTTGTATGCAAAGAGCAGTCAAGCCATAGAAACACAGCCACAAAAAAAAAAAAAAAAAAAAAAATCCTTTCACAGCAGGACCCCATTCCTCGGCTTTGCCATCAACAGCTTAAGTTGGTAGGTTGCTCGGTGTATCTCCTGGTCCTGTGTGCCCCCTCCTTTCCTTCAGGACCCAGACCTTTTCAAGCATTTTGTGCTGTCCAATCCAAAAAAACCTCTGTTTCTTTTTTTTCCCCCTTCCATCAGCCGTCCCCTCTGTGCTGGGGCAAAAACCACCAACCTCAGCTTTTACTCAAGGTTCAGCTGAGCTGGGGGGTCTATGTTTAGTAGTAGAATCTGTTAATTATTTCCACAGTTGGGACTTGGTTGAGCTCAGCCTGTTTCTGTTAGTAAAGTCTTTTTCCTTTCCCTTCTGCGAAGCAGCCTGTGGAGGAGGGGTGCCAGCCTCTGTGGCTTGGGGGAATTCATGGTTCTGGGTGGTATCGCAGCTGGTCCAGCTTGTCCAGACTGGTATATGCTGTGTTTCTGGTCACTGATGTGGCCCCAGCAGTTGTTCTGTACTATTCCTGGCTATTTATTAGCCGCTCTGGAGGACGAATTAACTTCCACACCTCACTAAGTTGCCATCTGGGAGGCCTTGATTCTTGAAGACAATTGTATGAAGATATTATGTTTACTGTAGGACTGTGATGGTGAAAACCTTGTGTTTGATGCTCCTTTTATCCAGGGTATGGACAGATAAGTAAAAAAATTTGGATAAAAATAAATAAATAAATAATGGGGGGACAAAGGATAAAATAAAGTGTCTAGATGGAAAAACTACTGGTCAATGAGAGGGAGGGATAAGGTGTATGGTATATATGAGTTTTTCTTTTTTCTTTTTATTTCGTTTTTGGAGTGATCCAAATGTTCCAAAAAAATGATCACTGTGACATATACACAACTATGTGATGATACTGTGAGCCAATGATTGTACACCATGTCTGCAATGTTATGTGTGTGAAGAATTCTCAATAAAAATATTTTTAAAAAATTAAATAGGAAACTGCAGGGGTTTGAAGCTGTATGAACTAAAGGAAAATATGTTCTTAAGTTTAATCCATTCCTATAGGCATTGTAAGTAGGACCTTTTGATGAGGTATGTTCATTTAAGGTGTGTCCCACTTCAATCAAGATAGGTTTTCATTCCTATTAATGGAATCCTTTAAAAAGAATGAAATTCAGACAGAAAGAAAGCAAGTCACAGAAGAAAGAAACTGAAATCAACAAAAATGAAGAGAAGCGAGAGACCAGCAAACACTACCATGTGCACTGTCATGTGACAGAGCTGCCAAGGATTGCTGGTAGCTGGTCTTAGGGAAGAAAGCACAGCCTTGATGATGCCTTGATTTGGACATTTTCTTGACCTCAAAACTGTGAATAAATACATTCTCATTGTTTAACCCAATCCATTTCATGGTATTTGCTTTGAGCAGCCTTGGAAACTAAAACAGAAACTATAAACAGGAGAGAAATGTTCTAAGAGACGTATGCAGGCCATAAAGAGCCACAAATTCTTTTCTCTTTTAGTCTAATGTCAAGTAGGGGAATAGGCTAAGTAGTATTGTATTTAGATTTGTGTTTCTTTTTAGTGGAGATAACACATGCAAATGATGAAAAAAATTCAAATTGTACAGAAGGATGTGTAGTGACAAATCAGGGAACTACATCTTGTCCTTTGGTTCCCATCCACAGAAGCAAACATTATGCCTTGTTCTAGAGAAAAAGTTGCATACTATACTGTACTGCACTTATTTTTTTATTTTTTATCTTGGCCCTGGATCACTATCAATACATATAAATCTGCCTCTTTAAAAAAAAAATAGCTACAGAGTATTTCATTGACTAGATATGCCAAAATATATCTAATTAGCCACTTATTGATGAACCAGTCTTTTGCTACTATAATCAGTACTACAGTTAACATCCTTGTACATAGTTCTTTGGCTACATATGTGATTATATCTGTAGGATAAATTCCTATAAATAGAATTATCAGTCAAAGGGTAGCTGCATTTCAATTTGACAGATATTGTCCAGTTTCCCAATAAAAAGGTGGGATAATTCACTAATGGTGGAAAAATATGCCTGTTTACCCACTCAGGGCATTATTAAACTTTTTAACCTTTTGTTCTCTGCCAATCTCACAGATAGAGTGGTATCTCATTAATTTTAATTTGCATCTCAGTGAATAAGGTTGTATTTCATTGTTTATGTTTAAAAGCTATTTTCTTTTTTTTATAAACTGACTATTTATGTCCTTCACCTGTTTTTCCTTAGTCTTTTTCTTATTGATTTACTCATTAAGATAATTAACTCTATGTATAAAATGCAAATATTTTTCCAGTTTGTCATTTGTCTTTTGACATTGAGTTTTTTTTCTATAGACAAATTTCATTTTATACAGTAATTTATAAGAATTTCTTATATGACTTGAAGATTTTGTTTTTGTTAATTCCCAGATTATTTAAAAAAGAAAAAATCTTCTATATTTATCACATTTAAATTTTGGTACATGTGAAATTTGTTTTCATATAAGGTATAAGTTAGGAACTTTATTTTAGTTTTTTCCTTGTATCATAATCATTTTCTGAAATCATTACATATATTAAATATCCTTTATGTGTTTTGGTTTATCTCTGGACTTTAAAGTTTCTCAGTGAGGAACATTTTAAACATTCAACTACTCTACCATTTTATCACCAGATATCTTGATGGTATCTCATAAGGCAAGGCTCCCTTTCTAAAAATCTTTCCTATATTAACTCAAAATCCATTTGATACATTTCCCTGGGGACCCATTTGTATTTTAAATTAGTTAAATCAGCTTTATCTTTTATAAACTAAAATCAAGGGGGAGGACCTTTGATTTGGATAAAAAGGAAGAGGAGAATTTGACACAGGTCAGATGAAGTGAAGGGGAGGTGGGCCATCTCTGGAAAGCCCAAAGAACCTACTAGCAGTCTCTTGCAGCAGTGAGCTATCACAGTGGTATGATGTATAGAAATCTGGATTTTGTTTGGCTGGGCCTAGCCTTGTATGCATTGAGCATGTTGGGTAAACATGGCTCAGTAGGAAATATGATGGGAAGAAGAGAAATTAAGTCCAGAATCATATGATACAGTATTACCTAGATTTAACCACAGTCTCACAGCCTAAAATGAAATACTCATGCCTTTCTAGATGGGCTGCTGTGACTATCAATTTCAGAACTTCTAAAAGCTTAGAGAAGTAGGTTAAGAGGGTAATGTTTCCAAAGATAGTATGGAGTAGTAAAGTGAGCACTGCATTTAGAATCAGATGAATAAGATTTTGGTTGCAGCTTTACCTCATACACATCATTTAACCACTCTGATTTTCAATTTCCTCTTCTGTAAAGAGGGTAAATAATAACCTTGTACAGGAATATTGTCAGAATACAATAAAATGGATATGAACAAACTTTGTTAATTGTAAAGTTCTGCACCAAGTATAAAGTTTTACATAAATTATATATATCTTTTACAAAGGGATTTATGATAATGTACAAAGAGTAAAATTAAATTATGTATAGCAAAAACCAAACTCATCTTAAAATCTCTCATCTCAAGAGAGGCACATGTGAAGGAAGAAAATGCACAAATAAGCCTGGTATGTGGAAGTAATAGGAATTTCAATCAACAAAACATGAACTCTGGATACCTGAGAAGTCACAGAAAATAAATAATAGATATTGGCATAAATCTAGTTATGGGTAGTACTGGTGGTATCCTTTAGAAAAATAGATATTAATACATAAAATAGGAGGGGAGTAAAAAGCTTAAAAAGATATAATACTCACATATCTGTATGGTCGAATGCTAGGTATTCCTCTATTATTCCTTCCGAGAGGAGTATACAGTCTTCCTCTTCTTCTCTTTCCACAGAACACAAGCTGGGAGATTTGGCAATGGAAGATGCTTTATGAGCATAAGAAGATGAAAAATGTAACTTTTTCCCTCTTATACCAAATCTGGGAGATGAAAAAAGCAGATATCAATAATGTAGAATGTAAACAGTTCTCACAGCAGCAAAGCCACATGAGTTTCATATACCCCTTCCCCCACAGTTTTCCTTATTAATAGTTAACATTTTGCATTAATGTAACTTCTTGAATTAATTTAGGAAATTTGTTTGAACTTTTTGATTAGTTGTCCCAAAGTCTATGTATCCTTTGAAGTTTTAATTTGTAGTTTTTTGCTGATGTCTGGGTATCTGATTATTTTATGTGCTAACTCTGAAGGTCAGTTTCTCCCTTTGCCTAGGGTTTTATTGTAGATTGCTTATGTGTTAAGGCTCTTCTACAATGTTTGGTCAGGCTTATACTGAACTTTTACAGTAGCCTATGTTTAACAGTTCTGATTTTCACAGACGTTCTGCACCTATTTCTTGCCCTGGATGTGCAGTGCAACTTTTTAGATTACCTTTTTTATGTAAAGTTGTTTTACTTTACATAAAAAGGAGAACCTTCCTTTCCTCTGTTTCTTCTCTGGGAATCCTGGGATTCATCTTGCCTTATAGCAATTCAGTTTTCCCTTTTTTTTTTCTTTTATTGTAAGGGTTTTTCTGCCTCTGGTGACTTCTCCATTAGGCTGTCCCATCCCAGGGAACCAGATGGGATCACTGCTCAAAAAGGTCTGTTTTTCCATTTAGGTGCTCCAGCAATCAGAAACCTGTTGGAAGTATGCACCTTTTGTCAACAGTTCTGCCATGGTTTCTTTTGTTTCCTAGAGGCCCTTTTATATGCACAGGCTCACCAGCTGCTCGGTTCTGCCCTGAGTTTGCAGCCTTTGGTTTCTGTGCCTAGAATTCTAACTCACTGCATGTTAGAATGGTTCTGACTCACTGCATGTTAGAATGGTTCTGTGGTCTGCATCTACAGCAGGGGGTACCCAGGCTGTGCTGCCACTGTGTGACTCAGCTGCATGGGACCAAGTGTGGGGACAGGTCCGGACTGGCAGGTCCAGGTAATAAGTCTACCTTTTTGTTGCGGGTTTTTTTTTCCCCCCTTTTTAAAAAATTCTAAAGTTTCTATCATCCTCCAAAGTTCCAAGCCAGTGGGATTTGTTCATTTATTAGTTGTTTCTGAGGGGATACTTTTCCAAGAAATGTCTGTGTTGCCATGTTGATTACATCACTCCCAAAAAACTTTTTAAAAGACTTTCTCAGACTATTTTGGAGGCCACTCTGTGCAAGCTTCAGCTAGATATTTCTAATTACTACAGTTAATGGCTTGCCAAATCCCAACCAAAACCATTCCTGTTAACCCTAAAGAACACCTAAGGATCTATCTGAGATTCTACAAAAGTTCCATACACTAAGATTACTTTCCAGATACCTACAACCTCCAGATGGATTCCTAGGGCAGAATAAGTCCTGAAACCCAGAGGGGCCAGCCTTTTCAAGAATATCAACTAGTTCTGTCCTCCTATTCCATATTATCAATACCTCTTTTCAACATGAAAAATTAGAATGGGCATAACTCAAATACCCCTAGAGACTGGGAGAAGGATCAAAGGAGAAGGAGGGGTTATAACAGAGAAGATAGTATTTAACAAATAAGTATGACTGCTGAATCATTATATTGATATTTATTTTAGTCTCTAGTGTCTTGGAGCAGCTAGAAGGAAAAACCTAAAATTATGGAACTGTAACCCATACCGAACTCTGAAATCTGTTCTATAACTACTTGTTACATCATACTTTGAAATTTATTGGTTTTTGTATATATGTTATATTTCACGACAAAAATGTTTAAAATTAAAAACAACAACAAAAAGTCTGCTCTCAGACCCCTAAATTTTTTTAACTAGTCTACACATTTATTCCAAAAGAAAGAAGTGCCTGTATCTTAGACTGATGTAAAAATAGATATAGATGTAAATGTAGATGTACATTTAGATAATGTCACTATAACTAAAGAGTTTTATCAATCTGAATGACAGAAATAGCCTTAAGCTGTAAGAACTATCTTCTTTTTGAACAGCATATAACAAAATTTTAATTTTGTTAAAGACTATGCCAGTTTGAAGCTATTATGTATCCCAGAAAAGCCATGTCCTTTAATCCTCATTCAGTATTGCTGAGTGGAATCTTTTTGATTGTTTCTATGGAGATATGCACCACCCAATTGTGGGTGGTAACTTTTGATTGGATGGTTTCCATGGGGATGTGTCTCCACCCATTCAACGTAGGGTTGCTTACTAGAGCCCTTTAAGAGAGAACCATTTTAGAAAAAGCTTTAGAGTCACTAGAACCAACAGACCCACCAGAATTGACAGAGCCAACAGAATGGACAAAGCCCCGGGGAAGTTGCTGAAGATTTCTGGAGAGAAAGCTAGCAGACATCACAATGTGCCTTTCTAGCTGAGAGAGCAATCATGACGTTGCCATGTACCCCCCCAGCTGAGAGAGAAATTACAAACTTCATCGGCCTTTCTTGAGTGAAGGTAGGCCTTAATTTGGACATTTTCATGACCTTAGAACTGTAAACTTGCAATTTAATAAATTCTCCCTTTTTAAAAGCCATTCTGTTTCTGTGATATCACATTCTGGCAGCTTACAAACTAGAACAGAATTTGAACAACGTATAACAAAATTTTAATTTTGTTAAAGACTTATGGTCAATCTTTCAGAGTTTGCTGTGCTTTACTAAATACTTATAAGTAGGAAGAAGTATTTTAATCCCTAGTACATCTGGTAAAATATAATACTTATATATCAAGATACATAAATATTTATGTATTAGAATATTTACATGGTAGACTCTCTTTCTTGAGGCATAGTTGCCTCATGTGAAGTTGAAGCAGCAGAAGGGGACATAGGATACAATCCATAACCTTCACTTGTAGTGATTATCTGCCTTCCCACAATCCTTCAAAATGAAACGAGACATAGAGAGAGACACAATTAAGAATCTTTATCTGGCAAGTACGTTCAAAGTCTAGATATTTTTGGAATGAATTTGGTGGTTTTGTATAGAAGCCTTGTACATACTTAGTCTGATACTAATTAGGAATGATTCTTGAGAGAAAATATTAATCTAGAGCCTTATCACAGTTTTACCTGTCTTCCAAGGAATAGATATGGAAAAGATAAAGCTGTAGTTCCCAGTAGTTTAAAAAAAAAAGTCCAAGCAAACTGAATGTTTGCAATTTTCCCTCCATTCTCTATAATAATCCTCACCAAATTGGCCAAAATGTGATGAAGACCAGGCTATACTAATAAAAACTCTCAATTATATTCTTAAGAACACAAAGCCTTATGTATATGCAGTAAGTGTCACTAATGGGGTTTCTAAGAGAAGCTCCCTAACAGCCTGTGTCTGCTTTCAAGTATACATAAGAATTTACTTGTAGACAACAATGTAAACGAGTACATTTTCTGACCACCTTTTTGAGAAGGGCTTTTCAGACAACTACAACACTTCAAGCTCAGCTACGGGTATAGAAATTGTTTTACTACATCAGGAAGACATTTGTAGTTATGGAAACTCCAACTAACTTGAACCAACTTAAATTTTCTGTCAACTGAGGATTTATACCATGATGTCCTTAATTTACATTCTTTAAAATCATGCTGTGATGATTTAAGAATACAATCCTTTTTGGAAATTCATTTGGTCTACCATGAATACAATTCATCTCTGAAGCTTTAATACCTGAGGTGAGGAAAGCTAGACGTCCACTGTTGGCACTCTTCTTGGAGACTCTTTGTATATACACTCAACTTTTGCTCATACAAGAGCTCATCAATGGCTGTGAACATTGCCTGGACTTTTTCCGTGGCATTTTGATCTAGTTCCTAGAAGAAAATATCCCCCGAAACTGTTTAGGTGGGCTTAAATCAGATTAAACATTATAAAGGTTAAAAGCAACCAGATTTTGTTTAATTTTAGTATCTAGTCATTTGAAATACTGTTGATTTTCCATGAAAGAAAAGTTAAATTATGGGGGCAAGATGGAGGCATAGTGAGGTGTGGAATTTAGAGCAGCTAGTAAATAGCCAGGAACTCTACAGAACAACTCTTGGGGGACATCAGTGACCAGACACACATCATATACCAGTCGGGACCAGGTGGAATGGCTGAGAACCCACACAGAACTGTAAGTCTCACAAGCAACAGAAGCTGGTGCCCTCCCCCACAGGCACTGCAGCCTGGTTACCCTAGGGGAAAGGAAACAGATTTTACTAGTAGCAAGGGCTTAGCTCAACCAAGCTCCACTTGTGGAATTAACAAATTCTGACTACTGAAAATAGACCCTGAGCACAGATAAACCTGGAATAGGTACTAAAGGAACCAGGAGTTTCCACCCTGGCAGAGAGGGGCAGGGCTGACAAAAACAAACAGAAGCTTTTTGAGTTGGACAATAAAATACTAGAAAAGGGCTGGACCCCAAGAAAAGGGGGCACAAAGAGCCTGGGGATACATAGTGCCATGTACCAACTCAAGCTTTTGCTTGGTGAACACAGGGAGCGGGCGGGGAGTAGGGTGTCCAGCTCTAAAAGGCTTTTTGGCTTTTTTTTTTTTTTTTTAGCCTCTTAACAGCTCATTAGATAGAACTGTGAGGGCTCTCAGGCTCCAGTACTGCCCCAGGCAAGTGGGAAACTAAGGCTTGTCTGAGACACAAAGTAACTAGTCAGGTGAAAGATGTTAATTCCCTAAAGGGTTATCTTCTTGAAGGAAAGGGGGTGGGGCCCAGCTCAAGTGCAGTCCCTCCTTCAAGGAATTCAGGCCCCAGGGGCTGGAAAACTAAGAAGCAATCTACTACCTCACCTCTGTCTCTCCTGCACCCTTGGCAAGGAGAGTTTGATGAAATTAAAGGCACTGCAGACAAGTGCCAAATGTGGCCAGGATAGGAAAGCCACAAAGTCTAGAGGCTTCATAGGAAAGTGTGACAATCTGCTGGGTCTCACCTTCAGGACCACAGATGCTGGCTACTCTCCTCCCCTGAGATGTGGGACTGACTGGTCTGGAATATCTGACTGGAGTTAATCATATCTGAGGAGACCCTCCTCAAAAAAAAAAGTCTCCATAGGCAAACAGAAAAGCAAGAACTGAAAAATAGTACCTATGCCAGAGGTCTAAAATAAGTTGAACTGAATGCCAAAGAACAGATAAAGAACAAAGCCATTCAACAAGAAAACCCTAGGCAAAAGAGTGAAAACAACCTCCAGAATAAGCTAATTAAGGAAATCAAATGCCTAGATGCTAGCAGAAAATAAGTCATAACTAGGAAAATCGAAGATATGGTCCAGTCAACGGAACAAACCAACACTTCAAATGAGAAACAGAAGTTAAAACAACTAATTCAGGATGTTCAAACAGACATGCAAAATCTCATCAAAAATAAAATCAATGAGTTGAGGGAGGATATAGAGAAGACATTGGATGAATATAAAGAAGAACACAAAAGACTGAAAAAAATTGCAGAACTTATGGGAATGAAAGGCACAACAGAAGAGCTGAAAAACAAAACCACAATAGATTTGAAGAGGCAGAAGAAAGGATTAGTGCATTAGAGGATGGACATATGAAATCTGACATACAAAAGAATAGGGAAAAGAATAGAAAACTATGAGCAGGTCTCAGAGAATTGAATGACAACATGAAGTGCACGAATATACATGTTATTGGTGTCCCAGAAGGAGAAGAGAAGGGAAAAGGAGCAGAAGGGCTAATGGAGGAAATGATTACTGAACATTTCCCATCTCTTAAGAAAGACATAAAATTACAGATCCAAGAAGTACAGCGTACCCCAAACAGAACAGATCCAAATAGACATACTCCAAGATGCTTAGTAATCAGATTGTCAAAATGTCAAAGACAAAGAATTTTGAAAGCAAGAGAAAAGCAATCCATCACATACAAGGGAAGCTCAGTAAGACCATGTGTGAATTTCTAGCAGAAACCATGGAGGTGAGAAGGCAGTAGTATGATATATTTAAGATTCTGAAAGAGAAAACTGTGAAGCAGGAATTCTACACCTAGCAAAACTACTGACCCTATAGAAATGAAAGAGGTAATGAGAGAATACTGTTACCAACTATATGCTAATAAAACAAACAACATACATGAAATTGACAACTTCCTTCAAGGGTGTGAACAACCAATATTGACTCAAGAAGAAATAGATGACCTCAACAAATCAATCACAAGTAAAGAGATTCAATCAGTCATTAAGAAGCTCCCCCCTCAAAAAAGTCCAGGACCAGATGGCTTCACATGTGAATTCTAGGCATTCAAGAAAGAATTAGTATCAATCCTGCTCAAACTCTTAAAAAAAATGGAAGAGGAGGGAAAGCTACCTAACTCATTCTATGAAGCCGACAGTACTCTAATACCAAAGCCAGAAAAAGATACTACAAGAAAAAATTACAGACCCATCTCTTTAATGATCATAGATGCAAAACCCTCAACAAAATATTTGCAAATTGAATCCAGCAGTACATAAAAAGCATTATACACCATGACCAGGTGGAATTTATTCCAGGTATGCAAGGATGGTTCAACATAAGAAAATCAATTAATGTAATACACCATATCAATGAATCAAAGAGGAAAAACCACATGATCATCTCAATTGATGCAAAAAAAAGGCATCTGACAAAATCCAACATCCTTTATTGATGAAAACAGTTCAAAGGATGGAATAGAAGGGAACTTTCTCAACATGATAAAAAAAAACATCCTCAATGGATAAAGACTGAAAGCTTTCCCTCTAAGACAGGAACAAGACAAGGATGCCCACTGTCACCATTGTTATTCAACATTGTGCTGGAAGTTCTAGCCAGAGAAATTAGACAAGAAAAAGAAATAAAAGGCATCCAAATTGAAAAGGAAGAAGTAAAACTCTCACTGCTTGCAGATGACATAACACTATATGTTGAAAATGCAAAAAATCTACAGCAAAGTTGTTAGAGTTAATAGTGAGTACAGCAAAGTGGTAGAGTACAAGATCGACATCCAAAAAATCAGTAGTGTTTCTATAAAATAGTGATAAGAATCTGAGGAGGGAATAAAAAAAATTCCCTTAACAATAGGAATCAAAACAATTAAATATTTAGTAATAAAATTTAACTAAGAATATAAAAGGCCTATACACAGAAAACTACAAGAAATTGCTAAAATAAATCATAGAGACCTAAATAAATGGCATACCATGTTCATGGGTTGGAAGATTAAATATAGTTAAGATGTCAATTCTACCCAAATTGATTTATAGATTCAATGCAATATCAATTTAAATCCCAAAAACTTACTCTGCAGAAATTGAAAAACCAATAATCAAATTTATTTGGAAGGGCAGGGTGCCCTGAATAGCTAAAAATATCCTGAGAAAGAAAAATGAAGTGGAGATCTCACACTATCTGACTTTAAAGCATATTACAAAGCTACAGTGATCAAAACAGCATAGTAACAGCATAAAGATAGATATACTGACCAACAGATCAAACCAAGTGTTCAGAAATAGACCCTCTCATATATGGACAACTGATCTTTGATAAAGCAGTCAAGCCAACCCACTTGGGACAGAGCAGCCTCTTTAATAAATGGTGTTTGGAGAACTGGATATCCATATGCAAAAGAATGAAAGAGGATATGTATTTCACACCCTATACAAAAATTAACTCAAAATGGACCAAAGACCTAGACATTACAGCTAAAACCATAAAACTTTTAGAAGAAAATGTAAGGAATTATCTTATAAATTAAGTAATAAGAGGTAGTTTTCTAGATCTTACACCCAAAGCATGAGCATTCTAAAAAGAAATAGATAGATGGGATCTCCTCAAAATTAAACACTTTTGCACATCAAAGAACTTTGTCAGGAAAGTAAAAATGCAGCCTACATAATGGGAGACAATATTTGGAAACCACATATCAGATATAGGTTTAGTATCCAGAATATATAGAGATTCTTCAACTCAACAACATAAAGAAAAACAACCCAATTAAAAATGGGCAAAAGTCATGAACAGACACTTCTCAGAAGAGGAAATACAAATGGCTAAAAGACACTCAACTTCACTGGCTATTAGGGAAATGCAAATCAAAACCATAATGAGATATCATCTCATACCCACTAGAATGGCCATTATCATAAAAACAGAAAACAACAAGTGCTGGAGAGCATGTGGAGAAAGAGGCAAAATGTTTTTGCCATATGATCCTGCAACCCCATTACTTGGTATATACCTGGAGGAACTGAGTGTGGGGACGAAAATGGACATTTGCACACTGGTGTCATGGTGGCAATGTTCAGGCCTAAGGGTACAACAACTGAGGGAAGGAAGGGGGAAATGTATTGTATACACACAATGGACTACTGAGCAACCACAAGAAGGAATGAAGTGAGGCATGCAACTGGTGAGTGTCGCTTAAAGACTGTATGTTGAATGAAATGGCAGAGACAAAATGACAAATATCATGCCTTCACTCATGTGAACTAAATATAATATACAAACTTGATGAACTGAAGTAGCATGGGTTATCAGGTTGGGGCCTATTATAAAGGGACCTAGATTGTAAACTTTTACAGCAATCACATATATTCAGGAGTTGTAACTAATATTTCTAAATTCTGAAATAATGAGCTGTTTGTATATAAGTCAGTTATTCCAGAAACTTCAGGTATTTATGTGGCACCTGAGACTCAGTTAGAACTCTGAAGCTATGAAAGTCAGCAGTACCCCCATGCAAGGAACTGTTAAAAAGCTGAAATAGTGATTAGACTTCAAATGGAGATATGAATGAAGCTCTGGATAGGACTAAGGTGAATCAGAATACAGGGTAAAGGATGATATGGTCCATATTTTAAAACTTCAACTTCTGTGTGACACCATAAGCCAAGTTGGCAGGTGAACTCATTGCCCTCTGCCCTACATGAGACATGACTTTCTGGGGTGTAAATCTCCCTGGTAATGTGGGACAGTACTCCTGGGACCCAACATCATGGGCTTGAGAAAGACTTCTTGACCAAAAAGGGGAAGAGAGAAATGAAACAAAGTTTCAGTGGCTGAGAGATTTCAAACAGAGTTGAGAGGTTATCCTGGCCATTATATTATACAGATATCCCTTTTTAGTTTATGGTGTATTGGAGTGGCGGGAGGGAAGTACCTGAAACTGTTGAACTGTGTTCCAGTAGCCTTGATTCTTGAAGACAATTGTATAACAATATAACTTGTACAATGTGACTGTGTGATTGTGAAAACTCTGTGTTTGATGCTCCTTTTATCCAGGGTAAGGACAGAGGAGTAAAATAATAAGGATAGGGCAGTGCGACAGTGTCTCAGTGGCGGAATTCTCACCTGCCATGCCGTAGACCCGGGTTCAATTCACAGTGACTGCCCACGCAAACAAAAACAAAAAACTAATAAGATAAAAAATAAGTAAATAGTAGGGGGTGTGGATAAAGGGTAAAAAATTGGGTAGACTGAAATACAGGTGGTCAGTGAGGGGGAGGAGTAAGGGGTATGGTACATACGAGTTTTTTCTTTTTTCTTTTTCTTTCTTTCTCTGGAGTGATGCAAATGTTCTAAAAATGATTTTGGTGATGAATACACAACTATGTGATGATATTGTGAGCCGCTGATTGTATACCATATATGAACGGTATGAGTGTGAAGATTTCTCAATAAAAATATTTTAAAAAGTTAAATTATTAAGTTCTCAGATCTCATAGAATTTTCATATTTAAAGAAAATTTATGAAAATATATTTTAAAAGTAACATTTTCTTCATCATAAATTAACATGTTTACTGTAAACATTTTTTAAAATACAAAAAAAGAAAAATGACCTATAATACCACCATTCAAAGATGATTGCTAAATTTTAATATAGTTGCTTAGTTTCAGTGTGTATTATAGCATAAAGTTGATAGTCCTGTAACTATTACTTTGAATTAAGCATTTTCCACTCACAATTTGTTTTATACTTACCCTACTTCAATCCATCCTGTAATAGTAGCCAGGGAGATGGCTATAAAATACACATGCAATCATTTAACTTCCCTGATTAACCTCGACTGCATCTAAGTTCATGTTCCCTTTTACATTTCTGTGGAAGAAAAGTTATAGTCTCTTTTAAAAATATAAGATGAGAAATATATATTCCCACTCTCAGAATGGAAGTCAGCTTCTACCCAGTAAAATAGTGCTTGCAAGGCAGGTATGAAGATAACTTCAAAGTCTCAATACAAAAATACTTCACATTTTTTCTGTAATTAACGGTTCTCAAGTTCCTGGAGGGGAAGGGTTCTAATGAAATTTGTTACTTACTCTTTCCTATTAAATACCTATCTTCTTTAATTCTACTCCTGCCAGCTTTCTTTTGTATTTTCCTGTTATAACTGTTCCCACCCCTTTATTTTTTTAATGCAGTTTGTCGAGATATTTTCACACCCCATACAAACCATCCATAGTATACAATCACTGGCTCAGTTTCACCACATAGTTGTGTAACCCTTTATTTTTAACGTTTCAGTGTCATTCTGATTTTCATGTTTCTTTAAATAGCATCTAAATAGATTTTTTAAATCCAATTTCAGGGTCTCTGCCATAAGTTTTATCCACTTTCATTATGGTAATATTGTATAACATTGGAATATGTTCTTATTTCTACCACCTATTTTGTGTTTTCTATTTATCCTACCTTTTATTTTTTTCTTTTTTCTTTCTGTTGCATTGATTTTTCCTTATCCTCCCCTATCAATTTGGCAGTTATTTATTATGTTTATATTCTATTAGTCATTCTTAAAATTTTAGCATCCATAACACCCTTATTTTCTTTAAGAAAGTGTAATTTTTTTCAGGATTTGTGCCCTCCAATGAAACAAAGCAAGGAATTTTCTTTGCTTTAACTTCCCTCTTAGCATCAACCATGTTATTTTTATCTTGAATTTTAGTCTTTTGTATTGCTTTTAAACACCTAAAATGTTATTTGTTTATAATTACTTAGATTTACCAATATGCTTTACCAATTACTTTGCTCTGTGTTGCTTCTTATCCCATTCCTTTCTTCTGGTTTTATTTTTCTCTTTAATCTGTCAGTATTTATAGATGAGAAACTCTTTGAAAGTGTCATTATTTTGCCCTCACTATTGAATGATGGTATATTGAGGTACTCATTTTTTCCTTAACAGTTGGAAGGTACAAAGTCATTATCATCTGGCATCTACTGTTAACTGCAAGCAACCTATTGTTAGTCTGATTTTCATTCCATTATATGTAATCTGTCTTGTCTAATAGCTTTTTTTATTACTTAAAATTTTTTTATTGAGATATCTTCGTGTACCGTACAGTTCATCAAAATTATACAATCAGTAGCTCACAATATCATCACATAATTGTGTATTCATCACCATGATTATTTATAGTAGTTTGCAATACTAGCAGTCAATGAGAGGGAGAAGTAAGGGGTATGTATGGGTTTTTACTTATATCTTTAATTTCTTTCCCTGGAGTGATGCAAATGTTCTAATAGCCTTTAACATTTTTCTTTTTATCCTTGATTTTCAGTGGTTTCTCTGGAATATAACTAGAATTGATTGGTTGTGGGGTTTTTTGTACTTGTTTTTTGTCCCTCACTTGATATAATTTTTCAAAATGAAGACTCATATTTTTTTCCAATTCTAAAAAAAAAATCAACGATTTTTTTTGCATATTGCCTTTTTCACATCCTCTCTGCAACTTCTGTTAGACATATATTGCAGCTTATTGATATATTTTCCATGTTCCTAATTACTCTTCAAATTTTCAGTGTCTTCAGCCTTCTAGTTCTAAATGATTTTCTCAGTTCTATCATTAAATTCATTACTATTCTCTTTCACTGGGTCCATTTTGCCTTATCTATTAAGATGTTTCAAATGCTACTCATTTTCAAGATTTCTAAGTAGTTCTTCATATTTGTCTGTTCTTAAATTAACTTCTACTCATTTTGTTTTAAAACCTCTAATAATTTTAATGGATGCTCTTTTGTCCTTTAACTTTTTTCTTTTAATCAACTTTATTAAGGTATAATTTACATATAATAGCATACACACATTTTAAATTTATAGTACGAGATTTGAAAATGCATTCACTCAAGTAGCTACCATTCCTATCAGAATATTTATTTTCATCACCACAGAATGTTTTCACGTGGCCCTTTACAGTCATAGTTCTCCTAAATTCCCTAGGTGAGATAACCACTTATCTGATCTCTATCAGTGTTGTTCAAGTTTTTCGATATGTTTGCTTATTTTCTATCTGGTTGTTCCATCAAGTATCAAGAGTGAAGTATTAATTAATGTTTGCAATTATAATTATTGGGTTGTCTATTTCTCTTTTAATTCTGTCAAATTAAAAAATATTATGGTTAAATATATATAACATAAAATTTGCTACCTTAACCATTTTTAAGTGTACAATTCAATGACAGTATTTACATTTGCAATGTTGTGCAACCATCATCATTACATATTTCTCAACTTTTCATCACCCTAAACAGAAATTTTGTACTCATTAAGCAATAATTCTCCATTTTCTCTTGCCCCAGCCCCTGGTAACCTCTAATCAACTTCTGACTCTGAATCTCCCCTTCTAGAGATTTCTCATTAGTGGAATCATACAATATTTTGTCCTATTAGGTCTGGCTTATTTCATAATATTTTAACATAATATTTCCAAGGTTCATTTATGTTGTAGTATGTATCAGAACCTTATTTCTTTTTTTTTTTTTTCAATTTTTTAAAAAAATTTTTTATTAACAGAAAGAAAGAAAAAAAGAAAAAATAATAAAAATAAAAAAAAAGAAATTAACACAACATTTAAAAATCATACCGTTCTACATATGCACTCAGTAATTCTTAACATCATCACATAGATGCATGATCATCGTTTCTTAGTACATTTGCATCGGTTTAGAGGAACGAGCAACACAACAGAAAAAGATATAAAATGTTAATATAGAGAAAAGAAATAAAAGTAGTAATGATAATAAAAAACAACAACAAAAAAACCCTATAGCTCAGATGCAGCTTCATTCAGTGTTTTAACATGATTACTTTACAATTAGGTATTATTGTGCTGTCCATTTTTGAGTTTTTGTATCTAGTCCTGTTGCACAGTCTGTATCCCTTCCGCTCCAATTACCCATTATCTTACCCTGTTTCTAACTCCTGCTGGACTCTGTTACCAAGGACATATTTCAAGTTTATTCTCGAATGTTCGTTCACATCAGTGGGACCATACAGTATTTGTCCTTTAGTTTTTGGCTAGACTCACTCAGCATAATATTCTCTAGGTCCATCCATGTTATTACATGCCTCATAAGTTTATCTTGTCTTAAAGCTGCATAATATTCCATCGTACGTATATACCACAGTTTATTTAGCCATTCTTCTGTTGATGGACATTTTGGCTGTTTCCATCTCTTTGCAATTGTAAATAACGCTGCTATAAACATTGGTGTGCAAATGTCCGTTTGTGTCTTTGCCCTTAAGTCCTTTGAGTAGATACCTAGCAATGGTATTGCTGGGTCGTATGGCAATTCTATATTCAGCTTTTTGAGGAACCGCCAAACTGCCTTCCACAGTGGTTGCACCATTTGACATTCCCACCAACAGTGGATAAGTGTGCCTCTTTCTCCGCATCCTCTCCAGCACTTGTCATTTTCTGTTTTGTTGATAATGGCCATTCTGGTGGGTGTGAGATGATATCTCATTGTGGTTTTGATTTGCATTTCTCTAATGGCCAGGGACATTGAGCATCTCTTCATGTGCCTCCTGGCCATCCGTATTTCCTCTTCTGGTAGGTGTCTGTTCAAGTCTTTTTCCCATTTTGTAATTGGGCTGGCTGTCTTTTTGTTGTTGAGTTGAACAATCTCTTTATATATTCTGGATACTAGACCTTTATCTGATATGTCATTTCCAAATATTATCTCCCATTGTGTAGGCTGTCTTTCTACTTTCTTGATGAAGTTCTTTGATGCACAAAAGTGTTTAATTTTGAGGAGCTCCCATTTATTTATTTCCTTCTTCAGTGCTCTTGCTTTAGGTTTAAGGTCCATAAAACCACCTCCAGTTGTAAGATTCATAAGATATCTCCCTACATTTTCCTCTAACTGTTTTATGGTCTTAGACCTAATGTTTAGATCTTTGATCCATTTTGAGTTAACTTTTGTATAAGGTGTGAGATGCGGGTCTTCTTTCATTCTTTTACATATGGATATCCAGTTCTCTAGGCACCATTTATTGAAGAGACTGTTCTGTCCCAGGTGACTTGGCTTGACTGCCTTATCAAAGATCAAATGTCCATAGATGAGAAGGTCTATATCTGAGCACTCTATTCGATTCCATTGGTCGATATATCTATCTTTATGCCAATACCATGCTGTTTTGACCACTGTGGCTTCATAATATGCCTTAAAGTCCGGCATCGCGAGACCTCCAGCTTCGTTTTTTTTCCTCAAGATGTTTTTAGCAATTCGGGGCATCCTGCCCTTCCAGATAAATTTGCTTATTGGTTTTTCTATTTCTGAAAAATAAGTTGTTGGGATTTTGATTGGTATTGCATTGAATCTGTAGATCAGTTTAGGTAGGATTGACATCTTAATTATATTTAGTCTTCCAATCCATGAACACGGTATGCCCTTCCATCTATTTAGGTCTTCTGTGATTTCTTTTAGCAGTTTTTTGTAGTTTTCTTTATATAGGTTTTTTGTCTCTTTGGTTAAATTTATTCCTAGGTATTTTATTCTTTTAGTTGCGATTGTAAATGGGATTCGTTTCTTGATTTCCCCCACCTTATTTCTTTTTATGGTTGCACAGTAGTATTCCATTGCATGGATGCCCAACATTTTGTTTATCCATTCATCTGTTGATGGACACTTAGACTGTTTCCACCTTTTGGCTATTGAAAATAGTGCTGCCATGAGCACTGGTGTACAAGTAACTATTTGAATCCCTGTTTTCAATTCTTTGGGATATATATCTAGGAGTAGAATTACTAGATTATATGTAATTCTATATTTAATTTTTTAAGGAACTGCAAACTGTTTGCCATAGTGGCTGCGCCATTTTACATTCCCACCAAAAATATACAAGGGTTCCAATTTCTCCGCATTCTCACCAATACTTATTTTCAATTTTTTGGCAATAGTCATCCTCATGAGTACAAAGTAGTATCTTATTGTGGTTTTCATTTGCATTTCCCTAATGACTAATGATGTTGAGCATCTTTTCATGTGCTTATTGGTCATTCTGTATGTCTTCTTTGAAGAAATGTCTATTCAAGTCCTTTGCCCATTTTTAAATTGGGATATTTGTCTTGTTGTTTCTGTCAATTTTTCCTTCATATATGTATACACAGAGAGAGAGAGAGAGAAAGCTATCAAGTACTTTATGTTTTTATTCTACATTATATATAGCTCCTAAAAAGCCACAGCAGTTTTTCAACATATAAACCTTTAAAAGTAGAGGGCATTATACAGGGTGGGCCACAGTGGCTCAACAGGCAGAGTTCACACCTGTCATGCCAGAGACCTGGGTTCGATTCCTGGTACCTGCCCATGCAAAAAAAAAAAAAAAAAAAAAGTAGAGGGCACAATATAGGATAGACAAGTAGGCTTCATGTATCTAGAGGCTCTGCTATTACCTGTGTAAACATCTATAATTATTATATCTTGCTGGTAAGTATACTGTTATAAAACGTTCCTCTTGATTTCTACTAATATTTTTTGTTTTAAAGTTATTTCATCAGATTTCAAAATCAAGCAGTTTTTAAGTCTGCCCCAGCTTTTAATTACTGTGCCTCTTGCATCTACTCTGCACTTACATGCTTACTCATAGTCAGCCAAAGATGTATGGATAGCTTGAGCACTCTCTAGTCGCTCTTGCATGGATGTGTGGAGAACTTGTTGTATTAGTTAGGGTTCTCTAGAGAAACAGAATCAACAGGGAACACTTGGAAATATAAAATTTATGAAAGTGTCTCACGTGACCATAGGAATGCAGAGTCCAAAATCCACAGGGCAGGCTGCGAAGCCGATGACTCTGATGGATGGCCTGGATGAACTCCGCAGGAGAGGCTCACCAGCCAAAGCAGGAATGGGGCCTGTCTCCTCTGAGTCCTCCTTAAAAGGCTTCCCATGATTGCATTTAGCATCCCTAATTGCAGAAGACACTCCCCTTTGGCTGATTACAAATGGAATCAGCTGTGGATGCAGCTGACGTGATCATGACCTAATCCTATGAAATGTCCTCATTGCAACAGACAGGCCCGCACTTGCCCAATCAGATGAACGGGTACCACAACTTGGCCAAGTTGACACCTGTCCCTAACCATGACACTTGTGAAGGCCTCCTATAACTGTCCTATTTCTCAGATCTCCTTGTTAAATTTTCAGTGTGTGCTTTTGGTCAATTTTCAGAATTCTGAAATTGTTATTGTTGACAAGTCTGTCCAGTTTTATCATTGCTTTTGGGGGAGAAGATTTGCCAAGCTACTCCCTCTGCCATACTGGAGGTCCCATCTAATAAATTTTCTTTTATTATATTGTCTTTGTCAGCATTTGGCATCAGGGTTATGCTAGCCTCGTAAAATGAGTTTGGAAGTGTTCTACTTTTAGAAAAGTTTATGTGATTGTTATTTCTTCCACAAATACATGATAGAATTCAATAGTGCAACCACCTGGGCCTAGAACCTTCTTTGTCCACAAGTTGATTTACTTTCAAGTTATAGAATATAACTTGGCATAAAATGAATCCTATTATTCTGTTAAAATCCTTTTAATGTCTAGGATATGTAGCAATTTCTTCTCTTTGATTGCTATTTTTTTTTCAATCTTTGTCTTCTATCTTTTTTTCTGATTTAATTTGTGCCCCCAGCCCTCCTCCCTCTATCATTCTGACATTCAGCTTCATTCAGGGTTTTAACATAATTGTATTACAGTTAGGTAGTATTGTGCTGTCCATTTCTGAGTTTTTATATTCAGTCCTGTTGCACAATCTGTATCCCTTCAGCTCCAAATACTCATTATCTTACCCTATTTCTACCTCCTGATGGTCTCTGTTACTAATGAAATATCCCAAGTTTATTCACTAACATCAGTTCCTATCAGTGAGACCATACAGTATTTCTCTTTTTGTTTTTGGCTAATATCACTCAGCATCATGTCCTCAAGGTCCATCCATGTTCTTACATACTTCATAACTTTATTCTGTCTTACAGCTGCATAATATTTATGGATTCCTATTTATTATTGGCGTTTTCTTGATTATTATTGATTAGTACTAGTATTATTAAAGGTGAACTGATTATTCATATTTTCAAAGAATCAGCTCTTGGCTTTGTTCATTTTCTTTGTTATTTACCTATTTTCTATGTCATTGATTTCTACTCAATGCTTTTTTTCATTATACTTTGAGTTTAATATTCTCTCTTTTTAAATTTTTTTGCGTGGGCAGGCACCGGGAATCAAACCCAGGTCCCTGGCATGGCAGGCGAGAACTCTGCCACTGAGCCACCGTGGTCCGCCCACCCCTAGGATTTTTTTTTTAATTTTATTAATTAAAAAAAATTACAAGAAACAAACATTCCCAACACATACACTCAGCAATTCACAATATCATCACATAGTTGCATATTCATCATCATGATCATTTCCCAGAACATTAGCATCAATTCAGAAAAAGAAATAAAAAGACAGCAGAAAAATATAACAAACAGAAAAAAAAATTTTTTACAGGCCATACCCATAACTGATCCCTTTCATTGATCACTAGCATTTCAAACTAAATTTATTTTAACATTTGTTCCCCATATTATTTATTTTTATTCCATATGTTCCTCTCATCTGTTGACAAGGTAGATAAAAGGAGCATCAGACACAAAGTCTTCGCAATCACACAGTCACATTGTGAAAGCTATATCATTATACAATCATCATCAAGAAACATGGCTACTGGAACACAGCTCTACATTTTCAGGCAGTTCCCTCCAGCCTCTCCATTACATCTTGGATAACAAGGTGATATCTACTTAATGTGTAAGAATAACCTCCAGGATAACCTCTCGACTCTGTTTGGAATCTCTCAGCCATTGACACTTTTTCATTTCACTCTTCCCACTTTTGGTTGAGAAGGTTTTCTCAATCCCTTGATGCTGAGTCTCAGCTCATTCTAGGATTTCTGTCCCACGTTGCCAGGAAGGTCCACACCCCTGGGAGTCATTTCCCACGCAGACAAGGAGAGGGTGGTGAGTTTGCTTGTTGTGTTGGCTGGAGAGAGAGGCCACATCTGAGCAACAAAAGAGGTTCTCTTGGGGGTGACTCTTAGGCCTAATTTTAAGTAGGTTTGACCTATCCTTTGTGGGGTTGTTTCATATTAACAAACCCCAAGACTGGGGGCTCAGCCTATAGCTTTGGTTGTCCACACTGCTAGTGAGAATATCAAGAATTCAACTTGGGGAAGTTAAATTTTCTCCTGTTCTCACCATTCGACGAAGGGAACTTTGAAAATACTTTTCCACTCACTTATCAAATCACTCTGGGATTCACTGGGGCATCACTCTGGACAAACCAACAAAATTTCATGTTTTACCCAAGGTTCCATGTACTTAAGTTGTTCAACCAACTATCTACATAAGTTATATTAAGAGATGCACTAGTCAAAGTTTAGATGTGTACCAAATAAACATTTTTTTGCTTTAGTCTCACACATTAGTTGAAATTTGAAATATCAAGTACCATCTATTTTCAGCATACTGCAGTAATGACATTCTTTTGTTCTTCCTCATGCAAAAACATTTTTTAACTTTGTACATTTAGTCAATATCATTATACACTCTAGGCATTCCTAGATTACATCATCTCAATCTTTATCGTCTATCTTTCTTTGTGATTTCATTTATGCCCCAGCCCTCCTCCCTCTATCATTCTCATATGCAGCTTCATTCAGTGTTTTAACATAATTGTATTACAATTAGGTAATATTGTACAGTCTATTTCTGAGTTTTTATATTCAGTCCTGTTGCACAATCTGTATCTCTTCAGCTCCAATTACCCAATATCTTACCCTATTTCTATCTCCTAATGGTCTCTGTTACCAACGAAATATTCCAAGTTTATTCACTAATGTGAGTTCATATCAGTGAGACCATACCGTATTTGTCCTTTTGTTTCTAGTTAATCACACTCAGCATAATGTTCTTAAGGTCCATTCATGGTGTTACAAACTTCATAACTTTATTCTGTCTTACAGCTGCATAATATTCCATCTTATGTAAATGTCACAGTTTGTTTAGCCAACTGTCTGTTGATGGACATTTTGGCTGTTTCCATCTCTTGGTAATCGTTAATAATGCTGCTATAAACATTGGTGTGTAAATGTCCATTTGTGTCCTTGGCCTCGTGTCCTTTGAGTAGAGACAGCATATAGATGGGTCCTGTTTTTTAATCCATTCTGCCAGACTATGTCTTTTGATTGGAGAGTTTAATCCATTAACATTCAGTGTTATTACTGCATGGGTAGTACTTTCTTCTACTATTTTGCCTTCTGGATTTTATATGTCATTATCTAATTTTCCTTCTTTTTACCTTTTCTCATAGTCTTTCTTTCTACACTCTTCTCCACACCTCTCTCTTCTGTCTTCGTATCTGTTTCTAGTGTTTCCTTTAGTATTTCTTGCAGAACTGATCTCTTGGTCACAAATTCTCTGAGTGATTTTTTGTCTGAAAATGTTTTAATTTCTCCCTCATTTCTGAAGGACAATTTTGCTGGATATAGAATTCTTGGTTGGCAGTTTTTCTCTTTTAATAATTTAAATATATTATCCCACTGTCTTCTCGCCTCCATGGTTTCTGCTGAGAGATCTGCGCATAGTCTTATTGGGCTTCCCTTGTATGTGATGGCTTGCTTTTCTCTTGCTGCTTTCAAGATCCTCTCTTTCTCTTTGACCTCTGACATTCTGATTATTAAATGTCTTGGAGTATGTCTATTTGGATCTATTCTCTTTGGGGTATGCTGCACTTCTTGGATCTGTAATTTTAAGTCTTTCATAAGAGTTGGGAAATTTTTAGTGATAATTTCCTCCATTAGTTTTTCTCCTCCTTTTCCCTTCTCTTCTCCTTCTGGGACACCCACAACACGTATATTCATGCACTTCATGTTGTCTTTCAATTCCCTGAGTCCCTGCTCATATTTTCCATTTTTTCTCCTATAGTTTCTGTTTCTTTTTGGATTTCAGATGTTCCATCCTCCAGTTCAGAAATCCTATGTTCTGTCTCTTGAAATCTACCATTGTAGGTTTCCATTGTTTTTTTTTTCCATCTCTTCTACTGTGTCTTTCATTCCCATAAGTTCTGTGATTTGTTTTTCAGACTTTCGGTTTCTTCTTTTTGTTCTTTCCTTGCCTTCTTTATATCTTCCCTCAATTCAGTGATTTGGTTTTTGATGAGGTTTTCCATGTCTGTTTGTACATTTTGAATTAATTGTTTCAGCTCCTGTATGTCATCTGAATTGTTGGTTTGTTCCTTTGACTGGGCCATATCTTCAATTTTCCTAGTGTGACTTGTTATTTTTGCTGGCGTCTAGGCATTTAAGTACCTTAATTCGTTTATTCTGGAGATTGCTTTCACTTCTTTTATCTAGGGTTTTCTTGCTGGATGAATTTGTTGTCTATCTGTTCTTTGACATTCCGTTCAGCTTTATCTGGACCTTTAGCTTAAATTTTGTTTAACAGAGGAGAATTTTTCAGTTCTTGTTTTCTTGTTTCTTGCCCTGCTTGTGTGGTGCCTTTCCCCCACACATACTTAGGAGGGTCTACTTAGATATTATAGACCCCAGCCAGATTTTCCCAGACCAAACTGCCCTCCTATCAGGAGGAAAGAGTCACCTGCATTGGTTTTCCCTGAGGGTGAGACCCAGCAGGTTGAAAGACTTTCCTGTGAAGTCTCTGGGCTCTGTTTTTCTTATCCTGCCCAGTATGTGGCACTTGTCTGACTGCAGGTCCCACCAGCATGAGATGATGCGGTACCTTTAACTTTGGCAGACCCTCCTCTTGTGGCGTGGTAGAGACAGAGGAGAGGTTGTAGGCTGGTTTTAATGGCTTCAAATTACCAAGCCCTGGTGTCTGAATTCCTTGATGGAGGGATTCCACCTGGGTGGGGCTTCACCCCTCCTCTGGGGGAGGCACAAGCTCCAGATAAGCCCCCAAAAGAGCTCACTTCTGCCTATGCCTGGGGCAGTTGCAGCCTGAAAAGTCCTGCTGCTGTATCCAGAGGCAGTCAAGCCTATGTAGATACTCAGCCACAAAAACCTCTCTTTCCTTCTTTTTTCCCCCCTTTTTCTGTCAGTCCTGTCCCTTGGCACTGGGGCAAAAATGAGCAAGCTCTGCTTTGTTCAGGTTCACCCAAGCTGGGGGCCTATTTTTAGTAGTCAGAATTTGTTAATTAGTTCCACAATTGGCGTTTGATTGTGCCCAGTCCCTGCTGCTGGTAAAGTCCTTTCCTTTCCCCTCTGGGAAGTGGCCTGTGGGGGAGGGGCGCTGGCCGCCGCAGCTTTGGGAACTCACGGTTCTGGGGGTGCTCTCAGCCGGTCCAGCTGGTGCAGACTGGGGTATGCTGTGTGTCTGGTCACTATCGTGGTTCTGGGAACTGTTCTGTACTGTTTCTGATTATTTAGTAGTTGTTCTGGAGGATGAACTAAAACGTGCACGTTGTTAAGCTGCCATCTTGACCCGGAAGTCCTACCACTAGGATCTTAAGATGAAATTTAGATCACTGATTTCAAAGCTTTCCTTTTTTTCTAAAGATAAGCTATAAAATTATCTCTGAACAGCTACTTAGCTGTGCCCACAATTTTTTTTTTTTGCAGTCAGTGACTCACAATATCATCACAATGTTGTGCATTTATCCCCACAATCAATTTTAGAACATTTTCATTATTCCAAAAAAACAAACCCCCAAACCCAAAACATCCCATATTTCATATCTGCCCCCCATTTATTTACCCCTAGTATTAGTGTAGTACATTTGTTAGTGCTGATGAAAGAATATTAAACTATTACTGTGAGCTATAGCCCGTTTGCAATAGGTGCATTTTTTAGTCATATCATTTTTTTGCTATAAAGTCCTTTTTTGTTTTTAAAAAAATGCTTTTATTGAGATATCCTCACACACCATACAGTCCATCCAAAGTATTCAATTAATGGCTCACATTATCACCATATAATAATCTATTCATCACCATGGTAACTTTTTAAAATTTGCATCACTCCAGAAAAAAGAAAAAGGAAAAAAAAAACACATCTCATACTCTTTCCCCTCCCTCTTATTGCCCACTAGTATTGCAATCTACCCAATTTTCTTTTTACTCCTTATCCTCCCCTATCTATATTTTTATTCATCTGTCCATACCCTGGATAAAGGGAGAGTCAGGCACAAGGTTTTCACAATTACACAGTCACACTGTAAAAGTTATATAGTTACACAATCGTCTTCAAGAATCAAAACTACTGGAATACTCTTCCGGAGAAGATGGTGGCTTAGTAAGACGCGCGGATCTTAGTTCCTCCTCCAGAACAGCAACTAAAGAAACAGAAACAATACGAAACAGCTCCCGGAACCACGACAGAGACCAAAAAGACAGCATACCCCATTCTGGAATGGCTGAATGGGCAGGGAGAATCCGCTGCGGTGAGATACCCGAGGGGCGCGCGTTTTCCTGGCCGGGGCGGCTGGCGACTGGGGTCCCCTCCACGCACATGGCTCCCTGGTCTGACTGGGAACGTTGGATAGTGGGGCCCTCCCGCCACGCTTGGCGTCTCGGGCCAGCTGGGCAATTTGGACCGGCACTCCCCCAAGCCGCGGCGGCCGGCGACCCCACCCTCCCGCGCAGTTTCCCAGGCCGACTGCGAGATTCGGATTGGCAAGTTAAAGGAGCCACAGCATCTTTTACTGGTGGGACCTGCAGACAGAAGAGCGCCACGAGCGCCACCTACTGGGCAGGAAAAGAAAAACAGAGCCCAGAGATTTCACAGAAAAACCTTTCAACCAGCCGGGTCCCACACCCAGGAAAATCTGATCAAATGCCCAGACACCAGCAGAAAATAATGGATGACGTTCGGAAAATTGAAGATATGGCCCAGTCAAAGGAACAAACCAATAGTTCAAATGAGATACAGGAGCTGAGACAACTAATGCTGAATATACGAACAGAAATGGAAAACCTCTTCAAAAACGAAATCGATAAATTGAGGGAGGACATGAAGAAGACATGGGCTGAACAAAAAGAAGAGATAGAAAATCTGAAAAAACAAATCACAGAACTTATGGGAGTGAAGGACAAAGAAGAAAAAATGGAAAAAACAATGGATACCTACAATGGTAGATCTAAAGAGACAGAAGCTACAATTAGTGAACTGGAGGATGGAACATCTGAATTCCAAAAAGAAACAGAAACTATAGGGAAAAGAATGGAAACACTTGAGCAGGGGATCAGGGAACTGAATGACAATATGAAGTGCACAAATATACGTGTTGTGGGTGTCCCAGAAGGAGAAGAGAAGGGAAAAGGAGGAGAAAAACTAATGGAAGAAATTATCACTGAAAATTTCCCAACTCTTATGAAAGACCTAAATTTACAGATCCAAGAAGTGCGCGCACCCCAAAGAGAATAGACCCAAACAGGCGTTCTCCAAGACACTTACTAGTTAGAATGTCAGAGGTCAAAGAGAAAGAGAGGATCTTGAAAGCTGCAAGAGAAAAACAATCCATCACATACAAGGGAAACCCAATAAGACTATGTGTAGATTTCTCAGCAGAAACCATGGAAGCTAGAAGACAGTGGGATGATATATTTAAATTACTAAAAGAGAAAAATTGCCAACCAAGACTTCTATATCCAGCAAAATTGTCCTTCAAAAATGAAGGAGAAATTAAAACATTTATAGACAAAAAGTCACTGAGAGAATTTGTGACCAAGAGACCAACTCTGCAAGAAATACTAAAGGGAGCACTAGAGTCAGATACGAAAAGACAGAAGAGAGAGGTATGGAGTAAAGTGTAGAAAGAAGGAAAATCAGATATGATATATATAATACAAAAGCCAAAAGGGTAGAGGAAAATATTATCCAAACAGTAATAACACTAAAAGTTAATGGACTGAATTTCCCAATCAAAAGACATAGACTGGCAGAATGGATTACGACCCAGCAATACCACTGCTAGGTATCTACTCAAAGGACTTAAGGGCAAAGACACAGACGGACATTTGCACACCAGTGTTTACAGCAGCATTATCTACAATTGCAAAGAGATGGAAACAGCCAAAATGTCCATCAACAGACGAGTGGCTAAACAATCTGTGGCGTATACCTACGATGGAATATTATGCAACTTTAAGACAGACTAAACTTATGAAGCATGTAATAACATGGATGGACCTAGAGAACATTATGCTGAGTGAGTCTAGCCAAAAACTAAAGGACAAATACTGTATGGTCCCACTGATGTGAACCGACATTCGAGGATCAGCTTGGAATATATCACTGGTAACAGAGACCAGCAGGAGTTAGAAACAGGGTAAGATAATGGGTAATTGGAGCTGAAGGGATACAGACTGTGCAACGGGACTAGATACAAAAACTCAAAAATGGACAGCACAATAATACCTAAGTGTAATGTAACTATGTTGGAACACTGAATGAAGCTGCACCTGAAATATAGTTTTTTGTTTGTTTGTTTGTATCTTTTGTTTTTGTTTTTTTCTTTTTCCTTTTTATATATATATATATATATTTTTATTAGTATTATTTTAATTCTCTTCTCTGTATTAACATTCTATATCTTTTTCTGCTGTTTTGCTAGTTCTTTACCTAAATCGATGCAAATGTACTAAGAAATGATGATCGTACATCTATGTGATGATACTAAGAATTACTGAGTGCATGTGTAGAATGGAATGATTTCTAAATGTTGTGTTAATTTCTTTTTTTTTTGATTAATAAAAAAAATTTAAAAAAAAACTACTGGAATACAGTTCAACAGTTTCAGGTTATTTCCTTCTAGCTATTCTAATACACTTAAAACTAAAAAGGTATATCTATATAATGCATAAAAATAACCTCAAGAATAATCTCTTGACTGTATTTGAAATCTCTCAGCCACTGAAACTTTGCCTCATTTCTCTCTTCCCCCTTTTGGTCAAGATGGCTTTCTCAGTTCCATGATGCCAGGTTCTGACTCATGCCAGGAAACATGTCCTACATTACCAAGGAGATGTACTCCCTTGGAAGACATGTTCCATGTAGTGGGGAGGGCAGTGAGGCCATTTCTGAGCAACAAAAGAGGTTCTCTAGAGGTGATTCTTAGGCATAATTATACGTAGACTTAGCTTCTCCTTTGCAGGAATAAGTTCCGTAGGGGCAAGCCCCAAAATTGAGGGCTTGGCCTATTAAATTGGTTGTCCCTAATGCTTGCAAGAATATCAGGAATTCCCCATGTGTGGAAGTTCAGTATTTACTCCTTTTCCCCAGTCCTTTAAGGAGACTTTTTAATTTTCTGTCCAAATTACTCTCGGATATATAGGTGTGCCCACAAATTTTTATATTTTGGGTTCATTATCATTCAGTTCAAAATATTATCGAATTCTCCTTGTGATTTTATATCTAGAAATGTTTAATTTAAAAATATTTTTGGAATTTTCCAGGCATTTTATTATTATGGATTTCTAATTAACTTCTGATGAGAAAATATACTGCATAATTTAATCTTTTTTACTATGTTGATACAGTCTATACTTGTGAACATTGTGTGTACTTGAAAAGTATATGTATTCTGCATTTATTGGATGTAGTGTCCAGATCTTCTGTAGTTTTACTGATTTTCTATTTATTCTATCAATTACTGAGAGAGACAGCAAAACCTCCAGCAACTGTGGATTCAACTATTACTCTCTCTAGTTTTATCAGTTTTTCTTTAAACATTTGAAACTTTCCTATTAGGTATATACTTATTTACAGTTGTTGTCTTCCTGATAAACTGCCTTTTTGAACATTAGGAAATGTCCTTCTTTATTTCTGAGAGTACTCTCATCTTAAAGTTTACTTTGTTTCATATTAGTGTAGTCACACCAGTTTTCTGTGTTCATAGTATATCTTTCTCCCTCCTTTTAATTTCAGCCTATTTGTGTCTTTATATTTAGAGACTGTCAGAGTATCTCTTGCATATAGTACATAGTTGGGTCTTGCTTTTTTATCCACTCTGACAATCTATACCTTTTAATTAGCATGTTCAGTCCATGTAATTACTGACACGACTAGATTGAAATCTACCATCTTATTATTTATTTTCCACTTGTCCTTTCTACTTTTTGATCCTCTCTTGCTTCTCTACTGTCTTATTTTGGGTTAATCAAATATTTGATATATTCCTTTTTTTTTTCTTTCCTATTTTGGTATCTTACCTACTTCTCTTATAATATTTTAATGAGTGCTCTAAAGCTAACAATATGCAACCTTAATCCATCAAAGACTATTTAGAGTTAATATTTTATAACTTCACGTCACTTACTTCATCTCTCTACGTCTTTCTTCATATCTGTTGCTTCACAAATATGATAACCCTGTAACAGTGCAATTCTATCTAAAGTCACTCATACTTTGGGCGATAGTTGTCTCATTTTATTCTACATCCATATATACTCCATCTCCATTGTTATTATTTTCTGTTTCTATCAGTCAGGTATCCTTTAAGGGAATCGCAATAAAAATATACTTTTATAATTACCCTTTTTTTTCTTTTACAATTTCTGGTGCTCTTCCCTTCTTCTGCCCTGCAGATTCTAGCTGTTTTAACTGCCCTAAATTTTGATCTGTGCCTCCGCAGCACCATACAATGGGAGTTAAAGAGAGGTTAGAAGAGTGCCTATATTGTTTTTCTGAACCTGCACTGTGTGAGAGGGGTGTTCCAGTTACTCTGGCAGTGTAACAAATTATTCCAAAACTCAATGGCTTAAAACAGTGATAATGATTTATTATTTCTCAAGGTGTTTGGGTCAGGAATTTGTATAGCTCACAACGGAAATGGCTTGTTTCTGCTCCATAATGTCTAGAGCCTCAGATGAAAGACTTGAAGGCTGAGAGCTGAAATCATCTGAATGCTCCTTCACTCACAAATCTGGCAGTTGGTGTTGGCTATCAGTTGGCAGCTTCAATTCCTTTCCACATGAATCTTTCTATGTGGTATGAACTTCCTCACAACATGATGGCTAGATTCTAAGACAAAGCACTGAGAGAGAGAGACAGAAAGAGACAGACAAAGAGACAGAAACATACACACACACCAAAAGAACCAGGAAGAGGCTATGCTGCCTTTCATGACCTACCCTAGAAAATCATAACATGACTTTCACCACATTCTTTTTTTTTTTTTTTAACATGGGCAGGCACCGGGAATCGAACCTGGGTCTCTGGACATCCTTTTGATTGAGGCAGTTAAAAAAAAAATTCAAGTTCAAGCAGAAAGAATATAAATCCTAATTTTCAATGGAGAAGTATCAATATCTTGTAAGAAAAGCAAAATATTAAAAGTGTCCCTGCTTAGAAACCCTTAACTAGTCAATAAATGATACTGAAACAATTCATTATCCATATGAAAAAAATAAAATTATGTTCTTACCGCACACCATATATGAAGATTTGAGACCTAATGTAAAAAATGTGAGTTATAAAAGCCACATACCAGGAAAAAATATTTGTGACAAATTTAAAAAGGATTAATATATCAGTCATGACTTGCGTTTAGTTACGACTAATACCAAAAATAACAGTGGCTTAAATAAGATAAAAGTTTATTTTTCTCTCATAAACAATAAGTCCAGGGGTAGACATTCAAAGAATGATACAGTGGCTCCATATCAAAAAGATATCAAGGACTCTGTTTCTTCTATTAGTTCCATCCTCAAGGATGCTTCATTATTGAACATGTTGGCTGTATCTTTAACCATAGTTTCATATTTCAAGACAAGAAGCAGATAAAAGAGGGGAATGGATAAACAGAATGTCATCTCTGCTGACTCATATGTGTAGTTCATTAGCTACCCCTATATGTAGCAGAGGCTGGGAAATGTAATTTTCAGCTGGGTACAATGCCCAGAGTTCTGTAGCTCTGTAGGGAGAAAGGATATAAGAATCTAAAAATCTGTCACAATAAGTACCTACAAAAAGGATCAACAAACTACAGATAGTGAGACAAATTCAGCCTACCACCTATTTTTGTAAATTAAGTATTAATGGAACATTTGTTAATGTATTGTCTATGGCTGCCTTCCCATTACAGTGGTAGATTTGAGGGGTTTCCTACAAAGTCTAAAACATTTACTATCTAACGCTTTACAGAAATATTACACCTATCCCTGATCTAGAAGATAAACAACTCCTACTAATCAATATGAAAATGATAAACTTAAAAGGTAAATGAATATGATATACAAACAGCAATTCACAGAAAAGGAAGAACAAATGCCCAATAAACTATAAAAGAATCCTTCATTCTTATCCTCACTAGTAATCATAAAAATGCAAATTAAAAGCATAATGAGATACCATTTTATGCTCATCAAATTAGTAAATATTTAAAGAGTCTATCAGCATCAAATGTTGGCAAAAATATACAGCAGTGGAAATTCTCATTTAGTGCTGATGGAGGTATAAACTGACATAATCATTTTAAAGAACAATTTGGCAATTAAGTCAAGTTGAAGATGTGTATACCTTATGACTCACCAAGTCTATCTTCAGATATGCACCCTAGAAAAAACTTCCAAAAATATTCATAAGGAAATACGTATAAAAATGTTCACAACAACTTTACTTATAATGGCAAAGTTTGGAACCAACTTAAATTCTCATCAGCAGGGGTAAAGATAAATGACTTGTAACAGTAACAGTAATACAATGTAATAATACATAGTAATGAAAATAAATGATCAACTTATTTGTCATAAGAAAAATGAAATAAAATACCCCATTGGATTTCATTAAAATTAATAACTTTAGTTCATTAAAAGACACAATTTGAAAAGGCAAGCCACAGACAGAAGATATTTGTACCCAAACTATATAAAGAACACCTACAATAAGAAACAAGAAATAGACATACAACCCCTTCAATATGCAAATGACTTGCACCAGGATTTCTCTAAACATACCCAAGTGGCCGATAAGCAAATGAAATGGTGTTTAGCATTGTTAGTCACCAAGAAAATGCAGACCAAAACCACAACAAGTTACCACTACACCCCACCAAAATGATTAAAATTAAATGAAGTAGCAATATCAAATGTTGGTCAAGGAAAACCCCTAGAATGAACTAAGACTCAGCACCAGGGGATTGAGAAAACCGTCTTGACTAAAAGGGGGAAGAGTGAAATGAGACAAAATAAAGTGTCAATGGCTGAGAATTTCCAAACAGAGTCGAGAGGTTATCCTGGAGGTTATTCTTACGCATTAAATAGATATCACCTTGTTAGTCAAGATGTAGTGGAAAGGCTGGAGGGAACTGCCTGAAAACGTGGAGCTGAGTTCCAGTAGCCATGTTTCTTGAAGATGATTGTATAATGATATAGCTTTCACAATGTGACTGTGTGATTGCGAAAACCTTGTGTCTGATGCTCCTTTTATCTACTTTATCAACAGATGAGTAAAACATATGGAATAAAGATGAATAATAGGGGGAACAAATGTTAAAATAAATTTAGATTGAAATGCTGGTGATCAGTGAGGGGGTGTGGGGGGTATGGTATGTATGAATTTTTTTCTGTTTTCTTTTTAGTTCTTTTTCTGAATAGATACAAATGTTCCAAGAAATGATCATGATGATGAATATGCAATTATGTGATGATATTGTGAATTACTGATTATATACGTAGAACGGGATGATCAAAGAATGTTTGCGTTTGTTTGGTGGGTTTTTTTGGTATTTTTTAAAAAATTTAAAAATTAAAAAAAATGTTGGTCAAGAATGTGGACTAACTGAAACTGTCATACCTTGCTGGTGGGATTATAAATTGGTACAACTACTTTGGAAAAATGTTTAACAATATCTTCTAAAGTTGAACATACTTATTTCTATGACCCAGCAATACCTCTCTTAGGTATACCCAACAGAAATAGTTGCATATGTCCATCAAAAGACGTGTACAAAAATATTTAAAGGAGCTTTATTGGTAATAGTCCCAAATTGAAAACAACCCAAATTTCCATCAACAGGAGAATTATAATAAAGTTGATGCATATTCATACAGTGGAATATTACCCTGCAATGAAAAAGAACTGACTACAAAAACATGCAATATCATATATAAATCCTATGAACAAAATGTTTAGCAAAAGAAACCAGGTACAAAAGAATACATATTGTATGATTTCATCTATATGATGCACAAGAACAGGCAAAATTATGGTGACATAGGTCAGAATAGTTATTGTTAGGGTTGAGAAAGAGCACAGAGGAGGCTTCTGAGTGCTGATTGTCTATATCTTGATCTGGGTGGTTTTCATACACACATGCAGACTTAAAATTTATGCACTTTTCTGTTATATTTTTTCCTAACCTCTCCCACTGCATCAGACACCATTTTTTAGCCTAAAAGATTGGCAAAGATTTAAAAAAAAAATTCCCTTTTAGGATAAGGGTGTACACAAACAGGCCCTTCCCTTACATACATTATTAGGGGGAATGCTGATTGGAATAACTTCTGCAGAGGTTAATTTGGTAACAACTTTAAAAAGCAAAAAAGTACCTATCTTTTGACCAGCAATCCTACCTCTAGAAATTTATCCTTGGAAATATGTGCATTTATGTAAAATAATTCATGTACAAGATCATAAAAGCAGCATTTTAATAAATAGCAAACAACTGGAAACTCCAAATGCCCATTAACATGAAAGTACTAAAATAAATTATGGCTTTTCCATTCATTGGATCACTATGCAGCCATAAAAGAATAAAGAAGCTTTTTAGAATGTGGAATATTCTTCAAAATATAAAGTTAAATGGAAAAAAAAAGCTGATACTGAACAGAGTGTATAATGACACTCCTTATGTAAAAATAGGGAACAGAGTATACACATATATTTTTTGTACATATATTTTTTGCATATATATATTTTTTCTTTTATATACATGATATCACTGAAGGATACCCAAGAGACTACATTAGTTGTTCAAAAAGGGGAAGTGTGGAGCAAGTCAACAGAGATTTGAGAGATATTTTTCATTATTTGCCCTTAGGTATTTTAAAAATTCTGAACCATATAAATGTCTTGCCTATTTAAAAGAACAAAAATAATTAAAATGTACAGTCACAAAGTCAGTGAAGGACTCAATTAAATTTGATTGAAGTTAATTAAAGTGAATTCCTGTCAGGTTCCTTATTTAAATTGAGATAGCTTTAGGGTTTTGCCATTTTAAATGATATTTGCTATTCATTTGGTAAATAGTCTTTATCTTATTTCACTTCCTTCTCCCATCTTACTGATTATTTTTATAAAGAACAGCATTTGAATTTTATTCAATACCTTTTCAGCACTATTTGTTTGATCAAAATTTTTTCCTTTAATAATTGATGTCAACCATATTCATACATGTTCAGATACTAACCCATTTTTGTAGTCCCAGAATAAATCTTGCTTGATTGTAAAAACAAAAAAAACAATTCAAAGCATATAAAACTAAAATAGAACAGAATAGGATTAGCTATTTTTAAATTATTATTGGCTGTAAATTTATAAAAGATAAATATAATTAAAATAAAAATTGAAAATCTTCCTTTACACCAGTATCTCTGAATTTTAAAAGAATATTAAAAAAAATAAACTGAAGGATATAAACCCCAGAATGATTATAAATAGTAAGTATATTTGGTAAAGCAGCAAGACACTAATTAAATATCAAAACTATTCTGATATGCCAGTGATAAAAAGCTTAAAAACACTGAGACAATTAAAATAAGATTTATAATCAATACAAAGATTCAATTTTAATATTAATTTTGCTTACAACAAGAAATTCACTTGAAGTAAATAAATGATAATGCGGACTAAAGGAAGATCTAAATAAATGAAAAACTATAGTTTCTAGGTAGATTATTAAATTCAGTTAACTTGACAAATGATTGAAATGTGACAAATGATTGAAATGTGTACATAAAGTGCTTATGAACACATCCACAAAATACTAAATAAAAAGTAAATAAAACTGAATAAATTTTAGTTCCCTCTACCCTTCCCTAATTGAATATAAAGATAGAATGCAATGCCAATTAAAACTTTTGGTGAATACTTTATAGAATTTGATACATGGAAAATAAAATCTATCTGAAAGAGTAAAGTGCCATAAATATTTAATAACATATGTTCTTTTTAATGAACTCTTGTAGATTTACCTAAAGATTTTAAAAATATTATGAAAATCACATAACATTATGTCAAATATAGAAAGATGGTTCAAACAGCACAGGTTCAACAGTTTGCTTCAAACTTCACACTATATATTACAAAAAAGTTTAGGTGAGTCAAAAAGCTAAACATGTAAAATTCTGTTAAAAAGCTATGAATAAGAATATTAGTCCATTTTTAGAAGGAAGAAAAAATCCTTACTAGTGAAGAAATGAAGGTAAAAATGAGATGTTATACCCCTCTCTACATGGGACATGATTCCCAGGGGTGTGGACCTTCCTGGCAACGTGGGACAAAGATCCTGGAATGAATGGAGACTCAGCATCAAGGAATTGAGAAAAACCCTAGAATGAGCTGAGACTTAGCATCAAGGGATTGAGAAAACCTTCTCGACCAAAACGGGGAAGAGGGAAATGAGACAAAGTGTCAATGGCTGAGAGATTCCAAACAGAGTCGAGAGGTTATCCTGGAGGTTACTCTTATGAATCGAGTAGATATCATCTTGTTATTCAAGATGTTATGGAGAGGCTGGAGGGAACTGCCTGAAAATGTAGAGAGCTGTGTTCCAGTAGCCATGTTTCTTGAGGATGATTGAATAATGATACAGCTGTCACAATGTGACTGTGTGATTGTGAAAACCTTGTGTCTGATGCTGTTTTTATCTACCTTGTCAACAAAGGAATAGAACATATGGAATAAAAATAAATAATAGGGGGAACAAATGCTAAAATAAATTTAATTTAAATGCTAGTGATCAATGACAACGAGGGGTAAGGGGTATGGTATGTATAACTCTTTTTTCTCTGTTATCATTTTATTTCTTTTTGTTATCTTTTTATTTCTTTTTCTACATCGAAGCAAATGTTCTAAGAAATGATGAATATGCAACTAAGTGATGATATTGTGAATTACTGATTATGGATGTTGTTTTATTTTGTTTATTTTTTTAATTAATAAATACATTAAAAAAAGAAACGGAAATGAAAAAAAAGTGAAATGTTATATATGATGTCTTTTAAAAACATTTTTCACAGTAAATAATAAAATGAAAGTGATGGAATAGGGAACATTTGTATGACATTCATAACTCCAAAGAGCTACTAATCACAATATGTAGAGAACAGATGGAGATACATAGTCAACACACTAAATCCTCCCCATAAGTTAACAATTTAATTCCCTTAAATTAAATCTAAATTCTTTACCATGGCCTACAAGGCCCTATATGATCTAGTCCTGCATACCACTCCAATCCCATCTAGTGCTTTTCTCTTCCTGGCCACCATACTCTAACAACCCTGAACTATTTTTTACTTCCAAGAACATGCCAAACATTCTCCCTTGGAAACATGAAGCTCTCATCCTCCTCAGGGCTTTTGCCTATGTTACTTGTTACCTGTCTGGAAAACTCTTTCTTCACTCTTCATGTGATCTCAATCTCAGATCTGCCCTATCTGATTATGTTCCATTTCACCACTGTTGTTTTCCTTAGAGTGCTTATTATATTTTATAGTTATTTTATTTGCTTTTGTTAACCTCTCTCATTAGAGAGCCTTACCCTATATTCCCAGGGCCTCATACAGTATCTAATAATAAATACTTAATAAATATTTGTTGAATGAACGAAGAAAAACTGAAAACCCAAGAATCAGATAAGGCAAAGTTCCAATTCTGATGTATGTACACAAGAAAAAACAATATAACTCTTCAAACTGACAGATATGGAGGTAGTATAAGAAACTGCTTACAAGAAATAATGGCAAATTAAAAAATAGACCACAAAATTGTGTATACATACATCATGTATCTATATAAGGAAAGTTTATATATACTCAAATTAAATCATTGTAATAATAATAGCTTTTAAAAATTAGCAGGCTTTTTGTAAAGAAAGCAGTATTGTGAAAAAGTACTTACATAATATTCTATGAAAAAACAGCATAATGTTCTTTGCATATCATGATTATAACTAGGTCAAATAAATATGGCTGAAGATGGATGCAGAAATAAAAATATGTATTGCTTAAAGGTGATTTTATGCATAAAAATTTGTCTTTTAAATTTTCTGTTAAGGTTGTTGAACTTTTAAAAATAATAAATATAATGGGAAATAGCCAAAAAACAAATAAACAAACAAATAAATGAAAATCATTCAATATTTCATCAACCCATTAACAATCATTGAATAATATTTGGGGTAAGATTCTTAGTCTATTTTTCTTATATAGAAGCAAAAATATATGTAAAATAAAATTAGAACCTCACTATATATACTTTTTTTCAGCCTGGGCAGGCTCTAGGAATTGAACCAGGGTCTCCAGCACAGCAGGCAAGAATTTTGCCACTTGAGCCATAGTTGCTCGCTCTATATACTACATTCTTTTAGTAACCTATATACCACATTTTAAAATCTGCATTCTTTTAGTAAATTATATACCACAAACATTTTCCCAGCCTATAATGGCTTAATAAAATACTTTAAAAAACATTTTAAAAAAGATAATATATCGGTGGTACAGAAGCTACAAACTAGTGGACTGTGCACAACAGAAGGAGTAGATCCAGAGCCCAGATCCATATCAACCAGCAATTGTATAAGCCAAATCCCAAATATCTTTTATTATCAACCACTACATCCATAAAACAAACTACTGAAATAGGTAAGGATTGAGGCCTCTTTACAACTACTATAAAGAAATGGTAAGCTTAACTGTTAAAATACATAGAAACAATGAAGGATAGTGAAGGATGAAATATACTAACAAAACTGGCAAATCCTAACTCCAAAGTAGTCTCTCAAGTGCACAATCAGACCGATAACATACAACTCACACCATATCCCCAGGAGAAGTCCGAGCTGCCTTCAGTAGAGATTCCTGTGCCTGTATAACTCAGAAAAGCAGACCGTGAGTTCCCAGTATCCGTTGATGTAGAAGGTGATTCTTGCGTAATCTCAGACTCACTAAATGCACAATTTGAATGTAGGAGAGAAAAGAGAAAAATTATATTTCCTTAAGTTTCTATAGAATGAAATTTTCAGCAATCTAACACTTGACAATCATGTGTAATGAGATCCATGGAGGCAAAAACAAATGAAGAACTTGAAATTCAATCATAGAATAGTTCTATCTCATTCCTACTAAATTGTTGGCAGCCAATGTAAATAATTCTAGTTACAGTTTACAGTGACAACTTTAACTTTTCACCAATAACATATATTTTTGACAACTAAAGACATGATTTCATATACGTTAACAGTAATACCTAAACTTGCCTAGTACTTTTATAGTTTACCAAGCACTTTTACAGACATAAATTTATTTGATATTTTCGACAATATGGTGATGTAGAACTCAACCCCATTTTCTTTTTAAACATTGTTTATTGTAAAATATATATAAAAAGCAAAGAAATAAAAAGCAATAATTTTCAAAGCACACCTCAACAAGTAATTACAGAACAGATCCAAGAGTTCGTCATGGGCTACCATTCTACCATCTCAGATTTTTCTTTCTAGCTGCTACAATGGAGACTAGATGGAATATCAATATGGTGATTCGGCAGTCATACCCTTTTGTTAAATTCTATTTTCTCTGTTATACTTCCCCTTCCTCTTTTGATCCTTCTTCCAACCTACAGGGATCTTTGGGCAATGCCCCATCTTTTAGTGTTGATGCCCCTTCTCAACATGAAAAAGTCAATCCCATTTTAAAAACAAAGAATCTGAGATTCAGTTCCAGGTTTTGAAACCCAGGTCTCAGGTCTTTGAACCTTTTCTATGATACCACTTGTTTTCTCAGAGCCCTCACTGAAGTTACAGCATACTCTGTGGTTTTACTTAAAATAATAACTGCAGCTAATATTTACTCAACATTTATTATATGCCAAGCATTGTGCCAGGTTTTACACATTTTAACTCATTTATATTCACAACACCCTTTAAGAGATATTATTATCAGGTAATTAACTTGCCCAGCATTACTTAGCTGATAAGTGGAACAACCAGGATTAAAAATCAGATCTATTGGACAGCTCCTGATGTATGCGCTTAACTACTTCAAATACTGCTTCTCAAAGCTTATGAAAATGTGTGAAGTTATTGCCATTAGGTATTTTAGAATGAAAGCTGAATGGTACGGAAAACACTTGAAAAAAACATTTTTTTTTTTGTTTCATTAGAATAAAACTCAGTACCAGTCCTAAACCAAAAAAAAACCAAAACCTTTGTCATTAATTAGCAACAGCAATGAGCAACCAAGTATACGTTGTGCTACTACCTTTGGGAACTTGTATCTTTTTCATGGCGGTCATTGGTGGAGGAAATTTCATCTAGCCGTTCTGGAAGAGGATGATGATTAAGAGCATGCTTTGTTACATCTTTCCTGTGAAAAAATGAAAGTTATATTTCCTGTAAATAAAAAAATATATAATTTTCAGTAGCTTATTCCAGATGTTAGGGAGCTACTTCCTGGTATTCTAGAACAACACTGTCCAATACAGTATCACTAGACCCTAGCACTTACATGTGGCTCCTGGAATTGAGAAGTACTTTAACTATAAAACACACAGGATTTGGAAGTCTTAACAGAATGTACATTCTTAGAGGAATGTACAAGACATTTCTTTATGTTGACTACATATTAAAATGATATTTTGAAGATACTGGGTTAAATAAAATATATTCCTAAAATTAATTTGCCTGGGAATTGAAACTACAGTAAGAAACCACCACATACATATTAGAACAGCTAAAATATAAAATAATAATATTACCAAATGCAGGCAAGGATCAGGAGAAACTGTAAGTTTTATAAATGGGTGGGAATATAAAATGGTACACATATAAAATAAATACATGCACTTACCACAAGACCCAGCAATTGTACTCTTGGGCACTGATCCCAGAGAAATAAAAACTTATGTTCACACAAAAATCTGCACTTGAGTATTCATAGCAGCTTTATTTGTAATTGAAAAAACTGGAAACAACCAAAATACTATTCACAGGTGAATGGTTAAACAAACTCTGGTATAATCATACAATGGAACACTACTTAAAAAGGAATTAACTATTGCTTATTGCAGCCACTTGGATGACTCTCAAGGGCATCATACTTAGTGAAAAAAGCCAATCTCAATGGGTTACACACTATATGAATCCACTGATAAAACATTAATAAAACAAACTAAAGATACAGAGAAAGATTAGTAGCTGCCACAGGACAGAAACAGGAGTGAGGGGGAGTAAAACTATAAAGGGATATACAGGACAGGAAGAAAAATAATACAAACTCCATACAGAGTACTCCAACGTGGTCCTCCCCCCACAAGATACCCAGATCAAACAATTTTAACATTTTGCTACATTTACTGTATCATTGTATGCATGTATGTATGTATGCATCTATCTATCCATCCATTTCCTGAATACTTAAGTGTAGTTTTATACATCATGCTCTTTGAACACCGTTCTAGTTTGCTAGCTGCTGGAATGCAATACACCAGAAATGGAATGGCTTTTAAAGAGGGGAATTTAATAAGTTGCTAGTTTACAGTTCTAAGGCCAAGAAAATTGCAAGTCTATAGAAATTACAACAAGTCTATAGAAATGTCCAATCAAAGGCATCCAGAGAACGATACCTTGGTTCAAGAAGACTGACAAAATTCAGAGTTTCTCTTTCTAGTGAGAAGGCACATGGTGAACATGTCAGAGTTTCTCTCATCTGGAAAGGCACATAGTGAACACGGTCAGGGTTCCTCTCTCATCTGGAAGGGCATGTGGCAAACACGGCATCATCTGCTAGCTTCTTCTCCTGGCTTCCTGTTTCATGAAGCTCCCAGGAGACATTTTCCTTCTTCATCTCCAAGGGTCACTGGCTGGTGAACTCTACTTCTCGTGGCTATGTCATTCTGCTCTGCTCTCTCTGAATCTCTCATTCTCCAAAATGTTTCCTCTTTTATAGGACTCCAGAAATTTATCAAGACCCACCCAAATGGGTGGAGACATGTCATCACCTAATCCAGCTTAACAACCACTCTTAATTAAATCAGATCTCTAGGGAGATGATCTGATTACAGTTTCAAACATACAGTATTGAATAGGGATTATTCTGCCTTTATGAAATGGGATTTAGATTAAAACATGGCTTTTCTAGGGAACATACATCTTTTCAAACCAGCACAAACACTTAATGCTGCCATGTATATTCCCTAACAGGATAGTCACATCTATTCGCCTTAACTGTAGTTATCAAACTCAAGAAATTTAACATTGATATAAACTTATAGCCTATATTCTAATTTTTCATATGGTCCTGTTATGTTCCTTTCAGTCTTTTCTCCTCCCTTGCTAGATCCCTTCCAAGAACATGTATTGCTTTTAATTGTTATAGTCTCTTTAATTGCTCTTTCTTTTTAAAAAATAATTGTGGGAAAATATATTTAACACAAATCTTTCTTTTACAAATACTTCCAAGCCTACCATTCAATGGGGTTAGTCACATTCACCATATAGCTGTATCCTACTTTTCATTACTAAAAACATCCCCTTTCCCCAAACAGAAACCCTATACTCATATGTATTAACTTCCCATTCCCTTTACCCCCTATTGCCAGCAACCTGAACTCTTAATTTTCCTGTGAGCTTGCATATTCTGTGATATTTTCTTTGTAGTTACTACAGAGCTTAAATTTAATGTAAATCTACAACAATCTTATCTGTCTTGGCACCAACTTAATTTCAATATATAAATTATGTTCCTATATCCCTCCATCCCCCATCTTTATGTTGTTCTTGTCACAATTAACATATTTATAAATTATAAATCCAAAATCATTGATTATCATTACATTTTACACATTTGCCTTTTGGATACTTGTGTCAGTCTGAAACTGTTGTGTACCTCAGAAAAACCATCTTCTTTAATCCTGATTGTTATTTGTGGAGTGGAAACCTTGACTGGATTGTTTCCATGGAAAAGCGACATATCCAGTTGTGGGTGGAAACTTTTAATTAGATGGAGATGTGATTCCGCCCATTCAAGTGCAGAGTCTTGATTAGTCTTACTAGTTTACTGGAGGCCTTTAAAAGGGGAAAATTTTGGAGGCAGCTTAGATGCTTGTAATGCCAACAGAGCAGATGCACATTAGACCCAGATGTTTGCAGATGCAGGGAAAAAATGCCCAGGGGAAGCCACTTGAAACCAGAAGCCAAACACCCCAACAGATGCCAGCCACATGCCTTCCCAGTTGATAAAGGTGTTCTGGACACATCAGTTTTACTTGACTCCAGGTATCTTTCCCTGGATGTCTTAGTTTGGACATTTTTTTTTTTTTTTTAAGCCTTAGAACTATAAACCTGTAACTTAAATAAACTTCCTTTTTAAAAACACTCCTTTTCTGGTATATTGCTCTGGCAGCTTTAGCAAACAGAATAGATTTTAGTACCCATGAAGTGAGGTGCTGCAGCAGTTGGCAAATACCAAACACATTGGGATGGCTTTTAAATGATAAGGGGAAGATTCTGGAAGAATTGTGATATGCTTGATAGAAAAGGCCTGAACTGCTTTGAACAGACTGTTGGTAGAAATGTGGACTTTAAAGATGCCTCCAACAAGGCTTTAGACAGAAATGATGAATATGTCATTGCCAACTCGAAGGAAGGCCATCTTTATGGATGGAAGGCAAAATTTGAGAGTGATGAATGTGCATACTTATCTAGAGAGATTCCCAAACTAAATGCGGAAAATGCAGTCTGGCTGCTCCTTGCAGCTTATAGTAAAAATGCAGCAGGAAAAAGAAAAGTTGAGAACTGAACTCCTGGGTACAGAAAATACAGAAACTGATGGTCTAGAAAATTCTGGGCTTCCAGAAAGTGAGCCCCCAGTGAACAGGGCCACATGTGAGGATTTAACCAAACACGGAATGAGTCAGCCATTAAAGGGCAAGCAAGTTTAGGAGATGGAGTTACCCAGAAAGGATTTATGGAAAGTCCTATTGTCTATTGAGTATGATCCCTGCATACTGCATAGAAAACCGAAAAGCATTGCAGGATCTGTATAAACAGAACCACTGCCAGTCTGGGCTATAACAGATAGAAAAGGGACAAATTGAAAGAAAAATTACTTCAGAGGCAGAACTGTGGAAGATAAGGTCTAAAGCTAAGAAATCTTGGACCAGGAGGGTTGACCCACCCATTGACATGGAGAGGGTGAGTTTGCCCCAGAAGCAGAGGATGGGCCTTGTGCCTGAATCTTGAGGAAGATTTTTGGTGCCCCAAGTCTCAGAGAGGGTGGAGCACTTAAACTGGGGATTGGAGGGAGCTTGGCGATTGTCCCATTGTTCTGAGGGGGCTGAGCATGTGCCTCAGAGATGGCAGAGAGCCTGTGTGCTGTCCCATTGTTTGGAGAAGGTGGAACCAAGAAAAAGATGGTCTTTCCAATGATCCTCAGTGTTGCAACCCTCACTGCAGAGAGCAGGGCTGCTGTGTAAGCCCTTGGAATGGATGGGATTACCACTCTCTGAAACCCAGGGGATGAAATGTTATTCTATAAATGACTCTCAGACTTTGGAATCCAATAGTTTTCCCTGCAGGTTTTTGGAATTTTGGGGGTTCAGTGACCCATTTAACTTTCAATTTCTCCCTATGGCAATGGAAACATGTATCCTATGACTGTCCCTCCTTTGTATATTAGCAACAGATAACTTGTTCTGCATTTCACAGGCCCACAGCCAGAGGAGAATTTTTGCCTTAGGACAGACCATGCCTGTAACTGACTTTGACGAGATTTTGTTCTGTTTCTTACTTAGTATTGCATTTGTATTGTTACTGAACTGGTTTAGGCTTTTGTAATACTGTGATGGGATGAATGTATTTTGCATGTGGAAAGAACATATCTTTTGGGGGTCCAGAGGGTAGAATGTGCCAGTTTGAAACTGTGTATACCCCAGAAAAGCCAGGTTCTTTTAATCTTGATTTAGTGTTATGGCGTGGAAACCTTGATTGGATTGTTTCCATGGAGAAATGATATACCAGTTGTAGGTGGGATCTTTTGATTGATTGTATCCATGGAAATGTGACACACCCAATTGTAGATGTGACTTTTTGATTAGATGGAGATGTGACTCTGCCCATTCAAGGTGGGTCTTGCTTAGTTTACTGCAGTCGTTTAAAAGGGGAAACATTGTAGAGGAAGCTTAGATGCTTGGAATGCTGATAGAGAGAGTAGATGCACATGAGACCCAGATGTTTGGAGATGCAGAAAGAAAATGCCCCCGGGGAAGCTGCTTGAAACCAGAAGCCAAAGACCCCCAACAGATGCCAGCCAAATGCCTTCCCAGCTGACAGAGTGTTCTGGACCCATTGGCCTTTCTTGAATCAAGGTATCTTTCCCCAGATGCCGTATTTTGGACATTTTTTATAGCCTTAGAACTGTAAATTTTTAACTTAAATAAATTTCCTTTTTAAAGCCATTACATTACAGGTATATTGCATTCTGGCAGCTTTAGCAAACCAAAACAATCCTGCAGGAAGCAAAAAAGTGGAGTTACAAACCAAAAATACAATAGTACTGGCATTTATCTTCACCTATATCACTACCTTCATTGGCATCTTTATTTCCTCATGCAGCTTCATTCTATTGTCTATTCTCCTTTCCTTTCAACTTCCAGAACTCTGTTTAGCATCTCTTATAGTTTCTCTGCTTTTCTTTATCTGGAAATGTCTTCATCCTCCCCTCATTTTTGGAAGACTTTTGCTGATACAGAATTTTTAGTTGGCAATTTTTTCCTTCTAGCACTTTAAATATGTCATCCCACTGTCTTCTTGCCTCCATGGTTTTCAATGAGAAATTACTACTTAATCTTATTAAGATTGTATGTGACAGTTGCTTCTTTCTTGTGGCTTTCTGCATTCTTTCTATCTTTGGCACTTGACAGTTTGATTATATGCCACAGTGTATGTCTATTTGGATTTTTCATGTTTGGACTGTGCTGAGTATCTTGGATGTGTACATTCATGTTTTTCATTAAATTTGGAAGGTTTTCAACCATTATGTCTTTGAATAGTCTCTTCTACCCTTTCTCTTTTTTCCTTCCAGGACTCCCACAGTGTGTATTGGTACACTTGATGGTATCCCACAGGTTCCTCAGGCTCAGTTCATTTTTCTTCATTCTTTTTATTTTTTTCAATTTGTTAATATATTTATTGTGAAAAATAAAATATATACAAAAAACCCAATAAATTTCAAAGCACACTACAACAATTAGTTGTAGAACAGATTTCAGAGTTTGGTATAGGTTACAATTCCACATTTTTACGTTTTTACTTCCAGCTGCTCCAAAACACTGGAGATTAAAAGATATATTAACATAATGATTCAGCAGTCATTCTCATTTGTTAAATCCTATCTTGTGTGTTTTAACTCCACCTTCTCCTTTGATCTTTCTCCCAATTTTTAGGGGTATTTGGGCTATGGTCATTCTAACTTTTTCATGTTGGAAAGGGCTGTCAATAATATGGGATGGGGACAGAACTAGCTGATCATCTGGAGAGACCGGCCCCTCTGTGTTTCAGGATTTATCTGGCCTAGGAACCCAACTGGAAGTTGAAGGTTTCTGGAAAGTAATCATAGTGCATGGAACCTTATAGAATCTCAGATAAAGCCCTAGGTGTTCTCTAGGGTTGGCAGGAATGGTTTTGGCTGAGGTTTGGCAAACCACAGTAAACAGCAATATCTAGCTGAAGCATGTGTAAGACTAGCCTCTCAATTCTAACTGAACTCTCTCAGCCACAAATTCAAAAGAATTGTGTACAATTTTTTTTTGTACACAAAAGAATTTAGTATACTAAATTCTCTGCCATTTTGACCAGAGGAGGGTCCCTTCGCACTACTGTTTATATATTTATGTTTGAAATTTCTCATTAAAAAATGGTAAGTTATTGTTTACTAGTTTGCTAGCTGCCGGAATGCAACACACCAGAGATGGATTGGCTTTTAATAAACGGGGATTTATTTTGTTGGTTCTTCAGAGGAAAGGCAGCTAACTTTCCACTGAGGTTCTTTCTTACGTGGAAGGCACAGGATGGTCTCTGCTGGTCTTCTCTCCAGGCCCCTGGGTTCCAACAACTTTCCCCCGGGTGACTTCTTTCTGCATCTCCAAAGGCCTGGGTTGAGCTGCAAGTGCTGAGATGAGGAATGCCGAGCTGCTTAGCTGTGCTACGTTGTGATCTCTCATTTAAGCACCAGCCGATTAAGTCAAACGTTACTCATTGCAGCAGACACGCCTCCTAGCTGACTGCAGATGTAATTGGGAACACATGAGGTTCACATACCGTTGGCTTATGTCCGCAGCAACAAGATTAGGTATGCTCACCTGGCCAAGTTGACAACTGAATCTAACTAACACAGCATTATATTAAAATTACTCTTTCCACACTCTTTTCAACATCTATAATCTGGAACTGTTAGTACAATTCTTTTCCCCCTTTTGATCAGTAAGACATTGTCTATCCCCCAGTGTTAGAGCCAGGTTCAACCCTGGGAGTCATATCCTACATTGCCAGAAAGACTTTCACTCCTGGGTGTCATGTCTTCACTCTTTCTTATTTCTGTCCCTTAAACTGGATGATTTAAACAGTCTTATCAAAGAGTTTAGAGAATAGTTCCAGGCCAAAGCTTAGGGTGGAGACTTCCTGGTCCTTTCTACAGAAGTTTCTTAGGCATGCATGTGTAGCCCTAGCAATTTCTCCAGGTTCTGAAAGTCCCCACTTTCCTAAGAAACAGTTTCCTAGGCACTGCACAGTGTGTCCTACAGCCAGGAATCCCAGGCAGCATGACGTGACTGTTCTCCCACAGCATTGTGTTAGAGAGTTCTATGAGCTGCCTTTTACACACACAGGAAGGTTCTGGGACTGTGAGCCTCTTAGGCCAACATGTTTGGGTCAGACATACATGTTTCGACTATGAGCATGAGGATTACCTCACTTCCTCAGGAACCAGGACCATGGCTCTGCACTGGGAGTGTGGGCCAGCTCCATGTCAAGCTAGAGGGGTGCCAGAGTTGCCAACCACAGCACCATAATATCCTACGGCTTTTAAGTAGTCTATTTCTTGATTTGAAACTCACCCTATTATTTTATTTATTTATTTATTTATTTGCATGGGCAGGCACTGGGAATCGAACCCAGGTCTCTGGCATGGCAGGCGAGAACTCTGCCACTGAGCCACCGTGGCCCGCCCTCACCCTATTATTGAAGTCTTTTAACTGTTTCCTGGAGCTTTGAGGAAGACATTTTCTGCCAGTTCTTGCTGGTGTTCAAAGCTTCTGTGGGGAAATGGGGACCTGAAGAATCCCACTCTGCCATTTTGATCAGGGGACGGCCCCTTTGCACTATTGTTTATATATTTCTTTACGTTTGAAATTTCTCATTAAAAAATGTTAAGTTATATATTAAAATTACTCTTTCTACACTCTTTTCAACATCTATAATTTGGAACTGTTAGAAGGAAAATTAAAGTTAATACTGTAAAGCAGATCATCATTATAACACCAAAAACAAACACTGCTCTTAATTTATAGTTACTCAGATGCTATATATCTTAATTATTCACATCATCCTGACTCTTCTAGAAAGTCATCTTTTGGCAGTATGAAATTAATAACAGAGAACAAGAAAGTAACTAGACAGTGTCAGTAATTCTGGCCCTATAAATATCTATTAACATTTTAAATTTTACTTTCAGAATGGTCAGAATTCATTATAAAAGCTGATTTTTACCTATGTTCACCTTATTGGGAAAAGATTGCTTCTTCTTTCTAGTTCCTAAAGAAGTAATTATATGAATTGCTATTGCATGCATATCCTACACCTTAGTAAAGGACAGCTTCTGAAAGGCCAGGAGATGTCTTGGACTGATTTTTTTCATATGGCTAGTGTATTAAACAAGGATGGGGAGGAAACAGGAAATATTTATTGAATACCTACTATATGTAAAGTGCTGTCACTTTACATTTACATTTTACTATGAAGTAGGTTTTATTCCTATATTACAGAAATTAAGTCTCAGGGATTTAGTAATTTGCCCAAGAGTCACTCAGCTAGAAGATAGCATAGCCCAAAAACCTAAATATAACTCAAAATATCATCCTTTTGATTACCCTATATAGTTAATATTTAATTAACAAATATGTGGTTGCTTAAACTATAGCTTAGTGAAGAAAAAAATTTGGATTTGGGGTCAAAAATCCCAAGTTCAAATCCTGACTCTACTTACTATATAATTTGTATTAAGATATGTAACATTTATGATATGGTTTTGTTTTCTAAAACATTGAAGATAATAATACTCATGTTAAAGACTTCTCATGAAGATCAAAATGTGAAAGTCCTTTTGAAAACATAAAACAATAAATGTAAGAAATTAACATTGTGACACTTAACTAGGGAGTGGGAGGGGGTATTTAAGCCGGAAGTCTTTACTCTCAAGTCTCAAATGCAAAACTGAATCTTGAGGATTCGGAGATGGGGAGGTAGGATGTTATGTTAAGACTTATGACCACTCTTAGAATCAGATGGACAACCAGATTCATTCTTCAAACTGCATCGCTTGCTGGCTGTGTAACCTTTGGCATGCTACAATCTTTCAATCAGGGATGTTTATCTGAAGAACGTACAAAATAACAGTCCTATCTCATATCCTTGCTGAGATTAAGGGAGTTAATGCACGTAAATAGTTTAGCATGATGCCACGCACCAGATATATTTAACTTTATTATTTTAGTACTCAGTTAACTATTATTAACTTCTGCTAATAACAGTGGGCATGAAGCCATGTGGAAGCTACAAATGCTTTAGAAGACCGAGTCCCGGAGCTCATGAAATGTAGCCCAAGAAGGCCAAGTCCTAGGATATCACGGGTGACACGTTCCTACCTGCAGGCAAAAGGGACAGTACCCAGCAGGGCCGGGGAGAGAGAGTTCCGAAGAAAAACCTCTCTCCTGCACCCTGGGAAAGGAAAGCACCGAAGGACTGACCAGAAAGAGTCCCAGAGCGCCCGGGTCCCACCTCAGCCTCCCCCCGCTCCGGCTGGGATGGCTGAGCAGTCCACTCACAGATCCAAGTTCTGTGGCGCCGCCTTCCGAGTGTACCTTGAGATCATCCTCCTCCTCAGTCGCGGCCGGGGCGGGTACGCCAGGGTGGGGGTCGCCGGGCCTGGCCCTCCAGCCGGCTCGGCCCGACCCCTCCCTCACCTTCCGGTCTCGTCCCGCCCCGTCGCCTAGACTTCGGACCACCACCTCCCCAGGGTGCCCAGCTCTCTAGTCGCCCGCCCTCCCTCGTTCCCCGCTGGGAGCGGAAGTGACGAATGTATCCGGGCACCCGCCTAAAGCTCCCGCCGACGCGCGGCAATGACGACGCCTGGGGGTTCCGGAGACTGAGGCGGTTTCTGAGTTTCTCTCCAATCTCACGTCCGGGGCTGGCGTTGGGCTAGACTTCGGCGGCTCGTGGCGCCGAAGAACCCTGATTCCCAGGGGGAGCGCCTGGAATTGTCACGTGGTGGGAGGGGGCCGCGGAAGAAAAGTCACAGCAGAGACACACTGAAGAGGCCCCTGAGCTGTAAGAGGAATTGGCTTCATTTTGTCACATGCAGGATGGCCTGGTCCGGAAGTGAGCCCTCTAAGTGAGGCCCTTGCTGCTTAGTCGCTTCTCTTTGGGTGTTCTGGTTTTCTCATCTATATAGAGAGGAATTAACCTGGATGATCTCAAAGTCCCTTTAAGTTCTAACAGAGTAAATTTTGCATAAGGTGTGCTTGACGTTGGGGGATGGGTCGGTGGGTAGAATTATTGCCTGTGCTTCTGGGTTGAAAGGCAAAATGATGATTTGGGCACACCATGGTGAGTGAGTATCTGTATAGAAGTTACAGGTTCTTTTCGACCTTGTTTCTTTATTCTGTTAGAAAGCCGAGTAAACCTAAGAATCGAGGGGTGATCCTCCATACTTCCTTTACCAAGCATCACCTGGCAGCAACCTAGGAGGTAGAGAATTGTCTCACTTTCCCCAGATTTCTGATGGAGTACTCATTTTTGAGTTTGTTAATCTATACTTCGAACCTATGTTTTCATTCTACCATTTTGAGAAGTAATGAGTTCTAGAGGCATTAAAGTAGCACTTTTATTTGTAAGGGAAAACCCCTTAGACAATAAACAGATTAAAAGGCCTTATTTACCACCCTTCAAGATTCCAGAGCTGTGCCCCCTGAGACTTGAAAAACAGGCAAATTTAGGATCCAGAACCATGGGCAGATATATTCTCTTTAGAGACCCACAGGGAATAACCTGTATTTCAGAGTGAGTCAATAGGACGTGAATATTTTATAATTTTGAATTCCCTTATGCTCTACAATGTTTATAGAAGGGAGAGGGCTCTGAAGAACATTTAAATAATAAAGTTTTAAACTGGGGTCTGATTTTAGAGATAGTAAGCTGTAGAAAAAGAAAGTGAAGTATTCAAAGCAACACAGCGAATTAGTGGAGAACAGGAACTTTTGATAGTGTTTAAACAGTGGATCTTAGTGTAGAATTTCTCAGAGCATGCTGCACACAGTGTGAGGACAAGCATTTTTAAATTTTATTTCACACTTAATTTGGGAATGTTATACTGGATTTCCATTGATATTGATACAATGTTTTTAAGTATAAAAAAGTTATTAAAGTAATTTTAGCTAAATGTTATACTCGGTAGATGATCGAGACAAAAATGATGATGGCATGTGAATAACTGAATTTTGGAAAACAGTATTAATGGAATCACCTAGGGAGAATGCTGGGAATGGGATGTTACTATAATACTGTTTTATATGGTTTACATTATTGAAATTTTAAATACAGTTTTCAAAGAAATATGGAGAAAACTATGAGGCTTGCTACAGTAGAAGACACTGTGGAGTACCGCCTGTTCCTGATACCAGATGAACTAATGGATCCAGAAGAACACAAAGAGATTCTTCAGAAATATGTTGAGAGAATAATGACTCAGTTTGCACCTGTGCTGGTTCCCTATATCTGGCAAAATCAGCCTTTCAATCTCAAATACAAACCTGGGAAAGGTAAAGCTCTTTTACCTAACTTGATATGTATGACTCTATTATTTCATTCTGGCAACAGTGATGTGCAGTAATAGTCCATAGTTCAGTCACTGTTGTCAGGAAGGTATTTATGTCTTGAACTTTTTATATAGTGATGCTTTCATACTTTAATCCTTAAACTTGAAAAAAGTTTTTGTTTTTTTTAATTTATGTTGATGAAAACCTTTCTAATAATCATTACTTTAGGATTAGCATATATTCAATTGTATTAATCTCAGGACTATTCTTTTGAACTTTTAATTACTTAACTATGCCATGATGTATATATGTTTCTATACTAAACAGGTTCAGATAGTCAGCTTCCTTAACCATGGTTCCTTTTGCTATTATTCAGTATTCCTCACTCTTGGTGATGTGTTTAGTAGGCTGCCTTATCTCACATAGTTGTTTTGGTGGGAATCTAAGAGTGGCTTTGCCCAGGAATTATGACCACTATTTGACCGGGAGTTATGACCACTGTTTGCCACTCAGAAACATTTTGAGTTTCCTTCACTACTTCCCTGTTTTATTCGTTTTTGAGGTACCTGTGGCTGAATATGGTACTTTAAAAAAATCATTTCTTACAGATTTAGTAAAATAATTCATGGATAGGTGACCAAAGCTCTAGTCCCCTGTGACTTATGTGGAGTCTTACTTGGAATCAAAAGCTTCGCATGTTGTGCTACCATCAGTCTGACTCAGTTTAGTGCTTACCTCTGTGCCTTTACAAATACTGTTCCCTCACACATACTGTTCCCTCTTTCTGTAAAGCCCACGTCTGATCGTTCTTCCAGATATCACCTCCTTTTTGCTCACATAGCTCTTGGTGCATGTCTATTGTAGAGTTCATCATCTCATTTTAAGATGACTTGCTTCTCTCTCTCTTTTTAGACCTTGAGCTCCTTAAAAATAGTCATCTTGTATCTTGTTCATGATCTATGTTTCTGTTCACTACTTCCCTGTTTTATTGATTTTTGAGGTATCTTGTATCTTGTTCAGGATTTCAACCCCACTCCTATTATAGCACTTGAAGCATAGTAGTTAGTGAATGTTGTTCAACTGAATGATCACATATATATTTTTTATTTTTATTTTTTTATCACATAGTTGTATATTCATCATCAGGATCATTTCTTAGAACATTTGCATCAATTCAGAAAAAGAAATAAAAAGAAAACAGGAAAAAAATTCACACACACCATACCCCTTACCCCTCCTTTTCTTCGATCACCAGCATTTCAATCTACTAAATTTATTTTAACATTTGTTCCCCCTAATATTTATTTATTTTTAATCCATATGTTCCACTCATCTGTCCAAAAGGTAGACGAAAGAAGCATCAGACACAAGGCCCTCACAATGACACAATCACATTTCAAAAGCTACACCGTTACACAATCATCTTCAAGAAACATGGCTACTGGAACACAGCTTCACATCTTCAGGCAGTTCCCTCCAGCCTCTCTGTTACACCTTAACTAAAAAAGTGATATCTATTTAATGTGTAAGAATAACTTTCAGAATAACCTCTCAACTCTGGAATCTCTCGGCCATTGACAGATCACATGTATTTTTTTTTGGATTTTTTTAATGTTTTTTTTTTTCTTTTTTCTTTTCTTTTTTATTAATTAATGGAAAAAAAGAAATTAACCCAACATTTAGAAATCATACCATTCTACATGTGCAAGCAGTAATTCTTAACATCATCACATAGATGCATGATCATCATTTCTTAGTACATAGGCATCGGTTTAGAAGAACTAGAAACACAACAGAAAAAGATATAGAATGTTAATAAAGAGAAAAAAATAAAAGTAATAATAATAGTAAAAAAAAAAACCTATAGCTCAGATGCAGCTTCATTCAGTGTTTTAACAAGATTACTTTACAATTAGGTATTATTGTGCTGTCCATTTTTGAGTTTTTGTATCTAGTCCTGTTGCACAGTCTGTATCCCTTCAGCTCCAATTACCCATTATCTTACCCTGTTTCTAACTCCTGCTGGACTCTGTTACCAATGACATATTCCGAGTTTATTCTCGAATGTCGGTTCACATCAGTGGGACCATACAGTATTTGTCCTTTAGTTTTTGGCTAGACTCACTCAGCATAATGTTCTCTAGGTCCATCCATGTTATTACATGCTTCATAAGTTTATCCTGTCTTAAAGCTGCATAATATTCCATCGTATGTATATACCACAGTTTGTTTAGCCACTCTTCTGTTGATGGACGTTTTGGCTGTTTCCATCTCTTTGCAATTGTAGATAATGCTGCTATAAACACTGGTGTGCAGATGTCCGTCTGTGTCTTTGCCCTTAAGTCCTTTGAGTAGATACCCAGCAATGGTATTGCTAGGTCGTATGGCAATTCTATATTCAGCTTTTTGAGGAACTGCCAAACTGCCTTCCACAGTGGTTGCACCATTTGACATTCCCACCAACACTGGATAAGTGTGCCTCTTTCTTCGCATCCTCTCCAGCACTTGTCATTTTCTGTTCTGTTGATAATGGCCATTCTGGTGGGTGTGAGATGATATCTCATTGTGGTTTTGATTTGCATTTCTCTAATGGCCAGGGACATAGAGCATCTCTTCGTGTGCCTCTTGGCCATCCGTATTTCCTCTTCTGGTAGGTGTCTGTTCAAGTCGTTTTCCCATTTTGTAATTGGGTTGGCTGTCTTTTTGTTGTTGAGTTGAACAATCTCTTTATATATTCTGGATACTAGACCTTTATCTGATATGTCATTTCCAAATATTATCTCCCATTGTGTAGGCTGTCTTTCTACTTTCTTGATGAAGTTCTTTGATGCACAAAAGTGTTTAATTTTGAGGAGCTCCCATTTATTTATTTCCTTCTTCAGTGCTCTTGCTTTAGGTTTAAGGTCCATAAAACCGCCTCCAATTGTAAGTTTCATAAGATATCTCCCTACATTTTCCTCTAACTGTTTTATGGTCTTAGACCTAATGTTTAGATCTTTGATCCATTTTGAGTTAACTTTTGTATAAGGTGTGAGATATGGGTCTTCTTTCATTCTTTTGCATATGGATATCCAGTTCTCTAGGCACCATTTATTGAAGAGACTGTTCTGTCCCAGGTGAGTTGTCTTGACTGCCTTATCAAAGATCAAATGTCCACAGATGAGAGGGTCTATATCTGAGCACTCTATTCGATTCCATTGGTCGATATATCTATCTTTATGCCAATACCATGCTGTTTTGACCACTGTGGCTTCATAATATGCCTTAAAGTCCGGCATCGCGAGACCTCCAGCTTCGTTTTTTTTCCTCAAGATGTTTTTAGCAATTCGGGGCACCCTGCCCTTCCAGATAAATTTGCTTATTGGTTTTTCCATTTCTGAAAAATAAGTTGTTGGGATTTTGATTGGTATTGCATTGAATCTGTAAATCAATTTAGGTAGGATTGACATCTTAACTATATTTAGTCTTCCAGTCCATGAACACGGTATGTCCTTCCATCTATTTAGGTCTTCTGTGATTTCTTTTAGCAGTTTTTTGTAGTTTTCTCTATATAGGTTTTTTTGTCTCTTTAGTTAAATTTATTCCTAGGTATTTTATTCTTTTAGTTGCGATTATAAATGGGATTCGTTTCTTGATTTCCCCCTCAGCTTGTTCATTACTAGTGTATAGAAATGCTACAGATTTTTGAATGTTGATCTTGTAACCTGCTACTTTGCTGTACTCATTTATTAGCTCTAGTAGTTTTGTTGTGGATTTTTCCAGGTTTTCGACGGATAGTATCATATCGTCTGCAAGCCGTGATAGTTTTACTTCTTCCTTTCCAATTTTGATGCCTCGTATTTCTTTTTCTTGTCTAATTGCTTTGGATAGAACCTCCAACACAATGTTGAATAATAGTGGTGATAGTGGACATCCTTGTCTTGTTCCTGATCTTAGGGGGAAAGTTTTCAATTTTTCCCCATTGAGGATGATATTAGCTGTGGGTTTTTCATATATTCCCTCTGTCATTTTAAGGAAGTTCCCTTGTATTCCTATCTTTTGAAGTGTATTCAACAGGAAAGGATGTTGAATCTTGTCAAATGCCTTCTCTGCATCAATTGAGATGATCATGTGATTTTTCTGCTTTGATTTGTTGATATGGTGTATTACATTAATTGATTTTCTTATGTTGAACCATCCTTGCATACCTGGGATGAATCCTACTTGGTCATGATGTATAATTCTTTTAATGTGTTGTTGGATACGATTTGCTAGAATTTTATTGAGGATTTTTGCATCTATATTTATTAGAGAGATTGGTCTGTAGTTTTCTTTTTTTGTAATATCTTTGCCTGGTTTTGGTATGAGAGTGATGTTGGCTTCATAGAATGAATTAGGTAGTTTTCCCTCCACTTTGATTATTTTGAAGATTTTGAGGAGAGTTGGTACTAATTCTTTCTGGAATGTTTGATAGAATTCACATGTGAAGCCGTCTGGTACTGGACTTTTCTTTTTAGGGAGCTTTTGAATGACTAATTCAATTTCTTTACTTGTGATTGGTTTGTTGAGGTCATCTATTTCTTCTTGAGTCAAAGTTGGTTGTTCATGTCTTTCCAGGAACCCGTCCATTTCATCTAAATTGTTGTATTTATTAGCGTAAAGTTGTTCAGAGTATCCTATTATTACCTCCTTTATTTCTGTGAGGTCAGTGGTTATGTCTCCTCTTCCATTTCTGATCTTATTTATTTGCATCCTCTCTCTTCTTTTTGTCATTCTTGGTAAGGGCCCATCAATCTTATTGATTTTCTCATAGAACCAACTTCTGGTCTTATTGATTTTCTCTATTGTTTTCATGTTTTCAATTTCATTTATTTCTGCTTTTATCTTTGTTATTTCTTTCCTTTTGCTTGCTTTGGGATTAGTTTGCTGTTCTTTCTCCAGTTCTTCCAAGTGGACAGTTAATTCCTGTATTTTTGCCTTTTCTTCTTTTCTGATATAGGCATTTAAGGCAATAAATTTCCCTTTTAGCACTGCCGTTCCTGCGTCCCATAAGTTTTGATATGTTGTGTTTTCGTTTTCATTCGCCTCAAGGTATTTACTAATTTCTCTTGCAGTTTCTTCTTTGACCCACTTGTTTTTTAAGAGTGTGTTGTTGAGCCTCCACGTATTTGTGAATTTTCTGGCACTCCGCCTATTATTGATTTCCAACTTCATTCCTTTATGATCCGAGAAAGTGTTGTGTATGATTTCAATCTTTTTAAATTTGTTATGACTTGCTTTGTGACCCAGCATATGGTCTATCTTTGAGAATGATCCATGAGCACTTGAGAAAAAGGTGTATCCTGCTGTTGTGGGATGTAATGTCCTATAAATGTCTGTTGAGTCTAGCTCATTTAATAGTAATATTCAGATTCTCTATTTCTTTATTGATCCTCTGTCTAGATGTTCTGTCCATTGATGAGAGTGGGGAATTGAAGTCTCCAACTATTATGGTATTTGTGTCTATTTCCCTTTTCAGTGTTTGCAGTGTATTCCTCACGTATTTTGCGGCATTCTGGTTTGATGCGTAAATATTTATGATTGTTATGTCTTCTTGTTTAATTGTTCCTTTTATTAGTATATAGTGTCCTTCTTTGTCTCTTTTAACTGTTTTACATTTGAAGTCTAACTTGTTGGATATTAGTATAGCCACTCCTGCTATTTTCTGGTTGTTATTTGCATGAAATATCTTTTCCCAACCTTTCACTTTCAATCTATGTTTATCTTTGGGTCTAAGATGTGTTTCCTGTAGACAGCATATAGAAGGATCCTGTTTTTTAATCCATCCTGCCAGTCTGTGTCTTTTGATTGGGGAATTCAGTCCATTAACTTTTAGTGTTATTACTGTTTGGATAATATTTTCCTCTACCATTTTGCCTTTTGTATTATATATATTATATCTGACTTTTCTTCTTTCTACACTCTTCTCCATACCTCTCTCTTCTGTCTTTTCGTATCTGACTGTAGTGCTCCCTTTAGTATTTCTTGCAGAGCTAGTCTCTTGGTCACAAATTCTCTCAGTGACTTTTTGTCTGAGAATGTTTTAATTTCTCCCTCATTTTTGAAGAATAATTTTGCTGGATATAGGAGTCTTGGTTGGCAGTTTTTCTCTTTTAGTAATTTAAATATATCATCCCACTGTCTTCTAGCTTCCATGGTTTCTGCTGAGAAATCTACACATAGTCTTATTGGGTTTCCCTTGTATGTGATGGATTGTTTTTCTCTTGCTGCTTTCAAGATCCTCTCTTTCTCTTTGACCTCTGACATTCTAACTAGTAAGTGTCTTGGAGAACGCCTATTTGGGTCTTATCTCTTTGGGGTGCGCTACACTTCTTGGATCTGTAATTTCAGGTCTTTCATAAGAGTTGGGAAATTTGCAGTGATAATTTCTTCTATTAGTTTTTCTCCTCCTTTTCCCTCCTCTTCTTCTTCTGGGACACCCACAACACGTATATTTGTGCGCTTCATATTGTCCTTGAGTTCCCTGATACCCTGTTCAAATTTTCCCATTCTTTTCCCGATAGTTTCTGTTTGTTTTTGGAATTCAGATGGTCCATCCTCCAAATCACTAATTCTATCTTCTGTCTCTTTGAATCTATCATTGTAGGTATCCATTGTTTTTTCCATCTTTTCTACTTTGTCCTTCACTTCCATAAGTTCTGTGATTTGTTTTTTCAGTTTTTCTATTTCTTCTTTATGTTCAGCCCATGTCTTCTTCATGTCCTCCCTCAATTTATCGATTTCGTTTTTGAAGAGGTTTTCCATTTCTGTTCGTATAGTCAGCATTAGTTGTCTCAGCTCCTGTATCTCATGTGAACTATTGGTTTGTTCCTTTGACTTGGCCATATTTTCAATTTTCTGAGCGTGATCTGTTATCTTCTGCTCGCGTCTGGGCATTTAGTCAGATTTCCCTGGGTGTTGGAACCAACAGGTTGAAAGATTTTTCTGTGAAATCTCTGGGTTCTGTTTTTCTTATCCTGCCCAGTAGGTGGCGCTCGTGGCACACATTTGTCTGCGGGTCCCACCAGTAAAAGGTGCTGTGGGTCCTTTAACTTTGGAAAACTCTCGCCATGGGGGAGGTTCGCCAGCCGAAGCGGCTTGGAAGAGTGCCAGCCGGCCTGGGGGTCCGAACGCGGGGAGGGTCGCCGGCCGCCACAGCCCGGGAGAGCTCCCGTCCGAATATCCTAGTTGGCCCGGGGCGCCAAGCGTTGTGGGAGGGCGCCAGCCGCAGCAGCCCGCCTGGGAGAGTGCACTGTTCCCAGCCGGACCGGGGAGTCACGTGTTTGGAAGGGACCCCCCCGGTCACCGTTCTCCGCGGTCTGGGGATTTCTGATCCAATTCTCTCAGTTGGTCTGGGGGGGCTCGCGTGGTGGGGGCGCCAGCCGCCGGTGCTTGAGGGGACCGCCTGCCCAATTCTGCCAGCTGGTCCAGGAAGGAGGAAGGGAGGGACTCCGGCCGCTTACCGCCCCGCCCGGGAAAGCCCGCGCCCCTCGTCGATCTCACCGGAGCTGATTCTCCCAGGCAGTCAGCCGTTCCCGGATGGGGTACTCTGTCTTTTTGATCTCTGTCGTGGCCCTGGGAGCTGTTCTGTATCGTTTCTACTCCCCTAGTAGCTGTTCTGGAGGAGGAAAGGTGAGGGTGGCAAGGCTGTCGAGGATGGTGGCGGAGAAGCCGGTGAAGGCGGAAGAGGGCAGGGTGGTGATTGGAGAGCCGCTGGAGTAGGAGGAGAAAGGGAAGGATAAGATGGCGGATGGAGCGCCGCCAGAGCAGAAGGGGAAAGAGAAGGGCAAGATGGCGGAGGGAGCGCCGCCGGCGGAGAAAGAAGAAGAGGAGGGCTAGATGGCGGCGGGAGTGCCGGCGGAGAAATAGGAAGAGGCGGGCTGAATGGCGGCGGGAGCGCCGCCAGCGGAGAAAGAGGAAGAGGAGGGCTAGATGGTGGTGGGAGCGCTGGCAGAGAAAGAGGAAGAGGAGGGCTGGATGGCGGCGAGAGTGCCGCCGGCGGAGAAAGAGGAAGAGGAGGGCTCGATGGCGGCAGGAGCGATGGCGGAGAAAGAGGAAGAGGAGGGCTGGATGGCGGTGGGCGCGCCGCTGACGGAGAAAGAGGAAGAGGAGGGCTAGATGGCGACGGGAGCGCCGGCGGAGAAGGGGGAATAGGAGGGCTAGATGCGGGGGGGAGCGCCTGCCCTATTTTTATTTGCGGTAACAAATTTATCTGCTTTTCTCTTGTTTTTAGGAGGTGTTCCTGCTCATATGTTTGGCATGACAAAATTTGGGGATAACATTGAAGATGAATGGTTTATTGTTTACCTAATAAAACAGATTACAAAGGAATTTCCAGACTTGGTAGCAAGGTATTATAGTTATTTTAATAATTTTAGAGGAATTCTGTAATTACAACTGACTACATTTTATTTATTTATTTTTTTTTCTGTAGTCTGATGGAAATTGTACAAATTCGGGGCCTAGATTTTAAAAGTGACTTCAGAATTTAGCCCAGTCTTTCCTTGAGGAAGAATCAAGAGTTCTTGAAGAGTTCTACTTCCAGATAATTTAAAACAAAACCTAATTATTACACATTTTTTTTTTATTTTCATTATGAAAGAACAGATGCACATGGCAAACAAATGTCAAACAATACGAAAGGATGCACAGTTCTAAACTGACAGATCTAGTCACCAATAAATTTCTTGTATAACTTTAAAAAAGTAATTTTACTCATCTGTACATATACATACTTCACAGAGTTCTTTGATATGCTTTCCTCTACTAGACCGTAGCTATATCTTTTTAAGAACTCATATGGAAGAAATTTAAAGAGAAATTAGTGAACAGTTGTTAAGGAAGGAAAGTAGGTAACACTGCATTCTAATTCAGTCTTAAAGATGGGAACTGATAGTTCTCAGTAATTACCAAACTAGGTCAGCAGAGGGAGATTTTGCCCACTTAACCATTTTTTGTTCTAGTTTTCCTAGCCTCCTCCCAAATTCTGATCTTCTTTGTACCATCCAGTCCCCCAACAGCACAAAAAGAAAAAAAAATGTTTTAAAACTTTTTATTATCAAATCTTCATTCATACATGAAAGTAGAGAAAATAGTATAATGAACCTACATGTACCCATCACTCAGCTTCAACAGTTATCAACTCATTGTTAATCTTATTTTATTTATGCCCTTTCCCCACTCTCATCCTATAATGAAATTGTTAAAGCAGATCTTCCAAACCATGTCATTTCATCCTTAAGTACTTAATAGTATAAAAATCTGAGAAATGAAAACCCTTATTTTAAATCCTACCATTACCACACCTAAAAAATAATTAGCAATAATTTCTTAATAAATGATAGATTTTTTTAAATGAAAAAACACAAAAATGTTAGTTTCTATCTTTGCAGGAATAATAAGGTGGGCAATGCCTTTTATGTGCTGATTCTGATATTTATATAATGATGGTTCCTACCTATATACCAGGTCTATAAAGCTCTTTAAATCCTAGGCATTTACTGTCATCTTGGTCTTTAAACACCATTAGGAAAAAAGAAGCCATTCCTCTATGTCCCTGTCAGATTAATCTTCCTAAGATAGGCTATAACCATTTTACTAGTTTGCCTAAAAACCTTTGTTTCTTTTTCCTTGGCCTGCTCATCCTCATTGATCCAGCCAACGTTTAGAGATCATCACAAAATGATATAATTGTACTTTTCTAGTCTTGTTTTTTACTGGTTGTTGTTCTTCAAATATCTGCTTTAGATTGCCACCTCCATGCTTTTGCTTATGCTGTACTCTTTCCCAAGAGCATCTTTTCTTTTTTTCCCTATGTCTGCACTCATTTAAAGTGAATAGTGAATATAGAATACCTTTTGTGTGAAAAGAGAGGCAAATAAAAAAATATTAGGTATATTATATATGAACAGACTATGGAATGATATATAAGAAATAATAGTGATTGGGGAGTAGGAAATGGGCAGATGGGGACAGAAGTAGGCAGGAGACTTTTTCATTGTGTAACTTAAAAAAAAAACCATATGAATGCAGTATTTATTCAGAAATTTAAATTAAAAAGTGATGCAAATGAGGCAAAACAAAATATCTTTCAGGTTCCAAATAATACCTCTTCCATAAAGACTTTCCTAATCTCAGCTATTTTTTCTTTTGAAACCCCCACTGTACTTTATATATTTTTTATATTTTTGTCTACTATTTCTTTTAAATTTTTCTCTCCTTATCTCTCTCTTATGCCTCTTTACCATTTCCTAGTTTCCTCCAATGTCACATGGTATCTTAAACATTTTGCTTTCTTCTAGCAATCTGCACATTTTATGTATTCAAATATTTACCAAGATGAGGAGAAAAAATGTATGAGAATAAAACTTTTATTAGTCAATATGTGCTTGTTCAATGCAAAATTGGAACTTCCTTTGCTTTAGCATTGAAGACAATGATGGCGAATTCTTGTTAATAGAAGCTGCCAACTTTCTACCTAAATGGTTGGATCCTGATAATAGTGCCAATAGGGTAAGTAAACCCAAGTTTTGAAAATTTACATAGATATAATCCTGTGGTAGTATTTTCATATATACCTAGAGTCTGCCAGTGCGCAGCATGAAAATTAAAATGTATCATTTTGCAGGTATTTTTCTATCATGGGGAGCTGTGCATTATTCCAGCACCAAGGAAACCAGGAGCAGTGAGCTGGTTACCCACCACACCCCTGACAATCCCACAAGCCTTGAATATAATTTCAACACACCCAGAAGAAATTTTGGCTTCTGAATCTATCCGAGCTGCTGTGAATAGGCGCATCAGAGCGTAAGAAAAATATAGTTTCCATTGCTAGGCAAAGAGCTTTTTGTTTTAGTGCAGCTTAGTTTTTCAATGAATGTAGAATTTCTTTCACCTAGATTCATAATAGTTTCCGTTCTTTCATTTCCTTTCTTCATGAGATTGGCTAGCTGATTAAATTTATAAGATTTTCTAGGATTTTAAAACCAAGAAGCAGAGATGTATCTTTTAATTCCCACCCCAAAGTGTTATAATCTAGTCCCAGTATTTTTGTATTTATTTACCTTAGATATCCTAAGTATTACCTCTAGCCATTGATAAAAAATTTGAGACCTTTAAGAATGAAAACCTAAGGAAGCGTAGTGTGCTTAGTTTCTTCTGTGATTCTGGGCCTACATATGGGGTTCTTTGGCCTATGTGTAACCCTTCAGGCTTTCTTCACAAGAGCAGGTCTTAGTCGATACCATATTAGCCAACCATTCAATACTTGCGTGTCTTTGGAATGTCTAGCATCACACGTCTTAACGATGTTATAAATCTCTTTTAGCTTTGTTTTAGTATACTTTGTACTATTTTTTAGAAGAATGAATTCTGATTCTTCTAAATCATAGCATAGTAATTTTTTGTTTTGTTTCTGTTGAACTTAATCCCTTTTCTTCATTTTCCATTTTTTCCCACTTTTTAGTTTCTCTTTTTCCCCACAGTCTTAAGTGTATGCATTAACTTTATCTTCACCTCTCTTGTCAACTCTAAACATCTTACTCTTGATGATCCAAGAAAAGATTAAAAGTTAAGGGGAAAGTGAATGGTATGATTTTAGATGTTTACAAATAATAATTAAACTGAATGAATAATGTTACCTGTCATAGGTACCCAGAAAAAATTCAAGCCTCCCTTCATCGAGCACACTGCTTCCTTCCAGCTGGCATTGTAGCAGTGCTAAAGCAGCGCCCCAGGTTGGTGGCCGCAGCAGTCCAGGCATTTTACCTACGGGACCCTATTGACCTGCGAGCCTGTCGAATTTTCAAAACATTCTTGCCTGAAACACGAATAATGACATCGGTAGGATTGCTCTCTTGGTCATTTAGTTTCTTTCACTGGAAAGAAAATTGAATGTTAGTTTAGTTATCTATTCTATCTATAATAGAAAAAAATTAGAAATATTCTGTTTCCCTATAGTAAGTTAATATACATTTTTTTTCTTTTCTTCCTTCTAGGGAGGAAGATATGTTATTCTTATTTTCCTAGCTATTTTTACCTATTTGAATAATTTCCTACTTAACAATAAAACATTTAATCTTTTCAAGAGAATTAGGAATTATTCTTTATCTTCTGCCTCCCCTTTACCCCCTGCTCCCCAATAGTCATATAACTAATGATATGAACTATATCAGTGATAACTAAAGCAGTGAGGGAAAATCTTATGGTATATGAATTATATCTTAATAAAGTTTTTTTAAATTAGGTAGTGAATAGTTTGGCTGTTCTTTGTGTTTCATCTGTGAATATAAAGTTCATAAATGTATTTATTACTATATTTAACTATGAAATGAATTCATTTTTATTTTCAAGAAAAGGCTCATGTGTTTTGTGTTCCATTGCCCAGGTCACTTTCACTAAGTGTCTGTATGCACAGTTGGTGCAACAAAGGTTTGTGCCAGATCGGCGGAGTGGATACAAGCTGCCTCCTCCATCTCATCCCCAATACCGAGCCCATGAGTTGGGCATGAAGTTGGTAATGTTGAGCCAGAAAATTTCATTTTCTTCCTTTTTGTAATAGGACTCTTAACAGAATAATGGCACACCATAGACAGTCTAAAAATATACCCAATATATATTAGAATGTAGTAAAATGTAGCCTTTCAAAATGAAAGGGAAAAAATGGATTTTTAAATGATGGTAGGACTACTGGGAAGCCATCTGATAAGTTAAAGTTGACACCTGACTCCTTATACCAACATAAATTCCAGTCTGGTCAAATACTTAAATGTAAAAATTGAAACCATAAAAGTTAAAAGAAAATATAGGAACACTTTTTATAATCTTAGTAGGAAAGGTTTTTCTAAGCAAGACCTAAAACCAGAAGCTATAAAAGAAAAAATGATAAATTTTTGTGAAAATTAAGCATTTCTGGGTGTGTGTGAGGGAAATTGTAAAAAATATTAAACTCGAAAAAATATATTTGCAATATAGATGGCAAAGAGTGGATTTCATACTATCAATCAGTATGAAAAAATGGTAAGCAGTTAATAGAAAAATGTTTAGAAGCAGATAGTCCACAGAAAAGGAAATACAAATGGGAGAGTATAGATGAAGAGATCATCTGAAACCTTGTTGATAGAAATGTAAATTGATTCAGTCTCTTAGAAGAACAGTTTGGACATATCTTTATACATTTAAAATGCCCAAGTCCTTCTGCTCAGCACTTTCATGTCTAGGAATTTATACTCCATATGTTTTACCTGTGTTCAAAAATTTTTATGAGGATACTCATGACAACCTTATTTGTAGTTATAAAAGACAAAGCTACCTAAATGTCCATTAGTAAGGGAATAGTTAAATAAGTTATGGTCTCTCTATGAAGTGAGATGAATCAATTTTTATATGCTTATATGAAGTGATCTCCAAGACTTATGGTTAAGTGAAAAAAAGCTAGGTACAGAAGAACAGTATATATGCTACCATTTAGTGACAAAAGGGGATGGCGTAGGGTGCAATTATATCTTCATGTGTGCATAGATTAATTCTGAAAGGTTATGCAAAAAAAATCGGGAGCAAGAGTTTCTTCTAGAGGGATGAGGGACACTACTTATTTGAATTATTTTACCATGTGCACTTACTACTTATTTTTTTAAATGTATCTTTTTTTTAATCAAAGTACTCTCAAAATGGAGTGCTTCTCTCTATTATGTCTGAGACTGGTCAATTTATTTATAATTTCTGTTAGACTAGAAATGTTTTGCAAGCCTTTTCTTAAGCAAACAAGAAATAAATTAAAACATCTTGGTTTGTAATCAGCAGGGGAAAAAAAATCTTTGAAGAGGAAGAGGATTCTTTGTTTTCTAATGTTTGCTTTACTTACATAGTTTATTTTTTTAATATTCTCTAGAGATTGAGAAATTTGGAAATAAATTCAGATTTCTCAGAAAATCCAAATAGCTTTTATAATGTCTACATGCTCGTGTATCCAATCACCTAGTTCTTGATGGGACTAAGTGAAAGAAAGTAACTTCATACCTAATTAACTAAAAGTAACTTAAAAGTCTAATGATCTTGTTTAGGCTCATGGATTTGAGATCTTATGTTCTAAATGTAGCCTACATTTTCCTGACTCCAAGAAATCCCTTGTGACTACCTCACCACTCTGGGCTGACTTCCTTGACAGTCTGAAAAAGAATGATTTCTTTAAGGTAGGACTTACGATGCATTTTTTTTTTAAGTGAATACATCAGGGAAAATCAAACCACTGATTTAAAGTCCTATGGTCCATATGTAATTTATGATAATTATAAAAGCTATGGTCCATATGTAATTTATGATAATTATAAAAGCTAGAGTTAAAAGGAGCCATCCTAGTTCAGTGGTATTCACCTGAGTCTTTGAAGGTGATAATGAGGTATCTATGAACTGTTTTCATTATGCTAGAAAAATTAATAATATTTGTAAAAAATTAATATTTATATCAGATGAATAATTTACATAAATTAAGACAGACATGAGATACCAAATAAATAGCAAAGACATGGATAAAAAGATTGCAAAAAGACTACCTAATAAAATTCTCTTAAAATATTCGTCCTCATTGGTAGTAAAGATGTACATAATGAAGCCGTTTTCACCTTGTAAAAAGGAAAATGAGTGATATTCAGTGTTGTTGAGAGTGTGGTAGAATTAATACTCCTATACATTGCTGATAACATAAATTGGTAGGGTCATATTGAAAAGTAAATTATAGTTTGTTCTATACAGAGGTTCAAGCCATGACTCAGAAATTTCATGTTGAATAACAATTTTTTAGGGAAACATCCAAGAAGGGGAGAAGTGCACAATAATATGATGCACAGGAATACAGGCCACATATTACTATGAAGAAGTGCTTATGATACTGTAGTATATTTTTAAAAGAATATAAAATATTAAGTATGAATACCACTATAAGATGCAAGTGGAAAACAAAAGAAGTGATAGTATATGTGAGATCATATTTTTTTTATTCTATTTGGCAACTTTTCTGTAATGCTTTGTTTTGTAACTTAATTATAATTCATTGTATCTTAATATTTAAATTAAATATTTAAAAATTTAATATTAATTAATAGAAAAATGGTAGAAAACTTTTCAAACTGAGAAGAGACCGTTAGTAACCACTACATCTAGCCTAGACTTCTCATTTTACAAATGAAGAAACTGAAACCCAGATAGGTACATTAATGACAAAACAGAGTGTAAGACTCAGGTCTTATGAGTCCTGAGCAATATATTACATAATACATGGCCTCCCTGAAAGTTGCTGGCAAGCAGGTTATTTTAATGAAACTATGTAAATAATGTTCTGATAAATCATTATTCTTTTTTTAAGGGCATGATAGAAGGTTCTATTCAGTACCGGGACAGACTAGAAATGGCAAAGAACTACTTCCAACTCTCAGTAAACCGGCCAGAAAGGTGAGTTTATCACTGCCTGAAAGTGGTAGCAGAGAGATAGTTTGGCAGAAGTTAAGGAATTATTTTTGAGGAAGGTGCAGAAGTTGGATTTTCCATATTTAAAAAGATGATAGCAAAAAACTGCACAATGACTACAGAAGGGAGTGGGTTTGGGGAAAAGGAAGGGTTGCTTCAGAAGATCATTGGCGCTGGTAATTGTAATAGTAATAATAATGATTGTTGTTGCTATTATTATTGTAACGACTAACCTTTATTGAGTACTTACAAAGTGTCAACCATTTGTACTCACTTAATCCTTTTATAGCCCTATGAAATAAGTACTAATTTTTAAAAATGTTTTTTATTGTTAAATATAACATATATACTAAGGAAAAGCAATGATTCTCAAAGTATACTTCAGCAAATAGATACAGAATAGATTTCAGAGTTTCTTATGGGTTACCATTCCATTATTTCAGATTTTTCCTTCTAGCTACTCCAAAACACTAGAGGCTAGAAGAGATATTTTGTGTGTGTGTGTGTGAAAAATAACATACCTACAAAAAGCAATAAATTTCAAAGCATAGCACAAAAATTAGTTGTAAAACAGATTTCAGACTTTGGTATAGATTACAGTACCACCTTTTTAGGTTTTTACTTCTAGCTGCTCTAAGATACTGGATACTAAAAGAAATATTAATGTAATGATTCAGCAATCACACTCGTTTGTTAAACCCTATCTTCTCTGTATAACTCCGCCATCATCTTTGATCTTTTTGCCACTCTTTAGGGGTATTTGGGCTATGCCCATTTTAACTTTTTCACATTGGAAGGGGCTGTCCATAATGTGGCATAGTGGGGTGGAACTAGTTGATGTTCTGGAGAGGCTGGCCCCTCTGCATTTCAGAACTTACCTGGTCTGGGGACCCATCTGGAAGTTGCAGGTTTGTAGATTTCTGGAAAGTTACCCTAGTGCATAGAACCTTTTGTAGAATCTTGTATAACAACCTAGGTGTTCTTTAGGATTGGCAGGAATGATTTTGGTTGGGGTTTGGCAATTTATGATAGGTATAGCAGTGTCTTAACTGAAGCTTGCATAAAAGTGACCTCTAGAATAGCCTCTCAACTCTATTTGAACTGTCTCAGCCACTGATACCTTATTCGTTACACTTCTTTTCCCCCTTTTGGTCAGGATCACATTGTTGATCCCATGGTGCCAGAGCCAGGCATATCCCTGGATGTCATGTCCCCTGAGTATCTTGTCCCATGTAGGGGGGAGGGCAATAATTTCACTTGTAGAGTTGGACTTAGAAAGAGGCCACATCTGAGCAACAAGAGTCCCCTCTAAAAGTAACTCTTAGGGAGAGGAGGGGCCAAGATGGTGGCTTAGTAATGTGCGTGTTTTAGTTCGTCCTCCAGAACAACTACTAAATAATCAGAAACAGTACAGAACAGCTCCTGGAGCCACGATAGTGAGTGGACACACAGCGTACCCCAGTCTGGACCAGCTGGACCGGCTGCGAGTCTCCGGAACAGTGAGTTCCCCAAGCCGCGGCAGTTCCTCAAGCTGTGGCGGCTGGCGCCCGGCGCCCCTTCCCCACAGGTGACTTCCCGGAGGGAAAGGAAAGAGACTCTAACAGTAGCAGGGACTGAGTCCAACCAAACACCAATTGTGGCATTAATAAACAAATTCTGATTACTAAAAATAGGCCCCCAGCTCAGGCAAAACTGGTCAAGGCAGAGGTCGCCTATTGGGCTAACCAAAAAAGAGGAAAGGGGATGAAACAGAGGCTTTTGTGGCTGTTTCTACAGAGGCTTGGCTGCCTCTGGATTCAGTGGCGGGATTACACAGGCTGCAACTGCCGCAGGCATACACAGAAACAGGCTGCTTTCAGGGCTGTCTCCCGCCTGAGCCTTCCCCAGGGGAGGGGTGAAACGCAGCTCAGGTGGAATTCCTCTCTCAAGGAATTCAGACCCCAGGGCTTGGCAATTTGAAGCCATTAAAACCAGCCTACAACCTTTCCTCTGTCTCCACCACGCCCCCAGCAGGGAGAGCCTTCCAAAGTTAAAGGAGCCACAACATCTTTTGCTGGTGGGACCCGTAGACAGACAAGCGCCACATACGGGCAGGATAAGAAAAACAGAGCCCAGAGACTTCACAGGAAAGTCTTTCAACCTGATGGGTCTCACACTTGGAAAACTGATGCAGGTGACTCCTTCCCCCCGAAAGGAGGCCAGTTTAGTCTGGGAGAACCCAGCTGGAGTCTGTAATACCTATGTAGACCCTCCTAAGGGTATGGAGGAAAAAGACACCTTACAACCAGGACCAGAAACAAGAAAACAAGAACTGAAAAATTACCCTCTGTTAAACAAAACTTAAGCTAGAGGCCCAAAAAAAGCTGAACTGAAGGTCAAAGAACAGTTGGACAACAAACTCATCTAGCAAGAAAACCCTAGGTAAGATAAGTGAAAGCAATCTCCAGAATAAACTAATTAATTAAATGTTCAGACGCCAGCAAAAAATAACAAATCACACCAGGAAAATTGAAGATATGGCCCAGTCAAAGGAACAAACCAATAGTTCAAATGAGATACAGGAGCTGAAACAACTAATTCTAAATATATGAACAGAAATGGAAAACCTCATCAAAAACGAAATCAATGAATTGAGGGAGGACGTGAAGAAGGCAAGGAATGAACAAAAAGAAGAAATGGAAAGTCTGAAAAAACAAATCACAGAACTTATGGGAATGAAAGATACAGTAGAAGAGATGAAAAAAACAATGGAAACCTACAATGGTAGATTTCAAGAGACGGAGGTTAGAATTAGTGAACTGGAGGATGGAACATCTGAAATCCAAAAAGAAACAGAAACTATCGGGAAAAGAATGGAAAAATATGAGCAGGGGCTCAGGGAATTGAATGATAATATGAAGCGCACAAATATACGTGTTGTGGGTGTCTCGGAAGGAGAAGAGAAGGGAAAAGGAGGAGAAAAACTAATAGAAGAAATTATCACTGAAAATTTCCCAACTCTTATGAAAGACCTAAAATTACAGATCCAAGAAGTGCAATGCACCCCAAAGAGAATAGATCCAAATAGACGTTCTCCAAGACACTTACTAGTCAGAATGTCAGAGGTCAAAGAGAAAGAGAGGATCTTGAAAGCAGCAAGAGAAAAGCAATCCATCACATACAAGGGAAACCCAATAAGACTATGTGTAGATTTCTCAGCGGAAACCACGGAGGCAAGAAGACAGTGGGATGATATATTTAAATTACTAAAAGAGAAAAACTGCCAACCAAGAATTCTATATCCAGCAAAATTGTCCTTCAAAAATGAGGGAGAAATTAAAACATTCTCAGACAAAAAGTCACTGAGAGAATTTGTGACCAAGAGACCAGCTCTGCAAGAAATACTAAAGGGAGCACTAGAGACAGATACGAAAAGACAGAAGAGAGAGGTGTGGAGAAGAGTGTAGAAAGAAGGAAAATTAGATATGATATATAAAATACAAAAGGCAAAATGGTAGAGGAAAGTACTACCCAAACAGTAATAACACTAAATGTTAATGGACTGAACTCCCCAATCAAAAGACATGGACTGGCAGAATGGATTAAAAAAACAGGATCTTTCTATATGCTGTCTACAGGAAACACATCTTAGACCCAAAGATAAACATAGGTTGAAAGTGAAAGGTTGGGAAAAGATATTTCATGCAAATAACAACCAGAAAAGAGCAGGAGTAGCTATACTAATATCCAACAAATTAGACTTCAAATGTAAAACAGTTAAAAGAGACAAAGAAGGATACTATCTACTAATAAAAAGAACAATTAAACAAGAAGACATAACAATCATAAATATTTATGCACCGAACCAGAATGCCCCAAAATATGTGAGACATACACTGCAAATACTGAAAATGGAAATAGACACATCTACTAATAGTTGGAGACTTCAGTTCCCCACTTTCATCAATGGACAGAACATCTAGACAGAGGATCAATAAAGAAACAGAGAATTTGAATATTACAATAAATGAGCTAGACTTAACAGACATTTATAGGACATTACACCCCACAACAGCAGGATACACCTTTTTCTCAAGTGCTGATGGATCATTCTCAAAGATAGACCATATATGCTGGGTCACAAAGCAAGTCTCAACAAATTTAAAAAGATTGAAATCATACACAACACTTTCTCAGATCATAAAGGAATGAAGTTGGAAATCAATAATAGGCAGAGTGCCAGAAAATTCACAAATACGTGGAGGCTCAACAACACACTCTTAAACAACCAGTGGGTTAAGGAAGAAATTACAAGAGAAATTAGTATCTCGAGATGAATGAAAATGAAAACACAACATATCAAAACTTATGGGACGCAGCAAAGGCTGTGCTAAGAGGGAAATTTATTGTCCTAAATGCCTATATCAGAAAAGAAGACAGGGCAAAAATTCAGGAATTAACTGTCCACTTGGAAGAACTGGAGAAAGAACAGCAAACTAACCCCAAAGCAAGCAAAAGGAAAGAAATAACAAAGATTAGAGCAGAAATGAAATTGAGAACATGAAAACAATAGAGAAAATCAATAAGACCAGAAGTTGGTCCTATGAGGAAATCAATAAGATTGATGGGCCCTTAGCAAGATTGACAAAAAGAAGAAGAGAGAGGATACAAATAAATAAGATCAGAAATGGAAGAGGAGACGTAACCACTGACCTCACAGAAATAAAGGAGGTAATAACAGGATACTATGAACAACTTCATGCTAATAAATACAACAATGTAGATGAAATGGACAAGTTCCTAGAAAGGCATGAATAACCAACTTTGACTCAAGAAGAAATAGATGACCTCAACAAACCAATCACAAGTAAAAGTAACTCTTAGGTATAACTATAGGTAGGCTAAGCTTCTCCGCTTTATACATAAGCTTCAGAAGAGCAAGCCTCACGATCAAGGGCTTGGCCTATTGATTTCAGAGTTACTAATGTTTGACACAGTATCAGAAGTTTCCCCAGTGATAAAGTTTAATAGTTCCCTATTTTTTTCTCCCATCCCACAAGGGACTTTGCCAATACTTTTTGATTATCTGCTTCATATACTCTGGGATGTATCCAGGCATTACATTAAACTATACAGGATTAAAAGCCCTCATTTTATTCTGGACTCCCTGTGTTTGGAATGTTTAAATAATATATCCAGACAGGTTTAGTTAGATTATGTGCTACAGAAATTTAGATTCCATACAAAACAAGCCTTTCTTCCTTTAAAGAATAGGTGTGGTTCTAAAATAAAGACAATGTCTTCCTTACCCCTGTGTTCTGAATTACCTTAATCCTGACCTGGTCAGCTTCGTTCTTATCTCTAAATTCCAGATTATAGATATATAAAACAGCCTCTCAAAATCCAGAAATAGGAGGGTACAAGGATAGTTCAGTGGTAGAATTCTCACCTGCCATATGGAAGACCCGCATTTGTTTCCCGGTCCATGTACTTCCCGCAAAACAAACAAACAAGTAAAGTGAAAGAAAAAAAAAATTGGCCAAGTTGGTACTGCAATAATGGGACACTCACATGGAAAAATAATGAAATGTGACCCTTCCATACAACATACAAAAAAACAAATCCAGAAATAATTAGCATTCCAGACTAAATGTGTCTGCTATAAGAGCTTACAATATAGGCCCCTGTTTTCTTTTTTTCTTTTTTTTTTCAGATTCTCCATCTGCTTACAAGAATTTACTTTTATTGTTCTTTTATTTTTATTAGGATTGTTAGTACTTTGCTTTATTTTTTTTGGTGCTGTATGGAAGGGTCACATTTCACTGTTTTACATTTGAGTATCCCCATTATTGCAGAACCATTTGTTGAATTTTTGTTTGTTTGTTTGACTGTTTTTTTGGAAGTGCATGGACTGGGAATTGAACCCGAGTCTCCTGCATGGCAGGTGAGAATTCTACCAATGAACTGTCCTTGGACCCTCAGTACATTGCTTTTTTTTTGGTTTTTGTTTTTTTTTTTTTACATGGGCAGGCACCGGGAATCGAACCTGGGTCCTCTGGCATAGCAGACAAGCGTCCTTGCCTGCTGAGCCAATGTGGCCCAGTACATTGCTTTTTGTTTACAGATTTTTCACTATAAAAACTAAGGTTTAGGCATTTTTCATTCTACCATTTTTCTGTGGGGACTGATACCACCTCAGTAAATTTATTAGTTCCCTAGATATTCTGGATACTAATATTTTACTAGTTACATTTACTACAAAATGTTTCCTAATCTGCAGCTTCTCCTTTTGTCTGAATTTGTGTGAATGTATATGTGTGCGAGTAATACTGTGCACTTTTTTTCAGCTATCAGATTTGAATAGTTTAAGTAGTTGGGAAATAATTTTCATATTCTTATTTTTTGTTGATTCATTTTATCTAGAATTCTTTTTAACATAAATTGCAAATATAGCTCTATATTTGTTTTTTACTTGTCAATATCTAATTTTCCTATGACTTTGTACTGAACAGTACCTTCTGTTCCTTTATATTTCATTCTGGTGTCTTAGATTAACGTCTGGAATCTTTTTTATTTTTATTTTCCCAACCACATAGCTCAGTTTTGATATTGTTACACATAATATATGCCAGGAAAAATCCTTCATTATTACATTAAACCTATTAGCTGACATGATTGCCTACATTTTTCATGTATATTTTATAATTACTATTACTAAGTTTTTAAAAAATATCCCTATTGAGATTTTGTTCTGCCATTAAATCTATAAGTTTACTTGAGAAGCAGCATCCTTTTTCACTTGATTTACTCTAATAAACCGGGAGTGGGACATATCCATTATTTTAGTCTTCCAGCTTCTATTTCTTAAAATTTTCGCACCATACAATTTAATTCTTAAGTGTGTGTATGAATATTTTATGGTAGACAGATGTCCTTTAGCAGGTATATAAATATTCATATTTTACAATAAAATTACATTTAATGTATAATGGTTGGTTCCTTTTTAATATAGTTTATTAAATTTATTATGATGCTGGAGGCATATCAAATGTGGATTTTTTTCCTTAAATTGCAACAACTTTGAACTCATTATCTGAGTTCAAAAAATAAATAAATTTTTATTTATTACCTAGGATTTTCTGGGTATCTTTTTCATTGTATTACTTAGTATATCTTACTGTCTGTTTAGAAGAGATGAGAGAATATGTTTTCCATTTTTTTAAAAGAAACTTTCTTTTAAAAGAACTGTAAATTTGTGAAAGTTTTGCCCTTGGAATTGTTTATGTATAAGTAGTACATTTATTTTATGATTAGCTGTTAGTTCTCAGTAATATTCTGAATACTTGGAATTTGAAAACCAAAAACTTAACCTATAAAATGCTTTTAAATATGAAAGAATTACAAATACTAAATATAACAATATTTTTCAGAAATTTAATTGAACACATTAATTTTCAGTTTCCTTTTCATATTTTGAAGTCAAGTTTTTCAGGCCTGAACCATCCTTACAAGGCCATTAGAATTCATTAAGTCATAAGCACTGTGAACACAGGGCCTAATGAAAACCACTCTACCTTACAAGAAGCTTTTGGGATCAGTGCAATTAGTGTAGTGCTATGCAAATTTTATGCACCCAAATGTATTCGATTGGAATAAATTATATTTATTTCACGTCTATGACCCTTGATTTAATTGGATTCAGCAAGCATTTATCAAAAATCTGCTATATTCCAAGCATGGTGCTGAGCGGGCGAAGACATGAGGACTGTGAGAGAATGCAGCCAGTGGACAAGGCCACCTTTTTGGTTCTGGATTATGAAATGATGCGATATATCACTTGTAGATTCTTAAACTGAGCTTTCTCACTTGCAAAGTGAGAACATAGGCTGATTCTATGGACCTTACACTTCTAAAACTCTATTTTTTGGGTTTAAAATGTACATTCAGTTTTTGTCTAGATTTTTAAAGGAGCCTATTCAGGCTTCATCCAGAAGTTTTACTGCCCCGGAGAATACTAAAATTGAATGAGCAGGCAAAATGGGCACTTTGGAGTTCATGTTAATAAATATTGTTATGGTATTTTATGCTTCTAGTATGATGAGATTATTGAAGTTTCTGCCAGGAACAACACCTTTCAAATTCGTGAAAATTTTATAACTAAAGTCAGGGGATTAAAATTATTGGAAAAGACTAAGCAGATTTAGCATAAATAGAGCTGCTTTTATAGGGCAATATATTGGGTATCTTTGTTTAGATATGAATATGTCCAAAATATAAATACAGTATTTTTAAAAATGTCAGGTCTATTTTCAAAGCAGCTAAGTAAGGCTTAAGTTGGATAACGAATGAAGGGGCTGGGGAAATGAAGGCCTTTTTAGAAAGACTGATTGACTTCAAATTTGCTTCTCAACACTCCTGACAGGGGTAGTAACAGTCACCACGTGTTATTGCTTGCGCCGCACCAGGTATCTCCCACGTGTAATCTCCTGTGGTCAAGCTGACCACTCAAAGGAGGAAGCGGTTAACCTACCCATGGCTGGATTTGTAAAACTGGAAGTTTTAGAAACTCTGTAATATCTTCCTGTTTTCAAGGCACACGGGTGGTTCAGTGGTAGAACACTCACCTTCCATGAGGGAGATCTGGGTTCCATTCCCGGGCCATCACCCTCCATCTCCCCCCCAAAATATCATGCTGCTTTCGTATCTTCATTATATTTTTCTGCTTCTCATTTGGTTGTTTCTGTTATCTATTTTGAGGTTTTTTTTTTTTATTTTTCCTTTTTTTTTTTTTTATTAATTAAAAAAATTAACTAACACAACAATAGAAATCAATCCATTCTACATATGCAATCAGTAATTCTTAATATCATCACATAGGTGTATGGTCATCATTTCTCAGTACATATGCATCGATTTAGAGAAAGAAATAGCACTACAACAGAAAAAGAAATAAAGTGATAACACAGAGAGAAAACACAAATAAAAATAAAAAGTACAAAAATATATAAGAGAAAAAAAAAAACAAAAAAAAACCTATAGATCAGATGCAGCTTCATTCAGCGTTCCAAGATAATTACATTACAATTAGGCAGTATTGTGCTGACCATTTTTTTTTTTTTTAGACGTCATACCATTCTACATATGCAATCAGTAATTCTTAACAAACATCACATAGATGCATGATCATCGTTTCTTAGTACATTTGCATCGGTTTAGAAGAACTAGCATTATAACAGAAAAAGATATAGAATGTTAATATAGAGAAAAAAAATTAAAGTAATAATAATAAGAACAAAACAAACAAAACAAAACAAAACAAAAACCTATAGCTCGGATGCAGCTTCGTTCAGTATTTTAACATGATTACTTTACAATTAGGTATTATTGTACTGTCCATTTTTGAGTTTTTGTATCTAGTCCTATTGCTCCGTCTGTATTCCATCAGCTCCGATTACCCATTATCTTACCCTGTTTCTAACTCCTGCTGAACTCTGTTACCAATGACATATTCCAAGTTTATTCTCGAATGTCTGTTCACATCAGTGGGACCATACAGTATTTGTCTTTTAGCTTTTGGCTAGACTCACTCAGCATAATGTTTTCTAGGTCCATCCATGTTATTACATGCTTCATAAGTTTATCCTGTCTTAACGCTGCATGATATTCCATCGTACGTATATACCACAGTTTGTTTAGCCACTCGTCTGTTGATGGACATTTTGGCTGTTTCCATCTCTTTGCAATTGTAAATAATGCTGCTATAAACATTGGTGTGCAAATGTCTGTTTGAGTTTTTGCCCTTAATTCCTTTGAGTAGATTCCCAGCAATGGTATTGCTGGATCGTATGGCAATTCTATATTCAGCTTTTTGAGGAACCGCCAAACTGCTTTCCACAGTGGTTGCACCATTTGACATTCCCACCAACAGTGGATAAGTGTGCCTCTTTCTCCGCATCCTCTCCAGCACTTGTCATTTTCTGTTTTGTTGATAATGGCCATTCTGGTGGGTGTGAGATGATATCTCATTGTGGTTTTGATTTGCATTTCTCTAATGGCCAGGGACATTGAGCATCTCTTCATGTGCCTTTTGGCCATTTCTATTTCCTCTTCTGGTAGGTGTCTGTTCAAGTCTTTTTCCCATTTTGTAATTGGGTTGGCTGTCTTTTGTTGTTGAGTTGAACAATCTCTTTATATATTCTGGATACTAGACCTTTATCTGATATGTCATTTCCAAATATTATCTCCCATTGTGTAGGCTGTGTTTCTACTTTCTTGATGAAGTTCTTTGATGCATGAAAGTGTTTAATTTTGAGGAGCTTCCATTTATTTATTTCCTTCTTCAGTGCTCTTGCTTTAGGTTTAAGGTCCATAAAACCGCCTCCAATTGTAAGTTTCATAAGATATCTCCCTACATTTTGCTCTAACTGTTTTATGGTCTTAGACCTAATGTTTAGATCTTTGATCCATTTTGAGTTAACTTTTGTATAGGGTGTGAGAGATGGGTCTTCTTTCATTCTTTTGCATATGGATATCCAGTTCTCTAGGCACCATTTATTGAAGAGACTGCTCTGTCCCAGGTGAGTTGGCTTGACTGCCTTATCAAAGATCAAATGTCCATAGATGAGAGGGTCTATATCTGAGCACTCTATTCGATTCCATTGGTCGATATATCTATCTTTATGCCAATACCATGCTGTTTTGACCACTGTGGCTTCAAAATATGCCTTAAAGTCAGGCAGCGCGAGACCTCCAGCTTCGTTTTTTTTCCTCAAGATGTTTTTAGCAATTCGGGGCACCCTGCCCTTCCAGATGAATTTGCTTATTGGTTTTTCTATTTCTGAAAAATAAGTTGTTGGGATTTTGATTGGCATTGCATTGAATCTTTAAATCAATTTAGGTAGGATTGACATCTTAACTATATTTAGTCTTCCAATACATGAACACGGTATGCCCTTCCATCTATTTAGGTCTTCTGTGATTTCTTTTAACAGTTTGTTGTAGTTTTCTTTATATAGGTTTTTTGTCTCTTTAGTTAAATTTATTCCTAGGTATTTTATTCTTTTAGTTGCGATTGTAAATGGGATTCGTTTCTTGATTTCCCCCTCAGCTTGTTCATTACTAGTGTATAGAAATGCTACAGATTTTTGAATGTTGATCTTGTAACCTGCTACTTTGCTGTACTCATTTATTAGCTCTAGTAGTTTTGTTGTGGATTTTTCCGGGTTTTCGACGGATAGTATCATATCGTCTGCAAACAGTGATAGTTTTACTTCTTCCTTTCCAATTTTGATGCCTCGTATTTCTTCTTCTTGTCTAATTGCTCTGGCTAGAACCTCCAACACAATGTTGAATAATAGTGGTGATAGTGGACATCCTTGTCTTGTTCCTGATCTTAGGGGGAACGTTTTCAATTTTTCCCCATTGAGGATGATATTAGCTGTGGGTTTTTCATATATTCCCTCTTATCATTTTAAGGAAGTTCCCTTGTATTCCTATCTTTTGAAGTGTATTCAACAGGAAAGGATGTTGAATCTTGTCCAATGCCTTCTCTGCATCAATTGAGATGATCATGTGATTTTTCTGCTTTGATTTGTTGATATGGTGTATTACATTAATTGATTTTCTTATGTTGAACCATCCTTGCATACCTGGGATGAATCCTACTTGGTCATGATGTATAATTCTTTTAATGTGTTGTTGGATACGATTTCCTAGAATTTTATTGAGGATTTTTGCATCTATATTCACTAGAGAGATTGGCCTGTAGTTTTCTTTTTTTGTAATATCTTTGCCTGGTTTTGGTATGAGGGTGATGTTGGCTTCATAGAATGAATTAGGTAGTTTTCCCTCCACTTTGATTATTTTGAAGATTTTGAGGAGAGTTGGTACTAATTCTTTCTGGAATGTTTGATAGAATTCTCATGTGAAGCCGTCTGGTCCTGGACTTTTCTTTTTAGGGAGCTTTTGAATGACTAATTCAATTTCTTTACTTGTGATTGGTTTGTTGAAGTCATCTATTTCTTCTTGAGTCAAAGTTGGTTGTTCATGTCTTTCCAGGAACCCGTCCATTTCATCTAAATTGTTGTATTTATTAGCGTAAAGTTGTTCATAGTATCCTGTTATTACCTCCTTTATTTCTGTGAGGTCAGTGGTTATGTCTCCTCTTCCATTTCTGATCTTATTTATTTGCATCCTCTCTCTTCTTCTTTTTGTCATTCTTGCTAAGGGCCCATCAATCTTATTGATTTTCTCATAGAACCAACTTCTGGTCTTATTGATTTTCTCTATTGTTGTCATGTTTTCAATTTCATTTATTTCTGCTTTTATCTTTGTTATTTCTTTCCTTTTCCTTGCTTTGGGATTAGTTTGCTGTTCTTTCTCCAGTTCTTCCAAGTGGACAGTTAATTCCTGCATTTTTGCCTTTTCTTCTTTTCTGATATAGGCATTTAGGACAATAAATTTCCCTCTTAGCACTGCCTTTGCTGCGTCCCATAAGTTTTGATATGTTGTGTTTTCATTTTCATTCGCCTCTAGGTATTTACTAATTTCTCTTGCAATTTCTTCCTTAACCCACTGGTTGTTTAAGAGTGTGTTGTTGAGCCTCCACGTATTTGTGAATTTTCTGGCACTCCGCCTATTATTGATTTCCAACTTCATTCCTTTATGATCTGAGAAAGTGTTGTGTATGATTTCAATCTTTTTAAATTTGTTGAGACTTGCTTTGTGGCCCAGCATATGGTCTATCTTTGAGAATGATCCATGAGCACTTGAGAAAAAGGTGTATCCTGCTGTTGTGGGATGTAATGTCCTATAAATGTCTGTTAAGTCTAGCTCATTTATAGTAATATTCAGATTCTCTATTTCTTTATTGATCCTCTGTCTAGATGTTCTGTCCATTGATGAGAGTGGGGAATTGAAGTCTCCAACTATTATGGTATTTGTGTCTATTTCCCTTTTCAGTGTTTGCAGTGTATTCCTCACGTATTTTGGGGCATTCTGGTTCGGTGCGTAAATATTTATGATTGTTATGTCTTCTTGTTTAATTGTTCCTTTTATTAGTATATAGTGTCCTTCTTTGTCTCTTTTGACTGTTTTACATTTGAAGTCTAATTTGTTGGATATTAGTATAGCTACTCCTGCTCTTTTCTGGTTGTTATTTGCATGAAATATCTTTTCCCAACCTTTCACTTTCAACCTATGTTTATCTTTGGGTCTAAGATGTGTTTCCTGTAGACAGCATATAGAAGGATCCTGTTTTTTAATCCATCCTGCCAGTCTATGTCTTTTGATTGAGGAATTCAGTCCATTAACACTTAGTGCTATTACTGTTTGTATAATATTTTCCTCTGCCATTTTGCCTTTTGTATTATATATATCATATCTGATTTTCCTTCTTTCTACACTCTTCTCCATACCTCTCTCTTCTGTCTTTTTGTATCTGACTCTAGTGCTCCCTTTAGTATTTCTTGCAGAGCTGGTCTCTTGGTCACAAATTCTCTCAGTGACTTTTTGTCTGAGAATGTTTTAATTTCTCCCTCATTTTTGAAGGACAATTTTGTTGGATATAGGAGTCTGGTTGGCAGTTTTTCTCTTTTAGTAATTTAAATATATCATCCCACTGTCTTCTAGCTTCCATGGTTTCTGCTGAGAAATCTTCACATAGTCTTATTGGGTTTCCCTTGTATGTGATGGATTGTTTTTCTCTTGCTGCTTTCAAGATCCTCTCTTTCTCTTTGACCTCTGACATTCCTACTAGTAAGTGTCTTGGAGAACGCCTATTCAGGTCTAATCTCTTTGGGGTGCACTGCACTTCTTGGATCTGTAATTTCAGGTCTTTCATAAGAGTTGGGAAATTTTCAGTGAAAATTTCTTCCATTAGTTTTTCTCATCCTTTTCCCTTCTCTTCTCCTTCTGGGACACCCACAACACGTATATTTGTGCGCTTCACATTGTCCTTGAGTTCCCTGATACCCTGTTCAAATTTTTCCATTCTTTTCCCGATAGTTTCTGTTTGTTTTTGGAACTCAGATGTTCCATCCTCCAAATCAGTAATTCTATCTTCTGTCTCTTTGAATCTGTCATTGTAGGTATCCATTGTTTTTTCCATCTTTTCTACTTTGTCCTTCACTTCCATAAGTTCTGTGATTTGTTTTTTCAGTTTTTCTATTTCTTCTTTATGTTCAGCCCATGTCTTCTTCATGTCCTCCCTCAATTTATTGATTTCGTTTTTGAAGAGGTTTTCCATTTCTGTTCGTATATTCAACATTAGTTGTCTCAGCTCCTGTATCTCATTTGAACTATTGGTTTGTTCCTTTGACTGGGCCATGTTTTCAATTTTTTGAGCGTGATCTGTTATCTTCTGCTGGCGTCTGCGCATTTAGACAGATTTCCCTGGGTGTTGGATCCAAAAGTTTGGAAGATTTTTCTGTGAAATCTCTGGGTTCTGTTTTTCTTATCCTGCCCAGTAGGTGGCGCTCGTGGCACACATTTGTCTGCGGGTCCCACCAGTAAAAGGTGCTGTGGGTCCTTTAACTTTGGAAAACTCTCGCCGTCCGGGAGGTTCCCTAGCCGAAGCTACTTGGAAGAGCGCCAGCCGGCCCGGGGTCCGAACGCGGGGAGGGTCCCTGGCCGCCGCAGCCCGGGAAAGCGCCCGTCCGAATTTCCTAGTCGGCCCGGGGCGCCAAGCATGGCGGGAGGGCGCCAGCCGCAGCGGCCCGCCCGGGAGAGTGCACCGTTCCCGGGGAGTCACGGGTTTGGAAGGGGCCCCCCCCATCACCTTTCTCCGCGGCCGGGGGATTTCCGATCCAATTCTCTCAGTTGGTCCGGGGGGCCACGTGTGGTGTGGGCGCCAGCTGCCGCGGTTTGAGGGGACCGCCTGTCCAATTCTCCCAGCCAGCCCGGGAAGGGGGAAGGGAGTGACTCCGGCCACTTGCCACCCTGCCCGGTGAAGCCCGCACCCCTCGGCGATCTCACCAGAGCGGGTTCTCTCATCCAGCCATCCGTTCCAGGATGGGGTACGCTGTCTTTTTTATCTCTGTCGTGGCTTTGGGAGCTGTTCTGTATCGTTTCTACTCCCCTAGTAGCTGTTCTGGAGGAGAAACTAAGATCCGCGCTTCTTACTAAGCCGCCATCTTCTCCGGAAACCTAACTCTGCTATTTTTGTTATTTCTCTTCTTCTATTTGCTTTCGGGTTAGTTTGCTTTTCTTTCTCAAGTTCCTCCAGGTGAGTAGTTAAGTCCTTGATTTTTGCTCTTTCTTGTTTTTTTTATTAATTAAAAAAAAATTAACCAACACAACATTTAGAAATCATTCCATTCTATATATGCAATCAGTAATTCTTAATATCATCACATAGATATATGATCATCATTTCTTAGTACATTTGCATCGATTTAGAAAAAGAAATAGCAAGACAACAGAAAAAGAAATAAAATGATAATATAGAGAAAAAATAAAAATAAAAAATAAATATATATAAAAAACAAAACAAAACAAAAAAACTATAGCTCAGATGCATCTTCATTCAGTGTTTTAACATAATTATATTACAATTAGGTAGTATTGTGCTGTCCATTTTTGAGTTTTTGTATCTAGTCCTGTTCCACAGTCTGTATCCCTTCAGCTCCAATAGGCATTTAGGGCAGTATATTTCCCTTTCAGTACAGCCTTTGCTACATCCCATAAGTACAGGTATGTTGTATTCTCATTTTCATTCATCTCCAGACAGCTACTGATTTCTCTAGCAATTTTTTCTTTGATCCACTGGTTATTTAAGAATGCATTATTTAATCATCATATATTTGTGAAAGTTTTTCTCTTTGGTGGTTATTGATTTCCAGTTTCATTCCATTTTGATCAGAGAAAGTGCTTTGTACAATTTCAGTGTTTTTCAATTTGTAAAGACCAGTTTTGTGCCCCAGGATATAATCTATCCTGGAGAATGTTCCATGAGCACTAGAGAAGAATGTGTATCCTGGTGTTTTGGGGTGTAATGACCTATATGTGTCTGCTTGGCTTTATTCATTTATCAAATTGTTGGAGTTCTCTGTTTCCTTGCTGATCTTCTGTCTGGTTTTTCTGTCTATAGGGGAGAGTGGTGTATCGAAGTCTCCTACTGTGATTGTTGAAACATTTATTGCTCCCTTCAGTTTTACCAATTCTGTCTCGTGTACTTTGGAGCACCTTGATTGGGAGCATAAACATTTATGATTGTTATTTCTTCTTGGTGAATTGTTCCTTTTGTTAATATATAGTGTCCTTCTTTGTCTCTTATGATGTTTTTGCATTTGATGTCTATTTTATCTGATATCAGTATAGCTATTCCACTTTCTGTTGAATACAGCTTACATGGGACATCTTTTTCCATCCTTTCACTTTCAATCTATTTATATCCTTGTGTCTAAAATGAGTCTCTTGTAAGCAGCATATAGGTGGATTATATTTCTTATTCCATTCTGCCAATCTGTATCTTTTAATTGGTAAGTTTAGTCTGTTAACGTGCAAAAGTAGTACTATAAAGGCATTTCTTGAATCCACCATCTTATCCTTTGGATTTTATTTGTCAGATCTATATATTCTTTTCCCTCTTTCTCTTTTTATCCTTTAAGTTACACTTACTAATACTCTTCAATTCTGTGCCCTCCTCTAGATCTCCCTCCTCCCCAGTCTTTTTTTTTTGACTGGTGGAACTCTCTTTAGTATTTCTTTTTTTTTTTTTTTTTTAAAGGAAAGACAGAGAGAAGGAAGGAAGGATAGAAGGAAGGAAGGAAGAAAGGGAAACATTTTTAAACATTTTCTTGTTTTATTGTATTCTGTTTCTCCGTTTTTGTTACATGGGCTGGGGCCGGGAATCGAACCGAGGTCCTCCGGCATAGCAGGCAAGCACTTTGCCCGCTGAGCCACCGCAGCCCGCCCTAGTATTTCTTTTAGGACCAGTTTCTTGGTGACAGATTCTTTTAGGATTTGTTTGTCTGTGAAAATTGTTATCTCTCCCTCTGTTTTGAAGGACAGTTTGGCTGGATACAGAATTATTAGCTGGAAATCTTTCTGTTTCAGGATCTTAAATATGTCATGCCACTGCTTTTTAGTCTCCATAGTGCCAGTTGAGTAGTCTGAATTCAATCTTGTGTGGCTTCCCTTGTATGTAGTAGATTGTTTTTCTCTTGCCACTTTCAGGATTTTCTGCTTCTCTTCAATATTTGAGTGGCTGATTAGTATATGTTTTGGGGAAGGCTTATTTGAATTTACTGTATTTGGAATTTGTTGGGTTTCTTTGATTTACATATTCATGTCCTTACCAATTAAAAGATACAGATTTAGACAATGAAGTTTTCCTCCATTATATCCTCAGCTAATCTTCCTAGCCCTTTATTCTTCTTTTCTCTTTCTGGGACACCAGTGATTCTTATCTTTGTGTTTTTTGTTTTGTCCATCATTTCCCTGAGATCCAGTTCAAATTTTTCCATCTTTTTTGTCATTTATTCTTTTTTTTCTTTCCTCCCCCCTCCCCACCATTTATTCTTTTGTGTTTGAAATCAGCTGCTGTATCTTCTAGTTCACGTATTCTTTATTCTGTCTCTTCACATCTACTTTTGTGTGTCTCTAGTATATTTTTTATTTGGTCTACAGCATATTTAATCCCTGTAATATCTGCTATTTTTCTATTTATTTTTATGCTCTTCTAGTGTCTTCTTGATCTCCTTTATGTCATTTGCCATCCATTTAGTTTATTTAGTAGAGTTATATGAATATCTTTGATTGTTGTTTCAAAGTCTGTCTGTCCTCTGGTGTTTTAATTTGGTCATTAGGCTGTGCTATATCTGTCTGCATCTTGATATGCTAGTGATCTTCTGTTGCCTTTGAGGCATGTAATTATTTTGGTAGGGTTACTTTGGAAGTTAATGTCCTTCTGTAGTCTAAGCTTTGTATTTGCGGGATGGTTGTGGAGCAGGATGCAGGTTACAACAGTGCAGTGACAGGTTGGAGCACAGGTACAGGTATGGGTGGGGACAATATGTTGGTGCCTGTGAACTTGGAATTTAGGGTGTGGGGTTTTGGAGGTGCGATGTGGAGGCCATAGGGGCAGGGGCAACTGAAGCAGGCCTTGGAACACAGGAGCAGGGTGCAGCATGGGGGACACAAAGGTAGGGCGTGGTGGGAGGCAGAGGTGGGGTGAGTTGATGCGTGGAGCCTGGTACTCAGGCAGGATATGGGTAGGCACATGGAGCATGGGGGTCATGATATCAAGGTGTGGGGTAGGTGAAATAGAGGTCAGGCACAGGGAGGACAGAGCGTGGATGTGTGCTTGTGCAGGGGTGGGGTCCAGGGTGCCTGGGATGCGTATATGCAAGTGTGTAGGGGTGGGGCACAGGTTGCGGGGGTTGCAGGGCCTGGGTCAGGGGTGGGTGATGTCAGGTGGGCCCCATCCCACAGACCCAGGCATGCACACAGCCACATCCACCCTGCTGGGCACCCACGCATCTGTGCACCAACCTCTTGACCCCTGTACCTAAATACCTTGCCCTGCACATGTGCACACACTTGCCCATGCCTTGGCATGAGCGCCCTGTTCCCACACCTGACCGGTGTTCACGTGCACATCCATGCTTCATAGCTATCCCCCTGCACATGCGTGCACCCCGTCCCAATTCCCCCTCACCCAGTAGCAGCTGGGGTTACACCTTTGTTGGCTGGGGTCAGATGTGGCCCAGATGTGAAGATCAGTGCATGCCTAGACCTGGGGGCGGTGGCAGGGGTGTGTGTGTGTGTGCATGGATCTGGGAGGCTCTTGTACACTTTTGTCTATGTGGGCAGAACTTAGGGTGGGGTGGTGAAGGCGGGGCAGGGTTGCACAATTGTATGGGCTGGAGGCAGATGTGGCCCAGGTATGAAGGTGAGCACCCGCAGCCTGGATGCCCTTGCCACTGCCTGCAGACACGCAGAGAGGGGGAGGTAGGTTCGAGGGGCTGGGTGCAGTTCTTGGGAGTGGTTGGGTAAGACTGCTTGTTTGCTTGGGAGAGATGGGTTGGACTGGGACAGGTGTGCAGGGGAGTGGAACGTGAATGCATGTGGCTTGGAGGGGTCAGGGTGGGGGTGCTTGGAGCATAGTTGGGGGCGGGTGATGTGGTTTGGGTGTGTGGGGTGCGGGAATATTCGCGGGTCGCAGGGCGGGGGCAGCGTGCCTAAGGATAGCATGGTCAAGGAACGCGGCTTGGTTTATTTCCTTTTCCCTGTCTCCCAAACCATGCACTCTGAGGCCTCCAGGCTTCTGTTTCAAAAGTGGTGCATTAGGCTGTTTGCACCAGCTAGACAGTTTCTGGTTCTCTGCATCTCAGTTCCTCAGCTTTTGCAACCAGGGTTTGCCTGTGTGGTGTAGAAGACCCTTCCAGGTCACTTACACCCTTCCTGTCACTTCTCTAGCTGTTCCTTAGAGCATGGGTGAACTCGCCCTATCCTATTCCACCATCTTTCCAGAACTCCGAAATAAGTACAAATTTTTATTCCCATTTTACAATTGAGAAAGCTGAGGCCAAAAGGTATTAAATAATTTGCTGGGAAGGTCACGTAGCTAATAAGTGGCAGGCCCAGGATTTGAACCCAGGCAGTCTGGCATTGAGTTATGCATTTAATTCCTACAGGAGTTCTGGGCTGTGGGTAGCTATTTTGAGGGGTGGGGTTGGGGGAGGCTTAAGCACAGAAAGAAGCAGGCATTCAGCCTGCAACTCAGATTTCATTCTAACCACCATGTATTTCCTAGGGGAAGAAAGAAATGCATACAGGGTTGGAAGGAAATGGCAACCATTTAAAATTCAATAGAGTTAAGTTTCATTTCTGATAATGGTGGAGTTACTTATTTTGGACTAACCCCCACCAATTACAGTGATAAACCCTGAACAAATATTTAAAAAAAACAACTGTTTGAAGATGCTGAAGAGCAACAAAAGCAGCAGAAATTGGAGGGAATATGACTCTTGAAGGAAGAAAATAATATTGGGTGATGTCCATTTTTATCTAATTTGTCCCCTGAGGGCACTTCAAGTCTGTGTGGTTCATTGGAAATAGAGCTTAAGCAGAAAGCAGCAGTCTTTTTTGTTTTTAAGATTTTCATGGCAATGTGTATACAACATAAAATCTCACATTTTAACTACTTTCAGGCCTATAGTTCAGTGGCATTAATTCCATTCATAATGTTGTGCTATCACCACTATCAGTTATCAAAACTTTTCTATCACCACAAACAGAAACTCTGCACCCATTAAGCATTAACTTCACATCCCCCCACTCTTTAACACCCCCGCACTCATCCCCCCAAATTAAAGCAATCCTTTAATGGGCTAAGGAATCAAAGATCAGAATTCAGGTTTGGGAAGAAATTCAGTTTATGTTTACAGCATTGAATTGTAGATACTTATAACAATTAAACAGCATGAGTGGAAGAAATTTGTATGTTATAATTTTTTAAATTCCTGAGTTCTCTGTCTATGTTTTGTTTTGTTATTGTTGGCTTTGTTTTGTTTTTAGTCAAACTGATCTGGTTTTGAACCGTAATCCTACCACTTACCTTGCCATCTGAATGTTTTGCCAATTTCTCAGACCACATGTATGTGTAATAGAATGTTCTTCAAAGATTGTATGAAACAAAGTTGATGCTGAGAGCTCTAAACCTCAAAGTTGTTCGTGAACTTGTAAATGACTTTACACCAGTCCTTTCATAAATGTATGGGGTGACTTGTCTCACTCCCATCAGTTTTGTGCCGGTAATTGGTGGAAGAAAGGATGTCATCTTAGGGGAAATGGAGAGAGGAGAACAATGGAATTGGCTCTCAGAGTTAGGAGACTGCACCCAGATGATTCTGACACATCCCTAAGGGCCACTCAGTTGTTGAGGAGCGTTACTTTAAGATCTTGTGTTAGAGAGAATTAAGAGAGTGGAAAGATTCGATATGTAGAAGAACTAGGGCTCTTCCCTCTAAATAAAATAGATTGGTGCTTGGGTAGTTCTTTTTAAGTAACAAAGGTTGTTGTTATAAAAGTTGCATAATTCATTCACTATAGCAAATACAGAAAGATGTAAGAAGGAAAAATTTATACCAGAGAATCCTATTAACTTTTTTTTTGTTCCTGGGCAGGCACTGGGAATCAAACACGGGTCTCCAACATGGCAGGCAAGAATTCTGCCACTGAGCCACCGTCGTACTGCCCCACTATTAACATTTTGATTTACTGCCTTCCAGGATTTTTTTCCGCGTACTCAGCAGCTGAGTTTTAAAAATTTATAGACTGTCTATCAATTTTGTTTCCTGCCCTTTCTTTATGATCATCATGTTATAAAGTCTTTATAAACATTATTTATATGTGGTTGTACCATAACAGCTTAAATATTTAACATATTAGTGTGGCAGAAAGGACTCACATTCCCTGCACCAGGATAATTTCTAAACACTTTAAAACCAAACTCACCTCTCTTTCTAGACCTTTTCTTTGTGAATTCCCAATGTCTTTTATTTTTTTGATAATTTTTAAAATTTATTTATTAATTAAAAAAATTAAGAACAAAAACATTAACATATCATTCCATTCTACATATGTAATCAGTAATTCTCAATATCATCACATAGTTGCATATTCATCATTTCTTAGAACATTTGCATCAGTTCAGAAAAAAAAAGACAACAGAAAAAGAAATAAAACGATAACAGAAAACAAAAAAGATTATACATACCATACTCCTTACCTCTTGCTTTCATTTATCACTAGCATTTCAAACTAAATTTATATTAACATCTGTTCCCCTATTATCCATTTTTATTCCATATGTTCTACTCATCTGTTGATAAGGTAGATAAAAGGAGCATCAGACACAAGGTTTTCACAATCACACAGTCACATTGTGAAAGCTATATCATTATTCAGTCATCTTCAAGAAACATGGCTACTGGAACACAGCTCTACATTTTCAGGCAGTTCCCTCCAGCCTCTCCATTACATCTTGGTTTACAAGGTGATATCTACTTAATGCGTAAGAATAACCTCTAGGATAACCTCTCGACTCTGGAATCTCTCAGCCATTGACACTTTTTCTCATTTCACTGTTCCCCCTTTTGGTAGAGAAGGTTTTCTTAATCCCTTGATGCCGGGTCTCAGCTCATTCTAGAGTTTTCTCAATTCCTTGATGCTGAATCTCAGCTCATTCTGGGATTTCTGTCCCACATTGCCAGGAAGATCCACACCCCTGGGAGTCATGTCCCACGTAAACGGGGAAGGGTGGTGAGTTTGCTTGCTGTGTTGGCTGGAGAGAGAGGCCACATCTGAGCAACAAAAGAGGTTCTCCTGGGGGTGACTCTTAGGCCTAATTTAAGTTGGCTTGACCTAGCCCCTGTGGGGTTAAGTTTCATATGAACAAACCCCAAGGCTGGGGGCTCAGCCTATAGCTTTGGTTGCCCACACTGCTTGTGAGAATATCAAGAATTCAACTTTGGGAAGTTGCGTTTTCCCCTGTTCTCACCATTCCCTGAAGGGGACTTTGCAAATACTTTTCCACTCACTGATCAAATCACTCTGGGATTCATCAGGGCCATCACCTGGACAAACCAACAAAATCTCATGTCCTATACAAAGTTCCATGTACTTAAGGTGTTCAACCAGCTATCTACGTAAGTTATATTAGGAGATGCACTAGTCAAAGTATAAATTTGTACCAAGTAAACATTTTTTGCTTTAGTCACACACATAAGTTGAAATTTTAAAATATTAATTACCATCTATTTTCAGCACACTGCAGTAATGACATTCTTTTTTTAAAAAAATTTTTTATTAATTAAAAAAAAATTACAAGAAGCACAAACATTCCCAACACATACACTCAGCAATTCACAATATCATCACATAGTTGCATATTCATCATCATGATCATTTACCACACAGTTGCATCAATTCAGAAAAAGACATAAAAAGACAACAGAAAAATAAAACTAAAACAGAAAAAAAAAATTTTTACATACCATACCCCTTACCCCTCGCTTTCATTGATCGCTAGCATTTCAAACTAAATTTATTTTAACATTTGTTCCCCCTATTATTTATTTTTATTCCATATATTCTACTCATCTGTTGACAAGGTAGATAAAAGGAGCATCAGACACAAGGTTTTCACAATCACACAGTCACATTGTGACAGCTATATCATTATTCAATCATCCTCAAGAAACATGGCTACTGGAACACAGCTCTCTACATTTTCAGGCAGTTCCCTCCAGCCTCTCCATAACATCTTGATTAACAAGATGATATCTACTTGATGTATAAGAGTAACCTCCAGGATAACCTCTCAACTCTGTTTGGAATCTCTCAGCCATTGACACTTTGTCTCATTTCCCTCTTCCCCCTTTTGGTCGAGAAGGTTTTCTCAATCCCTTGATGCTAAGTCTCAGCTCATTCTAGGGTTTTTCTCAATCTCTTGATGCTGAGTCTCCGCTCATTCCAAGATCTCTGTCCCATGTTGCCAGGAAGGTCCACAGCCCTGGGAGTCATGTCCCACGCAGAGAGGGGGAGGGTGGTGAGACTGCTCATTGTGTTGGCTGGAGAGAAGGGCCACATCTGAGCAACAAAAGAGGCTCTCTTGGGGGTGACTCTTAGGCCTAAATTTCAAGTAGACTTGACCTATCCTTTGCAGGGTTAAGTTTCATATGAACAAACCCCAAGACTGGGGGCTCTGCCTATAGCTTTGGTTGTCCACACTGTTTGTGAGAATATCAAGAATTCAACTTGGGGAAGTTCAATTTCTCCTGGTTCTCACCACTCCCCGCAGGGGGCTTTGCAGATACTTTTCCACTCACTGATCGAATCACTCTGGGATTCATTGGGGTATCACTCTGGATAAACCAACAAAATCTCATGTCCTACCTGAGATTCCAAGTACTTATGGCATTCAATCAAACTATCTACATAAGTTATATTGGGAAATGCACTAGTCAAAATATTAATTTTGTACCAAATAAACGTTTTTTGCTTTAGTCTTATACATTAGTTGAAATTTTAAAATATTAAGTACGATCTATTTTCAGCACACTGCAGTAATGACATTCTTTTGTTCTTCCTCATGCAAAAACATTTTTTAAATTTGTACATTTAGTCACTGTCATTATACACTCTAGGCATTCCTAGATTATACCATCTCAATCTTTATCGTCTGTCTTTCTTTGTGATTTCATTTATGCCCCAGCCCTCCTCCCTCTATCATTCTCATAGGCAGTTTCATTCAGTGTTTTAACATAATTGTATTACAGTTAGGTAATATTGTGCTGTCCATTTCTGAGTTTTTATATTCAGTCCTGTTGCACAATCTGTATCCCTTCAGCTCCAATTACCCAATATCTTACCCTATTTCTATCTCCTGATGGTCTCTATTACCAACGAAATACTCCAAGTTGATTCACTAATGTCAGTTCATATCAGTGAGACCATACCATATTTGTCCTTTTGTTTCTAGTTAATCACACTCAGCATAATGTTCTTAAGGTCCATTCATGTTGTTACATACTTCATAACTTTATTCTGTCTTACAGCTGCATAATATTCCATCTTATGTAAATGCCACAGTTTGTTTAGCCAACCGTCTGTTGATGGACATTTTGTCTGCTTCCATCTCTTGGTAATTGTAAATAATGCTGCTATAAACATTGCTGTGTAAATGTCCATTTGTGTCCTTGGCCTCGTGTCCTTTGAGTAGAGACAGCATATAGATGGGTCCTGTTTTTTAATCCATTCTGCCAGACTATGTCTTTTTTTTTTTTTTTTTAACATGGGCAGGCACCGGGAATTGAACCCGGGTCCTCTGGCATCACAGCAAGCATTCCTGCCTGTTGAGCCACCATGGCCCAGACTATTTCTTTTGATTGGAGAGTTTAATCCATTAACATTCAGTGTTATTACTGCATGGGTAGTACTTTCTTCTACCATTTTGACTTCTGGATTTTATATGTCATATCTAATTTTCCTTCTTTTTACCTTTACTCATAGTATACCTTTCTACACTCTTCACACCTCTCTCTTCTGTCTTTTCGTATCTGTCTCTAGTGCTCCCTTTAGTATTTCTTGCAGAGCTGGTCTCTTGGTCACAAATTCTCTCAGTGATTTTTTGTCTGAAAATGTTTTAATTTCTCCCTCATTTTTGAAGGACAATTTTGCTGGATATAGAAGTCTTGGTTGGCAATTTTTCTCTTTTAATAGTTTAAATATATCATCCCACTGTCTTCTTGCCTCCATGGTTTCTGCTGAGAGATCTGCACATAGTCTTATTGGGCTTCCCTTGTATGTGATGGATTGCTTTTCTCTTGCTGCTTTCAAGATTCTCTCTTTCTCTTTGATCTCTGACATTCTGATTAGTAAATGTCTTGGAGTACGTCTATTTGGATCTATTCTCTTTGGGGTATGCTGCACTTCTTGGATCTGTAATTTTAAGTCTTTCATAAGAATTGGGAAATTTTCAGTGACAATTTCTTCCATTAGTTTTTCTCCTCCTTTTCCCTTCTCTTCTCCTTCTGGGCCACCCACAACATGTATATTCATGCGCTTCATATTGTCCTTCAATTCCCTGAGTCCCTGCTCATATTTTCTTTTTCTTGCCGTATTTCAGATGTTCCGTCCTCCAGTTCACTAATCCTATGTTCTGTCTCGAAATCTACCATTGTAGGTTTCCATTGTTTTTTCATCTCTTCTTCCTTGCCTTTCATTCCCATAAGTTGTGTGATTTGTTTTTTCAGGCTTTCAGTTTCTTCTTTTTGTTCTTTCCTTACCTTCTTTATATCCTCACTCAATTCATTGATTTGGTTTTTGATGAGGTTTTTCATGTCTGTTCATACATTCTGAATTAATTGTTTCAACTCCTGTATGTCATTTGAATTGTTGGTTTGTTTCTTTGACTGGGCCGTATCTTCACTTTTCCTAGTGTGATTTGTTATTTTTTACTGGTGTCTAGGCATTTAATTACCTTAATTAGTTTATTCTGGAGATTGCTTTCACTTCTTTTACCTAGGGTTTTCTTTCTGGATGAATTTGTTGTCTATCTGTTCTTTGACCTTCAGTTCTGCTTCACTGGACCTCAAGCTTAAGTTTTGTTTAACAGAGGAGAATTTTTCAGTTCTTGTTTTCTTGTTTCTTGCCCTGCTTCTATGGAGCCTCCCACCCCACCCACCTCCCGCACCCTTAGGAGGGTCTACTTAGATATTATAGACCCCAGCCAGATTTTCCCAGACCAAAATGGCCTCCTATCGGGAGGAAAGAGTCACCTGCGTCGGTTTTCCCTGAGAGTGAGACCCAGCAGGTTGAAAGACTTTCCTGTGAAGTCTCTGGGCTCTGTTTTTCTTAATCTGCCCAGTGTGTGGTGCTTGTCTGCCTGCAGGTCCCACCAGCGTAAAATGATGCGGTACCTTTAACTTTGGTGGACTCTCCCTGCTGGGGGCCTGGTGGAGACAGAGGAGAGGTTGTAGGCTGGTTTTAATGGCTTCGAATTACCAAGCCCTGGTGTCTGAATTCCTTGAGAGAGGGATTCCACATGAGTTGGGCTTCACCCCTCCCCTGGGGAAGGCACAGGCTCAAGGCAAGCCCCCAAAAGAGCTCACTTCTGCCTATGCCTGGGGCAGTTGCAGCCTGAGAAGTCCTGCTGCTATATCCAAAGGCAGTCAAGCCTTTGTAGAAACACAGCCACAAAAACCTCTGTTTCCTTCTTTTTTTCCCCCCTTTTTCCATCAGCCCAGCCCCCTTGGTGCCGGGGCAAAAATGAGCAACCTTCACTTTGACCACATTCACCTAAGCTGCGGGCCTGTTTTTAGTAATCAGAATTTGTTAATTAATTCCACAATTGGTGTTTAATTGTGCTCAGTCCCTGCTGATGGTAAATTTCCTTTCCTTTTCCCTCTGGGAAGCAGCCTGTAGGGGAGGGGCGCTGGCCGCCACAGCTTTGGGAATTCACGGTTCTAGGGGGGCTCACAGCTGGTCCACCTGGTCCAGACTGGGGTACGCTGTGTGTCCGGTCACTGACGTGGCCCCAGGAACTGTTCTGTACTGTTTCTGGTTATTTAATAGTTGTTCTGGAGGACGAACTAAAATGCGCACATTATTAAGCCGCCATCTTGACCCAGAACCCCTCTTTTTTTTTTTAATAGGTGAATTTGTATCAGAGTTTTTCCCAATGTATTTTCCTCCTTATTACCAAGACCCCTGGCTCCCTTGGTCCTAGCCCCTAAATCCTGTTGATTATTACCTTTTGTTTTAATAACCTTCTTTCTTACTGCTACTCATTCTAGTTACTTATTTCCTGAACTATCATGATACCTAAAGTTGTCTCCAGTCCTCCAATGATTCTCCTCTTCCAATTCAACCAATAGAACCAAAATAATTTTCTTGAAGTGTATCTCTGATCATGTCCCTCCTCTCTCTAAAATTTCTTAATAATTATTATAGTGAACAATTAGAAACAACCTAAGTGTCATTCAGTAGTGAGTAAATGAATTGCTGTGTATTCATATGACGAACTGCTCTGTAGTAATTAGATAGTATGTTTAATGCCATCTTGTTAATATTAATACTATCTTAAATTAATACTCTTGAATTAATACTAATATCATCAGAGGTGAACTAAATATCCACATATTTCAGGGTTTCTCAGTTTCAGTGCTATTGACATTTTGGACCAAGTAATTTTTTGTTGTGGGGGGTTGTCTTGTGCATTTTAGGATGCTTAGTAGCTTCCCTGGCCTCTACTCAGTAAATGCCATTAGCATCCCCTCACCTAGTTGTGACAGTTGAAAATGTCTCTGGACATTGCTGAATATCCCCTGACAGGCAAAATTACCCCCCAGTTAAGAACCTCTTTTCTCAATGAATAGATTTCAAAAACTCAATGTTGAGTGAAAAAAGGAAGTTGTAAATATGTATAGTATGTATGCTATATTTTAAAAATGTAAAAATATGCAAAATATTATATATTATATATATATTAATTTATTTGGCACATATTTATTAAGTGCCTTTTAGCCACCAAATCTATTCTAGACACTGGGGTACAAGTAAGCAAGCCCTTAATGTATCTTACATTCTAGTGCAGGAGAAGAGAAACTATTATGTAATGTTAGAACGTGATACATGCTATGAAGAAAAAGCTGCATATAGGAAAGAAGAGGTAAAAGTTTCTGTTCTAGCTAGGTTGGTACAACATACAAGTACACACATGTACAGTGGCACTGGCCCAGGAAAATATTCTTGAGTGCCCTTACTGCTGGGGAGGAGAGGAAGGGATTGGAACTGGTGGTGGTAGTTATCAAAGAATGATGCTTTCCAAATTATTTTCAAATTTTTAAAAGAAGTACATGCCCATATTACTAATTTAGATTTTTATATTAAATGTATAAATGTAACTCATATATTTAGAGTAAAAGTAACTGCAACAATATTATACTTTTGAGTGGTAGAAATATGGGCATTTGTTATATTATTTTTGGGTTTGCCTGCATTATTTAAATTTCCTAAAAGTAAAATTAAAAGAAACAGATTGGAAATGCCTGGACTACACCGGGCTGGTGGCTGTGGGAGTGGGCAGCACTGTGTGTTAGCAATTTCGGGGCAGCCAGTGGGCTTGGCAGTCTGGGGCTCCCGGTGGAGCTGAGCCACAACCCCCTGTGCACACAGCTGGCCCAGGTGCATGAGAGGTAAATGAAGATAAAACAATGTCCAGCAATCTAAAATATCTTTCCTTGGGAATTTTGGTCTTTCAGACTACCAGTTTGGTTCTAATAATGTGTATTCTAGGACTTTAAAAGAGGAAGGACCTCTTATCTATCTTCTATTGCAAAGGTTATTGCTGAGCTTTTGAAGATAATGGCCTATATTTTACTAATCTACAAAGATAGAAAATATAATCTAAAAGCACTGAATCAAGTACTACTTGATAAAATTCTTAAACCTGTGGAAATGCTTAAACTTGCTATTACATCAGGGATATATACTCTTCAGAATAATTTCCTCTATGTGGCACTGACAGATCTAGAGGTAGCTACTTATCAGGTCACATATCAGTTGAAAATTTTTACAAGAGCATTATTTTTTGTGTTTATGCTTAGTAAAAAATTAGGTGTATACCAGTGGCTCCCCGTAGTAATTTTGATGACAGGAATTGTTTTTGTTCAGTGGACCTCAGATTCTAAACAACTTGATTCTAAGGAACTTTCAGCTGCCTCTCAGTTTATAGGGCTTATGGCAGTTCTTACAGCATGTTTTTCAAGTGATTTTGCTGGGGTTTACCTTGAGAAAATTTAAAAGAAACCAAGCAGTCCATATGGATAAGGAACATTAGCTTAGTTTCTTTGGGAGTATATTTGGATTAATGGGTATATACATTTATGATGGATAATTGGTATCAAAGAATGGATTTTTTCAGGGATATAATCACCTGCCCTGGATAGTAGTTGTGTTTTCAGGCACTTGGAGGGCTTCTAATAACTGCTGTTATTAAGTATGCAGATAATATTTTAAAAGGATTTGCAACTGCTTTATCCATAATATCATCAATGCTGATATCCTATTTTTGACTATAAGATTTTGTGCCAACTAGTGTCTTTTTTCTTGGAGTTATCCTTGTAATAACAGCTATTTTCCTATGTAGTTATGATCCTAAACCTATAGAAAATCCCACTGAAGCATAGGAGTATACTATCTTAAACTGTTTTTTCAAGGTGGTGCAATAGAAATCTCAACATTAATCCTGCACAGAGGACTTCAAACAGTTATGTGAAGATACCATGCTGAATTTGACTATACTATTCAAATGGTTTGAAATTATAAAAATTTAAGGAAAAATATATATATGTATATAAATACTTATTGCATCTAGAAATCAAAACTTAAAAGTATTTCCAGGGTTTAGAATACCTTATTTAGAGAAAACTTGAAATCTGAGTATAAAAATATTTTACCTTTTTGACTATTGCAGAAGTGTCCTATGCACTCTTTGTAAGAGCACACAAATGTCAGATATCAATTTTTGCAAATCAGATCTATCTAATCTTATTAAATGTTTTTTTATCTTACCTTTTTGTACAGAGTACATAACTCTGATATATCTTCTTGTACAGATATATCAAATCACACAGAATATTCAAAGTTTGAAAATTGTAATTACATATAAAGGTGTGAAAATATAAGAAGTATATATGATTTGAAAAAACTTTTTCATGTATCTAAGATTTTTATGTTTGTGCAAAGGATTGTTTAACAAAGGGTTGTAAATGTTATTTGTTAAATTATATAAAAATTGGTAGAGTAACATTATGGTTCAACTTATCAGAGAATAAAATTAACATTTAAATTTAATGTAGAGAGATACATCTATTTCTCTGTATATGTTCTAAGACCTTCTGTTGCTTCGAACAGCTGTAAACAATTCAGTTGCTCATATGCTAGATAGGAGTCAATAACTTTTACACTAATGGAGTTTTGTCCTTGATCTCCTAATTGTATTTTTTTTCTGTAAATCAGATAAATTCTTAATATTACGTTAAATTAAATATGTATATGTGTTAATTTCCGTTAAAATTTTTAAATGTAACAAAAAAGTAACAAAGAAACTAACAGTCATCACCCAACACTTATTAAATTGAGTTCAAACTTCTTAGTCATTTCAGGCTCACTGTTTTCTCATTCTAGTCTACCTTTTCAGCCTTGTCTTTCATACTTAAGCCAAACTGGACACTGTTTATTCCCTGAAGTGAAGTTCCTCACTTCCCTGCCTTGAAGTGCTCATTTTCCCCCTGTCTGAGATTTCTCCATCCTATCTCACTTGTCAAAATCCTCCACATTAAGCCTAACTCAACTACTGGTCTCCTCCTATGCCCCTCTGTAGCATCTGATACTCCTGCGTGACTTTATATTTTGCCTTTTATTATGATTATTTATGTATTTTTTTTTCTCCTAGTAATGTTCATATAACATAGACTAGAAACAATATCCTGTTATCCATATGATTTAGCAAGGCATGTGATGTTTAATTACATGAATGCATGTCCATAATGTAGCCTTGATTCACTCTATTCTAAATAGTTTGGGTAGGATTATATCAATTTATATAACAAGTCACATCACCATTATATAATAACTTACTCATTATATAAATAAATCTGTGCATATTTTCTCATTGTGTATTGAAGGAGGAATACAAGATAGTACGAGGATACTTAATTTCAGGCCTATGCTCTGTCCAACTAAATGATCTTACAAAAGTTATAGAACTCTGAGCTCTAGTTTTCTCATTTGTAAGACAGGATTATTACCTACCTCATAATAGTAATTAGAGGACTAAATGAGAAATGTATTTAAAGTGCTAGTCTGGCATTTAATACATGCTGTATTAATTTTTAGTCCATACCATGCTCCGGGGTTGTCTTTTCCTCATATTTAAATGGAAAGGGTTGTTCTAGATCCGTAACTTCATAATGGTGTTTCTTTAAGCACCTGCAGAAGAGCCAGAGGAAAAGGCAAAATGGATAGGTCTCTGAGTGTCCAACCTCCACTTTAATCCAAGTAGTTTTTCTTTAATTTTAGAGATCCTGGTAAATTTTTATTTGAAAAAAAGGAGGGGGTGGTTTACAGCCTATAAAAACGTTTAAAAACCATTAAACTGGATAATCTCTTTCAGCTTTAAAATACTGTAGGGTTTTGTTGTTGTTGTTTTTAACTGTCTAGGCTTTTGTAAAAAGAAATATCCACGTCTTATTTTTTTATAGCTGTCTCGCTGTGAGCCCAGGTGAAGAAATCTTAACCTTATTACAGACCATACCATTTGATATGGAAGAGCTTAAGAAAGAAGAAGCTAGTCTTCCCCCAGAGGATGGTAAGTGATGAATTGGATAGAGTGGAAGAGTTAGAAAGAATTAAAACATTCCACTAAATCTCACAATGTCCTTCCTCAAGAGTACCTTTCATGTGACTGTAGTATGGCAGTATCAGTCTTTTCTCCTTTTTCAGATGACCACTGGTTAGATCTCTCACCAGATCAGCTGAATCAACTCCTGCAGGAAGCTGCTGGCAAAAATGAATCAGAGCCCATTCCCAAGGAAGAGAAGCAGAACTATGACTTAACTCAAGTTTCAGAGAGCATGAAAGCTTTTATATCCAAAGTCTCAACCCATAAGGGAGCAGAACTTCCCCAGTATGTAATTTGTATTGAAGTATGATTATCGGAATAGTAATAACCCAAATGAAGTCATCCAGTCATTGCCATTTGCACTCTTCTTTTTTAATGTTTCCTTCTTTTGGTACCTAACAGTGATTACTTAACTTATCTGGACTACTGGCAGAAAACTTCTGCCAGACTTCTGATAACCTCATCCTTTATAATCCTTAAAGTAAGCCAGAAAGTCTACTCAAAGATCTAAAAGTGACCATTTCAGAGTCCTGCAGGGAAACGATGTACTTTATAACTCAGACTTTTACTCACAACCTTATGGACTCTCAATATGTAATTCTTAATCAGTTCAGATTCTGATCCACCATCCCACAACAGACTGGAAGCTGCACACTAATTTCTGTTGCTCTGCAAATCCAGTAAATATAAGAACATGAGGATTTTTTAAATGTGAACGACGATTTTCCTTGCTGTGCCTCTTTTGAGATTGTATCTGGTAGTTTTCCTAAGAAAGGCACCACTTTAGAAAAAGTTCTCAAAGAGTTGTGTTCAGGATAAATTAATTGTCTTTTTTCTTTTAATTTTTAGAGACCCTTCAGAGGCTCCAATCACGTTTGATGCAGATTCCTTTCTTAATTATTTTGATAAGATTTTAGGTAAGTTGCATTGTGAAGTTTACTTATATTTTGAAATTAAGTATGGCTGTTACTAGATCATTGGATCTCTTGAAAGTCAAAATGTTTGATTTCTCTTTGTGGTTTTGAGTTGCCTTCAATCATAATATTACTGCCCTATTGAATGGTTTTGCAGAGGGTGCCTGGCTTAGTGCCTAACACAGTAGCTTCTCAATAAGTATCTGTTGAATGAGTGAGTGTTCTATGTTTAGATAGGGTTTTATCTAAACTCATATCTTACTACTTTCTCTCTTTTAGGCTTTCTGTACTTACAGATCAATAAGAAAAAAGCCAAACAAGCCAATGGAAAAATCAGTAAAGGGTAGGAATAGGCAAGTTCACTGAAGAAGTATAGTCCAATAAATTTTTGAAAATAGGTAAATGTCAGTAGTAAACAGGTATATACAAAATAAAAACAAAAACTTACTTTCACCCATCAGCTTGGGAAAAATTTAAAAGACTGATCATATTGTTTTCTCAGAGACTGGAAAAATGAGCACTGTCAGACTCTTGGGATGAAAGAGAAAGTTGTATTTTTGCAAGGAAGTTTGATACTCTAGATGCCATAACCTTTAAGTTAGCAATTTCATTTCCTGGAACTTACTCTATGAAAAAGATATATATGCTAATATGATATTGTAGCATTGCAATAGCAAAAATGCCTATCAAAAGGGAAATAGTTAAATAAATAATGGTACATCCTTATTTTTAACTACTATGCAGCCCTAATGAAGAGTGAGGTCCAAATATATTCTGACAGAGAAGGACCTACAAGACATTTAGATAAGTGCAAAATCAAAGCATAGTTCAATATTGTGGTGGGTTGGAGTTATGTACCCCAGAAAAGCATGTTTCTGGGATTCTTAAGTATAAGTTCTAAAATAGCTTAAGGCTTTGGGGATATTGTCATGAAATTAATCCTGAATGAATCAGGATGGATCTTAATCCTATTACTGGAGGCTTTACAGAGATGGCCACAGGAGAAGTGAGAAGCTGGAAGTGAGAGGAACCTAGAGGAGAAAGAAGATGTCTCCATGTGCATTGCCATGTGGCCAAAAAGGCAGACACCAAGGATCACCAGAAACCAGCCCCCAAATGCCACAGTCTTTAAGGAGGAAACCTCACCTTGCTGATGCCTTGATTTTGTACTTCTAGACTTAAAACTATGAGCCAATAAATACTCATTGTTTAAGCCAACCCACTGTATAGTATTTAACAACTGGGAAACCAGTAGTTTTTGGTGTGATGAATAGGGTAATGCTAGGACAAATATCTGAAGATGTGGAAACAGCTTTTGAATTGGGTAATGGGTAGAGGCTGGGAGAATAATGAAGTGTTTGATTTAAAAAAAAAAAAAAAAAAGAAGAAGCCTAGATTGCTTTGAAGAAACTGTAGTAATATGGCGGTTAAAGGTACTTACAATGAGGCCTTAGAAGAAAATGTTAAATGCGTTATTGGAAACTGGAAGAAAGGTGATCCTTGTTAGACAGTGGCAGAGAACTTAGCAGAAATGTGTTCTGATATTGGATTGAAAGTGGAACTTGTGAGTGATGAACTTGGATATTTAACTGAGATTTACAAGCCAAATGTAGAATGAATGTTCAGGCTTCTCATTGCAGCTTATAGTGAAATGTGAGATGAAAGGGTTAAGCTGAGAACTGAATTGTTAAGTACAGAGAAACCAGAAATGTATGATTTGGAAAATTCTGAGCCTATCAGGTAGTGTGGTTTGAGTCTAGGTCTGGAAATGGCTCTATCAGGGAGTTCCCTGAGCTTTTTGGAAAGTGACTGCCCAGAGAAAAAGGTTCCATTCTTTGCTAAAGAAGGTGTGGCTGAACAGGGACCCAGTCAGCCATTTCAGTGGAAGGCAAGATTGGAATTGCAGTTATCCAGGAAGAATCTTTGGAAAGTTCTATTGTTTGATGGTTTGGACCCCACCCCCCACCCCCCCAGAACTTCGTGGAAAGTAGACAAGTTTTGTATAAAATTTTTATAAGCCAGGACTAAAGGGAACAGAAATGGGATGTATTGAAGAAAGAGTGACTTCAAGGGCAGAACCATGACACCAGAGGTCTAGGCTAGAAAGATCTCTTTGGACCAAGATAGCAGGCCCACCCATGTTTGTGGAAAAGGCGGTCCGCCCCAGCACTTGGAGAGGGCAGGCATTGCTTAGAGATGGTGGGTCTTGTGCCCCAGGCATTTCAAGAGAGCCTGGCCACCATCCCAATATTCAGAGTAATTGGGGCCTGTGCCCTGGCATTCATAGACAGCCTGACCAGCATTCCAGTGCTCAGAGAGTATGGAGCCTACACTCCAGTTTCAGGGAGAGCCTGGCACAGCATAAGCACTTGGAAGGGGTAGGTCTAAGACCTCAATCAGGCTGGAAGGACAAAGCATCAAGCCACAGATGGTTCTTATACCTTGAGATCTAGTGGAATTTGCCCTGCTGGGTTTCAGACTTTCTTGGGACAGTGACCTCTGTTTTCCTTCCAATTTCTCCCTTCTGGAATGTTTATCCTCTGCCGGTCTGATCATTCCATCAGTCATAGGATTTTGCCCCAGGTGGACCACACCCATAACTAATTTTGATGAGACTTTGGATTTAGCACCATTCTAAAATGGTTTAGGGCTTTGGGGATATTGTCATGGAACGAATGTATTTTGCTCATGGGAAGAACCTGTTTGTCTTTTGGGGATCCAGAGGGCAGATTCTCGCAGCCTGAAGTTATGTGCCCCAGAAAAACACATCCTTAATCCATTTCTGTGGGTGTGAAACCATTGTAAATACGACCCCTTGATGTGGTTATTTCTGTTAAAGCGTGCTCCAGCTGAATCAGGATAGGTCTTAATCCTATTACTGGAGGCTTTATAGATAAGGCCATAGACAGAGAAACCACAGGAGAAGCAAAAACCTGGAAGTCAATAGAACGAAGAAGAAAAAGGAGATGCTGCCATGTGCATTGCTATGTGGCAGAAAAGCCAGGGGCCAAGGATCACCAGAAACCAGCCCCAGAATGTCACAGTCTTCAAGGAGGAAGCCTCACCTTGCAGATGCCTCAATTTTGGATTTCACCTAGCCGTAAAACCATGAGCCAATAAATTCCTGTTGTTTAAGCCAACCCATTGTATAGTTTTTGTTTTAGCTGTTGGGAAACTAACACAAATGGGTATATTATATATCCTCTATGAAAAAAAAAAATAAAACTACATTCTTTTATGTGTATATGCCCATATATACAGAACTGCATCTGGATACCCACAGACTTAAAAGATTATGTCTTCCAGAAAGAGGTAAGATGTTAGGCAATACTTCTGTATGGCTTGAAGGTTTACATAAAAATGTATTCAGGTGTTGTGTAGTTTTTTAATTTTTAAGAGAAAATGTTTTAAAGAAAGTAGAGTACTTCAACTCAGCTTATATACTTTTCTGTAAATGTCTATCAGTCTTACCATTTTGTAGGAGTTTTTGTGAAGTAATTTGGTTATATAAATTCATCCCTTTCTGAAGGTAGCATTTAATCACTTTTTAAAAAATTACCAAGTGCTTTTTCTTGTGTTGGTGTCTGTGTAGGGCCAAGGCCTCATGAATCAGATTCTGATGATCTGGAGGAGGAAGACTTTGAATGTTTAGACAGTGATGACGACTTGAACCTCGAAGCACAAGAGCCTGGGGAGAGGGCTTCTCTGAAGGGAACTCTCGATAATCTGAAATCATACATGGCCCAGATGGACCAGGAACTGGCACACACCAGCATTGGCAAAAGTTTCACCACCCGGAAGCAAATGGTATGTGTGCTTTTTTTTAAATGCAGTTTTATTGAGATAATATTCACATACCCTATAATCATCCAAATTGTACTATCAGTGGTTCACAGTATCATCATATAACTGTGCATTAGTCATTGCAATGGATATTTGAACATTTTCATTATTCCAAAAAAAAAAAAAAGAATGTAAGTAAAGAAGAACACCCAAAACATGCCATAGTTCCCCTTCCCCTATTATTTATTTCTTATTTGTTTTTTTTCCTTACTCATCTGTCCATACACTGGATAAAGGAGTGTCAGTCGCAAGGTTTTCACAGTCACATAATTACACCTTTAAGACTTTATATTTATTCAGTTATCTTCAAGAATCAAGGCTATTGTATTACAGTTGAACAGTTTCGCATATTTCCCTCTAGCTACTCCATTAACTCCAAAACTGAAAAGGCTTATCTTTATACTGCATAAGGATAACCTCTAGTTTACAATCTAGGAATCTTTCCCATAAGCCTTCATCTAACATAGCCTATGCTCTCAAATTCCACGTTAATAGTTAATCCATGTTAGTGAGGTGTTATGATATTTGTCTTTTCATTTCTGACTTGTTTCATTCAAAATACTGTCCTCCAGGTTGATTTGCCACAGAGGGATGTATGCTTTTAACCTCTTTCCCTTTCTGAGTCCATTATGAAGGTTAGCTAAAACCATATTTTGCCTTAGGTTTTTTTTTCTTTCTTTCTTTCTTTTTGATATGTGAGATTTGAAATAAAATCTAATTTGTCCCTCACTCTGGTAGGGGATGAAGTATTAATTATCCCCCCATATATCAAATTAATTACATTCCTTTTTGGTTATTCATCAAGATTTAAAATAAAAATCCATGTAAGGTGTTCGAATTAGAATATGGCTGCATACTGCTACTACTGACACTTTAAAATTGATTTAAAAAAAAAGAGGATTTAAAATACCTAAATAACTAAGTTTTTATATTGTCTGTTTTGTATTTCCCTAATTTAGAATTCACCCACTACTCACATTTTTATCTTAGTTTTTATGCCAGCATTGTCTAACCCTAGATAGAGGCATGATGGAAAGAGGATAGACTCCAGAGTCTCACAGATGAGGGTTTGAAATCCTGCTCAGTTTAGGATTTAACCAGTTATCCTTTAACCAATAATCCTCATGTCCTAGAATTAATATGAGAACCACATGAGACAACAATAAAACGATGAGGCCCTTAATTAATATTAATCCCCCTTGCTCTGATTATCTAAACCATATTTAAAGCTATAATCACTTCTAGTATTGTTACCAAACCTAATATAAATCATACAATAGATTTATCTAAAGAAGATGTTTCTTAAATTTTAATGTGACTATGAACCATCTAAATAAGGATCTTGTTAAAATATAGATTCTGATTAAGTAGGTCTGGGGTGAGGCTTGAGATTTTCCATTTCCAACAAACTTCAAAATGAGTTTGCTGCTGGTCCATGGACTGTACTTTGAATAGCAAGAATAGATCATACTGCTATTTTTTAAATCCTTCCCCAAGCCTGTTGAATCAGAGGACTAAATAACTTTCTATTTGGACCTCCAGAGCATTAAAAAAGAAAGTAGCGTCTTTCTTTTAGAAGAAAGTTAGATTCTTATCATTTTGTTTTTGTTCATTGCTATGTTTACTTCTTTCAGAACTCTTAGGCAAGCTATAAATGTACCTCCCTAACTCTGGTTATCTCCCTTGGAGAGTCATTCTACTTGTAGAAATTTTTCCTAGAAAGAAGTATATTACATCTATTAGAACCAAGTTTTAATATGTGTGCTAAATTACTTAGTGTATTAGACTTCATTTTGGCTTTATATCCCAAAGGATAAAAAATTTCCTTTTTCATTTGGAATTAAATTTTACATTTTGCTTGGTTAGCTTTTTATTGTTAGCACCATCTGTTCTAGTCTACCAAAGCTGTCAGAATGCAACAGACCAAAAATGGATTAGCTTTTAATAAAAGGGGATTTATTTAAATAAAAATGTATAGTTCTTCCGAGGAAAGGCAGCTAACTTTCAGTTGAGGTTCTTTCTTACATATGAAGGACAGGGTGATCTCTGCTGGCCTTCTCTCCAAGCCTCTGGGTTCCAACAGCTTTCTCCAGGGTGATTCATTTCTGCATCTACAAAGGCCTGGGCTGAGCTGGAGTGCTGAGATGAGGAATGCCGAGTTGCTTGGGCTGTGCTACATTGAGCACTCTCATTTAAGCATCCAGCCAATTAAATCAAACATCATTCATTGCAGCAGGCACACCTCCTAGCCGACTGCAGATGTAATCTGCGACAGATGAGTTTCACATGCCACTGGCTCATGTCCACAGCAGTAGAGCTAGGCACCTTCACCTGGCCAAGTTGGCACCTGAACCTAACTACCACATCATCTAACCTGACAGGATCTCATACCATGATTTTCTTTTCCCCCCATGAATTAGGAACCTCTGTTCCAGACTGCCAGTAACAGTTCAGATGAGGAAGATTCTGGTACAGGAGAATCTGTTATGGCACCTGTGGATGTAGACCTGAACCTGGTTTCAAATATATTGGAATCCTATAGCTCCCAAGCTGGACTGGCAGGACCTGCTTCTAACCTTTTACAAAGCATGGGAGTTCATCTGCCTCACAACACTGATCACAGAACCATACGTAAGCCATCAAAAGATTAACCAACACACTCTCTTTCTCTTTTTTTGTTCTTAAGTATTGCCTGATTGTGTTAACTCATTGAGTAAAAATGTTTTTTCATTACATGTTTTTCAAGTGAACTTCTCTGTGAGTACTAAATGCTGACATTTGTGCACAAATCTTTGTATTCTCAACTCTGGGTTACACAAAAGTTTCTAGAAGCAGCAGAATAAAGAGGATCAAGGCCCTGAACAGCCCTGAGATGAGGAAATATCCCTGTTAAGGACACACCCTGCAGCTATGCACCCTCAGTGAAATTTTTTTTTTTTAAGATTTAAATGAACTAGTTTGGGGTGTTTTTATTTGTTTACATTTTTATTATAATATATATATACAAAGAAAAGAAAGAAAAAGCAATACTTTTCAAAGCACACTTCAACGAGTAGTTACAGAATTTGTCATGGGCTACCATTCCACTATCTCAAATTTTTTGTTCCAGCTACTCAAAACACTGGAGACTAAAAGGAGTATCAATATAGTGATTAAGCCATCATACTCATTTGTTAAATCCTGTTTTCTGTTATAACTACTCCTTCTCCTTTGATCCTTTGCCCAGTCTATAGGGATCTTTAGGCAGTGCCCATTCTGACTTTTTCATCTTGCGAGGGGGTGTTGACACTAAAGGATAGGGGGATGTAATTAATTGATAATCTTGGAGTGGCCCTTCTGGGTTTTAGGATTTATCTGATCTAGGAACCCTCCAGGAATTATAGGTTGCAGGAAAGCAAGCTTAGTGGATAAGACTTTTATAGATTCTCAGTTAGGGTCCTAGTGTTGTTAAGAGTTAACAGGTGTGTCATTGGTTGGGGTTTAGCAAACCATGGCAATTAGCACTATCTAACAGAAGTTTGCATAAGAGTAACCTCCAAAATATAGCCTCTTAACTCTGTTTGATCTCTCTTAGCCACTGATGCCTTATTTTATTATACTTCTTTTCCCCCTTTTGGTCAGGAAGATATTGTTGATCCTACAGTGCCAGGGCCAGACTCATCCCCAGGATTCATACCTCATGTTGTCAGGGAGATTTTCACCCCTCAAGTTCATGTCCCACAGAGGGGAATGTAATTATTTTCCTTGCAGGCTTGGGCTTAGAGAGAGGGAGGCCATATCTGAGGAACAAAAGAAGTTTCCTAGAAGCAACTCTTAGGCCTTGTTATAGGTAGTCTTAGTTTCTCCACTACAGAAATAAATTTCATAAGAGTAAGCCTCTAAATCAAGGGCTTGGCCTGTTTCCTTAAGGAGTTCCCAGTGGTTGAAGGGTATCTGAGATTTCCCAAATGGGAAAGTTTAATAGTTCCGTATATATATATATATATATATATATGTTTTCCTTCTGACCCTCAAAGGACTGTACTGATGCTTTTTAATTATCAGCCCACAATATTCTGAGATGTAAACTGGTAGTACATTAAGTTATATAGCATTACAAGATCTCATTCCTGTTCTGGACTCCAGGAGTTTGGGTTGTTTAAATGACCTATCCAGACAGGTTGGTTTAGATTACGTGTTGCAGAAAATTTAGGTTCTAGATATAATAAACCTTTCTGCCTTTGGTCTCATATAGTAGGTGAAGATCTAGAGTACATACATTATCTTTTACCCTGTATTCTGATTTACCTTAGACCAGCCAGATTGGCTGTTTAACTCTAATTGAGGCCCGATCTCTTTTTCGGTTACTTTAATAATTATTACATATAGCTATGCTAACTTGCAGGGCTGTAGCATTCCATTTCTGGGACGCAGGTGTCATAGAATTACTCAGAGTTCCAGGGAAATACCAGCTACACCTGTAGCTCAGTGTCTCAGAATCCAGAAATACATTTACAACTTCAGGCGAAGTTTGGCTCAGATTTTCTTATAAGTATTTTCTAAAAGAGACCTTTGCATAGTTGTTCTTCTGTTTTTTGGTTTATTATACAGAATATATTTTCCCCAAGATTTATTCATTTCATTGTGTCTCTTGACATACTTCTTTTCTGTAGCCACACCCATATTTTTTCTATCATATAAATTTTCCACCATTTGCCATTCTGCTTCTCAGTCATTATACCCTTTGGCACCCTCCATCTATTGGGCATTATGGACAATGTTCAAAATAAATAAACCATGTCTTACAGTATCTCCTCACTTTGTTGTACAATTAGTAGCACTTTCAATTTTAGACAGTTTTCATCAGTTCATAGCAACAAAGAACCAACAAATACAGTATTAGCAACTATCAAAACTACTTCGGCAGGCCACGGTGGCTCGCCTGCCATGCCAGAGACCCAGGTTCGATTCCCAGTGCCTGCCCATGCAAAAAAAATATTAAAACTACCTCTTATCACTTCTCTCTCCCTGAAATCAGTTGCCCCTATTAGTGCTGTGGTATGTTGGGTCTTCCTATTAACTACTGGCCATAGAATGCATTTTTAGTTTTCCCCCATACCCTTCTACTATTCACTCTCTTTCCAGTATTGAACCTTTGAAATAGTTCATGCAAGAACTTATTTTTAATTGTAGATTTAATCAGTGCAATACATGGCACTGTACATCCCCTTTCAATCATATTCACCTTCAATAGGGCAATGTTACTTATAACCCCACCAAGTACTTACTACCGCTTCTATCTGTTCCCTTGCATTTAGATTCAGCCTCATTGGACACCTTTTCCCTATCTCTGGCTTTTGTGTACGTCTAGGTCTGCTATATTCTGCAGTGCAACCTCTGAAATTACCTTTACCAGAGACATAATAGTGAAATCATACAGTGTCTATCCTTTTGTGTCTGACTTATTTTACTCAGCATATGTCTTCAAGGTTCACACACATTGTCATATGCTTCAGAACCTTATTTCATCTTACTGCTGCATAATACTCCATTGTATGTATATGCCACATTTTGTTTATCCACCCCTCTATGGATTGGCACTTGGATTGTTTCCATCTTTGGGCAATTGTGAACAGTGTGACTGTGAGCATCAATGTGCAAATGTCTGTGTCACTATTTTCATCTCTTCCCTTAGTGTAATTTTACGTATTTAATTTCTACCTTTAGTTACATTCATCCTCAGGTCAACATTCCAAGATGACAAATTTGGACTTGATACCTCATTCACTTCTTATAATTTTTTAAATAAAGTTTAACATTCATATAGGAAAGTGCATAAATCTTAAGTGTCCATGATTTTTTGCATATATGCAACTGTGTAACTTCCACCTAAATCAGTATATAAAGCTTAAGTTTACTTTTTTAATGACAGCTTTATTGAGATAATCCTCACACCATAAGACTGATCCTTTTGAAGTATACAGTTCAGTGATTTTTAGTAAAGTCACAAGCTGTGCCACCACCACAACTATCTAATTCCGGAACTTTTTAAAAACATTTTTTTTTGTTAAATATAACATATATACAAAGAAAAGAAAAAGGCAATGATTTTCAAAGTACATTTCAATTAGTAGATATGGAACAGATTCAGAGTTTGTTATGGGTTACCATTGCACTATTTAAGATTTTTCCTTCTAGCTACTCCAAAACACTGGAAGGTAGAAGCAATATTTTTTTTTCTTTTTTGTGAAAAATAACATATATACAAAAAAAAGCCCAATAAATTTCAAAGCACATTGCAACAGTTGGCTGTAGAATAAATTTCAGAGTTTGGTATGGGTTACAATTCCACCACTTCAGGTGTTTATTTCTAGCTACTCGAAGATACTGAAGACTAAAAGAAATATCAGTATAATGATTCAACATTCATACTCGTTTGTTAAATGCTACCTGCTCTGTAGCACACCTTTGATCTTTCTCCCACACTTTAGTGGTATTTGGGGTACGCTCATTTTAACTTTTTCATGTTGGAAGAGGCTGTCGATAATATGGGATGGGGGATAGAACTCGTCGATACTCAGCAGAGGCTGGCCTCTCTGCATTTCAGAATTTATTCTGGTCCAAGGACCCATCTGGAGGGTGTAGGTTTCTAGAATGTTACCCTAGTGCATGGAACCTTTATAGAATCTTATATGATGCCCTAGGTCATATGGTTTTGGTTGGGGGTTGGCAAGTTATGGTAGGTAGGACGAGCCAAGATGGTGGCTTAGGGAGGAGTGGGATTTAGTTCGTCCTCCAGAGCAGCTAGTAAATAGCCAGGAACAGTACAAAACAACTGCTGAGGTCACATGAGTGACCAGACACATAGCATACATCAGTTTCGACTGACTGCGATCCCACTCAGAACTGTGAGTCTCCCAAGCCACAGAGGCCGGCACCCATCCCCCACAGGCTGGTTCTCAGAGAGGAAAGGAAGGACTCTACTATAACAACAAGGGGCTGAGCTCAACCAAGCTCCAGTTGTGGAATTAACAAATGCTGACTACTAAAGATAGATACCCAGATCAGCTGAACATCGAGTAAAAGCTGAGGTTGCAGGTTTTTGGTTTTTGCCCAGGCACAAAGAGGGCAGGGAAAAAGAAAAAACAGAGGTTTTTTTTTTTTTGATCAGACAGTGCAAAATATTTGAAAGGATCTGGTCCCTGAAGGAAAGGAGGGGCCACTAGGACCTGTAGATACATAGAGCCACATACCAACTTCAGCTCTTCATTAGCAAACCTGAGGAATGGGGGTCCTGCTCTGCAAAGGGTTTTTCTTTCTGGCTGTGTTTCTATGGCTTGACTCTCTTTGGATACAGCTGCAAGTCTTCTAGGCTCAAACTGCCCCAAAAAGGGCAGAATTAAACTTGTCTGAACACTTGTCTGGAGGCTGTGCCTTCCCCAAGAGAGGGGTGGGGCCCAGCTCAGGTAGAATCTCTCCCTTGAGGAATTCAGACCCCTGGGTCTGGAAAACTGAACCAATTAAAACCAGACTACAGCCTCTCCTCTGTCTCAACCATGCCCCAGCAGACAGAGTCTGCTGAAGTTAAAGGCACCACATCACTTTATGCTGGTGGGACCCACAGGCATAAAAACGCCACATACTTGGCAGGATAGGAAAAACACAGTCTAGAAGCTTCATAGGAAAGTCTGTCAACCCACTGGGTCTCATCCTCAGGGGAAACTGATGCAGATGACTCTTTCCTCTTGAGGCCAGACTGGTCTGGAAAATCTGACTGGGGTCTACAATACCTAAGTAGACCCTCCTAAGGGGGGAAAAAGGCACCATACACACAGGGCAACAAACAAGAAAACAAGTACTGAAAAATTCTGATCTGCTAAACGAAACCTATGCTAGAGGTCTAGAATAAGCTGAACTGAATGTCAAAGAACAGATAGACAACAAAGTTATCCACCAAGAAAATCCTAGGTAAAAAAGTGAAAACAATCTCCAGAATAAAGTAATTAAGGAAATTAAATGTCAAGATGCCAGTAAAAAATAATGAATCATATTAGGAAAATTGAAGATAGGGCCCAGTCAAAGGAACAAACCAACAATTCAAATGAGATACAAGAATTGAAACAATTAATTCAGGATGTTTGAACAGACATGGAAAATTTCATAAAAAATCAAATCAGTGACTTGAGGGAGGCTATAAAGAAGGCAACGATGAACAAAAAGAAGAAATTGAAAGTCTGAAAAAAACAATGGAAACCGGTGTTAGATTTCAAGAGGCAGGAGATAGGATTAGTGAACTGGAGGACAGGACATGTGAAATCCAACAAGCAAAAGGAAATATATGGAAAAATATGAGCAGGGATTCAATGAATTGAATGACAACATGAAGCATATGAATATACCTGTTGTGGGTGTCCCAGAAGGAGAAAAGAAGGGAAAAGTAGGAGAAAAAATAATGGAGGAAATTATCACTGAAAATTTCTCAACTCTCATGAAAGATTTAAAATTACAGATCCAAGACATGCAGCATACCCCAAACGGAATAGATCCAAATAGATGTACTCTAAGACACTTGTAATCAGAATGTCAGATGTCAAACAGAAAGAGAATTTTGAAAGCAGCAAGACAAAAGCAATCCATCAAACACAAGCGAAGTTCAACAAGACTATGCATAGATTTCTCAGCAGAAATCACAGAGGCAAGAAGACAGTGATATGATATATTTAAGTTACTAAAAGAGAAAAACTGTGAACCAAGAATTCTATATCCAGCAAAACTGTCCTTCAAAAATGAGGGGGAAATTAAAACATTTTCAGATAAAAAAATCACTGAGAGGATTTGTGACCAAGAGACTGACTCTGCGAGAAATACTAAAGGGAGCACTAGAGACAGACAGGAAAAGACAGGAGAGAGAGGTGTGGAGAAAAGTGTAGAAATGAAGACTATCAGTAAAGGTAAAAAGAAGTAAAATTAGATATGACATATAAAGTCCAAACAGCAAAATGGTAGAAGAAAATACTGCCCTTACAGTAATAGCACTAAATGTTAATGGATTAAACTCCCCAGTCAAAAGACAGAGACTGGCAGAATGGATTCAAAAACAGGACCCATCTGTCTGCTGTATACAGGAGATGCATTTTAGACCCAAGGATAAACATAGGTTGAAAGTGAAAGGTTGGGAAAAGATATTTCATGCAAACAGCAATCAGAAAAGAGCAGGAGTAGCCATATTAATATCCAACAAATTAGACTTCAAATGTAAAACAATTAAAAGAGAAAAAGGACACTATGTATTAATAAAAGGAACAATTCAACAAGGAGACATAACAATTATAAATATTTGTGCACTGAGCCAGACTGCTCCAAATACATGAGGCAAACACTGAAAAGAGAAATAGACACATCTACCATAACAGGTGGAGACTCTAATTCCCCACTCTCATTAATGGACAGAACATCTAGGCAGAAGATCCATAAAGAGACAGAGAATTTGAATGATACAATAAACAAAGTAGACTTAGCAGACATTTATAGAACATTACACCCCACAACAGCAGGATACACCTTTTTCTTAAGAGCTCATGGATCATTCTCAAGGATAAACCACATGCTGGGTCACAAAGCAAGTCACAATAAATTTTAAAAGGTTGAATTCATACAAAACACTTTCTCAAATCATAAAGGAATGAAGTTGGAAATCAATAATAGGCAGAGGGCGAGAAAATTCACAAAATTATGCAGGCTCAACAACATACTCTTAAACAACCAGAGGGTCAAGGAAGGAATTGCAAGAGAAATCAGTAAATACCTTAAGCAAATGAAAATGAAACACAACATATCAAAATTTATGGGATGCAGCAAAGGCAGTGCTAAGAGGGAAATTTATTGCCATAAATGCCTATATCAAAAAAAGAAGAAAGAGCAAAAATCGAGGAATTAACTGTTCAATTGGAAGAACTAGAGAAAGAACAGCAAACTAACCCCAAAGCAAGCAAAAGGAAAGAAATAACAAAGATTAGAGCAGTAGTAAATGAAATTGAGAACATGAAATCAACAAAACCAGAAGTTGGTTCTATGAGTTGATTAATAAGATTGATGGACCCTTAACACGGTTGACAAAAAGAAGAAGAGAGAGGATGCAAATAAATAAAATGAGAAATGGAAGAGGAGACATAACCTTTGACCCTGTAGAAATAAAGGAGGTAATGGGAGGATACTATGAACAACTTTATGCTAATAAATTAGACAACATAGGTGAAATGGACAACTTCCAAGAAAGGCATGAACAACCAATATTGACTCAAGAAGAAATCAGATGGCCTCAACAAACCAATCAGAAGAAATTGAATTAGTCATTAAGAAGCGCCCCTAAAAGAAAAGTCCAGGAGCAGATGGCTTCACATATGAATTCTACCAAACATTCAAGAACGAATTAGTACCATTCCTGCTTAAACTCTTCAAAAAGATTGAAGAGGAGGGAAGGCTATCTAACTCAGTTGATGAAGCCAACATCACCCTCATACCAAAGCCAGACAAAGATACTACAAGAAAAGAAAATTACAGACCAATCTCTCTAATGAGTATAGATGCAGAAATCCTCAACAAAATTCTTGCAAATCGAATCCAGCAGCATATTAAAACAATATATACCATGACCAAGTAGGATTCATCCCAGGTGTACAAGGATGGTTCAACATAAGAAAATCAATTAATGTAATACACCATATCAACAAACCAAAGCAGAAAAACTACATGATCATCTGAATTGATGCAGAATAGGCATTTGACAAAATTCACCATCCTTTCTTGTTGCAAACACTTCAAAGGATAGGAATAGAAGGGAACTTCCTCAACATGATAAAGGGAATATATGAAAAACCCACAGCTAACATCACACACAAAAAACCCAGAACTAACTTTCCCCCTGAGATCAGAAACAAGGATGTCCACTATCACCATTGTTATTCAACATTTTGTTGGAACTTCTAGCCAGAGCAGTTAGACAAGAAAAAGAAAGAAAGGCATCAAAATTGGAAAGGAAGAAGTAAAATTCTCACTGTCTGCAGATGATATGATAGCATATGTCAAAAACACTGAAAAATCCACAGCAAAACTACTTGAGTTAATAAATGAGTACAGCAAAGTGGCAGGTTACAAGGTCAACACTCAAAAATCTGTAGTATTTTTATACACTAGTAATGAGCAATCTGAGGGGGAAATCAAGAAACAAAATCCATTTACAATTGCAACCAAAAGAATAAAATATTTAGGAATAAATTTAACTAATGATACGAAGTCCTGTACAAAGAAAACTACAAGAAATTGCTAAAAGAAATCACAGAAGACCTAAATAAATGGAAGGACATACCATGTTCATGGATTGAGAGACTAAATATTGTTAAGATGTGAAATTCTACCTAAATTGATTTATAGATTCAATGCAATACCAATTAAAATCCCAAAAACGTATTTTTTGGAAATAGAAAATCAATAACCAAATTTATCTGGAAGGACCAGATGCCCTGAATAGCTATAAATATCCTGAGAAAGAAAAATGTAGTTAGAGGTCTCACAGTACGTGACTTTAAGGCGATTATGAAGCTACAGTGGTCAAAACATCATGGTATCGGCATAAAGATAGATATACTGGCTGTGCTGGTTTGAAATGATGTATGTATCCTAGAAAAAGCCATGTTTTAATCCTAATCCCATTTTGTAAAGGCAGCCATTTCTTCTAATCCCTATTCAATATTATATGCTTGAAAGTGTAATTAGATCATCTCCGTGGAGGATGATTTGATCAAGAGTGGTTGTTAAGCTGGGTTATGTAGAGGCATGTCTCCACCTATTTGGGTAGGTCTTGATAAGTTTCTGAAGTTCTATAAAAGAGGAAACATTTTGGAGAATGAGAGATTCAGGGAGAGCAGAGCAGGACCTCATAGCCACAAGAAGCAGAGTCCATCAGCCAGTGACCTTTGGAGATGAAGAAGGAAAATACCTCCCGGGGAGCTTCATGTGACAGGAAGCCAGGAGAAGAAGCTAGCAGATGATGCCGTGTTCACCATGTGCTCTTCCAGATGAGAGAGGAACCCTGATCGTGTTCACCATTTGCCTTTCCAGATGAGAGAGAAACTCTGACTGAGTTCACCATGTACCCTTCCACTTGAGAGGGAAACCCTGAATGTCATTGGCCTTCTTGAACCAAGGTATCTTTCCCTGGATGCCTCTGATTGTATATTTCTATAGACTTGTTTTAATTGGGACATTTTCTCGGCCTTAGAACTGTAAACTAGCAACTCATTAAATTCCCCTTTTTAAAAGCCATTCCATTTCCAGTATATTGCATTCTGGCATCTGGCAAACTAGAACACTGACCAATGAAATTGAACAGAGTGTTCAGATATAGACCCTCTCATCTATGGACAATTGATCTTTGATAAGGCAGTCAAGCCAGCTCACCTGGGACAGAACAGTCTCTTCAATAAATGGTGCCTAGAGAACTGGATATCCATATGCAAAAGAATGAAAGAGGACCCATATCTCACACCCTATACAAAAATTAACTCAAAGTGGATCAAAGACCTAAACATTAAATCTAAGACCATAAAACTTTTAGAAGAAAATGTAGAAAAATATCTTATAAATCTTATGATAGGAGGAGGCTTCCTAGATCTTACACCCAAAGCACAAGTATTGAAGAAAGAATAGATAAATGGGAACTCCACAAAATTAAACACTTTTGTGCATCAAAGAACTTTGTCAAGAAAGTAAAAAAGACAGCCTACATAATGGGAGAAAATATCTGGAAACGATTTATCAGATAAGGGTCTAGTATCCAGAATACATAAAGAAATTGCTCAACCCAACAACAAAAAGACAAACAACCCAATTGCAAAATGGGCAAAAGACTTGAACAGACGACTTCTCAGAAGAAATACATTTAAATGCCTAAATAGCACATGAAAACATGCTCAACTTCCCTGGCTATTAGGGAAATGCAAATCAAAAACCACAATGACGTATCATCTCACATCCACCAGAAAGGCCATTATCAATAAAACAGAAAACAAGACGTGCTGGAGAGGATGTGGAAAAAGAGGCACACTTACCCACTGTTGGTGGGAACGTAAAATGTTACAACTGCTGTGGAATACAGTTTGGTGCTTCCTCAGGAAGCTTAGTATAGAATTGCCATATGATCCAGCAATACCATTGCCAGGTATCTATTCAGAGGACATGAGGGCATGGACACTAATGGACATTTGCACACCAATGTTTATAGCAGCATTTACAATTGCCAAGAGATGGAAACAGTCCAAATGTCCATCAACTGACAAGTGGCTAAACAAGCTGTGGTATATACATACAATGGATTATTACACAGCTGTAAGACAGAATAAAGTCATGAAGTATGTAACAACATGGATGGACTATGAGGACATTATGCTGAGTGAAATTAGCCAGAAACAAAAGGACAAATACTGTATGGTCTCACGGATATGAACTAACACAATGAACGAACTTGGAGAATTTCAGTTAAGAACAGAGGCCATCAGGAGATAAGAAATAGGGTAGCTATTGGGTAATTGGAGCTGAAGGGATACAGATTGTGCAACAAGACTTATGGTAAAAATTCTGAAATGGATAGCACAATATTTCTTAATTATAGCATAATAATGTTACTATACTGAATGAAGTTGAATGTGAGAATGGTAGAAAGAGGAGGGCTGGGGGTACAAATGAAACCAGGAGGAAAGATAGATGATAAAGACTGAGATGGTATAACCTAGGAATGCCTAGAGTGTACAGTGATAGTGATTAAATGTACAACTTAAGAAATGTTGATACATGAGGAGAACAAAGGAATGTCAATATTGCAGGGTGTTGAAAATAGATGGTAATTCATATTTTAACACTTTAACTTACGTGTGAGACTAATGCAGAAAAATGTTTATTTGGTACAAAATTTATATTTTGAGTAGTGCATTTCCTAATACAACTTATATGAACAGCTTAATTGAATATCATAAATACATGGAATAGGGCATACCTTGAATAGGGCATGAGATTTTGTAGGTTTGTCCAGAGGGATGCCCCGATAAATCCCAGAGTGATTTGAACAGTGAATAAAGAAGTATTTGCAAAGCCCCCTCGGGGGAACGGCAAGAAAGGAGAAAAGTTCAGCTTCCCCATTTGAAGAATTCCTGATATTCTCACAAGCAGTGGGGACAACCAAATCAATAGGCTGAGCCCTCAATCTTGGGGTTTGTTCATATGAAACTTTTCCCCACACAGGATAGACTAAGCTTACTTAAAATTAGGCCTAACAGTTGGAGTGAGGTTTCTTGGCAAGTAGCCAACTAGAACAGATTTGGAGAGAGCAGAGAATGCTGTAGCACCATGAAGCAGAGTCTATCAGCCAGCGACCTTTGGAGATGAAGAAGGAAAATGCTTCCCGGGAAGCTTCATGAAACAAGAAGCCAGGAGAAGAAGCTAGAAGATGATGCCGTGTTTGCCATGTGCCCTTCCAGATGAGAGAGAAACTCTGTGTTTGCCATGTGCCCTTCTACTTGAGAGAGAAACCCTGAACTTCCTCGGCCTTCTTGAACCAAGGTAACAATCCTTAACAGTTGGTGGCATATCCTTTCTGACTGGATTTCCTGAACTTTCCATCAGGTGCTGTGTGGCAGGGAGGCGGTCATCTGAACAATGCAGGATGCCAGCCTGTGGCGGCTTCACATCAGCGGGCCTGCGGGCCCCTCCCATTTCATAGACATGGACACTCTCGAGAGGAGAAGCAAAAAGTAGCTTGCAAACTACTGCAGACTTGCTGAGTGTTTATATACTCCATTCGGTGGAAAACTGAGGTGCCGGGAGGGAAGGACTTGCCCCAGCTCTCTGACCGATGGTGGAATGCGGTATCCTGGCCCAAAGGCTCTGTTGACATCTCTCCAGAGATATTTCTGGAAAAGAAGGATTGCGTTTGCAGGCCTGGGCCTGCCCTGCCCACTGTTCTGTCTCCTGTCCTCCTGCTCCTGGGCCGCTGGCCCCACCTCCCTCTCAGAGGCCCTCTCTGACCTACAGTCCCCGCCAGGAAGCAGCAGCTGCAAAGGGGACCGGGCTTTTCTCTCATGTATGCACCAGTCTTCCAATAAACACCTTGAAGCGGGAGAAGCAGAAGCCTTTTTTAAAAAGTGTAAGAGGAAACATTTCTAGAAAGGACACTGTCTTCCAAGTCAGTACTCTTAGACTATTCTCCACGCAATAAGGGGCAAGTGTTTCCCAAAGAAATGCATGAAAAGCGGGTCATCACAGGAAACCTTTACAACGAGATTTTGAGAAACTGAATTATCACTTCACTGTACAAAATTGTCATTCTTTCCTTCTCACCAGTTTTCCCCTGATACATCTCCCTTCACTATTGTGAATTCCCATTCCACCAGGCCTGACTGTGTGATTTTGGTAGTCACTGCCCCTCTCTGTGCCTCAGTTTCCTCACCTATAAAATGGGGATTATAGTTTTGATTTCATATAGTTGCCCCAGGGATTGTGTGAGATGAGGGCTAGCATACTTAGCATGCGGTTGGTGCTTACTAAATGCCCTCTGAAATAGAGGCCTATAACTATGTCCCTTACCTAGAGGGCTCTAACAAACAGGAGGATTCCTTTTCGGCAAGCCCCGCGGCACTTTGTTGTGCAGCCCCGGCTGCCTGCAGGAAGGAGGACAGGTCTGAGCCTGGAAAGATATGTTCAGTGGCAGCTGGCAGGGTTCTGTGTGAAACCCGAGCTCTTTCTGTCCCATCCCTGATGTTTCTAATTGTTCACTTCAAAAACTTGGATTTTGCTTCAACAACAACAGAAAGGAGAAAACCTGGGCCCCAGCCTTAATGTAAATAGAATTCTGAGGCGGGTTCTTTGGGCTTTGTGCTCTGAACAATGAGTTAATTGAAAGTGGTGAGGAGAAAAAGCAACTGGTCAGAAAACCATGGGCAAATGAGCTCAATTCCTGCAGCAGCCAGTGAAAATTCAGCTCCCTATTCCACCAAGATGTCAATGTTTCTGAAAATCCTTGCCTGAGGAATGCACATCCACAGGCAGGTATTGTCAGCTGGCTGGGACTCACCTGTGATGGCCCAGCGCCCAGTGCTTGGAACCGTGAGAAAGCGGTGTGCTTTGAGGCTCTCCCTGAATCCTAGGACAGACATCCAAGACACAACCTTAACTGAGGTGTCAGCGAAAAAGCCCCAAAGTCAAAGGTCCTGCCTTTCATTTCACCTCCACCGAGACTCCTTTGTGATGGGGATGGAGGCAAGACACACCTCCTGGCCTCAGTGCCCCCATCTGTCAGTTGAGTGCAGTTATGCCCAGCCTCCCAGCCTCTCAGCATTGCTCTGCTTGAGGGTCAAATGAGACGACGGACAGTCATCATGCTTTGTAAGATAACAGATGTGTTGTGCAAATAGGAGAGCGCAGCAGAGTGAGCTCTGGGATTGAACTGTCTGGTTAGACTCAGGCTTCACCAATCACTAGTTGTGTGACCTTGGCCTTATTGCTGGGCCTCAGTTTCCTCAACTCTAAAATGGGTATAATAATTCATAATTCATACCCCATAAAATTAATTCATACCACATAAAATAGATAAATAAAATAATAAATATTAAAAAAAAAATTAGGCCTAAGAGTCACCCCCAGAGAACCTCTTTTGCTGCTCAGATGTGGCCTCTCTCTCTCAGCCAACACAGCAAGCAAACACACCACCCTCCCCCTCTCTACATGGGACATAACTCCCAGGGGTGTAAACCTCCTTGGCAACGTGGGACAGAAATTCTAGAATGAGCTGTGACTCAGCATCAACAGATTGAGGAAATCTTCTCGACCAAAAGGGGGAAAAGAGAAATGAGACAAAGTGTCAGTGGCTGAAAGATTTCAAACAAACTTGAGAGATTATCCTGGAAGTTATTCTTATGCATTATACAGATATCCCTTTTTAGTTTAAGGTGTATTAGAGAGGCTAGATGGAAGTGCCTGAATCTGTAGAGCTGTGTTCCAGTAGCCATGTTTCTTAAAGATCATTGTATGATAACGGCTCTCATAATGTGACTGTGTGATTGTGAAAATCTTGTGTCTAATGCTCTTTTTATCTATGGTATGGACTGTTGAGTAAAACATGGATTAAAAATAAATAATGGGAACAAATGTTTAAATTATAAAATATATATATTGGGTAGATGGATATACTAGTGGTCAATGAGAGGGAGTGGTAAGGGGTATGATATGTATAAGTTTTTCTTTTTTATTTCTTTTTTCTGGAGCGATGCAAATGTTCTAAAAAATGATCATGATGATGTATATACAACTAAGTGATGATGTTGTGAGCCACTGACTGTATACCATGTATGAAATATTTTTGTATTAAGAATGTATGTGCTTGTATGTTGTTTTATGGAAAAAAAAAAGACCTAAGGAGAACCTACTGCTGATTTTGGGAAGATAGTATAGTCCTGTTGGTAAGAGTAAGTGTCTTACCCACCACTTATTTCTTAAGATTTGTGCCAGTTTAAAAAGTATTAGTTACCTCAGAAAAGCCATGTTTCAATTCTCATCCAATCTTGTGAGAGCAGACTTTTCTTTTACTCCTGATTCAATAGTGTAGGTTGGAAACTTCTGATTAAATTATCTTCAGAGATAAGGCAGGCCCAATTGTGGGTGTGACTTTTGATTAAATGGAGGTGTAATTCTGCCCATTCAGGGTGGGTCTTGCTTTATTTACTGGAATCCTTTAAAAGAGGAAACATTTTGGAGAGAGTCAGAGGTGACAGAAGCCTCAGAGCCAACAGGAACTTCAGAGCAGAGCCAACACAGATACCAACACTTGGAGAACAGAGACATGGATGTTTGGAGATGTTTGGAGGACAGCAGATGTCGCCATGAGATGTTAAGCAAGCCAAAACCTAGAGAGAGCCAAGGGAAGCCAAGAGGTGAAAGCTTGTCCTGGAGAAAGGAAGTGAAGAACCCCCACAGGAACAGAGGCTGAAAACAACGGAGCCCGAGAGCAAGGGACCACCAGATGCCAGCTACATGACTAGCCAGCTGACAGATAGACCCAACGACGTTCTTGAGTGAAGGTAACCCCTCATTGGTGCCTTAATTTGGACACTTTCACTTCCTTAGAACTGTAAGCTTGTAAATTATTAAATTCCCTTTATAAAAGCCTTTCCATTTCTGGTGTACTGCATTCCAGCAGCTTTCAAACCAACACGAGATGATTCTCATATCCCTCCAAAAGTGAGTCATCTTCTCTACAAACAACTCCATGTATAGACCATTATTTTATAATCTAGATCTCATTTTTCCTTTCCTCTTATTTTATGCAGCAGAGAAATGCCCTTATAGACTTTATCTTGCCATATGAAAGTAAAGAATGGAAATGATTCCCTACTGCCCTCTCTTCAGAGAACAAGGAGTGATTAGGAGAATGCTGTAGTAGAGTTTCTATTTAGAAGCCTATTATCATAAACCAATAAAAATTAAATATACCTCCCCCTAAGATCAGGAACAAGACAAGGATGTCCACTATCACCACTGTTATTCAACATCGTGTTGGAAGTTCTAGCCAGAGCAATTAGACAAGAAAAAGAAATACAAGGCATCAAAATTGGAAAGGAAGAAGTAAAACTATCACTGTCTGCAGATGATATGATACTATATGTCGAAAACCCTGAAAAATCCACAGCAAAACTACCAGAGCTAATAAACGAGTACAGCAAAGTAGCAGGTTACAAGATCAACATTCAAAAATCTGTAGTGTTTCTATACACTAGCAATGAACAAGCTGAGGGGGAAATCAAGAAACGAATTCCATTTACAATTACAACTAAAAGAATAAAATACTTAGGAATAAATTTAACTAAAGAGACAAAAGACCTATACAAAGAAAACTACAAGAAACTGTTAAAAGAAATCACAGAAGACCTAAATAGATGGAAGGGCATACCATGTTCATGGATTGGAAGACTAAACATAGTTAAGATGCCACTTCTACCTAAATTGATTTACAGATTCAACACAATACTAATTAAAATCCCAACAACTTATTTTTCAGAAACATAAAAACCAATAAGCAAATTTATCTGGAAGGGCAGGGTGTCCCGAATTGCTAAAAGTATCTTGAGGAAAAAAAACGAAGCTGGAGGTCTCATGCTGCCTGACTTTAAGGCATATTATGAAGCCACAGTGGTCAAAACAGCATGGTACTGGCATAAAGATAGATATATCGACCAATGGAATCGAATAGAGTGCTCAGATATAGACCCTCTCATCTGTGGACATTTGATCTTTGATAAGGCAGTCAAGCCAGCTCACCTGGGACAGAACAGTCTCTTCAATAAATGGTGCCTAGAGAACTGGATATCCATATGCAAAAGAATGAAAGAGGACCCGTATCTCACACCCTATACAAAAGTTAACTCAAAATGGATCAAAGATCTAAACATTAGGTCTAAGGCCATAAAACAGTTAGAGCAAAATGTAGGGAGATATCTTATGAAACTTACAATTGGAGGCGGTTTTATGGACCTTAAACCTAAAGCAAGAGCACTGAAGAAAGAAAGAAATAATGGGAGCTCCTCAAAATTAAACACTTTTCTGCATCAAAGAACTTCATCAAGAAAGTAAAAAGACAGCCTACCCAATGGGGGGCAATATTTGGAAATGACATATCAGATAAAGGTCTAGTATCCAGAATTTATAAAGAGATTGTTCAACTCAACAACAAAAAGACAGCCAATCCAATTACAAAATGGGAAAAAGACTTGAACAGACACTTCTCAGAAGAGGAAATACAAATGGCCAAAAGGCACATGAAGAGATGCTCAATGTCCCTGGCCATTAGAGAAATGCAAACCAAAACCACAATGAAATATCATCTCACACCCACCAGAATGGCCATTATCAACAAAACAGAAAATGACAAGTGCTGGAGAGGATGCGGAGAAAGAGGCACACTTATCCACTGTTGGTGGGAATGTCAAATGGTGCAACCACTGTGGAAGGCAGTTTGGCGGTTCCTCAAAAAGCTGAATATAGAATTGCCATATGACCCAGCAATACCATTGCTAGGTATCTACTCAGAGGACTTAAGGGCAAAGACACAAACGGACATTTGCACACCAATGTTTACAGCAGCGTTATTTACAATTGCAAAGAGATGGAAACAGCCAAAATGTCCATCAACAGATGAGTGGCTAAACAAACTGTGCTATATACATACGATGGAATATTATGCAGCTTTAAGACAGAATAAACTTATGAAGCATGTAATAACATGGATGGACCTAGAGAACATTATGCTGAGTGAGACTAGCCAAAAACTAAAGGACAAATACTGTATGGTCCCACTGATATGAACCGACATTAGTGAATAAACTTGGAATATGTCATTGGTAACAGAGACCATCAGGAGATAGAAATAGGGTAAGATAATGGGTAATTGGAGCTGAAGGGATACAGACTGTGCAACAGGACTGGATACAAAAACTCAGAAATGGACAGCACAATACTACCTAATTGTAATGTAATTATGTTAAAACATTGAAGGAAGCAGCGTGTGAGGCATGTTTTTTTTTCTCTGTATTATCGTTTTATTTCTTTTTCTGTTGTCTTTTTATTTCTTTTTATAAATCGATGCAAATGTACTAAGAAATGATGAATATGCAACTATGTGATGATGTTAAGAATTACTGATTGTATATGTAGAATGGAATGATTTCTAAATGTTTTGTTAGTTAATTTTTATAATAATTTTTTAAAAAATTAAATATACCATATCCATCTTTATAATCTTTATAATAATTAATAAAAAAATTAAATATACCATATCCATCTCCAACCGTTTCTCTTGATATTTTTACAATGTTGTTGACTGAAATGAGCTTCAGAAAAGGTAGAGTATTGCACACTGATTTATGCATCCAACAAAAATGTGCTTTTTATCACATAGGACATTAAAATGTTTTAAATAATGTTAATTTAAAATATACTTTTTTGAAGTTACATATTTGTTAAAAATGAGGTTCCAGATGCTACACCAGCTTGACTATGAGAAAAGTTTCCCCATAATGTACTTGTAGTACATTAAATTTACCTTCATTGAGGATTAGATGTTGGGCAAAGAAAGGGAGATGCACAGTCAAAACTAAGGAATGAATTAGTTTCTTTTTATTCCAGTTTCCAGGGCTGACTTACCTTGAGCCAGTCTCACTCTGATGACACATGCATTTGTTAAGGTTTACCTGTTGGTATTCTGCATCATAGACCCAGTTGAAGTCTTTTTTGTACTTAACAACCTCATAATTTATTGCCATATAAATATTCTCCAGGCAGTGCCCTATGCCAAATTTCCTTTATTTATCTGCCATTTTCAGTACCCCAGTCTCTACTCCTTTCCTCTTCTGCCTCTGCTCTCAAATATCCTTGGAATTCTACAGCAAAGCCCTCCTCCCACTCACCACTGGAAAAGTTCATTGTAGGAGCTTGTCCAGTTAGCCACCTCTGTACTCTCATTTTTTTCTTTTCCAAAAAAAACACATTAATCAAAAAGCAAACAGTTACTCCATGGTAAGCTTGAGAAACTCACAACCAGGAATCCTGCATACTCCCCATCAGTATTTTCAGACTGGGAATGTGTACACATGTACTCACAAACACACCTACAAAGAGACAGAAAAGATTGGGAGAGGGTAACACACATGAACCCTGAACTTCTAACTGCAAGGTGTGAAGAAATCTCAGGACCTCTCTTTTGAGAGTGCTTTTCCCTTCTACCTGCTAGGTTTAGCCCAGGTAAGAGCAAATGGTCAATCTAAGAGGACAGCCGAGTCCCATCTCATATTATCCCTCAGCATTTTCTGATGAAGGCACTTTGATTTCCCCTCAGAAGGAAAATCAGTGCTCCAACTTTCCTAGTTCCAGAATCCCTTTTACTTAGTCCTAAGGGACTTTGGTGTTGAATATTTTAGTGTCTCTGGGGCCTGTGTCTTTAATCACAAGTTAGTGCCTAATATCAAATGGCGATATGACTCTTTCCCCCAACAATTCGTTTTTCAACTTGACTTCTAACATTATTTCATCTGTACATTGCTTCAGTTTTCCACAGGCTCCAAACTGGACTCAAACATTCTGTCACATGAATAAAGAGATCCTACCCCCATTCCACTTTCTGCAGTTTCCTCACATCAGAGCACAGAAAAATACATCTGAACAAAGTTGCAGAAATTTATTTCCCCCAAATAAATTTGTATCCTTAGTATGGTATATATGAACAATAAGAAATCCAAAATTTAGTTTATCCCGTAAAGCTCAAGAAATGCTTTGGGCTTGGTTTTAACATTTGTTCATCCTCACTGATCCCTCTGTTGAAATAAATCAGTATTATTGAGTGTGTAGATGGCAGTAACCACTTTACATTAAGAAAAGAGGCATGGCAAAGTCATGGTCTTTTCCTTAGGAAACAGAGGTGAGAACAGCAAAAAGACTTACCACTTTGAACCTGCTGGGATTCAACAACTACCTGAACAGAACCTCACTGTATCTGGTTCAATGCAGTGTACTCAGAAGAAGACATAGCAACCACTTTCCTCACCACTTCAGATAACATAAAGAAATGTCATGACTTTAACTCCCATGTACAAGATAATTAACTGTACAAGAATTGGCAAATACTATGTTGTGCTATTTTTATTATTTTTGTGATTAAAAAATATTTTTAAATGACTTGTAATTTGCTGTGTTTTAACTACTAAGATAAAAGTTTTAACCAAAATTACAACTGGCACATCTGACAGTTAGTACAAACCCAGGATCAACAAGCCACATATCAGAAGATATTTGATTCCAAGGCCTAAAGAAAATGAGTGAACAGGAGTCTACATCCAAATAATGCCTCCCACTGATTTTTGACAGTTGATATCTAATAAGTTTTTCTTCTCAAACTGGCACTTTTGAATGCCCATAAATAGGAACTTGTTTCATTAACACTAGTAAAGGTGTCACGCTGTAGGCTCATCTTCTGCTCTATCTTATTACGAGTTCTCACCTTTATCATTAATCTCTTATATGCCCCTCAGGGATACCAAGGAGAGATTTAGGTGGTTTGATCTGGGCTAAGCAGGCAGGGAAGAACGGCTGTGTTTTTCTACCCACTCCTTAATCAACTGGTGGGCAATAGCTAACTTGGGTGGCAACCAGAATGGGAAGGTTTCATCCTGCTGACGGATATAGGGGCCCTTTCTCCTTAGGGCTGCGGCCACCTCATCAAGACTGAACCAGGCAGCTGCCTCCAATTCTCGCAAGTTCACGTGGATCTGAAAGACATAAGGAAAAACTGGATGTAAGGTTAGCAGCTACACGAGTTCTATAGAAACTGAAGTGCACAGCAGTTAGGGACCACAATGCCATCTGTCAGGGATGCCACAGAAGAGCAAAATGAAGCTGGGTAAGACAACTTCTAAATCCCTTTCAACTAGAAGTTTCTATTATTTTATATTACTAGTCCCCAACATCCTGATGACTTGTACAATAAGGCCCATCCTAAAATGAACCATTAAATTTCATAAAACATTTATTGCATGCCTACTGAATGCAAGGCATTCTGTTAAGTCCCGATGATGAAAGATAAATCGTCTCATGATTAAGATTTGTGCAAGAGAAAAGCCTGATCATGTTGGCAGATTCAGTTTTCATGGTAATTATTTGTTTCCTTTATTAAACTTCAAGTTCCTTGAGGATATAAAGCATGTCTTACTAATCTTTGTATATGTAGACAATTATGGACTAGACAGGTGCTTAACAAGTACTTGCTAACTGGCAGACTAAACGAAGCAAAAGAAATGTTACAGCAAAGGGTGGCTTTAGAACTTACCTCTGTCTGCCCTGGCTTTACAGTTGCATGACAAGCAATCATGAGTGAGCTATTAGGAAAGGGCCAATGCTGGGATGCAGAATACTGCAGTCTTTCTACCTCCAATCCCACCTCTTCTGCCACTTCCCGCCGGACAGCTTCTTCCAGACTTTCACCTAGAAGCACTCAGATTAATTCAGGACAGCCCTGCAGCAGGAAGGGTGATACAGATAGCCCATCTGTGAAGGAGCACAAAACTGGCTCCAATGTTTCAATGAAATGTTTTTGGTCTACCCTAAATATCCAAGTCTCTATAACAATAGGAATCAGGTCTGGACTTGGGTTTTGAAGTGTAGTGTAAGCCTACTAAGTTAGTTATAGTTCAAGTAGGAATGCCAGGAGAAGCTACTGCTGCTCTCAGCTTCAATAAAAGTCTAATGCTACATTTCACCATTCGTAAATTTTACTCAGACAGACCAAAAAAAAAAAAAAAATCCAACTGCAAATAAACATTGATACTAGTTAATATACATGCTGAAGTTTTAGGGAAAAGTGTACTAATTAATATCTAAGTTAAGGCATCAAAAAATAAGATGAATTGATGGATGTGACAGGAATGGCTAGATGGACAGATACATGTTAAAGTAAGTGCAGTCAAAAATGTAGAATTTAGGTGGTGGTTGTATGGATGTTCACCATGTAAATCAGCTTTGCTGTATGTTTGAAAATTTGCCTAAGAAAATGTTGGGAAATTATGGTAGAAGGCAGTTTTCTTGACATGATAGGGAAGACTGTGCTTGACTCCAAGCACTCTGACCACAAGATGAAGAACTATCTGCTATGGCAAAGTGTTCATGTCCTCCACTGTCACCTGCACATGCCTTAAACTCCTTACCTATATCACAGAAACCTGCCAAAGCAGAATACATTCCCTTGGGAAAGGAACTTTGGCGGGCTAGCAAGCATCGGGTTCCATCTGATACCAGAGTGATCACCACAGGTGCCATCTATGGAAAGGGGATGGAAGTGAGACACAGGCTTTGGGGCCTGTTTTGGGGATGTAGGAATAGACAATTAAGGAAAGCCTTTTAATTGTACAGATTTCCTTTACCAGAGCAGATACTGTCTACCCTTCTTGGATTACTTCCTCTTAAAGCAATGCTTTACCTGTGGATAGTAGATGATCTTATTGGAAGGGCATACACGCTTGCTGCCAGCCATATTCTTTTTGGTGGGCTGCCCACTTCTGCTACAGAACTGGTGGGCGTCATGCCAACGGAGAAGGGCCCAAGCCTAGGAATACAAATTTGGAGAGAAGGTAGGGCTTACATTGTAACAGGGAAATGCCAATCCCTTTCCTTCTCACCCACTTTAAATGGTTACTAAATGTTTAAACTTCCAGATGAGGAAATTAAATATGTTCCTTTAGCATCAGAAGTTTGCACAAAAGAAAGCATAATTTAAAATGTATTATGAATTTAAAACATAAAAATATATAAGTAATAAACACCCATGTGCTTAATTACCCAGCTGAAAAACAAAACCTTTCCAATACAGTTAAATCTACCCTCAAGTATTTCTCCCCAGTAAAGGTGGATTTTTTGTTTGTAATTAAAAAATATTTAGAGATATGCTCTAAAATTAAATGGACAATCAAAAGCACTTTAGCATATATAGCATTTATAGCAGCACTATTCAAAATAGCCAAAAGTGGAACACACCCAAATGTCCAACTAATGAATGGCTAAACAAAATATAGTATATTCATATAATGGAATGTTATTTGGCCACAGAAATGAAATACTGTTACATGCTACAACAGGAATTAACTTCAAAAACATGCTATGTGAAAGAAGCCAGAAACAAAAGGTCACATACTGTATTTCGCTTATATGAATTACAGGCAAATCCACAGAGACAGAAATAGATTAGTGGATGGGTAATAACTGCTTTAATGGGTATGGAGCTTCCATGTGGTGTGATGAAAATGTTTTGGAATTAGAAAGAGGTGGTGTTTGCATAATATTGCGAATATGTGAAATATCACTGAATTATTTACTTTAAAATGGTTAATTTTATGTTGTGTGAATTTCATCTCAATGTTGTAAAACTGCACATTAAAAAGCATTTTAATGTTTTTCAGGATTCATCTTACAGTTATAAATATGATTAATATAATATTTTGGATTTTTTCTTCCCAAAATATCTATTATATCTGGTAATCAATATCTTCTTAGGAAAAAAAAATGAACACTTTAGCAAATGAAATCTAAAGTTATGAGTAAAAGTCACAAAACATGATGGTGTGTATGTCATTAAAAACATTTATGAGGTTGACAGATCCTACTGCCCTAGACATGCATGTCCTTAGGAGAAAATGGTTTGACAACAGTTCTGCCAAAAAGATCTGTCTGCCTGCCTTTCTTCTATCAAGGGCAAATGAAGGTAGAATAAGCAGTCTCCCTACAGCATACTGTCCTTCTGCTGCAGTTTGTAGGAAGAACAAGGATCTGCAAAATAACTCAAATATCGCTCTAGCCATATGCATGCATACATTAGCCTATATCCACTGTTTACAGAACTGAGAAGTCAGAATCTACCGTAGAAAGCAAGGAGGCATCCTTCACATTCAGCTCAAAGAGAACCTTCCTCAGCTCCATGAAAGATCCCTTGAGCTCTGTCTCTATTTCAGATTTCTGTAAGGATGCTACAAAATTAAAAAGAGAATTAAAGAGACAAATGTCAAACTTTGTCTCCAGGCCCCTCTCCATTCTAACCTGTTAGAACAGTTTTCCCTAATAAGACTCAACTTAGTAAAGTAAAAACTATACAGGCTCCCAAGCCCCTACCTGGAGATTCTGAAGCAGCAAGTGTGGAGTGAGGCCCAGAAATCTATATATTTTTTAACAAACACTAGGTGATTCTTATATTCAGGCAAATTTGGGAAACATTAAAGCATGGCATTTCTCAAGATCCTCTTCAGGGCAATAAGGACATTTGCACTAGCAACACACTATCCCAGGAAAAGAGATGACATGGGACCTCTAAGCTCTATCTGAACCTCTTCCTGGCATCATTACATCTACATCCAGACCCTTAATATCTGAGAGGAATCCTGAGCCTATAGAAAAGTGGTTCCCAAATGCAAGTCTCAGGAGCCAGAGCTACTCCATGGTAATACTTGTATTTGCCTGTACTAAATATTTCTGATGAAATATTTAAGATATATAAAATGTATAACAGTATAGAGAACAGAACAAACATATATATGCCCACCACCTAGTTTAAGAAAGAAAGCATTAAAATGCCCTTTATTTTCTTTTAAATGATGATGATGGTGGTGGAAGATGGCAATATTTTTTTATGTGTTTTAAAAAATAGAAAGTTGATAACCTTTTTGCATCCCCAAATTTTCTTTGGAATTTTGCTATTATGGGAGAACTACTGGGAAGTATTCACTAGAAATAACGTTATATACCATTTATAGAAGAGGGGCTACTCAAACCTAGATCCAGAGCAAACCATGCTTCATGCTGTTCAGAACAGCCAATCAGCACAGAATCTTCTATTCTTTGTGTGTCCTGTCCAAATTTACCCAGGAGCCTTTCCAACTCTAAGAAACAGAAAAGGAAATAGGAGAACCATAAACAAACAAGAGTTTTAATTAAACCACCACAGCCATGTTAGTTTTAGACGTATTAGAAATCATCTACTTCAGTGTGGAGTCAGTATATTGGCTTCCAGTTGCTGCCCCGCAGCTACTTAGCTATACATTCTTGGGCTAATCACTTAATCTCTCTGGAGAAGAGTTTAGAACAAAGAATGACTTCTTTCCAGGTAAAACACGGAAAATGACTATCATAAAGGGAATATGACTGTCACAAAGGGAACATATTCATAAGAGGCATGATAGTTAACTTAAGTCTCTGAAAAAAATGTGTCACTTAAAATGGCAGAGACCAATCCATTTCTATAATTTAGCTTCTAGATTATGTAATTTTTGTGGACCAGAGTTGAGTACCATCTGTTACTCCCATCTGTATAACACAAATGCGTTTATTTTTTCATAACACAGCATTGCTAAATATCAAAATAATGTTCAATCTCTTTTGATGGAGTCCTTATAATCTTCTGCCCTGCTAGAAACTACCTATGTAAGTACTCCAACATGTAACCCATCAGGAAAATCCACTAGCAATATATTTAGAAGGTATTCACTGTATAGTGATATCATATAAAATTTTAAGTATCTCAAATACCAATTCCCAATGCCCAAAATATCTCTAATTAAATACCCTAAAAGTGTTTTCAAAACAAATTAATAGTCATTCACTTTTATATTAAACTGTAAATTAATCTCAGCCCTTCTAGGAAAAATGAAGTCATGACCCAAATCTTAAATAGTGTGCAATTCCAGGAGGCTGGAAATCACTGATCTAAGGCAGGGGTCAGCAAAATTTTTTTATGTAAAGAAATAATAAACATCTTAGGCTTCGTGGGCCATACTGTCTCTGTAGCAACCATTCAACTCTGCTGTTGTCCCATGAAAGTAGCCACGGATAGTGTATAAATGAATGAACATGACTATTCTAATAAAAATTTATTTACAAAACAGGTAGTGAATCCAATTCAGACAGCAGTTTTGCCAGCCCCTGGTCTCAGGCATTAGTGGTTAATGTCATCACAAAATAATACTTGACTAGGAAACTCTGGTACATGCATTAAATTATTAATTGGAAGAAGCACTTACACAAGCTTGAGACATAGAAGCTATTTGAAAAATCTGGACTCTAAAGTTCAAGGATCTTTCTCAGAGATTCAAAATGGACTGAATTCTGCTTTGTGGCAACAGGCTGTCTTATTTTTCTGTCCTCTTAGGCTTACCTAATAGGCTGTGCTGGGGGGCCAGATATTGATGCTCTGATTTCTGAAGCAAAGGAGCTAGACTATGAAAGAGGTAAAATGCTCCTGTATGCTGGGCTATTTTGCAGGCATCATCATCTTCCTTTAGTTCAAATAAATACCTAGTATTTGGGAAATAATCAAAACATTACAAAACCACATTTGGTTACTTGTACAGCATTCAGCTTTGCAAATTCAGCTCCTGTATCCCTTTCCTTCCAGGGCTATTTTCTTTTTTATTTATTTGTATCCTGACTTGCTCCAAAGTGGACTGAGGTATCTGCAGGAAACATTCCCTCCTCTGTACTACTTGCCCTTTATCCATCTTGCTCATAACCCTGTGGTTGTGCTTACAGGTACTATTTGTTATTTTGTCTGTTTCCCTTGCGAGACTATGATCTCCCTAAGGGCAGGGTCTGCCTTACTCAGCTCTATATCCAATAATTAACACAGTAAATGGCTCAATTCAATAAATACTTATAGAATTGAACTTCAAGGGCAATAAATATTTGCTGATTTGAATCTTGAGGTCCTTTGCTAATATTACACTGAGTCAAGAATTTACATCCAGCTGAGTAAAGGAAAAACAAGCATAGTTATAAAACATCAACCACATAATATCTAAGTATAGGAGTAGACTTTATTACTGCAAATATCAAATACTATACCTTCAGTAACTCTCATTCAATTTAGGAAATATAAAGAGCAAATTTTACCTTCAATTGATCCTTATTTCAAACAGCCAGCTCCCAAAGTGGAGACCAATGGTTCCTTATCTCTACTGAAGAGATCACTAATGGGAAAGTGGTCTCTTTGCCTGACATATTTAATAGGGATAATATTTTTAGTAGCCAAAATTAAAATGTGGAAAAATACATCATCCTATAGCTGGTTCCCCTGAAAGAGATAATACTGGAGCAAGTCTTAGGCTTCTCCAGGAAGGATAGCCTAAGCCTATCCATCCCCTCAAGCGCATTGGGAATCAGGTCAGAGTCCGTGTGATTCAGTGGGAACTGAACATGGATTATCCTGGGGCTTTAGGGTTAACCATTTTTGCCTGTCCAAAGCCCTAAAATGGACCCAAGGTATATGGCAGATTTTGTCACTTTTAAGTAGGAAACACAGTTCACAGTTATTTTGTGTAGGATATGGGAACTCTTGTAATACCAGTAGGCAGAATTGGTGGAACATGAAAAAACACACAACAAAGTAAATAAATGCACCCCAGTGGCATTTTTAGGAACCTATTTTGACTGTGATAACAGGAATTACAATGAGTTCATTATAACAGGAGAAAACAGAAACCTGAGATTTTAAGACTCGTGATTTTTTCTTAAAACTTTTTATGAGTAACCATAGCCTCCTGTAACAAATACTCAATATATGTCAAAGGAGAGAATGTGCCACTCAGAAGTTTCCAAATATAAACAATGGAACAAACACAGGTACCTTCTCAAAAGAATTGCTACAACTTGTGCTTTGCTCTAATGACCCTAAAAAAAGAAAAACACCTACAAAAACATCTAGGTCTAAGGTCTTAAATACAGGACCTTGCTGGAACTGGAACAGAGATCCAAAGTTTCTTTACACTCTTCTTGGTCAGGAGCTCTATTTTTAAAAATTTATTTTCCCCACTTATTAATAATGACATGGGAACCACAATACTAAGATTATCAAGGCTGAAGATATTTGGATTACTTTTAGACTTTCAGTTTTTCCTTATCATAACAGCAAAAAATAGTCATCCTATAGAAATCAGAAAATATAGTTGTTAAAATAGAAGAAAAACACCAGTAATACCACCACTCAGATATGATCAATTGTTTAAACTTTGGAATTCACCAAACTAACATTATGCATATATACATATATAGGCAGCATATTTCAAGTCATACCCACTAATTTATAACCATTTTTTCTTAAGCATATATAAACATTTTTCCACATCAGGAAATATTCTTTATTGATGAGTTCTTAATTTTTTCTCATGATTTAAATTAATTTATTTCTGTATTTAATCACTGTAACTTTTTTTAGACTCTATCCAATAATTCTGAGTTCTCAGAGTCTCAATCTAGGAGTGGCAAACATCCCAAATGTCTGACAATATCAAAAACAAGTATTGCAATTTTGTTGCATGCCCACTCTCATTCATGTAGAATTGTATTCTTGTGTGCTTTAAATTTTGGACTTCGCATTCACGTTGGCAGAGCTTTCTATGTATGAAGACATGTTGTGAGTGTAACCCTCCAGAGAGGTTTAACATTTGCTTCACAAGGTATTACCAACCCAGGACTAACATTTCTTAGGTTTGTGGATCACATCACTCAGGTAGGATAAATTTAAACCCCAGAATTGTATGAGAGTGGGGTAGTGATTTCAAATTCACAGGGGAAACATTTCCCCCAGGCTGAGACACAACTCCTTTATCATCTTGTGTTGGTGCAGATTTGCTTTCTAGTCTACCTTTTGCTGAAGTTTAGTTCTTTGTGGGGTTTGGGGTTATCTACTTTATTTCCAGGCAACTTCATCAAATATTATTCGACATAGTTTTTTTTTTTTTTTCAGTTTTTTAAATTAAAAAAATTTATTAGAGAAATTGTGGGTTTACAAAACAATCATGCATAAACCACTGGGTTCTCATATGTTACCTGATCAACAACATCTTACATTTGGTATGGAACATTTATTACAACTGATGATCAACGTAGTTTTTAATATGTTTGTTATTCCATCACATGGATGTACCATAATTTATTTAATTTCTTTCTACTGTTCATGCATTCATTTATACTTTCCTATCTACTATGTCCCAGGTACTTTTTATGTACAGGGATACCACAGTGGAAAACACTAGTTATCTTAATATAATTTATATTCATTGGCTATATTATAACTTATATTCAATATAACTTATATTCAAGTGTTGGGATATTTTAGACATTGTTAGACATTTAGGATGTTTGCAATTTTTCCAATTATAAATAATTTGTAATGGACCTCCTTATAAATGAAACATGATCAGACATCCTTAATCCTCAATATGGGATTGTTGAGATATTTAAATTTTATAAATTAATGGACCATAGACAGAATAATCTGAGCTCAGGTTGGTCAATACTCACCGTGTCTTAGCGACATAGGTTGACAGCAGCCTATAGCACCAAAAAGATTTTCTCCTGCAAGCTATTCCGTAATACAGGGACATTATCAAGTCCTTAGAGGAAAGCGCTGAAAAAAAAAAAGGTCACAGAATGCAATTTTAAGTAATAAATCACCAGGAGGATTATATTTTAAGCCAGAATAGGATCACTTTGTAATATTAAGGAAAGAGAACCAGGTGATCTGTCTTCTAAATTGCATTTTTACCACTATCTAGGTAAAATCTTAACTTTTCAGTGACTCTTTCCTAACCTATTAAGGAGATTGTCTCTGCCAACTGAATAGGTGTTGTGAGAATCAGCTAAATACAATATATATGTGCTGCCATTTTGTGGCATTGTCACTGGAAGGTGACTGCCAACCCAAGGCCTACATTTCTCTCTTGCATCTAGGTAGGGCCAAGACTAGGTCTTACAGTGGAATGTGAATGGAAGTGATGTGCACCTCTTCTAGGCTGAAACTGTTAATGAATGGGTATGCTTTCTCTGTCCTCTTTTTCCCCATCTTCATGGAGGATGCTAAGGCTTCACAGGGGATGGCAGCACCATTAGGTTGAGAGCCCAGCTCTCTGAACCCACTACATGGAGGAAAGACATCCACCTACCAAAGACCCTCTACGTCTGTGAGTGAGAAATAAATTTCTGCCATATTAAGTCCCTAAAATCTTGAAGTTTATTTGTTATAGCTGCTAGCATTACTCTAACATACCAAATAACAAGTAAACCTGGGAGTATCTCCAGAGTAATAGTGCCACATTTCTCAGAATACATAAAAACCAAAGTCTCGTTTAAGAATGAAGTAGAAGGGGGCGGGCCACGGTGGCTCAGCAGGAAGAGTTCTCGCCTGCCATGCCGGAACAATTCCTGGTGCCTGCCCATGTGAAAAAAAAAAAGTTAAAGAAACCATGTAAATAAGAAATATATAAAATCGACATTATTAGGAAAATATTTCAAAATGTAGCTGTGCAAATCATCATAAGTCCAAGATACTTCCTTTTTCACAGTTTATTGAGAACATGGTTCCATTAAAATTGTCTATCAGTATTTTCTTCCCCCTGAAAAGTACCTTTCACATTAGCAGTAAAAAATAAAAAAGAAAAAAAAATTTTTTTTAAATAAAAAAGTTCCACTGAAAAAATGAGAGCATCAGTGGGGACTTAAATAACCAACCAACCTTTTAACTGTACCCAAGCAAAGCAAGTTTGACGTTAAATCACCCAGGAATGTCTAAAGTTTAGGCTTACTTCTTGATTGCATAATTATGAATCACTGATGACTAATCTTTGTGCAATTTTGGCTGCAGTCTATGTCCAAGCCAAGGGTAAATTATATTTAGCAGATGACACTCAACAAAGTGTTTACTGAATACCTACTTTAAGCAAGGTCCCTTAAGGGACAAAAATGTACAGGATGTAAATCTTTGCCCTCAAGAAATTCTACCAGGAGAGTGAAATTAAACATAACTTTTAGAGGAGGCAACATGTGATAAATCCTTTCAGAATTACAAAACACTCAAGGAGAGTATTAAAGGTAAAATCTCAATTTTGATAACTGATATTCTGGAAGAAATATATTTAAAGTCAGTATTTCTGTTTCAGAGAATGCAAACTGGTACACTATTTTTGGAGGGCAATTTGGGAATATCTATCAAAATGTTAAATAAATATCTACGAGTTTATCCTAAGAAGGAAAGGGTATGTATAGGAATTTTAACTAGAAATTATGGTACAATGGAATAATACACAGCTGCTAAAAATAAATAATCAAATGAGAGTCAAGACCTTATTCTGGAGGCTGCTCTTATGCAAGCTTCAGTTAGCTAGTGCTAATTGCCATGGTTTGCTAAGCCCCAATCAATATTACTCCTGTCTCTATAAAACACCTAGGGCGCAAATTGAGACTCTATAAAGGTTTCATTCCCAGATTAATTAATTAATTAATTCCCAGAGGGATCCTAGGTCAGATAAATCCTGAAGCCCAGAGGGACCAGCCTCTCCAGGACTGTCAATTCCTTACCTCCCTGTCAATGTGGACACCCCTTTTCAACATGGAAAAGTCAGAACAGGCATTCCCCAAAGATCCCCATAGATTGGGAGAAGGATTCAAGGAGAAGGAGGAGGTATAACAGAGAAAATGGGAATTAACAAACAAGTGTGGCTGCTTAATCACTATATTAATATTCCTTCTAGCCTCCAGTGTTTCAGACCAGCTAGAAGGAAAAATCTGAGATGATGGAATGGTGACCCAGGACAAACTCTAGGATCTGTTCTGTAACTACTTGTTGAAGTGTGCTTTGAAAATTATTGCTTTTTTCTTTCTTTGCTTGTATATATGTTATATTACACAATAAAAAGAAGTTAAAAAAAAGGGACAAAAATGAAGTGTCCTCAAATTGCAATTGCTTTTTATGGAAAATGACCATCAAGCCATTCTTGTCCAGAATTTGAAGCTCAATAATGTTTTCATTGCTTTTTTATATAAATGTATATAAAATAGATTTTATATACATTTATGTAAATAAATAATCTGAATCTTATTAGTGTGAAGAATAACTACTTTCTAATGGAAATCAAGTTTGATATGTTTATTTTGAAGTTGTATTGGGGGAGTTTTTTTGGGGGGTATTGATTTTTGTTTTGTTTTGTTTCTGCATCAATATCACTGGTTACTTTGAACAAATAAAAGCTTTCCATAGTTGCTTCATTTATCAGAAAAAACAAAAGGAAAAGAAGATAACAGTGAAAAATTATGTACAGCAACAGGAATATATTAAGTTAACTAAAAGAAAGTAATATTTGGTTTAACATGATCTAATTAATTTGTAAATAAAAGGGCATATATATACCATTATACACAAATTAGATATACAATTATATATATATTGAAAATGACTAGAAATATTATGTGCCAAAATGTTAATGGTGGCTAATTTGGGGGAGTGGGATGGAGACAAAGATTGAAAAGCGTACTTTAAATTTTAAATTTGTACTTAAAAATACTTAACCATATATATATAGTTATATATACACACATATATATACACACACACACACACTCCCTTTACCTTCCCCAGAATACATGTATGTATGCATGTATATGTGTGGTTGTATGTATGTATATATGTATATGCATATGAAATAAAATAATAGCTCTTGGGACTAACTGCACGGTTAGGCTATTTCCAAGCCACTGTTCCCAGAAACACCTCACCATACTCTTGGGGCCAAGGCGATTTCTCTGTTAAATTCTTTGAATCCTAAGAACTGCAAGAACTATTTGGTTGGTGGTTATGACCACACACTGATCTGTGTGGTCCTCTGTGTTTGGCTGCCTGGTGTTTTGCCTAGTTTCTGCTGCTAAATTAATACTAGCCAATTACGGATTACCATGGCCTGATGACTTATGGGTCAGTGAATGCAGAACTTGTAGGAGAAGCTAACATAGTTAAATTCTTAATGTAACTTTGAAAAAATAAACAATCAAACGGAAAACGAGATTCATTTTAACTGAGAATTATACCTTTACTGCCACGTCATGAACCCGCTAAATCTAATTCCTTTTCTAAATGGACTTTTGTGTGTATGTGTATGAACAGATATAGAAATAGGTATATTTTTGTAAAGCAATATGAGCTATTTAACGTCAGAGAAGAGAATATTAGTTCCTTAAAGCTCAGCTTTACTTGCATTTTTCTCTTTTAAACAGATCATTTAAACTATAAAGGTAATATAACCACATTACAGGACATCTGAGAAACAGAACTGTAAAACCATCCATAATATCTCCATATTAATAAAATAACATATTTTAATATATATTTTCTTATCTTCACACATATAATTTTTACCTATTTATATTCTGTGGGCACATATATTTTTCAACTTCCTTTTCATGTAACATGTTTTTTTGTAACCCTTTTTTTATAAACATTTTTTTGGCTGCATAATATTAGATCAAGTAGAATCATCCATAAATTGCTAAACTGCTCTGATTTGGGACATTTGGTTTGCCCTGTTTATGTGTTAGTGTGTGCAGTAATGTGTATATAATCTAAAATTTCTCATTTTAACCACTTTAACATACACAATTCAATGGTGTTAACTGCATTCACAATGTTGTGCTACCACCATGACCACCCATCACCAAAACTTCTATCACCCCAAACAGAAACTCTGAACCCATTAAGCATTAATTCCCCATTTCCTACCCCCTGCCCTGGTAACCTACTTTCTGTGTCTGTGAATTTGCATACTCTAATGATTTCGTATCAGTGAAATCACACAGTATTTGTCCTTTTCTGTCTTATGTCACCAAACATATCTTGAAGGTCATCCATGTTGTAGCATACATCAGAACTTCATTTTTTTTTCCAGAAAATATTCCACTGTGTGTATATACCACATTTTGCTTATTTGTTGATGGGCATTTGGGTTCCTTTCACCTTTCGGCTATTGTGAATAACGCTACTATGAACATTCATGTACAGATATCTGAGTCCCTATTTTCAATGCTTTTGGATATATACTTAGAAGTGGAAGTGCGGAGTTTTATTTCTACACAGAAATAATATACCACTAACTACCTCTGTCTGATATTAACAGGTTCCTTTTTAAGATAAGTTCCCAAGTAGAATTATTGGGGCAAAATTTATTTTTAAATTACATAGCTCTTCTATTTGAACAGTGAATAGGGAAGTATTTGCAGAGTTCCTTAGGGGCAATGGTGAGAAAGGGGGAAAATTCAATTTCCCCAAGTGGAGAATTCTTGATACTCTCACAGGCAGTGGGCCGAGCCTCCAATCTTGGGGTTTGTTCATATGAAATTTAATCCCTCAAAGAATGGGCTAAGCCTACTTAAAATTAGGCCTGAGTCACCCCCAAGAGAACCTCTTCTGTTGCTCAGATGTGGCCGCTCTCTCTCAGCCAACACAGCAAGCAAACTCACTGCCCTCCCCGTCTCTACGTGGGACATGATCCCAGGGGTGTGGACAATCCTGGCAATGTGGGACAGAAATCCTAGAACGAGCTGGAACTCAGCATCAAGGGATTGAGAAAATCTTCTCAACCAAATGTGGGAAGAGCAAAATGAGACAAAATAAGGTGTCAATAGCTGAGAGATTCCAAACAGAGTGAGAGGTTATCCTGGAGGTTTTTCTTATGCATTAAATAGATATCACTTGTTTAGTTAAGGTGTAATGGAGAGACTGGAGGGAACTGCCTGAAAATGTGGAGCTGTGCTCTCGTGGCCATGTTTCTTGAAGATATTTGTATGATGATATGGCTGTCGCAGTGGTTATGAGAGCCTTGTGTCTGATGCTCCTTTTGTCTACCTTATCGATGGACAAGTAAAACATATGGATTAAAAATAAATAAATAATAGGGGGAACAAATGTTAAAAACAATTTAGCAGATTGAAATCCTGGTAATTGGTGAAGGGGAGGGGTAAGGGGTATGGTATGTATGAATTTTTTTCTGTTTTCTTTTTATTGCTTTTCTGAATGGATACAGATGTTCTAAGAAATGATCATGATGATGAATATACAACTATGTGATGATAGTGTGAGTTATTGATTATATAACAAGAATGGAATGATCGTATGATAAGAATGTTTGTGTTTGTATGTGGTTATGTATCATAAATAAAAAATAAATTTGAAAAAATTATATAGCTCTTACTACACCCATGCCACACTTACAAGGTTCAATATTATTTAGTAAAAAAAAAATAGTAAAACTTTTATGTTTTTTTTTTACTATTAAGATTTAGAATGTCTTCAGATTTGTTTAATAGTCCTAGTTACCTTTTTGCAAATCGCCTGTTTGATGTCCGTTGCTCATTCATTTATTGCGGTTACACTCTACTTTTGGCCATTGTAATTAAAAAAAAAATTATAGCACTGTTACAGTATTTTCACAATATGATCACCAAAACACACTGTAGGAACCAACTGTTATATGCATTGCTTTTCTTTGTGAAGAGTTATTCAGTCCAAAGAAAGGCTGTTTTGGTAGTCTAGAGAATAAGTTGACTTGGTTTTAGAATTACAACATAATTTCTTATAGTCCTATACTATTTAGAAATTCAGTGCAGGGGAAATTTTGCCACTTTTTATTTTGAAATAGTTGGTGATTTTCACTATCTTTTAGGGGTTTTCACGGTGATATATTATTCGAAGTGTATGGGTTCAAGGACTCAGATTTGGGTGATACTAGTAAACATGCTTCAATACTCATATCCAGCAACTCAAATGCCAAATTACAAATAGAATACTTGTTTTTGTTTGAATTGGCAAAGTATTAACAGTAGTTTATGTCTGTAGACACACTGGGGATGAAAATTCATTTATTAAAAAGTAAGTTTTGGAAGAAGAAAACAATAGCACCATTATTTTCCTTTGGATGACAAGCTCAGGCCTGCATTCTATTTTGTTTACAGTTCAAATTTATGTTTCCAAAGCAAGGAAGGGAATAGGGAAGTAAGCACTGGAGAGACTCAAGGAATGATTCCTTGGTCTTCCACTGACAGAATTTGTGACCTTGGGCTGTCACCTAACTCCTCAGAGCTTGATTTCTGTCTCACTTCTCACACAGAGAGGAGAGAAATGGATCTAATGTGTATTACAACTTTGTCAGATGTTTGACATAACTAATTCTCAGATCTCTTCGATTGTAAAATCCTTAAGAACTGGGATTACATCTTCCACAGCTATAGGCACAATCTCTGGCACAGTGTAAAACCAATATATGTGAAAATATGAAGAAATGAAAGAGAGGGGTGGGGGAGAGGGAGAGAAAGAGAAGACAAAACAAGAAAGAAGGGAGGAAGGAAAGAAAAAAAGAAACTATCCCCATTTTACAAGTGAAAAAAAAAAAGCTTTGTGAGGTTAACTAATCTGAGATCACAATGCTGGCAGCAGATTCAAATCCAGGGCTATTCTAGCTCGAAAGCTCATGTTTTGTTCACTACTCCATGTGTGAAGGGATGAAATGAGAAATACATGAGAAAGCATTTTCCAACACTCACTCGCTATTTTTTTCAAAGAGCAAGGTCTGACAGAGTTGAAAGGTAATATTTTACCAAATACTATTAAATGATGAGGCAAGGTCCGAAGATTAACAATTTCTCTGAACCCTTTGAAAAAAACTGATTCACACGTTTCTCACTCTGTCGCGCTTTCTAGAAGAATAATTAATTTATAAAGCATTGCAGCATGACAAAAAGAACCATCTTGAATTTCTATGATTACTTCCAGCGAGAAAACACGCGGCTCGATAGTGTTTCAGGGGGCCCATCTCTCCACGACCACGGACTGCAAGGGGATGATGAAATGTGCAAAACGGTTGAACCATTGGGATAACAGGTTTTATTGGCCTCACCTGAAATCTCAAAAGCACTAGCTTTTTTATTTGCTTTGTAAAAAACATTTTTTCCTCCTTTAATTAAAAAATAATTCAGGCACAATGCAGAGAAGTTCTCAGATTTCATTTTTTAACGACTCCCCAAAGTATCAGAAAATTATCAGCTACGGTTAACGAGAGTTCCACAGGTCACTATGTAAAACTATGCTCATTCCCCGGTTTCTGCAAGAAGAGACACTAAACTAAAATCGCAAAATGCTGTAACCAAGAGTTTTTTCCCAGGACTGATTATGCCTCCTCATAAAACCCTTCGTACATTGAGAAGCTGAAAGGATTCTATCGCGCTGTACTCACTTTGAACTCCGTGCGCGGTGGGGGGCGCCTTCCAAGGCCTCAAGAATCAGCAGAAACAGGAAACGAGCGCTCCTGGGAAGTTCGGCTTCCGGTCTGCGAAGGACGCGGACGGCAGCCTCGGCCACACTTCCCAGAATCCTCCAAGCACTGCATTCAGGGAAAGGTAGTTCAGTCCCCATGCCTGCTGCAACACCTTACACGGAGGCGGTAACCTGGTTGTCAAAAGCACGCTCTTATGAAGTCTTCTAAATTCCTTCCCAGAAGAACTACTGAGTCTGGATAAAATGGATTAGCAGAGCCATTTTTAAAAGGCAAAAAGCCGCATGCACAGAAAGCATATTTTACAGTGGGGAGAGGAAGGCAGATATCAAATCTTTTAAATCTTTCTGTATCTATGATTCTGTCTCCGTCTGCCCCCTTTGGAATTAGCTCTAAAATTTCATGAAATTCTGTCCATTTAAAGACTCAGGACTGTGCCTAGATGTGTTTGAGTTCATACTGGAATGGCTCTTGATCAACCAGGGCAAAGGGGTTCCACCTGACTGGAAGCAAGCTCCCAGCAGGACTACTTTGGTGCATTCCCTCTCTTCTTACTGCTAAAGTTACTTTTTAGTAGAAAACAGTTTTTCGTGTGTTTTTTTGTTTTTTAAATTTTTGTTGTGATAGTATATATACTACATAACATTTCCATTTTAACCACTTTAAGTATACAATTCAATGGTATTAATTATATTCACAATCTTGGACTATCATTACCACCATCCATTACCAACAGAAACTCTGAACCCATTAAGCATTAACTTTCCATTTTATACCCCAACCCCTGCCCCTGGTAACCTTTACTCTACTTTCTGTCTCTGTGAATTTGCATATTCTAGTTGTTTCACATCAGAGAGATCATACAATATCTAGCCTTCTGTGTCTGGCTTATTTCACTCAACATGTCTTCAAGTTTCATGTAGGTTGTAGCATGCATCAGAACTTCATTTGTTTTTAACAGATGAGTAATATTCCATTGAATGTAAATACACATTTTAATTTATTCACTTGTTGATGGACACATGGATTACTTCTACCTTTTGGCTATTGTGAATAACGTTGCTATGAACTTTGATGTACAAGTATCTGCCCAAGTCCCTGTTTTAAATTCCTTGGGTTATAAACTGGAAGTGGGATTGCTAGATTATATGGTAATTCTATGTTTCACTTTCTGAGGAACTATCAAACTATTTTCCACAGTGGCTGCACAATTTTACGTTCCTACTAACAATGCATGAGGGTTCCTATATCTCTCCATCTTCATCGGAGATAGCCATTCTAGTGGGTATGAAATGGTATCTCACTGTGGTTTTGCTTTGCATTTCCCTAATTATTAATATTGTTGAACATCTTTTCATGTGCTTATTGGCCATTTGTATGTCTTCTTTGGAGAAATGTCTATTTGAGTCATTGACCCATTTTTTTTTTCATTGAATTCTTTGTCAGGTGGGTTCTATATATATTCTAAATAGTAAATCTTTATCAGATATGCTGTTCCCATCACTGTGTAACAGCCGGATTGATAGAATGGCCTTTTTAAAAAATTTTATTTTTAATTGTGAAATATATGTACAAAACAGCAATAAACTCCAAAGCACACCACAACAATTAGTTATAGAACAGATTTCATAGTTTGGTATGGATTACAGCTCCACAATTTTAGGTTTTTCCTTCTAGCTTCTCCAAAATACCAGAGGGTAAAAGAAATATCAATGTAATTATTCAGTAGTCATACTCATTTGTTAAATCCTATCTTCTCTATTATAACTCCATCTTCTCCTTTGATCTTTCTCCCATTAACTTTTTTCATGTTGGAAAGGGCTGTTGATAAAAACGGGATAAGGGGGTGGACCTAGTTGATGTTCTGGAGAAGGTGGCCCCTCTGGGTTTCAAGACTTACAGGATGGCCTTTTGAAAACTCAATTATGGTGCCAACTAGGGGGCAATACCTTGCAATGCTGGGGCAATATTCTCCAGGAGGCTGTGTATGCTTTAAATCAGTGTTCCCTCTATGGTGCTGTTTCTCCCATAGCCAGGTATAATGGTTAGGTTCTGGTGTCAACTTGGTCAAATGATTATGCCCAGTTGTCTGGTTAGACAAGCACTGGCCTGACCATTGCTTCAAGAATATTTTGTGGTGGGTTGATAAACTGGAAAGCTGATGTATTACATCATCAGTCAGTTGATTGCATCTGTAGCTGATTACATCCGCGATCAACTAAGACATGTCTCCCACAATGGGATAATCCAATCAGTCAAAGGCTTTTAAAGAAGGAGAGAGACTCTTTCACTGCTTCTTCAGCCAGTGAGACTCTCCTGTGGAGTTCGTGCAGACACTTATTGGAGCCACCAGCTTCACGGCTGCCCTGCAGATTTTGGACTCTTTCATTCCCACGGTTGCATGAGACACCTTTATAAATCTCATATTTACGATCTCTAATGTTGGTTCTGTTTCTCTAGAGAACCCTGACTAACACACCAGGAGTTATAGGTCCAGAAGTCAAGGGGTAGAAATGGCAGTGGTACCACTCACTATTACCTTACATGATTCACTAGAAAAAATTTAGCTTCCTGTCCCTGCAAACTTAAGCTCTGCTCATCTACAGGTCTTAGCTCCAAAAGGAAGAATGCTTATCCCAGGAAATACAACAATGATCCTACTGAACTGGAAGTTAAGACCTAGACACTTTGGGCTCCTAATGCCTCTGAATCAGTAGGCAAAGAAAGAATTACTATACTGGCTGGGGTGATTGATCCTGAATATCAAGGGGAAATAGGACTGTAACTACACAATGGAGTTAAAGAAGAGGTTGCCTAGAATATAGGAGATTCCCTAGGATGTCTCTTAGTACTGCCATGCCCTATGCTAAAAGTCACTGGACCCAGGTTTGATTCCTGGACTATGCAACCGAAAAAAAAAAGTTAATGGAAAAAAAAAGTTAATGGAAAACTGTAACAACCTAATCCAAACAGGATTATCAATGACCTGGAAACTCCAGGAATGAAGGTTTGAGTCACCCCACCAGGCAAAGAACCATGCCAGCTGAAGTGCTTGCTGAGGGAAAAGGGAATATGGAATGGGTAGTGGAAGAAGATAGTGATAAATACGAACTACAACCACTTGACCAGTTACAGAAGCAAGGACTATAATGGTTATGAATATTTCTTTCTTGTTTAGTTATGAGTATGTTTGCACATGTACATAAAGCAAGTATCTTCATTTTCTTCCCTATCTTATCCCCTTATTATATGACATAAGTTATAATTCATTTCATGAGGTAGTATTTAAGGTTTAAGATATCAAGTTTAAGAGTGAGTGAATGCTACCCAAGGATGTGTGTGTCCAATCAACATGATATCATCAATATAATGGACCTGTGTGATGTCTTGTGGGAGGCAGAAACAATCAAGGTCTCTGTGGACAAGATTATGACATAGGGCTGGAGAGTTGATATACCCCTGAGGTAGGACAGTGAAAGTATATTGCTGACCTTACCAGCTGAAAGCAAACTGTTTCTGGTGGTCCTTACTAATAGCTATTGAGAAAAAAGCATTTGCCAGATCAATAGCTGCATACCAGGTACCAGAGGATGTATTGATTTGCTCAAGCAATGATACTACATCTGGAACAGCAGCTGCAATTGGAATTACCACCTGGTTGAGCTTACGATAATCCACTGTCATCCTTCAAGACCCATCTGCTTTCTGCACAGGCCAAATAGGAGAATTGAATGGGGATGTGGTGAGAATCACCATCCCTGCATCCTTCAAGTCCTTAAGAGTGGCAGTAATCTCTGCAATCCCTCCAGGAATCTGGTATTGCTTATGATTTACAATTTTGCTCAGTAGGGGCAGTTCTAGTGGCTTCCACTTGGCCTTTCCCACTGTAATAGCCCTCACTGCATGAGTTAGAGAGCCAATGTGGGGATTCTGCCAGTTGCTCCGTATGTCTATACCTATTATACATTCTGGAACTGGGGAAATAACTACAGGATGGGCCCGGGGGCCCACTGGACCCACTGTGAGATGGACCTGAGCTAAAACTCCATTGATCACCTGGCCTCCATAAGCCCCCACTCTGACTGGTGGTCCAGAGTGACGTGTTGGGTCCCCTGGAATTAATGTCACTTCTGAACTAGTGTCTAATAATCCCCCAAATATCTGACCATTTCCTCTTCCCCAATGCACAGTTACTCTGGTAAAAGGCCGTCGGTCTCCTTGGGGAAGGCTTGGAGGAAGATTAACAGTATAAATTTGTGGCGGTGTAACAGGGTTCTCCCCCAAGGGACCTGGCCTCCCCTTCATTCAAGGGGCTCTGGGTCTGTAAACTGTTTCAAGTCTGGAAATTGATTAAGGGACTGTGACTCTATGTTTTTGTAATTCAGGTTAGACTTCTGTAGGAGCCAGGGTTAATGGAAAACCTGCGGAATTTGTTGGGAGCAACTGGCTTCAGAGTGGCTTCAGCAGTAAACTGTGGAGACTGCTATCTGCTTAATTGGAGGACAGTCTGAGAGGGAGAGAATGTTTGTTTTTTCTTAAGCCCCAAGGTCTTGTTAGCTATCTCTTGTATGTAGAAATTAATATACTGATAAGTAGGCACTCTGTTTTTTTCATGAAATGTATGCCTGCTTTTAGTCACCTAAACCCTGCAGTATATAAGCAGGAACTAGTTAAGAATAAAGTTGTCTGTTGTCTGTTATGGCTAAGCTTCAGACACCCTGAACCATCTCTTTCTTTCTTTCTGGCTTTCTTTCTTTCTTTCTCATCATTCCTTAATATCGCTCGAGCTCCATTTCATAGGAAGCAACAGACTTCTGTTCACTTGACCTAGAACTCTTTTGTTTATACAGCTCGAACAAGAATTTAGTAGACTACCCTTCTATCATATTTCTAGGTACCCCTTAATTTACTAGCCAATGCCACAAATCTCTGCGTTATATAATTTTGACGCCTGCTTTGAGTTTGCTGTCTATTATAATAGCCACGTCTACCCTGTCTTCAGCGATTAAGTGCTGCCACCTGGCTTCTGCCAACTAGGGATCCTGTCATCCCCATTGTGTTTAAGGATTCCAGGTCAGTGACAGCAATTCCTACAGTAATATCTGACCTACAGAGAAGTGCAACCACAGAGCTCTTTAGGGATGATGGTGCTAGTCTTACAAATTTATTTCTCACTGTTCTGGTAAAAGGTGCATCCTCCAGACATTCCTGGGGTGTAAGAGCAAGCTTTGCATGATAAATCCACTCTAACATTCCAATCTCTCTAAGTCTCTGGATCCCTTCATCTACATTATACCAGGGCAGTCCTGGCATTTCAACCTCAGGTAATGTTGGCCACCTTTTGATCCAGGTTTCAACCAACCACCCAAACAAGCTGTTAACACCTTTTCTAACTGCTCGAGCTATAACATTGAATGCAGAATCTCTGCTTAGTGGGCCCATATCAATAAATTCAGCCTGATCCAGCCTTATATTCCTCCCACCATTATCCCACACCCTTAAAATCCATTGCCACACATATTCCCCTGATTTCTGTCTATATAAATTGGAAAACTCACACAGTTCTTTTGAATTGTAATGTACCTCCTCATGTGTAATACTTTGTACCTCACCTTTAGGGGCCTGTTGGGACTTTAGTCTAGTTATAGGTCTGGAAGAAATGAGGGGTGGTGGGGGTGGGTCATGAAAAGAATTAGAAATATCTTCCAAGCCATTTGCTTCAGGGCCTTCGTTTGCAGTTTCATCTGGTGAAACAGGATTAATCACTCTAGGGCTAATCCCTTCAGGAGGAGGTTGTGTGGCCAACTCCTCAAGGCAGGCTGGAGGTGGGGCAGTTATGTACTCAGGGCAAACTATTACAGGGTTATCTAGAGAAGACTCAGCATGATCTAGGGTTTCAACCTCGCCCCTGACATCATTATCAATCCATATGTCATCATCCCATTTTTCAGGTTCCCACTCCTTTCCAATCAATGCCCTCACTTTAATGGCAGACACCATGCAAGATTGAGATTTCAGTTTATGTTGTAAAGTTGCTACTCTAACAATAAGATTCTGAGTCTGATTTTCAGAGATCTCAAGTCTACAGCTACAGGAAATAAGATTTTCCTTCAGGATACTCATAGAAACGTCTACATCTTTTAGATGGCGTTTAAGTTTCTTGTTTGAAGCCTTAGGCCCATCCCTTTCACCCCTTAATGTAGCCAGTGTATCTAACAACAACCAACCAACATCTCTATACCTCTTATTTCTACAAAACTCTGTAAAGGTGTAAAAAACATTATCCCCCAGAGTCTGTCTTTGTACAAGCAAAGCATTAGGAGAATCAAATGATGATATTTTGACTATCTCTTTTGCCAACTCACTCCATAGATTGGGAGTGTCATTCTGATTATGGGAATCAGAGTCTTTAGTGTCTCTGAGTCCAGTCAGAGTAGAAAACCATTCATAAAAACCCATTTTTAAGATTCTGTTTCTTAAGAACCACTCCTGGCATCAAGATGTATTAGTCAGGGTTCTCTAGAGAAGCAGAATCAACAGGGAACACTTGCAAATATAAAATTTATAAAAGTGTCTCACATGACCATGGGAATGCAGAGTCCAAAATCTGCAGGGCAGGCTGTGGAGCCGACGACTCTGATGGAGGGTCTGGATGAATTCCACAGGAGAGGCTCGCCAGCCAAAGCAGGAATGGAACCTGTCTCCTCTGGATCCTCCTTAAAAGGCTTCCTGTGATTAGATTAAGCATCACTCATTGTAGAAGACTCCCACCCCCCCACCACGGCTGATTACAAATTGAATCAGCTGTGGATGCAGCTGTCGTGATCATGATCTAATTCTATGAAATGTCCTCATTGCAACAGACAGGCCAGCACTTGCCCAACCAGATAAACAGGTACCACAACTTGGCCAAGTTGACACAGGTCCCTGACCATGACAGGTCCCATCCACTAGGGTAACTTTCCAGAAACCTACAACCTCCAGATGGGTCCCTGGACAAGATAAGTCCTGAAACCCAGAGGGCACAGCCTCTCCAGAACATCAGATAGTTCCACCTCCCTACCCTATATTATTAACAGCCCCTTCCAACATGAAAAAATTAGAATGGCCATAGCCCAAATACCCCTAAAGAGAAGGATAGAAAGATCAAAGGTGATGTTGGAATTATACAGAAAAAGTAGGGTTTAACAAATGAATATGATTGCTGAATCATTAAATGGATATTTCTTTTAGCTTCCAGTATCTTAGAGCAGCTAGAAGTAAAAACCTAAAATTGTGGGATGGTAACCTATACCAAACTCTGAAATCTGTTCTACAACTAATTGTTGTGCTGTGCTTTGAAATTTATTGCTTTTTTGCATATATGCTATTTTTCACAAAAAAAGTCAATCATGATATAAAAAAATATTTATTTCTTCTAGTCTCGTATATTCTAGAGCAGCTAGAATGAAAAATCTGAGATGAAGATATGGTAGCCCATGACAATCTCTGGGATCTGTCCTGTAACTACTTGTTGAAGAGTGCTTTGAAAACTATTGCTTTTTCTTTCTTTGCTTTGTATATATGTTATATTATATAATTAGAAAGTTTTTAAAAACTCAAATGTCTCTTAAAAAATTAAAAAATAAGTCCTAAATGATTAGAACCTAACAAAGTACTTCAAAAACTAGTAGAATAGTCTATTTTTGTATATGTTTGAATTTCTATAGTGAGTTTTAAGACTAGTAAAAAAAATAATAATGAAAAAACAATGGGCCTGGGGTGATGTTTGACCTCAAGGATAAGAAATCTTTCATTAACATCAAAATCATGGGTCATAATGAGATGAGAATAAGGAAGAAAAAGACGAAAAGAGAAACTTCAGCCTTTTTCTTTATTGGCCACAACAAAATTAGTTGGTAACTGGCAAAGGATATTAGCAATAATAATAAAGTAAAATAAAATAGAAGCCTAGACAAAGAATACTGAGAAAATACAGAGAACTGCTACAGAATAAACCAAAAATGCAGGTAGAAGAGAGTATATGAAGTATATCAATAGGGAGTTCATAAGAAGGAAGAAGAATTCAAGTGATTTACAAGTATGATATGCACAGTTTACTTGAACTCACAGTGAAGTACAAGTTTATAGATATCATCTTTGATCAAATTAGTAAGTCTATATCTGGTACAAATGAGGAAATAAGACACCTCTAGCTTTGAGGAGTGGTGGTACTTAGTGATGCATAGAAACCTCAGGCCTCTTAAGTACCTAAGAGATATTTAAAGGATCTCAATTCTTCACAGCACAGCCTCCAACTTCTCCCTAACAAGCAGTCTGCTAGGCATAAACAAGGCATCTGCACAGAATGATATGCCTTTAGAAATAGTTGTATAGCCTTACGTAGTCTAAAGAGGGACTAACCTGGAGTCAGGATTGTAAAATCCTTCACATAGATGAGCACACTAAGCACCGCTCTCCCCAGGATGAACATAGCAAAGCACACTCAAAGCATAGTAAAGACAGGGGGTGAATGGGAAAAGGGGATGCCACAGAAAAATCCGAAGACCAGAGCAGATCTTTTATGACAAATCATCTTGCCATGTTGCAAACAAACTCAGCTGTATTCCTGAAGTTTTAAAACACTTCAGCAAGGTAGAGGGTAGGAAGCCTGGTAGATATTGACATGCCCCCAGATCCTTCCTGACTTAAACAAGTAAAGAGATATTCCATGCTAGTGGATAGGAAGACTCAATATAATGAGGATTTGAATTGATACCAATTTGATCTATAGATTCAACGTCATTCAATCAAAATCCCAAGAAATTTTCTGTGGATAGCCGCATGTTGATTCTTAAGTTTATATAGAAAAGTGAAAGGCCCAGAATAACCAATGTAACGCCAAAGAATAAAGCCAGAACACTTACTCTACCCAACTCTAAGACTTACTATAAAGCTCCAGAAATCAAAACAACAAGATATTGGTGAAAGAATAGACAAGCAGATCAACATAGCAGAGAACCCAGAAATAGACCCACATAGCTATAGTCAACTGATCTTTGATAAAAGAGCAAAAGCAATTTAGTAGAGAAAGGATAATCTTCTCAACAGATGGTACTAGAACACCATATGCAAGAAATATACTTTATGCCTTTCACAAATTAACTATAGATAATGCAATATTAACTATAGAAATGCAAAACTATAGAATTTCTACCAAATGGCATAAGAGAGGATCTAGGTGACTTTGGGATCAGTGATGACTTTAGATACAACACCAAAAGCGATGGCCCATAAAAGAAACTGATAAGTGGACTTCAAGAAAATTAGAAGCTTCTGCTCTGAGAGACATTTGAGAATGAAAATCATAGTCTGGGAGAAAATATTTGAAGAACAATCTTTTCATGACAAGTACATGAAAAGATGCTCATCATATGCCATAAGGTAACTGCAAACTAAAACAATGAAATACTGCTACAAACCTAATAAAGGTCCTCACACCCAATCCCTGTTTCACTGATCAGGTCACCCCCAGTCATCTGCAGTAGCATCATCTAGGGTACTGAGGTAACAGATTCGAATCTACATCTTCACTATTCTGTGTATCACCATGAACGAGTCCTGTACCCCAACACAAACTCATCTCCCTAGAGCCCCAGCAGTCAGCCCTCCAGCCCATATAGAATCCACACTAAGATGATCTCCTCCTGCTCTCCTTCCCCAAAGCCAGCTTGGCCAATTCTCAAGTTCGCTGAGTTCTACTCATCTTGTACCATCCTCCTGAGGCTGGCCCAACACCTGCTGGTGTACATGAGAACAATCCAAGTGGATCAAGTAGGAGCCACCTCAACATTGGGGCATCAGGGTAGAGCAGACAAAATATAACAGTGGGAGATGATGAGCAAGGAGCCCCAGCACTCATGAATAACTAAACACTAAAGGAGCAGAGCATGGCCAAATCATGCTAGAAACTGAATGCAGAAACCAGGGTGATGAGAGCTGAAGCACCCAACGTCTCCTGAGCTTGGGTCCCTGTCTTTGCCAAAAGAATGTCATCATGGCTTAAGAAAGAATCAGAAGTCTCAGAAGATGGCAGAATAGGATAGGTCGGGTTCACCCACCCCTGCTCCAAGGAGCAGCTAGAGAAGGGACAGGAAGGTGACTGAGATGGCAATTCCAGGATGTAAGCAACCTTGAACGCGCTACCCTCACCAGCACAGCCCCATAAACCACCCCACACCCCATGTACCTGAACTCCATCACCTGCTACTCCCTCCCCACTCTCCAAGCACCCCTGCACTGCCACCCCCCCATACCTCCACCCCAAGTGCATGCACACCTGCCCGGGCCCAACTCACCTTTCCTGCAAAAGTGCAGTCTCACCCTCCCCCTTCTGAGCCCCACCTCCTTGTCTCTGCCCCCTGCAGGAAGTTGCCAGGGTGGTGATTTCACACGCCTTAACAGCACTGGTGGCAAGTCCATCTACACCAAGAAGTTTGATGGTGAGAACTTCATCCTGAGGCGTATGCGTCCTGGCATCTTTTCCTTGGCCAGTGGACACAAATGGTTCCTAATGTTTCATCTGCACTGCTAAGCCTGAGTGTTTGGATGGCAAGTACATTGCCTTGGCAAGGTGAAGGAGGGCGTGGATATTGTGGAAGCCATGGGGTGCTTTGGGTCCAGAAATGGCAAGACCAGCAAGAAGATCACCATTGCTGACTGTGGGTAAGTCTACTGAATTTGATTTGTGTTTTGTCTTAATCACCAGACCATTCCTTCTGTACCTCAGGAGAGTGTCCCACCTCCCCTGGTCTGTCTCAGTGTCCTATCATTGGGCTCTCACTGCAGTTCTTTGGGTTCTACATTATCTTCCCTTTCCAAGTCTAACTGGATTGCAGAGTTAAGTTTATGATTATGGAATTAAAAAAAAAAAGAAAGAACCAATATGATGATTCCCAAGATGGGGAGTCATCTACCAACACCATTCGGGAGATCTGTAAGCTGCCCTGCCTTTCCCCCAAGAAGTGGGCACACACCACGGGCACTTGATATAGTGAGACTGAGAAATGCCGCTATAGGCCACACTGAGTCCTTGTCCAGCCACCCACTGCTACGTACCTAGTAATCTTTTAGGAAAACTGCTAATAACAGATCAGGGACCCACAAAGAATTCTTTTATCTCAACCAGTTACTAGTCTCCTGACACATGGTTCTCTGATCCCCCTACCCAGTCACCCTCAGCAGTCAACTCCAGAAAAAATGGAGCCTACCCACATACCTCCCCATTCCAGGACTCAAACTGACCAGGATTTCTGATCAACAGGCTCAACATCCCAACTTCAGGTAGGTATTTAAAGTTCTCTTTACGCATAGATTCAGAAATAAATGTGTTCCCAGATTGGAGATGATTCCTGGACCATATGCATACCCCAGAGATGTAAACCTAAGTCTTGTCCATGGCCAAGAAGCCAAACTCTAGAACCTTCCCCTTTTCTCTGCATATCACTGCCTCTCCTGCTATACCCAGAAACGATTTGGGTTTTCCCGTGGAGCACAGGTTTGGACCAGGGCTGGCCTCCTTTCTGCCAGCCTTCTTTCCTTTTTCGTTGCAAGAAGCAAGAGTAAAAGAACTCTCATATTTTGAGGAATATTCAGACTGGCCAGATACCCTAGCGTTGTCAGCCACTATTGACACTTCCTCCACTGCAAGAGAAAGTAGGGATGGTTCAGCTGCTTTTTTTCAAGGCCACTCAAATTGTTCCCAAGCAAGGCTGGTATGCTTCTGTCATGAAGGTCTCAGCCCCACCCAATATGGCCCTAGACCTTGCACGACTCCCATAGCCCCTTGGCAAGGTAGGAGTAGGCAGTCAAGTGTCACCAAGAATGACATTAAAGGACATAACCCAAATGCCCCTAAAGAGTAGGAGAAAAAGCAAAGGAGAAGGTGGAGTTATACAGAGAAGGTAGGATTTAACAAATGAGTATGACTGCTGAATCATTATATTGATATTTCTTTTAGTCTCCGTGTCTTGGAGCAGCTAGAAGTGAAAAACCTAAAACTGTAAAATTGTAACACATACCAAACTCTGAAATCTGTTCTACAACTAATTGTTGTGATGTCCTTTGAAATTTATTGCTTTTTTATATATATCTTATTTTTCAAAATAAAAATAATAAAAACATGGGCACAGAACAATGAAAAAGTGATCATATGAAAAGATGTTCAATTTCATTAGTATTTATGGAAAGAAGATCCATTTTCTACCAATTCACTTGGCAAAATTTTTTGCATTTCTTTTATTAACTTTTGGTGAAGAGGTAGGGAAATGAGTACTCTCATTCACTGCCAGACAGAGTATAAACTGTTACAGCCAGTTTAGCTGCCATTTGGCAACAATTTTAAAATTAAAATGTATTTTAAAAGTTAAAACAGATTTATCTTATGACCCAGCTTTCCACTTCTCAGTATTTAACCTGGAGAATGTGCAGACATACGCACAAAGAGGCATGTGCAAGGATAGTCACCCCTACATTGGTATCAAAATGAAAAACTGAAAACAACACCAAATATCCATCAGTAGGAATGCTAAATAAACTAGTTTATCCATACTATGAAACCCTATACAGCAATTAAAAGAATGAGGCATACCTATATGGTATGGATAGCTCTCAAGAGTGAAAAAAGCAAAAATACAATTTAAAATGCAATATGTTCAATAAAAGTCAAAAATCCAAACAAAAACCCATCATAAAACAAAGTTATATACATACACACAATTTTCTGTAAGGTAAAGGATTGGAATTATCAAGGGGGAATTTAACTGTATATGTAATGCTTTGATTATTTGTAATGAGAATAAAATTTATTTCTTTTTTAATTTTTTAAGTACCAAAAACACCAAGCAAATGCAAACATTCTTAACTTTTGATCATTCTGTTCTACATATATAATCAGTAATTCACAATATAGTTATATATTCATCATCATGATCATTTCTTGGAACATTTGCATCTATTCAGAAAAAGAAATAAAAAGAAAACAGAAAAAAAAATCATACATATCATACCCCTTACCCCTCCCTTTCATTAATCACTAGCATTTCAAACTAAATTTATTTTAACATTTGTTCCCCCATAGTAATGGGGGAACAAATTCCATTTGTTTTACTTGTCTGTTGATAAGGTAGATAAAAGGAGCATCAGACACAAGATTTTCACAATCACACTATCATATTGTGAAAGCTGTATCATTATACAATCATCTTCAAGAAATATGACTACTGGAACACAGCTCTTCATTTTCAGGCAGTTGCCTCCAGCCTCTCCATTACATCTTGACTAACAAGGTAATATCTATTCATTGTGTAAGAATAACCTCCAGGATAACCTCTCGACGCTGTTTGGAATCTCTCAGCCATTGACACTTTATTTTGTCTCATTTCACTCTTCCCCTTTTTGGTTGAGAAGGTTTTCTCAATCCCCTGATGCTGAGTCTCAGCTCATTCTAGGACTTCTGTCCCACGTTGGCAGAAAGGTCCACACCCCTGGGAGTCATGTCCCATGTAGACAGGGGGAAGGTGGTAAGTTCGCTTGTTGTGTTGGCTGGAGAGAGAGGCCACATCTGAGCAACAAAAGAGGTTCTCTTGGGGGTGACTCTTAGGCCTAATTTTAAGTAGGCTTGACCTATCCTTTGTGGGGTTAAGTTTCATATGAACAACCTCCAAGATCGGGAGCTCGCCTATAGCTTTGGTTGTCCACACTGCTTGTGAGAATCTCAAGAATTCAACTTGGGGAAGTTGAATTTTCCCCCTTTCTCACTGTTCCCCGAAGGAGGCTTTGCAAATACTTTTTTTATTCAGTGTTCAAATCACTCTGGGATTTATCAGGGCAAAATGATTATTTCTTGTGTAAAGCTTGACCAAAGTAAAATTTTTTAAAATGCAAAAAAAAAAGAATGGCATTTAAGTCTTAGCTGGCAGAGTTTAGCCTGGGTTCCCTTCCCAAATGAGGAACACCTATCTGTCGCAATGGGCATTTGCCCAGACATCTGGGCAGTATCTTGAACATTCCCGTCAGATTACTTTTTTTTGTTTTTGGGGGTGCATGGTCTGGGAATCGAACCCAGGTCTCCCGCATGAAAGGTGAGCATTCTACCACTGAGCCACCCATGCACCCTCAGATTACTTTTAAAGCTAAAGATCTCTCAAGATAGACTATTCAAGAAATAAATTAGGGAGGAGAAGGAGAACAAGAAGAATTCAGCACATTGGAGGATAAATAAACCCAGACTTCTTATTAAATCATTGATTTTCCTCCTCACCAAGCATTGGGAACAGAAGACAAAGCTGAGAGAAGTAGAAAGCTAAGGCACTAGATGTCTTACACCAGAATCCCACCCCTGCCATTTAGGGCATGGTGGCAGAGCTGGAAGTTCCAGGTAGTACCTGGGCATAGAAGAGGCTTGGGGCAGGGCCATTTTCTATCCCCGGTACAGATACCCCCGGGCAGGACCAGGATGCCCCCTCAGCGTGCAGCTCTTCTGAACAGAAGTGTGCCTGCAGTTATCTCAGCTCGGCCACAGGTACCGCAGCCTCTGGTCCATTCCCAGCAGCAGCCAGGATAAAGGCCACAGGGTCCAGATGAGCCAACCTTTCTTTCCTTCCAGGCCAACAGTCTGAATCCCACCAGGCATACTGGTCTGTCTAGTGCCCTGATTTTTACCCTGGGAGTTGTTAATAGAGGGGAGGTACAAGACATCAGTGATCAGTTCTTCCATGGTGTCCAGGGGTCATATGTCCTGGGCTCAGCCTCTGTGCCCTTTCCTCCACCCTTTTCCAGTGGCAGACACCTGCTCAGCTAACAGTCCCCATCTAGGCTCCCAAGCAGGCTCTCCCAGCTTAGAGCAAAGTTTCCTAGCTGCCCGAGCTCTCCCCAGGATGGTCCTGTACTGCCTCCATTCCAAGAGACAGCTAACAACCATCCTGTATCCTCAGGATGACTGACTCAGCAAGACCCAGAGACAGAAACTACCCCCTTTATACCACAGTGGCCTCTTTTCTAACAGAGCAGGGACTTAGGGAGTCAGACAATCTAATAAGGGCAATTAGATTCAGAAGGAAAAGAATGGGACAAGACTTTTTAAAGATAATGGTCAACTCTATCTAAGTCAAACCTGCAAGGAAAATCATTACTCTCCCCCCATACATAGGAAATGACATTCAGGGGTTGAAAGTCTCCTTGGCAACATGGGATATGACTTCCAGGGAATGAGTCTGGCCCTAGCACCAGGGGATCACAAAGTCTTCGGAACCAAAAAAAGAGAAAAGAAGTGTAATTAAATAAGGCATCCGCAGCCAAGAGAGACCAAATAAAGTCAAGAGACTATTCTGGAGGATGCTCGCATACATGCTTCAGTTAGATAGTGCTAATTGCCATGTTTAACTGGACTCCAACCAATATCACTCTTGTTAACTCTTATGAACACCTAGGGCTCAAACTGAGACTCTAAAGGTTTCATCCACTAAGTTTGCTTTCCTGGTACCTATAAGTACCAGAGGACCCCTAGGTCAGGTAAATCCTGAAACACAGAGGGACCAGCCTCTCCAAGATTATCTATTGATTACATCCCCCTATTCTTTCATGTGACACCTTGTCTCAACATGAAGAGATTAGAATGGACATTGCCTAAAGATTCTTATAGATTGGAAGAGGGATCAGAGAAGAAAGAGGAGGCATAACAGAGAAAATAGTATTTAAAAAATGAGTATGAGAGGACTTCCGGAGAAGATGGCGGCTTAGTAACACGCGCGGGTCTTAGTTCCTCCTCCAGAACAGCTACTAGAGAAGTAGAAACGATACAGAACAGCTCCCAGAGCCACGACAGAGACCAAGAAGACAGCGTACCCCATTCTGGAACGGCTGACTGGCTGGGAGAACCCGCTCCGGCAAGATCGCCGAGGAGCGCGGGCTTCCCCGGGCCAGGGCGGCAGGCGGCCAGAGTCCCTCCCTCCCTCCTTCCTGGGTCGGCTGGGAGAATTGGACAGGCGGTCTCCTCAAGCCGCGGTGGCTGGCGCACACCCCCACGCGCGGCCCCCCGGACCAGCTGGGAGAATTGGATTGGAGATCCCCAAGCTGTGGAGAACGGTGACCGGGGTCCCTTCCAAACACGTGGCTTCCCGGTCCGGCTGGGAACAGTGGGTAGGCACTCCCCCAAGCCGCTTCGGCTGGCGACCCCCCCCTACAGCGAGAGTTTTCCGAAGTTAAAGGAGCCACAGCATCTTTTACTGGTGGGACCCGCAGACAGATGAGCGCCACGAGTGCCACCTACTGGGCAGGATAAGAAAAACAGAGCCCAGAGATTTCACAGAAAAATCTTTCAACCTGCGGGGTCTTACACCCAGGGAAATCTGATTAAATGCCGAGACGCCAGCAGAAGATAACGGATCACGCTCAGAAAATTGAAAATATGGCCCAGTCAAAGGAACAAACCAGTAGTTCAAATGAGATACAGGAGCTGAGACAACTAATGCTGAATATACGAACAGAAATGGAAAACCTCTTCAAAAACGAAATCGATAAATTGAGGAAGGACATGAAGAAGACATGGGCTGAACAAAAAGAAGAAATAGAAAAACTGGAAAAACAAATCACAGAACTTATGGGAGTGAAGGACAAAGTAGAAAAGATGGAAAAAACAATGGATACCTACAATGGTAGATTTAAAGAGAAAGAAGATAGAATTAGTGGATTGGAGGATGGAACATCTGAATTCCAAAAAGAAACAGAAACTATAGGGAAAAGAATGGGAAAATTTGAACAGGGGATCAGGGAACTGAATGACAATATGAAGCGCACAAATATACATGTTGTGTGTGTCCCAGAAGGAGAAGAGAAGGGAAAAGGAGGAGAAAAACTAATGGAAGAAATTATCACTGAAAATTTCCCAACTCTTATGAAAGACCTAAAATTACAGATCCAAGAAGTGCAGCACACCCTAAAGAGAATAGACCCAAATAGGCGTTCTCCAAGACACTTACTAGTTAGAATGTCAGAGGTCAAAGAGAAAGAGAGGATCTTGAAAGCAGCAAGAGAAAAACAATCCATCACATACAAGGGAAACCCAATAAGACTATGTGTAGATTTCTCAGCAGAAACCATGGAAGCTAGAAGACAGTGGGATGATATATTTAAATTACTAAAAGAGAAAAACTTCCAACCAAGACTCCTATATCCAGCAAAATTGTCCTTCAAAAATGAGGGAGAAATTAAAACATTCTCAGACAAAAAGTCACTGAGAGAATTTGTGACCAAGACCAGCTCTGCAAGAAATATAAAGGGAGCACTAGAGTCAGATATGAAAAGACTGAAGAGAGAGGTATGGAGAAGAGTGTAGAAAGAAGGAAAATCAGACAGGATATATATAATACAAAAGGCAAAATGGTAGAGGAAAATATTATGCAAACAGTAATAGCACTAAATGTTAATGGACTGAATTACCCAATCAAAAGACATAGACTGGCAGAATGGATTAAAAAACAGGATCCTTCTATATGCTGTCTACAGGAAACACATCTTAGACCCAAAGATAAACATAGGTTGAAAGTGAAAGGTTGGGAAAAGATATTTCATGCAAATAACAACCAGAAAAGAGCAGGAGTAGCTATGCTAATATCCAACAAATTAGACTTCAAATGTAAAACAGTCAAAAGAGACAAAGAAGGACACTATATACTAATAAAAGGAACAATTAAACAAGAAGACATAACAATCATAAATATTTACGCACCGAACCAGAATGCCCCAAAATACGTGAGGAATACACTGCAAACACTGAAAAGGGAAATAGACTCATATACCATAATAGTTGGAGACTTCAATTCCCCACTCTCATCAATGGACAGAACATCTAGACAGAGGATCAATAAAGAAATAGAGAATCTGAATATTCCTATAAATGAGCTAGACTTAACAGACATTTATAGGACATTACATCCCACAACAGTAGGATACACCTTTTTCTCAAGTGCTCATGGATCATTCTCAAAGATAGACCATATGCTGGGCCACAAAGCAAGTCTCAACAAATTTAAAAAGATTGAAATCATACACAACACTTTCTCAGATCATAAAGGAATGAAGTTGGAAATCAATAATAGATGGAGTGCCAGAAAATTCACAAATACGTGGAGGCTCAACAACACACTCTTAAACAACCAGTGGGTCAAAGAAGAAATTGCAAGAGAAATTAGTAAATACCTCGAGGCGAATGAAAATGAAAACACAACATATCAAAACCTATGGGATGCAGCAAAGGCAGTGCTAAGAGGGAAATTTATTGCCCTAAATGCCTATATCAGAAAAGAAGAAAAGGCAAAAATGCAGGAATTAACTGTCCACTTGGAAGAACTGGAGAAAGAACAGCAAACTAATCCCAAAGCAAGGAAAAGGAAAGAAATAACAAAGATTAGAGCAGAAATAAATGAAATTGAAAACATGAAAACAATAGAGAAAATCAATAAGACCAGAAGTTGGTTCTATGAGAAAATCAATAAGATTGATGGGCCCTTATCAAGATTGACAAAAAGAAGAAGAGAGAGGATGCAAATAAATAAGATCAGAAATGGAAGAGGAGACATAACCACTGACCTCACAGAAATAAAGGAGGTAATAACAGGATACTATGAACAACTTTACGCTAATAAATACAACAATTTAGATGAAATGGACGGGTTCCTGGAAAGACATGAACAACCAACTTTGACTCAAGAAGAAATAGATGACCTCGACAAACCAATCACAAGTAAAGAAATTGAATCAGTCATTCAAAAGCTTCCTAAAAAGAAAAGTTCAGGACCAGACGGCTTCACATGTGAATTTTATCAAACATTCCAGAAAGAATTAGTACCAACTCTCCTCAAACTCTTCAAAAAAATCGAAGTGGAGGGAAGCTACCTAATTCATTCTATGAAGCCAACATCACCCTCATACCAAAACCAGGCAAAGATATTACAAAAAAAGAAAACTACAGACCAATCTCTCTAATGAATATAGATGCAAAAATCCTCAACAAAATTCTAGCAAATTGTATCCAACAACACATTAAAAGAATTATACATCATGACCAAGTAGGATTCATCCCAGGTATGCAAGGATGGTTCAACATAAGAAAATCAATTAATGTAATACACCATATCAACAAATCAAAGCAGAAAAATCACATGATCATCTCAATTGATGCAGAGAAGGTATTTGACAAGATTCAACATCCTTTCCTGCTGAAAACACTTCAAAAGATAGGAATACAAGGGAACTTCCTTAAAATGATAGAGGGAATATATGAAAAACCCACAGCTAATATCATCCTCAATGGGGAAAAATTGAAAACTTTCCCCCTAAGATCAGGAACAAGACAAGGATGTCCACTATCACCACTATTATTCAACATTGTGTTGGAAGTTCTAGCCAGAGCAATTAGGCAAGAAAAAGAAATACAAGGCATCAAAATTGGAAAGGAAGAAGTAAAACTATCACTGTTTGCAGACGATATGATACTATACGTAGAAAACCCAGAAAAATCCACAACAAAATTACTAGAGCTAATAAATGAGTACAGCAAAGTAGCAGGCTACAAGATCAACATTCAAAAATCTGTAGCTTTTCTATACACTAGTAATGAACAAGCTGAGGCGGAAATCAAGAAACGAATCCCATTTACAATCGCAACTAAAAGAATAAAATACCTAGGAATAAATTTAACCAAAGAGACAAAAAACCTATATAAAGAAAACTACAAAAAATGGCTAAAAGAAATCACAGAAGACCTAAATAGGTGGAAGGGCATACTGTGTTCATGGATTGGAAGACTAAATATAATTAAGATGTCAATCCTACCTAAACTCATCTACAGATTCAATGCAATACCAATCAAAATCCCAACAACTTATTTTTCAGAATTAGAAAAACCAATAAGCAAATTTATCTGGAAGGGCAGGTTGCCCCGAATTGCTAAAAACATCTTGAGGAAAAAAGACGAAGCTGGAGGTCTAGCGATGCCGGACTTTAAGGCATATTATGAAGCCACAGTGGTCAAAACAGTATGGTATTGGCATAAAGATAGATATATCGACCAATGGAATTGAATAGAGTGCTCAGATATAGACCCTCTCATCTATGGACATTTGATCTTTGATAAGGCAGTCAAGCCAACTCACCTGGGACAGAACAGTCTCTTCAATAAACGGTGCCTAGAGAACTGGATATCCATAAGTAAAAGAATGAAAGAAGACCCGTATCTCACACCCTATACAAAAGTTAACTCAAAATGGATCAAAGATCTAAACATTAGGTCTAAGACCATAAAACAGTTAGAGGAAAATGTAGGGAGATATCTTATGAAACTTACAATTGGAGGCGGTTTTATGGACCTTAAACCTAAAGCAAGAGCACTGAAGAAAGAAATAAATAAATGGGAGCTCCTCAAAATTAAACACTTTTGTGCATCAAAGAACTTCATCAAGAAAGTAGAAAGACAGCCTACACAATGGGAGACAATATTTGGAAACGACATATCAGATAAAGGTCTAGTATCCAGAATTTATAAAGAGATTGTCCAACTCAACAACAAAAAGACAGCCAATCCAATTACAAAATGGGAAAAAGACTTGAACAGACACCTCTCAGAAGAGGAAATACAAATGGCCAAAAGGCACATGAAGAGATGCTCAATGTCCCTGGCCATTAGAGAAATGCAAATCAAAACCACAATGAGATATCATCTCACACCCACCAGAATGGCCATTATCAACAAAACAGAAAATGACAAGTGCTGGAGAGGATGTGGAGAAAGAGGCACACTTATCCACTGTTGGTGGGAATGTCAAAGGGTGCAACCACTGTGGAAGGCAGTTTGGCGGTTCCTCAAAAAGCTGAATATAGAATTGCCATATGACCCAGCAATACCATTGCTAGGTATCTACTCAAAGGACTTAAGGGCAAAGACACAAACGGACATTTGCACACCAATGTTTATAGCAGCGTTATTTACAATTGCAAAGAGATGGAAACAGCCAAAATGTCCATCAACAGACGAGTGGCTAAACAAACTGTGGTATATACATACGATGGAATATTATGCAGCTTTAAGACAGAATAAACTTATGAAGCATGTAATAACATGGATGGACCTAGAGAACATTATGCTGAGTGAGTCTAGCCAAAAACTAAAGGACAAATACTGTATGGTCCCACTGATGTGAACCGACATTCGAGAATAAACTTGGAATATGTCATTGGTAACAGAGACCAGCAAGGGTAAGATAATGGGTAATCTGAGCTGAAGGGATACAGACTGTGCAACAGGACTAGATACAAAAACTCAAAAATGGACAGCACAATAATACCTAATTGTAAAGTAATCATGTTAAAACACTGAATGAAGCTGCATCTGAGCTATAGGTTTTTGTTTTGTTTTGTTTTGTTTTGTTTTGATTTTACTATTATTACTTTTATTTTTTTCTCTATATTAACATTCTATATCTTTTTCGGTTATGTTGCTAGTTCTTCTAAACCAATGCAAATGTACTAAGAAATGATGATCATGCATCTATGTGATGATGTTAAGAATTAATGATTGCATGTGTAGAATGGTATGATCTCTAAATGTTGGGTTAATTTCTTTTTTTCCGTTAATTAAAAAAAAAAAAAAGAGAAGGGATAATTGGAGATGAAGGGATACAGACTGTACAACGGGACTGGATATAAAAACTCAGAAATGGACAGCACAATACTACCCAATTGTAATGCAATTATGTTAAAACACTGAATGAAGCTGCATGTGAGGTATAGGTTTTTTGTTTTTGTTTTTTTTGTTTTTTTTTTCTTTCTATTATTGTTTTAATTCTTATTCTGTTGTCTTTTTATTTCTTTTTCTAAATCGATGCAAATGTACTAAGAAATGATGAATATGCAACTATGTGATGTTATTAAGAATTACTGATTGTACATGTAGATTGGAATGATTTCTAATTGTTTTGTTAATTCTTTTTTTAATTAATAAAAAAAAAAAAACTGAATGAAGCTGCATCTGAGCTATAGGTTTTTGTTTGTTTGTTTGTCTGTGTCCTTTTTTTTTACTATTATTATTATTTTCATTTTTTTCTCTATATTAACATTCTATGTCTTTTTCTGTTGTTTTGCTAGTTCTTTTCCTAAATCGATGCAAATGTACTAAGAAATGATGATCATGCATCTATGTGATGATGTTAAGAATTACTGATTGCATATGTAGAATGGAATGATTTCTAAAAAATAAAAAATAAGGATTAAAACATACTTCAGCATGAGGAAGTAGATTCAGTTGTACTGTGAGCACAATAAAAATTCTGTTGCTTCCTGTGGAAAAAAAAAATGAGTATGACTGCTGAATCACTATATTAATATTCCTTCCAGCCTCCAGTGTTTGCAAACAGTTATAAGGAAAAATCTGAGTTGATGGAATGGTAGCCCATAACAAACTCTGGGATCTGCTCTGTAGTTACTTGTTGAAGTGTGCTTTGATAACTATTGTTTTTTTCTTTCTTTGCTTTGTATATATTATATTTTAAAATAAAAAAATTAAAAATAAAGATAATGGCCATGAATTTTCCAAAATAAGACATAAACCCAGAGATCCATGAGATGCTGCAAACCTCAAGGTAATAGGTTTAAAAGTACAGGCACTTCAGTATTGATAACCAAAGAAATAGAACATCCAAAAACAACCAGGAGGAAAAAAGGATTCTGGGTGACTCCCCATAAGCAATAGAAGCCAGAAAACAATAGAATGTCAACCCACAATTTCATACCTGGAAAAAACACTCCTTAAAAAATGAATTAAAAAGACTTTTGGGAAAAAGCTGAGACTGTCACAGGAGACTCATTCTAAGTATTGAAGGAAATTCTTCAATCTAAAACAAATTGTTCCAGATGGAATCCTAGGTCATTGGGAAGGAAACACATGCACCAGAAAGGTACAAAGTCAGGGAAAGTAAGAGCTGCTTCAGAGGAAGCAGCACGTCTGTGTAACCCAAGCTAAAAGAAAACAGGTCCAACACTGCAATCCCTGGAGAAGGTTGTTAAATTGCACAGTCAATAGCCCAGTTAGTAGAATTATTTTCCCTTCCAGAAATGGAAAATGCTATGACAAACCTCCAAAGGTCTCTTGGCCTAGGAGCCGAAAAGCTGTGCCTTTCAACACTAAGGGCATTGATCAAATACTTGGTATTTCCAAATGACTTTGGATCTTCCAAATGACAGGTGGAGCTGGCTGCACACTCAAGTCCCTACACGGGGCCCTTTCTGGGTTGCACACCGGTCTCGTGGCCATTGTTGGCCAGTTTTTATATTGGCTGAGATGATCCCAGGAGTGGGTCTGGATTTCCACACAGTTCCTCTGCAAACACTCTGGTTGGTTCTGACAACATAGGAAAAGAAAGTGAGTAAAGCAGAGACACTGGCACCAAAATCAAGCCTTGTCAGCGAAGCAGAGAAAGCAAGGACTTTCTGCAAACACGGTTAAAAAGATCATATAGGAAAGCAGCATAATACTTAAGAATTTTGCAGTGGACTTCTTAAGAAGCTTTGAATACATGATTGGCTTCTATTTACTATGACTACAACTCTGGCATTCTGTTAGTACTTTCTTTATTGAACTCCTTTGAGAAACAAGGAGATTTGGATCTGGTTCGAGTTCTGAAGATTAAGCACAATTCATAGCTCCCTCCACCAGGATCAATCACAGAGAGACCAGAAAATGCCAAGCTGGAGGTGGGGGTGGGGGCGGGAAAGCAAAACCGAAAAAGACTGAGAAGCCTCTAGGGTAAGGGCTCTCACCTGGAGCAGGAGGCAGCCTGGCTGTGAAGGATACACTAGGAAACAAGGCAGTTTGAATTCTGCTCTTGCCTCTTCCCCTATGACCTTGGGCCGGGACCTGCCCCGGGCCTGCAGCAACTCGCATCTCTGGGCCAAGTGTCTTTAGGAATAAAATCAGGACCCGGCGGAAACCTGGAGTTAAGGGAAAACAGGCAGGTGGGGAACTCTTGGGACATAAACTTCCCACCTCTGCCACCTAACCCCACAGCCCCAGGGCAGGTGAATTACAGTCTGATGCAGCTATTTTGTGGGGTTGAGGGTAATGATTAGAAGGTTTCCCAGCACCAGAGCTCCCCAGTCTAGAGCCCCTCTACCCCCGCCCCAGCTCAGCACATCCTGCGGGGACTAGAATCTGGCTTTTTTCCCCCTATAGGCATTGCTGGATAGTGGCCAACACCCTGAGGGAAAACGCGCTCAGTACAGAATGCGGCATTAGGAGTGCAACTATTTCAGGACCATTAACTTGATTACAGATTCCACCAGAGGTGGAAGTGTTACAACAGGTCAAGTTTTAAGGGGATTAGCAATATTAAAAGTTTGGCATCAAAATAAATTAAAATAAAGGGTACAAGTGATACGATAGAATTGATACAGCTAAGGAAGGAAACAGCTTACTCGAAGCATGGATTGAAGTCTCAGAAGGACAAAAGTCGATATGAAAAGAAAAGCTGAGATGAGGAAGATTGACATGCTACCATCCCAAGTAGGCACCATAGGCCCAGCTCCTCAGGTGGCACCTGAGAACGGATGGGAAGGCCCTGCCTGTCCCAGAGCGCCCTGCACAGCCTGGGGGTAGAGTGGCCTGCAGTCGTGGTCAGAGGCTCTGCACAGCACCCGGATCTCTGCACCATCTCTCACAACAGGGCCAGGCTTCTGTTACCTACAGGGGCGCTCTGAGCTTTTGTCTTCAGCTCCTTCCTGAGCCACAGGCCAAGCTGAACTCTGCTGCTGGGGCTGAGTCTTTATGACAATGGTGATTCAGGTGACACAGAGGCCGCTGGAGGGTCTTGTGCCTACCTGTCTACTGGTGACCCATTGCTTCAGAATGCTGATCCCTGTTCCAGAGCTCAGCCCTGCTCAAAGGAAGCCCTCAGTTCCACAACCCAGAATGTCAAGTGTGTGACTGCAGGTCTAGTGGCCTCCTCTGGGATCCTGCCTGTGACACCCCTCAGACAGCTGAGCCTCACCCTTCCAGCTGCTTTCCCCGCATTGTCCTGGACAGAGGCAGCCCTAAGCTGCAAGTAGGGCACAGGGACAGGAACCAGGGCTAAGACTCAGCCTCTTCCCCCCAGTTGAGCTTCCCCACCATCGGAGACTGCCCCAGGTCAAAAGCCAAGGCAGACCCAGGCCCCCTGAGGAAGCCCACTTGCCCAAAGCACCCAGGATGCAGCAGAGACTGGGCCCAGCAGCCAGCCTTCCCATCTCTGGGGTGCTGTTACAGTGGCACAGTCTGTCACCCACACCAGGCTTCCCTTCCTGTCCAGTCCAGCCCCTGTGTGAGTTTTCCTGTCTCTCTCCACTGCACACTTCATCGCTCAGGCCCTCTGTGCAGCTGGTCCCTCAGGATTTCTCATTCCCAGTCCTTTCTCCCCAGACGGCTGGGAAGACCCCAGATGGCTGCTCTGCTGAATGCAGTACCCACCCCATCTCGGCTGAGCAAGCATGGAGTGCCTACAAAGCCACAGGCTACAACCCTGAGTGCTGCTCAGTAGGTGCCTCCATGCTGAGGGCAGGGTATCCCCATCCCAAGCCCAGCGTCGGTCAGAGGGGCACAGCCAGTCACCAAGCCAGTTGTCTGCCCCACAGAGAGCAGCCGCCCTGCCCAGAGCAGGCACGTCACCGGAAGAGGCAGGGCTGTAGCTGCTGCCGCCCAGATGTCAAGGCCGGTGAGCTGAACCTTCAGCCAGGCCTTCGTCCCCCAGCAGTCATGGGGTCCACATGTTCCCTGGGTCACAGCTCTCCTAGAACCTGGAGGCCCCCAGACCCAGGACTCCTTGCCCAGTGGCCTCAGCCCAGGAGGTTTACTGGCCTCGCTCAGACAGATTGCCCCAGCCCCTCACTGGAGGCATGCTCTGGCCTGGAAGGTGGGTGGGGCATGTCCCCAAAAGTTCTGCTCAGTCTTGAAAGGGCCGCCGAGCAACTTCTGTCAGCTCAGGAGTGGAGCCCCGAGGGAAGGCCTTTATAGGGTCCTGAGCCTGTGCCTCATTCCTGAGCAGCCACTGTCAAACGCCAGTGTTTATAGAGTCACCAGGATGCCTTGGCAAACAACAGCACTGGCTGGGTCCCATGCCATAATTCTGACTCATAGGCTTGGGGTGAAAGCTGAGAATTTGCATTTCAAACAAGTTCCAAGGTGATATTTATGTTGCTTGACTAGGTCCACACGTTGAGAACCACTGTTCTAGAATCTTCAAAAGTTTAAAGGGCCTTTGCCACCTATTTTAATGACGGCAAGGATGGAATGCAGATTGTGGGAATAGGTTCAATATTTGGGGCTGATTCCTCAGGAATGGAGAAAGAAAATGGTCTACCTTGATTTTGAAGGTCTGAGTCCCCAAGACTTCAGTAAACCCCAAGGGAAACTGACAGCTCTTAGGTATATGAAGACAGTGCTGGGTGCTTGACAACCTTCCTACTTCTGGGCTTCCTCGAGCAGAGTCATTGCAGACAGAAGGAGGAAAGTAGAAGGGGAGGGGGTGGGACATTTGAGGAACAGTCCTGGGGGTTGGAGGAGCTGGGGTCTGGGCCCAGCCTGCCACTAGCTCCTGCCAGGACATGGGGTATGTGATTCTATTCTCAACTCAAAGTGCTGGCATTGGACCACATTGATTAAGTCCCTAGTCTGTGCCAGGCACTGTGTCAGGTGCTAGGATGTAGAGGTAGAGTGTCCCTTTGTCCGGAAGGAGCACATGTTGGGCGAGGGCAACAAGAGAAGGATTATCTCCAACCCCATGCTGGTAAATGCAGGGCTCTCCGGGGAGCCCCTCCAGCTGCTCTCTGAGGTTCCCTCCAGGCAGGGATTTGAAGAGAAGGAAAGGCATCCAGAGAAGGGGCACGTGGGCTACACAGCCCTGGAAAACAAGCACACCAGCTTTCAGAGGGATGGGGCAATACTTAGATACAGAAATCAGACTTTTACAGCCTTTCTCCCTCACCCCAGCTGTTCCGGTTCCTGGGCAGATAGATGGTGGGCCCACGGGAGTTCTATGGGACTCATTTTCATCGTTTACGTGGAACCTATAGTTTACTGTAAGCTCTTTATCTGCCCTACCATGTCGGTTAACATATGGATGCCCTGGCTCCACCCCAGGCCAATTTCAGCAGAATCTCTGAAGACAGTCCCAGATACCAGGAGGTCTCTCTGCAGACTGGTTGACAATCACTGGTCTAGATTAGGAGGAGAATCACTTCCAAAAAGAGGAGCGGGCCGTGTGCATTCCCAGCAGAGGTGAGGCAGTGCAGAGAGGGGCTCAGACGAGCACAGTGCCCAGCGCGACCACTGGAGAGTGGCGGGTGGCTAGCAAGGCCCAGACCCAGTAGGGAAAGGATCTTCCTTGCAAAACTGAGGGATTAGCCTTTTTCCATGGCCAATGGGGAGACACTGAAGGCCTCTGAGAAGGGACATAATATAATAAAAGCTGAGGACTGGTCACAGCAGCTTTTGTTTCCTCCTTCCTCTTCTCTCCCTCCTTGATTTTATGATTTGCCAGAAAGGAAAGAGTCTGGTCCTCAGGTACCCACTCCAGAGATGCAGCTTCAGGGGGGTTGTTGCTGAAGAAGTGAGGGAGAAGCAACACCTTAGCCAAGAGGTTAGGGAGGTGGCAACTGTCATTAGAAATTCCTGTGTGGCCTTGGGCTAGTTGGTTAGCCTCTCTGAGCTCCAGTGGTCAACTGTGAATCCTCCTGTCTACCCAGAAACAGTGTGCAGAAGCATGCTTCGAAACGGTGAAAGTGGGCCCCAGAAGCAAGGAGGTACTTGCGGTATATTTAGTATCCTTTGCAGAGCCCAGGTGGGGCAGGAGGTGCTGAGGGACAGGCAAACTGGATGATTGGATGAACATTTGAACAAGATTACTTCCTGTTAAAAGTCCCAAACCTGGTAAAATTATAAGGGTGAGTGGAACAAACATATCTATTTTTCATGACCCTGAGTGCAAATGTGAGAAGACGGTAGCAGGGGCGATATGTGGTAGCAAACAGATGAAATATTGATAGGAGCCAGACTAATACTGCAGGATGGACCAGGCTGCAGCTGTGGAAGCAGGGCCCTGGCTGCCCCTCATATGTGTGGCTTAGGTGGAAAGATCCAATTGCGCAGGTAGCTTTGAGGAGAACTACCTGAGAACCAAAGGGCTGAGGCACAAGGTGGGGTGGGAGAGGAGCAGGTAGGCAAGGGATTATGACGAGGAGTCTTGCTGTGTTTTGCTGTGTGACCTGGGCAAATGGTGGCACTTCTCTGGGCCTCATTAGTGTTGATTCACTGGCTCCATCCATTTAGGCCAGAGCTTAGCCCCTGGCTTGGGTTACATGTTGCATTGATTGATAGAGAGCCAAGGTGCTGTAATAAGTGATAAGATGAGCCTAAAATGAGTGAAGAGAAATAAAGGGTGATTTAAGTAGTAAGGCTCCCAGCCCTTCCCTAGGTGGCCCAGCCCCAGGACAGCCCAGCTGCTGGGGCCTGGCTGTCCTCAGCTAATACTCCATCCCCAGGGCGGGCTCACTGCTGATTGCAGAGCCAGAGAGCCAGCAGCCCCCAGAGGTGCCCCTCTGGTCAGGCCACAGATTGGTTTTCTCCCCCTTCTCTTGCCACCCCCTCCCTTTCCTCAGCCCCCACCCATTCCCTTCGCCATTCCTCAATTCTAAGCCTGGGAGCCTGGAAACCAGGAAACAAGTTGCAGTCTCAATGGCTTGTGTTTTTCTTTTTTAAAATTAGTTTTTAAATTATAAGGTCAAGCCAACAATCGAGTAGCACCCATCATGGGCCATCTTCCTTTAACGACTGCAACAACTGCAAGGTCCCCTAATGAGGACACCTGGGAAACAGGGTGGTAATTAAGAAGTTAGTCTTCCTTCATTTTTATTTTACATATACTTCTTTGAGTACCTAAGAGGAGCCAGACACGTCTATATATGTCATCTTCCTGAATTCTTACAAGTGTCTGGCCAAAGAGGTCTACTAACTCCCGCCCCCACCCCCCCCACCCCCCCTTCAGGAGAGGAAATGAGGCTTTGAGATCCAGAATCCCAATCCAGGGCTGATTTCCCCCCCTGAGCCGAGCTCCTCCCCAGCAACCCCAGGGTCACTGAGTAGTATGAAGCCAGAGGTGCCCCGCTGGCCAGCGGGTGGGGTTTGCTCGGCCCTATCCCCCATCAGGGTGGCTATGGGAAGCTCGGGAGAGGGTCACTCTCAAGCAACGTTGCTTTGTCCCAGCTCTGCAGAGGATGGGCAGGCTTCTCTGCACATCCCCCGCTCTTCCCACCCGTGGAGGTAAATCCCACAGCCACATACCAGAAACCCTCAAAAACCTACTTTGGGTCAGAAGAGCACAGTGAAGGGTTGAGATTTGGAGTCCCACACACTGAGGTTTGAACTGGGGCTTGGTGGTTGGCTGGATGACAGCCCTCGAAGATGTCAGCTCCTAATCCCTGGAAACTGTGCTACCTTGGATGACAAAACAGACTAGATGGATGTTATTAAATTAAGGATTTCACAGTGGGGAGATTGCCTGGATTATCCATGTGGAACCTAAATACAATCACAAGTGTCCTTAAAAGAGAGAGGCTGAGGGAGATGTGACACAGACCAAACAGGAGGAGGCAAGGTGGGCACAGAGGTAGAGATTGAAATGATGCGGCCATGAGCCAAGGAATGCTGGCAGCCACCAGAAGCTAGAGGAAGCAAGAAACAGATTCTTCCTAGAACCTCTAGAGGGAGTGTGAACTGCTGACTTCTTGATTTTGGCCCAGTGAAACTGATTTTGGATTTGTGGCCTCCAGAAATGTGAGAGAATACCATGCTTCTGGTACTTTATTATAGCAGCAATAGGAACCTAATACAGGTTTCCACACTCACTGACTGTGTGACCTTAGACAAGTGGTTTAACCTCTCTGAGCCTTGGTGTTTTCTTTCTCTGTTAAATATGGCTAATGCTACCTGGCAGATTTGCTGTGATGCTTAAACCAATATAATGAAATAACAAGATCAGTTGTGGAAGGCCCACCACTGATGTCAGTGTTGGTGGCATCAATTTGCCATAGATAGAATTAAACTATAGAGGGCTGACTTAGACCCTACCTGGCCTCATATTCAAAGTATGAAAGAGGCCGCATGCCCAGGTGGTCTAATTTTGGGGTCCTTCCAAAGAGTAAGCCCAGGGGCTGTGGCACACAGATTCTAGTGAGGCTAGGTTTACATGGTGCGCTGGTTTGAAAGGATGATGTATCCTAGAAAAGCCGTGTTTTAATCCTGATCCATCTTGTGGAGGCAGCCATTTCTTTTAATCCCTATTCAGTACTGTAGGTTAGAAACTTGACTTGATTATCTGCACAGAGATGTCACACGCCCAATTGTGGGTATTAATCTTTGATTAGAGGGGGAGTAACTCCACCCATTCCAGGTGGGTCTTGATTAGTATACTGGAATCCTTTAAAAGAGGAAGCATTTTGGAAGTGTCACAGAGCCCAAACAGCCAGAAACCTTTGGAGATGAAGAAGGAATATGCCCCTAGGGGAGCTTCATGAAAAAAGAGGCCTGGAGAGAAAGCTAACAGACATCGCCGTGTTTGCTGTGTGTCCTTCCAGTTGAGAGAGAGGCCCTGAACTTCATCAGTCCTCTTGAGCCAAGGTATCTTTCCCTGGATAACTTAGGGTGGACATTTCTATATCCTTGCTTTAATTTGGACATTTTTACAGCTTCAGAATGGTAAACTTGCAACTTAATAAATTCCCCTTTTTAAAAAGCCGTTCAGTTTCTGATATATCGTATTCCAGCAACTCACAAACTAGAACACATGGTGACCCTTCCTCCCCTTCTGGGGTCATCTCTAAACCCTCTCCTCCCCCACCCAAAACTGCCTGGCTTGTGACACTTGCTGAAAGCAGAGTCCCTAGACTCTGGCCACCACATCAGGAACTTTGTAACATTCCCACACTATCCATAGAGCTGGACGGCACCTTCACAACCACTCAGCCCAGTGCCCCTGGGTTACAGATGAGGTGAGGCTCAGAGAAGGGACATGACATGCTCAGAACCACACAACTCAGCTAAAACCAGGCAGAGCCAGGCCTGGAGCCAAGGTCCCTGGCTCCCAGTCCAAGGCTCCTGTGGGCACACTGTGCAGCCAGGTTTTTTTCTTCTGGGCAAAACAGAGAAAGCAACTAGTCTGTAGGCCAAACTAGTGGCCTATGGCTGTGTCAGCAACTCCCACCCTTACAGTGTTTTAATTTTTTTTAACCCACATTTAAAAATCAGGAGGCATTTCATACAAATACACATTCCCAATTCCTCTTGAATAGTGAATGTGGTAACACTAGACCCATGGGCCCATGGGGTATCATTTTCTATTTCCAAGTAATAGCCTCTGCTTTAGACAGGACACACACCTCCAGTTTTCCACACTCCCCACCACTCCCTATGAGTCACCTCCTGCCAGCTTCATTCATGTCCATTATGGCCCACCTTCTACAGGAAGTCCTTTGAGGGCAGCATCTATTTCTGTGTTCCCATCCCCAGCCCCCAAAGCTTTGCCCAGGTGCTGATGATTCGCTGACATTTGTCCTGTCTGTCTTGACTTACAAAGTGCTTTCCCAGCTTTCCAAAGGGCAACATCGTATCTGCTTCCCAAACCAGCATGAAGCCTGATGGAGAGGAGAACAGGCGAGGAAACTGATTAGCAAGAGGGATGATGAAGAGATTAGATCTAAAACTGGCCCTCCCTGGGATGGCCTTTGGGGGTGCTCCTTGCCTACTAGTTTGATGATTGGAATCAAGAGGCAGGAAATGGATTGGGTAGATGAGGCCGGCCCTGCCTGAAGCAGTCTTAGGCCTGGCTTGGCCACAAGGGACGGGTCTGGGTAGTGGGGCGGGTCTGGCCTCCCAGCCTTCCATCACCCCTCCTTGGCCTGAAAGCTCTTCTCTGGTCCTGCTGGCTCGGGCCCAGACCCAGTCCTGCGCACACTGGGAGTGAAATGGTTGTGCAGAGAGCTTTGGACCATGATAGCCTGTGCATTATTGATAGTTTACTGTACCCTGCAGGCCATAAATTATTGACAGGACCAAGGGAAGGGAAAGGTGGGGGCTGGAGCCAGAACATACAGAATGCATGTAAGGGGGAGGTGCGGGAGGGCTGGGGCAGGTAAAATTGTGGGCAAGTCACTATTCATGACACTGCCTGCTATGTGAGTGCTTTCCTCCTTCTCTTGTGCCCTCTCTATTTCCCCTCCACTTCCCCTTTCCCAGGTCATCCTCTCCCCCTTCTGCCCCAGCTCCTCCCTTCTCCTCTCCCTCACCATTCATCTTTGATGCCAGCCCTTCCTGGAGGGGGAGGTCTGGTTGAATCAAAGAGGCCTCAAGGATGACACCGAGTGCTCAGACTCCCAAGGGCTGGGAGAATAATTTCCCAGGTTAGTGGATGCAGGGAGGACAGCATGGGACAACCCTTTGCGTGGGGTGAAATGATAAGACCTGTTTCAGCCAGGTTAAGACTGAGGACACCATCATTTGCAGGTGGAGGTGGGGCAGGGGTTCCTTATCACAACAACAGCTCCCACACAGTGGGCACTTCCTATGGACCGGCCGCCACTTTGTGCGTTTTCACTGATTTATTCTCTGACGTACACATGCCTTAAGGCACTTGTCCAGGATGCAGCTAGTTAGTGGCAGATGCCGGACTCAGACTGAGTCATGCCCCATGCCAATGCCCTTAACTACCCTGCTGGATGCATGGGAAGTTGGCCCCAAGAGATTCAGAGGGGGGTTTATTTGCTTTTTGGCTTATCTCTATTTTCCAAGTTTTCTACAATAAATATGCATTAATTTTGTAATCAGAAAAAGCACACAACAAATTATTTTTTTAATAGCATCTCCCATCCCCACCCCAAATCTCCAGATGCCTCTAAACTCTCCCCTCCTTACCCTCTGGGAAACCCCAGCCTCATCCTCAAAGCAGGAAGGAAGAGGCAGAGCAGGCACAGACCCCACACATGCTCCCCTCTTGCAGGTAAGATGTCAGCATTGTGCCCCCTGCCCCTCTGTTACCTCGCTCCAGCTTCAGACCTCAGGGCAGGGCTCCGCCTGGCCTCTGCCAGGTCTGGCAACTTCTCCTTTGGCCTCTCGAGGACAGGGGCTCAGCACCAAGCCCTCCCCCGCCAACCAGGCCAGGACTGTGGGAGGGCCCCTCCGTAAGTCATTTCTGGCACTCCTGCTGCCTCCCAGGTTCCGCTGGATTCAGTCATATTCCCAGGCTGGAACCAGGGACGGTTCCAGGTAAGAGACTCTCGCTTGCCTCTCCATTCCTGGCTCTCCCGAAAGGAGGGACATCTGGGGTCAACCGATAACCACAGGCTCAACTACCTGCTTTCCCAGTGGGGTCAAAGGTGCAGCGACAGCCATGCTCTCTCCCAGGCCCCTCTGGGACGTGCAGAACCCACTCACCAGGCTGGACGCGGGGCGGCCAAGAGAGGACACTGCCCTGCTCGTGAAGCCAACAGGCCCAGGTGCACTTGAAGCATTGTTTGTGCTCACACACATGCACACACACACACACACGCACACCCTGAAATAACTCAAATGCCCACTGACTGAGAAAATGAGTGTCCATCCAGTCAATGGAGTACCAGGTAGGCCTTGAAAAGATGGGTGTAGATCTGCACGTGCCGCCCTAGGATGACACTGAAGTTATAATGTTAAATGGAAAAGGAAGTCGCACTCCAACACAAAGCACACTTTCATTTTTGTTTTTAAAAACAGACACTTGGCCATGTTTGTATAAGTGGGCATGTCTGTGTCATCTTAGATCTGACCAAGAAGTCCACCCGCCACTGTCGGGAGGCGGCTTGTCTGCAGTGCCCGGAAGGCAAAGGCCGGGAGGACACGACCCCATCTTGCTTTACGTAATCCAAAAAAGGAAGCGGCGAGATGATGAGATATGGGTTTTTTTCTATCCATAATAAATAAAGCTTTAAAAAATGAAACATGGGGGTGCAAGGGTAGTTCAGGGGTAGAATTCTTGTCTGTCATGCAGGAGACCCCAGTTCGGTTCTTGGCCCATGCACTGACCGAAAAAAAAAATCGACAAATGGTGCTGTAATAATGGGATCGTCATATAGAAAAAGAATGAAACGTGATCCCCACCATACAATATACACACAAAGAAAGAAAGATAGAAAGAAACATGGCGGGGCGGAGAGGGCATCCATCTCCCAGACTAGCAGCAATTGCCCTTAGACATGGAGTGTGCATGTGGGTGGTGAGTGAGCGCCCAGGGATTCCTGCCTCAGAGCAGTGTCACACCCTCAGGACGTGTCGGGCACACACGTGGCACCTGCTGGCCCATGGTCACTGGGACAGGTAGCTCCAGGCTTCTGTAGACTGAGCCTCAATTCGGGGAAGATTTCATTGTTCATTTAACAATCATGTCAGGCGCTTCCTCTGTGGCCACCTCCCCTTCCCAGATCCTTCCATCACGTTTCTACCCTGTGCCCTGAAGGACCCACTCGCTCCTGCTGGGAGACTAAGCAAGTCTAGGCTTTCCTTCAACATATCAAGCCCCTGACATGGGCTGGGCACTGTGCTAGGTGCTTCCGTTTCCCCATCTTGACAAGGTCACACAACTCTTTTCTGGGAGGATACGGTGGGATCAGCCAGGGCTCGCTGGACCTGTCCGATCTGCAAATGCAAACATAACGTACCTGTCTTGCTCTGCAAACTGCAGAAAGCCAGATTCAAGGGGGAGATATAGGCCAGCAGGAGCCAAGAGGATAGAGGGAGAGTGTGTTCTCTGGAGGTGTGTGGAGATACGGATACAGGTAGTGATTTGGGCTCAAAGGACAACACCCTTTTCAGGGTCAGTATGGGGCAAAAAGTCTCCCAAAGGGGGAGAAACTGAGGCACAGAGGGCAAGCAGTTTTTCTTCTGATGGGGAGGTGCTGACGGTGATAGGGCTCCCTAGGCCCCCGCAGCAATCAGGCCAGGGCAGAGCAAGGGCTCGGGGTGTGATCGGAGGCAGTCCCAGCTGTGCGGTGGATGAGGCAAGCTCACCCCGCTGTCCTCTCAGAGGTCACCATCTCTCAAGGAATGAGGGGACCCTATTTGGCAGATGGGAAAACTGAGGCCCAAGGAGGCTGGCTGCCCAGAATTAGAGTCAGGACAGCGGCTCTCCTGGGGTAACTACACCTTTGACTCTCGGTGAGCCGTGGTGCTCCTGGCCTGCCTGCCCATATCCCCTTGTCACTCCCCCCACTGCTCCTGAGTTCAGTCCCAAAGGGCGAGGGTAGGGGGCTGATCACCATAGCCTGGAAAGCTCCGGAGAAGTGGGTCATCGAGGGTAACGGTTGAGTCTTAGAGCGTCGTGGAAGCCGCCTCCCCCTTATCGGCCTCCCTGCGTGCCTCAGCCCCGCAGGAGGATCAGGGAGAAGGGGCTGTGGGAACTGATCTTGGAAAAACGAAGGTGGGGCTTGGTACCAGCCCTGCTGCCAACTTTCCACGTGGCTACAGATCAGTCCTCACAGGCTGTAGGGACCGGAAGTGACAGAGGGCACAGGGAGATTCAGAGACAGTCAGGGCTGGAGGGCTCGGCTCGTCCAACCCTCGAAACCGAGATGAGAGGTGGAAGTGCTGGCGGGGGCCCCTTCCAGGGCCTGGCAAGAGGTGGGGTCCGGAGAAGTGGGGCTGGAGGGCAGGGGTGGCGAGCTGGAGGCTGGCAGCAAATGGAAGATGCTAGTCTGTACCTTCAATATTCAGTCCAGCAGCCACCAGCCTCGTGTGGCTACTGAGCGCTGGCAACGTGCCCAGAGTGACTGAGGACCTGAAGTTTTGATTTTGTATAATTAAATTTAAAAACAATCAATTCATTTATTGGAAGACTTTTAGTATATGTGGAACAATGTGGGAATGTGAATCTATTTTTTGCTGTAAATTTAGGAAAGGTAAATATGGATCAACTCTTTCCAATGAAAATACAGGAACCAAGCTCATGAAAAAAAGAATGTAATGATGAGTAATAGTTTTTATATTGATTTCAGGTTGAAGTGATGATACGTGGAGCATACTGAGTTAGATAAGACACGTGAAAATTAATTAATTTCACCTTTTTCTTGTTAGTTTTTTTTTAAATCTTGTTAGTTTCTTAATGTAGCCACTAGACAATTTAAAATTACACATGTGGGGTGGTGCGACAGTGGCTCAGGGGCGGAGTTCTCGCCTGCCATGCCAGAGACCCGGGTTCGATTTCTGGTGCCTGCCCATGCAAAAAAGAAAAAAAAGAAAGAAGAAAGAAAATTAGATATGTGGCTCGCATTTTGTTTCTATTGGACAGCACCAAAGCCCTTAAAGCCTGGCCTAAATATAGCACTCAAATGTGCATAATCCGTTAATGACTGAGCTGTGAGTGCCTCTAGGGAGACTTTCATGCTCCCTAAAAAATAAATGAGCCCCCTTCTGTGTGCTCCCAGAGAACCCCAGGTTCAAGTCAATGTCTAGTTTTAAAAAAGCACTAGGATTCTAAAGCTGTAGGTGTATTTGATTCAAGATGCCTATTACTGAGGCGTCTAAGTCCAGGGTTCTGCTTGCAGGCTCTGGCACCCAGCTTTGGAATTTGGAACAAAATGGTGATTCTGATGGGCAGGGGGAGAGGTCAGGGGCTCCTTTTAGAGGACATGTTCAAAGGTCAGAGGAGCTACATGAGGAAGGAAGAGAAGTTCCTGAGGGGGACACAGGGGGCTGAGCAGGAGCTCTAAGAGGAGGAGGGTGATTGAGGAGAAGGGCAGGTGTGGAAGAGGTAAGAAGTCCATTCCTGGCTCTGGGGGCAGGTTCCTGACACCAGTGTGGGAAGTGGGGAGACAGAACAGTCCAGAAAGAAGTCCTGGGCCAGCAGGTAAAGCCTGGGTGCCCAGGCACCCAGGACACTTGTCTCCCCCCAGGGGGAGCCTTCCAGCTGGGCCTCTGCATCCTGACCTGGCACCCTCTCTCCTGCCCCAGCCGGGCGTGGGGGCAGCCCTGCTTACCTCCATGTGCCTCAGGCAGCCAAATCTGAAGCATGCACAGCAAGGGGAAATTGTGATGGGACATGGCGACGGGCACACTTTCTCCTAGAAAGAGAAGCACAGTTGTCCGGCATGGAGGCCTGGCATGGAGGGTGGACGCACGAGACCTGAGCCTGGTCCCACATCCTCTACACATCCCCTGCTCTACTGCCCTGGGCAAAGCTCCTGAGTGGCCCACTGAGCCTCATGCTCCATGCCCTTCCAGGGTAAACGGCCATATCCCACATCTGGAGGACACGTGGGACATGGAGGGAAGGTTCAGAGAAACCAGACACTGGGCCAGGGTATGGGAGGACCTGGTACTGCCCACGGGGGAAGAGGGGAAGGGAACCACCCCCTCCAGAGACAGGCTGGCTGCAGGGAGAGCCCAGGAGCTTGGACTTCAGGGTGGCTCCTGCCCTTTAGCATGTGTGAGTCCAGGGTAGGCTGGGGGTGAACTGCTGGGTGGGGGTGAACTGCTGGGTGGGGTGGGGTGCGATTTGATGACCTGTGAGTGGATGTGCAGGAACTGGCAAGGGAGGCGTGGAGATCTGTGTGCGAGACAGCGGAGTGTTAACAGCTCTTTGGGTCCGCCAGGCGGGTCCCTGACCCCAGAGGGCGGCATCAGGCCCCTTTCTTCTCTGCCCCTCCAGGCACCACTGCTCGGGCTTCACACTCACCCACCCAAGGTCTGCTGCCCTGGGTCCAGACGCCCACCCGACGTGAGCTCTGGACAGCTGACCCCCAGCAGTATCCCCTTCATGCCAGGGCACCTTCCCCGGAGCTGAGCCCCAGTGCCTCCTGTCCGACCTGCCGAGCTCCCAGCCACCGCAGGAGAGAACCTTCCTGCAGGGTCAGGGACAGTGAGCAGAGGGGACAGCTGAGCAGCCCGAGGAAGGAGGAGCCCAGCACATCTGCACAACAGCAGCAGACATGGACCAGGCGGGCCCGGGAGGAGGGGGCTGTGCAGGCTTATAGCGGGGTGAGGGCCGGGCCAGGGCAGGGCTACCAGTTCACGGCTCGGCACAGCCTGCTGGCCCTGGACCCTGACCTGGAGGGGACAGCCTTGGGGTCCTGCGGGGCCAGGGGCTGTCAGAGTCCTGGACCTCGGTTCTGGCGGAGGGGGACCCCTCCCACCCCACCCACTCACCCTGGCTGACAGCCTGACCCCCCGGGGTGTGTCTGCCCCCAGCGCCGGGCTCCCAACAGGCCGAGATGACCGCTGCCCCATCCAGATACTCACACACTGCTTTCTGGTGATTTTGAAGTTGTTCCTGAAGAGCAAACTGCCATTTTTCATACTGATTTCAACAGCGATGGACCTGAGCACAGAGAGGGCAGAGGGTGACAAGTAGGTCTCGCCCTGGGCTCCGGCCTTTGCCCACAGCCCTCCTAGGTGTACTGGCTTTGCCAATAAGGCCTCTGAGGCTGGTGGAGAGGGGAAACTAAGGCAGGTACCCTTTCACCTCCTGATGTCCTCAGGAGAGGTCAGCCACACGGATCCCTGACCACCTCCAGGGACCATCCAGTGGGGCAGGGATGGAGGGTGCCCTGGGTGCCCGGCCGAGGGTGTCTATATCCAGGACCCCTAAAGATCACCCACACTGCCCACCTGGTCTCCTGCCCATGAGGGTCCCCAGACTGGGGCACTTACTGTCCAGGTTCCTCCAGTTCTACTCCAGGGCAAGTTATTACTTTCTCTCGCACAATGATGGCTGTTTCATCTAAAAGAGAAATCACATGAGGAGCAAGTCAGAGCACCTGTCAGTCCTTCCACCCCTCACCTTCTGCCTGCCCTCGGCAAGCAGAGCTGACACTGACAGAAATAAATGTCAGCGTGAAAAGTGTTATGACAACAGTGAAAACAGGGAGGACAGAGAAAGGAGGTGAAGGGACAGCTACTTAGAGCAGATAACCTGTCCTTCCTTTTACAGGTACAATTTATCATTTAGAGAAATTAGGACTTTTGCATGTGAATTGATAGTGTCTGGGATTTGCTTCAAATAACCTGCAGCAGGGATGTCAATGACACCAGCTCAGCATGGCTGACAATTACTGGAAGCAGGTGAGGGGTGCTTCAAGTTCAGTAGATGAGTCTCACAACTTTTGCACATTGTTGAAGTGTCTATTAAAAATCAGGGCTCTCTGAGGAGGCGATGCCTGCTCTAGGCCTGAAAAGGTGAAGAAAACAGCAGGGAGAGATCAAAGGCAGGAAAGTTCCAGGCTGTGGGTGTGGCATGTGCCAAGGTCCTGAGGTCCTAAGTGGCTGTGTTTGTGCAGGAAGGCAGAAAGCAAGCGTGGATGGGAAGTTTGGGTCTTATTCTCAGGACAGTGAATCTGTCCGGGGCTGACAGATTCTGGATGTGGCCTGGATATAAAGGCAGCAGGACTTTGGTGGCTGGATGTGGGGCAGAAGCAAAGAGGAATCGGGGGATGTCCAGGTTTGTGACCAGAGGACTGAGAGGATGGTGGTGTCCTTTCCTGTGGGGGGAAGACTGAGATGGGGATTTTGGGTGGTTGGGTTTGGCTTTTGCTTTTATTTCTTTGTGGATTTGGGAGTTGAGACACACGAGGCTCTGAACAGTCCCATAATTTGTGGGGTGGAACCTGCTGGGTCCACAACCCACACCTGTTCATAAGCCCCTGAACTGGGGTAAAGGGACAAGCACAAACCTGCTTTCCTGCGCAGATGTGGCTCCCAGCGCTCTGCTCCCGTCCCCTGCTTCCCTGGCAGCTGGGACGACTGGTCTCGGAGGCCTCAGAGTTCTGCCCTCCAGGATTCCAGAGGCCGGTGGGTGCCCAGGCCCCCCCAAAGCTGGAGGAGCAACAACCTCTGCTTCCCAGAGCCCGGGCCCACTGCTCCGCCCTAGGCATGAGGGTGAGCCGACGCTGTCCACCTGTCTGTCTGCAGAGGGAGGCCAGGTCTCCCATTGCCGTGCAACCCACAAAGGATGCGAGCAGAGCAGATGGGAGCCGCGCTGCCTGCTGCAGGAGAAGGGCCCGTTTGCAGGGTCGTGCCACCCCTCCACAGGTGCTCTCAGGGGACATTGTCCCCAAGGAGAGGGAATGTAAAGGGGGTTCTCTTAAAATGGTTTTTAAAATAGGCTTGTTTAAAAATGCTCACTGATTTCGGTGGGGGTGGTGTCCAGGTGTTACTTCCTGGGCATTTAACCTTTAAATCACAGACCAGAAGTGAAATAGAATTCTCCAGTTATAACCCTGAACCCTTCATGTTTTATAGTCTCCTTTTAACTTTGGGGGTGTCTTCTAGGAACTAATAAGTCTCTTTGGGGATATTTTTGTGGGACACGACAATTTCTTTAATTCCAGTTCAGTTTCCTTTTCTTCTGTCAAAGTTGACAAAAATACTTGAGCAACAATTCTGGGGTGGGGCCCAGACCCCCCCCACCCCGCCCTCCGGGGATCTGGACGCATTTCCGGGGCAGTTGGGGGGCTCCACCTGCCCCTGGACCTGGCTTCTCAGTTAATAGAAGCCGCCCTCCTTATCCGCAGTGCCCAGGGCCACATCCAGCTTGGCCGACTCTGGCTGGGAGCCCTTGGACAGACCGCTCCATTCCCGGCCCCGTTTCCCGACCCACACACAGCAGTCCCCAGGGGGCGGCTGTGAGGTTTCTAGAGACAGTGTCTCCAGCACTGAGCCTCACCGCCGTGGGGAGTCCTCCGATTGGTTCTGGTCAGTATTAATGGGGCGCTAGGTCCCCAGGCCACTCTGAGAAAGTGCAGGGGAAGGGGAAGGTCAGTCCCTGAGGCCATCACTCACGCTGCAGGGTGGAGGGCCAGCGGTGCTCCCAGAGAGCAGCAGAGATGCCCAGAAGTGCTAGGAGAGGGGAGCTGTTCTGGGTTGACCAGATGGCCGCATTGAACAGAAAGCTCTCAAGGGAGCAAAGGAGGCAGCTGGGGAGGTGAGGAGGGGGCAGGAGGCCCACCGGTCCCCGGGCTCAGTAGAAGTCCACCCCCACACCTCAGCTCAGAGGCGCCTCCTGCCTGGACCTTCAGCCTCCTAAGGCCCCTCACCGTCCACAGGGCCTGCCTCATGCCTGAGGACTTCCAACTCACAGGTTTCCCCTTAAATTTTCACACAATTATTAAGACCTTGTGTGCACATCATGATCTATATACATGATCTTGCTTAGTTAGTGCAACAACTCCCAGGCCCATTTTACAGGCAAGAAAACAGAGGCTCAGAAGGGAAGGCTCAATGGGATCTGAGCCTCTGATTCTGAAGCCCAGGCCTGGCAGGGTCTCCTTCCCTCAATTCAGGACAAACAGACCTTTCTCGGACCTGCTACTAACCAGGCAAGGCACAGAGCCCCGGGCTGGCTGCCGACGATTCCCACCAGCCAGCGCGCTGCACATCTGTCCTCGGCTCTTGGGGACGACGCCCGGTGAGGGCAGCCCAGCCCCTGCACCCACCTCGGCCGACAGCTCAGCCCTGCTCCCACACGCTCACTGGAGTTTGCAGACTCCCCACTTCACAGATGAGGTGAGGGGCGGCCAGTCCCCCCAGCCTGGCCTGTCCCCCACTTGCCGTGTTGCTTCCAACTGCACTGCACCTACAGCGAGTGTTCGGCAAGGGCTGGGAAGATGTGGCTGCCTCAGAAGCAACGCAGCCCTGCGTGGGGTGGTTTGAGATTCAGAGGCATCGAAGTTGGAATTACCTGAAAAACTGTTGTCACTGAACTTGAACTGGCAAATAACCAATTTCTTGTCCTGTGCATTCAGGAAGCCACTTCCTCTAAGCACCACTTGGTATTCCTCTGCAAGGACAAGGCACAGGCTTGTGAGGAGGACCCGGGCTGTGCTCCGTCTGGCCTGGCCGTTCAGGGTGGGGCATCCCCAGAGGATGTTCAAGGGGCTCAGGAAGGAAGCAGCTGTGTGGGAACCACCCCTGTGCGTCCTGGCTGAGAGGGGGCTGGGCTGGCCTCGTGTTGGGGAGAGGGGGTCCCTGAAACATGCCTGGCTTGGCCCCTCACTAGGGGCAGGCTCAGCCAGGGGTTTCTGGCCCTGAAATCTCACAGCGGTCCCTATAGTCAGAGGGTATAGCAGTGGGCTCAGCCAGGCCTTGGCTTACAGGTGAGAAAGGAGCTGACTGAGCACACCCCAGGCACCCCTGTCTCACGCCTGAGCTGGGCACCCAGGCCTGGAGGTCCATGGGGCTTCTGATCACTTAGGCGGCTATTCCTTCTCTCTGTGCTTTTGGTGCCCAGTGCAGCCTGGAGGCACCTTGCACGCTGCTCAGAAAATCCGGCATGGAAGGGGCGGCTCTGTCTTAGCTGTGGCTCAGAACTGGGTTGACGTGTCAGCCCCTGTCTCCTTCTGGCCCACCAGGCCCCAGTTGGCCCACACTGGGGCTCAGTGGACACTTCCTTGACCCAGTGTGGGAAGGACTGAGATACTGAGGGCTTATTCAGGGCAGAGCCCCTGGCCAGGTGGCTTGGTAGGTGGGGGGCTCCTGGACTTTTCAACCCAGAGGCAAACATTACAGCAGACACGGGGAGGGCAGCTGGTCCCTCAGGGAGTTCTCTGGTGTTCCAGGCTGGTCTGTCCACCTGAACCCCATTCCTTCCCCAGCGCTGCCTCCTGACCCAGGCCAGGTAATTCCAGCCCCAGCACTTGTGGGGTCCCAGGGAAGAGAACTGAGGGGCATTTCTTCTAAGAACTGGCCTGACTTTGGATCTGACAGTTCCAGTTCCAGCTGCCTCCCATCCTCCTGCCTCTCCCTTCCATCCATCCAGGGCAGAGCTTGTAAATTCAAGGTTTTAAAGGACAGAGGCATTCTTGGTCCTTGGGCCAAAACTGGCCTGCTTATTGTTCTGTTAGGTTTGAAGTCTTTTCAAAATACAGGGGCCCAACTCTAACAAATTGGACATTTAATCTAATAATCCCGATTTCTGGATTTTGTGGGAAATGGAAACATGCGGCCCCAGCAGTTTGCATTTCTGCATGTTGGCCATTGCTGAGAGAGGAGGCTGCTGTATGGGTAGATGCTGCACTGCAGGGCCTGCCTTCACCCCGTGTGCTGGTTTGAAAGGAAGCATGTCCCCTAAGAAAAGCCATGTTTTAATATAAATCCCATTTCTTAAAGGTAGAATAATCCCTATTCAATACTGTATATTTGAAACTGTAATGAGATCATCTCCCTGGTTGATGTGATTTAGTCAAGAATGGTTGTTAAACTGGATTAGGGGATGACGTGTCTCCACCCATTTGAGTGGGTCTTGATTAGTTTCTGAAGTCCTATAAAAGAGGAAACATTTTGGAGAATGAGAGATTCAGAGAGATTCAGAGAGAGCAACACTACAAAGCAGAGAGTCCACCAGCCAGTGACCTTTGGAGATGAAGAAGGAAGACACCTCCCGGGGAGCTTCATGAAACAGGAAGCCAGGAGAGAAAGCTAGCAGATGACGCCGTGTTCGCCATGTGCCCTTCCAGCTGAGAGAGAAGCCCTGACTGTGTTCGCCATGTGCCTTCTCACTTGAGAGAGAAACCCTGAACTTCATCAGCTTCTTGAACCAAGGTATCTTTACCTGGATGCCTTTAATTGGACATTTCTATAGACTTGTTTTAATTGGGACATTTTCTCGGCCTTAGAACTGTAAACTAGCAACTCATTAAATTCCCCTTGTTAAAAGCCATTCCGTTTCTGGTATATTGCATTCCAGCAGCTAGTAAACTAGAACACCAGGTGAATCCTCAGCTCTTACCTCCCACACAAGCAGTGATAGGGTCCACAGATTTAAGTTCAATACAGCTCCTTTCTGCAAGTTGGAATATAGAGTAGGGCAGGAGGGGCAGGGGGAGTGAACAATGGGGAGATATATCAGAAGCCCCTTCTTACTTGCAGCTTCTCACACACCCCCCCCCCCATATCCAGCACCCACTCATCCTGTCAGTGATGCTTGTCAGGGCGCTTGTCATTACACTAGGAGTGATGGTGGCTCTCTCTTTTTTTAATTGGACTTTTTTTAAAAGCAGTTTTATTACCTTTTTTAAACTGTTTTTAATTTAAAAAAATTAACAAACAAAACATTAAGATATCATTCCATTCTACATATACAATCAGTAATTCTTAATATCATCACATAGTTGCATATTCATCATTTCTTAGAACATTTGCATTGATTTAGAAAAAGAAATAAAAAGACGACAGAAAAAGAAATAAAACGATAACAGAGAAAAAAAAGATTATACATATCATACCCCTTACCCCTCGCTTGGCTCTCTTTTTGAACAACAGCTTATTATTATTATTATTATTTTGTAGGCTATCCATAAGAATTAGAACGAAGAGAGTATATATTTAACTTTTGCAGTTTGGAAGTTGCTTTTTTTTTTTTCCTTGAGGTTCAGTGTCGCATTTTTTATGTTTCTGTGTTGAGGTATGTTAACTGTTTACTTTCACTAACATCACTTATATGTTCTGAACAGTTTGCTTGTTCCCAAATCCAGTGTATTTTAAAAAATTGCATTTTTTGTACCTTGCCCATAAATGTGGCAGATCTGACAACGGCAGTGGATTGCAGGAGGCTGATGCTTGAAGGTTCTCCACGTTTGTGGTGAATACAATTGTTTTTGTTTAAAACCAAAAATCTCAGAGTTGAATCTGAAAAATGCATGTCCAAGTGAGTATCCTTGCAGATGAGAAGTCAGGCTGCTCCTTATAATGCAGAGATGAAGAAAAGCCAGAGGTAGTCTGTGGGGGAGGTGAGGGCTGCCGGGAGGAAAGGCTTCTGCATGCTGTGTTGTGGTTTCACTGCCACAGGCCTCAGATGACACTCCCCCAGCCCCCCACCCCAGGTGCCAAGTGTGCCTTCACTCTTTGGCCGTCGGTGGACAGGGCAGGGGGAACAAAGGATTTCAGGGTCTCAGTGGATGGAGGAAAAGAGCCTTCCTGGCCCAGAAGACCTCTTTCTGGAAGGATTTGGTGATCAGACCTTCCTGAAGAGTTTGGGTGGGGCTGGAGGTGTTGCTCCAAACTAAGACTCACAAGTCGTGTACACTGAGGTACCTCACTCATCCCCCTCACCCCAGAAAGATAATGCATTTTTTTCACCAGTCCCTTTATTTCTGTTGCTTCTCTATGCACATACAAACCAAGTCAAATGTGAATTCCCACCTCGCCCCTTCTCACCGTGATGGGAGAAATCAGCCTTCTGCATTTTAATTTTTTCACATAACACAAAACACCAAAATGCTGGTGGTGTCTTTTGTGCTGGGAACACGGTCACTACCGTCTTGGCCGTGATAGCTGAGGCCAGAAGTGCAGCCAGCCACCGGGCCGGTGGTCCAGGGTGGGGAGAATGCGGTCCCCATCTAATGGGACCCTGCTTTTGGCAAAGGAGGGGCCGGAAAATGCGGCACAGCCCTCAGAGCAGAGGTGGCTGGGAGGGCACCCCTGGTGCGGCGCTCACTACTCGCATAGCCCGGTTTTCATAGGCAACTGGGAACAGAGAATGATTTTTCATTTTGTTTTAAATGCAACATTTTTTTAAAAACTGATATCATACAAATGATTTCTTTATTGAGCTGTCAAAAAAATAAAATAACATTTTCTTTTGCTTTCAGAGTTTCACTGCAGCTATTTTTTCTTTTTTTTAATTGATTTTGTATTATCGAACCAAAACAATGTACAAACATGAATCTTCTTAACAGTCATTCCGTGTATGATGTACAATCAGTGGCTCACAATATCATCACATAGTAGTATATTCACCACTCTGATAATTTTTTTTAGAACGTTTACATCACTCCAGAAAAAGAAATAAAAAGAAAAAACTCATGCACACCATACCCCTCCCTCTCATTGACCACTAATATTTCCATCTACTCAATAGTAAATGCAGCATTTTTAAAGATATTTTATGTTGAGCCCAGTTCGAATTCCTCCTTTATGCCACACCGCGGGGCCGGGGGTGAGGGATAAGACTCATCCCTGGCTTTGGGGCTCGCATTGATAATTTCCGTACATAGAAGGGGACGTGCACGCATGCCCCAGCGTTATGGGAGGCCGGGGGCTTTCTCCTTGAATTCGACAGAGAAGAGTCTCGCTGCTGAGCCGATGTTCTCAGCCTCTGGCGAGTGGGGCATTGGCAAATTTATGCTCATCTATCATGCCAGCACATTAGGTCCTGTCAGAAGAGCTGCTGAGGGAGAGAAACTGAAGGGACCCCATGCCGCAGAATCCATTTTATATGTCAAGTTTTATTTTCTGAGACCTGACATTACTATGTGCCATATATACTGGGCAACTTTCATATACTATATATTTGAAATTCCCCATGGTTCAACAACAATAACAAAATGAATGGTCAGCATTCATTTGTAGCATTCTTTCATTCAAAAAAAAATTCTTTTCTTAATGAAAATAGGACCAGACCTTGTTATTTTAAACGAACAGAACATTATCTTGATATACATATTATCAAGGCAGATATCCAAACCTTGACTTGAGATTGCATACTTGGAAGCACATATTTGAGAGTAAAATAAATTCTCGACTACAACAACTTCCATTTAAAAAAAATGAAACCATCTTTCTAATTGCAAATGGTTAACACAGGCACATGGCAAAAAAAAAAAAAAATTCAAGCAGTGTAGCAGAGTTTGAAATGTTTAAAAGTAAAAGACGCCATGTGAGCCATCTGGTGAGTCCCACCTGCCCCCGGGATCACCCAGCAGCACCAGTGACAGCGAAACCCCCACCTCCACCCCGACCCCGCTGGGGGAAGGGGGGATGTCAGCCGCAGAGCCACAGCGTGGGCCAGCGAAAACTGCGCAGCGTGCGGCCGGTCGAATCTTGAAGTCCACCTGCCAATTTACAGCACGTTTAGGGAAGAGAAGAAAGAGACACCAAAGATACTGTCAAGAAAGGATCAGGCAAATCTAAACTGTGGGCTGTTTTAACAACACAGTGACCCACACTCTTCAATGATGTGCATTTAAAAAAAAGAAGAAGGTGTGTGTAGAGGGGAGGGGAGGATCTTTAGAGTAAAAAAAAAAAGGTTATTAGAGAAGACATTTGGGAAACAATAGAGGAAATTTGAATATGGACCATATTCAGCGTTACTGGGGAATTATTAGTTTAGGGTGCTGTAGGAATTTGGTACAGGAATCTGCCATGCAATGCATGCTCAACTTTTCAGAAGTGCACTGGATAATGTCATTTCCTTTGAGACGGCTCAGCCAAAAGTATCAACATGACTCTGGGGCACAATGTCATTGGTTTTAGATTGAGGTGGTGGGTATTTAAGTTTTCATTACAGAAAAATTTAGGGTGGACTCTGAACTTTTTTTATATCAAAGCTCAGAAGAGTCTATATTGTGGCTCCCTCCCCAGTTCTGCTCCCTTGAAGTAATCACTGTTATAGTTGTATGTCTACACAAGCAAAAACAAATAAACAAAAAAGGAAACAGACCTCCCTCCGCTTTTTTTTGCCCTACCAAAATCAGAATTACCTACTTGCTATTTCTTCCCCACCCAACACCAGGGAGATTTTGTGTGCGTCAGAATGCATGTGTCTGCCCCATTCTTTTAAACAGCTGCACACACACTACTTATTTGGATGAACGTGTCATCATTTATTTAAGCAGCTCTATATTAGTGGAGTAGCTTTTCTATAGCTTTTTCTGCTAGAAGTAGCGTCATCTAGTTTTATTCTCAACAGAACCGTGGAGAATGAGCCCCGTGGAAATGCACCCGGTTGCTTGACCAAAGGCACAGCCAAGTAAGAGACAACCTAAAGAAGAGACTAGCTTTGAAGCCAGCATCGTAGACCCCTCGCCAGCCAGAAACCCCAGGCTCCTCCTGTTACACCCTGCTGCCAAACAGGTCTCATAAAACCTTTACCTCTCCAGCATTCCCCCTTTTTGAACTGTTTATCTTTAGCCTCTCAGGGACTGATCAGTCACCTTGTGTGCAATTCTGGGACACCTGAACAGGAATCAAGAGTGCCTCGATGCCCCTTTGGATTTGCTCACAATGGATGAGTCATTTTGAGCCTTTAATTATCTCTTCAATTCTTATTTTCTCTTTCTATAAATGGAGCTGCTACTTCCATACAACCAATAAGATAATGAATGGCTGGCTGGAGGATGAAGAACAAACAGGGACCGCTGCCCTGGGAAGCCAAGCATCCCTGTTGCTGCCGTCAACGGAAAACAGACCCCTTCCAGCTCACCGCTCTATTTCTAATTCAGGGGCCCTGCAGGCGTGACTGGTAGAGTCCTGTGTCTGCACTCTAGCTGCAAGGGAGTCTGGGAAAGCAAATTGGGGCTGCCAGCTTGGAGAGGCAGGACCTATTCACATGGGAAATTTTCTAAATGGAGGGAGCATGCTCAAAAGATGCTGGGCAGCTTCAAACATAACAAAGGTACACCACAAGTCTAAATGTACCCACAGAAGAGAAAGAAACAATGGTGCCTTCATAACAGAGTATCATGTGACAGTCTTATAAGCCTGTTTTGAAGAACATTTAATAGCATGGAAAATGCTCACAACATATGAAAAGATACACAAGACCATATTTCCAGGATGGCCTCAAATTTTTTCAAGTACGCAGAGAGGAAAATGGCCTTGAAGTTAAGGCAGGAGTCTATTCAGGTTCTCTGAGAAGCAGATGCTAGATGGGATTACACATAAAAGAGGTTTATTGGGAGAGAAGTCTGCAAATGATAAAGGAGGGAGCAGGAGGCAGCCAGGATGCCTTGTGACTGCAGGTGGGTCTGGGTCCCGCAAAGTGAGAGAAGCAAGGGGGTACTGAATGGAAAGCCTCAGGCTGCAGCGCAGTTCTGAGAAAATCTCAACCAGGCCGACAAAGACGCCCCCAGCAGAAATGGCTCTTTTGAAGAGCCCACATTTGGCAGGCGTGTGCTGGCATGCTACCACCTCTGCATGCCCAGTCATTGCCTGGACACAGCCCCGGTCAAGTGTCTCCTTGGGGTTCCTGGGGAATGGGGGTGCTGCAGTCATTGGATGCAGTCATGATATGGGGGGCTCCGTTGCCTTGAAGTGGCACCTCCTCATGTCCACTAAGGCATGTCGGGGACACGGGGGTGGGACCAGGGCAGTGGTTTTCAAGCTGTGCTGTTTTGCACACACGAAGTATCTTATACACAACATTGGTTACCGCAACTGCCCAAGTAGCCCATTTGCTGCTCTTTGAGTCCTTTATCACTGGGAAAAATTGCATGCACGTGCCATGTACGGAAATTACCAGTGTACAGCCAACAAATCATAAAGTGAGCGTCTCATAACTGGCATTTGGGTCAAGAGCTAAGGCGGGGAGCCTTAGCAGAATTGCTTCCTTTCTTCCCGTAATGGATTTACCACCGCAGTATCTACTCTCTTTCTCCATCCATCACTTTTTAAGATTCAGTTTGTAACTGAAAATTTGCCTTAAGGCAGGGTTGGAGAGGGGGGTGGGGGTAGGAGAGCGTGGATGCCAAAAACATTAAAGCTCTTTTCGTCTTTAAGGATTCAAAGCTTTGGTGCTTTAGAAACGTCAGGGTTAGTTATCTGGAAAACCAGCCCTCTCATGATCTTGATTTTCATTAACTCAGTTTTTGCCTTCCCATGGTAACCCGTCTCTGGGGAGGGTTTCTTCTGTCAGGCATACTCCAAAACCCCTGACTGTGGGCTTTACTCAGAGCCCTCTTAGAATAAGCCAGATCCTAAAATGTCAGTGCTTAAAGAAAGGAAAACTGGAGATTATCTCATCCCAGCCTCCCAAAGTCAGGACAAGGAAAATGAGACTTACAGAGATAAAGGGAATTGGCTCACGGACAGTCTCAGAGCCCTTTGCAGAGCACTTCTGTGCCTGTGTGGGAGACTCAGCCTCCCCGACACCCAGACTGCCTGCAGGGTTTGTAGGATGCAGCCTCCCTACCCCTCATCACATTTCTACCATTTTCTACCTCCCTTAACAGAGGTTTAAGGGAGGGCGTAAGGGTGAGTTTCTCTGGCTACCCGGCGTTGAAGCACAACACATCATCAGAGATTCTCAACAACTGCAGGGGGGAGGCCCTCAGGAAGCACTGGTAACAATAACAGTTATATGGCCCTTACTATGTGCTGGGTACTTTCCTAAGTACTTGACATAGGTTAGCTTAGTCTTCATTCCAACCCTATTTGTGTAAGTACTGGTAACCCATTTACAGACAGGGAGACTGAGGCACAGAGAAGTAACTTGCCTAAGGTCATACAGCTAATCAGTGGCAGCGCCAGAGTCTACGCTTCCAAATGTCCCCCCAGAACACCTGTCCCCCCAAGCCAGGCCTGGATGACCATGCCAAGCCCAGGAGGGGGACAAGTGTCTGAAGAGCCGGCAGGTGTGCCGACCCAGCAAGGAAGTGGGCATGGGAGGATAGAGGAAACTGACCGGGGCATGGAGCCCCTCCCTCGAGCTTGGCCAGCCTTCAGTGAGGCCAAGCAGGAGACATCCTCCAGGGCAGGAAACTGCCTTTCCAGCTTCTGTTGGCCCTGCCCAGGGGGCAGTAGGGACCTCGGGGTGCTCTCTGGGTGGTCTGGCTGGTGCCACGGCTGCAGGCCTGAGACAGCCAGCCTTGCCTGTGTCCACCTCCACCATGGGGGCATGAGAGGCCAAGGGGGAAGGGCCACCCTGTACTCGGAGGGCAAAGGGCCACCCTGTACTCCAAGGGCAAAGGGTCACCCTGTACTCCACACACACTGCTTATTGTGGCCCCATTGGTGGCCTGCAGACAGGGCCATCTGCTACTTCTGTACAGCATAATGGCCAGCCATGGACCCTGAGCAGGGAGAAGTGCTCTTGTCCTCAAGAATAGGATGGTGTTCTTGATGGTTCAGATGCCTGCGTCGGTCTCAAGGGGCTACTGTGATCCTCCTTACGCACAGCTGCTCTGTCTTGGCCTCTAGGCTCGCTGGCCAGGCCAGGCCAGGCACCTACTCTTGAACTCTCCCTGGGAGCATTTGTCTGTGGAGGCCTAAGGCTTAAGAACAAACAGGGGTGGGAGGTGCACAGAAACACTCCCTCCCCCGAGCTGGGAGCTTGGTCCAAGGCCTTTTATCCATGCACAGGGCAGAGCAGCCCCTCGTCCCCCGCTGATGCAACTAGGACGGGCTTCTCTACATAGTCTCCTGGAAGTGCAGGGCTCTGGCTCAGGCTCCCACCTGCATGCACACAGATGCAGCAGGACCCTTGAAAATGGCAGCTTTGTTGGTGAAACATTAAAAAAAATCTACTCCCCCAGGCAAACCAGTACTATATAAATGTATATATATGTATACATTTTTAACACTTCGTGCAGCTTAAATTCGTGTATCAATGACAGCTGAAAACCCATGGCCATGGTGCAGGTTCTCTTGCTTTTCCTCTGCCGGGAGGCCAGGGGTCGATACAAGGCTGAGCAACCTCTAGGGATTCTGGATAACTTAAGTGGAATAGGGACTCCCCGGGAGAGACCCTGGGCCTGCCCAGGAATCCGGGAAGCAGAAGGTCGAGAGCAAGTTTAAATGCAAACAGTGCAAGCCGTGTGCGTGAAGCCGGCCATGGTGCTCGCTCAGAGGTGGGACGTGGGCAAACCCCTGAGCCCCCCTGGCTGTCCCCAGTGGGCTGACCATGGCTCGGCCTGACAGCAAACCCCTAGGACCCATCCAGAGCCACTTCAGAGGCGTGTGGTCACTGACTTCAAGTACCTAAAGGGTCATCAGGACCTGGCCAGGAGAGGGGAGTTCCCGGAGGCAGGTGTCCGCTGTGGATGGGGAGGAGCTGGCCGGCCACCGCCCCCGTTGCACCGCGTGCCCAGGCTGGCCGGCACAACTTCCTACACAGCCCCCCAGGACTGACGCCTGGCTTAAGCGGTGGCAGCCTTAAGCGGTCCGGAGGAATCAGAAGGACCCCCGGGCCTTTCCCAGATGTCCCTTGTTGGCTCTTTTCATCAGGTGGCAGCCCCTCAACCTGGGCTGCTCCTTGAGCCACGCAGCCCTGGCCCCCCAGCGCAGGACTGCTTCCGGCAAAGAGAACTGGAATGAGGCAGAGTCCACTCTTGCCCCCTGAAACTGACTCCTGGAAATGTATTTTTGGGTCCACCGAGGTGAGCAGTACCGGAGTGGGTGGATACCATGGCCGATTAAAGCCTACTTGATAACACTATCAACTTAGATGGACTTCTCTATGAAGTCTCAATTTAATTTTCATTTCTTAATGATTAACTACGCAGAAGTAAGGGAAACAGCAGGAAAAAAAATGGGGGGGGGGGGCTTCTACCTGAGCCTGGCCTCTTGAGATATTCATGGAATGACAGCAGTATGCCCACTTGCTCGGGGGCTGCTTGCCTTTCGGGGTACACTCCTTGGGGTGGCAGCCATGCCTCTTGGCCCAGACCAGGATGGCTGGGTTAGGTTCGAGGGAAAGTTGTTCAGAGGTTGAGTGGGTGCCTCATCTCAGTGAGATCTGATCAAGCAGAGCTGGGCCCGCCTGCAGCAGCTGCACCCCAGCCTGGGAGGGATTCCTCTCCCAGTCCCCTGTACTTGGCTCCAGAGCATCTCGGCAGGACTGGCCCACCGTTGCTCCCCTCCCTAGAGACTCTGCTTACAGTGGGCGAATTTCTCCTAAGGTCCATGGGGCTGAATGGGGGTCTAATCATGAAGGTACATCCCTCTGTTTCCAGAACCTCTCATTATGCTCTTTGCCCAGTGTGATTGCTGTAGGGTCTGGCGGGGAGGGGGCACCTCCCAGATCTTTTCTATGCATTTACATGCATGTAGTCTCTTAACACATAAATGGGATCATACTGTATATGTTGTTTTATTTGTTCCTTTTTAAAAACGTAAAGCAAAGCTAAGTTTATGTGAACTCACTGCAGTCAGCGAGAACACCGCTTGGACAGAGTCTTAGCAGTGTTCCAGAAGGGCAAAGCCAGAAGAAGGTGGGTATTTGTAAAGCTTGAGGAACTGGGCTCCAGTGGTTTAAGGCAGATGGGAAACAGATTGGGATGGCAAAGTTCAGGCTATAACCTTTGAGGATTGGTGAACAGCGAGGAGAGGAGGGCCTTGAGAAGTAAACTGTTTGTTCAGATGAACAGGCTACTGCATCTGAATACACTGACATTAGAAATTTCCTTCATTTTCACCATTTCTGAAACTTTTCATCTCTTTCTATAGATCCAAATTTCCATCTGGTATCATATTCCTCTGCTTGAGGAATTTTCTTTAATATTTCTTGTAATGCAGGCCTGTTGGAAATATGTTTTCTTAGCTTTCAGTGGTATGAAACAGTCTTTACTTCACCTTTGTAAATTATTTATGTGTATTTCATTGCCAGGTTTTCTTTGTAGACATTTTAAAGCCAAGGACCATTTCTTAAGCCACCTCTTGAGGATAACTTATCTATTGATAATATAGATATATCTTTTTGCAGTGTTCTATACCATATGACTTAAGGGCCTGGACATAGTTACTTTAAAGCAGAACTTTTTTTGTTTTTTCTTCTTTTTTGTTCTGTGATTTTTCTTTAAAAGAAATTCACGTGAAAGTCATATAACATAGAATTAATAATTTTAAAGTGTACAATTCAGAAGCGTTTTGTATATTCAAAATATTGTATGACCATCACCTTTATCTAGTTCCAAAACATTTTTACCAACCCCAAAGGAGACCCCATACCCCTTCAGCAGTCACTCCCCATTTCCCCACCCTGCAGCTACTGGCAACCACTTTTTCATATAAATTGAATAACCCATTGTACTGATTTCTTTCACGCAGAATAATGGAGGTTCATCTGTGTCATAGTATGTATCAGTATTTCATTCCTTTTTTATGGCCGAATAATATTCCATTATAATGGAATAGTATTGATATACCACATTTTCTTTACCCATTCATCTGTTAATGAACCTTTGGGTTGTTTCCATATTTTGGCTGCTGTGAATATTGCTGCTATAAACATTTATGTGCACGCATTTTTTAATAGCTGTTTTCAATACATTTGGGTATATGCCCAAGAATGGAATTATTTGGCCATGTGGTAATTCTAGGTTTAACCTTTTGAAGAACATCATTTTTATTTTTGAAAGATGTTTCCATTGATATAAAATTCTGGGTTCACAGGGTTATTTTTTTTTTCTTTCAGTACTTTGAAATGCGATTCCATTATCTTCTGTGGTGTCTGGATTTCTTGGATCTATTCTTTGTTGTCTGTAATTTTGGAAAACTCCCAGCCATTAGTGCTTTGAATATTTGTTCTCTTTCTTTTTTTCAATTCCAATTATGCTAGATTGTTTGACATTTTACCACAGCTCTTGAAAGTTCTGTTCTGTTTTTTCCCCCTTATTCTTTGTGTTTCAATTTAGATTGTTTTTATTTGACCTGTTCTTCAAATCCACTGATTCTTTCCTCTACTATGTACAGTTTGCTACCGGGCTGTCAAGAGTAATTCTTCAACTCTGACATCATGTTTCCTGTTTCTAGTGTTTTCATTTGATTTAATAATTTCCCTGCATCTGCTGAAATTCCTCATCTGTTTATGCATGTTGTCTACCCTTTTCACTGGATCATTTAACATACTAGCCATTTTTGTTCTGAAGTTCCCTCTGATAGTTCTAAGACCTGGATCATCTCTGAGTCTGGTTCTGTTGATTTGACAGTGGGTTGCTTTATCTTGCTTTCTTGTACATCTAGTAACTTTTAAATTTAATGCTGGACATCATTGTAGAAGAACAGACTGGATTGGAGGTAAACAGTACTTACGCCCAGAAATGGGCATGACTTTTCTATCAGGTTGTTAGCATGGAGGATTGAGCTAATATCATCTTGAGCTGAGCCAGGCTTTCAAGTTCGAGGATTCTTTGACCTATCAGCAATATCAGGTATTTTATAGCAAAGCCAAAAAGGAAAAACCCGCATTTCAACAGTGAAAATAAGTGCCGCAAAGCCCAGGTGCCAGTTCATGACATTGGATAGAAAAAGCCCTTGCAGGCCTTCATGACATATTTCGGCTGTTAGCGTCAACAGGTTTTATTGCCCGACCCCCAGAAAATTGTACTAGAGGTTGGAGAGGATTGTTTTAGGCAGGTATGCTAGCCCAACAAGAAGAGAGCAGACAGGAAAATCACTAAAGAAGAGACAGCAGTTCAGGCAATGCGGCCTCCCCTAACTTATGGGGATCCCCCGCTGATTTCTGAGTAAGGCCAGCTTCTCCTCCAGGGTGTCGGGGTGCCAGTTGGAAAAAGGACAGCTGCTGACATTCGGGAGCTCGGCTTCTCCACGCACAGACCTGGAGTGCCTCGGACTATGGCTGAGTCTATTTGCTCTAATAATGAAGTGACAATGACTTCTTATTTTATTAAAGGCCTACTGTTCACCAGAGACTTGACGTGTATTATCTGTACATTTACAATGACCTTGAAAATGATTCCTCATTTTTTATTTTTCAAACACATTTTTTAATTGTGAAATATAAAATACATACACAAGAAAGCAATTCATTTAAAAGTACATTGTAACAAGCAGTTATAGAACAGATTTCAGAGTTTGGTATGGTTTATAGCTCCATGAAGGATTTGTTTTTATATTCTGGATATCAAACTCTTATCAGATAGTGGTTTCCAAATATTTCCTTCCATTGAGTAGGCTCTTTTTACTTTCATGATAAAGTCCTTTTGATGCACAAAAGCTTTTAATTTTCATGAGCTCTCATTTATGTATTTTTCCTTTTGTTGTCTATGCTCTGGGTATAAAGTCTAAGAAATCATTGCCCAACATGCGGCCCTAAAGATACTTCCTTACATTTTCTTCTGTGAGTTTTATCGCTCTGGTTCTTATGAAAAATGCCTCCTTTGAATTTTCATTTTAAAGAGAAGGAGACTGAGCATGGGAATATAAATCATCAGCCCTAAATCACACATCTAGAAAGTGAAACTGGGATTTGAAGCCGTAGGGCCCACCCTTTCTTCCCTGCCTCCCACAAATATATTTTGGAGAAAGAAGAGACCTAGAAGGTGCCTCTTCCTGAAACAGGGAAGGGGGTTTATGTCTGGGTCACCCTGCACTGGGGAGGCCGGCTGCATGGCCCCAAGCCCTCTGGGGAGCCCTTCTCTTGCAGAGCAGAGACTTATAAACTGTATATGTCCAGCCCAGTGGACTGGGGGCCAGGGAGGGGATAAGAGGAAGACATTGTCTAACTCTTCAGGACCTTCAGTTTTAGCTGTGGAGAAAAGCCACACAACACAGAAAAAGATAAGAGGGCCATTCCATGGGCATTTAATTTCTGCTGCTGGTTCTGTTTCCTGGGGCACGTCTTATCTCCACACCTGAGCAGGCCCTCTGGGCATCAGGCTTTGGGGGTAAGAGAGAAGTGAGCTCCTTTCTGTGCAGGTGGAGGGGCCTGGCGTGTGTGGGCTTCCCAGAGAAAGCGGGTTTATCATCAGCCTTGCCTGATGGGCACAAACCGGGTGAGAGGAGAGGGCTGGGAAACGAGAGGCAGTCTCTGGATGGTGAATATCACAAGCCAGGTCACCTCTGTTCCATCTCTTAAGAAGTCCCATCTCGACATTGGGTCCACTGGGTCTAGTTGCTATTTACGGCCCAAATCTCCAGCCCCTGTTAAAGCCAGAGTGCTCATCAAACCTGAATCAATATTGGGGAGTTGGGTGAAGTCCTTCCTTCTTACGTGCCCCCTCCCTGGTTCTGAACCGGACTGAGCTCTCAGCGCCATGCACCCCCCTTTTATTCATTGCACATCAGTACGTGCTGAGCACTGGAGAACAAAGGTGAATAAGACATGGACCCTGCCTCGAGAAGCTTCTGGTCTCCTGGGAGCCTGGCCTGCTGCGCAGCTGAGCAGGAGACACCCTGGGCGCCCCGGGGAGAGCTCAGTGGTGGCAGCTCCTGACTACTCGCTTGTATCTGCTTAGCAGGGTCCTTGCCTCTGGGTGGCCACCACTCTCTGGGTCGAGATTATTTTCCTCCTTCCCCAAGAAGCTAAGAGCGGAAGGGCCCATGCTTAATCCCAGCAGACACTCCACAGAAAGCCCAGTCTCTTTTCCTCACACAAAAATGTGCCGACGCCCTTTAGTAGACATCAAATGTAAGGTTTGGGACAGAGTCACGTGCATAACACCCATACGAAGCAGGAAGCCAGTTCATATTTTGCAGTTGTCATTGTTTTTTTTTGAGTTGGCAAAGAATTGGGGCAACTTCTTATTGGCTGTAAAGGAAGGTTTTATAAGCATGATGGGTGAAAATGGGGCAAATTTCCCTGATAGGTGGTGTGTTTGTTTTCTGTCCCTGGACAGATTGGTTAGGGTTCAAGCCCTGGATGGGAAGAGAGCAGCAACGAATATGGTTCTTTGAGCCATCGCAACCAAATGAAAGTCTAAAATTAGAATGAAATCCATGACCTCAGGAAGGTACTCTAATTTCCCACTATTAGGAAGGATTCCTTTCAGGAGTCAGCATTGGAGGCAAACAAAGTTATTGCCTTGTTGAGGTGATAGACATTTCTGGCACAGGGTTTATGTTCTAGGATTATTTCCTAAAATAATCAATCAGAAATACTTGTTCATCTAGAAAAGTATCATCATTATAAGATACAATTTGTGAAGAAAAAATGCTATCCTTGCTAATACACAAAAAGGAATATCTGCCCCTTCTAGGAGCTTGTGTCCTAAAACAGACTCTTTTGAAGGCTCTTGGATTTGGGCTTCTGAAAAATTAGACATGCCCTGTTAGCTGGGGGCGGGGAGGGTTCGGCGCCTTCTCCTCCTGCGCCTGCCTGCCCAGGTGCGGCCTCGCTGAGCTGGGGGTGTGCGGGTGGGTGGCGCTGGGTTTGGGAAGGAGACACCTCTCCACGGCCCCTGGACTGGCCCCGCTCTGTCGCCTGATGATGTTTCATTTTGACTTCCTTACGGGGCACTCACAGTGCGCCAGGAGTGAGCTCAGGGTTCAGGGCCCTGCCTGCCCGTGAGACGCCGGCAGCATCCTGGAGGTGCTGAAGCCGGGAGGTGCGTCACCTTCACAACAGTTGCAGGGGACCCTGAGGGCGCCACAGCACGTCCCGCCTCGAGGCTGGGGAACAGCATCTTCACACAAAACTCCTGTCTGTGGCGTCCAGTTGGGAGAATGTCGACAAAGAACCAAGCGTGTGATTACTGTGTTACTTTCCTCCTGCAGGTCTGGGACACTGGCTTAGGGGCCAAATAAGTCCTGGGACCGGATATGGAGCTACTGGCATTTTTGTTCAAGGACCTTGGAACCAGTCTGGGCAAGACCCATCAAGGACAAGGAGAATAGTAAGGAAAGGGGCTTGTCTTTGGCCAGTCAAGAACCCAGGCATCCCACATCGTGCAACCTGGACCTGAAAGAGCCCAATAGAATAAGCTTTAGCCAGCAGAGGGCTTGGCTTGTCTGGGTACCATCTTAAAAAGCAATGCCTCTGAGACTGAGGTCCATGGAGAGGAGGGGACCTTAAGTTGGAATGATGGGGCATCTTTGGGCTGAGAGAGCTTTTAGCTCTCTCTTCCTTCTTAAATGAAGTTATCTGAGCGAAGGTGGTATCAGCACCCAGTGAAGCTTCCATGGAGGGGAGTCTAGGCACCAGGAGCTAGGAATACAAAGATGAACAAGACACAATCATTGGCCTTGCCTGTCGGGTGAGGCAGACATTATGAAACATAAATATCGCTTCACTCGACGCCTGAACAAAGCCCCGTGGGAGAGAGAAACTCTCCTAGGGGAAGTTGTGCACAGCTTCACAGAAGAAGTGACATTTGAGCTGAAACCCGAAGACGAGTAGAAAAAAGGGTACGTGCCAGAGGTGCAGCAGATAAACAGATCATAGCACGCCGGGCAAGTGATGTTGGAACATTCCACTCTGCAGTGCTGGGACCAGGTGCTCAGGGGAAACTGGTGGAGGTTGGTGCTAGAAACAGAGCCAAGATTCTGGAAGTGCCTTCCATAGGAAACAGTTTGGGAAACCATTGCAGTTTTAAATCAAGCATGTCAGGATCAGATCTGGGAGGTGGGGGCAATCCCAACAGATTGGAGGTGGATGAGATGGGGAGTGGTCAGAGGGAGAGAGCAGTTAGGTGGCTGCTGACAAGACCTGAATAAATTGAGGGTCCCCAAAGGGACACTTCGGGACTGACTTTGATCTAAAAATTCAAATTCACATGGAGTCAGGGGAGTTTTAAACACTTTTCTCTTTCTAATTTTGCCAGAGTCCTCTTTCTTGCCCTTTTTTGTTTCCATATTTTCTCTTTGTATACTTCCTGACAAATAGGTATCGAACGAATGGCTTTTCCTCTGAGAAATCCTGTTTCCATCCCATTTAAATGTAGAGTGTTTTTACTTTCAAAACAGTTACTCATCTAGTGAAAGATAAAACTCACTGCTTATTCCTGACCCTTAACCCCCAACATTCAGTCCCTTCCCCAGACACAAGCCACTGGCATAACAAGAAGTGGATAAGTTGCTGAGGAATCCTTCCAGAGGGAGTGAATGCATATACCAACAAGCAGAAGTGTACACAGATTCCTTTGGTCATTTGATTTCTGCTGCTGATTCTGTTTTGTTTCCTGGGGCACGTCTTATCTCCACACCTGAGCAGGCCCTCTGGTCTGGCTCTGGGGGTTAAGAGAAAAGCAAGCTCCTTTCTGTGCAGGTGGAGGGGGCTGGCGTGCGAGCACAGGTGGGCTTCCCAGTGAAAGCGGGTTTACCATCGGCCTTGCCTGATGGGCACAGCTCGGATGAGAGGAAAGGGCTGGGAACTGAGAGGCAGTCTCTGGATGGTGAGCATCAGAAGCCAGGTCACCTCTGTTCCATCTCTTAACAAGTCCCATCTTGACATTGGGTCCACTGGGTCTAGTTGCTATTTACAGCCCGAATCCCCAGCCCCTGTTAAGGCCAGAGCTCTCATTGAACCCGAATCAATGCTGGAGAGTTCCTTCCTTCTTATGTGCCCCCTCCCTGGTTCTGAACCGGACTGCCCTCTCAGCACCATGCACCCCTTTTATTCATTGCACACCAGTACGTGCTGAGCACAGGAGAACAAAGGTGAATAAGACATGGACCCTGTCCCTGGGCTGAGGGGAGAGCTCAGTGGTGGTGGCAGTGGCAGTGGCTCCTGATCACACGCCTCTATCTGCTCAGCAAGGTCCCTGCCTCTGGGTGGCCACCACTCCCTGGATGGAGATTGTTTTCCTCCATCCTCCTGGTGAGCAAGAAGGATTGTTCTGCTTCTGGGCCATTTTCTGCTGGACACCAGGGCCAAGGCGCCCTCGAGACTTAAGTGTGATGGGTCTGTCACAACGGGAAGAAGGGGGAGGGAAGCTCCGGGAACAAAGGGCCTGCAGCATGGCCGTGGGCAGTGCCCGGGGCCCCTCTGCAGAGAGGGGTCCCTCCTCCCAGCATCGCTGCAGGCGGGCGGGCGTGACGGCGGGTTGGGAAAGCTCCGGGAAAGGGTCCCCTGCTCCCTGGGGAAAGGGGTTTCCTGTGAGCTGGACGAGGGTGCGGGCCTCAGCACGCCCCTTGGAGGCAGGCCACCGGCCTGAGCCCGTCCTGCCCATCCCACAAGGACTTGTCAGGCTTACTGGCTGCTGTCTTTTTGAAAAAGTCACTCCAGGGGCCTCAAAGGAAATGGCCGATCAAAAGGGGATGCTGACTACAATGACAGAAGAAAATACTTAGCTCTCAGAACGCTTCACAGAAGAGCCAATGCTTTCTTGGGGGGCAAGCTAGGCTGATACTTTCTTGGGGGACAAGCTACATATGGGGGAAGCATTTACTGCACAGGCAAAGGGAGGGGGGCTGAGGGCTGGGAGCGGCGAGGGGACAGCAGGTAGAAGAGCTAGCAGCGCCGGGGTGGGGACTCTGGGTCATGGGCTGTGGGATGTGGAGGGGTGACAGCATAATGTAAACGACTGAAAGAAACGGGGCCTTTTCTCAAAGGCGTGGTGCTTCTTCAGACTTTTGTGTTTGAGAAAAGCCCACAACCGGTTAGGGCTAATGCTTGTCTACCTGTCTGAGAACGCCAAACTTCCTCTTCCCTCCCCCCTCCCCACCTTTCCCTCTTCTCCTTCTGATCCCAGCAGCAGTAATCATTGTTTTGAAAAAAAAAAACAAAAACACTGCATGCTGTTTGGGTCTGAGGGGCTATGTCCAGAGGCCCCAGGAGGGCTGGTGGTGGGTGACACCTGGTGACCAGGGAGGAGACAATGCCTGGGGTGACCCCCAGCGCTGGGGCTCCCGCCTCAAGCAGCACCATCACCCAAGCGGGCTGCCTGACTGCATCCCAGCACCCACAGGCATCTCCTTCTCCAGCCACTTTCCAGCCAGCAGCTGGGACCAGCAGAAACCAGGAGTGCAAATGCGGAAACCACAATGGACCAGCCTGGGGGAGGGGCTGCATGGCCAGGGGCATGAGTAGCTTACAGCGGGGTGGGGGAGTTGTGGTGGAGAAGAGTTGGTGTACAGTCAGAACCAAGAGTAGGAAGGTATGAGCTGTGTGCAGGAAGAAATGCTGAAGTTAGATGCCCGCTGCAGGGGCTCAGAGTGGACCCCCACCCTGTGAGCTGTGGGGGCAGGACTCGGAGCTGTCCCTGCTCGCATCCCAGGCCTTGCCCTTTTTCTCCCTGCACCCCTGCACCCCCCACCCCCGACCCCATTGCCTGCCTTGAAGGTGACCTTGCAGAGCTGGGGTTGGGGGGTGCTGTGGGTTGCATGGGATGGAGGAGCCTCTGCACTGGCCCTGCCATGGTCATACCCCCGATCCCGCACCCATCCGCCTTATTTGTGGCACCCCCTCTGTGTGTCAGGTACTCTGTGAGAGCTCAGGATACAGAGGTATTGAATCAGATATGGGTCTTGCCCTCAAGAGGCTGCCACCCTGAAGTCACCAAGGCTAGGAGGCTCTGTCGTCTCCATGCACAGCTACACTTCATTTAAGCTCCCAGCGCCCAGCAAAGCCCAGGGAGACGTGTCAGTTTAAGTGCCCATCAACCCCTCCACCATGCCACCACCCCTCTGGCTTTTCAGCTTCCTGGGGATTTGGGAGAGTGCTTCACTCATCATTTTTGACCTGCACCCCCATGAACGACTTGAGAATGTAATCGTGACCCCCCTGCCCCAGGGCTCTCCCCAAGCCACGGCACTAATGGGTGGTCAACTGACACCCACACACAGGGGGTGAGTCATAGTGTTTTAAAATCAGCTGACTGCTCAGAGGCACCCTCAAACATTGTGAGTGCTGTTTTCAGAGAAGTGAGACTAATGTGAATATTGCAGACATTGGCTGCAGGAAGGAGGGAGGCCATGCGAGGCAGTGAACTCAGCTGCCCTCCATCCGGGCCTCAGCGCCAAGCCTGGAAGCCTGCGTTTGAACCCCAGCGTGTGTGCACACCAGGGTGCTGCCAGCTGTGCTGTTGCTCACAGCAGGGTCTAAGCACAAAGCAATGCATGCAATGCATGGAAATTGTGAAGAACTTCGTGGCTGCTCTGGGGGGAGGGAAGGAATAGACAGAGGAGGGGCCCTAGACTTCCTAGGTGCCAACTCTGCCTCCTGATGGGCATGGAGGGAGCCCCAGCAGGGGTAACTCTTTCTGAGAAGATCAGGGAATCAAATATAAGCCGAGGGGTGAATGGTGAACCTTCCGGGCCCCCAGCTCCTTCCTAGCAGGGCTTTGTCTGGGTGACCCCTGCGGGACCTTGCCTGTGTGTGTGAGTGTTATGTGTGTATGTGGGGGGGTGGGGGGTCCTGCAGGGAGGGTTTTTGCATTTACCAATGCCAAGTGTCCCAGGATATCACAGGCTCAGAGCCAGGTTTTTTTTCCTTTTCTCATTCCCAAAAGATGAAGTTTATAATCTCCAGAGGGTCTCTGTGAGGCCTAGACCTTGATTAAGAATTCTCTGGGGAGTCTTTCCTACCCAGAGCCCAGGCTAAGATGGGCAGGTTCCCTCGTCTTCCCGTGCCAATGGGAAGAATTTCCTAAGTTCACTCTTATCCGAGGTGCGGGGACAGCGTGTGAGTGCCAACACCTCCAAGCATGGCCAAGGCTTCTGTGTCCTCGCGGGCCCCGTGGCCTAAAACAGAGCACGTGTAACTGCTACAGCAACTGCTGCTTATATGCCCAGTGCCCTGGAACTTTCTTCCTTGGGCCTCTGCCCCTCACCCAGGGGGTCTCCCTTACCTTCTTGCAAGCTCAGCTATGCATTAAAATTAAATGTGATCAATTGTAGCCAACCTTTCCTATTCGTTCTGCCTCGGGAAGCTTTGACGGCCATCTTGTCGGCCAGGAGGCCAAGGACAGAAGCCTCATGTGCATTGTGAGCATTTGCTTTCTTGAAAAGAATCTGAACCAGAAGAGAAAAATAGCAGGATGTGCTAGAGCTTGGTAGTGGCATGTCGGTGACTTCCTCAATATTGTTTAGCTTCCTGAAATATTTGATAATAAAGGGGGTTTCCATTTCATATCGAATGCCCCTTTCTCTTTCCAGCTGAGAGTAACTTTGTTGGAGCAAGTTTCCATTTGCAGCAGGGAGGGAGGGATTTTGTGTGTGTGAGATCATTTCAGGGGGGCAGGACAAGTAGCGTGGCTTTGTTAATAACAGGGCAAATAGTAAGTCACAGCCAAAAAGCCCCAGGGTGCAGCTGGGTGCTTAGGAGCTTCCTCGGCATGCAGCACGGGGGGTCCTGTCCCATTGACCAACAAGGTCCTTCCAAATGGGCCATCTGTCCGTCCACATGGGGGACGGCCATTACTGGGAATGGTTCTAAGCCCCCATTATCCTACTCACGGCCTCAGCTTCATATTGTACTTGGTGGCCAAGTAGGAAGAGGTAGCAACGTTAATTTGACTGCTGCTACTTCTTTTCTCCCCTTTATTCACGGAGGATGAAAACTCATAAGCAGAAAAAAGAGGCCCCCGGGAGTGACTGGGAGGGAAGGGGGCTGGTTCGCACGCAGCCTCTATGGGGACACAACCATCTCTGAGGTAGGTGTGTCCTGAAGGTAAGCGCGAAACAGTCTTTTTAAGCAAAGGGGTGTGCTGCTTGATGGCTGCTTGTTAGAGGAAAATCAAACCCTGTGGATATCAGATCGCCCTCTGTAATAGCTGTTTTGCTCTGAAACACAAATGTATATGTAACATTTTAAAACGTGCTTGGCTCCACGTGTCCACATGAGAAGTTCAAGAAAGGGTAGAATGAAGCAAGAAAATAGAATACACACTGCTTCCAGTGACAGAAGTTAAAAAAACAGCCTACAGGTGTGAGACCACCTCTGCTTGTTTTAGGGCACAGCCAAAACAGCTCTTGCTGGTCAGCTTGCCACCAAGGAAACATCTTGAAATTGGAATTTGGAGGTTGGGGTTTGCTGGAATTATTTGGGGGCTATTGGTGCTACGTTGCCTATGCCTCTCTCAGCCTGTCACCCCTTCTGCCCCCTCACCTCTGCCACACTCTCTTGTTTCCCCTTCTTATTTAGTTTCTTATGCTTGCTTCTTGGTAAAGCCATTCCAGACAGAAAGAGCCTCACGAGAAAAGTCAGGCAAGCTTCCCTGTGGAGCCACAATGTCTTCCTCGGACAAGTTTCCCAGCTCTAACAATGCTGCATTAGAAAGACAGCACCCTCCTACCAATAGCTGAGATTTTATGGGTCAGAAAGGATTTGCCAAATTATTAGGTTGCATTCTGGGAAAAAGTTTGGATATCTTTTTGGGCCAGGTCTGCCTTCCCCTTCTATACAATTTATGCAAACTCCTCAATTATTTAGGCTTCAGATACAATCCCACCCATTCCAAGAGACTTTCCCCAACTATCCCTCTTCTCATAGGGCTTTCTCCATGAACTGTTGTCACCCTTATTGTCTGCACCACCCTTGATGAGAGGACAGTTCTGGCCTCTGTGGGAACATGGCTCTCTTCAGTCATGTCTGCAATTTTGGAGGGAACTCAAGCGGAGCTGGGGGAGGTAAAGGGATATTCACTTATCAAGTTGGTTGAGTTGAACACTCTCTGGAAAACAATGGGTGACAAATATCACAGCCAGCTCTCCCCCATCTCTGGATCGTTCATTCTTATACCCAACTGACTGCCTTACTAAACTATAGTTTCACCTCTATTGCTTTTCCTTGTGATTATTACATTCTTCAAAGGGAGGCACCACGTCATCTCTTGCATCCCTTTGACACCTCACACAGAGTTGGGTGAGCCAGAGGTTACAAACAAATGCATGTTGAATGAATGAATAAATGAATGCTTCTCATTACCCACTGAGCCTTCCCCAGCCCTAAAGTCCCAGGCATCAGTTGAGCATCTCATAATCCATAGCTCTTCTGTCACCAAGAGTGCCAAATGCTCCTCTTTTATTTTCTGCTTCAAATCTACCCTTTCTTGACCTTCACATTTCTTGTAGTGATATAGTCACTCTCTAATACTCAGCAGAAATCTCAGTCATCTTGGAATCCCTCCCTTTTTGGTCCCTAAATCACCAAAGCCCACTGAGTTAGTTGTTTCCCTTTACATCTTCACAGCTACAACCCAGGTGTAGGTCCCTTATCATCCAAGGCTGGACACTTGTGGAAAAGCCTTCTACAATAAGGCTAATTTTCCTAAAATAATTCTTTACTCAAGCCACTCAGCTACATTTTAAAAATACAAACTTCCATGTCTCCTGTAACTAGGAAAATGCAACTTGCACACCTTAGGATGCATTCAAGCCCTCTGCAATCTGACCTTTAACTAGTGAACTTGCTATTATTAGCCTCTCTACCTGCATTTTTTTAAACTTCCCGCTCCAACTGGATTGGTTTGTTCACTGTCTCCCCAACAGGTGTCAGGCTTTCATAATTCTTCATTTGTCCTGCCACAAGAACCTTTTTCTTCTATCCAAATCCTGCCTTTTCTGTAAGGTGCAGCCAACCTCGAGTCTTCTCTCTGCGACACCTTCGCCAGCTATTTCCAAAGACCACAGGCTATTTATCCTTGAACCTCTTAAAATCCATCCTTCAGTGCCCCGCATTCCCAAGCCCTGAGCTTTATATGTGTAATTTTGTATTATTTTTTCTTAAAGATGATCTCCCCATTGTCTAAACTTCAAAAGCCCACATAAAACCAGAATCCACCCCTGCTCCTGATCAACTGTAACTCTATTTGCTGTTTAACTGATCTGTGGGGCTAAATTTGCTTATGGGTGTTTTGTTTACAATAAAACATTCTCAAGGCTCACCCTTAGTCTCCTGTTTCTTTGACTTTTATTTGTATCCAATCGCCAAGACTGAACGTGTATTTTGTGCCAAACAAGTTTCTGGAGAGAGAAGCAGGGAAAATTGTGCCCTTGGCATCAAGGCGTGTATTTTTGGATTAAGTACAAACGGCTGTAAAGGGAGGCGAGGAAAGGTAAGTACTCTAAGTACAAACGAAGTGCTGTGGGGGGTTAAAGAGGAAGAAATGAGTCCCGAGCCTGGCATTTTACCTACAATATCCCCACATCCCAGCAAGGAGTCTGAGTTTTCCTGGCCTCTGCAGGCAGTGAGGATGTGACACTGCCAAAGGTTTGTTGAGGGAGGGAGGGGCCTCCAAGTGAAGGCCCACCAACGGTCAGTTATCGGATCTCAGGACTGGATCGTACAGGCCAATGCCTCTTACTGGGGCCTGGCCCATTTCCCCCATTTCCCCATCACGGGGCAGGAGGTATTCCCCAGGTTCTCTTCCTGCCGGCCAGCTCCTTCCCACTAACTTGTGGTGGGAAAAGACGTCAATGTGATGACATGAGAGTGATTCCCAGTCTAACTTGCCAACGTGTGCTTTTAGGAGAGCACTTACTGCTTTCATTTTTGTTTTGAAGTCCCCACCTGGGACCATGACTCAATCGGAGATTACAAACTTCACTGCATGTTAAAACCAAATCTATTCAATTTCCCTGGCTGGAATAAGAAAAGAGAGTTTGAACAGAGCTCCCGAGTGGGTTTAACCCTTCAGGTGAATTCTCATTAGCTTCAAGGCAGTGACATCTAGTCAACCTTTTTTCTTTTGAGGGGAATTATTCCTTGCCTTCCTGGAGTCAGAGCCCCTTGCTGTCATCACTCTGGGGTATGAGGATTCCCTAGCTAAGTCACTGTTTCAGGGGGAAATACAAAGGGAAGGTCTGGTTTGCTGCCTTGCTCAGGAGTAGGTAGCAGTTTCTCTTCCTAGAGAATTGGTATGGGTGCTTCCTTCTACCAGACAAAGAGTATAATGCTAGCTATCTGTTCCCTTCTGTGCTTTGGCTACCAGGAAGGCCAGAGTTCCATCATCTGCAGTTTCTCCAGCCTATCAAGGCAAATTCTTTGCAGTTATACTTCTCTACTCTCTCCCTATTCCCTGACTTTGCCTCCCCTCTTCTTTTGGGTTAATAAGCTTTGATCCTATTATGTCTTTATCAGTTTAGAGCTTCTGCTGAACACCCATTCCACCATTTCCCTGGGCACCTTTGCTCCTGGGCCCACCCCCAGCTGGGGAGCTGTGGTGGCCTAGCCATCTTCCCTTCGGGACTGAGCAGAAGGACTTTCTCCTCAGCAGGAAACTCTGATGGTGACTCCTCCCAGACCTGGCAACTTCTCCAAGGCCTCCTTGTAACCCAGCTTCTGAGAGACAGTGTCAGGAGGCTGCTGTGCCAATTGGGCCCCACATCAGGATCTGGCTCCCTAAGCCCTTCCCTTTCTCTGCATTTCCAAGCTTCCTTCTGTCTCAGCACCCCTGAGAGCTTCTCTGTGAAAGCCTCCTTCCTGGCCTTCTCTCTTCACTGGCCCAGATGCCCCAGCAATGTGGGTGCTTTAAGCCCACCAACTGCCAATGACAGTTATTCTAGAACTCTCTGTTGATTCCAGTACTTTCCGTTGATCCTCACCTGCCAGAGAGGTTGACTAGGCTGTGACTGTTTAACTGTATTTTACAGAGAGAGGCAGCATGGTGAGAGTCATTTAGGCTGGCACTAAAACCAGGAATCCTCTCCCCAAGCCCATGGTTGACCCATCACGGTAACTGCCACTCATCGCTCCAGTGTCACCTGCAGCCCTGCACTGGGAATATTGGGCTCGAGCGCACCTCAGCTCCTAAGTCTCACCCAGGAGAAAAGTCTAATGCCAAACTGCACTTAGGGCAAGATTTCCAAAGTCTGGTCTGAGGATGCCTGAATCAGAATTCTCTAGGATGCTTGTTTCAAATGTCAAATCCCAGGCCCTAGTCCTTACCCCATCTCCTGGAGTGGGCCTTGGAATATGAGTTTCTAACAAGCCTCCCAGGTGATATTGATGCACAATAATTGTTTTGTATCTCCGTACGTATATGTATATATCTGTATCTACACGTACACAGAGGCAGATATGTGATATGTATATCATAGGGATTTTGTTCACACATTTCTTTTTTGGGGAGGTGAGGGTGTTGGGGTTGTACATGGGCTGGGAATAGAGCCTGGGTCTCCCACATGGTAGGTGAGAATTCTACCACTGAACCACCCGTGCACTTCACAATATTTTGAGGACCACTGAGGCAGGGGGTAAAGTTGCAGGATTAGCAGATGATTGTCAATTACAGCTCATTAAAAAAAATTATTTATGTAATTATTAAAAATTTAACAAACAAGAAAAATCAATAAGCAAATTTATCTGGAAGGGCAGGTTGCCCCGAATTGCTAAAAACATCTTGAGGAAAAAAAACGAAGCTGGAGGTCTTGCATGCCTGACTTTAAGGCATATTATGAAGCCACAGTGGTCAAAACAGCATGGTATTGGCATAAAGATAGATATATCGACCAATGGAATCGAATAGAGTGCTCAGATATAGACCCTCTCATCTATGGACATTTGATCTTTGATAACGCAGTCAAGCCAACTCACCTGGGACAGAACAGTCTCTTCAATAAATGGTGCCTAGAGAACTGGATATCCATATGTAAAAGAATGAAAGAAGACCCATATCTCACACCTTATACAAAAGTTAACTCAAAATGGATCAAAGATCTAAACATTAGGTCTAAGACCATAAAACAGTTAGAGGAAAATGTAGGGAGATATCTTATGAATCTTACAACTGGAGGTGGTTTTATGGACCTTAAACCTAAAGCAAGAGCACTGAAGAAAGAAAGAAATAAATGGGAGCTCCTCAAAATTAAACACTTTTGTGCATCAAACAACTTCATCAAGAAAGTAGAAAGACAGCCTTCACAATGGGAGATAATATTTGGAAATGACATATCAGATAAAGGTCTAATATCCAGAATTTATAAAGAGATTGTTCAACTCAACAACAAAAAGACAGCCAACCCAATTACAAAATGGGAAAAAGACTTGAACAGACACCTACCAGAAGAGGAAATACGGATGGCCAAGAAGCACATGAAGAGATGCTCAATGTCCCTGGCCATTAGAGAAATGCAAATCAAAACCACAATGAGATATCATCTCACACCCACCAGAATGGCCATTATCAACAAAACAGAAAAGGACAAGTGCTGAGAGGATGCGGAGAAAGAGGCACACTTATCCACTGTTGGTGGGAATGTCAAATGGTGCAACCACTGTGGAAGGCAGTTTGGCGGTTCCTCAAAAAGCTGAATATAGAATTGCCATACGACCCAGGAATACCATTGCTAGGTATCTACTCAAAGAACTTAAGGGCAAAGACACAAACGGACATTTGCACACCAATGTTTATAGCAGCGTTATTTACAATTGCAAAGAGATGGAAACAGCCAAAATGTCCATCAACAGAAGAATGGCTAAACTGTGGTATATACATACGATGGAATATTATGCAGCTTTAAGACAAGATAAACTTATGAACCATGTAATAACATGGATGGACCTAGAGAATATTATGCTGAGTGAGTCCAGCCAAAAACTAAAGGACAAATACTGTATGGTCCCACTGATGTGAACGGACATTCGAGAATAACCTTGAAATATGTCATTGGTAACAGAGTCCAGCAGGAGTTAGAAACAGGGTAAGATAATGGGTAATTGAAGCTGATGGGATACAGACTGTGCAACAGGACTAGATAAAAAAACTCAAAAATGGACAGCACAATAATACCTAATTGTAAAGTAATCATGTTAAAACACTGAATGAAGCTGCATCTAAGCTATAGGGTGTTTTTTTTTTTTTTACTATTATTACTACTTTTATTTCTTTTCTCTATATTAACATTTTATATCTTTTTCTGTTGTGTTGCTAGTTCCTCTAAACTGATGCAAATGTACTAAGAAACGATGATCATGCATCTATGTGATGATGTTAAGAATTACTGAGTGCATATGTAGAATGGTATGATTTCTAAATGTTGTGTTAATTCCTTTTTTTTCTTTCCGTTAATTAAAAATATATATATTAAAAAAAATTAACAAACAAAAACATTAACATATGATCATTCCATTCTACATATATAATCAGTAATTCACACTATCGTCACATAGTTGCATATTCATCATTTCTTAGAACATTTGCATCAATTCAGAAAAAGAAAGAAAAAGACAACAGAAAAAGAAATAAAATGAAAACAGAAAAAAAAAAGATTATACATACCCCTTACCCCTCACTTTCATTGATCACTAGTATTTCAAACTAAATTTATTTTAACATTTTCCCCCTATTATTTATTTTTATTTCATATGTTCTACTCATCTGTTGACAAGGTAGATAAAAGGAGCATCAGACACAAGGTTTTCACAATCACACAGTCACATTGTGAAAGCTATGTCATTATTCAATCATCATCAAGAAACATGGCTACTGGAACACAGCTCTGCATTTTCAGGCAGTTCCCTCCATACAGCTCATTTTTTAAAAAAACATTATTTTGGGGACTTCCTGGAAGATGGCGGCTTAGTAAGACGCGCGGATCTTAGTTTCTTCTCCAGGACAGCTACTAGGGGAGTAGAAACGATACAGAAAGCACCCAAAGCCACAACAGAGATAAAAAGACAGCGTACCCCATCCTGGAACGGCTGGCTGGCTGAGAGAAGCAGCTCGGGTGAGATCGCCGAGGCGCGCGGGCCCCACCGGGCGGGGCAGGAAGCAGCCGGAGTTACTCCCTTCCCCCTTCCCGGGCCAGCTGGGGGAATTGGAGAGGCGGTCCCCTGAAACCAAGGCGGCTGGCGCCCACACCACGGGCAGCCCCCCGGACCAACTGAGAGAATTGGATCGGAAATCCCCAGGCCGTGGAGAACGGTGACGGGTGGGGGAGGCCCCTTCCAAACCCGTGACTCCCGGGGAACGTGCACTCTCTCGGGCGGGCCGCTCCCGCTGGCGCCCTCCCGCCACGCTTGTCGCCCAGGGCCGACTAGGAAATTCGGACGGGCTCTTTCCCAGGCTGCGGCGACCAGCAACCCTCCCTGCGTTAGGACCCCGGGCCGGCTCAAGCCGCTTCGGCTAGCGAACCCCCCGGACGGCGAGAGTTTTCCAAAGTTTAAGGTCCCACAGCACCTTTTACTGGTGGGACCCGCAGACAAACGTGTGCCACGAGCGCCACCTACTGGGCAGGATAAGAAAAAAGAACCCAGAGATTTCACAGAAAAATCTTCCAAACTTTTGGATCCAATACCCAGGGAAATCTGTCTAAATGCGCAGACGCCAACAGAAGATAACGGATCACGCTCAAATAATTGAAAATATGGCCCAGTCAAAGGAACAAACCAATAGTTCAAATGAGATACAGGAGCTGAGACAACTAATGCTAAATATACGAACAGAAATGGAAAACCTCTTCAAAAATGAAATCGATAAATTGAGGGAGGACATGAAGAGGACATGGGCTGAACATAAAGAAGAAATAGAAAAACTGAAAAAACAAATCACAGAACTTATGGAAGTGAAGGATAAAGTAGCAAACATAGAAAAAATAATGGATAGCTACAATGATAGATTTAAAGAGACAGAAGATAGAATTAGTGATTTGGAGGATGGAACATCTGAATTCCAAAAAGAAACAGAAACTATAGGGAAAAGAATGGAAAAATTTGAACAGGGTATCAGGGAACTCAAGGACAATATGAACCGCACAAATATACGTGTTGTGGGTGTCCCAGAAGGAGAAGAGAAGGGAAAAGGAGGAGAAAAACTAATGGAAGAAATTATCACTGAAAATTTCCCAACTCTTATGAAAGACCTAAAATTACAGATCCAAGAAGTGCAGCGCACCCCAAAGAGATTAGACCCAAATAGGCGTTCTCCAAGACACTTACTAGTTAGAATGTCAGAGGTCAAAGAGAAAGAGAAGATCTTGAAAGCAGCAAGAGAAAAACAATCCATTACATACAAGGGAAACCCAATAAGACTTTGTGTAGATTTCTCAGCAGAAACCATGGAAGCTAGAAGACAGTGGGATGATATATTTAAAATACTAAAAGAGAAAAACTGCCAACCAAGACTCCTATATCCAGCAAAATTATCCTTCAAAAATGAGGGAGAAATTAAAACATTCTCAGACAAAAAGTCACTGAAAGAATTTGTGACCAAGAGACCAGCTCTGCAAGAAATACTAAAGGGAGCACTAGAGTCAGATACAAAAAGACAGAAGAGAGAGATATGGAAAAGAGTGTAGAAAGAAGGAAAATCAGATATGATATATATAATACAAAAGGCAAAATGTTAGAGGAAAATATTATCCAAACAGAAATAACACTAAATGTCAATGGACTGAATTCCCCAATCAAAAGACATAGATTGGCAGAATGGATTAAAAAACAGGATCCTTCTATATGCTGTCTACAGGAAACACATCTTAGACCCAAAGATAAACATAGGTTGAAAGTGAAAGGTTGGGAAAAGATATTTCATGCAAATAACAACCAGAAAAGAGCAGGAGTGGCTATACTAATATCCAACAAATTAGACTTCAAATGTAAAACAGTCAAAAGAGACAAAGAAGGACACTATATACTAATAAAAGGAACAATTAAACAAGAAGACATAACAATCATAAATATTTACGCACCGAATCAGAATGCCCCAAAATACGTGAGGAATATACTGCAAACACTGAAAAGGGAAATAGACTCATATACCATAATAGTTGGAGACTTCAACTCACCACTCTCATCAAGGGACAGAACATCTAGACAGAGGATCAACAAAGAAATAGAGAATCTGAATATTACTATAAATGAACTAGACTTAATAGACATTTATAGGACATTACATCCCACAACAGCAGGATACACCTTTTTCTCAAGTGCTCATGGATCATTCTCAAAGATAGACCATATGCTGGGTCACAAAGCAAGTCTCAACAAATTTAAAAATTGAAATCTTACACAACACTTTCTCGGACCATAAAGGAATAATGTTGGAAATCAATAATAGGCAGAGTACCAGAAAATTCACAAATACGTGGAGGCTCAACAACACACTCCTAAACAACGACTGGGTCAAAGAAGAAATTGCAAGAGAAATTAGCAAATACCTCGAGGCGAATGAAAATGAAAACACAACATATCAAAACTTATGGGAGGCAGCAAAGGCAGTGCTAAGAGGGAAATTTATTGCTCTAAATGCCTATATCAGAAAAGAAGAAAAGGCAAAAATTCAGGAATTAACTATCCATTTGGAAGAACTGGAGAAAGAACAGCAAGCTAACCCCAAAGCAAGCAAAAGGAAAGAAATAACAAAGATTAGAGCACAAATAAATGAAATTGAAAACATGAAAACAATAGAGAAAATCAATAAGGCCAGAAGTTGGTTCTATGAGAAAATCAATAAGATTGATGGGCCCTTAGCAAGATTGACAAAAAGAAGAAGAGAGAGGATGCAAATAAATAAGATCAGAAATGGAAGAGGAGACATAACTACTGACCTCACAGAAATAAAGGAGGTAATAACAGGATACTATGAACAACTTTATGCTAATAAATACAACAGTTTAGAGGAAATGGACGGGTTCCTGGAAAGACATGAACAACCAACTTTGACTCAAGAAGACATAGATGACCTCAACAAACCAATCACAAGTAAAGAAATTGAATTAGTCATTCAAAAGCTTCCTAAAAAGAAAAGTCCAGGACCAGATGGCTTCACATGTGAATTCTACCAAACGTTCCAGAAAGAATTAGTACCAATTCTCTTCAAACTCTTCAAAAAAATCGAAGTGGAGGGAAAACTGCCTAATTCATTCTATGAAGCCAACATCACCCTCATACCAAAACCAGGCAAAGATATTACAAAAAAAGAAAACTACAGACCAATCTCTCTAATGAATACAGATGCAAAAATCCTCAATAAAATTCTAGCAAATCGTATCCAACAACACATTAAAAGAATTATACATCATGACCAAGTAGGATTCATCCCAGGTATGCAAGGATGGTTCAACATAAGAAAATCAATTAATGTAATACACCATATCAACAAATCAAAGCAGAAAAATCACATGATCATCTCAATTGATGCAGAGAAGGCATTCGACAAGATTCAACATCCTTTCCTGTTGAAAACACTTCAAAAGATAGGAATACAAGGGAACTTCCTTAAAATGATAGAGGGAATATATGAAAAACCCACAGCTAATATCATCCTCAATGGGTAAAAATTGAAAACTTTCCCCCTAAGATCAGGAACAAGACAAGGATGTCCACTATCACCACTATTATTCAACATTGTGTTGGAGGTTCTAGCCAGAGCAATTAGACAAGAAAAAGAAAGACAAGGCATCAAAATTGGAAAGGAAGAAGTAAAACTATCACTGTTTGCAGACGATATGATACTATACGTCGAAAACCCGGAAAAATCCACAACAAAACTACTAGAGCTAATAAATGAGTACAGCAAAGTAGCAGGTTACAAGATCAACATTCAAAAATCTGTAGCATTTCTATACACTAGTAATGAAAGGGCTGAGGGGGAAATCAAGAAACGAATCCCATTTACAATTGCAACTAAAAGAATAAAATACCTAGGAATAAATTTAACCAAAGAGACAAAAAACCTATATAAAGAAAACTACAAAAAACTGCTAAAAGAAATCACAGAAGACCTAAATAGATGGAAGGGCATACCATGTTCATGGATTGGAAGACTAAATATAGTTAAGATGTCAATCCTACCTAAATTGATTTACAGATTCAATGCAATACCAATCAAAATCCCAACAACTTATTTTTCAGAAATAGAAAAACCAATAAGCAAATTTATCTGGAAGGGCAGGGTGCCCCGAATTGCTAAAAACATCTTGAGGAAAAAAAACGAAGCTGGAGGTCTCGCGCTGCCTGACTTTAAGGCATATTATGAAGCCACAGTGGTCAAAACAGCATGGTATTGGCATATAGATATATCGACCAATGGAATCTAATAGAGTGCTCAGATATAGACCCTCTCATCTATGGACATTTGATCTTTGATAAGGCAGTCAAGCCAACTCACCTGGGACAGAGCAGTCTCTTCAATAAATGGTGCCTAGAGAACTGGATATCCATATGCAAAAGAATGAAAGAAGACCCATCTCTCACACCCTATACAAAAGTTAACTCAAAATGGATCAAAGATCTAAACATTAGGCCTAAGACCATAAAACAGATAGAGGAAAATGTTGGGAGATATCTTATGGATCTTACAACTGGAGGCGGTTTTATGGACCTTAAACCTAAAGCAAGAGCACTGAAGAAGGAAATAAATAAATGGGAACTCCTCAAAATTAAACACTTTTGTGCATCAAAGAACTTCATCAAGAAAGTAGAAAGACAGCCTTCACAATGGGAGACAATATTTGGAAATGATATATCAGATAAAGGTCTAGTATCCAGAATTTATAAAGAGATTGTTCATCTCAACAACAAAAAGACAGCCAACCCAATTACAAAATGGGAAAAAGACTTGAACAGACACCTCTCAGAAGAGGAAATACGGATGGCCAAGAGGCACATGAAGAGATGCTCAATGTCCCTGGCCATTAGAGAAATGCAAATCAAAACCACAATGAGATATCATCTCACACCCACCAGAATGGCCATTATCAACAAAACAGAAAATGACAAGTGCTGGAGAGGATGCGGAGAAAGAGGCACACTTATCCACTGTTGGTGGGAATGTCAAAGGGTGCAACCACTGTGGAAGGCAGTTTGGCGGTTCCTCAAAAAGCTGAATATAGAATTGCCATACGACCCAGCAATACCATTGCTAGGTATCTACTCAAAGGACTTAAGGGCAAAGACACAAACGGACATTTGCACACCAATGTTTATAGCAGCATTATTTACAATTGCAAAGAGATGGAAACAGCCAAAATCTCCATCAACAGAAGAGTGGCTAAACAAACTGTGGTATATACATACGATGGAATATTATGCAGCTTTAAGACAAGATAAACTTATGAACCATGTAATAACATGGATGGACCTAGAGAATATTATGCTGAGTGAATCCAGCCAAAAACTAAAGGACAAATACTGTATGGTCCCACTGATGTGAACGGACATTCGAGAATAAACTTGAAATATGTCATTGGTAACAGAGTTCAGCAGGAGTTAGAAACAGGGTAAGACAATGGGTAATTGAAGCTGAAGGGATACAGACTGTGCAACAGGACTAGATACAAAAACTCAAAAATGGACAGCACAATAATACCTAATTGTAAAGTAATCATGTTAAAACACTGAATGAAGCTGCATCTGAGCTATAGGTTTTTGTTTTGTTTTGTGTTGTTTTGTTTTGATTTTACTATTATTACTTTTATTTTTTTCTCTATATTAACATTCTATATCTTTTTCGGTTATGTTGCTAGTTCTTCTAAACCAATGCAAATGTAGTAAGAAATGATGATCATGCATCTATGTGATGATGTTAAGAATTAATGATTGCATGTGTAGAATGGTATGATCTCTAAATGTTGGGTTAATTTCTTTTTTTCCGTTAATTAAAAAAAAAAAAAAAAAAAGAGAAGGGACAATTGGAGATGAAGGGATACAGACTGTACAACGGGACTGGATATAAAAACTCAGAAATGGACAGCACAATACTACCCAATTGTAATGCAATTATGTTAAAACACTGAATGAAGCTGCATGTGAGGTATAGGTTTTTTGTTTTTGTTTTTTTGTTTTGTTTTGTTTTTGTTTTTTTTCTTTCTATTATTGTTTTCTTATTCTGTTGTCTTTTTGTTTCTTTTTCTGAATCGATGCAAATGTACTAAGAAATGATGAATATGCAACTATGTGATGTTATTGAGAATTGCTGATTGTACATGTAGATTGGAATGATTTCTAATTGTTTTGTTAATTCTTTTTTTAATTAATAAAAAAAAAAATAAAGTAAAAAAAAAAAAAAAAAAAAAAGAAAGTAGAAAGACAGCCTACACAATGGGAGACAATATTTGGAAATGATATATCAGATAAAGGTCTAGTATCCAGAATTTATAAGGAGATTGTTCATCTCAACAACAAAAAGACAGCCAATCCAATTACAAAATGGGAAAAAGACTTGAACAGACACCTCTCAGAAGAGGAAATACAAATGGCCAAAAGGCACATGAAGAGATGCTCAATGTCCCTGGACATTAGAGAAATGCATATCAAAACCACAATGAGATATCATCTCACACCCACCAGAATGGCCATTATCAACAAAACAGAAAAGGACAAGTGCTGGAGAGGATGCGGAGAAAGAGGCACACTTATCCACTGTTGGTGGGAATGTCAAATGGTGCAACCACTGTGGAAGGCAGTTTGGCGGTTCCTCAAAAAGCTGAATATAGAATTGCCATACGACCCAGCAATACCATTGCTGGGAATATATTCAAAGGACTTAAGGGCAAAGACACAAACGGACATTTGCACACCAATGTTTATAGCAGCGTTATTTACAATTGCAAAGAGATGGAAACAGCCGAAATCTCCATCAACAGACGAGTGGCTAAACAAACTGTGGTATATACATACGATGGAATACTATGCAGCTTTAAGACAGGATAAACTTATGAAGCCTGTAATAACATGGATGGACCTAGAGAACATTATGCTGAGTGAGTCTAGCCAAAAACTAAAGGACAAATACTGTATGGTCCCACTGATGTGAACAGACATTCGAGAATAAATTTGGAATATGTCCTTGATAACAGAGTCCAGCAAGAGGTAGAAACAGGGTAAGATAATGGCCAATTGGAGTTGAAGGGATACAGACGGTGTAACAGGACTAGATACAAAAATTCAAAAAATGGACAGCACAATAATACCTAATCGTAAAGTAATCATGTTAAAACACTGAATGAAGCTGCATCTGAGCTATAGGTTTTTGTTTTGTTTTGTTTTGATTTTACTATTATTACTTTTATTTTTTTCTCTATATTAACATTCTATATCTTTTTCGGTTATGTTGCTAGTTCTTCTAAACCAATGCATATGTACTAAGAAATGATGATCATGCATCTATGTGATGATGTTAAGAATTAATGATTGCATATGTAGAATGGTATGACCTCTAAATGTTGGGTTAATTTCTTTTTTTCCGTTAATTAAAAAAAAAAAAAAAGAGAAGGGATAATTGGAGCTGAAGGGATACAGATTGTACAACGGGACTGGTTATAAAAACTCAGAAATGGACAGCACAATACTACCCAATTGTAATGCAATTATGTTAAAACACTGAATGAAGCTGCATGTGAGGTATAAGTTTTTTGTTTTTGTTTTTTTTTCTTTCTATTATTGTTTTAATTCTTATTCTGTTGTCTTTTTATTTCTTTTTCTAAATTGATGCAAATGTACTAAGAAATGATGAATATGCAACTATGTGATGTTATTAAGAATTATTGATTGTACATGTAGATTGGAATGATTTCTAATTGTTTTGTTAATTCTTTTTTTAATTAATAAAAAAAGATAAAAAAAAAAGAAAAAAAAAACATTATTTTGGAGGTGCAATTTACGTACAATAAAATGTCCCCATGTGAAATGTATGGGTTGAAGAGTTTTGGCAAATGTATATGCCATGTAACCATCACCCAATCCAAATGAAGAACATTTCCTTCATGACCCATTGCAGCCACTCCATACCCCTCAGCCTGGCCCCAAGGCTCAGTGATCTGCTTTCTACTACAACAAATCAGTTTTGCATTTTCTAGAGTTTCATATATAGTACATCCTTCATTGTGTCTGAATTTTTTTTTTTTTTTACTCAGCATAATGTCTTTGAGATTCATGATGTTGCTGAATTTATCAATAGTTCATTTTTATTGCTAAGAGATATTCCATTGTCTGGATATACAATGATTTGCTTATACATTCGCCTGTTGTGGTTTGAATTGATTCCATTTTTTGGCATTACGAATAAAGTTGTTATATAAACATTCTGCTATCTTTTCTCAAGTTAATTTTTGTGTATGATGTGCGCCAAGGGTTGTTATCCACTTTTTTTTCAATAGAAGTGTCTTGCTGTTCCAGCACCATTTACTGAAGACTCTCCCCCACCTCCTTGAATTATCTTGTCACCCTTGTTGGAAGTCATTTGACCATATATATGTGGGGTCTGTTTCCAGACTCTTTTTGCCATCGAGCTACATGGCTACCCGTTAGCCAATTCCCCGCTATGTTTATCACTGTAGCTTTACAGTAAATCTTAGAAACCAGGCAATGTTGAATGAAGGTTAAAGAATATGGCTTCTCTACTTCTCAGTCAGTGCATCCTTCAGCCACCTGCATTCATTAGGCATCATGTATGATACCCAAAGTCCACAGTCCATCAACACTCTGAATTTTAGATAATTTCATTGCTCCCAAGAGAAAGATAACCGAAAACACACCCTCACCAAATAGGAGATCTAAACCTCCCCTTAACTCTTGTCCCTCCCCCATCTTAGGTAGTAGTTTGACAGATTTCTTATACACCTGGAGGAAAGAAGAAAGAAACAAACTTTGCAGATTGTCTCTGAGTTGGGGCACTATTTCAATACTTAGACTATTTACAATTCTGTTTTAGCTTCCACTTCCTGCTTTTGTGGAACCTAAAGACGAATCAGACATGAAAGCTTGGGTATTCTCAGGTGTTTCTGACCCTGCATCTTGCCCTGGGCATGGATATGGCTTTCAGTATTCTCCAGTATATGTATATTTTAGCTTGCTAATGCTGCCGGCATGCAATACACCAGAGATGGATTTGGCTTTTATAAAGAGGATCTATTTAGTTACAAAATTACAGTTCTTTGGAGGGAAGGCAGGTAGGTCAACACCTGTCTCCTCCTGGCCCACCAGGTCCCAGTCGGCCCATGCTGGGACTCAGTGGACACTTCTTTGCCCCAGTGTGGGAAGGACTGAGACACTGAGGGCTTGTTCAGGGCAGAGCCCCTGGCCAGGTGGCTTGGTGGGGGGGCCTCCTGGGCTTTTCAACCCCGAGGCAAATATTATTGCAGACGCAGGGAGGGCAGCTGGTCCCTCAGGGAGTTCTCTGGTGTTCCAGGCTGGTCTGTCCACCCGAACCCCATTCCTTCCACAGTGCTGCCTCTTGACCCAGGCCACGTAATTCCAGCCCCAGCGCTTGCGGGGTCCCAGGGAAGAGAACTGAGGGGCATTTCCTCTAAGAACTGGCCTGACTTTGGATCTGACAGTTCCAGTTCCTCCTGCCTCCCACCCTCCTGCCTCTCCCTTCCATCCATCCAGGTCAGAGCTTGTAAATTCAAGGTTTTAAAGGACAGAGGCATTCTTGGTCCCTGGGCCAAAACTGGCCTGCTTACCTGTTCTGTTAGGTTTGAAGTCTTTTCAAAATACAGGGGCCCAACTCTAACAAATTGGACATTTAATCTAATAATCCCGATTTCTGGATTTTGTGGGAAATGGAAACACGCGGCCCCAGCAGTTTGCATTTCTGCATGTTGGCCATTGCTGAGAGAGGAGGCTGCTATATGGGTAGATGCTGCACTGCAGGGCCTGCCTTCACCCTGGGACTCCCACCCGGATAGCCAGTCTTTTTTGGCTTGGCCACCAGGCCCGTTCCCTTTTGTTCGCAGGAGCATTTGCTGTCAGTGACCCTGCCTGGGTGGCTCTTGAGCATGCGAGAGCAAGGGGAATCTCCGGTGTCTGCTGGCCTGTGCTGAGTCCCACATGCAGGCCCCAGGGACAGGCTGCGTGTCACTCGGCAGTGGTGGTCTTGGCCATCAAGCAGGCACTCAGCACACATGCCATGGGTGGGTCCCAAACCTGACAGGTGTAGGAAGCCAGACTCAAGAAGACAAGCTGCCTGGGTTCCCTGGGGGAGGCTCTGACACTGGCCACATGTGATGGAGGCAAAATGCCACAAAGCTGCTATAGGGTGTGGGGACAGGGAGCCCAGGTGAATCCTCAGCTCTTACCTCCCACACAAGCAGTGATACGGTCCACAGATTTAAGCTCAATACAGCTTCTTTCTGCAAGCTGGAATATAGAGTAGGGCAGGAGGGGCAGGGGGAGTGAACAATGGGGAGATATATCAGAAGCCCCTTCTTACTTGCAGCTTCTCACCCCCCCCCCCCCCCATATCCAGCACCCACTCACCCTGTCAGTGATGCTTGTCAGGGAGCTGAATCCTCCAGTCACTCCAAAAGCAAGGTCTTTGCTGTCTGCAAATCCTTCCAGCTACAAGGGAGAGGAGGTGGCTTGGACTCACAGCCAGGGCACTGAAGGGGCTCACACAGGAGACAGTCTCTGGCTACCATGTCTGGGGCCCAGGGAGTGCTACACTCGAAGACTAGATCCTTCTGTCTGCCAGCAGAACCCCCTTAAGGGGCACCAAACTCCTGCACCTTCATTTGGCCAAGCCCTTGTTACCACACTCTGCAGTGGGCATGGGTGGCTCCAAATAATATGGGCTGCAATATCATCCCGGGAACCCCTGGGAAAGCAGCCTCTGATACCTTCCCCAGGCCCAAGGGTAGTCCCTGGGTTACCTGTTCTGACTTAACTGTGACTGTTCATAATCTTTTACGCCCACACCATAAACAGTGGTCCCCATCGACTGAGACTTTTGAGCCTAAGAGAGAAGAAATTAAGTATAATGCACCAAAACGTGTGCAGGAAAATGCACATAACCATGAACTGAACTCACTTCAAACTTCGTTTCTTCATATGGTTTTGGCTCTAGTATTCCATTCGTAAAAGCAATAACTGTGCTGGAAACCTTCTTACCTGTGGGACAAGTGAGGAGTGGCTGCATTGAGAAAAGCACCAAGGGTGCAACAGGTAGCCACAGGCTGCCAGGGCCATGGAGATGCCCAGGCCAGTACATGGCCCAGTTCTCCTGATACCAAGTGTTCGTGGGCAGCTCCCTGGGAGACACAAGCACGCATCCAACTCCGGCAGGTTTTGCGGCAGACCCCAGAACGAGAAGAGCCTCAGCCTAGGTCCACATGGCAGACAAGGAGACTGAGCCTCTTTAGGGCCCCTCCTCGCTGGCTGCCCACATCCTCCCCATCAACAGATGGCACAATCTGTGCCAAGACGGGAGCCCGAGCCCACTCATGTGACAGGTGTAAGACGCCAGAGCAGCAGCCAGATTCTCCTGTGGAAGGTGTGCTGCAGGGCTCATGGCAACGGCACACCAGGGCCAGGCAGGACCTGGGGGGTCCCCACCAGTGGCCTGGGGCTCAAGACACCTGGCCAATTGACAAAGGACCACATGCCCAGCTCAAGGCCTCACCAAATGCTGGTGCATCTCCCCTCACCAAGGTGGAATCCCTAAGCCTAGTGGAAGTCTTTCCTAGTCTGAGGACAGCTTCTCACATGGTCAGGGATGGAGTCCCAGGGTGAAAGGACAAGGAGCCAAAAGCTAAAATATAGCTCCGAGGAGAATGTGCTCAGGAAAAGGTGAAAATCTGTAAACAGAAACCTAAGTCTGCTCAAGGTGCCCTTGGCTGCTTCCTTCACTTTTCATGCAGTCGAACTTCAGTCACCAGAGGGCCATGGCCTGACATGGAAGCATCTCGAACTTATCAAGACCAGGAACTACAGGCAGATCTTGTTCTGTTTTCATAAATCACTAGATGCAGCATTTCCTTATTCTCATTGTACAGATGAGGAATCTGTGGCTCCAAGAGGTGAAGGAACTTTCTCCAACTCAGCTAAAATGTGGCTGTGGTGAGACTGGAACCCAGAGCTCGCTGATGCCCCAGCCTGGCTTTGTCCTCTACGCCAGAGAACACCGCAGTCTGCAGGTGGCTTACCTCCCTCGTTCTCTTTTTCAATCTGTTCATTTGCCTGCAATGAAATGAAGAAACATTGGGAGAAGGCGGGTTAGATGATCCAAGGAATACTCTAAGAATTTTATCAATCTGGAAACATTCTCCAAGCTCTAGCAGTGTGTACCTTTTTAAAGCCTTCTTGCATGAATGTAGAACCCTCAGGTACGACAGTTTTAAGTTCTTGAAGACCACGTTCGATTTCTTTTCTGAAACAAAATAGAGAAGAGGGGGTTGAGTTGGGGGGTGCTGCTAACCAGTCGTGCTGCATGGATGAGCAAGGATGTGGGGCGTCTGACCCCTGGGCAGGTCAGCACCGTGGGGGCAGCTCTGCTGTTCCCATGGGCCTGGACTGGTTTGCTGGGGGCTCATTCATGTCCCATGGCTCCCAGCCTCCAGCCCACAGGGACCCTACCCAGGGACTGGTCTCTGGTGTCCACAGTCCAAGCAGGGGAGTGTTCCCAGCATGGGGAGCTGTAAGTCAAGACTCAGGGTGGACCTTCAGTTTCCACGGAAGTCCTCAGGGTCCTCAGGGCAGGCACCCGCCCCTCCCATGGGGGTGGTTTGGACAAGTGCCTCTTGCTTGCCTGTGGTTCCCCCCACCTCCCCCTCACTGTCACAGACTCCTGGGGTGGGCTCAGTCCCACTGGCTGCTTCCCCTTGAGTCAGCACTAAAGGAAGGAGAGGCTGTTCCTAATCAGAGTGTCAGAGCCCCTTGGGTTCCTGTGCTCCTCAGAGAAAAAGGCCAGATGCTGGGAGGAGTCAGCCCCACAAGGTGTCTGTGCAAACCTGTCAGGTGCCATTAGAGCAGATGCACAGGTCCGAACAGGTAGGGCTGGTACTGGGGACAGGGGGGACTGGAGTCAGGCTAATCTGACAGGACGTGGTGGAGCTGGCCCAGCAAGGCTGGCCTCAGGCTAGGGACAGAGGGTTTGCTGCAGTGGGGTGAGTGCTCAGGGGCTCAGGCCCAGTTGAGGAGGTGAGGGGGCCTTGGATCCTGACCCCTAGAGGGGGCTGCCCTGCAGGCAGGTCTGCAAACCCCCGCCTCCGTGGGCAAGCCTTCCCCTTGTGAAGACACTTTCATCCTGAGGAACCCTCTTCCTGGTTTCCCCCTCCCCTGACAGCTTCGCAGCTCCTCTGCACTCTGGCCTCCTGCCTGCAGGGCAGCCTGCTTTGAGGACCCTGGCCCTCAGCCATATACAGACCCTCAGCATCACCTCGGAATGCACCACCCCAGCCCAGCCCAGGCCATGGGTTCTCAACGGACCATGCAGGGGGCCCTCCTGCCTCTCCTCTCAGGCTCCATGGGCCCCCTTTGGAGGACCCCGCTAGGCAGGTCCCACTCCTGCCCCTCTGCATCTCCCTCCTCAGCTCCTGGGCAGTGGGACATGTTTGGGAATAACCGTTCCTAGGTTGAGCTTAGCTCTGATGGAAATCCCATGCGCCCTCCTTGGGCTGGCTGCTGGAGAATTCGGAGTGCCATGGCACTGCATCCTTCCATGTACACTGCATCTTTTCCACTCCCCTGACCCCCACCCCTCATTCCTGTCATGCCACCCGCCACAACTCCACTGCCCAAGGAGACCAAGGAGGTCACTGCCAGCCTCCCAGCCCTGCTCCCTGAAGCCACTCTGCCTGGGAAGAAGCAGTGGCCTCTCCGTGTCACAGGCCAGCTCCTCCTCCTGACACCCATGCCCTCTCCTGTCTCCTCCCTCTCTACCCCTTGCCAGGGTCCTTCCCATGGACTTTTTCCCACTTCAAACCCACTTGGGTCCTCTCTCCCAAACCCAAATGACGCCCACGTGCACCCCACCTGACTTTCTCCCAGCCCCGGAACTTCAGCTCATTCTAGCTTTTCTAGGAGCCAGACGCCTGGCGGGCTGTCCCCATTCCTGGCTTTACTGCACCCCCTTCTCCTTGGAGGACGCCCACAGCCTCCCCTGCGGCCCGAGCTTCTCTCCAAGGTGCTGAAGCGCTCTCCGCATGCAGAACCCAGGCGCCCCCTCCAGCCGAGGTGTTCTCCCCTCTCTTTTGGGTGTCCCAACTCTGGATTCGGCTCCAGGCCTTTGTGTCCCTGAGTGCCCTGGGAGCTTTCATGGATCAGCAGCTCTGCAAGCTCCATTCCCCCTGCTTCTGCACAGGCCTCCAGATCTGCCTTGAAAAGGTAAGATGGCACTTACCTGTCTGATGTGAGCGGCACGAGAGTGGAGCCCTCGGTGGAATATAAAATAAATGGCATCCACAGCTTCGGGCTGGGGACAAAGCACCCACTCATGAGAAGTCATTCACATAGCTGGAAATGACACCAGCAAACAGCCAGGCCGGGGTACAGGCCAATTACCTCCTCCCCACCCCCATCTCTTCCATTTGGGACTCGATCCCAAACAGGTAATGCTCACACATTTAGTGAAGGATTTCAAGAGCTTTCACTCAAGAGAGGGTACCAGGATGACAATCTGCTCCATCCATAAACCCCCAACACCCCAAAATACATGCAAATACCCATATCTATCTCACCACTTACAGTGACATCAAGACCTGCCCTCTTGTCCCTGAGGCCACAGCATATCTCCCTTCTACTGGGATATATTTCATAGTGTCGTCCCTCCTTTCCTCCTCTGTTCTCCCACCTCAAAGTAATTATTCTCCTTTTGGGGAGTGGGTCACAGACGTCCCTCCCCTTCATTGCCCTGCCCAGTCTTTAACAAGCTCTTCCCTACCCCCAGGGTGCACCATGCTTCAGTGACCACAATGGACTGTTCGGTGGGATCTGTTCTCCACTCCTCGTCAGTGCCCTGGGCTCAGGAAACCCACCCAAGGGATTTGCAGGCCTCCCAAGTCTAAAAAGGCTGTGCACTCTGCCAGGCAGAGGACAGGCACCCGGTAGCACTGAGAAGCCCACATCATGGGAAGCCATACTTCTTGAACTTATTCACTAGATCCTCCATGAAGTTGTAAACATACATTCAGTTATTGTTCACGCTGCCCGATCTGAAAATAGAAAACATGGGCCAGGGAGATGAGGCACATGGGTCCAGCTCTACCCCTCTTCCATCCTCATATCCAACAAGTTCCTTCCCTCCCCAGCACAACCTTGGAGTGCAGCAGCCCTCAGGCACCGCGGTGCATGGCCTTGGCCAAGGGTTTTCATCATGGTGGACAGTGGAAGTGGAGTGGCCCTCTGACCTGTTTGCCCAGGTTGGACGAGCCCCTGGACTTGGGACTTCCAAGACAGTCCCAGGCAGACTGTCCGCATCCAGAACCCAGGTGCCCCCTCCAGCTGAGGTGTTCTCCACTCTCTTTTGGGTGTCCCCACTCAAAGACAGTCCCAGGCAGACCAGGAGAGGTGGCCCCTAGGTGGGAGCTGTTTAGAAAAGGAATCAGGGGGGATGTATTTCAGGGCAAATCCCCAGTGGATTCTGAGGGCTGCCTTCTCATGGGTCGATCTCTCCTTGGTAATGACCATTCCCAGCTGTTGACTCCTCTCTGGCCCTTTAAAGGTGTCTGTGATGGAGTGAGGGCAGGAGCTCTTCTGCATCACTCCCACCATAAGTCCTTTGGAAGCTACAGCCCAGCTCTGCAGGTTACCCAGGTCTAATGTGGAAGTGCCTCTGCTGGACTCTTGCCTTCATGGGCTTCAGACTCTGCCTGACATGACCCCTTAGGTAGGGTATCTATTGGGAGTCTGTTTCTGATCTGCCAAGCATTCCTCACTGCACCCCCAAGTTATGCCCTCTCCCTCTTAGTTCTAGGACCACCCCATGATTCCAGCATTACTCTCATTTAACACATGAAATAACTGAGGATAAGGCAGGTCAAGCGGTTTGCCACAATTTCTAGAGCTAGCATGGATGTGAACCTACCTTCAACTGCAAGCCCCTGTTCTACTCATTGCCAGAGGTGCAAACACCCTGAGTGATGACCCAGCATCTGAAGTACGTTGGCAGCAATGCACTAGCCTCTGGAAACCCACCTACAATACAGGTTTTACACTCAGCAGCCCCCAAGCTAATGTGCAAAGCCATTCCTTTTCCTAACTACTGCTGACACTATTCACTCCCCTCTCATTACTCCTCTTCTCTCTTTTTGCACCCTTCACTAGTAAAATGAATAAGCTTGGAGGGGGAATGGAGTTAACCACATGGCTACCCTGGAGTGATATTGGATGCTAGAACAATCATGGAAATGAAGTATGAAAAGAAAGGCTACTGAAATTTCAGATTTTGTAAGTGAAAGTTCCAACCAGTGACTAGTCTCCATTCCTCAGCCCACACACTGACAGTTAAAATGATGTCAGCTATAGAAATGCAGCCAGGATTCCTGGAGCAGCTGGCTGCGGTGACACTAGAGATCCAAAATTTGGGGCTGGAGGTCAAGGCAGGTCTCTGGTGTCCCTGTTTGAGCAGCACATATGCTAGCTTCAGGTTCAGCTCTCCTAGAACAATCAACCTCCAGCCTCCCACCAGCATCTACCAGGGCATAAGAAGAGCCAGTGCATCCCTTTTTTTTGTGTGTGGTATAGGGGGAGGTTGTGGGATGATTACTCTTTTTTTTTTAACCTGTGCTTCTTGGTTTGCTGTATATGCAAGGAACTAGCCTTGCTTTTGGCCCTCTCACCAGTAGCACTTCTGGTTTTCCAATAGCATCTAGTAGGACAGAAATGGCCCATTCATTTTTCATTGTTTCCTTTCTTTCTCTCTTTTGTTTCTTGGTCTGGTGGCTTCCTGAAGCACCAGCACAGACAGTAGCCTCAGTTTTAGCTCTTGCAACTCCAACTTCTGCCTTCCCCCTGGCATCTCCCAAGAGATGTGGAGAGGGAATAATCTTTTTATGGGGGGCAGGGGGTTGTTTCTTTTGCTTGTAGGTTCTTTTATTTCTCTTTCTCTCTTTCCATTCTTTTTTTTTTCTTTGTTTTCTTTTCTTTTTCTTGATCTGGCGTACTAAATTATGGGAAAGCTAGCTTTCAAGAGTGAACCACTCAGTAATACTCAATATGTCCAGTTCTCAACAAAAAATTACAGCACACACAAGGAGACAGGAAAGTATGAGCCATTCACAGGAAGAAGGAATTCAATAGAAAACATCACAGAGGATGCCAAGTTACTGAGAATAATAATCAAAGGTCATATATCAACTCAGTTACATAGCTCAATTAACTAAAGGAAATCTCAAAAAAAGAACTAAAAGATTTCAGGAAAATCGTATTTGAACAAAGTCATCACTTCAATAATGAGATAGAAATTATAAAGAGGAGCCAATTAGCAGTTCTAAAGTTGAAAAACGCAATAGCTGAATTGAAAAGTTCAACACAGGAGTTCAACAGCAGAGCAGCACATGCAGAAGAAAAGATCAGAACAGCTGAAGACAAGACAACAAAAATAATTCTGTCCAAGGAGCATAAAGAGAAAAGACTATAAAAATAAACAGAAACCTCTGGGACACCAACCAGTGAACCAACAGACTAATAATAGGAGTCCTAGAGAGGGAAGAGTGACAGAAAGGTTAAAAATTAGAATAATGACTGACAACTTCCCAAAGCTGATGAAAGATAAGAATACACAAGTCCAAGAAGCTGAATGGACTCCAGATAGGCTAACCTGAAAGAGATCCACATTATAGGGAAATTGTCAAAGCCCAGAGATGAAAAAAAAAAGCATATTGAAAACAGCAACAGAGACGTGACAAAGCTTATACAAGGGATCCTTAGTAAGATAAAGTTCTGATTTCTAATTAGAGACCATGCAAGCCAGAAGGCAGTGGAATGACATATTCAAAGGAATGAAAGAAAAAAAATGCCAATCAAAAATGCTACAGACAGAAAAACTGTCCTTCAAAAGCTGGGGAGTCAGGGGTGGAAATTTCCCTGGAAACTTGGGACATGATTCCCAGGAATGAGCCAGGCCTTGGTATCATGGGATTGCGAAAGCCTTCTTGACCAAAAGGTGGAAAACAAATGAAACAAAATAGTTTCAGTGGTTAAAAGATATGAGATAGAATTGAGAAGTTATTCTAGAGGTTATTCATATGCATTCTATAGATATTCCCTTTTAGTTTCTAGTGTATTAGAATAGATAGAAGGAAATACCTGAAACTGTTGAACTGTAATCTAGTAGACTTGATACTTAAAGATGACTGCATAATTATACGGCTTTTATGTTATGACCATGTGATTGTAAAAACCTAGTAACTGAAACTCTCTTTATCCAGTATACAGGCATGTAAATAAGAAAATAGACAAAAATAAATAAGTAATGGGGGTGGGTGGTAAGGGGTATGGGATGTTTTCAGTGTTCTTTTGTTTTTATACTGTATGGTAGGCGTCACATTTCATTATTTTTCTGTATGAGTATCCCATTATTGCACCATTTGTTGAATTCTTTTTTTTTTGTTTGCTTTGCTTGTTTGTTTTTTGGGAAGGCATGGACTGGGAATCAAACCGGGTCTCCTGTATAGCAGGTGAGAATTCTACCACTGAACTACCCTTGTACCCCCTGGGTGTACATCAAAGGACATCATTAAAGTGAAGTGAAAAGACATTTTACAGAATGGGAGAAAATAGCTGCAAACTATATATCTGATAAGGCTTATTATCCAAAATAAGAAACAAAACAAAAACTTTTGCAAGGGAACAACAAAAATGGAAACAACCCCACTGAAAAATGGAAAGACTTGAGCACATTTTTTTCTGAAGAGAATATACAAATGGTAAATAAGCATATAAAATGCTCAACATCATTAATCAATAGAAAAATGCAAATCAAAACCTGGAGATAACACTTCACACCTACAAGAACAGCTCTTTTCTAAAAAGGAAAACAACTGTTGGGAAAGGATGTAGAGGAAGTGGGCTCCAAAATACTGTTAATGGAATCCGAAAGGGTATAGCCCCTGTGGAAAACAGTATGGTGGCCCCCCAAAAGTTAAATACAGACATGCCATATCACCCATCAATTCAACTCCTAACTATAGAATCCGAAAAAGTGAAAGCAGGGACTTCACCAGATACCTTTATATTATCCACAGCAACATTATGTACTAGAGCCAAAAGGTGGAAACAAGCGTCTAATAAAATAGGAATTCAATCCAATCACCCCACTCTTGATGGTGAGAGCCAGAAGTCCTCCAGAAACACTATGATGGTTTTTGTTCCCTTCCATAGAAGAAGCATCTGGAGAAAAGCCTAGCGCATTCTTTCTGCCTCAGGAAACAAGGAGTTCGCAGGGGCACCTCTGGTGTGCCTGAACCTGGGACTGCCCATAAACCCCCAAGAGACAAAGGGACTCTCTGGGTCCCCAGGCCAGGATGGGAGGGCCTCAGGGCTCCACCTGCAGAGCTTGGTCATGCTCACCCTTCACTGACATGTACTGTTTCCTCCCCTGCTCCAGATGCCACGGCTACTTACGTATCTAGGAGGAAGTAGAGATCAAAATCCGAATTGCACGTTTCCTCCTCAGCCTCCTTTAAACTGCTCCTGCCTCTGCCAAAAAGACCCTGGGGCCTGCCTTCAGCGCCAGGCAGCTGCAGCGGCAGGAGCAGCAGCAGCAGCAGCAGCCAGAAGGGGGCACAGCTCCCCATCTTCCCTCCCTTTCTGGCTGCCCCGCAATTGGGATCCTGGAGCTGGGCTCTGCCAAGGCCCAGGACCTAAATGTATCCCTATATATAGATACCTATATATAGATAGACAAAAGCACACGACCACCTCCTCGCTACCAAAACACGCTCCGTCCTCACCACACACCCGCTCAGCACACGCACAGGGGGAAACTGCTGGCTCGGACCACCCACAGCTGGCTGCCTGGTAGTGCACCGCATTGCCCGGAGCCCTTTATTACAACGACCATGAAGGATGACGTGGGGCTTTGTGACCTGCAGCTCTGCGTACAGCACCCCAGGGCCAGCAGGTAAGGTCAGTGGTCCCAGAGGGCCAGAACAGGGGAGTGAAGCAGGAGGAGGAGGAAGGTCTCAGGGGAAGGGGGGAGGGTGCGCCGAGGGGGAGGGGCAGGTGTGGAGGGCACAAGAGAACCCTCCAGAAACCTGCAGTAGGAGGGAACCCAATGAGCCCAAGGGTCCTTCCACCCCCAACCCATTTCAGTCTTCCCCTCACTCCCTCCCCACCGCCACCACACCCCCTTCCCCAGGCCCTGCGGGCACAGTGAGCATTTCCCTGGACCCACACCCTCCCCTGACTCAGCTGGAACTCAGACATCCACACAGTCCCTCAGGTTGCACTCTGGGGGCTGCGTGCCCAGGCAGAACATCCCCCTGACCCTGCCCTTTGCAGGACTCCTCTTGGGGAGAGTGTGTGCACAGTGTGACACCCTCAGAAAGGGGACCCTCAGTCACAACACCAGACAGGGTTCCCTTTTTGTCTTCTTCCTGCAGCCTCCAACTACCCCTGCCTGATGAGAAATTCCATAAGAGGCAAGTCCCTGGAGGCTCAGCTGTGACTTACCAAAGCTGCCACTAAACTAACCTTTACTGAGCTCCTACAAATCACCAAGTTCCAGGGACCAGAGACAGGAAAAAGCCCTCAGGAGAAGGGGGGAGGCAGACCCCAACCTGAGTGGGCTGGGGCATGGAGAGAATCAGATCAGAGGATCAGAGAAAGAAGCAAAGATGACAGTACAGCCAGGGAGCAAGCCAGGACGTTGTCAAGGAAAGCAGCAGGGAGAGCAGAGTTGTTAGAAAGGGGTTTGGGGCATGAAGCCAGGGCAGCCCTACAGGGTTCTCGGTGGGCAGAGGGAGGAAAGGAGCCATGAAGACAGTGGGGGTGGGGTTATCAGATGTCCAGGACCACCAGGGCCTTGAGGGGCTGCAAGAGAGGTTTACCCGTGAGCCACAGGAAGCTGTGATGGACTGTGAGGGCTTCCTGGTGCCGCTTTGGGACTCCCTGCCTCTGGGCTCACCTGGCCCAGGTTTCAGTTACCTGAATGACAAGCCCAATTCATTTTTCAAGGGGCATTTCATTTAGGGGGCCCATAACTTTTTCATGGACCCAGATGCATCTGGCATCTCTGTGGAATTCCCGAGAGATTGGTTGAGGGTCAAGGAGGCAGTTTGGTTCCCCTGCAGGAGTTGTAAGGACCCCCCAATCCACCTCTCTCATTAAAGTAACAACACACCTCTGGTCAGCAATGGATGGAGAATGTTTAAACTGGAAGCACGGCCTGAACTTGCAGCCCCAGATTTTGTAAGGCAGGGATTCACACCCTCAGCTCTGGGACTTGGTCTTATTGTCACTGGCTCCAGAGACTCCTGGCCTTGCTTAAGGGACAGATGATGTGACCAAGTCCTTAGCCAGAGAAAGGGAAGCAGTGTGGCAGGTCACAGCACATAGGACCCTGGCAGTTCCCCTTCCTGGGCCCCTAGACATTGTCCCCGCCTCTCTCCCCCCTGAGCCCAAGGGACAGTGGCAGACTGTCTCCACCCCCTATGCCACTGGGGGGGTCCCAGCAGGGAGACCCACCCCTTCAGAGCCTAGCTTGGTGACTGTGGCCTCCGTGGGACAACTGAGTGGAATTCTGCAGAGAAACTTAAGAAGCATTTAGGAATCATGGAGTTGGGGGCAGGGGACTACAGTGGACAGAAGACCCACAGACCAACCCCCAAATGCCAATCAAACAAGCTGGAGTCACTTTACTCATTAAAAAGACAAAAGAGAGAGACGGGAGAAGATGGCGGCTTAGTAAGACGCGCGGGTCTTAGTTCCTCCTCCAGAAAAGCAACTAAAGAGACAGAAACAATACGAAACAGCTCCTGGAGTCACGACAGAGACCAAAAAGACAGCGTACCCCATTCTGGAACGGCTGAACGGGCAGGGAGAATCTGCTGCGGTGAGATACCCGAGGGGCGCGTGTTTTCCCGGCCGGGGCGGCTGGCGACTGAGGTCCCCTCCACGCACGTGGCTACCCGGTCTGACTGGGAACGTTGGATAGCGGGGCCCTCCCGTCACGCTTGGCGTCTCGGGCCAGCTGGGCAATTTGGACCGGCATTCCCCCAAGCCACCACGGCCAGCGATCCCCACCTCCACGCGTGGTTTCCCAGGCCGACTGCCCCGCAGACAGACGAGCACCACGAGCGCCACCTACTGGGCAGGAAAAGAAAAACAGAGCCCAGAGATTCCACAGAAAAACCTTTCAACCAGCTGGGTCCCACACCCACGGAAATCTGATCAAATGCCCAGACACCAGCAGAAAATAATGGATGACGCTCGGAAAATTGAAGATATGGCCCAGTCAAAGGAACAAACCAATAGTTCAAATGAGATACAGGAGCTGAGACAACTAATGCTGAATATACGAACAGAAATGGAAAAACTCTTCAAAAACCAAATCAATAAATTGAGGGAGGACATGAAGAAGACATGGGCTGAACAAAAAGAAGAAATAGAAAATCTGAAAAAATAAATCACAGAACTTATGGGAGTGAAGGACAAAGAAGAAAAAATGAAAAAAACAATGGATACCTACAATAGTAGATCTAAAGAGACAGAAGCTACAATTAGTGAACTGGAGGATGGAACATCTGAATTCCAAAAAGAAACAGAAACTATAGGGAAAAGAATGGAAAAACTTGAGCAGGGGATCAGGGAACTGAATGACAATATGAAGCGCACAAATATACGTGTTGTGGGTGTCCCAGAAGGAGAAGAGAAGGGAAAAGGAGGAGAAAAACTAATGGAAGAAATTATCACTGAAAATTTCCCAACTCTTATGAAAGACTAAATTTACAGATCCAAGAAGTGCAGCGCATCCCAAAGAGAATAGACCCAAATAGGCGTTCTCCAAGACATTTACTAGTTAGAATGTCAGAGGTCAAAGAGAAAGAGAGGATCTTGAAAGCAGCAAGAGAAAAACAATCTGTCACATACAAGGGAAACCCAATAAGACTATGTGTAGATTTCTCAGCAGAAACCATGGAAGCTAGAAGACACTGGGATGATATATTTAAATTACTAAAAGAGAAAAACTGCCAACCAAGACTCCTATATCCAGCAAAATTATCCTTCAAAAATGAAGGAGAAATTAAAACATTTCTAGACAAAAAGTCACTGAGAGAATTTGTGACCAAGAGACCAGCTCTGCAAGAAATACTAAAGGGAGCACTAGAGTCAGATACGAAAAGACAGAAGAGAGAGGTATGGAGTAAAGTGTAGAAAGAAGAAAAATCAGATATGATATATATAATACAAAAGCCAAAATGGTAGAGGAAAATATTATCCAAACAGTAATAACACTAAAAGTTAATGGACTGAATTTCCCAATCAAAAGACATAGAATGGCAGAATGGATTACGACCCAGCAATACCACTGCGAGGTATCTACTCAAAGGACTTAAGGGCAAAGACACAAACGGACATTTGCACACCAGTGTTTATAGCAGCATTATCTACAATTGCAAAGAGATGGAAACAGCCAAAATGTCCATCAACAGACGAGTGGCTAAACAAACTGTGGCGTATACCTACGATGGAATATTATGCAGCTTTAAGACAGACTAAACTTATGAAGCATGTAATAACACGGATGGACCTAGAGAACATTATGCTGAGTGAGTCGAGCCCAAAACTAAAGGACAAATACTGTATGGTCCCACTGATGTGAACCGACATTCGAGAATCAGCTTGGAATATATCATTGGTAACAGAGACCAGCAGGAGTTAGAAACAGGGTAAGATAATGGGTAATTGGAGCTGAAGGGATACAGACTGTGCAACAGGACTAGATACAAAAACTCAAAAATGGACAGCACAATGATACCTAAGTGTAATGTAACTATGTTGGAACACTGAATGAAGCTGCATCTGAAATATGGTTTTTTGTTTGTTTGTTTGTGTGTTTGTATCTTTTGTTTTTGTTTTTTTCTTTTTCCTTTTTATATATATATATATTTTTATTAGTATTATTATTTTAATTCTCTTCTCTATATTAACATTCTATATCTTTTTCTGCTGTTTTGCTAGTTCTTTTCCTAAATCGATGCAAATGTACTAAGAAATGATGATCATACATCTATGTGATGATACTAAGAATTACTGAGTGCATGTGTAGAATGGAATGATTTCTAAATGTTGTGTTAATTTCTTTTCTTTTTTTTGATTAATAAAAAAATTTAAAAAAAAAGACAAAAGATTTCAACACACACACACAAATATTAGGGTTAAAGAAGATCAGTTGGTAAGGATAAGAGTTTCATTTTGCAGAAAGCTATAAACATTCTAAATTTGCATGCTCCTAATAAAACACAACGAATGATAGAAGTATAAGGAGAAATGGACACATCCACCATTACTGTGAGAAATTTCAACGTATCTGATCAAGTAGACAAAATGCTACTAACACTTGAGAAGATCTGAATATCACAACAGAAAGAACTCTTTGAAACAATGTGATAAGTACATAACAAGAAAGCAATAGTTTTCAAAGCACTCTTCAACAAGTAATTACAGGACAGATCCCAGAGTTTGTTATGGGCTACTATATGACCTTCTCAGATTTTTCCTTCTAGCTGCTCCAGAATATAGGAGGCTAGAAGGCTTAAACATTTTTTTTATCATCACAATGGACTTTTCTTCCTTATTTTTTTTTTTGTGAAAAATAACATATATACAAAAAAGCAATAAATTTCAGAGCACAGCACCACAATAAGTTGTTGAACAGATTTCAGAGTTTGGCATGGGTTACAACTCCACAATGTTAGAAAAGTGAGAGTTTAGCAGGATGGCTGGATATACCAATAAGGAGAACAATTCATTACTTCACAACAGCAATAAAACAGTTGGAAGATTTAATTTAAAACTACCAAAACAGTGGCAGTAAAATACAAGGTATTTAGGTGTGCTGGTTTGAAAGGAAGTATGCCCCCTAGAAAAGCCATGTTTTAATCAAAATCCCATTTCATAAAGGTAGAATAATCCCTATTCAATACTGTATGTTTGAAACTGTAATCAGATCATCTCCCTGGATGATGTGATTTAGTCAAGAGTGGTTGTTAAACTGGATTAGGTGATGACATGTCTCCACCCATTTCAGAGAAAGAGATTCAGAAAGAGCAGCACCACAGAGAGTCCACAAGCCAGCGACCTGGCTGTTGCTTCTCTGCTCTGGTGTTGCTTCTCTGCGTGCATACCTAATACATTTTCTGCCTGCTTACCCTGGGCTGTGCCTTTGAATTCTTTCTCGCAGTATGGCCACTAACCTGGAAACCCGAATCCAGCAACAGGATCTGCTGTGGCTCCCCCGACCCTGCCCCTAAGACCCTGAGAACCTCAGCCACACTGGAGGTCCTGGCTGGGCCTTGCTCCCTGCAGCCCTGGGAAGGCCAGAAAAGCTCCACCTCCCCAAGGCATCCCCATCACAGCCACCTCTTTCCCGGGGGAACCAGGTCCTTCCTTCCTTTCCTTTCCCCCATGTGCCAGGCATGGTTGCAGAGTGGGTGACATGCCAGGAGCAATGCCCACCCGAGGGCTGGGAGAACAGTGGGGGCTGATGACATGGAGAGCGGAATGCAGAAACTGGGGACTTGAGAAGAGGTCAGTGGTCAGGGAGGGGTGAAAGGGCAAGGAGGGGTCAAGGAGCAATTCAGAGGGGGCCAGAGAGAAGTTCAGAGAGATCAGAGAGAGGTCCAGAAGGGCTATCCAAAGCAAGTAGCCTCAGCCTGGGGAGCACACAGGTGTGGTGGGTAGAGATAGTTCAGGAAACATGATGAATGAAGTACAGTGCAGGCCCTTGGCTGTGGTTGAGTCTATAGAGTCAACAAGCTTGACAGATGTCAAGTCAACAAACCCAGGGGGCGTAGGCATCCTGGAGGGCGGGGATGCCTTGGGGTTCCTAAGCAGGGGGGCAGGAGAAGGTTGTGTAGCAGTCAATGGCCCTGGGTGCAGGCCAGGTGCAGAGGAGGCAGGAGGCTGGGTGGGGGATTTGGGCAGAGAGCTGGGACCCAGGACAAGGCAGGGGGTTGGGGCAGACCTGGAACAGAGTGGCAGGAACTCCATGTGTCCAGGCCTTGGGATTGCAGGGGCACAGAGAGGGCTGGTCATGAGCCTGGCCACAGAGCAACACCCCACAGGAGACCCTGGAATACTGGGAATGAGGCCAGTGCAAACTGGGGTGTGTGGGAATACAAAACAGAAGGTAGAACTCAAAGACCTCGCATTGGAAATCTCATTAACAAGTTTAAGATTGACTGCAGGCTAAATGGTACTATTGTGGATAGAGTGGGTGAATAAAACATACTCTAGTACATTAATTTCAGCTTTTTTCAATTAGACAAGTTGTGGATTTACAGAAAAATCATGAAGTTTCTTTTAAAATGTAGCTACTGGGAAATTTTAAAATGACTTTCTTGGCGCCCATGTGCTGCTGCCACTGCGGCTCCACTGGACAGAGCTGCTCTGGGTGAGAACCTGAGGACCAGGGTTGGGCCCTTAGGCAGAGTGGGGATGGATCTAGACTTCAGCTTCCCCAGGGTAAAAAGGAGGACCTTCGCAGGGAGCGAGCTCCCTGTCCCTGGCGTGTTCAACCAGGGAGCTTGCTGCGCTGGTGACGAGATTGGATAAATGAGCTCCAAGGATGCCTCCAATCCAAGGGGAGCCCCAGGCAGCTGCTACAGGAGGCCAGGAGTTCTGTCCACCCCTGGGCATGGCTGTGCAGGCCCTGGCTGCGCTTGGCTCTCCGCAGGGTGCGCTGCAGCATCTCCTTGGCTTGCACAAGGGCGGCGTCTGCGGGCAGACCCAATTGTGTGTGGGGTCTTTTTTTTTATTTATTTTTTATTTTTTTTTTATTTATTTTTTATTAATTAACGGAAAAAAAGAAATTAACCCAACATTTAGAAATCATACCATTCTACATATGCAATCAGTAATTCTTAACATCATCACATAGATGCATGATCATCGTTTCTTAGTACATTTGCATCGGTTTAGAAGAACTAGCAACACAACAGAAAAAGATATAGAATGTTAATATAGAGAAAAAAATAAAAGTAATAATAGTAAAAAACAAAACAAAACAAAAACCTATAGCTCAGATGCAGCTTCATTCAGTGTTTTAACATGATTACTTTACAATTAGGTATTATTGTACTGTCCATTTTTGAGTTTTTGTATCTAGTCCTGTTATACCGTCTGTATCCCTTCAGCTCCAATGACCCATTATCTTACCCTGTTTCTAACTCCTGCTGGACTCTGTTACCAATGACATATTCCAAGTTTATTCTCGAATGTCGATTCACATCATTGGGACCATACAGTATTTGTCTTTTAGTTTTTGGCTAGACTCACTCAGCATAATGTTCTCTAGGTCCATCCATGTTATTACATGCTTCATAAGTTTATCCTGTCTTAAAGCTGCATAATATTCCATTGTATGTATATACCACAGTTTGTTTAGCCACTCGTCTGTTGATGGACATTTTGGCTGTTTCCATCTCTTTGCAATTGTAAATAACGCTGCTATAAACATTGGTGTGCAAATGTCCGTTTGAGTTTTTGCCCTTAATTCCTTTGAGTAGATACCTAGCAATGGTACTGCTGGGTCGTATGGCAATTCTATATTCAGCTTTTTGAGGAACCGCCAAACTGCCTTCCACAGTGGTGGCACCATTTGACATTCCCACCAACAGTGGATAAGTGTGCCTCTTTAACCGCATCCTCTCCAGCACTTGTCATTTTCTGTTTTGTTGATAATGGCCATTCTGGTGGGTGTGAGATGATATCTCATTGTGGTTTTGATTTGCATTTCTCTAATGGCCATGTGTGGGGTCTTTTGATTCAATGGAGATGTAAGTCCACCCATCTGGGTGGATCTTGATTAGTTTACTGGAATCCTATAAAAGAGAAAACATTTTGGAGAAAGAGAGAGATTTGGAGAGAGCAGAAAAGAAAGACACACCCACAAGAAGCAGAGTCCATTAACCAGTGACCTTTGGAGATGAACAAGGAAAACGCCTGTAGGAGCCAGCTGGCCTCAGGATGGCGGCAGTAAACTGTGGAGATTGTTATGTAGAGCAGTCTGGGAGGAAGAGAATATTTACCCCAAATGGTTATGTTAAGTATGAAGGAAGAGAGCACTGAAAAATAAGCTCTCTGTTCTTTCAAGAAATGCATCATGCCTTTTGTCACCCTGCAGTATATAAGTAGGCTGTGGATAAGAATAAAGTTGTCTGAAGTCTGTCTGACTTCAAGTCTGTCTAAACTCAAGCTTCAGATTCCCTGAGCCTGTCTGTATCTTTCTTTCTTTCTCTCCTTCTTCCTCTCTTTCTTTCTCATCATTCCTTAATATCCTTCAAGCTCCGTTTCAACAGGAAGCAACATTTGGCACCCAACGTGGGGCTCGAAGAAGAAGACTCCAAATCAATATTAAGGAACCAAGGAAAAGTCTCATTAGAGGCACGTGTGTCCAGCCAACAGAAGAGGACTTGAGTCATATTGGTAAAGTAAGCATTTTCCTTGGATCATCAGGATAACGGGTAATCATAATAGGTGGCTGGAGGAGTATGTGTCTGTGTTAAAGCTACTGGGGCGCCTGTTAAAACATCTGAATTATTAAGCTTATTTGATCTCATTCAAAAACATTGTTTTGGGTTTCAGCCTTAAGGCCATAATGTTTTAAATCTTAAGTAATGGAAATTGGTTATGAAGGCTTTGCAGCAAACATAAAAAAATGGGGAAAATATTCCTGTTTCTATTTGGTTATTATGTTCAGTCAGGCAATGCTTTGTCTTAAACTTTAAGTTGTGTTTCTTCTCAATCTCCCACTACCCCTTCTTACCCTGTTTGGACAGTTGCTTGAGCTGGACTCGGCAATTGGTGCCCAAACAGGGATCTAATAAGGGAGCTCTTAAAGCATAAAGTGAGGAGACACTTCAGGGACATCCACTACAAATACTACAGGTGGGCCTTTGTAGGTTGAGCAGTGGCCCTTATCTATAGAGAGGTTTGAGGCTCTGACTCGGTTGATTTGGGAACAGTTTGGAGCAGGATGTTTAGAGGAGTCTCATGGTTCTTGGAATTCTCCAATATTTATTGCAGGAGGGAGGTCAGGAAAACGGAGAATGTTGACTGATTTTATAAAAGTTGATACTGTGGTTCAGCCTATGGAGGCATTGCAGCCTGGCTTGCCCACACCAATTGTAATTTCTAAGAATTGCTTTATTATGATAGATTTAAAAAATTGTTTCTTTGCCATGCCTTTCGCAGAGCAGGATAAAGAAATATTGGTTTCTGGGCTTGTTCTTGATGGGCTGCCTTTATATAGGGATTCATGTACACCTGAGTCAGAGAGTATTCAGTGAGAGAGGTGCCATACCAAATGGGGGTCAGTGCTCATTGATGGTTCCTGTGGCAGATTGGTCCCCAAGGGGGTATACCGTTCGGGATTGTAGTTCTGACTCAAGGTTACCTTTGTTTAGTCTGAATGATTATTCTATGAGATTTATACCAATGCTACAGGTAAAGTCTTGTGATGGAGAGTGGGAATGGTAGCCCCATCTTCTTCTGGAGGCTTAAATTCTCGACAGGCAGTGGTTTGGAGACTGGCCATGAGTTTAGCTCCTATTCATGTTTGAAGAAGAGATATATTTTAGGAACTTTGAGACTGAAGATTCTCATTAAAAACTATATATTGGTGTTTTGAATGTGCATTAACTGAAGTGTTTTAAGTATTTGACATTCTAGCATTTGATTTTGCTGGTAATTGTGTGTGGTAAAGTATTTGTTTGGAATGATGGCTTGGGCATGAAGGATGTGGGGAACGTATTTTTATTAGTAGGAAGACAGAGTAGTTTTATCCTAAAATAAAATGAATGACTGTTGCAGGGTGAGAGGAGTGTGGGACAAAGCCTAAACTTAATATAATAGCTGCTGGGGGTTTGCAGGGATGGAAATTATGGTCAAAATCAAGAAAGATTTAATGAGTCTGGAATGACAGTGTTTTCTTGGACTCTCAGTCTGTTCTAATGAAGATATAAAAAAGTTTTTTCTTTCTGGATGATGAGTGTGAGGGGCAGGGAGTATGCGTTTTATCAGGATAGCTTATGTTGACTTTTATCATGTTGTTCTCTGTATAAAAAATACTGATTTTCTCCTGGGTATCATTATACTGGCAAAAAACGCTTCTTTTCTTGCCCTAAACCAGGTGGCTTAATCTATTAATCTAAGTACTATTACTATAAATGAATCTATTACTGGCTAAGTCATATTCAAATCATATAAATACCTATATTCCTTTAAGCCAAAATATCTTAAGGCTTTGTCCAGTCTTTATATAAACTACATATGTATAAACTAAATTTATCCCAAGATAACCATGGCTTATATTGGAAGCAGATCAGATCTGAGGGTTGAATGCAAGGAAAAAATATACTTATGGAGTCTTTTTCGTTCACCTGATGTTGCCAGAAATAGTTAAAATGTGCACTCTTGCTGGAAGGACTGGCTATCTTCCCAGAAGGAGGTGTACTTTAATAAAGATATCTAAGTCCCAGGAAGCTCCTCTTGGTCCCTAGCCAGTTCCCAGAGGACCCAACTGGGCCCAGTCATGTAAGCAAATTGGAATTTAACCACTATTATAAGAAAGTTTCATAAAACTGCATGCAATAAATTTAAAATTAGCAAAAACACACAGCCAATTATAAAGAATCCACATTCCTGCATTCCTTTTCAATCAATTCAATGAATTCAATTTAAAAATCTGGTCATTTACTATGGGTACACATCACTGTTGACACTCTGCTTTCATTTTCGCTACCTGCCACTTTAGGAATTCTTAATTATATGTTACAGACCTGTTTAATATTTTACAAAGAGATTCTGATTTATTAATTACATAGTGTGTGAAATCTATATCTTCAATACCTCTTGACAAATAGCATTAAGTGACTTTAAAGGACAAATGAATAATCATTTGCTATGTCAAAACTTTTACAATTTTTAAAAATGAACGCAATGGGTTTTGCCTAAAATAGTTCCGGCTTCCCCCCTAGCTATTACTGTCTTTACTGATGATAATATTAATGGGAAGGCTGCGTATATCACCCCAGTGGAAAACAAGTTACAAAATGCCTTATACCTCAGCCCAGCATACTGAATTAGCAGCTGTAATTCAAGTACTGCAAAGATTTCCACAATCTCTTAATATTGTTTCTGATTTTGAATATGTTTGCGAAACAGTTACTCACATTGAGACAGCTTCTTTGTTTGAAAGAGATGAATTCTCCTGAATGTTTTTACATTTACAAACATTAGTCAGAAGTCAAATTAATCCTCTTTTTATCATAAATATAAGAACTCCTACCAATCTTCCGGGTCCTTTGTCATTACAAAATCAGCAGGCAGATAGTCTTGTGAGTTTAATTCAAGATCCCACAACACTTCACAAATTGACTGATATCAATAGCAAAGGGCTGCAAAAGAAATTTCTATCTTTAAACAGCAAGCTCAGGACATTGTCAGGACTTGTCCAACCTGTGGACCTTTGAATGCACTCCCATTTGCATCAGGGGGTTATCCTCAAAGTCAAAAAGCAAATAAATTATGGCAAATGGATGTTACTCATATTTCATATTTTGATAAAATGCAATATGTACGTGTTATCATAAATGCTTGTTCTCATTTCATCTGGGCTACCGCATAATCTGGAGATCGTTTTTGTCATGTTCAATCACATTTACTTAATGCTTTTGCTGTTGTGGGATGCCCTCAATCTATTAAATGGACAATGGTCCTGCTTATACAGGAAAGTAATTTCATAAATTTTGTACTACTTTTTATATTACTCTTATCACAGGAATTCCATATAATCCCTCTGGGCAAGGAATTATTGAACGAGCAAACTGGACACTAAAGTCTATGCTCCTGAAACAAAAAGGGGGAGGTGATGATCAGGAAAATGACGTTATGAAAATAAGTACACCTAAGGATCAATTAGCAAAAGCACTTTTTACTTTAAATTAAAAAAAAATCATTTATGATAATTCATCACAGACTCCTGTGGAACAACATTTTAGTAATTTGGAAAAGAAAAATGATAAAACCCAAACAGAACTGCAGCTGTAGCCAATCTATTGGAAAGATGTTAAAGATGATTTATAGAAACCAGGAACGGTAAAGGTGTGGGGGTAGGGGTTTTGCTCTTGTCATTGCAGATGACGGAACCTCGATTTGGATTCCCTCGAAGAGAATAAAACCCAGACATGTCAACCTGGATGAAAATAACTAAATGGGTAATGTATATTATAGGACATATAACTTTAATTGCTGAAGGACAGGGGCATAGTCATACTTATTGGGTTTATATTCCTAACCCACCTCTGCTGTGGGCCCTAACATGGGCCAATCCAACTTCACCAAAATATCTAAATACTAGTTTAGGATTCCCAGGTCCAGTAGATTCTAGGCTTCCAAAACTACTTAAAGAAGAAGAAAAATGGTGTCAAATTTAACTCTCCCATTTTAATAAGACCTGTATGCATAACTCTATGGAAACAAATGATATTTGCCTTTTAGTTGGGAAAGAAAGTTGGAATGGATGGCAGTTATGTCATATGGATTGAGCACTTATCATAATTAATGATTTCTATGGAATTGTAAGAGATGCAGCCCCTGTGGGGTCTCCCATCTCTAACTTGAAGATAACTGAGACTATATGGACAGGCAAGCTAAATCAGGGTTTAATTCATGGAAGATGATTTGTGCCAAATTCATGGGATGATAAATATAGCATTAGTCAAAGAAATTGACAGAAAATTTTCCTAGGACTGAGACCAAATTTTATAGCCAATTCTAGTAACCATAGCTTCTCTTTGAATAGCAGCCATAAACACTATATACAAATATGTATTAAAGATCCATATATGTTTGTTAAAGGTCATATACATATAGGAAATCAAACTTTTAATTGTGAGAATTTTTCTCTATTCACTTGTATCCAAGCATTTATGTTGCAGAAAAATGAGATGATTGTAGTGGCAAGGAGAAGAAGAAGTATTTGGCTGCCAGTGCAGACATCAAGATCTTGGCAATCCTCTCCAGAAACACATATACTGATCCATTTGGCAAAAGAATATCTAAAAAGGACTAAGAGACTAATTGGACTCATTATTGCAGCTGTCATTGGAATCATTGGAAGCATCACAGTGGCTGCAGTTGCTGGAACTGCATTGCATCAAACTATACAGATGCAGCATCATTAGAAAAACACCAATGAACTGTGGCATAGACAATCTCATTGATGAGCAAATTAATAATAGACTAAATGATATAGAAATGACATTGGTTCATATTGGAGATCAAATATATAATTTAAATTTTTTACAAAGTTTAAAGAGTAAATGGAATGAGAGCAGTTTTGTATTACCCCCTTTTAACATATAACCTATCTGAAATAGAATGGGAAAAGGTAAAAAGGCATCTTTTGGGGCTTTCAAATAATTTAAGTCCTGATATTTTAGAATTACAAAAAAGGGGTATTAGAATTATCTCAGAATAATTTACATGTAGCCTATGGAGGTAATGTTACACAATCACTTACCCAAGAGGTAAAAAATCTTAGGTTTGGGGCTGTTTATACTCTTCCTCTTCCTCCTCCACTGTGTTAAACAACAAATAATCAAAGTCAGAAAGCGTGACTGGTAGCCAATGATGGGTAAGACCCTTCCTTCAAAGCTTAGGGGCAACCTACGACAGGTGCAGTCACTAAGCAAAGCTGCCCTAACAATGTGATTCTTGTGAAAACTCTTGGCTCCCTCCTGAATCAAAGTCAGAGAGCTTGACTGGCAGCCAATGATGGGTAAGACCCTTCCTTCAGAGCCTAAGGGCAACCTAAGACAGGCGCAGTCACCTCGGCTTATAAAATAAAAAGGGGGAAATGTAGGAGCCAAGTACAAGACCTGCAGGTTTTGTTGGGAGCAGCTGGCCTCAGGATGGCGGCAGTAAACTGTGGAGATTGTTATATAGAGCAGTTTGGGAGGAAGAGAATGTTTACCCCAAATGGTTATGTTGAGTATGAAGGAAGAGAACACTGAAAAATAAGCTCTCTGTTCTTTCAAGAAATGCATGCATGCCTTTTGTCACCCTGCAGTTTTTAAGTAGGCTGTGGATAAGAATAAAGTTGTCTGAAGTCTGTCTGAAGTAAACTCAAGCTTCAGACCCCCTGAGCCCATCTGTGTCTTTCTTTCTTTCTCTCCTTATTCCTTCCTTTCTTTCTTTCTCATCATTTCTTAATATCCTTCGAGCTCTGTTTCAACAGGAAGCAACAAATGCCTCCTGGGGAGCTTCATGAACAGGAAGTCAGGAGAGAAAGCTAGCAGATGATGCCCTGTTCACCATGTGCCCTTCCAGCTGAGAGAGAGAGGGACAGAGAGAGAGAGAGAGAGAGAGAGAGAGAGAGAGAGAGAGAGAGAGAAGCCCTGTGTTCACCATGTGCTTTCTCACTTGAGAGAGAAACCTTGAACTTCATCAGCCTTGAACCAAGAGTCTCTTTCCATGGATGGCTTTGGAAATTTCTACAGACTTGCTTTAATTGGGACATTATCTCAGCCTTAGAACTGTAAACTAGCAACTTATTAAATTCCCCTTTTTAAAAGCTTTTCTGCTTCTGGTATATTGCATTCTGGCAGCTAGCAGAGTAGAACACATGTCATGAAAAGTAAAAACTAATACAAGTCAAAATCATTACTCTTATTAGCTTTTAATAAACCCTGACACACAGATAAGCAACATAAAATACATTAAGCCACGAGTCAGAGAAGCTGACATGTAGTACAGGCCCTGTTAGGTGGGGGAACAGGGAAGGGCACTGCAACTGGAGCTGCGGAGGCTGTGTTGCCCCTCCCAACCTGACTTACGGAACTAATGAACTGTCCCTTCCAGAAGTCATCTGACCTCCATCCTTAAAAGCTACCCATGCTGAAGCCCACTCTGTCTTTTATCTCAGGGGATCTGTGCAATTTACTTGATTTAGTACTTATAAATGTGGGCTTTTTGTTCACACTGAAGGCTGTGTACTGTTCAAGGTGTCATATTATTCACTTAACCCTCTTAACTCCCATGAAGAAGGTACTATGATTCTCCTCACTTAGCACAAGAGGAAACTGAGGCACAGAGAGCTTGAACCACCTGTCCCAAGTCAAAGAGCTGGGGAGGGACAGAGACAAGACTGGACCTGGGCCACTGGCCTGGAAATCCCTCTATGGGGGCTGCAGCCACAGTTCTCACTGCCTCCCTCCACTCCAGGGCTGATCCTTCCACTGGGGCTCTTAAGGCAAAAACACACGGGGATTTTATCCCACTGGAGGACCTGCTGCCCCACATCTCTCTCGCACCAATGAATCTGTGCATACGGCTGCTGCACAGGCCGAATGACAACAAAAGCCAAAGCCTGTGTCTCTGGGCTGCAGCTGGCTTTCAAGGGCCTTCTCTCCAGAGCTATTTGTTCTTACTTGGACGCCCATTCTTGCCGCAGCTTGGCTCCAATTGTACAAGTTCCCTAGTGAATCTAGTCTCTCTGCAGAACCCCTCCTTCAGTACTCCCCGCTACTGCAGGGCTGCTGCTTTTCTTCCCAAAACCACTCTGAAATCTGTCCACCTCTCTCCAGCTTTACTGACAGCACCCTAATTTAGGCTGAGACTGCCTGCCTTCTCGGATCCTCTAATGGTTCCCCAGTAGTCCACTCCTCTGACAAAAGGCCCACCGAGCTGTGCCACACACCTGCTCATGAGGACATCTTCCTGGCTGCCCTGTTTTCAGGAAAAGATCCACGTCCTTGCTGGTGCCTACAGGGCAGGGCTCTGGTTGGGTCGTCCCCTCCTGGCCTTTCCCACTCCCGTCCTTTCACTGTCTCTCAAGACTACTACGCTTTGGCACCTTGGCCAGGTGCTTCCTTCAGCCTCAGACACTGTCTCCCCTGTACTGGTTTGCTAATGCCAGGATACAATATACCAGAACTGGAATGGTTTTTAGAAAGGAAATTTAATAAGTTACAAGTTTACAGTTCTAAGGCTATAAAAATGTCCAAACTAAGGCATCCAGGAAAGGACTGGCTCAAGAAAGGCTGATGGGTCTGGAACCCTCTGTCAGCTGCACAGTCATGTGGCTGGCATATGCTAGGCTTTTTGGTTTCTTGTTTCAAACAGCTTCCCCGGTGGTGTTTTTTCTTCATCTCCAAAGGTTTCTGGCTGTGTGGGCTCTGTCAGTTCTGTTCTCCAAGCACCTGAATTGGCTCCAAGGTTTCTTCAAAATGTTTCCCCCTTTAAAGGACTCTGGTAAGCAATAAAGACTCACCTGGATCTCCTGCTCGCCTGTGCTCATGTCTGGGGCAGGCACTTGATGCCAGGACCGAGGTACGAGGACAGGGTTCAGGCTTGAAGAAAAGCTTGTCTCAGACACAGCATCCCTTGTAATTCTCTACAACAACAAAGTCACCGCGGCTTGAAGACTTTGGACTTTCTTTACCTAACTAACCGAGGTCATGGAGAGGCCCATGAAATGTCTCCCTACAAAGCACATGCACATCACAGCATGGCCGCTCTGGCGTTTCCCGGCCGCGTGCTGGGAAGTTAGCTACACACAGCGGAAATAAGCCGCTATTGGGGCTTCTGCCCGTGTAACTGCAGGCATGTCAGCTCAGCGTCCCTGCCTCAAGCGTCCTGACCCCACACCAGAGGTTCAGGCCCCTCTCTGCCCACAAGCACAGGGATGCCCCAAGAGGCGGTGGGGGAGAAGCCACATGGCCCTAAACCGGGGGGAGGACGCTGTGCTAACGGAATGCTGAAAGCTCACCACTCTGTGTACATCAAGTTCTTAGGCCCTGGCTTTCCCTTGCTTGGGTCACAACAAACTAACAGGTTTGAGATCACAAGACGGGAGCTGGCAGGAGCGAGACCCGTCGGTGACAGCACCACCTGCTGACGACCACAGCGAGAGCGCGGACAGGCCGCGGCTCACCCGTCGCAGCCAGGGCAGGGGCAGCAGGACTATTCCAGTCTACCACAACAGACAGAGAGGCCGGCTCGCCCTCAACGTCGGACCATTCAATAAAACACACTACATCTCTATACAGAAATACTATGCAGCCATCAACATGGGCGCTTTATATACAGGTAAATGACTTGGAAAATGTAGCAAAACACAGGTGGGAAAAAAGAGCAGGTTTTATTCAGCATGCATACAGTGTTCCCATTTACACAAAGGCTAGAGTAGAAATAAATGAACTTGAGAATAAAAAAAATTCAAGAGAATCAACAAAGCCAAAAGTTGGTTCTTTGAGATGATCAATAAAATTGACAAATCCTTAGCTACACTGATAAAGGGGAGAAAAAGATGCAAATAAACGAAATAAAAAATGAGAGGGGGAACATTACTATCATTCCCACAGAAATAAAAGTTCATAAGTGGATACTGCGAACAATTTTGTGCCAACAAATTAGACAACTTAGTCAAAACGGACAATTTCCTAGAAACATATACTGACTGGAAGAAACAGAAGACCCCAACAAACCACTCACAAAAGACTGACTCAGTCTCCAAACACCTCCCAAAAAAGAAAAGTCCAGGGCCAGATGGCTTCACAGGGGAGAGAACAGTCCCTTCAACAAATGGTGCTGGGAGAACTGGCTATGTAATCCAAAAGAATGAAAGAGGACTCCTATCTCACACCTTAAACAAAAACTTAACTCAAAATGGATCAAAGACCTAAATATAAGAACCAGGATCATAAAATTCCTAGAAGAAAATGTTGGGAGGCATCTTCAAGATCTTGTGGTAGATGGAGGACTCTTAGACATGACACCCAAAGCACAAGCATGAAATAAAAATGAAATAAAAAAATGAAACAAAAAATAGATAAACAGGACCTTCTCAAAATTTAAGACTTCTGTGCATGAAAGGACTTTCTCAAAAAGGTGAAAAGACTGTCTTCTCAATGGGAGAGAATATTTGGAGACCACAACTCAACATTAAAAAGACAAACAGGGGGCAGACCATGGTGGTTCAGCAGGCAGAGCTCTTACCTGCCATGCCTGAGACCCGGGTTCGATTCCCAGTGCCTGCCCATGCAAAAAAAAAAAAGACAAACAGGATGCATGGGTAGTTCAGGGGTAGAATTCTTGCTGCCAACGGGAGACCCAGGGCCAATTCCTGGACCATGCACCCAAGTAACAAAACAAAAGAAAAAACACTGAACAAAGTTCCCTATGATATACATATCCCATATATCTGTTTGTGTGTGGGTACCTATAGATATATACATATACGTAGACAGAGACATTAAAAAAAAAAGACAACCCAATTTAAAATTGAGCAAAAGACCTAAAGCAACATTTCCCCAGGGGAAATACAAATGGCTAAAGAGCCCAGGGGAAGATGCCCAGCATCACTAGTTATTATGGATATGCAAATGAAAACCACAATGAGATATCACTGCAAGCCTATCAGAAGGGCCATAATCAAAAGAACAGAAAACCGCTACTGCTGGAGAGGGTGTGGAGAAAGGGACGCTGATTCACTGCTGGGAGGAGCTGCTGTGGAAGACAGTTTGGCAGTTGCTCAGGAAGCGAAGTACAGAACTGATACAGGATTGGGCAAACCTGTAACTAAGTATGGTCTCAGAAGAACTGAAAGCCGGGATGTAACAAACACCTGCACGATGAAGTTCACAGAGGCATCATTCACAACCGCCTAAAGAGAGAAACAACCTAAATGTCTACCGACTGATGAGAGGATAAACACAACGTGGCACAGACATACAGCAATAATTTTCAGCTGTAAGGAAAAGTAGGGTTGACACAAATGGACAAATATTTTTTATCTCACTAAACATAAAGAGCAAACTCATAGAGCTAATACCTCGAATACAGGTTACTAGAAGATAGAATGAAGGTAAAGAATGGTGAGCTAATGCTTAATCTGTGCAGAATTTTTAATAAGGTTGGGTATGCTTGGAAATGGATAGAGGTGATGGCAGCACATTATCAGGAGTGCAATTAACAACACGGACTCCTGTGACTGTTGTTGAAAGGGGAAGTTTAGGGTTGTACATGGCACTAGAGGGAAAGCCAAGAGGATAAAACATGGGACTAGGTAACTGTTGTGTATGATGAAGATGGTTAATGATGAAAATTGGTTGATGATGAAGATGGTGTGTAAATACAAACTGCTTTTTAAAAAATGCCGTTCAATTAAGCTATCTACATAAGTTATATTAGGAAATGCACTAGTCAAAATATAAATTTTGTAACTAATAAGCATTTTTTGCTTTAGTCTCACACAGAAGGTGACATTTTAAAATATTAATTACCATCAATTTTCAGCACCCTGCAATAATGACATTCCTTTGTTCTTCTTCATGCAAAAACATTTTTTAAATTGTACCTTGTACATTTCACTATTATACACTCTAAGCATTCTTAGATTATACCATCTCAATCTTTAACATCTATCTTTCTTTCTGATTTCATTTATGTCCCCAGCCCTCCTCCCTCTATCATTCTCACATGCAGCTTCATTCAGTGTTTTAACATAATTGTATTACAGGTAGGTAGTATTGTGCTGTCCATTTCTGAGTTTTTGTATCCAGTCCTGTTGCACAGTCTGTATCCCTTCAGCTCCAGTTACCCAATATCTTGCCCTATTTCTATCTCCTGATGGTCTCTGTTCCAATGAAATATTCCAAGTTTATTCACTAATGTCAATTTGTATCAGTGAGAACATACAGTATTTGTCCCTTAGTTTTTGGCTAGTCTCATTCAGTGTATTGTTCTCGAGGTCCATCCATGTTGTTACATACTTCATAAGTTTATTCTGTCTTGAAGCTGCATAATATTCCATTATATGTATATACCACAGTTTGTTTAGCCACTCCTCTGTTGATGGACATTTTGGCTGTTTCCATCTCCTCGCAATTGTAAATAAGGCTGCTATAAACATTGGTGTGCAAATGTCCGTTTGTGTGTTTGCCCTTATGTCCTCTGAGTAGATACCTAGCAATGGTATTGCTGGGTCATATGGCAATTCTAGAATCAAAGAAGAAATTGCTAGAGAAATCATCTATCTGGAGATGAATGAAAATGAGAATACAAATTATCAGAACTTGTGGGATGTGGCAAAGGCTGTGCTGAGCGAGAAATTTATTGTCTTAAATGCCTATATTAATAAACAAAAAAGAGCAAAAATCGAGGACTTAACAGCAAACCTGGAGGAACTTGAGAAAGAACAGCAAACTAATCCCAAAGCAAACGGGAGAAGAGAAACAACAAAAATTAAAACAGAGGTAAATGAATGGGAGAACAAAAGAACAATAGAAAGAATCAATAAAACCAAAGGTTGGTTCTTTGAGAAAATCAATAAAATTGATGGGCCACTAGCAAGACTGACAAAGAAAAAAAGAAAGAGAGTGCAAATAAACAAAATCAGAAATGAGAAAGGGTACATTACCACAGACCCTGAAGAAATAAAAGAAATCATAAGAGGATACTACGGACAACTACATGCCAACAAACTAGACAACTTAGATGAAATGGACAAATTCCTGGAAACACACAGACAAGCTACACTGACTCAGGAAGAAATAGAAGATCTCAACAAACCAATCACAAGAGATTCAGTAAGTCATCAGAAATCTTCTTACAAAGAAAAGCCCAGGGCCAGATGGCTTCACAGGGGAATTTTATGAAACATTCCAGAAAGAATTGACACCAATCCTGCTCAAACTTTTCCAAAAAATTGAGGAAAAAGGAACTCTATCTGACTCATTTTATGAAGCAAATATCATTTTAATACCAAAACCTGGTAAAGATGATGTAAGAAAGGAAAACTGCAGGCCAATCTCCCTGATGAACATAGATGCAAAAATTCTCAATAAAATATCAGCAAATGGAATCCAGCAGCACATTAAAAGAATTATCCACCATGACCACATGGGGTTTATACCAGGAATGCAAGGATGGTTCAACACAAGAAAATCAATTAATGTAATGCAACACATTAACAAATCAAAAGGGAAAAATCACATGACCATCTCCATTGATGCTGAAAAACCATTCAACAAAATTCAGCATCATTTTCTGATAAAAATACTCCAAGAGATAGGAATCAAAGGTAACTATCTCAATATGATAAAGGGAATATATGAAAAACTGATAGCCAGCATTGTACTCTGTGGAGAGAGTACAGTGATCCCCCTAAGATCAGGTACAAGACAAAGATGCCCACTGTCACCACTATTATTCAACATTGTGCTAGAAGTTCTAGCTAGAGCAATCAGGCAGAACAAGGAAATAAAAGGCATCCAAATTGGAAAGGAAGAAGTAAGACTCTCATAATTTGCAGATGATATGATACTATAGTTTGAAGATCCTGAGAAATCTGCAGCAAAGTTACTTGAGCTAATAAGCAAATTCAGCAAGGTGGTGGGATATAAGATAAATGTACAAAAATCAGTAACATTTCTGTACACAAACAATGAGCTAGCTGAGGAGTCAGTTAAGGAAAAAATTTCTTTCAAAATAGCAATGAAAAGAATTAGATACTTAGGAATGAACTTAACTAGGGATATAAAGGGCTTGTACATAGAAAACTACTTAACATAGCTAAAAGAAATCAAAGGAGATCTAAATAGGTGGAAAGACATTATCTGCTCATGGGTAGGAAGGCTAAATATATTTAAGATGTCAATTCTCCCCAGATTTATCTACAAATTCAACACAATACCAATCAAAATTCCAACAACCTACTTTGAAAATTTGGAAAAGCTAACTACCAAATTCACGAGGAAGGGGAAAGAGACCCCGAATAGCTAAAAACATCCTAAAAAGAAGAACAAAGTGGGAGGATTAACACTCCCTGACTTTAAAACCTATTATAAAGCCACATTGGTCAAAGCAGCATGGTACTAGCACAAAGACAGAAGCATTGACCAATAGATTTGAATTGAGAGTGCAGAAATAGACCACTTTATTAGTTAGGGTTCTCTAGAGAAACAGAATCAACAGGGAACACTTGGAAATATAAAATTTATGAAAGTGTCTCACGTGACCGTAGGAACGCAGAATCCAAAATCCACAGGGCAGGCTGCGAAGCTGATGACTCCGATGGATGGCCTGGATGAACTCCACAGGAGAGGCTCACCAGCCAAAGCAGGAATGGAAACTGTCTCCTCTGAGTCCTCCTTAAAAGACTTCCCATGATTACATTTAGCATCACTAATTGCAGAAGACACTCCCCTTTGGCTGATTACAAATGGAATCAGCTGTGGATGTAGCTAACGTGATCATGACCTAATCCTATGAAATGTCCTCATTGCAACAGACAGGCCAGCACTTGCCCAATCAGATAAACAGGTACCACAACTTGGCCAAGTTGACACCTGTCCCTAACCATGACAACCACCAAATCTATGGTCAAGTGATTTTTGACAAGGCCCCCAAATCCTCTGAACTGGGGCAAAATAGTCTTTTCAGTAATTAAGCATGGAAGAACTGGATGAGCCAAGAGAATGAAGGAGGACCCCATCTTACACCCTACACAAAAATGAACTCAAAGTGGATCAGACACCTAAAGCTAAGAACTAGCACCATAAACCTTCTAGAAGAAAATGTAGAGAAACATTTTCAAGACCTAGTAATAGGAGGAGGTAGCTTCCTAAACTTTACACCCAAAGCAAAGCAACAAATGAAAAAATAGATAAATGGGAACTCCTCAAAATCAAATGCTTCTGCACCTCAAAAGACTTTGTCCAAAAGGTGAAGAGGCAGCCAACTCAATGACAGAAAATATTTGGAAATCACATATCAGACAAAGGTTTGATTTCCTGTATGTACAAAGAAATCATGCAACTCAACAACAAAAGAACAAACAATCCAATTATAAAATGGGCTGAAGATATGAATAGGCATTTTTCTGAAGAGCAAATATAGATGGCTCAAAACCACATGAAGAGACGCTCATTTTCACTGGCTATAAGGGAAATGCAGATCAAGACTACAATGAGATACCACCTCACACCTATAAGAATGGCTGCTGTTAAACAAACAGGAAACTATAAATGTTGGAGAGGATATGGAGAAACTGGGACACTTATGCACTGCAGGTGGGAATGTACAATGGTGCGGCCACTATGGAAGACTGTTTGGTGGTTCCTTGGGAAACTAAATATCGAGCTGTCCTATGACCCAGCAATAGCACTACTTGGTATATATACCCAGAAGAACCGAAAGCAATGACACAAGCAGACATTTGCACACCAATGTTCATAGCAGCATTATTCACAATTGCCGAAAGATGGAAACAAACCAAATGCCCATCAATAGATGATTCGACCAACAAAATGTGGTATACACATGTAATGGAATATTATGCAGCAGTAAGACCTAATGACGTCCTGAAGCACATGACAAGATGGATGAGCCTTGAGGACATAATGCTGAGCCAAATTGGCCAGAAACAAAAGGAGATATACTGTATGATTCTACTTTTATAACCAGCATAAAGGTATAATCAGAGACTTATAAAAAAGAATATAGGGGACTTAGAGATACATGGAAGCTAGAGATGGGTGAACCATTAGCTAATGAGGTTGAACTCCAGTGTAAGGGAATAGATAGAAGCAAAGGTTATTCCCCAGTGGGTCTAGAAGTAACATTACCATATTGAAGATGAACAAGATTGAAAGGGGTTGTATAGACTTACATGTCCCACTGAATCACACTAGAAATATGAATGAATTCTTGTAAGAATTCCTTCAAAGATATGATTCTTGTATAAAGAGTTTTTAAGTCCAGGGTACAGTGGGAAAACTGTTATTGCATGCTATAAGCTATGTTCGGAAGGAAACCATCAGCACTACCATAGCAACAGCAGAGATAAATAATGGGGTGAGGGACAAGAGTTAAGAGGAGGTTTAGAGCTCCTATTTGGTGAGGGTGTGTTTATTGGTTTTTTGTCTCTTGGAAACAGTGAAATTATCTAAAATTGAGAGTGTTGATTGACTGTGGACTTTGGGCCCTCTGCGTGATGCCTGATAAATGCAGGTGAAGGATGCACTGATGGAGAAGTAGAATGGCGAAAGATGATGTATACTTATGAACGTGAAGGCTGTGCTGCTACAAAAAGAAACAATGTCATGAGGCAAGCAAGATGTGAATGAACATGTTGGACATTTGGTGAGACAAATTAAGCCAGAAACAAAAAAGCAACAATGGTATGGTCACCTTTAGAAAATGTTTATAAGAAAACAGGGGCCTAGATTGTAAGCTTTTAGTGCAGACACATTAAGTCCGCAGTGGCTATTATTATTTCTGGATTTTGAGAGGCTGTTTATATATATATATATAACTTGATAGTTAGAGATAAGAACAAAGTCAAACAGGTTGGTGTTAGAGTAATTCAGAATTTAGGGGTAGGGAAGACAGTGTCTATATTTTAGAACCACACATACTCTTTGAGACCAATGGAAGAAAGGTTTATTTGATCTGGAACTGAAATTTTCTGTAGTGCATAATTTAATTCAACCCATCTGTTTAGCTCATTTGAACAAGTGAAACACAGGGAGCACAGAATGAGAAAGCGGTCCTTTAATCCTGTATAGATTATTGTAATGCCTGGAAACATCCTAGAGTATATTAACGAGATAATCAAAACATATTGGCAAATTCCCTGAGGGTGGGGAGAAAGACTATGGAACTATTAAACCTGATACCGTGTCAAACTTTAGGGATACCCAAATCAATAGGCCATGCCCTTGATCGTGAAGCTTACTCTTGTGAAGCTTATGTAGGTAGCATAGAAGCTTAGACTACCTATAGGCATGCCTAAGAGCTACTTCTGGAGGACCTCTGCTGTTGCTCAGATGTGGCCTCAGTCTCTGTAAGCCCAACCCTGCAAGTAAAATCATTTCCCTCCCTACTACATGTGACCAGACATCCAGGGGTGAAAGCCTCCCTGGCGACGTGGGAGAGGACTCCCAGGGATGAATCCAGACTTGGCACTGTGGGATCAACAATTGCATCCTGACCAAATGAGGGAAAAGAAGTGTAATTGATAAAGTATCAGTGGCAGAGAGAGTTAAAATAGAGTCGAGAGGCTACTCTGGAGGTTGCTCTTCAGGTAAACCTTGCTACCTATCATAACCTGCCAACCCCCAACCAGGACCATTCCAGCCAATCCTAAATAACATCCAGGGCAATTTATAAGATTCCACGGGGTTTCAGGCACTAGAGTAACTTGTCAGAAACCTAAAACCTCCAGATGGGTCCCTGGTCCAGATAAGTCCTGAAACCTAGCCCAGCCTCTCCAGAACATCAGATAGTTACATCTCCCTATCCTGCATTAGTGACAGACCCTTCCAATATAAAAAATTTAGAATTGCCATAGCCCAAACAAACCCAAAGAGAAGTATGGAAAGATCAAAGGTGATGGTGGAATTATACATAGAAGATAGGACTTCACAAATGAATATGAATGCTGAATCATTAGGTTGATACCTCTTTTAGTCTCCAGTGTTTTAGAGCAGCTAGAAGTAAAAACCTAAAACTGTGAAATTGTAACCCATGTCAAAGTCTGAAATATGTTCTACGAGTAATTGTGGTGCTGTGCTTGGAAATTTATAGCGTTTTTGTATGTATGTTATTGTTCACAAGGAAAGAAGGGTGTGATAGTTAGATGCAGTTGTCAACTTGGCCAGGTGAGCATACCTAGTTTTGTGCTGCAGACATAAGCCAATGGTACGTGAACCTCATCTGTTGCTAATTACATCTGCAGTCGGCTAGGAGGCGTGTCTGCTGCAATGAGTGATGTTTGACTTAATCGGCTGGTGCTTAAATGAGAGAGCGCAAGGTAGCACAGCCTAAGCAGCTCAGCATTCGTCATCTCAGCACTCGCAGCTCCGCCCAGGCCCTTGGAGATGCGGGAAGAAGTCACCCCGGGGAAAGTTGTTGGAACCCAGGGGCCTGGAGAGAAGACCAGCAGAGACCATCCTGTGCCTTCCACGTTAAGAAAGAACCTCAGTGGAAAGTTAGCTGCCTTTCCTCTGAAGAACTAACAAATTAAATCCCTGTTTATTAAAAGCCAATCTGTCTCTGGTGTGTTGCATTCTGGCAGCTAGCAAACTAGAACAAAGGGGAAAAAAAAAAAGTCAAGTGTGATGTTACCATAGACATCCATAGCTATAAATTTTCCCCTGAGCACTTCCTTCACTGTATACCATACATTTTCCTATGTTGTATCATTGTGTTCATTTGTCTCTAAGCATTTTCTAATTTCTCTTGTAGTTTAAGCTTTAAGCTCTTGGTTGTTTAAGAAGTACTATTTAATTTACACAAATTTATAAATTTTCCCAATTTTCTTCAGTTATTGATTTCTACCTTCATTCCGCTTTGGTCAGAAAAGTTACTTTTTATGCTTTCAATATCTTCAAATGTATTGGGTTTCTGTCGTGCCCTAACATATGCTATAGCCTAAGGAATGATCCTGTACACTTGAAAAGAGTATGTATTCTTTTCGGGTCCTCTAGTTCCTTATTGATCATCTGTTGAGATGTTCTGTTCAGTATTGAATATTGTATTGAAATCTCCAGCTGTTACTGCAGAACTGTCTATATATCTCTTCCTTTCAATTCTGCAGGATTTGCTTTTGTATATGTTATAGTGTTCTGCTGTTACGTACAAATAAGGTGTAATCAGTAAATTATCTTATTGAATTGATTCGTTTATCAATACATTATATCCTTCTTTGTCTCTTGTAACAGTTTTTGTCTATTTTGTCTGATATTAATATAGCCAGCCCAGCTCTCTTTTTGTTATTTGCATGAAGTAGTTTTTCCATCCTATCATTTTCAACCTATTTGAATCTATGTATCTGAGATGGGTCTCTCCTAAATGTCGTATTCTTGGGTCATGTTTCTTTATCCATTCTGGCAATATGCACATTAGTCCATTTACATTTAAAGAAATTACTGATAAGGCAAGATTTACTTTTTTCTATTCTTTCTAACTGTATTTGTAAGCCTTATACATTTTTTTGTGTCTGCTTTCCTCCAGTACTTTCTTCCCTTTTCTTTAGATGACATTGTATTATTAGCCATTTTGAATCACTTATGCTTTCTTTCTGAGTAGATTTTTCTAAGCCCAGGGCAGAGGAACTGCCCACTGGCGAGGGCCCATGCCACGCGCCGCCACGTGCCCGACATAGACCCTGCACCTCCCGCGCCCCGCCACGCCCCTCAGCCTCTTGACACGCGGGGCCCCTGATCCCCCCAGCTTCGCCCCCAGGCCACCTCTGCACAGTCTCCTTCCTCCCGGCATAGCCCCGCCCCCTGCTGCCGGCCACGCCTCCACAATTCAGGGCCTTGGGGCCGCGACCACCCCGCGCCGGCTCCGGAGACGTGGGAGGCGGAGTCTGCGCGGTGACGTAACGGGCGTGTGCCGTGGCGCCCCGCGTCCCTGTTACTCAGTGGAGCAGTAGAAGCCGGTCGACCGTTCCGTTGTGCGGAGTTGCGAGCGGCGCTGGATAAAGGCCGTGGCGGCGTCTGGACGGCGACGGTGGCCGCCGGCTGACTTCCTCCCCTTCGTTGGCTACGCTCCCGGGTGAGTGCCGCGCGTGCCGCAGGGTCCGGGCGGCGGGGCGGCCCCGTGGTGTTTATGTTATTGAGCTGCCGCTGCCGCCGCCGCCTTCGCCTCAGCCGCGACCCCGTCCCGGAGTGGGGGTGGGAGCGCGCGGGGTGGGGTGGGCCGGCGCGGAACGATAGCCGCCCGGGAAGCGGGGACCGTGCGCGGGGCTGCTGGCCACCTGGAGCCGGTCCTGGCGGGTGGAGGCGAACTGCGCTGGCCTGTTTCTTTCTTGTTTCAGTTTATTGCCTGAACCCTTTATCTTATGAAATGTTAAAAATGGGAGTAATGGGCATCCTTGTCTTTTCTTTAATAATGAAAATATGTCTAAAGCCTTCTATGAAGTTTCATGTTGGCTCAACTTTTTACAGTAACTTTTATTATAGGTTAAAGAAGTTCCCTTCTATTTCTAGTTTGAATGGCTATTGAATTTTTCAAATGATTTTTATTCATCTGTTCAAATGGGAATATGCGCTCCATCTTTTATTTTCTTAAAATTTGCTAATAGGCTAATATGTAATAGAGTTTTTCTGATAATGAGCATGCTTTGATTCTTTTTTTATAGTTTGAATTTTTTTATTAATTAAAAAATTAACTAACAACATATAGAAATCATTCCATAATTCCCAATATCATCACACAGATGCATATTCATTATTTCTTAGTACATTTGCATCGATTTAGAAAAAGAAATAAAAAGACAACAGAAAAAGAAATAAAACGATAATAGAAAGAAATAAAAAAAAAACTATACCTCAGATGCAGCTTCATTCAGTGTTTTAACATAATTACATTACAATTAGGTAGTATTGTGCTGTCCATTTCTGACTTTTTGTATCCAGTCCTGTTGCACAGTCTGTATCCCTTCAGCTCCAGTTACCCATTATCTTACCTTATTTCTATCTCCTGATGGTCTCTGTTACCAATGAGATATTCCAAGTTTATTCTCTAATGTCGGTTCACATCAGTGGGACCATACAGTATTTGTCCTTTAGTTTTTGGCTAGTCTCACTCAGCATAATGTTCTCTAGGTCCATCCATGTTATTACATGCTTCATAAGTTTATTCTGTCTTAAAGCTGCATAATATTCCATCGTATGTATATACCACAGTTTGTTTAGCCACTCCTCTGTTGATGGACATTTTGGCTGTTTCCATCTCTTTGCAATTGTAAATAATGCTGCTATAAACATTGGTGTGCAAATGTCCGTTTGTGTCTTTGCCCTTAAGTCCTTTGAGTAGATACCTAGCAATTGTATTGCTGGGTCGTATGGAAATTCTATATTCAGCTTTTTGAGGACCCGCCAAACTGCCTTCCACAGTGGTTGCACCATTTGACATTCCCGCCAACAGTGGATAAGTGTGCCTCTTTCTCCACATCCTCACCAGCACTTGTCATTTTCTGTTTTGTTGATAATGGCCATTCTGGTGGGTGTGAGATGATATCTCATTGTGGTTTTGATTAGCATTTCTCTAATGTCCAGGGACATTGAGCATCTCTTCATGTGCCTTTTGGCCATTTGTATTTCCTCTTCTGAGAGGTGTCTGTTCAAGTCTTTTTCCCATTTTATAATTGGATTGGCTGTTTTTTTGTTGTTGAGTTGAACAATCTCTTTATAAATTCTGGATACTAGACCTTTATCTGATATGTCGTTTGCAAATATTGTCTCCCACTGTGGAGGCTGTCTTTCTACTTTCTTGATGAAGTTCTTTGATGCACAAAAGTGTTTAATTTTGAGGAGTTCCCATTTATCTATTTCTTCAGTGTTCTTGCTTTAGGTTTAAGGTCCATAAAACCGCCTCCAATTGTAAGATTCATAAGATATCTCTCTACATTTTCCTCTAACTGTTTTATGGTCTTAGACCTAATGTTTAGATCTTTGATCCATTTTGAGTTAACTTTTGTAAAGGGTGTGAGAGATGGGTCTTCTTTCATTCTTTTGCATATGGATATCCAGTTCTCTAGGCACCATTTATTGAAGAGACTGTTCTGTCCCAGGTGGGTTGGCTTGACTGCCTTTTCAAAGATCAAATGTCCATAGATGAGAGGGTCTATATCTGAGCACTCTATTCGATTCCATTGGTCGATATATCTATCTTTATGCCAATACCATGCTGTTTTGACCACTGTGGCTTCATAATATGCCTTAAAGTCAGGCAGCGCGAGACCTCCAGCTTCGTTTTTTTTCCTCAAGAAGTTTTTAGCAATTCGGGGCACCCTGCCCTTCCAGATAAATTTGCTTATTGGTTTTTCTATTTCTGAAAAATAAGTTGTTGGGATTTTGATTGGTATTGCATTGAATCTGTAGATCAATTTAGGTAGGATTGACATCTTAACTATATTTAGTCTTCCAATCCATGAACACGGTATGCCCTTCCATCTATTTAGGTCTTCTGTGATTTCTTTTAACAGTTTTTTGTAGTTTTTTTTATATAGGTTTTTTGTCTCTTTAGTTATATTTATTCCTAGGTATTTTATTCTTTTAGTTGCGATTGTAAATGGGATTCATTTTTTGATTTCCCCCTCAGCTTGTTCATTACTAGTGTATAGAAATGCTACAGATTTTTGAATGTTGATCTTGTAACCTGCTACTTTGCTGTACTCATTTATTAGCTCTAGTAGTTTTGTTGTGGATTTTTCCGGGTTTTCGACGTATAGTGTCATATCGTCTGCAAACAGTGATAGTTTTACTTCTTCCTTTCCAATTTTGATGCCTTGTATTTCTTTTTCTTGTCTAATTGCTCTGGCTAGAACCTCCAGCACAATGTTGAATAATAGTGGTGATAGTGGACATCCTTGTCTTGTTCCTGATCTTAGGGGGAAAGTTTTCAATTTTTCCCCATTGAGGATGATATTAACTGTGGGTTTTTCATATATTCCCTCTATCATTTTAGGGAAGTTCCGTTGTATTCCTATCTTTTGAAGTGTTTTCAACAGGAAAGGATGTTGAATCTTGTCCAATGCCTTCTCTGCATCAATTGAGATGATCATGTGATTTTTCTGCTTTGATTTGTTGATATGGTGTATTACATTAATTGATTTTCTCATGTTGAACCATCCTTGCATACCTGGGATGAATCCTACTTGGTCATGATGTATAATTCTTTTAATGTGTTGTTGGATTCGATTTGCTAGAATTTTATTGAGGATTTTTGCATCTATATTCATTAGAGAGATTGGTCTGTAGATTTCTTTTTTTGTAATATCTTTGCCTGGTTTTGGTATGAGGGTGATGTTGGCTTCGTAAAATGAATTAGGTAGTTTTCCCTCCACTTTGATTTTTTTGAAGAGTTTGAGGAGAGTTGGTACTAATTCTTTCTGGAACGTTTGATAGAATTCACATGTGAAGCCGTCTGGTCCTGGACTTTTGTTTTTAGGAAGCTTTTGAGTGACTAATTCAATTTCTTTACTTGTGATTCGTTTGTGAAGGTCATCTATTTCTTCTTGAGTCAAAGTTGGTTGTTCATGTCTTTCTAGGAACCCGTCCATTTCATCTAAATTGTTGTATTTATTAGCGTAAAGTTGTTCATAGTATCCTGTTATTTCCTCCTTTATTTATGTGAGGTCAGTGGTTATGTCTCCTCTTCCATTTCTGATCTTATTTATTTGCATCCTCTCTCTTCTTCTTTTCGTCAGTCTTGCTAAGGGCCCATCAATCTTATTAATTTTCTCATAGAACCAACTTCTGGTCTTATTGATTTTCTCTATTGTTTTCATGTTTTCAATTTCATTTATTTCTGCTCTAATCTTTGTTATTTCTTTCCTTTTGCTTGCTTTGGGATTAGTTTGCTGTTCTTTCTAGAGTTCTTCCAAGTGGACAGTTAATTCCTGCATTTTTGCCTTTTCTTCTTTTCTGATAAAGTCATTTAGGGCAATAAATTTGCCTCTTAGCACTGCCTTTGCTGCATCCCATAAGTTTTGATATGTTGTGTTTTCATTTTCATTCGCCTCTAGGTATTTACTAATTTCTCTTGCAGTTTCTTCTTTGACCCACTTGTTTTTTAAGAGTGTGTTTTTGAGCCTCCACGTATTTGTGAATTTTCTGGCACTCCGCCTATTATTGATTTCCAACTTCATTCCTTTATGATCCGAGAAAGTGTTGTGTATGATTTCAATCTTTTTAAATTTGTTAAGACTTGCTTTGTGACCCAGCATATGGTCTATCTTTGAGAATGATTCATGAGCAGTTGAAAAAAAGGTGTACCCTGCTGTTGTGGGATGTAATGTCCTATAAATGTCTGTTAAGTCTAGCTCATTTATAGTAATATTCAGATTCTCTATTTCTTTATTGATCCTCTGTCTAGATGTTCTGTCCACTGATGAGAGTGGGGAATTGAAGTCTCCAACTATTATGGTATATGTGTCTATTTCCCTTTTCAGTGTTTGCAGTGTATTCCTCACGTATTTTGGGGCATTCTGGTTCGGTGCATAAATATTTATGATTGTTATGTCTTCTTGCTTAATTGTTCCTTTTATTAGTAAATAGTGTCCTTCGTTGTCTCTTTTAACTGTTTTACATTTGAAGTCTAATTTGTTGGATATTAGTATAGCTACTCCTGCTCTTTTCTGGTTGTTATTTGCATGAAATATCTTTTCCTAACCTTTCACTTTCAACCTATATTTATCTTTGGGTCTAAGATGTGTTTCCCACAGAAATACTTTTGAGAGGGACAAATAAAGGACTGAATATATCATCTCATCCCATTTCTACCTTTTTGCAGAACAATTCTAACTGCAATATCTTTTTATTTTATTTTATTTTTTTAAAAACAAACAAATCAAATAAACGCAAACATTCCTGTTTTGATCATTCCGTTCTACATATATAAGCCGTAATTCACAGTATCATCTCATAGATACATATTCATCATCATGATCATTTCTTGGAACATTTCACATCTATTCAAAAAAAGAAATAAAACGAAAACAGAAAAAAAGTTATACATACCATGCCCCTTACCCCTCCCTTTCACTGATCACTACCATTTGAAACTAAATTTATTTTAACATTTGTTCCCCGTATTATTTATTTTTATTCCATATGTTCTACTCATCTATTGACAAGGTAGATAAAAGGAGCTTCAGACACAAGGTTTGCACAATCACACAGTCAAATTGTGAAAGCTGTATCATTTTGCAGTCGTCTTCAAGAAACATGGCTACTGGTACACAGCTCTACATTTTCAGGCAGTTCCCTCTGGTCTCTCCATTACATCTTGAATAACAAGCTAATATCTACTTAATGCATAAGAATAACGTCCAGGATAACCTCTCGACTCTGTTTGAAACCTCTCAGCCGTTGACACTTTGTCTCATTTCACTCTTCCCCCTTTTGGTTGAGAAGGCTTTCTTGATGCCGAGTCTCAGCTCATTCTAGGGTTTTTCTCAATCCCTTAATACTGAGTCTCAGCTCATTCTAGGATTTTTGTCCCACGTTGCCAGGAAGGTCCACACCCCAGGGAGTCATGTCCCATGTAGACAGGGGTAGGGTGGTGAGTTTGCTTGTTGTGTTGGCTGGAGAGAGAGGCCACATCTGAGCAACAAAAGAGGCTCTCTTGGGGGTGACTCTTAGGCCTAATTTTAAGTAGATTTGACCTATCGTTTGCAGGGTTAAGTTTCATATGAACAAACCCCAAGCCTGGGGGCTCAGCCTATAGCTTTGGTTGTCCACACTGCTTGTGAGAATACAAGGAATTCAACTTGGGGAAGTTGAATTTCTCCCCACTCTCACCATTCCCTGAAGGGGACTTTGCAAATACTTTTCCATGCCCTGATCGAATCACTCTGGGATTCATCGGGGTATCACTCTGGACGAACCAACAACATCTCATGTCCTACCCAAGATTCCAAGTACTATGGTGTTTAGTCAAGCTATTTACATAAATTATATTAGGAAATGCACTAGTCAAAATATAAATTTTGTACCAAATAAACATTTTTTGCTTTAGTCTCACATATAAGTTGAAATTTTAAAATATTAATTACCATCTATTTTCAGCACCCTGCAGTAATGACATTCCTTTGTTCTTCCTCATGCAAAAACATTTTTAAAATTTGTACATTTAGTCACGATCATTATACACTCTAGGCATTCCTAGATTATACCATCTTAATCTTTATCATCTATCTTTGTTTCTGATTTCATTTGTGACCCCAGCCCTCCTCCCTCTATCATTCTTACATTCAGCTTCATTCAGTGTTTTAACATAATTGTATTACAGTTAGGTAGTATTGTGCTGTCTATTTCTGAGTTTTTATATTCAGTCCTTTTGAACAATCTGTATGCCTTCAGCTCCAATTACCCAATATCTTACCCTATTTCTATCTCCTGATGGTCTCTGTTACCAATGAAATATTCCAAGTTTATTTACTAATGTCAGTTCATATCAGTGAGACCATACAGTATTTGACCTTTTGTTTTTGGCTAATCCCACTCAGCATAATGTCCTTAAGGTCCATCCATGTTGTTACATACTTCATAACTTTATTCTGTCTTACAGCTGCATAATAAACATTCCATTGTACATATATACCACAGTTTATTTAACCACTCGTCTGCTGATGGACATTTTGGCTGTGTCCGTCTCTTTGCAATTGTAAGTAATGCTGCTGTAAACATTGGTGTGCAAATGTCCGTTTGTGTCCTTGTCCTCATGTCCTTTGTGTAGTTACTTAGCAATGGTATTGCCGGGTCATATGGCAATTCTATATTTAGCTTCCTGAGGAACCGCCAAACTGCCTTCCACAGCGGATGTACCATTTGACATTCCCGCCAACAGTGGATAAGTGTTCCTCTTTCTCCACATCCTCTCCAGCACTTGTCATTTTGTGTTTTATTGATAATGTCCATTCTGGTGGGTGTGAGATGATATATCATTGTGGTTTTGATTTGCATTTCTCTACTGACCAGGGAATTTGAGCATCTCTTCATGTAACTACAATATCTTTAACTTTAACTATAATGGTTGTATTTTCATTTTAAATCACATTGAGGCTGGATTATGTTGCAGAAGTAAAACCTGTTTATAGACTCATAACCAAAATCTTTTCGATTTTCAATACAGCCCAAAGGTTCCCTTTTTAAAAGAATTTCCATAATCAGTAACCAGTTAGAACGTTTGAGCAATACAAATGCAGGAACACACCAATCAACAAATTTAAACAGCTGTATAATGTTTATTATCTTTAAGTACACACCAATTAATAACTATACTTAACACACAACAACTAACAAACAGGCATTCAATGTTTAACATCCTTATTAACAATTAACAAATATCAACTCATACTGTACCCAGGTAAAGCACTGACTAGCATTTAAACAGGCTCACTTAATTTCACTAAATACCAAATAATTGTTGGATTACTCTTTTTTTTTTGAGTATAGTCAACAAACAAATGTAGGGTCAGGGCCTCAAACCCTAGCACACCAATTAACAAGCAATACCTAGGTAACAGACCGGCTAACATTAAACAGGCCTACTTAATTTTATTAAATACTGGTTAATTGTTGGATTAGGTCAGGGCTTCAAACCCTGTGTAGTACGGTACCCAGAAACAGGGTGTAGAAGTCAGAGCAATGGGAGTCATTCTGGAAGTGTGACCTAGGCCTAGGTCCAGGGGACTCAAATATCCTGTTTACTCCTCAGTCTACTTTTACCCTGATGACCCACTCACAATCAGATGTCCAGGTGTAGAACTGGAAGTGGTTTCTTTCTTTGAAGGTTTTTAAAGCAGCAAAAGCCTCTGAAGTGCCAGCAGGACAGAAAGACCCCAGTTGCTGAGTCTCTAGACTAAATTCAGTACAGCGGCTGCAGAAGGCTCAGTTACCTGGATTACCTGCTCTGCTGTGGCTCCAGACATTCAGGCATTCGTCCCAGAGAATTGCCAAATTGTTACCAGACAAAGGCCATGGATTCTTTTGCTCAACACACTCAACAACCAATTACGGAAGCACCAGGGTTTCAAAGAGAAAAAGAGTTTATTACTACCTGCGTAGTAGGAGAGCAGATGGCCTAGTGGCCCAAAATCTGTCTCACCCTTCTATATAAATTTTATAACTAGCTTTTCCAAGTCTTCGAGGTAGGTTGTTGGAATTTCGATTGGTGTTGCATTGAATCTGTAGATCAATTTTGTTAGAATTGACATCTTAATGACATTTAACATTTCTGTGCATGAACATGGAATATTTATCTATCCGACTATTTAAGTCTGCTTTAATTTCTTTTGGTTTTGTAGTTTTCTGTGTACAGGTCCTTTATAACCACGGTTAAGTTTATTCCTTCTTTTAGTTGCTATTGTAAGTGGAGTTTTTTTCTTAATTGTCTCCTCAGGTCATTACTTGTTTATAGAAACACTACTGATGTTTGTGTGTTATTAATCTTGTATCCCACTACTTTACTGAATTTGTTTTTTCTGTGTAAATAGCTTTGTTGTAGATTTCTCAGGATTTTCCAATTATAGCATCATGTCATCTGCAAATATTGAAAGTTTTACTACTTCCTTTCCTATTTGGATGCTTTTATTTCTTTTTCTTGACCAATTGCTCTAACTAGAACTTTTAGCACAATATTGAATAATAGTGTTGAGAGTGGGCATCCTTGTCTCATTCCTGATCTCAGTCTCTTACCATTGACTGTGATGCTGGCTGTAGGTTTTTCTTATGTGCCTTTTACCATATTGATGAAGTTTCCTTCGATTTAAACCTTTTGAGGTGTTTTTATCTGAAAAGGATGCTGAATTTTGTTGAATACTTTTTCATTGTCAATTGAGATGACCATGTGATTTTTTCCTTTCAACTTGTTAATGTGTTGTATTACATTGATTGGTTTTCTTGTGTTGAACCACCCTTGCATTCCTGGTATAAAGGCCACTGAGTTTTGGTGTGGATTTCTTTTAATGTGCTTTTGGATTTGACTAGCAAGTATTTTGTTGAGAATTTTTGCATCTATATTCATTAGGAGGATTGGTCAGTAGTTTTCCTTTCTTGTGTCTTTGTCTCGTTTTGGTATTAGAGCGACGTTGTCTTCATAAAATGGGTTAAGTAGTCATCTGATTTGCTCAAAATTTTGAAAGAGTTTTAGCAAGAATGGTGTTAGTTCTTTTTAGAATGTTTGATAAAATTCCCCTGTGAAGCCATGTGGCCCTGGTTTTTTCTCTGTAGGAAGACTTTGTCTCTAGTATACCTATGTTTTTTTCTAGTATATTTTTAATATTGACTGTTGTGTCTTTCATTATACCATTTCTTTTATGCTCACACATTGTCTTTTTTATATCTTTTATCTATTTATATATATATATTTTCATTCATTTCACTGAATGGATTTAGATTTGTTTGAACTTCTTTAATTAGCTCTTCAAAATTTTGTGTGCCCTCTGTAGTTTTAATGTTTTCCCTTTGCTGAGTCATATCTTCCCTTTTCTTAGTATGGGTTGTAAGGTTTTGCTGATGTCTGGGCATCTGATTATCTTGATGAGTTAACACTGAACTTAAGTGTCTCCCTCTTGTCTAGGGTTTTGTTGTTGACTGGCTTTGTGTTATGGCTCTTCTGTTGATGCTTGATCCTCCTTATTCTAGACTTTTAAAATGGCCCATATGCAACTGTTCAGATTTTCTCAGGTTTTCGTCATTTGTTTCTTGCCCTGGATGTAAGGCTCCCACATAGACCCAAACCATACCATATTATAATCAAACTCTCTAATACCAAAGATAAAGAGAAAATTCTGAAAGCTGCAAGAGAGAACTTATACAAGGGAACCTCAGTAAGAGTTAAGTGCCAAAGTCACATCAGAAACAGTGGAGGCATGAAGGCAGTGGGATGACTTTAAAGTACTGGAAACAAAAAATTGCATACCAAGAATTTTATGTTCAGCAAAACTTATCTTTCAAAATTAAGGGAAAGATTATGGTACTCCCAGATTAACCAAAGCTGAGCAAATTTGTTGCCACTAGACCAGCCCTGCAAGAGATGCTAAAGAAAGTTCTTCACATTGAAAGGAAAGGACAATAGGTGAACGCTGCATGAAGAAATAAAGATCTCCAGTAAGCATAATGATAAAGGGTAAATATAAATGCCAGTACTTGTGCTTTTAATCTTAACTCTGGTTTTTAACTTTCTGTACCATCTAAAAGGTAAATGCGTAAAATATGAGAGAGAAATGGTTTCGGATTCAGAATGTATAAACATGTAGTTTATAATTAAGAACTACGTGAAGGTGGGGGTAAGGAGGAATATAGGAACATGATTTGTATATATCGTTGAGATTATCAATGCAAATGTTGTTAAATAACTGAGATGTTAACTCTAAGCCCCATGGTAACTAGAAAGACTGTATCAGAGAGTATGCAAGCTCATAGAAACAGAAACAGAGTATAGGTTGCCATGGTGGTAGTTGGGGGAATAGAGAGTTTTGTGTAATGGATGTAGAGTTTCTGTTTGTAAGGGATGGGAAGGTTTTAGTTTAGAAGGTGGTAAGGGTACCCCAACATAGTGAATGTGATTAATCCCACTGAATTGTTTGCTTGGGAGTGGTTAAGCTGGGAAAGTTTCTGTTGTATATATGTTCCCAGAATAAAAAAAAAAAAAAAAAGCAACTAAAGACATAGTGTCAATTAAAGTTAATACATGATCCTGGATGCACATTAACAAGTGAGGAGAGAAGGCTCAACAAGGCATTATTCAGACATGAAAAATTAAAGTATAGTCTGTAACCTTTAATATCAATGTTAAATTTCTTGAATTTGATGACTGCACTTAAGGTGGTGTGCCAGTTTAAAACTATTATGTACCCCAGTAAAGCCATGTTTTAATCCTGATCCAGTTACTTGAGGGGGCAGCTGTTTCTTTGAATCCTGATTCAATATTGTAGGGTGGAAACTTTTAATTAGATTATCCCCATGGAGATGTGACATGCTCAGTTGTGGGTGTGGGCTTTTGATTAGAGGGAGATGTGACTCCACCCATTCAAGGTGTGTCTTGATTAGTTTCCTAGCATCCTTTCAAAGGGGAAATACTTTGGAGAAACCTCAGGCACAGATGCTTGGAGAACATTGCTTCAGAGCTGATAGAGAAATGGATGTTTGGAGATGCTTGGAGTGTTGACAAACAGAGCAGATGACTAGACATAGGTGATAGACATCACCATGTGCCTTCCCATGAGGTGCTAAGCAAACCAGAACCCAGAGGAGCTAAGTGAAGGCCCATAGATGCTTAGAGGGGAAACCACTGGCATCAGAAGCTGGAAGCAGTGGAACTGGGAACATGCATCAGCAGATGCCAGGGATGTGCCTTCCCAGCTGATAGAGATGTTCCAGATGGCATCAGCCTTTCTTGAGTGAAGGTAACCTCTTGTTGATGCCTTAATTTGGACATTTTCATGGCCTTAGAACTGTAAACCTGAACTTAATAATAAATTCCCTTTTTAAAAACCATTCCATTTCTGGTATATTGCATTCTGGCAGCTTTAACAAATCAAAATAGGTGGTTATAAAAATGAATATCCATGTTCTTAGGAAATGTACATGGCAGTAATAACTGTACAAGGAGCATAAGTGTTCAGAAAAGTGTTCAGAAAATGGATTGGTAAACAGATAGATGGATTCCTAGCTAGTTAGGTATTCTAGTTTGCTAGCTGCTGAAATGCAATATACCAAAACGAAACAGCTTTTAAAAAGGGGAATTTAATAAGTTGCTAGTTTATAGTTCCAAGGCCGAAAAAATGTCCCAATTAAAATAAGTCTATAGAAATGTCCAATCTAAGGCATCCAGGAAAAGATACCTTGGTTCAAGAAGGCTGATGAAGTTCAGGGTTTCTCTCTTAAGTGAGTAGGCACGTGGCATATACAGTCAGAGTTTCTCTGTCATCTGGAAAGGCACATGGTAAACTCAGTCAGGGTTCTTCTCTCATCTGGAAGGGCACATGGCGAGCACGGCGTCATCTGCTAGCTTTCTGTCCTGGCTTCCTGTTTCCTGAAGTTCCCCAGGAGGTGTTTTCCTTCTTCATCTTCAAAGGTCGCTGGTTGGTGGACTTCTCCTTCTTGTGGCTGTGTCATTCTGCTCTGCTCTCTCTGAATCTAGTTCATTCTCCAAAATGTTTCCTCTATTATAGGACTCCAGGAACTAATAGGGACCCCCCCCCAATGGGTGGAGACATGTCATCACCTAATCCAGTTTAACAACCACTCTTAATTAAATCAAATCTCCAGGGAGATGATCTGATTATAATTTCAAACATACAGTATTGAATAGAGATTACTCTGCCATTACAAGATGGGATTTAGATTAAAGCATGGCTTTTCTAGGGGATATACATCCTTTCAAACCAGCACATTCCACCCCCTGGACCCTAAAAAAGATATGTTTTTTCCATATACAAAAATACATTAATTCCATCACAATATCAGAGAACCTTAAACCATTTCAGTAGCAATACAAATGAAATGCAATATTAGAGACAGTACAAACTCCTATCAAAGTTAGTAGTTACAGGCATGGTCTGTTCTAAGGCAAAGTTCTCGTCTGGCTCTGGACCTATAAAACCTCAAAACAAGTTATTTGCTGCCAACATACAAAGGAGGAGTATTCATAGAATACATATACCCATTTCCATAGGGAGAAAGAAACACAGGGCTCACCAGACCCAAGCAGTTTTGAAAACCTGCAGGGCAGAGTCCATTAGATTTCAAAGTCTGAGAATCATTCATCTTCAGAGCTTTAGAAAGCAGCAGTTCCACCCTTTCCAAAGGCCTACGCAGAGGCCTGCATCTCTCTGAATGCATCCTTGGGGAACATTGGGGAGACCTCCTTTTACTCAGCTCCACCCTCTCTAGCATTGGGGCTGTACCTGGGCTGTCTGCCATTTCCAGGGCACACGCTCAACCCCACTCCTGGTACCAAGATGTATTAGTTAGTGTTCTCTAGAGAAACAGATACAGCAGGGAGCACTAGCAAATAAAAAATTTATAAAACTGTCTCACGTAACTGCGGGAACACAGAGTCCAAAATCTGCAGGAGCAGGCTGTGAAGGTGATGATTCCGATGGAGGGTCTGGACAAACTCCACAGGAGAGGCTCACTAGCTGAAGCAGGAAGAGAGCCGGTCTCTTCTGAATCCTCCTTAAAAGGCTTCCAGTGATTAGACTGAGCATCACTCATTGCAGAAGATACTCTCCTTGGCTGATTACAAATGGAATCAACTGTGGATGCATGTGGATCATGATTTAATTCTAGGAAATGTCCTCATTGCAACAGACAGACCAGCACTTGCCCAACCAGACAAACAGGTACCACCACTTGGCCAAGTTGACACATGAATCTGGCCATGACACTAAGTAACTAGAATGATACAATAAAAGTGGCAAAATGTTAATATTGGTGTATGTTGGCATCTGGGGGTATAAGGATATGTTGTAGTGCTCTGTATGAGGTTTGTATTATTTTTATAACTGTCCTGTAAGTTTGAAACTATTTCAAAGTTAAAAGTCTAAAAAATTATCAGTAATTATTCAACAGTTACTCAAGGCAAACCATTTTTCATCTTTAACCTTATCCACTCTTTTTTCCATGTTACTTTGAAATAAGTTGTAGATATCATTTTATCAGAAATAATAAAAGCAGAAAGGCTCAAGATCCTCTACTGTCTCCATCATGTAGTCAGATAACATTGCCAGAATATCAGGTTATGTAAAAAATATTACTGGTTGGACCTATTTTTATTTAATTAATGCCATGTTTTTCTTTTGTGCGTTTTGCATGTTTCTGAGAGAAACATTCACAATTACTACATTGTGAGTTCATCTTAGGACTATACACCAATTGTAATAATTGAACAATAAAAGGAGAATAAAAATAATATTTCTTTGGTTTCTGGGATTACATCATGTTATACCATTAATACATTAATTAATTTCTTGGTATCTTTTCCTAGAGTGGGCGGTGGGGTAGAACGTTATTTAAGGGAGAAGCATCAATACATAGATCTTCATCTTCATTTTGCAAACCTTTTTAAGGAATGTACTGATATAATCACTTTCTAGCCAGAGGTGGCTTAAGGGGGCCCAACATCAGTGAATTAAGGTGGTGGTATGATTTGATTATATGATTGTATTGGATCTTGTGATCTTTCCAATGCATACATCTCCATGCTAAGATTCTGCTTGGTCCTCAAGTTTAACAGGTGACAAACAGCGAATGTTTGATCACTAACAAAATTTCCTCATGACCTGATCTTTTTTTTAAAAAAAAATGTTTTTTATTGTAAACTATGACATATATACAAAGCAAAGAAAGCAAAAAGCAATGATTTTCAAAGCGCATTTCAGCAAGTAATTACAGAATAGATATCAGAGTTTGTCATGTGCTACTATTCTACCATCTCAGGTTTTTCCTTCTAGTTGTTCCTAAACACTGGAAGCTAGAAGGAATATTAATATGGTGATTCAGCAGTCATACTTGCTTGCCAAATCCTATTCTCTGTTATACCACCTCCTTCTCCTTTAATCCTTCTCCTAGTCTATAGCGATCTTTGGGCAATGTCTTTTCAGACTTTTTCATGTTGAGAAGGGGTGTCAATACTAAAGTATAGGGGGGATGTAGTTAATAATCTTGGAGAGGCTGGCCCCTGTGGGTTTCAGGATTTATCTGACCTAGGAACCCTCCAGGAATTATAGGTCCCAGGAAAGCAAATTTAGTGCATGAAACCCTTATAGAATCTCAGTTTGAGCCCTAGGCGTTCTCAAGAGTCAACAGGAGTGATATTGGTTGGGGTTTTGTAAACTATGGCAGTCAGCACTAACTGACTGAAGCTTGCATAAGAGTAGTCTCCAGAATAGCCTCTCGACTCTATTTGATCTCTCTTGGCCACTGAGGCCTTATTTTATTACACTTCTTGCCACCCCCCACCCCAACACATACACACTTGATCTGGAAGGTGTCAATCCCACAGTGCCAGGACCAGACTGATTCCCAGGAGCAATGTCCCACATCACTAGAGAGACCATTACCCCTGAATATCATGTCCCTTGTAGCAGGGAGGGCAATGACTTTCCTTGCAGTGTTGGGCCTAGCGAGAGAGCGGCCACATCTGATCAACAGTGAGGTTTCCTGGAAACAACTCCTAGGCCTCGCCATGGGCAGTCTTAGCGTCTTCTCCTACAGAAATAAGTTTCATAAGGGCACACCTCAAAATGAAGGGCCTGGCCCATTTTCCTGAGAGTCCCAGTGGTTGAGAGGGTACCTGGGCTTCTCAAATGGGAAAGTTCAGTAGTTCCATATATAAATATATATTTCTTCCTTCAGACCCTCAAGGACCCCACCAACACCCCTCAGTTATCAGCCCACCACAGTCTGAGCGTATCCCATCATTGCACCAAGCTACACAAAACTGCAAGGCCTCATTCCCACTCTGGACCCTAGAAGCCTGGGTTGTTCAAATAAACTATCCAGACAGGTGATTTAGATTATGTGTTACAGAAAATCTGAGTTCTAGACATACTAAATCTCTCTGCCTGTGGTCCCATACAGTAAATGAAGGTCTAGATTATCTACCCTATCAGTTTTTACCCTTTATTCTGATTTATCTTAGATCCAACCAGATTGGCTTCATTTTTAACTCTAATTGAGGCCTGATCTCCCCTTCAGTTACTTTAACTCTTACTATATATAGCTATGCGAACCTTCAGACCCGCAACCCTCTATCTCTGGGTTCCAGGAGTCACAAAGTTCTCAAAGTCCCAGGGAAATACCAGCTGATACATATATAGCTCAGTGTCTCACATTCAGAAATGCATTTACAGTTTCAGACTAAGTTGCTGCTATAAGGCTTACAATCTAGGCTCCAATTTTCTTACAAGTATTTTCTGAAAGAAACCTTAGCATATTTGCTTTTTGTTTCTGGCTTATTCTGCATAATACATTGTCCCCAAACCTACAACCTCCAGATGGGTCCCTGGACCAGATAAGACAGGAAATGCAGACGGGCCAGTCAGCCTTTCCAGAACATCAACTAGTTCTATCCCTCTATCCCATATTATCAATAGCCCCTTCCAACTTGAAAAAGTTAGAATGGGCATAGGGCAAATGCACCTAGAGAGTGGGAGAAAGATCAAAAGTGATGGTGGAGTTACACAGAGAAGGTCAGGTTTAACAAATGGCTATGAGTGCTGAATCATTAGACTGAAGTTTCTTTTAGTCTTCATAACCTTAGAGCTGCTGGAAATAAAAACTTAAAATTGTGGAGTTGTAAACCATACCAACCTCTGAAATCTGTTGTAGAACTCATTGTTGTGATATGCTTTGAAATTCCCTGCTTTTTTTGTATATATGTTATTTTTCACAAAAAGTATAGAAAAATAAAAATCAATAAATAAAAACCAAAAACCAACAAACATATCCTTGAGTTCTTAGCTATACTTTGTTTGGCTTGGGAATCTTTGTGATTCCCAATCTAAAGTCTCATGTGTTTTCAATCTGGAAAATTCTCTGCCATTGTCTCTTTAAATAGTAGTGCCTCTCCCATATTCTCTTTATTCTTTTGGAACTTCCTAGTAAGTATAATTGACCTTTTTTTTAATTCCTTGATTTTAACCAGCACTTCATATTTATCTCTGTCCTCTGCTGCATTCTTGGTAGTTTATTCAGCTTTCTCTTTTAGGCGTATTATTCTCTTGTTAGATGTGTCTAACCTACTGTTTAACTTGTCCAAAAAGTTTGTTTTTTTTTCTGTCACTGCTTTTTTTAGGGGCCAAGATGCCCAGTGAGGTTTTCTTTTTTGTTGTTGTTGTTCCTTCCTGTTTTTAAAAGTTAGTTTTAACTTTTTTAAATTGTAAGCTTTTCATTTTGAACTACTTTCAAACTTATAGGATACTTGCAAAAATAATACAGAACCCATACAGAGAACTCCAGCATATCACTTATCCAGTGTATCACCCCCACATACACCAATTTAATAATTTTGCCACATTTGCCTTATCATTTTATCTGTATGTCTTTCCATCTTTCTTATCTATCAAGCTGTCTACCTATCTGCTTTTTGAACATTTGAGAGAATGTTGTGTACATTGTGCTCCTCACACACATAATACTTCCATAATATTTCCTCAGAGCAAAGATTCTCCATTATATGACCATGATATGTGCAGTTATCAAGTTCAAGAAATTTAAAATTGATATAAAGGTTGTACTCTATATTCCAGTTATTTCTTATGTCTCAGAAATGTTCTTTTGAGCCATTTATCCTCCATTATTAGACTCTGACCAGGGTCATATCCTGCAGTTAATTTTCATTAGCTCTTCAGCTGCACTTTCTTTCTTTAGTTTTTTTCATTTATGGACGCAAAAATACAACATGAACTTTCCCATCTCAATCACTTCCAAGCATAGCATTCCTTGAGCTTAATCACATTCACAATGTTATGCTACCATCACCACCATCCATTACCAGAACTTTAAAATCACCTCAGACAGAAACCCTTTACCATACCCTGGTAACCTGTATTCTTCTTTCTGTCTCTGTGAGTTTGCTTGAACTCCCATATTTTCTTTGTGGTTACCATCAGGGCTTAAATTTAACATCTCAAATCTGTAACAATCTCATTTGCTTTGGTACCAATTTAACTTCAGTAGCATATACAAGCTATCTTCCTGTACCCTTCCTACCTATCTTTATGCAGTTCTTGTCATAAATTACATATTTATACATTAAGTTCAAACCATTGATTAATCCCTTTTTACGCATTTGCCTCTTAGATCCTGAAGAAAGTTTAAAGAAAGGAGTTACAAACAAAAATACAGTAGTACTGGCAATTATATTTACCTATGTTATTAATTTTACTTGAGACCTTTACCTTCTTCCTGCAGCTTTGATCTATTTTCTAGTGTCCTTTCCTTTCAACCTGAAGAATTTCCTTTATTTAGCATGTCTAGTAATGTTAAAAATGGGTGAACTTTATGGTATGTAATGCTGTTTGAAAAGCCAGTTGATGGGTTTGCCTTTCTTACTGTATGTTCATGTCTTGCCAAGATTGTTGGCTAGGAGTAACATCTCATATGATGATTACTGCTGTGTTAGCAAATAGCATATTTCAACTTAATTGATGCTTCCTTTTGGTATGAGGACTGATAATTTAAAAGTTTTGGATTCTCTGTATCCCATGCCCCCTATTACCACCTGTGTGATTCTTGACATGTTACTTTACCCTGTAGATTGTTCTTTGTTTATAAAATAGGATATCTGCCTCTCCTACCTCAGGAATGTCATGACATTTAAATGAAAGTGAGATAGTATTGAAAATTGTATAGTCCTAATATATGGAAAGTGATATTAAGATGGCTAAAGTTCTCTTATTTTCTTTTCATAGGAGTAAAACACAAATCTTTTCTAACAGTTGAGGACTGCTTTGAGTTGGGCAAAGTGGCCTATACAGAAGGAGATTGTTATCATACTGAACTGTGGATGGAACAAGCTCTAAGGCAGCTGGATGAAGGCGAAGTTTCGACCATTGAAAAAGTGTCTGTTCTAGATTATTTGAGCTATGCTGTATACCAGCAGGGAGATCTGGATAAGGCGCTTTTGCTCACAAAGAAGCTTCTTGAACTTGGTATGTTAATTGGGCCTAATGTAAAGCTACATATGTGTTGAAGGATGTGTGTGTGTGTGTGTGTATTTATATAGTCATATAGTTTTGGTACTTTTTATTTGTTAGAAATCAAGACCTTCATGTGTCAGACATATTTCATCCTTTCTGTTTATCCTCAGTGTAAATGGTAATTATTGATTTCTCTTAGTAGAACTACAACAGTTGTAAATGCTGCCTGTTTTTCTGTGCCCTATACTTTATGAATTTAGGACCATAACCTAGTTAACTCACTCAAAAATGTTTATTTATGGTGTTGCCATATTAAATGTTAGCCACTTTCCTTTGGAAGGGTGTTGGGAAGTTTATTTCATCTTCAAAAGTAAAGTGATTTGAAGTAAATGAAATAAAAATATATTTGAATATATGTGGTGGTTTGAAGCTGTATTTACTCCAGCAAAACTTGTTCTTAAATTTAATCCTGTGGCTGTGAGCCCACTGTAAGTAAAACCTTTTGATGAGGTTACTTTAGTTAAGGTATGGCCCACCCCAGTCAGGATGGATCTTTATTCTACTACTGGAGTCCTTTATAAGTGGTATGAAATTCAGACAGAGAGAAAGCCACAGGAGGCAAGAAGCTGAACCTGGAAGACAAAGAAGAGACCAGAAGATACCGTCGTGAGCTTTGCCATGTGACAAAGTAAGGACCTCACGATCACCAGTAACCAGCCCCAGGAATACCACTTTCTTTGAGAAGAAAGCATTGCCTTCAGGCTGCCCTGATGGACTTTATTTTAGCCTTAAAACTAAGCAAATGAATTCCCATTGTTTAAGCTGAACCATTCATTGCATTGGTATTTGCTAGAACCAACCAGGAAACCAAAACACTCTCATATATGTGAGCCATGTTTGGATGAATAAATAAATTGGAATATTTCTTTTTTTCTTTTAGTAGTTTCTGTGATTTTCCCTCCAATTTAAAAAGTACTATGTATTCATTGTAGAAAATCTTCAAAAATAGAAAAAGATATAGAAGAGTTATCCATAAGTTAATCACCCATATATCCATAGTTAATTACTTTTTGTTTCCTTGCAATATATGATCCCCCATCCATCCATCCACACAGAGACTTTTTCCTTTCTTTTGCAAAATTAAGCTAGTACTGTTTGTCATAATATATACTGTGAGCAGTTTCCCAAAAGCAAGAAATACTTTATAAATCTAGGGCTAGAATTCCTCAACACTGAAGTTAATGTCACAAGTAAAGTTTCTATGCTCTGTTCTTTTGTCTTTTTATTTGTGCATGTCTATGTTTTTATTTTTCCCCAGATGGGTTAAGCGGCTCTCTTTTCCCCTACTAAAAGTAGCTAAAAAATTATGACTAGCAATTTGGAGGAAGTTAGTGGATTCTGTCCTTTTTGAAAATTACATCTTTAGTTTTCCTTCTCACTTATAAATTTGGGACTGAAATCTATTCAGTCCTTAGAAGTATGCTTCTGTTCTGCATTTGTGATGGATTTGTGGTAAACGTTGCTTTTGAACTATATATTCCCTGTCTTCCCCCTGGTGATTTCTTTTTCAGTCTCAGAGAAATCTTTTTCATTGCTAAAAAAAGTAGGATGACTAAGAATTTAGATTTCATTTGACATCAAATTGAACATAGTTCCTTTGTCTGATTTAGTAACTTCTTGAAATTGAAGCAGTAATCACCACCTTGAAATAAGTTCTCAGAACTGTTTTTATTTAGGGTGTGCTTCTTAGTTTGCCAGAGCTGCTATCACAAATATCATACATTGGGTTGCCTTAAACAATGGATGTTTATTGCCTCATGGTTTTAAGCCTAGAAGTCCAAAATCTAGATATTAGTAAAGCTTGCCTTCTTCCTGAAGACTGTAGCATTCTTGTGCTGTCATGAGTCCTAGGAGTTCATAAACTTTCTGTCAAAAGGTAGATGTCCTTCCTCTCCTTTCTAGCTTCTGTGACTTCCCAGTTCTTTGGAGGCCTCCAGTAATCTGAATTAAAACCCACCATCATTCAGTTGGGCCACACCTGAAGTAAAAATAACATCTTCAAGAGGCCCTCTTTCCCATAGTTTAACATCAACAGGAATGTGAATTAAGATTAAAAGCATGTGAATGTTGGGGTACGTAATCCAATCTACACAGTGACTGCATATTCTCATTTACCTGGACCAGTACTGGTTTGCACCTGTTGTTTTCATATGGTTTTATTTGTTCCCCCTTTCACTCTCATAAGCATGCTCATTTGGAAGATAAATTATATGGCCTCCTGTTTTTATATTACTTAAATTATATGGCCTCCTGTTTTTATATTACTGTATTGCGATGCTTGAATGACTGTAACCTTGCCAGTAGACGTGTTTTCTTTCTCTTCTGATAGATCCTGAACATCAGAGAGCTAATGGTAACTTAAAATATTTTTGAGTATATAATGACTAAAGAAAAAGATGTCAATAAGTCTACTTCACATGACCAATCAGACCACAAGGTCACACTGAAAAAAAAAGGTGTTGCCGCGGATTACCTGCCAGAGAGACAGAAGTACGAAATGCTCTGCCGTGGGGAGGGTATCAAAATGGTAAAGTGGAAAAGCCAATTGCATGTGTGTGAACGTTGTGTGTGTGAATGTGTTTGTATGTAGTTCCATAAAGAGTTAGAGTTCTTTTTTATTTAAGCCTATGTGATAAAAATCTGAATGATTACATATATAGTGAAATACTGCTGTATGCCACATCACTTCACTGTAGGAGTCATGCTTAATATGCTGCAACTGTTAGTAAAATAGCTTTAAAATAAAGGTTGTGAAACAAACCATGGCAGGCATTTTTAGTAATACTCCTCATTTCACAGGTCAAAAGAGGATTATTTTCTAGCATGAAGCATTAAATATGCTAAAGGGAAGTGATTTTTTTCCTTGCACCTTAATGCATAAAGAGTTCAGCATTCATAAATAGAAATACTATTTTAACGCATCCTATGAGACCTAATGGTTTCATCTGTACAATAATCCTGATCAGCCTTGATAAGCTTACTTAGTAAAATGTTTTTACTCTAAGAAAATATTCAAAATGAGAAAAACTTTCAGCAGAATGTGGCTTTGATATTCATTCTCTAAAATACCTAAATATGTCTGTAAATACCCCTTTACTTAGTTTATATTTATGTATGTATAACAATACCAATTCTTCAGGATGTTAATAGAGAGTAGGCACACACACAAAAAGTTCTATGGTCAAATAAGTTTGGGGAACAGTTCTTAAACCAAGTTGGACAGTAAGTTTTTGTTTATCTTTAGGACTTCTCAGAATGTTTTTATGATAATGTACATTATGGATATGATATACATTGTTTCTAACATTAACTGGTAATGGAAATCTTTTTGAAGGAATATCATGTGGGACCAGTGTTTACTTGATTGCAGCCATATATAGAAGGAGTTAGTGAATTTATGGAGTAAAAACTTTAAAGCCTAAACATTTGCATAGTGTTTAACTCTTTTTCTCTATTACCAATAAACTTAAGCAGAGCTTTTATATTTTGACATTGATGACTGTTGACAGCCTAATGTCTCATAGTAAATAAGTAGATTGATTATTTCTATGTTGACACTTTTGATAGCTATGCTCACAGGGACCTGGGAGGACATGCTTGCTTTTGCTTTGGGAGCTAATGAGTAAAATACATACAAGATAGTAACGCTTTGTTAGACTCAAGTTTTAAAAATTTTGTCTGTAAATATTTCAATATGTGTCTTTTAAAGATAAGTACTCAAAAAATAACCTTAATGCTATTATCATACCTACAAAATTCATGATATTTTTATTGTCATCAAATATCTAGTTAATATTCAAATTTCCAGTAGTAAGCAGTTTTTTTTTACTGCCCTTCAGAACTCTTAAAAGAGAGTAACTGTCTGTTAAATAAAACTGTAAGTACATAACAGAAGTCTGCTAATTTGCTGATTTGTTGATGTGACACATGATCGAGGGACCATCTGTTTTCTTATAATGGTTAAATTAATTTTATGATGGCATAAAAGTCTTCTATTATATAAAGCCTTGGATTTAACTCTAGGTAAATAAAGTACATGGGAGATAAACATAGATCATTATTTGTTTTATTAAAATAAAAACTAGTATTATTACTACTTTGTAGATGTTTTAATTGAGAAAAGAATCACCTTTGGAATAATTTATTTAGTAAATACACAGATGATTGAAAAGAACATTTCTTTGTATTATTGACTGATATATTTGTGTACTTCCTAATAAAAGATTTGCTGTCTTTGTTTATTAATGTTTTTTCTGAGCTGTCCTTTTTTTGGGGGGGTGGAGTGGGGTGCATGGTCTGGGAATTGAACCCGGGTCCCCTGCATGGATGGCGAGCATACTATGAGCTACCCATTTTGATATTTACATTTAAAAATCCTTAAAATTTTTGTCATAAGCATTAACTGAAAGGTATTTGGGTAAATCTGGTTAATTTTATTTTCTTCTTCTAGGAATTTTGTTTTTTCTGGGTGCTTCTCAGTTACTTTGTGAAGTTGGGAGCAATGTTAGACATCATTTCATAATTCCAAAATTTCATTGTTTCTTTAATACTTATAACTTTAGTTTGGTAAGAGAAGGTGTAAAAAATAAACCCCACTTTTTTTTCTTACTTAGGCCTTCCATTTTTCCTCCAGAAAATATCCCCTAGTAATTTACAGAGTACTGTTTTCATTTGTATGTCCTTCCACATCCTTCCATGTATATGCAAACATGATTATTGTTTCTTATTGCATAAGATCAAGTATTAAAACTATTATCAGTCTAATATTTCCATCCTTTTTCTTAACTTTATGTTTAGACTCCTCGGAGACAGAAAAAACTCTTTTGCCGCTACCATGATGGAAACCGGAATCCTAAATTTATTTTGGCTCCAGCCAAACAGGAGGATGAGTGGGACAAGCCTCGTATTATTCGCTTCCATGATATTATTTCTGATGCAGAAACTGAAATTGTCAAAGATCTAGCAAAACCACGGGTAAATAACTTTTTTCTTTTTTTTCCTCCTCAGTTTAACATATCAGTTTTTCCTTTGCAAGATTACAGAAATGATCAATACAGCAGTAACTCCACAGATAGTTTTAGATATTGTTTCCTTGACATGGTGGAGTTGTTACTAAGCTCTATTTATGCCAATTTTTTTCTCAGTTAGTTATCACACAGTAAGGACCCTGTCCTGCAATTGGGTTTTAAGCACTTGATTGTGAAAATCATAAATGAGATTTTTATTTACACTTAAAAAATTTGTGTTTCAAGCATCTTCTTGCAAATTGTTTCTTATATTTTATAGTCTTTTAAAATCTCAGAGACTAATCAGAGCCCAGTCTTTTCATGTAGTCTGTATTTTTACCTGAACGAATACTTGAAATGTTTTTATGCCCAAGGTAGACTTGGGTACACACATTATGCTATTTTGCAACGGTGACATCACATTCATCCTAAGAAAATAATTAATGTAAACACAATTCTATAAACTTAGTGCTTAGCATAGAAATTCCTCTTTTGTGAGAACGCTGAAAGCCTACCCATTATGTTCTTTTCTTTTTCTGCCAGCCTCTTAAAACATATTTGGCCTATTTTCCCTCCCTTAGTTTGTTATTTTGAAATAATTTCAAACTTAGAAGATAATTGAAAAAAGTGGTAATACAAAAGCTATACGTATTTATTTGGTCTTATAATAGAATACAAATTGTATTTATGCTGAATAAACATGTAGCATATTATTTGTTCTCTTATTACCCAGGCATTGGCCAGCTTTTTTTGTAAAAGCCTAAATTATAATTTTTTTTTTTTTTTTTAGGATTTCAGGACATATGGGCTCTGTCACAATTATTCATCTCTGTTGTTGTAGTGCAAAAGCAGCCATGTATAATAGGTAAATGAATGAATATGGCTATATTCCAATAAAACTATTTACGAAAATAGGCAGCAGGCCAAATTTGGCCTATGGGCCACAGTTTGCTGACCCTTGTTATATCATAAAAGTTGAGTTATATGGATAGCTAGACTGCAAAATGAAGTTAAAGCAAGAATTTTTATTGTGTTCTTACTTTTCCAAGTTGGTGCTTTTTGACTTTTATTAAACTAAAATTACATTATTAATGGAAAAGATTGATCTAATATGTATGAGTGCTGTTCAAGGGAATTCTTACAAATCTTATGCCCAGCAGAATGCTAGTTAGAAATATATTATATTGTTATTTGCTTTTGATTCCTGTTTTAATCCATTATTTGTCATTAATAAACCCAGTAAACCAAAATAACTTGGTCAAATATTCATCAGTAATTCATTTCTGCTTGGACATCAAATCTCATATCTGGATTTTGAGTCCTCTGTCTTCAACGGGGATGCCTCAGTCTGGATGTTTTTGACCCAAGAAACCCAACTGTGATGAAAATTTCATACTCTTTTGTTAACCTCAAAATCATCCTTCCATTTAAAAGTTTGTGAGACCATTATCTTGGCTGCCATCTCTTTCTTATTTTTAAAAGTCAAGAAGTTCTTTTATTCTGCCTTTGTTCTCAGTCCAAGATTATTTCCATTATTAAATAGGTATCTTGATGAAGAAAAGATTGACCTTAAAACAAATACTGAACAATATTTACCTTTGCAAACAATTCCTTCACTAAAACAATTAAAATTTTTAAAAACAAATACCTGAAAAGCAAATTGGTTTTCAAGGCTCAGCACAACATGGCTGGAAGTGTATGGAGTTATTTTCTCTTTCAGCTTCCTTTGTAAGAACACCAGAATTCTGACTGGTTGCAAAAATGTGATTCACTTTTTATTTTGTAATGCAAGTATTTTGATGGTTGGCTTCACAGCTGAGGCGAGCCACCATTTCAAACCCAATAACAGGAGACTTGGAGACGGTACATTACAGAATTAGCAAAAGGTAAGAGATGTGTATGCTGCATATTTTGCCCTCTAAGGAGTATTTTATACATCCAACAGGAATTATTCATTTAGGGGAAGTAGGTCATTTTCAGTCTCCAGCTCAAGTCATCGCCCTATTTACATATGCATGGATAAACTGCTTCGTGTTTCACAGGTCCCTTTAACTAGAAGTTCTGTTTTAAATTCGCCCATTTTTTTAGAGAATTAATATCCTGCCTTGCATCTTTCTTCAGTTCAGGAATCAGATATGCAGGAAATAGCCTTATACTTGTTTTCTTTTTCCTTTTTCTTGCAAAAGGGAGAAAAAAAGAAAAAGCAGCAGCCTGGATTAATCTGGGAGTATTCTTTGTTTATGCAGTTCTATCACATTCATAAATGCTGCAGTGAATTCACATCATCCTTCATGGTTGCATTGGCATTTGTTCATACATTATGTAAAATACCATTGTCATTATGGAGTAATCTGTATTCCTCTTGTTGAGGCCTTTTATTTGTAAAAAATATCTGCTGACTCAAAACTTGACAATGGAAAAGACAGAGTTATGCTCTGAGCTCAGTCTTCCGAATGTTATTACTTAAGAACTTAGTTGCCTTTCACTTCAGCAGGGAAGACTTAAAAACAATTTTATCTTGGTGAGATTTTTAAAAAGTGAATTTAAAGAGGATGCTCGTGATTCTTTTTTCAAAATATTTAAAGAACATTTAACTTCTAGATCTGAGAAAGCTCCTGTGAAACATAGTGCTACAAATAATTTACATAGAGCTTCAAATGATTCTTTTAAAAAAAGTGAAAGGACAATAAATCTACAACAAAAATCCGTCAAACTATTTTCTCTTGATTTGGAAGTGGCTATTTTTATTGCCAACTTTCTAAATGTTTTTGCTGATTTGAAATCATCACCAACCATCTAGACCAATCTGAACCCTTCCAATCACCTGTGGCTTGGCAAAACAAAACAAAATGACCCAAAACCGTAAATTGCCTGCTACTAGAGTAAGTCCTTGTCCTTTCTCTTTTTTTTGTAGCTGCGCCGAGCTACAGTACATGACCCTGAGACTGGAAAATTGACCACAGCACAGTACAGAGTATCTAAGAGGTAAGGGAGTAATGGAGAGAATTTTAGTCATACTTGGACCATCTTCTTTCCTGAGATCTAATTCTCACAAAATCCATGATATGGTTTCCATGACCCCGGCTGTTAGTTATAGGTATTTGATGTCATCTTTGCATACATTTTCATGATCAAATAGAGTAATGAAGGCGGTTATTAGAAATTTTCTTAAGTAATGTATTAGATTATAAAATCCTGCTGAGGCTCTCCAAGCTCTAGCTGAGAAGTAAGGTGTTCTCCATTGAAGTTAAGAATTAGATGTTCCCAAACACTCTCCATAGAACAAGGCATAATTGGGCCTCTGTTACAGCAGGAATTTATAAATCCCTTGGTCACCAAAAGCTGTGGGTATTGAGAAAGCAAATGTCTCGAATAAGTACGTAATAAATCCTTTGCAAGTCAAATAGTTGAAATTCTTTGCTTTCAACAACAACAACAAAAAACATTGCTGTAGGAGAAGAATGGAACGGGATGGAAATGCAAATTATTGGGGGGCAAATGTTGAAAAATTTACAAAAGTTAAAAAATACTTACTCTTTTTTTTTTCTAAGTGGATAATGGTGGCCATAAAATCATTATGGTATCTAGATTCTGCTGCGTACATTAAAAAAGTAATCATTTTTAAAAAATTACCAGTATTTGCAATATGCTAGAATTCAATCCTTTGAAATTATTTAAATGATGATGAAAATTTTAGTTGTCAACTAAATTGAGCAAAGGAGTAAAATAATTTTAAGCAGTTATTTTAGGAGAAATTCAGGCAAACGTTTTTGAAAATTTCTACTGCAAGACATAGCACAAGTACTTTGAAGGCTAGACAGAATGCCTTGATTCAACATTTCCTTATATTTTTGAGGCAAAGCTATATATACTTCATCTATTATCATATATTAATTTTAAACATCACCCTTCCCCATCCCATGCCTATCCTTGTTTCCTAATTGTCTCTGCCCTATTCCACTACCCCCCTACCCCAAATAGAAGACATGAGGAAAATTTAGATTTGCTATAATATGATTTTGATATTAAATATAGGAGCATTTACCATTAAAGCATACTAATAGATGTTAAGGATTCACAGAAATTGAGTTAAGCTTAAGCTAAGATTTCATTCTATTACAGAACCTCTAAATTCACATCTTAGAAAGATGAGTCTCTTACCTTAAAAAAAAAACAGGGTGAGCCATAGTGGCTCAGCAGCAAGAATGCTCGCCTGCCATGCCAGAGGACCCGGGTTCGATTCCTGGTGCCTGCCAATATAAAAAAAAATACCGTAAAATTAAATACTTTATCAGATAATATGGCATGGTTTCATACATATTTATTATCATAAGATATGTGGATATCTCTTGGGAAACTAACACAAATAGGTATATTATATATCCTCTATGTAAAAAGAAATAAAACTACATTCTTTTATGTGCATATGCCCATATGTACAGAACTGCATCTGGATACCCACAGACTTAAAAGGTGATGTCTTCCAGAAAGAGGTAAGATGTTAGGCAATACTTCTGTATGGCTTGAAGGTTTGCATAAAAATGTATTCAGGTGTTGTGTAGTTTTTTAATTTTTAAGAGAAAATGTTTTAAAGAAAGTAGAGTACTTCAACTCAGCTTATATACTTTTCTGTAAATGTCTATCAGTCTTACCATTTTGTAGGAGTTTTTGTGAAGTAATTTGGTTATATAAATTCATCCCTTTCTGAAGGTAGCATTTAATCACTTTTTAAAAAATTACCAAGTGCTTTTTCTTGTGTTGGTGTCTGTGTAGGGCCTCATGAGTCAGATTCTGATGATCTGGAGGAGGAAGACTTTGAATGTTTAGACAGTGATGACGACTTGAACTTGAAGCACAAGGCCCTGGGGAGAGCGCTTCTCTGAAGGGAACTCTCGGTAATCTGAAATAATACATGGCCCAGATGGACGAGGAACTGGCACATACCAGCATTGGCAAAAGTCTCACCACCCGGAAGCAAGTGGTTTGTGTGCTTTTTTTTAATGCAATTTTATTGAGATAATATTCACATACCCTATAATCATCCAAATTGTACTATCAGTGGTTCACGGTATCTTCATATAGCTGTGCATTAGTCATCGCAATGTATATTTGAACATTTTCATTATTCCAAAATACAAAAAGAATAAAAGTAAAAAAGAACACCCAAAACATGCCGTAGTTCCCCTTCCCCTATTATTTATTTCTTATTTGTTTTTTTTCCTTACTCATCTGTCCATACACTGGATAAAGGAGTGTCAGTCACAAGGTTTTCAGTCACATAATTACACCTTTAAGACTTTATATTTATTCAGTTATCTTCAAGAATCAAGGCTATTGTATTACAATTGAACAGTTTCGCATATTTCCCTCTAGCTACTCCATTAACTCCAAAACTGAATAAGGCTTATCTTTATACTGCATAAGGATAACCTCTAGTTTACAATCTAGGAATCTTTCCCATAAGCCTTCATCTAACATAGCCTATGCTCTCAAATTCCACGTTAATAGTTAATCCATGTTAGTGAGGTGTTATGATATTTGTCTTTTCATTTCTGGCTTGTTTCATTCAAAATACTGTCCTCCAGGTTGATTTGCCAGAGGGATGTATGCTTTTAACCTCTTTCCCTTTCTGAGTCCATTATGAAGGTTAGCTAAAACCATATTTTGCCTTAGGTTTTTTTTCTTTCTTTCTTTTTGATATGTGAGATTTGAAATAAAATCTAATTTGTCCCTCACTCTGGTAGGGGATGAAGTATTAATTATTTCCCCATATATCAAATTAATTACATTCCTTTTCGGTTATTCATCAAGATTTAAAATAAAAATCCATGTAAGGTGTTTGAATTAGAATATGGCTGCATACTGCTACTACTGACACTTTAAAATTGATTTCAAAAAAAGAGGATTTAAAATACCTAAATAACTGAGTTTTAATATTGTCTGTTTTGTATTTCCCTAATTTAGAATTCACTCTCTACTCACATTTTTATCTTAGTTTTTATGCCAGCATTGTCTAACCCTAGATAGAGGCATGATGGAAAGAGGATAGACTCCAGAGTCTCACAGATGAGGGTTTGAAATCCTGCTCAGTTTAGGATTTAACCAGTTATCCTTTAACCAATAATCCTCATGAATTAATGTGAGAACCATGTGAGACAACAATAAAATGATGAGGCCCTTAATTAATATTAATCCCCCTTGCTCTGATTATATAAACCATATTTAAAGCTATAATCACTTCTAGTATTGTTACCAAACCTAATATAAACCATACAATAGATTTATCTAAAGAAGATGTTCTTAAATTTTAATGTGACTATGAACCATCTAAGTAAGGATCTTGTTAAAATATAGATTTTGATTAAGTAGGTCTGGGGTGAGGCTTGAGATTTTCCATTTCTAACACACTTCAAAGTGCGTTTCCTGCTGGTCCATGGACTGTACTTCGAATAGCAAGAATAGATCATGCTGCTGTCTTTTAAATCCTTCCCCAAGCCTGTTAAATCAAAGGTCTAAGTGACAATTCAGTCTTTCTATTTGGACCTCCAGAGCATTAAAAAAGAAAGTAGCATCTTTCTTTTAGAAGAAAGTTAGATTCTTATCATTTTGTTTTTCTTCATTGCTGTGTTTACTTCTTTCAGAACTCCTAGGCAAGCTATAAATGTACCTCCCTAACTCTGGTTATCTCCCTTGGAGAGTCATTCTACTTGTAGAAATTTTTCCTGGAAAGAAGTATATTACATCTATTAGAACCAAGTTTAATATGTGTGCTAAATTACTTAGTTTATTAGATTACATTTTGGGTTTATATCCCAAAGGATAAAAAATTTCCTTTTTCATCTGGAATTAAATTTTACATTTTGCTTGGTTAGCTTTTTATTGTAACCACCATCTGTTCTAGTCTACCAAAGCTGCCAGAATGCAACACACCAAAGATGGATTGGCTTTTAATAAAAGGAGATTTATTTAGTTAAAAATGTATCATTCTTCCGAGGAAAGGCAGCTAACTTTCAATTGAGGTTCTTTCTTACATAGGAAGGCACAGGGTGATCTCTGCAGGCCTTCTCGTCAAGCCTCTGGGTTCCAACAGCTTTCTCCAGGGTGATTCATTTCTGCATCTACAAAGGCCTGGGCTGAGCTGCGAGTGCTGAGATGAGGAATACCGAGCTGCTTGGGCTGTGCTACATTGAGCTCTCTCATTTAAGCATCCAGCCAATTAAATCAAACATCATTCATTGCAGCAGGCACGCCTCCTAGCCGACTGCAGATGTAATCTGCGACAGATGAGTTTCACATGCCACTGGCTCATGTCCACAGCAGTAGAGCTAGGCACCTTCACCTGGCCAGGTTGGCACCTGAACCTAACTACCACACCATCTAACCTGACAGGATCTCATACCATGATTTTCTTTCCCCCCCATGAATTAGGAACCTCTGTTCCAGACTGCCAGTAACAGTTCAGATGAGGAAGATTTTTTATGTTTTTACATGAGCAGGCACCGGGAATCGAACACAGGTCCTCGGGGATAGCAGGCAAGCACTCTTACCTGCTGAGCCACTGTGGCCTGCCCAATGAGGAAGATTTTGATACATGAGAATCTGTTATGGCACTTGTGGATGTAGACCTGACCCTGGTTTCAAATATCTTGGAATCCTATAGCTCCCAAGCTGGACTGGCAGGACCTGCTTCTAACCTTTTACAAAGCATGGGAGTGCATCTGCCTCACAACACTGATCACAGAACCATACGTAAGCCATCAAAAGATTAACCAACACACTCTCTTTCTCTTTTTTTGTTCTTAAGTATTGCCTGATTGTGTTAATTCATTGAGTAAAAATGTTTTTTCATTACATGTTTTTCAAGTGGACTTCTCTGTGAGTACTAAATGCTGACATTTGTGCACAAATCTTTGTATTCTCAACTCTGGGTTACACAAAAGGTTCTAGAAGCAGCAGAATAAAGAGGATCAAGGCCCTGAACAGCCCTGAGATGAGGAGATATCCCTGTTAAGGACACACCCTGCAGCTATGCACCCTCAGTGAAATTTTTTTTTTTTTAAGATTTAATGGAACTAGTTTGGGGTATTGTTTGTTTGTTTACGTTTTTATTACAATATATATATGCAAAGAAAAGAAAGAAAAAGCAATACTTTTCAAAGCACACTTCAACGAGTAGTTAAAGAATTTGTCATGGGCTACCATTCCACTATCTCAAATTTTTTGTTCCAGCTACTCAAAACACTGAAGACTAAAAGGAATATCAATATAGTGATTCAGCCATCATACTCATTTGTTAAATCCTATTTTCTGTTATAACTACTCCTTCTCCTTTGATCCTTTGCCCAGTCTATAGGGATCTTTAGGCAGTACCCATTCTGACTTTTTCATCTTGAGAGGGGGTGTTGACACTAAAGGATACGGGGATGTAATTAATTGATAATCTTGGAGTGGCCCTTCTGGGTTTTAGAATTTATCTGATCTAGGAACCCTCCAGGAATTATGGGTTGCAGGAAAGCACACTTATTGGATAAGAATTTTATAGATTCTCAGTTAGGGCCCTAGTGTTGTTAACAGTTAAGTCATTGGTTGGGGTTTAGCAAGCCATGGCAATTAGCACTATCTAACAGAAGTTTACATAAGAGTAACTTCCAAATATAGCCTCTTAACTCTATTTGATCTCTCTTAGCCACTGATGCCTTATTTTATTACACTTCTTTTCCCCCTTTTGGTCAAGAAGATATTGTTGACCCTATATTGCCAGGGCCAGGCTCATCCCCAGGATTCATACCTCATGTTGTCAGGGAGATTTTCACCCCTGAAGTTCATGTCCCACAGAGGGGAATGTAATTATTTTCCTTGCAGACTTGGGCTTAGAGAGAGGGAGGCCATATCTGAGGAACAAAAGAAGTTTCCTAGAAGCAACTCTTAGGCCTTTCATAGGTAGTCTTAGTTTCTCCACTACAGAAATAAATTTCATAAGAGTAAGCCTCTAAATCAAGGTCTTGGCCTGTTTCCTTAAGGAGTCTCCAGTGGTTGAGGGGTATCTGGGATTTCCCAAATGGGAAAGTTTAATAGTTCCACATATATATATATATATTTTTTTTTTCCTTCTGACCCTCAAAGGACTGTACCAATGCTTTTTAATTATCAGCCCACAGTATTCTGAGATGTATACTGGTAGTACATTAAGCTGTATAGCATTACAAGATCTCATTCCTGTTCTGGACTCCAGGAGTTTGGGTTGTTTAAATGACCTATCCAGACAGGTTGGTTTAGATTACGTGTTACAGAAAATTTAGGTTCTAGATATAGTAAACCTCTGCCTTTGGTCTCACATAGTAGGTGAAGATCTAGAGTACATACATTACCATGTTTTTCCCTGTATTCTGATTTACCTTAGACCAACCAGATTGGCTTCATTTTTCACTCTAATTGAGGCCCAATCTTTTTTTCGGTTACTTTAATAATTATTATATATAGCTATGCTAACTTGCAGGGCTGTAGCACTCCATTTCTGGGTCATAGGTGTCATAGAATTACTCAGAGTTCCAGGGAAATACCAGCTACACCTGTAGCTCAGTGTCTCAGAATCCAGAAATACATTTACAACTTCAGACTAAATGTGGCTGCTATAGGGGTTTACAATCTAGGCTCAAATTTTCTTAAAAGTATTTTCTAAAAGAGACCTTTGCGTAGTTGTTCTTTTGTTTTTTGGTTTATTATACAGAATATATTTTCCCCAAGATTTATTCATTTCATTGTGTCTCTTGACATACTTTTTTTGTAGCCACACCCATATTCTATCATATAAATTTTTCACCATTTCCCATTTTGCTTCTCAGTCATTATACCCTTCAGCACCCTCCATCTATTGGGCATTATGGACAATGTTCAAAATAAATAAACCATGTCTTACAGTATCCTCACTTTGTTGTACAGTTAGTAGCACTTTCAATTTTAGACAGTTTTCATCAGTTCATAGCAACAAAGAACCAACAAACACAGTGTTAGCAACTATCAAATTAAAACTACTTGGGCAGGCCACGGTGGCTCACCTGCCGTACCAGAGACCCAGGTTCGATTCCCAGTGCCTGCCCATGCAAAAAAAATATTAAAATTACCTCTTATCACTTGTCTCTCCCTCTAATCAGTTGCCCTTATTAGTGCTGTGGTACTGTTGGGTCTTCCTATTAACTATTGGCCATAGAATGCATTTTTAGTTTTCCCCCATACCCTTCTACTATTGACTTTCTGTCCAGTACTGAACCTTTGAAATAGTTCATGCAAGAACTTATTTATAATTATAGATTTAATCAGTGCAATACATGGTACTGTACATCCCCTTTCAATCATATTCACCTTCAATATGGCAATGTTACTTATAACCCCACCAAGTACTTACTACCACTTCTATCCATTCCCTTGCATTTAGATTCAGCCTCATTGGACGCCTTTTCCCTATCTCTCGCTTTTGTGTAGTCTAGGTCTGCTATATTCTGCAGCGCAACCTCTGAAATTACCTTTACCAGAGACATAATAGTGAAATCATATGGCGTCTATCCTTTTGTGTCTGACTTATTTTACTCAGCATATGTCTTCAAGGTTCACGCACATTGTCATATGCTTCAGAACCTTATTTCATCTTACTGCTGCATAATAATCCATTGTATGTATATGCCACATTTTGTTTATCCACCTGTCTATTGATTGGCACTTGGATTATTTCCATCTTTTGGCAGTTGTGAATAGTGCAACTGTGAGCATCAGTGTTCAAATGTCTGTGTCACTACTTTCATCTCTTCCCTTAGTGTAATTTTAAGTATTTAATTTCTATCCTTAGTTACAGTCATCCTCAGGTCAACATTCCAAGATGACAAATTTGGACTTGATACCTCATTCACTTTTTATAATTTTTTAAATTAAGTTTAACATTCATATAGGAAAGTGCATAAATCTTAAGTGTCCATGATTTTTTGCATATATGCAACTGTGTAACTTCCACCTAAATCAGTATATAAAGCTTAAGTTTACTTTTTTAATGATAGCTTTATTGAGATAATTCTCATACCAAAAGACTGATCCTTTTAAAGTATACAGTTCATTGATTTTTAGTAAAGTCACAAGCTGTGCCACCACCAGAACTACCTAATTCTGGAACTTTTTAAAAACATTTTTTTGTTAAATATAACATACATACAAAGAAAAGAAAAAGGCAGTGATTTTTAAAGTACATTTCAATTAGTAGATATGGAACAGATTCAGAGTTTGTTATGGGTTACCACTGCACTATTTAAGATTTTTCCTTCTAGCTGCTCCGAAACACTGGAAGGTAGAAGCAATATTTTTTTTCTTTATTGTAAAAAATAACATATACAAAAAAAAAACCCAATAAATTTCAAAGCACATTGCAACAATTGGTTGTAGGATAGATTTCAGAGTTTGGTATGGGTTACAATTCTACCACTTTAGGTGTTTATTTCTAGCTACTCTAAGATACTGGAGAATAAAAGAAATATCAGTATAATGATTCAACATTCATACTCGTTTGTTAAACCCTACCTTCTCTGTAGCGCACCTTTGATCTTTATCCCACACTTTAGTGGTATTTGGGGTACGCTCATTTTAACTTTTTCATGTTGGAAGAGGCTGTTGATAATATGGGACGGGGGATGGAACTCGTTGATACTCAGGAGAGGCTGGCCCCTCTGCATTTCAGGATTTATTCTGGTCCAGGGACCCATATGGAGGGTGTAGGTTTCTAGAATGTTACCCTAGTGCATGTAACCTTTATAGAATCTTATATGATGCCCTAGGTCATATGGTTTTGGTTGGGGGTTGGCAAGTTATGGTAGGTAGGAGGAGCCAAGATGGTGGCTTAGGGAGGAGTAGGATTTAGTTCGTCCTCCAGAGCAGCTAGTAAATAGCCAGGAACAGTACAGAACAACTGCTGAGGTCACATTAGTGACCAGACACATAGCATACACCACTTTGGATTGACTGTGATCCCACTCAGAACTGTGAGTCCCCCAAGCCCCAGAGGCCAGCACCCACCCCCTACAGGCTGGTTCTCAGAGGGGAAAGGAAGGACTCTACTAACAACAAGGGGCTGAGCTCAACCAAGCTCCAATTGTGGAATTAACCAATGCTGACTACTAAAGATAGACACCCATATCAGCTGAACATCGAGTAAAAGCTGAGGTTGCAGGTTTTTGCCCAGGCGCAAAGAGGGCAGGGAAAAAGAAAAAACAGAGGGTTTTTTTTTTGATCAGACAATGCAATATAGTTGAAAGGATCTGGGCCCTGAAGGAAAGGAGGGGCCACATAGGACCTGGAGATACACAGAGCAGCGTGCCAACTTCAGCTCTTCATTAGCAAACCTGAGGAATGGGGGTCTTGCTCTGTAAAGGGTTTTTCTTTCTGGCTGTGTTCCTATGGCTTGACTGCTCTTTGGATACAACTGCAAGTCTTCTAGGCTCGAACTGTCCCAGGCAAGGGCAGAATTAAACTTGTCTGAGCACTTGTCTGGAGGCTGTGCCTTCCCCAAGAGAGGGGTGGGGCCCAGCTCAGGTGAAATCCCTCCCTCGATGAATTCAATCCCTAGGGACTGGAAAAGTGAAGCAATTAAAACCAGACTATAGCCTCTCCTCTGTCTCAACCACACCCCAGCAGAGAGAGTCTGCTGAAGTTAAGGGCACCACATCACTTTATGCTGGTGGGACCTGCAGGCATAAAAATGCCACATACGTGGCAGGATAAGAAATATACAGAGTCTAGATGCTTCTTAGGAAGGTCTGTCAACCTGCTGGGTCTCACCCTCAGGGGAAACTGATGCAGATGACTCTTTCCTCCTGAGAGGAGGCCAGACTGGTCTGCAAAATCTGACTGGGGTCTACAATACCTAAGTAGACCCTCCTAAGTGGGGAAAAAGGTACCATACACACAGGCAACAAACAAGAAAACAAGTACTGAAAAATTCTGATTTGCTAAACAAAACCTATGCTAGAGGTCTAGAATAAGCTGAACTGAATATCAAAGAATAGATAGACAACAAAGTTATCCACCAAGAAAATCCTAGGTAAAAAAGTGAAAACAATCTCCAGAATAAACTAATTAAGGAAATTAAATGTCAAGATGCCAGCAAAAAATAATGAATCATATTAGGAAAATTAAAGATATGGCCCAGTCAAAGGAACAAACTAACAAGTCAAATGAGATACAGGAATTGAAACAATTAATTCAGGATGTTTGAACAGACATGGAAAATTTCATAAAAAATCAAATCAGTGAATTGAGAGAGGCTATAAAGAAGGCAAGGATGAACAAAAAGAAGAAATTGAAAGTCTAAAAAAAACAATGGAAACCTACGGTGTTAGATTTCAAGAGACAAGAGATAGGATTAGTGAACTGGAGGACAGGACATGTGAAATCCAACAAGCAAAAGGAAATATAAGGAAAAGAATGGAAAAATATGAGCAGGGATTCAGCGAATTGAATGACAATATGAAGCATATGAATATACCTGCCGTGGGTGTCCCAGAAGGAGAAGAGAAGGGAAAAGGAGGAGAAAAAGTAATGGCGGAAATTATCACTGAAAATTTCTCAACTCTCATGAAAGATTTAAAATTACAGATCCAAGACATTCAGCATACCCCAAACGGAATAGATCCAAATAGATGTACTCTAAGACACTTAGTAATCAGAATGTCAGATATCAAACAGAAAGAGAGAATTTTGAAAGCAGCAAGACAAAAGCAATCCATCAAACACAAGGGAAGCTCAACAAGACTATGCATAGATTTCTCAGCAGAAATCACAGAGGCAAGAAGACAGTGATATGATATATTTAAGTTACTAAAAGAGAAAAACTGTGAACCAAGAATTCTATATCCAGCAAAACTGTCCTTCAAAAATGAGGGGGAAATTAAAACATTTTCAGATAAAAAAATCACTGAGAGGATTTGTGACCAGGAGACCGACTCTGCGAGAAATACTAAAGGGAGCACTAGAGACAGACAGAAAAGACAGGAGAGAGAGGTGTGGAGAAAAGTGTAGAAATGAAGACTATCAGTAAAAAAAGAAGTAAAATTAGATATGACATATAAAGTCCAAACAGCAAAATGGTAGAAGAAAATACCGCCCTTACAGTAATAGCGCTAAATGTTAATGGATTAAACTCCCCAGTCAAAAGACAGACTGGCAGAATGGATTCAAAAACAGGACCCATCTGTCTGCTGTATACAGGGATGCATTTTAGACCCAAAGATAAACAGGTTGAAACTGAAAGGTTGGGAAAAGATATTTCATGCAAACAGCAATCAGAAAAGAGCAAGAGTAGCCATATTAATATCCAACAAATCAGACTTCAAATGTAAAACAATTAAAAGAGAAAAAGGACACTATGTATTAATAAAAGGAACAATTCAACAAGGAGACCTAACAATTATAAATATTTGTGCACTGAGCCAGACTGCTCCAAGTACATGAGGCAAACACTGAAAAGAGAAATAGACACATCTACCATAACAGGTGGAGACTTCAATTCCCCACTCTCATTATTGGACAGAACATCTAGGCAGAAGATCCATAAAGAGACAGAATTTGAATGGTACAATAAACAAAGTAGACTTAACAGACATTTAAAGAACATTACACCCCACAACAGCAGGATACACCTTTTTCTTAAGAGCTCATGGATCATTCTCAAGGATAGACCACATGCTGGGTCACAAAGGAAGTCACAATAAAATTTAAAAGGTTGAAATCATACAAAACACTTTCTCAAATCATAAAGGAATGAAGTTGGAAATCAATCATAGGCAGAGGGCCAGAAAATTCACAAAATTATGCAGGCTCAACAACATACTCTTAAACAACCAGTGGGTCAAGGAAGGAATTACAAGAGAAATCAGTAAATACCTTAAGCAAATGAAAACGAAACACAACATATCAAAATTTATGGGATGCAGCAAAGGCAGTGCTAAGAGGGAAATTTATTGCCCTAAATGCCTATATCAAAAAAAGAAGAGAGAGCAAAAATCGAGGAATTAACTGTTCAATTGGAAGAACTAGAGAAAGAACAGCAAACTAACCCCAAAGGAAGCAAAAGGAAAGAAATAACAAAGATTAGAGCAGAAGTAAACGAAATTGAGAACATGAAAACAATTGAGAAAATCAACAAAACCAGAAGTTGGTTCTATGAGTTGATTAATAAGATTGATGGACCCTTAACACAGTTGACAAAAAGAAGAAGAGAGAGGATGCAAATAAATAAAATGAGAAATGGAAGAGGAGACATAACCTTTGACCCTGTAGAAATAAAGGAGGTAATGGGAGGATACTATGAACAACTTTATGCTAATAAGTAGGTGAAATGGACAACTTTCAAGAAAGGCATGAGCAACCAAGATTGACTCAAGAAGAAATTAGATGGCCTCAACAAACCAATCAGAAGAAACTGAATTAGTCATTAAGAAGCTCCCCAGAAAGAAAAGTCCAGGAGCAGATGGCTTCACATATAAATTCTACCAAACATTCAAGAAAAAATTAGTACCATTTCTGCTTAAACTCTTCAAAAAGTTTGAAGAGGAGGAAAGGCTACCTAAGTCATTCGATGAAGCCAACATCACCCTCATACCAAAGCCAGACAAAGATACTACAAGAAAAGAAAATTACAGACCAATCTCTCTAATAATGAATATAGATGCAGAAATACTCAACAAAATTCTTGCAAATCGAATGCAGTAGCATATTAAAAGAATTATATACCATCACCAAGCAGGATTCATCCCAGGTATACAAGGATGGTTCAACATAAGAAAATCAATTAATGTAATACACCATATCAACAAACCAAAGCAGAAAAACGACATGATCATCTCAATTGACACAGAATAGGCATCTGACAAAATTCAGCATCCTTTCTTGTTGAAAACATTTCAAAGGATAGGAATAGAAGGGAACTTCCTCAGCATAATAAAGGGAATATATGAAAACCCCACAGCTAATATCACACACACACAAAACCCACAACTAACTTTCCCCCTGAGATCAGAAACAAGGATGTCCACTATCACCATTGTTATTCAACACTGTCTTCAAACTTGTAGCCAGAGCAATTAGACAAGAAAAAGAAATAAAGGCATCAAAATTGGAAAGGAAGAAGTAAAACTCTCACTGTTTGCAGATGATATGATAGCATATGTCAAAAACACTGAAAAATCCACAGCACAACTACTTGAGTTAATAAATGAGTACGGCAAAGTGGCAGGTTACAAGGTCAACACTCAAAAATCTATAGTGTTTTTATACACTAGTAATGAGCAATCTGAGGGGGAAATCAAGAAACAAAATCCATTTACAATTGCAACTAAAAGAATAAAATATTTAGGAATAAATTTAACTAATGATACAAAGTCCTGTACAAAGAAAACTATAAGAAATTGCTAAAAGAAATCACAGAAGACCTAAATAAATGGAAGGACATACCATGTCCATGGATTGAGAGACTAAATATTGTTAAGATGTGAAATTCTACCTAAATTGATTTATAGATTCAATGCAATACCAATTAAAATCCCAAAAACGTATTTTTTGGAAATAGAAAATCAATAACCAAATTTATCTGGAAGGACCAGATGCCCTGAATAGCTATAAATATCCTGAGAAAGAAAAATGTAGTTAGAGGTCTCACAGTACGTGACTTTAAGGCGATTATGAAGCTACAGTGGTCAAAACAGCATGGTATCGGCATAAAGATAGATATACTGGCTGTGCTGGTTTGAAATGATGTATGTACCCTAGAAAAAGACATGTTTTAATCCTAATCCCATTTTGTAAAGGCAGCCATTTCTTCTAATCCCTATTCAATACTATATGCTTGAAAGTATAATTAGATCATCTCCATGCAGGATGATTTGATCAAGAGTGGTTGTTAAGCTGGGTTATGTAGAGGCATGTCTCCACCTATTTGGGTAGGTCTTGATAAGTTTCTAAAGTTCTATAACAGAGGAAACATTTTAGAGAATGAGAGATTCAGGGAGAACAGAGCAGGATGACATAGCCACAAGAAGCAGAGTCCACCAGCCAGCAACCTTTGGAGATGAAGAAGGAAAATACCTCCCGGGGAGCTTGATGTGACAGGAAGCCAGGAGAAGAAGCTAGCAGATGATGACGTGTTTGCCATGTGCCCTTCCAGATGAGAGAGGAACCCTGACCGTGTTTACCATGTGCCTTTCCAGATGAGAGAGAAACTCTGACTGAGTTCACCATGTACCCTTCCACTTGAGAGGGAAACCCTGAATGTCATTGGCCTTCTTGAACCAAGGTATCTTTCCTTGGATGCCTCTGATTGTATATTTCTATAGACTTGTTTTAACTGGGACATTTTCTCGGCCTTAGAACTGTAAACTAGTAACTTATTAAATTCCCCTTTTAAAAAGCCATTCCATTTCCAGTATATTGCATTCTGGCATCTAGCAAACTAGAACACTGACCAATGAAATTGAACAGAGTGTTCAGATATAGACCCTCTCATCTATGGACAATTGATCTTTGATAAGGCAGTCAAGCCAACTCACCTGGGACAGAACAGTCTCTTCAATAAATGGTGCCTAGAGAACTGGATATCCATATGCAAAAGAATGAAAGAGGATCCATATCTCACACCCTATACAAAAATTAAGTCAAAGTGGATCAAAGACCTAAACATTAGATCTAAGACCATAAAACTTTTAGAAGAAAATGTAGAGAAATACCTTATAAATCTTATGATAGGAGGAGGCTTCCTAGATCTTACACCCAAAGCACAAGTATTGAAGAAAGAATAGATAAATGGGAACTCCACAAAATTAAACACTTTTGTGCATCAAAGAACTTTGTCAAGAAAGTAAAAAAAACAGCCTACATAATGGGAGAAAATATCTGGAAACGATATATCAGATAAGGGTCTAGTATCCAGAATATATAAAGAAATTGTTCAACTCAACAACAAAAAGACAAACAACCCAACTGCAAAATGGGCAAAAGACTTGAACAGATAACTTCTCAGAAGAAGAAATACATTTAAATGGCTAAATAGCACATGAAAACATGCTCAACTTCCCTGGCTATTAGGGAAATGCAAATCAAAAACCACAATGATGTATCATCTCACACACACCAGAAAGGCCATTATCAATAAAACAGAAAACAAGAAGTGCTGGAGAGGATGTGGAAAAAGAGGCACATTTACCCACTGTTGGTGGGAACGTAAAATGTTACAACTGCTGTGGAATACAGTTTGGTGCTTCCTCAGGAAGCTTAGTATAGAATTGCCATATGATCCAGCAATACCATTGCCAGGTATCTATTCAGAGGACATGAGGGCATGGACACTAATGGACATTTGCACACCAATGTTTATAGCAGCATTATTTACAATTGCCAAGAGATGGAAACAGTCCAAATGTCCATCAACCGACAAGTGGCTAAACAAGCTGTGGTATATACGTACAATGGATTGTTACACAGCTGTAAGACAGAATAAAGTCATGAAGTATGTAACAACATGGATGAACCATGAGGACATTATGCTGAGTGAAATTAGCCAGAAACAAAAGGACAAATACTGTATGGTTTCACGGATATGAACTAACATTAACGAACAAACTTGGAGAATTTCAGTTAAGAACAGAGGCCATCAGGAGATAAGAAATAGGGTAGCTATTGGGTAATTGGAGCTAAAGGGATACAGATTGTGCAACAAGACTGATGGTAAAAATTCTGAAATGGATAGCACAATACTTCTTAATTGTAGCACAATAATGTTACTACACTGAATGAAGTTGAATGTGAGAATGGTAGAAGGAGGAGCGCTGGGGGGTACAAATGAAACCAGAAGGAAAGATAGATGATAAAGACTGAGATGGTATAACCTAGGAATGCCTAGAGTGTACAATGACAGTGACTAAATGTACAACTCAAAAAATGTTTTCACATGAGGAGAACAAAGGAATGTCAATATCGCAGCGTGTTGAAAATAGATGGTAATTCATATTTTAAAACTTTAACTTACGTGTGAGACTAAAGCAAAAAAATGTTTATTTGGTACAAAATTTATATTTTGAGTAGTGCATTTCCTAATACAACTTAAATGAACAGCTTAATTGAACATCATAAATACATGGAATAAGGCATGCCTTGAATAGGACATGAGATTTTGTAGGTTTGTCCAGAGGGATGCCCCGATAAATCCCAGAGTGATTTGAACAGTGAATAAAGAAGTATTTGCAAAGCCCCCTTGGGGGAACGGCAAGAAAGGAGAAAAGTTCAGCTTCCCCATTTGAAGAATTCCTGATATTCTTACAAGCAGTGGGGACAACCAAATCAATAGGCCAAGCCCTCAATCTTGGGGGTTGTTCATATGAAACTTATCCCCACAAAGGATAAGGATAACTAAGCTTGCTTAAAATTAGGCCTAAGAGTCACCCCCAGAGAACCTCTTTTGCTGCTCAGATGTGGCCTCTCTCTCTCAGCCAACACGGCAAGCAAACACACCGCCCTCCCCCTCTCTACATGAGACATAACTCCCAGGGGTGTAAACCTTCTTGGCAATGTGGGACAGAAATTCTAGAATGAGCTGTGACTCAGCATCAACAGATTGAGAAAATCTTCTCAACCAAAAGAGGGAAGAGAGAAATGAGACAAAGTGTCAGTGGCTGAGAGATTTCCACTGACTCGAGAGATTATCCTGGAAGTTATTCTTATGCATTATATAGATATCCCCTTTTTAGTTTAAGGTGTATTAGAGAGGCTAGATGGAAGTGCCTGAATCTGTAGAGCTGTGTTCCAGTAGCCATGTTTCTTAAAGATCATTGTATAATGATACAGCTCTCATAATGTGACTGTGTGATTGTGAAAATCTTCTGTCTGGTGCTCTTTTTATCTACAGTATGGACTGTTGAGTACAACACAGGTTAAAAATATATAAATAATAGGGGGAACAAATGTTTAAATTATAAAATATATATATTGGGTAGATAGACATACTAGTGGTCAATGAGAGGGAGGGGTAAGGGATATGATATGTATGAGTTTTTCTTTTTTCTGTATTGATGCAAGTGTTCTAAAAAATCATGATGTATGTATATACAACTAAGTGATGATGTTGTGAGCCACTGATTGTATACCATGTATGAAATGTTTTTGTTTTAAGAATGTATGTGCTTGTATGTTGTTGTATGAATAAAAATTAAAAAAAAAAAAAAGACCTAAGGAGAACCTAGTGCTGATTTTGGGAAGATAGTATAGTCCTGTTGGTAAGAGTAAATGTCTTACGCACCAAAAACCTCACCAAGAATCTTGGGCAGATTGACAAGTGGTCAAAGCTAGTGAGCTGGAGCCAGAGCTCTTTGCTGGAATCCAGGAAATGCTCTTGGGCCTGACCCTTTCAGGGACCCCTGGCCCTCAACAGATGTAGATAAGTTCAAGAAATGAGAGCCAAAAGGTTTGCTCTGGTGCATTGGTTTGCCTTTGTAAGGGTCTCAGTGAAGGAATTCAGCTTACATGCCAGGCAGGGTAGAAGGATGAGGTTGCTGAAGGACTGCCTCCCCGTCTACATCCTAGTGAGTCAGTCAGCTCCCCATCATAGCAGGGTGTTCACAACTGATGACATCATACAGAAGTCTAAAGTCGCGCCAGGTAGATATATTGGGCTGTGAACTAGTAAAAACACCTACTGCTCTCTACTCAGGGAATAATGGTGCTTTTTAAATGTCAATTCTCAAGTTTAAAAAAGGGTTTTAGAAGGTATTTCCTGTACAGCCCTACCAGAGATCCTTCTCTGTTGATACTAAATTGTTCAAATTTAATGGATAGAGGTTTGATATTTAATGTAACTGTGATATCTATTATTAAAATAAAATTAATGCTTATTTCTTAAGATTTGTGCCAGATTTAAAAGTATTACGTACCTCAGAAAAGCCATGTTTCAATTCTGATCCAATCTTGTGAGAGCAGCCTTTTCTTTTACTCCTGATTCAATACTGTAGGTTTGAAACTTGTGATTAAATTATCTTCACAGAGATAAGGCAGGCCCAATTGTGGGTGTGACTTTTGATTAAATGGAGGTGTAATTCTGCCCATTCAGGGTGGGTCTTGCTTAATTTACTGGAATCCTTTAAAAGAGGAAACATTTTGGAGAGAGTCAGAGCTGACAGAAGCCTCAGAGCCAACAGGAACTTCAGAGCAGAGCCAACACAGATACCAACACTTGGAGAACAGAGACATGGATGTTTGGAGATGTTTGGAGGCCAGCAGATGTCGCCATGAGATGTTAAACAAGCCAGAACCTAGAGAGAGCCAAGGGAAGCCAAGAGATGAAAGCTTGTCCTGGAGAAAGGAAGTGACGAACCCCCATAGGAACAGAGGCTGAAAGCAATGGCGCCTGAGAGCAAGGGACCGCCAGATGCCAGCTACATGACTAGCCAGCTGACAGATTGACCCAACGACCTTCTTGAGTGAAGGTAACCCCTCACTGGTGCCTTAATTTGGATACTTTCACTTCCTTGGATCTGTAAGCTTGTAAGTTATTAAATTCCCTTCATAAAAGCCTTTCAATTTCTGGTGTACTGCATTCTAGCAGCTTTCAAACCAACACAAGATGATTCTCATATTCCTCCTAAAGTGAATCATCTTCTCTACAAACAACTCCATGTATAGACCAGTATTTTATAATCTAGATCTCATTTTTCCTTTGCTTTTATTTTATGCAGCAGAGAAATGCCCTATGGACTGTTTCTTGCCATATGAAAGTAAAGAATGGAAATGATTCCCTACTGCCCTGTCTTCAGAGAACAAGGAGTAATTAGGAGAATGATGTAGTAGAGTTTCTGTTTAGAAGCCTATTATCATAAGCCAATAAAAATTAAATATACCATATCCATCTCCAACCGTTCCTCTTGATATTTTTACAATGTTGTTGACTGAATTGAGCTTCAGAAAAGGTAGAGTATCACACACTGATTTAAGCATCCAACAAAAATGTGCTTTTTATCACATAGGACAACATTATAATGTTTTCAAATAATGTTAATTTAAAATATTTGAAATATACTTTGTTTTGAAGTTACATATTTGTTAAAAATGAGGTTTCAGATGCTACACCAGCTTGACTATGAGAAAAGTTTCCCCATAATGTACTTGTAGTACATTCAATTTACCTTCATTGAGGATTAGATGTTGGGCAAAGAAAGGGAGATGCACAGTCAAAACTAAGGAATGAATTAATTTCTTTTTATTCCAGTTTCCAGGGCTGACTTAGCTTGAGCCAATCTCACTCTGATGACACATGCATTCATTAAGGTTTTACCTGTTGGTATTCTGCATCATGGACCCAGTTGGAGTCTTTTTTGTACTTAACAATCTCGTAATTTATTGCCATATAAATATTCTCCAGGCAGTAAGCCCTATGCCAAATTTCCTTTATTTATCTGCCATTTTCAGTACCCCAGTCTCTACTTCTTTCCTCTTCTGCCTCTGCTCTCAGATATCCTTGGAATTCTATATCAAAGCCCTCCTCCCACTCACCGCTGGAAAACAGTTCATTGTGGGAGCTTGTCCAGTTAGCCACCTCTGTACTCCCATTTTTTCCTTTCCAAAAAAAACACATTAATCAAAAAGCAAACAGTTACTCCATGGTAAGCTTGAGAAACTCACAACCAGGAATCCCGCATACTCCCCTATCAGTATTTTCAGACTGGGGATGTGTACACATGTACTCACAAACACACCTACAAAGAGATAAAAAAGATTGGGAGAGGGTAACACACATGAACCCTGAACTTCTAACTGCAAGATATGGAGAAATCTCAGGACCTCTCTTTTGAGAGTTCTTTTCCCTTCTACCTGCTAGGTTCAGCCCAGGTAAGAGCAAAATGGTCAATCTAAGAGGACAACGGAGTCCCATCTCATATTATCCCTCAGCATTTTCTGATGAAGGCACTTTGATTTCCCCTCAAAAGGAAAGTCAGTGCTCCAACTTTTCTTGTTCCAGGATCCCTTTTACTTAGTCCTAAGGGACTTTAGTGTTGAATATCTTAGTGTCTCTGGGGCCTGTGTCTTTAATCACAAGTTAGTGCCTAAAATCAAATGGCAATATGACTCTTTCCCCCAACAATTCCTTTTTCAACTTGACTTATAACATTAGTTCATCTGTACATTGCTTCAGTTTTCCATAGGCTCCAAACTGGACTCAAACATTCTGTCACACCAATAAAGAGATCTACCTCCATTCCACTTTCTGCAGTTTCCTCATGTCAGAGCACAGAAAAATACATCTGAACAAAGTTGCAGAAATTTATTTTATTCTCCCAAATAAATCTGTGTCCTTAGAATGGTATATATTAACAATGAGAAATCCAAAATTTAGTTTATCCTGTAAAGCTCAAGAAATGGTTTGGGTTTGGTTTTGGCATTTGTTCATCCTCACTGATCCCTTTGTTGAAATAAATCAGTATTATTGAGTGTGTAGATGGCAGTAACCACTTTACATTAAGAAAAGAGGCATGGCAAAGTGATGGTCTTTTCCTTAGGATACAAGCAGCAAGTAACAGAGGTGAGAACAGCAAAAAGACTTACCACTTTGAACCTGGCTGGGATTCAACGACTACCTGAACAGAACCTCACTGTATCTGGTTCAATGCAGTGTACTCAGAAGAAGACATAGCAACCACTTTCCTCACCACTTCAGATAACATAAAGAAATGTCATGACTTTAACTCCCATGTACAAGATAATTAACTGTACAAGAATTGGCAAATACTATGTTGTGCTATTTTTATTATTTTTGTGAGGATTAAAAAGTATTTATAAATGACTTGTATTTTGCTGTCTTTTCACTACTAAGATAAAAGTTTTAACCAAAATTACACCTGGCACATTTGACAGTTAGTACAAACCCAGCATCAACAAGCCACATATCAGAAGATACTTGATTCCAAGGCCTAAAGAAAATGAGTGAACAGGAGTCTACATCCAAATAATGCCTCCCACTAATAAGTTTTTCTTCTCATACTGGCACTTTTGAATGCCCATAAATAGGAACTTGTTTCATTAACACTAGTAAAGGTGTCACGCTGTAGGCTCATCTTCTGCTCTATCTTATTACGAGTTCTCACCTTTATCATTAATCTCTTCCTCAGGGATACCGAGGAGAGATTTAGGTGGCTTGATCTGGGCTAAGCAGGCAGGGAAGAACAGCTGTGTTTCTCTACCCACTCCTTAATCAATTGGTGGGCAATAGCTAACTTGGGTGGCAACCAGAATGGGAAGGTTCCATCCTGCTGATGGATATAGGGGCCCTTTCTCTTTAGGGTTGCGGCCACCTCATCAAGACTGAACCAGGCAGCTGCCTCCAATTCTCTCAAGTTCACTTGGATCTGAAAGACAAGGAAAAACGATGTAAGGTTAGAAGCTACGAAAGTTCTATAGAAACTGAAGTGCACAGCAGTTAGGGACCACAATGCCATCTGCCAGGGATGCCACAGAAGAGCAAAATGAAGCTGGATAAGACAACTTCTAAATCACTTTCAACTAGAAGTTTCTATTATTTTATATTATTAGTCCCCAACATCCTGATGACTTGTACAATAAGGCCCATCCTAAAATGAACCATTAAATTTGATTAAACATTTATTGCGTGCCTACTGAATGCAGGGCATTCTGTTAAGTCCCGATGATGAAAAATAAATCGTCTCATGATTAAGATTTGTGCAAGAGAAAATAATGATCATGTTGGCAGATTCAGTTTTCATGGTAATTATTTGTTTCCTTTATTAAACTTCAAGTTCCTTGAGGATATAAAGCATATCTTAACTCATCTTTGTATATCTAGACAATTATGGGCTAGATAGGTGCTTAACAAGTACTTGCTAACTGGCAGACTAAACGAAGCAAAAGAAATGTTACAGCAAAGGTGGCTTTAGAACTTACCTCTGTTTGCCCTGGCTTTACACTTGCATGACAAGCAATCATGAGTGAGCTATTAGGAAAGGGCCAATGCTGGGATGCAGAATACTGCAGTCTTTCTACCTCCAATCCCACCTCTTCTGCCACTTCCCGCCGGACAGCTTCTTCCTGACTTTCACCTAGAAGCACTCAGATTAATTCAGGACAGCCCTGCAGCAGGAAGGGTGATACAGATAGCCCATCTGTGAAGGAGCACAAAACTGGCTCCAGTGTTTCAATGAAATGTTTTTGGTCTACCCTAAATCTCCCAAGTCTCTATAACAATAGGAATCAGGTCTGGACTTGGGTTTTGAAGTGTAGTGTAAGCCTACTAAGTTAGTTATAATTCAAGTAGGAATGCCAGGAGAAGCTACTGCTGCTCTCAGCTTCAATAAAAGTCTAATGCTACATTTCACCATTTGTAAATTTTACTCAGAAAGACCAAAAAAACAAAAATCCAACTGCAAATAAACGAAATCTAGTTAATATACATGCTGAAGTTTTAGGGAGAAGTGTACTTAGGCATCAAAAATAAGATGAATTGATGGATGTGACAGGAATGGCTAGATGGACAGATACATGTTAAAGTAAGTGCAGTCAAAAATGTAGAATTTAGGTGGTGGTTGTATGGATGTTCACCATGTAAATCAGCTTTGCTGTATGTTTGAAAATTTGCCTAAGAAAATGTTGGGAAATTACGGTAGAAGGCAGTTTTCTTGACATGATGGGGAAGACTGTGCTTAACTCCAAGCACTCTGACCACAAGATGAAGAACTATCTGCTATGACAAAGTGTTCAAGTCCTCCATTGTCACCTGCACATGCCTTAAACTCCTTACCTATATCACAGAAACCTGCCAAAGCAGAATACATTCCCTTGGGAAAGGAACTTTGGCGGGCTAGTAAGCATCGGGTTCCATCTGATAGCAGAGTGATCACCACAGGTGCCATCTATGGAAAGGGGATGGAAGTGAGACACAGGCTTTGGGGCCTGTTTTGGGGATGTAGGAATAGACAATTAAGGAAAGCCTTTTAATTGTACAGATTTCCTTTACCAGAGCAGATACTGTCTACCCTTCTTGGATTACTTCCTCTTAAAGCAATGCTTTACCTGTGGATAGTAGATGATCTTATTGGAAGGGCATACACGCTTGCTGCCAGCCATATTCTTTTTGGTGGGCTGCCCGCTTCTGCTACAGAACTGGTGGGCGTCATGCCAACGGAGAAGGGCCCAAGCCTAGGAATACAAATTTGGAGAGAAGGTAGGGCTTACATTATAACAAGGAAATGCCAATCCCTTTCCTGCTCACCCACTTTAAATGGTTACTAAATGTTTAAACTTCAAGATGAGGAAATTAAATATGTTCCTTTAGCATCAGAAGTTTGCACAAAAGAAAGCATAATTTAAAATGTATTATGAATTATTTAAAACATAAAAATATATAAGTAATAAACACCCATGTGCTTAATTACCCAGCTGAAAAATAAAACCTTTCCAATACAGTTAAATCTATCCTCAAGTACTTCTCCCCAGTAAAGGTGGATTTTTTTTGTAATTAATATTTAGAGATATGCTTTAAAATTAAATGGACAATCAAAAGCACTTTAGCATATATAGCATTTATAGCAGCACTATTCAAAACAGCCAAAGGTGGAACCCACCCAAATGTCCAACTAATGAGTGGGCAAACAAAATATAGTATATTCATATAATGGAATGTTATTTGGCCATAGAAATGAAATACTGTTACATGCTACAACATGAATTAACTTCAAAAACATGCTACGTGAAAGAAGCCAGAAACAAAAGGTCACATACTGTATTTTGCTTATATGAATTATAGGCAAATCCACAGAAACAGAAATAGATTAGTGGATGGGTAATAACTGCTTTAATGGGTATGGAGCTTCCATGTGGTGTGATGAAAATGTTTTGGAATTAGAAAGAGGTGGTGTTTGCATAATGCGAATATATGAAATGTCCCTGAATTATTCAGTTTAAAATGGTTAATTTTATGTTTCTGAATTTCATCTCAGTGTTGTAAAACTGCACATTAATAAGCACTTTTAATGTTTTTCAGGATTCATCTTACAGTTATAAGTAGGATTAATATAATATTTTGGATTTCTTCTTCCCAAAATATCTATTATATCTGGTAATCAATATCTTCTTAGGAAAAAAAATAAACACTTGAGCAAAACAAATCTAAAGTTATGAGTAAAAGTCACAAAACATGATGGTGTGTTTGTCATTAAAAACATTCATGAGGTTGACAGATCTACTGCCCTAGACCTGCATGTCCTTTGGAATAAATGGTTTGGCAACAGTTCTGCCAAAAAGATCTGTCTGCCTGCCTTTCTTCTATCAAGGGCAAATGAAGGAAGAATAAGCAGTCTCCCTACAGTGCATTGTCCTTCTTCTGCAGTTTGTAGGAAGAACAAGGATCTGCACAATAAATCAAATGTCACTCTAGCCATATGCATGCATACATTAGCCTATATCCACTGTTTACAGAACTGAAAAATCAGAATCTACCATAGAAAGCAAGGAGGCATCCTTCACATTCAGCTCAAAGAGAACCTTCCTCAGCTCCATGAAAGATCCCTTGAGCTCTGTCTCCATTTCAGGTTTCTGTAAGGATGCTGCAAAATTAAAAACAGAATTAAAGAAACAAATGTCAAACTGTCTCCAGGCCCCTCTCCAGTCTTACCTATTAGAACAGTCTTACCTATAAGACTCAACTTAGTAAAGAAAAACTACACAGGCTCCCAAGCCCCTACCTGGAGGTTCTGAAGCAGCAAGTGTGGAGTGAGCCCCAGAAATCTATTTTTTTTTTTAACAAACACCAGGTGATTCTTATATTCAGGCAAATTTGGGAAACATTAAAGCATGGCATTTCTCAAGATCCTCTTCAGGGCAATAAGGACATTTGCACTAGCAACACACTATCCCTGGAAAAGAGATGAAATGGGACCTCTAAGCTCTATCTGAACCTCTTTCCAGCATCATTACATCTATATCCAGACCCTTAATATCTGAGAGGAATCCTGAGCCTACAGAAAAGTGGTTCCCAAATGCAAGTCTCAGGAGCCAGAGCTACTCCATGGTAATATTTGCATTTGCCTGCACTAAGAGAAGTAAGAATGACATCATGAATTTTAAAGTATTTCTCATGAAATGTTTAAGATGTGCAAAATGTGTAACAGTATAGAGAATAGAACAAACATATATATGCCCACCACCTAGATTAAGAAAGAAAGCATTAAAATGCCCTTTATTTTCTTTTAAAAGATGATGGTGGTGGAAGATGGCAATTTTTTTATGTGTTCTAAAAAATAGAGAGTTGATAACCTTTTTGCATACTCAAATTTTCTTTGGAATTTTGCTATTATGGGAGAACTACTGGGAAGTATTCATTAGAACTAACGTTATATACCATTTATAGAAGGGAGCTACTCAAACCTAGATCCAGAGCAAACCATGCTTCATGCTGTTCAGAACAGCCAATCAGCACAGAATCTTCTATTCTTTGTGTGCCCTGTCCAAATTTACCCAGGAGGCTTTCCAACTCTAAGAAATAGAAAAGGAAATAGGAGAACCATAAACAAACAATGGTTTTAATTAAACCACCACAGCCATATTAGTTTTAGATGTACTAGAAATCATCTACTTCAGTGTGGAGTCAGTATATTGGCTTCCAGTTGCTGCCCTGCAGCTACTTAGCTGTATGATCTTGGGCTAATCACTTAATCTCTCTGGAAAAGAGTTTAGAACAAAGAATGACTTCTTTCCAGGTAAAACACAGAAAATGGCTATCATAAAGGGAATATGACTGTCACAAAGGGAACATATTCATAAGAGGCATGATAGTTAACTTAAGTCTCTGAAAAAAATGTGTCACTTAAAATGGCAGAGACCAATCCATTTCTATAATTTAGCTTCTAGATTATATAATTTTTGTGGACCAGAGTTGAGTACCATCTGTTACTCCCATCTGTATAACACAAATGCGCTTATTTTTTCATAACACAGCATTGCTAAATATCAAAATAATGTTCAATCTCTTTTGATGGAGCCCTTATAATCTTCTGCCCTGCTAGAAACTACCTATGTAAGTACTCCAACATGTAACCCATCAGGAAAATCCACTAGCAATATATTTAGAAGGTATTCACTGTATAGTGACATCATATAAAATTTTAAGTATCTCAAATACCAATTCCCAATGCTCAAAATATCTCTAATTAAATACCCTAAAAGTGTTTTCAAAACAAATTAATAGTCATTCACTTTTATATTAAACTGTAAATTAATCTCAGCCCTTCTAGGAAAAATGAAGTCATGACCCAAATCTTAAATAGTGTGCAATTCCAGGAGGCTGGAAATCACTGGTCTAAGGCAGGGGTCAGCAAATTTTTTATGTAAAGAAATAATAAACATCTTAGGCTTCATGGGCCATACTGTCTCTGTAGCAACCATTCAACTCTGCTGTTGTCCCATGAAAGTGGCCACGGATAATATATAAATGAATGAACATGACTATTCCAATAAAAATTTATTTACAAAACAGGCAGTGAATCCAATTTGGACAGCAGTTTTGCCAACCCCTGGTTTCAGGCATTTGTGGTTAATGTCATCACATAATAATATTTGACTACGAAACTCCAGTACATGCATTAAATTATTAATTGGAAGAAGCAGTTCCGCAAGCTTGAGACATAGAAGCTATTTGAAAAATCTGGACTCTAAAGTCCAAGGATCTTTCTCAGAGATTCAAAATGGACTGAATTCTGCTTTGTGGCAACAGACTGTCTTATTTTTTTGTCCTCTTAGGCTTACCTAATAGGCTGTGCTGGGGGGCCAGATATTGATGCTCTGATTTCTGAAGCAAAGGAGCTAGACTATGAAAGAGGTAAAATGCTCCTGTATGCTGGGCTGTTTTGCAGGCATCATCATCTTCCCTTAGTTCAAATAAATATCTAGTATTTGGGAAATAATCAAAACATTACAAAACTACACTTAGTTACTTGTACAGCATTCAGCTTTGCAAATTCAGCTTCTGTATCCCTTTCTTTCCAGGGCTATTTTCTTTTTTATTTATTTGTATCCTAACTTGCTCCAAAGTGGAGTGAGGTATCTGCAGGAAACATTCCTTCCTCTGTCCTACTTGCCATTTATCCATCTTGCCTATAACCCTGTGGTTGTGCTTACAGGTACTATTTGTTATTTTGCCTGTTTCCCTTGCGAGACTATGATCTCCCTAAGGGCAGGGAATTAATCCAATTAATTAATCCAATAATTAACACAGTAAATGGCTCAATTCAATAAATACTTATTGAATTGAACTTCAAGGGCAATAAATATTTGCTGATTTGAACCTTGAGGTCCTTCACTAATATTACATTGAGTCAAGAATTTACACCCAGTTGAGTAAAGGAAAAACAAACATAGTTATAAAACATCAACCACATAATATCTAAGTATAGGAGTAGACTTTATTACTGCAAATATCAAACACTATACCTTCAGTAACTCTCATTCAATTTAGGAAATATAAAGAGCAAATTTTACCTTCAATTCATCCTTATTTCAAACAGCCAGCTCCCAAAGTGGATGCCCATGGTTCCTTATCTCTACTGAAGACATCACTAATGAGAAAGTGGTCTATTTGCCTGACCTATTTAATAGGGATAATATTTTCAGTAGCCAAAATTAAAATGTGGAAAAATACATCATCCTATAGCTGGTTCCCCTGAAAGAGATAATACTGGAGCAAGTCTTAGGCTTCTCCAGAAAGGATAACCTAAGCCTATCCATCCCCTCAAGCGCATTGGGAATCAGGTCAGAGTCCATGTGATTCAGTAGGAACTGAACATGGATTCTCCTGAGGCTTTAGGGTTAACCATTTTTGCCTGTCCAAAGCCCTAAAATGCACCCAAGGTATGTGGCAGATTTTGTCACTTTTAAGTAGAAAACACAGTTCACAGTTATTTTCTGTAGGATCTGGGAACTCTTGTAATACCAGTAGGCAGAACTAGTGCAGCATAAAAAAAAAAACACACAACAAAATAAATAAATGCACCCCAGTGGCATTTTTAGGAACCTATTTTGACTGATAAAAGGAATTACAATGAGTTCGTTATAACAGAAGAAAAAAGCAACCTGAGATTTTAAGACTAATGATTTTTTTTTAAACTTACTATGAATGACCATAGCCTCCTGTAACAAATACTCAATATATGTCAAAGGAGAGAATGTGCCACTCAGAAGTTTCCAAATATAAACAATGGAACAAACACAGGTACCTTCGCAAAAGAACAGTTAAGATTGCTACAACTTGTGCTTTGCCCTAATGACCCTAAAAACAGAAAAACACCTACAAAAACATCTAGGTCTAAGGTCTTAAATACAGGACCTCGCAGGAACTAGAACCGAAATCCAAAAGTTCTTTACACTCTTCTTGGTCAGGAGCTCTATTTTTAAAACTTTTTATTTCCCCCACTTAATAATGACACGGGAACCACAGTACTAAGATTATCAAGGCTGAAGATATTTGGATTACTTTTAGACTTTCAGTTTTTCCTTATCATAGCAGCAAAAAATAATCATCCTATAGAAATCAGAAAATAGTTGTTAAAATAGAAGAAAAACACCAGTAATACCACCACTCAGATATGATCATTGTTTAAACTTTGGAATTCTCCAAACTATCAACATTATGCATATATACATATATAGGTATATTTCAAGTCATACTCAATAATTTATAACCATTTTTTCTTAAGCATATATAAATATTTTTCCACATCAGGAAATATTCTTTATTGATGAGTTCTTAATTTTTTCTCATGATTTAAATTCATTTATTTCTGTATTTAATCATTGTAACATATTTTTTTAGCCTCTATCCAATAATTCTGAGTTCTCACAGTCTTAATCTAGGTGTGGCAAACATCCTAAATGTCTGACAGTATCAAAAACAAGTATTGCAATTTTGTTGTGTGCCCACTCTCATTCATGTAGGATTGTATTCTTGTGTGCTTTAAATTTTGGACTTCGCATTCACGTTGGCAGAGCTTTCTATGTATGAAGACATGTTGTGAGTGTAACCCTCCAGAGAGGTTTAACATTTGCTTCTGCAAGGTATTACCAACCCAGGACTAACATTTCTTAGGTTTGTGGATCACACCACTCAGGTAGGATAAATTTAAACCCCAGAACTGTATGAGAGTGGGGTAGTGATTTCAAATTCACAGGGGAAACTTTTCCCCCAGGCTGAGACACAAAACTCCTTTATCATCTTCTTGTGTTGGTACAGATTTGCTTTCTAGTCTACCTTTTGCTGAAGTTTAGTTCTTTGTGGGGTTTGGGGTTATCTACTTTATTTCCAGGCAATTCATCAAATATTATTCGACATAGTTTTTTTTTTCAGTTTTTTAAATTAAAAAACTTTATTAGAGAAATTGTGGGTTTACAAAACAATCATGCATAAACTACTGGGTTCTCATATGTTACCTGACCAACAACATCTTACATTTGGTATGGAACATTTATTACAACTGATGATCAATGTAGTTTTTAATGTGTTTGTTATTCCATCACATGGATGTACCATAATTTATTTAATTTCTTTCTACTGTTCATGCATTCATTTATACTTTCCTATCTACTATGTCCCAGGTACTTTTTATGTACAGAGATATTACAGTGGAAAAGACTAGTTATCTTAATATAACTTATATTCATTGGCTATATTATAATTTATATCCAATATAACATATTCAAGTGTTGGGATATTTTAGACATCGTTAGACATTTAGGATGTTTGCAATTTTTCCAATTATAAATAATTTGCAATGAACCTCCTTATACATAAAACATGATCAGACATCCTTAATCCTCAATATGGGATTGTTGAGATATTTAAATTTTATAAATTAATGGACCATAGACAGAATAATCCGAGCTCAGGTTGGTCAATACTCACCATGCCTTAGCAACATAAGTAGACAGCAGCCTATAGCACCAAAAAGATTTTCTCCTGCAAGTTATTCCATAATACAGGCACATTATCAAGTCCTTAGAGGAAAGAATCGAAAAAAAAAAAAGGTCATAGAATGCAATTTTAAGTAATGAATCACCAGGAGGATTATATTTTAAGCCAGAATAGGATTACTTTGTAATATTAAGGAAAGAGAAACTGAATAAGAACCAGGTGATCTGGCTTCTAGATTGCATTTCTACCACTATCTAGGTAAAATCTTAACTTTTCAGTGACTCTTTCCTAACCTATTAAGTAGATTGTCTCTGCCAACTGAATAGGTGTTGTGAGAATCAGCTAAATACAATATATATGTGCTGCCATTTTGTGGCATTGTCACTGGAAGGTGACTGCCAAGCCAAGGCCTACAATTCTCTCTTGCATCTAGGTAGGGCCAAGACTAGGTCTTACAGTGGAATGTGAATGGAAGTGATGTGCACCTCTTCTAAGCTGAAACTGTTAATGAATGGGTATGCTTTCTCTGTCCTCTTTTTCCCCATTTTCATGGAAGATGCTAAGGCTTCACAGGGGATGGCAGCACCATTAGGTTGAGAAGCCCAGCTCTTTGAACCCACTACATGGAGGAAAGACATCCACCAACCAAAGACCCTCTGCGCTGAATGTTTGTGAGTGAGAAATCAATTTCTGCCATATTAAGTCCCTGAAATCTTGAAGTTTATTTGTTATAGCTGCTAGCATTACTCTAACATACCAAATACCAAGTAAACCTGGGAGTATCTCCAGAGTAGTAGTGCCACATTTCTCAGAATACATAAAAACCAAAGTCTCCTTTAAGAATGAAGTAGAAGGGGGCAGGCCGTGGTGGTTCAGCAGGAAGAGTTCTTGCTGAACCATGCTGGAACGATTCCTGGTGCCTGCCCATGTGAAAAAAAAAAGAAAAAGTAGAAGAAATCACTTTTTCTGATTAAATAAGAAATATATAAAATCGACATTATTAGGAAAATATTTCAAAATATAGCTGTGCAAATCATCATAAGTCCAAGATACTTCCTTTTTCGCAGTTTATTGAGAATGTGTTTCCATTAAAATTGTCTATCAGTATCTTCTTCCCCCTGAAAAGTACCTTTCACATTAACAGTAAAAAATAAAAAATAAAAAAAATTTTTTAAAAATAAAAAAGTTCCACTGAAAAAATGAGAGCATCAGTGGGGACTTAAATAACCAACCAACCTTTTAACTGTACCCAAGCAAAGCAAGTTTGACGTTAAATCACCCAGGAATGTCTAAAGTTTAGGCTTACTTCTTGATTGCATAATTATGAATCACTGATGACTAATCTTTGTGCGATTTTGGCTGCAGTCTATGTCCTAGCCATGGGTAAATTATATTTAGCAGATGACACTCAACAAAGTATTTCCTGAATACCTACTTTAAGCAAGGTCCCTTAAGGAACACAAAAATGTTTACAGGATGTAAATCTTTGCCCTCAAGAAATTCTACCAAGAGAGTAAAATTAAACATAATTTTTAGAGGAGGCAACATGTGATAAATCCTTTCAGAGTTACAAAGCACTCGAGGAGAGTATTAAAGGTAAAATCTCAATTTTGATAACTGATATTCTGGAAGAAATATATTTAAAGTCAGTATTTCTGTTTCAGAGAATGTAAATTGGTACACTATTTTTGGAGGGCAATATCTGTCAAAACGTTAAATAAACATCTGGGAGTTTATCCTAAGAAGGAAAGGTATGTATAGGAATGTTAACTGGAAATTATAGTACAAGGGAATAATACACAGCTGCTAAAAATAAATAATCAAATAGGAGTCAAGAGGCTATTCTGGAGGCTGCTCTTATGCAAGCTTCAGTTAGATAGTGCTAATTGCCATGGTTTGCTAAGCCCCAATCAATATTACTCCTGCTGTCTCTTTAAAACACCTAGGGCGCAAACTGAGACTCTATAAAGGTTTCATTCCCAGATTAATTAATTAATTCCCAGAGGGATCCTAGGTCAGATAAATCCTGAAGCCCACAGGAACCAGCCTCTCCAGGACTGTCAATTCCTTACCTCCCTGTCAGTGTGGACACCCCTTTTCAACATGGAAAATTCAGAATGGGCATTCCCCAAAGATCCCCATAGATTGGGAGAAGGATTCAAGGAGAAGGAGGAGGTATAACAGAGAAAATGGGAATTAACAAACAAGTGTGGCTGCTGAATCACTATATTAATATTCCTTCTAGCCTCCAGTGTTTTGGAGCAGCTAGAAGGAAAAATCTGAGATGATGGAATGGTGACCCAGGACAAACTCTGGGATCTGTTCTGTAACTACTTGTTGAAATGTGCTTTGAAAATTATTGCTTTTTTCTTTCTTTGCTTGTATATATGTTATATTACACAATAAAAAAAAGTTAAAAAAAGGGACAAAAATGAAGTGTCCTTGAATTGCAATTGCTTTTTATGGAAAATGACCATCAAGCCATTCTTGTCCAGAATTTGAAGCTCAATAATGTTTTCATTGCTTTTTTATATAAATTTATATAAAATAAATAGATTTTATATGCATTTATGTAAATACATAATCTGAATCTTATTAGTGTGAAGAATAACTACTTTCTAATGGAAATCAAGTTTGATATGTTTATTTTGAAGTTGTATTGGGGGAGTTTTTTGGGGGGTATTGATTTTTGTTTTGTTTTGTTTCTGCATCAATATCACTGGTTACTTTGAACAAATAAAAGCTTTCCATAGTTGCTTCATTTATCAGAAAAAACAAAAGGAAAAGAAGATAACAGTGAAAAAATTATATACAGTAACAGGAATATATTAAGTTAACTAAAAGTAAGTAATATTTGGTTTAACATGATCTAATTAATTTGTAAATAAAAGGGCATATATATACCATTATACATAAATTAGATATACAATTATATATATATTGAAAATGACTAGAAATATTATGTGCCAAAATGTTAATGGTGGCTAATTTGGGGGAGTGGGATGGAGACAAAGATTGAAAAGCGTACTTTAAATTTTAAATTTGTACTTAAAAATACTTAACCATATATATATAGTTATATATACACATATATATATATACACACACACACACACTCCCTTTACCTTCCCCAGAATACATGTATGTATCCATGTATATGTGTGGTTGTATGTATGTATATATGTATATGCATATGAAATAAAATAATAGCTCTTGGGACTAACTGCACAGTTAGGCTATTTCCAAGCCACTGTTCCCAGAAACACCTCACCATACTCTTGGGGCCAAGGCGATTTCTCTGTTAAATTCTTTGACTCCTAAGAACTACAAGAGCTATTTGGTTGGTGGTTATGACCACACACTAATCTGTGTGGCCCTCTGTGTTTGGCTGCCTGGTGTTTTGCCTAGTTTCTGCTACTAAATTAATACTAGCCAATTACGGATTACCATGGCCTGATGACTTATGGGTTAGTGAATACAGAGCTTGTAGGAGAAGCTAACTTAGTTAAGTTCTTAATGTAACTTTGAAAAAATAAACAATCAAAAGGAAAACGAGATTCATTTTAACTGAGAATTGTACCTTTACTGCCACGTCATGAACCCACTAAATCTAATTCCTTTTCTAAATGGACCTTTGTGTGTATGTGTATGAACAGATATAGAAATAGGTATATTTTTATAAAGCAATATGAGAGACTATTTAACATCAAAGAGAATATTAGTTCTTTAAAGCTCAGCTTTACATGCATTTTTCTCTTTTAAACAGATCATTTAAATTATAAGGGTAATATAACCACATTACAGGACATCTGGGAAACAGAACTGGAAAAGCATCCATAATATCTCCATATTCATAACATATTTTAATATATATTTTCTTATCTTCCCACATATAATTTTTACCTATTTATATGCTGTGGCCACATATATTTTTCAACTTCCTTTTCATGTAACATGTTTTTTTGTAAACTTTTTTTTGCTGCATAATATTAGATCTAGAAGAATCATCCTTAAATTGCTAAACTGCTCTGATTTGGGACATTTAGTTTGCCCTGTTTATGTGTTAGTGTGTGTAGTAATGAGTATATATCTAAAATTTCTCATTTTAATCACTTTAACATACACAATTCAATGGTGTTAATTGCATTCACAATGTTGTGCTTCCACCATGACCACCCATCACCAAAACTTCTATCACCCCAAACAGAAACTCTGAACCCATTAAGTATTAATTCCCCATTTCCTACCCCCTGCCCTGGTAACCTACTTTCTGTGTCTGTGAATTTGCATACTCTAATGATTTCGTATCAGTGAAATCACACAGTATTTGTCCTTTTGTGTCTGTCTTATGTCACCAAACATATCTTGAAGTTCATCCATGTTGTAGCACACATCAGAACTTCATTTTTTTTTTCCAGAAAATATTCCATTGTGTGTATATACCACATTTTGCTTATTTGTTGATGGGCATTTGGGTTCCTTTCACCTTTCGGCTATTGTGAATAATGCTACTGTGAACATTTGTGTACAGATATCTCTTTGAGTCCTATTTTCAATGCTTTTGGATATATACTTAGAAGTGGAAGTGCGGAGTTTTATTTCTACACAGAAATAAAATACCACTAACTACCTCTGTCTGATATTAATAGGTTCCTTTTTAAGGTAAGTTCCCAAGTAGGTTTATTGGGGCAAAATTATTTTAAAATTATATAGCTCTTCGATTTGAACAGTGAATAGGGAAGTATTTGCAGAGTCCCCTAGGGGTAATGGTGAGAAAGGGGGAAAATTCAATTTTCCCCAGTGGAGAATTCCTGATATTCTCACAGGCAGTGGGGATGGCCAAAGCAATAGGCCAAGCCTCCAATCTTCGGGTTTGTTCATATGAAATTTAATTCCGCAAAGGATAGGCTAAGCCTACTTTAAATTAGGCCTAAGAGTCACCCCCAAGAGAACCTCTTGTGTTGCTCAGATGTGGCCGCTCTCTCTTGGCCGACACAGCAAGCAAACTCACTGCCCTCCCCGTCTCTACGTGGGACATGATCCCAGGGGTGTGGACAATCCTGGCAATGTGGGACAGAAATCCTAGAACGAGCTGGAACTCAGCATCAAGGGATTGAGAAAATCTTCTCGACCAAATGTGGGAAGAGCAAAATGAGACAAAATAAGGTGTCAATAGCTGAGAGATTCCAGAGTGAGAGGTTATCCTGGAGGTTTTTCTTATGCATTAAATAGATATCACTTCTTTAGTTAAGGTATAATGGAGAGGCTGGAGGGAACTGCCTGAAAATGTGGAGCTGTGCTCCAGTGGCCATGTTTCTTGAAGATAACTGTATGATGATATGGCTGTCACAGTGGCTGTGAGAACCTTGTATCTGATGCTCCTTTTGTCTACCTTATCGATGGACAAGTAAAACATATGGATTAAAAATAAATAAATAATAGGGGGAACAAATGTTAAAATCAATTTAGTAGATTGAAATGCTGGTGATCGGTTAAGGGGAGGGAAAGGGGTATGGTATGTATGAATTTTTTTCTGTTTTCTTTTTATTGCTTTTCTGAATGGATGCAGATATTCTAAGAAATGATCATGATGATGAATATACAACTATGTGACGACAGTGTGAGTTATTGATTATATAACAAGAATGGAATGATCGTATGATAAGAATGTTTGTGTTTGTATGTGGTTATGTATCATAAATAAAAAATAAATTAAAAAAAATTATATAGCTCTTACTACACCATGCCACACTTACAAGGTTCAATATTATTTAGTAAAAAAAAAATAGTAAAACTTTTATGTTTTTTTTTTTATTATTAAGATTTAGAATGTCTTCAGATTTGTTTAATAGTCCTAGTTACCTTTTTGCAAATCACCTGTTTGATGTCCTTTGCTCATTCATTTATTGCGGTTACGCTCTACTTTTGGCCATTCTAATTAAAAAAAAAAATTATAGTACTGTTACAGTATTTCCACAATATGATCACCAAAACACACTGTAGGAACCAACTGTTATATGCATTGCTTTTCTTTGTGAAGAGTTATTCAGACTGAACCTCAGTCCAAAGAAAGGCTGTTTTGGTAGTCTAGAGAATAAGTTGACTTGGTTTTAGAATTACAACATAATTTCTTATAGTCCTATACTATTTAGAAATTCAGTGCAGGGGAAATTTTGCCACTTTTTATTTTGAAATAGTTGGTGATTTTCACTATCTTTTAGGGGTTTTCACGGTGATATATTATTCGAAGTGTATGGGTTCAAGGATTCAGATTTGGGTGATACTAGTAAACATGCTTCAATACTCATATCCAGCAACTCAAATGCCAAATTACAAATAGAATACTTGTTTTTGTTTGAATTGGCAAAGTATTAACAGTAGTTTATGTCTGTAGACACATTGGGGATGAAAATTCATTTATTAAAAAGTAAGTTTTGGAAGAAGAAAACAATAGCACCATTATTTTCCTTTGGATGACAAGCTCAGGCCTGCATTCTATTTTGTTTACAGTTCAAATTTATGTTTCCAAAGCAAGGAAGGGAATGGGGAAGTAAGCACTGGAGAGACTCAAGGAATGATTCCTTGGTCTTCCACTGACAGAATTTGTGACCTTGGGCTGTCACCTAACTCCTCAGAGCTTGATTTCTGTCTCACTTCTCACACAGAAAGAGAGGAGGGAAATGGATCTAATGTGTATTACAACTTTGTCAGATGTTTGACATAACTAATTCTCAGATCTCTTCGATTGTAAAATCCTTAAGAACTGGGATTACGTCTTCCACAGCTATAGGCACAATCTCTGGCACAGTGTAAAACCAATATATGTGAAAATATGAAGAAATAAAAGAGAGGGGTGGGGGAGAGGGAGAGAAAGAGAAGACAAAACAAGAAAGGAGGGAGGAAGGAAAGAAAAAAAGAAACTATCCCCATTTTACAAGTGAAAAAAAAAAAGCTTTGTGAGGTTAACTAATCTGAGATCACAATGCTGGCAGCAGATTCAAATCCAGGGCTATTCTAGCTCGAAAGCTCATGTTTTGTTCACTACTCCATGTGTGAAGGGATGAAATGAGAAATACATGAGAAAGCATTTTCCAACACTCACTTGCTATTTTTTTCAAAGAGCAAGGTCTGACAGAGTTGAAAGGTAATATTTTACCAAATACTATTAAATGATGAGGCAAGGTCCGAAGATTAACAATTTCTCTGAACCCTTTGAAAAAGAAATGATTCACACGTTTCTCACTCTGTTGATCTTTCTAGAAGAATAATTAATTTATAAAGCATTGCAGCATGACAAAAAGAACCATCTTGAATGTCTATGATTACTTCCAGCGAGAAAACACGCAGCTCGATAGTGTTTCAGGGGGCCCATCTCTCCACGACCACGGACTGCAAGGGGATGATGAAATGTGCAAAACGGTGGAACCATTGGGATAACAGGTTTTATTGGCCTCACCTGAAATCTCAAAAGCACTAGCTTTTTTATTTGCTTTGTAAAAAACATTTTTTCCTCCCTTAATTAAAAAATAATTCAGGAGTTCCGGAGAAGATGGCGGCTTAGTAAGACGCGCGGGTCTTAGTTCCTCCTCCAGAAAAGCAACTAAAGAAACAGAAACAATACGAAACAGCTCCCGGAGCCACGACAGAGACCAAAAAGACAGCGTACCCCATTCTGGAACGGCTGAACGGGCAGGGAGAATCCGCTGCAGTGAGATACCCGAGGGGCGCCCGTTTTCCCGGCCGGGGCGGCTGGCGACTGGGGTCCCCTCCACGCACGTGGCTCCCCAGTCTGACTGGGAACGTTGGATAGTGGGGCCCTCCCGCCACGCTTGGCGTCTCGGGCCAGCTGGGCAATTTGGACCGGTACTCCCCAAAGCTGCGGCGGCCGGCGAACCCCCCCTCCACGCGCGGTTTCCCGGGCCGACTGCGAGATTCGGATTGGCAAGTTAAAGGAGCCACAGTATCTTTTACTGGTGGGCCCCGCAGACAGACGAGCGCCACGAGCGCCACCTACTGGGCAGGAAAAGAAAAACAGAGCCCAGAGATTTCACAGAAAAACCTTTCAACCAGCCGGGTCCCACACCCAGGGAAATCTGATCAAATGCCCAGACACCAGCAGAAAATAATGGATGACTCTTGGAAAATTGAAGATATGGCCCAGTCAAAGGAACAAACCAATAGTTTAAATGAGATACAGGAGCTGAGACAACTAATGCTGAATATACGAACAGAAATGGAAAAACTCTTCAAAAACCAAATCAATAAATTGAGGGAGGACATGAAGAAGACATGGGCTGAACATAAAGAAGAATTAGAAAATCTGAAAAAACAAATCACAGAACTTATGGGAGTGAAGGACAAAGAAGAAAAAATGGAAAAAACAATGGATACCTACAATGGTAGATCTAAAGAGACAGAAGCTACAATTAGTGAACTGGAGGATGGAACATCTGAATTCCAAAAAGAAACAGAAACTATAGGGAAAAGAATGGAAAAACTTGAGCAGGGGATCAGGGAACTGAATGACAATATGAAGCACACAAATATACGTGTTGTGGGTGTCCCAGAAGGAGAAGAGAAGGGAAAAGGAGGAGAAAAACTAATGGAAGAAATTATCACTGAAAATTTCCCAACTCTTATGAAAGACCTAAATTTGCAGATCCAAGAAGTGCAGCGCACCCCAAAGAGAATAGACCCAAATAGGCATTCTCCAAGACACTTACTAGTTAGAATGTCAGAGGTCAAAGAGAAAGAGAGGATCTTGAAAGCAGCAAGAGAAAAACAATCTGTCACATACAAGGGAAACCCAATAAGACTATGTGTAGATTTCTCAGCAGAAACCATGGAAGCTAGAAGACAGTGGGATGATATATTTAAATTACTAAAAGAGAAAAACTGCCAACCAAGACTTCTATATCCAGCAAAATTGTCCTTCAAAAATGAAGGAGAAATTAAAACATTTATAGACAAAAAGTCACTGAGAGAATTTGTGACCAAGAGACCAGCTCTGCAAGAAATACTAAAGGGAGCACTAGAGTCAGATACGAAAAGACAGAAGAGAGAGGTATGGAGTAAAGTGTAGAAAGAAGGAAAATCAGATATGATATATATAATACAAAAGCCAAAATGGTAGAGGAAAATATTATCCAAACAGTAATAACACTAAAAGTTAATGGACTGAATTTCCCAATCAAAAGACACAGACTGGCAGAATGGATTACGACCCAGCAATACCACTGCGAGGTATCTACTCAAAGGACTTAAGGGCAAAGACACAGACGGACATTTGCACACCAGTGTTTATAGCAGCATTATCTACAATTGCAAAGAGATGGAAACAGCCAAAATGTCCATCAACAGACGAGTGGCTAAACAAACTGTGGCGTATACCTACGATGGAATATTATGCAGCTTTAAGACAGGATAAACTTATGAAGCATGTAATAACATGGATGGACCTAGAGAACATTATGCTGAGTGAGTCTAGCCAAAAACTAAAGGACAAATACTGTATGGTCCCACTGATGTGAACGGACATTTGAGAATCAGCTTGGAATATATCATTGGTAACAGAGACCAGCAGGAGTAAGAAACAGGGTAAGATAATGGGTAATTGGAGCTGAAGGGATACAGACTGTGCAACAGGACCAGATACAAAAACTCAAAAATGGACAGCACAGTAATACCTAAGTGTAATGTAAGTATGTTGGAACACTGAATGAAGCTGCACCTGAAATATAGTTTTTTGTTTGTTTGTTTGTATCTTTTGTTTTTGTTTTTTTTTCCTTTTATATATATATATTTTTATTAGTATTATTTTAATTCTCTTCTCTATATTAACATTCTATATCTTTTTCTGCTGTTTTGCTAGTTCTTTTCCTAAATCGATGCAAATGTACTAAGAAATGATGATCATACATCTATGTGATGATACTAAGAATTACTGAGTGCATGTGTAGAATGGAATGATTTCTAAATGTTGTGTTAATTTCTTTTCTTTTTTTTGATTAATAAAAAAAATTAAAAAAAAATAATTCAGGCACAATGCAGAGAAGTTCTCAGATTTCATTTTTTAACGACTCCCCAAAGTATCAGAAAATTATCAGCTACGGTTAACGAGAGTTCCACAGGTCACTATGTAAAACTATGGTCATTCCCCGGTTTCTGCAAGAAGAGACACTAAACTAAAATCGCAAAATGCTGTAACCAAGAGTTTTTTCCCAGGACTGATTATGCCTCATCATAAAACCCTTTGTACACTGAGAAGCTGAAAGGATTCTATCGCGCTGTACTCACTCTGAACTCCGTGCGCGGTGGGGGGCGCCTTCCAAAGCCTCAAGAATCAGCAGAAACAGGAAACGAGCGCTCCTGGGAAGTTCGGCTTCCGGTCTGCGAAGGACGCGGACGGCAGCCTCGGCCACACTTCCCAGAATCCTCCAAGCACTGCATTCAGGGAAACGTAGTTCGGTCCCCATGCCTGCTGCAACACCTTACACTGAGGCGGTAACCTGGTTGTCAAAAGCACGCTCTTATGAAGTCTTCTAAATTCCTTCCCAGAAGAACTACTGAGTCTGGATAAAATGGATTAGCAGAGCCATTTTTAAAAGGCAAAAAGCCGCATGCACAGAAAGCATATTTTACAGTGGGGAGAGGAAGGCAGATATCAAATCTTTTAAATCTTTCTGTATCTATGATTCTGTCTCCGTCTGCCCCCTTTGGAATTAGCTCTAAAATTTCATGAAATTCTGTCCATTTAAAGACTCGGGACTGTGCCTAGATGTGTTTGAGTTCATACTGGAATGGCTCTTGATCAACCAGGGCAGAGGGGTTCCACCTGACTGGAAGCAAGCTCCCAGCAGGACTACTTTGGTGCATTCCCTCTCTTCTTACTGCTAAAGTTACTTTTTAGTAGAAGACAGTTTTTCGTGTGCTTTTTTGTTTTTTAAATTTTTGTTGTGATAGTATATATACTACATAACATTTCCATTTTAACCACTTTAAGTATACAATTCAATGGTATTAATTATATTCACAATCTTGGACTATCATTATCACCATCCATTACCAACAGAAACTCTGAACCTATCAAGCATTAACTTTCCATTTTCTACCCCAACCCCTACCCCAGTAACCTTTACTCTACTTTCTGTCTCTGTGAATTTGCATATTCTAATTGTTTCACATCAGAGAGATCATACAATATCTAGCCTTCTGTGTCTGGCTTATTTCACTCAACATGTCTTCAAGTTTCATGTAGGTTGTAGCATGCATCAGAACTTCATTTCTTTTTAACAGATGAATAATAGTCCATTGAATGTAAGTACACATTTTAATTTATTCACCTGTTGATGGACACATGGATCACTTCTACCTTTTGGCTATTGTGAATAACGTTGCTATGAACTTTGATGTACAAGTATCTGCCCAAGTCCCTGTTTTAAATTCCTTGGGTTATAAACTGGAAGTGGGATTGCTAGATTATATGGTAATTCTATGTTTCACTTTCTGAGGAACTATCAAAACTATTTTCCACAGTGGCTGCACAATTTTACGTTCCTACTAACAATGCATGAGGGTTCCTATATTTCTCCATCTTCATCGACATTTGGACATAGCCATTCTAGTGGGTATGAAATGGTATCTCACTGTGATTTTGCTTTGCATTTCCCTAACTATTAATATTGTTGAATATCTTTTCATGTGCTTATTGGCCATTTGTATGTCTTCTTTGGAGAAATGTCTATTTGAGTCATTGACCCATTTTTTTTTCACTGAATTCTTTGTCAGGTGGGTTCTATATATATTCTAAATAGTAAATCTTTATCAGATATGCTGTTCCCATCACTCTGTAACAGCCGGATTGATAGAATGGCCTTTTTAAAAAATTTTATTTTTAATTGTGAAATATAACATATATACAAAACAGCAATAAACTCCAAAGCACACCACAACAATTAGTTATAAGACAGATTTGATAGTTTGGTATGGGTTACAGATCCACAATTTTAGGTTTTTCTTTCTAGCTTGTCCAAGATACCGGAAGCTAAAAGAAATATCAGTGTAACAATTCAGCAGTCATTTGTAAAATCTTGTCTTCTCTATTATAACTTCTGCTCCTTTGATCTTTCTCCCACTAACTTTTATCATGTTGGAAAGGGCTGTTTATAAAAACGGGATAAGGGGGTGGAGCTAGTTGATGTTCTGGAGAAGGTGGCCCCTCTGGGTTTCAAGACTTATGGGATGGCCTTTTGAAAACTCAATTATGGTGCCAACTAGGGGGCAATACCTTGCAATGCTGGGGCAATATTCTCCAGGAGGCTGTGTATGCTTTAAATCAGTGTTCCCTCTATGGTGCTGTTTCTCCCTTAGCCAGGTATAATGGTTAGGTTCTGGTGTCAACTTGGTCAAATGATTATGCCCAGTTGTCTGGTTAGACAAACACTGGCCTGACCATTGCTTCGAGAATATTTTGTGGTGGGTTGATAAACTGGAAAGCTGGTGTATTACATCATCAGTCAGTTGATTGCGTCTGTAGCTGATTACATCCGCGGTCAACTAAGACATGTCTCCCACAATGGGATAATCCAATCAGTCAAAGGCTTTTAAAGAAGGACCGAGACTCACTGCTTCTTCAGCCAGTGAGACTTTCCTGTGGAGTTCGTCCAGACATTTACTGGAACCACCAGCTTCACGGCTGCCCTACAGATTTTCATTCCCACGGTTGCATGAGATACCTTTATAAATCTCATATTTACGATCTCTCATGTTGGTTGTTTCTCTAGAGAACCCTGACTAACACACCAGGAGTTATAGGTCCAGAAGTCAAGGGGTAGAAATGGGAGTAGTACCACTCACCATTACCTTACGTGATCCACCAGAAAAAATTTAGCTTCCTGTCCCTGCAAACTTAAGCTCTGCTCATCTACAGGTCTTAGCTCCAAAAGGAAGAATGCTTACCCCAGGAAATACAACAATGATCCTACTGAACTGGAAGTTAAGACCTAGACACTTTGGGCTCCTAATGCCTCTGAATCAGTAGGCAAAGAAGGAATTACTATACTGGCTGGGGTGATTGATCCTGAATATCAAGGGGAAATAGGACTGTAACTACACAATGGAGTTAAAGAAGAGGTTGCCTGGAATATAGGAGATTCCCTAGGATATCTCTTAGTACTGCCATGCCCTGTGCTAAAAGTCACTGGACCCGGGTTCGATTCCCGTACTATGCAACTGAAAAAAAAAAAGTTAATGGAAAACTGTAACAACCTAATGCAAACAGGACTCTCAATGGCCTGGAAATGGTCCAGGAATGAAGGTTTGAGTCACCCCACCAGGCAAAGAACCATGCCAGCTGAAGTGCTTGCTGAGGGAAAAGGGAATATGGAATGGGTAGTGGAAGAAGACAGTGATAAATACAAACTACAACCACTAGACCAGTTACAGAAACAAGGACTATAATGGTTATGAATATTTCTTCCTTGTTTTGTTATGAGTATGTTTGCACATGTACATAAAGCAAGTGTCTTCATTTTCTTCCCTATCTTATCCCCTTATTATATGACATAAGTTATATTCATTTCATGATATAGTATTTAAGGTTTAAGATATCAAGTTTAAGAGTGAGTGAATCCTACCCAAGGATGTGCAACCTATCCTGGGGAGAGTTAGTGTGTTTCTGGTTGTATGTAGGACAATTGAGTATTGTTAGGTGAAAATATGATATTATTTTTATTTAGAGATTAAGTATGGTTTAAAGAGATGTGTATGGCTGCCACGGTGACAAGGGGTGGACTGTGATGGTTAAAATAGAGGATTTTTGCTCAAAAGGACTTGGTTTTCCACATTAAAACAGTCCCCTAGAACCATGAAGCAGTGTCATTTAAATGAAGAAGCATTCTCCGCATCATCATTATTTATCCCTGGGCAAGTTTACTTACCTGTCCTCTGTAGGCATCTGATTTTTTGACTCTTAACTCAATATTGAATACTCTTTTTCTTTTTTCTCCCATTTTCCAACTCTAAGTCTATCCTTCCTTGACCACTTCTAAAATAATTAAAAATGATAATCTCAAATACATAAAGTTTTATTTGAAATCAAGAAATATTAATATCAACATAACTCAAGGATTTATTTATTATCATTTTATCAAATTTTGTTTTGTTTGTGAGGAATATAAAAGGCTAACCAAAAGTACCCTAGGGTTAAAAATTGTGTTACTAGGATTCAAAAAAAAATTTTCATTCTCGTAATCTTGTCCAGCTTGCACTTTTGACAAAAGTGAACAGTGATGAAACCCTGCTAAATAGGACGGAATGGTAGAACTAAAAAGAAGTAATATATGTCGTCTAGGTTTCTGTTCTGACTTTGGCCAGTTGTGGGATCTTGGATGGGCTTACTATTTTTGAGCCTTTAGTGAACTGAACAAAGAGAGGAGTTGAATTAGATAATTTCTAAAGTTCTCTGTCTCTTTAATTAATAAAATTACATGAGGAGAGACATTGTCATCTAAGAGACAGTTTTACACTGGGCAATGCCAATAGTACCCAATATGAACACTTGCCTACAAAGACAAGTGCTATTGTATATTAATTTAGAGTCTATCATTTGCAGGGCTTTTTAGCTTAGTTTTAAATTGCTGTGGGTTTGTACATGTTTTAATGCTGAAAAGAGGTCATCTCTAAAGAGGCTCATTCTCTCTAAATTTTCATCTTCTAATTAATCTTCTATTTGTTCTTTTGCAGTTTTTTTTCACATAGTTCCCAGAAAACTTTCAAAGATTAAAAAGTTCAAAGAAGTGAGTGTTCACTGCTAAATACTAAGGATAGGATAAATTGGACGATTTGGTAAAAATTTAAATGTCAGTATTGAATAACTGAAGTTTTACAAAAAAGAGCATTTAGTAGGAAATGCCTTTAAAGGCATGTTTCTCTTGAATTCCGAATTTACTTTTCAAATTTCTTGTACTTGTCAGAATGACTTCAGATGGCCCTGTAAATTCTTGGAGAAATCAAGACCTCAACCTACGGCTGCTGCTGTGAGGGTTCTTGACACAGTCACAGGGAAGAATCAAGGACTAGTCAGTGCGCACAAACAGTTTAATAAGCTCAATGCCTCAGAGTCCTGGGAGTTCTCCACCGGATGTTGGAGAGCCCTGGAAGTTCTAAGCTGGATGCCGCAGAGCTCCAGGAATTCTCTGGTGGATGCCGGAGAGTCTTGGGAATTCTCGGTGAAGTCGAGATGTCTACCAGGGGCTGACGCCATGCAGGTTCTTGACTCAACCGCAGGAAGGAATTGGAGGACTAGTCAGTGTGTACAGCCAAGAATCCAAGGACTAGCCAGTGAGCACAACTCAAAACTTTAATGCATAGTGAAAGTACATGTGTAACCAAGAAATCAGGATTTAAGGAGTGATTTTGATTACTGAATCATATCCCTTTTTGCGTTCTGGGATATTGGACAGAGGGGAATACCTGAAATCCCTAAATTGTAATCCAGCTGCCTTGATATCTGAAATGTTTGTAAATGCCCTTATCTTATGCCTTTGTGATTGTAAGAGTTGTTACCCCCTCTATCTAGTCATTTTCTTGTAGGGTAAAGGCTCTAATGCCATTGAAGAATTTGAAGTTAGCCATTAACTAGCTTCAGCCCCGGACATTTGTAAATCATATTGAAAGATAACGTGTCTTCCTTCCTGAAGCTCTGCCTCCCCTCCTTTCAACTTATGTTCTCTTATTGAACTGATAATGACAACACTATCTCCTTTTTCTGCTTTGAACTTGCTATCCAAAATGACCTCATCTCCCCTTGCTAAAATCCTTAAAAACTTTCAATCCCCTAAACTCAGGGAGACAAATTTTGGGCTTCTAGGCTATCTGCTCTCCTACTATGCACCTAATAATAAACTCTTCCTCTCTTTGAAACCCCGGTGTCTCAGGAATTGGTTATTGAGCATGTCAGGCAAAAGAATCCATGGCCTTTGTCCTGTAACACATGCTGGAAGGAAGATGAGCACAGGCGTTCTCTAAAGGAGAAGCAGTCTGAGTCTGGGCTCCTTGCATTATAAGGACTTGGAGGGACCTTTCCCCTCTGGCTATGCATTGAATTTCTTACTTTAATTAAATTTCTTGATTTTTCAGCATTAAAACATATATTGATGAGCTGCAATTTCATTGGTTCCTTTTAGATGCCAACCTGAGTGAGGACGAGGTGTGCCAGGGTTAGGTAGGTGTATTCCAAAAGGAACATTTTGTTATGGGTTTTCGGGTCACTTCCCCCCACCCTCCTCCTTTATCTAACCTGCTTCAAAAACACTTAAGTAACTAAAATGATGGGAATTAGTAAAATTATTCTTAGACCATGGTTAGGGAGATAGTCATCTTTGAATGACTTAAAACATGCTTAAGTTGAAAGATACTTTGTAATTATTTATTACAACATTTCACTTTCCCTTTATTTTGGAGGTTTTGGAAAGATGGATGTGGGGAAAACATTTAACATTCCTTTTTGCAATGTTAAAGCTAATTATAATGCTAAATTTAAAGATTTGTCCGAAGTGCTCAATATTTTTGTACAAAAAAAAGTTCGACATGATGGAACATCCCATCACTCTGTTCTCATTATCTGACTCTTAGCAAAAATAACATGTACAGTATATACATAAAAAGGCTTATCTTTTTTTAAATTAATTTTATTTACAAACCCTTCATATCCACCAAACATATGCTCCCCCTTCTTCCTTCTACCCATCCCCTGGCAACCTCAAATCTACTTTCTGTCTCTGCCAATTTTCTATTTTTAGCATCTCGGTGACAACATACAATATATGTCCTTATGTGTCTTGTTTATTTTACTAAACACAATATTTTCAAGTTTCTTTCATGTTGTAGCATGTCTCAGAACTTCATTTTTATTATGGCTGAATAATATTCCCATTGTGTGTATGTACCACATTTTGCTTGTCTATTCATTTGTTGATAAAAGTTTAAATTTTGATGGGGTCCAATTTATTTAATTTTCCTTTAGCTCCTCATGCTTTTGCTGTAAAGTCTTAGTCTCCATTTCCTAATATAAATTTCTGAAGACGTTACCTGTGTGTACGACATGTGTGACTGTAAGTGTGAATATGCAGGCATGTGAGACCATAGCACATGTACTCAGCCGTTGACTAATTACAGAAGTGGACATTAGGATGTAGGGCATACATTAGCAAACTTGGATAGGAATTGGAAGTTCATTTTGTAAGCAGCCTTGTAGCTGGATATTGTCTTACTTCATGGGGGACAAGGAATCGATCTTAGCAAACAGGGATGCAAAAGGGCCCTCAAATAATAAGCCACTGGCAAAGATTCCTGTCATTTGTATAGCCAGTGATGCCATAAACATTGGGAGGTCCTTCTGCTTTTCTTCAAGAGCAAAGTACAGTAGGTATCTCTTCTCTCTCTCCTCCCAAACATGGAGTAATACTTAACACACTGCAGTGACTAGAGACAAGATGAAAGGCCATAGCTAAAAGACCAAGGTCAAACTAAATGAAACCACAAAAATAAAGGCACAGCAAAATCAAAATTAATTTGAATGCATGATTTTGTTAATCAAATATAGTCACTCGACTTAGCAAGGACTTGACCTCTTCCTTTTTTTTTTGCTTGTTGTTTTATATGACTGCCTTTGGGCCGTTTGATTGTAATAGTCATTAGCAATTCCATCAGAAAGTTGACAGAAGTTAAAAATGAAAAAGGTACAAAAATTGTCAGTTTTATTGTCTGTTAGAAGGTTGACAAAAGGCTTTCAACAATGGATTGTAAATACAGCTAACTTTCACTTCTCTAGTGCCTTGTATAGATCATTCTAGCCTCATCTTCATTCCAATATCTAGAGGGGTTCTGAGCCATTAAACAAAGTGTACGCTCTATGTGGTTATAGTCTTGAAGCAAATGTAATCGTTTACATTACTTAATCTAGTGGGCCTCAGTTGGAGATATTCCCAAATCTCTGATATTTCATAATTTAAAGATTATCCAAATACATGATCATTAAGTTTTCATTGCTGGGTGAAAAGAATTTGAAGATTTTCTCATGATTTACGTTATCTATACTATCTTTATTCTTACATTGTAATGGAGCCTAAAGAGGCAGCTGTATCAGTTATCTATTGTCACAATAATGTTTGTAACAACCATAAAATTGTAGAGAAATACAAGCATTGTATATTACATACTTGGAGTGGTTGGCTAGGTGATTCTAATGATGTTGGTCAGGCTCTAGGGTTGACACATTATTGGATAATTTAAAATGGCCTTGGCTGGGGCAATTTGGCTCTGGTCCAGGTGTCTCATTTTTTGGCAAACTAGCCTGAGCACATTATTTTCATAGTGATGGCAGAGGGCAAAAGCACAAGTAGAAACATGCAAGTCTCTGCTTGCATCACAGTCAAAGTTAATCATATGGTCAGACCCAGAGATACGATGGGAGGGTGTTACAAGGTACATGACAAAGGGCATGGATACAGAAAGTGGGGAAGATTGGGACTATTAATGCAATCAGTCTATCACAGTAGCTCTGTTAAAAGCATTCCTTAAATTAACATAGGATATGAATCTGTGTTATTTCAATTCCGGATTGACTTAAGACCTAGCATTATCATAGACTAATTATAGATTCTATTAACATCCCTCCTCTTCACGTGCCCCACCCCCATTTTGGTTAGGATCAATCATTCCCATTTGAAAATTTTTTTCAAAGTAATTGCAACTGGTCCAAAATTCTTCCTGTCTGTCTCTATGTTTAAAAATAAAAAGGAAAGAAAAAAAGTCCACGCAAGTATATACCAGAGAGTATCCAATGATGATTCATAATATTGCTATAGTACTTCATATTTTTCCAAGAACTTTCAAAATAACTATCCCAGTTGATTCTCATAACATCTTTTTTGTGGTCGGTAGAACAAATATTATTATGAATTTAGTGGTTGAAGAAATTTCAGCAGATAAGTTAAAGCAATTCACTCAGTGACACCATTATATTGTTAAGACTAGAACCTGGCTTCCCTAATTCTACCAGCATGAAGTATTTGTCCTACCAAGTACCATAACTCTGTGACTGAACAAGCACTAAGTCCTAAATGCTGAGTCTTGTACACCAAATAAAGTTGAGACTTCTAACATTTTTGCCTGGTTTGTTTTAGCTCTTGACAAGTTCTTTTGGGTGGAAAAATGCATGGCCTGGCAAAGGTTTACAAATTTTTCAGACAGCCAAGTCAGACACTGAGTTGTTTCATAAACAGAACCATTTCTCTGAAAAGTAACTTACTGTTTTTAGAAAAGATTTTTTAAAGTTTATATATATTTCCTATGCTTGACAGAATACTTGTTGGATATTCCCCTGCAAGCTATAGCACTTGAAAATATTTCATATTCAGGACTCAAACTATTTGTATTCCAAGTTGATACATCAGTGTGGAAAGATAGAAAATGGAAAAGGAGCAAATAGCTGTCATACTATTGATAAATTTTTTACAAACCAACATAAATAATTGTGTCTTTTTCACCAATTTATTTCTAAAATCGGATACAATGCCTGGTATACTGTAGATCCTTGGTAAATATTTGTTAAATTAATGTATAAGTAAATAACTAAAATAGACTTCCTTACTACAATAGTTGCTCAGTAAAAGGTAGTGTTCTCCTGACAGCATCGTTATTCCTTAGGGAATTAGGTACATATTCTTTGAGAATCAGAAATTATGGTTCAAAAAAATGAAGAGATGAGAGCAGAGTTGGAGCCACCTTTTAAATGGCTCTTAATACTAGCATTAGGGTACTACATCAGTTAAGAAGTGTTTAGTTATCTACAACTGACATTTGAGAAAGTTCAATTTTAATGTGCTTGAACAATAAAGGAATTTATTGGCTTACATAACTGAAACATCCAACTGTATTTCAATCCTTGGATACCATTTGATAAGGATTTTGTTTAGTTTCTCTGCTGCTAGATCTGCTTTCTGCTTTCTACCTTAGTCCTGAAATAGGGTAAGGTAGAATATTCTGTTTGGGCCAATTTAGGTTACAATTCCTCTTCCCAAGCCCCCAATGAAAACATTCTTGATGTCAAAGGAATATCATTAATTGGTTGTTTGGTTCCTGGATTAAATGCTGTGCTAGTCTGAAAATATTACGTACCCCAGAAAAGCCATATTTTAATCCTGATTCAATCTTGTGAGGGCAGCTGTTTCTTTTAATCTTGATTCAACACTGTAGTTGCAATCTTTTGATCAGATTACCTCCATGGAGATGTGACATACTCAATTGTGGGTGTGACCTTTGATTAGATGGAGATATGACTCTACCCATTCCAGATGGGTCTTGATTAGTTTACTTGAAACCTTTAAAAGAGGAAACATTTTGGAGAGAGCCAGATATGACAGAGCTGACAGAAACTTCAGACATAGCTGACACAGATACCAACACCTAGAGAAAAGAGACTTGGATGTTTGGAGATGCTGGTGCCCAGCAGACATTTCCTTGAGAAGTTAAGCAAGCCAGAACCTGGAGAGAGCCAAGGGAAGCCAAGAGATGAAAGCCATCCCTGGAGAAGCAAAGTGAGGAACCCCCACAGGAACAGAGGCTGAAAGCAACAGAGCCCAGGAGCAAAGAACTAGCAGATGCCAGCCACGTGACTACTCAGCTGACAGAGGTGTTCCTGGCCCATCAGCCTTCCTTGAATTAAGGCATCTTTTCTTGGATGCCTTAGTTTTGACATTTTTACAGGCTTAGAACTGTACACTTATAATTTATTAAATTCCTCTTTTTAAAAGCCATTCCAGTTCTGACATATCGCATTCCAGCAGCTTTTAAACTAACACAAATGCCCATCCCTAAATCAATCATTGTGCCAAGAAAGATGTCATATTATGAAAGAAAGAATGCTACATTATATTGATGGGTGATGTAAATCAGGCTTGTTAGGGTGGAGGACCCACCCTGATTGGGAGGTAAAGTGAGTTTCTTAGATCTGTAGTTTTACATCTTTCATTGTTTTTTGAACAACTTCTGCCCTTATCTCTTCAAATATTTATTCCGCCCCATTTCTCTCTCTTCTTCTGGATCTCCAAGTAAACATATGTTGGACTGTTTGATTCAGCTTTTGAATGCTGTTTGAATGTTGTTTTTACACTTTTTTTTCTGTCTGTGTATTATTTTGGATTATCTGACCTTCTATTCTCAGTTCAAGTACATTGATGAGTCCATCAAATAATTATTCGTTTCTGAATATTGTGGGATTTTTTTTCCTCTGGCATTTTCATTAGATTCCTACAGTTTTCATCTCTTTAATGAAATTCACCATTCATTCATGCATTTTGTTCACCTTTGCCACTACATCCTTTAATATGTAATTCATAGCTATTTTGAAGTCTTTATTTGATTGTTCCAACATCTGGCTCATCTCTGAGTCTGTTTCTATTGACTGCTTTAACTCTCAGTAATATGCTTATTTGTTTGTTTGGTGTTTCTCACAATTTTTTAAATTGAATGCCAGATATTGTGTGTAGAACAGTACTACTGTCTGGTAAGTAAATAAGTAGTATTGATACCTGGCAATGAATAGGCCACTTGTCAGTTTGTTAATGTGTGGGGTTGGATCAATTGTTAGGGGCTAAGCTGAGCTGCGGCTTTGTTGTTGCTATAATCACTTTCAGTATACCCCAGCTTTCAAATTCCCTTAGAGTAGGTGCTGCTTCCTTGTGTTCAGTGTAGGGACTGTGGTGCCAGTGAGTTTTTCTCAGTGTTCTTGCTACCACCTCAGCTTTCAATTGTTCTTGCCTTCTTGTGCCACAGAGGAACTCTTTCTCTCTCATCTTTCTCTCAGTCAATATGGGGCAAAGGGAATTCTCTGTTGTTCTGGTCAAGCTCAGTCTTAGGCAAGAACTATGTGCTTGGACCTTGGGGGTGGGACATCTTTAGTATTCCTGACCCTCCTCTCTATAGCAGCTAACTATGGTTGGTCTTGGGCAAGAGTATCCTGCCCTCAGCAGTAGCCTCAGCTTAGTATAGATGTAGGATCCCAGTACAGAAGGATTTCCTGCCTCCCCCCAGACAACAGAGGCCTTTTTCTTCTACACTCCCCCCACCTACAACAGATTTTTGCCTGTGCCCTGGAAGGTGAGGCTTGCTGCCCTTTCTCTAGTGGCTTAAGACTTTTGCTTCCAAAGCAAAAGGAAGCAAAAAGGTCCAAGGAAAAAGAGGGGTTTTATGCCCAACTCCTCCCAGCTGCCAATTACCTTCTTCATGTGTACACCATTGAGGGGTTCTTTATGGTCTCCTGCCCTGCCCCTAATCTTTCATATGAGCACTGGGTAGAGGCTTGTGGGGAAGAACTTGCAACTGGGTACAATTCCCCTTGTTTCTGACGCCCCCCACTTACATGCTATTCTAAACTTGGCCTTTAACAATTGGTTAAAATTTTGTTGATTTCTTCTTACCCATTTGTATGGCTATTACCACTTTCTCCCATACTCTGCCAAAGGTCCAAACCATGTGTCCCATTTCTCCTTGAAACTCAGATTAGTTGGATGCCTTGTGACCTCAGCTGTCTTAATATGCTCAAAGAAGTTTATGATCTTGTAGATTATCTGGTATTTTTTTCTCATTATTAAAGGAGGAAAATTCTTTGCAGTTTTCTACATCCTAAGTGAAAGTAGAAGTCACACCAAAACTCAAAGACTGGGCAGTTTAATAATGTTGGAAATTGGTGGGAGGGATGAATGCTAGTTAGGCAAACCACAATATCCACTCCAGGTAAAAAATATAATCAATTATACAATTCTAGTTATAAAGGAAAAGTTTGACTTTCTTTGCTCAGTCAATATACAGGTTAAGATATACTAAGTAATAATGCCTTTAGTAATCTCCCCAAACTTTTGTGGCATAACTTAACAAAAGTTTATTTTTCACTCAAGCTACATATCCAAAGTAGGTTGTCAAGAGAGTTTGGAGTTCTGCTCATTGTAGGCACTCAGGGAATAGGCACTCACTTCACACTGATGAAGGCTTCAACTTGATATGGGCTTCCATGTTAACTATAAGAGTGGGAAGGGAAGCAGAAAAACACACTCTGAATCTTAAACACACCACTTTCACTGGCCATAGCAAGTTAGTTGGCCGTTAACTTACCTTAAAGAAGATGGAGAAGTAGACCTTTCTGTCTAGAAAGACAAAAGTCCTGGAAATATTTGAATAACTTAATGACTAACACAGGAAGATAGCCTTGCTTTGTCCAACAACAATAGGAAAGAGATGTGCAGTTTATATACAGTTGATCCAATTTGAGCAGTTGACTCCAAAAAATCATAGATTAATTAAAAATCTGTGCTTCAAGTTGATAGCATGTCAGAATTTTAGCTTTTATATCAGTTTTGGTTGCTTGAGAAAAATCTCCATAATGACAAATTATCAATGGTAGAGTGTGTTTGAAATCTGTGATGTGCCTGACATCAAATCCAATAAAATTCAAGATCAAACTCTTCAACTTCTCTACAAATTCAGCTCTAACTTTCCCAGCTTCCATATTTTGTGTGGTGATACCAATATTTTGACAGTTTTCCAAGCTAGAAATCATGGCACAAGGCTTATGTAACTTATATGTCCTATTTTACCAGTTTAAGGATCATATACTTTTTAATATTAAAATTAAATTTCTTCATGTTCCTATCCTACTTATTGACAGGATGACTTTCTTCTTCCCAGAGGTCAGTCCTAATTACTACATTTGCCTCTAGGGGAGAAGAGTAGGAAGTTTACTGAGACCCTAGAGAAAAATTGTTGACTTCAGCCATTGTTTCATTAATGGTCACATAGTGAGTGTATTAGTTCTTTATTGCTGCTATAACAAATTACCAAAAACTTGGTAGCTTAAACAAAACAAATTTATTATTTTATAGTCCTGTAAGTCAGTAGTTTCACTGGGCTAAAATCAAAGTGTCTGTAGGGCTGTGTTCCCTCCTGGAGATTCTAGAGGAGAGTCTGTTTTCTTGCCTTTTCCACCTTCTAGAGGCCACCCACATTCATGAACTCATCACCCCCTTCCTCCATCTGCAAAGCCAGCAACATTACATCTCTCTGATCCTGCTTCTGTCCTCATAGCTCTTTCTCTGACCACAGCTGGGAAACGTTCTCCTCTTTAAAGGACACAGGCTATTCTCCCCATCTCAAGGTCCTTAATTTAAACAGAAGTCCTTTTGCCATGTAAGGTAACATATTCACAGATTCTTGGGATTAGGATGTGTATACCTTTGGGCATATCACATGATATAGGTGATTTGTTTATCCCAGTACAGCCATTTCCTTCAATTCTCACCCACAGTTTCAGCTACACTCTAGAATCCCTTGTTTCATGACCATCATCTCTCCACTCATAAGCAAGGAGGAAGAGTCTATCACTTCTAGTCCCAAGGCCCATCTCCAAGTCTAGTAACATGTCATTCACAGGTAAACTCATACTTTCATACCAAATTTTCCTTTTGTTAAAGGTGAATCTTGTAATGTCATCCACTGCTTAAAATGTTTCAATGCCTTTCCATTGCATTTGTTACAATACTACACAGGCCCTGCATGTTATAATCTTTTCATACTTCCCCAATCTCATCTCATACTGGTTTCTCCATTACTTACTGTACTATAGCAAGTACACTGAATTTCATTTAGCTACTCAAATGCACCAAGTTCTTTCTTGCCATAGATTTTTTTTTTTTTGGCGAGAAGAAGAACTATCCCTTTTCAAGGATGAACATGTCTGTATATATGGAAAATCCCAAAGAATCAGCAAGAAAGCTACCAGAACCAACAAAAAAATCCAGCAAAGCTGCAGGGTACAAGACTAATATGCAAAAATGAATTGTGCTTCTATACACCAACACTGAACAATCCCAAAAGAAAATAATTTCATTTATATAAGCATCTGAAAAAAAAATATCTAGGAACAAATTCAACCAAGGAGGTGACAGACCTAGTTACCTAACTGCTAAAACCCACTGTATGGGTTGGCTTAACAATAGGAATTATTCATTGACTCATGGTTTCAAAAGCTAGAAGACTTTGCCTTCTTCTGCAGTTGGTATCCTCTGACTAACTGGTGAACTTTGTGGTTCCTTGGCTTTTCCATCACATGGCAATGCACATGGCAGCATCTTCTCCTTTCTCTTCCAAGTTCTGTTGACTTTCAGCTTCTAGCCGCTCCCTATGGCTTCTCTCTCCATGCGACTTTCACCCTGCTTTTATAAAGGACTCCATTAATCTGTATTAAAGCCCAACCTGATTCATTTGGACCACACCTTAACTGACATAACATCTTTTTTTAGAGAACTTTATTAGTTTCTGTAACCAAACCTATGTAGATAAGACCTTACATATTTAATTCAGTGTGTACCCCTGTACAAACAGAAAAATAATTAAGTTTAACGTTTCTAGACCAATATGGAATTGGTTAATTTCTGTACAGTGCCAACTCAACACAGTACAGCTGGGATACTTTTTGCAAAGTTGAAGCACACCTAATGTTTACAAAAATCCAAATTATATATATATAATGCATATTTATATAAAAAGACAAATAATAGTATGTTATATATCAATAGCAGCAACAGCTTTTCCAGGTTCTGCAGTCATCTGAACAAAATTCTAGAGACATCCAGTGCACTCCATTAAAAAAAAAAGTAAAAAACAAAAATCCCAGAAAACAGCAAGTTCTATTACTGTTATGGTACTTGGCACCATTTTTTATTAGCTTCTCAATCATCATCTGGAAAAAAAAAATTCTAGAATAACATCATTAAAAACAGGTCTATTATAGCCCAGTCATAACTACATAGTCTTAAAGCAGGTACAAGATATTTAACATTCACAGAGATATGATACAGTATTAAGCTACATCTACAATACTAGAGGATACAGTTATAAAGTTATTATTTGAGACTTGATTCTACATTTCCAGCAGAGGGTCCAAAAGTTGGTGTGACACAGCTCTGGTAAGGAAATAACATCTTGAAGAGAATTTATTTACAATGAATCCACACCCACTAGAATGCGGACCTAGATGGAGAACATGTCCAAACCAGGGTACACAATTCAATCCATCACACTTAAACTACAAATCTATAAAACACTGTTGAAAGAAATTAAAAAAGACCTAACTAAATGGAAAGACATTCCATGTAAATGGATTAGAAATTGTGAAGATGTAAATACAACCCAAAGAGATATAAGATTCAATGTAATCACTATCAAAATCCCAAAAGCCTTTTTTTTTTTATGAAAAATGGAAAGGCCAATGCCCAACTTCATATGAAATTGTAAGGGACTTTGAATAGACAAAACCATTTTGAAAAAGAATAAAGTTGGAGAGCTCATAATTCCTGATTTAAAACTTACTACAAAGCTACAGTAATCAAAATGATGTGGTACTGACATAAGAACAGACATATAAACCAATGGAATATAATTGAGAGTCCAGAAATAAAACCATACATCTATGGCCAGTTGATTTTTCTTTTGGCATGGCAGGCTCTGGGAATTGAACCCGGGTCTCCAGCTTGGCAGGCGAGAATTCTTGCCACTAAGCCACCGTTGCACCACCCGGCCAATTGATTTTTGACAAATGTACCAAGTGCACTCAATGGGGAAAGAAGTTTCTTCAACAACTGGTGCTGGAAAAACTGGATATCTGCTTGCAAAATATTGAAGTTGGACCCATACCTCCTACCATAAACAAAAATCAACTCAAAGTGCATCAATGACCTAAATATAAAACCTAAAACCATAAAACTGTTAGAAGAAAACACAGGGTAAATCTTCATGGCCTTGTATCTGGCAATGGATTCTTAGATATGACACCAAAAACATGAGCAACAAAAGAAAAAATAGACAAATGAGACTTCATAAAAATTTAAAACTTTTGTACATCAAAGGACACTATCAAGAAAGTGAAGCGACATTACCCATAGAATGGAAGAAAACACATATCTGATAAGGGTTTAATATTCGGAACATACAAAGAGGTCCTACAATTCAACAACAAAAAGACAACCCAATTTAAAAATGGGCAAAGGACTAGAAAGAGACATTTCTCCACAGAAGATAGACAAATAACCAATAAGCACAACATAAGATGCTCAATGCCATTAAATATAAGGGAATACAAATCAAAGTCACAATGAGATACCACCCCACATCCACTGCATAGAATAGCTATTATTAAAAAAAAAAAACAAACAGTTGGAAACAGAAAACAACAAATGTTGGTTAAGATGTGGAAAAATCCCACATGCATAGCCAGTGGGAATATAAAATGATGCAGCTGCTGTGGAAAACAGCTTGGTGGTTCCTCAAAAAAAATCAAACAGCATTACCATATGACCCAGCAATTCCACTCCTAGGTATATAACCAAAAGAACTGAAGGCAGAGACATGGATAGATATAGCCATCAAAGCATGAGTCACAATAGACAAAACATGGATACAACCAAAGTATCAACAGACTAATGATCAAAGAAAATGTGGGATATCCATACAATGGAATATTAGTCAGCCATAAAAAGGAATGAAGTTCTGATACATGCTACAACATGGATAAATCTTGAAAATATTATGCTAAGTGAAATAAGCAAGACACAAAAGGACAAATACCATGTGATTCCACCTATATAAGGTATCTAGAATAGGCAAATTCATAGAGATGGAGAGGAGATTAGGGGCTACCAGGGGCCAGAGGCTGGGAGAAGGGGGAATGGGGAGTTATTGTTTAATAAGTACAGTTTCTGTTTGAGGTGATGAAAATGTTCTGGAAATAGACAGTAGTAATGTTTATAGAACATTGTGAATGTACTTAACACCACTAACCTGCCCACTTAAAAAAGGTTAAAATGGTAAATTTCATATTATGTATATTTACTACAATAAAAATATATATATTCGCGAGGATGTGGAAAAACAGGAACCCTTATACATTAACTGTGGCAGTGTAAAATGGTGCAATGTGGAAATCAGTTTGGCAATTCTTCAGAAAGTTGAACATAGAATTACCATATGATACACTTCCCACTTTTATGTACCCAAAGAAATTGAAAGCAGCGACTAGAACAGATATCTGTATATCAATGTTTATGACAACATTATGCACAATAGCCAAAAGGTAGGAACAACTCAAGTGTTTAAGATGAATGGATAAACAAAATGTGGTACATACATACAATCGAATATTATTTAACCATAAAAAGGAATGGCATTCTGATGTATGCTACAGCATGGATGAACCTTGAAGACATCATATTGAGTGAAGTAAACCAGACACAAAGAGACAAATATTGTATGAGGTCGTTATATGAAATACCTAGAAGAAGCAAATTTCATAGAGACAGATAGTGGATTATGGTTTACTGGATTGGGATAGGGTGGGCCTTGTTTGATGGGTTCAGAGTTTCTGTTGGAAGTGATGTTCTAGTTTGCTAGCTACCGGAATGCAATATACCAGAAACGGAATGGCTTTTAATAGGGGGAATTTAATGAGTTGCTAGTTTACAGTTCCAAGGCCGAGAAAATGTCCCAATTAAAACAAGTCCATAGACATGTCCAATTTAAGGCATCCGGGGAATGATATCTTGGTTCAAGAAGGCCAACGACATTCAACGTGTCTCTCTCAGCTGGAAGGGCATATGGCAAACATGGCAGCATCTGCTGGCTTTCACATGGCTCTACCAAAAAGGGAGTCTCTCCAAAATGTTTCCTCATTTAAAGGATTCCAGCAAGCAACTCCACCTTCAGTGGGTGGAGACACACCTCCATGGAAATCATCTAATCGAAAGTTACCACCCACAATTGGGTGGGTCACATCATCATAGAAACAATCAAAATGCTCCCACCCAGCAATATTGAATGAGGATCAAAGGGCACGGCTTTTCTGGGGTCCACCACAGATTCAGACCCGCACAGGTGATGAAAAAGGGTAATGGATTTTGATGCTTACAGTACAATATTGTGAATATAATACTACTGAATTGCACACTCGAGAGTTGTTAAAATGGGAAATTGTGAATTGAATATATATTTTTACAATAAAAACTTTTTTAAAAATTGGTCATTACAAGTCTCTTGTAAACTCTATAGCTAATAGTAAGAATAATGTCCAAAATATAGTAGATATTCCAAAATCAATAACCATACTTCTTGGTCAATAAGGAAAAGCCATTCAGCTGTGTTAAGACTAGGTCCACCTGAGAGTATCAACAATAATGAAAAAAATTAATCCCTTAAGGTCTCCATCCTGGAATCTTTGGTTCTAGTCAGGAACCATTTGAAGTACTATAGTAGAACCATATATAGTTGAAGAACTATATAGAACTGTGTATGAGTAAAGGGGAAAAGTCCACCTTCTTGCGGCACTCCTCACTCATGATCCTACTGTTACTGAGAATATTGTAAGGAGGACATGGCTTTGCATTACATGCAAACCTGCTCAAGGTCATATCAAAAGCAGAAATCAACTGTAAGCGGTTTTCCCCGCCCCTGCGGAGGGCGCCCAAGATCTCCTGCACCCGTGCCGGTTGCCGCATCATGACTCTGGCCTTCATCAGGGTGCTCACCTGTCCCGAGACCCAAGGGAACCGCTGATCCCGGCACGAGTTGGACTCTAAGGGGTGCCCGGGGCTCACTCGAGCACCCCAGTAAGGCCCGGTGGAAAAAGCAGCATTAGGGGGCGGAAGGGGGCGAGCTGGAACTACTTGCCCAGGTGGCGCGGCACAGGGCCGAGGCGGCGCCCTGGGGGCCTGGGAGAGCTCTGGTGGTCGGGCGCACCCCACAAACGGGACCTGTCTTCCCGCCTCACTTCCTCTGCCATCGAGATCGCAGCCTATTCAGCGAGCTGGGTATAGATTTTTCCCACATATTCATCCTGTTCTTTGGATTGCTTTTATTCACATACTTCATCTGGCTAATGGACGTCTCAGTTTACATGTCCCTTCCTCAAAAATATTTTCCCTGTGTTTTAAACCTAAATTATGTCCCTCCTGTTATTCTTTCCCATAGCATCTTGTTACTTTCCTTTATTACACTTAACAAAATGTGTAATATGTTTGTGTGTGTTAGTTTCCTTCAAAGAACTCTAACTTCTAAGGGATCAGGAATCATATTTCTAGCACTTAGCATAGCTTGGCTCATAAGAAGCTTGCAAATATATATTGGATGAATAAATTCCTGTTACTACACTGCAGGTTTTAACTCTGTCCAATAAGATTATAAACTCCATTAAGGCAGAAATTGTCTAATTAAAGTTTGATCTTTCACAGCCCAGTAGCCAATGCCTTGGATCAGTAAGTAGGAGCTCAATAAATATTTATTCAATGATTCTTGGATTACTCCAGTCATCTAGACTGTACTTTCTTCCTCTTCTAATTCATGCAGGATATTTCTAAAATATTGCTTCCATCCTTTTAATCCCCTGCAGAAAAACCTACTGATTATTACTTATTTCACCAAATTCAACTTTATTCATTCTCCTAACTCTGAATAAAAGTATATAATATTTTATAATACAACACAATATTTACCGACTCACTCTAATGATTTTTAAAATTATTTTATATGTGTGAATGCAAATTGATTAAAACTTTCCTTAATGACAGTGTCTATGTCTTGTATTTTGGCTTCCTCTTTTGTTGGACACGTGGTGGTCAATGTTGAAGAAAGAAAATCACCATTCAAAATGTGAAGGAAAAAAAGCTTATTTTTTATTTTCCATGTAAAGGAACTCTGTGCTTGTTTGACATAGTCTCTCAAAGCTGACCTTTGAGAGACTGCTCAAAGACTGCTGACCTTATATAGTATTTTGGAGAAGAATGAGATTCAGAGATTGGTGGGAGTGGGTTGACATCAGTTGTAGAAGCATGATTACTTTGATGGTGAGACTGTTGATGATTGAGACTTTTAGAGGCATACTCACTACCGTAAGGATATTGCCAATTGGCTGACTTTAAAAAGTGGGGAAGAAGCCAGACACATTTGGACAAATATTGCATGTCTCCACTTACATAATATAAGCAACTGTATAGAGACAGAAATTAAAGGTTACCAAGGGCTGGAAGGAGGTGGGGGGAATGGGGAGTTATTGTTAGTAGGTACAGTTTCTGTTTGTAGTGAGGAATAAGTTTTGGTATGGGATGGTGGTAATGTTTGCACAACATCGTGAATGTAATTAACAAATTGTACACTTAAAAATGGTTAAAATGGGAAATTTTATGTTTCTGTATAACATATGAGTTATGATTGACTGATCGAACTGAGTTGAGTTGTCACCGATTGAGTTTAAATTCAGTTCTCCTGGTTACTCACCATAGCTACATAATTAGTCTTAGGAATATAGGATCTTTAATATTTTCATCAAAAATAGTTATTGATTATTAATTTCACCTTTTTCAGATGTAAGAAGACATTTTTTAAAAGTTTACAGTGAGGCTAAAACAGCTTTATTCCAATATTTAACCATTCTGAGGGAAGTCATGTGATTCTTTTTCTGCTCTCCAAGATTTCTCTAACCTTCTTTCTAAGCAAACAGGAACAATTATATGTAGATTTTTTTGGGGGGGGGGCAGCCAAATATCAAAAATTTAAAAATGCTACAAACATACTAAAACCCAGAAAAAGAGCACAATAGTTTTATTATTTAACTGCCAGTTACACCCTTCTGTATTACTTTCGTTTCCTTATGTTTTTATAGGTTTCACGCTCTTTGGTTGTCTCTTCATAAGACAGTAATTTTGTAATACTCTTCTCTAGAGAAGAAAGATATTTTGCTTTTTTCTTTAGTATGGTCAAATACAATTTTATTTTATTGATAGAGATAGGGTAGAAAAGTTTTTCAGCTTCACCACTCATAAAGATAATATCATGTAAAGTTTTATGATGGTTAAATTTGGGAAAACCTCCAGTAAGGTTATTTAATACATAAGTTAAAATAGTTCAGGACACATCAGGCTTCTTTAAATTGATGACACTCTTTAACTAGTTGTCGCGGATATCCTCGTTAAATTTTTTGAAAGAACAGGACTTCCTTTTTTTGTGCTAAGCATTGCTAAGCACTACATTTTCTTCTTAAAATTCTGCACACATCAATTGGAAGAATTTTCAACAGATTAGCTACAGGCTCCCTACATTTCAAACCTTGATTCTCCTCCAATATCCACATATTTCTCATGCTAGAATATAGGACACATTCAAATAGCTATGAGACATTTGGCCCTGAACCTTTGTTTTACAATGCTGGGTGGGTGGGCACCATGGGTGGCAAGAAAAATCTTGGAAGCCATTCCACATTGAGAGAGCTGGGAATATTTTAATTATATACAGAAGTAACTGTGAGTTACAAAAATATATACTACTAAACTCAAACCAAATCTATTCCTAACTCAACTTTCCCTTAGCTAGATTTCAAAAATGCCTGCTAGTCACTCCAACACAAGTAGATGTGGGAAGAAAGATACAGGGGAAATCGGTAAGGAAAGAATTAACAGTCTAAAGACCGCAGTTAAAATATCTTACTTTTACAGATTTCACAATAGCACTGGCAAGTGAAAAATGATGTCCTTCATAATGTGCCCTCCGAATCTTAAATGACTAAGGCCAGCACAATGCTGGGTGCTTTATATCAACTACTCAGCATTACAACCACAGAATTTAATATTTAGCGAGTTCTTTCTGTGTGCTAGGCCGAGTTAAGTGCTTTACATAAATTATATTATTTATTCTCACAATAATCCTATGAGATAGTTACCACTGCCATTCCCATTTTACTGATGAGTAAAACTGAGCTACAGAGAGGCGGTGATGCCTAATGTTAAAGGCCGGGATTTGAACTCAGATAATCTGATTCCGAGCCCGCAGTTCATTATAAATTGATACAAACTACCAGGCAGCAGATAGAGAAAGGCTCAAATAAAATAATCTAAAAGGTGTGAGAGCGAGATTAGCAAAGCAAAAGAGCTTTAGGGCCGAAACAACTGAGGTACCAACATTGGATGCACTGTAGTATTTCCCATTAGGATTCCTTTTTGTTTTATTTTCTACGCTTCCATGTTTCGCTTCTCATTTTTAAGATATTTAGTTGCTTAAGCCTGACACTGACGCTGAGATGAAGGAGCTAACTCACCTGAAGAAAGAGAGCGCTACTGACGGCGTGGCGAGAACCCTGCGCAGGCGCGCTACATCCCAGGCCCGCCTCCCAGCCTCACCCACGCCAGGCGGGGCCCTTCCTCTCTATCTCAGACTCCGCCCCAGATTCCACAGGCTTGCGGCCCAGCCGGGGTGCTCTGCGAGTGGAGGCCGGAGGGAGGCGGGAAGGAGGCCGACTTTTGGCGCCTGCGCAGTCGCCGGGGCGCTGGTGTGATCAAGCGCACGTAGCGAGCGCAGCCGTCGCGGCCCGGAGGATATAAAAGGGCTAACTGGCTCCCTCTGCTGCCCAGTTGCGCCGCTGGCGGGCTGAGCGGAGGTGTTGGGTACCCGGCCGGAGCACCGGCAACAGAGGACTGAAGAACGCGCCGTCTTCTTCTCCCACTTCCCAGGTGAGACGCTTCCCCGACCTTGGGGACTGAAGCTGAGGCCCTTGGACGCCGCGGCTCCACTCGGACGGTTGTGTTGGTCCTGTCCCTCCCCTCTCTGGTGGGAGGCTTGGGGCGGGGGTGCTCTTCAGTTTACCACAGCCGCTTCAGCACCTTCTGTGGAGGCTCGGCCGCTCGCCCTGCGCCTCGCGACCCTCGATGCTCCTGAGGCCTGACTGCCCTTTCCCTCGATGCTCCCCTTCCCACCTCCGCCCGCTTCTCGGACCACTGGGGCTGTGGCAGCCTCTGTCCCCACCCCTGGGACCAGACTTTCTTGAATATTCCTTCCCGGGAAGGAATCACCGCGTAGAATTTTCCGAGTTCCTCTCACACCTGGTCCTCCTCCAAAGCAGAGTGAAACGTGAGGACGGGGCGTGGGTTTTGGGCCTCCACAGCAGCAAATGGTTAGCATGGCAATAGAGAGCGGATTTTAAAGCTTCTGCTGAAATCGAAGCACTCCAGGAATGTTTGCCTCCCCACCCCACCCCCGAAAAGCCATCGGGTGTGGGAAGTGGACCTACGGGAAAGAAGTTCTGGCTTCACTCATCTGTTGCGCGCCGCGGTGCAGCCTTGGCGGCTAGACGTCGCCCGGGGCGGCGAGTTTAGGGTTGCTCGCGCTGAGGAAGTCTGCTGTCAGATCACCCGGTCTTTGGGGAAGCAGTTTTTTCTTCCTTCCCTCCTCATAGTTTTTTTTTAAAGGCACGCGAGCCTCGCTGTCTTTAGAGGAGGGTCTTCAACTTTTAAATTTACGTCAGTAAAACATATGCATGATTGTGTGAGAATTCTGAGTTGAATAACGTGACTGGTCCCCAGATGTATGTTTTAAAGGGGAGGAAGGATGGTACCATAAGTATGAGACTACCTGTTTTTCCGAAGTAACTGGTTTAATGAAATACTACTCAATTTTTAGATACTAACACCTTATGCGTTCGGATTGAGTGAAGAAGATTCTTGGAATTTTACACTGTTTTGTTTAAGGGATGAAGATAGTAGATCCCCTTTAGGAATTAATCTAAAAGACCAGAGACTTGCCCGTTTCAACTTAACTGTTTCCCCTTACTGCAGGAGTTGTGACTCTTGGACTTTCCCTTTGGAATGCACTCTTAAGGGATGAAAAAAGCCACTACGTGAGTGGGGGAAGGGAAAGGACGTGGCAGCAGTGTTCTTTCATCAAAGTCTTGCTCATTTCTTGAGGTTATGGAAAGAAACTTATTTCCACTTTTAGGTTTAGCTGTAGTTTATGAATGAGGCGAGTCTTTTCCTAAAATAATCAGATGAAAATTTCATTCTGCATAGCAGGAACATTGAAAGTTTGGAAAACATTTTCAAGAGATATTTCTGAGTTTCTATGAAGAAAATGGATATTTTAAGCAGGAAAAAATCCTAGAAGCTGCATGAGAACAACTTTGATTATGTTCTGCCTTGGTTTGACGTTTAAATAACATTTAAGTGATTTTTTTCTCTAACTTTGATTTTTGGCTTGTGAATGTAATTTAAGAATCTTATATATGGAACTCAAATTTAACTTTGTATTTCTGTGGGAAACAAATTTTACCCCTTACTTTTAAAAGTCATGTCAGTTTTTGTTTTGGAACATTGTGCTTTATGTCCTGCAAATGAATGACAAATGCTTCTTACGTATTTATCATAGACTACCTAGGAAACAAAGTAGGTGACTACTTTGTCCTTTGTATAATGCTGTTTCCACTGACATCTTAAAACGGGTTTATTTTGAAGTACTAAAAGCCAAGATAATTATACTGGCCGTTTTATATTGTTCCAGGGTAGTAAAATGTGAAAAATATGTGCACTTTTTAATTATTACAAAAAAAGCTTAGACAATAAAAGACTATTGAAAAAAGAAAGCTTTGTATCACCTAAATAGCCCAGGTTGTTGCAGGTGAACCTTGGCGTCTTTGGAGATGCTAACCTTTTCTATTTTGTATACTGACAAGCAGTATCTTTCATAGGGCAATTAGATTCCAATTCCTGCTTTTATTTCAGAGATGAAGCAAGTGTTGTGATAGCCATAAAACTTGTAAACCTTAATTTCCGTGGAAGAAACGCCTTATTTTACCTAGCAATTAATTATCAACTGGGATCTGCTTTCCCAAGATTGGAAAGTACTCTGTAAGATGTAAAGCAGCGATTCTCAACCTATGTTGGGGTTATGAAGTTTTTTTGAGAATCCGATGGAAGGTGTGGACCTTGGGTCAGGAAGTGCAAGTGTACAAATTTACATGAAATTTTACATGCCATTTACAGATATCTTCCCCAGCTATTCCATGAAGTCTATCATAAGAACTTCTAACAAGTGAAAGAGCAAATCTGTAAGAGAATCTTGTCATCTTGTGGTAGTATTTCTTCAACTTGCATATATAGATGACCTTAATACACTTTTGCTAAAAGGATTTTAACATCGTCGAATTTTGCAGGCAATGAAAGCACATCATATTGACCTCCCCTTGTTACCTACCCCTATATATTCAAACATATTGTGGATTTTTCACTCCAAGAAGAACAGGGTTCATTATTGCTGAATGTAAACAATAATACATTGTATAGGCCCTTACCTTTAAACTTTATTACTCTTTTCAGAATGAGATCTTGAATCTTATAATTAAAATATAATGGGATGTGTGTATAATAAATGACTATATAGGAGACAAGTCAAATGTATATTTATGATACTAGTAAATCTTTATTCATGTATAAACTCACTGAAATTTATTTCTCTAAATTGAAACTATCCTGACATTCATTTTCCTCTATTCAAATATTGTACCTCAGTATAAACTTACGAAACTCAAAAGAACTGCCATTTAGGTTACTCAGCAATTTTTAAACTTAAAATGAAAAACATTCCTTTTTTTTCTGTTCCTTTGGAAGATGAGTAAGACCCTAAGTATGTATGGTTAGACATTGGCAAAAAATAGAGTACAGAGATTCACATATCTTACATGGTTGTTATCAGTGAATGAATGATACCTTGAATTTCTTCCCCCTTCTATTTAATGCTGCATAGAAATGTGACCATGTGATGGTGGTGTAATATTTCTCATTTAAGTAATAATATTATAATATATCAAATTAATATTCTCAGTCTTTCTCCCAATGGGCATTTGAGCTTTTTTCTCCATTTTAAGTAGTGCAGGGAAGGCTATAATTTAAGTGGTTTATCTTATCTGGTTATATAGCTCCAGTAAACCTTCCTTCTGCATTTTTTTTTTAAGGAAACATATAATAAAACCTCATATCCATAATTTATTCTTTTCTCTAAAAGAATCATCTAGGATTAGGCTGGGTTAAAAAAAGATTTGGCAGATACTCTTATATAATCTTTATATATAACCTACCTGATGACTTTATAAATTGTGAAGTGTTTTATATTTTACCAAAAAATATTCATATCTTTTATTGTTTAAAATTGAGTTGTGTTCGTATTAAGTTTTGAAAGGTCATTATACATTCAGCATACAAGTTCTTTTCCAGATATGTGATAGGGAACTATTTTTTCCCAGTTTATGACCTGTTTTCATCCTTTTTTTTTGAAGTTCTTAATTTTGAAAAAGTTCAGTTTATCCTTTTATGGTACTTATCTAAGAAATCTTCTAACCCAAAATCACAAAGATTTTCTCTTGTGTTTTCTTCCAGGCGTTTAATAGTTTCAGGTTTTACATTTAGGTCTGTAATCCATTTTGAATTGATTTTTGTATATGGTATGAGGTATGGGCTGAAATCCTTTTTTTTTTTTTTTATATGGCTAACCAGCTGTTCCAGTACCATTTATTAAAAATACTGCCTTTTATCTACTTAATTGCCTTTGTTCCTTTGTCAAAAATCAGCTGTCCATAAGTGTGAGCTTATTTCTGTCCAAAAATAAGTATGGGCTTATTTCTGGACTCTATCTTTATGCCTATACCACACTTTTGATTCTTGTAGCTTCATAGGAAGTCTTCAAATTAGGTAGTGTTAGCCCTCCAAATTTGTTGCTCTCTTCAAAGTTGTTTTGCCTATTCTAGATCCTTGGAAATCCTATAGGGATTTCAGAATCAGATTGTTAATTTCTGTAAAAAACCTGAAATTTTTGTTGGGATTGTGCTGAATCTATAGGTCAATGTGGGCAAAATTGACATCTGAAAAATATTGAGCCTTCCAACCCACTAAAAAGATATTCATTCAGTTAGTTTTCTTTAATTTCTGTCAGCAGTTTTGTAGTTATTAGTGTGGATTTTTTTGGTCAGATTTATCCGTATTTTTTGATGTTATTATAAGTGATAGTTTTTAAATTTCAATTTCTTATTGTTTGTTGCTAGTATATAGAAATACAATTGACTTTTGTATATTGAACTTTTATCCTGCAACTTGGCTCACTTCAGTTCTAACTTAGTTCTGAGAACTTTGTTCTAAGAACTTAGTTCTAGAACTCACTTATTTCTAATACCTTTTTTGTAATTCTTTGGATTTTCCAGTTATGTTTTACAGTTTTTTATAGATTTTCTTTATCATGTCGACATAGTTCCCTGATATTTACATATGGTTAAGAGGGAGCCCTCGGCAGATCTCTGAAATTCTCTTTCTGTGTAACTTTCTCCCCTCTGGTAATCTGTTGTTGTGCAAGTTTTAGCTGCCTTAGTTTCTTTAGACTCTCAGCTCTGTCTTCTTAATTGAGGAAGTCTCCTGTTTCTGTTTTGCTTCCCTCTCTCTGCACCATGGTTTAGGAACTCTTTCAAGGTAATAACCTGGGGCAGTTGCACCAGTCACCTAATTTTCCCATCTCTCAGGTATCACTGTCTTTGGTTGCCTGGTGTCTAGTGTTTTGCATACAGTTGCTTCATGTACTTTTTTAGTTGTTTCAGTCAGAAGGATAAATCTGGTGGTTCCTGTTTCTCCATCTTGGTCATCTTGGAAGTTTAACACAATTTTTTTTTATTAGTAGTAGTTGCTATCTTTCAGAGTCAGCATATTCTAAATCTTTTAGGGACTAGGCAGATTAATAATTTGTGAAATGGCTGGATACCAAAAAAACACTGGGAATGATAAAGCAAAATGGCCTAGTTTGAGACTCAAATGTCCCACCTAAAAAAACATTTAAAATCATATTTAGAAGAAATAGTGTGCTTGTTAAATAATGGTAGTTGGTTTGTTTAAAACCTGTTTCTAGCTGTCAGTCATAGAAAAATGAAAAATTCCATTTTATTATATAGCAAGCTTATACTTGAAAATGTATTCTTAATATTTTATAGACCTCTTTCAGGGTTAATGTTAAGTAGCAGTTACTTAGTGCAATCTGTTTCCTCACTTTTGCACCATTATAATAGAACTGTCCTTTACTGATCTCCAGCGTTGTAATGTAAAAGTTCACTTGTAAATTTTGTTTGAATCTGATAAGCCATTTTCCCTTGGACTTAATGTTAAAACCATAGTTAGATTCCTAAGCCAACCTGGAAAGCCTGTTTAACCATTTGTAGCTTATACTTTTGTGGACACAGGAGAAATCCTTTTCTGGAAATAAATTCAAAGTCTTGCCAGGATGTGGCACAGAATTTCAGACTATACACATTTTCTACTAGAAGAGTTTGAATTTGCAAAGTTCAATGGGACACAAGAGGTAAACTTATTATATTGTGAAATCACTATTTCCCAAGCATCTTTATGATATTGATGAGAATTTAGTAGATATTCTACAAAAAGGTTCCCTTTTTAAATATACCAGGAAACACTGGTTACCTCCTATTGAACTAATTGCTGGAGGCTGGAGGTGTAGCATAGGCAGGCAGAGGGTGAAATCTGATTGGTAAGGAAGATATTCTGTCTTCAGGCTTTATGACTGATTTCATGCTCCCCCTAAAGGAAAATATAGCCTGGAAAAGATCCAATGTTTGATGCATTGCCATGTTCACACTAAAAAACAGAGTGTTGGGATATGGCAGAGCAGAAGGGGCAGAGTTACCTTAGGGAGATTACCAAGAGTAGCACCGTTTCAAGGAAATTAAATGTTGAATGAGCTTTGAGGTAGAATAAGGGTGCCTTGGACTCCCACATCTAGCCAACACCCTCAAGAGGGTGCCGTCTATAACATCATATTGATGTTCTACCCTAACTACTAGCACCAGGGTCAGCAATAGCAGCAGCAAAAGCTAATCCTTTCAGTGGATCAGTTTACTAGATTAGATTCATTGATCCCCAGTGATTAAGAACTTGTACTGAGCTCACCGAGATCACCAAATTTCAGAGAAAGTGAGAGTCACTGGAAATCATTAGAAACTACAGGCACTTAGGACCTCCCTTCCCACCTTCATCCCCCACCCCTACCCCATACCAAAGACTCAATTCAAGAAAAGCTAAGAACCATAGAATGGTAGAAACAAGTTTACATATATCAACGAACATAATAAACTAGATAGGCTAAGCTTACCAGTTAAAAGTTACATTGAAAAATACTGGATAAAACAAAATCTGGTTATATGGAAGATAAACAGCTTCGTCATGAAACTAATTCCAAGTAAAATGATAGGAAGATGTGTTAGCCAAGTACAAACCAAAAGAAAGCTGGTATTACCTATATTGCTATCAGACAAAATATACTTTAAGTCAAAAAGCATTATTAAGCTTAAAAAGCATCACTACCTAATGATATAAGAAGATATAGCAATTCTTAATTGCAGTAAATAATTGCTATACCAAGAAGATACAGCAATTATTGTATCTAACAGATATACCTTCAAGATAAAGGAAAATTTAATGGAGTTATAAGGGAGAACCACAATTCACTATCATAGTTGGAAATTTTAACATATTTCAATTATTGAATGGCTAAGGAGACAAAAAAATTAGTATAAAAAGATTACAAATTGTGCAACAGGATTGATTGTAAAAATTCAGAAATGGATGACACAGTGCTACCTAACTGTAATACAATAATGTTAGAACACTGAATGAAGCTGAAGGTGAGAATGCTAGAGGGAGGAGGCCTGGGGGCACAAATGAAATCAGAAGGAAAGATATACAATACAGACTGAGATGGTATAATCTAGGAATGCGTAGAGTGTATAATTGTAGTGACTAAGTGTATAAATTTAAAAATGTTTTTGCATGAGGAGGGACAAAGGAATATCAATACTGCAGGGTGATGAAAATAGATGGTAATTAATGTTTTGAAACTTTAACTTATGTGTGAGACTAAAGCAAAAAATGTTTATTTGGTACAAAATTTATATTTTGTCTAGTGCATTTCCTAATATAACTGATGTGGACAGCTTAAATGAACACCATAAGTACATGGAACTTTGAGTAGGGCATGAGATTTTGTAGGTTTGCCCAGAGTGATGCCCCAGTAAATCCCAGAGTGATTTGAACAGTGAATAAAAAAGTATTGCAAAGTCCCCTTGGGGATATGGGGAGAAAGGGGGAAAATTCAACTTCCCCAAGTGGAGAATTCTTGATATTTTCAGAAGCATGGGGACAGCCAAAGCAATAGGCTGAGCCCTCAATCTTGGGGTTTGTTCATATGAAACTTAACCCTGCAAAGGATAGGCTAAGCCTACTTAAAATTAGGCCTAAGAGTCACCCCCAAGAGAACCTCTTTTGTTGCTCAGATGTGGCCTCTCTCTGTCAGCCAACATGATAAGCAAACTCACTGCCCTCCCCCTCTCTACATGGGACATGACTCCTAGGGGTGTGGACCTTCCTGGCAACGTGGAACAGAAATCCTAGAATGAGCTGGAACTCAGCATCAAGGGATTGAGAAAATCTTCTTGACCAAAAGGGGGAAGAGTGAAATGAGATAAAATAAAGTGTCAGTGACTGAGAGATTCCAAACAGAGTCAAGAGGTTATCCTGGAGGTTATTATGTGTTATATAGATATCAACTTTTTAGTTAAGGTGTAATGGAGAGGCTGGAAGGAACTGTCTGAAAATGTAGAGCTGTGTTCCAGTAGCCATGTTTCTTGAAGATGATCATATAATATAGCTTTCTCAGTGTGACTGTGAAAACCTTGTGTCTGATGCTCCTTTTATCTACCTTATCGACAGATGAATAAAACATATGGATTAAAAATAAATAAATAATAAGGGGAACAAATGTTAAATAAATTTAGGAAAAAAAGTATAGGAGATCTGAACAATCACAGTTCACAAGTGTCATTACTGGACAAAGGTAGAACACTACATACCACAGTTAGGTTATACACATTCTTTTCAAATATTTATGGAATACTTTAAGCTGATTAAAGTCCCAACAAATTTAAGCAGTCAGTATCATAGAGGCCACATTCTTGTCTATGCTGGAATTAAGTTAGAATTCAGTAACAAAAAGATGCTTTAAATGGTCTCCATACATTTGGAAGCTAAATATTTCTAAATGACTCATGGGTCAAACACGAAATCATAATAGAAACTTATAGTTTAGACATTCAGATAAACTCTTGGGCGGGGAGGCTTCTCAGTAGTGGATACCAGATGCCCAAATAAAGCAGAGGTTCTTTTTTTTTCTTTCCTTTTTCCTCTTTTTAAAAAAGTACGGATAGCCAACTGTTACAGACTGATTTTTTTCCGTTGAATTGCCATTCCACCTTTGTCAAAAATGATCTGACCACATGTGTGTGGGTCTATTTCTAGAGTGTCTGTTTTGTTAGATTGATCTTTAGGTCTTTTTTTTCTCAAATACCATACAGTCTTGATTATTTTAGCTTTATAGTAACTCTTGTTGATATGATGTATTACATTAATTGATTTTCTTATGTCGAACCATCCTTGCATACCTGGGATGAATCCTACTTGGTCATGCTATATAATTCTTTTAATGTGCTGCTGGATTCGATTTGCTAGAATTTTGTTGAGGATTTTTGCGTCTATATTCATTAGAGAGATTGGTCTGTACTTTTCTTGTAATATCTTTGCATGACTTTGGTATGAGGGTGATGTTGGCTTCGTAGAATGAGTTAGGTAGCTTTCCCTCCTCTTCAATTTTTTTGAAGAGTTTGAGAGGATTGGTACTAATTCTTTCTGGAATATTTGCTAGAATTCACATGTGAAGCCATCTGGTCCTGGACTTTTCTTTTTGGGGAGCTTCTTAATGACTGACTCAATTTCTTTACTTGTGATTGGTTTGTTGAGGTCATCTATTTCTTCTTGAGTCAGTGTTGGTTGTTCATGCCTTTCTAGAAAGTTGTCCATTTCATCTGCATTGTCGAATTTATGAGCATAAAGTTGTTCACAGTATCCTCTCATTATTTCCTTTATTTATGTGGGGCCGGTGATTATGTCTCCTATTCCATTTCTGATTTTATTCATTTGCATCCTCTCTCTTCTTCTTGTCAATCTTGCTTAGAGTCCATCAATCTTATTGATTTTCTCCTAGAGCCAACTTCTGGTTTTGTTGATTTTCTCAATTGTTTTCATGTTCTCAATTTCATTTATTTCTGCTCTAATCCTCATTATTACATTCCATTGTATGTATATACTACAGCTTGTTTAGCCTTTTGTCTGTTGATGGACACATGGGTTGTTTCCATCTCTTGGCAATTGTGAATAATGCTGCTATGAAAACCGGTGTGCAAATGTCTGTTCTTGCCCTCATGTCCTCTGAATAAGATACCTAGCAATGGTATTGCCAGATCATAGAGCAATAAGTTTCCCTCTTAACACTGCCTTTGCTGCGTCCCATACATTTTAATATGTTGTGTTTTTATTTTCGTTGCCTCGAGATATTTACTGATTTCTCTTGTAATTTCTTCCTTGACCCACTGGTTGTTTAAGAGTGTATTGTTGAGCCTCCAAGTATTTGTGAGTTTTCTGGTACTCTGCCTATTATTGATTTCCAACTTCATTCCTTGATGATCTGAGAAAGTGTTTTGTATGATTTCAGTCTTTTTAAATTTATTGAGACTTGCTTTGTGACCCAGCATACAGTCTATCCTTGAGAATGATCCATGAGCACTAGAGAAAAAGGTGTATCCTGCTGTTGTGGGATGTAATGTTCTATAAATGTCTGTTAAGTCTAGCTTTATAGTAACTCTTAAAATCAGTTAGTGTGATTCCTCCAATTTTGTTCTTTCTCAGAATTTGTTTGGGCTTTTCTGGTTCCTTTGCCTTTCATTATCAGTTTTCTGTTTCATTCCTAATATTGTTTGTGGTTTTTCTGACAAGATGTTATTAATTTTATTAGTCTTTATGGGCTGGGTGGTGAGGCAGCTTTAGGCTTTGTAGAGTCTCTGTTGTGTGTTTATTGTCTATTTTTATTGATTAATGCTCTTTATTTCCTTCCTTCCACTCTTTAGGTTCATTTTTAGCTTGGGCATTTAGCTCATTACTTCTTACCCTTGTTGCTTTTCTCAAAACTATGCATTTCTCTCTGAACATTGCTATCACTGTTTCCATAATTTTTGATACATATGTTTGCCCAGCTTACTACAATCCTTTAACTGTTTTTGAGAGCTCTGAGAAAGATGATTCTTCCAATTCTGGTTATTGTTCACAATTCTGCGGGGGTGGAGATGGAAACCTGCAGCGTCTCTTCCTTACTCTCTTGGTCTATCAGGTGTGTGTTGTTGAAATGATCTTATCTAAGGTTCTTTCTGAAAGGAAAGAATTGGGACTTTGGAAAAGCCTTCAAAAGATAGCCTATGTAGTACTTTTCTGTTGGTGCAATATGTTGACTTAAAACTTTCTTCCAACCTGAATCTTGAAATGATGTTCTAGTAGAATTATGCCAATGATTGGTTTCACTGCTCAAGTACATAAAGCTGTGGGTAGGAAGTTAGCATGATTTTTTAGTTTTTGATAGCAAAATTGAGCACTTGTCTGTCATTGTAAGATTAGAGAGATAGCACACTCTTTGGGAGCAGAAGCATGACTAGTTTTTATGCAGTTCAATTAAAACAAATTGCATTTTGCAGAGGGATTATAGGGAAGAAAAGAAAAATAATTAGCTCTATTAGTAATCACTCTTTAGTTGTCTCGGAAAATCCATCCTACTTAGATGGGAGAGGCATGCCAAGTCTTGATTTTGTAATGGCCTGAAGTAGAGTCCTGAATTCATGTTGCGTTGACCATGAAAACTGTCAGAAAGATTAAAGTCTGAACACAGTTTTCAGGAGCCCCTATATTGGAATATGGGATCTTTATGAGGAAAAATAAACTTATAAGTTGGAGCCCCTAAAAGATGGTTTGGAATAAGTATGGAAGGTATGGAGAGACTGTTAAAAGGAGCTATGTGGGCAAAAGTCTCCCTGACAACGTGGAACATGACTCCCAGGGGTAAGCCTGGCCATGGCATCATGGGATTCACAATGCCTTCCAGACCAAAAGAGGGGAAAAAACATAATAAAATAAGGTATCCATGGTTAAGAGAGTTTAAACAGAGTAGACAGGCTGTTCTGGAGGCTACTTTTATGCAAGCTTCAGTTAGATAGTACTAATTGCCATGTTTTGCCAAACCCCAATGAACATCATTCCTCTTAACCCTAAAGAACATCCAGTGGTCTGTTAGAGATTCTACAAAAGTTTCACGCACCAAGTTTACTTTTCAGAAACCTAAAGCCTTCAGATAGTTCCTAGGCCAGATAAGTCCTGAAAACCAGAGGTGCCAGTCTCTCTACAAGCACTAACCAGTTCCATCCCCCATCCTATATTTTCGACGCCCCTTTTCAACATGAAAAAGTTAGGATGGGTATAGTCCATATATCCCCAAAGATTGGGAGACAGATCAGAGGAGAAGGAGGAGTTACAACAGAGAAGATAGGATTTAACAAAGGAGTATATTACAACAGAGAAGATAGGATTTTACAAATGAGTTTGACTGTTGAAAAAAAATTGATACTTTTCTCTAGTGTCTTAGAGTAGCTAAAAGGAAAAACCTGAAATTGTGGAGCTGTAATTCATACAAACTTAGAAATCTGTTCTATAACTATTTGTTAATGATGAACGTTGAAATTTATTGCTTTTTTTGTATATATATTTCACAATAAAAAGTGTTAAAAGTAAAAAAAAGAAAAAGCCCTATGGAAATTCAAGATGCATAAAATGGACTATTGAAATTAAGCATTTGGTAGTGAAGACAACTTTTAGATAAAATAGCAAGCATTCTTTTGTCTGCTTTATATATTTTTGAATGATTTGTCTGGGCAAGATAAACTTTTTAAAATGTTGCAATTTTTTCTTGGAAGAAAATGTTAAACTGAAAGACTAATAGAAATATTTACCAGGTGCCCTGTTCTAGTAATTTATTGAATAAATTGTACTTAAAATTCAATGAATCTTGATAACTCACAGTTGTAAATATTTATAGTGTAGTAGAACTGTTTTAAAATCTGTTCCCAGTTTGATTGACCTTTTGAGTGCGTGGGGCTGGACTTTCCTGGAAGAACGATTGTAGGAAAGTTCTATTTGGATAAATAGTACATTTTGCAATTTATTTTTATCCATGCCTACCTGAGAATATGGAGATTAGTTCAGTTTCCCAGGAAGATTTCTTCCATATTGTTTTTATCTTATAGTTTTAAAAATAGAATATTTATGCGTAGCAAAAATTATATATAATATACATGAATGTTATATAAATTATAAACACTCATGGAACCTGCCATTCAACCAAGAACCAAATTATTGCTAATGATTTACCCGTATTGTTTCAGCAGAAAAATTAAGTCAGGTTTCTCAGGGATACTGTCCAAGTTTTTCCTTTCTTTTCGAGGAGGTGGAATCACTGATTCATTTAAATTCTATTCCAAGCTTGTTTGAGGATTTAGAACAGGAGGCATTTTAAATCTTACTATTTTTGATAAAGCATTAATGTTTTCTGGGGTACTTTGAGATGCTTTATATAATGATTTGCTTTGCAAACTGCTAGCAGCATGAGAGAAGATGGAAATAAATGGAAGTGAGACACTGTAAGTAATGACACTATTATGTTTTAAAAACCTATGCTTTCTAAAGTTGTTTGACTGTTAACATGCCACTTAAGGTCTACAAATAAATTTAGGTAAATGAAACATAGTATTAAAACAAATTAGAGGAACCATTCCCTTGAGTAGTTCAAAATTCAGTTGTATTTTTATAGAAGATAAGTTGAAGTAAAATCTGCTTTAAAGGCCAAGTGCCTTTTGCATGATTTCAAGGAATATTTGTATCCAGTGGTTCTCTAAGTGTGATCCTCAAGACATCATCAGCAGCAGCACCTGGGAATTTGTGCATATTACCAGGCACCTCAGACTTATAAATGATTCTGAAAAAGTTAAAGTTTGAGAACCACTATTATTCAGATCTGTCTTCATTTTTATTAACTAGCTTAGGTTGGGTGATTCTATATGAGAATCTATTGCAAGGGACAAAAATCCAACTTGAACTGGTTTATGAAAGGAATTTAGACCCTCCTTTAACTGGGTTGGGAGATTACTGGAGTAGTTCACAGATTCAAAGCTGTAGTTTCAGGAATTAGAACCCTGGGGCTTGGATCTGCTTATCTCTGCATGACTTTGTTCTTTTAGAGGATTGGGTACTGAGTATCTTGGACAAGTGGAAAAGGTAGTCATGGGCAACTCCAGTTTCACATCCTCTTAGTTGAGCAATTCCAGAAAGATCTGCTTTCTACCAGTTTACAAGCCCATTCCTCAACTTTTATATGTGTAGCGATGATAGTTAATGACTGACCTAGGCAGTCCTGTGTCATGACTATCTTTGGAGAAAGGAGAGTTGGAAAGTGTGCTCCTTCTATGATATCATTAATTACTAGGTATGTGGGTTGCTTTCAAATCAGCCTCAGCTATCTTGAAGCAGAGAGAAGGTAAATCTGGAGGCTAGTGGAGTTAGAAATGAAAATGCTTGAAAGTGTGTAGTATCTTTTAGCTACCTTTTTGTAGAGGATTGTTAACCACTTCTTAAAAGACTTAGGATATAATAGTTCAGTGATAGAATTCTTGCCTGCCAAGTTGGAGACCTGGGTTCGATTCCCGGCCCATATACATCCTCAAAACAAACAAACAAGCAAAACAAAGGAAAAGCAAGTAAACAACAGAAATATTGGTGCTGCAATAACAGGATACTCACATGAAGAAAGAATGAAATGTGACCCTGTGATACAGCATACCAAAAAAAAAAGACTTAGAGTACCATAATGTGGGATTTGACATTTTAGATTTATTGTTTTTTTTTAAAGTTAATTTTTGACACTATAAAAATATGTTCTTGAACATCTGGAAAATCCCGAGAAATAGAAAAAAACACCTAATGTTCTGATATCCAGAGAGAATTACATTTTAGTGAATTTCTCTGCATTTTTCTTGTATGTTGAGATCATTTTGTGATGTTAATTTTTAAATTGTGTTTTATTTTAACTTAAGTTAAAGGGATATGATCATGTTGTTTCTCGATATGAAGACAACTCACGTACTTTTAATTTTTAATTTGTCTAATTGTTTATTTGATGGGAAAAATTTTTTTTGCCTATTTTAATTTTTTAGATGCTGTTTGACATTAAATTAAGTTCTAGATGCAATAAACCTCTCTACTTTTAGTTTCATACAGTAGGTGAAGAAGCTCTAGAATACATTCAGTATCATCCTTTGTCCTGTATTCTGATTGACCTTAGTCCTGACCATATCACCTTCATTTTTATCTTTAATAGAAGGCTGACCTCTTTTATGATTACTTCAACAATTATTGTACGAAGCGATGCTGACTTTCAGAGCTGTAAAATCCAGCGCTGAGAATTAGGTGTCACAGGTAACCAAGGTTCTAGGGAAATACCATCTTATACACATATAGCACAGTGTCTAAGAATCTTGAAATACAACTTCAGACGAAGTGTGACGGCTATAAAAATTTACAGTCTAGGCTCTGGTTTTCTTATAAGTATTTTCTTAAGAAGGTCATATATATTTGTTCTTTTTTTCCTGGCTTATTTTGCACAGTACAATGTCTCCAAGGTTCGTTCACTTCATTGTGTGTCTCACAACTTCATTCCTTTTTGTAGTCACACAGTATTCCATCATATGTATACATCACAGTTTGTCATCCTGCTTCTCAGTCATTATGCCCTTCGGCCCCCTCCATCTATTGGGCATCATGGATAATGTCCAAAATAAACAATCCATTTCTCACAGTGTCCTCAATAGTTATACAGTCATTAGCACTCTCAATTCTAGACAGTTTTCATTGGTCGAAAAAGATAAAGAACTGGCAAACGTGGCTTCACCAAATATCGAATCTAAACATTCCCATCTCTTGTCCCTCGTCCCCAATTTTTAGCCCCTGATATTGCTGTGTGGATGTCTTCCTGTTAACCATAGGCCATAGCCTGCAATAGTAACTTTCCCTCTATACCCCTCTATTATTGATTCTTTGTACAAGATCAGACCTTTGAAGTAGCTCATGAAGAACTTATTTATAATTGTAGAGTTAATTGGTGGGATAGATGACTCTATACAACCCCTTTCAATCATAGTCACCTTCAATATGCAGTGTTACTTATTACCCCACTAATACATGACCTTTCACTTCTATCTGTTCCCTTACCTCATTGGCTAACCATTCCCTTGCTTGTTTTAATAGCAGCCATTTTTACAGGTGGAGGTGTTACCTCATTGTAGCCTTGATTTGCATTTCCTTTATACCAATGAAGATGAGCATCTTTATGTGCTTTTTAGCCATTTGTATTTGCTCTTAGGAGAAATGACTGTTCATATCCTTTGCCAATTTTATAATTGGGTTGTTTGTTCTTTTGTTGTTGAGTTGTATAATTTATGTACACAGGGTATTAAACCTTTATCTGATATGTGATTTCCAAATATTTTCTCCCATCGAGTTGGTTGCCTCTTCACCTTCTTGATAGAGTCCTCTGAGGCACAGAAATTTTTGATTTTGAGGCGCTCCCCCAAATTTTCTTTTGTTACTTGTGTTTTGGGTGTAAAGTATAAGAAGCTACCTCCTATTGCTAAGTCTTGAAAATGTTTCCCCGTATTTTCTTCTAGGAGTTTTATGGTACTGGCTTTTATATTTAGGTCTTTGATTCATTTTAAATTAATTTTTGTATAAGGTGTGAGATAAGGGTCTTCTTTCATTCCTTTGGCTATTGATATCCAGCTCTCCTGTGCTGGATATTGAAAAGATTATTCTGTCCCAATTCTGTGGATTTGGGTATGTTGTCAAAGATCAGTTGACCATAGATTTGGTGGTCCATCTCCACATTCTTGATTCTGTTCAATTGATCAATAATCCTATCTTTGTGCCAATACCATGCTGTTTTTACCACTGTGGCTTTATAATGAGCTTTAAAATCAGGAAGCGTAACTTCCCCTACTTCATTCTTATTTTTTAGGATGTTTTTGGCATTTGAGGCCTCTTTCTCTTCCATATAAATTTTATAACTAGCCTTTCCAAGACTTCAAAGTATATTGTTGGAAATTTTATTGCTATTGCATTCAATCTGTAGATCAGTTTGGGTAGAACTGACATCTGATGACATTCAGCCTTCCTTTGCATGAGCACAGAACGTCTTTCCATCTATCTAGATCTTCTTTGATTTGTTTTAGCAATGTGTTTTGTAGTTTTCTGTGTACAGGTCCTTTATATCCCTGGTTAAGTTTTTTCCTTTTAGTTGCTGTTATATATGGAATTTTCTTCTTAATTGTCTCCTCAGGTCATTACTTGTATATAGACACGTTAGTGATTGCTGAACATTAATCTTGTATCCCACCACTTTGCTGGATATATTAGTTCAAGTATCTTTGTTGTAGATTTCTCAGGATTTTCCAAGTGTATGATCTTGTTATCTGCTTCTCAGGATTTTCCAAGTGTATGATCTTGTTATCTGCAGATAGAGAAAGCTTTATTATAACTTCCTTTCCTATTTGGATGCCCTTTATTCCTTTCTCTTGTCTGATCACTCTGGCTAAAACTTCTAGTACAGTGTTAAATACTAGCAGTGACAATAGACATCCTTGTGTTATTCCTGATCTTAGGGGGATTGCTTTCAACCTCTCGCTGTTGAGTATGATGCTGACTATGGATTTTAATATATGCCCTTTATGATATTGAAGAAGTTTCTTTTGATTCCTATCTTTTGAATTGTTTTTATCAAAAAAAGGATGCTGAATTTTGTCGAATGCTTTTTCAGTGTCAAAATCACATGATTTTTTTCCTTTTTGAATTGTTGATATGCTATATTGCATTAACTGATTTTTGTTGAACCACCCTTGTATTCCTGTTATAAACCCTGCTTGTCATGATATATAATTCTTTTAATGTTGGATTCTATTTGCTAGTATTTTGATGGAAATTTTTGCATCTACATTCATTAGGGAGATTGGTCAGTAGTTTTCCTTTCTCATAGTGTCTTTATCTGGTTTCGGTATTAGAGTGATTTTAGCCTCGTAAAATGAGTTAGGGAGTATTACTTTTTCCTCAGTTTTTTTTTGGAAGAGTTTTAGCAGGAATAGTGTTGGTTCTTTTTGGAAAGTTTGATAAAATTCCCCTGTAAAGCTGTCTGGCCCTGGGCTTTTCTTTGTAAGAAGATTTTTTAAAAAATATTTTTATTGTGAAATATACATATATATAAAACACATTATTACAGAACAGCTTGCAAAGTTTGGTAAGGGTTACCATATCACATTTTCAGGTTTTTCCTTCTGGCTGTTCTAGAAACACTGGAAGCTAAGAGAAATATCATTATAGTGATACAGTGGTCATACTCATTTTTAAAATCCTATCTTCTGTGTTTTAACTCCTCCTTTTCCTTTGATCCTACTTGCAGTCTATAGGTTCTTTGGGCTATGTGCATTCTAAGTTCTTCATGTTGAAAAGGGGTGGAATTAGTTAATATTCTTGGAGAATCTGGCCTCTCTGTTTTTCAGGACTTACCTGGCCTTGGCACCCTCTGGAGGTTATAGGTTTCAGAAAAGTTAGCTTAGTCCATGAAACTTTTGTAGCATCCCAGTTAAATATTAACTAATTCCATCTATTATTTTTCTATTTTCCAGTTTGCTTGCTTCTTCTTTACTCTTTATTTCCGTTCTTCTGTTTGCTTTGGGGTTAGTTTGTGTTCTTTCTCTATTTCATCCAAGTGAGCGATTAAGTCCTTCGTATTTGCACTTTCTTTTTTTTAAATATATGCATTTAGAGCAATAAATTTCCCTCTTAGCATTGCCTTTGCCACATCTCATAAATTCTGATATCATTGTATTCTCATTTTTATTCCTTTCCAGATATTTACCTGTTTCTCTAGCAAGTTCTTCTTTGACCCGCCGAATGTTTAAGAGTATGTGGTTTAATCTCAATGTATTTGTGAAAGTTTTGGTTCTTTGATTGTTATTTCCTCTTTATTCCATTGTGGTCAGAGAAAGTGCTTTGAATCATTTCAACCTTATTCCATGTATAAAGACGTATTTTGTGTCCCAGCATATGATCTATCCTGGAAAACATTCCATGAGCACTATGGAAGACTGTACATCCTGGTGTTTTAAGGTATAGCAATCTATATATGTCTTGTCAGCTCCAGTTCTTTTAAACATTAACTTCTCTATTTCCTTGTTGATCCTCTGTCTGGTTATTCTGTCTATATATGGGAGAGTGGTATTTTGAAGTCTCCCACTAATACTGTTGAAACATCTGTTGCTCCCTTCAGTTTTGCCAGTGTTTGCCTCATGTACGTTCATGCTCCTTGATTGGGAGCATAAACATTTGTGAGTGTTATTTCTTCGTGGTGAATTGTCCCTTTTATTCATATGTAGTGTCCTTCCTTGTCTCTTGTGACATCTTTACATTTAAAGTCTACTTTATCTGTTATTAGTATAGCTACTCCTACTTTCTTTTGGTTACAGCTAGTATAGAAGATGTTTCCATCCTTTCACTTTCAACCTATTTGTATCCTTGGGTCTAAGCAGCATATAGATAGATCATATTTTTAAATCCATTCTGTATGCCGATCTATATCTTTTAATTGGTGAGTTTAGTCTATTAATGTTCAAGGTTATTACTGTAAAGGCAGTTCTTGAATCTACCATCGTATCCTTTTAGTTTTTGTCAGATTTATGTATTCTTTACCCTCTCTCTCTTTTTATCCTTTACGTATGTTACCCTTACTGATACTCTTCAATTCTGTGCCCTCCTCCAGACCTCCGTCTCCTGTCTTTTTAAAACTTTTTATCTTCTTCAACTGGCAAAACTCCTTTTAGAATTTCTTATAGTGCAAGTCTCTTGTTGACAAATTCTCTCAAGCTTTGTCTGAGAAGATTTTAATCTCTCCCTCAAAATTTTTTTTTATTTGCATGGGCAGGCACTGGGAATTGAACCAGGGTCTCCAGCATGGCAGGTGAGAATTCTGCCACTGAGCCACCATCCAAGTGTCTTGGATCCTTTTTTGGGGGGTGGTGGTGGTACATGGTCCGGGAACTGAACCTGGGTCTCCCGCATGCAAGGCAAGCATTCTACTGCTGGACCACTGAAGCACCCTTACCCCAATTTTGAAGGATAATACCTGATAAAGAATTCTTGGTTAGAAGGCTTTCTCATCCAAGATCTTAGATATATCATACCCTTGCCTTCTTAACTCCTTGGTGCTTGTAGAGTAGCCTGAACTCAGTCTTATGTTGTTTTCCTTCTATGTGGTAAATCACTTTTCTGTTGTTGCTTTCAGGACTTTCTTTTTCTCTTTCGTATTTGGCAGTCTGATTAGTATTTGTCTTGGGGTATTTCTGTTTGGATTTATTCTATTTGGGGTTCTTTGGGCTATTTTGATTTGCATATTTTTGTCTTTTAAAAGATTATCTCTTCAATTAACCTTTCTAGCCCTTACTCTTCTCATTTTGGGACACCGATGATTTTTATATTTGTGCTCTTCATGTTGTCCACCATCTCTCTGGAATCCTATTCCATATACTCCATCTTTCTTGCCATTTGTTCTTTTGTGCATTCAAGTTCAATCATTCTTTCTTCCAGTTTGCTTATTCTTTCTTCAGCCTCTTCAAATCTGCTGTTGTGTGTCTCCAGTATATTGATTCAGTCTATAGTATCTTTCTTCTCTGTAAGATCCACTATTTTTCTCTTTATTCTTTGAAATTCTTCTTTATGCTCCTCCAGTGTCTTCTTGATATCCTCTAGGTTGCTATGAATGTCCTTGATTTATTGTCCCAAATTCTGGGCCCCTCTCGTGTTTTAATTTGGTTATTTGGCTAGGCCATATCTGTCCGAATCTTCACATGCTTTGTGATTTGCTGTTGTATTTAGGGCATTTGTTTATCTTGATAAAATTACTTTGCAAGTTGATTTCTTTGACTTGTCTAAGATTTTGTATTTGCTTGGGTTTGCCTTGAAGGTCCCCTTTTACACTTGGTTTATCAGTAAACTCAAGGCCCAGATCTCATGGAGGGTACACATTTGTACTTGAGGCTTACCAACAGATGGTGGTCTTGAGCCACCTCTTCCTTCAGCCCTACCTTTCCAGACTGCGGTGGCACTGAGCAAGATGGTGCCAGGTAAGACCTGTTTTTGGTACCCAGCAGGACCGTTCTTTTCTGTGCCCACTGTGGTAGCTATTCTTGGTGCCCATGGGGTGACTATTCTTAGTGACCATTGGGGCAACTATTAAAGCTCCTGTTAGGGTGGCTGGCTGGTCCCAGCTGTAGAACGGGCTTCTCATTCCCTTGGCAAACCAGCCTGGCCATGGCTGTGGGGGAGGGCTGCAGCTTCTGCAGCTTGGGAAGCTTACATTTCTGTATGGGATCTCAGCCATTCCATGTTCCAGATTGGTGTAGGATATGTGTCCAGTCACTGAGCTTCACCAAACATGTGTTCCTTGTTTGGTGAAGCTTACTACTTATTAGCTGCCCTAGGGGGCAAATAAAATTCCACTACTGATTATGCTGCCATCTTACCTCACCCTCTTATTTTATTTAATTGTATTTATTTGTTTGTTTACTTACTAACTTAGATTGGCAGGCACCAGGAAATCTTTTATGTGATTGATTACTAAGGAGGTTAAGTATTTCTTCGGTTTAGTTAACTATTTATAGTTCCTGTTTTATGGCTTTCCGCTGTTATCCACTTATTTGTTTGCATCTTTTTAAATTAATTTGTATGAGCTCCTTGAATGAGTTCTGTTTTTCTTAGTTTCCTGGCTCATCATTTATAGTTTCTTGACATTTATAAATTTTATTTTTTGTGTGTCTTTAAATTCTACCTGACTTATAAAGGTCATTTATTTTATTACTTGTAAGCTAAGAAATAATTATTTCAGAGATCTGATTACTTTTTTTTGCTGCTGTTTGCTTTATTTTGTTTGTTATAACTATATAATCTATTTTATGTGTTTTAATGTTTTAAGTATATTTGATTAATGATTCAATTTTATATAAACTGTTCTATAATTATAAACTTTAAGCTATCACATTTGACCAAAAATACCTTCTTTTTAGGTATTTCTGCAGGGTAATGGGTTCTTAATTCATGGTGAGGTTTAAGAATGATGAAAGATGACAAATTTGATGACAATATATTTTAGCAGTGAAAAAATGATAATCTCTTATCTAACAAATCTAAACTTTCTCATCCAAGTTAAAACTTTAGATGTTTGTGACTAGCTTTGTGTTAGTTGTGAAAGCGTTTGTATTTTCTAGGAATAACATTTGTGAAGGAAAATATGGCAGAAATCTGTTTAAACAGTGAAAAAATTCTAGACTCTTCAGACAGCCCAGGATTTTGCAAAAGCCTTATGTTTTGGCAGGAGTGCAGAAGAGGAAGTTTCTGCATCGGCGACATTCTAGAATCCTTCCCAGAGTCAGTGTAACGCAGCCAAAATAGCAGTGTGTTTCACTACAGTGTGATTCTAGAAGTGTCTGGAAGTTTGCAGCAAGCTTGAATTTTTGTATTGATCTTTTTTTTGTTTATAACTTTTTTTTATTGTGAAATATAGCATATATACAAAAAAGTGATAAATTCCAAGTACATTTTAACAAGCAGTTACAGAACAGATTTTAAAGTTTGGTATGGGTTATGGTTCCATGATTTTTTTTTCTCTTCTAACTCTGCTCAGAGATACTGGAGACCAACAGAAATATCAATATAATGATTCAGCAGTCATACTCATTTGTTAAATCCTATTTTCTCTGTTATGTTCCTCCTCTTTAAATAACATATATACAGAAAGGCAGTAAATTCAGTGTACATCATAGCAATTAGTTATAGAATATATTTGAGTTTGGTATGGGTTACAATTCCACAATTTTAGGTTTTTATTTCTAGCAGCTGTAAGGTATTGGAGGCTAAAAGAAATACCAGTATAATGATTCAGTGCTCATACTCATTTGTTAAACCCTGTCTACTCTGTATAGCTCCACATCACCTTTGATCTTTCTCCCACTCTTTAGGGGTAATTGAGCTGTACTCATTCTAACTTTTTTATGTTGGAAGGGGCTGTCTATATGGGATAGGGAGATGAAACTAGTTGATGTTCTGGAGGGTCTGGCCCTTCTTCATTTCAGGACTTAATCTGGTCCACGGACCCATCTGGTGGTTGTAGGTTTTGAAGAGTCACCTCAGTGTATGGAACTTTTGTAGAATCTTACATAATGCCCTAGGTATTCTTTAGGATCGGCAGGAATGGTTTTGTTTGGGGTTTGGCAAGTTATGATAGAAGCGATGTCTAACTGAAGCATGTGTAAGAGTGACCTCCAGTGTAGCCTCTTGACTTTATTTGAACTCTCTCAGCCACTGATACCTTATTTGTTCCATTTCTTTTCCCCCTTTTTGTCAGGATGGCATTGTTTATCCCATGGTGCCAGGCTCATCCCTGGTAGTCATCTCCCACACTGCCAGGGAGACTTTCATCCCTGTTATGTCCCACATAGTGGGGGAGGGCAATGGTTTCACTTGCAGAATTGAGCTTAAAGAGAGAAAGGCCACATTTGAGCAACAAAAGACGTCCTCTGGAGGTGACTCTTAGGCATACCTATAGGTAAGCTAAGCTTCTCTGCCATGTCACATGAGCTCCACAAGAGCAAACCTCAAGATCAAGGGCTTGGCCTTTTGATTTGGCAGTCCCTAATGTTTAGCAGAGTATCCAGGGTTTCCCTGTTGGTAAAGTTTAATATTTCCATAATTTTTCTTAATATACTCTGGGATATATCCAGGCATTACATTAAGCTATACAGGATTAAAGGCCCTCATTCTTGTTCTGGCCTCCTTGTATTTGAATTGTTTTAATGATCTATCCAGATAGGTTGAGTTAGATTATGTGCTACAGAGAACTTAGGTTTTAGACATAATAAAACTTTCTACCTTTGGTCTCAACAAGTAGGTAAAGTTCTAAAATACAGGCAATGTCTTCCTTATCCCTATATTCTGAATTACCTTAATCCTGACCCAATTGACTTCATTCTTATCTGTAAATACCAGGTTATACAAATATAAAACAGCCCCTTAGAATCCAGGAGTAACAACTACCACTGCAGACTAAATGTGACTGCTATAAGAGCTTCTGTGCTCCAGGTTTTTCTAATAAGTATTTTCTGAATGAGATTGTACACTATTTGCTTTTTTGTTTCTGGTTTCTTTTCCTCACTAAATGTCCCAAGATTCCTTAACATCATTGCATGCTTAATATTTGCTCTTTTCTTTCTGCCTTGTTTTGCCTCACCAAATGTTTCACGGGTTCCTTAATATCATTGCATGCTTCCCAAGTTTGTTCTTTTTTGTAGCGGCACAATATTTGATCATATGTATACACCATCGCTCTTCGATCTCCTTCTCAGTCAGTGCGTCTTTCAGCTACCTCTATCTACTGGGCCTCATGTATAATGTCCAAAGTCAGCAGTCCATTAACACTTTCAATTTTAGGTAATTTCATTTTTCCCAAGAGAAAGATAGCCAATAGACACACCCTCACCAAATTGAAAGTCCAGACCTCCCCCTTTACTCTTGTCCTTCCCCCCATTATGTACCACTGGTATTGCTGTGGTACTGTTGATGTTTTCCTGTTAGATATAGTCCAGAGCATGCAATATCATTTTTCTCCCTATACCCTGAAGTTATACTCTGTTTATACAAGATTCATACCTTTGTGGTAGTTCATGCAAGGACTTACTTATATTTGTAGTTTTAATCAGTGGGACATATATACGTCTATACAACTGCTTTCAATCATGTTCACCTTCAATATGGTAGTATTACTTATAGACCCACTAGTGAACCACCTTCACTTCTGTCTATTCCCTTACAATTAAGTTCAACCTCATTAGCAAGGGAATAGACAGAAGTAAAATCAGAGGCTTATAATACAGAATATAGGGGGCCTAGACACACACAGAAGCTTGAGATGAGTGAACAGTTTGCTAATGAGGTTGAACTTAATAGTGCCGCTATGAACATTGGTATGCAAATGTCTGTTTTTGTCACTGCTTTCAGCCCTTCTGGGTATATAATGAATAGTGGTTTTGCCGGGTCACAGGACAACTCGATACTTAGTTTTGTGAGGAACCACTAGACTGTCGTCCATAGCAGCTGTACCATTATACATTCCCACCAGCAGTGCATAAGTGTTCCAATTTCTCCATATCCTCTATAACATTTGTTGTTTAATGGCAGCCATTCTTATTGGTGGGAGGTAGTATTTCATTGTAGTCTTGATCTACATTTCCCTTGTAGCTAATGAGAATGATCATCTCTTCATGTCTTTTTTTTTTTTTAATTTTTTTTATTAATCAAAAAAAAGAAAAGAAATTAACACAACATTTAGAAATCATTCCATTCTACAAATGCACTCAGTAATTCTTAGTATCATCACATAGATGTATGATCATTTCTTAATACATTTGCATCGATTTAGGAAAAGAACTAGCAAAACAGCAGAAAAAGATATAGAATGTTAATATAGAGAAGAGAATTAAAATAATAATACTAATACTAATAATATATATATATATATATATATATAAAGGAAAAAGAAAAAAAACAAAAACAAAAGATACAAACACACGAACAAACAAACAAAAACCATATTTCAGGTGCAGCTTCGTTCAGTGTTCCAACCTAGTTACATTACACTTAGGTATTATTGTGCTGTCCATTTTTGAGTTTTTGTATCTAGTCCTGTTGCACAGTCTGTATCCCTTCCGCTCCAGTTACCCATTATCTTACCCTGTTTCTAACTCCTGCTGGTCTCTGTTACCAATGATATATTCCAAGCTGATTCTCGAATGTCGGTTCACATCAGTGGGACCTTACAGTATTTGTCCTTTAGTTTTGGGCTAGACTCACTCAGCATAATGTTCTCTAGGTCCATCCATGTTATTACATGCTTCATAAGTTTAGTCTGTCTTAAAGCTGCATAATATTCCATCGTAGGTATACGCCACAGTTTGTTTAGCCACTCGTCTGTTGATGAACATTTTGGCTGTTTCCATCTCTTTGCAATTGTAGATAATGCTGCTATAAACACTGGTGTGTAAATGTCCGTCTGTGTCTTTGCCCTTAAGTCCTTTGAGTAGATACCTAGCAGTGGTATTGCTGGGTCGTAATCCATTCTGCCATTCTATGTCTTTTGATTGGGAAATTCAGTCCATTAACTTTTAGTATTATTACTGTTTGTATAATATTTTCCTCTACCATTTTGGCTTTTGTATTATATATATCATATCTGATTTTCCTTCTTTCTACGCTTTACTCCATACCTCTCTCTTCTGTCTTTTCGTATCTGACTCTAGTGCTCCCTTTAGTATTTCTTGCAGAGCTGGTCTCTTGGTCACAAATTCTCTCAGTGACTTTTTGTCTATAAATGTTTTAATTTCTCCTTCATTTTTGAAGGACAATTTTGCTGGATATAGGAGTCTTGTTTGGCAGTTTTTCTCTTTTAGTAATTTAAATATATCATCCCACTGTCTTCTAGCTTTCATGGTTTCTGCTGAGAAATCTACACATAGTCTTATTGGGTTTCCCTTGTATGTGACAGATTGTTTTTCTCTTGCTGCTTTCAAGATCCTCTCTTTCTCTTTGACCTCTGACATTCTAACTAGTAAGTGTCTTGGAGAACGCCTATTTGGGTCTATTCTCTTTGGGGTGCGCTGCACTTCTTGGATCTGCAAATTTAGGTCTTTCATAAGAGTTGGGAAATTTTCAGTGATAATTTCTTCCATTAGTTTTTCTCCTCCTTTTCCCTTCTCTTCTCCTTCTGGGACACCCACAACACGTATATTTGTGCGCTTCATATTGTCATTCAGTTCCCTGATCCCCTGCTCAAGTTTTTCCATTCTTTTCCCTATAGTTTCTGTTTCTTTTTGGAATTCAGATGTTCCATCCTCCAGTTCACTAATTGTAGCTTCTGTCTCTTTAGATCTACCATTGTAGGTATCCATTGTTTTTTCCATTTTTTCTTCTTTGTCCTTCACTCCCATAAGTTCTGTGATTTGTTTTTTCAGATTTTCTAATTCTTCTTTATGTTCAGCCCATGTCTTCTTCATGTCCTCCCTCAATTTATTGATTTGGTTTTTGAAGAATTTTTCCATTTCTGTTCGTATATTCAGCATTAGTTGTCTCAGCTCCTGTATCTCATTTGAACTATTGGTTTGTTCCTTTGACTGGGCGATACCTTCAATTTTCCGAGCGTCATCCATTATTTTCTGCTGGTGTCTGGGCATTTGATCAGATTTCCCTGGGTGTGTGACCCAGCTGGTTGAAAGCTTTTTCTGTGAAATCTCTGGGCTCTGTTTTTCTTTTCCTGCCCAGTAGGTGGCGCTTGTGGCGCTCGTCTGTCTGCACGGCAGTCGGCCCGGGAAACCGCGCGTGGAGGCGGGGGTCGCTGGCCGCCGCGGCTTGGGAGAGTGCCGGTCCTAATTGCCCAACTGGCCCGAAACGCCAAGCGTGACGGGAGGGCCCCGCTATCCAACGTTCCCAGTCAGACCGGGGAGCCACGTGCGTGGAGGGGACCCCAGTCGCCAGCCGCCCCGGCCGGGAAAACGCGCGCCCCTCGGGTATCTCACCGCAGCGGATTCTCCCTGCCCGTTCAGCTGTTCCAGAATGGGGTACGCTGTCTTTTTGGTCTCTGTCGTGACTCCGGGAGCTGTTTCGTATTGTTTCTGTTTCTTTAGTTGCTTTTCCGGAGGAGGAACTAAGACCCGCGCGTCTTACTAAGCCGCCATCTTCTCCGGAAGTCTCTTCATGTCTTTTTGAGCCATCTGTATTTGCTCTTCAAGAAAAATGTCTATTCATATCTTTAACCCCCTTTATAAGTGGGTTGCTTGTTCTTTTGTTGTTGAGTTGTATGATTTCTTTATGTATACAGGATATCAAACCTTTGTCCAACATGTGATATCCAAATATTTTCTTCCATTGAGTTGGCTGCATCCTCACCTTTTTGACAGAGAGTTTTGAGGCACAAAAGCATTTGATTTTGAGGTGTTCTCATTTCTGTATTTTTCCTTTTGTTGCTTGTGCTTTGGGTGTAAGGTTTAGGATGGTACCTCCTATTACAGGGTCTTGAAGATGTTTCCTTAGATTTTCTTCTAGGAGCTTTATGGTACTAGTTCTTATGTTTAGGTGTTTGATCCAATTTGAGATAATTTTTGTGTAGGGTGTTAGGTATGAGTTGTCTTTCATTCTTCTGGCTATTGATATCCAGTTCTCTCATGCCCATTTATTGAAAAAGACTGTTTTGTCCCAGTTCAGTGGATTTGGGGGCCTTGTTGAAGATCAGTTTACCATAGATTTGGTGGTCTAGCTCTGTGCTCTCAATTCAATTCCATTGGTTAATACTTCTGTCTTTGTGCCAGTACCGTGCAATTTTGACCACTGTAGCTTTATAATAAGTTTTAAAACTGGGGAGTGTTAATCCTGCCACTTCATCCTTTTTTTTTAAGTTGCTTTTAGCTATTTGGGGTCTCTTTCTCTTCCAGATGAATTAGGTAACTAGCTTTCCTAAATCTTCAAAGTAGATTGATGGAATTTTAATTGGTACTGCATTGAATCTGTAGATAATTGAATAGAATTGGCATCTTAACTACATTTAACCTTCCTATCCATGTGCATGGAATGTCTTTGCACCTATTTAGACCTTCTTTGATTTAACAATGTTATGTTGTATTGATCTATTTTTATTGAGGGTCAAATATAGGGAAAAGTAGAATTATTTTTTGGCCTTCACGGAGTAGTTGAAGCCACATGGGAAAAGTCAGAGGTGCCTGCACAAAGGTGAACAGAGTAACAGGTCAGAGTAACCAATAGGAGCCTGTTATTGGGGCAAATGGTACTGTAAGGGTAACTTATTTTCCTTTAAGGTAATAACAAAAGTCCAGGTTTGTGGTGGAGGAGCAAGGGGAGATTACTAGTAGGGCATTTGGGAAAGCAATGTAAAGCCTTTCTATTGGTTAGTTGATATCCACATCTGCCATGAAGTATCCACACTAAAATAGACAACTGGGGACAAACAGAGAAAAGGGCAGAAGGGCTTTGCTGCCTTTTTTTTAAAAGGCACAGCTATGTACTAGGCTAAAAAATTTTATGTGAAACAGAATAAGAGTAGATAAGAGAAAAACCCAGTCTGGGACATTTGAAAGAAATTAGTTTAAATGCAAAAGGATATTTATTTCTTTTGGATTCTTTACAACTTAAAAAAAAAAGTAGCTTTATTGGCTATAATTCACGTATCATACAGTTCACCCATTTAATGTCAGTAAATCTTAGTACATTCACAGAGTTGTTCCCCTGTCAGTCACCACAGTCAATTTTAGAACGTTTTCATCATCCCAAAAAGAAGTCTCCAAATCTACAGTTTTGAAAGGAATTTATTTTAAAATTTGAAGCCGTGTAGAATTGGATTAGAAATTTTAAGGATTAGTCTGAAAGCTCTGAAGTCATTTTTTCTCCCTTTAAAACACATTCTAACATCTTTAAAATGTATTTTGGCAATATTTAAATCAAGTTATTTTACCTAAGTGGTATATTTTTATGGAAAATTCACTGTTGAACTCTAAATCAGAGAAAAGTTGTTTTTCAGGTTACTTGAAAAAACACTACCACTATTCAATTACTCTAATTGCAGCAGTTAACTCAAGTTGAATTTTTAAGCATAAATGATCAGATGACAAAATGTACATTTTGCTTAAAAAATGAAGCTATTATTAAATTAATTAAAAATTCTGTAGGCAAGCTTGGGATCTGACTTTTTTTGTTCATAGGAAGAATTGGTAGGAACTTTTCCAACCATTTCTTTTTTTTTTTAGTAATGGCCTTATTTCTATTTTTCTTGTAGGTGTGTGAGCCTGTAAAATTATGTCTTCCAAGATGATCTGGTATACTTTAACTGTAGGGATTCTTCTTCCTTGTTCTTTCGCCCATCCAGGCTTTTTTACTTCAATTGGTAAGTGTTAATGCTTTTTGGTTGGTGGTGTTTTTGCATTTAAAATTTTCCATGTTTTAGTTATTTAAAAATCAGCTAAAACCAATACGGAGTATATCCCCAGAGACTGAAGCCTTGGTTAATTCTTGTCCCCTCCAAAAGCTCCTCACTCTTTTTTATTTCAATTTTTGAAATTATCTTTTTCTCACTATAAAATGATATATTTTCAGATTAGAAACTTATGAAAATATAGACAAATCTGCCAAACAATATTATCCATAAGGGGTCCACACATTATGTTGGTGCAGTAATACCTATTATTATGCATGAACAATTTAATTCATATATTTAGTTTTTTAAGTGCACAGATGCACGAATAATATATTACACATTATATAACCTACTTTTTGCATTGAAGAATCTACTTTGAACAGATGTTATTATTGATCTATCTCATAATTAAAAAAAAAATTTACAAGTATTACAAAAAGAGCGTTTTGCTCCAAGGGGGAAAAATCAGAACTATACAGAATGTTAGACCTCCCCAAGCCCTCTTCCTGCAAATATTCCTTATAGTTTGATGTATATCCTTTTATTTATTCCCATGTGCATACTTCATCTGTCTTAAATGTGATGCTTTCTTTCATCCTTTTGGCCAGTTTTATACTTGCGCAATTGCATATTGTCACAGTATAATTGTATATAATATACAAGTACTATGTATTTATGACACCTGCTTTCAGGATGTAAAATGTGTCCCCCTATCCCTTTCTAAAGAATGAAACATTGATTATTTAAATTTCAGTAGTGAAGTACCTTTTTTTGTTTGTGTAATTTTTGCTTACTGAACAAAAATTAAATTCTTAAGTAGTTACAAAAGTGGGTGGAGGAAGAAACACTGATCTTCGGAAAGTAGTGTTATTTTTGTAATTTAAAAATAAATTTGCAGATAAAAAGACCAAGCTTGCAAAATTAAGTAGGTTGAAGATTAGAAGTGGAACACATAATTAGAACATTTTCTGGCTCAATTTTTATTTATCTGATAAAAAAAAGAAAAGAAAAGTGAAAAAAAGATGCTCCTCTGCAACATATCTGATTTATGCCATTTAAATCCTTTCATGGAGTGAAGCATTCTCGATGACTGTTAAATTATTCTAAAATAATTGTGAATATTTATGAATATTTGATACCTTTCTCCTCTCCTCCTCCTAGGTCAGATGACTGATTTGATCCACATTGAGAAAGATCTGGTGACTTCTTTGAAAGACTATATTAAAGCAGAAGAGGACAAGTTAGAACAAATAAAAAAGTAAGCAAAGTGTTTTACTTATGATTCTGACTCTACCTAGATATTTTCTTTTTTTTTTTTTATTAATTAACGGAAAAAAGGAATTAACCCAACATTTAGAAATCATACCATTCCACATATGCAATCAGTAATTCTTAACATCATCACATAGATGCATGATCATCGTTTCTTAGTACATTTGCATCGGTTTAGAAGAACTAGCAACACAACCGAAAAAGATATAGAATGTTAATATACAGAAAAAAATAAAAGTAATACTAGTAAAAACAAAACAAAACAAAAACCTATAGCTCGGATGCAGCTTCATTCAGTGTTTTAACATGATTACTTTACAATTAGGTATTATTGTGCTGTCCATTTTTGAGTTTTTGTATCTAGTCCTGTTGCACAGTCTGTATCCCATCAGCTCCAATTACCCATTATCTTCCCCTGTTTCTAACTCCTGCTGAACTCTGTTACCAATGACATATTCCAGGTTTATTCTTGAATGTCGATTCACATCATTGGGACCATACAGTATTATCCATGTTATTACATGCTTCATAATTTTATCCTGTCTTAAAGCTGCATAAAATTCCATTGTATGTATATACCACAGTTTGTTTAGCCACTCGTCTGTTGATGGACATTTTGGCTGTTTCCATCTCTTTGCAATTGTAAATAACACTGCTATAAACATTGGTGTGCAAATGTCCGTTTGTGTCTTTGCCCTTAAGTCCTTTGAGTAAATGCCTAGCAATGGTATTGCTGGGTCGTATGGCAATTCTATATTCAGCTTTCTGAGGAACCGCCAAACTGCCTTCCACAGTGGTTGCACCATTTGACATTCCCACCAACAGTGGATAAGTGTGCCTCTTTCTCCGCATCCTCTCCAGCACTTGTCATTTTCTGTTTTGTTGATAATGGCCATTCTGGTGGGTGTGAGATGATATCTCATTGTGGTTTTGATTTGCATTTCTCTAATGGCCAGGGACATTGAGCATCTCTTCATGTGCCTTTTGGCCATTTGTATTTCCTCCTCTGAGAGGTGTCTGTTCAAGTCTTTTTCCCATTTTGTAATTGGGTTGGCTGTCTTTTTGTTGTTGAGTTGAACAATCTCTTTATAAATTCTGGATACTAGACCTTTATCTGATATGTCGTTTCCAAATATTGTTTCCCATTGTGTAGGCTGTCTTTCTACTTTCTTGATGAAGTTCTTTGATGCACAAAAGTGTTTAATTTGGGCGGGCCGCGGTGGCTCAGCGGGCAAGAGTGCTTGCCTGCCGTGCCGGAGGACCTCGGTTCGATTCCCGGCCCCAGCCCATGTAAAAAAACAAACAAACAAACAAAATATAATAAAACAAGAAAATGTTTAAAGATGTTTCCCTTTCTTCCTTCCATCCTTCCTTCCTTCTCTGTCTTTCCTTCCCTTCCTCCCTCTCTCTAAAAAAAAAAAAAAAAAAAAAAAGTGTTTAATTTTGAGAAGTTCCCATTTATTTATTTCCTTCTTCAGTGCTCTTGCTTTTGGTTTAAGGTCCATAAAACTGCCTCCAATTGTAAGATTCATAAGATATCTCCCTACATTTTCCTCTAACTGTTTTATGGTCTTAGACCTAATGTTTAGATCTTTGATCCATTTTGAGTTAACTTTTGTATAGGGTGTGAGAGATGGGTCTTCTTTCATTCTTTTGCATATGGATATCCAGTTCTCTAGGCACCATTTATTGAAGAGACTGTTCTGTCCCAGGTGAGTTGGCTTGATTGCCTTATCAAAGATCAAATGTCCATAGATGAGAGGGTCTATATCTGAGCACTCTATTCGATTCCATTGGTCGATATATCTATCTTTATGCCAATACCATGCTGTTTTGACCACTGTGGCTTCATAATATGCCTTAAAGTCAGGCAGTGCAAGACCCCCAGCTTCGTTGTTTTTCCTCAAGATGTTTTTAGCAATTCGGGACACGCTGCCCTTCGAGATAAATTTGCTTATTGGTTTTTCTATTTCTGAAAAATAAGTTGTTGAGATTTTGATTGGTATTGCATTGAATCTGTAAATCAATTTAGGTAGGATTGACATCTTAACTATATTTAGTCTTCCAATCCATGAACACGGTATGCCCTTCCATCTATTTAGGTCTTCTGTGATTTCTTTTAGCAGTTTTTTGTAGTTTTCTTTATATAAGTTTTTTGTCTCTTTAGTTAAGTTTATTCCTAGGTATTTTATTCTTTTAGTTGCAATTGTAAATGGGATTCGTTTCTTGATTTCCCCCTCCGCTTGTTCGTTGCTAGTGTATAGAAATGCTACAGATTTTTGAATGTTGATCTTGTAACCTGCTACTTTGCTGTACTCATTTATTAGCTCTAGTAGTTTTGTTGTGGATTTTTCCGGGTTTTCGACGTATAGTATCATATCATCTGCAAATGGTGATAGTTTTACTTCTTCCTTTCCAATTTTGATGCCTTGTATTTCTTTTTCTTGTCTAATTGCTCTGGCTAGAACCTCCAACACGATGTTGAATAATAGTGGTGATAGTGGACATCCTTGTCTTGTTCCTGATCTTAGGGGGAAAGTTTTCAATTTTTCCCCATTAAGGATGATATTAGCTGTGGGTTTTTCATATCTTCCCTCTATCATTTTAAGGAAGTTCCCTTCTGTTCCTATCCTTTGAGGTGTTTTCAACAGGAAAGGATGTTGAATCTTGTCAGATGCCTTCTCTGCATCAATTGAGATGATCATGTGATTTTTCTGCTTTGATTTGTTGATATGGTGTATTACATTAATTGATTTTCTTATGTTGAACCATCCTTGCATACCTGGGATGAATCCTGCTTGGTCATGACGTATAATTCTTTTAGTGTGTTGTTGGATACGATTTGCTAGAATTTTGTTGAGGATTTTTGCATCTATATTCATTAGAGAGATTGGTCTGTAGTTTTCTTTTTTTGTAATATCTTTGCCTGGTTTTGGTATGAGGGTGATGTTGGCTTCATAGAATGAATTAGGTAGTTTTCCCTCCGCTTCGATTTTTTTGAAGAGTTTGAGGAGAGTTGGTACTAATTCTTTCTGGAATGTTTGATAGAATTCACATGTGAAGCCGTCTGGTCCTGGACTTTTCTTTTTAGGAAGCTTTTGAATGACTAATTCAATTTCTTTACTTGTGATTGGTTTGTTGAGGTCATCTATGTCTTCTTGAGTCAAAGTTGGTTGTTCATGTCTTTCCAGGAACCCGTCCATTTCATCTAAATTGTTGTATTTATTAGTGTAAAGTTGTTCACAGTATCCTGTTATTAACTCCTTTATTTCTGTGAGGTCAGTAGTTATGTCTCCTCTTCCATTTCTGATCTTATTTATTTGCATCCTCTCTCTTCTTCTTTTTGTCAATCTTGCTAAGGGCCCATCAATCTTATTGATTTTCTCATAGAACCAACTTCTGGCCTTATTGATTTTCTCTATTGTTTTCATGTTTTCAATTTCATTTATTTCTGCTCTAATCTTTGTTATTTCCTTCCTTTTGCTTGCTTTGGGATTAGTTTGCTGTTCCTTCTCCAGTTCTTATAAGTGGACAGTTAATTCCTGCATTTTTGCCTTTTCTTCTTTTCTGATATAGGCATTTAGGGCAATAAATTTCCCTCTTAGCACTGCCTTTGCTGCGTCCCATAAGTTTTGATATGTTGTGTTTTCATTTTCATTCGCCTCGAGGTATTTGCTAATTTCTCTTGCAATTTCTTCTTTGACCCAGTCGTTGTTTAGGAGTGTGTTGTTGAGCCTCCACGTATTTGTGAATTTTCTGGCACTCCGCCTATTTTTGATTTCCAACTTCATTCCTTTATTGTCCGAGAAAGTGTTGTGTATGATTTCAATCTTTTTAAATTTGTTAAGTCTTGCTTTGTGACCCAGCATATGGTCTATCTTTGAGAATGATCCATGAGCACTTGAGAAAAAGGTGTATCCTGCTGTTGTGGGATGTAATGTCCTATAAATGTCTGTTACGTCTAGCTCATTTATAGTAATATTCAGATTCTCTATTTCTTTATTGATCCTCTGTCTAGATGTTCTGTCCATTGATGAGTCTCCAACTATTGAAGTCTCCAACTATTATGGTATATGTGTCTATTTCCCTTTTCAGTGTTTGCAGTGTATTCCTCACGTATTTTGGGGCATTCTGGTTCGGTGCGTAAATATTTATGATTGTTATGTCTTCTTGTTTAATTGTTCCTTTTATTAGTATATAGTGTCCTTCTTTGTCTCTTTTAACTGCTTTACATTTGAAGTCTAATTTGTTGGATATTAGTGTAGCCACTCCTGCTCTTTTCTGGTTGTTATTTCCTTGAAATATCTTTTCCCAACCTTTCACTTTCAACCTATGTTTATCTTTGGGTCTAAGATGTGTTTCCTGTAGACAGCATATAGAAGGATCCTGTTTTTTAATCCATTCTGCCAATCTATGTCTTTTGATTGGGGAATTCAGTCCGTTAACATTTAGTGTTATTACTGTTTGGATAATATTTTCCTCTACCATTTTGCCTTTTGTATTATATATATCATATCTGATTTTCCTTCTTTCTACACTCTTCTCCATACCTCTCTCTTCTGTCTTTTTGTATCTGACTCTAGTGCTCCCTTTAGTGTTTCTTGCAGAGCTGGTCTCTTGGTCACAAATTCTCTCAGTGACTTTTTGTCTGAGAATGTTTTAATTTCTCCCTCATTTTTTAAGGATAATTTTGCTGGATATAGGAGTCTTGGTTGGCAGGTTTTCTCTTTTAGTAATTTAAATATATCATCCCAGTGTCTTCTAGCTTCCATGGTTTCTGCTGAGAAATCTACACATAGTCTTATTGGGTTTCCCTTGTATTTGATGGATTGTTTTTCTCTTGCTGCTTTCAAGATCCTCTCTTTCTCTTTGACCTTTGACATTCTAACTAGTAAGTGTCTTGGAGAACGCCTATTTGGGTCTAATCTCTTTGGGGTGCGCTGCACTTCTTGGATCTGTAATTTTAGGTCTTTCATAAGAGTTGGGAAATTTTCAGTGATAATTTCTTCCATTAGTTTTTCTCCTCCTTTTCCCTTCTCTTCTCCTTCTGGGACACCCACAACACGTATATTTGTGCAGTTCATATTGTCCTTGAGTTCCCTGATACCCTGTTCAAATTTTTCCATTCTTTTCCCAATAGTTTCTGTTTCTTTTTGGAATTCAGATGTTCCATCCTCCAAATCACTAATTCTATCTTCTGTCTCTTTAAATCTATCATTGTAGGTATCCATTGTTTTTTCCATCTTTTCTACTTTATCCTTCACTTCCATAAGTTCTGTGATTTGTTTTTTCAGTTTTTCTATTTCTTCTTTATGTTCAGCCCATGTCCTCTTCATGTCCTCCCTCAATTTATCGATTTCATTTTTGAAGAGGTTTTCCATTTCTGTTCGTATATTCAGCATTAGTTGTCTCAGCTCTTGTATCTCATTTGAACTATTGGTTTGTTCCTTTGACTGGGCCATATTCTCAATCTTCTGAGCGTGGACAGTTATCTTCTGCTGCTGGCGTCTGGGCATTTAGTCAGATTTCCCTGGGTGTCGGACCCACCAAGGTTGTAATATTTTTGTGAAATCTCTGGGTTCTGTTTTTCTTATCCCGCCCAGTCGGTGGCGCTTTTGGCACACGTTTGTCTGCGGGTCCCACCAGTAAAAGGTGCTGTGGGTCCTTTAACTTTGGAAAACTCTCACCGTCCGGGAGGTTCGCTAGCCGAAGCGGCTTGAAAGAGTGCCAGCCAGCCCGGGGTCCGAACGCGGGGAGGGTCGCTGGCTGCCGCAGCCCGGGAAAGCGCCCATCCGAATTTTCTAGTCAGCCCGGGGCGCCAAGCATGGCGGGAGGGCACCAGCCGTAGCGGCCCGCCCGGGAGAGTGCAGGTTCCCGGGGAGTCACGGGTTTGGAAGGGCCCCTCCCCCCCGTCACCGTTCTCCGCGGCCTGGGGATTTCCAATCCAATTCTCTCAGTTGGTCCGCGGGGCCGCACGTGGTGTCGGTGCCAGCCGCCGCAGTTTGAGGGGACCGCCTGTCCAATTCTCCCAGCCGGCCTGGGAAGGGGGAAGGGAGTGACTCCGACCGCTTGCTGCCCCGCCCGGTGAAGCCCGCGCCCCTCGGCGATCTCACCGGAGTGGGTTCTCTCAGCCAGCCAGCCGCTCCAGGATGGGGTACGCTGTCTTTTTTATCTCTGTCGTGGCTTTGGGAGCTGTTCTGTATCGTTTCTACTCCCCTACTAGCTGTCCTGGAGGAGAAACTAAGATCCGCACGTCTTACTAAGCCGCCATCTTCTCCGGAAGTCAGAAATGTCTTTTTTGTGATTAGGTAGTCTGACCAACAGAAACTGTATTAAGTGAGTTTACCCCTTGCCAGCCACAGTTCTATCACAGTCCCTCTCTTTCTCCTTTTTTTTTCCTTTTTCCCCTTTAGGCTTTTGTATGCAGCACTCCTTAGTGGCTTGTGTTCTGCCCTGGCTCTCTGTGAACCTGGGTGCTGTGTCTGGATGTGCATGGAGTTCTAACTCTGCTGTGCGTGCTTCTGTAGTCTGTGTACCCCAGGGCAGGTGAAAGTTTCCAGGCTGCACCCTCTGAGCAACTCCCAAGCTATGCAGATTTGATTAGGAGGAGGAAAGAAGACTGGCAGTCTTAGATGGAGGTTTCCTACCTGATGTTTTTCCTTTTCTTCATTTCAGCGTTTGTGGAGCCCTTCTCCACTGTCTCCTGTTTTCAGAATTCTAAGCAAGTGGGATTTGACCTTTCATTCACAGAATGTTTTAGGAGATCTTTTCAAGGGATGCTTAATGTGTCATGTTAATGATGCCCCCCCCTTCAATGCTTTACTCATTAGGTTTTTCTTTGTTAAGTATGTATACTCCATTTATATGTCTTACCTGTATAGATGGGCTGAGAAGTTAGATCGGCTAACCAGTACAGCAACAAAAGATCCAGAGGGATTTGTTGGACATCCAGTAAATGCATTCAAGTTAATGAAACGTCTGAACACTGAATGGAGTGAGTTGGAGAATCTGGTCCTTAAGGATATGTCAGATGGTAAGTTTGAGAAGACTAATTAGCCAAACAATAAAAGGTGATATTACTACCAGAGGTAGAATAACACCTTATATTGATATTATAATGAGAAATTCCGTTTCCAGAACATTGATGTTCAGTGTTGTAACTGATTTATTGTTTGGATGTGTTTGATTTGGCTAGAGTTAATTTAGTCAAGTATTTTGAATTCTTTGATTATTTAAAGAAAAGATAATTTCTGCTATTGGTGACTATCATTGATGCTTTTTGCTTTGAAATCTACAACAGTGAATAGATTATTTGGCATATAGCATTGTTTCTGAGGGTAATCCTTTTCTAGTCATCCTTCAGACTTTAAAAATTAATTCATAAATCTTTATCCAACCAATTTTAAGGTGCTGGGAGTGGCTCTATAAGGAAAAGTGTTACCTGTCTTCCACCTAATATTTTGAAGCTTTTTTATCTAATATAGGCAATAAATTTAAAACTGAAGCTTCAAAGAGTAATGATGAGTAAGTCTTTTTAAGTGAACCAGTAAAATTTAATTTGGAGTTTTGAGGTGTTTCAGATATTTTAGTAATAGGTACAGGAAAGCTAAGTCTAGAGTTTAAGGAAGTAAAGGAATTATACTTTGTACATAGTAGAGGTGCAAGTATTTATTAAATGACAGAAGGTAGCAAAAAGGAAAGAGAGATTGTTAAGCCAGCTAGCTATGTATATGAAATACTCCAAGGTTGCATGCAAGAGTTTGTGAGCAGTGAAATAAACTCTAATGCACATGTTGGAACACCATGAAAAATCACTCTTAAAGGGAATTACCTGTGATTATTTCTTCTCTTATATAACACCATGTGAATATTCATAAGAAGAAAAAATATATATATATATTTTTTTGTTCTCAAGTAATGACCAGTATGACCTAAGTTTTTTTATAATGTGAACCTTGAAATATTGGCATTTTAATCTGTTGTAGTCATTCCATAATGTGTGTGTGTGTGTGCACGCATGTGTATATGTATATACACAGTTTATCTTTTTTAAAAAGAAGATTTAAGCAATTTTGTGGGTTTTGTTTTGTGAACATAAAACATACTACAGATGTCTGTAAACTTTGTGAAATTTGCCTGTACAATTCCACGTGGAGATGTGACTAGGAATTGGTCTTAAAATAAAAATTATGCTTGATTTGAACTTTTAGCCCTCTTTCAGCTAGCCTTTCATTTTTCATTTGTACATTTCCATTAACACAAAAATGCCTGACCTTTTACTGTTCAGAATACACAAAGTTGATTATAAGTAAATGAAATGGGAGAAAACTCCCATACCTAACTCTTATTTGCAAATGAAAAGACCTATATTATTAAAATTTTAAATACTTTTTGATTTTATTTTTTGGTTCCTTAAGCAGTATTTAGAATGCATTCTCCTTGAAAATTTGTTATCAACAATTGGATTTTTAAAAAATATTTTATATCAACCCTCTTTAAATTAAGATTAGGTTTTAGAAATACACAATCCTGACTGAGTGGTATATTCTTACTTAAAGAGATTTAAGCCTATTTTCATAAACTGACTTCGCTGATGATCTTAAATTTATAATTAACATCTCTTCTTCTCTTTGAAGAATTCTACCAGACTTTATACATTTACTATTACATAATGTGTGGTAATTTGAAAAATAAAACAAGCTTTATTTAAGGGTATAGATTTTACTTACAGTCTCTTATCTGAATGATTAATTTGTTGCCAATTAATGTCACTTTCCCATTGATAAATTTGTTCCTATCTGACGCTTAGTGGAAGCACTTTTTATTTGCCATGATGTTGAACTAAAAAGTCACTTATATTTGCTGATCTTTACCTGTTAATACAATATAACTTATGCAGTGATCACAGATTAGTTAAACACATTAGAAAGGTCTTGGAAAGTTTGAACAAATAGGAGTATGTCATCTCATTCAGTTGTATTTTTTTCGTGTTGAACATGTGGGAATTTCGTGGCATGGTAGAAAATTATTATGAAATAGACTTTGAAAAATCCTTGTAAAGACTCTGTATTGGAGGTCTATATGGGTCTAGAATCCTTTTTTTCTCTTTCTATTTCAAGGCTTTATCTCTAACTTAACCATTCAGAGACAGTACTTCCCTAACGATGAAGATCAGGTTGGGGCAGCTAAAGCTCTGTTGCGTCTCCAAGACACCTACAATTTGGATACAGAAACCATCTCAAAGGGTAATCTTCCAGGTAAGATGATTCTTCTAGTCAACAAAACACGTATCACCTGGCTTTTCTGTTCAGTTCATTAGGAAAATATTAATGTAAAAAAGACTTTTGTATTTTGAGACTCTTAACTATAGTTCATTCCCTTAGCTTTGCGAATAAAAGAATCCTCCTTTTCTCTAGGACTTAATAGTTGTGGTTATGCTTCTAGTTTGTTACTGTGAAAGCTTATATTTATTGTGATTAATTTAAGTAGATAATTTTAATGTATAAGAATAAGAAACAATCCTTTTTCTAAGTGTTTTTCTTCAGAACACCCATTAATACTTGACTGCTTAGTATGTTTGTGAAACTATAAGGGGATTGATAATCAAAGTTTCTATGTTCAATATTTAGAAACCAAGATTTATTGAGTATGCACAATTAGATTTTTTAAGTGTTCCACAGTGTAGAAAATCCTGCTTTCTGACTTAGTTTTGGTAAAACCCTCTTTCTTAAAGTTGCAACTGATTTTATGATCATTTACTTTTTTCAAAAATATTTTTATTGAGAAATATCCACATACATATAGTCCAACCATATTATACAATCAGCGGCTCACAATATCATCACATAGTTGTATACCATGATAATTTTTAAAACACTTGCATCACTCCAGAAAAAGAAAAAAAAAAAACTCATATATCCCATACCCGTTACCCTTCCCTCTCACTGACCCACAGTATTTCAATCTACCCAGTTTTTACCCTTTATCTCCCCCCCCAGTATTTAGTTATTTTTCATGCTCATTTCTTTTACTCATCTGTCCAAGCCCTAGATAAAAGGAGCATCAGACACAAGGTTTTCACAATCACATGGTCACATTGTAAAAGTGGTTATACAGTAGTCTTCAAGAATCAAGGCACTGGAGCACAGTTTCAGGTACTTCACTCTAGCCACTCCAATACACCATTTATATAATGCATAAGAATAACCTCTAGGATAACCTCTCGACTCTGTTTGAAATCTCTCAGCCACTGAGACTTGATTTTGTCTCATTTCTCTTTTCCTTCTTTTGATTAAGAAGGCTTTCTCATTCCCACGATGCCAGGTCCTGGCTCATCCCTAGGAGTCAGGTACCACATTGCCAGGGAGATTTACACCCCTGGGAGTCATGTCCACATAGTCGGGGAGGGCAATGAGTTCACCTGCCAAGTTGGCTTAGAGAGAGAGAGGCCACATGATCATATATTTTTGCTCTCTCTCTCACTTTATCTGATTCTGTGGCTTACTACCATTGATGTCTTCTATTATTCTCAACTGGAGAAATAAAATATTGTTTTATTTAACCTGTATCTTTATGTTGAACTTGATTTCCCAAGAGGGGCAACAGTAGGATAGGTTATATATCAAGTTGTTTTCTTGCTTGTTTCCTTTTATTTGGAAATATTATCCCATTCTAAAAATGTACAAATTTGCAAGTTTTATCTTCTTCTAATATTCTATATTATAATACTCTGATAAGATGATAACTGTTTTTTTTTAACTATCTTTTGGCTTAAAATATCAATTTATTTAATAATTATTAGCTATGTGGTATGTGCAAACCATTTTGGTTTGGTACTAGGAGCACAATAATGAAAAAGAGAGGTGTTGCCCTTCCCCATAGGGTACTTACATTGTTGTAATACAATATAGTAAATGGTTGGATGGGGGGAAATTCAGGATACTATAGAAACACATTGAAGAAAATCTAATCCCAGACTTGATAAAAAGTGTAAAAAGAGAGTTCCCTGAGGCGATGACATAAAAAATTTATATCTAGTGGACAAAGGATTAGCCAGCAGTGTGGGGGGCAATGGAAGAAGTAAGGGGATGGACAAATTCAGGCACAGGGAGCTTGTATAAAGGCCAGAGAAGAGAGTGTACCTTTTATTCAGGTAATAGGAAGCCACAGAAACTATGGCTTGATTTAGATTAAGGGGTCAGTGCATAAGATATATAGGGATAGGGGTTTGGTTTTCTAAGAGTAGTGAGGGAAGCGACTTAGAGAGGTGAAGAGAAACCATTTTTTGAAGGGCTTTGTAAGCCATGTGCAGAAGTTTGAACTGTCCTTAGCATAATGTGGAACCATTGAAAAGTTTTAGGGAAGTTACATGATTTTCAGTTTAGAAATATTCTGGCCGCAGAATGGAGATTGGATGGGGACCTTGGAACAGGGATATAGGAACCAGGCAGGAGACTGTTTCAAAAATTTAAGAGATGATAGTGACATAAACTCAGGTAAGTAGTAGATACGAAGAGAGGTAGATGGATTGCCAAGGTGTTTAGGAAATGAACTGGTAGAATTTAATGATGTACTGGACATAGGTTTCTGGCTTGGACAACTAGATGGGTTCCATTTGGTAAGATAGAAAACCAGAGAAGTAAGTTTGGTGTGTGGGGTGGGGGTGGGAGGTGGGAATGGGAATGATATATTTCATTTATTTTACTGTATTTCTTTACTTTTTTTTTTTAATTAATTAAAGAAAAAAAAGAAATTAACACAACATTTAGAAATCATTCCATTCTACATATGCAATCAGTAATTCTTAACATCATCACATAGATGCATGATCATCATTTCTTAGTACATTTGCATCGATTTAGGAAAAGAACTAGCAAAACAACAGAAAAAGATATAGAATGTTAATATAGAGAAAAAAAGACACAAACAAACAAACAAAAACTATAGCTCAGATGCAGCTTCATTCAGTGTTTTAACATAATTACATTACAATTAGATATTATTGTGCTGTCCATTTTTGAGTTTTTGTATCTAGTCCTGTTGCACAGTCTGTATCCCTTCAGCTCCAATTACCCATTTTCTTACCATTTCTAACTCCTGCTGGTCTCTGTTACCAGTGACATATTCCAAGTTTGTTCTCCAATGTCGGTTCACATCAGTGGGACCACACAGTATTTGTCCTTTAGTTTTTGGCTAGACTCACTCAGCATAATGTTCTCTAGGTCCATCCATGTTATTACATGCTTCATAAGTTTATTCTGTCTTAAAGCTGCATAATATTCCATCATATGTATATACCACAGTTTGTTTAGCCACTCGTCTGTTGATGGACATTTTGGCTGTTTCCATCTCTTTGCAATTGTAAATAATGCTGCTATAAACATTGGTGTGCAAATGTCTGTTTGTGTCTTTGCCCTTAAGTCTTTTGAGTAGATACCCAGCAATGGTATTGCTGGGTCGTATGGCAATTCTATATTCAGTTTTTGAGGAACCACCAAACCGCCTTCCACAGTGGTTGCACCATTTGACATTCCCACCAACAGTGGATAAGTGTGCCTCTTTCTCCGCATCCTCTCCAGCACTTGTCATTTTCTGTTTTGTTGATAATGGCCATTCTGGTTGGTGTGAGATGATATCTCATTATGGTTTTGATTTGCATTTCTCTAATGGCCATGTATTTCTTTTTATTTAAACTTTATCTTCCCATCAAATGATATTAAGTATTATTTAACCCTGATCTTGTTGTCTTTAATCTTAAGAAGTTCATTCTGTCCCCTGAGTACCTAGGCTTTTGTTCTAGAAAGATCAGTTGGTAAGACTTAAATGTAGAATGGCTGAAAGTAATGCACTCTGAGAAAATGTGCAGTTGTTTTTCATTGGGGCAATATTCACCCCTTCTCGTGTACTTTTTATCTCCTTACTGATTTCCCTTTTTCAAATCTCTATTTTGGAGCTAGTCTTTACCTAATTTTCCTTCCATGCAAATTTCTTGTAGGCAGTTTCCTCATAATTTCCTCAGCACATTATGTTCTATAAGTGTAAGATGTAACACTAGAATGAACCAATACCATTTTTAGTATATGTTGGGGGGAGCACCAAAGCTTTTTTGTTGCTACCAGTAAAATATCATAAATATGTTTAAAAACCCATTTGTGCCCCTTCCCTTCCTCTGCAAAGACAACACCTAGTCAGAACTTTTTGTGTATCCTTCTATCTTTTTTATACTTATATATATTTTCCATTGTATTGTTTGTGTTTTTAAATTTTCACAAAATAATATCATACTCTATGTATATTTCTGCATCTTTTTTCATTCAGTGTATTTTTAAAAATAAATTTATTCATTTTGATATGCTGATCAAATTCATCTAATTGCGGTATGGTATTTATAACATAATTCATTTATTCATTCTTCTGTGGATGGTTAGACATTTAGGTTCTGTGGATGGTTATTTCCAGTTTTTGGTTATTTTTGGTATATAAATTTAGGTTATTTCCAGTTTTGCTATATCAAGCAAGATTTCCACAAACATCTTGTATCTATGTTCTTGTGCACATGTACACAAATTTCTCTAGGGGTTAAGAAGCCATGGGTGTATGCCTCTTTAACTTTACTGATGTGACCTGATTGTTCTCCAAAGCAGATGCACTAATTTATACTCTCACCCACAGTGTATGAGAGTTTCCATTTCTTCATATCCTTGCCAAACCTTGGTTTTGTGAGATTTCAACGTCTAGTAGTTTGGGTGTGAAATGGTAGGGGGAGGGAAGGTTAAGCGTGTTTTTAATGGATTCAAAACAAAAACAATTCAGAGAAATGATTATTTTGGTGGATTTGTATTGATGCCGTGTTTCGCTTTCTCCTTGATTTGTTTAGACTATTTCTTCCTCCTTTCTGGGACTATCTTCTGGAATGTTTTGTTGATATTTTAATATAAAATCTGACCAGTTAATAGGAATTTTGGCATTAATGATTCCTTTACAGTTCATCTAGATTTTTCCATTAGTTTCAGGTGTGTTCCCAACCCTGATTTGTTCAATAGCTCCATATCTTTCAGAGATACCATGTTTTGTTTGTTTGTTTTTAGTTCTTATTAGTTTTGGTTGTGGAAAATTTCTTATGTATAAAATTCAGTTTATTTAAGATGGAAGTGGTATGTGTTCACCTCCTTGGTCGCTTGCATCACTGTCCTGGTGAGCTGATAAATTTACTGCAGCAAGCAGTAAAGCAGCAAGCAGATCTGAAGATGTCTAGAGAATCTTACCAAGTGTTCCAGTGAAATGCAAGAATTCTTGGATTAAATGTAAAGAAATAGATATTCCACATAAAATGAATTTATAAATAATTTTTCTATACGTTCATACAATATTACAGTATATATTGTATCAATAAATAAAGGACTCTTTTTGGTGTTAGTTTGCTTTTCAACTTGGATTACTATATTCAGTTTGATGCTAATGCCAGTCACCCACACCACTTCCTTTCAACCGAGGGAATTCACAACTTATTCTTTTTTCTCGTCAGATTCTATTTGTCCTTTGTACGAACATTTTTTCCGGTCACCTTCTGACTACATCACTTTCCTTATCTCATTTTTATCTTCATTTTCTTGCTTATTTACTTCTTCTTCTCAGGTTCTTTTATTTTGGACAAAAATTCCTTTCTAATGCAGTATCACTTCAATTTCATTGTCTGTTTTTAGAATTCTATTCCCAGGCAGTCTGCTTTTAATAATTTGAATAGGTTAATAGGTAAGGTGAGGAGAAGTACTTTTAAGTGTTAAAGCAGAATAGCAAATAGGTATTGAAATGGCAAAGGAGTGACTTCAGGGTTCCATCCCCTCACAGAAGGTTTAAACAACCAGCAAGATATTGTAGCGCGAAAACCAGGATTGAGGCCGCAGGCCTCCAGGAACTTTCCGCAAAATTAGAGCAGGCTGAGATTAAGGGACTGCAGCTTCGGGAAGCAAGTGATTTATTAGCTCGTGCACACAGGGCTCAGCCGAGTCACCTCGAAAGTCTGAGCCCCGAACAAAAGGCAACCTTAGCTTTTATAGACTGTACAACATGTTAAAGACAAGGTAAACAACTGGCGGATTTAAGTTGAGGATGGCCCAGGGTTTATGGACTGGCCATAATATCTTATCTTTGAGGGTCCCCCACCCTGGGAATATCTTATCTTGCCTATGTGCATTTTCCCCAGTTCCTGAAGACTAGGAGAGGGGGTTTCAGAATTTTCCAAAGAGAGCACAGCTAAATCAGAAAGGGGGGAGGCCTGCCTACTACAATATGACAGAGACATCTTTCTCAGAGCACAAAAAAATTGTTAAAGGACTGCAGTAACAGGGTGTGCATTGAATAAAAAAAAAGGCCGCTTAAAAGTGGTAGGATCATGTGACGTTCTGGCTGGCTTTCCCCCACCCCTCCCTGACTCGACATATAGCCAGCCTGCTCTCCCAGTGCAGTTCCACGGTCCTGGTTCCAGAGGGAGCAGAGTGACCCTCATGCACATACTAAGAGCATATATGTCTGACCCATTTGCCTGGTGGTGGCCTGAGGTACTCACTGTCCCAGAAGGTGCCCTTTGTGTAGAAGGTGGCACATGGAGCTCTCCTATAGAACTCTGTAGAAGAAAAGACAAGTGGCTGCCTGGGGCAAGAGATTGCTGGCCTTAGAACATACAGTACGGTGCCCAGGTCTTCAAGGAAGTAAGAAACTGTTTCCTAGGGAAGAAGGGACATTCATATCCCTGTAAATGGATGAATTCCTAGAGGCAAACTCATACCCAGGACTAGATGAAAAGCCTGCACAGAAGGAATAAGGGTGGCCTTTCCTCTCTGGCCTGGAGCTATTTTCTAAACTCATTATATGCATAATAAGCTCTGAAGGTGAGCAGTCTGCCCAGGTCAGTCTGCAAAGAGAGGAAAGGGTCTTTTTTTCTTTCTTTTTAAGATTAGCTCTTTGAATTTATGGAAAGCTCTGTCATAAAGCTAGCTCATGCAGCTTAAGGAACAAACATCTCAGGCTCTAAATTCCAGCAATAACATACTAAGATATCAAAATGTCAGGCTTCAATAAAGTATATAAAGAAACAGTAAATGATGGCCCAGGCAAAGGAGATGATTAAAGCATTAGACATAAACAATGAAGAAGATCAGATCTGGGACATACCAGACAAAGAATTTATACAAATAGTCCTAAATGTGCTCAAAGAGCTACAAGAAACAAGGACAAAGAACTAAAAAGGAATCAGGAAAACGATAGATGAACACAAAGACTATCAGTAGAGAAATGGAAGTTATGAAAAGGAACCAAACAGAGCTGAAGACCGCAGTGACAGAAATAAATTCCATAGAAGGATTCAACAGCAGGTTGGAGCTGGCAGGAGAAGGAATCAGAGAACTTGAAGATTAAACTATGCCAGTTGTCTAGTCTGAGGAACAGAAGGAGAAGGAATGAAGAAATATGAACAGGGCCCGATGAATCTGTGGGATCCGTCAAGTGTACCAATATGTGCCTTGTGAGAGCCCCAGTGTGAAGAAACGAGAAGGTGGAGAGAATATTAAAAAAAATAATGGCTGACAACTTCCTGCATTTAATGAAAGATGTGAATATACACATCCAACACTCTCAACAAACTCCAAGCAGGGTAAACCCACGTAGACCCAAACCATACCATATTATAATCGAACTCTCTAATACCAAAGATAAAGAGAAAATTCTGAAAGCTGCAAGAGAGAACTTATACAAGGGAACCTCATAAGAGTTAAGTGCCAAAGTCACATCAGAAACAGTGGAGGCATGAAGGCAGTGGGATGACTTTAAAGTACTGGAAACAAAAAATTGCATACCAAGAATTCTATGTTCAGCAAAACTATCTTTCAAAATTAAGGGAAAGATTATGGTACTCCCAGATTAACCAAAGCTGAGCAAATTTGTTGCCACTAGACCAGCCCTAAAAGAGATGCTAAAGAAAGTTCTTCACATTGAAAGGAAAGGACAATAGGTGAACGCTGCATGAAGAAATAAAGATCTCCAGTAAGAATAATGATAAAGGGTAAATATAAATGCCAGTACTTGTGCTTTTAATCTTAACTCTGGTTTTTAACTTTCTATACCATCTAAAAGGTAAATGCGTAAAATATGAGAGAGAAATGGTTTCGGATTCAGAATGTATAAACATGTAGTTTATAATTAAGAACTACGTGAAGGTGGGGGTAAGGAGGAATATAGGAACATGATTTGTATATATTGTTGAGATTATCAATGCAAATGTTGTTAAATAACTGAGATGTTAACTCTAAGCCCCATGGTAACTACAAAGACTGTATCAGAGAGTATGTAAGCTCATAGAAACAGAAACAGAGTATAGGTTGCCATGGTGGTAGTAGGGGGAATAGAGAGTTTTGTATAATGGATGTAGAGTTTCAGTTTGTAGGGGATGGGAAGGTTTTAGTTTAGAAGGTGGTAAGGGTACCCCAACATAGTGAATGTGATTAATCCCACTGAATTGTTTGCTTGGGAGTGGTTAAGCTGGGAAAGTTTCTGTTGTATATATGTTCCCAGAATAAAAAAAAAAAAAAAAAGCAACTAAAGACATAGTGTCAATTAAAATTAATACATGATCCTGGATGCACATTAACAAGTGAGGAGAGAAGGCTCAACAAGGCATTATTCAGACATGAAAAATTAAAGTATAGTCTGTAACCTTTAATATCAATGTTAAATTTCTTGAATTTGATGACTGCACTTAAGGTGGTGTGCCAGTTTAAAACTATTATGTACCCCAGTAAAGCCATGTTTTAATCCTGATCCAGTTACTTGAGGGGGCAGCTGTTTCTTTGAATCCTGATTCAATATTGTAGGGTGGAAACTTTTAATTAGATTATCCCCATGGAGATGTGACATGCTCAGTTGTGGGTGTGGGCTTTTGATTAGAGGGAGATGTGACTCCACCCATTCAAGGTGTGTCTTGATTAGTTTACTAGCATCCTTTCAAAGGGGAAATACTTTGGAGAAACCTCAGGCACAGATGCTTGGAGAACATTGCTTCAGAGCTGATAGAGAAATGGATGTTTGGAGATGCTTGGAGTGTTGACAAACAGAGCAGATGACTAGACATAGGTGATAGACATCACCATGTGCCTTCCCATGAGGTGCTAAGCAAACCAGAACCCAGAGGAGCTAAGTGAAGGCCCATAGATGCTTAGAGGGGAAACCACTGGCATCAGAAGCTGGAAGCAGTGGAACTGGGAACATGCATCAGCAGATGCCAGGGATGTGCCTTCCCAGCTGATAGAGATGTTCCAGATGGCATCAGCCTTTCTTGAGTGAAGGTAACCTCTTGTTGATGCCTTAATTTGGACATTTTCATGGCCTTAGAACTGTAAACCTGAACTTAATAATAAATTCCCTTTTTAAAAACCATTCCATTTCTGGTATATTGCATTCTGGCAGCTTTAACAAATCAAAATAGGTGGTTATAAAAATGAATATCCATGTTCTTAGGAAATGTACATGGCAGTTATAACTGTACAAGGAGCATAAGTGTTCAGAAAATGGATTGGTAAACAGATAGATGGATTCCTAGCTAGTTAGGTGTTCTAGTTTGCTAGCTGCTGAAATGCAATATACCAAAACAAAACAGCTTTTAAAAAGGGGAATTTAATAAGTTGCTAGTTTATAGTTCCAAGGCCGAAAAAATGTCCCAATTAAAATAAGTCTATAGAAATGTCCAATCTAAGGCATCCAGGAAAAGATACTTGGTTCAAGAAGGCTGATGAAGTTCAGGGTTTCTCTCTTAAGTGAGTAGGCACATGGCATATACAGTCAGAGTTTCTCTGTCATCTGGAAAGGCACATGGTAAACTCAGTCAGGGTTCTTCTCTCATCTGGAAGGGCACATGGCGAACACGGCGTCATCTGCTAGCTTTCTGTCCTGGCTTCCTGTTTCATGAAGTTCCCCAGGAGGCGTTTTCCTTCTTCATCTTCAAAGGTCGCTGGTTGGTGGACTTCTCCTTCTCATGGCTGTGTCATTCTGCTCTGCTCTCTCTGAATCTAGTTCATTCTCCAAAATGTTTCCTCTTTTATAGGACTCCAGGAACTAATAGGGACCCCCCCAAATGGGTAGAGACATGTCGTCACCTAATCCAGCTTAACAACCACTCTTGATTAAATCAAACCTCCAGGGAGATGATCTGATTACAATTTCAAACATACAGTATTGAATAGGGATTATTCTGCCATTACAAGATGGGATTTAGATTAAAGCATGGCTTTTCTAGGGGATATACATCCTTTCAAACCAGCACATTCCACCCTCTGGACCCTAAAAAAGATACGTTTTTTCCATATACAAAAATACATTAATTCCATCACAATATCAGAGAACCTTAAACCATTTCAGTAGCAATACAAATGAAATGCAAAATTAGAGACAGTACAAACTCCTATCAAAGTTAGTAGTTACAGGCATGGTCTGTTCTAAAGCAAAGTTCTCGTATGGCTCTGGACCTATAAAACCTCAAAACAAGTTATTTGCTGCCAACATACAAAGGAGGAGTATTCATAGAATACATATACCCATTTCCACAGGGAGAAAGAAACACAGGGCTCACCAGACCCAAGCAGTTTTGAAAACCTGCAGGGCAGAGTCCATTAGATTTCAAAGTCTGAGAATCATTCATCTTCAGAGCTTTAGAAAGCAGCAGTTCCACCCTTTCCAAAGGCCTACACAGAGGCCTGCATCTCTCTGAATGCATCCTTGGGGAACATTGGGGAGACCACCTTTTACTCAGCTCCACCCTCTCTAGCATTGGGGCTGTACCCGGGCTGTCTGCCATTTCCGGGGCACACGCTCAACCCCACTCTGGTACCAAGATGTATTAGTTAGTGTTCTCTAGAGAAACAGAATCAGCAGGGAACACTAGCAAATATAAAATTTATAAAACTGTCTCACGTAACTGCGGGAACACAGAGTCCAAAATCTGCAGGAGCAGGCTGTGAAGGTGATGATTCTGATGGAGGGTCTGGACAAACTCCACAGGAGAGGCTCACCAGCTGAAGCAGGAAGAGAGCCAGTCTCTTCTGAATCCTCCTTAAAAGGCTTCCAGTGATTAGACTGAGCATCACTCATTGCAGAAGATACTCTCCTTGGCTGATTACAAATGGAAGCAGCTGTGGATGCATGTGGATCATGATTTAATTCTAGGAAATGTCCTCATTGCAACAGACAGACCAGCACTTGCCCAACCAGACAAACCAACAGGTACCACCACCTGGCCAAGTTGACACATGAACCTGGCCATGACACTAAGTAACTAGAATAATACAATAAAAGTGGCAAAATGTTAATATTGGTGTATGTTGGCATCTGGGGGTATAAGGATATGTTGTAGTGCTCTGTATGAGGTTTGTATTATTTTTATAACTGTCCTGTAAGTTTGAAACTATTTCAAAGTTAAAAGTCTAAAAAATTATCAGTAATTATTCAACAGTTACTCAAGGCAAACCATTTTTCATCTTTAACTTCATCCACTCTTTTTTCCATGTTACTTTGAAATAAATTGTAGATATAATTTTATCAGAAATAATAAAAGCAGAAAGGCTCAAGATCCTCTACTGTCTCCATCATGTAGTCAGATAACATTGCCAGAATATCAGGTTATGTAAAAAATATTACTGGTTGGATCTATTTTTATTTAATTAATGCCATGTTTTTCTTTTGTGCGTTTTGCATGTTTCTGAGAGAAACATTCACAATTACTACATTGTGAGTTCATCTTAGGACTATACACCAATTGTAATAATTTAACAATAAAAGGAGAATAAAAATAATATTTCTTTGGTTTCTGGGATTACATCATGTTATACCATTAATACATTAATTAGTTTCTTGGTATCTTTTCCTAGAGTGGGCGGTGGGGTAGAACATTATTTAAGGGAGAAGCATCAATACATAGATCTTCATCTTCATCTTGCAAACCTTTTTAAGGAATGTACTGATATAATCACTTTCTAGCCAGAGGTGACTTAAGGGGGGCCAACATCAGTGAATTAAGGTGGTGGTATGATTTGATTATATGATTGTATTGGATCTTGTGATCTTTCCAATGCATACATCTCCATGCTAAGATTCTGCTTGGTCCTCAAATTTAACAGGTGACAAACAGCGAATGTTTGATCACTAACAAAATTTCCTCATGACCTGATCTTTTTTTTAAAAAAAAGTTTTTTATTGTAAACTATGACATATATACAAAGCAAAGAAAGCAAAAAGCAATGATTTTCAAAGCATATTTCAGCAAGTAATTACAGAACAGATATCAGAGTTTGTCATGTGCTACTATTCTACCATCTCAGGTTTTTCCTTCTAGTTGTTCCTAAACACTGGAAGCTAGAAGGAATATTAATATGGTGATTCAGCAGTCATACTTGTTTGCCAAATCCTATTCTTTGTTATACCACCTCCTTCTCCTTTAATCCTTCTCCTAGTCTATAGGGATCTTTGGGCAATGTCTTTTCTGACTTTTTCATGTTGAGAAGGGGTGTCAATACTAAAGTATAGGGGGATGTAGTTAGTAATCTTGGAGAGGCTGGCCCCTGTGGGTTTCAGGATTTATCTGACCTAGGAACCCTCCAGGAATTATAGGTCCCAGGAAAGCAAATTTAGTGCATGAAACCCTTATAGATTCTCAGTTTGAGCCCTAGGCGTTCTCAAGAGTCAACAGGAGTGATATTGGTTGGGGTTTTGTAAACTATGGCAATCAGCACTAACTGACTGAAGCTTGCATAAGAGTAGTCTCCAGAATAGCCTCTCGACTCTATCTGATCTCTCTTGGCCACTGAGGCCTTATTTTATTACACTTTTTGCCACCCCCCACCCCAACACATACACACTTGATCTGGAAGGTGTCAATCCCACAGTGCCAGGACCAGACTGATCCCCAGGAGCTATGTCCCACATCACTAGAGAGACCATTACCCCTGAATATCATGTCCCTTGTAGCAGGGAGGGCAATGACTTTCCTTGCAGTGTTGGGCCTAGCGAGAGAGTGGCCACATCTGATCAACAGTGAGGTTTCCTGGAAACACCTCCTAGGCCTCGCCATGGGCAGTCTTAGCGTCTTCTCCTTCAGAAATAAGTTTCATAAGGGCACACCTCAAAATGAAGGGCCTGGCCCATTTTCCTGAGAGTCCCCAGTGGTTGAGAGGGCACCTGGGCTTCTCAAATGGGAAAGTTCAGTAGTTCCATATATAAATATATATTTCTTCCTTCAGATCCTCAAGGGCCCCACCAACACCCCTCAGTTATCAGCCCACCACAATCTGAGCGTATTCCATCATTGCACCAAGCTACACAAAACTGCAAGGCCTCATTCCCACTCTGGACCCTAGAAGCCTGGGTTGCTCAAATAAACTATCCAGATAGGTTGATTTAGATCATGTGTTACAGAAAATCTGAGTTCTAGACATACTAAATCTCTCTGCCTGTGGTCCCATACAGTAGATGAAGGTCTAGAGTACCTTCCCTATCATTTTTTACCCTTTATTCTGATTTATCTTAGACCCAACCAGATTGACTTCATTTTTAACTCTAATTGAGGCCTGATCTCCCCTTCAGTTACTTTAACTCTTACTATATATAGCTATGCGAACCTTCAGACCCACAACCCTCTATCTCTGGGTTCCAGGAGTCACAGAGTTCTCAAAGTCCCTATATACATATATAGCTCAGTGTCTCACATTCAGAAATGCATTTACAGTTTCAGACTAAGTTGCTGCTATAAGGCTTACAATCTAGGCTCCAATTTTCTTACAAGTATTTTCTGAAAGAAACCTTAGCATATTTGCTTTTTGTTTCTGGCTTATTCTGCATAATACATTGTCCCCAAACCTACAACCTCCAGATGGGTCCCTGGACCAGATAAGACAGGAAATGCCGACGGGCCAGTCAGCCTTTCCAGAACATCAACTAGTTCTATCCCTCTATCCCATATTATCAATAGCCCCTTCCAACTTGAAAAAGTTAGAATGGGCATAGGGCAAATGCCCCTAAAGAGTGGGAGAAAGATCAAAAGTGATGGTGGAGTTACACAGAGAAGGTCAGGTTTAACAAATGGTTATGAGTGCTGAATCATTAGACTGAAGTTTCTTTTAGTCTTCATAACCTTAGAGCTGCTGGAAATAAAAACTTAAAATTGTGGAGTTGTAAACCATACCAACCTCTGAAATCTGTTGTAGAACTCATTGTTGTGATATGCTTTGAAATTCCCTGCTTTTTTTGTATATATGTTATTTTTCACAAAAAGTATAGAAAAATAAAAATCAATAAATAAAAACCAAAAACCAACAAACATATCCTTGAGTTCTTAGCTATACTTTGTTTGGCTTGGGAATCTTTGTGATTCCCAATCTAAAGTCTCATGTGTTTTCAATCTGGAAAATTCTCTGCCATTGTCTCTTTAAATAGTAGTGCCTCTCCCATATTCTCTTTATTCTTTTGGAACTTCCTAGTAAGTATAATTGACCTTTTTTTCAATTCCTTGATTTTAACCAGCACTTCATATTTATCTCTGTTCTCTGCTGCATTCTTGGTAGTTTATTCAGCTTTCTCTTTTAGGCGTATTATTCTCTTGTTAGATGTGTCTAACCTACTGTTTAACTTGTCCAAAAAGTTTGGTTTTTTTTCTGTCACTGCTTTTTTTAGGGGCCAAGATGCCCAATGAGGTTTTCTTTTTTTTTGTTGTTGTTCCTTCCTGTTTTTAAAAGTTAGTTTTAACTTTTTTAAATTGTAAGCTTTTCATTTTGAACTACTTTCAAACTTATAGGATACTTGCAAAAATAATACAGAACCCATACAGAGAACTCCAGCATATCACTTATCCAGTGTATCACCCCCACATACACCAATTTAATAATTTTGCCACATTTGCCATATCATTTTATCTATATGTCTTTCCATCTTTCTTATCTATCAAGCTGTCTACCTATCTGCTTTTTGAACATTTGAGAGAATGTTGTGTACATTGTGCTCCTCACACACATAATACTTCCATAATATTTCCTCAGAGCAAAGATTCTCCATTATATGACCATGATATCTGCAGTTATCAAGTTCAAGAAATTTAAAATTGATATAAAGGTTGTACTCTATATTCCAGTTATTTCTTATGTCTCAGAAATGTTCTTTTGAGCCATTTATCCTCCATTATTAGACTCTGACCAGGGTCATATCCTGCAGTTAATTTTCATTAGCTCTTCAGCTGCACTTTCTTTCTTTAGTTTTTTTTCATTTATGGAAGCAAAAATACAACATGAACTTTCCCATCTCAACCACTTCCAAGCATAGCATTCCTTGAGCTTAATCACATTCACAATGTTATGCTACCGTCACCACCATCCATTACCAGAACTTTAAAATCACCTCAGACAGAAACCCTTTACCATACCCTGGTAACCTATATTCTACTTTCTGTCTCTGTGAGTTTGCTTGAACTCCCATATTTTCTTTGTGGTTACCATCAGGGCTTAAATTTAACATCTCAAATCTGTAACAATCTCATTTGCTTTGGTACCAATTTAACTTCAGTAGCATATACAAGCTATCTTCCTGTACCCTTCCTACCTATCTTTATGCAGTTCTTGTCATAAATTACATATTTATACATTAAGTTCAAACCATTGATTAATCCCTTTTTACGCATTTGCCTCTTAGATCCTGAAGAAAGTTTAAAAAAAGGAGTTACAAACAAAAATACAGTAGTACTGGCAATTATATTTACCTATGTTATTAATTTTACTTGAGACCTTTACCTTCTTCCTGCAGCTTTGATCTATTTTCTAGTGTCCTTTCCTTTCAACCTGAAAAATTTCCTTTATTTAGCATGTCTAGTAATGTTAAAAATGGGTGAGCTTTATGGTATGTAATGCTGTTTGAAAAGCCAGTTGATGGGTTTGCCTTTCTTACTGTACGTTCATGTCTTGCCAAGATTGTTGGCTAGGAGTAACATCTCATATGATGATTACTGCTGTGTTAGCCAATAGCATATTTCAACTTAATTGATGCTTCCTTTTGGTATGAGGACTGATAATTTAAAAGTTTTGGATTCTCTGTATCCCATGCCCCCTATTACCACCTGTGTGATTCTTGACATATTACTTTACCCTGTAGATTGTTCTTTGTTTATAAAATAGGATATCTGCCTCTCCTACCTCAGGAATGTCATGACATTTAAATGAAAGTGAGATAGTATTGAAAATTGTATAGTCCTAATATATGGAAAGTGATATTAAGATGGCTAAAGTTCTCTTATTTTCTTTTCATAGGAGTAAAACACAAATCTTTTCTAACAGTTGAGGACTGCTTTGAGTTGGGCAAAGTGGCCTATACAGAAGGAGATTATTATCATACTGAACTGTGGATGGAACAAGCTCTAAGGCAGCTGGATGAAGGCGAAGTTTCAACCATTGAAAAAGTGTCTGTTCTAGATTATTTGAGCTATGCTGTATACCAGCAGGGAGATCTGGATAAGGCACTTTTGCTCACAAAGAAGCTTCTTGAACTTGGTATGTTAATTGGGCCTAATGTAAAGCTACATATGTGTTGAGGGATGTGTGTGTGTGTGTGTATTTATATAGTCATATAGTTTTGGTACTTTTTATTTGTTAGAAATCAAGACCTTCATGTGTCAGACATATTTCATCCTTTCTGTTTATCCTCAGTGTAAATGGCAATTGATTTCTCTTAGTAGAACTACAACAGTTGTAAATGCTGCCTGTTTTTCTGTGCCCTATACTTTATGAATTTAGGACCATAACCTAGTTAACTCACTCAAAAATGTTTATTTATGGTGTTGCCATATTAAATGTTAGCCACTTTCCTTTGGAAGGGTGTTGGGAGGTTTATTTCATCTTCAAAAATAAAGTGATTTGAAGTAAATGAAATAAAAATATATTTGAATGTATGTGGTCGTTTGAAGCTGTATGTACTCCAGCAAAACTTGTTCTTAAATTTAATCCTGTGGCTGTGAGCCCACTGTAAGTAGAACCTTTTGATGAGGTTACTTTAGTTAAGGTATGGCCCACCCCAGTCAGGATGGATCTTTATTCTACTACTGGAGTCCTTTATAAGTGGTATGAAATTCAGACAGAGAGAAAGCTACAGGAGGCAAGAAGCTGAACCTGGCAGACAAAGAAGAGACCAGAAGATACGGTCATGAGCTTTGCCATGTGACAAAGTAAGGACCTCATGATCACCAGTAACCAGCCCCAGGAATACCACTTTCTTTGAGAAGAAAGCATTGCCTTGAGGCTTCCCTGATTTGGACTTTATTTTAGCCTTAAAACTAAGCAAATGAATTCCCATTGTTTAAGCTGAACCATTCGTTGCCTTGGTATTTGCTAGAACCAACCAGGAAACCAAAACACTCTCATATATGTGAGACATGTTTGGATGAATAAATAAATTGGAATATTTCTTTTTTTATTTTAGTAGTTTCTGTGATTTTCCCTCCAATTTAAAAAGTACTATGTATTCATTGTAGAAAATCTTCAAAAATAGAAAAAGATATAGAAGAGTTATCCATAAGTTAATCACCCATATATCCATAGTTAATTACTTTTTGTTTCCTTGCAATATATGATCCCCCATCCATCCATCCACACAGAGACTTTTTCCTTTCTTTTGCAAAATTAAGCTAGTACTGTTTATCATAATATATACTGTGAGCAGTTTCCCAAAAGCAAGAAATACTTTATAAATCTAGGGCTAGAATTCCTCAACACTGAAGTTAATGTCACAAGTAAAGTTTCTATGCTCTGATCTTTTGTCTTTTTATTTGTGCATGTCTATGTTTTTATTTTTCCCCAGATGGGTTAAGCGGCTCTCTTTTCTCCTACTAAAAGTAGCTAAAAAATTATGACTAGCAATTTGGAGGAAGTTAGTGGATTCTGTCCTTTTTGAAAATTACATCTTTAGTTTTCCTTCTCACTTATAAATTTGGGACTGAAATCTATTCAGTCCTTAGAAGTATGCTTCTGTTCTGCATTTGTGATGGATTTGTGGTAAACGTTGCTTTTGAACTATATATTCCCTGTCTTCCCCCTGGTGATTTCTTTTTCAGTCTCAGAGAAATCTTTTTCATTGCTAAAAAAAGTAGGATGACTAAGAATTTAGATTTCATTTGACATCAAATTGAACACAGTTCCTTTGTCTGATTTAGTAACTTCTTGAAATTGAAGCAGTAATCACCACCTTGAAATAAGTTCTCAGAACTGTTTTTATTTAGGGTGTGCTTCTTAGTTTGCCAGAGCTGCTATCACAAATATCATACAATGGGTTGCCTTAAACAATGGATGTTTATTGCCTCATGGTTTTAAGCCTAGAAGTCCAAAATCTAGATATTAGTAAAGCTTGCCTTCTTCCTGAAGACTGTAGCATTCTTGTGCTGTCATGAGTCCTAGGAGTTCATAAACTTTCTGTCAAAAGGTAGATGTCTTTCCTCTCCTTTCTAGCTTCTGTGACTTCCCAGTTCTTTGGAGGCCTCCAGTAATCTGAATTAAAACCCACCATCATTCAGTTGGGCCACACCTGAAGTAAAAATAACATCTTCAAGAGGCCCTCTTTTCCATAGTTTAACATCAACAGGAATGTGAATTAAGATTAAAAGCATGTGAATGTTGGGGTACGTAATCCAATCTACACAGTGACTGCATATTCTCATTTACCTGGACCAGTACTGGTTTGCACCTGTTGTTTTCATATGGTTTTATTAGTTCCCCTTTCACTCTCATAAGCATGCTCATTTGGAAGATAAATTATATGGCCTCCTGTTTTTATATTACTGTATTGCGATGCTTGAATGACTGTAACCTTACCAGTAGACATGTTTTCTTTCTCTTCTGATAGATCCTGAACATCAGAGAGCTAATGGTAACTTAAAATATTTTGAGTATATAATGACTAAAGAAAAAGATGTCAATAAGTCTACTTCACATGACCAATCAGACCACAAGGTCACACTGAAAAAAAAAGGTGTTGCCGCGGATTACCTGCCAGAGAGACAGAAGTACGAAATGCTCTGCCGTGGGGAGGGTATCAAAATGGTAAAGTGGAAAAGCCAATTGCATGTGTGTGAACGTTGTGTGTGTGAATGTGTTTGTATGTAGTTCCATAAAGAGTTAGAGTTCATTTTTATTTAAGCCTATGTGATAAAAATCTGAATGATTACATATATAGTGAAATACTGCTGTATGCCACATCACTTCACTGTAGGAGTCATGCTTAATATGCTGCAACTGTTAGTAAAATAGCTTTAAAATAAAGGTTGTGAAACAAACCATGGCAGGCATTTTTAGTAATATTCCTCGTTTCACAGGTCAAAAGAGGCTTATTTTCTAGCATGAAGCTTTAAATATGCTAAAGGGAAGTGATTTTTTTCCTTGCACCTTAATGCATAAAGAGTTCAGCATTCATAAATAGAAATACTATTTTAACGCATCCTATGAGACCTAATGGTTTCATCTGTACAATAATCCTGATCAGCCTTGATAAGCTTACTTAGTAAAATGTTTTTACTCTAAGAAAATATTCAAAATGAGAAAGACTTTCAGTAGAATGTGGCTTTGATATTCATTCTCTAAAATACCTAAATATGTCTATAAATACCCCTTTACTTAGTTTATATTTATGTATGTATAACAATACCAATTCTTCAGGATGTTAATAGAGAGTAGGCACACACATAAAAAGTTCTATGGTCAAATAAGTTTGGGAAACACTTAAACAAAGTTGGACAGTAAGTTTTTGTTTATCTTTAGGACTTCTCAGAATGTTTTTATGATAATGTACATTATGGATATGATATACATTGTTTCTAACATTAACTGGTAATGGAAATCTTTTTGAAGGAATATCATGTGGGACCAGTGTTTACTTGATTGCAGCCATATATAGAAGGAGTTAGTGAATTTATGGAGTAAAAACTTGAAAGCCTAAACATTTGCATAGTGTTTAACTCTTTTTCTTTATTACCAATAAACTTAAGCAGAGCTTTTATATTTTGACTTTGATGACTGTTGACAGCCTAATGTCTAATAGTAAATAAGCAGATTGATTATTTCTATGTTGACACTTTTGATAGCTATGCTCACAGGGTCCTGGGAGGATATGCTTGCTTTTGCTTTGGAAGCTAATGAGTAAAATACATACAAGATAATAACACTTTGTTAGACTCAAGTTTTAAAAATTTTGTCTGTAAATATTTCAATATGTGTCTTTTAAAGATAAGTACTCAAAAAATAACCTTAATGCTATTATCATACCTACAAAATTCATATTTTTATTGTCATCAAATATCTAGTTAATATTCAAATTTCCAGTAGTAAGCATTTTTTTTTACTGCCCTTCTGAACTCTTAAAAGAGTAACTGTCTGTTAAATAAAACTGTAAGTACATAACAGAAGTCTGCTAATTTTCTGATTTGTTGATGTGACACATGATCGAGGGACCATCTTTTTTCTTAGAATGGTTAAATTAATTTTATGATGGTATAAAAGTCTTCTATTATATAAAGACTTGGATTTAACTCTAGGTAAATAAAGTACATGGGAGATAAACATAGATCATTATTTGTTTTATTAAAACAAAAACTAATATTATTACTACTTTGTAGATGTTTTAATTGAGAAAAGAATCACCTTTGAAATAATTTATTTAGTAAATACACAGATGATTGAAAAGAACATTTCTTTGTTTTACTGACTGATTTATTTGTGTACTTCCTAATAAAAGATTTGCTGTCTTTGTTTAATAATGTTTTTTCTGAGCTGCCCTTTTTTTGGGGGGAGGGGGGTGGTGCATGGTCTGGGAATTGAACCCGGGTTCCCTGCATGGAAGGCGAGCATACTATGCGCTACCCATTTTGATATTTGCATTTAAAAATCCTTAAAACTTTTTGTCATAAGCATTAACTGAAAGGTATTTAGGTAAATCTGGTTAATTTTTTTTTCTCCTTCTAGGAATTTTGTCTTTCTGGGTGCTTCTCAGTTACTTTGTGAAGTTGGGAGCAGTGCTAGACATTCATTTCATAATTCCAAAATTTTGTTGTTTCTTTAATACTTATAACACTTATAACTTTAGTTTGGTAAGAGAAGGTGTAAAAAATAAACCCCACTTTTTTTTCTTACTTAGGCCTTCCATTTTTCCTCCAGAAAATATCCCCTAGTAATTTACAGAGTACTGTTTTCATTTGTATGTCCTTCCACATCCTTCCATGTATATGCAAACATGATTATTGTTTCTTATTGCATAAGATCAAGTATTAAAACTATTATCAGTCTAATATTTCCATCATTTTTCTTAACTTTATGCTTAGACTCCTCGGAGACAGAAAAAACTCTTTTGCCGCTACCATGATGGAAACCGGAATCCTAAATTTATTTTGGCTCCAGCCAAACAGGAGGATGAGTGGGACAAGCCTCGTATTATTCGCTTCCATGATATTATTTCTGATGCAGAAATTGAAATTGTCAAAGATCTAGCAAAACCACGGGTAAATAACTTTTTTCTTTTTTTTCCTCCTCAGTTTAACATATCAGTTTTTCCTTTGCAAGATTACAGAAATGACCAATACAGCAGTAACTCCACAGATAGTTTTAGATATTGTTTCTTTGACATGGTGGAGTTGTTACTAAGCTCTATTTATGCCAATTTTTTTCTCAGTTAGTTATCACACAGTAAGGACCCTGTCCTGCAATTGGGTTTTAAGCACTTGATTGTGAAAATCATAAATGAGATTTTTATTTACACTTAAAAAATTTGTGTTTCAAGCATCTTCTTGCAAATTGTTTCTTATATTTTATAGTCTTTTAAAATCTCAGAGACTAATCAGAGCCCAGTCTTTTCATGTAGTCTGTATTTTTACCTGAATGAATACTTGAAATGTTTTTATGCCCAGGTAGACTTGGGTACACACATTATGCTATTTTGCAACAGTGACATCACATTCATCCTAAGAAAATAATTAATGTAAACACAATTCTATAAACTTAGTGCTTAGCATAGAAATTCCTCTTCTGTGAGAACATTGAAAGCCTACCCATTATGTTCTTTTCTTTTTCTGCCAGCCTCTTAAAACATATTTGGCCTATTTTCCCTCCCTTAGTTTGTTATTTTGAAATAATTCAAACTTAGAAGATAATTAAAAAAAGTGGTAATACAAAAGCCATACGTATTTATTTGGTCTTATAATAGAATACAAATTGTATTTATGCTGAATAAACATGCAGCATATTATTTGTTCTCTTATTACCCAGGCGTTGGCCAGCTTTTTCTTGTAAAAGCCTAAATTATAAATTTTTTTTTTTAGGATTTCAGGACATATGGTCTCTGTCACAATTATTCATCTCTGTTGTTGTAGTGCAAAAGCAGCCATGTATAATAGGTAAATGAATGGATATGGCTATATTCCAATAAAACTTTATTTACAAAAATAGGCAGCAGACCAAATTTGGCCTATGGGGCACAGTTTGCTGACCCTTGTTATATCATAAAGGTTGAGTTATATGGATAGCTAAACTGCAAAATAAAGTTAAAGCAAGAATTTTTATTGTGTTCTTACTTTTCCAAGTTGATCCTTTTTGATTTTTACTAAACAAAAATTACATTATTAATGGAAAAGATTGATCTAATATGTATGAGTGCTGTTCAAGGGAATTCTTACAAATCTTATGCCCAGCAGAATGCTAGTTAGAAATATATTATATTGTTATTTGCTTTTGATTCCTGTTTTAATCCATTATTTGTCATTAATAAACCCAGTAAACCAAAATAACTTGGTAAAATATTCATCAGTAATTCATTTCTGCTTGGACATTAAATCTCATATCTGGATTTGGAGGCCTCTCTCTTCAACGGGGATGTCTCAGTCTGGATGTTTTTGACCCAAGAAACCCAACTGTGATGAAAATTTCATACTCTTTTGTTAACCTCAAAGTCATCCTTCCATTTAAAAGTTTGTGAGATCATTATCTTGGCTGCCATCTCTTTCTTATTTTTAAAAGTCAAGAAGTTCTTTTCTTCTGCCTTTGTTCTCAGTCCAAGATTATTTCCATTGTTAAATAGGTATCCTGATGAAGAAAAGATTGACCTTAAAACAAATACTGAACAATATTTACCTTTGCAAACAATTCCTTCACTAAAACAATTAAAATTTTTTAAAACAAATACCTGAAAAGCAAATTGGTTTTCAAGGCTCAGCACAACATGGCTGGAAGTGTATGGAGTTATTTTCTCTTTCAGCTTCCTTTGTAAGAACACCAGAATTCTGACTGGTTGCATAAATGTGATTCACTTTTTATTTTGTAATGCAAGTATTTTGATGGTTGGCTTCACAGCTGAGGCGAGCCACCATTTCAAACCCAATAACAGGAGACTTGGAGACGGTACATTACAGAATTAGCAAAAGGTAAGAGATGTGTATGCTGCATATTTTGCCCTCTAATGAGTATTTTATACATCCAACAGGAATTATTCATTTAGGGGAAGTAGGTCATTTTCAGTCTCCAGCTCAAGTCATTGCCCTATTTACATATGCATGGATAAACTGCTTCGTGTTTCACAGGTCTTTTCCTTTAACTAGAAGTTCTGTTCTAAATTCGTCTATTTTTTAAAGAGAATTAATATCCTGCTTTGCATCTTTCTTCAGTTCAGGAGTCAGATATGCGGGAAAAAGCCTTATACTTGTTTTCTTTTTCCTTTTTCTTGCAAAAGGGAGAAAAAAAGAAAAAGCAGCAGCCTGGATTAATCTGGGAGTATTCTTTGTTTATGCAGTTCTATCACATTCATAAATGCTGCAGTGAATTCACATCATCCTTCATGGTTGCATTGGCATTTGTTCATACATCATGTAAAATACCATTGTCATTATGGAGTAATCTGTATTCCTCTTGTTGAGGCTTTTTATTTGTAAAAAATATCTGCTGACTCAAAACTTGGCAATGGAAAAGACAGAGTTATGCTCTGAGCTCAGTCTTCCAAATGTTATTACTTAAGAACTTAGTTGCCTTTCACTTCAGCAGGGAAGACTTAAAAACAATTTTATCTTGGTGAGATTTTTAAAAAGTGAATTTAAAGAGGATGCTCATGATTCTTTTTTCAAAATATTTAAAGAACATTTAACTTCTAGATCTGAGAAAGCTCCTGTGAAACATAGTGCTACAAATAATTTACATAGAGCTTCAAATGATTCTTTTAAAAAAAGTGAAAGGACAATAAATCTACAACAAAAATCCGTCAAACTATTTTCTCTTGATTTGGAAGTGGCTATTTTTATTGCCAACTTTCTAAATGTTTTTGCTGATTTGAAATCATCACCAACCATCTAGACCAATCTGAACCCTTCCAATCACCTGTGGCTTGGCAAAACAAAACAAAATGACCCAAAACCGTAAATTGCCTGCTACTAGAGTAAGTCCTTGTCCTTTCTCTTTTTTTTGTAGCTGCGCCGAGCTACAGTACATGACCCTGAGACTGGAAAATTGACCACAGCACAGTACAGAGTATCTAAGAGGTAAGGGAGTAATGGAGAGAATTTTAGTCATACTTGGACCATCTTCTTTCCTAAGATCTAATTCTCAGAAAATCCGTGATATGGTTTCCAAGACCCAGGCTGTTAGTTATAGGTATTTGATGTCATCTTTGCATACATTTTTATGATGGACTAATCAAAGAGAGTAATGAAGGCGGTTATTAGAAATTTTCTGAAGTAATGTATTAGATTATAAAATCCTGCTGAGGCTCTCCAAGCTCTAGCTGAGAAGTAAGGTGTTCTCCCATTGAAGTTAAGAATTAGATGTTCCCAAACACTCTCCATAGAACAAGGCATAATTGGGCCTCTGTTACAGCAGGAGTTTATAAATCTTTTGGTCACCAAAAGCTGTGGGTATTGAGAAAGCAAATGTCTCGAATAAGTACGTAATAAATCCTTTGCAAGTCAAATAGTTGAAATTCTTCGCTTTCAACAACAACAACAAAAAACATTGCTGTAGGAGAAGAATGGAACGGTATGGAAATGCAAATTATTGGGGGGCAAATGTTGAAAAATTTCCAAAAGTTAAAAAATACTTACTCTTTTTTTTTCCAAGTGGATATGGTGGCCATAAAATCATTATGGCATCTAGATTCTGCTGGGTACATTTAAAAAGTAATCATTTTTTAAAAATTACCAGTATTTGCAATATGCTAGAATTAAATCCTTTGAAATTATTTAAATGATGATGAAAATTTTAGTTGTCAACTAAATTGAGCAAAGGAGTAAAATAATTTTAAGCAGTTATTTTAGGAGAAATTCAGGCAAACATTTTTGAAAATTTCTGCTGCAAGACATAGCACAAGTACTTTGAAGGCTAGACAGAATGCCTTGATTCAACATTTCCTTATATTTTTGGGGCAAAGCTATATGTGCTTCATCTATTATCATATATTAATTTTAAACATCACCCTTCCCCATCCCACGCATATCCTTGTTTCCTAATTGTCTCTGCCCTATTCCACTACCTCCTCCTACCCCAAATAGAAGACATGAGGAAAATTTAGATTTGCTATAATATGATTTTGATATTAAGCATAGGAGCATTTACCATTAATGAATACTAATAAATGTTAAGGATTCACAGAAATTAAGTTAAGCTTAAGCTAAGATTTCATTCTATTACAGAACCTCTAAATTCACCTCTTAGAAAGATGAGTCTCTTACCTTAAAAAAAAAAAAAAGCAAAAAAGCATAAAATGTTAGATACTTTATCAGATAATATGGCATGGTTTCAGACATATTTACTATCATAAGATATGTGGGTATCTAAATTCTCCAGATTTGGAACAAATTTCATCAACTCAGGGTATAAGAATTCTTTTTATTTTTTTAATTTTCTATATATATGGTGGACCTTTTGAAGAAGTATCCAGGCCACGGAACCATTGGATTCTTGCCATTAAGTCAGAATAAATTACTATTGGAAAGGTGTTCTATAAATGTTTTTTCCTTATTAACTAAATATTTTTAAACATTCCGAGTTTATCTTCAACATATTTTACATTTATACTCTGATAAATAACTTTATTGGAGAGAAAGGTACAACCATACTTTATATTATATATGGCAGCAAAAGACATTTAGCCAACAAGCATTTAAAAGAGTCTGAAAAACACCAGAATGAATTCATACAATCTTGACATAGTATGGCAGGGGAGGTGTATGTGTGTTTAAAACAACCTAGGGTGGGCCACAGTGGCTCAGCAGGCAGGAATGCTTACCTGTGATGCCAGAGGACCCGGGTTCGATTCCTGGTGCCTGCCCATGTTAAAAAAAAAAAAAAAAATTTAAAACAACCTAGTAAGAAAGTTATTGTATAACACAGTGAACTTAATCTTTTTACAGAAAATTGTCCCTCAGTCCTTTTAAAAATATACATTGAAAGAGAGGTCTTAACTATTGAACAAGGAATTTGCTGCATAAAATAGCCAATGTAGTTTCATATTTAACAAATAAAAATAAAATAAAAATGTTTTTACTATTTTCAGAATTTAATCACTATACCAAGACATTTTTTACCAATCACTACAAATTTTGAAGACTGCTATAAGTGAAATAAATGTTCAGTTTATGTTTCCCCTATAAATTATGTTTCTGAAAAAGGCATCTCAAATGTAAAATGAATGAAAGAATTTATGTGTTTTGATGTCAGTAGTAATTTAATCGCTTTTGCTCTGGGAAACATCTGTATTTTGAAAGGGTCAGAAGGGAATTCCAAATGTCTGTATTTTGAGTAGTTTCTAAGTAGTTGCATCATCTTTTGTGGAAGTAGAAATTTGCTTGATCTAGCATTCAAGCAAATAGAATTTTCCTTTGGCAAAATAAGCATGGAACTCCATTACTGTTTAAAAATAATAAAACTAAAAAGATTTTATTTACTTTATTGACCATCTGTTAACTTTTGGCAAGTCATCTTGTCTTTTCCATCATTTAAAAAAAAAATAGAAAATTTATTGCAGCATGCTAATCGAGGAGATAAAAATTGTTAATAATGTTGGTTGGATCAGAGAAATGGATTTTTAGTTTTTGAAAGGTAAATAATCATTTATGTGCTCTGAAAAGACAGTTTATGTGAGCTCATAAGATCTAGTTAAATTAAGATAAATAATGATACATGCAAATAAACTGTTTAGAATAGAAGAAGCTTCTATTCCAGTGGGATATTTTTTGGAGGTAGTTTTTATTTTACTTTTAAGCAGTGATTTCTACATTGTGATGTTTTATTTGATTTCAGATTTAATTTACCCATGTTAGTAAGGAACAAAGATGATGTAAAGAAATAATAAAATTTAAGCAAATGTAAATAGTTTTGAATTATTTCAGATTAAAAAAAAGATTTAGCATAACTTTTAACAATACTGCCCTCTAATGGATTCGACAGTGGTTCTTAGACTTGAGATAGCTGAATTGGACAAATCTGTATATTATTGTTGCAAAATTGTCCTATCAGAAAGCCAAGAAACTGGATAAATTCTCAGTCTACATGATTAGCCTTTCTTTTTTCTTTTTCATACCCTTATTGCTCACAAAGGATAAAGCCTTCTCGGGCACTGTTGAAAAAGAATAGAGTCTTAAAAAAAAAAAAGAAGAAGAGGTTCTAGCTCACCTTTATTTATTTATTTATTTTTTACATTTTTTATTGTGAAATATAACATATTTGAAAAAAAATGATAAATTTCAAATATAGTATGGATTACAATTGCACCATTTCAGGTATTTCCTTCTAGCTGCTCTAAGACACTGAAGACTAAAAGGAACTATCAGTAAAATGATTCAGTAGTTATACTCTTTTGTTAAATCCTATCTTCTCTGGTACAACTCCTCCTTCTTCTTTGATCTTTCTCCCATTCTTTAGGAATATTTGAGCAATGACCATTCTAACTCGTTTGTGTTGAAAAGGGATGTTGACATTATGGGGTAGGGGAATCTCTTGGAGAGACTGGTAACTCTGGGTTTTAGGGCTTAGCTGGCCTAGGAACCTTTGGAGGTTATAGGTTTCTGAAAAATAAACTTAGTGAGTGAAATTTTTATAGAGTCTCAGATAAGCCCTGAAGTATTCTTTAGGGTTTACAGGAATACTGTTAGTTGGGACTTGGCATACAATGGCAATTAGCAATATCTAGCTCAAGCTTATATAATGGTAGTCTCTAGAATAGCCTCTCCACTCTGTTTGAAGCTTTCTTTTTTAGGCATCAGCCCTTAGAGAAGAATTTTTAGAACAAATAAATTAGTTAAATGTCATTAGTTAAGGCTTATTGCCCTAAATATTATGGCTTTTTAAATTACAGATGTAGGTCTTCATGCATTGATATGTTATAATAAACTAATATTTTCTTCCTGGTCTTAGTGCCTGGCTGTCTGGCTATGAAAACCCTGTGGTATCTCGCATCAATATGAGAATACAAGATTTAACAGGACTAGATGTTTCCACAGCAGAGGAATTACAGGTAGGTAATCACATTATCCTAAATTATGTGTTATCACAGATCCTTAAATTATCTTTACACTTTTTCAAGAGTAGCTTCAGAAGAGATTTCCTAATACTGTATTTCAATTTGCATGATGGTTTGGGGCTGTAAAAGTGATTGTGTAATTAAAACCTTGCTAAGTGATCCTAATAATGGAAAAGATTATGATTGTTCAGTGACCTTTAAAATATTTTGTCAAAACAGTAGAAACTCACCATTTGATATTTTTCTTGGTTTCTGTTTGCTTTTAATAGCCATCTTAGTGGGTATGAAGTGTTATTTCCTTGTGGTTCTGACTTTCATATCCCTGATGGCCAGTGATGTTGAGCATCTTTTCATGTACTTATTTGTATATTTTCTTTGGGGAAATGTCTGTTCAGATCCCTCCTCCATTTTAAAATTGGGTCATCTCTCTCTTTATTGTTGAGTTGTAAGTGTTCTTTACATATTCTGGATAGTAGACCATTATCAGGGAAATGATTTATAATTTTTTTTCCCTTTCTGCAGATCATCTTTTCACTTTCTTGATGGTATCTTTTGAACCACAGATTTTTTTAAAATTTATTTATTAATTTAAAAAAATAAACAAACGAAGTAAAACATTAACGTCATCATTCCATTCTACATATATAGTCAGTAATTCACGATATCATCATTTCGTTGCATATTTATCATTTCTTAGAACATTTGCATCAATTCAGAAAAAGAAATAAAACGAAAGCAGAAAAAAATAGATTATACATACCATACCCCTTACACCTCGCTTTCATTGATCAGTAGCATTTCAAACTAAATTTATTTTAACATTTGTTCCCCCTATTATTTATTTTTATTCCATATGTCCTACTCGTCTGTAAACAAGGTAGATAAAAGGAGCATCAGACACCAGGTTTGCACAATCACACAGTTACATTGTGAAAGCTATATCATTATTCAATCATCATCAAGAAACATGGCTACTGGAACACAGCTCTACATTTTCGGGCAGTTCCCTCTGTTCTCTCCATTCATCTTGAATAACAAAGTGATATCTACTTAATGCATAAGAATAACCTCCAGGGATGATTGAATAATGATATAGCTGTCACAATGTTACTGTGTGATTGTGAAAACCTTGTGTCTGATGCTCCTTTTTTTTTTTAATTAATTAAAAAAAATTAACTAACACAACATTTAGAAATCATTCCATTCTACATATACAATCAGTAATTCTTAATATCATCACATAGATGTATGATCCTGATGCTCCTTTTATCTACCTTGTCAACAAAGGAGTAGAACATATGGAATAAAAATAAATAATAAGGGGAACAAATGCTAAAATAAATTTAGATTGAAATGCTAGTGATCAATGAAAGTGAGGGGTTAGGGGTATGGTAGGTATAATCTTTTTTTTTTTTCTTTCCTGTGTTCGTTTTATTTCTTTTTCTATTGTCTTTTTATTTCTTTTTCTGAATTAATGCAAATGTTCTAAGAAATGATGAATATGCAACTAAGTGATGATATTATGAATTACTGATTATATATGTTGACGTATTATTTGGTTTCTTAATTCTTTAATTAATAAATAAATTAAAAAAAAAAAGAATAACCTCCAGGATAACCTCTCGACTCTGTTTGGAATTTCTCAGCCATTGACACTTTGTCTCCTTTCACTCTTCCCCCTTTTGGTAGAGAAGGTTTTCTCAGTCCCTTGATGCTGAGTCTCAGCTCATTCCAGGATTTCTGTCCCACGTTGCCAGGAAGGTCCACACCCCTGGGAGTCATGTCCCATGTAGACAGGGGGAGGGTGGTGAGTTTGCTTGTTGTGTTGGTTGGAGAGAAAGCGACATCTGAGCAACAAAAGAGACTCTATTGGGGGTGATTCTTAGGCCTAAATTTTAAGTAGACTTGACCTATCCTTTTGGGGTTAAGTTTCATATGAATAAATCCCAAGACTGGGGGCTCAGCCTATAGCTTTGATTGTCCACACTGCTTGTGAGAATATCAAGAATTCAACTTGGGAAAATTGAATTTCTCCCCATTCTCACCATTCCCCGAAGGGGACTTTGCAAATACTTTTCCACTCACTGATCGAATCACTCTGGGATTCATCGGGGCATCTCTCTGGACAAATCAACAAAATCTCATGTCCTACCCAAGATTCCAAGTACTTATGGTGTTCAACCAAGCTATCTACATAAGTTATATTAGGAAATGCACTAGTCAAAATATAAATTTTGTACTAAATAAACATTTTTTGCTTTAGTCTCACACATAAGTTTTAAAATATTAATTACCATCTATTTTCAGCACCTTGCAGTAATGACATTCCTTTGTTCTTCCTCATGCAAAAACATTTTTAAAATTTGTACATTTAGTCACAATCATTATACACTCTAGGCATTCCTAGATTATACCATCTCAACCTTTATCATCTATCTTTCTTTCTGACTTCATTTGTGACCCCAGCCATCCTCCCTCTATTCTTTTCACATTCAGCTTCATTCAGTGTTTTAACATAATTGTAATACAGTTAGGTAGTATTGTGCTGTCCATTTCTGAGTTTTTATATTCAGTCCTGTTGCACAATCTATATCCCTTCAGCTCCAATTACCCAATATCTTACCCTATTTCTAACTCCTGATGGTCTCTGTTACCAATGAAGTTCTCCAAGTTTATTCACTAATGTCAGTTCATATCAGTGAGACCATACAGTATTTGTCCTTTTGTTTTTGGCTAATTCCACTCAGCATAGTGTCTTTAAGGTCCATCCATGTTGGACCTTAAAGAATAACTTTATTCTGTCTTACAGCTGCATAATATTCCATTGTATGTATACACCACAGTTTATTTAGCCACTCATCTGTCGGACATTTTGGCTGTTTCCGTCTCTTTGCAATAGTAAATAATGCTGCCATAAATATTGGTGTGCAAATGTCCGTTTGTGTCCTTGCCCTCATGTCCTTTGAGTAGATACCTAGCAATGGTATTGCCGGGTCATATGGCAATTCTATATTCAACTTTTTGAGGAACTGCCAAACTGCCTTCCACAGCAGTTGCACCATTTGACATTCCCACCAACAGTGGGTAACTGTGCCTCTTTCTCCACATCCTCTCCAGCATTTGTCATTTTCTGTTTTGTTGATAATGGCCATTCTGGTGGGTGTGAGATGGTATCTCATTGTGGTTTTGATTTGCATTTCTCTAATGGCCAGGGACGTTGAGCATCTCTTCATGTGCCTTTTGGCCGTTTGTATTTCCTCTTTTGAGAAGTGTCTGTTCAAGTCCTTTTCCCATTTTGTAATAGGATTGGCTGTCTTTTTGTTGAGTTGAACAATCTCTTTATAAATTCTGAATACTAGACCTTTATCTGATATGTCGTTTCCAAATATTGTCTCCCATTGTGTAGGCTGTCTTTTTTTTTTTATTAATTAACGGAAAAAATGAAATGAACCCAACATTTAGAAATCATACCATTCTACATATGCAATCAGTAATTCTTAACATGATCACATAGATGCATGATCGTTTCTTAGTACATTTGCATCGGTTTAGAAGAACTAGCAACACAACAGAAAAAGATATAGAATGTTAATATAGAGAAAAAAATTAAGTGTAATAATGATAGTAAAAAAAAAAAAAAGAAAGAAACCTATAGCTCAGATGCAGCTTCATTCAGTGTTTTAACATGATTACTTTACAATTAGGTATTATTGTGCTGTCCATTTTTGAGTTTTTGTATCTAGTCCTGTTGCACAATCTGTATCCCTTCAACTCCAATTACCCATTATCTTACCCTGTTTCTAACTCCTGCTGGACTCTGTTACCAATGACATATTCCAAGTTTATTCTCGAATGTCGGTTCACATCAGTGGGACCACACAGTATTTGTCCTTTAGTTTTTGGCTAGACTCACTCAGCATAATGTTCTCTAGGTCCATCCATGTTATTACATGCTTCATAAGTTTATCCTGTCTTAAAGCTGCATAATATTTCATTGTATGTGTATACCACAGTTTGTTTAGCCACTCGTCTGTTGATGGACATTTTGGCTGTTTCCATCTCTTTGCAATTGTAAATAATGCTGCTATAAACATTGGTGTGCAAATGTCCGTTTGTGTCTTTGCCCTTAAGTCCTTTGAGTAGATACCCAGCAATGGTATTCCTGGGTCGTATGGCAATTCTATATTCAGCTTTTTGAGGAACCTCCAAACTGCCTTCCACAGTGGTTGCACCATTTGACATTCCCACCAACAGTGGATAAGTGTGCCTCTTTCTCCGCATCCTCTCCAGCACTTGTCATTTTCTGTTTTGTTGATAATAGCCATTCTGGTGGGTGTGAGATGATATCTCATTGTGGTTTTGATTTGCATTTCTCTAATGGCCAGGGACATTGAGCATCTCTTCATGTGCCTTTCGGCCATTTGGATTTCTCTTCTGATAGGTGTCTGTTCAAGTCTTTTTCCCATTTTGTAATTGGGTTGGCTGTCTTTTTGTTGTTGTTGAGTTGAACAATCTCTTTATAAATTCTGGATACTAGACCTTTATCTGATATATCATTTCCAAATATTTTCTCCCATTGTGTAGGCTGTCTTTCTACTTTCTTGATGAAGTTCTTTGATGCACAAAAGTGTTTAATTTTGAGGAGCTCCCATTTATTTATTTCCTTCTTCAGTGCTCTTGCTTTAGGTTTAAGTCCATAAAACCGCCTCCAATTGTAAGTTTCATAAGATATCTCCCTACATTTTCCTCTAACTGTTTTATGGTCTTAGACCTAATGTTTAGATCTTTGATCCATTTTGAGTTAACTTTTGGATAGGGTGTGAGATATGGGTCTTCTTTCATTCTTTTGCATATGGATGTCCAGTTCTCTAGGCACCATTTATTGAAGAGACTGTTCTGTCCCAGGTGAGTTGGCTTGACTGCCTTGTCAAAGATCAAATGTCCATAGATGAGAGGGTCTATATCTGAGCACTCTATTCAACTCCATTGGTCGATATATCTATCTTTATGCCAATACCATGCTGTTTGACCACGGTGGCTTCATAATATGCCTTAAAATCAGGCATCGCGAGACCTCCAGTTTCGTTTTTTTTCCTCAAGATGTTTTTAGCAATTCGGGGCACCCTGCCCTTCCAGATAAATTTGCTTATTGGTTTTTATATTTCTGAAAAATAAGTTGTTGGGATTTTGATTGGTATTGCATTGAATCTGTGATCAATTTAGGTAGGATCGACATCTTAACTATATTTAGTCTTCCAATCCATGAACACGGTATGCCCTTCCATCTGTTTAGGTCTTCTGTGATTTCTTTTAAGTTTTTTGTATTTTCTTTATATAGGTTTTTTGTCTCTTTAGTTAAATTTATTCCTAGGTATTTTATTCTTTTAGTTGCAGTTGTAAATGGGATTCGTTTCTTGATTTCTCCCTCAGCTTGTTCATTACTAGTGTATAGAAATGCTACAGGTTTTTGAATGTTGATCTTGTAACCTGCTACTTTACTGTACTCATTTATTAGCTCTAGTAGTTTTGTTGTGGATTTTTCAGGGTTTTCGACGTATAGTATCATATCGTCTGCAAACAGCGAGTTTTACTTCTTCCTTTCCAATTTTGATGCCTTGTATTTCTTTTTCTTGTCTAATTGCTCGGGCTAGAACCTCCAACACAATGTTGAATAATAGTGGTGATATTGGACATCCTTGTCTTGTTCCTGATCTTAGGGGGAAAGTTTTCAATTTTTCCCCATTGAGGATGATATTAGCTGTGGATTTTTCATATATTCCCTCTATCATTTTAAGGAAGTTCCCTTGTATTCCTATCTTTTCAAGTGTTTTCAACAGGAAAGGATGTTGAATCTTGTCCAATGCCTTCTCTGCATCAATTGAGATGATCATGTGATTTTTCTGCTTTGATTTGTTGATGTGGTGTATTACATTAATTGATTTTCTTATGTTGAACCATCCTTGCATACCTGGGATGAATCCTACTTGGTCATGATGTATAATTCTTTTAATGTGTTGTTGGATACAATTTGCTAGAATTTTATTGAGGATTTTTGCATCTATATTCATTAGAGAGATTGGCCTGTAGTTTTCTTTTTTTGTAATATCTTTGCCTGGTTTTGGTATGAGGGTGATGTTGGCTTCATAGAAGGAATTAGGTAGTTTTCCCTCCACTTCGATTTTTTTGAAGAATTTGAGGAGAGTTGGTACTAATTCTTTCTGGAATGTTTGATAGAATTCATATGTGAAGCCGTCTGGTCCTGGACTTTTCTTTTTAGGAAGCTTTTGAATGACTAATTCAATTTCTTTACTTGTGATTGGTTTGTTGAGGTCATCTATTTCTTCTTGAGTCAAAGTTGGTTGTTCATGTCTTTAGGAACCCGTCCATTTCATCTAAATTGTTGTATTTATTAGCGTAAAGTTGTTCATAGTATCCTGTTATTACTTCCTTTATTTCTGTGAGGTCAGTGGTTAAGTCTCCTCTTCCATTTCTGATCTTTTTATTTGCATCCTCTCTCTTCTTCTTTTTGTCAATCTTGCTAAGGGCCCATCAATCTTATTGATTTTCTCATAGAACCAACTTCTGGTCTTATTGATTTTCTCTATTGTTTTCATGTTTTCAATTTCATTTCTTTCTGCTCTAATCTTTGTTATTTCTTTCCTTTTGCTTGCTTTGGGATTAGTTTGCTGTTCTTTCTCCAGTTGTTTTTGCCAATCTTGATAGGGGCCCATCAATCTTATTGATTTTCTCATAGAACCAACTTCTGGTCTTATTGATTTTCTCTACTGTTTTCATATTTTCAATTTCATTTATTTCTGCTCTGATCTTTGTTATTTCTTTCCTTTTGCTTGCTTTGGGATTAGTTTGCTGTTCTTTCTCCAGTTCTTCCAAGTGGACAGTTAATTCCTGCATTTTTGCCTTTTCTTCTTTTTTGATATAGGCATTTAGGGCAATAAATTTCCCTCTTAGCACTGCCTTTGCTGCGTCCCATAAGTTTTGATATGTTGTGTTTCATTTTCATTCTCCTCGAGGTATTTACTAATTTCTCTTGCAATTTCTACTTTGACCCACTGGTTGTTTAAGAGTGTGTTGTTGAGCCTCCACGTATTTGTGAATTTTCTGGCACTCCGCCTATTATTGATTTCCAACTTCATTCCTTTATGATCCGAGAAAGTGTTGTGTATGATTTCAATCTTTTTAAATTTGTTAAGACTTGCTTTGTGACCCAGCATATGGTCTATCTTTGAGAATCATCCATGAGCACTTGAGAAAAAGGTGTATCCTGCTGTTGTGGGATGTAATGTCCTATAAATGTCTGTTAAGTCTAGCTCATTTATAGTAATATTCAGATTCTCTATTTCTTTATTGATCCTCTGTCTAGATGTTCTGTCCATTGATGAGAGTGGTGAATTGAAGTCTCCAACTATTATGGTATATGTGTCTATTTCCCTTTTCAGTGTTTGCAGTGTATTCCTCACGTATTTTGGGGCATTCTGGTTCGGTGCGTAAATATTTATGATTGTTATGTCTTCTTGTTTAATTGTTCTTTTTATTAGTATATAGTGTCCTTCTTTGTCTCTTCTAACTGTTTTACATTTGAAGTCTAATTTGTTGGATATTAGTATAGCTACTCCTGCTCTTTTCTGGTTGTTATTTGCATGAAATATCTTTTCCCAACCTTTCATTTTCAACCTATGTTTATCTTTGGGTCTAAGATGTGTTTCCTGTAGACAGCATATAGAAGGATCCTATTTTTTAATCCATTCTGCCAGTCTATGTCTTTTTTTTATTATTATTAACGGAAAGAAAGAAAAAAAAGAAAGAAATTAACACAACATTTAGAAATCATACCGTTCTACATATGCACTCAGTAATTCTTAACATCATCACATAGATGTGTGGTCATCGTTTCTTAGTACATTTGCATCGGTTTAGAGGAACTAGCAACACAACAGAAAAAGATATAAAATGTTAATATAGAGAAAAGAAATAAAAGTAGTAATAATAGTAAAAAAAACCCTATAGCTCAGATGCAGCTTCATTCGGTGTTTTAACATGATTACTTTACAATTAGGTATTATTGTGCTGTCCATTTTTGAGTTTTTGTATCTAGTCCTGTTGCACAGTCTGTATCCCTTCAGCTCCAATTATCCATTATCTTACCCTGTTTCTAACTCCTGCTGGACTCTGTTACCAATGACATATTTCAAGTTTATTCTCGAATGTCCGTTGACATCAGTGGGAACATACAGTATTTGTCCTTTAGTTTTTGGCTGGACTCACTCAGCATAATATTCTCTAGGTCCATCCATGTTATTACACGCTTCATAAGTTTATCCTGTCTTAAAGCTGCATAATATTCCATCGTATGTATATACCACAGTTTATTTAGCCATTCTTCTGTTGATGGACATTTTGGCTGTTTCCATCTCTTTGCAATTGTAAATAACGCTGCTATAAACATTGGTGTGCAAATGTCCGTTTGTGTCTTTGCCCTTAAGTCCTTTGAGTAGATACCTAGCAATGGTATTGCTGGGTCGTATGGCAATTCTATATTCAGCTTTTTGAGGAACCGCCAAACTGCCTTCCACAGTGGTTGCACCATTTGACATTCCCACCAACAGTGGATAAGTGTGCCTCTTTCTCCGCATCCTCTCCAGCATTTGTCATTTTCTGTTTTGTTGATAATGGCCATTCTGGTGGGTGTGAGATGATATCTCATTGTGGTTTTGATTTGCATTTCTCTAATGGCCAGGGACATTGAGCATCTCTTCATGTGCCTCTTGGCCATCCGTATTTCCTCTTCTGGTAGGTGTCTGTTCAAGTCTTTTTCCCATTTTGTAATTGGGTTGGCTGTCTTTTTGTTGTTGAGTTGAACAATCTCTATATATTCTGGATAATAGACCTTTATCTGATATGTCATTTCCAAATATTATCTCCCATTGTGTAGGCTGTCTTTCTACTTCCTTGATGAAGTTCTTTGATGCACAAAAGTGTTAATTTTGAGGAGTTCCCATTTATTTATTTCCTTCTTCAGTGCTCTTGCTTTAGGTTTAAGTCCATAAAACCACCTCCAGTTGTAAGATTCATAAGATATCTCCCTACATTTTCCTCTAACTGTTTTATGGTCTTTGACCTAATGTTTAGATCTTTGATCCATTTTGAGTTAACTTTTGTATAAGGTGTGAGATGCGGGTCTTCTTTCATTCTTTTACATATGGATATCCAGTTCTCTAGGCACCATTTATTGAAGAGACTGTTCTGTCCCAGGTGAATTGGCTTGACTCCCTTATGAAAGATCAAATGTCCATAGATGAGAGGGTCTATATCTGAGCACTCTATTCAACTCCATTGGTCGATATATCTATCTTTATGCCAATACCATGCTGTTTGACCACGGTGGCTTCATAATATGCCTTAAAATCAGGCATCGCGAGACCTCCAGTTTCGTTTTTTTTCCTCAAGATGTTTTTAGCAATTCGGGGCACCCTGCCCTTCCAGATAAATTTGCTTATTGGTTTTTCTAATTCTGAAAAATAAGTTGTTGGGATTATGATTGGTATTGCATTGAATCTGTAGATCAGTTTAGGTAGGATTGCCATCTTAATTATATTTAGTCTTCCAATCCATGAACACGGTATGCCCTTCCATCTATTTAGGTCTTCTGTGATTTCTTTTAGCAGTTTTTTGTAGTTTTCTTCATATAGGTTTTTTGTCTCTTTGGTTAAATTTATTCCTAGGTATTTTATTCTTTTAGTTGCGATTGTAAATGGGATTCATTTCTTGATTTCCCCCTCGGCTTGTTCATTACTAGTGTATAGAAAAGCTACAGATTTTTGAATGTTGATCTTGTAGCCTGCTACTTTGCTGTACTCATATATTAGCTCTAGTAGTTTTGTTGTGGATTTTTCCGGGTTTTTGACGTATAGTATCATATCGTCTGCAAACAGTGATAGTTTTACTTCTTCCTTTCCAATTTTGATGCCTTGTATTTCTTTTTCTTGTCTAATTGCTCTGGCTAGAACCTCCAGCACACTGTTGAATAATAGTGGTGATAGTGGACATCCTTGTCTTGTTCTTGATCTTAGGGGGAAAGTTTTCAAATTTTTCCCCATTGAGGATGATATTAGCTGTGGGTTTTTCATATATTCCCTCTATCATTTTAAGGAAGTTTCCTTGTATTCCTATCTTTTCAAGTGTTTTCAACAGGAAAGGATGTTGAATCTTGTCCAATGCCTTCTCTGCATCAATTGAGATGATCATGTGATTTTTCTGCTTTGATTTGTTGATGTGGTGTATTACATTAATTGATTTTCTTATGTTGAACCATCCTTGCATACCTGGGATGAATCCTACTTGGTCATGACGTATAATTCTTTTAATGTGTTGTTGGATACAATTTGCTAGAATTTTATTGAGGATTTTTGCATCTATATTCATTAGAGAGATTGGCCTTTAATTTTCTTTTTTTGTAATATCTTTGCCTGGTTTTGGTATGAGGGTGATGTTGGCTTCATAGAATGAATTAGGTAGTTTTCCCTCCACTTCGATTGTTTTGAAGAGTTTGAGGAGAGTTGGTACTAATTCTTTCTTGAATGTTTGATAGAATTCACATGTGAAGCCATCTGGTCCTGGACTTTTCTTTTTAGGAAGCTTTTGAATGACTAATTCAATTTCTTTACTTGTGATTGGTTTGTTGAGGTCATCTATTTCTTCTTGAGTCAAAGTTGGTTGTTCATGTCTTTAGGAACCCGTCCATTTCATCTAAATTGTTGTATTTATTAGCGTAAAGTTGTTCATAGTATCCTGTTATTACTTCCTTTATTTCTGTGAGGTCAGTGGTTAAGTCTTCTCTTCCATTTCTGATCTTTTTATTTGCATCCTCTCTCTTCTTCTTTTTGTCAATCTTGCTAAGGGCCCATCAATCTTATTGATTTTCTCATAGAACCAACTTCTGGTCTTATTGATTTTCTCTATTGTTTTCATGTTTTCAATTTCATTTCTTTCTGCTCTAATCTTTGTTGTTTCTTTCCTTTTGCTTGCTTTGGGATTAGTTTGCTGTTCTTTCTCCAGTTCTTCCAAGTGGACAGTTAATTCCTACATTTTTGCCTTTTCTTCTTTTCTTATATAGGCATTTAGGGCAATAAATTTCCCTCTTAGCACTGCCTTTGCTGCGTCCCATAATTTTTGATATGTTGTGTTTTCATTTTCATTCGCCTCTAGGTATTTACTAATTTCTCTTGCAATTTCTTCTTTGACCCACTTGTTGTTTAACAGAGTGTTGTTGAGCCTCCACGTATTTGTGAATTTTCTGGCCCTCCGCCTAGTTTTGATTTCCAACTTCATTCCTTTATTGTCCAAGAATGTGTTGTGTATGATTTCAATCTTTTTAAATTTGTTAAGACTTGCTTTGTGACCCAGCATATGGTCTATCTTCGAGAATGATCCATGAGCACTTGAAAAAAAGGTGTATCCTGCTGTTGTGGGATGTAATGTCCTATAAATGTCTGTTAAGTCTAGCTCATTTATAGTAATATTCAGATTCTCTATTTCTTTATTGATCCTCTGTCTAGATGTTCTGTCCATTGATGAGAGTGGTGAATTGAAGTCTCCAACTATTATGGTATATGTGTCTGTTTCCCTTTTCAGTGTTTGCAGTGTATTCCTCACGTATTTTGGGGCATTCTGGTTCGGTGCGTAAATATTTATGATTGTTATGTCTTCTTGTTTAATTGTTCCTTTTATTAGTATATAGTGTCCTTCTTTGTCTCTTTTAACTGTTTTACATTTGAAGTCTAATTTGTTGTATATTAGTATAGCCACTCCTGCTCTTTTCTGGTTGTTATTTGCATGAAATATCTTTTCCCAACCTTTCACTTTCAACCTATGTTTATCTTTGGGTCTAAGATGTGTTTCCTGTAGACAGCATATAGAAGGATCCTGTTTTTTAATCCATTCTGCCAGTCTATGTCTTTTGATTGGGGAATTCAGTCCATTGACATTTAGTGTTATTACTATTTGGATAATATTTTCCTCTACCATTTTGCCTTTTGTATTATATATATCATATCTGACTTTCCTTCTTTCTACAATCTTCTCCATACCTCTCTCTTCTGTTTTTTTCGTATCTGACTCTAGTGCTCCCTTTAGTGTTTCTTGCAGAGCTGGTCTCTTTGTCACAAATTCTCTCAGTGACTTTTTGTCTGAAAATGTTTTAATTTTTCCCTCAGTTTTGAAGGACAATTTTGGTGGATATAGGGGTCTTGGTTGGCAGTTTTTCTCTTTTAGTAATTTAAATATATCATCCCACTGTCTTCTGGCTTCCATGGTTTCTGCTGAGAAATCTACACATAGTCTTATTGGGTTTCCCTTGTATGTGATGGATTGTTTTTCTCTTGCTGCTTTCAAGATCCTCTCTTTCTCTTTGACCTCTGACATTCTAACTAGTAAGTGTCTTGGAGAACGCCTATTTGGGTCTAATCTCTTTGGGGTGCCCTGCACTTCTTGGATCTGTAATTTTAGGTCTTTCATAAGCGTTGGGACATTTTCAGTGCTAATTTCTTCCATTAGTTTTTCTCCTCCTTTTCCCTTGTCTTCTCCTTCTGGGACACCCACAACACATATATTTGTGCGGTTCATATTTTCCTTGAGTTCCCTGATACCCTGTTCAAATTTTTCCATTCTTTTCCCGATAGTTTCTGTTTCTTTTTGGAATTCAGATGTTCTGTCCTCCAAATCACTAATTCTGTCTTCTGTCTCTTTAAATCTATCATTGTAGGTATCCATTGTTTTCTCCATCTTTTCTACTTTGTCCTTTACTTCCATAAGTTCTGTGATTTGTTTTTTCAATTTTTCTATTCTTCTTTTTGTTCAGCCCATGTGCTCTTCATGTCCTCCCTCAATTTATTGATTTCGTTTTTGAAGAGTTTTTCCATTTCTGTTCGTATATTCAGCATTAGTTGTCTCAGCTCCTGTATCTCATTTGAACTATTGGTTTGTTCCTTTGACTAGGCCATATTTTCAATTTTCTGAGCGTGATCCATTATCTTATGCTGGCATCTGGGCATTTAGTCAGATTTCCCTGGTTGTTGGACCCAACAGGTTGAAAGATTTTTCTGTGAAATCTCTGGGTTCTGTTTTTCTTATCCTGCCCAGTAGGTGGTGCTTGTGGCACACGTTTGTCTGCGGGTCCCACCAGTAAAAGGTGCTGTGAGTCCTTTAACTTTGGAAAACTCTCACCGTGGGGGAGGTCCGCCAGCCGAAGCGGCTTGGAAGAGTGCCAGCCGGCCCGGGGGTCCGAACGCATGGAGGGTCGCTGGCCGCCGCAGCCCGGGAGAGCGCCCATCCAAATATCCTACTCGGCCCGGGGCGCCAAGCGTGGTGGGAGGGCGCTAGCCGCCGCGTCCCAGGAGAGTGTACCGTTCCCAGTCGGACCGGGGAGTCACGTGTTTGCAAGGGACCCCCCCCCCGTCACCGTTCTCCGCGGCCTGGGGATTTCCGATCCAATTCTCTCAGTTGGTCCGGGTGGCCGCGCGTGGTGGGGCCACCAGCTGCTGTGGCTTGAGGGGACTGCCTGCCCAATTCTGCCAGCTGGCCCGGGAAGGAGGAAGGGAGGGACCCCGGCCACTTGCCACCCCACCCGGGAAGCCCGTGCCCCTTGACGATCTCACCAGAGCGGGTTCTCTCAGCCAGTCCGCCGTTCCAGGATGGGGTACGCTGTCTTTTTGATCTCTGTCATGGCTCCGGGAGCTGTTCTGTATCGTTTCTACTCCCCTAGTAGCTGTTCTGGAAGAGGAACTAAGATCCGCGCGTCTTACTAAGCCGCCATCTTCCGCAATCAATCTCTTTTTACTTTCTTGATGAAGTTCTTTGATGCGCAAAAGTGTTTAATTTTGAGGAGTTTGCATTTCTTTCTTTCTTTCTTCAGTGCTCTTGCTTTGGGTGTAAGGTCTATAAAACCACCTCCAACATAAGATTTATAAGATCTTTCCCTACATTTTCCTCTGTTTTATGGTCTTAGACCTAGTGTTTAGGTCTTTGATCCATTTTGAGTTTACTTTTGTATAGGGTGTGAGATATTGATCCTCTTTCATTCTTTTGCATGTGGATATTCAGTTCTCCTAGGCAACATTTATTGAAGAGACTGTTCTGTCCCAGGTGAGTTGCCTTGACTGTCTTACCAAGATCAATTGTCCATAGATGAGAGGGTCTATATCTGAGCACTCTATTTGATTCCAGTGGTCGATATATCTATCTTTATGCCAGTACCATGCTGTTTTGACCACTGTAGCTTCATAATATGCCTTAAAGTCAGACAGCGTGAGATCTCCAGTTTCATTTTTTTTCCTCAGGGTACTTTTAGCAATTCGTGGCACCTTGCCCTTCCAGATAAATTTGCTTATTGGTTTTTCTATTTCTGAAAAGTAAGTTGTTGGGATTTGGTTGGTATTGCATTGAATCTATAAATCAATTTAGGTAGAATTGACATCTTAACTGCATTTATTCTTCCAATTCATGAACACGGTATGCCCTTCCATCTATTTAGGTCTTCTGTGATTTCTTTTAACAATTTCTTGTAGTTTTCTTTGTATAGGTCTTTTGACTCTTTAGTTAAATTTATTCCTAAATATTTTATTCTTTTGTTTGCAATTGTAAATGGAATTCGTTTCTTGATTTCCCCCTCAGATTGGTCATTACTAGTGTATAGAAACACTACAGATTTTTGAATGTTGATCTTGTAACCTGCCACTTTGCTGTACTCGTTTATTAGCTCTAGTAGTTTTGCTGTGGATTTTTTAGGGTTTTTGACATATAGTATCATATCATCTGCAAACAGTGAGAGTTTTACTTCTTCCTTTCCAATTTTGATGCCTTGTATTTCTTTTTCTTGTCTAATTGCTCTGGCTAGAACTTCCAACGCAATGTTGAATAACAGTGGTGATAGTGGACATCCTTGTCTTGTTCCTGATCTTAGGGGGAAAGTTTTCAGTTTTTCCCCATTGAGGATGATATTAGCTGTGGGTTTTTCATATATTCCCTTTATCATTTTAAGGAAGTTCCCTTCTATTCCTATCCTTTGAAGTGTTCTCAGCAAGAAAGGATGTTGAATTTTGTCAAATGCCTTTTCTGCATCAGTCGAGATGATCATGTGTTTTTTCTGCTTTGATTTGTTGATGTGGTGTATTACATGAATTGATTTTCTTATGTTGAACCATCCGTGCATACCTGGGATGAATCCTACTTGGTCATGATGTATAATTCTTTTAATGTGTTGCCAGATTCTATTTGCTAGAATTTTGTTGAAGATTCTTATATCTATATTCATTAGAGAGATTGGTCTGTACCAATATATACCAAGATATTTTTTGTAATATCTTTGTCTGGCTTTCGTATGAGGGTGATTTTGGCTTCGTAGAATGAATTAGGTAGCTTTCCCTCCTCTTCAATTTTTTGGAAGCGTTTGAGCAGGATTAGTACTAATTTTTTCTGGAATGTTTGGTAGAATTCACATGTGAAGCCCTCTGGACCTGGACTTTTCTTTTTGGGGAGCTTTTTAATGACTGATTCAATTTCTTTACTTGTGATTGGTTTATTGAGGTTGCCTGTTTCTTTTCCAGTCAAAATTGGTTGTTCATGCCTTTCTAGGAAGTTGTCCATTTCATCTACATTGTTGTATTTATTAGCATAAAGTTTTTCATGGTATCCTGTTATTACTTCCTTTATTTCTGTAGGGTCAGTGGTTATGTCTCCTCTTCCATTTCTGACCTTATTTATTTGCATCCTCTCTCTTCTTTTTATCAATCTTGCTGAGGGTCCATCAATCTTACTGATTTTCTCTTAGAAACAGCTTCTGTTTTTATTGATTTTCTCAATTGTTTTCCTGTTCTCAATTTCATTTATTTCTGCTCTAATCTTTGTTATTTATTTCCTTTTGCTTGCTTTAGGGTTAGTTTACTGTATTGTCTCTAGTTCTTCCAAGTGGACAGTTAATTCCTCAATTTTTGCCCTTTCTTCTTTTTTGATATAGGCATTTAGGGCAGTAAATTTCCCTCTTAGCACTGCCTTTGCTGCGCCCCATAAGTTTTGATATCTTGTGTTTTCATTTTCATTTGCCTCAAGATGTTTGCTGATTTCTCTTGTAATTTCTTTCTTGACCCACTGGTTGTACAGACTTTTTTTGTTGAAGTCCATTTGTCTATATTTTTTGTTGTTGCATCTGCTTTAGATGTCATGTCTTGGAGCACATTGCATAATCCAAGGACACAAAGATTTACACCTGTGTTTTCTTCTAAGAGCTTTATAGTTTTATCTCTTACATTCAGGTCTTGGTCCATTTTGAATTGATTTAGGTATATAGCATGAGGTAGGGTCCAATTTCATTCTTTTCCATGTTGATATTCAGTTGTTCCAGCACTATTTGTTGAAACACCTATTCATTCTCTGTTGAATTATTTGGCTATTACATGTAGTTTGAAACATTAGAAATACTGAGAATTAAAGTATTTCATTTCTTTGTAAAAACTTATCCTGAGTAGTTTGAACAGTGCTTGCCCTCTTCTGGTCACATAACATGTACAAGTGAGCATCTTTTCTATTATTTGGTGAATTGTCATACTCCTTTTCAAAGTTTGGCTCAGATTCCTATACTCTCCTTTGGGCTTTCAATATTGCAAAAAATTCCTGAGAGTTCCTTTATTGTGAAGATTTTGCCATAGTCATTTCCTCTAGGACATCTTAATCCTTTTCAACACAATCACTTTGTTCATTTATGTTAATAAGTTCCCCACTAAATTTTTCCGTCTTCATATTTAGAGGCTCTCTAGCAGTAACAGATTCAAAATCCCTCCTTTCAGTAATTTCTCCTGTATCTTCTTTTTTTTAGATTTGATATCAAACTTCCAGTATTTTCCCTTTTCATCCCATTGCTGCGCTTTCATCTTTGTTGACCAATTTCCAGTTTTGTAAAATATCACATGGATTTATCACTGGGGACAAGGAGACAATATAACTGCAACTTTGCTGTCTGTCCATAAAGTGAATAACAGATGCACAGGGACACCAACAGACTTTGAAAAAGTGATATGATTGGTCCCTGATCATGATGTGCATGTTATTTATGTAGTGATTTATAGACTGAAGAGCTAGCAGCAAAGTTTGTACTTAATGCAATACTCACAGTTAATATACCATGGTAACTGAAATTTGAACTGTGTTGTTGGGGGACTAATGTTATTTAATAAAACCATGGTAATTGAAATTCATGCATGTTAAGAACTATGTGAAGCAGGATGGCCTGCATTTAAATTTGCTTAATTAAGTTGTTATTTATCCCATGGTAAAATACAACTTTCTTAGTGTTCATCTGATTATCAAAAACTCTTTCATGTGTCTTTGAGGCTATTTCACCCTTGAGTTTTTTTTTTTATTATTAAAAAAAATTAACTAACACAACATTTAGAAATCATTCCATTCTACATATGCAATCAGTGCTTCTTAATATCATCACATAGATGTATGATCATCATTTCTTAGTACATTTTCATCTATTTAGAAAAAGAAAGAACAAGACAACAGAAAAAGAAATAAAATGATAATATAGAGAAAAAATAAAAATAAAAAATATATAAAAAAACAAACAAAACAAAACAAAACAAAAAACTATAGCTCAGATGCAGCTTCATTCAGTGTTTTAACATAATTACATTACAATTAGGTAGTATTGTGCTGTCCATTTTTGAGTTTTTGTATTCAGTCCTGTTGCACAGTCTGTATCCCTTCAGCTCCAATTACCCATTATCTTACCCTATCTCTAACTCCTGATGGTCTCTGTTACCAATGACATATTCCAAGTTTATTCTCGAATGTCGGTTCACATCAGTGGGACCATACGGTATTTGTCCTTTAGTTTTTGGCTAGTCTCACTCAGCATAATGTTCTCTAGGTCCATCCATGTTATTACATGCTTCATAAGTTTATTCTGCCTTAAAGCTGCATAATATTCCATCGTATGTATATACCACAGTTTGTTTAGCCACTCGTCTGTTGATGGACATTTTGGCTGTTTCCATCTCTTTGCAATTGTAAATAACGCTGCTATAAACATTGGTGTGCAAATGTCCGTTTGTGTCTTTGCCCTTAAGTCCTTTGAGTAGATACCTAGCAATGGTATTGCTGGGTCGTATGGCAATTCTATATTCAGCTTTTTGAGGAACCTCCAAACTGCCTTCCACAGTGGTTGCACCATTTGACATTCCCACCAACGGTGGATAAGTGTGCCTCTTTCTCCACATTCTCTCCAGCATTTGTCATTTTCTGTTTTGTTGATAATGGCCATTCTGGTGGGCGTGAGATGATATCTCATTGTGGTTTTGATTTGCATTTCTCTAATGGCCAGGGACTTCACCCTTGAGATTTATCACAAGAGTAAGGTAAATGGGAGAAATATGTCTGTGGTCAAAGTCAGAAAATTAAAGATGAAACATATTTTCAGATGTCTAATACCTCAGAATCCTTTACCATGATTTTTGTCCTGCTATCTTTTTTACTTCCCTGATCTCTATTAACATGCCTAACCTTCACAGGCCTTTTCAGGCTAATTAGTACATTTCTACTTAATAGGATGATCCAGTCATAGCTATCTACAACACAAGGAGAATATCCAGAGTGGTAATGATTTACATATGGCTCAGACTTTGCTGTGGACAACTCTCTTTTAATTATATTCTCCTTTCATTTTGTCATTTTGTCATTGTGATGGAAAAAGAGAGTTAAGGAAGGTATATTTTCCTCATTTTACAAATAGGAAAGCAGATTATATACAAAGTTACACACATTGTAACTAAAAGAGCCAGAACTTGTTTTTCTCCCTTCCTTCTGCAACTTTATAGTAGGACATTGCCATTACCAACTGAAGTTTTTAGGCCCCTCTCACAGTAATAATTAAGTTGGTGTTAATGTCTTCCCTCTCTTTACTTTAGTAGGAAAAAATATGTAGGAAAGGGGATTTTAATAAAGTTGATTAGGAGTTGCTAATGCTTACATGGGTCTTGATTTAAATTCCAAAGGAATGTGTTTAGTAAAATAAATAGTAGAAATCTAAAATTATGTTATGTTTTGGGGAAAAACATGAACCTCAGACATTTGCTAAAGAAAAACATATTAACTAAGTTTCTAAAATAGCCCACAGAAGATATCCCTAGGTTTTCATCCATTCCCTTAGGAATTCTCATTAATTTTAAATACTCTTTCTCATTTCTCTGGAGGTACCTAAGCATAAAATAAAGAGGCTAAAATGGAACTAATAGATTTTTATTTATTTTTTTAATTTAAAAAATTCTCAAAGTAATGTTTACTTTTCATGGAAAAAATACATATAAAAGTAATATATCAAGAATTAATGCATATTTTGATTAATCAAAAGAAATTGTTATGTCTTTACTGAAGTTTAGCTCATAAGCAAGAATACTTAGCACCATCTTTCATTTTCATTTTTTTTTTTAAGTTTTGTAGATCTGAAATAATTACTAAATTTGGTCACATGTTTGTATAATAGTAAAGGATTACCTACAGTAATCCTCAGAAACAGCTCAGTTTGTATAGTGAAATTGTTATTGATATTCCTCTTGTGGCATCATATTTATCATTTTTTTAAGTATGTTTAAGTCCTCTTGGAGAAATATGCTCTATTATCAGCATGACAATGAGGAAAATTCTCCATAACTCAAAGTAATGAATTCCATTCTGGAATAAAATTCTCTAGATAAAACTTTTTGACTTGGAGTCTCTGGTAGGAGATCATGGAGAGACTTAAGTGATCTATAAACACTCTGATACTTATGGGAAATCCCTGTGATCATAGAAATGTATCATATTTTTCTGAGAAGACAGCCATCATTAGATTTTCAGTGGGACTAATTTTTTTTCTTTACATTTTTTAAAATTTATTTTTTATTTATGATACATTACCACATACAAACACAAACATTCTTATCATATGATCATTCCATTCTTGTTATATAATCAATAACTCACACTATCATCACATAGTTGTATATTCATCATCATGATCATTTCTTAGAACATCTGCATCAATTCAGAAAAAGCAATAAAAAGTAAACAGAAAAAAATTCCTACATACCATACCCTTACCCCCTCCCCTTCACCAATCACCAGCATTTCAATCTACTAAATTTATTTTAACATTTGTTCCCTCTATTATTTATTTATTTCTAATCCATATGTTTTACTTGTCCGTTGATAAGGTAGACAAAAGGCTCTCACAACCACACAGTCACACTGCTACAGCCATATCATCATACAGTTATCTTCAAGAAACATGGCTACCAGATCGCAGCTCCACATTTTCAGGCAGTTCCCTCCAGCCTTTCCATTACACCTTAACTAAACAGGAGATAACTGTTTAATGGGTAAGAATAACCTTCAGGATAACTTCTCTATTGTATTTGAAATCTCTCAGCCATTTACACTTTATTTTATCTCATTTTGCTCTTCCCCCTTTTGGTAGAGAAAATTTTCTCAGTCCCTTGATGCTGAGTTCCAGCTCATTGTAGAATTTCTGTCCCACGTTGCCAGGAAGGTCCACACCCCTGGGAGTCATGGACTAATAGATTTTTAGATTAGTAATCCTTATATAGTTCTTTCATTCATGCATTGATTCTCTTCTTCAGGTAGCAAATTATGGAGTTGGAGGACAATATGAACCCCATTTTGATTTCGCACGGGTAAGTAAAGGAAATTGAGAACCTAAGAAATCTACTTGTATGCATGACATGAAGTCTGATGCTTAGTATTAAAAATTGATAGCCTCTGGTCAAAAAAAAAAATAGCCTATTTGGTATTTGTGGGAGTCTGGTGGATTGCATACTCTGAGAAGCCTTTTTAACAGTAAAAAATACCTAGATACCCAGAGTCAGAGAAAACATACTCTTAAATGCATTGCTCCACCTGGAAGAAAGTTAAAGAAACCCCCCCAAAACAAACTGAAAAAACAAAACCTAGAGACAAAAATTAGACTAAGAGGGGCAGGGGTGAGTGGATGAGTATGTTGAAGCTGGCAGCAAATGGTACTTCCAGAAACCTAGAGGTTTGGGGATTAATAGCTCTGTAAGGGGACCTGACCCATGTAGGCTGCTGAACCTGAAATCCCTGCACAAAACCTAGTTCTCCAAAAGGATTACACCTTCAGTGAAAGAAAGAATATGCTTGAAAGTAATCTTCTTTGAGGAAGGAGATTTAAGGACATTCTGGCCAGTGTATGGGAGTTTGAAAGCATAGGCCTACCTTCTCATGAATCTGGGAGAAATTAATTTAAAATTGTTCTGTTTGATAGTGCTCCTTGGTAAAAGCAAACTCACATCTTCCCAGGAGAGTACACCTTTATTCTAGCCCCTCAGGACTCTTAAAGATCAAGTTCAGCAAAATATGATTCATTTAAAAGTTTTACCAACTGGTAATAAGAAATTGCCAGTGAGACTGAAGTAACCAACAGATTAAGACATTCTAGGATTTTAGATAGTGGAATTATCAGATACAAAAATATAAAATAAGTATAAAAGATAGAATGAAAATGAATAAGAAACTGAATGATTCAGCAAATTTGAAAAATAAACAAGTGGATACTCTAGGTAGAAAAAATAATTGCTAAAATTTAAAATTTAGTGGATGAGTTAAAACACAGAATAGAAACAGCTAAAGTGAATTAATAAATTGAAAGATAGATCTGAAGAAATTACAAGAATTCAATTTTGAGATGCAGGAAGATCAAATATAAGAGAGATGTTAAAGAGAATAGAAAAAAATGGAGAATAGGTAATATTCTATTATAGAACATTGAATTCTAGAATATAAGTAATATTCTAGGGGTTTGTGAAAGCTTGCCCTTGCCCAAGTACTCTTAAGACAGATGAATATTGGCCCATTTTTATTTCTTTAACACAGCTATATTATGGCATTGCCAAATTTTAATTAATTTGAGCTTTATCATAATCACATAGAATTCTAAAGAATGTGCCAGGTATTTAAATAAACTTCTTACCTATTACAATTTTTAAACTAGGGTAGATTTTTTGGGAAAAGGAAACACAGATATTTTGTGTTATAGTCCTTTATTGGCTTAATCCCAAAATCTTAGTCTTTCTAGGCAGGCCAGCAAAGAATATATTACTTAGTCTCATTTCTTTCTATTTTTAGTTACTGAAAAATGACTGAGGATCTTAGATGATGTGAAAGATTGTACAGGTCAAACCATGACAATACTATAATTAAATTAGTTTTTGAACTTTTTATTTTGAACTAATTATAGATTCACAGAAGTTGCAAAGAAATGTACAGGAAGGTCCATGTACCTTTCACTCAGCCTCTCCCAGTATTAATATCTTACTTAACTATAGTACACTTTCCAAACCAAGGAATTAATATTGGTACAATCTACAGAATTTATTCAGATTTTGCTGGGTATACTTGAACTCAAGTATCTGTATAGCTGTATGCAGTTTTATCACTTGTGTAGCTTTGTATAACTACCTTCACAATCAGGATACATAACTATACTGTTACTGCAAGCCTTCCTCATGGTACTGCTTTATAGCCCCACACACCTTCTCAGCCCTTCCCTAACTGCTGGTAACCACTAATATATACTCCTCTGTTATTTCATAAATGTTATATAAGTGGAACCATATAGTATGTATCCCTTTGAGATTGTCTTTTTTTCACTCAGCATAGTTCCCTTGAGGTTCATCCAGTCTCTTGCATATATTCATTCATATTGTATTCCTTTTTATTGTTGAGTAGTATTCCATGGTATGACATACCACACAGTTTAACCACTCACTCATTAAAGGATATTTGGGTAGTTTTTCAGTTTTTGGTTATTGCAAATAAAGATGATTTGAACTTTTATGTACAGCTTTCTGTGTGTAAAATATCTTTACATTTTTCTGAGACAACTGCCAACAGACTATTTTGTATTTTAATTTAGATTTAAATTTTACTGATCTAAATTCTCTACCCAGATTAAAGTGCTTGTTGTCCAAAAGACAATCATAATAGTAAACATTTGAATGGATCATGAGTTCAAAGTAAATCTCAGGGTAGATTTTTTTACCCACAGAGAACAGGCTTCATGAATGTAGCTAGGAATGTGTTCTCACATCTTGTTTTTTGGGGGGGAAGCTACAATTGTAGGTACTGATTACTTTAATAGTCCACATAGTGTATATATTGGGTCTTATTATTTATTTTTTTTATTAATAATTTTTTAAAATTTTTTACATGGGCAGGCACTGGAAATCGAACCTGTGTCCTCTGACATGGCAGGCAAGCATTCTTGCCTGCTGAGCCACCGTGGCCCGCCTGGATTTATCATTTAGGCTTAACAAATTTTTTTTTTCACAGTGCTCTTGTCAAAAGTATTCAGTGAACAAGGGGAAGCAACAATCAGCAGGTATTTGAGTGCCTGGTATATTATAATGTAGTAAAAGGGAACTTTTTTGGCATACATTCAGCATATTATTGATGTTTAGTTGCTATTATTTGCATTATTGAATTTTATACCACTGAACTAGCCATGTCTTATTTACAGAAAGAGGAGCCAGATGCTTTCAAAGAGCTGGGAACAGGAAATAGAATTGCTACATGGCTGTTTTATGTAAGTTATGGGTATATGTTTTATTCTAGATTGGAATTGATCACGATTCATTTATTTTGGTGAGTTCAGATAAGCTTCTTCTTTAGCTTTTAAAATCCTTGTTTAAATTTTTACAACTAAGTAAAGGGAATTCAGGTTTTTTTTTGTATTTACAACTTTTTAAGGTTGTAATATAGATGTTGATTGTAGAAGTTGTTGTTAAAAAAAATCCGAAGAAGAAAATTAAAATTACTGATAGCCCTATTTCTTGGAGACAATCATTGTTAATATATAGGGGTTTGGCTGTTTAGTCATATGTATGTCAATATATAAGAATCATTATATATTTATGTGAATTTGCATGTACATACATATGTATTTTATATTAGTAAACTTTTATTGAATTATATAACATACATCAGAAAAATGCATGAATCTTCAATGTACAGCTTGGTAAATTTTCAGAAAGTAAATATACCTGGTATAATTAGCACCAGTTCAAGAAATAGCATATTCCAGTAGTCCCCTCAAGAGTAAACATTCTCATGTTGTTTATCAAAGTTTCAAAACAGTATGATGCTAATTTAATTAAAAATATTTTATGTAAACTATATACCAAAAAAAATTTGTTTTCATCATAATATGTTCTAGTTATCTATTGCTATACAATCAATCACCCCAAAACTTAAAAGTTTAAAAATAACAGCAGTCATTTTATTATTGCCTCTCACAGTTATGAAGTTGGCTGGGTAGGCTCAGCTCATGCTTTTTTGCTGTGGATTTCTCATGAATTTTTTGTCAGGTACTGGCTGGGGCTAGAGTCATCTGGAAGGCTAAGGTTGAGACTGGCTGTTGGCCAGAATACCTGTACATGGCCAGTCCATGTGGCCTGGGCTTCCTCACAGCATGAGGCTGTAAGGCAAGAGCAAGCAACCCAAAAGAACAAGGCAGAAGTGCATGGCATTCTTATGACTGATCCATAAAAGTCACATAGTGTCACTTCTGCTGAACACTATTAAACTGAGGCAATTACAAAGTTCTGCCAACCTTCAAAGGGAGGAGACATAGACCTTACCACTGAAGAGAAGTATCATTGTCAGAGTGTAAAGAGATCATGTAGGACAGGATACATTGGGACATATATTTGGAAAATATAATCTCCCACAGTATAGTAAACTTTAGAAAGACATCTTTTAAATCTGGACTTAATTTTGCTTCATTGCTGTTCTCATCCCTTACCTGTATTCACTGTTTGAATTATATGAAACTTTGCTTCTCTTTTATCTCTCCAATCTCACTCCCTTCCTATCTGTATACTGTTTCTCTATTTCCTTCCTTCCTCTCTCTCTCTGTCGGCTTCCTTGTTTATCTTTTCCAGCATTCTCACAACTCCATCTTATTTCCAAAAGGACTTAGATATCTTAAAAATCCCTGTAAATGGAATCTTGAATAAGGTATGAGACTTTGCTGGGTTTTCCAGGTTATGTATGATGCCCCAATATATTCCAGGGTAATTTGGGCAGTGAATAAAGAAGTATTTGTAAGGTTCCCTTAGGACACTGAGGAGAAAGGAGGAAATATTCAACTTTCCCATTTGGAGAATTTCTGATATTCTCATAAGCAGTGGAAACAACAAATGAATAGGCTAAGCCCTTGATGTAGGGACTCACCCTTGTGGAGCTTATTCCAGCAAAGGACAGGCTAAGCCTACTTAAAATTAGGCCTAAGAGTTACCCCCAGAGAACCTCTTTTGTTGCTCAGATATGATCTCTCTCTCTCTCTAAACTGACACGGCAAGTGAACTCGCTGCCCTCCCCGCTACATGGGACAGAAATCCCAGATGAGACGGGACCTGGCATCAAGGGATTGAGAAAGCCTTCTTGACCAAAAGGGGAAAGGGAGATGAGATAAAATAAAGTTTCAGTGGCTGAGATATTTCAAACAGAGTCGAGAAGTTATCCTGGAAGTTATTCTTGTGCATTTAAAGATAACCCTTTTAAGTTTATGGTATATTGGCATGGCTGGAGGGAAGTACCTGAAACTGTTGAGCTGTTCTAGTAGCCTTGATTCTTGAAGACGATTGTATAAAGATATAACTTTTTACAGTATGACTCGATGATTGTGAAAATCTTGTGTCTCTTGTTCTTTTTATCCAGTATATGGATGGATGAGTTAAAAAAATCTGGATAAAAATTAAATAAACAATAGGGGGGGCAAGGGATAAAATAAATAGGGTAGATGGAAATACTAGTGGTCAGTGAGAAGGAGGGGTATGGTATGTATGAGGTTTTCTTTTTATTGCTTTTTCTGGAGTGATGCAAATGTTCTAAAAAAATGATTGTGGTTTGAAGTACACAACTATATGATGATATTGTACACCATGTATGGAATGTTTGTATGTTAAGATTTATCAATAAAAATATTTAAAAAGAAAAAAAATCCATATAAGGTAAAATACATCAAAAACTGAGAGAGAAATATCACCAGGGGAAAACCAGGAGAGAAATTTATACAGTTATAAAATTCATGCTGTGAAATCTTGGACACTCTTTTGGAGGTGGACTCTCCATAGATGTAACAAACTGTCTCTCACTTCCAGTGTGATAACTTTGCCAAATATTCTTTAAATTTTTTTATCTTTATACCTTTTACCTATCAGCTTGGCAGTAGTTGTGGGTTTAATTTGCTTTTCTCTTATTAGGGAGATTGATCATCTTTTCCTATGTTGAAGATGCATTAGTATTTTCTTTTCTATATTTCTATGTCTCCTTGAATTTCTTTGCTTTGTGGATATTAATGCTGTATTATTTGGTTCATTATCCATATGTTAGAGTATTTGTTTCCACTTAATGCACACATCCTTCCTCTTTTCCTAATATAGTTATTATTTTCACTGTTTAAATACTCTTCATAGATGGGCCATATAGTATCTGGTAATCACTTTTTATTTCCTGAATAATTTTTTTTATTTTCTTAAAGTTAGTTTTTAATTGCTTAAGATTTGTTGGCTCTTTGTTATTATATTGTTTAACCACAATAAAATAACCGTCTTTGTCTTGTTTAATGCTTTCTACTTTGATTGAAACTCAGTCTGATATTATGATGAAAACTGCTTTCTTTCGTACTACATTTTCCTGTTATGCCTTATTGTGTTCAGTATTTGTAAGTCATTTGTTTTAGATGTTTCTCTTGGATGCAACATATAGTTCGGTTTTGCTATGTGATATAGTCTGAATTTTTCTCTATACATTCTATTTATGTTGCTTTAAAAAATCATCACCATATGATCTGTGTTTTCTTTGCCTTATGTGTTATTTTGGAAGGTTTTTGTTTTACGTTAATATACCTTTATATATAATCCTTTGATCTTCTAATTTTTAGTTAATGCAATAGATTCTTTACCATGAGAAATGACAAAACTAGTTAATTGGTTTTCTTTTGATATTCTATTTTATTTAAATTCACTTAAGAAAATATTTATTGAACATGTACTATTCTTGAGGTACTGTTTTTAGACACTAAGCATTTAGCAATGAATAAAACAGAAATCTCCGTCCTCATAGAGCTTACTTTCTAGTACAATAAAATATGTAATTGTACCTCTGTATTACTTCATTTATCCACTTAAAATGACCTCTTTTTACTCTGGCTGTAAAAGAAGTGCCTATCCCAAATTATGTCTTCATAATCTTGACTTTTTTGTTTAACATCCCTTTGCATTTCTTTGTTGTTGTTCCTGCTGTTCTAAAACCTAAGCATATCAAAAACCTAAATGGCATATTGTTTTGTTTAAAAAAAAAAAACTGAGTAGTGTCTACAAACCCAGATATGTAAGAAAAATCCAGATATTTTCATATTCCAGTATTCAGTATGAACTTCTTTTCATAATGGCATGTTTTACTTTATTCTACCAGCACTTTTAATAGAACTGTCTATGTCTTATAGATGAGTGATGTGTCAGCAGGAGGAGCTACTGTTTTTCCTGAAGTAGGAGCTAGTGTTTGGCCCAAAAAGGTAAGCTTGGTTTGTTATTTTTATATTTTTAGTCTCGTTTTATTTTTCCCTGAGGAAGAGAACTATCTGTACTTCATGATCTAATTAATGAATTACTTTTTTAAAGGTAGTGTATTTAAGGTATCTAGGTCAAATTTGGGGTCTTTGCATAGTACAATTTACCATGAGTACTTATAAGTAATGAAAAAACATGGATTAATATTTAAAAGATTTTGCTCCTGGTTTCACTACCAAAAAATCAACTAAGTACAAAAATAGGCAGCAATGGAAGAATTGAAATACAAAAAAAAAAAAACAGAGCAAAATGGGGGAAAAAAGGGCTGCATTATTATCAGTTATTTTAAATGTAAATGATCTAACCTCTTCAGTCAAATGATAAAGATTAGAAGACCAGATAAAAATGCATGACCCAACTATATAGTGATTCAGGAGATTTACCTTAAATTCAAAGACACAAGTTGGTTGAAAGTGAAAAGATGGAAAAAATATTCCATTCAAATAATAACCAGAAGAGAGTGGAAGTGGCTGTGATAGTATAAGAGAAAATAGACTTGCTGGTGTAAGACATAGCCTGGAGAAGTCTCTGCTCAGAATCAGCTAATAAAGGGAGAAATTCCACTTGCCTGGAACTCTGGAGAACAATAGAGACTGGAGAAGGACTTCCCAAATGCTGAAGTGAAGGAAAAAAAAAAAAAAGAATCTCCAAAATCAGGAAATTTTCATTCCAGACCCACCAGTCTGGATTCCATCCCACCCAACTTGGAAGTTGCCAGAGGCAGAACAACCTGGGTCTCTCCTGCTACAGATGCAAACCATGGAGCCACTCATAGCAGCAAGTTTGAACCCCACACATGTCCAGGCACAAGAATCCAAATCCCCAGAGACTCAAGATGGAACACATGTGATGGAGAAGTACTACATACAGAAGCACCCCCAGGGAGAATAAAGAGAGAGATTGCAGCAGAACTGTTGGCAAGGGGTGTAGACCCTCCATGGGACCTTCCTGGAGTGACCACATCTTTGTTCCATGGATGGGGTACCCTAATGGGGAAGAAGAAACCATTGGCAGCAAAGTCGCACAAAAAAAAAAAATAAGGGGGGAAACTGAACTACTGTAAGACAGGATGAGTCCCAGGACTGAAAAGTGTAAGGAAAAGGTGAGTGATGGAGAGAATTTAAACTGGGAAGAAAAGTACGCACAAAAAGAAACAGGGCAGTCCACGGTGGCTCAGCAGGCAGAGTTCTCGCCTGCCATGCTGGAAACCCAGGTTCGATTCCTGGTGCCTGCCCATGCAAAAAAAAAAAAAAAAGAAACAGATCAAGATATCTAGGGAAGGAAGCTTTCTCTTGGAAGTCAAATGATGATACAATTTATACCCTACCCCATATCCAGGGCAAGAATCAGGTGAAGAGCTGAGAAAATCTCTACAGAATACTGGCTACTCTAAAGATCCAGAATAAGTTTGATGCTTAGTTTAAGAAGAACCTTAACACAAAGCCAATTAACAGTGAAACCTCAGGAAAGATGGAGAAACTGACCAGAGTTAACACATGGAAATAATCAGATACCCAGACATCAGCAAAAATTACAAGTCATACTAAGAAACAGGAAGATATTAAAATTTCGGAGGAGATACAGAATTTGGAATAACTAATCAAGTTGACCACACAAATCTCAAATCAGTTCACAGAAGTGATGGAAAATATGACAATAGAGCAAAAGGATATTAAGAAGATAATGTGTGAGCATAAAGAATTTGCAAGTTTAAAAAAAATCAATAAAAGCCACAATAGTAAAAGTTTAAAAATATACAACAGGTAAACAACAGAAGAAAGAATCAGTGAACTAGAAGGCAGGATAATAATAATCAGATAGTCAAAAAAACAGAGAAAATACTTTTAAAAATTGAGCAGCGTCTCAGGGATTTCAGTGACATGATAGAGCATACAAACATATACATTATGGGTATCCCATAAGAAAAAGAGAAAGTAAATGGGACGGAAAGAGTATTCGAGGAAATAATGACTGAAATATATTTGTCCAAGAAGCACAGCGTACTCCAAACAGAAAAAATTCTAATAGACCTACTTTGAGACACATACTAATCAGAATGCCAAAGATAAAGAATTCTGAAAGCAGCAAGAGAGAAATAATTTGCCACATACAAGGGATCCTCAGTAAGGCTAGATGCTAATTTCTTATGAGAAACATGGAGATGAGAAGTGAGTGGTATGATATTGAAGGTACAAAGAGAATAACTGCCAGCCCAAAATTCTTTATCCTGCAAAACTAACCTTTAAAAATGAGGAGAGCTTAAAATATTCATAGATGAACATAAAATGAGGGCATTCATCAACAAGAGACATGCCATACAAGAATTACCAAAGGGAGTTCTTTAGGAGAGAGTGATTTGGAATGGTATGAACATTATCAGTAAGGTAAATGCAAACCCCAATAGTACTGTTTCCTTAATGTACAGTTCTACTCTTGATTTCCTATAAGGGTCAGAATACAATTGGAAAAGAAAAAGGCATACTTCCTAATAACATACATGCAAAATATAAAGTGGGAATCAAATTGAGAGTTCCGAAACAGACCCTCAGCTCTATGGTCAATTGAGGGTTTTTTTTGTTATTATATATTACTCCAGTTTATTAAATAAATGAAACAAGATTGACATTGCAAATTCCAACATTATTTAAATAAAGAGCTCAGTATATAAAATCTTCTGAAAAATTTATATTTCTATGTATAATATATACTATCTCTGGCATGTGGATAAATATGTAGAACAGGAGCCATTTTTCATGTCACAGATCAGCTATGTTTAACATCAGTTATCACACAAATCCTTAAGCAACCAATAAAAATAATTTTCTTCAACATGGTTATATAAAAGCTGGAAATGCATTTGCCATATTTAATCAATATCCAAAAAAGGGGAAATAGATTTGTGGCCACACCCCAGTTTGTTCCTGCCTTAAGTTGTTTCTTGGTTAAAAGCCTCAACTATTGCATTAATTTTTTTTAGGAAGCAGAAAAACAAAAGCAGGTTAAGATCTTGTTCTATAAGGTACTTAATAAATCTACACTGTTAAGTGTTACAATGAGGTTTGAATTTCTTTTCATCTTGGTATAAACATTTACATAATTTTAATAAATTGACATTATATGGCATGACATTCACTCTGTACATGCCCTTTCATATAAACTTGTCTGATTTAGAAATTGTATGTACACATGCAAAATATTGTCTGCATTTAAAAAAAGTACTTCATAAAAACCATTTCCTTGCCTTTTTGACCAAAAGGGGGAAGAGAGTAATGAGGCAAAATAAAGTTTCAGTGGCTGAGAGATTTCAGTCAGAGTCAAGATGTTATCCTGGAGGTTATTTTTATGTATTATGTGGGTAACACTTTTTAGTTTATGGTGTATTGGCGTGGCTGGAGGGAAGCAGTGGCTGAAACTGCTGAGCTGTGTTTTCAGTTGCCTTGATTCTTGAAGATGATTGTATAACAATGTAGTTTTTACAGTGTGGCTGTGTGATTGTGAAAACCTTTTGTCTGATGCTCCTTTAATCCAGGGTATGGACAGATGAGTAAAAAAGTAAGGATTAAAAATAAATAATTAATAGGGGGGATAAAAAAAATTGGGTAGATTGCAATACTAGTGGTCAATGAGAGGGAAGGTAAGGGGCATGGGATGGAACCTCTTGGAGGTTCCATTCAGCAGTTCCCATGAACTTCTTTAGGGCAGTCTGATAGTCTCGGCTATGAGCTAAGATGCTTCAGGATCTACTTACCTTCAGGAAACAGTACACAATTCCTGAGTTGCTTGCCAAGTTTCTTTAGCAAGAAATGCACATTTCATGTTATCTTTGATGTCTAAGGAAAGGACTCATGTTTGGACGTTATAGTTGACACCATTAAACACATGATGAAAAGTGTCCAGTGCTGACACACAGCAATCTGAGCTTACCCAGTTTTCATCTGTTGCTCACACCTCAAAATCATGAGAAGCCAAGCAGTGAAAAGTGATGTGAAACAGGAAGCTTTACTGATTTGGAAGTGAGCCTTTTTCAGAGTGATGTCTCGTGCAGCATAAGACATATCACTGATCCAGTTTCTTCAGTTGTTCTTATGTCACAAAGAAAATGATATTCCAAGAACTAAGTCTCAACCAATTGGACCAAAACCCTTTATAGAGAGCAAAAAACCTTTCATTCTTCCACATTTGTAACAGGCAGTCCAGGGTACCGATGTAGCTAGGGCACCTGTCATCTGTAAGGACTCTGGTTCATCATACATGTCTCACCACACCCACAGGGTTTGTGGCCAGGACTGACGACAGACCACAGGTGAAGCTTGAGAGGAAGTGGGTATAGACAGGTCTCCCATCAGGACAGAGAGAATGAGATACTTGTTGGTGATGTCATAGGTGTAGCTCCACACTAGCAACTATGGCAGCCCTCTGGGCAGATAGGGATACCTCCTACTGGTAAATGCTGATGAAGTTCCATGTCATTCCTTCGTGGATGTTACTGTTTTGTGCTTGCATCTGGATTTTCAAAACATCACTTGAATTGGCAGTGGCTGAGGATATGACTCCAGAGAGGATTCCATATATGACATTTATCAGTAGGGTTTCATCTTCTTACTTTCTGTTCAGCAGTTGCTTCGAACTCTGGTGAGTGCCCATCTTGATGGTGCCATAGGAAGCTTGGCATCATATTGTAGAAGCAGTCCTGAAAACAGTAATTTCAACCCTTCTTCTCTGCCTATCCTTACTAATACATGCAACATGCCTCAATATCAAATTTTTCTTTAAACTTTACTTTATTTGCCTGGCTTTGAATCAGGAGATGTGTCTTAATTAAATCAATCAATTGGAAATATGCCAATTTGTTATGATGGAAGCTAGCCTTCCAAATACACATGGCTTTCAGTTGAGGGCTGACATTCTCACCAGTGCCCCTTTTCATCTGATTTATATAGAAGCTTGGCCTCCAACGAGGGTTTTCGTCTGGCTCCTCTTCACAGGGGTCCACTACAGCCAGGGCTGACAGCTGCACAAGAGATGAAAAAAAAAAAAAAAAACAGCACAATTGATTTTTGACAAGGGTCCCAAGTCCACTCATCTGGGAAGAACAGTCTCTTCAACAGATGGTGTTGGGAAAATTGGATATACGTATCCAGAAAAAAAAAAAAAGAAAGGACTTTTATCTCACATTCTATACAAAAATTAACCCAAGATGAATCAAAGATCTAAGAACCAGTACTTTAAAACTAGAAGAAAATGTAAGGAAACACTTCAAGATCTAGTGATAGGAGGTAGTTTCATGGACCTTATATTGAAAACACAAGCAGTGAAAGAAAAAATAGATAAATGGGACCTCCTCGAAACAGAATATTCCTGTTCTTCAAAGGATTTTGTCAAAAGGGTAAAAAGGCATCCAACTCAGTGGGAGAAAATGCTAAATATAGAGTTGCCTTATGACCTGCAGTCCTGCTACTTGAGATATAGCCAGAAGATCTGAAAGCTGGGATGTAAACAGACATTTGCACAGAGATATTCATAGCGGCAATATTCACAATTGCCAAAAGATGGAAATAACCCATGTGTCCATCAACCGATAAATGGATAAATAAAATGTGGTATATACATACAATGGAATATTATTCAGCAGTAAGAAGGAATGAAATCTTGATGCACATGACCAACATGAATGAACCTTGAGGATATTGTTAAATGAAATAAATTAGACACAAAAGGACAAATATGGTATGACTCACTAAAGTGAACTAATTGTAATATGTAAACACATAGACATAAAATCTAGAATATAGATTACTGTGATTTAGAATGAGACTAGAGAATGGGGAGTGATATGCATGGAATTTTTAATTAAGTTGTATTTAAACATTTGGAAATGGATAGAGAAGATGGTAGCATGTTATTGTGAGTACAATTAACAGGGAAGTGTGGGTGAATGTGGTGGAAAGGGAAAAGTTAGTCAGGTATGTCACCAGAAGGAAAGCTGGAGATTCAAACATGGGAATATATAGCACAGTGAATCTTGGGGTGGACAATGAATGTATTTAATAGAGCAAAATATGGGGAAAATTTATCTGTTGAAAACTTTGTACTATAAAAAAGGGATGTTGTGAACGCTGTGCTGAGAAGGAAATTTATAGCCCTAAATGCTTACATTAAAATGGAAGAAAGAACTAAAATCAAAGACTTAACTGCACATCTAGAGGAACTAGAAAAAGAACTGCAAACTAACCCCAAGCCAAGAGAAAGATTAGGACAGAATAAATGAAATGGAGGATTAAAAAAAAGAGAGAGAGAATTTTTATGAAACCAAAAGTTGGTTTTTAGAAAAGATCAATAAAATTGACAAACCCTTAGCTAGACTGACAAAAAAAAAAGAAGCAAGTAAAATCAGAAATGAAAGGGAGGACATTACTACTGACCGCATAGAAGTAAGAAGGATCATTATAGGATATTCTGAACAGCTGTATACCAACAAGTTAGAGAACTTAGATGAAATGGACAAATTCTTAGAAATACATGAATAATCTACAAAGACTCTAGAAGGAAAAGAAGACCTCGACAAACTAGTTATTAGTAAAGAAAGAAATAAATCAACAAAAACTCTCAATAAAAGTCCAGGACCTGATGGCTTCACAAATGAATTCTACCAGGCATTCCAAGAATAATTAAGACCAATCCTGCTCAAGCTCTTACCAGAAATTGAACAGGAGGAGAACACATACCTAATTCATTTTATGAGGCCAACATCACCCTAATGCCAAAGCCAGATAAAGATACCACAAGAAAAGAAAATCGCAGACCGATTTCCTTATGAATAAAATGCAAAAATCCTCAACAGAATACTTGGGTAATTCAACATCACTTTAAAAAAGTATGCACCCTGATAGGTTTTAACCCAGCTGTGCAAGTGTGGTGCATGACCACAGGTATTCAATTGATGCAGAAAATGTATTTGACAAAATCCAGTATCCTTTCCTGATAAAAACATTTAGAAAACTAGGAATAAAAGAAAACTTCTTCAACACGATAAGGGGTGTCTTTGAAAAATCCACAGCTAACCAGCATCATACTCAATAGTGAAAGACTGAAAGCTTTCCCTCTAAGATCTGGAATAAGACAAGGATGCCCCCTGTCACCACTGTGCTATTCAACATTGATCTGGAAGGTCTAACTAGCCAGAGCAGTTAGGCAAGAAAAGAAATAAAAGGTATCCAAATTGGAAGGGATACAGTAAAACTTTTACTATTTCCAGTTGACATGATCCTATATGTGAAAAGTCCTGAAAAATCTACAACAAAGGCACTAGAGCTCATAAACAAATTCAGCAAAATGGGTGAGGTAAAAAATCAACACACAAAAATCAGTTGTGTTTCTATATACTAGTAACGAGCAATCTGAGGAGGTAATAAAGAAAAAAGTTCCATTTATAATAGCAACTAAAAGAAGAAATTATCAAGAAATAAATTTAACCAAGGATGTAAAGGACATATACTTGGAAAACTACAAAGCTTTCTTAAAAAAAAAAATTAAAAAAATAAAAAATCTCAATAAATGGGAAGATATTCCATGTTCATAGATTGGAAGATTAAATTTAGTTAAGGTGCCAATTCTACCCAAATTAATATACAGATTCAGCTCAATCACAATAAAACTTCCAGTGACTTACTTTCTAGACTTGTAAAGTCAGTTATCAAATTTATTTGAAAGGGTAAGGGCCCCTGAGTAGCCAAAAACACTTTGAAGGGGAAGAATAAAGTTGGAAGACTCATACTTCCTGACTTTAAAGCTTTTTATCAAGCCATAGTCTTCAAAATACTATGATATGGCATTAAGATATACATATCAGTGGAATCGAATTGAGAGTTCAGAAATAGGTCCTCACATCTACAGCCAATTGAATTTTTCTTAAAACTTTTTTTATGTTACATATAGCTTATATACAAAGAAAAGAAAAAAATGATTTTCATAGTACAGAACAGATTTCAGAATTTGTTCTGAGTTACCATTCCACTATTTCAGATTTTTCCTTCTAGCTGCTCCCAAAACACTGGAGGTTAGAAGAAATTTTTTTTTTTCTATTTTGTGAAAAACAAGATACATACAGAAAAGCAATACATTTCAAAGCACATTGCAAAATTAGTTGTAGAACAGATTTCAGAGTTTGGTATGGGTTACAGTTCCATAATCATCGGTTTTTTACTTCTGGCTGCTCTAAGATACTAGAGACTAAAAGAAATATCAGTATAATGATTCAGCAATTATATTCATATGTTAAATCCTACCTTCTCTGTATAACCCCATCATCTTGGGTCTTTCTCCACTCTTCAGGGGTATTTGAGCTATGCCCATTCTAACTTTTTCATGTTGGTAACACTGGATAGCAGGATGGAACTAGCTGGTGTTCTGGAGAGGCTGGCCTCTCTGCATTTCAGGACTAAAATTGGTTCAGGAACCTAACTCGAAGTTGTGGGTTTGTAGAATCTTTTCTTGTCTAATTGTGACCCCAGCAATTGTTCTGTACTGTTCTTGGCTATTTAATAGCTGTTCTGGAGGACAAATTAAATCCCACACCTTGCTAAGCTGCCATCCTGGCACAGTCCCATCATTAGTCCCCTAGTAGAATCTTATATAATGCCCTATGTGTCCTTTAGGATTCGCTGAAGTGGTTTTGGTCGGGTTTTGGCAAGTTATGATAGGTAGCAATGTCTAACTGAAGCTTGCGTGAGAGTGACCTCCACAGTAGCCTCTCAACTCTATTTGAATTCTCTCAGCCACTAATACCTTATTATTCTTCTCCTCCCCCCTTTGGTCAAGATGGCATTGTTGATTCCATGGCCAGACTAATCTCCCACACCACTAGGGAGCCTTTCATCCCTGGATGTCATGTCCCATGTTAGGGGGAGAAGGCAGCAGTTTCACTTGCAGAGTTGGGCTTAGAGAAAGGGAGGCCACATCTGAGCAACAAAAGAGGTCCTCCAGAAGTAACTCTTTGGCATACCTATATCAGTAGGCTAAGCTTCACCTCTACCTACATAAGATTCACAAGAGCAAGCCCCAAAATCAAGGGCAGCCAACTGAGTTTTGACAAGTCTGCATTCAACAAATGATGCTGAGAGAACTGGATATCCATACGCAAAACAATGGAAGAGGGTCCGTATCACACATCATGTATAAAAATGAACTCAAACAGGTTCAGAGTCCTAAATATAAGAGCCAGGACTGTAAAACTCCTGGAAGAAAATGTAGGGACACATCAGGGGACCTCCTCAGAATTAAAAACCTTTGTACATTCAAGGATTTGATGATGAAAGTGAAAAAGACAGCCTACTCAGAGGGGGAAAATATTTGAAGCCACATATCCAATAATGGTTTAACATCTAGAATATATAAAGAAACAACAAAAAGACCAACAACCCAATTGAAAAGTGGGCAAAAGACTTGAATAGACATTTCTGCAAAGAGGATATATAAATGGATACAAAAGCACATTGAAAAATGCTCAAAATTATTACTTATTAGAGAAATGCAAATGAAAACCACAAGGAGATACCATTTCATACTTACCAGAATGGCTATTATTTAAAAAAAAAACAACAACAGAAAATTACAAGTGTTGGGGAGTATGTGGAGAAATAGGGACACTTATTCATTGCCTGTAGGAATGTTAAATGGTGCAGGTGCTATGGAAGACACTTTGGCGGTTCCTGGGAAAGCTAAGTATAGAATTAATAGCACTGGGCAAACCCACTACTAGGTATATATCCAGAAGAATTGAAAACAGGGACTCAAGAAGATTTTACATTCTGGTATAAATAGCAGCATGATTCACAATTGCCAAAAGATGGAAGCGACCCAAATGATCATCAACTGATGAATGTGTAAACAAAATATGGTATATACATATGATGGAATATTATTCAGCAATAAAAAAGGAGTGAAGTCCTGATGCATGTGGCAATATGGATGAACCTTGAGAACATTGTGCTGAGTGAATTAAGCCAGGCACTAAAGGACAAATACTGTATAATATCAATGCTACGAACTAACTATAATCAAATCCACGAGAATGTAGGTTAACAGGGGCTGGGTTGTGGATAGGGAATGGGGAATTCCCTATGGGGAATATAATGTTTATATTGTATAGAATTATTGCTTATATTGGGTTGATTGTAAAGTTTTGAAAATAAATAGTGGTGACCATACCACAACATTGTGAGTATAATTAACAGCACTAAATTATATATGTGAATGTGGTCAAAAAGAAATTTTAGGTAACATATGTTAGTAGATTAAAAAGTAAAAGAAAAAACATAAGATTGTTGTAAACGAAGGACTGTAGTGAATGATACAATTATAAAAATGTTCTCTCATGAATTATAACAGATATACCACACTAAAAATAATAAGAATAAATAAATAAATAAAAACCTACCATTGGCTTTAGTGGGGGGGGGGGGCAGAAAGTATCCCCAGAGACATATGAAAGAAAATCTATTAATTGAAATAATCTTGAAAATTTTACTTTAATAGAAAATACATTAAATATAAAAAACACTCAGAAGTAAAAATTAAAGGATGATGTAGTCACAGAGTAATGGAACTAGTGATGATTATTGTATTCAGTTGAGCATGCAATGGTTCAAGTAATTATCATGATTCTAATATACAACATAAATGTCAAAAATTATTTTTGTAAAATCACTAAATTGTCAAAAAAAATTTTAAGTAGACTAAGTCAAAATCTGTTATAGGGTCAAGAAGATTACTAAATATAGATGTCGATAATAGGATCAATTCATCAAGAAGGTATAACAATTATAAACATATGTACACCTCATTTCCAGAGTCCCCAAATATATGAAGCAAACATTGAAAGATATGAAGGGAGAAACAGACAATTCTTCATTACTAATAGGAAATAGAACATTTCCACAGAGTATCAATAGAGAAATAGAGGACTTGAACAATTCTATAAACCAACTAGACCCCATATACATATACAGAACACGTCATTCAACAACAGCAGAGTACATAGTCTTCTCAAGTGCCCATGGAACATTCTCTAGAATAAGCCATATGTTGGGTCACAAAACAAGTCTTAATACGTTTTAAAAGATTGAAATCATACAAAGTAACTAGTTGGAACGTAATTGAATGGAGCTAGAAATCAGTGACAGAGGGAGATCTGAAAAATTCATAAATATATGGAAATTAAACAGTACTCTCTTATATAACCATGAGTCAAATAATAAATCACAGGAACATGAGAAACATCTTGAGATGAATGGAAAAAGAACAGAACATACCAAAACTCATGGGGATGCAGTAGAGTTTTCATTCCTAAAATGAGCTCCATTTGATATTTTCTCCTTCATCTTGTTACTGTATGTTAGCTTTGCTCTGAAAAACTCTATTTTTTAAAGCATCTTTTTGTTGCTGTTAACTTTTTCACGTGATCAAGGAAAATGTCTGATGTGATATAATCACAGTTTCAGAATTATGACACAGAAGATATGATAGTACCATAGAGGAATCCTTCACTTGGAGCAGAAGAAAATTTAAGTAATGCAGAAGTGATAAGCTGACATTTTGTTTGGGGATAATTTTGTATTTTGTTCTCTGTAGGGTACTGCTGTTTTCTGGTATAATCTGTTTGCCAGTGGAGAAGGAGATTATAGTACACGGCATGCAGCCTGCCCAGTGCTAGTTGGAAACAAATGGGGTAAATATTTTTTGTATTCTCTGAAAAAAAATTGTGATTTTTATTCTGTATTTTGAAAACTATAACAGACATTTTGCAATAAAACAATGCCACAGGGTGGTGCAATGGAGGCTCAGTGGCAGAATTCTTGCCTGCTATGCTGGAGACCTGGGTTCATTTCCTGGAGCCTGCGCATGCCAACAAAAATTTAAAATAATTAATAAATAAAAGAATCCCACAGATTTGGCCTAATAATGACTTTTAACACAGTATGGGATTCAATGAAGAAAGTTCCTGATCTTAATATACATTTGCATTCAACAGACCAGAATTCTGACTGCAGATTCTTTTTAACTTAATTTCCACTTGTTATTCCAAGAAACTTTGAGTCATGATCTAATGGTTCACAATCTGCTCTAGAAATAAATCCATTAATTTATCTAATAGATAAATTAGAATACAAAGATGTATTTAATCAAAGATGTAAACAGAGGATGCTGACTCCTTAAGTTTAGAGAGCCTTCTTCAAGACCTTAATTTTAAATTTAATCCTTAATATTGAGTAGTAGTTTTCCAGGCATGCTAGGGACCAAAGCCAGGATTAGGGTAAGGCTAGCAAGATGCCTAGGGCACAACAGTTAAGGAGGCACTCACCCTCAGGGTCATACACACTAAGGTTGGCTACTTTTAAAAAAGTTAAGTGGTGAAATTAGTATGTAGCATTAGCCGTGTTACAAGTGATCAGTAGCCATTTGTGTCTTATGGCTGCTGTACTGGACATGGCAAGATTAAGGAGTGAGGACAGATTACCAGGATTTAAAAAATTTCCCCTGATAATTATGATGTTTGAGAACCACTACTGTAGAGTGAGTGGCTAGTCAGGGGAGATCAGTTTAGAAGGTTGTTTTCCATTGCCTCAGTAGGCAATGATGAAAACCTGGATTGAGGCAACAGCCAAAGGATTGGAGAGTAAAGAATAGATTTAAGAGACAAAAAAAGAAAGTTGACAGGGTTTGATGAATAAAAGATTAGATATAGGGATTGAGAAAAAAAAGAGGGGTTAAAAATGATTAGTTTCTAGTTTACATGTTTTGTGCATGTTGATGCTATTGCTTGGGTTCTATAATACAGGAAGTGAAGTAGACAATTAGTTCCTTTCGGGAACTATCTTGGAACCAAGGAAACTCAATGAGCCTATAATGGTGATTAATCCTAGAGTTGTTTATTTAGAGTAGGATGTTGTGTTACTTTTTACAGCATCTTTGCATTTTGGAGGTTGTGATTTCAAAACAAGTAAAACAATATTCTGTTCTATTTATACCTGGATCTTCATTCCATTTTTATCTCTTTTCTAGCCTCACATTGAACATTGGAAACTTTAGGAAATGCACACATATTGACTTTCAAGCATTTCTTTAAAAACTATAGTATCTTTTGTATTTCCAACATTTTGACAAATTTTTAAAAGAGTAAGTGTAGCATCTACCTTTATCTGGTTTTGGTCTTGAAGTTTTATTCCGTGTTGAAACTTGTTATAGACTGAACTTTTAGAGGTTAAGTAAATATTAATTGGATAGGGGAAAATTTTTTTTTTTTTCTCTTCACAGTATCCAATAAATGGCTCCATGAACGTGGACAAGAATTTCGAAGACCATGTACATTGTCAGAATTGGAATGACATTCAGGCTTCCCTTTCTCGTTTTATTCTAATGTGTCTGATACACACATTTCCCAGTCTTAACTTACAAGAGTTTACAATTGACTAACACTCCATGATCAATTCATTCATGAACCTCATCCCATGTTTCATCTGTGGACAATCACTAACTTTGTGGGTTTTTTTTTTTCTTTTAAAAGTAACACTAAATCATTACTCACTTTTTACAGGTAAAACCTTAAAGTTCAGTAGATATCACAGAGAACAAAGAATTCAGGGTTAAAAAATGAGGAATTTTTACTGTTATATTTTAAAGAACATTTTGGATAGATACAAAATACAATTTTAGCATCCAATTTTAATATTTTTCTACATCTCAGTGAATTGTATCTGAGAATGGGCCATGTGATTCAAAAACAGATGCCTTGCAGTATGTTCCTAGGTATTGTCTTTACCTAGTTTATTTTCTGAATTTGCCTGAAGATTATAAGAAACTAGGACTCGAATCCCTGGGCTCCCTATGATGCTTGGCTCTTTATACACTAAGTTGATTTTTTTCTCCCAAGTCCTTTCTAAAGAAAGTATACCATATTTTTACCAGTCCCCCTCCTCTCATAGCTCCTCTATGGTAAATTAAATGTTTTGAGTTAAAATACTTTGATTTAAAAAAAAATTTTAATACACTGACCTGCATAAAAACATTGGGCCTCCTTAAATACTCATCACTTAGTCTGTTTCTTTTTCTTTTTTATTTAATGACTGATGATTTTTTCCATACAATTTGCTGTTTTTCTTAGTGCCAATACACTTGCTTCTTATTCTTACTACAGCAGGGTGGTGACAGTAGCGTCCTGATTAAATAAATAGCGTGCCTTAGGAGATTGGGAATTTTTAAATGTATAAGTCCTTTCAATGATGAGGGAATTGATTAAAGAAAAAATCTTTTTTTTCTGAAAAGCTACAATGTTTGTTTTTCAGTTCTGAAATGTGTTGTGACAATGACCTATTTATGATCTTAAATCTTTTTAAAAAATGTTCGTCTTTGTGTCCTTTTTCATGTTTGAATCTTGAGTATATGCTATAGCATTAACAGAATATTTCTAATTTATGTTCTTTAGTACATGAGATGTAACTTTTGCCCTTTTTTATACTTTTGTTTTTCCTTCATTCTAATAGACATTTTATGGGAAAAAAACAACAACTTAGATTCCCTGAAATTTCAGGATCATTCAGAATTGTCTTTCCTGCAAAAGGTGCTCTACAGCTTTAGTATGGATTTGAGGTTATTCCAATAACATTACTTAACTTTCTCTTATTCAAAGATATGGTGGTAATATGAAGATATGAACTTAGTGTTAATATGAAGATATGAACTTAGTGTTAACTATGTTAATTAATCCTTTAGCCTAACTTTTTACATTTCTTATGGTGAATCTTACTTGTGGGTCTTTATCTTTTACACAGTATTTAAATATTTCAGAAAGAATATGGTTAATTCTCTGGGAAAGTATTATTTTTACCTATTCTTTTAACTAAAATTCCCTTCTCCTAGCCATCATTTGTTCCACCACAAGTATATTAGTAAGAAACAGAGAATTAAATTCAGCACTTTAATTCTTTCAGATTTTGTGTCCACAGATTTTTTTAAACTTTATTAGTAAAAAGTAAATGAAAGCAAGAAATTAAAAAGTTATAGAAATAAAATAGGGTTCAAGATATGGAAACTAAATGTTTACTGCCATATGTTTTAGCAATAGAATAAAAGCATCTTTTTCAGAACGGCGTGACATTCCACAGTCTTAGAAATTTCCCCATTATCCCATTATATTCAACCCTAAGCCCCATATGTGGATTGGTAAACACTTTTCAGAATTACATTTTACAGAACTCCTCCAAGCTTCAAAATAACCAAATGAAAAGGGAGAAAAAAACTTCCAGCTTGAAGCTTTAGGGTCCCATTGTTATTGCAATCTTTCTTTTTTTTAATGTGATCTTTAAAACAAATGAGGGCTTTGGAGGTTCAGCAAGAAAACCATTGATTACCCTGTTTAAAATGCTATTTAAATGGGTTTGAGAGGAAAGAATAAATAATAAAAGCAAACACTTGCAGAATACTAACTATAAACATCAGCCCTAGCCTAGAAAATGTAGAAACTGGTTTCCTCACCAACTGAAAGCCTATTTATTTTTCAGGACTGAATGTTTTATCATTCATTCATTAACTTTTAGTATGAAGTTATTATCAGTATCACCAATGTGGAGTTAACTGCCATATTCTCCAGAACAAGAGTAGCTGGGTAAGTAAATATGATAATTAGGTAAAAACCTAGTATGATTATAAAAAGAATAATGAAGTGTTTTGGGAAGCTAATTGGCATATGCAATAGTGAAAAAGGAGTTAACTATCTACTCAAGTGAAAAGAAACTAAAACTGTTTTTTTACAGTGTGTGAAGGTTGAAAAGAGTTATAAGCAGTAATCATATTCCTGCTGAGAAGACTCTAAATAGCCTTATATTGACTTGTATGTACATTCCACATCAGGTGTCCTATTCAATCCATATTGCTGAAAAATGAATAACTTACGTGCAGGGCACCACAGTCTAAACAATTTCATGAATGGATTTCTGCCATTAAACACAGTGTAACAGAAAAAAAAAGATTAAATAACTATAAATCACTTGAGAAGGAAAAGACAAAATTGTAAAATAAAAGAATGCTAGAAGAAAGCAGAATGGAAAATGAAAAATAACATCTTAATCTTTAGGATAGCCAGCAACACAAGAACCAACCTCTCTTGGCAGCACTTATTTCCACGCTGGCAAAAGTTGATGTTTTAGACAGAACAGTATTGGCTAACCAAGAGAAAAAAGAATGAATTATCCAACTAGGGTTGGATATCTGTTAAATTACCAGATATATCAGAATAAAATAGATCTCATATTCCTGTTTTATTAATGTCCTTGGATATTACTCCATTACATGATGTGTTTTGCAAAGTAAAATTATTGGCTGCCTGCTTTCTTAACTTTAAGGTCTTTAAAGAGTTTGTTTTTGTGTGTGACTGTCACCTTCAGTTAAATATAAATTTTGACAAGGGAAGACTAATAATAAGACTACCTTACTATTAATTTTTATCACTTTTAAATGTAAAAGCATATTTTAAATAAAAACAAATTCCCATGTCAAATATCCATTGCAGTAATACTCTATGAAATTAGTTATACAAAGCATGATAATCACAGAAACAGAGAATTGTGTGAGATTGTGGAGTAAAACCACCAGCAATCAGTCTCTCTGCCAAAACAACCATGAGAACTGACAAGAACTGTCTGACTCATGTATTTTGAAACTCTGATGTCTAATGGAATGTCTAATGGAAAATTATACAGAATCCAGGGAAGAGCCAGACAAAATCCAAAGGTGTGTGGTCTGATCACTAATCAATGCTTTTGATCAGCTGCTTCACACTACTTGGGTCCAGCTCTGTGGGTACTCATTTTTCTAACCCCATGCAAAAGTGACAGAGAAGGTAGTACCTACTTTCTTGTCCAAAAGTGACCGAGAAGGTAGTACCTACTTTCTTGTCCAATCACAGGAAAAAGCAAGTTTCCCAGAAACCATCCCTGAGGAAGCTCATACATTGGGACTATTAGTCAAATATAACTATCTTATATTTGTTCAGTTAGCTAAAGGAATCTATTATACTAAAAACTGAAGGAAATTGGGAGAATATTTTTTGGACAAAATACAGAAAAATTAGAAAAAGGAATCAAATTTTGGAGTCAAAGTAATTGAATAACTCATTGGGTAGGTTCACTGGCAGATTTGAACATGCAGAATCAGTGAACTTGAAGACAACTGAAATTCCCTGGTGTGTGAAGCAGAAAGAAAAAGCAATGAAGAAAGATGAACAGAACCTAAGGGACATGTAGGACTCTATTAGGTCTATTAATATATGCATCACTAGAGTCCTCGAAGGACAAGAGGGATAAGAGAAAAGTGGTAGAAAAGTAGTTGAAATAATGGCCCCAAACTTCTCCAATCTCATGAAAGACATGAATAAACACATCCAGGGAGCTCAGGGAACTACACCTACATAATAGCAAATTGTTAAAATCCAAAAACAGGATTTTGAAAGCAGCAGGAGGGAAGTGACCTGTCACATACGAGGGATCCCCAACAAGAGTAACTGGATTTCTCATCAGAAACCATACAGGCAAAAAAAAACAGTTGGATGGTATATTTAAAATCTAGAAGAAGAAGAAGAAAAAGTATGAACTAAGAATTCTACCTCCAACAGAATTATCTTTCAAAAATGAAAGAAAATTAAGACATTTATAAACAAAAACTGAGTTCATTACCCAAAAAACTATCATACAAGATATGCAAAAAGGGAATCCTTTACTCTGAACTGGGACACTAGACATTAACTTGAAACCACATAAAAAAAGAATACTAGTAAAGGTGACCACATTAGTAAATATAAAACATTGTATTATATTCATATGATCAAATATTCATATGATCGAACATTGTACTGCTACAGAAAGGAATGAAGTTGTGAGGCATGCAATATTATGAATGAAACTGTGGGACATTTGGTAAGGCAAAATATGCCAGAAACAAAAGAGCAAATATTGTATGGTCTCATTTAGAAAATACTTAAAAGAAAACAGGGGCCTAGATTGTAAACTCTACATCATATTTAGTCCGGGTTGGTAATCATTATTTCTGGATTTTGAGGGCTGTTTTACATATGTATAACCTGGTATTTAGAGATAAGAATAAAGCTGATCAGATTGGGATTAAGGTAGTTCAGAATACAGGGGTAAGGGAGACATTTTCTGTATTTTAGAACCTCATCTACTCTTTGAGACCAAAGGAAGAAAGGTTTATCTTGTCCAGGACATAAATTTTCTTAGCGTATAATCTAACTCAACCTGTCTGGATAGATCATTTAAATAATCGAAACACAGGGAGCCCAGAATAAGAATGAGGGCCTTTAATCCTAGTGTTATATCTGGACAAACCCCAGGATATATTAAAGCAAAGCCCCTTGAGAGATGGGAGAAAAATATGGAATTGTTAAACTTTACCACTGGGCAAAGAAACCCTGGTGTTGTCAAACATTAGGGACACACAAATCAAAAGGTCAAGCCCTTGATCTTAAGGCTTGCTCTTGTGAAGCTTATGTATGTAGTGGAAAAGTTTAGCCTTCCTATAGCTATGCCTACGAGTTACTTCTGGAAGACCTATTTTGTTACTCAGATGTGGCAACTCTCCAAACCCAACTCTGCAGGTGAAATCATTGCCATTCCCGGGACATGGCATCCAGGGGTGAAAGTTTCCCTGGCGGCATGGGAGATGACTCCCAGGGATGAGCCTGGCACTAGCATCATGGGATCAACAATGCTATCCTGACCAAAAGGGGGAAAAGAAGTGTAATAAGGTATCAGGGGCTGAGAGAATTCAAATAGAGTTGACAGGCTTATCTGGAGGTCACTCAATGCAAGCTTCAGTTAGACTTGCTGCTTATCATAGCTTGCCAACCCCCAACCAAAACACCTCTGCCAATCCTAAAGAACACCTAGGGTATTATATAAGACTCTACAAAGGTTCCATGCACTAGGGTAACTTTCCAGAAACCTACAATTTCCAGATAGGCCCCTGAATCAGATAAATCCTGAAATGCAGAGGAGCCAGCCTCTCCAGAACATCAACAAGTTCCATCCCCCATCCCATATTACTGACAGCCCCTTCCAACATGAAAAAGTCAGAATGGGCATAGCCCAAATATCCCTAAAGAGTGGGAGAAAGATCAAAGATGATGGTGGGGTTATACAGAGAAGGTAGGGTTTAACAAACAAGTAGGATTGCTGAATCATTATACAGATATTTCTTCTAGTTTCCAGTATCTTAGAACAGCTAGTAGTAAAAACCTAAAATTGTGGAATTGTAACCCATACCAAACTCTGAAATCTGTTCTACAACTAATTGTTGTGATGTGCTTTGAAATTGTTTTTTTGTATAAATGTTATTTTTCACAGAAAAGAAAAAAAGTCAATTGCGATGATATGCCACTGATTGTACACTTTGGATGATTACATGGTATGTGAATCTATACCATATAGCAATAAAGATTAAAACAACATAAAAAAAACATTGTATTATCATATTCTTTCTTTGTAACTGCTTTCCTTATATGATTTAGCAAGACCAATGGATAAAATAATTAAAATCTATATTATTGGGAATATAATATATAAAGATAATCTGAAGAGAGTAACTATATAAAGGACAAATTCAGGAGTAGAGAGTGAAGTTAAGTAATAGTTTAATTAGGTTGTTAGTAGTTTAAGATATCAATTGTAATTACAAAGATAACCACTAAGAAAATAACTTTAAAAAATAGAAAAAGATAAAGAAGGCAATCAAAGTAGAATATTATTATACAACAGCAACTAGATACCAAAATAGGCAGTAATGAAGTAATTAAGGAACAAAAAATATACAAGACATACAGATAAGTAGCTTAGTGGCAGAATCAAGTTACTTCTCATTCATTAATTTAAATATGAATGGGTTAAACTATGAAAAAGCAAAGCTTGGCAGACTGGATGAAGAAGTATGATCCATCTATGTTCTGTCTAAAAGAGACTCACTTCAGAATCAGACAAGTTCAAAGTAAAAGGGTGGGAAGATACTCCATGCAAACGGTAGTCAGAAGAGTCGGAATTGGGACACTGTTGTCACAAAGTAGATATTCAAAAATGATTATGAGACAAAGAAGGATATAGTAATATAAAGTTCATTCCACCAAGAAGATATAATAGTTATAAACACATACCTTACAACTAGGTCACAAGATATATAAAGCAAAAATTGACAGCATTGGAGGGAAAAAATATTTCTATAATCATTGGAGACCAGTATGTCACTTTTAATAATTGATAGAATATCTAAATAGAAGATCAATAAGGAAATAGAGGACCAGAACAACACTATTAACCCATTAGACATGGACATATATTGAACCCTCTACCTATCAACAGCAGAATACGCAGTCTCTTTAATGTACATGGGACATTTTTCAAGATAGACCATGTCAGGCCACAACTCAAACATTAATTTGAAATATTGAAACCAAACTATCTTCTTGGACCATAGTGGATAAGGTTACTGTTTTAGTTTCCTAGGCTGCTCAAAGCAAATATCATGAAATGGATCAGGTTAAAAGTGGGATTTTATTTGCTCACAGTTTTGAGACTGGGAAAATGACCAACGCAAGGCATCATCAAAATGATATTTTTTTCCCCAAAAGACCAGCTGCCAGTGATCCTTGGCTCCTCTGTCACATGGTATGGCACATGGCGAACATTGTTTGATTGGCTTTAGCTTCTTCTATATTTTTCTCTGTGTCTGATTTTCATTCCACCTTTAAGAATCCAAGTAGGATTAAGACCCATCCAGATTGAGGTGGGTCACACCTTAACTGAAGTAACTTCAACAAAAGGTCCTACTTATAAAGGGTTCGCACCCACAGGAGTGGATTACATTTAAGAACATGTTTTTCTGAGGGTACATACAGCTTCAAACCACCACAATTAGAAATCAATAATAGAAGGAAAATGAATATTTACAAATATGTGGTAATTAAATAACATATTCTTAACCAATTAGTCAAAGAAATCACAAAGGAAATTAGGAAATATTTTGTGAATGAATAAACAACAACAAAAATTTATGGGATACAGTGAAGGGAGAGCTCTGTGTGACATTTATAGCTCCAAATACTAGCAATAGAGATCACAAATGAATAACCTAAAGGAACTAGAACCAAGTAGAGCAAAGTAAACCAAAAGTTAGTAAAAGGAAGGAAATTGTAAAGTTTAGAGCAGCAATAAATGAAATAAAGAATAGAAAAACAATTAAAAAATACAAAACTTTATTTTTTAAAATGATCAGTAAAATAAAAACTTTTAACCAGGCAGGAAAAGAAAAGAGACAACTAAAATCAGGAATGAAAGTGGGACATTTCTAGCTACCTTACAGAAATAAAAGGGATTACAAGAGAATGCTTTGGGCACTTACATGCTAGCAAACTAGAAACTTAGATGAAATGGGCAAACTCTTAGAAACAAATACATGACCTAATCTGCAAGAAAAAAGATAGAAAATCTCAATAGACATATAACAAGTAGAGATTGAATCAATAATCAAAAACTTCTCAACAGAAATTCACCTTCCCCATTTGAGGAATTCCTGATATTCTTGCAAACAGTGGGGACAACCAAATCAATAGGCCGAGCCCTCAACCTTGGGGTTTGTTCCTACGAAACATCCCTGCAAAGGATAGGCTAAGCCTACTTAAAATTAGGCCTAAGAGTTACCCCCAGAGAACCTCTTTTGTTGCTCAGATGTGACCTATCTCTCTCACAACCAACACAGCAAGCAAACTCACTGCCCTCCCCCTCTCCATGTGGGACATGACTCCCAGGGGTGTAAACCTCCCTGGCAATGTGGGACAGAAATCCTAGAATGAGCTAGGGCTCAGCATCAAGGGTTGAGAAAACCTCCTTGACCAAAAGGGGGAAGAGAGAAATGAGACCAAATAAAATGTCAGTGGCTGAGAGATTTCAAACAGAGTTGAGAGATTATCCTGGAGGTTATTCTTATGCATTTTATAGATATCCCCTTTTTGGTTTAAGATGTATTAGAGGGGCTAGAGGGAAGTGCCTAAAACTATAGAGCTGTGTTCCAGTAACCATGTTTCTTGAAGATGGTTGTATAATGATATAGCTTGCACAAAGTGGCTGTGTGATTGTGAAAACCGTGTGTCCTTTTATCTATGGTATGGATGGATGAGTAAAACATATGGGTTAAAAATAAATAAAAAATAGGGGGGACAAATGTTAAAATAAATTGAATAGGTTGAAATGGTCAATGAAAGGGAATGGTAAGGGATATAGAAAAAATAGGAACAAAGGGTAAAATATATTGGGTAGATGAAAATACTAGCAGTCAATGAGAGGGAGGGTTAAGGTGTATGGTATGTGTGAGTTTTTTCTTTTTTATTTCTATTTCTGGACTGATGCAAATATTCTAAGAAATGATCATGGTGATGAATATACAACTATGTGACGATATTGTGAGTCATTTATATACCAAGTATGGAATGTTCATATGTTAAGAATGTTCGTGCTTGTATGTTGTTATGTTTTGTTAATAAAAAAAAAGATGGAAGCAAAATCTAAACAAAACAGAAAAAAATAAAAAACTTCCCAACAGGACAGAGGCTGGGGCAAGATGGCAGCATAGTGAGGTGTGGAATTTAGTTTGTCCTCCAGAACAGTTAGTAAATAGTCAGGAACTGTATGTAACAACCATTTGGGGGAATTAAGTGACCAGGCACACATCATATATCAGTCTATAATGGGAGGAATGGCTGAGATCCCAAACAGAAGTCTAAGTCTCACAAACCAAGGAGGTCAGTGCTCCTCCCCCACAGGCACAGCAGGCTGGTTCCCCAAGGGGAAAGAAAACAGATTTTATGAGTAGCAAGAAAGTTAGCTCAACCAAGCTCCAACTGCAGAATTAATTAACAAATTCTTAATGTTGAAAACAGGCCCTGGGCAGACAAACGTGGAATAAGCAATAAAGGAATCAGGAGTTTTTGCCCTGGCAGAGAGGGGGCAGGGCTGATGGAAAAGCAAACAAACAAACCCAGAGGCTTTTTTAGTTGGACAGTACAATATACTAGAAAAGGTCAGGACCCTAAGAAAAGGGGGTACATAGTGCCTGGAGGCACACAGACTGTGTACCAACTCTAGATCTTGATTGGCAAACCTGGGGAATGGTTCCAGCTCTGAAAAGGCCTTTTTTTTTTTTTTTAAACTTACTAACAGCTCATTAGATAGAACTACAAGCACTCTCAGGCTACAGCACTACCCCAGGCAAGGGCAGAATTAAGGCATGTCTGAGAGACAAAGTAAACAGGTGGATGGGGACAATTCCCTAAAGGGTGTATCTCACCCAAAAAGGGGGGCTGTGCCAAGTTCAAGAGGGGATCCTCCTTCAGGGAATTCAGAACCCAGCTGCTGGAAAATAGAAGCAACTGAAGCCCATCTACTATTTCAGCCTCTGTCTCAACAAGGAGAGGTTGCTGAAATTAAAGATATCGCATCACTTTATGCTAGTGGGAAGCTGTAGGCAGACAAATGCCACATGCTGGGTAGTATAGTCTAGAGGCTTCATAGGAAAGTCTGGCAACCTGGTAGGTTTCACCCTCAGGGAGACTTCATACTGGCTACCTGTTCCTCCTAAGATGTGGGCCTGTCTGGACAGGGAAAATCTGATTGGAGTTGATCATATCTGAGGCAACCACTCCCCTCAAAAAAAAGAAAAAAAAAAGGCTCCTTATAGGCAGGGCAAGAAACAGAAAAACAAGTGCTAAAAAATTTTGATAAAAAAGAAAACCAAAAAAATAAAACTCTGATCAGCTAAACAGAACCTATGCTAGAGGTCTAGAATAAGTTTAACTGAATGTCAGAGAATATCTAGGGAATAAAGCCATCCAACAAGAAAACCCCAGGTAAAAGAGAGAAAACGACCTCCAGAATCAACTAAGGAAATCAAATGCCTAGACATCAGCAAAAAGTGAGTCATCCTAGAAAAATCAGAGATATGGCCCAGTCAAAGGAACAAACCAACATTTCAAATGAGATACAGGAGTTAAAACAAGTAATTCAGGATGTTCAAACAGACATGCAAAATCTCATCAAAAATCAAATCAACAAGTTCAGGAAGGATATAAAGAAGACACTGGGCAAACAAAAAGAAGAACTGAAAAGTCTGATAAAACAATCACAGAACTTATGGGAATAAAAGTTACAACAGAAGAGATGCAAAAAAAAAAAAAAACAAAAAACAATGGAAACCTACAACAATAGATTTGAAGAGGCAGAAGAAAGGATTAGTGAACTAGAGAGCTGGATATCTGAAATCTGACATACAAGAGAAAATATAAGTCAAAGAAAAGAAAAATATGAGCAGGGTCCCAGGGAACTGAATGACAACATGAAGTGCATGAATATACATGTTGTGGGTTTCCCAAAAGGAGAAGAGAGGGGAAAAGGTGGAGAAAGACAAATGGAGGAAATAATCATTGAAAAATTCCCATCTCTTAGGAGAGACAAAATGACAGATCCAAGAAGTACAGCATACCCCAAACAGAATAGATCCAAATGGACATACTCCAAGGCACTTACTAATCAGATTTTCAAATGTCAAAGACAAAGAGAGAACTTTGAAAGCAGCAAGAGAAAAGCAATGCATCACATACAAGGGAAGCTCAATAAGACTAACTGGGTTTCACAGCAGAAACCATGGAGGTGAGAAGGCAGTGGTATATTTAAGATTCTAAGAGAAAAAAACTGTCAACCAAGAATTCTATAGCCTGCAAAATAGAGCCATATACTCTTCAAAAATGAGGGGAGATTGAAACAATTTCAGACAAACAATCACTGAGAGAGTTTGTGACACCTTAGTCACAAACTTGGCTCTACAAGAAATTCTAAATGGAGGACTACAGGCAGATAGGAAAAGGCAGGAGAGAGAGGTCTAGAGGAGAGTACAGAAATGAAGACTAGCAGTAAAGGTTAAAAGAGGGGAAAAAATTAGATACAGCTTATAAAATCCCAAAGACAAAATGGTAGAGGAAAGTACTGCTTTTACAGTAATAACATTAAATGTTAATGGATTAAACTCCCCAATCAAAAGACACAGACAGACAGAATGTATTAAAAAAAAAAAGAAAGAAAGAAAGAAAGAAAACACAGGACCCATGGACCTTGAGAACATTATGCTGAGTGAGACTAGCCAAAAACTAAAGGACAAATACTGTATGGTCTCACTGATATGAACTGACATTAGTGAATAAACTTGGAATATGTCATTGGTAACAGAGATCATCAGGAGATAGAAATAGGGTAAGATATTGGGTAATTGGAGCTGAAGGGATACAGACTGTGCAACAGGACTGGATACAAAAACTCAAAAAAAAGAAAAAAAAAACACCTCAGAAATGGACAGCACAATACTACCTAACTGTAATATAATTATGTTAAAACACTGAATGAAGCTGCATGTGAGAATGATAGAGGGAGGAGGGCTGGGGACATAAATGAAATCAGAAAGAAAGATAGATGTTAAAGATTGAGATGGTATAATCTAGGAATGCCTAGAATATATAACAATAGTGAAATGTACAATGTATAAATTTTAAAAATGTTTTTGCATGAGGAAGAATAAAGGAATGTCATTATTGTAGGGTGCTGAAAATAGATGGTAATTAATATTTTAAAATGTCATCTTATGTGTGAGACTAAAGCAAAAAATGTTTGTTACAAAATTTACATTTTGACTAGAGCATTTCCTAATATAACTTACTTAGATAGTTTGATTGAATTCATAAGTACTTGGAATCTCAGGTAGGACATGATATTTTGTTGGTTTGTCCAGAGTGATTTGATCAGCGAGTGGAAAAGTATTTGCAAGCCCCCTTCGGGGAATGGTGAGAGCGGGGAGAAATTCAACTTCCCCAAGTTGAATTCTTGATATTCTCACAAGCACTGTGGACAACCAAAGCTATAGGCTGAGCCTCCAGTCTTGGGGTTTGTTCATATGAAACCTAACCCCACAAAGGATAGGTCAAGTCTACTTAAAATTTAGGCCTAAGAGTCACCCCCAAGAGAGCCTCTTTTGTTGCTCAGATGTGGCCTCTCCCTCCAGCCAACATGATGAGCGGTCTCACCACCCTCCTCCTCTCTCCGTGGGACATGACTCCCAGGGGTGTGAACCTTCCTGGCAACGTGGGACAGAGATCCTGGAATGAGTTGAGACTCAGGATCAAGGGATTGAGAAAAACCCTAGAATGAGCTGAGAATTAACATCAAGGGATTGAGAGAACCTTCTCGACCAAAAGGGGGAAGAGTGAAATGAGACTAAGTATCAATGGCTGAGAGATTCCAAACAAAGTCGAGAGGTTATCCTGGAGGTTATTCTTACACATTGAGTAGATATCACCTTGTTGTTCAAGATGTAGTGGAGAGGCTGGAGGGAACTGCCTGAAAATGTAGAGCAGTGTTCCAGTAGCCATGTTTCTTGATGATGATTGAACAATGATATAGCTTTCACAATGTGACTCTGTGAATGTGAAAACCTTGTGTCTGATGCTCCTTTTATCTACCATATCAACAAAAAAGTAGAACATATGGAATAAAAATAAATAATAGGGGGAACAAATGTTAAAATAAATTTAGTTTGAAATGCTAGTGGTAAATGAAATCGAGGGGTAAGGGGTATGGTATGTATAACTTTTTTTTCTCTATTATCATTTTATTTATTTTTCTGTTGTCTTTTTATTTCTTTTTCTAAATCGATATAAATGTTCTAAGAAATGCTGAATATGCAACTATGTGATGATATTAAGAATTACTGATTATATATGTAGAATGGAATGGTATCTTATTGTTTTGTTTGTTTGTTGTTAATTTTTTTTAATTAATAAAAAAAAAAACAGGACCCATCTATATGCTGTCTACAGGAGTGGCATTTTAGACCCAAGGACAAATATAAGTTGAAAGTGAAAGGTTGGGAAAAGATATTTCATGCAAATAATAACCAGAAAAGAGCAGGAGTAGCTATACTAATATTCAATACATTAGATTTTGAATGTAAAAGAACTAAGAGACAAAGAAAGACACTATGTATTAATAAAGGGAACAATTCAACAAGAAGAAATAACAATCAAATATTTATGCCCCAGGCCAGAGTACTCAAAAATACATGAGGCAAACACTGACAACACTGAAGGGAGAAGTAGACATTTCTACTATAATAGAAGGAGACTTCAATTCCCTGCTTTCATCAATGGTTAGAACATCTATACAGAGGATCAATAAGAAAACATATTTTGAATAATGTAATAAATGAACTAGACTTAACAGACATTTACAGAACATTATACCCCAAAATGGCAGGATATACAATTTCTCAAATGGTCATGGATCATTCTCAAAGATAGACCATATGCTGTCTTACAAAGCAAGTCTAAGTAAATTTTAAAATATTGACATTACACAAAACACTTTCTCAGTCAAAATGGGACAAAATGGCAGAGGACCAGAAAATTCACAAATACATGGAGACTGAACTACATACTCTTAAACAACCAGTCAGTCAAGGAAGAAATTATAAGAGAAATCAGTATCTATCTCAAGGCAAATGAAAATGAAAGCACAACATATCAAAATTCATGGGATGCAGCCAAGGCAGTGGTGAGAAGGAAATTTATTGCCTTAAATGCCTATATTAAAAAAGCAGAGCAAAAATAGAGGAATTAACCATACACTAGGGAGAACTAGAAAAAGAACAGCAAACTAACCCCAAAGCAAACAAAAGGAAAGAAATAATGATTAGAACAGAAGTAAATGAAATTGAGAATTTGAAAACAATTGAGAAAGTCAATAAAACCAGAAGTTGGTTCTTTAAGAAAATCAATGGACCCTTAGCTAGGTTGACAAAAAGAAAGAGAGAGAGATGATGCAAATAAATAAAATCAGAAATGGAAGAGAAGACATAACCGTTGACCTTGTAGAAAGAAAGGAGGTAATAAGAGGATATTCTGAGCAACTATATGCTAATAAACTAGACAATGTAGGTGAAATGGTCAACTTCCTAGAAAGGCATGAATAACCAACATTAACTCAAGAAGAAATAGACAACCTCAACAAACCAATCACAAGTAAAGCGATTGATTCAAGAAGCTCCCAAAAAACAAAAGTCCAGGACCAGATGGCTTCACATGTGAATTCTACCAAGCATCCAAGAAAGAATTAGTACCACTCCTGCTCAAACTCCTCAAAAAAAAAAAAAATTGAAGAGGCGGGAAAGCTACCCAGTTCATTCTATGAGGCCAGCATCACCCTAATACCAAAGCCAGACAAAGATACTACAAGAAAAGAAAATAACACAGCAACCTCTCTAGTGAATATAGATGCAAAACTCCTCAACAAAATTCTTGCAAATCGAATCCAGCAGCACATTAAAAGAATTATAAACCATGACCAAGTCGGATTCATCCCAGGTATGCAAGGATGGTTCAACATTAAGAAAATAAATTAACGTAATACACCATATCAACAAATCAAAGCAGAAAAACCACATGATCATCTCAACTGACACAGAAAAGGCATTTGACAAAATTCAACATCCTTTCTTGATGAAAACACTTCAAAGGATTGAAATAGAAGGAAATTCCTCAACATGATAAAGGAAATATATGAAAAACCCATAACTAACATCATCCTCAATGAGAAAAGGCTGAAAGCTATTCCTCTAAGATCAGGAACAAGGCAAGGATGTTATTATTGTTATTCAATATTGTGCTGGAAGTTTTAGCCAGAACAATTAGACAACAAAAAGAAATAAAAGACATCCAAATTGGAAAGGAAGAAGTAAAACTCTCACTGTTTGCAGATGGCATGATACTACATGTTGAAAATCCCAAAAAATCTACAGCAAAGCTACTAGAGCTAATAAATGAGTAAAATAGCATTGCTTAAGATCTGTGCCCCCAAATCAGTAGTGTTTCTGTACCTTAGTGATGAGGAGTCGGAGGGGGAAATAAAGGGGAAAAATCCATTTTCAACAGCAACCAAAAGAATAAAATATTTAGGAATACATTTAACTAAGGATACAAAAGATCTATACACAGAAAACTATAAGAAATTGCTATAGGAAATCATGGAAGACCCAAACAAATAAATGGAAGGGCATACCAGGTTCATGGTTTGGAAGAATAAATATAGTTAAGATGTCAATTCTACCCAAATTGATTTATAGATTCAAAAGCAATACCAATTAAAATCCCAACAACTTACTTTGCAGAAATAGAAAAACAAATAACCAAATTTATTTGGAAGGGCAGTGTGCTGCAAATAGCTAAAAGTATCTTGAGAAAGAAAAATGAAGTGAGAGGTCTCATAATACCTGATCTTAAATCATCCACAAAGCTACAGTGGTCAAAACAGCATAATGTTTTGGCATAAAGACAGATAGATCAATAGAATTGAATTGTGGGTTCAGAAATAGATCCTCTCATCTACGAACAATTGATCTTTGATAAGGTGGTCAAACCAATCCACCTGTGACAGAACAGTCTCTTCAATAAGTGGTTTTGGAGAACTGGATATCCATATGCAAAAGAATGAATGAGAATCTGTATCTCACACCCTATATAAAAATTAACTCAAAATGGATCAAAGACCTAGACTTCAGAGCTAAGATCATACAACTTTTAGAAGAAAATGTAGGAAAACAACTTATAAATCTTGTAGTAGGAAGTAGTTTCTCAGACCTTACACACACCCAAAGCATGAGCACTGAAAAAAGAAATAGATAAATGGCATGTCCCCCAAATTAAACACTTTTTGCATCGAAGAACTTTGTCAGAAAAGTATAAAGAGAGCCTATGCAATGAGAGACAATATTTGGAAACCACATATCAGATAAAGGTTTAATATCTATAATATATAAAGAGATCCTTCAATTCAACAACAAAAAGACAAATAACCCAATTAGAAAATGGGCAAAAGGCATGAACAGACACTTCTCAAAAGAGGACAAATAAATGGCTAAAAGACACAGAATCTTGAATAGGGTGTGAGATTCTTGTTGGTTTATATAGGTTATTGTGATGCCCTGATATATCCCAGAGTAATTTGGCAGAGAATAAAAAAGTATTTACAAAGTCCCCTTGGGGGACTGTGGAGAAAGGAGAAAATATTCAACTTTCCTATTTGGGGAATTCCTGATATTCTCACAAGCAGTGGGGATAAAAAATTCAATAAGGCTGAGGTCTCAGTATTGGGGCTCGCCCCTATGAAGCTTATTTCTGCAAAGGAAAGACTAAACCCACTGATAATTATGCCTAAAAGTCCCCCCTCACCCACCCAGAGAGACTCTTTTTTGCTCAGATGTGGCCTCTCTCTCTAAGCCAACTTGGCAGGTGAACTCACTGTCTTCCCGCACTACATGGGACATGATTCCCAGGAGTGAGCCAGGACCCAGCATCATGAGAATGAGAAAGACTTCTTGACCAAAATGTGGTAGACAGAAATGAGATGAAATAAATTCTCAGCAGCTGAGAGATTTCAGAGTCAAGAGATTATCCTGGAGGTTATGTTTATGCATTATATAGATATCCCTTTTTAGTTTATGGTGTATTGGAGTGACTAGAGAGAAGTACCTGAAACTGTTGAACTGTGTTCCAGTAGCCTTGATTCTTGCAGAAGACTATATAACTATATAGCTTTTACAATATGACTATGTGATTGTGAAAACCATGTATCAGATGCTCCTTTAATCCAGGGTATGGACAGATGTGTAAAAAAAATAAGATAAAGAATAAATAATAGGTGGAGATAAAGGGTAAAAATTGGGTAGATTGAAACACTGTGGGTTAATGAGAGGGAGGGTAAAAGGCATGGGATGTATGTTATTTTCTTTTCTTTTTCTGGAGTAATGCAAATGTTCTAAAAATGATCACAGTGAAGAATATACAACTATGTGATGATATTGTGAGCCATTGATTGTATGGTATGATTGAATGGTATGTGTGTGGATATTTCTCAATAAAATATATTTTTTTAAATGAGCAGAGAGAAACAAGAACTAGAGAAAATCTGGAGAAAGAGATATACCTATTCATTGTTGGTAGGGAAACTGAGAGGGGCAGCCCCTTGGAGGTCAGTGTGATGGTTCCACAGGAGGCTACAAAATTCCATGTAATTATAGTGTTCAAATAAACTGATCATATTGTATATCATATCATATATCCCATGGGGTTGCCATATGATCCTGAATAAATAACGGAATAAAACTTTAGGGATAAATTTAACCAAGGAAGTGAAAGACTTGTACCCTGAAAACTACAAAAATATTGCTGAAAGAAATTAAACATGACCTAAATAAATGGAAAGATATCCCAAATTCATGGATTGGAAGACCTACTATTAAGATGCCTATGGCCGGGACTTCCGGAGAAGATGGCGGCTTAGTAAGACGCGCGGGTCTTAGTCCCTCCTCCAGAACAGCAACTAAAGAAACAGAAACAATACGAAACAGCTCCCGGAGCCACAACAGAGACCAAAAAGACAGCGTACCCCATTCTGGAACGGCTGAATGGGCAGGGAGAATCCGCTGCGGTGAGATACCCGAGGGGTGTGTGTTTTCACGGCCGGGGCGGCTGGTGACTGGGGTCCCCTCCACACACGTGGCTCCCCGGTCTGACTGGGAACGCTGGATAGCGGGACCCTCACGCCACGCTTGGCATCTCGGGCCAGCTGGGCAATTTGGACCGGCACTCCCCCAAGCCGCAACGGCCGGCGACGCCCCCTCCACGCGTGGTTTCCCGGGCTGACTGCGAGATTTGGATTGGCAAGTTAAAGGAGCCACAGCATCTTTTACTGGTGGGACCCGCAGACAGACGAGCGCCACGAGCGCCATGAGCGCCACCTACTGGGCAGGAAAAGAAAAACAGAGCCCAGAGATTTCACAGAAAAACCTTTCAACCAGCCAGGTCCCACACCCAGGGAAATCTGATCAAATGCCCAGACACCAGCAGAAAATAATGGATGACGCTCAGAAAATTGAAGATATGGCCCAGTCAAAGGAACAAACCAAAAGTTCAAATGAGATACAGGAGCTGAGACAACTAATGCTGAATATACGAACAGAAATGGAAAAACTCTTCAAAAACCAAATCAATAAATTGAGGGAGGACATGAAGAAGACATGGGCTGAACAAAAAGAAGAAATAGAAAATCTGAAAAAACAAATCACAGAACTTATGGGAGTGAAGGACAAAGAAGAAAAAAAGGAAAAAACAATGGATACCTACAATGGTAGATCTAAAGAGACAGAAGCTACAATTAGTGAACTGGAGGATGGAACATCTGAATTCCAAAAAGAAACAGAAACTATAGGGAAAAGAATGGAAAAACTTGAGCAGGGGATCAGGGAACTGAATGACAATATGAAGCGCACAAATATACGTGTTGTGGGTGTCCCAGAGGGAGAAGAGAAGGGAAAAGGAGGAGAAAAACTAATGGAAGAAATTATCACTGAAAATTTCCCAACTCTTATGAAAGACCTAAATTTACAGATCCAAGAAGTGCAGTGCACCCCAAAGAGAATAGACCCAAATAGGCGTTCTCCAAGACACTTACTAGTTAGAATGTCAGAGGTCAAAGAGAAAGAGAGGATCTTGAAAGCAGCAAGAGAAAAACAATCCATCACATACAAGGGAAACCCAATAAGACTATGTGTAGATTTCTCAGCAGAAACCATGGAAGCTAGAAGACAGTGGGATGATATACTTAAATTACTAAAAGAGAAAAACTGCCAACCAAGACTTCTATATCCAGCAAAATTATCCTTCAAAAATGAAGGAGAAATTAAAACATTTATAGACAAAAAGTCACCGAGAGAATTTGTGACCAAGAGACCAGCTCTGCAAGAAATACTAAAGGGAGCACTAGAATCAGATACGAAAAGACAGAAGAGAGAGGTATGGAGTAAAGTGTAGAAAGAAGGAAAATCAGATATGATATATATAATACAAAAGCCAAAATGGTAGAGGAAAATATTATCCAAACAGTAATAACACTGAAAGTTGATGGACTGAATTTCCCAATCAAAAGACATAGACTGGCAGAATGGATTACGACCCAGCAATACCACTGCTAGGTATCTACTCAAAGGACTTAAGGGCAAAGACACAGACGGACATTTGTACACCAATGTTTATAGCAGCATTATCTACAATTGCAAAGAGATGGAAACAGCCAAAATATCCATCAACAGACGAGTGGCTAAACAAACTGTGGCGTATACCTACGATGGAATATCATGCAGCTTTAAGACAGACTAAACTTATGAAGCATGTAATAACATGGATGGACCTAGAGAACATTATGCTGAGTGAGTCTAGCCAAAAACTAAAGGACAAATACTGTATGGTCCCACTGATGTGAACCGACATTCGAGAATCAGCTTTGAATATATCATTGGTAACAGAGACCAGCAGGAGTTAGAAACAGGGTAAGATAATGGGTAATTGGAGCTGAAGGGATACAGACTGTGCAACAGGACTAGATACAAAAACTCAAAAATGGACAGCACAATAATACCTAAGTGTAATGTAACTATGTTGGAACACTGAATGAAGCTGCACCTGAAATATAGTTTTTTGTTTGTTTGTTTGTTTGTTTGTATCTTTTGTTTTTGTTTTTTTCTTTTTCCTTTTTTATATATATATATATTTTTTTTATTAGTATTATTATTTTAATTCTCTTCTCTATATTAACATTCTATATCTTTTTCTGCTGTTTTGCTAGTTCTTTTCCTAAATCGATGCAAATGTACTAAGAAATGATGATCATACATCTATGTGATGATACTAAGAATTACTGAGTGCATGTGTAGAATGGAATGATTTCTAAATGTTGTGTTAATTTCTTTTCATTTTTTTGATTAATAAAAAAAAATTAAAAAAAAAAAGATGCCTATGGCCTAAAGTGATCTATATGTTCATTATAATCCCTATCAAAATTCCAGTATCCATCATTGTTTGGTACCCTCTGGTCCTGTAAAGTTCAAAGATATTAGTACATGCAGAGGGCACAGAGAAACTTGGCTTGTGACTGCAGTGACACCTTGATACCCCCAAGACTTCTTTTCAAAACATCTCATGGCTACTGTCAGAGCTGCAAGCATTCCAGGGAGTTCACTGAAAAGGAACACTTTGCATATATAACAAGGAAGCCTCTTAGGGCACCATATGCAGTCAGCCCAATAAGGGGAACCAGGTCAACCAGTTGGCCATGTATTAATCAGGCTTTGAAGAGCAGCTCTTAACTAAGATGGGGATAGGTGTATTCAAGAAACAAGCCTCACAGAAGGATGTCTGCCATGCACCCCTGCCACATGGTTCCAACTGTCCCTGCCCCTCAGGGTAACATAAGATTTGCCTGTATCTTCTGTACCTGCCTGGGATCCCACTCTGTCATATGCCCAGCTGGCTGGCCTGTTAGGGAGGGTCCCTCTGCCTTCCACTCTTTGGATCTTCCCATGGGCACACTGTTATGGTTATCTCTTTATCTCTTGGTAGGGCATCTACCCAGTTGCCTTGATACCTTCTGTCTGATTAAAGGGCACTTCCAGCTTTGATCCCCAGGTAGGAAGCCAATACCCATCCTCCCTTGGCCTACATATTACTTTACCCCATGGATCTCTCTCCCACATCATCAGTCCCTTCAAATTTCAGCAGGGATGCTGTATTAGTCTGTAAGATGACCGAATGTGATATACCAGAACTGGAATGGCATTTATAAAGAGGAATTTAATAAGTTACAAGTTTACAGCTTTAAGGAAGTGAAAGTGTCCAAATTAAGGCACCAACAAGAGGTTACCTTCACTCAAGAAAGGTGATGGGTCAGGAACACCTCTGTCATCTAGGTAGTCACACGACTGGCATCTGCTGTTCCCTTGCTCCTGGGTTCCACTGCTTTCAGTCTCTGTTTCTGTAGAGACTCCTCACTTTATTCCTCCAGGGATGGCTTTCTTCTCTTGGCTTCCCTTGCCCCTCTCCAGGTTCTGGCTTGCTTAACACCCCATGGTAACATCTGCTGGGCTCCAAATATCTCCAGACATCTGTGTGTCTGTTCTCCATGTGTCCGCACTGTGTCAGCTCTGCAGCTCTAAGGCTTCTGTCATTTTTCTAGACTCTGTCATTTCTGACTCCAAAATGTTTCCTCTTTTAAAGTATTCCAGTAGCCTAATTGAGGCCTATCTGGAATTGGTAGAGTCACATCTCCATGTAATCAAAAGTCAATACCATAATTGGGTGTGTCATATCTCCATGGGATAATCTAATCAAGTTTCAGTCCTACCCAGTCAGGCATTTGGGGCTCCAGGAGGTAGAGCTGAAGTCACTGAACAGTACCATCAGCTTGGCAGGCTGAAAAGTGCAGGGGAAAAGAGAGCTCTCTTGTCCCTATCCTAGGCCCATCAGAGCTGGTCTACACCCCCTCTACAGGCACCTGGCCCTGTTTTGACTGAGAAATATGACCCAATTGGCAAAGTAGTGCCTAATACAAATCTAGACAACTAAATCCTAGAAAAGAGAGCAAAACTGACCTTGAGAATATATCCATCAAGATAATCAGATGACTAAATATCAGCATAAAATCATAAGACATGCTAAAACCCAAGAAGAAATGGTCCAGTTGAAGAAACAAATAAAAAAAAAAAGTCAGAGAAGACATACAATATGGAATAACTAATTAAAGATTTGCAAACAAATCTACTGAACCAATTCAAAGAATTGAAGGAAAATGTGTGAAGGACATTAAGAAAACACTAGAAGAGCATAAATAATCATTTGAAAGAATATGTAGAAAATACAAGAAATAATGGCTGAAACTTTTGCAATCCTTATGACATAAATACGCAAATCCAAGAAGCCCAACATACTCTACCAGAATAGATCTGAATAGACTCACTCCAATACACAAAGTTTCAGACTGTTAAATGCTGAAGAGGAGAAAATTCTGAAAGTAACAAGAGAAAAGCAATTCACCTCATAAAAGGGAAGCCAAATAAGACTGAGTGCTGATTTCTCATCAGACACCACAGAAGTGAGAAGGTACAATATATTTAAGATACTGAAAGAAAAATTACCAGCCAAGAATTTTCTATCCAGGAAAGCTGTACTTCAAAAAATGAGAGGGAGTTTAAAATATTCACATATAAACAGAATCTGAGAGTTCGTTAATAAGGGCCCAGCCCTATAAAAACTACTAAAAGGAGTCCTGCAGCTGAAAAGAAAAGGTAGGAGGGAGAAGTCTGGAGGAGGGTACAAAATTGAAGAGTATTATTAAGGGTAATTAAAGGATAAAAAGATGAAAAAAATAGATCTGACAAATAAAAATCAAATGATAAGATTGTTGAATTAAGAACTGCCTTTACAGTAATAACTTAGAATGTTAGATTAAGCTCCCCAATCAAAAGACACACCTTGGCAGAATGGATTAAAAATATGATCCATATATATGCTGTTTACAAGAGACTCATCTTAGACCCAAAGATACAAGTAAGTTGAAAGTGAAAGCATGGAAAAGATATTCCATGCAAGTAGCTGGGGTAGCCAAACTAATATCAGACAAAAACAAAACTATTATGAGATAAAGAAGGCCAATATATATAAATAAAAGGGGAATTTCATCAAAAAGAAATAACAACCATAAATATCTATGCTCTTAATCAAGAAATTGCGAACACTGGCAAAACGTGTTTTTAACCAAAAAGTAATATACGAATTTACCATTACAGTGGGAGATTTCAACACACTACTTTCTCCAACAGATAGATGTCTAAACAGAGGATCAATAAAGAAACAGAGAAACTACATAATATAATAAATGAACTAGACCTGACATATATATAGAACATTGCACCCCCAAACAGCTGGATATGCATTCTTCTCAAAGTGTTCATGGAACATTCTCCAGGATGGACCATAGGCGGAGGCACAAAACAGGTCTTAATACATTAAAAAACATTTAAAATTATACAAAGCACCTTCTCTGACCATAATGAAAGGAAGGTGGAAATCAATACCAAAGAATTGGAAAATATAGAAATATATAGAGGTTAAACAACACACCCTTGGACAATCAGTGGGTCAAAGATAAAACCACAAGAGAAATAAAAAATATCTTGAAATGAATGAAAAAGAGACCACAACATATCAAAACTTATGGGATGCAGTGAAGGCAGTGCTGACAGGAAAATTTATATAGCCCTAACCACTTAAGTTACAAAGAAGAAAGAACTAAAACTAATGACCTAACAGAACAAGTAGAGAAACTGGAGAAAGAACAGCAAGCTAATCCCAAAGCAAGTGAAGAAAAGAAATTTAAAAGATGAGAGCAGAAAGTAATGAAATAGAGAATCAAAAACCAGAATCATAAAACCAAAAGTTGGTTGTTTGAAAAAAATCAGTAAAATCAACAAATGCTTAGTTAGAATGACAAAGACAAACAGAGAGCAGCTGCAAATAAATAAAATCAGAAATGAGAGGGAGGCATTAGCACGAAGCTTAAGAAATAAAAAAGATTATATAAGATGTTACTATGAACAACTGTATAGCAACAAATTAGACAACTTGGATGAAATGGACAACTTCCTAGAAAAACACAAACAACCTACATTGACTTGAGAAGAAACAGAAGACCTCAACAAACCAACCACAAGTAAAGAGATTGAATCAGTCATCAAAAACCTCCCAACAAGGAAAAGCCTAGGACCAGATGGCTTCATAGGTGAAATATGCCAAGCATTTCAAAAAGAATTAATACCATTCTTACTTAAACTCTTCCAAAATATTGAAGAAGAGGGAACACTACCTAATTCATTCTATGAGGCCAACATTACCCTAATACCAAAGACTGCTATAAGAAAACTACAGACCAATCTCTCTAATGGATATAGATGCAAAAATGCTCAGCAAGGGCAGTGCTACAATGGTAGCTAAGTGCCAAAATTCTCACTTGCCATGCCAGAGACCAGGGTTCGATTCCCGGAGCCTGCCCATGTGAAAAAAAAAGAAAAAAATCACTCAGCAAAATACTTGCAAATCTAACTTAACAAAATATTAAATTAATTATACACCATGACCATGTAGCCTTTATCCTAGGTACGCAAGAGTAGTTCAATAGAAGAAAATCAATTAACGTAATACACCATATTAATAAATCAAATGGAAAACCCACATGCTCATCTTGAATGACATAGGTTATAGGCATTTGACAAAATTCAGCTTCCTTTCATGATAAAACACGTCATAAAGTAGGCATCAAAGGAACTTTCTCAAAACAATAATGGGCATATAGGAAAGACCACAGCTAATATCATACTCAATGATGGCAGATTGAAAACTTTCCTTCTACAATCAGGAACAAGACAAGGATGCCCTTGTCACCACTGCTATTCAACATTGTGTTTGAAGTTCTAGCTAGAGCAATTAGGCAAGAAAAATTGAAGAGGCATTCAAATTGGAAGTAAGACTGTCCCTATGTGCACATGAGGTGATCCTATATTAAGAAAATCCAGAAAAAAAAAAAAGACAACAAAGCTACCTGAGCTAATAAACAAATCACCAAAGAGGTAGAATACAAGATCAGCACACAAAAATCAATGGTGTTGGGGTTTGTTCATATGAACTTAATCCCAAGAGAATCTCTTCTGTTGCTCAGATGTGGCCTCTCTCTCTCAGCTGACACAGCAAGCAAACTCACTGCCTTTCCCCTCTCTACATGGGACATGATTCCCAGGGGTGTGGACCTTCCTGGCAACGTGGGACAGAAATCCTAGAATGTGCTGGAATTCAGCATCAAGGGATTGAAAAAATCTTATTGACCAAAAGGGGGAAGAGTGAAATGAGACAAAATAAAGTGTCAATGGCTGAGAGATTCCAAACAGAGTCGAGAGGTTATCCTGGAAGTTATTCTTACGCATTAAATAGATATCACCTGTTTAGTTAAGGTGTGGTGGAGAGGCTGGAGGGAACTGCCTGAAAATGTGGAGCTGTGCTCTGGTAGCCATGTTTCTTGAAGATGGTTGTATGATGATATGGCTTTTGCTGTGTGACTGTGAGAGCCTTGTGTCTGATGCTCCTTTTGTCTGCCTTATCAATGGACGAGTAAAACATGTGGATTAAAAGTGAATAAATAACAGGGGAAACAAACGTTGAAATAAATTTAGTAGATTTAAATAGGATAAATAGGATCTTTAATAAATTAAATCCTTAATTTAAATTTAAATCCTTAATTTAAATTAATAAATAGGATTTAAATAGGATCGGTGAAGGGGAGGGGTAAGGGGTATGGTATGTAGGAATTTTTTTCTGTTTTCTTTTTATTGCTTTTTCTGAATTGATGCAAATGTTCTAAGAAATGATCATGATGATGAATATACAACTATGTGATGATAGTGTGAGTTACTGATTATATAACAAGAATGGAATGATCATATGATAAGAATGTTTGTGTTTGTATGTGGTTATGTATCAAATAAAAAATACATTAATTTAAAAAAATGGTGTTTCTATACACTGATAATGAACTACCCAAGGAGGTAATAAAAAAAAAAAAATTCCACTTTCAATTGCAACTAAAAGAATCAAATATCTAGGAATAAAGTTAACCAAGGATGTAAAGAACTTGTATACAGAAAACTACAAAACATAACTAAAAGAAATCAAAGAAGACCTGAATAAATGGAAAGGCATTCCATGTTCATGGATTGGAAGGATAAATGTCATTAAGATGCTAATCTACCCAAACTGATCTACGGATTCATTGCAGTACCAATCAAAATTCCAACAGACAACTCTGCAGAAATGGAGAAGCTAATTATCAAATTTATCTGGAAGGGTGAAGGACTCAAAAAGCTAAAAATATCTTGAAAAGGAAGAATGAAGCAGGAGATATCACACTTTCTGACTTTAAAGCATGTTATAAAGCCAGTGTTCAAAACAGCGTGGTACTGGCATAAAGACAGACAAATTGATCAATGGAATAGAATTGAGAGCTCAGAAACAGACCCTCAAATTTATAGTCAATTGATGCTCATATTTCATTTATTTGATTACTCATGAGAATAACTCAGCCACCACATACTACATACACTGTGGTTTTTTAAAAATATTTTAATTGAGAAATATCTACACACATACAGTCCAACCATATTATACACTCAGTGGCTCACAGTCTCATCATGTAGTTGTGTATTCTTCACCATGAGCATTTTTAGAATATTTGCATCACTCCAGAAAAAGAAATTAAAAAAACCTCATACATCCCATACCCTTTACCCCTCTCTCTCATTGACCCACAGTATTTTAATCTACCCAATTTTTACCCTTTATCTTCATCTATTATTTATTTATTTTCTATCCATATATATATTTTTTTACTTATCTGTCTATACCCTGGATAAAAGGAGCATCAGACAAGGTTTTCACAATCACACAATCACATTGTAAAAGCTATACAGTTATACACTTTTCATCAAGAATCAAGGCTAATGGAATATGGCTCAACAATTTCAGTAGTTCACTCTAGCCACTCAAATATACCATGAACTAAGAAGTGATAAATATATAATGTATAAGAATAGCTTCCAGGGTAACCTTCAACGCTGTTTGAAATCTCTCAGCCATTGAGACTATATTTTGTCTCATTTCTCTTTTCCTCCTTTTGGTCAAGAAGGCTTTCTCATTCTGATGATGCTGAGTCCTGTATCTTCCATGGGAGCCAGGTCCCACATTGCCAGGGAGATTTACACTCTTGGGAGTCATGTCCCACATCAGGGAGAGGAAAATGAGTTTACCTGCCAAGTTGGCGTATAGAGAGAGAAAGGCCACATCTGAGCAACAAAAGAGGTTCTCTGGGGGTGACTCTTAGGAATAATTAACAATAGATTTAGTTTTTCCTTTGCAGGAATAAGCTTTATAGGGGCAAGCCCCAAGACTGAGGGCTCAGCCTATTGAATTGGTTGTTCCCTACTGGTTGCAAGAATACCAGGAATTCCCCAAATGGGGAAGTTGAATATTTCCTCCTTTCTCCCCAGTCCCCTAGGGGACTTTGCAATACTTTTTTATTCTTTGACCAAATTACTCTGGGATACATTGGAGCATCACACTAACCTGTACAAGCCAAGAAGATATCATGCCCTATTCAAGATTCATGTAGGTCAATTGATTTTTGACAAGGCTCTCAAGTCCACTCAGCTGGAACAGAACAGTCTCTTCCAGAAATGGTTTTGGGAGAACTGTATAGCCATATCCAAAATAAAAGAAAGCATATTCCTATCTCATTTCCTATACAGTAATTAACTCAAAATTGATTGAAGGCCTAAATGTAAGAAATGAGTACATTAAAACTCCTTAGAAGAAAAGTAGGAAAACATCTCCAAGGTCTAGCGATAGGTGGTAGTTTCTTAGACTTTATACCAAAAGCACAAGTAATAAAAGAAAATAAATAGATCTACGGGAACTCCTCAAAACTGAATACTTCAGTGCATCAAAGGTCTTTGTCACAGATGTGAAAAGGCAACCAACTCAATGGGAGAAAATGTTAGAATAACATACCGGTCTAATAACCAGACTACATAAAGCAATCCTGCAACACATTAATAAAAAGACCAACACCACAATTTTAAAAATGGGCAAAAGACATGAATAGACCTTTTTACAAAAAGGAAGTACAGATGGGTAAGTGGCACATGATAAGATTCTCAGTTTACTAGCTATTAGGGAAATTCAAATCAAAACGAAAATGAGATATTATCTCACATATACTAGAATGGATGCTATTTAAATAAACAGGAAACTACAAGTATTGGAGAGGAAGTGGAGAAACAGGAAGAGTTATTCACTGCTGATAGGAATGTAAAATGGTATATCACTGTGGGGGATGGTTTGGTGGTTCCTCAGGAAGCTAATTATAGTTGCCTTACAACCTGGCATCCTGCTACTCAGGATAAACCCCAAAGATCTGACAGCAGGTACATGAACAGACATCTGCACACAGATGTTTATAGTGGCATTATTCACAATTACCAAAAGAGGGAAACAACCCAAGTGTCCATCAACCAATGAATGGATAAAGAAAATGTGGTATATATAGATATAGATATATAGATACACACACACACACACACACACACACAATGGAATATTATTCAGCAGTAAGTAGGAATGAAGTCCTGAAGCAAGCAACAACATGGATGAACCTTGTGAATGATACATTAAGTGAAATAAATCAGACACAAAAGGAAAAATATTGTATGATCCCATTGATATGAATTATAATTATAATATATAAACTCATAGACATAAAATCTAGAATATAGGTTACCAGGATATAGAATCAGGCTAAAGAATGGGAGTGTTTGCTTAATATGTGTAGAATATTTAACTAGGTTGAACTTAAACATTTGGAAATGGACAGAGGTAATGGTAGCATGTTATTGTGTGAACACTTAACAGTGCTGAATGGTGGGTGAATGTGGTGGAAGGGGGAGTTTAGAGTCATGTGTGTCTCCAGAAGGAAAGTTGGAGATTAAAACATGGAAATGTGTAACACAGTGAATATTGTGGTGGACAATGTCTGTGATTAACAGGAAAAATATTTAAAAGATATTTCATAAACTAGGGACAAATGTACGACACTATTACAAGGAGCTAATGATAAATGGGGTATATGGGAAAAAATATATAACTATTCCAAACTATAGACTACAGTTAACAGTAGTATTTTAATACTCTTTCATCAACACTAAAAATGGACTACACCAATACTATGGGTCAATAACGGCAGGGGAGGGGTGGTGGTGGATAAGGGATATGGGAGAACTGAGTTCTCATTTTTCTTTCTTTTTTCTTTTCTGGAGCAATGAAAATATTCTAAGGTGATCATGGGGTTGTATTCACAACTATGTGATGATACTGTGAGCCAGTGACTGTATACTTCAGATGTATGTGATGCTTGAATATATCTCAATAAATCTGCATAAATAAATAAATAAATTAATTAATTAATAAACAAATGAACCAGGTGAAATTAGGCAAGAAAATGAAAGAAAAGGCATCCAGATTGGAGGTAAAGAAGTAAAAATTATCTCTATATGCAAATGACATAATCCTATACATAGAAAACCCTAAAGGATCCAAACACATGAAAACAACTACTAGAGCTAATAAACAAGCTCAGAAAAGTTATAGGATACAAGATCAATATACAAAAATCACTTGTACCACCACTGTGGAAGGCAGTTTGGCAGTTCCTTAGGAAGATAAATATAGGATTACCATATGACCCAGCAATCCCAATGTTAGGTATCTATTCAGAGGACATGAGAGCAAGGACACAAACAGACATTTGCACGCCAATGTTTATAGAAGCATTATTTACAATTGCCAAGAGATAGAAACAGCCCAAATGTCCATCAATGGATGAGTGGCTAAATAGGCTGCGGTAGACATATGATGGAATATTACGTAACTGTAGGACAGAATGAAGTCACGAAGCATGTAACAACATGGATGGATCTTGAAGACATTATGCTGAGTGAAATTAGCCAGAAACAAAAGAACAAATACTGTACGGTCTCACTGATATGAACTAACATTAATGAGTGAACTTGGAAAATTTAAGAACACGGGTTATCAGGAGATAGAAAGGGGGTAGAGATTGGGCAATTGGTGCTAAAGGAATAGAGATTAGGCAACAAAACTGATAGCAAAATTCAGATAAGGATAGCACAATACTATCTGATTGTAGCACAATAATGTAAGTACACTGAATGAAGCTGAATGCGCGTATGGTTGAGAGAGAAGGGCTAGGGGCATGTATGAAATCAGAAGGTAGTATAGAAGATAAAAACTGAGATGGTATAATTTAGGAATGCCTGGAGTGTACAATGATGGTGATTAAATGTACAAATTAAAAATGTTTTTGCAGAAGGAAGAACAAAGGAATGTTAGTATTGCAGGGTGTTGAAAATAGATGGTATATGGGAAAAAGTACAATCAATTTAAGTTAGGGGTCAATAGTCAACAGTAACATTGTAATATGCTTCCACTGAATGTAACAAAGGCATTATGCCAAAACTAAATGTTAACAGGCAGGAGCATTGGGAAAGGAGTATAGATTCTTTGTGGAAGAAAAGATAAATTTTGTATCAAATAAACATCTCTCCCTTTAGTCTCACATAGAAATTGAACTTTTAAAATATGGACAATATCATCCTTTACCCAGTCTTCTGATATACTTTAGTCCTATCCAGATCAGCTTCATTCATATCTCTACTCAATGTCTGATCACTTTTTCAACTTTTTAAATAGTTCCTGTATGGGATTCTGCTGACTTTTATAACTTCAGAGCTCTAACTCTGAGTCTCAGGTGTCACATAAATACCCCAAATTTCTGGGAAAGGCCAGGTTATATACAAACAGCTCAGTATCTCAGAATTTAGAATTAACATTTACACCTCCTGAATATAGGTAACTGCTGTAAGAGCTTACAATCTAGGACCTTTTACAGTAAGCCCCAACCTGATAACCCATGCTCTCAACTTTAGTTCACCAAATTTTTATATTATAGTTAGCCCATATAATTGAGACATGATAACATTTGTCTTTTTGTTCCTGACCTTTCATTCAATATATAGCTCTTAAGGTTCATTCATCTAGTTGCATACCTCACAACTTCATTCCTTCTTATGGGGGGTTGCCTTAGTGGTCCATTGTATGTTACCCCATAGTTCCCCCTTCCATTCCTCAATCATTGTACTCTTAGACCACCTCCATTCATTTTGGATCATGATCACTGCCACCAGAAACACTGGTCTGCAAATGTCCATTCATGTCCCCACAGTCAATTCTTCCAGGTATATGCTGAGCAACAGGGTTTCAGGGCCATATGGCAAACCCACCCCTAGCTTCCTGTGGAACCACCATTCTGCTCTTCAAGGGGTGCACCTCTCATTTCCCTACCAACAATGAGTAGGTACATCTCTTTCTCTGCATTTTCTCTAGCACTTGTTTCTCTCTGACCATTTTTAAATAGTTTTTTTTCACACATCATATAATCCAGCCTAAGCATATAGACATGCCTTGACCACCATACTCTGTCTGAAGACATTTCCACAAATGTTATCAGGTTGGGGCTTACTGTAAAAGGTCCTAGATTGTAAGCTCTTACAGCAGTTACCTATATTCAGGAGGTGTAAATGTTAATTCTAAATTCTGAGATACTGAGCTGTTTGTATATAACCTGGCCTTTCCCAGAAATTTGGGGTATTTATGTGACACCTGAGACTCAGAGTTAGAGCTCTGAAGTTATAAAAGTCAGCAGAATCCCATACAGGAACTATTTAAAAAGTTGAAAAAGTGATCAGACATTGAGTAGAGATATGAATGAAGCTGATCTGGATAGGACTAAAGTATATCAGAAGACTGGGTAAAGGATGATATTGTCCATATTTTAAAAGTTCAATTTCTATGTGAGACTAAAGGGAGAGATGTTTATTTGATACAAAATTTATATTTTGGGTAGCGCATTTCCTAATTTAACTTGAATGGTCAGTTTAGTTGAACACCATAAGTACAGGGAATCTTGAATAGGGCATGAGATTTTGTTGGTTTGTCCAGGTTAGTGTAATCCTCTGATATATCCCAGAGTGATTTAGACAGTGAATAAAGTATTTGCAGGGTCACCTTAGGGGAATGGGGAAAGAGGGGGAAATATTCAACTTCCCCATTTGGAGAATTTCTGATACTCTTGCAAGTAGTAGGGACAACCAAATCAATAGGCCTAGTCCCCAATCTAGGGGTTCACCCCTATGAAACTTATTCCTGCAAAGGACATGCCAAGCCTACTGAAAATTAGTCCTAAGAGTCACCCTCAGAGAACTTCTTTTGTTGCTCAGATGTGGCCTTTCTCTCTAAGCTGACACAAGTGAACCCACTGCCCTCCCCCCACCTACGTGGGACATGACTCCCAGGGGTATAAATCTCCCTGACAACGTGGGACAGAAATCTTGGGATGAGCTGGGACCCAGCATCAAGGGATTGAGAAAACCTTCTTGACCAAAAGGGGGAAGAGAGAGATGAGAAAAAATAAAGTGTCAGTGGCTGAAAGATTTCAGAGTTGAGAGGTTATCCTGGGGGTTATTATTACGCATTATATAGAGAACCCTTCTTCATTTATGGTGTATTTGAGTGCCTAAAGGGAAGTACCTGAAACTGTAGAGCTGTGTTCAGTAGCCTTGTTTCTTGAAGATTTGTAATCACTGTGTGATTGTGAAAACCTTGTGTCTGATGCTCCTTTTATCTACAGTATGGACAGATGAGTAAAAAATATGGGTAAAAATTAAGCAAATAATAGGGGGAACAAAGGTTAAAATAAACTGAGTAGATTGAAATACTAGTGGTCAATGAGAGGGAGAGGTGAGGGGTATGGTATGTATGAGATTTTTTCTTTTTTTTTATTTCTTTTGCAGGAGTGATGCAAATGTTCTAAGAAATAGTCACGGTGATGAATATACAACAGTGTGATGATATTTTGAGCTATTGATTGTACACCATGTATGGAATGTTTGTATGTCAAGAATATTTGTATGTTAAGTTTGTATAAATAAAATACGAAAAAAAATTACTTGCACTACACAAAAGTCACTTGCATTTCTACAAATTAGCAATGATGATTCCAAGAATGAAATTAAGAAAGAAATCCATTTATAATAGCATCAAAAGAAAAAAAGTACCTGGAAATAAAATTAACCAAAGAAGTGCACACTGAAAACCATAAAAATTCTTGAAAGAAATTAAAGAAGACCTAAATAAAATTTAAATCACCACTCTGAGTAACAGAAAGAAAAATGAGTGAAGAAAAGTATACAGACAGACCACTTGATGGCGAGCACACCATCAAGCATACCAATAAACACTATGGGAGTCACAGAAAGAGAAGAGAGAAAGGGTCAGAAATATTGTTCCAAGAAATGATGGGTGAAAACTTCCCAAATTTAATGAAAGGCATGAATATATACATGCAAAGAATCTCAATGCACTCCAAATAGGATAAACCCAAAGAGATATACACTGGAATATATAATAATCAGAGTGTTGAATGCAAAGATAAAGAGATAATCCAGAAAGCTGCAAGAGAAAAGCAACATGTCATGTATATGATAGCCTCAAGTAGATTAACCACTTATTTCTCATCAGAACCATGGAGCAAGAAATCAGGGGATGATATATTTAAAGTGCTGAGAGGAAAAAATTGCCAACGAAGAATTCTATATCCAACAAAACTATCATTCAAAAATGAGGGATTACATCAATTAATGTAATACAGCACATTAACAAAAGGGAAAAATCACATGATCATCTCGATAGATGTTGAAAAAACATTCGACAAAATTCAACATCCTTTTCTGATAAAAACACTCTAAAAGATAGGAATCAAAGGTAATTATCTCTGAACAGACAGGGCTGTGAAAGCAGAGCTGTGCAGCTGCCACCATAAGGAGATGAGATTGAGAGCCAGATCTACACTGGATGTCCACAGTTATCTGAAAATCCCCAGTGAAAATGAATTTAAATTGATTGGAAATCATTTCTTATCTCCAACTGGAACACTGTGTTTTATGAGCTCTTGGTCTGACTTGAGCAAAAAAAGTTTTCCCATTTTTTTAGTTCATGCATGGGAGCCACTTGTACAGTGTCCTGTGCTTTGAGATTAGACTCAAAGAGTGTGTCTTCCCTGGACACTGAGGAACTGTCTGGGCTTTTATCAGGCCCAGGTTTGCTACCTCCTTCCCAAAGGTAGCTCTGCAATGGTGGGCTTGGAGGGACACTTCCAAAGCAGAAATTTCCCATTCAGAAATGCATTTAGGAGGGAAATCATACTGGGACCCTTCCAATGTAGAGAGAGAATGGAGAGGTATCCCTCAGGAACAGCCACCTGGGGCCTGGGAAAAGCCAGGTGGTTGGGTCTGATCTCAGCAGATGTACATTGGAAGCTGCTGGGAAAATCATGGGAAAGCAAAAATTCCAAGATTGCAGGCAGATCTCTTCAAAGAGGATGGAATCTCACAATTTAATCAAAATTAGAATGAGGAAGATGTGGTTGTGAGGGGGCTGAGGGGTACAAGGACAAAGGCAGAAAGGCAAACTGTGATGTATACATATGATGAAATATTGTGCAGCTACAAAAAGGAACAAAGTTATGAGGCATACAACAAAGTTGAATGAAACTTCGTGACACTGTGTTGTGCAAAATCAGCCAGAAACAAAAGAACAAGTACAGTATGGTCTCTTTTAGAAAACACTTTTAAGAAAAATGGAGCTTAAATTGTAAGCTGTTATAGCAGCCACACTTAGTCCAGAGTTGTCAGTGTATTTCTAGATTCTGAGACACTGAGCTATATGTGTATAAGCTGGTATTTCTCCTGGAATTTTGGGTACCTCTGTGAGACCTAAGTATTTGGAAAGTCCCCTTGAGGGACTGGGGAGAAAGGAGAAAATATTCAATTTCCCCATTTGGAGAATTTCTGATATTCTCACAGACAAAGGGGACCACCAAATCAATGGGCTAAGCACTTGATCTTGGGGTTCGCCACTATGAAACTTATTCCAGAAAAGGACAGGCTAAGCCTATTGATAATTATGCCTAAGAGTCACCCCTAGAGGACCTCTTTTGTTGCTCAGATGTGGCCTCTCTAAGCCAACTTGGCAGGTGAACTCACAGTCCTCCCCTCTATGTGGGACATGACTCCCAAAGGTGTAAATCTCCCTGGTAACGTGGGACAGAAATCCCAGGATTTGCTGGGACCTGGCATCATGGGATTGAGAAAGTCTTTGACCAAAAGGGGGAAGAGAAAAATAAGACACAATAATTTTTCAGAGGCTGAGAGATTTCAAACAGAGTCAAGAGGTTATACTGGAGGTTATTCTTATGTATTATGTAGATATCCCTTTTTAATTTATGGTATATTGGAGTGACAGGAGGAAAGCACCTGAAAGGGTTGAGCTGTGCTTAAAGAGGTGCTTCTTCTTTAAGAGTCCTCTACCACTTCTGCTGAGGGTGGTTAGAATAAAGGTTGCTCTCAGAGTTAGTATCCAGTGATCTGAAATATCTGATCAAAAGTAGTGATCAGTGATCAGACCATAAACCCCCAGGTTTTGGAAAACTAGGTCATTTTAACCCACCCTGGCAATCACCAAGAGGTTCTAGGAATGAGGCTGTAGTCCCCACTGCTGCCTGTCACAACATTTGGGCATGGTAGCTTCTGGGTGGAGGGTGGAATTCACTGATATTTACCACAATTTACCAGCCCCTTCCTCCAGCTCTTCCCTGGAGGCTGTATAGTGTTCCACTAGTCTCTAGAGTTTCAAAATAGTTGATTCAGACAATTCTTGCTAGTTCAATAGTGGTTATGGTAGAAGGACTGATTTCTGGAACTTCCTTTTCTGCCATCTTCCCAGTGTCCCTCCTGGCCAACTGATTTTTAACAAAGGGGTCCAGGCCAATAAATAATATTTTCAACAAATGTTATTAAAAACAATTTATCTATGTATCTATCAATTCTCAATTTTTACTTCACACTGTACACAAAAAATAACTTGAAGTGTATCATACACCTGAATGTGATATGTAAAACCAAACATTTAGAAGAAAACTTGAGAAAATTTTTGTGACTTTCTTAGGACACAAAAGGCATTAACCACAAAAGAGCAAAAAATAAAGTAGGCTTTATACCAAAATTCTGTCCCTTGAAGATCTGTTAGTAAATGAAAAGGGAAGTTACAGATGAGAAGAAAATATTAATAATACATATATCTGAAAGAGGACTTGTATTCAAAATAAGAAGAATATAGCCCAGTTAAAAATGGACAACATATTTTACTAGACACTTCGACAAACAAGATATATGAATGGCCAAGAAGCATATGAAAAAAATGCTTAAGGTCATTAATTGGGGAAATGCTAATTGAAACAGAGGGTAGCACTATACCCCTACTTGAGTAACTAAAATTTAAAAGTGTTACAATACCAAGTATTGGTGAGGATAAAGAGCCACTGAAACTTTCATACAGTGCTGTTGGAAACGCAAAATGGTACTACCACTTTGGAAAACAGTTTGGCAGTTTCTTATAGTGTTAAACACATATTTACAAATAATCCATCACTTCCACTCATAAGTATCTACCCAACAACAAAACCCTCTACACACACAATTATATACAAACAAATGTTCATAGCAGCTTTTGTCATATTCACCAACATTGAAATCAACCTAAATGCTTATCGATAGGGAAATGGGTAAATAGATTTGGCATATCCATTCAATGAAATATTTCTCAGCAATAAAATGAAATGAGCTTGTGATATATGCAACAACATATATGCCTCTCTAAAACATGATGAGTGAAAGAAAGCAGACACAACACAGAAAATACTCTATCATTTCATTTATATGAAACTCTAGGAAAGACAAATTTAATGTATAGTAATATAAGGTAGATCACTGTTTTCCAGGGACAACTGTGGGGTGGAGGTAGGTGGAGATTGATGTGAAATGGTCACAAGGGGACATCTGAGGATTTGGAAAATTCCATAGCTTGTCAGTGGCTGTACCGGTGGATACGTTTGTCAAAGCCAATTTTACATTATACGTAAAATGTATGATTACGGGAAGATGATGGAATAGGAAGGCCCAGGAAACAGTCCCTCTACCAAAACAATCACTGAACTGTCAGGAAGTAACTAAATCACTACTTTAAAACTCTGGAGTCTAGCGGAACACTGCGCAGCACCCACAGGGGAGTGGGAAGAAGAAGCTGGTAAATCTCAATTAACAGTGGTTAGTTTCACCCTCCCTGCCCTGGCTATCACCATTTTTCCCCAAGCTTCATGGCAGGCAGCAATGGGGACTGAAGTTTTTTGGTACCAAGGTAGGTAATAAAGACCCACAAACTCTCAAGAGTATATGGTCTGATCTCAGATCTCTACCTTTGATCAGCTACTTTAGATCACTGGGGGCCAGCTCTGAGGGCAGCTATTGTTCCAACCTCCCTGGGGCAAAGGCAGCAGAGGTATCTTAAAAACAGTAACCTTCCTAACACTACAGAAAACAGTTAAAGAACCACCATTAACTGGGCAATCGCGGAATCAAGAAAATGCAACATCAAAAACCATAGAAGTTCCTGCTCTTAATGGCCCCTCTTCCACCCCCTCCACAAGGCAGTGAGGAACCAGCAAAACTCTCTCAGGTGGGTCTCTGGACCTGTCTTAGAGGGAGCAGAGAGGCCTCTGTGTATATACTGGGGTACCTGCGTATCAGTGCCAATCTACTGGGTGGAAGTCTTGAGCCAGGAAACATGTCTCTAGCTTGTTCTCCCAGAGTTTCTCTTGAAGACAGAGGAGGAGTTTGAATACAGCTGGGGCAGAGTGAGAAAAAAACTGAAACAGCCTTAGGCAAAGAACTACATGCATGGTTATAGAACAGAACACCCAGGAGGGAGAGGAGGTCTATTTTAAAGGAAATTGAGGGAGCATTCACTCAAATTCCTGTCAACTGTTAACAGGGAATTCCTAAGGCTTTGAGCAGGCACAGGCCCAGGAAAAGAAGCAGGGTCCATAGCTCTGACTCTACCAGCTCAGCTATGACAGAGGACCTTGCACTTCCCATTTGCCTCAGGATGATCTTGGCAGGAGGACTAAGATCTGAAGAAGACCAAGAGCCAAAGCAGAGCCGATTTGCAAAGATGGTGAAAGATAACTTTTGCCTTGGTTTATTTTGATTAGCTCCTGGCATTCGAGAAAATCTGTCCTATCACTAGCTAGACACAAACAAGGAAAACACAGCTCAGGAACTAAATCCAAGAGTTAACACTTTAAAATATTAAAATATAAGGTGTGAAAAGATTACAAGACAAATAAACAGGAAATGATGGAACTTCCAAAGGAACACAATAAAAATCCAGAAATCACCAATGAGGAGGATCCGACTTGGGACTTATCTGACAGATTATAAAAAATGATCTTCATTATCCTCAAGGATATAAAGGAAAACACAAAGAAATAACTAAAGGATATGAGGAAAGCAATGAATAAACAATGCGGAAACCTCTCCAGAGAAATACTGGAGTTGTAGAACACAATAACTGAGATGAAAAATTCCTTAGATGGTTTCAACAGCAACTTACAGGTGCAGAACAAAGACTCAGCAATGCAAACACAAGACAACTCAAATGATTCAGGCTGAGGAACAGAAAGAAAACAATAATAAAAAGGAATGAACAAGGACAAGAAGAGATGCTCACTGGATTAAGACTACATGGAGATAACACCTCACACTTATAAGAATGGCTGCTGTTAAACAGGAAACTTCAAATGTTGAAGAGGATGTGGAGAAATTGGGACACCTACGCACTGCTGGTGGGAATGTATAATGGTGTACAGCTGCTATGGAAGACAATTTGGCGGTTCCTTAGAAAACGAAATATTGAGTTGCTCTATGACCTGGCAATAACACTATCTGATATATACCCAGAAGAGCTGAAAGCAGTGACACAAACAGACATTTTCACACCAATTTTGACAGCAGTATTATTCACAATTGCCAAAAGATAGAAACAACCCAAGTGCCCATCAACAGATGAGTGGATTAACAAAATGTGCAATATATATATATGATGGAATACTATGCAGCAATAAGACAAAATAATCTCCTAAAGCATGTAACAATATGGATGAAACTTGAGGACATAAGGCTGAGTGTAATAAGCCAGACACAAAAAAGATAGTAACTGTGTGATTTCACTTTTAAGACTTTGGTAATGGTATGTACTAGAGAATATAGACATATGTGGAAACTAGAGATGAGAGAAGAGTTAGCTAATGAGGTTGAATTTAAATGTAAGGGAGTGGATAGAAATGAAGGCAATTTATTACTAGGTCAATAAGTAATATTACCATATTGAAGGTGAACATGATTGAAAGGGGTTGTGTAGAGCTGTGTAAGCCACCAGTTAGCACTACAAATATAAATAAGTTCTTGCATGAACTAGTTCAAAGGTATGAATATTGTATAAACAGTTTATAATATTGGGCTATGGGGAAAACTATTGCATGCTATGGGTTATGTTTAACAGGAAGACATCAGTAGTACCACAGCAATACGAGAGGTAAATATTTGTGGGGGGCAAGAATTACGGGGGAAGTTTGGATTTTCTGTTTGGTGAGGATGTGTTTAACAGTTGTTTTTCTCTGAGGAGAAATAAAAATTATCTAAAATTGAGAGTGTTGATGGTTGTACCACTAAGTAAGGATAATGTGAGATATGAACTGTTAATTTTGGACATTATCAATGATGCCCAATGGATGGAGATGGCTGAAGGATACAATGACTGAAAAGTAGAATGGTGAACTGTGGTGCTTTCATATGGTTGAATATTGTACTACTACAAAAAGGAACAAAATTATGGGGCATGCAATGTTTTGAATGAACCTGTGGGACATTATGTGATGCAAAGTAAGCCAGAAACAAAACAGCAAATATTATATGGTCTCATTTAGAAAATACCTGTTAGAATATTGGGGCCTAGATTGTAAGCTCTTATAGCAGTCATATTTAGTCCAGAGCTGTAATTGTTATTTCTAGGCTTTGAAAGGCTGTGCTATATATATATAACCTGGAATTTCCCTGGAATCTTGGGTACCTATGTGTCATCTAAGACTCAGAGTAGGAGTTCTGCAGGTCTGAAAGTCAGCATTGCTACATACAACAACTGTTAAAGAAACTGAAAGAGAGATCAGGCTTCAATTAAAGATAAGAATGAAGCAGATCAGGTCAGGACTAAAGTAAATCAGAAATATAGGGCTTAGGAGGACATTGTTTGTATATTAGAACTTCACCTACTCTATGAGACCAAAGGGAGAGAGTTTATTTTGTCCAAACTTAAATTTTCTGTAGAACACGATTTAACTCAACCTGCCTGGATAGATCATTTAAACAACTCAAACATAAGAATGCAAATGAGGGCTTGTAATTCTGTATAGCTTAATATAATGCCTGGATACATCCCAGAGTATGTTGAGCAGATAATTAAAAATAATTAGCAAAGTCCCTTGAGGTATGGAAGGAAAAAAATATGGAACTATTAAACTTTACCAGTGGGGAGACCTTGGATACTGTCTCAAATATTAGGGACTCACAAGTCAATGGGCTTGCTCTTGTGAAGCTTCTTTATGTAGAGGAGAAGCTAAGCTTATGTATAGTTGTGCTTAAGAGTTATTTCCAGAGGACTTCTCTTGTTATTCAGATGAGGCCTCTCTAAGCTCAATTCTGCAAGTAAAATCACTACCCTCCCCACTATGTGGGATATGACATCCAGAGGTGAAAGTCTCTCTGGCAACATGGGACATGACTCCCAGGGATGAGCCTAGCCTTGGCACCATGGGATCAACAATGGCTTCCTGACAGAAAGGGGGAAAGAAGTGTAACAAATAGAGTATCAGTGGCTGAGAGAGTTCAAATAGAGTTAAGAGGCTATTCTAGAGATTACGTTTATGGTACTTTAGCTAGATACTACTAATTACTGAGTTTGCCAGTCCCCAACCAAAACCATTCCTGCTAACCGTAAAGAACACCTAGAACTCTATCTGAGATTCCATAAAGGTTCTATGCACTATGATTACTTTCCAGAAACCTACACCCACCAGATGGGTTCCTAGGCCAGGTACATTCTGAAACCCAGATGATCAGCCTCTCCAGAAGATCAGTTAATTCTATCACCCTATCCCAGATTATTGACAGCCCTTTACAACATGAAAAAGTTAGAGTGGGCATTGCCCAAATACCCAAAAGATTGGGAGAAAGATCAAAGGAGAAAGTGGAGTTATAAGAGAGCAGATAGGACTTCATGAATGGCTATGAGAGATGAATCATTACATTGATATTTCTTTTAGTCTCAGTGTTTTGGGGCAGCTAGAAGGAAAAAAAATGTGGAACATACCAAACTCTGAAATCTGTTCTATAACTAAGCATTGTGATGTGCTTTGAATGTGTTGCTTTTTTGTATATATGTTATTTTTCACAATAAAAAAAAAAAGAATGAAGAGAGCTTAAGAGACCAGAGGGACACCCTCAAGCACACCAATATATACATTATGGGAGTTCCAGAAGGAGAAGAGACAGAGAAAGGGAAGCATCTTTATGTTAGGCAGTAGTTTCTTAAACTTTGTGCCCAAAGCACAAGAAACGAAAGAAGAAACAGATAAGTAGAACCTCATCAAAATGAAAACTTTTGCCAAAGTATAAAGACAATCTACACAATGGGAGAATATTTAGAAACCACATATCCAAAAAAAGGATTTAATATCCAGAAAAGGAAATCTTACAACAACAAAAATCCAAACAATCTAATTTAATAATGGGCAAAAGACTTGAATAGACATTTCTCCAAAGATGACAACAAATGGCCAAAAGCATAGGAAAAGATGTGCAACATCATTAGCTATTAGGGAAATGCAAATCAAAACTAAAATGCAAAACCATTTCACACCCACTAGAATAGCTGCTATTAAAAATGAAAAACTATAAGCGTGGAAGAGGATATAGAGAAATAGGAACACTTGTTCCATGTTCATGGGAATGTTAAATGGTGCAGCCACTGTGGAAGACAGTTTGGCAGTTCCTCAGGAAGTTAAACATGGAATTACTAGATGAACTAGAAATCCCACTCCTAGGAATATATACCCAAAAGAATTGAAAGCAGCAACTCGGACAGATATTTGCACACCAATGTTCACAGCAGCATTAGTCACAACTGTCAAAAGATTGAAGCTACTCAAGTGTCTATCAACTGATGAATGGATAAATAAAATATGGTATATATGTATAATGGAATATCATTCAGGTGTAAAATAGGAATGAAGTTCTGATACATGTGCCAATGTAGATGAATCTTGAAGATATCATGTTGAGTGAAATAAGCCAGATACAAAGGACAAGTATTGTATAATCTCACTGATGTGAAATAATAAGAATGAAGAATTTCATAGAGTAAGAAACTAGAAATAGGTTACCAAGGGCCAAGGTTTATTTAGGGAATGGGCATTTAATGCTTAAATTGTAAATTTTCACGTGATTCCACTTATGGTGAAGGTTGTGGAAGGCATGTGGAGGAAGAGGACTCAGGTGGAATCTGAACAGAAAGGGTCTTCCTGTTGATTCACACCCAGTGGAAACCCTGATCTGGCTGCCACAGACTACAGCAAATGAGAGACCAGAATTCAGCCCCTAGAAGCCCTGGTTGCAAAAGCGCAAAAACTGAACTTGAAAGGAAAGGACACTAGAAAACAGATCAAAGATGTATGAGGAAATAAACATCTCTAGTGTCCCAGTTTGAAAGTATTATGCATCCCAGAAAAGCCATGTTTTAATCCTGATCCAATCTTGTGGGAGCAGCCATTTCTTTTAATCCTGATTCAATACTGCAGGTTGGAAACTTTTGATTAGATTATCCCCATGGAGATGTGACGTGCCCAATTGTAGGCGTGATCTTTTGATAACATGGAGATGTGACTCCCCTCATTCCAAGTGGTCTTGGTTAGCGTACTGGAATTCGTTAAGAGTGGAAACATTCTGGAGAGAATCTCCAGAGGTGACAAAAATGAGAGAGTCAACAGAAGCCTCAGAGCTGGCAGAAACTTCACAGCAGATGCCAACACTTGGAGGACAGAGATACAGATGCTTGGAGCCCAGGAGACATCGCCATGTGGTATTAATTCAAGCCAGAACCTGGAGAGAGCCAAGGGAAGCCAAGAAATGAAAGCCATCCCTGGAGAAGTAAAGTGAGGAACCCCCACAGAATCATACACTGAAGGCAATGGGCCCAGGAGCAAGGGACTAACAAATGCCAGCTACAGGACTACCCAGCTGATAGCTGTTCTTGATCCATTGGCTTTTCTTTTCTTTTTTAATTTAACTTTTTAATTGTATAATATAACATATATATATATATATATATATATATACACACACACACACAAAGCAAAGAAAGCAAAAAGCAAAAAAAAAAAGCAGTAATTTTCAAAGCACACTTCAACAAGTAGTTACAGGAAAAATCCCAGAGTCTGCCATGAGCTACCATACCATTATCATCATCATTTTAGATTTTTCCTTCTAGCTGCTCCAGAACATTGGAGGCTGGAAGGAATATAAATATTTTTTATCATCACAGTTGACTTTTTTCTTTTTTGTAAAAAATAAGATACATACAAAAAAGCAATACATTTCAAAGCACAGCGCAACAATTAGTTATACAGCAGATTTCATAGTTTGGTATGGGTTACAATTCCATGATTTTAAGTTTTTACTTCTAGATGCTCTAAGATACTGGAGACTAAAAGAAATATAATGATTCAGCAATCATCCTCATTTGTTAAACCCTACCTTTGATCTTTCTCCAACTCTTTAGGGGTATTTGGGCTATACCCATTCTAACTTTTTCATGTTGGACGGGGCTGTTAATGACATGGGACAGGGAGATGGAACTAGCTGATGTACTGGAGAGGCTGGGTCCTCTAGGTTTCAGGACTTATCTGGGCTAGGGACCCATCTGGAGGTTGTAGGTTTCTGGAAAGTTACTCTAGTGCATGGAACCTTTGTAGAATCCTGCATATTGTCCTACGTGTTCTTTAGGATTGGCTGGAGTAGTTTTGGTGGGGGTTTGGCAAGTTATGATACATAGCAATGTCTAACTGAAGTTTGCATAAGAGTGACCTCCAGAGTAGCCTCTCAACTCTATTTGAACTCTCTCAGCCACTGATACCTTATTGTTACACTTCATTTCCCTCTTTTGGTCAGGATGGCATTGTTGATCCCACAGTACCAGGGCAACACTCATCCCTGGGAGTCATCTCCCGTGCACTGGCCTTTCTTCAGTGAAGATAACCTCTTGGGGGTACCTTAATCTGGACATTTTCACTTCCTTAGAACAGTAAACTTGTAATTTTTTAAATTCACCTCTTTAAAAGCCATTCCAATTCTGGTATATCACATTCCGGCAGCTAGCAAACTAACACATTTAGTAAGGGGTAACCACTGGGGTAAATAAAAATGCAAGCATTATTATATTTTTTGTTTGTAACCCTGCTAATTACTTCTTACAAAACCTAAAATGCAAATGCATAAAAGGTAATGATAATTCAATGGTTTTGTACTCATAATGTATAACAATGTAATGTGTGACAAGAACTACTATAAAGGTGGTGGAAGGAATACTGTAGGAACATAGTTTATGTATTCTGTTAAGGTTAACTTAGTAGCAAAACAAACAAGATTATTATAGATTTAGGATAGCAAATTTAAGCCCTATAATAGCCACAAAGAAAGTATCAGAAAAATATGCACAGAAGAAAATGAGGGGGGATTCTAAAGAGTTCACTATAAAAGATGAACTAAACAAAAAAGTAGGCAATAATGGGAAAATTGAATAGAAAAAGATATAAGACTTACAAAAATCAAAGAACAGCATGGCAGAAAAAGCTCTGCCTTATCAGTAGTTACTTTAATTGTAACTATAGTAAACTCTCCAGTCAAAAGGCAGAGACAGGTAGAATGGATTAAAAAAAGACATATGATCAAACAATATGCTATTTATGGGAGATTCACCTTGAATTTAAAGACACAAATAGCTTGAAAATGAAAAGAAACAAAAATATTCCATGCAAACACCAACCAAAAGATAGCAAGGGTGATTATACTAATATCAGACAAAATAAACTTTAAGTAAAAACTGTTAGAAAGAAGGACACTAAATATTGATAAAAGGGTCAATTCATGAAGAAGATATAACAATTACAAATATATATGCACCTATCAACAGAGCCCCAAAGTACATGAAGCAAATATTGCAGATTTGGAATGATAAGTAGAAGGTTCTACATTCACAGTAGCAGACTTCAACACACCTGTCAGTGATGGCAAGCACATCTAGACGATCAGTAAGGAAATAGAGGGCTTGAACAGTACTATAAAACAACTAGACCCTTCAGCCATACCCATAACAGCAGACTTCACATTTCTCACATGTACATGAATCATGCTCTAGGATGGACCATATATTACGTCAAAGACACGTCTTAATGATTGTATAAAGATATAACTTTTATGATGTGACTGTGTGATTGTGAAAACCTTATGTCTGATGCTTCTTTTATCCAGGGTATGTTCAGATGAGTAAAAAAGATATGGATAAAAATAAATAAATAACAGTGGGGGATAAGGGGTAAAATTGGGTAGATGGAAATACTAACGATCAATGAGAGGGAGGGATAAGGGGTATGGGATATATGAGTTTTTCCTTTTTATTTATTTTTCCAGAGTGATACAAATGTTCTAAAAAAATGATCATGGTGATTGTGCCAGTTTGAAAGGATTTACGTACCCTAGAAAAGACATGTTTTAATCTTAATCTTATGGGAGCAACAGTTTCTTTAATCTCTACTCAGAACTATAGGTTGCAAACTTGATGAGGTTAACCCCACAGGGATGTGACTCAGTCAGTTGTGAGTACAAAACTTGATTAGATGGAGACATGTCTCCACTCATTCTATGCGGGTCTTGATTAGTTTACCGGAATCCTATAAAAGAATAGACATTTTGGAGAGAGTCCTTTTTAAGAACGAGGAGAGAGCTGCAGAACCATCACAGAAGGATGAGAGAACCACAGAGTCCACCAGCCAGCCGTTTCAGAGAAAGCCAGGATTGGACATAGAGTTATCCAGGAAGGATTTGTGGAAACTCCTTGGGTCTGATGGGCATGATCCAAGACTACTGCAGAGAAAGCTAATGAGAGTGCTGTGGGACCTGCATAAACAGAGCTGCTGCCAGTCTGGACTGAGGGGTACAGAGAAGGGACACAACGGAGGAAAAATAACTTCAGAGGCAAAACCATGGAGGCTGAGGTCTGAAGTCAAGAAGCCTTGGGTCAGGAGAGCGGACCCACCCAAGCCCGTGAGTTTCACCCAAAGGCAGGGGATGGGCCTTCCACCTTGAGGCAGTGGAAGAGTCATGCCACCTCAGGCCTTAGAGAAGGTACAGCATGCTCTTTGGGGACTGGGGAGAGCCTGACTCCACCACATGGAGGGGTTGATCGTGTGACCCAGAAATGGCAGAGAGCCCAGGGGTGACCCTGATGCCTGGAGAGAGTGGAGCTGAGAAAAAGGTGGTCTCCTCAGTGTCCCCCGAGGTTGATTTGGAAAGAGGCAGGCCACTGCATAGGCCCTTGGAAAGGGTGGGACTGCCACTTTCTACAGCCCCGAAGGTAAATGATTCTCAGACTTTGAAATCTAACGGACTTTGCCCTGCAGGTTTTCAAAACTATATGGGTCCAGTGACCCCTGTGTTCCTTCCTCCCTATGGAAACGTGTATATGTATCCTATAACTGTTCCTCCTTTGTGTGTTGGCAGCAAACAACTTGTTATGAATTTTCAAAGGTCCAAAATCAGAGGATAATTTTGCCTTAGAAGAGACCATACCTGTAACTAACTTTGATAAGAGTTTGTATGTTTCTAACTTTGCATTTCATGTATATTGCTACTGAAATGGTTTAAGGTTCTCCGATATTGTTATGAAATGAATGTATTTTGTACATGGGGAAAACATGTCTTTTTCAGGGTCCAGAGGGTGGAATGTGCTGGTTTGAAAGGATGTATGTCCCCTAGAAAAGCCATGTTTTAATCTAAATTCCATTTCATAAAGGCAGAATAATCCCTATTCAATACTGTATGTTTGAAGCTGTAATCAGATCATCTCCCTGAAGATTTAATCAAGAGTGACTGTTAAACTGGATTAGGTAGCAACATGTCTCCACCCATTTGGGTGGGTCTTGATAAGCTTCTGGAGTCCTATAAAAGAGGAAACATTTTGGAGAATGAAAGCGATTTGGAGAGAGCAGAGCAGAATGACATAGCCACGAGAAGTAGAGTCCACCAGCCAGCGACCTTTGGAGATGAAGAAAGAAAATGCCTCCGGGGAGCTTCATGAAACAAGAAGCCAGGAGAAGTTAGCAGATGACGTTGTGTTCACCATGTGCCCCACCAGATGAGAGAGAAGCCCTGACTGTGTTCAGCATGCACCTTCTCACTTGAGAGAGAAACCCTGAACTTCATCGGCCTTCTTGAACCAAGGTATCTTTCCCTGGATGCCTTAGATTGGATATTTCTGTAGACTTGTTTTTATTGGGACATTTTCTTGGCCTGGGAACTGTGAACTAGCATCTGATTAAATTCTCCTTTTTAAAAATCATTCTGTTTCTGGTATACTGTATTCCGGCAGCTAGCAAACTAGAACAGCCATTTAACAAGCAATTATCTTTTTTAGTCTATGCAACTAGCAATGTTCCAAGGTCTTCTGTTTGTATAGTGCAACAGAATACATTACAGTTGTCACACTTTAAATCTGTAGGGGATTCATCTGGAATCCAGTCTAGCAAAATTAGAGGAAAGGCCCTAAGGAAATTTATTTCTCCTAAGAGAAAAAGCCAACATTTTCAAGCTACACAATTGAACCCGCCACAGATAATGTCTGCTATCTCAGCCCTCCAAAGTTTGCAGGTTGGGACCATCATTTGTACTTTTTGTGTGGTAGCTGGATAAAATTGGGCAGCTAAATTGTTCAGTGCCTCCCCTGCTCCCCCCCAAAAAACAGAAAAGAAGTTATTGTAAATTAAGACTTGCAGACAAGAGGTGTAGAAACTGTCTTGCATGTTTTGTAAACAGGTGACATTTTCCACTAAGCACATGCCATTCAGTTTTCTGTTGATTACACCACTATATACAACAGCAACACTGAGGTGGGGCAAATGATTGTTGTACACACTTTGAATTACTTTGCACAATTTCATTTGAGATAATTGGTGTAGAATCTTTGACTGTTTTTTACATTTGGAAACATCGAATAAAAATGAAAAGAAACAAATATATGTCTCAATAAATTTTAAAAGTTTAAAATCATACAAAGCATCTTATCAGTCCATAACGAAATAAAGATGGAAGTCAATGACAATGAATGCTACAAAATTTGCAAATATATGGAAATTAAATAACATACTTAAACAACAAATGGATGAGAGAAGAAATTACAAGGTTAATTAGGAAATTTCTTAAGATGAATGAAAACCATAACACAACATATCAAAATCTATGGGATGCAGCAAAGGCAGTGTTCAGAAAGAAGTTTATAGCTCTATATGCTTACATTAAGAAAGACAAGTGACCTCAAATCAGTAAACTAACTTTACACATGGAGGAACTTGAAAAAGAACATAAAGCCAAAATTAGCAGAGGATAGGAAATAAAAATATTATTTATTAGAATAGAAAATAAATCAATAAAACCAAAAGTAGGTTCTTTGAAAAGATCAATAAAATTGACACACATTTAGCTAGAATGAAGAAGAAAAATAAATACACAGGACCCAAATAACAAAATCAGAAAATGAAAGGGACAATATATTACTGTTCTTACAGAAATAAAAAAGATTATAAGAGGATATTATGAACAACTGTATACCAACAAATTAGGCACTTTGTGGGAAAATTTCTAGGAACACACAAATCAACTAAACTGACCCAAACACTAGAAGTAGAAGGGAACACGCCTTATTCTAATTAGGGGTATTTACCACAAACTTCTAGCAAATACCATACTTGACTGTGAAACTAAAGGAAGAAGTGAAACTATCTCTAGTCACAGATGACATGGTTTTTTTAATATAGAAAATCCAAAGAGTCTACAAGAAAATAACTAGAGCCAAAAAGCAAATTCAGCAAAGTTGCAAAAAGACCAACATGCAAAAATCGGTTGTGGTTTTGTATACCAGCAAAGAACTGAAATGGAAATGAAAAAAATACAATTTCATTCACAACAGCATGAAAAAGAATAAAATATCTAGGAAAAAATGCAACTAAGAGAACAATGAAGTTATTTAAAATTGAGAGTGTTGGTGGATTGTGAACTTTGGGCGTTATACATGCTGCCTAACGAATGCAGGTGGCTGAAGGATGCACTGACTGAGAAGGGGATTGGTGAGCGATGGTGCAGACATGGGACTGAGTGTGGTGCTAAACAAAAAGCAATGGAGTCGTGAGACATGTAATGATGTGAATGAACGTGTGGCACATTTGGTGAGACAATATAAGCCAGAAACAAAAGAACAATTATGGTCTCCTTTAGAAAATGCTTGTAAGAAAACAGGTGTCTAGACTGCAAGCTCCTATACCAGATATATTTAGTTTGGAGTGGTAAGTATTATTTCTGGATTCTGAGAGGCTGAATATATCAGCATTCATATATTCATATATATATAAATATAAATATATATAAAATATAAAATATATTTATATATTTTTTATATATATATATATATATATATATATAAAACCTGATACTTAGAGATAAGAATGAAGCCGATCAGGTTAGAGTTAAAGTAATTCAGAACACAGGGGTAAGGAAGACATTGTCTATATTTTAGAACCAAACATACCCTTTGAGACTAATGGAAGAAAGGTTTATTTGGTCTGGAATGGAAATTTTCTATAATGCATAATCTAACTCAACCTATCTGTATAGCTCATTTGAACAACTGAAACACAGGGAACCCAGAATAAGAAAGAGGTTATTTAATCCTATATAGATTATTGTAATGTCTGGATATATCCTAGGGTATATTAAGCAGATAATCAAAAAATATTGGCAAAGTCCCCTGAGGGATGAGAGAAAAATATGAAACTATTAAACCTTAACCATCAGGGAATTCCCTGATACTTTGCCAAACTTTAGGGACACCCAAATCAATAGACCATACCCTTGATCAGGAGGTTTACTCCTGTGAAGTTTATGTAGGTAGCAGAGAAACTTAGACTACCTATAGGTATGCCTAAGAGTTACTTCTGGAGGACCTCTTTTGTTGCTCAGATGCGGCCTCAATTTCTCTAAGTGCAACTCTGCAAGTGAAATCATTGCCCTCCCCCCTACATGGGACATGAAATCCAGGGGTGAAAGTTTCCCCAGCAACGTGGGAGATAACTCCCAGGGATGAATCCAGACCTGGCACTGTGGAATCGACAATTCCATCCTGACCAAAAGAGGGAAAAGAAGTGTAATTAATAAAGTTTCAGTGGCAGAGAGAGTTCAAATAAAGTTGAGGAGCTACTCTGGAGGTCGCTGTTACGCAAGCTTCAGTTAGACATTGCTACCTATCATAACCTGCCAAACCCCAGCCAGGACCATTCCAGCCAATCCTCAAGACACCTAGGGTAATACATAAGATTCCACGAGGGTTCCATGCACTAGAGTAACTTTTCAGAAACCTACAACCTCCAGATGGGCCCCTGGCCCAGATAAGTCCTGAAACCTAGAGGGCCTAGCCTCTCCAGAACATCTGATAGTTCCATCTCCCTACCCCGTATTAGTGACAGACCCTTCCAGTATCAAAAATTTAGAATCGCCATAGCTATTCATTCCCAAAGAGAGGGATGGAAAGATCAAAGGTGATGGTGGAGTTATACAGTGAAGATAGGATTTAACAAATGAATATGAATGCTGAATCATTAAATTGGTATCTCTTTTAGTCTCCAGTATTTTAGAGCAGCTAGAAGTAAAAACCTAAAATTGTGAAACTGTAATTCATTTCAAACTCTGAAATATGCTCTACAACTAATTGTGGTAGCTGTGCTTTGAAATTTATAGCTTTTTTGTATATATGTTATTTTTCACAAAAAACGATTGTGATGATAAACATTTAAGCCCTGTAGCCTCCTATATTCTGGAGCAGCTAGAAGGAAAAATGTGAGAGGATCGTATGTTAGCCCATGACAAACTCTGCGATCTGTCCTGTAACTACATGTTGAAGAGTGCTTTGAAAACCATTGCTTTTTTTATTTCTTGCTTTGTATATATGTTATACTATACAATAGAAAAAGTTTAAAAAAAAACATTGGCAAAGTACCTTAAGGGATTGGAGAAAAAAATATGAACTATTAAACTTTAACATCAGGAAATCCCCTGATACTGTGTCAAACTTTAGGGACACCCAAATCAATAGGCCAAGCCCTTGATCTTTAGGCTTACTCTTGAGAGGCTAATGTAGATAGCAGAGAAGCTTAGACTACCCATAGGTATGCCTAAGAGTTACTTCTGGAGGACCTCTTTTGTTGTTCAGATGTGGCCTACTCTCTCTCTAAGCCCAACTCTGCAAGTGTGATCATTGTCCTCTCCCCTACGTGAGACAAGATACCCAGGGGTGAAAGTCTCCCTGGCAACATGGGAGATGACTCCCAGGGATGGGTCCAGCCCTGGCATCATGGGAGCAACAATTCCATCCTGACCAAAAGGGGGAAATGAAGTGTAACTAATAAAATATCAGTGGCAGAGAGTTCAAATAGAGTTGAGAGGCTACTGTGGAGGTTGCTGTTATGCATGCTGCAGGTAGACCTTGCTACCTATCATAACTTGCCAAACCCCAAACAGCACCATTCCAGGCAATCCTAAAGAACACCTAGGGCAACATACAAAATTCCACAAGGGTTTCATGCACTAGGGTAACTTTCCAGAAACCTACAACCTCCAAATGGGTCCCTGGACCAGATAAGTCCTGAAACTTAGAGGGGCCAGCCTTTCCAGAACATCAGAGAGTTCCATGTCCCTACCCCTTATTACTGACAGACCCTTCCAACATGAAAAAGAATGACCATAACCCAAACAGCCCTAAAGAGAGGGATAGAAAGATCAAAGGTGATGGTGGAGTTACACAGAGAAGGCAGGATTTAACAAATGAATATGAATGCTGTATCATTAAATTGATATCTCTCTTAGTCTCCAGTATCTTAAAGGAACTAGAAGTAAAAACCTAAAATTGTGGAATTGTAACCCATGCCAAACTTTGAAATATGTTCTACAACTAATCGTGGTGCTGTGCTTTGAAATTTACTGCTTTTTAATATGTACGTTATTTTTCATAAAAAAAAGAAAAAAATGTCGCTTGTGATAATAAAAAAATATGTATTCCTTCTGGCCTCCTATATTCTGGAGCATCTAGAAGGAAAAATCTGAGAGGATTGTGTGATCCAAATTCTGGGATCTTTCTAAACCTACTTATCAAAGAGTGCTTTGAAAACTATTGCTTTTTTCTTTCATTGCTATGTATATGTTATATTATACAATAAAAAAGTTTTAAAAAAATGTAACCAAGGATGCAATGGACTTGTATGCAGAAAACTATAAATTGTTAGTAATAGAAATTAATGAGGACGTAAATAAATAGAAAAATATTCCATGCTCATGGAAGAGCTTAATATCATTAAAATATCAATACTACCCAAAGTGATTTAAAGATTTAACACAGGGCGTGCCATGGTGGCTCAGCAGGCAGAGTTCTTCCTGCCCTGCTGCAAAGCCGGTTTGGTTCCCAGTGCTTGCCTACGTAAAAAAAAAAAAAAAAGATTCAACACAATCCCAATTCAAATTATAGTAGCCTTCTTGGCATAACTGGAATAGCTAATTTTCAAAAATTCACATGGAAGGACAAGAGACCCTGAATAGCCAAAACCATCTTGAAAAAGAACAAAGGGGGGGCTTCCGGACCAGAGTGGAGTGAGTTCACTACTGCTCCGTTAAACAAGATAGGAGACAGGGAGAGAATGCCCAGGACTGCAGGTCCCAGGGTGTGAAAAGACTAGGAGTGTCTTTAGGCAGTTTGGGGGAAGGGGATTGGGGGACAGCGAGTGGGTTAGGTGACCGGGATCCCCACCTGGCGGACCACGGTACACCAGGGAAGTGCGATTGGAGGGAACTGCCCCTCCTTGGCTGCAGTCTGCACAGCTGCCAGGCTGGGGAAACCTCCCACCTGGCTGCTGGGGGCAGTGCCAGCAGGAAGCCCAGAGGCTGGAGATCGTCCACTGCGGGGTGGGCCTCAAGAGTCAGGAGTGATCACCTGGTCTATGCAGAAAAAGCCAGCCACAGTCCTGGTGTCTGACAGGACCACCGGCATTGTGGATCAGCTGATCCTCCATGGTCAGCTCCCCACTGCCCTGGCAAAGACCCGCCAGCGGCTACCCCTGGCAGAACAGCCCCTCTGCTGAGCACCCGGCCTCAAGTTGCTCCAGCCAGAAGGGGCGGGCCTGAGGGAGGGGTCTGGAGTCCGCCATCTGCTGGCCAAATATGGTAAGTGCAGGTTGGCTGCACTGGATGGAGGGAGAGTTTGAGGGAAGAGGCACCTCATGGTTGCCACCTGTTGGGGAGGAGGGGTAAGTGCAGGCAAGCTAGCTCCCTCTCTGTCGAGGTCTTCTTCATTTTTTATTTTTATTACTTTTTCTTCTTAGTATTCTTTTTATATTTTCCCTTTTAAAACATATTCTTTCTATACATATTTATTAGTAATATAATTGTCCTTTTCATTATCTTTAAATTTTTAATAGATATTTTACATTATATCTTTATTCATTTTCTATTTTTTATTTCATGTATTATTTTTTATTGTTCCATTCTATTTATTTTTATTGTTACTATTATTTTTCTCTTAAAATTTTCTCTTCCTCTGGTGGGCACCAGCCTGACTTCACTCTCAGTATATCCTGGGGTGTCTCCTTTTGATTCTGGTGCCTGCTACTGTTGTGGTTCTTGTTTTTAGGTTTCATATTTTAATTATATTATTATTTTACTTTATTATTATCATCTCTTTTTCCTCTTCTTTTCTCGTTCTTTTTTTGTGTGTGTGCATAGGCTAGGCGTTGGGCCTGGGTCTCCCTAATGGTTGGTAGCCATTCTGCCCCTGGAATACCTGTGCACCCTGGCCTAGCTTATAATAGACCCATAAGTTGAACTGTATCCCCTACATGAGATCCAGTCCTCGATTTGGTAGAGAGTAACCTACCAAGTGCAAAAGGAAACATTCAGCAAAAACTAAGTAAATACAAAACTTTAGAAGAGTGAAGGAAACCAGCTTGCAAAATAACCATATCAAGATAATCAAATGTCCTGAACACAACAGAAAATCACAAAGCACGTGAAGATCCCAGCAGAAATGGCCCAGCCTAACAATCAAATAAAAATTCCAGAGGGGGGGCGGGCCGCGGTGGCTCAGCGGGCAAGAGTGCTTGCCTGCCGTGCCGGAGGACCCCGGTTCGATTCCCGGCCCCAGCCCATGTAAAAAACAAACAAACAAACAAAATATAATAAAACAAGAAAATGTTTAAAAATGTTTCCCTTTCTTCCTCCCTTCCTTCCTTCCATCCTTCCTTCCTTCTCTGTCTTTCCTTCCTTTCCTCCCTCTCTCTTAAAAAAAAAAAAAAAAAAAAAATTCCAGAGGGGACACAGAATATAGAACAACTACTCAAGGATATTTATAAAGAAATAAAGAATATCAAGAAGATACTGTAAGAGCATAAAGAATTCAGGAGGTTAAATAGAAAAATGGCAGATCTCACAGAAATCAAAGACACAGTAGATCAAATAAAAAATATACTGGAGACACACGTTCTAGTTTGCTAGCTGCCAGAATGCAATATACTAGAAGCAGAATGGCTTTTAACAAGGGGAATTTAATAAGTTGTTAGTTTATAGTTCAAAGGCTGAGAAAATGTCCCAGTTAAAACAAGTCTATAAAAATGTCCAATCAAAGGCATCCAGGGAAAGATACCTTGGTTCAAGAAGGTCGATGAAGTTCAGGGTTTCTCCCTCAAGTGAGAAGGCACATGGTGAACACAGTCAGGGCTTCTCTCTTAGCTGGAAGGGCACATGGTGAGCATGGAATCATCTGCTAGCTTTCTCTCCTGGCTTCTGGTTTCATGAAGCTCCCTGGGAGGCATTTTCCTTCTTCATCTCCAAAGGTCACTGGCTGGTGGACTCTGCTTCTTGTGGCTCTGTTGTTCTGCTCTGCTCTCTCTGAATCTCTCATTCTCCCAAATGTTTCCTCTTTTATAGGACCCCAGTAAACCAATCAAGACCCACCCAAATGGGTGGAGGAGACATGTCGTTACCTAATCCAGTTTAACAACCACTCTTGACTAAATCACATCATCCAGGGAGATGATCCGATTACAGTTTCAAACATACAGTATTGAATAGTGATTATTCTACCTTTATGAAATGGGATTTTGATTAAAACATGGATTTTCTAGGGGGCATACTTCCTTTCAAACCAGCACAACACATAATAGCAGATTCGAAGAAACAGAAGGAAGAATAAGTGAGCTAGAAGACAGAACAATAGAAGTAGAGCGCACGAAAGAACAGATGGCAAGAAAGATGGAAAACCTGTAACTGGATCTTAGGGAAATGATGGACAACAAGAAGCATGGAAATATAAGAATCATTGGTGTCCCAGCAGGAAAAGAGAAGAGTAAAGAGTTGGGAAAGTTAGTTGAAGATACAGTCTGAGAAAACTTCCCAACCTTATAAAGGACCCAAGTATGCAAATCAAAGGGGCCCAGTGAACTCCAAATAGAATAAATGTGAACAGGCCCACTCCAAGACACATACTAATCAGACCGTCAGGAGTTGAAGAGAAACAGAAAGTCCTGAAAGCATCATGAGAAAAGCAACCTACTACATACAAGGGAAAACACATAAGACTAACTTCAGACTACTCACCAGGTACCATAGAAACAAGAAGGCAGTGGTATGATATTTTTAAGATCCTAAATGAGAAAGGCTTTGAACCAAGAATTCTTTATTCAGCCAAGTTTCCTTCAACACGGAGGGAGAGATTAAAATCTTCAAAGACAAAGAAAGATTGAGAGAACTAGTCAACAAGAGACCACCATACAAGAAATACTAAAGGGAGCCCTGTCAGCTGATAAAAAAAGACAGGAGAGGGAGGTCTGGAGGGCATAGAATTGAAGAATATGAGTAAAGGTAATTTAAAAGAAAACAGAGAGAAAAGGAAAATAATATACAGATCTAACAAAAACTAAAGGACAAGATGGTAGAATGAAGAATCTTCTACAGTAATTACTTTGAATGTTAATGGACTAAACTCACCAATTAAAAGATACAGACTAACAGAGTGTATTAAAAAAATATAATCCGTCTATATGCTGTTTACAAAGAGACACATCTTTGACTTAAGAATATAATTAGATTGAAAGTGAAAGGATGGAAAAAGATCTTCTATGCAAGCTGTAACCAAAAGAAAGCAGGAATAGCTATACTAATAGCAGAAAAAATAGACTGTAAATGTAAATACATAATAAGAGACAAAGAAGAATACTACATATTAATAAAAGGGACAATTCACCAGGAAGAAATAACAATCATAAATGTGTATGCTCCCAATCAAGGAGTTCCAGAGTACATGAGGCATATATTGGAAAAATTGAAGGGAGCTATAGACATATCAACAGTAATAGTGGGAGACTTCAATGCACCACTCTATACTATAGATAGAACGACCATACAGAGGATCAACAAGGAAATAGAACCTGAGCAGTAAGATTAATGAATTAGATCTAATAGACATACATAAGTCATAACATCTCAAAACACCAGGATACACACTGTTCTCTAGTATACATGGAATGTTCTACAGGATAGATCATGTACTGGGACATAAATTGAGTCTCTTTAAATTTAATAAGATTGAAATTATCCAAAGCACTTTCTCTGATCACAATGGAATAAAGTTGGGAACTAATAATCACCAAGGAACCAATGCTTTCACAAATATATGGAAATTACTGACACACTCTTAAATAATCTTAAATAATCAGTGGGTCAAGGAAGAAATTGCCAGAGAATACAACATAACAGAACTTATGGGATGTGGCAAAGGCAGTGCTGAGAGGGAAATTTATTGCTCTAAATGTCTACATTAAAAAACAAGAATGAGAAAACTTGAGGATTTTACTGCTCACTTGGAGAATTCAGAGAAAGAACAGCAAACTAATCCCAAAGCAAACAAAAGAAGAGAAATAATAAAGACTAAAGCAGAAATAAACAAACTGGAGAACAATAAAATAGAATCAACAAAACTGAAAGTTGGTTCTTTGAGAAAATTAACAAAATTTATGGTTCCCTAGCTAGACTAACAAAGGAAAAAAGAGAGAGGACACAAATAAAATCAGAAATGGGGGAGAGGGGATTCATTAACACAGATCAAGAAATTTTAAAAATCACAACAGAATATTATGAATAAGTATATGCTAACAAACTAGACAACTTAGATGCAATGGACAAATTCCTAGAAACATACAAATTACCTATACTGACTCGAGAATAAATAGAAGATCTCAACAAACTGATTACAAGTAAAGAGATCCAATCAGTCATCAACCCCCCCCCCCCAAAAAAGCCCAGGACCTGATGGCTTCACAGGAGAATTTTATCAAACATTTCAAAAAGAACTAGTGCCAGTCCTGTTCAAACTCTTCCAAAAAACTGAAGAGAAAGGAATGCTACTTAACTCATTTTATGAAACTAACATAACTCTAATACCAAAATTGGATAAAGATGATACAAGAAAAGAAAACTACAGACTAATCTCCCTAATGAACATAGATGTGAAAATTCTTAACAAAATACTAACAAATCATATCCAATGCCACATTAAAAGAATTATATATCATGATCAAGTGAGATTCATGCCAGGAATGCAAGGGTGGTTCAACATAAGAAAATCAATCAACACAATGCAGCACATTAACAAATCAAAAGGGAAAAAAATCACATGATCATACTGATTGATTCTGTTAAAGCAATCGACAAAATCCAGCATCATCCTTTCCTGATAAAAACACTTCAAAAGTTAGGCATCGAAGGTAACTTTCCAAAATCATAAAGGGCATATATGAAAAACCCATAGCCAACATCATACTTAATGGTGAGAAACTGAAAGCATTCCCCTTAAGATCAGGAACGAGAAAATGATGCCCACTGTCACCATTATTATTCAACATTGTATTAGAAGTCCTAGCTGGAGGAATTAGACAGAAGAAAGAAATAAAAGGCATCCGAATAGGAAAGGAAGAAGTAAAACTTTCATCATTTGCAGACGATATGATCCTATACTTAGAAAACCCTAAGAAATCTACAACTAAACTACTTGAGCTAATAAATTCAGAAAAGTGGTAGTATAAAAGATTAATGTACAAAAACCAGTAATGTTTCGAAATGCAAAGCAATAACCTACCTGAGGTGACAACTAAAGAAAAAATTCCATTCAGAATTGTGACCAGAAGAATAGGTATCTAAGAATAAGTCTAGCCAGGGATGTCAAGGACTTATACACAGAAAATTACAAAAAAAAATTTGCTAAAAGAAATAAAAAATGACCTAAATAGATAGAAAGATATTCCATGCTCATGGATAGGAAGGTTGAATATCATCAAGATGTCAATTCTATGCAAACTGATCTACAGATTCAATGCAATACCAATAAAAATCCCAACAACTCACTTTGAAGACTTGGAAAGACTGGTTTTCAAATTTATATGCAAGGAAGGGTGCACAGGTTGTTCAGTGGTAAAATGCCCACTTTACACATGGGAGACCTGAGTTTGATTCCAGGACCATGCACCTCCCCGCAAAAAATTACGTGGAACAGAAAGAGCCCTCAAATAGCTAAAGATATTCTAAAAAAGAAGAGCAAACTGGGAGGTCTATCACTTCCTGACTTTAAAGCTTACTATAAAGCCACAGTGGTCAAAACAGCAAGGGACTGGTACAAAGACAGAAGGACCAACCAGTGGAATAGAATTGAGAGTGCAGAGACTGACCACCAAATTTATGGACATTTGATCTTCCATAAGGCCCCCAACTCCACTGAACTGGGACAGGATAGTCTTTTCAATAAATGGGCCTGGGAGAACTGGATTTCAAAAGCCGAAAGAATGAAAGAAGACCCCTACCTTACACCCTATACAAAAATTAATTCAAAATGGATCAAAGAACTCAATGTAAGAGCCAATACCATAAAACTTATTGAAAAAAATGTAGGGAAACATCTTCAAGGTGTAATAATAGGAGGTAGTTTTTAAAAACTTTACACCTAAAGCACAAACTACAAAAGAAAAAAAATAGACAAATGGGAACTCCTTAAGATCAAGAGCTTCTTTGTCTCAAAGGACTTTAATTAAAAAGTGAAGAAACAGCCAACTCAACGGGAGAAAGTATTTAAAAACCACATATCGGACAAAGACTTGATATACTGCGTACGTGAAGAAATTATACAGCTCACCAACAAAAGAACAAACAACTGAATTATAAAATGGGCAGAGGAAACTAATAGGCACTTTACTGAAGAGCAAATACAGATGGCTACAAAGCACATGAAGAGCTGTTCATCTTCATTGACCATAGGGACATTGTAAGTTAAGACGGCAAAGATATCACTTCACACCTATAAGAATGGCTGCTATTAAAGAAACAGGAAACTATAAATGTTGGAGAGGATGTGGAAAAATTGGAACACTTATTCACTATTGGTGGGAATGTAAAATGGTCCAGCCGCTGTGGAAATCAGTTTGGTGATTGATTCCTCAGAAAACTAAACCCTGAGTTGCCCTATTACCCAGCAATACCAGTACAGCGTGTACCCAGAAGAGCTGAGGGCAGTGACACGAACAGACACTTGTACACCGATGTTCACAACAGCTCTGTTCACAGTTGCCAAGAGATTGAAACAATACAGTGCCCATCAACAGATGAGCGGATAAACAAAATGTTGCATATGCATACAATGGAATATTATGAAGCATTTAGACAAAATGATGTCCCAACACATATGACAACACGGATGAAACTGCAGGACATAATGCTGAGTGAAATAAGTCAGACACAAAAGGACAGATACTGTATGATTCCGTTATTATCACTCTGATAATGCTGCCAGTGTTTTGGAGCAGCTAGAAGGAAAAATCTGAGTTGGGGGTATGGGAGCCCATGACAAACTCTGGGAACTGTTCTGCAGCTGCTTGTTGAAGTGTGCTTTGAAAATTACTGCTTTTTTCCCTTTCTTTTCTTTGTGTGTGTGTATATACATACATATGTATGTTATATTTTACAACAACAACAAAAACATTTTAAAATACTATAGGCAGTTATAGTAATATTAGATAAAATAAATTCCTGAAATAAAAAATTTGAAGATATTTAGTAGTATAGCTCACTACTATAGCAGTTGATATTTCTAATAACTTTTTACTTGATATTTTGAGAATGCACACAGTTTTGATAGTTAATCAAATAGTATTTACGATAGGGTTTAATACTTAGAATTCAAGAAACTCCGATATCTGTGTGTTAGTTAGATTCAGTTGTCAACTTGGCCAGGTGAGCATACCTAGTCTTGTTGCTGTGGACATAAGCCAACGGTACGTGAACCTCATCTGTTGCCAATTAACCTGCAGTCAGCTAGGAGGCGTGTCTGCTGCAATGAGTGATGTTTGACTTAATTGGCTGGTGCTTAAATGAGAGACTGCAACGTAGTACTGCTAAGCAGGTAGGCATTCCTCATCTCAGCACTCGCAACTCAGCCCAGGCCCTTGGAGATGGAGAAAGAAGTCACCCCGGGGAAAGTTGTTGGAACCCAGGGGCCTGGAGAGAAGACCAGCAGAGACCATCCTGTGCCTTCCACATAAGAAAGAACCTCAGTGGAAAGTTAGCTGCCTTTCCTCTGAAGAACCAACAAAATAAATCCCCTTTTATTAAAAGCCAATCCGTCTCTGGTGTGTTGCATTCCGGCAGCTAGCAAACTAGAACAATCTGTATCTATAGATTTTTTCCTTCCTTGCTTTAATTTTAAATTGGTTTATGAAACATTGTACAAACAGGGCGTACAATGATTACTTATATATATGTTTTTTTCTGGGGGTGGTGCATAGTCGGGGAATCGAACCCGGGTCTTCCTCATGAGAGGCGGGCATTCTAATCACTGAACTACCCATGCAACCATAGATATATATATTTTTAATATGCCTATGGATAAGTTAACTAAGATATCCATTTTAGGTGGTTAAGATTTCCATATGTTAACTGTAAAAATATTTTCCTGAAACCAGGAAAATATTTAGTAACATAGGTCATTACTTTAGCAATGCAGATATTTGTAAGTACTTTCTACTTGGTATTTTGAGAGCATCTCAGTTTTGACAGCTGATCAAATGGTATCTAAGTTAGTGCTTAATACTTAGAATTTAAGAACTTTGCTATCTGAAAAAAAAAAAAGAACAAAGGGGGAAGACTCATACTTCATGTTTTAAAACTTATTATAAAGCTAAGGTAATCAAAACAGAGTAATACTGGCACAAGGACAGACACATTGAACAATGGAATATAATTGAGAACACAGATATCTATGGCTAATTGACTTTTTTTCTTTTAGCATGGGCAGGCTCCGGGAAATGAACCTGAGTCTCCAGCATGGCAGGCAAGAATTCTGCCACTGAGCTACCATGGCCCACCCACTAACTGACTTTTGACAGGGGATCCCAGTTCGTTCATTAGGAAAATAGCAACCTTCAACAAATGGTGCTAGAAAAACTAGATATCCATATGCAAAATAATGAAAGTGGACCCCTATCTCATACCATACATCAAAATTAAGTAAGAAACAGACCAAGGACCCATATATGACAACCAAAACTATACAAATCTTAGAATAAGATAGAAGTGAATATCTTCAGGAACCCTGTATTACACAATGGATTCTTGGACTTAAACTGACAGCATGAGCAAGAAAGGAAAAAGACGTAAATTGAACTTCACCAAAATTAAAATATTTTGTGTAAAGGACATTAATTACCCCAAAATTGAATATCCAATGTACTGATTGGGAGAAAATATTTGTAAACATGTATCTGACAATATCTAGGATATATGAAAGAAGTCCTATAACTAAGCAAGAAAAAGACAAACAACCCAATTTTAAAATGGGCAAAGGTCTTGAATATTTCTTCAAAAAAGATCTACAAATAGCCAATAAGCACATGAAAAGATGCTCAATGTCATTAGTCATTAGGAAGAAGCAAACCAAAATAAAAATGAGATGCCATCTTACACCCACTAGAATGGCTATTATTATAAACAAAACAAAACAAAAACAGAAAATTATCAGTGCTGGTAAGGATGTAATGAAATAGGAACCTTAGTAAGTTGATGGTGAGAATGTAAAATGGTGCAGCCACTGTGCAAAACAGTTTGGCAATTCCTCAGAAAGGTAAACATTGAACTACTGAAGGACCTGGCAATCCTATTTCTATGAATATACTTCAAAGAATTGAAATCAGGCACTTTAACAGATATTTGTACAAAAATGTTCAAAGCACCATTATTTACAATAACCAAAAGGTGGGAGCAATCCAAATTTTCATCAGCAGATGTTTAGATAAAACAAATGTGGTATACAAAAACAATGGAATATTAGCCTTAAAAATGAAGTTCTGATACATGCCACTACAAGGAAGAACCTTGAAGACATCATGTTGAATGAAATCACTCAGATACAAGGGGACAGATGATGTATGATTCCACTTATATGAAATACTTAGTATATGTCAATTCCTAAAGGCAGAAAGTAGAGTACAAGTCACCACCAGGTAAGGGGGCCAGGGGAACTGGGGAGTTAATGTACAATGGGTATAGGGTTTCTGTTTGGAGTGATAGAAAAGTTCTGGTTACAGATGGTGGTTAGGGTAGCCCAAAAAGTGACTGTGATTAATCCCACTGAATGGTATGTGTGGGTTGAAATCGGAAGGTTTATGTCATATATGTCACCACAATTAAAAACGAGAAAGACTAAAGAGACAATGACAGTTAAATGCAATATATGATCCTGGAATGGATCTAAAAATTGAGGAGAAAATGCCCCATCTATTGGGACATACAAAAACACTAGGTTATATACTATAAACTTTATATCAATGTTAAATTTCTTGACATTGATAACTATGTTAAGGCAGTAACATAAGTGAATATCCTTGTTCTTAGGAAATGTACATGGAAGTATTAAGTGTTCAAGGAGCATGATGTATACAACCTACTGTTAAATATTTAGACATAGATAGATGGCGGATTGATGCATGGTTTGTTGGATGGACATATAGATTGATGGAGAGATATAATGATTAGGCCAAAGTGGCCAAATGTGTAAAGTTGGTGGATGTGGGTATCTGGAGGGGGGTATATTGGAGTTCTCTCTATGAGTTTTGTGTTATTTTTGCAACTGTCCTGTCAGTTTGGAATTGTTTCAAAAATGCTATGAATATTCAGAATGGAAAATTAATTCTATCTTTGAGAGCCAGGGCTGAATGGCAGGAGGGCTGGGGCACTGGGAGATGAAGTCTTCATGGAATAGGCAGTGGGAATACTGGGAATTGAGGAAGAGGGAGAGGAAAGGACAGTTGAAAGTTTGGAATAGTGGGGAATTAACGTTAATAAACACACAGTACAGGAAGGGAAGCAATGGAAAATAGGGTTTGGAAAAGGCAGGTTAAGACCAGATCATGAAGCTTGAATCCCAGGTGAAGAAGTTTGATTTGATTTGGTAAGCAATGGCAGTAATGGAAGTTTATTGAGCTGGCATGTGGGGAAGTGGGGGAGAAGAGATGGGGAGAGAGATTTAGGGCTCAGATAGCGGTACATAAATTGAATTGGAGGCAATAAAAAAGATTAATTGGAGACTAGTTAGAAAGGTGGTGTAGTTGTAGAGAGCCCCAACTCCATAATCTCAATTAAAAGAAAATTTTAAAAATTCTCCAGAAGAAAAATTGTTGTTATCTGAAGACTAGAACTAGTTCAGAGATCATCTTTCTTTAAGCTGGCTGTTTCTCCACTACCTCTATATAAATTCCATTTTTAAAGGTATCATTAATCTTTTTCTTTCTTTTTTTCCTACTATGGTTGGTTTGCCGGCAAAAGGGATGCATTATCTTGGCCATTCTAACCACCGCAGAGGAGCCAGTCTTGTTGCAAAAGCCCCGGGCTGTTTCATAATGAAACCTTCAGGAATTCAGACGGCGTGCTCAGTGATCAAAGGCATCAGGTCCACACCCAGAGCCTAATTTTTCTCTCAGTGCTCTGGGGCTTGGATTTACAAATAATCCCTGAAATTAAAAAAAAAAAAAAATTCCTCTACGACCTTCCCCACCATTAATTCTTTTTTTTTTTTTTTAACTTTTAGGAAATTTATTTTGTTTTAGTTTTTAAATTAAATTTGGAAGAGTAGCATGAAGACAAAAGTATAAAGCAGTTCAACAATAAAATGTTCAGGTTTTGGTGATGTGCCAGATGAACAGATCATAATATTTATTTTTCATTGTTCTTTGAACAGCATCTCTTTGAAGAGATAAAACCAGTGGACTAATGTTGAGACAAGATTCAGGTTGATCTTCAGCAACTGTCAAAGATTGGATACCACATTAAACACTTGATTTAGATATTTACCTGATCTTGGTATACTCAAGCCTGACCTCATTTTATTTTGGACATCTTTAATAGCCATTGTTTTTATGTTGTTGTTTCGCAGGCTATAACTTTTGTTTTAAAGCTAAAAACAGTTTGAACATGGCCATTGTCAGTAGCTAATGGTTTTTATCTTTCTCTGGGACGATAAAAGCATTAAAATTCAATTTATACAACATTTACTTCTCATAAGACTAGAAAAAAATGACCATTAACATTTTCCAGTTAAAAACATCTAACATCTTACTGGATCATGAATAATAAAGAGTTGTTCTCACGGATGCAGATATGAATAAAACTGAAGTAGGAAAAAAAAATACAGTTTGAGGATATGACATAGAGGACCCATCCAGAGTTGTCAGCACTTCTTATCCATCATCCACCATTAATTTTTGACATGCTACCTGGTAAGGCTCTCTCACCCTGCACCTCAATCATCCTAAAATGGCACAGAGTTTCCAGGGGCACACTGCACAGAAAGCTGCCAGGGTTGACTTGCCAACAGGTGAAGTTGTTGAAGCAAAGCCTGGCAGGTCAATACAATTGAGCAGGTTCGTTCAAGAATATTGACCAAAACTGTTTTTCTTTCTCTTGATCAAGCTGCCAGCCTTGTTCCTCACACGCCCCTACCTATCCTGACTAACTTAAACTGAGTGGGACTGCAGAGAAAAACAACTTAGACTGCAGAGGAAAAAAGAAAAGAAAAGCGACAGCTATTCTAATTACCAACCTCACTCTTGACCTCCCTATCGCCTCTCCCTCGCACCCCAGCTCCCCAGGCACCTGAGAAGCTCCTAACCAGGCAGGTCCTTATCTCCCTCCTCTCCTGACACTTATGGAATCCAGGTGGCCCTGATTACAGCAAAGGAAAGCATTCCCAACCAAGCGGTCCTAACTGTAACCTCAGTAAATCCCTCACCTAGCCCAGTGATCATGCCCCTTTACCATATTCCAGGGCTCTTCCTTCAACCCACTACTTGTCCTTCAAAGGCTGCTTGTTCAATGTTTCGACAGAGCTGAGTTCTACAGTCCCTCTCCGGCTTTAGCAGCCCCCCTGAATGAAGGCGTCCTTGCCGGCTCAACATCGTCGGGTGCAATTTTCACTCGGACAGTAACCACCCCACTCCCGCCCGCCTGCTCAACATCGAAGGGGAGAGGTGGAACACGACTTAGAGGGCACGTCTGCCTTCTTAGAGAAAAGACCCAACTACACACCCGGAAGACCTAAATAAGGCAGGCTGCTTAGCTCCGGCCCGGCACAGCAGTCCCTAAATAAGGAGGGTCGGAGTGGTGACCTGAGGCGTAGGAAGTGGGGAAGTGAGCTAAGGGGACTAGGGACGCTGATATAGCGTGTTAGCAAGCAGATTACCACTGTGAGCTCCAGGGTCTTCATCCAGCTGGAAGACTCTCAGGGGCAGTGCACAAAATCCACCTCGGAATGATTTCTCTCCCTGCTCGGGGCAGTGGAGCAGGGGCAGTGATACACTGACTCTTGGCCTGCATGCGCTGAGGGCTGCTCCCAGGAGAATTAATTCCCTGCGGTTCTACCGACCAGCTGAACCCGGGTTTAGCAAAGTAGGCTCAGGTGAGCCGAGAAAGCCCCCCAGGCAGAGGGATAAAGGTGCTGGTAGCTCAAATTCAGGCCGCAGCACTCAGCTGCGGCTGTGGGGTCCAGGCGGGGCCCTGCCAGCAGCTGCCGCGCGGAAACACTGACGGCTCGGCCTGGGGGTAACCGGACTAGCACGCGGCCGGGCGGGGCAGTCCCGCGTGGTGATCACAGGGACAGGCTTTGGAAATACGCAGGCGGTGCTGGAATCCCAGGTTAAACACTTAAAATCTGTTTGACTTTATTCAAACTGTTTTTATGCCTCTATACTAAAGTTATAAGAATTACATCTGGGAACAGAAATAGAGGCACAGACTAAGTGCTTCTAAGTGGTGGTGCCTGTTGTTGCTATCACATTGACCTAGCCAGTTTTCACAGAGTGAGGGAGTCAAACTGAGCCATGAAGGATGGGGCAGGTTTGCTCAGGCAGAGGAAGGCTTTTGAGGAGGGGAATTTTAAGAACAGAGACTGCGCGGGGAGAGCCTGTGCCGTGACCCTCCTCCCCCTAGAATGGCGGCCCTTCCTGTCCACTTTTCGTGCGGCTTTTTCCCTTCGGACCTGGAGCGACTCAAGTCTTCTCCATCCGGCGGGACCCACAACGAGGCCTCGGGTCGCCTATGGCCAGTGCCGCTTTGCACTGTTTCTCCTCTGCCCCATGTCTTTCTCCTAGCAGGATTGCAAAGCCACAGTAGGGTCTTGCTGTACAAACTCGTAAAATGTCCTGAATACAATAGGAGCACACGTGTGTACACACGCACACACACACAGAAAACTGTGGTGGGGACGGGAGTGGGGGAAAGGGGCTATTAGAAAGATTTCCATCTTGTTCCCAGAAACTGGTTTTACTCAGTCCCAGTAAGCCAAATGTATAAACTGAAAACCATGTAGTTCACATCAACAGGAATTCAGTCTGAGAGGTGAATTTAAGATATATCAAGCAAAGATAAGATAATACCTATGAGTTTGAGCTTTAAAAAACAACAACAACAACAAAAACCTTAAGTGGGCAGGTTCTCTATTGTAAACTTGGTAAAAAAAAAAAAGTATTTTAGTCTTTCCATATAAGACTAAGAAAACATTTTATATATTCTACTTCACTTCAGATTTCATCTGAAGAAAGGTTCTGCTATTTCTAGTGCAAACAGTGTATAGGACTGTGAATTGAGAGAGCTCAGTTTTAGTCCCAGCCAGGAACTAAATTCATGAGTACCAGGCTTTCAGAAGATCCCCATATTTGATTTACTACTCCGCTGTCAACATGAAGCTTTTATTAATTTTATCTTGACATTTTGTAAATGAAAGCCGATGGGACAGTGGAGCATGCATGTGGGCAGTGGGCAGGTCTGTGGGCACAGCAGAGACTTCAGGTGCTAAGAAATTGGCCAGGTACACACATGTATGACCAAGGGCAGTCCAGAGTGCCACAGGAATCTGAGGCAGCTGGCTGGGCCCTGGGCCCAGATTTTTGGCAGCAAGAGTAGCAGCAGGGGCTGTGGGTGCAGGGGAGAGAGAGGAGGGGCTCTGCATGGGTAAGTGCTGGGATCAGTGTTGGGAGGCTGGCTTGAAGTCAGTCCTGGGAGCCCATCCCTGCAGTGTCTGCGCAAATATTAAGTCCCTACTCTGAGCACTAAGACAGAAACTGCTGACTCTCTGGCAGTAAACTTTATCAGTAAATTATTACAAAGTAAAAGCATACACATGGGTAGCATTGCAATGAAACATATCAGGAATTTATTAGAATTCTTCAAAGAACCTAGAATCTCGTTTTCAAAACTACTGCAGTAATGCAAAGCAAATACCTACAGGCTTAGAAATATAAATTAAATTTAAATATCATCACATTTGATAGGAAAGAATGCTATTTTTATATGAACCTTCAGATGGACCAATTATTAAAAAGGAAGACAATTTTAATATTAATTTTTCCTTGTAATTGAAGATGCAGCAATGGAATGTATTAACACGCATTTTGAATTATATACAAATCATGAAGTTTCTTTTACAACCTCCACAAGTTATAGAAAATGTTGGTGGAAATATTAAAATTCCATTGTATAAATTTACATACAGGGCATGAAAACTTACCAAGATGACAGGTCTATGGGCTCCATCCCTTGACAGAATTTTTTTAACAAGCAAGAACTGGCAGAAACATCTTTCTCAGAGCTCTGGAAAGCAATTAAAGGATTGGAGTATGAAGGCAAGTGCCAACTCAAGAAAAAGTCCATTTAAAAATTTGATAGGAAAACTTGTGATGTCCTTGCTGGTCTTTCTCTCAGCCCCTGATAGCTCAGTGTGGGTTGCTTGTCCCAGTTCTGAAGACAGCAGGGTAACCCTTTTGCACATACTGAGGTGCATGTATGTCTGTGCTAATCTTTGTGGTGGCAGCCTAAGGGATGGAGCAGGGTAGTTGTCACAGATTCACTGTCTCAGAACTTGCCCTGCACATAGAGGTGACTCATAGAGCTCTTTACAGAACACTGTAGGAGAAAAGTTAAAGAGCAGCTTCTTGGGGCAAAGGATTGTCAGCAGTGAGATGTATAGCATAATGCCTGAGATGAGGATGAAACATTGTTTCCTAGGGAAAAAGAGACATTTGGATCCATATAAATGAAGGAATTTCTAGGGCAAAGCATGCACACCCAGGACAAGACCCATGCTCAGAAAAGACAAAGAAGATGCTATGCTTTTGCCTTGGGCTGTTCTTTGAACACATTGTTAAAGGAGCTAAGTTCTGAAGGAAGGCACTGGCACAGGTCAATTAAAAAAGACTGAGTAAGGTGTTTCCTTTTTTGTTAATTGGCATTCAAGGAAATCCCTGTCAAAATACTAGCCAGAGATGAGCTTATGGAACAGATTATAGGATGTATAAAGAAATGGGAAATGATGGCCCACACAAATGAACAAGATAAAGCATTAGAAAGCATCAACAAGGAAGACCGGACCTTGGATATACCAGACAAAGATTAAAAAATTGCACTAGATCTATCAATAAAGCAAAAGGAAAACATGGGTTAAAAACTAAAGTAAATCAGGAAAATGATAGATGAATAAAATGAAACTATCAATAAAGAGAGAAATCAAGAAAAGGAACCAAACAGAGCTGAAGACCACATGAAATTGAAGATAATTGTAATTATTTAGTCTGAGGAACAGAAAGAAAAAAAATGAAAAATACACAGAGCATGAAATACTTGTGAGACCTCAACAAACTTATCAATATATGCATTGTGGAGTCGTAGAGGATAAGAGAGCAAGAAAGGGATAGAAAGATTATTTGAAGAAATAATGGCTGAAAATATCCCAAATTTAAGATGCAACATAAATATACCCATACAAGAATAACTCCAAAAGGATAAACCCAAATAGACTCTCACTGAGACATATTATAATAAAAATGTCAAATGGCAAAGATAGAGAAAGAATACTGAAAGTTGCAAGAGAGAAGCAATGTGTTATGCATAAGGGAACAATAAGATTATATGCCGATTTCTCATCAGAAACCATGGAAGCAAAAAAAAAAAAAAAAAGGCAGCAAGACAACATATTTAAAGTGCTGAAAGAAAAAAATTGCAAACCAAGAACTGTTTATCTCGCAAAGCTATCTTTTGAACATGAAGGTGAGGTTAGGAATTCCCAGATAAACAAAAGTGGAGTGAGGTTTTCATTGCTAGAACTACCCTACAGGAAATGCTAAGGGAGTTCTGCAAGTTGAGAGGAAAGAACACTAGACAATAGATCAAAGCCACACAAAAGAAATAAAGACCTCTGGTAATGGTAGCAACCTGGCTAAACATAAATGCCAGGACTAGTGTATTTTCAGTTGGTAGCTCTACTTTTTGCTTCTTACAGTATCTAAAGTGCAAATGCATAAAAAAATAATCATAGATCAATGGTTTTGAACTCCTAATATATAAATATGTAATTTGTGAAAGAACTAAATAAAGTTAGACAGAGGAGTACAGGAATATAGTTTGTATATGCTATTAAGGTTAAGTTCACATAAAATAAAACAAGATTTATATAGATTTGGGATGATGAACTGATAAACGTATATGCACCTATCTACAGAGCCTCCAAAGTATATGAAACAGTAAAAAATAAAAACAAAACAAATAGTAAAGTATATGCTAGTTTGAAAATGTCAGGTACCCCAGAAAAGCCATGTTCTTTTTCCTCGTCCAATCTTGTGGGGGCAGACTTATTGTTTGGGTGGAATCTTTTCTATTAAGTTGCTTCCATGGAGATTTGACCCACCCAACTGTGGGTGGGACCTGTTGATTAGGTGGTTTCCATGGGGATGTATCTCCACCCATTCAAGGTGGGTCTTAATCTGCTTACTGGAGTCCTTTAAGAGGGAACCATTTTGGTAAAAGCTCAGAGCCAACACAGACAGAGATGTGTGGAGATGCAGAAAGAAAACACCTGTGGGGAAGCTGTTTGAAACCAGAAGTCAAAGGACCAGCAGATACCAGTCATGTGCCGTCCTAGATTGCCCTTTCTTGAGTCAAGGTATCTTTCTCTGGATGCCTTAGTTTGGACATTTTTATGGCCTGAGAGCTGTGATCTTGTAACTTAATAAATTCCCATTATAAAAGCCAACCCATTTCTGGTATATTGCATTTCCAGCAGCATTAACAAACTAAAACAAAGTGCATGAAGCAAACTGAAAGATTTGAAGAAAGCAATAGACAGTTCTATATTAATAGTGGGAGACTTCAATACATCACTTTCAGTAATGGATAGGATATCTAGACAGAAGGTCAATAAGGAAATAAGGGAGTTGAACATTACTATAAAACAACTAACCCCAACAGAACTATATACAGAACACTTCACCAAACAACAGCAGAATATACATTCTTCTTCAGTGTAAATGAATCATTCTTTAGGATAGATTATGTGTTAGGTCACAAAATAAATCTTGTTAAATTTTAAGATTGAAATCATACAGCATCTTCTGTGACCAACTGAAGCTAGAAATCCATGATAGAAGGAGCTCCGGAGAATTCACAAATTTGTGAAAATTAAACAGTATGCCTATAAATAACCAACAGGTCAAAGAGAAATCACAAGGGAAATTAGGAAATATCCTGAGGTGATTGACAAAAAGATACAACACACCAAAACTCATGGGAGGGGTGGGCCACGATGGCTCAGCAGGAAGAGTTCTCGCCTGCCATGCCAGAGGACCCGGGTTCAATTCCCGATGCCTGCCCATGTTAAACAAAAAACAAAAAACAAACAAACTAAACTCATGGGAGGCAGAAAAGGCAGTGCTGAGAGGAAAATGTATAACTCTAAATGTTTACTTTAAAAAAAGAGGCAAGATCATGTCAAGTGAAATAAGCCAGACACAAAAGGACAGAAATTGTATGAGCCCACTCACATGAAATAACTAGGAAAAACAAAGTAATAGATTAAAGAAAGATTATATGGTCCCTGGCAGGGTCGGGGAAGGGGAATGAGGGGCTAATGCTTAAAGGGTACAGAGTTTCTATGTTGTGGTGTTGGAAAAATTTTGGTAATAGATGGGGTGATAGCACAACACTGTGAATGTCATTAATTAATACCACCGAACTGTATACCTGAAAGTGATTTCAATGGGAAATGTTATGTTGTATATATGTTACCACAATAAAATATTTTAAAGAAGAAATGTCTCAAATGAGTAACCTAAGCTTACACCTGGTAGAACTAGAAAGAGAAGAGCAAGCTAAATCCAAAGTTAAGAGAAGGAAAGACTTAATAAACATTACATTGGGAATAAATGAAATAGAGAATAGATCAACAATAGAGGACTAATAAAGCCAAATGTTTAAAAAGATCACTAAAATTAACAAACCTTTACCTATATTGGCAAATTAAAAAAAAAGAGAAAGGATGCAGATAGCAAACATCAGAAATGAAAGTGTGGGGGCATTACTATTGATATTACAGAATTAAAGAGGATTATAAGAGCATATTATGGACAACTGTATGCCAACAAATTAGATATCCTAGATGAAATGGAAAAATCCCTAGAAACAAACCTCCAACAAAGACAAGTTCAGAACTATACAGCTTGCCTGGTGAGTTTTACCAAAACTCAAAGAATTAACAACACGCCTTCTCAAACTCTTACAAAAAAACGAGAGAAACTAATACTTGCCAACTCATTCTAAGAGGCTAGCATTACTCAGATACCAAAGCCAGATAAATATATCAAGAAAACTACGGTTTGGCAGCAATTCTTCAGAAAGTTAAGCATAAAATTACCATAGAATCTGGCATTTTGACTTCTAGGTATATACCCCAAAGAACTGAAAGCAGGGGCTCAAACAGCTATTTGCACACTGTTGTTCATAGCAGCATTATTCACAATGCAACCCAAATGTCCATGGATGGATGAATGGCTAACACTGTACATACACAATATGGAATATTATCCAGCCATAAACAAAAATGAAGTTCTTATGCATGCTATACATGGATGAAACTTGAAAACTTTATGTTGAGTAAAATAAACCAGTCACAAAGGGACAGATATTAAATGCGATTAAATGCCACTTAAATGTGATAACTAGAATATATAATTCATAGATACAGAAAATATGTTATGGGGGTGAGGGGTCATGATGGGTGCAGGGTTTCTCTTTGGTGTACTGGGAACATTCTGGTGATGGGGGGCGCTGATGATAACACAACATTGTCAATATCACTTATCCCACCGAATGGTATGCTTGGGGGTCATTGAGATAGGGAAGTCTGTGTTGCATTTGTGTTTCTACAATTTAAAAGGAGAGAGAGAGACTAAGGAGACAATGACAATTAAGTGCAATACATGAGCCTGGACTGGCTCTAATAATGGACGATAAAATGCCCCAAGGGACATTAATGAGACAATTGATAAATTAGAATACAAACTTGGTCATTGTACTTAAGATAGTTGTATAAGTGAATATCCCTCTACTTAGGAAATATAATGGAAGTATTAAGTGTTTTGAAGAAGCATGATTATGCAACTTACTCTGTAATGTTTAGAAAATTGGTAGACAGACTGATTCGAAAGAACAATGTAAGTGGCCAAATGTTACAAGTTGGCAAATCTAAATATTTGGGTAGGGTGTATATATTGGTTTTTGGGAATAAACTTTTTGTAAATTCTCAAGTTTGAAAGTATTTCAAAATAAAATGCTTTAAAATTTTACATATAAAATTAAATCTAGACAAATTTTTAGAAAAATTGTTCCATGAGAATAATCAGTTCTAGATATATTCACATTTATACTTCAAGTTATTTCTAAATCTTATCACCATTTCATCAGTCTATAAAATAGTATGAACAGCTCCAGTAACAATTATATCATCAGAAAGGTGCTTTTCAACAGTAAAGATTATACATAATTATTTATCATGCATTTGCCAAAGTAATTGACACCGCTTTCTATTATTATATTCATTGAAAATGAAGTTGCTAAAAGCATAAATTTTGAAAACCTAATAAATGAATTTTCAGAAAAACGTCAAAGAAATCTCATGACCAATCAAGATATCACATATTAATACATCTTTATGTACTGTTTTGTACAAAATTGACACCAATTTTTTTCTGTAACTTCTAGTTTATGTATTACTTGTGTATCGTTGTAGCCTTGGTATGTTTTATAGTGATTAAATATTCTTAAAGGAAAAAGCTTTTTACAGACTTCTGAATGAGGAGCACATATTTTCTTTTTGAATAAGTCTCCTCAATTTGTGTAACTTGCCCAATATCATCTTACCATTGAGATCCTATCTAGCTTTGAGCAAGTCATTTAAGCTTTGTGTTTCAATTTTCTCACCTGTCAAATGGGAATGATAACTTACCCTGCTTCACAGAACTGATGGGACTATTTAAAATTTTTCTGTATGATTCTTCCTTGGTATTAAAAAAACAAAAAATTCTGGTTTCCTCTCAGGGTGGCAATGTGCCCAACTGAAAAAGACTACTTTTCCCCACCTCTTGGGTTTCTAAAATAGGCCATGAAAAGATAAGTGGAAGCTGCTGAATAGGGCTCCTGGGCAATTTCTGGGAGAGGGGAGTCACTCCCTAGGCCTTCTTCCTCGCCCTGCCTGAGGTTGAAATGCGATACCAGAACTTGATCAGTCAACTTGTGACCTTAAGGATAGAAATCACACACAAAGGATGGAGGAGCAGATAAAAATCCCAAAATGTATTTCTATCATTTTTGCTTTCACAGTTATGGTGTTCTCCATTCATTTGGGTAGATTCCAACTTTTATCTGACAACATTTTCTTTCTGGCTGAAGAACTTACTTTAAAATTTTTGTACTGCAGATCTGCTGGTAATAAATTCTTTCAGCTTTTGTATGTTTAAGAAAGCCTTTTTTAATGAAGATGATCTGATTGGGACTAAGGTAAATCAAGATGCAGGGTAAAAGATGCTATTGTATATATTTTAGAATTTCACCTACTGTATAAGACCAAAGGAAGGTAGGTTTATTTTGTCCAAAACCTAAATTTTCTGTAGCACACAATCTAACTCAACCTGCAAGGATAGCTCATTTTAGCATCCAAAACATAAGGAGCCCAGAACGGGAATGAGGACTGTTAATTCTATATAGCTTAATGTAATACCCAGATATATCCCAGAGTCTGCTCATCAGATAATTAAAAAGGATGGGCAAAATCCTTTGATTGACTGGAGAAAAAATATATAGAACTGTTAAAGTTTCCCATCTGGGAAACCTCTGATACTCTCTCAAACGTTAGGAACTCCCAACCTGTAAGGCCAAGCCCTTGATCCTGAGGCCTGCTATGATGAAAGTTATTTCTGTACTGGAGAAGCTAAGCCTACCTATATTTATGCGTAAGAATTGCTTCCAGATAATCTCTTTTGCTTGCTAAGACGTAGCCTCTCTCTCTCTCTCTCTCTGTAAGCCCAACTCTGCAAGGAAAGTCATTGCCCTCTCCACTAGGTGGGACATGAAACCTAGGGGTGAAAGTCTCCCTGGCAACGTGGGACATAACTCCCAGGGATGGGGCTGGCCCTGGCCCCATGGCATTGATGGTGCCTTCTTGACCAAAAGGGGGAAAAGAAATGCAGCAGAATGAGATATCAGTGGCCAAGAGAGTTCACATTGAATCGAGTGGTTATTCTGGAGGCTACTTTTATACAAGCTTCAGCTTGACACTGCTAATTGCTATGGCTTGCCAATCCCCAACCAATATCATTCCTGTTAATCCTCAAGAGCATCTAGGCTTCTATCTGAGATTTCACAAAAGTTTCATTCTCTTAAGTTCACTTTCTAGAAACCTACCACCCCCTGATGGTTACTAGGCCAGATTAGTCCTGAAACCCAGAGGTGCCAGCCTTTACAGAGCATCAACTAGTCCCATCCCCCTAACCCATATTGCTGATACCCATTTTCAACATGAAAAAGTTAGGAAGTCCCAAATATCCCTAAAGATTGAAAGAAGGATCAAAGGAAGAGGAGTTCTAACAGAGAAGATAGGACTTAACAAATAGTATGGCTGCTGAATCAGTATGTTGATTTTTCTTTCAGTCCTCAGTGTCATGGAGCAACTAGAAGCAAAAATATGAAATTGTAAAACTGTAACCCATACCAACATTTGAAATCTGTTTTATAACTACTTGTTAAAACGTACTTTGAAATTTAGTGCTTTTTTGTATATATGTTATGTTCTACAATAAAAAATGTTAAAAAAAATTTATGTATGAAAGTGCTTTGAAAAATTTTAAGAACTTTAAAATATTGGGTGGCATTTTTATGGTCTGTATGAAATAGTGTTTAACCACTACCCTTCCTGGAGTCTGAGTCCTTAGACAAATACATATCTTATCTAAACTGATGAAACAATTTATTATTTTATATGGGGTTTTCCAAGCATTCCAGAGACTAAATGATTCATTTGATCTGTAATGGTGTCATATTTACTATCTAGTGGTTTCATGGATGGGATTTATTTCTTCACATGGCTAAAAGCAAACTGTAACCCAAAATGAGGCTGAGACACTAGACTTCATTCAATAGTTTTAAAGCCCTAAAACTCAAAGAGCCTTTCTGATAACTCCCACCCTGTCTTTTAAGCAACTCAAAGGTAAAATAACACTTGGGTAGATAAGATTCTACCATGACTATTTCTAGGCAATCCACGGATCTCTGCTGAGCAGCACCTCTGTAAATACAGAAAGGCAAAAATAATGGATGGAAGTGTGTAAAGGCACAATGGTTAAGGAATGGAAGAAGGAAAAAAGTTGTGAGACATGCAACTAGGTGAATGAAACTTAAGGACGGTATACTGAATGAAATGGCAGAAAAAAAAGACAAATATTACCATGCCTCACTCATATGGACTAACTATAATATGCAAACTCAGAAAATTGAAGTCGAGAGCATGTCTTATTAGGTTGGGGTCTATTGTAAAAGGTCCTAGATTGTAAGCTCCTACAGCAATCACATCTATTCAGAAATTTAACTACTATTTCTAAATTCTGAGGTACTGAGCTATTTGTATATAACCTTGTCATTCCCTGAAACTTCAGGTATTTATTTGACACCTGAGACTCAGAGTTAGAGCTCTGAAGCCACGAAAGTCAGCAGTACCCCATACAGAAACTGTTCAAAAAGTTGAAAAAGTGATCAGACTAGAGATATGCATGAAGCTGATCTGAATAGAACAAAGGTAAGTCAGAATATAGGGTAAAGGATGATACGGTCCATATTTTAAAACTTCATCTTCTGTATGAGACCAAAGGGAGAGATATTTATTGGTACAAAATTTTTATTGTGGGTAACACATTATTTAATCAAACTTGTATGGCCAGTTTATTTGAATACCATAATTACATGGAATCTTGAATATGGCATAAGATTTCACTGGTTTTTACAGGTTAGTGTGATGCCCTGATATATCCCAGAGTAATTCTGGCAGAGAATAAAAAAAGTATTTGCAAAGTGAAATCATTACCCTCCCCCCAATGTTGGACATGATGTCCAGGGGTGAAAGTCTCCCTGGTGGTGTGGGAGATAATTCCAGGGATGAGTCCAGCCCTGGCACTGTGGGATCAACAATGCCATCTTGACCAAAAGGGGGAAAAGAAGTGTAACAAATAAGGTATCAGTGGCAGAGAGAGTTCAAATAGAGTTGAGAGGCTACTCTGGAGGTCACTCTTACACAAACTTCAGTTAGACATTGCTACCTATCTTAGCTTGCCAAACCCCAACCAAAACCATTCCAGCCAATCTTAAAAAACACCTAGGGCAATTTATAAGATTTTATAAAGGTTCCGTGTACTAGGGTAACTTTTCAGAAACCTACAACCTCTCTGGACCAGATAAGTCCTAAAATGCCAATCTCTTTAGAACATCAGATAGTTTCATCTCCCTACCCCATATTATTGACAGCCCCTTACAACAAGAAAAAGTTAGAATGGGCATAGCCTAAATACCCTTAAAGAGTAGCAGAAAGATCAAAGGTGATAGTGGAGTTATACAGAGAAGGTAGGGTTTAACAAATGAGTATGATTGCTGAATCATTATACTGATATTTCTTTTAGTTTCCAGTAACTTAGAGCAGCTAGAAGTAAAAACCTGAAATTGTGGAATTGTAACCTATACCAAACTCTGAAATCTGTCCTACAACTAATTGTTGCAGTGTGCTTTGAAGTTTATTGCTTTTTGTATATATGTTATTTTTCACAAAAAAAGAAAAATATATACTTCTATTCCAATTTGAACATTTTCAACAAATTATTTCCTACTTTCAAAAATAGGCATTAACGATGCAGTTTTCCTATGTCTTGACACAATTTCACTTCAAGTTCTGTGCCCAGCTTACATATTTAATTTTAAGATTGGGTACTATGTCATACATCCAGTACTCAAATATGCTAGGAAATAAATCATGATTGGTTACATTTATCTTAGTTAATTATAACAAGACATCAGTGAAAATAAAGGAATCACAGAAATAGAACTAAAGAGAAGCAAGAATAGGACGAGCTACCAGAAGGATCAGTTGAATACTGGGTGAAAGTAGATCCGAGAGAAAACAAACTTGCAATGTTCCTATGAAAGAAAGAATAAACTTCATGTTTTGTCTGAATTGATATCATACACACACACACACACACACACACACACACACAAAGTATTTGCAAAATCTCCTTGGGGGACTGGGGAGAAAGGAGGAAATATTAAACTTCCCTATCTGGGGAATTCCTGATATTCTTGCAAGCAGGGGGAACAACAAATTCAATAGGCTGAGCCCTTGGTCTTGGGGTTCACCCCTATGAAACTTATTACTGCAAAGGATAGGCTAAGCCTACTTATAATTATGGCTATGAGTCACCCACAGAGAACCTCTTTCGTTGCTCAGATGTGGCCTCTCTGTCTAAGCCGACACAGCAGATGAGCTCACTGCCCTCCCTGCTACATGGGATATGACTCCCAGGGGTGTAAATCTTCCTGGAAACGTGGGACAGAACTCCTGAGATGAGCTGGGACCAGCATTAAGGGATTGAGAAAGACTTCTTAATGAAAAGGGGGATGAGAGAAATCAGAAAAAATAAAGTGTCAATGGCTGAGAGATTTCAAACAGAGTCAAGAGGTTACCCTGGAGGTTATTCTTATATATTGAATAGATATCCCTTTTTAGTTTATGGGGTATTAGAGTGGCTGCGGGGGAGGTACCTGAAACTATTGAGCTGTGTTCCAGTGGCTTTGATTCTTGAGGATGATTGTGTGAAAACACAGCTTTTACAATGTGGCTGTGTCATTATGAAAACCTGTGTCTGATGCTCCTTTTATCCAGGGTATGGACAGATGAATAAAAAATAAGGGTAAAAAAATAAATAAAGGGTAAAAAATTGGGTGGGATTGGAATCAACTAGTAGTCAATAGAGGGAAGGGTAAGAGATATGGGATGTATGGGTTTTCTTCTTTCTATTTCTTTTTCTGGAGTGATGCAAATGTTCTAAAAATGATCATGGTGATGAACACACAACTATGTGATAACATTGTGAGCCAGTGATTGTAGACTATGATGGACTGTATGTGTGTGGAGATGCCTCAATAAAAATATTTTAAAAATAAAATGAAATCTAAAAAAAAAAAAGAGAGAAATAACAAAACAGCTATAGGAATGCAATATAAACCCTAATGCCAACCGTAGACTACAGTTCATTGTACATTATAATAACATTCTCTCATCAGTTGTAACAAAGGTACCAGGCTAAAGCAAAATGGGGGTGGAGATACAAGAACTCTGTATTTCATGCATGAGCTTTAATTTAAAAAATTATTAAAAGAAATAAGGGGTGTGTGAGGTGTGGGGGATGCAACAAGAAGAAGGAATCAAGACTTTAATTCCGGTACTGAACCCTGAGCCCTTGAAGAGATAGCTCACACCTTGCTCATCTCTAGGAAGGCCCGTCTGCTAGAAGATGCCATGGGAAGCTGCAGTGCTTTGCTGAATTCCTTGGAACTCACAACCCTGGTTCACAGATGTTTGGAGCACTAAGGAGATGACCAGAGCTCACTTCTTTATCCATAAAAAGGGAATAACAGACTTCCGGAGAAGATGGTGGCTTAGTAAGATGCGTGGTCTTAGTTCCTCCTCCAGAACAGCTACTAAAGAAACAGAAAAGGTACAGAACAGCTCCCAGAGCCACAACGGAGACCAAAAAGACAGCGTACCCCATTCTGGAACGGCTGAACCGGCTGGGAGAATCCGCTGCGGTGAGATCCCCGAGGGGCACGCGCTTCCCTGGGCCATGTCGGCTGGCAGCTGGAGCCCCTCCCTCCCTCCTTCCCGGGCCAGCTGGGAGATTTGGAGCGGCACTCCCGCAAGCCGCGGCGACCGGCGCCACCTCCCATGCGCAGATTCCCAGGCCGGCTGAGAGATTTGGATCGGCACTCCACCAAGCTGCGGCGGCCGGCGCCACCCCCCCCCCCACGCGAGGATTCCCGGGCCGGGTGGGAGATTTGGAGCAGCACTCCCCCAAGCTGCTTCGGCTGGCGACCCTCCCCCACAGCGAGAGTCTTCCAAAGTTAAAGGAGCCACAGCATCTTTTACTGGTGGGACCTGCAGACAGACGAGCGCCACATACTGGGCAGGATAAGAAAAACAGAGCCCAGAGATTTCACAGGAAAATCTTTCAACCTGCTGGGTACCACACTCAGGGAAATCTGATTAAATGCCCAGATGCCAGCAAAAAATAACAAATCACACCAGGAAAATTGAAGATATGGCTCAGTCAAAGGAACAAACCAATAGTTCAAATGAGATACAGGAGCTGAGACAACTAATTCTGAATATATGAACAGAAATGGAAAACCTCTTCAAAAATGAAATCAATAAATTGAGGGAGGACATGAAGAAGACAGGGGCTGAACAAAAAGAAGAAATAGAAAGTCTGAAAAAACAAATCACAGAACTTATGGGATTGATGGGCAAAGTAAAAAGATGGAAAAAAAATGGATACCTACAAAGGTAGATTTAAAGAGACAGAGGCTAGAATTAGTGAACTGGGGGATGGAACATCTGAATTCCAAAAAGAAACAGAAACTATAGGAAAAAGAATGGAAAAACTTGAGCAGGGGATCAGGGAACTGAATGACAATATGAAGTGCACAAATATACGTGTTGTGGGTGTCCCAGAAGGAGAAGAGAAGGGAAAAGGAGGAGAAAAACTAATGGAAGAAATTATCACTGAAAATTTCCCAACACTTATGAAAGACCTAAAATTACAGATCCAAGAAGTGCAGTGCATCCCAAAGAGAATAGACCCAAATAGGCATTCTCCAAGACACTTACTAGTTAGAATGTCAGAGGTCAAAGAGAAAGAGAGGACCTTGAAAGCAGCAAGAGAAAAACAATCCATCACATACAAGGGAAACCCAATAAGACTATGTGTAGATTTCTCAGTAGAAACCATGGAAACTAGAAGACACTGGGATGATATATTTAAATTACTAAAAGAGAAAAATTGCCAACCAAGACTTCTATATCCAGCAAAATTGTCCTTCAAAAATGAGGGAGAAATTAAAACATTCTCAGACAAAAACTCACTGAGAGAATTTGTGACCAAGAGACCAGCTCTGCAAGAAATACTAAAGGGAGCACTAGAGTCAGATACAAAAAGACAGAAGAGAGAGGTATGGAGAAGAGTGTAGAAAGTAGGAAAATCAGATATGATATATATAATACAAAAGGCAAAATGGTAGAGGAAAATATTATCCAAACAGTAATAACACTAAAAGTTAATGGACTGAATTCCCCAATCAAAAGACATAGACTGGCAGAATGGATTAAAAAACAGGATCCTTCTATATGCTGTCTACAGGAAACACATCTTAGACCCAAAGATAAACATAGGTTGAAAGTGAAAGGTTGGGAAAAGATATTTCATGCAAATAACAACCAGAAAAGAGCAGGAGTAGCTATACTAATATCCAACAAATTAGACTTCAAATGTGAAACAGTTAAAAGAGACAAAGAAGGACACTATCTACTAATAAAAGGAACAATTAAACAAGAAGACATAACAATCATAAATATGTATGCACCGAACCGGAATGCCCCAAAATACGTGAGGAATACACTGCAAACACTGAAAATGGAAATAGACACATATACCATAATAGCTGGAGACTTCAATTCACCACTCTCATCAATGGACAGAACATCTAGACAGAGGATCAATAAAGAAATAGAGAATTTGAATATTACAATAAATGAGCTAGACTTAACAGACATTTATAGGACATTACATCCCACAACAGCAGGATACACCTTTTTCTCAAGCGCTCATGGATCATTTTCAATGATAGACCATATGCTGGGTCACAAAGCAAGTCTTAACAAATTTAAAAAGATTGAAATCATACACAACATTTTCTTGGATCATAAAGGAATGAAGTTGGAAATCAATAATAGGCAGAGTGCCAGAAAATTCACAAACACGTGGAGGCTCAACAACACACTCTTAAACAACGAGTGGGTCAAGGAAGAAATTGCAAGAGAAATTAGTAAATATCTCGAGGCAAATGAAAACGAAAACACAACATATCAAAATCTATGGGACGCAGCAAAGGCAGTGCTAAGAGGGAAATTTATTGCCCTAAATGCCTATATCAGAAAAGAAAAAAAGGCAAAAATTCAGGAATTAACTGTCCACTTGGAAGAACTGGAGAAAGAACAGCAAACTAACCCCAAAGCAAGCAAAAGGAAAGAAATAACAAAGATTAGAGCAGAAAGAAATGAAATTGAAAACATGAAAACAATAGAGAAAATCAATAAGACCAGAAGTTGGTTCTATGAGAAAATCAATAAGATTGATGGGCCCTTAGCAAGATTGACAAAAAGAAGAAGAGAGAGGACGCAAATAAATAAGATCAGAAATGGAAGAGGAGACATAACCACTGACCTCACAGAAATAAAGGCGGTAATAACAGGATACTATGAACAACTTTACGCTAATAAATACAACAATTTAGATGAAATGGATGGGTTCCTAGAAAGGCATGAACAACCAACTTTGACTCAAGAAGAAATAGATGACCTCAACAAACCAATCACAAGTAAAGAAATTGAATTAGTCATTCAAAAGCTTCCCAAAAAGAAAAGTCCAGGACCAGATGGCTTCACATGTGAATTCTACCAAACATTCCAGAAAGAATTAGTACCAACTCTCCTCAAACTCTTCAAAAAAATCGAAGTGGAGGGAAAGCTACCTACTTCATTCTATGAAGCCAACATCACCCTCATACCAAAACCAGGCAAAGATATTACAAAAAAAAAAGACTACAGACCAATCTCTCTAATGAATATAGATGCAAAAACCCTCAACAAAATTCTAGCAAATCGAATCCAACAACACATTAAAAGAATTATACATCATGACCAAGTAGGATTCATCCCAGGTATGCAAGGATGGTTCAACATAAGAAAACCAATTAATGTAATACACCATATCAACAAATCAAAGCAGAAAAATCACATGATCATCTCAATTGATGCAGAGAAGGCATTCGACAAGATTCAACATCCTTTCCTGTTGAAAACACTTCAAAAGATAGGAATACAAGGGAACTTCCTTAAAATGATAGAGGGAGTATATGAAAAACCCACAGCTAATATCATCCTCAATGGGGAAAAATTGAAAACTTTCCCCCTAAGATCAGGAACAAGACAAGGATGTCCATTATCACCACTATTAGTCAACATCGTGTTGGAGGTTCTAGCCCGAGCAATTAGACAAGAAAAAGAAATACAAGGCATCAAAATTGGAAAGGAAGAAGTAAAACTATCACTGTTCGCAGACGATATGATACTATACGTTGAAAACCTGGAAAAATCCACAACAAAACTACTAGAGCTAATAAATGAGTACAGCAAAGTAGCAGGTTACAAGATCAACATTCAAAATCTGTAGCATTTCTATACACTAGCAATGAACAAGCTGAGGGGGAAATCAAGAAACAAATTCCATTTACAATTGCAACTAAAAGAATAAAATACCCAGGAATAAATTTAACTAAAGAGACAAAAACCTATACAAAGAAAACTACAAAAAACTGTTAAAAGAAATCACAGAAGACCTAAATAGATGGAAGGGCATACCGTGTTCATGGATTGGAAGACTAAATATAGTTAAGATGTCAATCCTACCTAAATTGATTTACAGATTCAATGCAATACCAATCAAAATCCCAACAACTTATTTTTCAGAAATAGAAAAACCAATGAGCAAATTTATCTGGAAGGGCAGGGTGCCCCGAATTGCTAAAAGTATCTTGAGGAAAAAAAACGAAGCTGGAGGTCTCACGCTGCCTGACTTTAAGGCATATTATGAAGCCACAGTGGTCAAAACAGCATGGTATTGGCATAAAGATAGATATATCGACCAATGGAATCGAATAGAGTGCTCAGATATAGACCCATCTATGGACATTTGATCTTTGATAAGGCAGTCAAGCCAACTCACCTGGGACAGAACAGTCTCTTCAATAAATGGTGCCTAGAGAACTGGATATCCATATGCAAAAGAATGAAAGAGGACCCGTATCTCACACCCTATATAAAAGTTAACTCAAAATGGATCAAAGATCTAAACATTAGGTCTAAGACCATAAAACAGTTAGAGGAAAATGTAGGGAGATATCTTATGAAACTTACAATTGGAGGCGGTTTTATGGACCTTAAACCTAAAGCAAGAGCACTGAAGAAAGAAATAAATAAATGGGAGCTCCTCAAAATTAAACACTTTTGTGCATCAAAGAACCTCATCAAGAAAGTAGAAAGACAGCCTACACAATGGGAGACAATATTTGGAAATGACATATCAGATAAAGGTCTAGGATCCAGAATTTATAAAGAGATTGTCCAACTCAACAACAAAAAGACAGCCAACCCAATTACAAAATGTGAAAAAGACTTGAACAGACACCTACCAGAAGAGGAAATACAAATGGCCAAAAGGCACATGAAGAGATGCTCAATGTCCCTGGCCATTAGAGAAATGCAAATCAAAACCACAATGAGATATCATCTCACACCCACCAGAATGGCCATTATCAACAAAACAGAAAATGACAAGTGCTGGAGAGGATGCGGAGAAGGAGGCACAGTTATCCACTGTTGGTGGGAATGTCAAATGGTGCAACCACTATGGAAGGCAGTTTGGCGATTCCTCAAAAAACTGAATATAGAATTGCCATACGAGCCAGCAATACCATTGCTAGACATCTACTCAAAGGACTTAAGGGCAAAGACACAAACGGACATTTGCACACCAATGTTTATAGCAGCGTTATTTACAATTGCAAAGAGATGGAAACAGCCAAAATGTCCATCAACAGAAGAGTGGCTAAACAAACTGTGGTATATACATACGATGGAATATTATGCAGCTTTAAGACAGGATAAACTTATGAAGCATGTAATAACATGGATGGACCTAGAGAACATTATGCTGAGTGAGTCTAGCCAAAAACTAAAAGACAAATACTGTATGGTCCCACTGATGTGAACCAACATTCGAGAATAAACTTGGAATATGTCATTGGTAACAGAGTCCAGCAGGAGTTAGAAACAGGGTAAGATAATGGGTAATTGGAGCTGAAGGGATACAGACTGTGCAACAGGACTAGATACAAAAACTCAAAAATGGACAGCACAATACTACCTAATTGTAATGTAATTATGTTAAAACACTGAATGAAGCTGCATCTGAGCTATAGTTTTTTTTGTTGTCGTTTGTTTGTTTGGGTTTTTTGTTTTTATTCTTTTTCCTTTTTTTTATATATTTTTTCTATTTTTTATTTTTATTATTATTTTTATTTTTTCTCTATATTATCATTCTTTATCTTTTTCTGTTGTTTTGCTAGTTCTTTTCCTAAATCGATGCAAATGTACTAAGAAATGATGATCATACATCTATGTGATGATATTAAGAATTACTGATTGCATATGTAGAATGGAATGATTTCTAAATGTTGTGTTAGTTAATTTTTTTTAATTAATAATAAAAAAAGTAAACATGAAAGAATAGGAAACACTGAAAAAAGAGCTATGGGCTGATTAGCTCTACTTGATGTCATAGCGTGCCGTAAAGTCTCTGCAATTTAAGCAGTGCTGTGCTGGCACAAGGATACTGGTGGGTTAGAACAGAACATTCAGAAATAGACCCAGATAAGAAAACTTAATAAATGATAAAGTTCTCTTTCAAAAAAAAAAAAAGTAATAAGGAAGGAAAAAAAAGAAAGGCAAAAATGCTCCCACCCTCAGATGGCTGTAATTAGGAGTTCGTCCAGATGGGAGGATCATGGGTCTGAGAGCCAGGTGGGGACTGAGGGATAAGTAGGGACCAAAGCAGAAACTGGGGCCCCAAATCTGAACTTCCATTTAATGCACACTCTCCTGGCCATCTCCTGATCATGGTAAATGACACCACTAACCCATGATCATTGGGGTTTTTCTGGAATAGCAAAGCAGGATGCAGCACTTTGGAACTGTATATACACAGAATGTAATATATAAAATTATATTCTAAAACTAGTCCATTCCTGTGGGTATAAACCTACTGTAAGAAGGATCTTTAGATGGGTCACTTAAGATGTGATCTGTCTCGTTCAGAGTGGGTCTTAATCCTCTTACTGGAGTCCTTTATAAACAGGATGAATGCAGAGAGAAAGCCACGGAAACAAGAAGCTGAGAGCACGGAAGCCCAGCAGAGAAGGGAGAGCCAAGGAGACACCGCCATGGGCCCTGCCACGTGCAGAGGACTCAAGGATGGATGGCAGCTGGTCTTCGGAAGAAAGCATTGCCTTGATCTGGACATTTTCACAACCTCAAAACTGTAAGTTTATAAGCAAATAAATTCCCATTCTTAAAAGCCAACCCATTTTATGGCATCGTTTTTGGCAGCTTAGCAAACTAAGACACAGGGGTCTGCCGAATCTTTTATACACCCTCCGGAATCCCCCTAGAGACCATTTGTGGGTGGCTGGCTCAGGGGTGGGGCCGGGACCTTGGAACGAGCTCTCTGTGTGAACAGGCTGACCCCAAGGGCCAACCCTGCTACTGATCGAAATGAACAAGCTGGTCAGGGGTAGAATTCCCATGGCTCCATTGCCCGGGCCCCCTACGAGTTGGTCGATATCTCGCTCCTCAGCGCTGTGGAATCCGCTTTGAAGGGCTCCCTCTCACGGGCCGCCCGGCACACAGGCCCCGCCACCGCCCAACCTTTGCACCCTTTCTGATTGCCCTGATCTCATCCCACTCTCAGCTGTGTTTAAAGTCCACCTCCGGGGAACGCACAGATCGAGCCCTGTCTGACATCTGACTGGGGTGGCCTGTCTCTGAGACTTCCCGGGACACCGGCTGGGGTCTGAGGAGGGCCCCCGCTGCTTACCTGACTGCAGGATGAAGGTGGCCGCCGGCTTCGTGGTTTTGTGGCTCGGCCTGGGGGGTGGCCTGGCTCAGACGGACACCAACCCCAACACGGAGGAGTCCTATTCAGACTGGGGCCTGCGGCACATCCGGGACAGCTTCGAATCTGTCAACGGCTACTTTGATTCCTTTCTGGAGCTGCTGGGCGGGAAGAACGGAGTCTGTCAGTACAGGTGCCGATATGGTGAGTGCACGGTGCCCCTTTCTGTAAAAGCTGTCACCGGAGTGGACCTGGGAGCAGCCTGAGCAGGGTCACATTCTGTCATGCACTTTTCCCTATTAATCACCCCTTAGGGAGGGTGGCCAGGATTAGCAAATAAAAATACAAGACAAATCTGAATTCCAGATAAACAATGAAAAATTTGTTTAGCATGTCCAATCATAATTTGTCCTGGATTTTATCAGGCGTCCTGTATTGTTTTATCTGGCATACCTACTCCAAGGAACGTTTCAAGGCTCGTTCAAGGGCCATGTTAATGAGTTTATGGGGCAGGTAGCAGAAGAAAAGGGAGCGTGCGATGAAGAGAAATTGTGGGAAATGACTTGTGGGATGTCCTGGGATGAAAGCTGAAGCTGAATATTCAGAGAACATTCTGCCCCAGGGGGAGAGGGGGCGGAGGGCGGAGCAGCACCCTCGGTAGCTCTGTGCTAAGCTTGGAATTCTCTCCCTCTGCCGCAGTCCAGCACCTTCCTCCCAGCTCGGCCAGTCTCTGGCTGGCTTCAGTCTGCCTGTGCCTTCCCAGTCGCTGCAGCCTCCATCAGCAGTGGCAGGCCTTCTGGTGGAGGGAAAAGGCGTGCTGTCAGCTCTCTCAGCAGGCCAGGGACCATTGACTGCGTGGGCCTGTGGCTGAGCCTCAGGCTGGGTGCCAGATGTGCAGTTATGAAACAACAGGAACACTGACCGTGTCTTGTCTGAGTTGTGAAAAGATGTGCATGGGAGCCAGGGAACACGCCAAGGAGTCATCCCTGGGGCGGATTCTTCCTCCATCCTGCATGGAGGTTCCTGTAATGGGAGCAGAATGCAGACCTGCATCTCGGAGCTGGAAGGCACAATGTAATTTCAAATGCAGTGCCAATGTGATCTAATGAATACAGTCTCATGCAGCATTAGCTTTATGGTCTTGTTTATCAAATGTCTCATCATGGAGTTCGAGATGAAAATGATGAGTCAGTGTAGCTTTGCAAGAAAACGTATTTGAGAAATATGCTCTTCAAATGCCCAACAGATAAAACAGCCTAGGGAGAGAGACTCAAAAAAGCTACATACTTTCTGGATTCACCCAATAAGTCTCCTTCTCTTTCCCTCATTTATCTTCTAGCAGGGGAAATGGCTTTCTTATAAGCAAAGAATGAGCAGGAGATAATGACGAACCATTGTTCCAGAACCAAAAAACTTTGCAGCACAGAAGTTTTAACCTCATAGGGGTGTGGTAAAAGCAAAGGAAGCTGCATCTTCTCTGTGAAAATCCCAAACAGTAAAAAGCCGGGTCTGTGCTGGGGCACCATGTCCAAGCAGCTTGCATTGATGGGGCAGGAATGGTGCTCATTTACATCAGGCATTTAAATGATCGTAGGTGCTGGTTTGTTTTTTTCCCCCCCTTTCTATCCATATCACAAGATTTATATCTGTTCAGCAAATAGAAAATGGCAGGAATTATTTTAGAAAAACCAGATCCAGCAAAATAGCATTAAAAGATTTCAGCAAAGCTTGGTTGCAGAGCCTTCTGCCTGGGCAGGGTCCAAGCCAGAAGTCACTGGTGGGGGTGGGAATAGTCAATAGAGAGAGAACAGGAAGGCAAATAAACCCTCTCACTCTGTAGAGCAGAATCTGTGAAAGGAGGGGCCTGAAAGAAAAGTAGGAAAAGGGGGGTTGAAGCCTTGCTGTCTTTAGAGTCCAGGGGAGCTGAGACTCTAGAGGCTGTGCTCCAATAGTGCAAAATATCTTCTCACGTGGATACTGCATCAAGCAGTCTTTAACAGATTTATTTGTACCTTATAATTAGCGGGTCTCTGTTCTTTCTTGTTGTTGTTTGCTTTGTAATACCCCTCTCCTATGCAATGCTTCTCTTCTCTTTTTAAAGCAGTGGTGCTCAAACTCACCTGTGCATCGAATCACCCGAGGGCTTGTTAAAACAGGTGGCTGGGCCCCACCCCAAGTATTTCTGATTCAGTAAGTCTGGGGAGGGGCTAGAGAATTTGGATTTCTGACAAGTTCTCAGGTGAGCCTTCTGCTGCTGGTTCTGGGACCACACGTTGAGACTCGCTGCTTTTCCTTCTTTTGCCAGAAGGAAAAATGTAGCATCGGTCAGTCTACAAGGAAAAGTTTTCTATTTGATAGGTAGTTACAGCTACTTAAAACAGTGTTGGCTGAAAGTTATAATCTGGAAAGCTTTAAAAAAAAAAAAACTCTTGATGCCTGAGCCAATTAAATCAGAATTTCTGTGGGTTGGACACAAACATCATTATTTTTAACTTTTCCTGGGTGCAGCCACACCCCATTTAAAAATTCATTCTTATAGAGAATTTCAGTTAATAGGTTAAATTATTTAGGCAGATGAGGGTGTGTTTGTATCCGGATAATCCACAATAGCATGTCAATGTTAATTTCCACATTTCTGATATCCAAAGCAATTAGTTTTCACTAGTTAAGGATTGGACTATAAAAATAATGAGATTTAGCACCGTGTGAAAAGTGCACATAGCACAGCTGTTTTTAAGGAGTCTGCACTAATGGGAATGATTCTCTCTTGAGAACCTTTTAAAAATATATAGATCCTCTCTCGCCACCCCCAGAGATCCTGATTTGGTAGGTCCTACTTATCAAGTGGGACCTTGAAATCTGCTTTAAAACAAAAAGCAAAAAACAGCTGGCCCTTGAACCAGGCTTTGAGAAATAGCACTAATGGAAAAGTCCTGGGCTTTGGCCCGCCTAGCTGCCAAGCTTAGTTTCCTCTACGTATAAATATGTGAATAAGGCCTACCTGGCAGGGTTGTTGTGAGAATTTAAAATACATATATTAAGAATTTAAAGCTATATATGGAGCATAGCAGGTACTAAACAAATTTAATAAATGTTATGGGATAGAGAGTTGAGTGAACAAGTTAACTATGCATTCAGATGCTTCCAGTTCTCTTTCAACATAAAGTAAAAACAAACAAACAAACACAGACATGGCAGTAGCTGGATGACGCTTCTCGGCTTCTGGAGGAAGCCCCTTGAACGAATGAAGATTTCAGCGTTGTCTTTCCCAAGGTCTCTGAGGAGGGTCCCTGGGGTAGAGTGTCTGTGTTTTATAAACCATGATGAAGAGACTGCCACACTGTCACTTTTATCAAAGGACCTCATGATTTAGTTCCCGTGAAAAGCCTCTTTAGATATAAATTTTTCATCATCTTTGCTTTTTCAAGGGCCTTTTATACATGTCAGAAATCTTAGAGCAAAATTTTATGAACCTGTGATTTTGTATATTTTTCCAGAGAAAGAATTCATAGACTTCATCACATTCTCCAGGGCGAAAAAAAATCGATTCAAAAAAGGAAAATAGCCACCGGGTCAAGGATAAATGTACTGTTCTGATGTAGGGTGAGCAGCAGTCCCCGTGTGCCCAGGGCTCCGGGGATGTGGGGGCTTGCACAACCAAAACCAAGTCAGTTCCGGACAAACTGGGACAAGTTGGTCACCCTACCTCATGTGGAACTTAGTCTGTTGTAGTGACTGAAGTACAGAGTTCATTGCTTCCGTGAGCAATGGTCACTGTTCCGCTTTGTTCTATGGCTGTGCTACCTGTGCCTTATCTTCCGGTGGTCTGGAGTGCTTCTGGAAGCATCTCCATTTCAAATTCAGTCCGCTGGCTCCCGGGTGGTTCCTCCCACGGAGCCCGGGCTTCTGCAGAAATCAGCTGGGTAGGGAGAAGGGACACACCCTCCCGGGAAGAGGCAACCCTTGACCTGGGTAATAAAGCCCCAGAAGTTTTTATTGTTCTTTCCAGTGACAAAACTGTCAGAAAAAAATAGTTGGGACCAGGAAGCAGTGCACATGCCTGGGAGATAGAACTTTTGGATTTTACTTCTCTTTCTTCTTTTTTTAAATAACTTTATTGATTTCATGTATGTATGTCAAGATACATTTTAATTTCCAAAATAGTGGGTTTTGCAACTAGTTTCATGCAGAAACAGAGTCTGCTTAATATTATATATAGTATAGCACAATAGAGCACAGTAGTGGTTCAGTTTACAAAGAATAAATCTAAATACAAAACACTGAAATATTAGAAACATGTATTTACTCATTCTCCACAGGCACCCCGACTTCACAAACACAGTCCTCGGCACGCCTAACTGTTGTACAGCCAGAACATGTTGCATTCACTAAAGCGGATCCATTATCTTCATATTTTACCTCCATAGAAGACCTTAGATTTTATTTCTAACTCTCCTCCTCAAACTCCCTCTTTTGTGTCTTTTAACTGTGTTTATGGCATTTCATGTTATTCATAAGATTTTAATTTTTAATATATCAAATCAGCCAGGCTTTTTCTTTATGGCTTCTGAGTTTCGTATCTTGCTTAGAAAACATACTCAAGATTAACAATATTCTTCTACTTTTTGCGTGTGAAAGACGCCATAGATAATATGTAACAAATGAGTGTGGCTGTGATCTAATAAAATGCAATGGATACTAAAATCTGAATTATAAATAATGAAATATTATCCTTGTTTTGGTATATTCTCCCAACGACTTAAAAATATAAAAACCCTTAGGACTTCAGGACTGAATGAACTGATAACAAATGATTGCGGGTTTTGTTTGATTTACATATATCAAACATATATTTACATGTATTACATATATGTAATATATGTAACTTAGCTTGCAGGCTGTATAAAAACTGGCAGTGGACTAGACTTGGCCCACACGCCATAGTTCGCCAGCCCCTGAACTGGAGGATTAGGTTGCTAACCGCCTACTTCTATAAAGATCCAAAACCAGAAAATAAAACTAATTTGTGGACATAATATGTTATTTCTGCCTAGGAACAAATCATCACATTTTTTCCCCCTTAGAATTTTAAATTCAAGCTTCATTCCTAAACAGAATCTTCACAGTGAACACAAAATATTAAATACATGAAAAATGCTTCGTCCACAGCAGGCCCAGGTGGGACTGTTCTGCAGCCACCCTTTCATTATCTCCCAAACTGGGATATCAGAGTTTTACCTTCTGTGAGTTATCAAGTGCAAAAAAGGAAGAGCATAACCCAGGAAACTGCACTCCGTCTGCTACAAATGCTCTTATCAGTAAAAATACATAAAAAGGAGTTTCATCATCAAATTTAAACATTTGATCCTTCATTAGAATTTTTTTTCTAGTGTCTACCAAGGAATAGATGCTGAACATTTATTAAAGAACACTTTGAAGAAAAACTAATAATTAGATATTAGGTTAAGTTCCAATGATATATTGTCTTTCTTCCAAATTTGTAAAGAAATGCAGGGACTTTTGATGAGTTGGCAGTCCACTGACAAGTACATTATCTTCCATTACAGAGAACAAGAAAAACACTGTAAAAATAAAACATTAAAAAAAAAAATGAAAAGACCCACTCAAGCTAAACTGAAATAAAAGGAATTCTTGACGTTCCAGAAATGAAGAGGAAACTCAAAACTAAAGTGCTGAACTGGAGCTGTTGCTGCAGGATTTTCAGTCTGGAATATATGTACCCTCAAATGTTCAATGCGAAGAGAGGAAATGGAACCTTCACTTGTAAGACTCGGAAGTTGAACCTAAATATCCTACATACAATTTAGAGACTGAAAGAGCTGCTCAGTCTGTTTTAAAAGGATGAGAAGATTTCTTCACAGTATGCCAAGAAGTAGCAAGGATGCTTTCTAGACACATGGAGCTGAAGGAGGAATAAACAACAATAACAAAAAAAAAAGAAAAAAATCAGTACCCCAAGCATATTCTCGGCCCAAGGAAGGAACTGAATTTAGACAGTCCACCTGGATTGGGCATCCTGATAGTCTCAAGTGAGTTCTTGCCCAGTGCTCACAAAAGCCAATTCAGCAACGCCAGCATTCTGAGAAAAGAAAGACTCTATTAGCAAAGGCTAGCCCAGGGGAGTTGGGAGGAACCGCCTCAGATCTGTCTCCCCAGGCTGCAAGGCTGAAGGATTTTTATCAGGTTAAGCAGAGGGAGGTGGGGCTGGGAACTTGGCACAGGCTAACTGTCCAGTTAACATTCAAATTAAGGATCGTCCGCTAGTCTTCAGTGCCGGATGGGTCTGTATTTTGAGGAGTGGGTTTGTAATGGTCAGACCTCTCGCTTCCTTTTAGGATCTGGTGCTCCTTTTTCCTGTTATTCCTGCTAATTTTGATTCCACTCCCAGGGTGTTTTATGTTCCAGGATCACTTCAAGTTCAGATTTCTCCTTTCTGCACATGCTTCAGTGGTTAAAACTAGTTTCAACCAAATTCTGTGAGGCAAAAAGAAAATAGGAACTTGGCCTGCAGTGAGAAAAGTCCCTTATTAATGGGCATAAGGAAATAGGTTTACCAAAAAAAAAAAAAAAAAAAAAGGAACGCACAGGAGAGGATATTCTAGAGTTAGTACGTGGTGATTTCAATCTCAAACTGAGGAAGTAACGTAAATACTTGTCCCCTGACTGGAGGCTCTTAAAGCCCCAGTGAAAGCAATTGAGGAGCTCTTCTGCTGTCACACAACCAGGACACAGGAAGTCCCTCAGAAAAAAAGTCCTACTGAAGATGAGCTCTTAACAAAAAACATGTGGGAAATAATTCTGATAAAATAATAATCCAGAAAGAAAAAACCCTCTCCAATAATAACAGAGAGTTAGTAGACATAAAATTGGGAGATTTAGCATCCCAACGACTGGAGGTAATAAAATGATATAACAAGAATTTTTTAAATTATTAAAGCAATAAACAAAGGAATAGAAAACCATAATGAGAAAAGCAGACCTCCCTGAAAAATGCATACCCAACTTTGAAAAGAAGAACCAAATAGAATTCTAAGAAATGAAAATTATGGTCACTGGAATAAAAAACTCAGTGGAAAGATTAAATAGCAAATTATTCAAGCTAGAGAGAATTAGTAAGCTAGAAAATAGGTTTGGTGAAGCTATCCAGAATTCAGTACAGATATAGGAAAAAAGATGGAAAATATGAAAGGGAGGGTAAGATACGTGGTGAACATGATGACAAAGAGCTACCTTCCATTAGGAAGAGTCCCCTAAAGAGAGATTAGAGAGAAAAAGAAAAAAATTCACGCAGTGGCTGCCGACTTTCCAGAGGTGGAAGAAACCCAAGTCCTCAGATTGTTCCAAGCAGGATAAGGAGAAATAATCCACAGCTACATACACTTGGTAAAATGGAGAGGGTGTGTAGAAATTGGAATCCTTGTGTGTTGCTGGTGAGAATGTAAAATGGTACAGCCATTGTAGAAAATAGTTTGGTGCTTACTCAAAAATTTAATAAATATGGTCATTATTTAGCAATTCCACTTCTAGATTCCCCAAAGAATTGAAAACTGGTACTCAAATAAATACCCGTACATGCATGTTCATAGCAGCTATTCATGATAGCCAGAAGGTGGAAATAGCTCAAGTGTCCAATGCCAGATGAATGGATCAAGAAAATGTGGGCTATCATACAATGGAATATTATTCAGCCCAAGAAAGAATGACGTTCTGGCATTTTCTACAACATGGATCAACCTTGAACATACTATGTTAAGTGAGAGAAGCCAGACTCAGAAGGTAAAATATTATACGATTCCATATATATATATATATATTCAGTACAGTAAATTCATTGAGATGGAAAGCAGACTGGCAGCTGCCAGAGGCTGCAGAGAGGAAAGAGGAGCAGCTGCCTAATGGTTTTCCTTTTAGCAGGGGTGAAACATTCGGGAACTAGATGGAGGCGGTGTTGGTACAACATTGTGATTGCTTTAAGTACAACTGAATTATTCACTCTAAAATGGCTAATTTTATGTTATGTGAATTTCACCTCAAGGGAAAAATGAGGTACTGATACATGCTACAACATTGAGGAACTTTGCAAACGTTATATTAAGTGGAAGAAACCAGGCACAAAAGGTCACATAGTATATGGTTTCATTTATTTGAAATGTCCAAAATAGGTCCATTACAGAGAAAGTAGATTAGTGGTTGCCTTGGGCTGGAGTTGGTGGTTTACTGTACCTGTAACATTTAATTAAACAGCAGCAATACCTGAAGTAAACTTGGCAAATGTTAACATTATGTTTGTGCAGTGGGCATATGGTGATTGTTTCTCTTTTTTATTTTTAGTTTTGTTGTATTTCAAAATACAAAATAATTAAAAATGAAATACCTAGTAGGAGAAGATTAAAGAAAAGAAGGGAAAAAGAAATGCCAAGTGCTTCACTTTGAGGATTAAGTCTTGGCTTGGTCTTAGACTGTGAAGCAGAGGCAGAGGAATGTGGTGGAAGAAGAGGTCTTTGGACACAAATGGGAAAATCTGAATTTATATCTATTTCTCCACTTACTGTATGGTCTTAGGCAAATTATTCCATCTCTCATCTGGACAATGGGATAAAAATATCAACTCCTGGTGACTGTCTCAAAGTTCTCTGGTCAAGGTGATCTTGATCTATGATAACTGCCATCGACACAACTGACAAAGGATCCATCTTTATATGTGTGAGATCATAAAGTGGTCACTCAAAAGCAATCTTGACAAACACACATACAAAAGCAATGTGGGAGAAACTAAAAATGTTCAGATCGTTTCTGCTCAGTTCTACGATAACAAATGCTAAAACACTGCAGAGGAGTTCTTTATTCTTTGGTTCGTGATGTTTGTCTACATTTATGGAGTCTTTCTAAACTTCCTCAAGCTGTTCGGAAGAATGTTCGTGGTCCTGACATGATTTGGATTCTCAAATGTATGATCAGGTGATATCCTTGTAATTCTGTGTGTGGTAGGCAGTCTCAGAGTGGATAGAAGAATCAGAAGCCTTGATGTTTAGCTTTGGTTTTGCCGTGCACCTTATCTTCAAGGTCATGAATTTACAGGGGGAAATGGGGAGTTATTATCGCTTATTGGAGACAGAGTTTCTGCTTGGGGAGATGAAAAATTTTCAGTAACAGATGGTGGTGATAGTGGCATAAGTTGTAATTGATGCCACCAACTGTACACTTAAAAGTGGTAAAAAAAATTGTTATATAAATATATATGTTATCACAATTTAAAAAATAATTTTAGAACTGTGAGTAAATTCTTGTGAAATGTTTTGAGATTAGGAGGAAAATGCCATAGTGACCTGAAAACTTATTACTTTGTCATGATGATGTCACCATCATCATCACCTAATTCAGACATGACTATCTGGTAAGTGACTTCTTTTAATTGGAGAAGTCGTAGATTTACAGAAAAACACAGCATTCTCGTCTTACACATACACACACACACATACACACACATACACATTAACACCTTGCATTAGTGTGGTATATTTGTTACAGCTGATGAAAGAATATTGTTATAATTGTACCATTAACTTTAGTGCATGGTTTACATTAGGTTCCCTGTTTGTGTTGCACAGTTCTATGGTTTTTAAAAATGTTTATTCTAGATCATATATACAACCTAAAATGTCCCCCTTTTGGCCACATTCAAATATATAATTCAGTACTGTTAATTGCATTCACAATGTTGTGAATGGTGATTTTTTTAAGAAAAAATTGAATGTTTTTAGATAATTTCTATTTGACAAACATTCCCAAATACTTAATTTCTAAATATTTCTTCCTGCTTCTTTCCTCTCTTCCTCCTGCTAGGAAAGGCACCAATGCCCAGACCTGGCTACAAGGCACAGGAGCCCAATGGCTGCAGCTCCTATTTCCTGGGTCTCAAGGTACCAGAAAGTGTATGTACTACTAACATTTCCTTCACAATTGATTGCTTTTCCTAAGACTAACCAAATAATTACCACTGATGCAAGTGATTATTTATGGCATAAAGTTGAGCAAATACAATGAGATGTTTTAAATAGACACAGGGGAAGGGAGATACTTTTCAAGGAAGGGATCTGCTTTCTGTTTCCAGAGGTGGCAGTTCCTCAGAGAAGATCTTGTATAGTGGATCAGACTTTGAAATTTCCACTGCAGACATCAGCTGAGCTTTAGGGTATCAAAGCATAACTTAGTTTGAAACAAATTTGGCAACTTAGACTTCTTTAAATTATGACCCTTTCTAGCGTGTGCTGGAGGCAGCAGGTATTAGCCAGTGAGAGCTGATTATTATATTGCTGGGGCTTTCGCCAGCAGGTTGACTTGGTGTTAGTAGCTGCAAATCAGTAATGTCTGTAGTATTGACATCATAGAAATCTGCAAAAACTACAAGCCAGCACACACACCTGTCCAGCCACTTGCTAAATATTTACCAGCCCACCACTGAGCCTTTCTCAAAAAGTAAGAAATCCATTTCTTTTAAGACCTCTTAGAAACCCTTTACCTTCTTTCACTTTAGAAAAGAGGTCTCACGTAAAATGTTGGGGGAAGGACCTAGTATCTAAACTGTGATTTTTGTATTGTACTCAGGCTCAACTTCACTTTTCTTCTGATTCAAAAGATTTTTGTTTGTAATAATTTTCTAAGCAGTATAGCCTTTATTTTAATGATCCTTGCCCATGTGGCATTTTTGTGCAAACTGGAAAAGGGCCCCCTTTCCTCAAGAAGGTTCACTTCCATTTGTCAGAAAAATTATACTAATTATACTGATTTTGTTAGAAAAAGAAACTTGACTGCCTTTGGCTGGACATTTTCCCTAATAAATATATAAATCTGTGATGTCTTATGGGAAGGCATCCCTTAGCTATGGTGCTTGCTTGGTATTATCCCACCTGCACAACTTTGTCCAAAATCAGCAGCAGCATGGAAGCAAGAAAATTCTTTCAAATATATATATTAGAGAAACCAATATTTTTTGGCCAATATACCTCACTTGATACCAGCTTAACAGCTATGGAACAAGCACATATACTATTTTGGAAGTAATATTATTTTGTTTGCTGATCTAAAAATTATTTCAAGAATTTTTTCAATTCTTTTAACTGAACTAGAGCCATCTCACTCATCTAATTCTCAGTTATCTCTGCTGGTGCCAAAGCCGTTCAGTTCAGATATCAGATAATGGTGATTAAGGCAGGATTGCAGAATCCAGACCTTTGCCCAGCCTGATGAGTTAGATGGTCTCTTAATGTAATTTTGTTTTCTTAAAAAGGCATTTTAATCTGCTAAAAGTCCATATTCTGCTATAGGTGGCCTTGGAATAAACATTCAAAGGAGGGAACACTTAAAGCCACCTCAAGGGAAATGATCTGTAATAGCTGATGAATCAATCCTCACCCATACCTTGAAACCAGATTTTCACAGCTTCCACCCAAGTCTAGATCTATACTATCAGAAAAACTGCAAAAGTTTCTAAGATATCCTACTTATGTCTAGACTCTCCCTGTCCCAATTTATTTTATATACCATGGAATGATTACTCTACTTTAATCACTGTTTTTATTGTGTTCCTTCCTTGCTCCAGAGTCTTTATCAAATCTAACTACTTTGGAAATCAAGACCATCCATCAACTTGCCCTTTTCTATAATTAAAAAAAATTTAATATACACACGTGAACACACTCACACACCCACAGACTATTTATACACACACACACACACACACACACATTTTCCTGTTAAGACCTTTGGAAGACTAAACAGATTGACTTGCTCACAAATGATCTGCTCATTATTTCCTTTCTCTCCCTGCTATATCCCAAGTCTACCCTCATCTCTAATAATGCTCTCTCAATTTTCTTTCAAACCTCCCTTAAATAAATTGTTCCTGTTTGATAGCTCTACCTGTGGCATACTGTGAATTTAAGGATGCAGTTAATGATGTAACATTTACAGTTCTTTATAGGCTCTCGGTGTGGGTTTGTGTGCATGTGTGCTTTAGATACTGTGGTTTGACCATATCCCTTATTGGCCAGGAAAGGTGTGTTTTATACCCCCATCTGCTCCCCAAACCAAACAGACACACATGCACATCCTTAAAGCACTGCCCTATGGGACACTGACAACTTCTTGGTGAACTGAGGCTGTTTTTCATACTCCTTAGCCTTGGAATCCTTTGCTCAAACAAAATATCACCTGGAAAAACATTTACATAAATTTTGGTTGAATTAGGAAGCCTTAAAGATCTATCCTTTGGTCTACTACTTCTGATCTCTATTTTCATGACTATAGCAACCTATGAATTTGAAAATTATTGAAAAACCAAAAAAAAAAAGGAAAAGTTATTAGTTATTAAACTAATAACTAAATCATGATTAAACGTAGCCTCTTAAAACTCTCTGTCTGATGATTTCTACCCCCTCATCAGTGTTTCTGAATGGCTCGAACATGCATCAGGAACGGGGGAGCTGGCTAGTTAAAACAGTGAGCAAGGTTGCCTAAGGTCCTACATTTAAGCGTGTTGTTTTTTCCCTTCCCTTCTCTTCCTCACCTTTCCCTAGATGGACTTGGGCATTCCAGCAATGACCAAGTGTTGCAACCAGCTGGATGTTTGCTATGATACTTGTGGAGCCAATAAATATCGCTGCGATGCAAAATTCCGATGGTGTCTCCACTCGATCTGCTCTGACCTGAAGAGGAGTCTGGGCTTCGTGTCCAATGTGGAAGGTGGGCTTATTAAGGGCATTTACTTGCAGCGGAGGGTCTTGCTCCTGTTTTCACACAGAGTTGTGGCTAGAGCCCTGTTACTCAAGGGGGCCAGCCGAACGTACCACACTTTCTATAAAGAAAAATACCATGATAGATGCAAAAAAAAATGCAAAGGAAGATTCTGGGCACCGCTTCCCTACAGTTCTTGCTGTTCTGCCCAGGAGCTACTGGCACTACTCCGGATGGAAGGGGCCACACCAAAGCCTACCCAGAGAAATAAAACATCTATCCTTTCAGACCAGAGAGTCGCCCAGCTGGGACTGGTTAGCCATTCCACTGTTAAATAATTTTCCATATCAGAACTTATTCTGTATAGGACCACTGGTTTGCTTTAAGCCCTTTTCCCTTTATTCTCTGTCAGGGAAGAATTTAAAAAAAAATTATTTTATGTGGAAAGGTATATATATATATATATATATATATACTTGAGGATAATTATTTTTAAACAACTGCTTAGCTACCTAATTTCTAGCACTCATTCTCTAAATTCTTTTTCCTAATTCACCATAGGGAAAGTTTTGATCTGACTTCTGAAACCAGCACATTACACTAGTTTGACATAGTTTTAGATAGTAAAGGTTGAAATTCAAGCTGGCCCCAAGCCGCAGAGAGAGTCAGCAGTTGAAGGATTTTGGGATCTTATTCTTAGCTCAATGTTTGGTCCTAAAGTAAATGGGTAAGGGCTTGAGAAGATAAATAATTAATCAGGCCCTGTAAAGGGAAATATCATTCCATCTACTGCCTGCTGCTAATCTAGGGTCAGGTCAAGTTACATTTTCCAAGTCATGTCCTATTGATTCCTTCTGCTAAATATCTCTTTGATAGTCCCACTTGCCTGGTTACTGCAAATTAGCCCAGTCTCTGGGCTCCATCCAATCTCTTTTCCCCATAGGGACCAGATATATTTTTATACCACATGAATCTGATCATCTCCACCTCCTAAAAGCCCTAAAATAAACTCTTCTTCCGTAAGGATGAAATCCTAACGCCTCACTATGACATTCAAGGTCCTCCCTTATCCAGCCTTAGCTAACCTTTCCAGCAAGTTCTTGGTTACTCTGGGTTCCTCTCTTCACTCCATTTCAAACTACTTGGATTGATGGCCCACACCTCTCTGCCCCTGCAGTTCCCTCTACCTGGAATACCTGGGTCGTTCTTTTGTCGTTAGTGTGGAAACACTTTTATTAAGATATGAGCCACATACTGTACACCATTTAAAGTATACAGTGTAATGGTTTCTACTATGTTCTCAGAGATGTGAATCAACACCACAATCAATTTTGGAGCATCTTTGTCATTCCCCAAAGTAACCCATGTCCATTAGTCATCACTCTCCCGTCCTTTCCCCAACTCTAGGCAACCACTGACCTTCTTTTTATCTATGTGTTTGCCTGTTCTATACATTTCACATAAATGGAATCATACAATATGTGGTCTTTCGTGAGTGGCTTCGTTCACTCACCATACTGTTTACAGGTCTCACCTGTATCCTAGTATGCATCGTACTTCATTTCCCTGATCATTGTTGAAGTTTGAATTTAGATATCTCGCCTCCTCTGAGATGCCTTCCTAAGTAATCCTTACCCTTTATTTGGTCTCCCATAGCGTCTTGGGGTTACTTTCATCACGTTGTAGTGTAGTAACCTGTTTGTCCATCCTGTCCAACTCTTTGTCCAAACTGTGAGATCTTTGACAGGGATGATGCCTATCTTCTCTTTATCCCTGGCACCTAACAGAGTGACTGACCAGCATATCCAACACATACACATTTTTTTTTCAGTGAAAGAATGATCGTTCATCCTTTACTCGAGCAGGGAAAGCTATAGGAAACATGGTTGTGTTATCTGAGCGACTACTTACAAAAATAGTAAGTTTCCCATGAGGTTAGCATAATAGTAGGATGGGAAATTCTGGTTCCTAAACAAGGTTCTGCTGGGGACCCACAGAAGGAGGGTACACAAAACGTATCCTGCTTTATTGGACTGAGTGGCAACAGCTCTGAAAGATTTCAACGTATGCTTTTCCTTTTAATTCTATACTTGGACTATTACCTCTACTTCCCTCTGGGTGTTGTGCCACCCTGAAAAAACATGGCATCTTCAAAATTACTCGGACTACTTGGAGTAGTCCTGTATATTAATCCTTGTATATTTCATCATCTTTTTCAAGTAGCCTGTGACTCGCTGGCCGATACTGTGTTCAATACCGTATGGACCTTGGGCTGCCGGCCCTTTATGAATAGTCAACGGGCAGCCTGCATCTGCACAGAAGAGGAGAAACAAGAGTTATGAGGAAGAGGTGATGCCTTCCTGTGTCCGCCTGACTGATACCACAGCTGCAGATCTTGGAGAGAGCAGTGAGGCTGATGATGTTTCCCATCCTTTCTTAACAGCTGGGATACCACAGAGCAGGAGGAAGGAAACATTGTTTTACAGTTGAAAAGTGAGTCAGATCCTTTGAGAACTGGGCTAAAAAAAAAGGTGTGGCCTGAAGGCTACTCTTTAGTTTAACACCAAGACACATCTGCTCGGAAATTCAGTTCTTAGCTTAAAGACTAAGTAAACCCAAGGATTCTGGCCTTGATAATTATATTCATAAGTGAAAATTTGGAGGAGTCCAACCATTTGGGAGGCAATGACTTTCCTCTGTCCCATGTTTCAGTTGTCAGGAAGCATTTCACATGTAATAAAATGTATTTTTTAGAAAACTTGAAAAGAGGTGAATGAATTCCATCTATCACCATTGTGTTTCCATTTCACTTAGAAGAGAACAGAACATAACCTGAGTTTCACAAATGGTATTTTTACTGGTGCTGAAGAGATAAAAACAGGTGGGCAGGGTTAGAGGCTTACCTGATGAAAGCCAATGGAAATGGAGACGACGTTCAGATGGAGTGAAGTCTCTGAGTTTCTATCTTTTCCTTCAGTGACTATCTTTCTTGGTATATCAGACTTGGTACTCACAGTCTGAGTTATTAGAGTCATGTTAAGATTGGAGAAATAGGTGGTGGGAGTAACCAACAGAGATAGCTAGGAAAGTTCTTGAAATCTGAGGGGAGTGAGAGACAAATAGTAACCATTTCCTAAATCATGGTCGGCAACACTGACTTGTGATTAGAATCACCTGAGGAGCTTTAAAAACCGCAATTAAAAAAAATCTCTGGGGAAGTGCCTACAGCTTGGTATTTTGTAAACACTCCCCAGGTGATTCTGATGAGCTGTGAAAGTTGAACACCACTAATCTAGAGCAGAGGGTACCAACTATGGCCCCAGGTCCAAATCTAGCACAGCCTACTTTATAACATTTTATTGGAATACGGCCACATATTGTCTCTGGCTGCTTCTGCGCTTTGAAGGCAGAATTTAGTATTTGTAATAAAGACAGTACAAAACCTAAACTATTGACCATTTGGCCCTTTACAGAAAACGTTTGCTGACCCCCAACCTAGATAATTTTCTTGTTTCCCTTCCTTTTCTTAATTTCACTGACTTTATTAAGAATTGTGGATTGTAGCCATTTAAAACAAAACAAAACATTTTTCTGATCTTATGGAAAGCCATAACATTAATTAGCATATTAAGAAATTGAATTTAACAGCAGATAAAATTTATCACTGAAGTCTATGATATTTCAATAAAATTTATTAAGCACCTACAAAATAAATGTGGTATAATTTTCTCCTTATTGTCTTAGCAGCCTGAGGGCGTAGGCTACCAAATAGCAGGACATCTGGAACCAAATATTAATTTTGTTCACAGTTCAGTCATTGGACCACTTAAATGCATGCTAATGAATTTATTAACATTCATTAAGTGAAAATACGTCACTTAAGACAACAGGAAAACATCAAAAGAAAATATTGTGCAGTAGAAAAAATAATTTGTGTTTTTTAATTACACACCGTTATATTGATAAAATTCCAGATCTCCTATAACTATTCTGTATTTGAAATGAAATTTCAGCATATAATCATTTACATATTTAAGGAGTCATTGGGTATTCTAGTCATAACTTCAATAACTTAATTTTTAAAATTATTTCTAATTTGAAATAGTTATACCCAACTTCTTAGTGGTCCCCTCGCTTCGCTTCAGACACTTGGCGTTTTCACCGCAGGGAAAAGGGGGGAAAGTTGGTTGAAAACCACCGAGCCAAATGCTTCAGAAGGGATTAGACCTTCACCCACTGAGTGGACGAATATCCAGGGTGAATTGTCCTGAGTTGGTTAAAACTCAGTCTGAGTTTCAAAGAAAGACGGGTTGTATAGAATGTTGACTGATGTTCCCAGAGAGTGCGGGGAGACGTTGCAGAGGGGAGGGAAGCCCCGGACCCAGGCGGGGGCGCGGCGTGGCACTAGTTCTCCCAGTCAATGCGGATAGGGCCACTCGACACCACCTGGCTCCGGCCTCCAGCCGTGTCCTGGCCTCCTCCTGCCTCTCGGCGCATGCGCCGGTGGCAACCCTGGGCACAGCGGGAACGCTCATCCAGCCTTCCACAGACAAGAACCCGGCAGTGCAGAAACACTTCCTGAAAAGATGATGTTTTCGGTTAATAAAAACAGCATCAAAAGCTGCCACTTATTGGGCCCTTACCATTAGCCAGACACGATACTACATGTCTCAGATATTAGCTCATGTCCGCTGAATACAACCCTTTGAGGTAGCTGTTATTATTCCCACTTTACAGATGATGAAACTGAGACTTAAGAGAGGCTTTGCTCAAATGCACACATTTAGGAAAGTGGCACAAAAGGAATTTGAGTCAGATGGATGATTTTGAAACGCACATAAGTGTCACATTGTGTGGGAACAGAGAGGTCTTTGTGAGGGCAATATCTAATAGCCTTACTATCCTGTCTTCCCATCGAGGTGTGGCTCCCAGACACTTCTGTTATAAAATGAGTCATTCTTCTAAGCACCTTTAGACTTAGAAAGTCTGCCTCTTTGAGGAGGGAGACCAGGATTGGCTATCATTTTAGGAGTTGTTCTGGAACAGTGATGTGGCTGGAAAGGACATCAATACACTTCACTGCAGTGTGGCAGAGAGTGTTGGCCTCCTTACACTTTCTTTGGTTTAAATGTTTAAACAGCTATACCAAAAACAAAAAGCAAAAACAAACCCTTTACCTGAGATCAATGATAGCCTTTTCTATTCAGCCTCTTATAACCTCCATTCGTGTGTATGCATGATTGTTTTTATCCCATAGTATATTTCATATTCATATGGAATTACTGGGTTTAATTTTATGATTTTATACTTTTTTCATATCTGCTTTTTCCACATTCATCATTTAATGATGGCTTAATATTGCATTAAATTTATATTCTGGGGCCCTGTTTGTCTGGGGGGGTCATTTCTTTCCTCCTCCCTCCCCCACCCCACTATTTCCCCATTATTAGAGAAGTTGTGGGTTTACAGAACAGTCATGCATCAAACACAGGATCCCTATATACCACCCCCACCACCATCAGTACCTTGTATTTGTGGAACATCTGTTTCAACTAATGATAGCACATTTTAATATTTGTATTATTAATTAAATTCATGGTTTAACTTACGGTTCACTGTTTGTCCAGTGTTGTTCATGGATTTTAAAAATTTTATTTTGTTACCATATATACAATCTAACATTTCCCCTTTAATCATATTCAGATTTATATTTCAGTGCTGTTACTTGCATCCACAATGTGCTACTATCACCACCATCCATCACAAGAACATTTCCATCATTCCAAATAGGAACCCTGGTCATTTTATTCCTTAACTTCCTGTATTAGCTTGGGTTCTCTAGAGAAATAGAATCAGCAGGAGATATCTGTAAATATAAAATTTATAAAATGTCTCATGTAACTGTGGGAATGTAGAGTCTGAGGTATATAGTGCAGGCCGCAAGCTGACAGCTCCAATGAAGGTCTTCAACGAACTCTCGGGAGAGGTTAGCTGGCTGAAGCAGGAAGAGTGATTGTCTCTTTTGAGTCTTCCTGAAAAGCCTTCTGGTGATTAGATTAAGTGTCACTCATTGCAGAAGACACTCCTCTTAGCTGATTACAGATGTAATCAGATGTGGATGCCATCAACATGGTCATGATTTAAGTCCATGAAATGTCCTCATAGCAACAGACAGGCCAGCACTTGCTCGGTAAGACAACTGGGTCCCACCATCTGTCCAAGTTGACACATGAACCTGACCATGATACTTCCTATTGCCCATCCTCACCCTGTCCCCTGATTCCCCAAATTCTAGACTCTGACTCTGTGAAATTGCCTATTCTAATTGTTTCACATCAGAGAGATCATATAATATCTGTCTTTTTATGTCTGGCTTATTTCACTCAACATGATCATTTCAAGGTTTATCTATCAGAACACCATTCCTTTTCATGGCTGAATAATAGTCCATTGTATATGTATGTACCACATTTTATTTTTATTTATCCTTTCATCTGTTGGTGGACACTTGGTTTGTTTCCATCTTCTGGCAATTGTGAGTAATGCTGATATAAGTATGCAAATACATCAGTATGCAAATATCTGTACAATTCCTGCTTTTAGTTCTTTTGGTTATACACATAGGAACGGGATTGCTGGGTCATATGGTAGTTCTATATTTAACTTTCCGAGGACCTGCCAAGCTGCCTTCTATAGTGGCTGCACCATTTTACATTGCCTCCTACAATGAATGAGTATTCCTTTACTTCATCCTCTCCAACACTTATTTTTTTAAATAGCGGCCATTCTAACAGGTGTAAAATGGTATTGCATTGTGGTTTTGATTTGCATTTCCCTATTGGCTAACGATGTTGAGCATCTTTTCATGTGCTTTCCAACTGTTTGTGTACCTTCCTTGGAGAGATGTCTAATCAAGTATTTTGCCTGTTTTTAAATTGGGTTGTTTGAGTTTTTTGTTAGTAAGTTGAAGGATTTTTTTTAGGTTTCCAAATATTTTCTCCCATTGTGTAGGTTGTCATTTTACTTTCATGATAAAATGTTTTGAAGAACAACAATTTTCATTTTGATGAGGTCCCTCTTGTCTGTTTTTTCTTTTGTTACTTGTTCTTTGAGTGCAAAGTCTAAGAATCCATTGCCTACCACAAAATATCCTACTTTTGTATTTATTTGCTTTCTTCTGTTGTACCATATTGAGTGCCTTCTTATTTCCATCTGGATATATTTTCCATCTGTTTTCCTTGTGGTTGCCATAGTGTTAAAATTTAACATCCTAAATATGTAACAGTTATATTTGGTTTGATACCAACTTAATTTCAATAGCATGCTCATACACTTTTCCTAAACCCCTCTGTTCCGCCACCATTTTTGTTACTTGTTACCATTTATATCTTCATATATGTCCAAAAATGTAGATTTATCATTACATTTTGCTTTAGGAAGTAAGAAGTGGAGTTACACAGCAAACAATAAAATACAACAGTACTGGCATTTATAATTACCCAAATGGCTGCCTTTACTGAAGGTCTTCATTTTTTATGCTGCATTGAAACTCTGCCTGGTGTCCTTCATTTCAGGGCAGGTCTAAAAACTGCCCTCAGCTTTTGTTTATCTGACAATGTCTTAATTTCTGCCTCATTTTTGAAAGAGAGTCTAAAGAGGTATAAAATTCTCGGCTGGCAGTTGTTTTCCTTCAACACTTTAAGTATTTCAAATCACTCCCCTCCTGCCTCCATAATTTCTGATAAGAAATGGACACTCAATCTTATTGGGATTCCCCTGTATGTAATCACTGCTTTTTTCTTGCAATTTTCAGAACTCCCTCCTTGTCTTTTGCATTTGTTAGTGAAATCAATATATGACAGTTCATGTTACTTCTTGTTTATCCTGTTTGGTGTTCTCTGAGCTTCCTGGATGTGTAAATTCATGTCTTTTGCTAAATTTGGGAAGCTCTCTATCATTATTTCTTTTACTATTCCTTCCGCCCCTTCCTCTCTTTCTTCTCCTTCCGAGAGTCCCATAAGTATATTGATATGCTGATGGTGTCTCATAGCTGTCATAGGCTATTTCGTTTTTAATATTTCTTTTTCTTTCTGCTCTTCAGCCTGACTCATTTCAAGTGTCTTATCTTCAAGTTCATTGATTCTTTTTCTGCCAGTTCTATTCTGCTCTTGAAACTCTCCTGGGTATTTTTCATTTCAGTTATCGTGGTTTCCAACTCTGGTAATTCTGTATGGTTCCTTTTTAAAACTTCTACCTCTTTTATTTAGACTCTCATAATGTTCATACATTGTTTTCCTGATGTCCTATAGTTCTTTCTCTGTATTTTCCTTCATTTCCTGATGCATTTTTAAGATTTTTTTTCTTTTTTCCAAGAGAGAAAACCTTTATTAAAAAAAAAAAATCATATCCCCTGATTCTGGCTAGAACTTGAAGCATGGATAGAATTGCATATATTTTAGTGAAAAAAATTTTGTGAAATTTGCAACACAAAAAAAGATTCAGAGATTAATATAGTTCATTTGGAAGGACAGAATTTTCACAGGGAAGAGACTGGGTTTGGATGTCCCAGGTCAGTATTCAGGGTCACAAGCGTTTTCAAAGGATCTTACTGAATCTCTTCTCCATCAGTCTGTCCTTCACCAGCCCCGGGCAGTGGGTGCTATCATCCTTCTGTTCTAATTCGTAAGAAACGAGGCTGAAGGTGGGGATGGATTGCCAAAGACTCCGGGAAGTTAGTGGCAGGAAGAGCTGGCCCCGGATGAATTTATTTCCCTAAGTGCCTACGCCAATCCGCCTGTCTCCTGACATCATTTCCCCACCCCCACCCCCCACCCCCGCCATGGCCCCAAAGACCCACGGAGGGGCCTGAAGCTCCTGGGGCCCAAATAACTGCTGTCGGCTGCGGTGCTCACTTGTGGGTATCAAGGATACTCCCTCCAGAAGCCATGGAGGGCTCCCACGGTTAGCACTGCAGCTCATTCACTCACCACCTTTGTGTGATTTGGAAAAGGGCGCCTCCTCCTCAAGCTTTTGGCCAGAAAATTATCAAAATCAATCAGCAAATGTGCAATGAAGTGAACAGCGCCCCCTAGCGCTCTCCCCAGCCTGCCCAGGGAACCTGGCAGCCCCGCCGGAGTGCAGCAAGGGCTTTCCTCAGCCAGGTAATCCAGGTAATACTCGTTACTCTTCATGACTCACCTGTAAGGTGTGTATAACTGCTCCCATTTTAGAGCCCAGAGAATCTGAGGCTCAGAGGTTGTATTAGTTTCCTGGAACTGCCATAATGAATTGCCACACAAACTTGGGACTGAAACAACAGAAATGCAGTTCTCTCACAGTTCAAGCCGTAAGTCGGAAATCCAAGTGTCGTCAGCAGGCTCTGGAGGAGAATCCTTCCTGGCCAATCTTTGCTGCTCCTGGCTTTTGGCTGCATCCTCCAATCTCTACCTCTATCTTCACATTTCTCTGTCTCTGTGTCCTCTCCTCTTCTTCTAAGGATACCTGTCATATGGATTTAGGGCTCACCGTCATCATCCATTATGGCCCATTTGCAAAGACCCTGTTTCCAAATCAGGTCACATTCTGAAACATCCTCTTTTTTTTCACATGGGCAGGCACTGGGAATCAACATTCTTTTTTTTTTTTTAAAGGCTTTGTTCAGTACAGCCACATTCTCATCTTCTCCACTGGTGTTCTCTGTATTTGTATCTTCTTCCTTTGGATGGGCCATCATTTCCTGTCGTTTTGTTTGTCTTGTACTCTTTTGCTGCATGCTATATATTATAATATTTAAAATGTTCTCTGAAATTTACTCCCTGGGATGTCTGTTTCCTGGGTTTATAACCAGCTGGTGATAAGACAGTGATTTTTTTTTTTTTGAGCTTCAGTCCTTGCATCAGTAAGGTCTGCCCAAGGTGAATGCACTGTGCAAAGTTTTCCCTATCTTACTGGGCCTCTGTCTTCTCCTGGGCTTGTTTGTTAGTTATTTTGGAGTTACCCTATTTAGAGGAATTTGATTGTTCCCTCTGTTTCCCAAGGGGCAAACTTATGTCTCCAAGGTATCTGAAGCCCACAGGTCTTTGTCCCAGGCTGTCTTCCTCTATAGTTTTTCACTCCTTTTATTGTCTCATAGCTGCTTTTGCTTGGAGGGCAAATACTGGGAGGAGGGTCACTTCGGGGAGACTTTCCCAATTTGTTACTACCCAGCCAAAGAAGGGCTAGGGACCCACAAAGAGGATTCAGACTGGCTCCAAAGTGCCTTGTGGAAGGGATCAGGTAGGGTGCCGAAATTTTTCCGATGGCTTCCCAAAGCTGAGTTTTCCTGGTCTGCCCAGCAAATGCAACCCTTCAGCTAACTTTCCCCTTCAGCCCTGAGGAGGACCTGCATCTTTAAATGTCAATCGTTTGGCTGCTGCTATCTTTGTGCAGGTTGAAATAGCTGCCCTCAGACCCAGGACTCAATGCTCCCAATTCACTAATCAGAAGCTGTGATCAGTGATTGGCTGTATCTACCTCTGTTCTTGGGGAAGAGCATTTTTATGTCCTTTTCTGTCCCCAGCAGCTAACCAAGGACTGGACTCCATGGCATCCTGCTGCAAGAGTGGGGGATGGACACCAGTAGCTTTCTATACAGAGTATACTGTACAATTCTTTACTATAATTTATCAGGCTTTTTCTCCTGCTTTTCCCTGGATGCTGTACAGTGTTTTTCTGGCCTCTGAAGTCTCAAAAGAGTTGTTTTGGACAGCTCTGGACTGTTTAATACTTGTTTTTGTAGAAAGACTGAGACCTCCTACTTTCCCATCTTCCCCAAAAGCTCTTTCTCTTCTTTTATAGCATTTCTACTATCAATACTTCCACCAAACTTTTTTTTTAGAAACCATCAGAACTGAAATTTTTAGATAAGAGAATATGATGGTTTTATGGTTAATATTGTATATTATCAGACAACTTTTTAAAAAGTGTACCAATTTATCCTGCTACGATATACTTCCCCCCATAACCTTGCAAGCACTGAAATTTATAATTTTTTACAAATTATATGTATAGACACACATAACGGCATCTTAAAATTGTGTAAGTGGCATTTTAGTACTATTTTCCTGATTATTTTGCTATTTGTCTTTTCTATGAATTTTCTCTCTATATTCTTTGCCATGTGTCCACAATGCAGAGTTTTTCAACTGTACCTGCCAACAAAGATTTTAAATTTGAACAAGCATAATTGTTTTTGGAGGGGAGACTAGATAATTGTGACATTAACAAAGGTGTTAAACTTCTAGATGGCTGGTTTAACAGTATTTTTCATCAAGGTAATGCAGAGCTCAACCTTGGGCTGTTAGAACGTTCACATTTTTAGGCACCAAGAAGGAAGGTTTGGGTCTGGGGGTTAAAGGTCAAGGCATTCGGCTCACCTTGTGGTCTTTGCCCACAAACTTGAAGACAGGGACCTGGAAGTGCTTTGCGAGGTGATCCCGTGATGTGTACTGCTTTACTGAGTCATCTGAAACACAGCTGAAAGTAGGACAGCCCAAACGTCAGACTTGATGGATTAAACAGAGACAGAAAAACAATTCAGTCCAACATATTTGGCCCAAGGAGAACTGGGTGGAGGAGGCTGGGCTGTACTCAAGCTTTTAGAGAATGAAGGAAAAATGAAATTACCTCCCTCTTATGGCATCTTCAGACACAACCCTGCTCATTTACAATGTCTGCTCTGTCATTTGTTGTATCCAAAAGCTGGGCAGCAGGACTTTCAATTAAGTTGATGTACTTAAATATTAGCAGAAATAACATTTATTTAAAATATGTTTGTATTTTCAGTTTAATATATTGCAGGAATTCTGCTGTCATATACTTTATTATTATTTTGAGAAGGCCTTTCTTTAATTAAACCCAACCAATACTTTTTGGACTTCTAACATGCCAGCTCTGGAGGGGTACATAGATGAGCAAAGCGTAGTTCTTGCCATCAAAGAAATGCATAAATATCTAAGTTTCTTAGAAAATAATTGATTCTATTGGGGGTGCGGGTCATTCATCTCCAAATTGTTTTATTTCTCTTTTTCCTGATTTTAATACAAAGTTGTAGTTTAATGGGGCTGCGGGTTTTAATCTCTGCTCTTTTACTTAAAGTGAAAGTCCTGGGTTCACCTCAGGATTAGCTGGGAAGTAAGAAATTTTACTGCTTCTTCATTCTGATGCCAAGGTTTTGGATATTTATGAAACTGTTCTCTTTAAAGACCAAGGGCACATTCATAATATCTTTTCCATTCTGAACTCTAGAAAAAGCTTTTTTTTCTGGGTAGAGTTTCTTTTTTATGGACATTTAATAGTTCTATCTGTCAGGCCAAGGAAAGGTGTGGGAATTCACTATAAAAGACTATGAATCTGGATTCTTGCACCACGTGTTTCCAGGTAACTTTCTAGTATATAAAATTATTTAAAAATAAGGCATTTTGACTTGTATTTTTACTGGCACCTTACTCCACTGAAATGAAGAGGATCTAAACATATAATGTGGTTTCTGTTATTTTGTATTTGTTTTCATTTTCCAGAGGTAAAATTAAATTTATATAATCTTCTCCTTATGTTCTATAATAAATATCTATTGCAAACCTAATCTGTGCAAGACACTCTACTAGGTGCCACAGGTGATATAAAAACAAGTAATGTGATCTATGACATCAGGAGCTTATACTCCACTATCTATAATAATAAGAGTCACATGATATTAAATGGCACTTTTCATATAAATTTCTTGGCATTTTCACTTCATCTTTACCTAAAAATACTATTAACATTTTTTAAAAACAGAAAATGAGGTAGAAAGAGTTACTACAGGATAACACATTACAGAATAGAACCCAGGAAAAATTTCTGACTCTTGATTTGATGTTTGATGTCATTAGACAAAATTATTTCAATCAACTCCAAGTTTATGTACTAATAGAAAGTAACAGTGCCATAAGACAATCCAAAGCAACTGATTGTGCTGGTTTGAAAGTATTATGTACCCCAGAAAAGCCATGTTATAATCCTGATTCAATCTTGTGGGGGTAGCCATTTCTTATCTTTCAATATTGCTGGGTGGGAGCTTTTGTATTGTTTCTATGGAGATGTGACCCACCCAATTGTGGGTGGTAACTTTTGATTAGATGGTTTCCTTGGAGATGTGTCTTCACCCATTCAAGGTAGGTTGCTTTTGGAACCCTTTAAGAGGGAACCATTTGGAAAGAGCCTGCAGAAAGGACAGAGCTGACAGAGAGAGAGCGCTGACACAGATGTTTGGAGCCCAGCAGACATCACCATGAGATGTTAAGCAAGCCAGAACCTGGAGAGAGCCAAGGGAAGCCAAGAGATGAAAACCAGCCCTGGAGAATCAAAGTGAAGAACCCCCGTAGGAACAGAGGCTGAAAGTAATGGAACCCAGGAACAAGGGACCAGCAGATGCCAGCCATGAGACTTCCCAGCTGACAGAAGTGTTCCTGACCCACTGACCTTCCTTGAGTTAAGGTATCATTCCCTGAATGCCTTAGTTTGGATATTTTTATAGGCTTATAACAGTAAACTTGCAACTTTTTAAATTCCCCTTTTTAAAAACCATGCCAGGTCTGATATATAGCATTCTGGCAGCCTGTAAACTAACACACTGATTATTCAAAAGTCATTTAATATTTGGTTTTGAAATGCAGTGTGTTTCTTTTTCTGGAGATTAACACTTCTAATTATATTTTGCTTAGGCCAGTATTAAATTATTTTGCATTCTCAGAGCATTTACTAATTGAAACTAGAGGGAAGGGAATCGAATGTGTCAAACATCTGGGGTAAACCTTCAAATTTGGATTTAAATTTAGAGCTGAGGTCAATGCATGAATAAAAAAAGATACATATATATAATATATATATACATATATATATATATATACTCAGTTTATAAATATAAGCTAAACTATACTGTATTTATTTTGGGTCTCTGGCCTAGCTTCAAATTACTATTATTGTAAAACATCATTCAATAATTTATTTGGCAAATATTTTCTGAATCCTTACTAAATGCCGGGCACTGAGGGAGAAGAAAAAACAAAGAAGGTTTCTAATTCTGATTTACAAGGAGCAGGGGAAGGCATTATAGAGGAAATAAATCACACTGAATCTTGAAGAACCAGTAAGAATCAGACAGGAAAAAGAAGGTGGGGTAAGAAGACTTCAAGCAGAAGAAAGAGTGTGTGCAAAGTCAGGATGGTGAAACAAATAATAGAGGCTTTGGGAATTACTGGTAATTCCATTTGGCAAGAGAGTGGAGGGAGCAGGCCCTGGAGAAGGCCAAGATCACATGGTAAAGAGTCCAGTGAGAGTCTGAAGTTTCTCATGGGGTTAGCTCAGATACCTCATTACGGTGCAGTGCTATAAATGGTACTATTTGCCCACACTTCTGTGTTTTCTTTTATCTTGTCTATGCTTTTTTAAGCACTTTAATTTTTTCTGCAGCATGTTTTCATTTTAAGTTTCGTGTGTCTTCTGAGCTGGAAAACTAAATACTGAAATTGATTAAGCTGTCTAAAATAAAAATAGTCTTTAAGTGATGGTATGAATAACAAATATAGAAATTCATTTCATAAGCTTTATTGAGATTGCAGCTTATCTCAGTAAATGAGATATGATTGTATATTTATTTTCGCAAGACTAAATACGAGGGACAGGAGAGAATTTGGGGGGGTCATAGAAATAGTTCATTATCCAGATTGTATGGTTCCATGGGTTGTATAATGTCAAAACTTCTAAAGTTGCACATTTTAAATATGTATAATTTATTGTATGTGAATAGTACTCCAAGGAAGCTACAGATTTCTTTTAAAAGAACCAAAATTCACTTCTGCAAAAATAAATAAATAAACCAACAAACCCATACTGTAGTTTACTTAACATTATGTGACTTAAAGTCATCGAAAAAAAATGACATTCCTACTTTTATTTTAAAGTTTTCTGAAGATCATATGAAGATGGCAAGAATCCCAAAGGGTACAGATCCCTGTAAGACCTATCACTGGCCATCAAAGCTGCTCAGAGTGATACATTTCATTTTAAGAAAGTGAGCTAAGGAGGCTGCAGGGATGTGAGGCTAGAAGTCTTGCTGCTGGTAAACAGTTAAATTTACCAACCAAAGGAAATAAAAAGTCATTAAAAGGCTCTCAGCAGGGATGAAACAAGACTATATTTTCTTTTGAATAGATTATCCTCAGCTGCAGAGCTGAGATTTGAGAGTTGGATTTGGGAGGCTGTGTCAGGAGGCTAGTTTAGCTGTCCAGGTGGAAGATAATGAGGGCCAGAATGAAGGAACTAGAATGGAATAGAGGGAATAGGGTTGAAACATCGCTATTTTTAAAAAAATAATTGATTCTGTTGTGCATCAGCTTGAAAATCCCTCTGCAAGAAAAAGACTGATAGCAGCAGATGCAGTTCACCTGTGGGGAAAGACCCAAAGAAGTAAAAGCAAAGGGGAAACCTGAGAGAGCCTACCAGGCCACTAGCAAAAGACAAGCGCCTGAGGCACACTTGTGACTGTCTTTCTGGACCATTTCCCCCTTTTTAAGCTGCAGTTCTTGACCCTACCTGAGACTATGACCCACCTGACATTTAGAACAAGGAAGAAGTTGATGAGCTACTACCACCAGTTTTGGATTTGAGTGTTATTTTCCTGAGAATTTAAACAGTGGATGTGATAAGTGCTAGGCTTCCCTAGAGCTCCCATTCCAAGACACACATTTCGCCAACTTTATTTATCTTTCTTCTAAAATCTACCGAGTATTTCTTCTCTCTCTTTCACTATCAAGCTTCTTAAAAGAGGAGTCTACACTTCCTCAGCCCCCGTGCACTTCTCAGCTACCAGAATAAGGATTTGACCTCACCTAGCATTCAGGTTCTACCTGCTGTCTGAGCAGGTTAATCAGTCTTATAGTTACAACAATAAACAAGTGTTTCTCTAGTCTTTCTCTCTCCTCCTGACCCTGTTCCTGAAGCTAACTGGTAGACATTCTCTACTGCCCACTGAATTTCTCAGTTTATATATCCTGCAGATGTTTTAAATTGACCATTATTGTTTCAAATCACCAAATCCCATATTTTTAACCTCACTTCTGCTTTTCTACCTTTGTCCCTTCATCTTGGTTAATGACATCTAGTGGGTCACCCAAGCTAGACACTTTGGAGTCATTTCTTACTCTTTTCTTCCTTCCCAGTTTCTATTCCCAGAATGTCAATAAATGGTTCCTAAACTGACGAAGAGCTTGGCAGAGTGTAGTTTTAGTAAACGACTGAGAAAGCTGGTAAACACAGAGTCTGAGTGGGGCTGGGCATAATGACAAAGCTGAAGAAGTATAGTTACCCATCCTGTATAAGGTAGTACTTCAGGATCTCGTCAATCTTGGACGTGGGGGTGGCAAAGCAGCTCTCCACCAGGCTCTCAAGCCCATTCACGTGAACCAGGGGCTCAATGCCAAAGTAGAGGGAATCGTGAAGCTTGAGGATGGGCAAAGCCTCCCGGTAAGGCTCTTCAAACTCATTGTCCTTGAAGATCTCCAGAGCGAAAGGGAAGATTCCATGGCTGCGGCTCATGATTTCCAGTGGGGTGCTGCGCAGGTTGGGAACGTATCCTTCAGAGATGGTGTACAGGCGGGGAAACTCACAGGCCACCGGGATCAGCAGTTTGCTGGTTCTGATGATGACATCGCCGCTGCTTCCTGGGGTCTGCTTGGGGAGTCCAGTCACAAGATTGCTTGCCACGATCTTGTCATTCACCACCTTAGCCAGGCCAGAGTGAGGACAGGAAAGAGATTTTACGTTTATTTGCTCAGAGGGATTTTTTTTCCTCTTACCTTGATATTCTCTAAACTCCTGTTTACATCAAAACACATTAGAGGTTGGGTTGCCTAAGCCTGGGGCCTTGTTTCATTGCTTCTCCTTTAGTTAGCAACACATTCTGACTGTTGGGAGTTTTACACACTACTTCATGGTCAACCCACACATTATAAAATCCAACCTATGCAGAATCAGCAAAATTCCAAGCTCTGGTATTTTAGAAAAGAACAGCTTCCACATATTATTTTTTCAGGAATCCTAGAGCCAGTGATCATGCTGCAGCGTGACCTTGTACTGAATTCATCCATATGCAAAACTTTAACCATCACATTAATGTGGATGACTGTCAATTCTTTATTGCCAGCCTTTTCCATTCATGCATCAGAAAATGAGGCGATGTTATTATGGGGGCCATTTGGTTATTCACAGTACAATAAATACAACTTGTCTAAAGTGGGGCCACCTTCTCCTGAAACATCTGTTCTCAAGTTTAATTAGTCCTCTGTTCTTCACTTAGTAGGATTCAGTAAATAAATATCTGTTTAATCAAATGACTGCATTCAAGTGACCACTAAACTCATCTCTTGCATGCTAGTTCCTTTTCTCTATCCATCTTGCTTTATTACAACAGTCCCTGCTTAACCCCATTTCTGTGGGATAAAGCTCACCTCAACATCATGGGTGGACCTCTGGAAGCATAGTCTACCCCCGTCTATTTTTCCAGTTTCACTTTCCAGTATAAATCCCCTGCCAGTGAGGCTGAGCCATAAGCATTCCCATGTCTGAGACTTTCCTCATTTGTTTCCTTCCTGAAATGCCCTTTCTTTTCTTTTCACCAGGGAAAGCCACACACAAACCTTCAAGCCTAATTCAATTCCCACCCCCTCCCGTTTTTTTTTTTTTTTTTTTTACTTCTTCAGTGTTTGTCCTTTTATTGGATTCCTATAGCATCTGTCATCTGTCACTGTTTGTCCCTTATGTTTTGTATGTTGTCATCTTACTGCTATTGAGTAATTTCCTAAAAGGAGGGAATCTTATTTCACAAATTGCTCAGACTTTTCAGCACAGGCTATGCACATGTTTTTGGATGAAAATGTAAAATTTTTACTGCAACCTGGTTCAATACTTCAACTCAGTTGCAATATCATAAATATCATCTCTTTTAGTCACTGTTCTTCAGGTAAGTGTAAAATAAATTTTCAGAGGGGATGCAACAGGCCTTTTGTAACACTGGCACTGATGTACTCAGGCAAATGTCAGCATGTATTAAAGAGATTGGGCTATGTGAGAGCTGGAAAAAGCAGAATCCTTCTGAACTCCCTGTCTTGATGGTGCCAGGACCATGGCAGATGCCCGCTAGCATGCCTGTTGGAATGAAAGGCGTAAGTTGTTTTGTGCTCACTTCATTTATGTGGAAATATGTCATCTAAGGCACAAGCCACCCTCCTCTCTGCCAACTACCTCCCAAATAATGGGTTTGTGGTCATTCCCCAAGTGTCCTCCAGGAGGAACGTACATCCACCACCGTGCCACATGTCTTGAGGGAGAAGAGGAGGTTGACGTGGGTGCCGTTGGACACGCCTCGGCAGGAGGTGTTGGTTAGGAAGAGCTCCAGGCCACCAACCAGGTCCCTGGGGATGTTCACTTCAATGGCGTTCGACTTGCACAGCACAGGGACTGCAGCAAAAGGGGGTGGGGGGACACTGTTAGAACCAGGAAGCCTGGATTGGGAGAAAGGGTGAGGAAGTCTTCTACAAGAAATGCTATTACCTACCTTTTTGATTTATCCTCAGGGAAATCCATGCAGTTCAAAATAATTCAGCAATTAAAACCAGGACTTCTAATTCCCAAGATTGTGGGCAAATAATGTTCCTCAAATATATTGTTCCATGAATTAGGAAATAGTGTATTCAACTTCAAACTCAACAAACATTATTTCAAAGCTGTGGCTAGCCTAACTTCATGAACTGAAAACATATAAAGGCTTTACTTTTTTTCACAAATGCAATTTATTGGCAATATAGAAAAAGTACTGCTTTGATATAGGCTTAAACTGTATAACAGTACTGCTTTCACTTTACAGTTAATTATTGCCCCATAAAGCAGAGGTAATAAAAAACAATTTTAGTGCACTTGCGGAAGGGTTCCAAATTGTGGTTGCTCAGTAAACTGTAAACTTAGGTTATAAATTCCAGTTTATCTTAACATTAAAAAAGAATCCTCTTCCTTACTGTGCCTGTTTGCTTCTTCAGATTCTGCAAAACTCCAAAAGGAATACCTGTGGGTACTGTCAGAGTTCAATACATGAGAAACTTGCATAACAATGATGCAGTATAAGGAAATCAAAGATAGGTGCTCATGAAATGTTTGCTGGTTGGATGAATTAATATGTTGGACATCAAGAACTAAATTCCCAGGAAATAGTTCTCAGAGGACTACTGATACTTATTGTAGGAAGAAGAATCTATTCCTTAGGGCTTTCAATTTAGTTTCCCAGCCCAATTATCTGTTAGAAAAGAAAAGACATTGATGTTTTCTACTTCCATATTGAATATTAGTTTTACAACTAATAATGGAAGTTAGAGAAAAATCAAGGGTATAAAGCAAAGGGAAATTAGCTTTGGGCAATTTTTTCTTAAAGATTTTCCCGTTTGAACGATTCCAGAGGAATGATTCAGGGATTCATAGGCTCACAGAGCTGGTGTTCTCAAAGATGAAATTCTTGATGCACTTGGTGAGGAAGATAAAGATACCCAGGGGAGAAGGAAGCTTAAATGAGAGCAGAAGCTAGCCTGTTCAGGTACTACCTTGGCATGTGTGGCTATCTTCAGACAGCACCAATCCCCGGGGACATTCGCACTGATAGCCCCTCTTGGTTGCCAAGCAAGAATGGCTGCAGCCACCATTGTTATTGTGGCATCCTTCAATGTCTGTGGTAGAAACCAAAAGAAAAGTGAATCGTCTTGCAACCTTCTTTTCCAAGAGTTCTGGTTCCTAGGAGAGTACTTTGCATCAGGGATTATACAGTACTTGACTCATCTTGATATCCCAGGGACCCAGGCCAGGGACTGAGATAGGGAGGTAAGCCCACAGAAAAGACCTATTCAATGTTACAGCTATAAAAAGCAATCTTACAACATCCAAGAAACTCTACTCACCAATAGCTTATCTATTTTCTTTCTTGAGGAACCAAACAAAAACAATCCACTTAAAAGAGGGCTTTTTGCTGAAATTTGGTGAGAGTAACTCAGTTCTCATGATGCTTTCTAAAAAAACTTTTTATTTTGAAATAATTTAAAACTTACAGAACAGCAAAAATAATACTGAACTCATACAGAGAACTCCAACATACCCTTCACACAGATATGCAGATCCACCAAGTTTTAACACTTTGCCGTATTAGCCATATCATTCTTTCCATCCATCCATCCATCCATCCACCCACCCCCCCATCTATCTGTCCATCCATTTGCTTATCTGTCATCTGAACATTTGAGAGGAGGTTGTATACATCATGCTCCTTAAACAGTTAATACTTCCAGGTATATCTAGCAATACTTGTTAAAACTTTTCCCTAGATAGGTGAGGTACATTTAAGATATAATTTGCATAAGAAGATATCAAAAGCCACTTTTAATTCAACTTCTCAACCTCTTCTTGACTGCATTTCTTAGACTTGTCCTTGTGTTCGATGATCTTAATGGTTTTGAGGATTGCTGGTCATGCATTTTGTAGAGTGTTCCTCAATATAGGTTTGCTGATGTTTTTCTTATGGTTATACTAGGGTTATGAGTTTTTGAGAGGAAGACTCAAAAATCACTTCTTAATTGCTATAACATTTGACCTATCCCTTTGAAATTTTATAGAGCATTACTGATGTAAAAAGGATTGACAGAATATAAATTCACCTGGACAGGGTAGATGGATCAGAGTTATTGGCAATTGTTTGGGTCATCTGCCCCTCTCCTTGAATCTCTAGGAACAAGCGTACTAGAAACAGAATATTTTGTACCAACATCTCATTGTAAAGATGGGGACTGGACAATGTACAAAGAGAATTTATTCCACAGAGTTCTTGGTAACATTCCTTTTATGAGGCAATTTTTTTAAGTTTCTTTTTTTTAATTTTGTATTTTCAAAAAGATACTTGGTCAAATGCATAAAGAAAAAATATTCAATTGAAAACTGAAGAAACTATCACGTGACTTCAAACTTAGCAAAGAAAAAATAATGATCTTTGTGGGCTCTGGACATTATCTTCTAGGTCAGGGGTCATCTTACTTGGACCTGCAACATGCTTTATAAATAAAGTTTTCCTGACCCACAGGCCCACCCATTCTAGTCTATCTGTTGTCTATTCTATTTCTATGGCTGCTTTTGCTCTGTAAAGGCAAAGAGGAGTTGTTCGGACTGAGACTGTATGATCCATAAAGCCTAAAATATTTATGTCTTGGCTTTGCAAAAAAGTTTGCCAACCCCTATTCTAGGGGAAGATAATGGAAAGAACTGATTTCAAATCATCTAAAATTCTCAAGGAAAGATACAAGCTGATTTTTAGCTATAGCCATAACTCTCTCTGTGCAAGAACAGTGACAAATATTACTTTTTTGGAACATCAGTAAATTAACTTGGGATAAACCTATTTTTATGCAATGAAGAGAAAGAATAAACTTGCAATGAATTTATCTTTGCAAAAGTTAAAAGAGATTAGGGCATGTATACTTCTATATGATAAAAGCACTCCTAAAGTTTTTTGAAACAGCTGAAAAGTATATATAACAATGTAGAAGAAAGTATAAAAATAAGCTATGAGATGTTAAAAATCAGCAATAGAAATTTTTCTTTAAAATAACCCTTTTAAAGTCACTAAATTTCACTGAATCTCAATTTAAATATTTGTAAACTATTTGTAAAATGAAGGGGTTGGACTAACTGTTCACACAGAATATTTCCAACTCTAAAAATGCAAAGTACAAAATAAATAGAAATTTTAAATTGGTATAAAGGATTTAAGTCTCTTAGAAGGATATACCGAAATGCTTGGAATGGATATAACTGGCCAGTGGGATTATGGTCATTTTAGTTATTTTCCTTTTACTTGTTATATATTCCTTCTGTGAACATAATGCCTTTGTAATAAAACAAAACAAAACAAGTTACCTAAAAATAAAAGAGCAGTTTATTTTTTAAAAAAAGATAAAACTATCTAACAACCTTGCTAAAGAAAAAAACGTCTGGACTATCAAGAAAATTTAAGGATTATAAATAGAAATTCCAATCCTGAAGTGCAACTCATACAATTTTTATCTTCTCTAAAATATTTTCCAGCTATAATGACTAAGTTTTAAGATTATATGAGAATTAACAGTAACATTTCCAATAAAGTGCTCATCAATAATTACAAATGTTCTTCATGGGACATTTCATTAATATTTAAATATGAAAGATTATTATTTAAAATAAGATTTAAGGGGGAGTCAAGACTACCTTTGTTCAACTAAATTAAAAAACAGTTTAGACTTGTTATAAGGAGTAGCAGTTTAATATTCTGGTTAATGGTCCCTTAAGCTTTGCTGCACAGAATAAAATGTGGGCACTCGCCATAATTTTTCCTCTTGGGGTACTATTTTATCATTTTGAATATAAAATAAAGTGAACTCTTTTAAGTAATACTGCAGCTCTATTATGCCACAAATTCAGTTTTCACATGGGACAAATTATATGTCCTCTGAAATAAAAATGATTAAGACATTTCTCTCTTCCTATAATCTTCCTATAATTTCCATTTCTAATTTTATTATGTACTCATATAAAATGTATACAGCATTTCTGCTATCAAAATAGACTATTTTAGTCACCTCCAATAAATGTACTAATTTCCAGTAAATGCAAAGCACAGAGGCAAGAAAATGGTTTCATGAAACCAGTGTTTCCCAAACTTTCAAGATGGTAAGAATCATCTATGGAACTTATCAAAAACACTGATTCCAAGGCCCCATCCCAGCCCCAATGAACCAGAATCTCCAGGAGAGAAGCCAGGGAAGACTAGCTTTAAAAGCTCCCCAGGTGATTCTAGCTATCAGGGAAGCTGGAAGACACACTGCCGTCAACCATTTGTTATGCTTCTGGTGTAGATGACCTCACTCCTTTAGGTGGGCTCCTTGGAAAAGCAGCAGAGGCGTCACCTAGAAACTATTTAGAAATGCAGTATCTCTACCACTGCCAGACCTACCAAATCAGAATCTGAGACACAGAACATCCTATTTTTATTGTCCAAATAAAAATGTAGCCCTTTGCCTCTAGCAAGATGCAATAATTTCCTCCTGTTAATTTTTGGAGACAAGACTCAGCACTCAGTCGGCAAAATGAGCGTCCTCAGGGGCTTGAATCCCTTCTTACCCATTCTCACCTTCACAGGTTTTACCATCACTTCTCAGCACACGGCCAACCCCACACTCACAGCGATATGAGTTTTTTAGGTTTACACAGATCTCACTGCAGCCACCGTTGTTTTGCTCACACTCATTTTCATCTGTAGAATAGAAAACACACCATTTACCTACTGTTGAGTGACTATTTTTTTCATAAGCCAGTTAGCATAAATCTTCATCTTTTCAGAACATATTGATACTTTCTGTAACCCAACTACTGCACAGTGACCCTGTACGATCATTTCTATAACCTCTGCTCCTCAACCGAGCTATTTATTCATCTGCCCTCTGCTGGGGTGTGAAGAACCTAACTGTTCTCCAATTCCTTCCTCCAAAGGGCAAGTCTGGGGAAATAACATTCTTTTGTGTCCTGAATATACTTATTTGTTTGTATTGATGAATCTCACTTTCTCCAATGAGCTACTGAAAAGTTGCTAAATAAATATAAACATATAAATCAAATGTGTTTTAAATGCATTAAAGAAGCCTCCATTGAGGAAGGAAACAGCTGGTAAATGTATTTGTGAAGCAGTCTTCCGGTATAAAAAACGGTCAATTGCCCTCAAAATCTACTTTAAAAATTAGAATAATCTCACATTGTACTTAAGCAGTGACTAAATTTTTTGATGAAATATATGGAATCTTGCCACAAAAAATGCACAGTTGGCGACAAAGGGGCCTGAACTATGTAGAAACCCTTCCTTCGATAAACAAAAAAAGCTTGTGCGCTAACTTTGTCATGGCCCTCAGGAATACCTGATGTGGATGTCGGATGTAAGCCAGGAACTGGGGTTTAAACACCCATGAGATGAGAGGAGCCATGGCCTTGGGCCCAGGAGAGAAGGTGAGCTGAACTGAAACCTCTGCTTAAGTCCAGGATCCTGGAAAAGGTATCCTCCTAGTGACATGGGGAGTAGAACAATTGCCCACAGGCCCATGGAAGTAATCAGGAAGTTCACTGCATGAGTCTCCAAGACAGAGAGAAGGCGTCACAGGAAATCAAAACTTGGCCAAGTCAGGGCCCTGACATGGCTGAAGTATGAATTTATACTTCCCCACACAGCATGGAAATGCTGAACTTGAGGAATCGATGTAAAATTTGCCCTGGACTAGATGATGCCTGACAAGCTTTTGAAAAACTGCTCTGAATAAAAACTCAGGTGAAACAATTACCATTGATGAGGATTTGCCATAAAACACCACACATGAGAAAATGATCCACTATGAGAAAGAGTTGTTAAAGGTGACAGATAGGAACCTTTGTACCCTAAAACTGGATATGACAGAATAATCCAGAAAAATTCCTAACAAAAGGATTTTTTTAATCACTAAATAAAACAAAGAAAGAAAAGAAACCAAAATGAAAGAAGTATGTACAAAGAGGTAGAATTGAGGACAAAAATTATAGAACTTGTATAGAACTTCAACAAAATACAGTTGAAGACATTAGAAAATCAAGGCTTCTTCTTCCCCCTCCCTCACTGTGCTTCCCCTTCGCTCAAATGGGTGCCGGGGCACCAGCAGCCTCCCTGAACGAGGAGAGAGCCACGCCCGAGGGAACCGGAAGTTCACTTAGAGGCCTTCAGACTGCTCCAGGGCTGCTTATCTTGGGACTGTGTATGTGTGTGTGTGTGTGTGTGTGTGTGTGTGTGTGTGTGTGTGTGTGTGTGTGTGTGTGTGTGTGTGTGTGTGTGTGTGTGTGTGTGTGTGTGTGTGAGAGAGAGAGAGAGAGAGAGAGAGAGAGAGAGATTGAGAGAGAGAAAGAGAGAGAGAACTACTTATTTAAGCAGAACACATACAATTCAACAACCATGGATTTCCTACAATAATCTCACTCTCCTTTCTCAGGGAAGCCAAAATTGCATTAGTGAAACTGTAGGAGTGTGTCCTTAGATAATTTTAGACCAGTGCTGCCCAATAAAAATATACAGCAAGCTGCCTATGGTATTTGCAGCCTAACTTATATACTCTACGTCTACACAATTCTACCATTATGTGTATACCTTGGAGAAAATCAAATCCATCCAGTAAACTATTATTTTTAATGTTTATTATAAGAACACAAAGCAATGCTACATATTGCTGTGGGTACATATAAAAATGATAAAAGCATAAAAACATGGACCAGAAGGACAAACACACACTACTTTAAGGCAGTGATTGCTCTTGGAGGATAAGAGAGGAAAAATGGTACAGAGTGAGATGACTTTACTTGCATCTGTAAGATTTTATTTCTGGAAAAAACAAAACTGAAACAAAATTTAACTATAGTTAAATCTGGATGCATGTATGTCTGCTTTATTACTTTCCTCTCTGAAAAAAATATATAAAATAATTAAAATATGTTCCGTTTAAATAAAAGCTAAAAGGAGATTAACACATGCAAATAGACACAACATTTCACTATAATTTTAGGGGATTCATGAACTCCCTATAATCCACACACCCCAGTAGGAGCTTGGACCTTTTCCCTACGTGCTGTTAGGCAAAGATCTCCAAGACAAATTGTTCAGCAGTAGATTTGTAGAGAGTGTATAGTATGCTCCTTTTGGTGTAAAAAAGGGTGATGAACATACATATTTGTATTTTCATATCTTCATGAAGAAGCTCTGGAAACATATGTAAGAAAATAATATAAGCTTACTTGGGAGACAATTGAGGGAGCAAGTTTTGAGTAAATTGGGGGAAGAGAACTAGAGCTTTCACAGTATACCGTCTCATGTTGTTTGATTTTAGAATTGTTTGCATATATAACCTATTAAAAGTTATTAAAACAAAAACAAAGAAATGAGCAATCAACTCTTGGCTTAAAATGAAGACAAATATTTCCCAACAGATTCTGGACGGGGATGGGTAGGGGGAGAGGGGGCGGGTGAACTCCCAGGACCCACCCCTCGCTTACCGCAAAATTTTTATCATTATGTTTTTATCATTTTCAAAAGGACTATGCAAGCCCCCTAGTGCTGTTAAAGGTATGGTGGATGGGGAGTGGGGGTGGGGGTGTATATTTAGAAGCTGAGATGGAAAAAAAAGCTTTTCTAAAATAACAAGCCTTTTAGGGGGAAGAGAGAAATGAGACAAAATAAAGTGTCAATGGCTGAGATATTTGAAACAGAGTCGAGAGGTTATCCTGGAGATTATTCTTAAGCATTATATAGTTTATATAATAGTTTTTTTTTAGTTTATGGTGTATTAGAGTGGCTAGAGGGAAGTACCTGAAACTGGAGAGCTGTTCTCTAGTAGCCTTGTTTCTTGAAGATGATTGTATAATGATATAATGCTTACAATGTGACTGTGATTGTGAAAACCTTGTGTCTGAAATTCCCTTTATCTAGGGCATGGACAGATGAGTAAAAAATATGAATAAAAAAAAAAAAAACAAGCCTTTTATACCCCTTTTCACTCGAATCCCCTATCCCATCCTGACCTTATTACTGTTTTTCTTTGAGAAGGGGGGACCAGTCCTTCTCTTTCTTGGCATACCTGTTTTAAATCTGAGTTTGATTACCAAAAAAACACTTCAGAACATTAAAGAGAAAGAGAGATGATCTTCAATCTTCGTTTTTTCTACTCTGCTTCTTTCTACTTATGGACAACAGAACACATATATAATCCTAAAACCCTGGATTTCCTACAAATAATCCAACTACCCTTTCTTGCTACTCAGGGATGCCAAAATTATATTAGTGAAGGTGTAGGAGTATGTTCTTAGATAATTTTAGACCAGTGCTGTCCAACAAAAATATAAAGCTAGTTGCATATGTAATTTAAAATTTTCTAGTAGCAACATCAAAAAATATAAAAGAGAAAGAGGTAAAATTAATGTTAATAACATATTTTATTTGACCCAATACATCCAAAGTATTTTAATTTTAATATAGAATAGTATTAAAAATTATTAGTGAGAGCGCAAGAGCAGGTAACAGTGACTCAGTGGCAGAGTTCTTGCCTGCCATGCCAAAGAGACCCAGGTTCGATTCCCAGTGCCTGCCCATGCAAAATATATATATATATATCAAAAAAAATTATTAGCGAGATATTTTCCAATCCTTTTTTGTACTAGACTTTAAAATCTGATGTTTATTTTACACTTATAGCACATCTTAATCAGGATGGTAAATTTTCATTAGGAACACTTGATCTGTATTTAAAGCAAAAAAAAATTATAGTTAGTATGGTGGCTTAGAGTTATGTACCCCAGAAAAACATGTTCTTAATCTTAGTTCATTCCCCTGGATATGAACCCTTTGTAAAGAGGAACTTTTGATGAGATTACATCAGTTAAGGTGTGGCCCTATAATCAATATGGGTCTTAATCCTATTGCTGGAGGCTTATAGAGGGGGCCACAGAGAGGGAAATTGGACACAGAGAGAGAAGTTACAGGGAGCAGTCAGAAGCTGGAAGTCAATGGAACCCAGAAGAGAAAGGAGAAGATGTGGCCATATGCATTGCCATGTGATGGAAAAACCAAGGAGCCCTAAAGATTGCTGGCCAACCAGAAGATACTGACCCCTAAGAGGAAGCAAACTTTCTAGCCTCTGAAACACTGAGCCAATAAATATTCATCGTTAGGCCAACCCATTGTACGGTATTTGTCTTAGCAGCTGGGAAACTGAAAGAGTTACTCAAGTTATCGCAAATGTTTTTGGTTTTCCAATGACCGAACTGAATATCAGCTATTACATTTAAATTGATAAAAATTCAGTTTTTCAGTCACACTAGTCACATTTCAAGAATTGTATAACCACATGTGGCGGATGGCTACTATATTAGAATCCTGATCACTCTAGAATTTGGCTTGTTGGTTAGTCATGAAACAAAAAAGCAGACTCCACCCGAAGTGTTCAAAGTCATGCACTAGAAGAAAATGATGGTGCTCTGAGGCAAGGAGCGTTTCTGATTTACCCCTTTGATCTTAATAGTTTGTTTCTATGACACAATGAGTTTCTTACCAAAGCATGTTTGTCTGTCAGGGCCTAGCACGGTTCCTGGGGAGCACATGCACTCACTGGTGTCCAAGCAGCTGCCCTGGCAGTCTTCATCACAGATGTCATAAAAGTCTGCAGAAGGATAAAGATCACCACTCGCTAGGGCAAGGACCAGCAGACACTCTCACTCATTAGAAAACTTCATTAGTTCTATCAGGGAATAAGAGCTGCTAGCCAACATCAAGGGAATTCACACTGTTTGGGTTTTACATAATCCAGGAGCATCTTTTGTCATTTGGATTAATGGTTCCCAACTTGGTTCCATAGACCTTCAGGTGGACTTGCTGCAAATCTAAAACCTCACCACATGCAGGCAATAGACTATATAAACACTAGGTCCCATTCTTCTATGTACACTATTTACAGGTTTTGATGGGACTAATATTACAGAAATTGATTTTTTAAATATTACTGATCTCAGGTAGCTTCTTATTACATTAAAAAACACTAATGATGCTAAGCACAATGTTACGATGTACATGACTTTTATATAATATGTATATCTTAAAGAGGGGTCTTCCACATTCAAGAAGGTTGGCAATCCACTATTTAGAAAACCTAAACCTACACTTGACTCTTGTTTTGTTTGACTAGAATAAAGGAAAAATACATTGATCAAAGTCATAGTTTCTTTCTTTTTCTATTTTTTCAGGAATTTTTCAGAAATCTAAAAACAGACCTCAGAAATTACAAACAGGAGGTATCTGTGGCCCCAGCAATATTACTCTAGATCCTGAGATAATACCACCACCAATAACTGAATTTCATGTGGCATTTTTCCTTTCTGCCCAATCTGTGGTCTTGGGGAGAGAGGAGACAGAACACAGGGCAGGTACTCACGACCACAGTAGACATGAAAGCAGACACTGGGCTTAGTCAGACGATACACATAATAGCCTCCAGGGCAAGCCTTGACCTCCACTGTGGTATTCCAGAGGCAGCAGTTCCCATTGAAGCTCGCACAGGCCTGGCGTTGCACAATGCCATCACCTTCTAGGGGGTGGCTGCCATTGAGCCAGACTGGTGCATGGGTTCCACAGTGGTTTTCTGGTATGCAGAAGGTTGGCATGGCATCTCCTGCCATGCCAGTGAAGCGATACCACTCCCCGTCCACATGATTGTCACATACTGGTGGACCTTGGGACTCATCGAACTGGTGGTCAGTGTTCCTCCAATGCTCATTCAAACTGATGTATGCAGAACAAGGATCTAGGGCTGGGAAGGAAAAGGACACCTAAGAGGAACCTCGTGATATCAAACTACAGTGGTAACAGCTGGAGTTCATCTTCTTGGTCTTGCATTTTGTCTTTTTGGGGGCTCAAGAAAGAAATGATAAATGATCTAAAGTCCCCCAAAGCAGTCACTTAAGTTACTTCAAGTTGACTTAAATGTGTTTCATAGATGACTTTTACAAAGTTATTTTGAGCCTATTTAAAGTTTAATGTTAGCATTGGACTGAACGTTTTATTCAGAGTGATCATTTGATAGAACTACAGTTGTTCAGACCAAGGAAGATTAGGATTATAATCTTCTGAATTCTGCACACGGCACATATTTAGAGTGTTGTGTTCATACACAATACTCTATGGAAAGCAATAGACAAACCTGATGTCCAGAGAAAGCTGAGAAAACTTAGAATGGGGCCTAAAAATTATTTACTGAGGAGGAAGCTGTGAACTGTAGTCTGGAAAAGAGAATATGAAAGAATATGCATATCAGTTTTCAAAAATCTGGAACAGGCTCTTGGAAGAGAATTTAGACATCCTGTTGTGAGGAGAAATAGTTATGGGCAAGCATATTGCAGTTCAGCTATCCAGTATTGGGAGAAACTACATTCCAATTTGGTAAGCACCCTGTCTTTGGAGATGTCAAAAAAAGACTGAGATGGCCATTTATAAGGGAGATTATAGATGGATTTTTGCTTTAGTAGGAAGTTAGACTTGATAATGAACATGTAAATCACATTCCACTGAAAAGGAAGAGGCCTGGGATACATACCACTTGCTCTGAAAAACACTGGCAAATAGTTACCAAAGATAACCTCAAAGTCAGTTTTGGTATGCATTTCACCAGCTTATTAAAAAATATCATGAACTTTGTGTGTTCATAATTAGCCATATTATGATTATCCTAGGTATAATAGAACAAAAATTTTCAAGGATGCATTTTTAGCATATAAATTACACAGACAAATATCTCATCAAAACATTTTAATGCCTAAAGACACCAATATAGCTAATATTCTCACTGCTTCCCTCAATTTCAGGGAAATGTGGAATTAATTTAGGTAAACTGCCCTTATGAAAAAGCTGTGAAACCAAGAAATTCTAGAGAGGAGCACTGGTTAGAGAATACTATCTGTCTGAAAGTAAGTAACGTTGCAGGTAGGGAATCCACAGTAGGGCTGACATTTTGTGGGCAGGGAATTCAGTATTAGCAAATACTGCACAAGAAATATGGATAGACCATGGTCATAAAATTGGAATTTTCCAGAAATTATTTTGGATTTTCCCGGTCCACATTTCAAACTCAAGTTTACTCTTTAAACTATAGTCACATGTAGTGGCGGGTATAGTCTAGCGTTAATGGACCCAACAGGAATACAAATTAGGGACAGGAGATATGTAGGATATCACAGTCTCAGAAATAAGGCACTGCCAGAGTTACAGATTGTAGGAGCAACCCCCTTATTTCTTTAAAATGTTCTTGAGGTATCTCAATGGAGCACTAGTCTATATTTTGATAACACTTGAGGAGAGGGGATATTCTCACACTAGACCCTTTCCCCTTTCTTTTTTTTTTTTTTTTTTTTTTTTCACATGGGCAGGCACTGGGAATCGAACCCAGGTCCTCTCCGGGTCCTCTGGCATGGCAGGCAAGCGTTCTTGCCTGCTGAGCCACTGTGGCCTGCCCCTCTTTCCCCTTTCCCCTTTCAGAAGGGAAATTTATTCCCTCTCACAGTTGTGACCTTTTTACGAAGTGAGGTTTTTCAAGGCAATTTCACAGATGATTATAAAATTCATAGAAATATTTGGTTCATCTCCCTGACTCTAATTTTATAGGAAATGGTTAGCTACTCAACGTTTAATAGCTTCTACAGAAGTCCTTAATCCTCTCTCAATAAGTACTTCATGATTTATAAAATTCTTCCTTAAATTTCACTGTCCTTTCTTATGCCATTTGCTAAAAAGTCACTTCCTCTCCTGTTGTAGGTGAGATACGGTGTAAATGGGAAATTTACCCACCATCTTCTGTAAAATAAATAAATAATGATATGTATTTTTAAAAGTTAACCACCAAATATTTTCTTTTCTAACATTAAATGTTTACCCCACCCCACCCCCTTTTAAAAAGGCAGTAACTCAATCCTTTTATAATCTGGCCACTCATCATAAATTCTGTTTTGAGTTTCTCAGTGTGGAGACTGAAATTTGGAATTGTGCATATTGCAGCTTCAATTGCTGATATATACTCCCCCAATAAGAGGGCTTCAAATAGAACATCCCCGTGAGTTCCTTTCAAAGTTCAGGCTGGGGAGGCTGGAGCCTGCCAGAGAGCTTCTCAGCAGGTTTTCTAGGTTGAGTCCCTGCCAGCTGCCCTGGCTGCCTCCACCTTCCCTCCAGCTCTCCTTACCCTGGCCTCCTTCTTCCTCCTTTCTTCTCCCCTCCCTTCCCTTTTTCTGGGCAAGTGTCCACCTTTTGACCCCAGCCCCGAATCCCACCCGCCTTTTTCTTGCTTATGGCATTAAGCCAAACATCCTAGAATGGCTGCAAAAAGGGAGGTGGAAAGTGTATGGGAGAATACTGGAGGTATTAGAGGGAAAGTAAGCAAGGAATGAGAGTGAGGCAAAAAGGGAGTGGAAGTTGAGGGGAGGCCACCTTTTCACTCTTGGTTACTTATTAGAGGCAGATATCGGATGATTAATGAAAGTTAGCTCAAGCTTATTCAATGTGTACCCTTAAAAGTGCTACAGCTAGGTCCAAGTTACTTGAAGAAACAAATCAATAGTTGAGCTGCTCACTGCCAAGATGCTTCTCTCCCCCCAACCCACCTCTTCAATTAGAACTGAAAATTCTATTGGAAAACTAGAGAAATTTGTTAGTAACTGGAAACTCTTCTTTGCATTAGCTAGTTTCGTGCCAACCCTGACACGTTTAAGACAGTTTAAGATTCACTTGGTCTATGGAGGTCCTATTTTCAGATGTCATGACTAAGAAGTGTCGTTTCTCCAGACCTGTACATTTCATAGGGATATAGCTTTCAGTCCCTTGCATTCATAAGAAAAATCTCTACTTTCTCCCTCTCTCTCTTTCTCTCTCTCTATATATACATTTGCTCTTAAAATTTGTTAGAATTCCTTTTTTAAAAAATAACATAAAAACATTCTTAACATATAAACATTCCATACATGGTGTACAATCAATGGCTCACAATATCATCGCATAGTTGTGTAGAATTCCTTTTACACACACTCCAAGAAATATTAAGCTCATGGAAAGCTGTGGAATATGGCAGATCTGTGGCCATTTTGGATGCCCAGGCAAGAAGCTAAATGAAATGTAACAGATATTCTCTGAAAACATGTCTTCATAGCTTATCAGTGACTTTTCTTACACTATCCTATGACCAGTATTTAAGGTACTAGAATCTGGCTCTCAATCATCTGTACTCAACAGCACATTCCAACAACAAAAAGTACATTGTGCTAAATACTTTACACAAGACTCACCCATTGGTGACCCAGGTGTGATCATCATGGAAAGACAGGTGAGAAGCAGGAATTGTAGCATTCTTCTGGAACAACCAGCAGAGACAGAGTGGAAAATCCTCCTACTGGTTTTGCTTTGTCCCTTTCTTTTTCAAGCACATTTAGAAAAAGGTCTCTAGGCATTTATGAAGAAAGACTTCATCAGCACTGGTAGGGGCTTTATCAGAGGAAGAGGATGAGTGGGATAAGGTGTCCACTGCTCTGGCCTTGACCCCAGATAGAAGCACTACTTTACACTGTCAACAGGGTTATTTTATTGATATTTTTTCTTTAGGAAAAAAGCCCCACAATTCCTCATCCTCCTATTGTTTTCTCTCAAGAATTCCCTGCAATGAATGATACCGCCACTATCTTATCCAGAAGGGAACTCTAAATGAAGGACATCCCCTCAAGTCGAAATCTTGTTTCATGATTTTTTTCTAGGGGTTGACTTCATAATGTTGCAACTATAACTTTGGGCACTAAATAAAGATAGGATAAAGTTGTGTGATGGAAACAATAGCACAAAAAAATAGTAGTAAGGACAGGTGTGAGATGGGGTCCATATTCTTAGCATGGTCTCCTGATCTCAAAACTTTCTGCAAAAACAAGGCTTAAGCCCTATTTTTCACCAATTCAAGCAGTAATGCCTGTATTTTATGGTGCTTTTCTTTTTGAAAATTAAAAATGTCTTAGTGTTATTATTTCACTAACACCCTAAGCTAGGGATGGGAGCTTAAAATTTGAAACTAAACAACACACTGAGAAGTAAATGACAAAGTTTACTAGAGTTTCACTTTCAGACAAAAGAGAGGAAATCATAGGGGCCAGCATATTGCATGTTACCAGACACAGCCTTAGTGTTTACAGGTTTGGAGTCTGCTAGCTCTCTGACAAACTATGGTGTTGTGGAACTTCCGAGAATCAGCACGCACAAACACGATAACGTGAGGAGGAAGGGCAAAATGAAGGGTAGGGGGAAGTGTTCGGTTTTCTCTGCAGTACTTTACTAAACAAAGACCTGAATGAAACACAATTTTAACCTTGACCTGATTATTTGGGCAACTTTTATTTCTGCCCTTTCTCATATCTTTGCTACTTTTCCTGATAACCAAATTTCTAGTGACTGGGAAAGGGATACTGTTATTAGGAAGTAGTTCCTAAATTTGTCTTTACAATCTCTTGGCATAATTTTTTACTATGCTAAGTGACATTCAAATTATTGTGGCACATCCTCTAAGGGTTTTAGTCCAATTAAACAAATTTTAGTGTTTACTGGGGACCACAGTTTTTGACAACAAAGATGGTAAAAATGGTGTCCAAAAGCACAATTTAGGGTATAGCAAGCGGCTTCCATTTATCTAAAATTGCATTTAGTTATTTTATCACTTACATATTTAGTTACTTTATCACTTCCTTTATCACAGGCAATTTGGACATTAGCTTCTTAAGTTGTGTGTGTTTTTTTAAAGTTGTGTTTTGACTGTAGTAATGGATGACTCTGGAACTGATAAACTGCCTCTGTGTAGGGGTAGCACTGCTAAATGGCAGTGCTCTTTTTTTAATCACATAGCTGTATATTCATCACCATGATCATTTCTCAGAACATTTACATCACTCCAGAAAAAGAAATAAAAAGAAAAAAGAAAAAACTCAGACATGCCATACCCCTTACTCCTGCCTCTCATTGAACACTAGTATTTCCATCTACCCAATATATTTTAACTTTTGTTCCCCCTATTTTTTTTCTATGCCCCTTACCACTCCCTTTCATTGATCACTAGTACTTCAATCTACTCAATTAATTTTATTTGTTAAATGGCAGTACTCTTAACTGAAAAAAGAAAATCTCACAATTTCCTCTTCCTAAGAAGCCATCTGAGTGCTTCATATGTGTTGCAGAGAAGCAGAGGACGTGTGCATGAGATAAACTCAAAATTGCTGCCAGGATTGATTGATGGGAGTCAAGGACTTCTACCAGATAGCCCTTTGGTTCTATAAACAAGCATTCCCCGGATGTTAGGGCATTTTTTCTTAGTCTTATTTTTTCCTTTCTAGTTGGCCTGCTTTTTCATTTTAATTTTTCATGATGCAAAATTTTAAATGTGTACAAAAGCAGGGAGACCCAATAATGAACAGGCAGCTTCAGTAATTACTACCGTCTTGTTAATCTTATTTCACTCATACACCAGCATGAATTTCTAACATATCTTTCTTTTTATATAATCACAATACTATTACAACTATGAAAACCCAGAATAATTCTCTAGTATCATCTAATACTCAGTCCATATTTAAATTTCTCCAGTTATTTAAAAAAATGTCTTTTTCACTATTGATTTGAATCAGGATTCAAGCAAGATATACACATTGCATTTGGTTGTGTCTCTTAAATTGCTTTTCATCCATAATGGTCCCCTCTCCCTTATTTTTTCCATATGCCATTTGTTGAAAAACAACAACAGTCATTTGTTCTGTAGAATATTCCACATTCTGCACTTGGCTGGTTGCTTCTTGATTGTCTTTTGGTCCTTCTCCCCATTTCCATACTGCATATAAACTCTTACCCATATTTTTAAATTTTTCTAAAATGCATTATAAGAATTTTAAAATGAAAATATTCTGGTGACACTGAAGGAAATTAATGGGATGGAAATTTTCCAGCAAGACTGGAAATAGATCAGTTAGGTGGTGTAATAAACCAGTCTCTTGCTCAGGAGAGCTTGAGTATCAATTTGAGAATGACAAGCATATAAGTGGTAACTTAAATGGGGACCCAGGGAAAATGTGGTCCAAGATAGAACCTTGGAGAAGCCTGACATATCAGCTGTGGGCAGTGAAAGAGTTCACAGCAAAAGAGACAGAGAAGTAGTCAGAGATTTGTAAACAGAAACCTAAGAGTGGAGTCACAGAAGCTGAGGACAGTTTCACAGAGGAGGATGTGTGTGATCTAGTTTGCTAGTTGCCAGAATGCAACTCACCAGAGATGGATTGTCTTTCAATAAAAGGGGATCTATTGGTTAACGTATAATTCTTCAGAGGAAAGGCAGCTAACTCTCAACTGAGGTTCTTTCTCACGTAGGAAGGCACAGGGCAATCTCTGCTGGCCTTCTCTCCTGGCCTCTGGAATCCAACAACTTTCCCAGGGGTGACTCCTTTCTGCATCACCAAAGGCCTGGGCTGAGATGCGAGTGCTGAGATGAGCGAGGTATGCTGAGCTGCTTTGGCTGTGCTACGCTAAGCCCTCTCATTTAAGCACCAGCCAATTAAATCAAACATCATTCATTACAACAGGTACGCCTCCTAGCTGACTGCAGATGTAATCAGCAACAGATGAGCTTCACATACCATTGGCTCGTGTCCGCAGCAACAGAACTAGGTGCCTTCGCTTGGCCAAGTTGATACCTGAACCTAACTACCACAGTGTTGTTCAACATAGAGCTGTTTTGGTTTGCTAAAGCTGCTGGACAGCAATATACCAGAAATGGGCTTGCTTTTACCTTGGGGATTTATTACTTTATCATTTACAGTTTTAAGTCCGTGAAAATGTCCAAATGAAGACATGAAGAGAAAGATAGCTTCTCTGAAGAAAGGCTGCTGGCATCTGGGGTCCTCTGTCATATGAGAAGGCACATGGCTGATATCTGCTGGTCCTTGGCTCCCAGGCCTCATTGTTTTCAGCTTCTAGTTCCAGTGGCCTCCTCTCTGAGTGTCTGTGGTTCCTCTCTTAGCATCTCCAAGGTATTTTTCTCTCTCTCTAAACTTTCTTGGCTTTTCTTTCATTCTCTCATGAAGACTTCAGTAAAGGATTAAGACCCATCTTGAATGGGCTGGGTCACATCTCAATGGAAATAGACTAATCAAAAGATCCCTCCCACAACAGGTCTGTCCCCACAGGATGAGATAAAAAGAACATGAGCTTTTCTGGGGTGCATAACAGCATCAAGCCAGACAAGAGCATTTAAAGAACATGTGGAAATGAACATTTTATAAAGTGGTAACTGTATACTCAGTAGAATCCATTAAAATTAACCTATACTTTTATCCTAAGGAAATAACCACAAAGTGCCTCAGGAACACTTTGAACTTTGTTTGGGAGTGCAGGGAACTGAAGGATTATGGCCGTGATAAAAATGAATTGCAACACTTAGTTTTGGTGAGTTCCAAAATCTCAGAAGTTCTACTCGTCATAATATCTATCCAGATAAAAACCCAACCTATTTGTACTTGTATTTGTTTTTTTAAGCAAATACTAAGTGCTTGCCATTACACTTTGACAAGCAAAATACAACTGTTGCATGTGACCTAATCTGAGTACATTTTTCCTTTCAATTTACCACATTCACCATACTCACCAGCCCCACAACTCATTTTGGTTGACAGTTTGATCACAGAATTTTGAGCCTCAGTTTCCTTCTCTTTAAAGCAATGCTTGAGTAGATCAATGGTTCTTGATCAGAATCACCAGGAGGGCTTATAACTGAGTTTCTTATTCAGTAAAACCCAGAGAACTAGCATTTCTAACAATTCCCTGAAGCATACTCGAGAATCCTTTTTCTTTTTCCAGCTCTAAAAGTCCATGATTCCCTTGTAAAACTGCATTACCTATAATCAATCAGAAAGTAAACTATCTCTAATGAAAAGCTATGCTTTAAACTTTAATTGTAAGCTCCACAGAAGCAGGGATCATAGGTTTTACTTTCCTTAAACAAAAAAAGTGTCCGCTGCAAGTTTAGCACAATGTTGTGGAATTATTAGACATCATTTATTGAATGCACATAATGGCTTAACATTTTCAATCTTTTCTTCCTACACTTTATACATGTCTCAGGACTGTTAGGCTGCAATAAGTTGTCAGAATACAGGACCATAACTATGGGGGCTCTCTGTACCTCCTCTCACACTGTATTAAACATAATCAGACATTTAGTATGTGTTTTCTTTTTTTTTAAAAGCAGATAGAAAGTTTATTAGGAATGCATGTGAGAGGACATGTGGGCACTCTCACAAGAAAAGAGAGGTGAGAGGCAAAAGGCCCTAACACTGTGGGGCCATCTGCTTTTTTAAAAAAAAATTGTTTTAGGATATGACCAAAATTGTACTTAGAGACAAATGCATAACTTTAAGTACATTTACTTTTTTGGGGGTGGGGTGGGGCGGGGTGCATGGCCCGGGAATCGAACCCAGGTCTCCTGCATGGAGGGCGAGTATTTTACCACTGAACAACCCATGCACCTATACATACATTTATTTTATTATTATTATTTTTGCATGGGTAAGTACTGGGAATTGAACCCGGGTTTCCGGCATGGCAGGCAAGAGTTCTGTCTCTAACAGTCGCACCACCCCGTTCATTACTTTCTTTTTTTGGGGGGGTGGGGGGCGGTGCATGGTCCGGGAATCAAACCCAGGTCTCCTACATAAAAGGTGAGCATTCTACCACTGAACCACCTGTGCACTCCTCATACATTTACTTTTAAACAAGAAATAAATTGCATACAAGTATTTAATAAGTTAGGAAGGCAAAATGTGCCCAACGAAAAATAAAGATTATAGCAGAGCTTAAAGAATGAAAAAATAGGACAATAAAAAATATATAATACAATAGAAAGTGGCCAGCCACTCTAATCAAGGATTAGGTTAGAAAACACAAGCACACAAAATTATACTTGTGATACAACAATAGGTAATAAAGGGAATATAAAAAACCACTATGTGGTAACAAATTTGAAAATATCAAAGGAATAGATGATTTTCTAAAAGAATATAATTTACCATAATTGATTCAAGAAGTAGAAAGTATGAAGCTCCCACTAACCAGGGAAGAAAGTTTAAAAATCTGTACCATTTTTATCTTTAATAAATTTTTATCTCCAGGTGTTCTTACACATTTTTTTCTTCACCTGAAAGCAAAAATAATTGCTATGCAGTATAAATTGTTAAAGGTTGTGGAAAATTTTTAAATGCTCTAAAAATAATTTTACAAAGCTAACATAATCCTCAGAGTAAAACCTGACAAATACAACATAACTACAGTCTCATCTTTGAATACAGATGCTAAAATATTAGCAAATGGAATCCAAAATTTACTGAGTGAATTATATGTCACAGTCAACTGACAATAGTATTAGAATATCTAATATTATGTCAATTATTCAATGGAGAAAAACCATGTAATGATCTCTATGGACGTAAAAGAATATATCTGATAAAAATGAAAAATTCATTCAGATTCAAAATTTGAAATGAATTTGAAAATGAAAGATACAACTATAAGCTAATAGGGACTATCACATCAAGAATAACCCACATATATATTCTGGCTTTTACAAAGGGGATTTATTAGGTTACCAATTTACATTTCTAAGACCAAACCAGCACACTTAGCATAAAGTGGCAAGATTCATCCACATTTTAGCTATATACTTCATTGATAATGATAATGAATAATATTCCATTGTATGAATAGTCCACAATTCCTTTATACATTCATATGTTGATGGATATTTTGGTTGTTTCCAGCTTTTGGCTATTGTGAATAGTGCTGTTATGAATATTGGTGTATGAGAATTTGTCTGAGTCTCTGTTTTCAATTCCTCTGGGTTTATATTTAGGAGTGGAATTGCCAGGTCATATGGTAATTCTATGATTAATTTTTTAAAATTAATATATATTATATATTCACATACCACGTAATCATCCAAAACGCACAATCAATGGTTCACAATATAATCATATATCTGTGCATTTTTCATCACAATTGAATTTTTTTTCTTTTCTGTGAAAAACTAACATATATACGAAAAAAATTACAAAGCACATCACAACAATTTGTTGTAGAATAGATTTCAGAGTTTGGTATGGGTTACAATTCCACAACTTTATGTTTGTACTTCCAGCTGCTCTAAGATATCAGAGACTAAAAGAAATATCAATATAATGATTCAGTAATCATGCTTATTTGTTAAACCCTACCTTCTCTGTGTAACTCCATCAACACCTTTGATCATTCTCCCACTCCTTAGGAGTATTTGGGCTATGTCCATTCTAACTTTTTCATGTTGGAAGGGGCTGTTGATAATATGGGATGGGGAGATGGAACAAGTTGATGTTCTGGAGGCTGGCACCTCTGCATTTCAGAACTTATCTGGTCCAGGGACCCATCTGAAGGTTGTAGCTTTCTGGAAAGTTACCCTAGTGCATGGAACCTTTGTAGGATCTTATATAACACCCTAGGTGTTCTTTAGGATTGGCAGGAATGGTTTTGGTTGGGGTTTGGCAAGCTATGATAAGTAGCAATGTCTAACTGAAGCTTGTGTTAAGAGTGACTTCCAGAGTAGCCTGTTGACACTATTTTAACTCTCTCAGCCACTAATATCTTATTTGTTACACTTCTTTTCCCCCTTTTGGTCAGGATGACACTGTTGATCCTACAGTGCCAGGACCAGGCTCATCCCTGGGAATCATCTCTCACTGTCGCCAGGAAGATTTTCACCCCTGGATGTCATGTCCCATGTAGTGCAGAGGACAATGATTTCACTTACAGAGTTGGGCTTAGAGAGAGAGAGAGGCCATATCTGCACAAAAAGAGGTCCTCTGGAAGCAATTCTTGACATCTATGGGTAGGCTAAGCTTCTCTGCTGCATACATAAGCCTCACAAGAGCAAGCCTCAAGATCAAGAGCTTGGCCTATCATTTTGGGTGCCCCTAATGTTTGACACAGTATCAGGGGTTTCCTCAGTGGTAAAGTTTAATAGTTCCATATTTTTTTCTCCCATCCCTCAAGGGACTTTGCTAATAATTTTTTATTATTTGCTTAATATACTCTAAGATTTATCCAGGCATTGAGCTATACAGGATTAAAAGCCCTCATTCTTATTTTGGGCTCCCTGTGTTTTGATTGTTTAAAAGATCTATCCAGAAGCTTGAGTTAGGTTGTGTGCTACAGAAAATTTAGGTTCTGAACAAAATAAACCGTTCTTCCTTTGGTCTTAAAAAGTGCATAAGGTTCTAAAATATAGACAGTGTCTTCCTTACACTCTGTTCTGAATTACCTTAATCAGCTTCATTCTTATCTCTAAATACCAGGTTATACACATATACAACAGCCTCTCAAATTCCAGAAATAATAATTACCACTCCAGACTAAATGTGACTGCTATAAGAGCTTAAATTATAGGCCCTTGTTTTCTTATAAGTATTTTCTTAATGAGACCATACAATATTTGCTCTTTTGTTTCTAGTTTATTTTGCCTCACCAAATGTCCCACAGGTTCATTCGCAATGTTGCACACCTCATAACTTCATTCCTTTTTGTAGCAGCACAATATTTGATCATATGTGTATACCATCGTTCACCAATCTACTTCTCAGTCAGTGCATCCTTCAGCCACCTGCATTCATTAGGCATCATGTATAACGCCCAAAGTTCACAGTCCACCAACATTCTCAATTTTAGATAATTTCATTGGTCCCAAGAGAAAGATAACCAATAAACACACCCTAACCAGAAAGAAAATCTGTACCTCCCCTTAACTCTTGTTGCCCCCCACCCCCACCCCATTGTTTACCCCTGGTGTTGCTGTGGTTCTGTTGATGTTCTCCTGTTACACATAGCCCATAGCATGTGATAGCAGTTTCCCCTATATCCCAAACTTCCACACTCTTTGACCAAGATTCATACCTTTGCAGTAGCTCATGCAAGAACTTATTTATATTTGTAGTGTTAATCAGTGGGACACATAGGTCTATACAATGCCTCTCAATCATGTTCACCTTCAATATGGTAATATTACTTATAGAGCCACTAGAGAACTGCTTTCAGTTCTTTCTATTCCCTTATATTTGAGTTCAACCTCATTAGCTAACCGTTCACACATCTCTAACTTCCATGTATCTCTAGGTCCCCAATATTCTGTATTATAAGCCTCTGATTTTACCTTTACCATGGTCTAAAAGTGGAATCATAGTGTCTATCCTTTTGTGTCTGACTTACTTCACTCAGCATTATGTCCTCAAGGCTCATCCTTCTTGACATGTGCTTCAAGACGTCATTTTTCTTACTGCTGCATAATATTCCATTGTATGTATATACCAGTTTGTTAATCCACTCGTCTGTTGATGGGCACTTGGATTACTTCCATCTTTTGGCGATTGTGAACAACGCTGCTATGAACATCGGCATGCAAATGTCTGTTTGTGTCACCCATTTGCTTTTATATAGTTTTGTTCCTTTTGTAATTTTTATTAACTATTTTACTACCCTCCTCTTCCTCCATCTTGGTAGATGCTTCATGGTAGATGACTCACTCAGGTGTGGTTGATTGGCTCTACCCTTTCCTACAGATGACTCACTCAGGTGGGGATCCTTTGCCCCCAGGTGCTGTTTATTGCTATTCTCAGAGATAACTCTCTTCTTGAGGCCTGACTGCTTCTTGGAATTTGCCCTTTGCTCATCACCCAGCCACCGCCCCTGCTTTACTCCTCCCTCAGCGATTTCTTGCTCCCTTAATTTTAAGGAATTTGGGCCTATGGTCTATCTTCTGTAGCTGCTTCAAACTGTCAGTGGGTCACAGGCCCTGCTTGGGGGAGAACAGAAGGTCTCTAGCTATGCTACTGAAGGTGGCTTTTTGATCATGGGGAACAAGAGTGTAGCCTTTGGCGAGGAGAAGCTTGTTGTGAATGGCTTCTAATCTGGAAGAAACAAACTGGATGAGAAATTGTATACACAGTTTGAACAGAAGTAGGAGCAAGAGGGAGCGCAGGGTTTTTTTTTTTTTTTGTATGCTGTATGGTGGGGTCACATTTCATTATTTTTTCATGTGAGTTTCCAGTTATTGCAGCATTATTTGTTGAATTTGTTTGTTTTGTTCATTTTGTTTTGCTTGTTTGTTTGTTTGTTTTTGGGGAAGAGCATGGACGAGGAATTAAACCTGGGTCTCCTACATGGCAGGCAAGAATTCTGCCACTGAACTACACTTGCACCCTCTCAGGGTATTTTTTCAAAAAGAGTTTTTAGGAACACTGTGGTTTGTGGTTTGGCACACTATGGTATTTTGCAATGTTTGGCTGAAATTTGCATAAGACTAATTTTTAGACTAACTTTTCGACTCTATTTGAAATTTCTTAGCCATTGGAATTTTATTTCCCTTTTTTGTTAACTAGTTCTGTGATGCAAGGACCAGGCTCATCTTTGGGAATTATGTCTAATGTTGCTAGGAAGACTTATAACTTTGGAAGACATGTCCCATCTAGGGGAGAAGATAGTGAGTTTATTTGAAGAGTTTAGTTTGGAGACAGAGACCACAGTTGAGCAAGAAAAGAGGTTGTCTGGGGCTGACTCTTAAGTATTAATTTTAAGTAGGGTTAGCTTTGCCATTATAGAGATAAGTTTCATAAGAGCAATCCTCAAGAGTGAAGGCTTGGCTTTTTAAATTGGGAGTCCCTATTGCTTAAGAGAATAGCAAGAATATCTAAATTTATTATATAAATATATAAAACTTTTATTTTTTTTCTGGTCTTTTTAGAGACTTTGCAAATATTTTCTTTTCTTGTTTTTACTTAAGATTTTAGTTTTTATTTTAGGTTCCATGTCAAATAAAGCTGAATTAGATTGTGTAAATAAACTGACTAGAAAGGTCAGACTAGACATGACTAATAACAGTGCACAAATCAGTATTAGGATATAACGTGAGAATATTGTCATATTTAGGAATTTTAAACAATTTCTAAATATATGAATACTTTGTTTCGCCTATGAAAATTTAGCTCATAAAATCATTTTAAATTATCGTAACAATTCCTAAACACTTTCTACATAATATGTTAAATTAATTTAGCACTTCATTTCTTCTTCTATCTGGGGGAGGATGAGGTGACTGGGGGCCTGGACTCCTAGGCTTGAGGGCAGGAGAGGGCCAGGGGCCCAGATTCCAGTAGGGAGGCCATCCACTCTCTAACTCCTACCAATGTCTGTTACCTCTTTAAGAGCCCAAACCTGTTGCTAGGCTTCCAGGATCCCCAGGGGTGCGGTCAGATGTGTCACCTGCACCCCTGACAACCCACTTTCCCCCAGTGCCCAGGGACATTCCACAGCATTCATCTGTTTATTTACTTATTTTTTTCAAAAACAGGTAAATGATTTTTTAATGAAAGATAAGGAATATTCTTAGGTGTGTGTAGGAATATGCACTATAAATAGCACTTAAGGTGGCAATAATGAAAAAAATTGGAAAAAAATTCAAATTTGAATAGGCGTTAGTGATGCTCCAAAAGCATCTACATATTGGGGAAAATCTAAGGAAATGCTTTCTTATATATTCTTTCTTTTAAAATTTGTTTTTATTAAATGTTTTCTCTTTTATAGAATCTTTATTATGAATGGCCAGTGTCAAAACTGTCATACATATGGAAGCCATTGCTTATGAACTCCTTTGTATACTCCAGCTGCAGAGATGCAACCTCTAGTACATTGCTATATATGAGTACAGATTTTCTTCCTGGGCCCTATGACTTGGGGTTTGCTCACTTTACCAGATTCCTAATAGTGAAATCATACTATACTATCTTTTTGTGTCTGACTAATTTCACTCAGCATTATATCCTCTAAGTTCATCCATGTTGTCATATATTTCAGGACCTCATTTCGTCTTACTGCTGTGTAATATTCCATGACAATGTGCAGTATATACCACATTTTGTTTATCCACTCATCAGTTGATGGGCACTTGGATTGTTTCCATCTTTTGGCAATTATGAATAGTGTCACTATGAACATCAGTGTACGAATGTCTGTTCATATCACTGCTTTCAACTCTTCAGGCATACACATAGTATTGGTATTGCTGGGTTGTAGGACAACTTAATATATAGTTTTCTAAGGAACTGCCAAACTGTCTTCCACAGCGGCTGCACAATTATACATTCCCACCAGCAGTGAATATGTATTTCAATTTCTCCACATCTTCTCCAATTTTTGTAGTTTCCTGTTTGTTTAATAGCGGCCATTCTTATAGGTGGGAGATGACATCTCACTGTAGTTTTGATTTCCATTTCCCCTGTAGCTAATGAAGATAAGCATCTCTTCATGTGCTTTTTAGCCATTTGTATTTGCTCTTTGGAAAATATTCATATCTTTCGCCCACTTTATAATTGAGTCATTCTTTTGTTGTTGAGATCTATAATTTCTTTATATACACCTGATCTCAAACCTTTACTGATATATGGTTACCAAATATTTTCTCCCACTGAGTTGGCTGCCTTTTCACTTTTTTGACAAATTCTGTGGTAGTTAGAGCCAGTTGTCAGCTTGGCCAGGTGAAGGTGCCTAGTTCTACTGCTGTGGACATGAGCCGATGGCATGTGAACCTCATCTGTTGCTGATTACATCCGCAGTCGGCTAGGAGGCGTGCCTGCTGCAATGAATGATGTTTGATTTTATTTGGCTGATGCTTAAATGAGAGAGCTCAATGTATCACAGCCCAAGCAGCTCAGCATACCTCATTTCAGCACTTGTAGCTCAGCCCAGGCCTTTGGAGAAGCTGGGAAAGGTGTTGGAACTCAGAGGCCTGGAGAGAAGGCCAGCAGAGGTCGCCCTGTGCCTTCCCATGTAAGAAAGAACCTCAGTTGAAAGTTAGCTGCCTTTCCTCTGAAGAACTATACCTTAACTAAATAAATCCCCTTTTATTAAAAGCCAATCCATCTCTTGTGTGTTGCATTCCAGCAGCTAGTAAACTAGAACAAACTCCTTTGAGGCACAGAAGCTTCTGATCTGAGAAGTTTCCGTTTATCTATCTTTTTCTTTCATTGCTTGTACTTTGGGTATAAAGCTCAAGAAGTTACCTCCTATCTCTAGGTCTTGAAGATGTTTCCCTATATTTTTTTGCAGGAGCATTTGGGTACTGGCTTTTATATTTAGGTCTTTGATCCATTTTGAGTTAATTTTTGTATAAGGTGTTAGACAGGGATCCTATTTCATTCTTTTGGCTATCCATAGTTAGTTCTCCTAAGCCTATTTATTGAAAAGACTATTCTGTCCAATTCAGTGGATTTAGGGGCCTTGTTGAATATTAATTGACCATAGATTTGATGGTCTCCATGCTCTCAATTCAGTTCTGTTGGCCAATATTTCTGTCTTCGTGCCAATAGCATGCTGTTTTGACCACTGTGGTTTTATAGTAAAGGCTTTAAAGTTGGGAAGCATTAGTCCTTCCATTTTGCTCTTCTTTTTAAGGATATCTTTAGCAATTTGAAGTTTCTTTCCCCTCCAAATAAATTTGATAACTAGCTTTTCCAAGTCTTCAAACAGGTTGTTAGAATTTTAATTGGTATTACATTGACTCTATAGATCAATTTGGGTGGAATTGACATCTTGACAATATTCAACCCTCCTATTCATGAGCACAGATTATCTTTTCATCTATTACTATCTTCTTTGATTTCTTTAAGCAATGTTTTGTTGTTTTCTGTGTAGAGGTCCTTTGCATCCTGGTTAAATTTATTCCTAAATACTTGATTCTTTTAGTGGCTATTTTCTATGGAATTTTTTCCTTAATTTTCTCCACAATGAGGTCATTACTTGGATATAGGAACATTACCAATTTTTGTACACTTTAAATTACTGTAATACTTCCTAAACAGTTTCACATTTACAAGGTGAAAGGAAAAATCCAAAGGATTTGTAATAGTTTTTCTTTAAGAGTGAGAAGACTTGTATTTTGAAATAAAGAATGAAAATGTCAGCATAAACAAGGATATAATTTTGATATGATATAAAATCTTGGTCTTTTACACAGAGTGCTCAATGGTTAAGAAAAACTTTTTATAGCCTTTCATTAAGAGCGGACTAACAATTCACACTATTCTAACAATATTAACTTTTCTTAAACTTCCCACAACTTTCTATATTCATCTAGTGCTTGCAGTCAGCAATGACTACAAACAAGATTCACTTTCATAAACCTACAACTTTCCTTATTCATCCAGGGCTTGGAGTGAGCAATGAATACAAAAAAAATTCACTTTCATATGAGGAATATGTTAGTTCACAAAATTAACATATTCTGAGGCTGTGCTTTGAGGCAGATGGAGGTTAGTAAGGTTTGTTGCTAAGGCATTCTTAACGATATGGTTTTGAAACCCTTGGGGCAGCACTGACTAAGTGAGCATGGTGGGAATCTTACTGTTAAATCCCTGCCATTCAAAAGCAAATAGATGTTGAAAGGTGAGAAGGGATTTAAAAATGTGTCTTTAAGATCTAGGACTGAAGCCTTGATTCTTGAGGACAATTGCATAACTATATAGCTTCTACAGTGTGACCTTGTGATTGTGAAAACCTTGTGTCCGATGCTCCTTTTATCCAGGGTATTGACAATGAATAAAAATATAAGGATAAAAATAAATAAGGGATTGAAGGGTACAAAAAATTGGTAGATTGAAAGCAGACTTGAAAGCCACTCCATATATCAACTTAAATAAATACAGAAAAGATAAAATTATCTTTGAACTATGCTGCCCTGTATCAAAGGTGTCAGGAAGACATTGTAAAAAGACTTATTCCTTGCATATTAAAAAAAAAAATTCTGGGTTGAAATGCCTTTCAACTATTACCTTCTGTGATTTTTCTCCCTGCCTTTCTCAGTCTAAGATTCAGCACTCAGGTGTTTATTACACCTGTTCCCCTATTATTTGTTGCTGTTCTTCCATGGTTCAAACCACCATTCATAGCTGCTATTTTTTATCTTACCTAATAAAACTTTGCCAGGAAAAGTGGAAAAGAAAAGTGCTGCTCTCATTGTATAAACTCCGTACTGCTGTCCACATCCCACAAAAACATGGGTGGAATCAAGTATTTGCCCAGCCTGACCAGCTGACTCAGTCTGTTCTGTTCCTGACTTTTTATGTGATCAGTACTAGAAAATTGTAATCAATAATAGTAAAAAAAGAAAATTAGTCATCTGTAAGACTATGCAAAGATCTGAAGCCCACTGTGCTGGTTTGAATCTGTTGTGAACCCCAGAAAAGCCAAGTTCTTAAACTTCATTCAGTATTGCTGGCTGGGAGCTTTTTTTATTGTTTCCATAGAGATGTGACCCACCCACTTGTGGGTGGTAACTTTTGATTAGGTGGTTTCCATGGAGGTGTGTCTCCACCTATTCAAGGTGGGGTTGCTTACTGGAGCCCTTTAAGAGGGACCCATTTTGGAAAGAGCCATGAGAGCCTACAGAACCAGAGAACTTTGGAGATAAACTAGGAAAATGCCCCTGGGGGAGCTTCATGAAACAAGAAGCCTGGAAAGAAAGTTAGCAGACATTGCCATGTTTGCCATGTGCCTTTCCATTTGAGAGGGAAACCCTGAACTTCGTCAGCCTTTCTTGAATAAAGGTAACCTCTTGTTGATACCTTAATCTGGACAGTTTCATAGCCTTGCCTTAATTTGGACATTTTCATGGCCTTAGTACTGTAAACTTGCAACTTAATAAACTCCCCCTTTTAAAAGCCATTCTGTTTCTGGTATATTGCATTCAGCAGCCTGGAAACTAGAACACCCTCCTAGAGTAAATACTGCATATTCTTTACCTCCTTCATTGCTGTTCCAAGACATAACAAGATGGTATATTGATTTTTATTTCTTCTGGGCTTCAGCCACACACATTGCCACATACTTAAAGACATTAATAAGAGAGGCAGGCACTGGCATTATAATTTTGGGTATTATGACAATAGTTTTGGTTCACATAGCTCATTCATCTTAGGGCAGGTGTCTCCATCTGCCTTCCCCAGGCAGAGTTTCCTAGAAGCATTCAGATACACTGAGTTTATCTTTGGTTGTGGGGTATTTGTGCAGAGTATTTCACCAAGTTGATGCCTCAACAACAAAGAGGGTGGAGCAGAGATCCAAGTTAGAGGCAGCCATACACCCTCAGGACAGGAGCTGAAATATATTAGATGAAGGAAAAACCTCACACACCCCATCAGCTTCTCCTCTGAGAAGGTCTGATTTAGAAAGAACCACAGAAAGATTTGAAGGTTGAGAGTTATCCTTGCCCAAGTCTATGGGGATGGACAGCATATACCCTAGTGAATACTCTTCCTGAATGTTCCAAATTTCTGTTCTGGCATGAATTCAGTTCTTTGGCCCTGTTGGAAAGTCATCACATGCTTTTCCCAAAAGGAAAATTTGTTGACTCTCGTGCTAGAGGACTACAAGATATACTTGCTTCCTGTTTTCATTTTCCCCCTTAATTATTTCCCTTCTCCTTCTCCTGAAAAAGAGAAAACACAGGAAGCAAAACTACCTGTGCTAGTTAGCAAGCTGCTGGAATGCAATATGCCAGATCTGGAACAGCTTTAGAAAAAAGGGGAAATTAATAATTTTACAAGTTTACAGTTCTAAGCCTATAAAATTGTACAAACTAAGGCATCCAGGGAAAGATACCTTAATTAAAGGAAGGCTGATAGGTCAGGATCACCTCTGTGAGCTAGGTAGTCATGTGGCTGGCATCTGCTACTCCATTGCTCGTAGGTTCTAATGCTTTCAACCTCTGTTCCTGTGAGGTTTCCTTACTTTGCTTCTCTGGGTATGGTTTTCATCTCTTGGCTTCCCTTGGCGCTCTCCAGGTTCTGGCTTGCTTAACATCTCATGGCAATGTCTGCTGGGCTCCAAACATCTCCAAATGTCTATGTCTCTGCTCTCCAAGTGTTGGTATCAGCTCTTGGCTCTGTTGGCTCTGAGGCTTCGGTCATTTCAGACTGTCTCCAAAATATTTCCTCTTTTAAAGGTTTCCGGTAAACTGATCAAGATCCACTTGGAATGGGTGGAGTCACATCTCCATCTAATCAAAGGTCACACCAAAAATTAAGCATGTCACATCTCCATGGATATAATCTAATCAAAGTTTCCAAAGTACATTATTGAATCAGGATTAAAACATAGCTTTTCTGGGGTACATAATATTTTCAAACCAGCACATTCCACTCTCTGGACCCCCAAAAGACATTTTTTTCCATATATAAAATACCTGTACTCCCTCACATTATCACAAAAGCCATAAACCATTCCAGTAACAATACAAATACAATACAAAATTAAAACCAGTATGAAATCTCATCTAAGTATATTACAGGCACAGTCTATTTTTTTTCTTCTTATTCTTTTTTTTTTGTTCCACATGGGCAGGCACCAGGAATCAAACCCAGGTCTCTGGCATGGAAGGCGAGAATTCTGCCACTGAGCCACCATCACACCACCCAGGCATGCTCTGTTCTAAGACAAAAATTCTCCTGTGGTTCTGAATCTGTGAAACTTAGGACAAGTTATCTGTTGCCAATATACAAAGGAGGGACAGTCATAGGATACATATTTCCATTGCTATAGTGAGAAATTGAAAGGTAAACAGGGGTCACTGGACCCATATAGTTCCTAAACCTGCAGGGCAAACTCCATTGGATTTCAAAGTCTGAGAGTCCTTTATGCTTGGGGCTTTTGAAAGCAGCAGTCCCACTTTTTCCAAGGGTCTACACAGTGGCTTTGTTTTCTCCAACACTGGGGTGGTCGCAATCTTGGGGGACATTGGGGAGACTACCTTTTCTCAGCTCCACCCTCTCCAAGCACTGGGACTGCACCCAGGCTCTCTTCCAACTATAAGGCACATGCTCAACCCTCCCCCCCCCCCCAGAACAATTGGGTGGCAGCCAGGCTCTCCCCAATCCCCGGTTTATGCATACCACCCTCTCCAAGGCCTGAGGTGGTACAACTGTTTCTGAGCAACAAAGTGGAAGGCCCCCCATCTGCTGTCTGGGCAAACTCACTCTGCCCAAGTGCTTGGTTTGGTCTGTTCTCCTGACCTGAGGTTTCTTGATTTCAGACCTTAGCTTCCATTGCTCTGCCTCTGAAGTTGTTTTTCCTCTACTTTGTTCCTTTTCTGTCCCTTTTAGTCCAGACTGGCGTGGTTCCATTTATACAGATCCGACAACACTTTTGTTGGTTTTCTATGCAGTACACTGGGATCATGCCCGTCAGACAAAGAACTTTCCACAAATCATTTCTGAATAACTCCATCTCCAATTCTCACCTGTTCTGAAATGACTGACTGCTTCCATGTTTGGATAAATCCTCACATGAGGTTCTATTCACTGGGGTCTCACTTACTGGAGGCCCAGAATTTTCCAGAACACCAATTTCTGTTTTCTTTATACCCAAGAGTTGAGTTCTCAACTTTTCCACCTGTATTTTATTATAAGCATCAAGGAGCAACAAGACTGCATTTCCCACCTTTAGTTTAGAAATTTCTTCTGCTAAGTATTCAAGTTCATCACTCTCAAATTCTGCCAAACAAAGAATGCCTTTTTTTTTTCTAGTTTGGAATGACACATTCATCATTTTTGTCTAAAGTCTTATCAGAGGTAGCTTTAGAGCTCACATTTCTACCAACAGTCTCTTCAGAGCATCCTAGGCCTTCTCTATCAAGCTCCTCACAATTCTTCCAAAGCCTTCCCCTTATCTATTTGAAAAAACCATTCCAATATGTTTGATATTTGCAAACTGCAGCAGCATCTCGCTTCTCCAGTACCAAAATCTGTTTTAGTTTGTAAAGCCACTGGAATGCAATATACCAGAACTGGAACAGCTTTTTAAAAAGGGGAATTTAATAAGTTACAAGTTTACAGTTCTAAGCCTATAAAACTTTACAAATTAAGGCATCCAGGGAAAGGTACCTTACTTAAAGGAAGGCTGATGGGTCAGGATCATCTCTGTTAGCTGGGTAGTCATGTGGCTGGCATCTGCTAGTCCCTTGTTCCTGGATTCTGAAGCCTTTAGCCTCTGTTCCTGTGAGGGTTCCTTACTTTGCTCCTCAGGGTATGGCTTTTATCTCCTGGCTTCCCTTGGCCCTCTCCAGGTTCTGGCTTGCTTAACATCTCATGGCAACATCTGCTGTGCTTCAAACATCTCCAAACTTTCATGTCTCTGCTCTCCAAGTGTTAGAATCTGTGTTAGCCCTGGGCTTTGTTGGCTCTGAGGCTTCTGTCATTTCAGACTCTCTCCAAAATGTTTCCTCTTTTAAAGGAGTCCAATAAATAATCAATATCTATCTAGAATGGGTGGAGTCACATCTCCATCTAATCAAAGGTCACACCCCAAATTGGGCATGTCATATCTCTGTGGAGATAATCTAATCAAAGTTACCAATATGCATTATTGAGCCAGGATTAAAAGAAACGGCTGCCTCCTCAAGATTGGACCAGGATTAAAACATGGCTTTTTCTGGGGTATATAATATTTTCAAACCAGCACACTACCCTTTTCCCTTTGGTCTTAAATTGTGTTTATTAAAGAACAAGCCAACAATTATAACAATAACAACAACAAAAAAGATCTAGGACTGAGAACTTGAATGCAAATAGGGACTAATCAGGGGGCTCAGCCCAGGATGACTTCATCCCATATGGATGCGTTTATTTGCTTAAGGATCTCTTTTGGGATGCCAAGAGTCCTTGATCTAGTAAGGACCTTAGGGTAAACAAGGGGATAAACACTAGACTGATCTACTAGTCTTAAGATGGCCCCCAGGTTGTGAAGAAGATCCCTCCCTAGAAGGGGATGGGGCATTCAGGGACAATGAGAAATTGATGTGCCACCAGAATGTCTCCAAGCTTACAAAGGAGAGGGGCAGTGAAGGCTCTGGTTTTGGGGTAACCATCAACTCTGATAACTAGGCAAATTCAAGTGGAGGTAGAGCTAGAGTGACAGAGTAAGTGGCTCTAATGTTAAAGAATTAAGAAATTATTAAATTAATTAAGAAATTAATAATCTCACCTTCCATGTTGAATGTCACTTGAGGCTCCTCTAGGTTGATGGTCAGATGTGAAGTCAGTAGAACCATAAGTGGTCTAGGGCTCCCTCAGTCTTTTTCATTTGCTGCAAGTAGGGCTCAAGGAGCTGTCCAGCACCTACCTCGGGAGATGGTGCAGTCTCTAGGTCTAATGCCCATGCTGGTAGCAACTGGGGCAAGGCCCTGGTAGGTCCTGAGGTGAGGTCTGGGGTTGTCTCAAGGTTTCTGGCACACTATCTATCAGTGGCCCTCTGACCCACAGTTGAAGCAAGACCCTTGAAGCTTGGATCCATGATTCGGTGACCTCAGGGGACAGAGCACTATTAACTATTACTGCAATAAGCTGAGCTTGATCTCTGTTTTTCTGCTTACCTCTCTGCCTTCTCCTCCTCCTTGGCCTTGTTCTGATTGTTAAAGGCAGAAAGGGCAGTTTTTAACAGGTCATTAGTGGGGGTTTGCAGACCTATGGAGAACTTTGGCAGTTTCTCTGAATTTCAGGGGCAGACTGGCTAATGAAATGGGAACCCAGCAAAATCTGACCTTCCTGGGAATCTGGGCTTACATTTTATACTTTCTTTGGCTTCCACTAATGTCCCTTGGAGCAGGGCCAGGTTTTCCTCTTTCTCCTGATATGATGTCCTTTAGTTTACTACAGTTAACTGGCTTGGTGGTACATTTTTTAGCAAACAAGTTTTAAATGGGGATTATTAAGATTTTCTCTCGAATAGAATTTGAGACATGGGCACAACACAAGTGACAAGCCCTCAGGTCCTTGAATTGATAGAGAGCCATAAACATTTGGGCCTAGGGGATTTCTGACTACTGTCCCTGTTTGTTGTTGTTGTTGTTATTTTACTTTTTAAATTGTGATATGTAACATACATACAAAAAAGCAACAGATTTTAAAGTACATTTTAAAAATTAGTTATAAAACAGATTTCCAAGTTTGGTATAGAAGTTCCACAATTTTAGGTTTTTCCTTCTAGCTGCTCCAAGACACCAGACTAAAAAGAAGTATCAATATAACGTTTCAGTAGTCACTTTCATTTGTTTCATTTATTTTTCATGTTGAAAAGGGGTGTCGACAATATGGAATGGAACTGGTTGATGTTCTTGGAGAGACTGACCCCACTGGGTTTCAGGACTTATCTGGCCTATGAACCATCTGAAGGTTTTAAGTTTCTGAAAAGTAAATTTAAGTATGTGCAACTTTTGTAGGATCTCAGATAGAGCCCTGGATGTTCTTTAAGGTTAACAAAAATGATGTTGATTGGGGTTTGGCAAACGTTGATAATCTGTAATATTTAACTGAAGCCAGCATAAAAGTAGCCTCCAAAATAGCCCCCCAACTCCATTTAGATTCTCTTAGCCACTGATATATTAGTTAGATTTCTTCTCCCACTTTTGGTTAGGTAGGCATTGTCGATCCCAGGGTGCCAGGGCCAGACTCATCCCTGGGAGTCATGTCCCACATTGTCAGGGAGAGTCACACCCCTGGACATCATTTCCCATGTAGGAGGGGAGCTTCCTATGTCTTCTATAGATTGTAATTGAGTGTCTCACTAAAGGGCAGAAAAAGAAACAAGGGGAATTGATTTGGCTTCCATTGGACTCCTCCTCAATGTGGGGAGAAGCCAGCAATCAGGTCTCAAGGGCAGTATCACCTGCCAGTCTAAGTCTCCTTGGATATGCATGGCGTGGAGATGGGCTCTTGCCACCTCTGAGGAGGGAGCCAAGACTTAGAGTAGACCAAGTTTATGTCTTGGGGAAGCCAGATCAGAGTCTCCAAATTCCTAGAGACACTGAGTTGCAGGAGAACAAAGGAGAGGATGACAATGAGCCAAGTGAGAAGAAAAAGCAAAAGCACATGGCCAACCTTCTCGGTCAATAACCATGACTTACCAGTCCAGATGGTCAGAGAAGTGTCTCCTGGCTGGCTCACCAAAATCTGTTGCCGGATTTGGCTTCCTAGGTTCTTGGCTGTGCCATCAGAAAGTATTCTTTCAGTCTAAGTCTCCTGTGCTGTGTGTAAGCAGCATAGGGTAAGCAGATAGAACGCTTATAAGGAATGCATGTGAGACATGCAGGCACTATCACAAGAAAAGAGAGGTGGGAGGCAAGAGGCCTAATACATGTTTTTTGATATGCCTTTAACAATACTGGCAGCATGTAACATCTTCCTATTTGAAGATCACTCTAAATTTTGTACGAACTTAAATTAATGAATATTTAGCTGAGCACACCCTTGAAAAACTCTCTGTAGTCCAGGAGACCACACTGGGTATCAAGGTGGTATGACATAACGGAGATTTTCCCTGTCAATCAGGAGATGAGAATAATGAGTCTCAGTTCTGCCACTGACTTTACAGATGGTGGTATAGGTCATAATCTCTTGGTGGCTCTGGAAAACTAGGAAAATACTAAAAACCTAAAGTTCAGGAAGAATTCATGAGATGCCTATTTTGAAAAAATAGGCTCTAGGAACAAAGCTTATTTGACAGTAGTATTTTTATGAAAGTTAACTTTAGAGGTGTTAAGTAAAATAAAATGGCCACCTGCATTGGGCCTTGAGGGAGATGACCCCGTTCCCAGAAGACTTTTCCAAAGGACAAAAACAATTAACATCAATGGATTTTTGGAGAAAATGGAACATACCCTACAGGGTTCCTGATAAGCAACACCTGCTGATAAAACTATGTCAAGCACAGACAGCTTATCAGAGTGGACAAGCATACTATACTGATCAATGAATGTCTGCTCTCCACTTTGTAAGAGAATTCCCCACATAAAATGGAAGTTTAATGTCAGCAATAAAAACATTTCCTCCCTTGCTTCTGCGTTTGCACTAAATGACTTCCCAATTCCACACTCTCAGTGGAATGTCCTTCTAGTTTCTGAATGGGATGCTGCCCAATTCATGAATTGCTCAAATAAGCTGTGAGATCCTAAACTGCATGAAAGTTTCTTTTGCCAGAATTAAAAAGCTTCCCACAAACGCTGATACTGTGACAAACATTAGGAACACCCAAATCAATAGGCCAAGCCCTTGATCTTGAGGCTTGCTCTTGTGAAGCTTATGTATGCAGCAGAGAAGCTTAGCCTACTTATAGGTATGCTCAAGAGTTACCTTCAAATAACCTCTTTTGTTACTCAGATGTGGCCTCTCTAAGCCCAGCTCTGGAAGTGAAATCATTGCCCTCCTCTCTATATGGGACATGACATCCAGGGGTGAAAGTCTCCCTGGTGGCATGGGAGATGTTTCCCAGGAATGAACCTGTCCTTGGCACCATGGGATCAACAATGCCATCCTGATCAAAAGGGGGAAAAGAAGCATAACAAATAAGGTATCAGTGGCTGAGAGAGTTCAAATAGAGTTGAGAGGCTACTCTGGAAGTTGCTCTTATGCAAATTTCAGTTAGACATTGCTACCTATGTTAGCTTGCCAAACACTAACCAAAACCATTCCTGCCAATCCTAAAGAACACCTTGGGTGTTATATAAGATCCTACAAAGGTTCTATGCGGTAGGGTAATTTTCCAGAAAACCTGAAACACTCCATATGGGTCTTCAGACCAGGTAAGTCCTGAAATGCAGATGGGCCAGCCTCCAGAACATCAACTAGTTCCATCCCTCTAGCCCATATTATCAACAGTCCCTTTCAATATGAAAAAGTTAGGAATGGGCATAGTCTAAATACCCCTAAAGGGTGGAAGAAAGAACAAAGGTGATGGTGGAGTTATACAGAGAAGATAGGGTTTAACAAATGAGTATGATTGCTGAATCATATTGATATTTTTTTTTAGTCTCCAGTATCTTAGAGCAGCCAGAAGTAAAAACCTAAAATTGTGGAATTGTAACCCACACCAAACTCTGAAATCTATTCTACAATTGTGGAGATGTGCTTTGAAATTTTCTTTTTTATATATGTTATGTTTCACAAAAAAAGAAAAAAAAAGTTGATTGTGATAATAAATGCACAAACTATATGAAAAAGCAAAAGGCAAAAAACAAATAACATCATCCATTCATCCTGGCAAGCTTCTTGTGGGTTTGGGTGGTCTGGCATTTGTAGAGGATTTTATGCTTTGAAAGTACTTTTCCGTGCATTTATTTAATCCTTCCAAGTGATACACAAGGTTGAGAGGAGAAAGGATGACTCTGGAAATCAGAAGGCAATGAATTGCCTAAGGCCATACTTCAAATTTCTTAAAGAGTTGGGAAAAGAGCTCTAGTCTTCCTATTTTGTAACCCTGTACTCTGTCACCATTTTAAGTGGGGCACAATACCACTGTTGTAGGTTGTTATTATGTACCCTAGCAAAACACATGCTCTTAATATGAATCCATTCCTGTGGTTGTGAACCCTTTGTAAATAGGAACTTTCAAAAGTTACTTTTAGTAAGGTGCGGCCCAAGTGAATGCAGTTAGGCCTTAATCCTGTTACTGAAGAGAAAGCCACATGAAAGAGTGGGACGCTAGAAGTCAATGGTACTGAGAAAAGAGAGGATATCACTTGTGCCTTGTTATGTGACAGAAAAGCCAAGTACCCAAGGATCACCAGCAGCCAGCCCAAAATGCCACCACCTTCAGGGAGAAAGCATTGCTTTGCTGCCTCAATTTTGGACTTATGCTAGCATCCTATCCATGAGCCAATAAAGTCCTGTTGTTAAACCAACACATTGTATGGTATTTGTTTTAGCAGCTCGGAAACTAAGAAACCAACTACCATAGTGTTAGATTAACTCTGAGAATTGTGACTGCTTTGAGACTCTTTTATGACAATATCATTATGTTTTAGTTTATTAAAGCTGCCAAAATGCAAGTATACCTGGGGTGTGGGAGGCAGGGTCGTGGGGGAGGGGGAGCCTCCCACCTAGAATTACAGGGAAAAAAATTGGTTTTGTTTTAAAGAATGAGGTGCTTTAGTTCAAAAATTGAATAAGTATTTATTGTTCCAGAAGGTACATTGCTTTTTATACATATTTCATAAATGATACAGGATTTTACACATGTTCAATATTTTGTTATTTGTTTAAAGGACTTTTCTCCATATCTCCCCTCCCTCCCTTGCCTCCCACACACCCCAAAGATTTGCTCATTGCACTGTGCTGTTTCTTCTTAAAAACCCTGCACACAAACAGGATAAATGATTTAAAAATAACTCACACAACTTAAAAAGACAAAATAAAACAAATGAGGGAAGGGGGTGAATGGCTGAGGGCTGGCGAAGGATGTGGAAGAAGGGGTGGGATGAGGAGACATGCATCCTTTCATTCCATCATGCCAGTGAAGGGGGTGGTGGCAGTAGCAGCAGCAGCCATCCTGACTGGCCTTCATCCTCTGCAAGGCACCTGGAGTCTGGGTTTGTCATTTAAAATTTCCCTTTTCATAAACAATAATCTCAAAAGAGGAAGAAAAAGAGAAAGAAACCACTTGCCACAACAAGGAGGGACGAATCATGTGAAAGAAAAAAGCCAATCAGCCGTGTGGTAGGCCCTGATCACCCTTTCCACCCTGCCCCACAGTAATTAAAAACAGGATATGAGACAAAGGATTCTTTGACGTTTCAAATGCAGATGCCATCTGGAAATATGGTAGAAAACACTTCGAAAGAGTATAAGATTAATTCTTTAATTTAAGAAAAAATAGGGTGTAGAGGATAGGCTGAAGGAAGCCGTAGAAATGTATTCCTATATAAAGATCAATTGCACCCACTGAGATCCACACACTTCTTTACAACTATTGAAGTGGTGGAGTTGGGAGGGCTCACAATGTGTCCTGGGGGAGTAACAGAGCCTCCAGGCACGGCAGTGCCACCTGGAGGCCCTGGAACACTGTGACACATTAAATGCAATGAAATTATTCTGGTTTAGAAGTTGCTACAGAGCCATGATTTTGGCCAATTTGTAAACCTTATATCTTCCTGATTTGGTAATATATAGCTGAACATTTCCTCTCTGATTTGAGTTGTTAGGGGAATATCAATGGGATAGATAAATAAAGGAAGGAAGTTCTTCCTCTTCTTAAAGACTAATTAGTAAAATACAAAAAACAAAACAAAAAAATACCTCATGCAATGTTGCCAGTGATTTCTAGATACTGCTCTAGAGTCCTGGGATTTATAGACATTTAAGAAGGTATTAAGGGATAATCCAAAGTGTCAATTATCAAACAGGCATAAATTAATTCCAATTATCAGATGGACAAAATTAGTGTAACCAATAGCTACAGGTGCCCAGCAAAGGGAAACAGGAGAGAGATCCCTGGTAGGTACACAGAGGCTGGGGCCAATCTAAAGTAAATGCTCATGATAATGACTCAGACTCTGTTTGCTACCCACATATCCTGATGATTTACTTTTTGGGTATGTTTATTTACTCCTGTGTCAAAAATAAGAAAAGTTAAATTAAAAAATTAGAACTGAGTCTGGTGCTGGTGTGTTACTGTTTTGCTGACCCTGCAAAGATGCAAGAAACGGACACCCCAGCATCATTTTCTCTTTATGAATCTTTCAGCTATGTAATTGCATCATTTTCATCCAAAAACTGAGATGCTTGATTAAGACAATTTTCACTAAGCCCTTTGAGACTTACATTCCACAATGCCTGATCCTCAGATTTTAATATTACATTTTTGCCTAAGATCCTTTTAGTTTTTTTTTTAATTAAAAGTAAAAATCCAGCCCACCCTCACGGCTCCCAGCTTCTACCTGCAATGCTTTAATTAAAAAGGCAAGAGTTATAAACAGGTGTTCTTTCTGCTGGGATTCAGAGACTCTTTGCAGGTCAGTCTTTTTCACCAATTTGTCGGAGGGGCAGATGTACTTGCAATGGGTCTCTCAGCCTCTTAAGGTCCATTTCTGCCTAAAATAGAAACAAAAGGTGAGAAAAACTGCCTACTGAGAAAAAGAATTTGTCTTTCCCCCATTACTATAAGTCAGAGAAGTAATACTCTCAAAATAAGAGTCTATCAGAAGACAAAAGGGTTTTGCCCCAAAGCATAGGAAAAGAATTGGGGGCTCAAAATGGAGGTTTGTCCTTGGCAGTTTAAACAGTCACAAAGCTTCCAGAAAAAGCAGTGCTATCAACAGGGCAGGAATCAGGGGCTCAACAACAGGGGGCTGCAACTGAGACTTCCATGACATTTCTCAAGATAGAAGAAGTCCTTTCGCAAACCTTTGCTTAGAGAACTTTAATTTATGCTACTCAAGACTTCAGTTATTTATCCAGCAGTTGTGTAAGTTTTTCAGTGATTTTTAAAAAGGGGATGTGCAGAGTGGTCAACTGCAGCACTTTAAAAACACCCACATGCTCAGGAATCATTCCTGAGGAGTTTGATTAATAGATTTAGGGTGGGGCTGAAGCATCTGTATTTTTAATAGCTCGTGATTCTGATGCATCTCCCGTAGTTGAGAATCACCACAGACAGCAATAGAAGACATAAGATCATGAGGCAGGGAGATGGATTAAGCCTATTCAAAGCACAACCTCATCATCAAAAAGAGATACAAAAGGCTGGAGAAGGTCAAGGGAAAAGTAACTAAGCACTAATGAGGACAGAAGAGCTTTTTCATCAGCACAAATCTGTGAAAATGTATATATACAATTTCATATGCAAACTCTATCAAGTCATATTTATAAGAGGAATGAGGATTTATTCACCAAAATCAAAGATATCACAGTGAGGGAGGCACAACCAGAAATCTGAAAGAGTAACTTCCAAGAAAATATAAAACATCCTAATTTTTTAAAAAGCATTTTCTGTTAGATAATCTATGACCTGTAGCTAGCAAAGATTTCTAGTAGTTATCTCCCTTTTACCTGGATTTAATTATTGTCCCATCACTACCATATACTTTAGTTGAGAAATCTTTGGATCAATTAATGTAGAAAATTAAAAACAAGAGAGAAATGTAAAGATATAGACATAATGATAGAAATAAAATGAAAAAATTAAAAATTATGTCTAAAAATTTCAGTGTTAATTTGCGGCTTGGGGCTTGCCTAGCCCGACCGCACTGGGGTCTCGTCCTCGGATGTGGTTCGGCTTGGGGAGCGGCGTCAGCCGAGACCACGGGGCTCGAAGGTTTGGAGGGCGCACGAGCACAATAAACCGAGACTAAAGAATAATAGTAGTAATTTATTGCATAGGGCTCGCGGGACTTAGCTGGCTGGCAAGGCTTACAGGCTAAGACCCCGACAGGAGGAAACACAAAGAATATATAGGGTTGGTGAGGGGGAGTTAATTAGGGGTGAAGAAACTTTGATGGGCAGCTGGTATGGTGTCGTATAGGATGTGGATTGGTTAGGAGGTGTGTTGAATATTATAATGGGTGGTGAGGTGAGGAGTGTACATGGTCTAATGAAGAAGAGGTGAAAAGGTGGTGCGATATATGCTCAGGAGTTGTTAGGCAGGGGGTTAGAATAGCAAGGCTTGCAAGAACGAGAGATGTCTGGATATGTTAGGGCATGTTAAGGCAGATAAGAGGGAACAGTTACAAATATATGCAGCATTAATTGGATAGATAGGACCCACTTTCCATCAGCTTGTTATAAACTTTCTAGAGAGGTGTTCATGTGAAAACAGCTATTTTTTAATCAACTGAGGTATAATTTATACCAGAAGAAAAAAGATGGATCATTCTTTCAGAGTTTACCCATTTGAAGTACTAGTTATGGATAGTTATGGATAATAATAATGCCACATAGGACGGAGCTGGGATTTTATTTTTGCAAAACTTACCTGAGCAATTGCATCCTTGAGTTGATTATATTTCTCTAGATCAAAACGCGACTTTTTGGCTCCTTTATGGAAAAACAGTAAGTATTGTCTGTCTCTGGCTTCTGGATAAACATATTCCTACAAAAATAAAGGAAAAATTGAATTATCAGTACCTAGCATCCTATCTTTGCAAAACAGGCATTTACTAACCACTGATTAGATTAAACATATGGATGCATAATACTGTAATATACTGCATTAGTTATTTTTAAAAACATTTTTTTACTGTAAAACACATATGGAAAAGCACACAAAACAAAAATGTGCATCAGAATAAATCATCACATAATGAACATGCAAATCACCATAACGTAAAAAAAATAGAACACTGATTCCAGGAAAATGGTGGAATAGGATAGGTTGAGTTCATCCCTGCTCCAACGAACAGCTAGAGAAGGGACGGGAGGGCAACTGAGACAGCGTAAATGATCGGGGAGAGTCTTCTGTACCATACAGGGAGGCCCTGGTTGCAAAAGCTGAGGAACTGAGAAGCAGAGAACTGGAGACTGTTGGGCTTGTGTGAACAACCTAATGTGGAAAGCCAGAGTCCTCAGAAGTGCACGAATGGGAAGATGGAGACTAGGAAGTTAGCCAAGCTGCGTTCCTTGAACGTGCTACCCTCACCAGTGCAGTCGCACAACCTGCAACCTAATCCACACCCTACACTCCTGAACCTGCATCCAAGTGCCCCAGCCCCGCCCAGCCCCCATGTGTGTACCCACCCCACATCCCACCCAAAGTGTGCATGCCTGCCCCAGCCCAATCCACCTCTCCTGTAAAAGTGCAGTTTTGCTCTGTCCCTCCCAAGTCCTAACTTCCTGTCCCTGCCCACTGCAGGAGGTTGCCAGCGCCTAAAGGTTGTGGGCTCTTAACTCCATACCCAAGCTATACCTACCCCCAACTCATACAGTCCTGCAACCCCACTCTGCCCCCCTGAGCTCTGCACATGTGTACATGAGTTTACAGCCCTCCCAGATCTGTGCATGTGCACAGCCCGCAGTCACGCTCCCCAGCTCTGGGCAAGCACTGCACTGTGCAGCTGGGACACATCCACCCCCAGCCCACACAGGTGCAATGCTGACCCACTGCCCTGAGGTCTGTGCATACACACAAAGAGCCCCACATCCTAGACCAGTGCACACCAGGGCCCCGCCCCTCAGACCCATACATTTGCACAGCCACATCCTCCTTGCTGCTGGATGTTCACACTAACAGGCACCAGTGGAACATCCCTAACCTGCACCTATACTTGCACTGCAATGCATCACTGCACTGCTGTGCCCTGCCCTGCGCCCTGGATTCTGTTCCACATTCATTCTACAAAACAAGGCTTTAGACTACTGAAGGAAATCAACTTCAAAAGTAAACCAATCAAGATATTACATGTCGTGAAGACAGCAGATGATCACTAAGCATATCATGATGCAGACAGATATAGCCGAACCTAATGAACAAATTAAAACACCAGAGGAAACACAGACTTTGGAACAACTAATCAAAGACGTTCATTTAACTCTATCAAATAAAATAAATGGGAAGGCTAATGACAAAAATAGATCAAGAAGACACTAGAAGAACATAAAGAGGAATTTGAAAGAATAAATGGAAAAGCAGCAGGTATCATAAAGATTAAGGATACTGTAGACCAAATTAAAAACATACTACAGGCACACAACAGCAGATTTGAAGAGGCAGAAGAAAGATTAAGCGAACTAGAGGACAGGACAACTAATTTTGAAAATTCAAAATAGCAAATGGCAAAAAAGTTGGAAAAATCTGAATTGGATTTCAGGGAAATGATGGTCAAAACAAAGTACACAAATATAAGAATCACTGGTGTTCCAGAAGGAGAAGAGAAGAGTAAAGGGGTAGGAAGATTAGTTGAGGACAACTAAGTTGGAAAACTTCCAACCCTTATAAAGGACATAAACATGCAAGTCAAAGAAACTCAATGAACTCCAAATAGAATAAATCCAAATAGGTCTTCCCCAAGGCATATACTAATCAGTCTGTCAAATGTTGAAGAGAAGCAGAAAATTCTGAAAGCAGCAAGAGAAAAAACAATCTACTACATACAAGAATAATCACACAAGACTGAGTTCAGATTACTCAATTGGCACTACGGAGGTGAAAAGGCAATGGTATCTATTTTTAAGATCCTGAAAGAAAAAGACTTCCAGCCAAGAATTCTGTACCCTGCCAAATTATCCTTCAAAACCAAGGGATAGATTAAGATTCTCAGAGACAAACAAACTCTGAAAGAATCTTTCAGCAAGAGACCAGCCCTACAAGAAATACTAAGGGGAGTTCTGCCAGTTGAAACAAAAAGACAGGACAGAGAGGTCTGGAGGGGAGCACAGAATTGAAGAGTACCAATAAGGCTAACTTAAAGGATAAAAAGAGAAAGAGAGAAAATAATACATATAGATTGGACAAATAAAATCCAAAAGATAGGCGGGCCGCGGTGGCTCAGCAGGCAAGAGTGCTTGCCTGCCGTGCCGGAGGACTCCGGTTCGATTCCCGGCCCCAGCCCATGTAAAAAACAAACAAACAAACAAAATATAATAAAAAACAAGAAAATGTTTAAAAATGTTTCCCTTTCTTCCTCCCTTCCTTCCTTCCATCCTTCCTTCCTTCTCTGTCTTTCCTTCCTTTCCTCCCTCTCAAAAAAAAAAAAAAAAAAAATCCAAAAGATAAGATGGTGGATTCAAGAAATGCCTTTTCAGTAATTACTTTGAATGATAACTAACTAAACTTACCAATTAAAAGATATACAGTGGCAGAATGGATGAAGACATATAATCCAGCTATATGCTGCTTACAAGAGACTCATCTTAGACACATGGATACAAATAGACTGAAAATGAAAGGATGGAAAAAGATGTTCCACACAAGCTATAACCAAAACAAAGCAGGAGTAGCTATACTAATATCAGGCAAAATAGACTTTAAATGTAAAGACATCATAAGAGACAAAGAAGTGCACTACATATTAATAAAATGGACAATTCACCAAGAAGAAATAACTATCATAAATGTTATGCTCTCAATCAAGGAGCTCCAAAGTACATGAGACAGAAGATGTTTCAACAATAATAGTAGGAGACTTCAATATACCACTCTCCTCTATAGACAGAACAACCAGACAGAAGATCAACAAGGAAATAGAGAAGTTAAACAACTTGAAAAATGAATTAGACCTAACAGACATATATACATCATTATATTCCCAAACACCAGGATATACATTCTTCTCTAGTGTTGATGATCTATCTCCAGGATAGATTATATGCTGGGGCACAAAACAGGTCTTTTTAAATTTTAAAACACTGAAATTATTCAAAGCACTTTCTCTGATCATAATGGGATGAAGCTGGATCTCAATAACCACCAAAGAATGAGAACTTTCACAAATATATGGAGATTAAATAACACACTTTTAAACAAACAGTGGGTCAAAGAATTGCGAGAGAAATCAGTAGCTATCTGGAGAAGAATGAAAATGAGAATGCAACATACAAGAACTTATGGGATGCAGCAAAGGCTGTTCTGAGAGGGAAATTTATTGCCCTAAATGCCTATATTAAAAAACAAGAAAGGACAAAAATTGAGGACTTAACTGCTCATATGGAGGAAATTGAGAAAGAACAGCAAACTAACCCCAAAGCAAATAGAGGAAGAGAAATAACAAAGATTAAAGAAGAGTTAAATGAATGGGGGAACAAAACAACAATAGAGAGAATCAAACCAAAAGTTGGTTCTTTGCAAAACTCAGTAAAATTGATGGGCCACTAGCAAGATTGACAAAGAAAAAAAGTGAAAGGATGCAGATAAAAAAATCAGAAATGAGAAGGGGCATATTACCACAGACCCTGAAGAAATAAAAGAAATTATAAGAGGATACTATGAACAACTACATGCCAGCAAAATAGACTACTTAGATGAAATGGACAAATTCCTAGAAACATACAAAGAAGCTACACTGACTCAGAAAGAAAGAAAAGAGCTGTACAAACCAATTACAAATAGAGAGATTCAATAAGTTATCAAAAATCTTCCTACAAAGAAAAAAGCCCAGGGCCAGATAGCTTCAGAGGGGAATTTTAGCAAACATTTCAAAAAGAACTAAACACCAATCCTGCTCAAACTCTTCCAAAAAAATTGAGGAAAAGGGCACACTATCTAAATCATTTTATGAAGCTAAATCATTTTAATGCCAAAACAGGGTAAAAATGCTGTAAGAAAGGAAAACTACAGGCCAATCTCCCTAATGAACACACAGATGCAAAACTGAGATCAAAAAATTCTCAACAAAATACTAGAAAACCAAAGCCAACAACACATTAAAAGAACTATACAATATGACCAAGTGGGGTTTATACCAGGAATGCAAGGATGGCACAACACAAGAAAATGAATTAATGTAATACAGCACATTAACAAATCAAAAGGGAAAAATCACATGATCATTTCGACTGATGCTGAAAAAGCATTCAATAAAATTCAACGTCCTTTTCTGAAAATCACTTCAAAAGATAGGAATCAAAGGTAACTTCCTCAATATGAAAAATGGCATATATGAAAAATGGAGAGCCAGCATTGTATTCAATGGAGAGAGACTGAGAACTTTCCTCTTATGATCAGGAATGAGACAAGGATGCCCTCTGTCACCACTATTATTGAACTTTGTACTAGAAGTTCTAGCTACAGCAATCAGGCAGGACATAGAAATAAAAGGCATTCAAACTAGAAAGGAAGAAGTAAAACTTTCATTATTTGCATATGACATGATATTATACTCGGAAAATCCTGAGAAATCTACAAGAAAGTTATCTGAACTAATAAATTCAGCAAGGTGGCAGGATATAAAATTAATGTGCAAAAACCAGTAACATTTCTATACACAAGCAATGACCTAATTTAGGAGTCAGTTAAGGAAAAAATTCCATTCAAAAGAGTAACAAAAGAATCAAGTACTTAGGATGAACTTAACTAGGTTAAGGACTGAAGTAAAGGACTTTTACACAGAAAACTATTGTTCTAGTTTGCTAGCTGCCAGAATGCAACACACCAGAGATGAACTGGCTTTTAATAAAAGGGGATTTATTTCATAAAAATGTGTAGCTCTTCAGAGGATTTCTGCTGGCCTTCTCTCCAGGCCTCTGGATTCCAACAACTTTCCCTGGGGTGATCCCTTTCTGCATCTCCATAGCCCTGGGCTGAGCTGCAAGTGCTAAGATGAGGTATGCTGAGCTGCTTGGGCTATGCTACGCTGACCACTCTCATTTAAGCTTCCAGCCAATTAAATCAAAAACATTCATTGCAGCAGGCACACCTCCTAGCCGACTCAGATGTAATCAGCAACAGATGAGGTTCCTATGCCATTGGCTCATGCCCACAGCAATAGAACTAGGTACCTTCACCTGGCCAAGTTGACACCTGAACCTAACTACCAGAACTACATAACACTGCTAAAAGAAATCAAAGAAGATCTAAATAGGTGGAAAGACATTCCCACCTATTTAGGCTCATGGAGAGAAAGGTTAAATATAGTTAAGATGTCAATTCTACCCAAATTGATCTACGGATTCAACACAGTACCAATCAAAATTCCAACAACTTACTTTGAAGAACTGGAAAAGCTAGATACCAAATCATGTGGGAGGGAAAAAGACCCTGAATAGCTAAAAGCATCCTAAAAAAGAAGAATGATGTGGAAGGATGAACAATTTCTTACTTATAAAGTCACAGTGGTCAAAACAGCATGGTACAGACACAAAGATAGAAGTATTGACCAATGGAATAGAATAGTGAATGTAGAAATAGACTACCAAATCCATGGTGAACTGATTTCTGCTCAGGTCCCCAAATCCACTGAACTGGGACAAAATAGTCTTTTTAATAAATGGGCATGGGGGTGGTGCAATGGTGGCTCAGTGGCGGAATTCTTGCCTGCCATGCTGGAGATCGGGGTTCGATTCCTGGAACCTGCCCATGCCCAGTAAATAAATAAATAAATAAATAAATAAATAAATAAATAAATAAATAAGCATGGGAGAACTGGATATTAATAGCCAAAAGAACAAAAGAGGACCCCTAACTTACACCCTATACAAAAATTAACTCAAAGCGGATCAAATACCTAAATGTAAGAACTAGCACCATAAAGCTTCTAGAAGAAAATGTGAGGAGACATCTTCAAGACCTAGTGATAGGAGGCAGCTTCCTAAATTTTACACCCAAAGCACAAGCAACAAAAGAAAAAACATATAAATGGGAACTCCTCAAAATCAATTGTGCATCTCAAAAGATTTTGTCAAAAAGATAACAGGTAGCCAACTCAATGGGAAAAAATATTTGGAAATCATACATTGGATAAAGTTTGACATCCTTATACATAAAGAAATTATACAACTCAACAACAAAAGAACAAACAACCCAATTATAAAATGGGCTAAATATGTGAATAGGCATTTTTCTGAAGAGCAAATACAGATGGCTCAAAAGCACATGAAGAGATGCACATTTTCATTACTATAAGGGAAATGCAGATCAAGACTACAATGAGATACCACCTCACACCTATAAGAATGGCTGCTATTAAAGAAAAAGGAAACTACAAATGTTGGAGAGGATGTGGAGAAATTGGGACACTTATGCACTGCTGGTGGGAATCTATAATGGTACAGCTACTATGGAAGACAGTATGGCGGTTTCTGAGGAAACTAAATATCGAGTTGCCCTTTGACTCTGCAACAGTACTACTTGGTATATACTCAGAAGAGCTGAAAGTAGTGACACAAACAGACATTTGCAACCAATGTTGATAGCAGCATTCACAATCGCCAAAAGATGGAAACAATCCAAATGCTTATCAACAGATCAGTGGATTAACAAAATGTGGTATATACATACAATGGAATATTATGCAGCAGTAGGAAGAAATGATATCCTGAAGCACATAAGAAGAGGGATGAGTCTGAGGACATAATGCTGAGTGAAACAGGCCAGGCACAAAAGGATAGATGCTGTAGGACTCCATTGTTATGACTATAGTAAAGGTAAAATCAGAGGCTTATAATACAGAATATAGGGGACTTAGAGATACATAGAAGGTAGATATGGGTGAATAGTTAGCTAATGAGGTTGAACTCAAATGTAAGGGAATAGATAAAAGTGAAGGCAGTTCTCTAGTGGTTCTATAAGTAATATTACCATATTGAAGGTGAACATGATTGAAAGCGGTTGTATGGACCTATGCATCTCACTGATTAAAAATAGAAATATACATAAGTTCTTGCAAGAAGTACTTCGAAGGTATGATTCATGTACAAACAGTGTTAAAGTCCAGGGTACGGGGGAAAACTGCTATTGCATGCTATAGGCTTTGTTTAACAGGAACACATTAGCAGTACTACAGCAAAAGCAGGGTTAAATAATGGGGGGAGGGATAAAGTTAAGGGGAAGTTCAGATTTTCTATTTGGTGAGGGTGTGTGTATTGGTTATCTTTCTCTTGGGAACAATGAAATTATCTAAAATTGAGAGTGTTGATGGACTGTGGACTTTGAGCATTATACACAATGTTTAATGAATGCAGGCAGCTGAAGGGTGCACCAACTGAGAGACAGACTGGCGAACATATATATGTATACATATGGTCGAATATTGTGCTGCTACAAAAAGGAACGAAATTGTAAGGCATGCAATGATGTGAATGAAGATGTGGGACATTTCGAGAGGCAAAATAAGCCAGAAATGAAAGAACAATTATTGTATAGTCTCCTTTAGAAAATGCTTATAAGAAAACAGGGGCCTAGATTGTACACTCTTATAGCAGACACATTTAGTCTGGAGTGGTAATCATTATTCCTGGATTTTGAGAGGATGTTTTATCTATCTATCACCTGGTATTTAGAGATAAGAACGAAGCTGATCAGGTCAGGATTAAGGTAATTCAGAACACAGGAGTAAGGAAGACATTGTCTATATTTTAGAACTGCACCTATTCTTTGAGACCAAAGAAAGAAAGGTTTATTTTGTCCAGAACCTAAATTTTCTGTAGCACATAATCTAATTCAACCTGTGTGGACAGCTCATTAGAACAACTGAAACCCAGGGAGCCCAGAATAAGAATGAGGGCCTTAATAATAGCTTAATGCAATGCCTGACTACATCCCAGAATATAATAAGCAGATGATAAAAAAGTACTGACAAAGTTCCTTGAGGGGTGGGAGAAAAAAATATGAACTATTTAACTTTACCAGTAGGGAATTCCCTGATACTGTAGCAACCATTAGGGCTACTCAAATCAATAGCCCAAGCCCTTGATCTTGAGGCTTACTCTTGTGAAACTTATGTATGTAGCGGAGAAGCATAGCCTACCTATAGGTATGCCTAGGAGTTACTTCTGGAGGACCTCTTTTGTTGTTCAGCTGTGGCCTCACTCTCCCTAAGCCCAACTCTGCAACTGAAATCATTGCCCTCCCCCTCTATGCAGGACATGGGAGATGACTCCCAGGGATGAGTCTGGCCCTGGCACTGTGGGATCAACAATGTCCTTCTGACCAAAAGAGGGAAGAGAAAGGTAACTAATAAAGTATCAATGGCTGAGAGAGTTCACATAGTTAAGAGGCTACTCTGGAGGTCATTTTACGCAAGCTTCAGTTAGACATTGCTACCTATCATAACTTACCAAACCCGAACCAAAACCATTCCAGCTAATCCTAAAGAACACCTAGGGCAATATATAAGATTCTACAAAGGTTCCATGCACTAGGGTAACTTTCCAGAAACCTACAATCTCCAGATGGGTCCTGGAACCAGATAAGTCATGAAACCTAGAGGGCCAAGACTCTCCAGAGCATTAGCTAGTTTCATTTCTCTACCTCTTATTACTGACAGCCCCTTCCAACATGAGAGTTAGAATGGCCATAGCCCAAATAACCCTAAAGAGAGGGATAGAAAAATCAAAGTTGATGGTGGAGTTATACAGAGAAGGTAGAGTTTAACAAACTAATATGACAGCTGAAGCATTAAATTGATCATTTCTTTTAATCTCCAGTATCTTAGAGCAGCTAGAATTAAAAACCTAAAATTGTGGAATTGTAATCCATACCAAACTCTGAAATCTGTTCTACAATTAATTGTGCTGTGCTTTGAAATTTATTCCTTTTCTGTATATATGTTATTTTTCACAAAAAAGAAAAAAAAAGTTGATTTTGAGCCTAAAAAATGTTTATTCCTTCTAGTCTCTAATATCCTGGAGCAGCTAGAAGGAAAAATCTGAGATGACTGTACAGTAGCCCATGACAAACTATGGCATCTCTCCTGTTACAACTTGTTGAAAAATGCTTTGAAAACTATTGCTTTTCTCTTTCTTTGCTTTGTATATGTGTTATACAATAAAAAAAAGTTAAAAAAAAATAGAACATTGCCCACACTCCAGAACCCCTCTTACCCCAAAGTAGTTACTATCAATTGTTTGCTTGCTTTCTTTAGTTTTTCTTCATAAACATTCAACCTTGAACTCTATAGTTAATTTTACCTGCTTTTTAAAATTTTATAAAAATGGAGCCATACAATATGCATTTTGTCTGGCCTTTTCACTCAATACTGTGTATGAAATTCATCTATTGTATATAGCTATAGTCTCTTCATTTTCATTGCTATGCAATATTCTATTGTATGACTTTATTACTAAATTTATCCATTCTACTGTTGATGGACTTTTGGGGTTATTTCCAGGTTTTGGCTATTCTGAAAAATCTACAGTCAACATTCCTGGATTTATCCCTTCTGTTGGGTAATGGAGTGGAAATCCTAGAGCACAAGTTATGCACGTGTTCAAATTTAAGAAGTGATTTCAAACAAGTTTCCAAAGTGCTTCTATCAGTTATATTCCCACAAGCAGGTGATAAGCACTGACATGACTCCCTAGCCTTGCCAATATTTGATATTAATAGTCTAAAAACTGTTAGCCATTCTGATGAGTACAGTACTATCTCATCGTTGACTTTTAAACAGCTTTACTGAGATACAATTCACATACCATAAAAGTCATCCATTTAAAGTACAAAATTCAATGGTTTAGTATATTCAGGATTGTGTAACCATTACCGCAATCAATTCCTTCCTCTACAGATTTGTCTGTTTTGGACATTTCAGACAGAATATTTGACCTTTCTGTCTGGCTTCGCTCACTTAGCATAAGGTTTTCAAGGATCATCCATGCTCGTGTAGCAGTACTGCATTCCTTTTTATTGCTATATTTCTTCATCAGTTGACAGACATTTGGGGTGTAGTCTTGTGGTTTATATAGTAACTTTTGATCACTATGAATAATGTTTCTATGAACACACATGCACAAGTTTTGAGTGGGTGTTTTCATTTATCATATATATCATAAATACACACATATATACCACTGTGGTTTTAATCAGCATTTTTTCTGATCACTCATTAGGTTGACTCTTTTTCATATACTATTGGCCATTTGCATATCCTCTTTTATGAATATGCCTATTTAACTCTCTAATCATTATTTTTCCATTGGACTGTCTTTTTCTTAATGATTTGTAGGATTTCTTTATATATTCTGGATATGGCTCCTTTATTGGGTATATGTATTGCAAATATCTCCTCCCAATCTGTTCACAGTCTTAACAGTACCTTTTAATAAACAAAAGTTCTTAATTTTAATGTAGTCTAATTTATCATTCTTATCCTTTATGGTTATTGCTTTTCATTTTGTTTAAGAAATCATTTTCTATTCTAGTCATCAAAATATCCTTCTATATTACCTTCTAGGATTTTTATTATGTTATCTTTCATATTTATATCTCAATCCATCTGGAATAAATTTTTGTGTATAGTGTAAGGAAGGGGCCAAGTTTCATTTTTTGTTTAAAATGGATATTCGTTTGTCCTAGCACCGTTTATTGAAAGAGACTGTTCTTTCTTTGCAGGGCCATCTTTTTTAAAAACAAAAGTTCATTTATACTGGGTCTGTTTTACACTCTCTCTCTTAGTCCATCAGTCTAGATGGCTATCCTTGTGCCACTGTCTTAATAACTATAGTGTTATAATTATAGCTGGTATCTTCATATCTGATAGAGCAAGTGCTTGTATTTAGTTTTTTTAAATAAGTTTATTGGCTTTTCTTGATCTTTTACATTTCCATATAAATCTTAGAAGCAGGTTATTCAATTCTCTTCCTTTCCCAGCACCACAAACCTGTTGGGACTTGATGAATATTCTAAATATACATGTGTGTTGGTTTAAAAGGATGTATGTACCCTAGAAGAGCCATGTTTTAATCCTTAAATTCTGATGATGTTCAATTTATTTTTTCCTTTGTTTGTGCTGTTAGTGTTCTAGTTTCTTAGGCGGTTCAAAGTAGATATGATGAAATGCACTGGTTTTAACTATGGGAATTTATTAGCTTACAAGGTTGCAGTTTCAAGGCTGAGAAAAAAAAATGTCCAAATCAAGGTATCATGAGGTGATGCTGTCTTCCTAAAAAGGATTTTTTAACTGGCAATCCTCGGCTTCTTTGCTATGTACCAAGGCCATGGCAATGTCTGTTGGTCGCTCCCTTCTCTTCTGACATTTGTTGATTTCAGCTTTTTGCTCCGTGGCTTTCTTTCTCTTTGTCTCAATGACATTTTCTTATAAAGGACTCCAGGAAGAGGATTAAGACCTATCCCTGGGCCATGCCTTCTGAAGTAACCTCATCCAAATGTCCTACTTACGATAGGTTTACACCCAAAGGAATGGATTAGCTTTAAGAACATGATTTTCTGTTTTAACTTCAGTTATGTTCCACATATAGTTCCAATCACCACAGTATCAGATCTAAATATTTGTTATCAAATAGGTCACAAAGATTTATTGGCATCTTTACTTCTAAGAGATTTTGCTGTCTTGTTTCATATTTAGTTTACTAAACAATCTAGAGTTAATTTTTGCAAATGGTAGGAGAGAGGGGTCCAGCTTAATTCTTTTTTTTAAAAAATATAGCAACAAACACAAACATCTTAACTTATGATCATTCCATTCTACATATATAATCAATAATTCACAATATCATCACATAGCTGCAGATCATCACCATGATCATTTATTAGAACATTTGCATCAATTCAGAAAAAGAAATAAAAAAGACAACAGAAAAAAATTCATACATACCATGTCCCTTATCCCTCCCTTTCATTGATCACTAGCATTTCAATCTAAATTTATTTTAACATTTGTTCCCCCTATTATTTATTTTTATTCCATATGTTTTACCTGTCTGTTGTTAAGGCAGATAAAAGGAACATCAGACACAAGGTTTTCACAATCATACAGTCACACTGTGAAAGCTGTATCATTACACAATCATCATCAAGAAACATGGCTACCGGAACACAGCTCTACATTTTCAGTTAGTTCACTCCAGCCTCTCCATTACATCTTGACTGACAAGGTGATATCTATTTAGTGCGTAAGAATAACCTCCAGGATAACCTCTCGACTCTGGCATCTCTCAGCCACTGACCCTATATTTGGTTTCTTTTCACTCTTCCCCCTTCTGGTTGAGAAGGTTTTCTCAATCCCTTGATGCTGAGTCTCAGCTCATTCTAGAATTTCTGTCCCACGTTGCCAGGAAGGTCCATACCCCTGGGAGTCATGTCCCACGTACACAGGGGGAGGGCAGTGAGTTTGCTTGTTTTGTTGGCTGGAGAGAGAGGCCACAGCTGAGCAACAAAAGAGGTTCTCTTGGGGGTAACTCTAATTTTAAGTAGGCTTGACCTATCCTTTGTGGGGTTAAATTTCATATGAACAAACCTCAAGATTGGGGGCTCAGCCTATAGCTTTGGTTGTCCACACTGCTTGTGAGAATATCAAGAATAAAACTTGGGGAAGTTGAATTTTCCCCCTTTCTCACCATTTCCAAACAGGTACTTTGCAAATACTTCTTTATTCACTGTTCAAATCACTCTGGGATTTACTGGGCATCACTCTGGACAAACCTACAAAATCTCATGCCCTACTCAAGGTTCCATGTACTTATGGTGTTCAATTAAGCTGTCTACATAAGTTATATTAGGAACTGCACTAGTCAAAATATAAATTTTGTATCAAATAAACATTTTATGCTTTAGTCTCACACATAAGTTAAAATTTTAAAATATTAATTACCATCTATTTTCAACACCTTGCAGTAATGACATTCCTTTGTTCCTCCTCATGCAAAAACATTTTAAAAATCTGTACATTTAGTCATGATCATTGTACACTCTGGGCATTCCTAGATTATACCATCTCAGTCTTTATCATCTATCTTTCTTTCTGATTTCATTTGTGCCCTCAGCCTTCCTCCCTCTATCATTCTCACATTCAACTTCATTCAGTGTTTTAACATAATTGTATTACAGTTAGGTAGTATTGTGCTATCCATTTCTGGTTTTTTACAATCAGTCCTGTTGCACAGTCTGTATCCCTTTAGCTCTAATTACCCAATATCTTACTCTATTTCTATCTCCTGATGGTCTCTGTTACCAATGAAGTTCTCCAAGTTTATTCACTAATGTCAGTTCATATCGGTGAGACCATATAGTATTTGTCCTTTTGTTTCTGGCTAATCTCACTCAGCATAATGTCCTTAAGGTTCATCCATGTTGTTACATACTTCATAACTTTATTCTGTCTTATAGCTATATAATATTCCATTGTATGTGTATACTACAGTTTGTTTAGCCACTCATCTGTTGATGGACATTTTGGCTATTTCCATCTCTCACAATTATAAATAACTCTGCTATAAACATTGGTGTGCAAATGTCCATTTGCGTCCATGCCCTCATGTCCTCTGAGTAGATACCCAACAATGGTATTACTGGGTCATATGGCAATTCTATATTTAGCTTCCCGAGGAACCGCCAAATGGCCTTCCACAGCGATTGTATCATTTGACATTCCCACCAACAGTGGATAAATGTGCCTCTTTCTCCACATCCTCTCCAGCACATGTCGTTTTCTGTTTTATTGATAATGGCCACTCAGGTGGGTGTGAGATGATATCTCATTGTGGCTTTGATTTGCATTTCCCTAATAGCCAGGGAAGCTGAGCATCTTTCCACGTGCCTTTTGGCCATTTGTATTTCCTCTTCTGAGAAGTGTCTGTTCAAGTCTTTTGTGCATTTTGTAATTGGGTTGTCTGTCTTTTTGTTTTGAGTTGAACAATCTCTTTATATATTCTGGATACTACACCTTTATCTGATATGTCATTTCCAAATATGTCTCCCATTGTGTAGGCTGTCTTTTTACTTTCTTGATGAAGTTCTTTGATGCACAAAAGTGCTTAATTTTGAGGAGTTCCCATTACCTTCTTTCTTCAATGTTCGTGCTTTGGGTGTAAGGTCTAGAAAACCACCTCCGATTATAAGATTTATAAGATATTTCCCTACATTTTCTTCTAACAATTTTATGGTCTTAGATCTAATGTTTAGGTCTTTGATCCATTTTGAGTTAACTTTTTAATAGGGTGTGAGATATGGAAGCTCTTTCATTCTTTTGTATATGGATATCCAGTTCTCTAGGCACCATTTATTGAAGAGACTTCTGTCCCAGGTGAGTTGGCTTGACTGCCTTATCAAAGATCAACTGTCTGTAGATGAGAGGGTCTATATCTGAACACTCGATTCTACTCCATTGGTCAGTATATCTATCTTTACGCCAGTACCACGCTGTTTTGACCACTGTAGCTTCATAATACGCTTTAAAGTCAGGTAGCGTGAGACCTCTGACTTCACTTTTTTTTTCTTCAGGATACTTTTAGGTATGCGGGGCACCCTGCCTTTCCAGATAAATTTGGTTATTGGTTTTTCTATTTCTGAAAAGTAAGTTTTTGGCATTTTAATTGGTATTACATTGAATCTGTGAATCAGTTTAGGTAGAATTGACATCTTAACTATAGTTAGTCTTCCAATCCATGAACATGGTATGCCCTTCCATCTATTTAGGTATTCTGTGATTTCTTTTCTCAATATCTTGTAGTTTTCTTTGTATAGGTCTTTTGTATCTTTAGTTAAATTTATTCCTAAATATCTTATTCTTTTGGTTGCAATTGTAAATGGAATTTTTTCTTGATTTCCCCCTCAGATTGTTCATTACTAGTGTATAGAAACACTACAGATTTTTGAGTGTTGATCTTGGATCCTGCCACTTTGCTGTACTCATTTATTAGCTCTAGTAGTTTTGCTGTGGATTTTTCAGGGTTTTTGACATATAGTATCATATTACCTGCAAACAGTGAGAGTTTTACTTCTTCCTTTCCAATTTTGATGCCTTATATTTCTTTTTCTTGTCTAATTGCTCTGGCTAGAACTTCCATCACAAAGTTGAATAACAGTGGTAATAGTGGACATCCTTGTTTTGTTCCTGATCTTAAGGGGAAAGTTTTCAGTTTTACCCCATCGAGGATGATGTTAGCTGTGGGTTTTTCATATATTCCCTTTAACATTTTGAGGAAGTTCCCCTCTATTCCTAGCCTTTGAATGTTTTCAACAGGAAAGGATGTTGAATTTTGTCAAATGCCTTTCCTGCATCAATCAAGATGATCATGTGGTTTTTTTGCTTTGATTTGTTGATATGGTATATTACAGTAATTGATTTTCTTATGTTGAACCATCCTTGTATACCTGGGATGAGTCCTATTTGGTCATGGTGTATAATTCTTTTAATGTGTTGCTGGATTCGATTTGCTAGAATTTTGCTGACAATTCTGCATCTATATTCATTAAAGAGGTAGTTTTCTTTTTTTGTAATATCTTTGTCTGACTTTGGCAGAGGGTGATGTTGGCTTCGTAGAATGAGTTAGGTAGCTTTCCCTCCTCTTCAATATTTTTTGAAGAGTTAGAATAGGGTTGGTACTAATTCTTTCTGGAATGTTTGGTAGAATTCATGTGTGAAGCCATCTGGTCCTAGACTTTTCTTTTTGGGGAGCTTCTTAATGACTGATTCAGTTTCTTTGCTTGTGATTGGTTTGTTGAGGTTGTCTATTTCTTCTCGAGTCAATGTTGGTTGTTTATGCCTTTCTATAAAGTTGTCCATTTCATCTGCATTGTTGAATTTATTAGCATAAAAGTTTTCATAGTATCCTATTATTACTTCCTTTATTTCTGTGGGGTCAGTGGTTATGTCTCCTCTTCCATTTCTGATTTTATTTATTTGCATTCTCTCTCTTCTTCTTTTTGTCCACCTTGCTAAGGGTCCATCAATCTTAATGATTTTCTCATAGAACCAACTTCCGGTTTTGCTGATTTCTTGATTGTTTTCATGTCCTCAATTTCATTTATTTCTGCTCTAATCTTCATTATTTCTTTCCTTTTGCTTGCTTTGGGGTTAGTTTGCTGTTCTTTCTCTAGTTCTCCCCAAAATCCCTCTATTTTTGCCCTTTCTTCTTTTTTGATATAGGCATTTAGGGCAATAAATTTTCCTCTTAGCACTGCCTTTGCTGCATCCCATAAATTTTGATAAGTTGTGTGTTCATTTTCATTTGCCTCAAGATATTTACTGATTTCTCTTTTAATTTCTTCCTTGACCCACTGGTTGTTTAAGAGTGTGTGGTTGAGCCTCCACGTACTTGTGAATTTTCTGGCACTCTGTCTATTATTGATTTCCAGCTTCATTCCTTTATGATCTGAGAAAGTGTTTTGTGTGGTTTCAATCTTTTTAAATTTATTGAGGCTTGCTTTGTGACACAGCATATGGTCTATCCTTGAGAATGATCCATGAGCACTTGAGGAAAAGGCGTTTTCTGCTGTTATGGGGTTTAATGTTCTATAAATGTCTGTTAAGTCTAGCACATTTATTGTATTATTCAAATTCTCTGTTTTCTTTATTGATCCTCTGTCTAGATGTTCTGTCCATTGAGGAGGGTGGGGAATTGAAGTCTCCAACTATTATGGTAGATGTGTCCATTTCTCTTTTCAGTGTTTTCAATGTTTGCCTCATGTATTTTGGAGCATTCTGGCTTGGTGCATAAATATTTATGATTGTTCTTTCTTCTTGTTGAATTGTTCCTTTATTAATACAGTGTCCTTCTTTGTCTCTTTTAACTGTTTTACATTTGAAGTCTAATTTATTGGATATTAGTATAGTTACTCCTGCTCTTTTCTGATTGTTATTTGCATGAAATATCTTTTCCCAACCTTTCACTTTCAACCTATGTTTATTCTTGGGTCTAAGATGTGTTTCCTGTAGACAGCATATAGATGGGTCCTGTTTTTCAATCCATTCTGTCAATCTGTGTCTTTTGATTAGGGGGTTTAATCCGTTAACATTTAGTGTTATTACTGTTTGGGTAGTACTTTCTTCTACCATTTTGTCTTTTGGACTTTATATGTCACATCTAATTTTTCTTCCTTTACCTTTACTGCCAGTCTTCATTTCTATGCTCTTCTCCACACCTCTCTCTCCTATCTTTTCATATCTGTCTCTAGTGCTCCCTTTAGTATTTCTTGCAGAGCCAGTCTCTTGGTCACAAATTCTCTGAGTGATTTTTTTTTTGTCTGAAAATATTTTAATTTCTCCCTCATTTTTTAAGGACAATTCTGCTAGATATACAATTCCTGGTTGACAGTTTTCCTCTTTTAGTAAATTTCCCAACTCTTACGAAAGACTTGCAATTACAGCTCCAAGAAGTGCAGCATACCCCAAACAGACGTACTCCAAGACACTTACTAATGAGAATGTCACATGTCAAAGAGAAAGAGAGAATCTTGAAAGCAGCAAGAGAAAAGCAATCCATCACATACAAGGGAAGCCCAATAAGACTATGTGTAGATTTCTCGACAGAATCCATGGAGGTGAGAAGACAGTGGGATGATATGTTTAAATTACTTGTACCCTGCAACTTCACTGAATTTATTTATTAGCTCTACCATTCTTGTAAATTTTTAGGATTTTCTCTATATTTTCATCCCATCTGTGAATAGTGATAGTTTTATCTTTTTCTTTCCAATTTGTATGCTTTTTCTTGCCTATTTGTTTTGATAAGAACTTCTTATACAATTATAAATAGCAAAAAAGAGGAAAGGGGCACACTTGTCTTACTCTTGTTCTGAAGGGAAATCTTTCAATGTTTTATCATTTGTGATGGTTAGGTTCTAGTGTCAACTTGGGCAAGAGATTATGCCCAGATTTCTGGTTAGGCAAGCACTGGACTGACTGTTGCTGCAAGAATATTTCATGGCTTGCTGATAAATTGGAAGGCTGGTATATTAAATCATCAATTGGTTGATTGCATCTGTGGCTGATTAAATCTGTGATCAACTAAGGCCCATCTTCCACAATGAAGTAATCTAATCAACAGAAGGCTTTTAAAGAAGAAGAGAGACTTTTTTTTACTGCTTCTTCAGCCAGTATGCCTCACCTGTGAAGTTCATTCAACCCTTCACTGGAGCCACCAACTTTACAGCCTGCCCTATGGATTTTGGACTCTTCCATTTCCATGGTTGCATGAGGCACCTATATAAATCTCATATTTATAGATCTCTCCTGTTAGAGAGCTCTCTCTAGAGAATCCTAACACACTATTGAATGTGATGTTCACTATGGGTTTTTTATAAATGTCCTTTATTATGCTGAGGAAATTCCTTTGTAGTCCCAGTTTGTTGAGTGCTTTTTATCATGAAAAGGTGTTGGATATTGCTGAATGCTTTTTCTTCATCACTGAAGATGATCATGTGAGATTTTTCCTTCATTGTATTAATGTGGTAATATCACATTGATTCATTTTTTTACATGTTGAACCACCTTTGCATTTTTGAGTTAAATCTTGCTTGGTTATGGTGTATAATCCTTTTAATGTGTTATTGGATTCAGTTTGCTGTTACTTTGTTGAGGATTTTTGCATCTATATTCATAAGGGATAGTACCTAATTGAGTGGCAGGAGATCTATAAAGGGGGTCTTTAGATTCAAGGTATAACTGGAAAAGTACTAATGTTTGGCTAAAGGCCCAGCCATTATTTATTTTATATGTTCAAGTTCATTCAGAGTCTCTCAGATGCAAGATACAGTATTAGGGATGTTGGAAAATAAAAAATGAATAAAACTAAATGCCTGGCCTCAAAAGATATTATAGTCTAGTATAGGTGGGGGGAAACACTGTACATGCATAATTATAATACAAGATATTATGGGATGTATGAAAGGCACAAAGTGTTAAGGGAATTCTGAAGATGGAGATATCAAAGTTGGTGGGAGGGAACTGGTCAAACGTTCATGAAAGGCAGTATTTAAGTAAACCTTGACATATGACAGGTGAAGATGAGCAGCAAGAATTTTCACAGCTGAAACGATATGTAGTAATAAATGAAGTGGTATGAAATCTCAGGGCATTTTTTAGGGAATATGGAATATAATTTGGTTTGTTTGGGACATAGTGTATATACATAGGAATGTTGGGAGATATTTGGAAAAGACAGATTGCAACCAGTTATGAATACTAGGCTAAGGAGTTTGGACTTTAACCAGCAGATAAAAAGAAGCCATTAAAGGTGTATGTGTACATAAGAGAGAGAGGGAAAACAAACAAACTCATAAAACAGACTTGTGCAAACCATGTCCAGAGCTGTCAATTGATAAGATTGGTTAAATTTTTCAGTTCTTTTCACACAGAGTGCCCAGCATGAACCAGACATGGCACTAGGTGCAGGGAGTCTTAGGAAACAATGATAGGACATAAGTTTACTGTTTCTCTTCTCTACTAGAAGAGGCTGGAGACCCAGAGAGTTTAAATGACATTCATGGACTTTCATTTTCTCACACATAATAGGTCTATGACCATTGATCCAACAATAGAAAGAAAATGCTTATATTCAATAACAGCCACATAAACATGTAAGAGGCAATTGTCTGTTTTCTTCTGACAACTAAGAAAATGGAAAAACTTTCTCATATCTCAGTTATTTCAAATGCTTGTTATTTAAGGGAGAGGCAGAATGGATCTTTGGTAGTATTGCACATATGATAATAAATGATAGTAAGTCCTTCATACTTCTTAAAGTGATACCATGAATTTCCAAAACACTCAAAATAGCACTGGCAACAAAAATTAGGTGTAGATACTAGGATTTAATAAATAAACTCTGGAAAAAATAAATAAATAAGCTTTGGTTGATAATGAATAGGCCAGGAGCATTAGGTAATTTCTGCCTCTCTTCTGTGAAATAAACAAAACAAAACAAACAATAAAAACCCAACTGTACATAACATGCTTAGAAGTAGCCCAAAGTTTAGTTTAAATGATTTAATATTAATTTAATATTTGATTAGTTAACACCAATTATACCAATATAAGAACTCAATAAAAATAAAGGGCTTGTCCCTATTTGACTGTTGAATTGATTGCACAGTAGTACTAAAAAGGCATGCCAACTTTACCGAATAAGTTACCCTGATACTGACCAGTGACTCCTCTGCCCTTGTATCCATACCTTACTGTTAAGTGTATGCTAAAGAACTTCTTGGTTTATATGGCTCTCTTAATAGTCTATAAGCTCCCTGAGGGCAGAAGCCACATCTTATATTCATCTCTCTAGCATCTAGCATAGTGTCTGATTCATTCTTGTATCATGTACATGCACACATATACATATACACGCATAAAGGCAAAATGAGTACTAAAGGAGAGCCGGCCTTGGAAAGAATATGAAATAAAAGAGAACTATTTTCATAATCAACACTTCATTACTATCTTATAAAATATTACTTGAAGAGGAATTCTTACCTGACGTGTCATTACAAAATATGCATACATTGCCATGGCACTTCCATAAGTTATGAAGTAGGTGACTGGTTCCATGATGTCCCAGGAATATTCCCACCAGGTAAGCCGGGCCAAAATGCCAAACTGTGTGGCCATGTAGGCAAGTCCACCCCATAGCACCAAAGTGGTCCTCTTCTCAGCTTTTTTGCTAATTTCAATTCGTACCTATGGGCCACACATGACTAATAATAAGGCATATTGATAAAGAACCAATTTAAAGTTCTTATTTAAACTATTCTATAAGTGAACATAGAATAAGGTTCATAATCAAGACACAAGGTAGTCTTAATTCTAATATATATAGTTTGTCTTCCTAAATATTATCTGTAGTTTTCAATGAACAAAACATTTTATAGAAATAACAATATTTAGAGCACATGTGTTTATGTTTCATCCTAGAAATGACTGAGAATATGGCAAAAATATAGGAATGAATAAGCTAGTTTCAACAGTTCTTTGTAAAACCACAGGATTATTTTCTTTGAAAGAGAGGAATGAAAACATTCTAATAGTCAGTCTCTCAGTGATTTAATCTATTATCAGTTTGTGCTCTATGGGTTGACTAGGTAGGAGGCAGAATGGCATAGTGGGACAGAACAACATGGGGGCCTCTGTATTCAGAACAGCCAAGCACAGGGCCCTGATCTGCAAAATCATTAACTTCATTATAGGGTGGTTCTGAGCATTAAATATGAGAATACAAATAAAACACTTGGCACAATTCTTGGCATATAGTAAATAATAAATGGTAATTTTGTTATAGTCAGTATATAAATATTTAAATTTTTAAAGTGCTAAATTAAATCTCATCTCCTTTTATGATTCCTCAGATTTAATTTATCACACATTTCTAATGGTTTTAAACTTAATTAGAATAACCTTGATATAAGTGTTTTTAAAGAAATCAGAAAAAACACAATATTAAGAGTTATTGTACCTTTCCTTAATCTCCAAAACCTAAATTTCTTAAAATGGAAATATTTGCATAATCATAAAAAGGGTGGCACATGTTCACAGGAGAAAGTTCAGAAAAGTTTAAAGAAGAAAAATCAACTATAATCCTATTACTTTATTAGCATTTACAATATATTCTTTTTTATATTTTTTCTGTGTGCATATAGATAAATGTGAATAGGTATATGCATAAAACATTACAAACTGGATACAGTACTCACACTGCTTCATAATTTACTTTTCATACTATATCATGAATATCCATATTATATTAGATTTATATAATCATTTTAAATAACAGCATAATATACCATAATAGTCATTCTTAACTTGGCCAAAATCATTATCCACTACCCTGAGAACGTTTTTTGATCAGCAATTACGTCAATCTCTGTTTTAAAGGTGGTAAACCTGGCTAGCACCTCAAAGCTCTAAGTCCATTATTAAGGCTCCAAACTATTCCTTTTAAAATTTTTTCTCAGTTTTAATTAGAACTTATTCAGGGTTCAATCACATAAACTAATGGACTTTAATTAACATAACTCAATTGCATAAAACTTGAAAGAACAAAAGGAAGCATTATATACTCTGGAAAAAAACACAGGTAGAGAAAAGAGTCTGAGATTAGAATTTTCACCTTTTCCAAGGGAGCCAGTTGTTCTTTGAGATCCTCTAATCGTTCAATAAGCTCCCTTTCCTTATTTAACTGGTGCTGCTCAATGCACAGAGTAGTGTACAGCTGCTGAACCAGTGTCTTTACATCATTCAGTGTTGCGGCATTTTCATGGCTTAAGAGGTCTGAAAGAAAAGGATTACATTTTTTTAAAAAACATTTATGCATATGCTTTGATTTATTTCTTGTTGTTGTTTTATTTGAAAACAACTTTATTAAGGTGTAATTTACTACAATAAAATGCATCCATTTTAATTGCCAAAACAAAAGCAACAACAAAAACAAACAAAAAACCCCACTATGCCTAAAATTAAGAGTTGCTATTTCTGGAGCTCTTAGACAAAAAAAACAAAGTAGATTCATAGGTTCTAGGCAATTCCATCTTGTAAGCCAATGCGTCTGGAGAAAAGTGATAGTTGTTTTTTTAAAAAAGTAGATGATTACAAATTTTACAAAGTAAATTCATAGTTGGACAACAAAAAAATTTGCAACCAATATCCTCTATTATATTCTTAGAAGTCTAAATGCTACAAATGAGGCTACAGTTAAGCCAGCATTAAGCAAAATAATCAAAGTAATAATCTTCATTACATAAAGACAAAAAAATTACAGCAATATGTTAGAAACTAATAGTTTTAGAATCAATCTGATTATCATGCTTATTAAATTGCTGAGTTATAATTTATCTGCGGTCCTGCCATTTTAATTGGTGATTTTTCCCTTAGTAACTCCAAAGGAAAACAAATACACAATAATTCAAATTTGGAAATATAAAGGTATGAATAAAAATAATATCATCCTAATAATCTTAACCTTTAGCTATGATATGCTTTACATCTTCTTCCTAGCATACCAACTTCTTTTTATTCCTATTTGGGAAAGACAAAGAGCTGGATGGGCTTCACTATCCTGCTCTAAAAGGCCTGAGGTTGTAGGAACAATTGAAAGGGAGGGGAAGAGTTACTTCTTTGACTCATTATCTTCTTCTGTGAGTATCACGTGTTTCTACAAATCTAAAAATTATGTTTTTGAAAATCTAATAAAATTTGCTGACCTCAGCTGTAAAAGAATTTTTTTTAAAAAAAAATGAAAAAAACATACCAGAAGTAAAGCTTTTGCTTTAGAATCTTAGTCTTAATGTAACATTTTGTTAGGTACCAGCATAAGGTCAGCCCTCTTCTAAATAAAAAAAACCCACAGTCAGAATTAGCCATATATTTTCAATATTCTTCAAGGATGTCCTTGAGTGCTGTTATCACAGAAATTCAACCAATAAAAAATTCAAATAAGGGCAGTAAATTGGATTAGAGAAGAGCTGATATAGTAAATTGGAATATAGCATCTAGCACAGTATCTTGCATGCTTCAGTAAACACATGCTGAATTATGGGAACGGACAAAAGCAAGAACGCTTTGAGTTTCAAAAATCATCTATGTCAACAGGGTCTTATTTGCACTAAAGTTACAGCTTTCATTTGCATACCTCTTGGTTTTTCAAGATTATGAGAAGATGAAGTTGAGCTAGAAGGCTCAGAATGTCACAGTAAAAGGATAGGGTGCATGTCTTCCTACCCCTTCTGTTTCTGGCCTGGAGCAGTCACACTGCTTCTACTATACCAACATTAACATTTCTCCTGCAAGTTCAGTCTTCCTTAAAAGGACAATTCTTAAGTAGGTATAAATGATCTACCTAACAAACCCTTTCACATCAGATTGATTTCAAGATCTTTTTTTGGTAATTTAAATATGTAAAGTATGCAGATAATGCTTTTGTTAAGGAAAAAGAGCACACCTTTTCCCTCAAGTAAAATAACTGATTGTTGCAGGATGATAAACAGGAATTGTGTAGGACAGAATGGATGGATATAGAAAGTTGTAGAAGTCTTGTTGGAAGCGAAGTTTATTGGTTGTGGTTAAGGTTGGCTAAGATTTTATAGTCATAAGATTTTTAATAGTTTTCTTATCAGATGTATCTTCATGCAAAACAAGAATTTGGTTTTCACTCTTAAAAATGACAATGTTCTCTTGGATCATTTGTTTGCTCTTAGTGAGAAACTATAAAAGGTTTTTAGCCATCTCAGTAATCTATCTAGATGACAAAGATTCCATGTCTTATCAGACCAATATACTTATTGATATATATGCTGAGCATCTATCTCCTTCCTTATTTAGCCAATGCCTCTTTACTTAAAAAGAAATTCTTTTAAAAATCATGTTAAGTACTCTATTTACTTTCAAACTTTTATGTCACCTTGATTAAATAAAGAACCAAAACAAACAAACCAAAAAAACCTTTCACATCTATTATCTCATGTTATCCTCACAATAACAGCATTAGTAAGCTTGGTACCCACAATTTATAAATGAGGAATCTGAATCCCAGAGATTAAATTTAAAAAACTGTGCCAGTTTGAAAAGTATTATGTACCCCAGAAAAGCCATGTTTTAATCCTGATCCAATTTGTGGGAGCATCTGTTTCTTTTAATTCTGATTCAATACTGTAGGTTGGAAACTTTCAATTAGATTATCTCCATGGAGATATGGCACCACCCATTCCAGGTGGGTCTTGATTAGTTTACTGGAATCCTTTAAAAGAGGAAACATTTTGGTGAGAGTCAGAAAATTATAGAAGCTTCAGAACCAACAGAGGGTGCAGATGTAGATGCTTGGAGAATAGAAACTTCAGAGAACAGAGACACGGATGTCTGGAGATGCTTGGAGCCCAGCAGACATCACCATGTATAAAGCAAGCCAGAAATTGGAGAGAGCCAAGGGAAGCCTAGAGATGAAAGCCAGTCCCAGAGAAACAAAGTAAAGAACCCCTACAGAAACAGAGGCTGAAGGCAAGGGAGCAGATGTGAGCCATGTGACTACCCAGCTGAGAGGTGTTCCTGACCCACTGGCCTTTCTTGAATGACGGTAACCTTTTGCTGGTGTCTTAATTTGGACACTTTCACTTCCTGAGAACTATAAATTTGCAACTTGTTAAATTCCCCCCTTTAAAAAAGCCGTTCCATTTCTGGCAGCTTGGAAATGAGAACGCAACGACTTATGTACTAGGTACTCATCTAGTCACTACAGAGAGGGGAAAATCAAATAAGAGAGAATTCTTCACCTTAATAAAAGGCACAGAGCCAGAAGGGAGTGGGAAAGATGTGCTTTTTTCCATTTCAACTTTCAATACCCTGATTACACTGTATATGCTTAGAAATTTAGCAAAGAAAGGAAGAAAGGAAAAAAGAAAGGACAAGGAGAAAGGAAGGAAGAAAGGAAGGAAATATTCTTCCCTGTGTGGTTCTGAGTTAGTTAACCAAAAGAGAAATTCAAATGAGATTTGGAAGGCACAAGCAAAGCTGAAGCTGTTAAGCTCTGAAGTGGTTAGAGATAAGAGATACATATAGATTCTAGCTTGTCCTTGCTCTCCTCTGCCATGCATCCAGGTTTTTTCCTAACAGCTCTAGGTCCACCAAAATATGCAGCCTTGTACAGCTCAGCTGTCCAATATGATAGCCCTATTTAAATTTAACTGACTTAAAATTAAGTACAGTTAAAAGTCAGGTCCTCAGTCACACTAGCCACATTGCAAATACTCAACAGCCATAGTTGGCTAAGTGGCTACTATACTGAACAGTTCAGAAATGGAACATTTTCACCATCACAGAATGCTCTATTTGACAACACTGTTCAAGGAATTTCTCTCTTAGCCCTCTCGAGTTCCACTCTAATAGATGAAAATGTCTGAATTTCCAGGTCCCCTGGCAAGCTTTGATCTATCCACCTGTACACTGCTTTAAAGAGATGGTTAGTGACTTTTTTATGATCCTCCAAGCACACCCTTTTGAATTCTTACTTCTTCAGCTTCTCCCACACTTGTATGAAGTCTTACTCCTATAATAAACCTTTAATCCATAATATTCATGTGTATACTGAATCCTGACTCATACAAATAATATATGTGGTATGCTACTATTTGCATAAAAAAGGGAAGAATATAGGCTCATGTTTGCTTATGAGTACATAGACTATATCTGATAAGAAAGTAAGAAACTAAGAACAATGCTTGCTGGTACAGTGGAGAAAAGGATGGGTGGGTAACAGGGATGAGAAGAAAACTTATTTCCACACATTCTTTCAGATTTTTGGATTTCTGAACTTTGTAGAAGTATTACTTACTCAAATCAAATAAAAAAAATTAATGTGGACTTACAATACTTTCTAACAGCAGTAGAAAGACAACAAAATGATAAATTACAGGAACTCTTCCTGATATCCAATTCTAGACTTAGCTGAACTTACAATTGTTATCTTTCTGATCAAGGGTCTAGGCTTATTTTGCTACATTTTCTTGACAGTGAGAATAAGGTTCCAAGGCTTTGTCACAATAGAGGAAAACAACAACTCCAAAGCTTTGATCCTAAAAAAAATCTGCTCACACATGGGCAGTTGAAGTTATGGAAAGAGGGAAGAAAAATTTGCTAATGGATTAACAACAACACTATTGGACAATTAGTGTATGCTTTATTTAAAATACAATGAAGTGTTTATTGACATTTCTGTACATGCCATCAGTTTCAGGATAATGAAGGTACAGAAAGGCAGGGGAGATGTGTTAATTTAATAGGAAATGAAAATTATTTGCAGTTTCTAAAACAGTTTGGGAACGACTTAAGCTGTTTGAGTCTATTCTAAGGTATTTGTTATTGTTGGAACTTGGTTTGCCACAAACCTTTCCTCTCAAATTATATCATCATTAAGAGAGAAGCAAGGTCTCCAATATCCTCTGGAAAGTGGAAAAAAATTTTAGTGGTACCAATAAAAATTACTATCCTCAGCATAAAAAATTTACAATCACTACTGGTAAAAGGTATAGTCTCTTTCTCCCTAAGCTTAGGAAGAAGGTAAGTTAACTGCTATTTCCACATGGACTGGGATAAAAAACTTTATGTATTCCCTTTCCATATTCTTCTCCCTGTTCCAGACCTTTGCTTAGATTATAAAATAATCTAGTTGCTAAAACAGCTACTCCTCTCATCCTGTAGTATGCAGAGAAGAATCAGCTATAAACAGCTATCGTAACTCAAGAATGCAACTGAGCTTGCAAATAGCCTTACTATTATGACCTGCCCCTTTTCCATTTCAGTTTTTTTCCTGCCTCTTCCCTCCAACTTTTGGATTGGGTAGAGTTTTTGTCAATATTTGAGGATCTACAACATATGTATACTGCCAATCTGACATAAATATTAAATAGGGCTATATTACATCCTATATGAATATGAGTCCTCTATCCTCAGTACCTGGTAGAGTTGTATTAAGTTAGGGGTCAATGATATCCAAAATTCATTAAGTATTTTTATTTCCAAACTGCTGCTCATAAACAAGGGAAAAGACTAAATAGGAGAGAGAAGTGAAAGTTAAAGATGGGAGGGTGAGTAGGAATTTTTGAGTAGAAAATTTATAAAACTGTCTTGGAAAAGTTTTCTTTCATTAACTTTTTTACCTTTAATTAGATAAAGCAGATTTGTCCCATCTGCTCCATTTATCTATATGTACATCCATATCTATATAAATTCCCAGTCTTCCTCCTCATTTATCTGACACCAAAACCTAGTACATTCAATTTCTTCTCCCATTTAACCTTTCCACTAAAAAGCGTTACTATGAAGAGGCCAGGAATTTGCTTGCCCTTCTAGGTAATTGGCATTCCTTTTAAATACAAAAATCAAACTACTCTCTATTCTCCTCAGTTGAGAGAGTAGTTCCTTGGATGCCAGCAATACTTTCTTCAATTAGAGAAAGGAACGGAAATATGGTAGAAACAAATTAAATAAATGTTGCATTTCATAAAGCATATTTTAAAAATATTTTTTATTATAAACAATGAACAAACATACAAACATTCTTGACATGGTTACAAGCCTCACAATATCAGTACATAGTTGTGTATTCATCACCATATCATTTTCTTGAACATCTGCATCTCTCCAGCAAAAGAAAGAAAAAAGAAAAAAGAAAAAACTCAAACATGTCATACCCCTTACCACTCCCTTTCATTGACCATTAGTACTTCAATCTATTTAATTTATTTCAACTTATGTTCCCCCTATTATTTGTTTAATTCTTATCTATATTTTTTACTCAACTCTCCATACCATAGATAAAAGGAGCATCAGACACAAGGTTTTCACAATCACACAGTTACATTATGAAAGTTATATCATTATTCAGTCACCTTCAAGAAACATGGCTGCAGGTACATGGCTCTACAGTTTCAGGTACTTCCCTCTAGCTTCTCTAATACACATCAACTGAAAATGGGCTTTCTATATAATGTGTAAGAATAACCTCCAGGATAACCTCTTAATTCTGTATGAAATCTCTCAGGCACTGATACTTATTTATTTATTTATTTTACTGATACTTTATTTTGTCTCATTTCTTTCTATCCCCCTTTCAGTAGAGAAGGTTTTCTTGATCCCTTGATGTTGAGTCCCAGCTCATTCTAGGATTTCTGTCCCACGTTGCTAGGGAGGTTTACATCCCTGGGAGTCATGTCCCATGTAGAGAGGAAGAGGACAGTGAGTTTGCTTGCTATATTGGCTTAGAGAGAGAGAGGCCACATCTGAATAACAAAAGAGGTTCTCTGGGGGTGACTCTTAGGCATAATTTTAAGCAGGCTTAGCCTATACTTTGCGGGGATAAGTTTCATAGGGACAAACACCAGGACTGAGGGCTCAGCCTATTGATTTGGTTGTCCCCACGCAAAAAATATTTTTGTTAATATGTTTTAAAAGTCAGGGAAAACAAAGTATTTAGGGACTTAATTTTATCTGAGCTTCTGCAAGAGATGGTATCTGACTGACAGTAAATTATTTTATTGGTTAATAACAGAGAGAGCTTTGATGTATGTATTTAAATATTAATAAAACCTTAAAAAATTCCACATCAATGCTGCTACTGAATTTACCAAATTTCACACTTTGAGTTTTTCCATGAATTGCAGACTTAGGACCCTCACAAACTTCACACCCTAAATTATTTCTAGAGAAACTGGGTAGATATTCCACAGTTCTAAGACATAGATAAAGCAAAGAGTTGCTAGGTTGCTAAATCACAAGTGCATGAAATATGATTTTCCAATTTTACATTTTCTATCCTAATTTTCTTATTCAACCTGGGAACAGCACTCTTTTATTCAACTTATTTTTGCATTTTATTGAGAAATATTATATATTCACATATCATATAATTATCCAAAGTGTACAATGAATGGTTCAAAATATCATATAGTTGTGCATTATCATCACATCTTTTTTTTAACATTTTCATTACTCCAAAAAAAAAGGATAAAAGAACACACAAAATACCCCATACTTCCATACCCCCTATTTTTAGTCTTTTTTTTTTCTTACTCATCTGTCCATACACTGGATAAAGGGAGTGTCAGTCACAAGGTTTTCACAATCACACAGACATATCTTAAAAGTTCTATAGTCATTCAATCACATTCAAGAATCAAGGCTATTGGATTATGGTTCAACTGTTTCAGGTATATTCCTCTAGCTACTCCAATACACCAAAAACTGAAAATGGATATCTATACTTATAAGTAGGCTTAGCTACTCCTCTGTATGAATAAATTTCATTAAGAGCAAACCCCAAGATCAGGTTCTGGTTCATCAAATTGCCAGTTCCCAATATTGGGAGAATATCAGGTCTTCCCCGGGTGGAGAAGTTTAACATTTCCACCTTTTCCCCAGCCCCTAAGGGGACTTTGCCACTACTTTTTTTTTTTTTTTAATGTTTTTTATTGTAAAATATATATGCAAAGAAGCAATAATTTTCAAAGCACATTTCTACAAGTAGTTACAGAACAGATCACAAGTAGTTACAGAACAGACCCAGAGTTTGTCATGTGCTACCATTCTACCATCTCAGATTTTTCCTTCTAACTGTTCCAAAACACTGGAGGCTAGAAGGAATATTAATACAGTAGTTCAGCAGTCAAACTCCTTGGTCAAATTCTGTTTTCTTGTTATACCTCTTCCCTCTCCTCTTGTATCTCTCCCAATCTACAGGGATCCTTAGGCATGCCCATTCTGACTTTTTCATGTTGAGAGGGGTGTTGACACTAAATGAAACGGGTATGCAGTAAATCGATAATCCCAGAGAGGCTGGTCCCTCTACGTTTCAGGATTTATTTGACCTAGGAACCCTCTGGGAATAATAAGTTCCAGGAAATTTTGCAAATACTTTCTAATCTTCTGTCCAGATTACTCTGGGATATATCAGGGCATCACACCAAACTGCACAAGCCAACAAGATCTTACTCTCTATTCAAGGTTCCATGTAATTATGGTGTTTGAATACGCTGACTACACAAGTTAAATTAGATAGTGTATTTAGTTTGTAAACTGCCAGAACGTAGTATACCAGAAATGGAATGACTTTAAAAAGGGAATTTAATAAGTTACAAGTTTACAGTTCTAAGGAAGTGAAAGTGTCCAAATTAAGGTACCAATAAGAGGTTACCTTCACTCAAGAGAGGCTGACTGGTCTGGAATGCCTCTGTTGGCTGGGAAGTCAAGTGGCTGGCATCTGCTGGTCCCTCACTCCTGGAATCTGTTACTTTTAGCCTCTGTCCCTGTGAAGGTTCCTCACTTTGCTTCTCTGGGGCCGGCTTTCATCTCTTGGCTTCTCTTGGCTCTCTCCAGGTTCTCACCTGCTTAACATCACATGGTGATGTCTGCTGGGCTCCAAGCATCTCCAAACACCCGTGTTTCTGTTCTCCAAGTGTTGGCATCTGTGTCAGCTCTGCTCAGAAGTATCTGTTGGCTTTGTCATTTCTGGCTCTCTCCAAAATGTTTACTCTTTTAAAGGATTCCAGTAAACTAATCAAGACCCACCTGCAATGGGTAGAGTCACATCTCCACCTAATCAAAAAGCTATACCCACAATTGGGTATGTCACATCTCTGTGGAGATCATTTAATTCACAAAATTTTCCATCCTACAGTATTGAATCAGGATTAAAAGAAACAGCTGCTCCCACAAGATTGGATCAAGATTAAAACATGGCTTTTCTGGGGTATTATAATACTTTCAAACTGGCATAGTGTGTCTCTTCCTTTGGTCTCACAAAGGAACTGAAGTTTTAAAATACCATCCTTTATCCTTTAGTCTGATTTACCTTAGTCCTAACTCAGATCCGCTTCATTTGTATCTCTAATTGAAGTCTGATCACTTTTTTAGTATTTTAGTATATTGCTGTATGGGGTAATGCTGACTTTTGTAGCTGAGAACTCTAGCTCTGAGCCTCAGGTGTCACACAAATACCTGAAGTTCCAGAAAACAACCAGGTTATACACAAAGAGCTCAACATCTCAGAATTTAGAAATAACAGTTACAAATCCGGAATGGATGTGACTGCTATAAGAGCTTACAATCTAGAAACCTTTACAATAGGCCTTCACCTAATAACCTCAAATTCAATTCTCAGAGTTTGCACATTATATTTCATATTAGGGAAAGATGTATCTATTCACTGTTGGTAGGGAAGTAGAGTGGTATGTAGTCAGCGTATTCAAACATCATAATTACATGGAACCTTGAATAGAGAGTAAGATCTTGTCGGTTTGTGCAGTTTGGTGTGATGCCCTGATATATCCCAGAGTAATCTGGACAGAAGATTAGAAAATATTTGCGAAATTTCCTGGAACTTTGTTCCTGACTTATTTCACTTAACATATTATCCTCAAGGTTCATTTACCTCAACGATAGCCTCACAACTTCATTTTTCTTGCAGCCATTCAACAGTCCATTGTATATATACACCACAGTGCTCCCTTCCATTCCTCAGATGATGTACCCTTAGGCCACCTCCATCCATTGCATAACATGAACACCGTCGAAATAAACATCAGTGTGCAACTGTCCATTTGTGTCCTGGTTGTCAGTTCCTCCATGTATACAACTAACTATGGGGTTGCAGGATTATACAGCAGCCCGACTCCTGGCCTCCTGTGGAGCCACAACACTGCCCTCCAGAAGGGCTATACCACTCTACTTCCCTACCAACAGTGAATAGATACATCTTTCTCTCCCCATTTTCTCCAGCACCTGTATCTCCCTGTTCATTTTTAAACAGTTTTATTTATACATCATACAATCCAACCTAAGTAAAAGATCAGTGGTTCTCAGTATAGTCACATAGCCATGCCTTCACCACAACAATCTATATGAGGATATTTACATTTCTTCCACAAAGAATCCCATACTCTCCCCCACATCCCCCTCTTACTGACATTTAGCTTTGGCATACTGCCTTTGTTACATTTAAAAAGGAAGCATATTACAATATTACTGAAAACTATAGCCTGTTTGCATTGATTGTATTAACCACCCCCCTAGTATACCATCCCATTTTCAACATCTTGATTTGTCAACATTCATTTGTTCTCCCTCATGCAAAAACATTCTTACATTTGCACATTTAATCACCATCATTGTTCACTCTAGTCTTTATCTTCTATCTTTTCTTCTGGTGTCATACATGCCCCCAGAGCACTCTTTAAAAAACTAAAAACATTCATTTCTGTTTGAAAAACACAGTATAAGATAAGACAGTTTAAATTATTCATTGATTAAAATATTCCTAGTTTCTGACAACATAATATACTGAAGCTCATATGTTAACTTCTTGATGATTACACTTTATATAATTAGTCAACTTGGAAAATTCCAAGCAAGTCACAAAAAATAAGGAGTAAACTAGGCCTGTACCTGAATTATTTTAAAGAGTAGAACTTTTAACCAATAACCAGGAAATAAGAAGAAAACACATTAGTATAGAGCTATAGCTAATAGTTTCTGGTCTACATATTTAATTATTCCAACATAATAAAATCTGATTCAGTAATATCTATTTAAAGGGTATTTCCCAAGCAATCTCAACTAGTGTGAATGTGGTAGAGCTTTTGGCTTCTGAACAACCAAAATGCTAGTAAGTTAACTCATTTATCATTTAATGTGCTTAAGAATGACTGCCTGAGTCAAGGGAGATTTCCCCTCAGAGCATTTATAAAAAAAAAAAAAAGAGTAAGGAGAATTCAGAGACGAGATTACTCACTTCTGATAGGCTGGAAGGCAGAGAAAGAGTGAATAAGATCATTAAAGACTTCAGGGAAGGGCTAACTCATTGAGCTGAACCTTTTAGAATAAGTATGATTTTTTTAAACTTTTTATGGCATAGTATAATAGATACACAAAGCAAAGAAATAAAAAAGCAATAGTTTTCAAAGCACTCTTCAACAAGTAGTTATAGGACAGATCCCAGAGTCTGTCATGGGCTAACATACAACCCTCTCAGATTTTTCCTTCTAGCTGCTCCAGAACATAGGAGGCTAGAGGTCTTAAATATTTTTTTATCATCACAATCAACTTTTTTCCCTTCATTTTTAGTGAAAAATAACATATATACAAAAAAGCAATAAATTTCAATTCACAGCACCACAATTAGTTGTCAAACATATTTCAGAGTTTGGCGTGGATTACAATTCCACAATTTTAGGTTTTTACTTTTAGCTGCTTATCTAAGATACTAGAGACTAAAAGAGAGTTAACAATTCAGCATTCATATTCATTTGTTAAATTCTATCTTCACTGTATAACTTCACCATCACCTTTGATCTTTTCCTCTCTCTCTTTAAGGGTTTTTAGGCTATGTCCATTCTGATTTTTTCATATTGGAAGGGTCTATCACTAATATTGGGTAGGGAGATGGAACTATCCGATGTTCTGGAGAGGCTGGGGCCTCTATGTTTCAGGATTTATCTAGACCAAGGACCTATTTGGAGGTTGTAGGTTTCTGGAAAGTTACACTACTGCATGGAACCCTTGTGAAATCTTATATATTGCCCTAGTGTTCTTTAGGATTAGCTGGAATGGCTTTGGCTGGGGTTTGGCAGTTGTGACAAGTAGCAAGGCCTAACTGGAGCTTGCATAACAGCAATCTCCAGAGTAGCCTCTTGACTCTATTTGAACTCTCTCTGCCACTGAAACTTTATTAATTATACTTCTTTTCCCCCTTTTGGTCAGTATGTAATTGTTAATTCCATGGTGCCAAGTCTGGATTCATCCTTGGGAGTCATCTCCCATGTCGACAGGGAGACTTTCACCCCTGGATGTCATGTCCCACGTAGGGGGGAGAGCAATGATTTCACTTGCAGAGTTGGGCTTAGAGAGAGTGAAGCCACATTGGAGCAACAAAAGAGGTCCTCCAGAAGTAACTCTTAGGCATGCCTATAAGTAGTCTGCTACCTACATAAGCTTCACAAGAGGAAGCCTCAGGATTGAGGGCATGGCCTATTGATTCGAGTGTCCCTAAAGTTTGACACAGTGTCAGGGGATTCTCTGATAGTAAGGTTTAATAGTTCCATATTCTTTCTCCCATTCCTCAAGGGACTTTGCCAGTACTTTTTATTTATTTATTTTTTATTAATTAACAGAAAAAAGAAAAAAAAAGAAATTAACCCAACATTTAGAAATCATACCATTCTACATATGCAATCAGTAATTCTTAACATCATCACATAGATGCATGATCATCGTTTCTTGGTACATTTGCATCGGTTTAGAAGAACTAGCAACACAACAGAAAAAGATATAGAATGTTAATATAGAGAAAAAAATAAAAGTAATAATAATAGTAAAAACAAAAAAACAAAAACAAAAAAAAACAACCAGACAGACAAAAACAAACAAAAAACAAAACAACAACAACAACAACAAAAAAACCCTATAGCTCAGATGTAGCTTGATTCAGTGTTTTAACATGATTACTTTACAATTAGGTATTATTGTGTTGTCCATTTTAGAGTTTTTGTATCTAGTCCTGTTGCACAGTCTGTATCCCTTCAGCTCCAATTACCCATTATCTTACCCTGTTTCTAACTCCTGCTGGACTCTGTTACCAATGACATATTCCAAGTTTATTCTCGAATGTCGGTTCACATCAGTGGGACCATACAGTATTTGTCTCTTAGTTTTTGGCTAGACTCACTCAGCATAATGTTCTCTAGGTCCATCCATGTTATTACATGCTTCATAAGTTTATCCTGTCTTAAAGCTGCATAATATTCCATCGTATGTATATACAACAGTTTGTTTAGCCACTCGTCTGTTGATGGACATTTTGGCTGTTTCCATCTCTTTGCAATTGTAAATAACGCTGCTATAAACATTGGTGAGCAAATGTCCGTTTGTGTCTTTGCCCTTAAGTCCTTTGAGTAGATTCCCAGCAATGATATTGCTGGGTCGTATTTGCCAGTACTTTTAAAATTATCTGCTTAATATACTCTAGGATGTAGTCACATATTACAATAATCTATATAGGATTAAAGGGCCTCTTTCTTATTCTGTGCTCCCTGTGTTTCAATTGTTCAAATGAGCTATACAGGTAGGTTGAGTTAGATTATGCGCTACAGAAAATTTCAGTTCCAGACCAAATAAACCTTTTCTCCTTTGGTCTCAAAGAGTATGTGTCGTCCTAAAATATAGGCACTATCTTCTTTACCCCTGTGTTCTGAATTACTTTAACCCCAACCTGATCAGCTTCATTATTCCAACCTGATCAGCTTCATTTACAATTTTTCTTTGGGGGTAGGGGGGGGTTGCATGGTCCGGAAATCAAACCTGGGCTTCTAGCATGGAAGACAAGCATTCTACCACTGAACCACCCATGCACCTGCATTTACAATTTTGATATGAGGAAACAGGGGGTTAAGAAGAGAGAAGCAGCTGGGTATCGGTAGTAGTTAGGTTCAGGTGTCAACTTGACCAGGTGATGGTGTCCATTTGTTCTGTCACTAGGGACTTAAATCATCAGCATGTGTATTTCATCTAGGGTGGATTACATCTGCTGTCGGCTAAGGAGAGTGCAGTGAGTGAGATTTGAAAGGAGAGGTCAGAAGACAGAAACAGCTTAGAACAGCTCCAAGGAGCTCAGCACAGCCCAGCACAATACAGCTCAGAGTTCAGAGCCAGCTCAGACCCAGTTGTATGGAGATGCAGAAAGGAACCACCCCAGGGAAAGCTGTTTGAGCCCAGATGCCGGGAGAGAGGTCCAACAGATGTTGCTGTATGCCTTCCTAAGTGACAGAGAAACCTAAGATGAAAGTTAGCTGCCTTTCCTCTGGGGAACTGTAAATTTGTAACTGAATAAATCCCTTTTACAAAAGCCAGTCCATCTCTAGTGTATTGCATCCTGGCAGCCTTAGCAAGCTAAAACAGCATCATAGGCATATGAAAAGTGAGCAAATCAAAGAATGAGACATAGTTCAGTAAACAGCAAAAGGATACAGGGTGGAGAAAAGCAGGCAACATGTAGAGAGTGGGAAAGTTTTAAAAAGGTAGATGTCAACCAGACTATGGAGGCATTAAATATTTAGGGCTTTTATTCAGAACTTTTTAGACTGACTCCCAATTCTAAACAGCAGAACTGCAAAGAAGGGATATACTAGGAGGCTGTGGTGATATATTGGAGCCTGGGATTAAAGAAAAATCAGTAATACTGACTATGTCTTTATTTAAAATTTTGATATTTTGTTCAAACTGGATTTTTACATTATTTTAAAGAATATATATTTAAAAACAATGTATTTTTAAAATAATGCATTAAAGTATTATTTATTTTAGGACTACTGAGTTTTTTGATTCCCTCTTAAATTCTGTGAGTGAGGTTTGGGCCTTTTTTTTCACATAAAAGTGAAAAAGTCCCATACTTTTTCAGAAGTTCCTAGGGGCTATTTTATAGTAATTGATGACCTTAACCCATCAAAAAGTTTTAAAAATTTTCTGTTAGTGTTTAAAAGCAAAAGGAAGCACTTTATTTTAAAAAGATTTCTCTCATAATGTTATTAAAATAATATAACTTTTAGCCTGTATGGAAGGAAGAAGCTTAAGTTATCTAAAACATCCATTTATATGAAAAGCAGTAGCAATGTCAGATAATAAATCATTCCAATACCTAGGCAGAATCTAAGTGGTTTTAGGTACTCTGTCAGCTCTTCAACTGAAATATAGTCTATTTGTATGTAAACTTCCAGAGTTCTTTGAATACTGTCTTTTTCTCAAGATTATCCAGAGAAAATTAAGTTCTTTCCAAAATCCCCATCCCACTTTTCCCCAACCTTATTGGTGCTACTTTTTACCTCTCTTTGGTGGCCGGACATGATACGTTAAGTCATTAATGACCAGCTTAAAGTCATCAAGGAGGAGGAGGTCTATGCCTGTTGAGGCAGCAACTCGAACACCATCTGTGAAAAATTTAAATGAAACTTGTCACATGTCCATAATTACTCAAGAATGGTCAAGAAAAATAAACTTTAAATGTAACCATTTTCCTTTCAAATTTCAGTTAATTTTTTGCCTCATCCCCCAGTTCTATGCTCAACAAACTTTAGATCTTCTGAGGGTCTTTGTTTTTATGGCCTCATGTTCGAAGATTTAAAAACATGCTTTCCATGTTCATTTTATGAATAAGTGAAGTGACTACTGACTGGTCATAGGTGGCCAGTGGAAATCTAGGGTCACTGGGAGAGCTGCGTGGACTTCTTATCTTTGTCTGTTATAGAAGTTGGTTGAGCAAAAAACCACTGTTTTCTAATATTTGGTACTTTTCAATATAGTCACTGATTAGTTACCAGTAATTTTGTAGGGACTGACGCTAGAGTTACCAAAGCACACTAAGCTGGTCTACTAATTATATTACTAGATGAGGTGAGAGTTAACTGTATCTAAAATAAAAATTTAAGAGCATAGAAATGTTGTAAACTGTTTTTACAGTTTACAATAGATAAATCCAGGTGAAGCATACTTACTGTATTATTTTTTCAAGTTTTCTTTACATTAGAAATTTTTCAAAGTAAAAGATGGGGTAAGATTTAAGGTGCTTAAAAAATAAGTATAAGAAATAGATGTGATGTTGAATGAGAATTTTTAGTGTCTTATTTTATATTCTTTTCAAATAATCTATTTCTTTATGTTGGTAAACTTTAGTTAGTTTAGTTTAGTTGGTAACCCTAACCCTAACCCTAACCCTAACCCTAACCCTAACCCTTTATATCTTTATGTCAAAGATATACAAAGATGAAAAAGAAGTCATAATAATTCATACTTCCAGAGATAGAGGGTTCAATTACTGGAAAAATTTACTCCACACCTAAAGCTAAAGGATAAAAGATCTCAAAAACATAAAATGTGACTGCTTATCCTTGCCCACGGCATTACATGTGTGTTGCTTTTGAATGAGACTTGCTGAGTACAAACGCTTGCTAAAACTGAACGAGAATACTGGGAACCACTGGGAGAGAAATCACTTTTTCTCCTGGCATTCCCTAAGCAAAAGAAAGAAAAAAAAATTTTTTTTAACGTTAAGAATACGGATTTTTTTTTGCAGCAGTGTGTGTGTGTGTATGTATGTGTGTGGTTTGGGAAAGGTGAGGGGTAATTGGGAATTAATAACAAAGGTGACTATACCTGGCGAATAGATTGCAACTCTGTCAATTCCTCGATCCTCTTCTTGCAGTTGTCGTAAAAAGACACCAACAGAGTCTGAGATAGGTTTGAGTGTGAACTGGCAGCGCTCCCGCCGGGATGGTAACCTTACAGATATTACAGGTAAGCCGTTCTGATAAACCACTGTCACATCTAAGGGAAACCACACATATATGATAATTAGATTTCATTGTAAGTTAAATCACATCATTACTATCATTACATGGGATTTTTTAATTATTAGTGTGGTTTAAGATGTTTTCGAAAAAGGTTGAATATGTACTTTAGTTTCCATTGAAGGTTCTTCTGGGAACTGGAATTTCATATGGAAGAATTCACTTATCAGAAAAAGGAAAACATGCAAAGGATTGTGTTCTAGGCAGGTCAAGGAGAGACTTTCCCAGGAACATGAGGTAAAGTTCCTGGTACTGGTAAATACAAGTGCTGGCTCATTTAGTAAGATTTTATTAAAACAGCCAGAGATTGCTAGGCCAGACTCCACAGTCTAGCAGGAGGTGGCTCTTGGGAGCCACAGTTCAAGAGACCCTGGTTAATGACTTCTTCCTAGAGTAGACCAATAAATGAGACTTTCTCAAAGATAGACAACTGATATTTATAGCACAATATTACATCCAAGGTGTGTGATAAGTAAGCATTCTCTTATATAATATGGACATTCCATGATACTACCCAAAACAACAACTTTTATCTTCTCTTGAACATCTTCCTAAATTTAATAGCTAGAGGCAAAAGTTCAACTATTTTGGGATTTTCTAACAAAAAATTATTAAGGGAAACATTATTTTAAGCTTTGCAACCGAACGAATCCTCTACAACAATCAATTACACATCAATTAGGACTTTCAGCTTGCCAGATTCCCTTATCTCCTTACTTCCCCCCTTAATAGTCTTGATTTACAGAGCCTTAATTATGAAAACAAGTGTCTGATAAACTTTTCTCAGTATAATTTTCAAATGAATTTTTTAAATAAATAATTTTAACAAAGAATTTTTTAGATAAGCAACTAAACATTCAAAGATTACATTGTCAGCACTGAGGAAGGAAAGCAGGCTTTTAAATAAAATCTGAGATCAAATCCTGGCTCTGTAACTTTGAGAAGTTACATGACTTTTCTGAGCCTTACTTTTCTCATGTGTAAGGTGGGTTCAATCCCCAACTCATTGAGCTGTTGTGAGGAATAAATGGAATAAACAATTTAAAACACTTAGTATACTGCCTGATACATAAATTAATGTTTTTATTAGCTTTTATTTAGAATAAAAAGGTATATTCTTCTATTATACTTCTAAGGATTAATATCCTACTCAAAATTGAAGAGTTGAGAGGAAATTTGTCTAGATTAATGTTCTGGAGATCCCAGAAGCATGAAAATCCCCATAGCTGTAGTAACTTACAGCTCATTCCTTTGCTTACTTTAGCAACTTAAAAGGCCTACAGTGTATACAAAAACCTCACACTAAATTTTTTCATGTTTTTATTTTTACAAAAACTTTTTACTGTATAATATAACATATATACAAAGCAAAGACAGAAAAAAGCAATAGCTTTCAAAGCATTCTTCAACAGGTTGTTACAGGAGAGATCCCAGAGTTTTTCATGGACTACCACCATATCATCATCTCAGAATTTTCCTTCTAGCTACTTCAGAACGTTGGAGGCTAGAAGGAATATTTTCTTTTTATCCTCACAGTTGACTTTTTTCCCCTTTTTTTGTGTGGAAAATAACATATATACAAAAAAAAAAAGCAATAAATTTCAAAGCACAGTGCAACAGTTAGTTGTAGAACAGATTTCAGAGTTTGGTATGGGTTACAATCCACAATTTTAGGTTTTTACTTTTAGCTGCTCTAAGATACTGGAGACTAAAAGAAATATCAGTATAATGATTCAGCAACCATACTCGCATGTTAAACTCTACCTTCTCTGTATAGCTCCACCATCAACTTTCATCTTTCTATCCCACTCTTTGGGGCATTTGGGCTATGGTCATTCTAACTTTTTCATGTTGGAAGGGGCCGTTCATAATATGGGGTAGGGAGATGGAACTAGCTGATGTTCTCGAGAGGCTTGCCCTTCTAGGTTTCAGGGCTTATCTGGTCCAGGGACCCATATGGAAGTTGTAGGTTTCTGGAAAGTTACCCTAGTGCATGGAACCTTTGTGGAATCTTATATATTGCCCTAGGTGTTCTTTAGGATTGGCTGGAATGGTTTTGGTTCAGGTTTGGCAAGTTATGATAAGTAGCAATGTTTAACTGAAGCTTGAGTAAGACTGACCCCCAGAATAGTCTTTCAACTCTATGTGAACTCTCTCAGCCCCTGATACTTTATTAGTCACACTTCTTTTCCTCCTTTTGGTCAGAATGGAATTGTTGATCTGACAGTGTCAGGGCCAGACTCATCCCTGGGAGTCATCTCCCACACAGCCAGGGAGATTTTCACCCCTGGATGTCATGTCTCACATAGGGGACAGGGCAATGATTTCACTTGCATGATTTGCATTTTTAAAAACTAACCATTATTGAGAAATAATTTATAAATAAAATATATATTTATTTTAAATGGACATTTTTGATGAGGTTTGACACATCAAAATAAAGGATTTCTCCCAAATTCTCTTGAGCTCCTTTCCAATAATCCTTTTCTATCTACAGTTTTAGACAATTACTGATAGAATTTTTGTCACTGCAGATTATATTTGATTTTTCTAGGGTTTTACATTAATGGAATCATACAGTACATATTATTTTTGCACCTGGCTTCTTTCTCTCTGGATAGTGATTTTGAGATTCATTCTTATTGTTGCCTGTATTAGTTCATTCATTTTTATTGTTGAGTAGTATTCCATTATACGGATATGGCCACAATTTGTTTATCCATTCACTTCTTGATGAGCATTTGTTTTTGTGCCTATTTTTGGTTACTATGAATAAAGTATTTATAATTATTCCTTTAGGCATCTTTGGGTGGACTTATGTTTTCATGGAATGCCTTTTCCCATCCTTTTTACCTTTTTTTTTTCAAATATAGAAACAGCTTTTTTAACAAATTTTTAATACAATATTATTGATATGTATTACATATTCACATACCATGTAATCATCCAATGTGTACAATCAATGGTTCACAGTATCATCGTATAGCTGTGCATTTATCATTACAATCGACATTTTATTCTTTTTTGTGAAAAATAACATATATATATATATATATATGAAAAAGCAGTAAATTTCAAAGCTTACCACAACAATGAGTTGTAGAACAGATTTCAGAGCTTGGTACAGACTACAATTCCACAATTTTAGGTTTTTACTATTAGCTGCTCCAAGACACTGGAGACTAGAAGCAACTTTTTATATCTCTTTCAAGTTTAAAAATAAAAACAAGTAAGCTATAGCATTCCCTTAGGGAACTAGAAAATACAAACTAGATTAATAAGCAAATATTACAAATACCCTTCATGCCTTGTAAATACAAATGTACAATATTTGAGGACTGAAAGAAAGAGGAATTGTGAAAACAAATAGGGATTGGACTCAGATTTACTAAGAGAGAACAAGGTTGATTCTGGTCAGACATGTTTTTCAGTATTAGGATCTAATAATGCCATACTTTTACTTTTTAACCTGCTTGCATCTCCATATTTAAAATGGGTTTCCTGCGGAGAGCATATGGATAGATCTAACTATTTTATTCAATCTGACAATCTCTGCTTTTTATATCACTGACATTTAATGTAATAATATGGTTGGATATAAGTCTACTATCTTCTGAATTATTTTCTATTTGTCCCAATTGTTCTTCCTTCTTTTCATTATTCTTGCCATCTTTTGAATTAACTGAGTAGTTTTTATAATTCCATTCCTACCCCCACCTCCCAGGAATTTGGAGCTTTATAAATTAGGGTATTTTGTAATTTTTTTTATTAGAGAAGTTATAGTTTTACTGAAAAGTCATGCAAAAAATTCAAAGTTTCCATATATCACCCTATTATTAACAAAATATCAGAAGATGGTAGTAAAGAGAACTGGGAGGAGCAAGAGAAGACACAACCACATACACTGCTGTGACAGAGAAGCCAACACCAAGGATCACTGGGAGCCAGCCCCAGAACACCACAGTCTTCTGAGAGAAAGCATCACTTTGCTGACACCTCGATTGCAGACTTCTCCTAGACTCAAAATCATGAGCCAAAAAATTCCCATTGTTAAAGCCATTCATTGTATGGTACTCATTTTAGTTTTAGGAAAATAAACATTCATGGTGTATAATTCTTTTTTTTTTTTTTTTTACTTTTTTTTAATTAATTAAAAAAAATTAACAAACATTTAGATATCATTCCATTCTACATATACAATCAGTAATTCTTAATATCATCACATAGTTGCATATTCATCATTTCTTAGTACATTTGCATCGATTTAGAAAAAGAAATAAAAAGACAACATAAAAAGAAATAAAATGATAATAGAGAAAAAAAAGACTATACATACCATACCCCTTACCCTTCGCTTTCATTTACCACTATTTCAAACTGAATTTATTTTAACATTTGTTCCCCCTATTATTTATTTTTATTCCATATATTCTACTCTTCTGTTGATATAGTAGCTAAAGGGAGCATCAGACATAAGGTTTTCACATTCACAGAGTCTCACTGTGAAAGCTATATCATTGTTCAATCATCACCAAGAAACATGGCTACTGGAACACAGAACTACATTTTCAGGCAATTCCCTCCAGCCTCTCCACTACATCTTGAACAACAAGGTGATATCTACTTAATGCGTAAGAATAACCTCCAGGATAACTTCTCGACTCCGTTTGGAATCTCTCAGCCATTGACACTTTGTCTCATTTTACTCTCCCCCCTTTTGGTCGAGAAGTTTCTCTCAATCCCTTGATGTTAATTCTCAGCTCATTCCAGGATCTCTGTCCTACATTGCCAGGAAGGTCCACACCCCTGGGAGTCATGTCCCACGCACAGAGGGGGAGGGTGATGAGACTGCTCGTCATGTTGGCTGGAGAGAGGGGCCACATCTGAGCAACAAAAGAGGCTCTCTTGGGGGTGACTCTAAGGCCTAAATTTTAAGTAGACTTGACCTATTCTTTGTGGGGTTAAGTTTCATGTGAACAAACCCCAAGAATGGGGGCTCAGCCTATAGCTTTGGTTGTCCACACTGCTTGTGAGAATATCAAGAATTCAACTTGGGGAGGTTGAATTTCTCCCCACTCTCACATGGTGTATAATTCTTTTAATGAGCTATTGGATACAGTTTGCGAGAATACTGTTGACAATTCTTGCATTTATGTTCATAAAGGATATTGATGCGTAATTTTCTTTTCTTGCGGTATCTTTATCTGGCTTTGGTATTAGTGTGATACTGGCTTTGGTATTAGAATAAGTTAGGGAGTATTCCTGCCTCTTCAATTTTTTGGAAGAATTTGAGCAGGACTGGTATTAATTCTTCCTGGAATGTATGTTCCTGTTTTTTGTTGTTGTTGTTGGGAGGTTTTTGATTACTGAATTAAATCTCTTTACTAGTTATTGGTTTCTTGAAATTTTCTTTTCCTTCTTGAGTCAGTATAGGTAATTGGTCTATTTCTAGGAATTTGTCCATTTTATTTACATTATTTAATTTGTTGGGGTGCAGTTGTTCATATGAGCTTCTTACAGTCCTTCTTATTTCTGTAGGGTAAATAGTAATGTTCCCTTTTTAATTTATGATTTTAGTTATTTGTATCTTCTCTTTTTCTTCTTTCTTTTTCTGCATCTTCTTTTTTCTGCCAGTCTAGTTAAATGTTTGTTCATTTTATCGATCTTTTCAAAGAATCAACTTTTGATTTTGTTTATTCTATTCCTTTTTATTCTTTATTTTATTTTTCTGCCATTTTGCTATTTGGTCTTTGTAAGTCATACCTTTTTTGTTTCTCATTCTTCCATTAATGCCTACTTTCATATTTATTTGCTCTTTTGTAGTATATCATTTTGAGTCACTTCTCATTTCTTTCTGAGCATATATTTTCATATCTTTCCTTTGAGGGTTTAACATTCTAAATCTATAAAAATCATGTTTAATTTTATGCCAACTTAACTTGAAGGCATATACAAAAATATGTTCCATACCCTTTCACCCCCCACCATTTTGTTGTACTTGTTACAAATATCTTTATACATTACAGGTCCCAAACCATAGACTTATTATTGCTTTTATGCATTTGCATTTTAGAACCTGTAAGAAGTAAAAAGTGGAGTTCCACACTTTGCTGGTTTGAAACTGTTGTGTACCCCAGAAAAGCCAAGTTCTTTAATCCTCAACCAATATTGTTATGTGGGATCTTTTTGATTAAGTTGTTTCCATGGAGATCTGACCCACCCAATTGTGGGTGGGACCGTCTGATTAGGTGATTTCCATGGAGATGCATCTCCACTCATTCAAGATGGGGTCACTTACTGGAGCCTGTTAAGAGGGAACCATTTTGAAAAAGCTTCAGAGTAGACAGAGCCCACACAGCCAGAGACCTTTGGAGATGCAGAATGAAATGCCCCGAGGGAAGCCTTATGAAATGAAACGTCAGGAAAGAAAGCCAGCAGATGTTGCCATGTGCCTTTCCAGCTGTCATAGGTGTTCTGGACAGCATCAGTCTTTCTTAACTGAAGGTAATCTCTCTTTGGTGCCTTGATTTGGATAGTTTCACAAGAATTTTAAATTTGCAACTTAATAAATTCCTTTTTTTAAAAGTTGTTCTGTTTCTTGTATATTGTATTCTGGCAGCTTTAGCAAACTAAAACACATACCAACTTTAATTACCTGTTTGGTTAATTTCCCTGGAGGTCTTTATTTGTTTATACTGATTTGATCCACTGTTTAGTGTCATTAAGCTTCAGCCTAAAGGACTCCCTTTAGCATTGCTTGTAGAGCAGGTCTAGTGGTGACAAACTCCTTAGCTTTTCTTCATTTGGAAATGTCTTAACCTCCTCATCATTTTTTTTTAAACATTTGTTCCCCTTATTATTTATTTATTTTTAATCCATATTTTTACTCATCTGTCCATACCACAGATAAAAGGAACATCAGACAAAAGGTTTTCACAATCACACAGTTACACTGCGAAAGCTATATCATTATACAATCATCTTCAAGAAACATGCTACTGAACAGCTCTATAGTTTCAGGCACTTCCTTCTAGCCTCTCTAATACACCTTAAACTAAAAACAGCATATCTATATGATGTGTAAGAATAACCTCCAGGATAGCCTCTCAACTCTGTTTGAAATCTCTCAGCCACAGAAACTTTAATTTCTCTCTTCCCCCTTTCGGTTGAGAAAGTTTTCTCAATCCCTTGATGCCGAGTCCCAGCTCATTCTAGGATATCTGTCCCACGTTGCCAGGGAGGTTTATACCTTTGGGAGTCATCTCCCACACAGAGAAGGGGAAAGCAGTGAGTTTGCTTGTGATGTTGGCTGGAAGAGAGAGATAGGCCACATCTGAGCAACAAAAGAGGTTCTTTGGGGGTGACTCTGAGGCCTAATTTTAAGTAGGCTTAGCTTATCCTTTTCGCTCCCCATCACTTTAAAGATAATTTCAACATATATGAAATTCTTGGTTGGTAGTTGTTTTTTTTTTTTTTTTTCAGCACTTTAAATATTTTGCTCTGCTGTCTCCTTGCCGCTGTGGTTTCTGTTGAGAAATCTGTACTTAATCTTACTGGGACTTCCTTGTATGTAACACATTGCTTTTCTCTTGCAGTTTTCAGAACTCTTTCCTTGCCCTCACATTCAGCAGTTTGACTACTATGTATCTGGGCCTGGTTCTCTTTGAATTATCTTTTCTGAGTTTCCTTGGGGTTCTTGAATGTATATATTTATGTCTTTCATTAAATTTGGAATATTTTCCACCATTATTTCTATGAACATTTCTTCTAGATTGGTTTTGCTTGATATTATCCCAGAAGTCCCTTGGGCTTAGTATCTTTTTTTTTTTCATTTTTTCTCTTTTCTGGTCCTCGGCCCAAATCATTTCAATTGTCTTATCTTTGAGTTCACTAATCCTTTCTTTCGTCAGCCCCAATCTGCTGTTGAAATCCTCTTGGGAATTTTTCTTTCAGTTATTGTGGTCTTCAACTCTAATATTTTTGTTTGGTTCTTTTAAAATATTTCTATCTACTCAGATTCTCATACTGTTAATTCACTGGTTTCTTGATATCCTTTAGTTCTTTCTCTGTCTTTTCATTTCCTTAAGTACATCAAGATCAGTTTTTTTAAGTCTTTATCTGGTATAGCCAAAGTTTCGTCTTCCCCAGCTTTGCCTTCTAGCGCTTTATCCTTTGCACAGGCCACAATTTTCTATTTCTTTGTCTATCTTGCATTCTTTTTTTGCATAATGTACATTTTACATTCATACTGTTAACTGGGACTTAGTCTCTGCACTGTCTGTTCCTTAAGTGTATATCCAGTGATATGACAAAAATTTCCTTGAGTTCCTAGAGCGAACAACAACAAACAAACAAATGCAGAAAATACTTTCACAGTCTTTTAAAACTGGCTCTGTTAGTTGATGCACTCCACTAGAGTTTGGCCCTCTTATCAAGATCAGCCGACCCTTTTATCCAGGTTATAGACAGATGAGTAAAAAAATAAGGACAAAAAATTAATAATGGGGATGGGGATAAGGGGTAAATAAAAATTGGGTAGACTTCAATACTAGTCAGTGGGGCTGGGGGTAAGGGGTATAGGGATGCATAAGTTTTTTTCTTTTTTTTTAATTTCTTTTTCTACAGTGATGATCTAAAATGATCTAAAAGTGACCATGGTGATGATGTTGGGAGTCACTGATTATATACTTTGGATGGACTGTATGTGTGTGAAGATATCTCAATAAAAATATTTCTTAAAAGACTAATTAAATCTAATTATAATTTGATTTTTTATAGCATGCCTATTTCACAAGAACAATATGGAAATCACTGACAAAAGAGGTGTGCAATTCCAAAAGGGAGGAATTTAGACATCACTTTTTTCCAACCAATCTTGATTTCATAACGCCAACATATATATTTTTTGTATTGTGTCACACACACACAAAAAGACCAGCTGAAGGCACTGTGTGGGGCAGTGTCCTTTCTGTTCTTCTGAGCTTGGGTCTTGCTCTGGGCTTGTGCTTGTTTGTGACCTTAGGTGTTCCCCCATTTACAGGAATTTTAATGCCCCCTCTACTCTCTATGAAATCGACTTTCACCCAGGTGCTCTACTATATGACTTAAAGCAGGTAATCATTTGTTCACACATTTCTGGTTTTGTTCCTACAGTGCATTAGCCATACAAAAGTTGCTTGCACAGGGTAAGTTTGGGGAGGATGAGCCAGAAATGGGTTACCTGGTTCAGTCTTTGAGGCTGCCATCAACAGACTGGCACTAACATACAGGCACTACAGTTTGCACGTGGTGCTACCCTGGTTCTTCTTGAACAGGCCGCATACCCAAAATGGGAGTGCAGACTTGTTCCACGCTTACTGGGGAAGGGGTGGGGAAGGAGCCACAGCAAGGGTGTCAGAAGCATCTCCTATTGTTTTTTTTTTTAATGATCTGAAATTTTTTTAAAAAATTTTTATTAATAAAAAAATTACAAAGAAGAAAAACAAACATTCCTAACACATACACTCAGCAATTCACAATATCATCACACAGTTGCATATTCACCATCATGATCATTTCCCAGAACATTTGCATCAATTCAGAAAAAGAAATAAAAAGACAACAGAAAAATAAAACAAAAACAGAAAAAAAAATTTTTACATACCATACCCCTTACTCCTCCCTTTCATTGATCACTAGCATTTCAAACTAAATCTATTTTAACATTTGTTCCCCCTATTATTTATTTTTATTCCATATGTTCCTCTGATCTGTTGACAAGGTAGATAAAAGGAGCATCAGAAACAAGGTTTTCACAATCACACAGTCACATTGTGAAAGCTATGTCATTATACAATCATCATCAAGAAACATGGCTACTGGAACACAGCTCTACATTTTCAGGCAGTTCCCTCCAGCCTCTCCATTACATCTTGGATAACAAGATGATATTTACTTGATGCATAAGAATAACCTCAAGGATAACTTCTCAACTCTGTTTGAAATCTCTTAGACATTGACACTTTGTCTCATTTCCCTCTTCCCCCTTTTGGTTGAGAAGGTTTTCTCAATCCCTTGATGCTGGGTCTCAGCTCATTCTAGAGTTTTTCTCAATCCCTTGATGCTGAATCTCAGCTCATTCTGGGATTTCTGTCCCACACTGCCAGGAAGATCCACACCCCTGGTAGTCATGTCCCACGTAGACAGGGGGAGGGTGGTGAATCTGCTTACTGTGTTGGCTGGAGTGAAAGGCCACATCTGAGCAACAAAAGAGGTTCTCTTGGGGGTGACACTTAGGCTTAATTTTAAGTAGGCTTGACCTATCCCCTGTGGGGTTAAGTTTCCTATGAACAAACCCCAAGACTGGGGGCTCAGCCTATAGCTTTGGTTGCCCACACTGCTTGTGAAAATATCAAGAATTCAACTTGGGGAAGTTGAGTCTTCCCCTGTTCTCACCATTCCCCGAAGGGGACTGTGCAAATGCTTTTCCACTAACTGATCAAATCGCTCTGGGATTCATCAGGGCATCACCTGGACAAACCAACAAAATCTCATGTCCTGTACAAAGTTCCATGTACTTAAGGTGTTCAACTAACTATCTACATAAGTTATATTAGGAGATGCACTAGGCAAAGTATAAATTTGTACCAAATAAACACTTTTTGCTCTAGTCTCATACATAAGTTGAAATTTTAAAATAGTAATTACCACCTATTTTCAGCACACTGCAGTAATGACATTCTTTTGTTCTTCCTCAGGCAAAAACATTTTTTAAATTTGTACATTTAGTCACTATCATTATACACTCTAGGCATTCCTAGATTATACCATCTCAATCTTTATCGTCTTTCTTTGTGATATCATTTATGCCCCAGCCCTCCTCCCTCGATCATTCTCATATGCAGCTTCATTCAGTGTTTTAACATAATTGTATTACAGTTGGGTAATATTGTGCTGTCCATTTCTGAGTTTTCATATTCAGCCCTGTTGCACAATCTGTATCCCTTCAGCTCTAATTACCCAATATCTTACCCTATTTCTATCTCCTGATGGTCTCTGTTACCAACGAAATATTCCAAGTTTATTCACTAATGTCAGTTCATATTGGTGAGACCATACAGTATTTGTTCTTTTGGTTTTGGCTAATCACACTCAGCATAATGTCCTTAAAGTCCATTCATGTTGTTACATACTTCATAACTTTATTCTGTCTTACAGCTGCATAATATTCCATCTTATGTAAATGCCACAGTTTGTTTAGCCAACCGTCTACTGATGGACATTTTGGCTGCTTCCATCTCTTGGTAATTGTAAATAATGCTGTTATAAATATTGGTGTGTAAATGTCCATTTGTGTCCTTGCCCTCATGTCCTTTGAGTAGAGACAGCATATAGATGGGTCATGTTTTTTAATCCATTCTGCCAGACTATGTCTTTTGATTGGAGAGTTTAATCCATTAACATTCAGTGTTATTACTGCATGGGTAGTACTTTCTTCTACTATTTTGCCTTCTGGATTTTATATGTCATATCTAATTTTCCTTCTTTTTACCTTTACTTATAGTCTTCCTTTCTACACTCTTCTCCACACCTCTCTCTTCTGTCTTCGTATCTGTCTCTAGTGCTCCCTTTAGTATTTTTTGCAGAGCTGGTCTCTTGGTCACAAATTCTCTAAGTGATTTTTTTGTCTGAAAATGTTTTAATTTCTCCCTCATTTTTGAAGGACAATTTTGCTGGATATAGAATTCTTGGTTGGCAGTTTTTCTCTTTTAATAATTTAAATATATCATCCCACTGTCTTCTTGCCTTCATGGTTTCTACTGAGAGATCTGCGCATAGTCTTATTGGGCTTCCCTTGTATGCGATGGATTACTTTTCTCTTGCTGCTTTCAAGATTCTCTCTTTCTCTTTGACCTCTGACATTCTGATTAGGAAATGTCTTGGAGTATGTCTATTTGGATCTATTCTCTTTGGGGTACGCTGCACTTCTTGGATCTGCAATTTTAAGTCTTTCCTGAGAGTTGGGAAATTTTCAGTGATAATTTCCTCCATTAGTTTTCATCCTCCTTTTCCCTTCTCTTCTCCTTCTGGGACACCCACAACACGTATATTCGTGCACTTCATATTGTCTTTCATTCCCTGAGTCCCTGCTCATATTTTTCCATTTTTTCCCTATATTTTCTTTTTCTTGCCGGATTTCAGATGTTCCGTTCTCCAGTTCACTAATCCTGTGTTCTGTCTCTCGAAATCTACCATTGTAGGTTTCCATGTTTTTTTCATCTCTTCTACCTTGCCTTTCATTCCCATAAGTTCTGTGATTTGTTTTTTCAGACTTTCAATTTCTTCTTTTTGTTCATTCCTTGCCTTCTTTATATCCTCCCTCAATTCATTGATTTGGTTTTTGATGAGGTTTTCCATGTCTGTTCGTATATTCTGAATTAATTGTTTCAGCTCCTGTATCTCATTTGAATTGTCGGTTTGTTCCTTTGACTGGGTCATATCTTCCATTTTCCTAGTGTGATTTGTTATTTTTTGCTGGCATCTAGGCATTTAATTACCTTAATTAGTTTATTCTGGAGATTGCTTTCACTTATTTTACCTAGAGTTTTCTTGTTGGATGAATTTGTTGTCTATCTGTTCTTTGACATTCAGTTCAGCTTTATCTGGACCTTTAGCTTAAGTTTTGTTTAACAGAGGAGAATTTTTCAGTTCTTGTTTTCTTGTTTCTTGCCCTGCTTGTATGGTGCTTTTTCCACTCTACCCTTAGGAGGGTCTCCTTAGATATTATAGACCCCAGCCAGATTTTCCCAGACCAAACTGGCCTCCTATCAGGAGGAAAGAGGCACCAGCATCCGTTTTCCCTGAGGGTGAGACCCAGCAGGTTGAAAGACTTTCCTGTGAAGTCTCTGGACTCTGTTTTTCTTATCCTGACCAGTATGTGGTGCTTGTCTGCCTGCAGGTCCCACCAGCATAAGATGATGCGGTACCTTTAACTTTGGCGGACTCTCCCTGCTGGGGGAGTGGTGGAGACAGAGGAGAGGTTGCAGGCTGGTTTTAATGGCTTCAAATTACGAAGCCCTGTTGTCTGAATTCCTTGAGGGAGGGATTCCACCTGAGTTGGGCTTCACCCCTCCCCTGGGGAAGGCACAGGCTCCAGACAAGCCCCCAAAAGAGCTAACTTCTGCCTATGCCTGGGGCAGTTGCAGCCTGAGAAGTCCTGCTGCTATATCCAAAGGCAGTCAAGCCTTTGTAGATACACAGCCACAAAAACCTCTGTTTGTTTTTTTTTTTTCCCCCTTTTTCTGTCAGCCCTGCCCCCTTGGTGCTGGGACAAAAATGAGCAACCTCCATTTGGCCAGGTTCACCTAAGCTGGGGGCCTATTTTTAGCAGTCAGAATTTGTTAATTAATTCCACAATTGGTGTTTGATGTGCTCAGTACTTGCTGCTGGTAAAGTTCCTTTCCTTTTCCCTCTGGGAAGCAGTCTGTGGGGGAGGGGCACTGACCGCTGCAGCTTTGGGAACTTACGGTTCTGTGGGGGCTCACAGCCGGTCCAGCTGGTCCAGACTGGGGTACGCTGTGTGTCTGGTCACTGACGTGGCCTCAGGAGCTGTTCTGTACTGTTTCTGGTTATTTAGTAGTTGTTCTGGAGGACGAACTAAAATGCGCACATTGTTAAGCCACCATCTTGACCCGCAAGTCTATAATCCCCTATTGTTTTTTAAAGCTGTGTTTTCTTGATTCAGCACTCATCCAATTACTACAACACTTTATCTGTTTTCTGGAGTTTTGAGGAAGATGGCTCTGACAGATCTTGCTAGTTGTTTAAAGAAAAATGTGGGAAATTCTCACCAGAGAGCATCTTACACAGCCATCTTGGTTGACAGTGGCTCTTTTCTCTTCTCTTAAAAAGCAAAACTTCTGACAGAGCTTTACCAACCAGAGAAGAATTTTATATTGTGGTCCTTTTTGTGATAAAACCTTGCTCTCATCAAATTGATTACTTCTGTGCTGACAGGCAAGACTTTTTCAGGGCTATTAGAAGAGTCTTTGGTGCCATTATGTGCCAATGAAGAAAAAACAGTGAGTTATGACAACAGGCGGAGCTCCTTTTTTTCTCTGAGGCAATATAAGAACATGTGTTGCTAAATTTGGAAGATGCAACATTTGTGCAAGATTTTCCTTTCAGTCAATTTTTTTTCTGGAGGTCTTTATGCTAAAGAAATTTAAAACTCTTTCAAAGATGTTGCTAACCTTTGATATTAACAACCTTTTTATTTTCCAAAAGAAACTTACATTATTAGCAATTTTTTTTTTACTGTGTCAGCTCACATGTTAATAGATATCAACTAGGAACTAATTGCTTAATGCAATATCAGTAATTCCATTAAGTTATATTTCTGCCTCAAAACACAGCAATACTGAAACCAGTAACATCATGTGGAATTTGACATAAATTTGCATCTACTCCAAACTAAACCAGTTCATAAACTATTTGCACAAAGCTTAAAGGTTGTTTCAATCTCATGCGGTTGCTTTTCTTCGCAGTGTGAAAAGTCAATCTACACCCAAGCTGTATCTAATAATGAAGAAGAAAATGCCTAAGGACAATAATGGGACATATGAAAAATTTGGAATATAGACTGTAAGTGTTATATCAATGTAAAATTCCTCAAACTTGTACTTAGATGGTTACATAAGTGAATATACTTATTCTTAGAAAATAGACATGGAAGTATTAAGTGTTTAAGGAGCATGAAATGTTTAGAAAACAGACGGACAGATAGGCAGGTGAATGGATAGATAGATAGAAGGATAAATGGATAGATAGAATGATACAGCAAATGTGGCAAAATGTCAAAAGTTGGGGGACCTGGATATCAGGGTATCTGGGTATCAGATTGGAGTTCTCTCTCTGGGTTCTATATTATTTTGCAACCATCCCGTAAGTTGAAATTATTTCAAAATTAAAAGCTTTTTAAAAGTCAACCTTAAGAATTCGTCAAGATAAGACTTTTGTTCACTCACATTTTGGTTAAGTTTTCAAAATGAAACTTTTATTCAAAAAATCCAAACTGTCTGATATGTACTAAAAGTAGAAAAATATAAAGCATTTCTTTCAGCATTCTCAACTTAATATCTAGGTTGGCCAAGAACTCTGCAACATAAAAACACTGAGGTTTTGAGTCCTATCACATTCGGTGACTAAATACTTTCATTTCTTTTTTGTTGCCAAGACTTTCTGAAGTTGGAATGAAAGATACATAGCAGTGGATTATATTTTCTTTAACAATGGGAAAATATTTTTGGTGTCCTTAGCATGTTGGTGACAATCATTACAGAATTTTCAACTGTGTATAACAATGGCCATTAAAAACACAACTTGACAAAAAAATCTTCTCTCCATGCTCCCTATACTATTTTTACAAGATTCTGACCTTTGCAGTAGTTCATGCAAAAAGTTATTTATATTTGTAGTGTTAAAGGGTGGGCCAGATGGTTCCATGCAACCCCTTTCAATCATGTTCACCTTCAATATGGCAATATTACTTATAGATCCACTAATGAACTGCCTTCACTTCTATCTATTCTCTTACATTTATATTCAACCTCATTAGCTAATGGTTCACCCATCTTTAGTTTCCGTGGATCTCTAGGTTCCCTATATTCTGTATTATAAGTCTCTGAGTTTACTTTTACCATGGTTATAAAGGCAAACTCATACAGTATCTATCCTTTTGTGTCTGGTTTATTTCACTCAGCATTATGTCCTCAAGGTTCATTCATCTTGTCATGTGCTTCAGGATGTTATTTTGTCTTACTGCTGCATAATACTCCATCGTATATATATATATATATATATATATATATATATCATATTTTGTTAATCCACTTATCTGTTGATGGACACTTGGATCATTTCCATTTTTTGACAGTTGTGAATAATGCTGTATGAACACTGGTGTGCAAATGTTTGTTTGTGTCACTGCTTTCAGCTCTTCTGGGTATATACTGAGTAGTGGTATGGCTGGGTCATTGGACAATTCGATATTTAGTTTTCTAAGGAACCACCAAACTGTCTTCCATAGTGGCTGTTCCATTATACATTCCCACCAGCAGTGCATATGTGTCCCAATTTCTCTATATCCTCTCCAACATCTGTAGTTTCCTGTTTGTTTAATAGCAGACATTCTTGTAGGTTTGAGGTGGTATCCCATTGTAGTCTTGATCTACATTTCCCTTTTAGCTAATGAAAATGAGCATCTCTTCAACTGCTTTTGAGTCATCTGTATTTGCTCTTCAGAAAAATGACAATTCATATCTTTAGCCCATTTCATAATCAATTGTTTGTTCTTTTGTTGTGGAGTTATATGATCTCTTTATGTATTCAGGATATCAATTCTTTGTCTGATATATGATTTCCAAATATTTTCTCCCATTGAGTTGGCTGCCTCTTCATTTTTTGACAAATTTTTTGAGACACAAAAGCATTTGATTTTGAGGAGTTCCCATTTATTTCTTTCATTGCTTGTGCTTTGGGTGTAAAGCTTAGAAAGTTACCTCCTATTACTACGTCTTAAAGTGTTTCCCTACATTTTCTTTTAGGAGTTTTATGGTACTGGTTCTCATATTTAGGTGTCTGATCCATTCTGAGTTAATTTTTGTATAGGGTGTAAGGTAAAGGTCCTCTTTCATTCCTGGCTATTGATATCGAGTTCTCCCATGCTCATTTATTGAAAAGACTATTTTGTCCCAGTTCAGAGGACTTAAGGCTTTTGTTGACGACCAGTTGACCATAGATTTGGTGGTCCATTTCTGCACTTTTGATTTGATTCCATTGATCAATACTTCTATCTTTATGCCAGTACCATTCTTTTTTGACCACTGTGGCTTTATAATAAGCTTTGAAATTAGGAAGTGTTAATCTTCCCACTTTGTACTTCTTTTTTAGGATATTTTTAGCTATTCAAGGTCTCTTTCCCTTCCAGATTTTGGTAACTAGCTTTTCCACGTGTTTAAAGTATGTTGTTTGAATTCTGATTGGCACTGCATTGAATCTGTAGATCAATTTGGGTAGAACTGACATCTTAACTACATTTAACCTTCCTATCCATGAGCAAGAAATGTCTTTCCACTTATTTAGATCTTCTTTGATTTCTTTTAGCAATGTTATGTAGTTTTCTGTATACAGGTCCTTTATATCACTAGCTAAGTTCATTCTTAGATAGCTGATTCTTTTAGTTGCTGTTTTGAATGTAGTTCATTCCTTAACTGTATCCACAGTGAGGTCATTACTCATTACTGATTTGTACACAATAGCTTTAAATCCATCCACCTTGCTGAATTTATTTATTAGCTCAAGCAAATTTGTCATAGATTTTTCTGGATTTTCCAAGATTAGTATAATATCACCTGGAAATAATGAAAGTTTTACTTCTTGCTTTCTGATTTGGATGCCTTTTATTTCTTTTTCCTTCCTGATTATTCTAGCTAGACTTCTAGTACAATGTTGAATCACTGTGGTGACAGAGGGCATTCTTATCTCATTCCTGATCTTAGAGGGAAGGTTTTCCGTCTCTCACCATTGAGTATGATGCTGGCTATTGGTTTTTCATATATGCCCTTTATTATATTGAGGAAGTTATCTTTGATTTCTACCTTTTGAAGTGTTTTTATCAGAAAAGGATGTTGGATTTTGTTGAATGCTTTTTCACCTTCAATGGAGATGATCATGTGATTTTTCCCTTTTGATTTGTTAATGTGCTATATTACATTAATTGATTTTCTTGTGTTGAACCACTCTTGCATTCCTGGTATAAATCTCACTTGGTCGAGGTACATAATTCTTTTAATGTGTTGTTAGAATCAATTTGCTAGCATTTTGTTTAGAATTTTTGCATCTATATTCATTAGGGAGACTGATCTGTAGTTTTCCTTTCTTATAGCATCTTCACCTGGTTTTGGCATTATAGTGATGTTAGCTGCATAAAATGAGTTAGATGGTGTTCCTATTTCCTCAATTTTTTTTTAAAAGTTTGAGTAGAATTGGTATTAGTTCTTTTTTCGGAATGTCTGATAAAATTCCCCTGTGAAGCCATCTGGCCCTGGGTTTTATTTTTTAGGAAGATTTTTGATGATTGATTGAATCGCTTTACCTGCCAACACTGTTTTTAAAGCAACAGGAAAAAATATATATATATAATTCTTACAACTTTTACAACTCAATAATAAGAAGATAGTCAATTGTTTTTTAATGAATAAAAGATTTGAACAGATACTTCACCAAAAAAAATATTCAATAAGCATAGGAAAAGATGCTTGACATCATTAGTCATCAGTGAAATGTAAATTAAAACCACAATGAAATACTACTACATATCCACTAGAATGTTTACAATAAAAAAGATTGACCATACCATGTGTTGGGGAGGATGTGGAGAAACTGGAACCATATGATGCTGGTGGGGATGCAACTTTGGAAAACAATTTTGTTAAACATACAGTTATCATATGACCCAGTCATTCCACTCCTATGTTTCTAGTCAAGAGAAATGGAAACATGTTTACCTAAAGACTTATGAACAAATGTTGATAGCAGCATTATGTATAATAATCAAAAATTGAAAATAATCCAAATGTTCCTTTTTTGGTGAATGAATAAACAAAACACAGTATTTCCATTCATTGGAATACTAACTCAGGAACAGTAATGAAGGAATGAACTACAGTATGTTCTACAATATGGATAAACCCCCAAAGCATTATGCTATGTAAAAGAAACTAGAAGCAAAATACTACATATTGTACAAATCCATTTATATGACACTTTTAGAAAAGGTTTAATATAAAGAAATAAGGCAGAACAATGGTTGCTCAAGACTGAAGGTAGGAGTGGGAATTTACTGCAAAGAGGAACAAAGGAACTTTTAGGGGAACTAGAAGATGTAAAGGATGAGTGCCATTTTATTTTTATTATAATTACATTTATTCATCTATTTATAATAATTTAAATGATATTTTTCACTGTGCTTACTTTAACGGACATTTTGAGTATCATAGTAGGGCACTGACAGAAAATACAGCACAATAATCAGATGCTATTAATTGTTTTCCGTCTTTTAAACTAATGAGAAAATTCATGGAAAAATAGAGGGTAGCAAAGTTTCTAATTTTAGTTTAACACAGATTGGGCCAATCTCCTCAAAGCTTCAGCTACCAGACAGAATAAGTTACATTAAGGGAGGTAAGTTAATTCTATGAGGTTTAAGTTATTACCATAAGGTACACATTGCCAAACCTCAGTACAAAAAATTTCACATGAATTTTAAAAGTTGTACATTTTATCTATAAAAAGACATGAATTTATTCTTACCAGCAGCCCTCTGACTTCGACCCAGAATATTATGCCTTCTTTTCCACAAGGGAACAGATTTGAGTGCCACTTTTTAATTGTTAATTTATATATTAATTGATATTTCTTTGTCAGTTCTTTATGTCTCCAGAGAAAGGAGAAAGAAAATTAGCTACTATTCTCCTTGTTTTGCTTCTGGCCTATTTTTCTTTTCATCCTACAAATGAGCAATCACAAATGGACATTTCCTCCACGTTCAGAGGATTAGTAAATATGAATACACTCTCTATACAGATAGCTAAACAGCTTTGTGGGGGGGGGGATTCTGAAAACACTGTAAAAACTATACTGATTAAACATGGGGATTCTTGACCTTTCATGATACATCATTTAGAGTTTCTTCAGTTTTAGGGGTCCTTATTAGTTTTCAGGGTACTCTTTCAAAGGCTGCTATGCTTATGGATTAATATTTATAAGGTTGAATTTAGAGCTCTATCAAAGTAAATTTTACACAGAGGAAATACATACAATCTAACCCTAACTAAGCCAACCAAACTAAACTGTTACCCATTTCTGAGTAAGATAAATGAAAGAGTTGTAAACCAACCTACTTCCTATTGGAAAAACAACCAAAGCTTAGATGTTGTTGTCAGTTTGGAACATCATGGACATTTATAAAGTACTGTGTGTGATCCCCAAGCATCTGTTCATTCCTTCCCATATAAAAGAAGAATATAGTCTTGAGCATAAGGGAAGAAAAAGACAACGAGAACAGGAGTCCCAGACTTTGAATTGCTTCTGTCTAGCCTCTGATATCACCAAGGGGCTGGAATATTTGGTCATTATCTATCACGTAAAGACTCAACATTTAGGAGATACCAAACATGGTTCTTTTGCAATCTTCACATTAACTATGTTCTCCCCTCTAAAATATAAATAAAAAGACCAGAGAGTAACGTACAATGACCTAGAAGACTGTTAGTTTTTCTCTCTGGTTTCTCCTCTAAATTTAATAGTGCATGCTTAATCCCCACCCACATTTTATTTCTCTTCTTTAGTTCTTCCTTCTCTTCCTGACTCCAAAGCCCACCCTAAGAAAAAGCGTATGGTTTATAAATTTACATGTTGGTTAGAGAGTAGTAAGCACCATGCTAAGGAAAGAAAAAACATTAGACATAAAAAAAAAAGCATTTGCCAAAACTCACCATCAGAGGGCACAACAGTACTGCAATAAGCAATTCCCAAATTCTGCCAGGAAGAGAGTCTCTGATGCACCTAAAATTCAAAAAGGCACATCTACCGTTAGGATAGAACAACAAATAGTATATACATATGCACGTGTATATAATAAATAACAGCTCTTCAATTAGTTAAGTAATGCAATTCTTTGATGAAAAGTTAAAAAATACAGATAAAAGAAAATAAAAGTCTCACAAGGTCCTGGGTGTGTTTTCAAGATTATATAAAAACATATTTACATCGAAACATACACATACAAAGTAATGTTATATTAAACAAACTTAGAATTATGACATGCAAACTTTTCAACTACTTTTTAAAATATTTAACAGGGCAGGCCACGGTGGCTCAGCAGGCAGAGTTCTCGCCTGCCATGCCAGAGACTCAGGTTCGATTCCCGGTGCCTGCCCATGCAAAAAATTAATAAATAATTAAATATTTAACATTGGTTTTAAGTGCTACCGAGTCTAAGTCAAACTTTCTTGCTGCTTCTTAGCTTTTAGACTTGTGTTTTCTTCCTATCTTTTACCAGATATAAGACATTTATTAAGTAGCTGTATCTGAAATTCTACTGTTTTGGGGCAAGAATCTGGTCAGTTCATACTTCCTTTTGTTAACTTTGGACAGGCAACTTCATTCCTTGAGTCCTCAAATCACAACTTTATCCCAAGTGTTTGAAGGAAATCACCCACACATCTTACTGTTTCTTCAGAGAATGATGTCTCTGTGGATTTAGGTTTCAAACTGAGGTTCTTGTAATTAAACTAAGTTTCAGAATGTAAAGAATATTGAATATGTTTCTCATTTGCCAAATGTTTAATTCATTCCTTTGTAGCTTTTACTTTCCCAACCCCACAAAAGGAAGGCGTTAAACCAATGTATTAGCCTCAGAGTCTGTTGTCATATTCCAATCCATCAGCCTAAAGAAAAATCATTTAGGATGCCATGATGGCACATGCCTTACAACAACTGCAACATAACACAGACTTTCATCCTTCATGTGAATATTATTAATCCCTACCTCCTTCCACTCACAGAGCATGCAGGACTGTAAGACTGACATTTACAAAAATGCAACTAAATCATTTAAAATCCCCTGGTTATGACACACTAATGTGCTTGATGCGGTCATTGACAATCTCTCAGTATACACAAAAGCTTTACTGTGATTTTCAGACTCTTTTTTTAAGCCACAAACATTTAGCTAAACGATCTTACTCAGAGATCCAGGGATACTCTGGTTAAAGATGGGTGTGGTGGGAAGCCCTAGAATTCCAATTCTCTGCTAGAGCTCCCTAAGAGGATCCAAAGAATCCTTGGGATCCATGAAATAACGGGAAGACAGCTATGAATCCTATTCCTTAATCCACAAATGAGAAAACTGAGAATCAGTGAGGAAAAATTACTTACTAAGCGTCACATATGAGTTAGAATCAGGATTAGAACCCAGGCCTTGGTACTGCTAGTCATCCTCCATACAAAACAGAGCTTCACTATTGCCTTCTGTAGGTTTCAGTTTGCTCAACCACAGAATTAGGGGCTAGAACACTTAGGTATCTTCCAGCGATGTGATTTTATTTTAAATGTTGAAGTCATTTTATTTCCTTTGAATAGACTACATAGGCACATAAAATAACATTTTTTTTTTTTTTTTTTTTTTTTTAAAGGAAAGACAGAGAGAAGGAAGGAAGGATAGAAGGAAGGAAGGAAGGAAGAAAGGGAAACATTTTTAAACATTTTCTTGTTTTATTGTATTCAGTTTCTCCGTTTTTGTTACATGGGCTGGGGCCGGGAATCGAACCGAGGTCCTCCGGCATAGCAGGCAAGCACTTTGCCCGCTGAGCCACCGCGGCCCGCCCTAAAATAACATTTTAAAGTACCAAAAAAAAAGTAAAAAATTAAGTCTTTTACACTTAATATTGGTCTTTCTCTAATTGCTATAGCCCAGCTATTCAGTTCTCCTTCCTAGAGGTAACTGGTTATATTTGGATATCCTTCCAGAGACGGTGTAATGCATGTATAGGCATATGCATATATGTATGTGTAGATTTTTTTAAAACACAGATGGCAGTGTGGTCAGTTCCATTATGCATCTTTTTCTTTTTATTATTTTTTTAACATAACTCATAGTTTCTAGCGCCTAAATGGAATTATATTGGTTACATAGATTTTTATGGTACATCTTTACAATCACCTATTGATTGATAATCTTTTATTATTATACAGGATGCTAGAGTGTGAACGTTTTTGCATGTGTGCTCAGATATTTCCAGGACATTTTCAAGGGCAAATGCTAGGACAAAGGTAGGTGCACTTCAGATTTTAAGACCTATTGCCAAATTGCTTCCCACAGAGATAAAACCAATTCAAAATACCCATTGAGTACACTCTCATTGACTATATGAATGCCTGGTTCCCTGACCTTCCTAAACAACATCATCAAACTTTCTGGTTTTGCCAATGTGATGGGGGGAAATAGAACCTTCAATATAATTGTAATTTGTATTTTTTATATTTAGGGTGAAAATATGCATAGTTTTATATCTAAGAATTAGTGGTATTTGCCTGTTTTGAAGTAAACACTATTTGCCATTTTTTCAGTTGAGTTCTTGGTTTTTAAATATTATTTTGTAGACGTTCTTTAAATATTAAGATTAGCCTTTGTCAACAAAATAGGTTGCAATTTTTTTTTTTTTATTCCATATATCCTACTCGTCTGTTGACAAGGTAGATAAACGAGCATCAGACAAGGTTTTCACAATCACACAGTCACACTGAAAAAGTTATATCATTATACAATCATCATCAAGAAACATGGCTACTGGAACACAGCTCTACATTTTCAGGTAGTTCCCTCCAGCCTCTCCATTACATCTTGAATAACCAGGTGATATCTACTCAATCTGTAAGAATAACCTCCAGGATAACTTCTCGACTCTGTTTGGAATCTCTCAGCCATTGACACTTTGTCTCATTTCACTCTTCCCCGTTTTGGTTGAGAAGGTTTTCTCAATCCTTTGAGCAATTTTTTTTAACTTTGTTAATGGTGTTTTTGTATGCACACAGTTTTCATGTTTTACAGTCAAACTTATCAATCTTTATGATTTGAGGAGCCTGTATCATCTATCTTAGACTTCTACCTACTCTGAGAATATTATAAAATTCTCCCATGGCTGTTTCTTCTAGCTTAATTTTTTAGGTTTAAATTTTTGATATATTAGGAATTTTAGTCAAGGCGAGAATTAGAACTCCTACTAATTTTCCTCTAATGACTACCCAGTTGTTTGAATCTCCATGTATTAGCAATCCATCTTTTCTTTACTTATTTGAAATGCTACCTTTATAATTTTCTAAATAGTTACATGCATTCGGAGCTACTTCTGTACTTCTATTTTGTCCAATGATCTACTCATGCCCTAATAACCACACTGTTTTAATATTCTACCTCTATAATATATTTTAGTGTCTGGTAAAGTTAGTTTCCCCTTATTACTTTCCCTGAAGAATTTTTCTGACTATTCTTGCTCATTTGTTTCTCTATATGAACTTCATAGTCTGTTTATCTAGTTCTATAAATTATTAAGTTCAAAAAGTAATATAGCATATTGGTTAAAAACAGAATCTAATCAATCTGCCTAAATTCCGATTCTGGTTCAGTCATTTACTACACTTGCAACCTTGGGTAAGTTTCTTAACTTCTTTGTGCCTTGGTTTCTTCACTGAAAAATCAGCAAAGAGTAATAATAACACTTAAATAGCATTTAGAACAGTGTCTGGCACAGAGTAAGTGCTCAATAAATGTTAACTAGTTTTGTGTTTGTCTTGAAGTTGAGATCATATTAATGCCATATAAACATAGGGGAAACTGAAGTTTATACAATTTTGAATTTTCTTATCCAAGAACCTACTAAGCCTTTCCATTTGTTTAAGTCTTTATTTATGCTTCTTAGAATCATCTTAAGGTTTTCTTTACACAGATATTGAATATCATTTTTCACTCATGTAATGCTTTTTTGTATTAAGTATTGTCCAAAATTAAGATCACCCCCCTTCTTTTTTTTTGCACCTTATTATCTCTTTACCTGTTCTTTAATTTTGTTATCATTATTGAGTTCCTTTGTTTCAGGAATGACTCTAAATAGTTTCCTTTGTGATCTGATCTGAGAATCATTTACTTTTAACAGGGAAGTTTAGCCTATTTACATGAATTGATATAATTCATGAGTCATCAAATTTTCTGCTATAGTTTCTGTTTTAGCCGTTCTCAAAAATATTTTACTAAATGGTTAGTGCTTGTTTTGTTTATGCATGTATTCCCTCTGATAATATGGTACACTTACTTTTTTGTTCTACCAGTTATTTCAGAATAAAAGTTGAAGTTCTTTTAAGGACCTTTAAGGACCAACATTATCTGATATACTATCGTCTCTCTATTCCATCTTCTACCACTCTTCTTGCTTGCTGAACTCCATGTACTCACCTTCTGCTTCTTTATTCAGCAAACTTTTGCCAACTTGGTTCATCTATATTCATCCAGTCCCCCCATCACACACCAGAGTGTCTTAAAGGAAGTTCCAACAATCATATAATTTCCTCTGAAAATAGTTCAGCATGCACCTAGAAGGCCATTTTAAAACAGTAGGTGCCCTGTTCTCTATTATTTTACAAATTATCTTCAAGACTTTTGAAAGATGTTTTTGTAGGGCAGAAAACTGCACCAATACATGGTTCCTTGTGGATAATATTTGTTAATTAAATGTCACACAACAGGGGTTAGCAGGCTGGTGACCTTTTTTATAAATAAAGTTTTACAGGAACACAGTCAAGTCCACTCATTTACTTACTATGTATGGTTGCGTTTTTTTTTTTGCAGAGAGAAGACGTTGCAGAAGAGTTGAGCAGCTAAGACAGAGACCACATGGCCCGCAAAGCCTAAAATATGTAGTTATCTGACCCTTTGGGGAACTGTTCTGTCGAACGCTGCCTCTGTCGTTTTGAGATAATACCCAAAGTCTTTCCCAAACTACATCTATACACTGACAAAACAAAATACTATTAAGCATTCACAACACATAGATACTTCTTTTCTTTCTTTAAATCTTATGGTAACTTTTAGACTAATATAGCCAAAAAAAAAAAATTTTTTTTGAAACAGCAATTAAAAACAAGGAAAATAAAAACTAAACAAAACAAAAAAACATACTGGGGAATATAAGTGCTCAAGATCAAAAAGACTTTGCTATTCTAAACTGTATTCTATGACTCCTCTAGACTAAAGAGGACTATATTTGCTTAAATTTTATAATCTTAATATGGCACAAGAAAAGAGTAAACTTTTAATAAATACTTGACTATCACTTAAAAATTTTAAAAACATGTCAAGAAGCTAAAATAAAAAAGGATTCAGGCAAACGGTATGTATTATTCACATATTTAAATTTCACAAGCAGAGATCATGATCAAGGCTAAGAAACAAAATATCCAGAATGTTCAGAAATCATTGAGACAAAGGGTGGGTCAGCATCTAACCAATATTAATTTCAAATGAAAAAGGTATTTTGGTTTCACCAAGGCCTCTAGAAAAGAAAATGCAAGTTTATACTTAGTTACAAGAGAATTCACACCTTTGTTAAATAACTTGAGAACCTCTAAGAAAAGCAGATGTTTATACTTAAACTAAAGGAAAGCATAATGTTTGCCTTGGTATTACAACTATTTCCTTTTAATCTTAATCCCAGGAGAAGAAAAATGCTAGTGTTACCAGGTTAGAGTCAAACTATAAAATACCATTACTTCATTTTCCAAAGTTATAAAATTCGAGCTGATCAAAAATCAAATTTAGGATTATAAAAAGACATTTCATGCCCTCAGAGGAAAATATTAAATTCAAGTGAACACTTACGTTAAAATCCTTTACTATATATCATAAATTATGTAATTTTTCATACATTTACCTTTCATTATGCAGAGGAGCAGTAAATTCTTGCCAACACCTTGACTGTCACCTAGTCAAAGTGACACCTAGACTGTCACCTTGACCTAGACTGTCAAATCTAAATAGCCTGTCCATACCACCCAACTATTCAGTCAATTAGACATTAGAGGGAAGCAGAGAGAGAGAGAGGAAGGGAGGGAAGAAAGGAGAGAAGAGAAGTGAAAAAGAAAATAGAAAAGCAAAAGCTAATTCCTTATAAATCCAGTTCCCTTTAAGAAATTCTTGGCCTAATTACATTAGGAAACAAATACTAACCATATCAAAGTATATCAAATATACTATATTAAGTATACCAATCTGCACTATTTTGACTATATCAATTATGCTATATTAACTATACATAAAAGAGCTTTAGATGGAATAACAAAATTTATATATTTGTCCATGGGTAAAATTTTTTTATAAAAGAGTCTTGCGGGCGGGCCACAGTGGCTCAGCAGGCAAGAATGCTTGCCTGCCATGCCAGAGGACCCGGGTTTGATTCCTGGTGCCTGCCTATGTTAAAAAAAAAAAGGGGAAACAAAAAAAGAGTCTTGCTATGACACAAATTTAGATATGTCAAATTATATCCCCCAAGTGTTAAGATTGGGAACTATGAGTCTTCCAACTTTCTTCTTTTTCAAGACAGCTTTGGCTATTCAGGGCCTGTGCTGGTTTGAAAGGATGTATGTCCCCTAGAAAAGCCATGTTTTAATCTAAATCCCATTTCATAAAGGCAGAATAATCCCTATTCAATACTGTATGTTTGAAACTGTAATCAGATCATCTCCCTGGAGATGTGATTTGATCAAGAGAGGTTGTTAAACTGGATTAGGTGATGACATGTCTCCACCCATTTGGGCCGATCTTGATAAGTTTCTGGGGTCCTATAAAAGAGGAAACATTTTGGAGAATGAAAGAGATTCGGAGAGAGGAGAGAATGGTGCAGCACCACAAAGAAGAAGGTCCAGGAGCTAGTGACCTTTGGAGATGAAGAAGGAAGACACCTCCCGGGGAGCTTCATGAAACAGGAAGTCAGGAAAGAAAGCTAGCAGATGACGCCATGTTCGCCATGTGCCCTTCCAGTTGAGAGAGAAGCCCTAACTGTGTTCGCCATGTGCCTTGTCATTGAGCGCTAAACCCTGAACTTCATCGGCCTTCTTGAACCAAGGTATCTTTCCCTGGATGCATACCTTTGATTGGACATTTCTATAGACTTGTTTTAATTGAGACATTTTCTTAGCCTTAGAACTGTAAAGTAGCAACTTATTAAATTCCCCTTTTTAAAAGCTATTCTGTTTCTGGTATATTGCATTCTGGCAGCTAGCAAACTGGAACAGGGCCCCTTACCCTTCCATATGAATTTGATGATTGCCTTTTCCATTTCTGCAAATAAGGCTGTTGGAATTTTGATTGGGATTGAGTTGAATCTGTAAATCGCTTTGGGTAGAAATGACATCTTAACAATGTTTACATGAACATGGAATGTCTTTCCATATATTCAGGTCTTCTTTGATTTCTTTTAGTGATATTTTGTGTTTTTCTGTATACAACTCCTTTACATCATTGGTTGGATTTATTCCTAGATATTTGATTCTTTTAGTTACTATTGTAAATGGAATTATTTTCTTGATTTCCTCTGCAGATTTTTACTACTGCTGTACAGAAACACTACTGACTTTTGAGTGTTGATTTTGTATTCTGCCACTTTGCTGAAATTGTTTATCAGCTCTAATAACTTTGTTGTGGACTTTCCAGGCTTTTCTGTGTGTAGGATCATGTCATATACAAATAAGTAAATTTTTATTTCTTCCTTCTCAATGTGGATGCCTAATTTCTTTTTCTTGCCTAATTGCTCTAGCTAGAACTTTCAGTACAATATTAAATAACAGTAGTGACATTAGGTGTCCTTGTTATTTATTTGTGTCTTCTCTCTTTTTTCTCTGTCAGTCTAGCTAAAGGCTTGTCAATTTTAGTTCTGATTTTTTTCAAAGAATCAACTTTTGGTTTTGTTGATTCTATTACTTTAAAAAAATCTCTATTTCATTTATCTCTGCTCTAATATTTGTTATTTCCTTCCTTCCTATTGCTTTTGGTTTAGTTTGTACATCTTTTTCTAATTCTTCCACTTTTTAAAGGTAAGTATTAGAGCTGCAAATTTTCCTCTCAGCACTGCCTTTGCTGCATCCCATACATCTTGGTATGCTGAATTTTCATTTTCATTCACCTCAAGATATTTCCTAATTTCACTTCTAATTTCCTCTTTTTACTCATTGGTTGTTTAAGAATACATTGTTCAATTCCCACATATTTGTGAATTTTCTCTTTTTCCCTCTGTTATCGATTTCTAGCTTCATTCTTTTGTAGTCAGAGAAGATACATCATTTGATTTCAATGATTTTGAGTTTAATGAGACTTGTTTTGTAACTTCAAATATGGTCTATACCAGAGAATGACCTATGTGTACTGGAACAGAATGTGTATTTTGCTGCTGTTGGATGAAGAGTTCTATATATGTCTGTTTAATCTAGTTGGTTTAGAGTGTTGTTCAAGTCTTCTATTTCCTTACTGACCTTGTCCAGATGATCTAACCATTACTCAAAATCTCTATTCTGTAGTCTCCACTGCCTATTTCTCCCTTCAAATCTATCAGTATTTGTTCCCTACATTTGAGATTCTGCTGTTAGGTACATTTATAATTGCTATGTCTACTTGTTGAATTGACCCCTTTACCAGTATATAATGACCATCTTTGTCCCTCCTAACAATTTTTTTACCTTAAGTTGATTTTTTCTGATATTGGTATAACTATTCCAGCTGCCTTTTGGTTACTAGTTTCATGATATATTTTTCCCATCCTTTCACAGTCAAACTACTTATGTCTTTGAATTTAAGGTGAGTCTCTCATAAACAGCATATAGTTGGTTCATGCTTTTTTATCCATGCCTTTTGACTGGAGAGTTTAATCCACTTAAATTGAAAGTCACTACCAATAATGGAGGTCTTTCTTCTGCCATTTTGCCTTTGCAAGTCTTATTCCTATTCCATCCCTCAATTCTTAAATGAATGCCTATTTTCATCTTTAGTTGGCTTTTTTAAAAATTGTACCATATTGAGTCCTTTCTAATTTCTTTCTGGTTATGATTTTCATATATTTTATTTTGGGTTACCTTGGGGTTAAAATTTGACATTGTAAGTACATAACAATCACATTTTATTCATTACCAACTTGATTTCAATAGTATACACAGAAATAGTTCCATGCCCCTCCATCCCTCTACTTTTTTTTGTACTTGCTACAAGTTATGTATTTGTACACTATTTGTCCAAAACCATAGATTTATCATTACTTTTTATGCATTTGCATTTTAGCACCTGTAGGAAGTAAGAAGTGGAGTTATATACCACAAATTAGAATACAATACTATTGGCATTTATAATTACCCATATGGTTATCTTTACCAGAGGTCTTTATTTTTTTATGCCACTTTGAATCACTGTTAGTGTCCTTTCCTTTCAGTCTGACAAACTCCCTTAGGCATTGTTTGTGGTAGTCATGAACTCCCTCAGCTTTTGTTCATCTGGGAATGTCTTATTCTCATTCTCATTTTGAAAGATATAAAATTCTTGGTTGACAATTGTTTTCTCTCAGTACTTTAAATACTTCAACCTACTGCCTTCTTGCCTCCATGGTTTCTGATAAGAAAAATCCTTCTTGCCTCAATGGTTTCTGATAAGAAAGCGGCACTAAATCCTACTGGGACTCCCTTGTACATACATGCTGCTTTACTCATGCAGCTTCCAGAACTCTCCCCTTGACCTTTGCAATTAAAGTTTGATTAGGGTGTGATAGGGTGTACTTCTCTTCAAGTTTATCCTGTTTAGTGTTCTCTGGGCTTCCTATGTGTATATTCATGTTTTTTGCTAAGTTTGAGAAAATTTCTGCCATTATTTCTTTGAATATTCATTCTGCTCCTTTCTCTCTTCTCCTTCTGTGACTCCTATACTGCTTATATTGGTATGCTTGATGGTGTCCCAGAGGTCTCAGGCTATTTTTGCTCTTGATGTTTCTTTTGACTTTCTGCTTCTCAGCCTGACTCTTTTCAATTTTCTTGTCTTCAAGTTCACTGATTCTTTCTTCTGCCAGCGCAAATCTGCTGATGAAAACCTCTAGGGAATCTCCCTTTCAGTATTTTTGTTTGGTTCTTTTTAAACATTTCTATCTTTTTACTCAGGTTTTCCTATTGTTCATTCATTGTTTTCCAGATATCCTTTAGCTTTTTCTTCTCTGTATTTTCCTTCATCCCCTTGGGCATACCAAAGATCGGTTTTTTAAAGTCTGTGTAATATGTTCGGTCTGGCCTTCTTCATTGATTTTTTTTTAGATTTTTATCTTCTTCCTTTGGGTTGGTCAGCATTTCCTGTTTCTTTGTTTGTCTTGTAATCTTGCATTGCACACTGTATATTTTAATATTTTAAAAATATATACCTCTGGGACTTATTCCCAGAGATTTTGTTTCTTGAATTTGTATCCATCTAGTGACATGACAGAAGATTTTCTTGAAAATTAGGAGCTAACAAAACCAGGCAAACAATACCTTTCATCATCTTTGCAAATTGTTTCTGCATTGGCTGGTGCTCTCCTTAAGAGTGCAGGCCTCCTATCAGGAAGGTCTGCCTAAGACAAATGGAAAGTACAGAGTCTTCACTGTCTTTTTTTGGTATGTGTCTTATCCTAGGCTTGCGGTTGCTAGGCCTTAGGAAATCCCCTGTTTACAGGAGCTTGAATGCTTTCTCTTCTTCCCAAGAAACAGATGTTTCCCCTCTCCCCAGTGTTTCAAAGGACTTAAAGCAGGAAAGTCTTTGCTACAGGCCCCTTGCTTCAATTGTTTTTTATACTGCTTTCACTGTCTTAAGCTGCTTTTGCCTGGAGGACAAATTCTGGGAGAGCAAACACTTTGGAGAACAGTTCCCACGTCAGTATTTCCTAGCTAGAACAAGACTGCCAGGAGTTTCTTCCATGGCTTCCCAAAGTCATGCTTTCTTGACTTAGTAGCTGCCAGGAAAATGCAGTGTTTTAATTATCCACCACTCTTCTGAGGAAGAGCACCATCCTGATGTCTCCTCTGCTGTCTTTTTCTGGGGCAGATTGGAAAAATGGCCACCCTGAAAGCCAGGTCCTCAGTGATCCAAAGTAGCTAATCAAAGGTTTTTATGTCCTTTTCTAGTACCAGCAAACTACCTCAGAGGCTGGATCTTACTGCTGCCTGCTGTGAGAGTAGGGGATGGAAAAAGATAACCACAGCAGGGAGAGAGCAATTTACCAACCTCTTCTTCCTGCTCTTCTCTGGCTGTTGTATAGTGTTCTACTGGACTCTGGAGTTTCTAAATAGTTGATACAGACAGTGCCTGACTGTTTAATAGTTGTTCTGGTGGAGGGACTGATTCCTGGGGCTTCCTACTCCATCTTACCACAATTCTTTGCTTCATCCTATAGTTTAATATTAGAAATTAATTTCCCTTTGAATATATTATTAAATTTGTTTACTATATTTTATTATAACTTGGGCCAGCATTATCCCCACTAGAGCACATTGCTCATTTATAACAGAAGTCATAATTCGATTTATATACACTTGATTTCCAAGAGAATTCCGAACTATAAAACTAGGCAAGCATATAGAACCTTTTGTTAAATCTTTCAACATCAGTTTTCTGATTAGGATACCAAATATAACCTCTAAATTATCAATAAGGTTATTTAAAAATTACTAATATTTGTCCACCTAACTCATAGTGCTTTGTAACAACATACAAGGCAATCTTTTCACCACAAATGTCTTCACTACTGCTGACATAGCAACAGACTAAAATAATCAGGAGAGTCAAACCTAAACTATAATTAGTTGTATATTATATCAAGCATCATACTATGAATGGATGAAATGTCAGATTTTTGATACTAATAAATATAAGTACTTATCCACTTAACTGATAAGACAACATGCTCAATTAAAGCCAAAATTCTCTTATATTAGGTTTTGAGACCAATAACTAGATTATAAGATTGAAAAGATCAGTGATATATTTAGCACATCATTACTTATGAATTACAATAGTTTGGTGTACATTAATTTCATTGATAAAAAAGTTTCTCTATTTTAGATTTTGGCATTACTCCCAAATTACAATCTATGGTCAATAAGAAACAGAGTGCAATATCTACTAAAATTTCACTGTGTATTCAAGATCCCTAGTATATGAGTCAATCTTTTACTAACATTTACAATATAATTATACCTTGATGGTTGCTTCATTTTGCCTAATGGATACACTTTTACCCTCTCTGGTCATAATGACAGATATGTTTATGTATCAGAGCAAGAGATTTCTGCTTTTCTTAAGTGACAAACTGCCTTCTTCACGGTGCATAGTTCTTTTCCATTTCATTACTGTCTTTTTATTTATTAAAAGCCTACTAGTAAAAAAAAACAAAAACAAAACCTACTAGTACTAAGGAAAGTTGAAGTGTATTTAGTGGTCTCTTTATATTACCTTATTTTTTCTAATAATTTTTTTAGTCAATAGTTTATTATGAAGCTTTTCAAACATGTAGTAAGCTGGAAATAATTTTACAATGAAAATCCTTATACCCATCGCCTATTTTCTACATTATAACATAGCTTCTTTTATCAGTTTAAAACGTATCACATTCTTCAACTTCATTTTCTCTACAAACTTCCTGGGCTGCTCTTAGATTTTGTACATACTTCTGCTTTTCATTTGTCACGCTGTATTTAATTATGTATCTCGATACCTGCCTCCCCCATTCAGAGTAATGATCATCCAAAGAGTACATTCATTTCTTTACATATTGGTATCCTCCCAGTATACTAGGAGAAAGCAGATGCTTAATAAATATTTGAGTTGACTTTCATTTTCTTTTTTATGCCTTAAAATATTTGACAAACTTTATAACGTTGCTTTGCGTTTCAGATTTCCCCTGGTAAGTATTAGAACTGATTTCCTATTTTACAACTAAACTACTCTGAGAAATAAGGAAGTAGTTATATCAATAAGCATTTTGGGATATATATATTCAGAGTGCAAATTTCTTCATATTTATATTTAATGGCTACTTTATTTTTGGCTGCTGTGGGCTTAAATATATTCATATTGTGTTGAGATAGCTATAAAATATACTTCTAATTATTATTACTATTTATTTATTTGTTTGTTTGCATGGGCAGGCACCAGGAATCGAACCTGGGTCTCTGGCATGGCAGGCAAGAACTCTGCCACTGCGCCACCATCACCTGCCCTAATTATTATTTTTAAACAGTAAAACACCCCAAGGCAGTGAAAAAAAATAGCCTGAGTTTAATTTTAAAAGACTCAACTATCCCATAAAATACAGCATTTGTACCTTTCAACATACATTTGTAAATTCAAAGCAACATAAAGATTAAGATATAGGGGAATGAAATCTGAATTTAAATTTCATGAGAGTGGGAACTTTTAATAAGTATTCGTCAAATGTATACCATAGCTGGTTTGAAAGATGTTTTTAAAGAGAGCAGAAGTGGAACTTTGTTTGGATGCTCTTTTTGGCCCATACTTTAGTTTGGCTATGATTCTTTTCATCACCTGAATTCATATTTCCTTTCCAAGAGAACCACTAAAATCTGTGTAATCTCAAAATCTGTCAATATAGTAATACTGGGGAAATATAAGTTAGTGTATTGGGAGAAAACTCCTTTGTTTGAAGTGGAATAAAAATTAGGAAAATACAGAGAACTTTTCAAAATATTTTATTTTTGCTGGCTGCTGGATAAACAGGTGTTAGTTATTTTATTCTCTATAGTTGATATAATGGAAGTATTTCATAGTTCTTTTTTAAAGGTTTTTTTTTTTCCAGCTTTGCTGATGCCTGGGTACTATGAGAACTCCATGCTTTTTATAGATACCTCCTACTCAAAATGTAGTCCATTAACCAGAACCATAATTTGTGAGAAAGGCAGAATCTCAGAATCTGCCTCGGACTTTCTGGATCTGAATCTGCATTTCAACAAGATCCCTAGGAAATTCACATGCATACATATTAAATTTTGAGAAGCACTGCTATAGCTCATCCAAATGAGATTCAAGGGGGTATATCAGTTAGTTAGGAGTTGTATTCTCAGACCCTTCACCTTCCTCATTTAGCAAGACTACAACACAAGCAAATAGGGCTCACAGGGAGGCAATATTACATTACAGAAAGAACACCACATTGAGAGTTTGAAAAGCTAAGTTCTAGGCTTATATTTAGTTGCTTGACCTTAGATCTTAGTTCTCCTCATATGCAAAATGAATGGGTTATACAAAATACATTTTAAAGCCCATCTACCTCTGAATTCAGATAATTCAAAGATACATTTATGAAAATAAATACTAATAAGTTTTTTTTAACAGCATATACACTACAAAGTAGTTTAGGGAAATGATTCAACTCTATATGATAGTTCAAGAAATTGGCTCTGGTTAATAGTATAGAGATCATGTCCATCAAATACTTTATACTGAGGTTTGAAAATCAATCTCTAGCTCATTTTCACACTTGGTTTCTAGAGGATGCATAGTGGTGAATAACTTGGGAAGTGGGTGGTTGCTATTAATAATTTCCTCATTGCTTCCTTCTTTCTTGAATATGAAAAAAAAACACAGGTAACAGACAGGATTCAGAAAAAAAGTAAAGTCAAATTCTGTATTTCATAAAAGAGAGAATGTGATTATTCTTAGGAAATCCATGGATGAAGTATTTAGAGATGATGTCTGAAACTGTCAAATGGATAAGGAAATAATACTGCACATGTATATACAGAGAAATAAAACAAACACAGAAAAATATTAACAATGATAAATTTAGGTATAAGGATCACATTGTATTCTTCCTGCACTTTTTCCGTAGGTGTGAAATTTTTTAAATAAAAAAAAGTTGAGGGAGAAAAATAATTAACATACATAAAATGCTTACTGACCCCAAAATGGCCTGTTGTATTCCTCTTTTTTAGAGTAAAATATAGTAATTTATTTTTCTGTAACCTTTAAAACGCATTGGAAAGGTTAAGATAGAAGGGGAAAATATCAGTATTTAGAAGATACCAGTATCTTACACTCCCATGTTGCTTTTTTATTCTGTTGTTTCCTTACAGACTTACTAATTTTTTTCTTAGCTAAGGCTAAATAAAGTCAAGTAGGGACAGAGGTAGTGCTGAAGAGTTTCTCACATCTTCCTTAAGTTAATGGAGTAAATAGTTTCAAACCAATGAGTAGCCTAGTGCGATTTTTCACTTTCGCTTTAGCTCCAGCTAATGAAAAAGAATGCAGTTACCACTCACAAATATAAATAACCACAGGCCTTTTTTACTCTCTGCAATGAGAGGGACACAACATCTGCTATAACAATCACTCTCCACCCTCCCATTTGTTGTGTGAGTATAGTAAATTTACACCATAAGAAGAACAAAACATACGAGAAAGTTGCAGCAAAATAGTCAGTTTTGTTTCAGAATTTCTTATCCATTTATTCTAAGTTATTTCACCTGATCAAAAACAAATAAAAATGCTGCCTGCATTTACAGCATAATTATCTTGCTTAGTTGGAAATCTCAAATTTGCATACGAGTAACAAACCTGTGCACTAGCTGTCTGGGAATGTTTCTTCAGCCCTTCCAGTCTCTACACAATAGGAACAGCGTAACAAGCCTTATTTGTTTTTAATGCTCTGGCCTTATACAAATACACGGATTTTGATGATCTCTCTTTCTTCCTTCTATCCTCATATTTAGCTAAGGGGATTTATTGGAATTATTTGTTTGACTTTTAAAAATATCCTTAACAGAGGGTGCAAGGGTAGCTCAGTGGTAGAATTCTCGCCTACCATGCGAGAGACCCAGGTTCGATTCCTGGTCCACGTACTTCCCAAAAAACAAGCAAGCAAAACAAACAAACAAAAATTCAACAAATGTTGTTGCAATAACAGGATACTCACATGGAAAAATAATGAAATGTGACCTCACCATACAGCATACTATATATATATATATATATTTTTTTTTTTTTAAACAAAACCATTCCAGGGTATAACTTCAGCCAATGAACACATTATTTATAATTAACACAAAAGAATAATAGTCATTAAAGGTCTTAATGTGGTACAAAGGAGAAGATCAAGTAAGACAATTATGATAATTTTCACACATAATTCAAAACTGAAAACATTCACCCCACAGAATGGTCCTCAGCCCTACTTGCCTGGCTCCAGCTGATTTCTCTGGTCTATTTGAGGATCATACAGGCAATAGTCTCTTAGAAAGTATTTCTAATCACAATTTTAGCCTGGAAAAATGGCAGATTCCTTAACTATCTAGAGAGAAAGACCCCCATTACCAGTATCACTATTATCCTCTACATTTTTTATGTATTCAAAAAGGCCTAATTTTCAATTTTTTTAATTATGTATCTGTGGCATGTTCTACAAACAATCTGAGACAATTACAACAAAATCATATACCATAAAATAGTGGTAAATTTTATAAAATTCTGAAATAGAAATTTAAAAATCAGGACCATGAAAAATACAAATACAAATACAAAACAAAGACTGAGAAAATGAAAATGTGGGCCATCAAGGCCTTCATAATTGTTATCCTAATATTCATATTTGACTATAAGCCTCTGTTGTAGGCAGAATAATCCTCTCCACCTCCCGGTCCCAAAGATGTCCATGTCCTAATTCATGATTCCTGTAAATATGTTAGGTTACATGGTGAGGGGGAATTAAGGTTCCAGACAGAATTAAGTTTTCAAATGTAATATTCTGCCAACTAAACACTGTCAAACAGTAAAGTATCTTTGATTCAGCCTAAACATTATCAAGTAATTAAAGAATGTTTGATTGATTGTTCTTCCTTCTGATGGTGAGGCCAATTTCATTTTAAGACTCTAAGCATGCAAATTAATCTTATTAAGAGTGATAGGAAAGGTTGGATTGGGCTGTTTTAACTCTTTGGAGTTATATAACCCAGCTGGTTTTTAAACCAGTTTTCCAGATGGAACATACAGTCTTCAAAAAGCTTCTCATGTGTAGTCCATTACATTTAATCATTGGATGATGTTTAAAATTATCTGATAACTTCACCACATTTTACATGAAGAGAATGGAAGCTCTGAGGACCAAATGTTTAGTTATAAAAAACTTTCAAAAATCCTACAAACGTTTTGCTCTAGGATTTTCATCATAGATCTCTGTTCACATTTTAGTCTGTTTTCTGCAATATAGGCACCCTGCACTTCTAGACAGAAATAATGACTTCTAGGAAGTTGGAAAGTTAACAAAAATTTTAAAATGCTTGAAAGATAAGGCGAAAATCTATTTTAGTTGGCAGAAAGGGCAGTGAATCTAGGAATAGAACTTGAGGTGCAAAGTTCAAATCCTGATTTTAATATTGAGTTGTTAGAAACAGGCTACTGTATGAAAACTAGTATCATACCAACAAAAAAAGGGGGGGAGGGAGAGAGGGGAGGGATAGTGGGAGGGGACGGGAGGGGAAAAAAAGAAAAGGAAAGGAAACACATAGAATATGGCAGCAAATAACTATTGATCTAAATACTGCGAAGCTTCACATTATTATCTGATTAAAAAAATTTAACTAGATGGACAAGTAAGGCTGAAAAGTGATGTTATCTGATCATAATCCAATAAAATACCAAGTAATTCTTCACTATGCCTCTCTTTCAAAGTAAAGCTGGAGTAATTATGACAAATTAATTACCTAAATATTTGCCTCCAGCAAGCAGAAGTATGAGGTCAAAAGTAAAACACAAAAATAAAATAAAACAAAACTAAATATTAAAAAAAAATACAAACAATAAAAAGGTAACACTAATAGTACCAAAAATATATATTTCCTTCCATCAATTGAGTGGGATGGCTCATGAGTATAGTCTGTTTAATAGGAAATGAGAAAAATTATTACTATCTAATCTAGTTTTCTCCCCACCCCCCTTAAGGTTTCTCATGGAATTCTTGTATGGCAGACCACTTCTTTTCATTTTAGCCACAACAAAATAAAAAAAAATTTGGTAAGTGACTGGGAAGGTCTTCCACACCACACAGGGAGGCCCTGGTTGCAAAGGCTGAAAATCTGAGACACAGAGAACAGGAGACCATCCAGCTAGTGCAAACAGCCTAATACAGCCCGTTCTAAATGAAATACGGAGCCCTCAGGAAGGAGTGTATGGACACGGAGATGGGGACAAAGAAGTAAACCAAGCCACTGAATGTGCTACACTCACATGCAGCACCCTCGCCCTATGACTCCCCCCATACCCCATGTACCAGAACCCTGCCACCTGACCCCACTGTGCTCCAAATATCCCTGCCCTGACACCCCCAACTCCTCTGCAGGCAGCAGCCTACACATTTCGGCTGCAGGCGTTCACCATCAAACCCTAGCAATACCTGCTTCAGGCCATGTAGTTGCACAACTCCACCCAGCCCCGCCCCCAGCCCCACTCTGTCCATGAGTACATCAGAGTCCGGCCCCTAAGATCCGGGCACTCATGCACCCATGCCACGCCCCTCACATCTGGGCAAACCAGACTTACACCTCCAGGCGACACCCGCCTCCAGCCCACACGGGCGCAACCTTTGACCTCTGCATAGGCATACACTAGGGCCCCGCCCCCAAGCCCAAGCACACCAGGCCCGGCCCTCCAGATCTGCACACATGCACAGTCACATCCTCCCCACCAGGCAGCCATGCATCTGTGCAGTGATCTCTTGACCCCTGCACTCCAAAGCCCTGCCCCACATACATGCACAACATTGCCCCAAACCCCAGGACAAGCGCCCTACTCCCACACCTGACAGTTGCTCACATGAGCATCTGTGCTACATAGCCCCTGCCCTGCACACACATGTACACCTGCCCCAACACACATCAGGCCCCTCCCACCCTATATCACCCACCCTTGACCCATACCCACAACCTCCATGATCCATGCCCACCCCTACACACTTGTGCATTTGCATCCCACGTGTGGACCACTCTCCATGTACAAGGACACACTTATGCCCTGCCCTCCCTGTGCCCCGATCTCTATGTTCTGTATCCCACACCCTCACATACACATGCTCTACATGCCCACCCACATCCTGCCTGCACACCAGCCCCCCTTACATCTGGAGAACACCCCCATCCACCTCCTGCTGCACCCTACCTCTGGCCTCCCATGCTGCACCCTGCTCCTGCACTCCAAGGCCTGCTTGAACTCCACCCCGACCTGACAGTTCCGGCACTACATCCCCACAACTCCACACCATGCACCCCATGATCACAGGCACCACTGTAACATCCCCAACCCATGCCCATAACTGCACTGCAACCTGTAACACTGTTGTGCCCCACCCAATGCCCTGCATCCTGCTCCACATCCATCCCACAAACACAAAGCTCTAGACTGCTGAAGGAAATTAACTTCCAAAGTATCTGTATCAAGATATTTTCATGACTTGAAGGAAACAGAAGAACACTAAGCATACCAAGATGCAGACAGATATAGCCCAGCTTAATGATCAAATTAAAGCAATGGAGGAGACACTAACTTTGTAAAACTAATTAAAATGTTCATCTAACTCTACTAAATAAAGTAAGTGGGATGGCTATTGACATAAAGGAGATCAAGAAGACACTAGAAGAGGATAAAGAGGAATCTGAAAGAATAAATAGAAAAAGAGCAGGTATTACAGAGATTAAAGATGCTATAGACCAAACAAAAATATATACTACAGACCCACTACAGCAGATTTAAAGAGGCAAAAGAAAGAATAAGCAAACCAGAGGACAGGATAATTGATTTCAAACACACAAGAGAGGAAATAGCAAAGAAGATGGAAAAATTTGAGTTGGATTTCAGGGAAATGACGGACAAAACAATGCCGTTCTAGTTTACTAGCTGCCGGAATGCAATACACCAGAAACAGAACGGCTTTTAAAGGGGGAATTTAATAAGTTGCCAGTTTACAGTTCGAAGGCCAAGAAGATGTACCAATTAAAGCAAGTCTACAGAAAAGTCTAATCTAAGGCATCCAGGGAAAGATACCTTGATTCAAGAAGGCAGATGAAGTTCAGAGTTTCTCTCTCATCTGGAAAGGCATATGGTGAACAGGGTCAGAGTTTTTCTCTCATCTGGAAAGGCACATGGTGAACATGGTCAGGGTTCCTTTCTCATCTGGAAGGGCACATGGCAAAACGGCATCATCTGCTAGCTTCTTCTCCTGGCTTCCTGTTTCATGAAGCTCCCCGGGAAGCATTTGCCTTCTTAATCTCCAAAGGTCACAGGCTGGTGGACTCTGCTTCTCGTGGCTATGTCGTTCTGCTCTGCTCTCTCTGAATCTCTCATTCTCCAAAATGTTTTCTCTTTTATCCAGTAAACCAATCAAGACCCACCCAAATGGGTGGAGACACATCTCTAATCCATGTTAACAACCACTCTTGATTAAATCATATAAGAAATGGCTGCCTTTACAAAATGGGATTAGGATTAAAACACGGCTTTTCTAGGGTACATACACCCTTTCAAACCAGCACAAAAGTGTACAAATGTAAGAATCATTGTTGTCCAGGAAGGAGAAGAGAAAAGGACTAGGAAGATCATCATTCCACATAATGGTGGAAACCCTTATAAAGAACATCTAAATGCAAATCGAAAAAGTGCAATAAATTCCAAATAGAATAAATCCAAATAGGCTTTCCCCAAGACATATACTGATCAGTCGGTAAAATGTTGTAAAGAAGTAGAAAATCTGAAAGAGGCAAAAGAAAACGATCTACTACTTACAAGGGAAACCACATCAGACTGAATCTGGACTACTCAACTGGTACTATGGAGGCAAGAAGGCAGTGGTTTGATATATTTGAGATCCTGAAAGAGAAAGAGTTCCAGCCAAGAATTCTGTACCCAACTGTCCTTCAAAACTAAGGAGAGATTAATATTTTCACAGACCAACAAATGCTAAATGATTTTCTCAACAACAGACCAGCCCTACAAGAAATACTGAAGGGAATTCTGTCAGCTTGAAAAAACTAGACAGGAGAGGGAGGTCTGGAGGAGGGCACAGAATTGAAGAATACCAATAAGGGTAACTTAAAGGAAAAAAAGAGAAAGAGGGAAAAGTATATATAGATCTGACAAGTAAAATCCAAAGGATAAGAAGATGGATTCAAGAAATGCCTTTACAGTAATAACTTTGAATGTTAACAGACTAGACCTACCAATTAAAAGATGTGGCAGAATGAATTAAGAAATATAATCCAGCTATATGCTGTTTACAAAAGACTCATATTAGATACAAGGATAGCAACAGACTGAAAGTGAAAAGAATGGAAAAAGATGTTCTATGCAAGGTGTAACCAGAAGAAAGCGGGAACTATACTAATATTAGACAAAATAGACTTTAAATGTAAAGATATCATAAGAGAAAAAGAAGGACACTATATATTAATGAAAGGGACAATTCACCAAGAAGAAATAACCATCATAAATGTTTATGCTCCCAATCATGGAGCTCCAAAGTACACGAGAGAGACACTGGCAAAACTGAAGGAAGCGATAGACATTTAAACAATAATAGTAGCAGACTTCAATATACCACTCTCTTCTATAAAGAACAACCAGACAGAAGATTAACAAGGAAATAGAGAACTTAAACAGCCTGACAAATGAATTAGACCTAACAGACATATACAGGTCGTTACACGCCAAGACACCAAGATATACGTTCCTCTCAAGTGCTCATGAACATTCTCTAGGATAAATCATATGCTGGGGAGCAAAACGGGTCTTTATGCATTTAAAAACATTGAAATTATTCAAAGCATTTTCTCTGATCAATGGAATGAAGCTGGAAATCAATAACCAGCAAAGTACGAGAATGTTCACAAATATATGGATATTAAACGACACGCTTTTAAACAACCAGTGGGTCAAAGAAGAAATTGTTAGAGAAATCATTAACTATCTGGAAACAAAACAAAATGAGAATATAACATATCAGAACTTATGGGATGAGGCAAAGGCTGTGCTGAGAGGGAACTTTATTGCCCTAAATGCCAATATTAAAAAAGAAGAACAAAAATCGAGGACTTAACAGCTCACCTGGAGGAACTTGAGAAAAAACAGCAAACTAACCCCCAAAACAAACAGCAGAAGAGAAATAACAAAGACTAAAGCAGAGTTAAATGAATGGGAGAAAAAAGAGCAACAGAATAAAAAAAAACCAAAAGCTGTTTCTTTAAGAAAATCAATAAAATCAATGGACCATTAGCAAGACTGACAAAGAAAAAAAAAGAGAGAGGATGTAAATAAAATCAGAAATGAGAGGAGGGTCATTACCATAGACTCTAAAGAAAGAGTCTCCCTTTCATTGGAGGAGAGGGAGACTCCTCCCTTTCATTGATCACTGGCATTTCAATCTAAATTTATTTTAACATTTGTTCCCCCTATTATTTATTTTTATTCCATATATTCTACTCATCTGTTGATAAGGTAGATAAAGGGAGCATCAGACACAAGGTTTTCACAATCACAAAGTCACTTTGTGAAAGCTACATCACTATACAATCATCTTCAAGAAACATGGCTACTGGAACACAGCTCTACATTTTCAGGCAGTTCCCTCCAGCCTCTCCATTACATCTTGAATAACAAGGTAATATCTATTTAATGCGTAAGAATAACCTCCAGGATAACCTCTCGACTCTGTTTGGAATCTCTCAGCCATTGATACTTTATTTTGTCTCATTTCACTCTTCCCCCTTTTGGTCGAGAAGGTTTTCTCAATCCCTTGATGCTGAGTCTCAGCCCATTCAAGGATTTCTGTCCCACGTTGCCAAGAAGGTCCACACCCCTGGGAGTCATGTCACACGTAGACAAGGGGAGAGCGGTGAGTTTTCTTGTTGTGTTGGCTGGAGAGAGAGGCCACATCTGAGCAACAAAAGAGGTTCTTTTGGGGGTGACTCTTAGACCTAATTTTAAGTAGGCTTGACCTATCCTTTGTGGGGTTAAGCTTCATACGAACAAACCCCAAGATTGTGAGCTCAGCCTATTGCTTTGGTTGTCCCCACTACTTGTGAGAATATCAAGAATTCAACTTGGGGAAGTTGAATTTTCTCCCTTTCTCACCATTCTCCCAAGGGGACTTTGCAAATACTTTTTTATTCACTATTCAAATCACTCTGGGATTTATTGGGGCATCACTCTGGACAAACCTACAAAATTTTATGCCCTACTCATTGTTCCATGTACTTAACGGGTTTCAATTAAGCTGACCACATAAGTTGTATGAACAGCACTAGTCAAAATATAAATTTTGTAACAAATATACATTTTTACTTTAGTCTCACACATAAGTTAAAATTTAAAAATATTAATTACCAGGGGAATTTTATCAAACATGCCAAAAAGAAGTAATACAAATCCTGCTCAAACTTGTCAAAAAAGTTGAGGAAAAAGGAACACTACGCTACCTACTCATTTTATTAAGCTAACATCACCATAATACAAAAACCGGGTAAAGATGCAATAAGAAAGGAAAACTACAGGCTAATCTCCCTAATGAACATAGATGTAAAGATTCTCAACAAAATGTTAGCAAATCGAATCCAGTAACACATTAAAAGATTTATACAACACGACCAACTGGTGTTTGTGCCAGGTTTCTCGTTTCAACACGAGAAAATCAATTAATGTAATACAGCAGATAAACAAATTGAAAGGGAAAAATCACATGATCATTTCTATTGATACTGAAAAAGCATTTAACAAAATTCAATATCCTTTTCTGATAAAAACACTTCAAAAGGTAGAAATCAAAGGTAACTTTCTCAGTATAATAAAGGGCATATATGAAAAACTCATAGCCAGCATCGTACTCAAAGGAGAGAGACTGAAAGCTTCCCCCCTAAGATTGGGAATGCGACAAAGATGCCCTCTGTAATCACTACTAATCAACATTGTACTAGAAATTCTAGCTATAGCAGTCATGCAGGGAAAAGGAATAAAAGGCATCCAAATTTGAAAGGAAGAAGTAAAACTTTCATTATTTGCAGATGACATGCTACAACACATGAAAAATCCTGAGAAATCTACAACAAAGATGCTTGAGCTAATAAGCAAATTCAGAAGGTGGCAGGATTTAAAATTAATATGCAAAAATCATATAGAATATGTAATATTTCTATATTCAAGCAATGACCTAACTGAGGAGTCGACAATTAAGGAAAAACTTCCATTCAAAATAGCAACTAAAAGAAGCAAGTATCTAGAAATGAATTTAACTAGGAATGTAATGGACATGTACACAGAAAACTATGTAACACTGCTAAAAGAAATCAAAGATCTAAATAGATGGAAACACATTTCCTGCTCATGGATAGGAAGGTTAAATGTAGTTAAGATGTCAATTCTACCCAAATTGATCTATAGATTCAACACAGTACCAATCAAAATTCCAACAACCTACTTTGAACACTTGGAAAAGTTAGTTACCGAATTCATCTGGAAGGGAAAGAGATCCTGAATAGCTAAAAGCATCCTACAAAAGAAGAACGAAGTAAGAGGATTAACACTTCCTAATTTTAAAATTTATTATAAAGCCACAGTGGTCAAAACACCATGGTACTGGCACAAAGACAGAAATATTGACCAACGGAATACAATCAAGAGTGCAGAAATAGACCACCAAATCTATGGTCAACTGATAGACGACAAGAGCCTTAAATCCACTGAACTGTGACAAAATGGTCTTTTCAATAAATGGTCATGGGGGAACTCGGTATCAATAGTCAAAAGAATGAAATAAGACCCTTACCTTACACCCTATATAAAAATTAACTCAAAGTGGATCAAAACCTAAATATAAGAACCACTACCACAAAATTCCTAGAAGAAAATGTAGGGAAACACCTTCAAGATCAAGTAACAGGAGGTAGCTTCCTAAACTTTACACCCAAAGCACAAGCAACAAAAGAAATAAATGGGAACTCCTCAAAATCAAATGCTTTTGTGCTTCAAAAAAGAATTTGTGAAAAAGGTGAAGTGGGGTGCAAGGGTAGTTCAGTGTAGAATTCTCACCTGCCATGCAGGAGTTCCAGGTTGGAGTCCCAGTCCATACACTTCCCCCAAACAACCAACCAACAAACCAAACAGACACAAATTCATCAAATAGTGCTGCAATAAGAGGATGCTCCCATGGAAAAATAATTAAATGTGACCCTGCCATACAGCACACACACACACACACACACAAAGACGGTGAAGAGGCAGCCAGCTTAATTGGAGAAAATATTTGGAAACCACTTATCAGACAAACGATTGATATCCTGTATACATAAGGAAAGCATACAACTCAACAACAAAAGAACAAACAATTCAATTATAAAATGGGCTAAAGATATGAAGAGCAAATACAGATGGTTCAAAAGCACATAAAGAGATGCTCATTTTCAGGGAAATGTAAGGGAAACGTAGAGCAAGACTACAATGAGATACCATCTCACACTTATAAGAATGACTGCTATTAAACAAACAGGAAATTACAAATGTTGGAGAGGATGTGGAGAAATTGAGACCCTTACACACTGCTGGTAGGAATGTATAATGGTACAGCTGCTATGGAAGACAGTTTGGCAGTTCCGCAGGAAGCTAAATATCGAGTTGCCCTATGACCCGCCAATAGCACTCTCAGTATATACCCAGAAGAGCTGAAGGATGTTGCTTCCTATTGAAAAGGAGCTCGAAGGATATTAGGGAATGATGAGAAAAAAAGAAAGGAAGAAAGAAAAAGACACAGACGGGCTCAGGGGGTCTGAAGCTCGAGTTTACTTCAGACAGACTTCAGACCCCCTGAGCCCGTCTGTGTCTTTCTTTCTTTCTTCCTTTCTTTTTCTCTCATCATTCCTTAATATCCTTCGAGCTCCTTTTCAATAGGAAGCAACATTTGGCGCCCAACGTGGGGCTCGAAGAAGAAGACTCCAAATCAATATTAAGGAACCAAGGAAAAGTTTCATTAGAGGCACGTGTGTCCAGTCGATAGAAGAGGACTCGAGTCATATTGGTAAAGTAAGCATTTTCCTTGGATCATCAGGGTAACGGGTAATCATAATAGGCGGCTGGAGGAGTATGTGTGTGTGTTAAAGCTACTGGGGTGCCTGTTAAAACATCTGAATTAGTAAGCTTATTTGATCTCATTCAAAAACACTGTTGTTGGTTTCAGCCTTAAGGCCATAATGTTTTAAATCTTAAGTAATGGAAATTGGTTATAAAGGCTTTGCAGTGAACATAACAAAACGGGGGAAATATTCCTGTTTCTATTTGGTTATTGTGTTCAGTCAGGCAATGAACTACCTGGCTCATGCTTTATCTTAAACTCTAAATTGTGTTTCTTCTCAATCTCCCACTACCACTTCTTACCCTGTTTCGACAGTTGCTTGAGCCGGACTCGGCAATTGGTGCCCAAACACGGATCTAATAAGCGAACTCTTAAAGCATAAAGTGAGGAGATGCTCCAGGGACATCCACTACAAATACTACAGGCGGGCCTTTTTGGGTTGATCAGTGGCCCTTCTCTGAGAGAGGTTTGAGGCTCTGACTCAGTTGATTTGGGAACAGTTTGGAGCAGGACGTTTAGAGGAGTCTCGTGGTTATTGGAATTCTCCAATATTTATTGCAGGAGGGAGGTCAGGAAAATGGATAATGTTGACTGGTTTGATAAAAGTTGATACTGTGGTTCAGCCTATGGAGTCATTGCAGCCTGGCTTGCCCGCACCAGTTGTAATTTCTAAGAACTGCTTTATTATGATAGATTTTAAAAATTGCTTCTTTGCCATGTCTTTGGCAGAGCAGGATAAAGAAAGATTGGTTTCTGGGCTTGTTCTTGATGCGCTGCCTTTATATAGGGATTCATGTACACCTGAGTCAGAAAGTATTCAGTGAGAAAGGTGCCATACCAAACGGGGGTCAGTGCTCATTGATGGTTCCTGTGGCAGGTTGGTCCCCAACAGGGTGCGCAGTTCGGGACTGTAGTTCTGACTCAAGGTATTCTGTTAGGTTACCTTTGTTTAGTCTGAATGATTATTCTATGAGATTTATACCAATACTACAGGTAAAGTCTTGTGACGGAGAGTGGGAATGGTAGCCCCATCTTCTTTTGTTGGCTTAAATTCTCGACAGGCAGTGGTTTGGAAACTGGCCATGAGTTTAGCTCCTATTCATATTTTAAAAAGAAATATATTTTAAGAACTTTAAAACTAAAAATTCTTGTTAAAAACTATATATTGATAGTTAATGCATATTTGAAACATTAACTAAAGTATTTTAAGTATAACATTCTAACAAATTTAATTTTGATGGTAATTACATATGTGGTAAAATATTTGTTCAAAGTAATGATTTAAGTATGAAAAATATGAAAGATGTATTTTTAATAGGAAAACAGAATAGTTTTATCCTAAAATGAATAACTGTTACTAAGTGAGAAAAATATAGGACAAAGCCTAAACTAATATAATAAGTGCTGAGGGTTTGTAAAAATAGAAATTATAGTTAAAATCAAGAAAGATTTAATGAGTCTAAAATGACAACGTTTTCTTGGACTTTTAGCCTGTTCTAATGAAAGGATATTAAAAAAATTCTAAATAATTAGTTAGAAAGCAAAGAGTCTGTGTCTTTCTTTCTTTCTTCCTTTCTTTTTTTCTCATCATTCCTTAATATCCTTCGAGCTCCGTTTCAATAGGAAGCAACAGAAGGAAGTGACAGAGACATTTGCACACCAACGTTCATAGCAGCAATATTCACAATTGCCAAAAGATGGAAACAATCCAAATGCCCATCAACAGATAAGTGGATTAACAAAATGTGATATCTACATATGATGGAATATTATGCAGCAGTGAGATGAAATGACATCCTGAAGCACATGACAAGATGGATGAACCTTGAGGACATAATGCTGAGTGAAATAAACCAGACACAAAAGGATAGATACTGTATGAGTTTGCTTTTATGACCATGGTAAAGGTAAACTCAGAGGCTTATTATACAAAATATAGGGAACCTAGAGATACACAGAAGCTAAAAATGGGTGAATGGGTAGCTAATAAGTTGAACATAAATGTAAGGGAACAGATTGAAGTGACTACAGTTCATCATAGTGGGTCTATAAGTAATATTGTCATATTGAAGGTGAACATGATTGAAAGAGGTTGTATAGACCCATGTATCCCACTGTTTAACACTACAAATATAAGTCCTCGCATGAACCACTGAAAAGGTATGAATCTTGTACAAATACTGTATAAGTTTGGAGTATAGGGGAGAAACTGCTATTGCATGCTTTGGGCTATGTTTAACAGGAAAACACCACCAGTACCACAGCAACACCAGGAGTAAATAATGAGGGAAGGGATAAGAGTTAAGAGGAAGTTTAGATTTTCTATTTGGTGAGGGTATGTTTGTTGGTTATCTTTTTCATGAAATTACATAAAATAGAGTGTTGACTTTGGACATTATACATGAGGCCCAGTAGATAGAGGTGGCTGAAAAGATGCACTGACTGAGAAGTTGACTGGCAAACGGTGGTATAAACATATGATCAAATACAGTGCTGCTACAAAAAGGAACAAATTGTGAGGCATGCAACATTGTGAATGAACCTCTGGGACATTTGGTAAGACAAAATAAGTCAGAAATAAAAGAACAAATATTGTATGGTCTTATTTAGAAAATATTTATAAAAAACAGGGGCCTAGATTGTAAACTCTTACAGCAGTCACACTTAGTCTGGAGCGGTAATTATTATTTCTGGATTTTGAGAGACGGTTTTATATATGTATAACCTGGTATTTAGAGATAAGAAAGAAACTGATCAGATTGAGATTAAGGTAATTCAGAAATAAAGGGTTAAGGAAGACATTGTCTGTATTTTAGAACCTCATCTACTCTTTCAGATTAAAGGAAGAAAGGCTTATTTTGTCCAAAACCTAAATTTTCTGTAGCATACAATCTAACTCAACCTATCTGGATAGATCATTTGAACAATTCAAATACAAGGGAGCCCAGAATAAGAACAGGGGCCTTTAATCCTGTATAGTTTAATGTAATACCTGGATATATCCCAGAATATATTAAGCAGATAATCAAAAAGTATTGGCAAAGTCCCTTGAGGGATGGAAGAAAAACTATGGAACGATTTAACTTGACCACTGGGAAAACCCCTGATACTGTGTCAAACATCAGGGACGCCCAAATCAATTGGCCAAACCCTTGATGTTGAGGCTTGTTCTTGTTAAGCTTATATATGTAGCATACCCATAGGTACACCTAAGAGTTACTTCTGAAGGACTTCTTTTCTTGCTCAGATGTGGCCTCTGTCTCTCTAAGCCCAATGCTGAAAGAGCAGCGGGTGACATCTAGGAGTGAAAGTCTCCCTGGTGGCATGGGAGATGTCTCCCAGGGATGAGCCTGGCCCTGGCACCATGGGATCAACAATTCCATCCTGACCAAAAGGGGGAAAAGAAGTGTAACAAATAAGGTATCAGTGGCTGAGAGAATTCAAATAGAATCAAGAGGCTACTCTGGAGGTCACTTTTACACAAACTTCTGTTAGACACTGATACTAACCATTACCTGCCACACCCCAATGGAAACCATTCCTGCCAATCCTAAAGAACACCTAGGATGTTATATACGATTCTACAAAGGATCCATGCAATAAGGTAACTTTCCAGAAACCTACAACCTCCAGATGGATCCCTGGACCAGGTAAGTCCTGAAATGCAGAGGGGCCAGCCTCTCCAGAACATAAGCTAGTTCCATCTTCCTACCCGATATTACTGACAGGCCCTTTCAACATGAAAAAGTTAGAATGGTCATGGCCCAAATACCCCTAAAGTGTAGGAGAAAGATCAAAGGTGATGGTGAAGTTATACAGAGAAGGTAGCATTTAACAAATGAGTATGATTGCTGAATCATTATATTTCTTTTAGTCTCTAGTATTTGAGAGCAGCTAGAAGTAAAAACCTAAAACTGTTGAATTGTAACCCATACTAAACTCTGTAACTAACTGTTGTCATGTGCTTTTAAATTTATTGCTTTTTTGTACATACATCAACAAAAAATAATTTTAAAAAGATCTAATCTAATAATTTCCATGGTATAAGGCACTTCTTACTGATACAAGGCACATATACCTTATTTTTTACTGACGAAATTCTCTACAGACGTTAGCAAACAAAGGCAATAATGATATGTAAATATATTATGCACACGCACACATCATCTACAACAGCATAGATGAAACATTCTTAAAAGCTCAAAAATAAAATAAATGGATTATGTCTTTTGAAAGAGTCTCATTGGTGAAACATGTATACTTCAGCATGATTAATATTTCCTATTCTGTTACAGATAAATCCCATTCAACAAAACAGAATAAATGATGCACATTTTCCCCTTAGACTTATCTCCAGAGGAAAAAAATGTATTTTTCCTTAAGGGCAGAAAAACATGTTTTCTTGGGTCAAAAACATTAACTACGATACTTTTCTAAACATGCTACAATTGGCCATTGAAAGAGGTGTCATGTTAATTTCCTGTTACATGGTAATCCTCGCTGTCTTCCTGTTTTTTTTCTTTTTTTTACATGGGCAGGCACCAGGAATCGAACCCGGGTCCTCTGGCATGGCAGGCAAGCCTTCTTGCCTGCTGAGCCACCGTGGCCCACTGTCTTCCTGTTTTATGTTGTAGTTTTACTGTTTAGTTCCAACTATCTCTGAAATAAAAGATATATATAATTTTTTTAAAGATAGAGATATGAGGATTGTAGCAGAAGGAAGAGACTTAATATATTTTTCCCTGCTTTTTGAAACATCAAAAAAATGGGAATATAAGTTGCTTTATCAGTTATAAATTTATTCTTTAAATTCTGATTTTAAATCTCAAAACATAACATTCCATACACTAAGATAACTGTAATTGCAAGACAAAGCCCATTTAAATTATCTTAAGTATTTCATCAGCTAGACTCTACTATTTAAAACCCGAGCTTTGAAGTATCTATAAAACTTTTATCAGGCCATCAAAAATCTCTAACAGACAATCAATAACACATCTGTTATCAGACAATCTATAACCCATCTAGCCTAGACTTTTTTTAATGAATTTCACTGATAATATATTATATATTCACATACCATATAACCATCCAAATTGCACAGTGGTTCACCCTATCATCATATAGCTGTGCATTCAGCATGACAATAGATTTTTGAACACTTTCATTACTTCAAAAAATAAAAATAAGAATACAAGTAAAAATGAAAGTAAAAAAGAACACCCAAAGCACCCCATACTCCTCCTTCCCTCATTATTTATTTATTTGCTTTTTTTTTTCTTACTCATCTGTCCATACACTGGATAAAGGGAGTGTCAGTCACAAGATTTTCACAATTAAATAAAAGCTCTGTAGTTACTCAATCATCTTCAAGAATCAAGCCTATTGGATTAGAGTTCAACAGTTTCAGTTATTTCCTTCTAGCTACTTCAATACACCAAAGACTGAAAAGGGATAGGTATATACTGCATAAGAATAACCTCCAGAGTGACCTTTCCCTCTGTGAAATTTCTCAGCCACTGAAACTTTATTTTGCCTCATTTCTCTTCCCCTTTTTGGTGAAGAAGTCTCTCTCAACCCCATGATACCAGAGTCAGGCTTATGCCTGGGAGTCCTGTCCTATGTTGCCAGGGTGATTTACATCCCTGCGAGTTATGTCCCATGATGGGATCTGCCTTAGAGAGATCATCTGAAAAGTAGACTTTTCCTGAAATGTTAAAGTAATAGGAAATTTTTTAAATCTAGGGAACTGTTCTAGATAAGAGGAGACTTAAAATTTGACAAGTAAATAGAATATGTGATCAATGATCGAATTTTGGATTTAAAACATAGGTAATAACATTATTGGGACAACTGAATAAATTTGACTATAGACTGTGTGCTGGTTAACAGTTTTGTGTCAATGTAAAATTTCCTGAGTGTAATAATTATAATGGTCACATAAAACAATGTCCTTGTTCCTAGGAGATATCTACTGAACTTTTTATGGATGAAATGCCAATGATGTCTTAAAAGGTTCAATATATAAAAAAATTCTCCTTTGGTCTTGATTTCTAGGATAATTTCTACTTTAGAACTTTGAAATTCCTTGACATCCCCTAACTATAGAACTGACCAGCTTTTATTTATTGCAAATTTATATAAGATCAACTATTCAATTACTTAGTAGTGTTGAATTCAAACAGTATATGATATTCTGGCCTTCCTCAAAGAGCTGGTGTTGTCAAGACATGTAAAAAAGTACTGATTCAGAGTATCACCTTAAAGATGCAATTCAACAACATTAAATATACTGGCTTTCAGTGTTATACAGAGGAAATAAAAGTTACTTCTAACAATTTTTTAAATCCTTTTTTTATGGAAGCATTAATCCAATGTATAAACAGACGAAGTTTTGACTCTGAGGAAGATATTTCGTTTGAAGTCATTTGAAAATTTGGTGGGACAATGTGACTGTGTGATTGTGAAAACCTTGTGTCTGATGCTCCTTTTATCTACCTTGTCAACAGATGAGTAGAACATATGGAATAAAAATAAATAATAGGGGGAAATATGTTAAAATAAATTTAGTTTGAAATGTTAGTGATCAATGAAAGGGAGGGGTAAGGGGTATGGTATGTATAATTTTTTTTCTGTTTTCGTTTTATTTCTTTTTCTGTTGTCTTTTTATTTCGTTTTTTTGAATTGATGCAAATGTTCTAAGAAATTATCATGATGATGAATATGCAACTATGTGATGATATTGTGAATTACTGGTTATATATGTAGAACAGAATGATCATATGCTAAGAATGCTTGTGTTTCTTTCCTGTCATATATTTTTTTTATTTAAAAAATAATAATAATAAAAATTTGGTGGGAGAATCCCATGGAGAATAGTTCTGTTTAGCATGACAAAACTTTAGACAGACTTCTTCCTGACTGTGGGTCCCTAACCTGCCTCTAGCCCTGCCCTTAAGATATCCAGGGCCTGAGAGGCTCCTAACTAGGTTTCTTAAAAGCTCCTGGAAGCATAATCACAGAAACAGAAAGCATCCCAAACAAAATGGCCCTAATTGCAAACTCAATAAATCCCTGGCCCATCCCAGTGATCAACCCTCTTTTATCATCTTCCAAGCACTCTTCAATTAGCCTACCCCAGCCCTTAAATAACCTGCTGTCCTTCATCTAAACAAGTCTGAGTTCTACTATCTCTATTTTGGTCTTGAATAAAATCATCCTTGCCTGCTTTACACTATTCTGTGTAATTTTTTCTTTGAAACTAATTATGACTAAAGGGTCTTATGACTATATTCTGTAAATGGTGTCAAACAGAAGGGTAAGCAACACATGTGCCTGAGGAGAGTTTATCTTTCAAGGAAGAAGCTTTGTCCCTCAAGATGTAGTACACCAAGTATTTGCTTTGCAATAGAGAGTCCTTACTTTTGATGCCATAGCAATTCTGGAAGGGGTAAAAGAAGTTGAAGGGAGACAGCCAACCAAAGATTTACTTTCACTGGATGTCTCCTCACCATACATATCTTAAGATGTGCTAATCTTTAAAGCAATAAATAATAGCCTTGATAGGTTTTAATGCATCAAGGAATGAAAGACAAAAACCGATATCAGCAGCATGAAAGAAATGCTTAGAAGAGGCCTGTGCCAGGAACAACATATATTTGAAGTTCTGTTTGAGCAGCTTTGCCAAGATAGTAGTTATCACTTGGATTAAAAGTAGTTGCAGATGCAGAATTCCTAATTAAGTTTTTTGTTAATATTGGAAATGGACAGAGGTAACAGTAGCACATTATTGTGAGTATAATTAACAGTGCTGAATTATGTGTGTGAATGCGGTTGAAAGGGGGAAGTTTTGGGCCATGTATATTACTAGAAGAAAAGCTAGTGGATAAAACATGAGACTGCAGAACACAGTGAGCCCTGCTGAGGATAATGATTGTGGTTAATAGTACCAATATAAGAATATTTTTTCAGGAACTATAACAAAGGTACATCATTATCACAAGGTATTAATAACAGATGGTATAAGAGGAAAAAATGCACCTAAAGCAAAACATGGACTATAGCTAACAGTAATATTTTAATATTCTTGCATCAACTGTAACAGGTATCACATCAATGCAAGTGTCAGCAATAGGGGAATATATAGGAATGTTGTATTTTTTATTCTTAGAAAAATGTTACATGTCACAGAAACAATCAAATTCCCTTGACAGTTACACTATTTTATGTCGATGCTTCTTTGAAAGTACACATCAGTTAAAGGTCAAAGCTTCATTTAAAAAAAAATAAAAATAAAAAATAAAAGACAGCATCCAAATAAACCAACAAGACGTACATAAATTATGTTCTACCTATCAGTTAACATAACCCTGGCAAGAATGTTAAGAAGGGACAAAGTTAGGTGTCTCAACTGACAGGACCCTTTTGGACATCTTGGACTTCATATAGCTTCATACTTCTATGTGAGATAAATGTGTGCCTGTTATCATAAGTCTGTTTTCCAGATAGATAGAGGCTTTTCCTTGTCAGAAGGCTAGCTAAAAATCTATTAAACATCCCTACCTGGGAAATTCCTGCTACTCTCACAAGTAATATGGCCAAAAGCTCTGGAATATATAAGCCTTGCCTAATAAAATAAAGCATGCTAATAAACCTAGCCCTCTAGGTTAATTAATGTTTAAGAGTCACACCCCCCACCCTGAAACCTCCTTGTTGCTCTTTAAGCCAAACTCTGCAAATAAACTCACTATCTTCCATCCCACTCCCACACCCTAAAACGTGGGACATGACTCCCAGGGATAAACATCCCTGGGCATGAGAGTTTATTAGCAAGTGTTAATCAGTAATGCATTCAGAGAAAAATCTTGATCAAAAGGGGGAAATGTTAAATAATATAGAGTTTTTATGGCTAAAAGATTTCACATAGAGTCGGGATGTTGTTCTGGAGGTACTCTTAGGCAGGTCTCAGCCAAATTTTACAAACTGCCATTGTATACAAAGCTTCAAACAAAAATCCTCCTGAGGGCTGTAGGGATGTCCAGGCACCATAGGCAAGCCACGTGGCTACATGGAATCACACTGCCTTGGCAAGTTCTACCTGGGAAAAACTCTGAAAAGCTGTTTCCCCAATATAACATAGTTATATTCACTTATAAATCCCCTAATCATGTTTTCTCTATTTCTATTATTTGAGCCTATAATTTTCAATTTACTTGTTATTTCTCAGAGATGTAAAGTCTCTGGACTGTTCCTATACTGGGTTGAAACCTAGCAGGTATGCAAATCAATTCCCACTCTTCAGTTCTTCAGGCCTGCCAACTAACAAAATGATGACGGATTAGCCCCAACCAAAAGCCAGGAGTATTTTCAACAGCAAGCAAAACAATTCCATTCTTCTACTCCATAATATCTACATCCCTCCTCATCAGAAGCAATCAGAGTAGTCATCAACACAAATCCCTCAAGATTGAGGAATGAACAAAAATAAGGGGGACAGGGCATTGTAACCTCTGACTGCGGTAGGTTTATTATTATTGCAGCTATTATCTTATGTTAATTGAGTAATTTGTAACACTGCTATAAAATAAATAGATCAAGGGACATGATGCATGCAAGTTATTCTTAAAGGTTTCTGGGGAGGGCGGGCCATGGTGGCTCAGCAGGCAGAGTTCTCACCTGCCATGCCAGAGACCTGGGTTCGATTCCTGGTGCCTGTCCATGCAAAAAAAATAAATAAATAAGTTTCCAGGGAAAAAATAATAATGTGTACATCTTAAACATCGGCAAATATGGGTAACGGGTATAAAAGAGTTCTTTGTAATATTCCTGCCACTTCTCTGTAAATTTGAACTTATTTCAAAACAAAATATTTTTTTAAAAAAGCAGTTGCAGAATGCTGTATTATAAAAGACTTCCATGATTTACAATCAGATTTAGGATTAGGATTATTGCTGTTACCTACCATAACTAAAGTCCCTTTATGCTTCCATTTGATTTGGCTCTCAGTTGTTGACATATATGTATATAACAGCTTTTCCTTTTCCATTCCCTGCCGTTCTGGTTGAAATGTCGCCTCCAATTTTAAAAGGCTAGATTAGGTAAATTTTTTAAGGTTTAAAATTCTTCAGGCACAGGTATTAATATATCATTCTGTTAATTACAATGTACATTGTACAGTGTGAAACTAAATTATGTTTTTAAAATAGCTACTTATAGACTAGGATATTTACCAGTTAGATTTGTATGTGATTATTTCTACATAGTTTCTAAATTGTTTACAGTAATCATGTATTATTTCAAGCTCAGAAAAAAATTAAACATGCTCCTCAGAGTGTAGATGTCAAGAGACACGGTATTCAAATTAACAGAATCTCTTACACTTCTTTTCCAGTTTTGCCTGATTTTTCATCTTCTATAATTAATGGTTTGAACTTAAGTCTTAAGAGTTATTTGCAGTTCTGGGCTTCACATACCATTGCCGGTTGAGGCCTTTGCTCAAAAAAAGATACTGTCTCTGTGCTGGTTTGAAACTGTCATGTGCAGGAAAAAGCAACGCTCTTTCAATCCAATCTTGTGGATCCATTTCTGGTATATTGCATTCCAGCAGCTTTAGTAAACAGAAACAGATTTTGGTAACAGAGAACTGGGGTGCTGCAATTTGCAAATACCAAAAATACTGGAATGGCTTTATAAATGGATAAGGGGAAGGTTCTGGAAGAACTGTGATATGCTTGATAGAAAAGGCCTGAATTGCTTTGAACAGAATATTGGTAGAAATGTGAACTTGAAAGATACCTCTGAAGAGGCTTTAGACAGAAACGATTCATGTATCATTGCAAAGTAGAAGAAAAGAGACCTATGTTTTAAAGTGGCAGAGAATTTGGCAAAATTGAGTACTGGTATATAGAAGGGAGAATTTGAAAGTGACGAGTTTGGACATCATGCTGAGGATATTTCCAAACTAAATGTGGAAAATGCAGCCTGGTTTCTCCTTGCAGCTTACAGTAAAATGTGAGAGCACAGCGATAAGCTGAGACTGTACCAGAAACTGATGGTCTGGAAAATTCTAGGCTTCCAGAAAGTGAGAACCCAGAGAATAGTCCTCCAATATGAGGATTTAACAAACATGGAACCACTCAGCCATTTCAGAAAAAGACAGGACTGGAAATGCAGTTATCTAGAAAGGATTTAGTATGGGAAGTCCTATTGTCTGATGGTTTTAACACCTGTATGCTGCATGCCAAGTTAACAAACTTTTTGTGAGATTTGTATGAATGGTACCACTACCAGTCTGGACTAAAAGGGGCAGAAAAGGAACAGATTGAAGGAAAAATGACTTCAAAGGCAGAACCACAGTCTGGAGCTAGGAAATCTTGGGCCAGGAGAGGGGACCCACCCATGCATGTGGAGAGGATGAGTTCACCCCAGAAGCAGTGGGTGGGCTTTCCGCTTCATTGCTCGGGAACAGTGTTGCTCCCTCAGGTCTCAGAGTGGGTAGAGCACATTCCCTGGAGATTGGGGAGAGCCTGGCTATCACCCCCCTGTTCTGAAGGGGTTGAGCTTGTGCTCCGAAGATGGTAGAGTCCACGTGCTACCCAGATGCTTGAGATGGTAGGGCTGAGAACAAGGTGGTCTCCCCAATGATTGGGTATGTTGGAACGCTCAGCCCAGTGTTTGGAGAGAGCAGGGCCACAGTGCAAGCCCTTGGATAGGATGGGACTGCTGTTTTCTCAAGCCCAGAGGATAAATAATTCTCAGACCTTAAAATTTAATATACCTATTTGTAGGTGGTTAAAACGGGAAATTTTAGGTTATATATACATTAGTGGAATCAAAATTTAGAAAAAACAGGAAAACAAATCTAAGGGAATTTGCCCTGCTGGTTTTTGGAACTGTTTGGGACCACTGACCCCTGTGTTTCTTCCAATATCTTCCTCTAGCAATGGGAATGTTTATCCTATGACTGTCCCTCAATTGTATATTAGCAATAGATAACTTGTTCTGATCTTCACAGGTCTACAGCCAGAGGACAATTTTGCCTCAGGACAGACCATGCCTCTAACTGACACTGATGAGATTTTTTACTGGTTTTTATACTTTGTATTGTATTTGTATTGTTACTGAAATGGTTTAAGGCTTTTGTAATATTGTGATGGAATGAACGTATTTTGTATATGGAATGAGTATGTCTTTTTAGGGTCCTGAAGGTGGAATGTGCTGGTTTGAAAATATTATGTACACCAGAAAAGCCATGCTCTTTTAATCCAATATTGTGGGTGCAGACATATTGTAGGTGTGACCTTCTGAGTACACTGTTTCCATGGAGATGTGACCCCACCCACTGAAGCTGGCTCTTAATTAACTTATTGGAGTCCTTTAAGAGGGGAACATTTTGAAGAAAGCTCACACACAGAAATCTGGAGATACAGAAGGAGCTGAGAAAGCCTTCTGAGCCTAAAAGCTGGGAAAGAAGGACAGCAGATGACACCAAGTACCTTTCCATGTGACTGAGAAACCCCAGCAACTATCAGCCTTTCTTGAGAGAACGTATACTCTTGTCAGTGCCTTAATTTGGATTTTTAATAGCCTTAGAATTCTAACTGGTAATTTAATAAATCTCCTTTATAAAAACTAATCCATTTCTGATATATTGCATTCCAGCAGCTTTAAGAAACCAAAACAGTCTCTAACTGCTAACATCCTAGTAGGCTGGTCTGCTGTTGCTCATTAGCAGCTCATGGCTAGTTCTATAATCTGAATTTGGGTTCCAGTGGGTTTTACCCAGCTTGCTAGAAATTGTCTCATTTCAGCTTCCTATTGGGAATCTGTTTGGACTCCTGCCATGAGTCATTCTCAAGATATAAAATATCCAGAATGTTGGGCTGGGACACTGGACTAGAAACTGGACTGTGTTCCAAATGCTCACAGTAGTAGCCCATCATGCTATTTAATGTTTAGTACAGCTTGGAAATGACAATGATTAAAGTGATTCAGAAATAAGATGTGACAGTTAAAGCACATCTTGAGTCTCAAAGCCACAGAAAGGACAAAACTGTCACACTGCTGATCTTGTGTTTAGTCAGGAGCTGCATGTTCTTCTCTACCAGCCTCTGACAGAACACTAATAAACAGTCAATGTGAAATCTAAGCATTTAATAAAACATTACATAAAGCAATAATGGGAATAAAGACTACTTTTTCTTTATATTTCTTTGCACCACTTTGCTTCAAAATCCTATACACTGGGCGGGCCACGGTGGCTCAGCAGGCAAGAATGCTTGCCTGCCATGCCAGAGGACCCGAGTTTGTTTACCGGTGCCTGCCCACGTAAAAAAAAAAAAAAAAAAAATCCTATACACAGCAACAACAGACAGTTACGCATTGTCAGAAAACAGCCCTTCATTCCAAATGTTATTTTAAAGAATATCTCCAAAAATGAATACTAAAGACTGTTCATTAGACACCATCATGGAAGCTTATTTCCCCTTTTGTAGCCTATATTCAGCCTCTAAATCTCTTTATACAATTCTGTTCTCTCAGGTCACTTAGTCAGAGGTCTTGTTTCTTCCTTTTATTCTGTCCCTTGCTTCTGTCCATTGACTCTATTTCATGTTGATAATGAAGTGTAAAAAAAAACGTTAAAAAAAAACAGTGCAAATATCCAAAAGTGAATAGATAAATAATACTGTTCTCTAAAATATATTTTTTTAATAGGAAATTGCCTTTAAGTGTTCTAGTACATAACTGATAAGGAACACAGGCCTGGCTAAGTGAAATTTATTTTTCTCACGCAAAATAAGGAACACACAAGAGGAATATTTTAGTTATAATTGTTATGAAGGACATATAACTTTAGAATTCAATAGGTACCAAAATAAGCCTGAAAAACTAGTAGGGTCTTTCAGTAAAATTCTTTCCAAAAAGTATTTATATCATCTTGAGAAACTACTGCTTGTCTTCAAAGGTAAATTGGTTAATTTGAAATTTACTATTCAAAAATTTAAACATTTCCATCACCTGGTCTCTGAAAGGAAATTTAAGCTATAAGATCATGGGCAACATGCATTTTAATTAACAGTGTGCCTTTTCTACCAAACTAAATTAAGTTTAAAAGATTCCTTTTCTCCTGTTCTGGAATTCTAATTAGACTGGGTGAAATAAAAGTGAACAAGGACTGCGACACTGCCTAGTCGAGAAAAAAAAGGAAATCTAATTGTAAGAATAATCTGAATGAGTCCCACTGCTCTTACAATACAAATCTTATTAACCAATTTAATAAAGGAACTAGTCATAATGGATATCTTCTACCCAAATAACTGCAATAAATGCAATACTTACCTCATTAAAATGCCAACTCAGTTCAGCAAAAAAGACACATTAACATATCAAGGAGATGTCAAATTTCTTTCTGATGCAACAATGCAAATTTCCTTTAAGTTCAATAACCTTTTCCTCAAAACAATAACCACCACAAAAAAACTGAAAAGGCACTCTGGACCTAAATCTTCTCACCAACTATTTTATAGCCCAACTTTTCCACAATATAAATTATGCATTTTTGTTTTAAGAAACTGCAAAAAATGAACTGTGTTTAAAATATTTGGTTCTAAGTTTGACTTCAAGGGGTAAACTAATATTAATGTGTAGACCAAATAGCTGTCAGTAAAAATATTAGCCAAACAGCTTTGAGGTTTCTTACAGGGTATAACCTAAAGAATTTACTGGGCCTTTTCAATATTTTCACTCAATATATGCAGGTCTACCCTCCTGGTTTTACCACCCTCTCTTACACAGTATAACCACCTGTTAACTATGTTCTCAAGTGCCTTAGCTTCCTTAACCTTCTAGGCCCACTTTGAGAATTTTTAGTTCTCTTAAATCCATTTCATCACCTCCTGCTCTAGGATGAGGCAAGGGCTATGAAAACGGCAATATCTCTGTGTTAATTCATGCCACTACAAATTCATGCTATTCAACTGTAGCTAGTTGATCAGGTTTACTCACAAAATGCTTTCAAACATTCCTAGTGGCCTCTCGGATGACTTACCCATAGAGACTAAGGTTAAGTAGAGACATCTACTTAGCAGATGGTCTCACCTCCTATTTGACAAATTCACCGCCAGAATTATCTTCCCTATCTCAAAAGCCATCTTAATTTTCTTCATTTTTTTCTCTTTTATTCTATCTCAGGTGAAGAATTATCCCTAATCTTTTGCAAGACTATTTGCTTAATTCTTTAATTAGTTCTCTCTTACATCTTTTATGTCTCCAACTTCAACAGTCTTTTTCCGAACCTTAAAATATGTCTACTTCTATACTACACCTCCACCCATAAAACCACACTCTACCATGCTACTTTCCACCTAACCTAGTTTTCACTGTCATGTTTTCCATTGCTTTTTTTTTTTTGCATGGACAAGCATCGGGAGTCAAACCCGGGTCTCTGGCATGGCAGGCGAGAATTCTGCCTGCTGAGCTACCACGGACCACTCTTTCCATTGCTTTTTATCCTATTTTCCCATTTGGAAACATTTGGCACTGCTCTTTCAGCGGCCTCAAAAACATTCCTCAAGGCTTATACTTTGCCCTTTTCACACTCCACTTCGTGTGGAAAGTTCAACCTTTCTTAGAACTTCAAGTTATCATTTCAATGAGGACAATATCTTGAGTCCTTTCTCTATTGATTTTCTGAACCAAATTTCCAATGGCTCTTTAGATTTCTCAACCAGATGTAGCTCCTGTCTTTTAAACTCAGTATGTTCAGAAACCTGCTCCCATCCCATGTTTCCTAATTTGATTAATTATAACTTCAACCTTTTGGTCCATACCTCAGGCTTTATAAGGCTTATAGTCATCTTAGAGTCTTCATATCCTACTCCCATATTTTATCAATCCCACTGCTTCCTGTTTTGCTTTGTTTTTCTACCAACAATGGTATAATTCAATGTTTAAGAGAACAGGCCCCAAAGTTACAACTGGATTTGAATGCCAGATCCTTCATTTTACTAAGCTTTGTCATTTTGAGCAATTCCTTAACTGCCTCAAGCCTTAATTTCTACATCTATAAATTTAGATGGTGTAAAGTAGCAAAGGGCTAATGTATATAAAGCACTGAGCACAGTGCATGGCAGATAGCCAATGTCAAAAAGTAGCTATTGTTACAACTACTGCAATAGCCTCTGATCTTTTTTCTTCAAATACATCCATCATAGTGTATCAATTATTCTCCTAATATAGACTGTATGATACCATTCTCTCTTCAAAACACTTTCAGTAACTCTTCATTGTTTAAAGGATAAAGTAAAAATTGCTTGGTATGATTTCAAGATCTTCCACAAAATAAACCAATCTCAATTCTACTCTAAGGTACTGAAAGAATATCTTTCTTCTAAAGCATGATCTTAAAAATGTGAACTATTAAAGTCCTAACTACTTCATCTAACAACTGTTTATCACATGAATAAGAAATTCCCCCTGAATTCCTCCTCTAATCAAAACTTAATTTAAAATTTTTGAAATTTCTTCCTGTAATCAAAATTGTAAAATATTTTTGTATAATCCTGCAAGAGTGTGAGGTTGGTGCTTCAGATGCCCATGACTGCTTCCTTCCTCCCAATTCACATTTCTATAGTAGACATCTAATTTCAGGGCAAATATTTACTTGAATATTTACTTGAATTCTTTCTCGTTTGGCTGTTAATGAACTCTGCATCAAAAGCCAAAGAGAAGAGAAACTGGCAGAGTTTCAAAGACAGCAGGTGGAAGAAAACAGTAAGCCAACTGCTGAACATAATGGCATAAGAAACCTAATATTATTTACTGATAATAATATGGTATTATAAAACATGATTATTCTTCAAATTTGTTTTATTCTTTCCCTAAGTCTTTCTTAATAAAAAATATTCTATTTGCTACCAAGTAAAATAAAATTAGTTTGTCGACAGATCTATACATTTTCCTATTTCATGTTGCTTATTGATTAGAGTGCATCTAAATGACTATTTCTATTTGGAAAAGTAATTAGATGTTTAAGTAAACAGAATCTGAAGTGAAATCAATGATACTCCTTTCAGGTTTTTTCCTTCTTCATTAGTTTATCCTACTAATAATTTGTCAATACATGCTATCAGAATGTTATTTTATGAAGAATACATGTTCATGGGTGAGAAAGGAGAAGACTCTCAGATTTCTAGCTTCTGTTGGCCATTCCTTATACCAACTAGTCAATACTTAAGTAAAAAGTCCAAGATCAGGTCTATTTTCTGAGAAAAAACTTACATGTGCATCTGGGAGGTGCAAGTAAAAAAGGGTAAAAAGAGGGGAGCAATGGAAAGAAGGAGAATAGTAAAATGGGGGCAGCAAAATCAAGGTAGTAGATTCACTGTTCCAATAAGTAATTTAGAATTGAGTCACCTGGCAGCTAAAATTTGAACTTTGATTATATCTTGGTGTTTAGTCTCTTTTTCTAATAAAAATGAAAAAAAAAAGAGAGAGAGAACTTAATGAACAAATTTCATTATTTGTCTTGGCTCAGCCACATTAAAAGCTGCTGGTTGCAAGGAAAAGCACCTTAGTGGTTTTTTAAAATAAAGTTTTCAGACAAACACATTTGGCACAATGGGAAGTTTAAAATAATATCATTTACATTAGGTAATATACTCTTTAAAATTCTAATTTAGGTTTCAGTTCAATTGACTTTATATACTAGAAGGGCAAAAGATAATAGGCAATTGCAGTAGTAGTAACAGTAGCAAATAACAATAGCAAACTGGCTGTATTGTTAATGAGGGATTATTAAATTACTATCACAGCTTCATTGTTCATCCCCTACAGATAACCCACAGATGGTATTTATTTGTGGCTAAAGACAGGCTTTTAAACCTACCCAGAGCTCCAAATAATAAATAAAATGCTGTTCTATGCATGAAAAGCAATAGAATAATTATGTTTCTCAAAGATCTAAGATACCATATTAACTACCAAAGCAAATGCTACCTGTTAAAATTATACTATTTACTACAGTACCACTACTACATGTGGCTCTTGAATATTTGGCACAAGGCTAGTTTGAGTTGAGATGTTCTGTAAATGTAAAATATAACTGGATTTTGGTGACAATACAGAAAAATATCTCAATATTTAAATTGATTGCATGATGAAAAGATGTTTTGGATATATTAGATTAATGTATATTATCAAAGGTAAAGTCATCTATTATTATTTTAATAGAAAATTTAATATAACATGTGGCTCACATTATTTTTTTTTGGACAGCATTGTTTTATAAGATCTGGCTATCAGCAGAAGTATACTCTACATCTGTGACCCTACCTTAACCATTTACCAAGTTTTGGTTTGCAAAAATTCCTTTAATTACACTGTGTTGAGCTGGCCCAAGGAAGGCGTCAGGCAAGAAATCCCTAGAATCTATCAGATAGACCTAAGTTTCTCAAATAGGGATTCATATTCTGGGAGAATCTGCAATTATTTATGAAAATGCAAATTTAAAACTTTCTCATTTTAATAATAAATATATATATATATATTATTGTTAAAAGCAAAACCTAGATCTATTGGAGTACTTTCACAAAAAACTTGCCTCCACCTTTGTGTTTCATATTGTGTTAGGGATAAAAAGTTCTACACTGCCAAGTGACATAGGATAGACTCTACAAGGCTTTTGTGTAATTTCAAAAAGAAAAAAAAATGAGGCAGGTCACAGTAGCTCAGCAGGCAGAGTTCTCGCCTGCCATTACCGGAGACCCACGTTCGATTCCCAGTGCCTGCCATGAAAAAAAAATGGCAGTCACCACATTACATATAGTAACATATATATGTACGGAACTCAAAAGAACCTAAATAGTAATCAGTTCCATATTCGTATTCCAACTGGCCACTTAATTTTAGAAAAACATTACCACATAAAATTAAGACTATTCAATTGGATTTGATTAGTTCTGCAGTATAGTTCTATGGCTATATAAGAGCTACATGACCTTTCTGTACCTCTCTTCTCCTCACTATGTTTTAGAACAAATGCCCTCTTATAGTTTCTTGAACTCACTGATCTTGTTCTGGCTGTATGGCCTTATATAGTTTGTTTCCTCTGCCTGGAATATTCTTTCCCAGATTTTCACGAGCGGCTCCTCATCATTCAGGTCTTGCCAATCCCCTCTTTAGAAGGATCCCCACTTTCCATTCCATCTAAACTAACTAAACAGTCACTCTAAACCAAGACCCCACTTAGTTTTATTCTTGGCACTTCCATGATATTTTCTCTCTTATTGGTTTATTGTTTCTACTCCATCCCTCAACTAGATATAAGGTCCATGACTGGTTCAATTCTACATTCCTGTCATCAAAAGCAGTGCCTGACATATAATAGGTTCATTCATTACACACACTCACTCATTCGTTCAAATATTTACTGAATATCTGAATGAATTGATGAATGAAAGCTTTCTACATGGATACCTGGAAAGCTCTGCAAGGCCTATTCCCTACCTAAGTCTTTGGCTTCATTTGACACTAGCCTTCTTCTCACTTTCTACGCTTCAGTCACAACGGCTTTTTGTAATTCCCCAGCTTCTATACGCATGCTTCCAAGCACAGAGCCTTTCCCCATTCTATCTGTTTAGAGAAAGATCCAAGTTCACTCCTTTCATCTGGTTACTACTCATTTTTTTCAGATTTAGTTATCAAGGATAACTAAATTAGGTCAAATTCCCCTATTAAATGCTCTTAAAAGTTCTTCCTATCTCTTTTCTGAGCATTTATGAAATTATAATTTTATATTTAATTATATGATTATTTGATTAATATCTGTCCCTGTACTAGACTGTAACCTCTATGACAGCAGGAACAACATCACCTTTACAGTGCCTGGTCCACAACAGGCTACCAGTAGTTATCTTTTAGATGTATAAATATCTGTGAAATGAAAAAGGGACAAAACAAAACATAAGAAAATGCTCCTTAATTTAATCAGATAGTTTTTTTATTTAACAAGGCCTACTTTGGGAATTAGAGTTACTATCTGAGCCTTAAAAAAAAATTACACATCTAATATGGCAGAAGAAAAACATAAATTTATTTGGGGATGAACAAGTTCCAAATTGATTTATTTAAAACAAAATTTCAACACTAGGGTTTTAGACTGGTTTGAGTATCTTTTGAATTAAACTTAAAAACTGTGGATAGACCTGATTAAAACTATCAAAACATACTCAAACACTGAATGTGCCCCCTAATGTGATGGAAGAGGGAACACAAAAACATCCTGCAATGTATTCTTGCCAAAAATTTTAACCTGAATCTGATCATGCCTCTAGATCTAATTAAATGATTAATAGGAATATAGAAGACAGAAGAATATGTTAAAGATACCATAAGGATTAGCAAATTCGAAAGGAATTTCTATAGCAGAATTGACTAGGTTTGTGTGCCAAATAAATGGCATGCAAACAAAAAGGGAAATTTTTCTTAGTGGAGGATTGAGTTCTCAATGACTTCTAGTTAAAATGGAAGATCTCTTTCTGTCACTAATATACTCAATAACACATATATAGAATTCTAATTTACCATAATTTTTTACCATTTTTATGAAAAATGCACAAAATAGAATATCGAAGAGAAAATTTTGCTATTATTTATGCATCTGTGTGAATTTGCTCATTTTTATTCAAACTATCCATAATAAAAAAACAGATTTCAACCACGCTAGAGTAAAGACTGAATTAGCTTCTACTCTCTCTTCAGAAAATTTGTCATATGAACAGTGATCAAAAAGCATGAAGCCAAAAAATGTAGCAATAAAAAGTATTGTATAGTTGAGTCAGGCAGTCAACTAACAAAAATGCTTTGCTACTCTTCTTGATTATGTGGTATTTAATGGGATTGGCAAGACCTGTATCTGCAGCTTAAAAAATGTGTAAATAGTTGGAGCTCTTTTCCTATTATAAAAAGACATTCCTTTATATTTCTAGAAAAAAAAAAGGAGGGGGAGAGGAAACCATAGACTAAGAGAATGTAATGTATGGTCCTTGTTTGGATCCTGATTCAAACACATAAATGATTTTAAAAAAAAACACGTATGGGACAATCAGAAAAATTGGAACAATTAAATGATAATATAAGGAAGTATTTTGATTATGTTTTCTATCAGAGAAATATGGAAAAAAAATAAGAGAAATGACTTGCTTTAAAATATCTCAGTATTTGTGTGTGTGTGTGTGCACACGCACACAGGGAAATGGGTAGAGGTAAATATGAAATAAGATTGGCCAGACATTTATAACTGCTGATGCTAGGTAAAAGACACGTGGGAGCAATTATACTATTATTTCAACTTTTGTAAACATTTTCAAGGTATATAATAATATGTTGAGAAGAGTCTAAAATGGAGATTAAAATTTACTACCAAAATATATTGGGGGATAGGAATTGAACAGATTTTGGAATTAATAGTAGAAGACATTACTGAGGAATAAATTAAACAGACTTATGAGTTTGGGTTTTTTTCTTCGTGGTATCTGTTAACTCTTTACATTGCTGCATTATTAAATCGAAGTTCTGCAACTTCCTCAGGATTCATGGAGTCTATATCCCAACAGAACAGCAGAAGATAGGGGAAGTAAATGCCAACTGGGTGAAGAAATACAGGGAGAATAAGAGAATTGCTGTTATTTTTGTGAAGAAATGGTATCTAAAACACATACAAAAGTAGAAAAAAAAAAACTACTCCATGAACTATATTCTCAAAACAATAATATAAGCTAACATGGACTGCCCTAAAGGCAAAACCCACTTACTTTTGCTCCAGAAAATTATTCCATTTTAAACCTACCTTCTCTTACAATGAAATCCACAAAGGGGAAAAAGAGTATTATTCTAGTATAAGAGAAATACAAAAGCAATGAGTTATGAATAATACAAGTGAAATAAGATACAATTCTCTTCGTACACGACCTGGAAGTTGTATGGGGAAGGAAACCATTGTTGATTAAGGTATAGTGAAAAACCATACCTTATGGAATTATAAATATTTCATAAGTTTGAGTGGTCATGTTTTTGCAAAGCATTTAAAAGATTTAACAGATCTCTTTTGACAAGCATTTGGAGAATAAGGGGAAATATGTAAATAAAAATGTTTTAATGCTCAAATAAATAAAAATAAGACACAAAACAGAAATTGAAGCTTTAAGGATCAGGCAAACAAATCAACATTTCATTTGCTTAAAGCAAAGGGTGAATATTTAGAATATATTATACACTTAATATATTTGAGTAGGTAGGATCTGAAAACTGTTTCTATACAATGGCCTAGAGTAGTTAAGTATTTATCTTCACCATAATTTTCCTTTTCAGTCAGTTTCTGATAGAATAACAAATTCATAGGCCTCATTCAGGTTCTTGCCAGCTTTACTTAAGAAATCATTTCATTGAACACCATAAGTATAAGGTATCTTGAATAGCGCATGAGATTTTGTTGGTTTGTCCAGGTTAGTGTGATGCCCCGATAAATCCCAGAGTGATTTCTCATTGAATAAAGAAGTATTTGCAGGGTCCCCTTAGGGGAATGGGGAGAGAGGGGAAAGATTCAACTTCCCCATTTGGAGAATTTCTGATTTCCTGCAAGGAGTGTGAACAACCAAATCAATGGGCCAAGCCCCCGATCTCAGGGTTTGCTCCTATGAAACTTATTTTCACAAAGGATAGGTTAAGCCTACTTAAAATTAGGCCTAAGAGTCACCCCCAGAGAACCTCTTTTGTTGCTCAGATGTGGCTTCTCTCTCTAAGTTGACATGGCAAGTGAACCCACCACCCTCCCCCACTATGTGGGACATGACTCCCAGGGGTATAAATCTCCCTGGCAATGTGGGACAGAAATCCTGGGATGGCCGGGGACCTGGCATCAAGGGATTGAGAAAACCCTCTTGACCAAAAGGGGGAAGAGAGAAATGAGACAAAGTGTCAGTGGCTGAGAGATTTCAAATGAAGCGGAGAGGTTATCCTGGAGGTTATCCTTAACCATTATATCCTGGAGGTTATTCTTAACCATTATATAGATATTCCTTTTTAGTTTATGGTGTATTGGAGTGGCTAAAGGGAAGTACCTGAAACAATAGAGCTGTGTCCTAGTAGCCCTGTTTCTTGAAGATAATTATATAAAGATATAATGTTTACAGTGTAACTGTGTGACTGTGAAAACTTGGTCTGATACTTCCTTTTATCTAGGGTATGGAAAGATGAGTAAAAAATACGGATAAAAAAAGAAATAATGGGGGAACATATATTGAGTAGATGGTCAATGAGAGGGAGGGTAAGGGGTATGGTATGTATGAGCTTTTTCTTTTTTCTTTTTATTTCTTTTTATGGAGTGATGCAAATGTTCTAAAAAATTATCAGGGTGACGAATATACAACTATGTGATAATATTGTGAGCCACTGATTGCACACCATGTATGGAATGTTTGTGTGTTATGAATGTATTTGTATGTATGTTGTTTTAGCAATAAAAATACTTTAAAAAAAGAAATCATTTCACTTAAGACATCATTCAGAAGCTGAGGCCAGAGTTGTTACCTTTGAGTCACTCATAAACCTTTTTTTTTTTTAATTCTTAAGAAAACTCAAACAGGGCTGATTTATATTTCAGTTAGGTACAAAATTATTTTTAAATGGAAAAGGAGCTAACAAAATTTCTTGGTCTTGTTTATTCTTTATCCTTACTTCCCTACTCTAGATTCTATTAAGTCAACAGACACTGCAAATGCTGAAGTAACTGAAGCAAGGACAGATGACTGTCTTGGAGATAGGGAAAATCATCAGGGGAACTAAGAGTTACTCCGCCTCTAGAGTAATTTGCTCCTTAAAAAGTACAAGCTAAAACTCTGTAGGCCATCAGGAAGTGCCTATGGCCTTACTTCTCTATGTACTTCAGCTTCTTCATTGTGATATGAAAATGGGATTAGATAATCTTTACATTCCCATTTATAGAACCATCAAGTCATTTTTGATCCTTCAGTTTCTATACTATAATCCCAGGTGATGAAAAATGAATTTACATTGAAAATGACATTCCTGAGGTACCTGGCAATATAATCATCCTAGTAATAGTCACTTATTATTCACGACACTGTACCTATAAAATCAAGAGCACTCACTAAACCAGAGACCTGGGTTCGATTCCTGGTGCCTGCCCATGCAACAAATAAATAAATAAATAAATAAAAATTAAAAAAAAGAACATTTTGGAAATATCATCAGCAAAAAAGGACTAAAAGCGTTATGAGGCAACACTAATTCTCTAGAAAATTAATCAACTATTATTTCTCTTCATTTCCATTTCAAAAGCATTTTTATTATCTATCCCACGCTAATGGTTACCTTGCTTAATACGTCAGATTTGTACCCATAGCATCAATGCTACGCATTTGTTAGAGGAAAGTATTCAAAGTACTGTAAATATGGTCTCCATCCAACCCCACCCACTCAGGACAGTGATGGCCTGTTAAAATTTTTAGGTTTCTTTTGTCAAACTTTTAAATTCTTCCTTTCACTGAGATGACTTTTAAAAATAAAACAATGCCCAGGTTCAGTTCCCGGTGCCTGACAATACAAAAATAAATAATTAAATAAATAAACCAATGCTTGGGCAGCCATGGTGGCTTAGCAGGCAGAGCTCTTGCCTGCCATGCTGGAGACCCGGGTTCGATTCCTGGTGCCTGCCCATGCAAAATAAATAAATAAATAATATATATATATATAAATAGACAAACCAATGCTTAAGACTTGTGTACTTGACTGGATGTAAATTATATCTTAATTTAAAACAAATATAAAAAAGAAATGCACGCCAGAAAAGTTTTAAAAAATAATCCAAATATAAGTCAATTCAAAGATTTCTTTAGGAAAGTACAACTCTCTTCTATGCAGTATTCTAATAGAGGATGTTTGCCTTTGTTAAAAGTGATTCTTAACTGTTCAAATGAAGAAAGCAATTTAGAGAATGTAACTTTTAGAAAGGGTTCTTTAAAGAAGTATGGCCTCATTAAGTCATTCAATAAATACATTTTGATTTGCTGATCAATGAAAAGAGGCCTCTCTATATTTTTGCATTATTTATCAGATAGATAGTAAAAAATAATAAATAGTAATAAAAACTATAATCATCTAACTAAATGTTAAATGCCCAATATGTTTCAAAGATAATGTATTACACACCTTTTATATATTTCTAACTTTAAAAAAAAGGATAATTCATAAAAGAGGAAATATAAATGGCAAATAACCTCAGAAGTGTTCAGGCTTAAAAATAATGACAATTATTAAAAACAATCAGAAGAAACGGATTTGGGTTTGTTTTGGTTTTTCTTTTTGCCAAATCAGATTAGAACAGATTAAGGAGATTTTTGTGACATCTAATATGTATTCTTTGCCTGTGCTTTAAAAAATATTTTCTACTGAGAGTATCACACAAGTATAACTAGATGGAGGCTGGGACTTAGTTTTGTTTATCACCAAATTTTCAACCAAAAATCATGCTTAGCACACAGTGAGCACTTGTTAAATACTTACTGAAAAATGAATATCAGCTTTAGCACTGTTTAGTACAGTGAATATTTGGAAACAATTTAAAACTATATTACATCAATAAAATGAAATACTACATAACAGATAAAAAGAATGAGCCTGATCCATATATACAGTTATTATAAAATTAAATACTGTATGATTCTATACTTGTGCTAAAATGCATACTATAATTCTATATTTGTGTTATAAAAGTATTCACACACTTGTATATGCACAGAGAAAAGTGTGGAAGAATCTATGTCAAACTGCTAAAAGTTGTATCTCTGAGAGATCACTTTTACTTTTTACTCTATAAAACTTTTGTAATTGACTTAATTTATGAATATCACATTTTACTCTAATGAGAAAAGATTTCTGAAAATTAAAAAAGAAACAAAACCTGATGTACTTAGAAAAAGTCCTGGGAGGATGCAAAAAAATAAAATGGTTACCTCTGGGGACTAGATGAAAAGGTTGTTCCATGTGGAAATTTTAGAACTCTGTTAAACAAACCTGGGTCAAAAAGAAAATAAGGACTGTTCAAATTTCCTTCTGAGAACTTAGGACTTGCCAAAGGATGGAAAACCACTCTGTTGTTTTAAAAGCTTCTACTTGAGAAATGTTAAAGTACTGAGTGTTGCTACAATTTGCTACAAATGCTAAAGTACTGAGTGTTGCTACAAAAAACCAATGGACAAAGGTTCTCAGAATAAGGTCCTTGGTGTCCTGGTGCTTTATGAGAACACCCTGATGGATCAATGAGCATCCATTCTCTAATGCCAATTAGAGAATGGCATTATTGTTTACTAAACTTTCATTTGTGCCAAGAAATAAACATCACATCATAGGTGCCTCATCAGAAGCCAGCATTTCCACTCATCAGAAGCTGTGGTCAGATTGAATGACCACATAACAGTGTGCCAGGGGTTACTTGGTGCTAGGGAAAAAAAATTGACACAACTCCCTGAAATGTATTTTTCTTGGAGTTGTGGAGTTTCTTAACACAGTAGAATTCAAAATACAAGTAATCCTTAAATGTAAAAAATGTAATTTCAACGACAGTCCACACCAAGGACATCCCCAGGATCCTGAAAGGTATACTTCACACTCTCTGTATTCAGGGGTTTGTTAGGAGAATGACTTAAAAGTCACCTGGTGTAGTGACATTTTCTGTAATGATCCCAGGTGAGAGCCTATAAATGAGACCATGAAGTAGGCCTCGTGGGTAATTCTAAAATTAAAAAAAGAGAGAGAACAACAGTTTCTGGACATAACCACAGGTGAACAAAAGTACCATATGATGTCTCATTTACATGTATTGTCAGAAAATTGGGCATTCCATATAAATGAGTTTTCCATGAAACTAAAGCCTATCCTTTTAAGGACAAAACCTTTTAAGTGTTAACTATTTTTTTCCCCCTCCAAAGAACTCCCAAAGTATTCTTATTTTAACTTTTTTGTTGCAGAAAAGTTTAAATATATACAAATGAACACCCATGTACCCATCACCCAGATTCAACAATTACTAATTTATATGGTTGGCTGATCTTATTTTATCTGTACCCCCACCAGCATATTACTTTGAAGCAAGACCCAGAAATTATATCATGTCATGCCCTAATACTTCAATATATACTGCTAAAAAATAAGAATTATTTTTAAAAACATAAACACAATATCATACATTGTCAATTATTAGCAGTTTTAATGGAAACCTTTCCAAAATTTACTCATCTTTCTTAGAGCCTATTGAATAGGAAACAACTTCATTTGATAATTCAGAGTCAATATTCCTAGAAATGGGGTGCTTACATATCAAAATCCTAAAATATTCGGCACTGACTTTGAGATGGGGTGGCAGACAGAGGCAGGCTGGGCCTGGAGGAGGACTACTGATGAAGGAGTAAAGGCAAGTGAGGAAAATTTTGTTGGAAGCTAGACAATGTATTTGTAGTGGTAGAAAGTATGGTCACACTGACACGTATAGAAATGTGGAAAACAGGGAATGTATCTCATAAACTTAATACTCTAGCTAAGGAGATTTGGGGCAGAGTTTTTTTTTTTAATTTTTGATCATTCCATTCTACATATATAATCAGTAATTCACAATATCATCACATAGTTGCATACTCACCATCATGATCATTTCTTGGAACATTTGTATCTATTCAGAAAAAGAAATAAAAAGAAAACAGAAAAAAATTCATACATACCATACCCCCCACCCCTCCACCTCACCAATCACCAGCATTTCACTCCAAATTTATTTTAACATTTGTTCCCCCTATTATTCATCTTTATTCTATATGTTTTACTCGTTTGTTGATAAGGTATATAAAAGGAGCATCAGACACAAGGTTTTCACAATCACACAGTCACACTGTGAAAGCTATATCATTACACAATCATCTTCAAGGAACATGGCTACTGGAACACAGCTCCACATTTTCAGGCAGTTCCTTCCAGCCTCTCCACTACATGTTGACTAACAAGGTGATATCTATATAATGCGTAAGAATAACCTCCAGGATAACCTCTCAACTCTGTTCGGAATCTCTCAGCCATTGATACTTTATTTTGTCTCATTTCACTCTTCCCCCTTTTGGCTGAGAAGGTTTTCTCAATCCCCTGATGCTGAGTCTCAGCTCATTCTAGGATTTCTGTCCCCCGCTACCAGGAAGGTCCACACCCCTGGGAGTCATGTCCCATGTAGACGGGGAGGGTGGTGAGTTTGTTTGTTGTGTTGGCTGGAAAGAGAGGCCAAATCTGAGCAATAAAAAAGGTTCTCTTGGGGATGACTCTTAGGCCTAATTTTAAGTAGTCTTGACCTATTCTTTGTGGGGTTAAGTTTCATATGAACAAATCCCAAGACTGGGGGCTCGGCGGGTCACACTGCTTGTGAGAATATCAAGAATTCAACTTGGGGAAGTTGAATTTTTCCCCTTTCTCACCATTCCCCGAAGGGGACTTTTCTCTGCCTCTATATTAAATGGCCCCAGATTACTCAAGTTTCTACAAAAGTTTTTACATCATTCCTCATCTCTTTTTCTTGCTGATTACTATTTTTTCACTAATTTGAACATGTGGCTTCATGTTTGTTGCTTTGCCAAAGTGAAGGTCTGGGGCAGGATCTGCCTCACCTTTGTGATAATGCTTATTTCCAGGTGCCTAGCTATATTATTGCAGTAAGCCTTGAAAAGCAGCATAAGCATCACTGCCACTAACATCTTCTGAGCCCTTGCCATGTAATGCATTAAACCTTTTATGAATGATCTAATTTAATCCTCAAAAGAAATTTCTGAGGAGGTATTATCATTATACTCATATTCACACAGAGATACTGACTGATGTTAGCCAAGGTCACCCAGTTAGGAAGTGAGAGCCAGGATTCAAACTTGACGGCAAAGCACCACTTTTTAACTCTTTACCACATATATGGCTCCTTTTGATAAGGGGAACTAAAGTAGTGATCACTTCTGGATAAAATCATTTAAACATATGTATGGGGTTTTTGACATTTAGAATTTCTTACATAAAAGAAAATATATTCAAAAGGAGAAATTCAGATTAATTGCATCTATGATTCACGGCATTTCAACAACTATTGAAAAATACATTAAGCTGAAAGGCTTCTTGATGATAAAAATGAAATATAAATTACTTCTATGTCTAAACAGGCAATATAATTAAGCAGAAACTTTCAAAGAAACAAAGACAGAGAAAAGGTATAGCTTTATCAGTATTGTTTTTAAAACATATATATTTAGAAAGAACCAAATTCTAGAAGATTCCTCCGATGGATGGCTAGCATAAAAATCTTTGACAACTTTTCCCCGGACTGGTATATAGATGGGTGTTTTAGTTTGTTTAAACTGCCAGAATGCAATATGCCAGAAATGGAACAGCTTTTATAAAGGGAATTTATTACGTTATAAGTTTAAAGTTTTAAGGCCAGAATAATGTCTAACCTGAGGCATCCAGGAAAATATACCTTGATCAAGAAAAGCCAATGTTTGTCACGTAGTAAGGCACATGGTGGGAGTCTGCTGGTCCTTGTTTCTCGTTCTATTACTTCCAGCTTCTGATGCTAGTGGTTTGCTCTCTAAGCGTTTGTGGGCCTTCACTTAGCTCCTTCAGCACACAACGCTTGGATTCATTCTGGCTGCTTAGCATCTCATAGGAAGGCACATGATGACAATTGCTGGGTTCTGCCCATGTTTAGGCATCTGCTTTCTTTGTCAGCACTCCAAGCATCTCCAAACATCCATGTCTGTCAGCTCTGAAGCATTTGTTCTCTTAAAGTCTACATTTGAAGTTTCTCCAAAATGTTTCCCCTTTTAAAGGACTCCAGTAAACTAATCAAGACCCACCCTGAATGGGGGTAATCACATCTCCATCTAATCAAAAGGCCACACCCACAGTTGGGCATGCTACATTTCAGCGGAGTTAATCTAATCAAAAAAGTTTCCACCCTACACTACTGAATCAGGATTAAAAGAAAAGGCTGCCCCCACAAGACTGGGTAAGGATTAAAACCCAGCTTTTCTGGGGTACATAATAGTTTCAAACCAGCACAACTGGAGTAACTAAAGAGTAAAATATGAAAAGGGAGTGAAAATAATAAATATCAATGATTATGGTTTGCAGTCCACATAATTATAAGTTAAAATTCTATTTTGTCCTTTTTGAAGAACTTTGGGCTATGTTAAAAGATAACCAACTAGCAGATGGGCCTTACAGACTTCAACATTACTTTAAAATGTTATGGTCATTTCAAAACATAAAGAATCTAAAAACACACACACACAAACAAAAAAAACTAAAAAATCCCAAATGACATTTTGAAATTGTTGGGAACAAAGTCGGACAACAAAGGCAAAATGTGTCACCACTTCTTATCTTTCAACATTAAGGTGATCTTGCCATAACCCACAACCCACCAAAACCATCCAGAATATATCATATCTTCCTTCCAGGGAAAATTCAAACATGCTGGAGAGTATCCCCTAAGTATATACCAATAGAATAAGGCTTTCAAAATTTTGAAATCCTCAAAGATATCTCATCTGTCTATCTTTTCCAGATATAACTCTGTCACACCATAACATATTTCTTTTGTTTTTTTCTTCCCGTTATCAAAATGAAAAGCACTCTTACGATTTAAAATATATACTGCATTGAAGAATGTGGGAGATTACATTTGACTGGTATGCTGTTATTCGCAAAAGTACTTCTGTAATCAAAGCTTTCTCAGCAAAAGTGGCATACAGCACATAAGCTTTTATTATGTAGCTGCAGCCTCCCCTAGATACAGATCTATAAATAAATAAGCAAACAGGAATCCCAGGAATAACCAGTGTTATTATATTTAGCAAAAAAAAAAGATTCTATTTAATAGGATCTAATTATATCTTTAAATCCATTCATATACAAAATAACAGAATTCAAAAAATAAAAATAAAATACACCAGAATTGATAGTGCAGAACTTTCTTTTTAATCATCACAATTTCTAAGAGGAGTGCACATGATCCACCTTAGATCTCGAATCAGTTAACAACCTTTACAGGTTTGTTTAGAAGACATATAACATACAACTTCCCAGGCAGCTATTTTTTGTTTTAGTTATTTTTTCCTTACTCTAATTGTGAGAAGAGAAGGATTGAAGCACTGAAAAATAAAAAAGCCTGGGATAAAGCCTAAAAGTAATTTACCTTCCATTTCTATGGACCATCCCCCTTGACACAGATTCAGGGAGTGTCTTTTCTGCCTTTCTCTTGCTGAACATGCACTAGAACTAGAATTAAAATACTGGTGTCAATCCTTCTCAACAAGAAAAAGTCAGAATGGGCGTTAGCCAAAGATCCCTATAGACTGGGGGAAGAATCAAAGGAAAAAGAGGAGGTATAACAGAGAGAACAGGATTTGGCAAACAGGTATGACTGCTGAATCACTAAATCAATATTCCTTCTAGTTTTCAGTGTTTAGGAGCAGCTAAAAGGAAAAATCTGAGATGGCTGAAGAGCAGCCCAAAACAAACTCTGGGATTTGTTCTGTAACTACCTGTTGAAATTATTGCTTTTTTCTTTCTTTGTTTTGTATATATGTTATTCTTTACAATAAAAAACATTAAAAAAAAATACTGTGTCAGAACTGTAATGCTGTAGATGCTGTAGGTTTAAGAAACATCCACAGAGTTCAGAATTCTGATGTGTACACCTACAGTTTAAGTGGTCCATGACAGTGCATGGCACAGAACAGGTGCCCATAAATTATGCTGCTTGAGCCACTGCCCAAATCAGAACCAATGTCTGCAAATGTATCAGAAGTGGTGTAACCAGAAACACCTGTGGATCATGTAGGGTGAAGAGACTGACATCCTTTTGAAGACCTCTGATCATGTGGTTCTTTTCCAGTGCTCCATACAGAATACATGACTTGGGTTGATTGGTGAAAGCTGAAATGCTTTTAAAAGGGGATAACTACTTTTACGCCGTGATTAAAATATGAATTTAATCTCAGAACCAAGGAGAGTTACAAAGATTAATATGCTGATTGTCTATTTTTCTCTTGGGTACAAATTTGATAGAGAATTATCAGAGAACAGGCCTTAACAAAGATGAATGGAAACAGAAAGGGGAGGCTAGGAACGTGGAACGTAAACCTTACCAATCTTACATTTGAGGGAAGGGAGTGAAAGGAAGAGATAATTCTGTATGTCAAATATGGCTTCTCCTTACTTTTTCTGGATATAGTATAATAATGGAACAATTTGCCACAAAACATAATGAAAAAAAATCAAAGATTGCAATACAAAATGATTAGGTTATAAAATGACATAAAGGTAGCATTATAAATTTTTATAAGCACCCATATTTACTTGACATCTAAGCACATCCGAAAAGCTATACATATTTTGGGATGCTGTTTTACAACTAATATATAACATCAACCACTGAAATTCAAGCCACTTGACTTAGATATTTCCTGGCATATATACTACCAATAAGAACACATGAATTATGTAATATTATTTAGATCTAAAACATCCTTCTACCTACTGTACTAAGATTATATTCTTAAGTACCTTAACTGTTTCCAAAGCCTCCACCCATTCAATCACTTTTTCAGATCTAGCTAAATTACCCAATGTGTGAATTCTGCTCACTTGATGGTGGTAGGTCCTAAGGTCTTAAGAGCATATTTGAACACAGAGAGAGACAATGGTAAGACCCAACAAAAAGTAGAGTGTTTTGAGAGGATCTTATTATAAGCAGTTAGGAATGGCAAGAAGAGACACAGGAGATGATTGAATGAAATTTTGCTATACTAACCAGGACTTCGAGACAGGGTCACAGCAAGCCTTGGAGGGCCATAGGAGAAACATGTTAGGAGCTGTGAGTGGGAAGCCAGAGAAGAGCATGCAGACCTGGAGACTGTAGCTTTTATAGCATTACTGGTATACCTTGGAGATGTTGTGGGTTTGGTTCCAGACTATCACTATAAAGAAAATTTCATAATGAAGCAAGTCACATGAATTTCTTGGTTTCCCAGTACATAAAAAGTTATGTTACATTATACTATTGTCTATTAAGTGTGCATTAGCATTCTATCTTTAAAAAGCAATTAATTAAAAACTACTTTATCTCTGCGTGCATCGGTAGTTCAGTGGTAGAACGTTCGCTTTCCATGCAGGAGACCTGAATTCGATTCCCAGACCATGCACCCAAAAACAAAACAAAACAAAACAAAAAAGAACTACTTTATTTCTAAAAAATGTTAACCACCATCTGAGCCTTTAGTGATCTTTTTTGCTGGTGGAGGGTCTTGCCTCAGTGTTGATGGCTGCTGACTGATCAGGTTTGGGGTTGCTGAAGGTTGGGGTGACTGTGGCAATTTCTTAAAATAAGACAATAATGAATTGACTCTTCCTTTCACTAAAGATTTCTCTGTAGCATGCAATGCTATTTGGTAACATTTTGCCTACCATAGGACGTCTTTCAAAATTGAAGTCAATCATCTCAAATTCTGCTGCTGCTTTATCAATCAAGTTGATGTAATGTTCCAAATCCTTTGTTGTCATTTCAACAATGTTCACAGCATCTTCACCAGGAGTAGATTCCATCACAAGAAACCACTTTCTTTGCTCATCCATAAGAAGCAACTCCTCATCCATGTTTTACAATGAGATTACAGCAATTCAGTCACATCTTCAGGCTCCACTTCTAATTCTAGTTCTCTTTCTGCTTCTACCACATCGGCAGTTACTTTCTCAACTGACATCTTGAAAGCCTCGAAGACATCACGAGGACTAGAATCAACTTCTTTCAAACTTCTTTTATGTTGATATTTTGAGCTCTTCCTGTGAATCACAAACATTCTTAATGGCATCTAGAATGGTAAATCTTCTCCAGAAGATTTTCCATTTACTTTGCCCAGATCCATCAGAGGAATCACTATGGCAGCTATAGCCTTACAAAATATATTTCTTAAATAAGACTTGAAAGTTGAAAGAACTCCTTGATCCATGGGCTGCAGAAGAGATGGTGTGTTAGCAGATATAAAATCAACATTCATCTCATTGTATATCTCAGAGTGCTCAGGTGACCAGGTGCATTGCTAATGAGTAATAGCAATTGTATATTGCTATTAGTAATATTTTTGAAAGGAATCTTTTCTTCTGAGCAGTAGGTCTCCACAGTGGGCTTAAATTATTCAGTAAACCATGCAGTAAACAAATGCGCTATCATCCAGGCTTTGCTTTTCCATATATAGAGCACAGGAAGAGTAGAATTAGCATAATTCTTAAGGGCCTTAGGATTTTCAGAATGGTAAATAAGCACTGGCTTCAACTTAAAGTTACCAGTGGCATGAACCCCCAGTGAGAGATTGAGCCTGTCCCTTGAAACTTTGAAGCCAGGCATTAACTTCTCTTCTCTAGCTATCAAAGTCCTGAGGCAGGGTTAGAATTAGAGCGGTGGCTGATGAAAAAATGCAAATTCCAAGGAGCAGTCAAGCCTCAAAGAGATAGATATCTCTAAGAAGAACAGTAAGAAACAGCACCTGGGGGCCCACCTGAGTGAGACATCTAAACTTAGTATCTACCAAGGAGAAAGAAGGGGTGGGTAGTAAAATAGTTAATGAAAATTACAAAACGAACAAAAATCTGTAAAAGCAAATGGCCCCACACTATCAGAGCCTCTCGTCTCTTGCTTCTTTTCTTGCAAAAGTCCCCACATGTCCTCTCCCATGCTTTTTAAATAAACATTCTATCTGCTTACTCTATGCTGTGCTGTACCCTTGAATTCTTTCTCATGGCATGGCCAAGAACCTGGAAACCCGAAATCTCCAACAGTCCTTCCAATAAAAGACTGTTTCATCTACACTGAAAATCTGCTGTTTGGTGTATCCACCTTCATCAACTATCTTAGTTAGATTTGGGTAACTTGCTGCAGCTTCCACGTCAGCCCTTGCAACTTCACCATGCATTTTTATGTTATGGAGATGGCTTCTTTCCTTAAACTTCATGAACCAAGCTTTGTTAACTTCAAACTTTCCTTCTGCAGCTACTCACCTCTCTTAGCCTTCACAGAATTACAGTTAGGGCCTCGTTCTGGATTACACTTTGGTTTAAAGGAATGTTGTGGCTGGTTAGATCTTCTGTCTAGGCCACTAAAACTTTCTCCATATTAGCAATATGGCTGTTTCATTTTCTCATCATTCCTGTGTTCACTGGAGGAGCACTTTTAATTTCCTTCAAGAACTTTTCTTTGCATTCATAACTTGGCTAAATGGTACAGAGGCCTACCTTTTGGCCTGTCTCTGCTTTCAATATGCCTTCCTTACCAAGCTTAATTATTTCTAACTGTTGTTTGACATGAGAGATGTGCAACTCTTTCTTTCACTTGGACACTCTGAGGCCCTTGCAGGGTTAGGTCATTGAACCTGACCTAATTTTAATACTGTTGTGCCTCTGAGAATAAGAAGACCTGAGACAGATAATGATAGGGGAATGACTGGGTGGAGTCGTTTATTGATTAAGTTCACCATCTTATATGGACATGGTTCACAGTATCCCAAAACAATTACAATAGTAACATCAACACCACTGGATCACAAACTACCATATCAGACTAAATAATAATGAAAAAGTTTGAAATAATGTGAGAATTAGCAAAATATGAGACAGAGACAGGAAGTGAGTAAATGCTGTTAGAAAAATGGCATCAATAGACTTGCTGGACACAGAATTTTCACAAACCTTTATTTTGTGAAAAACACAATATCTGCAGAGCACAAAAAAGCAAAGCACAATAAAACAAGGTATGCATAGGCATACCTGTTTTAAATCCCACCCTGTATAGACAGGGGTGGGATTTTAGCAGTTGGCCAGTCAGATTTATGACTGGGGAGTGTTTATTTAAATTTGGTGCTGCATGAAATTGGACAGAGCTCTGGGCTAGTGGGAGGGGAGTCTCAGGTTACATTATCTGACAGGGACAGCTTGGGCATTCACTATGGGGAAAGGACATAGTAGCCTGTGGGTATATGTGAAAGGAACCCAGGATAGGTGAGGCATCAATGACCAGAAATAGGCTCCTAGCTTGTTTCTTCTATTACAGAGTGAGTAGTAACAAGCTTGCCCACTCATTTTTGCTCGTCTAATACCCCAAACCCTTAATATACCGCTCAGAGTAGTCACAGTAATCATTCTAGGCAGGCACAACCAAACCAGTTATAGGACTCAAGGACTCAAAATACAATCTTATTTTTTCACTCAGGGAAAGAGATAATACGACATAAGAGATTCAAGAAAATAGCAAAACTGGATCCAAAATATTATGCACTATTCTAGACTATTGTCAGAGGAAGGAACTCAGATATATTCAACCCTTATTCTCTTTAGCCCCTACTTAGAAATGTGAGGTTTACTTCAACAAACCACCTGGTCCACTGCAGTATCTTTTAAAATAGTGGATGTTGTAGACCAGCAATCAAGCATTCTATCATGAGTCAACTACTAGGTAATGATGTAAAAAAAAAAAAAAAAAAGATTTTTAAAGGACATTCTTTTGTAATTACTCACCCCTCAGCAATATGACTGTGGATATGAAATGTCTAAGAGTATATTCCAAGAAGGCAATAGATGAGCTTTAGTCATCACTAGTTTGTACAGGCAACTACTTATACCATCCTATCTGTATTGTTTTTATACTACAATTCTACCATTTCAGTGCTACACTATAAAGCAGTCAACAGTTTCATTGAGTTGTCTAAACAATTAGAGTCATATAGTCAAAGTCAACAGCTATTTTTTTGGGTAAGGTCTGGAATTGAATAAATAGGCCAGAACTCCCTCCAGAGACTGGAAGAACAGAAGAGAATCTGTACTTATTCCTGACAATTGTTATTTCTTTTCTCAAGTACAAAGTACCAACTTCGTGCCTGTTGTGACAGAGCATCACTGAGGGTCTGTGAAGAAAATGAAATATAAGACAAGATACATGACCTCTAAGAGGTTACCATGTAATTAGTAAGACAAAATATAATCATAAAAAAAATGCTTTATAACAATGATTAGGTACCAAATGGAAGTGAACTCAGTGAAATGTAAATACCCAAGAGAAACTAAATTTTCAATAAAAAAAGATTATTGTGTGTTGGGGTGGATAGAGAAGGCGTCTTTGGATGCGAGGGCAGCAGGTCTCTTTCAAATTATGTTTTGTTTAGCTTAATATCAAAATTATTTTATATTGCATTATTAAACAGATGGAAAATCCCTCTCTCCCCATTTATGATTTTTTTTTTGCTATTTTGCTATTTGGAATTTAGAATATACAGATTTATAAGAAAGAGTGGGGAAGTAGAAACGTCGTGATTTGCACAAGGACAAGCTCTATGGGAAATACCTAAAATGTCAAACTCACAACATTCTAACAATAAAGGCATGTTTCCAGGAGGATTGATTATAGTGAGATGGAGGGTGGGGGGTGTGCTCTTTATTTTTTATTGTGGTTATATATATATAATTTGCCATTTCAACCATTTTTAAGTATACAATTCAGTGGCATTATTTACATTTACAGTGATGTGTTAACATCACCGCCATCCATTACCAAAACTTTTTCATCACCCAAAACAGAAACTCCAGGTCAATGGGAGGGAGGGGTAAGGGATATGGTATGAATGAGTTTTTTCTTTTTTCTTTCTTTTTCTGGAGTGATTCAAAAAATGATTATGGTGATGATATTCTGAGCCACTGACATGTATGAATTATTTGAATGTTAAAAATGTTTGTATGTTTGTACATTAAGTTTTATCAATAATAATATTAAAAAACAAAACAGAAACTCTGTGCCCATTAAGTATAAACAATTTCTCCTCCCCCATGCCCCTGACAACCTCCAATCTACTTTCTGTTTCTATGAATTTGGTTATTCCAGATGTTTCATATAAGTGGAATCACAATATTTGTCCTTTTGTGCTGACTTATTTCTCTTTGCATGTTTTCAAGGTTCCTCTACTCTGTAGCATGTATCTGTACTTCATTCCTTTTTATGGCTGAACAATATTCTTTTGTATGCATATAACATGTGCTGGTTTGAAAGGATATATGCCCCCTAAGAAAGCCATGTTTTAATATAAATCTCATTACTTAAAGGTAGAATAATCCCTACTCAGTACTGTATATTTGAAACTGTAATGAGATCATCTCCCTAGTTGATGTGATTTAGTTAAGAACGGTTGTTAAACTGGATTAGGGGATGACATGTCTCCTCCCATTTGAGTGGGTCTTGATTGGTTTACTGGAGTCCTATAAAAGAGGAAATATTTTGGAGACTCAGAGAGACTCAGAGAGAGCAGAGAATGCTGTAGCACCACGATGCAGAGTCCACGAGCCAGCAACCTTTGGAGTTGAAGAAGGAAAGTGCCTCCCGGGGAGCTTCATGAAATAGGAAGCCAGGAGAGAAAGCTAGCAGATGATGCTGTATTTGCCATGTGCCCTTCCAGCTGAGAGAGGAGCCCTGACTGTGTTCACCATGTGCCTTTCCAGATGAGAGAGAAACCCTGAACTTCATCGGCCTTCTTGAACCAAGGTATCTTTCCCTGGATGCCTTTGATTGGACATTTCTATAGACTTGTTTGAACTGGGACATTTTCTCGGCCTTAGAACTGTAAACTTGCAACTTATTAAATTCCCCTTGTTAAAAGCCATTCCGTTTCTGGTATATTGCATTCCAGCATCTAGCAAACTAGAACAGATTTTGGTGAAAGGATATATGCCCCCTAAGAAAGCCATGTTTTAATATAAATCTCATTACTTAAAGGTAGAATAATCCCTACTCAGTACTGTATATTTGAAACTGTAATAAGATCATCTCCCTAGTTGATGTGATTTAGTTAAGAACGGTTAAACTGGATTAGGGGATGACATGTCTCCACCCATTTGAGTGGGTCTTGATTGGTTTACTGGAGTCCTATAAAAGAGGAAATATTTTGGAGACTCAGAGAGACTCAGAGAGAGCAGAGAATGCTGCAGCACCATGAAGCAGAGAGTCCACCAGCCAGCGACCTTTGGAGATGAAGAAGGAAAACGCCTCCCGGGGAGCTTCACGAAATAGGAAGCCAGGAGAGAAAGCTAGCAGATGACGCCGTATTTGCCATGCGCCCTTCCAGCCGAGAGAGAAGCCCTGACTGTGTTCACCATGTGCCGTCTCACTTGAGAGAGAGAGACCCTGAACTTCATTGGCCTTCTTGAACCAAGGTATCTTTTCCCTGGATGCCTTTGATTGGACATTTCTATAGACTTGTTTGAAATGGGACATTTTTTCAGCCTTAGAACTGTAAACTTGCAACTCATTAAATTCTCCCTTTTAAAAGCCATTCCATTTCTGGTATATTGCATTCCGGCAGCTAGCAAACTAAAACAGATTTTGGTACCAGAGAGTGGGGTGCTACTGCTGCAGTTTGCAAATACCAAACATGTTGGAACGGCTTTTTAATTGGATAAGGGGATTCTGGAGGAGTTGTGAGAAGCTTGATAGAGAAGGCCTAGAATGCTTTGAAGAGACTTTTGGTAGAAATATGGCCTCTAAAGATACCTCTGATGAGGCCTTAGACAGAAATGAGGCACATGTTATTGAAAACTGGAAGGAAGGTGATCCTTGTTTTAAAATGGCAGATAATCTGGCAAAACTGACTAGTGGCTTTGGCTGGAAGGTAGATTGTAAAAGCCATGAACTTGTATATTTAGCAGAAGAGATCTCCAAATTAAGTGTTGAAAGTGCAGCCTGGTTTCTCCTCACAGCTTATAGTGAAATGCGAAAGGAAAGAGATAAGCTGAGAACTGAACTCTTGAGTAAAAAGAAACTAGAAACTGAGGTCCTGGAAAATTCTGGGCCTACAGAAAGGGAGACTCCAGAGTATAGTGCCCTGAGTGTGGATTTAACCAAATGTGGAACCAGCCAGCCATTTCAGAGAAAGTCAGGATCGGACATGGAGTTATCCAGGAAAGATTTGTGGAAACTCCTTATGTCTGATGGGCATGATCCAAGGCTACTGCATAGAAAGCCAACGAGAGTGCTGTGGGACCTGTATAAACAGAGCCGCTACCAGTCTGGACTGAGGGGTTCAGAGAAGGGACACATTGGAGGAAAAATAACTTCAGAGGCAAAACCGTGGAGGCTGAGGTCTGAAGTCAAGAAGCCTCGGGCCAGGAGAGTGGACCCACCCAAGCCTGTGGAGAGGGTGAGTTTGCCCCAAAGGCAGAGAATGGGCCTTCCACCTCGCTGCAGTGGGAGAGTCATGCCGCCTCAGGTCTTGGAGAGAGTGAAGCACGTTCCTTGGGGTTTGGGGAGAGCCTGGCTGCCACCACATGGAGGGGTTGAGCGTGTGCCCCGGAGATGGCAGAGAGCCCGGGTGTGGCCCCAATGCTTGGAGAGGGTGGAGCCGAGAGAAAGGTGGTCTCCCCAATATCCCCCAAGGTTGCATTCAGAGAGAGGCAGGCGTAGGCATTTGGAAAGGGTGGGACTGCCACTTTCTAAAGCCCTGAGGATAAATGACTCTCAGACTTTGAAAACTAATGGACTTTGCCCTGCAGGTTTTCGAAACTGTACGGGTCCGGTGACCCCTGTGTTCCTTCCTCCCTATGGAAATGTGTACATGTATCCTATGAATGTTCCTCCTTTATATGTTGGCAGCAAATAACTTGTTATGAGTTTTCAAAGGTCCAGAGTAAATGGAGAGAATTTTGCCTTAGGACAGACCATGCCTGTAACTGATTTGATGAGATTTTATACTGTCTCTAATTTGATACTTTGTTTGTATTGCTACTGAAAGGTTTAAGGATATCTGATATTGTTATGAAATTAATGTATTTTGTATATGGGAAAAACATGTCTTTTTTAGGGGCCAGGTTACAAGATCAACATTCAAAAATCTGTAGCATTTCTATACACTAGTAATGAATAAGCTGAGGGGAAATCAAGAAATGAATCCCATTTACAATTGCAACTAAAAGAATAAAATACCTAGGAATAAATTTAACTAAAGACACAAAAAACCTATATAAAGAAAACTGCAAAAAACTGTTAAAAGAAATCACAGAAGACCTAAATAGACGGAAGGGCATACCGTGTTCATGGATTGGAAGACTAAATACAGTTAAGATGTCAATCCTACCTAAATTGATTTACAGATTCAATGCAATACCAATCAAAATCCCAACAACTTATTTTTCAGAAATAGAAAAACCAATAAGCAAATTTATCTGGAAGGGCAGGGTGCCCTGAATTGCTAAAAGTATCTTGAGGAAAAAAAACGAAGCTGGAGGTCTCACGCTGCCGGACTTCAAGGCATATTATGAAGACACAGTGGTCAAAACAGCATGGTATTGGCATAAAGATTGATATATCGACCAATGGAATCGAATAGAGTGCTCAGATATAGACCCTCTCATCTATGGACATTTGATCTTTGATAAGGCAGTCAAGCCAATTCACCTGGGACAGAACAGTCTCTTCAATAAATGGTGCCTAGAGAACTGGATATCCATATGCAAAAGAACGAAAGAGGACCCGTATCTCACACCCTATACAAAAGTTAACTCAAAATGGATCAAAGATCTAAACATTAGGTCTAAGACCATAAAACAGTTAGAGGTAAATGTAGGAACATATTTTATGAAACTTACAATTGGAGGCGGTTTTATGGACCTTAAACCTAAAACAAGAGCACTGAAGAAAGAAATAAACAAATGGGAGCACCTCAAAATTAAACACTTTTGTGCATCAAAGAACTTCATCAAGAAAGTAGAAAGACAGCCTACACAATGGGAGACAATATTTGGAAATGACATATCAGATAAAGGTCTAGTATCCAGAATTTACAAAGAGATTGTCCAACTCAACAACAAAAAGACAGCCAACCCAATTACAAAATGGGAAAAAGACTTGAACAGACACCTTTCAGAAGAGGAAATACAAATGGCCAAAAGGCACATGAAGAGATGCTCAATGTCCCTGGCCATTAGAGAAATGCAAATCAAAACCACAATGAGATATCATCTCACACCCACCAGAATGGCCATTATCAACAAAACAGAAAATGACAAGTGCTGGAGAGGATGCGGAGAAAGAGGCACACTTATCCACTGTTGGTGGGAATGTCAAATGGTGCAACCACTGTGGAAGGCAGTTTGGTGGTTCCTCAAAAAGCTGCATATAGAATTGCCATACGACCCAGCAGTACCATTGCTGGGTATCTACTCAGAGGACTTAAGGGCAAAGACACAAACGGACATTTGCACACCAATGTTTATAGCAGCGTTATTTACAATTGCAAAGAGATGGAAACAGCCAAAATGTTCATCAACAGAAGAGTGGCTAAACAAACTGTGGTATATACATACGATGGGATATTATGCAGCTTTAAGACAGGATAAACTTATGAAGCATGTAATAACATGGATGGACCTAGAGAACATTATGCTGAGTGGGTCTAACCAAAAACTAAAGGACAAATACTGTATGGTCCCACTGATGTGAACCGACATTCGAGAATAAACTTGGAATATGTCATTGGTAACAGAGTCCAGCAGGAGTTAGAAACAGGGTAAGATAATGGGTAATTGGAGCTGAAGGGATACAGACTGTGCAACAGGACTAGATACAAAAACTCAAAAATGGACAGCACAATGATACCTAATTGTAAAGTAATCATGTTAAAACACTGAATGAAGCTGCATCTGAGCTATAGGTTTTTGTTTTGTTTGTTTGTTTTTTTACTATTATTATTACTTTTATTTTTTTTCTCTTTATTAACATTCTATATCTTTTTCTGTTGTGTTGCTATTTCTTTTTCTAAATCGATGCAAATGTACTAAGAAATGATGATCATACATCTATGTGATGATATTAAGAATTTCTGATTGCATATGTAGAATGGAATGATTTCTAAATGTTGTTAGTTAATTTTAATTAATAAAAAAAAATCCTAAAAAAATGACAGAGGGGCCATTACTATTGACTGAACAGAAATAAAAAGGCTAATAAGAGAATACTATGAACGAACTGTACAAGCCCGAATTCGATAGCCCATGAAACACACAAATTCCTAGAAATGCACAACTATCAAAATTGACTCTAGAGGAATTAGAAAATCTGAGTATCAACGAAACAAAATGAATCTGTAATCAAAAACCAACTAACAAAGAAAAGCCCAGGACCAAAAGCCCCGGAGAACTCTACAAACATTTAAAGAAAAATTAAGGCCTCTCTTCTTGATGATGATTGAACAATGATATAGCTTTCACAATGAGATTCTGTGAATGTGAAAACCTTATGTCTGATGCTCCTTTTAGCTACTATATCAACAGCAGAGTAGAACATATGGAATAAAAATAAATAATAGGGGGAACAAATGTTAAAATAAATTTAGTTTGAAATGGCAGTGGTAAATGAAAGCGAGGGGTAAGGGATATGGTATGTATAATCTTTTTTTTCCTCTATTATCATTTTATTTCTTTTTCTGTTGTCTTTTTATTTCTTTTTCTAAATCGATGCAAATGTTCTAAGAAATGATGAATATGCAACTATGTAATGATATTAAGAACTACTGATTGTATATGTAGAATGGAATGATATCTTAATGTTTTGTTTGTTAATTTTTTTTAACTAATAAAAAAAGTTAAAAAAGAAAAATAAATAATAGGGGGAACAAATGTTAAAATAGATTCAGTTTGAAATGCTAGTGATCAATGAAAGGGATCAGTAAGGGGTATGGAATGTAAAATTTTTTTTTCTGTTCGTTATATTTTTCTGTTGTCTTTTTATTTCTTTTTCTGAATTGATGCTAATGTTCTGGGAAATGATCATAATGATGAATATGCAACTATGCGATGATATCGTGAATTGCTGAGTGTATGTGTTGGGAATGTTTGTGTTTCATGTAATTTTTTTTAATTAATAAAAAATTTAAAAAAATCTATTAATTAAGAGTTACTGAGCAATGCTCCTTTGATTTATATCTAGGTATATTTTAAACTTTCAAAAAGGCTCCTTCTTCACCTACTTCTATTATTACACTGACAACTGACACTAAATTAAAACATACACAGTAATATTTTTTCTACAATTTAGAAAATGTAGGTGAAGAATGTTGCCCTTGTAGGGTTTTACTGTAGACAGAGGTCAGAGATAGAGTGAATCCTTCTTTTCATGAAATGAGTCAATAGAATTTTATAGAAACACTAAAAAGTGAATAAAATTGCAATTCTAGACTGTATGTCATCACACAAAAGATGCTCATTTCAATCTGTCAGATAAATGCCTACTCAACAAGCGTGACTCCCTAGAATATATTTGGCTATTTTAAATTCTGTTACCTCAATCTGTCACTAACTGTGACAGAGTGTTTTTTGGGGGGGCTTTGGGCTGTATTTCTATTATGATGCACTTTTTTTTTCTTCTCCAGACTAGGATCATGTAGTACAATTAACTGTCATTGTATCTTTAGTCTCTCTCTCTTTTTAAAACTTAAATACACCATAAACTCCCATTAGAAACACTTCCAAGCATACAGTTCAGTAGGATTAATCACATGAACAATGTTGTATGCATAATTTTTAAACTCTTAAATGTGTCTTTAAAATGCACTTATAGTTCCTGTATGCCACAAGCAAGTTTACAAACCTAAGTAGTAGGAGGTGCTAGGAGGAGAGGGGACAGACAGGGAAGAAGCAAAAGGGGAGAAGGGCCGGCGAGGGTGGGGGAGGGTGGCGTGGAAGAGGAGGGAAGAGAAGAGAGTTATAGCATTTGTAAATATACACCCCCTAACCTTGCTGCAGAGGCACCAAGGTTATTAGAAAACTGCAGGCAATAGCAAAGCCAGGTTTGTCTGGGGAACTGCTGCTACCATTTGCTTCGCTGTGTGACATAAGTGAAAATTGGGAAGATTCTCTTGGTGGATCATGAAACTTCATCTGCATGCTAAGTATCTAGGGGCAGGAGGAGCTCTGGGTAAATGAAAAGAAGAGCAATCCCTGTACTATGAGGAATTCCAGCTTCCGTGGCAACAGCAAGATTCTGCTTGAACAGCTCTCTCAAGCAAGATTAAGATACAAACATACACTAGGAATTGGTTGATCAGTGTTTTTAAATTATTCCCTATGTGCTTTTTGCTCCTTGTTCCAACAAGGTCATTATTATTTCAGAGCTGAAAATGCATCATCATTTAGGAATTTCCCAAAATTCTGTGGATAGGAAGGATCCCCACACCCAAGCCCATGAAAGGCAAAGCTGTTCCGCAATAAATTTCAGCCCAAGCCCAAGAGGCAGAGTGCACAGCCAGCCCTCACACACCCGCCCACGCCTACCTAAGCACAGGCCTTCCCCAGCGCCAAGCACTGAAATTAGGATATAGCTCCCTCGCCTCTCACCACATTAACATTTATAGGAGCTCCTGGGTACACAAAGGGCTTTTCTTGACAGACAAGGACAATCCAAAAATCTAATCCCTGCCGACAACTGCTTTGCAGGACTTTCTGTCCTGAGACACACCAGTAGACAGCAAGCTTACTGAAATCTATTTTTTAACCTCTCTTACACCTAAAGTAGCCAATTAAAAACAGCACCTACCTTCAACAAAATGCTCAGAAAAATCATGGATGGCTAGAAACTGGCTTGATTTCAACTAAATAAATCACACGTATTAAAAACTAAAATAACCATTGCATAAGAAAAATGCTTCTAAGAGATTTTGAAAACAGCAACATTTTCTAAATGTGACATTAATTTGATAGGATCCAAAAACACAAAAGCAAAGAAAACAAAAGCCTCTGTACTTTCCTTTTAGTCAAATTCAGAGTACTCTCTCTCTCTCTGAATTGGGAATACTCTTTACATTGACTCCTAAAACAGAGTAGAAAGAAATCTTTTGGAAAATGCCAACCCTTTGTAGATCCAAACCCTTTGTAGCTCCATTTCTCATAGATCCAGGTAAATTGGCTTCAACCTTGCAGCACAACATGAAGTGTTAAGCAAAGAGCTACAGCATTCAACAGTGTATGTCTTTCTCTGGCTTCCCTTGGATCTGGCAGTAGGGTTAATTATGTGAAATAGTCAAAAACGCACAGTAATTGGATATTGACTTTTGGGGGCTGGTAAATTTCAATAATGCCTATGGTTCTAGATCTTATAATAAGATTTTCCTTAACCTATTTTTTAAATTAAAGGGTCAAGGACAAAGCTAGAGATTTTGTTTTTTTTTAAAAAAAGAAGCAGCAAGCAACTATACATATATAAAATTATATATATATATGTATATATATATATATATATATATATTTTTTTTTTTTTAACATTTGTGGCTAACTGTGGGGAAGAGCCTATCCACATGCATCTGATTTTAGGGACCTGTCACATTTCCACCCCTCACCTTCATCCTACTCCCTTTCCTAATATGAGTTCTGCTCTCTACCTTCCCTGGAGAAAATAAACAATATTTGCTCTATAATCATACTTTGGATAAAGCAGCACTCCCCCCACCCTCACCCCCTAATGCGTGTTATATTGATTGCAAGGTTTAATTTGGCATGTTTTCTCCTCAGATAGAAAATGGCTAGAAATCCTAACAATGTCCCACTAAGCAAGTTCTCGTAGGAAGAGAGGATTCACCCAGTCCACAAAGTCTCTCATGGGCCAAAAGACAAATTCACACAAGTGGCACGTGGCAATTCCATATCTGAGTCCAAAACACATTCCCCTCAAGGGGCCACTGATTTGTTTTTACTGTACCTTCTCTTAAACAACATTATAAATCTAACAGTACATACTTGTTTTGGACATGGGGGTTGGGGGTGTTGAAGGGGCAGAAGGAAATTTAAAAATAGAATCTAATCTTTCCAAATATCTGGATGATCTATACAGAATGCATACAGATGGTGTACCTGTGCCAGGCAATAAAATATGATTTGAAAATAGACTACACACTGATTTTCTCTATCCAAGGTGGAGCATGTGTGATGCAGTAGTTTCATTCAAAACTATTTGATGAAGCACTTAGGATGGATATTGATTATGCTTAAAGTACATTCAGCAGAAACTTCAATTGAGGTATTTTTTCCTTTTTTATGGCTGGTAACTCATTTCAAACTTTCCTATAAAACTATATACACTGCAAATCTCTTAGGTTTTGCCTCGGTAGAAGGAGATCCATTGAGAGACCCCACCAATCACAAATATTAGCTAAACTCTTGGGATTCCTGACCATTTCTCTGGTCTCCTTTAAAGTTCAAGGGCTAGTCCCTTGTACACTACTGCAGGGTATTGCCTCATGGTTAGACAGCTGCACTGGGGTCACAATAACCTCTGCCGTTCCTGGCTTTGCTATCTACCAGCCAAGATACAAATAATACATGAGCCTATATATAAGGAACTTAGAAACTAGTAGGGGGAACTGGGTGCACATCCTTGTAAATTAAATAACAAATAAAAGTTAAATTAGTTTCCGTAGAAGAAGTAGAAAATTCAATTAGACTTTTAAAAAATAAGTAGGATATAGATAAATGGCAAAGAACAAGAGGGCATTTGGAAAGGCATGCCTCAAGAGAGGTAACATTGTTCCAGGCACACTCCCAGTGAAACCAGATCAGTTTAAGAATGGCTACTGTCCTACAAGCACCGCACAATGGAGTTTCTTCGCAGAGGAAAATGGCTTTATTTTATATTGTCAATTCTTGAGTTTCTTTCACCTTGTTGATTTTGTGGAATCAACAATTGTGAAGGAAGGTTCTGGGATAGAGTGGGGGAGAACAAGATTCCAGGAACTGCAGAGAGAAGCCTGCAGAGTTCTGGCAGCACTCACTGGTTTCTCTTATGGAAGTAAGCCCAAATACCTGATTTGATCTGTAGCCTATGTATGGCCACAACTCACAGTGTTCCCTGTTCTTTTAGAATTGACCATTTGGATCTTCCATAGAGATACCCTTTGGTCAAGGAGCAAAGACCTTAAATATATAGCAACCAGGGGAAGGAAAAAGTAATAATAAATGGAACTGACATGAAAGTAGTTCTTTTCTGAAGACTGTTTGGGAATATGAAGCTTGTCATTTTCATTCTTCACCTAGGAGTTAGCTCAGGTTAAACTCTCATATGAGTCTCAACTGATCTCCAGGAAAATAAAACATCTGCATATGTACAATCACACAATCATCTGTTTCTGAAAAGTCATAAACACCCAAACCCCTAAAGCCTTGTTTTAACTGTAAATGGAATGAATAGATAATGCCTCACTCTGTGTATTTTCTGCCTTTGAAAATCTTTACCACCTATAACATCATTAGCTTTAAGTTGACTTTAGCTCTACAATGACATTTTAAATTAATAAATCTATGAAACTGAGGGGACAGTATCAGAAAGCAAGGTGTCAAAGGCAAAGTAAGCCATAGGGAAAATTTCCGAAAGTTTGCAGCTTCAGCTAAAGATACGATCACTTTACACATCTAAACAAAAAGGTGCCTATTGGATCCAGCTAACCCCAAACTTCTTGCTGGTAAACTCAATTCAACAAATGTTTCCTGATTTATTAATGGCAAGATACAAAATTCTACATCAAAAATTTCCCTAACATTTCCTCCATATTACCACCCCCTTTAAACTACTCTAATAGTCTAAGTCTTAAAATCATATTAAGATGACAAAGATGGCCAGAAATAAATGAATAAATCGTTAATTAAATTACTGTTTCTACATTTCAGTCAGACAGATTAAACAGGCATCAAAGAAAAAATAAATTCAGTCTCATTATATTTTAGCTACCTAACATTTGGATAATGTTTTTAATTCTTTAAGACCCCTTTCCCATCTAAAAGTTCATTTAATTCTCACAGTAAGTCTGTGAATGTACAGAAGGTATTAAAAATGGTGAAAACTAAAGATGCAGGTAGACATGGTAAAACTCAAACATCACTATTTCTATGTCTTTTTTTGCCAGACCTTTCCAGATGATAGGAGGTTATAAGATTGCATGGGAGTGAAGCTCTTGGAGACTTTCCATCTAAACCAGTAGCCATCATGTGTCTGCTGTTGTAAGTTTGTGGTAAATTTGTTTTAACAAGTAGGTATAAGAGTATCTTTCCTACTTTCTCTGTAACCAAGGGATTTAAGGGATGACTTTTGACTACTGATTCATTATAGAGATAATCCGTTTTGTTTTCTGGTATATTGGAGTAGACAGAGGGAAATACCTGAAATCTCTACACTGTAAACCAGCTGTCTTGATCTCTGAAAATGATTGTATAGACTTTATATTGTGTTCAACCTTTATTTGTACCCAGTTATCCAGTTTTTCAACCTTAGATCCTCATAGTCACTAAAGACAGCCCTTAATGTTTATTAATGAAGGGTCTTGGGTCAACCCAGAACTAACCCACCCCATGTCCAAAGTTGTCTTAATAAGTGAGATTGGATCTAACCAAAATGTGCCTCCCTGACATGCACAGTAGCTTAGACTTTAACCTACAAGTAACCTATACCTCGCAATAACACTAAAAATTATGCCCCTCATCATAATAAAGCCACCATTTTCTTACACACATTCTGTGACTAAGCATATAATCAATCTGTGCATGCTCAGTAATTAGATCACCTTTAATTACATCATCTGGGGACACTGTGTTCATTTTCCTAAAACCTGTCCATCTTAAAGTACACCTCAACAAATAATTACTGAACAGAAATCCCAGAGTTTGTCATGGGCTAACATTCCACCATCTCAGATTTTTCCTTCTACCTGCTCCAAAACACTGGAAGCTAGAAGGAATATTAATATAGTGATTTAGCAGTCATACTCGTTTTTTAAATCCTATTTTCTCTGTTATACCTCCTCCTTCTATGGTTCTTCTCCATATCCACTGGGATTTCTGGGCAATGCCTGTGTTGACTTTTGCATGTTGAGACAAGGTGTCAACACGAAAGGATAGAGGATATAATTAATTGATAATCTTGGAGAGGCTGGTCCCTTTGAGCTACAGGATTTATCTGACTTAGGAACTCTCTGGGTATCATAGGTTCCAGGAACGCAAACCTAGTGCATGAAGCCATTACAGAGTCCCAGTTTGAGCCCTAGGTTTTCTTAAGAGTTAACAGGAGTGATGTTGGTTGGGATTTAGCAAACCATGGCAATTAGTACTATTGAACTGAAGTTTGCCTAAGAGTAGCCTCCAGAATAGCTTCTTGATTCCATTTGATCTCTCTTGGCCATTGATGCCTTATTTTATTACACTTATTTTCCCCCTTCTGGTCCGGAAAGTGTTGCCTGCCCACCTTTTAATTCTATAAAACTAGCAGAATTATTGTATTTTGGGCCGATAGGCCATCTGATCTGCCATGCGCCTCGTAATAAACTTTTTCTCTCTTTGAAACCCCAGTATCTCAGGAATTGGTCATTTGTGTGTACTGGGCAAAAGAATCTACCATCTTTGTCCAGTAACATCTCCCCCATTCATCCACCACACATATACATGCATATGCACATACATATACATACATGCACAGACACAATACTGGCTAAATGATATTTTAGAACATTAAGTTCAAAGAAATGGCAGGCTTGAATTTATTTTCCATTTCTATCTTCCATATTTACTTTTTATAACACTAAACTGAGATATAATTTATAGACCATAACACTTTACATACCATAATTTATACTGTATACCTTTTAAAGTGTGCAATTTAGTGGGTTGAAGTATATTTACAGATTTGTGCAACCATCACCACTAACTCCAGAATATTTTTGTCACTCACAAAAGAACTTATACTCATTAGCAGTCATTCCTGCTCATTCCCTGGCAACCACTAATCTACTTTTTTGTGTCTCTGGATTCACCTATTCTGGACATTTTATATAAATGGAATAATACATTATGTGATCTTTTCTGACTGGCTTCTTTCACTTAGCACAATATTTTCAAGGTTCATTCATGTCATAATAGCATATATCAGAACTTCATTCCTTTTTATGGCCAAATATTATTCAATTCAATGGGTATACAGTGCCATATTTTATTTATCCATTCTTCAGTTGATGAGCATTTGAGTTGTTTCTACTTTGGCCACTGAGAACAGTGCTGCTATAAATATTCATATGCAAGCTTTTGTGTAGACATGTTTTCCTTTTCTGGATATATACATAGTAGTGGAATTGCTGGGTCATATGGTAACTCTATGTTTAGCTTTTTTTGAGGAACTGCCAAGGCCATTTTCCAAAGTGGCTGCTCCAGTTTACAATCTCACAAGCAATGTCTGAGGGTTCCAATTTCTACACAGCCACACCAATGCTGTTATTGGACTTTTTGACTATAGCTATCTCAGTGAGTAGAAGAGGTATCTCATTGTGTTTTGGTTTTGGTTTGTTTTTTTCCAGCCAGAGTCCCAAGTTTATTTTTTGTTCATTATTTATGGGGTAAAGGGACCATTTGGAGTTAAGCTATCCTTCAATAACCAGGAGAGGTCCCTCACTACCTTGAGGAGGGATCTTTAATTTTAAGAACAAAGCAGGAATATTCCCATGCAGAGGAGGCGATGTTCCACATAAGCAAATGCCACAGATAAGCAAAGCAAACAGATAGGCAAATGGAACAGATGAGCAAAGTAGAAAACTTCTTACACTGTTTCAGGGCTCAGGTTGTTTTCAGCATCAAGTCTACAAGCAGACAAATGAGCAGACAAGTGCAGTGGTTGTCCACAGCCTGAGGACATGCAAACACAGAGCAAGCTTACAAATACATTAACCATATTTATTCCCCCACATCTCCCCCCTTTTTATTTACTAATGCTGTTGATGTTGATGGCGACACTGACTGCAAAGGTGAAGCTACAACTATGGCTACTAGTTGTTGCCAGTCTAGTGGAGACAAGAAATCATAGAACAAATCATTCTGAGGACGTTTTTAGTTACTTAAGACTACCCCAGGCTACTCTCTGAGCCTGCTGGGTGTTCCTGCATGGTGTTATGCATCAAGATTTTTGATCGTCCAGATTTAGGGTCTCCATTTTTGGAACTGGGTTGAACAGCTGGTCCTTCCAGCTCATGGTAAGGTTTGACGTACTTTGCTGGTAGCCACCAGGGTCCTTGGGATGAATGGTTTCATTTTCTCTGCCACGGCTGTGGTTCTCTACTACATGTACTGATCTTCCATGCCCGTTAGTTGAAGTTCCACTCTGTGTGTCCCCTCACACAGGGCACCATTTGTGGCAGTTCTTCTTTGTCCTGCAAAGAATCGGCATGGGAAGAAAAAACCTTTGACAGAAAGTAAGAAAGCAAGGAAGACTCTGTCTCCAGCTAGAGTCCCAAGTTTTTTGCTTGTTTGTTCACTACTGATGAGGTAAAGGGGCCATTTCTCATCGTGGTTTTGATCTGCAATTAACTAATGACTAATTATGCTAAGTACCTTTGCATGTATGGTCATTCATATGTCTTCCTTGGAAAAATGTCTATTCAAATCCTTTGCCTACTTTTTAATTGAGCTATTTTTCTTTTTATTGAGTTACCGAAGTTCTTACATATACTGGATTCAAGTCCTTAGTATTCAGTCTATGATTTGGAAAAATTTTCTCCCATTCTGTAGGGTACCTTTTCACTAACTTAATGGTATTATTTGCAGCACACGAGTTTTTAATTTTGATGAAATCCAGTTTATCTATTTTTTTCTTCTATAATAAGAGCTTCTGTTATCATATATAAGAAACCAAGCTATATACAATGTCAAGATTTACACCTATGTTGTCTTCTAAAAGTTTTATACGTTTGATTGATTTTGAGTTAATTCTTTCACATATGGCTATCCAGTTTTCCCAGCACCATTTATTGAAAAGACTATTCTATTTCCCCACTGAAATATCTTGGCACACTTGCTACAAATCACATTTATAAATATAAAGATTTATATTTGGACTCTCAATTCTACTCCAGTAATCTATATGACTATCCTTATGCCAAACCTCCTGTCTTGATTACTGTTGCTTTGTACTAAATTTTGAAATTTGAGAAGTGTGCATCCTCAAACTATTTTTTTCATTGGAATTTTTACTGGGATTGCATTAAATCTGTAAATTGCTTTGGATAGTATTGACATCTTAATGATATTAAGTGTTCTAACTCATGAGCACAAAATTCATTTATTTAGGTCTTCTTTAATTTCTTTCAGCAATGATTTGTAGTTTTCTGCATATAATTCCTTTACATATTTTGTTAAATATATTCCTAGATATTTTAGGAATTTAGCAAATCCTTTTTATTTGCTATTGTAAATTGAACTGTTTCAATGATTTCGTTTTTCACATTGTTCACAGATGGTATACAAAAAACACTGATTTTTGTGTATTGCTCATATGCCCCAACACTCTGCCCATCTAAAAACTTTCTTACAGATTTTTCAGGACTATTGCTACATAGGATTACATTATTTGTGAACAAGTATAGTTTTACTTCTTCCTTCCATTTTGGTTGCCTTTATTTCATTTTGTTGCCAAATTTTTTAACTAGCAATTCCAGGGCAATGCTGAATAGCAATGGTGGACAGTGCACATCCTTGTCCTGTTTCTGATCTTAGGAGGAAGGCTTTCAGTCTTTTACCATTGAGTATGATGTTAGTTGTGGGTTTTTCATATATGCCCTTTATCATGTTGGGGCGTTGCCATCGATTCCTAGTTTTCTGAGTTTTTTTTTCTTTAACCAAGAAAGGATGATGGATTTTGTCAAATGCCTTTTCTGCATCAAATGAAGTGATCGTATGCTGTTTTTTCTTTCATTCTATTAATGTGGTATACTAAATTGATTGATTTTTTTTGTATGTTGTATGGTGGGAATCACATTTCATTCTTTTTCCATGTGACTATCCCATTATTGCGGCACCATTTCTTGCTTTTTTTTTTTTTTTTTTTGGTGGGGGAGGAGTGCACGGGCCAGGAATCAAACCCAGGTTTACCACATGGCAAGTGAGAATTCTATCACTGAATCACCCTTATATCCCCTGAATTTTTTACACTGAATCATCCAGGCATACCTAGGATAAATCCCACTTCAGTTTTGCCATATACAAAGGACTGACAATGTGGCTACTGCAATGGGAACAATAAAATTGGGCGTTATCACATAAGCCCCTATGAGGGCAAGAAATGTAAAAACAAATTACAACTTGTTTAAAGGGTATGGAAGTAATTGTCATGTTTCTGTACATACTCTGAAGTCTCCACCAGGTAAACAGCAAGTGGACAAACTGGTCTACCTGTGGGCCTTAGAAGAAGTGCTGGCTGAAGACAATGCCGTCTGATTACATCATAAAGCATGTCACAAAGGGCAAAAGGCTTTGTGGGTTCTAGCAAAAGAAATAAGACTGCTACTGAAATACTCAGATGTCCTATCAGCATGTAACCAATGTCCTGACTATAAAATGCAATGATCCTGGCTGGTGCCCCCCTGACAAGGTCAAATAGCACCTGATCAACCCTGTTCCCAAAGACAAGTAGACTACTTTGGCCCACTGCTTACATCAGGACACAAATATGCACTCACTTGCGTAGACATAGAAGCCAGTCTCCTGCAAGTCTTCCATGTGATAACAGCTACTCAACAAGCTACTATTCGAGGCTTGCAGAAACCGAGCACTATGTATGGACTTCCTTATGACCGACAGTGATCAAGGCATCCATTTCACTGGCCATAAGATACAAGAATGGGCAGAAGAAAATGATATCTGATGGAATTCTTGCTGGCCATACAATCCAACGGCTGCCAGACTAACAGAACACACGAATGGAGTTTTAAGGCAATAAGTAGTACTTTTAACAACACATAATATTTTAAAAGGTTGGACTAAATAATCCTCACAAGCTATTCAAAACATTAATGCCTACCCATGGGTGTCGAATTGGCCACTTACCAATTACTGCTAGGCCTATTATAAGCACAGCCATAATCGTCCAAGCAATTATTCCTAATTTGTCCATGCCTAAAAAAGGACAAATACATAAAATCCTTCCTTTGTCAGAGGACCTGCTCATTGGGGTCATCACTTGTCCATTTGCTTTGGGTGGTAGAAAATTCCACCTTGGTGGTTGGGGTTCTGGAGCCCATGAGGTAAAGGGTTAGAGCAGGACCTTGTAGTCAGCCTTGGATATTGCACAGTCTACCCACACGAAACCACATAAATAATATAGGGCTCCCATAAGTATAGGGACCATCATCCTACGTGTATGTGTGTGTGGGGGGGTCACATGCATCAATCCAATATTGAATACTCTAGTTATGCACCCAGTTCCATGTAGAAAGCAAGTATAGTATTGAAAGCCTGGTTGTAAGCCACAAAGAGGAACTATCCTCAGCCAAACAGACACTATAGCATGTATCCTTTTAGATGTTCAAGATTTATCTATCTTAACTCCACTTAAATATCTTACTCTTCTTTAGTATTGTCCTTGCCAATGCTTTCCTGGATTTGGCGAACACTTTTGCTGATCTGCAGTGAACTACACACCTGCTGCCTTGGACTCTCCACCCTGCTACTCTCCTGGACTGGGCCACTTTAGCCTCATGGAAGTGAGGAGTACTATCAATGACTCTTCAGCAAAATGGGGGCTGTTAGTATCCCCCTCTCACCCTGTTTTCCCACCATGAAATCAAACAAAAATAAATATCCTAAGATAAAAGAAAGAAACACAACCAATGCCAATCCCACCCATCTTACCATTGAGTACTCAGTGTAGGATGGTATACGATGGTCATATGTTGAACAGGGAATATTAAGTGTTCCCGTACCCTTATATGTAGAATGATTAAACAATAATGTAAATAGCCCTAAAGGACCTAATATGGGATGGTCATCTAAGGAAGCTTATGATACCAACTGCACCTGCACACTAACAGCTCATGACTATGGAGGATATTGAGAACACTTCACTATGAAAGGGGCATACCCGGGGCTCACCAGCCGGTTATGATTATGCAGTTACCACCTATGGCCTTATTTACCCTATAATTTGACTGGCCATTGTATAGGAGGAATGGCTTACCTGTCAGGTACCATCTGCACAATAATCTAAGATGTTCCTCATAATCTATTCATGCTCAAGTATAGATTATGAATAGCTAGAGCCATACCCTGATGATTTTATCCCCTTGCCATTTTTAGCTCCCAAGGAGGAATAATTAGTATAGAAAATCAAATACAAGCTCTTGCAAATCACACAGCTAGAGCATTAAACAATAGTAGAGGAGTCATTCAACTCCTTTCAGGAAAAACCAAACAGATCTATAAAACCGTGTTACAAAATTGCATGGGATTAGATATATTAACTGCTGCACAAGGGATATACATGTGCCCTTATTAAAAAAGAATGTTGTGCATATGTTCTACATCAAACAAAGAATTACTAATGTACTAAATGATGTATAGACAAGTAATACTATCAATTCTCTAACCATTCCTGGAATGGTTACAGCCTTCCCACTATCTGGAGGTATACACTCATTGGAATATTAGTTACATGAAACATTATGTAGTTGCTGCATCCTCTACTGCTGCTATTATAATATTAATACAATGCACCTCTGCAAACCTGACTCAAGGCTATGACAGAAGACTGGCGGATAAAATTCTAAGGGTCATCAAGGCTTTCAAGAATGGAGTGTAATATAAATTGTTTCATTAGTGTAAACCTTACCTCCTTGCTCATTATAATTTGTTTCCCCCTTCCTTCCAGGAATACCTAACCCATCATTAATCTTCTACGAATAGGAAGTACTGGATGCATGGAGCGTTACTGGTACACAGGGCTGAATATGGTGGTCGAAACCTAGTCTTGTGACCACACAGCTCTCTGCCCAATGACCACTGGAAAGTATGTTAAGAAAGGCTATGCACATACCACTGAAATACCTCCCAAATCTGTGATTTATTATGCTCCTGGCATTATGCCTTCTTTGTTCTCTACTTACATATACTGTTACATATCCCCACGTGAATAATGAAGATCTGTCAGAATTCAGCCATGGATTACTTCTCCAGTTTGTAAGCTTCCTTAAATACACGATTATATGAACTGCCTGTGTCTTCCACAGGCGCCCTTTGGGCTTTAGAACAAGGGTGCCAGCACTTTGCAAACTGACGCTGTAGCCCTGCAGCCACAGCATGACAGTCCTTCGGTGAATTTCTCCTGTTGCTAAACTCACCACCATTTCAGAGGCATCTGGTTCTGTCCATTTCTGTAATTTTGAAAGGTGTTGCAAGGTAAGCTGAGCTGCTTTTCAGTTTACACTACTGCTGATTTAGGATTTGGTTTTCTTGAGGAAGTGAGCACTCATTCTTCTCCTTTTCAGACTTCTAAATCTGAAATTTCCCTTCCCTTCCCTTCCATTTTCCTCCCTCTTTCTTTGGTTTTTTTGTTTCCCTTGTGGATTTTAAAAGATCTCTTTTTCATTTTAGTAGAGTGGGGGAAGGAATAAACATATATTTACATGTACGTTCAACCCTCTATCTTCAACTAGAAGCATGTAGATTTCCTATTTAAGTCATATTTGAAATCCAATACTATGGTCAAAGGTCAGACAAAGATACAGAATTTTAAAAGTTATCTGTTGATAATTGAAGCAACAAAGTTAAGGTACACTGTCTACTGTACATTTCTTCCCAGCCTTTAAAATTTGCCAAAAGGCTATAATCGAAAAGTTAGGATTTAAGGGATGATTATAATTACTAAATTGTTATATATTTCCTTTTACTTTCTGGTATATTAAAGTAGACAGAGGAAAACATCTGAAATCCCTGAACTATCAGCTGCCCTGATAGTTAATAATAATTATAAAATTCCTTATCTTGTGCCTTTGCAATCATAAGAGCTATTACTCCCCTTATCCGGTCATTTTTTTAAAGTAACTTGTAGGGCAAAAGCCCTAATGTTAATGAAGAATTTGAATTTGCCATTAAATAGTTCTAGCCCTTTACATTTGTAAATTGTATCAGCTACACTCTGCTTCCCTTCCTTGCACTTTTTTCCATATTTTATTTTACTTTTTTATTGTATAGTATAACATACATACAAAGCAAAGAAATAAAAAAGCAATCGTTTTCAAAGCACTCTTCAACAAGTAGTTACAGGACAGATCCCAGAGTCTGTCATGGGCTACCATAAGATCCTCTCAGAGTTTTCCTTCTAGCTGCTCCGGAATCCTTCCCTGCATTTTGAAATAACTCCATCTCCTTTTCTGCGTAGAATCTGTTATTTGAAATTGTAGTGACCTCACACCTCCTTGTCAGAATCCATAAAAACCCTGAACCCTTTAAACCTGGAAAGAGAGATTTCTGGGCTCTCCTGCTATGTACCTGGCAATAAACTCTCTCTTTGAAACTCCAGTGCCCAAAAATTGGTCATTTGAGTGCACAGGTAAAAGAATGCACCACCTTTGTCAGGTATCAAGGCCAAGAAGGAAAAAAATACAGAACTCCAAGAGTCATTAGGAACTAATGGCTGGTTTTGTGATGTTTGTGTTTTTGTTGTTGTTTTGAAAAGTGATAAAAAAAAAAAATCTCTGGGAAGAGAGAGAGTCTAGGAAGGGAAAAATGGGAAAAACACTCATAAATTGAAGCTCATTGGTTAATTATACTGTTTTCTTTGTATGTTATTTTAACCATACTATTCTCTTTATCTCTGAAACTAATCTTTTGGTTGGTTACATTACTCTATTGCAGGGTTTCTTAACTTTGGCACTATTGATATTTTGGACTGGAAAATTATTGTTGTAGGGAGCTTGTCCTATGCATTATAAGACTGGTCTCCAGCTGCAGATGCCAGTAGCACACCTCTTCCCAAATGCTGACAACCAAAAATGTCTCCAAATGTTGTCAAATGTCCCCTGGGAACAAAACTATATGCTGCCCAGCCGCCCATTACCATTGAAAAACAGTGCCCTACCACAATGAGATGAATGATGGTTTTTGTTGCCTATTTTTAAATTTAAAAAATTCTATTTTAAAATTTTGCTTAGCTTTACAAATACATTTTGCTAATCTAAGACAGTAAGATGCCCTAAAATGTGTGTGAACAACTTTCATCATTACTCACAGGAAAAACTTCCTAGTTACAGAATCATAAAAGGGTCTTAGTAGTCAGACTTATTTTAGTGTTCTTGATATGGACCACAGTCCAGGTCTGTGATTATAGATTCAAGACTTTATGAGTTATCTCTAAGTTTAAATTTTTTTTACCTTTTGTAACATTCAAATCTTTAAAATCTGGATCATCTGGATGAATTCTTTATACTACATACTGGTAGGATATTTGTGATGATTGTGTTTACCAATACATAAAATCATCAATTTCCCTTACTATCCTAGGCTAATAAGAAAAGCAGAGGGTTAGGCAATATTTGAGCCAGTGAAAGCCAAATGATATAATTATGTACTTTTTTTTTTTTTTTTAAAAAAAAGGTTTACAAAAGTTTGAACAGAAACCAACTGGTAGGAGAACTAAATTATCATCTCATGCACAGTAGTCCAGGCAAGCCAATACAAAAAGAGTCTGTGGGGTAACAAGGAATGTCATATTCACATCAGGAGCATCATTTTAGTTTCAGCAAGCTATTATCATCCATCATATTAAAGCTGTTAATTGACTGGTTTTGTGGTTTCATCTGCACTTCACTTGTAAATTTATTTTGGTTATATAGTTCCACCCAGACCATACAGGCAGAGGGAGCTTCTATCTAGCCTTATCTTTGTCCATACTATGGCTAACTATTTAATTTAAAAACAAAACAAAAATAACATGGTTTATCAACTTAGACTTCCGGAGAAGATGGCGGCTTAGTAAGACGCGCGGGTCTTAGTTCCTCCTCCAGAAAAGCAACTAAAGAAACAGAAACAATACGAAACAGCTCCCGGAGTCACGACAGAGACCAAAAAGACAGCGTACCCCATTCTGGAATGGCTGAACGGGCAGGGAAAATCTGCTGCGGTGAGATACTCGAGGGGCGCGCGTTTTCCCGGCCGGGGCGGCTGGCGACAGGGGTCCCCTCCATGCACGTGGCTCCCTGGTCTGACTGGGAACGTTGGATAGCGGGGCCCTCCCGTCACGCTTGGCGTTTCGGGCCAGCTGGGCAATTAGGACCGGCACTCTCCCAAGCCCCCGCGGCCAGCGACCCCCGCCTTCACGCGCGGTTTCCCGGGCCGACTGCCGTGCAGACAGACGAGCGCCACGAGCGCCACCTACTGGGCAGGAAAAGAAAAACAGCCCAGAGATTTCACAGAAAAACCTTTCAACCAGCTGGGTCCCACACCCAGGGAAATCTGACCAAATGCCCAGACACCAGCAGAAAATAATGGATGACGCTCGGAAAATTGAAGATATGGCCCAGTCAAAGGAACAAACCAATAGTTCAAATGAGATACAGGAGCTGAGACAACTAATGCTGAATATACGAACAGAAATGGAAGAAGTCTTCAAAAACCAAATCAATAAATTGAGGGAGGACATGAAGAAGACATGGGCTGAACAAAAAGAAGGAATAGAAAATCTGAAAAAAACAAATCACAGAACTTATGGGAGTGAAGGACAAAGAAGAAAAAATGGAAAAAACAATGGATACCTACAATGGTAGATCTAAAGAGACAAAAGCTACAATTAGTGAACTGGAGGATGGAACATCTGAATTCCAAAAAGAAACAGAAACTATAGGGAAAAGAATGGAAAAACTTGAGCAGGGGATCAGGGAACTGAATGACAATATGAAGCGCACAAATATACGTGTTGTGGGTGTCCCAGAAGGAGAAGAGAAGGGAAAAGGAGGAGAAAAACTAATGGAAGAAATTATCACTGAAAATTTCCCAACTCTTATGAAAGACCTAAATTTGCAGATCCAAGAAGTGCAGCGCACCCCAAAGAGAATAGACCCAAATAGGCGTTCTCCAAGACACTTACTAGTTAGAATGTTAGAGGTCAAAGAGAAAGAGAGGATCTTGAAAGCAGCAAGAGAAAAACAATCTGTCACATACAAGGGAAACCCAATAAGACTATGTGTAGATTTCTCAGCAGAAACCATGGAAGCTAGAAGACACTGGGATGATATATTTAAATTACTAAAAGAGAAAAACTGCCAACCAAGACTCCTATATCCAGCAAAATTGTCCTTCAAAAATGAAGGAGAAATTAAAACATTTATAGACAAAAAGTCACTGAGAGAATTTGTGACCAAGAGACCAGCTCTGCAAGAAATACTAAAGGGAGCACTAAAGTCAGATACGAAAAGACAGAAAAGAGAGGTGTGGAGTAAAGTGTAGAAAGAAGGAAAATCAGATATGATATATATAATACAAAAGCCAAAATGGTAGAGGAAAATATTATCCAAACAGTAATAATACTAAAAGTTAATGGACTGAATTTCCCAATCAAAAGACGTAGAATGGCAGAATGGATTACGACCCAGCAATACCACTGCTAGGTATCTACTCAAAGGACTTAAGGGCAAAGACACAGACGGACATTTGCACACCAGTGTTAATAGCAGCATTATCTACAATTGCAAAGAGATGGAAACAGCCAAAATGTTCATCAACAGACGAGTGGCTAAACAAACTGTGGCGTATACCTACGATGGAATATTATGCAGCTTTAAGACAGACTAAACTTATGAAGCATGTAGTAACATGGATGGACCTAGAGAACATTATGCTGAGTGAGTCTAGCCCAAAACTAAAGGACAAATACTGTAAGGTCCCACTGATGTGAACCGACATTCGAGAACCAGCTTGGAATATATCATTGGTAACAGAGACCAGCAGGAGTTAGAAACAGGGTAAGATAATGGGTAATTGGAGCTGAAGGGATACAGACTGTGCAACAGGACTAGATACAAAAACTCAAAAATGGACAGCACAATAATACCTAGGTGTAATGTAACTAGGTTGGAACACTGAATGAAGCTGCACCTGAAATATGGTTTTTTGTTTGTTTGTGTGTTGGTATCTTTTGTTTTTGTTTTTTTCTTTTTCCTTTTTATATATATATATGTATTTTATTAGTATTATTATTTTAATTCTCTTCTCTATATTAACATTCTATATCTTTTTCTGCTGTTTTGCTAGTTCTTTTCCTAAAGCGATGCAAATGTACTAAGAAATGATGATCATACATCTATGTGATGATACTAAGAATTACTGAGTGCATTTGTAGAATGGAATGATTTCTAAATGTTGTGTTAATTTCTTTTCTTTTTTTTGATTAATAAAAAAATTAAAAAAAAAAAAAGATGCTCAACTTAGAAAAAAAAAAAAATAACATGGTTTAAATGAACACTTGGAACAATGTCCCTTTAAAAAGGATCTGCATGTTACTCAAATTCTAGAAATTGTGGATCTAGTCCAATACCTTCATTTTATTCAGAGGAAACTAAAGCCCAGAAGTATTAACAATTTGTCTAAAGTCACACATCTAATCACTGGCAAAGAAAGTATTAAAACTACAAGGTCATATACCTCATTGCCTTGTGTAAATTAAGTACCCAAGTAAACATGACAATTTTTTTCATTTTTTATTTTCACATATCATGTTGTGCATTGACCTTATTATCTTGTAAAAAGTTAAATAAAATAAATCAGTATTAAAGATATGGTAAAAAGACTGTAGCTATATATAATTTTATGTGCATTTCACTAAAAAATAAGACTAGGCTAATAAAGCTATTTAAAAATTTTAAAAAAGAGTATACAGGTGTCATTCTTGATCATGAGAAGTACCAAGATTCAATCCTCCCCAACCCCACAACCTCACAAACCTTCTTGACAATTAAGAAGTTGCTTAAATATTGCATTTTTTATATAATAGTGAAACAGTAAGAAAAGTTTTCCAACAATAGGTAATTTGTTAACCTATAGTACACTGTTATAATAGAACACTTGAGCAAAGATAATGACCATTTATTACTAACACTATTTATCAGACTCTGTGTTAAGTGCTTTATATGACCTCATTTAATCTTCACAAAAATCATAAAATTTATCCCCATTTTACAAATGAGTTTCATTTGCCTACATCATATGTGCTAAACTGATAAGCCTAGAATCAAATGCATGATTCCAGATTTTGATCTTAAGCTTTGAAAACTGCTACATATTAAAATTCTTGCATGAAGAATTATCATGTATGTTTAATATATTGAAATGCAATAAAAACAATTTATAAAATAGCCTATAAAAGAAAAGTCTGGAAGAATATATACCAAACTCTTAACAGTAGATATATCATTGAGTCTTCCCTTGCATACGTGTATTTTCTAATTTGTTTATAGTATGTATCACTTATTAAACAACAAAATGTTTTTAATGATAAAAATCAATAAGTAGGCAAACTTATGCTGGACAATCTAGTTATTCAGGGCAATCTTGACAACAAGACCTCCACTCTGTAGTAAATTGTGAGTTAGACTCCAAAGAATTTAATCAAAAGTCTTCCCTTCTCTGTTTCTTACACTAGGTACTCATCCAGAGAACCTGCCTACAAATATGCAAAAAGAAGAGAAGTCTATCTCATTTTATAAACTGTTTTTTCCCACATATCAATGCTGAACATCTTTTCATCTGACAATTTTTAATATGTGGCAGTTTTTCATAAAACTTCACAATGAAACAATCTGAGAATTAAATAGGAAATTTAACATTGCACTGAACATTAATTAGTTCCAAAGACATACTATATTTGTGAAACATATTGGTTATCATTTAAAGGCCACATTTCCTTTCACTATATTTATAAAAACAATTTTATGTCTGACACAAAACAGAAGGGTCATAGATAAGCCTCGGATAAAAGAAATTCTTAGTCTTCAATAGTTAATTTTATTTTAGTTGTTTGTTTTAAAGCAATGGAAAACAAAAAAGGAGTTGGTTTGGTAATATATATTAGCTATGGGATTATTTGTGTGAATTTAATCAACCTTTTTGTTCATTTCATTATTCGAACCAGAAGAAAGGTGACATAAGACATAAATAACCATGTATTTCCTGAAACAAAAATCGAAGTACTCAGAAAAATACACTTTCTTTTGGCACTGGAATGTCTTCACCACACAGTCACAATAACAATGAGGCAGGTTTCCTATCGTTGCTGTAACAAATAACCACAAATTTAAGGGCCTAAAAAATAACACAATTTTTTCTTATAATTATGCAGGTCAGAAGTCCAAAATGAGTCTCAGTGGGCTAAAGTCAAGATGTTGACACAGCTGGTTCCTTGTAGAGGCTCTGAGGAGAAAATTGTTTCAGTCTTTTTCAGTTTCTGTCTTTCAGTTTCTAGAGGCCGCCTGTAAATCCTTTGTTCGTGACACCTTCTTTGAATCACTCCACTCCAACCTCTTTCTTCCACTGTCACATCTGCTATTACTAATTCTTACCTCCTGCCTCCTTCTTTTAAGGACCCTTTTAATTATATTGAACCCAACAAGATAATTCAGAATAACCTCCCCATCTCAATATCTTTAATTTAATCACATGGGCAAAATCTACTGGCCATATAAGGTAATTCTAGGGAGTAGGATATGGAAACCTTTCTGGGGCCATTATTTAGCCTACAACGTTTGACAATCTAGACTGGTTTCAGTAATCATTCCTCAAAAAAAAATTTCAGGCCTTCAATTCCAAATTTTCTTATCTAGTAACAATAAGAATATCCAAAGAAAGAAAATGATTTATTTGCAAAGCATCACATATTTCCCACATTTTGTTAGTGCAGATCTCTGGGAAAACAAGTTGTTTTCAAATTAAAGGTCGATAATTGATTCAAATCAAAGAATTAAAGAATGGCAAGGAAGATCTGTGACTCAGCAGTGAGTTATACAAATATATAACTATCAAGTATTTAGAAGTAATGATGCTAAATATTTCACCTTCTCCTAACTCATGCGGTAAGGCTTTTTCTATTTGATAGAAATCTAACAACAATAAAAAGTAGCTTCATGTGCCAATGTTGTTATGAGCTAATCGTATACCCTGGATCCAAAATATACTTTGCTGTATTTCACATCCAGTAAGGCCCAAGGGCAAATGGCTATGTACCTTCAGGATTTCCAGCTATAAAGGCATAGGATCTTCCTATGCCATTCTTTAATTCTTTGATTTGAATCAATTATCGACCTTTAATTTGAAAACAATTTGTTTTCCCAGAGATCTGCACTAACAAAATGTGGGAAATATGTGATGCTTTGCAAATAAATCATTTTCTTTCTTTGGATATTCTTATTGTTACTAGATAAGAAAATTTGGAATTGAAGGCATAGGAACTGTGAATAATATACCCTCTTAATATTTGTTGTATGTCCTTCATTAGCTCTTAAGTAAATGTAAAAACCCTAAAACCCTAATTGATTTGACTTTTTCCATCTTACGCTATCCTAATACCATTACACTTTTGTGGGGAGGTGGATAAAGAAAATAATACAGCATTATTATACAGCTTATTATCTAGGTTTATACATAAACTGTAAAAAAAACTTTAGATGCTGTCAATCCATCTTCTCTCAAGGCATCCACAGCTGTAGCAGTCTAGTAACCTGGCTTACTCTGAATCTGAACCCTCTTCTGTGCTATTCAAAGAAGGGGATACTGAGAGTTTAGGAAAACTTCTCTAATCCAAGGATTATAAATTAAGGCACTATGTTATCCTTGACATAAACTAGTACTAGTTCACATATGCAAATATTCCAAATTACCTCAGGGAATACTCAGCAATATTTCAGACTGGATAAACTAAAAACCCTCTGACCACAAAACCCAGAAAAATACTGGATAAAAATACAACAAATATCCTTTAAAATGCATACCAGAGAACACAAGAAAATAAGAAAGGAAAAAAAAACATTCATAGGCCTAAGAGTGAAATGAGAAATGAAAAACAAAGCACTGGGGCAAGTCCCATGGTCTGGTTACTAAACAGGCTTGGGTTAAACCCACCAGAAAACTGGAGATAAAAATTTGAGCTATTAAATTATGAGTTTATAACTAAGATCCTTACACAAAGCCAGGACTTCTCAAAGAAGGAATGGATTATAAAGAATCTATCCATACATACTATAGGGGATATGACAAGGAAACTTGTTTTCATTCTAACCGCTATTCAAATAGCCCAGGAAATACTCCGTAGGTGAGAACAAATACTAAAAGTGTAATAAGAAATGATACCAACAGTCACCCAAAAGAAACAAAATCAAAATATCTTTGGGGATGAACACCCTCAACTTGGGCCACACAACATTCCCATAGATAAAAATTCAATGGAGGTGAGCTCATTATTCAAAGTAACAAAACACACGATGAACTACTCCACCATGGATTTATATTAGATCCCATGCCCCAAGAACTTTGGATACTAGAATCATCTGAAACAAACCAAACATATGTCTAAAATGAATAAAAACCAAAGAGGAATTTGAAAAATAGAAGGCTATAAAAATAATAGGTATATTTGAAAAAGAACCAAATAGAATCTCTAGAAATGAAAACTAGGAACTGAAATGTAAAAGTCAAGGTTCAAATAGCAAATGAGACATACTGAAGAAAGAATCAATAAACCAGAAATCAGATATTAAGGAATCATCCATGATGCAGCAGAGAAAGAGAGAGAAAACATGAAAGTAGAATGAAAAGGGCTATATAGGGCTAATAGGTAAATAGGGAAATAGAGCTAGAAAGGGCTATTTTATAGGCTATAAAGGGCTAATAGGGATATAAAAGTGAGAATGGGGAAGAAAGAACATTCAAGGAGTCTGCATGAGAATTTTCCAGAAGCGACAAAAAACATGAATCCTCACATTTAGGGATCACAATAAATCCCCCAAACAGATTCACATCTAGATACATTACAGTGAAATATATAGGGCTCACAAAAAGAGAGAACATACAGAAAGAAACTGAAAATATAGATGGCTTTCAAAGATGCAATAATTAAAATGGCACTAAATGCCCCCTCCTCCAAAATGCAATCACATTCTCAAAACGTTCAGATAAAGTAACTGTCAACCTAGAATTCTATATGCAACAAACTATAATTCAAGGGAAAGGGAAAATAAAACATTTTCATGAAAACATAGACTAGGAGAGGCCACAGCCCGGAGCATTTCTCACCCTTCTCAACTTCATATTGCAGAAGCTCTATACCAGACAAGAGCAACTGAGAGGTCTGGGTTCTCTTCTTCTAACCAGACCTTACAGATAGGCCAGAAGCTCTACCTCATGCAGGCCAAGAATAGTGGGACCTTGAGTGCTCTTGCTCCAGCCTGCTTGTCAGAGGAAGTTTCCATGTCTGAAGAGGCATGGGCAAAAGGCTACTGCCCCTCTCCAGTAATCTATTCATAAAGCATGAGAAAAGATGGCCATGATCCCTACTTCCAGCTCCAGGGCAGTGGTAACCCCAAGGAGAGAGGCAGAATATAAGAACACAGAGAACAGAAGTTCTCCCCAAGGGAAATGGATTTATTTGAAATAGTTTCAGGAAGTTCATACCTAAGGATATTCTTGAAAACAATGAAGATCTGGGTGGTAAACAATTAAGAGGAGACTGGTAACTCTACCAGAGCAACAAGCTAAATTGTAGAACAGCAAGAATTTTATCAGAGAGAATCAAGGAAAGAGTCAGCTAAGAAGAGGCCTCCTCAGTTCAGAAGAAACCTCAAAGACTACCTTCACAATAGGGGCCCAAATTTAATTTCATCAAACTGAGGAGGTATTTACGCCCAGCCATTATAGAAAACAACAGAGCAAGCAGATGGCAATTAGTAGAGGCTAACAATTGGATGTGACACCTACCGAGGCAGGAAATTTAACAAAGTCAATAGGGAAAGAAACAGTCAAAGACAGCCCTGTTAAATCCACTATCATCCCAGGGTGACTCTGCACAGGCCAAAGACTGGGATCTCTGAGGAATTAAATCAGAGCCCTCATGCTGGAGAAGGAAATGTCACTAACAGAGCCCAACCAACCTACTAAATAAACAAACAAATAAAAAACAAGCACCCCAGCGTGGTAGAGGAGGAATTAATATACTGAGTTGCTGTGATATATTATCTAAAATGCCCTGTTTTCAGTTAAAATTTACAGGACATGCAAAGAAGCAGGAAAGGATGGACAATGCACAGGAAGAAAAAAAAAGCAGGCAACAGAAACTGCATTTAAGAGAGCCCAGATGTTGGACTTAGTAGCCAAAGACAACAATGAAATAAAATTAGAAATCAGTAACAGAAGGAAATTTGGGAAATTCACAAATAATGTAGAAATTAAACACACTCCTAAATAAGAAATGGAGCAAGGGAAAATTAAAAATATTTTGAAATGAATAAAAATGAAGATACAACATACCAAAACTTATGGGATGAAGCTAAAGTTATACTCAGATGGAAATTTCTAGCTCTAAATGCCTATATTTAAAAAGAAGAAATATGTCACATCAATAATCTAATCTTCCCCCTAAGACCTAACAATAAGAAGGGCAAATTAAACCTAAAGCAAGAGGAAGAAAGGAAATAATAAAGGTTAGTGTGGAAATTAATGAAACAGAGAATAGAAAAAATGGTGAAAAATGTAAAAACACAAAAGTTGGTTCTTTGAAATGATGAACAAAAGTGACAAACCTTTATACTACATTAAACAAAAAGAGAGAAAAAGGGGAAGAGATGGAAAAGAATAGGGGAGAAGGGGGATGGAGCACATAATGCTAAACCATGTACATAGGCTCAAATTATTAAAATCTGAAATATAAAAGGGAAATCACTACCAAGCCTATAAGATATAAAAATGATTATAAGGGAATACTATGAGCAACTATATACCAACATATTAAAAACTTAGCTTAAATTGATAAATTCCTAGATAGACATGAATTACCAAAACTGATCCAAGAAGAAACAGAAAATGTGAATAAATCCATTACAAGTAAAGAAATTCAATTGGTGATTTAAAATTGCCCCATAAAGAAACATCCAGGCCCAGAGGGCATCAATGGTGAATTCTACCAATCATGTAAGAAAAATTAAAATCAATTCCTCAAAAATTTTTTAAAAAGCAAGAGAATAAGAAAGAAAACTTCCCAACTCATTCTATGAAGCCAATATTACCCTGATACCAAAACTAGAGTATCATATCAATTATGTACATGGATGAAAAATCAGAACAAAATAATAGCAATTTAACAGGGCTGTCTTTGACTGTCTCTTTCCCTATTCACTTTGTTAAATTTCCTGCCTCGGTAGGTGTCACATCCAATTGTTAGCCTCTACTAATTGCCATCTGCTTGCTCTGTTGTTTTCTATAATGGCTGGGCGTAAATACCTCCTCAGTTTGATGAAATTAAATTTGGGCCCCTATTGTGGAGGTAGTCTTTGAGGTTTCTTCTGAACTGAGGAGGCCTCTTCTTAGCTTATAAAAGCATTATATAATAGTTCCATTGCCCTATCCCATATTAATGACAGGCCCTTCCAATATGAAAAATTCAGAATGGCCATAGCCCAAAAACCCCTAAAGAGACGGACAGAAAGATCAAAGGTGATGGTGGAGTTATATAGAGAAGACAGGATTTAACAAATGAATAGGATTGCTGAATCATTAAATTGGTATCTCTTTTAGTCTCCAGTGTCTTAGAGCAGCTAGAAGTAAAAACCTAAAATTGTGGAATTGTAAACCCATGTCAAACACTGAAATATGTTCTACAACTAATTGTGGTGCTGTGCTTTGAAATTTATTGCTTGTTTGTATATATGTTATTTTCCACAAAAAAAAGGAAGGAAAAAAGTCAATTGTTATGATAAAAAAAAATATTTAAGTATCTGATCTCCCATATTGTGGTGCAGCTAGAAGTAAAAACATCTGAGACGATCATACGGTAGTCCATGACAAACTCTGGGATCTGTCTTGTAACTACTTGCTAAGTAGTTTTGGAATACGTATTATTTGAAAAATAATAGCTTTGAAAACTATTGCTTTTTTATTTCTTTGCTTTGTATATATGTTACACTACACAATAAAAAGTTTAAAAAAATTTTTTAAAGCGTTATACATTGTGACCATTTAAATATAGTTACTACCTGACCCAGTACTTCCACTCCTAGGTATATATTTAAAAGAACTGAAAATATTTGTTCACACAAAAACTTGTACATGAATGTTCATAGCAGCATAATTCACAATAGACAAAAAGTTGAAACAACATAAATGCCCATCAACTAATAAATGAACAAATAAAATGTAGTTCATAAATGTTTCATAAAATGGAACATTATTTTGCAATAAAATATATGAAGAACTGATTATTGCTATAACATGGATGAACCTTGAAAACATTTTGCTAAGTTAAAAGAAGTCAGTCATAAAAGACCCATATTGTATGAGTCTATGATAGAAATATCCAGAATAGACAAATGCATAGAGATAAGAAGTACATTAATGGTTGTTCTAGGGCTGGGAAGACAGAGGAAAAATGGGGAAGGACTGATAAGAGCAATGAATTTTCTTTCTAAAACTGACTGTCATAATGGCTGTACTATTCTGTGAATAAACTAAAAACCACTGAATTATATGCTTTAAATAGGTGAATAGTATGATTTGCAAATCATATCTCAACAAAGCTGTTTAAAAAAAAAATCCACTATACTAAAAAAAACAAAAACACAAATACTATCTCATTAGTACTTAAAGTGTTTTACTTAATATCTCTGAAATATAGATGCACTGCCCTTTCAACGGATTTTACAAGCTCTGACAGAAAAACATCAATTGTGACATACTTGTCATTGCTGTGCAAGAAAGTACTTGGTTTTATTCCTAGTTTTATTATAACCTATTTAATCAACTGCAACCCCTTCATTTCCTTAAATAAATCACATAAAGTCTATTTGTTTGAAAACATTCCAATGATAGCATGTTCAAGATAGTACCAGCATCAAAAAGTGCAGAACATAAGTAAGAAGCTTGGAAGACAATTGAAGAGACAATAGTGGAGCATTTCCTAAAGACACAGGATGATACTTAATGGAAAAACATAGACATCAAGAATTCTGGGTGAAAAAAGATGATTCACAAGTCTTAGGTTCTGAATGTGAAGAAGTTTGAAGGTTATCTTACGCAGTTGATTTAAATGTACATGTTCCCCTTCTATGTGTGTCAAGAATGATAAATAATCTTTTTACATGCCTAATTAAGTTTCCCAATATTCACAGAAAAATTTATGTGATACATCATTATATCACAGTTTAATGATTTACTGGTGTGCTGGTTTGAAACTGTTATGCACCCCAGAAAAGCCATGTTCTTTTAATCCTAATCCAATCATGTGGGGGCAAACCTATATGTTGGGTGGGACATTTTGATTAAGTTGTTTTCATGGAGATGTGACCCACCCAGTTGTGGATGGGACCTTTTGATTGGGTTGTTTCCATGGAGCTGTGACTCCTCCCATTCATGGTGGGTCTAAATTAGTTCACTGGAGTCCTTTACAAGGGAAACATTTTGAAGAAAGCAGAGACACTTGAAGAACTGACACAGAAAGCAGAGAGATGAAACCAAGACACAGACGTTTGGAGATGCTAAGCTAAGAGAGGAAACCCAGAGTCTGCCCTGGAGAAGCTAAGTGAGGACCCAGAGATGTTGAGAGAGAAAGCCACTGGAAACAGGAGCTGAGAGAGCCTTTGAAATCAGAAGCAGGGAGAAAGGACCTGCAGATATTACTATATGCCTTCCCCGATGACAGAGGAACCGGACACAATCAGCTTTTTTTTGAGTGAAGGTATTCTCTTATTGATGCCTTAATTTGGACATTTTCATGGACTTAGAACTGTAAATTTGAAACCTAACAAGTCCCCTTTGTAAAAGCCAATTCATTTCTGGTATACTGCATTCCAGCAGCTTTAACAAACTGAAACAACTGGTACATAAAATAAAGGTGTATCTTACAAATGATGGCATCTTAAAGGCAATGAAATATGGTACATTAGTAACAACAACCAGAATGGACTGAACTCCTTAATTGAGAGGCTGAAATTGTCTTCTTGCTAATTTATGAAGTTCCCACAACACAATCTCCTCAAGCCTAAATTACAAGCAACCATTGTGGTAGATATACAATATCACAAAAAGTGGTTGATATTATCATTCACTACCTAGTACAGAGTTCAAGACTGACTTTTCTTAATTCTAATTTAATGGATTTTAACATGAATATTAACTTCTAAACTCACTGATATTACATAAAGATACTAAAATAAGAAATGAATGATCAGAGTCCCTTGTATAGAAGTTCTTCAGAAACTCATTATTATTGAATATAAAGCAGATTTTTGAAGAAGATGTGTCTCTCCTGCAACCTATACAAGAGAAGTTAATTATTAAAATACCAAAAAGATTCAGTTAAGTAGTTTCACATAAGTAGCTTTGCAAGTATTCCACAGGTGGCATTTAAGAAAGGTACAACGGTAATTTTATTTTATGCAGAAACAGATAAAACTTTTGTAAATGAAACATTTGAATTTTTTCTTGTTTTCTTCTCCAGTCAAAATTAACCACTATTTATTTCTTGATGCTATTTTTTCCTCTTCCGAACACTTAACTCAAACAGATTGTACAATTTAAGTATCTTAACATTTTTTATGTTCATTTAGAGGTTGTTTTTAAAGTTGATCTAATCATCTAACATCTATTAAATTTAAAGTCAAGAGCTTAACAAGACGAAGATGACACAACAAGTAAAATCCTCTGCAAATGGAACAAACTTCTGCCAGTCATATATTTTCATTAATTCCTATTAACAACTGTGTTAGTTTGTTAAAGCTACCACAATGCAAAAGACAAGAAATACGCTGGGTTTTATAACAGAAATTTCTTAAGTTACAAGTGTACATTTCTAAAACCATAAAAATGTCCAAATTAAGGCATCCAGAGAAAGATACCGTGACTCAACAAAGGCCAATAGGTCAAGAATACCTCTGTCGAGAAACAAGTGCTACAGAAAATGAGGATAAAGCATGTACTTATTCACCGTTGATACAGAAAACGAGAGGGACAGCCCCTCCAGAGGGCAGTATGGTGATTCCACAGGAGGCTAGGGGTGCTTGCCAGGTGATCTTGCAACCCCTTTACTAAGTATATACCTGGAGGAACTGGGAAAGGGGACATGAATGGACATTTGGACACTGGTGTTTACGGCAGCAGTGTTCTCAATTGGCAATGGATGGAGGTGGTATACAAGTACAATGACTGAGGAATAGAAGGGGGAACTGTGATGTTTACATATAACAGACTACTGAGCTGTTGCAAGAAGGAATGAAGTTGTGAGGCATGTAACTAGGTGAATGAACCTTAAGGACAGTATGATGAATGAAATGGCAGAAACAAAAAGACAAATATTATTCTGCCTCACTCATGTGGACTAACTAGAATATACAAACTCAGATAATTGAAATCGAGAGCACGAGTTATTAGGTTGGGGTCTATTGTAAAAAGTCCTAGATTGTAAGCTCTTACAGCAGGCACATATATTCAGGAGTTGTAACTGATAGTTCTAAGTTTTGAGATATTGAGCTATTTGTATATAAACTGGTTGTTTCTTCAAACTTTGGGTATTTACGTGACACCTGAGACTTAGAGCACTGAAGCTATGAAAGGCAGCATCATCCCATTCAGCAACTGTTAAAAAAAACTGAAAAAAGTGATCAGACTTTGTCTAAGGATAGGAATAAAGCTGATCTGGGACAGGACTAAGGTAAATCAGAATACTGGGTAAAGGATGACACGGCCCACATTTTTGAACTTCAACCTCTGTGCAAGATCAAAGGGAGATAAGTTTACTTGGTGCAAAATTTATATTTTAGGTAGCACATCATCTAATTTAGCTTTTATGGTCAGTTTACTTGAACACCATAATTACATGGGATCTTGAATAGGGCATGAGATTCTGTTGGCTTGTACAGGTTTAGTGTGATGTCCCATAGATCCCAGAGCAATCTGGGCAGAGAATAAAGAAGTATTTGCAAACACCCCTTGAGGGACTGGGGAGAAAAGAGGAAATACTCAACTTCCCCATCTGGGGAATTACTGATACTCTTGCAAGCAGTGGAGAGAACCAAATCAATAGGCTGAGCCCTCAATCTTGGGCTCCCACTATGAAGATTATTCCTGCAAAGGAGAGGCTAAGCTTACTCATACTTATGCCTAAGAGTTACGACTGACCGGAGAGCCACTTTCGTTGTTCAGATATGGCCTCTCTCTAAGCAGAATTGGCAGGTGAACTCAATGCCCTCCTCCCTATGTGGGACATGACTCTCAGGGGTGTATATCTTCCTGGCAACGGGACCTGGCTCCTGGGGATGAACTGGGAACCAGCACTATTAGAATGAGAAAGGCTTCCCTTCTTGACCAAAAGGGGGAAGAGAGAAACAAGACAAAATAAAGTCTCAGTGGCTGAGAGATTTCAGAGTCGAAAGGTTATAGGTTATCCTGGAGGCTATTTTTATACATTATACAGATATCCCTTTTTAGTTTATGGTGTATTGGAGTGGCTAGAGGGAAGTACCTGAAACTGTTGAGCTGTGTTCCAGTAGCTTTGATTCACGAAGAAAACTGTTTATCTATGTAACTTTTACAATGTGACTATGCGACTGTGAAAACCTTGTTTGATGCTCCTTTTACCCAGGGTATGAACAGATGAGGGAAGAAAATAAGGATAAAAAATAAATAATAGGGGAAGATAAGGGTAAAAATTAGGTAGATTGAAATACTGTGGGTCAATAAGAGGGAGGGGTATGGGGTATGGGATGTATGAGTTCTTTTTTTTTCTTTGTATTTCTTTTTCTGGGGTGATGCAAAAGTTCTAAAAATGATCACTGTCAAGAACATACAACTATGTGATGATATTGTGAGTCACTGATTGTATAATATGGTTGAACTGTACATATGTGGATACTTCTCAATAAAAATATTTTTAAAAAAGGAAAAATAATAAAGAGGTTTCTAAGGCAAAAAGAAAAAAAAGAGAACATCTCTGTGTACTGGGAAGATAAGTGCCTGGCATATGCTGGGGTCTTTGGCTTCTGGTTTCAAACAGCTTCCCTGGGGGTGTTTTCTTTCTGCACCTCCAAACATCTGTGTCTCCTGTTGGCTGTGAGCTTTGCATAATATGTTTCCCCTTTAAGGACTCCAGTAAACTAATCAAAAGTCTAATCCATAATTGGGCTGTCACATCTCCATGGAAATAATCTAATCAAAAGCTTTCCACCCTACGATACTGATTCGGGATTAAAAGAAACATGGCTGCCCCTGTAAACCCTGACCAGGAAAAAGGGCATGGCTTTTCCAGGAACTTAATAGCCTCAAACTGGCATAACAACTCTGAATTTTTATTTTCATTTTACAGATAAGGAAACTAACATTCAAAAACCTTAAGTGATTTTACCAAAGTCACTCAAGAAAAAAAAAAGGCAAACTCAGAACTCAAATATAAATCTTAATATGCCAGAGACAAAAAAAAGCTGAAATGAATCAATTTGATACTAAAACCAGTCAAATCAAAACTATAATTTGATTTAAAGTGTTGCATTCCCTAGATAGATTTGGGGTTATCTTTTTGACTGAGATATGGGAAACAGTGTACTCTAAGAAACACAATTGCCATAAAGTGTGCTATGTAGATTAATCTTAACTATTTCCTACTACATACAATCCTAACTGAAAAGGCATAATCACTATTTAAACATTATATAGTTTAAGCAGTACATGTAAGAACTCAATTCAACTGATGAACAAAATCTCTTCAGGCAAATATGCTACAGCATGTTGTGCCACCTTTCAGCTAATAGACCAACCATAGACTCCATCTTTCAAAACAGCTGGAATTCCTAGCTTTGCAGCACATTACATCTCTATATCCACAAAGAAAAAAATACTCCTCTGCACTGAGAAGTCGGCCATTCAACATCCACCTAAAGAGAATATCCCTAAAGTACCTGATAAATTGGTAACTACCTCCCAGGGGAAACAGTCTTCACTTCTATGTCTGGAGCGATCAATCCTGTTTCACCAGATGAAACTGCAATGGAATACCTTGAGGTAATTGGCTTGAAAGACACTTCTAACTCATTTCATGACCCACCCCAACCATTCCTCTTTTCTGTAAGACCTATAACTAAAGTCCCAACAGACCCCTAAAGGGGAGGTATAAAGTGAGTCCCATGTGGAGGTATGTTATACTCCAAAAGAACTGCATGAGTTTTCCAATTTATGTAGACAGAAATCAGAGGAATATAAAGTTAGATCAAACTGAATTTATTGATATGGGCCCACTAAACAGATTCTGCATTCAATGCTGTAGCCTGAGGGGTTAGAAAAGGCATTAACAGCTTCTTTGGGTGGTTGGCTGAAACATGGATCAAAAGGTAGCCCACATCATTTGAGGTCAAAATGCCAGAACTGCCCTGGTATAAAATAGATGAGAGGCTCCCAAGGCTTAGAGATACTAGAACGCCTGAGTGGATTTATCATGGAAAACCCGCTCACACACCCCAGGAATGCCCAGAGAACACAACCTTTACCAGAACATTGAAAAATATTTGTGAGATTAGCTGCATCGTTCCTGAAGAGTTATGTAGTCACCCTTCTCCACAGGACAGATATTACTGTGGGAACTGCTGTCACTGAGCCGAAATCCTTAAACACAATGGGGCTGATTGGCTCCCAAGTTGGCAGAAGCCATGTGGCAACAGTTAATCGCAATAGACAAGGTGGGCACGGCCACCATAATGAAGAGCAGACTCAAAGCAGCAGTCAAAATAATCTGACTTGCAGAGACTTGTGATGTTGGCTAGCAAATCATGGGTTACCTAGAAGTAAAACAGATGGGCAGTCTACTGAATTATTGTTTGAGCTGTATAAGCAGAAGAGTTCTAGGTCAAGTCAACAGAAGTCTAACTTGAATTACAAAAACAGAGAGTCACAGCCCCTTAATCAATTCCAAGACTTGAGACAGTTTACAGACCCAGAGCCCCTTGAATGAGGAAAGGGCCAGGTACCCTTAGGGAAGAACCCTGTTACATTGCCCCAAATTTATGCTAACATTCCTCCCAGCCTCCCCCAAGGAAACCTACAGCTTTTTACCAAGGTGACTGTGCACTGAGGAAAATAAAACAATCAGATATTTGAGGGATTATTAGACAATGGTTCAAAAGTGACACTACTTGTAGGAGACCCAAAATATCACTCTGGTCCACCAGTCAGAGTAGGGGCTTATGGAGGTATGCTGGTTTGAAAGGATGTATTGTCTCCTAGAAAAGCCACGTTTTAATCTAAATCCCATTTCATAAAGGCAGAATAATCCCTATTCAATAGTGTATGTTTGAAACTGTTATCAGATCATCTCCCTGGAGATGTGATTTAATCAAGAGTGGTTGTTAAACTGGATTAGGTGACGACATGTCTCCACCCATTTGAGTGGGTCTTGATTAGTTTCTGGAGTCCTATAAAAGAGGAAACATTTTGGAGAATGAGAAATTCAGAGAGAGCAGAGCAGAACGACACGAGAAGCAGAGTCCACAAGCCAGCGACCTTTGGAGATGAAGAAGGAAGATGCCTCCTAGGGAGCTTCATGAAGCAGGAAGCCAGGAGAAGAAGCTAGCAGATGATGTCATGTTCACAATGTGCCCTTCCAGATAAGAGAGGAACTCTGAATGTTCACCATGTGCCCTTTCACTTGAGAAAGAAACCCTGAACTTCATCGGCTTTCTTGAACCAAGGTATCTTTCCCTGGATGCCTTAGATTGGACATTTCTAGAGACTTGCTTTAATTGGGACATTTTCTTGGCCTTAGAACTGTAAACTAGCAACTTATTAAATTCCCCCTTTAAGAAGCCATTCTGTTTCTGGTATACTGCATTCCAGCACCTAGCAAACTAGAATAGGAGGTCATGTGATTGATGGAGTTTTAGCTCAGGTCCATCTTACAATGGGCCCAGTGGGTCCACAGACCCATTTTGTGGTTATTTTCCCAGTTCCAGAATGCATAATTTGAATCAACATACTGCCAAAATCCACACATTGGTTCCCTGACTCATGGAGCGAGGGCTATAATCGTAGGAAAGGCCAGGAAGCCATTAGAACCATGCCTACCTAGCAAAGTAGTAAATCAGAAGCAATACCAGATTCCTGGAAGGATTGCAGAGATTAGTGCCACTCTTAAAGATCTGAAGGATGCAGGGGTGGTGATTCCCACTATATTCCCATTCAACTATTCTATCTGGCCAGGACACAAAACAAATGGGTCTTTGGAGGATGATGGCATTATTGTAAACTTAACCAGGTGGTAACTCCAATTGCTGGTGTTGATTCAAATGTGGTATCACTGCTTGAGCAAATCGATACATCCCTTGGTACATGGTATGCAGCTATTGATTTGGCAAATGCTTTTTTTCAATAGCTGTCAGTAAGGACCACCAAAAACAGTCTGCATTCAGCCAGCAAGGCCAGCAGTACACATTCACTGTCCTACTTCAGGAGTATATCAACTTTCCACCCCGTTGTCATAATCTTGTCCACAGGATCCTTAATCGTTTCTCCCTCCCACAAGACATCACACTGGTCCATTATATTGATGATATTCCTGTTGACTGGACCTAGTGAGCAAGGTGTAACTACTCTAGACTTATTGGTAATGCATTTGCATGTCAGAGAATAAGGGATAAATCCAACAAAAATACAGGGACCCTCAAGTGCATGAGTGGTTTAGTGGCAGAATGCTCACCTTTCATGTAGGAGACCCAGGTTCGATTCCCAGACCATGCACCTAACAAAAATAAAAATAAAAGAATACACTAGGGGCCCTTGACCTCAGTGAAATTACTAGGCATTTAGTGGTGTGGGGCATGTCAAGATATCCCTTCTAAGGTGAGGGACAAGCTGTTCTGTTTGGCTCCTCCTACAACCAAAAAGGAAATACAATGCCAAGTTGGCTGTTTGGATTTTGGAGACAACATATTCCTCATTTGGGTGTGCTACTCTGGCCCATTTACCGAGTGATCAGAAAGTTTTGAGTGGGGACAGAATAAGATGAGGCTCAAGCTGCTCTGTCACGTGAGCCACATGATTCAGCAGATTCAATGACTTTGGAAGTGTCAGTGGCAAATACAAATGTTATCTGGAGCCTCTGGCAGGCCTCTAAAGGAGAATCACAATGCAGACCCTTAGGATTTGGGAGTAAAGCCTTACAATCCTCTGCAGATAACTACTCTCCTTTTAAGAAACAGTTTTCAGCCTGCTACTGGGCCTTAGTAAAGACTGAACACTTAACCATGGGCTATCAAGTTACCATGAGACCTGAGTTGCCTATCATGAGCTGGGTGTTGTCTAACTCACCAAGCCATGAATTTGGGAGTGAACAGCAGCACTCCATCATAAAATGGAAATGATATATTAGAGATAGGATTTGGGCAGGTCCTGAAGGCACAAGTAAATTACATGATAAAATGGCCCAAATGCCCAGGACCCCTACTCCTGCCACATTACCTTCTCTTTCCCAGACCAGAGCTATGGCCTCTTGGGGAGTTCCTTACAGTCAGTTGACTAACAAAGAGAAAACTCGGGCCTGGTTTATGGACAGTGCTGCATGATAGGCAGGTATCACCCCAACGTGGACAGCTGTAGCACTACAGCCACTTTCTGGGATGTCCTTGAAGGACAGTGGTGAGGGAAAATCCTTCCAGTGAGTGGAACTTCAAGTAGTGCACCTAGTTGTTCATTTTGCGTGGAAGGAAAACTGACCAGAGGTGCTTTTGTACACTGACTCATGAGCTATTGATAATGGTTTGGCTGGCTGGTCAGACTTGGAAGAAGTATGACTGGAAAATTGGTGACAAAGAGGTTTGGGGAAGAGGTACGTGGATATACCTTTCTAAGTGGACCAAAAACGTGAAGATATTTGTGTCCCATGTGAATGCTCACCAGAAGCTAACTTCAGCAGAGGAAGGTTTCAATAATCAAGAGGATAAGATGACCCGTTCTGTGGATACAAGTCATCCTCTTTCCTCAACGACTCCTGCCATTACTCAATGGGCTCATGAACAAACTGGACATGGTGGCAGGGGTGGAGGTTATGCATGGGCTCAGCAAAATGGACTTCCACTCACCAAAGCAGACCTGGCTATGTCCACTGGTGAATGCCCAATCTGCCAGCAGCAGAGACTTACACTCAGTCCGCAATATGGCACCATTTCCCAAGATGATCAGCCTGTTACCTGGTGGCAGGTTGATTACATTGGATGACTTCCATCATGGAAGGGGCAGTGATTTTCATCCAAAACTACCATGGACTTGTGGAATGCCTTATCCATCATCATGGTATTCACACACAGCATTGCCTCTGACCAAGGAACCCATTTCATAGCAAATGAAGTGCAGAAATGGGCACATACTTATGGAATTCTCTATTCTTATCATATTCTCCATCATACAGAGACAACTGGGTTGATAGAACAGTGGAATAGCCTTTTAAAGAGCAAATTACGGTGCCAACTTGGGGGCAATACCTTGTAGGACTGAAGCGATGTTCTCCAGGAGGCTGTGTATGCTCTGAATCAGCATCCACTCCATGGTACTGTTTCTCCCATAGTCAGGATTCACAGGTCCGGCAAAGGGTGGAAATGGGAATGGCACCACTCACTATCATCCCATGATCCACTGGAAAATATTTTGCTTCCAGTCTCTGAAACCTCAAGTTCTGTTGATCTACAGGTCCTCATTCCAAAAGAAGGAGTACTCCTACCAGTAGGCACAACAATTCCATTGAACTGGAAGTTAAGACTGCCATCTAACCACTTTGGACTTCTCATGCCACTGAATCAACAGGCAAGAAAGGGGATTACTATATACTGGTTGGGTGATTGATCCTGACTATCAAGGGGAAATAGGACTGCAACTACACAATGGAGGTAAAGAAGAGTTTTCCTGGAATACAGGAGATTTCCTATGGTGTCTTAGTACTACCATGCCCTGTGATTAAAGACAAGTGAAAACTGCAACAACCCAATCCAAACAGGACAACGAATGGCCCAGAAACTTCAGGAATGAAGGTTTGGGTCACCCCATCAGGCAAAGAACCACAGCCAGCTGAGGAGCAGCTGAGGATAAAGGGAACATGGACGGGTAGTGGAAGAAGGTAGTGATAACTATGAACTACGACCATGTGACCAGTTACAGAAATAAGGACTGTGATGTATGAATATTCCTTCCTTGTTTTGTTATAAGTATGTTTGTATTTATACATAAAGCAAATAGCTTGTTTTCTTATCATATAACATATGTATTGTTCAGGATACAGTATTTAAGTTAAAGGATATCAAGTTTAAGAGTGAATGTTACCTAAGGACTAGCACCCTAATCTGGAGAGATTTAGTGTATCTCCAGTCGTACGATTGAGTACCATTAGGTGAAAGCATGTCTGTTATTGTGTTTCATTTAGAAATTAAGCATCTTTCAAGGTGATGTGTTACTGCCAAGTTCACAAGGTATGGACTATGATGGTTAGGTTTAGATGTCTACTTGGCCAGGTGATGGTGCCCAGTTATCTGGTCAGTAAAGCACTGGCTTGACTGTTAATTGCAATGATATCTTGTGGCTGGTTGATAAACCAGAAAGCTGGATTATTAAATCAGTCAGATGATTACAGCTGTGGCTAATTACATCTAGGGCGCATCCACAGCAAACAAGATAATCCAATCAGCTGGGTTTTATCCAATCGATTGAAGACTTTTAAGGGAGAAGAGAGAATTTTCACTGTTTCTTCAGCCAGCAAGCCTCTCCTGTAGAGTTCATTGAGACCCTTCACTGGAGTTGCCAACCTTGCTGCGTGCCCCATGGATTTGGGACTCTTGCGTTCTCATGGTTGTGTGAGACATTTTTATAAATCTTATATTTACAGATATCTCTTGTTTTCTGTTGTCTAGAGAACTATGACTAACACATCTACATGTAAATTTCACTCCCAGTCAGTAATCATTTCTCCTGAAATATTTTTTTATATCTTCAAGTTTCTCCTATGGAGAAGATTATAGTGTCCATTAAATTGAATAATGGACTATCTGGCAAACCAGAAACTGCCTCAATTAGTACAACATAATAAAGGAAGAGAAAGTAAACTGGAATAGACTTCTATAATGCTCTGATTTCTTAAATCATTTAGTAGAACTGAAAGCCATGGGGCAGGAAGATGAAAAATATGTGGCCAGTCAACATTACATAAAAGTAGAACGGATGCCAAAGGGAAAATGCAAAAGCTTGCTCTCAGGAATAGAAAAACCTAACAGTTCAACCTAAAATTGTATTGAGCTTACTTATTGATAGTAAATGGATTGTTTTAGAGAGGGAAAATTAAGAATTTAGGGTAATTTTCTACCAAGTACTTCTTTCTTTCTTTTCTTTTTTCCAGAGGTCGTAAGAAGGAAAGAAAGGGTAAGGAATATTATTGTTATCTTACATATCTCAAGACTTTCTTTCTGTATTCCCATATCCCTGATAGCATGACCCAACTAAACCAAAAATTTAATCAATCAAATTATATATAAAGATACCTGAACTCTAGCAACAGCCTTCTCACTTTCTTTTTACCTCCATTCTTATTCCGCCGCCAGAGAGCTCCCAGAACAATCTAACCACAGTGAAATCTGATCATGTCACTCCCCAGTTTTCAAACCCTTCAAAGTCACAAGACTGCCTATATGATCAACCCAAACTGCGAAGCACAGTAAATAAAGTCCTACCACAATCAGAACACTCATTCTAATACTCTCTCTCCTCTTCCAACATCTAATATTGTATCTTGAAGTAATTCGTGGTCCCTTTAAATAAATGATTTTTTAAAATTATTACCTCAATAACATTGCTTTAAAAAGAGCCGAGAGCTCTGAGAAACTGCCAACCTGTGCAGCTGGGTCACATCTGCCCCAATCCATGAAGGCATAGCACCAACCTGCTGCCACAGCTGTAAGTATGTGCACAAAGGGCCCCGTGCCTTACACCAGTGCACATGAGGGTTACACCTCCCAGGCCGGTGGACCCACACAGCTACATCCTTCCTGGCTGCTGAGTATCCACATTCACAGGCATCAGCATAACATCTCCGACTTGTGCCTATATGTGCCTTGAAACAAATCACCACAGAGTGCCCCACCCTGTGCCGTACTCCCTGCTCTATGACCATCCTGCAAACACAAGGCCTTAGACTACTGAAAGAAACCAACCCTTAAAGTAAATCAAACAAGATATTTACATGCCATGAAGAAGACCATGAAGCATATCACAATGCAGACAGATATAGCCCTGCCTAATGACCAAATTAAAATACCAGAGGAGACACAGACGTTGGAACAACTAATCAAAGATGTTCATACAACTCTACTTAATAAAAATAAATGGAAAAAAAATAATAAATGGGATACCAAATGACATAAAGGAGATTAAGAAGACAGTAGAAAAGCACAAAGAGGAATCCAAAAGAACAAATAGAAAAATAGCAGATATCACAGAGATTAAAAACTCTGTTGACCAAATAAAAAACATACTAGAGGCACACAACACCAGATTTGAAGAGACAGAAGAAAGAATAAGTGATATAGAGGACAGGATAATTGACTTGGAAGACTCAAAACAGCAAACGGCAAAAAAGATGGAAAAAAATGAATTCGAACTCAGGGAAATGATAGACAAAACAAAGCGCACAAATATAAGAATCACTGGGGTCCCAGAAGAAGAGAGAAGTAAAGGGCTAGGAAGAGTAGCTGAGGATATAATGGGGGCAAACTTCCAACCCCCATAAAGGACATAAATATACAAGTCAAAGAAGCCCAAGGAACTCCAAACATATTGAATCCAGATAGGCCTTCCCCAAGGCAAATACTAATCAGTCTGTCAAATGTTGAAGAGAAGCAGAAAATTCTGAAAGTGGCAAGAGAAAAACAACCTACTACATAGATGGAAAAACAAATAAAACTGAGTTCAGACTACTCAACCAGCACCCTAATGCAAGAAGGCAGTGGTATGATACATTCAAAATCCTGAAAGAGAAAGACTTGCAACAAGAATTCTGTACACAGCCAAACTGTCCTTCAAATTGAGGGAGAGATTAAAGTTTTCACAAACAAAGAAGTCCTGAAAGAATTTGTCAACAAGAGACCAGCCCTACAAGAAATACTAAAAGGATTTCTGCCAGCTGAAACAAAAGACAGGAGAGAGAGGTCTGGAGGAGGACACAGAATTTAAAAGTACCACTAAGGATAATTTAAAGAATACAAAGAGAAAGAGGGAAAAGAATATATAGATCTGACACATAAAATAAAAAAGAGAAGATGGTGAAATCAAGAGACACATTTTCAGTAATAACTTTGAATGTTAATGGACTAAACTTACCAATTCAAAGATACAGATTAGCAGAAGGGATTAAGAAACATAATTCAATAAACTACCGGGTCAAGATGGCGGCTTAACAACGTGTGCATTTTAGTTCGTCCTTCAGAACAACTACTAAATAACCAGAAACAGTACAGAACAGCTCCTGGGGCCACGTCAGTGAACAGACACACAGTATACCCCAGTCTGGACCAGATGGACTGGCAGCGAGCACCCCTCAGAACCATGAGTTTCCAAAGCTGCGGCGGCCAGTGCCCCTCTTACACAGGCCGCTTCCCAGAGGGGAAAAGAAAGGACTTTACCAGCAGCAGGGACTGGGCACAATCAAACGCCAATTGTGGAACTAATTAATAAATTCTGACTACTAAAAATAGGCCCCCAGCTTAGGTGAACCTGATCAAAGTGGAGGTTGCTCATTTTTGCCCCAGCGCAAAGGGGGCAGGACTGACAGAAAAAGGGGGGGAAAAGAAGGAAACAGAGGTTTTTGTGGCTGTGTATCTACAAAGGCTTGACTGCCTCTGGATACAGTGGCAGGACTTTTCAGGCTGCAACTGCCCCAGACATAGGCAGAAGTGAGCTCTTTTGGGGGCTTGTCTGGAGCCTGTGCCTTCCCCAGGGGAAGGGTGAAGCCTAACTCAGGTGGAATCCCTCCCTCAAGGAGTTCAGACCCCAGGGTCTGGAAAAGTGAAGTGATTAAACCAGACTACAACCTCTCCTCTGTCTCCACCATGCCCCCAGCAGGGAGAGTCTGCCAAAGTTAAAAGTACCGCATCATCTTATGCTGGTGGGACCTGCAGTCAGACAAGTGCCACATACTGGGCAGGATAAGAAAAACAGAGTCCAGAGACTTCACAGGAAAGTCTTTCAACCTGCTGGGACTCACCCTCAAGGAAAAACGACGCAGTCACACAATGTGACTGTGTGATTGTGAAAACCTTGTGTCTGATGCTCCTTTTATCTACCTTGTCAACAGATGAGAGGAACATATGGAATAAAAATAAATAATAGGGGGAACAAATGTTAAAATAGATTTAGTTTGAAATGCTAGTGATCAATGAAAGGGATCAGTAAGGGGTATGGCATGTAAAATTTTTTTTTCTGTTTGTTATATTTTTCTGTTGTCTTTTTATTTCTTTTTCTGAATTGATGCTAATGTTCTGGGAAATGATCATGATGATGAATATGCAACTATGTGATGATATCGTGAATTGCTGAGTGTATGTGTTGGGAATGTTTATGTTTCTTGTAATTTTTTTAATTAATAAACAATTTAAAAAAGTAAAATAAAAATAATAAACTAAAAAAAAGTAAGAAAAAAAACAAGAAACATAATTCAGCTCTAAACTGCTTACAGCAGACTCATTTTAGACACAAGGATACAAATAGATTGAAAGTGAAAGGATGAAAAAGGATTTTTCATGCAAGTTGTAACCAAAAGAAAGTAGAGTGACTATTTTAGTATCAGACGGAATAGACTTTACATATAAAGACATTATAAGAGACAAAGAAGGACACTAGGTACTAATTAAAGGGTCAATTCACCAAGAAGATATAACAATCATGAATGTTTATGCTCCCAATCAAAGAGCTCCAAAGCACATGAGACAGACATTGGCAAAACTGAAGGGAGCAATAGATGTTTCAACAATAATCGTAAGAGACTTCAATACACCGCTCTCTTCTATACATAGAAAAAGCAGACAAAAGATCAACAAGGAAATAGAGAAGTTAAATAACTTGATAAATGAATTAGACCTAACAGACATAGATAGGTCACAGCACCCCAAAGCACAAGATATACATTCTTCTCTAGTACTCATGGAATATTCTCCAGGATAGATCATACGCTGGGGCACAAAATAGGTCTTTATAAATTTACAAACATTGAAATTATTCAAAGCACTTTCTCTGATCACAGTGGTATGAAGCTGGACCTCAATAACCACCAAAGAATGAGAACATTCATAAATATATGAGATTAAATACCACACTCTTAAACAACCAGTGGGTCAAAGAAGAAATTGCTAGAGAAATCTGCAGGTATTTGGAGATGAATGAAAATGAGAATACAACTTATCAGAAGTTATGGGGTGCAGCAAAGGGTGTGCTGAGAGGGAAATTTATTGCCCTAAATGCCTATAATAAAAAACAAGAAAGAGCAAAAATTGAGGACTAAACAACACACTTGGAGGAACTTGAGAAAGAATAGCAAACTAATCTCAAAGCAAATAGAAGAAGAGAAATAACAAACATTAAAGCAGAGATAAATGAATGGGAAAACAAAAGAATAGAAAGAATCAATAAAACCAAAAGTTGGTTCTTTGAGACAATCAAAAAAATTTCTGACAAATCAAAAAAGAGAGAGGATGCAAATAAACAAAATCAGAAATGAGAAGGGGTACATTACCACAGACCCTGAAGAAATAAAAGATATCATAAGAGGATACTATGAACAACTATATGCCAACAAACTAGATGACTTAGATTAAATGGACAAATTCCTGGAGATATACAAACAAGCTAAACTGACTCAGAAGAAATAGAAGATCTCAACAAACTAATCACAAGTAAAGAGATTCAATCAGTCATCAAAAATCTTCCTACAAAGAAAAGCCCAGGGCCAGATGGCTTCACAGGGGAATTTTATGAAACATTCCAAACAGAACTAACACCAATCCTGCTCAAACTTTTCCAAAAAACTGAGGAAAATGGAACTCTACCTAACTCATTTTATGACACTAATAACATTTTAATACCAAAACTGGGTGTTCTAGTTTGCTAGCTGCCGGATTGCAATATACGAGAAACGGAATGGCTTTTTAAAAGGGGAATTTAATAAGTTGCTAGTTTACAGTTCTAAGGCCAAGAAAATGTCCCAATTAAAACAAGTCTATAGAAATGTCCAATCAAAGGCATCCATCCAGGGAAAGATACCTTGGTTGAGGAAGATCGATGAAGTTCAGGGTTTCTCTCTCAAGTGAGAAGACACATGGCAAACACAGTCAGGGCTTCTCTTTCAGCTGGAAGGGAACATGGCGAACATGGCACCATCTGCTAGCCTTCTCTCCTGGTTTCTGGTTTCATGAAGCTCCCCGGGAGGCATTTTCCTCCTTCATCTCCAAAGGTCGCTGGCTGGTGGACTCACTGCTTCGTGGTGCTGCAGCATTCTCTGCTTTCTCTGAATCTCCCATTCTCCAAAATGTTACCTCTTTTATAGGACTCCAATAAACCAATCAAGAACCACCCAAATGGGTGGAGACATATCATCACCTAATCCAGTCTGACAACCACTCTTGACTAAATCACATCACCCAGGGAGATGATCTGATTACAGTTTCAAACATACAGTATTGAATAGGGATTATTCTGCATTTATGAAATGGGCTGTTGATTAAAACACAGCTTTTCTAGGGGGCATACATCCTTTCAAACCAGCACACCGGGTAAAGATGCTATAGGAAAGGAAAACTACAAACTAACGTCACTGATGAACACAGATGCAGAAATTCTCAATAAAATATTAGCAAATCAAATTCAACAACACCTTAAAAGAATTATACACCATGACCAAGTGGGGTTTATACCAGGAATGCAAGGTTGATTCAACTCAAGAAAAACAATTAATGTAATACAGTGCATTAACAAAACAAAAGGGAAAAATCACATGATCATCCTGATTGATGCTGAAAAAGCATTTGACAAAACTCAGCATCCTTTTCTGATAAAAACACTCCAAAAGACAGGAATCAAAGGTAACTCCCTCAATATGACAAAGGGAATATATGAAAAACTGATAGCCAGCATCGTACTCAATGGAGAGAGACTAAAAGCTTTCCGCCTAACATCAGGAACAAGACAAGGATGCCCATTGTCACCACTGTTATTCAACATTGTGCTAGAAGTTCTAGCCAGAGCAATCAGGCAGGACAAAGAAATAAAAGGCATCCAAATTGGAAAGGAAGAAGTAAAACTTTCATTATTTGCAGATGATATGAAACTATACTTGGGAGATCCTGAGAAATATACAGCAAAGTTACTTGAGCTAATAAATTCAGCAATGTGGTGGGATATAAAATTAATCTGCAAAAATCAGTAACATTTCTATACACAAGCAATGACCTAGCTGAGACGTCAGTTAAGGAAAAAATTTCATTCAAAATAGCAACTAAAAGAATCAAGTACTTAGGAATGAACTTAACTAGGGACGTAAAGGACTTGTACACAGAAAACTACATAACACTGCTAAAAGAAATCAAAAGAGATCTAAATAGGCAGAAAGACATTCCCTGCTCATGGACAGGAAGGCTAAATATAATTAAAATGTCAATTCTCCCCAAATTGATCTGCAGATTCAATCAAAATTTCAACAACCTACATTGAAGATTTGGAAAAGCTAATTACCAAATTCATCTGGAAGGGAAAGAGACCTCAAATAGCTAAAAGTATCTTTAAAAAGAAGAACAAAGTGGGAGGATTAATACTTTCTGATTTTAAAACCTATTATAAAGCCACAGTGGTCAAAACAGCATGGTACTGGCACAAAGACAGAAGCACCGACCAATGGAATCGAATCGAGAGTGAAGAAATAGACCACCAAATCTATGGTCAACTGATTTTTTGACAAGGCCCAAATCCTTTAAACTGGGACAAAATAGTCTTTCCAACGATTAGGCATGAATGAACTGGATATCAATAGCCAAAAGAATGAAAGAGGATCCTTATCTTATTACACATCCTATACAAAAATTTACTCAAAGTGGATCAAACATCTAAATATAAGAACTAGCACCATAAAGCTCCTAGAAGAAAATGGAGGGAAACATCTTCTGGACCTAGTGATAGGAGGTAGCTTCCTAAACTTTATACCCAACACACAAGCAACAAAAGAAAAAATAGATAAACGGGAACTCCTCAAAATCAAATGCTTCTGCACCTTAAAAGTGTTTGTCAAAAAGGTAAAGAGGCAGCTAACTCAATAGGAGAAAATATTTGGAAATCACATATCAGACAAAGGTTTGATTTCCTATATATACAAAGAAATCATACAATTCAACAACAAGAGAATAACACACCCCAATTATAAAATCGGCTAAAGATATGAATAGGCATTTTTCTGAAGAACAAATACAGATGGCACAAAAGCACATGAAGAGATGCTCATTTTCACTGGTTATACAGGAAAAGCAGATCAAGACTATAATGAGATACCTCCTCATATCTAGAAGAATGGCTGCCATTAAACAAACAGGAAACTAAATGTTGGAGAGTATATGGAAAAACTGGGAAACTTATGCACTGCTAGTGGGAATGTATAACAGTGCAGCCACTATGGAAGACTATTTGGCGGTTCCTTAGGAAACTAAATATGGAGTTGCCATATGACCTAGCAATGGCATTACTTCGTATACACCCAGAAAACCTGAACGCAATGACACAAACAAACATTTGCACACTGATGTTCATAGCAGCATTATTCACAATCGCTGAAAGAAGGAAACAAACCAAATGCCCATCAACAGACGAGTGGATCAACAAAATGTGGTATATACATACGATGTAATATTATGCAGCAGTAAGACAAAATGACGTCCTGAAGCACATGACAAGATGGATGAGCTTTAAGGACATAATGCTGGGTGAAGTTAGCCAGACACAAAAGGATAGATACTGTATGATTCCAGTTTGATGACCAGCATAAATATATAATCAGAGGCTTACCATACAGAAAATAGGGGACTTAGAGATACATAGAAACTAGAGATGGCTGAACCATTAGCTAACGAGGTTGAAGTCCAATGTAAGGGGAGTGAAGGTGGTTCCCTTGTGGGTCTATAAGTAATATTACCATACTGAAGATGAACAAGATTGAAATGGGTTGTACAGACCTACGTGTCCCACTGATTTTTTCAATCATAACACTAGAAATATGAATTAATTCTCACAAGAATTACTTCAACGATATTATTCCTATATAAAGCATGTTTAAGTCCAGGGTACAGGGGGAAAACTGCTATTGCATGCTATGAGTTATGTTCAAAATCAGCACTACCACAGCAACAGAAGAGGCAAATAATGGGTGAGGGACAAGAGTTAAGAGGTAGTTTAGATTTCCTATTTGGTGAGGGTGTGTTTATTGGTTTTCTGTTTGTTTGAGAATTCTAAAAGCTGCAAGTGAAAAGAAATGTGTCATGTTCCCAGGGGTGTAAATCTCCCTGGCAACGTGGGACATGACTCCTGGGATAAGCCAAGACTCAGCATTATGGAACTGAGAAAGCCTTCTGGACCAAAAGGGGGAAGAGAGAAATAAGACAAAATAAAGTTTGTTTGTTGTTATATATATTTTTTAATTTAAAAATTAATAATAAAAAAATTTATAAATTAATAATAAAAAAAATCTCTGTTTGAGAAATTTCAAACAGAGTCAAAAGGTTAACCTGGAGGTTATTCTTATGCATTATTTAGATATCCCTTTTTAGTTTATGGATAGTATCGGAGTGGCTGGAGGGAAGTACCTGAAATTGGAGAGCTGTGTTCCAGTAGTCTTATTTCTTGAAGATATCTGTATAATGATACAGCTTTTACAATGTGAATGTGTGATTGTGAAACTCTTGTGTCTGATGCTCTATCTATGGTACGGACAAGTAAAAAAATAAAGATAAAAAAATAAATAACTAAGTAATGGGATGGGGGAGTGGATAAGGGGTTAAAAAAAATTAAATTTTTTTTTGAATACTAGTACTCAATGAGAGGGAGGGACAAGGGGTATGGAATGTATGGGTTTTTAAATTTTTATTTCCTTTTCTGGAGTGATGTAAATGTTCTAAAAATGATGTGGTAAATATACAACTATGTGATGATAAAAAAAATTGAATGTGGTGATGAACTATGTGATGATACTGTGAGCCATCAATTGTATACTTTGGTTGGAATGCATGCTGTGTGAATATATCACAATAAAACTGCATTGAAAGAAAAGAAAAGAAAAGCAATGTATCATATACTAGGAAGCCCCAATAAGACTATGTGCCAATTTCTCATCAGAAACCATGCTGGAAAGAAGTTAAGTGAGATGACATTTAAAGTGCTGAAAAAAAAAAAACAAAAAAAACTGCCAACCAGATCTATACCAAGTAACACTGTCTTTCAAAGGTAAGGGAGAAATTAAGGTATTTCCAGATAAAAGCTGAGGGAGTTCATCCACCACCACTAGACCCACCCTACAGACAATGATAAGGCGTGTTCTACAGCATGAAATGAAAAGGCACTACACAGTTTCAAATAAGCATACAGAAACAAAGAACTCCTGTAAAGGTAACCACATGGGTAATTATAAATGCTAGCAGTATACTATTCTATCTTTGGTATGTAACTCTACTTTTTACTTCTTTCAGGTTCTAAAAATGCAAATACATGGAGAGTGATGAAAAATTTATGGTTCTGAACACACAGTATATAAAGATATTATTTTTAACAAGTACAACAAAAAGGTGGGTGGACTGAAGGGCACAGGAACAATGTTTATATATGCTATTGAAGTTTGGAATCAAATAAAAAATGATTGTTATAGATTTGGGATGTTAAATTTTAGTTCCTTCCTTCATGGAAGGAATCCAAGAAGGCTGATTAGGGAAAGAAAGGCTAGGCTCACTTCTCTCCCAGAAAAACAACTAGGGTTCAGTCAGAAACTATTCAAAACAACAATTCTGGGGCTCTAGAGGTGGTCGGAGTGCTGAGCAATACCTAGGAAAGTGAGATTATGAGTAAACCCCTCAGCCCCAGCACCATATACTCATCCCTCCACTTTGGGGGCAGAAAGCTTCCAAGAGTTCCTGGTGGATAGGAGGTTGCAGACTGAAAGGGCTGCAGAGGTCCATTCCCCCAAGAACAGGGCGGGACATTGTTCAGCACTGGTCCAGCTTTTGGCCGGCAAATTTGGACTGCTGGGATCCGCAATTTCAACCAGCCAAGACCCGTGCTGCTATGCCACTGTCTGGGAGGGGCAGGGAGCTAAGAAAAGCCTGCCTTCTGAGGACTGAGGGGAATAGGTTGACAAAGAATGCCGTCAGCTAGCAGGTGAGGAAAGCACACTTCCGGGTGAATAGGGCCATCTGCTGGGCAAGCCAGTAAAGCACACTCTTGGAGAGTGGTATTAAAGGCTTCCTGATGTCTTTACCTAACCCTCTCTCTGGGGTTGTGTGGAACTGGTATGCACCCTCTTCATAGATATCTGGCCCAGTCCTGGTTGAACAATACTGATAAAACAAAAGTGTCAAAAAAGAGCATTAGGGAAGGCAACCGTGGCTCAGTGGCAGAGTTCTCACCTGCCATGCCAGAGACCTGGGTTCGTTTCCCGGTGCCTGCCCATATTAAAAAAAAAGAGCATTATACTGTGGAAGACATTGTGGCGGTTCCTCAGAAAACTAAATACTGAGTTGCCCTATGACCTAACATTTCCACTACTCACTATATACCCAGAAGTTCTGAAAACAGTGACATGAACTGACATTTGCACACCAATGTTCATGGCAGCAATATTCACAACTGCCAAAAGATGGAAACAATCCAGGTCTCAATCAATAGGATAAATGGATAAATACAATATAATGCATACATATGATAGAATATTATGCAGCAGTAAGAAGAAATGAGGTCCTAAAGCATGTGACAACATGAATGAACCTTGATGACATAATGCTGAGTGAAATAAGCCAGACATAAAATGACAGATATTATATGATTTCACTAATACGAACTAACTAGAACATGTAAACTCAGAGTCTTAAAATGTAAAATATAGGGTACCTACAGAAGGGGGAGCGGTTTCCTAATATGTTCAGAATTATTAACAAGGTTGAACTTAAATGTCTGGGAATGGACAGAGGTGATGGTATCTCGTTATTGGGATTATAAGTAATAGAGATGTACTGTAGGTAAATTTGATTGAAAGTGATTGTTAAAAGTCATGTATAAATGTAAGTTTTTGCATGAACAGCTACAAATGTAAAAAAAGTAGAGGGATAGATGGTGAAAAACATAGCTATTGCAAACTATGAACTATAGTTAACAGTACTATTTTAATATTCTTCCATCAATAACAACAAATTTACTACACCAATACAATGGGATAAGGGGTATGGGAGGAGTTGGGTTTTATTTTTTACTCTGATTTCTGTTCTGAAGTAATGAAAATGTCCTAAAATTAATCATGGGGATGTACGCACAACTATGTGATGATAATGTGAGCCAGTGATTGTATACTTTGGATGGTTTGTGTGGTATGTGAATTTATCTCAATAAAATTGGAGATTAAAGAGCATTAATACAAAGCCAATCAACAACATAGTCTTTGACAAGAAAGAGATGCAGCATTCAGAGTAAACTCATCAAGATAATCCCATGACAGATATCAACAAAAAATCATGAGCCACACCACAAAACAGAAAGATATGGCCCAGCCAAAGGCGCAAATAAAAAAGTAAGACAAAATGCAGAATTTGGAGCAACTAATCAAAGAGCTTCAAACAAATCTCCTAAAATAATTCAAACAAGATGGCTAAAGAGATAAAGGATATTAAGAGATGGTGAGCATATAGAAGAATTTGAAACCATGCAAAGAAAAATAACAGATTTTATGGGAATAGAAGGCACAATAGATGAAATTTAAAATACTAGAGGCAAATGCTAGAGTGAACAATGAATGTGATTAAATGTATAGATATAAGAATGCTTTTACATGAGGGAGAACAAATGAATGTCAACAGTGCAAGGTATTAAAATGGAAGGGTATACAGAAAAAAATACAATCAATACCAACTAGGGTCTATAGTTAACAGAAACACTGTATTATTCTTCCATTAAATCTAACAAAGTCAATATACTAAAGCTAAATATCAACAAGAGGCGGTATAAAGGACAGGTATGGGATTCTTGGTGTGGTGCTGTTTCTCCTTTTTATTTATTTTTATTTTTTATTCTTTTTTTCCTCTTCTTTCTTTACTGAAATAATGGAAATGTCCTATGTAGATTGTGGTGGTGAATGCATAACTATGTGATCATACCAGGAACCACTGATTATTTATTAGGCTTGAGTGTATGGTGTGTTAATAAAAACTGTTTTAAAAAATAATAGATGCAACAACAGCAGTTCTGATGAGACAAAAGAAAGGTTCAGTGAACTAGAAGAAAAAGTATGTGAATTTGAATACACAAAAGAATGAGAACAATTGAATATGGTCTCAGAGAATGACTGACAACACAAAGTGCACAAACATTCATGTCATGGGTGTCCCAGAAGGGGAAGAGGAAGGAAAAGTGGCAGAAGGAATATTTGAGGAAATAATAGCCAAAAAGTCCCCAAGTTTTATAAAACATGGATATCCATGTCAAGAAATGCAATATACTTCAAACCAAATAAATTCAAATATACCTACTTTAAGACACATATTAATCAGAATGTCAAATGCCAAAGTCAAAGAGAGAATTCTGAAAGCAGCAAGAGAAAAGTGATTCATTACATACAATGTGTTTTAGTTTGCTAATGCTGTCAGAATGCTTTTATAAAGGGAATTTATTAAGTTAGAAGTTCACCGTTCTAAGCCTCCAAAAATGTCCAAACTAAGGCATTCAGAGAAAGATACCTTGACTCTGAAGAAAGGTAATATCTTTCACATGCGCAGGCCTGTGGCTGGTATCTACTGGTCCTTGTTCCCAGTTCCATTGCTTCCAATGACTTGTTCTCTAATCATCTATAGGTCCTGACTTAGCTGCTCTAAGGGCAAAACTCTGGGTTTCATCTCTTAGCTTATCATCTCATGGGAGGGCAAATGGCAATGTCTGCAGGGCTGTTGTTTCTGCCTAGCTTCTGTTGGCTCTCTCAGCTCCTGGTATCTCCTGGGGCTTCTGCATTTCCAAACATCTGTGTCTAAGCCTTCTCCTAAATGTTTCCTTGTGTCAACTCTTTTAAGGACTCCTTGAATGGGCAGGGTCACATCTTCATCTAATAAAAAAGTCACCGCCACAATTGGGTGTGTCACATCACCATGGAAGCAACCTAATCGAAAGGTCCCACCATAAACTATTAAATCAGGAACAGATGAACAAGGCTTTTCTGGGGTACGTAACAGCTTCAAACCAGCACACAAAGGATGCTCAATAAGACTAAGTTCCAATTTCTCATCAGAAACCTTGGAGACAAGAAGGCAGTGTATGTTATATTTAAGAGAAAGAGATGCTATGTATGTTAAGTATGTTATATTTAAGAGAAAGAGAAAAACGGCCAGCCAAGAATTCTCTATCTGGTAAGACCATCCTTCAAAAATAGGGAGAGTTTAAGATAGTCACAGAGAAGCAGAAGATGACAAAGATTGTTAACAATAAATCTACCCTATAATAATTAGTAAAGGGAGTTTTGCAAGCTGAAAGGAAAAGACAGGAGAGAGAGCCTTGGAGGAGAGCGCAGAGATGAAGAGTATCAGTAAAGATATATAAAAGAGTAAAAGAAAAAAATAAGATATGACATATAAAAGCTAAAGGATAAAATGGCTGAATTAAATACTGTTTTTACAGTAATAATATTCAGTCTTAATGGATTAAACTCCCCAATCAAAAGCTACAGATTGGTAGAATGGATAAAAAAATATGAGCCATCTATAGGGCTAAAGAGACTCACTGTAGACACAAGGACACCAATAAGTTAAAAGTGAAAGGCTGGAAAAAAGATATTCCATGAAAACAGTATCTGAAAGAAAGCTGAGGTTGCTATACTAATATCGGACAAAACAGACTTTAAATGCAGAGCTGTTATGAGAGACAAAGAATATCTTATATATTAACAAAAAGGACAATCTACCAAGAAGAAATAAGAATCACAAATCTATGTGTGCCAAACCAGGTTGCCTGAAAATACATAAGGTAACAATGGCAACACTGAAGGGAGAAATAGATTTCTCTACAATAATAGTGGGAGACTTCAATAAACCACTCACATCAATAGACAGAACATCTAAACAGATGTTCAGTAAGAAAACACAGAACTTGAATAATCAGATAAATGAACTAGACCTAACAGACATACACACAACAATGAACCACAAACAGTAAGATAAATATTCTTCTTAAGTGGTTATGGATCATTCTCCAGGATAACGATATTTGGAGTCTGTGGTAGTTAGGTTCAGGTGTCAACTTGGCCAGGTGAAGGTGTCTAGTTTTGTTGCTTGGACATGAGCCATTGGCATGTGAAACCCATCTATCACTGATTGATTGCATCTACGGTCAGCTGGGGGAGTGCCTCCTGCAATGAGTGATTTTTATTTTAATTAGCTGGAAGCTTAAATGAGAGAACTCAAAGCAGCACAGCCCAAGCAGCTCAGCTTACCTCATTCCAGCACTCACAGCTCAGCCCAGACCTTTGGAGATACATAAAGGAATCACCTTGGAGAAAGCTGTGGGAACCCAGAAGCCAGAAGAGAAGGCCAGCAGAAATCGCCCTGTGTCTTCCCATGTAAAAGAGAACCTCAGGTGAAATTTAGCTGCCTTTCCTCTGAAGAACTGTAAGTTTTTAACTAAATAAATCCCCCTTTATTAAAAACCAGTCCATCTATGGGTGTTGCATTCTGGCAACATCTTAGCAAACTAAAACAGGTTCACAAAACATATCTCAATAAATTTAAAAAGACTGAATTTTAAAAAATTATTCAAAGCACTTTCTCTGATCATGAGAGAATAATAAAAATCAATAGCAGCAGAATGGAAAATGTACAAATTTATGGGGGTAAAACAACATACTCAAACAATCAGTGGGTCAAAAGACAAACCGCAAGAGAAATCAGCAAATATATAGACAGATGAAAATGAGACACAATATATCAAAAATTATAGGATGCAGCAAAGGCAGTACTGAGAGAGAGATTTATAGCCCTAAATGCCTACATTAAAAAGGAAGAGAGCACTAAAATCAAAATCTAACTGCACGCCTGAAGGAACTAGGAGGCAGGGGCAATGGGGAATTATGAGTGTAGGGTTTCTGTTTAGGATAAAGTGAAATTTACAGTAGTGGACACTGGTGAGGATACTGCAGTATTGTGAATATGGGATTAATTCCACTGAATGATAAGCTTTGGAGGGGCTGAGATGGGAAGTTTATTATGTATATATGCTTCAACAACTACAAAAAAAAAGAGAGAGAAACTAAAATGATAATGACAATTAAATGCAATTCATGATATTGGATGGAATCTAAAAATGGAGGTGAAAAGACTCAAAAGGACATTATTGAGACATAAGAAAGATTTTAAATACAGAATATAAACTTCACATCAACATTAAATTTCTTGAACTTGATAACTACACTTAAGGTGATTACTTAAGGAAATATCTTGTTCATAGGAAATGTACGTGGAACTATTATGTGTTCGAAGAGTATGCCATGTGCAATATGCTCTCAAATGTTCATAAAATAGATAGATAAATGGATGGAAGGATGACACAGAATGATACAGCAAAGGTGGCAAAAGGCTAAAATTCGTGGATTTGGGTATCTGGAGTGTTCTAGTTTGCAGAAGACACACCTTCTAGCCGACTGCAGATGTAAATCAGCAACAGATGAGGTTCACGTACTGTTGGCTCATGCCTGCAGCAACAAAACTATTTACGCTCACCTCGACAAGTTGACAACTGACTACCACATGGAGGGATGGAGGGACGTTGGTGTTCTCTGCATGGGGGGGAGCGGGATTGTATTATTTTTGTAATCGTCCTGTAAGTTTGAAATTATTACAAAATAAAAAGTTTTTTTAAGGCAAATATATAATCAATGTCTTGAAAAAGTTCTCTTAGAAAAAAAAGAGCACAGAGTTTTTTGTTTTTTGTTTTTGTATCTATATTACAATCTTAATCTAGATTAATTAAAAACTATATTGCAGGGCAGTGCAATGGTGGCTCAGTGGCAGAGTTCTCACCTGCCACACAAGAGACCCAGGCTCGATTCCCGTGCCTTCCCATGCAAAAAAACAAAAATAAAGCAAAACAAAAAAACTATATTGTACAATTAAAAGGAAACAGCTTCAGGGCTCATCCGCCATAGAAGCTTTGAAAAACCAGCAACTACTGGCAAAAACATCTTTCTCAAAGTTCAAAAAAAATAGTTATAGGATTGCAGTAATGGGGAGCTCTGAATCAAGAAAAAGGCAACTCACCCACCACAGCAGCCACTGCTGGTGAGCTCAGGTTCTGTCTGTACTGCGGCAGGGAGGCCGCATGGGCCCAGAGAGCAGAACCAATACTAGATCTGGAGGTGGGGCCCGAGTGCTCTCTGAGGAATGAGCAATTGGAATTCAGGCTCAGGCAGTGGCCATTCTTCACTTCAGAAGCACTCTCACATCATCAAAAATGTCCAGGTTCTCTACAGTGAACAGTCTCCTCTAAACCATTACCTCATCCTAAACCTGACTCGGAATGGGATCTAACTACTGTCGGATGCTTTCAATCAGAGACATAAGGTGACTGAAGTGTATGACTTGATTAAAATACTGTGGAGTACATTTCAATTCTCAGGCCATAGTTCCCACCATTGAGCAGACTGACCAGTCTTTCGGCACTACCCATCCTGGAGTGTACAACTCTGCTGAGCAGCAATTCCATCTCAATTTCAGAGGACTGTCTTTTTCTTTTCAGTTATGACTCATGAATTGAGACTCCTAAGTACAAGCCCAATTTAGCCCATGGCCTAGCTTCTCTCCAGATACCCCACAGAGTGACTGTGAAGTGAATGCTTATCTACAGCAGAAACAACCTGCAGGATACCAAGTCTCCATGATGCCCAAGTTGTTTCCTGGGCAATGTATATGTGGAGAGTGTAGATGTTCTTTGAGATGGAACAGGACCCTCAGGTTTACAACTTCATGTACTTGCCACAGACTGCAGACCCAGCCTATCAGCAGATGCCAAGATGACGGTATTTGAACGTTTGGTGTATTTTGGTGATTCCTGCCAAGATGTCCTTGGCATGCTCTCCACAAAAAGCCTTCTATAAATCAGAAGACAAGATGAAAATTCATTCTCCTTCCCCTCATAAGCAAATCCTATCTAAGTACACTGAATACTGATTTAACTACCTCTTGAGATAAACATTCTCTTTGATACAAATACACACAAAGTGAAGAAGTTTATCCTACACACCTGTTACCCAGGACATTATAATTTTAACATTTATCACACTATGAGTCCAAGATCTCACTAGCATAAGACAGAAAAATGCGATCATCCGTCAGAAACATGCCCAACCTACAGCAAGTAGCACAACATCCAGGAGCTCCTGAGCTACCCTGTGGAGAAGCCCACTGCTCTACACAGGTCATTGTCCCCAGGCAACAACACATTCGGCTCTGCATTCTGCTCTGAGTTTCAATGGATGATCTCGAGATCATGTGGAACAACCACATTACCTAAGTGACCCTGTATGGTCCATCTAAGTGACCCTGTATGGTCCATCTAGGCCTGATGCCCACCTGAGAAGAGCAGAGCTCCCCTAGGGACATCACCACTCATGCCCCTCTGCCCCAGGGAACTTGTGCATCTTATCCTGCTAAGTGGGCTTTGGTGTACCACTCTGCAGGTTTTCCTGGACACCTCGCCAGTGTTGAAGGGCTACTGTGATGCTCTGAAGTGAGGCTCAGGTTAGGTGCTCTACCATGAGGTGAGGGGCCCAGATATTCCTGTCTTCAGCTGGCCATCACAAGACTAGTAAGAGAAACAAAAACTCTGAGCCTTGATACCTGGACCCAGGAGGTACTGACTAACACATAAAGAGGCAGGATCTTGTCTCCTTGATGGCAACCATATCCCCCACATAATGGAAACACTTGAGGTTCTTTCTGTGGCTGAGGACACAGACACCCAGGTGAGGACAAGGAGTCCTGCCTTTGGTCCCATGTTGCCACATGATTTAAGCAAATAGGTAGTATATCCACCATACTTGGTTGTGACATTTGTACTATATCCACTTTAGTTACTGTGTCCATGTGACTCACCTGCCTTTCCTATTCAGACATATGCCCAGGCCTGGTTCTCATTCCTTTTGGAGTCTGCCTTCAGGGTCACCTATGCCCCCATTCTGCCCTAACCTGACAAGGGGAATCCATGTTCCACCCTGTTTGCCTTTTTTTTTTTTTTAACAATTTAATGCCAAAGTTTTAGCCAAAGACATCCTCCCTTTGTTGTGTTTCAGCATTCTTTTCTGCTCTGCAGGCTGGCTCCCTGCCCCAACCCTGGGCCAAGGTACTTGGCCAGGCCCATTCATGGCTCAAGACCTTTGGTGACTCAACGAGGGCTGGGCTGCTAAGGAAAGTAGCACATATGTTTAACAACTTTAATCCTTTTGAAAAAGAACTGAAGTGAGAAACGTGTAATATCCCATTTTTAATATTGGCTAATATACTACGATTTTTTCAATTATGTATACAGATTTTTATAAATATGACTCTTTGGTAATTAACTCATGTACAGCTTCATCATGTATAGTTTAATGATGAATGCATAGGGGACCTGCCCCAGGCTCCTGTGTGTTTCCCAGGAAAACAGCCAGGCTTATGTGACACTCCCATGACTTTGTGACTGACTGGTATCTCCCCATGTAGACCAGGGCCTGGCCAGAGAACCCCCACACACACCCATTCATTGTCAGGGGCAGCCATGACTCCTCCCCATCAACCTTCCTTATCCTCTGCTTGTTCCACCCTCACCCCAAATAAAGCACCTATGTACAGTTGCTGGGATGTCTGCACATCTAAAAAGAAAAAAAAGGCAACTCAAAAGCAGGAGGCTCTCTCCTGTGCCCTGGCTGGCCCTTCCCCCAGCTCTGGCTAAGCACAGAGCAGACCTGCACTCCCCGCCTGGGTTCATGGTCCCAGTTTCAAAGGGAGGAGAGTAACATTCATGTACATACTAGGAGGATGTATGCCTGGTCCAGGCTGTCTTTTTGCAACCTAAGGGACCAAAGCAAGACATTCATCACAAGTCTGCTACCAGAACTTGTTCACAGAGTTCTCCTACAGAAAGCTGTGGGAGAGCAGTCAAGTCATGGCTACTTCAGACAAGGGATTGCTGGCAGTAGGGCATTTACTGCAATGCCCGGACCATGAAGAAAGTGGTTCATAGGGAAGAGGGGACATTCACATCTACGCAAAAAGCAGAATTCCTAGGGTTACATATGCATGCCCAAGACAAAACACACACATAAAAAGAATCTGAAAGGCCGCTATGCTTTGGCCTGGAGTTATTTTCTAAACTCATAGTATGGATAAACTCTGAAGACATGCACACACACAGGTCAACCTGCAAAGACTGGGAAAGTTGTTTTCTTTTTTTTTTTCCAAATGGTTATTTTATCAGATTGTTTGAATATTAAATTTATCCTTGTTCACAATCCAAAATAGTTACCTGAAATTTGCTGCTTTGCTTATATGTATGTATATTTTCTTTTATTGTGTATTTGTTTCCTAAACTCTTTGGCACAATTTTCTGGGGGCACTCGGACTGCCACGCATGATACAAGTCAGGAGAGAGATTTTCTTTCGTGCTGCCAATTCTGAGCATTAAAAATTTGCTATGTTTGGGTTGTGGCTTTTGTTTTTTACATCTGCATTCTTTATTTATAACAATTGTATTTTTCTTTTTTATATCCTCTAACTCCGCTTTTCTTTTTCTCCCCCCCCCATTCTACATTCACAGTGAAAACTGTTTTCTTTTCTTTTTTTTTTAATCTTTTTTGCCTTGTTGTTGTTGTTGTTAGCTCCTAGAATTCAAGAAAAGCTCTGTTATAATACTATCTGGATACACAGAGCTCTCTCATCTTTCAGGGTTAGGGTAAAAAGGCCTAAAAAATTTCATTGTTAGGGTTAGAATTTCCCTTATATTTCAAATTTCATATGGGCTAAATTTGTGTTTAACAATCCATAATACTTACCAAACTTCTAGGTAGGAGATAATAAAACAGTCACCTCCCCAACCCCCTATATGATGACTACATATTTTGATATCTCAGAGCTAGTGTTAGAAGATCTAAATAAGTTCTTTTTTTTTCTGTATCCAGGATTATTTTACATTAGCAATTATAACAAATTTTGCATTAATTTTGGATTTCAGATAGCTGCTGAACATTATAATTATGCAAATACTATAGAATTCCCAAATACATAGAGGCTAGTCTAATCTCAATTGGAGGCAATTTCAGGTACTTCAAACAATGATGTTTTATTTCATAACCTAGAAACAATAGGAGTCCTGAAAATAATGGACTTATGCTTACTGCCTAGGACAGAGGTGAAATATATGTGCCCACTAGTATCAGACTCCAAAGAACAACTGGATCAAGGAAACAAGATACAGGAAGAACCAGGTTGGCTGCCCTTTTACCTAGGAATGCTACTCAGCCAAGTATGACTACAGACTTTCTCAGAAAGACACAGAGGCTTTGGTAACAAATTCCGGCCATGTAAAATATCAAGGTACAGTAAAATACTTTAAAATAAGCAAAAAAAAAAAAAGGCCCTCACTGAAAGAGTTATACTGTGAGAACTCTGTTTTATAAAAATTCAGGTTTGCCAAGGCCATGTGACAAAAGAAGACAACACATTAACTGTTTGTATATAAAATACTACATAGTATTTATTACAATCTAAGCAAAACTAAGTATAACTTTGGATAAACACAGAATTTGAGCCTTTAAAAATAAATCTGCTTGCTTAATAAAATTGAATTCAGCTATTTTGATCTAAGTTGTTCATAAGCCTTTCAATTTCATAGTTTTTAACTTATATGATTAACACCCAAAACAATTTTATGAAATACTTATCTGCAGACCTTGCTACACAAATCCAAAGAAAAGATGAAGGGCACATGACACTTTAAGGAAAGAAAACTCACAACACTAAGCACCCAAGGATTGAAAAGAAAATACGAAATCTGTTCTGGTGACGGGGGACTACCTGCTGACTCACAGATCTACCTGAACATTTCTGCAACACTCTCCTAATAACCTCAGAAACATGTCTGGCAGAAAGATGTCTGCACTTTAACTCAAAGAAGTCTTTATGAAGCAGATGTTTTTAAGAAGGGGGTTGAGGGGAGGGCCTATCCCTTATAGTAGCTACCAGTCTTGATGTTTTATGTTGTCCCAAAACCATGACCAATCAGCCAAAGATTCTAGCATTTTTTTCTCCCTAACCAACTCTTCTGGTTTTTAGGAGCTATTTGACAAAATGAAGTCCAGTCTACTGATCAAGTGTGCGCTTAGTTTGATGTTCCTAAGAAGGACAATCATATTACTGAGAAAGGTCTCCAATAAAATTAAGCATCCAAGTCTTAACAACAAAAGATTTGCATTGGATCTAGGATAGGAAAAACGAAGCCAAAAGATCGGCTATACAGTTATTCTATAATATATAGGAAAAAATGTATATAATATATAGAAAATACTTCTTACATTAAGAGTGGATTTTTTTAAAAGTACTGGGTTAAAGTAATTTTCAAATAAATTTGAAACCAGGGGAAGTGAAAATGATGAGCTGTAGCATAATCTAAAAAAAAAAAAGCACACACACAGAAATGGCCAGCTTCTGTGTGAAAGACTTGCAGACTTTAAATATACTGTAGAACAGTACCTTGTTCAACTTCTCAGAATCAGGTGCAATCAGACACCAAGAGAGAACAGTAAGTAGAACTACGGTTATTGTCAAGTCTAATTAGTTAGTCTTAAATCCCAGCATGCAAATGCCAAATATTTCATTTCTTTACAGCCACTCTTCCAATGAAAGCATCTACCCCGTAGGTAATTATGCAAAATGCATTTGTATTTTTCAAAGTTTCATCTACTTGCCTCTAAGTTCATATTACACTTAATTTACATCATAAAGCTTATACTGTAAGCTTCTAGAAGTAGAAACATGAGTTAATAACAGCTTAAATAAGCAAATCTGAAAAAAAAGTTTCTAATATTAGAACTGTATCTGATAAACAGTAGATATTCAGTAAATATTTGCTGATGAAAAAAAGAATGAATTTCTGTAAAGAATACCACTTATCTTTCATAAAAATGCTAGTATTAAAGGGGATCTAAAACCCCCACCTTTCCCTAAAAAGCTAATTAGCAGGCAATTCCATAAATACAATGTGATGATCAGATATCTTTGCTTCTCTCTTTACCCACACCCATACACACACCCATTTGATACCAAAGCCAGATAGGGTACTGTTTCCTCCAAGTTGTTTCCACTTTCCCTGACTTTCTAATTTGAATAAAAACCCCTAAGCAGCATTTACAATTTTATACCCATAAAAATTACCTCAGTAAATGCCCAAACAGCCAGGTGCCTTTCTAATGACTTCCTCAAGACAGAGACTTTTCTAACATTTCTGGTGCTTTCTGTCTCCTGCAATGGCTAAAACCAGTCCCTGTAATTTATCCATATTTCAGGATCAGACCATAGAGAGACAAGTTTCTTTTAAAATTAATGACTCTTAATTATGAGGCATACATAAATGTGTGAAAGTTCGGGGTTAAGACATTTCTGACTTATCTTCCACTGCATCCTACAAGAATCCTGCTAGATACTGTTTTCACCTAGACACTGTAGTCGAAAAATAGGCAAGCATCCAATAAACACATGAAAACTGACGCTATTAATTTAAAGAAATAAACTAACCAATGGTGATCAGTCACGTTTGACTATAAGAATCATATTCATTTTTGAGCATTTATTTCCTTAATCAAAGGTCTAGAAGTTTTTAAAATGTCTGAATGAGGGCAGGCCACGGTGGCTCAGCAGGCAGAGTTCTGGCCTGCCATACCAGAGATGTGGGTTTGGTTCCTGGGGTCTGCCCATGCAACAACAACAACAAATGTCTGAATGGTATATATAAATGCTAAGAACTTAAGGTGCAAATGGTATTGCAATGGCAGAATATAAACAAAGAGAACATATGTCTAAACAAAGATGGATGGAGTACACAGAAAAAATAGGAACAAATGGACCCAAGAAGACTATTCAAATAGGAGTTTTAGATACAAATAATCCACGAGTCAGTCAACTTGGAAACAAGACATGGGAAATGTCAACACTGGGGACTGCTGACCACAGAGACCACATAGAGATTCTTTTCAGAGTACAGATGCTTCATATTCCACTTGGCATGGAAACACCTTCCACTTTCAAAAGAAAACCATTTCTGGACATTTAACTTTTTCAGCAAACATTCATAAATCACAGAGACATATTTCTGTCATAATTTGCTTATAGTATTGAAACCTGTATTTATTTAGTTGAGGTCAACTTAATGCCACGCTTTCAAAAGTCCAATTATTAAACTCATTAATTGTGGCATTGAGGAAAAAAATCATGTTTGCAATTAAATATATGAACACATAAATGTATTAATATTTTACTAACAACTATTAAAATATGCTGAAACAGCCCACATTATGCCAAATATAGCTAAAATCTTCAATACATGCAAAAAAGTCTTCAGAACTTTGCCTATTAGATATGGAAGCCTTCTCTCATTCTCAGAACTATGCTCCCACCTCCCCACTAACCTTCCCTCCACCCCTCAAGAACAGCATAATTGGATTAAGAGGATACGTCCTGACAGATAGCTCATTAAGGGATACAACCATGCCTAAAAGCAGCACACCGGTTACCTGGCAATGGAGCAAATGACTCACAGAAATCTGTTGGATTTAACTCACCCTTTTACTAGATTAGCTTTTATGACCCTGTCGGAATCCAAGTCAGATGTCAAGAAAACAAATAATACATAAAATATACATAAGAATAGGATTCAGAAGTCAGAATGAGATTGTGGAAGAAAAAGCCCAATTTTGAGACTTGACTGATAAGAAATACCAATGAAAATGATTAATAAGAAGCTCTGATTTGGAAAACTACCTCTCTGTCATCCCACTATTATGTTCGGACATGAACTACAGAGCTTCCCATTTTGAGATAATGGAAAAGAAAGCCTCATAGTAGAAGGGAAGGACAATGACAAGAGAATCCTTTTCCAGATGTCTACAGAACAGTAAGCAGGAGATCTATTAATCAAGCAAGGTGAAAAAAACACTGATTGACAGGATCAAAGCAGAGTAATAGAGAATAAAATCTAAATTTTCTTACTGGCTAACTTCACATACTCAGCCTGTGTTAAGAAGAAAGAGGTTGAATAACCACGACTTCCATGCCCCCACCAAACCCTCCCCTGTAAAAATCATACTATAGGAGCATAAGAGGTTGGTTTTCTTTAAAATGGAAATGTTTTGTTCCATAAACAGGAAGCTTGACATACTGTTGCAAGTGAGACTCTCAAAATACAAATTTATCTAGAAGTGAAATTAACTTTTTTTTTTAGCTAGAATTCAAAGGAAAAAAATCATATATGCACTGACTTTTATCACCTTTCCAACTTCTGACATTTAGGCTTTTTAAAAGTCCTATTTGATACAAAACAATTTAACAAGATTCAAACTGTACTAAGCATAATCCCAAATGTTATGAAAATAATATGTATAAGAGGAAACTACCTCAAATTTGAATATGAACTTTACTGCAGTAAATACCAGTCATTTCAGCCTTTTCTTTGTTGGCAAATAGGAAGAGTCTCTAGTAGTCAAAAAGTATTTTATGGTAAATTACACCTACCTAATGTATTAGCTCTTATTTTGGCAATTTAAAAAGCAATTCACTGTTCATCTACTATATGCAGCACATCACTGCAGCATGGTATTAAAGCACATAGATAGCACTTGCCTTTCAATACACACTCAAGCATACTTTTTGTTCTCAATGAATAAAAAACGAAGAGTGCTGTAATAATGGTATAAACAAAAAGAGCTTGGAACTTAAAGAATAAGTAACATTTCGACCAGTAGAAAAGGGACTAAGGGTATCCCACGCAAAAAGAAGAATGGAGTTCTTTTCGTGGCACCCTGGAGGGTTTGGCTGCCTCAGCACGAAGTTGAACATCTCCTTTCCAGCCACAGGCTGCCAGAAGCTCACTGAAGTGGACGATGAACATAAACTACGTTCCTTTTTTGAGAAGCGAATGGCCACAGAAGTTGCTGCTGATGCTCTGGGCAAAGAGTGGAGGGGTTATGTTGTCCGAATCAGGGGTGGAAACAACAAACAAGATTTCCCCACGAAGCAGGGTCTTCTGACCCAGGGTCATGTATGCCTTTTACTGAGTAAAAGAAGGACCTGAGAAAGAAAGCGCAAATCTGTTCGGGGTTGCATTGTAGATGTCAGTGTGAGTGTTCTCAACTTGATTACTTAAGAAAAGGAGAGAAGGGAATTCCTGGACTGACTGATACTACTGTGCCTTGTTGCCTGAGGCCTAAAAGAGCCAGCAGAATCTGCAACCTTTTCAATCTCTCTAAAGAAGATGATGTCCGCCAGTATGATGTGAGAAAGCCCCTGAACAAAGAAGGTAGGAAACCCAGGACCAAAGCACCCAAGATTCAGTGTCTTGTTACCCCATGTGTCCTGCAATATAAACGTCGGCATATTGCTCTGCAGAAACAGCATACTAAGAAAAATAAGGAAAAGGCTGCAGAACATGCTAAACTTTTGGCCAAGAGGATGAAGGAGGCCAAAGAAAAATGCCAGAACAGATTGCCAAGAGACAGAGGCTGTCCTCTCTGAAAGCTTCGACCTCTAAGTCTGAGTCCAATCAAAAATGAGATTTTCTAGGAGTTACAAATAAATAAGGCAGACATTTGAAAAAGAAGAAGAATGGAAACAAAGACAGAACCACAAGATATGTTTTAGGAACTTAGCACAGCCAAAGAGAGAAAGGAAAAGAGCCTGAAAGACTAGACTGGGTTCAAACCATGAAGGGCTTTTTCTGGATTTTAAGCTTTATTCTCTAGGCAACGGGTAGTTCAGGAGTTTAAGCAGAAGGGTGAACATCATAAACTTTGTGCTAAATACAGAATTTCTACAGATAGGAAATTATAAGTCTCATAGAACATTCCCTTATGCTCTGCTATTTATAACCTTAATTATTGAAATATGAAGCCAGGATGTCAACAATATGAGCAGCCCTTAACACTTCCTTTTTTCCCAGACAATTAAAAATCCACATTTTCTTGCTTAGCTTACACTTTCCAGAATGGCTTTTTCTCTTTTTGCCCCATTTTATCTTATGAACAACACAAATCGGAGGAAAAAGTAATCTTTACTGATTTGTGCTCAAGCAAAAAGTTAAATCGAGCATGTAAGATAATGTGGCTTACTTTATTACTATATATACTTGACTCTACTCCTTACCCCAGAAGGCTATTTTTGATTTGTTAGACATATAACTAAGTTGGGAGGAGTGGGAGTGTTGCTGGATTTTGGCTTCCGGGTTTTTGGCCATGCTACGAGACAGAATTCAAGGGCAGAACCCAAAAAGTAAGCAGGCAGAAAATTTACTGAGGACACCACCCTAATTTTAAGCCTGCATCAGGAGAAATTTCTTAGAACCCCAAGGGTACTTATTCATTTAACTTTACGCCAACTCCCCTTCACCTTCCTCTAATAAATTCTTCTTGACTACTATAATTATAAACCTTAATCCCTTAACAGCTGTGAAAAGCTTTCCCAGTTTTTATTTATAACAAACTATAACTCTGTCCTTAGTTCCAGTCTAGGCTTTCTCATTCTTTTGAAATATTACAGGAAATCTCCAGCTGTGTTCACTCCCAGAGCCTTGCAAATCTTTTAAAGACTACTACAACAGCAACTGTACCTAAAGATAACCTCCATCTATAAAATCCTTCATCCCTACACCCATACCAACTTAAAAGCAGAACAATATGAAGGAGTTGTTTGAATGTAATTAACAGCTTGACACACCTGATGCCTATCAAGGGACAGTCTGATACAGGGTCAGAATTAGGGTGGTAGCAGGCTAAGCAAAGGGCAAACTCCAAAAAGCGGTCACGGCTCAAGGAGAAAGATATTTCTGAGAAGAACAGCAACAAACAGTAGCTGGGGGCCAAAGGACCCCACCCACCCAAGTGAGTCATCTATGGAGAAGGGTGGAGCCAACCAACCCACCCAAATACATTATCTACCACCAGGCATGGCCCTGGAAAGAAGAGAGGAGATGAGAAAGCCCCAAATGAGGAAGGGGGAGGGGGAGTAAATAAAACTAATCTATAAAAGCAATGGCAGTTCTCAACCAAAAGGGGGAAGAGCAAAATGAGACAAAGTGTCAGCTGCGGAGAGATTCCAAACAGAGTTGAGAGGTTATCCTGGAGATTATGCTTACGCATTAAATAGATATCACCTGTTTAGTTAAGGTGTAATGGAGAGGCTGGAGGGAACTGCCTGAAAATGTGAAGCTGTGCTCTGGTGGCCATGTTTCTTGAAGATAACTGTATGATGATATGGCTGTCGTAGTGTGACTGTGTGGTTGTGAGAACCTTGTGTCTGATGTTTGTTATGTCTACCTTATCGATGGACAAGTAAAACATATGGATTAAAAATAAATAAATAATAGGGGAAACAAATGTTAAAATAAATTTAGTTGCTTGAAATGCTGGTAATCAGTGAAGGGGAGGGGTAAGGGGAATGGAATGTATGAATTTTTTGTTTTCTTTTTATTGCTTTTTCTGAATTGATGCAGATGTTCTAAGAAATGATCATGATGATGAATATACAACTATGTGATGACAGTATGAGTTATTGATTATATAGCAAGAACGAAATGATCATATGATAAGAATGTTTGTGTTTGTATGTGGTTATGTATTATAAATAAAAACTAAATTAATTAAAAAATAAAGAAAGAAAGGGAAAAAAAAGCAAATGGCAGGTGGGCCATGGTGGCTCAGCAGGCAGAGTTCTCGCCTGTCATGCTGCTTGGGTTCGTTTCCCAGAGCCTGCCCACACACACACACACAAAAATAATAAGCAAATGGCCCCACATTGCCTATGGTGTCTTGCCTTTCATCTTTCCTCTCTTGCGAGAGGGCCTGCATATCTCCTCACATGTGTACTCAATAAATTTTCTATCTGCTTACTCTATGCTGTGCTGTACCCTTGAATTCTTTCTTGTGGCACAGTCAAGAACCTGGAAACCCAAATGTGGCAATAAGCCTACTCTTCAACTTCAGGTCAAAGTAAAAAGCAGAAAAAGGAAAAACATTTCAATTTTTGTCCAAAGGAATTTATATAGGGTTGCTTTGCTTCCTTCCTCCACTTAAGTTTTAAATTACAAATCCCTTACAACTAAACTGTGTGCTATCTGATGGCTGGGACTAAGGCCTAGTAATGGCCTTTTACATACAATGTACACAAATAAGTATTTTTTTAAATATTTTTTTAAATAAGTATTTCTTGAATTGAGAGTCTGCTTATGCATATTTTCACTTCTGTTCCTATACTGCTCTCAACAGAACGTTTCTGTGATTAAGTTAGAGATTCATCTTTATTTGTTTTCTCATCTCAAAGACAAATATATCAGAGAATGCAAACTCAAGACTGGAGGAATTTGGACTATACCACTACTATCATAACAACTGAAGAATTCCTGAAGTTTGGAGAAAACAAGTGAAGAGTTATTTTCAAGAAAACATATGGCCATTTAGAGATTAAGCCACAAGTCATATGCGCTGCATGCTTCACTAACAAGACCAAGAAGCTTTGGGGAATGTAAATAGGATCTTGTCAAAACTTTTTATAAACATTAAAAGCAACTAAGAGAACATATGGAATAAAAATAAATAATAGGGGGAACAAATGTTAAAATAAATTTAGTTTGAAATGCTAGTGATCAATGAAAGGGAGGGGTAAAGGGTATGATATGTATAAATTTTTCTTGTTTTTGTTTTATTTCTTTTTCTGAATAAATGCAAATGTTCCAAGAAATGATCATGATGATGAATATGCAATTATGTGATGATATTGTGAATTACTGATTATATATGTAGAACGGAATGATCCAAATAGGAATGTTTACGTTTGTTTGCTGTTTTTTGGTATTTAAAAAAATAAAATTAAAAAACAGAACAAAACAAAGCAACTAAGAGGGGTGCACGGACGGTTCAGTGGTAGAATGCTTACTTGCCATGTGGGAGACCTGGGTTCAATTCTAGGCCCATGCACCCAAAAAAAGAAGCAAACAACAGATGAAAGTTCTTTGACCAAATGCTAAGAGAACCATTTCTCCTAGCACTATGGTCTCAAAAGCTCTGCAGTTTTATGGTATTTATTTGGCATCAAGCAACAATGTCCAAAATTGTCCATCATTTAGAATGTTAAATGCCTGGCCTAAAAAACACCAAAAGGGAATTGTTAAACTATGACTAATGAAGCACACTAATCAATCTCTTTAATGACAAAATGTTACAGATTTTAAAAATACTTGAGATAACTGCAACATTAAATAATGTAAATTGTAAGCTAACACAAGATAATAATGGGGAAGGAGGTGTGGCTCAGAGTTTTGTTTACAATCTATTTACTAAAGCAGCCTAGCAACATTCCTCCTAAACATCTCCAGAAGGCAAGTGTTTGTCATAATCCTTCTTTCCCGACAAGCATACAGGGGCAATTCTTGGTTTCTGAGGGATATAAAAGAACCATCTGAGGGAAAATAAAAGATGTCCGGATTAGCAGGAAATATTTTCCTAAGAGAATGAAGCAATTTTTTCCACTCTCACTTCCTTTTTGAACTAATATTCTTTAAATGAATAGAGGAGTACTATAACTTATCTGGGAACAGCACTAAACGGGGAGAAAATGAATCACAGAAATTATACAAGACCTTCTTATTTAGTTATATATATTAATCCAATCCTCCTGGCCAAAGGTAAATCTGAGTATGCAGAATTATCTGCCAAAGCCCAATTAACTTTCATTGTCACCATTCAGAGAAACACATAAAGAAATAAAGGCAAGCATTAAACAGAACAGTCTTCCAAAGATTAAAAAAAAATTATATATCCGACCTCCATGTGTAAACACACCTCTCTCAATGAGTGTAGAATTTTAAACGCTTAAAAATGTTTAAATTAATTTACTGTCATTTTTGAGAATTTAAACGTTAAAGTATTAATTAGTGTTGATTTGCAAAATAAGTAATATTTTTTACAACTTTCTTTGCCTTTTCTTACCAAGTTTATATAACCTCACTGTAAAAACTAAGATAAATACAAAAAAACATCATATGGAAAATGAGAGTCATCTGGAATCTCACACCCCAGAGCAAACCCCCACTAACAATTTAAGCTTCACTATTATGCAATGTTCTATAATTACACAAAATCTCAAGGTTGAGGACCCACAAAAGCATTATGTGTATCAAGCACTTCTCTAATCCCACCCTCCTCCCCCAACTAGTGATGCTAAAATACTCTTTAAGGTGTCCCTGCCAAGTGTTTATCTAACCTCTGCTGGAATAAATCCTGTGACAGAGACCTATCTCTCAAGGCAGTCCACTCCATCATAAAACAGCTTTCATTCTAACACTGCATGGTATTCCTTTCCCTTCAGATCATTCAGGTTTTTCTCTTGAATATGTCTCAGTTTGTAAATGTGCTCCCTTAAAAAGAAAAATGGTACCCAGAAATAAACACAATACTCTGGAACAAATATAGTCCTCTTTCTGGGCACTATGCTTCCATTTAAAAAGCCCAAATCACACTGTGAACTCAGGTGAACATGCTATAGCTGAAATTTCCCAAGTACTTTTCATACTACAGTCTGTTAAACCCATCCCACCCACCCTATAGTATACACTTATTTTTTAAATCATGCATGAAATTTCATATGTATCAATATTTAATGTCATCTTGATCAATTCAGTCCATTCTTTCAGCCTATTTCTAATCTCTATTCTAAAAACAGAACATGTTACCTAAGTTATTATTGACAGCTTTAAGACATACATGTATTTGAGAAGCAAGTCATAAATATTTCATACATGTTATTAGTAAAAATGCTGAACACTGGAATACTATTCAGCAATAAAAAGAAGAAATCATTGATGCAACACAACAATCTGGATGAATCTCAAGGGAATTGTGCTGAGTAAAAAAAGCCAATCCCAAAACAAAGGTTATATGCTGTATGACTGCATTTATTTAACATTTTGGAAATGACAAATCTGTAGAACTGGAAAAGAGATTGGTGGTTGCCCAGTATTAGGGAAGGGGGAAGGAGGGTGGAGTGATAAAAGAACAAATGAGGGATCCTTCTGGTGACAGAACTGTTCTATATATTAACTACACTGACTATATATTGACGTGATAATATTGCATAAAACTAAATACACATAGATAAATATGAGTACAAGTAAAACTGAGAATATCTTAAGATTAGTGACTTGTATTGAAGTCCATATGGTTCTGATATTGCACTATGGTTTTGCAAGAAGGTACCCCTGAAGGAAACTGGGTAAAGAGGTACATGCAATCTCTTGACATTATTTCTTACAACTACATGTCAGTTTACAATTATCTAAAAATAAAAAGTTTAATTAAAAAAGTAAATAATTATTTAAATGCTGAGCAGAAGATGGCAAAACATAGTATCTAACCCACTGCTATCATTTTACCACTATCTGCTATTTTCACTGTCAGTAGTACTGTTAGACTTTCTCGCCATTACACATCTGCACTCTTTTCATTAGAATCTTGGAATATTTGCTCAACCAATGATAAGTCCATTTAATTAAAAAATTGCATGGTCCTCATCTTCCCCAATTTGTTTACAAGGAAATTATTATTAACTTAGTTCACTATTCAATACGTTAAATTTAATTGTTTTTAATCTTCAAAAATAACAGTAAATTAATTTTACTATATCTAAAGCATAGTGCTGTCTGAAAGAAAAGCCACATATGTAATTTTAAATTTTCTAATAGCCACATTTTAAAAAGGTAAAAAGAAAACAGATAAAATTAATTGTAATAATACACATTTTTTTACTTTTTTATTGTATAGCATAGCATATATACAAAGTAAAGAAAAAAGCAACAGTTTTCAAAGCACTCAACAATTATATATATTTTAACACACTATATCCACAATATTATCATTTCAACTTGCAATCAATATAAAAATTACTGAGACCACAGACAATCTCATATGTAAGTTATGAGTACCACACAGCCTATGTTTTTCTGGGATAAGTCTATGTTCCCTTATAAGCTCTACACTATTCCTAGAACTTAGACTGCCCTTTATTATTGTCATTTCACTCTTCTAGCTTACTTATCAGAAACGAAAATAAATGGTAAGGATTATGCCTTCCTTCACAACATCAATGACTATGAATAAGTAAATCATCTTTAACTTATTCCTATTATTCCACAGTTTCTAAAAACATTTTTTCTTAGTATTCTTTTAGAAACCTCATCTTATTCTGATCCCTTTCAAAAAATATTCTAGTCATTGTTGATTCTACATTCATCCCTCCCCCATTGGTCTTTTGTAAATGTCCATTTTATACATAAATAAACCAAGGCGCTTCTGTGTAATACAGATCAGTCTGTATAGACTCCTTCTCCAGTAGTTTCTCATTTGGATAATTTTTAATTAATGCTATTATTACATACTTTAGAGGGAATTTTTCTAACCTTCTTGGGCCACAATACCACTTAAAGCCTTTGTTCATAGGTGTTCTAGTTTGTTAGCTGCCAGAATGCAATACATCAGAAATGGAATGGCTTTTAAAAAGGGGAATTTAATGAGTTGTTAGTTTACAGTTCTAAGGCCGAGAAGATGTCCCAATTAAAACACGTCTATAGAAATGTCCAATCAAAGGCATCCAGGGAAAGATACCTTGGTTCAAGAAGGCTGATGAAGTTCAGGGTCTCTCTCTCAAGTGGAAGGGCACATGGCAAGCATGGCATCATCTGCTAGCTTTCTCTTCTGGCTTCCTGTTTCATGAAGCTCCCGGGGAGGCATCTTCCTTCTTTATCTCCAGAGTGCTGGCTGATGGAATGGACTCTCTGCTTCATGGTGGTACAGCATTCTCTACTCTCTCTGAATCTCCTTTGTTCTCCAAAATGTTTCCTCTTTTACAGGACTCCAGAAACTCATCAAAACCCACCCAAATGGGTGGAGACACGTCGTCATCTAATCCAGCTTAACAACCACTCTTGATTAAATCACATCTCCAGGGAGATCTAATTACAGTTCCAAACTTTCAATACTGAATAGGGATTAGAAGAAACAGCTGCCTTTACAAAATGGAATCAGGATTAACACATGGCTTTTCTAGGGTCCATACATCATGCCAAACCAGCATAATAGGCTCCTACCTTTTTCTGATCTTTTAAAAATATGATTTTTGAAATAATTTTCCAAAGTTCTTTGAATAAGCATATTTTACCATTCTAACACAAAGTTAAATCTTTTGGGAAAAAAACTGCAGATCCAGATCTGTTTTATTTGCCTTCTGTGAAAACTAATTTATGAGCAAGAGATTGTCAAGATCAAGGTAGATGCTTCAATTTGAACTAAATAAGACTATCTAAGTATTTCCCCCACAATATATATTTTTTTAAATTAATTTATAGCAGTTACCATCAACTGTGTACCTATTCCAAGTCAACCATGAGCCTAGGTGCTTTTCATACATTGCCTTGTTTTATCTTTTATTTTTAATTGGAGAAGCTTTGGGTTTATAGAAAAATCAAGCATAAAATACAAGGTTCCCATATATCACCATTTTAAGAACACCTTTCATTGGTGTGGCACATTTGTTAAAACTGAGAAAGGCACATTTTTACAACTTTACTATAACAATAGTCCGTGGTTTGACTTACAGGTTCACTATTTGTATTGTGCAATTCCATGGATATATACACATATATTTTTTTATTTAGTAACAAATATGCAACCTAAAACTCTCCCTTTCAACCACATTCAAATAAATAATTCAGTACTGTTAATTATGTCCACAACATCATTCTACCATCACCATCATTCATTACCAATTCATTTTATCTTTACAACCACGCTACAAGATCGAGTTTTATCCATCTCATTTTCTATGTAAGAAGACTGAAGTTTAGAAAAATTAAGAAAACTTGTCCAAGAACACCAAGGAGGAAATGGCACCAAAGTCTGTGCTTTTTCTAATTCTCTCTACTTTTTTTTCAGCACTCTTTACAGGTATTCTATTTTTTTCCATTTAATATTCATGAAGCATAAATGCTCTCACTGAAAGAAGGTAACACTTATATTAAGCCTAGTAAATGTAGAGAAAAATTCAAAAGGGCAATGTGGCCTCATGGATTCATTTACCTGTGATTTAATCAGGAAAAATATATATTTAATATCCTTCATTTGCTACTACAGATGATGGTACATAACACAGCTATGTAAAGGAATCTCATGACCTAGTTAACCAGTAATGAATTCTTTGAATAGCCAAATTCCTGATGAGAGGGTAAAACAAATATTTATTCAAACTGTTACACCCAAAACCTTCCCACCGTAGGTACAGGTGCTTCTTATATTCCTGGTGAAGGAGGTGTGCTTAAGGAACATACCAGAAACCAAGAGCAGGTGGTTGACACATTCAATGGTCACAGCTTCCCTGCTCAATCAGATACCCATAGGAATTCTAGAGATTTAAGTCAATACGCTAGATCCTATCAAGTTTGAGGTATATTAGAAGTAATATAATTTCTTCCACTTTTCTGTCTTTGTATATTGATAATCTCCTTTTCAGTTTTTTAAAATATGGGCTAAATGTCAACATGCCAGCACTGAGAACAGAAAATCTTTTTTCAAAGTAATTTTTCTAACTTATCAGTTTGGAATGGGTGATAGATTCCTACGAGGAAAAGAGAAGCTTAAAACAGGCATTTCTATCCTTACAAATCACAATTACAAAACAAAAACAAAAGACAGTCCAATTAAAAAATGGGCTAAGGTACATTATCTAACTTAATTTGTATGGTCAGTTTACTTGAACACCATAATTACATGGAATCTTGAAAAAGGCAAGAGAGCTTATTGATACGTATAGGTTACAGTGATACCCCGAAATATCCCAGAATAATCTGAGCAGAGAATTTAAAAATTATTTGCAAAGTCCCCTTGGGGGATTGGGGAAAAAGGAGGAAATATTAAACTTCCTTATTTAGGGAATTCCTGATATTCTCACAAGCAGTGGGGCAACCAATTCAATAGACTGAGCCCTCAACGTTGGGGCTCACCCCTATGAAGCTTACTCAGTAGGTTAAATCTACTGATATTTATGCCTACGAGTCAAGAGCCTCTTTTGCTGCTCAGATGTGTCCTCTCTCTATAAGCCAACTTGGCAGGTGAACTCACTGTCCTCCCCCACTAAATGGGACATGACTCTGAGGGTATAAATCTCCCTTGCAACATGCAACTTGGTTCCTGGGGATGAGTTGAGACCCAGCATCATGGAAATGAAAAAACCTTCTTGACCAAAAGGGGGAAGAGAGAAATGAGACAAAATAAAGTCTCAGTGGCTGAGAGATGTCAAACAGAGTCAAGAAATTATCCTGGAGGTTATTCTTATGCATTGTATACATATTTCTTTTTAGTTTATGGTGTATTGGGAGTGACTACAAAAACATACGTGAAACTGTTGAACTGTGTTCCAGCAGCCTTGATTCTTGAAGAAGCTTTTACTGTATGTGATTTCACAGTCACTATGTGATTGTGAAAACCTTGTGTCTGATGCTTCTTTTATCCAGGATTCGGACAGATGGGTAATAAATAATAGGGGGAGATAAAGGATAAAAATTGGGTAGATGGAAATACTAGTGCTCAATGACAGGGAGGGGTAAGGGTTATCAGATATATGGGTTTTTTCTTTTTATTTCTTTTACTGGAGTGATGCAAATGTTCTGAAAATGATCACGATGAAAAATATACAACTATGTAATGATATTATGAGTCACTGATTGTGTAACATGGTTGGACTCTGTGTGGATACTTCTCAATAAATATATATATATATTTTTGATGAGCTAAGGGTCGACAACTGCTTCAAGAGGCCAGCGTGTCACGTTGTGTCTTGCCCCATCCTTTCCCGCGCATCACCACCCGCCATCACGGTACCGTGACCATCCCGTGGACAGTGTGCTAGGGTCTGGGACCAGGAGGCTTCCGCCTAGTGGGGGGGCAAGGATTTCGAGCAGCCTCTCGTGATTTCTCAGGTCATTCCCACAAGCAAGGCTGCTGTACCTAATTCGTGTATCGGAGATGTAATCAAAGCCATCAATGGGGAAAATACTAGCACTATGACATACTTGGAAGCTCAGAACAAAATCAAGGTTGTACAGACAACATGACTCTCATGATAGCCAGAACTGAACATAAAATCTGGTCTCCTCTGGTGATAGACGAAGGGAAACATCATCCATACAAGATGAATTTAGCATCTGAACCCCAAGAAGTCCTACATATAGGAAGTGCCCACTACCTAAGTGCCATGCCCTTTACTACCTCAGCTCCAATACTGCCCCCAAGGTCATCACAAACCAATACAATAATCCAGCTGGCCTCTACTCTTCTGAAAAAATCTCCATCTTCAACAATGCCTTGGAGTCAAAGACTGCAGCCAGGGTGGAAGAGTCCAATAGCAGACCCTCAGACCTTTTTCAGTCTCCAAGTGGCCTCATTATAAACAAAGAATCTGAAGTTTACAAGTTGCTTCAGGAAAAAAACAGGAGTTAAACGAGCCCCAAAGCAGTCCATTTCTTTCTTGGTTTTGCAGAGAATTCTGGAGTCCAAGGACAAAGGGGATTCCAACAAGCCTTCAGGATTCAGAAGCATTAAGGCTCCAGTCACGAAAGTGGCTGCATCCACTGGAAATGCTCAGAAGTTGCCCATGTGTGACAAATGCAACACTGGCATCATTGGGGTCTTTGTGAAACTGTGGGACCAGCATCGCCACCCAGAATGTTTGTGAAGTAACTGTGGCACTAGAATGAAACAGAAGGGCCATTTCTTTGTGGAGGATCAAATCTATTGAGAAAAACACACCTGGGAGCGGGTCATGTCACCTGAGGGCTACAACACGGTTACCATATTCCCCAACTGAACCAGTGAGGTCTGCACTGACCACTGTTCTCCAGTCAGTCCCTACAGCTTTTTGTCCTCTAGATGTTTTGACCCTCTTCTCTCTTGAAAGCTCTGTGCCTACCTTGGTTTTATCTCTGCTCATTAGACAACGAGTTCCCCAAGCTCTGCTTAATGACTCACATTGGCTGTGTGGTGCCTGCTTGTACAACTAACAGCAGATTATTTGGTTGGTATCCTCTTGCCTATATCACAGTGTCTCCTCCTTGCCCCAGTTTTTCTCTGCTACATATAGACATCAACCAAATTTGAACCAAACCAAATTTAATATTTCTGACACCGATTTCATTTTTACTCAACAAATTTTACAGACTCAAAAAAGAAGGACTAAGGACTGGAAATGATGTTCCTCCACAGAAGATATACAAACAGTCAATTGGCACATAATATGCGCAACATCATTAGTCATCAGGGAAATGCAAATCAAATGCAGACAAGATACCACTTCATACCCACTAAAATGAAGGAAATCAAAATCTCAGACAAAAGGATATAGAGAAATTGGAACCCTAATATACCACTGGTAGGATTGAAAATAGTGTAGATACTTTGAAAAACTGTTAGACACAGACAGAGTTATCATGTGGTCTGGTTATTTCACTTCCAGGTATATATCCAAGAGAAATGAAAACATATGTTCACAAAAAAATCTATACACAAGTGTCCACAGCAGCACAATTCATAATAGCCCAAAAGTGGAAACTGTAACTTCCTTCAAATGAAAATGAATAAAATATGGTATACCCATACAATGGAATAATATTCAGTCACAAAAAGGAATGAAGTACCGTACATGCTACAACATGGATCAAACCCTGAAAACATTATACTAAGTAAAAGAAGCAGTCACAAAAGACCACATATTTGCAACAGGACTAGATACAAAAACTCAAAAATGGACAGCACAATAATACCTAATTGTAAAGTAATCATGTTAAAACACTGAATGAAGCTGCATCTGAGCTATAGGTTTTTTTTTGTTGTTGTTTGTTTGTTTGTTTGTTTTACTATTATTATTACTTTTATTTCTTTTCTCTACATTAACATTCTATATCTTTTTCTGGTGTGTTGCTAGTTCTTCTAAACCGATGCAAATGTACTAAGAAACGATGATCATGCATCTATGTGATGATGTTAAGAATTACTGATTGCATATGTAGAATGGTATGATTTCTAAATGTTGGGTTAATTTCTTTTTTTTTTTTTCCGTTAATTAAAAAAAAAAAAAAAAAGACCACATATTGTAAGTTTCCATGTATATATAATGCCTACAATAGGCAAATCCACAGAAATAGAAAGCAGATTAATGGTTGCCAGGGACATCTAGTTGGAGAAAATGGGGAATGACTGGTAATGGGAACAAGATTTCTTTTTTGGAGTGATGAAAATATCCTGGAGCTAGACAGTGGTAGGTAATAGTTGCATAACTCTGTGAATTTTTAATTTCAGTATTAAAATCCATTGAATTGTATGCTTCAAAGGGTGAATTTTATTTTTTGTGAATTATATCTCAAGAAAGCTGTCATGGAAAAAAAAAAGATATTTCCATTCTTTGATTCTTTGACACTGATGTCAAGGACAACCATAGCTTTCTAATACCCCTTCCCTGGGTGCTTATCGACAAGAAAATTTAGAGTAAGAAACCCTAGTCTGAACCAGTAGAGTAATTTTTATTTTTTCACAGACTTGTTCTTGGCACATCCTTCATTCCTTCTGGCCATTAAAAAAAGGGTGAGGCAAGTGAATGAATTTTTTCTTTTGAATACAATGCAGAGCAATAATTACAACTAAATATATAAATAAATGAAAATCACTGTTCTTTTCTTAAGCCCAGCAAACAAAAGAATCTCTGAGAAAGCTTCAAACCCATTAAATGAAAAATAAAAACCAAATACTAGATGCCTTAAAATGAGATTTTAAACATAAAATATTCACATATTTATAAAGTAGCACACCCACAAATATTAAATTTTGCATTCAAATAAAGCTATTTGATCTACATGTAATTCAGTCTCAATTCCATTTCCTGGATGCGAAAAAAGGGTCAGTATGGTATTCATCTAGATTGTAAAAATAGAATATAAGCTAAAGTTCCCAGCAATTATTCCAAAACACCACTACCATCATCTCTACCCATCAGTCAGTAGTACTTCCATTACAAGCAGAAGAAAACAAACTCTGTGGCAGTGTACTGTCTCTAGAGAACTAGAGATAGGACTGGACTTTATGGCTGTTAATTTAGCAGCTCAACAATATCTCCAAGGACCTAGGGCCGTGTCCATCTCAAATCTAACTGACTGGTCCTTTTTGTGGTTTAAGTTGGCAGCCAGTAGCAGCTGCAATTCAGGCATCCCTGTATTCATGAAACAAAAGAAGGAAGGTTCACTGCCCCAAAGACCTTCTCTTCAGGTTGACTGAGCCAATTTAGACAAGCGTCCATCCCAAAATCAACTGCCACCAGAGAAATTCCACACATAAATTGATATAGACTGGGGCTCCTGTATCAATCACCAGATAAGGAGGATGAAATTATCATGATTGGCTTAGACCAGCAGGTTTCTAACTTTTTCAACAGTAAGTCACAATCGGAAATATATTTTATATCAAGACCCAGTACACACATAGGCAAATGAAACAAACGCTTTATGGAAAAATATTTATCCTTATTATACACAGTCCAATCTGATATGTTATTTTGTATCATATGTATTTTTGTACTGTTGGTTGGCAGTTTACTAAATTGATTTTGTAGACCCATTAATAGGCTGATTCCAGCCATTTCAAAACCACTAGCTTAGGCTAATCAGAGATACTTGATGTTAAAGTCAAGTTCACAAACTATACTATTGCCGGACAATGGGGATAAGGTAAAACAATTGTTGAGCAGTCAGTTATAATGTCTATTATGCTGCCTTCACATACATTATGCTATTTGATCTTACAAGAGCGGTATTAGAAAAGTCCAAAGAATACACACACAAGGAAAGGGACTTTTGTCTCTTGCTTGTTTTCACTGTTCATTTGTCTATTCATGATAAAACTTTCTGCAGGTTTAGAATAAAGAGGTTATATTCAGAGATCATTCACATGTATGCATTCTCTGCAAAGCACCTACACGGTGTGGCCATCAGATATCATTAGAAAGGACAAATAGGAGAGTAAGTGTTGAAAGAAGGCAGAAGGGATACAGATAGGACAGTCGTTTTTATCTAGGGATGATTTTACGCCCCACCCCCACCCCATGCTGGACTATCTGGCAAAGTCTGGACGCATTTTTGGTTTATCACAACTGGGCAGGGGGTGCTACTGGCATCTAATGGTAGACTTCAGGGATGCTGCTAAACATTTTACAATGCAAAGGACAGCCCCCATAACAAAAATTATCTGGTCCAAAATATTTCCAGTGGCAAGGTTGAGAAACCCCAAGTTAGAGTCTTATCATCTACAGTTCTGTTAGTCCACCTAATACCCAAATGCTACTTTACCGTATGAGAATATTAGAGACATCTAAACTATCTGTTTGAATTTGAGGAACTGAGTTTCACAAATGGAAAAGAGAATTAATAAGAAGCAGAGGCCACTTTAATGAGAATGGTCACTGTTCTGCATTCCAGAGGAAATTTTATCTCACTCGTTTCAGGGGTTATGTTTTTAAAATAATCTAAAAAGCAATTTTCTATCACTTCACCACATAATGCAATTCTTTATAGGAAAGCTCTATCAGTGTACATTTAGAGTTGTGGCCTTTTAGTCATCTGAAGCAGTCGTGAGAGCTAGGAAATAAAAGTAACCGCAACCACAATACACTGTTCTTACATTTCAAATATAGGTCTACATCAAGGTAAGAGAAATAAAGAAACAATTCTTTCAAGGCCTGCCAGGTTGGGGAACTAGAATAAAAATAGAAATCTTCTTCACACTACTTACTGAACATATAGCCTTTCTAGTTTATCCTATTTTTTCTACATCTCTCTTGCTGTTTTTCTCCTAAACTAAAGGGTTTAATAACACAGAAATACCTTTCTTGTCTCCACATCCCCAATTATATTCTACTTCTCAGGGGAGAAATGGGAAAATAAGGAAAGAAAATAAGTTGGTATCCTCAAATTTCTGTTAAAAACAAAACAAAAACATTCTCTCCTATGTTATCTCACACTACACTCCCCCTCACTCAGCACATTCTGGACACACAGGCCATCTTGCTATTCCTCCAATAGGGTGAACTCACACCCTTCCCTATGCTCTAACCCTCCAACCTGATTCCAAACAACGGCCTTTGAATTTGCTCCTTCTTATTCTTCATCCATAGCTTCACATGGCTTTCTCCTTGTCATTTAGGTCTCAGCTTAAGTATGATGCCTTAGAGAGGCTTTGTCTAACAACTCAAGTCTAAATTAGCCCTCCACTCACTATCTACCATATCAATCAGTACATAAGAAATTTGCCATGGTTTTTAACTACTTGGAACCTCTAAAAAGAATTCCTTGTTTGGGGAATTTCTCATCTTATAAGGAAAGCCTCTCCAAGACAGAAGTTAGAAATTAACTTTCCTGGCTTCTTTTGCAGTGAGGAAGCACATATACAACCGAGGTTCTGCTGATCAGATACATCCATGTGATATTTCAATCAGGTAGCAAGTCATATAAAAGAGACACCATGCAGAATCCATTCTGAAGAACATTTCAGAGAAATAGCAGCTTTCTTTCAGAAACGAAATGGAAAAAGCTAATATGTTACCAGTAATTTTGTATTATATCCATTTGTGTATCAGTAAAAAAAGAATTAGAGATTTATCGGCAGCCATCTTCTTGGGGGTGCTGGGAGCCGGGAAGACCCCCAGAAACGTCCCCATTGAGCTGCCCTTCGTCTTCGCTATCTTCACTTTTGCCTTTTCTGCGTTGCCTACAAACATTTGGTCCCAAGACTGAGAGAAAACCCAGGTCGAGGTGCGCGTTGTGCTCCCAGTTCGGGAAGATTAGCTGGGGTGCAAGGAAGGGGGAGGGCCTGGCAAACCGTCGCTGCCTCAGCCTGGGCCGGGGTCCGGGGAGGGGAGGTTCCCGGCACCCGTGGACTTGCAGCCTGCGTCATTGCCCGCGGAGCTGGTCGCCGAGCGGAGCTCGCGGAACCTGCCACCAGCACCTCCCACCGCGGCCCACGCGGGCGGAGTGCAGAGGAGGGGGCGGGGCAGCGGCCACTGTAGCGGCCGCGACCTGGGCGGGCGGAGGAGTGTGACAGGCCTCAGGGCTGCTGTGGATGGTTTCTAAAATGATCATTGAAAACTTCGAAGCACTCAAGTCCTGGCTCAGCAAGACTCTGGAGCCTATCGGCTCTCCAACCACCACCGTGCCCTCTTCTGCCTTCACCCGCTCCTCCGCCACCATCCTCGACAGCCTTGCCATCCTCACCTTTTCTCCTCCAGAACAGATACTAGGGGAGTAGAAACTATACAGAACAGCTCCCGGAGCCACGAGAGAGATCAAAAAGAAAGCATACCCCATCCTGGAATGACTGACGGGCTGGGAGAACCCGCTCTGGTGAGATCGCCGAGGGGAGCGGGCTTCCCCGGGCGGGGCGGCAAGCGGCCGGAGTCACTCCCCTTCTCCTTCCCGGACCACCTGGCAGAATTAGGCAGGCGGTCCCCTCAAGCTGCGGCGGCTGGCGCCCCCACTACGCGTGGCCCCCCGGACCAACTGAGAGAATTGGATCGCAAATCCCCAGGCCGCGGAGAACGGTGACCAGGGGGTCCCTTCTAAACACGTGACTCCCCAGTCCGGCTGGGAATGGTGCACTCTCCCGGGCCGCGGCGGCTGGAGCCCTCCCGCCACGCTTGGCACCCCGGGCCGACTAGGAAATTCGGATGCGCGCTCTCCCGGGCTGCGGGGGCCGGGGACCCTCCCCGCGTTTGGACCCCCGGGCCGGCTGGCACTCTTCCAAGCAGCTTCGGCTGGCGAACCTCCCGCACGGCGAGAGTTTTCCAAAGTTAAAGGACCCACAGCACCTTTTACTGGTGGGACCCGCAGACAAATGTGTGCCACGCGTGCCACCTACTGGGCAGGATAAGAGAAACAGAACCCAGAGATTTCACAGAAAAATCTTTCAACCCGTTGGGTCCAACACCCAGGGAAATCTGACTAAATGCCCAGATGCCAACAGAAGATAACGGATCACGCTCAGAAAATTGAAAATATGGCCCAGTCAAAGGAACAAACCAATAGTTCAAATGAGACACAGGAGCTGAGACAACTAATGCTGAATATACGAACAGAAATGGAAAACCTCTTCAAAAACGAAATCAATATATTGAGGGAGGACATGAAGAAGACCTGGGCTGAACAAAAAGAAGATAGAGAAAAACTGAAAAAACAAATCACAGAACTTATGGAAGTGAAGGATAAAGCAGAAAAGATGGAAAAAAACAATGGATACCTACAATGATAGCTTTAAAGAGACAGAAGATAGAATTAGTGATTTGGAGGATGGAACATCTGAATTCCAAAAAGAAACAGAAACTATCAGGAAAAGAATGGAAAAATTTGAACAGGGTATCAGGGAACTCAAGGACAATATGAACCGCACAAATACATGTGTTGTGGGTGTCCCAGAAGGAGAAGAGAAGGGAAAAGGAGGAGAAAAACTAATGGAAGAAATTATCACTGAAAGCTTCCCAACTCTTATGAAAGACCTAAAATTACAGATCGAAGAAGTGCAGCGCACCCCAAAGAGATTAGACCCAAATAGGCGTTCTCCAAGACACTTACTAGTTAGAATGTCAGAGGTCAAAGAGAAAGAGAGGATCTTGAAAGCAGCAAGAGAAAAACAATCCATCACGTACAAGGGAAACCCAATAAGACTATGTGTAGATTTCTCAGCAGAAAGCATGGAAGCTAGAAGACAGTGGGATGATACATTTAAATTACTAAAAGAGAAAAACTGCCAACCAAGACTCTTATATCCAGCAAAATTGTCCTTCAAAAATGAGGGAAAAATAACGAAGCTGGAGGTCTCGCGCTGCCTGACTTTAAGGCATATTATGAAGCCACAGTGGTCAAAACAGCATGGTATTGGCATAAAGATAGATATATCGACCAATGGAATCGAATAGAGTGCTCAGATATAGACCCTCTCATCTATGGACATTTGATCTTTGATAAGGCAGTCAAGCCAACTCACCTGGGACAGAGCAGTCTCTTCAATAAATGGTGCCTAGAGAACTGGATATCCATATGCAAAAGAATGAAAAAAGACCCATCTCTCACACCCTATACAAAAGTTAACTCAAAATGGATCAAAGACCTAAACATTAGGTCTAAGACCATAAAACAGATAGAGGAAAATGTTGGGAGATATCTTATGGATCTTACAACTGGAGGTGGTTTTATGGACCTTAAACCTAAAGCAAGAACACTGAAGAAGGAAATAAATAAATGGGAGCTCCTCAAAATTAAACACTTTTGTGCATCAGAGAACTTCATCAAGAAAGTAGAAAGACAGCCTACACAATGGGAGATAATATTTGGAAACGACATATCAGATAAAGGTCTAGTATCCAGAATTTATAAAGAGATTATTCAACTCAACAACAAAAAGACAGCCAACCCAATTACAAAATGGGAAAAAGACTTAAACAGACACCTACCAGAAGAAGAAATACGGATGGCCAAGAGGCACATGAAGAGATGCTCAATGTCCCTGGCCATTAGAGAAATGCAAATCAAAACCACAATGAGATATCATCTCACACCCACCAGAATGGCCATTATCAACAAAACAGAAAATGACAAGTGCTGGAGAGGATGCGGAGAAAGAGGCACACTTATCCACTGTTGGTGGGAATGTCAAAGGGTGCAACCACTGTGGAAGGCAGTTTGGCGGTTCCTCAAAAAGCTGAATATAGAATTGCCATACGACCCAGCAATACCATTGCTAGGTATCTACTCAAAGGACTTAAGGGCAAAGACACAAATGGACATTTGCACACCAATGTTTATAGCAGCGTTATTTACAATTGCAAAGAGATGGAAACAGCCAAAATCTCCATCGACGGAGGAGTGGCTAAACAAACTGTGGTATATACATACGATGGAATATTATGCAGCTTTAAGACAAGATAAACTTATGAACTATGTAATAACATGGATGGACATAGAGAATATTATGCTGAGTGAATCCAGCCAAAAACTAAAGGACAAATACTGTATGGTCCCACTGATGTGAACGGACATTCAAGAATAAACTTGAAATATGTCATTGGTAACAGAGTTCAGCAGGAGTTAGAAACAGGGTAAGACAATGGGTAATTGAAGCTGAAGGGATACAGACTGTGCAACAGGACTAGATACAAAAACTCAAAAATGGACAGCACAATAATACCTAATTGTAAAGTAATCATGTTAAAATACTGAATGAAGCTGCATCTGAGCTATAGGGTTTTTTTTGTTTTTGTTTGCTTGTTGGTTTGTTTGTTGTTGTTTTTTACTATTACTACTACTTTTATTTCTTTTCTTTATATTAACATTTTATATCTTTTTCTGTTGTGTTGCTAGTTCCTCTAAACCGATGCAAATGTACTAAGAAACAATGATCATGCATCTATGTGATGATGTTAAGAATTACTGAGTGCATATGTAGAATGGTATGATTTCTAAATGTTGTGTTAATTTCTTTTTTTTTTTCTTTCCGTTAATAAAAAAATAAAAAATAAAAAAAATAAAAAAAAAAATGAGGGAGAAATTAAAACATTCTCAGACAAAAAGTCACTGAGAGAATTTGTGACCAAGAGACCAGATCTGCAAGAAATACTAAAGGGAGCACCAGAGTCAGATACGAAAAGACAGAAGAGAGAGGTATGGAGAAGAGTGTAGAAAGAAGGAAAGTCAGATATGATATATATAATACAAAAGGCAAAATGGTAGAGGAAAATATTATCCAAACAGTAATAACACTAAATGTTAATGGACTGAATTCCCCAATCAAAAGACATAGACTGGCAGAATGGATTAAAAAACAGGATCCTTCTATATGCTGTCTACAGGAAACACATCTTAGACCCAAAGATAAAACACAGGTTGAAAGTGAAAGGTTGGGAAAAGATATTTCATGCAAATAACAACCAGAAAAGAGCAGGAGTGGCTATACTAATATCCAACAAATTAGACTTCAAATGTAAAACAGTTAAAAGAGACAAAGAAGGACACTATCTACTAATAAAAGGAACAATTAAACAAGAAGACATAACAATCATAAATATTTACGCACCGAACCAGAATGCCCCAAAATACGTGAGGAATACACTGCAATCACTGAAAAGGGAAATAGACACATATACCATAATAGTTCGAGACTTCAATTTACCACTCTCATCAATGGACAGAACATCTAGACAGAGGATCAATAAAGAAATAGAGAATCTGAATATTACTATAAATGAGCTAGACTTAACACACATTTATAGGACATTACATCCCACAACAGCAGGATACACCTTTTTCTCAAGTGCTCATGGATCATTCTCAAAGATAGACCATATGCTGGGTCACAAAGCAAGTCTTAACAAATTTAAAAAGATTGAAATCATACACAACACCTTCTTGGATCATAAAGGAATGAAGTTGTAAATCAATAATAGGCAGAGTGCCAAAAAATTCACAAATACGTGGAGGCTCAACAACATACTCTTAAAAAACGAGTGGGTCAAAGAAGACATTGCAAGAGAAATTAGTAAATACCGCGAGGCAAATGAAAATGAAAACACAACATATCAAAACTTATGGGACGCAGCAAAGGCAGTGCTAAGAGGGAAATTTATTGCCCTAAATGCCTATATCAGAAAAGAAGAAAAGGCAAAAATGCAGGAATTAACTGTCCACTTGGAAGAACTGGAGAAAGAACAGCAAACTAATCCCAAAGCAAGCAAAAGGAAAGAAATAACAAAGATCAGAGCAGAAATAAATGAAATTGAAAACATGAAAACAATAGAGAAAATCAATAAGACGAAGTTGGTTCTATGAGAAAATCAATAAGATTGATGGGCCCTTAGCAAGATTGACAAAAAGAAGAAGAGAGAGGATGCAAATAAATAAGATCAGAAATGGAAGAGGAGACATAACTATTGACCTCACAGACATAAAGGAGGTAATAACAGGATACTATGAACAACTTTACGCTAATAAATACAACAATTTAGATGAAATGGACGGGTTCCTGGAAAGACATGAACAACCAACGTTGACTCAAGAAGAAATAGATGACCTCAACAAACCAATCACAAGTAAAGAAATTGAATCAGTCATTCAAAAGCTTCCTAAAAAGAAAAGTCCAGGACCAGACGGCTTCACATGTGAATTCTATCAAACATTCCAGAAAGAATTAGTACCAACTCTCCTCAAACTCTTCAAAATAATCGAAGTGGAGGGAAAACTACCTACTTCATTCTATGAAGCCAACATCACCCTCATACCAAAACCAGGCAAAGATATTACAAAAAAAGAAAACTACAGACCAATCTCTCTAATGAATATAGATGCAAAAATCCTCAATAAAATTCTAGCAAATCGTCTCCAACAACACATTAAAAGAATTATACATCATGACCAAGAAGGATTCATCCCAGGTATGCAAGGATGGTTCAACATAAGAAAATCAATTAATGTAATACACCATATCAACAAATCAAAGCAGAAAAATCACATGATCATCTCAATTGATGCAGAGAAGGCATTGGACAAGATTCAACATCCTTTCCTGTTGAAAACACTTCAAAAGATAGGAATACAAGGGAACTTCCTTAAAATGATAGAGGGAATATATGAAAAACCCACAGCTAATATCATCCTCAATGGGGAAAAATTGAAAACTTTCCCCCTAAGATCAGGAACAAGACAAGGATGTCCATTATCACCACTATTATTCAACATCGTGTTGGAGGTTCTAGCCAGAGCAATTAGACAAGAAAAAGAAATACAAGGCATCAAAATTGGAAAGGAAGAAGTAAAACTATCACTGTTTGCAGACGATATGATACTATACGTCGAAAACCTGGAAAAATCCACAACAAAACTGCTAGAGCTAATAAATGTGTACAGCAAAGTAGCAGGTTACAAGATCAACATTCAAAAATCTGTAGTGTTTCTATACACTAGCAATGAACAAGCTGAGGGGGAAATCAAGAAACGAATTCCATTTACAATTGCAACTAAAAGAATAAAGTACTTAGAAATAAATTTAACTGAAGAGACAAAAGCCCTATACAAAGCAAACTACAAAAAACTGTTAAAAGAAATCACAGAAGACCTAAATAGATGGAAGGGCATACCGTGTTCATGGATTGGAAGACTAAATATAGTTAAGATGTCAATCCTACCTAAATTGATTTACAGATTCAATGCAATACCAATCAAAATCCCAACAACTCATTTTTCAGAAATAGAAAAACCAATAAGCAAATTTATCTGGAAGGGCAGGGTGCCCCAAATTGCTAAAAGTATCTTGAGGAAAAAAAACGAAGCTGGAGGTCTCACGCTGCCAGACTTTAAGGCATATTATGAAGCCACGGTGGTCAAAACAGCATGGTATTGGCATAAAGATAGATATATCGACCAATGGAATCGAATAGAGTGCTCAGATATAGACCCTCTCATCTATGGACATTTGATCTTTGAATAGGCAGTCAAGCCAATTCACCTGGGACAGAACAGTCTCTTCAATAAATGGTGCCTAGAGAACTGGATATCCATATGCAAAAGAATGAAAGAGGACCCGTATCTCACACCCTATACAAAAGTTAACTCAAAATGGATCAAAGATCTAAACATTAGGTCTAAGATCATAAAACAGTTAGAGGAAAATGTAGGGACATATCTTATGAAACTTACAATTGGAGGCGGTTTTATGGACCTTAAACCTAAAGCAAGAGCACTGAAGAAAGAAATAAATAAATGGGAGCTCCTCAAAATTAAACACTTTTGTGCATCAAAGAACTTCATCAAGAAAGTAGAAAGACAGCCTACACAATGGGAGACAATATTTGGAAATGACATATCAGATAAAGGTCTAGTATCCAGAATTTATAGAGACTGTCCAACTCAACAACAAAAAGACAGCCAACCCAATTACAAAATGGGAAAAAGACTTGAACAGACACCTCTCAGAAGAGGAAATACAAATGGCCAAAAGGCACATGAAGAGATGCTCAATGTCCCTGGCCATTAGAGAAATGCAAATCAAAACCACAATGAGATATCATCTCACACCCACCAGAATGGCCATTATCAACAAAACAGAAAATGACAAGTGCTGGAGAGGATGTGGAGAAAGAGGCACACTTATCCACTGTTGGTGGGAATGTCAAATGGTGCAGCCACTGTGGAAGGCAGTTTGGCGGTTCCTCAAAAAGCTGCATATAGAATTGCCATACGACCCAGCAGTACCATTGCTGGGTATCTACTCAGAGGACTTAAGGGCAAAGACACAAACGGACATTTGCACACCAATGTTTATAGCAGCGTTATTTACAATTGCAAAGAGATGGAAACAGCCAAAATGTCCATCAACAGACGAGTGGCTAAACAAACTGTGGTATATACATACGATGGAATATTATGCAGCTTTAAGACAGGATAAACTTATGAAGCATGTAATAACATGGATGGACCTAGAGAACATTATGCTGAGTGAGTCTAGCCAAAAACTAAAGGACAAATACTGTATGGTCCCACTGATGTGAACCGACATTCGAGAATAAACTTGGAATATGTCATTGGTAACAGAGTCCAGCAGGAGTTAGAAACAGGGTAAGATAATGGGTAATTGGAGCTGAAGGGATACAGACTGTGCAACAGGACTAGATACAAAAACTCAAAAATGGACAGCACAAGAATACCTAATTGTAAAGTAATCATGTTAAAACACTGAATGAAGCTGCATCTGAGCTATAGGTTTTTGTTTTTGTTTTTTTTTACTATTATTATTACTTTTATTTTTTTCTCTATATTAACATTCTATATCTTTTTCTGTTGTGTTGCTAGTTCTTCTAAACCGATGCAAATGTACTAAGAAATGATGATCATGCATCTATGTGATGATGTTAAGAATTACTGATTGCATATGTAGAATGTATGATTTCTAAATGTTGGGTTAATTTCTTTTTTTCTGTTAATTAATAAAATAAATACATAAATAAATAATAAAGATTCAAAAAAAAGAATTAATTAAAGAATTAATTAATCCTTGATTACTGAATCATTATATAAATATTCTTTTTTGCTTTCTAGTATACTGGAGCAGATAGAGGGAAATACCTAAAATCTCTAAACTATAATCCAACTGCTTTGATCGCTGATAATGACCGTACAGCCTTTATCTTCAGTCCTTGTGATTCCTTGGGAGTACCTTCATTCATACCCAGTTATGCAGTTTTTCAACGTTAGAGTCTTCTAATCACTAAATACAGCCTCTAATGTTTATTAAGAAGATACTTGGGTCAGCTCAGAACTAACCCACCCAGGTCCAAAGTTATCTTAATAACCAAGACTGGAACTAACCAAAACGGGCATGCCTGACATGTGCAGTAGCTTAGACTTTAACCCACAAGTCACCTACACCTCATTCTGTCATTTTCTTACATACATTCTGTAACTAAGCATGTGATCAAACTGCGTATGCTTAATAATCAGATTACCTCTCGTCACATTATCAGGGGCCACTGTGCTCAGTTTCCTAAACGCTGCCTGTCTTTTTCTCTAATAAAACTATCAGAATTACTACAGTTTGGGGAAACAGATTTTGGGCAACAGATCATCTGCTCTCCTACTACACGCCCAGTACTAAAAAATCCTTTCTCTCTTTGAAAAAAAAAGAATTTATGCATATCCTATTGAAGTAACATTCCAGTAGCTTATCTTCACATTCATTTCCAGGACATCTTGCTAAATAATTTCATATGAATGGTGGTTTTGTTTAAAAAAGAGTAAACTGAAAAATCTAAGATCAAACAGTATATATGTACAAAGTACCATTTTTTTAATGCTATCATTCCTAGGAACCATGGAGACCTTTCTAAAGCTGTATAAATTATAATTCTTGCCCTATAGAGTTTACAGTTTTATAAATGAATAAAATATACATAAGCCAGGAGAGACAACATATAAAAATAAAAACATTGTATGATCTTAAGAATCACATTCACCTCTCTGGATCTTAGTTTCTTCATTTGTATAATGAAAGGGTAGGGGCTTAAATTGATCATCTTCACCTCTCTAATGCTACTCAGATATGTAACAAGGAGCAAGTTGGAAGAAACAAACTATTAGTGTTATAGAAGTTAAAGCTAAAAGGATTGATATGGGCTGGTGAAATCATGGAGCCTTCATGAAAGAGATGGCACTTCAATGGAGTACTGAAAAGATGGGATGTAATGAGGGCTATAGAAAGGGAGATACAGACTGTCCAAAGGATAAAAATAAACAGATAACTCTGGAAATGAATGTAGCAAACACAAAGAAATACAGAAATTGAGCTCCATGGGAAAAATCATTAGTTGTGAAAGACAAACAAGATCATGAATGACTCTGAAGGGTTGGGGAATGCTATATTTGATAATGTTTCAAGAATACTAATCTTCAATGAGCATTTTCATAAGGTTCTTTTTTCTAGATGTTATCTCCCGTGTAAAACTACAACAGCTACCCACACATTTTCTACAGCATTTCCTCTCTGAACATTGGCGTGCTATATTTATCTGTTCAAGCTGAGAGACTACTAGAGAAAGAGATTCTTGTAATTAATCTTCCTGCAAACACGTGAATACTCATTTAAAGATAAAAATGTTTCCAAAATAGCCTTCATTTCCCAACCCTATCCCCAACTGTGTTAACTCCATTTATCTTCTAGTCACTCAGAGTATTATATTTGTAACAGATAATAAACTACAGCTTTGACTAAAGAATTCTGTTTTATTTATTAAAGTGCAAGGTCACTCAGAATACCGAAAGACCATCAACATTACAAACAGAAATCTTTAGGAACCCAACAAATCCTATAACAACTAAGAGACTTCATAATTACATTTTATAGTCTTGCAAGAGTCAGAAGGCCATTACAAAGACTCTTATACATTGTTGGTTTGGGAAAGCAATTTTACCATAATAACTGATTATTATTAAATATATATTTAATATACATATCACATGTGCATATATCTTTTGAGCCAGCAATCCCCCTCCTGGTAATTCATCCCATAAAAGAAACTGTATATGAGGAAATGTACAAGATATAGTGTTCCCAGTGACAAAAAAAAAAATGGGAAACAGTGATTATCCATTAATAAGGGATTGCCTAAATAAACAAAGGTACAGTCAGACCATGGTATATCCCATATATAACAGTATATCCTACAGTCATTAAATGAATGATTTAGAACTAAACTAGTTGCTTAGAGGAGTTCTACTAATTATTCTGAGGAAAACGATGCAAAAAAAATACGTACTATGAAGCAATTTTATAAAACAAAGTGAGAAAAACTGTATTTATATATGTCAGTGCATCTGAGTGAGTGAGTGTGTGTGTGTGTGTGTGTGTGTGTGTGAGAGAGAGAGAGAGAGAGTGTGTGTGTATGTGTGTGTGAACAGACAGGGAGAAAAAAAACAAGTAGGATGATTATTCAAATATCAGGAAAAAATACCGCCTGGTTACTCTAGGGCAAAATGGGGAGAAAGGATGGAGAAGGGAACTAGGCAAAGAAGGAAGCAAAATATAAATTTATAGTTAGATAAAAATAAGCATGTGTAGATATAGAAATTAATTTTTAAAGAAAACCAATATGAAAATAAAAAGAAAACCCACCAGAAACCAGCTAATCTAACTTCCAGGTGATCCAATGATTCATCAGTGCTTCTTTTATGCAATGAATAGGGCCAAGGATTGATACCTCCTTTCTAATAACTCATCTAGTCACAATGAATCCATCTATTTCCCAGAATCCTCATACCATTTTAAAGTTGATTTAATGAAATAAAATTCAGTAGAATATTTAGGTGAAATTTGCTTCTCCATAAGGAAAAGAAATGAATCTAACCTAACTTCCATTCACATGGCTGTCTTCAGATATTTTCAGGATTAATATTGATTTATTCACTTGGAAATACTGACAGGTAGTTCTCTACTTTCATAGATAAAATAGTCCTAAAATGAGCCTAAAAATTGAAACTACAGAGTCAAACAATGGATTTAAGGATTAAATGTTTAGTAAACCATAACAGACTAAAAATAAAAAAAAAAAACCATGTGCGACTCAAATCACAAAAGGTTGGTTTCCTTAATACAAAAAGAGTTCCTACAAATGACAGAAAAAAAATAGTATCACCATAAGAGTTAAAGAATATGAACTTTAGTTCACAGCAAAAGGAAAAACAGTTCTTTTAAAAAAAAATGCTCAACTTCAATTGTATTAAGAAATGCAAATTAAATCTACATTGAGATACTATTTTTTCACCAAGCAGATAGATCCACAAGTTTGTTAATACATTATGTTGGCAAAGAGATAAGCAGATAGTAATTTTCATACCTTTTACTTCTAGAAGCGTATTCTATAAACAATTAGCAATGATAAACACAAGATTCTTCACTGTAATAATGCAAATGATAGCAAGAAAATGGAAATCACTTAAATGCGCAAAAGAAGGAAATTGATTTTTTTAAAGTATAGCACATCATCATGCCTGTATGAAAGAATCACAAGCTACAAAAATACCAATTCTGAAAGGATAAAATTTAGAAGGCAGTTATTTAATATTCTTTGGTTACCAAATCTATAAATAAAGTCTAACCATTTTCATTAAAGTGGCGAAAGGGTTCTAAAGATAATATCTCAAACCGATGGGCTTTTAAGGATGCCCTGGGTAAATTAATTGTCATTGGTGGCTGTTACTTGGAATGCACTAGAACATGGCCAAGCAGCAGGCAATTCTCCTCACTCAGCAACACAGTATGAAAGGGTAGTCAGGTTTTTCAATTTTCTTGAGACTTGTTTCATGGGGGAAAAATGTTTATCTTTTAAAACTCTCAAATGTGCCACGAAAAAAAACATGTTTTGAAAAGTGTGCTGTAGACATTCAACAGGGCAAGATAGCAGCATAGTGAGGTGCGGAATTTAGTTCATCCTCCAGGGCAGCTAGTACAAAGCCAAGTACAGTACAGGACAACTGTTGGGGGGAACATGAGTGACCTGACACACAGTATACACCAGTCTGCACCAGGTGGAATGGCTGAGATCCCATACAGAACTGGAAAACTGATGTTGGCTACTCTTTCTACCTGAGACATGGGCCTGTCCAGTCTGGGAAAATCTGACTGCAGACTGTAATACCTAGGAGACTCGCCTAGGAGGGGAGGTAAAAAAAAAAGGGGGGGAGGGGCTCTATAAAAGCAGGGCAATGAACAGAAAAAAAAAGAACTAAAAAATTCTGATCAGTTAAACAAACCTATACTAGATGTCTAGAATAAAATAAATTGAACAAAGCCATGCAGCAAGAAAACCTTAGGTAGAAGAGCGAAAACAACCTCCAGAATAAGCTAATTTAAGGAAATGAAATGCCTAGAAGTCAACTAAAAATAACGAGCATGGGACTCACCAAGTGGTCGAGAAAACCTTCTTGACCAAAAGGGGAAGACAGAAATGAGACAAAAGAAAGTGTCAGTGACTGAGAGATTTCAAACAGAGTGGAGAGGTTATCCTGGAGGATATTCTTACGCATTATACAGACATCCCCTTTTTAGTTTACGGTGTATTAGAGTGGCTAGAGGAAAGTGCCTGAAATGGTAGAGCTGTGTTCTAGTAGCCATGTATAATGATATAGCTTTCGCAATGTGACTGTGATTGTGAAAATCTTGTGTCTGATGTTTCTTTTATCTACGGTATGGACAGATGAGTACATAATATGGATAAAAATAAATAAATAATAGGGGGAACAAAGGTAAAATTAATTGAGTAGATTGACATACTAGAGGTCAATGAGAGGGAAGGGTGAGGAGTATAGCATGTATGAGTTTTTTCTTTTTTCTTTTTTTTTCTGGAGAGATGCAAATGTTCAAAAAAATGATCATGATGAGAAATACACAACTACGTGATGATATGGTGAGCCATTGATTGTAACCATGTCAAGAATGTTGGTATGTCAAGAATGTTGGTATGTCTGTTCATTGTTTATAATAAAAATATTTTTTAAGAAATGAGTCATAATAGGAAAATCAAAGATATGGCCCAGTAAAAGGAACAAACCAACATTTCAAATGAGATATGGGAGTTGAAACAACTAATTCAGGATGTTCAGACAGGAAAATCTCATCAAAAATCAAAGCAAAGAGTTGGGGGAGGATATAAAAAAAGACATTAGGCAAACAAAGAGAAGAACTCGGAAGTTTGAAAAAACAAATCACAGAACTCATGGGAACGAAAGGGACAACAGAAGAGATTGAAAAAACAATGGAAACCTACAACAATAGATCTGAAGATGCAGAAGAAAGGATTAGTGAACTAGAGGCCTGGACATCTGAAATTCAACACATGAAAGAAAATATAGGAAAAAGAATGGAAAAATATGAGCATAGTCTCAGGGAATTGAATGACAACATGAAGGGCAAAAATATACATATTGTGGGTGTCCCAGAAGGGAAAAGCAAGAGAAAGACTAATGGAGGAAATAATCAATAAAAATTTTTCACCTCTTATGAAAGACATATAATTACACATCCAAGAAGTGCAGCATCCCCAAACAATAAAAAGATTCAAACAGACATGCTTCAAGATACTTACTAATCAGATTGTCAAATTTCAAAGAAAAAGAGAGAATTTTGAAAGCAGCAAGGGAAAGCAGTCCATTACATACAAGGGAACTTTGATAAGACCATGTGTGTATTTATCAACTCTCTAGTCAAAAGACAAAGATTGGCAAAATGAATTAAACATCTATATGCTGTCTACAGGAGATCCATTTTAGACCCAATGACAAAAACAGGTTGAAAGTGAAAGGTTGAGAAAATATATTTTATGTAAATAAAAATCAGAAAACAACAGGACTACCTATACTAATATCCAACAAACTAGATTTCAAATGTAAAAGAAAAAGAGAAAAGGACACTATGCATCAATAAAAGGAACAATTCAACAAGAAGGCAAAATAATCATAAATATTTATGCACCAAGCCACAGTGCTCCAAAACACGAGGCAAATGCTGACAACACTGAAGGGAGAAGTACGCACTTTTACAATAATAGTTGGAGACTTTAATTCCCCACTCTCATCCATGAATAGAAGATCTAGACTGAGGATCAATAAGGAAACAGTTTGAATAATATAATAAATGTACTACACTTAACAGACCTTTATAGAAAATTACACCCACAACAGCAAGGCACACATTTTTCTCAAGTGCTCATGGATCAATCTCAAGGATAGACCATCTGCTGGGTCACAAAGCAAGTCTCAATACATTTAAAAAGACTGAAATCATACAAGACACTTTCTCAGACCATAATGGAATGAACTTGGAAATCAATATAACAGGAAGAGTGCCAGAAAATTTACAAATATACGGAGGCTCAACAACATACTCTTAAACACCCAGTAGGTCAAGGAAGATATTACAAGTGATGTCAGTAACCATCTCAAGGCAAATGAAAGTGAAAACACAACATATCAAAATTTATGGAATAAAGCAAAGGCAGTGTTGAGAGAGAAATTTATTGCCTTAAATGCCTATATTTAAAAAAAAGCATAAATCAAGGAATTAACTATTTACTTGTAAGAACCAGAGAAAGAACAGCAAACTAACCCCAAAGCAAACAAAAGGAAAGAAATAATGAAGCTTAGAGTAGAAATAAATGACATTGAGAATATGAAAACAATTAAGAAAATCAACAAAACCAGAAGTTTATTCTTTGAGATAAAATTGATTAACTTTAAACTCTTAGTGTTCTAGTTTGCTAGCTGCCGGAATGCAACACACCAGAGATGGGTTGGCTTTCAATAAAGGGTATTTATTTAGTTAACATATAGTTCTTCAGAGAAAAGGCAGCTAACTTTCAACTGAGGTTCTTTCTTACATGGGAAGGCACAGGGTGATCTCTGCTGGCTTTCTCTCCAGACCTCTGGGTTCCAACAACTTTCCCCAGGATGATTCCTTTCTGCATCTCCAAAGGCCTAGACTGAGCTGCAAGTGCTGAAACGAGGTATGCTGAACTGCTTGGGCTGTGCTACGGTGAGCGCTCTCATTTAAGCATCAGCCAATTAAATCAAACATCATTCATTGCAGCAGGTACACCTTCTAGCTGACTGAAGATGTAATCAGCAACAGATGAGGTTCACAAGCCATCGGCTCATGTTCACAGCAATATAACTAGGCACCTTCACCTGGCCAAAATGACAACTGAATCTACCACACTTAGCAAGGTCGACGAAAAAAAAAAAAAGTGAGAATGAGAGGATGAAAATAAAATAAAAAATGGAAGAGGAGACATAATCACTGACCCCCACAGAAATTAAAGAGGTAACGGGAGGATGCTATGAGCAACTATATGCTAATAAACTAGACAATACAGATGAAATGGACAAGTTCCTAGGGACATGAGCAACTAAAATTGACTCAAGAAAAAACAGACAACCTCAACAAACCATTCAAAGTAAAGTGACTGAATCAGTCATCAAGACAATCCAAAAAAAGAAAAGTCCAGGACCAGATGGTTTCACATGTGAATTCTACGAAGCATTCAAGAAAGAATTAGCACCAATTCTGCTCAAATTCTTCAAAAAAGTTGAAAAGGAGGGAAAGCTACCTAACTCATTCTATGAAGTCAATATAACCCTAATACTGAAGCCAGACAAAGATACCACAAGAAAAGAAAATTACAAACCAATTCCATTAATGAATATAAATGCAAAAATCCTCAACAACATACTTTCAAATCAAATCCAGCAGCACATTAAAAGAATTATACACCATGATCAAGTGGGATTTATTCCAAGTATGCGAGGCTTATTCGATATAAGAAAATCAATTCATGTAATATACCATATAAATAAATAAAATCAACAAATCAAAGCAGAAAAAAACAATCATCTTGACTCATGTAGAAAAGGTATCTGAAAAAATTCAACATCCTTTTTTGACGAAAACACTTCAAAGGATAGGAATAGAAGGGAAATTCCTACACATAATAAAGGGAATATATGAAAAACTCACAGCTAACATCATACTCAACGGGGAAAGACTGAAAACTTTCCCTCTAAGATCAGGAACACTGTCACCACTGTTATTCAACATTGTGCTGGAAAGTTCAAGCCAGAGCAATTAACGAAATAAAAGGCACTAAATTGGAAAGGAAGAGAGTTTTACTGCTTGCAGATGATATGATACTATATATTGAAAAACCTACAGCAAAGCTATTAGAGCTAATAAATGATTACAGCAAAGCAGCAGAGTACAAGATTAACAGCCAAAAATCAGTAGTGATTCTACACACTACTGATGAGCAGTCTAAGGAGGTTATCAAGAAGAACATTCCATTTATAACAGCAACCAAAAGAACCAAGTGTTTAGGAATATATTTAACTAGGGATACAAAAGGATACATAGAACATGACAAGAAATTGCTAATAGAAATCATGGCAGACATAAATAAATGGAAGGGCATATTATGTTCATGGATTACAAGACTAAATATAGTTAAGATGCTAATTCTACCAAAATTGATTTATAGATTCAATGCGTTATCAATTAAAACCCAAAAACTTACTTTGCAGAAATAGAAAAACCAATAACCAAGTATATTTGGAAAGGCAGAGTGCCCCAAATAGCTAAAAATGTCTTGAGAAAGAAAAATAAAGTGGCAGGTCTCAAAATACCTGACTTTAAAGCATTATTATGAAACTACAGTGGTCAAAACAGCATGTTACCAACATAAAAATAGATATACTGACTGTGCTGGTTTGAAAGAATTATGTACCATAGAAAAGACATGGTTCAATCCTGATCCAATTCTGAGGGAGCAACATTTCTTTAACCCCTACTCAGTACTATAGGTTGAAAACGTGATCGTTTATCTCCACAGAGATGTGAATCACCCAATTGCGGTGATTCATATCATGATTGCTACCTATCATAACCTCCCAACCCCCAACGAGGACCATTCCAACCAATCCTAAAGAATACTTAGGGCAATTTATAAGATTCCACAAGGGTTTCAGGCACTAGAGTAACTTTTCAGAAACCTACAACCTCCAGATGGGTCCCTGGTCCAGATAAGTCCTGAAATCTAGCCCAGCCTCTCCAGAACATCTAATCTTGGATTAGAGGGAGATGTGACTCTACCCATTCCAGATGGATCTTGATTAGTTCACTGGAATCCTTTAAAAGAGGAAGCATTTTGGAAAAAGTGAGAGAGCCACGAGACTGAGAGCCTACGCAACCAGAGACCTTTGGATATGAAGACCCCTGGGGGAGCTTCATGAAACAAGAAGACTGGAGAGAGAGTTAGCAGAGATCGTCATGGTCGCCTTGTGCCTTTCCAGCTGACAGAGAAACCTGGAACTTCATCAGTCTTTCTTTAGTCTTTCTCTTGCTGGTGCCTGAATTTGGACATTTCTATAGCTTTGCTTTAATGTGGACATTTTCACAGTCTTAGAACTGTAAACTACCAACTTAATAAATTACCCTTTTTAAAAAGCCATTCCATTTCTGGTATATCACATTCTGGCAGCTAGCAAATTAGAACACTGACCAATGGAATCTAATAGAGTGTTCAGAAACAGACCCTCTCATCTATGGACAAATGATCTTTGATAAGGTGGTCAAGCCAACCCACCTGGGACAGAGCAGTCTCTTCAATAAACAGTATTTGGAAAATGGGATACCCATATGCAAAAGAATGAAAAAGGATCCATATCTCACACCCTACATAAAAACACAAAATGGATCAAAGACCTAGACATTAGAGCTAAGGCCATAAAACTTGTAGAAGAAAATGTAGGGAAACATCTTATAAATCTTGTAACAGGAGGCAGTTTCCTAGACCATACACCCAAAGCATGAGCACTGAAAAAAAGAAATAGATAAATGTGATCTCAAAATTAAAAACGTAATCAGGAAAGTAGAAAGGTAGCCTATGCAATGGGACACAATATTTGGAAATCACATATCAGATAAGGGTTTAGTATCCAGAATATATAAAGCAATTCTTCAACTCAAAAAGACAAACAACCTAACTTAAAAATGGGCAAAAGAATGCCTGGAAACATCCTAGAGTATATTAACCACATAATCAAAAAGTATTGGCAAAGTCCCCTGAGGTAGGGGAGAAAGACTATGGAATTACTAAACCTTATAATCAGGGAATCCCCTGACACTGGGTCAAACTTCAGGGATACCCAAATCAATAGGCCATGACCTCAATCATGATGCTTACTCTTGTGAAGCTTATATAGATAGCATAGAAGCTTAGACTACCTATAGACATGCCTAAGAGTTATTTCTGGAGGACCTCTGTTGTTGCTCTTATGTGGCCTCAGTTTCTCTAACACCAACTCTGCAAGTGAAATCATTGCCCTCTACCCTACGTGGGACATGACATCCAGGGTTGAAAGTCTCTCTGGCGACACAGGAGAGGACTCCCAGGGATGAATCCAGACCTGGCACTGTGGGATCAACAATTTCATCCTGGCCAAATGGGGGAAAAAAGCCTGATAATTAATAAAGTATCAGTAGCAGAGAGAGTTCAAATAGAGTTGAGGGCTATGCTGGAGGTTGCTCTTATGCAAGCTTCAGGTAGACCTTGCTACCTATCATAACCTCCCAACCCCCAACCAGGACCATTCCAACCAATCCTAAAGAATACTTAGGGCAATTTATAAGATTCCACAAGGGTTTCAAGCACTAGAGTAACTTGTCAGAAACCTACAAGCTCCAGATGGGTCCCTGGTCCAGAGAAGTCCTGAAATCTAGCCCAGCCTCTCCAGAACATCAGATAGTTCCATCTCCCTACCCCACATTAGTGAAAGACCCTTCCAAGATCAAAAATTTAGAATGCCATAGCCCAAACAACCACAGTGAGAAGCATGGAAAGATCAAAGTTAATGGTGGAATTATACATAGAAGATAGGACTTAACAAATGAATATGAATGCTGAATCATTAAATTGATCTCTTTTAGTCTCCAGTATTTTAGAGCAGCTAGAAGAAAAACCTAAAATTGTGAAGTTGTAACTCATGTCAAAGTCTGAAATATGTTCTACAACTAAGTGTGGTGTTGTGCTTGGAAATTTATAGCTTTTTTTGTATATATGTTATTGTTCACAAAAAAAGAAGGAAAAAAAGTCGATTTTGATGACAAAAGTATTTAAACCCTCCAGTCTCATATATTCTGGAGCAGATAGACAGAAAACTATGAGAGGATCTTATGACAGCACATGACAAACTTTGGGATCTATCCTGTAACTATTTTTTGAACAGTGCTTTGAAATTATTGCTTTTTTATTTCTTTGCTTTGTATATATGTTATACTATACAATAAAAAAAAATATTTTTTTAGACTTCCGGAGAAGATGGCGGCTTAGTAAGACGCGCGGGTCTTAGTTCCTCCTCCAGAAAAGCAACTAAAGAAACAGAAACAATACGAAACAGCTCCCGGAGTCACGACAGACACCAAAAAGACAGCGTACCCCATTCTGGAACAGCTGAACGGGCAGGGAGAATCTGCTGCGGTGAGATACCCGAGGGGCGCGCGTTTTCCTGGCCGGGGCAGCTGGCGACTGGGGTCCCCTCCACGCACGTGGCTACCCGGTCTGACTGGGAACGTTGGATAGCGGGGCCCTTCCGTCACGCTTGGTGTTTCGGGCCAGCTGGGCAATTAGGACCGGCACTCCCCCAAGCCACGGCGGCCAGCGACCCCCGCCTCCACGCGCGGTTTCCCTGGCCGACTGCCGTGCAGACAGACGAGCGCCACGAGCGCCACCTACTGGGCAGGAAAAGAAAAACAGAGCCCAGAGATTTCACAGAAAAACCTTTCAACCAGCTGGGTCCCACACCCAGAGAAATCTGATCAAATGCCCAGACACCAGCAGAAAATAATGGATGACGCTCGGAAAATTGAAGATATGGCCCAGTCAAAGGAACAAACCAATAGTTCAAATGAGATACAGGAGCTGAGACAACTAATGCTGAATATACGAACAGAAATGGAAAAACTCTTCAAAAACCAAATCAATAAATTGAGGGAGGACATGGAGAAGACATGGGCTGAACAAAAAGAAGAAATAGAAAATCTGAAAAAACAAATCACAGAACTTATGGGAGTGAAGGACAAAGAAGAAAAAATGGAAAAAACAATGGATACCTACAATGGTAGATCTAAAGAGACAGAAGCTACAATTAGTGAACTGGAGGATGGAACATCTGAATTCCAAAAAGAAACTGAAACTATAGGGAAAAGAATGGAAAAACTTGAGCAGGGGATCAGGGAACTGAATGACAATATGAAGCGCACAAATATACGTGTTGTGGGTGTCCCAGAAGGAGAAGAGAAGGGAAAAGGAGGAGAAAAACTAATGGAAGAAATTATCACTGAAAATTTCCCAACTCTTATGAAAGACCTAAATTTGCAGATCCAAGAAGTGCAGCGCACCCCAAAGAGAATAGACCCAAATAGGCGTTGTCCAAGACACTTACTAGTTAGAATGTCAGAGGTCAAAGAGAAAGAGAGGATCTTGAAAGCAGCAAGAGAAAAACAATCTGTCACATACAAGGGAAACCCAATAAGACTATGTGTAGATTTCTCAGCAGAAACCATGGAAGCTAGAAGACAGTGGGATGATATATTTAAATTACTAAAAGAGAAAAACTGCCAACCAAGACTCCTATATCCAGCAAAATTGTCCTTCAAAAATGAAGGAGAAATTAAAACATTTATAGACAAAAAGTCACTGAGAGAATTTGTGACCAAGAGACCAGCTCTGCAAGAAATACTAAAGGGAGCACTAGAGTCAGATACGAAAAGACAGAAGAGAGAGGTATGGAGTAAAGTGTAGAAAGAAGGAAAATCAGATATGATATATATAATACAAAAGCCAAAATGGTAGAGGAAAATATTATCCAAACAGTAATAATACTAAAAGTTAATGGACTGAATTTCCCAATCAAAAGACATAGATTGGCAGAATGGATTACGACCCAGCAATACCACTGCTAGGTATCTACTCAAAGGACTTAAGGGCAAAGACACAGACGGACATTTGCACACCAGTGTTTATAGCAGCATTATCTACAATTGCAAAGAGATGGAAACAGCCAAAATGTTCATCAACAGACGAGTGGCTAAACAAACTGTGGCGTATACCTACAATGGAATATTATGCAGCTTTAAGACAGACTAAACTTATGAAGCATGTAGTAACATGGATGGACCTAGAGAACATTATGCTGAGTGAGTCTAGCCCAAAACTAAAGGACAAATACTGTAAGGTCCCACTGATGTGAACCGACATTCGAGAATCAGCTTGGAATATATCATTGGTAACAGAGACCAGCAGGAGTTAGAAACAGGGTAAGATAATGGGTAATTGGAGCTGAAGGGATACAGACTGTGCAACAGGACTAGATACAAAAACTCAAAAATGGACAGCACAATAATACCTAAGTGTAATGTAACTAGGTTGGAACACTGAATGAAGCTGCACCTGAAATATGGTTTTTTGTTTGTTTGTTTGTTTGTGTGTTTGTATCTTTTGTTTCTGTTTTTTTTCTTTTTCCTTTATATATATATATATATTTTATTAGTATTATTATTTTAATTCTCTTCTCTATGTTAACATTCTATATCTTTTTCTGCTGTTTGGCTAGTTCTTTTCCTAAATCGATGCAAATGTACTAAGAAATGATGATCATACATCTATGTGATGATACTAAGAATTACTGAGTGCATTTGTAGAATGGAATGATTTCTAAATGTTGTGTTAATTTCTTTTCTTTTTTTTGATAATAAAAAAATTAAAATTAAAAAAATAAAAAAAAATTTTTTTTTTAAATGGGCAAAAGGCATGAACAGACACTTCTCAGAAGAGGAAATACAAATGGCTAAAAGGCACATGAAAAGATGCTCAACTTCACTGGCTATGAGGGAAATGCAAATCAAATTCATATTTTGGGTATAAATTTCCTAATTTAACTCATATGGGCACTTTAGTTAATACCATAAGTACATGGAATTTTAATCTTGTTGTTTGGGTTGATCTTTTTGACTAAGTTGTTTCCAGGGATATGACCCACCCAATCATGGGTGGGATTTTTTGATTAGGTGGTTTCCATCTGTGCCAGTCTGAAAGTATTATGTACCCTGGAAAAGCCATGTTTTAAATTTGATCCAATCTTGTGGATCTTGTGGATTAATCCTGATTCAATACTATCAGTTGGAATCTTTTGATCAGATTATCTCCACAGAGCTGTGACATGCCCAATTGTGGGTGTGACTTTTTGATTAGTGGGAGATGTAACTCCACTCATTCCCAGGGGGGTATTGATTAGTTTACTGGAATCCTTTAAGAGGGAACCACTTTGGAAAAAGAGTTAGAGCCCAGAGAAATGACAGAAGCCTCAGAGCTGACAGAAACTTCACAGCAGAGTTAACACAGATGTGGACATATAGACAACAGATACATGGATGTTTGGAAATGGTTGGAGCCCAGGAGATGTTGCTATGAGATGTTAAGCAAACCAGAATTGGAGAGAGCCAAGGGAAGCCAAAAATATATAAGCCAGCCCTGGAGAGGTAAAGTGAGGAACTTCCACAGGACCAGAGGCTGAAAGCAGTAGAGTCCAGGAGCAATGGACCAGCAAATGCCAGCCACATGACTATCCAGCTGACAGAGGTGTTCCTGACCCATCAGCCTTTCTTGAGTGAAGGTAACTTCTTGGTGGTGCCTTAATTTGGACACTTTCTCTTCCTTAGATCTGTAAACTTCTAATTTATTAAATTCCCCTTTTAAAAGTTGTTCCTGTTCTGGTATATTGCATTTCAGTAGCTTGCAAACTAATACACCATCTGTTCAAGGTAGGCCTTAATCCACTTCCTGGAGTCCTTTAAGAGGAAACCATTTTGACAAAAGCTTCAGAGACAACAGGGAGAGATGTCTGGAGATGCAGAAAGAAAAAACTTATAGGGAAGCTGTTTGAAACCAGAAGCCAAAGGAGCAGCAGATGCCAGCCACATGCCTTCCCAGATCAGCCATTCTTGAGCCAAGGTATCTTTCTCTGGAAGCCTTAGTGTTCTAGGTGCTAGCTGCCAGAACATGATATACCAGAAATAGAATAGCTTTTAAAAGGGGGAAATCCACACATAGTCTTGACTTACCTTCACTCAAGAAGGTCTGATGAAGTTCAGGTTTTCTCTCTCAACTGGAAAGGCACATGGCAACATCTGCTAGCTTTCTCTCTAGGCTTCTTGTTTCATGAAGCTCCCCCAGGGGCGTATCCTTCTTCATCTTCGAAGGCCTTTGGCTACATGGGCTCTCATGGTTCTTATGTCTGCCTCTCTCAAGGCTCTCTTCAAAATGCTTCCTCTTTTAAAGGATTCCAGTAAACTAATCAAGATCCACCTGGAACGGGTGGAGTCACATCTCCCTCTAGTCAAAGGCTAATACCCACAATTGGATGTGTCATGTCTCCATGGAGATAATCTAATCAAAAGTGTTCAGTAAATGGATTGATAGAGAGATGGATAGATAGATAGATGGACTGATTGATGAACAGATAGAATGATACAGAAAATATGGCAAAATGTTAAAATTGGTAGATCTGGGGGTTTGGAAAAATGCTGGAGTTCTCTGTTTGGGGTTTGTATTATTTTTTCTAACTGTCCAATAAGTGAAAGCACTTCAAAATAAAAAGTTAAAAAAAAATTTTAATGGATGATTCTAAATATGTTAGAACCTATAAGAACTATCATAGCATCATATACATGAACTGTAACTAAGTTTACCTTGTTCTCTCTGAAAAAATTTGTCTGTGAATTATTGAAAACTTAATTGTAAAACACATTCTAAAAGATAAACATTTTAAGGAACATAAAAATGAAAGGACAAAGTAAATCAGGCTTTGATAAGTGGAAATGGACTTTTTTCTCTAATATCCAATAGTCTAAAGAAAGGAAATACTGCAAGTTCTAGTTAAAATGGCACCTTGAATGTACTTCATGCTCTCATAAAAAGGAAACAGGATTTTTCTCCATCTCTTGGTGGTTTGTAGAGAAAAAAATTATAACTTTCAGTTCAAACTACTCTCTTCTCTGACCTCTGTGAATCAAATCTTGAAATAAAAAATGTGTTATTATGGTTACCCTTTGTTCTAATTTGCTAACTGCCAGAAATGCAACACACCAGAGATGGATTGGCTTTTAATAAAAGGGGATTTATTTCATTAGTTCTTCAGAGCAAAGGCAGCTAACTTTCAACTGAGGTTCTTTCTTATGTGGGAAGGCACAGGGTGATCTCTGCTGGCCTTCTCTCCAGGCCTCTGGGTTCCAACAACTTTCCCTGGGGTGATTTCTTTCTACATCTCCAAAGGCCTGGGCTGAGTTGTGAGTACTGAGATGAAGTATGCTGAGCTGCTTGGGCTGTGTTACTTTGAGCTCTCTCACTTAAGCACCAGCCAATTAAATCAAATATCATTCATTGCAACAGGCACACCTCCTAGCCGACTACGGATGTTAATGAGCAACAGATGAGGTTCACAAGCCATCGGTTCACGTCCACAGCAATATAACTAGGTACCTTCACCTGGCCAAGTTGACAACTGAATCTAACTACCACACCCTTGAAAAGTTAGTTTGGAAAAAGTCATCCTATCATGTTTTCAACTCTTGTTACATTGGAATCTAACTTATGCATATACTTAAGTACAAAAAAAGGAAACTTTGGTAATAACTACAACTAAATCTTGCTACCTCATGTAATGGTTGCCCATGACTAGACTAAATCAAGTAGAAGCTGAATTCTCTTAATAAAATAAGGAGGAAAAAAGCAACAATTGAGGTCAAGGGGGAAAACAGATTATTTAGCTCATAAGAAGTCATATACCTTTCTAATTATAATAAATCAGTATGCTAAACTGATCTATAAATCTTAATATTTATATAGAAAATTTCTTCATAGGACCATCTTTTTTTTTTAAATATTTTTATTGTACACAACAAACACACCAACATTCTTAACATACAAACATTCTTGACATGGGTACAATCAATGGCTCACAATATCATCACATAGTTGTGTATTCATTACCATGAACATTTTTTTAAATTAATGCATCTCTCCAGCTAAAGAAATAAAAAAGAAAAACTCATACATGTCATACCCCTTATCCCTCCCTCTCATTGACCACTAGTATTTCAATCTACTCAGTTAATTTTAATCTTTGTTTCTCCTATTATTTGTTTTTTTTTTTTATCCATATTTTTTACTCATTTGTCCATACCATAGATAAAAGGAACATCAGCCACAGGTTTTCACAATCACACAGTCACACTGCAAAAGCTATATACAATCATCTTCAAGAAACATGGCTACTGGAATACAGCTCTACAGTTTCAGGTACTTCCCTCCAGCCACACCAATGCACCATAAACTAAAGGGAGAATATCTATATAATGCATAAGAATAACCTTCAGGATAACCTATCCACTCTGTTTGAAATCTCTCAACCCCTGACACTTTATTTTGTCTCATTTCTCTCTTCCAGTTTTTGATTGAGAAAGTTTTCTCAATCCGGTGATGCCAAGTCCCAGCTTATCCTATGATTTCTGTCCCACACTGCCAGGGAGGTTTACACCCCTAGGAGTCATGTCCCACGTACAGGGGAAGAGAGCAGTGAGTTTACTTGTCATAGGCCCATCTTGACCTAAATAAAACATTGAATAAAAAGTGCAAATTCCATTTTCTCATTCCTTAACACAGACCTTCAAACTCACAATAATGTTACTGTGAGAATAATAAACTCTCAAACATACACCTAAACATATAAATTGTTGACTTCCCCCAAAGGAGTTAAAGTGAATAATAGCTTCAAGCTGCAATTATCAATAACAGGCCAAGGTAATTTCTTTATCTGTATCACAGATGTCTTCATTTTATCCAAAATGAAATGCTTTCTGTTCAGTTTTGACAGCAAATACAAGCATTATCCTCACCCACAGACAACACTGCCTAGAAACAGCAATGAGGTATCAATATTGCAAGGCATCAGACAGGTACAAAAACCCTATAATGTATATCAAAAGAAATCATCTCAGGACAACCTATAAAATAAAAATTTAAAATTCCTTTCATATAAGAACGTTCCCAGGTAGAAAAATAAAAACATCCAAATTTGCATTTTTCTAGGAAGTACATATCAATTCATTCAACAATTATTTGACTACCTATGTGTTTGTTCAATACAGAATCTTTTAGGTGCTGAGGATTCTGTAGTAAAACAAATGTTCCTACTCTCATAGAGGGAAGAAGGGAGAACAGGTAATGAATAAACATGTCTGTTGGATAGTGATAATTGCTAAGGGAAAAAAAGCAGAGGAATGGAGAAAGGGAGTGCTGAGTGCAATTCTACACAAGAAGCTCATGGAAGACATCGCTGAGAATATAACATTTGAGCAGAGACCTGAGGAAGTAATAAGCAAACCTGTCTACATTTGGGAGAAGAACACTCTAACCACAGGAAACTGCAATTCTCTGGCATGTTTGAGAAACAGCAAGGAAGTCAGTATGGCAAGAAGGGAGTGAGCAAGGAGGAAAGTGTCAACAGATGGAGGTCAAATGGGAGCTAAATGTTCAGGAGCAGTATGCTGGAGCTGGCTGAAAGCAGACTCTTACATATTCTAGAACTTAGAATCCAAGCAGATTGTTACATATTCTAGAATTTAGAATCCGCAATGGTGGGAGTAATTATACCATGGAAGTAGGCAAATACTATAAATCAGAGGCTTTTCCCTCCTCTGGAGATCTGTTTCTACAGCACACACTTTAAAAATTTCAAACTGAGCAGGGCTTAAGGCCTTTCTTTCAGAACATAAGGACTTGATTGTCAGGCCTATATTTAGTTCTGAATCTTAACGTCAGGTATTCGTACTAATGAAAATTCTATCAATGAAAGTATGTTGGTAATATGAATTTTCTGCTCCAGTTGGGAATTCTATGTGAAAAATGTGATATTTGTATGGAAGTTTTAATTTTCTCAATCCCCCTCCCATAAAATATGAAGCTAGAGTTTTCCGTCTGATAAAGGAAGAACAAAATGAGCATGTTGCTTGTAAACTGATGTTTAGTAACTAGTGAGAATTTGAAACACCAAAATATATAACAAACCTAATCCTAATCGTAGGTAGTCTTACGAAAATGAATCTCTTTTAGCCTCAACATATATACATTCACACTGCTTTTCAAGATATTTTAAGTAATATTTTTTCCTCTTTCAGAACTGCTTCTTCCTTCAGGTCTTTTTTTATTTTTTATTTTTTTATGAAATTCACAGGAGGATAGGTGTTTTTTGAAAATACTGCTGCAGTTTTCCAGGAAAGGCCCTTGTATTTTTTAAACACTTCTAAAGTCATGTGGTCTTTGAACTTTGGGGACTATTTTACATATGAGTGTAATACAAACTTAAACTCATGTAGATCCATGGCATGCAACCCCACAAATGCTGACTCTGGCGGGAATACTTTCCCTGTAGTAGTTTCAGTTCTGGATTGAAAAGCTTGGGATGAAATTTAATTTTGTTCTTTTTGGTATAAATCAGTAAAACTTCCAGCCAATCTGCCAAGCTTACTTGTTGACATCAGCAGATGAGTTGATAGTGTTAATTCAGACTCAATGAATGATCTGAATCTTGGTTTGTGTAGATTTGGAATCTACAAGCAATATTAACGATCCCTTTTGTTTTTAAATCTTAAGCCATGTACCAAGTTTTTTAGTTCAAATCATATGGCATAAGTTAAATTTAAATTGGATTCTATTAATGATATGAACGTATTTCTGTAAGTTGAAATAAACTTTCAAAAATCAAAAAAAAAAAAAAGGAAAACCAAACTTGGGCTTTTACTCTGAGTAAAAACTTCAGAGGGATTCTGCATGACATCACTCCCATTGCTAAATTCCAGCCAAAGAGAAGAAAGGGCAAAAACAGGGAGACTAAGTGAAGACTTTTAATACAATCTAGGTGAGATATGTTGGTGGCCTAATCCAAAACTGTAGTGGTGAGGCAGTGAAAAGTAGTTAGAGTCTAGATATGAGGGCCATTCTGATTTGAATCAGTATGTGCCAATAGATAACAAGTTTCCTGCCTACAAATCGATATCTAGCTCTAACCCAAACATGTCATCTCCAGTTTAGAATTAAGACAGCCAGGTGGACATATAAAGTAACTCACAAAGCTCACAAAAACAAGAAAAAGTCTTAGATGCACACTATATACCTTCTGTTATCAATATTTCATTATTATTTCAACTAACACATATATTTATGGAACATCTTATGTGCTGGTCTGAAACTGTCTTGTACCCCAGAAAAGCCATGTTCTTTAACCCTCATTCAATATTACTGGGTGGGATCTTTTCTATTGTTTCCATGGAGATATGATCCACCCAACTATGGGTGGGAACTTTTGACTAGGTGGTTTCCATGGAGATGTGTCTCTGCCATTCAAGGTGGGTTTACTTATTGGTGTCCTTTAAGATGGAACCATTTTGGAAAAGCTTCAATGCGGACAGAGTCGACACAGCCAGAGATATTTGGAGATACAAAAGGAAAACGCCCCCGGGGAAGCCTTATGAAATGAAGAGAGAAAGTTAGCAGATGTTGCCATGTGCCTTCCCAGTTGACAGGGGTGTTCTGGATGATATCAGCCTTTCTTAAGTGAAAGTAACCTCTTATTGGTGTTTTAATTTGGACATTTTCACAGGCTTAGAACTGTAAACTTGCAACTTAATACATTCCCTTTTTAAAAGAATATTGCATTCCAGCTGCTTTCAAACAATCTATTATATATAAGGCACTACAGGGGATAAAAAAAATCTATGGCTGAAGTCCTTTCCTCAAGGGGGTTACAATCTAAAGCCTAAGCTAAATCATCCATACATAAAAAGATACATATTCCTGAAAACCCTAAAGAATACCCAGGGCTCTATCAGAGGCTCTATTTAAGTTTCACTCTCAAAGTTTATTTTTCAGAAACTTAAAACTTCCAGATTGTTCCAACGCAAGTTAAGCCCTGAAACCCAGAGGCACCATTCTCTCCAAGAACATCAACAAATTGCATCCCCCTTCCCCATAATATCAACCCCTCTTTTCAATACGAAGAAGTTAGAATATCACTGCCCAAACATCCCAAAAGATTTGGAGAACGATCAAATGAGATGGAGGAGTTGTACCAGAGAAGATACAGTCTAACAAATAATTGTAACTACTGAATCATTATATTGATATTTCTTGTTATTCTCTAGTGTATTAGAATAACTAGAAGGAAATACCTGAAACTGTGGCACTGTGGCAAACCCATACCATACTTTGAAATTTGTTCTATAACAACTTGTTAAAATGTAATTAGAAGTTTATTGCTTTTTTGTATCTATGTTCTATTTCATAATATAAGATGTTGAAAACAATTAAAATTATATGGACAAGCTACTAAAAAGAATGACAGATCTATATACACTGACACAGACATATGTACAAGCTATGTTATAAAGTAAATAAATTCAAGCTGAATAGAAAAAAAGTTATAGATTTAAGGCAATTAAAGTATTAAATGTGTGGTAGAGCTAACGGAGTATTCTATAAGTTGGAAAGATAAAGGGAGAAATCATTGAAGAGATGGGACTTGAGGTAGGCCTTAAAGGATAGATAGAATAAGACCGTGACCTATTTTTACAGCAGCATTATTTACAATTGCCAAGAGATGGAAACAGCCCAAATGTCCATCAACAGACGAGCAGCTAAACAAGCTGTGGTATACACATACAATGGAATATGCAGCTATAAGACACAAAAAAGTCATGAAGCATGTAACAAAACAGATGGATCTTAAAGACATCATGCTGAGTGAAATTAGTCAGAAACAAAAGGACAAAACTGTATAGTTTCACAGATATCAACTAACATTAATGAGTGAACTTGGAGAACTTCAGTTAAGAACACAGGTTATCAGGAGATAGAAATAGGGTAGAGGTTAGGTAATTGGTGCTGAAGGACAACAGACTGTGCAACAGGACTGATTGTAAACATTCAGAAATAGATACTACCTGATTGTAGCACAATAATGTAAGTATGCTGAATGAAGCTAAATGTGAGAATGATAGAAAGAGAAGAGCTGGGGGCAAACATGAAACCCGAAGGAAAGAAGACAAAGACTGAGATGCTTTAATTTATGAATGCCTAGGCTGTACAATGATGTGTCTAAATGTACAAATTTAAAAATGTTTTTGTATGACATCTCCACTTACAAAGGAATGTCAGTATTGCAGGGTGTTGAAAATAGATGGTCATTTATATTTTAAATCTTTCTTTCACTTCTGTGTGAGACTAAAGGGAGAAATGTTTATTTCCAGCAAAAATTATATTTTGACTAGTACATTTGCTAATTTAACTCATATAGCCAGTTTAACTGAATACCTTAAGCACATGGAACCTTGAATAGGGCATGAGATTTTGTTGGTTTGTCCAGGTTAGTGTGATGCCCCAATAAATCCCAGAGTGATTTGAACAGTGAATAAAGAAGTATTTGCAAAGTCCCCTTGGGGGAATGGGAAGAAAGAGGGAAAAATTGAACCTCCCCATCTGAAGAATTCCTGATATTCTCACAAGCAGTGGTGACAACCAAATCAATAGGCTGAGCCCTCGATCTTGGGGTTTATCCTTATGAAACTTATCCTGCAAAGGACAGGCTAAGCCTACTTAAAATTATACCTAAAAGTCACTCCCAGAGAACCTCGTTTATTGCTCAGATGTGGCCTCTCTTTATCTAAGCCGACATGGCAAGCAAACTCACTGCTCTTCCCACCCTACAAGGGACATGACTCCCAGGGGTATAAACTTCCCTGGCAACATGGGACAGAAATCCTGGCATGAGCTGGGACTCGGCATCAAGGGATTGAGAAAACCTTCTCAATCAAAAGGGGGAAGAAAGAAATGAGACAAAATAAAGTGTCAGGGGCTGAGAGATTCCATACAGAGTGGAGAGGTTATCCTGGAGGTTTTATTCTTACTTGATACAGCTATCCCCTTTTTAGTTTATGGCGTATTGCAGTGGCTAGAGAGAAGTACCTGAAACCGTAGAGCTGTGTTCCAGTAGCCATGTTTCTTGAAGATGATTGTATAAAAATTGTATAAGGATACAGCTTTTGCAATGTGACTGTGTGATTGTGAAAACTTTGTGTCTGGTGCTCCTTTATCTGTGGTATGGACATATGAGTAAAAAATATGGATAAGAAATAAACAAATAATAGGGGGAACAAAGGTTAAAATAAATTGAGTAGATTGAAATACTAGTAGTAAATGAGAGGGAGGAGTAAAGAATATGGCACGTATGAGTTTTTTCTTTTTTTATTTCTTTTGCTGGAGAGACACAAATGTTTAAAAAAATGATCATGGTGATGAATATACAACTATGTGATGATATTGTGAGCCACTGATTATACACCATGTACGGAATGTTTGTGAGTTAAAAATGTATGTTTGCTTGTTGTATACAATAAAAATATTTTTTTAAAAAAGAATAAGACTGTGAGAGAAGGCAGAAAAGAACAGGTAAGGATGTTCCAGGCAGCAGTTCTGCAAAGAAAATGAGGAAGGATAAAGGAGGGAATGCACTTGGTAGTTAGGAAATAGCCTTCTCAAGGCATTCAAGAGTCCTTTGACAGACAGCATAGATACAGTTACAACTATGGATTATGAAGACAATTCCATCACTTAATAAATTGAGCAAGTTATTTAGAAAACTCTAACCTCCACATCCTCAACTGTAGCCATTAGAGTACCTACTTTACAGGACTGCTGGTTGGAAATTAAATAAAAGCATACATAAACAGTGTTTCACACATCTGGAATTCAGTAAGCAGTCACTAAATATTGATGGCTATCAAAAACAACTTTATCGGGCGGGCCGCGGTGGCTCAGCGGGCAAAGTGCTTGCCTGCTATGCCGGAGGACCTCGGTTCGATTCCCGGCCCCAGCCCATGTAACAAAAACGGAGAAACAGAATACAATAAAACAAGAAAATGTTTAAAAGATGTTTCCCTTTCTTCCTTCCTTCCTTCCTTCTATCCTTCCTTCCTTCTCTCTTTCCTTTAAAAAAAAAAAAAAAAAAAAAAAACAACTTTATCATTAAAAATGGAAAGATAAATTGGAATTCAATTATAGAAGACCTTAAATATCATACCAAGGAATTTTACATTAAGCCCTTTAGGTAGTGGCAAGCCAAAGTTCTGTGGAAGGAATTATTTGGTAAATTGCTGTTTCAGTTTGCTAAAGCTGCTAGAATGTAATATACTAGAAAAGGATGTGGTTTTTACAATGGGGATTTATTAAGTTACAAGTTTACAGTTCTAAGGCCATAAAAATGTCCAAACTAAGGCATCCAGAGAAAGAAACCTCTGAAGAAAGGCCAATACTGTCCAGGGTCTTTCTGTCACAAGGCATGTGGCAACATCTGCTGTCCTTCTCTCTGGGCTTCTGGTTTCAGGTGGTTCTCTCAGCTATTGTGGGTCTTTCTGGCTTCCCCAAAGATGTTTCTTTCTGCATCTCCAAATGTCTGTCCCTTGATTTCATCTCTCTGCTCTCTCTGTCAGGTCTGAGATCTTTCTATGTTTTCTGCCTTTTATTCTCTTCCTACAGGACTCCAGTAAAAGGATTAAGACCCACCTTGAATGGACAGGTCCATCTCCATAGCAACAACCCAATTAAAAGGTCACACACACACAACTGGGTGGGTCACATAGCAATGAAAACACCCTAATCAAAATGACCCATTCAAACAATAGGTCTGCCCCCACAAGACTGGATTAGAAGAAAATGGCTTTTCTGGGGTACAATAACAGTACAGTTGGGTTTCAGAAAGATAAAACTGGCAGAAAGAAGAAGAATGGGTTGACTCAGGGAAATAATGAAAGCTGGGACTCTAGTTAGAAAACTATTAGAAAGTTCTAGAAACATGACGAGTTTAAACCAGGGTAAGGGTGCTAATGGGAACACAAAGTGACAGAAGAGTGAGACGAAAAAGGTAGACTCCCACTGAGACTCGGTTACTAAATAGAAGGGTGGAGAAGGGGCTGCAAAGGAAAAGGAAGGAGCCAAAAATTAATCTTAAGTCAAGCAACTAACTAAGAGAAACAAGGTACCAATAACAGAAACAGCAAAGTTACAAAAGGGGGTTTCATTTGGAAAGAAGATATCTAGATTCTGGATTGGTTTGAGGTGACGCCAGAAAGTCAAAAGAACATGTAAAATATACTGAGATGCAAGACTGAAATTCATTCACTGATCTAACAAAGATTATCTATGGAAAAGAGAACATACCAGCACCATGAATATATTAATATACGCAAGTCACAACTACTTGGTCCTACATTACTTTAGCTTATCAGTTTTTACTGCAGTAAAAGATTGGGCAAATGTTATGCCTCAGTGACCCTACTAAATGCAAACTTAAAAGAAAAGATATCCTCATCTGTGGGATCCCAAAAATGTGGTTACAATAAAAAGCAAGCATTAACGCCACCTACTTTATTCATCTTACAATACAAATAAAACCGTAATAGCTCTAGCAACATGATGATACCTTGATGATCCTATAATATTCTGATTTTATATACTCTAAGATACAAGATTAATTTGTTCAGATTGTTCTCCATATATACCTTAAATATTAGCTGTGAAATTGTACCTGGTTTTTCTTTCAGAATTGCTAATACTTTTGCATACATTTTTCATTGAAGAATACATGCATTCAGAAATGTGTATACACTTGATGGTTTTTATACAGTTAACACACTCATGTAGCCAGTTCCCAAATCAACAAATAGGGCACAACTAACATCCTAAAAGCTTTCCTCAAGCACTCTTCAGACACTCCCCACCCCACCCCCACTCCCAACAAGAGTAAACAATCTCCCGACATCTGTCATCACAGAACGGTTTTGCCTGCTCTTAAAATTTATGAACTCTGCAGTGTTTGGCTTCTTTTACTCACTGTTATACTTAAGATCTTGACAGGCAAACATTATTACACATAGTTGTAGATTGTTCATTCTCATTGCTGTTTAATATACATTGTGTGGATATACCACAACTTATTTACCTATTCTATTTTTGATAGGCATATAGGCATGTGGGTAATTCCACTTTGGACTATTACAAATAGTCCTACTACGAACATTTTTGTTCATCTCTTCTGACGAATACATGCATACATTTTTGTTGTGTTTAAACGTAGGAGTGAAATTGATATGTCATAGTGCATCCATGTGCTAAACTTTAGTAAATAACTGATGAACTTTTAAGGAAAAAATATTTAAAGATCTTTATAGGGAAATGTGAGTACTAATGATTTATCAGAAAGTCCTGATTTCAAAGACCTAGCCATCAAGGATAAGTATATTAAGGTTGGATGGTTGATTCACAACACTTCCAAAGAAAGCAATTTATCTTAGAGTATTTTCACTACCAATTTAGCATATGACACTATCTTTTCTTTTCAGAGACATTATTGGACTTGATGCTAAAATCTAGAAACAAACAACTGAAGAGTCATTACCAGTGACATGGTCAAATAAGTACTTTTTCTATATGTTACAGGAAATTATAAATGCTACAAATCAGAATCTCGCAGCAGTTAAGGCTATATAAATAAGTTACCCCCTTATTCAGACCCTTGGAAATTAATAGGGCCCTCAGAAATAGTCTAATCTTCAGGTGGTCACATGAATACATTCTACTTTAATAAATATATTAATAAAAATTAATTTAATCCTGGAACAGTAAAAGGACATTATGTAAAACTAAGAAAATCTGAATAAAATACGGACTTTAGTTAAAAACGTATTGATATCAGTTCATTAATTGTAACAAATCTACTAGATGTAAGGTGTTAATAATAGGGGGGCAGGGGGAATACAGGAACACTCTGTGTTATCATCACAACTTTCTCTGTAAACTTAAAACTGTTCTAAAATGAAAAGTTAATTTTAAAAATCCATTTGAAACTCTGAACAATGTGCAGATTGTGATATACCTGCTAAACTTCTTTTGGAACACAATCCAAATGCACTTTAAAAGCTATTAGGAAAAAAAAGAAAAAAGCTATTAGGGGAGGAGGTGGCCTAAGGGTACAATGACTGAGGGATGGAAGGGAGAACTGTAGTGCATACATACAACAGACCCCTAAACAGCTTGCAAGAAGGAATGAAGTTGTGAAGCATGCAACTAGGTGAATGAGCTTTAAAGATAGTATGTTGAATGAAATGGCAGAAACGAAAAGACAAATATAATCACACCTCACTCATGTGGACTAGCTATAACATACAAACTCGGAGAACTGAAATCAAGAGCATGGGTTATCAGATTGGGGCCTACTGCAAAGGGTCCTAGCTTGTAAACTTTTACAATAGTCACATATATTCAGGAGTTGCGACTGCTATTTCTAAACTGTGAGATACTGAGGTATTTGTGCATAATCTGGTTGTTTCCTGAAATTTTGGGTATTTATTGACACCCGAGATTCTGAGTTAGAGCACTGAAACTATGAAAGTCAGCATTTCCCCGTGCAACAACAGTTAAAAAGTTGACAAAGTGATCTGACTTCAATCAGAGGTATGAATGAAGCTCATCGGGATAGGACTAAGGTAAATCAGATTACAGGGTAAAGGACAACATGGTCCATGTCTTAAAGTTCAACTTATATCTGAGACCAAAGAGAGAGATGCTTATTTGGTGCAAAATTTGTATTTTGGATACTGCATTATCTAATTTAACTTGCATGGTCAGTTCATTTGAATACGATTGTCATGGTCAGGTTCATGTGTCAACTTGGCCAAGTGGTGGTACCTGTTTGTCTGGTTATACAAGTGCTGGCCTGTCTGTTGCTATGAGGACGTTTCATAGAATTAAATCATGATCATGTCAGCTGCATCCACAGCTGATTCCATTTGTAATCAGCCAAAGGGGTGTCTTCTACAATAAGTGATGCTTAATCTAATCACTGGAAGCCTTTTACGGAGGATTCAGAAGAGACAGGCTCTCTTCCTGCTTCGGCCGGCGAGCCTCTCCTGTGGAGTTCATCCAGAACCTCCAATGGAATGGTCAGCTTCACAGCCTGCCCTACATATTTTGGACTCTACGCTCCCACAGTTATGTAAGACACTTTTATAAATTTCATATTTATGAATATTTCCTGTTGATTCTGTTTCTCTAAAGAACCCTAACTAATACAACCATCATTACATGGAATCTCAAATAGGGCATGAGATCTTGTTGATTTGTACAGGTTATAGTGTGATGCCTCGACATATCCCAGAGTAATGTGGGGAGAAAATAAAAAAGTATTGCAAAGTCCTCTCGGAGGACTGGGGACAAAGGAGGAAATATTCAATTATGTGATGATACTGTGAGCCAGTGACTTTATACTATGAATGGACTGTAAGCAGGTGAAGATTTCTCAATAAAAATATTTTTTTTAAAAAGCTAGAACTGACATCAGTGAATAAACTTGGAGAATTTCATTGGTAACAGAGACCATCAGAAGGTATAAATAGGGTAAGATATTGGGTAATTGGAGCTGAAAGGATACAGATTGTACAACAGGACTGAATGTAAAAACTCAGAATGGACAGTACAACACTACCTAACTATAATACAATTATGTTAAAACATTGAATGAAGCTGAATGTGAAAATGACAGAGGGAGGAGGGCTGGGGGCACAAATGAAGTCAGAAAGAAGGATAGGCTAAAGACCGAGATGGTATAATCTAGGAATGCCTAGAGTGTATAATGATAGTGACTAAATGTACAAATGTAAAAAATGTTTTTGCCTGAGGAAGAACAAAGGAATGAAATTACTGCAGGGTGCTGAAAATAGATGGTAATTAATATTCTAAAATTTTAACTTATATGTGAGACTAAAGCAAAAAATGTTTATTTGGTACAAAATTTATATATGACTAGTGCATTTCCTAAAATAATTTATGTAGACAGCTTAATTGAACACCATAAGTACATGGAATCTTAAGTAGGACATGAGATTTTGTTGGTTTGTCCAGAGTGATGCCATGATGAATCCCAGAGTGATTTGATCAGTGAATAAAAAAGTATTTGCAAAGTCCCCTTCAGGGAATGGTAAGAAAGGGGAAAAATTCAACTTCCCCAAGTTGAATTCTTGATATTCTCACAAGCAGTGTGGGCAACTAAAGCTATAGGCTGAGCCCCCAATCTTGGGGGTTGTTCATATGAAACTTAACCCCACAAAGAACATGTCAAGCCTACTTAAAATTAGGCCTAAGAGTCACCCCAAAGAGAACCTCTTTTGTTGCTCAGATGTGGCCTCTCTCTCCAGCCAACACAACAAGCAGACTCACCACCCTCCCCCTGTCTACGTGGGACATGACTCCCAGGGGTGTGGACCCTCTTGGCAACATGAGACAGAAATCCTAGAATAAGCTGAGACTCAGCAACAAGGGATTGAGAAAACGTTCTCGACCAAAAGGGGGAAGAGTGAAATAAGACAAAATAAAGTGCCAAGGGCTGAGAGATTCCAAACACAGTCAAGAGGTTATCCTGGAGGTTATTCTTACACATTAAATAGATATCACCTTGTTAGTCAAGATGTAATGGAGAGGCTGGAGGGAACTACCTGAAAATGTAGAGCTGTGTGTTCCAATAGGCATGTTTCTTGGAAGATGATTATATAATGATAAAGTTTTCACAGTGTGACTGTGTGATTGGGAAAAACCTCGTGTCTGATGCTCCTTTTATCTACCTTATCAACAGATCAGTAAAACATATGGAACAAAAATAAATAATAGGGAGAACAAATGTTAAAATAAATTTAGTTTGAAATTCTAGTGATCAGTGAAAGGGAGGGGTAAGGTATGGTATGTATGAAATTTTTTCTATTTTCTTTTTATTTCTTTTTCTGAATAGGTACAAATGTTTTAAGAAATGATCATGATGATGAATATGCAACTACGTGATGATATTGTGAATTACTGATTATATATGTAGAACGGAACGATCAAAAGTTAAGAATGTTTGCATTTGGTGTTTTTGGTATTTAAAAAAATTAAAAATTAATTTAAAAAGAGCTAGTAGGCACACACATAAAGACAGACAAAAGCATACTTTCAAATATCTATGGGATTAAACACATAGATATATGAAGGAAGCATTTTATATATCACACTCTTGGTTTTGCTCCTAGCTATGAAATTATGAACAAGACCCTGACTTCTTTTTTTCAACCTAATTTAAACTTTCCAAGAATACACTACAAGCACTTAATGATTTACTAAGAAGCAATCCCCCAAAGTTACCTCCAACAATAAAATAAAAGCATCCACACTCCAAGTATGGTCTACTCTCCATAAAATCTTATTTTAATGGTTTAAATCATCAAGTCTTTGCTTTTACTTCAGGGAGAAAAAAAGAAAAAGAAGTAAGACTGGACCTTATAGCTTGAAAGCAAAACAAGCAGCCTCTAAAATGCAGTGACAGGAACTCTGGATGAGGCAGGTGGAGACCTAACCTCTAGTTTTAACTCTACCATTAATTTGCCCTGTAATTCTTGATCATTTCCCTAAATGCCTCTGGTTCTCACTTTCCATGACTTTAAGTTATATTTAACTAAAATATTTGTTCCATGAATCAGGAGATTGTTTTGATCATCACTTTTTTGTCCGTATCAGATATCCTATTTAAATATTTTAACCTTATTTGTTATATAAAACATTTAGAAAGTCTAGAAATAAAAATAACATCCTGCTACTGAATGAACACCTATAGCCAATGAGAAGGAAAGACAAGTGGAGAGAAAATAACAGGTGAAAGAAAAGCTAAAAGAATTTGGAATGTCGGCACTTTTTTCTGTTTCATTAGCCTTCTATTAGTAATCCCAGAGCTCTATATTGCAAATATTTACTTGTTAGTCAGCAGTAAGACACAGGTCTGGGCTTTCTCATTAGAGGCCTATTTGAAATCAACCATGATTGTATCAAACTTGAAGTTTAGTTCTTCTAGAGCAGGAGTCATTAAACTTCTTAAAGGTCCAGACAGTAAACATTTTAGGCTTTGTGGCCACACAGTCTCTATAGCAACAAACTGCAACAAACTGCACTCTATCGTGAGAGGGCAAAAGCAGCCACAGACAACATATAAATGAATAGATGTTTCTGTTTTTCAATAAAACATTATCCAAAAAGTCCACACTGTAGTTTGCCAACAACGATTCTATAATATCAAGGGGCAGGAAAATCAATTGGCAAAACAGACTGTGTGAAACCACATCATGAGTTTACACTAAAATAAATTATGTTTTGTGTTGCAGGGAGAAAATGCTCATGAATCATAATTTTCACATACCTGAGAAAGTTCGTTTCCCCTGCATGAACAGGTCACATCACCAATACCTAAGACAGAGCAGGAAAACACTCTCCCTTATATGGTTGTTATGACATAACAGGGGATGTGTTAATTTATACAGGCAAAATTTACAAGGTGACCTGCAAAAGTAAAATACCATATTTTAGCAACTTCAGCGATAAACACAAAAACCTAAACCTGATTAATGCCAACCATCACTTCTTCCATACATTAAGCTAAATTCAGATAAACATCAACTTTCCCAGGAAAGCTGTTCTGTTTTCATGCAATCCAACTGGTTTAGACAAGCAAATCACTGGTCATTCATAACCTGGTAAGTTTCCAAGAGGCTAGAGAATTATGAGTTAAAATAGAAGTTCTGGTTCTTTCTGAGATGGGGCAGGTTGCTCACCAACAGAAATGGTCTAAGTCAGTTCAAGCTCAGAACTACTATCACTTAGGGTCTACCCTACTAAAAGTTTTACATTCTGGGATAGTCATCTCTCTAAATTTAGCCCCATAGCTACCAGGTATACAACAGCAGGCTGGAGCAAAGAGCTGGCCCACAAGGATCAAGCAAGTGCCTTTTTAAAAGCTAGTCTTAAGATGTTCCTATACATGGTTTTGCAAAGAAAGCAAAAACCATGCCAAATAGTAAAAAAGGCACTTACTTGACTCTCACAGACCAGCTCCATACTCTAGCAGCTAAGATGTCACTGGCACGGTACATGGAGAGTGAGGTAGAAACGATATCTTGCCAACCACTGGAGGAAAAGTTGTGAAAGACCTACAAGAATAGAAAAAAGTAAAGTCAATGTTAAAGGTAAAGGCTCTCCTGAGGCTGCTGACATATAGCTTCTTGGTATATAATGAGAAAGAAAAAAAAGTCTGGAATTTGCTCTGGGCTTAAATCATCCTTAGCTGCTCATTACTACAGTGACACTTAGGACAAGAAGGCACTTTTAAAAGAATATGAATTGTAGCCTAGAATAATTTTGGATTGGTTATGAGAAACTTTGAAATGTAATAACTTTTTTAAGAAAAAATACTGAATTCTTCATAACCACACGGTAAGCTCAAACAAATGTAAAAATGGGGAATCTGAAGCACAACTCATAAACCAGTACTTACAGAAATATTTTTAGATTAAAGGAGGGAAAAAATTCTTTATCTCATTTCTATGCTTCTGGCATTTAAAAAACATAGTAGAACGTTAATAAATAATATAGAGCAAATATTTTGAAAAACTTAAGGGGACCTTGACAAAAGTCTCAGGCTATAAGGGTTCATTTAGGAACTTTCACTAGTTTCAGAAATGTACAGGTTCCTTATAAAACTTAGAAATCTTGTTGTAATGAAAAATACCATTCATTTGCCCAACCACACAATTCTCTGGTTTAAGGGTTCTGTTTGAAAAAGCTTGAACTCTTAGCAAACTGAACAGGTGATATTTCAAACACAAGAACAATAAAAAAGCCCTTTTACATATCACTATTTCCTCTCCCCACATCTATAATACTGATGGGTAGAATTATAAAATGTGAAATATAAAATATGAAAAAATAATAGTTTATATGGTTAGCCTGAAAACAGCAATAGCGAGAAAAACTCAAATTCTATTAGCAATATCTTCATTCTTCCTTCCCCCTAATCATTCCTACCAAAATCAACCAATTTCAAAAAACCTCTTCCTTTCCTGGGATGTCCATTCATCCATTTAGCACCCTTTCCTTCAGAAGCACAATTGAAGAAACACAGGGAGGTGAATTTAATCTATTCTTGGGGCACTGAAATCTACCCAGTAAGAAAATACATAGATAATTTAAGTCTATTCTAAGTAAGTTTTAGCCAAAAGACTACTCTTGCCCTATCCCTAATTCCAACATCTATAAAGTTGGGTCTGGTGGTACAAATTGTCCAGGTCCCAATTAATTTAAGTAAAATGGTACAATCATTGTTAATAGCATATCTGGCCAGACTACATCTTGGGTGCCTAACTTACATTTTCTTCTTAATTTTGGCTTGTGTTTGCCCTGCCTTCTGCTACAGTCCCTGGAAAGCATCCCATGTGTTAGTGTTTCCCTTGCTGCCTCAGCACTTCTGGTTAATGCTATGGTAAATCATTTGAAGGGACAACCTGAATGAAGTGCTGCACTGTGTATTCTGTATAAATGCTCAGAAAATTATCAAGGATGCTGCAAATGAAAGACAGTAGTATGCAACTGAAAAGAAAAAAAATATTTATCAGAGATTACCTTTTCAAAAGAATGACTACAAAGTAAGAATATACAACAACAAATACATGTTTTATTACTAAAACAGGTATTTATTTCGTATAAACTACCTGCCTCAAAAAAGAATAATCCCTTTTCCAGAACCCTCAACCTCTTCCCTCCATTATTAGACCTTATTTTTCCTTTATTCCATAAAACCACAATACAATTCAGGAAGAGTCTTTTTTACCATATAAGGCACACATCCTTTTGCAAAATAAAGCAGACAGTCCCCAAACACACAGAAAAGAAAACATGAATTAATGCCAACAAGTTTCCATCCACAGCTTGTTTGCATTTGAAAAATTTGAGAATTTTAGTAGAGTAATCTAAGCTCTTGCTGCAGCAGCTCAATCCCTCATGAGCTCACTATATTATAGCAGATGCTGCTCTGCATTTTGCACAAAAAATGTTCATCTGTGTAATGAAACATTACTCTTCTCCGCCTTTTCTCTGGAAGCACAGAGGGTTTTCCCAGGAATATGATAAAAGAGGACATTCCACACCAAAAAAAGGAGAATGGCATTTTTGAAAGTCAAAACAATATTCCTCATTCAACTTTAAAAAAAAAATAATTGACATAAAATATTCTTCTCTATTTTCTCCCCAAAATATTCAGCTAAAAACACTTTCACTCAAGGGAAGAATGGTTAACTATATGAAATAGAGAATGAAACATCACAGAGTAGTTAAAAAGGAATGAACCAGAACCACATGTATCAACTATATATATTTATTATTAAGCAAAAAAGAATGAATTTCAGAAGGATACACACAGTGTAACATCATCTAAATATTTTTAAAACAGGCTTACAATACTTCATAATGTTTATAGTGACATACATATTTAGCAAAAGCATAAACACATCCAGAAGAAGGGTAAACACCAAATTTGGGTTTGGAACAATGTTATCTTTGAAAGAAGGAACTGAGGATGAGTACTTGGGAACAGCAATTAGTTACAGTATTTAATTTCTCAAGCTAAAGGACATACACATTATATTATTCTACTTGTGTTTATATGCATGACATACTTCATAATTTAAGAAGAAAACATTTTTCCCTTCTATATTTGACTGGACAAAATTCCTTTCAAAGGACAAAAAACTAAACCAACCAACTAAACCAAAGCCCACTGGTGATCAAATGGCCTTAACAAGCGAGCTCCTTTATGAGTATGCTCATAATGTAGTTGTCTTCTTCCTTTTTTCTGCCACTACTGCCTGCTACTTTCTAGATGCTGGCTCTGATGTGACCTTCAGATCCATAACTCAGCACCTCAGCTGGTCTTTACTTTCAGTAATCTTATCAAGAATATTAGCTTCAGGCAAGAAATCTATTATATTTCCCTTTCATTTTCCCCCTTTACTGCTAAAAGCTCTCACAATCATTAAAAAGAAAAAGCCATTATATATTTAAAGCTCACCTAGCTTTGTGGCACTTGGTCATCCTAACAACTGATTTCATTCTGAATCAAATGCAACGCAGAATGAGCTCTTAAAATTAAGGAAAGCCTTGACTAGAGCTTAACTCTTCATTTAATAAAAGAATATTCCAAAATTCTGGAATTATGTTATACTACAATTCTGCTTTACCATCTCAACTGTGCTTAGACAACATTTTGTTTTGAAGCTTAAGTTAGAACTGAAATTAAAAAAAAAAAAGATATCATTTTCATTGAGGTAAAACAAAAGTAAAGAAATAAAACTCCCCAAATGGGCATACATATAATGTCAGACATTCATACAAAGTATACTCTAGGGGCCCCATTCCCCAAAAAAGCACCACCTCCACCAATTCATGATCAGAAAACTCATTTTTCTTTTGTACTCTGTGGCTTTTAGCAACAGCACTTAAAGATCAGGGAAAGAGGAGCAAGAAAGAAAGAAACTGGCATATCAAGACAAGACATAAACTGGTATTCTGTTTACAAAAGAAATGTAATTCCATCAAAAGCAAATCAAAATCCTTCAATATTTTCATTAGGTTTTTATCATTTCAAATCAATCTATCTTTAAATACTTCTTTAAAGTATTCTGACATCTGTACTCTGTTTTAAAATGGAAAAATAGGTTTTTATCATACTTGGCCACTTGCCACAGCCCAGCTTCATGGCAACCAGCAGAATTCTGGCAGTGCCAGATACAGGATACAGTGGGGGCAGAATGGAAATACAGAAGATTAGTTCCAAAATAAACAACTCCAAAAATCTGTCCTCTTTGGAAAGAAATACCAGTAAGGAATCTGGAGTTGGCAGCATCTCTTCCAAAAAGTTTCTTTCTTTCTTCTGCAGCAAACCCTCCCTTCCCCCAAATATTTGCCAGGGTAGATGTCACTGTCAATTTCTTTAAGTACTTAAACATAACAGGACTACAATCTTTTTCCATTACTATTTTTTCTTAGCATTTTATAGACTCCTGCTTGCTTCAGCACAATCTGTGAACTCCTTTAAGGTTATTAGCTGCCGCCTGAATAAAAGAGAAGTAATCCCTTCTTGACATTTCTACAATTGCTGTCACTGCTATCTGTACCCAAAGAGGACAAGATCATCTACATCTGTGTTGTTCACAGCGCTGAGGATAGTCTCTAGGACTTTTTTTTTTTTTTGTATACTGTATGCCCGGGGTCACATTTCATTCTTTTTCCTTGTGAATATCCCATTATTGCAGCAGCATATGTTGAGTTTTTATTTGTTTGCTTTTTGGGGTAAGTGAATGGGCCCAGAATCGAACCCAGGTCTCCCTCATAGGAGGCGAGAATTCTACCACTGAACTACCCTTGCACCGCCCCCAGTCTCTAGGATTTTTTAACACACTGATTCATATTCGTCCAACACTGAATGCGTATGTTCTTGACACAGTACTAAGTTTCAGGTCAGAGTTGGGAGAACAAACTGCTGTGGGCAATTAACTACTTGGTAAGGTTTTCACACTCAAGATTCCTGCAGTGTGACTACAAAGGAAAACAGAAACACTTTCTGTTTCAGGCTGGCAGGCCACAACTCAGAATTAACAAATCACTAGAACAATTCCATTTTATCTCAACACTCCAACCCTACCTGTTTTTTTCTTACCCCACCTCCTCAGCTCTAAATTCCCTACCACTTTCACTATTTCCTTTCTCCCTCAACAGTCTGGACAGGAGAAAAAAAGACAATGGAGAACTATGGCATTAAAGACATAATGAACTGTTAAGGAGAATAAAGAGTTAACTGTACATTGAGACAGATGTTTGAAGTCATTAAAATGAAACCTGTCCTAAAGAGGAACTATAAGGTTATTTTTCTTCACTTCAAAGCCCTTGATCCTTGTTATAGTAAAAAAATATACCATACCCGGGTTTATGATTTCATACAATTCCATGCAATAAAATAACACAACCATTACTCGTAAAGTGCTATATAAAAACAGAACATATCTTAAAATGAAAGAAGCCCTTTGAGACCACATAATCAAGCATCCTTATTTAACTCACAAAAATATTAAGACCAAAGAAGTTAAGTGAGTTCCCAAGGCAAACAGCAATTAATGGAAGAGGGAGAATTAATGGAAGAGGGAGGAACAAACCAGACTCCGAACTCTACTAGACCACATGGCACTCATCCTCTTCAATTACTTGTATTTTGGTGACTTGGAAACACATGCAACACTTGTACTACGTCATGATCAAAAATAAACTTGCTATGAGTCGAATTTTTTAAAAGTCTGAAAATCACTAATCTATAGACCAAAATTTCGATTCCTTCACAAGGCTCACCACCTACATTGCAAATACAATCTCTTCTGGTAGAGAAGATATTATTAATGTCTTTAAAGACTGCCACAGCTATCAAAAAAAATACTTGCCTTTGTACTATAATATGTGGAAGATCAAAGAAAATTTGCTTTCTAAATAAGGCAATCCAGTAAGTTACCTAGTCAATTAAAATGCCAGAGAATCACTCAAAATAATTTGTTCTCAATCATATATATTTTTTCTACTTCTTTAAAGAAATTGGGGTAGGTGAAGCAGTTGGAATCTCATATAGCTACATTTCCAAGGTAGAAAGAAAAGTTACTAAACTTTTACAAAGGAAATGTTCCTGCATAGGAACTGCTATTTTTTTCTAAACAATAAGACCATCATACAATAAGACCCCTAAAAAGAATCAAAACAAACTAAGACTATAAAAAGTTGCTTTTCATCAACTCTTAGAGGATAAAAACAGAAAGTTAAAGAGAACAAGCAAAAAAAATATGTAAGTACTCTTCTAACTAATGAACATAATATTAAGAGTTTCTGAACACATATGAAAGAGTATACTATGAAGAATACACTCTGCAAAGATTTGCTGGGTGCTTTTCATGCTGTGAGAACCTTTCCATACCGCTATGCAAATCTTCCAGATTCTGATGGTATGAGGTGAGTAGGAGAGGTGGGAATATGAGAATAAGGTAGACATCTGATTTGATACATACATTTTAGAAATCATTTAAAAATATTTAAACCAGATCAGCATATTTAAAATTAAAGGCAGAAATATGATTGAAAGGAGATGTATAGGGCTATGTATCCCACTGATTAAATTTAGAATTATAAATAAGTTCTCGCATGAACTATTTCAATGGTTTGATAGTGGACAAAGAATGAATAGTAGAGGGATATTTGGGGAAAATTAAAAATGCTTGCTATGGCCAAAAGTTAACAGGAAAACATCAACAGTACTACAGCACTACCAACGGCAACTAAATGGGGGAGGGAAGGGGACAAGTGATAAGGGGTAACTTTGATTCAACGGTTGGTTAACAATTGTGTTTGCCCGTTCTTTGACATTATGGACCAATGAAATTTGTCTCAAAATGAGAATGCTGCTGAATGTACAATCAAATGAAGATACTGTAAGACATGGTTTGCTTATTTTGGACATTATCCATGATGTCCAATAGATGGAGGGAACCGAAGAGTACAATGATTGAGAAGCATAATGACTAATGGTGATACATTTATATGATGGAATTCAGTGCAGCCACAAAAAAGGAGGGACATCAAGGGGCACACGCTGAACTGAATAAATCTTGGGGACAATGTATTGTGCAAAATAAACCAGAAACAAAAGAACAAATATGCTAAGGTCTCTCTCAGAAAATCCCTATAAGAAAATGGGAGCCTAGATTGTAGGCACTTATAGCAGCCACATTTGGTCTTAAGTTGTAGATGTATTTCCGGATTCTGAGACACTGAGCTATATGTGTATCAGCTGGTATTTCCCTGGAACTTGGAGTAGCTCTCTGATACCTAAGGCTCAGAGATGGAGTGCTGCAGACTTGAAAGGTGGCATAGCTATATATAACAAGAGTTAAAGTAACTGAAAAAGAGATCAGTCCTCAATTAGAACTAATACAAAGCCAATCTGGCTGGATCTTAGGCAAATTAGAATGCAGGGTAAAAGACGATAGTGTAACTACTCTAGACCTTCAGCTGCTATTTGAGATCAAAGGCAGAGAAGTTTATTATGTCTAGAACCTAAATTTTCTGTAATCTAAATCAACCTCTCTGGATAGTTCATTTAAACAACCCAAACTCCTGGAGTCCAGAATGGGAACGAGGCCTTGTAGTTCTATACAGCTTAACATAATTCCAGGATACATCTCAGACTATGGTGAGCTGATAATTTAAAAATACTGGTAGAGTCCCTTGATAATCCGAAGGGGGAAATATATATAACTATTTAACTCTTCAATCTGGGAAAGCCTGAGTACCCTCTCAACCACTTGGGGACTCCCAAGAAAATAGGCCAGGCCCTGGATTTTGAGGCTTGCCCTTAGGAAACTTGTTTCTGTAGGGGAAAAGTGAAAACTAAAAAGGCCTAAGAGTTGCTTCCAGGAAGCCTCTTTGTTGCTGAGATGTGGCCTCATTTTCTCTAGGCTCAACTCTTGCAAGGAGGATCATTGCCCTCCCCCCATTCATGGGTGAAAATCTTCTTGACAATGTGGGGTATGACTCCCAGGACAATACTTTCCTGACCAAAACGGGAAAAAGAAGTGTAATAAAATAAGGTAAGACTCTGCCTGAATGAGTGTGTGTCACACATGCAAGCTATTTCCCTGGAACCACCCAACCGTGTATGTGATGTCTAAAGCATGGGGCCCTATAGCAAATAGATTATTTTCTTTTTTCCTGCAGCACAACTTCAAATGTAATATTCACCTTCTAAGTAGGCTTAACTACTAAATCCATTTATATTTCAAAAAAGAAAGAAACCAGACAGTATATTTGGCTAACAAAATTAGGTGTTGAGCTACTTAAAAAAGAAATCTTGAAGAACATGATTAGATTAGATGGGCATGGTAAATAATATTTTGCAGCATGACTTGTACAACTGTTATATTATAAAATTAGGGTTTCTTGTAATTCTTCATTTTATAATTGAGCATAACCATGAAGAACATTGAATTCAGCTAGGCAATCTAGGAAAATGAAATTCCTGCCCTTGTTTAGCTGTGAAACATTTTTTTAGAAAGTAGAGAATATTCTGCCCAGAAGAATTAAATGTGAATTATTCTATGATACAATTTTAGAATAATACAGTGATTTCCCTAACTTTTCACAGATTAGTTCAAATCTCGACTCTTAAACTAAAACAATTTAGAGACCTCATCAGAATTATACCATAAAATATAATGCTATTTGCTGCAGTTTACAAAAATAAATGAAAGGATTTGTGGTGCAACAGAAATAAGGGTAGGAGGCAGGGAAAGGTGGTGGCATAGGGAGGTATGGAATTTAGTTAGTCTTCTAGAGCTGCTAGAAAATAGCTAGGATCTGTCTGGAAAAACTGGGGGACAAAAAAAAATAAGGTAAGAGATATCAAATGGAATCAAGAGGCTATTCTGGAGATTGCTTTTATGCAAGCTTCAGTTAGATAGTGCTAATTGCCACAGTTTGCTAAACCTCTTGTTTTTAAGAACACCTAGGGCTTGAACTGAGACTCTATAAAGGTTTCATTTGCCTTCCCAGAACATATAATTCCCGAAGGGTTCCTAGGTCTGATAAATTCTGAAACTCAGAGCAATCAGCCTCTCCAGGATTTTCAATCACATCCCCCTATCCTTTAGTGTGGGCACCACTTCTCAACACAAAAAGGTCACAACAAGCATTGCCCAAAGATCCCTACAGATTGGGAGGATTAAAGAAGAAGAAGGTAGTATAACAGAGAAAATGGGATTTAACAAATGAGTATGGCTACTGAATTACTTTATTAATATTCCTTCTAGCCTATAGCGTTTTGGGGCAGCTTAGAAGGAAAAATCTGAGATGATGGAATGGTAGCCCATGACAAACTATGGGATCTTTCCAAAACTACCTATTGAAGTGTGCTTTGAAAATTATTGCTTTTTTTGTTTCTTTGCTTTGTATATATGATATATTATACAATTTTAAAAGTTTTAAAAAATTAAAGGCAGAGAAAAGACAACAAAGATAATACTTAACATTGATTGTAAAAAGGAACACAAAGATCAAAAAATAAAGTTTCAGTGCCTGAGCTATATGGTTAGACAGATCTTTCTACCTAGTACTAGCTCAGTGATGGTCCACATCCAATCACCAAGTTCTAGCAATTCTACTTTCTAAATCTCCCTCCTTTCTATTCCTTGTTTTCCATCCCCATTAACTGTCCTATTTTAGGCATTTCTTGCCTGATGTATTGAGACTTCCCTACTGGTTTCTCTGGCTCTCTGATCCCACCCTCCTCGATCCTGCCTTCACAACTGTTCTAGTTTGCTAGCTGCCGGAATGCAAAATACAGGAAACAGAATGGCTTTTAACAAGGGGAATTTAATAAGTTGCTAGTTTACAGTTCTAAGGCCAAGAAAATGTCCCAATTAAAACAAGTCTATAGACATGTCCAATCAAAGGCATTCATCCAGGGAAAGATACCTTAGTTCAAGAAGGCCAATAAAGTTCAGGGTTTCTCTCTCAAGCAAGAAGGCACATGGCAAACACAGTCAGGGCTTCTCTCTCAGCTGGAAGGACACATGGCGAACACAGCGTCATCTGCTAGCTTTCTCTCCGGGCTTCCTGTTTCATGAAGCTCCCCAGGAGGCATTTTCCTTCTTCATTCCCAAAGGTCACTGGCTGGCAGACTCCACTTCTTGTGGCTACGTCGTTCTGCTCTGCTCTCTATGAATCTCTCATTCTCCAAAATGTTTCCTCTTATATAGGACTTCAGAAACTAATCAAGACCCACCCAAATGGGTGGGGACATGCCTCTATCTAATCCAGTTTAACAACCATTATTTATTAAATCACATCTCCAGGGAGGTGATCTAATTACAGTTTCAAACATACAATGCTGAAAAGGGATTAGAAGAAACGGCTACCTTTACAAAATGGGATTAGGATTAAAACATGGCTTTTCTAGGGTACATACATCATTTCAAACCAGAACAACAACACTGCCAATGTGACCTGCCTAAAAGCACAAACCTGATCCTGTGATTCAGTGAACTTGAAATGTTTCAGTGGACTACCCATTGACTAGAAGTACTTTTTCAAACTGTAATTTACAATTATAAAATCAGTTCAAGTGGATCCCACTCAGCATTTCATTAACAAATAGAATAGAAAATATCAAAGTGCCTCATACATAGTAAGAATGTTGTTTCATGAAACTTTTCCTTAGTCACACACATACACAAACACACGTGAGGATACTGGGTCATAATGTAAAATGTGATTGAGTTTTTAAAAGTCTTAAAAGCACTGATTTAGAATAAAATTTCAACTCCTTCACAAGTCCCTTCTTAAAAGGTAATCTTGTCCTTAATCACAGGAAAACAAGCAGTAATTTTAAGGAAAATCTACAGGGTGCAAAACTAGAATATAAAAAGAAACAACATCCCAACAGTTATCCAGACGATGGTACCAATGAAGTGCAATTGCTAAAGCCCAAGACCTCTCCTTGATTTCAACTCAAACATGAGGCAGCACCAAAATAAAAAATGATTCACTACTGATCTACTGCGTTTGACTTTACTTACACCATTTTTTATGTTGCATTTTCTATTAGGATTTCTCTTAGAGAAAAGAGTTCTAAAAGGTATAAAATCAAGGCCCTTACAACTTAGAAAAGTTCAAATAGTCAGAAATTGTTGGACAAATCCAAGTTGATTTATTCAAATATTTTACAGATTTCAAAATAAGTAAGATTTTGAGATGAATGAAAGGATGGCTGCTTTCCTAAAAACAAAAGAAGAGCTAAATATAAGAACCAGTACCATAAAACTCCTACAAGAAAGTACAGGGAAACATCTTTAAGACCTAGTGAGATGAAGCAGTGTCTTAGACCTTACAACCAAAGCACAAGCAACGAAAGAAAATACAAATAGGACCGCCTCAAAACTGAATACCTCTAGGCTTCAAAGCATTAGCTTAAAAAGGTGAAAAGGCAGCCTATTCAATGGGAGAAAATATTTAGAAAACACATATCTGATACGGGTTTGCTATCCAGAATATATAAAGAAATCCTACAACTCAACAACAAAAAAGACTAACAACCCAATTACAAAATGGACCAAAGACATGAGTAGACATTTCTCCAATGAGGAAATATAAATGGCTAAAAAGATCTTGAAAAGATATTCATCTTCACCAGCGTTTAAGGAAATGCAAATCAAAACCACAATGAGATAGCATCTTACACTTACCAGCACGGTCACTATTAAACAAACAAAATGTCAAACACTGGAGAGGGTGTGGAGAAAGAGGCACACTTATTCACTATTGGTGGGACTGTAGAATGGTGTAACCGCTCTAGAAGGCAGTTTGGTGGTTCCTCAGGAAGCTAAGTATAGAATTGCCATACGATCCAGCAATCCCATTACTAGGTATGTATTTGGAGGAGCTGAAGGCAAGGACTCAAACAGATATTTGCACACAGATGTTTACTGCAGCATTATTCATGATCGCCAAGAGATGGAAAAGGCCCAAATGTCATCAACAGACCAATGGCTGAACACTCAATGTATATATAGTGGTATATACATACAATGGAATATTATACAGCTGTAAGACAGAACAAAGTCATGAAGCATGTAACAATGTGCATGAACCTTGAGAATATTATGCTGAGTGAAATTAGCCAGAAGGGAAAAGGACAAATACTGTACGGTATCTGTAAAGAAATATTAACCTACAATAATGAGTGCACTTTGAGGGTCAAAGTTAAGGATATAGGTTATCAGGAGATGGAAAGAGGGTAAAGATTGGGCATTTGATGCTGAAGGAGTACAGAATGTTCAATAGGACTGATCGTAAAGATCCAGAAATAGACAGCACAATACTATCTGATGGTAGCACAATATTATAGTACACTGAATGAAGCTAAGTGCGAGTAGGGTTGAAGGAAGAGCACTGAGAACATGTATTATACCAGAAGGAAAGACTGAGGATAAGGACTGGCACCACATAACTTAGCAATTCCTAGGGTGGACAACGATGATGATTAAATGTATGAAGATAAGAATGCTTTTGCATGAAGGAGAACAAATGAGCACCAACATTCCAAGGTGTTGAAAATGGAATGGTATGGGGGGTAAAATACAGTAAGTGCAAACTAGGGCCTAAAGTTAACAGTAAGATTTTAATATACTTCCACTGAATGTAACAAAGGCAATACACCAAAGCTAAATTTCAATAAGCGGGGGATATAGGACAGAGGTATGGAATACTCTGTGGAAGAAATGGAATGTCTTCATATAGATTGTGGCGGTGAAAGCATGACTATGTGAATACACCGAAAGCCACTGATTTTTTACATACGCAAGATTGTATGATGTGTGAATAAAACTGTTTTAAAATGAACAGAGAGATAAAAGTGCTGGAGAAAATGTGGAAAGATGGACCTAGTCACTGTTGGTAAGGAATTAGTGTGGTACAGCCTTCTAGAGGGCAGTGTGCTGGCTCCACAGGGGTGGGGCTGCCATATGATCCTGCGACCCCATAGTTTGGTGAATACCTAGAGGAACTGAGAACCGGTACCCGAATAAACAAACACTTGCACACTAGTCCTTATGGTGACATAAGGTCTCTCTTTCTCTCTCTCTCTCTCTCTAAGCCGACTCCGCAGGTGAACTCACTGCTCTCCCCTCTAAATGGGATATGACTCCCAGGGGGATAAATCTCCCTGGCAACATGGGACATGACTTCCAGGGATGAGCCTAGCCCTAGTATCATGGGATTGAGAAAGACTTCTTAACCAAAAGGGGGAAGAGAAATGAAACAAAATAAACTTTCAGTGGCTGAAAGACTCCAAATAGAGTCAAGAGGTCATTCTGGAAGTTATTCTTATGCATTATATAGTACACTTTTCAATTTTTGGTGTAATGGAGTACCTAGGGGAAAATACCTGAAATGCTGAATTGTAATCCAATAGCCTTGATTCTTGAAGACAACTGAATAACCATAAAGCTTTTAAGCTGTGACCATGTGATTGTAAAAACCTTGTGACTGATACTCCCTTTATCCAGTGTATGAACAAATGGGTAAGAAAAAAAAGAAAAAAAGAAATAATAGGGAGGATATGGAATGTTTTGGGTGCTCTTTTTTACTTTTATTCTTTTTTTTGGAATAATAAAAATGTTCAAATATAAATTGTGATGACGAATGCACAGCTATATGATGATGCTGTGAACCACTGATTGTACAATTTGGATGATTATACAGTATGTGAATATATATTTATATATATAAATAAAATTGCATTAACAAAAAAAAAACCACAATGGCATACCACCTCACACCCTTAGAACAGCTACTCTTAAACAGGAAACTACAAGTGTTGGAGAGGATGTGAAGAAACAGGAACACTTCATTCACTGCTGGTGGGACTGTAAAATGATACAGCTGCTGTGAAAGATGGCTGAGTGGTTTCTCAGAAAACTAAATATTGAGTTGCCCTACAACCCGGCAATTCCATTACTTTGTATATACCAGAAGATCTGAAAGCAGGGACACGAACAGTCATTTGCACATAAATGTTTACAGCAGCATTAATCACAACTGCCAAAAGAGGGAAACTATCTAAGTGTCCATCACCTGATGAACGGACAAAAAAAATGTGGATATACATACGATGGAATATTACTCAGCAGTAAGAAGGAATGAAGTCCTGAAGCTAACCACAACATGGATGAAACTTGAGGACACAATGTTGAGTGAAATAAGTCAGATACAAAAGGACAATTATTCTATGATTTCACTAATATGAACTAATTATAATATGTAAAGTCATAGTAATAAAATTTAGAATATAGAATGAGGCCAGAGAATAGGGAGCAGTTGCCTTATACGCACGGAATTTTTAACGAGGTTGTACTTAAATGTTTAGAAATGGATAGAGGTGACGATAGTTCACTATTGGGATTATAAGTAATAGTGCTGAACTGTCTGTGAATATGGTTGAAACGGGTTGTTTAGAGTCATTTATGTCATCAGATGGAAAGCTTGAGGTTAAAATATGGGAATGGGGCCACAGTGGCTCAGCAGGTAAGAGTGCTTGCCTGCCATGCCCGAGGACCAGGGTTCGTTTCCCAGTGCCTGCCCATGTAAAAAAAAAAAAAAGGGTTAAAAATAAAATAAAATAAAATATGGTAATGTGTAACAATGAACCTTGTGATGGATGATGTCTGTGATTAACACAACAAATATAAATAAGTTTTTTCATTAACTAGAACAAATGTATGACACTTATACAAAAAGTTTAAACAAGAGAGTGGTATATGGGGGGGTACCTATTGTAAACTACAGACTACAGTTAACAGTAATATCTTAATATTCTTTCATCAACAGTAACAAATGTACCATACCAATATGGCAGGGGTCAACAATAGGGATGGAGAAGGGATAGGGGTGTTTTGGACTTACATTTTCATGTCTATTTGTTATTTTTCCCTTTGGAGTAATGAAAATGTTCTAAAATTAATTTTGGCAATTGCTCAACTAGACAATGATATTCTGAGACATTAACTGTATACTTAGGATGGATTATATGGTGTGCAAATATATCTCAATAAAATTTGCAGTTAAGGGTGGTGCGAAGGTGGCTCAGTGGTAGAATTCTCTCCTGCCATGCCAGAGACCCTGGTTTGACTTCCAGTACCTGCACATGTTAAAAAAAAAAAATTTGCAGTTAAGAAAAATAATTTGGTCTAATCATATTTATCCAGGACTCTCAAAAGCTTATATACATATATAATAACTAGATATATATAATCTGGTTTGAGCATAAAACATAATAACCTGGGTATCATCATACATCTGCAGGCTTGGGACAGAAAGATAGCGCAGAGAAAGATCTCTGCAGAGTTCATTCAGCGGTACCAACTCTTTACAACAATCTGTCATAAAAAATATACAACCAAAGACAGCAGTAGCAATAGCAAATTAAAGCAGATGTGGCTCCCTAAGCAACAGTCCATTAAACAAGTTGAACCAGGGAGGGAAAAAAGTGCATCTTTTCATTGGCAAGCAGACAAAAGAGGGCATATCCAATTAGTGCTTGTCTATATACCTAGTACTGTGCTGGAGTCTATGAGACACAAAGGTAATAAGATACATAATCTCTGCCTTTATCTCCCCAGTAAAATAAGATGCTCACAAGCAAAACATTTAGCGAACAAGAGAAGTCAGTGTCAATCTGTGTCCTGTGAATAATAAATCCTATCAGAATTCAGATTAGGACAGATTAGAACAATGAAAAGGTATTAAGAGCCAGGAATCACAAATAGTAAGATTTCAAATCCTCAAATCCATCTCCATTTAAATGAACATTAATCCTGGGTTTGTCAGCAACCACAAACATATTCTGACTGGTCACTTCCCTCACTTTCCATGAGGTCTGTTTCATCCTCTGTAAAGTGAGTATGGCAGGCTTCAAAAAAGATTTGTAGATCATAGTCTCTAATCTGAAATGGCCCTTAGAGGTTAAAGCAGTGATTAAGGGATGATTAAGGCTGAAATTCAGCTAGAAAACTGCATAAAAATTCAGAATGGATATATATGATGTTTGGGACAGTGCAGAGATCGCCCTAACTATGGTGGAGTATTGCACTGGGGTGGATTTGAAAAAGATGCAGCAGAACACAAGGAATCCAATTAAATAATTAGAACTTGTCTCTATGTCAGGCAATGTAATTTCTGCTGAAACTTTCAGGTTAAACTGAAGTGATATTACTGCCAAAGAATTGCTATGTGTAAGGTAGAGAAGGATAGTCACAAATTTTAACAGTACAACAAAGTCCTAAGTAAGAGATTTAGTAATACAGTGTAATGGTTGATAGCAAGGAAATGCCATTAACAGTGAGGCTGTCATAATCAGAGACAAGACAGTTTGATTTTAACAAATGCACTACCTAGCTGACCAATGAAAAGCAGTTCCCCCTCAAAGAATCATCTTTGAAGATAAAGGCCAACTTCACTAAACCACACAGAAAGGAATGCAACAAATATTTTGTGTCAGCCTTAGTTACTGTCACAAGCTGATAAAAATTACACTAGATGTTAAAAATACTGAATAAGCCCCTACCCCTTTACTCCTACTTAGTTAAATGTTTTAACCTGAATAAAAAGGTGTTACATTTATAATACAAAAGTGCATATATCAATTAAATGAGCTGCTTCATTGCTTTGGACTCATTCTAAACTTGGATCACATGGATTTCGAAAAATATGCCTCCTTATTACGTGTATCTGTAATTCTTTGTAAGTGACTTAAAAATCACAGGCAGAAATACTGACTTCTCAAAAAAACAACTGTCCCACTTTCAACAATTTTCAAACTAGTATTACTGGATCTCCAAAATACACACTAGAAAGAGATAATGAGTAAAAGCAAACGAACATGCCCTATAGCAAAACTGACCAGGACTCTAATTGGTTATGCCTCCCCTGGCTCTAGTTTACAATATCAACTACAGCAGAACAAAAGTAGCACAAGCTAGACTTGTGATACTGTCCAATGAAGAGTGCCATCTGCTGCACATATACAGGATGTTTCCTTTGCAATATTCAACCTTAGTGTTTTTCAGGGATCTTTATGAGTATTTATTCTTTCTGGCAAGTTGTTTGTTTCCATATCTGCCTAATACATGTGCCTCAAATTAACATCAAGTTAGAAGAGAATAACCATTCACGGGGTTTTGAAATGCCAATACTCTCCTAAAAGTTAATTTTATAAAGGAAGAAAAATATGTGAAGAAGCAATTACACTTCACAATAAAAAGAACAGAATACTGGGGTCAGAATACTGGGGAGGAATCCTAAATCTGCTATATATTATTAGCTGTGTAGTCTTGGCCTAGTCTCTTCCCTTTCAGGATGTCAATTTCAAGCATAAAATATCAAGAGTTAAATCTCTATGATCTCTCTCAAATTTAATGTCTTATGAGGAATCAGAGTATCAGGTGGAGATAGCTGTATACAATGATGGCTTCAGAGCAATTGTAGACAAAGAAAATACCTGTTCACATATTTATCAGGTTCAACTTTTTCCAAAATGTTAAAATTCCATGTTCATTGTCAAGTCACCATTCCCATAACACTTCTGCCCTTCAGAAATAACACTTCATTTTAATTGTGCTTTCAGTTACAAATTCAGCACATCACTTTTACCTACCCCAAAATAGCAGAGACCACTCTCATGAAGTACCCCCACAAGGAAGACAGAGCCTGACACATTCACAGAACATATAGCGGGCACAACCCAAAATGCTAAATGAATACCATACACAAACCAGTATTAAAAAAACAAACTGTACAAAGTCAGAAGGTGTCTTATTAAAATACAAAAAGATAACCTGGGAGATCTTGAAACAGTGTGAGGGAGGGGGATGCTATCAGATTTTAGAGTGGCCTTATGTTTTTAAGAGAATAAAACACATAACTGGAGGCTATGAAAATGCAAATCTAAATTGAACTGTGGAAAAGCTCGGCTCTCACCCAAAAGCTTCAGCAAAGCAATATGCCAGTATGCCAAATGTGAAGAACTACAATTCTCTCACATGAATGAGGGTAGGGCCCATACCATGACTAATAATTACAGTACTACCTTGCATTATTACCACAATATTTGTTCTTTTCAAAACACTTTCAGATACCTAATTTCATGCTGTCATCAGTCTTGGGGTATGCTCTATGAAAACCTTCAGCTCAGTTTCTCTCAAGAGCTATGCGAACAGAACAGCACAGGTGGGTTTACTGACTGAGGGCTGAAGATACTAGTTTCTCCTGTCCAGCTATCTGCAGTGATCCTCTTATCACCACACTATACAACTTAGCCCTAGGAAATAAAACCTACACTCTCTCTCAGAGTTGGCCAGAAACCAAGACATATGGGTCTAGAAGGTCCAAGGGAAGAGAACATGCTGACTTGTTAGGTCAAGAATTCCATGCCAGGTTGTTTCTTGCAATTGAAGAAAAAAAAAAAAAAGAACCGCCACCCCACCCCCACCCCCCCACACACACCAAGACTGTTCAAACAGAAACTCCCTTTCATTGCCAGCCAATTCATTACCAGCCAAAGAAACCCAGCAATAACTGGGTAATACAACCACCAAATCTGTGCCTCTCCGAACAACTTGTCACATTGGCTTCTCCTCTGCCGGCTGCTCACCCTTCCTTCTTCAGGTTCATGAACAAGTTTATAAACTAGCCTTCCAAATGGACCACGGAGGACCTTTAAGGAACAGAGGGGATGGAACTTGCCTCCTGAAGCAATGCAGCATCCATCTCAAGGGAGCCGGTTCTCCCATGCACACTTACGTAGGGAGTCACAGAGGGGGATAAAGTTTGGTTTTCCTCCTTGCCCGTTTCCAGAGGGCCGAGAGAGGACGGGGGAACGGCCCCTTCTGGGATCCTGGGTGGCTCTCCTGCTGGGGACAGTTGCCAGCAGCATGGCACTGCCACACTCCTGACACATATACCCAAGGCAGCCGCGGCAACTCAGTACACCCTAACCCGCCTGGAGGAGGAGGTTAAGGGGACAACTTGCCCGGGGCTCAGTTCTGGAACACTGGGACAGAGCTCTTAAGAAAAGAGGAGGGACGGACCGACATCTGGGGCGGGTCAGTGAGAGGTTCAAGTCCCTTTCTTTCCCCGCCCTGGTGTCCCCGGTCCTGCGGGAACATCCCCGCCGTCGCCCCTCCTCCTCCTCCTCCACTCGGCTTCCTCCCGCGCTCCCTCCCTTCCTGGTCGCCGCCGCAGGCGCCTGAAGGGCACGGCGGTTCGTCGGTGCCCGGCAACCCTGGGAGCGGCCGGGAGTTGAGGTAACTCGCCCGCTGCCCCAGCGGCCTCCCAGCTGGTGGCTCGCACACGCCAGCGCCGCCCCGCCCTCCCCGGAGCCGCTGGGCGCGCTCGCTCACCGTCCGGTGGTGCTGTTGCTGCCGCTGGCGGCTGACGCCCAGCCCCGGGAAGCAGCCGGCAGTCAGCGCTCCGCAGCCGCCGGCGCCCCCGCCGCCGCCCCGGGAGGACAGGAGCAGCAGGAGCGATCTACCTGCGGCGGCCGCCATCTCTCAACTGGAAACGGTGCCGACCCAGGCAGCGCAGCGGACGGCTGGGGCGGAGCTAAAAGCCGCCACTCACTGATGCCCAGCCAACTGCCGCCTTTGGCTGAGTTGATGAGGCGGGGTTTCGGACAAGGCCCAATCCTCCAGCCGGAGCACCACACTTGAGGCTGCCTGTCACTTCCAGAGTTACCTATTGTGGGACAGTCAATTACCGGCAAATTCTAGGGAACCGGTAATTGGCACCCGAGCCCCTCAGATTAGCAGCAGTAGGGATGGCATATTCGATTGTGCTAATCTTCACCAAGGATAGAGCTATGATAAGGGTTATTCGGGAAATGGACATTTTGCAAAGCTTTGTACTTTGTGAGTATTCCAAGTTGGCAGAATAGGCACCAAATTAATAACCATTAACTAGTTAAGCTGTAACTCTCAAAAGACACGCCCAGAGTTATCATTCATTGCCGAAGAACTTGGATTGCTGAAATTCACCCTACATCATAGGGTGATCTAATGGTTATGATATGTGGCTTAATACAGGAGGGGTAGAATGATTATAATATGAGAGTCCCAAATGAGTATATGCCATGAGAATGAATTAACAGGCCTGCATATATTTAGAATAATAGATTCATTTTTGCAGGACCTTTGTGCTGATATTCTGTACACTCTGTGGAACAGAACTCTCTATTTTCTTACCATATTTGATCATGTGTGTGAATTTATTAAACTATAGAAATGAAATGTATTGATAATATAAAAATCATGGAAATATTATTTTCATGAAGTTTCATAAATTAGCTTTAACTATCCATTTGCTATTTTGGAATAACGCAATCACTTTTCTCTTGAAAAATACTTCTTTCCACAAAAGCCCCCCTTAAGACTAAGAGAGAGAGGAGATTTTAGTTTTCCGAATTTTCTTACAAGAGAATGTAATTGCTGTTGTTTATTATTATGAGTTTGTTCATTCTCACACCTCCTTTTAAAATCTGGAGCAGGAAAACAGGATCATTTTAAATTTTGGGAAACCTTCTTGCACTTTTAGCTTAAATAATAAAGTTAAAACACACAAGCAATCTTAATGTATCATTTGATCTAATGATATTCTTTAAAGTTTGACTGATACGATACTTTGGGGCCAAGAATATCTAAATAATGAAATGGAGTTTTGAGTTTGTTTAATCCTTCCACACATGCCAGAGTAGTAAAATGATTGGCTTCTCCAGGTGAGACTATTATGCCGCTCACCCAAAAGGCATTTATTGCCCAACAGTGGAAACAGAGCTCAGGAATGAGACCCTCATTCAACAGCTGCACAGTCATCCTCTATTGGACATCTGTGACATTCCTGGAGCAGCTTCACGTACAATCATTTCCCATCCATCTATATTTATCCCAACTGCATTTTATTTATTTACCCATGCCATGCCATTTCCCCTTCCCTCCTGTCTCCTCCCTCCCACTTACTAGGATCACCATGGGTTTTTGTTTTGATTTTCATTTTCTGCACCCTAGCCAAATCATGCTGTGAATCAGGACTATATCCACCCACCCTCAGCTGCCCCTCCACCCCCCCCCCTCCATTGCCAACTCCACTTTATCCTTTGAGAAGTTTTACTGGAATTGCCTTTCCCCTATTTTTTCAAGTATGAAAGTTAGACATACATCCTTCAATACTGAAATTTAATCCTGTGCCTATCCGATAGAACCACAGTACATAGAAGGGGGAAAAAAGTGCACAAACCTGAAACAGGAGGGTTTGCCAAAGGCTTTCTTCCTACCTACTTGCCAAAATATATCATCTTTTTTCTACCAAGATGATATTACTGATGCGCCACAAGTGGACTATGTAATTTGAGGATCCACTGACTAAGATGGGTACTAATAATCCAGAGCTAACAATGAATCTACGAAAATGTCAATTATTTTCTCACAGAGAAAAACTTTTTCATGTCCCCAAAGGACACATCTCATAACAGTTGGTTGGCCAGGCCCCAAAAGGAGAGAAAGTATGGCTAGTTCAACAAAAAGTCATCTTCATACTTGAAAAAAAAAAAAGTATATATGATACACACACACACACAAACACACACACACACGAAGGAAACGAGCTAACATTCATTGTGTACCTGCTATATACCAGAGACTGTGCCAATCACTCTAGAGATATTACATTTATGAACGATGTCAAATTAGACTCAAAATACTTAAAAACATTGTTACTTTTGTGAATAAAAAGTTGAAGACACAGGCTTCAGTCAGATCTTGCAAATTGCCAGAGTATGCCAAGCCCCAATCAACAGTATACCCTCAGCTCTAAGACTCCATAAAAGTTTTACTTAATAAGTTTATTTTTTCAGAAACTTAAGGCTCCCAGATCGTTACTCTGTCAGATAAGCCCTGAAGCCCAGAAGTACCAATGTTTCCAAGGACATGAACCAGTTTCATTCCTCTATCCCGTTATGTCAACACCCCTTTCCAGTGCAAAGAAGCTGAAATGATCATTGCTCACATATCCCTGAAGATCGAGAGAATGATCAAATGAGAGAGAGGAGGTGTAACTGAGAAATTAGAATTTAACGAATGTTTATAAGTACTGCCTCATTATATAGATATTTATTTTTAGTTTCTACTGTATCAGAATAGCCAGAAGGAAATACCTGAAATTATTGAACTATAATCCAGTAGACTTGATCTTCGAAAATGATTGTATAACTGTATAGCTTTTCTCAAGTGACTATGTGACTGTAAAAGCCTTGTGACTGACAATCCCTTTATCCAGTGTATGGGGTTGGTGAGTAATAAAGACATGCATGAAAAAAAAAATAAAAATAGGTCTGGAATATGGGGAAAAATATCCCTACATAAATTATGGACAATAGTTATAGTACTACTTTATTAATTTTTCATCAGTTGTAACAAATGTAACTATTGTTTAAAAAGATAGTAGAATTACAACAAATGTGATCTCATCAATTAACAAGTTTTCCACACCAATGCAAGTATTGGTGGTAGGGCGGTGTATAGTAATCCTGTATTTTATGCATGATTGTTCTGTAAAACCACGACTACTCTAATAAAAAAAATTTTTTTCAGTTGAAGCCACAACCTAAATGGTTAAATAAACTAGAGACTAACCCTACAACAGAATATTATGCAATTATTTTTAAAATGAATTATCCTATCTGTACTTTTTCAAAGTAATAATGCAAATATATACTATAAATAATTTTTATATATAGGACAGATATAGCAATAGATGATGGAAATGGATGGATGGATTGATAGATTTCTGGAAGAATAAAGAAAAGTATTACCTATAGGAGGTTTTCAGGGATAGCTACCCTTTTAAGTGGATTACACTTTTTCCCTCCTGCATGTTATTTTTATATTTATAAAAACATGGTCAACTAAATAGGTCCAGAATTGTTTTCTGTGCTAATCTTTAAAAGTCAGTTTTTTGTTTTTGTTTTTGTTTTTTTAGCTAAAACTAATCAAAACAGATTCTCTAGAGCATGTAACCCTAACCATTTCCCTACTAAAAAGTGTCCTGAATTCAGCTCCCAAATATGCCTAAACTCAATAGAGTATTTGCCTAAATATTCCAGAATAACCAAGGTAGGTTGTGCATACAGTTCATAGACCTGAGCAAGAAGACATGAAATGACTCTGCTTAGAGATCTGGAAGCTGTGTTTCATGGTTCACTGATAATGTGAATTATTATTCAAGTTAGATCAGCAGTTCTTATATATCAGGAAAAAGTATATGAACAAGAAGGGCAAGAAGAAAAGGTTTAGCCCTCAAATATTTATCATAAGCCACCCCAAGACCTGTTTTCTGGCTATGTTGGCTTCACTATTTTAATGATGTTATTATTCCCACTGTAACCAGTGCCCTGCTGGTGATGGCGCTAAATGATCCCCGATCCAGGTTCGATAGTCTTGAGCTAAAAGAATTTAGAGACAAGAAGACAGTAGGAATAAGTAGTAAAGTTTGTTAAAAAGAGAACTTGATCAAAAGAAGAGAATGTACACGTTAAAGACGTTAACATGGACATGCCCAAGGGAGGGGCACACACTGAGTGGAGTGGGTTAGCTTGTTTTATAGAAAAGTTTGGTTGGTAGCAGGTTTCCATAGTAACCTCTGATTACTTAGTGTCTTCTTTGTTCTAGGAGAAGATAGCTAGCAAATTTTGTGGATGTTGTAACATACCTAAAATTTGTCTTTGGGCAAATGGTTAACAATCTTTATGACCCTATGCTTTCTATCATTAACTAAGAATTTCCTTTGGGCTTTTATGGTCTGGGGAGGATTCAATAGATTTCAAGGTTTGGGAGCTTTAGGGAAATGTTTGTGCCAGGAAGTTTGCAGCTAAAATTTGCAGTTTGCATTAGTTTCTTTGGAGCTAGATAAGAAACAAGGAACTTGCAGTTGTCTGTTAACTCTTTCAGAGCTGAATATGAAACCAAGGACTTAAAATTATCCTATTTTATCCTGCTTTGCCACATCTCTACACCTACCCATCTGCACACACTTTCCCATGACTTCCTAGTTTCAGTTATTTACATGTCTTTTTTCTATCAGTTTCTCTGGATCAGAAACGTTTCTAGTGAGTGTATGTGGACACAACTACTCTTTAACCCAACACATATCTTTTATATTTATCTTTATTCTCTCTTCATTAAACACACACACACATTTTTCCCTTCCTCATTTTTTTCTCTCCTTGCCTTCCCCCAGCATTCTCATCTCCCCTCTTCTAATAAAGACTGCACTTCCACTCTGGACCTTAGACAGACTTATATACTCCCTCTTAAAGTTTTTGTTTGATAGAGGGCTTTGTGTCCTGGTCTCCAAAGGATGACCGACCCTGTATTCATCTATAATTCGATGACCCTTACAATCTAGCATCCTTCTAGATCAAGAATATCCATTCTGCAAGTTTTTTTTTCAATCAAGAGCAGAGAGCACCAGGAAAATACTGAGCTGAGAAGGGCAAGTCTTGTCCAAATAGGACTGTCTTTGTTCATGTTTCTTAGGCTCTAAGAAGTTGGCAGAAAACTTTTAATGCTGTCCTTTCTGGGTTAAATTGCTTTGTGGCCTCCTATAAACTTCTACTCTTTACTAGGCCTTTGGAATGAGGAAGTCTTTTTTTCTTTAAAATGATTCAAAGGGGCAAGACACTAATTTTGCATTCAAACAAGCCATACCTCCTAAGTGCATAGGAATTCAGCTCCTATTCATATGGAACCCAGTATCTCTTCCAGAGTATTCAAAAGTGCCAAAAGATAATAGGAACTCTCTGATGGGGCTGAACTATAACAAAATTCCAAAAGGGTAAAGCTTGTCTTCACTCTTCTCTTATGTCACCTCAGTGCCTCCTCCCAGATACCTACTCTCTACACAATGAACCTTCCAACATCCAGTCTTTTGTCCTCCTGTCCCTATGGCCACTGTCCTACCCGCTTTTCAAAGACTAGTGCAGCCTCTTTTGAGAGTAAATGTCTAGGTAAAATTATATATTCCCTCTTCAGTAGTCTCATAATTTGTTGTTTGACTTTCTGTTCCAGCCTATTATGGTATTGAATGTGAGCAGATGAGACTGTCAAATCTGTCACACCCACAGATTACCAGATCTATATGATTAGGCTAATTTGGCTGGCTGGGCCACCAGTCCCTCTTCTTTTATCAGCATTCCACATGTATTTTTGTCCCAGAATTATTTATGTTATTATCTTTCCCCTACAGAGTTTTAGGTTAGAGTTGTCAATCTGACAAATTAATTTAAGTCATTAGAGGACAATTTTTCCTCTTCTACACAACATTTAATAGAAGCCTTCAATGCTGATATACAAAATTATGTCACAAAATGTGGCAAGACTAAAGAAAAAGTCATTTTGGGGTGAGATAATCCCCTAATAGTCTTTGAAAACCAATCACATGCATAACACATTTGTCTGCCTACTTCAAGGTCAGAGACATCTTTAAATTATGCTGGGGATTGCCCAAATTTCAGTTCCTCTGGTTAATTCACTGTCAAAATACTGTATTCATTCTTAATTCTGACCTAATGTGTATAAACTTCATCGCAAAAACAAATAATGAGTCTGCTCTATAAGTTGCACTTGGTGGGAGGCAGGGGGTGGAAGAAACCGTGGGTGAAAGACTGGTCATTGCCAGTTAACAACAGGTGTGAAGGCTGCTCTTTAAATTTAGCCATGTCACCTGACGTCTTTTCTCAGCCATCATTTATGGCAACCACTGCTGATTTGGAAAGGACCAAGGAAAGGATGACAGAAAGGGTCACATTTATTAAAAGGCAGAGAGAGAAAGAGTCTTGTTCTCTTTCATTTAATGCAAACTAGCCTAAGGAATTAAAAACAATATGAGACTTGGAAAGTTTAAAGCCAGCTTAAAAGAGTGAAAAGGGGGAGGAAAATTATTCAAAGAGATAATAATCATTAGCAAATAATTCTTAATTAGGCATTTAAGAAACTATTCCAGCTGCCAAAAGTCAGGGGAAAATTATTTAAAATGTGGGCGGAAGATCAGAAAATAACTGTGTCAGGCGATATATAGTAAGAGAAATTTTCCAAAAGTCACACTCCCTAGATTACTTCTTTCTTTCTCTTAAATGCTCATTTATCCATACTAACCTTGACCTTTAAATGGAACCAGTTCTTTACGTAACTTTGCAATCCAACATTTGCATATCACTCAAAACAAGGATGACTGCAAGATTTTGGAATTAACTCAGAGCATCAACATAAATTTAAAACACACTACCAATGCAATGATCACCCTTTTCAGTATTACTAAAAATACATGGAAACAAACTGTAGTTTCTTTGCTGTCAATGAGTACTAAGGTACATTTCGATTTAAATAATTTCTGTTTATTTACCTGGAGTATAAACTGAATTTCAGTCTCAGAAAATTATAAGAAGGCATCATCATGTTCCTTCCTTCATGCCCTGCTTTACTAAAGTGTATATGTTAGTCTGAAATGGGGCCCTTTGGTTTATCCAGCCTCACGGGGAATAATTCAATTAATAGGCCTGTTAAAATTTAACCAGGGTTCATTGCATCTATTGATGCTACTACTTTAACATCCTGAAGCAATTAGGCCTATTATCTATTCGATCAAAACATGTTGTTTATCATCAAGAAGATAACATTTTCATATAATTCCACTAGTTTATTAATTCAGAACAGTATGCAAAGGAGTCCTAACTCACAGTTCTTTGTTTGGAAATACTTTCCAAGATATAGAACTAATTTAAGAGGATTTGAGAATGACTGTAAAGATTTTATAGTTCTTCACAACCTACTTTTGCAGTCTTCTTATCAATTTTGTGTTTTGGAAGGTGAAATTAAATAAACGAAGACAAATAACTTCTTGTTCACCAACATGGATTCTTCTCCCAGAAATAGTCCTGGGAAATTAATGAATCCTGTTAAATTAAATATTATATATAGGCTAATAATGACTGCTCATTATTGGACAATTTTGAAAAGTAAAACCCCAGACAGTCATTTCTGGAATGTATTATTTAGGATGGTAATCCTCAATCTTTAACTAGCAACACAACAGAAAAAGATATAAAATGTCAATATAAAGAAAAGAAATAAAAGTAGTAGTAATAATAAAAAACAACAACAACAAACAAACCAACAAGCAAACAAAAACAAAAAAAAACCCTATAGCTCAGATGCAGCTTCATTCAGTATTTTAACATGATTACTTTACAATTAGGTATTATTGTGCTGTCCATTTTTGAGTTTTTGTATCTAGTCCTGTTGCACAATCTGTATCCCTTCAGCTTCAATTACCCATTGTCTTACCCTGTTTCTAACTCCTGCTGAACTCTGTTACCAATGACATATTTCAAGTTTATTCTCGAATGTCCGTTCACAACAGTGGGACCATACAGTATTTGTCCTTTAGTTTTTGGCTGGATTCACTCAGCATAATATTCTCTAGTCCATCCATGTTATTACATGGTTCACAAGTTTATCTTGTCTTAAAGCTGCATAATATTCCATCGTATGTATATACCACAGTTTGTTTAGCCACTCTTCTGTTGATGGAGATTTTGGCTGTTTCCATCTCTTTGCAATTGTAAATAACGCTGCTATAAACATTGGTGTGCAAATGTCCGTTTGTGTCTTTGCCCTTAAGTCCTTTGAGTAGATACCTAGCAATGGTATTGCTGGGTCGTATGGCAATTCTATATTCAGCTTTTTGAGGAACCGCCAAACTGCCTTCCACAGTGGTTGCACCCTTTGACATTCCCACCAACAGTGAATAAGTGTGCCTCTTTCTCCGCATCCTCTCCAGCACTTGTCATTTTCTGTTTTGTTGATAATGGCCATTCTGTGGGTGTGAGATGATATCTCATTGTGGTTTTGATTTGCATTTCTCTAATGGCCAGGGACATTGAGCATCTCTTCATGTGCCTCTTGGCCATCCGTATTTCTTCTTCTGGTAGGTGTCTGTTTAAGTCTTTTTCCCATTTTGTAATTGGGTTGGCTGTCTTTTTGTTGTTGAGTTGAATAATCTCTTTATAAATTCTGGATACTAGACCCTTATCTGATATGTCATTTCCAAATATTGTCTCCCATTGTGTAGGCTGTCTTTCTACTTTCTTGATGAAGTTCTCTGATGCACAAAAGTGTTTAATTTTGAGAAGCTCCCATTTATTTATTTCCTTCTTCAGTGTTCTTGCTTTAGGTTTAAGGTCCATAAAACCACCTCCAGTTGTAAGATCCATAAGATATCTCCCAACATTTTCCTCTAACTGTTTTATGGTCTTAGACCTAATGTTTAGATCTTTGATCCATTTTGAGTTAACTTTTGTATAGGGTGTGAGAGATGGGTCTTCTTTCATTCTTTTGCATATGGATATCCAGTTCTCTAGGCACCATTTATTGAAGAGACTGTTCTGTCCCAGGTGAGTTGGCTTGACTGCCTTATCAAAGATCAAATGTCCATAGATGAGAGGGTCTATATCTGAGCACTCTATTCGATTCCATTGGTCGATATATCTATCTTTATGCCAATACCATGCTGTTTTGACCACTGTGGCTTCATAATACGCCTTAAAGTCAGGCAGCGCGAGACCTCCAGCTTCGTTTTTTTTCCTCAAGATGTTTTTAGCAATTCGGGGTACCCTGCCCTTCCAGATAAATTTGCTTATTGGTTTTTCTATTTCTGAAAAATATGTTGTTGGGATTTTGATTGGTATTGCATTGAATCTGTAAATCAATTTAGGTAGGATTGACATCTTAACTATATTTAGTCTTCCAATCCATGAACACGGTACACCCTTCCATCTATTTAGGTCTTCTGTGATTTCTTTTAACAGTTTTTTGTAGTTTTCTTTATATAGGTTTTTTGTCTCTTTAGTTAAATTTATTCCTAGGTATTTTATTCTTTTAGTTGCGATTGTAAATGGGATTCGTTTCTTGATTTCTACCTCTCAGCTTGTTCATTACTAGTGTATAGAAAAGCTACAGATTTTTGAATGTTGATCTTGTAGCCTGCTACTTTGCTGTACTCATTTATTAGCTCTAGTAATTTTGTTGTGGATTTTTCTGGGTTTTCTACATATAGTATCATATCGTCTGCAAACAGTGATAGTTTTACTTCTTCCTTTCCAATTTTGATGCCTTGTATTTCTTTTTCTTGCCTAATTGCTCTGGCTAGAACTTCCAACACAATGTTGAATAATAGTGGTGATAGTGGACATCCTTGTCTTGTTCCTGATCTTAGGGGGGAAAGTTTTCAATTTTTCCCCATTGAGGATGATATTAGCTGTGGGTTTTTCATATATTCCCTCTATCATTTTAAGGAAGTTCCCTTGTATTCCTATCTTTTGAAGTGTTTTCAGCAGGAAAGGATGTTGAATCTTGTCAAATGCCTTCTCTGCATCAATTGAGATGATCATGTGATTTTTCTGCTTTGATTTGTTGATATGGTGTATTACATTAATTGATTTTCTTATGTTGAACCATCCTTGCATACCTGGGATGAATCCTACTTGGTCATGATGTATAATTCTTTTAATGTGTTGCTGGATACGATTTGCTAGAATTTTATTGAGGATTTTTGCATCTGTATTCATTAGAGAGATTGGTCTGTAGTTTTCTTTTTTTGTAATATCTTTGCCTGGTTTTGGTATGAGGGTGATGTTGGCTTCATAGAATGAATTAGGTAGTTTTCCCTCCACTTCGATTATGTTGAAGAGTTTGAGGAGAGTAGGTACTAATTCTTTCTGGAATGTTTGATAGAATTCACATGTGAAGCCGTCTGGTCCTGGACTTTTCTTTTTAGGGAGGTTTTGAATAACTAATTCAATCTCTTTACTTGTGATTGGTTTGTTGAGGTCGTCTATTTCTTCTTGAGTCAAAGTTGGTTGTTCATGTCTTTCCAGGAACCTGTCCATTTCTTCTAAATTGTTGTATTTATTAGCGTAAAGTTGTTCATAGTATCCTGTTATTACCTCCTTTATTTCTGTGAGGTCAGTAGTTATGTCTCCTCTTTCATTTCTAATCTTATTTATTTGCATCCTCTCTCTTCTTCTTTTTGTCAATCTTGCTAAGGGCCCATCAATCTTGTTGATTTTCTCATAGAACCAACTTCTGGTCTTATTGATTTTCTCTATTGTTTTCATGTTTTCAATTTCATTTATTTCTGCTCTAATCTTTGTTATTTCTTTCCTTTTGCTTGCTTTGGGATTAGTTTGCTGTTTTTCTCCAGTTCTTCCAAGTGGACAGTTAATTCCTGCATTTTTGCCTTTTCTTCTTTTCTGATAAAGGCATTTAGGGCAATAAATTTCCCTCTTAGCACTGCCTTTGCTGCGTCCCATAAGTTTTGATATGTTGTGTCTTCATTTTCATTTGCCTCTAGGTATTTACTAATTTCTCTTGCAATTTCTTCTTTGACCCACTTGTTGTTTAAGAGTGTGTTGTTGAGCCTCCATGTATTTATGAATTTTCTGGCACTCCGCCTATTATTGATTTCCAACTTCATTCCTTTATGATCCGAGAAAGTGTTGTGTATGATTTCAATCTTTTTAAATTTGTTAAGACTTGCTTTGTGACCCAGCATATGGTCTATCTTTGAGAATGATCCATGAGCACTTGAAAAAAAGGTGTATCCTGCTGTTGTGGGATGTAATGTCCTATAAATGTCTGTTAAGTCAAGTTCATTTATAGTAATATTCAGGTTCTCTATTTCTTTATTGATCCTCTGTGTAGATGTTCTGTCCATTGATGAGAGTGGTGAATTGAAGTCTCCAACTATTATGGTATATGTGTCTATTTCCCTTTTCAGTGTTTGCAGTGTATTCCTCACGTATTTTGGGGCATTCTGGTTCGGTGCGTAAATATTTATGATTGTTATGTCTTCTTGTTTAATTGTTCCTTTTATTAGTATATAGTGTCCTTCTTTGTCTCTTTTAACTGTTTTACATTTGAAGTCTAATTTGTTGGATATTAGTATAGCCACTCCTGCTCTTTTCTGGTTGTTGTTTGCATGAAATATCTTTTCCCAACCTTTCACTTTCAACCTATATTTATCTTTGGGTCTAAGATGTGTTTCCTGTAGACAGCATATAGAAGGATCCTGTTTTTTAATCCATTCTGCCAGTCTATGTCTTTTAATTGGGGAATTCAGTCCATTGACATTTAGAGTTATTACTGTTTGGATAATATTTTCCTCTACCATTTTGCCTTTTGTATTATATATATCATATCTGTCTTTCCTTCTTTCTACACTTTTCTCCATGTCTCTCTCTTCTGTCTTTTTGTATCTGACTCTAGTGCTTCCTTTAGTATTTCTTGCAAAGCTGGTCTCTTGGTCACAAATTCTCTTAGTGACTTTTTGTCTGAGAATGTTTTAAATTCTCCCTCATTTTTGAAGGACAATTTTGCTGGATATAGGAGTCTTGGCTGGCAGTTTTTCTCTTTTAGTAACTTAAATATATCATCCCACTGTCTTCTAGCTTCCATGGTTTCTGCTGAGAAATCTACACATAGTCTTATTGGGTTTCCCTTGTATGTGACGGATTGTTTTTCTCTCGCTGCCTTCAAGATCCTCTCTTTCTCTTTGACCTCTGACATTCTAACTAGTAAGTGTCTTGGGGAACGCCTATTTGTGTCTAATCTCTTTGGGGTGCGCTGCACTTCTTGGATCTGTAATTTTAGGTCTTTCATAAGAGTTGGGAAATTTTCAGTGATAATTTCTTCCATTAGTTTTTCTCCTCCTTTTCCCTTCTCTTCTCCTTCTGGGATACCCACTACACGTATATTTGTACGGTTCACATTGTCCTTGAGTTCCCTGATACCTTGTTCAAATTTTTCCATTCTTTTCCGGATAGTTTCTGTTTCTTTTTGGAGTTCAGATGTTTCATCCTCCAAATCACTAATTCTATCTTCTGTTTCTTTAAATCTGTCATTGTAGGTATCCATTGTTTTTTCCATCTTTTCTACTTTATCTTTCACTTCCATAAGTTCTGTGATTTGTTTTTTCAGTTTTTCTATTTCTTCTTTATGTTCAGCCCATGTCTTCTTCATGTCCTCCCTCAATTTATCGATTTCGTTTTTGAAGAGGTTTTCCATTTCTGTTCGTATATTCAGCATTAGTTGTTTCAGCTCCTGTATCTCATTTGAACTATTGGTTTCTTCGTTTGACTGGGCCATATGTTCAATTTTCTGAGCGTGATCCGTTATCTTCTGCTGGCGTCTGGGCATTTAGTCAGATTTCCCCGGGTGTTCGACCCACAGGTTGAAAGATTTTTCTGCGCAGTCTCTGGGTTCTGTTCTTCCTATCCTGCCCAGTAGGTGGCACTCGTGGCACACGCCTGTCTGTGGTTCCACCAGCGAAAGTTGCTGTGGGTCCCTCAACTCTGGAAAACTCTCGCCGTAGGGGAGGTTCGGCAACCGAAGCGTCTTGGAAGAATGCCAGCCGGCCCGGGGTTCCAAACGCGGGGAGGGTCGCCGGCTGTCGCAGCACAGGAGAGCGTCCGGCCAAATTAGCTAGTCGGCCCGGGGCACCAAGCGTGGCGGGAGGGCGCCAGCTGTCGCAGCCCGGGAGAGTGCACTGCTCCCAGCCGACGGGGGAGTCACGTGTTTGGAAGGGATCCCCCGGTCACTGTTCTCCGCAGTCTGGGGATTTCCGACCCAACTATCTCAGTTGTTCCGGGGGGCCTCGTGTGGTGGGGGCACCAGCCGCCGCGGCCTAAGGGGACCGCCTGTCCAATTCTACCAGCTGGCCTGGGAAGGTGGAAGGGAGGGACTCCGGTCGCTTGCTGTCCCACCCAGGAAAGCCCGTGCCCCTTGGTGATCTCACCGGAGCTGGTTCTCCCAGATAGTCAGCCGTTCCAGGATGGGGTACGCTGTCCCTTTGATTTCCCTCGTGGCTCCGGGAGCTGCTCTGTATTATCTCCACTCCCCCAGTAGTTGTTCTGGAGGAGGAAAGGTGAGGGCGGCAAGGCTGTCGAGGCTGGTGGCGGAGGAGCACGGTGAAGGCGGGGAAGAGGGCACCGTGTTGGTTGGAGAGCAGCCGGAGCAGGATTCCATCTTGGCAGATACATTTTTTCCTCTTCTTCTTTTATTTTTTATTCATATATATTATATATTCACATACCATATAATCATTCAAAGTGTACAATCGATGGTTCACAATATTATCAAATAGCTATGGATTTTTCACAATCAACTTTTTTCTTTTTTGTGAAAAATAACATATGTTCAAAAAAGCAATAAATTTCAAAGCACATCACAACAATTAGTTGTAGAACAGATTTCAGAGTTTGGTATGGATTACAGTTCCACAAGTTTTGCCTTCAGCTGCTCTAAGATACTGGAGACTAAAAGAAACATCAATATAATGATTTAGCAATTACTCATTTGTTAAACCCTACCTTCTAACTCCACCATCCCCTTTGATCTTTCTCCCATTCTTTTTTTACCTTTTAAGGGTAATTAGGCTATGCCAATTCTAGCATTTTCATGTTGGAAGGGGCTGTCAATAGTATGGGATGGGGGTACGAAACTAGTTGATGTTCTGGAGAGGCTGGCCCCTCTGCATTCAGGACTTATCTGTTCAGGGGACCCATCTGGAGGTTGTAGGTTCCTGAAATGTTACCCTAGTGCATGGAACCTTTGTGCAATTTTATATAATGCCCTAGGCATTCTTTAGGATTGGCAGGAATGGTTTTGTTTGGAGTTTGGCAAGCTATGATAGGTAGCAATGTCTACTGAAGTTTGCGTTAAGAGGGACCCCCAGAGTAGCATCTCGACTGTATTTAAACTTTCTCAGCCGCTAATCCTTTACTTGTTACACTTCTTTCCCCTCTTTTGGTCAGGATGGCATTGTGGATCCCATGGTGCCAGGACCAGGCTCATCCCTGGGAGTCATATCCCATGTCATCAGGGAGACTTTCACCCCTGGATGTCATGTCCCACTTAGTGGGGAGGGCAATGTTTTCACTTGCAGAGTTGGACTTAGAGAGAGTGAGGCCACATCTGAGCAACAAAAGAGGTCCTCTGGAGGTGACTCTTAGGCATACCTATAGGTAGGCTAAGCTTCTCCACTACATACATAAGCTTCACAAGAGCAAGCCTCAAGATCAAGGGCTTGGCCCATTAATTTGGTTGTCCCTAATGTTTGACACAGTATCCGGGGTTTCCACAGTGGTAAAGTTTAATAGTTCCATATTTTTCTCCCGTCCCTCAAGGAAATTTGCCACATCTTGGCAGATAAACTTTTAACACATGCTCATGACAAATGATAGCTCACTAAAAGGTGTTTGAATTAATAAGATGGACTTTGGTTAATGCACAATTCCAAGTGCTTTAGCTGTAATTGTATTTTGCCCTGAAATCTTCCTATCTTAAAAGATCTGAAATATATCTCACATGTAATAAAAGAGTTTCTTCTGCAACTGCAATAATGGCTACCCCTGAGTTCCAGGAAATTCATTATTGCAATAAACAATGCAACTTGTTGGTTGTGTTACCAAGTGTGCCAGTTTGAAACTGTTGTGTACCCCAGAAAAGCCATGTTTTTTAATCCTCATTCAAAATTGTTGGGTGGAATCTTTTCAATTAAGTTGTTTCCATGGAGATGTGACCAGCCAATTGTTAATGGGACCTTTTGATTAGATGGTTTCCATGGAGATATGTCTCTGCCCATTCAAGGTGGTGTGGCTTACTGGAGTCTTTTAAGAGGGAACCATTTTGTAAAGAGCTGACAGAGCCCACACAGCCAGAGGCCTTTGGAGACGCAGAAGGAAAATGCCCCCAGGGAAGTCCTTTGAAATAAGAACCCTCATGAACCTTCCCAGCTGACAGAGGTGTTCTGGACCTTGGTTTTTTTTTTATTCAAGATATCTTTTTCTGGATGCCTTAGCTTGGGCATTTTAATGGTTTTAGAACTGTAAACTTGTAACAATATATTCTCTGTAAAAGTCATTCCATTTCTGGTTTATTGCATTCTGGCAGCTTTAGCCAAACTAAAACACCAAGCTAAAAAAATAAAGTGTCTGGCCTCACCGAGCTTACCTTACAGTGATAAGAAAAGCATGAGGTACATGGGAGCCTTATAGGAGAGTATCTAACCCAAATTTGAGGTTCTGGGTAGTCTCATGGGAAGTAGCATTTTGAGAGACCTGAAAAATTAGGAGAAGTAAATGTCAGAAGGAAAGTAGTAAGATGTGGTATCAGAGAGACAACAGGGGCAAATTATATAGGATCTTTTAAACCATATTGAGGAATGTGGGTTTTACCCAAAGAGCAAAGCAGAGTATTCAAGGGTTTTAAATGGAAGAGATTAGAGGATATATTAGAGACTTGAAGAACTGAAAACAGGGAAAGGAATTAGGTGATCTAGGAAAGAAATATCAGTGGTATGGGTATGATATTTGCCATGAAAATGGAAAGAGAGAGTAATTTGGGAAACACTGTGGGCATGAAGTGGAATCAAAAGGTATTAGAGACTGAGAGGATTGGAGGGAAGTAAAAGAAAGAAAGGTATCAAGGAATATTTCTAGGTATCATGCTTAGCCAATGAGGTGGATACTGATAACATATCCTGTAAAAGAAACATAGGATAAAAAAAAGATTTGTTGGGGTAAGGTGATGAGTTCATTTGTTAAAATGTATGTCAGGTGTTTTGAGACATCCAAGTGGCACTATTCATCAGGCAGTTAGACATTTGAGGCTGAAGTTCCTGAAGGACATCTGGGCTATAGAAATAGATGTGGGAGTCATCAGCAGATAGATAGATGGTAATTGAAGCCATGGCAGTGGATGATATTACCCAGGGTGAGCATGCAGATGAAAAGAAGACCTAAGAAATTAGTTTCCATATAATGTGCTTTACATATAATACGTGCTTTAAAAGTATTTGATTTGGGTAAATGAATGAATGAACAAAAACTTGAGTCAATAAAAAATAGAAGACATTTTTAACACTTGCATAGGAATTTTTCAGGTTACTTATACTCATTGGCCTGAGACAGTTTATGGATAGGAATTGTTCTGGGTTTCTGAAGAGCTTTTTTTTTTTAAAATTCATCTGCAAGATTCTTATTTTATTACAATGACAATATGTGTAAAGTTCCTAAACTAAGTAGTAGTACTTTAGAAAGAAGCAAATTGGCATACCTGTAACAGTTCCTTGAACATACATAACTGATGCTCAATAAATATTTGTTCAATGATATTTTGGGAATGAATGACTAAGTACATGAGTAAAATACATATTCCTATCTTCTCACAATAGGGAAAGTTCCAGTACCTCTACTACACTACTCTTTTGTATGGTGAGGTATTATAAGAACATGGTAATTCAATCCCTTAGACCATTTGATCAAAGAAGTACATTCTGAACTAGTAAGGCTGCCTGGATATATTGACAGAGAGCTGGAGTGATGTACTGAACAAAGGACTCGTACCTAGAATTTATAAAGAACTCTTAGAAATCAATTAAAACAGCAGCACCCTAATTGGAAAATAGGCAAAAGATTTAAATATACTTGACAAATGAGGATATCCAGTAGTCAGTGAACAAATGGAAAGGTGCTTGATTTCATTACCCATTAATGAAATGCAAATTAAAAATCACAATGCAATGGTACTTCAAGCCCACCAAAATGGATAAAAAGGAAAATATGAAAAATGCCAAGTTTTGGCAACGATATGGAAAATTACAAACATCCTATGTTACTAGTGCGAGTACAAATTGATACAATCACTGTATCAGTCATAATCCAGTCAGGAGATAAAAACCAGACCAGACATTTGAATAGAAAGAATTTAATACAAATAATTGTTCATAGGGCCCCTTCTCTGTTTCCAAGTTTTAATCTTACCAATCTTTGTTTTCTCAGCCCTAGGGGTTATAGTAGCATCCTGCAGTTGCTACCTCCATGATTCATTAGAGCTTTCTTTTACGTTTTCAGCTACCTAGTCAACATCTTTATATCTAATAAATAGTTCTTTATAATAAATTACCTCTGTTCAAGCAACTGGTCTGGTTTTTGTCTCCTGACTGGTACAGAATTAATACTGGGAGTGATCCAGGAAGCAATATGGGACTTAAAGATTGTTTTTTAATTAAGTCTTTGAGCTTGAATGCAGTGCTGAGCTCCTTGCCAATAGCAAATGGGATGCTAATAATCAATGACATGCAGTATATATTTACATTTATATCAAATTATCACCCATGATTTAATATGACTAATGGCCTACTGAGGCATATGTCTTGGGGCCCTGAATGGCAGCTGTTATTAATGATGACTGCTAGACTCACCCTGTGGCCTGGGACGAAGATGTCTAAAGATGCAGGTTCTCATGTTACTGGGAGTGGAACTGGGCACCGGGAGTTTTAAGATTAAAATTGTGTGAGTCTTATCCTGGTAGCCAGCAGTGACCTTCCCCCACACAATAGTGGCAGGTCAGACCTGGAGATCTTTCTGGGAACCCTCTCTGTGTATATGACAGAGAAAAATGAGCTACTAGATTAAAAGCAAAAGTTTCTGTTAGAAACACAAAAATATAGAGATTTAAAGATGGAGACAGCACATTGGAATATTCTTTAATTGGACCTCGAAAATTTAAGAGGACCCAGAGAGGTTGATGATTTGGCCAGAATAACAAACTAATTTAGTTGCAGAGCTAGGATGAGTAAAGCCATCATCAAGTACTGAGGACTTACTAAGTTTCAGGCATTGTGCTGAGCTGAGTATTTTTATATGTATTTGTTCATTTAACCAATTTCCTCCTCTGACATAAGTTAATAATCCTCTTTTACAGATTAGGAAATTGAAGCTAAGTAATTTATCCAAATTCACTGTCCAAACCCAGGAATCAAGGACTCTAGCACTTACACTCTTAAGCATTAATGTCCTCTGCCATTCTAGAAGCCAGCATTCTTGAAATGCAGTCCAATAAAATACTTTTAAAGCTACAACTCAGCATCGATATTTCCCCCTAGGCATTTGGTTTGCAATGGAAAAGAAGCAACATAGAAGGTAAAAGGAAAAAAAATAACTTGGAGATTTCTCTAATTCAGTTGCTCAGTGCAGAGTGAGGATAGTTGAGGTCTAAGCAGGTAACCGATTTTCCCAAAACTACAAAGCTATTTAGTGGCAAAGGTAGGATCCAACTTACTAATTAGGAAGCAGTTCCTTTTCACTGTTATCAGAGAATCTGCCTCTCCCACATTCTTTCAGGGGTGGGTGCTGGTGTGAGGTCCAAAGTTCTTACCGACTCTTTAAGTGGACTGGCTGCCACCAGAACAAGCAGGATTGGTCATTCAATGTACACAACTTCTATTTCCTGGTCTGTATTCAGTACCACATCCCATTTTACACCTTAAGAGAATAGGCAGCTACTACGTCATACTGTGCTGAAAAATGGCCTCTATTTTCAAACTGCTTTGCCTTAATGTCTAAAGCACTCACACTGCATGCTCCTTTAGGTTGAACCATTGGAAACATCTGTCACAATGCCAATGGAAGTAAAATTGAAAGGAAATTCTTAATAACTTAGCTGGCGTTAGTTTCTGTAATTAGCACTCATCTCTTAGAAGAGTCCTGAAGGAGTAGGATTATAGAGAGATTAGGATTTTCATGGCAGGATCAAGTGGGATAGGATGACCTAAAAGGTGTGTGGTAGGTTAGGGTAGGAACTACAGTGAGTTGTCATGGCCATATGAAGGCATTGAGCAAATGGAGAAAGGAAGTGAAAGTCAGGAATTTGTACAGATGGGGGGGAGGGAATGGAGTACCTTTGTGAAAATTAGGAAAAGGGGCCCCTTCGGCACAGTCGGAGAGTGGAGCACAGACTAGATTTCTAGCCTCACTCCCCGTCTTGTACGTTGAACAACCATTTCTGGCAGCTTTGTGTAAATCACATACATCACAATTTCACTGCCCATCACCCCTGCTGTTTTCACTCCTTCTCCAAGATAGCCATGGAAGAAAAAAAAGAAAGGAACTATTCACAGTGCCTGGTTGCAAGCCCTCACAGAAGCCCCTACTCTGAGCCCCCTGCTCTGTGCAGTCACTGTCTTCAAGACATCTAACTCAATGAATTAGATAGTATTATTATGAATTAGATATTATTATTCCAATTTTACAAATGAGAAAAATTATGGGCCAAAGTCATTTCCTTAAGGCACACAATTAAGAAACCATTTCAAAGTGGCTAAGTACTGTGTACAGAGCTGAGACTCAAACTGAGATCTGACTCATGCTTATCCTCGTTTCGCTCTACTTCACTCCTTCATAGAAACTCCTTCCTAGAGTTTGTGGAGTTGCACACTCTCAGTTATGCCGACCCTATGCTTTACTACACTGCATTGACCTTCAATGGACTACTTTATCACAGGTAAGCTGTTGGCTGCTTGTTTGTAAGTGGGCCATCTGGCAGGCAGCAAAGATGCCCCTTTGACAAGGTCATGAAAAGGTTAAGTCTGGATTCAAAAGTATTTCTTTAAAATCCTCAAGAAAAAAAATACTATTTGTGATATTGAGTACTAGCTATCAGCAAGGTGTTATGCTGGATGCTATGTAAATATAACATTGTAACAGTATTTTATTTAATCCTCACAATATCCCTAGGAGGAAAATACTATTTTAGGCTGCATTTTTCAGATGAGAAAACTGTAACATTGAGAAGTAGCTTGCTAAAGATTTCCGAGCATGTAAGTAGTGGCGCCAAGATATGAGTCCAGGCTTTTTCACACCAAGATCCACATATTTAACAACATACTACACTACTTCCCATGGTATGGAACAATGTAGGACACCATGAAGATCTCAGAATATATCCTGTAGAACCTTAGATTATTAGTTGAAAGTAATCACTCTGAGCCCATAAGGGGTAACTTCAGGATAAAAATAGGAATTTTTTTTAAAAAGAGATTTTTTTTAATAACTTGATTTGTTGATTTTTTCAGGTATGATTTAGTGTACTAGATGGTCAACACCTTTGGGTTGTTGTCATATCTTTGATTTTTTGTTTCTTTCATTCATTCATTTATTGCTAAATAAATAATATTGACTTTCTACAATGGAGAAGGCACTGCAGTGCCTAACACTGAACTTGGTATATTATAAAATTTCCCAATAAATATTTATTAAATTATTGGTTAGAGAAGGCAGTAGCTTTATACCTGAAGTTCACTAGATATAGTCTTATAGAAATTAATCATTAATGCTTTTGATGATTTCATCACCAAATGCTAACTAAGACCATATTCCGATGGGTAGAGGGGGTTGGAATCTAGACTCAATAACCACTTGTGAATTTATAGTAGTCAACAAATGTTATTAACCTTTCTGGCAACTAAGTAAATTGAAGATAACGACTTGTGTTTGTTTTTTCTCTCAGACTTTAAAAGTTCTCTCTACTAAATGCAATAGGCTAAATGCAATTAAAAATTTGTAGCTCAGTTTATTCACTACTGTCCTCAACTCAGTTTTTAAAAAGTACAGGAAATCCTTTTAGATATAACAAGTCAACTCACAGTTTGCACTTTAGGATTCTTCTGTTACCATCGTGTTTGACTTAGAGTACCCTTGGTGAACTTAAACAAACATATGGTATCCAGACAGTTTTGAGGAAGTGCATTTCCAGCTCTCTGCAACAAAACCCACAATCTGATGTCTATAATGTCACCACTCTGCTGAAGAAATATATAATGAGAAAAGTAAGAAAACAAAATAATTATTCTGACATCCATTTCTCAAAAGCCCATAAAGGATGCTAAAGTCTATCTAGAAATTGTCTCAAAGGTAATAATCAAAATATTTCCATAGTCTTCTGTGACATAGTTGAAAGTATATCAGAAATGGTTTTGAAGACCTAGATTTTAAACCCAGATCTACTACTGTGCAATCTGTGTGCCCTTGGGCCAGTCTCTGAACCTCTCCTTCAACATCTGTAAAGTGAGAATACTCACCTCTCTGGGCTGTTCCAAAGGTTAAAAAAAAAAAAAAGGGAGAAGATAATGTACAAAAAGGTACGTAAAATTCTTTTTTAGTTAGCTAAAACAGGAAATATTATGTTAAAGATGCTTTAATATAAAGATGCTTTTTCATCTAATTTGTTTTTTTTTTAACTAAGAAAAGCATTATGAATACATAAGTTCTTTGTTCATTTGGTTCCCACCTTTCTGATTTGCTGATTTATATGAAGAGTTTCATCATTAAGCAAATTCAAGTATAAGTTGTACATCCCTTCTAGCAGAGCAAAATAGCCATTTCTTTGAAAATACATGTATGCCTGAGAAAGACCCATGTGTCAACTTCTATAATAAGAAATTGTATTGCATTGTAATGAGAATTGTATTGGATCTCTTAGAATCTTTTTCATATGGGTAAAAGCTTCTGGTCCTTTTATCCAACTATACATGGTTAAGCAACAGATGTCTTAAATGTAGAACAAACAATGGCCCCACTTTTGCTTCTATTTTCTCTTCTCCTCCCTTGATCTATTCTTAGAGCTTGGAATGGACTGTACCACCCCTAGATTGATACAATGGACAAACCAACCCACTGAAAAACTGAGTTCTCCAGCTTGCTGATTCACACCTTCTTTGAGCAAAGAAATGGTTGTTTTTAACTTGTAAGGTCTTTCTTTCCACTAGTAATGAGCTTCAGTCAACCAAGACCCTTTTTACATCAAATAAGTAAATACTTAAATAACTGAAAAATGACAAAGTCAGAAAAGAATTTTAGTTTTTTCCCTTAGGTAAGCCAATATAAGAATTAATCTGCCCATCTATAATAAAAAGTTAACCCAACTTACTGTTGGTTAGTTTCTAACAGCATTAGGCTGCCATTTTTTGATAAAGTTCAGTAATTTAGTCCTGCAGCTTAATGGCAGCAGGATCAATGGACAAGGAGTTAGAAAGCTTGGACTCTATTTTCACTTCTAGTTCTGGCTCATTACCATTACTTTGTCCTGACCATCTTCTATTATTGCTTGGAATCTCAATTCTATTAGGAATGCAGAATGATCTGGAAAAACCACTCTGTAAGCTAGCAACTTTAAGAGGATGCAGCAATCCTATTTCTGCATACCATTGTGGCCTTGGCAAGAAATTGCATAATTTGGTGGCTCTGAGTCTTTTTCTGTAAAAATATGATAAATTATTTGCTCCTCTTTCCCCCCAGTACACTCACAAAAAAGCAGTAATGAGGAAGGAAATTGTATCAATGCTATAAACAAATTTTGATTGACCTAGTCTGGTGCTATGTAAAGTGAAATTATCCATTTCATTATTTTTACTGTCATTTTTAGGTACTTAGTGCTCCCTGAATTTGAGCCAAATTAATTCTATTTGGAAAAGTTTACTAAGGATAAAACTGTTGTTCTTTGCAGACTCTTTGCAGACATAAAATAGGCTATGGAGAATGTTTTAAGGAAACAAAATTATTCCACAAAACGTGATTACTGACAGCTAAAAATTCTGGTTTCACGTTACCACTCCCAATCATTGTAACACAAGAGACAGCTTATTAATTCAGAGACTGTCTAGCACCATGTTGTCTAGGAAGGCGTGAGGAATGAAGATACCACTCAGTTGGTCCTAGCTATTATAGCACTTTTACAAAGTGGCTGTTAAAGATATATAGGTAGTGAGGGGTCTTAAAATGTAACAATGGTTGACAGACAGCTTCTAATCTGTTTTTACTCATCTATCTCAGGTGGATAATAGGAAGATAGATAGATAACAAATGATATTCTATCCAAGTGCTAAAGGACTTAGCATCCTTACAACGTCCACTTAAAATTCTGAAAATTGTGATGGTAATATATTTTGTTGTCAGTCTCTTTGCCATGTTGGAGTACCATCAGATCCAAAGTTTGGACAATGAAGGAAAACTTTCTCCATTCAAGATACAAAACGTTATTAATTCAAAGACAGGTTTGAAACTGAAAAATAAACTTATGGGGGATAAAAAATAAATGTATGGAGTAAAAGGAATAGAGAAACACAAGCACCACAAATCCTACCCAAGTAAAGACCTAAGATTGGATGGAACTGGGAACTGTTAGAGATCCTGGTAGGCAGGTCAGATCTGTAGATGTCTGGCAACAAGTACCAGGGGTTAGTCACTAGGAAACAGGAATCCAAATCAGGAAATCCAGTTACTTCAGTTAGAGATGACACCTATGGAAACCTGGAAACTTCTTAAGGATGCATCTTCATTCATTCATCTGACAAGTGTATAGGCCAGCATAGTTGGACAGAAGTAAGCAAGGGGAAGAGTAGTAAATGAGGTGACAGACGTAAGGGGAGAGACACCAGTTATATTGGGCCCTGTAGACCGTTATAAGGACTTTAGCTTCTACTTTGAGTGAGATGAGAAACTACTAGAGAGTACTGAGCAGATGAGAAGCACACATTGATTTCTGTTGTAAAGGATCTGTCAGATCATTGTTTTGAGACTAAGCTACAGGGATCAAGGATGGAAGCAAGACCAGTTAGGACACTATTACAACAATCCAATAAGAGAGAATGGTAGCTTAGACTGGTAGTAGTCAAGGCAGTGAGAAGTGAAAAAATGTGGTTATATTTTGATGGTAGCTCCAACAGGATGTGCTAAAAAGCTTGAAATAAGACATTAGAGAAAGAAAAGAGTCAAAGATGACACCCATTTGGTGTGACCTGAAGAACTATTAAAATGGCAATGCTGTTTATTAACATGGAGAAGACTGTAGGAGGAATCTTAATCTCCTTTGCAACCTCTTAGCCTAGTACATTTCCGGAGACATGGAAGTATTTGGCAAAAGTTGATAATCTAAGATGAAATCTAGTGTCTGTGTATTTGGGATCAGAGCTGTTCTAGACATAAGACTGACTTGATGGAGTTTCTAAAGTGGGGCTTGGTTCCAGAATCTAGAGCCAGGTGGTGTCCTAGAGCTGGCTCATATTAGCTAAAATTTTCAGGAATATTGCAAGCAAAGTATAAAACACATCCATTATGTAAAATTAAATTATGTAAACTTAGAGCTAGTAAGTTATTTTAAAAACAAGGTAAAAATAGTCAAAACTTATCATTTCCTAATTATTTTATTCTATTTTACTATTGTCTGTGCTTTTGAGGTTATTTACACTTACTGTTTCTATACAGTAGAAATACTATATAATGATGTGACTTCATGTATTTCTTCCCAACTTTGTGTTCTGTGCATTCAGTGATGTTGTCAGTAGCTTTAAATGGGCCATTGTTCTAGTGTGCTAGCTGCCAGGATGCAATATACCAAAACGGAATGGCTTTTAAAAAGGGGAATTTAATAAGTTGCTAGTTTTCAGTTCTAAGGCCGAGAAAATGTCCCAATTAAACCAAGTCTATAGAGATGTCCAATCAAAGGCATCCAGGGAAAGATACCTTGGTTCAAGAAGGCCAATGAAGTTCATAGTTTCTCTCTCAAGTGGAAGGGCACATGGCGAACAGAGTCAGAGTTTCTCTCATCTGGAAGGACACACGGCGAACACAGCGTCATCTGCTAGTTTTCTCTCCTGGCTTCCTGTTTCATGAAGCTCCCCAGGAGGCATTTTCCTTTTTCATCTCCGAAGGTCGCTGGCTGGTGGACTCTGCTTCTCATGGCTATGTCATTCTGCTCTGCCCTCTCTGAATTTCTCATTCTTCAAAATGTTTCCTCTTTTATAGGACTCCAGAAACTTATTAAGACCCACCCAAATGGGTGGAGACATGTCATCACCTAATCCAGTTTAACAACCACTCTTGATTAAATCACATCTCCAGGGAGATTATCTAATTAGAGAGTCAAACATACAATATTGAATAGGAATTATTCTGCCATTATGAAATGGAATTTTGATTAAAACATGGCTTTTCTACGGTCCATACATCCTTTCAAACCAGCACAGCCATGGTAGGAGTATTTGCACACAGAAATTGGCAAATTCTACAAATGAGTCTCCATCCCATTCCCAAAAAGCTAGCTGTTAATCATTTACCAGCATGTCACTGGTGAAATCTATAGATAGGAATATAGTGGCCCCTTTTGAAGGCAATGATGAGCAATGTAAGGAATGAGCAGCCTCTTACATATTTTGTAATTATATACAGGTATACATACCCCACTCAAGTATTTCAGAACAGTAATAGAAGAGGCCTTCCCTGTTCAGGGCAGAGAGGGTTGGGGACTGAGGAAATTGTAGTAGAACACAGACACGCACGGAATTCCACATAATGAAAGAAAGACCTTAATTATTTTATTTTTGTTTTTATTTTATTGTATTTTATTTTTGCATGGGCGGGCTCCAGGAATTGAACCTGGGTCTCTGGCATGGCAGGCAAGAACTCTGCCTGCTGAGCCACCGTGGCCTACCAGAACTTAATTACTGATCAATTTACGAATGTGGAATTACTGGGTCAAAGATAGGAACATTTTAATGATTTCTGGGTTTATCAAGCCAGTAGTGATGTATGAAAGCACCTGCTCATAATACTTTTGCTTATTTGATATGATTGTTATTTAATATGATTTACTAATTTCCTAAGTGAAAACTAAAACTTTATTATTGCTTTAGTTTATATTTCTTTGACTATTAGTGAAACTGAATATTGTTCCCTACATGTTTATTCAGTAAAATTATGCTATCTCTTTGAGGCATAGTGTACTCTTATCAATTTGTGTGATCTCTTTATATTAAAGAGATACTAAACCTTTATATTTAGTAATTTTTGCAGATATTTTCCCATTATGCTAATGTTTATTCATTTTGGTTATTTTTTTAATCTGTTCATATTTTCCTTTGACTTTTTTATTGTCTCTAAGTATAAAAATAATTTCCCTCCAGAGGCTTATTACATTCTCAATTCTAATTTCTTCTGATTTTTCCATAGTTTAATATTTTATACCCACTCTTTATTCTTCTGGAATTAAATATATATAATGACAAGATGATCTAAAGTATTTCTTTCCAAACTGATAACCATTTTGGAATAGTCCCTCCTTTGCCTACCATTTATGAAATCCCTTGTATCGCACATTAAATTCCTGTGTATAATGGGATTATTTACACAGTAGGTCATTTTTTAACTTGCACTACCCTGTTTTAATATAGCAGTTTTGATATATTATCTTACTCAATAGTTAGTACTTTTTCATAATTAAAAAACTCTCTTCTATTATTTGCATTCTAATATTCTCCCATATCAAATTTAAAAAATCACTAATCTAGTAAAAAGATTTTGATAGTAGCAAAAGTCCTTTGTTCTTTGATGGAATGATAGTTCTTTCCCCAATATTGCTAATTAGGTTAACAATGAGGAAAGAAGTGCAGAAAGTTGATTTCTGTTATTGAATCCTGCAATATTGTTTGAAACATTTCCAATGTCTCAGAGCCTGATGGAAAAATAATAGACTTAAAAGTGACATAAACATCTATGCACAGTTCTCCCTAGGAAGCTATTTTATGATTTGGAAGAAGAAATATTTCTCTTTGAAGTAAATAAATACAAAGAGTATTGAAAATATAAATTTACGTGCCTTTGACTATATTATATATCTTGCAATAAACCTTTCACAGTGCTCCTGAAACTTAAGTGAAGTATGGTGAACAATTTAATAATAGAGCTACTCACTCATTGTCTCATGTCAAGTTATTTTCCATATACATTAATTTGCCTAAGTATGACATAAACCCTCCCAGAAGTTAAGAAGAGGTCTTCTTTCTCAAATACATTTTTTCTTCAAAAATTATAAAATTGTTAGAAACCATTTATAATTTGAGAAAACTTAGGACTTTTTACAGTCTATTTATGGCAAATATTTCTTGGTTCTTTAAAAAGTGAAAATTAAATTCCAATTGTCATATGATAAACAACTGAGCTTTCAAGCATTTAGAAGGTTATCTACAGGACTCCACAATCTGTCATCTTCTCTTTAATATATGAGTATATATAACTCAGATGAAAGGTACCAGAAACACTCAATTTGAAATATTTTCTTGGGGTTCTATTGCAATGCTTTAGAGTCTCATCCACAGTTATCCCAAACAGTGTTAAAATTCTTTGTTATGTGACAAAGGCATTAGGTCTCCAAAAATAACCAGGAAACCATACTTGCCTGATAACAACAGAGCTATTCTTCAAAAATGGGAAGCCCAAGGTAGGGTGTTCTACATCTTTTTATCAAACGATTCTATCAAAGACATAAAGATATTTCATTATAGTCTTATTTTCCATTATAATTGGCTCCCAATTGAAAAGGAGGCAACCATGTTGGAAAAGAATGTCAAGAGTCTAAGAGCTATTAATTTATATGTTCCTGTTTGTATTTTATCAGTTTTTGAGCTGTAATTTCATTTTCTCTTTCTTTTTTGCATGGGCAGGCACCGGGAATTGAACCCAGGTCTCCTGGCATGGCAGGTAAGAACTCTGCCACAGCGCCACCATCCCCTGCCCTCTCATTTGCTTTTATAAACTCTTGCTTATAAGACATGTATCTTCCATTTTTGATTGTCATGCCTCTTTAAACTAAATTTTCATACATTTTCTGGATCTTTGTTAGAAATAAATTTTCTATTGCTGAGCCTTGCTTTTTTATCTTGCTTCCTCATAAATGGTGTCTGCTGTGGAATTAGGTTTACTCATGCAGTTGAGTAACCACACCCTCATAATTAGAAATGTGGGAGTCATTCAGGGAGTGGTACAGTCCGCACCAAGATATTATGCTACAGGCATTTATTTAAACACTGTTTTTGAATGAATCTGGAAACTAGCCAAGAGATTTTTCAAACACTAGAGGCGTGATGCATACTGTTCATCTCAATGACATTACTAAGATTGAATTTTGGTAAGAAATATGTCACGGCTACAAAAATACTACTGTCTGTTTTCAGCAGCTCTACAAAAGCCTATTTCCCCTCTCCCTGACCCTAACCAATAACTTGCAGTTGTTCAAATCATACAGGGAAAACTCAGAACAAGAGATTCTGAGGAGAAAGTGATAAAGATTCAGTCTACTTGGAGATTTATTGCATTTTTGGAAAACAATCAAGAGCTTTTAAGAGCTATATCCAACAACAGGGTGGTTAAATAATCTGTAATTAATCTACACAAAAAATAGTCATTTAAAATAATGGCATAAATCTATCTTTATTGACATGGAAAGATATTTATGATGCATAAATTGTTGAAAGGAAGTTACAAAACAAATGATCACACTTTTCTTTACAATGAGAAAAAAGAAAAATAGAGCTTGTGTGCATGCCAGGGAATACATATATCAAAAAGATAGTGTCTGGGTTTTGAACTCAAGGTAACTTTAATTTCCTTCATACTTTTTTTGTATTTCATGAATTTTTACAATGAGCATTCATTACTTTCATCACCTGAAGAAAAAACAAGAAGGATATTTCTATATAAAAAAATAATAATAATATGCCATGTTTGGTTATGAGAAAACAGACAGGCTCTCTCATTTGCTCCACCTTTCAGTTCTGCCTGTCTCTGATTGGCTAACCACTACATATAGGTTCTCTTCACCAGGTGGGAAACATGGTTGTCCCCAGTTCCAAGTCAAAAGTGTACCCAAAATGAACTCCAGTAGATAGAAACAATCTTTCCTATTAACTCCAATAGAAAAGTCATAGGGCAGACTGATGGCTTGACTTAGGTCAGGAACCAAAAGAGTGCCACCGTAGTGGGCAGGGGGAGATAGGGGAGGCAAACTTCTGATTGGACAAGTCTTGGTCACATGACATCCCTTATGGCCAGGGAGGAGAAAGAGACCACACTGAGTTGGTTCCCAATACAAAAGAGTAGATTTAACATCTGGAGAAGAGAGAAAGGGATGCTGGAAAGACTAAATAACAGATATCCATTACAGTATTTATTCTAACTCTCATAATGAGTATGACATTCTTAAAACAGTTCACTCAGCGTTTTTCAGTGTTTGGAAACTGGCAGTCACCGTTCAGTAGCTAAACCACAATACTTAATCGTTCATTCAATTACTATCCATCAAGTGCCTACTATGTGCCCAAAAAGCTATATTCTATTGGGATGAGCAGTGAACAAAAAACTCTGTCCTCATGGAGCTTACATTTTCAGACATCACTAACAACTCTAAAAAAAAAAAAATGAGAATGGAATTGGGCTCTGGCTGGAAATTTTGTTGGAGTAATTGCAATAAAAGAAAATACATGTTGGCTTTCATACAACCGTTTTCACTTGACCGTGAACAAAATAATGGGATCCTACTCTTGCAAGAAACCAAGCTGAGATGAGTCATGAAATTTAGAGACAAGTGAGAAGAGTACAATTTTGTGCCTTGATAGTAATGGAAAACGATATTTCCGGAGACACCCCAAATTGTTCTGCAGCATCCTTTAGCTTTAAACTTCTGTGTTACCAAACCTGACCTCATGGTGCTGCTGAGCAAACCAATCCTGTGGTCATGTTTTATTTGAAGCAAAACATATTTTTACAGTTGGCTCAGCAATGGGAAAACTTCCTGTTGCAGGTTAGTTAGTTAAGGTACATGGTTTGGAATAAGATAAGCATTTTGTGTCTTTTTTTAGTGCTATTTCCTTGATACAGCAAACACCTAACTCTGAATTTAGCAAGTTTTGGCAAATGCATCTTTATGCTGCTTCTTCTTCTTTTTAAATCTTTAAGCATATAGCAATTATAATTCCCTAATACAGTGACTCTCACCTTTGGCTGTATATTAGAATCATCTTTTAGAAAATACTGGTATGGGCATGGAGGGTAGGAGCTAAGCAATAAGATCCTTTAAAAAGCACCCTAGTTTATTTTAATATACAGCTAAGGCTGAGACCTGCCTAAAGAATAGGGTTATGTCCAGGAGAGGGAAAAGTAAAGATGAATATTTTGAGCCTAGAACACTTGAATATGTTCATTTCATTGCCAGTCTGATTGTCATCAGTGAGTTTCTTGAACTCTTACCGGTTTATCCACTTTTAAAAGAGGAACAAATGATCTTATGTCCACTTATCCATCCATCTTCCTTCCTTTCATTGCTTTTTTCGAAAGGGTTATAGTTATTATGAAGCAGGTATTTGCTCAAATTGAGGAAAATGCAATCAAAGGAGAACAAGGAGACTCAACATGAAGATAATTGATTAATCTAGGTGGAGAGGGAGAAAGGCAGATTTACACTTGTGAGATATTCAACCATTTAGCAGTCTCCATGAATGAATCATCATGGCCTAAGGAATACATTGCTACTAATAATTACTGAGTACTTATTTAAGCCAGGCACAATTAGTGATTTACAAACATTATTTCATTCAATCCTCACAACAACCCCATTTACTATGATTTTTCCCATTTTCCTGATGAGAAAAATGAAGCTCAGAAAATTTATGTACCTTGCCTAAGTAGCAGAGCTTTAAGTAGTGAGGCTGAGATTTGAACGCTGTGCTTTCCTTACTCTAAACCCACGTTCTTAATCATAATACAATCCACTGTCCTAATTTCCTATTAGAGATTATATAGCTATAGCCATCTGGTTAGGAGGCTTCAGTATTTTAAGTCTTCTGTACTTTTTTAAAAAGTACTTTTATTGATAAATCTTAACATACAAACATTCCACACGTGGTTTACAACCAGTGGCTCATATCATCACATAGCTGTGCATTCATCACCATAATCATTTTTCAGAATGTTTGCATCACTCCAGAAAAAGAAATAAAAAGAAAAAAGACTCATGCATACCATACCCCTTATCCCTCCATCTCTTTGGCCACTAGTATTTCCATCAACCCAAATTATTTTAACTTTTGTCCCCCCAATTATTTGTTCATTCTCCATCCATATTTTTTATTCATCTGTCCATACCCTAGACAAAAGGAGCATCAGACACAGGGTTTTCATAATCACACAGTCATATTTTAAAAGCCATATTGTTATACATTGTCTTCCAGAATCAAGGCTATTGGAACACAGCTCAACAGTTTTAGAGATTACATCCCTCTGGCCTCACCAATACACCATAATCAAAAAAAGGGATATCTAAATAATGTATAAGAATAACCTCCAGGATAGCTTCTTGACTATGTTTGAAATCTCTCAGCCAGTAAAATTTTATTTTGTCTCATTTCTCTCTTCCCCCTTTCTGTCAAGAGTGCTCTCTCAATTCCTTACACTGTGTCCTGGAGCATCCCAGGATTTTTGTGCCATGCTGCCAGGAAGATTTAAACCCCTGGGAGTCTTGTCCCATGGGGCGGGGGGTGGGAAGGGCAGTGAGCTCACTTGCTGTGTTAGCTTAGAGAGAGAGGCCACATCTGACCAACAAAAGAGGTTCTCTGGGGGTGACTCTTAGGCCCAATTTTAAGTAGGCTTAACTTATCCTTTGCAGGAATAAGTTTCATAGGGGCGAACCCTAAGATCAAGAGCTCTCTGCTTATTAACTTGGTTGTCTCTACTGCTTGCAAGAATATCAGAAATTCTCCAAATGGGGAAGTTGACACACTTCCTCCTTTCTCCTCAGTGCCCCAAGGTGACCTTGCAAATACTTTTATTTATACATTTAATCACCATCGTTGTCTACTCTAGGCATTCCTAAGTTATGCCATCTCAGCCTTTATCCTCTGTTTTACCTTCTGATATGTGCTCCCAGCCCTTCTCCCTCAACCATACACTCAACTTCCTTCAGTGTACTAACATTATTGTGCTACAATCAGGTAGTATTGCGCTATCCATTTCCGAATTTTTACAATCAGTCCTGTTGTGCAATCTGTATTCCTTTAACACCAATTGCCCAATCTCTACCTTATTTCTATCTCCTGATAACCCGTGTTCTTAACTTCAATTCTCCAAGTTGGCTCATGTTAGTTCACATTAGTGAGACCATATACAAATTGTCCTTTTGTTTCTGGCTATCTTCTGCACTTTTTGCAACTACTCTGGGCCTTTTGCAATGCATCTGTCACAGGTAATTTGCAAAACTCTAATGGTGATTCAGTGCCCTAGTAGGTAATTACAAATAGGAAGCAATTTGTAGCTGCTGAGTGTGTGTCAGAGAGTTAAGGGTTGGATCCTCTAGTATGGAATAAATGGGAAGCAGAAAGCAAAACCCATCAAGATAGAATGTGTAAATTAATTACAATTAAAACTATTGTCAAATTAATTGCTCTTATTTAAAATTAAAACATAAAAGTTAAAATAAAAAGTTATGCAATTTTAAAAGCTTCTTCTTTTGTATTGTGAAATAAATACACAATCCACTTCTAGGTATAAAGACAAAATTATTGGAAACAGGTATTCAAACCAAAATCTGTACATGGATGTTCATAGTAGCCCTATTCACGATAGCCCAAAGATGGGAACAACTCATCACCAGGAGAATAGATAAATAGATTATGTTAAATCTATTTATTCCATACAATGGAATAATATTCAGCCATAAAAAGAAATGGAATGCTGACACATGTTCCAACATGGATGAACATCAAAAGCATTATGCTAAGTGAAAGAAGCCAGACACAAAAGGTCATATATTATATGTTTTTATTTATATAAAATACCCAGAATAGGTAAATCCATAGAGACTGGAAACAAATTAATGATTGTCAGGAGCTAGGGGGAGGAAGGAGTGGGGAATAAATGCTTAAAAAGTACAGGGGGGGTAAGGGGTATGGTACGTATAGTTTTTTTTTTCTCTATTATCATTTTATTTCTTTTTCTGTTGTCCTTTTATTTCTTTTTCTAAATTGATGCAAATGTACTTAGAAATGATGAATATGCAACTATGTGATGATATTAAGAACTACTGATTGTATATGCAGAATGGAATGATATCTAAATGTTTTGTTTGTTAATTTTTTTTTAATTAATAAAAAAGTTAAAAAAAAAAGTACAGGGGTTTCCTTTTGAAGTGATAGGAACATTTCGGAACTAGATAGTGGTGATGGTTGTACAGCTTTGTGAGTTTACTAAATGCCACTGAATTGTACACGTTAAAATGGTTGATTTTATATTATGTGACTTTTACCTCGAAATAAAGTAAATGCACACACATACACACAGAAAATATGAAGATGGTCTAAGCATTGTTAGCTTAGTAGGGATGTCAGGTGTATTGAGCTTTAGGAGGAGATTCAATTTGTATGAGGGGAAAACTATACTATTATGTGATAGGGCAGTAATTGATTTTTAGGATTTTTTTTTTAATGAAATTTCTTCTGGTAATACCAACACTTTTCTGCATAGCACGTGGAATGAGGCGACTCCAGCAGGAGATGATAGTGAGTCAGTGAGACAGATTTGGCCCACAAAATATTTCCATAGCCTTTGAGAGCCTACATGCATCCAATGTAGGTGTCTATTCAACCTCTCGATTTAAAACTTTTCTCTGTTTAAAAATTCACCACCCATAACCTTGGAGTCAACATATTTCCATGATATTGAACTTCTGTACATATATTGGGAGGTTTAAAAAAAAATCAGTGATTCAGGAAAAAAGGAAAATAATTTCTGGTAATAAGCTTCAGGAGATACAAGTATGCAGATGTGGAACTTGCTTTGGTGACCTCTTGAAATGCATATACATGAATATTTTCAATAAATGTAGGAAACTTTAAACCAAGAGGACCATTGTCCTTAGTGGAATACTATGTAACAGTGCTGCCCACTGTGTCAGAAAACCCAGAGTCATACCCCCTAAACTGATACTGTCACTGCCCTTCCCTGTATTGTAGCTGAATCTAGCTATGGGGCTAAAAAGATATCACAGCATAACAGAAGCCTCTAGCAACTGCAACGGATGTAGAGCATTGCTTATCACCAGTAGGGTGCCCAAGAACCACCTGGAGAGCTTTTAAAGCACAGATTACTATCTCCCACCATACTTACCTGATTAAGAATCTCCCACCTTACTTACTCTAATAAATATAATATGTAAACCCATAGACATAAAATACAGAATATAAGTTACTAGGATATAGAATGAGGCTAAAGAATGGAGAGTGGCTGCTTAATATGTGCAGAATGTTTAACTAGGTCAAACTTAAATGTTTGGAAATGGATAGAGGTGATGGTAGCATGATATTGCGAGTAGAATTAACAGTACTGAATGATGTGTGCGTGTCATAGAAAGGGGAACTTTAGAGTCATGCATGTCACTAGAAGGAAAGTTGGAGGTTAAAACATGGGGATGCATAACAGTGAATCTTGTGGTGGACAATGACTGTGATTAACTGTACAAATGTAAAAAATTTCTTTCATGGACTAGAACAAATGTACAACACTATTACAATGATCTAATAATAGAGGGGTATATGGGAACAAATGTAACTATTGCAAACTATGGACTATAGTTAACAGTAGTATTTTGTTTTTTGTATACTGTGTGGCAGGGTCACATTTCATTATTTTTCCATGTGAGTAACCTGTTATCACAGCACCGGTTTTTGAAAATTTTTGTTTGTTTGTTTGTTTTTGTTGGTTTCCTTTGTTTGTTTGTTTTGGGAAGTGCATGGGCTCAGAATCGAACCCAGGTCTCCCACATGGCAGGCAAGAATACTACCACTGAACTACCCTTGCACCCCCAACAGTAATATCTTAATATTTTTTCATTAATAATAACAAATGTATCACACAAATACAATAGGTCAAAATTGGTGGGGGATGAAAGATGATAGACAGATTGGGGTTTATTTTTTAATTTTTATTTCTTTTCTGGAGTAATGAAAATGTTCTAAAATTGATCATGGTGATGTATGCACAAATATGTGACAATACTGTGAGCCAATGGTCATATACTTCAGATGGCTTATATGGTGTGTGAATGTCTCAATAAAATTGCATTAACAAATTTAATAGAAAATAGAATGGAAAAATTCTGAACTCTATCATAATAACACAGATCTGATAGCTATAGAAGATAGACTCTGGAGAAAATGAAAACTGGCAACTGGAGTATATCCTTGGTTGGACAGAAGCATGATTCTTAGAATAGTAAGAAGCTATAAAGCAGATTATGGGAAGATGGCAGAGTAGGAAGCTCTAGGACTCAGTCCTTCCACTAAAAACTATTAAACAGGTAAGAACTGTCTGAAACTACTATTTTGAAGCTCCAGAGGCCAGAATAACACTTTACAGTATCCAGGGAAGACAAGAGGAAGAGTTGGTAAGTTACAGTAAATTACTCTCTCTGCATGGTGTCTACCAGGGCCATCCCCCATTCCTGTGGCAGGCCACAGTGGAGTCCAGCCCCTTTCAAACTTTTTTTACCAGGACATTTTACAGCAGGACTCAGTAAATATAAACATATGTATAATGAAAAGAAGAGTTTCACAAAAAATACTTACACATGCGATACATCCTCTTTTCTATTTCATTAAAAAAATGCTGATCACAGAACCATTACATCAATATCATGATGGAATGGGCTGCAACTGCAACTAGTAAAACACTGCCCTGGATCAATTTCTCTACAACTTTAAAGTACATTTAAATCACCTGGGGAGCTGGTAAAAATACAGATTCTATTTCGTTGGACTGGGTTGGGGCTTGAGATTCTGCATTTCCAACAGGCACTCAAGGGTCACTATGCTACTGGTCAATGTACTACACTTCAAATAACAAGGTCTGGGTCATAAATTAGAGTGCAAATAGTTAATTACATATTCGATGTCTCTTCTTGTCCCAAACCTATCTCTCCTTATGATAGCGAACTTTAGAAGATATTGCAGCTACACTAGTGGCCCTGTCGAGATGTAGCGGACTGTGAATTGTCCTTAACATCACTGCTACAGTTTACAGAAATCCTGGTAAGACTTGGAGTTCAAACCATCAAACCTATATGGGTGCAATTACGCATCAATTCTCAACAGATTGTTAAAGATTAGTATATTCATGAGAACCCAAAAGAAATTTTTGCTTTTTTTCATCTACCTGACCTAATCCTGGATCAGGCTAGCCTTATTCGCTCCTGGTTAAATCCCAGAATCAAAAACAAAAAACAAAAAGACTAATTTAACTCATTTGGCTCTAGAAGAATGATATCTGTCTTGTATGACATGATTAAATAAGTGAGGAAGTTTAAAGAAGATGGTATAGGAGAGGTCAGGGTTTTGCCAACATGAAGTTGGCTGGTCCTGTTGGGTGATCATCGCCTCGGTGAATTCGTAGGTTAGGATCTGATCTTTAGTCTTGCAGGCTCGAAAACCTGGTAAGTCAGTGAAAAAATGGTATCAAGACTCTCAGAGAGCTGTCTCATGTTAATCTAGCTCATTGAAACTAATGTATAAAATCAGAATGCTGGATTACTTACTCTACAGTGAAAAGAGTAACTGCTGAGAGGAACGACAATTATGCCCTGTCTCTTTCTGTAGGAGCTTTACGTGGGAAGACAAATTATAACTACCAGGTTGCTTGGTGAGCATGGAATAAGAGAAAGAGAAGTTTGATAAATATGTCAAATGTTTATTCATCATCTCTGTAATAGGAACTTTACCTGCTTAAGGATATCTTTTACCTTGGCCAGCTTTTGGACGGGCCTTGCCAGTGCCTGAAGTCTCTAAGAGACTTCTGTAGTTGATCCATCCACACTCTGAATCTTTTTAACCATATTAGTATATTTAGTCAGAGCATCAGGTATTTTAAGCTTGTGGACATTCTGTGACTTTTAGGTATTTTTGCATATTTCCACTCTAATCCACAATTACATATTATTTATACAGTCTCTCAGAGGGTGTTTTGATTTGTCAAAGCTGCTGGAATGCAATACACCAAAAATGGGTTGGCTTTTTCAAGAGGGTTTTATTAGGTTACAAGTTTACAGTTCTAAGGCCATGAAAATGTCCAAATTAAGGCATGAAGAAAAAGATACCTTCTCTCAGGAAGGGCTGCTGGCATCCAGGGTTCCTCCATCCCCTGGGAAGGCACATGGCAATGTTTGCTGGTCCTTCTCTCCAAAATGTCTCTGAGCTTCTGTGGGCATTTTTCTTCTGGGTTCTGTTTTCAATGGCTGTCTCCAAATGTCTCTGGGCGTTTCTCTCTCAGTGTCTTTGAGTTTTCTGAGTTTCATGTGTCTTTTGCACTTTCATAAAGGACTCCAGCAAGGGGATTAAGACCCACCTTGAATGAGCTGGGTCACATTTCAATGGAAACAACCTAACAAAATGGCCCCACCCAACAACAGGCCTGTCTCCAAAGGGATGGATTAAGAGAACACTGCCTTTTATGGGGTACATAACAGCTTCAAACCAGCACAGAGGACAATTTATTTCCTTTTTTTTTTTTTTTTAAGGAAATCACATTTGCCCCCTTTAATCCCTTTAATAGTTTTAACCTATTGGGCTATTCGTGTTAAGGAAATAATCATTCTTTCCCTGTTCAATATAAATATTTTCCATTCTTTCAAAATTTTATTTTCACAAAACAAATACATTACTTTTTTATTGAAATTTTTTTTTTTAATTTTATTAGAGAAGATCTGGGTTTACAGAACAATGATGAATAAAATACAGGATTACCATACCCCACCACCCCACCACTAACACTTGTATTGATGTGGAAAGTTTGTTACGATTGATGGTAACACTTTTTAAAATAATTCTACAATTTTTTAACAGAAGTTATATTTGTTACAATTGATAAAAGCAGTACTATAACTATTGTCAATAGTTTATATAGAGGTATTTTTTCCTCCATATTCCCAATCTATTATTATTATTTTCATGCATGTCTTTATTACTCTTCTATCCATACACTGGATAAAGGGAGCATCAGTCACAAGACTGATGCCCTTTTTTTTTAAGTGTTCTTTACTGTGAAACACAACATATATCAAAGAAAAGAAAGAAAAAGCATGGATGGAGGTGGTTGAAGGATACATCGACTGAGAAGTAGAATGGTGAACTGTGATGCAGACAAATATTTGAATATTTTGCTGCTACAGAAAGGAACGAAGTCTGAGGTGAATGAACCTGGGGGACGTTATGTGATGCAAAATAAGCCAGAAATAAAAGAGCAAATATTGTATAGTTTCATTTAGAAAATACTTACAGGAAAATTGGGGCCTGGAATGTAAGCTCTCATAGCAGTAATATTTACTCTGGAACTGTAATTGTTATTTCTAGATTTTGAGAGGCTGTTGTATACATGTAATACCTGGTATTTTCCTGGAACTATGGGGTACCTGTGTGATGCCTAAGACTCAGAGCAGGAGTTCTACAGTCCTGAAGGTCAGCAAGTGTTAAAGAAATTGAAGAAGAATCTTCAGAGATAAGAATGAAACGATCGGATCAGGACTTAAGTAAATCAGAATATACAGGCAAGGAAGACATTGTCCTTATTTTAGAACTACATCTACTATATGAGATCAAAGGAAGAGAGGTTTGTTTTGTCCAGAACCTAAAATTTTGGTAGCACATAATCTAACTCAACCTGTCTGGATAGATCATTTAAACAACCCAAACACAAAGAGCCCAGAATGGGAATCAGGGCTTGTAATTCTCTATAATTTAATGTAATGCCCAGACACATCCCAGGGTATGTTGAGCAGATAACTAAAAAGTATTGGCAAAGTCCCATGAGGGATGGGAGAGAAAATATGGAACTATTAAACTTTACCACCAGGAAAACCCTGATATTGTCTCAGACATTAGGGACTCCCAAGTCAATAGACCAAACCCTTGACCTTAAGGCTTGCTCTTGTGAAGCTTATTTATGTAGCAGAGACACTTAGCCTACCTATAGGTGTGCCTAAGGGTTATTTCCAGAGGACCTCTTTTATTGCTTAAATATTGTCTCTCTCTCTCTTTAAGCCCAACTCTGCAAGTGAAATCATTACCCTCCCCCACACTATGTGGGACATGACATCCAGGAGTGAAACTCTCCCTGGCAACGTAGGATATGACTCCCAGGGATGAGCCTGACCCTGGCACTGTGGGATCGACAATGTGTTCCTGACCAAAAGAGGGAAAAGAATTTTAATAAATAAGGTATCAGTGGCTGAGAAAGTTCAAATAGAGTCAAGAGGCTACTCGCATGCAGGTTTCAGCTAGATATTGCTACTGTTATAGTTTGCCAAACACCAACCAAAACCATTTCTGCCAACCCTAAAAAACACTTAGGGCTTTTTCTGAGATCCTACAAAGGTCCATGCACTATGATTACTTTCCAGAAATCTATAAGCTCCAGGTGGGTTCCTAAGGCAGGTGAGTCCTGAAACCCAGATGGAACAGCCTCTCCAGAACATTAACTAGTTCCACCCCCCTATTCCATATTATTGACAGCCCTTTCCAACATGAAAAAATAAGAATGGGCATAACCCAAATACCCCTAAAGACTGGGAGAAAAATCAAAGGAGAAGTTAGGATTTAACAAATGAATATGACTGCTGAATCATTATATTGATATTTCTTTTAATCTCTACTGTATTGCAGCTAGAAGGAAAAACCAAAATTGTGGAATTGTAACACATAAACTCTGAAATCTGTTCTACAACCAATTGTTGGAGTGTACTTTGAAATGTATTGCTTTTTTGTATATATGTTATTTTTCACACACACACACAAAAGGCTTGGTAAAGTCCCTGGAGGGATGGGAGAAAACACTAAGCTTTAGCATTGGGGAAACCCCTGAAACTGTCTCAAACATTAGGGACTCCCAAGTCAATAGGCCAAGCCCTTGATTTTGAGGCTTGCTCTTGTTCAGCTTATTTATGTAGCTGTGCTGATTTGAATCTATTATGTTCCTCAGAAAAGCCATGTTTTAATCCTGACCCAATCTCGTGAGGGCAGCCATTTCTTTTAATCCTGGTTCAATACTGTAGCATGGAAACCTTTGATTAGATAATCTCCACAGAGATGTAGCAGGCCCATTGTGGGTGTGACCTTTTGATTAGATGGAGATATGCCCTCCCATTCCAGGTGGGTCTTGATTAGTTTATTGGAATCCTTTAAAAGAGGAAACATTTTGGAGAGAGACAGGAAAGACAGAAATTACAAAGCTGACAGAAACTTCAAAGCAGAGCTGGCACAGATGCCGACACTTGGAGAACAGTGTTTCTCCAACAGAAAAGAGACGCAATGTTTGGAGATAATTGGAGCCCAGCAGATGTCGCCATGAAATGTTAAGCAAGCCAGAACTTGGAGAGAGCCAAGGGAAGCCAAGAGATGAAAGCCAGCCCCCGAGAACCAAAGGGAGGAACCCCCACAGAAACAGAGGTGGAAAGCTACAGAGCCCAGAAGCAAAGGACCAGCAAGGGACCAGCATTGCCTTCCCAGCTGACAGAGGTGATCCAGACACATTGGCCTTTCTTGAATTGAGGTATCTTTCCTTGGATGCCTTAGTTTGGACATTTTCATAGGCTTAGTAAATGTGCAACTTCAGTGGCTAGGAGAGATTAAAAAAAATCATTTCTGATTTTGTTTATTTGCATCCTCTCTCTTTTTAGGGACATTTACATAGCTTTGTAAAGGTAAATAATACTAAAAGGATTGTAACAAGAAACAGTGAAACCCTGCCCATCCTCTCCCAATACTATCCCCACAACCAGCAGTACAGAGAAAGCCATTTTCAGGTTTAAAAATTATTTCTACTTATACTTACCTTCACCCATGTTTCTAAATAATATATTCATGCTGTTATTTCTTGAGTTTTCACTTTTAGACCTTATTTACTGTTGGAAGAGGATTTCTGTTTTTATAAAAAAGAAGGATTTAGAAATTTTATACCTAAACCTACGCATTTGCTTCTCCTTCTAAACTCTCAATTTAATTATATTATAATGATTTATTAGTGTTTATAGTTTTAGGATTTTATAAATTGTATTCATTGCCAAGCCATGAGGTATACTAGGAAAGCATTTGCTTTTTCTGTATAATTTCTTGGTTTTCCTGAAGATAATGATTGCCTTATTTTTTCTTTTTGTTAACTCTTTTTAAAAAAATAACCTTCAAGTGTTTGAACAGTTTTAGATGTACACAAAAATTACAAAGATAGTACAGAAAGTTCCCACATACTCCACACTCAGTTTTATTAGGTTAAGGTTTTACATTAGTATATTTGTTATAGTTAATGAAGTAATAGTGCTACACTATTATTAACTAAAGTTCATACTTTATTCAGATTCTCTTAGAGTTACCTACTGTCCTTTTTCTGTTCCAACATCTGATCCAGAATACCATATGACATTTAGTTGTCATGTGTCAGGCTGCTCTTGGCTATGATAGTTTCTCATACTTGTTTTTTGATAACCTTGACAGTTTTAAGGAGTTCTGGTCAGGTGTTTTGTAGAATGTCACTAAACTGGGATTTCTTTAATATTTTTCTCATTGCTAGGCTCTGCTTTGGGGAAAAAGACCACAAGAGGTAAATTGCAATTTTCATCATATCATATCAAATGCACATACTATCCACATGAATTGTCAGAGTTGACCTCAGCTTTGATCATTTTGCTGAGATAGTGTTTAAGTGTTTATCAGGTTTCTCCACTGTAAGTTACTCCTTGTTCCATCCCACCACCCATTCCATGCTGAACTCTTTGGAGGAAGTCACTGTGTGGATGCAGCCCACACCTAAGGAGAGTTAGGCCCTGCCTCCTTGAGAGTGTACTATCTACCTACATTATTAGGAATTCTTCTGCGCAGGAAATTTGCCTATTCTCCCATCTATTTATTTGATTATTTGTTTATATCAGTATGGATTCATGGATACTTATTTTATACTTTGAGTTATTGGTGGCCTTATTTTTCATTTGCTTAACTTTCTATGTATTTGTCTTTAATTCTTCCCCCCAAATCTGATAGAACTGTAAAACACCTCTAAATATGGTCATTACATTACTTTCAACGTAGCTGCTTTGTTTTGCTTTATCTCCCTTAAGGCATTCCTTCTAGAGCCCTATGCTCTTTTCCTATTTGGATTTAATGCTCTTTCTAGCCCCACTGTATGATTATTGCCTGGGATTTGCCTTTACAGTTTTCCTCGAGATTCTCTGTAGTTTCTTCTTCACAAGAGTTCTTATTTCTGGGATATTTTTTCTTCTTTATTGATTTCATTTTTCATTTTGAGAGAGGATATCCTCCAGTAGGTTCCTGAGAAAAGATATAGAGGAGATAAATTTTTTCAGTCCTTGAAGTCTGAAAATGTCATTATTCTACTGTTCCACTAGACCAATATTATTAATGATTTTTGTTACATTATTTATTTGGTAATTTCTTCCACTCCATTTTCTCTATTCTCTTCTAATCATATGTTGGACCTCCTGGATTGATTTTCTTATCTTTCTTCTCCTATTGTCCATCTCTTTCTTTTTGTATTACCTTCTAGGAAATTCTCTTACATCTTTAATTTATCATGTTTAATTTGCCAGAGTTATATTTATTGTTTTTCAAATGTTCCTTTTTTAAAGCATCCTGTTCTTATTTCATGAATAACTATCTTCTCTGTCCTGACTGATATTAATTTTTAAAAATTAATTAAAAATAAAATATTGATTAAAATTAAAATTAAATTAATATTAAAATTAAAATATTAATTAAAATTAATATTTAGTTTTTAAAATAAATATTTAAAAATATTAACTAAAATTTAACTAAAATAGTAATTAAAATTAATATTTAGTTTTTAAAATAAATATTTAAAAAATATTTTCTTTGACTCCCTGTACTATTTTTGTTTCTTCTAAATTCCTTTTCTCTGTGTCTTTGTCTTTCTTGTTAAACGTTAGACTTTCTTCAATTTTCTGGTGATCTTTTCTATCCATTCATATTTAATAGGAAGGGACTGAAAAACCTGATTACAAGTTTATCATACATGAGTGAGTCTTTTTACCTGGTAGGCTTTCCTATGAAGTGAGAGGTTGGGGAAGTCTTCAGACTGACTGTTAACATTCGGGGAGTTGATAGGGGAATGATGTCTCAGGAGTCAGGAAACTTTCACTTAATCCCTTTTAAAGTTCTATGCCTCATCTGTGCCCCCTGCCTTGCCTAATATCTCTGGGCTTACACCCTTAAGTTCACTTCCTCAAGGGGATATTGCTAAAATGGAGGAGGGGTAATCACTGACTCTGCCAGGGGGACAAAGGGGATCTGTGTATCTAACACTTTTTATATACAGGTTATCAACCTATCTACCTGTTCTTAGCTCCTCTTCACCCACAGATGTACTGGTACCTCCAATTACTAAGTCTTTTTCGCTTCTCCAGCACAATGAGCTTGCTTCTTTAGGCTCCTCTTTTGGCAATATGTAGATTTCAATTTCTCTTTCTCTGTTTTATCAAATTAGTGTCCACTCTTTCATCCACTTTGCATCAGCATGGACTCTCTCCTTTCCATCTTCATCCATATCTAATAGATCATCAGAACTTTTTTCTTTTTACTGACATAGATGTCCAAGATACATTACGTGAAAAAAGCAAATGGCAATATATATCATATGATCACATTTTTGTAAATATTTCAAAGAGATACATGCTTATATAAGCATTCTTAAATAAATTCACTTCTAAATTAATAGAAAACCTTTGGTTAATAATACTACCTTTTGTGTTACCTCTTGGGAGGCTGTGGTGGTAAAGGAAATTTGAAAGTTTATGACGGTTACTTTTGAAAAAGTTTTCATGTTCATGTACTACTCTTTAAAAATCAACTTTGAGTTATAATTTACATACAATAAAATTCACCCTTTCAAAGCATATAGTTCAGTATGTTTTGACAAATGTATATACCTGTATTATGAATGGTATAATAAAAACATAGAACATTTCTTAATATAATTTCCTTGTGCCTTTAAAGTCAATACCCCACCAGCACTCTCAGCACCAGGCACTCACTCACCTGCTCTCTCACTATAGTTTAATTTTGCCTGTTCTAGAACTTTATATAAATGTTATCATATAGTAGGTACTCTTTCATACCTGGCTTTTGTTGTTCAGTGTAACATTTTTAAAATTCATTCTTGCTGTTTCATACATCAGCAGTTCTTTCCTTTTAATTGCTGAGTACATCAGAACCTTTTGATTCCATCTCCTTAATAGCAATGAAATTCACCCCCATTCTCCATTCCCACTGTCGTTGATCTAGTATAGTATATCATTTCTCTCTTCAACGTTCCAACAAAAGTCTAGTGTTCCTCCCTGTTTCTAATCTTTATCTATCTCCACTGCTCTCCAAATTTTCTTTCTGAAACATAGAAATGAAATTTTCACTTCTCTGTATAAAATTACTTGAAGGGCATCCCATTATTTATGAGAGTTAATAAATTTCAAACTCTCCCATCACAATTTTATCCTCAAAATCTGGATCCCACATACATTTCCAGTCTCATTCCTTGCCATGATCCCCAATGCAGTACCATGGTCATGCAGCAAAGCAAACTACTAGTCATTTTCTGGACACATATTCAAGACTTTTCAGAACTCCTTTGCTTCTCCTAAATGGCTTTCCTTTTTCTTCTTTCTGGCAAAGTACTGCTTATCCATCCAAGCTCAAATCAAACATTGCCTCTAAAAAGCCTATCCTAATCCCAAGAATAAGTCATTCTATCCTCTATACTTCCATAGCACTTCCCACATATCTCTATTATAGTCTTTCATAGTGTGTTGTATTTGTTTATGAGTCTGTTTTTCAAAAGACTTGTTCTAGTCATCTTTGTATCCTCCTTTTCCCTACCTACCCTCCACCCCGCCATATACAGCATGAAACCTGGAACACAGTAACAGACAGCTAACATTTATTTAGCACTTAGGCTCTTAATAAATATTTATTGAAAAAATGAAGGCAACATAAGACCAATAGGAGGAAGTCCAAGAGAGTTTCTGCCTTTAGGGTATCCTGTAGTCCTAATTATAGGGTTTTACAAAGAAACATACTTGGAGGCCCATGGTGTGCATTTTCTTAATTGTGACTAATGACAAGACAGGCACATAAATTTCAGACAGCTATAAAACTTATGCTGGCTTCACTGCAAGGCATTTTGAAACTGGCCAGAATATTATTTCCAGAAAATAGGAATTTTATCTCTATCTCTCTATTTACGGTCCTATCCTTAGTGTCTGGTGCATAGTAAAGTGTTTGGATTAATCAGGGGTCCCAAAAGAAAACAGATGGCACATTCAAACTAGGATAATTTGAGGAAAAGTCATTTATAAAGATATAGATAGAGTATAGGGGAACCACAAATGATATTGACGTAACCTGGGGCTTATAACAGTGAGAAGATGTTAACAACCACCCTACATTTAAAGGGAAAGATTGCAGAGAGCAGACTACTTGCCTTGAAAAGAAAAATGGCTTTCAATCATGGCCACATGAGTGCTGCAATCATGGCCATCTGAGTGCTGGAATGGCTACCCCCTTGAGGGTACCCTCTGCCCAAAACACAATGTTCGGAGGGGTGTGAAAAACTCAGGCTAAAGTGAGTTGGCATTAATGTAGAAGGAATCAAATATAGTTTAGAGTCAAGAAGCAGGAGTCTCTGAGCCAAGCCTGGCAAATATGTGGCGGACATGGCCATTCATCCCTTCCACATTCCCCAACATGGCCCCCAAGGCAGACTTCATTATTGTTCTCTTTTCTAGAAAATACTCTATAATTTAATTTCTCGGCACAGTGTTCCCAGACAATCACTACCAGTAAATTTCTATTACCTGGTATGATACCAATTTGCCTCACTGGCTCTCATCAAATAAAGAATATAGTAGAGGGGCGGGCCGCGGTGGCTCAGCGGGCAAAGTGCTTGCCTGCCATGCCGGAGGACCTCGGTTCGATTCCCGGCCCCAGCCCATGTAAAAAACAAACAAACAAACAAAATACAATAAAACAAGAAAATGTTTAAAGATGTTTCCCTTTCTTCCTTCCTTCCTTCCTTCTCTCTGTCTTTCCTTCCCTTCCTCCCTAAAAAAAAAAAAAAAAAAAAAAAAAAAAAGAATATAGTAGAGTCTTTTCACTTTGAAGTAGGTCCCTAGCCATCATCTGGAAAATAAAGAGGTTGGATCATCTCCCAGGAAGAAGGGAATGCAGAGTGCCAGGCTAAGCAGAGTTTGGGGACCCCAGTGACCCAGGCTAGGGTTCAAGTTAAGATTCTGGTTTAAGGGAGGAAACAGGAATACAAATCAGCAATCAAGTAAAATTCTAAAGACTAACAAAATGTGAGTTGAGAGAAAGGAATATAGTAGACATATAGGACATGTTTATGAAAGCAAGATGATTTCAGACTCAACTGCTAGTGGAAATATTTCTTTTTTTTTTTAGGATCAGAAGTATAATTTTATTAATGTTACTTGTACATAATCCATTATAAGATAAACAAATAGATAAAAATTGTTTAACAGGAGTTAATTTTTTAATACCACTTTAAATTCAATTTACAATAGCATTGATAATATTGTGTTCTTTAAGGCCCATTTGTTCTCAGGATAGAAGAACATATTAAAGCTACTATCCATGTCATGGTTTCTTCTGTTTGTATCTTATTACAATAAAATTGGCACTTTACTCATAAATATTCATAAGCCTAATAATTATTAGTTGCCTTCCAATAGTTTAATCAACAAATTATTTTCAACTTGCTTTTATGACTAGTGAGAAAGCTTTTGCTCTGTGTGTTATGCAGCCTATGGAGTAGAAAATGAATAAAATCCAGTTTAGATTATTTGGGGAGCATTTTTCTCAGAAAATTGAATTTAATTCCAGACCTTTCCTCATTCGTGGTATTATGTGGAAATGACATTTCTAATATATTACTAGACATGGTATGTCTTGGCTCAGAAATTTAGTGTGAACAAACTACAACTGTTAGAAAATCTTAGGTACCTGCACCTGAGTAGGCCAAGGTAGGGAAAAGAGTAATAAGGTGCTTTGTTCTTAAAAAAAATTTCTAAATTAAGCCAAAAGATTTGCCTGTGAATGTTAAATTAAGACAAGCATACATTATCATAATAATAATACCATTTACTATTTACTATGCTCTATATTTTAAATATGTTCCCATTAATCTGTGTAACAACTCTTTAAGGTAGAAATAATTATAATTACTGCACAGATGAGGAAATGGAAGTTCAGAGTAATAAAGCAAATAAGCTTTATTGCAGGTTTAGGGTTTCAGTCCAAGTTTATTTGGCTCTAAAACCTGTACCATTTCTAATACTTCAGCTGCCTATGCTATTCTTTGAGACTGTGATTTCAACCAACCTCAAGTCTTGGATTCCTCAGGGTCATCAGAAATGATGAGACAAGCAAATTTAATATGGTAAGGCCATAGGAAGACAGTATTAGTATCTGTACGAAGAGTAGCATGGTTAGGACTAACCAGAATGTTTTATTCATCTTACATGCTTTCATGTCAATTATAGTGCCTGCCATACTCAAAGTACTTTCTAAGAGAAACTGCCACACTCACTAATGACAGAACAATCTATACATCATATTATGTTACTCTTCCACATTTCACCTCCTTAGTGATGTGGCCCAGGGTCAAGCATCTCTCTTAAGAGCTGCCAGTCCTTAGACTAGCTTAGGCTTCCCATGCAGACTGGTGTGAAAAACGAATTGAGCCATTGTCTACGATTTTCTCACTCAGTACTGGCAAACATAGACTCTCAGGTCAGGGTAGAATTGGAGCCATGGTGGATTATGGTGAACTGAAGTTGTAATGAAGCAGAACTATGAGATAAATTAGATAAACAAGTGTATAATTTGGACCTAACAAGAAATAGATGGCACATGCAAATTAAGACAAGTTGCAGAGGGTTTATCTATAAATAAATGAATTACTAATGTGAGGGCGAGGTGTTGTGGACCACAGATGAGGCATCAAGGAAGCTACTACCACCCCTAGATCTAAAGGGACGAGGGGGCGAGGGGAAGGAAAGGTTGGAAGTGGAAAATCATGTCAAAGGTGCCATCTTGGGAGGAGCAGTGCCTTTTGGATGATGGATACAGCCTGCTTACAGTGACCTTGCGGGGGGGGGGGGGGCAGGAGAACATGTGCATTGTCCTCATTCTGTTGATATAATCCATACAGGCCAGGCTTCTAGAAAAGTGAGCATGGCAGAGAAGGGTGAAGACTGGATCTCAAAGGGCAAACTAAAGATATTTTGGGCATAACAAGATAAAAAGAAAAATTAAAACAATGCATAGCGGGAGGAGAAAGAGTAGACAGGTAGAGAGAAAAAGGTGTTATGAGAAAGAGAACATGTTGCCCACAAATGAGACTGAACAGGTAGTTGATGCTGATTCCTAGAGCTGACTTGGATTCTGATGGCTTTCCAGCTTGAAATCCAGTTCCAGTTTTAGTCTCACTATAATCTTACAACAGACCCCTTCCTTAAAAATGGTTCATGAGTAAATTTCTGTTTCTTGCAACTTTAGAAGCCTAATAAAATGTTGGTACAATGAGAATAGGAATTCTGCAAATAAAGACATTTGAGACAGATAGGCCACTTACTGGGAAAAAAATTTTAACAGTCTCCTCACCTTTTAGTAAGGTGTCCAAATTTAAAAATAAAGGTGTCAGTGTCATGAAAACCACCTCTGTCAAAATTGAGAAATTATAAAACTGACCCAATTAAATGGGTTCTCATGGATTATGGAAAACACAGACTGCTCTTTCAGAAAGAATCACAGGCCATCCTGTAGAAAATTAAGACAATAGCACATTTTTCTTTAGTTATTCCCTCCCTTCCCTTGATCTTTTTATTGAGGTAAAATTTGTATACTAAAGTGCACATATTTAAAGTGTATAATTTGATCAGTTTTGACATATGCATTCATCTGTGAAATCATCATCACAATTAAGATAACAAATATTTCCCTACCCACAAAGGTTTCTCTGTAAATCTTCAACTACAAAGGAATTCTTTGTAATTTATCCATCCCTCTATGACCATCCCCAGGCAACCACTGAACTATTTCCTGTCACTATAGATAAATTTGCATTTCTGAGATTTTTATATAGATGGAATAAACAGTATGAATTTTTTTTGTCAAGGTTTTTCCACTCAGCATGACCATACTGAGATTAATGTACATTGTTGCACATATCAATAGTTCTTTCCTTTTTATGTTTGGGCCGTATTCCTTTATGAATATACCTCCATTTATTTCCCCATTCATGTACTGATGGACATTTGGGCTGTTTTCACTTTTGGCTATTATAGTCCTGTCAACTTTAAGGTAGGAATAGGAATAATTTTCTGGATGGCAAGAGATGTTAAAAACAAAGGCTTATAGGACCCGGGTTCGATTCCTGGTGCCTGCCCATGTTAAAAAGCAAAGGCTTTGGGGTGCATGGGGGCAGAGTGATAGAATGCTCACCTGCCATGCTGGAGATCCAGGCCCATGGACCTCCCCACTCCCCCAGCCCCCAAAAGCAATGGCTTTGATAAATGGAAACTCAAAGCACCAGACCTAGAGTCAGAGGATGTGAGTCAGTCATTTACTGACTGTGGGACTTAGGCCAATAACTGTAAACTTGCTGAGCCTTCATTCTCTCATCTATAAAAGAAGATTAATAATACCTGCCTCCCAGGATTGTTGTGAGGATTAAATAAGACAATTACACGAAGCACTGTCAGACATGTAACCTTTCATTCAAATAATAGGCTGTGAACATTGAGAAGTTAAGGAAGAATCCTTTTTACTTTTTGAGGCCTCTTTTATGAACCCTTGTAATAAAGCTTTGCCCAAATATAATGGTTTTAGACAAAAAAGGTAAAATATGTCAGTCATTAATGTCTCTTTGGGGTAAAAGCCTTCTTTGGGGCAAGATCCATTTCTTTTCCTATGCTTCCATATTATTATTGTTATTATGTTGTATGCTGTATGTGAGTATCCTATTATTGCAGCACCATTTGTTGAATTTTTGTTTGTTTGTTTTGCTTGTTTGTTTTTCGGGAAGTTCATGAACCAGGAATCGAACCTGGGTCTCCTGCATAGCAGGCTAGAATTCTACCACTGACCAACCCTTGCACTCCTCATATTATGTTTTAAATGCTTTTTTATTGTTAAATATATATATATACAAAGAAAAGAAAGTAAAAACAATGATTTTCAAAGTGTTTACAGAACAGATTTCCGAGTTTGTTATAGGCCATGATTACATTATTTCAGATTTTTCCTTCTAGCTGCTCCACAACACTGAGGCCTAAAAGAAATATAATAAAGTGATTCAGCAGTCATACTCATTTGTGAAATCCCATTTTCTCTGTTATACCTCCTCCTTCTCCTTTGATTCTTCTCCTAATCTCCCTGGCAACGTGGGATTGAGAAAGCCTTCTGGACCAAAAGGGCAAGAGAGAAATGAGACAAAATAAAGCTTCAGTGGCTGAGATGTTTCAAACAGAGTTGAGAGGTTATCCTGGAGTATATTCCTATTTATTCTGTAGATATCCCTTTTTAGTTTATGGTGTATTGGAGTGGCAGGAGTGAAGTACCTGAAATTCTTGAGCTGTGTTCCAGTAGCCTTGCTTCTTGAAGATGATTGTATATGATATAGCTTTTACAATATAATTATGTGATTGTGAAAACTTATGTCTGATGCTCCTTTTATCCAGGGCATGGACAGATAAGTGAAAAAATAAGGACAAAAATAAATAAATAATAGTGGGGGAAAGGGGTAAAAAAAAAAAAAAGTGGTGTTCTAGTTTGCAAGCTGCCAGAATATGATATATCAGGAAGAGAATGGCTTTTAGAAAGGGGAATTTATTAAGTTGCACATTTACAGTTCTAAGGCTGTGAAAATATCCAAATTAAAGCAAGTCTATAGAAATGTCCAATAGAAGGCATCCAGGGAAGGATACCTTGGTTCAAGAAGGCTGATGATGTTCAGGGTTTCTCTCTCAACTGGAAAAGCACATGGTGAACATGGCAGTGTCTTCTAGCCTTCTCTCTAGGCTTCTCGTTTCATGAAGCTCCTCCCGGGGCGTTTTCCTTTTTCATGTTCAAAGGTCTGTGGCTGCATAGTTTCTAAAGCTTTTTCCTAAATGGTTCCCTCTTAGAGAGCCCCAGTAAGCAAACCCCACCTTGAATGGGTGGAGACACATCTCCAGGGAAATCATCTAATCAAAAGTTACCACCAACAATTGGGTGGGTTACATGTCCATGGGAACAATCAAAAAGCTCTCGCCCAGCAATATTGAATGAGTATTAAAGGACACAGGTTTTCTGGGGTCCACAACACATTCAAACTGGCACAAGTGGGTAAATTGTGGTCAATGAGAGGGAGGGGTAAGGGGTATGGGATGTATAAGTTTTTTCTTTTTATTTCTTTTTCTGGAGTGATGCAAATGTTCTAAAAATAACCACGGTGTTGAATACAAAACTATGTAATGATATTGTGAGCCACTGATTGTATACTTTGGATGGACTGTATGTATGTGAAGATATCGCAATAAAAACAGTTTTTTTAAAAAGTTTTGGTAGAGGGTTCCTAGTCAGATAAATCCTGACTCTCAGAAGGACAAGCCTCTCCAGGATTATCAGTTAACTACATCCCCCTATCCTTTAGTGTGGGGACCCCTTTTCAACATGAGAAAGTCAGAATGGGCATTGCCCAAAGATCCCTACAGATGGGAGAAGGATTAAAGGAGAATGAAGTGTTATAAAAGAGAAAATGGGATCTAATAAACAAGTATTTTTTTTGTTAGATCAATATATTATTGAATATAATGATCTGAATCATTATATTATTATTCCTTTTAGCCTCCAGTGTTTTGGTGCAGCTAGAAGGGAAAATTTGAAATAGTGGAATGGTAGCTCATGACAAACTCTGGGATCTATTCCCTAGCTACTTGCTGAAGTGTGCTTTGAAAATTATTGCTTTTTTCCTGTCTCTGCTTTGTATATATGTTATATTTTACAATTAAAAAAACATTTACAAAATAACAATCTTGCAATCATTTAATTTGCTGAACCTTTTTTTTTTTTCTGTATGGGAAGGCACCCAGAATCGAAGCCGGGTCTCTGGCATGGCAGGCGAGAACTCTGCCTGCTGAGCCACCATGGCCCACACTAATTTGTTGAACTTTTAAATGAATCAATAGACAAAGAAAAGCCTAATTTTTTTCATTTAATGTTATAAATATAACCACTAGAAGAATTTAACAAGATAAATCAAAGGGAAATGGAGATAAGGGAAATCAAGAAGTAATTTGGGAGTGCTAAATTTCATATCTTTCATAGTTAGTAGCTAATAATATTGTCCAAAGATGATATATCAAGAAAATGGAGATATAAACGATTTTGTTGTTTTTTGTTTTTAAAATTTTATTAGAGAAGTTGTAGGTTTACAGAAAAATCATGCAAAAAATACAGAGTTCTTATATATTCCCTTTCACATAATGTTCCCTATTATTAAAATTTTGTATTAGTACGGTATCTTTATTACAATTAATGACAATTATTATAATTGTATTACAGCTATAGCCTCTAGTTTACATTAGGATTCATTGTTTATGTTGTACAGTCCTATGCCTCTATAAAAATTTATTCAGTTATTAGGACTTTGCTGCATATCATTTAATATTCATAAGAGAGAAACTATTAATAGTGCTTTCCTCTTAGGATGTGAGATCATGATAAACAGATGATTTTAATTTACTATATTAGCTTTAGATTTTTTAAATAAATAAAAAGTCCCAGATAAGTTAAAGCCCAGATCCTTCATTATTAACATATTTTTGTGTGTTTTTAAACTTTATATAACTAGCAATGTTTTACATGGACTTTTGAACTATACATTTTTAAAATACAATATTATGCTCCAGAGATTTATTCAAGTAGTTACATTTAGTGCTGTATACATATCTACTGTATGAATAAATCACAGTAGTTGTATTCTTTTGCTAGTGGGTATTAGCTATTTATACTATTATAGAAATACCATTTTTGCTATTGCAAAAAATACTGCAATGCACATGTGCTCGTTTTCTCTAAGAGATCTACATAGAAATGTCTTATCATGTAGTTTATATTAACTTTATGGGACAGTTTTTAATTTAAGCCTTTAATCTAGCTGGAATTTATTGTTGTGCATGCTGAAGGTAGGTATCTAATTTTACCTTTTTCCATACGGAAAAAAATATGAAAAATTTCCATCTTTTCCATATTAAACTGAAACATTTCAGATATGTATCTTTCTAACAAAGTACTTAAAAATATAAACACAGTGCCATCATCACACCTAACACATTAACTGTAATTCTTTAATATTATTTAATCCCTCATCCATGTTGAAAATTTCCCAAATGTATTTTTACAGTTCCTTTGTTCAAATCAGGATTCAAAGTCAACACTGCATTTGGTTGATACATCTCTAAACCTCAATCTATTACATTTCCTCCTCCCCCAACTTTTTTTTATTAGAGTTATAAGTCCACAGAAAAATCATGCAACGGTACAAAATTCCCATATACTTCCCTTTCACACCCACAGTTTTCCCTATTAAGACTAGCCCACTATTTATATTAGGGTTCACTCTCTGTTGTACAATTCTATGGTTTTTGTGAGTATGTGATTTTTTTATATGCAACTTAAGATTTTTTTTGTAATTTGTGTAAATTACATTTAAAAAGTTGTGCCTCTATTACCATCAACCATTACCAAAACTTTTCCATTACCCCAAACAGAAACTGTATACCAATTAAATATTAACTACCCATCCCTCACCCCTACGTGGACGCTGGTAACATGTATTCTAGTTCCTGACTTTATGAATTTACATATTCTGCTTATTTCAGATAAGTAAAGCCATGTAAAATTTGTCCATTTGTCTCTGGCTTCTTTCATTCAACATGATGTCTTCAAGCTTCATCCATGTCATAGCATGCATCAGAGCTTCATTCTTTTTTAGGTCCTAATAATATTCCATTGTATCAACATAGCACGTTTTGTTTATCCATTCATCTGTTAATGCACACTTGGGTTGCCTCTATCTCTTTTCAATTGTGAATAATGTCACTATGAACATCAGTGTGCAAATATATGGTCAGGTACCTGCTTTCAATTCTTTTGTTTATACACCTAGAAGTAGGGTTGCAGGGTGATTTGGTAATTCTATACTTAACTTTCTGAGGAACTGCCAAGCTGTCTTCCACAGTAACCTTACCATTTTACATTACTACCAACAAGGTATGAGGGTTCCTATTTCTCCCAATCCTCTTCAACACTTGTTATTTTCTGGGTTTTTTTTTTTTTTTATTTATAATTAAGGCATTTTTTAAAAAGTGAGGTTTTAACTGAAAAATCTTTACATGCCATTAAAAAAATATTTACATCTTTGGATGGTCTAAAAGAGCTAAACTGTCCACCCGAAGTCTATACAGCAGGGACCTGTTTTCAGCAGGTAAGCCTATTTACAAGTAAGAATCTCTTACTCTTGTAACATTGTCCATTTTTGTTTTAAGAGAATATAAATCCCTATCCCCCACAGAGTCTATTTGTAAGGCCTCTGTGACCCCATAGAAATATGAACCTATCTCTACTAGAGAACTAGTTATGTTGTACTCTAAACACACATATACACATTGCCTCCCATTAGGCTGTAAGTGTCTTGAGGGAAGGGGTTACGGCACATTCACTTTTGTCCACAGTGACGCACAGCAGGCATTCAGTAATTTTTTTGCATGGATGCTAAATGAAATGATTTTACAATATTGCTACTGTTTACATTTCAAACATTCCCACCATAAATTAAAAATTAAAATGTCAAATTGCTATTAAGTATGCTACGGTTTCTAAAATACTATAGTTTCCAAAAGCTTCTGGACTTTTAAAAATGTAAACAAACATTCTTGAGTTACTAGTTTTCAGAATAGTGAAACAAATACTGCGTTTTCCTGGGAATGGAAAATTTGTTTGGTAGTTACTTCATTCTTTTTCTCTTTTTCAAAAGTGCATCTTGTAAGGCCATCTGCTTTTCTCTGAAGGAACACTTATTTTTTGATTGTACATTCTGGCTATACCACATCATCATGAAGTTCTCCTGTCCTGTCTTTTCTTCTCTTTATTTGTGGAACGGGAAAATGGATTCATTTTGGTTTCCTTCCTCACAAAGTCTTTCTGGTCTGTCTTACCAGCCATTGCAGTTGCTAGTCTTGTCTCCCTGTGAGACTCTGGCTTTTTACCAAGGTGCTCAATGTCCCAAAGTGAAAGTAACTTGCCCCTGGGCTCCTCATCACTGTCTATTTCGATATATTTCCTCTTTTCAGCTTTCCCAGGGGCAGCACTGAGTTCTTTCCTCATTTGAGCCATGCGGATTTTCTGGAAGTCTTCCTGAGTTAAAACCTGACTAGTGCAGCTTTGGCTTTCCACTCTTCCACGGGCATGCTATTCAGCTTCTTGGAAATTTCTTGCCGTTTATTACAAGAGTGGTGCAAGTCCACCCATTCACCGTCAGCATCCTCCTTCTTACTGAGACTGGCACTTTCCCACTCATCTTCATCATTTTCAGCATTCTCTTCCTCTTTCTCAACTTTCAGAACTTCTGCTCCTGGAATGTAATCTTTAGCATCTAATTCTCCATATTCTTGCACCCTTGCTTCAACTGAGGCTTCTGTAGGCTTACCCTTGAATTTCTTTTGTAACATCTGAGGATTTAGTGTTCGGAAGAGCTGAATCAAAGTTCTAGCAGACATCATCACATTCTTATCTTTGTGTGTTTTATACTGGGCCAGGTCTGCATTCATGCAAGAGGACATCGAGCTGTTATCTCTTTTATAGCATTGATTCCTACTGTCATGACTTTGCCAGAGTTCTTGTTGGTAACAAAATTGTTGGTCACAGTCATGAGCAATGACTGAATGATGTCTGGGGGTACCAGGTGACGATATGCTTGTGCAGCAAACAGAAGGATCTTTGTTACTTCTCTGCACAAAGGGATAGAAGTTAAAGAGAAAAAGCTCATGAATTCCCACCAATCTCGAGATAAGGTTCATGAGCATCATCTTCACTTCAAACCTCTCCTTAGAGGTCTCTAGTTGCTTTAGTAATTTTTCTGCAAAATCTTGGGGCTCAGGAATCAAATGAATAGCCAAAAAGTTAAACACATTTGGCTTTTTCTTCTTCTTTTGTTTCATCACCTTTTCCAAACTTTTCTTGTGTTTGGAGCTTTTCTTCCCCGTGGCACACTGCACTAGCAGGTCTCTTGCTGTTGGTCCCTCATCTTTGGATTCTGAGTCACTGTCCTTTTTCACCTCTTCATCTTTCCCTAGGAAGAGTGTCAGAGCAGCAACTAATATCTTGGTGATTTTGGAGAAACATGCAGTTGTGATAACATTAACAGTTTTGGCATCATTCCAGAAGTTTCTTGTGTAGAGTTCAGTCATCACATCCAAAGATATTTTGGCTGCAGTTGCTTTGCTGTCTCTTAACATGGTGTACATGGAATTCTGCAATACTATATTCACTTTATTGTTCTTGTGTTTTGCATTTATATTCTTGATATCAGTCACAGTAGGAGTGTATAAAGTCTTTCACAGAAGTTTACCATGGCAACGCAGAAGTTCAAAGAAGAGTTCTAGTTGATGGATTGATGAGATTCTTATTTCTCAGTAAGATCAAAGCTTTGCAAAATGTCATTTGAAGATCTGGATCCAAGACAGTATCACTGTAAGAGAGCAGAGCTTTCAGATCTTGAGGAAAGTTACACAGATGTTCTAGGTAGCAGTGACCCATTTGTGCCATAAACATCACTAGTTCTGCCAGTTCTTTGCTGGGTTTATTTGGTTGTAATTTGAAAATCTCCACATTGGATTTGTAGTGATTACATAGCTGCAGAAACTCCTCGATGTAAGCCGGTGGGTCCCGCTTGATCAGATTTTGCAACTGCGGCAGATTATTGGGCAGCTTGTTGTTATTCTTGCTGGACATGTTGACTGCAGACTGGCTCAGCAGCGAGGTTTCTGTTGTTTTTTTTTTTCAATAGTAGTCATTCTAGTAGGTTTGAGATGGTCTCCCACTGGGCTTTTGCTTTGCATTTCCCAGATGGTTAATGATGTTGAGCATTTTTTCAAGTATTTATGGGCTATTTTGAGTAATGTGTATTCAAGTCTTTTCCCCATTTTTAATTGGGTTGTTTTTTTCTGTTATTGTGTTGTAGGAGTTCTTTATATTTCTGGATATTAAACTTCTCCGACATGTGGCTTCCAAATATTTTTTCCCATTCTGTAGGTTGCCTTTTTACCATCCTACAACTTTTTACACCACACACTTACTGAAAAAAAAACCTGGATCTTTTGTTTTATAAAACTTCCCACTTTCTGAATTTGGTTGAATGCATCCTTATGGCTTAACAGTCACCTATCCACCACATTTCCTATAACTAGCAACTTAACTTAATTGCTCTATTAGATTTAGGTTTAATCCTTCTGGGAAGAATACTTTTTATGTTGTTCTATGTACTTCCTATTTCATCACATTAGGAAGCACGTAATTTCAGGTTGTTTCATTTTAAAAAGTTAATAGATATTATTTTTTAGAACAGTTTTAGAATTGAGCTGATAGTATACAAAGTTCTCATATAGCCCCCCCATATCATCCACACAGTTTTCCCTATTATTAACATTTGACATTAGTGTACCATTATGTGGTACAGTTGTTATAATTAATAAATCAATCATTACTAGAGTCTATAGTTTATTAAATTTCCTTACTTTTTACCTAACATTCTTTTTCTATTCAAGGATCCCAGGATTGTCCCACTTCAAAAATTTTGACCAGTAGGTTCAAGTTTTTATAGGCAGATGGGTCCATTATAAAGTTCCCCATTGTGATGGTTAAGTTCATGTATCATCTTGGCTAGATCATGGTATCAAGCAAGTACAGGCCTGAGTGTTACTGTGAGTGTATTTCATGGATTAAATCATTAGTCAGTTGATTACATCTAGAGAACTGGTGATTTCAGCAGTCAGAAAGATGAATTTCTATCTATACTGCAGCCAGCCAGCTTCTCCAGGGAAATCACTGAAACCTTCATCAGAGTTCCCAGTTTGTGGTTTGCCCTACGTAATTCTAACCTGCCAATCTGCACAGTTATGTGGGTCTACTCCTATAATAAATCTCTTAATATTTACATACATCATTGTATATATCCTGTTGGTTCTGTTTCTCTGGAGAACCCTGACTACTCATCAACCTTTCTCTTAATAGTTTCAGTAACCATTAGTGATCATTACCCAGGTCCATTACGTCATTAGGAGGTGCAAAATCGTGATTCTTAAAATTCTATAATTTATTCTGCAATTATTAGCTGGAATTTTCCTATAAAGAACTTTCCCTTCCCAGCTATTTGGTCAGTTTGAAATACTGTACATTTAGCTTGCATAGATTTTAATGGTTCTAAATATTAATGATTCTAACATACCTATGTAGTATTGTGAAAAATTCCAATTACTTTTTTTCTTTTTTTAAAATTTTTTTATTAATTAAAAAAATTACAAGAAACACAAACATTCCCAACACATACACTCAGCAATTCACAATATCATCACATAGTTGCATATTCATCATCATGATCATTTCCCAGAACATTGCTTCAATTCAGAAAAAGAAATAAAAAGACAACAGAAAAATAAAACAAAAACAGAAAAAAAAATTTTTACATACCACATCTCTTACCGCTCCCTTTCATTGATCACTAGCATTTCAAACTAAATTTATTTTAACATTTGTTCCCCATATTATTTATTTTTATTCCATATGTTCTACTCATCTGTTGACAAGGTAGATAAAAGGAGCATCAGACACAAGGTTTTCACAATCACACAGTCACATTGTGAAAGCTATATCATTATACAATCATCATCAAGAAACATGGCTACTGGAATACAGCTCTATGTTTTCAGGCAGTTCCCTCCATCCTCTCCATTACACCTTGGATAACAAGGTGATATCTACTTAATGTGTAAGAATACAGCTGCATAATATTCCATCTTATGTAAATACCACAGTTTGTTTAGTCAACCATCTGTTGATGGACATTTTGGCTGCCTCCATCTTTTGGTAATTGTAAATAATGCTGCTATTAACATTGGTGTGTAAATGTCCATTTGTGTCCTTGCCCTCATGTCCTTTGAGTAGAGACAGCATACAGATGGGTCTTGTTTTTGAATCCATTCTGCCAGACTATGTCTTTTGATTGGAGAGTTTAATCCATTAACATTCAATGTTATTACTGCATGGGTAGTACTTTCTTCTACTATTTTGCCTTCTGGATTTTATATGTCATATCTAATTTTCCTTCTTTTTATCTTTACTAATAGTCTTCCTTTCTAAACTCTTCTCCACACCTCTCTCTTCTGTCTTTGTATCTGTCTCTAGTGCTCCCTTTAGTATTTCTTGCAGAGCTGGTCTCTTGGTCACAAATTCTCTCAGTGATTTTTTTGTCTGAAAATGTTTTAATTTCTCCCTCATTTTTGAAGGACAATTTTGCTGGATATAGAATTCTTGGTTGGCAGTTTTTCTCTTTTAATAATTTAAATATATTATCCCGCTGTCTTCTCGCCTCCATGGTTTCTGCTGAGAGATCTGCGCATAGTCTTATTGGGTTTCCGTTGTATGTGATGGATTGCTTTTCTCTTGCTGCTTTCAAGATTCTTTCTCTTTGACCTCTGACATCCTGATTGGTAAATGTCTTGGAGTATGTCTATTTGGATCTATTCTCTTTGGGGTATGCTGCACTTCTTGGATCTGTAATTTTAAGTCTTTCATACGAGTTGGGAAATTTTCAGTGATAATTTCCTCCATTAGTTTTTCTCCTCCTTTTCCCTTCTCTTCTCCTTCTGGGACACCCACAACACATATATTCATGCGCTTCATATTGTCTTTCAGTTCCCTGAGTCCCTGCTCATATTTTTCCATTTTTTCCCCTATATTTTCTTTTTCTTGCCGGATTTCAGATGTTCCATCCTCCAGTTCGGAAATCCTATGCTCTGTCTCTTGAAATCTACCATTGTAGGTTTCCATTTTCTTTTCAATCTCTTCTACCTTGCCTTTCATTCCCATAAGTTCTGTGATTTGTTTTTTCAGACTTTCAATTTCTTCTTTTTGTTCATTCCTTGTCTTCTTTATATCCTCCCTCAATTCATTGATTTCATTTTTGATGAGGTTTTCCATGTCTGTTTGTATATTCTGAATTAATTGTTTCAGCTCCTGTATGTCCTTTGAATTGAAAAATATGGAACACTTCACGAATTTGCGTGTCATCCTCGCACAGGGGCCATGCTAATCTTCTCTGTAGCATTCCAATTTTAGTATATGTGCTGCCGAAGTGAGCACTCCAATTACTTTTAACATTTCACAATAATACTAAGAGAATGTTTTTTATTCCTAGTCAAAATCAATTTCTGCCATCTATACACGCTGCCCAAAAACATGTTGAAAGGCTAATTAGAAAGTTATTTTAAAAGAAGACAACTAAATTATTTTGTATTGTGCCAAAAAATTCCAGGTACTTGACTGACATTAGTAGTTAGTCCTCACAGGTTTTTAAAACTTAGTTATAATAAATAGTGCAAGATATGGGAAAAAACACCATTACAGTTCATAGCTGAGAAAACAGACCCAGAGAGTTGAAGGAAGTGGCCTGAGGGAACTCAGCAATATAATTAAGCCTATTAATGAGAATTAGCAATAAAAATATGAGACAATAATTCCTTTTACAAAAGTATGACATGTTAGTTGATTTCCTTCTCCCATTTACAATCTACTTGTGTAAAACAAACTTAATTTTCTAAAAGTTAAAACATTGCATAATATTGGAACTGTAGAAAAAATGAATAAATAACTGGTAATCAGATAATCATGGTTAGTAGTCAAAAATTATTTCCAATAATATACAGTGGCCTCCTGGGATCTAATTAACAAAATATTCCCCATTATTCACTATCTATTTATTTTGCTTACAAATCTAAATAATATAATTGTTTAGAAATTAAGAGAACTGCACGATTTGAATTTTTAAAGAATCCTGTAAGATGGGGCCTTTGGCTCCTACTTAAGGGAACTTTTCACATTACCCACCAAATGGACATATACTAGAAAATATGGCTTTAAAATTGGAGCATATAGTCAGCTGAACGTTCTGGATTTACCTGATATGTGCTTATGAGCTGCTGAGGTAATAGCTGAGGGGAATTTAGAAGAGATTATGAGTACTGGTTGTAGCCTGAGACCAAATGCAAGAATGAGGAACTTCCTCTTCTAAGTTTCCCCTTAGGACAAAAAGTCCACGAAAACCTTGGGAAAACCATTTCCCAAACATGCATAGAGAAACAGATTAGCAACGAACTGTGGTAACCATAGAGGTGTCCCTCGCAGATGTCCCTTCACGGGAACCTGCTGCTAGGAGCATAGCTGATGGACAGCTGACATATTTTCAGCTCTAATGAGTTCACCTCTGGCCTTTCTTCCCCTGAGCTGCTACTAGCTAAAGACTCAGCACAGCAGAATTCCTTTTAATTGGCAGCTTTGGCTCAGAGACTTCCCATTGGACTGGTTGAGATTTTCTCAGGATAGCTCTGTGGTCTGAGGTTCTTTCTACCCAATCCTGACTGTCACAGGTATTAGACCTGCATCACTTCTCCCTGTTAATTCCTGCTCCCTATCCCTTTATTTTCATAAGCATTGCCTCCAATAAATCTCTTAGAGCAAATCCCATCTTGGTGTCTGTTTCTAGGCGGATACAAACCAACACAGAAATAAAAGTTTAGTGAGGACAATTTAACAGGAAGATGTAATAATTATAAATATATATGTACGTAACAGGAGAGCCCCCAAAGATATGAAAAAAATACTGACAGATTTGAAGGGAGAAACTCATGACTTTAACGTACCACTCTCAATAATGGATAGAATATCTAGTCAGAAGACCAATAAGGAAGTACAGGACTTGAATGATGTACTAATTCAACTAAAATTATCCAATATATGTAGAACACTCCACCCAACAAAAAGAGATTTTTTTTTATGAATTTAATGCAAAAATTCTCAAATTCACATGGTTCATTCTCCAGGATAGCTCATATAACGGTCTCAATAAATTAAAAAATATTGAAATCATACAATGTATATACTCTGACACAACACAATGAAGCTAAAAATCAATAACAGAGCAAGAAATGGAAAATTCACAAACATGTGGAAATCAAACAACATACTCTTTTTTTTTTCTGAGAAGTTTGCTTTAATAGAAGTGAACATTTAATTTTTTCCCCACAGTAATCAGAGCAAACATTTTATCACTGTTACCCTTGGTATATCAAACAGAATTCCAAGAATGTAAGAAAGTCTAACTTGGAAATATTACATGGAAAAAGGCTAAATTAATAAATACATTAACTTTCTTTTAGTTGTATTCTTACAAGTATACATTGACATCTACTTATCTGAGAACAGCACTACTGGTTTTAAGTTGCTTTTTTTTTCCTTCCAGAGGAAATACAGAATGGCAGGATTACCTTTGGAACAAATTAAGAAGATAATAAAAGAATAACTTCTACATATATTTTTAAAGGGCAATAAACAGATAAGTATATAATTGTGGAAAATATACTTTTATTTATTTATTTTTAATCAAAATATAATGCATTGTCACTACTATCTGTTCTGGGAAAAACAAACCCAAGGTTTCCATTTTCTCTTTCAACCATCAGAGTATTTTTAAAAGTAAACTTGGCTGGGGTGAGCTGTATGGGGGGAGGGGTTGCGAGTGTAGTTCAGTGGTAGAATTCTCGCCCGTTATGCAGGCAAGAATTCTACCACTGAACTACGGTTCGATTCCAGGCCCATACACTTCCCCAAACAAATGAGAAATCAAACCAAACAAAAAAATTCAACAAATGGTGCTACAGTACAGGGATACACACCTGGAAAAAGAATGAAATGTGACCCCCACGATACAGCATACAAAGCAAAAAAAAAAAAAAAAGTAAACATGGGTTGAGTTCAACAATGTATGCATATTCTGGGTTATTATCGAGACCCGCTAAATATTTAGTATCAAAGTTTTATATCAAAACAGGTTCTCTGATGATTTATCATGCTAGTTAGAAATCTGAAGGAGTAATAGATTGTATAACATAAACAGACATACAATATAAAAGGAAATAAATAATACATTTTGATCCTGGATATTTCCCTTAGAATAATTCCTTCCATAAATAAGGTGTTATTTATATATATATAATATATATATAGCCTCATTAACTGGTCTTGGATCATAGAGAAAGTTAAGGATATAGATGAAAAAAATCCAGATTACATTTTTTTTTAGTCTATTATCACCGTAGATTCCAAAAAAAAATTCTTCAAAAGGATGCTCAAAACAGATTAAGATGTTGTCATAGTCAGGGACATGTGTCAACTTGGCCAAGTTGTGGTACCTGTTTGTCTGGTTGGGCAAGTGCTGGCCTGTCTGTTGCAATGAGAACATTTCACAAAATTAGATCATGATCATGTCAGCTGCATCCAAAGCTGATTCCATTTGTAATCAGCCAAAGGGGAGTGTCTTCTGCAATGAGTGATGCTTAATCTAATCACAGGAAGCCTTTTAAGGAGGATTCAGAAGAGACAGGCTTCATTCCTGCTTCAGCTGGCGAGCCTTTCCTGTGGAGTTCATCCAGACCCTACATCGGAGTTGTCGGCTTCACAGCCTGCCCTGTGGATTTTGGACTCTGCATTCCCATGGTCACGTGAGACACTTGTATAAATTTTATATTTGCGAGTGTTCCCTGTTGATTCTGTTTCTCTAGAGAACCCTAACTAATTCAAATGTGTTTAAATACATACATTTACCAAGGCTTAGAATATAAATTACAAAATTATTTGCAGCAGCAATAGTCTTTTCAAAATGACTCAAACAAACTATTGAATATGAAACATCAAAAGGACTATTAAGGATCATTTTCAAAATTATATCTAGAAATACAGGAAAATGTGTTTTCCTCATAATAAAGTTCAATAAATATTCTTTCTGAATTCTATAAAGACTAAAAGATGTTATTGGTTTATTTGGTTCCCATAAGTTAAAATTTTGATTGCTTTTATGTAAATTCCTTCAAATACTTACCTATGCTCAAAGAAGTTTTTATTAAATATCTTTTCATTGGACTAAGAAAGTATATCATCTCTATTTTCTTTCCAGAAACGTGCTTTTTTGTTGGTTTTAATTAGTATACATAATTTTCTAGCAAATAAACATGACTTAAAATTTAAGGTTCAAAGTAATTCTAGAAAAAGGCAGATATAGAATGATCTGTTTCTCTAAATTCCCCTTATTTACAAGGTCTAGTCTCCACTTGTGGTTTCCTTTCTATACTCACTCACCACACTGTCAATAAAAAATAACCATGGTCCAGGTTTACCTATGTCGAAGACTTCAAAGTTTCAAAACACTACAAAGTCATTAATACCTGTTTTAGTTTGCTAGCTGCTGGGATGCAATATATCAGAAATGGAACGGCTTTTAAAAAGGGGAATTTAATAAGTTGTTAGTTTACAGTTCTAAGGCATGAAAATGTCCAAATTAAAGCAAGTCTATAAAAACATCCCAATTGATAGAAGGGGGCCAAGATGGCAGCTTAGCGAGGTGTGGGATTTAGCTCGTCCTCCAGAACAGCTAATTAATAGCCAGGAACAGTAAAGAACAACTTCTGGGGCCACGTCAGTGACTGGAGACACAGCGTACCCCAGTCTGGACCAGCTGGACTGGCTGCGAGCCCCCACAGAACTGTGAGTCCCCTGAGCCATGGCAGCTGGAGCCTCTTCCCCAGAGGCTGCTTCCCAGGGGGAAAGGAAAGAGCGTTTACCAGAAGCAGGGGCTGAACACAACCAAATGCCAATTTTGGAAATAATTAACAAATTCTGACTGCTAAAAATAGGCTCCCAGCTCAGCTGAACCTTGAGCAAAAGTGGAGGTTGCTAGTTTTTGCCCTGGCATGGAGGGGGCAGGGCTGATGGAAAAAAAGAAAAAAACAGAGTTTTTTTTGGATTTGAAAAGGTCTGGGCCTTGAAGGAAAGGAGGGGGCACATAGGACCTGGAGATACACAGAGCAACATACCAACTTAAGCTCTTGATTCACAAACTGGAGGAACAGGGCTCCTGCTGTGAAAAAGATTTTTCTCTTTCATTTTGGTGGCTGTGTTTCTACAGCTTGACTGCTCTTTGGATACAGCTGCAAGGCTTCTTAGGCTCCACTGCCTCAGGTATAGGCAGAATTAAGCTTGTTTGAGTGTTTATCTGGAGTCTGTGCCTTCTCCAGGAGAGGGGTGGGGCTGAGCTCAGGTGGAATCCCTCCCTCAAGGAGTTCAGACCCCAGGGTCTGGAAAAGTGAAGTGATTAAAACCAGACTACAACCTCTCCTCTGTCTCCACCATGCCCCCAGCAGGGAGAATCTGCTGAAGTTAAGCGTACCACATCACTTTATGCTGGTGGGACTTGCAGGCCGATAAGCACCACATACTGGGCAGGATAGGAAAAACGGAGAGCCCAGAGGTTTCATAGGAAAGCCTCTCAGGGCGGGCCACGGTGGCTCAGCAGGCAAGAATGCTTGCCTGCCATGCCTGAGGACCCGGGTTCGACTCCCAGTGCCTGCCCTTGTTTAAAAAAAAAACAAAAAAAACAAAGGAAAGCCTCTCAATCTGTTGGGTCTCACCCTCAGGGAAAACTAATGCAGGTGACTCTTTCCTCCTGACAGGAGGCCAGTTTGGTCTGGGAAAATGTGGCTGGAGTCTATAATACCTAGGTAGACCCTCCTAAGGGGGGAAAAAGGCACCATACAGGCAGGGTAAGAAACAAGAAAATAAGAGCTGAAAAATTCTGATCTGTTAAACAAAACCTAAGCTAGAGGTCCAGAAGAAGCTGAACTGAATGTCAACAGATAGACAGCAAAGTCATCCAGCGAGAAAATTCTAGGTAAAAAAAAGTTAAAACAATCTCCAGAATAAACTAATTAAGGCAATTAAATGCCTAGATGCCAGCAAAAAATAAAGAATCATATGAGGAAAATTGAAGGTAAGGCCCAAAGGAACAAACCAACAATTCAAATGAGATAAAGGAGTTGAAACAATTAATTCAGAATGTTTGAGCAGACCTGGAAAACCTCAACAAAAATAAAATCCGTGAATTGAGGGAGGATATAAAGAAGGCAAGGAATGAACAAAAAGAAGAAATCAACAGCCTGAAAAAACAAATCACAGAACATATGGAAATGAAAGGCACAGTAGAAGAAATGAAAAGCACAATGGAAACCTACAATGTCAGATTTCAAGAGGCAGAAGATGGGATTAGCGAACTGGAGGACAGGACATCTGAAATCCAACTAGCAAAAGAAAATAGAGGGAAAAGAATGGAAAAATATGAGCAGGGACTCAAAGAATTGAATGCCAACATGAAACACATGAATATACATATTGTTGGTGTCCCAGAAGGAGAAGAGAAGGGAAAAGGGGGAGATAAACCAATGGAGGAAATTATCACTGAAAATTTCCCAACTCTTATGAAAGACTTACAATTACAGATCGAAGAAGTGCAGCATACCCCAAGCAGAACTGATCCAAATAGACGTACTCCAAGACACTTACTAATCAGAATGTCAGATGTCAAAGAGAAAGAGAGAATCTAGAAAGCAGCAAGAGAAAAGCAATCCATCACATACAAGGGAAGCACAATAAGACTATACATAGATTTCTCAGCAGAAACCATGGAACTGAGGAGACAGTGGGATGATATATTTAAGATACTAAAAGAGAAAAACTGCCAACCAAGAATTCTATATCCAGTAAAATTGTCCTTAAAAATAAGGGGGAAATTAAAACATTTTCAGGTGAAAAAATCACTGAGAGAATTTGTGACCAGACACCAGCTCTGCAAGAAATACTAAAGGGAGCACTAGAGACAGATATGAAAGTCAGGAAACAGAGGTGTGGAGAATAATGTAGAAATGAAGACTATCAGTAAAGGTAAAAAGAAGAAAAATTAGATATTACATATAAAATCCAAAAGGCAAAATGGTAGAAGAAAGTACTGCCCTTACAGTAACAACACTAAATATTAATGGATTAATCTCCCCAGTCAAAAGACATAGACTGGCAGACTGGATTAAAAAACAGGACCTATCTATATGCTGTCTACAGGAAATGCATCTTAGACCCAAGGATAAACATAGGTTGAAAGTGATAGGTTGGGAAAAAATATTTTATGCAAATAACAATCAGAGAAGAGCAGGAGTAGCTATACTAATATCCAACAAATTAGACTTCAACTGTAAAACAGTTAAAAGAGACAAAGAAGGACATGATGTATTAATAGAAGAAATAATTCAACAAGAAGATATAATGATCATAAATATTTATGCACCAAGCCAGAATGCTCCAAAATACATGAGGCAAACACTGAAAAGAGAAATTGACACATCTACCATAATAGTTGGAGAGTTCAAACCCACACTCTCATCAATGAACAGAACATCTAGACAGAGTATCAATAAAGAAACAGAGAGTTTGAATAATACAATAAATGAGCTAAACTTAACAGACATTTTATAGAACATTACACCCCACAATAGCAGGATATACCTTTTTCTCAAATGTTCATAGATCATTCTCAAGGATAAACCATATGCTGGATCACAAAGCAAGTCTCAATAAATTTAAAAAGATTGAAATCTTGTATACAAAACACTTTCTCAGATCGTAAAGGAGTGACATTGGAAATCAATAATAGGCAGAGTGCCAGAAAATGCACAATATGTGGAGGCTCAGCAACACATTCTTAAACAACCTGTGGGTCAAGGAAGAAAATACAAGAGAAATCAGTAAATATCTCGAGGCAAATTAAAATGAAAACATGAGATATCAAAATTTATGGGATGCAGCAAAGGCAGTGCTAAGAGGGAAATTTATTGCCCTGAATGCCTATATCAAAAAAGAAAAAAGAGCAAAAATAAAGGAATTAACTCTCCACGTGGAAGAACTAGAGAAAGAACAGCAAAGTAACCCCAAAGCAAGCAAAAGGAAAGAAATAACAAAGATTAGAGCAGAAATAAATGAAATTGAGAACATGAAAACAATTGAGAAAATCAACAAAACCAGAAGTTAGTTCTATGAGAAAATCAATAAGATTGATGGATACTTAGTGAGGTTGACAAAAAGAAGAAGAGAGAGGATGCAAATAAGTAAAATTAGAAATGGAAGAGGAAACATAACCACTGACCCCACAGAAATAAAGGAAGTAATGAGAGGATACTATGAACAAGTTTATGCTAATAAACTCAACAATGTAGATGAAATGGACTACTTCCTAGAAAGGCATAAACAACTAACATTGATTCAAGAAGAATATAAGACCTCAACAAACCAATCACAAGCAAAGAAATTGAATCAGTCATTAAGAAGCTCCTGAAAAAGAAAAGTTCAGGACCAGGTGGCTTCACATGTAATTCTACCAAACATTCAAGAAAGAATTAGTACTTCCGGGCCAAGATGGTGGCTTAGCAATATGCGTGTTTTAGTTCGTTCTCCAGAACAACTACTAAATAACCAGAAACAATACAGAACAGCTCCTGGGGTCACATCAGTGACCGGACACACAGAGTACCCCAGTCTGGACCAGCTGGACCGGCTGCGAGCCCCACAGAACCGTGAGTTCCCTAAGCCATGGTGGCCAACGCCCCTCCCACACAGGCTGCTTCCCAGAGGGGAAAGGAAAGAGACTTTACCAGTAGCAGGGGCTGAGCCCAACCAAATGCCAATTATGGAATTAATTGACAAATTCTGACTACCAAAAATTGGCCCCCTATTTTTGCTCAGGTGAACCTGGTCAAAGCAAAAATGAGAGGTTGCTCATTTTTGCCAAGGAGGCAAAAAAATTTTGCCTAGCACCAAGGGGCAGGGATGACAGAAAAAGGAAAAAAAAAGGAAGCAGAGGTTTTTGTGCCTGTGTTTCTACAAGGCTTGACTGCCTTTGGAGACAGTGGCAGGACTTCTCAGGCTGCAACGGCCCCAGGCATAGGCAGAAACAAGCTTGTTTGAGGGCTTGTCTGGAGCCTGTGCCTTCCCCAGGGGAGGGGTGAAGCCCAACTCAGGTGGATTCCCTCCCTCAAGGAATTCAGACACCAGGACTTGGTAATTTGAAGCCATTAAAACCAGTCTACAACCTCTCCTCTGTCTCCACTACACCCCCAACAGGGAGAATCTGCCATAGTTAAAGGTACTGCATCATCTTATGGTGGTGGCACCTGCAGGCAGACAAGCACCACATACTGGGCAGGATAAGAAAAACAGAGCCCAGAGACTTCACAGGAAAGTCTGTCAACCTGCTGGGTCTCACCCTCAGGGAAAACCAACACAGGTGACTCTTTCCTCCTGATAGGAGGCCAGTTTGGTCTGGGAAAATCCGGCTGGGGTCTATAATACCTACACAGACCCTCCTGGGGGTGGGGGATGGGGGTGGGGAGGCACCATACAAGCAGGGCAAGAAACAAGAAAACAAGAACTGAAAAATTCTCCTCTGTTAAACAAAACCTAAGCTAGAGGTCCAGGATAAGTGGAACTGAATGTCAAAGAACAGAGAAACAACAAATTCATCCAGCAAGAAAATCCTAGGTAAAAGAAGTGAATGCAATCTCCAGAATAAACTAATTAAGGTAATTAAATGCCTAGACGCCAGCAAAAAATAACAAATCACACTAGGAAAATTGAAGATATGGCCCAGTCAAAGGAACAATCCAACAATTCAAATGAGATACAGGAGCTGAAACAATTAATTCAGAATATATGAACAGACATGGAAAACCTCATCAAAAATGAAATCAATGAATTGATGGAGGATATAAAGAAGGCAAGGAGTGAACAAAAAGAAGAAATTGAAAGTCTGAAAAAACAAATCACAGAACTTATGGGAATGAAAGGCACAGTAGAAGAGATGGAAAAAACAATGGAAACCTACAATGGTAGATTTTGAGGGGCAGAACATAGGATTAGTGAACTGGAGGACGGAACATCTGAAATCCAACAAGAAAAAGAAAATATAGGGGAAAAAAATGGAAAAATATGAGCAGGGATTCAAGGAATTGAAGGACAATATGTAGCACACGAATATATGTGTTGTGGGTGTCCCAGAAGGAGAAGAGAAGGGAAAAGGAGGAGAAAAACTAACAGAGGAAATTATCACTGAAAATTTCCCAACTCTTATGAAAGATTTAAAATTACAGATCCAAGAAATGCAGCGTACTCCAAAGACAATAGATCCAAATAGACGTACTCCAAGACATTTATTAATCAGAATGTCGGAAGTCAAAGAGAAAGAGAGAATCTTGAAAGCAGCAAGAGAAAAGCAATCCATCACATACAAGGGAATCCCAATAAGACTATGTGTAGATTTCTCAGCAGAAACCATGGAGGCGAGAAGACAGTGGGATGATATATTTAAATTATTAAAAGAGAAAAACTGCCAACCAAGAATTCTATATCCAGCAAAACTGTCCTTCAAAAATGAGGGAGAAATTAAAACATTTTCAGACAAAAAAATCACTGAGAGAATTTGTGACCAAGAGACCAGCTCTGCAAGAAATGCTAAAGGGAGCACTAGAGACAGATACGAAAAGACAGAAGAGAGAAGTGTGGAGAAGAATGTAAAAAGGAAGACTATGAGTAAAGGTAAAAAGAAGGAAAATTAGAAGGACATATAAAAGCCAAAAAGCAAAATCATAGAGGTGGGTACTACCCAGGCAGTAATAACAATGTATGTTGATGGATTAAGCTTCCTAATTGGGGGACATGGACTGGCAGAATGGATTAGGGAACGGGACACATCTATATGCTGTCTCTACTCAAAGGACATGCAGACAAGGACACAAATGGACATTTGCACTCCAATGTTTATAGCAGCATTATTTACAATTACCAAGAGATGGAAACAGCCAAAATGTCCATCAACAGATGGGTGGCTAAACAAACTGCAGTATATAGATACAATGGAATATTATGCAGCTGTAAGACAGCATAAAGTTATGAAGTATGTAACAACATGCATGGACCTTAAGGACATTATGCTGAGTGAGATTAGCCAGAAACAAAAGGACAAATACTGTATGGTCTCACTGATATGAACATCAGTTCATTAGTGAATAAACTTGGAGAATTTCATTGGTAGCAGAGAACATCAGGAGATAGAAATAGGGTGAGATATTGGGTATTTGGAGCTGAAGGGATGCAGATTGTGCAACAGGACTGAATGTAAAAACTCAGAAATGGACAGCACAATACTACCTAACTGTGATACAATTATGTTAAAACACTGAGTGAAGCTGAATGTGAGAATGATAGAGGGAGGAGGGCTGGGGGCACAAATGAAATCAGAAAGAAAGTTAGACGATAAAGATTGAGATGGTATAATCTAGGAGTGCCTAGAGTATATTATGACAGTGACTAAATGTACAAATTTTTAAAATGTTTTTTATCTGTTACTGAGTACTTTATTGTATTAAAATAGAAAAGCCTACATTGATATTTTCCTTTGAAATTCTAATAACAGGTTACCACCTAGTAGAAAACATAGACATAGGAGGGTTTGAATTATAATAAAATTTTCTGAGGATCTTTAAAACTTTTTTGTTTGTTTTAAGAAAAGTATGTTTGTAACCATGGCTTTAACATTTCTACATCTTACTGTTGGTTTATGTACTCTATATGAAAGGTGAATTGTTCCATACTTCCTTTCTTCTTGACAACTTTTAGTCCTTATTTCTAAAGATTTGGGTTAAGGTTTCAGTGCTATCCCTCAGATTTTGGCACCTTTTCTCACTACTGATGTTAAACTGTTAGATAATATAAGATTATAAATTATCTTCTTATTAATGGAAAATTATTTGGCATGACATGGGTTGATCTAACTTTCCCTATTTTTAAAACCACAAAATGTTAAATTTGTTTTAGTACTTTAAAATGTTTTTGCATGAGGAAGAACAAAGGAATGTCATTACTGCAGGGTGCTGAAAATAGATGGTAATTAATAGTTTAAAATTTCAACTTATGTGTGAGACTAAAGCAAAAAATGTTTATTTGGCACAAAATTTATATTTTGACTAGTGCATTTCCTAATATATCTTATGTGGATAGCTTGGCTGAACAACACAAGTACATGGAACCTTGCGTAGGACATGAGATTTTGTTGGTTTGTCCAGAGTGATGCCACGATGAATCCCAGTGATTTGATCAGTGAGCGGAAAAGTATTTGCAAAGTCCCCTTGAGGAAATGGTGAGAAGGGGGAAATTCAACTTCCCCAAGTGGAGAATTCTTGATATTGTCACAGGCAGTGGGGACAACCAAAGCAATAGGCCGAGCCCCCAGTCTTGGGGTTTGTTCATATGAAACTTAACCACACAAAGGATAGGTCAAGCCTACTTAAAATTAGGCCTAAGAGTCACCCCCAAGAGAACCTCTTTTGTTGCTCAGCTGTGGTGTCTCTCTCTCAGCCAACACGACAAGCAAATTCATTGCTCTCCCTGCCTCTACATGGGACATGACTCCCAGGCATGTGGACCTTCATGGTAACATGGGACAGATATCCTAGCATGAGCTGGGACTCAGCATTAAGGGTTTGAGAAAACCTTCTCGACTGAAAGGGGGAAGAGACAAATGAGACAAAATAAAGTGTCAATGGCTGAGAGATTCCGAACAGAGTTGAGAGGTTATCCTGTAGGTTATTCTTATGCATTATATAGATATCACCTTTTTAGTTAAGGTATAATGGAGAGGCTGTAGGGATCTCTGTAGTGCTGTGTTCCAGTAGTCATGTTTCTTGAAGATGATCATATAATGACATAGCTTTTGCAATGTGACTGTGTGATTGTGAAAACCTTGCATCTGATGCTTCTTTTATCTACCTTATGGACAAATAAGTAGAACATATAGATTAAAAACTAAATAAATAATAGGGGGAACAAGTGTTAAAATAAATTTAGTAAATTGAAATGCTAGTGATCAATGAAAGGGTGGGGTAAGGAGTATATAGTATGTTTGAATTTTTTTTTCTGTTTTCTTTTCATTTCTTTTTCTGAATTGATGCAAGTGTTCTAGGAAATGATCATGATAACGAATACACATCTATGTGATAAAAAAGAATGTTCATATTGTATGTTGATTGGTTTTATTAATAAAAATTTTTTAAAAGTTAAAAAAAAAAAATTAAAGCATCCAAATTAAGGCACCAAGAACACATTACCTTCATTATAAGAAAGGCCAGTGAAGTTCAGAATTTCTCTCTCAAATGAGAAGGGAGAAGGTGAACATGGTGACATCTACCAGCTTTCTCTCCAGGCTTTTTATTTCATGAAGTGCCCCTAGGAACCAGACATAGTCGTTCATCTCCAAAGGTCTCTGGTGGAGTGGGCTCTGGCTCTCATCATTTCATGGCTCTAAAAAAGGGACTCTCTCCAAAATGTTTCCCCTTTTAAAGGATTCCTGTAAACCAATTAAGATCCATGTGGAATGGGTGGAGTCACATCTCCTTCTATTCAAAAGTTCAGACCCATGATTGGGTAAGCCATATCTCTATGGAGATAATCTAATCAGGTTTCCAACCTATAGTGCTGGATAGGGATTAAAAGAAATATTACGCTCACAAGATTGGATCAGGATTAAAACATTGCTTTTCTAGGATACATAAATCCTTTCGATGTGGCACAATACCTGGTTTTAATAAGATATAAGTATTTGCACTATGTAACTTTTTCTATTGGAAAAGAAAAACACATTTTTATTTTACTATCTAAATCAAATCCAAGCTCCATTATGAATTCTTAATATTTAAAATATCTTTTTTTTTTTTTTTGGCATGAGTAGGCTCCAGGAATTGAACCTGGGTCTCCGGCATGGTAGGTGGGAAGTCTGCCCCTGAGCCACTGTTACCCACCTTAAATGGACATTCTTAAAGAAAGGTAAGGCTGTTTAAGGGCTGAACTAGTTTAATATACAATTAAGGGCTATTTATTCTGTTATTGTTTTTTTCTCTTTTTCTCCTTTTTAAATCCCCATGCTAAATCCCTGGTTTCTCATGGATTTGATCATAATTTAACATTTAAAAATTAATTTCTGAAACTTCTGTGCTAATATTTAGATTTCAGGAAGGAATCAGACAAAATCAATTACCTCCATTTATTGTTCGAACAGAAGATAAAATAGCTTACTAACTGATAATGTGTTATGAATGTCGCTATGGCACACAATTTGCTGTGATTTTCTTATTAGGCTACAAGTACAGTATTTTTTATGAATGACAACACAGCATTTCTGACTTGTAACATGAAATTCCAGCTCCAGAGAATATACTGTGTGACATAAAAAAGTCTGATTGTAACTGTAAAGTAACAACCTTTCCTCTGAAAAACATGAACGAAATCCATTGGGAAATCAGGGAGATGGGTTTTATCAGGTTTTCTTCCTTTCCTTCTGTGGTTTTGTTTCTCAAGACATACAGGTGGTTCCAAAAGAATCCAGCCCTTATTACAAAATGGCACAGCTATTTTTTCCTTTTCTTTTTCTCTCTCTTTTTCTCATGGTTCCTTTCATTCACGTTCACTATTCCCAGATTGTCATCCACTTGATAGAGAGGCTAGCGCTGGCTGGCCTTGCCAAGTCTGTGTTGAAGCAGAATCATGGGCATCTGCGGCTTGTTCCTGTTTCTGGTAATATTGAGAAGCCCTTCTATTCTCTTCCTCTTGGAGTTTCTTTGCTAGTTCCAAATCACTGATTCCTTCTGGGATTTGTTCCCAATTGATACCTTGGCTCTGCTGTTCTTGTTGTAGAGATAATACCATAAGATAGTCCTGATCTATCTGATCTTTTTGTCCTTTATATAGTTTCAGGATCTGAAGGAGGCTGCAGATGAAATTCTGAGTCACAGAAAATTCCATTACCATCTACATTGTGTAGACTTTCCCAAACAACTTTTTCTTTACTGAGAAATCCCTGGTCTTAAACAACATACTTTTAACTAATGGGTGAAAAAGGAAAGCAGAAGTGAAATTAGGAAATATCTTGAGGTAAATGAAAATGAAAATACAACATACCAAAATTTATGGGATGCAACAAAGGCCTTTCTGAGAAGTAAATTTATAGCAATAAATGCTTATATTAAAAAAGAAGACTGGGGATGAAAGGGTACTTCAATGGTAGAATTCTCGCCTGCCATGTGGTAGTCCTGGGTTCAATTCTCAGACTATGCATTTCCCCAAAAAACAAAAAAGAAGCAAGCAAACAACAACAACAACAACAAAAAATTCAACAAACGGTGCTGCAATAATGGCATGGGAAATGAATGAAATGTGACCCCACCATATAGCATACACACACACACACAGAAAAAAAAAGGAAGAGGACGACTTCAAATAAGAGACTTAACCTTGAAACTGGAAGAAATAGGGAAAAAAGAGAAAACTGAACCCAAAGCAACAAGAAAGAAGGAAATAACAAACATCAGAGGAGAAAAAAATGAAATAGAAAACAAAACAAAAAAACAAAAAACAGAGAGAATAAACAAAACCCAAAGTTGGTTCTTCGAAAAGATGAATAAAATTGACAAACCTTTAGCTAGACTGACAAAGAAAAAGAGAGGGAACAAATAACAAAAAGCAGAAATGAAAAGGGGGACATTACTACCAACCCCATTGAAATAAAAAAGATTTGTAAGAGGATATTCTGAACAACTGCACACCAATAAATTAGATAGCCTAGACTGAAATGGAGAAATTCTTAAAAACATATAAACTACTTCCATTGACTCAGAAAGAAATTGAATGTCTCAACAAAACAATTACTAGTAAGGAGATTAAAACCGAATTTAAAAACCTCCCAACAAAGAAAAGTTCAGGACCAGATGGTTCATAGGTGACTTCTACCAAACATTCCATGAAGACTTAACTCCAATTCTGCACAAAACCTCCAAAAAATTGAAGAGGAAGGAATGCTTCCTAACTCGTTCTACAAGGCCAAGATACACTGAAAACAAAACCAGATAAAGATACCACAGGAAAAGAAAACTACAGACCAATATCTCTCATGAATATAGTTATAAAAATCCTTACAAGATAAGAAAATCAATTAATGCAACATACCACATTAACCAAATGAAGAGGAAAAGACACATGATCATCTCAATTGATACAGAAAAGGCATGTGACAAAATACAGTAACTTTTCTTGCTAAAAACTCTTAGAACACTTGGAATAGAAGGAAACTTCGTCAACATGATAAAGGGCATATATGAAAAGCACACAGCTAAATTCTACTTTATAGTGAAAGACTGAAAACTTTCCCTCTAAGATCAGGAACCTGGCAAGGAGGTCCACTCAGTCACCACTGTATAACATTGTACTGGAAGTTCTTGCCAGAGCAATTAGGAAAGAAAAAGAAAATTTAAAAAGCATCCAAATTGGAAAGGAAGAAGAAAATTTTCCCCATTTCAGATGATATGTTTTTTATACAGGCTATCCTGAAAATCCACAACAAAACTCCTAGAGCTAATAAATGAATTCAGCAAAGTGGTGGGATACAAGATCAACATCCCCAGTCAGTAATGTTTCTAAACACAAGCAATGAACAATCAGAAGAAATCCAAAAAAGAACTCCATTCACAATGGCAACTAAAAGAATAAAATATTAGGAATATATCTAACCAAGGATGTAGAGGTCCTGTACACAGAAAGCTACAAAACATTGCTAAAAGAAATTAAAGAAGACCTAAATAAATGAAAGTAAATTCTATGTTCATGGATTGGAGACTAATATTGTCAGTTCTGCCCAAAGCAATTTATAGATTCATTGTAATCCCGATCAAAATACCAATAACTTTCTTTGCAGAAACAGAAAGGCCCTGAATAGCTAAACCCATCTTGAAAAATAAGAATGAAGTTGGAGGATTCACATTTCCCTATCTTAAAACTTATTACAAAGCCACAGTAACCAAACATTATGGTACTGGACAGATATGAAGAACAATGAATAAGATCTGAGAGCTCAGAAATCAACCCTAACATTTACAGCCAACTGATTTTTGACAGGGTGTCAAAAACCCTCAACTGGTAAAGAACAATCTTCAAAAAAATGATGTTGTGAAAACTGGCTCCCATTAGCATAAGAAAGAAAGAGTACCCCTACCTCACACCATATATAAAAATCAACTCAGAATGGATCAGAGACATAAATTTAAGGGCTAGAACTACCAAACTCCTAGAAGAAAAGATAGGGAAGCATCTCTAGGACCCTGTGTTAGTTAATGGTTTCTTAGACTTTATACTCAGAGCACAAGCAACAATTGAAAAAGTAGACATATGGAACCTCATCAAAATTACAATTTTTGTTCTTAAAAGAACTTTACCATGAAAGTAAAACAACAACCTACACAATGGGAGAAAGTATTTGGAAACCACATATCTGATAAAAGATTACTATCCAGAAATATATAAAGAAATCCTCCAACTCAACAACAAAAAGACAAATAACCTAATTTTAAAAATGGGCTAAGGACTTGAGCAGACATCTCTCCAAAGAAGATACACAAGTGGCTAGAAAGCATATGAAAAGATATTCATCATCATTAGCCAGCAGAGAAATACATATAAAAACCACAGAGATACCATTTCACACTCATTGGAATAGCTGCTATTAAAAAAACAAAAATGGAAAATAATAAATGTTGTAGAGGATGCAGAAAAAGAAGAACACTCATTCATTGCTGGTGGCAATGTAAAATGGTGCAGCCACAGTAGAAGACAGTTTGGCAGGTCCATAGAAAGCTAAGTATAAAATGACCATATGACCTGGCAATTCCACTTTTAGGTATATACCCAAAAGAATTGAAAGCAGGGACTTGAACAGATATTTGCCCACTGATGGTCATAGAGGCATTATTCACAATTTCCAAAAGATGGTAGCAACCCGAGTGTCGATCAACAGATGAAAGCATAAATAAAATGTAGTATACACATACAATAGAATATTATCCAGCCATAAGAAGGAATGAAGTCCTAATGTACATGACAACATGGATGAACCTTGAAGACATCATTTTCGGTGAAATAAGACAGAACCAAAAAACAAATATTTTATGATCTCACTCATTTGCAACACTTAGAACATGGAAACTCCTGGAGTCAGAATCTAGAATATAGGTGCGGTGGTGTTATGGGAATCCTGCATGAGAGTGCTGTAAATCCACAATTTATCTAATTAAAAAAATTAAATTAAAAAAGCTTAGCCTAATAGGCAAAACTCTCAACTGTTGATAGTAAATATAAACAAGAAGGCTCATCTACCCACTATGTAAGTAACATTGTTATTTTGAGTGTGATTATGTATGGAAAAGATTTCCTTCTAAAACTCATGTACTTGTTAGTAAAAAGGAATTAAGTATTCAAATTCTACTTTCCCACTTGTTCTTAGCTATTATGTTGGCTGGGAGATAGTAAGAATCCACTGTTTTTTTTTTTTGCACATGGGCAGGCACCAGGAATTGAACCTGGGTCTCTGGCTTGGCAGGCATGAACTCTGCTTGCTGAGCCACCATGGCCCACCCCAGAATCCACATTTTAATGTGTGGTTAATTCTATCAGAAGTAGAAGCAGGAAGTAAAAGAAGGAAGAAGTCATTCATAGGGTGAGGTTTACTAACATTTGTCCTTCAAACAGCAGCAATCCTATAACTTTGACATGTTTTCTTTTTAGTGCTAAGCACATATAAATGGAAACAACAAGTGTTGGACATCCCCAAAGCCAACTGATTACTGGGCCTAATTCACCCACCTAGTGACTCAAATATTATTCTATACCATGTTGAGAAAGCTGTGGATTTCTTGGGTATTTCTAAGAGAAAATATAAAGTCATTTTCACTTGGCTTTGTAAAAAATCATATGATAATCATCAAGAATAATGAAAGGAAGGTTTTTTAGGGTGAAAAAATAAGGGTTATCATTATATATTTTTGGCTTAATTTTATGTCTCTCACTGTCATGGTCAGGTTCATGTGTCAACTTGGCCAAGTGGTGGTACCTGTTTGTCTGCTTGGGCAAGTGCTGGCCTGCTCTGTTGCAATGAGGACATTTCATGGAATTAAATCATGATCACGTCAGCTGCATCCACAGCTGATTCCATTTGTAATCAGCCAAGGGGAGTGTCTTCTGCAATGAGTGATGCTTAATCTAATCACTGGAAGCCTTTTAAGGAGGATTAAGAAGAGACAGGCTCTCTTCCTTCCTACTTTGGCTGGCGACCCTCTCCTGTGGAGTTCGTCCAGACTCTCCATCGGAATTGTTGTCTTCACAGCCTGCCCTGTGGACTTTGAACTCTGCAACCACAGTCACTTTTATAAATTTTATATTTGCAAGCTTTCCCTGTTGATTCTGTTTCTCAAGAGAATGCTAACCAATACACTCACCTTGGAAAATATCCAAGACTTATTAGAAAACTTAATCTACATTACATTGTTGAAAATAATATTTTCATATCATAGGAAAATAGGTCCTCTTTAAAATTTTTAGATTTATATATGTTACTAGGATTAATTTTAAAAAAGGACTATTCAACAAAGTGAACCCTAATTAATTATTCTATAGATTACAGATTAATTCTAATAATTATCAACTGTAACAAAGTGTGCTGTTTAAAGGATTATGTGCCCTGGAAAAGCCATGCTTTAATCTTGATCCAATCATGTGGAGGCAAGCCTTTCTTTTAATCCCAATTCAGCACTTTAGTTTGGAGATTTGATTAGATTATCCCCATGGAGATGTGGCTTGCCTAATTGTGGGTATTAATTAGAGGGAGATGTGACTCCACCCATTCCACATGGGTCTTGATTAGCTTACTGGAGGAAACATTTTGGAGACAGCCCCTTTTTTAGAGCCATGAAAGTGATGAGAGCCCATGCCCTCAGAGACCTTTGGAGATGAAGAAGGACTACATCCTGGGGGAGGTTCATGAAACAAGAAGCCTGGAGAGAAAGCGAGCAGACATCACCATGCTTGCTATGTGCTTTTTCAGTTGAGAGAGAAACCCTGAATTTCATCAGTCTTTTTTGAGTGAAGGTAACCTCTTGTTGGTGCCTTAATTTGGACATTTCTATAGACTTGCTTTAATTGGGACATTTTCACTACTTTAGAACTGTAAACTTGCAACTTAATAAATTCCCCTTTTTAAAAGCTGTTCTGTTTCTGGTATGTTACATTCTGGTAGCTAGCAAACTAGAACAGATTTTGGTCCCAGAGAAGTGAGGTGCTGCTGCAATTTGCAAATACCAGACATGTTGGAACAGTTTTTTAAATGGATAAGGGGAAGGTTCTGAAAAAGTTGTGAGGAGCTTGATAAGAGTAGGCCTAAAATGCTTTGAAGAGACTGTTGGTAAAAATGTGGACTGTAGGGATGCCTCTGGCGAGCTCTAATCAGAAATGAGGCGTGTATATTGCAATCCAAAAGGTAGGCATTGTGTTTTCAAAAGCAGATTATCTGGCAAAACTGACTAGTAGCTTTGGGTGGAAGGCAGATTTTAAAAGCCATGAGCATGGACATTTAGCAGAAGAGGTTTCTGAATTAAATGTGGAAAGTGTTGTCTGGTTTTTTCTTCCAGCTTATAGTGAAATGCGACAGGAAAGAAATAAGCTAAGAACTGAACTCTTGGATACAAAGAAACTAGAAATTGATGTTCTGGAAAAACCTAAGCTTCCAGGAAGGGAGACCACAGAGAATAGTGCCTCACATGAGAATTTAACCAAATGTGGAATCAGTCAGCCATTTCAGAAAAAGCCAGGACTGGAAATGGAGTTATCCAGGAAATATTTGTGGAAACTCCTGCTGTCTGATGGACATGATCCTTGCTTATTACATAGAAAGCCAACAAGTGTGCTGTGGAACCTGTATAAAGAAAGCCACTGCCAGTCTGGTCTGGGGGGCTCAGAAAAGGGATAAGTGTAGGTAAAATAACTTCAGAGGCAGAACTATGGGAGCTAAAGTCTAAAGTCAAGAAACCTCTGGCTAGGAAAGGGAACTCACCAAGCAGTTGGAGAGGGTGAGTTTGCCCCAAAGAAAGAGGATGGGCCTTCCACTTCGTTGCAGTGGAACAATGGTTCTGCCTCAGGCCTTGTAGAGTATGGAACATGTTCCTAGGCAGAGAGCCTGGGATTAGAACTGATGTTTGGAGAGGGTGGAAGTGAGGAAAAGGTAGTTTCTCCAATGTCTCCTAAGCTTGCATTCAGAGAGAGGCGAGCCACTGAGTAGGCCCTTGGAAAAGGTGGGTTTGACACTTTCTAAAGCCTTGAAGATAAATGACTTTCAGACTTTGAAATCTAATGGAGTTTGCCCTACAGGTTTTCGAAACTGCTTAGGTCCAGTGGCCTCTGTTTTTCCTTATGTAAATGGGAATATGTATCCTTTGACAGTCCCTCCTTTGTATGTTGGCAGCAAATAACTTATTCTAAGTTTTACAGGTCCAGATCCAGAGAACAATTTCAACTTAGGATAGGCCATGCCTGTAACTAACTTTGAGACTTTGTGCTGGTTTAACCTGGTATTGTATTTCTATTGTTATTGAAATGGTTTAAGGATTTCTGATATTGTGATGGAATGAATGTTTTTTGTATAAGGGAAAAAAATATCTTTTTTAGGGTCCAGAGGGTGGAATGTGCTTGTTTGAAAGGATTATGTACCCTAGAAAAGCCATTTTTAATCCTGATCCAATTTTGTGGGAGCAACATTTTCTTTTAATCCCTATTCAATAATGTAGGTTGGAGACTGGGATTAGATTATCTCCATGGAGATGTGACTTACCCAATTGTGCGTATTAATTAGAGGGAGATGTGACTTCACCCATTCCAAGTAGGTCTTGATTAGTTTACTGGAATCCTTTAAAAGAGGAAGCATTTTGAAGAAAGCTTCAGAATGAAGAGAGCTGTGAGGAAAGCCAGTGCAGCCAGAGACCTTTGGAGATAAAGAAGGAAAATGCCCCTGGGGGAAGTTTCATGAAACAAGAAGTTGGGACAGAAAGCTAACAGATGCTGCCATGTTTGCCTTGTGCCTTTCCAGTTGAGAGAGAAATACTCAAGGTCTACAGCCTTCTTAAACCAAAATATCTTTCCCTGGATGCCTTAGATTGGACATTTCTATAGCCTTGCTTTAGTTGTGACATTTTCAGGGTGTTAGAACTGTGGACTTGTAACTTAATAAATTACCCCTTTTAAAAGCCGTTCTGTTAATTCTTGATATTCTCACAAGCAGTGGGAACAACCAAAGCAATAGGCTGGGCCCCCAAACTTGGGGTTTGTTCATATGAAACTTAACCCCACAAAGGATAGTCTAAGCCTATGTAAAATTAGGCCTACGAGAACTTCTTTTGTTACTCAGATGTGACCTCTCTCTCTCAGCTAACATGACAAGCAAACTCAGTGCCCTCCCCCTCTCTACGTGGGACATGACTCCCAGGGGTGTGGACCTTCCTGATAATGTGGGACAGAAATCCCAGAACGAGCTGGGACTCAGCATCAAGGGATTGAGAAAGCCTTGATCAAAAGGGGGAAGAGAGAAATGAGACAGAATAAAGTGTCAATGGCTAAGAAATTCCAAATAGAGTTGAGAGGTTATCCTGGAGGTTATTCTTATGCACTATATAGATATCACCATTTTAGTTAAGGTATAATGGAGAGGCTGGAGGGAAATGCCTGAAAATGTAGAGCTGTGTTCTAATAGCCATGTTTCTTGAAGATGATTTTGTAATGATATAGCTTTCACGATGTGACTGTTCTAGTTTGCTAGCTGCCAGAATGCAATATACCAGAAACAGAATGACTTTTTAAAAGGGGAATTTAATAAGTTGCTAGTTTACAGTTCTAAGGCTGAGAAAATGTCCCAATTAAAACAAGTCTGTAGAAATGTCCAATCAAAGGCATCTATCCAGGGAAAGATACCTTGGTTCAAGAAGGCCGATGAAGTTCAGGGTTTCTCTCCCAAGTGAGAAGGCACATGGTGAACACAGTCACAATTTCTTCCCTGGCTGGAAGGGCACATGGCGAACATGGTGTCATCTGCTAGCTTTCTCTCCTGGCTTCCTGTTTCATGCAGCTCCCCAGGAGGTGTTTTCCTTCTTCATCTTCAAAGGCCGCTGGCTGGTAGACTCTCTGCTTTTTGTGGCTATGACGTTCTGCTCTGTCAGAATCTCCTTCTTTCTCCAAACTGTTTCCTTTTGTAGGACTCCAGAAACTTATCAAGACCCACCCAAATGGGTGGAGACATGTTGTCACCTAATCCTGCTTAACAACCACTCTTGATTAAGTCACATCTCCAGGGAGATGATCTGATTACAGTTTCAAACATACAGTATTGAGTAGGGATTATTCTGCCTTTATGAAATGGGATTTAAATTAAAATATGGCTTTTCTAGGGGACTTACATCCTTTCAAACCAGCACAGTGACTGTGTGACTGTGAAAACCTTATATCTGACAGCCAACCCAATTACAAAATGGGAAAAAGACTTAAACAGACACCTACCAGAAGAAGAAATACGGATGGCCAAGAGGCACATGAAGAGATGCTCAATGTCCCTGGCCATTAGAGAAATGCAAATCAAAACCACAATGAGATATCATCTCACACCCACCAGAATGGCCATTATCAACAAAACAGAAAATGACAAGTGCTGGAGAGGATGCGGAGAAAGAGGCACACTTATCCACTGTTGGTGGGAATGTCAAAGGGTGCAACCACTGTGGAAGGCAGTTTGGCGGTTCCTCAAAAAGCTGAATATAGAATTGCCATACGACCCAGCAATACCATTGCTAGGTATCTACTCAAAGGACTTAAGGGCAAAGACACAAACGGACATTTGCACACCAATGTTTATAGCAGCGTTATTTACAATTGCAAAGAGATGGAAACAGCCAAAATGTCCATCAACAGAAGAGTGGCTAAACAAACTGTGGTATATACATACGATGGAATATTATGCAGCTTTAAGACAAGATAAACTTATGAACCATGTAATAACATGGATGGACCTAGAGAATATTATGCTGAGTGAATCCAGCCAAAAACTAAAGGACAAATACTGTATGGTCCCACTGATGTGAACGGACATTCGAGAATAAACTTGAAATATGTCATTGGTAACAGAGTTCAGCAGGAGTTAGAAACATGGTAAGACAATGGGTAATTGAAGCTGAAGGTATACAGACTGTGCAACAGGACTAGATACAAAAACTCAAAAATGGACAGCACAATAATACCTAATTGTAAAGTAATCATGTTAAAATACTGAATGAAGCTGCATCTGAGCTATAGGGTTTTTTTTGTTTTTGTTTGCTTGTTGGTTTGTTTGTTGTTGTTGTTTTTTACTATTACTACTACTTTTATTTCTTTTCTTTATATTAACATTTTATATCTTTTTCTGTTGTGTTGCTAGTTCCTCTAAACCGATGCAAATGTACTAAGAAACAATGATCATGCATCTATGTGATGATGTTAAGAATTACTGAGTGCATATGTAGAATGGTATGATTTCTAAATGTTGTGTTAATTTCTTTTTTTTTTCTTTCCGTTAATAAAAAAATTAAAAAAAAAGAAAACCTTATATCTGATGCTCCTTTTATCTACCTTATCAACAGACAAGTAAAAGATATGGATTAAAAATAAATAATAGGGGGAACAATTGTTAAAATAAATTTAGTAGATTGAAATGCTAATGATCAATGAAAGGAAGGGACAAGGGGTAAGGTATGTATGAATTTTTTTGTTTCTTTTTATTTCTTTTTCTGAATTGATGCAAATGTTCTAAGAAATGATCATGATGATGAATATACAACTATGTGATGATATTGTGAGTTACTGATTATATATCAAGAATGGAATGATTGTATGGTAAGAATGTTTATCTTTATATGTTGTTATGTTTGGTTAATTAATTAATAAAAAAGCTGTTCTTTTTCTGGTAAATTGCATTCTGGAAGTTGGCAAACTAGGACACAAACGTACCACACTAATGCAAAGTGCTAATAATAATAATAGGTATGTGAGGGGGGTATATGGGAACTCTGATTTTTATGTAAACTTATAATTGCTCTAATAAAAATAAATTAATTAAAAAATATATCTCCCCTTTCCCCAGAGTAACTGTGAATTGTGACTCTGGGTTGACAGAGAAGTAAATGTGACAAAAATATTAATGTTGGATCCTTAGTATTTTAAATGCATTAAGGGATAAAAATTAGTGAATTTCCAGAGATAATGCTGCCTGGGGTTTGTTATATTGGGAGGGTATGTGGTGAGAACATGTCAAATTGTCCTACTATAAAGAGTTCCTCTATATCACTAAAAAGAACTTAAAAAACAAAAGCAACGAAATAAACAAAAACCTATCAGTGCAACAGAAAAATGTGCAAAGGATATAAACAGACAGTTTGAGAAAAGAGTCTTAAACATATAAAAAGAAACTCGATTTCCCTCAAAATAAGAAACAAAAATTAAAACTACACTGAGATATCACTTTTCACTTAATTAGTTTGGTAAATATGCAGAGGTTGGTAATGTACTGATTTGATTTGCTAATGCTGCCAGAAAACAATATACCAGAAATGGATTGGCTTTTACAAAGGGGATTTATTAGGTTACAAATTTGCAGTTTTAAGGTGGTGAAAATGCCCAAACTAGGGCATCCAGATAAAGATAACCTTCACTCTGAAGAAAAGGCCAATGTCATCTGGGATTTCTCTGTCACATGCGAAGTCACATGATGACATCTGCTTTCCTTCTTTCCTGGTTTCTGGTTTCACATGGCTCTGATTCCAGGGGCCTTCTCTGCAAGTGACTATGGGTCCTCACTTAGCTTCTCTGGGACAATCTTAACTTAGCATCTCCAAACAACTGTCACTTGGTTCTATCTCTCTGTTCTGTGTTGGCTCTGAGTTCTTTCTCTCTCCACAAGTTCCTTTAAGGACTCCAGTAAACTAATTAAGAACCACCTTGAATGGGTGGGGTCACAAATCTATCTAGTAAAAGATTCCACCCACAACTGGGTGGGTCACATCTCCATGGAAACAACCTAATCAAAAAATTCCACCCAAACAATAGGTCTATCCCCATAAGATTGGATTTGGATTAAAAGAAGGTGGCTTTTTGAGTACATAACAGTTTCAAACCAGCACATACACTGTGCTGGGGAGGGTATGGGTAACCTGGCATTCTTATCCATTGCTGATGGGAGTATAATATAGTAATTTGGTAAAATCTATCAAAATCACAAAATATAGGTACCCTTTTAAGTTAAACATGGAGATGGGCCACCCTGATTTCCCTTCAAAGATCTTTGTTTTCCCAGTTGCTGGGAGTTGTTAGTAGACAGCCTTCAACTGTCAGCCCCTTTAGGTTTTGCCTCAGCTGCAAATCTGCCTCAACCAAGAACACACCACTCTGGGGCAGCCCATACCCGAAGACTTATGGACAAGGGAATTATCATGACCTGCCCATTCTCACCAATGGCCCCGCAGCTTTTCTAGGTTAGCTGAGGCTGCATGGTGCACTGCTCTTGATCTTCCTTCTCCCACTGCCTAATCTTGCATCTACCTTTTCCCTTCCACAAATGTTGAGCCCAAGGGCACTCCTTAAGAAAACATTCTGAGTTATACATTTCTGTTTCAGCACTTGTTTCCCAGAAAACACAATCTGTGGAACTTTTGTCCCCACAACATCACTTATGGGAATTTATCCCAGATTATTCACAAATAGATAAAATGATGTATATTCAAGTTTATTTGCTGCAGATTATCTGTAAGAGTAAAAACTGGAGACAACCTAAATGTCTGATTAAATAAAGTAACTGATTAAAGGCATAACTGTTTAACAGAATACCATGTAGGTATATAAAACTGAGGAAGCCCCTTACATAATGATATGAACACATCTCCAAAGTATATGTGTGTGTGTCTGCATGTGCAAGAAGGATGCACAAAAACTAATGTCATTTGGGTACCTCAGGGACAAAGGTGGAAGGGAGACTTCTCATTATATAAATCTTTGTACTTTCTGAATTTTAAACCATGTGGATATGTAACCAAATTATTAGAAAAAAATTTACTAGTTGAATTATTTGACTTTTAAAACTATATCTTAAAACTACATGTGCATATCTGTGATAAAATAAAAATTAAATTTAAAAAGGACTAATCAATTAATTTTAGAGGAACCTTTAGATGATGCTTATAGAAGATGAAAAACTAATTACCTGCAATAATTTAAAGAAACTGAAACGATACAAACATTACTTTTTCTCCTCTTTTAATCTTGACCCATCTGAATAATTGACTCAATTAGTAAGTTTCTAAAAATTTAGAATCAAAATTTAGAATCAAATATGAAAAGTTCCTGCAACTGGGATTAGGAAATATCTACTTTTCTTCTTAACGGCAATATAAACTCAGCTAAAATGATTAAAAATAACTATCACCTGACTCTAACAATGATAGTGGAAATAACATGACTAAAAACAATTAAAAGATTAATGATGAATGTTCTAACCCATTTTGGAAGGAAATATATATCGGGGACTCTTCTTTTTCTTTATTTATAAATACAATTTCAAACTTGCAGAAAAGTTACAAGATTAGTACAAAGAACTCCTGAATATAATTTATTCAGATTTACCAATTATTAGCATTTTGCTGCTTTGCTTAATATTTCTTTCTCTCTTTTTTGATATTCAGTTTTTTTGAACTTTTTTAGAGTTAGGTTGCTTACATCATGTCCCTTTACCTCTTCGTATTTCAGTGTGTATTTCCTAAGGAAAAAAAACATTCCTTTACCTAACCACCACACAGTTATTAAATGTAGATGATACTTTTATCTAATCTATTGTCCATATTCAAATTTTGTCAGTTGATCTAATAAATTATTTACAGCATTTCCTCACTCCAATATCAAATCATGTAGTGACTTCAGTTGTCAAATCTCCTTAGTTCCTTTTAATATGAAAGTTTCTCAGCTTGTTTTTTTTTTTTTTTGCCCTTCATGTCAGTTATTTCATAGTGTGTTCCTTATTATGGGTTTGTTGCTATTTCCTTAAGATTAGATTCAAGAGATTGTTGTGTCCTTCGCAGGGTATCAAATGTGGAGGCACATAGTCACATCATCACTAGATCAAAATGCTGACTCATTTCTCCACGGTGTAGCTTCATTTTCCTCTTGCGACTAATACACAGTCTGTGGAGAGGTACTTTTGAGAACATGAAAATATCCTGATTCTCATCAAACTTTCCCTCCTAGATTTAGCATTCACTAATGATGCTCGCCAAACCAATCTTTACAATGAAAGATGCAAAATGGTGCTTTCTCTAACTTCATCACTCTCTCCATATTTCTCAGTGAACATTATACTCTAAGGAACAACCTTCCCTTTCCTTCCATTTAACCACCCAATTTTCTATCCAACATTTATATATCTATCTATGTCTATCTATCTATATCTATCTGTTATGGTCTTCATCATCACTATCATCATCTATTTATCATTGGAATAGACTAATTTTACTCTATGGGTAATAATTTATAACTATTCTTACTTATTTTGAAACCCTATCCCAGATTTGGTCAGGGAGAGGTCCTTCAAGGTGGCTCCTTTTGAAATGCCCCTATTTTTTTTCTAAGCATATCTTTACATTCTGGCACAAGATATTTCAGGTCATCTTGTACGTTCCTGCCCCAGCGCTAAGTTCCGCCATTTATCTAAGAATTTTTGGTTCTATAAATCAAGATCTGAACAGGTTTTGTTTATTTTTGTAGCTAGTTTCAATCATAAAATAAGGAAGAATATATTTCAATTTTCTAAAATCATGATATTCACAGCTGATTTAACCATTTCCTTTTTTTCCCCCTTGTGGTAAGATAATGGAAAGAAAGCTTTAAGCTTTTTTTTTTTTTAATTCTTCTATTATACTTGAATATAATTAATTCTGGCCACAATCATTAGGAAAGAACACTCACTGCAACAGCAAGTATAGATCATAAGCCTCTAGATATTGAGAGACTAAATGTACAAATGGAGAGGGTGGTGTGATGGTGGCTCAGTGGCAGAATTCTCGCCTGCCATGCTGGAGACCCGGGTTTGATTCCTGCTGCCTGCCCATGGGGAAAAAAAAAAGTACAAATGGAGAATGACCAGGAAACTTTCACGCACTATCAGTGACAACCAGGCCGAACTTTCTGACCTACTACCTGCAATAATCAGTCCAGGAAGCAGGCCACTACTATCTACAGGAACCATCCCAGGAAGTCAAACCACAATTGCTGTAATTATATATCCAAAATAGTGAGGACTTGATCAATTACTGACAGCTTCCCTAATTTTTGCCTCTGCTTTCCTAAGGAAAAAAAGCCAGTAAAAGCCAAATATGTTTCCCTAACCAATCACATTCGATGCCCTGCTTCTAGTTCACCCTCCTCCAGCTTCCCCATACCAGAAGCCTCCAATCAGGGCATACTTGAAGTTTTCCCTTTTGTCCATCCAAAGCTTTCCAACTCCTCTACTTGTCTTTGAGTCTGCCAAATATAAGTGATGGTGGCTGACTCTTTTACTATAGCAGGCTCTCAATAAACAACTTTTGTTTGTTCTCGTTTGGGTATTCTTTATTTTCAGAATAGCTATTTGAGCATAATATATCCTGAGAAGAAATATGTGATAGAAGAATACATAGGTTTTGAAATATTATAAAGTAATATATGGACTTCTGGAGATAAGTATAATGAAACACAGGCCATCTCATTGAGTTCGTTTTAATGAAACTGAATCAAAGTTCTATAGAATGATACTTTTCACAGTCAGATGTTAGTTGAAAAAGATGTTTTGCTTTTCACAGCGGGTGTTATATGTTGGACACTGCTGAGGCTATTCCTCACATTACTATTTTTAGATGATAAAGGCAGATGAACTACAAATACACTTGAAATAAGCCCATTTCTATTTTAGCTGAATGAAACTAAATATGTACACTGTCTCTTGATAACACAGCACTTACAACAGTAATATACTCTTGAAATACTGAGGAAAAGTAAATAAAGGGACCACACTTTATGCATTATAGTCCTTGGAGCAAAGACGAAATCCATTTCTTTGTCGCATATAATTAGTACTCTCAAGCACATCTGTGCATGGGAATCACCTGAGATACCTTTTCAAAATCCAAATTCCGGGCAGGCAGTGGTGGCACAGTGGCAGAGTTCTTGCTGGGTTTGATTTCTGATACCTGCCCATGCAAAAAAAAAAGAAAAGAAAAAAAAAATCCGAATTCCAGAGCTCTGCTCCACTGAAATAGCTTATCTTATGATCCAAAAATCTGTATTTTTTAAATCTCTCTTGAAAATTCTGAGACATTTCATGATCACATTGTTTCAGAACTATTGAAAATGGCAGACCAAACATACATGTTGCTCAGGGCAGGAACTGTAAGTTATAAATTTTTAGTAGCCAGCACTTGCTATGAACTTGAATGTTGTAGGCATTCAATACATGCCTGTGAAAGGAATTTATATTCCAAATGTTACTGGTCACCAGGAGAGACTTAATGTTAACTTGTGCAGGGGATATAAACTCCCTGTTAATCATATTATACAGTCACGTGCCAGGGAGCCAATTTGTATAGGAGCCTGAAAGACTATACTGGATATGTAGACCAATTTCTAATATAGAATATAGCTGTGCTTGGTTATGACTCTTAATTCTGTTAATTTACTGTATCCTTGAAAAGTGAGGAAACCAATCTCACGTTTATAAGATTGGTCTAGTCTGTAATCTTCTCTGTTTTGTTCCTCTTTCCACTTAATGTTCTACTTGTGTGCCAAAATGGTTAGATAAAAAATACAATAGTAGTAATATTTGTATGATTTAAAATAGTGGTTCTTAAAGTATGGTCCAAGAACTCCTTCCTTGGGGTTCCATGAAACCTTTTCAGATGAGCCACAATGTTAACATTATTCTCCTAATAATGATAATCCATTATTTGCCTTTATCACTCTCATTCTTTTTTAATAGATATATTTTATTTACCTGTAAAATTATACATCAACTAGCCAAACTGCTGTATTACTATGATGCAAAAACAAAACTTTTATCTACAAGTATAGTAATGAACAAATTAGAGGTAGTGTAGAGAAATCAATGAAGCAGGGTCATGATAGCTTAGCCCTTCCATCTGAACAATTCAGTGAGGCCTCCCAAATCCCATGAGTACTCCAGCACACATCTTTATATTTTTCTTCCTATTCTTGAGGCTATATCCTAAAGATATACAAACTATTATATTCTATTTCTCTATAGTCAGACAGCTCATCTTTGATGTTGTCCAGAACAGCCAAGGCAATCTGGACTGTTACTGAGTTTTTGAAACCTCTGATTAGACTCAAAACACCTACAAGCATAACACCTTCCCCAATTACCCAAGGAAAACCAGGATAAAGTCAGATACACAGCTCTCAAGTCAGTTCTGGAAGGAAAAATGTAATGCAGCCTGTGCCAAAATTGAGATTGTATCATATACCCACCTTCACCCTTATCTTCAAACATCTTCAGGCTGGACATTAATGGAGTGATTTGGGAACAAATCCATGTTGTGTGGGGTATTGAAATATTTAAGTTTGCTGTATTGCGTTGTGGCTTTCCCCAGCACTCCCCAACGTGGCCTCCAAATCACTGGTGGGAGAATTTTGCTGGAATTGGATCTGGGGCTGCAGTGATTCCGCTCCGCTGTTCTGGAACTGATTGTTCCAGGCCTGGTTGTTTCAGGCTTGGTTATTATTCCAGGCTTGGGCGTACCACATCTGGCTGTTCCAGGAATGGTTGCTCCAAGACTGGCTGTTCCAGGAATAATAAGGCTGTTCCAAACAAACAAAAGTCAGTTTGTTCCAGGTCTGGTTTCTTCCACACTGGAAAGCTACCAGAAGTGTTTGCCAAGCACCCCTGGGGACAGGAAGAGTAGAATTCCAGATATTCTGTAGGTGCTGTGCCCTTCTGCGCCAAACTGCTGCCATTCTTTGACCAGTTGGTGTTTTTCTGCCACCTTTTACATTTCATTCTCTGGTTCTGAAACCAGGTCTTAACCTGTTTGTAGCTGAGGTCTAGAATGTTGAAAAGTTCTTGCATCTGCTGGAGGCTGAGGTATTTCTGTCTTTGAAATCTATCATTGAGTATACATAGCTGAGCCTGAGAGAACACGGTTCTGATCTTCTGTTACTTGACCTGGCCCTCATCTTCCTTCTTCCCTGGACTCTTCTCCTCAGAAGCAGGTAGTTCGACTCTGGGACTGGTGGAAGAGTCAGGGCTATCTTGAATAAGCAGAAGGAAGGAGGAGGAGATATGGTCTCTGACTGGTGCACCTTAGCAGATGACATTTGTAAGGATGCATAATTCTCTTCAGCCTCATAAATCTCAGGCATTGGTGAAGACTTGCTAGAATTGTCTGTTTCGGGGCAAGGAAAGCTTTGGGGAGAAGCTAGACCAATAGTCAAGGAGCCCAATGCAGCAGGAGTTCTCTCGTTCTTTCTTGAATGTACATATTTAATATGTTGTGATAGCATACTACATATAGTCTATAATAGACATGAAAATCTATTATAGAAAAGATACGAAAATCAGCTACCTTCTATTGCCAGACATTAAATAATTTTCAAGAACACAAAACCATGCTGCACTTTGAAATAGCTATTTTTCATAAAAATGACATTTGTGTCAATGTGCAATGGGTTTATTATTGTTAATTTTGAATGATTAAACATTTAAAAGTTTTCAGTTTAAATTCTGAATACACCAAATATTGATACATAAAACCCAAAATAAATAAAAGTTCTTTGGAGCCCTTAATAATTTTTTTAATTGCATATTATTTATTGACTAAAGAATCCTGTTTTGGCAGTTTAACAAACTTGTTTGTGCTCAAACTATAGCAGGTTGCTGGGTCACATTAAACCTAATGCTCTAATACTGACAGAGGTCTGGCTTACAAATATGCTTTTCTTGTTTGCTTTGTTTTGTTACTAACTGTTCATTTTATTTGATATTCTATTATTAATGGTAAGGTCTGTGATTATATTCATTTGTAAATTGCTTGATGGTAAAATAAATAATGAAGAAATATTTAACAAGGGATGTATTTAACAAAAAAACAATAGTGAATGGAAAGAATGTATGGATGGAAAAGAGATTCTAAGGTCATGGTGAGATGAATGCAGCACTTCCCCTTCATTCCTTCCTTCCTTCCCTCCTTCCCTCCCTCCCTCCCTTCTTCCTTCCCTCCTCTCTCTCTCTCTTTTTTTTAAACAGTTTTAGTCACACACCATACAATCCATCCTAAGCGTACAATCAATGGCTCTTAATATAATCACATAGTTATGCATTCACCACCACTGTCAATATGAGAATATTCTCATTTCTTCCCCCCAAAAAACCCTTACCCTTTACATCCTCCTATTATTGACATTTACTTTTGGTATAGTGCCTTTGTTATAATTAATAAAAGAATATGACAATGTTACTGTTAAATATAGACTTCAGTTTGCATTGTTTTTTTCCCTATATACCACTCTATTATTAACAATTTGTAATAGTGACATACCTTTGTTTTTACTTAGTTCATGTAAGAACTTTCTTATATTTGTGCAATTAACCATCATTCTAGGTTTTCCTAAGTTTCACAGTCCCAATTTTTATCCTCTAGCTTTCCTTCTGGTGATATATGTGATCCTAGCTTCCTCTTTCAACCATATTCAAATTCAAGCTTTTTTAATTACACATACAGTACTGTGCTACCATCACGCAGTATGTGCTATTTCCAAACATTTACAATCAACCTATTTATTAGTACTCCTAAAGCATCAATTGCCCAATCTCTGCCCTCTTTCTATCTCCTGATAACCTGTGTTCTCAAATTTAACTCTCAGAGTTTGCTCCCTTAATAATTTTTAAGAGTGTAAAGGGGTCCTGAGACCAGTTTGAGAACTGATGATTTATAAAATGTTTTTACGTGTTATTTAATAATTTGAATTATTGCTGTTTATTATTATATAGACAAATATTGCCTGAAATTAGGATTGAATTTCATCAATTCTTAAAAATTGGATTTTTGACCTAATTTGCTTTTTTGTTTTGAGAAACAGGTGACTTACCTACTATGTGAGGTTTTTTTAAGCCTCCAAAGTGTTCCATCGAAATCCATAACTTGAAATTCCCATCATCAGGGTGATGCTGCCTGGGAAGAACAACCTGTTAAGTGTCTATTAACACACAGAAGTTAGGTAATGTAATTTTTCATTCTTACACTGTTCTTATGTTAGCTGGGAGAATCCCCTGAGGAGAAATGGAGATAATAGTTGATTTCGTTTATTTCACAGTTTAACCCAGTACTAGTTTTGCCTGCCTTCTTCAGCTTCCATGCTGTAACCTTTTTTTTTTTCTAGTTTTACTAAGTAAATCCTTGAAGAAAATTTTATTTTAAAGTTCCCTGGCATGGTAATTTCATCCCATTTCCATAAGAGAAGAGAGGTTCCTTTCCATCCCACTTCTGATAGCAACGTCTGGGGAGGGGGGGGACTGTTATGAGGAGTTTAGAGACTCAACTCTCCAGTATTACTTTACAAATAAAGCGCTTGAAAAACACATATGGTAGAGGAAGTGGAGAGGAGAAAATTGGGAAATTTTACCAGAGGAAGCCTAAATTAACATAGACGCAGTTCTAACGAAACAGTTACCAAATGACTGTTCAGTGTTGTTTTCACTAATAAGGCTGTTAAAAGACTCATACCAGAAAGGGGACACCACAGGAAAAGCGAAGGACTTCTGGAAACTCTCACCTTCCCGCCGAACAGCCATGGGGGCGGAGCCTTGGAGGGGACGGGGCGAGGTAACTCCCCGCCCCTCCCGGCTCCCGTTTCTCAGTGCCCCTCCCACATGCTTTTCGCCACGATCCCGACAGGCTCAGCGACTAGGAGAGTCACGTGAGGGTGGGCGGTGGCGGTCGAGGCTTATCCCTGCAGTTGCTTACTCTCTGTGGTTATCAGAGCGGGGATCCTCTCAGTAGGAACCTACTGGATCTCGATCGCGGACGGGTGAGTCTTGGAGTCTGAAGGGTGGGAGGAGACAGCCGTTTAGGGAAAGAGAGAGAATGGGGAAACAGCTTCGGAGACCTCAGCTCCGGGGCCAGCTGTTTGTCCGTGATCCGGCGATTTCTCAGGTCCCGCGGGATGGCCGTCTCTCCTTAATGCGCGCAGCTCGGGAGTTGAGAAGAGTCCTCAGTCTTATCTGCTTTGCGTCCTCCACTTTTCTTCACCTCATCCTGCCTCTTCTCTGTGTCCAGGGAGAACTGCTCTCAGTGCCGAGTTCTCATCAGCAGGGTTCACTAAACGCCTACATCGGTCTGCTCACGGGTGACCAGCAGACAGGGGCATCCCTGACTCGGTCCCCCTAGGACTCGGTTGTTGGGGACTCTTTCCCCACAGAGGGGAAGGATGGGGTTGGAAGTGAGTGGGAGAGTTTACAGTTGGAGCTCTGATGGGGAGGAATATTAATCACTGAAACGAAAAGAGAAGTGGAAAATCAGTTAGGACCCGAAGGAACGATACTGAGGGCCGGCTTCTCGGACTGTTCAGGTTTTATCCTTACTAGCGCCTGCCGGTTCTCGTATTCCTTCCATCAAGTTTCCTTCTCACCATCTCATCCTGACCCACCATACGATGTTTTGAGAATAAATCAGGTTTATTGACTCATGTGAACGTTGGCAGAAAAGTTTAAAATGGGCTGTTCAAGTCGCCATCTCTGTAATCTTATGGCATGTGGTGTTTACCATATGCCATAAGATTGCCTAAAAAAATAATGTCGGTGTTAGTAAATGTAAGTACAATAAAGTGTTACAGCTATCGGACTAAATGTTTTATTCTTTCTGTGATGCCTGGAAAGACCCACTTTCTTTCTGTTCTTTTATGAATAGATGTTTCTGTTACACTCTGTTGGGTAGCTTCTTTATATTAAAATTGTGTGGAAGTGATCTAGCAGTATAAGAAGAGTTTGCAAATAAGGTGAAACAAGTTTGGTGTTGATAGCTGTAAGAGAGTTCAGGTTTCACTGAGCCATATGATAGATTAATAAAATGTCAGCATCTTGAGATATAGGTGTTTGTCAGGATGACCAATCCGCTCTTTCCGGTATGGATAAGGACAAGTAATGAGCTTGTTGAGTATTGCCTGAACCTAAAAACGTTTTAGAACCAACTGCCACTTCTCTGTGAGAAGGTAGCTTGGCCCTTACTCTTTGTCTCCCCCATTGCCCCCATAGGTCCCGGACCATATCTTCTACTTGAGGACATCACTTTGGCCACCTAATTATATCCAGAAAGTGTCATGGACTCTTTCAAATGTCTTTTCTGAATGTCATAAAACAAAGTAACATTAACAAAAAGCAAATACTAAGGAATGTGTTGTGTACTTGAAGGGAAAGGGGAAGAGTGATAGAAACTAATAAAGCAAGAGAACAGAAGCATGTGTTTCTGTGTTCCTTGATACTCTTTTGAGCATATACTACTTTCAGTAGACTATTGCCATCTCCAAGGGGTGCATCCTGAGACTGAATTTCCCAAATTTGAGAAAAGACAAAGTTTTGTAATTTCTTCCATAATAAAGTGTTATGTCAAATAATTGTAACTGAAAAATGTAGTTGACCTCTTCAGATCTTATATTATTCAGAACTATGGGACTAAAATAACTGATAAAGTTATTAACAAAATTTTTCCACTTTTAATCTTTAAAGTTGATTTTACCTCTTGAGCATTTTTACAGTAGCTGCAGCACTTGCCTGAACATTTACCTTTTTAAATTTCTGTATAGAGTAGAATTGTTTAATGTGTTCCTTTTTTGATGAGAACCAATTTTGAAAAAGGTTTACTCATAACTGTATTCCCTGCCCAAATGAAAATAGCTTTATTTTGTGTACCAAGGGGAAAAGTTCATTCTTTTAAGATAGATACTCTGTTTGCTCTGATAAATTATGGGAATATCATTAATTCTTTTAAGACATTAAATATTAATATCTGAGCATGTTTGAGAAGAAAAAGCGTAGTGTTTTAAAATGTTTTATTTTTTCTTTTGTAAAAGTAGTATTGCTTATTTTTGAAAAATGGAAACAGAAAATATAATATTGAAAATTGAAATCCAAATTTCTCTTTTCCTCTACCACCAGACAACCACTGGTTCCTCTGGCATATTTGGGAATCAGGTGGAAGATTAGTTAAGACTCTGTATTCGGACTCTCTGGGAAAGATGGCACTAATAGCATTAGGCTTTCTACTATCCCAGAAAACTAGTGTATGGGAGTCTTATTTATCCTGTTTTGGTTTATTGCCCATCTTATAAGGCATCTGTGGCCAGGGAGATGGAATAATTTGTTTAGCCACACTTGGATCTTGTACCCATCCTGGACTAGGGACTAAGGGATACAGTTTCAAACCACATGGATATAAGGGTGGGTGACATGTATGTCTAAAGAAAGATTTAGGTGTTATTTTCCAGAGAAGGAAGAATGGTTGCTGAACTGGTAACAACAACAGCTGTATACTAAAATAATTTTACATCTTTTTCTAACTGTCCTATAAATATGTGGGTATGATAAGGTAGAAAGTCATACTTTCAAATTTACAAGACAGTTACAAAAATAATACAAAATCCATTCAGAGAATTCCAGCATACTCCTACACCCCGATATTCAGATTCGCCAATTTTTAAAAAACATTTTTTACTTTATAATAAAGCATATATACAAAGCAAAGAAAGAAAAAAGCAATAGTTGTCAAAGCACTGTTCATCAAGTAGTTATAGGACAGATCCCAGAGTTTGTCATGGGCTACTATACCATCATCTCAGATTTTCCCTTCTAGATGCTGCCGAATATAGAAGGCTAGAAGAAATAAATATTTTTTGTGTGTGATCAGAATCAACTTTTTGTGAAAAATAACATATGTACAGAAAAGAAATAAATTTCAAAACACAGCACAACAATTAGTTATAGAACAGATTTCAGAGTTTGGTATGGGTTATAATTCCACAATTTTGGGGTTTTACTTCTAGCTGCCCTAAGATACTGGAGACTAAAAGATATCAATTTAGTGATTCAGCAGTCATATTCGTTTGTTAAACTCTACCTTCTCTGTATAACTCCACCATTACCTTTGATCTTTCTCCCATTCTTTAGGGGTATGTGGGCTGTGCCCATTCTAACTTTTCATATTGGAAGGATCTGTCAATAATACAGTATAATAGGGAGGTGGAACTAGCTGATGTTCTGGAGGGGCTGGCCACTTTAGATTGTAGGACTTAACTGGTCCAGGGACCCATGTGGAGGCTGTAGCTTTCTGGAAAGTTACCTTAGTTTATGGAACCTTTGTAGAATCTTATATTATTGCCCTTGATGTTCTTTAGGATTGGCTGAAAGGTTTTGGTTGGGGTTTGGCAAGTTGTCATAGGTAGCAATGTCTAACTGAAGTTTGCCTAAGAGCAACCTCCACAGTAGCCTCTCAACTCTTTTTGAACTCTTTCAGCCATTGATACCTTATTTATTATATTTCTTTTCCCCTTTTGGTCAGGATGGCATTGTTGATCCCACAGTGCCACGGCCAGACACATCCCTGGGTATCATCTCCCACGCTGCCAGGGAGACTTTCACCCCTGTAAGTAATGTCCCATATAGGGGGGAGGGCCATGATTTCACCTGCAGAGTTGGGCTTAGAGAGAGTGAGACCACATCTGAGCAACAAGAGAGTCCTCCAGGTATACCTAAAGGTAGATTAAGGTTTTCCGCTGCATACGTAAACTCCACAAGAGCAAGCCTCAAGATCGAGGGCTTGGCCTATTGATTTGGGTGTCCCTAATGTTTGCAACAGTGGCAGGTTCCCTGGTGTTAAAGTTTAATAGTTCCATATTTTTTCTCCCATCCCTCAAGGTACTTTGCCAATACTTTTGGATTACCTGCTTAATATATTCTGGGATATATCCAGCATTATATTAAACTATGCGGGATTAAAGGCCCTCAGTTTTATCCTGGGCTCCCTGTTTCAATTCTTTAAATGAGCTGTCTAGACAGATTGAGTTAGATTACGTTGTGCTGGTCTGAATCTGTGGTGGACCCCAGAAAAACCATGCCCTTTGATCCTCTTTCAGTATTGCTGAGTGGGAGCATTTTGATTGTTTCCATGAAAATGTGACCCACCCAATTGGGGGTGGTAACTTTTGATTAGATGATTTCCATGGAAGTGTGTCTCCACCACTGAAGGTGGAGTTGCTTGCTGGAATCCTTTAAAAGAGGAAACGTTTTGGAGAGAGTCCCTTTTGGTAGAGCCATGTGAAAGCCAGCAGATGCTGTCATGTTCGCCATGTTCCCTTCCAGCTGAGAGAGAAACGTTGAACATCGTTGGCCTTCTTGAACCAAGGTATCATTCCCCAGATGCCTTAAATTGGACATGTCTGTGGACTTGTTTTAATTGGGACATTTTTTCTCGGCCTTGGAACTGTAAACTAGCAACTCATTAAATTCCCCCTTTTAAAAGCCATTCTGTTTCTGGTATATTGCATTCTGGCAGCTAGCAAACTAGAACATAGGTGCTACAGAAAATGTAGGTTCTGAACAAAATAAACCTTTCTTCCTCTAGTCTCAAAGAGTAGGTGAGGTTCTAAAATATAGACAGATGTCTTCCTTACCCCTGTGTTCTGAATTCCTTCAGTCCCAACCTGACTTTGTTCTTATCTCTGAGTACCAGATTATGCATATATTTATATAACATTTTATACATACATAAAACAGCCTCTCACAATCCAGAAATAATAATTACCCCTCTGGACTTAATGTGACTGCTGTAAGAGCTTACAATCTAGGCCCCTGTTTTCTTATAAGCGTTTTCTAAAGGAGACCATTCAATAATTGCTCTTTTGTTTCTGGCTTATTTTGCCTCACCAAATGTGCCACAGGTTCATTCACAATGTTGCATGCCTCACAACTTTGTTTTTTTTTGTGGCAGCACAATATTTGATTATATGTATATGCCATGATTCGGTAATCTTCTCAGTCAGTGTCTTTTAGCCACCTGAATTCATTAGGCATCATGTGTAATGTCCAAAGTCCGTAGTCCATCAACACTGTCAGTTTTAGATAATTTCATTTTCCCAAGAGAAGGATAACCAATAAACACACCCTCACCAAAATAAGAAATCTAAACCTCCCCTTAACTCTTGACTCTCCCCGCATTATTTACCCCTGGTGTTGCTGTGGTACTGCTGATGTTTTCCTGTTAAACATAGCCCATAGCATGCAATAGCAGTGTTACCCGTATACCCTAAACTTAAACACTCTTTGTACAAGAATCATCCCTTTGAAGTAGTTCATGCAAGAACTTGTTCATATTTATATTTGGGGTGTTAATCAGTGGGACAAATAGGTCTATACAACCCCTTTCAATCATGTTCACCTTCAATATTGTAATATTACTTATAGACCCTCTGGTGAATGCCTTCACTTCTATCAATTTCCTCACATTTGAGTTTAACCTCATTAGCTAATTTTACCCATCTCTAGCTTTTATGTATCTCTAAGTCCTCTATATTCTGTATTATAAGCCTTCAATTTTACCTTTACTGTGATCATAAAAGTGGAGTCACACAGTATCTATCCTTTTGTATCTGGCTTATTTCACTCAGAATTGTGTCCTCAAGACTCATCCATTTTGTCATGTGCTTCAGGACATCATTTCATCTAACTGCTGCATAATATTCCATCAGATGTATATACCACATTTTGTTAATCCACTCGTCTGTTGCTGGGTTTTGCATTGTTTCCACTTTTTGGCAGTTGTGAATAATCTGCTAAGAACATCATTGTGCCAATGTCTGTTTGTGTCACTGCTTTCAGCTCTTCTGGGTATATACCAAGTAGTGCTATTGCCAGGTCATAGGGCAACTTAATATTTAGTTTAAGAAACTGCCGAACTGTCTTCCATAGTGGCTGTACAATCCCACCAGCAGTGCATAAGTATCCCAATTTTTCCACATCCTCTCCATCATTTGTAATTTTCTTTTTATTTCATCGCAGCCATTCTTATGAGATAAAATCTCATTGTAGTCTCCATCTGCATTTCCCTTTTAGCTAATGAGAATGAGCATCTCTTCATGTACTTTTGAACCATTGTATTTGCTCTTCAGAAAAATGCCTGTTCATATCTTTAGCCCATTTTATAATTGGGTTGTTTGTTCTTTTGTTGTTGAGTTGTGTGATTTCTTTTTGTATACAGGATATCAAACCTTTGTCTGATGTGTGATTTCCAAATATTTTCTCCCATTGAGTTGGCTGTTTCTTCACCTTTTTGACAAAGTATTTTGAGGTGCAGAAGCCTTTGATTTTGAGGAGTTCCCATTTATCTATTTTTTCTTTTGTTAATTGTGCTTTGGTGTAACGTTTAGGAAGCTACCTTCTGTTACTAGGTCTTGAAGATGTTTCCCTACATTTTCTTCTAGAAAGTTTATGGTTCTAGTTCTTATATTTAAGTGTTTGTTCCACTTTGAATTAATCTCTGTATAGGTTGTAAGGTAAGGGTCCTCTTTTATTCTTTTGGCTATTGATATCCAGTTCTCCCATGCCCGTTTATTGAAAAGACTATTTTGTTCCAGTTCAGTGTATTTGGGGACCTCAACAAAAATCAGTTGACCATAAACTTGGTCTATTTCTGCACTCTCAATTCTATTCCTTTGATCAATACTTCTTTCTTTGTGCCAGTACCATGCTATTTTGATCACTGGGGCTTTATAATAAGTTTTAAAATCAGGTAGTATTAATCCTTCCACTTCATTCTTTTTTAGGATACTTTTAGCTATTCGGTGTCTCTTTCCCTTCCAGGTGAATTTGTTAACTAGCTTTTCCGAATCTTCAAAGTAAGTTATTGGAATTTTGATTGGTACTGCATTGTATTTGTAGATCAATTTTGGTAGAATTGACATCTTAACTATATGTAACCTTCCTATCCATGAGCAAGGAACATTTTCCCACCTATTTAGATCTTCTTTGATTTTTTAAACAACATTATGTAGTTTTCTGTGTATAAGTCCTTTACATCCATAGTTAAGTTCATTCCTGGGTTTTTTATTCTTTTAGTTGCTATTTTAAATGGGATTTTTTCTTAACTGGGTCCTCAGTTAGGTCATTGCTTGTGTATAGAAATGTTACTGATTTTTGCACATTAATTTTATATCCCCACCTTGCTGAATTTGTCTGTTCGCTCAAGTAACTTTGTTGTAAATTTGTCAGGATTTTCCAAGTGTAGTATCATGTCATCTGCAAATAATGAAAGTTTTCCTTCCTCCTTTCCAATTTGGATGCCTTTTATTTCTTTTTCCTGCCCAATGGCTCTAGCTAGAACTTTTAGTACAATGTTGGTAGTAGTGGTGACAGAGGGCATCATTGTCTCATTTCCAGTCTTAGGGGGAAAGTGTTCAGTCTCTCTCGATTGAATATGATGCTTGCTATGGATTATCAGATACACCCTTTATCATATTGAGGAAGTTACCTTTGATTCCTATCTTTTGGAGTGTTTTTAGCAGAAAAGGATGTTGAATTTTGTCGGATGCTTTTTCAGCATCAGTTGATGATCATGTGATTTTTCCCTTTCAGTTTGTTAATGTGCTGTATTATATTAATTGTTTTTCTTGTGTTGAAACTTCCTTGCATTCCTGGTAAAAACCCTACTCGATTATCATGTATAATTCTTTTAATGTATTGCTGGATTTGATTTGCTAGTATTTTATTGAGAATTTTTGCATCTTGTCACATTTGTTGTATCATTCCTTCTGTCTTATGTGTTTATCAATTCATTTTCTGAATATATCAGGTTCCCTGAACACGTAATACTGCCATGTATATTTTCCAAGAAGAAGAATACTCACGTAAACCATCTTAAGTACAGTTCCCAAGTTCAAGAAACTTTACATTGATATAAAGCTTACTGTTTATCTTCCAATTTTTTCTTATGGGCCATCAGTGTGCTTTAGAGTCTTCTCTCTTTCCTATTAAATCCTATCCAGGATCATGTATTGCATTTATTTGTCATTGTCTGTTTAATTCTTTGTTTTTCAATTGTGGAAACATATAGATAGCATAAACTTTCCCATCTCAACCACTTTAATCACATTTACTATATTGCAATACATTCCACATCCCATTACTAAAACTCCTCCATTTCCCTAAACAGAAACACTGAACCATTATGCATTAACTCCCCATTCCCCCTGCTCCTCTCTTCTGGCAACCCTGTACTCTACTTTCTGTCTGTGTGAGTTTGCATATTCTCAAGTATTTTTTTTGTAATTACTATGGGGCTTCAATTTAGCATCCTTAGTCTATAATAATCTCATTTGCTTTGATACCAATTTAACTTCAATAGTATACACAATCTATTCTTATTTCCCTCTATACCTCCACCTTATCAAAATTCTTGACAAAGTTCTTGTCAAAATTACATATTTATATGAGTCCCAAACTACTGATTTCTGATTACATTTTATGCATTTGCCGTTTAGATCCTGTAGAAGTAAACGGTAGAATTACTAACCAAAAATACAATGCTACTGGAATTTATATTTATCCAATTTTGTTACCTTCACTGGGGAGCTTTATTTCTTCCTGCTTCAGTGTATTGTCTACTCTCTTTTCCTTTCAACCTGCAGACCAGTGTGTAGATTTCCTGTTTTTGTTTGTCTTGTAGTGTGACAGATTTCCTGTTTTTGTTTATGTGGGAATGTCTTAACCTCTCCCTCTTTTTTTTTGCATGGGATCTCCCTCATTTTTGATAGATAGTTTTGCTGGTACAGAATTCTTGGTTAGCAATTTTTTGTTTGAGTACTTTAAATATATCATCACACTGCCTTCTTGCCTCCATGGAGAAAGTGGCACTTAATCTTATTGAGGCTCCCTTGTATGTGACATTTTGCTTCTCTCTTGTGGCTTTTAGAATCCTCTATTTTTGCATTTGACAGTTTGATTATAACATGCCACAGTGTGGAACTATTTGGAGTGCTTTGAGCATCTCAGATGTGTATATTCATGTCTTTTGTTGAATTTAGAGTGTATTCAGTCGTTTCTTTGGTTAGTTTCTCTGCCACATTCTTCTATGATGTGTTTATTGGTATGCTTGACGGTGCCCCTCAGGTTTCTCAGACTCTGTTTACTTTTCTTCATTTGTTCTTACTTCTGCTCCTCAGACTGAATTAATTCAATCATCTTATCTTCATGTTCACTCTTTCTTCTGTCAGCTCCAATCTGCTGTTAAAGCCCTCTAGAGAATTTTAAATTTGTGTTACTGTGGTCTTCAGCTCTGTTTTATTCCTTTTAATAATTCGTATCTCTCTGTCAATATACTCTTTGTGTTCATCCATCATTTCCCTGAATTACTTTATTTGTCCATGTTTTAATATTTATTTTATTTTATTATTATTATCTTTTTGCACGGGCAGGCACCAGGAAACGAACCCGGGGTCTCCAGCATGACAGACAAGAACTCTGCCTGCTGAGCCACTGTGGCCTGCCCTATCCATGTTTTTCTTTAGCTCTTTGAGCATATTTTAAAAAGTCTTTGTCTGGTATGGTCCAGGTCTGACCCTCTTCATTGGTTGTTTCCACTGCTTTAATTTTCTTCTTTGCCTGGGTCATCACTTCCTATTTCTTTGTATATGTTGTAATCTTTTGTTAACTTTTGGACATTTTGATATTTTAATGTGTTATTGCTGCAATTTAGATTCTGGGGCATCTGTTCCTTCTTGTTTCCAGCTACTGTTATGACATAGCTTTCCCTGAAGGCCAGGAGCTAACAAAAAAAAAAAAGAAAACACCTTTCCCAGTCTTTGCAAATTAACCTATTCAAGTGCTCTCTTTCAGAGCTTATCTATACAATGAGTGTAGAGAACACCTTGAGGCCAAAGCATAAGAGACTACACTAATCCTTTCTACACATGTTCATGTCTCAGGCGTGCATATGTGGCCTTTGGAATTATCTCCATCCTCACCCCAGTCCCATTTATAAGATATAAATGTCTCTCTTTCCTTGGAAACAGTTTCCCCATGGTCCTAGACGCTGCGTTCTGTGTCCTACAGCCAGAAAGCCTTTGTTTCAGACAGCCACTTGACTTCTTTTTCCACAGCATTATGGAGAAAATAGAATGTTTTAAATATTTGAATATATGCAGTTGATATGATGAACTGGTTTGTTTTCTTAATTATTTAATGTTTAAACACATGTGAGTGTAAAAGCCACTCCATTTTGAGCATTGTATGAAAGTTATTCACTATAATTGTCACTAATTGCTGTTACTGGGTGTTAATTTTAAAACTATAGTCATCATTTTTGTCTGTTTTTTGTATCTTTATGGATTATTCTCATAGTTTGTTATATTTTAAGAAAAAATATGATCAAAATAATATATTGTTTGTTTCACTATTTTGCTTTCAATGAAAAGAAATGGTAGCTCAATTCAATGAACATTAGAATTTTCAGTTGCTAGCACTAGCAGTAGAGGCTTTAGTTTAGACAGTTCTCTGTTCTAAAACCCAACTCCATCACTTCTTGACCTTGAACAAGTTACTCAATCCCTCTGAATTTGAATTTATTCTGTTCACAAAATGGAAATGATAATGCCTTTTTAATGAGGGGGTCTTCTGAACTAATTAATGTATAAGGGCCTGATATGTAGTAGGTTCTAAATAAATGTAATTGTTAATAACAATAACAAAAATAATATCTAAAAGGAATTTATTTTCCCAATTTTAGAATGTTTAGCCTGGATGTTTAAAATATATAGCTGCCTGAGGAATTAACTAGATTGTTCTTCATTCAGTTTGTCCTGATTTTAGCAGACTTTAAAATTTTATGTTGAATATATATTAATAAACTAGAAAACTTTGTTTAGACTATGTATTTCTCAGTAGAATACCCAACTATTTGAAGAATGCTTAATCCAAATATAATAACTGCCAGCCTGGAAAAATGTATTTGAAGCAGTTTTATTTGAACCCTAAGCTCAGTAAACTTTAACAGTAAGTGGACCATAGTATGTTCCTTCACGTTCAAATCAGAATTCATGGTGACTTCTGGTACTAAACACAGCTTATCAAATAATGGACTTGTTTTTAATTGTAAGGGTAAGTTTAGGGTAATACTTATGTGACTGAGATGCAATGCTTTGAGAACACCATATGCTGTATACTTGTAGGTGGAAAAGATAGCAGTTCAGAATGGTATTTGGAAAAAAAAATTCCAAATTTTTTTTGGGATTGGACAACTGTGAGAAGTGGTTGACATTAAATATAATTTAGCACCTTACATTGAGAAGTTAAATATTACCACATTATGCTTAGTCTTGTTCATAAGAAAAGGAATAGCTAGAAATTTATTAATCTTTTGTTTCCCCCAAATTAACAGGATGGTAAGTTTTTTGCAAATTGTAAACTTGAACTAGCTAAATAGTGTTGTATTCAAGTTTGGCTTTACTAACTATAAGAATACTGAACTTTAATGTAAGCTTTGAGAAATATATTGTCATCCTTCATGTCAAGCATACAAATGCTTGCATTTCTCTCCAAAGCGATTGAATGTCAGTCATTTAAAACTTAAGTACCTAGCCTAGTAACCCTGTTTGTTCTGAATTGGTCAGTTACTTGTTGTCTGTTATAAACGTTATTGATAATTTAGGTTTTGCTTTTTGAGTTGCTCATTGTGTATGAAAATTCAATCAGCAAGTTATTTTTTTCTCCTTTTAAATACGAAATAAAAAGTCTTTGATTGCCTGTAATAGATACAATTGGCATTCTGTAACGTGGCACATAAAGAGTATTAGAATCTAGCTCTAATCTATCTGTTAAACCTTAATTTATCGATCTCTACCTTCTTTTTCATTCCTTCTCTCATGTTCTATTGTAATGCAAAAAGCTATGTCTTTTTAAATTTTCTCTTTTTATGCCTTTGGTTTACTTGGAATGCTTCTCAGCCATCCTTCTATCTTTCAACTATTGAGCTATTATTCATCTTTAAACTGTTTAATGAGTTATTGTTCAATTTGCAAAATCTCCCTCCATCCACAGGTGATTATTTTCCCTGGTGGTTCCCATAATAATTCATTTTTACTTTTTTGTTTGCTGTTTTTCTGACTTTGTGGAGCAGTTATATGTATCTTCTATGAGACTGAGTGATTCTTGAAGCCATAACTGGGTTTTATGTACAAGACACGGTGCCTGTCTTAGATACAAGTTCAGAGTGCCTCTAGTGAATGAATTAGTAAATAAGATATTTCATCTGTTGTAAAAGTAAGAGTAGAAAAATTATGTGATGCAATTAATATCAAGTCTATACTCTGTGTGTAACTTTTATCTGTCTGATGCCTTTAGAAATCTTGCCTGGACAATCTAGAAAATTCCGTACATGCATTCTGTATACACCAACAACATATTTCATGTGTCTAATGTGTACCAAGCTCTGTGTAAGGCATGGAAAGAGAGATGGAAAATATATACCATTCTTCAAAGGACTCTGTTCTAGTTTGCTAGCTGCCGGAATGCAACACACCAGAGATGGATTGGCTTTTAATAAAAGGGGATTTATTTTGTTGGTTCTTCAGAGGAAAGGCAGCTAACTTTCCACTGAGGTTCTTTCTTACGTGGAAGGCACAGAATGGTCTCTGCAGGTCTTCTCTCCAGGCCCCTGGGTTCCAACAACTTTCCCGGGGTGACTTCTTTCCGCATCTCCAAAGGTCTGGGCTGAGCTGCCAGTGCTGAGATGAGGAATGCCGAGCTGCTTAGCTGTGCTACATTGCTATCTCTCATTTACGCACCAGCCAATTAAGTCACACGTCACTCATTGCAGCAGACACGCCTCCTAGCCGACTGCAGATGTAATTAGCAACAGATGAGGTTCACGTATCATTGGCTTATGTCCCAGTAACAAGATTAGGTATGCTCACCTGGCCAAGTTGACAACTGAATCTAACTAACACAAACTCATAGTCTAGTGGTAGAGACAGACAAATGAATTGATGATTACAAATTAAATTTAAACTTACTAAAATTAAAATATTAAAAATTCTGTTCCTTGGTTTCATTAGACACATTTCAAGCGCTTACTAGCTACATATGGCTAGTGGCTACTCTATTAGACAACACAGATATAAAACATTTCCATTATCATAGAAAGTTCTATTTATAAAGCTGTTATAGACTATTATAAATAAACTTAAATCTGTATTCTGTGGTTCCAAATTGTGCTGGTTTGAAAGGATGTATGTCCCCTAGAAAAGCCATGTTTTAATTTAAATCCCATTTCATAAAGATAGAATCATCCTTATTCAATACTGAATGTTTGAAACTATAATCAGATCATCTTCCTGGAAATGTGATTTAATCAAGAGTGGTTGTTAAACTGGATTAGGTGATGACATGTGTCTTGCCCATTTGGTTGGGTCTTGATTAGTTTCTGAGGTCCTATAAAAGAGGAAACATGTTGGAGAATTAAGGAAATTCAGAGAGAGCAGAGCAGAACGACATAGCAGGAGAAGCAAAGTACACCAGCCAGCGACCTTTGAAGATGAAGAAGGAAAATACCTCTCGGGGAGCTTCATGAAACAGGAAGCCAGGAGAGGAAGCTAGCAGATGATGCCATGTTCACCATGTGCCCTTCCAGATGAGAGAGGAACCCTGACCATATTCACCATGTGCCTTTCCAGATGAGAGAGAAACTCTGACTGTGTTCGCCATGTACCTTCTCACTTGAGAGAGAAACCCTGAATTCATCAACCTTCTTAAACCAAGTTATCTTTCCCTGGATCCCTTTGATTGGACATTTCTATAGACTTGTAAGTGGGACATTTTCTCAGCCTTAGAACTGTAAACTAGCAACTTATTAAATTCCCCTCTTTAAAAGCCGTTCTGTTTCTGGTGTATTGCATTCTGGCAGCTAGCAGACTAGAACACATATGATGGTTAATTTTCATTTCAACCATGTTCCTTCCTTTTTATAATAAAGTTTAAATTAATCAGTTTCAGAATTTGATTTTCAACATCAGCATTGCTGGGCATAACTTGGGTATTTGATATCATCTAACTTTCTACCCTAGTAATTCCTGAAACGGTCATGAAACATAGAGGTTGAGAGCAGTAGGTTTAAGATCAGAGAAATTTGGTTCTGTCATACTGTTGGCTGGAGCCTTAGTCAAATTTTTTAAAAATTTGACTTTGATTTCTTTCTCAGTCAAATGGGAGTAATAAAAGGACTTATCTCAAAGGATTATTAAGAATTAAATAAGATAGTGGATATCAGGCACTTAGCATTTAAAGAGTTTAACAAATCAATTGTTAGGAAAAAAAAAATTTTGAGACAGTTGAGGAAATTTGAATATGGGCTGATATTATATCATATGAAGGAATTATTATTAAATTTGATAAGTGTTTTTCTCTCTTCCCCCTTTTGGTCAAGAAGTGGTTTTCAGTCTCATGATGCCTGGCTCAAGCCTGGCAATCATGCTTCACATTGCCAGGGAGATTTATACCTCTGGGATACATATTCCACTTAGTGGGGAGGGCAGTGAGTTCACCTGCTGAGTTGTGAGATGTGGAATTTAGTTCGTCCTCTGAGGCAGTTAGTAAAGAGCCAGGAACTGTATGGAACAACTGTTTGGGGGACTTCAGTGATGGGCACACATTGTGTACCAGCCTGGAACCAGTGGAATGGCTGAGATGCCACGCAGAACTGTAAGACTCCCAAGCTGTGGAGGCTGGTGCCCTTCCCCCACAGACATGGCAGGCTGGTTCCTGAGAGAAAAAGAAACAGATTTTACTAGTTGCAAGGAAGGTAGCTCATTGCAGCTTCAATTGCAGAATTAACAAATTTGAACTGTTGAAAACAAGCCCTGAGCACTGATAAACCTGGAGTAAGCACTAAAGGATCCAGGAGTTTTCGTCCTGGCAGAGAAGGGGTGGGGCTGGTGGAAAAAAAACAACGAAAAACAGTAGAGGCTTTTTGAGTTGAGCAAGCATAAAATACTGGAAAAGGACTGGGTCCCAAGAAAAGGGGAACACGTAGAGCCTGGGATCACATAGGGCTGTGTACTAATTCTGGCTCTAGATTAGCAAACTCTGGGGGCTGGGGTCTAGCTCTGAAAAGGCTTTTTTTTTTCTTTTTTACCTTTTAACTTAATTTTGTAGTTTAGCATAAATAGGGAGACATAGATAAATAGATATGTAAATATTGGCAAAATATTAATTGTTCAATCTGGTTAATGTGCATATGGTAGTCATAGTGATATTATTTGAATTTTTCTATGTACTTGAAAGCTTTAAAATACATGATAAAGGTTTGATTTTATTATTGTTCTTTTCTGGAAAAGAAATTATTGTTCTACTTTTAGTTTTAAAATTTCTCTCAATCATAAACACTTCTTGTTTAAATGTGAAACCAGATGCTGCATCTTTCCTATATTTTTAAAACTATTTTTATGTAATTAGTGGGCATTTTAAGAATTGATTTTTATGTCATCATGACCAATGGAATATGTGTTCTACATATATATATACACCTCAGTTCTGAAGGAGCAATTCAACTGTCAAAGCTTTGGCATGACTTCCATTATTCTTTTAGCCAAGAAGTATTAATTTCATGGTCTATGGGAAAATGGCTTCTAATTCATTAATAATTTCTTGACTGCATATATTCTTTAGACTCAGATGAAAGTTATTGATCAACTCCTAAGTACTATGTATACTGTATCAAGATTCAAGAAGTCCTATTTTTTGAATGAGAGGGTAGATTGCCGAATCTTTAGTGTTCCTTTGGGAAACTTGGGATTTTACTATAAAAAAATCAAACATCTTAAATTTATGCATCTGGACTTCCGGAGAAGATGGCGGCTTAGTAAGACGCACGGGTCTTAGTTCCTCCTCCAGAAAAGCAACTAAAGAAACAGAAACAATACGAAACAGCTCCCGGAGTCACGACAGAGACCAAAAAGACAGCGTACCCCATTCTGGAACGGCTGAACGGGCAGGGAGAATCTGCTGCGGTGAGATACCCAAGGGGCGCGCGTTTTCCCGGCCGGGGCGGCTGGCGACTGGGGTCCCCTCCACGCACGTGGCTCCCCGGTCTGACTGGGAACGTTGGATAGTGGGGCCCTCCCGTCACGCTTGGCGTCTCGGGTCAGCTGGGCAATTTGGACTGGCACTCCCCCAAGCCACGGCGGCCAGCGACCCCTGCCTCCACGTGCGGTTTCCCGGGCCGACTGCCCCGCAGACAGACGAGTGCCACAAGTGCCACCTACTGGGCAAGAAAAGAAAAACAGAGCCCAGAGATTCCACAGAAAAACCTTTCAACCAGCTGGGTCCCACACCCAGGGAAATCTGATCAAATGCCCAGACACCAGCAGAAAATAATGGATGACGCTCGGAAAATTGAAGATATGGCCCAGTCAAAGGAACAAACCAATAGTTCAAATGAGATACAAGAGCTGAGACAACTAATGCTGAATATAGGAACAGAAATGGAAAAACTCTTCAAAAACCAAATCAATAAATTGAGGGAGGACATGAAGAAGACATGGGCTGAACAAAAAGAAGAAATAGAAAATCTGAAAAAACAAATCACAGAACTTGTGGGAGTGAAGGACAAAGAAGAAAAAATGGAAAAAACAATGGATACCTACAATGGTAGATCTAAAGAGACAGAAGCTACAATTAGTGAACTGGAGGATGGAACATCTGAATTCCAAAAAGAAACAGAAACTATAGGGAAAAGAATGGAAAAACTTGAGCAGGGAATCAGGGAACTGAATGACAATATGAAGTGCACAAATATACGTGTTGTGGGTGTCCCAGAAGGAGAAGAGAAGGGAAAAGGAGGAGAAAAACTAATGGAAGAAATTATCACTGAAAATTTCCCAACTCTTATGAAAGACCTAAAATTACAGATCCAAGAAGTGCAGCGCACCCCAAAGAGATTAGACCCAAATAGGCATTCTCCAAGACACTTACTAGTTAGAATGTCAGAGGTCAAAGAGAAAGAGAGGATCTTGAAAGCAGCAAGAGAAAAACAATCTGTTACATACAAGGGAAACCCAATAAGACTATGTGTAGATTTCTCAGCAGAAACCATGGAAGCTAGAAGACACTGGGATGATATATTTAAATTACTAAAAGAGAAAAACTGCCAACCAAGACTCCTATATCCAGCAAAATTGTCCTTCAAAAATGAAGGAGAAATTAAAACATTTATAGACAAAAAGTCACTGAGAGAATTTGTGACCAAGAGACCAGCTCTGCAAGAAATACTAAAGGGAGCACTAGAGTCAGGTACGAAAAGACAGAAGAGAGAGGTATGGAGTAAAGTATAGAAAGAAGGAAAATCAGATATGATATATATAATACAAAAGCCAAAATGGTAGAGGAAAATATTATCCAAACAGTAATAACACTAAAAGTTAACGGACTGAATTTCCCAATCAAAAGACATAGAATGGCAGAATGGATTACGACCCAGCAATACCACTGCTAGGTATCTACTCAAAGGACTTAAGGGCAAAGACACAGACGGACATTTGCACACCAGTGTTTATAGCAGCATTATCTACAATTGCAAAGAGATGGAAACAGCCAAAATGTCCATCAACAGACGAGTGGCTAAACAAACTGTGGCGTATACCTACAATGGAATATTATGCAGCTTTAAGACAGACTAAACTTATGAAGCATGTAATAACATGGATGGACCTAGAGAACATTATGCTGAGTGAGTCTAGCCAAAAACTAAAGGACAAATACTGTATGGTCCCACTGATGTGAACCGACATTCGAGAATCAGCTTGGAATATATCATTGGTAACAGAGACCAGCAGGAGTTAGAAACAGGGTAAGATAATGGGTAATTGGAGCTGTTGGGATACAGACTGTGCAACAGGACTAGATACAAAAACTCAAAAATGGACAGCACAATAATACCTAAGTGTAATGTAACTAGGTTGGAACACTGAATGAAGCTGCACCTGAAATATGGTTTTTTGTTTGTTTGTTTGTTTGTGTGTTTGTATCTTTTGTTTTTGTTTTTTTCTTTTTCCTTTTTATATATATATATATTTTTTATTAGTATTATTATTTTAATTCTCTTCTGTATATTAACATTCTATATCTTTTTCTGCTGTTTTGCTAGTTCTTTTCCTAAATCGATGCAAATGTACTAAGAAATGATGATCATACATCTATGTGATGATACTAAGAATTACTGAGTGCATGTGTAGAATGGAATGATTTCTAAATGTTGTGTTAATTTCTTTTCTTTTTTTTGATTAATAAAAAAAAAATTTATGCATCTGGATTTTTTTTAACAGTTTTGTTCAAGCACCATATAATCCATCCAAAGTGGATAGTGAGTGGCTTTTGGTAAAATCACAGAGTTGTACATTTATCACCACAATCAATTTCAGAACGTTTTGAAGGCTCCAGAAACAAAAATCACATACCATTTATACCCCCATATTATTGACACTTAGTATTGGTATGGTACCTTTGTTACAATTTATGAAAGAATATTATAATATTACTGTTAACTACATTCCATATTTTGCATTAGTTGTAGTTTTTCCCCATATAGCACCCTATTATTTACACCTTGTAATAGTGACACACATTTGTTCTTGTTCATAGAAGAACATTATTATATTTGTACTATTAACTACAGTCATCATCCATAACAATTCACTGTGCTATACAGTCCCATGTTTTATCCTCTAACTTTCTTTCTGGTGATGTATACACTTTCAACCATAATCACAGCCGTAATTCAGTGTTGTAAATTACGTTCTCAATAGTGTGCTACCATCGCCTCTATTCATTTCCAAACACTTAAAATCAAGTTTATTAAAAATTCTGCACAAATTAAACATCAGCTCCCCATTCTCTACACTCATTCTATCTCCTGGTAACCTGTCCTCTAGATTTTTAACTCCATAAGGTAAAAGAACTAGCCACATAAGACAGTAAACATATTATAAGGTCTGTATATTTTAAAGAGTTGAGTACTCTGGTATTTGTGAATACATAAATAGACCAGTGAAATAGAATAGACAACCCACAAATAAACCCCAGTATGTGTACGGACATTTGATACCTGAAAGAAAATCACAGGGGCAAAATGGGCCTTTTAAATAACAGCTTTATTGAGATATAATTCACACACCATAAAATTCACTCTTTTAAAGACTGCAGAGAACCTTAAAGATAAAGAGAACCACTTTCAGAATGGTGGAATATGGACATCTGAAAATCAGTTCCTTTGTAAAAACAGTGAGAATGCTGGCAAAAAATGTCCAGATCAACCTGCCCCAATCCTATTCCCTTCTTCAGCTCCACAGTTGCCATAGAAACTGACAGTCTCACCACTGTGGGAGCTATAAAAATCAGCAGCCTCCCAGTCATTGGTAGAGACAGAACAGTTTTGGAGCTCCCCAAAATCCCATTCACTGATAATTGTTATTATATGATTTGTGTGGTAGCTAGTTGGAACACTCCATTCTCAGAGCTTGATTTTATTTAGCCTGCTTTAACACTCACTCTGTGTGAATATCCCTACCTCCAGGGCATTTCTGAAAACAATCAATGGCAATTGTTTTATATTATACATGCCTGAGGCAGTGTTACCAGTTGAGGCACATGAGATTGACCAAAACCATAAAAGGAAAAACTGGGGAAGAATAAGATACCCATCAGGAATTTTGATAAAGCTCCCAGCATATCGCTGGGAATGTAGAAGACCAGGCACATGTGCAGGGTTGCACAGATATCCAGAAAAACCTGAGAAGGTCCTGTATCTCATTTCTGGCTGACCTACAGACTGCAGAAACAGCAAGGGAAGACTAAGGCAGAGTTTGAAACTGCCTGCCTGAGCAATGAAGGTATGCCTAGTACATAACGCAAAGAATTCTTGACGAAGGATAGGATACTTATTGGTTCAAGGTATTTAAAGAAATTTCTGTCCAGTCATTACTCGACCACTAAATTAATCAAGCAGAGACTCCAGTAGCTACACATGACAAAAAATGGAAACTTTACAGAATTATTACAGGAGAATCCTAAAAAACAGACAGCAACAACAACAAGCAAACATGGGGGAGGGGTATGAAATCTAATTTACAGAGATGCCACATTGTGTATTTTTTTAATGTCCTGTTTTAAAGCAAAATTATGAAATATGCAAAGAAAAGGGAAAAGTGTGATCCATGCACAGGGAAAAAAGCATTCAATAGAAACTGTTCCTGAGGATGTCCAGATGTTGCACTAACTAAACAAAGCCTTTAATAAGTGATTACATTTATGTTTGAAGAACTAAAGGAAACCATGTCTAAAAAAATTAAAGGAATATTATATGAGAATGATACTTTCAAGTAAAGAATACCTATCAAGAGACAAATATTATAAAAAAGAACCAAAGAGAAATTCTGGAGTTGAAAAGTACAATAACAAATCAAAATTTCACTAGAGGGGCTCAACAACCTATTTGAACTGGCAAAGAATCACTGAATTAGGCCAGTCAGGTGAGATTAGGCAGTTTGGAAACAGAGAAACAGAAATCTGTGGGTTTCCATCAGACATTATGCATAATAGAAATCCCAGAAGGAGAGTAGAGAGAAAGGAGCAGAAGAAATAGTTGATGAAATAATGACTGAAATCTTCACAAATTTGATGAAAAACATTAACACATCCAAGAAGTGCAATGATTTACAAGTAAGATACACTCCAAGACTTCCATTTGTAGATACATCATTGTTGCACTTGTTAAAAGACAAAAAAATAATCCTAAAAGCTTCAAGAGAAGTGATTCATCACACATAAAGAACACTCAATATTAACAGCCAGTTTATCTTCAGAAACTATGGAAAGTAATGGGTTGAATACTCAAAGTACGATAAAAGACTGTCAACCAACATCTCTTTATCCAACAAAACAATACATCAAAAATAAAGGAGCAGTTAAGATAGTCAAATATAAACAAAAACTGAGAAAATCACTACCAAGAAATGTGTTGCCCGTACAGTAAGTGCTAAAGGAAGTTCTTGAGACTGATATGAAAGGACATTAGGCAATATCTCAAATCCACATGAAGAAATACAGAGCCATATTTAATTATGAAATTAAATTCATAAATTTAAAGACATTAAATATATTTTTGTTTGTTGCTCCTTTTCTTCTCTTTCTGCATAAAGAGACAACTGATTAAAGCAATAATTAACTGTGTTAATAAGCTTATAATGTATAAATATTATATTTTATGACAGTAGTACAAAAGAGGGAAGGATTGGAGCTATATGGAAGCAAAATTTTTGTGTAGTATCAAACTCAGTTTCTATTAATCTGAATAGATTGTAGAATCAATAAAATGATTCTTTTTTTAAAAAAATAGTTTTATTTAAGAAAACAAACAATATACTTAGAACCACCAAAAACTGATATTTTAGCTTAATCATAGGCATAATTAAATAAAGTATCCATATAATCATTGTAAAACCTGTGTTTGTGGAGTAAGTTTCACAAACCAATTTAAAATTAAGGCAACAAGGAAAAATCTACATACAGCATAAATTTCAGATAGGAAAGTTCTTTTTTTTAAAATTTTATTACATAATATAACATATATGCAAAGCAACGAAAGAGCAAAGCAAAGAAAGAAAAAAGTAGTAGTTTTCAAAGCACTGTTCAACAAGTAGTTACAGGACAGATCCCAGAGTTTATTATAGGCTACCATATCATCATCTCAGGTTTTTCCTTCGAGCTGCTCCAAAACATTGAAGGCTAGAAAGAATATTTTTTTATCATTACAATTGACTTTTTTTTTGTGTGTGTGAAAAAATATATACAAAAAAATCCCAATCAATTTCAAAGCACAGCACAACAAATAGTTGTAGGACAGAGTTCAGAGTTTGGTATGGGTTACAATTCCACAGTTTTGAGGTTTTTCTTTCTAGCTGCTCCAAGACACTGGAGTCTAAAATACCAATATGATGATTCAGCAATCATACTCAGTTGTTAAACCCTACCTTCTCTGTATGGTTCCACCATCACCTTTCATCTTTCTCCTAGTTCTTTAACGGTATTTGGGCTGTGCCCATTCTAGCTTTTTCATGTTGAAAGGGGTGTGGTTGAAAGAGGCTATTTGATCCACTTTGAGTTAATTTTGTATAGGGTGTAAGATAGGGGTCCTCTCATTCTCTTGTCTATTGGTATCCAGTTCTTCCATGACCAATTATTGAAAAGACTGTTTTGTCCCAGTTCAGAGGATTTCTGGACCTTGTCAAAAATCAGTTGATCATAGATTTGGTGGTCCATTTCTACACACTCAGTTTGATTCCATTGGTCAGTGCTTCTGTCTTTGTGCCAGTACCATGCTGTTTTGACCACTGTGGCTTTATAATAGGTTTTTTTTTTGTTTTTTTATATATATAATAGGTTTTAAAGTCAGGAAGTGTTAATCCTCCTACTTCATTCTTCTTTTTTAGTTCCCCGAACTTTTAGCTGTTTGGGGGTCTCTTTCCCTTCCAGATGAATTTGGCAACTTAGCTTTTCCAGATCTTCAAAGTACGTTGTTGGAATTTTGATTAGTGATGTGTTGAATCTGTAGATCAATTTGGGGAGAAGTGACATCTTAACTGTATTTAGCCTTCCTGTCCATGAGCAGTGAGTGTATTTCCACCTGTTTAGATCTCCTTTTAGATCTACTTTGATATCTTTTAGCAATGCTATGTAGTTTTCTGTGTACAAATCCTTTATGTCCCTAGTTAGGTTCGTTCCTAAGTATTTGATACTTTTAGCTGCTATTTTGAATGGATTTTTTTTTCCCTTTAACTGACTTCTCAGCTAGCTCATTGCTTGTGTATAGAAATGTGATTTCTGCACATTAATTTATATATCCCGCCACCTTGCTTTATTTGTTTATTAGCTCAAGTAACTTTGCTGTAGATTTCTCTCATAAACGGATACTCTGAGCTCAGGGAGGGTGGGGTGAGGCTGTGTGACACTACGAGAGGGAGGGTTGGGGGCAGGGGTAACCTAGGTATGGATGTTAGTGCCTGCCATCTTTATGCACTGGTAACAGCCTGCAGGAAACAAGGAGGGAGAGGTAGTGCTCGGGAGGGGTGCAGGAAAGGTGGGTTACGCTGCACTTGGGGTGGAGGGGTGGGGCTGGTATGTCACTGGAGGCTGGGAGGGGCTCCTGGAGCATGGGGAATTGGAGCGGGTGGGGGGTTCAGGTGCGTGGGGTGTGGGGTGAGTCGTCGGTCATGCAGTTATGCTGGTGAGCATAGCATGCCCAAGGAATGCGGCCTGGCTTGCTTCCTAGTTCCATGTACCTATCCGTGCCCTCCAGCGGGTTCCGCTCCTCCGTGCCTCCATGCCTCCACACCAGGTTCCAGCCCTCTGCCTCTTAGTTCCTTGGCCTCTGCAACCAGGGCTGCTGCATGTGGTGCAGAAGGCTCTCCCAGGTCAGCCGCACTTCCAAATTGCTTCCTCAGTCGCCCTTCTCTCCCTTCTCTAACTTTTCCGTGGAGCAGGGCTTATCTCAAGCTCTCTTCCTGATTCTTATGTGTTCTTTTCTCCTTGCTCCTGTGGCATACTGTGGAGTGCATGGAACACCCCATAGTCCTCAACCCCTGGGGAATTTTAGTGGCAACATTCCCACATGCAGTTTTCCAGTTAGTTCCATAATGCAGTATCTCCCCACAGACAGCTTCTCGTGGACCCCAAAGGTACCTTTCCAAAGAATTCTCCAAGTTTGGCACCTCCCTGTAGACTGTTTCTTTCCGTATCCCAGAGGACAGTGTAACAATTTCCACTGGCATGATACCTTAGCAGATTTCTCTGACATTTAGGGCTATGCCCTTACCATTGAGATCTGGATCTCCATCTTGATGAACTGGCCATCTTACAGATGTGTTCCTTTGTTGGTGCTCTACACTAGCCCTACAAGTTGTGGCTGTTTCCTAGATCTGCTCTGTCTCTATCCTTTAGTAGTTAGTCCCCTATAGTAATTAGTAATTCCTTATATTAAACTTTCTCTTTTCAAATTGCCATGTGGTTGCTGTCTCCTTAGGTTTAAAATTAGTACTGTCTTCATAAAGACTGTTGTGAGAATTAAGTGAATAATACATACAGTGTTTAAAATAGTATCTTCCATAGAGTAAGTACTTAGTGTTTGTTGGCGATGTTGATGTCATTATCGTTATCATCTTTATCACTGTTTCCACCACTAGCTAATAGTAACATTTCTACTTTTTGTCCACAGAATGTTTCGCCTTAAGTCACTTTCTTCATTGGCAGTACTGGCTTTGGAGTCTCGGTGGTTTCATGGAGGGTCACAGCCTACCCAGATCAGGCGACGATTAATGATGGCAGCTTTCCTGGGAGCTTCTGCAGTAACTGCAAGCACTGGTCTCCTGTGGAAGAGGTGAGTGTTACTGAGCATCTTATTCCTGCATGTACTTTTATTCTCCCAGTTGTCCCTTATCAGAAGGAGTTCGTGTCTGGCTTAACTTTGTCATCACCTTTTGTGTGTGTGTGTGTGAAAAATAACATATATACCAAGAAGCAATAAATTTCAAAGTACAGCACAACAATTATTTGTAGAACAGATTTCAGAATTTGGTATGGGTTGCAATTCCACAATTTTAGGTTTTTACTCCTAGCTGCTCTAAGATACTGAAAATTAAAGAAATATCAACATAATGATTCAGCAGTCATACTCACTTGTTAAACCCTGTCTTCTCTGTATAACTCCACCATCACCTTTGATCTTTCTCCCACTCTTTAGGGGTATTTGGGCTATACCCATTCTAACTTTTTCATGTTGCAATGGGCTGTTGATAATATGGGTTGGGGGATAGAACTAGTTGATACCCTGGAGAGGCTGGGCCCTTGAAATAGATTGTTAATTATAATTACTAGGGCATCCACAATTCGATTCCTTTGTTCAGTACTTCTATCTTTGTGCCAGTAACATGCTGTTTTGACCACTGTGGCTTTATAATAAGTTTTAAAGTCAGGAAGTGTTAATCCTCCCACTTTGTTCTTCTTTAGGATGCTTTTAGCTATTCAGGGTCTCTTTCACTTCCAGATAAACTTGGTAACTTGCTTTTCCAAGTCTTTAAAGTAGGTTGTTGTAATTTTGATTGGTGCTGCGTTGTATCTGTAAATCAATTTGGGTAGAAGTGACAACTATATTTAACCTTCCTGTTCATATGCAGGGAATGTCTTTCCACTTTTAGTTCTTCTTTGAGTTTTTTTAGTTCTGTGTACAAGTCCTTTATATCCCTAGTTGAGTTCATTCCTAGGTACTTGGTTCTTTTAGTAGCCATTTTGAATGTGGTTTTTTCCTTAACTGACTCCTCGGTGAAGTCATTGCTGTGTAGAGAGATGTTACTCATTTTTGCACATTAATTTTATATCCTGCCACCTTGCTGAATTTGTTTATTAGTTCAGGTAACTTTATTGTAGATTTTTCAGGATTTTCCAAGTGTAATAATCAGGTCATCTGCAAATAATGAAAATTTTACTTCCCCCTTTCCAATTTGGATGGCTTTTATTTCTTTGTCCTGCCTGGTGGCTCTAGCTAGAACATCTAGTACAATGCTGAATAATAGTGGTGACAGAGGGCATCCTTGTCTCGTTCCCGATCTTAGGGGGAAAGCTTTCAGTCTCTTTCCATTGAGTATGATGCTTGCTATGGGTTTGTCATATATGCCTTTTATCATATTGAGGAAGTTACCTTTGATTCCTATCTTTTGGAGTGTTTTTATCAGAAAAGGATGTTGAATTTTGTTGGATGCTTTTTCAGCATGAGTTGAGAAGATCATGTAATTTTTTCCGTTTTGATTTTTTAATGTGCTGTATTACATTGATTTTCTTGTCTTGAATCATCCTTGCATTCCTGGTATAAACCCCACTTGGTTGTGGTGTATAATTCTTTTAATGTGTTGTTGGATTCAATTTGCTACTATTTTGTTGAGAATTTTTGCATCTATGTCCATTAGAGAGACTGGCCTGTAGTTTTTGTTTCTTATAGCATCTTTACCCAGTTTTGGTATCAAAATGATGTTAGCTTCATAAAATGAGTTAGGTGGTATTCCTTTTTCTTCCGTGTTTTGGAAAAGTTTGAGCAGGATTGGTGTTAGTTCTTTTTGGAATGTTTGATGAAATTCCCCTGTGAAGCCACCTGGCCCTGGGCTTTTCTTTTCTTTTGATGACTATTTGAATCTCTTTATTTGTGATTGGTTTGTTGAGATCTTCTATTTCTTCCTGAATCAGTGTAGCTTATGTGTGTTCAGGAATTTGTCTATTTCATCTAAGTTGTCTATTTTGTTGGCATATAGTTGTTCATAGTATTGTCTTATCATTTCTTTTATTTCTTCAGGTCTGGTAACGACCCCCTTCTCATTTCTGATTTTGTTTATTTACATCCTCTCTCTTTTTTTTCTTTGTCAGCCTTGCTAGTGGCCCATTGATTTTCTCAAAGACCCAACTTTTGGTTTTATTGATTCTTCTATTCATTTAACTCTGCTTTAATGTTTGCTATTTCTCTTCTTCTATTTGCTTTGGGGTTAGTTTGCTGTTGTTTCTCAAATTCCTCCAGGTGAGCAGTTAAGTCCTCAATTTTTGCTCTTTCTTGTTTTTTAATATAGTCATTTAGGGCAATAAATTTCCCTCTCAGCACAGCCTTTGCCCCATCCCATAAGTTCTGATATATTGTATTCTTGTTTTAATTCATCTGCAGATAGCTACTGATTCCTTCAGCAATTTCTTTTTTGACCCACTGTTTGTTTAAGATTGTGTTATTTAATCTCCATATATTTGTGAATGTTCTTGTTCTTTGGTGGTTATTGATATCCAGCTTCATTCCATTGTGATCAAAGAAAGTGCTTTGAATAACTTCAATATTTTTAAAGACCAGTTTTGTGCCCCAGCATATGGTCTGTCCTGGAGGATATTCCATGACCACTAGAGAAGAATGTATATCCTGGTGTTTTGGGGTGCAATGACTTATATATGTCTGCTAGATCTAATTCATTTTTTGTTTAACTTCTCTATTTCTTATTAATCCTCTGTGTGGTTGTTCTGTGTATAGAAGAGAGTGGTTGTTCTAGTTTGCTAGCTGCCGGAATGCAATATACCAGAAACGGAACGGCTTTTAAAAGGAAAATTTAATGAGTTGCTAGTTTACAGTTCTAAGGCCGAGAAAATGTCCCAATTAAAACAAGTCTAAAGAAATGTCCAATCAAAGGCATCTAGGGAAAGATACCTTGGTTCAAGAAGGCCAATGAAGTTCACGGTTTCTCTCTCAAGTGAGATGGCACATGGCGAACACAGTCAGGGCTTCTCTCTCAGCTGGAAGGGCACATGGTGAACACGGCGTCATCTGCTAGCTTTCTCTCCTGGCTTCCTATTTCATGAAGCTCCCCGGGAGGCATCTTCCTTCTTCATCTCCAAAGGTCGCTGACTGGTGGACTCTCTGCTTTGTAGTGTTGCTCTCTCTGAGTCTCTCTGAATCTCCAAAATGTTTCCTCTTTTATAGGACTTCAGAAACTAATCAAGACCCACTCAAATGGGTGGAGACATGTCATCCCCTAATCCAGTTTAACAACCATTCTTAACTAAATCACATCAACCAGGGAAATGATCTCATTACAGTTTCAAATATACAGTATTGAATAGGGATTATTCTACCTTTAAGAAATGAGATTTATATTAAAACATGGCTTTTCTTAGGGGGCATACTTCCTTTCAAACCAGCACAGTGGTGTATTGAAGTCTTCTACTATCATTGTTGAACATCTATTGCTCCCTTCAGTTTTGCCAGTGTCTGTCTCATGTACTTTGTTTTTATTATTATTATTTTTTTTTAATTTTTAATTTAATTAATTTATTTATTACATGGGCAGGCACCGGGAATCGAACCCGGGTCCTCTGGTATCGCAGGCAAGCATTCCTACCTGCTGAGCCACCGTGGCCCGCCCTGTATCATGTACTTTGGATCTCCTTGAATGGGAGCATAAACATTTAAGATTGTTATTTCCTCTTGGTGAAGTGCCCTTTTATTAATATATAGTGTCCTTCTTTGTGTCTTTTGATGTGTTAACATCTAAAGTCTGTTTTGTCCGATATTAATATAGCAACTCCTGCTTTCTTTTTGTTACAACTTGTGTGCAACAGCTTTTCCATTCATTCATTTTCAATCTATTTGTTTCCTTGTGTCTAAGATAAGTCTCTTGTAAATTGCATATACTTGGATTATATTTCTTAATCCATTCTGACAATCTGTATATTTTAGCTGCCAAGTTTACTCTGTTAACATTCAAAGTTATTACTGAAAAGGCCTTTCTTGAATCTTCCATCTTATCCTTTGGCTGTATATCCAAATGAGTTTGAAATTACAATTATCTCAAAGTATACAGTAATTACCTATAAATGAAACACTGATAGAAGAACACGATATATATTTAAAGACTTTAACATAATAGGATTATCTTTTTCTAGCTTTTTAAACTATATATGTGTGTATAAAGCAGACGCATTTCTCAAAGTCAGCATAAGATGAAACAGTATACAGTATCCTTTCTGGATATAATTAAATTTTTAGAGGCAACCCAGTTCAAGAGGGAGTAAAAAGTTGATTTCCTCATGAAATAAACTAGATAAAGAAAAATTAAGACCAGTGCTAAAGATTTGTACTATACATTTGTTCTTTCCTATCCTTTAAAAAAAATTTTTTTAAGTACCAAAAAACACAAAGCAAATGCAAATATTCCTATTTTGATCATTCCATTCTACATATATAATCAGTAATTCATAATATCATCACATAGTTGCATATTCTTCATCATAATCATTTCTTGGAACATTAGCATCTATTCACAAAAATAAATAAAATGAAAACAGAAAAAAAATGTATGCATACCATACCCCTTACGCCTCCCTTTCATTGATCACTAGCATTTCAAACTAAATTTATTTTAACATTCATTCCCCCTATTATTTATTTTTATTCCGTATGTTCTACTCCTCTGTTGACAAGGTAGATAAAAGGAGCATCAGACACAAAGTTTTCACAATCACATAGTCACATTGTGAAAGCTCTATCATTATACAATCATCATCAAGAAACATGGCTACTGGAAGACAGCTCTACATTTTCGGGCAGTTCCCTCCGGCCTCTCCATTACATGTTGAATAACAAGGTGATATCTACTTAATGCATAAGAATACCCTCCAGGATAATCTCTTGACTCTGTTTGAATCTCTCAGCCATTGACACTTTGTCTCATTTCACTCTTCCCCCTTTTGGTTGAGAAGGTCTCCTCAATCCCTTGATGCTGAGTCTCAGCTCATTCTAGGATTTCTGTCCCACGTTGCCAGGAAGGTCCACATCCCTGGAAGTCATGTCCCATGTAGACAGGGGGAGGGTGGTGAGTCTGCTTGTTCTGTTGGCTGGAGAGAGAGGCCACATCTGAGCAAAAAAGTGGTTCTCTTGAGGGTGAGTCTTAGGCCTAATTTTGAGTAGGCTTGACCTATCCTTTGTGGGGTTAAGTTTCATATGAACAACCCCCAAGACTGGGGGCTCAGCCTATAGCTTTGGTTGTCCACACTGCTTGTGAGAATATCAAGGATTCAACTTGGGGAGGTTGAATTTGATAACTTAGCTTTTCCAGATCTTCAAAGTAGGTTGTTGGAATTTTGATTAGTAATGTGTTGAATCTGTAGATCAGTTTGGGGAGAAGTGACATCTTAACTATATTTAGCCTTCCTGTCCATGAGCAGTGAATGTATTTCCACCTGTTTAGATCTCCTTTTAGATCTACTTTGATATCTTTTAGCAATGTTATGTAGTTTTCTGTGTACAAATCCTTTACGTCCCTAGTTCTCACCATTCCCTGAAGGGGACTTTGAAAATACTTTTCCACTCACTGATCAAATCTCTGGGATTCATCAGGGCATCACTCTGGACAAACCAACAAAATCTCATGTCCTATCCAAGGTTCTGTGTACTTTTGTTGTTCAACCAACTATCTACATAAGTTATGTTAGGAAATGCACTAGTCAAAATATAAATTTTGTACCAAATAAACATTTTTTGCTTGAGCCTCACACATAAGTTGAAATTTTAAACTATTAATTACCATCTATTTTCAGCACCGTGCAGTAATGACATTCCTTTGTTCTTCCTTGTGCAAAAACATTTTTTATATTTGCACATTTGGTCACTATCATTATACACTCTAGGCATTCCTAGGTTATACCATCTCAATCTTTATCATCTATCTTTCTTTCTGATTTCACTTGTGCCCCCAACCCTCCTCCCTCTATCATTCTCACGTTCAGCTTCATTCAGTATTTTAACATAATTGTATTACAGTTAGGTAGTATTGTGCTGTCCATTTCTGAGTTTTTACATTCAGTCCTGTTGCACAATCTGTATCCCTTAGCTCCAATTACCCAATATCTTACCTATTTCTATCTCCTGATGGTCCGTATTACCAACAAAATATTCCAAGTTTATTCACCAATGTCAGTTCATATCAGTGACACCATCCAGTATTTGTCCTTTTGTTTTTGGTTAATCTCACTCAGTATAATGTCCTTAAGGTCCGTCCATGTTGTTACATACTTCATAACTTTATTCTGTCTTACAGCTGCATAATATTCCATTGTATGTATATGCCACAGTTTGTTTAGCCACCCGTCCATTGATGGACATTTTGGCTGTTTCCATTTCTTGGTAATTGCAAATAATGCTGCTATAAACACTGGAGTGCAAATGTTCATTTGTGTCCTTGCCCTCATGTCCTTTGAGTAGAGACAGCATATAGATGGATCCTATTTTTTAATCCATTCTGCCAGTCTATGTCTTTTGTTTGGGGAGTTTAATCCATTAACATTTCGTGTTATTACTGTATGGGTAGTACTTTCTTCTGCCATTTTGCCTTTTGGATTTTATATGTCATATCTAATTTTCCTTCTTGTTACCTTTACTCATAGTCTTCCTTTCTGCACTTTTCTCCACACCTCTCTCTTCTGTCTTTTTGTATCTGTCTCTAGTGCTTCCTTTAATACTTCTTGCAGAGCTGATCTCTTGGTCACAAATTCTCTCAGTGATTTTATGCCTGAAAATGTTTTAATTTCTCCCTTATTTTTGAAGGACAATTTTGCTGAATATAGAATTCTTGGTTGGCAGTTTTTCTCTTTGGTAATTTAAATGTATCATTCTACTGTCTTCTCGCCTCCATGGTTTCTGCTGAGAAGTCTTTGTATAGTCTTATTGGGTTCCCTTGTATGTAATGGATTGCTTTTCTCTTGCTCCTTTCAAGATTCTCTCTTTCTCTTTGACCTCTGACATTCTGATTAGTAAGTATCTTGGAGTACATCTATTTGGATCTGTTCTGTTTGGGGTATGCTGCACTTCTTGGATCTGTAATTTTAAGTCTTTCATAAGAGTTGGGAAATTTTCAGTGATAATTTCCTCCATTAGTTTTCCTCCTCCTTTTCCCTTCTCTTCTCCTTCTGGGACACCCACAACATGTATATTTGTGCACTTTATATTGTCATTCAGTTCCCTGAGTCCCTGCTCATATTTTTCCATTATTTTCCCTATATTTTTCTTTTTCTTGTCGGATTTCAGATGTACCGTCCTCCAGTCCACTAATCCTATGTTCTGCCTCTCGAAATCTACCATTCTACGTTTCCATTGTTTTTTTCGTCTCTTCTACGTGCCTTTCATTGCCATAAGTTCTGTGATTTGTTTTTTCAGACTTTCAATTTCTTCTTTTTGTCATTACTTGCCTTCTTTACAACCTCCCTCAATTCACTGATTTCATTTTTGATGAGGTTTTCCATGTCTGTTCGTATATTCTGAATTAATTGTTTCAGCTCCTGTATCTCATTTGAACTATTGGTTTGTTCCTTTGACTGGGCCATATCGTCAATTTTCCTAGTGTAATTTGTTATATTTTGCTGGCGTCTAGGCATTTAATTACCTTAATCAGTTTATTCTGGAGTTTGCATTCACTTCTTTTGCCTAGGGTTTTCTTGCTGGATGAATTTGTTATCTGTTCTTTGACATTCAGTTCAGCTTTTTCTGGACCTCTAGCTTAGGTTTTGTTTAACAGAGGATAATTTTTCAGTTCTTGTTTTCCTGTTTCTTGCCCTGCTTTTATGGTGCCTTTCCCCCCCCACCCTTAAGATGGTCTGCGTAGGTAGTATAGACCCCAGCCGGAAGTTCCCAGACCAAACTGGCCTCCTATCAGGAGGAAAGAGTTACCTGTGTTGGTTTTCCCTGAGGGTGAGACCCAGCAGGTTGACAGACTTTCCTGTGAAGTCTCTGGGCTCTGTTTTTCTTATCCTGCCCAGTATGTGGTGCTTGTCTGCCTGCAGGTCCCACCAACATAAAATGATGTGGTACCTTTAACGTTGGCAGACTCTCCCTGCTGGAGGAGTGGTGGAGACAGAAGAGAGGTTGTAGGTCATTTTAATGCCTTCAAATTACCAAGCCCTGGTGTCTGAATTCCTTAAAGGTGGGATTCCACCTGAGTTGGGCTTCATCGCTGCCCCAGGGAAGGCACAGGCTCCAGACAAGCCCTCAAAGGAGCTTGTTTCTGCCTATGCCTGGGGCAGTTGCAGCCTAAGAAGTCCTGCTGCTGTATTCAAAGGCAGTCAAGCCTTTATAGAAACACAGCCACAAAAACCTCTGTTCCTTTTTTTACCTTTTTCCTTCAGCCCTGCCCCTTTGGTGCTGGGGCAAAAATGAGCATCCTCTGCTTTGACCAGGTTCACCTGAGCTGGGGGCCTATTTTTAGTTGTCAGAATTTGTTAATTAATTCCACCACTGGCTTTTGGTTGGGCTCGGCCCCTGCTGCTGGTAAAGTGTCTTTCCTTTCCTGTGTGGGAAGCAGACTGTGGGGGAGGGCGCCGGCCTCCGTGGCTTGGAGAACTCGTGGTTCTGGGGAGGCTCGCAACTGGTCCAGCTGGTCTAGACTGGGGTATGCTGTGTGTGTGGTCACTGATGTGGCCCCGGGAGCCTTTCTGCACTCTTTCTGGTTATTTAGTAGTTGTTCTGGGGGACAAACTAAAATGCGCACATTGTAAGCCACCATCTTGGCCCGGGTCTTTTTCCTATCTTTTTAATGTATAATTTGAGTACTCTGGGTATATGTGAATCAAAATGCTTGCAATCAAGATTGTGAACGCCTATCTCTAGGGTAGTATGTAATTCAGTAGAAGACTAGCGTAAAAAAAGAGGTAGTATAGTTGAAGAGAAGACATTTGTCCATCAAGTTATACATATTGGCTTAATAAAAGGTACATTATTCAAAAGTCTCAGTGGGCCCAGATACTAACTTGAGCCTGAAAATGATGTTAAATTATTTATTACGATTATAGTTAAGCATGTTCAAGGGCTGTTACTGGATCGTACCTTAAGGTTAAACACTGAAAAGAAATGATTGTTACAAAACATGCAAAACACTGTATTTTGTAGAATATAAATACATATACACTATTTTTAGAGTTGGGGCAAGAGAAGCGGTCCAATTTGTGTAAGAGCACTTAATGTACCCCATTAGCTGTGTGAATCACAGATTTTTATTTATTCTTCTGCAAATACAACATTGATTTCCAGCTATAATTATTTTTTAAGGTAAACCATAAGTCAATTGAAAAAGAAGTCGTGGCCTTGAGCTATAAAGCATCATACTTCTAACACACTGATAGAAAAACCTAGAATATCACTGTAACGATATTAATCATTGTTGGCCTTCAGCAATAAATAGATTCAGCTTTTTTGTGACTACTCCAAATATGCTTTGCATCACCTAATGCACTGCTAGTACATAGTCTCAAAGTCCAAGTCATTCCCATAATAGGGATCTTCAATAATTAGTTGTTTTTGTGAATCATATCTCTCTGGTAGTTCAATTTTTGCTTTGCAGTTTTTGACTTCACTACCTTTTCTATTTAGATCTCTCAAGTTGCTATCATCCATGCGCAGTATGTAATCAAATGCGGCAAAGTCATCTTTGGTAACCTGTCTTGCTTTATCTGCTGTTTTTATGCCATGATTTCTTAGGCAGCTTACAGCTCTTGGATCTGGTAACCAGCCCACGTTCCAGGCAGAAACAGTACCACTGTCAGTGATCCTATTATCTGAAATATTTTGATCAGTTACAAGTTTTCTGAAAACCACTTCTACAATGGGTGACCTTCAGATATTACCCTGACATACAAACAACACTGACTTGGACAGCTCTTCTGCCATCTTCTGAGCCGCAAAGAGAGGCAGAGTCAGGCTTATATGCATTTATTCTATTTGGAGTTCGTTGGGCTTCTTTGACTTGCCTATTTATGTCCTTTTTAAGTATTGGGAAGTTTTCCCCTGTTATATCCTCAACTAATCTTCCTAGCCCATTACTCTTCTCTTCTCCTTCAGGGACACCAATGATTCTTATAGTTGTGCACTTTGTTTTGTCTATCATCTGCCTGAGATCCAATTCATATTTTTCCATCTTTTTTGCCATTTGCTGTTTTGAGTGTTCGAAATCAGTTGTTATGTCCTCTAGGTTATTTATTCTTTCTTCTGCCTCTTCAAATCTGCTGTTTTGTGTTCCAACTCTATTTTTATTTTGTCTACAGCATCTTTAATCTCTGTGATATCTGCTATTTTTCTATTTATTCTTTCATATTCCCCTTTATGCTCTTCTAGTATCTTCTTGATCTCCTTTATGTCATTAGCCATCACATGCATGTGTCATTAGCCATCACATGCATTTTATTTAGTAGAGTTATATGAACATCTTTGATTAGTTGTTTCAGAGTCTGTGTCTCCTCTGGTGTTTTAATTTGTTAGGCTGAAGACTATCTTTCTGTATCATGATACGCTTAGTGATCTTCTATTATCTTTGTGGCATGTAAATATCTTGATTGGTTTGCTTTGGAAGTTGAATTCCTTCAGTAGTCTAAAGCTTTGTATTTGTGGGATGGATGTGGAGTAGGATGCCAGGAACGGGGTGTGGCAGAACAGTAAAATTATGTATTGATATCAATAAGTCAGTGCATGAATACATGGGCACCCAGTGGCAGGGAGGCTGTGGCTCTGCAGGTGCATGGGTCTGGCGGCCCTGGTGTGCGCTGGTCTGGGGTGGGATCCCTATGTGAGTGTGTGCAGAGCTTGGGCAGTGAGTCAGGGTTACTTCTGTGTGGGCCGAGTGTGGGTGTGGCTCTGCTGCACAGGTCAGCACTTGCCTGGAGCAGGGGGGCGTGACTGTGGGCTACACACATGCCCGGATCTGGGAGGACTGTAAACCAATGTACCCATGTGCAGAGCCCAAAGGGGGCGGGGTGGGGTTGTTCAGCTCTGTGGGCTGGGGGGTGGGTGTAGTCTGGATTGAAAATGAGTGCCCATGGTCTTTATGCACTGGTGACAGCATGCAGGGGCCAGGGACAGGGAGGTGGATGTCGAGAGGAGCGGATCAAGACTCCACTTGCACTAGGAAGGTGGCTTGGGTTGGGGCAGGCTTGTGCGTGTTTGGGGTGGGGGTGTGGGGTAGGTACATGCTGGATGGTCTGCAGACGGGGCTGCTTGGAGCATAGGGAGGGAGTATGGATGATGTCAGTTAGGTATGTGAGGTGTAGGGGAAGTTGTGGGTTGTTGGGCTTTGCCAGTGATGGTAGCGTGTTCAATGGATGTGGCTTGGCTTACTTCCTAGTCCCTGTCTCCCAGTCCGAGCACTCCTGATGTCTCCTGTCTTCCGTTTGGAAAGGTGCGTGTTAGGCTGTTTGCACCACCTCGATAGTCTCCAGTTCTCTGCATCTCAATTCTTCAGGTTTTGCAACCAGGGCCTCCTTATGTGGTGTAGAAGACCCTCCCGCGTCATTTATACCCTGGAATTTTCATCTCAGTCGCTCAGTCCCTTCTCTAGCTGTTCCTTGGACCAAATGTGAAGTTAACCTATTGTATTCCTCCATCTTCCCAGAACTCTGTAGTAATTTTTCAAAGGTACAATAGTTGGTTGATGTTTTTTTAAATATGAATTGTCTGGTACAAGATTTATCTGAAAGTTTAAAAAAATATAAACAAACAATTCAGGACATAATGTTATAAAATGCTTTTTTTTCCTATACGTACGAAAAATGTGTCTAGTACTATCTCCTGTACAAAAAATGTGTCTACTACTGTCTCCTTTCAATTTTTAAAAAGTTCGCATTCAAAGGCAAAAATAGATGTTAAATTTAATTGTGAAAGCAGTAAACCCATTAGAATCTCTAGGTAACACCACCCAGATTGCAGGCTTGTTGGAGAAAGTAACTTAATTTTTTTCATCTTAAACTCTTGACATCTAAGTCATTGCCTTTTGCTTAGCAAAAGGCAATATGTATTTACTGCATCGACTTGACCAGGAGGAATTAGTGTGTTAATCCAGAATGGGACAGGATTGCTAAAAGTGGAATTGAAAGAAATATTCCTGTATTATTTGATCTCAGTTTCCTTTGCATTTTTCCTTTCTCTGTAGTGTAAAGAGGCTGGAGGTAATGTATGGTTTTCTAAGATTGGCATGTTAGTTAATTTCTTACTAATATTTTAATAATCCATATGGCTATGAATATGGCTGTATCCTTACAGTGTAATTTAGGGAATATTTGAAATATTTCCTTGAGCAAAAATTTATCTATTTTATAGTTGATTTTAGAAGGCTTCTAGAGCCTCTTAAAGTTTTATAGACAACGTAATGATTTGTATTTTAGAGAACAAATGGCAAGTAAATGATTTGTATGAAAATAGCAAAGAAGAAAGTTAGTGACAGAAGATAGAAAGGATTGGTGGAAAACATTATTAAATTTACTGCAAGCGAAATATTTATAGGCAGATACATAAAAAGACTATTCTGTTAAATCAGATGGATGCAGCATAGTTACAGAATAAGCAATTTAAATACCTTGCTCTTCATGTCTTTTTCTTCATACTGAGGTTATTAAACAAAATAAAAAGAAAAAAATCTTCCTATCCGGTGCATTAAGATGCTTGACAGCGTTCTTAGCCAGTACCACCCCCTAGTTGTGACAACCAAAAATGTATTCAGTCTTTGCCAAATGTACCTTGGATGGCAATATTAATTGCTATTGGGATGTTAGCATTTAAAGAAAAGTATAGTAACTACATGGTCTTTTGCTTTCCTTTGTGGTATATCCTGTATGAAACAAACTTTATGTGAACCTAGCCTTAAGAACTACAAAATTTCTATTTTTCTTCCAGTTGCTTTTTGGATTTTTGTCTTGAATATTTGCTTCTATATATATTTTCTTTTATAATGTATTATATCATAAATCATATTTCATTAAAAATGATGTTGCCATCTTGTTTTTAGCATTGGCCTATCTAGGAAGTACTTAGGCCTCATGTCATATATTGTTGTAATTTTAACTACTTTACCTTCTTCAGATATTTTTTTTCCTTTTGGCATTAGCTAAAAGTTTCAAATAATGTTAAATAATAATGGTTTAATGAACACTTTTGCAACACACTGGTTAAATGGCTTGGCATCAATATTTTACTATGTAACGATAAATTTGCTGTTGGCAAGTTGCCTGTCATGATTAAGTAATACCTTTTAGACCTGGCTTGCTTGTATTTTTATTGGAAATGACTGCTGAGTTTTCTCAGAAACCTTTTTAGTATCTGTAGATTTAATCTTAGAAGTTCTCTCCATTAATTTTTGGCATAATGATTTTTTTAATCGTTCTCTACTTTTGAGCTTTCCTTATATTCCTAGAATAAACTCTGCTAAATTGTGGTTTTATTTTTAATGTATGGCTAGATTATATATGTTAGTATTCTAATTAGAATTTTTGTGTCTGTATTCATTAATGAAATTAGTTTGTGGTTTTCTTGTTTCTGTATTAGATTTTAATATGGTTATACTAGCTTATTTTTTATGACATGGATTAATATAAATACATTAGCTGTTTGACCTTTAAAGTTTACATTGAATTTAGCTGTAATTTTACATAGATTTATAATTTATTCTCTGGTTTTTAGATAATTTCCAGTCTCTTCTATGATTATCAGTCTGTTTCTAGTTTCTTTCAAAGTTAATTGTCTTGTGCAAATAATTCATACCTCAGTTTTGAATTTCTTACCTTTTAGGGTTTTTTTGAGAATAAAGTGTGGTAAGTATGTAAAGTGTTCAGCACTTAGCAAGCATTCAAATGTTAGCTATTTTATTGGGAATATTTAGTGAATGAGAAAAAAAGGGGAGATTTTTAGGATATCAGACTAGAAAGGTTGGTTGAACCAGGCTTATAAACAACCCTTTATAGTGTACTGAAGGTTTTTACCTGTTCTTAAATAAATTTTGGTAATTGGCATTTGCTGAATGTTTTCATTTCACTCCTTAAATGTGTAAAAGCAACTTTTTATTGTTATCATTCTATAAAAATTAGCTGGCAGAAATGAAAACTCCTAATTTCTTAAAATTAGACTACCAGTAAGTAGCGTTAGATATGTTTCAAATCATGAAATTCCTCTCATACTGTTGCAATTCACATTATATTTTACTTCATATTAGTCTTCACCATTTAAAAGTGTATGTTGCTTATACAACATTTAAAGACTTTACTGTGCCATTTGTGCACTCTTTATGGAAAAAATATTTAAAAAGTAGAATGGTTTAAAGGCTAGAAGGAGGAAGAAGAAGAGAGAGCACAGCTGAAAATGTTTGAGAAACTCATTAATAAATCTCACAGGCCTTACCCAGGAACAGAAAGTTTTATTAATGGCTAATCTGATCCTAAATGATCCATTCGAGCCTGATCAGAAGCTTGCCTGGAGTTCCAGTTGTGAGCAGATTGAAAAAGAGACAGAAACTGGCTAGAGGGAATTCCTTTCACAGAGCATCCTTACAAGACGGTTCCTGCTAATAGGCAATTTTTCTCATTTCTGTTTTTTAGCACTCCAATGCTGACTTGGTTTTTGTTCCATTTCTAGCGTGGTTATGTGCCTTCCCGTCAATATTGTGAGCTCCCAACTCCCATTCTTCCTATAGATTGTATTTGCTTTTAAAACGTTACTGTTCTACTATAAGCTTTACATAATTTACAGTTGTTGTTCAGGGAAATAAGCTCCAAACAGCAGATACATCATTCACTCATGCATTTATTCGTTCAACTTGTATTAGATGCCGTGGACACTGCTTGTGTAAAACAAGATTTTCTTTAAAAGACAGTTTCTGCTCTCAAGAAATTCACTCTATATGGTATATTAAGCATTATGTTGATATTCATAGACTTTCTAAGGGACTTGAAAATTTGACAATGGAAGTGCATTTGAGTTGATTTTTAAGGATGAGCAAAAAATCACCAGTGGAGTAGAGAGAAAAAATATATAGTGAGATCTGAATGTGAAAGGCATAGAAGAGTGAGAGTATGATATATTTGGAAAAAGACATTTGGTTTGATATAGCATGAAACACAAGTGTGTGAAAAGAAGCAAGGTATTTAAACCTGTTTCCTCATTAGTAAAAAGGGACTGCTAATAGTATCTACCTTACACAGGCCTGACTTTATCATGCAGTATTCAAGGCACTTTACATTACCGACTCCACACTTTTTAAGAGTTACATATAGGTCTTATTACTATTACCATTTTACTATTTTCCTAGGCTGCTTAAAGCAGATACTGTGAAATGCATTGGCTTAAACATTGGGAATTTATTTGCTTAAGGTTAGAGTCTGGGAAAATGTCCAAATCAAGGCATCAGCAAGGCTGTGCCTTCTATCTGAAGACCGGCTGCCAGTGGTCCTTGGCTCCTCTGCCAGATGGCAAGGCGCATGATGGTGTGTGCTGATCTCTCCCTTCTACTCCAGGTTTTGTTTATTTCAGCTTTTTCCTTTGGTAACTTTTTCTTTCCATATTCATCCCATTTATAAAGGACTCCAGTAAAAGGATTAAGACACACCCTTGGCTATGCCTTAACTAAAGTAACTTCATCAAAAGATCCTACTTAGAATTGGTTTAAGCCCACAGGAATGGATTAGCTTTAAGAACATGATTTTCTGGGGCACGTGCAGTTCCAACCTACCACACTCAATCACGGATAGGTAAAGTAATTTGCCTTTTGCCATACCAAAAGTTTGGTCGACTTAGGAATGCTTTATGTGTGTTGGTGAGGTGGGGGGCTGTTTCTCATCTCTAAAGTGGGGATAATAATAGTATCTGTCTCGGAGTTGTTATGAAGATTATGAGTTAATATTTGTTAAATGTTTAAAACAGCACCTAGCACATAAGTTTACAAAATAAATTAAATCTTGTTTGAAAATGTTTGACATGTAATAGTTAACATTTACTGATAGCTAAGTAATATTGTGTATAATATTGGGGGGACTGTAGTGAGAGAGTATTTGGAGAAAAGACTGGTTTTCCAGAGAAATTGGGATCATCATATTAAAAAAACCTTACATACTATGCTGAGGAATTGAGATTTTAATCTCTAGGCTGTGGTGAGCCAAGAGATTCTTAAGCAAAAGAGTATAAATAGACACATTTTAAGAGAGATAAATATAGCAACAACCAGGGTGATAAACTAGAGTGGGAAGAAGCTTCTGGCAGAGACTAAAGTTGTACAGCTAGGGTAAGAGTAATCCAAGTTTGAGGAGAGTACAGGAATCTTAGAAAGAGTGAATAGGCTCAGAAAGAAATTCCTGTCAGATGGACAAGAAATGTGTGTGTGTGTGTGTGTGTGTGTGCACATGTGTGTGCATTTGATAGAGACAAAGACCCTAGACCATGGGGCTAAGAGAGAAGGAGGGAGGGAGAGAAGTAGGAAATTTGTCCTTGAACTTCGGTAAATAGTACATGCTTAGCAACTTCTTTAGGGATACTTTCCTACAATGGAATTACTGGGCCTCATTAGGTACATTTAGAATCACCTTTTTGCCTCATCTAACATCAAACAACAACAACAACAAACTACTTGAAGAAGTTAAGTTATTTGAAGGTTTGGATGTTTGAGACATTATCATACATTTTCTTCCCCAAAGTCTATTTGTTTATAAGATTCAAAGTCTATTTGTTTATAAGATTCAGCTTAAACATCAAATGAGCAGGTTAAGTTATTTTATTTTTCTTAATTTGTACTTTGTTGCGTTTTGAAATATTACCTCCAGAGAGCGATTAAGAAAATGGTTTGGAGTATTATGCAGGGGAAACAAATTCACATTTTTATTGGTACAGCATTTGAAGTTTTTGAATCTCATCCTCAGAGAGATCTAATTTGCTCAGATTCATCCGAAAACATGTTGACAGCATATCCCTAATATTGTAATTTTTCTAATGCACATGCTTTTTTTTTTTCTAATTTCATAACAAAAAAATATACCAACTTCCAGGATTTTAGTGCTGTAAGATTTTTAGTCTTATGCCTCTGGGGAAGTTATAATGAGATGAATTCTGATGATAATTGTTTCTCAAGTCTTGAAACAAAACAGAACACATTGAAATTTCTTATTCTTATCCAAAGATCAAGATCAATAGCAAAACTCCATAAAATAAAATGTGTTATCTTGTCATATATATATAGGGTTTGCCATTTAATTTATTATTATTATCTTAATGGTTCACAATATCATCATATAGCTGTGCATTTATCACCACAGTTGACTCTCTTTTATTTTCTGTGAAAAATAACATATTTATAAAAAAGCAAGAATTTTCAAAGCACATCACAACAGTTACTTGTAGAACAGATTTCAGAATTTGGTGTGGGTTGCAATTCCACAATTTTAGGTTTTTACTTCTAGCCATGTACCCTCTAATTGAATTCTTAAATAAGCAGTACAAAATTTTTTCCTAGGAAAGGATATTGGAAATTCTGTTGAAGTCGGGTACTATGTAATGTTTAATTTTTATATAATTACTTTAAAATTATCTAAATTAGAAAAAAGCAGAACCTTATTCTAAAAAAATCTTATAAGTAAAGTGAAAAATAGGATTCCCTCTTTTCCATTCTCAAGCCCTTATTTTTCATTCTTTCTTTTTTTTTTATTAATTAATGGAAAAAAAGAAATTAACCCAATATTTAGAAATCATACCATTCTACATATGCAATCAGTAATTCTTAACATCATCACATAGATGCATGATCATCGTTTCTTAGTACATTTGCATCGGTTTAGAAGAACTAGCAACACAATCGAAAAAGATATAGAATGTTAATATAGAGAAAAAAAATAAAAATAATAGTAAGAACAAAACAAAAACCTATAGCTCGGATTCAGCTTCATTCAGTATTTTAACATGATTACTTTACAATTAGGTATTATTGTGCTGTCCATTTTTGAGTTTTTGTATCTAGTCCTGTTGCACAGTCTGTATCCCATCAGCTCCAATTATCCATTATCTTACCTGGTTTCTAACTGCTGCTGAACTCTGTTACCAATGACATATTCCAAGTTTATTCTCGAGTGTCGATTCACATCATTGGGACCATACAGTATTTGTCTTTTAGTTTTTGGCTAGACTCACTCAGCATAATGTTCTCTAGGTCCATCCATGTTATTAAATGCTTCATAAGTTTATTCTGTCTTAAAGCTGCATAATATTCCATCGTATGTATATACCACAGTTTGTTTAGCCACTCTTCTGTTGATGGACATTTTGGCTGTTTCCATCTCTTTGCAATTGTAAATAACGCTGCTATAAACATTGGTGTGCAAATGTCCGTTTGAGTTTTTGCCCTTAATTCCTTTGAGTAGATTCCCAGCAATGGTATTGCTGGGTCGTATGGCAATTCTATATTCAGCTTTTTGAGGAACCGCCAAACTGCCTTCCACAGTGGTTGCACCATTTGACATTCCCACCAACGGTAGATAAGTGTGCCTCTTTCACCGCATCCTCTCCAGCACTTGTCATTTTCTGTTTTGTTGATAATGGCCATTCTGGTGGGTGTGAGATGATATCTCATTGTGGTTTTGATTTGCATTTCTCTAATGGCCAGGGACATTGAGCATCTCTTCATGTGCCTTTTGGCCATTTGTATTTCCTCCTCTGAGAGGTGTGTATTCAAGTCTTTTTCCCATTTTGTAATTGGGTTGGCTGTCTTTTTGTTGTTGAGTTGAACAATCTCTTTATAAATTCTGGATACTAGACCTTTATCTGATATATCGTTTCCAAATATTGTTTCCCATTGTGTAGGCTGTCTTTCTACTTTCTTGATGAAGTTCTTTGATGCACAAAAGTGTTTAATTTTGAGCAGTTCCCATTTATTTATTTCCTTCTTCAGTGCTCTTGCTTTAGGTTTATGGTCCATAAAACTGCCTCCAATTGTAAGATTCATAAGATATCTCCCTACATTTTCCTCTGTTTTATGGTCTTAGACCTAATGTTTAGATCTTTGATCCATTTTGAGTTAACTTTTGTGTAGGGTGTGAGAGATGGGTCTTCTTTCATTCTTTTGCATATGGATATCCAGTTCTCTAGGCACCATTTATTGAAGAGACTGTTCTGTCCCAGGTGAGTTGGCTTGACTGCCTTATCAAACATCAAATGTCCATAGATGAGAGGGTCTATATCTGAGCACTCTATTCGATTCCATTGGTCGATATATCTATCTTTATGCCAATACCATGCTGTTTTGACCACTGTGGCTTCATAATATGCCTTAAAGTCAGGCAGCGCGAGACCTCCAGCTTCGTTTTTTTTCCTCAAGATGTTTTTAGCAATTCGGGGCACCCTGCCCTTCCAGATAAATTTGCTTATTGGTTTTTCTATTTCTGAAAAATAAGTTGTTGGGATTTTGATTGGTATTGCATTGAATCTGTAAATCAATTTAGGTAGGATTGACATCTTAACTATATTTAGTCTTCCAATCCATGAACACGGTATGCCCTTCCATCTATTTAGGTCTTCTGTGATTTCTTTTAGCAGTTTTTTTTTTTTTTTTTATTAATTAAAAAAAGAATTAACAAAACAATTAGAAATCATTCCAATCTACATGTACAGTCAGTAATTCTTAATAACATCACATAGTTGCATATTCATCATTTCTTAGTACATTTGCATCGATTTAGAAAAAGAAATAAAAAGACAACAGAATAAGAATTAAAACAATAATAGAAAGAAAAAAAACAAAAAAAACAAAAACAAAAAACCTATACCTCACATGCAGCTTCATTCAGTGTTTTAACATAATTGCATTACAATTGGGTAGTATTGTGCTGTCCATTTCTGAGTTTTTATATCCAGTCCCGTTGTACAGTCTGTATCCCTTCATCTCCAATTATCCCTTCTCTTTTTTTTTTTTTTTTTAATTAACGGAAAAAAAGAAATTAACCCAACATTTAGAGATCATACCATTCTACACATGCAATCATTAATTCTTAACATCATCACATAGATGCATGATCATCATTTCTTAGTACATTTGCATTGGTTTAGAAGAACTAGCAACATAACCGAAAAAGATATAGAATGTTAATATAGAGAAAAAAATAAAAGTAATAATAGTAAAATCAAAACAAAACAAAACAAAACAAAACAAAACAAAAACCTATAGCTCAGATGCAGCTTTATTCAGTGTTTTAACATGATTACTTTACAATTAGGTATTATTGTGCTGTCCATTTTTGAGTTTTTGTATCTAGTCCTGTTGCACAGTCTGTATCCCTTCAGCTTCAATTACCCATTGTCTTACCCTGTTTCTAACTCCTGCTGAACTCTGTTACCAATGACATATTTCAAGTTTATTCTCGAATGTCCGTTCACATCAGTGGGACCATACAGTATTTGTCCTTTAGTTTTTGGCTGGATTCACTCAGCATAATATTCTCTAGGTCCATCCATGTTATTACATGGTTCATAAGTTTATCTTGTCTTAAAGCTGCATAATATTCCATCGTATGTATATACCACAGTTTGTTTAGCCACTCTTCTGTTGATGGAGATTTTGGCTGTTTCCATCTCTTTGCAATTGTAAATAATGCTGCTATAAACATTGGTGTGCAAATGTCCGTTTGTGTCTTTGCCCTTAAGTCCTTTGAGTAGATGCCTAGCAATGGTATTGCTGGGTCGTATGGCAATTCTATATTCAGCTTTTTGAGGAACCGCCAAACTGCCTTCCACAGTGGTTGCACCCTTTGACATTCCCACCAACAGTGGATAAGTGTGCCTCTTTCTCCGCATCCTCTCCAGCACTTGTCCTTTTCTGTTTTGTTGATAATGGCCATTCTGGTGGGTGTGAGATGATATCTCATTGTGGTTTTGATTTGCATTTCTCTAATGGCCAGGGACATTGAGCATCTCTTCATGTGCCTCTTGGCCATCCGTATTTCCTCTTCTGAGATGTGTCTGTTCAAGTCTTTTTCCCATTTTGTAATTGGGTTGGCTGTCTTTTTGTTGTTGAGATGAACAATCTCTTTATAAATTCTGGATACTAGACCTTTATCTGATATATCATTTCCAAATATTGTCTCCCATTGTGAAGGCTGTCTTTCTACTTTCTTGATGAAGTTCTTTGATGCACAAAAGTGTTTAATTTTGAGGAGTTCCCATTTATTTATTTCCTTCTTCAGTGCTCTTGCTTTAGGTTTAAGGTCCATAAAACCGCCTCCAGTTGTAAGATCCATAAGATATCTCCCAACATTTTCCTCTAACTGTTTTATGGTCTTAGACCTAATGTTTAGATCTTTGATCCATTTTGAGTTAACTTTTGTATAGGGTGTGAGAGATGGGTCTTCTTTCATTCTTTTGCATATGGATATCCAGTTCTCTAGGCACCATTTATTGAAGAGACTGCTCTGTCCCAGGTGAGTTGGCTTGACTGCCTTATCAAACATCAAATGTCCATAGATGAGAGGGTCTATATCTGAGCACTCTATTCGATTCCATTGGTCGATATATCTATCTTTATGCCAATACCATGCTGTTTTGACCACTGTGGCTTCATAATATGCCTTAAAGTCAGGCAGCGCGAGACCTCCAGCTTCGTTTTTTTTCCTCAAGATGTTTTTAGCAATTCGGGGCACCCTGCCCTTCCAGATAAATTTGCTTATTGGTTTTTCTATTTCTGAAAAATAAGTTGTTGGGATTTTGATTGGTATTGCATTGAATCTGTAAATCAATTTAGGTAGGATTGACATCTTAACTATATTTAGTCTTCCAATCCATGAACACGGTATGCCCTTCCATCTATTTAGGTCTTCTGTGATTTCTTTTAGCAGTTTTTTGTAGTTTTCTTTATATAGGTTTTTTGTCTCTTTAGTTAAATTTATTCCTAGGTATTTTATTCTTTTAGTTGCGATTGTAAATGGGATGCGTTTCTTGATTTCCCCCTCCACTTGTTCATTGCTAGTGTATAGAAATGCTACAGATTTTTGAATGTTGATCTTGTAACCTGCTACTTTGCTGTACTCATTTATTAGCTCCAGTAGTTTTGTTGTGGATTTTTCCGGGTTTTCGACGTATAGTATCATATCGTCTGCAAACAGTGATAGTTTTACTTCTTCCTTTCCAATTTTGATGCCTTGTATTTCTTTTTCTTGTCTAATTGCTCTGGCTAGAACCTCCAACACAATGTTGAATAATAGTGGTGATAGTGGACATCCTTGTCTTGTTCCTGATCTTAGGGGGAAAGTTTTCAATTTTTCCCCATTGAGGATGATATTAGCTGTGGGTTTTTCATATATTCCCTCTATCATTTTAAGGAAGTTCCCTTGTATTCCTATCCTTTGAAGTGTTTTCAATAGGAAAGGATGTTGAATCTTGTCAAATGCCTTCTCTGCATCAATTGAGATGATCATGTGATTTTTCTGCTTAGATTTGTTGATATGGTGTATTACATTAATTGATTTTCTTATGTTGAACCATCCTTATATACCTGGGATGAATCCTACTTGGTCATGATGTATAATTCTTTTAATGTGTTGTTGGAGACGATTTGCTAGAATTTTATTGAGGATTTTTTCATCTATATTCATTAGAGAGATTGGCCTGTAGTTTTCTTTTTTTGTAATATCTTTGCCTGGTTTTGGTATGAGGGTGATGTTGGCTTCATAGAATGAATTAGGTAGTTTTCCCTCCACTTCGATTTTTTTGAAGAGTTTGAGGAGAGTTGGTACTAATTCTTTCTGGAATGTTTGATAGAATTCAGATGTGAAGCCATCTGGTCCTGGACTTTTCTTTTTAGGAAGCTTTTGAATGACTAATTCAATTTCTTTACTTGTGATTGGTTTGTTGAGGTCATCTATGTCTTCTTGAGTCAAAGTTGGTTGTTCATATCTTTCCAGGAACCCGTCCATTTCCTCTAAATTGTTGTATTTATTAGCGTAAAGTTGTTCATAGTATCCTGTTATTACCTCCTTTATTTCTGTGAGGTCAGTAGTTATGTCTCCTCTTCCATTTCTGATCTTATTTATTTGCATCCTCTCTCTTCTTCTTTTTGTCAATCTTGCTAAGGGCCCATCAATCTTATTGATTTTCTCTTAGAACCAACTTCTGGCCTTATTGATTTTCTCTATTGTTTTCATGTTTTCAATTTCATTTATTTCTGCTCTAATCTTTGTTATTTCTTTCCTTTTGCTTGCTTTGGGATTAATTTGCTGTTCTTTCTCCAGTTCTTCCAAGTGGACGGTTAATTCCTGCATTTTACCTTTTCTTCTTTTCTGATATAGGCATTTAGGGCAATATTTCCCTCTTAGCACTGCCTTTGTTGCGTCCCGTAAGTTTTGATGTGTTGTGTTTTCATTTTCATTCGCCTCGAGGTATTTGCTAATTTCTCTAGCAATTTCTTCTTTGACCCAGTCGTTGTTTAAGAGTGTGTTGTTGAACCTCCACATATTTGTGAATTTTCTGGCACTCCGCCTATTATTGATTTCCAATTTCATTCCTTTATGATCTGAGAAAGTGTTGTGTATGATTTCAATCTTTTAAAATTTGTTAAGACTTGCTTTGTGACCCAGCATATGGTCTATCTTTGAGAATGATCCATGAGCACTTGAGAAAAAGGTGTATCCTGCTGTTGTGGGATGTAATGTCCTATAAATGTCTGTTAAGTCTAGCTCATTTATAGTAATATTCAGATTCTCTATTTCTTTATTGATCCTCTGTCTAGATGTTCTGTCCATTGATGAGAGTGGTGAATTGAAGTCTCCAACTATTATGGTATATGAATCTATTTCCCTTTTCAGTGTTTGCAGTGTATTCCTCACATATTTTGGGGCATTCTGGTTCGGTGCGTAAATATTTATGATTGTTATGTCTTCTTGTTTAATTGTTCCTTTTATTAGTAGATAGTGTCCTTCTTTGTCTCTTTTAACTGTTTTACATTTGAAGTCTAATTTGTTGGATATTAGTATAGCCACTCCTGCTCTTTTCTGGTTGTTATTTGCATGAAATATCTTTTCCCAACCTTTCACTTTCAACCTATGTTTATCTTTGGGTCTAAGATGTGTTTCCTGTAGACAGCATTTAGAAGGATCCTGTTTTTTAATCCATTCTGCCAATCTGTGTCTTTTGATTGGGGAATTCAGTCCATTAACATTTAGTGTTATTACTATTTGGATAATATTTTCCTCTACCATTTTGCCTTTTGTATTATGTACATCATAGCTGACTTTCCTTCTTTCTACACTCTTCTCCATGCCTCTCTTTTCTGTCTTTTTGTATCTGACTCTAGTGCTCCCTTTAGTATTTCCTGCAGAGCTAGTCTCTTGGTCACAAATTCTCTCAGTGACTTTTTGTCTGAGAATGTTTTAATTTCTCCATCATTTTTGAAGGATAATTTTGCTGGATATAGGAGTCTTGGTTGGCAGTTTTTCTCTTTTACTAATTTAAATATATCATCCCACTGTCTTCTAGTTTCCATGGTTTCTGCTGAGAAATCTACACATAGTCTTATTGGGTTTCCCTTGTATGTGATGGATTGTTTTTCTCTTGCTGCTTTCAAGATCCTCTCTTTCTCTTTGACCTCTGACATTCTAACTAGTAAGTGTCTTGGAGAACGCCTATTTGGGTCTTATCTCTTTGGGGTGTGCTGTACTTCTTGGAGCTGTCATTTTAGGTCTTTCATAAGAGTTGGGAAGTTTTCAGTGATAATTTCTTCCCTTAGTGTTTCTCTTCCTTTTCCCTTCTCTTCTCCTTCTGGAACACCCACAACACGTATATTTGTGCGGTTCATATTGTCCTTGAGTTCCCTGATACCCTGTTCAAATTTTTCCGTTCTGTTCCCGATAGTTTCTGTTTCTTTTTGGAATTCAGATGTTCCATCCTCCAAATCACTAATTCTATCTTCTGTCTCTTTAAATCTATCATTGTAGGTATCCATTGTTTTTTCCATCTTTTCTACTTTATCCTTCACTTCCATAAGTTCTGTGATTTGTTTTTTCAGTTTTTCTATTTCATCTTTTTGTTCAGCCCATGTCTTCTTCATGCCCTCCCTCAATTTATCGATTTCATTTTTGAAGAGGTTTTCCATTTCTGTTCGTATATTCAGCATTAGTTGTCTCAGCTCTTGTATCTCATTTGAACTATTGGTTTGTTCCTTTGACTGGGCCATATTCTCAATCTTCTGAGCGTGGACCGTTATCTTCTGCTGCTGGCGTCTGGGCATTTAGTCAGATTTCCCTGGGTGTCGGACCCAACAAGGTTATAAGATTTTTCTGTGAAATCTCTGGGTTCTGTTTTTCTTATCCTGCCCAGTAGGTGGCGCTCGTGGCACATGTTTGTCTCACGTGTTTGGATGGGATCCCCCTGGTCACCAATCTCCGCGGCCTGGGGATTTCCGATCCAATTCTCTCCGTTGGTTCGGGGGGCCGCGTGTGGTGGGGGCGTCAGCCGCCGCGGCTTGAGGGGACCCTGTGGCTGGTCGCCGGCCGCAGCGGGCCCGGGGAATTCGCCACCGGACCAGGAAGTCGCCCACGGGGGAGGGGCGTCGGTCATCGGCCGCTGCGGCCTGTGGAATTCCCCACCAGACCAGGAAGCCGTCCGCGGAGGAGGGTCACCGCGGCTAGGGTAGCCCTCTGATCCGAGACTCGTAGCCGGACCAGGAAGCCGCCCACAAAAGAGGGGCGCCGGCCTCCTCGGCTTGGGAAACTTGCCTCTCCGAGACTCTCAGCTGGCCCGGGAAGGAGGGAGGGAGGAGCTCCGGCCGCCACAGCTGCCGCTGCTCGGGAAATCGCGCACCGCTCAGGAATCCCACCGCAGCCGAGTCTCGCAGTCAGACTAGCCAGTCCAGACTGGGGTACGCTGTGTGTCCATTCCCTGTCGTGGCCCCGGGAGCTGTTCTGCACTGTTTCAGTTCACCTAGTAGTTGCTTTGGAGGAGGAACTAAGACGCACGTACCTTACTAAGCCACCATCTTGGCCCCCTCTCAAGCCCTTATTTTTAACAAATGATAAATACACATTTAGTGTGTGCCCTTGTAAACAGTTTTCACATATATGTACATATACATGTAGACCCTTTTGAAATGCATATTTGCCATGATGCTTTGGATGGACAGATAAACAAAATGTATAAATAAATGTCATTTTAATATATCTGTTAGAACTTTAACCACTTGAGAAATTATTTTGCAGCTTTTTGTTTGCAAGACTATCCAAAATTATACTAACTACACAAGTAATAGTAAATCAGTTCCTTTGAATCCCTTTCTGTATTAAGTGAACTTATTCCTTTTTCTTTAAGCACATACACGTGCACATACATCCAGATATACATACGTACATATAATTTTGGACATGAGTCATACCTTTATTTCAAAATGAATTCATTTACGGTACAAGTATTTATTGAGTACTTGCTATGTGCCAGGCACAGACCCCTCACTTACTTTCTCCATGTAAGGCGCTTGCGTTAGGCTTGGAGGTAAAAACATAGGATCTAGTACCTTGTTAATAACCTTATCTAGTATGAACCATAAGACATTGCTGATATTTGACAGCTTTTGATCTGTAACAGCAATGCCATTTTGTTCAGCCTAATATTTGGAGAGCAAGATAGATTTTAGTCAAACTTAAGTAAAAACTCTAAACTACTATTGTGGTTCAGACACTAAATGATATAGGACTTTGAAGAAGTAAAGGCATTACCCAGACTGAGGAAGTTGGGAGATTCTTCATAGAATATATGCCAGTTTCAATCTCTAATCAGCCAGATGCCTTTCGTGAACATTCAGTTTTTGCTTGCTCTGGATAACTGAGTGAACCTGGAAATCCCAGCAGATCAGTTGTCTTCAGGTAGAATTTTTGACAAGTTCAATTGCTGTTTGCAAGAGTGCTTATTTGGTTAAAATGATGGACTTTCATGATTAACCTAGATTTCTGTTTTGAATTTCCAGGGCCCATGCAGAATCTCCACCATCAGTAAACAACTTAAAGACTGAACTTGGTGATAAAGGGAAGACTAAAGATGAAGAAGTTTATAACCAAGAAAAAAAGCCTGCAGATACTTGTCTTGAGCCTTATCCAGAAGAGAAAAAGAAGAAACGTTCTGGATTCAGAGACAGAAAAGTATGAACACCATCTTAGAAGTTAATTAGAACCATAGTTAATCCTAAAGTAAAACAATTCTGTTGAGTCTTTTTTTAAAAAAATTTTTGTTATGAAATATAACTTATTCAAAAAAGTAATACATTTCAAAGTACATTGTAGCAAATAGTTATAGAACAGATTTTAGTCTGGTATGAGTTACTGTTCTGCAATTTAATGTTTTTCCTTCTAGCTGCTCCAAGGCACTGGAGACTAAAAGAAGTATCAATATAATGATTCAGCACTGATTCTCTTTTGTTAAATCCTAACTTCTCTGTTATAACTCCTCCTTCTCTTTTGATCCTTCTCCCAGTCTTTAGGGTTATTTGGGCTCTGCCCATTCTAAGTATTTTTTTCTTATTTGTGAAAAATAACATACATACAAAAATTTCAAAGCACATAGCAGCAGTTAGTTGTAGAACAAATTTCAGAGATTGGTATGGGTTATAATTCCACAGTTTTAGGTTTTTACTTCTAGCTGCTCTAAGATACTGGAGATTAAAAGAAATATCAATATAATGATTCAGCAATCATACTCATTTGTTAAACCTTATCTTCTCTGTATAACTCCACCACCACCTTTGAACTTTCTCTCACTCTTTGGTTAGTTGGGCTATGGCCATTCTAACCTTTTCGTGTTGGAAGGGGCTGTTGATAATATAAGATAGGGGATAGAACTAGTTGATGTTCTGGAGAGGCTGGCCCCTCTGCTCTTCAGGACTTACCTGGTGTGGGGACCCATCTGGAGGTTGTAGGGTTCTGAAAAGTTACCCTAGTGCATGGATCCTTTCTAGAATCTTATAGAACACCCTGAGTGTTCTTTATAATTGGTAGGAATGGTTTTGGTTGGGGGTTGGCAAGTTATGATAGGTAACAATGTCTTACTGAAGAGTGTGTAACCTGGTTACATGTGTTAACCAGGTTAGCCTCTATTTTATTTGAACTCTCTTAACCACTGATACCTTATTGGTTACACTTCTTTTCCCCCTTTTGGTCAGGATGGCGTTGTTGATCCCATGGTTCCAGGGCCAGGCTCATCCCTGAGAATCATTTCCCACATTGCCAGGGAGACTTTGACCCCTGGATGTTATGTCCCACATAGGTGGGAGGGCAGTGGTTTCATTTGCAGAATTAGGCTTAGAGAGAGAGGCCACATCTGAGCAACAAGAAAGGTCCTCCAGAAATAACTCTTAGGCATACCTATAGGTAGGCTAAGCTTCTCTGTTACATACATAAGCTTCACAAGAGCAAACCTCCAGATCAAAGGCTTGATCTGTTGACATGGGGTGTCCCTAATGTTTGTCATAGTATCAGGGGTTTCCCTAGAGGTAAAGTTCAATAGTTCCATAATTTTTCTCCCATCCCTCAAGGGACTTTGCCAATGCTTTTTGATTATCTGCTTAATATGCTCTGAGATGTATCCAGGCATTACATTAAGCTATACAGGATTAAAGGCCCTCATTCTTATTCTGGGCTCACTGTGTTTAGTCTCTTTAAATGATCTATCCAGATAGAGTTGAGTTAAATTATGCATCACAGAAAATTTAGGTTCTGGACAAAATAAACCTTTTTTCCTTTAGTCTCAAAGAGTAGATGAGGTTCTAAAATAGAGACAATATTAATATCTTCCTTATGCTGTAGTATGAATTTCCTTAATCCTGACCTGATCTTCATTCTTATCTCTAAATACCAGGCTATACATATATAAAGCAGACTCTTTTATCATGTATTTCAGATGGTCCATATTCATTTCCAAGTTATTAATCTCTTTGCTATTTTTCGTCATGTTCTAAACCAAAGATACTCTTTGCATGTGAAGTTAAAGGAGGTGGTTAAAGGGGCCTAGGATTGATAACCAAGATTAGCATATTCTTTCTTAGTTTTTTCAGTTCAACTGCCTAAAGTGATTCTTGCTTTCTGAATTTTTGCTATGCTAAATTTTATCATAAATGTTAAATTGAGTCTTTGTAGTATTTCTCATTTATGATACCAGGTTGTAAAGGAAGAATAAAATCTCTTTGGAAATATGAATAATAGTACAAACACATACTTTGACGACAGCATAAACTTAAATGATTGTCAAAACTTTATTCTTTAACACAATCTGCTGTTATGTAGCTTTACTTTAGAGAAGTTTCAATTCTACTATGATAATGCCTATGATATTGGGCATTTGAGTTCAGCAGACATAAGTAGTGAAAAATTAAAAGAATGAATTTTTTAGACAGTTTCTTGTTAAAGTTCAAATTCAGGAAATTGCTGACAGTTGCTCGACTATAGCTGAATGGTACACCAAGGTAATTCATTATTTTGGTGTTGTGTGTGTGTGGTGCACATTAGCAAGAAGAGTTCCTTTGGGAAATTTGAATCCTCTAAGGTTTTTTTGTCTGTTTCTATGAAGTTATTAATCTGTTTTCTCATTTCCCAAATCCATTGCTGATAAAGGTGAATTTAACAAAAGTTACGTATCTCAAATTAATCATTAACTGTCTCAATATTTCCTTCCATAAGGATACGTTTATTTATTCTTTTGCCCTGAGTTAATTAGAAGAGAGTGCAACTTTACCTTGTGCTAGCAGTTTCATTTACAGTCAAACTTTCTATTTTGCAAAGTATAGCAAAACTAACGGAAATTTAAACATTTATTTTTGAACCTACTTCCATTTTTTACACTTACCTCCTGCTCAGCAGATGACCATTCCTCATATTTCATAGGAAAAAAAAACTGTCAATGCAATTCCCTTCATTTTTAACCCCCATAGCTATAAAGCCTGTCAATGTCTATGTGTGAAATAATTCTTATTTCTTTCACTTAAGCACTTAAGTTTCAGAGGAAGAACAGTCTTCTTTCTGTTCAAGGATAACGATCCCACATGTCAATTCCATCTTGTCTCTTCAAGAACCGTGTTCCATCACATATTCTTTCTTTTTTTCTGTTTTACAATCACCTTCTCTCCCCCCTCCTTTCCTCCCTCCCTCTGTTTCATGTTGTTGGATCTTCACAACTTATCTTGCTTATCTCTTAACTGCTCATTCATTCCTTTTTTCTCATTAATTCTTTATGCTATATTCAGGGTTAATACTTCAGTTAACTATCTTCCAGTTCACAAATTACTTTTTAATGCATATATTCTAGAATTTATGCCATTTATTTTTTAGTTTTGGTAATAATATTTTTGATTTCCAGAATGTCTAGTTGGTTTTTGTTTTTCTTTATATTTTAATTTGTGCATGTGTGTGCATTGTTTTTCTTCCTTCAGATTTTTGAGAATTTGAATCATATTCATTTCAAAGTCATTTTTATGTTTGCCTCAGTATTTTGTTTATGTCAGAAGGGACTCCACCTCCTGCTTATTGACTTTGTGCTTATATAACATTTCCCCCTCAGATTTAGACTTTGAGTGTGCAGTCTCATTTTGTATGGGAGCTTGTTGGGTTTTTGTTTTGTTTTGCTTTGTTTTGTGCTTAGTTTTTCCTATTTTGGATTTTATGGCTGTTTTAATAACCCACTAGGTCTCCTTGTCCAGAATCAAATCTACTAATTAGAAGCTTTGGGCTTCTCTCTCATTATACTGCAGAATCAGTTGCTTAGTCTACAGGTAGTTTGGCCCAGATTCTGGTGGCTACACTATAGATGATTCATTTGACCGTATAGAATTTATATGAGCAATATCCCTAGGCAACAACTGGTTAAAACTTCTTTACCCTCCTTTTATAGTCAAGAAGAGCTCTTTGCTAGCTCCTGGTTTTATGGAGTGAACCTGGCTCTGGGTCCATGCTTCATTTGTATACTGGTTTGAAAGAATGTATGGACCCTCGAAAAGCCGTGTTTTAATCAAAATCCCATTTCGTAAAGGCAGAATAATCCCTATTCAATACTGTATGTTTGAAACTGTAATCAGACCGTCTCCCTGGAGGTGTGATTTAATCAAGAGTGGTTGTTAAGCTGGATGAGCTGACGACATGTTTCCCCATTTGGGTGGGTATTGATAAGTTTCTGGATTCCTATAAAAGAGGATACATTTTGGAGAATGAAGAGATTCAGTGAGAGCAGAGAATGCTGCAGCACCATTAAGCACAGAGTCCATCAGCCAGTGCTTTTGAGATGAAGAAGGAAGACACCTCCCAGGGAGCTTCATGAAACTGGAAGCCAGGAGAGAAAGCTAGCAGATGATGTTATGCTCGCCATGTGCCCTTCCAGCTGAGGGAAAAACCGTGGCTGTGTGAACTTCACCATGTGCCCTTCCAGATGAGAGAGGAACCCTGACCGTGTTCACCATGTGCCTTTCCAGATGAGAGAGAAATTCTGTGTTCACCATGTGTCCTTCCACTTGAGAGAGAAACCCTGAACTTCACTGGCCTTCTTGAACCAAGGTATCTTTCCCTGGATGCTGTAGGTTAGACATTTCTATAGACTTGCTTTAACTGGGACATTTTCTCAACCTTAGAACTGTTAACTAGGAACCTATTAAATTCCCCTTTTTAAAAGCCATTCCATTTCTGGTATATTGCATTCTGGCAGCAATATAGAACACACTATTGTGTGTGTGTGTGTGTGCACACTAGAACACTCATCATCCCTCAGACTATGAGCCCCTGAACTGCTTTCCCTATTTTCAGACTGGACCCTGCAGCCCCAAACTTCAATTCTTCCTACCACAGTACACTGCTATTCATTCTCTGAAAACAAAAATGGTTATCTTACTTGGAACTGATTTTGCTTTTTTAATTTTCCCAATTTATGTTTTGCCAATCATTTCTATATATTTGGAGTGCAGAAGGCATAACACAAAATTCTAACATGATTTGAAGCCTCACTGTCGTTTATCTAGTTTTCAGGTATAAAATTGTGCTTTAAATTGTGATATTCATTTACAGAAAAGTGTTGCTTCTTCTTAGACTCTTGCTCTGTACGGTTCTCCTTGTTCATTATTTTTATATTTCTGGTATTTTGCCTGCACTGTTGTTTCTGAGCTGTCAGTTTGTTTGAGATACCTTCATTTTAAAAAGCCAAATTATTTTATTTAATACAATTAAACAGAATGTTTAATTACTTTTCATTATTTCATTTTAAAAAGTCAAATTATGTGGTTCACTACAGTTGTAAATAATGTAATATGATTGATGAGAAGACATGAATACTGAAAGATATAAAACATGCTATATATATATAACATTACTGAGCATTTCCTATGTGCCAGATACCATATATATTTTCATCTAATCTTTATTTGACAGATGAGGACACTGAGGCTTGGAGCATTTAAGTCATTTGTATAATGTCATTCAGCTGGTTATCAATAAAGGGAGGATTCAAACTTAGATCTAACTCCAAAGCCCTTGCTCATTGCATTGCTACTTCTAATATGACATATTTTGATTACAAGGCTTTGCTCAAGGTATAGCCTAGGTGAGATAATATTATGCCATGTCAATGATTTAAAAAAATATATTTTTATTGAGAAATTTTCACACACATAAATTCCATACGTGGTGTACAGTCAGTGTCTCACAATATCTTCACATAGTTGTGATATCATGATATGTGTGATCATGATATCACAACTGTGATTAATCATGACAATTTTTAGAACATTTGCATTACTCCAGAAAAAGAAATAAAAAGAAAAGAGAGAAAGCTCATAAATCAATCCACCTTACTCCTCCCTCTCATTGACCACTGATATTTCCATTTACTGAATTTATTTTACCCTTTATCACCCCTATTATTTATTAATTTATCCATATTTTTTTACTCATCTGCCCATAGCTTGGATAAAAGGCACATCAGATACAAGGTTTTCACAATCACACTGTCACATTGTAAACGTTGGATCTTTATACAGTCATCTTCAAGAGTCAAGGCTGCTAGAGCACAGCTCAGCAGTTTCAGCTACTTCCCTCTATAAACAAAAAAAGGATATTTGTATAATGAATTAGTGTAAGCTCCAGGATAATCTGTTGACTCTGTTTGAAATTTTTCAGCCACTGAAACTTTATTTAGTATCATTTCTCCCTTCCCCCTTTTGGTCAAGAAGACTTTCTCAATCCCTTAATGCTGGGTCCTTGCTCATCCTAGGCTTTCTCTCCCACATTGCCAGGGAGATTTACACTCCTGGGAGTCATATCCCACATGGTGGGGAGGACAGTGGGTTCACCTGCTGAGTTGGCTTAGAAAGAGAGGCCACATTTGAGCAGCAAAAGAGGTTCTCTGGGAGTGAGTCTTAGGCCTAACATAGGTCTTATTCCTTTGCAGGAATAAGTTTCATAGGGATGAACCCCAAGATCAAGGGCTCAACCTGTTGATTTGGTTGTCCCCACTGCTTGGGAAAATATCAGGAATTCTCCAAATAGGAAAGTTGAATATTTCCTCCTTTCTCCCTCAGTTCCCCAAGGGGACTTTGTAAAAACTTCTTTATTCACTGCTCAAATTACTCTGGGATATATCAGGTCATCACATTAACCTGGATAAACTAAAAAAATCTCATGCCGTATTCAAGATTCCATGTACTTATAATATTCAACTAACCTGACCATACAAGTTAAATTAGGGAATACACTACCCAAAATATAGATTTTGCACCAAATAAACACTTCTCCCTTTATTCTCATACAGAAGTTGAAGTTTTAAAATATGGACAATATCATCCTTTATCCAGTCTTCTGATATACCTTAGTCCTGCCCAGATCAACTTCATTCATATCTCTACTCAAAGTCTCATCCCTTTATTAACTTTTTAAACAGTTCCTGTATGAGGTACTGCTGACTTTCATAGCTTCAGAGCTGTAACTCTGAATCTCATATATCATATAAATACCTGAAGTTTCTGGGAACTACCAGGTTATATACAGACAGCTTAGTATCTCAGCATCTTGGAATTTAGAATTAACAGTTATGCCTCCTGAATATATATGCATGCCAGTGATCTTAGAATTCCTAAATGTGCTCCTGAGCCCTGACTTATCACTTTTTCTGTTTTGGTAGAGATTACTAGCTGTCCACTGAATCTATGAGTGATTTGAGCCACTTCCAGGCCCAGCTCACCAGTCTTCCATGAGGAGTTTTCTGTCCCTTTCTCCCTTTACCTGAATGCTGGATTTCTGATGACTTAGAATTGACTTTGGAAGCAACATGTTGGCAAAGTTGTTTTTTTTTTTGTATGCTGTATTGCAGGGTCATATTTCATTCTTTTTCCATGTGAGTATCCCGTTATTGCAGCACCATTTGTTGAATTTTTGTTTGTTTGTTTTTGTTGGTTTCTTTTTTGTTTGTTTGGGAAGTGCATGGGCCGGAAATAGCTCCCACATGGCAGGCGAAAATTCTACCACTGAACTACCCTCACATCACCAGAGTTGCTTTTAACTTGGGTTCCTGAAAGACCTTATGACTTCTTGCCAACCTGGAACACCCACCCTGTACTGAATTTGAGCAAGAAATACACTTTCATTTTATTTGAGCCATTGCAATTTGGGGGCCTGTTTGTGATAGCGATGTACCCTAACAAACTTGTTTTAAAAGAGAGGCCAAGAATCAAGATGATTAAAGGATTTTTCAACATGGAAGAAATTTAGAAGAAATATTCAAAAACAGGCATTTACTATCAATGAGAGACTATAAATGGAAAAACATGTTCTTTAATTACATTGGGATTGAATTCATATGACATTTAAGAATGTCAGTATAGGAACTCTTGTTGTGTGTTATTAATTTCCCTGCCAAAAATTAATTTGCTTTTTACTTAAAGAGACCAGTATCATAGAACTTGGAATTACCTAGAACTCTAAGATGTCATTCTATGACAGATAGTCATTATTATGGATGACCACACATTGACTAGAGAAAAATGAGGAGTCCTCAATTTTCATGGAAGACGCTGTTTGATTATAGATAAAGCAATAAGACATACTCATTCTTCCCTCATCCTCTAGCCTATTTGTGTAGACCAACTGAATTAAACAATTAAAACATATGCTTTTGGAGCAGAGGTCTGCTCTTCATGGGTGCAGGGGACTAGAAAGCAGGTAGAAATACCAATTGCTCATCTCTTCTAGTCTCCCACCTTTCTTCAAATACTAGAATACTCCCTTGGGGAATTGTAATTGGAAATGGAAACAGTGGTAGTCACTCCTCTTGAACCATGGCATAACTGCTTCTGGGCCCAGAAAATCAGTAGCTCATCTAATGGGGATGCCAAGGAGTAGAGTGTTGAAGCACTGTCTTAGTAAAAGCAAGATTATCATCACAATCATTAACACAAACCTGAGTCTAGACTCAATCTTTTTATATTCTTTTCCCTTGCTCTGCCATTAAAAATGAGGAAGAGAGTTATCACTCAGTGCTTGTTCATTTCACCTAAGATTGTCAGATCACTTTTTTCAAATTCTGTTTTTCTTCCTAAAAAAGATTTTGTATAGTTGCAAAATTTTACTTTTCCTTCCTCAAACTCCTAAGTACAAAATAGGGTCTTACTTTCTTTTTTTTTTTACACATAAGTTAAAGTTTTAAAATACAAATTAGCATCTATTTTCACCACCTTGCAATATCGACATTCCTTTCTTCTTCCTCATGCAAAAACATATTTTAATTTGTACACTTAGCCACTATCAGTGTACATCTAGGCATTCCTAGTTTATACTATCTCAGTCTTTATCATCTATCTTTCCTTCTGATTTCGTTTGTGCCCCCAGCCCTCCTCCCACTATCATTCTCACATTCAGCTTCATTCAGTATACTGACATTATTGTATTGCATTAGATAGTATTGTGCTATCCATTTCTGAATTTTTGTAATCAGTCCTGTTGCGCAATCTGTATCCCGTCAGCTCCAATTACCCTATTTCTATCTCCTGATGGTCTCTGTTCTTAACTGAAATTCTCCAAGTTCATTCACTAATGTTAGTTCCTATCAGTGAGACCATACAGTATTTGTCCTTTTGTTTCTGGCTAATCTCACTCCGTGTAATGTTCTCAAGGTCCATCCATGTTGTTACATACTTCATAAATTTATTCTGTTTTATAGCTGCGTAATAGTCTGTCATTTGTCTATACCACAACTTGTTTAGCCACTTGTGTGTTGATGGATATTTTGGCTGTTTCCACCTCTTGGCAATTGTAAATAATGCTGCTATAAACATTGCTGTGCAAATGTCCATTTGTGTTCTTGCCTTCATGTCCCCTGAGTAGATACCTAGCAATGGTATTGCTGAATCATATGGCAATTCTATACTTAGCTTCCTGAGGAACCACCAAACTGCCTTCCACAGTGGTTGTACGATTTTACATTCCCATAAACAATGGATAAGTGTGCCTCTTTCTCCACAACCTCTAGTTACTTTTATTAGGTCTGCGACTTTGTTTTTGAAATAAAGTTGAGTAATAATTAAGTAAAAGATGAAAGCATTTGTTAAACACAAGATTTTGGCTTAGTTGCTTTATGAGTTTCACATCCCCTATTTCTTAGGTGAGATAATCATGACAAATTGATCTTTATACTATTGTTTTTTTTTTTATCTTCCACCTCCTATCATAGGTAACTGTCTGCCTTACAGGACAGTCTTTTTTCATTTTGGAATATTTTTACTATTAAAAGGTTTTCTTTATTTGGCAAAAATCTTGCCTGTATCTTTTACTCATGGGTCTAGTTCTATTCAGCATCATACAGAATTCCTGAAATTTTTAAAGAAATGTTTTATCATGAAATAAAACACAGATACAGAGAAATCGAGATATAGAAAGCTTAATGGATTATATGGAAACACCCTTGGTAATCTGAATCTCCTCCCTCCCCCCCCCAAAAAACCATAAAACTGATTTTTATAATAATCATCTTCTTTCATAGAAATTATCTCCTTTCATTTTTATATAATTTTGCCACAAAAAGAATCCTTGGATGCTGTTGTTTAATCTTGCCCATTTTTTTTTGATGACATGTCTTTAAGCTTCTTTTAATCTCTAGGTTTTGCCTCCATCACTTTGTTTTCCTTACAGTTTATTTGTCTAAAACCCAGGCCATTTAATCTTTAGAGTTTCCCACAGACTGTGTTTTACTGATGCATATGCTCAGTACAGTTCAGCATGTTCCTCTGTTCTTTGTATTTCCTACAAATTGTCAGCTAGATCCTGAAACTCTGTCAGACTCAGGTTTGATAACCTTTGGCAAGAGTATAGATGATTTGTATTATTTTTTCCATGAGGCACCTATGTCTAGTTGCCTTTCTTTGTATGATACTAGCAGCAATGAATGTTTAGTGCATAGATCTGTTAATTCAGGTTGCAGAATGGTAATATTCTAATTTTATCATATTGTTTTCATTTATTTATTAGAATACCTTATAAAGAAACACTTCCCCTCAGCTACTATTCGGCTATTCTTTGTACAGTTCATTTAGAAAAAATAATGTCTGAATTTTGATACAACTATAGTCTTATCAAAGGCAGCTATCTCAACATAATCATGTTTAATAAAACTATCTTAACATCAGGATGCCCAAGAAAGTTTTGTTAAGTAAATATTTGAATGATCTATCATGATTCCCTTCTGAGTAAATCTTTTTTTTTCTGTGCTATATATCCTCAAATTTTTCCCAGTTTTCTGTGTATCTTAGCTTTCAAATCTTTGTTACCTTGGTTGCTGTATTCTTGACCCTTTAACACTTTGTAAGTGTTCCTTTCAAATAAACCTCTAAAATGAGGCCACTTCATATCAATTGATATGGAATAATCTCCAGGGTACATCTATACTATAGATACACATTTTGATATATATCTATATATAGATATAGATATAGATATCTATAGTATAGATACCTATAGTATTTCTATACTAGATTATACCAGCATGGTAGTGCCATTAAGGCTGTTGCTTGTCTTGATCTTTTGTTTCAAACTTAAATTTTATAGCCATGTAAAGCCATGGTTATAGTAATGATATAGTAAAATGCACATATAATGGCTCAAATTGTGACCAAATTAATAATAATTCAGCAGCATGACTCAGTGACTCTCATAATAATCAAGGAATCTGATTTTCAGTCTTAAAAGTACTGACTTACCTATTTTTTTCTTGGATACAACTGACTTTCTTTTTAGTTCATAGTAGTTATGGTTTATACCTTAAAGGTTCTAAACTATATATTTTGTTGTTGTTCAGAGGAAGAGCAAGTATGCAGATGGCTTAAAGAAAGGTATTCTCCTGTAGCCAGTATTATCCAGCAGATAGTTCTAGTCTTATATAGAAGAATATCTTGAATTTAAAGCTTGTAGCTAAGACACAAGGTTGCTAAGGGGTTGAAGAGTGTTTACTACCTGCCAAATCTTTTGATGAAATCTCCTCTGAAATCAGGATTCAAATTACAATGCAAACTAGCATTGAAAAGATTATTCATTGTACATGCATAGTTACAAATTGCATTCCATTCTCACTTGCTAAAAGCACATCTGGTGGTGAGAGTGAGACCATTGATAAACACCTGTTGCCGATGACTTAAAAGTGACCATCTAGCTAGATCTGACAGTTATAATGATATCTTTGTTAATGTGGCAGATTAAAAACTTTGATAATCTTTTTTTATGTTTTAGTGAATTGCTTCACAGACATTGATAGGTTTTAGGTTTCATTAACTTGACCTGTTTCTGTTTACAATTTTCAATGAATTATTTATAAGACTCTTTATTTGGGAATGTCTCAACATAAAAAAATTCAGTATGAATGAAATCTTTTTCTCCAAAATAACATTTAGTTGTATCTTGTATATTCCATGCACATAATGGCGGCTTGGATGCCAGATAAAGGAATGAGATTTTCTATTAACCTGACAAAGTTTTAATTAAATGTGTACCATTTTTGCTTTTGCTGCTTGTTCTAGTTTGCTAGCTGCCGAAATGCAACACACCAGAGATGGATTGGCTTTTAATAAATGGGGATTTATTTTATTGGTTCTTCAGAGGAAAGGCAGCTAACTTTCCACTGAGGTTCTTTCTTACGTGGAAGGCACACGATGGTCTCTGCTGGTCTTCTCTCCAGGCCCCTGGGTTCCAACAACTTTCCCCGGGGTGATTTCTTTCTCCATTTCCAAAGGCCTGGGCTGAGCTGCAAGTGCTGAGATGAGGAATGCCAAGCTGCTAGCAGTGCTACCTTGCAATCTCCCATTTAAGCACCAGCCAATTAAGTCAGACGTCACTCATTGCAGCAGACATGCCTCCTAGCTGACTGCAGATGTAATTGGCAACAGATGAGGTTCACGCACCATTGGCTTATGTCCTCAGCAACAAGACTAGGTATGCTCACCTGGCCAAGTTGACAACTGAATCTAACTAACACACTGCTGTTCAAATATTTGCTAGTGTACTTTTCAACGCTACTTTTTAAAAAATTTGCTGTATGTAGAGGATCTCTGCAGTTTTCTAAATTTGATAATGTAAGGTAAAAGTTTTAGTGCTTCCCACCTGTTTTCATGATATGTGGTTTTATTTTTCATGCTGGTGTTTAATATGCTTTGTCTTTGAAGGACTACTGGCTATTCAGATAAATGAAATTGCATCTGTTTTGCTTTAGGATTTGGAAAGTTGCATAGACATAAGAACTATAAAGTCCCATTTAGAACTTGCTATTTAACGACCTGTAGGTTACAATATATATGGCTTTGCATCTGTCATAAGACCTTTTGAGGATTCTCTTATGGCATTTTTCAATTTTGCTGGCTTCGGTGATTTGAGAAATTGGAAAGCTCTTCAAAAAATTTTAAACTAAAGTTACATGAACATTGCCTTGAACGTGGCATATTGCAGAAAAGAGTCAACAACATTTGAAATTCAAATTTATTTTTATCAATTTTTTATTGTATAATATAATATATATACAAAGCAAAGAAAGAAAAAAGTAATAATTTTCAAAGCACATTTTAACAAGTAGTTGCAGAATAGATCCCAGAGTTTGACGTGGGCTACCATTCTGTCATCTCAGATTTTTTTCCTTCTAGCTGCTCCAAAACACTAGAGGCTAGAAGGAACTTTAATATAGTGGTTCAGCAGCCATACTTGTTTGTCAAATCCCATTTTCTCTGTTATACTGTCTCCTTCTCCTTTAATCTTTCTCCCAATCTATAGGGATCTTTGGAGAATGCCCGTTCTGACTTTTTCATGTTGAGAAGGGGTGCCTACACTACAGAATCGGGAGATGTAATGAATTGATAATCCTGAAGAGAGACTGGTCCCTCTGGGTTTCAGGATTTTTCTGACCTAGGATCCCTCTGGAAATTATATATTCCAGGAAGACAAACCTAGTGCGTGAAATCTTTCGAGCCCTGGTTGTTCTTAATAGTCAACAGGAGTGATGTTGATTGGGATGTAGCAAACCATGGCAATTAACACTGTCTAACCAAATCTTGTATAACAGCAGCTTCTAGAACAACCTCTTGACTCCATTTTCACCCCTGAATGGCTTGTACCAAATAGAGATAGAGGGGAGGGCAGCAATTTTCCTTGCAGGGTTTGGTTTAGAGAGAATGAGACCACATGTGAGCAGTAGTCAGGCTTCCTGGAAGCAGTTCTTTTATTTATTTATTTTTTACATGGGCAGGCACCAGGAATCGAACCTGTGTCCTTTGGTGTGGCAGGCAAGCGTTCTTGCCGCTTAGCCACTGTGGCCCTGGAAGCAATTCTTAAACCTCCTTATGGGTATTCTTAGCTTCTCCCCTACAGAAATAAGTTTCATAAAAGCAAGGCTCAAAATCCAGGGCTTGGTCTATTTTCTTGGTGTCCCCAGTGGTTGAGCAGGTACCTGTGATTTCCCAGATGAGAAAGTTTAATAGTTCCATAGATATTTTTACCCCTTCAGATCCTCAAGGGACTCTCCCAGTACTTTTTATCTATTTATTTTTATTTTAACATTTTACTTTGAAATACTTTCAAACTTATAGTACAATTACAAAAATAATACAAACCCCATACAGAGAACTCCAACATACCCCTGTCACCCCAGAAATCCAGATCCACCAATTTTAACATTTTGCCACATTGGCCATATCATTCTATATCTGTGTGTTTATCTGTCTTATCTATTTATGGGTCCTTTTTCTGAACACTTTAGGATAGGTTATATATATCATGTCCTTGAACACTTATATACTACTCTTCAGAAAAATGTCTGTTCATATTCTCTGCCCATTTTTTAGTCATAAATAATATGCTTTTTTAAAACATTTTTTAATTGGGAAATTTAACATATACAAAAAAGCAATAACTTTCCATTTTAACAAATAGTTATAGAAAAAATTTTAAAGTTTGGTATGGGTTACAGTTCTAAGATTTTTTTTTTTCTCTTCTAGCTGCTCCAAGACACTGGAGACCAAAAGAAATATCAATATAATGATTCAGCAAATCCTATCTTCTCTGTTATAAAATATATATGAAAAATAACATATACAAGTATAAAAATAAATTTCAAAGTACATTGCAACAACTAGTTGTAGAATTGATTTCACAGTTTGGTATGGATTATAATTCCACAGTTTTAGGTTTTTACTTCTAGCTGCTCTAAGATACTGGAAACTAAAAGAAATATCAATTTAATAATTCAGCAGTCATACTCATTTGTTAAACCCTATCTTTTCTGTTTAACTCCACCATCACCTTTGATCTTTCTCCCACTCTTTAAGGGTATTTGGGCTATGCTCATGATAACTTTTTCATGTTGGAAGGACCTGACAATAATATGGGATGGGAGGTGGAACTAGTTGATTTTCTAAAAAGACTGGCCCCTCTGCATTTCAGGACTTATCTAGTCCAGGGACCCACCTGGAGGTTGTAGGTTTCTGGAAAGTTACCCTAGTGCCTGGAACCTTTGTAGAATCTTTTATAATGCCCTAGGTATTCTTTAGGATTGGCAGGAATGGTTTTTGGTTGGTGTTTGGCAAACTAGGATAGGTATCAATGTCTAACTGAAGCTTGCATAATAGTGACCTCCAGAGTAGCCTCTTGACTCTATTTGAAGTCTCTCAACCATCAATACCTTATTTGTTGCACTTCTTTTCCCCCTTGTGGTCAGGATGGCATTGTTGATCCCACAGTGCTGGGGCCATGCTCATCCCTTGGAGTCATCTCCTATGCTGCCAGGGTGACTTTTACCCCAGGATGTCATGTCTCACATTGGGTGGGGAGGCAGTGAGTTTACTTGGAGAGCTTGGCTTAGAGAGAGAGAGAGGCCACAGCTGAGCAACAAAAGAAGTCCTCCAGATGTGACTTTAGGCATGCCTAATGGTAGGTTAAGCTTATCTGCTACATCCTTAAGTTTCATAAGAGCAAGCCTCAAGATCAAGGGCTTGGCCTATTGATTTGGGTGTCCCTGATGTTTGACACAGTATCCGGGGTTTCCACAGTGATAAAGTTTAATAGTTCCGTATTTTTTCTTCAAGGGCTTTGCCAATACTTTTTGATTATCTGCTTAATATACTCTGGGATGTATCCAGGCATTATATTAGGCTATACAGGATAAAAATCTCTCCTTCTTATTCTGCCTGCCCATTCTATAACTGGGTTGCTTTTTCTTTTGTTTTTGAGCTGTATATTTTCTTTATATATACAGAATATCAAGCTTTTATCTGATATGTGATTTCCAAATATTTTCTCTCACTGAATTGGCTGCTTCTTCACCTTTTAACAAAGTCTTTTGAGGCACAGAAGCTCTTGATCTTAAGGAGTTTCCATTTGTCTTTTTTTCTTTTGCTGCTTGTGCTTTTGGTGTAAAGTTTAAGAAGCTGCCTCCTATTACTAGATCTTGAGGATGTTTCCCTGCATTTTCTTCATTTTATGGTACTGTCTCTTACATAGGTCTTTAACCCATTTTGAATTAATTTTTGTATAGGGCATAAGATAAGAGTCCCCTTTCTTTCTTTTGGCTCTTGATACCCAATTCTCTTATGCCTGTTTATTTGAAAGACTATTCTGTCCCAGTTCATTGAATTTTGGGGTCTTATCGAACTTCAAGTGACCATAAATTTGGTGGTCTATCTCTGCAGTCTTGACTTTGTTCCACTGATTGTTACTTGTATCTTTGTGACAATACCATGGTGTTTTGACTACTGTGGCTTTATAGTAAGCTTTAAAGTCAGGACCTGATAGTCATCCCACTTCACTTTTCTTTTTTAGATTATCTTTAGCTATTCGGAGTCTCTTTCCCTTCCATATAAATTTGATAACCAGCTTTTCCAAGTTGTTAAAAAATGGATTTTGATTGGTATTGCATTGAAACTGTAGATCAATTTGAGTAGAATTGATATCTTAACAACATTCAACCTTCCTATCCATGAGCGTGGAATGTCTTGCCATCTGTTTAGGTCATTTTTTAGGCAAATTTTGGTAATTAGGCTTATTCCTAGATCCTGATTCTTCTGGTTGCTATTTTGAATGGAATTTTTTTTCTTAATTGTTGCCTCAGATAAGTCATTTCTTGTGTTTAGAGTTTAACACTAACAGTACTGATTTTTGTACATTAATCTTGTATCCTGCCACTTTGCTGAATTTATTAGCTTAGGTTGCTTTGCTGTACGTTTTTCAGGGCTTTCTAAGTATAGGAGCATGTCATTTCCAAATAATGAAAGTTTTACTTCTTCCTTTCCTATTTAGATGCCTTTTATTTCTTTCTCCTGTCTAATTGCTCCAGCTAGAGCTTCTAATCCAATGTTGAATAATAGTGATGACAATGAACATTCTTGTCTCATTCCCAGTCTTAGGGGGAATGCTTTCAGTTTTTCACCATTGAGTATGATGCTGGCTATGGGTTTTCCATATATGCCCTTTATGATATTGAGAAAGTTTTCTTTGACTCCTAACTTTTGAAGTGTTTTTATCAGGAAAGGATGTTGTATTTTGTCGAATGCTTTTTCATCATCAATCAGTATGATCATGTGATTTTTCCCTTTCTGTTTGTTAATGTGCTGTATTACGTTGATTGGTTTTCCTATGTTGGACCACCTTTGCATTCCTGGTATAAATCGAACTTAGTGATGATGTATAATTCTTTTAATGTATTGTTGGATTCATTTTGCTAGTGTATGTTTAAGAATTTAGCAGCTGTGTTCATTAGTTCATTGATCTGTAGTTTCCTTTCTTATAGCATCTTTATCCAATTTTGGTATTAGAGTGATGTTAACGTCATAAAACGAGTTAAGTAGCATTCCTTTTTCCTCAGTGTTTTAGAAGAATTTGAGCAGTATTGGTTTTAATTCTTTTTGGAATGTTTGATAAAATTCACCCATGAAGCCGTCTGGTCCTGGGCTTTTCTTTTTGGGAAGATTTTTGGTAACTGATTGAATCTCTCTACTTGTAATTGGTTTCTTGAGATCTTCTGTTTCTTTTCGAGTCAGTATAAGTAATTCACGTGTTTCCAGGAATTTGTTCATTTCATGTATGATATCTAGTTTGGTGGCAAGTAGTTGTTCATAATATTATCTTATGATTTTTAAAATTTCTTCATGATCTGTGGTAATGAGACCTATCTCATTTCTGATTTTATTTATTTGCATCATTTCTCTTTTTTTCTTTGTTAGTCTAGCTAGGGGTCCATCAATTTTTTTGATTTTCCTCAAAGAACCAACTTTTGATGGTGTTGATTCTTTCTATTATTTTATTGTTCTGCAGTTTGTTTCTGTTTTAATCTTTGTTATTTCTTTTCTCTTATTTACTTTGGGGTTAGTTTGCTACTCTTTCTCTGAATTTTCCAGGTAAGCAGTTGAATCCTCAAATTTTGTTAGTTCTTGTTTTTTAATATAGATATTTAGAGCAATAAATTTCCCTCTTGACATTGTCTTTGCTGCGTCCTGTAAGTTTTGATATGTTGTATTCTCATCACCATTTGTCTCTAGATATTCACCTATTTCTCTACCAAGTTCTTCCCTGAACCACTGATTATTTAAGAGTGTTTTGTTTACTCTCCATATATTTGTGAAAGCTCTGGTTCTTTGGTAACTGTTAATTTCCAGCTTTGTTCCATTGTGACCAGACAAAATGCTTTGGATCATTTCAATCTTTTTAAATTTATAAAGACTCTGTGTGTCCCAGCATATCATCTATCCTGGATCATATGTGTGTTAGAGAAGTATGTATATTCTGGTGTTTTAGGTTGTAATGATCTATATATGTCTTTTAGGTGTAATTCATTTGTTTTATGTTCTCTGTTTCCTTGTTGGTCCTGTCTGGTTGTTCTGTTTCTAATGGAGAGTAGTGTATTGAAGTCTCCCACTATTCCTGTTGATATGTCTAAAGCTCCCTTCGGCTCTTCCAGTGTTTTGCCTCATGTACTTTAGAGCTCCTTGATTGGGAGCATATACCTTTATGATTGCTATTTCCTCTTGGTGAATCTTCCCTTTTATTAATATGGAGTATCCTTCTTTTTCTATTATTATGTCTTTTCATTTAAAATCTATTTTGTCTGATATTAATATTGCTACTCCTGCTTTGTTTTGGTTACAACTTGTGTGGAACATTTGTTTCCATCTTTTAACTTTCAAGCTAATTGTGTCCTTGAGTCTAAGATGTGTCTCTTATAAACAGCATATAGATGGATTATGTTTTTTAATCCATTCTCCCAGTCTGTACCTTTTAATTGATGTGTTTAATCCATTAACATTCAAAGTAATTACTGTAAAAGCAGTTCTTGACTCTACCATCTTATCCTGTAGTTTTTATTTGTCGAATCTGTATATTCTTTTCCTTCTCTTTTTATCCTTTAAACTACTGTTAACTCGTATTCTTCAATTCTCTGCTTTCCTCCAGATCTACCTCTCCCGTCCTTTTTTTCAGCTGACAGGCCTCCCTTTAGTATTTCTTGTAGGTCAGGTCTCTTGTTGACTAGTTCCCTCAATTTTTGTTTGTTTTTGAAGATTTTAATCTCTCCCTCAATTTTAAAGGATAACTTGGATGAAGAATGCTTGGCTGAAGGTGCTTCTTGTTCAGAATCTTAAATATGTCATACCACCTGCCTTCTTGCTTCCATGGTACCTGTTGAGTAGCCTTAAGTCATTCTTATGTATTTTCCCTTTTATGTAGTAGATTGCTTTTCTTGTGTTACTTTCAGGACTTTCTCCTTCTCTTCAACATTTGACAGTTTGATTAGTATGTGTCTTGGAGCATGCCTATTTGGATTTATTCTATTTGGAGTTCATTGGTCCTCTTTGATTTGCATACTTATGTCTTTTATAAGGGTCAGGAAGTTTTTCCTTATTATGTATTCAACTAACTTTCTCAGTCCTTTACTCTTCTCTTCTTCTTGTACACCAATGATGGTTGTATTTGTGCGCCTCTTATTGTCCATCATTTCTCTAAGAGCCAGTTGCATTTCTTCCATCTTTCTTGTCATTTTTTCTTCCATGTGCTCTAGTTCAATTGTTCTGTCTTCTAGCTCACTTATTCTTCCTTCTGTTTCTTTAAATATGCTATCATGTATCTCTTGTATATTTCTGATTTGTTCTACTCTATCTTTTATTTCTGTGAGATCTGCCCTTTTTGTTTATTTGTCCAAAATTATTCTTTATGCTCTTCTAGTATCTTCCTAATGTCTATAAATACTCTTGAATAGTTCCACATTCTATGTCCCCTCTGAAGTTTTGATTTTATCATTTGGCTGGGCCATTTCTTGGATCTTAATGGACTTTATGATTTTCTGTTGTGTTTAAGGCATTTGGTTATCTTAATAAGGTTATGTTGCAGAATGGTTTCCTTTGCTGTTCTAAAGTTTTGTATTTACTAGGTTTTATGTTGAGGTTTTCCTTTTACACTTGGTTTGTAAGTAATTTCCCAACAAACCAAGGTCTGGAGTTCATGTAGAGGTGTAATTTTTGTTGATGGTCTATTAAAAACTAGGCTGAGGTACACAGGTACTTTAGTGGCCGAATGCCCCCCCACCATGCGGGAGACCCAGGTTTGACTCCTGACCCCATGCACCCCCCAAAAAAATTTAAGTTAATAAAAATATGAAAAAAATACCAACAACCACAAAACACACTTCACCAGTATTAGGTCCCAGTGTCAGAGGAAGACATGCCAAGATATATTGAAGATAAACTCAGCCTAGTGTCCACAGAAGGGAAAAAATTAAAATTAAAGAAAAAGTAAATAAATGCAATAAAATAAAATATAATTTAAAAATTAAAAATAATAAATAAAAAGAAGTCAATAATTTTAAATATATAAAATATATATAAGTAAAAAATAAAAAATAGCAATACTACTACTATTAAAGAATACATACATAGAAAAGATATATTGAGGGGTAAAAGAGAAAAAAGACAAAAGAATAAAGAGAATTAAAGACCTAGGGAGAAGGTGGGCCACAGTGTCTTAGCAGGCAGCATTCTTGCCTGCCATTCTGGAGACCCAGGTTTGATTCCCAGTGTCTGCCCATATTTAAAAAAAAAAAACTATGGAGATATGGAGTTGGCTTGCCTGCACTTACTGTATCCCTCCAGTAGGCAGCACTCCTGAGGCATCTCCTCTCTGCTGGGGAGGTGGCGTGTACAGCAGGAGACTACTCTGGCCACGGCAGCTGTATGGCTAGGCCCGTCATCTGGGTCACGGGACCCAACCAGCACCTGGGGTCAGGGGGAAGCAGCCGACCCACAGTACTACGCCCAATGGGACAGCTATTCGCTGTCCCCAGTAATGACCACACCCAGCACCTGAGGGCGCATCTTCATGCGGAGAACTGGCAGGCCTCTGCAATCCCTGTGAGTGTTGCTGGCTGTGGATCTGAACCAGGAGGCCTTCCCACCCAGCAGCTGGGGCAAGCTGGAGAAGGGAGGTCAGCCCCACCTGAACTGCACTTTCCTGTGTGCCACCACTGGCCCCTGCTGGGGGTCTCTGCCAGTATGCCCCATCCCGCACTCCCTGTCCCATTCCCCTGCCTCACTCCTCCCCAAATCCCCCTGAACACCCTGCCCAATCATTCACCCTCTAGGATGGCAGTCCTAGTCATTCTCTCCCTGTCCCCTATATAGTCCCATGGGGCAAAGGTGGCTTCCATCTGCCCAGCTCTGACATCTTCCTGGAAGTCTCCTCAAGTTTTTTTTTTTAATATTTAAAAAATCCCATTAGAGAAAAAAAAATGATACAATAAAATTCTACAAAAAAATAAGATGGGAAATAAATGACAATGAGCATTGCTTTGATGTAGTAATACTCTCTGCATTTCCAATTTTAGGTGATGGAATATGAGAATAGGATTCGTGCCTACTCCACACCAGATAAAATCTTCCGCTATTTTGCCACCTTGAAAGTAATCAATGAGCCTGGTGAAACTGAAGTTTTTATGACTCCACAAGATTTCGTACGATCCATAACACCCAATGAAAAACAACCAGAGAGTAAGTTGCTTAGGTGAAAAATGAGCTTGTGATACTTATTTTGTTATATGCTCCTTTGTTTCTTTCCGTTGTTTTGCCTGCGTGTTATAGGTCCATACAATAAATATATTCACTGTGTAGCTATTGAATGCCAGGCATTATGTTAGGCCATAGACATAAAAGAACAGAGCCTGCAGTCCCAAACGACAATCCTCAGTCAGGTTAAGAGGTTGAAAAGATTGTGCCCCTCTGGCTCAGAATCAGTACATATAGCAAGAATGTTCCTGAAGACAATGCATTATAAAAGTGACTACTATCAAGTTATTCTTTATTGGGGAGGGTAGAAAAATTAACAGGTGATTTCAAGAATGTAATCATTTGTAAAAGAATATTATGCAGAAGGTGCTATGGCAATACAAAGAAGAAGTACTTAGATCAATTTAGATTAGAGAATGCTTTCTAGAGATTACATCTAAGTGTGAGTAAACATTAGACAAGCAAAGATTAATGGGAAAGATGTCCCATGTAGAAAAACAACCTGAATAAACAAGGTATGTGGAAAGAAAATAAAGAGCTTAATATTACAAATTAAGGGTAACAATTTAAGAATGTATATGTACAGAAGCAGGAAATTAAGAAGGAACCAGTTCTTTCAGGATGTATAGGGAACCCTTTCCAGAGGAAGTGGCATTTGAGTTGAGTTTTGAAAAATGAATAGTAGTGCACCAGATATAGGAGAGTGTGCTGATTTGAAACTATTATGTACCCCAGTAAAACCGTGTTCTTTTAATCCTAATACAATTTTGTGGGGGCAGACTTTTTGTTTGAGTGGCATTTTTTTTTATTAAGTTGTTTTCCATGGAGATGTGACCCACCAAGTTGTGGGTGGGACCTTTTGATTAGATGGTTTATGTGGAGTTGTATCTCTGCTCATTCAAGGTGGGTCTTAATCCACTTATTGGAGTCCTTTAAGGGGAACCATTTTAGAAAAAGCTCAGAGACAACACAGACAGAAATGTTTGGATTTGCAGAAAGAAAATACCCCTGGGAAAGCCAAGAGAGAAAGCTAGCAGGCATCACCATATGCCTTCCCATGTTATAGAGAAACACCAAACGCCATCAGCCTTTTGGTCAGTCAAGGCATCCTTCTCTGGATCCTTAGTTTGGACATTTTTATGGCCTTAGAGCTATAAACTTGTAACTTAATAAATCTCCTTTATAATAGCCAGCCCATTTCTGGTATATTGCATTCTGGCACCTTTAGCAAACTAAAACAGAAGGAAAAGGCATTAGGCAGAGTGAGTAAATTATATGGTCAAAGATACAGACGCATGAAATACCACAGTTTAAGCTTTGGGAACAAAACAGGCCATTTTCTAACCAGGGAGTCTATAATGTTTTCCCCACATTTATTAGCCTTTAAATATTTCTAGGAGAAATAAAAATTCTAGGTAGTACCATTAATTATTCTAAATGTATGAAATTTGCTGTATATTTAAAAATTTTTGGCTATGGAAATTTTCAGCGATAAAATAGAGAAAATAATATAATCAATCTATATGTAGCCACCGCTCAGCTTCAACAGTTATCAACAGATGGCCAGTCTTAGTTCATCTGTATATGTTCCTACCCCAGATTATTTAAAATCAGTCCAAGACATTATATTTTGATCTTTAAATATTTCTGTTTGTCTCACTGAAAGGACTTAAGAAAAGCATTTCCAGAATACCATGGTTACAGTTTTTTAAAACGTGTCATATCTTAATATTGGAGATCCAGTCACTGTTCACATTTCCCTGTGTAAAAATTGTTTTTTCAAATCAACCTCCAAACATGGCCACTCATTACATTTGTTTGAGGTGATTTTTTTTTAAAAAAAACACTTTTATTGAGAAATCTTCACACACATACAGTCCATACATGGTGTATACTCAGTGGCTTACAGTGTCATCATATAGTTGTGTGTTCATCACCATTTTTAGAACACTTACATCATTCCAGAAAAAGAAATTAAAAAAAAGAAAAGAGAAAACTCATATATCCCATACCCCTTACCTCTCCCTCTCATTGACCACTAGTATTTCAATCTGCCCAATTTATTTTACCCCTTATTCCCCTTATTATTTATTTAGTTTTTAATCTATATGTTTTTACTCATCTGTCCATACCCTGAATAAAAGGAGCATCAGATAGAAGGTTTTCACAATCATATAGTCACACTGTAAAAACTATATTGTTATACAGTTGTCTTCAAGCATCAAGGCTACTTGAATACAGCTCAGCAATTTCAGGTACTTCCCTCCAGTTACTCCAATACACCAAGACTAAAAAGGGATGTCTATATAATGCATAAGAATAACATCCAGGGTAACAATCTCTTGACTCTGAAATCCCTCAGCCCCTGAAACTTTATTTTGTCTCATTTCTCTCTTCCCCCTTTTGGTCCAGAAGTCTTTCTAAATCCCATAATGAGGGTCTCAGCTCATCCTGGGAGTTCTCTCCTGTGTTGCCAGGGAGATTTACACCCGTGGACGTGATGTCCCATGTTTTGGGGAGGGCAGTGAGTTCGCCTACCAAATTGGCTTAGAGAGAGAGGCCACATCTGAGCAATAAAAGAGGTTTTCTGGGGTTGACTCTTAGACATAATAATAGGTAGGCTTAGCTTATTCTTTGCAGGAATAAGTTTCATAGGGGCGAAACCCAGAATCAAGGGCTCAGCCTGTTGATTTGGTTGTCCCCACTGCTTGAGAGAATATCAGGAATTCCCCAAATGGGGAACTTGAATATTTCCTTCTTTCTCCCTAGTCCTCCAAGGAGACTTTGGAAGTACTTTTTTATTCACTACCCACATTACTCTGGGATATATTGGGTCATCATACTAACCTGGACAAATCAACAAGATCTTATTTCCTATTCAAGATTCCATGTACTTATGGTGTTCAACTAAGCTGACCATACAAATTAAATTAGGTAATGCACTACACAAAATATAAATTTTGGGGGAGGCGGGGATGAGGGTTATTCAGTGGTAGAATTCTCGCCTGCCATGTGGGAGACCGCGGGGTTTTCTTTGTTTTTTGTTTTGGTTTTTTTTATTTATTTACATACCAATGTACAAACACATTCTTACCATATGATCATTCTATTCTGCATATATAATCAGTAACTCACAATATCATCACATAGTTGTATATTCATCATCATGATCATTTCTTAGAACATTTGCATCAATTCAGAAAAAGAAATAAAAAACAGAAAAATATTCATACATACCGTATCCCTTACCCCTCCCTTTCATTGATCACTAGCATTTCAATCTACTAAATTTAACATTTGTTCCCCCATTATTTATTTATTTTTAATCCATATATTTTACTCATCTGTAGATAAAAGGAGCATCAGACACAAGGTTTTCACAATTACGCAGTCACATTGCGAAAGCTATATCATTATATAATCATCTTCAAAGAACGTGGCTACTGGAACACAGCTCTACATTTTCAGGCAGTTCCCTCCAGCCTCTCCATTACACCTTAACTAAAAAGGTGATATCTATATTATGCATAAGAATAACCTTCAGGATAACCTTTCGACTCTGTTTGGAATGTCTCAGCCATTGACACTTTATTTCATCTCATTTCTCTCTTCTCCCTTTTGGTCGAGAAGGTTTTCTCAATCCCTTGATGCTGAGTCCCAGCTTATTCTAGGATTTCTGTTCCACATTGCCAGGAAGGTCTACACCCCTGGGAGTCATGTCCCACATAGAGAGAGGGAGGGCAGTGAGTTTGCTTGTCATGTTGGCTGAGAGAGAGAGGCCACATCTGAGCAACAAAAAAGGTTCTCTTGGGGGTGACTCTTAGGCCTAATTTTAAGTAGGCTTAGCCTATCCTTTGCAGGGTTGAGTTTTATATGAACAAACCCCAAGATTGGAGGCTGAGCCTGTTGCTTTGGTTGTCCCCATTGCTTGTGAGAATATCAAGAATTCTCCACTTGGGGAAGTTGAATTTTTCCCCTTTGGGAGACCCGGGTTTGATTCCTGGCCCATGAACTTCCCAAACCAACAAAAACTAACAAACAAAAATTTCAGCAAAATGGAGCTGCAATAATGGGATACTTACATGGAAAAGGAATGAAATGTGACCCTGCCATACAGCATACAAAAAAAAAAAATTATGTATGTATGTATGTATAAATTTTAAACCAAATAAACATCTCTCCCTTTGGTCTCACACAGAAGTTGAAGTTTTAAGATATGGACAATATCATCCTTCACCCTGTATTCTGATATACCTTAATCTTATCCAGATCAGTTTTATTCATATGTCTAGTTGAAGTCTGATCCCTTTTTCACCTTTTTAAACAGTTCCTATATGGGGTAATGTTGACTTTCCTAGCCTCAGAGTTCTAACTCTGAGTCTCAGGTGTCACATAAATACCCAAAGTTTCTGGGAACAACCAGGGTATGTACAAACAGCTCATTATCTCAGAATTTAGAAACAACAGTTGCAACTTGTGAATATATGTGACTGCTGTAAGAGCTTACAATCTAGGACCCTTTACAGTAGGCCCCAACCTGATAACCCATCCTCTTGACTTCAGTCACCAGATTTGTATATTCTAGTTAGTACCCGTGAGTGAGGCATGATAATATTGTCTTTTAGTTTCTGACATTTCATTCAACATGCAGTCCTTTAGGTTCATTCTCCTAGTTGTGCGCCTCACAACTTCATTCCTTCTTGCGGCTACTCAATAGTCCCTTGTATGTATACACTAAGGTTTCCTCTATCTTCCCTCAGTCATTGTACCCTTAGGCCACCTCCATCCATTGCAAATTGTGAACACTGCCGCCATAAACACCAGTGTTCAAATGTCCATTTGTGTCCCCACATTCAGTTCTTCCAGGTATATGGGGAGCAACTGGGTGGCAGGATTTCATGGTAGGCTCACTCCCAGTCTCCTGTGAAACCACCACACTGACTGCCTTCTGGAGGGGCTGCTCCTCTCAGTTTCCCTACCAACAGTGAATAGGTACACATCTTTCTCTGGATTTTCTCTAGTACTTATTTCTCTCTGTTCATTTTTTAAATGGTTTTGTTTGCACATCATACAATCCAACTTATATAAATAGACGTGCCTTCACTGCTATAATCTGTGTGAAGACATTTCCTTTTCTTTCACAAAGAATCCATGCCCCTTCTGCATGCCCCCCACCTGTTGACATTTAGTTTTGGCATAATGCCTTTGTTACATTCAGTGGAAGCATGCTGCAATGTTACTGTTGACTATAGACCTTAGCTTGCATTAATTGTACTTTATCCTGCTTACCATCCATTTTCAACACCTTGATCATTGACATTCATTTGTTCTCCCTCATACCAAAACGTTTTTTATATTTGTACATGTAATCACCATCATTGACCACTCTAGGCATTCCTAAGTTATACTGTCTCAGTCTTTATCTCTGTATTTCCTTCTGGTTTCATTCGTGCCCCTAGCCCTTCTTTCTTAATCATACTCACACTCAGGTTCATTCAGTGTACTTATATTATTGTGCTACCATCAGGTAGTATTGTGCTTTTCATTTCTGAATTTTTACAATCAGTCCTTTTGCATAATCTGTATCCCTTCAGCACCAAATGCCCAATCTCTACATTATTTCTATCTTCTGATACCTGTGTTCTTTTTTTTTTTCCAATGTTCTAATGATACCTGTGTTCTTAACTTCAGTTCTCACAGTCTACTCATTAATGTTAGTTCTTAACCATATAGTATTTGTCTTTTTGTTTCCGGTTAATTTCACTCAGCATATTGTCCTCAAGGTTCATCCGCGTTGTTACATGCTTCATGACTTTATTCTGTACAGTTGCTTAATATTCCATCGTGTACAGTTGCTTAATATTCCATACATATATATACCGTAGCTTGTTTAGCCACTCCTCCATTGAAGGACATATGTACTGTTTCTGTCTCTTGGCAGTCGTAAATAATGTTTCTATAAACATTGGTGTGCAAATGTCCATTTGTTTCCTTGCCTTCAGTTCCTCTGAGTATATATCTAGTAGTGGGATTGCTGAATCATATGGCAGTTCTATAGTTAGCTTCCTGAGAAACTGCCAAACTACCTTCCAGGGGTGCTGGCCTGTGCTGCTTGTGAGATTTACAATCCTGTGTGGGATCTCAGCTGTTCTACCTGGTCCAGACTGGTGTACAGTATCTCTCCATTCACTGATATCCCCCCAGCAGTTCCATACAGTTCCTGTCAATTTGCTGGCTTCTTTCTGAGATGATTCTTAAATTTTTCTTAATCAAAATAGTTTTTCTCTTTTTATTTTTCTTGCCATTTATACATGATACATATTAGGTCTCACATCTCTTAGCTGACCTTTAGGCTCAGGTTATTGCTTTACCAATTAGCTGTGCAAAAATGGAGCCTGGCAGGACCAAACTTCAGCTACACTATGTATTTCTTGCTCTCTGCTTTGGGGCATCTCTCCTGCTACAGCATGGGACACCTGCAGGAACTCACTCAGCCATGTTGCACATGTACACATTTAGAGGTACAAAGTAGTTAACACCCTTTTTTGGGAATTGGTGGGTGGATTCTCCTGTATGGACAATTCTAAGGCACATATACATGGTTTCTCAGTGGGTCCCAAGGGGAATGGAACCCCAGTTGTCTATAGTGGTTACCAGATCAGTAAGATACTTTGAACTGGCTTTCCCTCCTTCTCTGTTTCACTTTTCCCAGTCCTCCTATATTGTTTCCCTGCTTCTTTGGAAACCTAAACTAGACACCATTTATTTTTGGTGAGAATGTAGGTGATTTGTATTATGCAATCTCCTACATACTAGATTTAACTGATTGTGTTCCTATGGTGTTATTTAACATGTTCCTTTATCTTTTTTAATTAGCCCATGTAAAAAATACATAGAAAGTAACTGAAAGGAAATATACCAAAAAGTTCACTCTCTGAATATTGAAAGTATAAGCAACTAGTATATTTTCTTTTGTGCATTTCTTTGTATTCTAATAGACTTCATATCCTTTAAGTGTTCTGCGTTTGAGACCTGTTATCAGATATCTGATACTTATATCTGATATTGCAGATATCTTCTCCCAATCTGTGGCCTATCTTTTTTACTTTGTTTATGGTAATTTCTAATTTGTTGAGGATGTCAATATTAGTATTTTCAAATGTGTCAGTCTTCTCCTTGATAATTTATGCTGCTTCCTTTAATAGCTTTAAGAGGTATAATTAACATAAAATAAACAGCACATATTTGATGAGTTTTGACATATGTATATGCCAGTGAAAAATCACCACAATAAAGATTTCAAATAATTACATTATCCCCAAAAGTTTCTTTATACCCCTTTGCATCTCTCCTTCCACTTTTTCCTGCTGTGCAATTCCCAGAGAACCATTAATCTGCTTTCTGTCTTCCATATCTTTGATGAGTTTCTATCTTTTTCTTTATCAGTTTTGAAGAGAAGGTTGTTGAAATGTCTACCTGTAATTATAGATTTGTCTGTTCATCCTTTCAGTTCTATCAGTTTTTGCTTCATGTATTCTGAAGCTCTCTTAATAGGCGCATGCACAATTAGGATTATCCTGTCGTCTTAGGTGAATTGACCCTTTAATCATTAGGTAATTAATTGATCCACTTTATTCCATTATATTTTCTCCTCTGAAGTCTACATTGTTTAAATCCACATTTCTTTAGATTGGTTGATTTTCATATCTTTTTCCCCTCCTGTTACTTTTAACTTCCCTATATCATTATATTTAAAGCAGATTTCTTTTTTCTTTCCTTTAAATATTTTTATTGATAAATCATCACACATATACATTCCTTACAGGGTGCATAATTAGTGGCTTACAGTATCATCACATAGTTGTGTATCCATCACCATGATCATTTTTTTGAACATTTGCATCACACCAGAAAAAGAAATAAGAAAAAAGAAAAAACTCATACGTGCCATATCCCTTACCCCTCCCTCTCATTGACCACTAGTCTTCCATCTACCCAATTTATTTTACCCTTTGTCCCCCTATTATTTATTTATTTTATCCATATTTTTTTACTCATCTGTCCATATCCTGCATAAAAGGAGCATCAGACACAAGGTTTTCACAATCATATAGTCAAACTGTAAAAGCTGTATCTCTATAATTTCTTCAAGAATCAAGCAACAGTCTCAGCTACTTCCCTCCAGCCACTCCAATACACCATAAACTAAAGGGAATATGTATATAATGCAGAAGAATAACCTCCAGGATAACCTCTCGACTCTTTTTGAAATCCCTCAGCCTCTGAAACTTTAGTTTCATTTCTCTCTTCCCCCTTTTGGTCAAGAAGGATTTCTCAATCTCTTGATGCTGGTCCCAGCTCATCCTGGGATTTCTATCCCATGTTTCCAGGGAGATTTTCTCCCTTTTTTTTTGTATCCTGTATGGTGGGGGTCACATTTCATCTTTTTTCCATGTTACTATCCCATTGTTGCAGCACCATTTGTTGAATTTTTAGGGGCAGGTGGTAGTGCATGGGCCAGGAATCGAACCCGGGTCTCCCGCATGGCAGGTGAGAATTCTACCACTGAACCACCCTTGCACCTCCAATGCCAGGGAGATTTACACCCCTGGGAGTCATGTCCTACATAAGAGAGAGGGCAATGAGTTCACTTGCCAATTGGCTCAGAGAGAGAGGCCACATCTGAGCAACAAAAGAGGTTCTCTGACGGTGACTCTTAGGCCTAATTTTGAGTAGGCTTAGCCTATCCTTTGCAGGAATAAGTTTCACAGGGGTGAAACTCAAGATCCAGGGCTCAACCTATAAATTTGATTGTCCCTACCTCTTGAGAGAATATCAGGAATTCTCCAAATGGGGAAGTTGAATATTTCCTCCTTTCTCCCCAATCACCCAAGGGTCTTTGCAAATACTTTTTTATTCACTGCCCAAATTACTCTGAGATAAATCGGGGCATCACACCAACCTGGACCAACCAACAAAACTCTTGCCTTATTCAAGATTCCATGTACTTATAGTGTTTAACTAAACTGACCATACAAGTTAAATTAGGAACTGCAACCCAGAATATAAATTTTGCACCAAATAAACATCCTCCCTTTAGTCTCACACAGAAGTTGAAGTTTTAAAATATGGACGATATCATCCTTTACCCTTTAATCTGATTTATCTTAGTCCTATTGTTAGAACAAATTGGGGTGGTTCGGTCCAACACTCATAACCATGCGGCAAGCTGAGTTTGAAAGGGGTTTATTGTAAAGGAGGGAGGGGGACAGATGACGGGGAAGAGGATGTGGGGGGAGGAAAGGGTAAAGGAGCACTTTCTTCAAGAGCCTGAGGAAAATGTCCACCTACGTTGTGATGTGTTTCTACCATGCATGGAAGGCGAGCATTCTACCACAGAACCACCCGTGCACCCTTTTTTCTTTTTTTTTTGCTCTGTTCATTTTAAAACTGTTTTATTCACACATCATACAATCCACCCTGAGTATATAGACATGACTTCACCACCATAATTTATATGAAGAGTATTCCTTTTCTTCCACAAGGAATCCATACTCCTTCCCAATGCCCTCCCCCTGTTGACATTTAGTTTTAGCATAATACCTTTGTTATATTCAGTGGACCTTCTGGTTACATGCATGCCCCCCGCCCAGCCCTTCTCTCTCAATTATACTCATATTCAGCTTCATTCAGCATTAAAGTAGATTTCAGATTTCATGTGGCAACATACGTAGTTGAATTTTACTTTTTTTCAATATAATAGTTTCTAACTTTCAACTTGTATATTTTGATGATTTATGTGAAATGAAATTATTGATGTTTTGGATTTAGATCTACCATTTTATTGTTTGTTTTCTATTTCTTTCTGCTGTTTATCTTCTTCTTTTCCTTCTTTTGAATTATTTGAATCTTTTCACATTGCAATTAAATAAATTTTTAAAAGAAAAGTTGTAGGTTTACAGAAAAATCTGTCTAAAAACATTTAGTTCCATGTACCCCCTCAAACACACCATTTGACCTCTTACTACATCTTTATTTTTTTATTAAAGATGTTGTAGGTTTACAGAAAAATCATGCAGAAAATACAGAATTCCCAATACTACCCCCCACACGGTTTTCCCTCTTATTAACACTTTGCATTAGTGTAGTTCCTTTGTTAACAATTGATGAAAGAATATTATTATAATTGTAATATTAACTATAGTTCATAGTTTATGTTATGGTTTGTTGATGGTGTTGTACAGTCCTATGTTGTTGCTTTAAAAGATTTTTTTATTCTAGTAGCATATATACTACCAAAAATTTCTCCCATCCACAATCAAATCTATAATTTGATTATAATTAATGTGGTGTTAATTACATTTACAATGTTGTGCCACCATTATCACCTCCATTACCAAAACTTTTCCGTCTCCCCAAACAGAAATTCTGTACCTCTTAAGCTTTAACTGCCTGTTCCCTGTCCCCATCCTAGCCCCTGGTAACCTGTATTCTAGATTCTGACTCTATGAATTTGCTTATTCTAATTATTTAATGTCCATGAGATCATACAGTTTTTGTCCTTTTGTGTCTGACTTATTTCACCCAGTATGATGTCTTTATGGTTCATCCATGATGGCGCATGTATTAGAACTTCATTCTTTTTTGACGACTGAATAATATTCCATTTATGTGTATAACATTTTGTTTATCCATTTGGCAGCTAATGGGCATTTCAGTTGCATCCATCTTTTGACAATTGTGAATAATAACACTGTGAACATTGTTGTGCAAATATCTATTTGAGATCCTGCTTTCAGTTCGCTTGGGAATATCCCCAGGAATAGGATGACTGGGAATTCTTAGCATTCTGATTAACCACCAAACTATTTTCCAAAGCTGTTGCACCATTTTACATTCCCATCAAAAATGTATGAGTGCTCCTATTTATCCACATCTGCCCTAACACGTCTTATTTTGTTTTCTTTTTAATAATACCCATCCTGATGGGTTTGAAGGGTATCTCATCATTTTGATCTGCATTTTCCTGATGAATAATGATGTTGAGCATCTTTTCATGTATTTTTTGCCCTTTTGTGTATCTTCTTTGGAAAAAAAATCTATTCAAGTCTTTTCCCATTTGTTAATTGGGTTGTTTGTGTTTTTGTCTTTAAGTTATAGGATTTCTTTATATACTCTGGATACTAAACCCTTACTGGATATATGGTTATCAAATGTTTTCTCCTGTCTGTAAGTTGACTTTTTACTTTTGTGATGAAGTCCTACAGTGCACAGGGTTTTAATTTTCATGAGGTCCCATTAATCTATTTTTTTATTTCGTGCTGGTGCTTTTGGTATAAGGTCTAAAAAGCATTGCCTAAAACAAGGTCCTAAGATGCTTCTTTGTTTTTTTCTAGTAATTTTAGTGTTCTGATTCTTATATTTAGGTCTTTGATCCATTTTGAGTTGATTTTTTAATAGGGTATGAGGGTAGGGGTCCACCTTCATTCTTTTAAATATGGATCTCTAATTTCTCCAGCATCATTTGTTGAAGAAACTATTCTTCCCCCATTGGGTGGACTTATGAAAAATCAATTGACCATAGATGTAAGGGTTGATTTCTGAAGTCTAAGTTCTATTTCATTGGTCTATATATCTCTCCTTGTGCTAATACCAGGTTGTTTTGATTGCTTTAGCTTTCTACTAAGTTTTTTTTTTTTTTAACTTTTTTATTGTATAGTATAACATATATACAAAGCAAAGAAATAAAAAGCAATAGTTTTCAAAACACTCTTCAACAGGTAGTTACAGGACAGATCCCAGAGTTTGTTGTGGGCTACCATATGTTCCTCTCATATTTTTCCTTATACTTGCTCCAGAATGTAGGAAGCTAGAGGGCTTAAATATTTTTTTATCATCACAATAGACTTTTTTCCTTCTTTTTTGTTTTTTGTGAAAAATAACATATATACAAAGAAGCTATAGATTTCAAAGCACAGTACCACAATTAGTTGCAGCACAGTACCACAATTAGTTGCAGAACATATTTCAGGGTTTGACGTGGGTTATAACTCCACAATTTTAGGTTTTTACTTCTATCTGCTCTAAATTACTGGAGACTAAAAGAGATATCGATTTAATGATTCAGCATTCATATTCATTTGTTAAATCCTGTCTTCTCTGTATAACTCCACTCTCATCTTTGATCTTTCCATCCCTTTCTTTAGGAGTGTTTGGGTTATGACCATTCTAACGTTTTCATATCGAAAGGTTCTGTCACTAATATGGGGTAGGAAGATGGAACTACCTGATGCTCTGGAGAAGCTGGGCTAGGTTTCAGGACTTATCTGGACCAGGGACCCATCTGAAGTTTATAAGTTACTCTAGTGCCTGGAACCCTTATGAAATCTTAATATATTGCCCTAGGTGCTCTTTAGGATTGGCTGGAATGGTCCTGGTTAGGGGTTAGCAGGTTATGATAGGTAGCAAGGTCTACCTGAAGCTTGTGTAAGAGCAGCCTCCAGAGTAGCCTCTTGACTCTATTTGAACTCTCTCTGCCACTGATACTTTATTAATTATACTTCTTTTCCCCTTTTGGTCAGGAGGGAATTGTTGATCCCATGGTGCTAGGACTGGATTCATCCCTGGGAGTCCTCTCCCATGTCACCAGGGAGACTTTCACCCCTGGATGTCAATTGACCACGTAGAAGGGAGGACAGTGATTTCACTTGCAGAGTTGAGCTTAGAGAGACTGAGGCCACATCTGAGCCACAAAAGAGGTCCTTCAGAAGTCACTCTATAGGTAGTCTAAGCTTCTCCACTACTTACATAAGCGTCACAAGAGTAAGCCTGATGATCGAGGTCATGGCCTATTGATTTGGGTATCCCTAAAGTTTGACACAGTATCAGGGAATTCCCTGATGGTAAGGTTTAATAGTTCCATATTATTTCTTCCCTCCCTCATGGGACTTTGCCAATACTTTTTGATTATCTGCTTAATATACTGTAGGATGTTTCCAGGCATATCAATAATCTATACAGGATTAAAGGACATCTTTCTTATTCTGTGCTTCCTGTGTTTCATTTGTTCAAATGAGCTATACAGATAGATTGAATTAGATTATGCAGTACAGAAAATTTCAGTTCCAGATTAAATGAATCTTTGGGTAAAATTGATATTTATTAGCTCTGTAGCTTTGTTGTGGAAAATCCTGAAAAATTCACAACAAAGCTACCAGAGCTAATAAATGTGAGCTAGCCAAGTGGTGGTGTTCAAGATCCAACATTAAAAAATAAGTAATGTCTCTATATACTAGAAATGAACAATCTAAACAGGAATCAAGAATAAAATTCCATTTATAATATCAACTAAAAGAATCAAATATCTAAGAACAAATTTAAACGAGGATGTAAAGGACTTATAACTAGAAAACTACAAAACACTGCTGAAGGAAATCAAAGACGTAAATAAATGGAAGGACATCCTTTGTGCATGAATTGAAATACCACTGTTAACATATCAGTTCTACCCAGAGTGATCTGTAGAGTCAATGCAATCCCAGTTAAACTCCCAATAGCCTTCATTGCAGAAATGGAAAAGTCAATCATCAAATTTATATGAAAGGGCAAGGGGCCCTGAATAGACAAAATCATCATGAAAAAGAAGAACACATCTGGAAGATTCACACTTCCTGATTTAAAAACTTAGTAGCAACAATGTGAATGAACATGTGGGCCAAACGTGGTGAGACAAAATAAGCCAGAAACAAAAGAACAACAATGGTATGGTTACCTTTAGAAAATCCTTGTAAGAAAACAGGGGCCTAGATTGTAAGCTTTTAGAGCAGACACGTTAAGTCCGAGTGGTGATTATTATTTCTTGGTAAGGAAGACAGTGTCTATATTTTAGAACCACACATACTCTTTGAGACCAATGGAAGAAAAGTTCCTTTACATCCTTGGTTAAATTTCTTCTTAGATATTTGATTCTTTTAGTTGATATTGTAAATGGGATTTATTCTTTTTTTTTTTTATTAATTAACGGAAAAAAGAAAAAAAAGAAATTAACCCAACATTTAGAAATCATACCATTCTACATATGCAATCAGTAATTCTTAACATCATCACATAGATGCATGATCATCGTTTCTTAGTACATTTGCATCGGTTTAGAAGAACTAGCAACACAACAGAAAAAGATATAGAATGTTAATATAGAGAAAAAAATAAAAGTAATAATAATAGTAAAAAAAAAAAAGCAAAAAAAACCAATCAGACAGACAAAAACAAACAAAAAACAAAAAACACAACAACAACAACAACAAAAACCTATAGCTCAGATGCAGCTTCATTCAGTGTTTTAACGTGATTACTTTACAATTAGGTATTATTGTGTTGTCCATTTTAGTGTTTTTGTATCTAGTCCTGCTGCACAGTCTGTATCCCTTCAGCTCCAATTGCCCATTATCTTACCCTGTTTCTAACTCCTGCTGGACTCTGTTACCAATGACGTATTCCAAGTTTATTCTCGAATGTCGGTTCACATCAGTGGGACCATACAGTATTTGTCTTTTAGTTTTTGGCTAGACTCACTCAGCATAATGTTCTCTAGGTCCATCCATGTTATTACATGCTTCATAAGTTTATCCTGTCTTAAAGCTGCATAGTATTCCATCGTATGTATATACCACAGTTTGTTTAGCCACTCGTCTGTTGATGGACATTTTGGCTGTTTCCATCTCTTTGCAATTGTAAATAACGCTGCTATAAACATTGGTGTGCAAATGTCCGTTTGAGTTTTTGCCCTTAATTCCTTTGAGTATATTCCCAGCAATGGTATTGCTGGGTCGTATGGCAATTCTATATTCAGCTTTTTGAGGAACCGCCAAACTGCCTTCCACAGTGGTTGCACCATTTGACATTCCCACCAACAGTGGATAAGTGTGCCTCTTTCTCCGCGTCCTCTCCAGCACTTGTCATTTTCTGTTTTGTTGATAATGGCCGTTCTGGTGGGTGTGAGATGATATCTCATTGTGGTTTTGATTTGCATTTCTCTAATGGCGAGGGACATTGAGCATCTCTTCATGTGCCTTTTGGCTGTTTGTATTTCCTCTTCTGATAGGTGTCTGTTCAAGTCTTTTTCCCATTTTGTAATTGGGTTGGCTGTCTTTTTGTTGTTGAGTTGAACAATCTCTTTATAAATTCTGGATACTAGACCTTTATCTGATATGTCATTTCCAAATATTGTCTCCCATTGTGTATATAATCAGAAATGATTATATAAAATCTTTCTACTTTCTTTTTTTTTTTGGCCATATTTTTATTTACTACATATACTATAAACATATACAATACATGCTACCAAAAACAAAAAAAAAAGTCTTTTAAAATTTAACTGTCAAGAAAGTGTATACTGTTATAATACAATGGCACATGTTCAGATCTTATTTCAAACTGGTTTGCTTATCACCCATTTAAAACCATTAATAGTGAAATGTTACTTAAGGATAATTAAAGTTATCTATTTGCATTATTAACAATAAACAATTCCAACAAATTAATAAGAATTAATGATGTCAAATATTAGTATCCCAAAACTGGGTATTTGCAGAAATGATTATATAAAATATAGCAGCCAATTTCAGTTTACTTTGCTCTGTGACAATGTACATATGCACTTTTTTTTTATTAATTAAAAAAAGAATTAACAAATACAATCAGTAATTCTTAATAACATCACATAGTTGCATATTCATCATTTCCTAGTACATTTGCATCGATTTAGAAAAAGAAATAAAAAGACAACAGAATAAGAATTAAAACAATAATAGAAAGGACAAAAACAAACAAAAAACAAAAAACACAACAACAGCAACAAAAAAAACCTATACCTCACATGCAGCTTCATTCAGTGTTTTAACATAATTGCATTACAATTGGGTAGTATTGTGCTGTCCATTTCTGAGTTTTTATATCCAGTCCCGTTGTACAGTGTGTATCCCTTCAGCTCCAATTACCCGTTCTTTTTTTTTTTTTTAATTAACCCAACATTTAGAGATCATACCATTCTACATATGCAATCAGTAATTCTTAACAGCATCACATAGATGCATGATCATCATTTCTTAGTACATTTGCATTGGTTTAGAAGAACTAGCAACATAACCGAAAAAGATATAGAATGTTAGTATAGAGAAAAAAAATAAAAGTAATAATAGTAAAATCAAAACAAAACAAAACAAAACCTATAGCTCAGATGCAGCTTCATTCAGTGTTTTAACCTGATTACTTTACAATTAGGTATTATTGTGCTGTCCATTTTTGAGTTTTTGTATCTAGTCCTGTTACACCGTCTGTATCCCTTCAACTCCAATTGGCCATTATCTTACCCTGTTTCTACCTCCTGCTGGACTCTGATATCAAGGACATATTCCAAATTTATTCTCGAATGTCTGTTCACATCAGTGGGACCATACAGTATTTGTCCTTTAGTTTTTGGCTAGACTCACTCAGCATAATGTTCTCTAGGTCCATCCATGTTATTACATGCTTCATAAGTTTATCCTGTCTTAAAGCTGCATAGTATTCCATCGTATGTATATACCACAGTTTGTTTAACCACTCTTCTGTTGATGGAGATTTCGGCTGTTTCCATCTCTTTGCAATTGTAAATAACGCTGCTATAAACATTGGTGTGCAAATGTCCGTTTGTGTCTTTGCCCTTAAGTCCTTTGAGTATATTCCCAGCAATGGTATTGCTGGGTCGTATGGCAATTCTATATTCAGCTTTTTGAGGAACCGCCAAACTGCCTTCCACAGTGGTTGCACCATTTGACATTCCCACCAACAGTGGATAAGTGTGCCTCTTTCTCCGCATCCTCTCCAGCACTTGTCATTTTCTCATGTGTTTTGTTTCCTTCATTCCGTTAATGCGGTGTCATACATTAATTCATTTTGAACCACCCACCATATGTGTGATAAATCTCACTTGATTATGTGTATGATCTTTTTTTTAATATATTGTATGGTGGAGTCATATTTCATCATTTTTCCATGTGAGTATCCCGTTATTGCAGCACCATTTGTTGAATTTTTATTTTGTTTATTTTTTTTGCTTGTTTATTTGTTTGTTTTTTTAGGGGGGGGGGGCGTTCATAGACCAGGAATCAAACCCGGGTCTCCTGTATGGCAGGCGAGAATTCCACCACTTAACTACCCTTGCACCTCGTGTGATCTTTTTAACATGGTGTTAGAATTGATTTGCTAATATTTTGTTGAGGATTTTCCATCTATATTCATAAAGGACATTGGTCTGTGATTTTCTTTTCCTGTGGTACTTTATCTGGTTTGGTATTAAGGGGATGTTGCCCTCATGAAATAAGTTACAGAGTGTTCCCTTCTCTTCACTCTTTTGGAGAAGTTTGAGCAGGATTGGTGTTAATTATTGTTGGAAGGTTAAATTTACCTGTGAAGCCATCTGGTTATTTATTGGAAGATTTCAGTAATTCAGTTTTTTTACTTGTAATTGGTCTATTGATAGTTTCTATTTATTCTTGAATCAGTGTTGGTAGTTCGTATATTTCTAGGAATTTGTCCATTTCATCTGGGTTATCTAATTTGTTGGTGTATGGTTGTTCATAATATCCATTTCTAACCCTTTCTATTTCTGTGTGATCGATAGTAATAGCTCCCTTTTCATTTCAGGTTTTAGTTATTTGCATCATTTATTTATTTTTTTGGAAGTTGAGCTGAAGGTTTGTTCATTTTATTCAACTTTTCGTAGAACCAACTTTGTTTTTATTGCCTATTTTGTTTTTTATTTTCTGTTTAAGTTATCTCTGTTCTAATCTGTTAATTCTTTCCTTCTTCTCACCTTGGATTTAGTTTGCTTTCTTTTTCAAGATCCTCCAGTTGTAAGGTTAGGTCTCTGATTTGAGATCTTTATTCTTTTTTAATTTTAATTTATGATTTTTATTTTATTTTTTCTTTGTTGAAAGATCTTACATTTATTTAATAAGCCAAATATTCTCGAAGAACGATGTGGAGAAAATTGGCCCTCTGGCCTAACAGACAGTAAGGACATAGTATGAATCTATAACAATTTTAACAGTGGACTACCGGCGCAGGAATAAAGAAAATGGCTCGTAGAACAGGAAAGAGCTCAGAAACAGACCCAAACATATTCAGAAACATGGCATATAAAGATGGCATTACAGGTCATGGAGAACAGAAGGACTGTTCGATACATAAGCTTTGAATAACCAATTATTCATAAGGAAAAAACAATAAATTCCTACCTCATCTCTTGCACATACACATACCCCCCTCCCCCCAATTTACACACAATCAATTCTTGATGAATTAAACACTTAAATGTGAAAAGGCAACATTGTGAACAGTCACAAATCGGCTATTTTACAGTACAGGAACTTAATGATGAATAAACATGAAAAGTGAATGACTTGATCAGAGGTCAGGAAAATACCATTTTTACATATACTACATTGTTAAAAAATTTTTAAATCATGTAATACCAAATGTTGATAAAGACTTTAATGGAAAGATTGCTCAAACAAATGTCTTGTTGGGAAACAGCATGGTGTTATCTTGTAGCTAACTGTGTCCCAATAACTCTACTCCTATGAATCAAATCAGCACAAAAGTACTAGGGGACACAGTCAAGGTTATTCAAGGAAGTACTGTTTCTCTCAACAAAAGTTACAAACCAGATATTGACTGATGGGAAAATGGATATGTAAATATTGGTGTGCTCATAGTGGAAAGATGTACTGCAAGACCAATCATATAAGCAAACATGAAAATGAATGATAAACTTAAAAAAAACAAGTTGAATAAGATTTCTCATTGTCACTATATGTATAGAGCTTTAAAACTATAAAATAAAACTGTTATTTAGAGATCTATTCATGCGTTGTTAAAATAAAAGGCAAAATGACAGCAAACAAAATAATGGTGGGGTTGAGAGGAAAGGAGATAAGACAGAAGCGCATGTATATGTAATTGGTAACTTTCAAGGTCTTTAGTAGTAGTGGGTTTATGGAAGTTAATTTTTTTATGCTTCATACCTTGCATGTTCTATCCAATTATATATGAAGTATTTCCTAAGATTTAAAAAGCTCTTTGGAAGAGGCCTATCTTCTAGTGACTCAGTGAAAGGTGGGAAAAAAGCCATTTTCTTTAGTCTAAGGCAGAAGTCAGCAAACATTCTGTACAAGGCAGATAGTCACTACTTTCAGATTGAGAGCCAGGTAGTCTGTCTGTTACAACTACTCAACTCTGCCCTTGTACTCGACCCAATATATCAATGAATAGTGTGGTTGTGCTCCAATGAACTTTATTTACAAAACCATGCAGATGGCTGGATTGGTTTGCTCACACCTGAGCTAAGGTAATTTTTTAAACTTTAGGCTGCACTATTTGTGGTCCCACTTCTTAAACTTGAACAAGGTAGAGACTAAATGCAAGCTATTTATCAATTCAGTTTTATTTCCATTTTAGCAATGAGTATAGTCTCCTTGCCTTAGGAAAAGTCTCCACCAATTCTGTGTCTTCCCAAAATATAAACCTGTGAATATATTTAAGGCCAAGTAATTCAGACAGTTTTTTTTCCCGTCAAGTGCATTATTTAGATAGTTTCAAATAAAGTCTACTAAACTAAGTAGTCACCAGAGGATCAGAAGTGATTGGAATGAAATATAGCTGTGAAAAAACAATATCCATCTTTTAAAATCAGCAAAATAAAAAAGCCATTAGATATTTAGTTACCTCTTTGTAGTGTACAGGTCCGCAAAGATCCTGTATTCTGCTGGAGTAGAAACTATCATGCCCACCCGCCATGGTTCAGGACTAAGATCCTTTATATTCTTTACCTTGATTATGATTAAAAGCTTTCTTTTCTAATAATGTAATTTCTTGACTTTTTAATATGTAAAATTCCAGTGACCAAATCCCAAAATAAAAATAGATTTACCATCAATGAATTCAATTTTTTGTAAGTTTTAGCCTTTTGGAAAAACTTACAGAAGTAGATATAATAAAGTACTTTTTTTTGCCCAGTTAAGCTAATAATAACCATTTTGAAGTTTTATACAAATACCATTTGTATCTGAACATTTCTCCAAGTAGTTTAATACTAGTTCAAATCCAAAAGTCTTAAAAATCCATCTGAATTCATTTTAAACACAAAAGACCATTCCATATTTCCTACCAAAGGTAAGCTAGCAAATAATTTCATGGAACTTCATCTTATTTTTCATGATCAGTCTATTCCCTGTTTTGAAAAGTCTTTTAAAATGTTATCTGAGAATTTCTTTAGTTTATGATCACAGCTGTTTGTTCAGCTTATATACTGAAAATTCTGATAATCACTGAGAAACAAAATCTACAATTAGTGCAAAAAGGGTGGACTATATTTTAAGTCATTCCTCCTAACGAATGATAAATAGAACTAAGGCTACTAAATGCCAAATTTTATGTAAATATAATTTCCTACTTTGCTTTCTGAACGATAGCAGATACAAAAATAGTTTAACATTAGGTTAATGAGGTTTATAGCACATATCGTTAGTCATATTTTAACTGCAAAAATGTTTTAGCCACACTTAGAAAAGCATACTTAAATACAACTGTATCTTTCTAAAGGCACAATGCAAGGATATTTATTTTTTTCCTTGTAAGTAGAATCCATGCCCTAAGATTTAAGAAATGAATACATTTCAAAAATACTGGCTGATGCATGGGGAATTCCACTTTTGCCAATTTAGCAGAGCTTCATCCCCGCATAGAAGGCAGGGGGACAAGCTGCAGTACCTTCATGGCTTCTTCTTTGCCTTACTCTTCTCTGGTTTTCCTTTCTGCTTATCCTTTCCTGGCTCATCCTTCTCGCCAGCCATGTACACACTAGCTCCTTCTTCTTCATTTTTGCCCTGAGAACTGTCAGCTATTTTATAGTCCTCAAGGAGTGCATGTCCTGTTTGTTTTGCAGTCTTCTTCACCATTGCTTTGACACCGATGTATTGATATTATAGGCCGTCAAGCCGATATTGAAGGCAGAATCCACTACGTCATGTGTAGTTTCTCCTGCATTGTGCCCATATTTGTATGTGACAGTTTGTGCAGTTTCTGCAGAAACATTGTTAACGATGCGTTTGGCTGCACATTCCAATCCCTGTCAGACAGACCTTGAACACTACTTTCTGCCATGGCCGTTGCACCATCCAGGGGAGACTTCCCATCTTTGTCTATTTTAAGAGATAATGGAGCAAGTTTACTTCCATGCTTCTTGACGTGTGGCGCTTGTTATTTTTCAACACAATTTCCTACAGTGCAAACTCCATCAACCAGAAATTGACTGGCTTTTGGTTCTTCTCCTGTAGCCTGCTTTGCTAGATGAAGTTCCCTGGTCACAGCTGGACTAACTCCCACTGGCTTTTCTTCTGGTTAAATACATTCTCAGAGTTTAGAAGCACCTTTCTGGATTGCTTTGCCAGTAAATTCAGCACCTTTAACTAAACCCCAAGTTACCCAGGAAGCACCTGACAAAATGTTTTGAGCCTCTTTCTCACTCCATTCAGGTAATTCCTTTGCTTTTTCTTTTAACACTGGTTCACAGGGTACAACGTTATTCAGATTAGCTTCTTCATTTGAAGTGTTTTTAGCCTTTTTTCCCACGTTTTTCTTTAAGATGCACATCCTTACTGCCTAGGTCCAATGAAAGACCCAACTGTCTCACATCAGTGCCAGGTGCTTCCTGCTGTTGGTCAGAGTAGCATCATCTTGCTCCTCCAGGGATGTGGAATTTGCTTTCTCCTTCTGCCCTGTTCCAGTTGACCTGGAGCCTAAGGTTGACATTTGTCTTGAAAGATCCTCAAAGAGTTCTCTATCATCTTCAGGTAATTCAGATGACAAGACAACCCCCACAAAGCATCCTGATGCTTGTAACATTGTATCAGGAAACATGTAGGCTCCCACAGTACATTTCAGTACTGGAGACCTATCAGGAAGGAACTAGAGGGTACAACCAGTCACAAACCTGAAGAAATCCAGGAGGACAATTTAGAACTGTATCAAGAGAATTATCTAAGAACCTCACAATTTGAAGGTATCCAGGATATGATGGAGTGCAAAAAAAATCTGTACTCCATTTGGTATCAAAATCAACTCATCTGTATCTAGCCCCAGAGTCTCAAGAGGAGGTGGCTGGGAATGATTCCTAAAAGTCTTCCCCCACTGATGAATATTTGCCAGAATCTGTACCATAGAACCCAGTGTAGTGATCCCCAGCAGCCTGAGGCTTGTAAGCAGGAGGTGCTTCTGCTGAACAACTATGAGATGGTAAAGACAGAGGCCCAGGCCCAGGCCCCAACCCCCTACTTGTATTTGAAGTGCTTCCATTTACTTCAGAGTTCTGAGAAAGTGAACTGAAGGACTGAGATTCAGATAGCTTTTCTGACAATTTTCGGGGGAAATTTTGGATATAATTTGGGCACCTCCTGAAGATCATTCCATAGAGATGTGGCTGACCTTTCTCCAGAATCTCCAACCTGGTGCGCACATTCTGTAGTGTTTCCTTCATTTTCTGTTGCATCTGTCAAGCAGACTCCCACCCAGGTCCTGTGTGCTCAGGCTCCGTGGTAGAAATGCTGATTCCTCTGAGCAGGTGTCCTATTCCTTGCTTATAGTAGTTTTTTGCCTCTTCCTTCTGACCTGATTTGTCTATATTTAATCCTCTGTTAACAAATAAAAAGGCCTTCTGGTATGCCTCTCTCGTGATCTTAATTTCAGCGCCTTCTCCATTTTGTGGCATTTGCTCCATTTCGGTTCAGCTGCTGCTCTTGCCTAATTAATTTTTTTAAAGAGAAGTTAAGTTGCAGGTTTACAGGAAAATCACATAGAAAATACATTTCCAAGTATTCCTATCCCACACACAGTTTCTTTTTTTTAGAAATTTTTTTGTGGGTTTACAGAAAAATCATGCATAAAATACTAAGTTCCCATATCCTCCCTATTATTGACGCCTTGCATTATTGTGAAAACAGTTGTTACAATTCATGAAAGAATGTTTTTATAATGGTACTATTAACTACAGTCCATAATTTACAGTGGGGTTCACTCTTTGTGTTGCATTCTTCTATTTTTAATTTTTCTGTTTCAATTTTTATTCTAGTAACATATATACAACCTAAAATTTCTCCTTTTAACCACATTCACATATATAATTGATTGCTGTTACATTCACAATGTTGTGCTACTGTCACTACTATCCATTACCAAAACTTTATGATCCTGTGATAATCTATATTCTAGGTTTTGACTCTTGGAGTCTGTGTATTGTAATTATTTCATGTCAGTGAAATCATACAGTATTTGTCCTTTTGTTTGACTTATTTCACTCAACATGGTGTCTTCAAGGTTTATCTGTGTTGTTACAGGAAAAGGAACTTCATTCCTTTTTATGGCTGAATAACATTCCATTGTATGTATATATCACATATTATTTATCAGTTCATTGGTTGATGGGCACTTGGGTTCCTTCTATCTTATGGCAGTCATGAATATGCCGCTTTGTATATTGATGGACAAATATGTATTCGAGTCCCTGCTTTTAATTATTTTGGGTATATACCAAACTTTACCTTTCCATATATTTGTGAATTTTCCATATCTCTCTCTGTTATTGATTTCTATCTTCATAACATTATGGTCAGAGAAAATATATTGTATGATTTTGATATTTTTTAATTTATGAATACTTGTTTTGTGACTTGGCATATAGTCTATCCTAGAGAATGACCCGTGTGCACTAGAGAAGAGCGTGCATTCTTCTGCTGTTGAGTAAAGTATTCTATATATGTCTGTTAGGTCTAGCTGGTTTAGAGTGTCATTCAACTCTTATATTCCCTTATTGATCTTTTGTCTAGATATTCTATCCATTATTGAAAGTGGCATATTAAAATCTTCCATTATTAATGTAGAACTGTCTATTTCTCCCTTCATATCTGTCAATATTTGCTTCATATATTTTGGGACTCTGGTTTTAGTTGCATGTGTATAATTTTTATGTCTTCTCATTGAATTGACCTCTTTATCAGTATTTAGTATCCTCTTTGTCCCAGATAACATTATTTTACTTTATCTCCTAGCTTTCTTTTTGTTATTACCTTACTTGCATGGTATATTTTTTTCCATCCTTTCACTTTCATGCCTTTGAATTTAAGGTAAGTCTCTTATAAACAGCATATAGTTGGACTGAGCTTTTTTTATCCATTCTGCCAGTCTCTGCCTTTTGGCTGTGGAGTTTAAGCCATTTACATTTAAAGTAACTGATAATGCAGGACTTTCTTTGGCCATTTTGCTATTTTTTGTTTGTAAATCTTATATTTTTTGACCATCATTAATCTTTTAATGCCTACTTCTGTATTGATTTGGCTTTTTATATTGTACCATTTTGATACCCTTCTCATTTCTTTCTTGAAAATATTTTTCATGTATTTTCTTTTTCTTTATCATGCAGTTAAAATTTAACATCCTAAATCTATAGAAATCATATTTAATTTGATACCAACTTATCTTCAGTAATGTGCAGATGCACTGTTCCTATACCCCTACTTTTTTTTGCATTTGTTACAAATTATGTCTTTGTACATTATATGTTTTGAGCCTGAAATACATCATTACTTTTTATGCATTGGATTTTAGAACCTATAAGAAGTAAAAAGTGGAGTTAACATACAAAAAAATAGAATACAATGGTTCTGGCATTTAGAGTTACCCATATGTTACATTTATTAGAAGTCTTTGTTGTTTTTTTTTTTATGCCACTTTGATTCACTGTTTAGTATCCTTTCCGTTCAGTCTGAAGAACTCCTTTTAGTATTTCCTGTTGGGAGGTCTAATGGTGACACATTCCCTCAGCTTTTGTGTACCTGATATGTCTTAATCTCTTCCACCTTTTTGAAAGGTTTTCTTGCTGGAAATAAAATTCTTGGTTGGTATTTTGGTTTGCTAAAGCTGATGAGATACAATATACAGAAAAATGGTTGGCTTTTAATGATGGGGTTTTATTAACTTATACATTTACTGGTCTAGGGCCATAAAAATGACTCAATTAAGGCATCAACAGGACAATACTATCTCTGAAGACAGGCTGCTGGCATCTAAGATACCTCTGTCATGTGGGAAGGCACATGGTAATGTCTGCTGGTCCTCTACTTCTGAGTTTCCTTACTTCCAATTTCTGTCTTCTGTGGCTTCCTCTCTGAGCTCCTGTGCGTCTCCTTTTCTCTCAGCTTTTCTGGGCCCTTTTTCTGTAAGCTTCTCTTAATTTCATCTCTTTGCTTCTGTGTTTTACCCTCTTATAAAGGAATCCAGTAAGCGGATTAAGACCTACCTTGAATGAGGTGGGTCACATCTCAGTTGAAATAACCTAATCAAAAGGTCTTAACTACAATAGGTCTGCATCCACAGGAATGAATTAAAAGAACATGGCCTTTTCTGGGATACATAAGAGTTTCAGTCTACCACAGTTGGCAGTTTTACTTTCAGCACTTTAAATATCTTGTCCCAATGCCTTCTTACTTCCATGGTTTCTAATGAGAAATTCTGCTTAATCTTACTGAGACTTCCTTGTACATAACACATTGTTTTTCTCTTGCAGCTTTTAGAGCTCTCTCGTTTTCCCTAGTCTTCAACAATTTGACTACTGTATGTGTGGGCTCCCTTCAGAGTAGGGCCACAATGGGAGTACAGGTTGGCGTCACATTACCCTGCTGGGGGATGGGAGGGGTCCAGAAAGGGTGTCACAAGCTTCTCTTACCTTGTTTAAAGCTGAGTTTTCTTGACTCAGCACTTTCCCATTTACTTCAACCCGTTAACTGTTTTCTGGAATTTTGAAGAAAATGTCCATGATAGTTTTTTGCTAGTTGTTCAGTTCTGGGGACTGGCACCTTGTTGGCTGTAATGTTTTCCAACTTTTAATAGTGTTTTGGCCCTTCTTTGGCTTATATTTATTATAATATGCTCTATCCTATATTTCTTATCCCATCAACTTGCAACTGTATTTCTTCGCTCCTCTTATTTATTTATTTAATTTTCGGGTTCATGGTCCAGGAACTGAACCCAGGTCTCCTGCATGGAACACAGGCATTCTAACCACTGACCCACCCATGTACCCTTAGCTCCACATTTTGTAAGATGAAATTGTTGTTCTTAAATTTCCCTTTACTTCTCCATTTGCCGTCTGTTCTGTCTTTATGACCATAATATCTTCTTAAATATCTGCAAGGTTACAAATTACAATTGTTTTAAAATTTTCCAATTTTTCCCGAATTATCACTGCTTCTTTTGCTGTCAGTGGTTCAGTTTATTCCAGGCAGGCTTCTAGAAGATGAAGCACATTTCACAGGAAGGAGAATGTATAAACAAATGTATGGAGCAGAAGTACAAAAAGTCTCCTCTTAGAGCAATGATGATCTGACTTTTGTAATACTATGGGCATAATGAGATAAGGACCTAAACTAGCCTGAATACAGTGAGAACCGAAAGAAGAGAACTGAATAATTATACAAACAAAATACATATAATCGAGAACTAATTTCTCTGCTCTCAAAATTCCCGGAGCATACTCTTATTGAACTAATTGTATTCTCCATTCTCCCTTGTAATGTTAATTATCATAGCCATATGTCTTAAACTAAATTATAACTCCTTAAGGCAGAGACTGTGTCCTAATCCTTCATTCTTTTACTAAGATTTATTGATCAAACACTGTTCCAAGTAAGGGGGATAAAGCCGAGAACAGGGACAAATAAAAAAGAACCCTGCCCTCGAGGACACGTAATATATTTACTTAAGTATCTTTCACAGTGCTCAGAATTCAGGGCTCATTATTCCCAAGGTCAGTATTTATTATTTAACCCAACTTTAAAAGGTAGTATCAAGATGGGCTATTTGTTTCTGTTTAGTTGTGTTGCATAATTTCTTTTAGTATTGAACTCTTTTCACTTTAATTTGATGCAAAAAAATTATTATGCATTCAGATTAAACTAATATCTCTCCCTTTAGAGATTATAGTAGAGAACCTTGATGTAAAGAAAAGAGAACTCCAGGGGCTCTTCTGTTAACTAGTTGTGTAATTTGCACATGCAACTTTTACCTTCTTTATCCTCTTAGAGCTTCATTTTCTCATTTGTAAAATAAAAAGTTTGATATCTTTTAGCAGTGACATGTTGATTCTGAGAAGTGTGACAAAATTTTTGTTCTTGTGACCTTTGAATAAATGTTGTGGGGATACCATCTAGTAGAGTTAATTGAACAATTGGAAGCAAAACTGAGATCCTGCATTTTATACATTTCACTTAAGTTATGTTCAATAACTATATATTTGTTTCTTCTTTTACAGACTTGGGCCTGGATCAGTATATAATAAAACGCTTTGATGGAAAGGTGAGAGAAGTATGACATTTGTATATATATCCTGTTGTTAGCTAAGATTATTTAAAATTTCTCTAGAATTATATGTGAGAGATACCTGAATACCTTCTGTTTATCTTATCAAAAAAAGCATATTGTTTAGTGTGAAGAGGCCTGCCTATAGGTGCCTGCAAATGCTTTTAAAGAAAGAATCAGGCAGAAGATTCTTCTATATTTTTACATATAAGGTAATTCTTATGGGTTCCCAGCTCTGTATCTTAAGGGCTATTTCAGTGTATATTGACATTTGAATGTTATCTCAGAAAAACTGTGATAAAGCTTCCCAATATTACCTTTGAATTTCTTATAAAAACACCTGTCTAATTTGATCTTCCCCAGACTTTCTGATAGTATGTACCAGTAATCATAACTAGAAATTATAAAGGTCTTTATTAGGGCTTATGAAATAGTTGTGAAGACTACCCAGATTACATATGTTTGCTTATGATTCTTTATTTCATACTTGAATAAATCATGTAATATATCATTCTTAAGTATAGAAAATGAAACTTTGAACTTTATTATCTCATAAAGCAGTCAAACATGTTTTTCCATTTCAGGCTGAATTCTCCAAAAGGAAAAAGAAAATATTACACAGGGTCAGAAAGAAAAGTAAAGGGTCAATTTTAAAGACAAGAAAGAAAAAGCAACAGAAAGAAGAAAGAGTCAGGCATGACTCTCCAAAGTTTAAAAAGGAAATCAGAAGGAAAATCATGGAGTGGATGGAAAAGGCAGGATCACAAAAAGAGGGTCTGTTTGGGTAAAGGTCAGGGTTAGTGGTCACTGATTTTGCAGGAATGTGTCATTGCCTGCATCATTTCCTAAAACTACATATACGGGTAAAGTGAACAGATGTATGCTAAGATCTTTTACACAAGTGGAAGCATGAATAAGATTTGAGAGGTCACAGTCAAGGTTACCTGCTTAAATGTTACCTTTCCCATTCATTTGGAGCAGTGACTAAAATGCCTCCATTTGTGAGTATCCTCTTTTTAAAGTCACATATTCTAAAATAATTTTGAAAAAGAAAGGGCATTAGCCTAGATGTTAGGTTCACAGTCCAGACTTTGCTTTGGGTCAGCCGCCTCTTCTCTCTGATCTTTGGTGTTTCTGCTTTATATACTTTCAAAATACTATATCCACTTGAGAGGTTTACTCAGACACTAATGTCAGGGTCTGATTTCAGACTTTTTAGCAAGTCAGGCCCCTATTTTATCTTTGTGTCACTCAGAGAATAGCATAGGCCTGGCACACAGGAGTAACCAATAAATATTTGGTGACATGCAAGGAATCAGTCAACTAGTCAATCACATATTCCTTGGAAATATGACTCATTCAGTCAATAATATCTTACAGCGAAATCAGTTTAAAAATTATTGTTTGGAGAAGGATCCATAGTTAGCACTAGAATTAAGTCCTCTGCTGTATGTAGATAACCCGAAAATACATTAAAGAAGCTGAATATGTGCAAACTGAACAGCAGATTTACATGCTATAAAGGGAATTTCCATTCCTAGAGCTCTGCCAAATATAAACTCCCTAACAGCAACTCATCTTTCATACATACTTTTTATTTTTTTCCTGTTTTAGCCAAGTATCCACTTGATGCTAAAAATTCCCAGGTTTGGCATGACCAATGAATTCCATTTTTGCTTCAATTGCCTTAAATTTATGAGTGCTACCTTTCCTATTATTATTGCCATTTGTATTTTTAAGTTTTTGCTTTTTTTTATGAAACAGAAGCAGTTAAATGCAATAAAACATTAAAGAATTTGAGTACTACTTTGTGGAGACAACAATGGCAGTGTTTCTGTGTTTGGAAGGCGGAGGCTATAAATATTTATTTGTGCCCTCTGAGGCATAAAATTCTGAAATTGGAGTATGAAAGGCAATATTTAGGATATCAATGTATAGTGTTGAAAGTATAACTTATATAGAAGTCAGGCATATGAAAGTTGACTTTATGATAAGGAGAATAGGTTCTAAAAAGAGAGAAAATGAAATGGGGGTGGGCTCACATAGGAGGTATAGAATTGGACCATTGACATTGAGCCAGCTTGTCCCCTAGCAAGGAGTGAACAGTCCACATCTCCCTTTCATCCACATTATGATATGCATGTTGAATCTCTTAAGTAGGTTCTTCATCTAAATTCTATATAATTCCTATGAAATTCATTCTAGAGGTCTTGTTTTGGAGCTAAGGTTAGGCTTCTTAAAGAGAAGTTTTAAACTGAGTTCACTTCTGGTTTATGTCTTTATAAATTTTATGAAATAGGAAACTTCTTAGAATCTTAGATAATACCGTAGGTGTTCTTTAGGGTTGGTAGAAATGGTTTTGGTTGGGGTTTGGCAAATGATGATAAATAGCAATATCTAGCTGTAGCTTCCAGAGTAGCCTCTTGACTCTATTTTTTTTTTTTCAGGTCTTTTAAAAAAAATTTAATTTTTTTTGTTATCTTGGTTCTATTTGAACTCTCTCAGTCATTGATACCTTATTTGTTATCATTCTTTTCCCCTTTTGGTCAGGAAGGCATTGTTACTTGCACAGTGCCAGCGCCAAGGTCATCCCTGGGAGTCATATCCCCACATTGCCAGGGAATCTTTCACCCCAGGATATCCCATGTAGAGAGGGGAGTAATTGCTTTGATTTTTAAATAGATAATTTTCTGTTTTAAAATGTTTTTCCCCACTTGGAAGATAAAGTAGTTATGAACTGCTTAGAGAAAGAATTATTTACTTCTATCATCTTAGCCCCTATTGTTTCAATTTTTTGTTGTTGTTCTTTATTTAATCAAGGTGACATAAAAGTTTGAAATTAAATAAAGGAGTTAGCATGATTTTAAAAAGACAGTTTTTTTTAAGTGAGGGGGCATTGTCTAAAACAATATGGAAGGAGATGGTCAACATACATGTCAATAAATGTATTGGTCTGATAAGACATAAAATCTTTGTCATCTAGGCAGATTACACAGATGGTTAAAAAGCTTTTATAGCGTCTCACTAAGAGCAAACAAATGTTTCAATTTTTTTAACACATCATTTAACAAAGTCCATTTGACCAGAAGCAAATTCATAGATAACACTAGCTTATCTTATTGCCTTCCAGTTGAATTATACTTTTGCCTTTTTGTCATGCAAAGCAAGAACAAATGTAGACATAGTGTTACATTTTCCTGGAGTGTGTTTTCATTTGTATTTGAATTTCATAGAACCTCCAGCTGTAATGTAGGGGGAAAAATGGCCCAGCTAATATTGACAGATAATTGGCTAATTATTTTTTGCTTTGATACCTGTTATCTTTTCTCCTGTTTCTTTTAGCTGAGTAAAAAAATTCCCTTGAGAAGTAAAATAAATACTCCTATTGCACCTGACAGTGAAACTGAATTTGATTAAGTAGCTTTTGAGTTTTGGAGAGACATGTATTCTCCTTATGACTTGTTAAGCCATTTCATGAATTTTGGATTATTTCTTTAATGAAAACTGTATTTTTTCTGGATTTAATTTTTTATCATCTAGTAATTGTCGTATAAAACAAAGCAATAGATTCTAAGTGGAGCCTTTATCCTCCATAGTTATCAAATGTTTCTTTCATTTAATCATTTAGTTGCTGTCTTTTATTGATTGTGGTTTATCTCAGGTGGTTTGTATCCACCTTGATTATCCCATTTTCTCTTACCTGTTCTCTTTTCCTCAGCAAACAAAAGATAGAAATTGTTTTGTGTGTTCTGTTCTTATTGCATGTTATAGGTATTTTTTTCCAAATTAAAAACAAAAATGTGTACTTTAAAAGCCACAGTATAAAATACATAGTCGAAGTAAAATGTTTTATTAAGCAAGGAATATCAACCTGTAGAACTTCAGCATAATCTCATCTCTCTTCTAAAAACTTTGCAGTTCATACTGTATTTTTAAGTAAAAATGAATTGCTCATTGAAATAGTTGCCCATTATTATCATTCCACCATTTATTTCTTTTTCAGAGGATGGGTTTGTTAAACTTTCCTGCTATTGAATCACCCTTTCTCCCAATCTCTCTCTGAGGCTTTGGATTCTGTTTTTATGTTATTTGTAATTACAGTCCACTTAGACTCTTGATGATCACTCCAATTTGCAGAAAAGAATTAACATATATTTTTCTTTCCATCTCCTTTATGATTCTTACAGCAATATTTTATCACATGGAACAGGAAAACATATAACATATTATATCAAATGGAAATGAAATATTATTCATATTCAGGTGAAAAAGATAAGGGTATGGTCAAAACCTAGAAAGGGAAGTATTGATTATGGTGTTTATAATGGAAAAGATGATCAGAGAGGAAAATTATGAAATCCAAAATCAAAGCTTTAATAAATAACCAAAGGCTTTTAATTGCTTATCAGATAACAGTTCTTAAAAAAATTGATAAATGAATTTTAAAATTCTATTCTCTTTTGTGGAAAGGCTTGTTCCACCCAATGTGGGAACATTTTTCCTGTGATATAATAATGTCAGTGCTTTAGTCAACTTGTGTCTATTTATTTCATATCACAGATAAGATATGAAACTGGAATAAGATCAAATATAGTATTACTCATTGACTTGTGTAGTGAGCTGTGTGAGGGAGTCCCTGCCCTATGGGAGCAAAATGTGTTGCAGATCACGGAATTGTAAATTAGGACAGAAGAGACTGAAATTCTTATGGAGAAGGGGTTAATGAATCTCTGCCTTACTTGACCTGCTTAAATTCTGCTTAAATTTATATAGAAGATTTGATATCCTTATGATATGTAATTCTACATTGTTAATTAGGAACATATCTCTCTTTCTTTTGACTTTCAGAGACTTGAAACCAGACAAGTCCGAATTCTTGATTAATTAATATATTTATTCAGGTTTTTCTGTCAATGAATATGAATATATAGATAGAATTTTGTTATTTTTGCTTGTGACCCATGTTTTCATTTGTCCTTTCAGTCCCATTTTTAATGTAGGGTGTATGACCTGTGTTCTTTTTCTTTTACAATAAGGAAATTCTTCCTTTTTAAAAAGTATAGAAATTCCAAAAGAATGCATAAAGTATTTCAATTTCTTGAAGCCAGAAATTCTCACTATTTCATAGTTTTATGTTATTTTGGGGATGACAATTTAGTCCTTTTGAAAAGGCCCATTAATATGTTCACTCATTGATTGTTGTCAGTTTATTTTTCATGCTTAAAGTGAAATCGCTGAATGAAAAATACTTTCCCTGTTTGTCTCCTGAGAGAATTAGTACCACTAATAATGAAAAAAAAAAAAAAGTTGAGGCTTACTAAGTGCCTGGCACTCTTTTAACTGCTTACATATAATAGCTCATTTAATCCACACAGCCATTCTCTTAGGTTACTATTTTTATTGGCATTTTATAGATTAATAAACTAAGGTACAGAAAAGTTAATTAGCCAGTAAGTGGTAGAGCCAGGATTCCAAATTGGTAATTCGCTTCCTTGCTTCCAGGGTCTACACTCTTAACCACTGTGATACCTTTTATATACCCAAGATTTTTACCTATATGATCTATTTCTAAATTGAAATTTCTCTTGTCAGACAACTTTAATTTTACTACCTAATGCAGCCAAAAACTTGATGTTTCACTTTCTTTTAGGTAAGAGTTATTGAACTTGATTTTTTTTTGCTTTAATAAATTATAGCTAAAGCCCCATATATAAGAAGGATACACATTTTAATACCTGATTTTAGAATGTCAACAGCACTGTTATTCTCTCCATTATTTTCTCATGTACCATGAGCACCAATTGACATTTTGAAAAGAGCTGTCTTTTTTTTCCCTTTAAGGCATCACTCTTAAATCACTGTCCTATGTACTTGAAAAATTCTATGTTTGCTGAGTACAATCAGGGTAATAGAAAAACTGTCTTTTCTATTACAAATTAAACAATTTACTTTTTCAACTTGATTAATTTGTATGTTAAATGTATCAGTGTTTGAATGGAGCTATTCATTATAGTCATTCTTTATGTGAGCCAAAGTTTAGAATGTAATTAAATTACCAAGGTGAACTCAGTTACTGATTCAACATTTCAGGAAATCCTTTGACACTTTGCTGGAATTTTCTGTTTTTATTTTTAGTCTCAGATTTCCCCATCTTCCCTCTTTCCATTCCAAAGGTCTTTCAATTACTTCCACAGCATTTACTCATCCTTCTCTCTTCTTACAAATCAGTGGTTTTAGTTCTTTCTTACATATCATAACCCTAAGAAAATATGACTTAAATGCCTGAAATGTTTTCCAAAGACTTTTCATTTTGATCACTCAATATTTAACAGGATGTGAATAATTGGTAGATGTTATAAAGTATGCCAAATTGCATATGAAAAACACAACCCTGTAGATTGCTGTACTTCTTAGTGTATGATGGAACAAAATGAAAACTGTGGACTTCAGATATAGTCAAACCTATGTTCAAATATGGACTGTGCTGCATACTTGATGGGTACTCTTGAGCACCAGACTACATAACCATTCAGTTTCAATTACCTTCTCAGACAAATCGAGATAATAGGTAAAGTATGTGGCTCTATAAATTATATCTATTTTGTATGATTTTAGCCCTTTACTCAATTTATGAAAGGAGTTAGCTGCTATCATATATATTATTTTCTTTCTTGGTTTGTATAAAATGCTACAGAACAGTGTACTTCTGCCTAATTGCTTTCTGGTTTCCTTTCAGATTCAGTCAGCTATAAAAATTTCTGTGCTATCTCTATAATAAGCAATTAATTAGCTAGTCAGTTAACTGACGAGAGATCTCTGCTTTGATTTCTCATATCTGAGCTGTCCTGTGTTCATAGAGATTCACTCCTGTGCTGTCAGATCCTTTGGGCATCTGTCACATCAATCCTCGTAAATTACCAATAGCATATATATATATATTTTGTCAAGAACTTTTACCATATTATTAAACTTGGTTTGAGAAGGATGGTTTCAGGGCAGATTTTATGTCATAGTCAGTGAAGTTTATTTATTGGAAAAAAAAAGTAAAACCATCTAATATTTGAAGATATTTTGGAGTGGTACCTAGCTAAATTAGCTAACCTTAGCTGCTTCATCAAATACCGGCCTCCATGCTGGCTGGCCTTTTTTTACGAATAGGGATAGCACTTTATTTAGTGCAGTGTAATTTTGGAGGAGGCCTATTTCCAAATAGTCATTCTAAACTCTTCCTTAGAGCAGTTACTAGTCTTCTGACTTATTCCAAGTTTGTTTGCCGATATGTTAATATGGATGGTTAAGCAACTGATTTTCCATGGAGTTAAAAAAATTATAGTCATGAAATGATAGTAAGGGATATTATTTATAGGAAAGCTTCATTAAAGAACTTCTTTGACTACCCATGAAAAAATTGAAATGCCTTGTTTCCTTTTTCTTAATACACAAGTTTTGTTTTTACAGAAATATGACTTTTTCTATAACTGTATGTTTCATTTTGAGGAGGTTAGGAATTGAGTTCGTTTTTTGTTTTTACTGTGCCAAGTTGATAAAATCCAGAATTTTCTATATATTCTCATTTCCTATTTCCAAGTGTTTGCCAATTTTATTACAGGTCTTAATTAGTCCTTTATTTGTTTGTTGTAATGTTTTGTGATATGTGTATTTGATTTGGGGGGTTTTGTTCTTGTAATCAGACGATGTCAATTTTTTTTTCCTTTCTCTCATCTTCTGATCAGGATTTCTGGCAGGTACTGACTCAGCAGCATGTGCTTTAAATTAATTAATGCTCCAAAATCCATAGTAATGCTTCAGGGACAAAAGTTCAGTGCATGTTCTTGTTCTTCCCCTGCTCCCTTCAGAATGGTTCTGTTCCTGTCACTTTAAATTAACATACTTCATCTTTAATATGACAATTCAAACATTGCACAAGTCCTTGAGAATATAGTATCTGGCATAATTTAAAAGTAAGTTTTAAACATTAGAAGTTACACAAAAGGTCAAGAAACTTTATTTTAATCACTATGTTCTATAAAGGATATTCATTAATTGGTTGTTTAAATAGTCTTACTTGCATGCCATGCCTAGTTGAACTATAACAGCAATGATGAGACAACAGTAACTTCGATTGAAAAATCAATAGGTTTTTTCCTTTTGCAAGTTCTTACTCTGTCAATACAGATAAGCAATTGCTTATTTGCACTTTGCTCAATAATATGGCTTATGGGGAAACAAATGGGACATTTAGAAAGATTTTGTTAATTTGCTTTTTTGAGCTAATCAACAACTTTAACTGGGGAAAAAAGCAAACACATGGAGAAAATCATGAAAACAAACATAGAGGTTGTATACTGGCAAAGCAGAATTCCAAGGACACTCCTAAGAAGTACTTTTTAAGTTATCTTCGAAGGCTTGGACTCTTTAATTTTAGTTTATGAATTATTAAAACTTATTAATTAAAAAACATTACATTTCTGATGGTTGGCAGTTTTAATCCAAATATAAAACTGTATTATAGACATATTTTGGTTTAAAAGAATTTAATTAATGAAGATCAAAGTGCTCTTTATTTTTATCATTCTTTTTTTTCTGTTCCTTTTTTTTTTTAATGGGATGTATTTTTAGTAGTTCCCTTACCAAACAGGTTGCACAGAGAGGAAGGAAATGGCATATATATCGCTGAGTAAAATCACAATAGATTATCTTCCTAAATACTTTTACCTTCAATTGCATTCTGAAACAAAACCAACAGATACTTAAGCAATTATACCAAAATAATTTCTTGGTAATTCATTATCAGTGTTTCTAATCCTGGAGATTTTATTTTAGAATGTGGCACAACCAAAGAATGCTAAGGAGAGTAAATCAAATGGGATGTTAACATCTGTGATTGAGGGGGACCACTTCTAGTTCTCTATTGTAATCCTATGCATGAGGCAACAGAAAACTCTTGCTCTTTTGATAATTGTTTAAGGCTTAAAGAGTTAAAATGACTGGCCTTAGGTGGGTCCCCTTTACAGACAGGTGGAAATTGTTAAATGTTTAGAAGTCTCTGGCATCTGCTGTACAGCATTGAGTAATCAAACATATAGGTGACACGCTATTGAAGGTAGTATCCTTTGTTGATCAAGGATTCTGCATCAAGTTTTACTTGATATTCTTAAGGATATCTTGTGAATATGTCTTTTATATTAAAAAGAAATAAACTTTGTCCTTAGAATAGGTAGTGCAGGAATTGTTTATCTTTATTTTATATTATAAATATCAGTCGTTTTGTTGATGCCAGTGTGAATCCTTCATACTTCCAGAGGTCAGTAAATAGATACTTTCTAGAAGAGGACTTTCTTGCTTGCTTCCTTATAGTTATTTGTCCTTTGCATGCCAAGTTCCTATTGCCTGTGGAAAGTCTGGAATCATTTTGTTTTACTGGTAGCATAGAGTGCTGTTCTGCAGATACAGCTTCTTAATGGTGGCAAATACTTATCATATTGCTGTGAGGAGCATCCATAATGCCTCTTTCCAGTCCCTGAGTTCCACCACTTAGATGTCTGCTGATTTAAGTTTGATTATTCAAGTATGAAAAAAGAAATAATAATGTAATCAAGCATGCCAAAGGAGGGCATAGTTTCTTGGTTGTCCCAAGCATGCTGACTTGTATTAAGATATCTTTGAACACATTTTCATTTTAGATTTTGTTGAATTTAAATTTTGGTTCAACTGAACTATTTTGATTTATCTCTGTGGATTTGAAGACATAAACATTTTTTGTCTATCATAATGTCATAAACATTACATTTTTAACACCTTCATGTTTAGCATTTTCACCATAAAACAAGAGTTAGAATTCACTTTGACATGAGGACTTGGCTTCAGGCTAATTTCCTTATTATTCTAGCAAAAACACTCTGGCATGCTTTAAGGTTATAGAAATCAGGTTTTATGAAAGCTGCTCAAAATAATTTATTTCTCCTTTTTTTCTGTTAATTGGGTTCTCAACTTAGCCTAAATTTCTACTGATACCCTTGGCTTGCAGAGAATGTATGAGGACAGTTCTTGCTATGCATGTATCTCTTTGGCCTGATGTATTTTTTTAAATTCTAAACTTGAGTAATTGTCAGAGATTAGTCTAACACTTATTAAGAAGACTGTAAAGAACCATTAAATTCTTGAAGTGATGCCCTTTGAAAATTTTTAAAGTGTGCATTTGAACAAGTCAAGCCATTAAAAACAATTAGGTGTATTTTTTTATTGACTTCGACCTTCCTCTTCAACTGCAGATGAACTTACCTAATAGAAGCTAAGCCCCAAGGTTAATATTTTTAAATGGTGCGCTGTGTTTTCCTTTAAAAATATCAATTCCCTGCTAACATTTTTGAAAATTGTGAACAATATAGATACCGATTGTATTCTTCTACCTTTGATATAATTTAGCATATAATGGTTACTAGCATGGGCTCTGGAGTTCATGGCCTGGCCTGTGGCTTACTAGCACTGTCATCTTGAGCTACTTATTTAACTTCTCTAAACCTCAGTTTTCTCAAGTCTCAATTGCAGATATTACTTACCTCATGGAGTTGTAGTGAGGACTCTTATTAAAGAGAGATAATGCAAATGTAAAGCAGGAACAGTGCCTGCCATAAAATGTGCAAACTTTAATTTTTGCTATATCTTTAATTGTCATTAGCATTCAAGAAATACCTATAAATGTTTGATTTCATTGAGTAAAAAATTCTTTAAAGAATTTCCTAGGAGTTGACATTTACTATAACTGTAAATAAAGAGTGTGGACAGAGATTCTTAGGGAGAGGCTTTTATCTTTGGTCTTATGATGCATAGTTTTTCTTATAATAATGTTTTCCAAATGAAACAAGGTAAATTACTATTTTGCTATTTCTCAAAATTTATTCCTGAGGCTGTTTTTACGTTAAACTATAGGGAAGTCTGTTTTTATAAGCCCTGTGACTAAAACAAAGACCGTTGTTGCTAAACTTAGGGACAGTCTTTTCAGCACTGATCTGTTTGGGTGGCCAAAGCTCAAATTTAAATTCTTCGATTTAGGTAACAGATAATAACATTAATATAGAGACTCTGCCATAGTCCAGAGCTGCTTTGAAGCAAGTATGGAGGCGTAATTTGGTAGAAAATAATAGAGTTGAAGATTTCCCCCTCCTAGGATTTTGGTAATACCTCATCAGGTACTGAGGACTGAAAGAAATCATTTAAAAAGTTTTATCATTTCCTTGGAAGTTAATGCTATGCCAGTAAGTAGACGTTTGAATTTTTATTATTAGCTTTAATCACATCTTCTGCTATTCTATTTTGAGAGTTCAGCTTTAATTGAACACATTGCAAAAGGGATTTAGTCAAAAAGACCAAAGCCCATGTCATCATCAGACTCCTTGGATTCTTCTTTCTTTGCTCCACTCTCTTCTCCTCAGCTGGCGCAGCAGCAGTGGAGGGGGCAGGGCCTTCTGCTGTTGTAGCACTTGCTGCTGCTGGGGCAGGTCCACCCGCCCCTGTTTTGCAGATGAGGCTTCCATTGTTGACCTTGGCCAGGACATTTATAAACAAGCCAGGCCAGAAATTTCAACATTTAAACAGCTTTAATGACAGCATTGATGTTAGCCTCGTGACAGTGACATCATCATGGTAGAGGATAAAGACCAAGTAGATGCAGGTGAACTTGGAGACAGCGGAGTCCATGGTGTGGGCCAGTGCTGTACAGGTGGCTGCCGGAGGTGTTGACTAGTCACCAGATGATGTGAGAACCTTAGCGGCAGCTGAGGAAAATTACCTTTTTTTTTTTTAAAGCATTTTCATTTGTATCCATTTTATCTATAGCCATCTAGTTAATGAAATAGGGAAACATTTGCCTTCTAGGTGTTTGGAATTGTTCTCAGAACCTAAGGTGGTAAGAATTGGGACTGAAAAGAGAATTGCTTTCTAGCAGAGTGAACTGTATCGTATCTTAAGCATTCACCTTCCACAGTTTGTCTCACAGTAATTTATGTTTGTCTCAAATGTAGTTTACCTTCAAAAAGATTGAAAGAAAATCTAACTTAGAAGAGGAAATTATGAACTGCTCTAAGTTAAAAATATCTCAGTTTAATTTTTATCTGACATAACCCCAAATTCTACCTTTCAGGGTAGAATTGGGGTAGGAGTGGAAGGGTAACACACATTTTAAACTGTGCAACATTTGGTGTTTGATTGGGAGTAGTGTGAGTGTTTAAGATTGATCTTTCCAAGGCTTTGGTATCTATCTATGCACCAGCTACATAATGAATTGAGCATTAATTGCATGGGAAAATTGCTGAATTTTCTCTAACTCTCCTACACTCTGCCAAAACCCAGCCCTAGGTAGAAATATTGTTATTTGGAAATGATATGCCAAAATTGCAATTTCTGAAAGAAGCTTATTGTTTGTTATCATTAATTTGTTTTTGAAGTACAGTCTCAAATATTACTTGAGGAATTTAGGTTAACTTTGAAATCTATTTCAGCAATATAGAGACATTTTAATATTAATCCAATGATTTCAACCTTATAAAGGAGGACATCATAATTTAAATAGTAAATCTGTGTTCTTTATCAGATTTTCCATACCCCAGAGGTGTTTTGAGGTCTAGATGATATGCAAGCATCTATTTTATGGGCATATCCCATAAACTTCTATTAAATAGAAAAACTTTATTTAGAACTTTACAACTTGAAAAGTGGGTCAAAGATATAATGAGATTTCAGTCCTAGATGAATTGTTTCTCTTTGAATCCCAGTTGAGTCCCAGAAGACAAAAATATTGGCCCTATTTTGATCACGCTATAACTAGTTAGGATTCACTGTTGGAGCACAGTGAGTACTCATGAATTCTAATAATGTCTAGAAATTCCTTTCAGGGCTCCTGATGACACTTGCAACATTAGCAGGTTGTTTTATCAGTTTATGTAATTGGTCAAAAATCCAAGTATGGCTGCTTTAACGTAGAGCCATCCTGGTGAAACAATTCAGCTCTTAGACACATTGTGATGTGTCGCAATTACGTGTTTGTGTTTTGCTATGACAGGTTTACTTCTAAGTCTTTCTGCTTATCTAAAGAAGAAGATTCAGGATATGGTGCAGTTGATATAAATAGCAGAACCCTTATATACGTTTTATTTATTTGCCTTTATCTTGAGGTTAGTAATTTGAATGTCTTAGTGATATACTGAGTCTATACTGTGTTTTGAAATTTGAAATGATAAATATTTAAGACTAGATCATGTAGGTGGGTAATAAAACAATTATATTTTGTTCATTTAAGTCAGTTTACATTGCTCTGAAATATTTTGCATAGTTTCGTGCTTTAAGTGGGGTAACATTTCAGTATGTTGAATAGAAATGCTATTTAGATCTTTGATGGGCATTCTGTTTTAACACCCTTTACTTCAGAGATTCAACTGATTGGAATAAAGTTTGATGACATGTAACTTCAAAGCGGCATAAAATAGCATAATGCTCTGTAAGGTATCTGTAGTTATGATCTCTTTTTAAAATACCCAGTTCTGCTTTAATTTTCAGTGAAACAAGTATTGCTAGAGTCTTCTTATCTCAGTAAAACTTTAATATGAAACAATTTTCTTTGACGCTCTTGCCTTTTTTTTTTAACCTAGCCTCACATTATTTGCCCTTACAGTGGAATTGGAATGTATTTTCTTTCATGACTTGTCTATGCAGAAATTTATTTCTTATAGTTTATTATATTAAATTCTTGAATTAAATACAAATTTTTAGGACAGATTTGCTAGTAAAAATTATATAGTAATATGTGTTCATTATTAAAAAAAATAATGAACACCTCTGACACAGTGAGAGAAAATGAATATTATCATCTGTCTAATGAGGAAGATTATATTTTCCTTAGAACTTGCCTCTAGATCTTTCCTGAAGTATATAAATGGTGTTTACTTAGGGGAAAAAAAAAGACTTAAAATTTAGTTGAAGATTAAACATTATCCAAAAGATTAAGTGAAGTAATATTTTATTTCATATTTTTGATTTGCAAAATTAAACATTAGTAAAACTTTCAGAGTGAGAAAAAATACCAAAAAACTCCCCACTTTCCTTTCCTTCAGTCCTAATTGTCCATTTTTATCATGCTTTAGGGCTTTTTAAAATGTATTCATTATCAGACTAAATTTCCTTGTGTCCCATCATTAGTTGGTTTGAGAATATTGTATATGATATCAGGACTTTGATTTAAGTTTGATTAGTACTTAGACTTTTTTTATAGTATTTTCTTTAAAAAGCTCAAGTACTATGTCAGTATTGCAGGACAAAGTGCCAGCTAAGAGGCCTCCATAGAACACAAAAGAGTATTTCTAGTAACTAAAGTTCCCATTTGCTCCAAAATTTTTGCTTTTTTATTTGATTCTGCTTCTAGTTTAAATAATTTGAGATTATATTTGATGATTTTATGAAAACTTTGGTGCCTTTGTGATTTAATACATTTTTGAATTTTGTAAGAACCTTTTTGTGAGTTTTAGATACTCATAAACCCAGCCACAAACTGTTATAAATAGATGTATAATTCTAAATGTACCCAAACCATTCTGAAGTATCATGTTCTTAAGACCACTTTTAATAAGATGCCTCTGAAAACATACGATTGACATCTCTCCTTTTCTCCTCTTCTTAATCCCAACTCCAGAAGCATGGAGAAAAATTGTAGATCTTTACTAAAAATTCTAAAGCTACTTAAGGCTTGACTGCACAGAGCACATCACAAAGGAAGACATAATTAATGATAGTGATAACTAAGCCTAAATCATGACCCCAAATGTTCACCCTCACAACCTGCCTTTTAACCACTTATATAATTCTTTATTTACTTATACTTTAAAAAAAAAATCATATACCTTACTAGAAATCAAAAGACCTCGAGAGAAAAATGAGCTGTTAAAGGCAGAAAATACCATGGAGGATTATATCTACACTTACCTGGTCAATTGATTTTTAACAAAGGTGCCAAAATAATTCAATGGAAAGGAAAGTGTTTTCAAACAATGGTTTTGAAGCAACTGGATATATGTATATAATGAACCTCAAACTATATACAGAATTCTCTCAAAATGAATCATGGACCTAAATGTAAAATCTAAAACTATAATACTTCTAGAGAAAAAAATAAGATTATCTTCATGAACTGGAAATAGGCAAAGATTTATTAGACAACATAAGGATGGAATAACTGTAAAAGCAAAAGACAGTATTGACTTTATGAAAATTTAAAACTTCTGATTGTTAAAATAAAAAAGACAAGTCATAGGCTGACAGAAAATATTTTTAATACATATATTTTACTGTATTCTGTATTGCTGCTTAACAAATCCAAAGCTTATTGGCTTAAAACAACAATAATTATTTGTCGTCTCTTATGGTTTCTGTAGATCAGAAATTTCAGGAGTGGTTTGTCCAGATGGCTTCTGACTTAGCCTCATTCATGAGGTTGCAGTCAGATGTTGGCTGGGACCTCAGTCATCTAGCTTGACTGAGACTGAAGGGTTCAGTTCCAAGATGGTGTACTTAAATGACTGATGACGTAGTACTGGCAGATGATGGGAAACTTTGATCCTCTTCCTAGATGCCTTTCCACAGGCCTCCTTGATTGTTCTCTTCAAATAGCAGCTGGTTTCCAATGCCTTTTATGACCTAGCCTCAGAAATCTTATGCCAGCTCTTCAGGTGTATTTTACTGGTCACATAGACCAATGCTGATTCATTGTGGAAGGGGACTATATGAGGGTGTGACTACCAAGAGACAGGAATTATTGGGATCATCTTGGAGACTGGACATCGACAAAAACTTTATATCCAGAATATGTAATGAACTTGTACAGATCAATAATAAAAAGAAAAGCAACCCAATTAAAAATGGACAAAATAGGTTGACTTCCAGGAAGATAGCCGACTAGAACAGTTGAGATTAGCCCTGTTCCACGGAAAAGTTAGAGAAGGGACAGGAGGGTAACCAAGGCGGCAATTCAGGAGTGCAGCTGACCTAGGAGAGCCTTCTGCACCATGTGTGGCAGCCCTGCTTGCAGAGGCCGAGGAGCTGAGAGGCAGAAAGCTGGGGCCTGGCATGGAGGCATGGAGTGGCGGAGCCCGTGGGAGTGCACAGACTGGTACAAGGACTAGGAAGTAAGCCAGGCTGTGTTTCTTGGGTGCGCTATCCTCACCGGTGCACCTCTGAAACCAGAAACTCACCCCATGCCCTACGCACCTGAGCCCCCTCACCCACTCCCATTCTCTGCGCGCCAGCCACCTTCACCCCACCAACCCCCAGTGCATGTACCTGCCCCCCCCCACCCCAAGTGCAACCCAGCCCACCTCTCCAACACACCTACCAAGCACTACTTCCCCCTCCCTGTTCCCTGCACACTGTTACCAGTACATAAAGGTTCCGGGCACTAACCTCCATGCCTAGGCTACCCCTGTCCCCCCACCCATAGTGTTGCACAGCCTAACCCCTCTCTCCCTGAGCTCAGCGCATCCATTTATGGCACTCCCAGGCCCACGCATGTGCACAGGCCCCCAGTCACATCATTCAGCTCTGGGAACTGCACATTATAGCAGTCCTAGAACTGTGCATGCACACAGCCCTCAACCTCACTTCCCAGCTCTGAGAAAGTGCCCACCTACAAAGCTGATTCATTCTGCCCCCAATCCACAAAGGTGTAACACCAACCTGCTGCCTCATCTCTATGCATGTGCACAAAGAGCCCTGTGCCTTAGACCAGCGCATGTCAAGGTTATGTCCCCCAGCACCTGCACAGCTACATCCTCCCCAGCCACTGGGCGCCCATGTTCACAATCACCATCATAACATCCCCAACCTGCACCCATACCTGCCCTGAAACAAATGATGGAACTGAGCGTTCCATGCCATGCCCTACTCCCTGCTGTACCACCATCCTGCAAACACAAGGCCTTAGACTACTGAAAGAAATCAACTCCCAAAGAAATTCAATCAAGAAATCTACATGCAATGAAGGCAGCAGCAGATCACTAACCATATCACAATGCAGACAGATATAGCCCTACCTACTGACCAAATTAAAATACCTGAGGAGACACAAATGTTGGAACAACTAATCAAAGATGTTCATACCACTCTACTTAATAAAATAGGCAGGATAGCAAATGACATAAAGGAGATCAAGAAGACAGTAGCAGAGCACAAAAAGGAATTTGAAAGAATAAATAGAAAAATAGTGGAAATCACAGAGATTAAAGACTGTTAATCAAATAAAAAACATACTAGAGGCACACAACACCAGGTTTGAAGAGACAGAAGAAAGAATAAATGATATAGGGGACAGGATAATTGACTTTGAAGACTCAAAACAGCAAATGGCAAAAAAAAAAAAAAAAGGAAAAAACTGAATGGAAACTCAGGGAAATGAGAGACAAAACAAAGTGCACAAATAAAAGAATCATTGGTGTCCCTGAAGGAGAAGAGAGGAGTAAAAGGCTAGAAAGAGTAGTGGAGAATATAATGGGGGGAAACTTCCCAACCCTCATAAAGGACATAAATATACAAGGCAAAGAAACCCAAACAGCATAAATCCAAAAATAGGCCTTCCCCAAGGCACATACTAATCAGTCTGTCAAATGTTGAAGAGAGGCAAAATATCCTGAAAGCGGCAAGAAAAAAACAATCTACTACATACAAGGGAAACCAAATAAGCCTGAGTTCAGACTATTCAATTAGCACCCTGGAGGCAAGAAGGCAGTGGTATGATATATTCAAGATCCTGAAAGAGAAAGTCTTCCAGCAGGAATTCTGTACCCAGCCGAACTGTTCTTTAAAATTGAGGAAGAGATTAAAACTTTCATGGACAAAGAAGTCCTGAAAGAATTTGTCAACAAGAGACAGGCCCTACAAGAAATACTAAAGGGAGTTCTGCCAGCTGAAAAAAAAAGACAGGAGAAGGTGTCTGGAGGAGGCACAGAATTCAAGAGTACCACTAAGGGTAATTTAAAGAATACAAAGAGAAAGAGGGAAAAGAATATATAGATCTGACAAATAAAATAAAAATGATAAGATGGTGGAATCAAGATGTAACTTTTCAGTAATAACTTTGAATGTTAATGGACTAAACTTGCCAATTAAAAGATACAGACAGGCAGAATGGATTAAGAAGCATAATCCAGCTATATGCTGCTTACAAAAGACTCATCTTAGACACAAGGATACAAATAGATTAAAAGTGAAAGGATGGAAAAAGATTTTCCATGCAAGTTGTAACCAAAAGAAAGCAGGAATAGCTATACTAATATAAGACAAAATATTTAAATGTAAAGACATCAAGAGAGACAAGGACACTATATATTAACTAAAGGGTCAGTTCACCAAGAAGATATAACAATCATAAATGTTTATGATCTCAATGAAGGAGCTCCAAAGTACATGAGACAGACATTGGCAAAACTGAAGGGAGCAATAGATATTCCAACAATAATAGTAGGAGATTTCAATACACCACTCTCCTCTATAGATAGACCAACCAGACAGAACATCAACAAGAAAATAAAGAAGTTAAATAACTTGATAAATGAATTAGACCTAGCAGACATATATAGGTCATTGCAGCCCAAAGCACAAGGTTATACATTCTTCTCTAGTGCTCATGGAACATTCTCCAGGATAGATCATATGCTGGAGCACAAAACAGGTCTTTATAAATTTAAAAATATTGAAATTATTCAAAGCAGTTTCTCTGATCACAATGGGATGAAGCTAGATCTCAATAGCCACCAAAGAATGAGAACATTCACAAATATATGGAGATTAAATAACACAGTCTTAAATATCAGTGGGTCAAAGAAGAAATTGCTAGAGAAGTTAGCAGCTGTCTGGAGATTAATGAAAATGAGAATACAACTTATCAGAACTTATGGGATGCAGCAAAGACAGTGCTGAGAGGGAATAATATTGCCCTAAATGACTATATTAAAAAACAAGAAAGAGCAAAAATCAAGGACTTAATAGCAAACCTGGAGGAACTTGAGAAAGAACAAACAAACTAACCCCAAAGCAAACAGGAGAAGAGAAATAAAAAAGATTAAAGCAGAGATATATGAATGGGAGAACAAAAGAACAATAGAATCTATAAAACCAAAAGTTAGTTCTTTGAGAAAATCAATAAAATCAATGGGCCACTAGCAAGACTGACAAAGAAAATAGAGAGAGGACGCAAATAAACAAAATCAGAAATGAGAAGGGGTGTGTTATCACAGACCCTGAAGAAATAAAAGAAATCGTAAGAGAATATTTTGAACAACTAATTGCCAACAAACTAGGCAACTTAGATGAAATGGACAAGTTCCTGGAGACACACAAACAAGCTAAACTGACTCAGGAAGAAAATAGAAGATCTCAGTAGTCACAAGTAAAGAGATTCAATCAGTCATCAAAAATCTTCCTACAAAGAAAAGCCCAGGGCCAGATGACTTCACAGGGGAATTTTATCAAACATTCCAGAAAGAACTAACACCAGTCCTGCTCAAACCTTTCCAAAAAATTGAGGAAAAAGGAACTCTACCTAACTCATTTTATGAAGCTAATATCATTTTAATACCAAAACCAGGTAAAGATGCTTTAAGAAAGGAAAACTACAGCCCAATCTCCCTAATGAGCATAGATGCCAAAATTCTCAATAAAATATTAGCAAATCAAATCCAACAACACATTAAAAGAATTATGTACCATGACCAAGTAGGGTTTATACCAGGAATGAAAGGATAGTTCAACATGAAAAAATCAATGTTTACAGCACATTAACAAATCAACAGGGAAAAGTCACTTGATCATCACGATATATGTTGAAAAAACATTCGACAAACTTCACCACACTTTTCTGATTAAAAAAATAAAACAATCCAAAAGATAGGAATCAAAGATATCTACCTCAATATGATAAAGGGAATATATGAAAAAACAATAGCCAGTACCATACTCAATGGGAAGAGACTGACTGCGGATATCATCTGCAAATAATGATCATTTGCAGATGATATGATCCTATACTTTGAAGATCCTGAGAAATCTACAATAAAGTTACTTAAACTAATGAAGTCAGCAAAGTGGCAGGATATAAAATTGATGTTCAGAAATCAGTAACATTTCTATACACAAGCAATGAGCTAGCTGAGGAGTCAGTTAAGGTAAAAAGTCCATTCAAAATAGCAGCTAAAAGAATCAGATACTTAGGAATGAACCTAACTAGGGACATAAAGGATTTGTACACAGAAAACTATATAACGTTGCTAAAAGAAATCAAAAGAGATCTAAATAGGTGGAAAGACATTCGCTGCTCGTGGATAGGAAGGCCAAATATAGTTAAGATGTCACTTCTCCCCAAATTGATCTACGATTCAACACATTACTAATCAAAATTCCAACAACCTACTTTGAAGATTTGGAAAAGCTAAGTTACCACATTCATCTGGAAGGGAAAGAGGCCCCAAATTGCTAAAAGCATCCTAAAAAAGAAGAATGAAGTGGGAGGATTAACACTTTCTGACTTTAAAACGTATTATAAAACCACAGTGGTCAAAACAGCATGGTACTGGCACAAAGACAGAAGCACTGACCAGTGGAATCGAATCAAGAGTGAAGAAATAGACCACCAAATCTATGGCCGATTAATTTTTGGCAAGACCTCCAAATCCTCTGAACTGGGACAAAATAATCTTTTCAATAATTGGTCATGGAAGAACTGGATATCAATAGCCAAGAGAATGAAAGTGAACCCCTATCTTACACCTTACACAAAAATTAACTCAAAGTAGATCCAACACCTAAATTTAAGAACTAGCACCATAAAGCTTCTAGAAGAAAATGTAGGGAAATGTCTTGAAGACCTAGTAAGAGGAGGTAGCTTCCTAAATTTTACATCCAAAGCACAATCAACAAAAGAAAAAATAGATAAATGGTAACTCCTCAAAATCAAATGCTTCTGCTCCTCCAAAGACTTTGTCAAAAAGGTAAAGAGGCAGCCAACTCAATGGGAGAAAATATTTGGAAATCACATATCAGACAAAGGTTTGATTTCCTGTATATGCAAAGAAATCACACAACAACAAAAGAACAAACAATCCAATTGTAAAATGGGCTAAAGAAATGAATAGACATTTTTCTGAAGAGCAAATAAGATGACTCAAAAGCATATGAAGAGATATTTTCACTGGCTATAAGGGAAATGCAGATCAAGTCTATAATGAGATACCATCTCACACTTATAAGAATGGCTGCTATTAAACAATCACCATGTGCAGTGGTACAGCCAGTATGGAAGACTGTTTGGTGGTTCCTTGGGAAACTATTAAATATCAGGTTGCCCTATGACCCAGCAATCGCATTACTTGGTATGTACCCAGAAGAGCTGAAAACAATGACACCAACAGACATTTTAATACTAATGTTCATGGCAGCATTATTCACAGTCACCAAAAGATGGAAACAAACCAGATGCCCATTAACAGATGAGTGGATCAACAAAATGTGGTATATACATATGATGGAACATTATGCAGCAGTAAGACAAAATGACATCTTCAAGCACATGACAAAGTGGATGAGCCTTGAGGACATAATGCTGAGTGAAATTAGCCAAACGCAAAACTTTTATGACCAGCATAAAGACATAATCAGAGCCTTATAATACAGAATATTGGGGACTTAGAAATACATAGAAGCTAGAGATGAGTGAACCATTAGGTAACAAGTTTGAACTCCAATGTAAGGGAATAGATAGGAGCGAAGGTGATTCTCTAGTGGGTCTAGAAGTAGAAGATGAACAAGATTGAAAAGGATTATATAGACCATGGTGTCCCACTGACTCATACTAGAAATATGAATGAGTTCTTGTAAGAATTATCAAAGATATGATTCTTGTATTAAGAATGTTTATGTCGACAGTATGGGGGAAAACTGCTATTGCATGCAGTGAGCTGTGTTCAAAAGGAAACTATCAGCACTACCGCAGCAATCGCAGAGGTAAACAATGGGGTGAGAGGCAAGAGTTAAGAGGAGGTTTAGGTGTCCTATTAGGTGAGGGTGTGTTTATTGGTTTTCTGTCTCTTGGGAACAGTGAAGTTATCTAAAATTGAGAATGTTGATGACTGTGGACTTTGGAGCCTCTGCATGCTGCCAAATGAAAGCAGGTGGCTGAAGGACGCACTGATGGGAAAGTCAAATGGTGAACTATGGTGTATACTTATGAATGAAGACTGTGCTGCTGCAAAAAGGAACAATGTCGTGGGGCATGCACCGATTTGAATGAACATGGGACATTTGGTGAGACAAAATAAGCCAGAAACAAAAAACGAACAATGGTATGGTCACCTTTAGAAAATGCTTATAAGAAAACAGGGGCCTAGATTGTAAGCTTTTAGAGCAGACACATAAAGTCTGGAGTGGTGTTTATTATTTCTGGGTTTTGAGAGGCTGTTTTATATATATAGCCTAATATTTAGAAATGAGAATGAAACGGAAAATGTTGGGATTAACGTTATTCAGAACATAGGGATAAGGAAGACAGTGTTTATATTTTAGAGCCACACATACTTTTTGAGACCAATGGAAGAAAGGTTTATTTGATCTGGAACTGAAATTTTCTGTAGTGCATAGTATAATTCAACCTATCTGTATAGCTCATTTGAACAAAAAACACAGGAAGCACAGAATAAGAAAGAGGTCATTTAATCCTGTATATACTATTTTAATGCCTGGAAATATCCTAGAGTATATTAAGCTGATAATCAAAAAGTATTGGCAAAGTCCCCTGAGGGATGTGAGAAAGAATATAGAACTATTAAACCTTACCATCAGGGAATCCCCTGATACTGTGTCAAACTTTAGGAACACCCAGATCAATAAGCCATACCCTCGATCATGCGGCTTACTCTTGTGAAGCTTATTGTTCTCGTTTGCTAGCTGCCAGAAAGCAATATACCAGGAATGGCTTTTAAAAGGGAGGATTTAATGAGTTGCTAGTTTACAGTTCTAAGGCCCAGAAAATGTCCCGATTAAAACAAGTCTGTAGAAATGTCGAATCAAAGGCATCCATCCAGGGAAACACACCTTGGGTTCAAGAAGGCCGATGAAGTTCAGGGTTTCTCTCTCAAGTGAGAAGGCACATGGCAAACACAGTCAGGGCTTCTCATTCAGCTGGAAGAGCACATGGGAACACAGCGTCATCTGCTAGCTTTCTCTCCTGGCTTCTGGTTTCATCAAGCTCCCCAGGAGGCATTCCTTCTTCATCTCCAAAGGTCGCTGCCTCGTGGACTCTCTGCTTTGTAGTGCTGCAGCATTCACTGCTCTCTCTGAATCTCCTTTATTCTCCAAAATGTTTCCTCTTTTATAGGACTCCAGAAACTTATCAAGACCCACCCAAATGGGTAGAGTCATGTCGTCACCTAATCTAGTTTAACAACCACTCTTGATTAAACCACATCTCCAGGGAGATGATCTGGTTACAGTTTCAAACATACAAAATGGAATGGGGATTGTTCTACCTTTATGAAATGGGATTTTGATTAAAACATGGCTTTTCTAATGTACATGCATCCTTTCAAACCAGTGCACTTATGTAGGTAGCATAGAAGCTTAGACTACCTATAGGCATGCCTGAGAGTTACTTCTGGAGGACTTCTGTTGTTGCTCAGATGTGGCCTCAGTCTCTCTAAGCCCAACTCTGCAAGTAAAATCATTGCTCTTCCACTACGTGGGACATGACATCCAAGGGTGAAAGTCTCCCTGGCACCATGGGAGAGGACTCCCAGGGATGAATACAGACCTGGCACCATGGGATGAACAATTCCATCCTGACCAAAAGGAGGAATAGAAGTATAATTAATTAAGTATCAGTGGCAGAGAAAGTTCAGATAGAGTTGAGAGGCTACTCTGGAGGTTGCTCTTACACAAGCAAGACCTTGCTACCTGTCATAACCTGCCAACCCCCAACCAGGACCATTCCAGCCAATCCTAAAGAAGACCTAGGGCAATATAAGATTCCACAAGGGTTCCAGGCAGTAGAATAACTTTCAGAAACCTACAACCTCCAAATGGGTCCCTGGTCCAGATAAGTCTTGAAGCCTAGCCCAGCCTCTCTAGAACATCTGATAGTTCTATCTCCCTACCCCATATTAGTGACAGACCCTTCCAATATAAAAAATTTAGAATTGCCATAGCCCAAACAACCCTGAAGAGAGGTACAGAAGAATCAAAGGTGATGGTGGAATTATACATAGAAGATAGGACTTAGCAAATGAATATGAATGCTGAATCATTAAATTGACATCTCTTTTAGTCTCCAATATTTTAGAGCAGCTAGAAGTAAAAACCTAAAATTGTGAAATTGTGACCCATGCCGAACTCTGAAATATGTTCTACAACTAATTGTGGTGCTGTGCTTGGAAATTTTTAGCTTTTTTGCATATATGTTATTGTTCACAAAAACGAGAAAAAAGTCTATTGTGTTCATAAAAAAGTATTTAAGCTCTCTAGTCTCCTATATTCTGGAGCAGCTAGAAGGAAAGATATGGGAGGATCATATGGTAGCCCATGACAAACTCTGGAATCTAATCTGTAACCACTTTTTGAAGAGTGCTTTGAAAACTATTCTTTTTTATTGCTTTTCTTTGTATATATGTTATACTATAGAATAAAAAAAGTTTTAAAAAATCTGGTATAAGTCTATTATGATCAGACAAGATAGATTCTAATATCAAAACACTACTAGAGATAAAGAGGGTTTCTTCATAATGATAAAAGGTTAAATTCATCAGGAATGTATGTATGTATGTTTCCAATAACGTGACCTTAAAATATATAAATCAAAAATTGACAAAATTTCAAGAAAAAGAGGCGAATCCACAATCAGAGTGGGAAATTTTAATATTCTTCTTTCAATAATAGGTAAAATACAAACAAAAAAATCAGTAAAGTTATAAAAGATTTTAACAACATTTTTTGTTTCAAACATCCCAATGGACGTGTATAGAACACTATATCCAGCAGTTGCAGAATACATACTCTTTTTGAACACACATGGAACAATTACTAAAATTGACCAAAAGCTGGGACATAAAGCAAGTGTCCATTAACTGTAAAGAACTGAAATCATGCAGAGTATGCTTTCTAAAAACAACATATTGTAAATAAAACATCTCAAAACATGAAAAAAAAAAAAAAAACACCAGTGTGGTAGTGGTATAAGGATAGAAATATAATCAGTGAAATAGAATTGAGAAAGTCCAGAAATAAACCCATAAATCTATGATCAATCTATTTTTTCATAAGGAAAGAATAGTCTCTTCAACAAATGGAGCTGGAACAACTGGGTATTATTCTCATGCAAAAGAATAATTTGGTCTCTTACACCCTATGCAAACAACTCAGAATTGGATCAACTCCCTAAATATGAGCTAAAATCTTAAAACTCTTAGAAGAAACATAGGGATAAGTTTTCCTGATCTTCAATTTGGGGAAGATTTCTTAGGAACCCAGAAGAACACACAACAAAAGGAAAAATATAAAAATTGGACTTCATCAAAATTTAGGCTTTATGCATCAGAGGACACTTCAACAAAGTGAAAAGACAACCCAGAGAGTGGGAGAAAATATTTCCAATCATGTATCTAATAAGAGTATAGTATTCTAAACTGTTACAACTCAACAGCAAAAAGACAACCCAATTAAAAAATGGGCAAAGGCCTTGATTAGACATTTCTTCAAAGTTATACAAATGACCAACAAGCACATGAGAAGATGCTTAACATCATTAGTCAATAGGGAAATGCAAATCAAAACGATAATGAGTGACCACCTCACACCCATTAGGATGGCTACAATCAAATTAGTGTGCTCAAGTATGGAGAAATTGTAACCCTCATAAATTGCTGGTGGGAATGTAGCAGCTGTGGAAAACAGTTTGATGGTTCTTCAAATAGTTTAACTTAGAATTACCATATGACCCAGCAGTTCCACTCCTAGGCATATAGCCAAAAGAATTGAAAACAGGTGTTCAAACAGTAATTTGGACCCAAATGTTCATAGGAGTACTATTCACAATAGGCAAAATGTGGAAACAGCCATGAATGAATAAACAAAATATTGTACATGCATCCACTGAAATATTATTCAGTTCTACACAAGAGTGAAATGCTGACACATGCTACAATATGGATGAAGCTTAAAAACATTTTGCTACAGTGAAGGAAGCTAGACGCAGAAGACCACGTATTTTATGATTCCATTTATATTAAATATCCAGAATAGCAAATCCATAGAAACAGCAAATTAGCAATGACCAGAAGCTGGGGAGTGACTCTTAAAGGGTATGGGCTTTCTTTTTGGTGATGAAAATGTTCTAAAACTAGATAGTGATGATAGTTGCCCAATGCTGTGGATATACTGAATGCCATTGAATTGTACAATTGAAAATGGTTAAAGTGGCAGTTTTTTATGTGTGTTTTGCCACAATAAATAGTTACAACAATAATAAACCACAAAAGGAAAAGGAGGAGAAGGACAAAGAAAGGCTTTTCCAAATTACTGGACACCCAGGAAACATAAAAATTAAATGCAGTGTCTGATCGTGGATTAGCTCCTGTACTTGGGAAAGTGTAGCTAAAAAGAACATTTTTTGAATAGTTGACTAAATTTTAAAATGGATTGTAGATTAGGTAATAGTGTATCGGGGTTTTTGGTTTTGATTAATGTGTAGTATGTTATATGAGAGAATGTTTTTGGTCTTAGGAGATACCTACTGAAGTATTTATGTGTGAAGGAATATCATGTCTCCAACTTACTTTTTTTGTGTGTTTTTGGCATGGGCGGGCTCCGGGAATCGAACCCAGGTCTCCAGCATGGCAGGTGGGAATTCTGCCACTGAGCTACCATGCACCACCCTCCCACTTACTTTTAAAATGGTGCAGGAAGAATAAAAACATACATGAAGCAAATGGAGTAAATATGTAAACTATTGATGAATCTAGGTAAAAAGCATATGGGGGAATTTCTTATACTAATCTTTCAAATTTCTATGAGTTTGAAATTATATAAACATTAGAAGTTACAACAAAATTAGATTTGTCTTTTCATTATCTTATAAGCAGCAGCATGGTCCAGGTGATTGTTAGAAAAGTAATGTTAGGTTTTCTTCTTTGGCTTAGCTGCTCCATTTCACTCTGCCCTTAGATTTTTGTCTTTTATGCAAGTTCTGGCTCCCGATGTATTATTTATTTTAATTCCTTATAGCAATATTTCCATAATATCAGTTCATAATTATTAGGTAGTACTCAGCTTCTATACACAATTATTGTCTGGAAAATAATGGAGTGCATTAAGGGGTCTGTTCTCATTTTGTGTATTTTTCCTACTCACATTTATTTTTGTAGTATCTTGTATAATGTAAAAAAGCATATAATCATTTTTTTTATTTTCAGTAATTTAAATATTAGCTTCCCATTAAAAGGCTTTGCTGCTTTAGTCCTCATCCAGTAGTATTGGTTTTGTATGTTTAATCTCTTGGTAGAAGATCAAGTGTGATATGACGTCTAACCCTAATTAGAACATACTGGACTATGTGCTTATTTTTTGTTGTGCCTTCTGTCAGCCACAAATGAAGTGACAAAAGCCCTTTCCTAAGTAGATTCCACCATCAAAATCTAGTACTGCTTTGTTGACATTCAACTATGAACATCTGCCTGTCTAAGGTTACTATCATACAACTATCCAGCAGAGGTTGTGGGTTAACTAAGAAAACTATGCAAACTGCCCTCATGAGATTCCCTTGGTACTCGTGTTTTCAATTGGTTAACCAGTTTTCTTTCCTTTGTGGTATATGATGGGATCGCCACTAGACAGAGGTAACCTATTGGACAGTTGTGTACCTGGATGCTGGTGTGGTGATGCTTGTCAGTTTAGTTTTCATAAAATGACTCCTGAAGTTGTGCCTGCAATCTTGTCTCTTATTTTGTGCTTGCATGACATGATTACTTTGATTGCGCTTTGTTTATTTGGGTTCTTGAAACTTATTTCTTTACCCAGAATAATTCCTTGAATATCTTTGGTTGGGCCAGAACTTTTGAAATTCAGTTCCCAGTCTAACATTTGGTGGATCCTTTTTGGTTTTTTAAAATATCTTTGAGATCTCCACTAAATTTATGGTTTATCTAGGAATTCAAAAAACTAGATAAGTTTGCTTAAGCACCCAAGAAGAACCCAACTGCCAGACAGACCATTTCCAAAGCTGGGAATTAACTCTCTATGTAAGTTTTATGGATTAGAGGAAAGGAATAAATGTACTCACAGTAAAAGCTAAGTTTTGGGAGACAGTTTCTTCAAATGGCTGAAATTTAGGTGTCTCCACCAAGCCAATGGTAGATATGATTAAATTAAATCATGCCTCCAACTTGGCATGCAAGTCTGATTTGGAATTATATTTCAGATATACTGTTTACTCTGCATACTGTTCTGTGTTCCAAAATGAAGATTCTTAGGGACATAGGTAAAAATTAAAATTAGTATCTCAAAAATTAGTTTTCTAAGCTTTTTTTGGGACCTTGGAAATAGTAGCTTACCTCCTTTCTGATCACGAGCAATGTTTTTCTTGGGCGATTAGAATCGATTTCCTTTAGGTTTTTCTTTTTTTTTTTTTTTTAACTACTCTATGTGTCTCTATAGAAGAAGATGGATAGTTTTAAAATAATACCAAAAAAAGCAACCTAAAATAGACCTATATATAAGTGGTAACAGCTCATAAAATTGAAACTATTTTCCAATTTTTATATTAAACCAGTGCTTAAATAAAGTATTTTATAATTTTCATCACCTTGAAAACTTTAAAGGATCCATTGATTGGGAATGGCCCACTGAGAAATGCTTATGATGAATAGCATAAAACTGTCAGATAAATGATGGCTCATCACTTACTATTTATTTTCTAATTCAGTTATATCTTCTTTTTGTCTTTTGGTGGGACAACACATTTGATAGAAAATTTCCCAAGAACGAGAAAAATTTGCTGATGAAGGCAGTATATTCTACACCCTTGGAGAATGTGGGCTCATATCCTTTTCAGACTACATTTTTCTTACAACTGTTCTTTCTAGTGAGTATAAACTTTTCCTTTTATTTGTTTGTGGGAAAATAAGTTGATTGGAGGAAACAGGACAAGACATGTTGGTAGAACTATAGAGCTAATTGATTACAAATTACATAAAATTTCATTTGTTTTGAATTATTTTTAACATGTCTGGAACCACCTGAGAAGGAAGGAGTAAGAAAACTTAAAGTATCAAGGTAAAGTTTAAAAAAAACTCAACTATGAAGTTCCAGCTGTTTTTAACTGGAGCTTTGTCTTCTGTCAAGATGAATTATATAATGCCTGCTCTTGTAGCCTTCATTAATAATACTATTACTACTACTTCCCCAGCAAGTTGCATGTTGATCTAGTATTTTCTCCACTAATATTCATTCTTGAATCTTAGAGGAATATTTTTGAAATATCAAAATGAAAATTTGAGAAATTTTAGATCACTGATAAATTTCTGATTTTTTTAAAAGTTAAACAGCTGTGTTGATTAGTATACTACTGGTGTTTCTAAATTTTTTTTCACACTGAAGGGTGTAGCTTTTTTAACTATATAGAAAAAGAAAATAAAATAAATGTTAATAGCTCTCTGCAATCTGTTAAAAGATACCTTTTTTCTGTCTGGGCATATCAAACAAAGTGACCATCACTCTTTCCCTTCCACCAAATCAGTCATCTCTAAAGATAAAGATAAGACAGCTTATAAAAATGACATATACCGTTCCTGTCACAGCGGTGATCACAGCTGTAAGGATTGACAGGAAAATGAAGAAATAAAAACTAATAGGCCTTACCAAAGCTGTCTCTGGGGCAGTGTTTGAATAAATTTGTGTGGTACACCAGTGCTTTGGCAATATAAACATAAATTGATTTACTATGAGGACCCAAAATAGTAAACTAAGTTAAATCACACTTATGATCTTAAATAGTATATTGTTAGAATTAATTATTACTGTGTAGGGCATGGGTTTTTGAAACAGATTTTGGTTCAAATCCTGGCCCAACCACTTCTTAGCTTTGTGTTTTGAGGCAAGTTACTGAATTCTGTTCTTCTCTTTCATCCATAAAATGAAGATGGCACTGATATGAGATCATGCATATGAAGTACCTAATTCATTTAGTAGGTGTGCTGTTTATCTTGGATTTTGTTCTTGAAACTCTGTCAAAACATTTGATTTCATGTCTGATTTAAAAGATCTGTAACTCTCATCATAAAAAACATCAGAATTAGTGGGGATTTTTTAAATTTTATTGTGACTTAGATAGAATTTACATTAAATAAGCGTAATGTGGCAGAAAGAGTATGCATTTAAGTGAAGAGACCAGCTAGGACAACTGCAGTGATATATAATATATACTTTGGCAACAGTCCCAGTAAATGATGAACCGAAATGAAGTGTTAACCTGTTTCTATTACTTAGTCCTATTATCTTCGTAACTTTCTGAGTGCCAGAAGGACCAAACAAAACAGAACCTTTAGAATACCTGGCAAATTGTGCAGCTCTCTTAACTCAACCATTTAAAAATATGTTCAGAAAATGTCACATTGATATGTTGAGTTCTGGGAACCATTCCAAGCAACTCTGACGAACCAGGCACCTTTACTTCCTGGTGCTTAGCTTCTAGTTTGTAATGTGGTGAGTGGTTTATAAAAATGCTTAATTTTACTGCATCATTTACTTTATGTATTTGTCAGAAATGAAGAAAACAATAAGAATATGATTTGAAAATTTTCTTTTTATCATGATTTTGAGCATTCTGATTACAATATGCATTCAGTGTTTCTCAGCTTTGGCATTATTAATATTTGGGGCAGGATAATACATTGTTGTGGGGAACTGTCTTGTGTATCATAGAATGTTTAGCAATAGCCCTAGTTTCTATCCACTAGATACCATTTGCAACCCACCCCTACCCTACCGATTGTGACAACCAGAAATGTCCCCCAACTTTGACAGATGTCCCCAGGGGTATCCATGGGGGAAGGAAGTGCACAATCATCCCTGATTGAGACTCATTGTTATAATGTGGTTTTCAGTAGTGTTTCTTTTTTATATATGCTGTGCCTTGGTATCATTTTCTTCATGTTTCTTGTTTTAGGGTTTGTTGAGTTTCTTCAATCTATGGGCTTATAGCTTACATATAAGCTTGGTTCATTTTTAGCCATTATTTCTTTAAATATTTTTTCTGTGCTCCATCCTCCCTGCCTTCGAGCACTCAGATTATACAGCTATTGTATTTTCTTCACATCAGTCCTATCCTCTTTTTACTTTTGAGGAATTTGAGTAATACAGAGACTTAAAGAACTTTCCCAGAGTCCAATAACTAGTAAGCAGGTGATTCAGGATTAGAACCCCCAGGCAGACCCCAGCATCTGGACTCTTATTTCTTGGCTTTACTGCTGTGGTCAGATTTTTAGTAGTGATAAGCCATAACTTACTTTAGTAAGCCTCATCTTTCTAAGTCTGGGCTATGTGAAAGATGGTCATAAATTTTCCTATAGATAATAGGCAGTCAAGCATCCTTGCAATCTGAATGTTCCACACTAGATTGTGTGCTTTATCTAACAAGCCATGGGGAAAGATCCTACAGAAGTTACACTGACATCACTTCTTTTCCATCTCCAAGTTGCTGCTTGGACCACAGTAAACAAAATGTTTTGTGCATCTCCGTCCTTGTAGGTGCCAGAGATTATTACAGTCTAGGTGCACTAAATGGTTCATAAGTCATCCCACAAGAGGAAATACAATTCCCTAAGCATCAAAAGTTTTAACAAGGGTGGCCTGGCACCAAAAATTTACATATGCATATTCATTCATGTTCACTTTGGTGAACATCAGGGGCCATTCTTGAGATTTCAAACATTGAGCCAGAGCAATATAAACGGCATCTGAGGTTGTGTTTTCTTTCAAAGTTAATGGTCTCAGTGGTGGTCTAGAAATTGCCATGATTTTGAAGAAGCTCTTCCCTAATGGACAGACACTTAGAACCTCAAAGTACTTTAAAAACTCTACTGTGTTGTCTAAAATAAAATTTGACAACTATGTATAGTAAATTACTCATTTTCTTTCCAAATTTATAATTCTGTCTCTTGAAAATAAAATTAAGAAACTCTGCTTTTCTTATTCAACTTCGTTATTTGGAGAATTTCTGATATTCTCTCAAGTAGTGGGGACAAGCAAATCAATAGGCTGAGCCCTTGATCTTGAGGTTCGCTCCTGTGAAACATTCCTGCAACAGATAGACTGAGCCTACTTAAAATTATGCCTAAGAGTCACCCCCAGAGAACCTCTTTTGCTTCTCAGATGTGGCCTCTCTCTCTAAGCCAAATTGGTAGGTGAACTCACTGCCCTCCCCACTATATGGAACATGATTCCCAGGGGTGTAAATCTCCCTGGCAATATGGGACAGAACTCCCAGCATGAGCCAGAACCTAGCATCATGGGATTGAAAAATCCTTGACCAAAAGGGGGAAGAGAGAAATGAGACAAAATAAAAATAAAAATAAAAATAAAAATAAAAAATCGGTTGATTTTAAACAGTGTCCAGAGGTTATCCTGGAGGTTATTCTTATGCATTATATAGATATCCCTTTTTAATTTATGGTGTATTGGAGTGGCTGAAGGAAAGTACCTGAAACTGTTCAGCTGTGTTCCAGTAGCCTTGATTCTTGAAGACGATTGTATAACAATATAGCTTTTACAATGCAACTGTGTGATTGTGAAAACCTTATGTCTCATGCTTCTTTTATCCGGGAATTGGACAGATGGTAAAAAGTGTATGGACAAAAAAATACTAATAGGGAAGATAAGCAGTAAAGTAAATTGGGTAGATTGAAATATTAGTGGTCAATGATAGGGGAGGAGCAAGGGGTATGGGATATATGAGTTTTTTATTTTTTATTTTTATTTCTTTTTCTGGAATGATGCAAATGTTCTAAAAAAATTGTCGTGGTGATGAATACACAACTATGTGATATTTTGAGCCATTGATTGTACACCATGTATGGACTGTATGTGTGTGAAGATTTGTCAATAAAAAAATTTTTTTAAATGCTGCTTTTCTAAAGAAAGTATATTATGCAATATAGTTTCTCCTGTTAGAGTTAATTCTTCCTATTTGAACTTTTTGGAAGTTTGAATTTTAGTGGAACAAATGTTTATTAGGCACATATTGAGAATAACAAATTTGGCAGAAATATCTTTGCTTACAATAAGCGGTGGCATAATTTCCTCATCTTCTCTGTACCTGTGGACATAGCCTCTAATTTAAATAATGGGGGCTGTCGTGGTCAGATTCATGTGTCATCTTGGCCAGGTGGTGGTATGCAGTTGTCTGGTTGGGCAAGTGCTGGCCTGTCTGTTGCTATGAGGACATTTCATGGACTTAAATCATGATCACGTTGGCTGCATCCATAGCTAATTGCATTTGTAATCAGCTAAAGGGAGTGTCCGCTGCAATGAGCGATACTTAATCTAATCATCAGAAAGCTTTTAAGGAGGATTCAGAAACGACAGTTACTCTTCCTACTTCAGCCAGCCAGCCTCTTCTGTGGAGTACGTCCAGACCCTTTATCAGAGCTGCCAGCTTCCCAGCCTGCCCTGTGAATTTTGAACTCTACATTCCCACTGTATGTGTATATATATATGAGACAGCTTTATAAATTTTATATCTACAGATATCTCCTGTTGATTCTGTTTCTCTAGAGAACCCTAGCTAATACACAGGCCTTCCTTGGCCAACCTAAAATTTTAAATATATTTTATCCCTTCTTCCACATACATACACACTTCTAAATCCCTTTCCTGCCTTTTTTATTTGCTCCTTTGTACTTATTCCTGTTTACTTTTCTATATAATTTATTTATCTTGTTTATCTTGTTTATCTGTCTCCCCACCTAGAATGTAAACAACATGAACAGTGATCATGAGTTCATGATGATATTGACTATAGATATTTACTGTATATAAGACATAGGCCAGTGTAACAAAGCAAGAATATAATATGTATTTTCTTTCATCTTCTCCAAGAGAAAGTTTAGCAAACATAAGATTTGACTTTGCTACTTAGATTCTAAATTAAGATCAGTTCTTGTAGCTATTGATTTTTTCTGTCTACAGACAGTACAAGTGGAGCATAACATCTGATTTAAGTAGAATATCAGATATTAATAAAGTTTGGGGGCAGATCTAATTAACTCTGGCATAATTCAGTGTATTCTCGTTTGATTCCTTCTAGATTTGGAGGAATCAGTGGAGAAATTGAATTACGTAGATTTTCACTATAGCTGCATTTGGTTATACTGAAATTAAATCATGTCCTCATTGTGGTATATTTTCCTCACAAATATACAAAACCTCTTGAGAAATTATAAAAGCATGAGAGTGGAAGCTTAACATTTTTTTTCTACCTTACTAAGGTCAAGAGCCAGTCACAAAGAATGTGACTTGAGAATGATGCTGATCAATAATATTCCTTCCAGTGAAAATGTTATAGAAGTTATAAATAAAAATAATTTTTCAGGTTGAGTGATCTATTGAAAAAGATGGTATATCTTCTTGACAGATTTAAGGCAGTTATAAATCTTTTTTAACTGGAACATCAGAATTGGGGATTCTGATTACAGAGAATTTTTGGCTTTACAGATATGTAAATTTATAAAATTTACAAATTTTACAGAGAAAATTTGGTTTAAATTTAGCTTTTAAACCAATATATTAATATATATATATTAAGGCTACGAATATATATTCTTATATTCGTAGCCTTATCTTGGCTATCTATATTGAAAGGATGGAGCTCCAGAAACTGTGTGCTCCTAACTAGATTTCTATAACATTTTAAGTCAATATTCTCAGAATTTAAAAAAACTGAAAATGGATCTATTCAAATAAAACACAAGTATTAAAAGGCCAATAACAGAAATTCATTCCCTTACAGGTATAAAATTATGAAATTTTCCTGAATATAACATATAAAATATATATAAAAATAATATATATATTTCATGTTTGAAGAATATCTGCCATTGCTAAATTGACATTGTAAAGAGAAAGACAACCGGATGAAAGGCTAATCTTTTCCAGTGTTATTCTTGAGTCTAAGACCTGCTTAGAATTTTGGAAATATTCATTTGCATGCTATGTATATATATATCATTGTGTTGTTTACTAGGAACTTCCTTCTCTAGAATAACCTGTTTTTATAGTAAAGTCATTGTTTATTTTTATTAAAAATTCATATTTTTTAAAGTAATGGTTTTAAATGAAAGTATTTATAGATGATATTAAATTCAATTTTCAGCAAGATGAATTTGAAACACAATTCCTTTTCAGTAGCCACAGCTGTTATACTAAGTTGAAGCATTTAAATCTTTGTTTCAATAACCACACAAGAATTTTAGTCCAAATGAGCAAAAAACAAGTGATAATGGCATTTAAACTTGGTTAAATCTGCTTGTGACTACACTGGAAGTGTCAAATATTTTCTTTCTCTGCAAAAGGAAATTTCTCCTTTGGCAACACTTGCTTGGGATTAATTCTGAGGATTAGTAAGGCCAGGGAGAGAAAAGAGGCTCGATAGGCAAATTGTGGTTTTTAAAGAAAATAAGATCTGGGGTGGTGTGAAAGTGGCTCAGTGGCAGAATTCTTGCCTGCTACGCTGGAGACCCAAGTTCGATTCCTGGTGCCAGCCCATGAAAAAAAAATAATAGTAAGATCCAAATGTATTGTGACTGTTATATTCAGGAAAATTTCGTAATTTTATACCTGTAAGAGAATGAGTTTCTGTTATTGGCCTTTTAATACTTGTGTTTTATTTGAATAGATCCATTTTCAGGTTTTTTTAAATTTTGATTGAACTGTGGTGCCCCATAGCAGTTCCAGATACATTTGCATGAAAATGCTTGCTAATTCAAAAGATTCTCAAATTGATGAATGTTGAGGCAATAGATATGGAATCACTAGATAATATCTTGAGGGTAGGAAGTAGGAACTATGTCATATGGCTTTGTATCCCCAAAGTACCTCACACTGTATCCTGCTAATGGTAGTCATTCTAAAAATATTTAAATGAAAGGATGGGGCCTCTCTGAGTCCTTATTATGTAGAAAAGAGATACAGCCACCTAGGCATCTCTGTAGCCCTGATTACACTGTCGGGTGAACCTTGGTATACTTTTCTGCCAAACTTAGCCTTCCCTTCATTTCCCTAGAACAGATTGTAGAAATTTCCCTGATCCCAGCCCCTTACAAGTCTTCTAACTTCTTTCCTACCTATTTCAGGCTTTACCCTGTCCTGATTTGGTTCTGCTAACTGTTGAGATGGCTCTGTAGAAATTTAACCCTTAATAGTTGTTTGATGATGATGATGCTTATGATGTGTGGGCATCTGTGTATCTATGATACAAGTATCCTCAGCATCTTGACTTGTATTTAAAATTAATTTACAGTGATAGTTATTCTATATATATATATATATATAAAGAATATATATATATATATACACACACATGCACAGAGACATGACAAAAGCTAGAAAATTAATTAGAATAGCTAAAATTTTCTGTTTGGACACAGTTGAAAATCCAGATAGATTTTGGGTGAATGTCAAACCCTGTCACATATAAAGAAGGACCTTCAAATTAGTACAGGGAATTATAGTTAGTAATATAGTTATAAAAAATGTGTTATCATCATCATTTAAACAATCCAAACACAAGGAGTCCAGAAAACGAAGGAGAGCCATTAATCCTGTATAGCTTAATGTAATACCTGGATACATTCCAGAGTATATTAAGCAGATAATCAAAAAGTACTGACAAAGTCCCTTGAGGGATGGGAGAAAAAATTTGGAGCAATTAAACTTCATCACTGGGGAAACCCCAGATACTGTGTCAAACTTTAGGGACACCCAAATCAATAGGCCAAGCACTTAATCTTGAGGTGTGCTCTTGTGAAGCTTATGCATGTAGCAGAGAAACTTAGCCTGCCTATAGGTATGTTCTAAGAGTCATGTCCAAAGGACCTTTTTTGTTGCTCAGTTGTGGCCTCTCTCTAAGCCCAACTCTGCAAGTGAAACCTATATGCAATGATAATAAGGCCATAGTAACTGTTTCATATAGTTTTATTGTTAAGTGATTTTCAAGTATAAGCAAGACTGGGTCAGTATGACTTTTAAGATTGCTCTGAGAACATATATTACATTTGTAGGTGTTTTTCTTCCTTCTCAGAATTTGTTAGAGTAGAAGCATGGTTCTTCTATACAGATTCTTCCAGTAAGTGCTGCAAGAATAGCAATCTAACTGCCCCCTCCCCAGCAGTCCTATTTTAATGGAGTTCTGGCTCCCCTATGACTAACTGTAGACCAGTAAGTTATAGATTTTTCATGGGTTTTTCTAGGAGCTTTACAAAATGTAAACATCATGGTGATACCTTGCATCCTGGACAGCTATACCCCTGGCCTACTATAAAGTTAAAATGGTCTAGACATGGGCTCAGTCCCTGAAATAACAAGAGATGGTCTTTCCTCATAAAGGTCTGAAGGACTCATATAGGATATAGTTGATTACCTCTTTGAAAAAGCAATTTGTTGTTCCTCTCTCATTTGACTTCTGAATTCGTAGTATTTCTAAAACCATCTGTACAGTCAGAATTAACTATTAAAATTGACATTTAGATTTACTTGACTGTTTAGTATTGGTGAGAGCATAAATTATTGACACCATCTTTCTAGAATCTGTATTTGTTTCTGCTCACCCTACATTCAAAAAAAAAAAATCAATATTACCTTTCACATAACACAACAAAATTAGGTAAAAAATGAAAACTCCTTAGTGGAAATAAGTTCATACTAAATTATGACTGACCTATAGGTTTCCTTATTAATCCTAGAAATATTTTCAAGAAGATCCTTGTAAATCAAGAAAAGTCCTTATGTGGTAGCGGTTTATGCAGTAGAAGTGGTTACACTATGATTAAATCCTTGAAAATATGAATATGATATATTTTGAATCCTCAGAATCATTTAAAAAATTGATGGACAAAGGGCTTGATATTGAGTACCTTTATAAATTGCTTACTAAAACTTAATTTCCTCTGCCATTTTTTTTTCTTTTCCTCTACTATTTTTTTATGCTGTAGTTCACATCGAAATCACGAGTCCAAAGAGAAACTTTTGGGATGAAACTGATGTCTTTTCCTTTGGCTCTTTCACTTCCATCCTGTCCAGGAAGTAATGTATACATACACACATAGATAGATAGACATATATGGGCATGTATTCACACACTCACTGTGTGCAGAGCAGCTGCAGTCTATGCCTTCTAAGAAGTGGAAGGCATATAAATAGTGTTTTAAAATATATCTTAAATCATATATATAAAGGAGTATTTTCCCCCTCAAAATAGTCCCCTTCCCTTCCCATTATTTGGTTCTTCACTAACACACATATACACACAATTTAGTCAAGGATTGCATAGTAAAGCAAAAGAAAAGAAGTCAACTTTCTTCAGCTTCCAAAATTGTTCCAACCAATCATTGGCTTATGAGTTTTTTATAAGAGATTTCGAAAAGACTTCCCAATTCTGTTTATGTACTCAGTGTCTCTAAGGATGCTCCCAAATGTGGCTGAAATTTCTCAATAAAGCCATTTGTCTTCCTGTTCATCCATCTTCCTGCCTTTTACCTATAGTATTGAGGACTTCGCATTTACTTCAAATTATTAGGGATTGGTAGTTACATGGAAGGGGCTGGATGAAAGCTATGAAAAATGTGCCTGGAAGTAGAACCAGAAATGAGGGAGAGACTGATGGGTTTTAAATTAAGAATGACTTTTATGTTCTAGAGACTTAAGTTGGGAAATTTGTGAACTATATAGATCCTCTTGACCTAAATAGGAAAAAAAGGCCTAGAGAAAATAATTTATCCCCAGCCTCACTAACCCACAAATATGGCTAAAGACATCGAACATTCTTAACAACCAGTGCTTTTACAAAAAGGAAAAAGAGTGCTGTTTATTGGGTACAGTGGATGAAAAAGAGAGTGACGTAAACTGCCTTATTCCTCCTTTCTTCCACCTGTGGTCTTAGGCATTATAAACTTGTGATCCAGGTTCTTTAACCTGATAGTGAAGATTTGGCTAGTGATGGTTATTAATAGTGTTTTCTCTTGAACCATGACTTTAATTCTGCTGGGTTTCTATTAGCAGATGCCTTTTCAAAAGTGAAAGTCATAGGATCAAGTTGGGCTACTGAATTATCCATTCAATAGAGTGCATGCCACAGCAATCCCACCTCAGGACCTAGGTTCACTGCTCTGATGGGATTTGTCCTGGGGTAACTTTCCCCAGAAAACAGACTCTGAAATGGGAATTTGTATATAGGATGTTTATTGGGAAGTGCTGTCAGTCAGGAACAACATTGTGAAGGGGCAAAGGAAGCAGGATTCAGAAGAGACAAGTGAATTATCATGCAGTTATAACCAAGACTCAGCTAGATCCCATGGGAACTCTGGAGAGGGATATCACCATTGAGGCAGGAGGGCTACTGTCACCTCTATCCATTTCCAAATGTTTAAGTTTGACCTTCTTAAAAATCTGCACATATTAAGCAACCACTCCCCATTCTCTAGCCTTATTCTATATCCTGGTCTATGAGTCTATATCTATGTCTACGAGTTTACATATTACATTAGTTCATATCAGTGAAATCATACAATATTTGACCTTTTGAAATATTTGATTTCAGACAATATTTGAAATCATACAACATACAACACAAAAGGTCATATGTCCTCAAGGGTCATCCATGTTGTTGCATGCTTCAGGACTTCATTCCTTCTTACTGCTGAATAATATTCCATCCTATGTGTATATCACATTTTATTTATCCATTTATCGTTTGATCCATCATTTGGCAGTTGTGAGAAATGCTGCTTTTAACATCATGTACAAATGTCTGTTCACATCCTTGTGTTCAGATCTACTGGCTATATGCCAAGTAGCAGGATTGCTGGGTCATAAGGCAACTCTATTCTTAGCTTTCTGAGGACCTGCCAAATAATCCTCCCCAGTGCCTATGTCATTTTATATTCTCACCAGCAGTGAATAAGTGTTCCTCTTTCTCCATATCCTCTCTTGCACTTGTAGTTTTCTGGGTTTTGTTGTTGTTGTTGTTGTCTTATAATGCCCATTCTAATAGGTATGAATTGATAACTTATGGTGGTTTTGATTTACATTTCTCTAGTAACTAGTGAAGCTGAGCATCTTTTCATGTGCTGTTTAGCCATTTGTATTTTCTATCTGGAAAACTATTCATATTTTTTGCCCATTTTTTTAATTGGATTGTTGGTCTTTTTATTGTTGAGTTGTAGAATTTCTTTAAATATTCTCAATATCGAACCGTTATCAAATTTGTGGTTTCCCAATATTTTTTCCCATTGGATTGGCTGCCTTTTCACCCTTTTGACAAAGGCCTTTGAAGCACAGAAGTATTTAGTTTTGAAAAGGTCCCATATATCTATTTTTTTCTTTCCTTGCTTATCCTTTGGATGTAGAGTCTAAGAAACCATTACCTATCACAAGATCTGAAGATGCTTCTCTACATTTTTCTAGGAGTTTTATAGTACTGGCTTTTATATTTAGGTGTTTGATCCATTTTTTTTTATAAAGAAGTAAAATCTTTATTTAAAGTACATTTCTCATGCTTGCTTCGGCAGCACATATACTAAAATTGGAACGATACAGAGATTAGCATGGCCCCTGCACGAGGATGACATGCAAATTCGTGAAGCCTTCCATATTTAAAAAAAAAGAAAAGAAAAAGAAAAAAATAATAAAGTACGTTTCTCTGGTGCATAAAAATTGTTTCTCTAAAGTGCAAAGTGCCCTTTATTCACCTCTTGCAAAATAATTCAATTTTACAAAACTAAAAGGCTATTTCTCTTTATACATTTACTTTTTTCTTAGAAAAACAATCCAATGCTGCTATAAACTGACTTTAATCATTATAAGGTGTAACTCTGTCTCTCTCTTGGTAAGATAACTATAAACATGAATAAAAGAGGCAAGGAATTTTAAATCATTAACTTTCTTTATATATTGTTAACTGACAAAAGAAGTCTGATGTAGGATAGTTGTCTTCCACGTAACTTTTTTGTTTAAGATAATCAGAATTTACCAAAAAATAATTAAAAGATCCAGTTCCGAGGACTCAGTAACCTCTTATGACATTAAGAAGTAATTTTCTTTTTGAGGATTTATTTAAAATATTAACAATTCTAGTACCTAATTGAACAAGATGATATTGGCCCCATAGCTGACCTATGACGTCTATTGAAAGCTCTAATAGGCTTTGTGCCTTTCATTAAGAAACCTCATATTCTGAACATAGGCATGCTTTAATTTAAGTAAACATTAATATTTAGTCTGAAATCTGAGAACCAAGCCATGAAATAAAAGTCACAATAGGATTTTCTTCTTTTCCAATGATCCACTATATTAATTCCTCCTTATTAAACATACCTTCCAGACAGGTAAAATTATATTTGCTAAAATCCAGAACAAAACTATATAATACTTTCAAAACTCATATTTGAAAAGCAGGTCAGACCTTCCTAGCAACGTGGGAAAGAAATCCTAGAATGAGCTGGAACTCAGCATCAAGGGATTGAGAAAACCTTCTTGACCAAAAGGGGGAAGAGTGAAATGTGACAAAATAAAGTGTCAGTGGCTGAGAGATTCCAAACAGAGTCCAGAGGTTATCCTGGAGGTTATTCTTACGCATTAAATAGATATCACCTGTTTAGTGAATGTGTAATGGAGAACTGCCTGAAAATGTGAGCTGTGCTCCGGTGGCCATGTTTCTTGAAGATAATTGTATGATGATATGGCTGTCGCAGTGTGACTGTGTGGTTGTGAGAACTATGTGTCTAATGCTCCTTTTGTCTACCTTATTGATGGACAAATAAAACATATGGATTAAAAATAAATAATGGGGGAACAAATGTTAAAATAAATTTAGTAGATTGAAATGCTGGTGATTGGTGAAGGGGAGGGGTAACGGATATGGTATGTATGAATTTTTTTCCGTTTTTTTTTTTATTTCTTTTTCTGAATTGATGCAGATGTTCTAAGAAATGATCATGATGATGAATATACAACTATGTGATGATAGTGTGAGTTATTGATTATATAACAAGAACGGAATGATCATATGATAAGATTGTTTATGTTTGTATGTGGTTATATATCATAAATAAAAAATAAATTAATTAAAAAAAAAAGAAAAGCAAGTCACAATGTTGTATCTAAGTTTCATAGAAGACCCCAATGATCATTAGGAAACTTGCCACCATCCAGTTTTTCTAACCCAAGTAGATCCAAACTTAGGGGAATAATGTGGCTCCGTTCTGCTGCTGCTCTGAAAATACTTGATCAAAACAAAGCTTAAAGTGGCAGGTATTCCAAGATAAGAGTTCATTTGTATATCCCGTATATACTGGCAATGCTCGGGTTTTCCCAGAAATTCCCATACATCTAAAATGTTGGGTAAACCACCACATTTGGTCATTCTTGATCCCTTAAATTTTTATCTCCTGCAAATATAACTGTAGCTAACTCGAGTCTCTTGTATTTTCTTTAAATCCACTTTTAACTAATTGATTAATTCCTTAGCATACCCTCTGGTGCTCTCTGAATGTGAAGTCATAAGGCAAAGTTCATTTCCTGACAAACATGCACACACAGAAGGTTTCTCATCATTTTGATCCTTGGAAAAGGAATAATCTCTTGACTTTTTAATATCACATATAAGTTTTTCAACACTATAGCTATGAAATATCCTTCTTCATGACCTGTAATAATCTCATAACTTCTTGCTCTCTTCTTTAAGTAGCTATAGTATGGAGGAATACCTTCCTGTAGAATTATCACATATGGGCTGTACAAAGTTAAATAAGAACACACCCCTTTAGCCTTCTCTTGCAGGTTGTTTAGATCCAATCCATCAGTAATCCAGGTGATTAAAGAGAACATACTGCCATCTTCTTGGTGAATATTTTCAGATGATCTGATCTTAGAATGAATGGATTCAGTTGTATCTTCATTGATCAGGTCAACACAATCTCGAGCTCAGAGGGGTTCTGAGAATGGCTTTCCAAGGCACTCTTAGCCACACAAGATTCAAAGAAAGTGTTCAGTGCTTTCCAAAAAACAAAGCCACAGGAATGGGGTTTGTGCTCCACTAATAAAGATAAGGAGCAGGAAATGAGAGAAAGCAAAACTGTACTTCCACCTCCCAGTCATTCTCTGACTGGTAGCACTGAGCCACTGCCATGTTGCACCTTGCGACAGAGACAAGCTCTGCAAGCAAGAGTTACTGTTTCTTCACTCTGGGCTCTTTCACTATTGCACGGCTTCAGATCCAGCCTCCAAATTGCTACCTGACTCCCCTTTGATCCATTTTGACTTAACTTTTATATAGGGTATGAGACAGGGGTCCTCTCTCTCTTTTTTTTTTTCTTTCTTTGTGTGTGTGTGTGTGTGTGTGTGTGTGTGTATCCAGTTCTCCCAACACCATTAATTGAAGAGACTGCTTTGTCCCATTGAGTGGACTTGGGAGTCTTGTCAAAAATCAATTGAGAGAGGAGGTAGGGCCAAGATGGCGGCTTAGTAAGGTACATGCGTCTTAGTTCCTCCTCCAAGGCAACTACTAGGTGAACAGAAACAGTGCAGAACAGCTCCCGGAGCCACGGCAGGGAATGGACACACAGCGTACCCCAGTCTGGACTGGCTAGTCTGACTGCGAGACTCGGCTGCGGTGAGATCCCCGAGCGGCGCGCGACCCCCCGAGCAGCGGCACCTGTGGCGGCCGGAGCTCCTCCCTCCCTCCTTCCCAGGCCGGCTGAGAGTCTCGGAGAGGCAAGTTTCCCAAGCCGCGGCGGCCGACACCCCTCTTTTGAGGGCGGCTTCCTGGTCCGGCTACGAGTCTCGGATCAGAGGTCTACCCAAGCCGTGGTGGCCCTCCCCTGCGGACGGCTTTCTGGTCCGATGGCGAATTCCCCAGGCCGCGGCGGCCTGCGACCGACGCCCCTCCCCCGCAGGCGGCTTCCTGGTCCAGTAGTGAATTCCCCGGGCCCGCTGCGGCCGGCGACCGACACCCCTGTGGGGAGAGGAGGGAATTTCCGACCGTGGCAGGGACTGGGTCCAACCAAACACCAATAGGCAAATTAATAAAAGAACCACAGGATCCCCTCAAGCCGCGGCGGCTGACGCCCCCACCATGCGCGGCCCCCCGAACCAACGGAGAGAATTGGATCGGAAATCCCCAGGCCGCGGAGAACGGTGACCGGGGGGATCCCTTCCAAACACGTGAGACAAACGTGTGCTATGAGCGCCACCTACTGGACAGGATAAGAAAATCAGAACCCAGAGATTTCACAGAAAAATCTTACAACCTTGTTGGGTCCGACACCCAGGGAAATCTGACTAAATGCCCAGACGCCAGCAGCAGAAGATAACGGTCCACGCTCAGAAGATTGAGAATATGGCCCAGTCAAAGGAACAAACCAATAGTTCAAATGAGATACAAGAGTTGAGACAACTAATGCTGAATATACGAACAGAAATGGAAAACCTCTTCAAAAAGGAAATCGAGAAATTGAGGGAGGACATGAAGAAGACATGGGCTGAACAAAAAGAAGAAATAGAAAAACTGAAAAAACAAATCACAGAACTTATGGAAGTGAAGGATAAAGTAGAAAAGATGGAAAAAACAATGGATACCTACAATGATAGATTTAAAGAGACAGAAGATAGAATTAGTGATTTGGAGGATGGAACATCTGAATTCCAAAAAGAAACAGAAACTATCGGGAAAAGAATGGAAAAATTTGAACAGGGTATCAGGGAACTCAAGGACAATATGAACCGCACAAATACACGTGTTGTGGGTGTTCCAGAAGGAGAAGAGAAGGGAAAAGGAGGAGAAAAACTAATGGAAGAAATTATCACTGAAAACTTCCCAACTCTTATGAAAGACCTAAAATTACAGATCCAAGAAGTGCAGTGCACCCCAAAGAGATTAGACCCAAATAGGCGTTCTCCAAGACACTTACTAGTTAGAATGTCAGAGGTCAAAGAGAAAGAGAGGATCTTGAAAGCAGCAAGAGAACAACAATCCATCACATACAAGGGAAACCCAATAAGACTATGTGTAGATTTCTCAGCAGAAACCATGGAAGCTAAAAGACAGTGGGATGATATATTTAAATTAGTAAAAGAGAAAAACTGCCAACCAAGACTCCTATATCCAGCAAAATTATCCTTCAAAAATGAGGGAGAAATTAAAACATTTACAGACAAAAAGTCACTGAGAGAATTTGTGACCAAGAGACCAGCTCTGCAAGAAATACTAAAGGGAGCACTAGAGTCAGATACAAAAAGACAGAAGAGAGAGGTATGGAGAAGAATGTAGAAAGAAGGAAAATCAGATATGATATATATAATACAAAAGGCAAAATGTTAGAGGAAAATATTATCCAATCAGTAATAACACTAAATGTTAATGGACTGAATTCCCCAATCAAAACACATAGATTGGCAGAATGGATTAAAAAACAGGATCCTTCTATATACTGTCTACAGGAAACACATCTTAGACCCAAAGATAAAGTTAGGTTGAAAGTGAAAGGTTGGGAAAAGATATTTCATGCAAATAACAATCAGAAAAGAGCAAGAGTGGCTATACTAATATCCAACAAATTAGACTTCAAATGTAAAACAGTTAAAAGGGACAAAGAAGGACACTATCTACTAATAAAAGGAACAATTAAACAAGAAGACATAACAATCATAAATACTTACGCACCGAACCAGAATGCCCCAAAATATGTGAGGAATACACTGCAAACACTGAAAAGGGAAATAGACTCATATACCATAATAGTTGGAGACTTCAATTCACCACTCTCATCAATGGACAGAACATCTAGACAGAGGATCAATAAAGAAATAGAGAATCTGAATATTACTATAAATGAGCTAGACTTAACAGACTTTTATAGGACATTACATCCCACATCAGCAGGATACACCTTTTTCTCAAGTGCTCATGGATCATTCTCAAAGATAGACCATATGCTGGGTCACAAAGCAAGTCTTAACAAATTTAAAAAGATTGAAATCATACACAACACTTTCTCGGATCATAAAGGAATGAAGTTGCAAATCAATAATAGGCGGAGTGCCAGAAAATTCACAAATACCTGGAGGCTCAACAACACACTCTTAAACAACGACTGGGTCAAAGAAGAAATTGCTAGAGAAATTAGCAAATACCTCGAGGCGAATGAAAATGAAAACACAACATTTCAAAACTTATGGGATGCAGCAAAGGCAGTGCTAAGAGGGAAATTTATTGCCCTAAATGCCTATATCAGAAAAGAAGAAAAGGCAAAAATGCAGGAATTAACTGCCCACTTGGAAGAAGTGGAGAAAGAACAGCAAACTAATCCCAAAGCAAGCAAAAGGAAAGAAATAACAAAGATTAGAGGAGAAATAAATGAAATTGAAAACATGAAAACAATAGAGAAAATCAATAAGGCCAGAAGTTGGTTCTGTGAGAAAAACAATAAGATTGATGGGCCCTTAGCAAGACTGACAAAAAGAAGAAGAGAGAGGATGCAAATAAATAAGATCAGAAATGGAAGAGGAGACATAACTACTGACCTCACAGAAATAAAGGAGGTAATAACAGGATACTATGAACAACTTTACGCTAATAAATACAACAATTTAGAGGAAATGGACGGGTTCCTGGAAAGATATGAACAACCAACTTTGACTCAAGAAGACATAGATGACCTCAAAAAACCAATCACAAGTAAAGAAATTGAATTAGTCATTTAAAAGCTTCCTAAAAAGAAAAGTCTAGGACCAGACGCTTCACATGTGAATTCTATCAAACATTCCAGAAAGAATTAGTACCAACTCTCCTCAAACTCTTCAAAAAAATCGAAGCGGAGGGAAGACTACCTAATTCATTCTATGAAGCCAACATCACCCTCATACCAAAACCAGGCAAAGATATTACAAAAAAAGAAAACTACAGGCCAATCTCTCTAATGAATATAGATGAAAAAATCCTCAATAAAATTCTAGCAAATCGTATCTACAACACATTAAAAGAATTATACATCACGACCAAGTAGGATTCATCCCAGGTATGCAAGGATGGTTCAACATAAGAAAATCAATTAATGTAATACACCATATCAACAAATCAAAGCAGAAAAATCACATGATCATCTCAATTGATGCAGAGAAGGCATTTGACAAGATTCAGCATCCTTTCCTATTGAAAACACTTCAAAAGATAGGAATACAAGGGAACTTCCTTAAAATGATAGAGGGAATATATGAAAAACCCACAGCTAATATCATCCTCAATGGGGAAAAATTGAAAACTTTCCCCCTAAGATCAGGAACAAGACAAGGATGTCCACTATCACCACTATTATTCAACATTGTGTTGGAGGTTCTAGCCAGAGCAATTAGACAAGAAAAAGAAATACAAGGCATCAAAATTGGAAAGGAAGAAGTAAAACTATCACTGTTTGCAGACGATGTGATACTATACGTCGAAAACCCGGAAAAATCCACAACAAAACTACTAGAGCTAATAAATGAGTACAGCAAAGTAGCAGGTTACAAGATCAACATTCAAAAATCTGTAGCATTTCTATACACTAGCAATGAACAAGTGGAGGGGGAAATCAAGAAATGAATCCCATTTACAATTGCAACTAAAAGAATAAAATACCTAGGAATAAATTTAACTAAAGAGACAAAAAACCTATATAAAGAAAACTACAAAAAAACTGCTAAAAGAATCACAGAAAACCTAAATAGATGGAAGGGCATACCGTGTTCATGGATTGGAAGACTAAATATAGTTAAGATGTCAATCCTAGCTAAATTGATTTACAGATTCAATGCAATACCAATCAAAATCCCAACAACTTATTTTTCAGAAATAGAAAAACCAATAAGCAAATTTATCTGGAAGGGCAGGGTGCCCCGAATTGCTAAAAACATCTTGAGGGAAAAAAACGAAGCTGGAGGTCTTGCACTGCCTGACTTTAAGGCATATTATCAAGCCACAGTGGTCAAAACAGCATGGTATTGGCATAAAGATAGATATATTGACCAATGGAATCGAATAGAGTGCTCAGATATAGACCCTCTCATCTACGGACATTTGATCTTTGATAAGGCAGTCAAGCCAACTCACCTGGGACAGAACAGTCTCTTCAATAAATGGTGCCTAGAGAACTGGATATCCATATGCGAAAGAATGAAAGAAGACCCATATCTCACACCCTACACAAAAGTTAACTCAAAATGGATCAAAGATCTAAACATTAGGTCTGAGACCATAAAGCAGTTAGAGGAAAATGTAGGGAGATATCTTATGAATCTTACAATTGGAGGCGGTTTTATGGACCTTAAACCTAAAGCAAGAGCACTGAAGAAGGAAATAAATAAATGGGAACTCCTCAAAATTAAACACTTTTGTGCATAGAAGAACTTCATCAAGAAAGTAGAAAGACAGCCTACACAATGGGAGACAATATTTGGAAATGACATATCAGATAAAGGTCTAGTATCCAGAATTTATAAAGAGATTGTTCAACTCAACAACAAAAAGACAGCCAACCCAATTACAAAATGGGAAAAAGACTTGAATAGACACCTCTCAGAAGTGGAAATGCAAATGGCCAAAAGGCACATGAAGAGATGCTCAATGTCCCTGGCCATTAGAGAAATGCAAATCAAAACCACAATGAGATATCATCTCACACCCACCAGAATGGCCATTATCAACAAAACAGAAAATGACAAGTGCTGGAGAGGATGCGGAGAAAGAGGCACACTTATCCACTGTTGGTGGGAATGTCAAATGGTGCAACCACTTTGGAAGGCAGTTTGGCGGTTCCTCAGAAAACTGAATATAGAATTGCCATACGACCCAGCAATACCATTGCTGGGAATCTACTCAAAGGAATTGAGGGCAAAAACTCAAACGGACATTTGCACACCAATGTTTATAGCAGCGTTATTTACAATTGCAAAGAGATGGAAACAGCCAAAATGTCCATCAACAGACGAGTGGCTAAACAAACTGTGGTATATACATACGATGGAATATTATGCAGCTTTAAGACAGGATAAACTTATGAAGCATGTAATAACATGGATGGACCTAGAGAACATTATGCTGAGTGAGTCTAGCCAAAAACTAAAAGACAAATACTGTATGGTCCCAATGATGTGAATCGACATTCGAGAATAAACTTGGAATATGTCATTGGTAACAGAGTCCAGCAGGAGTTAGAAACAGGGTAAGATAATGGGTAATTGGAGCTGTTGGGATACAGACTGTGCAACAGGACTAGATACAAAAACTCAAAAATGGACAGCACAATAATACCTAATTGTAAAGTAATCATGTTAAAACACTGAATGAAGCTGCATCCGAGCTATAGGTTTCTGTTTTGTTTTGTTTTGTTTTGTTTTGTTCTGTTTTTACTATTATTACTTTTATTTTTTTCTCTATATTAACATTCTATATCTTTTTCGGTTGTGTTGCTAGTTCTTCTAAACCAATGGAAAGGTACTAAGAAACGATGATCATGCATCTATGTGATGATGTTAAGAATTACTGATTGCATATATAGAATGGTATGATTTCTAAATGTTGGGTTAATTTCTTTTTTTCCATTAATTAATTAAAAAAAAATCAATTGACCATAGATCTGAGGGTGCATTTCTAAACTTACTTCAATTCCATTGAGCAGTATTCTATCTTTATACTGGTACCATACTGTTTTGACCACTGTGGCTTTATAATATGCTTCAAAGTCAGGAAATGTGATTGTTTCCACTTCATTCTTCTTTTTCAAGATGTTTTTGGCTATTCGAGATTCCTTACCTTTACAAATAAATTTAATAATTAGCTTTTCCATTTCTTCAAAGTAAGCTATTGGAATTTTTATGGCATTGAATCTGTAGATCAATTTGGGTAGAATTGACATCTTAACAACATTTAGCTTCCTAATCCATGGACACAGAATGTTCTTCCATTTATTTAAGTTTTCTTTGTTTCTATTAGCAATGTTTATAATTTTCTGTGACAAGTCCTTTACATCCTTGGTTAAGTTTATTACTAGATATTTGATTAATTTAGTTGCCATTGTAAATGGGATTTTTTTCTGGATTTTTTCCTCAGATAGCTCATTGCTAATGTATAGAAACACCACTGATTTTTACATGCTCATCTTATATCCTGCTACTTGTTGAACTTGTTTATTAGCTAAGTTACTTTGTCATGTTTTTTTTCAGGTTTTTCTAAATATAGGATCATGCCTTTTGCAAATAGTGAAAGTTTTTCTTCTTCCTTTCCAACTTGGATGCCTTCTATTTCTTTTTCTTCCCTAATTACTCTAGCTAGAACGTCTAGCACAATGCTGAATAATAGTAGTGGTCGTGGGCATCTATATCTTCTTCCCAGTCTTTAAAGGGGGAAAAGTTTCCTCTCTCACTGTGAAATATGATGTTAACTGAAAATTTTTCCTGTATACTCTTTATCATATTGAGGAAATATCCTTCTATTTCTGTCTTTCAAAGAGCTTTTATCAAGAAAGGATGGTGGATTTTGTCAAATGCCTTTTCTGTGTCAATCAAAATGATCATGTGAGTTTTTCCCTTTTGTTTGGTGGTTTTTTTTAAAATGTTTTTTCCCTTTTGATTTGTTAATGTAGTATATTACATTAATTGGTTTACTTGTGTTGAACCACTCTTGTATGCCTGAAATAAAACCCACTTGGTCATGATGTATGGATTCTACTTGCAAGTATTTTGTTGAGGATTTTTGTGTCTATATTCATTAGAGAGATTCGTCTGTAATTTTCTCTTCTTGTAATATTTTTAACAGGCTTTGGTGTTATGGTAATATTGGCTTTATAGAATACGTAAGATAGCGTTCCCTCCTCCTCTTCAATTGTTTGAAAGAGTCTGAGCAGGAAAGGTATTAATTCTTCTTGGAATATTTGGTAAAATTCACACATAAACCCATCCAGTCCTGGGCTTTTCCTTTTTGAGAGCTTTTTGATGACTGATTCAAACTCTGTACTTGTGATTAATTTGTCAAGGTCTTCTGTTTCTTCTCTAGTCAGTGTAGATTGTTTGTGTGGTTCTAGGAAGTTGTCCATTTCATCTAAGTTGTCTAGTTTATTAGCATACAGTTGTTCATAGTATCCTCATGATCTTTTTTACTTCTCTCATTTCTGATTTTATTTGCATCTTCTCTCTTTTTGTCTTTGTCAGTCTAGCTAAGGGTTTATTGATTTTCTTGATTCTCTGTTTCTTTATTCTCCATTTCATTTATTTCCACTATTATCCTTTTTATTTCTTTCCTCATGCTTGCTTTGGGTTAGTTGGCTGTTCTTTCTCTAATTTCTCCAGTTGTTTGGTTAGGTCATTGGTTTTAGCTCTTTATTCCTTTTTAATGCAGACATTTCCCTCTCATCATTGCATTCACTGCATCCCAAAAGTTTTGATATGTTATGTTCTTGCTTTCATTTGTCTAGAAATATTTACAGACTTCCATTGCAGTTCCTTCTTTTGTCAACTGATTGCTTAAGAGTGTATTGTTTGACCTCCATATATTTGTGAAATTTCTGATTCTTTAGTTTTTATTGATTTCCAGCTTCAATGCCATTATGATCAGAGAAGATACTTTGTGTAATTTCAGTCCTTTTAAAATTAAGACCTTTTGTATCCCAGTATGTATATGGTCTATCCTGGAGAATGTTCCATGAGCACTTGAGAAGAATGATGTCCTGCTGTTTTGGGATGTTATGTTATATTAATAATACCAGTGTCAGAGGTGGTTGGGAAGTTAAAATAATTCTGATAAATTATGTCTACTGCCATTATTATGGTATTAATAATGATTATTTAAGCTTAGGCCTTTTTACTGCCATTTCTTAGTTTACCTCATTTTCTCTGCCTTTATTTTGACTGATTTTTGTGCTGTTGCCTGAAGAACTTCCTCCATCAGGGGTTGGCACATTTTTCTTAAAGGGACAGATAAATATTTTAGGCTTACAAGCCTTAAAGTCTCTGTCACAACTACTCGACTCTGCCTTTATACCCCCAAAACAGCCATAGACAATTCATCTGTTCCAGTAAAACTTCATTTACACAAACAGGTAGCCAGCCAGCAGGCCAAGTACCAACTCTTGCTCAGTAATTTCACTGTTTCTTGTAGAATTTTATTAGGAAGGGTATGTTGCTTATGCAGTTTCAAAGTTCTTACATGTCTGATAGTATTTCTTGCTACTGTTGTAGGCAGTTACTTCATTTTGTATGGAACAATTACAATTGTTCCTCTTAAGACTCAAGAGAACTTGCTCTGTGGTATTCAGATGTTGCAGGCAATATTGATACAACTTAATATTTTCTTTGTGATAATTTTTTTCCTGTATGAATGGCAGAAGGATTTTTTTCTTTATCCTTGAAATTCTGCATTTCCCCAGGGGAACTTTTTTCTATTCTGCTATGTTACAGGAACAAGACTGAGAATAACTAGATGAATGCATTTTCACTTCATGAATTTTAATACGGATTATCTCAATGTCTTATTTACCCACTAAAGAAATTTTCTAGATACCATATTCCAAAAGTTAGTGATAACAGTTTCTTAGCATTTTATCATTTCAGATTGCCTATCATATAGAATACTAGATAAAGAACTATTTTAAATGGCAGAATGCTGATCATTATGCAGTTTGGACCCTCTAAGTAGAGTTAATGAGAGTATACAGCTGCACAGCCACAGAAACTTATTTAGGAAGCAGTCTCATTTACCCTGACATGCACATACTGAATCACTAAATGGCAAGAAACTAAAACTTACTTTATAGTAAAAAAATATATGGGAACATTGTACCTCTTACATAATGTTTCTGTAAACCTTCAACTGCTCTAATTTTTAAAAAATTTTTAAAGTAATTAAAGTGTTTTTCATTGGAATTCTAATGCAGCCAACAGAAATAATCTTAATTTTTAAGTTTATTTCTTAATACTTCTATAACCAATTGAATTTTTCCCATTTGCCGCTCCTGAGCTTGCATTTCAGGAATAGGTATTTACCTGACTTCAGGGGTGAGTGCCAAAGTTATTCTCATCATTAGTGTTGACTTTAGGTGCCAAACACCAATGGTGAGTATTTTAGCCAATAGACAGTTCTATAAAACAAAGATGAGGCCATGCCTGAAGATAGGACTTCTGATTTGCAGCCCAAAGTACAATAGTCACTGAGCTACTGTTAATTCACCTTTGCTTTGCAGTTATCTGCATATAAAAACTAAATATAAAATATATAGATTTATAAAATGAAATATTTCCTGACTTGTGATTATCTTTTATCATTCCTTAAGACTTTTTGTTTTTCAAATATTTTGCAGCCAAATATTAGCCTGTTTATTATCATGGCATTTATTGTAAAACTATTGGAAAATGCTAAAAAGGAAAAATAGACTTTCAAACGGTATCTGTAAAATAGTTACTAATAGAAATGAAGTCAGACTTCAATAAGACAGCTAGGTAAATGAAAAGTAATTCAGTCTGCTGTTTTTATGTGTGTTTAAAATAATTCTTAATATATTTTCACCTTGTGTAACTCCCTTCTCTGAAGTAAAATCCTCCCAAGAAAATGTACTTCAACTACATTGTCTAGAACCAGGGAAATTTTTTTCCCTTCTATGTGAAGGACAGTTTTTTTCCTAACCACCATACCTTAAAACATTCAGAAGAATTAACGGAGGGGCATTTTTTGACGTGTAGTCTGTAGGTTTTTCCTCCCCTTCCCCCAAGAATAATGTTATAGAAAACAAGGCACTAGGCCCTCATATAGGAATAATGCTATTCCATTAGTCTGTTCCTTCATGAATTATAAGAAATGTACCATACTAATGTGAGGTGTTAATAATAGAGAGGAGGGTATATGGAAATGCATGATTTTTCTCTAAACCTTAAACTTCTCTAATTTAAAAAAAAAAAAAAAGTAGTCTTCTTATGTCTAGAAAATAAATCATGTCCAAAATTGCCTATACTTAGGATAGGCATTGACCATCTAAAGGTGAGGACCCCATAGGATGGCTATTGATTTTATGTTGAAGTTTTAGAAGTAAGTTCTGAGAAAACTTAAGAGAGACATCATATATGTGAAGAAGCAGGTGTATTTCCATTTCTCTAGAAAATAAAACCGGGACAGTTTATGGGAGTTACATAGAAATAGAATTTTGGCTCTGCGTGAGAAAAAATCTCAATTAATATGGCCAAAAATATATTAGGCTTCAAAAGTGGTGATCTTCCTCTCATTAGAAATAATCAAACAGAGTTCTGTGGTCATCCTTCAAATTCAGTAGGAGGTTCATCATGGAAGAGAAGATCATATTCTAAAGTCCTTTTAAGAGTTCTCTGATATTATATCATAATTTCCTCATTTGTCCTACAGCATCGTTTTCAAACAAGAATGATACAGATAGAAATTCTTTAACAGGAGAACAAAGCCAACAGAAATAAGAAAATTGTTTAGAATCCAGTGTTCATTTTTTTTTCATTCATTCATCAATACTACTAGAAAATACTACTACTATAAAATACAGCAAATGACTCATTATACTGTTGGAAGAGCCAAAAATAGAGCCCTCATCTTGTGCATTTTCTCTTAAAGAATAAAATGTGAAATACCCCATGAAAGTCTCAAGACAGCTAGTATTGTTGCTGTTTGATTGATTTACTTATTACACCTAGAAAAGATACCTTTCTGTAACCACTAAAGCAAAGTAGAAAAGTCTGCCATGCCTCGGAAAACAGTCTAGTGTTGTAATTGTTTGTATTATTAATGTTAGAATATTAGAAAAATGGATTCTTAACCAGAACAGACTAAATGTAGCTTCATTTCCTAGTACAAAAGATTGCCATGGAAATCTATGTAAAATATATATATTAATGTATCTTTGTTTAGAATCTCATGGTTGTTTAATCAGTTCCAACATATGTTAAGATCATTTTTGGAATCATTACATAAAAGGTAAATGATGCTATTTTCAGCTAGGGGAAAAGCCTCACTGTTCACTCTATAAGTAGCCTAGAATTCAAAAGAATTCTTTCAGATGGATTTGTGCTTTGAATGGAAATAGGTTTTGAGTTAGTATAAACTCAGAGGAGTAAGTTGTCTATCTCTAAGGATGCCGTAAAACTTTCTAGAACAAAAAGATTCAGAAATTACACTGAAGCCTCCATTTAAGAGGAGACAGGGAAGTTTTCAAGAGAATTACCTGGCAGCATATTCCAGTGTTTCCCTTAAAGCAAGCTGATTTTCTGTTTGTTGGCATGCTCGTTTGTTTGACATCTTCTGACATGATCAACAGATAAGATTGAATAAGTTGAAAGAGCTGCTTTTGGAAGGACCTGCCAAGGCCTAAATGAGAATGTACAAGGCTGCCACCCTGACTTGCCTCATCAGTGACCAGAATATAGGAGTTCAGGCTCTAGAATGTCAGTACATATAATTTTGTAGACACTCTGAATAGCTCCACATAAAACAAATATTCTACTTGAAAGTAACTAAGCCAGATTAGAAGAAGGTATAGAAACCTCAAGAAGTACAGGGTATGTTTTGTTTGGTAAAATGAATTCAGTCGTAGTTATAGAAGGAAATATTAAACATGATTTCCATGAGTAATTCTTTCAGTCATTTAAATGTTCTAGACATGCGCCTTCAAGAAACTCACAGGACAGGAAGAATATAAGATCTGAAACCAGAAGGAAAGATAAAGGACACTAAGACTGAGATGGTATAATTTAGGAATGCCTAGAGTGCACAATGATGATGATTAAATGTACAAATTTAAAAATGTTTTTGCATGAGGAAGAACAAATGAATGTCAGTATTGCAGGGTGTTGAAAATAGATGGTATATAGGAAAAAGTACGATCAATATATGCTAGGGTCTGTAGTCAACAGTAACATTGTAATATGCTTCCACTGAATGTAACTACATGTCAATAGGCAGGGGGATTAGAAAAGGGATGTGGATTCTTTGTGAAAGAAAAGGAAATGTCTTCAGATAGTATATGGTGGCAAAGGCATGTCTATGCACTTAGGCTGGATTGTATGATGTGTGATAAAACCATTTAAAAATGAACAGAGAGAAACGAGTGCTACAGAAAATGCAGAGAAAGAGATGTTCCTATTCACTGTTGGTAGGGAAATGAGAAGTACAAGTATCCCTTGCAGTGTGGTGGTTCCACAGGAGGCTAGGGGTGGGTTTGCCATATAATCCTGAAACCTGGTTACTCAGTATGTACCTGGAGGAGCTGAGTGTGGGGACAGGAATTGACATTTGCACACTGGTGTTTCTGGCAGCAGTGTCTGTGATCCACAGTGAATGGAGGTGGCCTAAAGGTACAATGACCATGTAAAGAGAGGGAACTATGGTATATATATACAATGGACTACTGAGCAGCAGCAAGAAGGAATGAGGTTGTGAGGCATGCAACTAGGTGAATGAACCTTAAGAGCTGTATGTTGAATGAAATGTCAGGAACAGAAAGATAAATATGATCATGTCTCATCATATTGACTAACTGTAATATAAAAATTTGGTGAAGTCAAGTCAAGAGCATGGGATATCAGGTTGGGGCATATTGTAAAGGATCCTAGATTGTAAGCTCTTACAACAGTCACATGTTCAGGAGGTGTAACTGTTAATTCTAAATTCTGAAATACTGAGTTGTTGTATATAACATGGTCTTTCCCAGAGACTTGTGGTATTTATGTGACACCTGAGACTCAGAGTTAGAGCTCTGAAGCTGTGAAAGTCAGCAGTACCCCATACAAGAACTGTTTAAAAAGTTGAAAAAGTGATCAGACATCGAGTAGAGATATGAATGAAGCTGATCTAGGTAAGACCAAGGTATATCAGAAGACTGGGTAAAGGATGATATCATCGATATTTTAAAAATTCGACTTATGTGTGATACTAAAAGGAAAGCTGTTTATTTGGTGCACAGTTTGTACTTTGAGTGCATTTCCTAATTTATCTTGTATGGTCAGTTTAGTTGAACACTATAAGTACATGGAATCTTGAATAGGGCATGAGATTTTGTTGATTTGTCCAGATTAGTGTGATGCCCTAATAAATACCAAAGTGATTTGGACACTGAATAAAGAAGTTTTTGCAAAGTCTCCTTGGGGGAATGGGAAGAAGGGGAGAAATATTCAGTTTCCCCATTTGGAGAATTTCAGATATTCTTCCAATTAGCGGGGACAACCACATCAACAGGCCGAGCCCTCATCTTGGGGTTCACTCCTATGAAACTTATTCCTGCAAGGGATAGGCTAAGCCTACTTAAAACTAGGCCTAAGAGTCACCCCCAGAGAACCTTCTTTGTTGCTCAAATGAGCAACTTGGGACTCTCAGCTTTTACAGGAATGACACAACCAGTGAGTCGTGTTTTGTTGTTATTTCTAGGTTAAAACATATCAGAATAAAGAGTATATTTTTGTTATTAAAAGTACCTCATTACTCACATTGGGCCGTGTAGCATAGTAAAAATCTGGAGGGCTCTGGAGACCTAGGTTCACTTCCCAGTTCTGCCACATATCAGCTGTGTGAACTAGACATTTAACTGCTTTGAATCCCAATTTCCTCTTCTATTCAAAAAATAAAGAAACAAAAACCTTTAGGAATGAGTACAAAATCAGTTAATATATAATTCTAAATTATCTAGCTTACTTGCTTAGCATATAATAACTTCTCAGTAAAAGATAGCATTCAAATAGGAAAAATTTTAGAATGACGACTATACAAAAATCTAATCCTAGTTGTATCCCTTCCCAACAATTGTAGCTATGGCCTAAATATAAGCAAACCCATTGAAAGCCAGTATCAAAGGTGGTAGACATTGGAACAGACAGGCATATGATTCACCCAGACACCTAAAAGCCAGGATTTACAGCCTAGCTGCTTAGCCAGCAGAAAATGAAAGGAAAGCCCAGAAGATGTTGCTATTGAACACGCATGAACAAGATGGCAGTGTGGACTCTTTAATTATGCCACGCACACAAAGCCCATTTTCATTCTTTTACCTACATATAATCTGTAATTTTTTGGTAAGAATTGCACTAACTGAAAATTTAATTCAGTGGTATTAGGATATATAGTATATTTTATTTTGATTTATATTTGAGAACTATATAAATTTGAAGTACCAAAGAAAGGAAGGCGATAATGATGTAGTTGACTTTACCAGAAACATTCAGCATAGTAAGGAAGGGGCTGCTAAGTTTATCCCATTGTACCACATTAGTTATATTTTAATTGATCTAAGAGCATTGAAGAAGTCCTGAAGAGCTTTCAGCATTCACCAAAAGGAAAGAAAATATACTGGATTGTCAAGCTTTGCATTTTTCCATTCATTTTTAAATGTCAGCTTAATTTTGACATTTAAGTGTACTTTGCTTAGTAATTCGTGAACCTAACTGACATGGCTGAAATAGGCTAGGAGAGAGCTTTGGAAGCATTCTATAATTAGTTAGCACTATGCTTTTCTAACTTACCGCAGAACTATAGTGGTCATGAATAAACTAGTATGATATAATAATCTATTGGCAAAATGATGTCCAGAGAACTCCTGATTGTGCTTACATTGGAGAAACTAGAAAGAAGAAAGTAGAAAGCTAGCTTTTTTTAAGACAAGACAGAGACTTAGGTTTTCCATTTTCTTATTTTCCAACAATACAGCTCACCTCAGAAAGAATTTCTTGTCCAGATAAATAATATAATATTGAAGCAACAAGGCAACAGTATTAATATTACATAGCTAAGAGGTTGTCTTAAAAAAGCAAACCTGGGGTGCTTAAGAAAGAAATAGACAAGTGCTATCTATACTGGCCACAATTAAATTCTCTGTTGGTTTTAAAGAATACTGCTAAAAGGTTTTGTAACTTTGATATTATAGTGTTTAACCATCTGTTTCCTTTAAATTTTTGTAAGAATCTTTTTTTGCTTTTTGCCAATGCATTCTAAATATTTTTCTCCTCTCTCCTTTCCTTCCTCCCTTCCTCCTTCCCTCCCTCTTTTCCTTCCTCCCTTCTTTCTACTTGCAGCTCCTCAGAGAAATTTTGAAATTGCCTTCAAGATGTTTGACTTGAATGGCGATGGAGAAGTAGACATGGAGGAGTTTGAACAGGTAAGTTATCCTGGGGAGTACCTTTAAACTTAAACATTAATATTGGACATGTTGTCATTTGCCTTGGTTTGGGTCAATAAACTTATAATCTTTCCATATTTTTGAAACATCTAATGTATCATCTTTCAAAATTATCCTCACTTTCAACAGGCGGGTATTTTTTTTTCACTCTGAAAATAGGAATTGTTTGAGCAAATGATTAAAATCAAGGTTTCTCTGATTCCCCAACATAAATTAGACTATTATGCCTCCAGCTGGGAGGCTAAGTTATAGCTATTATACCTATATGACTATATATTCATTGAATATTTATCACACAGCTCTTATGTGCCAGGCAGTTTCAGGATATAATGATGAATGGCATATACTCTTAAAAGCATTTCTATAAAAGAAGGAAAAATGGTACCGCACTTTTAACTGTAATATGTTCCAGCCATGCATGTATAATGCTTCTTCTGAATCCTAGAAAGAAATTACATTATTAAAAGACTTCTATAAAAGAAGGAGAAATGGTACTACAATTTTGACTGTGGTAGGTTCCAGTCATTCATGTATAATGCTGCTTTTGAATCTTAGAAAGAGATTACATTCTTAAAGGGATTTCTATAAAAGAAGGAAAAATGGTACTGCATCTTTGACTGTAGTAAGTTCCAGCCATGCATGTATAATGCTTCTTCTAAATCCTAGGAAGTGATTACATTTCCATAGAACTTCTGCCATTGAGGGGGCCATGGTACTCCAGATATAATTCCTATGTTTGCCAGAAGTAGTTTCAAAACAGGAAAAAAAAATTTATGTAAAATAAAGAATTTTTCTATTCCCAAAATGAGCAAAGGCACAAGTATTCCAGGAAATGGGAAAAAATACTAGGTATAATATACCTATAAAATAAGTAACTGCACACAGACAAGTTTTTCAGAATACTTATAGACATTTATTCATATGTGCACCCTGAATCTATCTAATAGCTTCACTTTGCGATGATCCTACATTTTACTGTATCACCAGGCAGCCTCAGATGACTGTAAATAGAACTAATTTATTCTGCTATTTTTGTTACATTTGCTTTACCTTCAGTCTTTCACAGTCCATTTTAGTTATAAAGAAAGATTTGAACTAGGGCAGTCCTGTTTATAGCCCTGGAATGAGAAGAATTATCACCTTAGGTTTGTCAAATTTTGAAAAACAGAGCATTTCCCCATTGAGTTCCTTTCTTTGGCTCATGCATTCTTCTGAGAACACTTTTTTTTTTGTCTTCCTTTCAATTTGTCTGAGTAATTGTTCAGTCTACCACATTAGACCTAGACAGTAACTCCAGTCTAAAAGTACTTATCGGTATTTTTAAGAAGTGTGTGTTTCCCCTAAGTTGTCTAATGTATTGGCATAATGTTGTTAAAAATATTCCCCTATTAATTCTTTTAATGATTGCAGTCTGTAATGAAATCCCCTCTTGATAAATTGTGTTCTTTCTCTTTTTTCTCTCCCACAGATTTGATTTGTTGTATTTTCATTATCATTCTGTTTGAAATATTTCCTATTTTCCCATGTGATTTTCTTTGTGATCCATGGATTATTTAGGAATATATTGTTAAATTTCCAAATATTTGGGATTTTTTTCAGATATCTTATTGCTATTCATTTCTTATTAAATTCCATTGTGCTCAGAAAACATGTTCTGCATGATTTTAATTCTTTTAAATTTATTGAGACTGGTTTTATTGGCCAGAATATAATCTATGTTGATAAACATATGTCTTTATAAACAGCGTGTATTCTGCCATTGTTGAGCGTAGTATTCTATAAATGTCAAGTAGGTTTTATTGACCAAGTAAGTTGGTGATAGTGTTGTTCAGATAGTCTGTGTTCCTCCTGATTTCCTTTAACTTAGTTGTCCCTGCAATTATTGAAAGAGGGGTTGTTAAAATCCCCAGCTATGATTAAGGAATTTTCCCCTTTATGTCTATCTTCATGTATTATTGTTCCACTAATTCTTATTGGTTCTGATAAAGGATACTGAGTGTTTGAATCATTGTTCCCAAATATATTTTGTATTGTTTTTATTTGTCTGCTTTCAAAATTTTTTCTTTGTCTTTGGTTTTCAGAAGTTTGATTATGATATGCCTCAGTGTGGTTTCTTTTTATGCTTCTTGGGATTTGATGAGCTGCTGAAGTCTATGCATTTATATTTTCTATCAAATTTGAAGAATTTTGGCCACTATTCAAAAACATTGTTGTCCCGTTCTCTCTCACTTCTCTTTCTGGAACTCCAGTACCACAAATATTAGACCCTCTGATATTGTCTCACAAGTCCCTGAGATCTGTTCTTCCCACTCCCCACCCCAAATCTTTTTTCTCCCTGTCTTTCAGGCCGTATAATTGCTGTTGATTTTTTCTCATTTTTACTGACTCTTTCTTCAGCCATATCCACTCTGCTGTTAAGCTCGTCCAGTGAATTTTATTTTAGATATTGCCTTTTTCAGTTCTTAAAACTTCCATTTAGTTTTTTAAACAGTTTTCTTTCTCTTCTGAAATTCCTCTTTTCCTTCTTTTAAGCATGTTTTATGTACTCAAGCAAATGCTTTCAACTTCTTATCTACTAAATCCAACCTCTGAATAATCTCAGAATTGGTCTTCATTGATTGTGTTTTCTCCTGAGAATGACACATATTGCCCATTTCTTCATATGTGAAGTAGTTTGGAATATAATCTGAATATTGTGAGGACATGCTGTAGAAACTCTGGATTTTGTTATATTCATCTGAAGAGTATTGTTTTTTTATATTAAAATACATAAAACAACTTTACTAATAATTACTTATTAAATAATTTTAAATATCTTATAACTGACAAAAACAAAGCAAAACTTGGGTTAAAATTCTCAACTATTATTTATTATTGTTATTATAGCAGTTATTTAAACAGTTGAGAATTTTTTTCAACCTGATTTCCTATATTAATGTAAATTCATAAATATCATTCCCTAAACAAAGCAAGTACTGCCTTGGACTGGAAAGCCTGTATTTTACAGATAACACACATATTTCTGAACATTTTAGTGCAGAAATATTAAATAATGGTGATGCAAAATTAAACACCTCTGTCCCTTCTTTAGCCCAGATTGGCTTCAGTACCCTCAGCTGATCATGCTATTTTCAAATTCATCTCTTTAAAATATGATTCTAGTTAATTTAAATCAATATAGATGAGAAAAAATTGCTTATGCTTTACCACAAGTTGACTTTTTCAGTTGGAATGGTGAGATTTTTCTGAAAAACATAACTCCTCTCTTCACTTTCACTGCTAGTGTTTCAACACTCAGCTGGGATTTGTGACATGAGGTGGAGGCATTTGTTACCAAACCTGTTACCCACCAAAATAGTTTGTGTTAGTTTTTCTTTTTAAACAAACTCATGGCTGTTCAAAAAGAAAATGTAAATTGTGACCTTTCAGATGTAGGGTTCTTTTCCTTTTTATTTTTATTTTTGACTTCTGCAATGTAATTTCACCAAGTTTTTTAAGTTACTAACTTTATTAACCAGTAATAATCCTTATTTTAAAGTAGAAAATAAAAATTCTCCCAATGGGCAAGAAGCATGGCTTACGTTGCTCAAAATTATCTCTGACAGTGCTAAAATTTAACTATTTTGAGTCAGTGTCAACAGAAATACAACTCAAATTATTAACTTAATATATAGTGGTAAATATTTTGAAAAAAGCAGAATGGTTTTGTAGTTATGATTTTTAGAAATATTCTCTCCTTCTTCATATATTTCCCTGCCATGATAGTGTTAAAATATATCTAAATTCTCTTCAAACATCAAGGATTAAGAGCAAAACATTCCACTAGAATTCAGATATTTTTTCACATGGCCAATATACTTTTTCTAAGGTACTCTAAAAACTTAGGAAGACACTAAAAGAAAAAATTTTTTCTTGCATACTAATCTTTTAGGCATACTTCCCCTCAAACTTTTCTAAATTAAATATTATTGGAAGTGGTTTTACTAAAATTCATTTTCCATGGTATGGTCCTTAGGTTATTTTTCTTTTTTTGAGCCACTCCTTTATTTTCAACTTGCAGAGCAGGCAAACATCTGCTTTTGGTTTCTATGGAAAATGGATTCCTGCAGCTGTGGTTAGACATTCTTGTTCCACCAACCTTTTATGGTGTTGTAGTACAGTGATTTAGGTGAGAAAGAACAAGGTATTCTTCCATGATGGATCTGGTATGGTAATAAGAAACTGGGATCTAAAGGGACCCAGGGAATTGAAAGACTGGAAGGTACACCAGGAGTAATATAGTGTGTTTTGTACAAATTATATGCTGTCCTACTGACTTTTTTCCATCAGAGCTCTTGTAGATCAACAGGAAGAATCTTCTACTGCATGAGACAAGTAGGAACCGTCCTACAAACTACTTTAATTGCTTCAGGATGTGTTGGAGGATGTTAAATAAACTTGAAATCTTGACAGCTGAAAGGTTTTCTTTTCATTCTTCTGAGCTAATTTCCTCAAGTAGAAATAGCTTTGAAGTAAATGCATCAATATGCCCAACATAAAATGAGAAGCTGGAATGTAGTGAACTTTCAGTCCATAAGTGACAAAGTTTACTTTCAGTCAGAGCTCCAACTCCATAACAAGCTTGATATTCCACTTTTGATAAAACATAAACTGGAAATTGTCTTCTGATTTTCATCCTTTTTTTGGAGCACAAGCAAAAATAGATCTTGCAAGCTAAATAACTTATAAACAAAATTTGCTTCCTGAGGAGCTAGATATTCTTATGTAGCTTCAACACAGTCTTGAAATTCATATGACAATCATCCTTTTGGTTTCTGAAACACAGAAAGCCATGCAGACTATGGCCATCTACAGGCATCTAAAGGAACAGAGGATTGCTTGGAAGCAGGAGGCTATTTAGAATTTTCTAAATTCATTAAGAGTAAGTCAGGTGCTTTTCTGGAAATTACTATAAACTATGGACAAAACGCAATTACTTAAAGATGCTAGAGAATATTTAGAGATACGCGAGAGTGATCAAGGGCAGATAGTGCAGGGGAATTGAGACTTGGAAGAAGGGAGTGACATTGGATGAGTTTCCACTCTATAGAGCTTTTATCCTAAAGTGAGTCCCATTCTGCACTGTAAGGACTGGTTAAAACTCTAACAGAAAACCCTCAATTTTTCTGACTTAAAAAACCAGAGCACAGAATATCAGACAATTAGAGTCACTGGGAAGTCAGAAGGTAATGGAGTGCAGGGGGAGGGGAGGTAAGCCCCAAAAGGAGAGAAACTGAGAGGGGGAGCCCCAAATTCAATTTATAAATTCCAGCTAAGTACAGTCAACCTAATCACCTACTAAAACAAAAACAATACTTGGCCTTTCCAGGGCCTACATGTCTTTATGAGGAGTAGGGTGAAGTGTTGGGGCTGCAGCCCTGGCTGGATCGACTGCGGACCATGAGGTAAGTGTAGATTCTGGAGGGAATCTGCTTCAGCTGGAGCCTATACTGCCAGGCAGCAGCATTGTGAGCTAGAATGAAGCAGAAACCAGAAAGCAGCCCCAAGATGGTCATGGGTGAACTAAGACTGAACTGAGATGTTTCAAGAAAAAGGCCTTAAGACATTTTTCTCTCAAGAAAATTATAAAGATTATTCCATGGCTCCAAGAACTATGTATTTTATGTAACAGACATATAGGAGAAAATTTGAATGCCTCGGGCAAGTACTGTGAAAAACGAGCTTGCAGTTAGTTCAGCAGGTCAAGCAAAGGAAAAAGTTAAAACCACATTTGAAATGGTTCTTCTTTCAAAACCAAGAGTTCTCTATTCTCATTTCTCACAGAGAGAACAGAGAAATTATGTAGGCATGTTGGTTATGTATGTAAAAATTACTGCAAATTCCAAAGTTGTTGGAATAAATAAAAATGACTGCAGTACTTGAATATGAAAAACATGTGAATGAAGAAGTTACTGAATTCCTAAAGTGTTTGCAGAATTCTGCTAAGAATTGTGCACGAAATTTTAATATGCTTTCTGATAATGCTGGCCTCTTCACAGAGCAAATTTTAAGAGCTTGTATTGAAAAAGTAAAAAAAAATTCAGAATATCTTCCCAGAAGTTTCCAGCATAATAGGAATCTTCCCATTTAAGATTCAGTGCTGCTGCCTGGCAGTATAGGCTCCGGCTGAAGCAGATGCCGTCCAGAATCTACACTTAACTCATGGTCCGCAGTCGATCCAGCCAGGGCTGCAGCCCCAACACTTCACCCTACTCCTCATAAAGACATGCAGGCCCTGGAAAGGCCAAGTATTGTTTTTGTTTTAGTAGGTGAAACAAAATGGGAAGAAATGGTATTAAAATTAGATAAAATTCTTCTTGCATTGAGCAACATAAAATACTGAAAACGGTATTTCCCTCAATGCCTGCAAAGTTGCAACTCTGAAAGATAATATATCTACCTTGAAACACCAGAACAAACAGCTGCAGCTATGCATGATTAATTTAGTAAAATCCAAATCCAGAGAAGCTTGTTTTAAGATAGCCCCCTTAGATACCTCTAGCTAGTCATTCTTTTTTTTTATTTTTTTATTTTTTTTAATTTTTTTTATTAATCAAAAAAAAAGAAAAGAAATTAACACAACATTTAGAAATCATTCCATTCTACAAATGCACTCAGTAATTCTTAGTATCATCACATAGATGTATGATCATCATTTCTTAGTATATTTGAATCGATTTAGGAAAAGAACTAGCAAAACAGCAGAAAAAGATATAGAATGTTAATATAGAGAAGAGAATTAAAATAATAATACTAATAAATATATATATATATAAAAAGGAAAAAGAAAAAAAAACAAAAACAAAAGATACAAACAAACAAACAAACAAAAAACTATATTTCAGGTGCAGCTTCATTCAGTGTTCCAACATAGTTACATTACACTTAGGTATTATTGTGCTGTCCATTTTTGAGTTTTTGTATCTAGTCCTGTTGCACAGTCTGTATCCCATCAGCTCCAATTACCCATTATCTTACCCTGTTTCTAACTCCTGCTGGTCTCTGTTACCAATGATATATTCCAAGCTGATTCTCGAATGTCGGTTCACATCAGTGGGACCATACAGTATTTGTCCTTTAGTTTTTGGCTAGACTCACTCAGCATAATGTTCTCTAGGTCCATCCATGTTATTACATGCTTCATAAGTTTAGTCTGTCTTAAAGCTGCATAATATTCCATCGTAGGTATACGCCACAGTTTGTTTAGCCACTCGTCTGTTGATGGACATTTTGGCTGTTTCCGTCTCTTTGCAATTGTAGATAATGCTGCTATAAACACTGGTGTGCAAATGTCCGTCTGTGTCTTTGCCCTTAAGTCCTTTGAGTAGATACCTAGCAGTGGTATTGCTGGGTCGTAATCCATTCTGCCAGTCTATGTCTTTTGATTGGGAAATTCAGTCCATTAACTTTTAGTGTTATTACTTTTGGATAATATTTTCCTCTACCATTTTGGCTTTTGTATTATATATATCATATCTGATTTTCCCACTTTCTACACTTTACTCCATACCTCTCTCTTCTGTCTTTTCGTATCTGACTCTAGTGCTCCCTTTAGTATTTCTTGCAGAGCTGGTCTCTTGGTCACAAATTCTCTCAGTGACTTTTTGTCTATAAATGTTTTAATTTCTCCTTCATTTTTGAAGGACAATTTTGCTGGATATAGAAGTCTTGGTTGGCAGTTTTTCTCTTTTAGTAATTTAAATATATCATCCCAGTGTCTTCTAGCTTCCATGGTTTCTGCTGAGAAATCTACACATAGTCTTATTGGGTTTCCCTTGTATGTGACAGATTGTTTTTCTCTTGCTGCTTTCAAGATCCTCTCTTTCTCTTTGACCTCTGACATTCTAACTAGTAAGTGTCTTGGAGAACGCCTATTTGGGTCTATTCTCTTTGGGGTGCGCTGCACTTCTTGGATCTGTAAATTTAGGTCTTTCATAAGAGTTGGGAAATTTTCAGTGATAATTTCTTCCATTAGTTTTTCTCCTCCTTTTCCTTTCTCTTCTCCTTCTGGGACACCCACAACACGTATATTTGTGCGCTTCATATTGTCATTCAGTTCCCTGATCCCCTGCTCAAGTTTTTCCATTCTTTTCCTTATAGTTTCTGTTTCTTTTTGGAATTCAGATGTTCCATCCTCCAGTTCACTAATTGTAGCTTCTGTCTCTTTAGATCTACCATTGTAGGTATCCATTGTTTTTTCCATTTTTTCTTCTTTGTCCTTCACTCCCATAAGTTCTGTGATTTGTTTTTTCAGATTTTCTATTTCTTCTTTTTGTTCAGCCCATGTCTTCTTCATGTCCTCCCTCAATTTATTGATTTGGTTTTTGAAGAGTTTTTCCATTTCTGTTCGTATATTCAGCATTAGTTGTCTCAGCTCCTGTATCTCATTTGAACTATTGGTTTGTTCCTTTGACTGGGCCATATCTTCAATTTTCCGAGTGTCATCCATTATTTTCTGCTGGTGTCTGGGCATTTGATCAGATTTCCCTGGGTGTGGGACCCGGCTGGTTGAAAGGTTTTTCTGTGAAATCTCTGGGCTCTGTTTTTCTTTTCCTGCCCAGTAGGTGGCGCTCGTCTGTCTGCGGGTCCCACCAGTAAAAGATGCTGTGGCTCCTTTAACTTGCCAATCCGAATCTCGCAGTCGGCCCGGGAAACCGCGCGTGGAGGGGGGGTCGCCGGCCGCCGCGGCTTGGGGGAGTGCTGGTCCAAATTGCCCAGCTGGCCCGAGACGCCAAGCATGGCAGGAGGGCCCCGCTATCCAATGTTCCCAGTCAGACCGGGGAGCCACGTGCGTGGAGGGGACCCCAGTCGCCAGCCGCCCCGGCCGGGAAAACGCACGCTCCTCGGGTATCTCACCGCAGCGGATTCTCCCTGCCCGTTCAGCCGTTCCAGAATGGGGTACGCTGTCTTTTTGGTCTCTGTCGTGGCTCCGGGAGCTGTTTCGTATTGTTTCTGTTTCTTTAGTTGCTGTTCTGGAGGTGGAACTAAGACCCGCGCGTCTTACTAAGCCGCCATCTTCTCCGGAAGTCTTCCTCATCTAAATTTTTATAGTGAATCTATATCACTTCTGGCCTGCATGCGGGGCTGGGCCTGGCCCCAACTGCCCCACGCCGCCCCAGCCCGCAGAGCACGAGGGTCCAGGGCTAGCTCATCCTGGTCAATCCGGGCGCCACCTGCTCGCCTGCGCACTCAGTCATTCTTTACCTTATTAAATAATCATAGACGAGGCTATGAGGAACCAGTAAGAAAGCTATAGATTTTCAAACATTCAAACTTTGCTCTGATTTCTAAACAATTTTTTTCTCAGGTGGAATTGCAGTATATTTATCAAGATGATTAAAGAAATTTAATTAGAATCAGTACAAGAATCTCACACATCATCACATATCTTCAAAGTTAATATAGCATAAAGCAAACTAACAAGTAATACTACTCTTTCAATTTTCTTTTTTCAAATTACTTTGCTAAAAACTATTAATCAGCTCTAAATAGTATGTTTTCTCTGACCTTTCTATCACACAGATCCTTTTCCTTAATCCATTTTATAGCAGATCATAAAACAGAACTAATCTAGCAAATGGAATTTTTTAAAATATGTATCTTATAACCATTTGGGCTACTTTCACCCAAGACCATGACAGAAATCCTTTTTAGTTTCAAAGTAGGAGAAGTCATAGCTATCAATTGTGAGAAGAAAAAAAATGAAATTTTGAGACCATGTATTTATATATTTTTCTTTTGGTTTTCTCCACAGCACATAGTAGGCATTCAAATGACTTGTTGAATTAATGTTTTGATTCAATCTTATGTCACATCCTTAACAACAGTTATCTAAATAAAAAGGTTTTAAGAAAATATTTTCTAACTGAAAGATTCTTAACAGTCAGCTCTTAAAACAGTCACATCTGTTCCCAAGTTGTAGCTGTTATTTCTAAATTCTGAGATACTAAGCTTTTTATATATAACCTAGTCATTTCATGAAACTTTGGGTATTTGTGTGATACCTGAGAAACAGAGCTAGAATTCTGTTGCTATGAAAGTCAGCATTACCCATAAAGCAACTTTTAAAACTACTGAAAAAAGTAATCAGACATAAATTAGATATATGAATGAAGCTGACCTGGGTAGAACTCAGGTAAATCAGACTAAAGGGTAAAGGATTATTACTCTATTTTAAAACTTCAACTTCTGTATAAGACCAAAGAAGTGATGTTTAATTCAGTGCAAAATTTATATTTTTGGTATCACACTGTCTAATTTAACTTGCATGGTCATCTTATTCAAACACCGTAATTACAGGGAGCCATGAATAGGGAGTGAAATCTTGTTTGTATGGTTTGCTGTAATGCCCCAATACATCCCAGAGTAATCAGGGCAGAAGATTAAAAAGTATTTACACTATGCGATGATATTGAGAATTACTGATTATATATGTAGAACAGAATGATACGTTAATGTTTTTGTTTGTTTGTTCTTAATTTTTTTAATTAATAAATAAAAAGAAAAGAAAAGAAAAGAAAAAAAGTATTTGCAGAGTCCCTTTGGGAGACTGGGGGAAAAGGTGGAAATATTAAGTTTCCCCACCTGGGGAAGACCTGATATTCTCACAAGCATTGGGGACTGCCAATTTGATAGGACAAGCCCTCAACCTTGGAGATTGTCCTGATGAAACTTATTCCTGCAAAAGAGAAGCTAAGCCTATTTATGATTATGCGTAAGAGTCACCCCAGAAAACCTCTTTTGTTGCTCAGATGCGGCACCTCTCTCTAAGCCAATTCCACAAATGAACTTACTGCCCTTCTCTTTACATAGGACATGACTCCCAGGACTGTAAATCTTCCTAGAAAAGTGGGACATGACTCCTGGGAATCAGCCTGACCCTGGCATAATGGGAATGAAAAAGTCCCCTTGACCAAAAAACGGAAGACAAATGAAACAAAATAAAGTTTCAGTGGCTGAGAGATTGAAAGAGTCAAAAGGTCTTTCTGGAGGTTACTCATATGTAATATATAGATATCCCTTTTCAGCTTTTGGTGTATTAGAGTAACTAGAGGAAAATATCTGAAACTATTGCACTGTAATCCAATAGCCTTGATTCTTTTTTTTTTTCTTTTTAATATTTATTGACAGATTTTCACACACAAGCAGTCCATACATAGTATACAATCAGCGGCTCACGGTATCATCAAATTCATATATTCATCACCATGATCATTTTCAGAACGTTTGCATCACTTCAAAAAAATAAATAACTCATACTTCCCATACCCCTTACCCCCTTCTCACTGACCAGGGGTATTTCAATCTACTCAATTTATTTTACCCCTTATACCTCCTATTATTTATTTATTTTTATCCAAATTTTTTTACTCATCTGTCTATACCCTACATAAAAGGAGCATCACACACAAGGTTTTCACAATCACACAGTCACATTGTAAAATCTATATGGTTATCAATCATATTTAAGAATCAAGGCTACTGAAACACAGCTCAACAGTTTCAAGTACTTCCCTCAGTTGCTCCAATACACCATAAGATTAAAAAGGGTATCTATATAATGCATAAGAATAACCTCCAGGATAACCTCTTGACTCTGTTTTGATTCTCTCAGCCACTGAAACTTTATTTTGTCTCATTTCTCTCTTCCCCCTTTTGGTCAAGAAGGCTTTCTTAATCCCATGATGCTAGGTCCCAGCTTTGCAAATACTTCTTTTCTCACTATCCAAATTACTCTGGAATATATCAGGGCATCACACTAACCTAGACAAACCAACGAGATCTTATGCCCTATTCAAGACTCCGTGTACTTATGGTGTTCAACTAAGCTGACCATGCAAGTTAAATTAGGTAATGCACCACCCGAAATATAAATTTTATACCAAATAAACATCTCTCTCTTTGGTCTCACACAGAAGTTGAAGTTTTAAAGTATGGACAAAATCATCCTTTACCCAGTCTTCTGACCTACCCCAGTCCTATCCAGATCAGCTTCATTCATATCTTTAGTCAAAGTCTGATCACTTTTTCAACTTTTTAAATAATTTTTTTTAAAAAAAATCCTATATGGGGTACTGCTGATTTTCATATCTTCAGAGCTCTAACTCTGAGTTTCAGGTGTCATGTAAGTACCCGAAGCTCTAGAAAGGACCTGGTTATATATACACACAGCTCAGTATCTCAGAATTTACAAATAGCAGTTAACTCCTGAATATATGTGACTGCTGTAAAAGCTTACAATCTGAGACTCTTCACAATAAGCCCCAACCTGATAACCCATGCTCCCGACTTCAACTCACGGAGTTTGTATGTTATAGTTTGTATGAGTGAGGCATGATAATATTTGTCTTTTTGTTTCTGACATTTCATTCAGCACGCAGTCCTTAAGATTCAGTCACGTAGTTGCATGCCTCACAACTTCATGCCTTCTTGGGCCGCTCAGTAATCCATTGTGCATATATACCACATTCCCCTTTCCTTTCCTCAGCCTCCTGTGGAACCACCACACTGCCTTCCAAGGGGCTGCACCTCTCAGTTTCCCACCAACAATGAATAATGACATCTCTTTCTTTGCATTTTCTCTAAAACTTGTTTTGCTCTGTCATTTTTGTACAGTTTTATTCACATATCATACAATCCAGCCTAAGTAAATAGACATACCTTGCCACAATAATCTATATATGAAGACATTTCTTTTTCTTCCACAAAAAATCCATATCCCTCCCCCATCTTCCCCCCAACCCCCACCTGTTGACATTTAGTTTTGGCATGATGCCCTTGTTACATTCAGTGGAAGCATATTACAATGTTACTGTTGACTATAAAACCTAGTTTGCATTGATTGTGCTTTTTCCTGTATACCATTCCATTTTCAACACCTTGCAACGTTGAGATTCATTTGTTCTCCCTCATGCAAAAACGTTTTTATATTTGTATATTTAATCACCATCATTGTCCACTCTAGTCATTCCTAAGTTATGCCATATCAGTCTTTATCCTCTGTCTTTCCTTCTAGTTTCATACGTGCCCCCCAGCCCTTCTCCTTCAATCATAATTCACATTCAGCTTCATTCAGCGTACTTACATTATTGTGCTACAATCAGGTTGTATTGTTCAATAGCCTTTGTTCTTGAAAATGATTGAATAACTGTAGAGCTTTTAAGGTGTGAACATGTGAGTGTGAAAACCTTACGACTGATACTCCCTTTATCCAGTATATGGACAGATGAGTAAGAAAATAAAAGACAAAAAGATAAATAAGCAATAGTGGGATATGGACATTGTTGGATATTTTGGATGTTCTTTTTTACTTTTATTTTTATTTTCATTCTTTATTGTTTTTGGTGTAATGAAAATGTTAAAAAAAATCTGTAACGATAAATTCACAGCTTTATAATGATACTGTGAGTCACTGATGTACACTTTACATTATTATATCTCATTTTAGAATAAGCATTGAGAGAAAAAGAATAGGAGAATAGTGTAAATATTGGAAAAGAAAATAAAGAATTTGGGAAATTTTCCCCTTAAAAAAAGCTCAATCACACCCACATGCATACACAAAAATCTGGTGGTATATACTTAAAAAGAGCTTGTAATGAAAGAACATGAGTGGTTAATAATAGTGTACACTTAAATGGGACAGTATTTAGACAGTACTGTTGGTAATCATTAATGAAGATGTGCTAACATTAATTTTTCTTAAAAGCACTCCTTTTTCCCCAATCATTTACATACATACTTACTGTCAGCATCAAACTTTTGCTGCTAACATGCACAATTCCAAGGAAGAAAAAATTTTAATGCTATCATAGGAAGGATATAAGTTATAATATTTATAACCACATGCAAAATCTAAGTTATGGCAGATCCTAATGCTGATGCCCAATACTGGTTCACCAGTGTTGGAAAATTCTTGAGTTTTCACACTCTGACAGGCAAAATAAATTGTGTATTGCCTTCAAATAGAAGCATTGTTCTCATTATCTTATATTTCAAGTCTAAAAAACTTCAAACTTAAAGTAACTTAAAAATCCAATGCATATCTTATCTTTCATCCCTCCATATTCTTGAGAAATAGATGTCCACTAATCTTGTTTATGATAAAACATGAGCCCTGGGTGTGGAGGCAGGAAAGAAAACATAGCTACAAAATTTATGATCTTATCCTAGAGACATTTGAGATAGGAGGAGACAATGTACTTGAACCTTAAATTTTTCCAATGAGAAAATTAAGGCCCAAAGAGGATTAAGTGACTTACCTAAATTCTTTTACTGCAGATTAGCAAAGTCAGACCCCATTTTTCCTAACTTTTCATCTAATGTCTTTCCATTGTACTGTTCCATCATGTAGAGAGCTTTGAAGACATAACATTTCCTCTTCATAATGCACACTATTTGACCAATAGATTAAATGGCTTAAGAATAACTGAATACTAAACAAGCTGTGGTATATACACACGATGGAACATTATGCAGCTGTAAAACAGAATAAAGTTATGAACTGTGTAACATGGATGGACCTTAAGGACATTATGCTGAGTTAGATTACCCAGAAACAAAAGGGCTAATACTGTACCGTCTCACTGATATGAACTAACATTAATGAATGAACTTGGATAATTTCAGCTAAGAACAGAGGTCATCAGAAGATAGAAATAGGGTAGATATTGGGTAATTGGAACTGAAGGGATACAAATTGTGCAACGGGACTGATTTTAAAAATTCGGAAAAGGATAGCACAATACTACCTAACTGTAATACAATATGTTAGAACACTGAATGAAGCTGAATGTGAGAATGATAGAGGGAGGAAGCCTTGGGGCACAAATGAAATCAGAAGGAAAGATAGACAATAAAGGCTGAGATGGTATGATCTAGGAATGCCTAGAGTGTGTAATGATAGTGACTAAACGTGCGAATTTTTAAATGTTTTGCATGAGGAAGAATAAAGGAATATCAATAATGCAGGGTGTTGAAAACATATGGTAATATTTTAAAACTTTAACTTATGTGTGAGACTTTAGCAAAAAATGTTTATTTGTACAAAATTTACATTTTGACTACTGCATTTCCTAATATGACTTATGTGGACAGCTTAATTGAACACCATAAGTACATGGAACCTTGAGTAGGACATGAGATTTTGTAGGTTTGTCCAGAGTGATGCCTCGATAAATCCCAGAAGGATTTGAACAGTGAATAAAAAAGTATTTGTAAAGTCCCCATGAGGTAATAGTGAGAAGGGAGGAAAATTCACCTTCCCCAAGTGGAGAATTCTTGATATTGTCACAAGCAGTGGGGACAACCAAAGCAATAGGCTGAGCCCCCAATCTTGGGGTTTGTTCATGTGAAACTTAGCCTTGCAAAGGATAGGCTAAGCCTACTTAAAATTAGGCCTAAGAGTCACCCCCAAGAGAACCTCTTTTGTTACTCAGATGTGGCCTCTCTCTCTCAGCCAACACGGCAAGCAAACTCAGTGCTCTCCCCGCCTCTACATGGGACATGACTCCCAGGGGTGTAGACTCCTGGCAACGTGGGACAGAAATCCTAGAATGAGCTGAGACTCAGCACCAAGGGATTGAGAAAACTTTCTCAACTGAGAGAGGGAAGAGCAAAATGAGACAAAATTAAGTGTCAATGGCTGGGAAATTCCAAACAGAGTTAAGAGGTTATCCTGGAGGTTATTCTTACGCATTAAGTAGATATCACCTTGTTATTCAAGATGTAGAGGAGAGGCTGGAGGGAACTGCCTGAAAATGTAGAGCTGTGTTCCAGTAGCCGTGTTTCTTGAAGATGATTGTATAGTGATATAGCTTCGTAATGTGACTGTGTGATTGTAAAAACCTTGTGTCTGATGCTTCTTTTACCTACCTTGTGAACAGATGAGTAAAACATATGGATTAAAAATAAATAAATAAAACTGGGGAACAAATGTTAAAATTAATTTAGTAGATTGAAATGCTAGTGATCAATGAAAGGGAGGGGTAAGAGGTATGGTATGTATGAAATTTTCCTGTTTTCTTTTTATTTCTTTTTCTGAATTGATGCCATTGTTCTAAGAAATGATCATGGTGATGAATATACAACTATGTGATGAAAGAAAAAAAAGAATGTTCATATTGTATGTTTATTGGTTTTATTAATAAAAATTTAAAAAAAAGAATAACTGAATAGCTGCTACAAGAGATAATGTGTTCTTGTTGAAGCATAGTTAATTCTCTGATAATAGCTCCGGTGAATTATCCATTGCAAAGTCATCATCTCTCATTTTTTTCATCTTTGAGACTACAAAACCCACATTCATTCCTCTATACTTTACTGCTTTCTGTAGAACTTTTTACTATTAGAGTACTTATCTCAAAATGACATATTATTGTCATCTAAATGCAAATATGTGTTTATTAATAGATAGTGTTTCCTTGAGGACAGAACTAAGTAATTCTTTTTTGTATTCCTTAGTGAGTGACGCATAGTTTATAATTGGTATATATTTGTCAAATTGGATTTTTTTAAGGATAAATAGATTTTGTAAGTTTTATCAAAACTTTGAATTGTATTTTGAAATATCTATTTCATTGTTCTCTTTTAGTTCATAATAATTGATGTAATATGCATGTGTAGAGAAAAATTAAATTCTTTGCATGTCGATATAATATACTATTTGTCTTCACCAAACTAATCTCAGCCTTACTTATTTTAATTCTGAAAAGATGACAGATTTATTTTTTAATCAATATGATGGCATAATTAATCATATTATAATAGCTACCACCTGTTGAATGCTCTTTCTTTGGAAAACTCTTCACTCGAGAAACATTTGTATACATTATCTCCTATCCTCACCACAACCCTGTAAATATGAGTAATATTGTCCCCATTTTGCATAAAGAAACTGAGACTCAGAGAGGTCGAATAACTTGCTCAAGTAGACATAGCTAGTAAGTAGTGGATTAGAACAGATCTTTCCTGACTTGAAAGCTTTGGTTCTTTCTACTTCATCCAGTATTGGGTTGAAACATTGCCCAGTAAGTTACAAATATATAAAAATTTTGTGTCAAAGTACATTTTGCAGTTTTTGGTTAAACCACTTTCATAAATATTTTTGGCATTTCAGGGACTTAACAAAATAGGAGTTCATTTTGTTAGCCACATAAACTCTAAAATCGGAGATCAATAGTCAGTTCTCCTCCAAGCATTGATTCAGGTATTCAACCTTTTTACGTCTTGTGACCCTGCCAGATTAGTCATGTGGTTTCCAAGGTAGCCACAGAAGGAGAAATAATGTGGAGGATTTTACTTGGGAGATTTTTTTTTATGGTCTAGACCTGAAGTGACACATATTACCTCAACTTGCATTCTGTTCATTAAACTTCAGTTCTGTGGTCATAGGTAATTGCAAGGAAGGGCAGGTAATAGAATCTAGTTGGTGTCCAGGAAGAAGAAATGATGTTGACAACTAGCTAACTAGTCTCTGACACGGAATACTTAATATAGAAAGAAATACTGTATATCAGTAAGAAAAAGAGATCTTCCCCTGTCCCTGTAGAAAATTGGCAAAGGTACTACACAAAAGAATAAATAGAAATGACTAATAATCATGTGAAAAGACACTTCATTTAGAAAAAAATAAATCAAAGAACTGCAAATTAAAAACAGTGAAATATCAGTATTGATTTATCTGATTGGCCCATTCAAAGATAATGGCAAGTGCTAGCTAGAGTCTGGGAAAATAGGCACACTCATAAATTGTTGGATATGTAAATTGGTTCAACCTCTCTAGGGAGTTATTTGGGAATATATATCACTGTTTTAAATGTGCATATCCTTTGATCTACCAATTCTTCTAAAAGTTTATTCTAAGGAAATAAGTGGACAAGAACACAAAGAAGTGTAAATTTAGATGTCTGTTACAACTTTGTTAATAATACTAAAATATAGGAAACAAATTAAATGTCCTTCAGTTAAAGATTGATTAAGTCCCATGCAATAGAATTACTATGCAGCCATTAAAGAATACAAAGTGTGTGTGTGTGTGTGTGTGTGTGTGTGTGTATAAAGATTGAAAGAAGTCACATGGTTAAGTGAAAAAAATGGGTTACAAAGTAAAACCCTTTTATCTAAAATGCCTGTGCTTCCGTACATACATACATATAAATGAACATATTTTTTACATATAGATAAACAAGGCTGAAATTATATGAAGTGCTATCAATTATCTGGAGGGTGGGATTGTGGAAAGTTATCACTTCCTATGTTTGCCTTTTTATTATAATAAACAGGTTAATTTTTTTTAACTTTTTTATGAAATATAACATATACATAAAAACAATAAATTTCAAAGTACATTGTAACAAGCAGTTATAGAACAGATTTCAGAGTTTGGTATGGGTTATAGTTCCACAATTTTAGGTTTTTCCTCTAGCTGTTCCAAGACACTGGAGACTAAAAGAAATATCTATATAATGATTCAGCAGTCATACTCCTTTGTTGAATCCTATCTTCTCTAACTCCTCCTTCTCCTTTAATACTTCTCCAGATATTTAGGGGTATTTGAGCTCTGCCCATTCTAATTTTCTCAATATTAGCTGATTAATTTTTATTATTAAAAAATTGCTATCTTATAAAAATAAATCCCTTTAAATTTTCTTAAACCTTTTTTATGGTTCCCGTAAATAAACCAGTAAATAAAACATTTAATTAAGGTAAATCGATTGTTACAAATCTTAAGTTTTTAAGGTTTTTTAAATTTGGCACTTAAAAATCATCTCTCACAAAGATATATGTATTGTCCTTTAATACTTATCCTTAGGTGTGCTAATTTAAATTATTCTCAATAGTTTTTCTTAGCCTGGTAAACAGGTAGAAATGACAACAGAAACTAGTTATTAAAAAAAAACGACAGCAATCATAGACTTGCCTCAAAAAGTTCAGTTATATAGTTAGACCACTGTTGCTAGTCCCAAAAATTATCCTTTCTGAAAATTCACTTCAAATACACTCAGAGATTGAACTAATTCCCCATCTTTTCTTGGAGAATTATTTCATGGTAACGTTGCATTTAATGTATCATTCTAATAAATGTGTTACATCAGTTAAATGTCAGGTATTTACCTAGAGCATCTCTTAAATATCAGGTATTTGCCTAGAGCTGTGCTGCCCCTCTTGTTCCAACTGGAGAGTCAGTAGTGAGAAATATGAAAAATTTTAATGCTTCATGAGATATGGAAGATAATGTTGTGCAGTTCTCCTAGTTGGGTGAGAGTGGTTTTGAATCTCAAAAACAAAAGCATAAAATTTTATATTTTGGGTAACACGTTACCTAATTTAACTTGTATGGTCAGTTTAGTTGAACACCATAAGTACATGGAATCTTGAATAGGGCATGAGATTTTGTTGGTTTGTCCAACTTAGTGTGATGCCCCAATATATCCCAAAGTGATTTGGGCAGTGAATAAAGAAATATTTACAAAGTGCCCTTGGGAGACTGGGGAGAAAGAAGGAAATATTCAACTTCCCCATTTAAAGAATTTCTTATATTCTCAAAAGCATTGGGGACAACCAAATCAATAAGTTGAGCCCTCAATTTTGGGATTCGCTCCTATGAAGCTTATTCCTGCAATGGATAGGCTAAACCTACTCAAAATTATGCATAATAGTCACCCCCAGAGAACTTCTTCCATTGCTCAGATGTGGCCTTTCTCTCTAAGCCAACTCAGCAGGTGAACTCACTACCCTCCCCTACTATGTGGGACATGATTCCCAGGAGTGTAAATCTCCCTGGCAACATGGGACAGAACTCCCCAGGTGAGCCAGGACCTGGTATCATGAGATTGAGAAGGTGTTCTTGACCAAAAGGGGGACGAGAGAAACGAAACAAAATAAAGTTTCAGTGGCTGAGAGATTTCAAACAGAGTCAAGAGGTTATCCTGGAGGTTATTCTTTTGCATTGTTTAGATATCCCTTTTTAGTTTGTGGTGTATTGGAGTGGCTGGAGGAAAGTACCTGAAACTGCTGAGCTGTGTTCCAATAGCCTTGATTCTTGAAGATGATTGTGTAACTGTGTAGCTTTTACAGTGTCACTGTGTGTTTGTGATTGTGTCTGATGCTCCTTTTATCGAGAGTATGGACAGATGATTAAAAAAATGTGGATAAAAAGAAATGAATGATGGGGATAAGGGGTAAAGTAAATGCAGTAGATTGAAACACTAGTGGGCTGTAAGAGGGAGGGGTAAGAGGTATGGGACGTATGAATTTTTCTTTTTATTTTTTTTCCTGGAGTGATGCAAATGTTTTAAAAAATGATCATGATGATAAATGCACAACTATGATGATATTGTGAGTCACTGTTTGAACACCATGTATGGGCTGTATGTGTGTGAAGAATTTTAAAAAACAAAACATAAAAGCAAATGCATACTCTCTTTTGATGAGCATCCCAATTATAAAGTTGTTAGGTTGCCTGTGTTAGATTGTGGTTCTATTACTTGCTAGCCCCATGTTCTTCAGCAAGTTACTTAACTCTGTGTGCCTCAGTCTCCTCATCTGTAAAATGAGAAAAATAACAGAAGTTACCTCACAGGATTGTTGTGACCATTAAAGGAGATCATTGTAGCACAGTAGAGGTAGATAGTAAACCGTCCATAAAGTCAATTATTCTTCCTTTGCTGTATTTTCTCACTTCGTAATTTTTTTTAACTTTGTGGGGTTTGCTTCTGCATTAGGTTCAGAGCATAATTCGTTCCCAGACCAGCATGGGTATGCGTCACAGAGATCGTTCTACTACTGGGAACACACTCAAGTCTGGCCTGTGTTCAGCCTTAACAACCTACTTTTTTGGAGCTGATCTCAAGGGGAAGCTGACAATCAAAAACTTCCTAGAATTTCAGCGTAAACTCCAGCATGATGTTCTGAAACTAGAAGTAAGTATTTCTTGCACATAGAGCCATAGGGTAGGAGAGACTGTTTCTATAGGCATTATTTCAGTTTATCTCCAACTATGGAAACTGATTGATTTGAACCTTATCTGTGATCTGTAATCTGACAGCGGGTAGGAAATAACATGTTCTGTGAAAATGTCATGAAGTAAGGTGATTCTAGAACTGAAAGCCAAAAAAGTCTAAATTGAAAATCTTAGTTCTCTTTGAATATTCAGCCTGGGGAGGAAGAAATTGAAATGTCAGAGCTCCTCTCAACCTGAGCATGTTTCTGCAGTTTTATGTATGTGGTATGGAAAGTGCCTGGAAGTGGAGGTTCGGGGGTTCATAGGTCATTTCTGTGAAATTTTACAAAGGCAGTAGCAGCTGGAAACACAAAATGTCAGAACAAATGAATGAATAAAGAAATAAGGTCCGTCAGAGTTGCAAAGCTATCTTATCTTACCATGTTTGGAGATGTGTAAGTTTTCTTTTCCACTTAAAGTTCATACTGTCAATCTATTCAGTCCTTGGGCACAATTCTCTAAAAACATAACAGTTTTCTATATATGTATCTATTGAATTAGATGTATTTTGGGTTAACTGGCCACTGAGTCTGTTCTATTCAAAACATTTATCCAGCACCTTATGTGCACTTTGATATAGAGACAGATTATGGAGTCTCTAATTTCATGAATTTAAAAAAAAATACATCCCCTACTTTAATATCACTTGAAATTTCAAAACATTAACTACTGTGACAAAATGCACAAGAAAATATTAGAGGAGCAGTGGTTTATTTTCAAACTATATATTGAAACTTCTGTATTCCCTGTCTTTCTCCAAAATTCTGCTGTACTACTCCCACCTCTTCTGCCCACCTAACCCAGCTAAGACAGTTTGAAATGCCACAACTAAATTCCAGTCATTGATAAGAATACTATTTAATATTTATATGCTAGGAGAGGAACAGAAGTATAGATAATACTAAAAAATCAGATCAGACTTTGAAGTATGCTTTTGTACTTGTTTTTGGACTTGATGTAATTAATATTCAGAGAATTTACCTCAAAAAACAAAGTACTGAATCTCTGTAATTAATCTCCACAATTAATCCAAACTCCTTGAATAGGCCTCTAACTCCCATAATAAGTAGCATTTTATATACAGTAAAAGTTCAGTAAATGCTTAATAAATTGAAAAGTGTTACTGTTTCCCTATTCCAACTCCAGCAAGTACTGTTGGATAGATAGCTCTCTCTTTCTAGTAGAGCACAAAGCTAAGCATCAGGGAAGTTGCTTACAGAAAGGTGGTTAAGAGTTTGGATTTCAAAGGTTTTCTCTACCACATATTAAATAATATGAAATAGTGATACATCAACCTAGCAGATCACCTAGAAAGATTTTAAACAACAACTAAGCAAAAGAGATTATCTGGGCAACTATCAGTTAACAAAAAAATTGGCCTTAAGTTAATCATAACATCTCAGTTTCTAAATATTCTAGTTAGCGGAAGTTTTGCTTTTGTCTAGTTGTCCATAGAAGGCTTTATCTTCACCATACCCATGGTACTCTGGTTCTTGTCACTCACCTTACCACAGTAAACTGTTGTAGGTAATAAGAGTTCAAGATAAAACCTCACAGAATGGAATCCAAAATTAAGACTTAGAGTTCTAGAGTTTTATTTGGAAATGCTTTTGTTACTATTTTCACTCAATAAAAAGCAGATACTTCTCAGGCACTGAACGTCACTTTGTTCACTGCTTTGTGTTCGCTAATTTGAATTGTTTGTTTTTTATATTTAAAATACACTAGAGATACTACAAAAGAATAGAAAATTGTGTAGCTCTTACCTTTGTGAAGTTTGCATTCTTAAAGGACTATTCAGATATACTCCAAGAAGAAGGAAGTAGATATCATCCAACAATTTTTGTGTAGGAATTTGCAGTAGTATTCAAGACAGATACATTGAATACAAGCTTGCATACCTGGAATGGTCCTGTCTGGAAACACTGTAACATAATTTGGGAATGTAAATTATTTTATTATATAATTACAATTCAACACAGAGTATAGAGTCATAAATTATAGTTAAAGAATGAAGCACAAGATAGGGTGTACTTTTATAAACTTTGAACAATACAGGATCATCCAGAGGACTGAGCAGGTGACAGCCTAACACTGATTAATGGAAAAACAAGAGGGAGTCTTGAGAGACAGAGGCATTTGTCTTCTATCCTGAGATATTATACAGCTGAAAGTCTGCTAAGCATATTTAATATATTGTCAATGAGATAGAAAAATATAATGCAGGTTAGAGATTTCATGCATGTGTGCCTGCATATAACCTATACCCAAATACAAAAGAAAAAAGATGTAAAAGGCATTTCTGTGTAAGATACTTATTCTAGAAAGCCTTCCTGGTTTTTTTTTTTTAATTTTTATTGAGAAATCTTCATGTGCAATACAGTCCATACATGATGTACAATCAGTGGCTTACAATATCATCACATATTTGGGTATTCATCACCATGATCATATTTTAGAACATATTCCAGAAAAAACTCACACATCCCATACCCCTTACCCCTCCCTTTCATTGACCAGTAGTATTTCAGTTTACCCATTTTTTTTGCTCCTTATCCCCCCCCATCATTTATTTGTTTTTATCCATATCTTTAAACTTATCCATCCATACCCTGGATAAAAGGAGCATCAGACTCAAGGTTTTCACAATCACACAGTCACATTGCAAAAGGTGTATCATTATACAATCATCTTCAAGAATCAAGACTACTGGAACACAGTTCAACAGTTTCAGGTACTTCCCTCTTGCCACCAATACACCATAAACTAAAAAGGAAAACTGTATAATGCGTAAGAATAACTTCCCAGATAACTTTCCACTCTGTTGGAAATCTCTCAGCCATTGAAACTTTATTTTGTCTCATTTCTCTCTTCCTCCTTTTGGTCAAGAAGGCTCTCTCATTGCCACGATGCCAGGTCTCGGCTCAGCCCAAGAATCCTGTACCATGTTGCCAGGGAGATTTACACCCCTGGGAGTCATGTACCACATAGAGGGAAGGGCAGTAAGTTCACCTGCTAAGTTGGCTTAGAGAGAAAGGCCACATGTGAGCAACAAAAAAGGTTCTCCAGGGGTGACTCTTAGACATAATTTTAAGTAGGCTTAGCCTATCCTTTGCAAGAATAAGTTTCATATGGGCAAATCCAGGATCAAGGGCTCAGCCTATTGAATTGATTGTTCCCACTACTTGCAAGAGTATCAGGAATTCCCTGGATGGGGAAGTTTAATATTTCTTCCTTTCTCCCCAGTCCCCCAAGGCGACTTTACAAGTACTTTTTTATTCTCTGCCAGAGAATAAAAATTTCTCTGGGAAGTATAGAGCCCTCCTGTTTTTGATAGTGACTTAGGATCATCTATAGGCTTTGGGCCAAGATGTGCCAAGAGTATTTCTGTGAGCCAGTCAAAAACTGAACTATTTGGAGATAGATAACTCTTCGTGTAGACTCCTTTATGAAAGAACCCAGTTTAACATGTAAAAAGTATTATGTAAATTAAATTTTTATTAACCCTGAATCTGGTCTTCCCCAGAGAATGACCAGGTCCAGTGAATAAGGGCCTTCTTATTGATAACTCTTATTTTTTAAGTTTCATCAATCAGTTCTGTGTATTCACAGCCAGATTTGTAGTTCTTTGAGGAAGTGTGGATAGTGGAAAGAACATAGCTTTGGTGCTGATGAGGCCTTGGTTAAAATTTTTGTTTCACCACTTACTGACTTTGTGACATAAGATGAGTTATTTAGCCTCTTGGAGCTTGGTTCCTCATTTGTAAAATAGGGTGATGATTAATTGACATATTATATGCCTAACACCTCAGAATATTACTCCTTTAATAAGTGTTTGTTTTAGTTTCCTGGGTTGCTTAAAGCATATACTATGAATCAGGTTGCCTTTAAACAATGGAAATGTATTAGCTTACACTTTTGAGACTGAGAAAAATGTCCACTTCGAGGTGATGCTTTCTTTCGGAAGACTGGCTGCTGACAATCTTTGACTCCTCTGCCACATGGCAAGGCACATGGTAGCATCTGTTGGTCTCTCCCTTCTCTTTGGGTTTCATTGCTTTTAGCTTCATCCCTCTATGGCTTTCTCTCTTTCTCTGAATTTCATTCTCTTATAAAGGACTCCAGAATGAGGATTAAAACCCACCCTGGGCCATGCTTTCACAGAAATAACTTCATCAAAAGGTCCTACTTACAATAGGTTTATACTCGCAGGAATGGGTTAGCTTTAAGAATATGACTTTCTGGGGTACATACAATTCCAAACCACAGTGTTTTTTACATCTCCTCTCATATGCCCACTCACCTGGTATGGTGATAGGCACACAGTAGGCAACAAAACGGGTCATCTCAGATGAATTATTGAAATGCCTTACTTTCATTTTGAAATAGTTTTCTGATAAAATATTGTGAAAGTGGCAGCAACTTTTCTTTGTATAAAACTCTTTTAATTTCACTTTTCAAAGTTAAGTAATTTCTCCCCTCACTGAGCATGAAATATAATCTCATCATCACGGCCAGGATTGAAAATGATTAATATTATCATAATAACTTTCCTATGAGTTTTATATTCCATCATTCTTTCTATCTCTCTCTTATTAGTTTTATTTCATTACTTAGTTATCTGTTTTAAAATTTCAGATCAAGGAGATTTATTGTTCCATTTAGGTGTTTCTATCTTTCTTCTCATCACAATAGCTTTGAAAGTAAATTGAATGCTATTTAGCTGTCAGGTTTAATTTCTAGAGAGTGCAGAGAAGAGGGAGAAATCCTACTATGCGCCAGGCACTTTACCTTTATTAAGTGCTGCCTTTATTTTCATTCTTGCCAATTCTGTAGGGTTTGGCAGAATTATACCCATATTAGAGCTGTAGAAACTGAAATCCAAAGAGATAAAAGTCACTTGCTCCAAGTCACAGAGCTATCAAATATCAGAGCCAGGATTCCAACTCAGGTCTGCTACATATTGCCTTTCAGACTGACTTATTTCTACTAAGTTATTATTTGTAGTCTGAGATGAAGTTTCTGTGCCTGCTTTATTTGGGACTCCAAAGAAAAATAGAATTTTCTGAATTTAGGGAAAGGAAAATATCAAACACCTTGAATATGTTGTCTTCCTTTCTCAGAACCACCTTTTCCCAGTCCCTTTACCACTTAAGTTGAGGTTTATAACTGTGCAAAGAAATACCTAGACTAGCAATTTAATTTCTTCTCTTGAAAAATCACTAGCTAGTTAGATTAAAAAAAATAATAATGCCCCCCCAAATCACTAGCTAGTTAGATTTAAAAAAATAATAATGCCCCTAATTGTGGTCAGATTTTTTTTATTCTACCTTTTCTCTCTATTTGGGAACTCAAAAAAAAAACCATGGATTTGAAGGAATGACTTAAGAATGGTTTTAAAACTCTCTTTTGAGATTATTAAAAATTCCATCTAAGGCTACCAATAATTACTGAGCTGAGTTCCTTGGAGACAGGTGCCAAGTCTAATTCCAGTTACATATTCATTGATTTCTTGACGGCAAGTAGGATGTCAGTCAAAAATGAAAGGTGATAGAGAATCTTTGGAAGATTATGGTTAATTTTAATTTGGGGGAGAAGAAAAAAAAGACCTGTTATTATAGCAAAGAAAAGTAAAACTACTTTATGCAAGAAGGAAGAATCCAACTCCAAAATATACAACAAGGAAATTGAAACAGTATCATCTAATAGAATTCTAATCCATAGCATGATCCTCTTTATACGTTTTGGGGTTGACATTCTTATTGCATATCACATTTTAAGAAGGTATCAGTATCAGTTATCTGCAGGCAAGTAACATGTGGTTCAACGAATAACGAATGAGTCTTTATATTCCCAAGTAAAAAATATTATAGTTAACAAAATTAATTCAGTCAGGTCGAAAGATACAAGGAAGACATAAAGAGCCATGCTACTTATTCTCATCTGTTAATAAGAGAAAAGCAAAAAAGTAAGACATTTAAGCTTATAATAGTGTTAATTAAAGTTAAATATTAAACAACTTTGAATAGAATTATAACTATAACTAGATTAAAAATTACTAGGGAGATTCTAGAATCACCTACGCTGTAAATATTAAAGCTGGCAACTTTGTACCCCTCTGTAATGGATTGAATTGTGTACCCTAGTTTGGACATGTTCTTCATCTTAGTCTGTATTCTGGTACGTATGAACCCATTGTAAATAAAATCTTGGCAAGGTGTTATTTCAGTTAAAGTGAGACTCAACTGAATCACACTGGGCTTTAATCCAGATTACTTGGAGTTGTTTATAAAGATTGTAAATCAAACAGAGAGAAGCCACAGGAGCAGCCAGAAGTTAGAAGTCAACAGAACCAGTAGGAAAAAGGAGAAGACATTGCCATGTTATTGCCACATGACAGAAAATCCAGAAGCCCCAAAGATTACTGGCCAGCCAAAGGTACGGACCCCAGGAGGAAACAGGCCTTCTAGCTTCTGAAACCTTGAGGCAGTAAATTCTTGTTGTTAAGTCAGCCCATTGTATGACATTTGTTTGAGCAGCTAGTAAACTAAAATACCTGCTGTCATGGTTTGAACTTATATGTACCCTAGAAAAACATGTTTTAAAATTTAACCCATGCCTGTGAGGGTGAACCTATGTAAGTAATACCTTTTGAAGAATTTACTTCAAGAAAGGGGTGTTTGGCCCAGCCCAATCAGGATGAGTCTTAATCTTTTTACTGGAGTCCTTTATAAGTGAAATAAAAACAGATATCAAAACGAGAAAGCCACAGGAATTAAAAAGCTAATATCAGCAAAACCCAGTAAAGAAGGAAGAAACCAGAAGAGACTACCTTGTGCCAGAGGAGCCAAAGATTACCAGCAGTCAGCCCCAGAATGCCATAGTCTTCAGAGAGAAAGCATAGCCTTAATAATGTCTTGATTTGGACTTTCTTTTAGCCTCAAAATCATAAGCTTAAGTCCCATTGTTTAATCCATTTCATGGCATTTGCTTAAGCAGCCTAGGAAACTAAAAAATCTAATAAATAAAAGTAGTAGCCAACATTTCTTGTGAGCTTACCATGTGCCAGGCACTATTCTCAGTGCTTTATGTCCATTATTTTATTTAATCTTCACAACTCTATGAGGTTGATATAATAAATATTCACATTTAACAAATGAGAAACTGAGGGACAAAGAAGTTAAATAACTAGCCCAAAGTCTCAGTCATAACAGATGAGCAAATGGTGGAGCTGAGATTTTATTCCAGGCAGTCTCACTCTAAAGTCTACTCATAATTACTAACTTAACTTACACTAGCTTTCCAGGAGCTGTGCTAAGTACTTGTAATACAAAAATTAATGAAACATTTTCCCTGCTCCCAAGGAGCTTATAAAAATGAAATGCATGAACCAGAAATTCTTGCTGTAAGTCTATACTAGAGATATGTATATGGTGGCATGACAGTATACAGGAAAAATGTAATCATCAGGCTGATGTTGGAGGGCAAGGGACTGTTCAGGGAAATTTTCCCAAAGGAGGCAACATTTCAGTCAACTCTTAACTCTGAAATTCATTCTGTCTAGAGAATAAGGTGGTTAATATTCATTTGATCTTTGTTCTGGTGGTAGAAGAGATAAGAAGTGGCCAGGGAACACTGAGAGACACTGGGACTAGAGCCAGGAGAGGGGTGACAGAGAAAGTGACCTTTCTTATTGGGTTTATCCCAAACCACCCTTAAATTGACATGGCTTTTAAAGTTTTTTTGTTGGTAACATAACCCAAAGGTGGGTCTACAGAGATCATTAGGAAACAGGAACAGCAGGGGGAGATAAGAGAAAACAAAATTTCTCTGTGTTTCTCTAAGACCTGTTAGGCATATTGGCAGATCACATTTAGACTCTGAAGGCTTATAATCAGGGAGGTTAGGCTAAATAATATCTGGGATATCATCGAGGTTCCATGTAAATAGGGTTTTTCATTTTTATCCCCTCTTATATCCATCTTTAGCTGCAGATGCCTTTTAGAGTTACAGTCTTGGGAATTTATGGAAGTTTTTACAAAAAGAATTAGGGCTAATCACGACTCTGCTAATGGTAGACAGAAACTTTTTATTTTCTTATTTCCCTTCTTTTAACTAATTTGGTTTCAAGTCTATTAGATACCATTTTTTTTCTTTCTTAGAGGAAAAGGAGATGTTTAAAAATTAGCTTTAGCTTCTTAGCTTGCCATACAGCCTTAGAGGAGTCTAGACAGTGTCTTATGAACAGAGCCAGCTTGCAGTAATTTGTGAATAAATAATACATTGCAGCCTTGAATCAAACTCTGAACAAATACCATTTTAGAGTCTCAGTTATTACCCTCTGAATTCAGTTAACAGCACAAAATAATTATTTTTCAAGACTTTTTCATTTCTCATTATTTTTCTTGCTAGTAAATACCTTTCTCTTCCCACCCAACCTCTCCATAGTTGCTTTGTATCAATCTAACAATATTAGCAGTAATGATTTTTTTATTGATGCTACTTGGACTAATGAAATATGAACTACTGCAATCATTTCTTTAAAAAAAGCTTCCTCAAAAAAGTAGTACTAAAAAGTCTCTTTGGGTTACCCCTTTTCTTTACCAGTGTTTCCTTGAGATCTGGTAGCCAATTTTACTTCACAGAAAAATATGCAAAAATAAAAAATTAAACTACTAGTCATTTATCCCATAAAAATTATTGAATGTTTCTAAAGACAATGTGCCAGGCATTGTCTTTAATGTTAAAAAAATTAGTAAGCCCTTGTACAGACATTAGGGATATCCAAATCAAAAGGGTAAGCCCTTGATCTTGAGGCTTGCTCTTGTGAAGCTTATGTATGTAGCAGAGAAGCTTAGCCTACCTAGAGGTATGGCTAAGAGTTACTTCTGGAGGACCTCTTTTGTTGCTTAGATGTGGCCTCTCTCTAAGCCCAACTCTGCAAGTGAAGTCATTACCCTCCCCACTACATGGTAAGTGACATCTGGGGGTGAAAGTCTCCCTGGTGCTGTAGAAGGTGACTCCCAGGGATGAGCCTGGCCCTGACACCATGGGATCAACAATGCCATCCTGACCAAAAGGGGGGAAACAAGTGTGACAAATAAGGTATCAGTGGCTGAGAGAGTTCAAATAGAGTTGAGAGGCTACTCTGGAGGTCACTCTTATGCATGCTTAGACATTGCTACCTGTCATAGCTTGCCAACCCCCAACCAAAACTATTCCTGCCAATCCTAAAGAACACCAGGGGTGTTATATAAGATCCTACAAAGGTTCCATGCATTAGGGTAACATTACAGAAACCTACAACATCCTGATGGTTCCCCGAACCAGATAAGTCCTGAAATGCAGAGGGGCCAGCCCTTCTGGTACATCAACTAATTCCATCTTCCCCCGCCATCCCATATTATTGACAGCCCCTTCCAACTTGAAAAAGTTAGAATGACCATAGCCCAAATACTCCTTAAAAGTGGGAGAAAGATCAAAGGTGATGGTAGAGTTAATACAGAGAAGGTAGGGTTCAACAAATGAGTATGATTGCTGAATCATTATATTGATATTTCTTTTAGTCTCCAGTATCTTAGAGTAGCTAGAAGTAAAAATCTAAAATCGTGGAATTGTAACCCATACCAAACTATGAAATCTGTTCTACAGCTAATTGTTGCAGTGTGCTTTGAAATTTATTGATTTTTGAATATATTATTTTTCACAAAAAAGAAAAAAGTCACTTGTGATGATAAATACACAGTTAAATGATGATATTGTGAACCATTAAAAATAATAATAATTTAAAAATTAGTAAACCCTTCTTCCTGAAATTGACGTATAATCAGGCTGAGAAATTAGACAACTATTACAGTATAGGAAGAAAAGTACAATGATAGAGGTATGCACAGATTGCTCTGGTAATAACAAAATACATGGGAGGGGCAATCAAACCTGGGATGGGAGAGACTTTCTGAGGGAGATAGGAAGGAGAAAGTCAAGGAAGAATTTCCAAAGGCATTGTGTTAGCAGATGCTAGAGTCTTGAAACAGAAGAAGGAGATATCTGTGCAAAATGGAAACAAAAATGCATTCTAGGGAAAGAGAGCAGCAAGTGCAAAGAAGAGAAGAAAAAAAGAACAATGGTGCTTCCTGGGAAACAAAAACAGTTTGGAATGACTGAAGCATAAGGTTCTAGTAGAAGGCAGTAACCATGTCATGAAGTGCTTTGAATGCCATAGGGGAGAACTTGGACACTTTATCCTAAAAAGGATCCAATGAAAGTTTTAAAGAAGGAAGTGGTATGATCAGATTTACATTTTTAGAAAGACCACTTTAGCAGCACTGTATAGTATAGATTAGCAAAGAGGAAAAGCCTAGAAGATAGTTAATAAAGTTGTCAAAGTAGAAAATAATGGGGAAAGCTTAGGAAATGGAAGAGAAAGAAAGGAGAAAGTTTGAAAGGCTTAAACAGGATTTAGCAATTGGTGAAAAAAAAAAAAAAAGTTCCAGGTAATGCTCTTCACTGAGATAGAGAACACTGGAAGAGAAATAGTAGGATTGCAGTAAAAAATGTTGACTTCCCTTTGGACATCTTGGTAGCTTTGTCCAAAAGAAACTGGATATATGGAATTCAAGACTGGTGATATAGTTGAAGATATGCATATGGGGCTTTCAGCACTTAGGGGTCTGTTGATGTAGTGTGAAGTGATGAGCTCACTCAAAGAAAGTGTGCGTTTATAGGAAGAAGAAAAGAAAGCCAGGGACAGATTAGAGTAAGAGGATCCCATCAAGGAGTCTTGAGAGGGATGACCCTGAGAGGCTCCACCAGATCACCCTCATATCCAAGTAGAGAAGAGTCTAACACAAGAACAAGGAAACTAGGTGGGCCATGGTGGCTCAACAGGCAGAGTTCTTGCCTGCCATGCCAGAGACCCAGGTTCGATTCCCTGTGCCTGCCCATGCAAAAAAAAAAAAAAAAGAGTAAGGGAACCGAGGGTATTCGTGGGGTTAAGTTTTGGAGAGACAGCTATTTAAAAAGAGGTCCTTCTATTCACCTTTTGTGATGAAGAAGATTCCTCTTAATTTCTAGGATTCTTTTTTTTTTTTTTCAGGGAGTGGGTTTGATCCGTTTTATGCTATGCTCCATGATTTATTGCTGCCACCAGTGGCAGAAGTATTGGGCATGTTAAACATCATTTTACAGCCAAAACAATGTGTTGTGTTTTAGTTTCCATGCTTGTAATCTGTTCCTTCAGTTTGAGGAAAATGTCTTTTAAGATCACTTTGAAATTTGGTATGTATTATTTCTTGTAGTTTTTTCTGTGATATTTTGTAATCAACCTAGGAAATTTCCTCTATAACATAATAGTGTGTTAAAACATAACAGATTTACTTTTTTACTCCAGATTTAAGGTATTTTACTCACAGTATGGCACTATCTAAAAACACTTGAATAATGCATCACTTATTGACAGTCCTCTCTCTGGATATCTGAAATGTGATTTTTTTTTTTTTTGCCTAATTTTGAACCTTTTAGGAGAAACTAGTTGCTGTTTGGTTATCCTCACATGATTTCCAATTATTCACTTAGGTTTAAACTCTTATCCATTTGATTCTAACCAACGAAATGAGAAACTCTGCTGTTCATCAGGAATTCCCTTATCAGCTTAAATTTAATTAGATTTTGCAGAGAACTTCTAGCAGTTCTCATTAAGTAAATGTGTATTAAATTGAATCATTGACTGAGGCTGGTTTTAAAATTTGGATCTACCGTTAGGCTGGGAGTCCTCCTCCAGATTGTTCCAGTGCTCAGGAAATTCTGTACCTCTTTGTTTACAGATCTTATGTTATTCTGGCTTCAAGAGCCCTTGAGTGATTTTGCTTTCCTCCACCAGGAAAGGTTAACTAAAATTCGCCTTGTATCATATCTCCACAGCTTGTCTTAAAGATTATTATGAAATATTCTGTACTAACTATGGATTTGAATTGTTTTATATAGTTCATTTTTAATATATATCTTTATGCTCTGACAGGGTTATGATAGCTGGGGAAACAGTCTCTCAATTTTCTCTCTTCTAAGTACGTGTAACCTCACATGTTATAAGTGTGGTTTTGCATTCAGTTTTTGCCACAAGAGAATAAATTGTTGGGCTGGTTGGGCTGGTGAGTGTACCAAGTCCATTTATTTGAACCTGCCCTGCAATCATTAATTCACCAAAGCTAATCAGATTTACGTATACATTCTCAACTGTGCCCAGGAGCCTACTCTGTCTGGTAAAACATATTATCAAACTTGCATAATAGGGTATAATGGGGCCTTCCAGTCCTCTTTAAACTTGCTTTACAGGGGTCATCCAGAAAAGCTCACCTTCCCACTGAGGTTTTTCTGTCATCATCAGGACCATCTGTCAGAGGGTCTTATAGAGCAGATCCTCTGAGCAGAGTAAAATTATGTGATTTTAGTAAATGAATACCGGTGGGCCATAATTAGTTTATGTCAAACCCTAATTACTAGATAGCCTCAAATAGTTGAAATACCTACCTCTCTTTGCCAGTGTTAGCTGGTGCGTTTTTCCTCATTTTGTATTACACAGCTGCATGATTTTAACATGTTCAATTGGTTGGTTCTGATCTAAGCATAATGATTAACTTCCTCTCCACCACCAAACTTAATACAGTGCTATAATTTTGGCCTCATGTTTATGTGGCAATCTTCTCTGATATTGCAAAGCCATGAATAACATGTATCCTCCTTCGGTCATTTGAGGCTCATTATTACCTCCCAGCTACGTGACAGCCAGAAGGATAAAGGTGGGTTTTTAAATTGTAGTAAAGATATGGAATTGAGAATGGCCAACTATTATTAATAACTTCTCTTTCTATGTGAAATATAGCTCCCCAAATAAAATACCCTTGAAAGTAGGGGATCTCTGCTGTGTTTGGGAGCTACAGGAAACTCTGGGAGCAACTTCTTTAAAGTTGCACTGCTCTGTTACATTGGCTATTCAAACTGATGTATTAACTGTTCTAAGTCCCCAGAAGGGAAGGCATCAAAAGCAATTTAAGGATTTATGGAAGTATAATTTCAAACATAACAAGAGCCTGCTAGCCCACAGCAACAGACAGACTTGCCAGACAGAAATAAGGAATTGGCTGAATTTCTTTCATTAAAAGCTTAGTGTAAGTAGTGTGAAAGCCACATAACCACAGGCTTTGCAAGTAGTTATAGTCACATTCAGATAAATGTTTATGTAACAGGAAAAGACCTGGTTAGGCACTGGTAGCTTCAGTTGTTCCCCATTCCTGCAATCATTGTCAGTGTCATCATCTCATCTGACCCACCTCCACCACCATTCCAGCCTAAGTTACAGTTATCTTTTGCCCTGGACTACTTCAGACTTCTAACTAATCTCGCTAGACCACTTCTGCCTTCCCCATTATTCTTAGAATAAAGACTTTAATCCATACCAGAGGCTCTGAATCATTTAGCCCCTACTTCCTTCTCCAGATTCATCTCATACCCTAATGGCTTGCCATTATGTTCTAGTACCTACCTCAGCACCTGGCACAAACCATGTGTTCAGGAAATAGTGCTGAATAAATAAATGATTCATCAGATATGGATGAAAGCCTGACAGATAGCCCTGTTTATGCTCACTGCCTCTCTCCCTCTGTGGCATCATTATAGAGACCCTTTGGATATCTGCCCAACTTCCAACAGTTTCCTCTTATCCAGGACTTTTCCCATGCTACCTCCCAAACATGGGTGTGGGCTCCTGTGAGCCATGTTTGTACATTGTGACTCAGTCCCATTTTCCCCTTTACCCCCTTCAACTAATTGGACCAGGAGTAGATTCCCAACCCAGGTTGGACCAGTTGCAATCTCTGCACAAGAAATTTGAAATTGGTCTTCTGGTAGTTGAACCTATATAACATGTGAACTCCAGAACTCCGAGATAACTATCTTCTGCCTTGTGTGTAGACCCAAGAAACATAGGAGAAGAAAGGCTAACGAAAAACAAGGACCGAAATACCTCTCCTATCTCTAGGCTGCCTTCATCTCCTCATGTTCCTAAATTCCTTTTTTGCTTAAATCAGCTTGAGTTGGTTTCTATTATGTGCAACCAAAAAGAAAGTGTACTACAGCTAGAGAAATGAAAAATGACCTCAAAACATGTCCAGACTATATGGAAGAAGACCCCGTGGTCACCGAACACAAAGTGAATATGAGCTCACTTCAGCTGATTTTCAGGTGCCTTATAGTCTATCCTAGTCAATTTAGATTATTCTGATTAACTGCCATGTTGAGGAACTTGTGTGCTAAAGCTTGAAACATTACCAAATAGCTATTTCAAAAACTAGGAAGGTACCACAAAATAGAAAAAAGATACTTTCAATGGCTCAAGTTGCTCTAAAGGCTAAAGAAGAAAACTAATGTTTAAGAAAATATATTATATATATTAGTCTGGTAACTTAAGAACAAAACAAAATGTCAGTGCTGAGGGATTTAACACATGCCTGATTTCATTGTTTCTATTTGGTATGCTACAAACTCTAAATGGCCAGCCAGGGACAGTTGAACCTATTGTTAACTTGGAATACAAAAGAAATCCTGCAAGTTCTCTTTCTGGCTATTTTTTACCACCCTTATCATAAATAGATTTGATGACCTTTCTCTGTTTTCCTGTTCTCACGGGGGAAAAATCTCTTTATATAGGAAGAATGATATTGAAGCAGACTTAACGTTAGATTACCTTTCAATCAACTATGCTTACTCACCATTTCATCCTACTTTCTCCATTGAAGCTTCAGTTCTGTGGGTTCTTATATCATGACGCATATGTTTCTAAGCCTCAGTCTCCCAATCTTTCTTGCATTTTTTTTTACAGTTTGTCAGCCAACTTAATCTGAAACCTAAATTCTATATATTAAGTTTGATTGTCTAACTCTCCATTTCCTGTTCCTTAAAAAATGGCAGTTTCCAATATAATGTTTAGTGTATTGAAAATATTAATCCTTCCATAGTACCTTATGAGCATAATTCATTGCCTGCTCAAAGGCTTTCTGAATGTTCACAAGAAAAATGAGTGATAAGACTAGGCCAGTCAAAGAAGGGGTTAGTGATTGCAAGATTTGAGGTCTGGAGAGAGAGAATATAATGTGTTACTAATTTTCACATAGTACCCCAAAACTGTAGTTTATTTGTTTTTAGTGTTTTCCAGGTAAGTTAGAAGTTTGAGAATATACAACTTAATACTTAGCTCAGCCCACAGGTAAAGGAGGATATATAACCTTAACTATTTTATTCTAGTATCTAGTTTTTCTCAAACTATTCAGCTTTTGTGGACCATAGAAAGTGTTGTCATGATGGATTCCTTGAACACAGCCTTTTTTCTACCTGAGCCACAACTGATTTTTTCGTATCTTTTATCTATGACCTTGTCCCTATAGAAAACTTCAAGCAACTATTTTAATGATGCTATCTCCTCCTACTAACAGTTGAATTTATAATTACTGCTTTTCTTTTTGTGTGTGTGTTTTTAGGAATATGTATACTTATGTACATACGTGATCTTAATGAAGTCAGCTTCTAATCCTGGACTTGATAAATGCTTCACAGTGTCTCAGAATTTTTATCATGGCTGTAATCATGCCTCTAAAGAGAGAGAGAGAGAAATTTAAAAATCCAACAGACTGTGTTGTGGTCTTGGCTTTTGCGAATTCACTCTTCAGATTTCAGGTTCCTCTTATGTAAATGGAGGCAATAGCTATTCTATCTCATTCAAAGGTTATTATGAGGCTCACGTGAGAGAATACAAAGCATTTTGTATCATTATCCTTCAACCTTTTTGTTATTTGTTGTCCATATTTGGTAATTGCAAATTTATAGTTTATTCTTACAGCTCGTATTTCCATAAATGTTTGTAGACATTTAGTTTCTATAGAAAAAGGGAGTGTATAATTCAACTTTCCATGACCTAAGTATAGTTCCACACTTATTCATCTCTTTTCCTTCTCTTTTCATAAACATGAAAAATGTTCATCTGAAGAATGAAAAAGAGAGGGTTAAGAGAATAACTGAGTTGTAATTTTTCTTTCCTTTCTCAATTTTTATTCTATTTTGACTTTGTAGAAGACAGAAAGTGTTTCTCTTAAAATGGACTTAACAGAAGCAAGTATAACCCCCAAATTATTATTATTTATGGCTAGTATTTATTGATATTAGTAATATCATTATTCATAGCAGCTAGCATTTATTGAGTTCTTAGTATGTGCCAGGCATTGTACTACCATTTTCCATTGAATCCAAAACACTGACATTGGTAAGATGCATCATTATTTTATATACCACTAAGAAAGTAAAAAAAAAAAATGCTGTCAAGTAAACCATGACAAAAATGCTTTCTTTCCTGGAAAATATGTAATTAATACCTATTAAAAGATATCCTTTAGGCTTAGATTTTTATTATATATAATTCTTGTTCATACATAAAAGGATAGTAAAGAAAGGCTAAATAAATTAGTTTAAGTAATTCTGAAGCTACTTCACATTCTGAGTCCAACTCTTCTGAATTGCTGTTTGATTCAGAATCATATGTCTGTGTTTTTCCATAAAATGTCCTCTGGGCCATTGAGAGCATTGGCCTTGCACCATTTCTTAAAACAATACTCCAGTTGTGTCTAGGATTTTTCCTCCAAGTCACTGACATCCATTTTGCAAGTTTTGACATGCTTACATAGGCAATGACAACAATGTCACAATTGCTACCTAGCCTATAGAAGTTGTAAAAAATATACCTGTTTTAGAGATCTTAAAATGCAAAAAAAGAATAAATAAGTACATCTTAGAGAAGTTAATTAGTTGATTGTTTCACAGGTATTATGCAATTTAACCCTCACAGTAATCCCAAGAGGCATGCACTGTTATCATGCCCACTTTATAGATGAGGAGACCAAGGCTCAGAGAGGTTAGACCAATGCCCAGGAGTATATAGTTGGTTAGTGATCAAGAAAAAAAACCGAGCTCAGGTCTATCTGACTGCAAATGCTATGTTCTTGCCACTATTCTATACTGGCTTCCTTTATAGTCTCAGAATAAGATACGGATGCAGGAAGAATATTCTGTCATTCCAGAGAGCCAGGAGGAGTATCTAGAGCAGATAAAAAGTATTTCCCAGAGCTGTAGAAAGAAATTCCAGGGAAGTTCCAGGACTTACTCCATCCACCAAAACAGCTATTAAACAGGTGGGAACTGTCTGAAACAACTATTCTGGGGCTCAAGAATCCAGAATAACACTATACATGATCCAAAGTAGAACAGGAGGAAGAGGCTGATAAACTATGGTAAAGAGCAGTAAGTTGCTCTCTCTAAGCAGCAAGCCACCTTGCGGTCCAGAATGTAAAGGGCTTGTACACAGGAGACTACAAATTATTGCTAAAACAAATTAAAGAAAACCTAAATAAATGTAAGGATATTCCATGTTCATGGATTGGAAAACGAAATATTGTTAAGATGTCAGTTCTACCCAAACTAATTTACAGATACAACATAATCCCAATCAAAATTCAACAGCCTGAAAGAAGATCCATATCTCACACCCTATACAAAAATTAACTCAAAATGGATCAAAGAAAAAGAAAAAAAATTAAAAAAAAAAAATAAAAAAATAAAAAAAAAATGGATCAAAGACCTAAACATTAGATCTAAGACCAAAAACATTTTAGAAGAAAATGCAGGGAAATATCTTATCAGTCTTACAATAGGAGGCGGTTTCCTAGAAACCTTACACCCAAAGCACGAGCATTGAAGAAAGAAAAAAAGAAATGGGAACTCCTCGAAATTAAACACTTTTGTGCATCAAAGATCTTCATCAAGAAAGTAAAAAGATAGCCTACACAATGGAAGACAATATTTGGAAATGATATATCAGATAAAGGTCTAGTACCCAAAATATATAAAGAGATTGTTCAATTCAACAACAAAAAGACAACTCAATTACAAAATGGGCAAAAGACATGAACAGACACTTCTCAAAAGAGCACATACAGATAGCCAAAAGGCACATGAAAAGATGCTTAACTTCCCTGGCTATTAGGGAAATGCAAATCAAAACCACAATGAGATATCATCTCACACCCACCAGAATGGCCATTATCAACAAAACAGAAAATGACAAGTGCTGGAGAGGATGTGGAGAAAGAGGCACCCTTATCCACTGTTGGTGGGAATGTCAAATGGTACAACTGCTGTGCAAGACAGTGTGGTGGTTCCTCAGGAAGCTAAGTATAGAATTGCCATATGATCCAGCAATACCATTGCTAGATATCTACTCAGAGAACATGAGGGCAAGAACACAAACGGACATTTGCATACCAGTGTTTACAGCAGCATTATTTACAATTGCTGTAAATTGTAAATAGAGATGGAAAAAAAAAAGATGGAAACAGCGTAAATGTCCATCAACAGACAAGTGGCTAAGCAAGCTGTGGTATATACATATGATGGAATATTATGCAGTTGTAAGATAGAATAAAGTCATGAAGAATGTAACAACGTGGATGGACCTTAAGGACATTATGCTGAGTGAGATTAGCCAGAAACAAAAGGACAAACACGGCATGGGCTCACTGATATGAGCTGACATTAGCGAATGAACTTGGAAAATTTCAGTTGGTAACAGAGACCATCAGGAGATAGAAATACAGTAGATATTGGGTAATTGGAGTTGAAGGGATACAGATTGTGCAACAGGACTGATTTTAAAAATTCAGAAATGGATAGCACAGTACTACCTAACTGGAATGCAATAATGTTAGAACATTGAATGAAGCTGAATGTGAGAATCATAGTGGAAGGAGGCCTGGGGGCACAAATGAATCAGAAGGAAAGATAGACAATAAAGGCTGAGATGGTATAACCTAGGAATGCCTAGAGTGTATAATGGTAGTGACTAAAATGTGCAAATTTAAAAATGTTTCTGCATGAGGAAGAACAAAGGAATGTCAATAATGCAGGGTGTTGAAAATAGATGGTAATTAATATTCTAAAACTTTGTGTGTGTGAGGTAAGCAAAAAATGTTTACTTGTTACAAAGTTTATATTTTGACTACTGCATTTCCTAATATAACTTATGTGAACACCTTAATCGAACACCATAGTACTTGGAACCTTGTGTAGGGCATGAGATTTTGTAAGTTTGTCCAGAGTGATGTCCAGATAAATCCCAGAGTGATTTGAACGGTGAATAGGGAAGTATTTGCAGAGTCCCCTTAGGGGAATGGTGAGAAAGGGGGTCAATTCAACTTCCTCAAGTGGAGTATTCTTGATACTCTTGCAGGCAGTGGGGACAGCCAAAGCAATAGACCGAGCCTCCAATCTTGGGGTTTGTTCATATGAAACTTAATCCTGCAAAGGATAGGCTGAGCCTTCTTAAAATTAGGCCTAGGAGTCACCCCCAAGAGAACCTCTTCTGTTACTCAGATGTGGCCTCTCTCTTTTGGCCGACACAGCATAGGCCTAAGAGTCACCCCCAAGAGAACCTCTTCTGTTACTCAGATGTAGCCTCTCTCTTTCGGCCAACACAGCAAGCAAACTCATGTTTGAGTCCCTCTCTATGTGGGACATGACTCCCAGGGGTGTAGACCTTCCTGGCAATGTGGGATAGAAAAATCCTATAATGAGCTGGAACTCAGCATCAAGGGACTGAGAAAATCGTCTTGACCAAAAGGGGAAAGAGCGAAATGAGACAAAATAAAGTGTCAGTGGCTGAGAGATTCTAAACAGAGTCTAAAGGTCATCCTGGAGGTTATTCTTACGCATTAAATAGATATCCCCTTGTTAGTCAAGATGTAATGGAGAGGCTGTAGGGAACTGCCTGAAAATGTGGAGCTGTGCTCTGGTAGCCATGTTTCTTGAAAATAATTGTATGATGATATGGCTGTCGCAGTGTGACTGTGTGGTTGTGAGAGCCTTGTGTCTGATGCTCCTTTGGTCTACCTTATCGATGGACAAGTAAAACATATGGATTAAAAATAAATAAATAATGGGGGAAGAAATGTTGAAATAAATTTACTAGACTGAAATGCTGGTGATCGGTGGAGGGGAGGGGTAAGGGGTATGGTATGTATGAAGCAGATTTCATCAGTAATAAACCAAAATTATTTCCTGAGCACATGCTATGTTCCCAGCTCTGTATATGGCCGTAAAAAACACAAGGCATAGGCTCCACCTTCAAGAAGTATGTAATGTTGTGAAACAGATGTAGGCACTTTAAAAAAATAGAGGACAATGTAAGGCACACTCTTCTGTTAGGTCTAGACCTTACCTAAGATAAGCACTCAGAAGACTGAGGAAAGTTGAGTGCGTTTTGGAATAATCTGTAGATTCATGACAAGAAATTAAGTTCAAGGAAGAACAGGATTTGTACAGGTAGATAAAAAGGAAAACATCTCAGGCAGGGAAAATACATAAAGAAAAACCCACATACTTAGGAGAAACTCTGTCTTCCACTGTAACCGTGGTTATACCAAGTTCTGTCACAGCTGATGAAAGCCTTCTTTGGGACACAGAATTGATTGGATTTCCCTTGCTGTAGAAAGACTTTTGTGTTTATATTTTATTGCTATGAGAAAAGTATTGGGTATATGATCAACAGAGCCTGGGGGAGTTTATGTTGCATATTTTAGTGAGTTGATGGCTAATTTGCATCTTGCTCGGGAGTCCACTAATAAAAATGCATGCCCTCTTTGCCTCTGTTAGGCAAGTTTTGATATTCTGATAATTTGCCAATGATTACTGACTCAGAGAATTTTCTCCCATTGTCAATAATAGTGACAGATGAAGAAATAGGTTTTGTTTTGGTTTAGTTTTTTTATGGAAGCATATGGCAGATGGAAGCATATGGCAGATGGAACTTCTGACAGCACAGTCATGAGTGAAGTGTTGCTTGAGGGATAACTATGCTTTGTTGTTTTAAGCTGCTGAGATCTTCCGGTTGCTTATTACCACAGCATAACCTGTCCTGTTCTAGCTAGTAGACCAGGGAAAGATACTTGTATTTCTGGCTCAGGTAATATGCCTATCCTTGATGTACTCCCTGTGACCAGAGAGGTAGTATGCTGTGGGTGACCGGTCTGAGTCAGTTTACCAACCCTTTGGCCAGATTTGAGACAATTGGCATGCCCTTCCCAGAACTGCATTGAGTAGAAGACAGACAGTTCCCAAAGGAAATGATGGTGACAGGCAAATACCTACCAAAGTTAGAAGCCCTGCATACTCTTAGTTAGTACTGAACGTCTTTCCCTAATCAGAGATTGTAATTATATATTTGTATTTGGGATTATTTGATTAATATCTGCCTCACCATGAGAATATCAGCTCCAGGAGGGCAGGGATACAATTATATGCCTAGCACAGAATAAGAAATATTTGCCTGTCTTTATAGTATTGCTTTTAAAAATATTTGACTTGGTTTTTAACTTCTTGACTTTTGTTTTTTTATTGTCACTCACTATAAGAAAGCAATCATCTATGAATACACCAAGTGCAAATTCAATTATGTATCTTAATCATAATCATTTCTTTTCAACAACTTTTCATATTGGCTGCTGCCTGCCACAATTTGCCACACCTTTAGGTAAAATCAGCTCATCAACTTTAGTATAGGAGTGATTAGGTGCCAACTAATAATAAACGAGTTAAATCTCCAGCTGTCTTTTGAATGGTGACATGTTCTAGCAATGCTATAACAAAAGAAGTTTGGAAATCTGTTGTATTTTCATCTAGACCGTAGACCCAAGAGAGCTCTCTACAGCAGTGATGAAGTCAGAGGAAAGCAAACTGATACTTAGGTGAGAGAAAGTAGCACTTTGCTTTTCTACTACTATTAGTCCTTGATTCTTATCTCCCTGAAATTGGAGCTTTTTATGCTTTTTTTCCAACAGACAGTTTTTTGTTTCCAAAACTCTTGTGATGCTCATATGAAAGTGTCCTTGAACTCTGAATAATGTTAGACCTCTTAAATGTCAGAGGAATATGTAGTGCAAGGCTAGAGTTTTTTCCATGTTGCTGTGACTTGGAAGAAAAAGGATATTGAAAGAAACTGAATATAAGATCAACTGCTTGCAGAAAGAGTTCTCTTAAAGGAAAGATAGCTTGAAATTCCACACTTCCATGTGGAAACATTAATTTCATAGATTGGTTGGAATTTTAAATTGCAGTTACTTTTGCCAAAGTTTAAGGCTTATTCATATTGATCAAGGTCTTAGGGAAAGATAACCACACAAATTTTGTGTAATTCACAATGTATGGAGAGCATATATAAGTGTTTGCTGCTACGAATGATGGAGTATGGATTGTTCTTTAATACCCTAGAGAGTTTTTCCAAATGAGGTTAATTAATAGTCCTTTTAGGCCTTCTTTTCTTTGGAACTGAATTATTTTTTTTCCTGTTGTATCTCTCCATAGCCGATAAAATACAGTTAAACAAAAAGAAAGTTAACTGGATTGAATTTACTTGAGATTATTCCCTCAATAAAGTTAATCTGATTGATTAAGTGACCCTTGTTTTAGCCTGAATTCCCAAACATTCAAACTGAAAAGTCAGTGGGCTGGAGAACTTTTTAAAACAAACTTAGTTGATGATTTGGAATTTTGTTCTGATGATTTCATCATCACCATTGATTGGTATTGAAGAATATATTTTATTTTATTTTTTAATTTTTATCATATACAACAAAATCTCCCATTTTAACTACTTTCAAGTTTATAATTCAGTGGTATTAATTACCTTCACAGTATTGTGCTATCATCACCATCATCTATTACCCAAACTTTTTCAACTCTCCAAACAGAGACTCTGTATCAATTAAGTAATAATTCCCCAGGCTATCCCTCTCACCCTACCCTGGTAATGTGTCATCTAATTTCTATTTCTATAAATTTACATATTCTAGGTATTTTATATGAGTAATCATAATATTTGTCCTTTTGTATCTAGCGTGTTTCATTCAACATGATATCTTCAAGTTTCATCCTTGTACCATGTGTTAGAACTTCGCTTTTTTTATAGCAAAAAAATGTTCCACTGTATGTTTATATCATACTTTGTTTATCCATTCATGGTGATGAATGCTTGGGTTGCTTCCACCTTTTGGCTGTTGTGAATAATACCTCTATGAACATGAGTGTACTGAGGAATATGTTTTAATATTTTGTTATGTTTACTTTTTTAATGAATAAAATATAGACCAATGTTTATTTAGCTTCTCCTCTTAAAAGGAAAGAGTTCATGTATATAAAATCATTGAAAGAAGTCACAATGAGAAAGATCCATACATTTGACTGTAAAATTTAAAACTTTTGTACATAAAACAGACTTAAACAAAATTAAAAGATAGGCAAACTGGGCAAAAATATTTTAAACATATTAACAAAGGGCAAATATCTTTAATCTTATAAGTCAAAGAGATAATTATCACCTCTGTATTTAAAAAAATAGGTATCAAGTACATGAACAAAACAATTCAGAGAGAAAGAAATATAAATGGCCTGTGTACATGTTAGGTTGACTAGAGAACAGCCTTACCTTATCATATAAATATTAATTAAAATGAGTTACCAATTTTACTCTATCAAAACAGTAGAGATTGTTTTTCTGTCATCATACTTTATTGTCAAGGGTATGGTGAAATAGATACTTTCATATACTATTGGGATTCTAAATTGATATGTCTTTCCAGAAATTAATCTGGGAATATAAATCTATTGTGGAGTGAAAATGAAAGAAGCCTAGTTAAATTTATCAAAATAGATGAATCTTAGAAATATAATGTTGGTTGATAAAGGAAAGTTGCAGAAGAATATATCCAGTATGGTAGCTGTTCTAGTTTGCTAGCTGCTGGAATGCAATATTCCATGGACGGAATGGCTTCTTAAAAGGGGAATTTAATAAGTTGCTAGTTTACAGTTCTAAGGCCGAGAAAATGTCCCAATTAAAGCAAGTCTATAGAAATGTCCAATCAGAAGCATCCAGAGAAAGATACCTTGGTTGAAGAAGGCCAATGATGTTCAGGGTTTCTCTCTCAAGTGGAAGGGCACATGACAATCACAGTCAGAGTTTCTCTCTCATCAGGAAAGGCACATGGTGAACGCGGTCAGGGTTCCTCTCTCATCTGGAAGGGCACATGGCAAACACAGCATCATCTGCTAGCTTATTCTCCTGACTTCCTGTTTCATGAAGCTTCCCAGGAGGCATTTTCCTTCTTCATCCCCAAAGGTCGCTGGCTGGTGGACTCTGCTTCTTGTGGCTATGTCATTCTGCTCTGCTCTCTCTGAATTTCTCATTCTCCAAAATGTTTCCTCTTTTATAGGACTTCAGAAACTAATCAAGACCCACCCAAATGGGTGGAGACATGCCTCTACCTATTCCAGCTTAACAACCACTCTTGATTAAATCACATCTCCAGGGAGATGATCTAATTACAGTTTCAATCTAATTACAGTTTCAAGCATACAATATTGAATAGGGATTAGAAGAAATGGAGGCATTTACAAAATGGGATTAGGATAAAACATGGCTTTTCTAGGGTACATACATCATTTCAAACCAGCACAATAGCATTTTATAAAGTTCAAAAGCAAGCAAAAGTAAATAATACGTTGTTTAGAAAGACAAAGCAAAGCAATAGAAAAAGAAATCCCGATGGTGGTTACCTCTTAGGGAAAGCAGGGAGGTGAATTAGGCTAATGTTTCCTTTCTCAGGTTAAGTGGTAGCTTCATGATGTTTGTTTCATTATTATGCTTCATTATGTGTTATGTATATTACATACAATGTTATATATATTGCATATATTTATATGTATAAAAATTTCATAATAAAAACTTTTGAAGAGATTGTTTAAGTATAGAAAAAGTTTATCATAGTATTTATTGTAGCCAATATAGAAACAACCTGTCCAATTCCACTTATTTATATCCTGCCTATTTATTTATATCTCAAGAAAGGATTAAGTAATTTTTAAAAAATGCATTCAGTGAAGCAAAGTACATTAAAACTTCTTGAGAAAAGTTGAGACAAAGGGAAAAAAAAAAAAAAAAGGAAGGAAGGAAGAGAAAGCCAGGAGTTAGGTTAGTATGAAAAAATATGTTATAAGGTCCCTTATTCTTGTTAGAGGTGGGCCACAAACTTGACTCTAAGCTCAAGTAACCAGCATAAAAAATGAAATATGATTCATGGCACCTTTAAAATTAAGAACAAATCAACTATTCTAATGTTGAGACCAGAGAAAAACTTCTCCACAAATTAACTGTGAGGACAGGTTTCTTAACTTCCCTCTGCCTATATCTCCCTGCCAATAGAATAGAATAATAACAATACCTGTTTCAGAGTGTTCTGAGGATTACATAAGATAAGTGCTTAGGGCAGCACCTGACAGGTAATAATCACTCAAATATGTTACTTACTAGCTGTGTGGCATAATGAATGGTATTCTCAAGAGTAGCCTTCCAGAAATTTGTATCATTGTAGTAGATATTATTAAGAGAGAAACATAGAGGTGAAATCCTTCCTTCAGTTAGGAAGTCCTCCCAATGATAGGACTGAAGTGGAAAATTAATTTTCTGGTTTCCTGTCTATGTTCATTCAGTACATATTTATTGAACACCTACTTTGTGCCAAGTTTTCTGTCTGGTATTATATGGCCAGGGCATGGGCCTTAAGTTGGTGCTCTGCTTTAGCCAACTCTAAGCAGTTTAATTCAGAAATCATTCTAATTTGTTGAATAATAAACAATATTTATTTCATTAACTTTTTCTTTTCTTCAAATGGGAAGGTAGTATTCTATAAGAAAATCCTGGGCAAAAGCAGTTTTGAAAAGAAGGATGAGAAATAATAATTGTGCTTAGTTAACACCCACTAAGAACAGAATAATCAATGGAGTTAGACTCTTAGCTTCCCAGGACATAATCTCATGGTGATCAAAATATTAATTATTACCATTTTTTAATACTATTGTGCACCAAACTCTGTGCTAATTTCTTTACAAATATTTTCCCATTTAATACTTACAACAACACTTTAAGGTTATGGATATTATCTCCATTTTCAGGTGAGGAAATTTTGAAGCCCTAAGGGTTAAACCGCTTGCTTAAAATATAACCAGTAAGTATGGATTCAGGCCAAAATTTGAACCCAGGCCTTGCTGATTCTAAAGCCCATATTCAAAACTTAATAAAACTGTGAAACCCTTTATTAAAGATCTATAGTATTTTCCTCTGACAATCCTCAGTCAAATATGCCCTGATTTTTTATTATCCTGTAATAATAATTCATGTATCTGGTCTTATCTTCCTATCTTTGACTGTCAGACTGGAAGGTGACCTTTCCTACTCTATAATGATTGGAACTCATGTCATTTAGTAAGTTGATTTGATCACCAGCCTGAACCTCCTTAGTTTGGTAATCTGTAATCCATGGTCCCATACTCCAGTGGATTATTTTGGTCCCTTGCTAAGGACAGTGAACCCTACTGTCTCCATTCCAAATTATGGACCTATTCCTCAGCACAAGCCAGTCAGCCAAAAGACAAATAGTGTTAACAATAAAGATGCCCCTTATATTTAAAGATCAAGAAAATTGCCTCCTGGCAGTTTGACCTAGGGCTTTATGATGTCTTCTGCCAATTGCAAAAAAATGGATTTCACATTCTGACTATGAAATTTATACGTCATACTCACTGGTGAGTTTGCAGTAGAGAACTTTGTCTAGAATCATTTTTCCTTTTGATAAGCTCAACAGATAGTTATTCTGAGACTCCTGATAGTTGCAGTACTGTCATGGCTAAGATCTAAAAACCAACAACTGTCGGACTGAAGATATCTCAACTCAGTGGCTTGATATTAGTATGCATTACTTGCATTGTACAGTTCAGGATCTAGAAAAAGCCTAGCAGGATAGTTATCATTCTGAAATATTTTTATTAGGGGAAAATTTACTCTGTTTGAAGGATAAAGTGTCCTGAAAGATAACTGTATGGAGGAGAATAGGGTTGAAGTTTACATTTGTTGGACTATATTAATTAACCTTGGAATCCTTTAATACACAGAACTCATTTGCAGATATAGATTTCTTTTTCCTTTTACTGTTTTTTTTTTCATCTTGTTTTTGGCCTTTGTTCATAATGCATATTTTCTTCTCTTCCTGGCTTCCCATCTTTTCCCTTAGATCATTTATCTAGATATGTGTAGCCCATCTGTCATTCCAAAAAGGCTATTCCTTCTCTCAACAAGGGGCAAGGATGGAAACTAGAGATGCAGTGTGGACAGGAGGCCAAGAAAAATCTTGCTGACAGATTTTTGGCTTTTCTTAGGCCTCTCTTTGCCTGCCTTAAAGCCCCCTGGGGAACAACAGAGAGACAACAGCTTGTATCCATTTGGCAGTCAGTGGCTGCAGAGAAAAGATGCTAAGCTGTTCAGCTCTCCTAGACACAGAAAAACATTGCAAATTGAGGTGGGGGCAGGGCAGTATGGTGAAATGCATACTCTGTGCCAAGGGATCAAATAGAATAAAATTCCTTAATTGTCATTAAAGTGGAACATATGAGACTTTACCAACATTTGGCTAAGTAAAATACAAGCAAACGATTGGAATTGCATCCAATTAGAAGCTTTCTACTTTGTGATAATTTTGTAATAATCTGTGTCTTTTCCTGAAGACTATCCCATGACCTTAGAGATCACATGCATGACTGAGGTACAGCTCTCTGGGAGTGCACCCACAGGATAGTACAGGCTTAAAATATACACTGTACCATAGAGCCACGTGATGTCTAGCTGTTGCCCTTGAAAATTTAACCTTAATGTAGGTCCTTGAGCAGCTACCCTGAAAGCTCCTGAGCCTTAGCATAGTAGGTCTCAGTTAATAAATGTTGAATGAATAGCACTTCAGTTCAAGTTAGCTTCCATTAGCAGATTGTTTGGAGGAGAAATGGCTCTCTCCTACTCCCTCTAGCCCTTTTTAAGAGTTCAGAAATAAGGTATCAGAAGAGCCTAAAAACCTAAAAGGAGACGTGCTACCCAAAATCAAATTACAGAGGAAGTAGTAAACTTTGAAGTTGGGCATATACTACATGGATGAACTGAATTTTTAAGTTTTAAGCTCTTTCAGGTTCCACTCACTTAGTAATAATGATAAAACCCATTGCCTAAGATAAGTCTGAAGTTTAAAAAAACAATAGTAAACAAGCTAACTTGGAGTAATTGAAATTGTTAATTGGGGATCTCCAGTAGGAATTTTCTTTAAAGTCTTTAAAACATAACAGAAGAGAGTCTTAATGCCCACTGGAGAACAGAGGAATGAAGGCCTTTCATAAGCATTGAGCAAGCTGCAGCTGCTGCCAAAGTTAACAAGCAAGAAACAGTTCAACCATGAATCCATCTGGTGGGATAATGCTTAAAACTCATCTAATTCAAACATACGGAATTTCCCCAGAACTGAGAAATTAACCAGATAAGGGTAGAATGTTACGCTCTGGGTTGTTAAAGCCCAGCCTGGAGAGGAGGGATCACAGATTTGTCTATCTTGGCTTGAAGAAGCCCATAGATAAACTGTGCATCTCCAACTTTTGCCCAGATACCACATTTCACTGAAAATCTGATTTAAACATTGTAGAATGTTTGCCCATTTGCCAAATTTTATCAGTCTTCCATTTTGTTTCAGAAAATCAGATTGAACCATAAATCAAGTTTAAACTGAATCTGGAAAACCTTTGGTACTGTCAAAATCAATCAGCTCTGTAGAAGTGTTGGCGTAACAAACATGAAATATTGAGTGGCTGAGTTGAAAAAGAGACCTCAATATTGATGATGTTGATTTCTTTGAAAATAGTTTTACTTCCCACTTAAATATGACTAAGACCATGGCTGTTTAAGTTTATACAAAAGTGCTGTCCTGTAGGCTACATATACCCTACTGCTTAGAAGGAAGAAACAGTGTGATGTCAAAAGATAGTCTTTGGACACAGTCCAGGACTGAGTTTGAATCCCAGCTCTGTTACATGCAGCTGCATATTACCTCAGTTTTTTCTTAGGTAAAATGGAGCTAATAATATCTACTCATAGACTTGTTATAGTAATTAAATAATAGAATATATGGTTGAAGTGTCTGGCCTATAAAACATGCTCAGTAGATGTTTGTTGATTATTAAGACATAATCAACAACATAAATCAAGTTCTTTATGTCTTGCTTGCTGATACAGTCTCACTGGTAAAGAAACAGATCAAGGTGTCTATTTAACTTACCAAACTAACTGAGGACATGACAGTTGAAAGAGAATTTAACTCTTGACTTTACACTTCCTTATTTGTGTCTCATATGTAAATCTCTCCCTACTAGATGGTGAAGTCCTTAAGGACAGAAAATGAAGCTTCTACTTCTTTCCCCACATTGATTAACACAATGGTAGGGAACTAAAAGACATTTTCAGGAAATACTTGTTGACAGGACCTTACTTGGCAACAACTTAACATTCTTCTGAGAACAGGACTATGCCCTGCTGTGTAGGAATCTGAAAGTTTTCTGATTACCATTCTAATTCAATAAAACCATTGAACATTTTACCATCCTCAAATTGCTTTGCTTGCTAATTGGTTTCTGGGCCCTTCTTAAGCCAGTTTATTATTTATTCATTTCTACATGTCTTTAGTAGTTAGCAAAGTGGCAGGTACAAGATCAACATGCAAAAACTCAGTTGTGTTTCTAGACACTAGTAATGAACAAACTGAAGAGGAAATTAAGAAAAAAGTCCATTGTAATAGCAACTAAGAGAATTAAATATCTATCTAAGAATAAATTTAACCAAGGAAGTAAAGCACTTATACACAGAAAACTACAAAACATTGCTGAAAGAAGGCAAAGACCTAAATAAATGGGAGGAGATTCAGTGCTTATGGATGAGAAGACTAAATATTGTTAAGGTGTAAATTCTCCCAGAGTGACTTAGAGATTCAATGCAATCCCAATCAAAATTCCAATAGCCTTCTTTTCAGAAATGGAAAAGCCAATCATCAGATTTATTTAGAAGGATCAGGGGCCCCAGACTGCCAAAACCATTTTGAAAAAGAACAAAGTTGGAGGTCTCACAATTTCCTGGTTTTAAAATGGATTACAGAGGGCAGGCCATGGTGGCTCAGCAGGCAGAGTTCTCACCTGCCATGCCAGAGACCCGGGCTCAACTCCCAGTGCCTGCCCATGTGGGGAAAAAAAAATAAGGGATTACAGAGCTACAGTGGTCAGAATACCATGGTATTGGCACTAGGACAAATACATAGACCAATGGAATTCAACTGAGAGTTCAAACAGACCTCACATCTGTGACCACTTAATTTTTAACAAGGGTGCCAAGTACCCTCAATAGGTAAAGAATAGTCTCTTCAACAAATGATACTAGGAAAACTAGATATTCACATGCAAAAGAATGGAGGAGGACCCCTATCTTACAACATATACAAAAATTAACTCAAAAGGGGTTAAAGACCTAATATAAGAACCAGGACTGTAAAACTCCTAGAAGAAGATGTAGGAAAGCATCTTCAGGACTTTGCGTTAAGCAGTGGCTTTTTAGATGTTACACCAAAAGCACAAGCAACAACAACAACAAAAAATAAATAAATGGGACCCCATCAAAATTAAAAACATATCTGCATCATAAGGCTTTATCAAAACAGCAGAAAATATCTGGTATGGGTTACAATCCACAATTTTAGGTTTTTACTTTTAGCAGCTTCTAAGATACTGGAGACTAAAAGAAGTATCAGTATAATGATTCAGCAACCATACTCACTTGTTAAACTCTATCTTCTCTGTATAACTCCCATCACCTTTGATCTTTCTCTCTCTTTAGGGGTGTTTGGGCTATGGCCATTCTAACTTTTTCATGTTGGAAGGGTCAATAATATGAGGTAGGGAGATGGAACTCTCTCATGTTCTGGAGAGGCTGGGGCCTCTAGATTTCAGGACTTATCTGGACCAGGAGGATGTAGGCTTCTGGAAAGTTACACTAGTGCATGGAACCCTTGTGGAATCTTATATTGCCCTAGGATTGACTGGAATGGTCCTGATTGGGGGTTGGCAGGTTATGATAGGTAGCCAGGTCTAACTGAAGCATGCATAAGAGCAACCTCCAGAGTAGCTTCTCGACTCTATTTGAACTCTCTGCCACCAATACTTTATTAGTTATGCTTCTTTTCCCCCTTTTGGTCAGGATGGAATTGTTGTTCCCACGGTGCCAGAGTCAGACTCATCCCTGGGAGTCATCTCCCATGCTGCCGGGAAGACTTTCACCCCTGGATATCATGTCCCACTTAGTGGGGAGGACAGTGATTTCACTTGCAGAGTTGGGGCTTAGAGAGACCGAGGCCACATCTGAACAACAAAAGAGGCCTTCCAGAAGTAATTCTTAGGCATACCTGTAGGTAGGCTAAGCTTCTCTGCTACCTGCATAAGCTTCCCAAGAGTAAGCCTCAAGATCAATGACACGGCCTATTGATTTGGGAGTCCCTAAAGTTTGACACAGTATCAGGGGATTCCCTGATGGTAAAGTTTACTAGTTCCATATTTTTTCTCCCATCCCTCAAGGGACTTTGCCAATACTTTTTGATTATCTGCTTAATGTACTCTAGGATGTATCCAGGCATTACATTAAGCTATACAGGATTAAAGGATCTCTTTCTTATTCTGAGCTCCCTATGTATCACTTGATCAAATGAGCTATACTGATAGATTGAGTTAGATTACGTGCTACAGAAAATTTTGGTTCTAGACCAAATAAACCTTTCTTCCTTTGGTCTCAAAGAGTATGTGTTGTTCTAAAATATAGACAGTGTCTTCCTTACCCCTATAACCTAAAACTGCATTAATTAAAAAAAGGAAAAAAATTAAGTGTCATAAACAGCAATATCTGCAGGTAGGACTAGATAAGTCGCCCTTGTCCCTCTTCGTTTTTAAATGAAAATCTTAGTTTTTCTGATAATCATTTACATTAGCTAGAGGTCCTGTTTACTTAACCTTCCATCTGCATATTTAAATGTTAATGATATTTCATGGGCTTTATAGTGAGCAGGTCTAATTAAAACATGCTATGTTCTGTGCCTCTTTTTATTTTTTCAAAGCAAGAAAGAGCTTATTAGTAGGCACATAGTAGGAGAGCAGATGGCCTATCAGACCAAAATCTGTCTCTCCGAACTGCTGTAATTCTGATAATTTTATTAGAGAAAATATTGGCAGGTGCGCCGCTTTGAATCTGTAGTGGGCCCCAGAAAAGCCATGCCCTTTAATCTTCATTCAGTATTCCTGGGTGGGAGCATTTTGATTGTTTCCATGAAGATGTGACCCACCCAATTATGGGTGGTAACTTTTGATTAGATGATTTCCATAGAGTTGTGACTCCACCCACTGAAGGTGGAGTTGCTTACTGGAATCCTTTAAAAGAGGAAACGTTTGGGAGAGAGTCCCTTTTTGGTAGAGCCACGAGAAAATCAACAGACGCCGCCATGTTCCGCCATGTGCCCTTCCAGCTGAGAGAGAAACGTTGAATGTCGTCTGCCTTCTTGAACCAAGGTATCTTTCCCCGGATGCCTTAAATTGGACATTTCTATAGACTTGTTTTAATTGGGAATTTTCTCGGCCTTAGAACTGTAAACTAGCAACTTATTAAATTCCCCTTGTTAAAAGCCATTCCGTCTCTGGTATGTTACATTACGGCAGCTAGCAAAGTAGAACTGCAGGGCATAGTATAATGAGCACAGCTTAGGATAATGAGTGCAGTGGCCCCAGATGATGTAATTAGAGGTGATCTAATTATCAATAACATACTTAGTCACAGAACATGTCTATGCCTCTTTTTCAAGCTCTGTTGATGTCCTAGTATTTGGTTACCATGTTGAAAACTTGAAAATGCATTAACTTTTAAGAAATCCTGAAAGGTCTAGGTGAGTGTATAACATTGTTAATAAGTAAAGATAAGGAACAGATGTGACTTTACAAATGTGCAGTTGATCAAATTTATGATAGCTTTTGAATCTTCTCTGAGGAAGGACATGGATGATCCAGGCAGCACTTATCACTAATAATGGAATAAATGTGTGTGGACTTTTAAAATAGTTTTTATCCCCTCAAGGATGTTCATAATCTGTGAGCTGAATGAGCTGTTAAAGCAGCTCTGTTTTATTTGTAAGGAAATTGAGGTTATAAATTGTGGCAGATCTGGGATAAGAATCTGGATCTTCTGTTTTGAATAATTTTTTTCAGCTCTTACTGAGAAATTTAGTTCAAAAATACACTATAGCCATCAACTATTTTCTGCCCTCCAACAGAGTGGATCATTATATATTCCATGTCAAAATACTTTCCTGTCGATGCTGAGAACACTTTTATTGTTTCCCTTCCAGTTTGAGCGCCATGATCCTGTAGATGGGAGAATTACTGAGAGACAGTTTGGTGGCATGCTGCTGGCCTACAGTGGGGTGCAGTCCAAGAAGTTGACCACCATGCAGAAGCAGCTCAAGAAGCACTTCAAAGAGGGAAAGGTAAGTAGCTTTACCTAGAGGAAATAAAGGAACCGTGGGAACATACGGTAATGGCAGTAGTCCCAACATAATGATGCATGTGTATGATGTGCCAAGGGTTATGACTAATTCATCCTTGGTTCCTCAGATCCAAAAGAAGAAGAAAAGATGAGCAGTGGGTGAGGAAGAAGAGAGGGTCCAGAACGACTCCCACGTTTCTTGTTTGGTCAAAGGGTGGCACCATGAACTGAGACTAGGAATTTTAAAATTTAAAGAAGTTGATTTGGGGGGGGGGGTGAGATAAAGAGTTCAGTGGTGAATATGTTGAGTTTAAGATGCCTGTGGACTATACATGTAGAGATGACCAGCATCTTAGAGGGCTGCAGTCGATTTTGGAATTTTCAGCACACTACTAGCATTAGAACCATGAGAATAGGCGAAATTGTCCAAAGAAGATTTTATACAGAAAAGAACCAAGGACACAATCAAATGGGAGCAGACATTTAAGCAGCTCAGGAAGGAAATCTAGAAGAAGTAGAGAAATACCTAGCAAAAGTAGTGAAATCAAATTCAAGGAAGTAGAGGGTGCAGGAACTGAAGGTCTAGTGTCATACACTACAGAGAGCATTCAATAAAATAAAGATGATAAATGTCCAGTGGTTTTGGTAAGATGGTAATAATTGGTGACCTTTGGGAAGCTGTTTCATTAGAGTAGGATGTTTAGAAGGCACATCAGAATGAGAAGTAAGAAATAGAGAAAGAAGAGGAAGGCAGGAACAGAAGTAGAGGGAAGAGGAGGTTCTAGATAGAGAGTAATGTCATATGTAAAAACTCTGAGGCAGGAAAAACAAATCCAGAATGTGTGAGAAACTGAAAGGGGACCAGGGTGATGGCTGCATACCAAGCAAGGAGGAGGATGACCTGACACGAGATTGATCAGGGAGACCAGGGCCAGAACATGCAAGACCGTGTAAGCATGGAAGGAGTTTGGATTTTATTATCAGTGCAATGAGTTGTGAGCAGTGAAATGGCATGGTTATATTTCTGTTAAAGAGAACCCTGGCTGCTATATGGGAAATAGCTTGGAAGGAAGCAAACATAAGTGTAGAAAGACCAATACAAATGTTATTACGGAATTTAGGAAGAGATGATTGAGAGTTTTTGAGCTGCATTGATTGGAGATCAGGGGTTTGTGGTGACAATAATCAACACTGCTCTGTGACAACAGCACCTATACCTGGTACAGGAAAAAGAAAAGTCAGATGGTAGAATTGAATCAGCAGTTGCGTTTTGCCAGGAGGCTAGGTTGGATAAACTGAAGCAAATGGCCAGTTAAATGACTCCCTCCCTTCTTCTCCCTCTAACTCTCCCTCTCTCTCCCTCTCTCTCTTACTCACTTACACATAACACACACACACATATTTATAGAAAAGTGTTGGGGCTAGAACCCAGATCCCATCCCCAGCCCAGTACCCTTTCCCCTAGACAATGATGACTAGAAAACAAACTTGACACTAAAAACGTAGGTAATATATGAGATTGCCAAGATAATGTAATCTTAGACATAGAGCTAGATGGCTTGTGTTCAGGTCCTGCCTCGGTGATTTCCATGGACATTAGACAAATCACTGAACCTTATTGGCCTCATGAATTGAGAGGCTTGGCCCACATGCTTACTATAAGGGTCTTTCTAGGTTTAAAGACTCAATAATTGAAAATAAGAAATAGGATTGCCACTGTTTGTCTCAGCTTTCTTTGTGTTTGTGTAAAAAATCTTACACGAATAACATTGCCCCAAATTAGCAAAAAGCAATTATTGACTATTCTGGAAGCTACTCTTACTCAAGCTTCAGCTAGATAGTAATTACCACTGTTTACCAAACCCCAACCAAAACCATTCCTGTCAACCCCTAAAGAACACCTAGGGCTCTAGCTGAGATTTTACAAAAATTTCACTCACTAGGAATACTTTCTAGAAACCTACCACTTCCAGATGGTTGGTAGGCCAGATAAGTCCTGAAACCAGAGGGGCCAGACTCTCCAAGAACATCAGCTAGTTCCATGCCCCTATCCCATATTATCGACACCCCTTTCCAACATGAAAGAGTTAGAATGGGTATAGCTCCAATATCCCTAAGGATTGAGAAAAGAATGAAAGGAGAAGGAGGAGTTATAACAGAGAAGATAGGATTTAACAAATGAGTATGATGACTGCTGAATCATTACGTTGATATTTCTTTTAATCTCTGGTGTCTTGAAGCAGCCAGAAGGAAAAACTTAAAATTGTGAAACTGTAACCCATACCAAACTCTGAAATTTGTTCTATAACTACTTGCTACAGTGTACTTTGAAACGTATTGCTTTTTGTGTATATATTTCACAATTAAAACTGTTTTTTAAAAAACAAGAAGCAATTCTTAGCCACTTTTTTTCTCTTTGTCATGATGTTAAACAGCTCTGAAAGGACCTTTGAGTCAGGCTGTGAACTACAGTTGAGGGCAGGCTGGGATCTGAAAGAAAATATCAGCTACTCTAAATGAACTCAGTCCAGCCTATTCCCACATTCCCACAGCAGGTGTTCTGCTGGTGGGGAGAGAATGACACATCATTAACAGGGGAAAATACTTCACCCCCAGAGAGCACTTCTACAGAATACACAGCTCATATCTGTTGGCAATAATATTTTCAGAAAATGTATTACTAATGTTTAGGTGGATTTTAAAACACTATGCTGGTAACAGTGTTTGCGTTAGAAAACACATCTTTCTTTTGACCAGATTTATTTTTAAAGTTTGGTGCAGACACTCCAATTGACCTTAAATTATCTCTCATGATAGGCTTATTCATTATTTTATTATGAATTTATATTTAAAAGCAGTAAATTGAGTGTTGGAGACATCTGCCTTTAAAGAATAGAGTATTTTAACTTTGGCAGGAACTAATTTAGAACCTAAAGGGCTCTGAAGTGAAAGGATGCATTTTATTAGATGATGAAAATCTGGGGTGCTAAATTATTTCTGGCCCAAAATGTGTAGCCTGCTTTAGCAAGGGCACTGAGAATGATTGTCCTCTCATTTTGATTAAATAGTGAACATAGCAGTTAACTAAAATGAGAATTAATGAAGGGCCTTTGCTCCTAAAGTTACCAGTCCATCTGTCTAGGACCATTTCTCAGTAAAGGGAAATCACCATATGCTTTCTAATTGCATCTTTTATCCCATTTTGCATTTTATAACATGAAAATATAAGTTTTCTTTTGGCTCATTTTAATCAGTTTCTATGTGGGGTTCTATATGAAGATTTCAACCCAGACCTGAAAGATTGAAGGTCCTAGTGGTGCTATTAAATAAATATTTGCATAGTGTTTAATAACCATGCAGTGCTTCACAGTCATTTTTCGTTTTCTCTGTAACAGCCTTGTTAGCTCTCAATTTTGCATTTAAGAACATAGAGATGGAGAAAGAGAAATTAATGACCCACCAAGAGTCTGCACTAAAATCCAAGGCTTCCTATTTCTCATTTTGTCCTTTCAGTAGCAATGTGTTCTTTATCCTAATCAAACTCCTCTAGAGCAGTATATTTCTCAACCCTGACTCCATATGAGGATCCCTTGAGGAGTTTTTTTTTAATATGGTTGCCAGGAACCTCTTCAAACCAATTAAATCAGAAGTGCAGTGTGTGGGGTCCAGGCATCAATGTTTAATGAAAGGCCGCCCAGGGGCCTTTCTGATATGCTTATGAATTCCTGGTCTGGAGGTTCTGTGTCCCATCAATGTATCTAGCTGTTCTATCCCTTTTGAAGATTTGAGGAACCTATCAGTCCTGGAAAAGTTTCTGTTGCTTTGAATGATTGCCAGATTTCCTATTTAACAAAGGAAGAGTTTTCTGAGACTTCATAAAGTTAATACACAATAGTGGTCCGCTGTACTTAGGAGTGTTGAAGCTCCTAAACTTAGTAATTTCTAGATTTAAAAATGAAATCAAAAACTTACAATTCAGTTCAGTGGTAGACATTGCTATGTGCAAGACACTAAGCCGGATGCTGTGAGAAAAATAAAAAGTAAACAAAAACTAGCCCCTATCCTCAAGAAATGTATTCTCTAATAGTCTAATAAGAAAAAACTATGTATGCAAGGAACTATAATTTCATAAATATTTTTTGAGCACCCATTATGTGCCAGACTATTCTAGATACTGGAGATACAGTGATAAGTAAATCTCCACTCTTATAGAACTTAGATTCCTAGTGAAGGGAGACAGACATCAAACAAATATAACACAAAGCAACTTACTCCACTTTGAGCCCTTGGAAACAGTATCTTACTCATCTTTTCATGTCCTCAGTATGGTGAGTGTGTTAAAGGCAAATATTTGCAAATGTATTGATGAATGTGTTAAGTATTCTAATAAAGATATGAGATCTTCTAGGATCACCAATGAGAAGGATTAGAACCAAGTGAAGAGACTAAGATTTCCTGGAGGAGGTGAAATTTGAACTAGGCCTTACAGACAGAATAGGATTTTGGCAACCAAATATTTTGAAAGTACTTGCTTTTGCTCATTGTTTCTTCTCAAAACCCTATGCCTTACATCATTCTTTGTATAGCATTGTTCATTAACACCACCACTAGCCAATAAACAGGGTTAGTGCTTATCAGCAGTTCTTATAAACTATTATATGATTAACTTTTTTAAAAACTTTTTATTTTGAAATGCTTCCAAATTTTCAGGACAGTTACAAAAATCACATAAAGAACTCCAGCATACCCCTAACACCCAGATACCTAGATCCACCAATTCTAACATTTTCCCACATTTGCCTTATCATTCTATCTGTCCATCTATCTATCCTTCTATCTGTCCTTTTCTGAACAATTCTAAGTGTAAGTTGTATACCTCGTGCTCCATAAAACTTAATACTGCCATGTGACTATCCTAAGAGCAAGGATATACATTTACTTAAGTGAAGTTACAAGTTCAAGAAATTGAACAATGATATAAAGCTTAGAGTCCATAATCCATTTTTTTCTTGTGTCCCAATAATGTCTTTTTTTTAAATTGAGAAATCTTCACATACATACATTCTATACATGGTGTACAACTGATGGCTCACAATATCATCACATAGTTGTGTATCCATTACTATGATCATTTTTTAGAACATTTGCATCTCTCCAGAAAAATAAATAAAAAGAAAAACTCATACATGCCATACCCCTTACCCCTCCCTTTCATTGACCACTAGTGTTTCCATCTACCCAATTTATTTTACCCTTTGTCCCCCCTATTAATTTATTAATGTGTTTTTTTAATCCATATTTTTTACTCATCTGTCCATACCCCAGTTATAAGGAGCATCAGACCCAAGGTTCTCACAACCACATTATAAACTTTATATCTTTATACAATCATCTTCAAGAATCTAGGCTACTGGAACACAGCTCAACAGTTTAAGGTACTTCCCTCTAGCCACTCCAATACACCATAAACTAAAAAGGGATATCTATGTAATGCATAAGAATAACCTCCAGAATAAGCTCTCAACTCTGAAATCTCTCAGCCACTGAAACTTTATTTTGTCTCATTTCTCTTTCCCCCTTTTGGTCAAGAAGACTTTCTTAATCTCTCGATGCCAGGTCCCGGCTTTTCTCGGACTTTCTGTCCCATGTTGCCAGGGAGATTTTACACACCCCTGGGGGTCATGTCCCACATAAGAGGGAGGGCAGTGTTCACCTGCTGAGAGTGAACTTAGAGAGAAAGAGCACATCTGAGCAAGAAAAGAGGTTCTCTAGGGTTGAGTCTTAGGCCTAATTTTAAGTAGGCTTGAAGTTTTAAGTAGGCCTAATTTTAAGTAGGCGGTCCTTTGCAGGAATAAGTTTCATAGGGCAAACCCCAAGATCGAGGGCTAGACCTATTAATTTGGTTGTCCCCACTGTTTGCAAGAATATAAGAAATTCTCCCAATAGGAAAGTTGAATATTTCCTCCTTTCTTCCCATTCCTCCAAGGGAGAATACTTGGCAAATACTTCTTTATTCACTGCCCAGATCACTCTGGGAATTCTTGGGGCATCACACTAACCTGGACAAACCAACAAAATCTCATGTCCTAATCAAGGTTCCTTGTATTTATAGTGTTCAACTAAACTGACCATGCAAGTTAAATTAGAAAATGAACTACCCAAAATGTAAGCTTTGCACCAATTAAACATCCCTCCTTTTAGTCTCACACAGAAGTTGAAATTTTAAAATGTGGACGATATCATCCTTTACCCAGTCTTCTGATATACTTTAGTCCTATCCAGATCAGCTTCGTTCATATTTCTACTTGATGTCTGATCACTTTTTAAACTTTTTAAACAGTTCCTGTATGGAGTATTGCTGACTTTCATAGCTTCAGCGCTCTAACTCTGAGTCTCAGGTGTCAAATATACACCTGAATTTTCTGAGAAAGACCATGTTATATACAAACAGCCCGATATCTCAGAATTTAGAACTAACATTTACACCTCCTGAATATATGTGACTGCTAAGAGCTTGCAATCTAGGACCCTTTACAGTAAGCCCCAACCTGATAACCAATGCTCTTAACTTTAGTTCACCAAATTTTTAAATTACAGTTAGTCCATATGAGTGAGGCATAATACTATTTGTCTTTTTGTTACTGACATTTCATTCAACATACAGCTCTTGAGGCTCATTCACCTAGTCGCATGCCTCACAACTTCATTCCTTCTTATGACTGCTCAGTAGTCCATTTATGTATACACCCAGTAATGTCCTTTTGAGTCTTTTCTCCTCCCTTACTGGATCCTGTTCAGGATAATGTTTTGTATTTAATTGTCATTGTCTTTTAATTGCTCTTTCTTTTATTTTTTTTTTGATTGTGAGGATATATATATATATACAATATAGACTTTCCCATCACAACACTCCCAAACATACCATTCAGTAGGATTAATGATATCACAATATTGTGGTACCCTCAAAACCTTCCATTAATGACACTCTCCTATTTCCCAAAACAAACCCTACACCCATTATGCATTAACTCCCCATTCCCCCTTCCCCCATACCCTTGGCAATCTGTACTCTAAGTCCTGCCTCTGGGTTTGCATATTCTCTGATATTTTCTTTATAGTTACCTTAAGGCTTAAACTTAACATTCTAAATCTATAACAGTCTCAATGCCTTTGATATCAACTTAACTTCAATAGTCTATGCAAACTATGTTTTTATACCATCCATCCCCCACATTCATAGTTCTGGTCAAAAATTGCATGTTTATATATTATGAGTCCAAAACCCCTGGTTTGTCATTACATTTTACATATTTGCTTTTTAGATCCTGTAGGAAGTAAAAAGTAGAGTTACAAACTGAAAATACAATAGTATTGGCATTTATAATTATCTATGTTGTTACCCTTACAAGAAATCTTTATTTCTTCATGTGGCTTTGTTCTGTGTCAACTGTGCTTTCCTTTCAACCTTGAGACTGACCTCTGGAGCTCACCCTGTTGCCACCTGTGGCCACGTGGCCAAAATACTCAGAAGGAGCCCTGCTTCCTGTGGCAGGTGAAATGCTCCAGTTTAAACCTTCTGATGTCTCTCAAGCCACCTTAGTCAGTATGGCCAGAGATCTGCTATTTCACCATTTAATGAACATCACAACCAGAAACAAAAGGATTATCATAAAAATGGGATATTTGAAAAGCTGCGATAACTCAAGAATGTCCTCTGAATTCAGATTATTCTAATTTAAATTTAAAGCAATAGCTGTTCTGGAAACTCCCTACACAATTGGCTGGAAGGGATCAACTAGTCATTTACCCTTTACCTTTTGAGTTTAGAACTATCGAAGCACTCCTATGATACTGGATCAACACCCTCAGGGCAAAGGTAGCATTTTTCAGCTACTGATCCTTGAGACATTGGAAGCTTTAGTGGAGCCCCAAACATTCTGCATGTCTTACTACAAAATGGCAAAAAAGTCTATCAGTGTTAAAATCAGATATTAAAATTTTCAAAGAATCAATTTTGGAGATGTTGGATGAAGAGAAGTTCCTAGGAGACCTCTGACAAAATGGAGTGATCCACAAGTCTTTGAAAAGAGCAGCACTGGACCATGCAGAAGAGATGGAGATGCTGTTGGAAAGCTATTATCAGTTAGCTTTCCAATGCAGCTTGAGAACTCAGGGTACTGACTGACTAGTCACAAAGCGTTATTTTTATCAATCGGGACAACCACCATCATGTGATCATGAGGTAAAACCTACAGTTCACCATGGAAACTGTTCTAGTTTGCTAGCTGCCAGAATGCAACACACCAGAGATGGATTGGCTTTTAATAAAAGGGGATTTATTTCATTAGTTCTTCAGAGGAAAGGCAGCTAACTTTCAACTGAGGTTCTTTCTTACGTGGAAAAGCACAGGGTGATCTCTGCTGGCCTTCTCTCCAGGGCTCTGGGTTCCAACAACTTTCCCCAGGGTGATTTCTTTCCTGCATGTCCAAAGGCCTGGGCTAAGCTGTGAGTGCTGAGATGAGGTATGCTGAGCTGCTTGGGCTGTGCTACGTATAAGCACCAGCCTATTAAATCAAACATTCCTTGCAGCAAGCATATGCCTCCTAGCCGACTGCAGATGTAATCAGCAACAGATGAGGTTCACGTGCCATTGGCTCATGTCCACAGCAACCAAATTAGGTATCTTCACCTGGCCAAGTTGACAACCGAATCTAACTACCCCAGGAACCTTTTCTGTTTCGCTCTATAGACTAACGGGAGTTGCTTTGGAAACGAATTTGGAATCTTCTCTTGAAAGGAACATAGAGTGTTTTGGCAGAATGCAGGAATTATTTTTATGGGAAGAGGCCTAATGTGGAGGGGTTTACTTGCAACTAGAAGCTTCTTTGCCTCCTATGATGGCCTCTCTACCTAAAAAAATCCCTTCAGACAGACAAAAGGATGGAAATGAAAACCAGCCTTAGGCAAGATGGACTTGGATCAAGCAGGAATATCTGAACAAACCATTAGGAACAGCAACTGGGAACTGCATATTTTGTTAAAGTAGTCAGAGGAGACTTCTGATACACTTTTATTATTTCTTTTATATTTTCTAAGAGACTTGAAAAAAATCAGTGATATGTATATTATAACGTCCAATGGTAAAAACACATTATGGCAGTCGCAATACTAGAACTTAATTGCATTTTCAGAATTCTGAGTAAAGAAGCAAAGTGCTTGCTTTGTAAAAAGCAAAGATTCTACTTCCTACAAACTGTTTTTATAGACATGGCATGAATCTTGGAGAGATTAATTTAACACAAGAATAAACTATTTTATAGTTTTTATTTAATTTATACATATCAAGAAAAGTACAATTTTAATGCCAATTGAAGCCTATAAACTTGACAAACCCACTGTTAAGATATTAGGTAGCCCTAGTTTGTAGTCATTGGAGGGAACTGTGTTCGTGTGAATTTCCTTACTCTCAGGTGACTGAAAGCTGACAGAATTTTAAGCAGAATTAAAACAAGCTCTGGAAGTTTGTGCTTTAAAATTAATCATTGACATATTCTTTTCTTATATTTGCTCCCTTTTTATATAAGGCAAATAAAAATAAGGAAATGATTATTTAATATCAGCATTATAAGGATTCCAATTTGAGATTTTACTTTCTGAGCACCTGAATCTATTTTTCTTTGCTCAACTATAATTAAAGCCTTTTAAAGTAAAGTAGAAAGCAAATGTTTCCATTCCGTTACTGTTTTATAGCTGTTTTGTTCATTGCCTAGTTTTTAGAGCATATGGATGTGCCACCTCACTCTCAAACAGGAATATTTATGTAGCCCAGCCAATCTATATTGCTTACACCCCAAAGTTGACAGATGGGCTTCCTGAAAGCAAGAGGGTAGATAAATTTTAGAATTGTGAGAACATTTAGTTTCCACAATTAAAAGTTTGGATTTTTAAAAATGCTAATACTTGTAAAAAAAAAAAAAAGCAGCCATCGTATTTAACATCTTAACTGCCCTTCTAATATTTTCTGGACATTAAGTACAGTCATGCAGTAGAACATTATAGTAAAACTTGCCTCCAAAAGTAGCGTGCATGAAAGATTCCCTAGGTGTCCCCAAGCATCCAGAGCAGCTCTTATAGTAATAGCAGAATAAATATCCCTTTCCTGATGATGATGAGGATACCCTAACACATTATTTAAGGAAGTTTAGGGGTCCATTTACCAGGGGATTTGGTGATAGGAACAAAACCTACTATTCTAGTAGCTAATGTGGAAGAAAGCAGATGAAGTTTCAAGTAATGTCTCCCCACTCCCATGTGCAATTATGAGAAGACATTTTAGAGGGGAGCTACAGAAGGGCACGAGACAGACTGGCTTGTCTTGGAGCACTGAGGGGCCCACTTTTCACCTCACCATGGGTCTGGAACATGCTCTACGGTGTGGTTGTTGGAGTGTGAATATACAGCCCTTTCTAGCATTTTAAATGTTGGCAATTTTTTCATCAGTGTCTTAATAAAATCATACTTCGATTTCACAATGCACTCTTCTTTGGCTGACCTCAGAGCCCTCTGCTGCTATTCTGTTCTTATGTTATCACTGTAAAATAGGTAATAAATACTACTTAACTGTGAAATATGATTGCTTTGTCAGCTCACGGGGCAAAATTTGATTTGACTAAGCTCAGGCATAGATTAGAATTTTTCCTTGTAGCATTACTGAGTTGGTTAATGAACTTGGGTAAAATAAATTTTTTTTAGTCCCATCAATAAAAGGATAATAATATATAACTACCTCATAAATCTGATATTGGGAGTTACTAATGGTTTATAAAATTCTTGAAAGTGATTGGATCAAGTGTGGTTTCAAATGTCAACTAGTTCTGCTTTGGCAACTGCAAGATGCTTCTTGCATTAAATCTCCCTTAAGTAATAAAACAGAGCCTATGCCCCACCCAAAAAATTTATGAAGTTCAATAGTTTTAAATGTGAAATTAAAATAATATAGCACATTAACTACTATTTGAAAGTAAGGCAATAGAATTTCAAGCACTCAGTGATGTGAATAAGCAAACAATTATATTTCTCTTATTTAACATCTACAAATACAAGATATGATACTCATAACAGACGGTCTTTCTCTTTGGAAAGTTTTTAAGAAAATGTGGCAGAATAGTGTCATTTTAGGATATCATTTATGCTTGCTTTATTCTTGATAAAAATAGATTGTAAACACTAAACAATTTCATATTTTAAAAGTACTTATTTTGTTGAGTTATTCCAAGAATTGTGTATGGTTTCATTTTCTGGAATCACAATATTAAGCTCACACTTTTAATTTAAGATTTATTTTCATTACTTTCGTAGTAACTACAGAGGTAGTCTAACAGATGGTACATGGAATAGGGTATCTGGAGACCAAGTTCTATTCCATGCTCACTTCAAATTATATTTAGTCTCTTAGGTCTATGATATAAATGGCATAAATCCTTGAAGAGCATTATTCCATATACAAATAGCAAAGGGACAAAAGCTACAAATATATAAATGTCTTCTGATATATTGAAATAAAAGTAGTTTTGAATTTAAAAGAAAAAAGCTAAGCAGGAGATTGGGCAGGTGATAGATGATATGATTGATGAGAGGCATAAACTATAAGGAAGAAGGAAGAAGAGTATTGCATCTTTTCTGTGGGCCATGGAGGAAACTTAGGCAATTGAATTGATATCTGCCAGATGGAAATGCTATGACTGATTAAAAGGGCAAAGGAATCATTCTTTGTAGTCTGCATTTGCACTCATCCATGGCCTGTCAGCACTGAATACCTAGCTGTAGAGCTAACCCCAGTGGAGGCCAAACTTCTTCTCTTTACTCCTTATCTACTCCAGTTGCTTTTCATTCTTTAACATTTTATTGAAGTATAATTTTTATATTCATTTAAGTATATAATTCAATGGTTTTTAGTAAATTTACAGAGTTGTGTAAATCTATCACCTCAATCCAGCTTTTTCAACATATTTTATTGTGAAATATAACATATGTACAAAAAAACAATTTATTTCAGCTTACATTGTAACAAGATACATTGTAACAAATAGGACAGATTCCAGAGTTTGGTATGGGTTACAGTTCCACAATTTTAGGTTTTCCCTTCTAGGTGCTCCAAGACACCGAAGACTGAAATATCAATATAATGATTAAGTAGTCGTGCTCATTTGTTAAATCCTATCCTCTCTATTATAACTCCTCTTTCTCCTTTGATCCTTCTCCCAATCTTTAGAGGTATTTGGGTTATGCCCATTCTAATTTTTTCATGTTGGTAAGGGTTGTCAATAATATGGAATAGGGAAATAGAACTAGTTGATGTTCTTGGAGAGGCTGGCCCCTCTGGATTTCAGGATTCCGTGGTTCCTGGTTTAAGAACCCATCTGGAAGTTGAAGGTTTCTGGAAAGTAATAATAGTGCATGGAAACTTTGTAGAATCACAGATAAAGCCCTAGGTGTTCTTTAGGGTTGGCAGGAATGGTTTTGGTTGGGGGTTGGCAAACTATGGTAATTAGCAATATCTACCTGAAGCTAGCATAAGAGTAGCCTCCAGAATAGCCTCTTGACTCATTTGAGCTCTCTTAGCCACTGATACCTATTTTGTTATATTTTTCCCCCTTATGGTCAGGAAAGTCACTGTCGATCCCACGGTACCAGGGCAGGCTCATCCCTGGAAGTCATGTCCCACATTGCCAGGGAAACTTTCAACCCTGGATGTCATGTGCCACGTAGAGGGGAGGGCAATGATTTTACTTGCAGAGTTGGACTTAGAGAGAGAGAGAGGCCACATCTGAGAAACAAAAGAGGTTTTCTGGAAGTAATTCTTAGGTATAACTATAGGTGGACTTAGCTTCTCCACTACAGAAATAAGCTTCTACAAGAGCAAGCTACAAACATATGGAATAAAAATAAATAATAGGGGGAACAAATGTTAAAATAAATTTAGTTTGAAATCCTAGTGATCAATGAAAGCAAAGGGTAAGGGGTATGGTAGGTATAATCTTTTTTTTTTTCTGTTTTCGTTTTCTTTCTTTTTCTGTTGTCTTTTTATTTCTTTTTCTGAATTGATGCAAATGTTCTAAGAAATAATGAATATGCAACTATGTGATGATATTGAGAATTACCGATTATATATGTAGAACGGAATGATCGTATGTCAATGTTTTTGTTTGTTATTAGTTTTTTTAATTAAAAAAAAAAAAAAGAGCAAGCTACAAGATAAGGGCTTGGCCTATTGACTTCGGAGTCCCTGATGTTTGAGAAAGTATCAGGGGGTTCCCCAGTGGTAAAACTTAATAGTTTCATATTTTTTCCCCCACACCTCAAGGGATTTTGCCAGTACTTTTTTAATGATCTGCTCAACATACTCTGAGATGTATCCAGTTATTAAGTTATACAGAATTATAAGCCCTCATTCCCATTCTGGGCTCCATGTGTTTGGGTTGTCTTAATGAACTATCCAGACATGTGGTTAGATTATGAGCTACAGAAAATTTAGGTTTTAGACAAAATAAACCTCTCTTTCTTTGGTCTCATATAGTAGTTGAAGTTCTAAAATATTAGCAATGCCATCCATACCCCTGTATCCTGATTTACCTTAGTCTTGACCTGATCAGCTTTGTTCTTATCTCTAATTGAAGCCTGATCTCTTTTTTGGTTTCTTGGACAGTTTTTGAATGTGCAAAGCTGACTTTCAGAACTGCAGAAATCCAACTCTAAGTCTTAGGTGTCACACAGATAGCCAAATTTCCAGGGAGATGCCAGGTTATACATATGTAGCACAGCATCTCAAAATCTAAAAATAACAACAGCTCCGGACTAAATGTGACTGCTATAAAAGCTTACAATTTAGGCCCCAGTTTTCTTATAAGTATTTTCTAAGAGACCATAGAATATTTGTTCTTTAGTTTCTGGCTTGTTTTGCACCGCATAATATCCCCGAGGTTCATTCACCTCGTTGTATACCTCACAACTTTATTCCTTTCTGTAGCTGCACAATATTCCATCGTATGTATATACCACAGTTTGCCATTCTGCTTCTCAGTCAATGTATTCTTCAGCCAACTCTTTCCATTGGATGCAATCCAGTTTTGCATTTCTATTATACCAAAAATATTACTCATGCTAGTTTGCATTCAATTCCCATACCCCACCTAGCCCCAACCAACCACAAATCTGCTTTCTGTCCCTATAGATTTTTATTTTCTAGAATTTCATGTAAATGGAATCTATAATATATACGCTAAGAGAATGCCAAATCATTTTCCAAAATTACTGCACCATTCTGCATTTCCACAGCAACATGAGAGTTTCAGTTTCCTCCATTCTAATAGGTGTGTTATGCTAGTTCATTGTGGTTTTAGTCTTCATTTCTGTAATGACTAGTGACATTGAGCATAATTTCATGTCCTTATTAGCCATTCATATATCTTCTTTAGTAATATGCCTATTCTGATCTATTTTTAGTTGGGTTTTTGGTCTTCTCATATAAGAATTCTTTGTGTAATTCTTGATACATCGTATCAGATATATGATTTGCTAATATTTTCTCCAACTCTATAATTTGTTCTGTCATTTTCTCAGTGATGTCTTTTGAAGAACAATTTTTTTGATGAAGTCCAGTTTATCAATTTTTTTAATGAATTTTGCTATATGTGTCCTGCCTAATATTTTGCAAAACCCAAGGTCATGAAAATTTCTCCCATGTTCTCTTCTTCTTTTTTTCTTTTAATTTTTTTTATTTTTTGTAAATATAACAACATACAAACATGAACATTCTTACCATATGATCATTCCATTCTTGGTATATAATCAGTAACTCACAATGTCATCACATAGTTGTATATTCATCACCATGATCATTTCTTAGAACATTTGCATCAATTCAGAAAAGAAATAAATAGAAAAAAGGGAGAAAATTCATACATACCATAACCCTTACCCCTCCCTCTCAGTAATTGCTAGTATTTCCATCTACCCAATATATTTTAGCCTTTGTTTCCCCTATTTTTTTTCTATACCGCTTACCACTCCCTTTCATTGGTCACTGGCATTTCAATCTATTAAATTTATTCTAACATTTGTTTCTCCTACTATTTATTTATTTTTAATCCATATGTTTTACTCATCTGTCCAAACCATAGATAAAAGAAACATCAGACATAAGGTTTTCACAATCACACAGTCACATTGCAAAAGCTATATCAATATACAATCATCTTCAAGAAACATGGCTATTGGAATACAGCTCTACATTTTCAGGTACTTCCCTCCAGCCTCTCCAATATACCTTAACTGAAAAGGTGATGTCTATATAATATGTAAGAATAACCTCCAGCATAACCTCTTCACTCTGTTTGAAATCTCTTAGCCATTGACACTTTATTTTGTCTCATTTCACGCTTCCCCGTTTTGGTCGAGAAAGTTTTCTCAACCCCTTTATGCTGAGTCCCAGCTCATTCTAGGATTTCTGTCCCACATTACCAAGAAGGTTTACACCCCTGGGAGTCATGTCCCACTTAGAGAGAGGGAGGACAGTGAGTTTGCTTGTCGTTTTGGCTGAGAGAGAGAGAGGCCACATTTGAGCAACAAAGGAGGTTCTTTGGGGGTGACTCTTAGGCCTAACTTTGTGTAGGCTTAGCCTGTCTTTTGCAGGGATAAGTTTCATATGAACAAATCCCAAGATTGAGGGCTTGGCCTATTGATTTGGTTGTCCTCACTGCTTGTGAGAATATCAGGAATTCTCTACATGGAGAAGTTGAATTTTCCCCCTTTCTCGCCATTCCCCCAAGGGGACTTTGCAAATACTTTTTTATTCACTGTTCAAATCACTTGGATTTATCGGGGCATCACTCTGGACAAACCAACAAAATCTCATGCCCTACTCAAGGTTCCATTTACTTATGGTGTTCAATTAAACTGTCCACATACATTGTATTAGGAAATGCACTAGTCAAAATATAAATTTTGTACCAAATAAACATTTTTTGCTTTAGTCTCACACATAAGTTAAAGTTTTAAAATATGAATTACCATCTATTTTCAACACCCTGTAATATTGACATTCTTTTGTTCTTCCTCATGCAAAAACATTTTTTAATTTGTACATTTAGTCACTGTTCTAGTTTGCTAGCTGCTGGAATGCAATATACCAGAAACGGAATGACGTTTAAAAAGGGGGATTTAGTAAGTTTGCTTGTTTACAGTTCTAAGGCCGAGAAAATGTCCCAATTAAAACAAGTCTATAGAAATGTCCATCAAAGGCATCCAGGGAAAGATACCTTGGTTGAAGAAGGTCAATGAAGTTCAGGGTTTCTTTCTCATCTGGAAAGGCATGTGGCAAACACAGCATCGTTTGCTTGCTTTCTCTCCTGGCCTCCCTTCACAAAGCTCCTGGGAAGCGTTTTCCTTCTTCATCTCCAAGGGTCGCTGGCTAGTTGAGTCTGCTTCATGGTGCTGCAGCATTCTCTGCTCTCTCTGAATCTCCATTCTCCAAAATGTTTTCTCTTTTATAGGACTCCAGAAACTTCTCAAGACCCACCCAAATGAGTGGAGACATGTCATCACCTAATCCAGTTTAACAACCACTCTTGATTTAATCACATATCAGGGAGATGATCTGATTACAGTTTCAAACATACAATATTGAATAGGGATTATTCTGCCTTTACAAAATGGGATTTTGATTAAAACATGGCTTTTCTAGGGGACATACATCCTTTCAAGCCGGCACAGTCACTATCATTGTAATTCCAATGCAAAGTTATTTTCCTCACTGCATAGTGCTGAGTGGTTAGTAGTTCTCAATAAAAAATTTTTATTATATCTATGTTATGAAGGCAAAGTTTTCATGTTTGGATTTAATATTGGCAGATAATGTGACTTATATCCACTGTTTTTCTAAATCATCAGATGAATAAGTCTCTTAATTCAAATTGTTCTGTCTGCTCTCAAATAATTCTTAGGATGAGCACACTGGTCTTGAGCTATAGTATTTGAGGTTTCATAATAAATTGATTGATGAACATGAGAAATTGTTTATTAGAGTATGAAGCATTTCCTCTACCATGCGCTTTCAGTTATAGGAATTGTATGTTAACATTTTAGCCTCAAAAACCCTTTCAATAATTCAAAACCTGTCCCTATAGAAATCTTAAGCTTTAATGAGAAAAGTAGAAGAGTTAGCTTGTCTTTTGATGGATGGGAAGAAAGGTTGTGTCAGTGGCTCCATCCTCAAGCAGTAATCTTGTAGAACCTGTACTTCTGGTCTAGCAACTCTCCTCTCTAAGGATCATTCTTGCCTAGTGCTTACATTTAATAGCATAGTATGGCATCTTTGTAAGGAGTGAGTCCTACCCTCTGGATCCTCTAAATCAAACCAAGAGAATGGCCTCAAGTTAGGGAAAATTTATTTAATTCAGGCCTTCTATTCACTGTCAAAAATTATGGAGCTTGATACATAGTAGGTTTTCCATAAATGTTTGAATGAATGCTTAAATACAAATACTTCTCTGTTCATAATCATCAAAAACTAGAAACAACCCAAACAGCCATTAACAATAGAGTGGTTAACAAATTGTGGTGTACTCACACAGTGGAATACTTTATAGCAATAGAAATAAATGAACTTTAGATATATACAAAAACATGGGCAAATCTTATAGAGAATCCATACGCATAATAAATATGTCACAATTCCATTTATAAGATGCAAAAACAGACAAAATTAAACTACTGTTACTGTTTAAGGATACATAAATAGATAGTAATGCTATAAAGAAAAGCAGGGAAATGAATTCCTTGTCAAAATAGCGATTGCCCCTAGGCAGGAAGAGAGGCTTGATTAGGAAGGGGCACGTGGGGAGTGGGGACCTGACAGGATGCTGATAATGGTCTGTTTCTTGACCTGAATGAAAGTTCTATGGGTGCTCATTTTTTCCACAGTTAGTTAAGTTTTATATCCGTTTATTATGTGCCTTCTATATGATCATTATATTCCACAATATAAAGTGGGTTTTTTTTCATTCTTTGATTCTAAGGGAAAAAAGTGTAAAAGATCATATGACATCATGATATATACAATATTTCAGCTCTCTGTTTAACTGGTAAAATGAGTATACTGTTGATCCAGTTTGAAAAGAACTATAAATTGCATAAGATTTTAGATTGTCTGTTTTAAGGTTTCCTTATCGCTGCATTCCTGAACTCTGTAGTTTGTAGAAATGGAAGGAAGAGGAGCAGCACCAATCCAATTACATCTACATTCCTTTGAGGACCTGATGCTTCATCAGAAGGCATTAACCTAACCTCACTGTCTGGGGACATCCCCAATATTGTTCACTTCTTAAAAACTGTATTATTTTCATCCCAGCATGATGTGTGAGAAGTGGGAAATAAGCAAATGTTCTTCCCTGTAAAGGAACACCCCATAACCCCTGTTCTTACAACTATTCTCTCTTAAGCCCACATAGAAAATAGATTTAGAGAGAAGCAAATCTTTAACATGCTTTTGAAAATAATTACTTCATTCACAGAGTTTCATCAGACTGAAGTTAAGTGACAAATTGCTTAGTTAGTGCTATTAAATTGAGATAATGAGCAGCTTCCCCATGCTTGGGGTCTACTAAATACTGAAACTCTTCCCCTGTATATCACTGACTTTGGTGATGCCCTAATTAGCTTAAGCTGCAAAAAGTTTATCTGACCTGTGAACATATTAGTAAAATGGAAGTCCAGCCTCTGGTCTTCTTAAATTATATGACAGATCAAATGGCTATAGCTTATTTAGAAAGTGTCTTAATAGATATTTGTAGCTAATTGGAGAGCACCGTCAGAAATTTTTTCATTAAAGATAGCCAGCCATCACTGTAAGCAGCTCTATGTAAAATTTTCTATACAAAGGGAAGCACTTAACCAATTTACCTGTCCCAGGGTAATTTCTAGCATTTTTGTTCCCCTTTTATGTACAAATTTAACATTCCTTGACTGATTTATTGTGTCGGTTTTAGACGTAAGCACAAACTTTTGATTTACCGTTATGAATAACTGCCTAGTTTTCTGCATTTTACGCTGCTTTTTGTTACAGTTTCTGGCTTAACCTTGCTCTCTTTTAGGGCCTGACATTTCAGGAGGTGGAAAACTTCTTTACTTTCCTAAAGAATATTAATGATGTAGACACTGCACTGAGTTTTTATCATATGGCTGGGGCGTCTCTTGATAAAGGTAATGAAACCTAACATTTTTTTCTTGAAGGTATAAACATTGACTCTGTAATCTGTTGTGACTGTCCCTCAACAGTAATGTGAGTTTTTCTTGTTTTGTTTAGTTGACATTGCATAAGCCTTGCATTTCACCCTGAGATGCCAAACTCGACAAATATATTTTCTTGTGCTAAAGGCTATAGTTAAGGCCGAGGCCCATCTTTAAGTATTATTAGCCTGGGAAATATTCATCTGTGCTGAGGCACAGTGCATAAAACTGTGGAACTTCTCTCATCTGAGCCAGAGAGGTGACATACATAATGTGAAGCTGACATCATTAGCATTTTAATTCATGTCTTTGATGAAAAGGAATGTGGTCTGATTTATTTCTTGTGTTCAAGTATATTTCTTTAAAAAGAAAATCATGACTTTGGGAATAGCACCCCCTATTGGCTTACTTCATGCAAATCCAGTTTCCAGTTAGTTCAGGAAGCTTGTGGGAGCAGAGGAATTGAAAGCAAAACTTCCCCCCATTTTATTATGACAATTTTCAGACAGTTGAAATAATTATTTAAAGAATACCCATATGTCCAACTAAATTAACACTTTACTCTTTTTTCTTTATCTTATATCTATATATTCATCCCTTTAGCTCTTTATCAATCTCTTATTTTTTAATGCATCCAAAATAAGTTGCAGATATAAATACATTTCACTTCTAAACACTTCAGCATGAATATTATTAACTAAAATTCAGTATTTGTTTAAAATGTCATAGCCCCTTTCACAGTCAGTTTCTTCCCCCACCCATCCAGAGGCAAAAATTATTTTATTTTTTTCCCCACCATACGTTAATTTTGCTTCTTCTAGTACTTTTCGTAAAAGGAGTTATGCAATGTGTACTCTTTCTAAGGTTTCTCTCAGCGTAATGTTTTTGAGATCCATCTTTGTTGTTCATATGTCAGTGGTTTGTTCCTTTTTTTATGACAGGCAGTAATCTATTGTATGAATACACCGGTTTGCTTATCCATTCTTCTCTTGATGGACACCTTTGGCTGTTTCCAGCTTTATCATGAATAAAGTTGCTACACACTTTCTTGTGCAAGTCTTTTTTGAGGACATGTATTTTCATTTCTCTTAGGTAAATACCTAGGAATAGAATTGTTAGGTCCGAGGATAAGCTAGTATTTAGTTTATTAAAACACTGTTACACCCTTTTCCACAGTGTATCTTTTTACACTTCTGTCAACAGTGTACAACAGTTCTGTTTGTTTCACAAATTTGTCAACAACTGGAGGTGTCAGCCTATTTAATTTCAGTCGTTATGGTGTATGTTAAGGTATCTCATTGAGGATTTAGTTACTATTTCCCTGATGACTACTTTTATTAAGCATTTGTTTGTGTTCTTGTCATTCACATTTATTCTCTGGTGAAATATCTGTTCAAATCTTTTGATTTTTTAAAAATTAGATTGCTTGTCTTTTTATTATTGAAACATATATATATCCTAGAAACAAATCCTTTATCAAATATATACTTTGCAGCTATTTTCTTAATCTGGCTGGTCTGTTCACTTCCTTATTGGTGTCTTTAATGAGCAGAAAACTTTTAATTTTGATGTAGTCTAATTAATGTAAATTTTATTTTTTGATTATGGCTTTCAGGTTCCTGTCTAATAAACTTTATCTATTGGCAAACTGTGAAGATATCCTTCCATGTTTTCTCCTAGAAGCTTTGTTGTTTTCGTTTGATATTTGCATATATGATCCACCTTCAGTTCATTTCCAGATACGGTGTGAAGTGATGATCAAGATTGCTTTTTCTATATGGATATACAATTGTACCAGTACTATTTGTTCAAAAGGCCTTCCATTAATTGTATTTAGCGTCTTTGTCAAAAATCAAATGACCTTTTAAGTGTGACTCTATTTCTGGGCTCTCTGTTCTCTTATGTTTATGTTTGTGTCTATCCTTATGCCCATACCCATGACTTAAATACTATAGCTTTATATGAAGACTACCCTCCCAACTTGTTTGTTCTTTTTCAAGATTGCTTTGGTTATTCTAGGTCATTCCTTTAAATTTCCATATAAGTTTTTGTGGTTGTTGCACTCTAATATGTCAATATCCCATTTCAAAGTTTTCTAGAAATTTATCCTTTGCTACACATTTTTCTTGTGCATGTATACCTTTTTTATTCCCTCAGTTTCATCTTAGTATAGTTTTAGAAGGGATAAAGATAAACAAATATGTTAAATTACCACTTTTATCCAAAAATCTCCATGCACAAATGTTTTTTGTTTTAATTAGACAAATTGTGGGTTTACAGAACAATCATGCATAAAATACAGGGTTCCCATATATCCCCCCATTAGTAACACCTTGGCTTGGTGTGTGACATTTGTTACACTGATGAAAGCACATTTTTATAATTATACTCGTAACTATTGTCAATGTTTTATCTTAGGGCTTGCTATTTGTGTAGTAGGTTTTCATGGATTTTTAAAAATGTTTATTCTATTACCATGTACATAACCTAACATTTCCTCTCTTATCCACATTCAGATATATATTCCAGTGCTGTTAATTATGTTCACAATATTGTGCTGCTATTACCATCTGTTACCAAAACTTTTCCACCATTCCAAATAGGAACTCTGTACATTTTAAGCCTTAACTCTCTATTCATTCTTCTAGGTTCTTCCTTTGATTTCTATACATGTTTTTTAATCAGCTTATACCTTTTATCCAAAAGAGTGAGATTATGATTCAAATTATATTGAATATATAGATCAACTTGAGAAGAATTTGACGTCTTAATGATATCAAGTCTTCTAATTCATGAGCAAGATGTATCTCTTCATTTATTTAGATAGTCTGTAATTTCTCTCAGCAGTGTTTTTGTTTAAGTGTTTGCTAAGAACTTTATTTTTTGATGCTATCATATTTAGAATTTTTATTTCATTTTCTAGTTGCTTACTGTTAGTATTAAAATACTATTGATTTTTATATATTATCTTGTATTCTGAGCTCTTACTAAATTCCAAACTCTTCTAGTTGGTTTTTTTTATTTTCTATTATCAAACCAAAACAACATATAAACGTGAACATTCTTAACATACAAACATTCCGTGTATGGTGTACAATCAATGGCTCACAATATCATCACATAGTATATTCATCACATGATCTTTTTTTAGAACATTTGCATCACTCCAGAAAAAGGAATAAAAAGAAAAAACTCAACATACCATACCCCTAATCCCTTCCTCTCATTGACCACTAGTATTTCCATCTACTCAATAGATTTTAACCTTTGTTCCCCCTATTTTTTTTCTATACTCCTTACCACTTCCTTTCATTGTTCACTAGTATTTCAATCTACTCAATTTATTTTAACTTTTGTTCCCTCTATTATTTATTTATTTTTAATCCATATTTTTTACTCATCTGTCAATTTGAGTAATTGCGAAAGCTATGTCATTATACATTCATCTTCAAGAAACATGGTACTGGAACACAGCTCTACAGTTTCTGGCACATCCCTCTAGCCACTCTAATGCACCCTAAACTATAAAGGGGATATCTACAAAATGTGTAAGAATAACCTCCAGGATAACCTCTCAACTCTGTTTGAAATCTCTCAGCCATTGACACTTTATTTTGTCTCATTTCTCTCTTCCCCCTTTCGGTCGAGAAGGTTTTCTCTATCCGTTGTTGCTGAGTCCCAGCTCATTCTAGGACTTCTGTCCCACGTAATGAGGGGGAGGGCAGTGAGTTTGCTTGGTATGTTGGCTGAGAGAGAGGCCATATCTGAACAACAAAAGAGGTTTTCTGGGGGTGACTCTTAGGCCTAATTTTAAGTAGGCTTAGTCTGTCCTTTGCAGCGATAAGTTTCATATGAACAAACCTCAAATTGAGGGCTCGGCCTATTTATTTGGTTATCCCCACTGCTTGCGAGAATATCAGGAATTCTCCAAATTGGAGAGTTGAATTTTTCCCTTTCTCGCCGTTCCCCCAAGGGGACTTTGCAAATACTTTTTTTTTTTTTTAATTTTTTTATTAATCAAAAAAAAGAAAAGAAATTAACACAACATTTAGAAATCATTCCATTCTACAAATGCACTCAGTAATTCTTAGTATCATCACATAGATGTATGATCATCATTTCTTAGTACATTTGCATCGATCTGGGAAAAGAACTAGCAAAACAGCAGAAAAAGATATAGAATGTTAATATAGAGAAGAGAATTAAAATAATAATACTAATAATATATATATATATATAAAAAGGAAAAAGAAAAAAACAAAAACAAAAGATACAAACACACAAACAAACAAACAAAAAACCATATTTCAGGTGCAGCTTCATTCAGTGTTCCAACCTAGTTACATTACACCTAGGTATTATTGTGCTGTCCATTTTTGAGTTTTTGTATCTAGTCCTGTTGCACAGTCTGTATCCCTTCAGCTCCAATTGCCCATTATCTTACCCTGTTTCTAACTCCTGCTGGTCTCTGTTACCAATGATATATTCCAAGCTGATTCTCGAATGTCGGTTCACATCAGTGGGACCTTACATTATTTGTCCTTTAGTTTTGGGCTAGACTCACTCAGCATAATGTTCTCTAGGTCCATCCATGTTATTACATGCTTCATAAGTTTAGTCTGTCTTAAAGCTGCATAATATTCCATCGTAGGTATACGCCACAGTTTGTTTAGCCACTCGTCTGTTGATGAACATTTTGGCTGTTTCCATCTCTTTGCAATTGTAGATAATGCTGCTATAAACACTGGTGTGCAAATGTCCGTCTGTGTCTTTGCCCTTAAGTCCCTTGAGTAGATACCTAGCAGTGGTATTGCTGGGTCGTAATCCATTCTGCCATTCTATGTCTTTTGATTGGGAAATTCAGTCCATTAACTTTTAGTATTATTACTGTTTGGATAATATTTTCCTCTACCATTTTGGCTTTTGTATTATATATATCATATCTGATTTTCCTTCTTTCTACACTTTACTCCATACCTCTCTCTTCTGTCTTTTCGTATCTGACTCTAGTGCTCCCTTTAGTATTTCTTGCAGAGCTGGTCTCTTGGTCACAAATTCTCTCAGTGACTTTTTGTCTATAAATGTTTTAATTTCTCCTTCATTTTTGAAGGACAATTTTGCTGGATATAGGAATCTTGGTTGGCAGTTTTTCTCTTTTAGTAATTTAAATATATCATCCCACTGTCTTCTAGCTTCCATGGTTTCTGCTGAGAAATCTACACATAGTCTTATTGGATTTCCCTTGTATGTGACAGATTGTTTTTCTCTTGCTGCTTTCAAGATCCTCTCTTTCTCTTTGACCTCTGACATTCTAACTAGTAAGTGTCTTGGAGAACGCCTGTTTGGGTCTATTCTCTTTGGGGTGCTCTGCACTTCTTGGATCTGCAAATTTAGGTCTTTCATAAGAGTTGGGAAATTTTCAGTGATAATTTCTTCCATTAGTTTTTCTCCTCCTTTTCCCTTCTCTTCTCCTTCTGGGACACCCACAACATGTATATTTGTGCGCTTCATATTGTCATTCAGTTCCCTGATCCCCTGCTCAAGTTTTTCCATTCTTTTCCTTATAGTTTCTGTTTCTTTTTGGGATTCAGATGTTCCATCCTCCAGTTCACTAATTGTAGCTTCTGTCTCTTTAGATCTACCATTGTAGGTATCCATTGTTTTTTCCATTTTTTCTTCTTTGTCCTTCACTCCCATAAGTTCTGTGATTTGTTTTTTCAGATTTTCTATTTCTTCTTTTTGTTCAGCCCATGTCTTCTTCATGTCCTCCCTCAATTTATTGATTTGGTTTTTGAAGAATTTTTCCATTTCTGTTCGTATATTCAGCATTAGTTGTCTCAGCTCCTGTATCTCATTTGAACTATTGGTTTGTTCCTTTGACTGGGCCATATCTTCAATTTTCTGAGCGTCATCCATTATTTTCTGCTGGTGTCTGGGCATTTGATCAGATTTCCCTGGGTGTGGGACCCAGCTGGTTGAAAGCTTTTTCTGTGAAATCTCTGGGCTCTGTTTTTCTTTTCCTGCCCAGTAGGTGGTGCTCGTGGCGCTCGTCTGTCTGCACGGCAGTCGGCCTGGGAAACCGCGCGTGGAGGTGGGGGTCGCTGGCCGCCGCGGCTTGGGAGAGTGCCGGTCCCAATTGCCCAGCTGGCCCGAAACGCCAAGCGTGACGGGAGGGCCCCGCTATCCAACGTTCCCAGTCAGACCCGGGAGCCACGTGCGTGGAGGGGACCCCAGTCTCCAGCAGCCCCGGCCGGGAAAACGCGCGCCCCTCGGGTATCTCACCGCAGCAGATTCTCCCTGCCCGTTCAGCTGTTCCAGAATGGGGTACGCTGTCTTTTTGGTCTCTGTCGTGACTCCGGGAGCTGTTTCGTATTGTTTCTGTTTCTTTAGTTGCTTTTCTGGAGGAGGAACTAAGACCCGCGCGTCTTACTAAGCCGCCATCTTCTCCGGAAGTCTGCAAATACTTTTTTATTCATTGTTCAAATTACTCAGATTTATTGGGGCCTCACTCTGGACAAACCTACAAAATCTCCAGCCCTATTCAAGGTTCCATGTATTTATGGTGTCCAGTTAAACTGTCCATATAAGTTATATTAGGAAATGCAGTAGTCAAAATATAAATTTTGTACCAAACAAACATTTTTTGCTTTAGTCTCACATGTAAGTTAAAATTTTTAAATATGAGTTACCATTTTTTCAACACCCTGTAATATTGACATTCCTTTGTTCTTCCTTATACAAAAACGTTTTTTAATTTGTACATTTAGTCACTATCATTGTACACTCTAGGCATTCCTAGATTATACCATCTCAGTCTTTATCATCTGTCTTTCCTTCTGGTCTCCAGCCCTCCTCCCTCTGTCATTCTCACATTCAGCTTCATTCAGTGTACTAACATTATTGTGCCACAATTAGGTGGTATTGTGCTATCCATTTCTGAATTTTTACAATCAGTCTTGTTGATTGTATCCCTTCAGCTCCAATTACCCAGAATCTACCCTATTTCTGTCTCTTGATGGCCCCTTTTCTTAACTGAAATTCTCCAAGTTCATTCATTAATGTTAGTTCATAACAGTGAGACCCTGCACTGTCATTTTGTTTCAGGCTAATCTCACTCAGCTTAATGTCCTCAAGGTCCATCTATGTTGTTATATGCTTTATGACTTTATTCTGTCTTGCAGCTGCATAATATTCCGTCATATGTATATACCACAGTTTGTTTAGCCACCCGTCTGTTGATGGACATTTTGGCTGTTTCCATCTCTCTTTGCAGTTGTAAATAGTGCTGCTATAAACATTGGTGTGCAAATGCCCATTTGTGTCCTTGCCCTCATGTCCTCTGAGTAGATACCTAGCAATGGTATTGCCAGATTATATGGCAGTTCTATACTTAGCTTCCTGAGGAACTGCCAAACTGCCTTCCACAATGGTTGTACATTTTACATTCCCACCAACAGTGGATAAATGTGCCTGTTTCTCCACATCCTCTAAAGCACTTGTCATTTTCTGTTTTATTGATAATGGCCATTCTGGTGAGTGTGAGATGAAATTTCATTGTGGTTTTGATTTGCATTTCCCTAATAACCAGGGAAGTTGAGCATCTTTTCATGGCTTTTAGCCATTTGTATTTCCTCTTCTGAGAAGTGTCTGTTCATGTCTTTTGCCCATTTTCTTATTGGGTTGTTTGTCTTTTTGTTGTTGAGTTGAACAATCTCTTTATATATTCTAGATATTAGACCCTTATCCGATATGTCATTTCCAAATATTGTCTCCCATTGTTTAGGCTGTCTTTTTATTTTCTTGACAAAGTTCTTTGATGTACAAAAGAGTTTAGTTGAGGAGCTCCCATTTATTTCTTTCTTCAATGCTCGTACTTTGGGTGTAAGGTCTAGGAAACCACCTCCTATTATAAGATTTATAAGGTATTTCCCTACATTTTCTTCAAACAGTTTTATGATCTTAGAGCTAATGTTTAGGTCTTTGATCCATTTTGAGTTAAATTTTGTATAGGGTGTGAGATATGGATCCTTCTTCATTCTTTTGCATGTGGATATCCAGTTCTCCAGGCACCATTTATTGCAGAGACTATTCTGTCCCAGGTGAGTTGGCTTGACTGCCTTATCAAAGATCAATTGTCCATAGATGAGAGGGTGTATATCTGAACACTCTATTCGATTCCATTGGTTGGTATATGTATCTTTATGCTAGTACCATGCTGTTTTAATCACTGTAGCTTCGTAATATGCTTCGTAATACAGCTTCATAAAGTCAGGTAGTGTGAGACCTCCGACTTCATTTTTCTTTCTCAGGATATTTTTAGCTATTCAGGGAACCCTACCTTTCCAGATAAATTTGGTTATTGTTTTTTCTATTTCTGAAAAGTAACTTTTTGGGATTTTATTTGGTATTGCATTGACTCTATAAATCAATTTAGGTAGAATTAACATCTTAACTATATTTAGTCTTCCAATCCATGAACACAGTGTGCCCTTCCATTTATTTTGTTCTTCTGTGATTTCTTTTAGCAATTTCTTGTAGTTTTCTTTGTATAGGTCTTTTGTAACCTTAGTTAAATTTATTCCTAAATATGTTATTCTTTTGGTTACAATATTAAATGGATTTTTTTATTCCCCCCTCATTACTAGTGTATAGAAACACTACAGATTTTTGAGTAAACTTGTAACCTATCACTTTGTTGTACTCATTTATTAGCTCTAGTAGTTTTGCTATGGATTTTTCAGGGTTTTTGACATATAGTATCATATCATCTGCAAGAGTGATGATATGGAAATTCTTGGAATTTCTTCCTTTCCAATTTTGATGTCTTATATTTCTTTTTCTTGTCTAATTGCTCTGGCTAGAACTTCCAACACAATGTTGGATAACAATGGTGATAGTGGACATCCTTGTCTTGTTCCTGATCTTAGGGGGAAAGTTTTCAGTTTTTCCCATTGAAGATGATGCTAGCTGTGGGTTTTTCATATATTCTCCTTATTATTTTGAGGAACTTCCTTCTACTCCTATCCTTTGAAGTGTTTTCAACAAGATAGGATGTTGAATTTTGTCAAATGCCTTTTCTGTATCAATTGAGATGATCATGTGGTTTTTCTGCTTTGATTTGTTGATATGGTGTATTACATTAAATGATTTTTTTATGTTGAACCATCCTTGCATACCTGGGATGGATCCTACTTGGTCATGATGTATAATTCTTTTAATATGCTACTGGATTCGATTTGCTAGAATTTTGTTGAGAATTTTTGCATCTATATTCATTAGAGAAATTGGTATGTAATTTTCTTTTCTTGTAATATCTTTTTCTGGCTTGGTATGAGGGTGATGTTGACTTCATAGAATGAGTTAGGTAGCCTTCCCTCCTCTTCAATTTTTTTGAAGAGTTTGAGCAGGATTGGTACTAATTCTTTCTGGAATGTTTGGTAGAATTCACATGTGAAGCTGTCTGGTTCTGGACTTTTCTTTTTGAGGAGCTTCTTAATGACTAACTCAATTTCTTTACTTGTAATTGGTTTGTTGAGGTCGTCTATTTCTTCTCGAGTCAATGTTGGTTGTTCATGCATTTCTAGGAAGTTTTGCATTTCATCTACATTGTCTAGTTTTATTAGCATAAAGTTGTTCATACCTCTCATTACCTCCTTTATTTCTATATGGTCAGTGGTTATGTCTCCTCTTCCATTTCTGATTTTATTTATTTGCATACTCTCTCTTCTTTTTGTCATCTTTGCTAAGGGTCCATCAATCTTACTGATTTTCTCATAGAACCAACTTCTGGTTTTGTTGATTTTCTTGACTGTTTTCATGTTCTCAATTTCATTTATTTCTGTTCTAATCTCCATTAATTCTTTCCTTTTGCTTGCTTTGGGGTTAGTTTGCTGTTCTTTCTCTAGTTCTTCCAAGTGGAGAGTTAATTTCTCCATTTTTTCTCTTCCATCTTTTTTGATATAGGCATTTAGGGCACTAAATTTCCCTCTTAGCACTGCCTTTGCAGCATCCCATAAATTTTGATATGTTGTGTTTTCATTTTCATTTGCCTCGAGACATTTACTGATTTCTCTTGTAATTTCTTCCTTGACCTACTGGTTGTTTAAAAGTGTGGTATTAGGCCTCCATATATTAGTGAATTTTCTGGCCCTCTGCCTATTATTGATTTCCAAGTTCATTCTTTATGATCTGAGAAAGTGTTTTGTATTATTTCAGTCTTTTTAAATTTATTGAGACTTGCTTTGTGAGTGAGCATATGGTCTACCCTTAAGAATGATCCATGAGCCCTTGAAAAAAAGATGTATCCTATTGTTTGTGGTATAATGTTCTATGAATGTCTGCTAGGTCTAATTCCTTTATTGTATTATTCAAATTTTCTCTTTCTTAATTGATCCTCTGCCTAGATGTTCTGTCCATTGATGAGAGCAGGGAATTGAAGTCTCCTACTATTACGGTAGATGTGTCTATTTCTATTTTCAGTGTTTGCCTCATGTATTTTGGAACATTCTGGCTTGGTGCATATGTATTTTTGATTGTTAAGTCTTCTTGTTGAATTGTTCCTTTTATTAATACATAGTGTCCTCTTTGTGTTTTGTTTTACATTTGAACTCTAATTTCTTGGAAATTAGTATAGCTATTCCTATTCTTTCCTGATTGTTGTTTGCATGAAATATCTTTTCCCAACTGTGGTAGTCAGATTCAGTTGTCAACTTGGCCAGGTGAAGGCACCTAGTTCTGTTGCTGGTACATGAGCCAATGGTACTTGAACCTCATCTGTTGCTGATTACATCTGCAGTTGGCTAGGAGGCGTGCCTGCTGCAATGAATGACGGTTGAGTTAATTGGCTGGTGCTTAAATGAGAGAGCTCAATGTAGCACAGCCCAAGCAACTCAGCATACCTCATCTCAGCACTCGCAGCTCAGCCCAGGCCTTTGGAGATGCAGAAAGAAATCACCCTGGGGAAAGTTGTTGGAACCCAGTGGCCTGGAGAGAAGGCCAGCACAGACCATCCTGTGCCTTCCCACGTAAGAAAGAACCTCAGTGAAAAGTTAGCTGCCTTTCCTCTGAAGAACTAACAAAATATATCCCCTTTTATTAAAAGCCAGTCCCTCTCTGGTGTGTTGCATTCCAGCAGCTAGCAAACTAGAACACCAACCTTTCATTTTAGACCTGTGTTTATCCTTGGGTCTAAAATGCATCTCCTGTAGACAACATATAATGGATCCTGTCTTTAATTCATTCTGCCAGTATGTCTTTTGATTGGGGAGTTTAATCCATTAACATTTAGTGTTGTAACTGTAAGGGCAGTACTTTCTTCTACCATTTTGCCTTTTGGATTTTATATGTCATATCTAATTTTTCTTCTTTTTACCTTTACTGATAGACTTCATTTCTACACTCTTCTCCACACCTCTCTCTGCCGTCTTTTCCGATCTGTCTCTATGCTCCCTTTAATATTTCTTGTAGAGCCAGTCTCTTGGTCACAAATTCTCTTGGTGGTTTTTTTGACTGAAAATGTTTTAATTTCCCCCTCATTTTTGAAGGACAATTTTGCTGGATATAGAATTCTTGGTTGGCAGTTTTTCTCTTTTAGTATCTTAAGTATATCATACCACTGTCTTGCCTCCATGGTTTCTGCTGAGAAATCTGCATATAGTCTTATTGGGCTTCCCTTGCATGTGATGGATTGTTTTTCTCTTGCTGCTTTCAAGAGTCTCTCTTTCTCTTTGACAGCTGATTTGTAAGTGTCTTGGAGTATATCTATTTGAATCTATTCTGTTTGGGGTATGCTGCATTTTTTGGAACTTTAATATTAAGTCTTTTGTAAGAGTTGGGAAATTTTCAGTGATGATTTCCTCCATTAGTTTTTCTCCTCCTTTTCCCTTCTCCTCTCCTTCTTGGACACCCACAACACGTATATTCATGCACTTCATGCTGTCATTCAGTTCCCTGAGTCCCTGCTCATATTTTTCTATTCTTTTCTCTATATTTTCTTTTGCTTGTTGTATTTCAGATGTCCCATCCTCCAGGTTACTAATCCTTTCTTCTGCTTCTTGAAATCTAATATTGTAGGTTTCCATAGTTTTTTCATTTCTTCTAACTGTGCTTTTCATTCCCATAAGTCTGTGATTTGCTTTTTCAGACTTTCAGTTTCTTCTTGTTGTTCGTTCCTTGCCTTCTTTATATCCTCCCTCAATTAACTGAGTTGATTTTTGATGAAATTTTCCATTTCAGTTTGAATATCCTGAATTAACTGTTTCAACTCCTGTATCTCATTTGAATTGTTGGTTTGTTCCTTTGACTGGGTATCTTCAATTTTCCTAGTATGATATTATTTTTTGCTGGCGTCTAGACATTTAATTTCCTTAATTAGTTTATTCTGGAGATTGTCTTCACTTTTTTACTTAGGATTTTCTTGCTGGATGACTTTGTCATCTGTCTATTCTTTGACATTCAGTTCAGCTTATTCTAGACCTCTAGCCTATGTTTTGTTTAGCAGATCAGAATTTTTCAGTTCTTGTTTTCTAGTTTCTTGCCCTACCTGTATGGTGCCTTTTTTTTTTCCTTAGGAGGGTCTACTTAGGTATTATAGACCCCAGTCAGATTTTCCGATATCAGACTGGCCTCCCCTCAGGAGGAAAGAGTCACCTGCATCAGCTTACCCTGAGAGTGAGACCCAGCAGGTTGAAAGACTTTCCTATGAAGCCTGTAGACTCTGTTTTTCCCATCCTGCCCAGTATGTGGTGCTTGTGTGCCTGCAGTTCCCACCAGCATCAAGTGTTGCAGTACCTTTAACTTCAGCAGACTCTTCCTGCTGGGGCATGGTAGAGACAGAGGGGAGGTTGTAGTCTGGCTTTATCTGAATTCCTTGAACGAGGGATTCCACCTGAACTAGACCCCACCCCTTCCTGGGGAAGGCACAGCCTCCAGGGAATTACTTCCTTTCACTTGAGCAGCCTCTTTGCCTCTCAGACAAGCTTAATTTGGCCCTTGCCTGGGGCATTTGGAGCCTGAGAAGCCTTGCAGTTGTATGCAAAGAACAGTCAAGCCATAGAAACACAGCCACAAAAAAGAAAAGAAAAAAAATCATTTTCAGAGCAGGACCCCCATTTGTAGGGTTTGCCAATCAAAAGCTCAAGTTGGCACGTTGCTCTGTGTATCTCCAGGTGCTATGTGCCCCCTCCTTTCCTTCAGGGCCCAGACCTTTTCAAGTATTTTGATCTGAAAAAAACTTTTTTTTTCTTTTTTCATCAGCCTGCCCCCTCCATGGGGCAAAAACCAGCAACCTTAACTTTTACTGGAGGTTCAGCTGAGCTGGGGGTCTATTTTTAGTAGTCAGAATTTGTTAGTTAATTCCACAGTTGGAGCTTGGTTGCACTCAGCCCTTTGCTGTTAGTAAAGTCTCTTTCCTTTCTTCTCTGGGAAGCAGCCTCTGGGGGTGGAGCGCCAACCTCCATGGCTTAGGGGGCTCACAGTTCTGGGTGGGATTGCAGCTGGTCCAGCTTGTCCAGACTAGTGTATGCTGTGTGTCCCCCAGCAGTTGTTCTGTACTGTTCCTGACTATTTACTAGCTGCTCTGGAGGATGAACCTCACTAAGCCGCCATCTTAGACCCACCCTCTCTTCTAGTTGTTTTTTTATAGTTTCCTTAGTTTTTTTTGACATAGTCATCTGCAGACAGATAGAGTTTCAGTTCTTTTTTTTATATTTATGCCTTTATTTCTTGCTTTTTGCACTTACTTAAACTACCAGTACCATGAGAATAGTAGTGAAAATGGACTTCCTTGGCTTCTTCATTTTAGAGGGAACACATTCAATATTTGACCATTAAGTTTGATGTTAGATTTTCCAAAATGCCCTTTATCAGATTAAGGAAATTTTATTTCTGCTCCTAATTTGAAGAGGATTTTTATCATTGATAGGGGTTGAATTTTATTGAATACCTTTTCTGTATATGTTGAAAAGATCATATAGTTTTCTTCCTTCATTCTCTAAATACAGTAGATTATATTGCTAATCCCTCATAATCCTGGAATAAACCTAGCTTCACCATGATATATCAGACTTTATACATGTTGGTAGATTTGATTTACTAATATTTTGTTAAATAATGAGGGATATTGATCTGTAATTTTTTGTAATGTCTTTTCAGGTTTTGTATCAGAGTATGTAGGCCTCATAAAATGAGTTGTGATTTTTTTTTCTCCTGTTTTCAGGGAGAGTTTGTGGAGATTGTTCTTATTTCTTTCTGAATTGTTTGATAGGAGTCACTGGTGAACCCATTTGAGCTGCAGGGTTTTTTTGTGGGAAAGTTTTGATAATGAATTTAATTTCTTCAGGTATTTAGAGTTTCTGTTTTACCTTATATCAGTTTTTAAAATATTTAATTTTTAGTAAAGTTTTAGATTTACAAAATGATTGAGCAAGTAGTATTCCCACCTCTGCATGCTATTTTCCCTATTATTCCCATCTTGCATTAGTATGGTACATGTTACGACCAGTGAACCAATATTAATACATTATTATTCCTGTATATAGTCAATGATTTACATTAGGATTCACTCTTTACATTGTACAGGTCTATGGGTTTTGACAAATAATAATGATATCTTCCACCATTAACATATCATACTGTTCTAGTCTACCAAAGCTGCCAGAATGCAATACACCAGAGATGGATTGGCATTTAATAAAAGGGGATTTATTTACTTAAAAGTGAATAGTTCTTCGGGGAGAAATTTAACTTCCCCAAGTTGAATTCTTGATATTCTCACAAGTAGTGTGGACAACCAAAGCTATAGGCTGAGCCCCCAGTCTTGGGGTTTGTTCATATGAAACTTAACCCCACAAAGGATAGGTCAAGTCTACTTAAAATTTAGGCCTAAGATTCACCCCCAAGAGAGCCTCTTTTGTTGCTCAGATGTGGCCTCTCTCCAGTCAACACAACAAGCAATCTCACCACCCTCCCCCTGTCTACATGGGACATGACTCCCAGGAGTGTGGACCTTCCTGGCAATGTGGGACAGAAATCCTAGAATGAGCTGAGACTCAGCATCAAGGGATTGAGAAAAACCCTAGAATTCGCTGAGACTTAGCATCAAGGGATTGAGAAAACCTTCTCGACCAAAAGGGGGAAGAGTGAAATGAGACAAAGTGGCAATGGCTGAAAGATTCCAAACAGAGTTGAGAGGTTATCCTGGAGGTTATTCTTATGCATTAAGTATATATCACCTTATTATTCAAGATGTAATGGAGAGGCTGGAGGGAACTGCCTGAAAATGTAGAGCTGTGTTCCAGTAGCCATGTTTCTTGAGGATGGTTGAATAATGATATAGCTTTCACAATGTGACTGTGTGATTGTGAAAACCTTGTGTCTGATGCCCCTTTTATCTACCTTGTCAACAGACGAGTAGAACATACAGAGTAAAAATAAATAATAGGGGGAACAAATGTTAAAGTAAATTTAGTTTGAAATGCTAGTGATCAATGAAAGCGAGGGGTAAGGGGTATGGTGTATATATTCTTTTTTTTTCTGTTTTCATTTTATTTCTTTTTCTGTTGTCTTTTTATTTCTTTTTCTGAATTGATGCAAATGTTCTAAGAAATGATGAATATGCTACTATGTGATGATATTGAGAATTACTGATTATATATGTAGAACAAAATGATCATATGTTAATGTTTTTGTTTGTTGTTATTGTTTTCTAATTAATAAATGTTTTTAAAAATGTAAAAGAAAAAAATGTGAACAGTTTTTCAGAGGAAAGGCAGCTTACTTTCAACTAAGGTTCTTTCTTTCATGGGAAGGCACAGGGCGATCTCTGCTGGCGTTCTTTCCAGGCCTCTGGGTTCCAACAACTTTCTCCAGGGTGATCCCTTTCTGCATCTCCAAAGGCCTGGGCCCTGCTGCAAGTGCTGAGATGAGGTGTGCTGAGCTGCTTGGGCTGTGCTGCAGTTGAGCTCTCTCATTTAAGCATCCAGCCAATTAAATCAAACATCATTCATTGCAGCAGGCAGCCTCCTAGCCAACTGCAGGTGTAATTAGCAATAGATGAGGTTCACATGCCATTGGCTCCTGTTCACAGCAATAGAATTAGGCACCTTCACTTGGCCAAGTTGACACCTGAACCTAACTACCACACATTCAGAATAATTTCACCATCCTACAAACTCCCTGTGCTTCACTTATTTATCCCTCCCCCTGCTGTGTTTTTTGAGAAATTTGTCCATTTCTTCTAAATTGTTGAATTTGATATAAAGTGGTTCATAATATTCTCTCACTAGCCTTTTAATGTCTATAGAATCTGAAATCTCTTTCATTCCTGATACTGGAGAATAATAACTGCTCCCTCTCTCTCTCTCTTTTTTTTCTCCTATGCAGTCTTGTTAAAGGTTTGTCAATTTGTTGATCTTCCAAAAATAAAAACAACTTATGACTTAATTTCCTCTGTGGCTTAGTATCTATTACATTGATTTTTGGCTCCTGTCTGTTATTTCTTTCCTTCTACTTATTTTCAGTGTACATTACTTTGCTTTTTCTATCTTCTTAAGATGGACGTGTCTTCCTTTTCTAAAATAAGCTTTTTAAGCTATAAGTGTCTCGCAAAACACTGCTTTATTTATATCCCACAAATTTTTATATGTTACATTTTCATTATCATCTTGTTTGAAACATTTCTGATTTTCCCAGTGATTTCTTTGATGATCCATGGGTTACTTAAAGTGTGTTACTTAATTTCCATGTATTTTGTGTTTTTCTAAAATTATTATTATTGATAATCTGCTTTAATTTCATTGTATCTGAAAACATACTCTGTAAGATTTCAACTCTTTATAATTGAGACTTGCTTTGTTGTCCAGCCTATAATCAATCTTTTGATGAATGTTTCATACGCATTTCAGAGGAATGTGTATTCTGCAGTTTGGAGTATAGTGTTATATAAATGTCAATTAGGCAAAGGTGGTTGACAGTGTTATTCATATCTTCGTGTCCTTACTGACATTTTTGCCTGTTTGCTTTGTTATTAGTGAGAGAGGGGTATTAAAGTCTCCAGGTGTGATTACGTAGGTTTGCCGGTTTTGCCATGTGAATGATCTCTGTCTTTGCTTCATATATCTTGTGCTCTCATATTAAGTGTATTCACATTTATGATTATTATGCTTTCCTGGATGAATTGGTCATTTTATCACTGAAATATTACTCCTTTACCTTAGGTGTATTCCATTTCTTGAAGTCTATTTTGGCTGATATTAATAAAGATACTCCAGATTCCTTGTAATAATTATTTCCATGGTGTATCTTTTTTTATTCTTTTATGTTTGACCTATCTGTGCATTTTACTTAAAGTGTGTCTCTTTTAGACACCATATTGTTGTTTAGCGAGTGGCGTTTTAGGTATACTTCTTTGCATTATATAGTTCTCTAGAAATTACAATATAATTTTTCATGGTCTACTTAAAGTTAATATTTATATCACTTCAAGTGAAATACAAGAATATTGCAATCAGTATTATTCCATCTTCCACTACCCCATCTTTTATACTATATTTGTCATTAATATTTATTCTATGTATGTTGTAATCCCTGCCATACAATATTTTTATTTTTGTGTTTTTTTAAGAAGTTAAGAGAAAAAATAATACTTTATATTTACTCACATATTTTCATTTTGAGTATTTTCCATTTCTTCCTAAATATTTGTGTTTTTATCCACAACTTGCCTTAAGTCTGAAGAATTTCCTTTATAATTTCTTGCAGTGAAGATCTGCTAGCAGTTAATTCTCTTGGTTTTGGTTTATCTGAAAATGTCCTTATTTTACCATTGGGCGTTGTTATGTATGATTTTAAATATCTCCAAAGCACTGACTGAGGTTTTATAAACACAATCTTGCTTGTGATGATCCAAGAGACTGTCTCTAAGTCTAATTTTACTAAAAAAGTTGCCCAGCCAGTAGCCAAAATGAGGTCCTCCTGAAATGCTTTTGTTTAAAATAGCATTTGTGTGTTCAAAAAAAACCTCCTCTGACCTTTGTAGAATCCTTTAGGAAAAAAGTTAATGATTCTGTGGAGATTGCATGTGTTTGTGTAATGTGTGTGTGTGCGCGTGTGTGTATGTATGTGGCATCACAGGGATCTCCAGAATAACTCTGGCTATATTGCACTGTTTCATAAAACAAGATTTGACAGCATCTGTAAATCCAAAGATATGAGATTATAAATCATCATTTATTATAAAATAAAATTAATAAGCTTCCTTTTTATATTCGTACACCTTTTTTTTTTTAAGCCCAACTAAAGACAATAGATATAAGATGAGTCACTCTCTGTGTTAAAATTATAGTCTCTCGAACTACTAAATAACCAGAAATAGTAGAGAACAACTCCTGGGGCCACATCAGTGACCAGACACAGTGTACCTCCGTCTGGACCAGCTGGACCGGCTGCGAGCACCCCCCAGAACTGTGAGTCTCTAAAGCTGTGGCGGCCAGCGCCCCTCCCCCACAGGCCGCTTCCCAGACTGGAAAGGAAAGGACTTTACCAGCAGGAGGGACTGGGCACAATCAAACACCAATTGTGGAACAAATTAACAAATTCTGACTACTAAAAATAGGCCCCCAGCTTAGGTGAACCTGATCAAAGCAGAGGTTGCTCATTTTTGCCCCGGCGCCAAGAGGGCAGGACTGACAGAAAAAGGAGAAAAGAAAAAGAAGGAAACAGAGGTTTTTGTGGCTGTGTATCTACAAAGGCTTGACTGCCTCTGGATACAGCGGCAGGACTTTTCAGGCAGCAACTGCCCCAGGCTTAGGCAGAAGTGAGCTCTTTTGGGGGCTTGTCTGGAGCCTGTGCCTTCCCCAGGGGAGAGGTGAAGCCCCACCCAGGTGGAATCCCTCCATCAAGGAATTCAGACACCAGGGCTTGGTAATTTGAAGCCATTAAAAACAGCCTACAACCTCTCCTCTGTCTCCACCACACCCCAGCGGGAGAGTCTGCCAAAGTTAAAGGTACCACATCATCTTATGCTGGTGGGACCTGCAGGCAGACAAGCGCCACATACTGGGCAGGATAAGAAAAACAGAGTCCAGAGAATTCACAGGAAAGTCTTTCCAACCTGCTGGGTTTCACCCTCAGGGAAAACCGACGCAGGTGACTCTTTCCTCCTGATAGGAGGCCAGTTTGGTCTGGGAAAATCTGGCTGGGGTCTATAATATCTAAGTAGACCCTCCTAAGTGTGTGTGGGGGGAAGGCACCACACAAGCAGGGCAAGAAACAAGAAAACAAGAACTGAAAAATTCTCCTCTGTTAAACAAAACTTAAGTTAAAGGTCCAGATAAAGCTGAATGGAATGTCAAAGAACAGACAGACAACAAATTCATCCAGCAAGAAAACCCTAGATAAGAGAAGTGAAAGTAATCTCCAGAATAAACCAGTTAAGGTAATTAAATGCCTAGACGCCAGCAAAAAATAACAAATCACACTAGGAATGGCCCAGTCAAAGGAACAAACCAACAATTCAAATGACATACAGGAGCTGAAACAATTAATTCAGAATGTACAAACAGACATGGAAAACCTCATCAAAAACCAAATCAATGAATTGAGGGAGGATATAAAGAAGGCAAGGAAAAAACAAAAAGAAGAAACTGAAAGTCTGAAAAAACAAATCACAGAACTTATGGGAATGAAAGACACAGTAGAAGAGATGAAAAAAACAATGGAAACCTACAATGGTAGATTTCGAGAGACAGAACATAGGATTTCAAAACTGGAGGATGGAACATCTGAAATCCTACAAGAAACAGAAACTATAGGGAAAAAAATGGAAAAATATGAGCAGGGACTCAGAGAATTGAAAGACAATATGAAGCGCACGAATATACGTGTTGTGGGTGTCCCAGAAGGAGAAGAGAAGGGAAAAGGAGGAGAAAAACTAATGGAGGAAATTATCACTGAAAATTTCCCAACTCTTATGAAAGACTTAAAATTACAGATCCAAGAAGTGCAGCGTACCCCAAAGAGAATAGATCCAAATAGACATACTCCAAGACATTTAATAATCAGAATGTCAGAGTTCAAAGAGAAAGAGAGGATCTTGAAAGCAGCAAGGGAAAAGCAATCCATCACATACAAGGGAAGCCCAATAAGACTATGCGCAGATCTCTCAGCAGAAACCATGAAGGTGAGAGGACAGTGGGATAATATATTTAAATTACTAAAAGAGAAAAACTGCCAACCAAGAATTCTATATCCAGCAAAACTGTCCTTCAAACATGAGGGAGAAATTAAAACATTTTCAGACAAAAAATCACTGAGAGAATTTGTGACCAAGAGACCAGCTCTGCAAGAAATACTAAAGGAAACACTAGACACAGATATGAAGACAGAAGAGAGAGGTGTGGAGAAGAGTGTAGAAAGGAAGACTATGAGTAAAGGTAAAAAGAAGGAAAATTAGATATGACATATAAAATCCAGAAGGCAAAATAGTAGAAGAAAGTACTACCCATGCAGTAATAACACTGAATGGTAATGGATTAAACTCTCCAATCAAAAGACATAGTCTGGCAGAATGGATTAAAAAACAGGACCCATCTATATGCTGTCTCTACTCAAAGGACACGAGGCCAAGGACACAAATGGACATTTACACACCAATGTTTATAGCAGCATTATTGACAATTACCAAGAGATAGAAACAGCCAAAATGTCAATCAACAGACAGTTGACTAAACAAACGATGACATTTACATAAGATGGAATATTATGCAGCTGTAAGACAGAATAAAGTTATGAAGTATGTAACAACATGAATGGACCTTAAGGACATTATGCTGAGTGTGATTAGCCAGAAACAAAAGGACAAATACTGTATGGTCTCATTGATATGAACTGACATTAGTGAATAAACTTGGAATATTTCCTTGGTAACAGAGACCATCAGGAGATAGAAATAGGGTAAGATATTGGGTAATTGGAGCTGAAGGGATACAGATTGTGCAACAGGACTGAATATAAAAACTCAGAAATGGACAGCACAATACTACCTAACTGTAATGTAATTATGTTAAAATGCTGAATGAAGCTGCACGTGAGAATGATAGAGGGAGGAGGCTGGGGACATAAATGAAATCAGAAAGAAAGATATATGGTAAAGATCAAGATGGTATAATCTAGGAATGCCTACCATGTATAATAATAGTGAAATGTACAATGTATACATTTAAAAAAAAAATTATAGTCTCTCAAGAAAAGGGAATGATTCAGGGTACTGGTGGCAAAGGCAAGTGCAACCTAGTGATTAAAGAAATGAAAAAGTGTTTCTTTAAGTGACTTCAGGCCATTTCCTGATATGTTTAGACCCTATATAGTTCATGCCCCATCAGCCTTGGTAATAAACAGATTATACAGTCACATCTGATAATCACAAATATCTTTGGCTTTGAGATATATGATGTTTTGGGATTTGTTTTGACTTCTTTTTTTATCATTAGTTGTATAACTTTGGATTCCCTGAGTTCATTACAGTAGATAATCTAGAGGAAATTGGCCTAGATTTACGCCAAGTAACAGGGAGAAGCCAACCAAAAATTTTGTCATCCATGTGTAATCCACAAGGTAAATAAAGATTAATTTGCTGTGAGAATATTTGTATATGTCTGTTTAAAAAGCTGATTATCTGTTTTTTAAGAAACCTAAGTATACTCTTTACCTGAGTAACTTCTATTTATTTTTCAAGTCTCAATTCAAATATCACTTCCTCAGAGAGGCTTTCCCTAACTATTCAGTATAATTTTTTTTAAAAAAACTATATTGTCTATAGCTTTATAATTAAAAGAAAGAGAAGTTAATCTACAATCTTCTGTCGTCACTGTTGTCATCAGTTCCTATCTGTAAATTACGGACATTGCTGGAACTTCTACAAATGTGGTTAATCAGGTTGAGCAGAGAACATTGAGTACAATATTTGGTACATAAATAGTAGGCCCTCCGTAAATGCTTAGTAAATGAAAGATTCCCCATCTATCCAAGAGCTCAAACAAACAAACAAAAAAGTAGGCACCATTCTTGATTCCTTTCTCTCCCACCCCACAATTATTTCTTCAATAAATCCTATTGTTTCTACTCCCCAACATATTCTGATTCTGGCTCCTTTTCTCTCTCTCCCCTACTACAGCCCTAGGCTCTTTTTTTTTTTTTTTACATGGGCAGGCACCGGGAATCAAACCCGGGTCCTCTGGCATGGCAGGCAAGCATTCTTGCCTGCTGAGCCACCGTGGCCCACCCAGCCCTAGGCTCTTTACCTGGCTTTCAGGGCTCTGTGTGACATGATCATTGTATACTTTGTGAGCTTATCACGTCTCTTTCCTCCTAGTTCACTCACTTCACTTTGGCCTTCTGTTTGTACTGCAGATATACCACAACCATTTCCACCTTGGTGCCTTTGTTCTAGCTCTACCTCAAGTGCTCTTTGCTGGAATCCCCATGAACTAGCTCTTTGTAATTTAATTCTCAGTATAAGTGACATCCCAGAAAGACCTTCCCTGACTTCCCATTCTAAAGTAGCTTAGCCACCCTATATCAAGTGTATCCTAAATAGTTTTTATCACTATCTGATATTGACTCATGTATTTATCTGTCTCCCCTTATTAGAATGCTTTTATGTCGTGCTGTCAAATGTATTCCTTATGCCTTGAACAATACCTGGAACAAAGCAGACACTCAATAAATAGTTGATCAATAAATGAATGATTGAACATACTAATATATGTGAATAAGACACGGGATCCTAAACCAGCAAACCCTCACCCTTCTTAACAGACCCAGAGAACAAACTGTGTTCTGCTGAAACCCCTATCTTTGGACTTGACACATATTTCACCTTCTTCCATGCTTAAAAGGGTGACGATACCAGTTATGCTAACTTCATTTACCGGGGTGTGCACAATAAGAGTAGCACATATTCAGCTGTTCTTTCCAAGTATCTTAACTCTGCCAGGTGTGTTTATCTTTTGCAGGCTCCCCTGGCACTCTGCCTAGGGCTTTGCTTTTACTAGTTTTTCCTTTTCTTTTCCATGGGCAGGCACCAGGAATCGAACCTGGATCTCTGGCATGGCAAGCAAGAAGTCTGCCTGCTGAGCCACCGAACCCCCCACCCCACCCCAGGCCTTCGCTTTTAAACCTCTGTAGCCCTGACAGACTTACAGGTGGTTTTTCCATTGATTTGAGTCCTGTATGAGTTATAGACCTTTCCTTCTACCTACATAGAATTAAGGAATTTGTTCCTGGGATGAATCTTAAAAGAAGAAAGGAAGGAAAATGTGGTAGTTAAGAACATAGTCTCTGAAGTTGTACTGCCTGGATTTGAATCTTAGCTCCATCATTTACTAGCTGCACAGCTTTAGGCAAGTTCTGAATTTAGTTTCTATGTTTTTAAAATCAGGATAATAATACCCATCCTATAGGGTTGTTGTGAGGATAAATCTACACTAAAGCACTAACCTTACACCTGTCATATGGTGAATGTTTAGTAATGTCATATACATTATTAAGAAGTTGATGATGTAAAACAGATTTAGTGTGATTCATCCATTTATTCAGCCAGTAGCCCAGCCATCTGGGCACAGGGTTCTACTTTCAAGAAGGTCACACTCTAATGGAGAATACAATAAGTATATAAGCATTTCCAGTTTGGTATGAAAAGAGCTATGTAGGCATAAGGAGTTATAGGGGTTTAGAAGTGGAGGCCTGACCCATTTTAGGTGTGGGAAGGAGTGGAGAAGGAGAGAGACATGAATACATTTTGTCTGATTTTTGCTCTGATTCTTGGTTGCTCTTGGTCTCAACTGTCTTCATTTTCCCCCCAAAGATTAGGACCTTCAGAAATTGACACCGCTTAGAGGCCCTGGCCTCTCTCTTCTTTGGCTATTTTAGAGTTTATCAAACAGTTTTCAAACATAATTTAGCACAAAATTTCCCAAAATTGAGATACACTGGTATGCTGCAATATGATAATGATTCTGTGGGTTTATTACTAAAAAAGTATTTAATGGTTCAAATAAGTTTGGGAAATGCCAGGTTATATGGGATTTCTTCCTGCAGGACTACTCCTGTCAAATTTTTAATATGCCAATATGATTATTAATCTCCAAGAGGGGAATATATTTCCCAAACTTGATTAGCCCAAAAAATATTTTTTTAGCAACTTACAGAGCTAATGTTCCTCAAAACAATTTAAGAATCCCAGGCAGGAAGCCAGTGCAGATTTACCATATTACAGCGTGATCCAGTTCCTCCAGAGGAAAGCAGGCAAACTTCATTCATACTTTTCTTTAGTTCTACATGGCCCATGTGAGAATGACAACCTCAAGTAAGAACTGATGAATTCTGACCATTTGAAGAAAGAACCTTTCTCCAAAAAATATTGTTTCTGTCTCTTTTTTTTATCTCTTAATTGGAACTAGTTCTATTGCTCATTTGTACAAATACTAGGCATTAAATTGGGTATATAACCTCTCTAGGGCTGTCTGAATGATTTAAGTAGTCTGCTGAAGAAAGTAATAGGAAATTGCATATGACTCCTTCCCCAATGACTTCCTATGATGGAAAAATTGGAAATTACAAAAGTTGGAGTTCTGTATACCTTATTGTCTGAAAAGCTAGGAGAATAAATAGTAAAACCTGTGGTATAACTCTTACAAGGTGCTCTGCAATGTGAAATATTTTTTTCCGAATTATCAGTCGCATCATCAAATGATCTGTTTCATTTATCTCTGAAGTGTCACAGGTGGGTTAGATGACGTCCAAGAACTTTGTGGTTTTCTAATCCATTGAGTCTAGTAATTTTGGATGAGTAAAGGTGCCTCAGCCTTTTGACATTCAGGGCCCTACTGTGTTCTTAGGGAAGTGAGAAATTATTGATAGAGTAAGCAATTTCTAGCACATGACAAACTCTTATATTCTGAACAAACTGCTTTGAAAAGCCGCCACCCTTTCCTGAGCCTTAAGAATCCTGTAGTATTTCCCTATCAAGGACTATGAAAACACCACACATTTGAAAGACTAATAGAAAGTATCATTCCAAGCTCAATCCTAAATGCTTTATGTATATTACCTCACTTAATCCTTAAAATCTGAAAGTAAGTGGTATTATCCCCCATTTTACAAGTGAGGAAATATATAACGAAGCAGCTTACTCATGGTTACCCAGCTAAACAGTGATAGAGCCAAGGTTCGAACTCAACTCTGTCTCTTCCCTAAGTCTGTATTCTTTCCATCATGTTTCCTCTGATTATATCCCAAATTGCTGTAGAGTTTGAAAATCTTTGCTGAAGCATAATCCCAGAAACAATGAAGTTTACCCATTTTGAGCAATGCTTCTCAGTAGTTTAGGGAATACTAGGTTATTTCCCCACCCCCACTCCCTACCCTAGTTCCCTTTGGCTAGGAGTTGACCATTCTTAGGGTGAGAATAAAATTTGACTATGATGTCTTGGAAATAATACCCTTCTCTTGAATATAAATATGACATTTTCCCTTCCAGTTGTCTGTTCGGTTCATGAGCAGGTTCTAAAGCCCAGAAACACTCTGGTATCTGAAGTGCATAGTTTACTGTGCCACAGATTCTTAAAGTTGTCATCTAGCTTCCTGTCCCACGTAGGAACATCTTAACAGACACGTCTGTGTTTTTTCTAACCTCATTACTTTACAGTGAAGAAACCAAAATAGAAAGCTCTGAAGTCACTAGAATAAGGTCATATAGCAAAGAAATTTGGTATCCCTTTAAAGGTCACCCTTCCCACACAACAGAAAAGGACATAAGTATATCTAAGGTGTCAGTTTCTCAATATGGAAATACAGGACTTACAGATGTGCGCTGCTCAGCTCCTAATGATCAAGGTATTCATCACCGCCTCCACTCACTGGTGTAGCGATTCTTTGTTTCACTTTTATGTACTGTTCTAATATCTAGCATTTATTGAAAGTTAACTATATGCAAGAAACTGTGCAAAGGAAAATCATAAATTTTGGTTTCAAACCCAAGCCTGAGTCTGTGGCTTTGAACAAATAAATAACTTAAGTTCTCAAAGCCTCAGTTTCCTGACCCTTGGAATAGTGATCACTGAATATTTGTTTCAGGGTTACTATGAAAATTATAAGAGGTAGTACTAGATAGAAATTATAATTGTACTTATCCGCTTGGTCTAGTTTTCAAACTCTGGGTGCTAACTTGCCTCTGCCTGCTTATCTTATTAGGGAGCTAATAGGCTAGAAACATCCTATTCCAACATAAGAGCTTCACAAAAAGTAATGTAAAAAAAAGATCACCCTAGGAAGCTGTGTCTACTGCTTTTTCAATCACTTTTAAGATTTCTATTACTTTGGAAGTTGGAAGTTGTTTGTACTTATTAGTAAGGATTGAAATTTATAGACTTTATCATTCATCAAAGAATTTTGGGGGTCTTCATTGTCTAAAGAAGGCTTTATCATTAGTATGGTTCAGTATTTAAGTTCTCTGTCCCTAGGACTATCTAACCCCTGTTAATAATAGTATGTCTAATATCCTCAGAATTCAAGGAGGGAATTTTCTATTAGACTGTAAACCCCTCAAAAACATGAACCATATAGTACACATCTTCTTGTCCTCCTTGGAGCCCGAAGATGTTTGGTTGATATTGAATAATGAGTGAAGTAATTCTAACATGGACACATCCTGGAAAGGCTGATAAACTGCTCTAATAGGAGCCACGGGGTGGGGGTGGAGAATGATAGAAGAACTATGTCATCTTCTCATGTTGTTAATTTCCTTTGACACCATGGGCAAGTCATACCTTCCCCCGATCCTCAGGTTGGAGTTATATTAAATATCTGTCTCCAAGCGTTCTCCCAGACAGTCTATAACTGTAACTAAATTGCTGAATGTATTGATGTTTTAAGGGACAGGTTACAACCTAAAGTTATATCCAAATCTGTGTAAAAATGAAATTATAGTAATCAGATACATTTGAAATCAGAGTAAGGCTGCTGAATCCCCAAGAGAAAGTTGGCTGTCTAATTTATTTTCTTGTCACAGAATTTAAAACTTAATTAGACCTATGCTGGTACCTCTTCTAAGACCTAATTCTTGGAGCGGCTCCTGTGGTGTGGTGGCAGAAAATGACAGTTCTGTAAAATGTACCTCAAACAAATGCAAATATATCCAAAGTATGATTTGAGGAGCCCCAAAAGGACGTTCCCAACCATAAATACCTTGGCCGCTGGCCAGCTCTCTTGGCTTTCTCTTGCTGCATAACAAATTACTACAAATTTAACAACTTAAAACAACACTCATTTATTATCTCTCAGTTTCTATAGGTCAGAAGTCTGGGCGCAGCCTAGCGAGAGTCTTTGCTCAAGGCTGAAATCTAGTTCTTAGTGAGCCTGTGTTTCTCATCTGGAGCTCAGGGTTCTCTTCCAAGTTCATTCCGGTTGTTGACAGAACTCTGACCTTTCCATTCTCTGTCAGCCAGGGATTGCTCTTCAGCACATGTGGCATTCTTAAAGCCCCCACCCTCCCACAGGCCTCTCACAAGCCAGCCTCACAACCCAGCTATTCACAGCTTCAAAGTCCACAATTTCTCTTTAGGACATGGCATCCACTGTCAGTAGAAGGACCTAGAGAGTTAGGGGGGTTGATGCCTTTATCTGAAGGCAGAAATAGGGGAAAAGTCACAGCAAGAATGTAGAGAGAATGTTCCCTAGACAGCCAAGACCTAGCATGAAGGCAGGAGAGGTGTGGAAAAGAGACTGTGCAAGAAAAAAGGCTCCTATTTTATAAATCCTTTTAAGTTTGTGAGAAACAAATCCTGTGCTTCAGTTCATCATTGCATTTTATAGAAACATTTATATGAAGAGGTGTGTTGGCTGGGATTCCATTCATTTGAGACAGCCATCAATTTTTAAAGTAAAATTATTCATGAGATAGCAAGGAAGTTCAAATTCTGAAATAAATGTTTGCTTTATGAGGCATTTTTTTTTCTCCAGAGACCTAGTTTGTTTTTCCAAATTTAAAGTCATTTAGCAATTCTGAAGATTGGTTCTGGCTTAACTACATCATTTTGAATATATTGTGATTTAGTAAAATTATGTAAGTGCCCCAAGGAGAACAACTTTAGGGATTCATGATTGCTATTGGGGGAGGAAAGAGGAGGAGGGTAAGAGAAACTGCCAAAACATCCATATAAGTAGTTAGGTAAGGACAAAAATCAGCCAGCATTACATCCCGCTGTAGAAAGAATCAGAAAAGAATGGTGACAAGGTTTACACTGATACAGGGAACATGGGGATTTAATATTTATTGCAAACACTGTTTCTTCAAGAGCTTCCAGGTTACTACCCTCAAACCTGCTACGGTTTCAGAAGACAGCTTTAAAGGTGGACGCCACTTAGTCTTTTATAGGATTTCAGCAAACTGAATTTAAATACATCAATTGGTTTTCACTTTAGCCTCAGAGATTCAGACTATTGATGAAACTGACAACTTCCATCCCCCAAGGAATTAATTTTGTAAAGGAAAAATAAATGGTACTCTCTCCTCAAGATTGAGGTTAGAATAAATGAGGGTTAAATAAATTATGATGCAGTTGGCTGTGGAATACTACACTGATGTTAAAGAAAAAGAAGCTATTCATGTTCTTTAAGAAATTATCTCTAAGATACATTATTAAATAAGAAAATAAAAACGTCTTTCTAGTATACTATCATTTGTTTGGGAAAGGGGGCTAGGTGAAGAATACAAAAGCATTTGATTATATATATCCATAAAATATCTCTGCAGGAAACTGGTGAAATAGGTTGCCTCTGGACAACTAGGTGACCAGGGGATAAGGATAGGAAGAAGACTTCAACGTTTTATACCTTTTGAATTTTGAAACAGATGAATGGATTACCTAATCAAAAAACAATTTTCTCTAATTAAAATTAAGAGAATGAATATTTAAAGGATAGGAGAGGGGAAAAATAAATTAATATGGTAAATTGGTTCCCACATAAGACCTGGTTTTGTTATAAAGGTTTCATTTTAAGGACACTTGACGGGCTTACTGTGAAATCTACCCCAATGCACTTACCCCCCCCCTCCGACCCCCCACATCTCCTTTTCTAGCTCTCTAGTCAGGCTTTCACATCCCTTCCTGCTTTCAATACTTTATTTAAACTGACTCCTATATCCCCACCCCACAGTACCCACTACCTTGTATGCTCAAATCTAGAACAGTCTCTGTCTTTCATGCTTTAGAATCCAGATCCAAATGTACCTCCTACCAAATTATTCCATGTTACCCATATGTGTGTATTAATATATTCTCAATGTTAATGGTATATATGGTCTCCCCCCCAAACTGTGGTCACACTCTAGGTGTCAGCTCAAATCACTGACTGCCTAATGGAATGGGAGAAATGCTTGCCCTTTGTGGACAAGATGTGATGAGGATTTTTAATGAAACCAGATACAATACTGGATGATGGCAAGAAATCTTAACTGATAAATTTGTACCAGATTAAGCATGTAAACCCAGTCCCATTGAAGCCTTCATTTGTGATAATGTCCTGAGGTTCAGAAAATCTGAGGACAGATTTTCGCACTGGCATGTACTGGTATTTAGAAGCCAAGACTACCACCATCATTTCTGACTGAGCATGCAAAGGGGTCAACCTACCTGAAGGTTCAGAAGCATAGAACAGACTTCTGGGAAGATGGCCAAATAGAGTAGCTCAAGATTAGCCCTGCTCCACAGAAAAGTTAGAGAAGGGACAGGAAGGTGACTGAGGCGGTGATTCAGAGAGTGCGGCTGACCTGGGAGAGCCTTCTGCACCTCATTGGGCACCCTGGTTGCAGAGGCCAAGGAACTGAGAGGCAGAAAACTGGAACCTGGCACAGAGGCACAGAGCTTGCGGGAATGCGAGGACAGCAGCCAGGTACTAGGAAGTAAGCCAGGCTGAGTTTCTTGGGCACACTACCCTCACCAGCAACTCACCCACACACCCCACGCATCCAAACTAGGTCACCTGCTTCCATTCCCCACGCTCCAGGTGCCCCCACCCTACCAGCCCCCAGTGCACGTACCTGCCCCACACCCCCACCCCATGTGCAGCCCAACCCACCTCTCCTGCACTCCTCCCAAGCACTACCTCCCCCTCCCTGTTCCCTGCAGGCTGTTGCCAGAGCATAAAGGCTGCAGGCACTAACCTCCATACCCAAGCTACCCCTGCCCCCTTGCCCATAGTGTTGCACAGCCTCACCCCACCCCACCCTCTGCGGTCTGCGCATCCGTTTATGACAGTCCTAGGTCCATGCATTTGCACAGGCCCCCAATCACATTGTTCAGCTCTGGGAACCGCATTTTACAGCAGTCCAAGAACTGCGCATGCACACGGCCCTCAGCCTCACTTCCCAGCTCTGAGAAAGTGCTGACCCGCTCAGCCGGGTCACATCTGCCCCCAATCCAAGAACACGTATGCCGACCTGCTGCCACAGCTCTATGCATGCACACAAAGGGCCCTGTGCCTTAGACCAGTGCACATCAGGGTTATGCCCCCCAGATCACTGCACCTGCACAGCTGTATCCTCCATGGCCACTGGGTGCCCACGTTCACAAGCATCAGCATAACATCCCCAACCTGTGCCTATACCTGCCCTGAAACAAGTCACTGCACTGAGTGCTCCACCCATACCCTTCTCTCTGCTGTACAACTATCCCGCAAACACAAGGCCTTAGACTACTGAAAGAAATCATCTCCCAGAGTAAATAAATCAAGATATGTACATGCCATGAAGACAACAGAAGATCACTAAGCACATCACAATGCAGATATAGCCCTGCCTAATGACCAAATTAAAACACCAGAGGAGACACAGATGTTGGAACAACTAATCAAAGATGTTCATACAACTCTACTTAATAAAATAAGCTGGATAGCAAATGACATAAAGAAGATCAGGAAGACAGTAGAAGAGCACAAAGAGGAATTTGAAAAGAATAAATAGAAAAATAGTGGAAATCACAGAGATTAAAGACTCTGTCCTGAAAGAATTTGTCAACAAGAGACCAGCCCTACAAGAAATAATAAAAGGAGTTCTGCTGGCTGAAAAAAAAAGACAGGAGAAGGAGGTCTGGAGGAGGGCACAGAATTGAAGAGCACTACTAAGGGTAATTTAAAGAATACAAAGAGAAAAAGGGAAAAGAATATATATAGATCTGACAAATAAAATTAAAAAACATAAGATGGTGGATTCAAGAAACAAGTTTTCAGTAATAACTTTGAATGTTGATGAACTAAACTTACCAGTTAAAAGATACAGATTGGCAGAATGGGTTAAGAAACATAATCCAGCTGTATGCTGCTTACAAGAGACTCATCTTAGAGACAAGAATTCAAATAGATTGAAACTGAAAGTTTGGAAAAAGATTTTCCATGCAAGTTGTAACCAAAAGAAAGCAGGAGTAGTTATACAAATATTGGACAAAATAGACTTTAAATGTAGACATCATAAGAGACAAAGAAGGACACTATATACTAGTTAAAGGGTCATTTCACCAAGAAGATATAACAGTCATAAAAGTTTATGCTCCCAATTAAGGAGCACCAAAGTACATGAGACAGCCATTGGCAAAACTGAAGGGAGTGAGATAGAAGCCAAGATGGTGGCTTAGTGAGCAGCGGGATTTAGTTTGTCCTCCAAAGCAGCTAGTAAATAGCCAGGAACAGTACAGAACAACTGCTAGGGCCATGTCAGTGACCAGCACAAGAGCCTACCCCAGTCTGGACCAGCTGCAAGCTCACCCAGAATCATGAGTTCCCCAAGCTGCCACGGCCGGTGTCCCTCCCCTACAGGCTGCTTCCCAGAGGGGAAAGGAAAGAGACTTTACCAGCAGCAGGGGCTGAGCGCAACCAAGCTCCATTTGTGGAATTCACAAATTCTGACTACTAAAAATATGCCCCCAACTCAGCTGAACCTTGAGTAAAAGCTGAGGTTGCTGGGTTTTGCCCCTGTGCAGAGGGGGCAGGGCTGAAGGAAAAAGAAAGGAGAGGGGAAAAAAAAAAAAAAAAACAGGTTTTTGAATCAGACAGCACAAAATACTTGAAAGGGTCTGAGCCCTGAAGGAAAGGAGGGGGCACATAGGTCCAGGAGTTACACAGAGCAGTGTACCAACTTAAGCTTTTAATTGGCAAACCTGAGGAATGGGAGTCCTGCTCTGAAAAGGAATGTTTTTTCTTTTCTGTTTTGTGACTGTGTTTCTATGGCTTGACTGCACCTGCAGGGCTTCTCAGGCTCCAACTGCCCCAGGCATGGGCAGAATTAAGCTTCTTTGAGAGTTTGTCTGGAGGCTGTGCCTTCCCCAGGAGAGGAGTAGGGCCCAGCTCAGGTGGAATCCCTCCCTCAAGGAATTCAGACCCCTAGGTCTGGAAAATGGAAGCAGTTAAAGCCAGACTACAACCTCTCCTCTGTTTCAACCATGCCCCCAGCAGGGAGAGTATGCTGAAGTTAAAGGTACCAATCACCTTATACTGGTGGGACCCACAGGCAGACAAGAGCCTCTTACTGGGAAGAATAGGAAAAACAGAGTCCAGAGGTTTCATAGGAAAATCTTCAACCTTCTGGGTCTCACCCTAAGGGAAAGCTGGTGCAGATGACTCTTTCCTTCTGACAGGAGGCCAGTTTGGTCTAGGAAAATCTGACTGGGGTCTATAATACCTAAGTAGACACTCCTAAGGGGAAGAAAAAGAAAAAAGGCACCGTACAGGCAGGGCAAGAAACAAGAAAACAAGAACTGAAAAATTCTGATCTGTTAAACAAAACCTAAGCTATAGGTCTAGAATAAGCTGAACTGAATGTCAAAGAATAGACAGACAACAAAGTCATCCACCAAGAAGATCCTAGGTGAAAAAAAAAAAGTGAAAACAATCTCCAGAATAAACTAATTAAGGAAATTAAATACCTAGATGCCAGCAAAAAATAATGAATCATACTAGGAAAATTGAAGATACCCAGTCAAAGGAACAAACCAACAATTCAAATGAGATACAGGAGTTGAAACAATTAATTCAGAATGTTCGAACAGACATGGAAAACCTCATCAAAAATCAAATCAGTGAATTGAGGGAGGATATAAATAAGGCAAGGAACAAACAAAAGGAAGAAATTGAAAGTCTGAAAAAAAAAATCACAGAACTTAGGGGAATGAAAGACCAGTAGAAGAAATGAAAAAAACTATGGAAACCTACAATATAAGACTTCAAGAGGCAGAAGATAGGATTAGTGAACTGGAGGACAGGACATCTGAAATCTGACAAGCAAAAGAAAATATAGGGAAAAGAATGGGAAAATATGAGCAGGGATTCAGGGAACTGAATGACAACATGAAGTGCATGAATATACATGTTGTGGGTGTCCAAGAAAGAGAGGAGAAGGGAAAAGGAGGAGAAAAACTAATGGAGGAAATTATCACTGAAAATTTCCCAACTCTTACAAAAGACTTAATATTATAGTTCCAAGAAATGCAGCATACCCCAAACAGAATAGATTCAAATAGATATACCCCAAGACACTTACAAATCAGCTGTCAAAGAGAAAGAGAGACTCTTGAAAGCTGCAAGAGAAAAACAATCTATCACATGCAAGGGAAGCCCAATAAGACTATGTGTAGATTTCTCAGCAGAAACTATGGAGACAAGAATACAGTGCTACGATATATTTAAAATACTAAAAGAGAAAAACTACCAGTCAAGAATTCTATATCCAGCAAACTTGTCCTTCAAAAATGAGGGAGAATTAAAACATTTTCAGACAAAAAAATCACTGAGAGAATTTGTGACCAAGAGACTGGCCCTGCAAGAAATACTAAAGGGAGCACTAGATACAGAAAGGAAAAGATAGGAGAGAGAGGTATGGAAAAGAGTATAGAAATGAAGACTACCAGTAAAGGTAAAAAGAAGAAAAATTAGATATGACATTTAAAATCCAAAAGGCAAAATGGTAGAAGAAAGTACTGCCCTTACAGTAACAACACTAAATTTAATGGATTAAACTCCCCAATCAAAAGACATAGACTGGCAGAATGAATTAAAGAAACAGGACCCATCTACATGGTGTCTACAGGAAACGCATCTTTGACCCAAAGATAAACATAGGTTGAAAGTGAAAGGTTGGGAAAAGATATTCCATGCAAATAACAATCAGAAAAATGCAGGAGTAACTAACTATGCTAATATCCAATAAATTAGACTTCAAATGTAAAACAGTTAAAACAGACAAAGAAGGACACTATGTATTACTAAAAGGAACAATTCAGCAAGAACACATAACAATCATAAATATTTATGAACCAAGCCAGAATGCTCCAAAATACATGAGGCAAACACTGAAAAGAGGAATAGACACATCTACCATAATAGTTGGAAACTTCAATTCCACCCTCTCATCAACGGACAGAACATCTAGACAGAGGATCAATAAAGAAACAGAATTTGAATAATACCATAAATCAGCTAGACTTGGCAGACATTTATAAAGCATTACACCCCACAACAGCAGAATATACCTTTTTCACAAGTGCTCATGGACCATTCTCAAGAATAGACCATATGCTGGGTAACAAAGCAAGTCTAAATAAATTTTTTTATTATTAATTTTAAAAAATTAACTAACACAACATTTAGAAATCATTCCATTCTACATATGCAGTCAGTAATTCTTAATATCATCACATAGATGTATGATCATCATTTCTTAGTACATTTGCATCGATTTAGAAAAAGAAATAGCAAGACAACAGAAAAAGAAATAAAATGATAATATAGAGAAAAAATAAAAATAAAAAATAAAAAACATATATAAAAAATAAAAATAAATTTAAAAAACTATAGCTCAGATGCAGCTTCATTCAGTGTTTTAACATAATTACATTACAATTAGGTAACATTGTGCTGTCCATTTTTGAGTTTTTGTATCCAGACCTGTTGCACAGTCTGTATCCCTTCAGCTCCAATTACCCATTATCTTACCCTATTTCTAACTCCTGATGGTCTCTGTTACCAATGACATATTCCAAGTTTATTCTCTACTGTTGGTTCACATCAGTGGGACCATACAGTATTTGTCCTTTAGTTTTTGGCTAGTCTCACTCAGCATAATGTTCTCTAGGTCCATCCATGTTATTACATGCTTCATAAGTTTATTCTGTCTTAAAGCTGCATAATATTCCATCGTATGTATATACCACAGTTTGTTTAGCCACTCGTCTGTTGATGGACATTTTGGCTGTTTCCATCTCTTTGCAATTGTAAATAATGCTGCTATAAACATTGGTGTGCAAATGTCCGTTTGTGTCTTTGCCCTTAAGTCCTCTGAGTAGATACCTAGCAATGGTATTGCTGGGTCGTATGGCAATTCTATATTCAACTTTTTGAGGAACCGCCAAACTGCCTTCCACAGTGGTTGCACCATTTGACATTCCCACCAACAGTGCCTCTTTCTCCACATCCTCTCCAGCACTTGTCATTTTTTGTTTTGTTGATAATGGCCATTCTGGTGGGTGTGAGATGATATCTCATTGTGGTTTTGATTTGCATTTCTCTAATGGCCAGGGACATTGAGCATCTCTTCATGTGCCTTTTGGCCATTTGTATTTCCTCTTCTGGTAGGTGTCTGTTCAAGTCTTTTTCCCATTTTGTAATTGGGTTGGCTGTCTTTTTGTTGTTGAGTTGGACAATCTCTTTATAAATTCTGGATCCTAGACCTTTATCTGATATGTCGTTTCCAAATATTGTCTCCCATTGTGTAGGCTGTCTAGACTTTCTTGATGAAGTTCTTTGATGCACAAAAGTGTTTAATTTTGAGGAGCTCCCATTTATTTCTTTCTTCAGTGCTCTTGCTTTAGGTTTAAGGTCCATAAAATAAGTTTTAAAAGACTGAAATAATACAAAACATTTCTCAGATCATAAAGAATGAACTTGGAAATCAATAATAGGCAGAGGGCTAGAAAATTCACAAATATATGGAGGCTCAACACCACACTTTTAAACAACCAGTAGGTCAAGGAAGAAATTATGAGAGAAATATCTTGAGGCAAATGAAAATGTAAACACAGCATATCAGAATTTATGGGATGCTGCAAAGGCAGTGCTAAGAGGGAAATTTATTGCCCTAAATGCCTATATCAAAAAAGAAGAAAGAGCAAAAATGGAGGAATTAACTGTCCACTTGGAAGAACTAGAGAAAGAACAGCAAACTAACCCCAAAGCAAGCAAAAGGAAAGAAATAATGAAGAGTAGAGCAGAAATAAAAGAAATTGAGAACATCAAAACAGTCAAGAAAATCAACAAAACCAGAAGTTGGTTCTGTGAAAAAGTTGGTAAAACTGATGGACCCTTAGCGAGGTTGACAAAAAGGTGAAGAGAGAGGATGCAAATAAATAAATCAGAAATGGAAGAGGAGACATAAGCACTGACCCTGCAGAAATAAAGAAGGTAATGAGAGGATACTACGAACAACTTTATGCTAATAAACTAGACAATGTAGATGAAATGGACAACTTCATAGAATGGCATGAACAACCAACATTGACTCAAGAAGAAATAGATGACCTCAACAAACCAATCACAAGTAAAGAAATTGAATCAGTCATTAAGAAGCTCCCCAAAAAGAAAAGTCCAGGACCAGATGGCTTCACATGTGAATTCTACCAAACATTCCAGAAAGAATTAGTACCAATCCTGCTCAAACTCTTCAAAAAAATTGAAGAGGAGGGAAGGCTACCTAACTCATTCTATGAAGCCAACATCACCCTTGTACCAAAGCCAGACAAAGATATTACAAGAAAAGAAAACTACAGACCAATCTCTTATGAATACAGATGCAAAAATTCTCAACAAAATTCTAGCAAATCGAATCCAGCAGCATATTAAAAGAATTATACACCATGACCAAATAGGATTCATCCCAGGTATGCAAGGATGGTTCAACATAATAAAATCAATTAATGTAATACACTATATCAACAAATCAAAGCAGAAAAAACACACGATCATCTCAATTGATGCAGAAAAGGCATTTGACAAAATTCAACATCCTTTCCTGTTGAAAGCACTTCAAAGACCAGGGATAGAAGGGAAGTTCTTCAACATGATGAAGAGAATATATGAAAACCCCACAGCTAACATCATCCTCAACGGGGAAAAACTGAAAACTTTCCCCCTAAGATCAGGAACAAGACAACGATGTCCGCTGTCACCATTGTTATTTAACATTGTGTTGGAAGTTCTAGCCAGAAAATGAAAACAAGAAAAAGAAATTAGACAAGAAAAAAGAAATACAAAGCATCAAAATTGGAAAGGAAGAAATTCCAAGAATTTCCATATCATCACTCTTGCAGATGATATGATACTATATGTCGAAAACCCTGAAAAATCCACAGCAAAACTACTAGAGCTAATAAATGAGTACAGCAGAGTGGCAGGTTACAAGATCACTCAAAAATCTGTAGTGTTTCTATACACTAGTAATGAACTATCTGAGGGGGAAATCAAGAAAAAAAATCCATTTAATACTGCAACCAAAAGAATAAAATATATAGAGATCCAAGATGGTGGCTTAGTAAGGTACATGCGTCTTAGTTCCTCCGACTCCAAATCAACTAATAGGTGAACAGAAACAGTACAGAACAGCTCCCGGGGCTACAGCAGGGAATGGACACACAGCGTAACCCAGTCTGGACTGGCTAGTCTGACTGCGAAACTCAGCTGCGGTGAGATCCCCAAGCGGCGCATGATTTCCCGAGCAGCCGCAGCTGCAGCGGTCCGAGCTAATCCCTCCCTCCTTCCCGGGCTGGCTGAGAGACTCGGAGAGGCAAGCTTCCTAGCCAAGGCGGCCGGCGCCACACTTTTGCGGGCGGCTTCGAGTCTCGGCCTCGAGTCCGCGGCTACGAGTCTTGGATCAGAGGGCTATCCAAAGTCTGGGCTGGCTAGTCTGACTGCGAGACTCGGCTGCAGTGAGACCCCCGGCGGCGCGCGATTTCCTGAGCAGCCGCAGCTGCGGCGGTCCGAGCTACTCCCTCCCTCCTTCCCGGGCCAGCTGAGAGTATTGGGGAAGCAAGTTTCCCAGGCCGAGGCAGGCGGCACCCCTCTTTTGCGGGCGGCTTCGAGTCTCGGCTTTGAGTCCGTGGCTACGAATCTCGGATCAGAGGGCTATCCAAAGTCTGGGCTGGCTAGTCTGACTGCGAGACTCGGCTGCGGTGAGACCCCCTGCGGCGCACGATTTCCCAATCAGCGGCAGCTGCGGCGGTCCGAGCTACTCCCTCCCTCCTTCCCGGGCCGGCTGAGAGTCTCGGAGAGGCAAGTTTCCCAAGCCGTGACGGCCGGCGCCCCTCTTTTGCGGGCGGCTTCGAGTCCGCGGATACGAGTCTCGGATCGGAGGGCTATCCAAGCCGCGGTTGCCCCCCCCCCCCCCGCACGGGAGGCTTCCTGGTCCGGTGGGGAATCCCCCAGGCCAGCTGGGGCCCGCGACCAGCCACAGGGTCCCCTCAAGCCGCGGCAGCTGACGCCCCCACTACGCGCGGCCCCTGAACCAACGGAGAGAATTGGATCTGAAATTCCCAGGCCGCGGAGATCGGTGACTGGAGGAGACCCATTCCAAACACTTGAGACAAACATGTGCCACGTGCGCCACCTACTGGGCAAGATAAGAAAAACAGATCCCAGAGATTTCACAGAAAAATCTTACAACCTTGCTGGGTCCGACACCCAGAGAAAGCTGAATAAATGCCCAGACGCCAGCAGCAGAAGATAACTGTCCACGCTCAAAAGATTGAGAATATGGCCCAGTCAAAGGAACAAACCAATAGCTCAAATGAGATACAAGAGCTGAGACAACTAATGCTGAATATACGAACAGAAATGGAAAACCTCTTCAAAAATGAAATCGATAAATTGAGGGAGGACATGAAGAGGACATGGGCTGAACATAAAGAAGAAATAGAAAAACTGAAAAAACAAATCGCAGAACTTATGGAAGTGAAGGATAAAGTAGCAAACATAGAAAAAATAATGGATACCTACAATGATAGATTTAAAGAGACAGAAGATAGAATTAGTGATTTGGAGGATGGAACATCTGAATTCCAAAAAGAAAAAGAAACTATCGGGAAAAGAATGGAAAAATTTGAACAGGGTATCAGGGAACTCAAGGACAATATGAACCGCACAAATATACGTGTTGTGGGTGTCCCAGAAGGAGAAGAGAAGGGAAAAGGAGGAGAAAAACTAATGGAAGAAATTATCACTGAAAATTTCCCAACTCTTATGAAAGACCTAAAATTACAGATCCAAGAAGTGCAGCGCACCCCAAAGAGATTAGACCCAAATAGGCGTTCTCCAAGACACTTACTAGTTAGAATGTCAGAGGTCAAAGAGAAAGAGAGGATCTTGAAAGCAGCAAGAGAAAAACAATCCATCACATACAAGGGAAATCCAATAAGACTATGTGTAGATTTCTCAGCAGAAACCATGGAAGCTAGAAGACAGTGGGATGATATATTTAAAATACTAAAAGAGAAAAACTGCAAACCAAGACTCCTATATCCAGCAAAATTATCCTTCAAAAATGAGGGAGAAATTAAAACATTCTCAGACAAAAAGTCACTGAGAGAATTTGTGACCAAGAGACCAGCTCTGCAAGAAATACTAAAGGGAGCACTAGAGTCAGATACAAAAAGACAGAAGAGAGAGATATGGAAAAGAGTGTAGAAAAAAGGAAAATCAGATATGATATATATAATACAAAAGGCAAAATGGTAGAGGAAAATATTATCCAAACAGTAATAACACTAAATGTCAATGGACTGAATTCCCCAATCAAAAGACATAGATTGGCAGAATGGATTAAAAAACAGGATCCTTCTATATGCTGTCTACAGGAAACACACCTTAGACCCAAAGATAAACATAGGTTGAAAGTGAAAGGTTGGGAAAAGATATTTCATGCAAATAACAATCAGAAAAGAGCAGGAGTGGCTATACTAATATCCAACAAATTAGACTTCAAATGTAAAACAGTTAAAAGAGACAAAGAAGGACACTATATACTAATAAAAGGAACAATTAAACAAGAAGACATAACAATCATAAATATTTACGCACCGAACCAGAATGCCCAAAAATACGTGAGGAATACACTGCAAACACTGAAAAGGGAAATAGACTCATATACCATAGTAGTTGGAGACTTCAACTCACCACTCTCATCAATGGACAGAACATCTAGACAGAGGATCAACAAAGAAATAGAGAATCTGAATATTACTATAAATGAACTAGACTTAATAGACATTTATAGGACATTACATCCCACAACAGCAGGATACACCTTTTTCTCAAGTGCTCATGGATCATTCTCAAAGATAGAACATATGCTGGGTCACAAAGCAAATCTTAACAAATTTAAAAAGATTGAAATCATACACAACACTTTCTCAGACCATAAAGGAATGATGTTGGAAATCAATAATAGGCAGAGTGCCAGAAAATTCACAAATACGTGGATGAATCTTACAATTGGAGGCGGTTTTATGGACCTTACACCTAAAGTAAGAGCACTGAAGAAGGAAATAAATAAATGGGAGCTCCTCAAAATTAAACACTTTTGTGCATCAAAGAACTTCATCAAGAAAGTAGAAAGACAGCCTACACAATGGGAATCAATATTTGGAAACGACATATCAGATAAAGGTCTAGTATCCAGAATTTATAAAGAGATTGTCCAACTCAACAACAAAAAGACAGCCAACCCAATTACAAAACGGGAAAAAGACTTGAACAGACACCTCTCAGAGGAGGAAATACAAATGGCCAAAAGACACATGAAGAGATGCTCAATGTCCCTGGCCATTAGAGAAATGCAAACCAAAACCACAATGAAATATCATCTCACACCCACCAGAATGGCCATTATCAACAAAACAGAAAATGACAAGTGCTGGAGAGGATGCGGAGAAAGAGGCACACTTATCCACTGTTGGTGGGAATGTCAAATGGTGCAACCACTGTGGAAGGCAGTTTGGCGGTTCCTCAAAAAGCTGAATATAGAATTGCCATACGACCCAGCAATACCATTGCTGGGAATCTACTCAAAGGAATTAAGGGCAAAAACTCAAACAGACATTTGCACACCAATGTTTATAGCAGCGTTATTTACAATTGCAAAGAGATGGAAACAACCAAAATGTCCATCAACAGACGAGTGGCTAAACAAACTGTGGTATATACATACGATGGAATATTATGCAGCTTTAAGGCTGGATAAACTTATGAAGCATGTAATAACATGGATGGACCTAGAGAACATTAGGCTGAGTGAGTCTAGCCAAAAACTAAAAGACAAATACTGTATGGTCCCAATGATGTGAATCTACACTCGAGAATAAACTTGGAATATGTCATTGGTAACAGAGTTCAGCAGGAGTTAGAAACAGGGTAAGATGATGGGTAATTGGAGCTGATGGAATACAGACTGTGCAATAGGACTAGATACAAAAACTCAAAAAAGGACAGCACAATAATACCTAATTGTAAAGTAATCATGTTAAAATACTGAATGAAGCTGCATCCGAGCTATAGGTTTTTGTTTTGTTTTGTTTTGTTTGTTTTGTTCTTATTATTATTACTTTTATTTTTTTCTCTATATCAACATTCTATATCTTTTTCTGTTGTGTTGCTAGTTCTTCTAAACCGATGCAAATGTACTAAGAAACGATGATCATGCATCTATGTGATGATGTTAAGAATTACTGATTGCATATGTAGAATGGTATGATTTCTAAAAAAAAAAAAAAATGGTCAGCACAATACTGCCTAATTGTAATGTAATTATGTTGGAACACTGAATGAAGCTGCATCTGAGCTATAGTTTTTTTTGTTTGTTTGTTTGTTTTTTCTCTTATATATTTTTGTACTTTTTATTTTTAGTTTTGTTTTCTCTCTGTGTTATCACTTTATTTCTTTTTCTGTTGTCGTGCTATTTCTTTCTCTAAATCGATGCATATGTACTGAGAAAGGATGACCATACACCTATGTGATGATATTAAGAATTACTGATTGCATATGTAGAACGGAATGATTTCTAAATGTTGTGTTAGTTAATTTTTTTAATTAATAAAAAAATTTAAAAAAAAGAATAAAATATAGAAATAAATATAACTAAGGATACAAAAGACCTATATAAAGAAAACAACAAGAAATTGCTAAAAGAAATCACAGAAGACCTAAATAAATGGAAGGGCATACCATGTTCATGGATTGGAAGATTAAATATAGTTAAGATGTTAATTCTACCTAAATTGATTTATAGAGTCAATGCAATACCAATTAATATCCCAAAAACTTACTTTTCAGAATTAGAAAAACCAATAACCAAATTTATCTGGAAAGGCAGGGTGCCCTGAATAGCTGAAAATATCCTGAGAAAGAAAAATGAAGTCGGCGGTCAAACACTACCTGACTTTAAAGCATATTATGAAGCTACAGTGGTCAAAAAACAGCAGGGTTGTGGCATAATGATAGATGCACTGACCATCTTGCTACGTCAGTGTGGAGCCTTTTATTTTCAGATCCCAGAGAAAACCTCTTGTCATTTTCCCTTTCTCTGACATTTGCTCTTAAACATCAACAATCATGTGAGAATTGGGTTCTACTGAAAACAAGCCAGGCAGGACAAGGCAATTTCTACTGTCTTCTCTCCCATCTATCCTCAAACCTGATCACGCTACACCAATAAATTAGGTTTATTGTTACAGACACAATCTTAAGTGAGGTAAAACTCAGAAGAAAGAAAGGGGGTAATTTCTATTTATAAATCAACTAGCAATGAAGTGTTCTCTATAACATCAGATGAGATTCATTTGGAAGCAATGTGAACTTAAAAAAAAATAGAGTCAGCATGCCTTCTTTGCTTATCTCATTCCTATAACTTCATTTTCTGTTACCAGCCCTTCTTTTCATTTTATTCTGCACTTGATCTTTTTTTTTTTTTTTTTTTTGCCGTGAGAACAGCGAACCTTTAATAATTTCACTTGATCTTTTATATCACCTCCATTCAGTCATCACAGCACCTCCTAAGTCAGCAGATACAAAAACCAGAACAATGCAGAGGAGTGAGACAATGTAGGAAAAAAACTGTGTGTGGAGCCCCAAGATCTGAACTCTAGTCTTGGCTCCACCATCAGCTTGCTGTGTGACCCTGATGGAGTTGCTTCATCTCTTTAGGTTTAATTTTCTCATATTCAGATGAGGTAATGCTAAAAGGTAACTGCTGAGGAGGCTCAGTAGCACAAAGATGGTTTGTTGGTGTTTTCTAGAATCTGTGGTTAGCTGCTTTGACTGAGGAGTTGGGGAATCTATAAGACTGCAGAGTTCTAGGGTTTAGAACTTAGGCAAGCAGCTTTAGATACAGAAAACAAAAAATGCTGGAGAGGGTATGGAGAAAGAGACACTTATCCACTGTTGGTGGGAATGTCAAATGGTACAACCGCTGTGGAAGGCAGTTTGGCAGTTCCTCAGGAAGCTAAATACAGAATTGCCATATGACCTAGCAATGAATATGACCTAGCAATACCATTGCTAAGTATCTACTCAGAGGACATGAGGGCAAGGACACAAACAGACATTTGCACACCAATGTTTATAGCAGCATTATTTACAACTGCCCAGAGAGGGAAACAGCCAAAGTGTTCATTAGAACCCTCTTGATGTAGATGGAATGTAATCTGTAACTATTCTGTGAAGAGCACTTGTCGTTTTCTGTTTTATTGATAATGGCCATTCTGGTGGGTATCAGATGATATCTCATTGTAGTTTTGATTTGTATTTGCCCAATAGCCAGGGAAGTTGAGCATCTTTTCATGTGCCTTTTGGCCATTGTATTTCCTCTTCTGAGAAGTGTCTGTTCATGTCTTTTGCCCATTTTGTTATTGGGTTGTTTGTCTTTTTGTTGTTGAGTTGAACAATCTCTTTATAATACTAGATCTTTATGTGATATATCGTTTCCAAATATTGCCTCCCATTGTGTAGGCTGTCTTTTATACTGGCCAATGAAATCCAGTAGAGTGTTCAGATATAGACCCGCAGTCCAAAACTTGTGCACTGGGTCATGAGGAAGACGGCAGCCAGAAGTACTTAGCTGTAAATCAGTAACTGAAGAGTAAAGCCTTAGTGTACTTAAACTACAGACAAGTCTTTTCTTCCCATTTCCCATTCCTTTTGCTGCCTTTCTCCTTGACTTTTTGTTATCATGTTCTTTCCAGTTGGAGGGAAATGGCAAGAAGATAATGGTAATGTCGGGCATTCTATATTTCTGTATTATACCTCCTAAAGTTTGCAACAGTAGGAGAGAATGGAGCCTGAGGTGAAAAGAAAAAGGGGTTTGGGTAAAAATTAAATTCTCCTTTTCTTATGACTTTAACACTGTCAAAGACTGACTCGTGTAACTGAGCAATTTTATCCCCCCATTCAGGAAGAAAACAAAATGAAAGTCCCTCTGCTGTGCTAATTCAACAAATTTCTTCTTTCAGTGACCATGCAGCAGGTGGCCAGGACAGTGGCTAAAGTGGAACTCTCAGACCACGTGTGTGATGTAGTGTTTGCACTCTTTGACTGTGATGGTGAGTGGGGCCCTTGGGAATCAGTTAAGAAAACTGAGCCTTGCTGCTTTTGTCGTTTACATTGTTTTATGATAGAGCCTTGCAGACAGCTCAAAAGTTCTGGCCTAGACCTCTTCAAACTACCCCTTCCCCATATCAAGATATCAGCATCATGGCACTGAGAAATATAACCTCTGGTCCTACTTTGTGTTTTGCATTTCTTATCATTCCAGCTTGCCTTTAGGACTAAATTCTTTTGTGATGACCATACAGATCTTAAAAATGGAAACAAAAATATTTGGCCACACTTGCTGTTTAGTAGGTTAGGACCACGTGAATATTTTTGCATCTACAAAGAAGATAGTACTGCTGTCTCTATCTCCCAGAGGACATTTCAGTCATTCAAATTCCACCAACTTAGTATTCTAGTTCTACACAGTCTGGCCCATCTAAGAGATCCAAGTTCTGTACTGGCATCATTTCTCAGTTGTGCTGGCTGATACAGTAATAAAATACTAACATTAACAATGGAGACTCACATTTTTGTCATTGCTTACTTTGAGCCAGGTACTGTGCCAAGCTATTCGCTTAATCTTCTGATGTGGTTATTATTATTAATAACATTTTGAAGATGAGGAAGCTGAAATTCAGAGAGTTTAAGAAATTTTCCCAGGATCACAAAGGTAGTCCTAGTAGGTTTCAAAACCCAAGCTCTACTGCCTCCCTCTATACTATATAGTACCTCCACTGCTTGTCTTGCCATCAGCATTCATTATTCTCCGTCTAAGAAGTTAGGTAAATGGGATTCAAGAAAGAGCTCTAAAGCTCCAACCTTTAGGAAACCTCCCCTTTTGGGCCCAGCATAGTGAATCACTGTGGCCTTTTCATTCCTTAATTTGGCTCAATTTTTCTGTTAGTACATGTTATACTCTGTCTCTGTGTATAGTAACTTAACTTCCTTCCTAAGTTGTGAGCTTTTTAAGAGTAGTTGTAAGTCCCATTCACTTCGGACACTACCTAGGACCTTGAGTAGTACTTAGCATGTAACAGGTATCTACTGATGCATGTTGAATTTAAGTTATTTAAATCTCCAGCTTGCACTCACAAACCCAGGTGTGACTCAAAGGAAGCCCACGGGCTAGAATGAGGAGATGGCCTCATCCTTAGGTCAGGTGGGTTATTCTCTACAGCTGCCCTAGCCAAAACATGCCATTAGTCATGTACAGCTATTTAAGTTTAAATTACTTACAATTAAAAACTCAGTTCTTGGGTCCCTGTTTTCACATTTCAAGTGTTCATTAGTGGCTAGTGGATGCTGTATTGGAAAGCACAGATATAGACCATTTCCATCATTGCAAAGAATTCTAATGGAGAGCACTGCTGTGGAGGTTTTTAATTTTTCCAAGATTTTGTTTTTACTCTAATCACTTTTGGTGGTTTTAACTTTTTCCAAAAAATATTTTTATAATTTTTAAAGTAACATTGAGGTAACATCTAAGAGCTGGTCTGTGACATGATTATGAAATAAAGGCAACCACCTTCTCAGTTTCTCTCTTCTCCTAGGAAGTTCTGGAAAATGATGTTTCATTTTCAGCTTTTTAGAAGGAGGTTCTGTCAATAACTATTTGAATCACCTTACGAAAATCCTTTAACATCTCTGGATACCCTGTGATCCAACCTCACTTATCTGGTCAGAGAAATCTATCTAAAATGGAAATCTGCCTACACCTACTCCCACGTTTCTGTCCTTTCCTACTGCTCCACTGCCTAAAACATAAAATGTAAAACACTTTACTTGGAATACAGCTTTTTATTAAATACAAAGCTGTTGTTATTTCTACAAGTGCAGGATCTTAAGTCAAAATGCCAGAGTACAGAGACGACTTCTCTTCATACAGACTTGTTCGTCTTAGAATTGTAGAGTTGCCCTCACAGATCACGCATGCACATAAATGACATGCAACCACATATTGCTTCATAGCTAACAGAATCCATTCAGACTGGTCAGTTCTTAGCCAAACAGGAAGCAAATTCCATAGTAGTCTGAATGAAATGTTTTTTTCATTTTCAGACTTCTTTTTATACAAAGTATAGAAATTTTGTTTAGATATTTCTTTTCTCTTAATTACGTTCTGGATCATCTATCTTGTTAATTATTTTTCAGCCAAGCCAGGCTATTTTCTAACTTTCTATATTGAAGTATAATGTGCATACAGAAAAGTATAAATATCAAAGTGTACAGTTTGATGAATATTTAAAAATTGAACATGCCTGTGTAACTAGCATTAATCCACAGATAACACATTACCAAGATTATAAAGCTGCCTTCCATAGCTGCCTTTCTAAGGGTAGTCACTTTCCTAACTTTTAATACCAAAGATTAGTTTTACCTGTTTTTGTGCTTTATATAAATAAACCGAAGGTACTTTATTTTACATAAGGTATCCTAGCCCTGAGGCTGCCCATCCTCTGTCCAGCCAGAAAATGTGGGCTATTTTAGACTTTTAGGCACTCTCTACAGAAGTAAACCATCATTCATTCCCTCTTTCCACTCTCTTCATAGACAAATCATTAGGAGAGATACATTTGTTGGTTTCCTTGTGCCTGAATCTCATCTGAGAATGGCTGACATTGTTTTCTTCAGCAGACATTTACTCTTGAACTTTCTGATCAAAAGGTGACTGTTCCTCTGCTGTTGGAATGTTTACTGTTCCATGTGCTTGAGGTGGCTTTTGGTTAAACCAGATGCTCTCCAAGGTCTCTTCTAGTCCTGAGAGTCTGCAACTGAAGAGGGTGGAATGGCAGGTGCTGGAAAAATGGATTTAACCCAAGGACCAGATTTTTTTTTTAATGTTAGTCCATATGAGTCAGGCATGATAATATTTGTCTTTTTTATTCTGATATTTTATTCAACATACAGTCCTTAAGGTATATTCACCTAGTTGTATGCCTCACAACTTCATTCCTTCTGGTAGTTCATTATTTGTATATAACACAGTTCCCCCTTCCATTCCTCAGCTGTTGTACCTTTAGGCTGCCACCATCCATTGTGAATCAGAAACACTGCCAGATTTTGATTTTGGTTTTCTCCATGGAGACCCCTCATCATTTCTCACATGCACTATGGCATCAGCCTCCTAATTCCTAAACTGGCCCATGTTTTCTGGCTAGACAAGCATGGGCAGCCTCAGAGCTAGGATATCTCATGTAAAATAAAGTACCTTTGGGGATACGTCAAGTCTACTTAAAATTTAGGCCTAAGAGTCACCCCCAAGAGAGCCTCTTTTGTTGCTCAGATGTGGCCTCTCTCTCCAGCCAACACAATGAGCAGTCTCACCACCCTCCCCCTCTCTGCGTGGGACATGACTCCCAGGGGTGTGGACCTTCCTGGCAACGTGGGACAGAGATGCTGGAATGAGCTGAGACTCAGCATCAAGGGATTGAGAAAAACCCTAGAATGAGCTGAGGCTTAGCATCAAGGGATTGAGAAAACCTTCTCGACCAAAAGGGGGAAGAGTGAAATGAGACAAAGTGTCAATGGCTGAGAGATTCCAAACAGAATCGAGAGGTTATCCTGGAGGTTATTCTTACGCATTAAGTAGATATCACCTTGTTGTTCAAGATGTAGTGGAGAGGCTGGAGGGAACTGCCTAAAAATGTAGAGCTGTGTTCCAGTAGCCATGTTTCTTGATGATGATTGAGCAATGATATAGCTTTCACAATGTGACTCTGTGATTGTGAAAACCTTGTGTCTGATCCTCCTTTTATCTACCATATCAACAGACAAGTAGAACATATGGAATAAAAATAAATAATAGGGGGAACAAATGTTAAAATAAATTTAGTCTGAAGTGCTAGTGATAAATGAAAGCGAGGGGTAAGGGGTATGGTATGTATAATCTTTTTCTTTTCTGTTATTGTTTTATTTCTTTTTCTGTTGTCTTTTTATTTCTTTTTCTAAATCGATGCAGATGTTCTAAGAAATGATGAATATGCAACTATGTGATGATATTAAGAATTACTGATTATATATGTAGAATGGAATGATATGTTAATGTTTTTGTTTGTTGTTAATTTTTTTAGTTAATTAAAAAAAAGAGCTGCCACCAAAAAATAAATAAATAAAAATAAAGTACCTTTGGTTTATTTATATAAAGCACAAAAACAGGTAAAACTAATCTTTGGTGTTAAAAGTGAGGAAAGTGGCTACCCTTACCCTCCATTTCCAGGTGTGCCACCCTGTGATCCAGCCTCACTTATCTGGCCAGAGAAATCTAACTAAAATGGAAATCTGCCTACACCTACTCCCACACTTCTGTCTTTCCTAGTGTTCCATTGCCTAAAAAATAAAATGCCAAACACTTTACTGGGGATACAAGACCTGTCTCCTGCTAACCAATGCAGTTTATTTGCCATATTTCCACCTCTGTGTGTCCAGCAATACCTAAGTACTTGTTTCCAACACCCAGGCTGCTTCAGGCTTATACTTTTGCTTGTCCTACTGCCACTACCTGGAATAACTTCCCCATCCCATTCCCCTTTACATGGCCAATTCCTGATCATTGTTTGGGGTTCTACTCTAGAAAGCCTTTGATCTGTACTTGTACCTCCCCCATCCTGGGTTAGATAGTCTTCCAATGTGTTCTCATAGCATCCTCAGTTTACTCCCAGTATAGCATTTACACACTGTTGAAATAATTTCTCTCCCACAATCTGAGATTATTTAAAGTTCACAAAATCTTATTTATCTCTATTTCCAACACCTAACACAGAGCCTAACATATAGGTTGTTCTTATTCAACTTTTGTCACACTACACTGCAGTATTACTGAGTTCCAGTAATACAGAAACATCAAGGAAGGGGCAAACCAGTTAATTTTAAGCCAAAATAATTGAATTGGCTATAAGAGAGCACTGGGCTTTGAACCCACACTGTATGAACAATAGGATTTTCTCAGTGACTTTGTTCTAAGGCTTCCACTAACCCCTGTTATGTTTGCCTCTTCCTGTAGGAAATGGGGAGCTGAGCAATAAGGAATTTGTTTCCATCATGAAGCAACGGTTGATGAGAGGCCTGGAGAAGCCCAAAGACATGGGCTTCACCCGCCTCATGCAGGCCATGTGGAAGTGTGCACAAGAAACCGCATGGGACTTCGCTTTGCCCAAACAGTAATTCAAAATAGCAAGAGGCGGCCACCACCTCCAACCCAAGCACCCTAGACCCCTTTGACCAGAGCCTGGACGTAGCCCTTTCTGCTGCTGCTTCTGGAAGTAGTGTTTCCTTCCTCCGGAAAGGACCTCAGGATCTTACCAGTCTCCCTTCTTCATCCTTCCCCTCTCCCTCCTTTCTGCTAGGCTCTGATCTGCCCCATCATCATTCCCCTAGGTTCTCAACAACATGAGCAAGTCCTGAAAGCTCAGACCTTTGGCACCTTCAACAGCATGACCAATTCAGCACCCTATGGATAAAGAGTACAAGGATTCATCCACACAGCTGCCAACCCTGGAGAACGTTCAGTTCTTAAATTATTTTTGCTACGGATTTATATTAACAAAACGTTCTTTGCTTTTCCCTCCTGCTGGTGTTCTTAATTTATGAGTTGGGAACACCTCTGGTAGGCAAAGGAAGTCTGTGATGAATGAGAATGAGAATAACCCTGGCACCCTGAGCTGACAGGAAGCTGGGCCAGAGGAAATATCTGTGTCCCTCCCCAGGGTGGCTCTGTGGCCTGCTCCAGGAAGATGATGGGCTCAGTGGGAACCTGAACAAGATTTGGAATATAAAGCAGTTGCCCTGTGACTCTCTCCACTGTCATCTTTTCCTTTCAGGCTCCTTAAGAAGATTACTCCATGACTCTGTATTTAATGAACAGCAGTGATTGAGCCCATATTCCCTGCAAGTGCTATTTCCCTCTCGGAGTGCGCCTCTGAAGCTGAGGTCTGACTCAGAGCCTGTCTTCCCTCTGATTTAAACACTTATAAAAGATCACTTTAATTAGACCAGTTTGCAATAAATCCCCCCAAAGTCTCCTCTCTCCTTTATTTTAGAATCTCAGGCTGTTTTTATTCCACTTTTGCACTGGGTTTGAGATCCTGCCAGCAACAGACTTGTTTTCTTCCTAACAAGAGTCTGGTTCCTCCTGATGAAAGACAATTTTAGGCACAAACAAAAAGCGAGGGCCATTGGAGGGTGGTGGTGGCTTTATCCCAGCACAGCGTGGTTAGCATTTCATCCTGAGATAAGTTACACAGTCATTGGTTACTCATGAGGAGCTAAGATGGGGTGGGGAAGTATGTGAGGAATCCCCTAATATCCTTCCTAAGAGCAAATCAGATTATCTCCCAAAGGAGTTTGCCATTCACCTACCTCATGTAGGTGAATGACACACTCTCTAGGGGTGTCCCTGGTATCCAGGTATAGGCTTTGTCTTGCTCATTGCCCCAGGCCTGAGGTATCAGCAAAATGTTAGCTTTTGTTAGTTAATTTTTTTTAATAAATAAAAAAGAAAAAAAAAACGTTAGCTTTTCTTAAATTTCCCCCAGAATCTCTCTTTCCCTCAATCTTCCTTCTTTCTCCAGCCTAAAAGAGAAGCTCTATTCACAGCCTTTTTGAGACATTCATTCCCCTACAAGAGGAGATCTGCCGATTGGCCAGGATTTTCTGGAAGCTTAGAGTCAGAGCATAGCAAGGTAGAGAGTAAGGATCTTATTTCGGCATCTTAAAATCCAGGGGCAAGAGCACCTAACATAGGTACATGGAATTCCACCTAACTCACGTAGCTCCTAGGAATGCCTGAGGAATCGGACAAGGCCCAGGTCTTAAGATAGGATTGCCACACAGTTTTGGCCCAACAGGGTAAATGTAACAAGTGAGACGTACAAGCCAAGCCACCCAGAAGAGAGCAGCGTCCTCCAAGGAGTAGGCCAAGTAGGATTGTTGTAGGCAGAATTTGAGGGGGTGGGCTGGGAAGACTGGGAACAAACAAAGCTAATTCAAACTCTTTCTTCAACCTAAATAGAATAACCTTCCTCTCCTCTTTGGTGACTCAACTCAAACTGCCCCACCCCCACCCCTCCCTGACCGTCTCCCAGACAAAATTAGCAGCCCCTCCTCTGCCCCAAAGGACCACTTGCCCACCCGTAACCACACTACTGTAATTCCATATAGTTCTTATGAGATTTTCATCTACAAAATTTAGACCCAAAGCAGTTACATGATCAAAGAAAGAGTCTACCACCAAAATCTAATTTAAAAATAACTCTTGAACAATATGAAAGTGATACTAGCAGTGCCTCAATAAATTCCTCTCACACACCCAAAGCTGTCAAGCTTCTTTAAAATAAAGTCAAGAAACTCATCTCCAGTTCTAGCTCTTTGGCTTTTAACCACCCCCACTCCCACCCGCCACCTTTTGTTCCTCCAGATTCTGTATCATAAAAGCCCAAAAGAAAAGACAGATAACACTGTTTACAGAAGTTAGGGGAAGGAAAATAATTCCAAGGGGACCCAGGCTGCTGGGCTTCCTGGATCATCTCCAACAGGGAGTTATTAGGGAAAGGGGAATTTAAGAATGTGCATAATCTTTAAAAATCATTATTTTATTAACTTTTATTGCCATGCCTAGTTTTCACCCAGGGTGGAGCATGTACAGTAAAACCGAACCACGACTCTGAGCACCCAAGGACCATTCCTGCCACCAGACAGTCTGGTTCAGCTTTCAGGCTTCAGCTGCCACCTGCTGGCAGCAAGGTTCAGTGCAAGGACTTACTGGCCTGAAGAGAGGAGGCAGCCTGAGTCCAGCCTATGCTCTAGCCCTGAGAATAGTCCTTCTCAGAGGCCTGAATGGCTTGGAGCACAGAGATGGAACATAACCATGCAAAGACATTATGGGTATGAATATAATTGTGAGGAGGAAAGGAGCAATGTTCCTGAGTTCTCTGTGAGCCCAGGATGGGGAGTTTTTACCAGCATATGAAAGTCACTTGATTCATTCTACAACTTTTTTTCACCACATAAAATCTACTTTTTTTTTTTTAATGTGTAACACCAACACTTCTAAATCAATTTTGAAACAATTCTCTTTTGTGGACTATACATAGGTATTCAAACAGTTTAAAGAAATGTAACGGCTATCCACAAAAAAAAATAGTTTTGATTGTTGTATTCCCCCCATACTTAATGTGTCTGCACACTTAAAGAAAATGAAGTTCCTCAAACATTTTATATTCAGCGATTTTAAAAAGTCAAGTTTTCTACTGCTATTGTCTTTATAAAGAACTTGAACTTTCAAATAAAAAAATAATGTACAAGAATAAATTTGCTGTATCTTTAACAGCATTTTTATATAGAACAATTAGTTGGCATACTAGCAACTTCTCAGGTTGTCACATACAGGAAAAATTACACCCATTTTACAGAAAAAAATCCCAGTACATATACTGCAGTAAACTCAAGCTATGTTAAAAAGATCAGTGTGAATGGCACACAAAAATCACATTTTCATAAATGATTAACTGGAATTCCTGATCGTGAAGTAGGCACAGGGAGATCCAGTCCTTAGGGCTTCATTCTCTGGAAAAAAAAAAAAACACCTTTCAGCAGTTTTTAAAAACTTCGGCATCAGGCTGCTGAAGTGCTTGACAAAACTGGAGCTACTTGCAAGGAGGGCAGGTAGTGCTGAAGATTCTGAACACATTCTGGGCCCCGTTGAGATGAATTGTTTTCAGTGTCGCAGCACACTTAGATAAAAACAATACTGTTTGTGCATCTTCCAGGTCAAAAGTTTGCTTTAAAGGTGCTAGGAAACATGCAGGGATAATATGTTTTAACAAAATCAGCAAATCCCACTGATCCATCTTTACCTCCCAGAGTTCTATCAACTTTGAGAGGATAATAAAACACGTTTCTGTGCAATTGGATCTGGGAACTCAAATGCTTCTTGGATGACAATAACCAATACCTGTTCTTTTACATTCTCTGCACTTTGATTTGCTATGACTTCGTTCACTCTAATCCCTGTGACAGTTTGCAGGAAAGCAAAAGTTAACTTTTCTGCAACACTTGCTTTTCTAAAACAGCAGACTCGTCATTTTCTTCTGCTAGACGGAGCAACACTTCAAAAATTGCATGAAGGAGGGGCATGAACATTTGTTGTAAAAATGGGCAGATGGGATGTATGAAAGAATTTCTTCCTCTAGGCATATAACATGCGATGAAGGAAAGTACAAACTCCACTTCTGAGAATATCCTTTTGTAAGAGACAACTGAGGGCTGGCAAGAAAGTCTGTGAACAGTCCAGATAAACTTCCAAACAGCCACATTGCTTTAGTTTGCTTGTTGCTGAGAGCTTTGCTGGTTCAGCTGGCAAACCCAACAGCATGGTTGAAGCAGTCTGCTCGAGACCATGGTTGAGGCAGTCTGCTCGAGATGCCTGCCTTCATCTAGTGCCAGCATCAATTTTTCCAATTTTGAACTTTTCCATTAGTGGAGTCAAGAGACTCATTAATGCTTGCTTCCTTTCTGCTGGATATTCACTATTAACAATCAGTACTCCAGCTATCTCATAAATAAATAGCTTATCATTGCTGCTCAACAATTCTCAGGTGACAAAAGCTCTAGAAGTCTTGCATTCTATTCAGAATATCCTCAGTGAAAGGATTCATTCATTTATTGAGAGATCTGACAAATCTAGGAAATAGGTAAGTGATTCTGCTCTATAGTTTCGCACTAGAATGTTACAGACCTCTGATCTAAGAAAGCCATTAGTACATCTGGAATGTGTTGAGGTTCAACTGTGAAAACCTTTCATATTAAACAAGTTTCAAAGAACTCCAAAGTCACTGATGTGGGCTGATAGGAACTAACTCCTGATGTTACCAAAGTTTGCTTCACATCCTGCAAAGCGCTAGCTTTTGAAACATCACCGGAGAAGTGAGCACCATGAGATACTGGAAGAGCTTCTGCCCTATATACAACAATGTTATGGCTACTTCAATTTCCATAGACCATGTAGTCTTCTAGTTCTGCAGTGTTGAACTGAAAACTCTGTGAACAGAAGCCAGGAGTAACTTTGGTGAGACTTTAGCAAACCTGTCCAACAGTAACTTCAGCTGTTTTCTGTATTCTAAAAACATAACTTCATCTTTACCTTCATTTTCAAAGTTATATTCTTCATCAAGTCAATTTATTCATATGTCCAACATGATTACTTCTACATTAGCTTTTTGCTGATCCGAGAGCACTATAAACTGTTTCAAATTATGAAGATAATCAACAAAAAACAATCGTGTTAGAGGAGTTGTCCTCATCTTCATGAATTAGTAGCTGCAGCAGCAGTACTTCTTTGATTTGAATAGCTTGAAGTGTCTCTTGAGCATTCTTTTTTTAAACATTAAAAACTGAAGTCAGACTCTTTATTACATGATAACTTAATACAACTAATTTATTTTTTAATACAACTAATTTAAAACAATACAAAGATATTGAGTAAAATGTTTATACAATTTAATCAAATTTTAAATATCTTCATTGAAGCTATGTATTGTCAGCAAATACTGCATAAAAATATAAAGGTGAAATTTTGTTGAAGACAAAACAAAATTTTAAATGTTCTTCAAAAAAGATTGAAGCAAAGAGAAAAAAAGGGTTAAGCAAGAAAATGATAAACAGTATGCCTGTTTATTTGATACAATTTAATTTTCTGAAATTACTTTAGCCCTTCACAATTCATTTCCTACCATTAAAGGATTTTAGAATAACCCCTGTGTTTGCCAATTGTATTAGAAGAAAATAACACAGACTTTATTTAAGCATAAGCTTGCTGAGATTATTATTACTATAGTACCACTCCATTTACTACAACAATGAAACATAAGTGAACCCTAGCAATTTTAAAATTTTTTAGAAGCTAAAGTTAACTTCAGAAAAAATTCTTCACAGTTATTCCTTAAAGGTCTCCTGATGACCTGAAAGAATGTTTGTTCTTTTCAAAGCACTTAAAATACTACAAGAATGAAACTTAGGTTCTGTGGACAATCTGGCTTAATATTTACAACAAAGATTAATGAAAACAGCATCAAACTCCATTAAAATTGATAAAAGTTCTGCCTGAATATGGTTTACAAGTCAAAATTAAAATAAATAATGATTAGTTAATGCTACAAATAAAAATAAAATTACAGTGTTAATGTCTTTAAATATTTAAATAAATACAATCAAATAATGTTACTGTGGTAACCCATTATTGTTTTAATCAACAAAATAAAATGTTTTAAGTAATGAAAAATTATGCTCTAGAGAATTATAAAGCAGTAAAATACTTCAGGAAATTAGTAGTTCAAAAAAAAGTAAATTGTGTTGTACTTTGGGAAGATGAAAAACCTTTTAATGAGGAAGAATGTGCTGAGTTTTGATGCTGTTCAAATGAAAATGGAAAACTAAAATCATCTTTTCCAACTCCAAATGTGTGAGTTGAAGAATCTGATGGAAAAGAAAATGTAAAAGCATCTTCTTCAGGTTTCCCAAATAAGCTTCCTGCTGTTCAAAAACTATGCTGAGAATGCTCCCATCTCAAGCCTTTGCACCCTCTGTTTAGAACACTTTACCCAGTAGCTAGTATTCACACCTCCTTCAGGTCTCTGCAGAAATGCTGCCTTTTAGTAAAAAAGCTTGTGACACAGCAACCACCTTTCCAACCCAAGTATTCCCTATTGCCCTTATTCTTTACTTTTCACAGTGTTTAATGTTACCAATGTCTTGTGATGAGAGGGGATTTAAATTTCCTACAGAATAATGTTCACTAAACTGATCTGATGGGGTTTCTGAATCAAATATAGAAGGATCAAATAAATTCAATCCAGGTGATCGAGATGTATAATTCATAAGAAAAGAAAATCCAGGGGGTTTCTTTTGTGCTTGACCTTCAGGTACTGTATTCCTGTTTATTTCAAGTTTTGAGGGGGTTTGGGGGAACTGTAATTTCTCCGAAGTTTCAGGTGTTTTCACAACTTCAGGAGTTCTTAAAAATACAGAGATTTCAGGAGTTTCTGGAAAATTTTCAGGTTTTTCTTCAGCTTGTTCACTATTATTTTCTTTTGGCTTCTCAAAATTTTCTGTAAATATAGCCTGTGATGTACATTTTGACTCTCTTAATTGTCTTACTGTCCCTTTATTTCCACACTCAGCACCTGCCATCTCCTTTTTCAAACCGTTGACAGCAATTTGATTGTTTCTGTGGAGTTAAAAATCTGAGTTGCATAAAATTTTGTGAACTTTTAATAGCTGGAACATGTGAACATTTTAAATGGTTATTCACAGCAGTGTCACTAAATATATGTGTATAATTTTCTTTTTGTCAGAAGTCAATACAGACAAATCTTGACTGCTTCACAGAACCTTCTTTTTTATCTGTAACTCTTGGTTCTGAAGGATGCATTTTTACTGGTCTAACTTCTGAGATTCATAAGGATTCTTCCTTATGAAGAATCCTTCATAAGCAGCTGAGGGATAAGGGGGCCATATAGTGGCTTAGCGAGGTGTGGATTTAGTTTGCCCTCCGGAGAAGCTAATAAATAGCCAGGAACAGTACAGAACAGCTCCTGGGGCCACGTCAGTGACCGGACACACAGCATACCCCAGACTGGACCAGCTGGACCGGCTGCGAGCCCCCCCAGAACCATGAATTCCCCAAGCCGAGGTGGCCAGCGCCCCTCCCCCACAGGCTGCTTCCCAGAGGGGAAAGGAAAGAGAGTTTACCAGCAGCAGGGGCTGAGCGCAGCAAAACTCAAATTCTGACCACTAAAAATAGGCCCCTAACTCAGCTGAACCTCGAGTAAAAGCAGAGGTCACTGGTTTTTGCCCTGGTGCAGAGAGGGCAGGGCTGAAGGAAAAAGAAAGAAAAAAAAAACAGAGGGTTTTTTTGGCTCGGAAAAGGTCTGGGCCCTGGAGGAAAGGAAGGGGCACATAGGACCTGGAGATACTCAAGCAACGTACCAACTTAAGTTCTTGATTGGCAAACCCAAGGAATGGGGCTCCTGCTCTGAAAAGGATTTTTCTCTTTAGTTTTGGTGGCTGTGTTTCTATGGCTTGACTGCTCTTTGGATACAGCTGCAAGGCTTCTTAGGCTCCACTGCCCCAGACATAGGCAGAATTAAGCTTGTCTGAGTGTTTGTTTGGAGCCTGTGCCTTCCCCAGGAGAGCAGTGGGGCCCAGCTCAGATGGAATCCCTCCCTCAAGGAATTCAAACCCCAGGGTCTGGATAAGTGAAGGAATTAAAACCAGACTCCAACCTCTCCTCTGTCTTGACTCCAGCAGAGACAGTCAGCTGAAGTTAAAGGTACGGCATCACTTTATGCTGGTGAGACGCACAGCAGACAAATGCCACATATTAGGCAGTATAGGAAAAACACAGAGCCCAGAGGCTTCATAGGAAAGCCTTTCAATCTGCTGGTTCTCACCCTCAGGGAAAACTGACGCAGGTGACTCCTCCTGGCAGGAGGCCAGTTTGGTCTAAGAAAATCTGGCTGGGGTCTATAATACGAAGTACACCCTCCTAGGGGGAAAAAAGTCACCATACAGACAGGGCAAGAAACAAGAAAACAAGAACTGAAAACTTCTGATCTGTTAAACAAAACCTAAGCTATAGGTCTAGAATAAGCTGAACTGAATGTCAAAGAACAGACAGACAACAAAGTTATCCACCAAGAAAACCCTAGGTAAAAAAAAAGTGAAAACAATCTCCAGAATAAACTAATTAAGGTAATTAAATGCCTAGATGCCAGCAAAAAATAATGAATCATACTAGGAAAATTGAAGATATGGGCCAGTCAAAGGAACAAACCAACAATTCAAATGAGATATAGGAGTTGAAACAATTAATTCAGAATGTTCAAACAGACGTGGAAAACCTCATCAAAAATAAAATCAGTGAATTGAGGGAGGATATAAAGAAGGCAAGGATAGGAATGAACAAAAAGGAGAAATCAAAAGTCTAAAAAAACAAATCACAGAACTTAGGGGAATGAAAGGCACAGTAGAAAAGATGAAAAAAACAATGGAAACCTACAATGTCAGATTTCAAGAGGCAGAAGATAGGATTAGTGAACTGGAGGATGGGATATCAGAAATCCGACAAGCAAAAGAAAATATAGGGAAAAGAATGGAAAAATATGAGCAGGGACTCAGGGAATTGCGTAACAACATGAAGCCTATGAATATACATATTGTGAGTGTCCCAGAAGGAGAAGAGAAGGGAAAAGGAGGAGAACAACTAATGGAGGAAATTATCACTGAAAATTTCCCAACTCTTTTGAAAGACATAAAATCACAGATCCAAGAAGTGCAGCATACCCCAAACAGAACTGATCCAAACAGATGTACTCCAGGACACTTACTAATCAGAATGTCAGATGTCAAAGAGAAAAAGAGAATTTTGAAAGCAGCGAAAGAAAAGCAAGCCATCACATACAAGGGAAGCCCAATAAGTCTCTGTGTAGATTTCTCAGCAGAAACCATGGAGGCAAGAAGACAGTGGGATGATATATTTAAATTACTAAAAGAGAAAAACTACCAACCAAGAATTCTATATCCAGCAAAATTGTCCTTCAAAAATGAGGGGGAATTAAAACATTTTCAGACAAAAAATCACCAAGAGAATTTGTGACCAAGAGACTGGCCCTGCAAGAAATACTAAAGGGAGCACTAGATACAGAAAGGAAAAGACAGGAGAGAGAGGTGTGGAAAAGAGTATAGAAATGAAGACTACCAGTAAAGGTAAAAAGAAGAAAAATTAGATATGACATTTAAAATCCAAAAGGCAAAATGGTAGAAGAAAGTACTGCCCATGCAGTAATAACACTAAATGTTAATGGATTAAACTCCCCAGTCAAAAGACACAGACTGGCAGAATGGATAAAAAAAAGCAGGACCCATCTATATGCTGTCTACAGGAAATGCATCTTAGACCCAAGGATAACCATAGGCTGAAAGTGAAAGGTTGGGAAAAGATATTCCATGAAAATAGCAATCAGAAAAGAATAGGAGTAGCTATACTAATATCCAACAAATTAGACTTCAAATGTAAAACAGTTAAAAGAGACAAAGAAGGACACTATGTATTACTAAAAGGAACAATTCAGCAAGAAGACATAACAATCATAAATATTTATGAACCAAGCCAGAATGCTCCAAAATACATGAGGCAAACACTAAAAACACTGTAACACATCTACCATAATAGTTGAAAACTTCAATTCCACCCTCTCATCAATGGACAGAACATCTAGGCAGAGGATCAATAAAGAAACAGAGAATTTGAATAATAGAATAAATAAGCTAGACTTAACAGACATATAGAACATTACACCCCACAACAGCAGGCTATAACTTTTTCTCAAGTGCTCATGGATCATTCTCAAGGATAGACCATATGCTGGGTCACAAAGCAAGTCTTCATAAATTTTAAAAGATTGAAATCATACAAAACACTTTCTCAGATCACAAAGGGATGAAGTTGGAAATCAATAATAGGGAGAGTGCCAGGAAATTCACAAATATATGGAGGCTCAACAACACACTGTTAAACAACCAGTGGGTCAAGGAAGAAATTATGAGAGAAATCAGTAAATATCTTGAGGCAAATGAGAATGAAAACACGACATATCAAAATTTATGGGATGCAACAAAGGCAGTGCTAAGAGGGAAATTTATTGCCCTAAATGCCTATATCAAAAAAAGAAAAAAGCAAAATGGAGGATTTAACTGTCCACTTGGAAGAACTAGAGAAAGAACAGCAAACTAACCCCAAAGCAAGCAAAAGGAAAGAAATAATGAAGATTAGAGCAGAAATAAATGAAATTGAGAACATGAAAACAATCGAGAAAATCAACAAAACCAGAAGTTGGTTCTGTGAGAAAATCCATAAAATTGATGGACCCTTAGCAAGGTTGACAAAAAGAAGAAGAGAGAGGATGCAAATAAATAAATCAGAAATGGAAGAGGAGACATAACGACTGACCCCAAAGAAATAAAGGAAGTAAAAAGAGGATACTATGAACAACTTTATGCTAATAAACTCGAAAATGTAGATGAAATGGACAACTTCCTAGAAAGGCATGAACAACCAATATTGACTCAAGAAGAAACAGATGACCTCAATAAAACAATCACAAGTAAAGAAATTGAATCAGTCATTAAGAAGTTCCCCAAAAAGAAAAGTCCAGGACCAGATGGCTTCACATGTGAATTCTACCAAACATACCAGAAAGAATTAGTACCAATTCTACTCAAACTCTTCAAAAAAAATTGAAAAGGAGAGAAAGCTACATAACTCATTCTACAAAGCCAACATCACCCTCATACCAAAGCCAGACAAAGATATTACAAAAAAAGAAAACTACAGACCTATCTCTCTTGTGAAGATAGATGCAAAAATCCTCAACAAAATTCTTGCAAATCGGATCCAGCAGCATATTAAAAGAATTATATACCATGACCAAGTAGGATTCACCCCACGTATGCAAGGATGATTCAACATAAAAAAATCAATTAATGTAATACACCATATCAACAAAACAAAGCAGAAAAAACATATGATCATCTCAATTGATGCAGAAAAGGCATTTAACAAAATTCAACATCTTTCCTGTTGAAAATACTTCAAAGGATAGGAATAAAAGGGAACTTCCTCAACATGATGAAGAGAATATATGAAAAACCCACAGCTAACATCATCCTCAATGGGGAAAAACTGAAAACTTTCCTCCTAAGATCAGGAACAAGACAAGGATGTCCACTATCACCATTCTTATTCAGCATTGTGTTGGAAGTTCTAGCCAGAGCAATTAGACAAGAAAAGGATATACAAATGCATCAAAACTGGAAAGGAAGAAGTAAAACTCTCACTGTTTGCAGATGATATGATACTATATGTAGAAAATCCTGAAAAATCACAGCAAAACTGCTAGAGCTAATAAATGAGTACAGCAAAGTGGCATGTTAAAAGATCAACACTCACAAATCTGTAGTGTTTCTATACACTAGTAATGAACAATCTGAGGGTGAAATCAAGAAAAAAAATTCCATTTACAATTGTAACCAAAAGAATAAAATATTTAGGAATAAACTTAACTAAAGATAGAAAAGACCTATACAAAGAAACCTACAAGAAATTGTCAAAAGAAATCACAGAAGACCTAAATAAATGGAAGGGCATACAGTGTTCGTGGACTGGAAGACTAAATATAGTTAAGATGTCAATTCTACCTAAATTGATTTACAGATTCAATGCAGTACCAATTAATATCCCAAAAACTTACTTTTCAGAAATAGAAAAACCAATAAGCAAATTTATCTGGAAGGGCAGGGTGCCCTGAATAGCTAAAAATATCCTGAGAAGAAGAAGTGAAGTCAGAGGTCTCGCACTACCTGACTTTAAGGCATATTATGAAGCTACAGTGGTCAAAACAGCATGGTACAGGCATAAAGATAGATATACTGACCAATGGAACAGAATAGAGTGTTCAGATATAGACCCTCTCATCTATGGACAACTGATCTTTGATAAGGCAGTCAAGCCAACTCACCTGGGACAGAACAGTCTCTTCAATAAATGGTGCCTAGAGAACTGGATATCCATATGCAAAAGAATGAAAGAGGATCCATATCTCACACCCTACACATAAATTAACTCAAAATGGATCAAAGACCTAAACATTAGGTCTAAGACCATAAAACTGTTAGAAGAAAATGTAGGAAAATATCTTATAAATCTTAAAATAGAAGGTGGCTTCCTAGACCTGTTACACCCAAAGCACGAGCACTGAAGAAAGAAAGAAATGGGAACTCCTCAAAATTAAACACTTTTGTGCATCAAAGAACTACATCAAGAAAGTAGAAAGCCTACACAATGGGAGATGATATTTGGAAATGATATATCAGATAAAGGTCTAGTATTCAGAACATATTAAGAGATTTTTCAACTCAACAAAAAAAAAGGCAGCCAACCCAAACAAAATGGGCAAAAGACTTGAACAGACACTTCTCAGAAGAGGAAATACAAATGGCCAAAAGGTACATGAAAAGATGCTCAACTTCCTTGACTATTAGGGAAATGCAAATCAAAACCACAATGAGATATCATCTCACACTCACCAGAATGGCCATTATCAATAAAACAGAAAACAAGTGCTGGAGAGGATGTGGAGAAAGAGGCACATTTATCCACTGTTGGTGGGAATGTCAAATGGTACAACTGTTATGGAAGGCAGTTTGGCGGTTCATCAGGAAGCTAAGTATAGAATTGCCATATGACCCGGCAATACCATTGCTTGGTATTTACTCACAGGACATGAGGGCAAAAACACAAATGGACATTTGCACACCAATATTTATAGCAGCATTATTTATATTTGCCAAGAGATGGAAATAGCCCAAATGTCCATCAACAGATGAGTGACTAAACAAGCTGTGGTATATACATATGATGGAATATTATGCAGCTGTGAGATAGAATAAAGTTTTGAAGTATGTAACAACATGGATGGACCTTAAGGACATTATGCTGAGTAAGATTAGCCAGAAACAAAAGGACAAATACTGTATGGTCTCACTGATATGAACAGTAATGTATGAACTTGGATAATTCCAGTTAAGAACAGAGGTCATCAGGAGATAGAAATAGGGTAGATATTGGGTAATTGGAACTGAAGGGATACAAATTGTGCAACGGGACTGTTCTAGTTTGCTAGCTGCCAGAATGCAACACACCAGAGATGGATTGGCTTTTAATACAAGGGGATTTATTTCATTAGTTCTTTAGAGGAAAGGCAGCTAACTTTCAACTGAGGTTCTTTCTTAGGTGGGAAGGCACACGGTGATCTCTGCTGGCCTTCTCTCCAGGCCTCTGGGTTTCAACAACTTTCCCCAGGGTGATTTCTTTCTGCATCACCAAAGGCCTGGGCCAAGCTGTGAGTGTTGAGATGAGGTATGCTGAGCTGCTTGGGCTGTGCTGCGTTGCACTCTCTCATTTAAGCACCAGCCAATTAAGTCAAACATCATATATCCCATTCCATTTACCGGTTTAGAAAATCCTGGTCAATGCTGAAAAATCCAGCAGACTGTAATACTTGACACAAAGATTCTATAGTTCCATTTTATCAACAGGATCCATGCCTTTATTTATAATTTCAAATAAACAGTCACATGCTTCTTCCCATTCAACTTCTTTTGACATATGATGTAGCAGCATATTTATACACCTATCATTGGCTATAAGGGATAAGTCTTTCCAAGAGACATAAGCCCCAACTACATCAAGGCACTGACATCTCACTTCTGAATTAGTATGTTGATAATTTTACAAGGTTTAGTACCATGATTCTACCAGATCTGGAATGCACTGCTCCCTCAAGGTATCTTTGATTAGGGTTCTCCTACGAGCCTCCTCTGATGTATACGCCACGTCACGATCCACCAACTCTGAATGAATAGCCATGGGGATTCAGAGGTACAAACCCGTGCCCCTTGGACTTAGGTCCACTACTGAGAGAATGTCAAAAAAAGAACTTGGGCCATTTAGTGAGATATTCTGTAACAGAGCAAAGCAAAAACTTGGGCAGCTTTATTTCATATAAAAGCCTTCTCTAGTTGGGGATTCAGCATCTGAGCTTGAAGCCAAGTTATGGAGCATCTCCCAAATTAGCTGTTGTTGCCCAGTAGTTAGTTAGTTCTGAGTATTTGTATTTAACTTGACGTTCTAGTATGTGAAAGCAGGAAAACTTTATGTGGTCATCACTATTTGTCCTCTAGGCTAGAGCTTCTGCACAAACTGCCAGGGATCTGGGGAAATCTTTAACTGCTCAAAATTGGCCAGGCCCTTTGTCTAAAGTCTATCAGCATTTGGATTTAGCCCTAAAAGAGCCTGTTCATCCATCCCTGCTGTTATACCTGGATTTTTTTTTAATTATTATTACAATAGATCTAATCCCACAGAAGAATCCACAAACATCTTCCCTATCACTCCATCCCGCCTCCCTGCCTGCACTCCCGAGGGTTGGTCAGCAGAACAGAGTGACGCTGCACGCAGGGAGCCAGCAGGGTGGCCCTCGTCCTTGTTGCCGTGGCCGTCAGTGATCAAGTTGGCTGGGGTGTGTGCCTCTCTACGTTTTGCATCCCTTGGTACCTTGTCTTGGGTGGCACAGAGCAGGCAGCCAGCCAGTGGGCGGGTGGCGTTGGTGCCCCAGTAAAGGAAAGACTGTGACGGCCGGTTAATGCACTGTCCAAGACCAGCAGCCACGTGGAAAGCATGGAGCAGCCCGTGGGACAGTACCAGGGGCCTACAGCTACCCTCCTTCTACAACTGTTTATTGATTACTGACCACCTACTACGCACAAGGTACTGAGTGAGGTCTTCAAGTAGTTTACAATTCTAGTGAGGAAGACCAAAGGAAAGAAGCAATAGGGTAATTAAAGGATGCTGTGGGAACATTTAGAAAAGCTAAAAGGCCATCTAATCCAGACTTGGAAGTTTAAGGGGGCTTCCCAGAGGAAATTATTTATTTTTATTTTTTTATTAAAAAGAAACTGAGACCTGACAGTTGAGTAGGAGTTAGCAAAAGGTGATGAGAAGTGCCCAGGCAGAGGGCACTGAATGCACAAAAGTCCAGAGGCAAAGAGCATGTTTCATTCAGAGAGCTGAAGAGAGTACACATGGAGTGATGAAAGACGAAATAAGAGAAGTAAGCAAGAACCTGGGCCATTTACATGCAGGAAATCAAGAATTGAGATGGGCAATCATTCACAAAAAGATGGTAACTTTGAAAAATATGTTTGCGCATTTTTAAACATATTTACAAATAACTCAGGTTATATAGAAAAACTCATGATGGAAAACTGAAAATGCTGAGAAGTGAATAATGATAAAAATTCTACATATTAAAACTTGTGGGACACAGCTAAAAGGAAGCATATAAACTTATTACAACATTCCATACTTGTTTATAGAAGGTAGGCTGGCAATTGGCTTGGGAAAAGAGCAATGAAATAAAACCTAAAGAAAAAAAGAACAAAAAAAGAAAAAAAAAAACTATACCTCAGATGCAGCTTTCTTTTTTATTTTTTTTAAAATTTTTTTCTATTATCGTTTTATTTCTTTTTCTGTTGTCTTTCTATTTCTTTTTCTAAATCGATGCAAATGTACTAAGAAACGATGAATATGCATCTATGTGATGATATTAAGAATTACTGATTGTATATGTAGAATGGAATGATTTCTAAATGTTGTGTTAGTTAATTTTTTTAATTAATAATAATAAAAAAAAGAATAACGTTGAACATAAACAGAAGTAGGAAGAATAGTATAAATCAGAGATTGGCAAACTCTCTCTGGAAAGGGCCAGAGAGGAAATATTTTCAGCTCTGGGGGCCAGATGGACTCTGTTGAAACTGTTGGGTTCCATCTTTGTAGGGCAAAATCAGCCAGAGGCAATATGTTAACAACCTGTCTACATATTGGAACATTGCATAGCTGTGTTCTAATAAAACTTTATTTACAAAAACAGGCAGGGGGCTGGATTTGGCCTTGCAGGCCATAGCTTGATGACCCCTGATATATATGAATTCCTATGTACCTACGCCCAGACATTGATTTCATTTTTATGTCTTTTAGTTAAAAGTTGGGTTTTCCTGAAAAATGCTTTCTCCAGAGTATTTTTATTATAGCCTGAGAAACTCCTACCACGTGGATAGTAAAGCCCAAATTAGAGAGTCTTGGCCTAACAGTTAATCTTGTGTTAATTACTGGGCACACAAATGAAATATCGTCGCACAAATTCTCAACCACTTCCCTCCTGTCTCTTTAAGGCCCCAAGAGTTTAAAAAAAGAAAAATTCATCTGCTTTGTGACAGTTATCTCACTCCTAGAAATTCGTCCTATAAAATATCCAGAGATGCAGTCAAAGATGCTTCATCACGGATTTCAGGGCTGCATCATTTATAGTCATACAATATTAAAAATAGTCAAAACATTGAACCATAAAGAAATGATAGCCCAAACTGCAAAAAAAGAACAGTACAAACTGAATAATATTAGGAATTTTTAAATGCATATAACAGAAGCAGCAATAATTGAAAAAGTAATGCTCTGAATAACTTTATGTCAGGAAATTTGAAATGGATAGTGTTTTAGTTTGCTAAAGCTGCCAGAATGCAATATAACAGAAACAGAATGGCTTTTAAAAAGGGGGATTTACTAAATTGCAAGTTTACAGTTATAAGGCCATGAAAATGTCCAAACTAAGGTATCCAGGGAAAGACACCTTCATTCAAGAAAGGCCGATGACGTTTGGGGTTTCTCTCTCAGCTGGAAAGGCACATGGTGATTTCTGCTAGCTTTCTCTCCAGGCTTCTTCAATGGCTTCCCTGGGGGCATTTTCTTTATGCATCGCCAAAGTTCTCTGGCTGTGTGGGCTCTGTTGGCTCTATTTGAAAACCACATATCTGGTAAGGGATCAATATCCAAAATAGATAAAGAACACCTACAACTTGACAACAAAAAGACAGACAACCCAATTTAAAAATGGGCAAAGGACTTAAATAGACATTTCTCCAAAGAAGAGATACAAATGGCCAATAACCACATGAAAAGATGCTCAACTTCATTAGCCATTAGGGAAATGCAAATCAAAACCACAGCGAAATACCATTTCAATACATACCAGAATGGCTACTATTAAAAAAAATGGAAAAAATAAATGTGGGTGAGGATGTAGAGAAAATGAACACTCATTCACGCTTTAGTGGGAATGTAAAATGTTGCAGCCACTGTGGAAAACAGTTTGTCAGTTCTTCAGAAAGTATAGAATTACCATATGACCTTGTAATAGCATGTCTAGGCATATACCCAAAAGAATTAAGGCAGGAACTGGAACAGATATTAGCACACAGTTGTCTTTGACATCATTATTAATCATAACCAAAAGGTAGCAGCAATTCAAGTGTCCATGAACAGATGAATGGCTTAACTAAATGTGGTATGTATGTTCAATTGAATATTATCCAGCCATAAAAAGGAATGGAGTTTAATGCATGCAACAAAAGGACCAAACCTTGAAGATGCCATGTGAGTGAAACAAGTCAGACACAAAAGGAAAAATATGATCTCACTTTTATGAAATAATTAGAATATACAAATTTATAAAGTCAGAAATTAGAATGCAAGTTACCAGGGATAGGGTTAAGGAATGGGCAGTTTATGCTTAACTGGTACAGAGTTTCTATTTGTGGTGATGGAAAAGTTTTGGTACTGGATGGTGGTGATGGTGGCACAACATTGTGAATGTAATTAAAATCTCCATTATTTTTTTCTTCATCAGCCTTGTCTCCTCTCTGCTCTTCACCCTCCCCTCCTGCAGAAGATTAATAAATATGGCTGAATAAATATACACTGAATTGTATATTTGAAAGTAGTTACAATGGGAATTTATGTTGTATGTTTACCATAATAAATTTTTTTTTAATTCCACAAACATTTTTTTCTGGCCACCACTGCTACTGCTAGCCTATAAGGAGGATTCAGCAAAGGGAAGAAACAACAGCCACTATCTCGTTTGAGTGCTAGGCTTGGGGGAAGAGAGGGCAAGAGGGAGCAGGCTAGAGTGGGCAACTGGGATGCTGGGCTGAGTGCAAGCTGTAGGAGCAAGAGAGTGCAGGGAGCATGGCCTGAGAGAGGTGCCAGGGGTCGAGAAACAGGCAGAGGACCTGGGGTCCATGGGCTGAGAGGCAACCCCCAGCCCCACCCTGCCTGCACTCTCCCCCACTGAGCCTAAGAGATGGGGCAGTGTCGATGCCTAGGGGGTACTATTACACAATCCTGTGCCCATGGTGCCTTCACCTGCCATTGAAGGTGTCCCCAAGCAGAGCCCCAAGGGGACAGGCACTCCTGGCCCCTGGAAGCCAAGAGAGGGAGCTGTGGTGGCAGCCATATTTATTAATCTTCTGCAGGAGGGGAGGGTGAAGAGCAGAGAGGAGTCAAGGCTGATGAAGAAAAAAATAATGGAGATTTTTGGAGTCAGCTGAGCTCATAATACTGGAAAAGGGCTGTGCCCCAAATAAATGCAGCACACAGAGCCACGTACCAACTCTGGCTCTTGACCGGCAAACCTTGGGTGCTAGGGAGACTGGCTCTGAAAATGGATTTTATTTTCTCTTTTTTTTCCTTTTTAAAATATATTGTAAGTAGCTCATTAGAGGAAGCCTCAGGTATTTTCAATTGTCAGTGCTGATCTAGGCAAAGGCAGAGTTAAGATAGGTTTGAAAGAAAGTCAAGTGAAAAAGATAATTCCTTAAACTGCATTTCTTCCCCAAGAAAAGGGGGACAGGGCCCAGCTCAAGTGGCAGCCCTCCTTCAGAGAATTCAGGCCCCGGGGGCTGGAAATCAAAAACAGCTTAAGCTTGCCTTCCACTTCAGCCTCTATCTCAATCACACCCCTGTCAGGCTGAGAATTAAAGGCTCCACATCACTTTACGCTGGTGGGGAGACGAGGGCTGACAAGTGCCACCTGCTGGTCAGGAGAGGAAAAGCACAGAGTCTAGAGGGGCCACAGGAAAGTCAGGCAACCTGCTGGGTCTCAGCCTCATGGAAACTTGTTACTGATTAAACCCTGCTCCTGAGACCTAGGCCTGCCTTGTCTGGGAAAATCTGATTGGAGTAGATCATATCTGGGAAGACCCTCCTTCAAAAAGGTTCCATACATGCAGAGCAAGAACCAGAAAAACAAGAGCTAAAAAGTTCTGATCAGATAAACAGAAGCTATGCTAGAGGTCTAAAAATAAATTTAATGAATGCAAAGAACAGATGGAGAACAAAGTGAAGCTACAAGAAAACCCTAGGTAAAAGAGTGAAAATGACCTCCAAAATCATCATCATCATCATCATCATCATCATCATCATCATCATCATCAAGGAAATCAGATGCCTAGACACCAGGAAAAATTACAAGTCATACTAGGAAAAATGAAGACATGGTCCAGTCAAAGAAACAAACTAACATTTTAAACAAGATACAGGAGTTAAAACAACTAATTAAAGACATTCAAACAGGAATGCTAAAATAATTCAAAAATCAAATCAATGAGTCGAGGGAAGATATGGCAAAAGAGATGATGGATATAAAGAAGACACGGGGTGGGAGTCAGGATGAAGTGGAAAGGAAACCTTTTGGAGTTACATAAATGTTTTTGTAAGTTCTTCTACTCTCCTGAATCCATTCTTATCAGGCTCTCACCTATACCATCCCTCCATCCATCCACTGAAAGCAAACCCATCAAGGTCACCACCAGCTTCAAGGTGCCAGATCCACTGGTCATTCCTCAGTCCTCATAATGTTGGCTCTTTCCAGAGGACTTGGCAAAGTTTGAACCCTCTCTTGAAACAATTGCCTCACTTAGCTTCTGGAGTATCTCGTTTTCTTACCTCACAGGCTGCTTCTTCACATTCATCTTTCCTCAAGGCTCCTCCTCCTCCTCCAGACCTCTAAATATTGGGGTGTCACAGGGCTCAGTTAACACACTTTTACTCTTCTCTATCCATACTCACTTCCTTCATGTATCCTGTCCCATGGCTTTTTACATATACCAATAATTTTAAAATTACATTTCCAACCCCAGTTTCTTCCCTAAACCCCCCATTTATCCAACTTATATTCATCATCTGCACTTGATTCTAAAAAGCATCACAAACACAACTTGCCCTAACCCAAACACTTAATATTTCCCTTACCAGACTGCTCCTATTACAGCCTTCCTCCAGTTTCCCCAGTTTCAGTAAATGGAAACTGCTTCCAGTTATTTAGGCCAAAACTCTGAAACTATCCCTGAATCATCCTCTCTCACACATCCCACTTCAAATCCAACAGCAAAACCATTCCCAGAATTTTACTAATTCTCACCACCTCCACCACTTCCAACCTTATCTAAGTTCAATTAATTCTCACCTAGAATATAAAATAGCCTCCCAACTCCCAAAATAATCATCTGGATTATTTTTGTAACTTCCTGCCAAATCCCGTTGACAGGCCAAATAATAAAAGGACTAAGAAAGAAATGGCCAATGGATTTGATAACATTGTTCAAAGACCTTGAATGATGAAAGTCTGAGCAACTGAATTCCACTGCACAATAAATTCCTATATGCTCCTTTAGCTTATTCTCCTTTTTGATCTTGTAATAATTCACCAAGAAAATTCCCGTTTCAGGGCTTTACATTTGCTGATGAATTAGATCTGAATCAAGCTGCCTTCAGATACTCGCATCTGACTTACCTGCTATCTCTCCATTCAGGTTTTTTGTTAGAAGGCAGCCTCTAGGAGAGGATTTCTATCAAGTAATTTAAAATAGTACCTATCCCTTTATCTTGCTTTATTTTACTTCATAGCATTTATCATTATCTGACACTATCTTGTTATTATATATTTATTTTTAAATTTATTTTTGTATTGCACGTCTTCTCCCACCTCCTACACACACTATCAGGTAAGCTCCTTGAGGACTTTAGCTTACCACCGTATACCCAGCATAAAAGTGTCTGTCTGGCAAATAGCGAGGACTCAATAAATATTTTGTTTAATCACTAAATGACTTTCATCTCAAAGGCACAGAGATACACCAAGAACGTGCAGGCATACTTATTAACTGTGAGACCTCAGGACCATGAACCTTTGGACTCCAGAAATTTAGGCATACACCCTTATTAACGTCTGAGCCAGACGTCCCTCTCTTAGGAGACATACGGCAAGTTTCCGGCCTTGCTCAAACCTCGGAAAAGGAGGGGTGGGGGCTTGTGTCATCATCTTGCGCCGGCTTGCACCGCGACGCGACGCCAGCTGGCGTAGCCCTTCGCTCGCCCGGCCTTCCCCTCCCCGGTTCCGCGCTCTGGTTCCGCCATGGAATCCAACAAGGATGAAGCCGAGCGCTGTATTAGCATCGCTCTCAAGGCCATCCAGAGCAACCAACACAACCGGGCGCTCCGCTTCCTGGAGAAGGCGCAGCGGCTGTACCCGACGCCGCGGGTTCGTGGTGAGTGTGAGGTGGCAGAGAGGTAGAAGGGTACATTAGAACTGATGGGGGGAACACGGGAACGGACCGACTGGAGCAGTTGGAGGAGGGGGAGGGGTAGCGAGGCGCGGCTACGCCTGCGCAGTGGGGCGCGCGGTGGCTGCTGGGAGGTGTAGTCTGTCCTTCCCACGCCTCTTGGGGATGCTGGCCACTGGATGACAGTGGCAGCCGAGACTTCGGCTTTCGGGGTGCTTGCGGAACCCTCTTGGATTTGGAGTTCCAGAGGAAGCCAGGCGCTGACAGGGGTAGCGAAGAGAACCTACCTAGAAGCGAATTCGAACTACATTTCCCAAGAGGTCATTTGGTGGCCCAGGGCCAGTTGCCGGCCTGAGAAATATAGTTCAGGAAAATAAACATGACTCCTCTGAGGGAGTGAATGGGTTCCTGAAAGGAAAGGAAGACTTCTGATCTTCGGGCGCCCTGGGAAAGTGCCTCCATAGCCTCTTCACTATCTCGCAGTTCTCGGGGCAAGGGCCAAGGTCTACCCTCCCAAAATTAGCGTCTGCCTTTTTCTGTACCTTACACCACCTCGAAAGAGCGGGTTCCTCATTCCCACCTGGAGCCTCTTCACTCCCTTGTGAGATCAGGAACGGATGCCCTAGGAGATGTTCGGCTGCCCTCACACTAGTCTCCCCCCAAGAGTCCATCGGTGGCCAGCCATATGGATGGGTAGAAGGAACCAGACTGCTCAGTTTCCAAACCAGGGAGGGGATAGTGAGATTGTTTGTACTCATAATCTCCACTGTATTAAGAACCATTTTATTTTCTTCTTTTTTTCTGTCTTCCAAGAAGTTTTTCTCAAGGAAAGCTAGAGGGGAGAAAGAGGCAGTCCATTAAAGATACAAAATTTATACCTGCTATTCCCACTTAGTAAATTGGCTGACATATAACAAGCACTCCGAATTATCAGAAGGCCCAGGTTTTATCCTGATTTGCTACCATGTGACTTTTCTGAGTTTGCATTTCCTCATTTGGAAATTAGAGGGTTAGCTCCAATAATGTGAATTACAGTAATACCCATAGCGCTTTTCAGTTTAGAAGCCTCTTTCATATGCATTTACTCATTTCAGTTTACCTTGTTAGGGAGACAGAAGAAAGATCATTATTTTTGCTCTATAAAAAAGGAAAGATCTCAGAGGCAAGAGATTGCCCAATCTTGCCAACACAGCTAGAAGTTGAAAAGTCCTGTGATTCTATAAATATTTATGAAATGAATTACGTGAAATGGAAAAGCAGCAATCAGCCTTCTAAAGTACCTATGTACATTATGAAATTGAGAAGACAAAGGGAAACTGTGCCAGTGGCAGAAAAGGTGGCCTAGACCACCTGAACTTTCCTCCTTCCTGACTCTGCAGGTTGATCTTTGGCTTATTTGCCTGCTCTTGGAGAGTATTTCAGCCTATACCTGCCAGAACTCCTGAGGTAACCTGCTCAAAGAACCTCCATGTGAAATAGTCACACTCTCTAAGAGGGTACATGATATAGTGGGAGTACTCCAAAAGCTCATTGTCTGAGGCTTCTAGGGGCCCTGGAGCAGGCAGCCAAAAAATAAATGGTAACAGTTGGCTGTACATAGCTCATAGGGGTCTTCCTGTCAGCAGGCTTCCTGGGCCGATTCAGAAAACTGAATGATGTCTTCTCTGGGGCTCAGGCACTGAAATCTGCTCAGGCAGAAGAGTCATCTGCTGCGTACTTGTCATATTTGTGCTATTCTGGAAAGAGTATATGCCTCATGCCTCTCTATAATCATCACCTTGTGCCATCTGCAGCACTCTGCTGGAATTAATTTAGGAGGCCTGGGACATGGGAATCTTACTTAGAAAATATTAAGTGGTCTACATTGGATGTTTTGTATATGAGCTTATTTCCAGATGCTCATTCAATATAAGACGTGTTGAGAGTTTTGTTTTGTTTGTCTGCAAAATCCTCTGCTTTGCGCTAAGCAGGATAGAGGGGTTGGTAAGATGTTATCCCTCACTTCAAGGAGCTTACAATCAATTGAAGGAGACAAGAAAAATATCAGAAGATAATAAATGTGATTCAACAAAAATTAAGCGTGTTACTAGATGCCAAATACTTTAGGATGGATATGAAAAGTCCAGCCCCTGCCCTCCTTGGGTTCCTAGTCCAGTTGGGTGGAAGTGGGTGCTGGGGTGGTGAAAGACAGTCTCTGGTAGAGGAAAGACAGCAATGCAGTAAGCGCAATAGCAAGAATGTAAAAATAATGGTAAATTACAGTGAGGGGGGTTCCTGGGGAGAAGACCAGAAACAGCATTTGAACTGGGCTTAAGACCCAGAAGGAAGGTAGGAGACTTGGGGAAGGGCATATTGGGAAAAGGCATGGAATCCAGAAGCTGTAAGAGGTTGGAGGGGGAGGGGATTGAGTGTAGCAAGATTTGGAAGCAAAGGTGGTGGTAGTTTGTGTAGAGAGAGGATTAAGGCTGGAAAGTAGGATGGGGCCAGATTGTGAAAATCCTTCCCCACCAGGCCAAGATATTTTCATTTTGTTCTGTAGTTGGTAAGAAAACCATTCAAGTTTTTCAAAGCAGGAACAAGATAAGGGTACAGTTCTTAAATGAAACCAGCATGAGAGGTTAATGAGAGGGAAGAGAGACACTAGGCCTGGAAGCCAACTAAGAGACAGTTGCATTAAGTAGGTTAGAAGTTATGAGGACCTGATATAAAGCAATATGACTAAGGATAAGGTCATTGGAGAGGAGGATGCCAAGCTTTAGTAGGAGAGAGAGGAACTGAGAAGAAATAGGGAATGAGGATTCAAGCCTGTGTGAGCAGGAGGAAACCAAGGCTGAAGAACTGAGATGGAAGAGTGGGTGGGGAGAGATGGCCAGTGTGGGAGGTGCCCATTGGGCCTTCCAGACAAACTCTCAGTCTCAGGAGAGAGATCCAGGTTCCACATGCAAGTCTGGCATCATCAGTGTGGGGAGCTTTATTGGAGCTGTGGGTGGTTGAGGTCACTGTGGGAAATAATGGAGCATGCAGAGAAGGTTGCTGCAGGCAGACTATGCCTTTCCTTAACCGATGAACAGGAAGAATAGAATGAGATGGAGCAATGAGAGGAAGAGGCAATCTCAGGGGAGGACAGTAGCCAGGTAGTTGTGGAGAAGTGTGCCAAGGAGGTGATAAGTAGCGTTGTCAAGTAGCATCACTTTTTATAGAGCCCTCCTAGATGCTGCAGAGGCCCAGAGGGGAAAGGACCAAGTTAGGGCATAGTTAGTAGGTTTGACACTCATTGCTAACCTTGGCCAAGCATTTTCAGCAGGGTAGAGAGAGAGAAGGAAAGGTGTGTGTGTGTCAGGGAGTTAAGCCAGGCCCCAATAGATTGAGGAAAGAATAGAAGGTGAAAATGGAGGTTGAGTGTGAAGGACTCTTGTGGCATGTTTAGTGGTACAGAAGAGAAGAATAGCAATGGGCCAGGAAAGTGATCAGGAGGCACCACAGAAAGGCAAAGCTTGAAGAGGGAGTCAGCAAAGAGAAATGAAGAAATGAAAAGGGAAGGATTGAGAGCATGCATGGAGGGGTAGTCTTGGTGAAATGGAGGGACAGACAGAGGGAGGAAGGAGTAAGGAGTGAGAGAAGGCTCAGAATGGCCTTGAAGGGTCAGGAACTCCAGAGTGTTGACATTCTTGGTGAAATAGGATGTGAGGGGGACTTGAAACTCCTGCTGCAGGAGGTAGGACAGGGAGGCATTGAGGGCTGTGCAGCCATGTTGGGGTCCCAAGCTAGAAGGCCACAGGGCAGTGGTGGTGGACCCAGTCAGTCCCTTTCTGGCATTTTCCACCTAGTCCCTGATAGCTGACTTTGCCTGAGGCTGAGCAATGATGTTGTAAGGTCCCATGTTTTCCAGGAGCGAATGAGAACATTTATACGTGTCAGTTTCACCAGCAGATCAAATAAGCATTGGCCTGGATGATTTCCAAGGGTCCTTGCAGCTCAGGCTGTCAGGGAATCTATGAAATGGCTGGCTCTGGGTCCAGGCTTGGTCAGGAAGGTCGAGCTGGGAAGGCCGTTGTGTGGGAGAGGGGAGGATTGGTTTCCAAGGGATTTTGGCCTTCAGGGTTGAAAGTGGGAGATATTCTAGTACTGGTAAGTTTCAAGGTGCACTCACCCTTTCCATTCCCTGTCACTGAGTCTTCTTTACCCCTGTGAGGTGAAGATCCTGTCTTCACTGGGAAATTAGATATCTTGACAGGATCACACAGCTAGTTAGCAAAGGAACCAGAACCATCTGTCTCCAACCCCAAGCTGTTTCCCTGCTCTAACCTCCATTTCCTGACTCACTTCGAGCCAAGCAAGTACAGAGAGAACCTGGAAACTTAATGACTTAACCTAATAGCAAAAGTGATAATAATAGAGAACGCTAGATATTTGCTAGGCAAATATGTATTCACTTGCTTACTCTTTCAGTCCTCATGAAGGAGATACAGTTATGCATGGAAAAGGTGAGTAACTTGGCCAATCTTATAATGCTCAGCAAGTGGTAGAGCAAGGTTTGAACCAGACAATCTGGCTGTCAAATCTGTGCTTGAGAAACAGTAGCCCCTGGTGACTCTGGCCATAGAAACCCTCTCACTTTGGCCTCAACTGCTGCTTTTTCCACCCCCAGCTTTGGTTTCTGCTCCCTATTTCCCTTCTTTTAAATGTCTTACAGCTTTACTGGGAAATCCCTCTAGAAACAAGGAGCCTCTGCTGCCTAGGCTTTGTCTCTTCTGCCTACCAAGATTGTAACCTCTTGCCTAGAATATGTTCCAACCTACCCACTGGCCTGGGAAGGATGAGCATGTCCCCTCCCTTGTTCTTAACTGCTTGCTTAGGGCCAAGAGTCAAGGCAAGCCCTATTTCCTGCGCTGGGCTTTGAGGAGCAGAACTAGCTCCCCCTCAGTCAGGGTAGTGGTAACAGGTTGACTGATTGCGTGGAATGCTTTGGAAAAGCAGCAGCGATGATGCAGAATCCAAGAGATTTTATTACAGACGTGCCAATAGTGTGGTTTCTGGCACAGATAATGAAAATAATAGCAACCATCACTGTTTACACAGTCGTCCTGGCTCAGGCTGTATTGCATGCTTTGTGCACATTCTCTCATTCACTCTTCTCAGTTATACAAGGAGATAAAGCCATTCCAATTATTCTACAGTTGAGGAAAGTTCGTCTCAGAGAGGTTAAGTAACTTGCCAAAGGTCCCACAGGCAAGAAGGGGTAGAGCCAGAATTTGAACCCAGCCTAGTCTCTCCGACTCCAGAACCACATTATTACATGGTTCTTTGTCTTACTCTTCTGTGACTGTACCTATCAGCCGCTGTGCCGTGAGGGATGTTACATGAGTCAGGATGAGGCCATCACATCCCACGGGCCTACCAGAGGGGTTGCCCAGGCCACAAGAGAGACCTACACACCAGCAACCAGAAATCCTTAATTTCCAACTCATGCAGAGATCTTCTTTGTGACCCAGAGCACATCCATCCCCCTATGGGCTTTCTTTCTGCAATTCAGAGAAAGTAGTGTGGTTGACTCCATGTTACCTCCCAAAAAGCTTCCAGAGTTTTCCCATAGAGGTACTAAAGAAAAACCCAGCCATCTCCTGGGTGCTACTCCTGCATGCCTGTGACAGGTAGATGGTTGATCATATTGTCCTTAGTGCCTGAACCACTGGAGCTTCCAGAGAAACTGTAACAAACAACTTCTTTAAAAGCCCTAGGAAACCAGCCTCCTTCCCTCTCTCCCTTCTTAACCAGCATCTCTTCATCTGTGGTGTCTCCCTTTGCCATGCCCTTGTTGGCCAATGCAGGCTTGGTTTTGGGACAGCCTAAAATCTCATGGTTATAACTGGGTCCAAATCCTCCTGAGTGCACAGGCCACGGTGGCTCAGCAGGCAGAGTTCTCGCCTGCCATGCTGAAGACCTGGGTTCAATTCCCGGTGCCTGCCCATGCAAAAAGAAAAAAAAAAAGCCTTCTGAGTATGTGCGCTTTGTCTCCTAAACCTTGGTGCTCCCAGACTCCTTGCCCCCATAGCCCATCACCTCAGCTTCCCTCACCTCCCTGGCCAGCCTGTTCCCAGTGCACGGCCACTTCATGGGCCCATGATATAATATGAGAAGCTACTTATTTTGAACTTTTATTCCATTAGGCCTTATGCTGAATACTTTCATACATTATCTATTTCATCCTCCTGTCACCATTGTGAGGAAAAAGAGAGTCAGAGAAATATCATAGGTCATCTAAGGTCATACTGCCAGTAAGAGGCAGAGGTGAGATTTGAACCTGGATCTTTGTGAATTTAACCTCTCTTCTCTACTTGAAATGACTGTCAGACTCACATGGTCCGGGATAGCAACATAGTTAAGAGCCGGAGCTTGGAGCAGGACTTGCTGGGGTTCAAATGCCAGTTTCCCCACCAAACCAGCTGCATAAACATGGGCAAGTTGTTTAAGTAGTCTTTGCCACAGTCTCTTCTTCACAATGGGGATTATCCCTCCTTTGTAAGGTTGTAAGTCATGTAAAGCACTAGTGGCGAGCACTTTTGCTCCTCTCAGAGCACCCTTTCGGGGCTCACTTCGGGAACCCCTCCACCTTCCTCAGGTTGGCGAGCTCGGCCATCAGTTCTGTGTTTGGATTTCCCAACTGCTGACTCCGTGCAACCAGGCGAGGTTGCTACAGCCAAGGCAGGGCACAGAGTTCCCATTTGAGCCCCAGTGCACTCTCCTCAGCAACCCGGTCTGGGCCCCTTGGGTGAGACTCAGGTGTGTCTCGGTAGAAGGGTGTCTGACACCCAGCCCAGTGCCTTGAGCCCAGCTGGGACCTGGATGCTGGGGACACGCCTGGGCTGTGCAGCCACCCTTTCTCAGCAGAAGTGTCCTGGCGCCTGGTTTCCTGGGAGCCTGTCAGAGGCTTTGGGATTTTACCACCCAGTACATCGTGCCACAGGCATGATGAGGGGGTTTCTGAGAACTGTCCTGTGCCTGGAATAAATTGGGGACATGCAGGAGACTTCTGCCGGAGATGTGAGTCCGTCCTCACTGTGTCAACAGGAACCAAATGCTTGGATTTGAATAACTGTGACCCTGTGTGAGGTGACAACTAGTGTCTGCGTAGACCCCAACATTGGAGTAGGACAGCAAAAATAGCAAGTTGTGAGAAAAGCAGATGTTTTTCCTGAGTCTCATTCCAACCCTGGTCCTCTGGAGCAAATAATTTTCCCTGCTCCTCTTCATGGCTAGGCAGAGCCCTCAAGGAAGGCTTCTTAGCCAATCCTGGCTTAATGTAGGGAAGCTAAGTGGGGCTCCCAGGTGGAGCATTTCACCCACTGCACACTCACCTGCGCAGGTCTGTTGAGCACACACCGCTCTGAGATTTAAGAAATCTGAAGGGTTTATGGTTGGTTTTCATGCTGCCTTTAAAAATGACCTATATGCTGTCTGCTCCTAAAGGCTATGGATCCTAAGTGAGCAGGGACTCTCCCATGGCAAAGAAGAAGGTAGTGTTTTGCTGGAAGGAGCTACTGGGGTGGGGGAGGGCCTTGGCCTTGGCCTGTGAGCTTGTGTAGCAGGGGCCCTGAATGGTTTCCTTGCCTTCCACAGCCCTCATCGAGTCCCTCAACCAGAAACCACAGTCTGCTGGTGATCAGCCCCAACCCACAGATACAACCCACGCAACTCATAGGAAAGCAGGTGGAGCCGATGCCCCCTCAGCCAACGGAGAAGCTGGAGGCGGTGGAGAGAGCACCAAAGGCTACACTGCAGAACAAGTAGCAGCTGTCAAGAGGTAGCGGCATGTCAGGCGGGCAGGGGTCCAGAGCCCCTGGTGGGGGAGGGGCGCTGGTTTCAAGTCTAGAGAAAGCTTCCCTCCCCGAGATGCCTGCAGTCTTGAGTTGGGAGGGCCGTAGAGGATGGAGGCGGTCCAGGTGGTACAGATGAGTTCACCAGACCACGTTTTGTTTCCTGCAAAACCCTGAGATATAGTGTGGAAACCATGGGACCACTGTCCCCTCTCACCAAGACAAGCCACAGAAGAGGCTGGAAATGCTGACACTGCCACTGGCTGTGCTTGCCCAGGCCTCTTTACACAGCTCTGTTTGTCAGACAGAGATGGGGCCTGGTCTCCCCCTCCGCATTCTCCCCAACCCACACCCCAGCCCAGACAAGGCCCTTTCAGACGAAGAACCTGTGTAGGGTAGAATAGAGCAGGAGATGGGAAGCTGTGGGGCCCAGTGCAGCCCAGTCACAGTATCTCAGGAGTCGATAGTCCTGCCCCCGCCATCAGCCTCAGGAATTCCACTGAGGTGCTTCTTGGATACGAGTGAGGATGCTAGCAGCTCCCGTCCCTGGGGTTCAGACCTGTGTGTGACCTCATGTGACTGTAGTTTGCCATAAAAGCATAAACCAAATTTGTTTCTCTTTCTTTGTTTACCAAATTTATTTCTCTTTGACCAGGCAGGGTTCTTCAGTTGTGGACAATAGAAACGTACAGGTTGTTGGGAAGGCCTTTAAAAGGCCAAGAACCAGGGTGTCTCCTGGGACCCAAGGACTAGAATTGATGAAAGAAAACCAGGGTCTCTTCAGGGCCGTGTGGTCAGAGTGAGCAGACACCTTCATTCTGGCTTTTATGCTACCCATTCGCGATTCAGATTGCAGGAGAGTCTGGTTAGCCTAACCCCTCCCCTTTGGCAGAGTCCCTGATTGGCCGGCGCTGACAGCCCTTCTAAGATTGCATCCAGTAAGAGTAAGCAGACTGGAAATGGATGCTGACCTGGCAAAAGCAGCAGCTGACTCTTAAGTCCTACATGTATTCCTGAGATTTCTGCTGGGCCTTTCCCTACTCCGCATCCCAGGCAGCACTCATCACAGCTGCCTTGTCCCAGCTCTGACAACTCACCTGGACGGGTCATCATCCAGTCCCTCCTGCTCCCTTAACGGATGGCCTGCTCAGAGCTGTGTGCCCCACGCCGGGCCTGGGCCTTTGGGAACACCCCTCTACCGCACTCCTCTCCCTGCCCAGGGTCAAGCAGTGTAGAGATTACTACGAGATCCTGGGAGTGAGCAGAGGGGCCTCAGATGAGGACCTGAAGAAGGCTTACCGCAGACTGGCCCTCAAATTCCACCCAGACAAGAACCATGCACCAGGTGCCACTGAAGCTTTCAAAGGTAAGCTGACTCCGGTTTCCTAACATTTTGGTATTTTTATCTCCTATCCCCAGGAGGGAATACAGGGCCAAGAGAGATTTCCTGTGAAGTGGGGGGGGCAGAGGGAAGTGTCTCTGGGTCCAAGCCCCACAGGCTCAGGAGCAGCTTCCTGGGAAGAAAGTCCTAGTAGCCACGTCTAGCCTTACAGAGTCTGCCAGAGCGTTGCGTACTCTTGCCTCCCCCTTTCTCCTTATTCTCCAGGGTTAGTGGAGGGGAGCTGAGTGCAAGAGAGGACTAGAGGACTAATCCCACAGCGAACAGGGGGAGAGCCAGACCTCCCGACTCACCTGCGTGCACTTGTGTCTCGGAGTCTCATGGCTGCCCCTTCTGGGTGACAGTGTCCCCGTGCTGAGAGCAGGGCAGCCCCAAATCAGGGCCTTCTGGCCTGGTGGCCTCCTCAGCACCAGCAGCACCAGCCTTCCCTAACACCTACACATTCACATTCGCACACATCTAGGACCTGCAGGGGAACACTGCAATCTGTCTGGTCCCAGGGCCCATTGTTTCTGAGATGGGGGGTCCAATTCTGACTAAAATCTTAAGCTGCCTTCATTCATTTAAAATTCTGTTTAGCATCTCAGGCACGTGTGCAGGCTGGCTGTGTGCCAGCACTGCGTTGCCAAGCACTGCTATTTCACTGCTCCCTCAGACCTCTCTTCCCTCTCTCATCCTACCTGGTCCTCCTGGGGACCCCCTGGGAGAGCATGGGTGATTAGCCCCACCGAGCCTGGCTGGGTTGGTGGGGAGGGGGGTGTGGTACTGTGTGGTGCCAGGGGAGTGGGGGTAGGGGCTGTGACCAGACCTTAGGCAGACCCCAGGAACCTGGTGCCCTGTCTCCTAGAGTCCTGCCCCAGGAGTGCCATCTTGGGGTTGGTCCCTGCATCTCCCTCTGCTGCCGGACTGCCAGTCCTAATGAGAATTAGGAGGGAATGTAGCTATGTTAGCCTTGGGACCTTAACAGAATGGGAGGAGAGGTTCCATCTTCCTTTTTCCCAGGAGTTGCAGATTCTGAAGCAGTTGTAACTTTGATCCACTCTTCTGAGAGAGTGGACTTGGGGAGAAAGAGCACAAGGCTGAGAAGGGCCCATAACTAGGGTCCTTTCGGGCACAAGTTTCCTGCTTGGGAAGCTCTGGTGGGTAGGGCCCAGAGAGGGAATTTGCCGGGTCATACCACCAGCAGTGTAGGAGTCTTGACTGGAACCCAGGGAAGTTGGCTCCCAGTGTGGGCCCTTCCCAGCAGTTCCTCCTGTTTTCCAGTTTACAAAGACATCATGTGTCTGGCCTATATGTTGCACCATAGCATCAAGATTGCATAACCTTCCATCATGTACGTTGAGAGAGAGCAGTATGAAGAGGGAGTTTTTGTTCTTGGTGGTTTTCATGAAGTCAGAGAGCAAACCTGAGGCAGGACGACCTGGGTGTGATTCTTTGTTCTATATTATCAGAGCTCTGTGAGCTTAGACAAGTCACTTCACCTCTCTGAACCTGTCTTTTCATTGATAAAGTGAAGATAGGGTGACTGTCAGGAATAATGAGATGATGCCCATAAAGGACCCGGCATGTGGAAAAGGCTCAGCTTTGGGCATGAAGTAGAAAGACAGGGGCCTGAGTGTGAATTCCCTACCCAGCCCAGCCTGCCCAGATTCAGTTAGGGGTATTTCTGCAACCCCTTTCCCCACACTCACCCAACAGCCAAACTTCCTACTTGCCCCAGGGACTCCGGCTTCCTAAAGCGCCTTCAAGTACCTGAAGGAAGTGAGCTCTTGGCTGCCATGGGAACCTCCACCACTCCCCCAGCACCCCAGGCCTGACCTTTCTGCCTCTGTTCCAGCTATTGGCACAGCATATGCAGTACTTAGCAACCCTGAGAAAAGGAAGCAGTATGACCAATTTGGTGATGACAAAAGCCAGGCAGCCCGGCACGGTCATGGGCATGGGGACTTCCATCGTGGCTTCGAGGCTGACATCTCCCCTGAAGACCTCTTCAACATGTTCTTCGGTGGTGGCTTTCCTTCTAGTAAGTCTCCCTGCCCTCCTCAGATCTCCCAGGGGTGATGATGGGGAACAGATGGCCGTTTTTCCATGTCCCAGCAGCCCCAGCTCCTGACTCCATCCCTCTGACCCCCAGGTAATGTCCATGTCTACAGCAACGGCCGCATGCGCTATACCTATCAGCAACGGCAGGACCGCAGGGAGAACCAGGGTGACGTGAGTGAGGAGGGCTCTGGGGAGAGCAGAGGGAGGGCAGCCCAGGGTGTGTGGCCTGCCAGAGGGAGTTACAGCCCAAGCTCTCAATTTGGGACCAGCATGGCCCCACAACTCTAAGCAAGAAGCCATCTGGCCCCCCTCACCATCTCCTGCGTGACACCAGAGGGCGCCACACTCCGCAGTTCCCACAGGAATTGAGGTTTGATGGCCTCTGCTGGGAAATGTAACTTGCAGAAACTTCACAGACAGGCTTTTGTGCAGTCCGTTTGTTTGAAAAGGCCAAAATGACATTTTCCAAGCTACCAAAGGTTTTAAGGCAAGAGAAAATTAAATTTCATGAGGGAATTGTAAAGGATGACAAATTATGGACTAACCCTTCTTGTCTCTTGTCCCTTAAAAAATGTGTGCAAAAGATGTAACAAGACAATGCTTCAAACACATGCATGCCACAGAATAAAGAACAGCTGAGTGGCCACAATTAAAATAATGCAGACAATTGCAGAGCATTAAAAATTCTGGCAGGCAGAGGGGTTCCCTTTTGCTCTGATAATGTGGCCTTGTTTTTATTCATTCGTGTTTTAAACTTTTTCAGTTTGATGTGTATTTAACATACAGAGAAAGTTTTTAAACCAAAAATTATTACACAGTAAGTGTATTCCTTTTCATTTCTAATTTTTAATTAGTAATTCTAAAATTAGTAATATATTCATTCATAGTGCTCAGAATTCAGAAAGGTATACATAGTGAAAGTCTCCCTCCAGCCCTGCCTCTCATTCTCCTGGAAGAAGCCACTTGTGCTGATTTTTGGGTATTTTTCCTCAAGTAAATGGGGGTGTTTGCCCTCCTCCCTCCTTTATTTAACACCAATTACAACTCTCTTTTTATCGGGGAAACTGGAAGGTGGAGGAGCTTCTGCATTGAGGGAGGGGGTGCTGTGAGAGGGAGAGGGAGAATAGTGTCGTGGCCTGTGTGTGGGTCACCCAGCTCCTGCTCCCTGGGCTCCATTGTGGCAGGTCTGGCTGGGTGACCCTCGGTTTCTCCCTCCAGGGCGGGCTGGGAGTGTTCGTCCAACTGATGCCCATCCTCATCCTGATCCTAGTGTCAGCGCTCAGCCAGCTCATGGTCTCCAGTCCCCCCTACAGCCTGAGCCCGAGGCCGTGAGTACCTGCAGCTGGGAGAGGAGCCTGGGGCGGTGGGCAGAGAGAGGGCTTTGGAGTCTCAGCCCCCATCAGGGGACTGGTTTAGAATCAAGAAAATACATTTTCTCCGTTGAGTTGAGGTTCTCGATGTTTATAGAATCACAGTCCCCTAAGAAAATGCAATGAAAGCTACAAGCCTTTTCCTAGAACAACTCACATGCACACGACTGTGCATATGATTTCAGAGGCTTCTGTGATCCACACCTCCCGTTCACCTCACAAGTTATGTGTACAACTTAAATTAAGAATTTCTTCTCTTAAGTTCTGGCTGAGGGCCCTGGATCCATGGGAAGAACACAGACTCAAAAGTGAGAATTGGGGTGACTTTGAATCCCAGCCCCTCCACTAACTGAGCACCCATGTGGCCCTGCCCACCCCCACAAAGACTCAAGTAACACAAGTTACTTGAGTTCTCTGAGCCTTGGTTCCCTCATCTATAAAATGGGACTATCAACACCCACCTGGTGTGAAAATTAAATGAGTAATGTACATAAAATGCCTGGCTCATTAGAAATGTTCACCAACATTTGTTGAATGAATACATGGTCTCGACTGCCAGGAGTGAATTTGGGTAAGATATTTTACCATTTAGGGCATCAGCTTGCCTCATGTATCTCCAGCACCAGCACCAGACAGACTCTCTGATCCATAGTGGGTGCTCTTTTTGTAGAAGCCTTCTGCTCCTACCAAGCAGCCTGGCTCTGGCTGGGAGCCTGGCAGTATGCTGCTCAGCCAGCAGGGGCAGGGTTGGTACACCAGACCCACGCCAGCCCTTGCCACCCCTTTCCTTTTCCTTGCAGCTGGAGGGATGAGAGAGGCAGTCTTCATGGGAGTGGGGAGGCCCTGTCCTTCCTGGAGCATGGACTCCTGTCTGGGTTTTCAGGCTTTTTCTATAGCCACAGAGCCTATAATTGGAGCTGAAAGATAAAATCCCAAAGTTAGAAAGATATTGTTTTTGGAGCCTTTCTTGTCATTTTGTTCCGAAGGCGTTTAACTCTAGAATGGGAGCTCCTGGGTAGGCAACCAGGCTCTCAGCAACTATTGACTTAGAGGGTGAATGAGGTAATAGAGGCACAGGAGCTCAGGTGACAGCCCACCAGAGGCAGAGCGACACTCTCCCATATCCCCTGCTCCTTGACCAGGGCCTCTCCTCAGAGAGAGCTCCCCGTGATCAACAGTGTAGTAAGCAGAGACTGAAGGAAGGTATTGCCATGCTCTGGGCCACTTGTAAGTGAAGGACACCCTGATTTTGCTCAGACCCTCACTTTGGGTGGTGTGCAAGTTCCTGCTGTAGTTCAGGAGGGAATCCGCTACCATTGTGGCCTCTGTGGCATCTCTATTATGGGGCCCTACCATCTCTAGAGCTGCCCTGAACCTAGGGGCCTGTGCCCACTTGTGCCTGGTCTGTTTCTGGCCAGGTCGGTAGGCCATGTCCACAAGCGAGTCACTGACCACCTGAGTGTCGTCTACTATGTGGCAGACTCCTTTTCTGAGGAGTACACCGGCTCCAGCCTCAAAACGGTGGAACGAAATGTGGAAGATGATTATATCGCCAACCTCCGAAATAACTGCTGGAAGGAGAAGCAGCAAAGTAAGTGTGGGTGGGGGTGGAGCAAGGCTTAAGAGAAAGCTCTACTCCCCAATGTTTTGTGGGCCCAGCACCTTGTGCTGCTCTGTCCCAGCTACTGGCTAGATTCCACTCTTGTGTTTTCCTGAGGCTAGGAGCCAAGGGCCACCTGGAGATTTCCTCTAGGTTCCTGCAAGCCACTGTAGTCAACCTACCGTTTTGGCTGCCAGAAGTGAGCTTGTGGAGGCAGATGGGAGCAGATCTGGCCACCCGCTGATTGGGCAACTAGATTTATCTGTGGGCATTGTTCTGAGCAGGATGACACGTTCTCACCTGGGCTGGTGACCTACATTCTATAGAAAGGGGCCTCTATCCCTCTCCCAAATTGGAAGCATAATCTTTGCTCCTCCAGAGTCTTCCTTGATGGAAGGCCAGCTCTGTCCAAATTCCTGGCCCCATAACAGCCTTCCCAACTTCCCACCAGTCCCAGACAAGCTTCCTAGCAGCTTCCGGGAGGTACCAACTATGCCCTAACCCTGCCCTGTTGTTTTGCAGAGGAAGGTTTGCTGTACCGGGCCCGCTACTTCGGCGACACAGATATGTACCACAAAGCACAGAGGATGGGCACCCCAAGCTGTAACCGACTGTCAGAGGTGCAGGCCTCCCTGCATGGATAGTCCTGGGCCAGCCACACCACCAAGGTCCAAGTATGAGCCAGGGCCTCCTCTGCCCTGGAACTCCCAACAACTTCGGCCTTGGTCATGAGGCAGAAGAGGGAGAGGGGAGAGAGGGAGGGAGGGAGCCCATGGTTATGGCACAGGCTCTATGTCCCCAGCCTGACCGCCATTCTCAGAGAAGGAGAAGTTCTGTGTCCCTACTTGGAAACTGAGGTCAGTGTTGGCCCTCTGATGCTGCTTTCCCACTCCCACCCTATATCCTGACCCTGAGGGTGCTGAGTGCCCAGGAGTGAGGCAGAGTGGGGAGCCCAAGGCTGTTGCTGAGGACTCCACGTGGCTCCTGTCTGTTCCAGCCACCACGCCACCACTGCCCATTCCCAAGCACAGCATACTATTTTCTGAGCTCTGGTATTTCGGCCACCAAATATTCCTGACACAGGAAGAACCTGTGGGCACAGGTGGGCCAAGAGCCCTTCCTCTTCCTCTCTGCCTTTCTAGGCAGGAGGAAATAAATGAGATGAAAGAGCAGCCGGGTAACAGGCAGGGGAGGGAGATGATAGGCTCTGCTGCCAAACAGGCCTGGGCACCCTGCTGGCCCCCCTCCCTCAGGGATCAGGCACTTCTGTGAATGCCTTCTGTACCTGGAAACTGCAGGCATCCAGCCCCACCCAAGCATCTCACCTGTGGTCTGAGGAAGGGAACAGAAGGTCATAAGTTCAGGTTTGAACTCAGAGCCATTTGGGTGGGGAAAAGATGAAAGTTGCTGGCACCAGGCTCCCCCCACAACCCCTACCCTATCTTCACCCCTCCACGTGGACTCTGTTCCCAGCATTTGCCAGAGGGGGCACCTTGGACCAAGACCAGAGGCGTGTGGGCAGAGTCACTGAGGGTTCTTTTCTCTGTTGGCCTCTGCCTACCTCCTTCTTTGCCTGTGTCCCCTAGGCATGGATACAACTAGAAATTCTATGCTGTGAGGCCATTTGTTGTCTCCAGGAGAATGACACTGCAGGAGGGGGTTCAGGGCAGGGGTGGGGTGAGCAGGACAGCCACAAGGAGGCTTGCTCCTGGGGGTTAAGCTAGAGGCACCCAGTGCTGCATGACAGCTGAGCTAACCATTACCACTCTCCTCCCCAGACTATGAAATCCCTGGAGAATTTTTGGTGACATGCACTGAGCCAAGGTGATGAACTGTATATTTAAGAAAAGACATAAAAAGAAAAAAATTAAAATGGAATTGGAGGCTGAACATCACACAGCTGCCCTCTTTCTCACCAAGTAAATGCGAAAGCTCTTAGGACAGACAGGAAAACCGGCCACGGGGCTGCTTTCCTTCCTTCCAGGGCTGGCAGAGGCTCAGACTCCACAATGGCTCTCTCCTAGGATACAGAAACCATGGCAACGAAAGTAGAATGTAAAACTTGCAGCAAGTGTCTGTGGGAAGGGCAGGGGGAGGGGGCGCCCAGCAGCCTTTCCTCCCCCTCCCAGGAGCCACCACCGGTCACCTCAGTAGAAGACAGCCGGAGGCGTCGGCCAAAGGTGGAGAGGAGAAAAGAGGCTTCTCCTTGGAATGTAATTTATAGATGCGTGTATGTGTATATATATATCTATTTGTATATAAATAGTCATATATAAAGATAGATATATATATATATAGTTGACTTTTTAAACTATGTTGGGATTTGGTTATGTTGTATAGCTGATCTCTTCCCTGTTTTAGAAAACGAGGCCTGTTTGGGGATGGTAACCTGGTCCTTCAAAACAAATCAACCATAGCTGACAGCATAAGAAAGTTAGGACACATGTTGTTAATATCTGTTTCCCCCACCACCCTGGCCTGCTTTTGGTGGCAGGAATAATCATGACAGTATAAATTTGTAGGCAGCTTTTGAAAGCTGCCAGATTTGTGTTCAAGCTGGAGGAGAGCAGGCTGTGGGGAGGGAGAGAGGTGCCCCTAGGGACAGGTACCAGGTCAGTATTGAGGCATGACGGGAACCACAGACAGGAGCTGCTGGGCTAAGACCACCCACCCCACGCTGACCATCGCCACCAGCGCACAGCAGAATTTGCAAAGGAGCAGCAGGTTCTGCCTGGCCACCTCCCACCCCCAGGCCCTAAGTAGGTTTGCCTTACAGGTGCCGCAGGGCACAACCCATCGTTGCCACAGGTTTTTCTAAATGGCACATCAAGGACTCCAGAAGGCTGTGCCTCCAAGAGTCAGCCAGATGGGCCCAGGACTGGGACAGCCACCGAATCCTGAAGAAAAGTCAATGCCTGTGGGCGCCACTGTTTTCGCCCTCCACAGATGTGACCCCTCTGGGTCTTCACTTGCACTTTGGACGAAGGATACAACAGGGTTTTCTTAGCCTCACTTTCCAATGAGGATTTTTCTCAAAACAGCTGTTGCTACCAGGGGAAGGGAGGGAGGTTTGATTTATTCCCACAGTTTGTACCAGGCCTTTTGGAACTGTTGTTTTTCCTGACTTTTTCTCTGGCAATGGGGTGTCGCTGAGCCTCCCATCTTCTAAAGCCTTATGTCCCCTGGCTGCCAGCCAGGTGGTGATAACTACCCTCCCAGGGTTTCTCTTGGCTTTTATTTCTTAAATTCCCCCACAAACAGGATTCTTGATGGGAAAAGACGCTTAGTAAAGAGATGTCAAATATTTTTTTTTAAAACAAGGCCCTACCTTGTGATGAAATGGCCACCCTGGCCCGGGGAGATGATAAGAACTAGATGTGGGCATGAGTGCCCCCCATGGCGGCCCTGGTGCTCTGCCCCCACCGCCCCAACTGTCTGTTCTCAGTAGATGTCCCTTGATGGGCTGAGCCATGTGCAATAAGAACAAAAACCCTAAAAGATCCCCTGAGAAGCTGTAACTCTCGAATTAGAATTCTGAAATTGTACATCTATAAATATATGTTTATTATGTGATTGGCCATAGTGGGTCTGCATTGAACGGTGGGGGGCGGGGGTAGGGGGGAACAAGCACCTGTTGGTTCGACACTGTCCAGCCCATGCCACAAGGAACTTTGGGCGACAAGCCCAAATTCTCCCTCACTCCTTGTTCCTGCCAACAGCCCCCTTGGGTCTCGAATGCTGTTCTAGGGCTGGCTTCATCCAGGCAGAGTAAGGGGCTCTGTGGACCAAAGGGGTACAGAACCCCACGACCACCACCCTTCCCTTATTCCTATTGCCTTCGGCCCTCTCATTCCATCATGCCTACTGTGTGCCTGAGGAGCCAGTGGTGAGCAAAACCGATTCAGAATCTTTCCCTCTCCAGCTGCTCCAGAGAGGCCCAGGGTCTACCATATGGGCCAACTGGACCCAAAGCAAGGGAAAGTTCCCCCTGATTTTTTTTTCCATCACTGGCTATACAGTTTCCCAGTCATCCCTCCCACAAGGCTCCTGTAGCTGGTCGCCTCCCCCGGGAGGGTAGAAAAGTTGAAACTGTGGCAGCCAAGCAGGGCTTCTCTTGAATGGAGCAGCAGATCTGCCCCAGGCTCCCAGAGACAGAGCCCAGCAGCCCTGACTGGCTGCCCGAGGTCCCTCCCACCCCACGCCAGCCAAAGACAGGCAGGCTGCCCAGTGGTGCCACCTCAGCCTGGGAGCTCATTGGCTGCCCCTACCTGGGTCACAGCAGCCAGCCCTAGTTGGAGGGGAGGGCGCGCGCCGCCACTTGTTAACTGCGGTTGGCAGAGGCGCTTCCAGTAGCGCCCCATTCTCCCACCCCACCCCTGTTTCTCCTCACAGCTCTGGGAGTCAGGAGGGGAGGGACAGATTCCGTCTGTTTGCGGCGAGAAAGAGCTTTAACCAGTATCCCCCACCCATTGTCAGGTGGCAAAAACAAGCCACCGTTCCAAGCCAGCTCCCTGGGATCTGCCAGCTTATCTCATCCCTGCAGCTCCCACGTCTAGAGGTGGAACTGCTCCAAGGGGCAAGGAACACACACCTTGGCCCTGCTGTAACCCTATCCCCGCCCCAAGTCGCCCAGGCAAAGTCACCTGGCTGTCTGGGGTGGGCACATCAGCCAGCAGTACCAAGATTCAGGTAAATAGACTGACTGTGGGTTCTAGAGCAACTTGGAATCCTTGCCAGATGCCACACACCATGTGACTTGGGCGAGTTAGTCCGTTAATCAGCACAGGAAACTGAGGCTTGGGGGAGGGAAGGTGATGCCCAAGCTTCTCTGGCAAGCTGTGTGTGTCTTTGGGGCCTATATGGCAAATCAGTCATCCTGCAAACATTAATTGAGGACCCAAGGACAGGGGAAACTACAGGGAAGTGGGAGGCTCTGGGGGAATAACAAAAGCAAGGGAATCTGAATCGTATTCAAGGAGATCTGCAGCCACCTGTGGCAACCACAGGAGCTCTGAGTCCAGGAGGGTGGGAAAAACCATATTAAAGGAAATGGGCCTTAATCTGAGGTGCTTGCGCTGGAGAGGAGGGCCCATCCCAGCAGTGCACCTTCCCTCCAGACAATGACAAAAGGGGTCCACCCACTGTGCAGGCCAACTCCCTTCGAGAAGCTTCACCCCCAGAAGGCAGCACAGCAGAAGGGTTGTGAGTATCAGTGCAGACATTGGAGCCCAGGTCTCTGGGTTATAATTCCGGCTGGGTGACCTTGGGCACGTCACCCAACCTCCCTCTTCCTTGACATCCTCATCTGCAAAACAGGAATAACAAAAAAAAAACCACCTACCTCATTTGAGTTGTGAGGATTAAAAGAATTGGCCCCTTTAAAGCACTTAAAAATGCCTAGTACAGAGTAAGCACTATATAAGTGACATTATTTGCAGTCAGTTAATGAAGATTAACCGAGCACCATCGGACTGGGTGGCATCCCAGGTGGTGAAACCACAAAGTTCACTGAGACACGCACTGCCCTTGAGGAACTCCACAGGGGTGAAGGGTGGGAGAGTAGAAGAGTGGGTGTTCATCAGACCCCGTGATAGAAGCCCTGGGAGTGTGGACAGGTGTGAGCGACTCTGGCTGGGGAGGCTTGATAAAGGAGCTGGGATCTATAAGGGAGCTGGGGCTGGGGTGGGGAATCCAGCCAGAGGGAGCGGTGTGAGCAAAGGCCTGGAGTGGGAAAGTGTAGATGTGAACACATTCAGGAAACAATATGTAGGCTGGTCCCTAATCTAGAATTGTCCAATCTTGCCAATCACATCCAGTGGCCACTGGGCAGGGAAAGAACTTCACCAGGGATGAATGAACACGAGATCCTGAGCCTCCCGAATTCTTGGCTGTACCTTCACCACTTATTAATTTGGGAAGCATTCCTGAGCTTTTCTTGGTGCTAGGTCCTGCCCTATAACGCTAGGGGTCATGGGGCTCTCCTGGCAGGGAGGGGCCTCCAGAGAGGCACCAGAGCCCCAGACAAGATGAAAGATTTGGCCAAGAGCATCCATTCTGGTCGCACCTGAGGCCTGGCGTGGGGGCAGACAGGGCTGGTAAGTGGAGGTCTAGGCTGTGGCATCTGGCTGTCCCCTCCCCCCAAACTCTCAAAGAGGGAAGTTTCCCGGGGACACAGCATCCACAGCCAGTGGGTAGGAAACAAAAGGTCCAGGGTGAAGGCTGAACAAGGGGTGGTGGGATCAGGGCTCTCAGACCCCAAAGTCAAGCTGCCCTCCCAGAGCCCTAGAGTTGGTTTGGCTGCTGCAGCTTATACACTGGCTACCACCTACCCCCACCCTCCCCTCTCCCAGCTCAGTCTAAATAAAGTCCCATAAATGGCAGGGCTACCTTTTGTAGCTCAGTCAATGGGCTTTGTCTTGGGCAGGGCAGGTTGCAGTCCCCAAGTGGAGCTGGGGCTGGTGAAGGCAAGAGGTGGGTGGAGCTCAGGGCTTTTGGGGTCCCTAGCTGGCAGTCCCACTACCATCCCTGGGTTGTGTCATTTTTCTGGTGGGCACAACTGAAGAGGCCCAGGAGACAGGTGTCTGGGCAGCACAGGGAGGAGACTGATAGTCTTCTTTTACAGAGGGGGGGAAAGGGGAGGCCAGAGAGACGGAGAGAGGGCCCTACTCGGGCCAGACCTCGTTTCTTCACGCAGCTGGAGAGCTGCCCCAGATGCTTGCCTGGTCACGTCAGCCCTGGAGCTGTCCTTTCCTGGCTCCTTGTGGCCTGCAGGGCCCTCGTGCTCTAACCCTGCTGGAGTCTCCTCCACCCACCCTTGCCTGTCACTGCTCCCTGCGTTCCCTGCCCACAGGCCTCCCTGCCAGCAATTCTGATGCCAACTAAACTCCTCTACTCTTCAGGGCCCAGCCTCCTGCCAACCCCTTGATGAGACCTGACCTGCCCTCCCCAAGCCAGGGTAAGCCACACACACCCCTCCCACTGCCATGTGCCCCCAGCCCAGCCTGGTCCTTCAGGGCACCTCCCAGTGTAATTCTGGAGGTATTCCTACAGTTCTTGAAGGAAGGCCTCTCCCCCTGTGAGGGTCAGGGCCTGCCTGTCGGGTTCACACTGCAGCCCAGGGCCCGGGACCAGTGGGGCCTCCACGAGCACGGCTGAAGGAAGGAGGGGCGTCTCGGCACCGAATGCTCATTGGGTGACCCCTCTGGGCTGGCCCTGGGCAGTTCCCTCAGCCTCGCCAAGGTTTGCCCTGTGACACCTTTGCAGCCATAAAGCCACACACCCAAACAGGGACACTTCTCCCAGCCCTGAAAGGCTCAGACCCAGGCCGGGCCAGGCTGAGTGGTACCCAGATGGAGGGATGGGGGAGTGTTTTAGTCTCCTCGCTGCTCAAACAAATACCACACGAGGGGTTGGTCCAACAACAGGGATGTATTGGCTTATGGTTTCAGAGGTTAAAAGTTCTGCTTCCTCCAAAGGTCGGATTCCGGCTGTCTTTAGGGTTCCTAGGTTTTTCCATCACCTGACGATGACCTCTCCTTTCCTCTGGTTCCGCTGACTTCCATTTCCGGCTACTCGCTATGGCTTCTCTCTAACTTTCCCTCTGCTTACAGAGAACTCCAGTCATCCAGAGCGGAGCCCACCTGACTCAGTGGGCCCACACCGTCTCTTCCTGTGACAACTGGAAGAGATTTTATTTACAACGGGCCTGAATGTGGACCAAAACTGAGAACATGTCCAAACGGGCCCACAGTTCTGTCCACCACCAGGTCAGCCGCCCCTTGAGGGCCTGGTGCCATCCTTTCCCTCGGCCCCACCTCCTGGAGGAAGTGGAATCCTGCTGGAATTGCCCCCAGTGGCCTAAGGCAGGGGGTCCAGGGGGAGTACTGGTCCCGACCCAAAGCAGTTTCCGCCCCAAGGGGTAGAAGCGTGTGCTTTCTCCAACGCTCAGGCCTGTGCCCGGGGGCACCACCCACTCCCAGATTCAGAGTCCAGTCCTGCTCTTGGCTGCCCCAGCCCTGTCCCTACATACCACCTCTGGCAGGCTTTGCCACCTCCTGGCTGCCAGCCAACAGCCCCAGAGCTAAGGATGGCATTCCAGACCTTAAGTCCCACCTCTAGCCATATGGCAGGCCAGCTGCCCACCCTTGACCACGAGCGCCGTGCGGGCAGCAGTTGTGTCCGTTGTCTGTGGTATTCGTGCTGCGAACCGCGGGCTCGCAGAGCATGCAGGTGGGGCTTTGGAGAGCCACGGACCTCAGGTCCCTCCTCGGTACTGAAGCGCTGGACAGAGGGTCTAGAGATCAGGGTTTATGCCTCAACTCTAAAAGACATGCCATATAAGGAAGCACTTTATATTTTATTATTATGTGGAAATGTTTGTTGTAATTATTAACATCAATCCACAGACCTCCCAGCTTAGTTAACCTCAGCCTCTGTCCACCTCTGAGTCTTTGGGCTTCGAGGCTGCCCAGGTCCTGGGCTGCTAGTTGGGCACAGATCAGCTTTATTCAAACAGGGGTCACTCCAGACCCAGCTGCACCCCAGTTCTGTTCTCAGGACCCCAAATCCAGTGTCCTTATCCCCTCCCCAGCTCACTGCCAGCTTAGAATTCATGGGTCAGAGTGGGATTTGGGCCCAGGGAGTTGAGTTACGTGACCCACATCTGCCTATATTATTAGCCCCAGAGCCACATGGCTGTGGCTGTAACACAATTCGAGGAACTGTTGACTTGGCTCAAGCTTCCAGTCCAGCAGCTGGGAGGGACGCGTGGAGGGGAAAGCAGTGGCTTCTCCCTCCTCCCCCTGCCCCCGCCTGTTGTTGTGAGAGCCAGCGGAGACTGCTTGTCTCTCCCAGGCGCTGCTGATGTCAGTGCAGGCACCAGGGCCTCCTGAGGCCCTTGAGTGACCCCCAGGTCAGCTGCCTGGCTTCTGGCATTCTCCAATACCTGTTTGTGCCATCCAACTTCCAAGAACCTGGTCTCCCCATCCTCACGTTGCTCTCCCTTGTCCTCCCTGCCCCTGCCTGTCCCAGGCTGACGGAAGGCAAAAGGTGATGGAGTCAGGGCCATTGGAGGCTGCGGGGATTGCCCAATACCCTGTCTCCTTAGTGACCTGGGAAGAATGACAGCCCAGACCTCCAGGACAAGATGGGAAGCACAGAGTTTTCCCTCCTCTCTGCCTTCCTCCTTGTTTCCTGCCTTCCTTTCCATAGTTGGTGCCTATAGGTAGCAGCACGGGGCGGATAAGCTGGGAAAGCCTGGGCCTGGGTCAGGGCCAGCTGCTCAGTATCAAGGAAGGACCGTAGTTTCCAGCTTGGTGTCCAGCTCCACGCCCAGAGGTGGGGGGCTCTTCAGCCAGGCCCCTGAGATCCTTAAGCTGCTATTTCTCATCAGTCAAGTAGGAATCCTCATACCTGATGCTGGGGGCGGGGAGGGCACATGCGATGAGCTATATGAAGTCCCTCATAAGCCCAGAAGTGCCCCACGAGGTTAGCTGTTGGGTGAAATATTTTGGTCCTATAACTTCCCTGAGAAGAGAAAAGGAGCCTGTGGCCCCATTGTAACCGGGGTTCAGTGTCCCAGGGTCCAAAGTCAGAGAACTGGAAGATTTCAGCACTGGGTAGAAGGAGCCAGAGGTGCTGGGTTTGGAGTCGAGTTACTGGGCTGCTTGGAAAAGGAAACAAGGACAACAGCCTTGTCTTCAAGGCACAAATGACAAAGTATTAGAACTGGAAGGCACAGGTAGAGGAGTTCTCAAACTGTGTTTCCTAGAACTCTCAGGTCTCAGCAGAGGAGAGGGAGGGGGGGCAGCCCTACCCCCGTTTCAATCACACACTGTTCTCTCTCTTATTTAGTGCAGTTAGGACTTTGATTGGAGAAGATGTTCCACAACTAAAATAAACATTTAAAAAACAGAGTGAAACCAAATCCAGTCCCAGAATTTTACCGATGAAGAAACCATGTCTCCAAAAACAGAAGCGGTTGCCCAAAGTGGCCCAGTTGTTACAGAGGGGCTACCCGGGCCACTGACCCCTGGTCCATGGAGAGAGCCAATGCCCTGCTAGACAAAGGCAAAGGACTGACCCGAGCCTCAGCTCCCCCTGCCCTGACCCAGAAGGAAAATCTGAGGGCCAGAAGGCAGCCCCAGGTCCCGATCTGGGATGGGTGGGAGGGCCAGGCATCCCCTCCCCAGCACCCCTGGCAGGCTGAGGACTCTGCAGGACCCCAGCCCCGCAAGGCCTGCGGATCACCAGCTAACCCAGCCCTAGTTTTCCAATTTGCCACTTGCTGCCCAGGCATTCTCTCAGATTCCTCTCCACAGCCACCTGAGGCAGGCAGAACAGGTGCCCCTCTTCCCATTTTACAGCTGGGGACACTGTGGCCCCTGGCAGTAAGCAGACCTGGAACTCAGAGAGCTGCACTCCTCCCCCAGCACCGGCCTCTGTTTACTCTCCTGTCCAGCCCTGTGCTGACTGCTCCACCCTTCCCAGCATTGGCTTTAGCAAGGAGAGCCGCCCCACCACGGTGTCCTCACAGGTCTCTGGGGCAGTCCAGAGACCCCGTCCATCCCTCTCCCGAAGCAGTGAGCAGTGGATCCCCTCTGACAGCTGGACCAGGCCCAGGGGTGGGGGCAGGGGCTTGGTTCTCCAGCGCTGCCCACCTCGGGAAACCAAAGCAAGCTGCCCAACCTGCCCTTTCTCTGGGACCAGCCGTCCTGGCTTGCCCAGGACTCACCCGGGTTTAGTCTGAAAGTCTTGGGCCCCCACACTCGTGCAAAGCATAACTAAGAGGGGTATGTGGGAACTGTGAATTTTATGCATGATTTTTATGTCAAATTTCAATTCCTCCAATAAAAATAAATAAATAATATTCTGGGGGGGGCGAAGCCCTTTACAGATGGTAAACACTAAATAGATCGCCGTGATACCCCATTCCCATGTAATTAAAATAAAATTTGCTGAGCTGAAAATTGTAAAGGGAAGGGAAAGGAAGGAAAGGGAAGGGAGAAGAGAAAGAAAGAAAGAGAGAGAGAGAGAAAGAATGGAGGGAAGAAGGGAGGGAGGGAGGAAAGAAGGAAAGAAAAAGGAAATTTGAGTTCCAAGAAACCCCACAATCAGTCCTGGGGAAATCAGGACGCCTGGTCACCCTGCTCAGCCCACATCGCCCGCACGGTTCCTTCCCCCAAGAAAGGGTCTTCCTTCAATGACCCTGATCTCAGACGAGGCTAACGGTGGGTGCATGTGGGGTCAGTCCCCTCGAACAGGACCAGGGCCTACCACAGGCTCACCTTGCAAGGTCAGGGGCCAGGGTTCTGCCAAAGAGGTGAGCACAGGGCCGAGGAGTTGTTGGAGGCCCAGCCCTGCCCCAGGCCCTCAGGGGTGAATAGCAGGGGGAGCCCAAGAAAGGCCTGGTGGGATCCAGGACCTCCAACGCAATCCTACATTGTCCTCACACGGAGGGGGCGGGGGCAGCCAGTCTGGGGCCAAAAGGTGGGGCGACCCCAGGCCTGGAGCCAGACAGGGCCTGTCTAGGGCCCACTGAGGCTGCCTCTACCTGTCTGGGTTTGAGGTGAGTCATTTCCTCCTTTAGCCAGTGTGAGGCGGGGAGGGGAGAGAACGGCATCTAAAAATAGCAGGGCCTGGTCTACTAGAAGATGCCCAAAGAGCTCCTTTTTCAGCAGGGGAGGGGCCAACCTCTCATCAGAACTGCCACCAGCTGGGACCCCACCCACACACAGGCATTAGGCTAAAGAGGGAAGTCAGATCCCCAGCCCCACCCCTTCCCTTCCCAGCTCAGCCTGGGGTCCTGAGGTGTGTACGAGGCATCTGGAAGCCTGAGGCCCAAGAAGCAGCATGTGGGTGGCGAGGACAGAAGAGAGGCCTTGAGCCACTGCGCTGGGGAAGGGACAGTGGGAGGTTGTGCAGTTCAGATCTCTCGGTCCACGCGGGGGGAGGTGGAAGTGGCAGAGATTGGGTCACCAATCTGGATTCTCTTTGTGCATCCTCTCCCCAGTCCCATGTACTCCCCTCTCCCACCACTCCCACACAGAGACACACACAGACGCAGCTGGTGAGTCATTTCCCTGCTATGAGGACTCATCCCCTGCCCGAGTGGGACTCAACTTCCCCAGTCAGCACCACAGACTGAGGACCTACTGTGTGTTTGAGCCACACCCTGGAAGACAAGGGTGCAACACTTATGACTGTCCCTAGCCTTGCGAACGTGACACTTTAAGGGGCCCAGGAAGGAGCAGGAGACCACATGGGACAGACACACAGAGTCAAGGAGGGCCCAGTGGGGTGGGACGACCAGGATTCAAATCCTGATGCTGCCACTTCCCGGCCTTGCGACCCGAGCCGAGTTCCTTGGCCTCTCCATGCCTCTGTTCTCTCCTCCATACAATGGGTGCCACAGAAGGACTCCGCCACACATCAAACACAATCACACATATAAAGGCCCCAAGCAAACAGAGTCTTTCTGTTTCTGAAATCTTTCCACCAAAGCTCATGGTAGGAAGTTATAAACTTAAAAAAAAAGTCATAGATTTCAGAGCACATTTCTATTCCAAAGATATAAGATAATAGGCCCCACCTGTGATCAGCAAAGACCAAGGGCCAAAGGGGAGAAGGAGCTGCATTTTATAACAGCGATGGCTGCCATTGAGAACATCTGATAGTTTGCCCATTTTGTTATCTTCACAGTAGCCCTACAGGATAGGCATTACTAGCCCCATTTTACATGTGGAAAAATTGAGGTCCAAAGACATGAAGCCACTTGCCCAAAGTGATAGGGCTAACACAGTGGAGACTGGATTTAAACCCAAATCCGACTGAGTCCAAAGTGCTTATGCGTTATGGAGTGCCGCAGGGCTGGCTGAGGGTAGGCTGATCTCTTCGGGGAGGGGGCGCTTGGCTTCCCGTCCTGGGGTGACTTCGTAGGAAGCCTCTGACCGGGGGCCATCTTCCTGCTTCCTATCCTTCTGCTCCCTCACCCTGAGCACCCCACCCTCCATCCCCCACCCCACCCCCGGGTCCCTCTTAGAAACTGTGCTAGGCCCTCTCTCACAGGCACCTGCCTTTAGTCCTTACAGCACCCTGAGAGAGAGACAGCGCAACGCCCTCGGACAGAACAGGCTGACCGTCAGAGGCCATCCCAGTTCCCACTTGCCGTGTCACACGCAGAGCCCAACCTTGCGTCAGGCCGATGCAAGAGCACAGCAAGAGCCTCTTGCTACTTCTCTGGGCTTTCCCCAGCCGCTAGGTGACTCATCCTTCGCAGGTCCCCGGAGACGGAAGAGACGCAAGCCTTTTATCCCTGTTGCACAGTTGGAGAGACTGAGGCAGGAAGTGACTGACTCAAGGGAGTCAGGAGCCAGAACTGGCAGCCACCCAGGCTGGGCAGGCATGGCTGGGGGAATGCTCCAGGGCCGTGGGTTGGGGGGAGGGGCACACACAGATAGCAGTTTTACATGCCACACAATCGGCGCCAATATCAAGAGATTTGTGTCAAATGAATGAACCAATTAATTAATCTTGCTGGCCCTGGGAGCAGAGATAAGGGATGATATCTCAGAAAGGCATATGAAATGGGGAATGAAAAAAGAAAATTTCAAAAGCCAGAAACCCTGTCACGTCACAGCCGCAGACACCCTGAACACGTAGCCTGTGCTCATAGCTCACAGCTAACTGCTCCGTAAGAATCATCACGCCTAAGTCTTACTGGTGTGTCCTAATAATCACTGGAGCTAACACTTAATATTCACTATCCTATTTAATCCTTGCAACAACCCAGTGAGGTTAGTATGCACTATCATCACCCCCATTTGACAGATGAGTTATCTGAGGCTCAGAGAGGCTAAGCAACTTCTCCAAGAACACACAGCTCAGCCCTTGTTACAGCAGGATTGGGACAACAAATCCAAGGGCTCACTTGAACTGCTCTCCCAAACCCCTAAGGGCAGATGGGTCCCGGCACGAGCGGCGCCCACGTGGGGCTGCCCAGGTGCGTCTGCAGGTTGGCACCAGGTCCCTGTGTGTCTGTCAGTATGGGTGGAGGGCACGAGGCAGAACAGAACGCCAATGGCCCCGGGGGTGGAGGGCGCCGATATTGGAGCAGGGTGCCTGGGAAGCAGCGCGACTTTAAACCCCAGCCCCACCCCCCACACTTAGCTACAAGGGGTAGGGGGAAGCCCGGGGAGGGCGGTTGGCTGGCCCTGAGCTTCCACCCCCAGCGCCCGCCGACCGGCCCCGGGCGCACGTTGCCGGCAATTGCAGTATCAGGCCGCAGCCGCTTACGCGGCGCCGCCGAATTGTCCCTCCCCCCACCCCCCTCGCGGTGCCAGTCCCCTCCCACTCCCTGGGCCAAACCCCAGGCCAGACTGTGTCCCCAGCGGCCCATTTACCCGGCGGCGGCCAGAGCCTGGTCCCAGACACCTTTTGATGGTTGCCCTTTGCTCCGTCTGGTCTGAACGGACAAATGAGGGAAATTGAGTAAGCTAGCTCAGCAAGGCAGGAAACCTCTGGACGCTTTGTTACTCACGATTTTCAGCAATTTTTTTTGGGGGGGGGGGCGGAGTGAGGGGGGAAGGGAGAGAATCCTAGGGGAATTTCTGGAGTTGACGAGCTTGGGGACTAATGGAGTGGCCCAGGGCTGTGAGCACCTGGGCAGGTTCTGTCCTCTGGACCTCTCAGCCCCACCAAAGTGCTTCGCACCGGTAGGGGCCCGGCCAATTCTTGTTAAATTGCATTTCCTCGCCCTACTCCTGCATGGAGTGCCTGCTAGAAAGAATCCCCAGTTGAAAGGGGGTGGGTTTAGGGCTGGGCTGGAGTTTGACATTTGGAGCCTTTGGCGTTTGGTTTGCTGTTTGGCTTGGGCAAACCCCTTGGTCTCTCTGGTCTGCATTTCTATGGGGGATCAGTACTAAGATAATACTGCCTGGCTCTAAGGCTCAGAGGTGCAAGGCAGGCTTCAAACTCCTGGTAAGCAGGAGAAAGAACCTTCCATTTGAAGCAGAGATTTCCTAGTGAACATTAAAATTCTCCTGGAGCTTTCCAGGCGAAGAGCCTCAGGACTGGTGTTTTTCTAGACTGAATGCCATGAATGGCTCCCTGATGCCCACAGAAAGTCCAAAGTCCTTAGCTTGGCATTCAAGGCTTTCCCACATTGACTCACCTTACCTGTTTAGCCTTACCCCCAGCTATCTCCCCACACTGTAGCCTTAGGAGTCATCTCAGATTTCCCCAAGCACAGCACAGTGTTCATAGTTCTGTGCCCTTGCTTATGCTGTTCCCTCTGCCCAGAATGTTCTTTCCTACATTCCTTGAATGACAGCTCCACTCAAATAGGTCTTCGCTATGTCACCACCTCAGCCTTCCCCCAAGGTACGAGTTTAAAGCAGGGGCCCTGTTATTGCTTCTTGGAGCCTCCTCTTCTTTCTCTCTTTTAACTCTTGTAGTATCTTGAAAGCAGAAATTTGTCTACTAGACTGTAAACTCCATGAAGGAGGGACTAGGTCTGTTTTCTTCATCTCCACATACCCAGCACCTTCCAAGCAGCCTAGCCCACAATGAGCACTTCATAAATATTGGTGGGAAAGAAGAAAGGATAAATGATTGACTGGCAAAAACACAGAAATCCGTCTAGCTATCCATCATTAAAAGGGGCCCATTAGAAAGGCTGGAGGGAACTGCCTGAAAATGTAGAGCTGTGTTCCAGTAGCCATGTTTCTTGAAGATGATTGTATAATGATATAACTTTCACAATGTGACTGTGATTGTGAAAACCTTGTGTCTGATGCTTCTTTTATCTACGGTATGGACAGATGAATAAAACATATGGATTAAAAATAAATAAATAATAGGGGGAACAAATGTTAAAATAAATTAAGTTTGAAATGTTAGTGATCAGTGAAAGGGAGGGTAAGGGTATCATATGTATAATTTTTTTTTTCTGTTTTCGTTTTATTTTTCTGTTGTCTTTTTATTTCTTTTTCTGAATTGATGCAAATGTTCTAAGAAATGATCATGATGATGAATAATGAATATGCAACTATGTAACGATATTGTGAATTACTGATTATATATGTAGAACGGAATGGTCATATACTAAGAATGTTTGTGTATCTTTCTCGTAATTTTTTTAATTAATAAAAAAAATTTTTTTTTAATTAAAAGGGGGCCCATTAGGTATGGTGGTGCCATCATACAGTGGCATTCTCTGCAGCCACTAAAAAAAACAAGGCTGACTGACACATACCGATGTGACAAAGTGTTCCTGACACCTTAAGAAGTGAAAAGCATTACAATATGTCAACACGATCCCTTTTTAATTAAAAAAAAGGACATGTATTATAGATAAAGGCATAGATATGTCTATAAGCATGAGAAAAAATCAAGACAGTATTCACCAAACTAATTGCCCCTGAGGAAAGCACACACATTTACATGGTTTATTTTATATATCTTAAAACAAAACAACAACAACAAAAATCACCTTTGCTTAAGCATCATCTTCCCTGGAAGTCTTCCCCAAAGGGTCCTGCCTCACGTTAGGGGACCTGCTGCTCAGCATGCAGGCAGGAAAACAATGGTGCCAGGTGCTGTGCGGCAGGTCCGACGGGCCTTTCTCAGCCTCCGGCCCCCAGACCGTGCGTGCGAGCAGGCAGCCAGGGCAGAGGGCAACAGCAACCCTGGCTGGTTTGTCTACTTGGGGCGGTGAAAGCAGGAAGCACAGTGATGATGGCAGAACGGACACCAGGTCGCCTACTTCCACCTGCTGGGTGACGTTGCTGCAGGTGGCTTTGAGCTATCAGCACAGCCAAAACGTGACAGGAAGCCTGGACTTAGTACGAGGCTGGGCCCAGCCAGCTCCCTTCTGGGGCGGGGAGGCTCACCCTTGGCTGTGGGCAGCATGCAGGGGAGCTTCTGGCTTGCTGCCCTTGTAGCCCCTGGCTGTTGAGGAGGGTGGGACACAACGAGGTGTGCTCAGCAGGCCTCCCGTCTCCCTGCTCCCCCCCGCCGCCTGCCCAGTGAGACCTAGAATAGGAGAATCAGACCAACTGGGCCAGGAGTAAGGAAGTAAGAGCCGGAAAGGGCTCAGGGTCAGATGTCTGAGCTTCTATTCCCATGGGTGCCTCTGATTATGCTGAGCAGGAAACAGAAAAGAGTGCAAACCGCAAACCTTCACCCTCATTTTAAGTAACTCATCTCTCTCTCTCTCTCAAGTAACCCCAGCCTCTCTTATTCCTGTCTCAGAACCTGTTTCCCCATGTGGAAAATGATGGGGTGGGACAGAGGTGGACTCTCCATTCTGCACTCACGCAGTCTTCAGGGTTTCCAGGTCCGCATCTACCAGAGCTTGTGACCCTGGACAACTGGCTTATGCCTCTCTGTGCCTCACTTTTCCCATGCATTAGTTAATCGTTTAACTGTGTTAAGCATTTCCTTGCCTTACTAAAGATAATATGATACAGGCACAGATGTCCCTGAGATGTTGGGGGATTGGCCTGGTGGCTGCTGGTGGCTTCCTGAAGACGGATGCAAGGAGGGCCTTCAGTGACCAAGGCAGCCAAGTTGGTGACGGAGTCTGGTTAGTCAACTGTCTGCTCCCTCAAACCCACTTAAACCAGCTCTGACTGGCCTGGCTTTCCCAACACTCCATCCTGGCAGCTTTCACAGGCCCAGAGCACTAGGCAAAAGTGTCAGGCCTGCTGCAAAATACTTAGAATCTTCAAACTTCATCTGACCCGTGGCTCCGGTCTCAACCAGAAATGCCCTGCTTAGACCTTGCAGCCGAGCTTGGAGCAAGGATGGAGGCTGGAAGAGGAAGGAGGCCTTGGGGTCACCCAGCCGGTACTGGCCCCAACCCCGCTGTGCTTTTGGTCCCTCCCCGCTTTCTGTTTGCAAAGTTCTATAAAGCTATTTCCAGTATGGAGTGGCTTGAAAGACCTAAGACTTGATCCTGACCCCTGGCTCGTAGGAAAATGAGATAAAGAGTATCATTCCCCCCAAACTCAAGGACGTTCACTACAGAGCTTTCCTCCTTTTCATTCTTCAGTGTTGAGTTAGGGCAGCCTTTTGGGGGGGGGGCCAGATAATCCTCTGTGGAGGCTGGTGCAGTGTGGAACTCGCCCGAAAGAGCCTGTGACAATTGCAGCAGAGGCAGCCACAGCAGATTGGAACTCGGCCAGGTCAATTTTGGAGGGGGCGAGCTCAGCCTGGGAGCACCAGGCTAGGGCAAGCCGTGCCCCTGCCCCCAACCATAACTTTAGACTCCTTGCAGGGAGATCCCAGGCCAGTCTTAACAGGTCTTCCTGCAGGTACCCCTTGAAAGGCCATTGTCTTAGAATAAAAGGAATTCCTGAAACGCCCCACCCCAAACATGCATTTGAGTATTCAAAAGAGCTCACTCGAGTGAAAGGAAGAAGACATGCCCTGTGTTGTTCACTGGAACAGTTTTACCTGTTAGGTTACACTTTTAAGAGCCCCAAATTTCACATCACATGGGTAATATTGTCAAGACTCTTAAGATGCACAGATTTGGAATTCATTACATTCAGAATTTTAGAAATATCAGCCTGATGAAATGGGAATATGAACTGGATACGAGACTCTGGGACTATTGTTAGTTTTCTCAGATGGAAGGATGGCGATGTGCTTCCAGAGAATAAACGATTCCTAGGACGTTTGTGCTGAAGTATTTTGGGGTGAAGTGTCATGATGTCAGCAACTTCCTTTCAAAGAGGCTGCCAAAAAACTTGATACATATATATATAGAAAGAAAGGTTAAGCAAATGTGTCAAAAAGTTAACATTGAATCCAGGAGGGTATTTATTGGGTTATTCTTGTAATTTTTCTGGGTGTTTGAAACATTTCCCAATAAAACCTTGGGGCGAACATTTAAATAAAGTAAGCTATTCACAGGCAAAAATCAAGACAAAATAGAATTCAGCCTGGCCTGGCTGAACCTCACCTCTGCTCTGAGGATAGAAACAGTAGAAACAAAATGACTTCCAGGGCTGCCTCATTGAGCTAAGTAAAGAGAGCCAAGTATTTTAAAAGAATTTCTTAGGTACTTAATCTAGAAAAAATACTGATCATTCAAATTCCTTTTAGTTCATGGAAAAGCTAGGAGTGGGCTTAACTTGGAGACTGGAGATTGCAGCCTCTCAATTGCTTGGAATCAGATTCAATGCAAGTCAATGAACACATTTTGAAGACCTACTGTGAGCAAAGCCCCAAAATTTCACACAAAAAATTTTTTCCCTCTGCCTGTAAGCTGAGATTGAGTACAAGGTAGCCACATTTATTATTATTATTATTATTAAACTATAGCAAAACCGAAGATTATGGGACAGTTGGAAAAACTAGTTACATACGTGCCTTTGCATAGCTGAGGGACCTGACGATGCAGCCCTAATGCTCTCGTTGCCGTGTGTGGGAAATTACAATAGCAATAATAGCTCACAGTTTATTGTATAATTATTATGTTCCAGGACCATGCTAAGGACTTTACATGGATTATCTCTTTTAATAATCATAATAACTTTATCAGGGAGGTATCATTAGTCCCATATTACAGGTGAGGAAATTGAGCTTCAAACACATTAAGTGGCTTGCTCAATCTTGGCAGCCCTGGGATTTGAATGCAGATCTTAACCACGATGCAGTTCTTATACCACCTTCTAGATCTTTTTTGGCTTCACTGGGCATGGTGAAAATAAAAAGCTTAAGGTGTTGATCAGATTGAAACGTGGTTTGTGTCTGTGCCCAATCAGCAAACTTTCCTAGACCTTCTTTTGCACAAGCCACACCACCAGCCCTACTTACCACCCATGGGAATTCTAAATTCAAACATGGCTTTCCAGGACCTTCTGAAGGTGTATTTGTGAAGATCGGAAGATAAAACATTTTTTTATTGGGCAGCTTATTAGCTTGATTTATACATTTTGAATGTTTAGACATGTGGTGTGTGGGTCCCCACTTGAACTCTTGCCCAGGTCCCACAGAAGTTAGGGGCTCCCCACTTACCACATTCCCCTAAGCCAACTGATCATCAGTGACCTCCCAGTGGTGGCCAGAGCTTGAAAAATTCCTCCATGTGGGAAAAAGAGAAGCCACAACCTCTCAGATTGGGCCAGGCCAGGATCTTCCCTGCAGCAATTTCACATATTTCCATGCAGGGGTAGCAGAGCAGGAAGCAAACTGCTAGAATATGGGGAGAAGTCCAGCGAGCCAAAATGGTCTGACTTGATGCTCTACCCACTCCAGAACCTGACTCTCTGTAACAGCCCAGGACTCCCCTCAGCCCAGATTTTCCTTAACCCTCAAACCACACTCTTTTTTCACCTTTTCAGCATACACATCTCTTGTTCCCAGGATAGAAAAGGCTAGAGCAAGTTTGCTGGCCAAGGGGTTCAAGAGACAGGACAGAAAGGTCCTGGAGAAGATGGCAGGGGTCTGGGGTAACATGGGGGAAGAAATAGGGAATGTTATCCCCTGAGAGAAAGCGAAGGAGCAGGAGAGATGGGTAAGCCAGAAGAGTCATCCTGGGCAGAGTGAAAGGGGTAGAGGTGGGGGAGAGCTCAGAGAGGGTCCTGCTGGGAAGAGCACCTGTGCTTCATGGAAGGCGTGGCAGAAGGGCTGGAAGGCGTGGAGGAGGCCTTAGGCAAGGCCCCCAGGGGGTAACAAAGCCGGCCAGTGTGGCCTCTTTTATGTTATTCACCCAGCCCAACAACACAGCCAAACCAGAAGCACTGGGCTTGGGAACTGACCAAAGAGACAAGGGAAGTTGGGAAGTAGCTACAAATGTTCTTTGGGTTCTTATCCGATTCAAATCCCTTTCTCCCACAATCTGCTGCTACTGGAATCTGAACTGATGCGATTCCAGAGGGCTAAGGCTATGGTAAGATTTCCCATATGCCCTTCATACCAGGCCTAAGGGCATCCCTAGGACAGTGGTTATACCCATTTCACAAGTGAGAACACGTAAAGCAGGCGGAGGGATCCCGCCAGCCCGGATCAGGGGCAGAGCGCGCGCCTCCCGCCTGGCGAGTGCACCGAAACGTGCGCGCGCGGGGCGCGAGGCAGGGCCCACCCCAGGCCGAGGGGAACAGCTGCGCGGGCAGGAGCCGGGACACCGCGTGAGCGGGCGCAGCTTTGACAGCGGCAGGCAGCGCGTGGGTGTGCGTTGACGGCGGGGTGTGGGACGGCAGCGCCACCGCCATGTGTGTTTCTGCTGGCAGCGGAATGTTCGGATCTGTGTTGATAAACAACAGTTGGGGCAAGCTAGGGGCTGAGGCGGGGACAGAAGGGGAGCGGAAGGCACCCGGGCGGGTGAAGGCGGGGGCGAGCCGGGAGAGGGGGTGGGGTGGGGTGGGGTGGGCGGGGGGCGGGGCCGGCAGCTCCCAAACCCCGGCCCGCCGGGCGGCGGCAGCGGTTGTTTTCCCAGCTGACCTCAGCTGGTGCGCTCGCCTGGGTGTGGATCCTTCTCTAAACCACCTGATGCCCATAAACATGAAAAACAGGAGTGGGGACACGTTGTGAGGAAGAGAGTGTCCTTCCCAGGGTGCTAGTTGCACAGATGAGGGTTTACTCAATAGCTGAAACCAATGCAAACACTTCGTGATTCGCGTGGCCAGGAGGATTCCTCAAAAGTCAGCTTCTTGGAAGAGGCGGCGCTCCGGAGATCATCCCGGCTCATGAGTGTAATCGGAGCATTTGCATCTGACGCCAGCCTCCTGGCAAGCCCAGGTGCAAACGTGCTAGGGCATCTAAACCTAGGGGTTCAACCTGGCGAGACTTCCTGGGCCTCAGGCCCCCAACCCACCATTCCACCAGCAAGTCCTCGCATCAGAATGCTGGCTCCACCTGCTTCCTTTGGGTTAGCTGAGCTATATGCTACCTTTAGAACCCAATGCATACCTCCCCTCCTCCTGTAAGCCCTCCAAGCCACCCTGGGAGGGCCTCAGCACTGTCTGCTTCAGACCTCTAGCTGCTTTTATCGCCGGGACCCTCACCCAGGCCTCACCACCGGGATGTTGCCTGAACGCCTGCTTTGTACAGGGACTGAATTGGGCACAACCAAGGGATAGGAAGATCCCAGAGGACTCTGTAGCTGCCCTCAAGGATCTTACAGTTCAGGTGGAGATACATAGAAGGCAAAAAAAAAAAAAAAACCCCACTAATCAGAGTGTGATGGAGGGGTACATAATCAATGTGCTGGGAGATCACAGAGGGGGAGGGTTGTTTGGAAAGGAGGGAAACAGTGAACACAGAGGAGTGAGGGAGTGGCTTGCCCCAGTTAGTTTAAGGCCCTTAAGTTCAGGGAACTTTTGAAACCTGCATGTGGTCTGTACTAAATTGATGCTTGTGACTTCATGACTGAAAGTCTTCCAACTACCTTCTGAAGTTCTTGTTCGGAAACTGGAGGCCCTCCCCACCCTCCGTGGGGTTGGAGAAGGGAAGCCTGAGTCTGAGCCAAGCTTATGGAGGAGCCTGGCCTTGCTCTGCTTGGCTGTGGCTCCTGCCAACGGCCTGGGGTTGGGCCTCAGGTCCAGGCTCCCCTCTGGGTCCCGGCCCTTCTTGTGCACCAGCGTTTGCAGCTCCTGCTCACCTGGAAGGCCAGGGCTGGAGAGACACTCCTTAGACTGAGGCTCCCGCCAGGATAAGCACAGACACCTCCCCAGGGAGGGCTGGGCTCTCCCCTTCTTTGTCCAACAGGCTCATCTGTTGGAGAAGTTCAGGGAAATGATGCCTTTTGCTTCTCTTTATGAGGTTCTGACAAGAAACAGAACGGCTTTCCCTTGTGCACCTAAATGGAGTTAATTTTGGCCCTAATATTTGGCTGGTTGCCTCTCTATTTCCATTTGAAGAATGTCAGAAGGACCCTTTCTCCAAATTATCTCCCCCACTGGGCCATCAGGGTCTCTGGGCTTGCACCATGAGCCCTGTCTTTAGGTCTTTATTAAAAAAACAGTTCATCCCTGAGAGAGGCAACACCTTAAATCAGTATCTAATGCCTTAGCTCAGGGAGCTTTGAGCTGAATTTACTGGAGAGCATTGAAGAAATGCAGGTTCCTGACCCCCAGTGATTCTGAGGGTTAGCTAGGTCTTCAGACACATCTTGGAGACCTGGGGAGAGTGGAGCTGCTAGAAGAGTGGGAAGGGAAGGGAGGGTGAGGGAGGCTCCTGCTACTTCGAGCCGCTTCTGCTGTCCAATTCCCATCTGCATCTGCGGCTGGTGCTGACCACCCCCTCCCAGGGGCAGGGACCAAGATAAGGTTTTTCATATTTTCCTTAATTTGGAGCTTCCATCTGCCTTTCCTTGCTTAGTAGATGCTTTGGGGAAACGGTGAGGCATGTGCACAATGTTTGGGTCTGGAGGGGCCCCCCCGCAAAGTCATTCAGTCCATTCTCCTGCCTCCAGGCAGTACTGCTCTGGAATGAACCCAGCTGGGCAAGTCTATCTTGTTTTGAAGACTTCCGAAGTTGGGCACTCCACACCCTTCCTTGGTCCCTCATTCTGAGGTCTAAACATTTCTTGCCAGGAAGTCCTACCTCGTGTCAAATCCAGACTCTCTGTGCTTAGTTGCCACCCTGTAGCTCCTGTGGGTCTAGCTGGAGATAAAAGAAATGCCTCTTGCCTCCCTGCCTTCATCCTAGGTCAGGAGCCACCAGAGTCTTGAATCGGGACCAAAGTCCTAACACGCTGTGGGACCCTAGACAAGCCGCGACTCTTCTTTTAGCTTCCTCTTCTGCTTCCGTTTCATCACCTGTAAAATGAGGCCAGTGATGCCCACAGTGCAGGAACTGAAAGGATCAGATGAGACCGCAGATGCGCGGGTGAGACGTTAAACATGTTATGTGCATGAAGCTTTAGTTATTATTAATAAATAACCACCCATCCTGGCTAGACCATGGCATAAGACAGTTTTCACTTGGTGGTAAGCAAGATAATTTTAGGTAACCCAAGAACAAATATTCATTTTTATTTTGTGATTGTACTAACACATATATAACAAAGTTTTTCCATTTTAACCATTTTTAAGTGTTCAATTCAATGGCATTGATTATATTTACAATGTTGTGCTACCATCACCACCATCCATTACCAAAACTTTACCATCACCCCAAACAGAAACTATATACCCATTAACCATTAACTCCCCATTCTTTTTCCTCCCAGCTCCCTGGGTAACCTCTAATCTACTTTATGTCTGTATAAATTTGATTATCACAAGGACAAATATTTTAAATAAAAATTTAATGTTTTAGGAAAAAAAACGTATCAAATCAAGGGTTTCAGCATTAGTATTGCTCAGAAACAAGACCACATTTAAAAAACTAAATAAACAACAGGATTTTGAAGAAAAAATATTGAATAACACTCCAGGGAGCACAAGGCTAGGGCAGAAATCATAAAGGTGGTTTGAGATATGTTGGCTAAGAACCTTGCTAAGTGGAGATGGCAAAAGGGAAAAAAAGGGAAGCTGATTCTCAAGAGCGGGCAAGAGTGGTTCTGAGTCAGAAAAGGATGAGAAGTGAAGTCCCAGAGGTGAGGAAGAGACAGCAGGCAGCGTGGAGTAAGTGTGCTGAGCCGCTGAGCAGGAGGAGTCCTGCCCCTGGACGCTGCCTCCTTCTGGGTTCTAGAACAGTCTGCCTCCCTGGGCTGTTACCAGCTGCGGCAAATCCAGTGGGTAGGCAGGGCCAAGCTTTCCTGTTCACCCTCACAGTCCCCAGGGCTTAGCTCAACCATACCAGGGGAATCTGGACAACCCTAGCATCTCAGTGTTCATCCAACCCACCTTGAATCTCTCCTGCAGCATTGGAGCCTGTGCTTGAACACCCCCAGTGACGGGGAACTCACTACTACCGAAACAAATCCCCTCTCCTCCATTCTTAATGTGGGATTTGGCAAGGAGGCCCTGGTGAAAAAAGGTCCTCTGAGACCTTCTGTGTGCCAGGTTCAGAGCCAAGTCCCAGGAATACAGAATGAATGAGAGGCCCTACCCTGCAACAGCTCACAGCAAAGCCAGGGAGATGCACAAGCACACAGATCCAACTCTCATGGCCATCCCAGCTATGATGAGCTGTGTCCAAGGCTCAGAGGGGGCCTTAGGGAAAAGTCACTTCTGCCTGGCTATCCTGGGCCTCCCAGGACCAGCTCTTCTATGGGGTGAGGGAAAAAGGCATGGACCTCCCTGTGCCCCAGGAAGAGGCTCCAGGCCCTTCATTTACCCTCCATCCTCCAGTCCCAAGACTGAACATTTGAGTGCTTTCCTCTGGAGCCAGAGTTTCTTAAACCCTGAGGTCTTATAAATGGGTTCCCTAGAGTCGGAGAGCTCTCTACCAGACTTTAAAATGTCTGTGTTTTCACACTGGAGTAATCTAAAAGAACAATACAAATTCTATGTCATCTGGATGCTTGGCTTAGAGCCCATTATCCCACCACAATTCTGGATTAGGCATTCACTTCACAGCCAAGGTCCTGCCAACAGTCATGCCCCAGACTCCCAGACTTGTAGTTTCCCCAGAGCACCCCAATGCACTGTGCTCAGACAACCCTCTAGGTCTTTGAGCACACAGACCCCTCTGCCTAGCCATGGTCTTTCAGCCTGTGCTTGAACACCCCCAGTGACAGAGAACTCACTTCTACCCAAACAAATCCCCATTGTCCCCTTGCTTGTCTGTCTAGTGAACTCCTATGTGTCTTTAGCCACCAGAAAGGCTATTTCCTCTATGAGGTCTTCCTGGGCACCCTTCTCTAATGCTTCCACTCTGCTTGGTCCATGTCACCCTGCAGCACTTATACACAGTATGGTTATTGTAGGTCTGCCTTCCTGTTAGGCTAGGGACTTCTTGAAGCTGGGAGTGGGGGTTGGGGAGGAGCAGTGAACTCACTCCAAGGGTGACCCAGGAGGAACTCTCACTGCACCCCCACCCAGGGCAGGGCTCTCTGCCCTGGCTCACCTGCCTTATTAAACATGAGGTTCAATTGGACCTGGAATCCCTGCACTATTAGCAAGGGTAGAATCAGAACTGTGGCATGGGGCTTCTTCAGACAGGTCACTGTGCCAAGGAATTGAAGGCTTGGAGAAAGGGTCCAACTCCAAGTCCCAAGGCCCAATGGTGAGATACTTTACCAGCCAAGCATCAATTTTCCCATCTGAGAAATGGGGACATTGAACCCAGTCACCTTTCTCTTTCCTGGGAAGAATATGAGGTTAATGAACATCCAAAACAGGACGTGACTGTATCTAAGACCGAGTGCAAGCTGCCTTGAGGCAGGGGAATGGCCTTGATGACCCCTGCTTCTCCCTTCCTGCCCAGGACTGAAGGACAGTGTTGAGACCCACAATTCAGCCGTGGCTGCTCATCTGGATCCCCACCCTGCCCTAGGTGGTTCTTGGCTTGGAAGCCCTGATCTGCTTGCTAAGCACCTACCTCACTCAGTACCTAAGTGCGCCCAGCCCAGCGCCTTGCCCCTGCAGTGCTGGGTCCACTCCACTGCAGTAGAGGGTTTCTTTGTCCCCCCTAACAGAATTGAGCTCTTAGAGCTCCTCCTCTAGGCATCTGGAGCTCAGCTACACTGTTGGTGTATTGGCCAAGGGTCCCAGTTGTCCCCCAACTTCTGACCTCTGACTCACCCTAAGGCACAACTGGGTCACAGAGGATGACCAGGCTGGTCTTTGGGGAAGCAAGAGTCCCCACCCCCTCTGTTGCCATGGCAACCATAGCACCTCAGTGTACTTTCTCATTGGCCACTCAGGTTGAGATCCCGCCTCCCACATCAGAAGAGACCAACCGGAGGCCGACTGGGTGCCTCAGTAGCAGGGACGCATCTCCCTCCCACCCGCGCCGTTCGGTTCCCAGGGAGACCGACTGCCCACCGACCCCACCCCTCCTGGCCAGGCCCGGCGGGCCCCATCTCGTGCGGTCCCTCGGGCCGGGCCGGGATAAACGGGATGGACCGGGAAGGAAACAGTTTTTCTTTCCAGCAGCTCAGGGTCCTGGGGAGGGCCGGCTCCGTGGGGCTGCAGCCCACAGGTCCCCCGAGGGCTGCAAGGCGAAGGCGGAGACGCTGTGGGTCGGGGGAGGAGGCTGCAGAGGATAGTGTTAGGGAAGGAATGTGGGGAGGGCAGGCTCCCCACTACCAAAAGACAGCGTAAGCCCCAGAAGGTGGAAGGAGTCGGGCCTTGGGTCAGATAAGACCCAGGTTCGAATCCTCATTCTGCCCCTAGCTGCTGGCGCGACCTCGCACATACGTGTCTTCCTATGTTTCCTTGGTGGTGGGGGAGGGGGACCGTGTGCTGAGTGCCCTCGGAGTTTTCTTTCTGTATTTCCCCCGCAATAACCTGAAATAGATGCATGCTATCTTTATCCCCATTTACAGATGAGAAAATTGAGGCTCTATGAAGCTACACGGGAGAAGCCCAAGGTGAGCCCCGTTCCCAGATGTGGGAATGATCTGGTCCATTTGGTGGTGATCTGAGGGGAAGTGGGAGGTGCCATTCTCATCCCCACCTCCTGGCGTCCAGGCCTGGCGGGAAGGAAGGGCCGTGCCAAGCCATGAGACTTGCGTGGTTTCCTTTAGCAAAACTACATCCGTCTCTGTCTGTGGCGGGAGGGGGGGTGGGGGTGGGGGACCACAGCTAGCTGGTGACAGCGCCTTGACTGCACGAGAACAGAAAAGGGAAACTGAGCCTGCTCAGGAAGATTCCCTTTGTAGGAGACAGCAGTTTCAAGACAGAGCTCACCCTTGAGGGAGAGCAGACGAGAGGTTAAGAGGTCCAGGCCTTATATAGTATAACTCCCTTTAGTCATTTCAAAATCTGTTGAAATTGCTTCTCAAGTCCCCATTTAACAGTAATAGACTCATTTCACATAGCCTGGCTGGGGTCAGGACCAAGCAGGTAGTGCTCTCCTCTGGGCAGCGCTATTCTGCTTCAAGGGCCTGCCTGATCCAGGGCAGTGGGCGCTGGACTTGGTCTTAGACTGGCCAAGGGCATGACCTACTCTCTGAGCCTCACATTCTCTTCTGTAAAATGGGCTTGATTATATTGCGAGGATTATGCAAAATAATTGGTGGAAATAGTCTCTGCAAACTGTAAAGTGCTGTGTTCATTCATGTCAGATGGTATATTCGTGAAACCCACAAGCGCCTTTTTCGGTGCCACCTGTGATCTAGATGTCAGGTGGCCTTCCTGCCCTTCCCCCCTTCCCGAGTTTCCAGGAGGCCCCAGAGTTCCCAGTGAGAGGCTTTTGCAGTTCACCTCTGGGGCCAGAGTCCACCTTTCTGGTCATCCACATATACTGATAGAGCCCCTGAGAGCTGATGTTTGGGGTCTCTACTCTCTGTCAGGCACTATATCAAATGCTTGGCCCTGAATAGAGCTTTTAACCTCTGATCTGCCTTCCTTTCTCCTAAATGATACTGCTGTTATCCTCATTTTGCAAATGAGGAAATTGAAGTTCACAGAGGTTAAGAAAGTTCACCATGTGAATTTTTGACTCTTTCTGATACAAATGACAGAAAACGTGACTCAAACTGGTTTATGTAAAGAAGGGAATTTACTGACCCTGGAAACTGAGAAATCCAGGCATGATGTGAGTTGGAGACTCAAAATGTCATAACAACTCATTTCTCTAAATCTCTGGGCTCTGGCTTTGCTGTTTTGGCATCATCTTTGGGCTCCATGAGCCATCTTCTACAGCTCCAGATTCATATCATCCCAAGTTCAGTGGGAAAAAGAGAGCCTGCTATTGGGAATTGCAGTTCAAGCCCCAGGATTCACTCTGATCAGACAGTTGGGAGTCTTGTAACCACACTGAGCCTTGGTTGGGACAGGAAAGATTCAGTGCTGATCGGCCAGGTCTGGTGACAGGCTGTAGGCTCCCCTGTATCCAAAGGAAGGAGGGTGGGCCCTTTCTCCCAAAGAAACAGAAAAGATTGGGAATGGAGGCCAGTGGCTAAGACCTGCAGAACCCAGGCTGAGGTCACAGGGTTACACAGCTGAGAAGCAATGGGTCTTGAACTTGAGCCCTGGCAGTCTGACTCCAGAATCCTTTAGCTCCTAGTCCCGAGCCAGTCCTCACTATCTCTGGTGTCCATCTCAACCTCTGACCCTGGCTCCACTTGTTCCTCTTGATCCCCGAGTCCCAGGATCCTTAGCCTTTCTGCAGTCTGTTGCCTACCATGCTGCAAAAGGCCTTGCCTATTTAGCCAATTTTATTCCCTAGCCTGGGATCCGATTACATCATATTTCTGCAGGCAAAGAATGGTTCTTCAGAGACCTGAAACTGTGTTCTCCGTTATACGTGTGGTTCCCCTCTGGGACCAGACAGGATTTGTGCAATAGGCAGCAGCTGTGACTTTTGAGGGGTCCTAAAAAGACTCTCCCCTATTACCTAAATGCCTCTTGCTTTTTGAAATCCCGTAGTTAGTGATCCATTCCTTTAGCTTCTATTAAAATGCACATGCCCCTAAGAGAAGGGGCACAGCGTGTCTTATCACCCACTCACATTTTAGTGTAAAGTAGTTCGCAGACTCCTTCCTGAGAGTGGTTTTATAATGGCCACCATTTATTGAGTGCCTACTCTGTGTAATACACTGATTCCAGAGCTCCACATAATCTCATTTAATCCTCACAACAGTGCCATGAGATGGGTACTATTTGATCCCTATTTCACACATGAGAAAATGTTGAGGCCAGAAAAGTAAAGGATCTTTCCCAAGATCACACAGTTACATGCAGTGGAGCAGAGATTTGAACCCAAGCAGTTTGGTTCCAGAGCATACGCTGTCTATCACTCCTCCAAGATAATCCCTAACACTCTGCAGTTTCCACATATATTCATATACTGTTTGGACCTCCCTAGAATTCAACAAGGTAGTGGTTTAATCATCCCCGTTTTACAGAGGGGATCTTTGAAGGACCTAAGTCCATTCAACTAGTGAGTGGCAAATCCAGGATTTGGACTCAGTCCTGCCATTTCAGATCAGTTCTCCTCTCTGAACCCCACACAGCACAGGGGGAAAGGAGAGCCTTGACTCAGCTCCCTGGTATCTAAGGGACAGAGGGAGAGTACCATGGGAAGGTAAGCTAGGAGCTCCCAGAACAATCTTACCTTTTCTACCCTTCCTTTTCTCCTTCTCCCTCCCTTCTCTTCCTTCTCTCCTTCCTTACACTCATTCATTCACCCACCTGAGCGTCTACCGATAGCCAGAATTGGAGGTAATCAGTGACCAAACAAGTGTCCCACCTGCCCTCACAGGCCTGACAGTCTAATTAAAAACAAACAAACAAACAAACTCACAAACACTTGCTATTTCTTGGTAGTTTGTGGTGTGCTGAGCACTGCTGAGTGCTGAATGTACCATCTTCACAGCCCTCTTTCTTGGAGAGGAGACTGGGATCTGTGAAGGGCTGTGGCTTGTCCAATGGCAGACTCCAGTGTGTTCTAGATCCGTGCATTCTCCCCTAGGCTAGACTGTACTTCTCGAGAACAGTGATGGTCCAGTGGATACTTATGGGGTGATGGCCACCCCCTCCCCGCATGTACATACACACATAGCCACAAGAACACACACACAGCTCTACCTCTGCCTCTCTGGCACGCTGAGATAGCCATCTCTGCTGTCATCCCTTCCTGCCCTCCTGCACCAAGGCACATGCCAAACTGGAAGCTGAGTGGGAAAAAGCCATCTCACAAGGCAGGCAGGCACACTTCAAGACCTCTGGATGGAAACTCCCTGGGGAAATTGAATGAGAGTGATGCAACCAGAGGTCCCAGAAGGAGAAACCAGGGCCCCGGAGAAGAGCTCCACTGGTCTCTCTGGACAGCCTCTTCAGCATACCCTGTGCCCATGCCTCTTCTGCAGGTTGACCTGCTAACAAGCTGCATTTGAAGTATTATCCATTAGAAATATCCTAGGACCAGCTGGATGCTTCATCCTCCCTGCTTTCTGACCTGGTTCTTGCAGGTTTTTCCTCTTTGCCCTGCCGGAAATGACAATGGTCCCTTCCCAAGCTGAGAATCTGCCTTGATATTCCAAAGAGCATCTCCATCAGCCTCCTGATCCCAGCAGATACGTATGAAGGGGCAACACAGGAACTACATCTCCCACTTTGGGGATATGGAAATGAGCTCAGAGATATTGGCCCATAGTAACACAGCAAGTGTCAGAAATGCAAAGAGAACCCAACACATTTTTGTGCCTCTGTTTACCTAATGAGTATCTGCTAAGCACTCTGTGTGTGCCAGGCTCTGGCCTTTGCCCAGGAGATACAACAGGGAGCAAGACAGACTTGTCCTGCCTCTAGGAGCACCAAGTCCATAGGGGGTGATAGAGGTGAAGAAATGATGGCAGATAAGAGCTAGAAGATTTGGGGTGGGACAAAGAAAATAGGCCCTGCTCAGGGGTCTCCAACTCCAGCATACTCTGGAGAACCCAGTAAATCAAAAGTCTGGGGGTGGCGGAATGAATTTGGGAAGGCTAGTGTCTGGGACTCAGTATTCCTGGTTTTAGCTGGTTGCTGACTGGCACGGGTGTTGGAGCTGCCCTACCCTTAAAAATATCCACACCAAGCCCACTTTTGCCCCCTACCCACTGGCTCTCAGACCACACTCTGACTGCCTGGAGTTTCCACCCCAACAGTTTCTTGGTCTTGGGTGGTTTCCAGCCCCACCTACTTTCCTGGAGCCCAATTCATCAATTATTCCTTCCAGGCATGTACCAGTGTCACTCTGAGTAACTCGAGAGATCCAAGGTGACACCATTCACTCCTGAATCAGTTTGACTCACCCTCCCCATTTCTGGAAGGTGGCTCTTGGCCACGTTTACCTCATGCTCAGGCACCTGGGCCTGTGGGAGTGGCAGGACCCTGTCCCCACTCTTGCTGGTTAACCAGGTGTGTACCGTGCAGGGGGTGTGGGGAAGCCTCAGGGAGGGCACCGCAGCCACTCCGGATTAGTTCACCCCTTCTGCAGCTCACCTTGGAACCATTGATCATGGACACTCTCCAGACTATTTTCCTGGTTTTAAGAGGAAAGAATACATTACCTAGGAAGAAGAGCTATCATTAATTGATCATTTACTATGAGCTAGGCACTCTAAAGACATCATCAGAGTCTCATAACATTCTGTTACTGGTCATTTTCCCCTATCAGGAAACTGAGCTCAGACAGGTGACTCGACTTATCTAAGATCACATGGCAAGGAACTTGCCAAACTGGAAATGGAACTCAAACGTATGTGCCCCACTGCCCCATACTATAACCTCACGCTGCCCAGCAATGGGGGAGGGAGGGTGAGATCACTTCATCCACCAAGCTTGAGCTTGCTCCGATCCGACTTTACACGTCTCTCATAGCTCTTTGTGGTGGTGTTGGAGAAGACAGAAGCTCTGAGAGGACCCAGCATCTGCTCAATCCAAGGATCCCAGGGCTGTTACTTCCTTGGTGGGAGGGGCCCCCGGACCCACAGGAAGCTCATAAAAGGTGCTCCCCTAGTAAGGGGGTCAGACCTGAGCTGCCTGGTGGGACTCAGGATCTGATCATCCTGCCTCATTTCCAGGCCGGCTTTTCCCACCTTTCCTGCCACTGCTGGTCCCTCCCTTCTGCTCCTGATCCCTCCCTCTTGGCCTCTTGGACCGCAAAGTCCCCACCTCCCCCCCTTTCTTCCTCTTAATGCCAGGCGAGGCTGCACAGTACAGTAGCCACTAGCCACATGTGGCTATTGAGTGCTTGAAATGATGTGGCTGGGAGGATTTAAGTCTAATTAATTCAAATTTAAGTTTAAAAATGGATACTTGATTCAGCTATTGGAAAACTTTTAAGTATATTTGGAGTTACTCGGTATGTGAATCTACTTTTTTTTTTTTTTTTTTTGGTATGTGCAAGCTCCAGGAATCAAACCCGGGTCTCTGGCACTTCAGGTGTGAACTCTGCCACTGAACCACCATCGCACCACCCAAAAGAAAGGTTTTTGTTTTTGTTTTTTGTTTTTTTTATATTTGGCATGAACAGGCTCCAGGAACTGAACCCAGTCTCCCGCGTGGAAGCCGAGCTCTCTACCACTAAGCCACCTGTGCTCCCTGTGAACCTACTTTCTCAACAGCAAATTTTATGCACTCTAAATACAGATCAAGTATTTCTGATGAAAATTTAACATCTGAATTGAGATATGCTGTGAGTGTAAAAGGGGCACCAGATTTTGAAGATTTATTGAAAGTGTAAAATATCTCATTAATGTATACCCACAGCTCTCTAATAAAAAAAAAATCGAATAATTTTTGTATTGATTGCATGGTGAAAAATTTTTAAATATATCAGGTTAAATAAAATATTTTATTAAAATTAATTTCACCTGATTCTTTATTTTTTAAGGTGGCTACTGGAAAAATTTAAACTACATATATGGTCCACATTATATTTCTATCAAACAGTGCTAACCTGGAAGCTAAGTGTTTAGGTTCAAATCCTAATTTCTGTGTGTTCTTGAGCAACTTAACTAATCTCTCTGGACTTGTTTTTTTCACCTATGAAATGTGAATTACAATAAGGCTTCCCTTACATAGTTGTTTAGAGCCTACCATTTGTAAAGCACCTACTTAGTACAGTTCCTGGCACATAGTAGATGCATAGAAAAGAAAATCTTATTATAGGCTTTCTTTTCTCATGATACGCCAAAGTGCAAACCAAATAAACTCAACAGTCTTTACTGTGGGCCTGGCACATTGCTGGAGATTTGGTGGAAAAGGCACATCCTGTATGTAGGTGGGAGGCAGCCACTAAACAAACTAAGAGGATAACCTCAGGTGGTGAGGCAGGCTGTGTAGGAAAGGAAAGCCAGGGGTATAGGAGAGGGCACCCCGGGCTGTTTCCGGAGGGGTGGTCAGGGAAGGCGTACCCCTGGAGGGACGGCTGAGCTAACCCTGAATGCCAAGGAGCCAACAAGGTGAAGCTCTGAAAGCAGGTTGTTGCCTACACAGGGAACAGCAGCCATGGGGCCTCGAGGTGCAAGCCCCTTGAAGGGCCATCTGTTTTCTACATTTCACAATGTGCCTTGCCGAATTTTCCTTTTCTTGGCTCCAACTGTCTCCCGTTCATGGCAGATTTAGTGAAGCTGGTCCATGAAGCCGCTTCTCATCTGTTCTCACTCTCCTTTCTGTCTTCCCGCCTTCCCCACTGCAGATCAAGTCCCTTCTGGTTTCCCCGATTGCTCCTGCATCCACTAGTCTCCCTCGGGTATTCTCTAGATGGTAATATTCCACTCGGGTGCAATACGTTGTGCTACACCATCCTGCCCCCCCCCACCCCCCCGCAAACTTGCCCTTTCCCAGGGCAGGAACGGGTCTCACCCGCCTCCTAGAGCTGAGCTAGCACTGAGTGGAGGTATTCAATACAACCTACGGATTGCCAGATCTCAGCACTGGGGAAACAGGAGGCATGTCTGCTTAGGCAGAGTGGAAAATCCCTCACTGGGGGAAGGGCCGTGGAAATTTCTTCTTAATGTTCCCTTTCCAGACTTGGACTTGTCCCAGAAAGCAGTTAAACATTTGCCCAGTGACCTGCAAGGCGGCTCTGCTTTTCCTCCCCGCCCCCCCGATCCCAGCCTTGAACCCAGGAGGCAGTGATGGGGTGGGGCTGGGCTAGCGCTGCAGCTCAGCTCTGCCTCCAAGAATAAATGATATCCAAGATAAATACCGAAGATGGACAAACAAGGACCGATGGCAAAATCATACTAGACTGTCGCTCTCCCCACATTTAGTCAAGGGCTCCTTGCATTGCCCCATGTTTCTTGGTTTCCTCATCTGTAAAATGGAAATAATAATAGCACCAACTTCATAAAGGATTGGTGACATGGTGAGTTAAAGATGTAAAGCATTTTGTAAATATGAACTATCTGTCCTCCCCAGCCCTGAGCGTGCCCTTCTTTCTCCTGGTGGCGTAAGCGTGCCCTTCCCCTTCGGTGGGTGACTGAGCTCTGAGGGCATTGAATGAGGTCTTGAAGTCATTACCGGGGGTCAGCAGGTCCCAGTGGGGCCCACCCTACGCATTGTCTGTAGACTGTGCCCATAACATGTCTGGCCCATATTTGTCTGGCTGCTTTTGTGTGTGTATGTGGAGAAGAAAACAATTTATTCAAATTTTGCATGAATGGGTGTGCAATCGCAGTGTGGTGGCTGGCGCGCCGAGCGACCTAAAGCAGTGTCTTGCTGCTTTTTAACTGTATATAGATGGAGTTATGGTGAACAAAATACAAATGCACTTAACGTTGTTACTGTTAAAGTCACAGGTTTGCTCATTTATTTGCCTGGTCAATGATAGCCAAAGTCAACCCACATTTTTGGAGGTTCAGAAGAGGTTGGGACCACTGAGACAGCTGCATCAGTCCCCAACCCTCCTCCCTTGCATGTGGCCAGACTCCTCTCCTGTCCAGTGTGATGGGTCAGTCCAAGTAGGTTGTCTCCCAACCTTCCAAATTTCCCCCAGAGGAACTCAGAGAATTCGAGTGTGTTGAGGGGAGGCCCAGGCAAGAGAATGAGGTGGGCATGCTTCCCTTCCATCTTCAATGTTGGAGTCTCATCCTTGTTCCACCCAGAACCTGTCCTCACTCTGCCTGGCCAGCGACATCCCTCTCTCCTCCGACTTCCCAGAAGGCCATGGAATTCGGAATATCCGGGCCCTTCACCACCTACCGCCTTGTTGGTCTGGTTGCAGCAGGACTAGAATGTTGGGGCATTTGAAGTTGGACTGGGGTGGCGAGGGGCATAAAGTGCTGGGAAGCGGTCCCAGAGAGCTGCTCCAGAGATGGTGGGATTGAGATGTCATGGTCCTTTCCATCATCCTTCCCTCCACAGATGTTTATTGAGCGTTTTCTATGAGCCAGGCACAACTGTAAGCACTGAGGATATAGCCACGAACAAACCCTGTTTTTTTGTTCCTGCCCTTGTGGCATGGACATTCTATTGCAGGCAGACAATAAATAAAATTTGAACAAAAGTGCTCATGGCTTCTCTTTGCTCTGCTTCTCTATCTTAGTGAAAAATGTACCATTTTTATTCTAAATGGAGCCGTAATTATGGGGTTATAATTTACATTTTAAAACTTTTAGAGTTCATTATTTACTTTTTTTATGTTTATATATGTATTTATTTATTTATTTATTAAACATAGCAACATATAAACACAAACATTCTTACCATATGATCATTCCATTCTTGATATATAACCAATAACTTACAATATCATCACATATTGTATATTCATCAATATATATTTTAAAATTCAGGTTTAATTCATATTAAAATTCAGGTTTAATGTGTACACAGTAAAATGAACCCTTTTAAAAAAATTTGGCGAATTTTGACCGATGTATACATTTTATAATCAGCTTTATTGATAAAATTTACATATCACAAAGCTCACCCATTTATTGTATACAATTCAATGGTTTTTAGTATATAGTCACAGCGTTGTACAACCATCACCACAATCAATTTTAGAATATTTTCATCACCCCCACAAAAAATCCCATATCTATTAGCAGTCACTTCCTATTTTTTCCCAACCCCCACCAACCACCCCCTTCTCTGGGCAACTGCTAATCTACTTTCTGTCATTATAAATCTTCCTATCCTGGGCATTTCCTATCAATGGAATCAATGGCTTCTTTCCAGATTGTAGTATATATCAGTATTTAATTTCTTTGTATTGTCAAATAATATTCCATTATATGGATATACCACATTTTGTTCATCCATTCATTAGTTGATGGCACATTTAGGTTGTTTCCACTTTTTGCCTATTGTTAATTATGCTGCTATGAACATTTGTGTACAAGTTCCATTTTTTTTTTGCTTGGTCAGGCACCGGGAATTGAACCTGGGTCTCCGGCATGGCAGGTGAGAACTCTGCCTGCTGAGTCACCATGGCCTGCCCTGTGTACAAGTTTTGGTGAGGCCATATATTTTCATTTCTCTTGGGATTGCTGGATCATGTGGTAATTCTATGTTTAACATTTTGAGGAACTGCCGAATGTTTTCCAAAGTGGCCACACCATTTTACTTTCCCTCCAGCAATGTGTGAGGTTTCTAATTTCTTCACAACCTCACCAACTCTTGTTTTTGTCTGTCTTTTGATTATAGCCATTCTGGTGATGGGAAGTTGACTCTCATTGCAGTATTGATTTACATTTCCCTAAGGACTAATAATGTTGAACATCTTTTTATGAAAGGCTTATTGCTCAGTTGTTTATCTTCTGTAGGGATATGTTTATTCAGAGCTTTGGCCCATTGTCTGATTGAGTTGTAAGTGTTCTTCATATATTCTGAATGCAAGTCCCTTATCAGATATATGATTTGCCGCTATTTTCTCCCATTCCATGGGTTGTCTTTTCCCTTTTTTAATGTTGTCCTTTGAAGCACAAGAAGTTTTTAATTTTGATAAAATCCAACTTGTTAATCTGCTCTTTTTTCATTTGTATCTAAGAAAACATCGTCTAATGGAAGTTCATGAAAATTTATCTTTTTCTAAGAGTTTTATAGTTCTAGCTCTTATATCAAGGTCTATGATCTACTTTGAGTTAATTTTTGGGTATATACACTTTAAATATTTTTTATCTTCAATAAAATTCCAGTTTTAAGTATACCGTTCAATGAATTTCTTTTTATTTACTTTAATCATTCTATATTGTTGGATATTTTCCTCTGGGAAGTTAGAGGCAGGGAAAATTGAGCGTTTGCCCATTTTCTTTTCTCTTCTTATGCCCCACAGTTTTACTTGTAAATATTTGTGTGCCCAAGTGTCATATATGAGTGTGCTCTGATATCAACTTCTTAAGTGATCCTGCTTGCTTTGGCTTTCTCTTATGGGGCCTGTGGACCCACTTGGTTATATATAGGTTGAATGAATAAATGAATGAGTAAATGAATGGATGTAGTAATCATGGGACAGTCTGTCAATCTCAGCTTTTGGAGCTACCAGCATCACATGGCCTCAGGCTACATCTGCTGTTCCAAATGTTTCCTTCTAGCTGCCCATGTTTAGGATGGAGACAGAGACGCCAAAGCTGGGCCCCTGCTTGAACGTGTCTGGGTTTAATGGGCTGATTTCTGATTTGTGGTTCCTTCATACAGAGCCACCTTTAAGGTAATTACAGAGTCCTTTACTGATCTATTGATCAGGCCTGGTTTCTGTTCCCACCCCTCATTTCCTCACTTCTTCTTCGGTGCTCCAGAGGCACCTGCAAAGGCAGGATGCAGCTGACCCAACTGTCCCTGAGCTGGGACCCAGGAGGGCTTGGGGGTGCTGAGTGGAAGACCCAGAAAGTAGGAGGCCACCCTTCCCATCTCAGCCCTGCAGACTGTTACTGGATGATTCTGGGCCTTGGTGTTTCCTTCTGAACCATGAGGTGGAATTAAAGGAACCTTCTATAGGGCACTTAGTATGTGCTAGGCTTAAGGGAACACAACTGAGAAGCATAAATGCCTGAGCATATGCCCCTCAAATGGCTCTTTTTTTCAAGGATTTATTAAGGTCATGTGTTGACATGACTATTGTTAAGGTGGTGGGTTTTGAAAGGATGATTGTTAAGGTGGTAGGTTTTGAAAGGATGTTAGAGGAAAGCAAACCCAGAGAAAAAGGGACTCAAAGGGTGATTCCTCTTTCAAGGTACTTGCTTGGCCACCAGTCCCTTCATGGCTCAGCCCTATACCCTGCCAGGCCACCTGGCTTCCTCTGCTGATGGTGGATTCTAGTTTCACCTTTACATCCATCTTTTCCTCATTACTATCCCCTTTTCACAGACAAGGAAACTGAATCTTAGAGAGGTAAAGTGACTTGCTCAAGGCCATCAACTAAGAAATGTGTGCAAAAAATAATTTGTACCCAGGTTTCACTAATTCTACTGCATGTGACTTTAACCCCTAAGGACACTACCTCCCTTCCAGGGCCTCAGTCTGCACTATCCCTCAAAACTCAACAGCAAACATGAGGAAACAAACTGTAGCTGCCTGTGCTATTCTGTGCTTTGCCTGAGAGTCATAGGCTGATGGGGGAATCTTGGGTTCTCTGAGCCAAGGGATCAGGGCTGATCAAGAGGTCAGACAGCCAATATTCAGTTAACCACTAGATGACAGGCCTGTGGGGAACCTAAAGGTGTCCACAGGGTCTGGGGCTAGAGAACTAGGCAGACCATACTGATCTGTACCCAAATAAGGGGAATAGTAGGGAGAGGTAGAAGTTAGCTTGGTTGCGGGGAAACAGAACCCCATATCAAAGATCTTGAAAGACAGACAGTGGAATCTGGCAACAGGAAACTCTTGTAGGTTCTAGAACAATGGCCTAATAAGGCAGGAAATAGGAATAAGGGAGGGAATCCTATATAAAGGCAGGCAATCAATAGAAGTTTTATAGGCCACATAGAACAATTTCCAAAAGTTGGATTTTATGCGTAAGTCTTTATTAGCTTTATTAACTTTCAGAAGCTGAGCAACAAAGGCGGCTGTCTACATCTTCTCTTAAGAAGCTCAGTAACTGGGGCAAAGTTCCTTGCCATGTATTGGGAGGGTCAAGGACCCAGAACTGGCTTGGGCCTCACCAGGGAGATAGAGGAACCTGAGTTACAGGCCTCCCCTCCTTGGGGCATCTTAGACCCTGTGAGGCTGAGGAAAGCCAGTGTGGCTTCAGGAGAGGGCATCTCAGCTGGGCTTTCATGGAAGCCCAAGCCTTACTCCAGCCTGAGTCCTACCATCTAAGAAAAGGAGCTGAGTATGCTCAGCTAAGCCTTGGCTTGGAGAGGGATTAACGCTTACCAAACTGTCTGGCTCATCCATCCAGACACCAACACGACTTTCTACTCTGCACGCATGTGCATGGTTCAAGGGCACCGGCACAGATCTCAGCTCCTGGGAAAGTGCCTTTCAGACATCCCCCAAGACCTGCGCCTACTTCACGCCAGCCCCCACCCTGAGGGCCTCAGAGTGGACAGGTCAGCCCATGGTAGGAAGGCCCCCGGCTTGAGCCTCAGTTTAACTCATTCATAAATCATTACAGTCCCCTGTCCCATCCATCCCTCACAGGGTGGCTATTAGGAGGGTGTGCAGAGAAAATGCGTGTCAGGGCTCTTTCCTAAAACCATGCTCTGGGCACCTTCTTCACTGCTATCACCATCGATTTCAAATCTAGTTCTAAACTGAGTTCATTCATCTGGGGGATCAAGTCACTCAGTTCCACCAAAGGAATGCAGATCTTCTAGACCATCTCAGACTTCAGGACTGTGAGTCAGAATCCTTGATGAAAATGCAGATTTCTAGGACCTTACCTCGACTCATGCGGTCAGAATCTTCAGCAGGGCCCAGGGATCTGTGGTTGAGCCAGGGCCCCAGGTGATTTAATTATACGCTCAAGTGGAAGAACCACTGTTTTACAGTCTTGTGGGCAAACAAGGCTTGTCTGGGACCAGGAAGAGAAACAAGGCAGATAAATCTCCACAGGCCAGCCGTTGTGATTGGACCCGCCCACCCAACCCCATCAAGGGGGACAAGGGGGAAGGGCCTCAGCCTTCATCTGGCCCAACCCCCATTTCAGTGATAAGGAAACTAGGGCCCAAACAGCAGGTCACCCAGGTATTCTGAACACAGGCCTGCCTGTTCTCACTACGCCTGCCCTCCTCCCTCCACCTCTGCACGGGTGTGCCATTTGGGGGTCTGCGCCTGATGTGGCGTCACCTCCTCCGGTGGCAGTTCCTGCGCCAGAGCCCTAGGATCCTTGTCTAGGGAGAAGTTTGGACTAAGTAATTTTTTTCAAATCCCTTTTCTTGGTGTTCCTGGTCCCATGTCTTTTGTCTCACATTCCCCCCCCCCAATTAAATTTACAATTTCTTATGACTACAGAAAGAACTGGGACTTGGTTCACAGACAAGAGAAAAAAATGTCTCTCCCAGCCCCAGCTTTCAGTGTTTTTAAGGGCCTCAGGTGCAGGGGGCCTTCTGACAAGGAGCAGCCAGGTGAGCTTGCCCTCCGGAGGCTCAGGCTCAGCGGGTCTGACTCATCCCTCACCTAGCGCTTTCCAGTGCTTTCCAGCGCTTTCCACTGGAAGCCGCAGCAAACACAGCGGAGGGAGCCTGGATTCTTGGCACATCCGTTACCAGGCTGGCAGGCAGCCCCGGAAAGGGACAGAGAAACCCACAGGTAGCCCTGAAGCTCGATGAGAGCCACCTTTTTTTACCAGCACCCATCCCACTCCCCTTTATTTCATGGCACTGATGATGCAAATGTTTTAACAAACATGTTTTTTTATTAGAAAAGTAAAAAATATTGCATAGGTCTTAATACTTGAACATCAAGTGTATTCATGAACAGCGAGCATCTATCTTCATGTAAACAGTTCTAGATGGAAGACCCAGATGGCACTCCTGGGGGGAGGGGGCAGGGTTCCAGCCCCCACCCCATGCAGCCCCAATCCCTCAAAGCTCAATTCCTCAGTATAAACTGGGGTGGGGGTGGGAATGGGATACAGAACGCAGCTCCCAGGTGTTTTTCTTCAAGTGTCAAAGATCTCAAGTGATCCCGACACCCCCTCCCTCCCTACTCTCACATTCATGCGTCTGTAAGATAGCTGCCTAGAACAGGTCAGTAGTGAGATTCTGATCAGAAAATCAAAAGATACAAAAACAGAACAAACACTTGGCCCCTTCAGACCATGAGACACAGAAACCACCCTAGGTGACCCCCCCCACCCCACTAGGGCTGGCTACCAGGAGCACACACCCTTTGCTGAGGCCAGGGCAGCCCAGCTGCTCTCCTGGCCCTGTCAGCCCACTTTTGCCTTAATTGTCAGTAATAATAAAAGTAATAAGGTACATGCTACACATCGGGCCAGAAGCCTGGCTGGCTTCTAAGCCTTTGTTTCATGCTACAGTACGCAGGGGTGTGTGTGCCTCCAAAGGGCAGCCACCTGTACACATCTCAGTAAGCATCCTAGGAAACACTGCCCCCCAACCTTGACCTTGCTCCCCCATCAGGTGGCTGTTGTCAGTTTCCTAAGGACAGACAGCAGTCCCTCAACTCCTGACCGTCCACCCTAAAAAAAGTTAAGTCGTCTCTGCTCTGGGGAGGTGCTGTTCCTCCCCCACCCCCAGGCGAGGTTCAACACTCCTCAATGAGCAGCTGCTCGGAGCTATACAGCTTCTTTTTGATGACTCGGAAGCCTGTGCTCAGTGTCAGGGACTGGCTGAAGCCAGGAACAAACGGGGAGTTGGCAGAGCTAAACAGCCCCTGGATCTTGGGCCAGAGGCGGGAGTCCAGGCGCAGCACGAGGGTCAGCTGAAAGGTGGGCACCAGACTGGGGTCAAGGGCCAGCTGGCCCACGTTGTGACAGCTCTTGCCCTGCTCCACGCAGACGTCCAGCAGCGCCCCCCGCAGGCCGCAAGGCTCGCTGTAGGCCAGACGCAGGAGTTCTTTGCCCACCAGGCTCACCAGCTGGCCCGGCATCAGCAGGCGCGCAGGGCGCCGGGAGCCCAGGCGCGCCTGGGCCAGGCTCTCCTGCAGCAGCTGCATCAGGCTGGCACACAGGTGCTCATCTTCGGGGTCGCTAAGCAGCTCGAAGTCGGGCAAGGACACCCCATCCAGATATGCAGAGTCTGAAAGGGAGAGCACAAGGAGAAGGGCTGTTAGAGCAGCTTGGAACAGAGACCGTCGGCCGGGGGAGGTGCTGCTACGCTTTAGAAGCCTGAGCAGAGCGCCTTCCAACTCCCGTGCCTCAGTTTCCGCCCCACACTCGTATCCTACACTCCAGTTCTCAACACTCTACGCCCCCCCCCTTCCCCATACCCCCATCCCCCGCCCCTGAGGTAATCTGGGTCCTGACAAGACAGGAAGCCAAGGTGGATTCAATCCATTCATGCGCGGCGATCCTTCACCTCCCCGGCCCCTCGAGCTGCGTCCGGTCCCCGACCGCGGCTCACCTTCCTCGGGCCCGAAGCCACTGTTGCTGCTGTCCAGGGACTCGCAGTCCGAGCTCTCCAGGCTCGCACAGCGGCCGAGCCCCTCCTCTCGGGCCGCCGACCCCCAGGCTGAGCGCGGCGGACGATCTGGGGTGGGAGCTCGGGACAAGGACGAAGACGAGGGGGAGGTCGAGGAGAAACGGTCCCAAAGGCTAGGCATGGTGGGTATGGACGCCAGGACGCCTGCAGATGAGCTCAGGGTGCAGGAGCGCAGGAGAGGCTATAAGACAAGAGGGACACCGAACGGGCGTCAGTCTGGGGGCTGCAGAACGCCAGCGGAGGATCCGCATGGCGGAGGCCTCTCAGCGCAGGGATCAGCACACAGAAGGGACACTCACCAGCTAGCGCGGTCGATGAGAGCTGCTGGAAGGATTGCGAACTGCCGCTTGAATGAGTGGCGAACCAGTGCCAATCCCCGAGCGTTGCCCAGCCCTGTCCCTTCTGCCCACCCGCTCCTCCCCTTTGGCTTGCAGCGCTCCCCAGCACCAGCGCCGAGCTACCTATAAGGACTAGGGCGGCGAGACCACGCCCCTTACACGCAGCAGGCCAATCCAGATCTGGGAGTGTGGCCCGGCGCGGCCAATGGGCTCCGGGCGCACGTTCGCAACGTTCTCTCCTGCCCGGTGACAGAGGCCTGGCCCCGCCCCCGTGGATCCCCAGAACCTTCCCGGCCAAACCCCGATCCGCGGCCACGCCTCCTTTCTGGAAGGCGTCCGCCGCGGCTGCAGCTGCCAAGGTCCCCGAGGGCGCTCGCGGCAGGGGAGGATCAAGGAAAGACTTGTTTATTATAGGGTCGCGTTGCTGGGGGAGGGGGAAATTTGTGATTGTGCTGGGGAAAGAGGCTGAGGAGTTCGAGGGGATGACGGGCAGGGTAAACGGTTACCCCCCGGTGTGTGGGAGGCTCCGAGCTGGAGACTCGTCTAGATGCACGGATGCTTGCCCATGGAACGGCAGCGCGGGGAGCAGACGTTAACCCGGCCAGCCCTCGCGCATGTACCCCACACTGTCCTTGCCAAGGGTCGGGATATGGAGGTGGGGTCCAAAGACAGGGCAGCCTCGGGCATCGTGCTCTCCCTGCCCCGAGCATCACTTGCCTTCCTGCCTGTTACTCTATAGCCCAAGGAATGTTTAATCGGGGGTCCGTACCCCCACATATGGGCCTGGTTACCAAAGCTTGCCCGCCCCCAGTCCCCAACTGCTCCCAAGGAGAGGGCTTGGGGGAGCAGGTTAGAGATTGTCGAGTGGGCCCGGATCCGTAGCGCCTAGTCTTGGGGCTGAGAACGGGGATCCACCTCAGACCCACACACTGACCTACGGGGTGGCCCTAGCGACAGAAGGTGTCGCAAAGGCCGTCCCTCCCTTGCCCGCTGCGGCCCCGAGTCCCGGGCATCCGCCGGGTCCTAGCGCCCTACGGTCTTCCGCGCTTTGTGTAAAAGACCCGCAGAGTTGCATCAGGACCGAGGACCTCGCTCTCCGGAAAAGCCCGGGCGTGCAATGGCCATCCCCAGTTTCATCATTCTTGCGGAGCCACAGGAAATCTAGTCAGACTGTGATGCTCCGGGGCTGGTAGTGGTTATCAAGGGTGGGAGGAGGGGTAGACGGTCTCGACCTTTTTCTTCAGAGGTTTATCAATCTGGGCCACGGGACCCTGATGGAAGAGGGAACCAAACTTACATCAGACGCTCCCGCCCTGGGGCCTAACCAGATCTGATAGGCAGGCCTGGCCTCCGGGAAGGCTTGCGAGTGACCGATTACACTTGCTGGAGAGATCAGGCTACTGCCACTGCCATTCCCCGCAGCCCCCGTTAAATAAAAAGTGTGACCCACGGGTCATCCAGTCAAACCAAGACTTAGAACCGGAAAGGACCGGAATCCAAATCCTGCACCACACGCCACTTTCAGATGGGAGAACCACCTCTGGGGACAAATGTGTTAATAAAAATAGTAGGAGACTCAGATTAAGAGACATTATACACAGCTGTGGAATAGAATAGGGGGCTTTCAGGACCTGAAGGCTAGCCCTCTCTTCCAATTCTCCAAGCTCCACTCGTGGGCAGGGACCCCTAAAGACCCGCAAGGCCGGAATAGGCCACATCCTCTTGAACTCACCCTTTACTGCAGGGGGAAAGGAAGATTTGGGGTGACCTGTGTGAGGGTGTCTGCCTGTGACCCAGGAAAGAAGATTGTGAAATTAACCCAACTGAGGTTCCCTCACTCCTCCTACCAGACTAAGGGGACTGGGGGTACTTGAGCCAAGACTTAGGGTCTTTTCCTTTCTCTTTCCTTTTTCCTTTCTCTTTCCTTTTTCCTTTCTCTTTCCTCTCTTTGCCTTCTTTTTCTTTCTTCCTTTCTTTCTCTCTTTCTTTCTGTCTCCGTCTGTCTCTCTTTCCCTCTCTCTCTTTCTCTCTTTTGGGCAGAAAAAGTATTTCAGAAAAATATAGAACATTGAACTAAGAGAACTAGACAGTTTTAAAAAAATTTTTTAAAGTGAATATTGACAAGCAAAAGAATCCAGAGCCAGTTGGAAAAGGTTATAGTTTATTGGGTCTCATCCATTCATTCAACAAACACTGTCACTTACTATGTGCACTGGGCTAAGCACCTTCCTTCCCTGTCTAATTTTGTTCACAAGACAGCTTCTCCAAAATGAAAAGGGCTGTGTTAAGGGACCCTTGGTAATTTTGTTTCTTTTTTCCAAAAGAAAAAAAAAAGTAATGTCTCATTGTGTGCTTGTGTGTGTTTTTTTAAACGGTTTTTAAAAAGTGATGATAAGATGACATCAATCCTAGCTCTGGAGTCTAGCCTTGGTATTTCCCAGAGTAGGAGGGAGACTCCAGGGTATATGACCTGCTGCCAGGGGTGGGCCTGGTAGAGGCCTGAAGGAGGCAGTGGTGGAGATCCGGGGCCTGTGTGGCTGCCCCCTGGTCACCCCGCTCCAGTGGAGCTAGGGTGGGGGCCCTCGGGGATAAAACAAAGGCCAGTTTCCTCCTCTCAGGTGGAGGGTAGAGACCCTTCCACCAGACTGGGACCCCTGACAAGGGTTGGAAAGACTTTTTTACCACCTAACTCATCCCTGTCTGCACTGATGTGGCCTTGACTACGCTCAATCCATGGCTGGAGGGGTGGGGGCTAGATAAGCAACGTGCCCCCACCCTTGGGAAGCTCCATCTCCTGGCTTCTGAGCCAGGACTACCTGAGAACCTAGAAACCCCACATTGCTGTCTTCTCTTCCCCCTACTACTCCCTTCAGCCCCAGGCTGGCTGCTGGGGCTTGCCTGGACATGTTCCCACCAGCAGCCCAAGAGGCCTAGCTCTGGCATCCCTTCCCCCAGGAAGCCTCCTCAGGGTCTGTCCCCCACCCCCATCCTTCCTTAGATCCCCTTCTCAGGACACCTTACACAAGATGCAGATCCCTTATTAGTCATTGTTTCCACCAAAGTCTCAACTGGACTATGAGCTGCTTGAAGCTGGGGTTTCCCGGTGAATGTTCTTTGACTGGATAAATGAATGAGTGGGTAAATGGAAGGCTGGACGAAGGAAGATAGTGGTTTCTTTGAGAATTGAACAGCCGTGCATTTGAATTCTCAGGATCTGAGGGGTGGGCCTTCAGAGGACCTTGATGCTCCCTTTCTATTCCTTTTCTGCCCACTGCTGCCAAGAGTCTTGGACATAACTGACCATTTCCCTGCCTCCTCAGCTGGCGTCTGGGCGCAGGGCTTCTCAGGCAACCCGACTCTTCCCTTCGCAAACTCCAGGGAGCCAGGGAGAGAAGTGACATTGTGCAGAGGGTCAACTCGTTGTAGAGAATCTTTTTAAACAGGCAGCACTTTCCCTTCAAGTGCCACAAAACATCTTTTTTTTTTTTGATTTGAGGTGAAATAATAAAGTTAACCATTTTAAAGGAACAGTTCAGTGGCATTTAATACATTCATAATGTTGTGCAATCACCACCTCTCTCTAGTTCCAAAATGTTTTCATCACCCCAAAAGCGTACCCAGTACCCACCAAGGAGTAACTCCACTTGAAGCCATTATGTTCATTGCCTTGTTGGTGGGAAGTAAGGCCACCCCGGTAAACAAACTCCAGAAGCTGTCCTTCCCAGTAGATTCTGGGCATTTGCATTTGTCTTCTAGGGAGGAGGTCCAGGGAACGTGGATGGCACAGATCACAGTGTGCAGCATGGAATCTGCATCACGTCCAACCTTGGTGGAGAGACAGCTGAACTCCCCGCACGGTGGGGGCTGGTGTCACGCATGGGGTGAGTCAGGCCTCAGAGTTGGTGACCAAGCCGCATGTTCCAGTCTTTGTGGCCAGAGCCCTGACCGTGCAGACACCCCGCACCCTCCCTGGCCCAGCTCTGTTCCCGTGGGACCCACGCAGCCTGCAATTTACAGTCAATGAGTGCTCCCTCCCTGTTCGAGCGGTTTCTGTCCTGCACACCCATTCCCAGGGCCTCGGTCTGGCATGTCGCCCCAGCCCGGTTTACGCAGTTAGACTAGATCTTGGGGTGGGACTGTGATGGTGGGAACCCCAGAATTCATAATGGGAACCCTTGAAGGCCTGCTGGCTTGCCTGCACGGCTCTGCCCGGGGGCGTGGAAACATCTTGTTGTGGGTAGTGGAGAAGGGAGGAGGGAGGAGGAGCCCTTGGGACAGGGTAGTGGCAGGAGGGAGGAATGGTGGTGGCAGGAGGTGGGAACTGTCAAGCCAGCAGAAGTGTTCCCAGGACTTCTGTGGGTTTTTTTTTTACTTGAAAAATAACCAACAGCTTGGTCAGAATAGCATGCTTATAAGTGCACCTGGCTTACTGGGAGGCTTGTGAAAAGCTGTTGACAGTCCTGGGCTTCACGTAGGATTTTGATTGTCCTCCTGGAGCCTGAGTTAAAAACTCAGTGGGGAGTCTTTTTGCAAATGAGCTGCTTTTGGAAGTGGGACTACTAACAATGCGTTGTATTCTACAGCCTTTCAAAGAGATTTTAAAATCTGCTATCCACATACAGCCTGAGGTGTGAACACAGTGCCATTCTACAGAGGAAGGAGCCGAAGCAGTGAGAGTCCATCAATCCTTCCATCACCAAACGACTCCCAAGCCCGATCATTAAAACCATTGGGGGGGGGGGTTTCTAAAAAAAAAAGAGAGATTTCATACCCCCCTCTCTTCCCCGATTCTTATTGGACAGGTCCGGGGTGAAGCCTGGGAGTCAGTACAAAAGCACTGTGGGCAATTCTGAGGCTCATCTTTAGCTTGGGTGTCTGCTGACCTCTTGGAAAGAAAGCTAGGGCTGGGAATAAATAATTTTTGGCTTCCAGGCCTGTGGAGGTGGGTTAGGGACCAGCGAGATAGGCTGCAGCTGTGAAGACAAGTTCCCCATGTGACAATGGGAAGCTCACAGGTGGCCCATTTTGTTGGGATCCTAGGCTACATAAGAAATCATTTCCTCTTGGGGATACGGCAGGGGACAGTGGGAAGCCCACAAAGAGCTAGCTTGGTAAACCTTCCATGACAAGATACGGGGGTGGTTAGGGAGCTGGGAGGGTAGCCTGAGGATTCTGATGGACCTTCGTTTATTCCAGCAGTGATGAAAGGCCTGGCCTGCCTGCCAGACTTTAAGGTGCTCACCCAGGTTTGTTTTCTAAGAAGTCAGAGTGGGCTAGTGCATTGTCCTAGGCAGCCCAGCCAGGATTGTAACCTTGTCTTTCCAACTTCAGGGCATTCTTTTCTCACTAATTCACTGCCTCTCAGAAGGAAGCTCAGGGCCAGCCAGACATCTGACAGCTTCCCAGAATCCTTCTCACATCCTGGTTTCTGACCCCTTATGAAGAAAGGAAACTGTGAAGTGGGAGGAGGGATAGGCAACCCTCTCTCTGCAGTTAGAACCCAAAGGCCAGGCTAAATGGCCCCCTTGGTCTCTGCAACCCCAGGCTCTATGGGGTTAGAGAACTGGAGTTAGTAGACCTGAGTTCCAGGCTCTGTTTGGCCACTAAGAAGGAATCAGGTTCTGGGCTGTCACCTGAAACAGCCCATGTCTTTGATGTCTATCTAATATTTTTATTACAAATAATGCAGATTTTGCATTGTCTTATATTTTAGTCTGTGAACTGTGAATAGCAAACTTTTAAATCACATACTAGTTAAATTCCTTAATTAGCCACGCCCCCTGGAAAAAAACATTTTCTAAACAAAACAAAAAAACCCCAAACACTGTGCTTCTCCTGTGGCTTTATATACAGTTGGTGTTTTCATACCCCAGGTTTGAAAACCAGAACCAGAGGATCTCAAAGGCCCCTTCATCCTCCACAAGGCTTGTAGCGAAGGAAAAGGACATGACAAGTTCCACGGAGCTGCCTTTTCCAGAAAACCTAGGCCTGGTCTATAGGGGGATGAACTGACTAGAAGAGGCTTGCCAGAGAAAGAAATAAAACTTTCCAGCCATTTCCGTGTTTTTGCCTTTTGAGGATTTCCAGTTGGCATATGTCAAAGGGAGGGGTGGTCGTGGGGACGGCTTTGTTCAGCAGGTCCGGGCAAGGGTACTGGGAGCTGACATGGCCTGGCCAGCTCAGCCTGGGCTCACTGCCACCTAGTCACCCCCACCCCACCCCTCGCCCCAGAGAACAGAGACCCGAGGGCCCACCCAGCGGCTGGGTCTCCCAAGGGGCTGGGACAAGCAGGCCTATACTAGGGTGCTCAGGAGAGGTAACAGTCCCTTGCTGCCAGGATTTCTCTGTCAGTGGAATGAACCTTAAAATCTTTGAACGTTGGGGCAGGCAGGTGCTGGGAGGGTACCTCATCCAGTCCCCCCCCCCCCCAAATTTATGGACAAGGAAATTGAGTGTGTGGAGGGGGAGGGCAGGAGCCTCTCCAGATGCTGGCGCTCTCACCCCCATCTCACCCTCCCCGCCCCCACAGTTAGGCGACACTTTCTTTTTCCCAGCTTGGAACCACTTCCTCACTCCTTTGCCAAGCCTTTAACCTCACTCCGAGTGTTTTCATCTCCCCGGGCCTAAATAGCCAAAGGCTTTGGGAGACTCAGGTCTGTGCAAAGGCAGCCTCCCGGGGTCTGCCTCCCGGCCTTTCTGTGGAATTCCATAGGAGCTACCCGCTCTACCTAGCAACTCTGCCACCTCTTCGCAACGATCTTTGACCTTTCTGGAGCTCTTCATGATTTGAAAAACACTTCACTACCAATTAGGATGCTCACAACTCTGTAAAGATAATATTTGTGTAGAGTAGATAGGACAGGGCTCACCACCGGTCCCACTTTACAGGTCAGCAAGCTGGAGCCAGTGGCTCCAGATCCAGGCTTATTTCCTTGATTTCAGGTCACTCTAGATTGCAAGCCAGAGGGGACTGCAAGACTGGGAGGGGGGATGTGGGGTGTGCGGGGGTGGGGGGGGCGGGGGGCCGTGAAACAGGTAGAGTGAACACCTGGAGTGGCTATGGAGTTGTTAACATAAGCAACTTTCTCTCGGGGTCGGTCCTTGTTTTACGTGTTCAGGCTCTTCCTCTCCCTGCAAAGTTTAAACGGTGGGGAGGCAGGGCAGGCAGCGAGGGGGCCAACAGTGCTGATTCTGTGACAAGGCAGGTGGATGCCTAAGGTGTTTCCCAGCAGCTAGACACCCTCAGGTCCTGGAAGTGATGGTGATTCTGTCACCTCCCCACCTAGTGTCCTTCTCCTGAGAGTACTGCTCTCTCCTAGAAGCTCAATCTAGGAATGGTGTGCCGAAAGAAGGGCCCCTCCTCGCCCCAGGTGTCCACTTGAGACTCACAAGGGGGCACACTTTGGCATAGAACCGAGGAGCCATTGCTAAAATCTTTTTGTATTTAAAATACTAAGACAGAGAAACACACAAAAAGCTAAGTTCTGCTGTGGAAACCGGTGACCCAGGAGCTGAACTGACTTTCCTTGCGGTCTGCAGCGGCCTGCCTGAGGTCCGCCTCGATGGGGGAAGGGAAGACCCTCAGCTCCCTCTCCACTACCCCCACAACCGAGGTGCGCCCTCAGGGGAGCCTGGCCGCGGAGGTGACAGATGCGGAGCAGCTGACTGACGGGGGGGTGCTCTGTCCCCTCCAGCCCCCTGCGGGGGGGGGAGCGGAGACGTGACTTGGAGAACGTGCTTTGGGGGACGGAGGGAATCAAAGAAAAGTGGCAAGGAGAGAGGGGCGGGACTGGCCCCGGCCCCGCCCACTCCGGGTTGGAAGGCGGCCCCGCGGCCAAGATGCTGAGCTCAGCGCTTCCCGCGGCAGGCGGCTGGGTGGGGGCAGGGCGGGCCGCGGGGCCGGCGCCTTTTCTAGGAGGGCGGGAGGAGGGGGGCATCACAACCCCGAGGCTCTAACTTTCCTGGGATGGGGTCTTGCTAACAAAGGCGTCTCTGTTGGGATGGGGTAGGCCTCCTGCGTGCGCGCAGAACCTAATGGGGCGGGGGCGGGGAGGGGTTGTCTGTGAGTCACCACCCTATACCCTGATTTAGCTCCAGAACCCGCGTCTGAGAGGCCAAGCCTCCGTGCCCTCTGACCCCAGGATTTGTTTGGTGGAGGGGGCGGCGGGGAGCAGTGTCTGCCCCTGTAGGTAGGGCTGCAGTGCAAAAGTGTCCAGGCCACCTCCAGCTGGCGCGAGGGGAGCGGCTTTTATTCAAGGCGTCCTTGGAAAGAGCAGGAAAGATCAGCTTGGGAGGGAGAGGAAGAAAACCCTTTGTGCCCACCTGGCACAAATAGTTACCCAGGCAAGTGGGCGCTGTTTTTGAGGCTGACCTACATACCTATTTGCCTCTTTATCTTTTTATTATCACACACTTGGTGCAGCTGCTTCATTTGCTGAGGGCTGCACAATGAGGCGTTTGACAAGTGTCACTGGGTTTTGTTGAGGCCAGCCTACAGTCCCTCGGAACTCGGCTTTACTGCTTGCCAAGGTTGACCTGGTTGCCTCACTCTGGTTGGTGAAGGATTGCTTTATAGATGGGAAAAACTGAGCTGCAGAGATGAGTTGTGGGCAGAACTGGTTTGGGAATTATTGCTCTGGTTATGCAGGCAACTTTATTTTCTTAAGTAGAAACAAGAAGAGTCCGGAACTTCTTATTTGTTTTACCTTTGTTCACTCTCCCTCCTCAACCCTTTTATTGTCTCCTCACGGTTTTAGAGCAAGCCTGATTCCCTACCTTGATCTACCAAACCTCCAGGGCAGGCTCTTGCCTATCTCTAGATTCATTTCCTTCCCACCGCCCAGGAGGGGAGAATCACATATGGCTCTAATTATCTCGGAAATGCTCTTAAAATTTCCATAAAGTACAGTGTGCATGGCTTTGTGTATACAACTTTGCACAGTAATATGCATATAGATGTGCAAAATATATACAGCTGCATAGAATAGATCATAAAGAGGACATCAGCAAAGAGGAAATCAGCAAAGTACAAGCATATAATTTTACAGTATTTTTAATCATGCTAAAGAGAAACAGACCCATAGACCCGGAAGTGAGACTGGCAGAGGTAACAGCAGATTTCTGTCTTCTCACACCTGGCATGAGATCCTTGGGTCCAAGCAGGAATGGGGAATGCCTGTAATTTTAAACTGCTCTTTTTTGCATGGAATTTCTTTTTCAACACCCATATAATTGACCTCACCCAGGTTCCTCTGCCCAGTGGGATACCTCTCTTCTCAGGTCATGAGTAATGTCCCTTCCAACCAGCCCTGCTCCCACCTCTCCTCTGATGACTCTTCCTGGATGCTCTTTCCACCTTCTAGCTCCGACTTCACTGACTTTCCAAGCTTATCTCAGGCACCGGGTCCTCCAGGAAGCCCCTTGATCAGACTTGGAAAACTCCATGTTCCCCTGCTCGGGAGTACATGGCAGGGAGTCCACACCAGGTTTCCTTGCCTCTGAAGCCCATGTCAGTCCACACAGCTGTGTGTGAATTGCCCTTTTCTTGCTCAACATCCTGTATTGAAATGATCCTATCCTGGGTCTTATCCCACCTTTCATGAAGGTGGGATGAAATCCCACATTTCATCTTTAGACACTCAACACTTCTCCTTTAATACACGTACACACATACACACTCACACACATCCCAGTTTTAGATACATATAATATATGCTCAACAAGTATTTGGTCCAGGTTTGAATGGAACTAGAGCCCACATGTGACTGGAGGTCAAGAGGAAATCAGCTGGTGAGCTCCCCTGGCCTGGCCCCTCCCAGGCACTGGGAGACTCTGCTTTGATAGCATTTGTTGTTGTCACAGAAAGTTATAAGTGGCAGTGGGGGCTCCCTTCTGGTACAGACTTAGGAGACTAAAGGGCAAGTGTCCAGAGTTGCCCAGATTGGGAACCAGATCCCACGATGTGCTGGCATGCACTGGTTCTCTCCATTGTCCCTTCTTCAGAGAGGCCTTTCCTTATCATACCCCTCCGCCCTTTCTTCTCCCCTCATTCCATTTGTAGTTATAAATTTATTTACTTGTGTGGATATCTAGTACCTCTCTTTTCCACTAAACGGCAAGCTCCAGGAGGCCAGGGACTATATCTCTTTACCCTGGAGCCCCAATACCCAGCACAAGACTCAGCCTTCATAATTCCCGATATGTATGTATGAAAAGAAAGAATGAGTATGTGTGTGGCCTGAGAACCTCTGTCCTAGTGACTCAAACCCTGCAGAAAGGTTGGCCTGGAGTGTTCCGTGCCAGGAGCGTCAAGGCAAACAGTCCAGACCCCGCCTTGAGGTCTAGGAGGGGAGATAAGATGCCGAGCAAACAACCCTAACCCGGGGAAAATGATGAAGCTGGGAATGACAGTCTGCTTGGGTTGGAAGTGTTCCTCTGGCAGGGTGTGGAGGGTGAATTGGAGGTTTGAGACCGGAGGCGGAATCAACTGGCTGGTGTTTGCAGAAACTGAAAACCACCAAAGTACGGTGGGTAGGAGAATGGTTAAATCAATGTATAGTACATCCAAATAATGGAATATTATGCAGGGGTTAAAAAAGAGTGAGATAGATTTTTGAAAGATGTCCAAGATATTTAATTAGGTGAAAAGAACAAATTGCAGAACCATTTATACACTGTAATCGCATTCTGAAGGAAAAAAAAGAGGTGACTCCTCCGTAGACATGCACACTGTAAACATGCAGAGTACATATCTAGAAGACTACGGAGAAAACTGTTCTCAGAAGTTATTTCTGAGAGATAGAGGGAAGGCTATTATTTTTTTCACTTTATATTTTCGGCACTGTTGGATTTTTACCCTGAGCATATATCACTTTCATAAAAATTGTTTTAGTTTTTGCTTTTTGTTCTGCAGGAATTGGGGTGGAGCTGTCGTGGTGGAGATCCAATGAGAAGTACTTCAGGGCAAGGGGGTATTGATGGGAACTGACCACTGCCTGGAAGTGGGGAATAAAGAGAAAGGGTAGAGAAAGTTCTGTGGTTCTGAATGGGGGCTGCTGTGGCACCAACAGGAGGAAGAACCTGCACAGTGCAGCCCAGGGAAGGCTCATTTGAGGTGACTGACTTCTATAATGCCATTGACACTGGCCTGGGAGCAAGGAGCCCAAGTCCGGGAAACTCTGCCTTTTGGAGGACAAGGGCAAAGAGAGGAAGAAGGTCGACCTTTAGGACCCTACGGATTCCTTGGCTTTTTGGACCATCCTTTGGGTACAGACCGTTCTGGCTGCAGCAGGGAAACAAACAGAGCAAGGAGGGGCGAAAGCCAAACCCCAGGCCAGAGAAGGTCTGCCTTCCACCCGGTGGTGGTGCGCCTGGGTCCCTGCCCCCGCTGTGGGCAGCCGCCCTCTGCCTGCTTGCTCTTATAGGCTGCCTGCTGGCAGGCTAGGCTAACATCCAGAAAGCCCTGGGGTGAAAGGTCAGGACCTCTGGCCCCTTCCAGAGGCAAAGGCCCCCTCCCCAGAACTGGAGCAGAGAAAGCCAGAACAATGCTGTTCATGGAGAGATGGGGGGAGAAGAGGGCAAGAGTTTTTTTGGCTCTGATAAGCCAGTAAAAGCCTGGAGAAGGTCAGAGACAGAGGAATGTTCTGTGATTTCTAAGACAGCAGCTCATTTATCTCATAAATACTTGCTCTGAGTGTCTGAGTCTGAGTGGTAATACCGTCCCTTGCAGAGCGGGATAAGTACCCTCCTCCAAGAAACTAGAAACTGTGCTTGGACAGTCTTCAGGGTCTCTCTCCTCATGGACTTCTCTGATCTGGAAAAGCCCTTTATGGAAGGAAAAGGGAAACATTTTTCCATGTGTTTTGCGGCCCAGAGGTACTTTCACAGGTTTCTATTTAATCCAACAGCAACATTCTAAAGGAGGCATTCTTCTACTAGGGTGGAAACTGAGGCTGGGAGGGCTGGTGTCTTGCCCATCCATGACCACATGATCAGGAAGTGTTGAAACTGGGATTTGAACCTGGGTGTGTCTATGTTTCACTTATAATTTGGTTGCTTGGAGCTCAGAACACATTTTCCCATCGAAATAATGCTGTAAGTGGTGGTGTGGTTGCCATAATGGCCTAGCTTACCCAGGGTATAGCTGGAATTAATTCTATGTTTCCATGCGGTCGTGGATGAATCAGGCTTCTTCGGGCTAGCTTGGAAACCCACAGGAGAGGGAAAACGCATTTGAGGGTGTGCCTAGAAGGGAACTCTTACCCTTACTGTAGCTGCCTGGCTCACAGCCAACAGGGAATATGGTGTCCGTGGGAGCACTTGTCCATTTCCAGAGCTCTGCCAGCAAGCCCTGGAGAGATCTAGTTGCTGCCCGGAGTGGGGCAGGGCATCTGGCAGACTTGTGTTTAGGAGACAGGGAGTGCTATGTGAGAAGGTGCTTCGTTTTCAGACTGAAGGGCTTAATAGTCCCTCTTTCTTCCCTACACTTCCTCTCATCTCTGCATAGAGTCCTCTTACATTTCTCTCTTGGATGGAAATGTTAGGGTTCATTTTCACCCCTTAACCTATGTCTGTCTTGTAAGGTGGGTTAAGAGAGAGACAGACCACAGCAGCTGCTGAGAGAAGCTAGAATCAAAGCTTTTATAGTGACTTCAGGGTGGGCCTTCTCTCACCTGTTGATTAGCTGTTCACTCATTCATTCAACAAATGTTTGTGATGGGGGTGCCAGGAACTGTGCTTCCTCCTTTCATGGCATTTCTGTCACTACAAGAACCCTGGGAAAGTCTGACTGTGGGTCTCAGACCAGAATCTTAGCACTGAAAGGAATCTTCTTACAGACTCATTTATCAACATCTGAGTATCAGGCATTGTGCTAAATCCTGAGACTCTATCAGGCATGAAAATTGAGGTCCGGGGTGAGGTGGAAAAGTTTCTTAGTCTAAGGTCTGAGTGCCTGGACTAGTACCTACCCCCTCCCGCCACACTCATGGTCTTTCTGCCCCATGATGCTTTATGTGTCCCAGTCATCTTTTAGGATCACTCTGGTTTCCTTGGGACTGGGGTCTGGGCTTGGGAGAAGGCTATAGAGATTCCTTTCTCACTGGCAATAACAATGCCTGGGTTCTCCCTGGAATGAAGGTAAGATCTCCCTGTTGGTGGCATTCAGAAATCCTTGGAAGAAGACTCTTAGTTCTTTCAGTGAGCCACATGCTCTCTCAATTCCAGGTCTTCACAGCCTTGTTCCTTCTACCTGGACCACTTTCCCCGCCTGTCTTCATCTGGCTAATTCCTCCTTCCCCTTTGGGGCTCAGCTTAACGATCTCTTCTTCACGGAGATGTTTCTGGTCCCCCCTAGCCTGTGGTCCTCCCAGCACCCTGGATTTCCTCTTGAATAACCGTGGACCCATGGGACTATTCTTATTTAATGTCTTTCCGCTGAACTGTGATCTCTAAGGGGGGCAGACTAAGGCTGCCTTTGGTTTATATGTATATTTATTTTTAGTAATTATGTGCCCATTATCTCAGTCAGTGCTTAGTGCACAGTAGGTGTTCAATGTGCAGTGTTGAGTGACTGCAGCTCAAAGTAAGTCCTTCCAGTGAGTGACTCTCATTTAGGTCATTCAACAACTGTTTATCAAGGACCAGCAGACACAAAGCAAAGGGCATGGTTGGACAGGATGTAACGATGACTTGGAAAAAGAAGCTTACAGCCTAGTAGAGGGATTTATAATCCAGAACCCACTTTAACAATTGCAGAAACCCCTCTTCTAAAGGGTCTGCACCACCTCCTCCCTTCCTGCTCTGAGTTCCAAGACTTCCCACAGACACAGAATAATCCAGGGCCTGGGGTTGGCACTGCACAAATAGTTCAAGGCAGCTCATGCACTGAGCAGGGAAGAACACCAGAGCTGTCCAGGCTCTGGGCAGGGCAGGAGTCAGTCTATGGCTCCCCGGAACAACTCTGTGCCATATGTCTGAATTTTTAGCTATTCTGGAAGATTAACTAAGAAGGCACCTTATTCTCTTACCTGGAGATGAACTTTGCAGGCAAAGGCTCACATTCATTTCAAGGGTTTGAAATGATGCCTTAAATTCAGCTATCCCTAGATAAGAGAGAATGATGCGGCAAAGGTGGCAAAATGTTAAAACTGGTAGTTCTGGGTAATTAAGGGAATGGAGGTATGCTGGCACTCTCTGTATAAATTTTGTATTATTTTTGCAACTGTCCTATAAGATCAAAATTATTTCAGAATAAATTTTTTTTTTTAAATAATCCCTGAGGTGATAGGAGACCTGGCTTCAAACACCTTTAATAAATAGTTATCTTGGTTGTTCCTCCCAATTTCCTGGAACCTGATTTCTGTCATCTGGAAGATGTTTTGAAGTAAGAGACATGAGATGCTATTGGATCACAATGGTGACCACACTGAAGATGCTTTGGGTCTGTGGGATGAATTGGCATCTAGGTGCTCACAGTCTGGTTACTGTAGGGAAGACATAATCAAAATAGTTTCCCCAGGTCCCATTTCATGCAGGGGCAGGCGAGCCAGGCTGAGGACTGGGGAGAGGCAGCACTAGGACCCAGGGGCCAAGTGTGGAGCAGGCTTAGCCAGATAAGTTCACAGCCAGAACACAATGTTCTCAGTGTACCCACAGGAAACTCTAAGCAGAGAACTGCACATGGCCCTCTGTTGGGTGTGTTCTCGTCTCAGCCTTTTATTCTTTTCCCTAACCTCAGTCCCCACTTTCACATCCTGTAACCTGCCTGGCACCCCCACCCCACTCTGCTGGGTTGGTTCTAGGCCCCAGGAGAGCAATCAATGCAGGAAGCCCAAGGCCTCACTGGGCTTCACCATTTTCAAATAAGACCCATTTGCCTCTAACCTTGGTTTCCTGAATCGACACTTTATGATGGAAACTTTTTACAGTGCAGAAGGCAGGCACAGGGACAAAGCTGTGTTTCAAGCTGAGGCGAGGGTCTTGGCCAGGACGCAAGGTAAACAGCTGATGGCTCTGCACCACCTCCTCCCTTCCTCCCTGTAGGCCAGACCCCACCTGGGACTGGGCGAGGGCCCGACTGCTGCAGTGTAAGTCAGAAAGAACTTGGAGCTGCCTGGGGGAACCAGAGCCAACTTTGGAGCAGAACATCCTATGATGTGGTTCCTAGTTTTTATTTCCACGAATGCTATAATATGTTGTCCCACCAAGCTATTTTTATTGAATGAAAAAAAAAACCCCACAGAATTCTGCAAAACCAATACTCCTCTGTTACAGGGAAGGACAAGGTGAACTTTTCACTTCCTTCCGACCAGCCAATCAACTTCTGTGTGGTTTGGGGTCACCCACACTAATGTGCTATATTCAATCTCAATTTTTGCCTCCTTGTTTTTAAAGCCACAAGAGATCCTTTGTTTCTTCTGCAAGTTGCATGAGGCTTTCAAAAGAGCCTCCTTAGAGATCTCAAAACAGATTGCAAAATGGAGACCTACCAGCCTCCTGACCACGTTTAGAGACCAGATGCCAGGCTCTAGGCAAAGGCAGGCATAGAGAGAGTGAAGGAAGCTCACCGCTGAAGCTGCAAGTGAAGGAGAACAACATTTCTGCCAGCTTCATGAAGAGCCTGGTCACTGAAAATAAAACTTGGTGCTTATATTAAGCCCTATTAATAGGGTTGCTTTTGCATCTGCTATTTCAAATGTTGGTTGGCCAGTTAGAGTCCTGCAATAAAGACATGCGTTTGCGTAGGCTGGGTGCCCCTCTGACTTACCCAAGCTCAGGGCTTTCATTCTTGGGGAAGGGGCTTCACAAGGCAGTCATTACTGCTACTCCTGGGTAGCTTGGGGCCCCACAAGACTTGGGTTCTGGTGTTAGTGTTGTCAACTTGCATGGGTTCCCACAGGAGAGTTCAGTATCCTCATTTATAAAAGGAGAAGGAATACTAGATGTCCCTAAGGGACATTAGCTCTGAGGATCTAGGATTCTTTCCTGCGACGCCTGCGCTGCCTTGCTGACTTTCTCCTATGGCATCATGTATGGGAAGTGCTTAGCACAATACCCACTCCAAATCTAGAAACTCTTCTCTATATATTAACCACCGTGACCATTTCTAGGGTTCCCACTGCCTGATATTACTTGCATCAGCCTAAGACCCTCTGTGCCACAACAAGCCCAGAGGCTCCAGATCATCAGTCCCACAGAGCTGGCATTATTGAAGCCTTTCCCTTCCCTCTTGGCAAGGCAGTTTTTAAATCTAAGGGTATTAAACCATGCCTTCCAGGAGCCTGACTCTTTTCAATGGAAAACTCATTTTGGCCACAGAACCAGCAGGGCTAGGAAAAGAGACTACAAAAGGTCAGAATGGAGATTATTTCTCTGTCCTTGGGCAAGAAGGAAATTCCTTCCAGCAGGAGGAGATGATCCTCAGGATCATGTAGAGCTTCAGAATTTGGGCTAATCTCTGTTTTCCTATTTGCCTAATGAGGACACTACTTGGCTGGTTTGCTATTGGATAAGGCTTAACTATATATAGGTAGTGTCAGGGACTTGTGCCGTCAGAAAGCAAGGCACTGCCTTCCTCCTTAATCCCGCATTCCCCTCTTCCAGCTTCTCTTCTGGTTCTCAGAATGAGTACTCTTCGATGTTGTAAATGCTGTGGTATGACATCTTGCTTTTTTCCTGGCTCTTGCGTCTATAAGCCTCTGGCGGCCACAGCACCTTGTCCTACAACTGCAATCTTGGGCTAGTTGGGAGAGTCTGATTTCCTTTTCATTATCAGGAAGCACTCTTTACCCTTGAGAGTTGAAGTGGGATCCCCAAAGGAGCCTTGAGTCTTCGACATTGGTCCAGGATGGCAAAATCCTAGGTTGTCCTTCAGGTAGTACATGTCTGTTTAAGAGCTAAATTGCTATGTCTTTGTAGAACAGTCCAGATTTACTATATTTTGGAGACTGCTGAAAATTAAATGGGTAGATTCTGAGTTCCAACAGCCACCAAACATTACCTTTGGGTTTACTAAACAAATGAAATGCCTGCTTGTGTGGTTTACTTTCAAATATATGCTTGGAGATTTCTGAGAAAGAGTGGGAGACAGGGTGTGGGAATTCACTTCAGACTTTCATGGCCAGGAAAGGAAGGAGCAAAATCTCTCCACTATGTCCATGTACTTTATATTTGATCATTTCAGGCTGCCTCTTATCCTTGTTTCTGGCTTAGAGCCCAGAAGGGAGGCTCCTTCAATAATTCTCTCTGAGCCAAGGATATACGCCTTTCCCTAAAAACACATAAATAAATAAATAAATAAATAAAAAGCCAATAATGCTTTGTTTCCAGTCAGAGCAGAAATACTGTTCACCACCTAGTGGCCTGCAAAGATCATCTTTGATGCATTGTACCAGCCTACGAGTCTAAATCTTCCAGGCCCCAAGGAGCCTGCTTTCTAAGTGATATATGGTGGAAGTCAGGATTCTTGGCCTCTTTTTCAGGAGTCCCTAGCTGTTGGAGAGAAATGCTCTTTTGATGGAAACTAGAGCATGGTGAGCAAGGTTCAGCACAATCTGTTTCTTGCCTCCTTCTCCTGAGAGCTTACCACGCCCCTGTTTACACCCTCTGCTCTGGCCACACCAAATGACTTGGAGTTCCACACATGTATGGGGTGACTTCAGGGTGTCCTGCCATTGCATATGCTGTTCCCTGTGCTTGGGATGCTTTCTTGGCCTCCTACCCCTCCCTTGCTTAGCAAACTCTGATGCATCAGACCTGCTCAAGTACAGGTTTAGCTTCTCCAGGAAATTTTCCTTGTTGTCCACTCATTCTCACTCCCAAGTCTTCTAGGCTCCCACAACACCCTGTATAGACCAGGGTCATGAACCTATACCACGGTATATATTCCATATGTCTGTTGACTTATCTGCTCTTCCCTTGGTCCAAGGGGTTTCCAAACTTGGCCATAGAAGAGTTACATGTGATTCCTCATTCTGGACCTACTAGATCCTAAAGTGAGGCTAAGGCACCTCTATTTTTATGAAGCGTGATTCTGAGGCCCTGCCAAATCTGGGAACTGTCACTTTCTCTTTTTATTATTCTGTTTCCCTCTATATTGCCAGAACCACAGAAGACCCTCAGTAAATCTATGACTTCTAGTTTCTCTCAGGCAATCTCTTCTTGTTTTCACTTCCTTCTTTCTTTAACCTAGACCAATACATTTACTTACTCCCCTGCCCTTACTATGCAAAACGTTAACTAGCTATTCATTTTTTCCATTCCTACTGCCAACCTGTTGGGAGCTGCTGCTGCACCTCCCCAAAGACTGGTGCCCTTACAGATTTATGGACTCTAACTGCAACAAGACTCAAAAGATGCTTGGCAACCCAGATCTTGGTCTACACTCTCCCATTCCCCTCTGTGATGATTCCTGACCCTACTTTTACCACTTCTTCTTGCTGCTCCTCACAGGCAACCTGCCCCATCCTTCACAGAGAAACAGAAGCCATCAGATGGGAACTCTATCAGCTTCCTATCCCCACATCAGCACTGTCCTTTCCTCCCTCCCTCCCTTCTAAGACAAAGCATTCCAATTGGGCTATGGATCCCATTTCACCCACTTCCTTAGAGATTTTAAGCCCATAAATGACCCCTTTCTCTTTCAACTCTCTTTTCTGACACTTTTCCATCAACATTTAAACTTGTTTGAGTCTTACCATCTTAAAAATAAAAGCGCAACCTCTTAACTATGTGTCCTCTTTCAGCTGTCACCCTCTGTGTCCTTCATTTTTCCTTCCTCTTTCTACTGAGCTTCCTTAAAGTGTTACCTGTATTAGCTCCATTGTTTTCACCTTTCTCTCCCACCCACAGGAGTTTGGCTTCTGCCTCCACTACACCATTGAGACTGCTGCTCTTAAGACAAAGTTGCTAACAATTTACTTGGTAAAGCCCAAAGTTCTCATTTTTTCTTAATTGCTTGTCCACCCTAGATACTGTAGCCTTCTTCACAAAATGTCCTCTGCTTTTGGTTCCCATGACGCTGCCCTCCTAGTTCTCCTGTTGTCTCTCTGGTGACTTCCTGCCGGTAGCTTTCCTAGGGTTCTCTTCCTCTGCCTGTACCCAGCATTTTAGGCTTCCTCAGATATCCCTCCCTGGTCTGAGTCTGTTCTTACTCTATGGGCTTTTTCCCTGGGCAATTCTATCCATACTCCACCCTTGGTTTAACACACATCTTGAGGCTGGTGAGTCCCAGATCTCAGCCCAGCCCAGCTCAGTCTCCTGATTGGGTTCTGGCCTCACAGAGCCATTGGCCTCCTGGATTCTTCCACTGAAAGGTCTCGCTATGCCTCACGTGCAGCATATCTTCATCTGAGCCTTCTTTCTGGAAACTGCTTCTCTCTCTGTTCCCTTATCTCAGTGAATGGTACCAGCAGTCCCTCAGCTCCTGACACAAAAAAACATGGGTGCCCTCCCTAAGTTCTCTGCCTGCCAGCCACCGAGTCCCATATATGATACTTCTTGAGTAATTCTCAGATCAAAACCATCCTCTTCTCTTTGCCTTTTTAAAAAAAATTTTTTTTTATTAATCAAAAAAAGAAAAGAAATTAACACAACATTTAGAAATCATTCCATTCTACACATGCACTCAGTAATTCTTAGTATCATCACATAGATGTATGATCATCATTTCTTAGTACATTTGCATCGATTTAGGAAAAGAACTAGCAAAACAGCAGAAAAAGATATAGAATGTTAATATAGAGAAGAGAATTAAAATAATAATACTAATAAAAAATCTATATATATATAAAACAGGAAAAAGAAAAAAACAAAAACAAAAGATACAAACAAACAAACAAACAAAAAACTATATTTCAGGTGCAGCTTCATTCAGCGTTCCAACATAGTTACATTACACTTAGGTATTATTGTGCTGTCCATTTTTGAGTTTTTGTATCTAGTCCTGTTGCACAGTCTGTATCCCTTCAGCTCCAATTACCCATTATCTTACCCTGTTTCTAACTCCTGCTGGTCTCTGTTACCAGTGATATATTCCAAGCTGATTCTCGAATGTCGGTTCACATCAGTGGGACCATACAGCATTTGTCCTTTAGGTTTTGGCTAGACTCACTCAGCATAATGTTCTCTAGGTCCATCCATGTTATTACATGCTTCATAAGTTTAGTCTGTCTTAAAGCTGCATAATATTCCATCGTAGGTATACGCCACAGTTTGTTTAGCCACTCGTCTGATGGACATTTTGGCTGTTTCCATCTCTTTGCAATTGTAGATAATGCTGCTATAAACACTGGTGTGCAAATGTCCGTCTGCGTCTTTGCCCTCTCTTTGCCTTTTAAATCGAGGCTGTAGTTATCTCTCACTTAGATTACTACAACAGCTTCCTAAAGGATGTGCTTCTTAATGCCATCAGTTCCCACTTTTTCCTCCCACTGAATTTTCTGAAATGAAACCAGATCTTGTCATTTCCCTACTTCAAACCCTTTAATGGTTCCCCACTGTCCTCTGGTTGAAGTTCAAATTCCTTAGCATGAAACACAAGCCCATCATGACCTGGCCCCAGTCTCTGTCCTGTCTCATCTGTTGTGCTTATACTCTATGAACCAACCATAACAAACCACCTGCAACCTCAAAACCATTATGCCCTTTCTCACTCTTGGGTCTCTGCATGTTTTATTCCCTCTCCCTTGATTCCCACCCTGCTTACTTGTTTTTCAGGTCTCAGCCTAGACTTCATTTTTCTAGGTACCCTTCTCTGACCCGTTGCCCAGCTGGATTAGTTGTCTCTGCTATGGAATTTTATAGCCCTCGTGTTTTCCCCTATCAGGGCAGTTTTTACACCACGTTAAAATTACCTTTTTAATCTCTTCTTATATATTATGAAATTCTTGAGGTTGTTGACTGTTCTGTTTCACATCATATCCCCAGTTTCTAGTAGATGCATGTACATAACAAGTGCTTAATAAATGTCTGCCGAATGACTAAAAGACAATTGGAAAGGAACTTCCCCGCTATTTTTGGTGGTAATAAACTGATACTGTTTCATTATCTGCTCTAAAGGGCCTGATGCTCCAGCCCTGTTCTTCTTACTTGGTGCCATCTCCATCCCAAACTCAGCTCTGGGAGTTTGTCTTTCCTGTCAAAACAGGAAAAGATCTGATATTACTTACACTCTGTCTGCAGTCCAAAATTTAACTCTCCCAAGTATTTGTTGTTTAAGCCTTTTATCGCTAACTGTGGAACAAAAGACTTTATTTTGGTTGGAACTTGAGGTAATTACAAGGAGAGCTGGCAAGATAATTTATGTAGGGAGGAGATTGGCCTTTTCCTCCTCCAAGTTTAGTTAGTACCTCTTAGGTTTACCTAAAAGTATACCAGCTCTTGGGCAGTTTCCTACTCTTCCTTTTGGCTGATGGGCCTTTCTTGGTCTTCCCACCTCCTTTGCTTTACCTATGACAGCCTGAAGGTCCAGAAGTTTTCTACTGCTACAGAAGCGTTCTACTGATACTTAAGTATCCAAAGCGCCACTTGGGAGTAGGGATTTAAGGGCTCCCGACCTTGTGGGGTAAGTGAAGTTATAGGTTGCAGGTAACGAGCAAACAGATAAGAGATTGTAGAGCAACCTGATATGGAGTTCCAGACTACTGTCTTTTAAGGTGAGTGTTGAGATAGGATGGCAATGATAAGTAATACATTTCAGTGTATCAGTATACACTTTATGCTGATAATACACTTTAATGCTGATGCTGGATAGATTAAATGTGCAGTCAAAAGATACAATTTTTGTTTGAATATGTAAAAGTAAAAAAAAAAAAAAATCCAACTGTTGTGGATTGACTTGTGTCCCCCCAAAAGGTATGTTCAAGTAGTAACTCTCAGTCTCACAAATGTGATCCCATGGATCTTGGAAGTTATTAGTTAAGATAAGGCCAAATTAAATTAGGATAGGTCCTTCTTACAAGGAGAAATTACAAAATTTGGAATTTGGATACCGAGAGAGAAGACAGCCTTGTGGCAGAGGCAGAGACTGAGTTATACCACAAGGCAAAGAACACCAGTGAGCCATGGCCAGAATCCTCGACTTCAGAGGAAGCATGGTCTTGCTGACTGACACCTTGATTTGGAGGCCGTGACTGAATAAATTTCTGTTGTTTGAAACCACACAGCATGCAGTACTTTGTTATGGCAGCCCTAGCAAACTTAGATAGCAGCTATTTAAGTTTACTATTTATGTCTCATTATCCTGAGATAACACAATTATATGGAATTAAGTATCATATTGACATGAGTAATTCTTTATTAACAGCAAACTCTGCCTTCAGATTTTATAGTAGATGATGTACTAGAAGTCACAGAGATAGAAACAGATTTGAAAGATCCAGCCCCCTTTGCTTATTAACTATAATCTTGGTTAATATCCTACCTTCTTTGTGTCTCAGTTTCTGCAACTAAAACATAATACTTGCCTCATCTATCTCACAGGATTGTTGTGAAGGTCAAGAGAGACAAACATACGTGAAAATGCTGAAGCATTTTATGCTCAGAAGCACCGTTACCATCCTCCTTTATAGGATGGCCATTCTGCCCTTACACTCTTCCTTGCTCACTAAGAATAGCTTTCTCAAAGCGTCTAACCACATTTTCCCTGAACAGACTCATAAAAGGACATGTAGTAGGGTGCACGGGGGGTTCGGTGGTAGAATGCTCGCCTTCCATGTGGGACCCAGGTTTGATTCCCGGACCATGCACCATTCCCCTGCCCCCCGCCCCAGGGCACGTAGAAACTAACATATAGAAAATTCCTACTAGTTCCTAAACGAAGAGGCTGTTTCTTCATTGTGCCTGAGACCCTAAATCGTTACACACTGAGGAAGAGAGGGTAATGACAAGGCTCATTTTCTCTAGATAATTCATTTTATCATTTAAAAAAAGTTCTAGGATTTTTCTTTGTTGACGGCACAGGGGTAGGTTCAGTGGGATACAACGGGGTGTCTGGCAGACTTCAAATCCAGATCTGGCCATTAACTTAGTTCTGCAGCCTTGGCATAGCTCTGAGCTTTTGTTTCATTTTCTGTGTTGGGGGATTTAAATATCTTGCACTGTTATTGAAAGGACTATAATCAATGCTTGTGAGTGATTGGCACATAGTAAGCACAGGGGTGATGACAGATAAGCATAGTATAGATGACTATACTTAAGTAGAGTTAACAGGTGTAGGGATGAGATATAAAGGCCTATAAGAAAGGGGTAGGGATGGGTGCTGTCTTCAAAAAATGGTGCAGGTCTTGTTACTGCTGGCAGGGCTGAAGTAGCAGCTGAATGATCACTGGGAAAGGTGGTTCAGAAAGGGTTTTAATTCATCCCAGAGATCTCTTCAGTTTCTAAGGACATATAAAAATAAATGTCCAACTTAAAGAGAAAAAGTTCTACAATAAGTTCAAATACCAAAGAGTAAAGATGGTATAATACAGTAGCCTAGGCTGTGCAATTATGCAAATTAGACAAGTAAAAGAAAGGTAGTGATTGCCTTTAAACTGTCACTGAAAATCTGATGTAAAGGTTTATTGCAGTCTAGATATTTAAAATTTATCCCTTGTTAATCATTGAGATGGCTGATGCTAAAAAGTACATTAGCAATCTGCTTTCAAATATGGAACTTGTTTTGGCTGATAAGTATTAACATGGAAACAAGAGTTTGTAGCCTAGTACTACTTATGCTTTGATCTGCTTTAGAGACAGGAATAGTGGGTTAAAGTGGAGAATTCTTGATATTCTCACAGGGAATGGGGGCAGCCAAAGCAATAGGCCGAGCCTCCAATCTTGGGGTTTGTTCATATGAAACCTAATCCTGCAAAGGATAGGCTAAGCCTACTTTAAACGAGGCCTAAGAGTCACCCCCAAGAGACCCTCTTCTGTTGCTCAGATGTGGCCTCTCTCGCAGCCAACACAACAAGCAAACTCACTGCCCTCCCCCTCTCTACGTGGGACATGACTCCCAGGGGTGTGGACCTTCCTGGCAATGTGGGACAGAAATCCTAGAATGAGCTGGGATTCAGCATCAAGGGATTGAGAAAATCTTCTCTACCAAAAGGGAGAAGAGCAAAATTGGACAAAATAAAGTGTCAATGGCTGAGAGATTCCAAACAGAGTCGAGAGGTTATCCTGGAGGTTATTCTTACACATTAAATAGATACCACCTGTTTAGTCAAGGTATCATGGAGAGGCTGGAGGGAACTGCCTGAAAATGTGGAGCTGTGCTCCAGTGGTTATATTTCTTGAAGATAATTGTATGATGATATGGCTGTTGCAGTGTGACTGTGTGGTTATGAGAGTCTTGTGTCTGATGCTCCTTTTGTCTACCTTATCGATGGGTAAGTAAAACATATGGATTAAAAATAAATAAATATTAGGGGAAAATGTTAAAATAAATTTAGTACATCGAAATGCTGGTGATTGGTGAATGGGAGGGGTAAGGAGAAAAAAAAAAGAATAGTGGGTTAAATTTTAAGCGACTGTGCTCTATTCCAAGTTCCAAGATTTCCCTCTGCCTGAGCTATGTGACCATGAGCAGGGCTTAAACTTCACTGTGCTCTGCTCCTTACAACTGGATGAGGTCACCTCATTCTGTCAGGTAGTGTGTGCCAAACATTTTGAACTCCTGAGATTAAGGCCAATTGCTATTGGGATTATATTTATTTATAATTAAGCAACTCTAAGCAGGTCAGGTACAAGTTATTAATGAGGAGAAAGACAAAATGCTGTCCAAGGCAGAATTTGCATACAATCTCAATAGATGATTCTCCTAATTGAGAAAAAATAGAGGTCCCCTGAGGGAGGAAAAAATACACCTGCTTAGTCTTCCAGGTTTTTCTCTATACTGGTATAAAGATCTACTCAGATACTGATGAGAAATTCAGATATTCCTATAAAGATGAATCTTTGAGGTAAAAGAAATATACCATTTGGTTAGGAGAAATGTTTTTTAGATTCCTTTTTTGTAAAAAAGCAATTTGACCTCTTCCCCATCCCAAATCCCTGAGACTTGGAAAGGATAAAAAAACCATTTTGGAGCTCTTTCAAAGGAGTTATTTGCTACAGAACTGCTTGAGTCCATTGATGACATGAACTCAGGATTTCTGTGTTTAAAAGGGTTTTACTTGCAGCTTTATTTTACAGTACTTCAACCTTCAAAAAGCAATTAATTGTGCCAGCACTTAACATGTCTAGCAGAGGTTAGAAAAAGTCAGAATCTGTAGAACTAGACTTTTGAAAATAGACAAAAATGAATATTAAAAATTCCTCATTTGGACAGATCCTCAGTTGAGATCACATTCATCTAGTTTTAGATCAGAAATGTATTTTATAACTATAGACCTTGTAGTTATAAAAATACCTTGGACTTGACTGGTAAGGATTTCCAAGCACTGAATGAATGACAGGATAGAAGCCATTCTGTTGGTCAATTCTGGCATGTGTCCCAACTGGCTTGTATAGTTTTATAAATATCACTCAAACCCAAAACTTCTGGTTCTCTGTTACTGATTGTCTTAATCTGGTTCCCAATAGTTTCAAAAAAAAAAACAAACAAAATTTTCCCTGCAAGAGCACATATTTAAGTATTTGTTGCTTGTGGACAGATACAGAGAAGCCAAATATGGAAGTGAATAAACAATTCAGCCATGTAGCTGTGACTCTCGGGATGGCTATGGAGGCTGTCAGAAAAGTCCCTCACTGGCGCTCACTTGCTGGGCTCTAGAGGTGGTGATCCAAGGCAACATCACCCCGAAGAGGGTGTGAACCCCAGCAGCTGCTCGATGGGTTTAAATCGCCACTCATCCGCCTCCAGCTCTTCTACCAAACCAGCTAGTTTTTCCATCCGAGCAACTTGCTGATCTGTAAAGAGTCAAGGAGGTAATAAATAATACAACGATGTATTTCCCACGAGACCGTCACCAACCACCAACATGATCACTGGTTTCAAAGTTAATTTCTAGATGGATTATTCCTCAGTATTCTAGTAATGGTGTCTAATTCTATGTTGGTCAGAAGACTTAATCTTTTAAAAGGAAAAAAAGAACATTCCCAATCACTCCCTTTTCAACTTCTCTGCTTTTTATTATGCAGATGAATGAAACCTTCCATGTCAAAATAAACATCTACTTGGTATTCTGAATATTTTCAAGTATAATACATACTTTTTTTCTCCCGCAGGTATTGTAAGAATCAGAACCCCATTTCTTTTTTTCACTCACATTATGTAGCCTCTGTCAACAGGTTTCATTAGAAGGCAACTTCTATGCTCACTTTCTTTTTTTAACTTTTTATTTTAATAACATACGTAATTCAATCTGTGCTGTGCTGTACTCTTAAAAAGTAAAAACGACAAAAAAAGAAGTATCATCCTCCATACCATAGTGATTCGTGTACTAAGATCCTAGGCTTAGAGGCAACTGAAGCTTACTTCCCCCTACGTAACAATGCTTTCAATAGAGAAATGGTCTGGTTAAGGAGTACAAGGCCTGACGGAACAGAAAAGGCAAGACCAGGATTACAATGTCCAGAGAGTCTGTAAAGTATTATACAAATATCTTAAGATGAAGATGATGATGGTAACTTGGAGAGGACACTGGTAAAAGGAAGTTTCAGAAAGCAGAGAAAAAAATAACACATGAGGAATAGGATACATTAACTGTCCTAGAAAACTAGCCCTTTTGACTTCATCTGTAAGCCTCAATGTGGACATTATGCCTGGATTAAGACCTTAGAATGTTCATGTCTGCAGGTAATTTAAGAAGTCCACTTAAAGAACCTTGCTGAGTTTTGGCAGTTTTTGTCACAAGAACACACCAACCTTGCTGAATTTCCCTCTCCCAGTACATTTATTCTCATAGTCAAACACACAACACTCATGTGCTTACCATGTTTCACTTGTTTTAGTGTAGATGCTACTTGATAGCTGAAAACAGATTCACAGAGAAATCTCTCAGAGCCATCTACAAACAAAAGAGGAAAAGATTTTAATCTGCTCTAAGGGCTCTAAATTTTAATCTAAACTAAGTAAACGGGTCCATTCCTTTCCCTACTTTTACATTCAGGATCTACTTTTTAGCATTTACAAAGAAGGCTTCTGTTTCATTTAAAACGAACACTGCTTTGTTATAAAAGCTACTTCTATACCTAGAATATTAAAATAGTTCCTCTACTTGTTTAAGAGTTTTAAAATAGTCCTTAAAAAAACAAAAACAAGAAACCTCAGTCTGATGTCCTCGTCAACATTACCCTTAAAACCTGAGTTTCTTACTGTTCTCCTACTCTGTATATCAGGCAAACACTGACAGCTGACACATTTGGCCATGTGGCTCCTGTGTTATCAAAATACAAAGGTACACCAAAACTCTAAGTCCTTTTCATTCTAAAGGATAAAGTTGAGGAGAAAATAGCTATTGTTGATTTTTAATATCAAATTACATCATCATGACCATCACAAAACACTGTTGGGAAATTTCATTCTGTAACGCAAGTAGTAACCTTGATTTTCCAACTGAACCAAAACACTGCAATTTGCACGGTGATAAGAGTATGGTGCAATTTCAGAATCTTGCATTGCACTAGTGCCAAGAACTGCCAACAAGGAGGTGGGTGATTTGGTCATCATAGCACTTGGAAGACAATTGTGAAACACAAGCTAGTTCCTGTTATTCCTGGTCAAGCAAAGTCTGATACAGCAAAACATACCCCAAAAGACATAAAGCTCATGTAGGAAAACGTGATTTTTAAAAGGGTAGTAGAAACCATTTGGAGCAAGTATCTTATTGCAAAATCTTAACACAGATGGAGGAAGAGGATACAGCTGTCCTTTTTAGGTGGTAGTTCATTCCAACACCATTGTGTGTCAAGCATTCATCCATCAATCATGTGTTGGTTTCTAGGTTAGATATTAAGTGACAAACAGATAAGATTAATTAATACATTTTGGCCTCATGCTGAGTTTCACACAAGGCAGACCTTATTTCAGGAGTCACAGTAACCAATGTGAAAAACTACAAATATTGTCTCCAAGTGGCTTGACTACACAACCAAGAGGACTTCCTTCCAATATTATTTTCAGAATTATAGGGAAAAAAAGAGAGAGCAAGTATAAGAAAATACAATTATTGGGATGTACCTTTTAGGGAGAAGTTTATATTCTATAAGTTTAACCACTTTTCTACATATTGTACAATATATCAGATATGATCCTATTCCCTCTATTCATCCCCATTTCTCTGGCTGAATGTAAATCATTTGTAAGCATATCATCAAAACTGAGCAGTAATTTAATTTTCAATTAACAGAATTTATAATGACTGACCAGTTTAAAGATTAAGGCAACCTAAAGACTTCACTGAGTTTTTTAAAATACGTACTATGGGCAGCAAACAAATATAAATCTCACTATAGAAGAATTGTAAATAATTGACACCAATGTGGAATTTATTATAGAGTGCTTCTGTATAAATGAAAAGCCAGCATTACCTTATTCATATCCTTGTGTTTAATGAATTATATTCACTCAAGTTTTATTTTACAAAGAGCAAAGCAGAAAGAGCTTATCTCCCAGGTGGCTTGATCCTGAACTTGAGGATCTGACATAAGGCACTAGGTATTATGAGATAGAAGGAACAGGCCAAGATGGATATGGAAGCTCTCGGAAGTGCTACCTCCCCCGTACACTTAATCACAGGTGCTATTAGGATAAACGCTATGACTGAATTTCAAAGCAAAAGAATGTAAGCTAGTCTCTCAGCGGCACCTGTGTATCACTCTATGCCTCTACATACCTACTGAACACAATTTTGCTGATTTGTAATACTGTATTAACCATGATGTCCATTGCTTCTTAGCCACATCTTATTAGATGTGATATCTGTACCAATCAAAAGTCTGGAGTCAGCCTGGGGCAATCTGTCTTCCACTTAGAAATTGTAATCAAGCTCTTTGTAATATACCAAGTAGTAATGCATCAACTTTCCTCTTAAGGGACATGTAAAGGTTATAAATAATGAAAAGTTCAATAAATTGCCCAAATCTAACACCATTGCCAACTTCAATAAAAAGGATGCTAACAAATTCATTTAAGAGAATATTACCTCACAGCAGGAAATAAAATAATGCCAGATAATTTATTCTTCAGTGGCTCCCAATGTCACTAAGATACAGCCATTTCTGGGCTGAAAGTCAGTCTCTAATTTGCTCACTAATAACTGAGTGAGGACAATTTTAGCCAAGGGCAGGAAAATGCTGGGAACTGCTGTATATTGCTTATGTGAGGTGTCTACTATCAACGAGCAGACACTTGCACTGAAAAGTTAACACACAAGGTTAGCTACAGGTTATTTGTGTTTATTATCCTGAACTTTGGAGGATCCAAGATCAAGTTAAACCTGTTAAGATTATAAACAGCATCTTCAACCTTGATTCCTGATGATTTCTGTTCCTTACTCTGAACAGGCAACCCATCCTTCTCTATTTTCATATTTTATTAAAGTAAATGGCCAGGTAAATGTGTGTTAAATTATTTATGTAATAATATTACCCATAAACATGGTAGAAAATACTTCCAAATATAGAAGCCTTATTTATTCATAATCTTTTCAACCTAACAGTCTTGATTGGACCAAGATTTTTCAGGGGTTACCATCTTTACAGTATTTTTCATAGTCTTTCTTCAAGTATTAGCAGCTTTACGACGTGGGCGAACCTAAGAAAGTGAACAATCAAAACTGCATTGTGAATTTAAACTTGATATAACCTCATCCTACAATAGTGACCAAATATATTTCTTCATGAAACACACAGGGATGGAATAAAAATGGATAGATCTAAAACTCATTAGAACATTAACATTCAGACTAATCTCAGAAGGCTTTCTTCATCTCCTAGTAATCTGGTATATTCTGACAAAAAACGCTGACAATTTCAAGACAATGGAGACATCTTCCATATTAAATTCATCCTGTAGTCAGAACTTAAACGACTTCAATCTTAGAGCCCCACCATTAAATACTAATTTCTCCTCTGCTGCTATAAAACTCATTAAACAATTAAAGTGCCTCCAACTTTAACTTGATTTGTGGGAAATTGCCTTAATACTAGGTCTCTGATGCATAAAGTCATAATATATTTTTAGTCCCAAATATATTAATCAAGGCCCAAATCATTTACTATCTCCAGATTCAGTGATCCTAACTCAAGTCTTTAGTTTACACAATTGAAGAAAAAAAAAAGACATACACCCACAGATGTATCACTAACTATACTACCTGGTCATCTACTTCACTACTAATTATGCCCAAATCAAACAACAGAGCCTTAGGGTTCCAGGATTTTTCATGTTTTTCTGTAATAAATGAATTTCTTAATAAACGAATTTTGTTTTCCCTGGCTTAGGTCAAGTATATGTATAAAGCTCACTATAGTTTGTACCTCTCACATACATAAGCAGAAATATTTTCTAGATTAATTTTAAATATACTTACTGAAATATGTAAGATTTAAGGCAAAAAAGACCAATATAATAAAGCATAAAAGTGCTAGCATCAAGTAGATTTTGAATCCTTAATAAGTTCTTTGCCGATGCTTTTCAAAGTATGATGAGAGGACTACATCTATCAGAATCCTCTGGATGTTGGTCAAAAATGAAGATTCCCAGCTGCTTCCTAAACCAATCTAATTCACAAGCTCTAATATGGGCACAGAAATAAACATTTTTAAATGAGTTCCTCAGGTGATTTTTATGCCTCTTATTAAGAATTACTGCTCTAGCTTCTAGAGTGACCCAGGTCCAATGAATACTGAGAAAAAAAAACTAGAAGTGATAAAAACTGCTGCCTCTTAGTCATTAGCTCAGCTGATTTCACCACAGTATACATGAATCTGAGAAAGCCCTGGTACCAATGCTATTTCATGCTTTAAGCCTAGACCCTGATTATGCTTGGCTAGCCAGTCTGCAAATGTGTGCTGAGTAAGGGTGTATGTAAATGGTTTTATGCAAATCCAGCTCCAGTGCTAGCAAACATACAGTACTGTCCTGCAGTGGGCCAGGAAAGACATGTTCAGATATAAAGGTAGCATATTAGTTTTTGTTTCCTTTTAAAACCTCTCTGATGGGGTTGATCTATCTATAGATTAAATTTATTACAAAACAAATCCATCAAATTTACTAACCATAGGGAGGTTGAATGGTGCCAGGACAAAGCACACTGGAGCAGGATATTAAAGAGAATAGCTGGTTCTTGTACTGACGTTTTGCCTTTAACGTGGTCAAATCACTTTACTGTTTTTTGAAACTAAGTATCTCTAGATAACTCCTTGATTTTCAATGTCTTCTTCAGATCCCAAATTCTGATTCTGGAGAAAGGTTCATAAGTGTTTCAAGGGTATTATTTTAAGATATGGAAGATATATGAAAAGTAGAGTGGAAATCAGGGCAAACATCTCTAATCCACTTAATAGCGTCTTTACAATTAATATTCACTGCAGGTCTGAATCCAATTATTCAGCAAAAAGCAGCATGAGATCACCTTCTAACATCTCTCCAGCTCCTTTGGGGTAGGTGAAAAGGGCTTTCCGTGGTGGTGCAAGGTCTGAGACACTGAAACCAGATCCAGTGACAGAACTTCCACTGACCCCACCAGCTGAGGAGGATGATGAAGAGGCAGCCATTTCCTCTCTAGTAGAATCCTCACTTCACTACAGAAAAAGAAAAACAGCAATTGGCAGGTTTATGGATGTAAGATTGACAGTGTTTCATTCTAGCTGCCATAAGGGCCAGAATACAGTTTGGTAAAGAATTAATTCCCCCTTTTTTCTATCTTTTCTTCTATTAAAGTCTGTCATTGATGCTCTGGGGCTAAAATGTCACCCTCAGCTTTTTAGGTGGGAATGTATTTAAGAATAGTTTATCTACTTAAAACCCTACTTTCTACCATTAGCAAACTGTTTATGCTGTGCTTAAGATAGATCGTGGGTGATTAGTGGGTTATGAAGGAGTGATATGGCAGTGCCAAGGCAGAAATTTGACTGAGAAAATAAATTACGTGAGGATATAACAACCATGCTCCATAGGACAGTTTGTCTTGGGTACATCCTGATCAAGACACACCAAATATTCACTTAAAATTTTCCACATAAAATTCCAGAATAACACTGTGTTCTGTTCCCAAGGAAGAATTGGTTAGGAAATACATATTGGCCCTTTCATTAAAAAATTTTTTTTAACCTTTTCATCCAAATGTAATACCCAAATTCATCACTTGGTGGCGTACCAAAACTGGAACAAAATAGCTCAGGAAATGATATTGGAGATCATGGCCTATTTGGAATAGAGCAGTTATGCATGTTTAATCCTGTCATATATAAAGAAATCAGAAAGTTTGGATATCAATGGAAAAATCTGTACTGAATATATGACACCTTACAAAAGTTCAAAACAAAAACACTCTCTTTGCCACAGATGCTTATACCACACACACAAAAGTGTTTTCTGAACTGAATGGTCTAGTATTGCGCTGTCTAAAGGAATTTTCTGCCATGATGGAAATGTTTTAATGTTCTATTTCTGCACTGTCCAATATGGTAGCCCCTAGCCACATTATCTATTGAGTTAGTGTGACTGAAGAACTGTATTTTAAATGTTATTTAATGTTTATTCATATAAATTTAAATAGCTATACGTGGCTAGTGTTTACTGTATTGGATAACGCCAAGTCTAGTACTTAAAGGGATGACTACTCTGTATTGCACCTTTAAAATGGCTAATGGTTATGTGAATTTAATCTCAATTAAAAGAGAAAAAAATGCTTTAAAAGGATTTAAAAAATGAATTTCCCTCTTAATGGCCAGAATGAAAGAATTTTAGATGAATATTTTTCATTAAGTTTTTTGCTAGTTGCAAAATGTACACATTTGTTACAAAAAGTTAAAATTCCTTTTAGAAAAAATTTTAGAAATGAGGGAATGCTACATAGATATATACAGAATCCAGTTTCCTAGCAATGAAGATGATACGCTATAGTTTTTTTAACATATTACCCTACATATATGTATTTTTGTATCTATGCATATATACACACAGAGGCAGATGTCATATGTATATATGTATATCATAGGGAATTTTCTTTACAATGGATTTGGTTTTTTTTTTTTTTTTGGGTGCATGGGCCAGGAATCAAACCCGCGTCTCCTTTATGGCAGGTGAGAATTCTGCACTGAACTACCAGTGCACCTCAATGCTATGCAATTTTGATATATTCTGTTTCCTTAATTTTGTGATGATGATTTAAAAATGTCAGAGAAACAGAGTGTGGGTTCTGATTTCATTATATACCTATAAGTAATATCAATTAATACTGAAGTAGGATATGGGAACAGTAACGTAACTACTTTAATTAGACTGTCAGCCTACTAAAAATGCAATTTGATTAACGACATTTTCAATCTTGCTATTAGATAAACTTTCCTTTTTCTCCTGAGCTCTAATAACTTTTCAAAATGTATTCATACCCACAAAGGTGATAACTTCCCAAGTTAGATTCCATGTCCAGTCCTTTGCACCATACTGGGTCAAAATACAGCTCAACAAGGTTCTAAATGCTTTTTAAAAAGTACTTAAACTGATCAGGCCCAATCTCCACTGACTTCTGGTGAGATTCAAATTAAGAGTACAGACAATGAGGCCATCTTTTAGAGAGTAGCTCAGAGTATTTTCCATCAGTTCACAGTAGAATCTACTGTGAACTATTTACATATCTCACCTAAGACTTAAAACTCTTTAAACTTTTTCCTGCACCTGGATGAATGTTCTATTCAATTGCAAAACAACAGATAACTTTAAATTTTGAGATCAGTTGCTCAGAGTATCCAAGTCACTGCCAGAGTGAAGCTTCAAAGGCTAGCCAGTATGATATCTAAACTGAATATAATCAAAAGGATTCTTTTTCATCCTATTTTTTTTCAAACTCTCAGAACTACTATCATTCAATACACCAAACAGCCAGGGTTGAAAACTACTGGAGTGCAGAATCAGCACAAAGCTGACGTGAACATAAATAAGCAGTGTCCTCTAAATGGAAAGATATACCTAAGTAATTTCTGGATCTAAAGACATAGGTTAAATTTTGAATGTTAATAGCAAGTGGTAAACAGGAGTTAAAGTGAAACCAACAATTAGCCCTAGATTGTAACTGCTCTAGAAGGGCAGACATTCTGATCACCAGATCCAAACAAAATGCCTGACCTGTAGTAAGCAGGTAGCTGCTAAGTAAATGTTTACTGAAATGTATTAAACATTTCACTGCAACAATTTTCACAGTGGCATTTTTGAAGTAATGTCTGTTGGCACTGATGTACTATGTGAGAGGTCAACAGCCTAGCAAGAGCTCAGACTCTGAAGCCAGTTTCTGCCTGAGTTCAGGTCCTGGTTTTGCTACTTACCTGCTGTGGGACTCTGGGTCAAATCACTTAACCTCTCTGTTCCTCCACTGCCTCATCTGTAAAACGGGTATAATAGTGATTACCTCATAGGGGTATTACAGAGACCATATTCATTAGTTAATTCACAAAAAAGCATTTGGAACAGATACAGGCACTTAATAAACATCAACTATTCAAAATCACTAATGGATATTTACTCAACACAATTACTCATGAGAAAAGTTCTAATTCTCTCCAACTGACATAGAGACAGGCAAGCTCTTAGAGGGTAAGGGCCTGCTCAGGAAGAGGGAATAATACTCTCAACTAATGCACTTGACATTTTCATTTCTTTCCACTGTCTTACGAAGAATATTATGATCTAGGAAATAGGAAGGAGTTGTCTTTCTGTCCTCAAGGCCTAGCCCAGAACCGGGATAAGAGTGTTCCCTAAATGAATAACGAACAAATGATAGAACACAGGGTTAATCAAGGCAGTTCAGCAAAGGTCATGCATGCTATAGAGAAACGTGGTGTTATGAGGGTTGGTCCGTTACCGTTTTCTTTATCTTCACCATTCTGCAGATCTATTTACATGATTCCATCTCCCACCAGGATGCCAGGCCGGCCCCACAGTAGGTGTTCAGTAAAATTTTGATGGATGAATAAATATTGATGATGAACTGCTCTGAGGCTTGGCTAGATCAGGGAAGCTGGGACTATTGCCAATAGAACTACTCATATGAGAGCAATACTTGGGGGGACACAGCAGGGCTGTGCCCACAATTAAGATAATTAAATGTTTATTTTATCTAAGATAAGGATGACCTCGCATTCATTAACTACTTTCCTCTCTAGCAGACCAACATATAACTATTTTCTTAAAAAGAGTATTTTTTTTTTAAGTTTCCTTATCAAAAAGAAATGGACGCTGAAGGAAATTCCTACTCCGGTATAAAAGCAAATTAATACAAGCAATCTTTAAATTTCATCTTCACAAAACCATTCCACTGCATTTACCCTAAGCAGCTGTATTAGAATCCAAATCAAACAGACGCTGCAGTTAAAACCGGTGGGGTGAAGAGATAAAGGTCGGAAACGGGAGGAGTCAAAACGCGAGCGGCTCCTAACCCCCAAGTTACAGCATCCGGCCCCATTCCAAAGACAGGGAGGGGGCGCCACCGGTGCCATCCCAAAGCGCAGGCGCCGTAACCTCGCCCCGCATGCGCACTTAGTCCGACACAGTTTGAGGAAATTCTTTCACACCCGTTGCAGCAGACTCCTGTTTCTCCTCCTACTTTCTCCATTTTCCTAGTCCCTTCAGGTAGGACCCCAGGGACCAACTCCCTTTCCACAAAGCTCCCGAAGGTCCTTACACCTTCCGTTACTTACCTCAGCGGCTTTGGCCTTTTCCTTTAGAGCCCCGCCCCTACGACCATCCGGAACGGCCCGACTCACATCTACGAGGACGGAGGCGTGCTCGTGCCCACGTGGAGGAAGCCCGCGGCGGCGGCGGCGTGCGCGCGCGCGCTAGTACTGTGGTGGGCGTGGCCAGGACGGAAAGGAGCAGGTGCGGAAACGCGCTTCCTGGGGACTTCGCTTTCTCACAAACCTCGGTTTCCCGGGAGTAGCGGAGTTCTCATTTCTCGTCTCGCTTTGGCTTGCTAGTTTTTCTGCTCACTTTTGTGATTCAAGGCGTCACCTTCCCTCTCGATGTTGCAGGGCTTCTGCTTTTCTTTCTCTAAACTACACGTAGCAGAGTGCGGTTAGTTATTCCCTTCCTTCTGAGCGGTCTCGTAGCGGAGAGCCATGTAGAAAAGGTAGATGAGTCTGCTGTTTCTCTTCATCCAGAGGTCATGGTCTGGGGGCCCCATCTTTTTTTTTTTTTAAAAAACTGATCAGTCCATTTCTTTAATGAGCCACCTGTTTTAGTCGACTAGTTTTGTACTATTTTTTATTTTATCTTTCTCTCCTGGATTAATTTTTTTTTAAATTACAGCCATTGCAGTTTTGCAGAAAAATCATGCAGAAAGTACAGAGTTCCCATTTACCTCCCCCACCAAACACAGAGTTTTCTGTTACTATTTTGCGTTACTGTGACACCTTTGTTACAATTAATGAAACAATATTATTATAATTATACATTTAACTATAGTCCATAGTTTACAATAGGCTTCACTCTGTGTTGTAGTTCTACAAGTTTGAATATTTTTATTCTGATAAAATATGTACAACCTAAAATTTCCCTTTTGAGCCACTTTCAAGTGAACAATTCAGTCGTGCTAATTATATTCACAATGTCGTGCTGTATCACCTCCATCCATTATCAGAACTTTTCCACCACTCCAAACAGATATTCCACCAATTGAGTATTAACTCCCAATTCCCTCACCCTACCCTGATCCCTGGTAATCTGTAATCTAATTTTTGACTATTGGTTTGCATATTCTAATTATTTCAAATGATTGAGATACAAAAGAACTGTTTTTTTTTTAGTTGAAACATTAATATACATTTTTAATAAGGTTTGATGGCACATATAGATATTATATTTATTTTCTAAAAAATTGTATTTTTTATAAGTTTTATGATCACTATATAATTTTTTAAAGGCTTCAGTATAAGGCACTTGATTTCATTTGTGACTTTTTTGTTTTCATCACATAGTTGTATATTCATCATCATGATCGTTTCTTAGAACATTCGCATCAATTCAGAAAAAGAAATAAGAAGAAAACAGAAAAAAATTCATACATACCATACCCCTTACCCCTCCCTTTCATTGATCACTAGTATTTCAGTCTACTAAATTTATTTTAACATTTGTTCCCCCTATTATTAATTTATTTTTAATCCCTAGGTTTTACTGTTTTGTTGGTAAGGTAGATAAAAGGAGCATCAGACCCAAGTTTTTCACAATCACACAGTCCCATTGCGAAAGCTATTTCATTATACAATCATCTTCAAGAAACATGGCTACTGGAACACAGCTCTGCGTTTTCAGGCACTTGTCTCCAGCTTCTCCATGACACCTTAACTAAACAGGTGATATCTATTTCATGTGTAAGAACAACCTCCAGGATAACCTCTTGACTTTGTTTGGAATCTCTCAACCATTGACACTTTATTTTGTCTCATTTCGCTCTTCCTCCTTTTGGTCGAGAAGGTTTTCTTATTCTAGGATTTCTGTCCCTTGTTGTCAGGAAGGTTGGGGGTCCCTTCTTAACATTAAAGTCTTACTTTTGTGGAGAAACTTTTTTTCCATCTTTTTTTGAAGAGTTCTTGGGGGAATAGTGCACTAGGGTGTGACGTCACTAAATATTGCTCATTATGCCCTCTCTTCACCCATGTCTACGTTGTATGTTGTCATTTCTCACAACATGAAATCTCTTCTGGGTTCTTTAAGCAGGCAAACTACCAATTAAAGTAACTGACCCTCTGAGGCTTGGACTGAAGCATTAAGTGTATGTAGTAAGAGTTGATCTGTTTTCTTTGGAACTCATAAGTGTTTGGGACTTCAAGACTATCCAAGATAAGTGGTAGGAACTGGTTGAAATGAACCACGGCTAGGCCATAAAGAACTTTTGGTTCCTGAATTATTGATTCGTTAAGTAGTGACTGGAAGCTGGGCCGTTCAGTGGGTGATGTATAGTTTGTTGGACAGCAACCCATGGAGGTTGGATTCCTCCCCTAGCCCATGTGTTTGTTAATAACCACAAGTCCTTTTTAGCTAGGATTTGACAGGCAACTAGATCTGGTTGCTAGATATATATCATCAGCACATCTAAAAGTACTCCAAGGAATATAATACAATTCCAAATTGTCTTAAATTATCAAGCTGGACAGAAAGAGAGACATCTTTTTTTACTTAACAAATGTTTAGATAAGTGCAAAATGTTGTATTTTACTCCTTTTAGATTAAAGTAATAAAGGGACCGCTACTCTATCTTTTGAAGTCTTAGACAGACTGTATATAAAGGACTCAGCATCTTTTTTTTTTTCGGGGGTGGGTGCAACAATAAAATAGTTTACAAATTCCTTTTCTGTCTAGAAATGGAATAGTGTGGTGGAAAGTGCAGCAAAAGACTTAAAGCAGCTTACAGACAAGGGTAATCTAACACAGATGGGACATGATTTGTTCTTAAACGTGTTCTTTGCTTATGATGTAGTGGGAATTGATGCTGTGTTATGTCCTTTCAATTCTACATAATGATTCATGTAATAGAGATAAGGTTTCCTCTTTTTTATTTCTGATCAAAATAAAAGGTAAGGTGATAATATATTTTTCAGGATTTCACTGGAATATTATTTGGAGACAGTGTCATGGAAGTTCTGCGTCCACAGCTTATAAGAATCGGCGGACGGATTTATAGGAAGAATCCCATCCAAGAACAGACCTGTCAGCATGAAGAAGAGGACGAGGACTTCTATCAAGGTCGTCTTAGTTGCTCTTTGTTCAAACTGAAAGTAAAATGTTCTCTGCACAGTAGGAGCAATTTGGTGTTTTGTTTTAATGTCTTTCTGTGTCAGCCCCTAAATTTGAAATGTTTGGCCTCTCATATCTCCCTTCATGGTGATGTCCAAGGGCGCTAATGAGTTTGGGATTGATTGAGGCATTCTTGTTTGCAGTTCATAAGTCAGGTAGTTACGGTTCATCTTTGTACAGATGCTTAAATTTAATGAGGGGTAATTTTTGTTAACTGTTAATATTCTATGACAAAATTAAGTTCTTTTACTGGTAGAGTTGTGAAATAGCATATATAAGTTATTGGAATAGATTCACACATTTTAAAGCATTTAACCTAGTGTCTGGTAATGTTAGTTGTTCTTGTTGTATTTTTATTTCTCCCCTTTCCTTAGCAGTCATTTATAGGCAATTCCAGATCTACAACTAACCTTTTTTTTCTGGTGTAGGGAAAAGTTTAAGAAATAAACTAAACACTTAAAATGGATTATATTTTCAGGTTAATTAACTAGGGTTTGGGTTTAGTGCATAAAAAGGGCCTTTCATGTTCATTGTGACCTTTTCCTTTTGGTTTCTAAGCCTTTACAATCCTAGGCTTTGGGCATTAGTCTTCTTCCTGCTTCTCCCAGTTTACCTTCAGCCTTGGGGCCTCAAGTTTCTTTATTTCACCCTCTTCATTTCTCTTGTCTCTAGGCTATGGAATAAGTTCTCCCAATATCATTTCTTTATTCACTGAAGTAACTTTGTGTCTTAATACTAAAAAACATTGAATCATATACTTTAAAAGGGTGAATTATACTGAATTATATTTCAGTAAAAAAGTAGGAAAAATTCTTTTAACTGTGTCAGCATTTTGGGAGATAGTTAAGTAGTGGCATGTATATGCTACTTTTCCAAAGTTCCAAGATGGAAAGGTTTAAAATGATCATTATGTGGTTTTTTTTTTATGTTCTTCCAAGAGCAGATCAGAAGGAATACTAGAGTAGTATCCTGCAGCATGACATTTGAACTGTTCTTCATGTTTGTATATTGCTTATTTTCAACCCTGAGAGTGGTTGACAGCTGGGGAGGAAGTTGTTGTCCATGGAATAGCAGTGTTTCTGAGCCAGATGTTGTGGTTTCTGTGCAGGATCCATGGAGGGCGCAGAAGAGCCCTGTGATGCCTACGTGGTGCTGCAGACCCCACAAGGTTTCTGTTGTACTGTGAAGGCTCCTAGCCTGCTCTACAAGTGAGTGAGACCCCCAGCAACTACACGTGGAGGTGCTTCCTGAAACTCAGCAGGAAGCCAACTCCTCTCTCTTTATACTTACTGAAATGCTTGATTACTGATGGTAGAATAGTTTAGTGTTTTATGATCTAGAATTTCTAAGGACTGATGACAGGTTAAATTTCATCATTCTACATGTATCACTGAGTCCTGTTGATTTTCACCTATTCAGTATCTTTTAATTTCACTACTTATCTCCATTTCTGCTGCCAAGCCTCTGCCTTTCCTGTGTATTATTATTATTATTGTTATTATTATTATTTTTTTTTACATGGGCAGGCACCGGGAATCGAACCCAGATCCTCTGGCATGGCAGGTGAGCATTCTTGCCTGCTGAGCCACCATGGCCCGCCCTCCTGTGGATTATTATAAATAGTGGATTACAAATATTCTCTTCATATTGGTAATTTTGTTTTTAACTTTTTATTTTGAAATAATTTCAAATTTACAAGACAGTTGAAAAATAACACAGAACCATATGCAGAACTCACACCGACTTTTAACCTTTCGTCACATTTTCTATATCATTCTATCACTATCTAATTTATCTATCTATCTCTCCCTCTTTACCTCCCTCCCTCCTTGGCTTATTAAAAAAATTTATTTTTAATTGTTGTAATACGCATAACATAAAAATAATTTCAACTATTTTAAGTGAATAATTCTTTGACATTAAGCAAATTGACATTACTGTGTACTTTTCACCACTGCCTATTTCCGGACGTTTTTCATCAGCCTAAACCAAAATTTATTTTCATTTAGCAATAACTCCCCATCATCTCCACCACCCCACCCCCAGTGGACACTATTTTGCTTTCTGTCTTTATGAATTTGCTTATTCTGAGTATTTCATATAAGAGAAATCAAACCATATTTTTGTGTCTGGCTTATTTCATTCAATATGATATCCTCAGGGTTCATCCATGTTGTAAACATGCACCAGCATTTCACTTCTTTTTACAGCTGAGTAATATTCCATTATATGGATATATCACATTTTGTTTATCCATTAATCTGTTGATGGACACTTGGATTGCTTCCACCCTTTGACTATTGTGAATAATGCTGCAGTGAACATTGGTGTACAGATATCTACCTGAGTCATTGCTTTAAACTCTTTTGGATATATACATAAGAGTGAAATTGCTTGATCATATGGTAATTCTATGTTTAATCTTTTGAGGAATTGCCAAACTGTTTTCTACAGTGGTTGTACTGTTTTACATTCCCACCAACAAAACAACTTACAAGAGTTCCTGTTTTTCTGTATCGTTGCCAACACTTGAAATTTTCAGTTGTTTTAGTAATAACCATCTTAGTGGGTGGAAAGTATTATCTTGTTATAGTTTTGATTTGCATTTCCCTAATGTCTGATGATGTTGAGTGTCTTTTCATATACTTATTGGCCATTTGAATATCATCTTTGGAGAAATGTTTATTCAAATATTTGTCCCATTTTTTAATTGGGTTGTCTGTTTTTGTGTTGTTGAGTTGTAGGAGTTTTTTATATATTCTGGTTGGTGTGAGATATATGGTTTCAAAATATTTTCTTTCATTCTGTAGGTTGTCTTTCCATTTTCTAGATAATGTCCTTTTTTTTTTTTATTTTTATTTTATTTTTATTTTTATTTTTTTTACATGGGCAGGCACCGGGAATCAAACCCAGGTCCTCAGGCATGGCAGGCAAGCACTCTTACCTGCTGAGCCACCGTGGCCTGCCCACTAGATAATGTCCTTTAATGTACAAATTCTTTAAGTTTGATTAAGTTCATTTTATTTATTTTTTATTTTGTTGCTTATGCTTTTGGTGTAAAACATAAAATTCCATCGCCTACTACAAGGTCCTGAAGATATTCCCCAATTTTTTTTTTGTATAGAAAATTATATTTGGAAATAGCGTCAGTCTTACAGGAAGCTGCAAAAATTAAAAATGTACAAAGAATACCCAAATACCCTTTGCCCAGATTCACCAGTTAACAATTTATCCCATTGCTCTATCATTTGTGCCCTTTCCATATGTCTGTATCTGTAACGCATCTGTAACTATATCCGTACAAATATACAAATATATACGCTCATGTCTTTTCTGAGATGCTTGAGGGTAAATTGCATACATTATGACCCTTTACTCCTAGATACTTCACCATGTATTTCCAAAGAATAGGGATATTATTTTCCATAACCAGTATACAGTTTTCAAGTTCAATGAATTTGCGTCAGTATTATACTGCTGTCTCATCTCCTGTTCATATTTCAATTTTGTAAGTTGACTCAAGATATTTTTTATAGCATTTCCCCCCTCTAGTACAGAATGAAGTCATGAAATAGGTATTGTGTTTAATTGTCTTGTCTCTTTAGCCCCCTTTAATCTGGAATATTTCCAAAGTCTGTCTTTGCTTTTTAGCAGACATTTTTAAAGAATATAGTCTTCCCACCTCCCCACTTAAAAAAAAAGAACGTTCATCATTTGGGTTTTCTCTGATGTTTCCTTATGATTGCAGTAAGATTATGTGTTCTCGATTGGGATGCTACATGAGTTTGAAATGTTCTTCACAGAGTGTCTTATCTAGAGGCACATGATGTCTACTTATTCCTCATCAGTGATGTTATCCCAATGTTTTCTTGTAAGAATTTTATGGTATTAGCGCTTATGTTTAGGTCTGTGGTCCATTTTGAATTAATTTTTTTTTTGGTATGCTGTATGGTGGGGGACACATTTTATTCTTTTTCCATGTGAGTATCCCCTTATTGTAGCAGCATTTGCTGAATTGTTGTTTACTTGTTTGTTTGCTTGTTTGTTTGTTTGGGAATGCATGGGCTGGGAATCGAACCTGGGTTTCCTGCATGGCAGGCAAGAATTCTACCACTACACTACCCTTGCATCCACCCAAGTTAATTTTTGTGTATGGTGGCAGGTGAGGATCCATATTCATTCTATGGCATGTGGATTTTCAGTTGTCCCAGCACCATTTGTTGTAGAGATTATTCTCCATTGAGTGGACTTGGCACATTTGTTGAAAGTCAACTGGCCATAGATATTTGCTTATTTAAAAAATATTTTTATTGAGAAATCTTCACACACATACATTCTATACATGTATACAATCAGTGGCTCACAGTATCATCACATAGTTGTGTATTTTTCACCATGATCCATTTTACAATATTTCCATCACTCCAGAAAAAGAAATTCAAAGAAAAAAGAAAAAACTCACACATATCATACCCCTTACCTCTCCCTCTCATTGACCACTATTATTTCCATCTACCCAATATATTTTACCCTTTGTCCCCCCATTATTTATTTTTTTAATCCATATTTTTTTACTTAACTGTCCATACCTTTTAGCATCAGATACAAAGTTTTCACAATCCCACAGTTACTTTATTTTTTTTAATTTTTAATTTTTTTTTAAACATAACAACATGCAAACACGTAGATTCTTACCATATGATCATTCCATTAGTGGTATATAATCAGTAACTCACAATATCATCACATAGTTGTATATTCATCACCATGATCATTTCTAAGAACATTTGCATCAATTCAGAAAAATAAATAAAAAGAAAAAAGAAAAAAAACTCATATACCCCTCCCTCTCATTGATTGCTAGTATTTCCATCTACCCAATATATTTTAACCTTTGTTTCCCCTATTTTTTTCTATACCCCTTATCACTCCTTTTCATTGATCACTAGCATTTTAATCTGCTAAATTTATTTTAACATTTTTTCTCCCTATTATTTATTTCTAATCCATATGTTTTACTCATCTGTCCATACCATAGATAAAGAAGCGTCAGAAGCAAGGTTTTCACAATCATACAGTCATATTGTGAAAGCTATATCATTATACAATCATCTTTAAGAAACATGGCTATTGGAACACAGCTCCACATTTTCAGGCAGTTCCTTCGAGCCTCTCCATTACAACTTGACTAATAAGGTGATATCAATTTAATGTGTAAGAATAACCTCCAGGGTAACCTCTCCACTCTGTTTGGAATCTCTTGGCCACTGACACTTTATTTTGTCTCATTTACCTCTTCCCCCTTTTGATCAAGAAGATATTCTCAATCTCTTGATGCTGAGTTCCAGCTCATTCTAGGATTTCTGTCCCACGTTGCCAGGAAGGTCCACACCCCTGGGAGTCATGTCCCACTTAGAGAGGGGGAGGGTGGTGAGTTTGCTTGTCGTATTGACTGAGTGACCATAGATATTTAGATATAACTCTTGACTTTCAATTCTGTCCCATTCATCTATATGTGTATCCTTTTGCCAGTACCACTGTGTTTTTTTTTTTTTTTAATTAAAAATTCCTTAATTTTTTATTCCTGTTACCGCTACCACAATTTACAGGGCAATATACCTGTAATAAAAAGAAAAAAAAAAGACAAAGCTACAACAGATAAAAGACGTCAGGAATATACATCTAATTGACACTACATTGCATTAATCAATAGCTGCACTTTTTGCAAACTGTGTCTACGACAGTCCTGAACAAGAAGGGTTTCCTGTTTAAGCTGCAGTAACTTTTCTGACTATGGATCATCGTTCCTTCGGTGGCAGATTTTTACAATTCCTCTAATGGATTTGGGATGACTGTCTCAAAGTAACCTGCAGCTTTCCTGACAATTCCTTGCTCTCTCTCCTCCTAAAAACTGTAGCCATTTTCTGTTGAATTTTTAGAACTTTCTGCTACCATATCCACCCCTACTTCCTCCAGATCCATAACTACCAGTAGAGGAATTGCCCGAGCTTCTTCCACCCAAACTGCCCCCTTTCATGGATCCATAATTTGATTGCTGTTGTCCATTATATTTCCGAAATCATTATAGTTTGCACTACCACCACCGTAGTTATCCCTGCCAAAACTTCCTCCTTCATTGTTACCATCATATCCTCCTCCACCACCACCATATCCTCCACCTTGGTTTCCATATCTTGGTCCACCACCACCATAGCCCCTTCTACTGCTATAACCAGGGCCACTGCCTGAGGTGCCACCATCACCTCCAAATCCACCATATAATGGATTTGGAGGTGATGGTGGCACCTCTTCAACACAAGAGTAAGTCACAAAATGTTTTGTTTGGCGGTCTTTCATCACCATACAATCTGTGAGCGTGCCCCATTTCTCAAAATTTTCTCTTAAACTATCATTTGTAGTTTCAAAGCCCAAACCACCAATAAACAGTTTTCTCAACTGCTCTGGTTCCTTTGGATCATGGCCCACCTCCCCCTGGTGATGGTGGCGGTGGCCGGAGTCGAGCTGGGAGGTGACCGGGCGGTAGTTTTACCTCTATTTTGAGACCGGACTCACCTCCTCCAACTTGTGTTCAATGTACAACCAAGAGGAAGAGCCACAGTGTTTTAATTACTGTAGCTTTATGGTAAGTTTTGAAATCAGGAAGTGTGAGTCTTCTAAGTCTCTTCTTTTTCAAGATTGTTGTGGCTATTTGGGGCCCCCGTCAATTCCATATGAATTTGGGGGTTAGCTTTTCCTTTTCTTCAAAAAAAGATGCTGGAATTTTGATAAGCATTGCACTGAATATGTAGGTCTCTTTAGGCAGAATTGATATATATATATATATATATATATATATATATTTTTTTTTTTTTTTAGTATTTAAAAAATTATTTTAATTTTCCCAAGAAGAACTCTCAGTACCAAAGCTGTATTAGTCAGGGTTCTTTAAGGAAATAGAACCAACAGAAGAGATCTGTAAATATGAGATTTTATAAAAGTATCTGATACAACTTCAGGATGCACAAGTCCAAATTCTGTAGGGCAGGCTGCAAACTGAATAATTCTCTCTTCTGACTGTTGAAGTCATCGACTCTCCCTTAAAAGTCTTTAACTGATTGGATTAAATCTGACTGCCTTTTAATAGGTGAGTTTATTCCATTGACATCTAGGTCGTAAGTGAGAAGGAAGGATTTACTTTTGCCATTTAGCTATTTGTTTTCTGTACGTCTTGTAGGCTTTTTGTTCCTCAGTTATTCCATTACTGTCTTTTAAAAATATGTGGTTGCTTTTTTTTTTTTTTTTTTTTTTTTTTTTTTTTTTAAGAGAAGGAAGGAAGGATAGAAGGAAGGAAGAGAGGAAGAAAGGGAAACATCTTTTAAACATTTTCTTGTTTTATTGTATTTTGTTTCTCCGTTTTCGTTACATGGGCTGGGGCCGGGAATCGAACCGAGGTCCTCCGGCATAGCAGGCAAGCACTTTGCCCGCTGAGCCACCGCGGCCCGCCTGTGGTTGCTTTTTTTAATTTTCATTTTTATTTGATGTTTCCAAATGTAAAAAAAAGTCAATGATTCTTACACCAATTATCTCAAATGAGACCTTGCAAAGTAATTCAAAGTGTGTACAACAGTCATTTGTCCCACCTCGGTGTTGCTGTTTTATATAGTGGTGTAATAAACAGAAAACTGAATGGCATGTGCTCAGTGGAAAATGTCACTTGTTTAGTTACATTTTTATAGTGTACAATTTGCTTCCCTTCTTTCCTTTTCTTTATATATTTTTAACTTTATTAGAAGCTACCTTTTTAATTACAATTAATATCCTAAAATAACAACCTGGTTTGAGTAGTAATAACCTAGTTTCGGTAGTATACAAACTCTCCACTCCCATATATTTCTTTCCCTTCCTCTTTATTTTGTTACTGGCTCAGTTTACATCTTTATACATTGTATGTCCGTTAACATAGATTTTAAATGTGATTCTACACATTGCCTGTTAATTCATGACTGTTGTATATACAACAATATAGGATTTTATGTTTACGTATGATACTACTTTTACTTCTTCTTATGGCTCCTAGTTACCATCTAGCATCGTTTCATTTTTAGCCTAATGGACTCATTAAAGGGATTTCTTGCAGCCTAAGTCTTGTGACAATGAACTCTTTCAGCTTTTGTTTATCTGTAAATGTCTTAGTCTCCTTTATTTATTTATTTATTTATTTATTTATTTATTTATTTATTTACATGGGCAGGCACTGGGAATCAAACCTGGGTCTCTGGCACTCTGTCACTGAGCCACCATTGCCAACCTGTCTCCTTTTTTTTTTTTTTTTTAATTTTTTTCAGAATTGATATCTTAACGAATTGTCTTCCTATGCATGAACCCAGGATGTCTTTCTATTTATTTAGGTTTTCTTTCATTTCTTTCAGCAATGTCTTGTAGTTTTCAGTGTATAGGTTAATTTTATTCCTAGGTATTTTATTTTAGATGCTATTGTAAGTGGAATTGTTTTCTTGATTTCCTTTTCATATGATTCATTACTATTTTATAGGAACTCAACTGATTTCTGGGTGTTTATCTTGTATTCTGCAACTTTGCTGAATTCTTTTATTAGTTGTAGTGGTTTTTGCCTGGATTTTTTTGGGTTTTCTATAATAGCAACATGTCATCTGGAAATAGGGATATTTCACTTTTTCCTTTCCTATTTGGATGCCTTTATTTCCTTCTCTTTCTTGAATTGCTCTGTACGGAACTTCCAGTACAATGTTGAATAAACAGTGGTGATGTTGGTGACATTATCTTGTTCTTGATCTTAGGGGTAAAGCTTCCAGCATTGAATATGATATTTGCTGTCATTTTTTTCGTGAATATCCTTTATCATGTTGAGAAAGTACTGTTCTTAGTTTTCTGAGTGTTTTTTATCATGAGAGAATATTAGATTTTGTCAAATGCATTTTCTGTATTGAGGTGGTCATGTGTTTTTTTTCCTCTTCACTCTATTAGTATAGTATATTGAGGGACTGATTTTCTTGTGTTGAGTCATCTTTGCATTCCTGGAATAAATCTCACTTGGTCATGGTGTATAATGCTTTTAACATTTTATTGGATTAGGTTTGCCTGCATTTTGTTGAGGAGTTTTGCATTTATATTCACAAGGGATATTGACCTATAATTTTCTTTTCTTGTGCTATCTTAATCTGGTTTTCGTATTGGGGTACTGCTGGCCCTACAGAATGAATTAGGAAGTAATCCTTCTTCTTTATTTTTTAGAAGAGTTTGGTGTTAAATCTCTTTAAAATGTTTAGTAGAATTCAGCAGTGAAACCATCTTTTAGTTCTTTGTATATGGATTTGTTTAGACCGTCAAACATAACTAAGGCAGTTGATTTAAAGTCTTTGACTAATAGTTCTGATGTGTGACCTACTTCAGGGATGGTTGTTGCAAAATTCTTTTTTTTTCCTGTGAATGGGCCATAATTTCCTGTTTCTTTGGTGTTTTGTGATTTTGTTGTTATTGTTGTCGAGAACTAGATATTCTGCGTATTACTCTGGGATACAGTCTGAATTATTGGTAATCTAGTTCTCCCACTCTTCTGCGATTACTGCTGTTTTGTTGTTGTTGTTGTTGAAGGCTGGAGCCATTAATTTATGATTTTTTCAAACTGTTTTTGCTCCCAGATGAGGAATGGACAAAAAAAAAAAAAGGTACTGCCTCTTTAAGACACTACTGCTGCTTTTGCCTGAGGGGAGTTTGAACAGTGGCAGCCCTTGGACCAGCCCCCCCCCCCCCCCCCACCTCCCAGTGGTCTGTCATCAGAACATGCACCCTCCTATTCTGGAGGACTAGGCCCTTATAACTCATCTTGGCATCAGCAAGCTGCACCAGGAACCTGGGCTGTCATCCCCGCTATTGCCTGCTGTGGGTTTGGGGGATGGGGAGTGGTATCTGCTTCCAGGGAGGGTGAAATTCATGGATTTTTACCACAGTTTATTAGCCTCTTCCTCCAGGTCTTCCTAAGATGCTGCCCAGTGTTCCACTAGACTCCAGAGTTTCAATATAGTTGATTCTGACAGTTCTTGCCAGTTCATTAGTTGTTTTGGTGGATAGTCTGATTCCTGGAGCCCCTACTCTGCCACATTCACATAATCCTCCCCTCTCCACATTCATTCTTGCTCCCTTTCCAGTCAGTTCTTCACATTGAGGTGGAGTAATCTTTTAAAAAAGAAGTCTGATAACTTTACTCCCTCTAATTAAAATTCATCAATAGCTTTCCATTATTCTTAGAATAATGGCCAAAATCTTGAACCTGACTTAGAAGACCTTGCATTTTTTTTTCAGTTTCAACACTTCTAGCTTCGCCCATAGGCCATACTGATTTTCTTCAGTTCCTCAGATAAGCCAGGCTTGTCCTTGCCTTGAAGCCTTTGCACATGCCCCTTCCCTTGGCCTTAGAATCGCTTCTCATCCTTACCTAGATGTGGTTTCCTTCCTTAAGGAACTTTCTTTGACACGGCATCCCCACCAACTGCATCGATACCTGTTTCAGTTTGTAAAACTAAAATGCTGGAATGCCGGATATACCGGAAGTGGAATGGGTTTTTTTGTTGTTGTTATTGTTGTTTATGTTCGGAATGGCTTTATAAAAGAGGAATTTACAAAGTTCAAGTTTATAGTTCGGAGGCCATGAAAGTGCTCAAATTAAGGCAAGGCTATAAAATGTCCATATTAAGGCACCAACAAGAGGTTATCTTCACTCAAGAAGGGCCAGTGAAGTTCGGGGTTTCTCTCTCAGCTGGGAGGGCACATGGCTTCTTGTTTTATGAAGCTCCCCCAAGGTTGTTTTCCTTCTTCATCTCCGAAGGTCTCTGGCTGTGTGAACTCTGTTAGTTCTGGTGGTTCTCGAGCATTTTCCAAAATAGTTCCTTCTTAAAAGATTCCACTAAGCAACCCCACCTTGTGTGGGTGGAGATGCATCTCCATGGAAACCATCTAATCAGAGGTTACCACCCACAGTTGATTGGGTCACATCTCCATGGAAACAATCAAAAAGGTCCCATCCAGCAATATTGAATGAGGATTAAAGGACATGGCTTTTCTATCATAATAGCTTCAAACCAGCATGATACCCTATTAAATGTTTCATAACATCTACTTTTCCTTTGTAACATTTATCACAGTTTGTGTGTTTATGTTTGGGTGCAGTTTGATGTCTCTTCTATTAGATCCACTAGGTGAGAAACTTCTAAACTAGATTAGAGATGTTCTGCTAATCTCAATGCTTATCAAAGTCTTATATGCATTCTTCCCCAATGCTTGGAAATTTTGTGATCACTAGTCAGTCTAGCAGTGTACAGTTACTTGCTTGCATGTTTGCCTACATTCTGTCCTATATTCACCATTAATATTGTCAGCTTCTGTGGCTAACTGGCTTCTTTTGGACTTATACTTTTTGAGGATAAACTTGTCTGGGAAGTTATAAATTTTCTCATAAGGTATTGTTTTTCTGTGTTGTACAAGCTGGATTGGGTCTTTCTAAATTCTGTGAGAGGAGATCTACAAATATGGAATCTTATGCCTTTAAACCCCAAGAGACAAATGTTTCATTTTCATTAACCTTGAAAGCATTCTGAAACTCCTGTTAAGGATGAAATTCTATTGAAATGTGATCAGATAGGACACCAAAAGCTAACCCTAACAAGCTTACTTTCTTTTCATGTTGTAGTGACATTTTTTTCTAAGAAATATAATTTTGTAAAGTCATGACCTTAGATCTTTTTTCTGAAAATGCAGAATAACCTTAGAAACAGCAGGGGCTGGTCAGCCGTACTGATCTTGGTCATTTTCAGTTCTGTGATAAAATTAGTGTAACATCTCTTAATGTGTCTGTCTGCTACTGAGGTGGGTAAAAACTGCTTGGATGTGTGCTTCCAACTTGGTGTTTGGAGTGCATTTAATCTCTGTATAAATTGTGTACCAGATGACTTAGCATGTTAGATTTGAAATTGATTCTGCTCTATCCTAATTGATAGAATATATGAACTAGGAAGGTTTCATTTCTGGATCAAGGAAGAAATTACCTGCTCAAACTAATTTATAATCAGAGCTGAACATTGATAACTGTCCATGGAGTACATCTATTTCTGTGGTTTTCTTCCATAGTATTAGAATCACCTTGGGGGGGCTTAAAAAATTCCAATGCCTGGGTACACCCTAGACCAATTAAGTCAGGAACTCTGAGAGTGGGGCCCAGGCATTATTATTTTTGGCGCTCCCCAGGGTAATTCCAATGTGTAGTTAACTAAGGTTGCAAACCATCAATCTGGTCGTAATTTGTACTTAATGCATTCAGTAAGGGAGTCACCTCTTCACTGTTTATCTGAATTATTTTACTGACTATTTTAGACTTTCTGTGTAAACTTCCTTTGAATCTAACCGTACTCTAAACTGGAAAGATGCCATTATGGATGGCATGAAGATAGCATGGACTGTATTGAGCTATGTACCAGTTACTAGGAAGCCCTTTCATATATGATCACGTTTAAATCATAGACACACTTTGATGTGTAGTCTTCACTCCAGTTTTATAAGTGAGGGAATAGGCTTAGAGCTATAAAATACTTGTCCAAGATCTGATTCTAAAGCTTATCCTCTTTAATCTCAACTTCTTGCATTGCCAAGGTACCTAAACCTAAACTATTAATAACAATTTGAGCCAACTACTTTTTATGATAGGCTTGTCCATAGCCACATACCAGTAAACAGGATCCTGGTTGAAAACCCCTCCTGGGAATGCAATAGAATCTTTAGCCCAACAGAGACAAACCACATGGAAATTAATGGAATTCTAGCCCTCATCTAGACATTTTGCTGTTTTTTTTAAACTGAATTACAGTAGAATCCTGATATAAATAATTGTGCTTGGCTATGATCACATAGTCACCCATGGTATTTGAGTACTGAATTGAAATCGTAGAAGTTGAAATACTGTTGATTGAAAAGTTCTTTCTGTTAATTTTGTAGTCCTTTAATGGTCTCTTAGTGCTGTATAGATTCTGAAACTTCTCTCCTGGGACTTGATAGTTTCATTCACTCTAATTGCTAAGGGTTCTAGAAGATGACCTTGGATTGTCAGAATTATTTATAGTAGGAAGCCCTGGCAAGTAATGTGAGCGAGTTAATAAATGAGTGAAGTAGGGGATGAAAAGACAGTGGGGAGTGATGGGGGTTGTGGTGAGCTCCTATACCAGCTGTAGTGGATGGTTAAGAGTTGGCTCCCATTCTATATTGCCATAAGTTGTCAAATCCAGTTTTTCTAAAGAACCTAGAAATTCATATTTTTAGGTGAAATTTCCTAATTTTTTAGATAAAGTCTCTCGAATAAAACTTGTACTGAATTCAGCTGAGGGTCACCAGTTTATTCCCTGTGCTTTTGAATCTGTCTTGAATGGTGGACCCTATTCTTTGCTAAGCTGTTTACCCTTATTTAATTAATCAAGATAATTCCCTTAGGAAGGACTCCTAATACATTTAACTTTTTCTATAGAAGAACAAGTTTCTCCTCCCTCAAATTGTACACCCGTTGGGTGCTGAAAATGCCCTTTGAAATGATGCCAGTTTTCCTCTCATTGAATTGCAATCCAGATTTTAAATAAAAATTTTAGAAGCAAATAGGTGTTGGGCATAGTTATTCTATTTATATTTTGAATTGGCTGTAGAACATCATTTTGCCAATGAGTGTAATGTAGCAGTTTTCTAAAGCTAGATAATTTGTATTTTCCTCTTATTAATACTAGATGTCTACAAATATTGAGTTTTTACTGAAGCACTTTTCTGTAAGGGAATATCTTCTGCCACATATGGTTAAACATGATGTGATTCTTTATTTTGGTACATTTTAAATTAATCCCCTTCCATTTACAGACTTTTCTTTTTGTTATAGGCATATAGTTGGAAAGAGAGGGGACACCAGGAAGAAATTAGAAATGGAGACCAAAACTTCTATTAGCATTCCTAAGCCTGGACATGAAGGAGAAATTGGTGAGGCTGAGTATACATGACTTTTTATTTTTTTTGCAATTATATTTTCATGTGTATGGAATAATATAACCCAACTGAGATATTTAGTGGCTGTTTTCTTTATGAGGTTCTGTAGATCTTGATCTTTTTATGATGCATCTGTTATCATTCTCCCCAATGAGGAAAGATGTAGTTACACAATCTTATCTTGATTGAATATGTGGGTTTCATTTTATACTATACCGTTCACTGATGGAATCCAGCTTTCAGATTTCATTGTGTATTAGGACATTTCTCTTAGGCTTTAATGGTTTGAAATGGAGTTTGTGAATTGTTTCAAGTGAAAATTAGAGAAAAGCAATGAGATTAGAGAATTTGAAAGAAAGTTCATCCTTTCTGTAAATGTTCTCTTAAGATTTTTACCCTCACATTAGAGACCAGGAAGGAAATGAAAGAGTAATGATTAAAATAACATGCCCCAGACTTCCGGAGAAGATGGCAGCTTAGTAAGACGCGCGGGTCTTAGTTCCTCCTTCAGAACAGCTACTAGGGAAGTAGAAACGGTACAAAACAGCTCCCGGAGCCACGACAGAGACCAAGAAGACAGCGTACCCCACTCTGGAACGGCTGACTGGCTGGGAGAACCCACTGCAGTGAGATCACCGAGGGGCGTGCGCTTCCCCGGGCCAGGGCGGCAAGCGGCCGGAGTCCCTCCCTCCCTCTTTCCCGGGCTGGCTGGGAGAATTGGACAGGTGCTCCCCCAAGCCGCGGAGGCCGGTGACCCTCCCCACGTGCGGATTCCCGGGCCGGCTGGGAGATTCGGATTGGCACTCCCCCAAGCCGCTTGGGCTGGCGACCCTCCCCTACAGCAAGAGTTTTCCAAAGTTAAAGGAGCCACACCATCTTTTACTGGTGGGACCCGCAGACAGACGAGCGCCACGAACGCCACCTACTGGGCAGGATGAGAAAAACAGAGTCCAGAGATTTCACAGAAAAATCTTTCAACCTGCTGAGTCCCACACCCAGGGAAATCTGATTAAATGCCCAGACGCCAGCAGAAGATAACGGATCACGCTCGGAAAATTGAAGACATGGCCCAGTCAAAGGAACAAACCAATAGTTGAAATGACATACAGGAGCTGAAACAACTAATGCTGAATATATGAACAGAAATGGAAAACCTCTTCAAAAACCAAATCGATAAATTGAGGGAGGACATGAAGAAGACATGGGCTGAACAAAAAGAAGAAATAGAAAAACTGAAAAGACAAATCACAGAACTTATGGGAGTGAAGGACAAAGTAGAAAAGATGGAAAAAACAATGGATACCTACAATGGTATATTTAAAGAGACAGAAGCTAGAATTAGTGAATTGGAAGATGGAACATCTGAATTCCAAAAAGAAACAAAAACTATCCGGAAAAGAATGGAAAAATTTGAACAGGGGAACAGGGAACTGAATGACAATATGAAGCGCACAAATATACGTGTCCCAGAAGGACAAGAGAAGGGAAAAGGAGGAGGAAAACTAATGGAAGAAATTATCACTGAAAATTTCCCAACTCTTAAGAAAGACCTAAAATTACAGATCCAAGAAGTGCAGCGCACTCCAAAGAGAATAGACCCAAATAGGCGTTCTCCAAACACTTACTAGTTAGAATGTCAGAGGTCAAAGAGAAAGAGAGGATCTTGAAAGCAGCAAGAGAAAAACAATCCGTCACATACAAGGGAAACCCAATAAGACTATGTGTAGATTTATCAGCAGAAACCATGGAAGCCAGAAGACAGTGGGATGATATATTTAAATTACTAAAAGAGAAAAACTGCCAAGCAAGACTCCTATATCCAGCAAAATTGTCCTTCAAAAATGAGGGGGAAATTAAAACATTCTCAGACAAAAAGTCATTGAGAGAATTTGTGACCAAGAGACCAGCTCTGCAAGAAATACTAAAGGGAGCACTAGAGTCAGATACAAAAAGACAGAAGAGAGAGGTACGGAGAAGAGTGTAGAAAGAAGGAAAATCAGATATGATATATATAATACAAAAGGCAAAATGGTAGAGGAAAATATTATCCAAACAGTAATAACACTAAATGTCAATGGACTGAATTCCCCAATCAAAAGACATAGACTGGCAGAATGGATTAAAAAACAGGATCCTTCTATATGCTGTCTACAGGAAACACATCTTAGACACAAAGATAAACACAGGTTGAAAGTGAAAGGTTGGGAAAAGGTATTTAATGCAAATAACAACCAGAAAAGAGCAGGAGTGGCTATACTAATATCCAACAAATTAGACTTCAAATGTAAAACAGTTAAAAGAGACAAAGAAGGACACTATCTAATAATAAAAGGAACAATTAAACAAGAAGACATAACAATCATAAATATTTATGCACCGACCAGAATGCCCCAAAATACGTGAGGAATACACTGCAATCACTGAAAAGGGAAATAGACACATCTACCATAATAGTTGGAGACTTCAATTCACCACTCTCATCAATGGACAGAACATCTAGACAGAGGATCAATAAAGAAATAGAGAATCTGAATATTACTATAAATGAGCTAGACTTAACAGACATTTATAGGACATTACATCCCACATCAGCAGGATACACCTTTTTCTCAAGTGCTCATGGATCATTCTCGAAGATAGACCATATGCTGGGTCACAAAGCAAGTCTTAACAAATTTAAAAAGATTGAAATCATACACAACACTTTTTCGGATCATAAAGGAATGAAGTTGGAAATCAATAATAGGCGGAGTGCCAGAAAATTCACAAATACGTGGAGGCTCAACAACACACTCTTAAACAACGAGTGGGTCAAGGAAGAAATTGCAAGAGAAATTAGTAAATATCTCGAGGCGAATGAAAACAAAAACAAACATATCAAAACCTATGGGATGCAGCAAAGGCAGTGCTAAGAGGGAAATTTATTGCCCTAAATGCCTATATCAGAAAAGAAGAAAAGGCAAAAATTCAGGAATTAACTATCCACTTGGAAGAACTGGAGAAAGAACAGCAAACTAACCCCAAAGCAAGCAAAAGGAAAGAAATAACAAAGATTAGAGCAGAAATAAATGAAATTGAAAACATGAAAACAATAGAGAAAATCAACAAGACCAGAAGTTGGTTCTATGAGAAAATCAATAAGATTGATGGGCCCTTAGCAAGACTGACAAAAAGAAGAAGAGAGAGGATGCAAATAAATAAGATCAGAAATGGAAGAGGAGACATAACCACTGACCTTACAGAAATAAAGGAGGTAATAACAGGATACTATGAACAACTTTACGCTAATAAATAGAACAATTTAGATGAAATGGACGGGTTCTTGGAAAGGCATGAACAACCAACTTTGATTCAAGAAGAAATAGATGACCTCAACAAACCAATCACAAGAAAGAAATTGAATCAGTCATTCAAAAGCTTCCTAAAAAGAAAAGTCCAGGACCAGACGGCTTCACATCTGAATTCTACCAAACATTCCAGAAAGAATTAGTACCAACTCTCCTCATACTCTTAAAAAAAATCGAAGTGGAGGGAAAGCTACCTAATTCATTCTATGAAGCCAACATCACCCTCATACCAAAACCAGGCAAAGATATTACAAAAAAAGAAAACTACAGACCAATCTCTCTAATGAATATAGATGCAAAAATCCTCAACAAAATTCTAGCAAATCGAATCCAACAACACATTAAAAGAATTATACATCATGACCAAGTAGGATTCATCCCAGGTATGCAAGGATGGTTCAACATAAGAAAATCAATTAATGTAATACACCATATCAACAAATCAAAGCAGAAAAATCACATGATCATCTCAATTGATGCAGAGGAGGCATTCGACAAGATTCAACATCCTTTCCTGTTGAAAACACTTCAAAAGATAGGAATACAAGGGAACTTCCTTAAAATGATAGAGGGAATACATGAAAAACCCACAGCTAATATCATCCTCAGTGGGGAAAAACTGAAAACTTTCCCCCTAAGATCAGGAACAAGACAAGGATGTCCACTATCACCACTATTATTCAACATCGTGTTGGAGGTTCTAGCCAGAGCAATAAGACAAGAAAAAGAAATACAAGGCATCAAAATTGGAAAGGAAGAAGGAAAACTATCACTGTTTGCAGACGATATGATACTATACGTTGAAAACCCGGAAAAATCCACAACAAAACTACTAGAGCTAATAAATGAGTACAGCAAAGTAGCAGGTTACAAGATCAACATTCAAAAATCTGTAGCATTTCTATACACCAGCAATGAATAAGCTGAGGGGGAAATCAAGAAACGAATCCCATTTACAATTGCAACTAAAAGAATAAAATACCTAGGAATAAATTTAACTAAAGAGACAAAAAAACTATACAAAGAAAACTACAAAAAACTGTTAAGAGAAATCACAGAAGACCTAAATAGATGGAAGGGCATACCGTGTTCATGGATTGGAAGACTAAATATAGTTAAGATGTCAATCCTACCTAAATTGATTTACAGATTCAATGCAATACCAATCAAAATCCCAACAACTTATTTTTCAGAAATAGAAAAACCAATAAGCAAATTTATCTGGAAGGGCAGAGTGCCCCGAACTGCTAAAAGTATCTTGAGGAAAAAAAACGAAGCTGGAGGTCTCACGCTGCCGGACTTTAAGGCATATTATGAAGCCACAGGGGTCAAAACAGCATGGTATTGGCATAAAGATAGATATATCGACCAATGGAATTGAATAGAGTGCTCAGATATAGACCCTCTCATCTATGGACATTTGATCTTTGATAAGGCAGTCAAGCCAACTCACCTGGGACAGAACAGTCTCTTCAATAAATGGTGCCTAGAGAACTGGATATCCATATGCAAAAGAATGAAAGAGGACCCGTATCTCACACCCTATACAAAAGTTAACTCAAAATGGATCAAAGATCTAAACATTAGGTCTAAGACCATAAAACAGTTAGAGGAAAATGTAGGGAGATATCTTATGAAACTTACAATTGGAGGCGGTTTTATGGACCTTAAACCTAATGCAAGAGCACTGAAGAAAGAAAGAAATAAATGGGAGCTCCTCAAAATTAAACACTTTTGTGTATCAAAGAACTTCATCAAGAAAGTAGAAAGACAGCCTACACAATGGGAGACAATATTTGGAAACGACATATCAGATAAAGGTCTAGTATCCAGAATTTATAAAGAGATTTTTCAACTCAACAACAAAAAGACAGCCAACCCAATTACAAAATGGGAAAAAGACTTGAACAGACACCTCACAGAAGAGGAAATACAAATGGCCAAAAGGCACATGAAGAGATGCTCAATGTCCCTGGCCATTAGAGAAATGCAAATCAAAACCACAATGAGATATCATCTCACACCCACCAGAATGGCCATTATCAACAAAACAGAAAGTGACAAGTGCTGGTTAGCATGTGGAGAAAGAGGCACAGTTATCCATTGTTGGTGGGAATGTCAAATGGTGCAACCACTGTGAAAGGCAGTTTGGCGGTTCCTCAAAAAGCTGAATATAGAATTGCCATACGACCCAGCAATACCATTGCTGGGTATCTACTCAAAGGACTTAAGGGCAAAGACACAAACGGACATTTGCACACCAATGTTTATAGCAGCGTTATTTACAATTGCAAAGAGATGGAAACAGGCAAAATGTCCATCAGCAGACGAGTGGCTCAACAAAGTGTGGTATATACATACGATGGAATATTATGCAGCTTTAAGACAGGATAAACTTATGAAGCATGTAATAACATGGATGGACCTAGAGAACATTATGCTGAGTGAGTCTAGCCAAAAACTAAAGGACAAATACTGTATGGTCCCACTGATGTGAACCGACATTCTAGAATAAACTTGGAATATGTCATTGGTAACAGAGACCAGCAGGAGTTAGAAACAGGGTAAGATAATGCGTAATTGGAGCTGAAGGGATACAGACTGTGCAACAGGACTAGATACAGAAACTCAAAAATTGACAGCACAATAATACCTAATTGTAATGTAATTATGTTAAAACACTGAATGAAGCTGCATCTGAGCTATAGTTTTTGTGTTGTTGTTGTTTGTGTGTTTGTGTCTTTTTTATTATTATTATTGTTTTTATTTTTTCTCTATATTAAGATTCTATATCTTTTTCTGTTGTTTTGCTAGTTTTTTCCTAAATCGATGCAAATGTACTAAGAAATGATGATCATGCATCTATGTGATGATGTTAAGAATTACTGATTGCATATGTAGAATGGAATGATTTCTAAATGTTGTGTTAATTTCTTTTTTTTCTTTGATTAATAAATAAATAAATAAATAAATAACGTGCCCCGATTCAAACAGCTGCTCATACATGAAAAAAATAGTTTGACAGTAGAAATGAAGTCAGAAAGTGTATCCAACATCTTGTGAACCAATGGCAGATTCTTTATTATAAAATTGCTTTAACTGAGGAGCAGTGTAGCGACATTTTTAAAAACTCATTTTAAAACTACAGGAGTTTTTCAAAGTCAAAGAATGCGACAGTCTGTAATAATCAATTTTCCATAAATACTTATAGATTAAGTTTCAACAGAAAAAAATCACAAGTTCTATTCTAATTTTGTCCTATTTAATAACAATCCCCTGGACAGATAAGTTGCAGTTGACTGTAGAGCCGTCCTGTCCTAAAGAACTTACTGTGGTGGTGGGAATGTTCTTTATCTGTACCACCTGGAGTCACTAGCCACAATTGGCTATGATTATTTGAAAATGGCTAGTTGTGACTGAAGAACTGAATTATACATTTTATTTAATTTTGATTAATTTAACTTTTGATTTAAATAGCTACATGTGGCTAGTGGCTCCTTATTGAGCAATTGCTGCATTAGAGTTTTCCTTGGTTCCTTGGTAAAGTCAGCAAACTCTACCATAAGAACTTGAACAACATTTTTGATGGACTTTTATCAAAATAAATATTCATTCACTAAAATTAGAGATAGAAAAATTTAGATTTTTCTTTAAGCATTACCAATTAAGATACAGGTCAGTTCATTCAAACACCATAATTACATGGAATCTTGAAGGTTTGTGAGATCTTGTTGGTTTGTACAGGTTAGTGTAATACCCCGATACATCCCAGAATAATTTGGGCAGAGAATAAAAAAGTGTTTGCAAAGTCTCCTTGGGGACTGGGGAGAAAGGAAGAAACGTTAACCTCCCCTTCTGAGTTTCTGATTTTCTTCCAAGCAGTGGGGATAGCCAGTCAATAGGCTGAGCCTTCTATCTTGGGGTTCACCCCTATGAAAATTATTCCTGCAGAGGAGAAATTAAGCCTACTTATAACTATGCCTAAGAGTCACCCCAGAGAACCTCTTTTGTTGCTCAAATGTGGCCTCTTTGTCTAAGCCAACTTGGCAGGTGAACTCACTGCCCTTTCCCCTTGTGTATGACATGACTCCCAGGGGTATAAATCTCCCTGGCAGTGTGGGACCTGATTCCCCAGGATAAGTCAGGACCTGGCATCATGGGATTGATAAAGCCTTCTTGACCAGAAGAGGGAAGAGAAAAAATAGTCTCAGTGGCTGAGAAATTTCAGACAAAATCGGGAGGTTATCCTGGAGGCTATTCTTATGTGTTATATAGATATCCCTTTTTAGTTTATGGTGTATTGGAGTGGCTATAGGGAAGTACCTGAAACTGTTGAACTGTGTTCTAGTAGCCTTGATTCTTTTTTTCTTTTTTTTCTTATGACATTTCTGCAAATTTATTAGAGTTTATTCGAGGGCGATACAGAAAAATTAAAGCATGAAGGGTTCAATTTATACCCAGTTATTATAATAGTCCACCTCTCCCCGATTCTCGTCTTCTCCCTAAGCCAGAATTCCTGGTCACCGGCCAAATAAATGACAACTGTAAACAGAAGGTCTTTTCAAAAAAGGATCAAGTCAAATTAGAAATATACCAAATCCACATGGGTGTTTCAATTTTTCCTTCTACCCAAGTCTGACAGCAATTACATTTCATGCCAGATACTGAGCACACAGGCTGGGCGGGAGGCTCAGGGTCAGAGGGCGACCCTCTAGCCTTGATTCTTTTTTGTTTTTTTCTGATTTAAAAAAAAAAGATTTTATTAATTAAAAAAAAATTACAAGAAAGAAACACAAACATTCCCGACACATACACTCAGCAATTCACAATATCATCACATAGTTGCATATTCATCATCATGATCATTTCCCAAAACATTTGCATCAATTCAGAAAAAGAAATAAAAAGACAACAGAAAAATAAAACAAAAACAGGAAAAAAAATTTTACGTGCCATACCCCATACCCCTTACCCCTCCCTTTCACTGATCACTAGCATTTCAAACCAAATTTATTTTAACATTTGTTCCACATATTATTTATTTTTATTCCATATGTTCTACTCATCTTTTGACAACGTAAATAAAAGGAGCATCAGACACAAGATTTTCACAATTTCACAGTCACATTGTGAAAGCTTTGTCATTATACAGTCATCATCAAGAAACATGGCTACTGGAACACAGCCCTACATTTTCAGGCAGTTCCCTCCAGGCTCTCCACTACATCTTGAATAACAAGGTGATATCTACTTAATGCGTAAGAATAACCTCCAGGATAACCTCTCGACTCTGTTTGGAATCTCTCAGCCATTGACACTTTGTCTCATTTCACTCTTTCCCCTTTTGGTTGAGAAGGTTTTCTCAATCCCTTGATGCTGGGTCTCAACTCATTCTAGAGTTATTCTCAATCCCCTGATGCTGAATCTGAGCTCATTCTGGGATTTCTGTCCCACGTTGCCAGGAAGGTCCACACCCGTGGGAGTCATGTCCCACGTAGACAGGGGGAGGGTGGTGAGTTTTCTTTCAGTGTTGGCTGGAGAGAGAGGCCACATCTGAGCAACAAAAGAGGTTCTCTTGGGGGTGACTCCTAGGCCTAATTTTAAGTAGGCTTGACCTATCCTTTGTGGGGTTAAGTTTCATATGAACAAACTCCAAGACTCGGGGCTCAGCCTATAGCTTTGGTTGTCCACACTGCTTGTGAGAATATCAAGAATTCAGCTTGGGGAAGTTGAGTTTTCCCCTGTTCTCACCATACCCCGAAGGGGACTTTGCAAATATTTTCCACTCACTGATCAAATCACTCTGGGATTCATCAGGGCATCCCCTGGATAGCCTTGATTCTTGAAGACAATTGTATAACTATATAGCTTTTACACTGTAACCATGTGATTGTGAAAACCTTGTGTCTGATGCTCCTTTTATCCAGGGTATGAACAGATGAGTAAAAAAATAATAATAGGAGGAGATAAGGGGTAAAATAAATTGGGTAGATTGAAATACTAGTGGTCAATGAGAGAGAAGGGTAAGGAGTATGAGATGTATGAGTTTTTTCTTTTTTCTTTTTATTTCTTTTTCTGGAGTGATGCAAATGCTCTAAAAATGATCATGGTGATGAATACACTCCTATGTGATGATATTGTGAGCCATCGATTGTGTACTTTGGATGGACTGTATGTATGTGAAGATATCTCAATAAAAATATTTTTTAAAAAACCCAAAAGGCTTCTCTCCCCTAATGACTGTTCATAACAAATCTCCAAACCCCCCCAGTCATGAAAATGCTGAAACACTGTTCTCATACCCTATTGAATGTCTTTGTCCTAAACCCTTAAATGCTTCCCCTTGCACTCCCACCTTTGGGAAATGATAACTTCCATGCTCTGAATGGCTGCCACCAGAGCCCCTCTCCTGTTTCTAAGACTTAATAAATCTCATGTCCAAAAAAAACACAAAGTAATCAGGATACAAATACTGAAGTAATTTTATAATTGCATTAAAGCTTATGTCTTTATTCTAGTTTTTTCCAATTATAGAAGTGAAAGCTTGCAGAAATTATATATAAGACATAAAGGGGAATCTCTTTTAATCTCAACCCCAGATGTAATCAGTATAAACATTTCTTTTTTATCTGTATACTAAAATATATACTTTTTATTGCAGTAAACATTATACCATGGAATAAATTTGGAGACTGTACTCATTTTAAGACAATAAGTTATTCCAAAACTTATCTAGAAAAGGGCAGACAGATTGTAAAGATTGCAATCTGACTGACTTAAAAGCCCAAGTATTTCAGTGTGGAAATATAGTGTATCTGTTAAAAATTAAGAATTTAGTGGAACTAATTTAATTGACAAGCAAGGGAATAGACTGGTTTATTGGTCTTGTAGGAAAGTAAATTTTATAGAAAAATCAAATTTATTGATTACAGTAAAATTGAGTTGTGATGTTAATTTAAGATTATAGTTGCATTAGTATGGTTTTTGATATTGTTTATTCATTTTCTCTTGACTCTCCTAATTTAGAGAAACCAGAAAAGAAAATGATCGATCTAGTAGATGATAATTTGTCCTTTAGAAAAGCATCTAATTTAGTGTGTTCTGAAGTCTCAGACAATGGAATATCAGGAGAAGTTTTCAGAATTGTAATATCATTGCAGTTAGGGAATTGGTTTTTTAAAGTTAACTAACATAAGTTCCTTTAATTATTTTTTCCCTGATAGTCCTTAGATTCGCTGCATCTAAATTCTAGTCCTCTCGGGTATTTATAATTGTAAAACATCTCTAACCTCGATTATATTTGCTCTTTGTCATCGTTTGATCAACTTCAAATCTTTTCCTGAAAATCAGTCTCCCTGAGCACCTTTCAAGTGCTCTTCTCAGTTTTCTTTGTTACAAAAATGAAAACATCTTACTAGCGTATTTTCTACTAGATCACATTCTTAATGAAAACTAACAGATTTAACATTTTGTATGAGACTTTTACATAACATAACAAAACATAAACATGGGTTTTAAGCTTTTAAAAAAATTTTCCCTTTTCCTTTTTGTTTGTCAATAGATTTGTGGTCTCTAGCAGAGGTAATTATGGTTTTTCCTTTCCTTTAATTTTGTCCCAGTTTGCCTTTGAACTTTCTTTTATCCTTATCTCTCTAGCACAATACTTGAGGGTCTGCTGTGGACATTTCCCTTCGCTGGGTGTTTGAGCCTTTGGGATTCTCAAATGATGTATATATAATGCCATTAAAATAATTTCTATTTTTCTTTCTTTTTTTACATTTCATGGTTGTTACTTATGTCAGTTTTTTACTTAGGCAAACAGTTCTCGGGCCTCTTAATCCATTCATTTCAATTTAATTTTTTGCTTAGAAATTTCCACCTTGTTTCTCTACACCAAATTGGGTATAATATTTTTGTTCTTACCATGGGATAGTGAGGAAATATAAAGGTGGTTCTTACAGAAAATGTCAAGTGTTTCATAAAAACTATCAGGACAAATAAATGGATTTAGAGTTTTTATTTCTACAGTGAGCATAACTGCCTGGAAGGAATAGGGTTTGTGGCTTTTAAAGTACATGGCACACTTCGCTATTACAGTTGGTACTTCATAATCAGAAGTCTGTCCTTTACTTTTTTTTTTTTCCAGGGACAAAGTACTTTATTACTCATGGTTCAGCAGGCAGCCTGAACTTCATGTTTGCATTAGTTCCCCTTGCCCGCAGGATGATATGAAGCTATCCAGATGGATGCTTGGCATACAGTGGTTACAGTTACAGTTGAGGAACCCTAAATTTAGGAAACCCCTATCTTTTTAACATTTTTTTTTTGAAATATAACATGAATACAAAAAAACCAAGCGGTTATAGAACAGATTTAAAGTTTGGTATGGGTTAGAGTTTCATAATTTTTCATCTTTTTCTACTATCTGCTTGCAGTTTACTTTTTTTTTTTTTGGTGACATTTGTTTTTTCATATTCTGCCTGCTGCACTTTTTTTTCTTTTATTTTTTACTAGATAGAGAAGTTGTAGGTTTATAGAACAATCATTCATAAAATACAGAATTCCCATACACCTCCCCACCATTGGTGAGAAAAATTTGTTACAATTGATGATGACAATATTTTTTGCAATTCTGTTTTTTAACAGTAGTTTCATTTGTTACAATTGAAAGAATATTAAATTAGTACTATTAGCTGTTGTCCATAGTTTAAACCTAAGTGTATTTTCTCTCCTTATTCCCAACCTATTATTTTTTCTTCATGCATGTCTTTATTTTAGTACTCATTTACCCACACATAGAATAAAAGTGATTGTACTTGTTTTTAGAACCTACTTGGCTACCCAAACTCAAGGTTTGAGATGCCTGTCTAGTGGACTCAACTGACTTAATTAGTTTTTTTTATTAATTAATAAAAATTAACTAACACAACATTTAGAAATCATTCCATTCTACATATGCAGTCAGTAATTCTTAATATCATCACATAGATAGATGTATGATCATCATTTCTTAGTACATTTGCATCGATTTAGAAATAGAACTAGCAAAACAACAGAAAAAGATTTAGAATGACAATATAGAGAAAAAATTAAAAAATACAAAATATAAAAAAGAAAAAAAGGAAAAAGAAAAAAACACAAACAAAAACTATAGCTCAGATGTGCTTCATTCAGTGTTTTAACATGATTACATTACAATTTGGTAGTATTGTGCTGTCAATTTTTGAGTTTTTGTATCTAGTCCTGTTGCACAGTCTGTATCCCTTCAGCTCCAATTACCCATTATCTTACCCTGATTCTAACTCCTGCTGGTCTCTGTTACCAGTGACATATTCCAAGTTTATTCTAGAATGTCGGTTCACATCAGTGGGACCATACAGTATTTGTCTTTTAGTTTTTGGCTAGACTCACTCAGCATAATGTTCTCTAGGTCCATCCATGTTATTACATGCTTCATAAGTTTATCCTGTCTTAAAGCTGCATAATATTCCATCGTATGTATATACCACAGTTTGTTGAGCCACTCGTCTGCTGATGGACATTTTGCCTGTTTCCATCTCTTTGCAATTGTAAATAACGCTGCTATAAACATTGGTGTGCAAATGTCCGTTTGTGTCTTTGCCCTTAAGTCCTTTGAGTAGATACCCAGCAATGGTATTGCTGGGTCGTATGGCAATTCTATATTCAGCTTTTTGAGGAACCGCCAAACTGCCTTCCACAGTGGTTGCACCATTTGACAATTCCCACCAAGTTTATTCTCGAATGTCGGTTCACATCAGTGGGACCATACAGTATTTGTCTTTTAGTTTTTGGCTAGACTCACTCAGCATAATGTTCTCTAGGTCCATCCATGTTATTACATGCTTCATAAGTTTATCCGGTCTTAAAGCTGCATAATATTCCATCGTATGTATATACCACAGTTTGTTGAGCCACTCGTCTGCTGATGGACATTTTGCCTGTTTCCATCTCTTTGCAATTGTAAATAACGCTGCTATAAACATTGGTGTGCAAATGTCCGTTTGTGTCTTTGCCCTTAAGTCCTTTGAGTAGATACCCAGCAATGGTATTGCTGGGTCGTATGGCAATTCTATATTCAGCTTTTTGAGGAACCGCCAAACTGCCTTCCACAGTGGTTGCACCCTTTGACATTCCCACCAACAGTGGATAAGTGTGCCTCTTTCTCCGCATCCTCTCCAGCACTTGTCATTTTCTGTTTTGTTGATAATGGCCATTCTGGTGGGTGTGAGATGATATCTCATTGTGGTTTTGATTTGCATTTCTCTAATGGCCAGGGACGTTGAGCATCTCTTCATGTGCCTTTTGGCCATTTGTATTTCCTCTTCTGTGAGGTGTCTGTTCAAGTCTTTTTCCCATTTTGTAATTGGGTTGGCTGTCTTTTTGTTGTTGAGTTGAAAAATCTCTTTATAAATTCTGGATACTAGACCTTTATCTGATATGTCGTTTCCAAATATTGTCTCCCATTGTGTAGGCTGTCTTTCTACTTTCTTGATGAAGTTCTTTGATGCACAAAAGTGTTTAATTTTGAGGAGTTCCCATTTATTTATTTCCTTCTTCAGTGCTCTTGCTTTAGGTTTAAGGTCCATAAAACCGCCTCCAATTGTAAGTTTCATAAGATATCTCCCTACATTTTCCTCTAACTGTTTTATGGTCTTAGACCTAATGTTTAGATCTTTGATCCATTTTGAGTTAACTTTTGTATAGGGTGTGAGATACGGGTCCTCTTTCATTCTTTTGCATATGGATATCCAGTTCTCTAGGCACCATTTATTGAAGAGACTGTTCTGTCCCAGGTGAGTTGGCTTGACTGCCTTATCAAAGATCAAATGTCCATAGAAGAGAGGGTCTATATCTGAGCACTCTATTCGATTCCATTGGTCGATATATCTATCTTTATGCCAATACCATGCTGTTTTGACCCCTGTGGCTTCATAATATGCCTTAAAGTCCGACATCGCGAGACCTCCAGCTTCGTTTTTTTCCTCAAGATACTTTTAGCAATTCGGGGCACCCTGCCCTTCCAGATAAATTTGCTTATTGGTTTTTCTATTTCTGAAAAATAAGTTGTTGGGATTTTGATTGGTATTGCATTGAATCTGTAAATCAATTTAGGTAGGATTGACATCTTAACTATATTTAGTCTTCCAATCCATGAACACGGTATGCCCTTCCATCTATTTAGGTCTTCTGTGATTTCTTTTAACAGTTTTTTGTAGTTTTCTTTGTATAGTTTTTTTGTCTCTTTAGTTAAATTTATTCCTAGGTATTTTATTCTTTTAGTTGCAATTGTAAATGGGATTCGTTTCTTGATTTCCCCCTCAGCTTGTTTATTGCTGGTGTATAGAAATGCTACAGATTTTTGAATGTTGATCTTGTAACCTGCTACTTTGCTGTACTCATTTATTAGCTCTAGTAGTTTTGTTGTGGATTTTTCCGGGTTTTCAACGTATAGTATCATATCGTCTGCAAACAGTGATAGTTTTCCTTCTTCCTTTCCAATTTTGATGCCTTGTATTTCTTTTTCTTGTCTTATTGCTCTGGCTAGAACCTCCAACACGATGTTGAATAATAGTGGTGATAGTGGACATCCTTGTCTTGTTCCTGATCTTAGGGGGAAAGTTTTCAGTTTTTCCCCACTGAGGATGATATTAGCTGTGGGTTTTTCATGTATTCCCTCTATCATTTTAAGGAAGTTCCCTTGTATTCCTATCTTTTGAAGTGTTTTCAACAGGAAAGGATGTTGAATCTTGTCGAATGCCTCCTCTGCATCAATTGAGATGATCATGTGATTTTTCTGCTTTGATTTGTTGATATGGTGTATTACATTAATTGATTTTCTTATGTTGAACCATCCTTGCATACCTGGGATGAATCCTACTTGGTCATGATGTATAATTCTTTTAATGTGTTGTTGGATTCGATTTGCTAGAATTTTGTTGAGGATTTTTGCATCTATATTCATTAGAGAGATTGGTCTGTAGTTTTCTTTTTTTGTAATATCTTTGCCTGGTTTTGGTATGAGGGTGATGTTGGCTTCATAGAATGAATTAGGTAGCTTTCCCTCCACTTCGATTTTTTTTAAGAGTATGAGGAGAGTTGGTACTAATTCTTTCTGGAATGTTTGGTAGAATTCAGATGTGAAGCCGTCTGGTCCTGGACTTTTCTTTTTAGGAAGCTTTTGAATGACTGATTCAATTTCTTTCTTGTGATTGGTTTGTTGAGGTCATCTATTTCTTCTTGAATCAAAGTTGGTTGTTCATGCCTTTCCAAGAACCCGTCCATTTCATCTAAATTGTTCTATTTATTAGCGTAAAGTTGTTCATAGTATCCTGTTATTACCTCCTTTATTTCTGTAAGGTCAGTGGTTATGTCTCCTCTTCCATTTCTGATCTTATTTATTTGCATCCTCTCTCTTCTTCTTTTTGTCAGTCTTGCTAAGGGCCCATCAATCTTATTGATTTTCTCATAGAACCAACTTCTGGTCTTGTTGATTTTCTCTATTGTTTTCATGTTTTCAATTTCATTTATTTCTGCTCTAATCTTTGTTATTTCTTTCCGTTTGCTTGCTTTGGGGTTAGTTTGCTGTTCTTTCTCCAGTTCTTCCAAGTGGATAGTTAATTCCTGAATTTTTGCCTTTTCTTCTTTTCTGATATAGGCATTTAGGGCAATAAATTTCCCTCTTAGCACTGCCTTTGCTGCATCCCATAGGTTTTGATATGTTTGTTTTTGTTTTCATTCGCCTCGAGATATTTACTAATTTCTCTTGCAATTTCTTCCTTGACCCACTCGTTGTTTAAGAGTGTGTTGTTGAGCCTCCACGTATTTGTGAATTTTCTGGCACTCCGCCTATTATTGATTTCCAACTTCATTCCTTTATGATCCGAAAAAGTGTTGTGTATGATTTCAATCTTTTTAAATTTGTTAAGACTTGCTTTGTGACCCAGCATATGGTCTATCTTCGAGAATGATCCATGAGCACTTGAGAAAAAGGTGTATCCTGCTGTTGCGGGATGTAATGTCCTATAAATGTCTGTTAAGTCTAGCTCATTTATTGTAATATTCAAATTCTCTATTTCTTTATTGATCCTTTGTCTAGATGTTCTGTCCATTGACGAGAGTGGTGAATTGAAGTTTCCAACTATTATGGTATATGTGTCTATTTCCCTTTTCAGTGATTGCAGTGTATTCCTCACGTATTTTGGGGCATTCTGGTTCGGTGCGTAAATATTTATGATTGTTATGTCTTCTTGTTTAATTGTTCCTTTTATTATTAGATAGTGTCCTTCTTTGTCTGTTTTAACTGTTTTACATTTGAAGTCTAATTTGTTGGATATTAGTATAGCTACTCCTGCCTTTTCTGGTTGTTATTTGCATGAAATATCTTTTCCCAACCTTTCACTTTCAACCTATGTTTATCTTTGGGTCTAAGGTGTGTTTCCATTAGACAGCATATAGAAGGATCCTGTTTTTTAATCCATTCTGCCAGTCTATGTCTTTTGATTGGGAAATTCAGTCCATTAACATTTAGTGTTATTACTGTTTGGATAATATTTTCCTCTACCATTTTCCCTTTTGTATTATATATATCATATTTGATTTTCCTTCTTTCTACACTCTTCTCCATACCTCTCTCTTCTGTCTTTTTTATCTGACTGTAGTGCTCCCTTTAGTATTTCTTGCAGAGCTGGTCTCTTGGTCACAAATTCTCTCAATGACTTTTTGTCTGAAAATGTTTTAATTTCTCCCTCATTTTTGAAGGACAATTTTGCTGGATATAGAAGTCTTAGTTGGCAGTTTTTCTCTTTTAGTAATTTAAATATATCATCCCACTGTCTTCTGGCTTCCATGGTTTCTGTTGAGAAATCTACACATAGTCTTATTGGGTTTCCCTTGTATGTGATGGATTGTTTTTCTCTTGCTGCTTTCAAGATCCTCTCTTTCTCTTGTCCTTTGACATTCTAACTAGTAAGTGTCTTGGCGAATGCCTACTTGGGTCTGTTGTCTTTGGGGTGCTCTGTACTTCTTGGATCTGTAATTTTGGGTCTTTCATAAGAGTTGGGAAATTTTCAGTGATAATTTCTTCCATTAGTTTTTCTCCTCCTTTTCCCTTCTCTTCTCCTTCTGGGACACCCACGACACGTATATTTGTGCGCTTCATATTATCATTCAGTTCCCTGATCCCCTGCTCAAATTTTTCCATTCTTTTCCATATATTTCTGTTTCTTTTTGGAATTCAGATGTTCCATCCTCAAGTTCACTAATTCTAGCCTCCGTCTCTTTAAATCTACCATTGTAGGTATCCATTGTTTTTTCCATCTTTTCTACTTTGTCCTTCAATCCCATCAGTTCTGTGATTTGTTTTTTCAGAGTTCCTATTTCTTCTTTTTGTTCAGCCCATGTCTTCTTCATGTCCTCCCTCAATTTATTGATTTGGTTTTTGAAGAGGTTTTCCATTTCTGTTCGTATATTCAGCATTAGTTGTCTCAGCTCCTGTATCTCATTTGAACTGTTGGTTTGTTCCTTTGACTGGGCCATATCTTCAATTTTTCTGGCGTGATCCATTATTTTTAGCTGGCGTCTGGGCATTTAATCAGATTTCCCTGGGTGTGGGACTCAGCAGGTTCAAAGATTTTTCTGTGAAATCTCTGGACTCTGTTTTTCTTATCCTGCCCCGTATGTGGCGCTCTGCAAGCAGTATGGTCTGTGGATCTCACCAGTAAAATATGCTGTGGCTCCTTTAACTTTGGAAGACTCTCGCTGTGGAGGAGGGTCGCCAGCCGAAGCGGCTTGGAAGAGTGCTGATCCAAATCTCCCAGCCGGCCTGGGAATCCGCGCGTGGGGGGGGGGCGCCGGCCTCTGCGGCTTGGAGGAGTGCCGATCCAAATCTCCCAGCCGGCCCGGGAAGCCAAGCGTGATGGGGGGCGCCGACCGCCGCGGCTTGAGGGGACCGCCTGTCCCAATCTCCCAGCCGGCCCCGGAAGGAGGGAGGGAGCGGCTCCGGCCACCAGCCGCCACAGCCCGGGGAAGCGCACGCCACTCGGGGATCTCACCGCATTGGATTCTCCCAGCCGGTTCAGCCGTTCCAGAATGGGGTACACTGTATTTTTGGTCTTTGTCGTGACTCCGGGATCTGTTCTGTACCGTTTCTGTTTCTTTAGTAGCTGTTCTGGAGGAGGAACTAAGATCCGTGTGTCTTACTAAGCCGCCATCTTCTCTGGAAGTCCTTTGTAGTTTACTTTTTAATAAATAGTCTGTTGAAATGTCAGTTTTAATAATAGCTCATATAGCTTCTTTACCTTTTCTTAGTTTCCCTCTTGTACCAAGCCCTACCAGTTCTGAAACCTGAAGGGTTCAAGTTCTTGTGTAATGTCTAAATAGTTTTGTTTCTTTACCGACAGGGGCAAAGAATATATTATAGGTTTCGATTATATATCTATAATATAGATATAGATAAACATTTTTATTTAACTTTAATTTACTGTGTTCATACTTACAGATTAAGACTATTTTGCAGTAGACTCTTCTTTGCTGTTTAACTGTAGTGAATCACTAAAAATGAATTTATGACAGTATTTTTTAAATTGAGATAAAATTCATGTAACATAAAATTTATGTTTTTTAGTCTTAATTTGCTGCTGTTATTGGAATTTCTATGCATTGTATCATTTTTATGTATTTTTTTATTATGGCAAAATACATACAACATAAAATTAGCCATTGTAACCATATTAAATATTAAATTGAGTAATTACCGTGTTGCTCAATTCATTGGCAGTGGTTACATTCACAATTTTGTGTAACCATCACCATTATCTAGCCTGGACGATCAGTAATCTGCTTTCTGTCTCTATGGAGTTACATATTCTGAATATTTCATACAAATGGAATCATATAATTTGTGGCCTTTAATGTCTGGTTTCTTTCACTTAGCATAGTGTTTTCAAGATTTATGTATGTTGTAATATTTATCAGTACTTTATTTCTTTCTACTGCTGAGTATAATTCCGTTGTGTATATATACCACATTTTGTTTATCCTTCAGTTGGTGCATATTTGTGTTGTTGCCATATTTTGGCTATTATGAATATTGCTGCTATGAACATTTGTGTACGAGTTTTATTCCAACACCTGTTTTTATTTCTTTTGGGTATCTGCCTAGGAGTGCAATTGCTGAATTGTATCGTATTTCTATGTTTAACTTTTTGAAGAACTGCTTAAACTGGTTTCCACAGTGGCTGCACCATTTTACATTCCCATCAGCAGTGTAGGAGGGTTGCTTTGCGACTTTTGAACTCATTTTTCTACTACATCAGCTGGTCCTAAAGATATTCTCTTTTTCAACTTCGTTGTGCTTACAGTGAATCATTAGCATTTTACCCTTTACACTGTCCCATGTTCAGATTTAGGTACACAAACAAGACTGTTAAAGCTTCCCAGAGATGACAGTATTAAGAGGTCACTTATTTTACAACTTGCTTGTAAAATAAGTGGTTGTTCTTGATCATATTAACTCTTTAATCTTTGTTTGCAGTAATCACTGGCCAGAATCGGAGTGGTGTCATTTCAGCCCGAACTCGAATTGATGTCCTTTTACACACTTTTAGAAGGAAGCAGCCCTTCACTCACTTCCTTGCCTTTTTCCTCAATGAAGTTGAGGTTCAGGAACGATTCCTGAAGTTCCAGGAGGAAGTGCTGGAGAAGTGCGGCATGGTAAGTGGCAAATAAAATAAAACAAAAATTTACTAAGAAAAGTCAAATATAAAGAAGAGTACCAAACAGCTCATAATTCAACCAGTAAAAAGATACATACCTCTCCCCTCACCAAAAACAGTGATTTCCTATAATTCTATGATGAAGAAAAAGTATAGATGCATCAGCATGTATGTCTCTAATATATTACAGAAATATTTTAAAAAATTTCAAGACATATGAATTATCTTACTATACATGCTGTTGTGCATGTTGCTCGAAGCAGCATTAATGAGATAGCATGATTTTATCTACCTTCTGCCTTTCCAGATTAGAAAATAAGGTTTAAAACTCTTTGTATATCCTTTTAGGTGATTAGAAAAATGTTTACTGTTTTTTAAAAATTTATGAAAGCAATATATATTAAATATGTTTCCATTTATTATGGAACATTTAGAAAATGTTGAAAATTGTTGCTGGTATCAGTAGTTTGGTCTTTATTATTGCTGGGTAGTATTCCATTATGTGGATGTATCACAGCTTATTTAACCATCCATTGAAGGACATTTTTCTTTTCTAGTTTTTGGTTAATATGAGTAGAATTTGTAAGAGCGTGTGTACAGGGTTGGTTTTTTTTTTAAGTTTATTTATTTATTGATTAAAAAAATTTAACAACAAACAAACAAAATCATTAATATATGATTCCGTTCTACATATATAATCATATATAATCAGTAATTTACAATATCATCACATAGTTGCATATTCATCATTTCTTAGAACATTTGCATTAATTCATAAAAAGAAATAAAAAGACAACAGAAAAAGAAATAAAACGAAAACAGGAAAGAAAAGGTTATACATACCATACCCCTTACACCTTGCTTTCATTGATCACTAGCATTTCAAACTAAATTTATTTTAACATTTATTCCCCCTATTATTTAGTTCTACTCTTCTGTTGATATGGTAGATAAAAGGAGCATCAGACACAAGGTTTTCACAATCACACAATCACATTGTGAAAGTTATGTCATTATTCAATCATCATCAAGAAACATGGCTACTGGAACATAGCTGTACATTTTCAGGCAGTTCCCTCCAGCCTCTCCATTACATCTTGGTTAATAAGGTGATATCTACTTAATGCATAAGAATAACCTCCAGGATGACCTCTCGACTCTGTTTGGAATCTCTCAGCCATTGACACTTTGTCTCATTTCACTCTTCCCCCTTTTGGTCGAGAAGGTCTTCTCAATCCCTTGATGCTGAGCCTCAGCTCATTCTAGGGTTTTTCTCAATCCCTTGATGCTGAATCTGAGCTCATTCTGGGATTTCTGTCCCATGTTGCCAGGAAGGTCTACACCCGTGGGAGTCATGTCCCACGTAGACAGGGGGAGGGTGGTGAGTTTTCTTTCAGTGTTGGCTGGAGAGAGAGGCCACATCTGAGCAAAAAAGAGGCTCTCTTGGGGGTGACTCTTAGGCCTAATTTTAAGTAGGCTTGACCTATCCTTTGTTGGGTTAAATTTCATATGAATAAACCCCAAGACTCGGGGCTCAGCCTATAGCTTTGGTTGTCCACAATGTTTGTGAGAATATCAAGAATTCAACTTGGGTAAGTGGAATTTCTCTCCGTTCTTACCATTCCCTGAAGGGGACTTTGCAAATACTTTTTCACTCACTGATCGAATCACTCTGAGATTTATTGGGGCATCACTCTGGACAAACTAACAAACTCTCATGTCCTATCCAAATTCCAAGTACCAGCGATGTTCAATCAAGCTATCTACATAAGTTATGTTAGGAAATGCACTAGCCAAAATATAAGCCTTGTACCAAATAAACATTTTTTGCTTTAGTCCCACATATAACGTGAAATTTTAAAATATTAATTACCATCTATTTTCAGTGGGTTGTTTTTTTTTTAACTTTTATTTTGACATACTTTCAAACTTACAAGACAGTTAAAAAATACTACATATCCCCTACAGAGAACTCCAGTATACTACCAATCTCCCCCTCCCCAAATACCCAGACCCATCAATTTTAACATTTTTCCACATTTGTCATTCCTTCCTCCTTCTCTCCCTCCCTCCCTTCCATCTTTATTTTAGCCACTCTAATAGGTGTGCAGTGGTATTTTATTATGGTTTTAATTGGCATTTTCCTAATGGCTAATGTCAAACATGTTTTTATGCCATGCTTTCCATGTTCATGCTTTTTTGCTGTCCTGATGTCGTCTTTGGCAAGATGTCTGTTCATATCTTTTGTCCATTTTAAAATTGGGTTGTTTGTTTTCTTACTGTTTAGTTTTGAGAGTTCTTTATATATCCTGGGTATAAGTCATTTCAAGGATATGGGATTTGTAGCTATTTTCTTCCAGTGCATTATTTGTCTTTTTATTCTTTTATCAGTGTCTTTTGTATCACAGACGTTTTTAATTTTGATGAAATCCCACTTATCAGTTTTTTTTCTTTAATGGATCATAGGATTTTTGGTGCCATGTCTAAGAACTCTCTGCCTAACCCCAGGGCACAAAAATTTTCTCCTATGCTTTCTTTTAGAAGTTTTATTGTTTTACTTTTTATGTTTAGATCCATGGTCCATTTTAAGTTAATTTTTGTATAAGGTGTGAGGTTTAGGTTGAAATTGACTTTTTTTTTTTTAATCTATTCTTTTTTTTTATTTTTTAATTTTTTTTTAATTAATTAAAAAAAATTAACAAAACATTTAGAAATAATTCCATTCTACATGTACAATCAGTAATTCTTAATATCATCACATAGTTGCATATTCATCATTTCTTAGTACAGTTGCATCGATTTAGAAAAAGAAATAAAAAGACAACACAATAAGAATTAAAACGATAATAGAGAGAAAAAAAAAAACCTATACCTCACAGGCAGGTTCATTCAATGTTTTAACATAATTGCATTACAGTTAGGTAGTATTGTGCTGTCCATTTCTGAGTTTTTATATCCAGTCCTGTTGCACAGTCTGTATCCCTTCAGCTCCAATTACCCCTTCTCTCTCTTTTTTTTTTTTAATTAACGAAAAAAATGAAATTAACCCAACATTTAGAAATCATACCATTCTACATTTGCAATCAGTACTTCTTAACATCATCACATAGATGCATGATCATCGTTTCTTAGTACATTTGCATCGGTTTAGAAGAACTAGCAACATAACCGAAAAAGATAGAGAATGTTAATATAGAGAAAAAAATAAAAGTAATAATAGTAAAAACAAAACAAAACAAAACAAAACAAAACAAAAACCTATAACTCAGACGCATCTTCATTCAGTGTTTTAACATGATTACTTTACAATTAAGTATTATTGTGCTGTCCATTTTTGAGTTTTTGTATCTAGTCCTGTTGCACAGTCTGTATCCCTTCAGCTCCAATTGCCCATCATCTTACCCTGTTTCTACCTCCTGCTGGACTCTGTTACCAATGACATATTCCAAATTTATTCTCGAATGTCCGTTCACATCAGTGGGACCATACAGTATTTGTCCTTTAGTTTTTGGCTAGACTCACTCAGCATAATGTTCTCTAGGTCCATCCATGTTATTACATGCTTTATAAGTTTATCCTGTCTTAAAGCTGCATAATATTCCATCGTATGTATATACCACAGTTTGTTGAGCCACTCGTCTGCTGATGGACATTTTGCCTGTTTCCATCTCTTTGCAATTGTAAATAACGCTGCTATAAACATTGGTGTGCAAATGTCCATTTGTGTCTTTGCCCTTAAGTCCTTTGAGTAGATTCCCAGCAATGGTATTACTGGGTCGTATGGCAATTCTATATTCAGCTTTTTGAGGAACCGCCAAACTGCCTTCCACAGTGGTTGCACCATTTGATATTCCCACCAACAGTGGATAAGTGTGCCTCTTTCTCCGCATCCTCTCCAGCACTTGTCATTTCCTGTTTTGTTGATAATGGCCATTCTGGTGGGTGTGAGATGATATCTCATTGTGGTTTTGATTTGCATTTCTCTAATGGCAAGGGACATTGAGCATCTCTTCATGCGCCTTTTGGCCATTTGTATTTCCTCTTCTGATAGGTGTTTGTTCAAGTCTTTTTCCCATTTTGTAATTGGGTTGGCTGTCTTTTTGTTGTTGAGTTGAACAATCTCTTTATAAATTCTGGATACTAGACCTTTATCTGATATGTCATTTCCAAATATTGTCTCCCATTGTGAAGGCTGTCTTTCTACTTTCTTGATGGAGTTCTTTGATGCACAGAAGTGTTTAATTTTGAGGAGCTCCCATTTATTTATTTCCTTCTTCAGTGCTCTTGCTTTAGGTTTAAGGTCCATAAAACCGCCTCCAGTTGTAAGATTCATAAGGTATCTCCCAACATTTTCCTCTAACTGTTTTATGGTCTTAGACCTAATGTTTAGATCTTTGATCCATTTTGAGTTAACTTTTCTATAGGGTGTGAGATACGGGTCCTCTTTCATTCTTTTGCATATGGATATCCAGTTCTCTAGGCACCATTTATTGAAGAGACTGTTCTGTCCCAGGTGAGTTGGCTTGACTGCCTTATCAAAGATCAAATGTCCATAGATGAGAGGGTCTATATCTGAGCACTCTATTCGATTCCATTGGTTGATATATCTATCTTTATGCCAATACCATGCTGTTTTGACCACTGTGGCTTCATAATATGCCTTAAAGTCAGGCAGCGCGAGACCTCCAGCTTCGTTTTTTTCCCTCAGGATGTTTTTAGCAGTTCGGGGCACTCTGCCCTTCCAGATAAATTTGCTTATTGGTTTTTCTATTTCTGAAAAATAAGTTGTTGGGATTTTGATTGGTATTGCATTGAATCTGTAAATCAATTTAGGTAGGATTGACATCTTAACTATATAGTCTTCCAATCCATGAACACGGTATGCCCTTCCATCTATTTAGGTCTTCTGTGATTTCTTTTAGCAGTTTTTTGTAGTTTTCTTTATATAGGTTTTTTGTCTCTTTAGTTAAATTTATTCCCAGGTATTTTATTCTTTTAGTTGCAATTGTAAATGGGATTAGTTTCTTGATTTACCCCTCAGCTTGTTCATTGCTGGTGTATAGAAATGCTACAGATTTTTGAATGTTGATCTTGTAACCTGCTACTTTGCTGTACTCATTTATTAGCTCTAGTAGTTTTGTTGTGGATTTTTCCGGGTTTTCAACATATAGTATCATATCGTCTGGAAACAGTGATAGTTTTACTTCTTCCTTTCCTATTTTGATGCCTTGTATTTCTTTTTCTTGTCTAATTGCCCTGGCTAGAACCTCCAACACAATGTTGAATAATAGTGGTGATAGTGGACATCCTTGTCTTGTTCCTGATCTTAGGGGGAAAGTTTTCAATTTTTCCCCATTGAGGATGATATTATCTGTGGGTTTTTCATATATTCCCTCTATCATTTTAAGGAAGTTCCCTTGTATTCCTATCTTTTCAAGTGTTTTCAACAGGAAAGGATGTTGAATCTTGTCGAATGCCTCCTCTGCATCAATTGAGATGATCATGTGATGTTTCTGCTTTGATTTGTTGATATGGTGTATTACATTAATTGATTTTCTTATGTTGAACCATCCTTGCATACCTGGGATGAATCCTACTTGGTCATGATGTATAATTCTTTTAATGTGTTGTTGGATACGATTTGCTAGAATTTTATTGAGGATTTTTGCATCTATATTCATTAGAGAGATTGGCCTGTAGTTTTCTTTTTTTGTGATATCTTTGCCTGGTTTTGGTATGAGGGTGATGTTGGCTTCATAGAATGTATTAGGTAGTTTTCCCTCTGCTTCGATTTTTTTTAAGAGTTTGAGGAGAGTTGGTACTAATTCTTTCTGGAATGTTTGGTAGAATTCAGATGTGAAGCCGTGTGATCCTGGACTTTTTTTTTTAGGAAGCTTTTGAATGACTGATTCAATTTCTTTACTTGTGATTGGTTTGTTGAGGTCATCTATTTCTTCTTGAGTCAAAGTTGGTTGTTCATCTCTTTCCAGGAACCCGTCCATTTCATCTAAATTGTTGTATTTATTAGCGTAGAGTTGTTCATAGTATCCTGTTATTACCTCCTTTATTTCTGTGAGGTCAGTGGTTATGTCTCCTCTTCCATTTCTGATCTTATTTATTTGCATCCTCTCTCTTCTTCTTTTTGTCAGTCTTGCTAAGGGCCCATCAATCTTATTGATTTTCTCATAGAACCAACTTCTGGCCTTATTGATTTTCTCTATTGTTTTCATGTTTTCAATTTCATTTATTTCTGCTCTAATCTTTGTTATTTCTTTCCTTTTGCTTGCTTTGGGATTAGTTTGCTGTTCTTTCTCCAGTTCTTCCAAGTGGACAGTTAATTCCTGCATTTTTGCGTTTTCTTCTTTTCTGATATAGGCATTTAGGGCAATAAATTTCCCTCTTAGCATTGCCTTTGCTGGGTCCCATAAGTTTTGATATGTTGTGTTTTCATTTTCATTCGCCTTGAGGTATTTGCTAATTTCTCTAGCAATTTCCTCTTTGACCCACTTGTTGTTTAGCAGTGTATTGTTGAGCCTCCACGTATTTGTGAATTTTCTGGCACTCTGCCTATTATTGATTTCCAACTTCGTTCCTTTATGATCCGAGAAAGTGTTGTGTATGATTTCAATCTTTTTAAATTTGTTAAGACTTGCTTTGTGACCCAGCATATGGTCTATCTTTGAGAATGATCCATGAGCACTTGAGATAAAGGTGTATCCTGCTGTTGTGGGATGTAATGTCCTATAAATGTCTGTTAAGTCTAGCTCATTTATAGTAATATTCAGATTCTCTATTTCTTTATTGATCCTCTGTCTAGATGTTCTGTCTATTGACGAGAGTGGTGAATTGAAGTCTCCACCTATTATGGTATATGAATCTATTTCCCTTTTCAGTGTTTACAGTGTATTCCTCACGTATTTTGGGGCATTCTGGTTCGGTGCATAAATATTTATGATTGTTATGTCTTCTTGTTTAATTGTTCCTTTTATTAGTATATAGTGTCCTTCTTTGTCTCTTTTAACTGTTTTACATTTGAAGTCTAATTTGTTGGATATTAGTGTATCCACTCCTGCTCTTTTCTGGTTGTTATTTGCATGAAATATCTTTTCCCAACCTTTCACTTTCAACCTATGTTTATCTTTGGGTCTAAGATGTGTTTCCTGTAGACAGCATATGGAAGGATGCTGTTTTTTAATCCATTCTGCCAGTCTATGTCTTTTGATTGGGGAATTCAGTCCATTGACATTTAATGTTATTCGTGTTTGGATAATATTTTCCTCTACCATTTTGCCTTTTGTATTATATATATCATATCTGATTTTCCTTCTTTCTACACTCTTCTCCGTACCTCTCTCTTCTGTCTTTTTGTATCTGACTCTAGTGCTCCCTTTAGTATTTCTTGCAGAGCTGGTCTCTTGGTCACAAATTCTTTCAGTGACTTTTTGTCTGAGAATGTTTTAATTTCTCCCTCATTTTTGAAGGATAATTTTGCTGGATATAGGAGTCTTGGTTGGCAGTTTTTCTCTTTTAGTAATTTAAATATATCATTCCACTGTCTTCTAGCTTCCATGGTTTCTGCTGAGAAATCTACATATAGTCTTATTGGGTTTCCCTTGTATGTGATGGATTGTTTTTCTCTTGCTGCTTTCAAGATCCTCTCTTTCTCTTTTGACCTCTGACATTCTAACTAGTAAGTGTCTTGGAGAACGCCTATATGGGTCTAATCTCTTTGGGGTGCGCTGCACTTCTTGGATCTGTAATTTTAGGTCTTTCATAAGAGTTGGGAAATTTTCAGTGATAATTTCTTCCATTAGTTTTTCTCCTCCTTTTCCCTTCTCTTCTCCTTCTGGGACACCCACAACACATATATATGTGCGGTTCATATTGTCCTTGAGTTCCCTGATACCGTGTTCAAATTTTTCCATTCTTTTCCTGATAGTTTCTGTTTCTTTTTGGAATTCAGATGTTCCATCCTCCAAATCACTAATTCTGTCTTCTGTCTCTTTAAATCTATCATTGTAGGTATCCATTGTTTTTTCCATCTTTTCTACTTTATCCTTCACTTCCATAAGTTCTGTGATTTGTTTTCCAGTTTTTCTATTTCTTCTTTATGTTCAGCCCATGTCCTCTTCATGTCCTCCCTCAATTTATCGATTTCATTTTTGAAGAGGTTTTCCATTTCTGTTCGTATATTCAGCATTAGTTGTCTCAGCTCTTGTATCTCATTTGAACTTTTGGTTTGTTCCTTTGATTGTCCATATTCTCAAGCTTTTGAGCATGGACAGTTATCTTCTGCTCTGGTGTCTGGGCATTTAGTCAGATTTCCCTGGGTGTCGGACCCAACAAGGTTGTAAGATTTTTCTGTGAAATCTCTGGGTTCTGTTTTTCTTATCCTGCCCAGTAGGTGGCCCTCGTGGCACACGTTTGTCTGCGGGTCCCACCAGTAAAAGGTACTGTGGGTCCTTTAACTTTGGGAAACTCTCGCCGTCCAGGAGGTTCGCTAGCCGAAGCGACTTGGAAGAGTGCCAACCGGCCTGGGGTCCAAACGCGGGGAGGATCGCTCGCCGCCGCAGCCCGGGAAATCGCCCGTCCGAATTTCCTAGTTGGCCCGGTGGCGGGAGTGCGCCAGTCGCAGTGGCCCGCCCGGGAGAGTGCACATTCCCGGGGAGTCATGGGTTTGGAAGGACCCCCCCCCCCCCGTCGCCGTTCTCCGTGGCCTGGGGATTTCCGATCCCATCATTCTCTCAGTTGGTCCGGGGGGCCGCGCGTGGTGTGGGCGCCAGCTGCCGCGGTTTAAGGGGACCGCCTGTCGAATTCTCCCAGCCGGCCCGGGAAGGGGGAAGGGAGTGACTCCGGGCGCTTGCCGCCCCCCCGGTGAAGCCCGAGCCCCTCGGCGATCCCACCAGAGCGGGTTCTCTCAGCCAGCCAGCCGTTCCAGGATGGGGTACGCTGTCTTTTTTATCTCTGTCGTGGCTTTGGGAGCTGTTCTGTATCGTTTCTACTCCCCTAGTAGCTGTCCTGGAGGAGAAATTAAGATCCGCGCGTCGTACTAAGCCGCCATCTTCTCCGGAAGTCTGAAATTGACTTTTAAAAACCTTTGGAATAAAATAGAACAGCAGTTATTATCTTTGCCTTTTGAGACATATAGACCTAGGTGTGGGCTAGGGCAAGATAAACTCTCCAAATCATACAGCCTACTTCAGGTGGCTGTAGAAAGGATTAAAGGAGATAACATAATGTACTCAGCATGGTGCTTAATACATAAAAAAACATTTAACAAATCGCCACTACTCTGCTATTATTTCTGTTAGGTTAGAGTTATTAGTATTATTTGGAATGTTAAGAGTAGGACTAGCCACTTCTGAGGAAGATGGTGGAGTAGGGAGCTCTGGGATGCAGTCCTTCTACCAGGACAACTATTAAACAGGTAGAAATGGTCTGAAACAACTATTTTGAAACTCCAGAGGCGAGAAGAACACCTTATAGCATCCAGGAAAGAGCAGGAGGAAGAAGTTGGTAAATCACAGTAAAGAAGTGTGAATTGCTCTCTCTATACAGTGGCTGTTGGTGCCCATCCCTCACTCTCACAGCAGGTCATTGTGGGGTCCAGTCGCTGCCTAGTGGCTGGTGATACAGTGGACATAAAAATCATCTTCTCCAAGAACAAAGATGGGCATGGTCAATCACCGATCGTGCTTTTTGGTTAGCGAATTTAGATCTTGGGACCCCAACTCTCAGGGTAGCATTTGTTTTAGTCCACCCCGGTGTAGGGCAGAGGTGGTGGAAATTTAAAGACTCAGTACCTCCTCAGGGCTGTGGGGAACAGTTAGCTGAAGGGCCTCATTTGCTGAGCAGGCTAGGAAAGCTCATGCTTTGGGGAGCTGCCAGAGTTATTGTTGATGCCCTTCAAGATCCGTCCTCCACAAGGTACTTTGGAGCCATTCTGTGCCCCCTTCCTGGGTTCCTGGCCCTGTTTTGTCTAGGAAAGACTGAATTGGGAAAGTCCTCCCTAGGGTGACCCTCCTCCCAGAACTTGCCTTCCAGGAAAAAGCAGCTGTGAGACCATGAAACAAGTGTAAAAAACTATAGAGGTAGATAGTCTGGAACAAAGGCCTGCAGACTTCAGATACCGGAAGAGGGGTGTTTCCTCTGGGAAACAGAGGAGTCAGTTAAATTCCTGTAAACAGGGTAACTCTAAAACCAGTAACAAACAAAAGCCCCCATAAGACAGAGGCCCATTAAGATAGGGAAAACCCTGCATTGTGCATTTGCTTTGGACAGACCTTACTGATAGGAAGACTGAAGCTCAAGAAAATCTGTCTTATCACCAGCTTGCAAAACCAAGAAACAGACATCCCAGAGAGTAAATCCCAGAGTTAACATTTTAAAATATTAAAATGTACAATGTGCAACAAAAGAGAACAAGACAAAAAAAATAGGACATGATGGCCCATCCAAAGGAAGAGAGTACAAATACAGAAAGTGCCAACAAAGAAAATGAGAAGGTGGATATAGTGAACAAAAGCCTTTTAAAAATGATCTTAAAAATACATAAGGAGGTAAAGGAAAGTACAGAGAAAGAATTACAAAATATACACATCCAAGAAGCTCAGAGGACACCAAACAGGATAAACATGAAGAAAAATATACCCTGTCATAGATTGATTCCACTATCAATGGCAAAGGGCAAGGAGGAGTTCTGAAAGCTTCAAGAGAAAAGCAGTGTGTTGTGTTCAGGGAAGTCCCAAAAATGTTGAATGCCCATTTCTCATCAGAAACCATGGAGGCAAGAAGTCAGTGAGTTAAAAAACTTTTAAGTGCTGAAAAAAAATAACTGCCAGCCAAGAATTTTACATCTGGTGAGACTCTCTTTCAAAAATGAGGAAGCATTAAGACATTCTCAGATAAACAAAAGTAAGGGAGTACATTACCATTAGACCTTCCTTACGAGCAATACTTAAGGGAGTTCTTCAGACTAAAACTGAAAGGACAGTAGGTAGTGGTCAAAGCAGTATAATGAAATAAAGGGTAATTATAAATGCTGATATTATTGTATCATATTATTTGGTATGTAACTACATGTCTTACTTCCTACAGGTGCTAAAATGCAAATGCATAAAAAATGATAAATCTGTATTTTTGGACATACACTGTACAAAGATATAAATAGTAACAGGTACAAAAAATGGAAGGAGGAGAGAGAGTTATAGGAAAAGTATATCTGCATACTATTGAAGTTAAATGGGTATCAAATTTAATTGTTATTAAGTTTGATTGTTATAACAAATTTAATTGTTATATATTTAGGATGTTAACTTTTTAAAAAACTTTTTATTACTAAAACAATGCACAAGCACATACATTCTTAATATACAGACATTCCATACATGGTGTACAATCAGTGGCTCACTGTATCATCACATAGTTGTATATTCATCGCCATGATAATTTCTTAGAACATTTGCATAGGATGTTAACTTTTTTTTTTTTTTTACATGGGCAGGCACCAGGAATCGAACCCGTGTCCTCTGTCATGGCAGGCAAGCATTCTTGCCTGCTGAGCCACCGTGGCCCGCCCTTAGGATGTTAACTGTTAACCCTAGGAAATCACAAAGAAAAAAATGAAAATTATATCCAGATAGAAATGAGAAGGCACTCAGTATAGTACAACATAAGAAAGCAAATCATTATAAAGGTAAGCTTTCACAAAAATGAAGGACAAAAAAGGTAAAAGACTTACAAAGAACAGACCATATGTTGGGTCACAAAACAAGTCTCAGTAAATGTAAAAAGTATTGAAATCATTCAATCTGTATTTTCCCACCATAGTGAAATGAAGCTAGAGATCAGTAACATTCATAACATGTGGAAATTAGAGAAAATCATAAGTGAGATTAGGAATTGTCTTGAGGAAAAATGAAAATACAACATATCAAAACCTATGAGATACTGTGAAATCAGTGCTGAGAGGGAAGTTTATAGCTCTAAACGCTCACGTTAAAAAAGAAGAAAGTCTTCGAATCAGAGATCTACCTTGAAAATTGAAATAAAAAGTACTATAAGTGGGTATTATGAATAAGTATATGCCAATGAATTTGATAACCTATATAAAATTGACAAATTCTTAGGAACACACCAACTACCTCCATTAACTCATGAAGAAATAGAAGATCTCAACAAACCAATTACTAGTAAAGAGATTGAATCAGTAATCAAAAACCTCCCAACAGAGAAAAGCCAGGACCATATGTTTCACAGGGGAATTCTCCCAAACATTCCAAGAAGACTTAACTCCAATCCTGCTCAAATTTTTGCAAAAAACTGAAAAGGAGGCAGCATTGCTAACACATTCTCTGAGGCTAACATCACCCCCACACCAAACCAAATATAGGTATCACAAGAAAAGAAAACTACAGACCAATATCTCTTACGAACATAGATGTAAAAATCCTCAACAAAATACTAGCAAACTGAATCCAACAACATATTAAAAGAATCATATACTCTGATCAAGTGGGATTTATCCCTGTGTATGCAAGTTTGGCTCGACATAAGAAAATCAGTTAACTAAATGAATGAAACAAAACTTCAGAAAAGTCATTTGACAAAATACAGCACCCTTTCTTTACATAAACTCTTAGAACACTAGGAATAGAGGAAAATTTTCTCAACATGATAAAGGGCATATATGAAAAGCTAACATTTACTTCATTTAAAAGGCTGAAAGCTTATCCTTTACAATCAGAGACTAGACAAGGAAGTCCACTATCACTGCTATTACTCAGAATTGTACTGGAAATTCTTGCCAGAGCAATTAGGCAAGAAAAAGAAATAAAAGATATCTAAATTGAAAGGTAGAAGTAAAACTTCCCTGTTTTCAGATGCTGATAATCCTGTATACTGAAAATCCTGAAAAGTCCACAACAGAGCTCCTAGAACTAATGAATGAATTCATTAAAATGGCAGGGTGCAAAATCAACACCCCCATATCAGTGGTGTTTCTATACACATGCAGTGAACAGTTGGAAGCAGGAATCCAGAAAAGAATTCCATTTAGAATAGCAACTAAAAGAATCAAATATCTAGGAATAAATCTAACCAAGGATGTAAAGGACTTGTACACAGAAAACCACAAAATATTGGTAGAAAAAATTAAAGAAAACCTACATAAATGGCAGGAAATTCCATGTTCATGAATTGGAATACTAAATATTCTTGAATGGCAATTAAATAAAATAAAAATTCTAACAACGTTCTTTGCAGAGATGGAAAAGCCAATGGTCAGATTTATACAGAAGGGTAAGGGGCCCCAAATAGCTAAAGCCATCTTGAAAAAGAATGAAGTTGGAGGACAGTTTCCATTCTTAAAACTTACTACAAAACCACAGTAATCAAAACAGCATGGTACTGACACAAGGACAGATATATAGACCAGTTTGGAATAGAATTGAGAGCTCAAACATCAACCCTAACATGTGTGTTCAACTGAATTTTTTACAAGGTGTTAAAGACCACTGAATTTGGAAAGAATAGTGGCTTCAGCAAATGGTGCTGGGAAAACAATCTCCATTTGCAAAAAGGGTGGGTCCCTACATTGTTCCGTTTATAAAAATCAACACAAAATAGCTCAAAGACCTGATATAAGAGTTACAACTATTAAACTCCTAGAAGAAAACAGGGAAACGTGTTAGGCAGTGGTTTCTTAAGACTACATCCAAAGCACAAGTGACAATAGAAAGATAAATAGGACCGTGCCAAAATAAAATCTTTTGTTCCTCAAAGGGCTTTATCATGAAAATAAAAGGACAACCTAAACAATGGGAGAAAATATTTGGAAACCACATACCTATAAAGGATTAATATCCAGTATATATAAAGGAATCCTTCAACTTAGTTACAAAAATTCAACCCAATTGAAAAATGGACAAAAGACTTAAACAGACTTCTCTCCAGAGAAGATATACAGATAGCCAAAAAGCACATGAAAAGATGCTCGCCATCATTAGCCATCAGGGAAATGCAAATCAAAAGCACAATGAGATCCTATTTCATACCTATTAGAATGGCTGCTATTAAAATAACAGAAAATAACAGTAGTATTGGAGAGAACACAGAGAAATAGGGGCAATTATTCATTGCTGGTAGAAATGTAAAATGGTGTTGCTATTGTGAAAAACAGTTTGGTGGTTCTTCAGAAAGCTAACTATAGAATGACCATATGATCCAACAATCCCAGTACTAGGTATATACCCAAAATAATTGAAAGCAGGGCTTGGATAGATAATGGTACACTGACGTTCATAGCAGCATTATTTACAGTTGCCAAAAGGTGGAAGCAACCCCGTGTCCATCATCAGATGAATGGGTAAATAAAACATGGCATATACATACAATGGGATATTATTCAACTGTAAAAAGGAATGAATTCCAGATACATGCAACAACATGGATGAATCTTGAAGGCATTATGTTGTGTGAAATAAGCCAGACACAAAAAGACAATTATATGATCTCACTGATTTGAAACAATTATGAACTTAATGCTGAAAATGTACAGGTTCCTATTGAAATGATGGAAATATTTTGGTAGTGTTGTAATGGTAGCACAAGATTTTGAACACAATCAACAGCGCTGAAATATATAAGTATGGTTAAAAGGGAAAATGTTAGAGTATACATATGATAGAATAAATTTTTTTTTTAAAAAATCCATGAAACTACACAACACAGTGAATCCTAAGTTCAATGGACATTAATTAATAGTACAAATATCAAAATGTGCTGTCAACAGTTTAATTAACTGTTAATTAACCAGTTGTGCTGGTTTGAAAGGATGCATGTACCCTAGAAAAGCCATGTTTTAATCCTAATCCTATTTTGTAAGGGCAGCCGTTTCTTCTAATCCCTATTCACTACTGTATGTTTGAAACTTGAATTAGATCATCTCCCTGGAGATGTGACTCAGTCAAGAGTGTTGTTAAACTGGATTAGGTGGAGACATGTCTCCACCCATTCTAGGTGAGTCTTGATTAGTTTATTGGAATCCTATAAAAGAAGAGACTTTTTGGAGAAAAGGAGATTCTGAGAGAGCAGAACGAAGTATCCATGAGAAGCAGAGAGTCCACCAGCCAGCGACCTTTGGAGATGAAAAAGGGAAATGCCTCTGGAGATGAAGAAGGAAAATGCCTCCTAGGGAGTTTCATGAAACAGAAAGCCAGGAGAGGAAGCTAGCACATGACACTGTGTTCACCATGTGCCTTTCCAGATAAGAGAGAAGCCATGACTATGTTAGCCTTGTGCCCTCTCACTTGAGAGAGAAACCCTGAACTTCATCAGCCTACTTGAACCAAGGTATCTTTCCATGCATGCCTTAGGTTGGACATTTCTATAGACTTTAAATTGGGACATTTTTTTGGCCTTAGGACTGTAAACCAGCAACTTATTAAATTCTGCTGTTTAAAAGCCATTCTGTTTCTGGTATATTGTATTCCAGCAGCTAGCAAACTAGAACACTAATGCAAGTTGTTGTTGGTGGGATGTGGTATATAGGAATCCTGTGTTTTACCCATGATTGTTCTTTAAAGCCAAAGCTTCTCCAATAAAGAAATAATCATAATAAAATAGTAGGGCTAGCTGTGATAATTGTGGCCAAGGTCAGTGGAAATATCAGTGGGTGAAAAGTTTTACAAGATCCTTCTTTCCTTCTTCCCTCTCCCCTTCCTTTGACGTTGCTCAAGCTAGGTCTTAGGTATTAGAATATGGTGAAAGACAGATATGCAGTTATGAAAGTATCAGAAACCAAGTACTTTTATAGGGGGCAAGTGAAAGTTGATGAAATTGATCTTTTAAGAAGGAGGCTATAAAGGTGAATTGATTTAAACTAGCTAAATGTGAGTAGATAGCCTGGACTTAGTATAGAATGGTATAACTGAATAAGTGAATAGTTTGTCATTTATGTGCTTAGGCCTGAGCACACTTATTTATTTTTTTAAATTTTTATTGATAAAACCAAACATACACACATGAATATTCTTTTTTTTCTTTTTTACCTTTTTTTTATTAATTAAAAAAAGAATTAACAAAACAATTAGAAATCATTCCAATCTACATGTACAATCAGTAATTCTTAATAACATCACATAGTTGCATATTCATCATTTCTTAGTACATTTGCATCGATTTAGAAAAAGAAATAAAAAGACAACAGAATAAGAATTAAAACAATAATAGAAAGAAAAAAAACCAAAAAAAACAAAAACAAAAAACCTATACCTCACATGCAGCTTCATTCAGTGTTTTAACATAATTGCATTACAATTGGGTAGTATTGTGCTGTCCATTTCTGAGTTTTTATATCCAGTCCCGTTGTACAGTCTGTATCCCTTCATCTCCAATTATCCCTTCTCTTTTTTTTTTTTTTTTTAATTAACGGAAAAAAAGAAATTAACCCAACATTTAGAGATCATACCATTCTACACATGCAATCATTAATTCTTAACATCATCACATAGATGCATAATCATCATTTCTTAGTACATTTGCATTGGTTTAGAAGAACTAGCAACATAACCGAAAAAGATATAGAATGTTAATATAGAGAAAAAATTAAAGTAATAATAGTAAAATCAAAACAAAACAAAACAAAACAAAACAAAAACCTATAGCTCAGATGCAGCTTCATTCAGTGTTTTAACATGATTACTTTACAATTAGGTATTATTGTGCTGTCCATTTTTGAGTTTTTGTATCTAGTCCTGTTGCACAGTCTGTATCCCTTCAGCTTCAATTACCCATTGTCTTACCCTGTTTCTAACTCCTGCTGAACTCTGTTACCAATGACATATTTCAAGTTTATTCTCGAATGTCCGTTCACATCAGTGGGACCATACAGTATTTGTCCTTTAGTTTTTGGCTGGATTCACTCAGCATAATATTCTCTAGGTCCATCCATGTTATTACATGGTTCATAAGTTTATCTTGTCTTAAAGCTGCATAATATTCCATCGTATGTATATACCACAGTTTGTTTAGCCACTCTTCTGTTGATGGAGATTTTGGCTGTTTCCATCTGTTTGCAATTGTAAATAATGCTGCTATAAACATTGGTGTGCAAATGTCCGTTTGTGTCTTTGCCCTTAAGTCCTTTGAGTAGATACCTAGCAATGGTATTGCTGGGTCGTATGGCAATTCTATATTCAGCTTTTTGAGGAACCGCCAAACTGCCTTCCACAGTGGTTGCACCCTTTGACATTCCCACCAACAGTGGATAAGTGTGCCTCTTTCTCCGCATCCTCTCCAGCACTTGTCATTTTCTGTTTTGTTGATAATGGCCATTCTGGTGGGTGTGAGATGATATCTCATTGTGGTTTTGATTTGCATTTCTCTAATGGCCAGGGACATTGAGCATCTCTTCATGTGCCTCTTGGCCATCCGTATTTCCTCTTCTGAGAGGTGTCTGTTCAAGTCTTTTTCCCATTTTGTAATTGGGTTGGCTGTCTTTTTGTTGTTGAGATGAACAATCTCTTTATAAATTCTGGATACTAGACCTTTATCTGATATATCGTTTCCAAATATTGTCTCCCATTGTGAAGGCTGTCTTTCTACTTTCTTGATGAAGTTCTTTGATGCACAAAAGTGTTTAATTTTGAGGAGTTCCCATTTATTTATTTCCTTCTTCAGTGCTCTTGCTTTAGGTTTAAGGTCCATAAAACCGCCTCCAGTTGTAAGATCCATAAGATATCTCCCAACATTTTCCTCTAACTGTTTTATGGTCTTAGACCTAATGTTTAGATCTTTGATCCATTTTGAGTTAACTTTTGTATAGGGTGTGAGAGATGGGTCTTCTTTCATTCTTTTGCATATGGATATCCAGTTCTCTAGGCACCATTTATTGAAGAGACTGCTCTTTCCCAGGTGAGTTGGCTTGACTGCCTTATCAAAGATCAAATGTCCATAGATGAGAGGGTCTATATCTGAGCACTCTATTCGATTCCATTGGTCGATATATCTATCTTTATGCCAATACCATGCTGTTTTGACCCCTGTGGCTTCATAATATGCCTTAAAGTCAGGCAGCGCGAGACCTCCAGCTTCGTTTTTTTTCCTCAAGATGTTTTTAGCAATTCGGGGCACCCTGCCCTTCCAGATAAATTTGCTTATTGGTTTTTCTATTTCTGAAAAATAAGTTGTTGGGATTTTGATTGGTATTGCATTGAATCTGTAAATCAATTTAGGTAGGATTGACATCTTAACTATATTTAGTCTTCCAATCCATGAACACGGTATGCCCTTCCATCTATTTAGGTCTTCTGTGATTTCTCTTAACAGTTTTTTGTAGTTTTCTTTATATAGGTTTTTTGTCTCTTTAGTTAAATTTATTCCTAGGTATTTTATTCTTTTAGTTGCAATTGTAAATGGGATTCCTTTCTTGATTTACCCCTCAGCTTGTTCATTACTAGTGTATAGAAATGCTACAGATTTTTGAATGTTGATCTTGTAACCTGCTACTTTGCTGTACTCATTTATTAGCTCTAGTAGTTTTGTTGTGGATTTTTCCGGGTTTTCGACGTATAGTATCATATCGTCTGCAAACAGTGATAGTTTTACTTCTTCCTTTCCAATTTTGATGCCTTGTATTTCTTTTTCTTGTCTAATTGCTCTGGCTAGAACCTCCAACACAATGTTGAATAATAGTGGTGATAGTGGACATCCTTGTCTTGTTCCTGATCTTAGGGGGAAAGTTTTCAATTTTTCCCCATTGAGGATGATATTAGCTGTGGGTTTTTCATATATTCCCTCTATCATTTTAAGAAAGTTCCCTTGTATTCCTATCTTTTGAAGTGTTTTCAACAGGAAAGGATGTTGAATCTTGTCGAATGCCTTCTCTGCATCAATTGAGATGATCATGTGATTTTTCTGCTTTGATTTGTTGATATGGTGTATTACGTTAATTGATTTTCTTATGTTGAACCATCCTTGCATACCTGGGATGAATCCTACTTGGTCATGATGTATAATTCTTTTAATGTGTTGTTGGATACGATTTGCTAGAATTTTATTGAGGATTTTTGCATCTGTATTCATTAGAGAGATTGGTCTGTAGTTTTCTTTTTTTGTAATATCTTTGCCTGGTTTTGGTATGAGGGTGATGTTGGCTTCATAGAATGAATTAGGTAGTTTTCCCTCCACTTCGATTTTTTTGAAGAGTTTGAAGAGAATTGGTACTAATTCTTTCTGGAACGTTTGGTAGAATTCACATGTGAAGCCATCTGGTCCTGGACTTTTCTTTTTAGGAAGCTTTTGAATGACTAATTCAATTTCTTTACTTGTGATTGGTTTGTTGAGGTCATCTATGTCTTCTTGAGTCAAAGTTGGTTGTTCATGTCTTTCCAGGAACCCGTCCATTTCCTCTAAATTGTTGTATTTATTAGCGTAAAGTTGTTCATAGTATCCTGTTATTACCTCCTTTATTTCTGTGAGGTCAGTAGTTATGTCTCCTCTTCCATTTCTGATCTTATTTATTTGCATCCTCTCTCTTCTTCTTTTTGTCAATCTTGCTAAGGGCCCATCAATCTTATTGATTTTCTCATAGAACCAACTTCTGGCCTTATTGATTTTCTCTATTGTTTTCATGTTTTCAATTTCATTTATTTGTGCTCTAATCTTTGTTATTTCTTTCCTTTTGCTTGCTTTGGGGTTAGCTTGCTGTTCTTTCTCCAGTTCTTCCAAATGGATAGTTAATTCCTGAATTTTTGCCTTTTCTTCTTTTCTGATATAGGCATTTAGAGCAATAAATTTCCCTCTTAGCACTGCCTTTGCTGCGTCCCATAAGTTTTGATATGTTGTGTTTTCATTTTCATTCGCCTCGAGGTATTTGCTAATTTCTCTTGCAATTTCTTCTTTGACCCAGTCGTTGTTTAGGAGTGTGTTGTTGAGCCTCCACGTATTTGTGAATTTTCTGGCACTCTGCCTATTATTGATTTCCAACATCATTCCTTTATGGTCCGAGAAAGTGTTGTGTAAGATTTCAATCTTTTTAAATTTGTTGAGACTTGCTTTGTGACCCAGCATATGGTCTATCTTTGAGAATGATCCATGAGCACTTGAGAAAAAGGTGTATCCTGCTGTTGTGGGATGTAATGTCCTATAAATGTCTATTAAGTCTAGTTCATTTATAGTAATATTCAGATTCTCTATTTCTTTGTTGATCCTCTGTCTAGATGTTCTGTCCCTTGATGAGAGTGGTGAGTTGAAGTCTCCAACTATTATGGTATATGAGTCTATTTCCCTTTTCAGTGTTTGCAGTATATTCCTCACGTATTTTGGGGCATTCTGATTTGGTGCGTAAATATTTATGATTGTTATGTCTTCTTGTTTAATTGTTCCTTTTATTAGTATATAGTGTCCTTCTTTGTCTCTTTTAACTGTTTTACATTTGAAGTCTAATTTGTTGGATATTAGTATAGCCACTCCTGCTCTTTTCTGGTTGTTATTTGCATGAAATATCTTTTCCCAACCTTTCACTTTCAACCTATGTTTATCTTTGGGTCTAAGATGTGTTTCCTGTAGACAGCATATCGAAGGATCCTGTTTTTTAATCCATTCTGCCAATCTATGTCTTTTGATTGGGGAATTCAGTCCATTGACATTTAGTGTTATTACTGTTTGGATAATATTTTCCTCTAACATTTTGCCTTTTGTATTATATATATCATATCTGATTTTCCTTCTTTCTACACTCTTTTCCATATCTCTCTCTTCTGTCTTTTTGTATCTGACTCTAGTGCTCCCTTTAGTATTTCTTGCAGAGCTGGTCTCTTGGTCACAAATTCTTTCAGTGACTTTTTGTCTGAGAATGTTTTAATTTCTCCCTCATTTTTGAAGGATAATTTTGCTGGATATAGGAGTCTTGGTTGGCAGTTTTTCTCTTTTAGTATTTTAAATATATCATCCCACTGTCTTCTAGCTTCCATGGTTTCTGCTGAGAAATCTACACAAAGTCTTATTGGGTTTCCCTTGTATGTAATGGATTGTTTTTCTTTTGCTGCTTTCAAGATCTTCTCTTTCTCTTTGACCTCTGACATTCTAACTAGTAAGTGTCTTGGAGAACGCCTATTTGGGTCTAATCTCTTTGGGGTGCGCTGCACTTCTTGGATCTGTAATTTTAGGTCTTTTATAAGAGTTGGGAAATTTTCAGTGATAATTTCTTCCATTAGTTTTTCTCCTCCTTTTCCCTTCTCTTCTCCTTCTGGGACACCCACAACACGTATATTTGTGCGGTTCATATTGTCCTTGAGTTCCCTGATACCCTGTTCAAATTTTTCCATTCTTTTCCCTATAGTTTCTGTTTCTTTTTGGAATTCAGATGTTCCATCCTCCAAATCACTAATTCTATCTTCTTTCTCTTTAAATCTATCATTGTAGCTATCCATTATTTTTTCTATGTTTACTACTTTATCCTTCACTTCCATAAGTTCTGCGATTTGTTTTTTCAGTTTTTCTATTTCTTCTTTATGTTCAGCCCATGTCCTCTTCATGTCCTCCCTCAATTTATCGATTTCATTTTTGAAGAGGTTTTCCATTTCTGTTCGTATATTCAGCATTAGTTGTCTCAGCTCTTGTGTCTCATTTGAGCTATTGGTTTGTTCCTTTGACTGAGCCATATTCTCAATCTTTTGAGCGTGGACAGTTATCTTCTGCTGCTGGCGTCTGGGCATTTATTCAGATTTCTCTTGGTGTTGGACCCAGCAAGGTTGTAATATTTTTCTGTGAAATCTCTGGGTTCTGTTTTTCTTATCCTGCCCAGTAGGTGGCGCTCGTGGCACACGTTTGTCTGCGGGTCCCACCAGTAAAAGGTGCTGTGGGACCTTAAACTTTGGAAAACTCTCGCCGTCCTGGGGGTTCGCTAGCCGAAGCGGCTTGAGCCGGCCCGGGGTCCGAACGCAGGGAGGGTGTCCGAACGCAGGGAGGGTTGCTGGTCGCCGCAGCCAGGGAAAGAGACCGTCCGAATTTCCTAGTCGGCCCTGGGCAACAAGCGTGGCGGGAGGGTGCCAGCGGCAGCGGCCCGCCCGAGAGAGTGCACGTTCCCCGGGAGTCACGGGTTTGGAAGGGGCCTCCCCCACCCGTCATCGTTCTCCGCGGCCTGGGGGTTTCCGATCCAATTCTCTCAGTTGGTCCGTGGGCTGCGCGTGGTGTGGGCGCCAGTCGCCTTGGTTTCAGGGGACCACCTCTCCAATTCTCCCAGCCGGCCCGGGAAGGGGGAAGGGAGTAACTCCGGCCGCTTGCCACCCCGCCCGGTAAGGCCCGCGCGCCTTGGCGATCTCACCCGAGCTGCTTCTCTCAGCCAGCCAGCCGTTCCAGGATGGGGTACGCTGTCTTTTTTATCTCTGTTGTGGCTTTGGGCGCTTTCTCTATCGTTTCTACTCCCCTAGTAGGTGTCCTGGATTAGAAACTAAGATCCGCGCGTCTTACTAAGCCGCCATCTTCCAGGAAGTCCCACATGAATATTCTTAACATATGAACACTCCATACCTGGTGTGCAATCAATGGCTGAGCACATTTTTTTTAACATTAATTATTGTTGTTAAGATTAATTTTTTTAGTGTAAGAGAAAAGAGATACAAAAATCAAAGAAATTACATAAAATCTTGTAGTCCTTAATTTGAATTAGAAATATCAGTATGAACTTTATGAGTATCTGGTGCATTTTTTCTTAAAAATTACTTATTTTCTAAATTTGGACACTGAAAATTTCCAGAAAAATTACCAACTCAGAGAAATAATCACCCTCATTATCTAGACAGTACACCCTAAATACCAAGTCCCATAAAAGGAACTGGAGCTCATTCCAGTGTAGCACAGTACATGTACAAAATAAGCCTTTCCTTGAAAGCAGGGAAGCCATTAAAAATCACATGGGTCCAACCAAAATCATTCCAGACAATCCCAAAGAACACCTAGGGCAATGTATAAAATCCTACAAAGGTTCCGTTACTAAGGTAACTTTCCAGAAACCTACAACCTCCAGATGGGTCCTTGGACGAGACGAGTCCTGAAACCTAGAGGGCCCAGCCTCTCCAGAACATCAGCTTGTTCCATCTCCCTACCCCATATTATTGATAGACCTTTCCGACATGAAAAATTTAGAATGGGCATAGCCCAAATACTCCTAAAGATAGAAAGATCAAAGGTGATGATGGAGTTATGCAGAGAAAGTAGGGTTGAACAACGAATATGATTGCTGAATCATTGTATTAATATTTCCTTCAGTCTCCAGTATCTTAGAGCAGCTAGAAGTAAAAACCTAAAATTGTGGAATTGTAACCCATACCAAACTCTGAAATCTGTTCTACAACTAATTGTGCTGTGCTTTGAAACTTGTTGTTTTTTAGTATATATATGTTATTTTTGACAAAAAAGAAAAAGTGATGAAAAACATATTTTTTCTAGCCTCCGATGTTCTGGAGCAGCTAGAAGGGAAAATCTGAGATGACAGTATGGTAGCAGTGTTTCGAAGACTATTGTTTTTTTCTTTCTTTGCTTTGTATGTATGTTATACAATAAAAAAGGTTAAAAAAAATCACTGGGGTCATATGAAATGAACTCAAGACTCAACTTGAATTAGCTCCCATTGTGTCAAAAATGTGATAATTGGAGCATTAATAGGATTACTGTAATGACTTGGAACATAAAGCCCATGTCAACAAATTGAAAAAACTAGAAATAATAAAAAATATGCTCTCAGACACAATGGAATTAAACTAGAAATTAATAACAGAAAGATAGCTGGAAAATATGAAAATATTATAATATCACATGGGTCAAAGAATACATCTCCAGAGAAAATGAAAGCTATTTTGACCTAAAGAAAAATGAAAATACAGTCCATCAAAATGTGTGCTATGCAGTGAAAACAGTACTTAGGGGGAAATCAGTTGTTATGTATGCATATATTAGAAAAGATAAAACATCTAAAATCAATAATCTAAGCCCTTCCTTGGGAAAATAAAGAAAGTAGAGCAATATAAACTGAAAAACAAACAGAAGAGAAGAAATAATAAAACTTAGAACAAAAATCAATGAAATTGAAACTAGGAAATCAAAGAGAAAACCAATAAAACCAAATGGTGGTTCTTTTTTTAAAATTTTATTTTGTTTATTAAACATAACAACGTACAAATAAACATTCTTACCATATGATCATTCCATTCTATGTATATAATCAGTAATTCACAGTATCATTACATAGTTGTATATTCATCATTATGATTTCTTAGAACATTTGTATTAATCAGAAAAAGAAATAAAAAGAAAATGGAAAAAATTCATACATGCTATATCCCTTACCCCTCCCTTTCATTGATGAGTAACATTTCAGTCTACTAAATTTAACATTTGTTCCTCTATTATTTATTTATTTTTAATCCATATGTTTTACTCATCTGTCCATAAGGTAGATAAAAGAAGCATCAGACACAAGGTTTTTACAATCACGTTGCGAAAGCTATATCGTTTTACAGTCATCTTCAGGAAACATGGCTACTGGAACACAGCTCTACATTTTCAGGCAGTTCCCTCCAGCTTCTCATTACACCTTAACTAAAAAGGTGATATCTATTTAATGCGTAAGAACAACCTCCAGGATAACCTCTTGAATCTGTTTGGAATCTCTCAGCCATTGACACTCTATTTTGTCTCATTCCTCTCTTCCCCCTTTCCGTCAAGAAGGTTTTCTCAGTCCCTTGGTGCTGTGTCCCAGCTTATTCTAGGATTTCTGTCCCATGTTGCAAGTTAGGTCCGCACCCCTGAGAATCATGTCCCACATAGAGAGGGGGAGGGCAATGACTTTGCTTGTCATGTTGGCTCAGAGAGGCCACATCTGAGCAACAAAAGAGGTTCTCTTGGGGGTGACTTTTAGGCTTAATTTTAGGTAAGCTTGACCTATCCTTTGTGGGGTTAAGTTTCATATGAACAAACCCCAAGATTAGGGGCTCAGCCTATAGCTTTGGTTGTCCCCACTGCTTGTGAGAATATCAAGAATTCTCCACTTGGGAAAGTTGAATTTTCCCCTTTTCTCACCATTCCCCCAAGAGGACTTTGCAAATACTTTTATTTTCACTGTTCACATCCTTCTGGGATTTATCGAGGCATCACTCTGGACAAACCTACAAAATATTCATGCCCTATTCAAGGTTCCATGTACTTTACAGTGTTCAATTAACCTGTCCATATAAGTTATATTAGGAAATGCACTAGTCAAAATATAAATTTTGTACCAAATAAACATTTTTTTCTTTAGTCTCACACAGAAGTTGAAATTTTAAAATATGAAGAATATAAAATATGAAGTTTTAAAATGGGAAGAAATTTGTTCTTCCTCATGCAAAAAACGTTTGTTAATTTGTACATTTAGTCACTATCATTGTTCACTCTAGTCATTCCTAGATTATACCATCTCTGTTCTTATTGATGATCTTTCCTTCTGGTTTCATTTGTGCCTCCAGCCCTCCTCCCCATATCATTCTCACGTTCAACTTTGTTCTGTGTATTTCCATTGTTGTGCTATCCATTTCTGAATTTTTATGATCAGTCCTGTTGCACAATCTGTATCTCTTCAGCTCCAGTTACCCAATCTCTACCCTATTTCTATTTCCTGACGACTTCTATTCTTAACTGAAATTCTCCAAGTTCATTCATTAATGTTAGTTCATATCAGTGAGACCATATAGTATTTGTTCTTTTGTTCTTTTGTTTCTGTCATCTAAGTTTTTAGATTGGAATAAAGCTGTTCATAAAATTTATTAATTATTCTTTTAATGTCAGTGAGCTCTATAGTGATATCTCCTTGTTCATAGCTGATATTGGTAACTTGTAATGTCTCTCTTTTACTCCTGATCTGTCTGGCTGGAAGTTTATCAATTTTATGAATCCTTTCAAAAAATCTGCTTTTGGTTGCATTGATTTTTCTCTGTTTTTTTTTCCATTTTCTATTTCATTGATTTCTGCTTTTATTTTTATTTCATTTCTTCTGCTTAACCTTGGATTTAATTTTCTCTTCTAGTTTTTTTGGCTTCTTAATATAGAAACTTAAATAATTGATATTGAGACCTCTTTTCTAGTATAAGCCTTTACAACTGCTAATTTCCCTTGACACATTATTTTAGCTGCATTCCCTAAATTCATTTAATTTGTATTGTATAATGAAGAACTTAGCTGATCTTTGTGCCTGATTCCTGGGAGATACCCTCTAAATCGTTGGAATTTCCCATGATAGTAGTCTTTTGTTACTCATTGTAAGTAGACCACACTTGATAGTTTATCCTAATGAGATGACTCAGGATTGGGGTGGCTACACTGATTATTTTAGGTTAGTTGGAGCCTGACTGTGCTAGAAAGATCAATTATGTATTAAAGGTTTGGGGTCTTAGGACATGTGGTATCAGCACAGTCTTCAGGGGAGAAGTGGGGATTTGAGATTGAGTTTAACCATGCCTGTGTATTGAAATGCCAATAAATATTCTGGACTCCAAAGCTCAGATGAGTTGCTTAATTAGTAATACTTATTTGTTATGCCAGGAAGGTGATGCATCCTGACTCCGTGGGGAGAGGCCACAGAAGCTTTGCAACTGAGACCCTCTCAGACCATGCTCTATGTGTCTCTTCTTTTGACCCCTTCTTATTTTTTTAAAATACCATAAGTATTGGTTTGTAAGCTACCAGAATGTGTATGTTAGAAATAGAATGGCTTTTGAAAAGGAGGTTCAAAAAATAAAAAAATAAAAAATAAAAAGAAGGTTCATTAAGTTGCAAGTTTACAGTTCTAAGCCTATAAAAATGTCCAAACTAAGGGATCCAGGAAATATTCAAGGAAGGCTAATGGGTCTGAAACACATCTGTCAACTGTGAAGGCACAGGGCTGGCATCTGCTCATCCTTGTGCCTGGTTCTTTTTGCTTCAGTTTTTTTTTTTTTGCATAGATAGTCTCTGGGAATCAAATGCAGGTCTACTGCTCTGCAGTTGAGAATTCTTGCCACAGAGCCACCATTGTACCACCCTGCTTCCAGCTTTTTTTCCCCCTATTATTTATTTATTTTTAATCCAAATGTTTTACTCATCTATCTATAAGGTAGATTAAAGAAGCATCAGACACAAGGTTTTCACAATCACAGAGTCACATTGTGAATGCTATATCATTATACAATCATCTTCAAGAGACATGGCTACTGGAACACAGCTCTACATTTTCAGTCACTTCCCTCCAGCCTCTCTGTTATGCCTTAACTAAAAAGGTAATGTCTATTTAATGCGTAAGAACAACCTCCAGGATAACCCTTCGACTCTGTTTGGAATCTCTCAGTCATTGACACTTTATTTCGTCTCATTTCTCTCTTCCCCCTTTCTGTCGAGAAGGTTTTCTCAATCCCTTGATGCTGAATCCCAGCTCATTCTAGGATTTCTGTCCCATGTTGCCAGGAAGGTCCACACCCCTGGGAGTCATGCCCCACATAGAGAGGGGGAGGGCAATGAGTTTGTTTGCTGTGTCAGCCAAGAGAGAGAGGCCACATCTGAGCAACAGAAGAGGTTCTCTTGGGGGTGACTCTTAGGCCTAATTTTAAGTAGGCTTAGCCTGTCCTTTGCAGGGTTAAGTTTCATATGAACAAACCCCAAGATTGGGGGCTCAGCCTTTAGCTTTGGTTGTCTCCACTGCTTGTGAGAATATCAAGAATTCTCCACTTGGGAAAGTTGAATTTTCCCCCTTTCTCACCATTCCCCCAAGGAGACTTTGCAAATACTTCCTTTTCTTTCTTTTTATTTTTTTTGCATAGGCAGGTGCTGGGAATCAAACCCAGCTCTGTTGCTCTGCAGGCGAGAATTCTTGCCATGGAGCCACTGTTGTACCACCCTGCTTCCAGCTTTTGATGACAGTGGTTTCCTCTCTAAGTGTCTGCAGATATTCACTTAGCTACTCTGGGACAAAAGTCTGGGTTTCATCTCTTAGCTTAGTATCTGTTTGGAGCGAAGATTTCTTCTCATCAGGGTTTGGCTATTTGTATGAGTCCTTGCTTAGCACCGAGGCTATTTCTATCTCAACCTCCAAATGTCTGTATTGGCTCTGTTCTCCAAGCATTGGCATCTGTGTCAGCTCTGAATTAGCTTTCCTCCAAGCAACTCTGTTGGCTCTATTCTGAGCTTCCTCCAAAATGTTTCGTCTTTTAAAGGACTCCAGTAAACTAATCAAGATCCACCTGGTGTGGGTAGAGTCACATGCCATTTAATCAAAAGGTCACACCTACAACTGGGTGTGTTGCATTTCCGTGCACATAATCTGATCAAAAGTTTCCACTCTAGAATATTGAATCAGGAATAGAAGAAATGACTGCCCCCACAAGATTGGATCAGGATTAAAACATGTTTTTTTTCTGGTGTACATAGTATTTTCAAACTGGCATACCATATGAATTTATTTATGTAAAGTCCAAAATAAAGCACAACTTGTCTATGCTGTTCAGAGACAGAATATTGGTTACCATGTGGAGAAAGTGACTAGAAAGTGGTTGGAGGGATTTGTTGGAGCTGACAATGATGTGAGTCTTGATCTGAATGATGAACAGAGGAGTTCAGTTTGTGAACAGTCACCAAGCTGTACAATGATGGTTTGTGCACTTTTCTGTATCTGCATTCTTTTCTCTTTTTTAATGTTTTTTTAATTGTAAAAAATAGCACATATATAAAAAAGCAATAAATTTCAAAGCACACACCACAACAATTAGTTATAGAACAGATTTCAGAATTTGGTATGGGTTATAGTTCCCCAATTTTAGGTTTTTCCTTCTAGCTGCTCCAAGACACTGGATACTAAAAGAAGTATCAATATTATGATTCAGCTCAACTCCTTTTATTTGCATCCTTTTTGTTATAATAAAATTGTAATTGCAATTATAGCATTTTCCTGAATTCTATGAATTCTTCTAGCAAATTATTGAACTGCAGGCGGTGGTAGAGACCTCCAGATTTGTAGCCAGTTTTGCAGAAATGGAGGTGGCCCTCAGAACTACTGAATTTACAGCTTGTATCTGACTTGGGGATCCCTGTGGGAAGTGTGCTCTTATCCTGTGGAGTCTGCATTACTCTGGGTAGTTAGGGGCAGAATTGCATTGTAGTTGTTGTCCAGAGTTTCTACATCTTGTGATTTCTTATTTGACCTGTGTGTTATTTAAAAGTGTGTTGTTTATTTTTTCAACAGTTTGGGGATTTCCCAGATATCTTTCTTTTACTGATTTCTAATTTAAATTCTCTTGTGGTCAGATAACATACTCTATGATTCTAATGTCTTAAATTCATTTAAACTTATTTTCTGATCCTCAGGTTGGTCTATCTTGGTAAATGTTCATGTACAATTGAAAAAGATGTGTATTCTGCTGTTTTGGTGTAGAGTATTCTATAATTGTTATACAAGTCATGCTGGTTGTTGAAGTCTTCTGTGTCTGTATTGATTTCCATCTACTTGTTAAATACTAGAAGTGGAGTGTTGAAATCTCCCACTGTAATTGTGGATTTGTCCATTTCTTCTTTGGTTTGTCAAGTTCTTTTCACAGGTTTTGAAGTTCTGTTGTATTCATATACATTTAGGATTTTTGTGTTTTCTTGATAAATTGACCCCCTTTAAATTATGAAAAGTCCCTCTTTATCCCTGACAAAATTCCTTGTTCTGAAGTCTACTTTTACTAGTTTTGGTGATTTGAAGCTGTATGTGCCACAGGAAAGTATACTCTTAAATTTAATAATTCTGTGCGTGTGAACCCATTCTAAGTGGAACCTTTTGATAAGGTTGCTTCAGTTAAGGTGTGGCCCACCTCAGTCAGTATGGGTGTTAATCCTATTACTGAAGTCCTTTATAAGCAGAATGAAATTCACATAGATAGAAACTCACAGGAAACAAGAAGCTGAAGGTCAGTGAAATTGGAGAGAAGAAAGGGGCTAGGAGAGGCTGCCATGTGCATTGCCATGTGACAGAGGAGCCAAAAACCAAGGATCACTGGCAGCCAGCCCCAGAATGCCATTGCCTTTGGGGAGAAAGCATCTCCTTCATGATCTCTTGATTTCAAGTTTTTTCCTAACTTCAAAACCCTAAACTAATAAATTTCCACTGTTTAAGCCATCCTCTTGCATGGTATTTGCTTGAGGAGCCTAGGAAACCAAAACAGTTAGTATTTACATTGTGTATCTTTTATCATCCTTGTACTTTTAACATACTTGTACTTTTATATTTAAAAAAAGGTTTCTTATAGACAACATATAGTTGAGTATTGCTTTTTAATCCAGACTGACATCTCTGCCTTTTGATTGGCATTTAATGTAATTATAGAAATGAATGGGTTTAAATCTACCATCTTATTCTTTCTTTCCATAGTTTCTGTCTCTTCTTTTTTACTTTTTTCCCCCTCTTCTTATCATATTTTGGATTGAGGCTTAAAATTTTTATTTTATTTTATTTTATTTATTTTTTTTGGGGGGGAAAGAATTTTAAAAAAATTTTTTTTAAACATAACAAACAAACAAACACATTCTTACTTACCGTATGATCATTCCATTCTACATATATAGTCAGTAATTCAACAGTATCATCACTTGGTTGTATATTCATCATCATGATCATTTCTTAGAACATTCGTATCAGTTCAGAAAAAGAAATAAAAAGAAAACAGAAAAAATAATTCATACATACCATACCCCTTACCCCTCCTTTTCATTGATCACTAGCATTTCAATCTACTAAATTTATTTTAACATTTATTCCCCCATTATTTATTTTTGATCTGTATATTTTTTTAACATTTTAAAAATTTATTTATTAATTAAAAAATTAAGAAACAAATAAAACATCAATATACATAATCAGTAATTCACAATATCATCCACTTAGTTGCATATTCGTCATTTCTTAGAACATTTGCATTAATTCAGAAAAAGAAATAAAAAGACAATAGAAAAAGAAATGAAACGAACCCAGGAAAGAAAGAAAAAAAAAAAGATTATACCTACCATACCTTTACCCCTTGCTGTCATTGATCACTAGCATTTCAAATTGAATTTATTTTAGCATTTGTTCCCCCTATTATTTATTTTTATTCCATATGTTCTACTCCTTTGTTGACAAGGTAGACGAAAGGAGTATCAGACACAAGGTTTTCACAATTACACAGAAACATTGTGACAGCTGGGTCATTATTCAATCATCCTCAAGAAACATGGCTACTGGAACACAGCTCTACATTTTCATGCAGTTCCCTCCAGCCTCTCCATTACATCTTGAATAACAAGATAATATCTACTTGATGCATAAGAATAACCTCCAGGATAACCTCTCAACTCTGTTTGGAATCTCTCAGCAATTGCCACTTTGTCTCATTTCCCTCTTCCCCCTTTTGATCGAGAAGGTTTTCTCAATCCCTTGATACTGAGTCTCAGCTCATTCCAAGATCTCTGTCCCACGTTGTCAGGAAGGTCCACACCCCTGGGAGTCATGTCCCACTTTTTATTTTATTTTACCACTAATGCTTTATTAGCTTATATATCTTTGTTTTATTTTAATAGTGGGTGCTCTAAGGTTTACAGTATACATCTTTAAATCATCATATTCTACCTTCAAAAAATATAACATCATTTTATGTATTATATAAGAACCTTACTGTGTCATCCATTTTCCTGTTCTGTCTTTTGTCTTAATGTTGTCACTCATTTTGCTTCTATATGTAAATCCTAAAATACATTGTTAATTTTTTCCTTTAAATGGTCACTTATATTTTAAGGAAATGTTTATAATGAAAAACATTACTTTTATATTCACCCGCATTTCCAGTTCTTTTCATTCCTTCTATTAGATCCAAGTTTCCATTTATATTATTTTTCTCCTGTCTGAACAATTTCCTATAACATTTCTTACAGTGCAGGTCTGCTGGCAACAGTTTCTCTCGGCTGCTATTTATCTGAAAAGGTATTTCACCTTCCTTTTTGACAGATATTTTTGCTGCAATATCTGTCTTTTGTTTCTGGTTTATTTCATGAGACACGGTGTTTTCAAGGTTCACCCATGTTGTCACATGCATCAGAACTTCATACTTTTTTACAGCTGAATAATATCCCATTTATGGATATACCGTATTTTGTTTATCCATTCTTCCATTGATGGAAACTTGCATTGCTTCTGCCTTTCGGCAATTGTGAATAATGAACATTGGTTTGCACATATCTGTTTGAGTCTCTGCTTTCAATCTTTTGGGAAAATTCGTGGAGGTAGATTGCCTCCTCATATGGTAATTCCATGCTTAATTTCTGTTTTACATAGTAGCTGTTCCATTTTACATTCCCACCAGCAGTGTATGTGTTCCTGTTTCTCCATATCCTTGCTAACACTTGTTATTTTCAGTTTTTTTTAATAGTAGTCATTCTAGTGGGTGTCATTATGGTATCTCATTTTAGTTTTGATTTGCATTTCCTTAATACTAAAATGCTAATAATGTTGGGTATATTTTCATGTGCTTTTGGCTGTTTGTTTATCTTCTTTGGGAAAATGTCTACTCAAGTCCTTTACCTAATTTTGAATTGGGTTGTTTATCTTTTCTGTTGTTGATGAAGTTCACATTTCTGGTACAGTAGACAACTTTTCTATTCCCTACCCTTCCCACTCCTTTCCCTGAACATCTCATTTCTTCCTTTAAAATACTTGGTCTCTTTTTCCCTCTTTGTTTGATAGTGTGCTTGTCCTTGGCTTCACCCTTGATTCTCCAAGAAAACTGTGAATTTATGTTTTAGAATAGCATTTCCTGAAATCACCTTCCTTTATGCTTATCAATTATATAAGAAATGTTGTTTTGCTACAGACATTATCACCATCATCCCCATGCTTCAGCTCCCTAAGCCTTGGTGTATAATGTAGGATGTAGCTGCTTATAGACATTGGTAAGCTGTTTATCATCTATGTGATCTGCAGGTAAACTCCTCATTTTTTTCATTCTTTCCTATCTTGCATTAAAATTCAAAGATATCTCACTGTCTTTTGGTTCAAGAAGTGTATTACAGCCCTATATATCTCTTTTTTTTAAATTTATTTTTATTTTTTTATTAACGGAAAGAAAGAAAAAAAGAAAAAAAATAAAAATAAAAAAAAGAAATTAACACAACATTTAGAAATCATACCGTTCTACATATGCACTCAGTAATTCTTAACATCATCACATAGATGCATGATCATCGTTTCTTAGTACATTTGCATCGGTTTAGAGGAACTAGCAACACAACAGAAAAAGATATAAAATGTTAATATAGAAAAAAGAAATAAAAGTAGTAATGATAGTAAAAAACAACAACAAAAATCCCTATAGCTCAGATGCAGGTTCATTCAGTGTTTTAACATGATTACTTTATAATTAGGTATTATTGTGCTGTCCATTTTTGAGTTTTTATATCTAGTCCTGTTGCATAGTCTGTATCCCTTCCGCTCCAATTACCCATTATCTTACCCTGTTCCTAACTCCTGCTGGACTCTGTTACCAATGCCATATGTCAAGTTTATTCTCGAATGTCCGTTCACATCAGTGGGACCATACAGTATTTGTCCTTTAGTTTTTGGCTGGACTCACTCAGCATAATATTCTCTAGGTCCATCCATGTTATTACATGCCTCATAAGTTTATCTTGTCTTAAAGCTGCATAATATTCCATCGTACGTATATACCACAGTTTATTTAGCCATTCTTCTGTTGATGGACATTTTGGCTGTTTCCATCTCTTTGCAATTGTAAATAACGCTGCTATAAACATTGGTGTGCAAATGTCCGTTTGTGTCTTTACCCTTAAGTCCTTTGAGTAGATACCTAGCAATGGTATTGCTGGGTCGTATGGCAATTCTATATTCAGCTTTTTGAGGAACCGCCAAATTGCCTTCCACAGTGGTTGCACCATTTGACATTCCCACCAACAGTGGATAAGTGTGCCTCTTTCTCCGCATCCTCTCCAGCACTTGTCATTTTCTGTTTTGTTGATAATGGCCATTGTGGTGGGTGTGAGATGATATCTCATTGTGGTTTTGATTTGCATTTCTCTAATGGCCAGGGACATTGAGCATTTCTTCATGTGCCTCTTGGCCATCCGTATTTCCTCTTCTGGTAGGTGTCTGTTCAAGTCTTTTTCGCATTTTGTAATTGGGTTGGCTGTCTTTTTGTTGTTGAGTTGAACAATCTCTTTATATATTCTGGATACTAGACCTTTATCTGATATGTCATTTCCAAATATTGTCTCCCATTGTGTAGGCTGTCTTTCTACTTTCTTGATGAAGTTCTTTGATGCACAAAAGTGTTTAATTTTGAGGAGCTCCCATTTCTTTCTTTCTTTCTTCAGTGCTCTTGCTTTAGGTTTAAAGTCCATAAAACCGCCTCCAGTTGTAAGATTCATAAGATATCTCCCTACATTTTCCTCTAACTGTTTTATGGTCTTAGACCTAATGTTTAGATCTTTGATCCATTTTGAGTTAACTTTTGTATAAGGTGTGAGATGCGGGTCTTCTTTCATTCTTTTACATATGGATATCCAGTTCTCTAGGCACCATTTATTGAAGAGACTGTTCTGTCCCAGGTGAGTTGGCTTGACTGCCTTATCAAAGATCAAATGTCCATAGATGAGAGGGTCTATATCTGAGCACTCTATTCGATTCCATTGGTCGATATATCTATCTTTATGCCAATACCATGCTGTTTTGACCACTGTGGCTTCATAATATGCTTTAAAGTCCGGCATCGCGAGACCTCCAGCTTCGTTTTTTTCCCTCAAGATGTTTTTAGCAATTCGGGGCACCCTGCCTTTCCAGATAAATTTGCTTATTGGTTTTTCTAATTCTGAAAAATAAGTTGTTGGGATTTTGATTGGTATTGCATTGAATCTGTAGATCAGTTTAGGTAGGATTGACATCTTAATTATATTTAGTCTTCCAATCCATGAACACGGTATGCCCTTCCATCTATTTAGGTCTTCTGTGATTTCTTTTAGCAGTTTTTTGTAGTTTTCTTTATATAGGTTTTTTGTCTCTTTAGTTAAATTTATTCCTAGGTATTTTATTCTTTTAGTTGCAATTGTAAATGGGATTCGTTTCTTGATTTCCCCCTCAGCTTGTTCATTACTAGTGTATAGAAAAGCTACAGATTTTTGAATGTTGATCTTGTAGCCTGCTACTTTGCTGTACTCATTTATTACCTCTAGTAGTTTTGTTGTGGATTTTTCCGGATTTTCGACGTATAGTATCATATCGTCTGGAAACAGTGATAGTTTTACTTCTTCCTTTCCTATTTTGATGCCTTGTATTTCTTTTTCTTGTCTAATTGCTCTGTCTAGAACCTCCAACACGATGTTGAATAATAGTGGTGATAATGGACATCCTTGTCTTGTTCCTGATCTAGGGGGAAAGTTTTCAATTTTTACCCATTGAGGATGATATTAGCTGTGGGTTTTTCATATATTCCCTCTATCATTTTAAGAAAGTTCCCTTGTATTCCTATCTTTTGAAGTGTTTTCAACAGGAAAGGATGTTGAATCTTGTCAAATGCCTTCTCTGCATCAATTGAGATGATCATGTGATTTTTCTGCTTTGATTTGTTGATGTGGTGTATTACATTAATTGATTTTCTTATGTTGAACCATCCTTGCATACCTGGGATGAATCCTACTTGGTCATGATGTATAATTCTTTTAATGTGTTGTTGGATACGATTTGCTAGAATTTTGTTGAGGATTTTTGCATCTATATTCATTAGAGAGATTGGTCTGTAGTTTTCTTTTTTTGTAATATCTTTGCCTGGTTTTGGTATGAGGGTGATGTTGGCTTCATAGAATGAATTAGGTAGTTTTCCCTCCACTTCGATTATTTTGAAGAGTTTGAGGAGAGTTGGTACTAATTCCTTCTGGAATGTTTGATAGAATTCACATGTGAAGCCGTCTGGTCCTGGACTTTTCTTTTTAGGGAGCTTTTGAATGACTAATTCAATCTCTTTACTTGTGATTGGTTTGTTGAGGTCATCTATTTCTTCTTGAGTCAAAGTTGGTTGTTCATGTCTTTCCAGGAACCCGTCCATTTCATCTAAATTGTTGTATTTATTAGCGTAGAGTTGTTCATAGTATCCTGTTATTACCTCCTTTATTTCTGTGAGGTCAGTAGTTATGTCTCCTCTTCCATTTCTGATCTTATTTATTTGCATCCTCTCTCTTCTTCTTTTTGTCAGTCTTGCTAAGGGCCCATCAATCTTATTGATTTTCTCATAGAACCAACTTCTGGCCTTATTGATTTTCTCTATTGTTTTCATGTTTTCAATTTCATTTATTTCTGCTCTAATCTTTGTTATTTCTTTCCTTTTGCTTGCTTTGGGATTAGTTTGCTGTTCTTTCTCCAGTTCTTCCAAGTGGACAGTTAATTCCTGCATTTTTGCCTTTTCTTCTTTTCTGATATAGGCATTTAGGGCAATAAATTTCCCTCTTAGCATTGCCTTTGCTGGGTCCCATAAGTTTTGATATGTTGTGTTTTCATTTTCATTCGCCTCGAGGTATTTACTAATTTCTCTTGCAATTTCTTCTTTGACCCACTTGTTGTTTAGGAGTGTGTTGTTGAGCCTCCGCCTATTATTGATTTCCAACTTCATTCCTTTATGATCCGAGAAAGTGTTGTGTATGATTTCAATCTTTTTAAATTTGTTAAGACTTGCTTTGTGACCCAGCATATGGTCTATCTTTGAGAATGATCCATGAGCACTTGTAAAAAAGGTGTATCCTGCTGTTGCGGGATGTAAAGTCCTATAGATGTCTGTTAAGTCTAGCTCATTTATAGTAATATTTAGATTCTCTATTTCTTTGTTGATCCTCTGTCTAGATGTTCTGTCCCTTGATGAGAGTGGTGAGTTGAAGTCTCCAACTATTATGGTATATGAGTCTATTTCCCTTTTCAGTGTTTGCAGTATATTCCTCACGTATTTTGGGGCATTCTGATTTGGTGCGTAAATATTTATGATTGTTATGTCTTCTTGTTTAATTGTTCCTTTTATTAGTATATAGTGTCCTTCTTTGTCTCTTTTAACTGTTTTACATTTGAAGTCTAATTTGTTGGATATTAGTATAGCCACTCCTGCTCTTTTCTGGTTGTTATTTGCATGAAATATCTTTTCCCAACCTTTCACTTTCAACCTATGTTTATCTTTGGGTCTAAGATATGTTTCCTGTAGACAGCATATCGAAGGATCCTGTTTTTTAATCCATTCTGCCAATCTATGTCTTTTGATTGGGGAATTCAGTCCATTGACATTTAGTGTTATTACTGTTTGGATAATATTTTCCTCTAACATTTTGCCTTTTGTATTATATATATCATATCTGATTTTCCTTCTTTCTACACTCTTTTCCATATCTCTCTCTTCTGTCTTTTTGTATCTGACTCTAGTGCTCCCTTTAGTATTTCTTGCAGAGCTGGTCTCTTGGTCACAAATTCTTTCAGTGACTTTTTGTCTGAGAATGTTTTAATTTCTCCCTCATTTTTGAAGGATAATTTTGCTGGATATAGGAGTCTTGGTTGGCAGTTTTTCTCTTTTAGTAACTTAAATATATCATCCCACTGTCTTTTAGCTTCCATGGTTTCTGCTGAGAAATCTACACATAGTCTTATTGGGTTTCCCTTGTATGTGATGGATTGCTTCTCTCTTGCTGCTTTCAAGATCCTCTCTTTCTCTTTGACCTCTGGCATTCTAACTAGTAAGTGTCTTGGGGAATGCCTATTTGAGTCTAATCTCTTTGGGGTGCGCTGCACTTCTTGGATCTGTAATTTTAGGTCTTTCATAAGAGTTGGGAAATTTTCAGTGATAATTTCTTCCATTAGTTTTTCTCCTCCTTTTCCCTTCTCTTCTCCTTCTGGGACACCCACAACACGTATATTTGTGCGGTTCATATTGTCCTTGAATTCCCTGATACCCTGTTCGAATTTTTCCATTCTTTTCCGGATAGTTTCTGTTTCTTTTTGGAATTCAGATGTTATATCCTCCAAATCACTAATTCTATCTTCTTTCTCTTTAAATCTATCATTGTAGGTATCCATTGTTTTTTCCATCTTTTCTGCTTTATCCTTCACTTCCATAAGCTCTGTGATTTGTTTTTTCAGTTTTTCTATTTCTTCTTTATGTTCAGCCCATGTCTTCTTCATGTCCTCCCTCAATTTATCGATTTCGTTTTTGAAGAGGTTTTCCATTTCTGTTCGTATATTGAGCATTAGTTGTTTCAGCTCCTGTATCTCATTTGAACTATTGGTTTGTTCCTTTGACTGGGCCATATTTTCAATTTTCTGAGCGTGATCCGTTATCTTCTGCTGGCGTCTGGGCATTTAGTCAGATTTCCCTGAGTGTTGGACCCCACAGGTTGTAAGATTTTTCTGTGAAATCTGTGGGTTCTGTTTTTCTTATCCTGCCCAGTAGGTGGCGCTCGTGGCACACGTTTGTCTGCAGGATCCACCAGTAAAAGTTGCTGTGGGTCCTTTAACTCTGGAAAACTCTCGCCGTAGGGGAGGTTTGGCAGCTGAAGCGTCTTGGAAGAGTGCCAGCCGGCCCGGGGGTCCGAATGCGGGGAGGGTCGCCAGCCGCCGCAGCACGTGAGAGCGCCCGACCAAATTTCCTAGTTGGCCCGGGGCGCCAAGCGTGGCGGAAGGGCACCAGCTGTCGCAGCCTGGGAGAGTGCCCCGTTCCTTGCCGGACCGGGGAGTCACGTGTTTGGAAGGGACCCCCCCAGTCACCATTGTCGCGGTCTGGGTATTTCCGATCCAATTCTCTCCGTTGGTCCGGGGGAGTTGTGTGGTGCGGGCGCCAGCCGCCGAGCCTTGAGGGGACCGCCTGCCCAATTCTGCCAGCTGGCCCGGAAAGGAGGAAGGGAGGGACTCCGGCCGCTTGCCGCCCCGCCTGGGAAAGCCCGCGCCCCTCGGCCATCTCACCGGAGCTGGTTCTCCCAGACAGTTAACCGTTTCAGGATGGGGTATGCTGTCTTTTTGATCTCTGTCGTGGCTCTGGGAGCTGTTCTGTATCGTTTCTACTCCCCTAGTAGCTGTTCTGGAGGAGGAAAGGTGAGGGTGGCAAGACTGTCGAGGACGGTGGCGGAGAAGCCGGTGAAGGCGGAAGAGGGCACGGTGGTGGTTGGAGAGCCGCTGGAGTAGGAGGAGAAAGGGAAGGATAAGATGGCGGATAGAGCGCCGCCAGAGCAGAAGGGGAAAGAGAAGGGCAAGACGGCGGCGGGAGCGCCGCCAGTGGAGAAAGAGGAAGAGGAGGGCTAGATGGCGGTGGGAGCACCGGCGGAGAAGGGGGAAGAGAAGGGCTAGATGGCGGCGGGAGCGCTGGCGGAGAAAGAGGAAGAGGAGGGCTAGATGGCGGCGGGAGCGCCGGCGGAGAAGGGGGAAGAGGAAGGCTAGATGGCGGCCGGAGCACCGGCGGAGAAAGAGGAAGAGGAGGGCTGGATGGCGGCGGGAGCGCCGCCGTCGGAGAATAGTACCTACTTTACAATGCAGCTATGAAGATTAAATGAGTTAATCGGGTTTCAGGTGTTTTCAACAGAGCATGGCACACAGCTAGTGCTGTGTGTTAGCTGTTTCTCCCTGTTATTGTTATGACAAACAGGACTTGTCATACCATGGATTACAGTAAGGGAAATCAGGGAAAGAGTAGCATCAAGAATATTCTGAGGGTCTAATTTGAACAAGTGGTTACTGATAACCCATCAAAAAGTGATCAGTCTGTCTTTGGGAATAAATATAGATTGATAGATGCATTGCTATCTAGTGCTTTTCAAATAACTTAGAGAGAAATCGTTAGACTTTTAGAGAAGTAGGCTTAACTGTTTGTTGTGTTCATCAAAATTAAGTACACATTTTTAAACTTAATTTAATTTAATTTTTTAAAATGCCAAATAAACACCCAATAAATGCAAACATTCCTGTTTTGATCATTGCATTCTACATATATAATCAGTAATGCACAATATCATCACATAGTTGCATATTCATCATCATGATCATTTCTTGGGACATTTGCATCTGTTCAGAAAAAGAAATAAAATGAAAACAGAAAAAAAAATTATACATACCATACCCTTACCCCTCCCTTTCATTGATCACTAGCAGTTCAAACTAAATTTATTTTAACATTTGTTCCCCCTATTATTTATTTGTATTCCATATATTCTACTTGTCTGTTGACAAGGTAGATAAAAGGAGCACCAGACACAAAGTTTTCACAATTACACAGTCACATTGTGAATGCTATATCATTATACAATCATGTTCAAGAGACATGGCTATTGGAACACAGCTCTACATTTTCAGGCAGTTCCCTCTAGCCTCTCCATTACATCTTGGATAACAAGGTGATATCTACTTAATGCGTAAGAATAACTTCTAGAATAACCTCTCGACTCTGTTTGGAATCTCTCAACCATTGACACTTTGTTTCATTTCACTCTTCCCCTTTTTGGTCGAGAAGGTTTTCTCTATCCCTTGACGCTGAGTCTCAGCCCATTCTAGGATTTCTGTCCCACGTTGCCAGGAAGGTCCACATCCCTGAGAGTCATGTCCCACGCAGAGAGGGGGAGGGTGGTGAGACTGCTCATCGTGTTGGCTGGAGAGAGAGGCCACATCGGAGCAACAAAAGAGGTTCTCTTGGGGGTGACTCTTAGGCCTGAATTTAAGTAGGCTTGACCTATCCTTTGTGGGGTTAAGTTACATATGAACAAACCCAAAGACTGGGGGCTCAGTCTATATCTTTGGTTGTCCACAACTGCTTGTGAGAATATTAAGAATTCAACTTGGGGAGGCTGAATTTTCCCCTGTTCTCACCATTCCCCAAAGGGGACTTTGCAAATACTTTTATATTCACTGATCAAATCACTCTGGGATTTATCGGGACATCACTCTGGACAAACCAACAAAATCTCATGCCCTACTCAAGGTTCCAAGTAGTTATGGTGTTCAATTAAGTTGTCTACATAAGTTACATTAAGAGATGCACTAGTCAAAATATAAATTTTGTACCAAATAAACATTTTTTGCTTTAGTCTCACACATAAGTTGAAATTTTAAAATATTAATTACCATCTCTTTTCAGCACCCTGCAGTAATGACATTCCTTTGTTCTTCCTCATGCGAAAACATTTTTGAAATTTGTACATTTAGTCACTATCATTATACACGCTAAGCATTCCTAGATTATACCATCTCAGTTTTTATCGTCTTTCTTTCTGATTTCATTTGTGCCCCTAGCCCTCCTCCCTCTATCCTTCTCACATGCAGCTTCATTCAGTGTTTTGACATAATTGTATTATAGTTACATAGTACTGTGCTGTCCATTTCTGAGTTTTTACATTCAGTCCTGTTACGCAATCTGTATCCTTTCAGCTCCAAAGAAGAACGCATTCTTAAGAGAAGGGAGATGTTCTTTACTCCTTTTTAATGGATGAAGATATTTAGACAATGCACGAGAAAGTTCTTTCTGGTCACTGTAAAAGCTGATGCTTGAATATTTGTCCATGTTTTAGAGAACCTCTCCATTTTACCGTAATTATGTCTAATAACCCAGGAGAACAAAACCTTTTTTTTCCCTGAGGCTTATACAACTTAACAAGTTATTTTATTAGCATGTAGAAACTCTCAAATTAAAGTCAGGTTTTCTGAAGATTCTTAAAGAATAATTGAAATGACTCAGCAGAGCCTAATTTGGTCCTTGATGCTGCTTTAAAAGTGAGAGCACAGTCATGTAAAAAGCAAGAAAGGGAAGAAGCCTGCATGTGTTCCATACTACTGTATGCCAGAGGCTTCACACATTTATTTCATTTAATCCTCAGAACAGCCCTGAGAAGGAAGTGTTGCTACTATTTTAAAGATGATGAGGTTGATTTTCAGAAAGATTGAGTTATTTGCCTTGGGTCACACTGCTGATAGGTGGCAGGATTAGAATTTGAACCTAAGCCTGCCTGGTTACAAAGCCAAAAAGAGCGTTCGGTATTTTGTTAACAAGTACTTAATTATAGGTTTCATGGGAGCATGTAAATAAAAAAAAAGTAGGGTTTTTGGTTTTGAGGCAATATAAGACATCTCCCTCATTTTACAGTGGAGAAAATCGAGGCCTAGAGGAGTGAAATAACTTGCCCAATTATAGCTGGTTTGTAACAGCATTGGAATTAGAACCCTGCCTCTGAAATGTAGGTGAAAGGCCCTTTCATAACTAAGTCACAAGTGTTTGTTATGCTTGGTGTTCCTAAATGATAAGGCCAGTGCAGCCCAGAGCACTGGATTGAAAGTGCAGTCAGTGGAAGGCCTGTGATAATGTGGCATATAAGAAGCTGCAGCTTGAATGAGAGATTTAAAATCTCATACCTGGAACTGCTGAGTCAGGATATGACTTTGAACTCTGTGGCTCTAGCCTTCTCAAAGCTTTCTGTGTCAGTAGCTTTTGCATACAATTTTTCCTTAGATGAGATCTTCTTTAACAGAGAAAGAAACTGAGGCTCAGAGTTATTGTGACTTAACCATAAAGATAAGCATTATTTTTTTCATCTAGACAAAAGTGCTCCATGGAATTCCTGCTACTTTTACTTTTCCCTGCTGAGTGGAAGGTCAACACCATTAGAAAATTCTGGTGCCAGCTTGGGGGCCAACCTAATGGAGTAAAATAGTTCCAGCTCCAAGTAATGGTGAATTTGGAGCAGGGCCCGGTGTGATTAAACCTCTGGGGTAAAGAATTTGATGTTGGTCTTTATCATTTCAATGAACAGGCTTGCCAGTGGAAATATGATATATTCCGAGCAAAGCAAAGCAGTGGCCTTAGGGATGTATGGCCTTGAAGATTGTTTGGTTCGACATTAAATTTAGATGATTCAGTAAGAGAACTTTTTCCTTGGTAGAGAATGGCATTACTAGGCAGCGTAAAATTTAGGGTGTTTCTCCATTTTTTTGAGGGGGGAAGGGGGGAATAAGTTTCTATCAGAACTTTTTTTATATTGTGAAAAATGACACATAAACAAAAAAGCAATAAATTTCTAAGCACACAGCAGCAATTAGTTGTAGAACAGATTGCAGAGTAGGGGTTATAGTTCCACAATTTTAGGTTTTTCCTTCTGGCCATCCCAAGACTGCAGACTAAAAGAAATATCAATATAATGATTCAGCAGTCATACTCATTTGTTCAGTCTTATCTTCTCATTTGTTAAATCTTAACAAAGGTCTTATCAAAAAAGACTTATGATCTTTTTTCCCAGTCTTTAGAGGTATGTGGGCTATGCCTATTATTTCTCCATTTTTTAAAAGACTGTGCAGTAGGTTACTAATAGAGTTAAAGACTTTGAAATCTCAAGGCTCAGAATTCCCCCCAAAGACTTCAGATTGTGTAGCCTTTAGATATTCCATTTGTTCCTGTCCTGCACGTCTGCATTCTGCGTGTTTTGTTTCCCTGTATTCAGTGTTTTCTTGGCAAGTGAACACTCGTTAACTAAGATGAGCTTTCAAAGAGTAAGAACATCAAATTAAGAGCTTTCCTTTTTCTAGCTTGATTTTAGGGCAGGTTGTGTGTGAGAGAAGAATGAAGAATAAGGAGAAGAAGAAAGGAGGAAAGAACAATAATGTATGAAAGTTACTGAGATGATAAAAGGAAATCTTAACCCTCAGATCCATTCCCCGCACTAGTTTTCTAATTAGGCCTTTTCATTTAACTGCAAGGCCAGTCTATTTTACTTTACCTGGGATGGTACTTGTGAAGGGTTTAGGAGTGAGTCTAAACCCTATCAGTGCTGTATCGATTTGACGTGCCAATGACAAGGAATTTCTTCCCCTCTTCTGGTTTTACTTTCTCTAGTCGCTTTTTTTTTTTTTTGGAGAGAGAAAAAAAGTGTAATTTTACTTCAAAAAAGATCTATAAAACCTTGAAAACATAGTGTTTTCTCTTGTATTTGTGCTTAAAAGTTAAAAAAATGTAAATTAAAAAATTATAACATATATAATACAAAATTCCCCATTTTAACCACTCTCATATGTATAATTCGGTGATACTAATTGCATTCAAAATATTATGCTACCATCACCAGCATCCATTACCAAAACTTTTTCATCAGAAACCCTGTAATTATTAGGTTATAACTTCCTATTCCTCCCTAATCACCTTCATCTCTCATAATCTGTAGTTTATGAACTACAGATTCATAGTAGTTCTGTCTGTATGAATATGGTTATTTTAAGTATTTCATATGTGTTATTATACAATAATTTGTCCTTTTCTTTCTAGCTTATTTTGTTTGACGTGAGGTCTCCAAGGCTTATTCATGTTGTAGCATGTATCAGAACTTCATTCCTTTTTAAGGTTGAATAACATTCCATCATATGTATATACCACATTTTGTTTATCCATTCGTCTGTGATGGGCGCTTGGCTTGCTTCTACCTTTTGGCTATTGTGACTAATACTGCTTTGAACATTTGTGTACGAATATCTGTCTGATACTCTGTTTTGGGCTACTTTGGGTATATAGCTAGAAGTGAGATTGGTGGGTCATGTGGTAATTCCGTGCTTAACTTCCTGAGGAACTGCTAAATAGTCTTCCACAGCAACTGCATTGTACATTCTCACCAATGTGTGAGTGTTCCTATTTCTCTGCATCCTCAGCAACACTTTTTTTTAAAAATGTTTTTTAAATTGTAAAATAAAGCATATATACAAAAAAGCAGTAAATTTCCAAATACATTTTAACAAATAGTTATGGAACAGATTTTAAAGTTTTGTATGGATTACAGTTTCACAATTTTTCATTTTTTCTTCTAGCTGCTCCAAAACACTGGAGATCAAAAGAAATATCAATATAGTGATTCAACAGTCATTCTCATTTGCTAAATTCTGTCTTCACTATTATACTCCTCCATCTCTCTTTTTTTCTTTTTTTGTGAAAAATAACATATATACAAAAGAGCAATAAATTTCAAAGTACATTGCAACAGTTAGTTGTAGAATAGATTTCAGAGTTTGGCATGGATTACAATTCCACAATTTTAGGTTTTTACTTCTAGCTGCTTTGAGGCACTGGAGACTAAAAGAAATATCAATACAATGATTCAGCATTCATACTCATTTGTTAAACCCTACCTTCTCTATATAACACTACCATCATCTTTGATCTTTCTCCCACTCTTTACAGGTATTTGGGCTGTACCCATTCTACCTTTTTTCATGTTGCAAGGGGCTGTTGGTAACATGGGATAGGGGGATGAAATTAGTTGGTATTCTGGAGAGGATGGCCCCTCTGCATTTTAGGACTTATCTGACCCGTGGACCCATCTGGAGGTTCCAGGTTTCTGGAAAGTTACCCTAGTGCATGGAACCTTTGTAGAATCTTATATAATGCCCTAAGTATTCTTTAACACTTGTTATTTTACATTTTTTTAAGAGTAGCCATTCTCGTGGGTATGAAATGGTATCTCATTGTGGTTTTTATGTCTGTAATGGCTAATGATATTGAGCTTTCTTTCATGTGTTTATTGGCCAGTTGCGTATATCTTCTTTGGAGAAATGTCTAGTCATGTCTTTTGTTTTTTGGGGGTACATGGTCTGGAAATCGAACCCGGGTCTCCCACATGAAAGGAGAACATTCTACTACTGAACCACCCGTGCACCCTCTAGTCATGTCTTTTTGCCCATTTTTTTAGTTGGGTTGTTTGTCTGTTTGTTAAAGAGTTTTAAGAGTTGGGTTGTTTGTCTGTTTGTTAAAGAGTTATATTTAACAATTTAATATTGGTGTTTTCTCAATTTAACAATGGTGTTTTCTCTTGTATTTGTGCTTAAAAGTTAAAAAAATGTAAATTAAAAAAATTATAACATATATAATACAAAATTCCCCATTTTAACCACTCTCATATGTATAATTCAGTGATACTAATTGCATTCAAAATATTATGCTAATTGTTAAATATAACTCAATTTTTTGAGAGAGAGAAAAAAGTGTAATTTTACTTCAAAAAGAATCTATAAAACCTTGAAAACATACAGTGTTTTCTCTTGTATTTGTGCTTAAAAGTTAAATTAACTTTTTTAATTGTTAAATTAATTGTTAATTATAACTTTTTAATTGTTAAATTGTTAAATATAACTCAAATAAGAGAACTGCATAGAATACATGTGTAACCCAGTGAATTTTTATAAGCAGACATATTTGTAACCACCATGTAAGCTTGGAGATATAACCTTATCAGTAGTCCAGACATCCTTCTCTTGTCCACTCCCAAACATCCATGTTACTTCCCTCAAGGGTAACGTAATCCTGACTATCACAGAAATCACATCCTTAGTTTTCCATAGTTTTATCACCCATGGGTGCATCGTTAAAGAGTATAATTTAATTTGGCTTTGAACAAATTATTGGGGAATGTGATAAGCGGAATAATGGCCTTCCAAAGATGTTCACATTCTAATCATAAAACCTATGAATGTGTTACCTTTCATGGCAGTAAGGTCTTTACAGATGTGATTAATTATATATATGTATATATTTCTTTTTTTTGCATGAGCAGGCAGTGAGAATTGAATTCTGGTCTCCAGCCTGACAGGCGAGAATTCTGCCACTGAGCCACTGTTGCATTGCCCAGATGTGATTAATTTAAAGATCTTGAGATGGGGTGATCATCTTGGGTTATCCAAACAGGTCCTTACAAGAGGGAGGCAGGGCAGTCAGAGAAGGACATGTGACTTTGAAAGCAGAGTTCAGAGTGATGTGAGGCTGAGAGCAAAGAATGCAAACAGCTTTTAGAAGCTGGAAAAGGCACTGAAATGTATTTTAACCCAGAGCTTCCAAAGGGACTATAGCATTGCCCACCCATTTTAGACTTCTGATCCTCAGAAGATAAGATAATAAATTTATATTGTTTATATCACTCGGTTTGTGATAATTTATTACAGCAACACTGGAAAACTAATACAGGAAGTAATTTTAAATACAGAAAAGTTGTAAGAATAAGAATAATGCAAAGAACACTTATATGTGCTTTACTGAGATTCAGCCATTATTTAATGTTTTAGCCTATTTGTTTTATTATTCTCTCTATATATACAGGTATGTATATATATATATATATATATATATACACAAGTATGTATATATATGTATTTTTTTTTGAACTACTTTAGGGTGAGTTGCATAATACTTCAATGTATGTTTCCTAAGAATGAGATTTTTTTAAACATCATATAGTCCTCAACTTTAGTAAATTTAATGTTGATACTTATATCTAATTTGCCATTGTCAAATCACTCAATGATGTCCTTTATAGCATTTTTTCCCCTTGCAGTTCAGGATTCAGTCTAGGATTAGGTCGTGTACTTAGTTGTCATGTATTTTGGTTTCCTAAAGCTGCCAGAATGCAATATACCAGAAATGGAACAGCTTTTAAAAGGGGGAATTTATTGAGTAGCAAGTTTACAGTTGCAAGGCCATGAAAATGTCCAAATTAAGTCACCAACAAGAAGTTACCTTCACTCAAAAAAGGCTGCTGCTGTCTGGAACTCTCTGTCAGCTGGGAAGGCATCTACCTGGCTGATGTATGCTGGGGTCTTTGGCTTCTCATTTCAAACAGCTTCCCTGGGGGGCAGTTTCTTTCTGCAAATCCAAATATCTGAATCTTGTGTTGGTTCTGAAGCTTTTCCCAAAATGGATCCCTCTTAAAGGTTTCCAGTAGGCAGATTAAGACCCACCTTGAGTGGGTGGCGATACATCATCATGAAACCACCTAATCAGAAGGCCCTACCCACAATTGGGTGGGTCATATCTCCATGGAAACAACCTAATCAAAATGATCCCACTCTACAATATTAAATCAGAATTAAAAGGCATATGGCTGCCCCCCCCCCAAGATTGGATCAGGAAACAGGACCCCATATTTTGGGGTACATAATAGCTTCTAACTGGCACATTCCACCCTCTGGACACCAAAAAAGACATATTATTTCTATATGTAAAGTCCATTCATTCCATCACAATATCACGAAAGCCTTAAACCATTTCAGTAACAATACAAATATCGTACCAAGTCAAAAACAGTACAGAATATCATCAAAGTTAGTTACTGGCTTGTTCTGTCCTAAGGCAAAATTTTCTTCCGGCTGTGAACCTGTGAAACTCAGAACAAGTTATCTGCTGGCAATATATAAAGGAAGGACAGTCATAGGAAACATATTTCCATTGCCATAGGGAGATACAGAAAGGTAAACAGGGTCATTGGACCAAAACAGTTCCGAAACCAGCAGAGGAAACTATATTAGATTTCAAAGTCTGAGAGTCACTTATCTTTGGGGCTTTAAAAAAATGTTCTCCAAGGGACTACATGACAGCCCTGCTCTCTTCAAAGGCTGAGGTGAGGGTTTCCACATTGGAGTACATTGAGGGAACCACTTCTCTTGGCTCCACCTTTTCTAAGATTCAGGGCAGCACCAGGAATCTTTTCCATCTCTGGGGCATATGCTCAACCCTTCCAGAATAATGGGTTGGCAGCCAGGCTTCCCCTCATCCCCAGTTTATGTTCTCCACCCTCTTCAAGGCCCAGCGTGGCAAAACTCTTCCTGAGCAACAATGGAAGGCTTGCCCTCTGCTTCTGGGGCAAACTCACCCTCTCTATGTGTATGAGTGAGTCCACGCTTCTGGCCTGAGGTTTCCTGGATCCAGACCTTAGTTTCCATCATTCTGCCTCTGAAGTCATTTTTCCTTCAGTTTGTCCCTTTTCTGTCCCTTTTAGTCCAGACTAGCAGTTGTTCTGTTTATACAGATTCTGCAACACTCTTGTTGGTTCTCTATGCAGTATGCAGGGCTCATAATTATCAGACAATAGGACTTTCTAATGACCCTTTCTGGATAACTCCATCTACTGTCCTTACTTGTCCTGTAATGGCTGACTGGGTCCATGTTTGATTAAATTCTCACTTGAGACTTGGGGTCTCAGTCTCTGGAAGCCCCAAATTTTTCAGACCATCAATTTTTGTTTTCTTTGTACCCAAGAGTTCAGTTCTCAACTTTTCTCTTTCCTCTCAACAATTGTACTATAAGCTGCAAGGAGCAGCCAGACTGCATTTTTTACATTTAGTTTGGAAATCTCTTCAGCTAAGTATCCAAGTTCATCATTCTCAAATTCTGCCTTCCATCCAAAAAGATTGCTTTCCTTCTGGTTTACAACATGTTCATCATTTCTGTCTAAGACCTCATTGGAGGTATCTTTAGGGTCCACATTTCTACCAACAGTCTCTTCAAAGCACTGATAGGCCTCTTCTATCAAAAATATCACAATTCTTCCAGAATCTTCCCCTACTCATTTGAAAAACTGTTCCAACATGTTTGGCATTTGCAAACTGCAGCAGTACCCCACTTCTCCAGTACCAAAATCTTGTTTTGGTTTGCTAAATCTGCTGTAATGCAATATAGAAATGGAATGCCCCCCTTTTTAAAAATTTTTATTAATAAAATAAATCAACATACAATGTGAACATTCTTTTTTCTAATTACGTAGTTGTATATTCATCATGATCATTTCTTAGAACATTTGCATCAATTCAGAAAAAGAAATAGAAAGAAAACAGAAAAAAAATTCATACATACCATACCCCTTACCCCTCTCTTTCATTGATCACTAGCATTTCAATCTAGTAAATTTATTTTAACGTTTGTTCCCCCCATTATTTGTTTATTTTTAATCCATATGTTTTACTCATTTGTTGATAAAGTAGATAAAAGGAGCAGCAGACACAAGGTTTTCACAATCACACAGTCACATTGCAAAAGCTATATCATTATATAATCATTTTCAAGAAACATGGCTACAGGAACACAGCTCTACATTTTCAGGCACTTCCCTCCAACCTCTTTAATATACCTTAACAAAAAAGGTGATATCTATTTAATGTGTAGCATAACCTCCAGGATAACCTCTTGACTCTGTTTGGAATCTCTCAGCCATTGACACTTTATTTTGTCTCATTTCTTTTGGTTGGGAAGGTTTTCTCAATCCCTTGGTGCTGAGTCTCAGCTCATTCTAGGATTTCTGTCCCACATTGCCAGGAAGGTTCACACCCCTGGGAGTCATGTCCCACGTAGAGAGGGAGAGGGCAGTGAGTTTGCTTGCTGTGTCAGCCGAAAGAGAGAGGCCACATCTGAGCAGCAAAAGAGGTTCTCTTGGGAGTGAGCCTTAAGCCTAATTTTAAGCAGGCTTAGCCTATCCTTTGTGGGGTTAAGTATCTTTTGAACAAACCCCAAGTGGGGGCTCAGCCTCTTGCTTTGGTTGTCCCCACTGCTTGTGGGAATATTGAGAATCCTCCGCTTGGGGATGTTGAATTTTCCCCCTTTCTCGCCATTACCCCAAGGGGACTTTGCAAATACTTTTTTATTCACTGTTCAGATCCTTCTGGGATTTATCAAGGCATCACTTTGGACAAACCTACAAAATGTCATGCCCTACCCAAGGTTCCATGTATTTATAGTGTTCAGTTAAGCTGTCCACATAAGTTATATTGGAAAATGCACTAGTCAAAATATAGATTTTGTACCAAATAAACATTTTTTGCTTGTCTCACACATATGTTAAAGTTTTAAAATATTAATTACCATCTATTTTCAACACCCTACATTATTGACATTCCTTTGTTCTTCCTCATGCAGAAACATTTTTAAATTTGCACATTTAGTCACTATCATTATACAGTCTAGGCATTCCTACATTATACTATCTCAGTCTTTATTGTCTATCTTTCCTTCTGTTTTATTTGTGCCCCCAGCCCTCCTCCCTCTATCGTTCTCACATTCAGCTTCATTCATTCAGTGTTCTAACATTACTGTATTACAGTTAGGTAGTATTGTACTATCCAAGAAATTGATTGCCTTTTTTTTTTTTTTTTTAAAGAGGGAGGAAGGGAAGGAAAGACAGAGAGAAGGAAGGAAGGAAGGAAGAAAGGGAAACATCTTTAAACATTTTCTTGTTTTATTGTATTTTGTTTGTTTGTTTGTTTTTTACATGGGCTGGGGCCGGGAATCGAACCGAGGTCCTCCGGCATGGCAGGCAAGCACTTTGCCCGCTGAGCCACCGCGGCCCGCCCAGAAATTGATTGCCTTTTAAGAGGGAAATTATTAAGTTGTAACTTTACAGTTCTGAGACCATGAAACTGACCAAATTAAGACCAACAAGAGGTTACCTTCACTAAAGAAAGACTGATGGCATCTGGAACATCTCTGTTATCTGGGATGGCCCTGGTTGGCATCTCCTGGTTCCTTGCTCCTGGGCTTTGTTACTTTCAACTTCTGTTTCCTGTTTCCTCATTTTGCTTCTCTGGGGCTAGCTTTTATCTTTTGGTTTCTCTTGACTCTCTCCAGATTCTGGCTTGCTTAGCATCTCGTGGGAAGGCACATGGAGATGTCTGCTGAGCTGTCTGCCTGTGTCTAGGCATCTGCTCTCTCTGTCTGCACTCCAGGCATCTCCAAACATCTGTGCCTCTGTTAGCTGTGAAGCAACTGTTCTCTAAGTGTGTGCACCTGAGGTTTCTCCAAAATGTGTTCGCCTTTTGTGTATTACTGACTGGAACACTACTTAAGTGATGGCATGTCCTTCTTAAGGTATCCCATCAGAGGTTTATGATGCCATTTTGCCCCTCACTACTGATTTAATTTTGATCATCCAGTCAAGATGTTGATTGATTTTCCCACTGTACAGTTACTTCTTTTGCACCTTTAGCCATAAGCAGTCTGTGGGGAGGCGTTTTAAGACCACGAAGAATTATACACCGCAACAAAATTTCCCATTAGGTTAGCATCCTTTGAGATTTTTGCCTGAACTTATCTTTGCCGAGATGGCTGCAAAATTATGATTTTTCCAATGCTAATACTTCCTCTATGTTCATCATTTGGCATTTAGTATTCTACTTGAAGAAACAGCCCTCCCTTCTCCTTCATCTCTCTGTCCGTCTTTGTCGAAATCATTGATAGAGTCATACGTTTCTGTTTTTTCAATGGTTTGTAAGTTACTACTCTTAAGTATTTTGGTACTCAAATTATTCATGTTTTAGCCAGTGGGGTTCTGTTCTGGTTTGAAACTATTATGTGCCCCAGAAAAGTCATGTTTTAATTCTGATCCCACATGTTTTAATTTTGGTCCAATCTTGTGGGGACAACTGTTTCTTTTAATCTGAATTCAATATTGTAGGCTTGAAATTTTTGATTAGATTGCTTCCATGGAGATATGACATACCCAGTTGTGGGTGGGGCCTTTTGATTAGATGGAGTTGTGATTCTACCCATTCAAAGTGGGTCTTGATTAGTTCACTAGAGTCCTTTCTAAGTTTTTTTTTTTTTTTTTTTGGTAGCTGTTTGGTGGGGGTCACATTTTCATTCTATTTCCATGTGAATATCCACTTATTGCAGCACCATTTGTTGAATTTTTGTTTGGTTTTTCATTTGCTTGTTTGTTTTGTTTTTTGTTTTTGTGAAGTGCATGGACCGGGAATCAAACCCAGGTCTCCCATATGGCAGGTGAGAATTGTATCACTGAACTACCCTTGCATCCCCCCACTACAGTCCTTTAAAGGGGGGAAACATTTTGGAGAAACCTCAGGTGTATACACTTGGAGAACAGTTGCTTCAGAGCTGACAGAGACAGTGGATGTTTGGAGATGCCTAGAGTGTAGACAGAGAGAGCAGATGCCTAGACACGGGCAGAGAGCCCAGCAGACATCACCATGTGCCTTCCCATGAAATGCTTAGCAAGCTAGAACCTGGAGAGAGCCAAGGGAAGCCAAGAGATGCAAGCCAGCCCCAGAGAAGCAAAGTGAAGAACTCCCACAGTATCAGAGACTGAAAACAACAACCCAGGAGCAAAGGAAGCCAGCCATGTGCTTTCCCAGCTGACAGAGGTGTTTCAGATGGCATCAGCCTTTCTTGAGTGAAGGTAACCTATTGTTGGTGTCTTAATTTGGACATTTTCTTGGCCTTAGAACTGTAAACTTGTAACCTGTTAAATTCCCTTTATAAAAGCCATTTCATTTCTGGTGTATTACATGCTGGCAGCTTAACAAACTAACATAGGTTCCCTTCAAGTTGGTTCCTGTGTTGGTGACATGCCAACACTATTTTTCTTTTACTCCATCTTCACTTTCTGGTATAACATGATGTTCTAGGCTCATACTGTACCTTTGTGCCTCAGTCCTGAAATCAGCAATTTCTGCAAGGAACCCCAATTCCTTTTAGTGGGAAATAGTATTAGAGACCAAAATATGACTTCTGGGTATGCTTGGTATGTCTTTGTTTCCAGGCCCTTTCAGTTGATAGAGTTAGAAATATAGGTATGTATTTGTATACATACATACACATATGTATATATATATACATGTATTTATTTTAGAAATTGGTAGTTTATAGTGTACCAGTTCCAGTCCATTTCCATAGGGTTCTTTTTCACCCTCCCCCATTCCATATTTGTAAGTTCCTCTTCCATAGTAAGAACACTGGCTTCCAGCGTCATCAATACCTTTACTCGTTTGCTCAATCCTCTAATACATTCAAAATAGTTTTCAAGATGCTTCACCAATTACCGCTGTAAGAAACAAATGTACTAAAAATACTTCTGGATTTGTTCGTAGTTCTCCCTCACTTCTCCACTCTCCTCCAAACTGAGATAAACAGTAAAATACTGGGTTTATAAGTTACTTGAATAAATTCTTTTGTAACCCCCTTTAGTGTAGATTTGGTATTCATTTAAAAAATAGTTTGTTTCATTTTTAGTTTGCTTTCAAATTTAGATTTTATCCCCCTTTCCATCTTTGATTTAATATGTAGATCATCAATGTGCTTGCGGAAGTCAAAACTCTACAAAAAAGACATACCTAAGAAAATGCATCACTCCTTCTTTATATCCCTTCTGCCCTGTTCTCCTTTATCTCCTCTAGGTAATGCCATTGTTTTCTAGTTTATTTTTCCTGTGTTCTTTTTGGTAAAGATAAACAGCTATAAATGTTTTATTTTTCTTCTTTCTTATATAAAAGGTAGCAAACTATATGTTCTCCTGCACTTTGCTTTTCCCACTTAAAAATATGTCCTGAAAATCACTCTTTCAGTTACAGAGATCTTTCTCAACAGTGTGTATTTAAACTACTTAAAGTCCGTACTTGAACTTTAAGTAGTTTTCCATGTTTTGCAGTAATGCTGCAGTGACTAACCCTGTATGCATGTATTTTATATTGTTAGAGGTGACTCTTCAGGGAAAATTCCTAGAAGTAAGATTTGGTCAAAAGGTGAATACATATGTAGCCTTTGTTTTGTTAGGTAATGCCAAATTTCCCTCCATAGGGTTTGTACCATTTTGCTTTTCCACTAGCAATATATGAGAGTGCCTGTTTCCCCGTAGCCTTCCCAACAGAATGTATTGCCAAGCTTTTGAATATTTCTCAGTTGGATGGGTGAAAAATAATATTCCATGTACTTTTCATTAGCATTTCTTTTTTTATGAATGAAATTGTACATCTTTTCATGTGTTTAAGGGTTGTTTTTATCTTTGTTTTTGTGATATGTCTATTTCTTTTGCCTATTTTTCAGTAGATTTATTCTTTTTCCTTTGATTTTAAAAGTTTTTTAAAAAATATATTAGGGATATTAGTCTTTTTATCTGTAATATTTGTTGCAAATATCTTTCAGTTTATCATTTGTCTTTTGGTTTTGCTTATAATGGAGTGGTTTGGGTTTTTTTGGCATGTAAAAGGTTTCTGTTTTTAAGTAGACAAATTAAGTCTTTTCTCTTATTACAGTCTGTTTTTTTTTTTGTGCACATTTTTTTTTATTAATTAAAAAAAGAATTAACAAAACAATTAGAAATCATTCCAATCTACATGTACAATCAGTAATTCTTAATAACATCACATAGTTGCATATTCATCATTTCTTAGTACATTTGCATCGATTTAGAAAAAGAAATAAAAAGACAACAGAATAAGAATTAAAACAATAATAGAAAGAAAAAAAAACAAAAACAAAAAACCTATACCTCACATGCAGCTTCATTCAGTGTTTTAACATAATTGCATTACAATTGGGTAGTATTGTGCTGTCCATTTCTGAGTTTTTACAGTCTGTTTTTTTAGACAGACTAAATGGAGGATTTGAAAGTCTCTCCATTCAAGTTGAGAAGGAATTTAGCCATGTTTTCTTCTAGTACTTTTATAGCTTCATTGGTTTACGTTTCAATCTCTAATCCATTAGGAGTTTATTCTTGTGAATGGTATTAAGAATGGTATAGTTATGTTTCTTTTCCAAAATATTTGTGCAGTTGTCCCAACATAATTTGTTAAAAAGATCACATTTGCCCAGGTGACTTGAAATACTATCTTTGTGATGTGCACATATTTTCATGTAGGCACAATTTTTTTTTTCATGGGTAGGCACTGGGAATCAAGTGCAGGCCTCTGTCATGGCAGATGAGAACTCTGCCTGCTGAGCCACTGTGGCCTGCCCACAATGTTTTTAACAATGTATGTGAAAAACCTTTGGATACTGATCAAACCTTTGAATAGTGTAGATGACTGCTTCTTCTAGTTTGTCAGCTGCCGGAATGCAATATACTAGACACGGAATGGCTTTTAAAAAGAGTAATTTAATAAGTTGCAAGTTAACAGTTTTTAGGCCATGGAAACGTCCCAGTTAAAGCAAGTCTATAGAAATGTTCAATTTAAGGCCTCCAGGGAAAGATACCTTGATTCATGAAGGCTGATGAAGTTCAGGGTTTCTTTCTCAAGTGGAAAGGCACATGGTAAACACGGTCAGGGTTCCTCTATCGGCTGGAAGAGCACATGGTGAATGCAGCATCATCTGCTTAGCTTCCTCTCCAGCTCCCCAGGAGGCATTTTCCTTCTTCATCGCCAAACGTCACTGGCTGGTAGACTCTCTGCTTCGTGGTGCTGTGGTGTTCTCTGCTCTCTCAGAATCTCATGGCTTTTTCTCTTGTTGTTTTCTTGCTTTTTCCAAAGTGCTTCTTCTTCTTAAAGGATTCCAGTAAAAGCAGTCAAGACCCACCTGGAATCCAGTTAACACCCACTGTTGAGTGAGTTTCAACTCCACAGGGATAATCTAATCAAGTCTTCAGCATATAATGCTAGATAGGATTTAAGAGAAATGGCTGCTTTACAAAATGAAATTAGGATTAAAACGTGTCTTTTCTAGGGTACATACATCCTTTCAAATCAGCACACTCCTTTTAAGCTTTTCCATAAAGATAGCTCACCGCAGATTGAATTATAGCTGAAAAATTGCTTCAGGGTTGCTAGGATGTTTGAACAGAAAAGGCATACACACACACGTGTATGATTTCCATCACACCAGAAAGACCTGCTGTGTCACTTTGCATTATACCCATGTTTGTAGACAGTTGTTAACCTGTTTTCAGTCTCTATAGATTTGCCTTTTATGGAAATTTCATACAAATAGCATCATATAATATGTATTATTTTGCACCTAGCTTCTTTTGCTTAGTATAATGCTTTCGAGAGTCTTCATATTCTTGCATTCATTAGTAGTTCATTACTTTTAATTGCCAAATAACATTCCATTGTATGAACATTGTACATTTTGTTTATCCCGTTATCAGTTGATGAACATTTTGATTATTTCTAATTTTTGGCTATTAGGAATAATAATTGCTATGAAATTTGCTTACAGCAAGTTTATGCCTATGTATACCTATGTTTTCATTTCTCTTGGATAGTCCTAGGAGTGAAATAGTCAGGTCAAATTGTAAATTTATGAATAGCTTTTCAGGAACTGCCAAATTGTTTTCTAAACTGGCTGCACCATTTTGTATTTTTCCCAGCAATGTATGAAATCCAATTTCTCTACATCTTTGCCAACAGTTGTTACTGTCTTTTTTATTATGGTCATTCTCTTGGATGTGAAGTAGTAATTTCATTGCAGTATTGATTTACTTTTCCTTAATAACTAATGATGTTGAACATCTTTTTACTTGCCTATTTGTGATTTATATATCTTCTTTGGTGAAATGTCTATTCATATCTTTTGCTTATTTTTGAATTAGATTGTGTGTCTTTCTATTATTGAATTTTAAGAATTTCTGATATATTTACATTTATCAGATACCTGATTTTCAAATATTTTTTTCTCTCAGTCTGTGACTTACCTTCTCATTTCCTTAATCTGTTTTGAAGTTTGGTGATGTAGCTAGGAAAAGGCAAATATTAATAGCACCTTTTCTTTTCAGAGAAGTGTGAGATTTGCTTTATTCCCAGGACTCGTTTAGTAGCCAGGCCCATTTATTATTGACCCTTTTTGTAATGGGTTTGAACTTTCCTCTGCATGGTGGTCTTGCCATTCCAGCCTCCTCAAGACACCGTTACTAGGGGAGGCAGTATAATACTGATCAGAAGTGTAGGCCTTGGGGCCTAACTGTGTGGATTCAAAATTTGACTTTGTCTTTTTCTAGCAATGCTACCTTGGGAAAGTGGTTTAATTTCTCTTCGTCAGTTTCCTTATCAGTAAAATGAGAGTGCTAATAGTATTTTTGTTTATAAAGTTCATAGGACAATGCCTGGAGCAGAGTAAAGGCTCTACAAATGTAAGCTATTGTTACCTAGGTGAACAATTTCAGCTGCAGTTTGGGATGAACTTGGGTATATCAGAATCATTTGAGAGGCTTTTTAATGCTTTGCATGCCTTTTCTAAAATGACAGGTTCTGCCTTGTGTTGGAGCATCCGAGGTAATAAGCATTGCACTTAGCCTTCGACAAAACATTTAAAGCTGATTGTTTCTTAAAATCACTTTCATCAGATGATGTAATTTGGGTTGATGTTTAGAATCACAAAGCTTTCCACTGCCATTATTCATAATAGTCACAAAATGGAAATAACCCAAATGTTCAACAACTGATGAATAAATAAGCAAAATATGATATATCCATACAGTGGAATATGTTTCAATCATAAAAAGGAATGAAGTTCTGAAACATTCTACAACATGGATGAACCTTGAAAACATTACACTAAATGAAAGAAGCCAGACACAAAAGGCCATATCTTGTATAATTCCATTTATATGAAATGTTCAGAACAGAACGGAACAGCAGACAGATTAGTGTTACCCATGATTTGGGGAGGGAGGGGAAATTGACAAGTATGTGGTTTCTTTTGAAGAATTGAGATGTATGCAGAATTAGATTGTGGTGATGGTTGCACAACATAGTGAATATACTAAAAACTACTGAATTTTGCATGTTAAAATGGTAAATTTTATGTTATATAAATTTTATTTGTTTTAAAACATAGGGATTGATAAGGTTTCTTTACTTTTTGCATTTTCCATATACACAGGTTTTCAAGTACAAGGAATGGGAAAAAAATACAAGGATGACCCTATTTTTATTGAGAAATCTTCGTACACATACATTCTATACATGATATACAATCCACGGCTCACAATATCATCCGTAGTTGTGTATTCATCACCATGATTTTTTTAATTTTTTATTTATGATATATAACCACATATAAACATAAACATTCCTATCATGTGATCATTCCGTTCTTGTTATATAATCAATAACTCACATTATCATCACACATTCATCATCATGATTATTTCTTAGTATATCTGCATCAATTCAGAAAAGGCAATAAAAAGAAAACAGAAAAATATTCATTCATACCATACTCCTTCCCCTTCCCCTTAACTAATCACAAGCATTTCAATCTACTAAATTTATTTTAACATTTGTTCCCCCATTATTTATTTATTTTTAATCCATATGTTTTACTTGTCCATCGATAAGTTGGGTGAAAGGAGCATCAGACACAAGGCTCTCACAACCACACAGTCACACTGCAACAGCCATATCATGATCCAATTATCTTCAAGAAACATGGCCACCGGAGCACAGCTCCACATTTTCAATTTCCTCCAGCCTCTCCATTACACCTTAACTAAACAGGTGATGTCTGTTCAATGCGTAAGAATAACCTCCAGGATAACCTCTCAACTCTGTTTGAAATTTCTCAGCCATTGACACTTTATTTTATCTCATTTCACTCTTCCCCGTTTTGGTCGAGATGATTTTCTTAATCCCTTGATGCTGAGTTCCAGCTCATTCTAGGATTTCTGTCCCACATTGCCAGGAAGGTCCACACCCCTGGGAGTCATGTCCCATGTAGAGAGGGGGAGGGCAGCGAGTTTGCTTGCTGTGTCAGCTGAAAGAGAGAGGCCACATCTGAGCAACAGAAGAAGTTCCCTTGGAGGTGACTCTTAGGCCTAATTTTAAGTAGGCTTAGCCTATCCTTTGCGGGATTAAGTTTCATATGAACAAACCCCAAGATTGGAGGCTCAGACTATTGCTTTGGCTGTCCCCACTGCCTGTGAGAATATCAAGAATTCTCCACTTGGGGAAGTTGAATTTTCTCCCTTTCTCACCATCCCGCCTAGGGAACTCTGCAAATATTTCCCTATTCACTGTTCAAATCATTCTGGACAAACATACAAAATCTCATGCCCTACGCAAGGTTCCGAGTGCTTTGGTGTTCGATTAAGCTGTCCACATAAGTTATATTAGGAAATGCACTAGTCAGAATATAAATTTTGTACCAAATGAACATTTTTTTGCTTTCCTCACACATACATTAAAGTTTTAAAATATTAATTACCATTTATTTCAACACCCTGCACTATTATTGACATTCCTTTGTTCTTCCTCATGCAGAAACATTTTTAAATTTGCACATTTAGTCACTGTCATTATACACTCCAGGCATTCCTAGATTATACCATCTATCTTTCCTTCTGATTTCATTTTTGCCCCCAGCCCTCTTCCCTCTTATCATTTTCACATTCAGTTTCATTTAGTGTTCTAACATTATTGTATTACAGTTAGGTAGTATTGTGCTATCCATTTCTGTATTTTTACAATCTGAAAAGTGAATTTGGGGAGAGCTCTAGACACTGAAATTGCCATAAGATAGGGTTATCCTGTTCTGTTGTACAATCTGTATCCCTTCAGCCCCAGTTACCCAATATCTATCATATTTCTATCTCCTGATGGTCTCTGTTACCAACTGAAATTCTCCAAGTTCATTCACTAATGTCAGTTCATATCGGTGAGACCATACAGTATTTGTCCTTCTGTTTCTGGCTAATCTCACTCAGCATAATGTCTTTAAAGTCCATCCATGTGGTTACATGCTTCATGACTTTACTCTGTCTTACAGCTGCATAATATTCCATCGTATGTATATATCACGGCTTGCTTAGCCACTCAGGATAACCCTATCTTATGGCAATTCCAGTGTCTAGAGCTCTCCCCAAATTCACTTTTCAGTCATTTTTTTTGCTTTGAAGTATTTATTTGAGCTGAAGACACTGCTAAAAACAGCCTCGTGTTTTTTTATAGAGAGTGTATTATTCTTTGGGAAGGCTCATGAGGAACCCATCTGCTCTGGAACTAATAAAGTTGGTAAGAAACAAAAGATATCCTTAGGACCTACGTTTGTATGGCATATTGTTTTTCTTGGGCCATTCCACTCAACCCATACAATTTACCTTCATATGGGTTGAATTTCTTGCTTTTTCTCTTTTGATAACAGGATCGTGGGGTTGATGGCACCATTTTCCAGAATCCCAAAAAGCTTCACCTAACTATTGGGATGTTGGTGCTTCTGAGTGAACAAGAGATCCAGCAGACATGTGAGATGCTACAGCAATGTAAAGGGGATTTCATTGAGTGAGTAATCTACTGGTTTGGGGAAGGGTGATTACCCCATAATGGCTTCTTTTTGGTAATACAGACCTGTCTCTGGACTAGGGAGATGGTAACATTGAAACAAGGTTTGCTAATTTACCCAGATGGGTAATATTAGACCATTATTAGACCATTGTCTGAAAGGTTTAAAATGGATTTAAAGCATAAATTTACAACTTTTTATGGGAATACTGTACCTTGAATTATAATATTACAGTAGGCAAATTTTATTCTTAAACAGGGCTGTTAGAGCATGGGCTTGTAGAAATTGGGTTATCTGGCTACATTGGATAGAATAGGGCAAAGGGAGTTTTTTTAGGGTTTGTTGTATATGAAACTGTAATATGATGACTTATTTGTAGGCCATTTCTCTTTTTCCATTAATTGTTTGCAACACTAGATATTTTTCTTGAGCAAAATCATAAGCTAATAGAGTTGACAGTATACCTTTTCTTTCTGAATCTCAAACAGCAAAGAACACTTCTTTGTCTTGCTCTTTGCTCAGTGATGGACATGTCTGTTTTCTCTTGATTTTATCTGACATCCAAAATAATTTGATACTTGCAATTTTTCTTGCATAAAATAAAACTTTATGCTTTGCTGTACAAAGCAGGACAATTTTACCTGGTTTAAGAATCATTTCTTATGCTTTAGCTTATTTCTAAATCACCTTTTGCTAACATAAACTGAAAGCGGCTGCATCTTTTTTGGCTGCCATTGGGATAATCATACTAAGAAAAAAATTAAAGTCAGATAAAATACTTGCTTACAGAAGTATTTGTTCTTTTACCTATGAAAAGCAGGTCACATACTTTTGATCACCTCAGCTTTATCTGTGTATGTAAGGATTTAGCTGAATTGCTCCCATTTGTGTCTCTTGGTGCCTTTTGTGACTAAATGCTACGTCTGAGCCCTTTAAGCATGTCAGGGTTGGTGTGCAGAGGGAATGAAGAGCAGTCTTAATAATTTTTGACATGGCAGTATGAAAACAGTAATTGTAGTTTTTAAATTCAGCCAAGCTTTTGAAATAGGACAAAGTTACCCCGCCAAAAATCTGCAGTGCAGGCAAAAAATTTTTTGAAGATGCTGTCTTCAAAAAGCTGGGAAGAGTCGAAAAACCAGCAAATAAAGCAAGCTTCCCCCTACCATCCGCTCCTCCCTTTCCCCATTGTCACATACACTTATTAAAAAAATACATAGTACAAAATTAATCTACTTTTGAGGAAGATGAGAATTAGAATTAGTTGTTTGGATTGTTTAGAAATACATTGTTTCCCTAAAAGGAAGAAATTGTTTTTTTAAAAAGGTACTTCTATTAAATCCGTTATTGAGTAATACCATCTTACTGTTTTTCTTCCTTATTCTTGCTCTTTGATATCAGCCTTTGCACTTTGGTATACTTAGAAAGAATGTAAATAACTAATGGCATTTTTAACTTCAATCTTTTATGATGTAAAGATCTCAAATTTAAACATAATTGAGAAAGCACTGAAATAAAAAAAATGTTCATAGCATGCTGTAGTTTGGTTTGATGGATTTTTTTAAGTTGGTACATTTAAATAAATATGGCTGTACTGGAATTTAATTAAAACAGTGGTAGATATGGATATTTTAAAGAAATGACCAATTACATTTGTGTTTCAAATTTTGGGATAGTTTTTGAATTTAAAGGATGTTACCTTACCAGAAGCAGGAACTTTAACCTCAATTCGTAGACTAAAGTCTCATACAGCTGTATAGATTTGGAATGAGTTAGTCACAGTGTTTAGTAAACTCTGGAGCTCTAAATGTGTTCCTTGTGACTTCTCTTTGTGAGATGTAGAATAAAACAATATATGGTTTTGAGTATATACCCTGACAAATAAGTGGCACTCTTTTAGCTCCAGTGTTACCTGCTGTGTACCAAAGTGTTCCCAGTAGATTTAAGTTAAACCGAGTAAGAAGTTAAAAAGGGACAAGAAAGAAGAGAGAAGAGGAGGAGAGAAAAATAACAATTGACATATATTAATTCCTAATTACTGCCTCAGGTTTTAATTGGAGAATTTGGCTCACTGGTAGCACGGGGAGGAATAGCTCAGTTTACCACGACGGAGAACGTGTATCAGGCAAATTGTTGGCTTTCTGTCCTGCTCTTTAATGTCCCTCTTGATAAATTCTAGGGGTGGATTAAAAGAGTTTCTGTTTCTACTCGTAAACGAAGCTTCTGATTCTGTTTTGTAATTTCTTTTATTTGTTCTTGGTACCCCACCTAATTACAAGGATTTGAGGTGGTTTATGATGAGGACATATATACAGAAGAAATATTAGTCAGTGCAATCCCAAACTGTGTGGATAGAATGGGAAGACAATTCTACCTGAAAACCAACATAGGTAATCATTGTACTCAAGCAATAAAATTAGTACTGTTTTCTGGTGATATACCTAAACTAAATCCAAAAAGAAACACACTGATTTATTATAGTTCTTATCTCATGAAAAGGAGCATAACAAGTTTGTAGGAGAGAGACCTTATCTGGTTTCAATGCAAGAAAAATTTGCCATGTAAACCTTAACATAACACAGAATGATGGTGAGCAGTGTCTTTCATACGAATTTTGCAGAAGTTAAAAAAACTTTGTTTATGTAGCTGTTTCTTTTATTGATTCCCAGAAGGTGAGGGAAATGACATTAAATTATAACCCAGTAAGAACAGTTTAATGGGAAACTAAACCAATAGTATAAAAGCATTCTAGTGATCTAAGTATGCAGCCTTAGAGCTTCAAAACATAGGAGAATGCGTGGTTGGTATTAAACTGCCTGTACCAAACAAGTTATCTTGACCGCACTTTGATAAGACAGAATGGCTATCGTTCATGTTGAATTCTTTGGCTCTTATTTGGAATGGAGATACACCGTATTGTTGATTGAAGCTACAGGCCTCAGATAACAGTTCAGAGCTTGGCTTGTGTCCTGGAATATCCCACTTTTATTAAAGGTGACTACAAGTATACTTACAATCAGGGCTATATTTTTTCTCAATCAAATGTGTTTAAAAAGGTTAATTTTATTGAGTTTTCTGAGAAAAATGAGTCTTGTGCAATACTATGTAGAAGAGACAGTCAAGGCTTAGAAGTTTGAAGGACATCTTTGCCATTAGGAGTCCTAGGCTACAAAGATCCTCCTGGTGGCCTGGGTTCAATATCAAGGAAAACTTGTTTTGTTTTTGGAATTATATTTTGATGGATTCTGAAATTCTTAGGACTTTGAACTAGTACCACGTTTTATTCAGTGACAATATGGGACTATGACAATATTCTTCTCAAAATTATCCAGGATGGTTTTTCTCTTCTTAGTAAAACATCCATTCAGTGTTTACTAGAGATTTATTGAACACCTGTTGTATGCAAGGCATTGTGCTGGGGGCTGGGGATATAGAAGTAGACAAGATGGACAGAGTCCCTACCCTCATGTAGCCTGGAGAAGATTGTATGTGGTGAGCTGATTGTGAGTTGGGTTTCAGCTTGGCACAGCAGACTTTTTCTGGTTGAAGTGCAAATCTGCTTAAGGGGTCTGGAAGAAAACAAGATGGTAGGGTTTTATTTAGATAGAAGTAATACATGTTAATTTTAGAAAAGCCAAAAATTATAGATAAATAAAAATAAGAATATCACCTGTAATCCTGCCACTTGATAATTTCCATTAACTTTGTGGAGTAATGCTACCAGACATTTTTACATGTGTATATATATTTTTCTTTAAGCTGTGATTTTCTTACAATAAAATACACAGATCTTAAGTGTAGTTGACAAGTTTTGACAACTATATATATCCATATGTCCAGGTAAATTCACTTCTCCCAGGAGTAGCCATTGTTCTGTTCTGGTTTCTATTACCATAGATTAATTTTGCTTGTTCTGTAACATCACTGACGTGGAGTAACTGAGTATATATACCTTTGTGTTTAGCCGTCTTGGGCATTTATTTATTTATTTATTTATTACTTAAAAAAATTGATGTCGTTTTAATTGTATTGAAATATACGTAACGTAAAATCATTGTAACCATTTTAAGTGAATATTTGACTTTATTTATTTATTGTCAATGGACTTTTGACTTTAAGTCCATTGACAATAATGTGTAACCCTCTCACTACCTATTTCCAGACTATTTTATCATCCCAAATCAAAGCTCCTATTCATTTAGCAGTAACTCCTCATTCCTCTCTTTCTCTAGTAACCACTATTCTGCTTTCTGTCTTTATGAATTTCCTTATTCTAAGCATTTCATGAAAGAAACAGCATACAACATTTGTCTTTTGGGTCTGGCTTCTTCTACTCCATTTGAGGTCTTCAGGTTCATCTGTGTTGTGGCATGTGCAGCACAGCACTTCATTTTACTGCTGAGTAATGTGCTGTTGTGCGGATGGACCACATTGGTTGCTCCATCCTTGGTGGATGGACCGTTGGGTTGCTTCCGCCTTTTGGTTATCATGACTAATGCTGTGATGAGCACTGGTGTGCAGATAGCTGTTCAGGTCCTGCTTTCAGTTCTTTTGGGCAGAGTCTTAGGCATGGGATCGCTGGGTCACATGGTAGCTCCATGTTTGACTTTCTGAGGAGCTGCCAAACTGTTTTCCACGGCGGCTTCTTCATTTGACATCCCTTCACCAATGAGCAAGGGCTCCTGTTTCTCCAGCCACTGCTGTTATTTTCAGTTTTTAAAGCAGTAGCCATTCTAATGGGTGTGAAATTGTATCTCACCATAGTTTTAATTTGCATTTCTCTAACAGCTAATATTAAGCACCTTTTCGTATACTCAGTAGACTATTTGAATATCTTCTTTGGAGAAAAGTCCATTCAAATTCTTGGCCCATTTTAATTTTTTTTCTACCTGTAACATTTTTATTCTTTTTTAAATTAATTTTTAAAAAAATATTACAAGAAACAAACACAAATACTCATTTTTTTTTTTTAACATGGGCAGGCACCGGGAATCGAACCCGGGTCCTCTGGCATTGCAGGCAAGCATTCCTGCCTGCTGAGCCACCGTGGCCCACAAATATTCTTAACATATGCTCATTCCTTTCTACATATATAATCAGTAATTCACAATATCATCGCATACTTGCATATTCATCATCGTGATTATTTCTTAGAACATGTGCATCAATTCAGAAAAAGAAATAAAAGGAAAACAGAAAACAATTCATACATACCATACCCCTTACCACTCCCTTTCATTGATCACTAGCATTTCAATCTAAATTTACTGTAATATTTGTTCCCCCTATTATTTATTTTTATTCCATATGTTTTACTCATCTGTTGATAAGGTAGATAAAAGGAGTATCAGATACAAGGTTTTCACAATCACACAGTCATATTGTGAAAGTATATCATTATACAATCATCTTCAAGACACATGGCTACTGGAACACAGCTCTACATTTTCAAGCAGTTCCCTCTAGCCTTTCCATTACATCTTTTTTTTTCTTTTCTTTTCCATTTATTTTATTTCTTTATTTATTAATTAAAAAAAATTAACAACAAACAAAACATTAAGATATCATTCCATTCTACATATATAATCAGTAATTCTTAATATCATCACATAGTTGCATATTCATCATTTCTTAGAACATTTGCATCGATTTAGAAAAAGAAATAAAAAGACAACAGAAGAAGAAATAAAACGATAACAGAGGAAAAAAAGATTATATATACCATACCCCTTACCCCTTGCTTTCATTTATCACTATCATTTCAAACTAAATTTATTTTAACATTTTCCCCCTATTTTTTATTTTTATTCCATATGTTCTACACTTCTGTTGATATGGTAGATAAAAGGAGCATCAGACACAAGGTTGTCACAATCATAGAGTCACATTGTGAAAGCTGTATCATTGTTCAATCATCATCAAGAAACATGGCTACTGATACACAGCTCTACATTTTCAAGCAATTCCCTCTAGCCTCTCCATTACATCTTGACTAACAAGGTGATGTCTGTTTAATGCGTAAGAATAACCTCCAGGATAACCTCTAGACTCTGTTTGGAATTTCTCAGCCATTGACACTTTATTTTGTCTCATTTCACTCTTTCCCCTTTTGGTCGAGAAGGTTTTCTCAATCCCTTGATGTTGAGTCTCAGCTCATTCTAGGATTTCTGTGCCACATTGCCAGGAAGGTCCACACTGCTGGAAGTCATGTCCCACATAGACAGGGGGAGGATAGTGATTTTGCTTGTTATGTTGGCTGGAGAGAGAGGCCACGTCGGAGCAACGAAAGATTCTCTTGGAGGTGACTCTTAGGCCTAATTTTAAGTAAGCTTGACCCATCCTTTGTGGAGTTGCTTCATATGAACAAACCGAAAGAATGGGAACTCAGCCTATTGCTTTGGTTGTCCACACTACTTGTGAGAATATCAAGAATTCAACTTGGGGAAGTTGAATTTTCCCCCTTTCTCACCATTCCCCCAAGGGGACTTTCCAAATACTTTTTTATTCACTGTTCAAATCACTCGGATTTATCGGGGCATCACTCTGGACAAACCAACAAAATCTCATGCCCTACTCAAGGTTCCATGTACTTATGGTGTTCAGCTATGCTGTCTACATAAGCTATATTAGGAAATGCACTAGTCAAAATGTAAATTTTGTAAAAAATAAACATTTTTTGCTTTAGTCTCACACATAAGTTAAAAATTTTAAATATTAATTACCATCTATTTTCAGCACCCTTCAGTAATGACATTCCGTTGTTCTTCCTCATGCAAAAAATTTTTAAAATTTGTACATTTAGTCACTATCATTATACACTCCAGGCATTCCTAGGTGATACCATCTCAGTCTCTATTGCCTATCTTTCTTTCTGATTTCACTTGTGCCCCCAGCCCTCCTCCCTCTATCATTCTCACATTCAGCTTCATTCAGTGTTTTTAACATAATTGTATTACAGTTAGGTAGTATTGTGCTATCCATTTCTGAGTTTTAAATCAGTCCTGTTGAACAATCTGTATCCCTTCAGCTCCAGTTATCCAATATCTTTCTATCTCCTGATGGTCTCTGTTACCAACGAAATATTCCAAGTTTATTCACTAATGTCAGTTCATATCAGTGAGACCATACAGTGTTTGTTCTTTTGTTTCTGGCTAATCTCACTCAGCATAATGTCCTTAAAGTCCATACATGTTGTTACATACTTCATAACTTTATTCTGTCTTACAGCTGCATAATATTCCATCATATGTAAATACCACAGTTTCTTTAGCCATTCCTCTTGATGGACATTTTAGCTGTTTCCATCTCTTCACAATTGTGATAATGCTGCTATAAACATTGGTGTACATATGTCTGTTTTGTTCTTGCCCTCAGTCCTCTGAGTACCACCTAGCAGTGGTATTGCCAAATCATATGGCAAATCTATACTTAGCTTCCTGAGGAACCACCAATCTGCCTTCCACAGTGGTTGTACCATTTGACATTCCCAACAACAGTGGATGACTGTGCTGTGCCTCTTTCTCCACATCTTCTCCAACACTTGTCATTTTCTCTTTGATTGACAATGGCCATTCTGGTGAGTTTGAGATGATATCTCATTGTGACTTTGATTTGTGTTTCCCTAATAGCCAGGAAAGTTGAGCATCTTTTCATGTACATTTTGGCCCTTTGTATTTCCTGTTCTGAGAAGTGTCTGTTCAAGTCTTTTGCCAATTTTGTAATTGGATTGTCTGTCTTTTTTGTTGTTGAGTTGAACAATCTTTTTATATATTCTGAATACTAGACATATGTCTGATATATCATTTCCACATATTGTCTCCCATTGTGTAAGGCTGTCTTTTTACTTTCTTGACAAAGTTCTTTGATGCAAAAAATTAAAAGTGTTTAATTTTGAAGAGTTTCCATTTCTTTCTTTCTTTCTTCAGTGCTTGTGCTTTGGGCTTGTGCTTTGGGTCTAGGAAACCACCTATTATAAGATTTGTAAGATAGTTCCCTACCTACATTTTCTTCTAACAGTTTTATGGTCTTAGATTTAATGTTTAGGTCTTTGATCCATTTTGAGTTAATTTTTGTATAGGGTGTGAGATATGGATCCTCTTTCATTCTTTTGCATCTAGATATCCTGTTCTCTAGGCACCATTTATTGAAGAGACTGTTTGGTCCCAGGTGAGTTGGCTTGACTACCTTATTAAAGACCAATTGTCCATAGATGAGAGAGTCTGTATCTGAACACTCTATTCTATTCCATTGGTCAGCATATCTATCTTTATGCCAGTACCATACTGTTTTGACCACTGTAGCTTCATAATACGCTTTAAAGTCAGGTAGTGTGAGACTTCTGACTTCACTTTTTTTCCTCAGGATATTTTTAGCTATTCAGGGTGCCCTGCCCTTCCAGGGCAGGTTATTGGTTTTTCTATATCTGAAAAGTAAGTTTTTGGGATTTTAACTGGTATTGCATTGAATCTGTAAATCAATTTAGGTAGAATTGACATCTTAATTATATTTAGTCTTCCAATCCATGAACACAGTATGCCCTTCAATTTATTTAGGTCTTCTGTGATTTCTTTTGACAATTTCTTTGTATAGGTCTTTTGTCTCTTTAGTTAAATTTATTTCTAAATATTTTATTCTATTGGTTGCAGTTGTAAATGGAATTCTTTCCTTGATTTCCCCTTGAGATTGTTTATTACTAGTGTATAGAAACACTCCTGATTTTTGAGTGTTGATCTTGTAACTTGCCACTTTGCTGTACTGATATTAGCTCTAGTAGTTTTTCTGTGATTTTTCAGGATTTTCTACATAAAGTATCATATCATCTGCAAACAGTGAGAGTTTTACTTCTTCTTTTCCAACTTTTAAGCCTTGTATTTCTTTTTCTTGTCTAATTGCTCTGGCTAGAACTTCCAACACAATGTTGAATAACTGGTGATAGTGGACATCCTTGTCTTGTTCCTGATCTTAGGGGAAAAGTTTTCAGTTTTTCCCTGTTGAGGTTGATGTTAGCTGTGGGTTTTTTCATATATTCCATTTATTATGTTGAGGAAGTTCCCTTCTATTCCTATCGTAAGTGTTTTCACAGGAAAGGATGTTGAATTTTGTCAAATGCCTTTTCTGCATCAATCGAGATGATCATGTGGTTTTTCTGCTTTGATTTGTTGATATAGTGTATTACATTAATTGATATTCTTATGTTGAACCATCCTTGCATATCTGGGATGAATCCTATTTGGTCATGGTGTATAATTTTTTTAATGTGTCAATGGATTTGATTTGCTAGAACTGATCTGTAGTTTTCTTTTCTTGTAATATCTTTGTCTGGCTTTGGTATGAGGATGATATTGGCTTTGTAGAATGAGTTAGGTAGCTTTACCTCCTCTTCAATTTTTTTTGAAGAGTTTGAGCAGGATTGGTACTAATTCTTTCTGGAATGTTTGGTAGAATTCATATGTGAAGCCATCTGGTCCTGGACTTTTCTTTTGGGGGAGCTTCTTAATGACGGATTCAATTTCTTTACTTGTAATTGGTTTGTTGAGGTCATCTGTTTCTTCTTGAGTCAATATTAGTTGCTCATGCCTTTCTAGGAAGTTGTCCATTTTATCTACATTGTTGAATTTATTAGTGTAAAGCTGTTCATAGTATCCTCTCATTATTTCCTTTTTTCTGTGGGATCAGTCATTACGTCTCCTCTTCCATTTCTGATTTTATTTATTTGCATCCTCTCTTCTTTCTGTCAACCTCGCTAAGGGTCCATCAATCTTACTGATTTTCTCATAGAACCAACTTCTGGTATTGTTGACTTTCTCAATTGCGTTCATGTTCTCAATTTCATTTATTTCTGCTTTAATCATTATTTCTTTCCTTTTGCTTGCTTTGGGGTTAATATGCTGTTCTTTCTCTAGTTCTTCCAAGTAGACAGTTAATTCCTCGATTTTTGCTCTTTCTTCTTTTGTGATATAAGCATTTAGGACAATAAATTTCCCTCTTAGCACTGCCTTTGCTGCATCCCATAAGTTTTGATATGTTGTGTTTTCATTTTTCATTTACCTTGAGATATGTACTGATTTCTCTTGTAATTTCTTCCTTGACCCACTGGTTGTGTAAGATTGTGTTGTTGAGCCTCCACATATTTGTGAATTTTCTGGCACTCTGCCTATTATTGATTTCCAACTTCATTCCTTTATCATCTGAGAAAGTGTTTTGTATGATTTCAATCTTTTTAAATTATTGAGACTTGCTTTGTGACCCAGCATATGTTCTATCCTTGAGAATGATCCATGAACACTTGAGAAAAAGGTGTATCCTGCTGTTGTGAGGTATAAGGTTCTATAAATGTCTGTTAAGTTTAGCTCATTTATTGTATTATTCAAATTCTCTGTTCCTTTATTGATCCCCTGTCTAAATGTTCTTTCCATGATGGGAGTGTGAAATTGAAGTCTACTATTATGGAAGATGTGTCTATTTCTCTTTTCAGTATTTGCCTCGTGTATTTTGGAGCATTCTGGCTTAGTGCATAAATGTTTATGATTGTTATTTCTTCTTGTTGAATTGTTGCTTTTATTAATACATAGTATCCGTCTCTGTCTCTTTTAACTGTTTTACATTTGAATTCTAATTTGTTGGATATTAGTATGGGTACTCCTGCTCTTTTCTGATTGTTATTTGCATGAAATACCTTTTCCCAACTTTTCACTTTCAACCTATGTTTATCCTTGGGTCTAAGATACGTTTCCTGTAGACAGCATATAGATGGGTCCTGTTTTTTAATCCATTCTGCCCGTCTATGTCCTTTAATTGGAGAGTTTAATCCATTAACATTTAGTGTTATTATTGTATGGGCAGTACTTTCTTCTACCATTTTACCTTTGGATTTTATATGTCACATCTAATTTTTCTTCTTTTTACCTTTACTGATAGTCTTCATTTCTATACTCTTCCCCAAACCTCTCTCTCCTGTCTTTTCTTATATGTCTCTAGTGCTCCCTGTAGTATTTCTTGCAGAGCTGGTCTCTTGATCACAAATTCTCTCAGGGATTTTTTTTGTCTGAAAATGTTTTAATTTCTCCCTCATTTTTGAAGGACAATTTTGCTGGATATAGAATTCTTGGTTGGCAGTTTTTCTCATTTAGTGTCTTTTTTTTTTTAAAGTTTTTATTAATTAAAAAATATATATTAACAGAAAGAAACACAAATATTTTTAACATGTGCTCATTCTGTTCTACATATAAAATCAGTGATTCACAATATCATCACATAGTTGCATATTCATCATCATGATCATTTCTTAGAACATTTGCATCAATTCAGAAAAAGAAATAAAAAGACAACAGAAAAATAAAAACGAAAACATAAAAAAATATATACATACCATACCCCTTACCACTCCCTTTCATTGATCACCAGCATTTCAAACTAAATTTATTTTGACATTTGTTCCCCCTATTATTTATTTTTATTCCATATGTTCTACTCATCTGCTGGCAAGGTAGATAAAAGGAGCATCAGACTCAAGGGTTTCACAGTCACACAATCACATTGTGAGTGCTATATCATTATGCAATCATCATCAAGAAACATGGCTACTGGACACATAGCTCTACATTTTCAGGCAATTTCCTCCAGCATCTACATTACATCTTGGATAACAAGGTGATATCTACTTAATGCGTAAGAATAACTTCCAGGATACCCTCTTGACTCTGTTTGGAATCTCTCAGCCATTGACACTTTGTCTCATTTCATTCTTCCCCCTTTTGGTCAAGAAGGCTTTCCCAATCCCTTGATGCTGGGACTCAGCTTATTCTAGAGTTTTTCTCAATTCCTTGATGCTGAGTCCCAGCTCACTCCAGGATCTCTGTCCCATGTCACCAGGAAGGTCCACACCCCTGGTAGACATGTCCCACGTAGACAGGGGAGGGTGGTGAGTGTGCTTGTTGTGTTGGCTGTAGAGAGAGGCCACATCGGAGCAACAAACGAGGTTCTCTTGGGGGTGACTCTTAGGCCTAAATTTTAAGTAGACTTGACCTATCCTTTGTGGGGTTAAGTTTCATATGAACAAACCCCAAGACTGGGGGCTCTGCCTATAGCTTTGGTTGTCCACACTGCTTGTGGGAATATCAAGAATTCAACTTGGGGAGGTTGCATTTTCCCCCATTCTCACCATTCCCTGAAGGGGACTTTGCAAATACTTTTCCACTCACTGATCAAATCTCTCTGGAATTCATTGGGGCATCACTCTGGACAAACCAACAAAATCTCATGTCCTACCCAAGGTTCCATATACTTATGTACATGGAACCAACTATCTACATAAGTTATATTAGGAGATGTACTAGTCAAAATATAAATTTTATACCAAATAAACACTTTTGCTTTAGTCTCACATGTAAGTTGAAATTTTAAAATATTAATTACCATCTATATTCAGCACCCTGCAGTAATGACATTCCTTTGTTCTTCCTCATGCAAAAACATTTTTAAAATTTGTACATTTAGTCACTATCATTATACACTCTAGGCATTCCTAGATAATACCAACTCAGTCTTTATCGTCTATCTTTCTTTGTGATTTCTTTTATGCCCCCAGCCCTCCTCCCTCTATCATTCTCATATTCAGCTACATTCAGGGTTTTAACATAATTGTATTACAGTTAGGTAGTATTGTGCTGTCCATTTCTGAGTTTTTACATTCAGTCCTTTTGCACAATCTATATCCCTTCAGCTCCAATTACCCAATATCTTACCCTATTTCTATCTCCTGATGGTCTGTTACCAACGAAATATTCCAAGTTTATTCACTAGTGTCAGTTCATATTAGTGAGACCATATCATATTTGTCCTTTTGTTTTTGGCTGATCTCACTCAGCATAATGTCCTTAAGGTCCATCCGTGTTGTTACATACTTCATAACTTTATTCTGTCTTACAGCTGCATAATATTCCATCTTAAGTATATGTCACAGTTTATTTAGTCTGTTGATGAGCACTTTGGCTGTTTCCATCTCTTGATAATTGTAAATAATGCTGCTATAAACATTAGGTGTGCAAATGTCCGTTTGTTTCTTGCTCTCATGTCCTCTGAATAGAGATAGCATATAGAAGGGTCCTATTTTTTAATCCATTCTGCCAGTCTATGTCTTTTGATTGGGGAGTTTAATCCATTGACATTCAGTGTTATTACTTCATGGGTAGTACTTTCTTCTACCATTTTGCCTTTTAGATTTTATACGTCATATCTAATTTTCCTTCTTTTTACTTTTACTCATAGTCTTCCTTTCTACACTCTTCTCCACACCTCTCCTTCTGTCTTTTCCTGTCTGTCTCTAGTGCTCCCTTTAGTATTTCTTGCAGAGCTGGTCTCTTGGTCACAAATTCTTTCAGTGATTTTTTGTCTGAAAATGTTTTAATTTCCCCCTCATTTTTGAAGGACAGTTTTGCTGGATATAGAATTGTTGGTTGGCAGTTTTTCTCTTTTAATAATTTAAATGTATCATTCCACCGTCTTCTCGCCTCCATGGTTTCTGCTGAGAAATCTACGCATAGTCTTATTGGGCTTCCCTTGTATGTGATGGATTGCTTTTCTCTTGCTGCTTTCAAGATTCTCTCATTCTCTTTGACCTCTGACATTCTGATTAGTAAATGTCTTATAGTACGTCTGTTTGAATCTGTTCTCTTTGGAGTATGCTGCACTTCTTGGATCTGTAATTTTGTGTCTTTCCTAAGAGTTGGGAAATTTTCAGTGATAATTTCCTCCATTAGTTTTTCTCCTCCTTTCCCCTTCTCTTCTCCTTCTGGGACACCCACAACATGTATATTTGTGCGCTTCATATTGTCATTCAGTTCCCTGAGTCCCTGCTCGTATTTTTCTATTCTTTTCCCTATATATATTTTTTTCTTGCCGGATTTCAGATGTTCCGTCCTCCAGTCCACTAATCCTACGTTCTTCCTCTCGAAATCTACCATTGTAGGTTTTCATTGTTTTTTTCATCTCCTCTGCCATGCCTTTCATTCCTATAAGTTCTGTGATTTGTTTTTTCAGACTTTCAATTTCTTCTTTTTCTTCATTCCTTACCTTCTTTATATCCTCCCAATTTATTGATTTCTTTTTTGATGAAGTATTCCATGTCTGTTCGTATATTCTGAATTAATTGTTTCACCTCCTGTATCTCATTTGAATTGTTGGTTTGTTCCTTTGACTGGGCCATATCTTCAGTTTTCCTAGTGTAATTTGTTATTTTTTTGCTGGCATCTAGGCATTTATGAAAGACTTAATGATTAGTTTATTCTGGAGATTTCTTTCACTTCTTTTACCTAGGGTTTTCTTGCTGGATGATTTTGTTGTCTGTCTATTCTTTGACATTCAGTTCAGCTTTATCTGAACCTCTAGCTTAGGTTTGTTTAACAGAGAAGAATTTCTCAGTTCTTGTTTTCTTATTTCTTGCCCTGCTTGTATAGTGCTTCCCCCCCCCCTCCACCTTTAGGAGGGTCTACTTAGGTATTATAGACCCCAGCCAGATTTTCCCATACCCAACTGGCCTCCTATCTGGAGGAAAGAGTCACCTGCGTCAGTGTTCCCTGAGGGTGAGACCCTGCAGGTTGAAAGACTTTCCTGTGAAGTCTCTGGAGTCTCTTTTTCTTCATCCTGCCCAGTATGTGGTACTTGTCTGCCTGGTCCCAAGAGCATAAGATGATGTGGTACCTTTAACTTTGCCAGACTCTCCCTGCTGGGTGGTGGTGGAGACTGAGGAGAGGTTGTAGGCTGGTTTTAATGACTTCAAATTACCAAGCCCTGGTGTCTAAATTTCTTGAGGGAGGGATTCTACCTGAGCTGAGCTTCACCCCTCTGCTGGGGAAAGCACAGCATCCAGACAGGCCTCAAACAAGGTTGTTTCTGCCTATGCCTGGGGCAGTTGCAGCCTGAGAAGCCCTGCCACTGTATGCAAAGGCAGTCATGCCTTTGTAGAAACACAGCCAGAAAGACCTCTGTTTCTTCTTTTTTTTTTTCTTTTCTGTCAGCCCTGCTCCCTTTGCGCCAGGGCAAAAATGAGCGACCTCTGCTTTGACCAGGTTCACCTGAGCTGGGGACCTATTTTTAGTAGTCAGAATTTCTTAATTGTTGGGCTCAGCCCCTGCTGCTGTTAAAGTCTCTTTCCTTTCCCCTCTGGGAAGCAGTCTGTGTGGGAGGGGTGCCAGCCGCAGTGCCTTGGGGAACTCACGGGTCTGGGGATTCTTGCAGCCAGTCCAGCTGGTCCAGACTGGGGTACACTGTGTGTGCAGACACTACTGTGGCCCCAGGAACTGTTCTATACTGTTTCTGGTTATTTAGTAGTTGTTCTGGAGGATGAACTAAAACATACACATTGTTAAGCCACCATCTTGGCCCGGAAGTCTCATTTAATATCTTAAATACATCATCCCACTCTCTTCTCACCTCCATGGTTTCTGCTGAGAAATTTACACATAGTCTTATTGAGCTTCCCTTGTATATGATGGATTGTTTTTCTCTTGCTGCTTTCAAGATTCTCTCTTTCTCTTTGACATCTGACATTCTGATTAGTAAGTGTCTTGGTGTACGTCTATTTGAATCTGTTCTCTTTGGAGTACACTGCACTTCTTGGATGTGCAATTTTTAAGTCTTTCATAAGAGTTGGGAAATTTTCAGTGATAATTTCCTCCATTGGTTTTTCTCCTTCTTTTCCCTTCTCTTCTCCTTCTGGAATACCCATAATGCATATATTTGTGCGCTTCATGTTGTCCTTCAATTCCCTGAGTCCCTGCTCATATTTTTCCATTCTTTTCCCTATATTTTCTTTTGTTTGTCAGATTTCAGATGTTCCATCCTCCAGTTCACTAATCCTATCTTCTGCCTCTTGAAATTTGACATTGTAGGTTTCCATGGATTTTTTTCATATCTTCTGCTGTGCCTTTCATTTCATAATATCTGTGATTTGTTTTTTCAGACTTTCGATTACTTCTTTTTGGTCATTCCATACCTTCTTTATATCCTTCCTCAGTTCATTGATTTGATTTTTGATGAGGTTTTCCATGTCTGTTTGAACATTCTGAATTAATTGTTTCAACTCCTCTATCTCATTTGAATTGATGGTTTGTCCTTTTACTGGGACATATCTTTAATTTTCCTAGTGTGATTTATTATTTTTTGCTGGCATCTAGGCATTTGATTACCTTTATTAGTTTATTCTGGAGATTGTTTTCACTTCTTTTCCCCAGGATGTTTTTGCTGCTTGTGTTTGTTGTCTGTCTGTCCTTGACATTCAGTTCAGCTTATTCTGGACCACTAGCTTCGGTTTTGTTTAACAGATCAGAAATTTTCTGTTCTTGTTTTCTTGTTTCTTTCTGTGCCTGTATGGTACCTTTTTCCTCCCACCCTTAGGAGGGTCTGCTTAGGTACTATAGACCCCAGCCAGATTTTCTCAGACCAATCCGGCCTCCTGTCACAGGAAACCTGTGTTAGGTTTCCCTCAGGGTGAGATCCAGCAAGTTGACTGACTTTTCTGATTAGTCTGTGGACTCTGTGTTTTTCCCATCCTGCCCATTATGTGGTGCTTGTCTGCTGGCGGGTCTCACCTGCATAAAGTGATGTAGTACCTTTAACTTTGGCAGACTGTCCCTGCTGGGGACGTGGTGAAGACAGAGGAGAGGTTGTAGGTGGTTTTAATGGCTTCAAATTTCCAAACCCTGGGATCTGAATTCCTTGAGGATTCCACCTGTGCTGGTCTCCACCCCTCCCCTGGGGAAGTCCCAGGCTCCAAACAAGCTCTCAAACAAGCCACAAAAAAACAAAGAGAAAATTCGTTCTCAGAGCAGGACCCCCATTCCTCAGGTTTGCCAGTCAAGAGCATAAGTTGGTATGTTGCTTTGTGTACATTCAGATCCTGTGTACCCCCTCTTTTCTTTTAGGCCCCAGATCCTTTGAAGTATTATCTGTTATCTGATCCAAAAAACTTCTGTTTCTGTTTTTCTTTTTTCTTTATTCATCAGCCCTGACCCTGCAGTTCACCAGGACAAAAATTAGCAACCTCTGCTTTGACCAGGTTCAACTGAGCTGGGTACCTATTTTCAATAGTCAGAATTTGTGATTTAATTCCACAGTTGAGGCTTAGTTGTGCCCAGCCCCTGCCCCTGGTGATCATTATCTAAATTAATAATTTTGCTAGGAATTGAAAAATTATGATATTCTGTCATCCTTCTACATATATTAGTTGGAATTCTTCATAAGGAACTTACCTTCATCAATTACTTGGTGTGGTAGCTGAAATCATAATTGTTTCCTTAGGATTAGCACCTAGAAATAGAATTGTTTGAGCAAAGGGTTTTTATTCTTGAAGGCTTTTTATAAATAAAATTAACTTTAAATTAAATTACCTTTAAGATACAAGTTTACACTTCTCCCATTGGTCAGTAAGTGAATTGCTTGTCAAAATAATGAAGTAAGATCTGACAGATGAGCCAACCCAATAAATGTGTTTATCAATCAGAACCATCATCTGTTGACTTTTTCTATTAAAGAGTGCTAATAAACTGATATGAGATAAATACAGTATGACTTTGGGAATATTCTATTGTGTTTTCTAGGTTGAATCAAATACAATTTTTCCAATTAGAAAGACATTCAGATAATGTTGTTAGTTTTAAAAAACCTTCATGTTTATTATGTTTAACAATGTATATTAAAAATGTTTAAAGACTTCCGGAGAAGATGGCGGCTTAGTAAGACGCACGGGTCTTAGTTCCTCCTCCAGAAAAGCAACTAAAGAAACAGAAACAATACGAAACAGCTCCCGGAGTCACAACAGAGACCAAAAAGACAGCGTACCCCATTCTGGAACAGCTGAACGGGCAGGGAGAATCTGCTGCGGTGAGATACCCGAGGGGCGCGCGTTTTCCCGGCCGGGGCGGCTGGCGACTGGGGTCCCCTCCACGCACGTGGCTCCCCGGTCTGACTGGGAACGTTGGATAGCGGGGCCCTCCCGTCACGCTTGGCGTTTCGGGCCAGCTGGGCAATTAGGACCGGCCCTCTCCCAAGCCGCGGCGGCCAGCGACCCCCGCCTCCACGCGCGGTTTCCCGGGCCGACTGCCGTGCAGACAGACGAGCGCCATGAGCGCCACCTACTGGGCAGGAAAAGAAAAACGGAGCCCAGAGATTTCACAGAAAAAGCTTTCAACCAGCTGGGTCCCACACCCAGGGAAATCTGATCAACTGCCCAGACACCAGCAGAAAATAATGGATGACGCTCGGAAAATTGAAGATATGGCCCAGTCAAAGGAAGAAACCAATAGTTCAAATGAGATACAGGAGCTGAGACAACTAATGCTGAATATACGAACAGAAATGGAAAAATTCTTCAAAAACCAAATCAATAAATTGAGGGAGGACATGAAGAAGACATGGGCTGAACAAAAAGAAGAAATAGAAAATCTGAAAAAACAAATCACAGAACTTATGGGAGTGAAGGACAAAGAAGAAAAAATGGAAAAAACAATGGATACCTACAATGGTAGATCTAAAGAGACAGAAGCTACAATTAGTGAACTGGAGGATGGAACATCTGAATTCCAAAAAGAAACAGAAACTATAGCGAAAAGAATGGAAAAACTTGAGCAGGGGATCAGGGAACTGAATGACAATATGAAGCGCACAAATATACGTGTTGTGGGTGTCCCAGAAGGAGAAGAGAAGGGAAAAGGAGGAGAAAAACTAATGGAAGAAATTATCACTGAAAATTTCCCAACTCTTATGAAAGACCTAAATTTACAGATCCAAGAAGTGCAGCGCACCCCAAAGAGAATAGACCCAAATAGGCGTTCTCCAAGACACTTACTAGTTAGAATGTCAGAGGTCAAAGAGAAAGAGAGGATCTTGAAAGCAGCAAGAGAAAAACAATCTGTCACATACAAGGGAAACCCAATAACACTATGTGTAGATTTCTCAGCAGAAACCATGGAAGCTAGAAGACAGTGGGATGATATATTTAAATTACTAAAAGAGAAAAACTGCCAACCAAGACTTCTATATCCAGCAAAATTGTCCTTCAAAAATGAGGGAGAAATTAAAACATTTATAGACAAAAAGTCACTGAGAGAATTTGTGACCAAGAGACCAGCTCTGCAAGAAATACTAAAGGGAGCACTAGAGTCAGATACGAAAAGACAGAAGAGAGAGGTATGGAGTAAAGTGTAGAAAGAAGGAAAATCAGATATGATATATATAATACAAAAGGCAAAATGGTAGAGGAAAATATTATCCAAACAGTAATAATACTAAAAGTTAATGGACTGAATTTCCCAATCAAAAGACATAGAATGGCAGAATGGATTACGACCCAGCAATACCACTGCTAGGTATCTACTCAAGGGACTTAAGGGCAAAGACACAGACGGACATTTGCACACCAGTGTTTATAGCAGCATTATCTACAATTGCAAAGAGATGGAAACAGCCAAAATGTTCATCAACAGACGAGTGGCTAAACAAACTGTGGCGTATACCTATGATGGAATATTATGCAGCTTTAAGACAGACTAAACTTATGAAGCATGTAATAACATGGATGGACCTAGAGAACATTATGCTGAGTGAGTCTAGCCCAAAACTAAAGGACAAATACTGTAAGGTCCCACTGATGTGAACCGACATTCGAGAATCAGCTTGGAATATATCATTGGTAACAGAGACCAGCAGGAGTTAGAAACAGGGTAAGATAATGGGTAATTGGAGCTGAAGGGATACAGACTGTGCAACAGGACTAGATACAAAAACTCAAAAATGGACAGCACAATAATACCTAAGTGTAATGTAACTAGGTTGGAACACTGAATGAAGCTGCACCTGAAATATGGTTTTTTGTTTGTTTGTTTGTGTGTTTGTGTCTTTTGTTTTTGTTTTTTTTCTTTTTCCTTTATATATATATATATATTATTTAGTATTATTATTTTAATTCTCTTCTCTATATTAACATTCTATATCTTTTTCTGCTGTTTTGCTAGTTCTTTTCCTAAATCGATGCAAATGTAGTAAGAAATGATGATCATACATCTATGTGATGATACTAAGAATTACTGAGTGCATTTGTAGAATGGAATGATTTCTAAATGTTGTGTTAATTTCTTTTCTTTTTTTTGATTAATAAAAAAATTTAAAAAATAAATAAATAAATAAATAAATAAATAAATAATGTTTAAAAAATATAACGGCCTCTTTAGCTTAAAAAAATCATAAAAATCTAACTTTTGTTTTTCTTTTGCAGTGACATTTCTGGGGGCAAACCTCTGGAAGCAGAGATGGCAGGAATAGAATACATGAATGATGATCCTGGCATGGTGGATGTCCTTTATGCCAAAGTCCATATGAAGGATGGTTCTAACAGGTATGTTTCTGGACAGGCTTCTTTGTTTCGATTCAGAGGTATCCAAAATATACCTGAAACTTCAGGTAGGTTTGATTTCTTTTCTTAGAGATCTTATTATTGGAAAGTGTGTCAATTCTTTCTTTATTTTTTTGTTTTAAAACAGTAGCTAATATCTTTAAATATATATATTTTATTGAAAAACTTGTGAATTAAAATTAACAGAAATATTCTGTATAACATTATATAATGAAGTAGAGTGGAAAGTTTGCATGAAACTTTTGAATTGATAAACTTTGAAAAATTCCTTGAACAATACATACACATATTTTTAAACAGATATATAAATGGAATGATATAAATTACTTTTTTGGTTAGCGGAGACTTTTTTTTTCTTGGCCCCCTTTTGCCCAAACACTACATACATAATAAACCATCAATCAATCTAGTATTTCCCTTTCTAGATTATTTCCCTTTGTTTATAGAACTCTTCACAACATTGGCAAAAAAAGTGATGAACAGTACTCAAATCCCCTTACTATTTGAGTTTACTTTTCAAGTGTTATAAATAAACATAAGAGGAAGACTTCTATTCAGCTGTGAACATATTTGACAGTACTCTAAATTTTTATTTTCTCCCTTGATATTTCAAATCAACCTTTTTAGCTCTTATTCATCCTTTTTAATAATTGTATAATACTTCAATATATCCCATAATTTGTTTGACCATTTCCTTGATTATAAGTATTTCAGTCATTTACCATATTTTTCTTCCAACAGAAACATTCTTACACATATGTCATCGTATCCTGGTGCTTTTATTTCTATGGATTAAATTACTAGAAGTACTAATTCTGGGTCAAAGCATAAATGCGTATTTATATCCAGAACATATAAAGATGTGTTAAAAATTGATGGAGGAGACAGGGAACATGGCGGCTTAGTAAGACACGCAGATCTTAGTTCCTCCTCCAGAACAGCTACTAGGGGAGTAGAAACGATACAGAACAGCTCCCAGAGCCACGACAGCGATCAAAAAGACAGCGTACCTCATCCTGGAACGGCTGACTGGCTGAGAGAACTCGCTCCGGTGAGATCGCCGAGGAGCGCGGGGTTCCCTGGGCGGGGCGGCAAAAGCGGCCGGAGTCCATCCCTTCCACCTTCCCGGGCCAGCTGGCAGAATTGGGCAGGTGGTCCCCTCAAGCCGCGGCGGCTGGCGCCCACACCACGCGCGGCTCCCCAGACCAACTGAGAGAATTGGATTGGAAATCCCCAGGCCACGGAGAACGGTGACTGGGGGGGGGGGTGCCTTCTAAACACGTGACCCCCAGTCCGGCTGGGAACGGTGCACACTCCTGGAGCCACGGCGCCTGGCGCCCTCCCGCCACGCTTGGCGCCCCGGGCCAACTAGGAAATTCGGACGGGCGGTATCCTGGGCTGCGGCAGCCGGCGACCCTCCCCGTGTTTGGACCCCCGGGCCGGCTGGCACTCTTCCAAGCCGCTTCGGCTGGCGAAACTCCCCCACAGTGAGAGTTTTCCAAAGTTAAAGGACCCACAGCACCTTTTACTGGTGGGACCCACAGACAAACGTGTGCCACGAGCGCCACCTACTGTGCAGGATAAGAAAAACAGAACCCAGAGATTTCACAGAAAAATCTTTCGACCTGTTGGGTCCAACACCCAGGGAAATCTGACTAAATGCCCAGACGCCAGCAGAAGATAATGGATCACGCTCAGAAAATTGAAAATATGGCCCAGTCAAAGGAACAAACCAATAGTTCAAATGAGATACAGGAGCTGAGACAACTAATGCTGAATATACGAACAGAAATGGAAAACCTCTTCAAAAACGAAATCGATAAATTGAGGGAGGACATGAAGAGGACATGGGCTGAACATAAAGAAGAAATAGAAAAACTGAAAAAACAAATCACAGAGCTTATGGAAGTGAAGGATAAAGTAGAAAAGATGGAAAAAGCAATGGATAGCTACAATGATAGATTTAAAGAGACAGAAGATAGAATTAGTGATTTGGAAGATGGAACAATTGAATTCCAAAAGGAAACAGAAACTATCGGGAAAAGAATGGAAAAATTTGAACAGGGTAACAGGGAACTCAAGGACAATATGAAGCGCACAAATATACGTGTTGTGGGTGTCCCAGAAGGAGAAGAGAAGGGAAAAGGAGGAGAAAAACTAATGGAAGAAATTATCACTGAAAATTTCCCAACTCTTATGAAAGACCTAAAATTACAGATCCAAGAAGTGCAGCGCACCCCAAAGAGATTAGACCCAAATAGGCGTTCTCCAAGACACTTACTAGTTAGAATGTCAAAGGTCAAAGAGAAAGAGAGGATCTTGAAAGCAGCAAGAGAAAAACAATCCATCACATACAAGGGAAACCCAATAAGACTATGTGTAGATTTCTCAGCAGAAACCATGGAAGCTAGAAGACAGTGGGATGATATATTTAAATTACTAAAAGAGAAAAACTGCCAACCAAGACTTCTATATCCAGCAAAATTGTCCTTCAAAAATGAGGGAGAAATTAAAACATTCTCAGACAAAAAGTCACTGAGAGAATTTGTGACCAAGAGACCAGCTCTGCAAGAAATACTAAAGGGAGTACTAGAGTCAGATACGAAATGACAGAAGAGAGAGGTATGGAGAAGAGTGTAGAAAGAAGGAGAGTCAGATATGATATATATAATACAAAAGGCAAAATGTTAGAGGAAAATATTATCCAAACAGTAATAACACTAAATGTTAATGGACTGAATTCCCCAATCAAAAGACATAGACTGGCAGAATGGATTAAAAAACAGGATCCTTCCATATGCTGTCTACAGGAAACACATCTTAGACCCAAAGATAAACATAGGTTGAAAGTGAAAGGTTGGGAAAAGATATTTCATGCAAATAACAACCAGAAAAGAGCAGGAGTGGCTATACTAATATCCAACAAATTAGACTTCAAATGTAAAACAGTTAAAAGAGACAAAGAAGGACACTATATACTAATAAAAGGAACAATTAAACAAGAAGACATAACAATCATAAATATTTATGCACCGAACCAGAATGCCCCAAAATACGTAAGGCATACACTGCAAACACTGAAAAGGGAAATAGACACATATACCATAATAGTTGGAGACTTCAATTCCCCACTCTCATCAATGGACAGAACATCTAGACAGAGGATCAATAAAGAAATAGAGAATCTGAATATTAGTATAAATGAGCTAGACTTAACAGACATTTATAGGTCATTATATCCCACAACAGCAGGATACACCTTTTTCTCAAGTGCTCATGGATCATTCTCAAAGATAGACCATATGCTGGGTCACAAAGCAAGTCTTAACAAATTTAAAAAGATTGAAATCATACACAACACTTTCTCGGATCATAAAGGAATGAAGTTGGAAATCAATAATAGGCGGAGTGCCAGAAAATTCACAAATACGTGGAGGCTCAACAACACACTCTTAAACAACGAGTGGGTCAAAGAACAAATTGCAAGAGAAATTAGTAAATACCTAGAGGCGAATGAAAATGAAAACACAACATATCAAAACTTATGGGACACAGGAAAGGCAGTGCTAAGAGGGAAATTTGTTGCTCTAAAGGCCTATATCAGAAAAGAAGAAAAGGCAAAAATTCAGGAATTAAGTGTCCACTTAGAAGAACTGGAGAAAGAACAGCAAACTAATCCCAAAGCAAGCAAAAGGAAAGAAATAACAAAGATTAGTGCAGAAATAAATGAAATTGAAAACATGAAAACAATAGAGAAAATCAATAAGACCAGAAGTTAGTGCTATGAGAAAATCAATAAGATTGATGGGCCCTTAGCAAGATTGACAAAAAGAAGAGAGAGGATGCAAATAAATAAGATCAGAAATGGAAGAGGAGACATAACTACTGACCTCACAGAAATAAAGGAGGTAATAACAGGATACTATGAACAACTCTACGCTAATAAATACAACAATTTAGATGAAATGGACGGGTTCCTGGAAAGAGATGAACAACCAACTTTGACTCAAGAAGAAATAGATGACCTCAACAAACCAATCACAAGTAAAGAAATTGAATCAGTCATTCAAAAGCTTCCCAAAAAGAAAAGTCCAGGACCAGACGGCTTCACATGTGAATTCTATCAAACATTCCAGAAAGAATTAGTACCAACTCACCTCAAACTCTTCAAAAAAATCGAAGTGGAGGGAAAACTACCTAATTCATTCTATGAAGCCAACATCACCCTCATACCAAAACCAGGCAAAGATATTACAAAAAAAGAAAACTACAGACCAATCTCTCTAATGAATATAGATGCAAAAATCCTTAACAAAATTCTAGCAAATCGTATCCAACAACACATTAAAAGAATTATACATCATGACCAAGTAGGATTCATCCCAGGTATGCAAGGATGGTTTAACATAAGAAAATCAATTAATGTAATACACCATATCAACAAATCAAAGCAAAAAAATCACATGATCATCTCAATTGATGCAGAGAAGGCATTTGACAAGATTCAACATCCTTTCCTGTTGAAAACACTTGAAAAGATAGGAATACAAGGGAACTTCCTTAAAATGATAGAGGGAAGATATGAAAAACCCACAGCTAATATCATCCTCAATGGGGAAAAATTGAAAACTTTCCCCCTAAGATCAGGAACAAGACAAGGATGTCCACTACCACCACTATTATTCAACATTGTGTTGGAGGTTCTAGCCAGGGCAATTAGACAAGAAAAAGAAATACAAGGCATCAAAATTGGAAAGGAAGAAGTAAAACTATCACTGTTTGCAGACGATATGATACTATACGTTGAAAACCCGGAAAAATCCACAACAAAACTACTAGAGCTAATAAGTGAGTACAGCAAAGTAGCAGGTTACAAGATCAACATTCAAAAATCTGTAGCATTTCTATACACTAGCAATGAACAAGCTGAGGGGGAAATCAAGAAATGAATCCCATTTACAATTGCAACTAAAAGAATAAAATATCTAGGAATAAATTTAACTAAAGAGACAAAAAACCTATATAGAGAAAACTACAAAAAACTGTTAAAAGAAATCACAGAAGACCTAAATAGATGGAAGGGCATACTGTGTTCATGGATTGGACGACTAAATATAGTTAAGATGTCAATCCTACCTAAATTGATTTACAGATTCAATGCAATACCAATCAAAATCCCAACAACTTATTTTTCAGAAATAGAAAAACCAATAAGCAAATTTATCTGGAAGGGCAGGGTGCCCCGAATTGCTAAAAACATCTTGAGGAAGAAAAAAGAAACTGGAGGTCTCACGCTGCCTGACTTTAAGGGATATTATGAAGCCACAGGGGTCAAAACAGCATGGTATTGGCATAAAGATAGATATATCGACCAATGGAATCGAATAGATGCTCAGATATAGACCCTGTCATCTGTGGACATTTGATCTTTGATAAGGCAGTCAAGCCAACTCACCTGGGACAGAACAGTCTCTTCAATAAATTGTGCCTAGAGAACTGGATATCCGTATGCACAAGAATGAAAGAAGACCCGTATCTCACATCCTATACAAAAGTTAACTCAAAATGGATCAAAGATCTAAACATTAGGTCTAAGACCATAAAACAGTTAGAGGAAAATGTAGGGAGATACCTTATGAAACTTACAATTCGAGGCGGTTTTATGGACCTTAAACCTAAAGCAAGAGCACTGAAGAAGGAAATAAATAAATGGGAGCTCCTCAAAATTAAACACTTCTGTGCATCAAAGAACTTCATCAAGAAAGTAGAAAGACAGCCTACACAATGGGGGACAATATTTGGAAATGACATATCAGATAAAGGTCTAGTATCCAGAATTCATAAAGAGATTGTTCAACTCAACAACAACAAAAAGACAGCCAACCCAATTACAAAATGGGAAAAAGACTTGAAAAGACACCTCTCAGAAGAGGAAATACAAATGGCCAAAAGGCACATGAAGAGATGCTCAGTGTCCCTGGCCATTAGAGAAATGCAAATCAAAACCACAATGAGATATCATCTCACACCCACCAGAATGGCCATTATCAACAAAACAGGAAATGACAAGTGCTGGAGAGGATGCGGAGAAAGAGGCACACTTATCCACTGTTGGTGGGAATGTCAAATGGTGCAACCACTGTGGAAGGCAGTTTGGCGGTTCCTCAAAAAGCTGAATATAGAATTGCCATACGACCCAGCAATACCATTGCTGGGTATCTACTCAGAGGACTTAAGGGCAAAGTCACAAACGAACATTTGCACACCATTGTTTATAGCAGCGTTATTTACAATTGCAAAGAGATGGAAACAGCCAAAATGTCCATCAACAGACGAGTGGCTAAACAAACTGTGGTATATACATACGATGGAATATTATGCAGCTTTAAGACAGGATAAACTTATAAAGCATGTAATAACATGGATGGACCTAGAGAACATTATGCTGAGTGAGTCTAGCCAAAACCTAAAGGACAAATACTGTATCGTCCCACTGATGTGAACCGACATTCGAAAATAAACTTGGAATATGTCATTGGTAACAGAGACCAGCAGGAGTTAGAAACAGGGTAAGATAATGGGTAATTGGAGCTGAAGGGATACAAACTGTGCAGCAGGACTAGATACAAAAACTCAAAAATGGACAGCACAATAATACCTAATTGTAAAGTAATCATGTTAAAACACTGAATGAAGCTGCATCTGAGCTATAGGTTTTTTTTTTTTTTTACTATTATTATTACTTTTATTTTTTTCTCTATATTAACATTCTATATCTTTTTCTGTTTTGTTGCTAGTTCTTCTAAACCGATGCAAATGTACTAAGAAACGATGATCATGCATCTATGTGATGATGTTAAGAATTACTGATTGCATATGTAGAATGGTATGATTTCTAAATGTTGGGTTAATTTCTTTTTTTCCATTAATTAATAAAAAAAAAAATTGATGGAGAGACACCAAGACAGAGTAGCAACCAAGCCAAGTGCAAGAATTTTCAAGAAGGTTTGCATTATCAGCTGTGTCAATTGAGAATTTCAGGTCAAGTTTGACTCCTTCCTAATCATTTCTGCCAAGGTGCTTTCATGATGTTTTTCTTTGTCCTTAGTGTTTTGTAATTTTTCTAGGATATTCCAATGCATATGCTTTTCATGAGCAAATCAGCTTAAAACCTGGTTAATGCTTTTTAAAATATGGTCTGATGTTTTCCTCAGGGAAATTTTCTTCTGTTGTCAGTACAATACTTGTCTGTCTTTCATTGGTTCCCTTTTCTCTTTCTGCTGCTGTTTCTATTCATGTGTCAGGATTTTAGGATCTGGTCTCCATGCTGCTTATCCTTTTCCAGTTGCTTCCCATGTCTTTATCTTTGCCTTGTGCTTCAAGATGTCTTGCCTTTCATTTTCTTGGATGCTAATTTGGGTCTCCATGGTGTTAGTCGTTTCCTTCAGTTAATCTCCTGAAAGACATATAGTTAAAAATTTAACTTTTGCTCTTCAGAAAGGCTTTTTGTGCTAGATTTAAACTTATGCTACATTTAAACTTATTTACATGCTCTCGTATTTATTATTATTATTCAAATTGTCTTTTGGCTCCTGCTACAGCTTTGTTTCTTCTGCCTAATCTACCTCTCTCTGGGTCAGAACTCCCTAGGGGACAGTTATTTTCCATTTTTGGTTCCTTGATCCTTGTGTTCCTCCATTGGGAACTGTCTCACACATATTAGACACCAAGTGCTGCCACCCTCTGATCAAGATTGCAGGAAATTCGAGAAGTATGCTGTACTGGTTTGAAAAGATGTATGTCCCCTAGAAAAGCCATGTTTTAATCTAAATCCCGTTTCCTAAAGGCACAATAATCCCTATTCAATACTGTATGTTTGAAACTGTAATCAGAATATCTCCCTGGAGATGTGATTAAATCAAGAGTGACTGTTAAACTGGGTTAGGTGACAACATGTCTCCACCCATTTGGGTGGGTCTTGATAAGTTTCTGGAATCCTATAAAAGAGTAAACATTTTGGAGAAAGGAGATTCAGAGAGAGCTGAGAATGCAGCAGCACCATGAAGCAGAGTCCATCAGCCAGTGCTTTGGAGATGAAGAAGGAAAATGCCTTCCAGGGAGCTTCATGTAACAGGAAGCCAGGAAAGAAAGTTAGCAGATGACACCATACTCACCATGTGGCCTTCCAGCTCAGAGACCAGCTGGACCGGCTGCGAGTCCCCCCCAGAACTGTGAGTTCACCAAGCTGTGGCGACTGGCTCTCTCCCCCACAGGCTGCTTCCCATAGGGGAAAGGAAAGGGACTTTACCAGCAGCAGGGGCTTAGCACAACCAAACGCCAATTATGGAATTAATTAACAAATTCTGATAACTAAAAATAGGTCCCCAGTTCAGATGAACCTGGTCAAAGCAGAGATCACTGATTTTTGCCCAGGCACCAAGGGGGAAGGGCTGACAGAAAAAGAAGAAAAAAGAGAAACAGAGGTTTTTGTGGCTGTGTTTCTACAAAGGCTTGACTGCCTTTGAATACAGCTGCAGGACTTCTCAGGCATCAACTGCCCTAGGCATTGGCAGAAACAAGCTTGTTTGCATGTTGTCTGGAGCCTGTGCCTTCTCCAGGAGAGGGGTGGGGCCCAGCTCAAGTGGAATCCCTCCCTCAAGGAATTCAGACCTCAGGGTCTGGAAAAGGGAAGCAATTAAAGCCAACCTACAACCTCTCCTCTGTCTTCACCACGTCCCCAGCAGAGAGAGTCTGCCCCAGTTAAAGGTACCGCATCATCTTATGCTGGTGGACCTGCAGGCAGAAAAGTGCCACATACTGGGCAGGATAAGAAAAGCAGAGTCCAGAGACCTCACAGAAAAGTCTTTCAACCTGCAGGGTCTTACCCTCAGGGAAAACTGATGCAGGTGACTCTTTCCTCCTGAGAGGAGGCCGATTTGGTCTGGGAAAATCCAGCTGGGGTCAATAATACCTAAGTAGACCCTCCGAAGGGTGGGGAGAAAAAGGCACCACACAGGCAGGGCAAGAAACAAGAAAACAAGAACTGAAAAATTCTCCTCAGTTAAAGAAAACCTAAGCTAGAGGTCCAGAAAAAGCTGAACTGAATGTTGAAGAACAGACAGACAACAAATTCATCCAGCAAGAAAACCCTGGGTAAAAGAATCTCCAGAATAAACTAACTAAGTAATTAAATCCCTAGAGGCCAGCAAAAAATAACAAATCACACCAGGAAAATTGAAGATATGGCCCAGTCAAAGGAACACACCAACAATTCAAATGAGATACAGGAGGTGAAACAATTAATTCAGAATGTACAAACAGACATGGAAAACCTCATCAAAAATCAAATCAATGAATTAAGGAAGGATATAAGGAAGGCAAGGAATGAACAAAAAGAAGAAATCAAATGTCCGAAAAAACAAATTGCAGAACTTATGGGAATGAAAGGCATAGTAGAAGAGATGAAAAAACAATGGAAACCTACAATGTAAGATTTTGAGAGATAAAACATAGGATTAGTGAACTGGAGGACAGAACATCTGAAATCTGATAAGCAAAAATATATAGGGAAAAAAAGGAAAAATATGAGCAGGGAATCAGGGAATTCAATGACAACATGAAGCGCACAAACATACGTGTTGTGGGTGTCCCAGAAGGAGAAGAGAAGGGAAAAGGAGGAGAAAAACTAATGGAGGAAATTATCACTGACAATTCCCAACTCTGTTGAAAGACTTAAAATTACAGATCCAAGAAGTGCAGTGTACCCCAAAGAGAATAGATCCAAATAGACATACTCCAAGACACTTACTAATCAGAATGTCAGAGGTCAAAAAGAAAGAGAGAATCTTGAAAACAGCAACAGAAAAGCAATCCATCACAAGGGAAGCCCAATAAGACAATGCATAGATTTCTCAGCAGAAACCATGGAGGTGAGAAGACGGTGGAATGATATATTTAAATTACTAAAAGAGAAAAGCTGCCAACCAAGAATTCTATATCCAGCAAAATTGTCCTTCAAAAATGAGGGTGAAATTAAAAGATTTTCACACAAAAAAATCACTGAAAGAATTTGTGACCAAGAGATCAGCTCTGCAAGAAATACTAAAGGAAGCACTAGAGACAGATAAGAAAAGACAGAAGAGGGAGGTGTGGAGAAGAATGTAGAAATGAAGACTGTGAGTAAGGGTAAAAAGAAGGAAAATTAGATATGACATATAAAATCTAAAAGGCAAAATGGTAGAAGAAAGTATTACCTGTACAGTAGTAACACTAAATGTTAATGGATTAAACTCCCCAATCAAAAGACATAGATTGGCAGAATGGGTTAGAAAACAGGACCCATCTATGTGCCGTCTACAGGAAACACATCTTAGACCCAAGAATAAACATAGGTTGAAAGTGAAAGGTTGAGAAAAGATATTTCATGTAAATAACAATCAGAAAAGAGCAGGAGTAGCTATACTAATATCCAACAAATTAGACTTCAAATATAAAACAGCTAAAAGAGACAAAGAAGGATGCTATGTATTAATAAAAGGAACAATTCAACAAAAAGACATAACAATCATAAACATTTATGCACTGAGCCAGAATGCTCCAAAATACATGTGGCAAACACTGTGTTCTAGTTTGCTAGCTGCCGAATACCACACTCCAGAGACGGATTGGCTTTTAATAAAAGGGGATTTATTTCATTAGTTCTTCAGAGGAATGACAGCTAGCTTTCATCTGAGGTTCTTTCTTATGTGGGAAGGCTCAGGGTAATCTCTGCTGGCCTTCTCTCCAGACCTCTGGGTTCCAGTGGCTTTCCCTGGGGTGATTCCTTTCTGCATCTCCAAAGGTCTGGGCTGAGCTGCAAGTGCTGACATGAGGTATGCCAAGCTGCTTGGGCTCTGCTACATTGCACTCTCTCATTTAAGCACCAGCCAATTAAGTCAAATGTCATTCATTACAGCAGGCACACCTCGTAGCCAACTGAAGATGTAATCAGCAGCAGATAAGATTCACGTACCATTGGCTCGTGTCCACAGCAACAGAACTGAGTGCCTTCATTTGGCCAAGTTGACAACTGAATCTGACTGCCACACACTGAAAACACTGAAAAAAGAGAAATAGACACATCTACCATAATAGTTTGAGACTTCAATTCCCTCACTCTCATCAATGGGCAGAACATCTAGACAGAGGATCAATGAAGGAACAGAGAATTTGAATAATACAATAAATGAGCTAAACTTAACAGACATTTATAAAACCTTACACCTCACAACAACAGGATACTCCTTTTTCTCAAGTGCTCATGGATCATTCTCAAGGATAGAACATATGCTGGGTCCAAAGCAAGTCTCAATAAATTTAAAAAGATTGAAATCATACAAAACACTTTCTCAGATCATTAAGGAATGATGTTGGAAATCAATAATAGGCAGAGTGCCAGAAAATTCACAAATATGTGGAGGCTCAGAAACACACTCTTAAACAACCAGTGGGTCAAGGAAGAAATTACAAGAGAAATCAGTAAATATCTCGAGGTAAATGAAAATGAAAACACAACATATCAAAACTTATGGGGTGTAGCAAAGGCAGTGCTAAGAGGGAAATTTATTGCCCTAAATGCCTATATCAAAAAAGAAAGAGCAAAAATGGAGGATTTAACTGTCCACTTGGAGGAAATAGAGAAAGAACAGCAAACTAATACTAAAGCAAGCAAAAGGAAAGAAATGAAGAGTAGAGCAGAAATAAATGAAACTGAGAACATGAAAACAATTGAGAAAGTCAACAAAACCAGAAGCTGGTTTTATGAGAATATCAATAAAATTGATAGACCCTTAGCAAGATTGACAAAAAGAAGAGAGAGGATGCAAATAAATAAAATCAGAAATGGAAGAGGAGACATAACCACTGATCCCACGGAAATAAAGGAAGTAATGACAGGATACTATGAACAGCTTTACGCTCATAAATATGACAATGTAGATGAAATGGATAACTTTCTAGAAAGACATGAACAACCAACTTTGATTCGAGAAGAAATAGACGACCTCAACAAATCAGTCACAAGCAGAGAAATTGAATCAGTCATTAAGAAGCTCCCCAAAAAGAAAAGTCCAGGACCAGATGGCTTCACATATGAATTCTACCAAACATTCCAGAAAGAATTAGTACCAGTCCTGCTCAAACTCTTCAAAAAAAATGAAGAGGATCGAAAGTTACCTAACTCATCCCACAAAGCCAACATCACCCTCATACCAAACCAGACAAAGATATTGCAAGAAAAGAAAACTGCAGACCAATCTGTCTAATGAATACAGATGTAAAAATCCTCAAAAAAATTCTAGCAAATCGAATCCAGCAACACATTTAAAGAATTATACATCATGACCAAGTGGGATTCATCCCAGGTATGCAAGGATGGTTCAACATAAGAAAGTCAATTAATGTAATACATTATATCAACAAATCAAAGCAGAAAAACCACATGATCATCTTGATTGCTGCAGAAAAGGCATTTGACAAAATTCAACATCCTTTGTTGAAAACACTTCAAAGGATAGGAATAGAAGGGAACTTCCTCAACATAATAAATGGAATATATGAAAAACCCACAGCTAACATCATTCTCAATGGGGAAAAACTGAAAAATTTTCCCCTAAGATCAGGAACAATACAAGGATGTCCACTATCACCACTGTTATTCAACATTGTGTTGGAAGTTCTAGCCAGAGCAATTAGATAAGAAAAAGAAATACAAGGCTTAAAAATTGGAAAGAAAGAAGTAAAATTCTCACTGTTTGCAGGTGATATAATACTATATGTTGAAAACCCCGAAAAATCCACAGCAAAACTACTAGAGCTAATAAATGAGTACAACAAAGTGACAGGTTACAAGCTCAACACTCAAAAATCGGTAATGTTTCTATGCACTAGTAATGAACAATCTGAGGGAGAAATCAAGGAAAGAATTCCATTTACAATTACAAGCAAAAGAATAAAATATTTAGGAATAAATTTAACTAAAGAGACAAAAGACCTATACAAAGAAATCTACAAGAAATTGTTAAAAGAAATCACAGAAGCCCTAAATAAATGGAAAGGCTTACCATGTTCATGGATTGGATGACTAAATATAGTTGTCAATTCTACCTAAATTGAGTTTCAGATTCAGTGCAATACCAATTAAAATCCCCAAAACTTACTTTTCAGAAATAGAAAAACTAATAACCAATTTTATCTGGAAGGGCAGGGTGCCCCGAATTGCTAAAAGTATCCTGAGAAAAACAAATGAAGTTCGAGGTCTCACACTACCTGACTTTAAGGTGTATTATGAAGCTGCAGTGGTCAAAACAGCATGGTACTGGCATAAAGATAGATATATTGACCAATGAAATAGAATAGAGTGTTCAGATATAGACCCTGTCATCTATGGACAGTTGATCTTTGAAAAAGCAGTCAAGCCGACTCACCTGGGACAGAACAGTCTCTTCAATAAATGGTGCCTAGAGAACTGGATATCCATATGCAAAAGAATGAAAGAGGATCCATATCTCACACCCTATACAAAAGTTAACTCAAAATGGATCAAAGACCTAAACATCAGATCTAAGACCATAAAGCTCTTAGAAGAAAATGTAGGGAAATATCTTATAAATCTTATACTTGGAGGTGGTTTTCTAGACCTTACACCCAAAGCAAGAGAATTGAAGAAAGAAATAAATGGAAACTCCTCAAAATTAAACACTTTTGCGCTTCGGAGAACTTCATCAAGAAAGTAAAAAGACAGCCTACACAATAGGAGACAATATTTGGAAATGACATATCAGATAAAGGTCTAGTATCCAGAATTTATAAAGAGATTGTTCAGTTCAACAACAAAAAGACAGCCAACCCAATTACAAAATGGGCAAAAGACTTGAACAGAAATTTCTCAGAAGAGGAAATACAAATGGCCAAAAGGCACATGAAGAGAAGCTCAACTTCCCTGGCTATTAGAGAAATGCAAATCAAAACCACAATGAGATATCATCTCACACTCACCGGAATGGCCATTATCAATACAACAGAAAATGACAAGAGTTGGAGAGGATGTGGAGAAAGAGACACACTTATCCATTGTTGGTGGGAATGTCAAATGGTACAACCACTGTGAAAGGCAGTTTGGCTGTTCCTCAAAAAACTAAATATAGAATTGCCATATGACCTGGCAATACCATTCTAGGTATTTGCTCAGAGGACATGAGGGCGAGGACACAAACGGACATTTGCACACCAATGTTTATAGCAGCATTATTTACGATTGTGAAGAGATGGAAACAGCCAAAATGTCCATTAACAGAAGAGTGGCTAAAGAAACTGTGGTGTTTACATACGATGGAATATTATGCAGCTGTAAGACAGAATACAGTTATGAAGTATGTAACAACATGGATGAACCTTAAGGACATTATGCTGAGTGAGATTAGCCAAAAACAAAAGGACAAATACTGTATGGTCTCACTGATATGAACTGACATTAGTGAATAAACTTGAAGAATTTCACTGGTAACAGAGACCATCAGGAGATAGCAATAGGGTAAGATATTGGGTAAGATATGGCGCTGAAGGGATACAGGTTGTGCAACAGAACTGAATGTAAAAACTCAGAAATGGACAGCAGAATACTACCTAACTGTTAATACAATTATGTTAAAACACTGAATGAAGCTGAATGTGAGAATGATAGAGGGAGGAGGGCTGGGGACAGAAATGAAATCAGAAAGAAAGACAGATGATTAAGATTGAGATGGTACAATCTAGGAATGCCTAGAGTTTATAATGATAGTGACTAAATGTACAAATTTTAAAAATGTTTTTGCATGAGGAAGAACAAAGGAATGTCATTACTGCAGGGTGCTGAATATGGATGGTAATTAATATATTAAAATTTCAACTTATTTGTGAGACTAAAGCAAAAAATGTTTATTTGTTATAAAATTTATGTTTTTGCCTAGTGCATTTCCTAATAGAACTTATGTAGACAGCTTAATTAAACAACATAAGTACATGGAACCTTGAGTAGGACATGAGATTTTGCGGGTTTGTCCAGAGTGATGCCCCGATGAATCCCAGTATGATTTGAACAAAGAATAAAAAAGTTATTTGCAAAGCACCCTTTGAGAAATGGTGAGAAAGGGGGAAAATTCAACTTCCCCAAGTTGAATGCTTGATATTCTCACAAGCAGTGTGGACAACCAAAGCTATAGGCTGAGTTCCCAATCTTTGGGTTTGTTCATATGAAACTTAACCCCAAAAAGGATAGGTCAAGCCTACCTAAAATTAGGCCTAAGAGTCACCCCCAACAGAACCTCTTTTGTTGCGCCAATGTGGCTTCTCTCTCCAGCCAACACAACAAGCACCCTCACCACCCTCCCCTGTCTATGTGGGACATGACTCCCAGGGGTGTGGACCTTCCTGGCAACGTGGGACAGAAATCCTAGAGTGAGCTGAGACTCAGCATGAAGGGATTGAGAAAAACCCTAGAATGAGCTGAGACTCAGCATCAAGGGATTGAGAAAACCTTCTCGACCAAAAGGGGGAAGAGTGAAATGAGACAAAATAAGTGTCAATGGTGAGAGATTCCAAACAGAGTTGAGAGATTATCCTGGAGGTTATTCTTAGGCATTAAGTAGATATCACCTTGTTATTCAAGATGTAATGGAGAGGCTGGAGGGAACTGCCTGAAAATGTAAAGCTATGTGTCCAGTAGCCATGTTTCTTGAAGATGACTGTATAATGATATAGCTTTCACAATGTGACTATGTGATTATGAAAACCTTTTGTCTGATGCTCCTTTTATCTACCTTGTCAACAGACGAGTAGAACATATGGAATAAAAAATAATAGGGGGAACAAATGTTAAAATAAATTTAGTTTGAAGTGCTAGTGATCAATGAAAGGGAGGGGTAAGGGGTATGGTATGTGTAGATTTTTTTCTGTTTTTGTTGTATTTCTTTTTCTCAGTAGGTGCAAATGTTCCAAGAAATGATCATGATGATGAATATGCAACTGTGATGATATTGTGAATTACTGATCATATATGTAGAATGGAATGATCAAAATAAGAATGTTTGCATTTGTTTGGTGTTTTTTGGTATTTAAAATATATATAAATTAAAAAATAAAAATTGCATAGTTTTCAGGGACATTATAACTAACTTGATTAGCACTTCCTCTTACTTGGCATTGTGCTTAATATGTATTATCTCCATTTCATCTCTACAGCATTTGTATAAGGAAGATACACTTGTTATGCTCATTTTATAGATATTCACAGAACTCGAGTAACTCGGCTAAGGAGCACACAGGTAGCAAATTCATACTCTGAATCCACAGGCCATAATAAAGAGGGTTTCACTGTGTGTACTCCAGGTTGAGTAGGATAGATATGCTTCAATTCTTATTCCTGGAGTAAAATGAAAAATCCTGACCCACTTTTTTTTTAACGTGATAAAATTCACAAGACATGAAATTCACCATTTAAATAATTTTGAAGTGGTTTTTAGTACAGTAACACTGTTGTGCAACCATTACCGCTACCTAATTCCAAAACATTTTCATTACTCCAGAAGAAAATCCTATACTCTTTAAGCAGTTGTTCGTATTTCCCTCCCTCTCCCCTCCAGCCCCTGGTAACACAAATTTGCTGGCTCTCTGGGTTTATCTATTCTGGTTTTCAAATTTTATCCATGTCGTAGCATGTATCAGTACTTCATTCTTTTTTATGATGAAGATTACATTGTGTGAATATGCCCCATTTTATTTATCCATTCATCAGTGGATGGACATTTATATGTTGCTGTCCTTTGGCTGATATAAATGGTGTTGCTTACAAACATTTGTTTATAATTTCTTTTTTGAACACCTGTCTTCAATTCTTTTGTGCACATTCACTTTTCGTTTTTAGTACAAGAAACCTTTAATACCTAATGATAATGGTAATAATAATAATATTGTCTCTTTGTAACAATTCAGGTATAACCTCTGCTCTTTTTTTAAGATAATAAATTTAAAAATAATAAATTTTTAATTATTTATTTTTGTTGATATATATTATATATTCTCATACCATGTAATTAACCTAAATGTACAATCAGTGGTTCATAATATCATTATATAGCTCTGCATTTATCATCACAATTGCCTTTTTTCTTTTTAGTGAAGAATGACATGTATACCAAAAAGCAATAAATTTCAAAGTACAGCAGCACAATTAGTTGTAGAACAGATTTCAGAGTTTGGTATGGGTTACAGTTCCACAATTTTAGGTTTTTATTTTTCACTGCTGTAAGATACTGGAGACTAAAAGGAATATCAGTATAATAATTCAGCAATCATACTCATTTGTTAAACCCTACCTTCTCTGTATAACTCTACCATCACCTTTGATCTTTTTCCCACTCTTTAGTATTTGGGCTATGCCTATTCTAACTTTTTCATGTTGGAAGGAACTGTCAATAATATGGGATAGGGGGATAGAACTAGTTGATGTTTAGGAGAGGCTGGCCCCTCTGCATTTCAGGACATATCTTGTCCAGGGACCCATCTGTATGTTATAGGTTTCTGCTGAGTTACCCTAGTGCATGGAGCCTTTGTAGAATCTTATATAATGCCCTAGGTGTCCTTTAGGATTGGCAGGAATGGTTTTGGTTGGGATTTTGCAAGTTATGATAGGTAGCAATGTCTAACTGAAGCTTGTGTAAGAGTGACCTCCAGAGTAGCCTCTCAACTCTGCTTGAACTCTGTCAGCCATGATACCTTATTTGTTACACTTCTTTCCCCCCTTTTGGTCAGGATGGTATTGTTGATCTCATAGTGCCAGGGCAGGATTCATCCCTGGGAGTCACCTCCCATGCTGCCAGGGAGACTTTCTCCCCTGGATATCAGTGGGGAACACCATGGTTTCACTTGCAGAATTGATCTTAGAGAGAGGCCACATCTGAGCAACAGAAGAGGTCCTCTGAAGGTGACTCTTAGGCAAGCCAACAGGTAAGCTAAGCTTCTCTGCTACATACATAAGCTTCACAAGAGCAAGCCTCAATATCAAGTGTTTGGCCTATTGATTTAGGTGTCCTTAATGTTTGGCACAGTATCTGGGGTTTCCCTGGTGGTAAGGTTTAATAGTTCCATAATTTTTCTCCTATCCCTTAAGGGGCTTTGCCAATACTTTTTGATTAACTGCTTAATATACTCTGAGATGTATCCAGGCATTACATTAAGCTATACAGGATTAAAGTGGGCACATTCACTTTTAAAGTTCAAAGTTATGGGTGTTAATTTCTTTGATTAGCCTTGTAATTGTACTGGGCATCTTAGCCACTTAGCATGACCTCTCTTAAATTGTTTCCAGTCCTCTGTGATGGGACATATTAATTTTTGCCAATGCTAGTTTAAACCTTATTGTTGTAAAATTAAAATCTATGTTAGCTTATAGACAGGCAGTTAATGTGAAGCCATATGGAAAATTTACATGAGATTACAATGCTTCAGCAGTTTAAACAGTGAATTTTGTTGTCTGTTGCTTAATGCATGGACTCTTTGGTTTGGATTTACTCTGTTGCTGATAGGTCCCAGAGAGAAAAAGAGTTGTCACTGGAAAAGGATGATAAAATTAATACCTTGAGTGTTTCATTGGCTATATTTACTTTATACTTTAATGCTTAGACCTTTTGTTCTATAGAAGTTCTCTACGTATAGAGAAAAATAGGTTTTTGAGATGGGAAGAAAATAAAGGCTATAGATGCTAGATGTCTTTTGAAGACAGTGCTCAGATATAATTTGTACCTACACTAATAGAAGGGTAATGGTTCAAAAAATAAACACACCCTTTATTTTCCCACAGATCCTGCCCTTATAAAGTTTGTATACTTCCTGTTGTCAAGGCTTCATAAGTTAAAAGATGTTGTGAAATAGATACCGAATCCTTTAATGTGCTTCAACCAGTAACACTTGAGTAATTTCGATCTTTAACTGCTCTGTTTTTCTCTTTTTATTGCCCATTCCTCTTCCACAAGAAGAGATGTGTTTATGTTATATCAAAAAGATTTGTAAATTCCCCACCTCAAATTTGCAGTGTCTAAGAGAGTTGTTAACCTCTTATTGAATTCCATTTTAAAACCATTTAAATGCCTCCTTTTGTGCAAGGTATTTTGCAAGGTTGTACAAATTGATACAGAGTTAATTAAGACATGGCTCTATTTTTAAGGACCACTCAATTGTTTGTATTTCATTATATGAAGAGACTCTGTGCGAATACGAGGCATGTGTTATAATAAAAATATAAGCATACAACTTTCTTCACATGATTTTAAATATTGTAAATCTAAAGATTTCCTTAAAATTACTAAATGTGAAATACCTGACCTTTAAAAAGATGCCACCATTTAGATCAGATTTTTCCTCTGGAAATAGAGAGCTGGGACAAAGAGGCTACATTTATTGATGCATCCTTGGATTCAGTAAAGCATGACCAAGTAAGGAATTCCTGGTAACCTTTACACATTATTGTTACTGAGACGTGCAGAAGTGTTGCACACAGTGTCTCTTCTGGGCTGTATTCTCTCAAGCCCCCATCTTTACCCTTCTCGGAAAAAGGGCTTCCTTATATTTTACAGAGAAATTAAAGTCAACTCATCAGCTTCCTTCAGGCTTTCTTCACAGTCTACCTATTTTCATCTCCTCTGCTCTGTTCCACTTGATTTTGTTCTCTTTCTGAAGAAGGGCATATATTATCTCTGAGGAGGCTAATCCTTTTACTTGTTCTCAGGACTTTATTCCATCCTATCTCTGCAAAGACCAGGCACCATCTGTTATTTCACCTAGCGTGCCTTTCTAGTCTCCTCTTCCCTCAGGAATTTTGAATATCCAGAGTTTGAGGCACAGTGAACCCTTGGGCATCTGTCTTCTGGAGGAGGCAAATGTCAATAATTGGATGACACTACGGTAAGGGAGATAATTGAGATGCTAGAGCTGCAGAGACAGGTGGTACAACTCTGTCATATATGGGCAGATTTTATAGAAGAACTCTTTACTGAGTACATTTCTCTGCTGGATAAGGCGTTTGCAGGCTGAGGGAGTAGCATTTTAGGAAAAAGGAATAAATAGCAAGTGCAAGGTCTCAGAGGCACAAGAGAGCATATTTTGGAATTGACTTAAGTGTGAGGTGGAGATAGGGGAGAGGTGGGAGATGAGGCTGACTCTGTGGTCAGGGCCATAAGTAGAAGCACTGTTATATGCCATGTAAAGGAAATTGGATTTTCATTTTTTGTGTGTATATTCAACAAAATGTATTGAATGCCTGCTATGTGCCAGGCATTGTTCTAGGGTCTGAATAGAGAGCAGTGAATAAAGTTGCACAAGGCCCTTCCCTTCAGGTACTTTGCAGACTAATGGGGAAAACAAATATTAAAAAATAAAATGTAAGAATGGAACAGGGTAAAATGGTGCTCTATGGAAGAGAGAAAATAATATAGCACTTTAGATTAGGGGATGGTTGGGTCAGGGAAAGCCTCTCTAAGGAATTCATATTTGAAATGAAACCTAAAGGAGTGGAAATTCACCAGGCAAAGAGTAATGAGAATGCTGTTCCAGATAAAAGGAAGAGTAAAGCTAGAGCCTTGAGACCAGAAAAAGCCGAGCAAATTTTAGGAGTAGATGGGGCAGTGAAAGAGAGGTAGAGTGATACAAGATGGCCATGCAAAGAAATTAGAGGGATTTAGATGGGGGTGGTAGCAATAGATAAGAGAAGGATTTCATATAAGAAGAATAAATGAAAAGAAGTCTATATCTGGATATACCATAATGGAACTGCAGAACACCAAAGATAAAGAGAAGATCTTTTAAAAAGCCACCTACAAAATATTGACAATTATGACAGCAGACTTCTCAGTAACAACAAAAGATGCCAGAAGACAGCAGAATAATATTTTCTAAATGTTGAGAGAAAACAGAACTGTCACTCTGAAACTACGTACTGAGAAAAAGACATCTTTCAAGAACTGAGTTAAAATAAAAACCTGTATAGATGAACAAAAACTGAGATAATGTATTGCTATGAGCTGTCTGCAGTAAAGGAACTTCTAAAGAACATATTTCAGTAAAAAGAAGATGAATCCAGGAGGTTTGAGATGCAAGAAGGACAGTCTGATGCTGGAAAATGATGGTGAATAAATAAAATGACAACTGTGGTCTTTATAAAATAATTGTATTTAGGGGGAGTTTTAAAAATGACAGAACTGCTCTCTCTTCTTCTCCACTCGACAGACAGCCTTTTCTTTTCATATTGTGCCAGCCACATCTCTGATGTACGATAGTGAAGATCACAATAAACGGGTTTGACAGTATTTGGAGCCTGGTCACCAGGGCTGCTGTAGACTCTGACAAAGTGCAGGTTGCTTCTATCAATGACCCCTTCATTAACCTCAACTACATGGTCTACATGTTCCAGTATGATTCTATCTGTGGCAAATTTCAAAGGCACCATTAAGGTTGAGAATGGAAAGCTTGTCATCCATGGGAATCCCTTTACTATCTTTCAGGAGTGAGATCTCACCAAAATTAAATGGGGTGATGCTGGTGCTGAGTATGTTGTGGAGTCCACTGGTATTTTCACAACCATGGAGAAGGCTGGGGCTCACTTGAAGGGTGGCACCAAGAGAGTCATCATCTCTGCCCCTTCGGCTGATGGCCCCCATGTTTGTGATGGACATGAATCATGAGAAGTATGACAACTCCCTCAAGATTGTCAGCGATGCTTTCTGTACCACCAACTGCATGACCCCTTTGGCCAGGGTCATCCATGACAACTTTGGCATTGTAAGGGACTCATGATCACCATCCATGTTATCACTGCCACCCAGAAAACTGTGGATTGCCCCTCTGGAAAAATGTGGCATGATGGCCATGAAGCTGCTCAGAGTATCATCCCTGTATCTAGTAGCACTGCCAAGGCCGTGGACAAGGTCATCCCGGAGCTGACTGGAAAGCTCACTGCTGTGGCCTTCTGCGTCCCCACCCCCAATGTGTCCATCATAGATCTGACCTGCTGACTGGAGAAAGCAGCCGAGTATGATGACATCAAGAAGGTGGTGAAGCAGGTGTCAGAGGGCACCCTAAAGAGCATCCTGGGCTATGTTGAAGACCAGATTGTCTTCTACGACTTCAACAAGACACCCATTCTTCCACCTTTAATGCTGGAGCTGGCATTGCCCTCAGTGACCACCTCGTTAAGATAATTTTCTGGTATAACAGTGAATTTGAGTACAGCAACAGGGTGGTGGACCTTATGGTCTACATGGCATCCAAGGAGTAAGAGCCTCTGGACTACCAGTCACCACAATGGCATGAGAGGACGAGAGGCTGTCAGCTGCTAGGGAGTCCTGGCCCCAACTTGATCCCCCAGTACTGAGAAGTCCTCCACAGCTTCCATCCCCAGACCCCCTGAATAAGGGGAGGGGCTGAGAGCCCTACCTTGTCATGTACCATCAATAAAGTATACCTAGCCAAAAAAAAAAAGAAGCAGCAGCAGCATGAACCTAAAATATCTGCATGTAAGTCAGAACCAAGGGAGTTCTGGAATTGAAGTGTTTTAGGTTTTCTTCTTTTTTGCAGGGAAGAGGTTGTCAAAACATTATTTGGTTTAGACTTTGCTAAGCTAAATATGTATAGTAAAATTTTAATGTAAGTATAGAACTAGAGTGGGGATAAATTACAAACAAGTAGAAAAAGAAAAAAAGGAACTAACACAAAATTAGTCCAAGCACAGAAAAAGTGGGATGAACAGAAATATAATTGTAATATGTTAGCAAGAAATTCTGGGTATATAATAATATATGTTAATGGAATAAGAAAGAGAGTATAAGATTATATGTGTTTTACAAGGCACCTCTACAAGATAAGGTTGAAATAATAGAAAGGAAAAATATACGCTAGATAAATAACAAAAGAAAGTTGACAGAATATCAGATACAGAAAAAAAGCCTTATTAGCAATAGAGAGGTTATTTTATAATGATAAAAGATTCAATTTACCAGGAAGATATAACAATTCTAATCTAGTATGAATCTTGTCTGAGTTTGCCAGAGTTACTGTAATGAATGTTGTAGGTTGGTTGGCTTAAACAGCAGGAGTATATTGCTTCACAGTTTTGGGGGCTAGAAGTACAAAATAATGGTATTGACAAGCCATGCTTTCTCCAAAGTCTGTAGGGTTGGTGGTTCTTGCTGGCGATCCCTAACTCATTCTCTACCTCCTTTGCATGGCAATGTCTCCTCTCTCACCCTCGCTCTGACTACATGTCCACATTTCTTTTATTTATGAGAACTCCAATCATACTAGATTATGACCCGCACTGGTTCAATTTGGTCTCATCTTAATAGGTTATTCAAATAAGTTCACATCCACAGGACCAGGGATTAGGATTTGAACATGTCTTTCTAAGGGACCTGATTAAATCCATAACAAACCTAATGGAGTGGCCTCAAAGTAGATTAAGCAAAATTTGTATAATTAATTTTCACAAGTCTTTAAAAAAAATCTAATTGATTTTTTTAGCACAGTTGTAAGTTTACTGAAAAATCATGCAGAAAGTACAGTTCCCATATACCTTCCCACTCACCCCCACACTTTTCCCTGTTACTAACGTTTTCTATTAGTGTGGTTGGTACATTTGTAACATTGATGACCAATATTATTATATATAATGTATATAAAATATATATAATTATAATTGTATTTCTAATTAAAGTCCATAGTTTACATTAGGGTTCACTCTTTGTGCTGTATAGTTCTTTGGAACATGTATACTACATAAAATTTCTAATTTCAACAGCTTTCAAGTGTGCAGTTAGGTGGTGTTAATTAATTCATGGTGTTATGCTACCATCAACACCGTCCATTATGAAAATTTTCCATTACTCCAAACTCTTTATCCATTAACTCCCCATTCTCTAACTCCTACCCCTACCCTATAATTTTTTTATTAGGGAGAAATTGAGAAATCCATCATTGTACGGAGAGATTGCAGTATATCTCTTAATTAGTGATAGGTCAAGCAGATATAAAATCAGTAAAGATATAGAAGATTTTAATCAACAAGCATAATATGATAAACTTCTGTGGAACATTATACTCAACAATTAGAGCATTCATCTTCTTTTAAGCACATGGCACAGTTGAAAAAATTGGTAACATACTAGATCATGAAGTAGAACTTAATACATTCAAATGAGTTGGTATGTTATGAACCACATTTTCTGACTATGATGCACAAAGTTAGAGGTCTGTCACAAAAAGATGAGTTTTTTAAAAATATCCATATACTTAGAAATTATGAAAATACTTCTGAGTAACCTGTGAGTAAAAGAAAAAATCATGACATGAATTTACAATATTTAGAACTTAATTGTAGTGAAAATACTACATATTAAAATCTGTGGGATATGGTGAAAGTTGTATTAAGGGAATTTTATAGCCTTAAATGTCTATCTTAGAAGAGCAAATTAATTAGGTTTATATCTAATTGAAGAAATCAGAAAAGGAGCAACAGGATAAGTCCTCAGAAGTAGAAGGAAGGCAATTAAAGTAAGCATAAACCAATGAAATAGAAAACAATTAGGCAATTAGAGAGAAATAGAAAACATATGAAATTAGAGAGAACTGATGCATTTTACATTTGATTATTTTGAAAAAATAAATGATTAAAATCTCTGGAAAGATTGATCAAGGGGAAAAAGAGAAGAGGTTCAAACAAATAATATCAGGGATTAAAAATATAGCCATAATTTAAAAAATAATAAGGGAATACAGTGAACAACTCCATGCAAATAACAAAATGAATGAAGTCGTATAAAAACATAGCTTATTAAGAGGGATGTTTATCAAAAAGACTCATGAAGGAATAGAAAATAGTCCTATAAATATTAAAGAAAATGAAACAGTAGTTAAAAAACCTCCCGACATGTTATAGAGGCTAGAGGGAAGTGCCTGAAACTGTAGAGCTGTGTTCCAGTAGCCTTGTTTCTTGAAGATGATTGTGTAATGATATAGCTTTCTTAATGTAACTGTGTGACTGTGAAACCTTGTGTCTGATGCTTCTTTTATCTACGGTATGAACAGATGAGTAAAACATATGGATTAAAAGTAAATAAATAATAGGGGGAACAAATGTTAAAATTTAAAAAAATGTATATTGGATAGATGGAAATGCTAGTGGTCAATGAGAGGGAGGGGTAAGGAGTATGATTCGTATGAGTTTTTTCTTTTTTCTTTTTAATTTTTCTTCTGGAGTGATGTAAATATTAAATGATCATGGTGATGAATATACAACTGTGGGATGACATTGTGAGCCATTGATTCTACACCATTTATGGAATGTTTGTATTTTAAGAATGTATGTGCTTGTACGTTGATTTCTATAAAAATTAAAAAAAAAAAAAAAAAAAAAAGACTTTCCCTCAAAGAAAACACCAGGCTCAGATGGTTTGGCAAGGAAATAATACTAAGTTTTAAGAAATAGATCATTTCAACTCTATGCAGAATATTTCAGGGCATAGAAAATAGGGACTACTTTTTCAGCTCATTCTTTGAGTCCTTTATAACCTTGATACCTAAACTAAATAAAAATTAAAAAGGAAAAGTGTAGGTCAATCTCACTAATAAACAGAGTGTTCTAGTTTGCTAGCTGCCGGAATGCAATATACCAGAAACGGAATGGCTTTTAACAAGGGGAATTTAATGAGTTGCAAGTTTACAGTTCTAAGGCCGAGAAAATGTCCCAATTAAAACAAGTCTATAGAAATGTCCAATCAAAGGCATCCAAGGAAAAGGTACCTTGGTTCAAGAAGGCTGATGAAGTTCAGGGTTTCTCTCTCAAGTGAGACGGCACATGGTGAACACAGTCAGGGCTTCTCTCTCGGCTGGAAGGGCACATGGTGAATATGGCGCCACCTGCTAGCTTTCTCTCCTGGCTTCTGGTTTCATGAAGCTCCCCAGGAGGCGTTTTCCTTCTTCATCTCCAAAGGTTGCTGGCTCGTAGATTCTCTGCATCTCATGGCTTCATCGTTCTGCTCTCTCTGAATCTCTCTGAATCTCCAAAATGTTTCCTCTTTTATAGGAGTCCAATAAACCAATCAAGACCCACTCAAATGGGTGGAGACATGTCATCCCCTAATCCAGTTAAACAACCATTCTTGACTAAATCACATCACCTAGGGAGATGATCTCATTACAGTTTCAAATATACAGTATTGAATAGGGAGTATTCTACCTTTAAGAAATGGGATTTATATCAAAACATGGCTTTTCTTAGGGGGCATACCTCCCCTCAAACCAGCACACAGAGGTACAAAAATCCTAAACTAAATACTCGAAAACTGAATTTTATCAGTTTTGGTGCCATATTAAAAAACAAAAACACCCATGACCAAGTTGGGTTTATCTCAGGAATTCAAGATTGTTTAACTTCAGAAAATCTATGATATTCACCACTTAAAGATTAAAGCAGGAACGTGTATAAGATCTCAACAGATGTAGAATAACATTTGATAAAACTTAACATGTATTTATAGTTAAACAAACAACTCTTAATAAGCTAGGAATAGAGAGCAACGTCCTCATTCTGATAAAAGGTAGCTTCATAAAAATCCATAGAAAACACCATTGTTGGTGTGAAAAAGTTGAATGTAATCCCTTTAAAATCAGGGACAGTACAAGGGTACACACTGTCACCTCTTTTGTTCAAAGTTGTAGCTGGTGCAGTAAGGCAAGAAGAAGAAATCAAATGCACAAGAATTGGAAAAACAAAACAAAACTGTCTTTAATCACAGATGATATGATTATCTCAATAGCGAGCCATAAAGACTCAATAGACAAGTCAGTTCTCCCCAAATAGATCTATGTAGAGTTAATGCAATCTAGGTTGGGGCATATTGTAAAGGGTCTTAGATTGTAAGATCTTGGAGCAGTCATATATATTCAGGAAATTAACTGTCAATTCTAAATTCTGAGTTACTGAGCTGTTTGTATATAATATAACATGGTCTTTCCCAGAAACTTCGGCTATTTATGTGACACCTGAGTCACAAGAGTTAGAGCTCTGAAACTATAAAAGTCAGCAGTACCACATAAAGGAACTGTTTGAAAAGTTGGAAAACTAATCAGACATCAAGTAAAGATATCAATAAAGATGATCTGGATGGGACTAAAATATGTCAGAAGACTGGGTGAAGAATGATATTGTCCATATTTTAAAACTTCAACTTCTGTGTGAGACTAAAGGAAGAGATGTTTATTTGGTGCAAAATGTATATTTTGGATGTTACATTTCCTCTTTTAACTTTTATGGTCAGTTTAGTTGAATACCATAAGTACATGGCATCTTGAATAGGACATATGATTTTGTTGGTTTGTCCAAGTTAGTGTGATGCCCCAATAAATCCCAGAGTGATTTGGACAGTGAATAAAGAAGTATTTGCAAAGTCCCCTTCCGGGCATGGGGAGAAAGGGGGAAATATTCAATTTCCCCATTTGGAGAATTTCTGATATTCTCACAAGCAGTGGGGACAACCAAATCAATAGGCCAAGTCTTCAATTTTGGGGTTCGCCCCTCTGAAACTTATTCTTGCAAAGGATAGGCTGAGCCTACTTAAAATTAGGCCTAAGAGTCATCCCCAGAGAACCTCTTTTGTTGCTCAGATGTGGCTTCTCTTTCTAAGCTGACAAAGCAAGTGAACTCACTGCCCTCCCCCCACTACATGGGACATGACTTTCAGGTGTGTAAATCTCCCTGGCAACGTGTGACAGAAGTTGTGGGATGAGCTGGGACAGGGCATCAAGAGACTGAGAAAACCTTTTTGACCAAAAGGGGAAGAGAGAAATGAGAAAAAATAAAGTGTCAGTGGCTGAGAGATTTCAAACAGAGTCAAATATTATCCTGGAGGTTATTCTTATGCATTATATAGATATCCCTTTTTAGTTTATGATGTATTTAAGTGGCTAGAGGTATCTGAAACTGTAGAGCTGTGTTCTAGTAGCCTTGTTTCTTGAAGATGATGTATAATGATACAGCTTTTAGAATGTGACTGTGTAATTGTGAAAACCTTGTCTGCTGCTCCTTTTATCTAGGACATAGATAAATGAGTAAAAATTATGGATAAAAAATAAATAATAGGGGGAACAAAGGTTAAAATAAATTAGGTAGATGGAAATGATAGTGGTCAGTGAGAGGGAGGGGTGAGGGGTACAGTATGTATGAGTTTTTTCTTTTTTATTTCTTTTTCTGGAGTGATGCAACTGTTCAAAAAAATGATGATAAATACACAACTACATGATGCTATTGTAAACCATTGATTGTACACAGTGTATGAAATGTTTGTATGTTAAGAATGTTTGTATGTTGTTTTATCAATAAAAATATTTTTAAGAGAATAAGTAGATAAAGACTGCTCTTTCAAGAAGCTTGAAAAAATAAAAGGTGGTTTTATGTAGAAAGGCATATATATATATATATATACACACACACATGTGCATATGTGTATATGTATCTGTATTACAGTTAAATTCCACACTTGTGCAACCCAACATCACTAAACATTACCCATCTTCCTTTTACAACCAAGCTTTATACATGGTTTTCTTTTTGTTTTTTTGTTTTTTTTTCCTGGAGGTTATTCTTTTTTTTTTTTAATTTTTTTTTTATTAATCAAAAAAAAGAAAAGAAATTAGCACAACATTTAGAAATCATTCCATTCTACACATGCACTCAGTAATTCTTAGTATCATCACATAGATGTATGATCATCATTTTTTAGTACATTTGCATCGATTTAGGAAAAGAACTAGCAAAACAGCAGAAAAAGATATAGAATGTTAATATAGAGAAGAGAATTAAAATAATAATACTAATAAAAATATATATATATATAAAAGGAAAAAGAAAAAACAAAAACAAAAGATACAAGCAAACAAACAAACAAACAAAAAACTATATTTCAGGTGCAGCTACATTCAGTGTTCCAACATAGTTACATTACACTTAGGTATTATTGTGCTGTCCATTTTTGAGTTTTTGTATCTAGTCCTGTTGCACAGTCTGTATCCCTTCAGCTCCAATTACCCATTATCTTACCCTGTTTCTAACTCCTGCTGGTCTCTGTTACCAATGATATATTCCAAGCTGATTCTCAAATGTTGGTTCACATCAGTGGGACCATACAGTATTTGTCCTTTAGTTTTTGGCTAGACTCACTCAGCATAATGTTCTCTAGGTCCATCCATGTTATTACATGCTTCATAAGTTTAGTCTGTCTTGAAGCTGCATAATATTCCATCGTAGGTATACGCCACAGTTTGTTTAGCCACTCGTCTGTTGATGGACATTTTGGCTGTTTCCATCTCTTTGCAATTGTAGATAATGCTGCTATAAACACTGGTGTGCAAATGTCTGTCTGTGTCTTTGCTCTTAAGTCCTTTGAGTAGGTACCTAGCAGTGGTATTGCTGGGTCGTAATCCATTCTGCCAGTCTATGTCTTTTGATTGGGAAATTCAGTCCATTAACTTTTAGTGTTATTACTGTTTGGATAATATTTTCCTCTACCATTTTGCCTTTTGTATTATATATATCATACCTGATTTTCCTTCTTTCTACACTTTACTCCATACCTCTCTCTTCTGTCTTTTCGTATCTGACTCTAGTGCTCCCTTTAGTATTTCTTGCAGAGCTGGTCTCTTGGTCACAAATTCTCTCAGTGACTTTTTGTCTATAAATGTTTTAATTTCTCCTTCATTTTTGAAGGACAATTTTGCTGGATATAGAAGTCTTGGTTGGCAGTTTTTCTTTTTTAGTAATTTAAATATATCATCCCACTGTCTTCTAGCTTCCATGGTTTCTGCTGAGAAATCTACACATAGTGTTATTGGGTTTCCCTTGTATGTGACAGATTGTTTTTCTCTTGCTGCTTTCAAGATCCTCTCTTTCTCTTTGACCTCTGACATTCTAACTAGTAAGTGTCTTGGACAACGCCTATTTGGGTCTATTCTCTTTGGGGTGTGCTGCACTTCTTGGATCTGTAAATTTAGGTCTTTCATAGGAGTTGGGAAATTTTCAGTGATAATTTCTTCCATTAGTTTTTCTCCTCCTTTTCCCTTCTCTTCTCCTTCTGGGACACCCACAACACGTATATTTGTGCGCTTCATATTGTCATTCAGTTCCCTGATCCCCTGCTCAAGTTTTTCCATTCTTTTTGCTATAGTTTCTGTTTCTTTTTGGAATTCAGATGTTCCATCCTCCAGTTCACTAATTGTAGCTTCTGTCTCTTTAGATCTACCATTGTAGGTATCCATTGTTTTTTCCATTTTTTCTTCTTTGTCCTTCACTCCCATAAGTTCTGTGATTTGTTTTTTCAGATTTTCTATTTCTTCTTTTTGTTCAGCCCATGTCTTCTTCATGTCCTCCCTCAATTTATTGATTTGGTTTTTGAAGAGGTTTTCCATTTCTGTTTGTATATTCAGCATTAGTTGTCTCAGCTCCTGTATCTCATTTGAACTATTGGTTTGTTCCTTTGACTGGGCCATATCTTCAATTTTCCGAGCGTCATCCATTATTTTCTGCTGGTGTCTGGGCATTTGATCAGATTTCCCTGGGTGTGGGACCTGGCTGGTTGAAAGGTTTTTCTGTGAAATCTCTGGGCTCTGTTTTTCTTTTCCTGCCCAGTAGGTGGCGCTCGTGGCGCTCGTCTGTCTGCGGGGCCCACCAGTAAAAGATGCTGTGGCTCCTTTAACTTGCCAATCTGAATCTCGCAGTCGACCCGGGAAACCGCGCGTGGGGGGGGGGTGTCGCCGGCCACCGCGGCTTGGGGGAGTGCCGGTCCAAATTGCCCAGCTGGCCCGAGACGCCAAGCGTGGCGGGAGGGCCCCGCTATCCAACATTCCCAGTCAGACCGGGGAGCCACGTGTGTGGAGGGGACCCCAGTCACCAGCCACCCCAGCCGGGAAAACGCGCGCCCCTCGGGTATCTCACCGCAGCGGATTCTCCCTGCCCATTCAGCTGTTCCAGAATGGGGTACGCTGTCTTTTTGGTCTCTGTCGTGGCTCCGGGAGCTGTTTCGTATTGTTTCTGTTTCTTTAGTTGCTGTTCTGAAGGAGGAACTAAGACCCGCGCGTCTTACTAAGCCGCCATCTTCTCCGGAACCATGGTTTTCTTTTATAAAAAGAAAGCCTGACAGACCAGTAAAATGAAAATAAATGGCTCCCATTCTTTCTGCCTTGACTCTTTCACTTTCCCTTCCTAGAGCAAACAGTGCCAACAGTGCGAACAGTCGTTGTCTATGCATACGATTTTATATACACTGATCACAGTACACATGCTGTTCTGCAGTTCATTCTTTCTGTGAACTTAGATATTACCTTTATATCAGTGTGTATAGACCCTAAGGAATACTACTAGATCAGATTTTCTGAGGCACAGCCTGTGCACTGGGGCTTTGCTTAAAAATTTCCCACCATTTCACATCATCTTTTAAAAAGTTGTTATTTTAGCATTTGATTGTAGTAACGTATGTACAATTCAGAATCTCCCATATTAACCACTTCCAGAATGTTCAATTCAGTGTTATTAATTACATTCACATGCTGTACTACCATCACCACCACCATCCATTGCTGAAACTTTTTCATCACCCCAAACAGAAACCCTGGACCTGTTAAACAATACCTCTCCATTCTGCCCCTAACCTTCCCCACCCCTAACTTGTAATCATTTTTCTGTCTCTGTGACTATGCTTATTCTAGGTATTTCATGTAAACAAAATCATACAATAATTTGTCCTTTTTGTGCCTGGCTTATTTCACTAACACAGTGTCTTCTGAGTTCATCAGTGTTGCAGCATGTATCAGAACTTCATTCCTTTTCACAACTGGATAATATCCCATTGTATGTATATATCACATTTTATCTAGCCATTCTTCAGTTGATGGACACTTGGGTTGCTTCTACTTTTCAGCTATTGTGAATAATGCTGCTGTGAACATTTTGTGTATAAATATTTGTTCTAGTTCCTATTTTCACTTTTTCAGGTGTATACCTTGAAGTAGAATTGCCAGGTCATATGGTTATTCTATGTTCAACTTTCTGAGGAATCACCAAACTGTTTTCCATAGTCACTATACCATTTTACATTCCCACTAACAATGTACGAAGGTTTCTATTTTTCCACATCCTCTTTTACAAATCTACAAATTACACTTGTAATTTTCCATTTTAAAAAATAGTAGCTATCCTACTAGATGTGAATTGGTATCTTATTGTGGTTTTGATTTGTATTTCCTTGATGGCTAATGATGTTGAGCATCTTTTCATGTGCTTATTGGCCATTTTTATATTTTTTAAAAAAATGTCTATTCAAGTCCTTTGTCAACTTTTAATTGGATTGTCTTTTTGTTGTTGAGTTATTGCAGTTCTTTATATATTCTGGATATTAAACCTTATGAGATCTATGATCTGCAACTGTATTCTCTCGTTCTATGGGTTTGTTCAGTTTCTTGATAATGTCCTTTTGTGTACAAAAGTTTTACATTTTGATGAAGTCCATTTTGTCTATTTTTTGTTGTTGCTTGTGCTTTTGGTGTCATTTCTAAGAAATCACTACCAAACCCAGTGTTAGGAAGGTTTCCCTCTGTTTTCTCCTAATAATTTTATGGTTTTAGCTTATAAATTTAGGTCCTTGATCCATTTACGGTTCATTTTTCCATATGATGAAAAAGAGTGGTGGGTCCATGTTCATATTTTTTTTTTTTTTTGCATGTAGATCTTCAGTTTTCCCAGTACCTGTTGTTGAAGAAGTGTTCTTTCTCTATTTAATGTACTTGGCAGCTTTGTCAAAATCAATTGGCCAGGGCAGGACACAGTGGCTCAGCAGGGAGAGTTCTCACTTGCTGTGCCAGAGACCCAGGTTTGATTCCTGGTGCCTGCCAAACAAACAAACAAAAAAAATCATTCATCCATAGATATGTGGTTTCATTTCTGAACTTTTGAAATTCATCTTTCTCACTCAAGACCTTCTAGTGTAACACTAACTTAATTTTTTTTTGGAGGATGGTGGTGCATGGTTCCAGAATCTTCCACTGTCCTGAACTAAGTAAGCCCCAGCCAACTTCATTACTTGATTTTTTGTGTCTTTGGTAATATTGTTTCTTGTTAAAAAATTTTCCCTCATGTTTCCCCTCATCTTTTTGTGTCCAAATGTTGTCTTTTTCCTTTTTTCCCGTCCTTTTCTTCCTCTTTTTCTCAAGTACACTATATAATTTCTTGAGGGGACTGAGCGTGTGTCATTCAACTTTGTTCATCCAGTGCTTTTTATAATCTATGGCTCATAGTAGATGTTCAAAGAATGTTATTTAAGTCCTTTAAATCATTCGGCTGATATACAAAGATGAATTCAGTACAGTTGGCTCCCTGTCCTGTGCCCATCCTTCTTGTAGTCTATTCCTGTCTCAACCCAGCTGTAATTTCTTCCACTTTGAAATCACCCCAAGAACTTTGTATTGTGTGTATCATTACCAAAGTCTACTTTGTATTCTCATATGAAAAGAAAAACAAAATTTTTGCTATCTTAATAGATTGTAAAATCCTTAATAGTGACTATGTTTATTTACTTTCTTATTCTTATAGTGACAGCATAATACCTGTATATGCACTTCAGCACTTAAGAAGTGTTAGTTGAATAGAACTGTATTAAATTGAAAAAAAAAATCCCTAAAAAAACAAAAGTCTGGAATTTGCACTTTGTAGTGAGACAGTAATCGTTCTGCAGTACAACTCCATATCTGTAAAAATGGTTCTGGAGTGCTTGAGTTTTGTAGCACTTAAAAGCCTTTTAAAGGAGAACTTAGATTTAATGCTTTAATAATTGGCTTCTCTTTTCAAACTCAAAGCACTATCTAAATGATAAACCTACTTAAGAATTTTTTATTGATTTATTTTTTACAGCAACCCTATTTTACTTATGGGGAAGCAAAAACAAAGAATCTTTGTGACTCATAGTCAAAAAGGAAAGGATTAATGGAGTAATAATTGAAAGAGTATACTGTTAGGAATATAGTGATATATTGTCAGATATAGCATCTGTGACAACTTGAAAATTGTAATCATTATGTTCAAGTACCCTTAAGTTATTTTAATAGAACTCCAAAATATATTTTGTTTATGAATTCACACTGCAAGCAACAGATATTTATTGAGCACTGATTATGTACTAAGGAGGCATTAATTTAGATACAGGAATGAAGCAGTCAATAAGACAAAGATCCAGCCTTCCCGGGGCATGAAGTGAATTGATAATAGAGCAGAACCCCTTGCCGGGAGACTTGGATTCTGGTCCATTTTGTCACTGATTCTAGCAACACACCCTGTCTGTGGTTTATTTCCTTCTGTGTAGAATGAGCAAGTTAGATTAGAACTTTTTAAAGGACTTTAGTTTCTTCAAAGTTCTAAGTCTTTAAATTGGACAGAAATCCTAGTTTTCCAGGAAGAGAAAATTGGAAACTGGTTCTTTCATTTAATCTATTTAATTTCTTTCCTTTAGTATTTCTTGTTCCCTGTGTCTATATAGCTGAACTCCCTACTCACTCTTTTTTTTGAATGGAAAAGAGGGAAAAATGAGGCATCATTCTGTTGTGATTTGTAATTGAGATGAATTTGTAGTGCCTGATTATGTTCAGACTTAAATTATCATATAATATTTAGGAATATTTCAAAATCTTTATGGTTTCATGATGGCATTAGTTTATCAGAAGCTTTTAGACCCAGTGTAATGTAGATCTTTGCTTGGGGATCTACATATACAGTTAGTTGATTAAGAGATTTGTGTGATGTGAATGTATTTTTTTTCCCCTTAGGAGTTTGGGGGCAAAGTCATTTTCTTTTTTTTTACATGGGCAGGCACCGGGAATCGAATCCAGGTCCTCGGGCATGGCAGGCAAGCACTTTTACCTGCTGAGCCACCATGGCCTGCCCCAAAGTCATTCTCTTGAAGTCCTGTTTCTCCATCCTTACCAGTATTTTGTAGATTAACCTTTCTCAGCGCTGGTTTAAGTGACTCCAAAAACTATTTAAAATGACATTTTAGAAAAAAATTTAAAGACATGGAAAAATATTCAGGGTGCGGTAAATAAAATAAGCAGGCTATAGAAAAATTTGGGTGTTTTTTTTTTGCATTTTAAAATCAATGTATATACATAGAAAAAGATTAAAAGACTCCAAAAGTTAACAGTGCATGTCTGTGGATGGTGAGGTTATGTTTTCCTTCTTATGCATTTTTCCTTTTTTTATGATGAATATGTGCTATTTTTGCAATCAGAAAAAAATTAAGGTAATTATGTAAGGAAATAGAAAATGATTGCTACATCTCTCTTAACTGGCTTCTATGCCTTTAGTTTTTCTCTGTGTGCCTTGCTTCTTAAAAAGCTTCATTGGGATTTAAGGGGTGATTTTGATTACTGAATTGTTATATAAATATTCCTTTTTGCTTTCTGGCATATTGGAGTAGACAGAAATACCTGAAATCTCGAATTGTAATCTAGTTGCCTTGATCTTTGATAATGATTGTAATGATTATCTTCTGTCTCTGTGACTGTAAAATCCCTGTGACTAACCTTCATTTGAACCCAGTTATCCAGTTTTTCAACTTTAGAGTCTTGTGATCTCTAAAGACAGTCCGTATATTTATTCATGAAGGGTCTTGGTTCAGCCCAGAACTAATCCACCCCAGGTCCAAAGTTATCTCGATGACCAAGACTGGATCTAACCAAAGTAGGCCCACCTGACATGCTGCACAGTTGCTCAGACTTTAACCTACAAGTCACCTATACCTCATTCTGCCATTTTCTTTCATACATCTATGACTAAACATGTAATCAATTTGTGCATGCACAATAATTAGATCACCTCTAATTACATCATCTGGGCTACTGTACTCGTTATCCTAAAACCCTGCCCATCTTTTCTCTAATGAGACTACCTGAATTACTGTAGTTTGGGGAGATAGCTTTTGGGCTGCTAGGCCATGTACTCACCTACTACATGCTCAGTAATGAACTCTTTCTCTCTTTGGAAGAAAGAAAAACCTTTATTGGTTTCCCATGGCCTACAAATAAGATTCCAACCCTGCCTGACCCACAGGAGCCTTTATGACATGGCATCAGACCCTTTCATTTCATTGCTGCCCTTTCCTCTCTACAGAGTTTCTCACAAATCCTTTGAAAATATTGAGCTTTTTCCTTTCTTTTTTTTTTTGCATGGGCAGCCAACAGGAATTGAACCCAGATCTCTGGCATGGCAGGGAAGAATTCTGCCACTGAGTGAGCTTTTTTATTTTCAATCTTTGAGTTGCTAAGGAAAAAAATTCCTTTCAGAATTACCTTCAATCCTTGACTCCTGTATTAGTTAGGGTTCTCTAGAGAAACAGAATCAACAGGGAACACTTGCAAATATAAAATTTATGAAAGTGTCTCACGTGACTGTAGGAACGCAGAGTCCAAAATCCACAGGGCAGGCTGCGAAGCTGATGACTCCGATGGATGGCCTGGATGAACTGCACAGGAAAGGCTCACTAGCCAAAGCAGGAATGGAACCTGTCTCCTCTGAGTCCTCCTTAAAAGGCTTCCCCTGATTGCATTTAGCATCCCTAATTGCAGAAGACACTCCCCTTTGGCTGATTACAAATGGAATCAGCTGTGGATGTAGCTGACATGATCATGACCTAATCCTATGAAATGTCCTCATTGCAACAGACAGGCCAGCACTTACCCAATCAGATAAACAGGTACCACAACTTGGCCAAGTTGACACCTGTCCCTAACCATGACAACTCCCATATATCAGAATATCTATCACTTCTCTCCATCTTCATTGGTACTGACCCAGCCACCTGGGTTGTTGCAACAGCCTCCAGTCCCCCTTCCTGCTTCTCTCCTTGTTTGCACCACTATGTGTTCACCACATAACAGCCAGAATTCTCCTTTTAAAATGCCAGTCAGATCATATCATCCTGCTGAAAAATCTCCAGAAATTCTTTGCCTCGCTCAAAGTAAAAGCCAAAGTCTTTACAAGAACCCCCCAATTTCACTGTGAACACTGGCTTCCTTCTTATTCCTTGCTCACATCATTCATATGTCCACCTCAGATGTTTGTACTTATGTTCCTTTTCTGGTTTCTGCTTGACTGTCACTTTATCAGAGAGACCAATCACCCTATTCAAAATAGCACAGCCACCTCATCACATTCTTCTCCCTCTTTTCTGTTTCACTTTCTTCACAGCGGTTAGCATCACCCAACATAGTATATGCATATTTGCTTACTGGCTGTCTCCTTCTTTTAGAAGGGAAGTTGCTATGGGTAGGGCCTACTTTGTTCACCTATATGACCTCGGAGGACATCATCCCTTCCTGTCTCCTTTGAGGTCTTGTTCTGCTGATTCCCTCTTTAGCCTAAAAGCTTCCTCCTCCTCCTCTCTTGGACAATTTGTTGTTGTCAGGAGATATTTTCAACTCTTTCTCCTCATGTAAATAAACACAAACTTTCCTCAACTCTGTATCTTCTAATTACCAAGACATTAATATCTCTCCTTCCTTAAATGTTTCTTGAATTCCTTTCTCCTCCACTCTCTGGTTTCTCTCTTGATCTTCTGTGACAAGGCCTCTGCCTCCAGTACACCAACAGAACTGCTTTGGCAAAAGTCTCTCTCTAATGACATTGTGATTGTCAGAAATTTGGGCATTTTTTGCTCCTTTTCTTACTTAACTTTCCTATAGTATTATACTGTAATGATTATTCCTTTTTTTCCCTTCTAACTCTCCTTTCAGCCTTTCTGATACCGTACTTTCCTGGCCTTCCTTTTTTTTATTTCCCTGTCTTTACTAGTTCCTTTTCTGCCTGTTAAATAGGAGTGTTTCATAGGGCTCTGTCTGTCCTTAGCTCTCTTCTTGGCTAACATGCTCCAGGTGATTACATCTATCCCATGCTTTAAACTATTGTTTTTACACTGATTAATCCCAAATCTGTGTCTTTTGCCCAGATTTTTGTCTTGAACTCCAAGCTTGTATTTCTGTCTCTTTCCTGACATGTCTTCTTTGCTATCCCATGTCATATATGAGAAATCATACACAATATTAATAATACTCTCCCCAACACAGCATAACACAGCATAATGCAGTTGTTTCTTCATAACTCTCCCTATCTTGGTTAATGACTCATTTGATCATTTAGAGCAAACTCTTGGGAGTCATTCTCAATTTCTTTCTCTCCTTAACATTGCCACACGTGAATGGGCACCAGGACTGATCAGCTTTTCTCTCACAAGTTTCTTCCAGATCCATCCCCTTGTCTCAGTTCTCACTGCTTCTTTTTGTGCAGTTGTTGAGCATGGACTGTGAAGTCAAACTGTATGAGTTCTGACTTTGAATCTGACACTTATTCAGTAAGTAAACTTGGTCAAGCTTCATAAACTCACTGTGCCTCAGTTTGCACATTGGTAAAATAGGTATAGTGATTTTTTGTGAGGTTTAAATGTTTCACTCAATATACAGGGCTTAGAGCAGTGCCTGACACATATTAAGTGTTTATTGTTATTTCTACTATTAATGTAGCACGTCACTGGCTTTTGTGCAACTGGGCTCTTCCCCTTCTGAAGCATTTTCCACTCTTCCAGCTTTCAAAATGTACATCTGACCACATTGTTCCCTTTTTAAACCTTTATGTGGCTTCCCATGGTCTAACCACTACTTAAATATCCAGCTCATCTCCTCTGACCCTCTTCTATCACTCTCTATTTCAACTCTATTAAATAATTGTCAATTTTCCAAATATGCTATGATCTTCCATGCCTTGGATCTTTGTACATGCTATTTTTTCTGCTTTCTGAGCCCTTCCTTCCCTGATTTTATCTGCAAATCTTTAATGATCCTTCAAGACTGTTCTCATTTACTAGCTGCGGGAACGCAATATTCCAGAAACAGAATGACTTTTTAAAAGGGGACTTTAATGAGTTGCTAGTTTACAGTTCTAAGGCCAAGAAAATGTCCCAGTTAAACAAGTCTATAGAAATGTCCAATCACAGGCATCCAGGGAAAGATACTTTGATTCAGTCAGGGCTTCTCTCTCAGCCAGAAGGGCACATGGTAAGCATGGCGTCATCTGTTAGCTTTCTCTCCTGGTTTCTGGTTTCGTGTAGCTCCCTGGGAGGTATTTTCCTTCTTCATCTCTAAAAGTCACTGGCTCATGGACTCATGCTTCGTGGTGCTGCAGCATTCTCTGCGCTCTCCGAATCTCCTTCATTTTCCAAAATGTTTCCTCTTTTATAGGACTCCAAAATCTTATCAAGACCCACCCAAATGGGTGGAGACATGTCGTCACCTAATCCAGTTTAACAACCACTCTTGATTAAATCACATCTCCAGGGAGGTGATCTGATTACGATTTCAAGCATACAGTATTGAATAGGAATTATTCTGCCTGTATGAAATGGGATTTAGATTAAAACATGGCTTTTCTAGGGGACATGCATCCTTTCAAACCAGCACAAAGACTAAGTAAACTTCCTCTGATATTGTCCCCCATAACACTCACCATAATGTATTAAAATTATTTGTTTCCATGTCTGTCTTCTTAACAAGACTGTGAGCTACTTGATGGTGAGAGTTGTAGCCTTTTCTGCTAAATCTTTTGCAGGGCCTTAGATGGAGATTGGCAGAGAATAGATGCTGCATAAACATTGTTGAATTAGTATGCAGGGGTTCAGGGCTTTACGAAGATTTTTGAACTTCTTTCCTCGATTTCTCCAGGCTGCAGGCATTAGTTGATCGAGTGCTGGAACGTTTTCAGGCATCTGGACTAATAGTCAAAGAGTGGAATAGTGTGAAACTCCATGCAACAGTCATGAATACACTATTCAGAAAAGACCCCAATGGTAAGTCCTCCATGAAACTATAATGTGGTTTGTCATCAGCAAGGCCATATGATAGCCTGGTGTTTAAATAGAATGGATTGTCAAAGAAGCTCTGATATATTTTCCTTTTTGGATCTATTACCTTGTTTTGATGAGCACAGTGAACTGGGCCATACCTATTACAGGACTGTGGTATTCCAGATTTTTTATTTCTGTCACAGATAGGATTGCCAGAGTTAGCAAATAAAAATAATTGTATGCCCAGGTAAATTTGAATTTCAGACAAACAGTAAAATAATTTTTAGTATAAGTATGTGCCATGCAATAGCAACATTTCATGCCTTTTCTTAAGGAAGTTAAGATGAAAGAAATATTTGATAGTAAATGTTAGACCAGCAGTTCTCAGCTGAGGTAATTTTGTCCCTCAGTGGGCATCAAGCAATGTTGAGAAACATCTGTAGTTGCCACAATTTGAAGGTGAACTGGGGTGGGAGGGGTAGGGGTTTGTAGTTTGCTGCTCGCATTAGTGGGTGAAGGTCAGGGATGCTGTTCAGTATTTTATGATGTACAGAACAGCCCCCACAAAGAAAAGATTAGTCAGCACACTATATTATTGGTACAAAGGTTGACAATCTCTTTTTAGAGTGGTGACTTTTTTCCCTCTAAGAATCTGAGCCCCCATATAAGAATGCCCTGTATAATCCTTGGTTTGGAATAATAACCTGTATTTCAAGAAGGTTCTTCTTTTCTTCCCACCCCCACCCCCCAAGTGACAGCTTCTTTAGCATAGTCAGTATCTGATCAGAAGCCACAAATTCAAGTTATATGTGGGTTTTCCTTCCAAGGCCTGTTGTTAAAATACACCAGTACCATAATTTCATATTCAGGTTTTATTTCTTCTGTTAGAACCCTGACCTTGGCTTTAGAAAATCTAGGGTGGAAGAGGACTCCAGTAGACCTGAACCCATATATCATTAATATGTTTATAGTTTAGGACAGTTTGTGTGTCCTTTTATTTTCAAGGCACAACTTTTTATTTTTCTCTGATACATACCAAAGACCCCACCTGGAAGTCATTAATATGAGCCCCATTGAGTTACAGCCGTTGTAGGACCAAGATATTTGTATAGATATCCAATTATCAGTTCTTAGGCATAATTATCGGTAGGCTTAGCTTCTCCTTTGTGGGAATAAGTTTCATAGGGGCGACCCCCAGGATCAAGGGCTCAGCCTATTGAATTGGTTATCCCCACTGCTTGCGAGAATATCAGGAATCCCCCATATGGGGAAGTTTAGTATTTCCTCCTTTTTCCCCAGTCCTCCAAGGGGACTTTGAAAATACTTTTTAATTCCCTGCCGAAATTACTCTGGGATATATTGGGGCATCACACTAACCTGTACAAATCAACAAGATCTTATGCTCTATTCAAGATTCCATGTAATTATGATGTTCAAGTAAACTGACCATATAAGTTAAGTTAGATAATGTACTACCCCAAATATAAATTTTGTACCAAATATACATCTCTCCCTTTCCTAGTCCTTAATTCTCAGTTCAAGAGCTCTTATCACTATACCATGCTTCATTATTACCTAATCTCTTCACATAGAAAGAGTTGAACTATGCAGGAATCTGTATCTTCTAAATTGTGTGGTTCCAGATTTGTATTTAGTTACACTAGAGCTTCATATAAAAAAATGTTCTGTGTTTAGAGCATTTACTTACCACTTACAGATTTTTAATAACAGCTTCATTGAGATATAATTCACACACAATTCATCCTTTTAAAGTGTCAGTGGTTTTTAGTATATTCAAAGTTGTGCAGCCATTCCCACAATCAATTTTAGAACATTTTCATCACCCCAAAAGAAATTCTATACCCATTAGCCCCCACTCCCCACTTCTCCCCAACTCCCCAGGCCTAGACAACCACCAGTTCACTTTATTTCTATAGATGTGCCTATTCTGGACATTTCTTATAAATAGAATCATATGATGTGTGACTTGTTTCACTCAACATAATGTTTTCAAGGCAAATCTGTGTTATAGCATGTATTAGTACTTCATTCCTTTTTTATTGTCTAATAATATTCCATTGTGTAGATATATAATATTTTATTTATCCATTCATGAGTTAATGGACTTATGAGTTATTTATACTTTGGGCTGTTATGAATAATGCTGCTATAACATTCAGGTACAAGTTTTTACTGGGCTTATGTTTTCAGTTCTCTTGTATATTATATATCGGAGTGGAATAGGTCTTAGGGTGACTCTATGTTTAACCTTTTGAGGAACTGCGGGACTATTTTCCAAAGTGACTTGTACCACTTTACATTCCTACCAGCAGTATATGAGGGTTTCATTTCTCCCCATCCTTGCAGTACTTAATATCTGTCTTTTTTATTATAGCCAAGCCTTGTGAGTGTGATGTGGTATCTCATTTTGTTTTTTATTTGCATTTTTCTGATGGTTGATGCTACTTATAGATTTTTGAAACTGACATTAAACATTTCAATCTTGGTATTAATATACTTGTTTTTATTTCCCAAAAATGTCACATCTTTCTTTCCTTTAATAGGGGAATATTTCTAAATTGTGAAATATGCATGGGATTGGATCTTTGATTAAGAGACTACTCATTAGAGAATAGTCCATAGTCACCCATGTGTAATTCCAGTGAGCTAGCTAAAATGTATTATGTTTATGGAGTTGCTATAATTCTGGATATGTTTTATGAACTCTGGCCTGGTAGTCTCCATACCTGTATACAATAAGTGAGCATATTCAAAAGTGGAAATATAAATATCTTTGAGGGTCTGTTGGGAACATACCTGTTTTCAGAAAATATTTGGAATGTTAAGTAATTCTTGAGGATGCTTTAAATTTTCTGTACCCCAGACTCTACACTGAATTTTTATATGTAAGGACGTGGGATAATGTGTTTTACTTTTTCTTTTCTGTTATCCTTTTTTTTTTTTTTTTTTTTTGATATTCTTTAAGAACATCTTTGGGATAAGCAAGCTAAATTAATGCATGGAACAAACATGCAGCTTTGATGAGTCTAAGGCCATAGATTTACAGTAAGTGTGTTTAAGGATACCTTTAATTGCAACTAAAGGGGTCTTTTACATTTTAGGGGAGTCCTTAAATCAACCCAAAGTATAATTGCCAATATTTTTTACTCGTTCATGTGTGAATTTGTGTGTATTTTTATGTATTTAAAATTGCATGCAGGTTATGCAAAATCTTAGGTTTTGGGATCTGGAGGAACTTTCAAACATCACATAGTCCCATCCTTTCACTTTGTAAATGAAGAGCTAGGGTCCATAGATGAGACATAATTTGCCTGACTAGTTACATAGTTGACACACAGTGAGTACTTGGAGAATGTTAAATCAATAAATAGATATTGAATGAGTTGATGACAGAGCCGGGACTAGAAGCCAGGTCTCTTGATTCATAGCCTAATGTTTTTCCCTCTATATTTTACCACTTTGCAGATAGTACATGAAGATTTTGCTAGTTGAACTTATAAATGTCTAAGAGAAAGCAAAGAAAGAAATAACCCAGGCTTTTTTTCTAACATGATCTTTGGAATATTTGCAGCTGAAGGCAGGTACAATCTTTATACAGCAGATGGGAAATATATCTTCAAGGAAAGAGAATCATTTGATGGCCGAAATATTTTAAAGGTCAGTATGAAGCAGAATGAATTGGGAATCCTTTGCAATATATCCTAACTAAGGGAAGAAAACAAGTCATTTTTCTTCTGACTATGATCCCCTGAGGATTATTGATTGAAATAGCTGGGGTTTTTTGTTTTTTTAAATAATGTTATAAAAGAAAAGAGAAATCTTCTTGACCCTGTTAACGCTGTGGCACCTCTAGAGTACTGTAATTGATGATTTAAGAACAATTTACTATCCCAATTACTCAGATCTGTAAGAATAAGGTAATTTTAACCTGCTGAGTTTTACTGTATGGTTTTGCCTCTGGAGGGTTGAGTTTGCATTTTTTAAGTGAGAATGAATTGTTTGTCTTACTCTAGTGGATTTTTCTCTTCACCTACAAAATCACTTTCCAAAGTTACTTTATAATCTGTTTTTACTCAATAACAGCCTATATCAGGTGGGCCATTTCTGCCTGTTGAGACTTTGCTTTTCTAAATATTCAATTGATCTGTGAAATTTAATTAAAAGAGGTTCTTCAGGATTGCATTTATCTTTCTCTCACAGACCACATTTTGAAATATCCAAAAGTTAGGCTTTCTCTATCAGGTTAACATGCTGTTATGCCTCTGGACAAACGTAAGTTAATACTAATGGAGAGGATTTTGATTCTTCATTTTACTTGTTCTATAATGAGTTAGGTCATAATTTTCAAGGCCATAGGTGTTTTTGGAGCTGAGAGAGAGTATGTTTAAAATAAATAGAGAATAAGCTTCAGCTTTAGAAATGCTTTTATTTTTCCCTCCTACCCTATTCTCTATTTCCTTATCCTGTCACTTGACAGGCTTTTTTTTTTTTTTTTTTTTTGGCAAATGCCTCATGTGACCCCATTGGCACTGATTAATGACATCACCCTTCAGCAGCTGTGAGCTGCTTCCCAGAGACCAGCATGGCAGTGACAGCCATTTGCCCAGGCAGGCCTCCTGCTCCCACACAGAGCTATGTTGATTCCTTTCTTACCTTGTATCTTATCTTTGCTCTTTTAAATAGTTTTTTTTGTTTTCAAAGTAGTTTTGAGTGTGCACGGGTGGTTTTAGTGGTAGAATGCTTGCCTTCCATGTGGGAGACCCAGGTTCAATTCCCAGATAATGCACTGCCAAAAATAAAACACACAAAAGTAGTTTTGGTAGCTGTGGGTTCAAGTGGCAGGCTGCTAATAATTTCAACTGCAGTTAACTTTACTAATTTTCCCAGGCCACAGCTTCAGTGTGATATAAACTTTTTTTTCCTTTTTCCTCCTCCATCTCCCTCCCTGGGGGCCTTATAATAATAACATTATTATAATAATAATGCTATAATAATAACATTATTATAATAATAATGCTATAATAATAACATTATTAATTAATTTGATTTTTTTGTAATTGTTACTTTAAGAAAGACAATAGACTAGACTGAATTGGGTAAGAAATCTGTAAGAGTGGCTTAAAGCCAACTTGGCTCTCTTGGTATTGGAATCAAAGCCCAAAGAAAGTATTGATGCAAATCAGGTATGAGGCGCTTCATCATCTGTGAGAAGGAGGTGATAGCAGAGAACTGTGAGCAGTGTGACAGCACGCATCTTTCACTTGATGTTCCATCTCTCTCATTCTGGAGAATCAGTCTTCCACTTGAAGATGCTTTGCCTGGAGATCTCCTGGGCGCCCCAGTGATGACATGAATGTGGCTCCCTCTAGTGTTGACAAAGAGCTTGCTGGACCTGTGGTACCCTTACTGGTTCATGCTAGACACTTAGAGAAGCACTGGGATACCATTTAGTTCAGTTCACCACTTTAAGGATGCCGATTTTTTAATCTCTTAAGGACACACAATATGGTTAAACTGATTTGCCAAAGGTTACCCAACTGTTAGAAGCCGAATTATAATTAGAATAAAAAGACTCACAACTTGCAAATGTAGTGTTACTTCTGTTGCCTCCTATAAAAATATTCATGGTTTAGGTAGAGATCTTTAGACACTTGAAATTGGGTATATCTTTCTGAACTGGAATAATGTCTGATTAAAACTCATTTCATAAATGTTGGGGGCAGTGGGAGTGCCAATTAGTCTAAAACTGTGACTAATTAAGAATTAGACTTTTGAGTTGAAACACTAACTCCAATAGCAATACTCATTGACTGTGTGTCATCTGCTAGACCATATGCCTTGGAGATAAAACATTCATTGTGATGCAGTCCCTCCCTTCCAGGAGCTTCCTGTCTTTTAGAGTATAGATGTTTAATAGGTGATTACAATATGATGTGAAGGGAGCAAGTTATGAGTATGGAGAAGTGCCTTTGAACACAGTTTATAACAAAGTATCCTTTGCTATAGTTTTCGATATTTTGCTTCTTAATCATTAGTTCCAGAAGATATAAAGATAATATTTCACCTTTGTTCAATCAAGGGAATTAACTTTTTTGAGAATTAAAGATAAATTATGGATGTCAATAAATATCCCACCACACCCCCAGAATAAATAAAAACTGTATTTGTGAAACAACTTGTCATCGGTCCACCTTTTGGAATTACCATAAATAGACATGTCTCTCTCAACCAGAAAATGAAGAGCCTCTGGTCCTTGAAACCCTTGAAATATAAAGAGGATTCAGAAGCTAAACCTCCCTATAGTCATGCCTAAGAATTACTTCCAGAAAACCTCTTTTGCTGCTCAGATGTGGCATTTCCCTCTCTAAGCCCAGCTCTGCAAGGAAAATCATTACACACACACCCGATGTGGGATATGACATCCAGGATGAAAGTCTCTCTGGCAATGTGAGAGATGACTCCCAGGGATGAGCCTGGCCCTGGCACTGTGGGATTGACAACCCCTTCCTTACCAAAAGGGGGAAAAATATACAAAATAAGGTATTAGAGGCTAAGAGAGTTCAGATAGGGTGGAGAGGCTATTCTAGAAGCTATTCCTATACAAGCTTCAGCTAGATATTGCTAATTGCCATGGTTTGCCCTCCCCTAACCAAAACCATTCTATTAACCCTAAGTACACCTAGGGCTCTATCTGAGATCCTACAGAATTTCATACACTAAGATTACTTTCCAGAAGCCTACAACCTCCAGATGGTTCGTAGGCCAGATAAGTCCTGAAACCCAGAGGAGACAGCCTCTCCAAGAACATCAGCGAATTCCCCTGTCATATTTTGTCAACACCCCTTTCCAACATGAAAAAGTTAAAATGGGCATGACCTAAATACCCCTAAAAATTGGGAGAAGGATCAAAGGAGAAGAAGGGCTTATAACAGAGAAGATAAGATTTAATAAATGAATGTGACTGCTGAATCATTATATTGATTATTTCCTTTAGTCTCCAGTGTCTGAGAGCAGCTAGAAGGAAAAACCTGAAATTGTGGAACTGTAACCCACGCCAAGCTCTAAAATGTGTTCTATAACTATTTGTCACAATGTACTTTGAAATTTACTGTTTTTTATATATGTTATATTTCACAATAAAAAAATGTTTAAAAAAAGAGGACTCAGAAAACCAGCAGATTATTTTGTGTACCGGATAAAAATTATGTTCAGAACAAAAAAAAATAATTTTCACTAACAAGACAGGAGCTGACTTGGAGTAAATAGAAAGGTTAACTGCATTGGTTGTTGAGAAGCCCAAGCATATGTAGGCAGCATATTAATAGCTTCATAGGTCAAGGATCAAGAGTGCTGGTGATGGGAAGCAGCGTTGGAAAAAAATCAACTTCATCTACTATTCAAAAAGGAACAAGATGAGAAAAAAAGTCATTGCTCATCGCTGTAAGAATTTAATGAGTAACAGCATTCAATTGCTGTTCTACTCCCTGAAGAGAAATGGCTTTATGTAATATTATGTGTTCTGGGTACCTTAATAATGATAAAAAAAAAACTTCTAATAACATTTGGAGGTGAAAAGCACATTTTTCTTTTGTACAGCTCTTTTCAGAGTTGTCGCAGCTCTAATAGACTAGTATCTCCTAATTTCTAGTTAAAATAGGAATTTTCTTACCATAAGGACTTTGAAAGAACTGATGACTAAAAAACATTTTCCTGTGTCTTTCAAACCATAAAAGGAACACATATATCTAGTTATGTTAGTTTTTTGTGTGTGGAAAACTGACAACTCTGAAAAGAGGCTATATGAGTGAAGAACACCTAGGCCAAATTAATAGGGTAGTATCCTCTCAGAAAATTTTCATTTCTAATAAGAGCAGCAAAGATGTCATATGTATATCCATAATAGGGTAAAAAAACAAACAAACAAAAAACCCCACTTTAATTGGAGAAATCATGCTCCCTCACCACCCACAAGTAGACTGGTCATTAGCAGCCAGGTTATGGCGGGAGAAGTGGTCTTAAAGGCAGTCTGTTGGGGGTCTTATAAAATGGCCATAAGCAGTAGAATCAGTATTCCAGCAGTGTACCCTCAGCAGATTGAATGGAGTACAATATGAACTGTTCAAAAGCATAGCTTCTAACTGCAGAGTGCAGAGGTAGTAATTTGGTACAAATAAAGACTGATTCATTTGGAAAGGAATAGAAAATACAAAATTGAAGGACACTATAAAAGTGCCATTTCTCTAGGGACTTAAAAAAAAATCCTGGAAATATAAAGTAAGTAAATACAAGTAAAAGGGAGATGAATTTATTCCTTTCCCATTATAGATAATAATCTTTAAGTTTAGAGAAAGAATTGGCAGTGTTGAGCTAACTGTATTAATTTTTAATCTATGTACTGAATCTGCGTGGCCACTCTGAGACTTTGCTTGCAAGATGTAAATGAAAGAAGCTCAAGTATTTCATTCATTTTTGCTCTTGCCCTATCTTACAGTCTTTAATAGAACAGTTAGAATGGGTGCATTTAAATGTGATCTTTATTTAGTTTGCTTCACTTAGAGAAGTTTTAATAAAGGAAACTTTTTTTAAGATGATAAAATGGTTTTATTGTTTGATTTGATTTTATTTTTTTCCCACTTAATGCATTTTTAATAAAACTTAAATTATGGTTATGTATAGACAACTCAAAATGTCCCGTTCTAAGTGTGGAATTCTGTGCGTTATGGAATGCTGTGATGCCCTCCATCCTGCCACCTGCTCCCACACATTGTCCTCACCCCAAACAGAAGCCCTGCAGGCAATGCCTCCCCTTCCTCCCCCTTCCCTGCCGAGCCCCTTGTAGCCTGGAAACTCCTTTCTTCTCTATGAATTTGCCTGTTCTAGATAGTTCCTATAAGTGCAATCAGACAATATTTGTCCTTTTGTGTCTCGGCCGAATGCATTTTTTTTTTGTACCAAATAAACATTTTTTGCTTTAGTCTCACACATTAGTTGAAATTTTAAACTATTAAGTACCGTCTATTTTCAACTCACTGCAGTAATGACATTCTTTTGTTCTTCCTCATGCAAAAACATTTTTAAAATCTGTACATTTAGTCACTATCATTATACACTCTAGGCATTCCTAGATTACACCATCTCAATCTTTATCGTCTGTCTTTCTTTGTGATTTCATTTATGCCCGTAGCCCTCCTCCCTCAATCATTCTCATATGCAGCTTCATTCAGTGTTTTAACATAATTGTATTACAGTTAGGTAATATTGTGTTGTCCATTTCTGAGTTTTTATATTCAGTCTTGTTGCACAATCTGTATCCCTTCAGCTCCAATTACCCAATATCTTACCCTATTTCTATCTCCTGATGGTCTCTGTTACCAAGGAAATATTCCAAGTTTATTCACTAATGTCAGTTCATATCAGTGAGACCATACAGTGTTTGTCCTTTTGTTTCTGGCTAATCACACTCAGCATAATGTCCTTAAGGTCTATTCATGTTGTTACATACTTCATAACTCCATTCTGTCTTACAGCTGCATAATATTCCATCTTATGTAAATGTCACAGTTTGTTTAGCCAACTGTCTGCTGATGGACATTTTGGCTGTTTCCATCTCTTGGTAATTGTTAATAATGCTGCTATAAACATTGGTGTGTAAATGTCCATTTGTGTCCTTGGCCTCGTGTCCTTTGAGTAGAGACAACATATAGATGGGTCCTGTTTTTTAATCCATTCTGCCAGACTATGTCTTTTGATTGGAGAGTTTAATCCATTACCATTCAGTGTTATTACTGCATGGGTAGTACTTTCTTCTACCATTTTGCCTTCTGGATTTTATATGTCATATCTAATTTTCCTTCTTTTTACCTTTACTCATAGTCTTCCTTTCTACACTCTTCTCCACATCTCTCTCTTCTGTCTTCGTATCTGTCTCTAGTGTTTCCTTTAGTACTTCTTACAGAGCTGGTCTCTTGATCACAAATTCTCTCAGTGATTTTTTGTCTGAAAATGTTTTAATTTCTCCCTCATTTTTGAAGGACAGTTTTGCTGGATATAGAATTCTTGGTTTGCAGTTTTTCCCTTTTAATAATTTAAATATATTATCCCACTGTCTTCTCGCCTCCATGGTTTCTGCTGAGAGATCTGCACATAGTCTTATTGGGCTTCCATTGTATGTGATGGATTGCTTTTCTCTTGCTGCTTTCAAGATTCTTTCTTTCTCTTTGACTTCTGACATTCTGATTAGTAAATGTCTTGGAGTACGTCTATTTGGAGCTATTCTCTTTGGGGTATGCTGCACTTCTTGGATCTGTAATTTTAAGTCTTTCATAAGAGTTGGGAAATTTTCAGTGATAATTTCCTCCATTAGTTTTTCTCCTCCTTTTCCCTTCTCTTCTCCTTCTGGGACACCTACAACACGTATATTCGTGTACTTCATATTGTCTTTCAATTCCCTGAGTCTCTGCTCATATTTTTCCATTTTTTTTTCCTATAGTTTCTGTTTCTTGTCAGATTTCAGATGTTCCATCCTTCAGTTCAGAAATCCTATGTTCTGTCTCGAAATCTACCATTGTAGGTTTCCATTGTTTTTTTCATCTCTTCTACTGTGTCTTTCATTCCCATAAGTTCTGTGATTTGTTTTTTCAGGCTTTCAGTTTCTTCTTTTTGTTCTTTCCTTGCCTTCTTTATATCCTCCCTCAATTCATTGATTTGGTTTTTGATGAGGTTTTCCATGTCTGTTCGTACATTCTGAATTAATTGTTTCAGCTCCTGTACGTCATTTGAATTGTTGGTTTGTTCCTTTGACTGGGCCATGTCTTCAATTTTCCTAGTGTGATTTGTTATTTTTTTGCTGGTGTCTAGGCATTTAATTACCTTAATTAGTTTATTCTGGAGATTGCTTTCACTTCTTTTATCTAGGGTTTTCTTGCTGGATGAATTTGTTGTCTATCTCTTCTTTGACATTCCGTTCAGCTTTATCTGGACATTTAGCTTAAGTTTTGTTTAACAGAGGAGAATTTTTCAGTTCTTGTAGTCTTATAGTCTTGTTTCTTGCCCTGCTTGTGTGGTGCCTTCCCCCACACACACTTAGGAGGGTCTACTTAGATATTATAGACCCCAGCCAGATTTTCCCAGACCAAACTGGCCTCCTATCAGGAGGAAAGAGTCACCTGCATCGGTTTTCCCTGAGGGTGAGACCCAGCAGGTTGAAAGACTTTCCTGTGAAGTCTCTGGACTCTGTTTTTCTTATCCTGCCCAGTATGTGGCGCTTGTCTGACTGCAGGTCCCACCAGCATAAGATGAGGCGGTACCTTTAACTTTGGCAGACTCTCCCTGCTGGGGGCGTGGTGGAGACAGAGGAGAGGTTGTAGGCTGGTTTTAATGGCTTCAAGTTACCAAGCCCTGGTGTCTGAATTCCTTGATGGAGGGATTCCACCTGGGTGGGGCTTCACCCCTCCCCTGGGGGAGGCACAAGCTCCAGATAAGCCCCCAAAAGAGCTCACTTCTGCCTATGCCTGGGTCAGTTGCAGCCTGAAAAGTCCTGCCGCTGTATCCAGAGGCAGTCAAGCCTTTGTAGATACACAGCCACAAAAACCTCTGTTTCCTTCTCCCCCCCCCCCCCTTTTTTTCTGTCAGTCCTGCCCCCTTGGTGCCGGGACAAAAATGAGCAACCTCCACTTTGATCAGGTTCACCTAAGCTGGGGGTCTATTTTTAGTAGTCAGAATTTGTTAATTAGTTCCACAATTGACGTTTGATTGTGCCCAGTCCCTGTTGCTGGTAAAGTCCTTTCCTTTCCCCTCTGGGAAGTGGCCTGTTGGGAAGGGGCGCTGGCCGCCGCAGCTTTGGGAACTCATGGTTCTGGGGGGTGCTCGCAGCCGGTCCAGCTGGTCCAGACTGGGGTACGCTGTGTGTCCGGTCACTATCGTGGCTCCAGGAGCTGTTCTGTACTGTTTCTGGTTATTTAGTAGTTGTTCTGGAGGACGAACTAAAATGCGCATGTTGTTAAGCTGCCATCTTGACCTGAAAGTCAATAAAGGAAACTTTTAAAAAGTCCATACTATTTATTCTTTTTTTGTGAACTATAACATATATATAGAAAAATATATGAAACTTATTTTTACTGTTTAAAAAATAACTATAAAGTAAATAATATAATGACTACTAAGGTCAAAAAGCAAAACTTGCCTCACATGTCCCTCCTTGAACAACTCTTTAGTCTCTTTGTCCTAAAGTAACAAAGGGACCATTAAATACTTGAACACTTTCAGTGAAGAGGCTTGTGTTAAATGAGTATTTTGTTTCCAAATGTTAAAAGAGTATTGAAAAGATGAAATTCATTTAAATTTTTTTCTAGGGAAGAGAGGTGAGATTTAGAAATATTTGCTAACTTTTTATAAAAAAGATATTCATGACTGCAAGGAAAACTAGCATTTCGAAAGTCTGTTATTTCACTTCAGGAAATAAACATTTAAAAAATTATTCAGTTAAACATTTGGCCATATTATCTACTGATCTTAGAAATTACTTCTTAGTCACTTGGCTGTTTAGATTTTTTTTCCTCAAAACTCAACTTTTTCAGAATACTTTCCTTGAATATCTGTTATTAAATGCTCTATGCATTATTATATCAGGATAAATACAGCAAATTAAATTTAGGATAAAGTCACTATTTCTCATTACCACAAATAGCTATGGTATCATTTCTACTACCTGGTATTCCTTACTTGAAATTTTAATCTTATATAAGCAAATTCACTAGACAGGTATCACTTCTCTCTCCAAGCTTTTGATGCTTATTGCACATTGTTGACACTGACTGAATGCAGTTCACTTAGACATATTCATATTTTGAAACAGCTTATGTCCACATCATCAAAAGCAATCACATTATTCTTGACAATCATGTGAAGTGGGCAACTTTTTAGAGTAGCAAATGTATAGTTTTCTGATGGGTTTCACTTGGAGAACAAAAATAGATGTTGAAAAATGGTCAATTAGAGAATAAGGGAATCCATGGGAATCTCTCTCTCTCTCACACACATTTAATGAAGGAATAGAAAGTCAAGGGATCTCTGGCAAAAGGACAAGGAGATTGAAAATATGACAAAGAGAATCCTCAGGCAGTGTAAAAACTGACTGTTTCATAAAAGGAGATCCAGAGAGATCCAGAGTCTTTAACTTGGGTTAAAGAAGCTCTGGACTGAGTGCTTCTTGGGTAATAGCAAACAGAAATCCTCTCTGGAGGAAGGTACCATCACTCTCTACCTAAAAATATTCCTCCAAGGAATTTTTCCCTTAAAAATGGCCACTGCACAAAGATAACAGCACCCATGAAGAAACTACTCATCTGAAGCAAAAGCAGCATAAACAGAAACATCTGAAACTCATAAAGACCTGAGATTCTAGAGTTATCAGGCTTGAACTAAAAGCAACTATGCTTTTTGTCATGATCAGGTTCATGTGCCTGCTTGGCCAGGTGGTGGTGCCCATTTGTCTAGTTGGGCAAGTACTGACCTGTCTGTTGCTATGAGGATATTTTATAGAATTAAATCATGATCATGTTGGCTGCATCCACAGCTGATTCCATTTGTAATCAGCCAAGGGGAATGGCTTCTGCAGTGAGTGATGCTTAATCCAATCACTGGAAGCCTTTTAAGGAGGATTCAGAAGAGACAGGCTCTCTTCCTGCTTTGCCAGTGAACCTCTCCTGTGGAGTTCATCTAGACCCTCCATCAGAGTTGTCAGCTTCACAGCCTGCCCTATGGATTTTGGACTCTATGGTCCCATGGTTATGTAAGGCACTTTTGTAAATTTTATATCTACAGATATTTCCTGCTGATTCCATTTCTCTAGCGAACCTAGCTAATACACTTTTCTATTATCAAAGAAATAAAAGGGAAGCTCAGGGAATTGGGAACTATATTTTTGAAAGTGATGTGACAGTTTTGCAAAAGAATCAGACAACTGTAAAATACAGCAACTGAAATTAAGAGCACAGTGGATGGGTTTAGCGGCAAATTAGACATAGCTGAAGAGGGAAATAGTGAACTGGAAATTAGGTCAGAAGAAATTATCCAGAATGCTATATGGATAGAGAAAAAAAGATAAAAATTACAGAAGAGAGGATAAGAAACATAGAGGATAGAGTGAAGCAATCTAACATTTACTTCATTGGCGTCCCAAAAGGAGTGGAGAGTGAGAATGGAATGGAGTGCTGATAAAAGATACCAATCCTTGAATTAAAGAAGCCCGGTGAATTCCAAACAGAAGTTAAGTGAGCTTATATTCTACTTTTCTTTCCTACAACTTGTGAGTGACTCATGGATAACATTAACGGCACGACTTGGGCCTTGGCAGTTTTTAAGCTGAATGGCTAGCCAAAAGTGGCAATAATGCTTTTTTGGCAGTATCCACATTAGAAAGAACAAAAACCAGGAAGTTTAGCCAAAGGGTAATTTTCTTAACATGTAAAATAAGAAATAACTTATAGGGCAGGCCACAGTGGCTCAGCAGGCAGAGTGCTTGCCTGCCATGCCAGAGGACCTGGGTTTGATTCCCGGTGCTTGCCCATGTAAAAAAAAAAAAAAAAAAAGAAATAACTTATAAAAAAGAAAGAAGGAATTAAAAAAAAAAGAAAGAAAGAAGGAGAAAAGGCATCCAGGAATTCTTTGTAGTATTCTTATAACTTTTCTGTAAGTCTAAAACTATTTCAAATTAAAATTTAAAAAAAGAAAGAGACAGACACACACACTTAGGAGGAAATGGGACACTAAATATTTGTTGAGTATGTGTGCACTTTTTTTTTAATAAGCACCTTCCAGAAAAATTTGTTGAAGTCTTACATGTGTCTTTTTTCCTGTGTTTAGGATAGTTGCTGCTTTTGTTGACTGATTTTACACAAAAAATTGGTTCATCTGATTTCAAAGGGTGCGGTAATTTAATCGGTGTAAAGAATAACTTCTAATTAGAATGTTTCACCTTAAGAGCACACAACTAAGAAGGTAGCAGCATCTTCATTAGAATGATTTTTGTTTTGTTATTTTTCAGAAATTAGAGTTTGTTTTTCTAAACTGATTAAGTACTGTAAGGCATTCTTCTACCACCCTCCTTTTCATACTGTTCTCTATTTAATTCATTGAAATCTGTTTCTCACCTGATCATTGTACCAAAATAACACTGTTAAAAAGTCAGTGATAGTCCTTATTTGTTCAATGCCTTGGCCTACTTTTACTTTTTTTCCCTAGTAACTGCTTGAGACTATTAAACCCTTTTCTCCTTCAAATGCTCCCTTCTCTTGACTTCAGCAGCAGTTGGCTCTTCTGGGTTTTTTTCCTTCTTCTAGATCTACTTTTTAAATAAGGCCCTCAACATGGCTGTTCCTCAAGACTTTATCCTTACCTCTCTGTTTTTTCTTTTACTGCCTTCTTTTTCTCTCCAAATTCAAAGTCCAATACAGACCTTACCTCCTCCATGATGGTGAGGAGCATCCCAGTGCATGGAGCTCTCTGCCATTTCTGAAATCCTTCCCTCCTCTTCTCACTTGGATTGTGCAGAGACCCCTTATGTACCCTTCAGTGTTTTAGCCATGAGTTTTGCACCTTTCAAGCACTCAGGAAGCTTTTCTGGATTTACTGGTTAAAACTATTTTCTACAGAAATCAGAATTTAGAAGGGCAGAAGAAAAATATTTTCTGTTGTGCATCAGTGCTAGAATCATAGGTGTGTCGAAGGGAATATTTTTACCCAGTGCTTCAACTGGTAAGCTTAGTTTAATTATCTTTTATTTCATCCAATACAACTTCCTGCTTTATGATTACTAATGACATTCATGTTTAATAGACCCTTAAGAGACACTAATTGTGTCATAATATTCAGTTAATAACAATCAGTGCTGTTGATTTTTGTTTGATTCTTCTCTTTTCTAGCAAATGTTTATTTCTTTTTAAAAATTAGTTTACCTAATTCAAGAAAAAGCCCCAAATTAAGTATACCTATAGCTCACTTACACTCACAATCCTCATTAATAAGTAAAGTTCATTTTTTTCAATTAGATCTGATTGCAACTTTATTACTCTACATCACGTATTACTCCACTCAGCTTATAAGGATAATAATGAACTTCAGTTTACATTTAGTTTCTTTTCATTTCAAAATATATCCAAAACTGTGTGCTTCTTTGTGGTATGCACTAATTAACTTGAAGCATGAATGATGATTTCATTCATACTTTATTACAGAATGCCTTAATATAAATTATTGAACAAAAAAGAATACTAAACTTGTAAGTAAATTGTGCTATTTTACAGTTAGCATGAATATTGGAAAAATATAGCATTTAGGAAGGAGACTGGGACAAGATATCTTGCCTGAATATGGCAGCTTGTACTTTGCTATGTTAGTGGTAGCATATGACTCGTCTCCATTCTTAATTATTAACAAACAGAACTCATAAAAAAATGGAAGATTGAAGAAAATTATTAGTGTCTTTTTATATTTTGCCAGTAATAGAAACATCAATACTATATGTTAAAGGATCTGAAAAACTTCTGACAGCTGGACGGGCAGTTTCTTAAGGCATCAGATATATAATTTGAAACGCTTCTGATTGGTTTTGTAAGTCCTTATCTGTGCTCTTTGAGGAAATAAAAGAAAGATTCAGATGCAAGCAATATTTCACCAAAACTTTTCTTCTGAATTTGTTCTACGTGTTGCTTTGCCTGGCAAGTGAAATTTTTTTTTTCTGGGTGCAAGGGCCAGGAATCAAACCCAGATCCCCTGCATGACAGGTGAGCATTTTACACTGAACTACCTACCCATGCACCTAAGTGAATTCTTAAAACACTTATGAGGACAACCAAAGATTTGGCTGTCAGAAGGGTAAAACCATTATTTAAATGAAACTGAAAACAAGCAGCTGGCTGATTTCTGATAGAAGCCAACATCTGTTTTGAAAAGATGCACCTTCCTTGGTCTGTCACCTGCTTTTTTTCCTCCTTTCCATTCTCCTTCCTTTCCCCCTTCTAGTTCTCTTTTAAATTTATATTCATTGGTTATTCACCTTTGCAGTGGTACTGGAATACTTTCATCTGTTGTCTTGGCACGTAATGGGCGGTTTGGAAGGGTCCAGCCTACACAATGGCAAGAAGTAGGTCATGTTTTGGCAAAGACAGTGAGAGTAGAAAAAGTTAAGAGATTAAAGTTTTTTGAAAATAATTTCTGGTTTTTAGGAAGAAAACCAAATACTTGGTAATATGTATTTAATACCTACTAAATACAAAATAGTTAGCTGTTTGGTGTGTGTGTTGGGGGGCAGATAAATTTTTTTTTTTGGTACCTCTTTATCTCATTCCTGTGACCTCTTTAAGCAGGGTACCTGTTTTAATTGTGGGAAATATTTTTTCCTTTATGAGCTAATAGAATGTGTTTCTCAGGGTCCATTCATATCATTTGGAATATGTTCACAAGTGAAATGAGTTGAATTATGGTTTAGTTTGGTTCCATCACATGTATTTAGCTACATTGTAAACAGACTAGTAACAATGTAAATCTACACCCAGAGATGGTAACAGCACACTATGCCTTTTGAGCCAGCCTGTTTAGAGACCAGACCAAGTGAAACCATGTTGGATTGGGTGGTTTGAAGTCAACAATGTCTAAGTGTTATTCCAAATGTTAGAGGACACTGGCATAAAGAGAAAAGAAACAAGAAAAAAGTCACTATGCCAGGAAGCTGTATGACTTCTTTTTCTTTCAGCACCTTTTTTAATTGTAAAAAATACTGTATATACAAAAAAGCAATAAATTTCAAAGCACAACACAACAATTAGTTATAGAACAGATTTCAGAGTTTGGTATGGGTTACAGTTCCACAATTTTATGTTTTTCTTTCTAGTTGCTCCAAGATGCTGGTGACTAAAAGAAATAATGATTCAGCAATTATATTTCTTTAATAAATCCTATCTTCTCTGTTATAACTCCACCTTCTCCTTTGATCTTTCTCCCAATCTTTAGGGATATTTGGGCTATGCCTATTCTAAGTTTTTCATGTTGGAAAGGGCTGTTGATAATATGGGATGGGGGAGTGGAACTAGTTGATGTCCTTGGAGAGACTGGCCCCTCTGGGTTTCAGGATTTATCTGGCCTAGGAACCCATCTGGAGGTTATAGGTTTCTGGAAAGTAATCATAGTGCTTGAAACCTTTGTAGAATCTCAGATAAAGTCCTAGGTGTTCTTTAGGGTTGGCAGGAATAAGTTTTGCTTGGGGTTTGGTAAACCATGATAAATAGCAATATCTAGCTGAAGTTTGCGGATGAGTAGCCTCCATAGTAGCCTCTTAACTCTATTTGAAGTCTCTCATCCATTGATACTTTGTTAAAATTCTTTTCCTCCTTTTAGTCAGGAAGGCATTGTTGATCCCATGGTGCCAGGGCCAGGCTCATCCTTGGGAGTCATATCCCATGTTGCCAGGGAGACTTTCATCCATGGGTGTCATGTCCCACATAGGAAGAGGATAATGATTTTCCTTGCAGGGTTGGACTTAGAAAGAGGCCACATCTGAGCAACTAAAGAGGTACTCTGCTCGGGAAGTAACTCTTAGGCATAACTATAGAGGCTTAGCTTCTCCACTGCATAAATAACTTCACATGAGCAAGCTTCAAGATCAAGGGCTTGACCTATTGAATTGTGAGACCCTAATCTTTGAGACAGTATCTGAGTTTTCCCAAAAGTAAAGTTTAACAGTTCCGTATTTTTTCCTCCCATCCCTCAAGGGACTTTGCCAGTACTTTTATTTTTTAAATATTTTTATTGAGATATCTTCATGTACAAACAGTCCATCTAAATTTGCCAATACTTTTTAATTTTAACTTTTTTATTGTATAATATAACATATATACAAAGCAAAGAAAGATAAAAGCAATAGTTTTCAAAGCACTCTTCAACAAGTAGTTACAGGACTTGTTTGTCATGGGCTACCATACCAACATCTCAGATTTTTCTTTCTGGCTGCCAGAACATAGGAGACTACAAGGAATAAATATTTTTTTATCATCACAATTGACTTTTTTGTGAAAAATAGCATATATACAGAAAAGCAGTAAATCTTGAAGCACAGCGCAATGACTTCAGAGTCTGGCATGGGCCACAATTCCCAAATCCTAGGCCTTTACCTCTAGCTGCTCCAAGGCACCAGCGGCCAAAAGTAACATCAGTTCAACAAGTCAGCAATCGTATTCGTTTGCCAAACCCTACCCTCTCTGTATAACTCCATCACCTTTGATCTTTCTGTCCCACTCTTTAGGGCTTTTTGGGCTTTGGCCATTCTAATTTTTTCATGTTGGAAGGCTCTGTCATTAATATGGGGTAGGGAGCTGGAAGTAGCTGATGTTCTGGGGAGGCTGGGCCCTCTAGGTTTCAGGTATCTAGTCCAGGGACCAATCTGGAGGCCATAAGTTTCTGGAAAGTTATTCTAGTGCATGGAACCCTTGTAGAATCTTCTGTATTGCCCTAGGTGTTCTTTAGGATTGGCCAGAATGGCCCTGATTGAGGCAAGTCATGACAGGGAGCAATGTCCAAATGAATAAATTTGCCAATACTTTTTAATTATCTGTTCAACATACTCTGGACTATACAGAATTACAAGCCCTCATTCCCTGTCTGGACTCCATGTGTTTGGGTTGTTTAAATGGTCTGTTCAGATGAGTTAGATTATGTGCTACAGAAGATATAGATTTTGGACAAAATAAACCTCTCTTCCTTTGGCCTCATAGGCTAAGTGAAGTTCTAAAATACAAAGTCTTCCTTATCCCTATATTCTAATTTACCTTAGCCCCTACCTGATTGACTTTGTTCTTATGTCTAATTGAAACCTGATCTTTCAATTTCTTTAACAGTTATTGTATGTGACAGTGCTGACTTTCAGAGCTGCAGAACTCCTACCCTGAGTTCTAGGTGTCAAAATTCCAGGGAAATACCAGGTTATACATATATAGCACAGCCCCTCAAAATCAAGAAATAACAGTTACAGCTCCAGCCTAAATGTGACTGCTATAAGAGCTTACAGTCTAGGTCCCAATTTTCGTATAAGTATTTTCTAAATGAGACCATACAATATTTGCTCTTTTGTTTCTGACTTATTTTGCATCATATAATGTCCTACTGATTCATTCACAGTGTTGCTTGCCTCGCAACTTCGTTTCTTTCTGTAGCAGCACAATATTTGATCATATGTATACACCACAGTATGCTATTCTACTACTTCTCAGTCATTGTATTCTTTGGCCATCTCCAACCATTGGGCATCATTTTATGTCCAAAATCAACAGTTTATGTCTCACATTATCCTCACTTAGTGGTATAATCCTCAACACTCTCGGTTTTAGACAATTTTCATTGCTCCCAAGAGAAAAATAACTGATAAACACACCTTCACAGAATAGAAAATCCAAACCTCCCCTTAACTCTTGTCCTCCCCAATTATTTACCTCTGGTATTGTTGTGGTACTGTTGATTTCTTCCTGTTAAACATACCCTATAGCATGCAGTAGTAGTTTTCCCGCTGTGTCCTGATACTATAAACTCTGTACATGATTCATACCTTTGAAGTAGTTCATGCAAGAACTTATTTGTATTTGTAGTATTAATCGGTGCTATATATAGCTCCATACAACCACTTTCAATCATGTTCATCTTCAATGTGGCAATATTACTTATAGACCCAGTAATGAACTTCCTTCATTTCCCCTACATTTAAGTTCAGCCTCATTAGCTAACTGTTCACCCCTCTCTAGCCTCCATGTATCTCCAGGTCCCCTGTATTCTGTATTATAAACTTCTAAGTTCACCTTTACCGAGGTCTTAACGCAGAATCATACAGTATCTATCCTTTTGTGTCTAGCTTATATGACTCAGCTTTATGTCCTCAAGGTTCATCCTTGTTGTCATATGCTTCAGGATGTCATTTCATCTTATTGCTGCATGGTGTTCCATTTTATATATATATATATACTATATTTTGTTTATCCACTTGCCTGTTGATAGGCACTTGGATGTTTCCATCTTTTGGCGTCTGTGAATAATGCTGCCATGAGCATTGGTGTACAGATGTCTGTTTCTTTCACTGCGTTCAGCTCTTCTGGGTATATACTGAGTAGTGGTATTGCTGGGTCATAGGGCAACTTGATATTTATTTTTTTGATATTTAGTTTTCTAAGAGAAGTCAAACTATGTGACTTCGTAAGAAGTGATGCCTCTTCCCCATATCCCAGTGATGAAAGGATTTTAGAATTAATGCTCAAGTGTGAAATTCATTATAAATGAGAAGTGAGAAAATGGAGTATAAATCAACCAGAACTCCAACACAAAGTTTACTTTTTTAGTTCTAGGTTGAAACATTGTTACCAATCCTTTAAATTGTAGTGGTTTGCTTTCTAGTATAACTTATGTGGACAGTTTAATTGAATACCATAAGTACATGGAACCTTGAGTAGGGCATGAGATTTTGTAGGTTTATCCAGATTAATGCCCCAATAAATCCCAGAGTGATTTGAACAGTGAGGAAAAAAGTATTTGCAAAATCCCCTTGGGGGAATGGCGAGAAAGGGGGAAAATTCAACTTCCCCATGTGGAGAATTCCTGATACCCTCACAGGCAGTGGGGACAACCAAAACAATAGGTAAAGCCCTCAATCTTAGGGTTTGTTCCTATGAAACTTACCCTGCAAAGGATAGGCTAAGCCTACTTAAATTTAGGCCCAAGAGTCACTCCCAGAGAACCTCTTTTGTTGCTCATATGTAGCCTATCTCTCAGCCAACACGGCAAGCAAACTCACTGCCCTCCCCCTCTCTAAGTGGGACCTGACTCCCAGGGGTGTAAACCTCCCTGGCAGCATGGGACAGAAATCCTAGAACAAGCTGGAACTCAGCATCAAGGGATTGTGAAAAGCTTTTCGACCAAAAGGGGGAAGAGAGAAATGAGACAAAATAAAGTGTCAGTGGCTGAGAGATTTCAAACAAAGTCGAGATGTTACCTTGGAAGTTATTCTTACACATTATATAGATATCATCTTTTTAGTTAAGGTATATTGGAGAGGCTGAAGGAAAGTGCCTGAAAATGTAGAGCTGTGTTCCAGTAGGCATGTTTCTTGAAGATGATTGTATAATGATATAACTTTCACAATGTGACTGTGATTGTGAAAACCTTGTGTCTGATGCTTCTTTTATCTACGGTATGGACAGATGAATAAAACATATGGATTAAAAATAAATAAATAATAGGGGGAACAAATGTTAAAATAAATTTAGTAAATTGAAATGCTAGTGATCAATGAAAGGGAGTGGCAAAGGGTATAGAAAAAAATAGGGGAAACAGGCTAAAATGTATTGGGTAGATGGAAATACTAGCAGTCAGAGGGAAGGGTAAAGGGTATGATATGTATGAGTTTTTTTCTTTTTTCCTTTTATTTCTTTTTCTGAATTGATGCAAATGTTCTAAGAAATGATCATGGTGATGAATATACAACTATGTGATGATATTGTGAGTTATTGATTATATACCAAGAATGGAATGATCATATGGTATGAATGTTTGTGTTTGTATGTTGTTGTGTTTTAAAAAAATAAAAAATTTAAAAAAATTGTAGTGGTTTGCAACTAATATGGTGTGCATGGAGATAATAATCCTCTCTTTCAAGACCTTTTGCTTATTTGGCATTTAGTCCACACCTATACTGAATTTGAGAAAAATGTATTATAATGCTACAGTGATACTACTAATGACATACTTCCAATACTTATGACAGAGGACAAAGTATATTTCCTGTCTTGTCTAATGAGGTTACTTATTTGAAAATTCAAGATACCAAGTAGCACCCTTTTTGCCATCTTCCTAAGGAGACATTTCAAACCCAGCTATTATTTGGACTAGCCGTTATATTTATATGTATGTACATTTTTCTTCCATTGCCTGATATTATCTAGGGGCATCTGATTTGCCCTTTAACTGGTAGATGTCATTCTTATTTTGGAAAAGTTGGGGTGGTGGTTGTTTTGTAGCAGGCAGGCCTTTCTGTCTTTCTGGTTTAGCTGTGCTCTCTGTGAAAAATCCCCAAACCCCCTCTCCTTGAAATGTGCCTAAATGAGATAAGGCACATTTCCTGGTATAGAAAGCCCCTCCCCCAGCCTTCAGGAACTGGTAAAGATGCACGTAGGCAAAAGAAGACATTCCTGGGGTGGGGGCCCCTCAACTGTTCAGCTCTGGGCCATTCTCAACTTAAATCAGCTAATTGGGTACTTTGTCTTTAACATGTCAAAAAGTCTATAAAAGCTAAGGTTGCCTTTTGTTCGGGGCTCAGACTTTTGAGGTGACTCAGCTGGGCCCTTGTGCAAGCTAATAAAACCTGCTTCCTGAAACTACGGATCCTTAGTCTCAGCCTGTTCTAACTTCGCGAAACGTTCCTGGAGGCCTGTAGCCTCGTTCCTGGTTTTCGTGCTACAGTTTGAGCTGGATGGCCTTGTTTTGTCCTCTCTCCCACCTTGATTTTGTTTCTGAATTCGGTACCTTGGCAGTCCTTTAGGCCCAGCCTCTTCAAAGCCACTTAGCTTCAGACTGAGAAGACATCTCTACAGCTGTCTTCATTTCTGTTGACTTTCATTTTTCTTATATATAAGGTAAAAAGCAAACATTTATATTTTGTTGCATTTCTTTAAGGGACCATTATGTACAATCTCACGGGAACGATGACCAAACTGAAAAGAAAAGAGTAGTAACAAATTTTAATTAGCATTAAGAGGCATTCTTCTTAGGGAAATCCTGCATCAGCAGAAACATTACTTGGATTAGTTCCGAAAGGGCACCTGCCTTTAGGGTTGTTATTTACACACTACGAGGTGGAAGAGTTTCTGTTAGTCACTATCTACCAGGGATAGTTTTGTCCTGGTAAAGGAGTAATACCCATACCCAAAGACAAGGTTTTCTCTGAAGGAATTCTGCAGCAAACTGAACTCCCGGTGGCCCATCTCTGATGCTAATTCTCCACGCTGCTGCAGAAACAGGCTGAGAGTGCTGGTGTGGCCAGGATTATGTGTAAATTCTTCAGCAATATCAGCAAAGCGTCTTCTCTCCTCCCTCCTCCACCCCCACCCCATATTTTTTCTTGCTACTTTTAACATTTAAAATGCTGCAGGGAGGTGGGGTCCCTTGGCATTTAGAGTAACGAGGTGCTCAGCAGAACCTCTCTGGTCCTGTTTGTATATAGCAGTTTTAATTCACTCTCCTATGGGTCATTTGGTCTTACCAGCAGAGTCTTAAACTAGATAATCCTTACATCAGCAGTGAAGCTTAGGCATCCAAGAGTGCAATCCTGAGTGATTGATTATCTGAGGGAAGTTTGGAAGCCTTCATTCCCTGGCTTTCTTTGTCTGACATCTGCCTGGTTCCACTTTAGGCCAGGCTGTTAACATACCTCATGCTTACTGCATCCAAGCCAGGTGATTTGTGAGAGCAAAATGAGTGAGGGAGGTTCACTCACCCTTCTGGGAAAGGAACCTGATAGCGTTCATATGCTAGTTCAGCTGGTGGAGACAGGACGTGGGCAATACGCAGGATTACTAGAGAGGCTGTGAAGGCAGGATGGACATGCTTATAGGTTGAACAAATCATAGCTGTTCCATTGATTGATAGCCATTTTGCTGCTTTCTTTATAGAGGCAAAGATGATAAGAATTATTCCTTTCATAAACTGACCTTGACCTTGCTCCTCAGATCTTAGGAGTCCCAGGCCTCCTGGCAGTACATTCTGGCCTCGTTTTATTGGCTATTATTAGCTATTATTACTGGCTTTCATACTACCAATCCCTGCAGTTTGAGGTTGAGAATCAAAAGTGGCATCTTCGGCAGAATTAGCGCTGTATTTGTAGATGATTCAAGGATAGTCACTACCTGCCGACTGTATTTTCTTTTATTCTAAAATACATGTTCGCTTTGCAGTCTTGCGAATCATTATAGTTCTACCACACCAGATAGTAACTGCAGAGACCGTAAGCTGTTCGAGTTCCCAATAAACCTCCTTTTTTTCTTTAAGGAAACTCGGCTTTTTTGATTCCTATGCCTATATACTGGAAGTTATATCAGTGAGTGAAAATAGTAATCAGAGCTCAAATTTCTGTCTTATAACTTATCTTACTGTAACTGCAGAACTTTCCTGGGAAGTATTGTCTCTATTTGAAAACAGAGCAAGAGTAGTAGACATTGATTGCACAGCATCAAAGTCCAGTTTGCCCCAAGGATCTTTTGACCCCTCTCTTGAGTAGAAAAGACTTTTCTATTTTTGGTTTCCAGGTAAAGTTGTGTGTGTGTGTGTGTGTGTGTGTGTGTGTGTGTGTGTGTGTGTGTGTGTGTGTGTGTGTGTGTGTGTGTGTGTGTGTGTGTGTGTGTGTGAGTGAGAGAGAGAGAGAGAGAGAGAGAGAGAGAGAGAGAACATGGCTTACCTTAGGGTGACCAGAATCAATTCGGTTCTTTTGTGATGATATTTGGAAAGAATCCACGTGGGTGTAGCCAATATGAACACTTTTAAAGTGGATGGAAGATTTCTTTGACCCCTGAATGTGTTGAATCTGTTTTCCTTACTGCCTCTTTGTTCCTCCCACATCTGTTCTCACATGTAGCCTAAAGAAAAATTCAAGGTAACGAAAGGCTTGAGAATTTGAATTGAGTGGTACCTCGGTAGAACCTCAGAATCATTTTTTAGGCTTTTGGAATTTCAGCAAAACTTTGAAACACAAATTATTTGTGACCCTAATTCTAAACGAGATTAGCAACATGATATATGAACGGCCTTGATGTTTTTCAAACTGTGTTGTATTTTTAGTTTGGTGCCCATACCTCTCTGTCTACTACTCACAGTTTTAGTAATGCTGTTGTCAGGGGCCTTTTTCATGAGGGGTGCCTCTAAAATGTACCTTTATTTGTTTTGTTGTTTTCAATTAGAATCTTCCAAGAGCTGTGAGTATACCATTTCACATAATTTATTTCTCATTCTTGGCCACAAAACCAGGTGAAAACTTTCTTCAACTTCTGATCGTATGTGCATAGCTTAAGGGTGGAACTTCTTCCCTCTTGGCATTCCTCGGTAAAGATTTTTAATCTGAATTGGGAGGCCCATACACACTGCCTTGTAGACAGAGCATATACATGGCCCGTGTTCTGGGCTTGGTCCCAAGAACTCTTAAAATTATATTACAAGTGGGACATCCTAGCCTTTCTCTCTTTCTTGTCTTTTAAATGAGAATAATAACACCCCGCTCTTATTTATATCACAGCAGTTTGAAGGGTTAATAAACTGGGCTTGCTAAAACGCTTTTAAATCCTTGGATGAAAGGTGTTATTTAATCACAGTAAGGTTTCTTACTAGGAGTGCCTTCCCAGAGAGCTCAAAGTATCTTCCACTCATCCTCATAACGTCCCTGGTAGAGAGGTAGGTAATTAAGCATTATTATTAAGTGCAAGATAGTGTTATTATTGTAACACTATAATATCTGTAAACATGGAGTAATTGTTAGAAATGGAAGTTGGTAAAACATTACAGAAGAAAAGCAAAGGGGAAAAACTCAAAGTAACATGCACGTGCTACTCCTGTTCACTCTACAGTGGGTTTCAGAATCCAGCTGCATACAGGAGAACAACAGAAGGCTTTTCCTTGGGAAAAATTGTACCCAGCATATCCTTTGAAATACTTGCGTTATTTAAATGACCAGTGCTTATTTTCACTTTACCAGTTTATGTTCTAAGGATTAGTTTGAGCTCATGTGTACCTAGAATGATATAAATCGCATAGGACTTACGTATTTTGAGTCTTCAATTTGGACTTCAAAACTGAATTTCCTCTTATTGAAGTCATCATATTGAACAGCAAACACTTTACCGAACTACCCAGTGCAAGTAGATTTCCTTAAAGAAAAATCTTTGAAGAGAGCAACCACTACTTTGCCTAAGATTGAAGAGAGAGAACAAGGCTCACTTTGGAAACCACATGGGCAGGGCCCCCAACAGGTTTGTCTTTCTGCTGTTGAGAATTGGCCATTCAGTTTTGTGGCTTGAGGTCACAGATATAAGAAGATTCTTCTCCACTGGCCTCCCTACCTCTGTCTGAGATTTTCAGTCTTATCTTATCTTTGCAGCCTAGTCATATTTGGAGTTATTTCTGGCCTTTGATGGTTATGCCACAGGGCCTGGGAGAAAGGAGTAGAAGGTCTGAAATGAATGCAAGGAAAAATGACCCCAGTTAGCCCTTAAATCTTGCTATTTGTTTTCTTTCAGTGTGTACCACTACATGACCAGAAATCAATAATTCCCTCTGTGTTCTCCCTAGGAAACAAACATGTACCAACTAAAAATGGCAGGCCTATCAAGCCGTGTGAGCGGGAGACAGCAGGATGGTAGGATTTTATCCTGAGATTCTCTGACAGGGAAGTTTTGATTTTGACCAAAACCCTTTTTCCTGATGGGCCGCATTTCTTTTTTTACTTGGTGATAGGAAAAGTTTGTTTTAGTTCTCTGAAGATACTATGAATATTCAATAAAGGATAGCAGCTGTGTACGTAACAATTTTCAAATGTCATACTTAATTAGGTTTTAAAGTTTCTACTTAAATCATCCAAGTCAATACTTACTTACTAGTGATATCACAAATATTGGCAGTCTTAAGTTCTTTTTTAATTTCTTTATCAAATATTTGTAAAGTTTTGTGTAGCTATTCATTGTTATGTTCCTTTACAGCAGGTTTTTAAAAAATTCTGGCTTCCATAACAACAGTGTGTGTGTGTGTGTGTGACTGTAGAAGAAAAATACTCCCAGAAAGAATATGGTTTAGGTTTCAAAATCCCCAAGGGGATTGTTATTTAAAAACAAAACAAAACAAAAAAACAGTGAGGAAAAGAAGCTCAACATGATTCAAATACCTCGATACGACTCTTTTTCATTTAAATTTTTCCTGCTAGATCTATTATTTTCTAAACAATAGAGTACTTTGCTCTTCATGAACTATTGGGCTAGAAAGAGCAACCAAGTTTCCTTTTTTAAACTTCTAGTTTAAGCTTTTTCCTCTATTCTCATTCAGGTACCTAATTAAATGGAGCCATTTAGTGATTTGTGTTTAGTTTCATCCAGAATTCAATTAAAATCCTTCCAGCTGAGCCAGAATCATCTGATTCTTAAACCTTGTCCAGGATAAAAGGTGGCAGTGAAAACAGGAATAATAAGCAAACGGATAAGTTCCTTTCAGTCTTTGGGAGTTGTCTGTGGCAGGCTTCTTCGCTGTGGCTTACACAGGACCACACTTCAGGGTCCCACTAACACTAAGGGGCCGTAGAGTGTAGGGGTTAAAGGGCTCACACTCAGAGTTAGGCTGCCTGGCTTTGAATCTCAGTTTTCTACCCCTGTACATGCCATTGGGCAAGTTAGTTAAGCCTGCCAAATTTCAGTTCTTTAACTATAAATGGGAATTAATAATAGTATCTGCTTCTTGGGATTGTGAGGATACAATCAAATAGTGGCACCCTCAGCATAGTGCCTGACACATGTGCTTTCTTGCTCAATAACTGTTAGGTATTACTATCTCTAGTGGTGGTGTGGTTACTGGTCACCTTGATCATTAATGTATAATAACATTGGCATTAAGTAACTGAAAAATCTTGTGTTGTGATAAAGTTGAGTTCATGAAAATTTAAATGTATATGGTAAAAAGCACCATAAACAATGTCAAAAGACAAATGATGAACCAGGAAAAATTATATTTGCAGTTTACAGCACAATTTCCTTAATACATTTAAAGAACTGCAATACAGTAGGAAAATGGGCAGGTTGATATACATTCACTTACTGTGCTGTGGATTTCATATCTTTATTACATAACCTCAGAAACTATCAGGAAAACCTGAGGTTGGAGAAGGACTTGGAAGACATATAAGTAAAGAACAGTCACAGGTGTGTAAACAGAACTGAATTTTTTTTTTGTTTTCTCTGATAAAATAGCTGTATCTCAGAAATATTCTGTTATTATCAGTGGTACCTTCATATACCCCCATTTCTCTGTCATTCATGACTTTTCCCCTCTCCTTTTACTATCTCCTTCCCCTCAATCAGAAAGTTACCAAGGGATTCTCTCTGTGTTTCATTCATAAGATTTCATATCTGCTGTGGTCTTTTCGGGCCCACTACTACTGTTTTAGTCAAGAGACTCTTAATATCTCCCTCATAATTGATTGGCTACTGTGGTCTCCTCTCTTTTCTTTCTCTTATCCCCTTCTCCAGTCATCGCAGTTTACCACGTCCAGATTAATCTCCCTAAAATAGGGTTTCCATCAGGCTACCCAAGTCTACTCAAAAAACCTTCAGTGGTTCCCCACCATCAAGGATGAAGTCTAACTTCTGAGCTCGCCTTAATCTGAGTCGCCCTCCTTGTGTCTCTAGCCATAGTTTTTCTCACTCCTTCTTTCTACGAACCCTCCGTACATCTAACCTGGTTTTCTTGGCCTGGCCCACCATGCTAGTTTCTGCCCATTTGATGCCTCTCTCCTCGATGCCTCCCTCCTCCTCTTCTTTGCTAAGTCCTGTACTTGCCACAAGGCCCAGATCAGTTCGTTCTCCTCCAGATGGCTTTCCTAGGTGCCCTGGCTCTCCATGTGCACTGTTTCCTTACCTCTGCTGCTTTATTTATTAGCTGCACCTGCCATCTTATACTTAATCTTTGCTGCCTGTATTGTTTTTGTAAACTATTAATTGAAGGAAAACATACATACAGAGAAATACACAGATTACAAAGCATACCACTCGACATTTCACAAAGTGAACACACCCATGTCCAGTATCCCTCCCTTCTGGTACCCTTCTGTCTCCCTAACTACTGGGTAAGATGTTACGAAGCACATCGTATGACAAATGCATGACATCAGGTGCTCAGAGATATTCCAGATCAGGAGCTGAAGCTAAGAAAGGGATAATAAAGGGACAAATTGGAAATTTGAAGGAGTACATGGAATTTTCTTATGAACTATAAATTCTTTCTTGAGAATATAATTTTGATAAATCCTATTCAAGGAGTCCTAGGTGGTGACTGTCATTTAGACCTTTAAGTCCAGTTTATTTAAGAACATCCCATCGTTTTCTCTTTAGAGACTTAAGGTACACAGACATCCACAATATTAGTTTCTGTTGTCATTTACATTCAACAAATATTTATTGATCATATATAATCTACTAGATACTGTTAAGGGTACTGAGGTTTTGCTGTGAATAACATAAAAAATACTCCATAAATAATAGGGGGAACAAATGTTAAAATAAATTGGGTAGAGGGAAATACTAGTGGTCAGTGAGTATGGTATGGTTGAGTTTTTTTGTTTTTTCTTTTTCTTTTTTTTTCTGGAGTGATGTAAATGTACTGAGAAATGATCATGGTGATGAATACATACACAAAAAAATATTCCCTCTGTGGAGCTGATATTATAAGTTACTAGAAATAATTGATAGAGCTAAAGGAAAGGCTCAAGATTAAAGTATAAAAATGACTAAATGATGAGATAACTATGAAAAATCGTTGTTAAAGCGTCTGTAGTACAAACAGAAAGAACAAGAACATGGAGATATAGAGAAGGCTAAAATGAAGCTTGGCACTGCACTAGGGACTTCTGGGTAGAAATCCATTTGATTTTTACATCAAAAGGCATGAAAGAAGATAGCAACTTGTGAAGGTAAAGTAGCTACAAGATTAAGGAGAACAGAGACATATTAAAAACATGATAGGAATGTACAGTTTACAAGGCATTTTCACTTACTCATCTTCATTTGCTCTTAGCCCATTGTGATCTTTTACCTGTTATGGGGTAGGTATAGGGGCAGTACATCGTTTACCCAGAGTTACTCAGTTCCCACGTGCTGGCTATAAGTCTGAATCCTAGATTCCAGCACTCTTTCCTCAAGCTGCGCCTTAGTAGGGCATGAGAATTTATGTAATTACGTCATTTAAATCCCTTCCCAGCTGACTCCATTATTGCTGCATTTTTATAAACCTAAAACAAGAGAATCTCCCTGGCAAATCATGCCATCTGGAGTTTATTTGCATAAGATAAAGTGAAGTAATGTCCATTTCCTAGTTGTGGCATCTCCATTACTTAGAAATAGAAGCACAAAAAGAAGAAGGTGGAGGATTCATAGGCTGCCAATCCTTAAAAAGTAACTTGTTGAAAGTACTATGAGTTCCCTTTAGTTTAATGGCTTCTGTGCATAGGAGACTTCAGTCTGCAAAGCTATAAATCTGTCAGTCTCATTGACATGGCTTTCACTTCAAATTAATGTTCAGCAAAGGGATTAGCAGATAACTTTTGGGATTGAATTTCTTTAAGCAAAGGGGTGGATATGGTCTGAACAAGTTGCGAAAGCCAGTAAGAGACATTAATTGTGTAAATTAATGCAGGCAAGATCTGCTCACCTTTCTGGAAGGCAAGACGATGCGGTGCACAACCTCTAAATAGATCTTTGGGGTCAAGTTGATGTCATGTTGAAGAATCAATATTTACTGGGCTTTATAAAGTTAGCCTTTAATGAACCCCAGACATTTTGCTAGGCCATTAGCTGCAGGAAGAATAAAGGCAAGTGGCTGAAGTCCATGTCTGTGGGTTGTATAAAAATAAGCAAAGAGACAATTACTTGCTAATGTGGAAAGATCCCACCCTTAGGTTCTACTCAAATATTGTTGGATACATATATTGACAGGCTTTTCTGGGATCTTACTGGTGTTTTAAGAAAGAGCAACTCCTGCTTCGTAACAGAAGAGGATAAGCCCTTTATCTTTAACATTCCTTATCCAAAATGTCTGGCTTGATTTTCCTGGGACGAATTCTGATGTCATTTTGAGGTCTGCCTTAATAAATGTGGTACTTACAAGGGCAGGTCCTTCTTAGATTATGTATGATCCTTCCCTCTGATACACTTGAAAACATTTATAAAGTGAAGAATTGCAGTAACGGACATCTAATTTAGGATACTGGCTTGAATCCAAGTCTAATTAAAGGTTTGTAAGAAATATTATTATTTACACTTGTTTTATTGCCCAGGAGAAGTGTTCCTGTGGTTGTTAGGGATATATAAAGATTCTGTATCTCTCGGTGGGTTGTTACCATCATTTGTGGGTCAGGAGGCTTATGTTCCATTTACTTCCCCCCCCCCCCCCATTTACTTTTATATGTAGTCAGTGCTCTGAATAAATGTGGTTGACTTGGTAGAGACACATGTATCAATTTTTATCCTCGCTGTAAAAAACTAGCATCCCAAAAGTTATAGGAACAGCTTTGTCAGGCCTGTAAGTTAGGGTGTGACCCCAGGATGTTTGTTACAAGTTCTTACATCTTTCTCAAATACATTTGTCAGGAGAGACTTTAGAATTAATCAGGTGGAAGAGCTGGCTGTTCTTTTCTTACCCACCTCTGTCCCCATTCTCCAGGATCATTATTCAGAATAAATACTGAAAAGAAAAGTGTCAGAGATTTGTTGGGACTGTTGTAGTTTGGTGTTTTTACCAAAGAACCTGATGTTTAATATTTTCACCTATAATTTTCTTTAGATAATCATACTGGGTTTTTGTTCTTCCTTCTCAGCTGTTTGAGAACTTCTACTTTGGTTCCCTAAAGCTCAATTCAATTCGCATCTCTCAGAGGTTCACAGTGGACAGCTTTGGAAACTATGCCTCCTGTGGACAAGTTGACTTCTCCTGAGGTGAGTCTTGGAAGGTGCTAGAGGTTGAACTTTCTCCCGAGGTGCTGAGGAAGGTGTCTTTGTTTTCATTGCCAAGGAAGGGCGGTGACTTTCCCAGGTGTTTTCCCCGTGGGCTCACCCTGGTTTCTCCTACCAGCCAGTATGGTTGTGATCCTAAAGAGAATGACCACATCTTTAACAAGGTTCACCTTTCTTTCTGAAGCTTTTCTCTGGAAATCATACTTCTGAAATCCATTGGGGCTCAGACTCACCTAATTTCTTATTCTGAATTAGTGGCTGACACTGGGAGATTCCTATCCTCCTTTTTTCATAATCTCAGACTGTTAAACCACATCTCCATCAGGTAAGCACCTACTGATTTTGCCCCAGCCATTAAACTCTTTTGTATTAAATACCTTAAAAGAGAATTAAAGACACAGGATCTCATTAATCTTTCAACTTAAATAAAATATCTATAATTTCCAGAAACTTTGCATTTTTCCCTTCCCTTTCTACCCTAACTTTTAATCTACCCATAGAGTAGGTAAGAATTCTATCTTTAGCAAAATAATCATTAAAGTTTTTACCTTTTACTTTATTTGATTTGTTAAGAAAGTTTGATTTGACCTTTTTCTTCTACAAGGCCCCCTGTTCCCTCACCATATCCCAGCCCTCCTGTGGCCCTGACGGACTGCAGTGCTGTAGCTCTTTTCTGTTTACTTCTCAGGGCAGCAGCAGTAGAAACACTGCTATCAGCAGAACTGTGCAGTTCCCTGGAAGAATGGCAGTCACAGAAGGCTCTCCTTGGCTGCAGAACAACAGAGAGGAGTGCTCCCAGCTCCAGCTCTGCCCCACCCTGCGGAGTTCCAGCGTGGGCACCTCTCTTCTTTCTCTCCTCACGTTCTCTCTCCCTCTATGTCCTCTTCCCTTTTCTCCTTCCCTCATTGTTTATTCTTATCTTGAGTCTTACTTTCTATTAGGTAAATCTGAGTCTGAACCCTGTATTAAGGTTACTTCCTGATGAGAGCTGTGTATAACGTTAGGAGGTTTGTTTATCAGTGTGACTGTACAGATCATTTATGAATAAATGAATTTCCAGAGTAACTGTGTTTTTCTTTTGGTATTATCACATAGTTTGAGTTTGACCCCTTAGTCAGTATGTGTTGGAATACAGTGGTGCTGTCACTTAACTCACCAGCACAGCCATCACGGTCCTCAGGGGCATACACGGCAGTGCCTGCAAGGTTAGTTTTTCCCAAAAGGCCTTGGCTCTCTACTGGTAATAATTCCTTTTTTATATAAGTTAAGATTTTTATCTCACTGTTCTAGTTTGCTAGCTGCTGGAATGCAATATACCAGAAACAGAATGGCTTTTAAAACGGGGAATTTAATAAGTTTCTAATTTACAGTTCTAAGGCCAAGAAAATGTCCCAGTTAAAATAAATCTATAGACATGTCTAATCAAAGGCATCCAGGGAAAGACACCTTGGTTCAAGAAGGCCGACGAAGTTCAGGGTTTCTCTCTCAAGTGAGAAGGCACATGGCAAACACAGTCAGGGCTTCTCTCTCAGCTGGAAGGGCACATGGCGAACACGGCGTCATCTGCTAGCCTCCTCTCCTGGCTTCCTGTTTCATGAAGCTCCCCGGGAGGTGTTTTCCTTCTTCATCTCCAATGGACTCTGTGCTTCATGGTGCTGCAGCATTCTCTGCTCTCTCTGAATCTCTTTCATTCTCCAAAATGTTTCCTCTTTTATAGGACTCCAGAAACTTATCAAGACCCACCCAAATGGATGGGGACATGTCATCACCTAATCCAGTTTAACAAGCACTCTTGATTAAATCACATCTCCGGGGAGATGATCTGATTACAGTTTCAAACATACAGTATTGAATAGGGATTAATCTGCCTTTATGAAATAGGATTTAGATTAAAACATGGCTTTTCTAGGGGACATACATCCTTTCAAACCAGCACACTCACCTCTGCTTATTAATGGCATGTGGGGATGAGCACTCCCAGAGATAATGCTAGAGAGTGACTGGCCGCCCGTGGGATTCAGTGCCCTTACTCATCTTGGAGCTGCCTTTCTCCACGGGTTTTTCTGACATCTGCTATTGGGCAGCATTGGCCAGAAGGTAAAGCTACCCTTTTTGGTGTCAGAGCTTTAGGCTCCTGCTTTTAGAAAACTTTTTTTAAAGTTTTGTCTTTGGAAAATATAGCCTTGTATATCAAATACTAAATTCTTAAGAGGCCATAACTTGGAATTTTAAAGTTCATGTTTTGAATTTTCTTCCCAGAACTCAATAGACAAATTATTGAGACATTATAGCTCTAAGTAAAAAATAATTTCAACTGCTGCTGTAGAAGGAGGAGTAACAGGTAGTTTTTATGTAGAACTTTTATGAAAAAGCAACAATGATGGAAACAAGCAAGTGATTTTTTTTTTTTAAACATGGGCAGGCACCAGGAATCGAACCTGGGTCCTCTGGCATGGCAGGCAAGCATTCTTGCCTGCTGAGCCACCGTGGCCCACCCAAGCAAGTGATTTTTGATAGAATTAAAAGAATTTTTCAAGTTCAAGGTCCCCTCTCACCAACTTTTTTTTAATTTTTAAATTTTTTTAAGCATAACAACATACAAATATGAACATTCTTACCATATGATCATTCCATTCTTGTATATAATCGGTAACTCACAGTATAATCACATAGTTGTATATTCATCATCATGATCATTTCTTAGAACATTTGTATCAATTCAGAAAAAAAAATTCACACATACCATACCCCTTACCCCTCCCTTTAATTGATCACTAGCATTTCAATTTACTAAATTTATTATAACATTTGTTCCTCCTATTATTTATTTATTTATTTTTAATCCATATGTTTTACTCATCTGTCTACCAGAGATAAAAAGAGCATCAGACACAAGGTTTTCCCAATCACACAGTCACATTGCGAAAGCCAAATCATTACACAATCATCTTCAAGAAACATGGCTACTGGAACACAGTTCTACATTTTCAGGCACTTTCCTCCAGCCTCTCCAATATACCTTAACTAAAAAGTTGATATCTATATAATGTATAAGAATAACCTCCAGGCTAACCTCTTGACTCTGAAATCTCTCAGCACTTTATTTTGTCTCATTTCTCTCTTCCCTCTTGGTCTAGAAGGTTTTCTCAATCCCTTGATGCTGAGTCCCAGTTCATTCTAGGGTTTCTGTCCCACGTTGTTGCTAGAAAGGTCCATACCCCTGGGAGTCATGTCCCACATAGAGAGGGGGAGGGTGGTGAGTTTGTCGTGTCAGCTCCCTCTCACCAACTTTTAACAGCACGAAGATGGGAGGATTTGCTACTGTGTTTATAATTGAAACTCCTTTAATATTACCACTTTTTAATTCATTCTACACTGAGATAGAATTAAATGGCATTTAACATAGCTCCAGCCAGCTTTTTTTTTTTTAACTTATTGTATAATATAACATATATACAAAGTAAAGAATGAAAAAAGTAATAGTTTTCAAAGCACTCTTCAGCAAGTAGTTATAGGACAGATCCCAGAGTTTGTCTGGGCTACCATACCATCATCTCAGATTTGTCCTTCTAGCTGCTCCAGATTATAGGAGGCTAGAAGGAATAAATATTTTTTTTATCATCACAGACCTTTTTTCTTTTTTGTGTGAAAAATAACATATTTCAAAACAATACATTTCAAAGCACAGCACAAAATTAATTGTAGAACAGATTTCAGAGTTTGGTATGGGTTATAATTCTACAATTTTAGGTTTTTACTTCTAGCTGTTCTAAGGTACTGGAGACTAAAAGAATTATTCATTTAATGATTCAGCAATCGTATTCATAGTTTGTTAAACCTTACCTTCTCTGTATAGCTCCACCATCACCTTTGATCTTTCTATCCCACTCTAAGGGTATTTCAGCTATAGCCATTCTAACTTTTTCATGTTGGAAGGGTCCAGCTGGCTTGTGAGGCATTGACTTCACCCTCCACTTCCTCTCAGAATGGGAGGGAAAATCTCTCACCACTAGTAAACTTACACAAAATCTGTGTTGTTGTACAATGAGCTTTTTGGGGGAGGTGGTGGGGAGAGCATGGACAGGCACTGGGAATCGAACCTGGGTCTCCGGCATGGCAGGAGAGAACTCTACCCCTGCACCACCATTGCCCACCCCAATAAGCTTTTTATATTTTAATTTTTTTTTGCAGGAGGCAGTGTGTTAGCCCCATGTGAACTCTATACCCATGGTAGAGATATTTTAGATATTACTAATAGCATTTTTTTTAATGAGCTCCAGAATTTACTAAACTGGACATTGATTAGAATCCAGTGTCGTAATGACACAGAGCTTGGGTATTATTATACAGAGCTATATTATTTTTCCTTGAGCTAAAGGGAACCTGATGGTACCAGAGATATTCAGTTGAACCAATGGGATACCTCTTGGATTCCACCCCAAGGCTATTATATGTGACAAAAATGACTGCTGTTGTGGTTGCTTTTTAACAGCTTTAAAAAGAGTTTGTAAAATGTTCATTTAAATAAAGATAAAATAAGTTCACTTTGTTTGAGTACATCAATACAGACTTAATACCCTGTTGTTTTTTCAGTGTGTATAGCATATGCACTTCAATTTAAATAGTTTATTTAAAATATAAATGCAAACCGTGTAGTAGAGCTAATAGTACAATTATAAAACTATAAAAGTATTCCTTCATCATTTGTAGCAAATGTACCTCAACAATGCAAAGTGTTAATAATAGGGTGGTATATGAGAACTCTGTTATTTTATGCATGATTTTTTTGTAAATCTACAACTTTTCTAATAGAAATTTTTTTAATTAAAAAAATGTCATCACTCAGAGGTAACTGTTCTCTGTTCACCTATTTATGCATCATATCACTTAGTAATTTTTCAAATATAAGTTAATATCAGCTGAATGCTCACATTTGCCATAAACTTTTGTGTATTATTCATTTAATCTTTATAACAGCCCACTAAGGATGGTATTACTGTCCTCATTTTACAGGTTAGAAAACTGAAGCTTAATAAGGTTAAGAAATTTGCCCAACATCCTACAACTAGTGATGACCCACTCAGTGGTCTTCTTAACTACTATACCAGTGGGTCTGAGTTCTAGGTGTCCCTAAGAACCTTTCAGGAGGACCTGTGAGGTCAAAACTATTTCCATTATAATACTAAAGTGTTATTTGCCTTTCCCCATCATTCTCTCACAGATGTATAGTGGAGTTTTCCAGAAGCTATGTGACATGGTGATATTATCACTCTGATGGTGAATAAAATATGTGCTTGTGGATATTTGTGTTTTCTAAGTTGGTAGGATTAGGGTATAAAAATGTTGTGTTTTTAGAGATTAACTTAGTTTGTTCTCAGTATTTCTTCTGTGCTCTTACTAGCTATCTTCAGTTATACCTGCCATAATGAAAAAACTGATATGAGAATCCAGCAGTCTTCTTTTGAGCCAGCATTAAAGAGATTTGCAAAACTGTAAAGCAATGCCACTTGTCTCACTGAATTTTTCTTTTGAAAATACAGTTGTTTTTTATAAAAAACTATTATTCTGTTAATATATAATGGGTTCATTGTGGTTGTTAAGTAAACTAATACATATATTTAAAATAGTTTTATTTTCAGGTACTACACACACACACACACACAAACACATATATGCACATCCCACTGAAGAAAAGTTCTTTAGGGCCCTCAATAATTTTTTTAGTGTAAAGGGCATATAAGTCCAGAAAGTTGAGAACCACCACATTTACTATACTTTCTTACATTTAGGATCATATCACACAATATACTGTAACAGGATTTTCTCACCCAACAATATGTGGAGGATCACATTCATTGTCAGCGGATACAAATCTGTGTCATTGTTTTTAATGTCTGCACAATATTCTGTTGCCTGTGTTATAATTCAACTAATTGGTTCCTTATTACTGGACATTGCGTTGTTTTCCAGATTTAGTTATTATAAGCAATTCTGGAATGATGACCTTTTGCAATTGTGCTTTTTGCTTGTGGGATCATCTAGAAAAATGGAATTAAATAGTTTTAAAGATGTGGTTAAATTTAAGTTTCTTATTAGGAAAGTAAAGTTCCTCTCCTCTATTTTGTATTGCTCAGTATTGAATACAAACAGGAAAATGCATAAACATATACACCATTTAACAAATGCACCTACAAGTACCTCATATTTAAGGCCATTGGTTTGAACAGTCTGATCTGCCAGTAATTCTCTCAAAATTTAGGAAAAATTTTTATTCTTCCTTATAAGTCAAAATGATTGGACGTTGTATTAGTTAGGGTTCTCTAGAGAAACAGAATCAACAGGGAACACTTGCAAATATAAAATTTATGAAAGTGTCTCACGTGACCGTAGGAATGCAGAGTCCAAAATGCACAGGGCAGGCTGCGAAGCCGATGACTCCAAGGATGGCCTGGATGAACTCCACAGGAGAGGCTCACCAGCCAAAGCAGGAATGCAACCTGTCTCCTCTGAGTCCTCCTTAAAAGGCTTCCCATGATTGCATTTAGCATCACTAATTGCAGAAGACACTCCCCTTTGGTTGATTACAAATGGAATCAGCTGTGGATGTAGCTGACGTGCTCATGACCTAATCCTATGAAATGTCCTCATTGCAACAGACAGGCCAGTGCTTGCCCAATCAGACGAACAGGCACCACAACTTGGCCAAGTTGACACCTGTCCCTAACCATGACAGTCCACCCCTTGTCAACTTGGCACACATATATATATATATCACCTTAGACCACACTTAATTTCCAAATGAAAACAAATAAGCACACATTTTTCCTTTTACCTGACAATACTCAACTGTCCAGCATATAACTGGAAACACATTAAATCTCTCCAGAATAGGGTGCAAATCCTTGGGCAACATTCATTCTTAAACTTGATATCTTACAACTTAAATAGTATAACACAAACAAAACAGCATTACAGTCCTCGTTTCTGTAACTGATCACGTGGTCGAAGTTCATATTTATCACTACCTTCTTCCACTACCCATTCCATGTTCCCTTTCCCCTCAGCAAGCACTTCAGCTGGCTGTGGTTCTTTGCCTGGTGGGGTGACCCAAACCTTCATTCCTGAAGTCTCAGAGCCATTAGTGGTCCTGCCTGGATTGTGTTGTTGCAGTTCCTACAGTAATATCTGACCTACAGAGAAGTGCAACCACAGAGCTTTTGAGGGATGATGGTGCTAGTCTCACAAATTTATTTCTCACTGTTCTGGTAAAAGGTGCATCCTCTGGACATTCCTGGGGTGTAAGAGCAGGCTTTGCATGATAAATCCACTCTAACATCCCAATCTCTCTAAGCCTCTGGATCCCCTCATCTACATTATACCAGGGCAGTTCTGGCATTTCAACCTCAGGTAATGTTGGCCACCTTTTGATCCATGTTTCAACCAACCACCCAAACAAGCTGTTAACACCTTTTCTAACTGCTCTAGCTATAACATTGAATGCAGAATCTCTGCTTAGTGGGCCCATATCAATAAATTCAGCCTGATCCAGCCTTATATTCCTCCCACCATTATCCCACACTCTTAAAATCCATTGCCACACATATTCCCCTGATTTCTGTCTATATAAATTGGAAAACTCACACAGTTCTTTTGGAGTATAACGTACCTCCTCATGTGTGACACTTTGTACCTCACCTTTAGGGGTCTGTTGGGACTTTAGTCTAGTTATAGGTCTAGAAGAAATGAGGGGTGGTGGGGGTGGGTCATGAAAAGAATTAGAAATATCTTCCAAGCCATTTGCTTCAGGGCTTTCATTTGCAGTTTCATCTGGTGAAACAGGATTAATAACTCTAGGGCTAATCCCTTCAGGAGGAGGTTGGGTGGCCAATTCCTCAAGGCAGGCTGGAGGTGGGGCGGCTATGTCCTCAGGGCAAACTATTACAGGGTTATCTAAAGAAGGCTCAGCATGGTCTAGGGTTTCAACCTCACCCCCAACATCATTATCAATCCATATGTCACCATCCCATTTTTCAGGGTCCCACTCCTTTCCAATCAATGCCCTCACTTTAACGGCAGACACCATGCAAGACTGAGTTTTCAGTTTACGTTGTAAAGTTGCTACTCTAACAATAAGATTCTGAGTCTGATTTTCAGAGATCTCAAGTCTACGGCTACAGGAAATAAAATTTTCCTTCAGGATACTCATAGAAACCTCTACATCTTTCAGACGGCGCTTAAGCTTCTTGTTTGAAGCCTTAAGCCCATCCCTTTCACCCTTTAATGTAGACAGTGTATCTAACAACAACCAACCAACATCTCTATAACTCTTATTCCTACAAAACTCTGTAAAGGTGTCAAAAACATTATCCCCCAGAGTCTGGCTTCGTACAAGCGAAGCATTAGGAGAATCGAATGATGATATTTTGACTATCTCCTTTGCCAACTCAGTCCATGGATTGGGAGTGTCATTCTGATTACGGGAATCAGAGTCCTTAATGTCTCCGAGCCCAGTCAGAGTAGAAAACCATTCATAAAAACCCATTTTTAAGATTCTGTTCCTTAAGAACCACTCCCGGTACCAAGATGTATTAGTTAGGGTTCTCTAGAGAAACAGAATCAACAGAGAACACTTGCAAATATAAAATTTATGAAAGTGTCTCACGTGACCGTAGGAATGTAGAGTCCAAAATCCACAGGGCAGGCTGCGAAGCTGATGACTCCAATGGATGGCCTGGATGAACTGCACAGGAGAGGCTCACCAGCCAAAGCAGGAATGCAACCTGTCTCCTCTGAGTCCTCCTTAAAAGGCTTCCCATGATTGGATTTAGCATCACTAATTGCAGAAGACACTCCCCTTTGGCTGATTACAAATGGAATCAGCTGTGGATGTAGCTGACGTGATCATGACCTAATCCTATGAAATGTCCTCATTGCAACAGACAGGCCAGCGCTTGCCCAATCAGACGAACAGGCACCACAACTTGGCCAAGTTGACACCTGTCCCTAACCATGACAGACGTTTTTGACAATTATCTTTTTTTTTTCATCATCTGGAAATTTGGATTCTCCTGCCTTAAAAGCTTTACTACTGGTTTAACTAACAATCCTGAACTATTGGTTTGCTTTCAGCACAAGACTAATACCCAGCTTGAAGGTGCTGCAGAAAACAGGTCCCATTAGAGGGCTGTTCAGGAGTATGGGAAACAATTTGACCTTCAAAGGTGTGGAAATAGTTATTGTTTTATTGACGGGGCATCTTGCTGTGCTTTTCTGAACTCTTAATTAGACAACTTTGGTAACTGTAGACTAGGGGCTTCAGCTTATAAAATAGTACTGGAAGGGGAAAGCTGCACCATTTGGGATCTAGCTCCCCAGTGCCTTGGAGAGAAGTAATTAGCTTGGCTAGAAGACAAGGATTGAGAAGGTGAGAAAAGATGGCAAATTTTGGTAGATCTTCAGAACTATGGAACACCATTGCCTTTTCTTCCCCATTTGAGGGAGGAACAACTAACATTTTTAAAATACCCAATCTGCTTAGATACTATGCTTAGTATGTAATTTTGCTTGAGTTTCCTAGCAATTGTATGAGAAAGGTGTTAGCATTACTTTATAGATAGAAAATAGAGTAGGTAACTTGCCCAAGAACCCACCTAGTAGGTGGGATTCCACCTCCAGCAAAACTTCCATTAATAACAGCACAGCCTCCCAATCTAGTAAGATTGCTTTTCTTACTGTGAGATGAAGATAACCTATTTAATTCTACCTCATTGTAGAATGAATTACAAATTGGTACTATTAAGGACCTCAGGGCAGTAACCACCACTAAATTCAAATAACTGAAAAGGAAAATAGAAAACACGGAAAGGGAGCTATTGTTTTCTGTTTTCCCTAGGGGACCCCAGTCCGAGCTACCGAGTCATTCAGAATGCTCGGGCAGGGCAGGTTTAGGGTGACTGAACTACGTAGCCTGTGTTTTTTCCTACTGATAAGAGCATGTTTTTCATTGTCCTTTTTTTTTCTTAGATCACAAATCTTTTTATAAAAACAATTTGTTTTGTCCTGTCAGATCTGTTTCCTCTTTAATTTCTTTGTAATGTAAACCTCGCCCCATTTCTGCTCTCATCCTGGGACTGTGAACAGCCTCCAGCCTTCCCAGCCAGAGTGTCAAAACATTTCTACAGGCAGGGTGGAGGGTCGCAGTTTTAACAACAATCTAAACACCCCAAACAAAACCAGCCCCCTCCACCCTACCCTACCCTAGTGGCTTATTAAAATCAACTTGAAGTCAAAACCATGAGTAAATGTGTCTTTTCCAAATCTATAGCCTCAAGGCAGATGAAATGGCCTTTTAGGGTTGTCAGAGGAAGAGTTAACAAAAGGGGTGACAGCCTCTAAACAGCTGCTTGGGGAAGAGGACATCTGCCTCTGTTTTACCAGCTATTCAGTTTGCCAGCCTTGTCTTGAAAAGAGCATGTGGGGCTGGGGAGCAATAGTTCTAAGGCAGCCAGTTGTTATATGGCTTTTGTCTTCACAAAGCCACCCGTTCCCCAAGAGCCATAACTCGCAGGAAGCCAGCTGTCAGGGCTGTGGCGCAGACCCTTCTGGGTGGGAGGGAAGGAGAGAGAGAAAGGTCTGTGGCCAAACCCCCTTTTAGACACCTGAGCCTGGTTGGCTTTGTAACCAGAGAGTTTAGTGTCTTCTCCCCAAGCCCATCTTCCCTGGGGAGACCCTGGGGCCCTTTTTCTTGCTCTTCATCCTTTGGAGAGACAGCAGGGCCATTTCAAGATTCTGATTCCTTGGTTTGTAACTAGTTGAGGGCTGGGCTGGGCTCGGCTGCGGCTGGCTGACGTTTGGCTCTTGGATATAGTGCTTGCTTCGAAATCTACCCCCCTCCTTTTTTTTTTTTTTTTTAAACCAGGTATGATGATGTCAAACGTGATGCTGATGCTACAGTTACAGATACAGCCCCTGCTGGCGCAGCCTCTCTGATTCTCTCTCCTCCGCGTCCAGCGCTGGGCTTTTTCAGACAAGTGCATCTCCTAACCAGGTCACATTTCAGCCGCAACCCACCATCCATCTTTCACCCGAGTCAGACCGCAGGAGGACGGCAGAGGAAGCTGAGGAAGACGACACAGCGCGGGGCAGGAGAAAGGACAATAAAATACTGCAGAAGTCAAGACCCTTCCAGATCGAACCAGACCACGATGCGCGCCCCGGGCTGCGGGCGGCTGGCGCTGCCGCTGCTGGTCCTCGCCGTGGCCGCCCTGGCCGAAGGCGACGCCAGAGGGCTCAAGGAGGGCGAGACCCCCGGCAATTTCATGGAGGACGAGCAATGGCTGTCGTCCATCTCTCAGTACAGCGGCAAGATCAAGCACTGGAACCGCTTCCGAGACGTGAGTCTACAGGGCCCCGAGGGCCAAGGGCCGGGGGCGCCGTTTGGGGAGGGAGCAGCAGAGACCCCCGCGGGGAGCGGCCGCTGCACGTCGCAGCCCAGCCCCCTAATTGCACCGAGAGTAAACAACGCGCACCGCCCCCCCCCCCCGGCTCTGTCCAGGTCGCCGTCGCAGCCCAGCGTCCCCTTCTCGTGTGCCCGCCGGCCGGGCGGCTGGTACCCGAGCGTGCAGCCTTGGCCCCGGGTTCCCACACCCTGCCCTGGCGAACCCCAGACGAGGAGACCCTTCTTCGGACGCGAACTCGCCACAGGGTCTTCCCCGCGGGCCTGACGCGGGAGAGAAGGGATGAGGGGGGCGCAAGGCGGGTGGGGACAGGGGCCCAGCGGCGGTGGGTCCGCGGACCTGCTTGCCCCCCACTGCCTTTCTGTGACCCGCCGAAGTTTCCGCCCCAAGCCGGATGGGCGCTGCAGCCTCCACATACCGGGCACTGCGGAAGGGGCAGGTCTGGGTGGGGCCGGCGGGGAAGGTAGTGTGACCTGGCGCGGGCGCCTCTGTTCTCGACCTGGGCTTTGCGGGGGAGAAGGGATGGAGGCGTTCCTAGCAACCTGCAAGGCTGGATGGTGAAAGGCAATGGGAGGTGGGGGGGACGGCGGTGAGGGTGCTCAACCAGAGCACCAGAGCCAGCTCTCGACTCCCCCTGAGGTCCCGGTGCAGAGGGGCGTGAGCACGAACGGAGCCTGGTTTTCCCGGACCAACCTTTCCGGGGGAGCCGGGAGCAGAGGAAGGAGACTCTGTAACCTGGTGGTCTTGAAAAGCAGAGGAGAGAGCCCTGGAGCTGGGTCTGGGGGCCCTGGGTCGACGCCCTAGCCAGCCCGGGGCTTAACCTTGGGCCCAACCTGGCGGGGGCGGGGCGGGGCGGGGCGGGGGCTGCGGAGGAGCCGGCCGCGCTGCAGCACTTTGTTTACAGGCACCTGTAGATCGGAGAGGAAACCAAAGGCGGCTTCCCAGGAGGGCCGGCTCCTTCCTCCCAGCCGGGGGTGGGGTGGGGTGGGGGAAGTAGAGGGAGCCGGGAAGGCAGAGGGCGTGGCTGGGGCCCGGAGAACTGGGGAGGGGGGATGGGCGCTGACGCTGCGGGAGGAGAAGCGGCTGATCCCGGGGACCGAGTGCTCCTTGACGCCCCTTTCCCGGAAAGCCTCCTTTACGGCTCGGGTTCGTACTCCTCATTTCCCAAATTCTCTCATTGGACCCACCTTGTACAAAACAGGCCACGCCATGACCGTTCCCATCCTTTCTTAAATTACCTGCACCCAGAAGTTCCTTAGAAATTTGTTTAAAACACACATGCTTCACATGGTAGCCAGACAAATGACGGGGACAGGCAGAAATACGTGAGACTAGTGACCGTTTCTTTCAAAGGTCAAGCCAGCAGGTTGTACTTCATCAGAGCAAGGGAGGAACCGCAGGATGACCGGGGCTGGGGGTGGGGTGTCCTCAGGCCGAGTGGCCTGGGCCTGGGAACGGGCCACGCCTTTGCCTGGTGCCCGGGAGGCGGCCGAGAGCTCCAGCGGGGCCCTCTCCGCGGCACCTGCAGACCCAGCACGGATTAGCCTCAGCCTCCTGCGGCGGCCTGGGAGGCAGCCGGCCTCAGCGATGCGGGGGCGGCAGCAGGCTGGCCAGTCCAGAAGCCATGTGTCACTGTCCCAGGCCTCCCTCGGACTCGCTGGCTGTTTGATCTTACGAAATGGGACCGGTGAAGGTCAGAGGAAAAGGAGATGCTTAATCGAAACAATAAAGGCTTAAAAGATTCCTGAACACCTCCCTTCCTCCCTGCTTCCCATGGCTGCCTCTGTGGGTGAGGATAAACGAGAGACTGCCTGACCCCACTGCACACCTGTCTCCCTGCCCTGATGCCAACCACTTTCTCCTTCCTCCCAAGCTCATCAGGAAAATGCACCTGTTTGGAAATCCTGCAGTATCTGCCTCTAGGACTCATGGAAAGCTTTAGTCATGTATTGGTTTGGGTTGCCTCAGGCTTTTGTCGGGCGTATTTCCTTTAAAACCCCATTTAAGGTAGACTTGGCTGCAGAAGGACAGGGTCAGGGAGAAGGAAAGAAGGAGGAAGGCTGGGTAAGAGGGCTTGGCCTGGGGATCTGTTTGCAGTTTCTGCAGAAAGGCAAGCTGCTGCTAGCTCAGATCCACTGCATTGCATAACTCTTTGGGTGCCACGGTGTGATCAGTGCCCCTGGAGTTGTGCAGTGCACAACTATACACAGGAGCCCTGACGGCATCACAGATACTTCTCCCTCTCCTCTGCCATCAGAAGCCCCATTTCCCACCTTGGGAGTTGAAGACCTTCCAGTTGTCCACAGTAGCTACGGGCTTTATGTAAATTTCCATCTTCAAAAGGCTAGCTCTCTTCAAAATACGTTACTTGGTCCATAAAAGAGAGAGGGGAAGTTTTTTGAACTCCTAAGTGGTTACCAGTTTGAGATGGAGCCTTGTTCTTATTATAAAATGGCATAAGGTACCAGTTTGGTCCAGTAAAAGGGACCCAAGCAGGAGTAAGATAATCGTGGGGAACACAATTGAGGGAGCCAGTGGGGTAGGTGAGGAAAGTGTCTTATTAAATGGTGCTGGCTGCATTGAGGGGGGGGAGACTGAGAATCATGTCACTGGGGTCCAGGAGAACTAAGAAGAGGAAGAATGCTTGGGGAGTTGCTCCAATTTGCAACTGGGCAGAGCTGGTTAGGGGGGAGTACAGTTTAGTGTTCTTTCTCTGAGTGCTAGGATTATAGAGAGAGTAGGATTTACCAGTTGAGTAATCCTCCCCTTCAGTGGGGCACAGCCTCTCACATCCTGTGCCTGGATTCATCTCTTTTTATGCTGGGTCCCTGCTGCCAGAGGAGAGCATTTTGTGTCAGAAGAGATGGGGAGATTGGGAGTTGGCCAGGACCAAAGCTTGGCCTGGCTCCCTGGCCCACAGATCTAGCTGTGTCCTGGCCTGGGCTGTCCAGGGCTTTTCTGAGTCCTGCTCACTGATGCGTTCATCTCCAGATTCACTCCCTGCAGAACTGGGTGGGATTTTATTGCAGGTCTTTGGAACAAAGCATCCAAAGCTTCTTAGAGATGGACATTTGAGACTTGCCCATTACACAGCATTCTTCAGGGGCAGGCTCCAAAGCACCTGGCTAGGAGGAATTGACTGAGCTCTTTCTTCTTGGCTGTTCTGCTCTCTGCACTCCACTTCTATTAAATTTTAACACTATTTATGAGCTCCTAGCCCAGTGCTTGGCGCCCAGGAGGCGGATAGTTATTATACGTCAAATCACTAACTGCACTTAGAGGTGCCAGTTCGTGGGTCAACACATTGTATGCATTGTCTCGTCTGCCTTCCAACAACCTGTGAGGTTCCTTATGTTATAGTGCCACCCATTTTGTGGTTAAAGAAACGGAGGCACAGAGCAATTAAGTAACTTGCCCAAGGATCAATAGCTAGAAAGTGGCATGGCTGAGATTTGACTCCAGGTGGTCTAACTCAACTCTGCTTTTCAGGAACTCTAGTCCTAACCCTTACTGAAAGTGGGAGGGAAGGGTCTACCCTGAAGAACTAAGTCCATCCTTGCTTATGTCTTATAAGTCTCCAAGGATGCCCTGGGCAGAAGCAGCACCTCCTAAGAAGGTGGGGCCAAATTCTCCAGTGACTTCTGCAGCCTGTCTCCAGCCTGCTCCCCATCCCCAGGCCAAGGCAGTGCTCCATCCACCCAGGAGATGCTCCAAGGCAGTGCTCCATCCACCCAGGAGATGCTCCAAGGCAGTGCTCCATCCACCCAGGAGATGCTCCAAGGCAGTGCTCCATCCACCCAGGAGAGGCAGGGAGTACAGTGTGGTCGGGAGAGCCCTGGCCTGGGAGTCAGAAGGCCTGGGTTCAAGTTCTGGTTCTGTCCCTGGCTGGCCACATGATGGCGGGCACAGCACTGCAACCTCTGTTAGCTTCCGTTTCAGATGGGGAGACTGAAATGAACACATAAGCATGCAGCCATCTTGTCAGAGGGAGGGAAGAAGGGCATCCATTTCAGGCAGTACTGTTTAGTCCCATAGAAAACCACCAGATGAATCAGTATTTTTGAGACTAGCCACACCGTGCCTCAGTCTCCATGAGGACTAATTCTCCAGTGGACTCATTACTGCAGGTTTGAGCACCTACTGTTTGCTGGGTGCTTCACCAGCATGCTGTGATCTGGCCCAGGGATACCATTGCCTGCCCACTGCACTGACTCCCACGTTTTCATAGACACCAAGTAGGTCAATACAAGGACTAGCCACAAAGAGACTCTCTTATTACCAGCCCCCACCCCCAAACATTTGCAAGTGTGCAGATAAGCTGCACAGATGTTTGTGGATGAGTGTGGGTGGGTGAGAAGAACCCAAAACTGGGTCAGGATGGATTCCACAGTTGGGGTTTGGGGATGGGAGGGTGGTCCTTACCTGGCTTCCTCCTGCACCTGGTTTTCACCCCTCTCCCATGCTGAAGGAAGGGTTGGGGCTGGGATCTCCCAGAGCCATGTCAACATGCAAGGGGACTCTTGAATATGCAGCGGTGCTCTGGGCCTTGGGAAGAGAGGAGGAGACGAATTCTTTCTTTGACCAGAGATGAGGGGAGAGGCTGTCATCGGCTCCTCTCATCTTCCAGGCAGTTTGAAGAGGATGAAAAGTCACCACCACCCCTTCCCATTCTCTGAAAGGTCAGAAGCCTGTGTGGAGGAGTGGGGACCCCTCGCCTTTCCTAACCCCCAAGAGCCCAGAGAGAGTTCTCTGCTTATTTTCCTAATGAGAGGACAGAACTAGCCATGTGACCTTGGAGAGTCACCTCATATTTTCTGGGCCTTGATTTTCCCATTGGTTTAATGGTCAGGCTAAACAGAATCATCTCCCTGTGATGTGGGAGGATGGCACTACAGCCCATGGACAGCTCCTCCATTGGAGACTTCCCTTCTATCCCCACCCCCACTCCAAGCTGGGTTACAAGTCTTTGGGTTTCAGCATCTGCGAGTACATCAGGGAAGGGTGTGTATCCGCTAGACGCTGCTGGGAAATGGGGTCTGAAGGCATCTCTGAGAAACCTCTGGCTGGGGATGGGCATACCGCCTTCCACCTGTGTCCTTTCAGGTGCAAGTGTGGTCTTTTTAGGGCTGTGTCAGGAAAACTGTGCCTAAGCCTCGGCCTGGAGACAAAATTTAGACACCACTGTGTCTAAACTTGGTAGGCACATCTCGGCCCACCTGCAGGCTATAGGATGATGGCATTCTTGCAGCATGCCAGCCTCTGCCATCCCTGGGCTCGACCAGCATGCAGTTGCAGGTTTAGCCCCTTCCTCAGGGTTCCTGCAGCATTTATTGGCCATAAACTCAGTTGGTACGTGTTGAGTGCTGCCTTGTGGCATCGCTTCCAACGTAGGCTTGTATCTCCAGTGCGCTCCCACTGTTATTTTGTTAATGTGTTTGTCATGTTCCTCCCATCATAACCCCCTGAGGCAGGGTCTAGGAATAGATCGTTTGTACACCTTACTACCCCTCTCCTCGGAGCCTTGCACAGGGTGTTTGTGCACACAGCAGGGAACATAAATGCAGGGACTGTAGATGGTGAGAGGCTGTCGTTTCTGACCCCTCCCTCTCGTTTCTTAGGTGGTGACTGCTCCAGGTGGCAGCACTGTGAGTGGGCACTGAGGTCAAGGTTACAGGCAGCGCAGGGTGAAGGGGAGCCAGGGCTCTGTTCTGGGCTGCATTGGTCACTTGGGAGGTTTCTTCCTCTTTGTGACCCTCAGAAAGGTTGAGAACCCCAGATCCTTGACTCTCTGATGGTTTCTTTATAGGATAGGGAGTGAGCAATGAGACATGGAGGAAAATTGTCCCAGTCCTGGCTGGAGCTAGCCCGTCCCTTTCTCCTTGGGTAGTGGGGGACACTCAGAGCTTCTCTCCCTTTCCCCACAGAGCCAGCCAGTCACCCCATCAGGCTTGTAGGTGGGTAAGGAGAGGAGCTCCCTTGGTGGAGAACTGCTTCCACAAGGCAGGGCCTCCTGTCCCCTTCTGTGTTCTTCCCTAATGTTTGCACGGAGGTGAAGGCTGCACTCTGCAGGATGGACACACAGGCCAGGCTGCCATCTTACCTCTTCCTGGCTGCAACCTTCTGGCTCCTTCCCTGGTCCCTTGTTCCCTTGCATGGACCAGAGGATGTGTAAGAGTCTGAAGTGTTTCAGGTTCCTTTTTCACACCTCTCAAACTTCTCAGTTTGGAAGAGCTGAGGGCATAGAACTGTGGAGACTAAGCCCACCCCACCTGCTACATCCATTTTGCTAGTGGAGAAACAGACCCAGGGAAGGGAGGCTCCTAAGACCTCAACTCTCCCACGATCTAATGTTCTCCCAATACACTGTGCCTAGGTTTCCACAGAAATCCCTCATTTTGAAATCCTGCCAACCTCCTTCATATGCCAGAAGGGAAACTGAGGCCCTTTCAGAGGCAGCTCAGAACAGAACCCAGGAGCCTTCTCCCTCACACCCTCTCCTCTGTCCTCTGCCCTTTACACTCCGTGGACTGCCTGGGTTACTGCCTGGAGCAGAAACCTGAGGGCTGGGGTAGCTGCCCCAGGTGGTTTGCACATGGCACCCATAGCTTTGCCACTGGAGTCGCAGGAGCGGTTAGGAGGGGGTGCCCGGCGTGGGTGTCGGCTCTGGGCATACCTGAGCTCAGTCACAGCTCCCGGCATGCAGGGAGTGATAAGCATATTTTTGCTCTCCTAGGACATTCCTCGGAGGGGAGAGGAGGTGGGAGGTGGGAGTCTCCCAGATGCCTGTCTCCTTCTGTTTGTCCAGCCTAACAAACAGCCTTTGCCACTCCCTCTGTGAGAGAGGAGCAAATATTTAATGATCCCCAACCCCCCACCGCGCCCCCATCCCTGGCCATTCCCAACCTGCCTCAATCACACCAGCTGCCAGGGCTCTTGTCCCCCCACCCCAGGAGTGAGCTGCCTGAGTGGGTAAATGCGGGCTCTGGGGAGGGGTGTCCCTCCTCCGTCGAGAAGGAGCCCCAGCTGGCACACCCTCCACCGTCGCATGCTCCTTTTGGCTCTGGCTCTCTGGCCCTCTGCTGCTGTCTCCAGGGGAGGAGCCAGAGGAGGCCCCAGCCCAGGTTCCCATCCCACTCCGGAGCCTTCCCTAATGGCCTGGGCTCTAGCAGGGGCTCCATGGCCTCTGAACAGGTCCTCAGTTTCCCTTTTGGCATATAAGGGGGTGGGGGGCTTAGGATGAGGTGAAAGTAGAATTAGGTTCAGGGCCTCTCCGAGATTGAAAGGGGCCTGGCCCATTTCCATTTTAGAGGTTCTTGATCTATTAAAAAATGATGTAACAGGGCTACAAAAGTTGTGGTTTATTTAAAGCCTCATGATGAAGGTCTCCTTTCAGGCCTGTCCGTGTGCCCCTAGCTGAATATCTTCATTTGGAGACAGTGCTTGAAGTCTTATCTTTGAGGCCCTTTGTGACTGTGAGACCCTGAAGGGTCTCCTGCCCACCCCCCCCTCCAGGCTCATACTGTGTGGGCTAAAGAACTTGGGGTTCAGTGATGCCGGGTTGGCTTTTGAAAGTACAGAGCTTCACAATTTGCAGAGTGCTCCGTCAGCTCTTATCGCACTGGGCCCCTCCACACCGCAGGGCAGAAGGCCACATGGTTCTGCCTGTGTCAAAGGCATGGAAGTGGGGTCCAGTGAGGAAGTGGCCCTCCAGCCCACAGCCTCACGGGCAGCCAGTGGTAAGGCTGAGCTGAACCCCGGTGCCCTGAGTCCATGCCGGGGGCCCGGTCTCACCACCATACCATGAGGCAAAGGGGCAGGTGGAAATTTGCCTGGGGTGGTTTTTACCCCAATAAATCAGGGCCTTGGAAGTCTGCTCTTCCTTTGCTCAACTTGCTGATCTGGGTCCCATCCTCCCCACCAGATGGAAAGGCTGGAAGAGAGTGGGTTAATTCAAGCTGTGAAGTGAGCGGGTGATTTGGGTGCTAATTAAAGTGACAGGAAGTAAACAGTGCTTGGGAACACCCAGCGTGTGCCCCCTAAGCCGGCCTAGGCCTGCGCACTCACCAATGCCTCTCCCCCCAGTTTGGCGCAGTGGGCCCCGTCTCCATGGCAACCGAGCTGAGCCGCAGAGATCAAAGCAGGAGATGGGTTAGCTCCAAACCTGCGGAGCCAGGGACGTGGGAAGGGGTTTCGGGGAAGTGCCTGGAGAAGGGGGGGGCCCCCGAGGTGTCTCCCCACCACCGCCGCCAACCCCTCACTCCCTGGTTGCAGGACTCCCTGCCTCGGGATCAAGGCAGCGCTGGTGGGGTGGAAGAAACCACCACGGGCTGGGATTGAGCCTCTGGTTCCAGCCGCTTTGCCCAGGGCTTTCCTCGTCAGCAAGCGCTCGTGCAGCAGGACGGTTCGGGGTGCTCACCTAACCCTGGTTAGGGGTGTGCGTGGAATCACTCGTCTGGGCTGCTGCACCAGGGGTGTGTGAACCTGGATAAGTCACTTAACCTCTCCCCGCCTCCGTTTCATCACCTGAGAAACGGGGATAAGAACTGTAATTTCCTCTTAGGGTCTGTAGCAAGGAGCGAATGGGACCAAGGATGTCCAGTGCTGAGCAGAGCCCCATGTCGAGTGCTAAAGAGGTTAGGTATTGTTAGGAGTGTGACCGCTGTGTGCTAGGGCAGGGCCACAGAGAGGACCCTTACAGGGTCTCTGCCCTCGAGGAACCCACCATCTGGGTAGGGCGGACAGAAGCAGAAGCCAGGGCCTGGCTTCACTGGGTAACGGGAATGATGAATGACCAGGTACGGTCAGCTTGAGGGCCTACTGAGGAGGGCTCAGGGGAGAGGATGCCCCAGCTGGGTTTTTGAAAGATGAAGAGAAGTTGTGGGGCTGGACGTGAACGTACATTCCAGGAGTGGAGAGGGCTGTCCCAAGGTCCGGCCAGGCTGCGACACCCTGGAAAGATCTGGAACCGGAAGAACCAGACACAGATGGAGAGCAGATGGACTTTCTTCTGTGAGTGCTAGGGAACCAGGGAAGGGCATTTAAAGTATTGTATTTATTGTGGGTTGCTTTTTTTTTCCCCCTCTGATTACAAAAGTAATACATGCTTATTATAGAAATTTTGGAAATTTTTGAAAAAGGCTAAAAGATGACAAAATTCTCCATATTCCTACCCCCCAGAGGAAGCCACTGTTAACATTTTGGTTTGAATCTTTTTCACACACACACACCCTTTTATTTCCCCCCAAAATGAGAGCCAACCGCACATTCAGTGAAGGGTTTTAAGGAAAGAGAAACATGATCAGAATTGGATTCTAGAAAGATCCCTGTGGCTGCTGCAGCGTGGGGAAGATGGAGGGAAGGCAGAAGACCAGTGAGTAGGTGCTATGGTATTTGGGTGAGGCCAGTGAGGTGGGAACAGTGGGGGTGGTGAGAGGAGGGCAGACTGGAGGGAGTTAAGAAGTGGGAGTGAAGGGCATGGGGTTGGTGGGATGTGGGAGGTAAGAGAGGGCAGAGGCGCTGACGATTCCTGGGCTTTGGGCTTGATCTTTTAAAGTGGGGGCGAGCATGTGCTCCCCGGGAGAGACCTGAAGGTGGAAGCCAGCTCCTCCTGTGGTGAGCATTTTCTTTGCGAGAGGCACCCTCGGAGGGAGGGAAGACGGCTGTTCTTTTTCATCCCTAAGGCAGAGAAACCAGAGAAGACGAACAAAGTATGAGAGGAGGGTGCAGAGCTGGCTGATCTTCGATCTGCAGTCTGGCCCTGGGGCACTCACGTGGGCCCCACCCGAGAGAGTCGGATTCCAGGGGTCTTGGGTGGCACCTGGGGATCAGATTTAAGCAGCTCTTCAGGCGATTCTAGTGTGCAGCCTACGCTGAGAACCACACAGTGCGGAAGGAGACAGAGAGGGGGGAGCTGGCTTGGCCCCCAGAGCCCTAGACCTGAGCTCTTCCAAATGCCCCTTTCCAGGTGAGGACGGGATTGGCAGTAGAGCCAGGATTGGAACCGGGGCTCCTGCTTCCTGAGGGCACTCTGGGTCCCTTATTGGGCCATTTCTCGCAGCTGATAATGAGCCCACTTAGGTGCCATAAATAGACACTGTTGCACTAAGGGGAATTATTCACACCTGCCAACAACACCTCTTTTTCAGCTTATCAATGACTCGAGCCCACACCAGAACTCAGGGGCCCCTAAGTGTGTCTCTGAACCTGGAAGGGCCTGTTTTGGTTTGCTAAAGCTGCTGGAATGCAATATGCCAGAAATGGTTGGCTTTTACAAAGGGGATTTATTAGGTTACAAGTCTACAGTTCTAAGGCCATGGAAATGTCCAGTGAAGGCATTCAGAGAAAGATACCTTGACTCTGAAGAAGGGTGGCTGGCATCCAGGTTTCCTCTGTCACATGGAAAGGCACACGGTGACAGCTGCTGGCCCTTCTCTCCTGGCTTGGTTTCAAAATGGCTCCCTCAGCTCCTGTGGTCCTTCTGGCTTGTCCTGGGGCGTTTCCTTTCTCCCTTAGCTTCTCTCGGCTCTGAGCTGTCTCCAGAATGTCTCCCGTAAAGGGCTCCATAAGCGGCCTAAGATCCGCCTTGATGGGGTGGGGTCACATTTCCATGGAAACAACCTAATCAAAAGCTTCCACCCACAATAGGCCTGCCCCACAGGATTGGATGAAAAGAGCATAGCCTTTTCTGGGGTACATAACAGTTTCAAACCAGCACAGGGCCCCTCCTTTGAGGACCCCACAGGGGCGAGTCTCCTCAGGTCCTGCTGTTCCCCACCCTCCCGCTGGCCTCCCTCTTCACTCCTCTGTGTCAACAGTGCCCCGTTCTCCTGCTCCTCTCCCACCCACCCCACCTCAATCCCTGGCCTCCTCTTCAGCAACAACAGCTCCAGGATACCAGGCACCTGCTACATATCACCTCCTTGAATGAGAGCTGAGATGGGCGCTGAGGCTCTCGATCAAGGTGCCTGTCCGAAGGGCCCAGGGGACCACCAGGTGGGGGCCCTGCCTGCCTCCAGGCCTGCCTCTCCTCGCCTCGCTCTCCAGCTGGCTGCTTCCACTCTCCTGGGAGTGGGGACCCTGGTCTGGAACCACCAGGCCTCCTGCCACTCACCCACTGCCGTGTGGCCACAGCAGGGGCAGAGAGCTCAGCTAGAACCAAGGGCCACCCTTGTGCACAGAAGGGGTTCCATCCCTGCAGGCTGGTGGACCCAATGGCTGACTCCTTGGCTGAAACTTATCCTTGCTGATCCTCTGGATTGGGGGACTAGGCAGAGACCACTCACCGCCAAGACTTGCTGAAAAGATACTTTCTTAGAACTCCCTCTTTCCCTCCACTTTCCCTAAATTTCCAATAGAAAGTTCTTGGTCTTGACCTTTGAGAACCCACTTTGTTCTGAGTTCCAAAGGCATCTGCTCACAGCCTGATGGGAGTTTACGGCATGAAGGTGGGCCCAAAGTGTGGGGGTGAGCAGGCATCGAGGCACTCAGCTGATGTCCCCAGGGGCAGAGGAGCCTGGTACAGAGGCCGCGGGTCCCTTCCCTTCTCCAGGGCTGGTGGGAGTGGGTTAGGGGACACACAAACCTTATAGGTTGTGGGCAGGTAACTCATAACCTGATTCTCAACATGCCGGCACGTCCCTCTTCTCTTTACAACCTCACCCTTCCCCCCAGCCCAGTGGACCCCTTATCTTGCCCCCACTCTTGAAACCCCAGCCTCAGCCACTTGGCCACTCTTGGCCTCGTCTTCCCATTTGTGATAGGGTGGATGCTGCGGTGAGGATCCCTCCATCCCAAGTTGCTCCTGGAGAAGGGCTGGCTCTGAGCTGGCCCCTTTGGGCCCCTTGAAGCCCACACTCCAGTGCTGCCTCCTACCAGCAAGCAGGAGTAGCTGTGCTCAGGTCACTTCTCATCTGCTGGCACCGCCTCAGAAGCTTGCCCAGAAGCTCAGGGGGACTCAGATCATGCCTTGCAGAATTGGGGGTGCCCCTGAGCCAGGAATTCCTTCTGTTCTTCCTCTCTGCCTGCTTCTGGGTCTGAGGGCTGCTTGGACATGTGTGGGGGCCAGATGTGGTGAGAGTGAGAGCATGGGAAGAGAGACCAAATGAGAGAGCCAGGAGGAGATAAAGAGAGACAGAGAAAGACAGAGATGGACAGACACACACGTGGAAGCAAAGATCTTGAGAGAGTGGGACAAAAAGAGGGAGCAGAGCCAGCACAAGCCGGACTCCTACAGGGGAGAGGTCTGTTGTCATCTTGCCCACCCCTAATTCCTCACACCCCCATCTCTTGCCGCCCTTCCTCTCTCACTGGAAGAGACAGGGAGGCCAAAGGAAGGTCCCAGGACCAAAGTGTGAAAACTGGAGGCTGCTCCCACAAGGGGTTATGTTACTTTGTTTCTGGATAAGAACCATCTGACATTGGCTGCACTGCCTCAAACTGTCCTTGTTTTCCTCACTCACCCAGTGGGCACTGTGGCTTTACCGGTGTGCATATAGACAACTGCCCTTGAGTGGGGACACACATTCCCGTGCACACATGACTCGCACGTACATGGCACGATGCACGTACATGACACACCTGCATCATAATATGCACCTGTGAATGTGCATGTTGCACCCACGGCCCAGTGCATCCTCACGGGGTGCAAAGCACACCCTCAGGTACCCACCCTTGCATGCACTCTCCCTCAGTGGGCTGACTGCCTGCACAGCTCCGGCCTCTTGCTGGCCTTTGCCCAAGGCTGGAAGTCTTGCTGATAAATACCTGGGCTCCTTCCTGATTTTCTGATGTTTATCAGCTTCCAGGGAAGGCTTCAGAGGCCTCAGAAACTGTGGGCTACCAAAACCCTTGTGGGTGCCCTCCTCGATGCTAGCTGCTGACCCACGTGGGTGCCCTCTGGAGTTAGGAGCCCTGTGCCCTCTTTCCCCAGGCCTGCACACCCGCTGATCCTTAGTGGGGGGTACTCAGTGTGAGGGGCACAGCTGAGCGTGGCTTCTGTTCTGAGCCCCTGTAGCCCACATTGGAGGTGGCTCCTTGGCACTGCCAGCCTCCTGTCCCAGAAGCCCTCTCCCCACCGAACTGGCGGAGCTCCCACCAGGGTCGCTCTTGAGCCATTTGCTGATTTTCAAAATTGCCTCTTTCTCAGGGGGAAAGTGGGGGAACCAGAACAAGGTGGGGGTTCATTCCAAGGAGCTGGCCCAGGTGGGAGCTGCTTTGCTCCTGGCCACGCTGGGGTCCCGAGGCCCCCAAGGCCAGAGCAGGTGAGACAGGTTGTGCACTGTAGTGAGGAGAGGTCTGCCTGGGCGCCAGGACACCTGGGTTCTGGGATGGGGGTAAGTGGGGTCAGCTCCCCTTCTCCCATATTCTTTCTGGCCACCCTGCTCACTGTGGGGCTGGACCACATGGCCCCTGAGGGCCTTCTCAGTATCCTCTGACTCGAGGAATTGAAGCTGGCTGTGTTAGCCATGGAAACCATCACCTTTGGGAGGGAGCACAGCCCCCCTTCACTCCACGCTCCACTCGAGTGAGCGCTGCTCCATGCACAGGAACATCAGACCTTGGATTGAAAACAGCTCCGCACAGCCTGGAAGAAAGGGCCCTTCTCCGTCTTCCTCACACGGGCAGAAGACTGGAGAGGGGGCTGCCGAGGGAGGACCCTGGCGGGAGGAAGAGTGGTGTTCCCAGATGAGCAGGGGCCAGGTATGAGAGCCACTGTCCATGAACAATATGAGTCCCCTGACATCAGTGGTGCCCAGGCAGGGCTGTTGGGACCAGCTCCAAGGCTGGGAGAAGAGAGAGGGCCTCACCCACTCCAAGCCCTGGGCCTTGCGCTTAGCACTCCCAGCGCAGGCCTGGGGGCACCAGGCCATGAGCTCCCTGCCGTGAAGGTGTGGGACTGTGGGTTTCCAGTAGTGGGAGTCAGAGGTCACTGCCCAGCACCCACAGCTGCATGGTGAGGTTGGGGGAGCTGGACCACGTGGTCTGGGGGTGGGCCTCACACTGAGTTTCCTCTCTCTTTCTCTTTCTCCTGCTCTGCTGCCCGTGGTTGCTGCTGTTTCCTGATCCCAGGAGGTGGAGGTGAGTCCTCCATCCCCCTCCCTGCCTGGGCCTCTACACCCTCGTCCCGACCTCTCCCCCTTCCCTACCAGCATCCAGTGTGGAGGGGAGAATGAGGAATTGCAGGGAGAGGCTAGCAAGGATTCTAGACTTGGATTTGGGGGGATGCAGGGTCTGGGGGAGGCAGTGAGCAGGGCCTGGGGGGTGGGGAGCATCCGGGTGGAGGGAATTTTCACGTGGAAGCCTAGGCTCAGCCCTTTCCTCTTCTTGGCCCTGGATTTGAGCCAACCACTTACTCAGCTCTGGGATGAGAATCTGAGCCCTTCCCTCCTCTTCCACCCCCCTGTCCATTAGGATGACTACATCAAGAGCTGGGAGGACCATCAGCAAGGAGATGAAGGTAATTTGTCCCTCCCAGGGGGCCAGGGGGAAGGTGACTGATGCCCGTGAGGAGTGAGACTAGTGGAGGAGCCTGACCCGGGCCTTAGGGGCTCCTTGAGCAGCCAGACCCAAGTGGGGTGGGACTTGGGCGCTCCCTGGCTCTGCTTCCCTATTGATCTGTGTCCTGACCCTGTGTCCCTGCAGCCCTGGACACCACCAAGGACCCCTGCCAGAAGGTGAAGTGCAGCCGACACAAGGTGTGCATTGCCCAGGGCTACCAGCGGGCCATGTGCATCAGCCGCAAGAAGCTGGAGCACAGGTGAGGGGTGTGAGGAGCCGGGAGCCCTGGAGAGGGTTTGCCCAAAGAGCAGGGGCTTCACTGAGTTCTCTCTTATCTTAAGTAATCTATTGGTGCAAAACAAAATACCCAAACTTTGTGGCTTGAAGCACAACAAGCAGTGATTATCTTACATAGGTTTTGAGGGTCAGGAATCCAGAAGTAGTCTTGTTGGATGGTTCTGGCTCAAGATCTAGCATGAGGTTATAATAAAAACACTGGCGGGGGCTGCCAGCATCTGAAGGCATGGTCAGGGCTGGGGACTCTGCTTCCAAGCTCACTCCCATGGCTGTTGGTTGCAGGCCTCAGTTCCTAGTTGTGTGGACCTCTCCATGCGGCTGCTGGAGTATCCTCACCACATGGCAGCAGTCTGCCCCCAAAGCAAGTGCCTGAGAGAGACGGGGAAGAAGCTACAGTGTCCTCGAAGTCATACGTCATTACTTTTGCCCCCTTCTATTCATTAGAAGCAAGTCAGTAGGTACTCTCTAGGGGAGGGGAATTAGTCTCCATCTTTTGAAGGGAGGGATGTCAAAGAACTTATGGCTGTATTTTAAAACCACCAAAGCACCTGAGAACAATCCCCAAACACTGAGGGACCCAGGTAAAGACACATCTTTCTCAGCATTGGCGTCTGCGTCTGTGACACCAATAAATTGGACCAGGTAGTTTGAGGGTCTTCCAGCTCTGACATGCAATGACTTCATGAAGTCTTTAAGATTCTAACTTCTGAGGCTCACGGAGAAGGGTAAGGTGGGGGGCATTTGAGCATGACCTGGTTCTAGCCCAAGTACAAAACCTGCCTGGCTACAAGACCCCCATTTCCCTTTTTTGAATCATAGACTCAGAGACTTAGGCTCACGATGTTAGATGCCCACAGGGGTCTGGCAGGTGACGGACATGAGTAAGAGGGGTGGCCAGGGACCCTCTGTAGAGCACAGGCCCGTGGAGAGGGGCAGCAGCTTCTCGGCACAGCCCATTATTAGCTATGTGGGGATTCATGGCCTGGACTACCAAATCTTCCGTTTTGCTAAGAAAAGCCAGAAATCCAGATTTGTATGTGAACTCTCCTATTTTGTAAGTATAAATAATGGGGAAGGAGCATATGGGAACATTGTAATTTTTACATGATTATTCTGTAAAACTACAACTTCTAATTTAAAAAAAAATTTTTTTTTAAATAAACAACCTGTAATAACAAAACCTTGGTGACCAAGGAAAACAGGCCTGCAGGCCAGATGTGGTCCACAGTCTGTCAGTTTGCACCCTTGAGTTCGGTCTGATGCCTTAAGGAAATGTTCCTCCCCTTTACCTATCACACAGTAACTCCTGGGAAAGGGGAAGTGGGGTCTGTGCCCCCTTGGTTCCCCCCTTATGAGCTGGAGGAGAATCACCCATGGGTCCAGAAGGGGAAGGTGGCTGGCTGGGGGTGGGGGGCGCGGTAGAGGGCAGGGCAGGAGGCGGCTGCATCTGCTGGGGCCAGTTCTTGTTAGAGCGGGTCTCGTGCGCCCTGCCTTCCCGTGTCCCTGCCCTGTTTCATTTTCGCTTCCCCCCATCCTTCTCCTCTTGTAGGATCAAGCAGCCTACCCTGAAACTCCATGGAAACAAAGACGCCGTCTGCAAGCCTTGTCACATGGCCCAGCTTGCCTCCGTCTGTGGCTCTGATGGTCACACTTACAGCTCAGTGGTGAGGCCCCTTCCCCAGGGGGGACGACTCACGGGGGTGCTTCCCCAGGGGTTCCAGGTGCCAACGTGGGGCCAGGGAGGCCCCCCCAATCAGGCCTTCAATGTAGCAAACAGTAGTAAGGACACTGCAGCTGCAGGCCCTGCAGCCCTGACCTGGGGCTGCCCAAACATCTGCCAGACCCAGACCCCCCTGGCCCTGGCCTCAGGCAGATGTGTGGGGGGGGGCAGGGCCTGGGACATGTGGACAGATGTCAAAGTGAGATCAGGGCTTTGGGAAGCACGGAGGGACCTGGCAAGCTTTCAGCAGCCAGCACGGGGGTGTCCTGGGAGAGGAGAATTTGATTCCTCCGCTTGCCGATGATGTGGAAAGAACAGTTGTTTGGAGAACGAACCCCCACTTTATGGGATTTCTGTGGGGGTTAAATGAGACACTATTTGTGAGAGCATTTAATAGACTTTAAGGGGCCATAGAAATGCCGGTTGAACAATGAGGAGTCAGGAGTTGCTGGGGTTGGGAGGGCACAAACCAGCAGCCCGTTAGGATTGGGTTGGGGGCTTTGGAAGCCTCCAGAGGTGAGGTGCGGATTAAACGTCCCCACAGTGGGTGATGAGCGACACCGGGGAGAAGGGAGAGAGCAGGAGCAGCGTGCAGGCTGAGGGCAGGAGCTCCGTGTAGGAGGCAGGAGGGATGAAAAGGAGACAGAGAGGAAGGCGGGTGAGAGGAGTGCTGTGTCACAGATTCGAGGGCAGAGAGAGGCCGCGGCAGGAAGCTGCGGTTCATGCGGGGGGTGAAGCAAGTCCCAGGCCCGTCTGAGCCTCCGTGTTTTCTGCTGAGCACAAGGAACATGCTCCTCCCTCCCAGGGCAGGCCGGGAACAGAACGAGGGAACTTTGGAAGACGCCACCAGGAGCCCCTGCCTGATAGCGGGCGGCCCACGAGAGAAACGCGACAGGCTTGGGGAAAGGCTCTCACAGCAAGGAATAGGGGCTTCTCCAGGCTTAAGCCATTTGCAGAAAGCCAAAATCAGTACGTGTTCACGAGATGGTAGCTCTGGGTGTGTGTGTGTGTGTGTTTTAACATTTTTTAAAATTAGTTTTAAAATTTTTTTTTAAAAATATGACAAGAAAGAAACAAACATTCTTAACATATGATCATTCCGTTCTACATATATAATCAGTAATCACAATATCATCACATAGTTGCATATTCATCATCATGATCATTTCTTAAACATTTGCATCAATTCAGAAAAAGAAATAGACAGCAGAAAAAGAAATAAAATGAAAACAGAAAAAAAAATTATACATACCATACCCCTTACCCCTCCCTTTCACTGATCACTAGCATTTCAAACTAAATTTAACATTTGCTCCCCCTATTATTTATTTTTATTCCATATGTTCTACTCGTCTGCTGACAAGGTAGATAAAAAGAGCATCAGACACAAGGTTTTCACAATCACACAGTTACACTGTGAAAGCTGTATCATTACATAATCATCATCAAGGAACATGGCTACTGGAACACAGCTGTACATTTTCAGGCAGTTCCCTCCAGCCTCTCCATTACATCTTGAATATCAAGGTGATGTCTACTTAATGCATAAGAATAACCTCCAGGATAACCTCTCAACTCTGTTTGGAATCTCTCAGCCATTGACACTTTGTCTCATTTCACTCTTCCCCCTTTTGGTCGAGAAGGTTTTCTCAATCCCTTGATCCTGAGTCTTAGCTCATTCTAGGATTTCTGTCCCACGTTGCCAGGAAGGTCCACACCCCTGGGTGTCATGTCCCGCGTAGACAGGAGGAGGGTGATGAGTTTGCTTGTTGTGTTGGCTGGAGAGAGAGGCCACATCGGAGCAACAAAAGAGGTTCTCTTGGGGGTGACTCTTAGGCCTAATTTTAAGTAGGCTTGATCTATCCCCTGTGGGGTTAAGTTTCATATGAACAAACCCCAAAACTGGGGGCTCAGCCTATAGCTTTGGTTGTCCACACTGCTTGTGAGAATATCAAGAATTCAACTTGGGGAGGTTGAATTTTTTTTAAATTAATTTATTTATTAATTAAAAAAAAATTTAACAACAAACAAACTAAAACATTAACATGTGATCATTCCATTGTACATATATAATCAGTAATTCACAATATCATCACTTAGTTGCATATTCATCATTTCTTAGAACATTTGCATCAATTCAGAAAAAGAAATTAAAGAGAAATAAAAAGACAACAGAAAAAGAAATAAAACGAAAACAGAAAAAAAAAGATTATACATACCATACCTCTTACCACACGCTTTAATTGATCACTAGCACTTCAAACTAAATTTAACATTTGTTCCCCCATTATTTATTTTTATTCCATATGTTCTACTCATCTGTTGACAAGGTAGATAAAAGGAGCATCAGACACAAGGTTTTCACTATCACACAGTCACATTGGGAAAGCTATATCATTCTACAATCATCATCAAGAAACATGGCTACTGGAACACAGCTCCACATGTTCAGGCAGTTCCCTCCAGCCTCTCTGTTATGTCTTAACTAAACAGGTGATACCTATGTAATGCATAAGAATAACCTCCAGGATAACCTCTCGACTCTGTTTGGAATCTCTCAGCCATTGACACTTTGTCTCATTCCTTGCTGCTGAGTCTCAGTTCATTCTAGGATTTCTGTCCCACGTCGCCAGGAAGGTCCACACCCCTGGGAGTCATGTCCCACGTAGACAGGGGGATGGTGGTGAGTTTGCTTGTTGTGTTGGCTGGAGAGAGAGGCCACATCTGAGCAATGAAAGAGGTTCTCTTGGGGGTGACTCTTAGGCCTAAAGTTTAAGTAGACTTGACCTATCCTTTGTGGGGTTAAGTTTCATCTGAGCAAACCCCAAGTCTGGGGGCTCAGCCTATAGCTTTGGTTGTCTGCACTGCTTGTGAGAATATCAAGAATTCAACTTGGGAAAGTTGAATTTCTCCCTGTTGTCACCATTCCCTGAAGGGGACTTTGCAAATAATTTTCCACTCACTGATCGAATCACTCTGGGATTCATCGGGGCATCACTCTGGACAAACCAACAAAATCTCATGTCCTACCCAAGATTCCAAGTACTTATGGTGTTCAATCAAGCTGTCTACATAAGTTATATTAGGAAATGCACTAGTCAAAACATAAATTTTGTATGGGGAGGCTGAATTTTCCCCCATTCTCACCATTCCCCAAAGGGGATTTGGCAAATACTTTTTTATTCACTGATCAAATCACTCTGGGATTTATCAGGGCATCACTCTGGACAAACCAACATGTTTTAATGTTTTTAATTGTAAAACATAACATATATACAAAGCAAAGAAAGAAAAAGCAATAATTTTCATAGCACACTTCAATAAGCAGTTACAGAACAGATCCCAGAGTTTGTCATGTGCTACCATTCCACCATCTCAGATTTTTCCTTCTAGCTGCTCCAAAACTACTGGAGGCTAGAAGGCATATTAATATAGTGATTCAGCAGTCATGCTCATTTGTTAAATCCTGTTTTCTGGTATACCTCCTCCTTCTCCTCTGATCCCTCTCCCAATCTATAGGGATCCATGGGCAACGCCCTTTACGACTTTTTATGTTGAGAAGGGGTGTCAACACTAAAGGAGTGGGAGGTATAATTAATTGATAATCTTGGAGAGGTTGGTCCCTCTGGGTTTTAGGGTTTATCTGACCTAGGAACCCTCCAGGAATTACAGGTTTCAGGAAAGCAAACAGTGCATGAAACCTTTATAGAGTCTCAGTTTGAGCCCTAGGTGCTCTCAAGAGTCAACAGGAGTGATGTTGGTTGGGGTTTAGCAAACCATAGCAATTGGCAATATCTAGCTGAAGCTTGCATAAGCGTAGCCTCCAGAATAGTCTCTTGGCTCTATTTGATCTTTCTTGTTCACTGATGCCTTATTTTTTTAAACTTATTTTTTATTGTATAATATAACATATATACAAAGCAAAGAAAGAAAAAAGCAATAGTTTTCAAAACACTCTTCAACAAGTAATTACGGGACAGATCCCAGTTTGTCATGGGCTACCATAAAGATCCTCTCAGATTTTTCCTTCTAGCTGCTCCAGAACATTGAATATATATATATCATTACTTTCTTTTCCTTTTTTTGTGAAAAATAACATATATACAAAAAAATCAATAAATTTCAAAGCACATCGCCACAATTAGTTGTAGAACAGATTTTAGAGTTCGGTATGGGTTACCATTCCACAATTTTAGGCTTTTACTTCTAGCGGCTCTAAGATATTGGAGACTAAAAGAAATATCAATATAATGATTCAGCAATCACACTCATTTGTTAAACCCTGCCTTCTCTTTCTATCCCTCTCTTTAGGGATATTTGGGCTGTGGCCATTCTAACTTTTTCATGTTGGAAGGGACTGTCAGTAATATGGGGTGGGGGGGTAGGGGGATGGAACTAGCTGATGTTCTGGAGAGGCTGGGCCCTCTAGGTTTCAGGACTTCTCAGGTCCAGGGACCCATCTGGAGGTTGTAGGTTTCTGGAAAGTTACCCTAGTGCATCTGATGCCTTATTTTTTTACACTTCTTTTCTGTGTTTTGGTCCAGAGGGGTTGTCAATCCCACCATGCCAGGACCAGGCTCATCCCTGGGAGTCACGCCCCACCTTGTCAGGGAGAAGATGGTAGCTGTGTGTTTTTAAGAGAACCGAGGAAAGACTGCTGGAGGCTGTGGTCAGAAGGCCACAGAGGGAAGGTTCCAGAAGGGAGGGAGCCAACCACAAATTACACAGAGACATAGGAGGAGGGTAGGCAGGAAGGTAGAGAGGGACGGGCAGTAGTCAGCTAAAGCAGGTGAGGGGATCAGTGGTGGTAAGCGATGGGGAGACGGGTGCCCTGGAGAAGACAGGGATACAGAGAGGGCGGAAGAGGGACCTCTGGGAGCCGTGGATGGCGCGGACAGTTCCCTGGCCCTGCTGTCCATCCCGCTGTGCACCGTGGTCTGTGGAGGGAGAGGAGCCCTCCCAGGCCGTTCACAGAGATCAACAGAGAGGGTAGATGTGGCTGTCGTGGTCAGCCCGGGAGTGCCCCCACCTGCGGGGACCTGAGGGCTGAGACTCCACCACCCAGCCTGACCTTTCCTCCCTCGCAGTGTAAGCTGGAGCAGCAGGCATGCCTGAGCAGCAAGCAGCTGTCGGTGAGATGCGAGGGCCCCTGTCCCTGCCCCACGGAGCAGGCCACCTCCTCCAGCACCGATGGGAAGCCAGGTGAGGGTGCACTCGGCCACAGCCCAGCCGGGGGAAGGGCTGCTCTGCTAGCCTCCCTGGGCGCCTCCTTCGGGGGAGAGGTTCAGCCAAGCGGAAAGTGCCAAAAACAGGGAAAGCCCCGAGGGCCCTGGGGGCCAGCGAGCTGGTAACCCAGAGTTGGCGTGCTTGGCATTCAGCCCTCCTTTCTCTTCCCTGGGTCTCGAGAAGGTGGGGTGGAGGGCAGGGACTCATCCACAGGGAGCCTGGAGTTGTTTGTTTTTAGTGCCAAGAAGGCAGGAGGAAGGTGGGAAAGGTGGCATCTGCAGGGCAGGATCCTGGCTGAGATCAGACTCACCACTTCACCCCACATTCATCCTTCACTCCCTTCTCCCTGTGCGGCTGACTGCAGAGACCTGCACGGGCCAGGACCTGGCAGACCTAGGGGATCGGCTGCGGGACTGGTTCCAGCTCCTGCATGAGAACTCCAAGCAGAACGGCTCAGCCAGCAGTGGAGCCAGCCCTGCCAGCGGTATGGGGTCTCTGCTCGGGAGGAGGGAGGAAGGTGACGAGGGCAAAGCAGTGAGGAGGTATCCACTGGGGTCAGTCCAACTTGTGTGCCCTCCTGTCAGATGCTGAGCCTGGCCATCTGGACCTATAAAAGAGCCAAACCCCAGGACAAGGAGAGGTTGGGCTCAACTGCAGTGGAAGGGATGTGGGTTAGCTTTAGGAAGAACTTCTTAAAATGTGGAAGGAGCTTAAACCCTGGAATGGGTAGCCAAGGGAAAGGAAGGAATTATTTTCCATGAAGGGCTTTCAAAACACAAATTTGAATGGTTTAAGTGCAGTCCCGTCTAGAGGTAGAGGAGTGGACCTTTGGCCATTCCTGAGTTTCTTGACGCCATGATGAAATTCAGAGCTGCTCTGACCCTCAACAGAGGGTTGGGCTGATGGAGGGATGGCTGGATGGAGGGATGGATGGAGAGATTTAACTTGAGCGTGTCTGAACTCTGGTCTTCTTCCCCAGGCCTGGACAAGAGTCTGGGGGCCAGCTGCAAGGACTCCATCGGCTGGATGTTCTCCAAGCTGGACACGAGCGCTGACCTCTTCCTGGACCAGATGGAGCTGGCTGCCATCAACCTCGACAAGTATGAGGTCTGCATCCGCCCCTTCTTCAACTCCTGTGACACCTACAAGGATGGCCGGGTCTCCACTGCCGAGTGGTGCTTCTGCTTCTGGAGGGAGAGTGAGTGTGGCCCCTCTCCTGAACCCTGGCCCTCTTGGGTGGCCTCTGCACCTACCTCTGGGCAGCAGTCGTTAGAGTGGACGGAGGGGAGCAAAACCCAAAGTCAGAGAGGTTCCCTCTTAGCCCCTTCCCCAGACCCAAACTCTTCCAGCTTATCCACTTCCTGCATCCTCTCAGGATCTCACCTGCTGGAGCCCGGGGAAAGTAGCACTTTTAACTGTCTTCCTTGACACACTCCAAGGGAGATCCAGGCTTTGTGGGTCCTGAAGCCTGTGCACTTTAGGATGGCTCTTTTAAGAAAGAATACTAAGAATTACAAATGTAAAATTTCTCGAGCCCCTCAGGGGGCCTCGGTGAGGCTGTGGAAGTGAGGGTGCAGAGCCTACTGGGCTTCTCGAGGATTCCGTGTCCTGGCACACCCTGCATTCTTTGCCCCTAGTAGGTGATTATGTAGGTTATCGTTAGCCTTAGGGATGTGGCAACATTTGTTAGCTGTATGGGCCCCAAACTAGAAATGGAAGTGTGCTTAGAGATCATTTAGGCCAGGTAAAAAATGCCATTTATGGGGAAACTGAGTCTTGAGGGTTCTGCAGACCAGCCAGCTCGGAGCTGGGCTGTCCTGCCTCACTGGCTGGTTCCTGCCCTCGTGTGCTGGGAGCAGCACAGCACCAGCAGCCAGAAACTAAAGTTTTGGCTAAGGTTGACCACCTGCCAGTCTGAGACCCTTTGGGCAAGTAACCAAATCTTTCCGAGTCCAGTTTCTTCACCTGAATCAGGAGACAACAATACCTGCTTCAGAGACTGTTGTGAGGCTGAATTGAGGTAATCGATGTGCAAAGCACCCTGGAAAGCGCAAATCCGCTCCTGACCGGAGGTGTTCTGACCCGCTTTAGAGCCGCTGGCTGCTCGCCCATCCCCTTTGCTGTATTGATCGCTCCAGGCCTTTTACGTTCATGGCCTTTGAAGCTCGTTTCATCCATGCTGTGGATGGGAATTGTTCTCATTTTATACTCAGGCAGGCCTCCAGCTGAGAGGCCCGGCACCTTCCCAAGGTCACAGCAACAAGTGAGAGGATTTGCTGCCAGTGATTTTCAGGCCAGGGGTTCCGGCTGTGTGTTCTCCCTGGGCCTCATCCGGGTTTCTGTCCGTCATCCCACACTCCTCTTCTGAATTCTCTCGGTTCATCCCATGCTCCCTCAGAGAGTCTGAGGTTGTGGCTTTCGGGGGTCCTCATCCCATCCCATAGAGCTGATGGTTGTTCTCCCCCAGTTGGAGGCTGAGGTTTCCTTCCCATAGAGTCCCCGTGTGAGTCTTAGGGAGTTTAGAAGGACCAGCTCATCCCACCGTCACCATGGAGTGACCCCGTAACAAGGGCTGGGTGTTGCCATCTCGCAGAGACCCCTGCCTGGGGTTCTCAGCCTTGAGGGTTCTCAGCGCGTCCCACCGGCACCACAGGACAACCCCCATCAGAGGCCACTTCTCTCCCTGCAGAGCCCCCCTGCTTGGCAGAGCTGGAGCGCATCCAAATCCAGGAGGCTGCCAAGAAGAAGCCAGGTGAGGGGGCTGGGCAGTGCTCAGGGGCACAGGCAAGGAGGGGTCTCCACCCCCTGGACATTGTGGAAGACACACACCCAGAGGAGGCTGTGGCCTAGGAAGAAACTCCCCTCCTGTCTATATCCCCAGGGTGGGGCAGGGGCTCCCGATCAGCACCTCGATGAGTGTGTGCTAAACTCTAATCTTGTGCCTACCCGCCTTGGGGCTAGGGATTGGGAGCCTAGAACCTTCCATTCAGTTCAGTTCAGCAAATGCTTCCCCAGCCCTGCTTGTGTGCAGAGCCCAGGGGAGGCCCTCCCACAGGCAGATACTAACTATTCAGCAAACACCGAGGGCTGGCCCTGGAGAGACAAAACCCACAAACCCAGCCCAGATCAGAACCCTGGGCCACATGGATCTCTCCCTGCCCTCGTGGAGAACGCAGGCTAGTTGGGAAAATGCACAGCACACAAGTAAGCACACTCAGAGCCTCACATACAAGGAGAGGATCTGGGTGCTGAGTGAGGATGGGAAGGGATGTAAGATGCTTGGGGGTCAGCAATGCCTCTGAGGTGAGGAGCTCGGGTGCAAGGGAAGACCTGAGGGCTGAGAATGAACCTGCCAAGTGCAGGGCTGTGGACAGGAAGAAGTTTGAGGCCCTTGGGGAACAGAGAAAAGGATCCATGTGGCTGAAGCTTAGTGTTGAGGGGGTCAGGGGCTCGAGATGCCCCATCTCACAGGGCCTTGTAGATCCTTGCAGGTGGCCTGGCACTTAGCTGGGTGATGAGACCAGTACATGAAACAGAACCCTGTTCCTGCCCGGAAGCGAGCTCCATATTGCTGTGGGCCCAGCCCCCTTATGAGCCAGTGGCGAGGACCCCCTTAGCCCGATCGTCCCCCCAGAGGCAGGCCTGTCTTTCTGTGTCCTCAGCTCTCCCTGAACCTAGGGTGCCCATCCTCATGGTCCCAGGTATTCTAATTGTCCTTGTGTGTGTCTCATTCCCCCTCTAAGTGGGCATGCCCCACCCCAGGGGACCACTCTCAAGAGATGTCCATGGAGTGGGTGAGGAGGGGCAGGTTGGGGCCTGACGGAGAGTGAGTTGGGGGGGCTGGGGAGGGGGGCCTGGGCCTTCCCAGCTGGGGACAGGCAGCCCAGGGACGTGGTGCTGGGATGAATAGGCTGTCCTAAAGGGCTCGAGCCAGGACTGCGAGGAAGCTGAGGGGGTAAAGGAGCTGGATGGGGCAGGGTGTATCACAGGGGCCCACACAGGTCATTTGGGGAGACAGGTCTTCTCGTCTCCGATCTGGGGGCTGCACGAGATGCTGGTACCCAGTCCTGGTGACTGGGCTCCCAGCCCCTGGGGGCCTGTTCATGCCCAAGGCCCTGGCTGCCTCTGCAGGACATGCCTCCCCGGGCCCTGCTGTGACCCTGCTGGACCATGTCCCATCAGGAGTCTTCATCCCGAGCTGCGACGAGGACGGCTACTACCGGAAAATGCAGTGTGACCAGAGCAGCGGCGACTGCTGGTGCGTGGACCAGCTGGGCCTGGAGCTGACCGGCACCCGCCTGCACGGGAGCCCCGACTGCGGTAAGGGGCAGCCTGCGATTCCAGGGCGAGCCGCAGGCAGAGGGGCGGGCAGGTTGCCTAAGCACCCCCGCACTCCCCCCACTGCTTCTCCTCACAGATGACCTCGTGGGTTTCTCGGGGGACTTCGGCAGCGGCGTCGGCTGGGAGGACGAGGAGGAGAAGGAGACAGAGGAGGCCGGCGAGGAGGCTGAGGAGGAGGAGGGAGAGGCGGGAGAGGCAGACGACGGAGGCTACATCTGGTAGACGGCCCGTGGGCGCCGGGGCGGGCCGGGAGCCGGTGGGGGAGATGGGCCAGCCGAGACCCGCAGAGACGCAGGCAGCTTAGCAGATGGATCCGGAGACGATGGTCCAAGGACCCTGACTCCAGCGGGGCAGGGCGGGCATATGCGTGTGCGTGTGCGTGGTGCGTGCGTGGCATGGACGGCTGGGTGTGCAAGTGCACGTGTGTGTGTGTACGTGTGGCATGCGCTGACAAACGTGTCCTTGATCCACACTGCCCCTGGCAGAAGTGAGTCGCCCAAAGGCCCCTTGGGCCTCCGTGAAGTCGCTTTCTTTCCATTTGGGGTTGGGTTTTAAATACACATATTCACACATTACACACACACACACACACACACACACACACACACACACACGTGAGGTTGAAAGTGGTGACGCAGGATGCCCCCTGGTCACGCCCTGCCCCACCCTGACCCCCTGTGGTTCCCTGTCCTGATTTGCTGTCCTCAGCTCCCCCCAGCCCTCCCCCTCCCTCTCCTTCTCCCTCCCTGTTCTGGAGTCAACCTCGAGGCTGAGGAAGTGGCCCCACTGTGGGGAGGGACTGCAGAGAGCTGTCCACTGGGCCCATTAGGCTGAGATGCCCACCAGCCTCAGACATCCAGCCACAGCAAGCCCTTTGCTGGATGCCCAAGTGCTGGAGAAACTCTCTGGACCCCAAATTGGTGTGACCTGAGGAGGCCAAGAAGGAGCTAAGGCAGAAGCTGGGAGCAGGGGCGAGGTTCGGCCTTGCCAGTTGTCTGCAGTCCTCCCTGATTCAGCAGGTGGAGGAGCCGAGGTGGGGACAGCCCTGTGTGCCGCACCCAGGGATAGCTCAGACTCTTCCTGGAGTAGAGATTCCTTGGGGCTCTCAGGTGGGGCCTCAGGTGGGGCCTCTTGGAGGGAGGAGGCAGTGGGTGGCAGTTGAGCCTCTCCCGGCTCCCACTTGGTGCAGGTTTGTGGGGTCTGCACCTCCCCTGCCCCCTTGTTGGGGGGGGTCCCTTGCCCACTCTAGGGAGCCTGAGGATCAGGAGCAGCAAGTGAGGGGCCTGGGTCTGGCTAAGACTGTGGGTGTGCCCATCTCCCTCCCCCAGACCCTTTAAAGGAAAAAGTTACGAGAGGTTCCAGCTCTCCCAGATTGCGATACTTTCTCCAACTCTCCCTTTCAAGGGACAGGAACCAACAGGCCTGGTCCCATCCCAGCTTCTGTCAACCCTTGGGGTTTCCCTCTCTCCCCTCTGATTTTGAAAGGTCCATTTGAAGCCCTATAGTGTTATGAAAAGTCAGAGGGGACAGGACCTGGGACCCCTGGATTCTGAAGCCACACCTCACTCCTCCCCAAGACCTCCTTTCCAAGTAAGTGGGAGCCAGGATGGATGCAGAGGGGCCCCATTTTTTCCCCTGGCCATCCCGTTCTCCCTGCTGAAGCAAATTCCTTAACACATTTAGTGAAGAATTTCTTACCAGGACTTGGGCCTCTGGTGTCCTTCTGAGCGTGTGAGCGCTGTGTGTGTGTGCGTGTGTGCATGTGTGTGTGTGTGTGTGTGCATGCGCGTGTGTGAGCCTGTGGGCTGGGCCAGCGACTGTGCGGGTAGGGGGTGGGGGCAGCGCGGTGGGCCCCCTCGGTGAGGGTCACAGCCTAGCTCTCCCCCAGCTTCTCCCTGTGTCCGCTTTCGGGAAGAACCTCACCCTGCCGCCCCTTTACTCCACCCTGGAATCGACATCCTCCGAGTCCTCTCTTGGGGGAAATAATGAAACCCCAGTTAGCCCCGTAAGCCGCTTCTCATTCGCAGCAGAGCCGCGGCGCCGGGTTGTTCCAGCCCCGCCGCCCCCGCCCCCGCCCCCTGCCCCGCGCTTCCTCCCCGGCCCCGCCCCGCTCCGGGAGAAGCTGTCGCCCGCCAGCCCTGTTCTCTGAGCCGCCAGCAATTCTGACCCGGAGCTACTTGAAACTTCCTGCTCTCGCTGGGACTGGGGTCTTGTTGGTCTCTTCTCTCGGCCCCAGCTCGGACTTCTCGGCCTGTCCTCCTTGGGGGGCAGCTGTGGGTGGTGCTGGGATGGGGAGGGGGTGGAGAGGAAGAGGCGTCCCTCATCCTCTCCCTGTCCCACCCTCCTGGGGGACGCCCGTGCACTTTGTGTCTGGGTCTCCTGGTTGGCACGTTTCTATGACCCTGTAAATACGTTTTAGAAAGAAAGCAAAAGAAACTACACCCTGGTGGGACTGCAGGGTGCAGCCTCGCCCATCTCTGAACCCCTCACCTCCACCTTGCGTTTCACCCCACTCTCTGAGACTGAACGCCCCCACCTACCCTAAGGTAGTCAAAAGAGTTTGCAGTCAGGCCAAGCACCTCCAGGTGACTTTTTGTCAGACGAGCTTGAGGTTTCCTCCTGGAGAAGGGGGCGGGTTGGGCCTCCCTCAGCTCCCAGGACGTGTGGCCTCCACCACGCTGCCTCCTGGCCCCTCCCCGGCCCCTCCACACTGACGGCCTCTCCCCCCTCCAGCCCCCCTGGCTTAGGCAGGGAGGGGGACTAGGGCTGCATTGAAGACAGCTCAACCAAATTTTGAAAGAACAGCTCCTGGCCTGGCCCTGAAGCCGCCCCTGGCCGCCCCAGGGCCCCCCCTTAGCCTGTGGGTGCTGGGGAGATGGGTTTGTCTAAGATGGAGGCTGACTGGGATTGGAGAGAATAAATGTGCCTTGAGAGACCACTCAGAGAGAGCCCCTGGGTGATGGGGAGGGGAAGGGTGGCAAAGGTGGTGAAAGCACAGGGGACATCGTGGCCACCCCCATGTCCACGTGTGGTCCAGCCTGTGTGGCTTTAGAGGGCAGGCCACCCATTCACCCTTTCATGACCTCCATCTGCCTCCAACTTCACTCTGAGTGGGCTCCCATGGTGTCAACCTCAGAACCCTCCATTTCGCCAAAGCTCTGAGCCCTCAGCCCTTGGGGAGTAGGAACGGCTGACCTTTGACACCTGGGGTCCTGGTGCGAATGTGGGCTAGCAGGGGTCAAAGGGAAGAGACACGGGGGGTGCAAAATGAGACTCGAGACATCCGAGGAAGTCCCAAGCAGAGCAAACTGCTTTGTAGCCTGAAGCCTCCTTAAACTGTGTCATGTGCAATAACCGAGCTTAGAGTTAAGAATCGTGTTTAAGTGCTTGGATTTCCGTCCGTATATTTAAGTGCTGAAATCGTATCTCTCAGTAATTTTAGATGTCTTAAACAAAAAAATCGAAAAATCAAGTGTTAGACTGTGTGTGTGCACCGACGGGCACTCAGGCGCCCTGCGGATCGCTAGCCCTCTCCTTTCCCCGCCCCCCTCCCCCTACACCACCATCCCCATGGCCACTTGGGGACCCCACCTCTTGTCGTCTTTATCTGCCTATTACTCAGCCTAAGGAAACAAGTACACTCCACACATGCATAAAGGAAATCAAATGTTATTTTTAAGAAAATGGAAAATAAAAACTTTATAAACACCACCTGCTGGCAGTGCTCTCCTTACTCTCCCCCTTGGTGTTATTTTTTTTTTAACTTTTTATTAATAAAACCAATCAACATACAATATGAACATTCTTTTTTCATCACATAGTTGTATGTGCATCATCATGATCTTTTCTTAGAACATTTGCATCAATTCAGAAAAAGAAATTAAAAGAAAACAGAAAAAAAAATTCATACACACCATACCCCTTACCCCTCCCTTTCATTGATCACTAGTATTTCAATCTACTAAATTTATTTTGACATTTGTTCCCCCTATTATTTATTTATTTTTAATCCATAAGTTTTACTCATCTGTCCATAAGGTAGATGAAAAGGAGCATCAGACGCAAGGTTTTCACAATCACACAGTCACATTGTGAAAGCTATATCATTATACAATCATCTTCAAGAAACATAGCTACTGGAACACAGCTCTACGTTTTCGGGCAGTTCCCTCCAGCCTCTCTGTTATGCCTTAACTAAACAGGTGATATCTATTTAATGCATAAGAATAACCTCCAGGATAACCTCTCGACTCTGTTTGGAATCTCTCAGCCATTGACACTTGGTCTCATTTCACTCTTCCCCCTTTTGGTCGAGAAGGTTTTCTCAATCCCTTGATGCTGGGTCTCAGCTCATTCTAGGATTTCTGTCCCACGTTGCCAGGAAGGTCCGCACCCCTGGGAGTCATGTCCCACATAGAGAGGGGGAGGGCAGTAAGTTTGCTTATCATGTTGGCTGGGAGAGAGGCCACATCTGAGCAACAAAGGAGGTTCTCTGGGGGTGACTCTAATTTTAAGTAGGCTTAGCCTATCCTGTGCAGGGTTAAGTTTCATATGAACAAACCCCAAGACTGGGGGCTCAGTCTATTGCTTTGGTTGTCCACACTGCTTGTGAGAATATCAAGAATTCTCCACTTGGGGAAGATGAATTTTCCCTCTCTGTTACGCCTTAACTAAACAGGTGATATCTATTTAATGCATAAAAATAACCTCCAGGATAACCTCTCGACTCCAAACAGAGTGCTATTTGGTGCTATTTTTTTGCAAAAATGGCATTCACAAATGAAGTCCTGTAATACAGATCCTCACGTTGGCACATTCCTCTTAGCCGCCTTCACAGAGGAGATGTCCCAGAGCGAAGGACCAGGAACAATTTACGCACACTTTTGGTATAGTTGCAAATATATATGCCATCTATATTTGTATATATGCAAGTGCCTCTATATTACAAAGCAGAGATCAAACCATACGTCTTGCTTAACATGATTTTTTTAAGCTACCTTATTAAGATATAATTCACATTTCATGCAATTCGCCCATTTGAAGGGGTACAGTTCACTGGCTTCTAGTATATTCTCAGAGTGTACAACCATCACCACAATTAATCTTACAGGATTCTCATCACGCCTAAAAGAAAACCTGCACCCCTTAGTTGTCACCCTCCCCAGTCTTCCATCCCCGTGCCCCCACCGCTGCCAGCCCTAGGCAACCACTAAGCTATATTCTGTCACTGTGCATTTGCCTATTCTGAATGATTTCATAAATGGAATCATGCAGTATATGGTCTTTTGAGATTGGCATGATGTGAAAATATGATTTTAATAGCTGCATGGTATCATACAATACAAATGTGCTTCCATGAATTTGATCATTTCCCTATTTTTGGATATTCATGTTTCCAGTTGTTTGATATAAATACTGCTGTGATGAGCATCCTGTACACTCTCCCTGGGCCCCATCTAAGATTCCTTCCCCAGGCCAGATTGCTAGAGGGGGAACAATTGGGATAATATGTTTTTTTAAAAGACTCGACCTATACCTTACCTAATTGCATTTCAGTAACTAGAGTTCAAGTTTACATTGGGGTCACTCTTTATATTGTAGGGTTCTGAGGGTTTTGACAAGTGCACAAGGTCGTATATTCAATAATAAGGTATCACACAGAATAGTCTCACTGCCCTAAAAATGCCCTGGGCTCCATCTGTTCGACCCTTCCCAGCACCCCTGAACCATAGTCACCATCCAGCTAGCTGTCTCCGTATTTGCCTTTTCTGCAATCGCATGTAGTTGGGAATCATATAGTTGTAGCCGTTTTAGACTGGCTACTTTCACTTAGTGGTAGGCATTTAATATCCCTCCATGTTTTTTCATGGCTTGATAACTCATTTCTTTTAATCATTGAATAAAATTCCTTTGTATGGATGTACCAGTTTGTTTATCCATTCCTCTCTGGAAGGGCATCTTGGTTGCTTCCAATTTTTGATGAATATGGATAAAGCTGCTATAAACGTTTCTGTGCAGGTTTTTGTGTAGCTGTAAAGGTTCAACTGATCTGGGTAAAATGCCTTAGAGCACAATTGCTGGATCATGTGGTAGCTTTGTAAGATGAACTGCACCATTTTGCTTTCCCACCAGCAATGAGTGAGCGTTCTTTTTGCTACACATCCTCGCCAGCATTTGGTGTTGTCAGTGTTTTGGATTTTAGCCATTCTGATAGGTGTATAGTGGGATCTCGTTTTAATTTGCAATTCCCTAATGACCCATGATGCTGAGCATCTATTCATATGCTTGCTTGCCATCTGGATATCTTCTTTGGCGAGGTGTCTGTTCAGCTCTTTTGCCCATTTTAAATTGAGTTTTGAGAATTCTTTGTGTACATTGGAAACAAATCCTTTGTCAGATATTTTGTAAATATTTCCTTCTAGTCTGTGGCTTCTCTTTTTGTTCTCTTACCAAATTGCATTTCAGAAAGGTTAGAACCAATAGACACTCTTGTGAGCAGGGGATGCAAATAACAGGCCTGTCATATGCTTGCCCACATTATGAATTGTAATTAAAAAAAATCTTAGCCAGAATAACCATGCCTCTTCTTTTTGTGATAACAAAGGGGCATGACTTGTCATGTGCATTATTCTACGGCTTTTCTGCTCATAGGCTTTGCCTTCCCCCCAACCCTCTCGTCCTCAGAACAGTTCCTTCTGCAGCAGGGGGTGGGGGAGGGATGGAATCAAGGCCTGTGACGTCTAAACTCTAGCTCTAGAACTTAGCAACTGCAACCTTGGGTGAGTCATGTGATACATGGAGAGAACAGCCCATCTCATAAGGATCGATTTTTATCACCTCTAGAAGAAGTACTTCCTAACAGCAAAAGTCCTGTAAAAATATCTGCCACCAGCGCAGGCCTTGGTGGTTTGGCTGGAGCAGAGGCTCAGGAAGTGAGCCAGCCCCTTGGGGAAGGAAGCAGTAGGGTGTGGTTTTCCACCCCTCTGGCTGCTCATTGCACCTGCGTGGTCAGACCTGGGGGCCCAGGAGCCTTCCTGGAAGGCGGTGTGAGGAGGGATGTGATTTGCTGAGGAGTTGCTCCCGGCACACACAGGATGGAGGAGGAAGTACTAGGAGACAGTTTGCTTGCTGGGCTTGGGAGAACCTGGGTTTTAGAAATAGAACATCCAAAAGAAGGGTGAGGTTGAAGTCAGTCCCTTAGTTCCCTCTTGTGTGATGAACTTACTTGTACTAGGCATACTACGCTTTACAGTTTATTTGGAAAGAATAATAGCTGTCTATTATCAAACACTTACTAGGTGTGAGACCCTATGCAAGGAAGCAGTTGACATCAGTCCAGTGGTGACTACTATTATTAATTCTCATTTTGCAAATGAACTGAGGCTCAGAGAGGTTCAGTAACTTGACTGCAGATGCACAGCTATTAAGGGACAGGCCTGTATTCTGCTTTATAGCTACCAACCAACACAAAGGAGGCTGTGATCAGTGCCCAGTGACTGAAGTCTTTGTATGGCCCACAGGTATTCAGAGAAGGAGGGTCTCCAGTATTGGACAAGTCCAGGAAGGCTTCCTGGAGGAATGCGGCTAAAGTTAAACTCAAAGATAGGTAAGAATGATCTGATGGCTCAATCCTGGCTGCAGATTTCATTGCTCTGGGTTGGCACCTGGGGTCCCCAGGTGATCTTAAGTTGTGGCCATGTACCTGCTACCAGGCTAAGCAGACAGAAGCAGGGGGGCGTCCCACAGGTGAGGAGCAGGATGTGCAAGAGGCCAGGGTATGAATGAGCTTGTGAGGAGACCTTTGAGGGAGGGCTGGGTCTGAGCACCGGGAGGGGGGTACTGTAAGGCCAGGAGGCCCATTCAAGGGCAGGCACAGGAAGGTCCAGCAATTCCTTGGGGGCCAAGGCTTCGATATGACTGTTTTATCCAACATCTTGTCTATCACTCAGCCTGTCCTAGAGGCTGTCATTGTGGCAGCGTGTCCTGGGCAGCCTGGAGGAGCCTGTAGCCTGCCGAGGGCATGCAAGCATTTTCAACCTTTGGGGAAGCTCTGGCTTTTGCACTTCAGAACCAACATTTGTTCAAGTGATGAGGAGATAGAGGCCAGGCAGGGCCCTGGTTTCTGGAACAATCCACCCATTGTCAGTGTATCCCTGCCAACTGGATTCCCAGGGTCCCCTGGGCTAGCTGCAAAGAAGGCAGTTGCCAGGGACAGGCCCAAGGACTGACTGGCAGCCAAGTCAGGAAGCCATCTGCTGGCTTGTCCGCGGCCGTCTCGTTCGGCTTCTGATCCCCGGCCGGCGAAGGGAACAGGAGGGGAGAAAGAGACAGACGCAGGCAAACCAACTTAAGTGACAAACACGGGTTCGAGGCACGCAACGGTTGTGAGCACAGACCTTTACTGGAGTTAAGCTTGCATTCTCTGTTACAGGTTCCACGCGGGACAAGATACCCCGCGGGGGAACAACCTCTATGCGGCCGTCAGGTACGGCTCCCTGTGGGTCGTCTCCGCTTACCCCGTCCGGGTAACGCCTTATATGCATAATCAAAATCCAATAGGCTAACACCACGTATACAGGGGTGATTGGTAGATGCGGTTGGCGGGTGTGTGCGTCATATGCGGAAGCAGGATGTGGGCACCATCTTGGCTCACTCGATGGGCGGGGGGAACTCTAGAGCAGGCTGCAGCGTGTCCACTAGGCCTGACCCGGGAGGCGGCTCTCCACATCTCCCCCTTTTTTATTATTTTTGGTCCGTAGACCCTTTCTTAGACCCAGTGTCTCCATTGATGAGTGAGCTCCCGTGAGCTTGATTAGCCCACTACTTGTTTTGGTGCTTTGGGGAGTCTGGACTAGGCTCCAGCCATCTTGCGGCTGAACCTCTGGCACCAACCAGAGTGCACTCCTCATATAGAGACCGGAGAGCCCGTGAACTGGAAACCACGTGACTCTCCCTGCAGTGCTTCGCCTCGCAACTGGGCTAAGCGGGGCTCAGGAGAGCGGCAACCAGAGTCGAGGGTGTCACTAGATGTCTCTGTGCAATGGCCGGAGTCTAGTCTGGCCAGGACCGTGACTCTGCCTTAGAGATCATCCTAAGACCAAAATTATGACATCTGGTGCCGCCTTTTATACCCGGGACACAGCCATGGGCCTTGCCGCTGACCTTGCTTTCGAGCGTCCCGCCCTGAGTGGCCGGGATGGACCGTCCGGTGAGGGGGAGGACCGGGCAGCGGGACGGTCGTTGCCAGGAGCATCAGGGGCGAGTGACATAGCCAACATGGTAGTGACACGTAATTGCTGCTGTGTCTGGAACGAGCGTTCTAACAAACATTTAACAGTGACTAAGCCCACTAATAGTCCCACTGCCACGAGGATCCAAGTAGTCAAATTGGGCCAAGAGAACCATGAGGTGACTCGGTTCCACAGACTTTGTACAGTCTCGCCCAGTTTGGAAAGGTCGAAGTCAACGGGGGTCAACTTGATATCCCCAAGCACTCGAAGGTCTGAATCCACCTGTTGGGAGAGGTTAGTAAAGGTAGGGAGGTTTTAAAGCTGGTCCCCTTTCTATACGATAGAAGGGTGACTAGCGCTCCTGTTGTCATCTTGTCGTTCGTCGCCATCATCAGCAGAGTTGGAGACCGGATCTGGTGGCTCTGGTTGGAGGCTTATCAATTTTCTGGGCAACAGTTCCTTGGCGTCCTCGGGCGACGTCACGGTTCTCACCAGTCTTTCCGGAACCCACACAGGTTGACGTCCTGGTTCCTGGGGAAAAACACAAACAGAGCCTCTGGCCCAGCTGAGCACTGGGTCAGGGCCTTGCCACTGTCCCGACAGGACATCCTTCCATCGAACCAGACCTCTATGCGGGGGACTCGGAGAGGTGTGCTGAAGGGCAGGTGTCATGCCTTGTGAATTTTCATTTAAAAAATTATACGTAAACAAGGCTACGGACAGTTGAGCCTTTGGGGACAGGCCGTGACCTATCCCCCCTTTCTGTTTTCTGAGCAAGTCCTTGAGCGACCTGTGTGCTCTTTCAATGATTCCTTGCCCTTGAGGGTTGTAAGGGATTCCATGCTTTAATTGGACTTCCATATTGTCACAAAATTTTTGGAAGGTTTTGCTGGTGTAAGCAGGTCCGTTATCTGTCTTTAAAGTTTTTGGCTTACCCCAAGCTGCCCATTCAGGACGGCCAGAAAGGCGCACACCCTGCGCATTGAAGGCTGACCTACAGTCTTCTGCGCGATGGGGTCCCTTGTGGCAACGGCCACATAGCCTGGTTACCGCACACGGTCTATCAAATTGTTGGGTAGCAGGCGGTTGGCCTTTATTGGGACAGTTTCTTTTAATGTGTCCCGACTGGCCACAATGATAGCATCCCTTTGGTCTTGTTCCTAAGTCTTTGGGTTTCTTTGTAGCTACTTGTAAGGAGCTGGCTAGCATGGCAGCTAGACCTGCAGCAGTTAACGGGCTGCCAGCGTCTCTGCAGAGACGAACCCACTCCGTCATGCTCTTTCCCTTGTTTTGTACCAGGATAGCTTTACACTCTTTATTGCATTGTTCAAATATCATTTGTTTGACTACGGTCTCTGCTACTCCTGGGTCTGAGAAAATTCTCTCAGCCGCAGTTTGCATTCTGGCTACAAAATCCACGAATGGTTCAGTGGGGCCCTGCTGTATGCTGCTGAGTGAAGCTTGAGCCTCTCCCTCGCCTGCCAGTTTTTTCCAGGCGCCTATGAAACAGCGGAAAATCTGTCCATAGACTTCTTGAGGGAACCCTGTTTGATTTTGGGCATGGGCACCTTTCCCCAATAGCATATCTGCATTCCATCCGCCATGTCTCCCCGCTGCGTTTCTCGCAGCTTGTTCCTCCGCCAGCTCCTCGAACCATGCTTTCCAATCTATGTATCGGCCCTGTGGCAAACAAGCACGGGCCAGCTGATATATATCAGCGGGTGTATGATTTAGGGCGGAAAGGTTTTCAACCATATTCAATGTAAAAGGGGCATTGGGGCCATACTGATGGACGGCCTGCCTCAACTCCTTTAAGACTTTGTAATCATATGACTCATACTGATTATTACCTTGGGGATTGATAATAACCGGGTACATTTCTGAGACTGGTTCCGGCCCAAGTGGCTTGTAACCACCCAGCATACCAAAAGGTCTAAAAGTTGAAAAGGGGTTCCATCTCCAGAAATGTCTCCCTCTACCGCTTGATGACGTAAGGTCTTGAGGGCTTGCGTACGCAGGCGGGGGGCACAGCTGTAACTGCCCCTCCCTAGACCAGCCTGTAGGGGGTTCCGGGTCTCGCAAAGGAGGGCCACTGTAATTACCTGATTCGGCCACCAGAGGGAGCCCGTGGTGAGGGTTTTTGGTGAGATCACCAAAACCATTCACCGGAAACCGCCGCGCCCCTGCAGCAGGCGCTGGCGGGGCGGAAGGCTGCGTGGGTGAGACAGGGGGCCTCCCCCAATCGATCAGCGGAGGCGCGTCTGCACCCTCGGTCTCATCACCACCTGACTCTGAGTCAGAGCTGTCTGAACTAGCGCCTGACTCTGGTGGCTTGCAAGTTGGCGGCTCACCCTTACAGGAGCCGTCTGCAGACGAAGCCGACTGAGTTTCTTGGAGCGCGTGCCGTGCCTGTAGCAGGGCGGGGGACGGACGAAGGCCCCAAGTAGCTTCTGCCTCAAGACAAGCACGGACGGTCTCCCAGATAAGGACCAGGATAGGGTCCATGCATAGGCCCGTCCGGCGCGCCCGATCTATGTCATTACCAAGTTTTAACCAAGAAGGCAGGCTGAGGCTCCCGGAGTGGACGAACCAAGGGGCAAAAACAGCAACATCGTCAAGGAACCGCAGGAGGGAACTCTTCCTTACCGAGATACCCCGCTGCTTCAAAAGGGTCTTTAGGGGAGGTAACAAAGGTGAACTTTCTGACTGCCCCATGCTTGCAGTCGGCACTGGACCTTAACCACTCGGGGAGCTCTCCCGAGTCACTGGGGCTACCTGAACGCCCTCAGTCCTTAACTCTCACGTAACAGAAAGCACTCACCTTCTCGCAGTGATCAGGCGCGGAAGGTCCGCTGCGAACTCAGGATGCGCGTCCTCATCGGCTTGAGAAAGGTCAGGACGGTGCTCCTCGTTACGAGGGTTCCCCGTACGGGCCACCACTTGTCCGCGGCCGTCTCGTTCGGCTTCTGATCCCCGGCCGGCGAAGGGAACAGGAGGGGAGAAAGAGACAGACGCAGGCAAACCAACTTAAGTGACAAACACGGGTTCGAGGCACGCAACGGTTGTGAGCACAGACCTTTACTGGAGTTAAGCTTGCATTCTCTGTTACAGGTTCCACGCGGGACAAGATACCCCGCGGGGGAACAACCTCTATGCAGCCGTCAGGTACGGCTCCCTGTGGGTCGTCTCCGCTTACCCCGTCCGGGTAACGCCTTATATGCATAATCAAAATCCAATAGGCTAACACCACGTATACAGGGGTGATTGGTAGATGCGGTTGGCGGGTGTGTGCGTCATATGCGGAAGCAGGATGTGGGCACCATCTTGGCTCACTCGATGGGCGGGGGGAACTCTAGAGCAGGCTGCAGCGTGTCCACTAGGCCTGACCCGGGAGGCGGCTCTCCACACTGGCACGGAGCAGGGTGGGTACCCCTGCCTGCCCCCACCCTGGACTCGGTCCCAGGCTCGGTGCCAGCTCCCCCCCACTCCCCACTTCTTGCACTGGTACCTTGGTTTTTTTCTCAGTATTTAGCCTTCTGGGGCCAGAGACTCTATATTTACTTCTCTCCGGTGAATAACTGAGACCTGAGAACAAATGAAACAGGAAGAACAAACCGCACACAAACCCATCCGTGTTTAAAGGACCCAGATGTAGCCTTCCCTGGCCGCAGACCCCAGCACTGCGCTTGGCTGATCGCCAGGCACCTTAGGGTGTCCTGGAGAGGGCAAGCGTTTGAACAAAAATAAACATGCACACACAGCAAAAACCACCACCACTAACACCGACAAAAAAGCTCTAAGTTTTCATATTTTGTGCAAAACAGGGGGAGGAGAGGAAACCAAGGCGACCGGGTTCCCATCAGCAGTCAGGAAGCTTACCTGATTGTGCTCCCCCTCCCTCCCCCTCCCTCTCCTTCCCCCTCCCTCCCATCCTCTCCAGGAGGGAGGGCCCATTATCCACCCCGCCCCCATTAGTAGAAAAGAAAACTGAATTTTCAGAAGTGTTGTCAGTGGTGGAGCCAAGATCTGACCGAGGCCTGCCTGGCTGACTCTGGCCAGCCCCGCTCCTGCTGTGACCGGTGCCGCCGGCTCTGTGGGTTCCTGGAGTGGCCCTCACAATGCGGCCACAAGGACTGCAGGGAAGTCTGTGTTTTTATGAGGAAGTTGTGGGTGAACGTGGCTGGGAGGCGGTGTGTGCCAGGGTGTAAGACTGAGGACATTTGGACTTGTCCTTGCCCTCCTTCTGAACCTGGGACAGCACATCTCTGTAGACCTCAGTTTCCCCGACTGTAAGACGAAAAGGGGATTGGGCCAGATGGCACAGTTTGGGGATTCAGTGGAAGGGTGCAAAGTATAGATCTAGACATGGTTTATTGCTAGGCTCCAGATTTTCTTGCTCTGACTCTATAACATTCCACAATCCCCCGAATTAACCCCGAGGGCTCTGCACTTGCAAAGCAAATTTAACTACTTAAAAGAGAATCTGCCGCAAATGTGAGCCACTCAGCATTTTCCTGAAGAATCAAAGGACTCACTGCTTCTCTCTGCGAGCTTTGGTGATAAACAATGGTCAGGCAGGGGATGTTTGGAATTCGGGGGACTGTCCCCAGAGTTTGGGGCATGATGCATCCTACAGCTGGGGAAACAGAGGCCGGGAGAGGCACTGTGGGCCCCAGTGAGGGACAGGGCAGACCTCGGCCTCGGGCGCTGGAGCCCCTGAGCCTTCACATGGGGAGCCCATCTGCGCCTCACAACAACCTCTGTCCTGTGGGCATCGGGGGGGAGGATGCTCACTGCTGCCCCTTTACAGAGGGCCACATGGCTTAGTGAGCGGTGAGCTGGGGTTTGAACCTGTCCAGGCCCCGGGAGTCTCTCCCTCTGCCATGACTGGCTTCTAGAGAAGGTGGGGCTGACCCGAGGGTCCCAGACCCTACGTGGGGGCTCAGACCCTTGAGCCCCTCTCCTACCTCCTGTCCCCTCTTGCTCTTTCTGTGCAGTGAAGGATGGTGGTTTCCTTCCAGGTGCCCCTTGAGCATGTACTTTTCTGGCCCTGGTGGGGGAGGGAGGCCTCCCTGCCCATCTCTTCTCAATCAGTAACCACATTTACCGTCAGCAACACCAGTAGCAGCCAGCCCCCCGCCCCCACCCTGCCAGCCCCACACTGGCCTCCTTCCCAAACCCGTGCCAGGCAATTGACCACAGGAGACCCCCTCGGTGCCAGGCAGCACCCAGACTCTTAACATGAAGTCTCTCTGCCCAAAGACCCTCAGCACCACCCTGGATTGGGGACAGGGAGGGGACACACCAGCCACAGGAGGGACCCTGGGCCAGGGCTGAGGGGCCCTGCTCACTAGCTGGGCCCCTGATGAGCTGCAGTTCTCCCTTCCTCTCCACGGCAGCCCTTCCCCAGCACCCCACAGGCGCGGGACCCCGCCCAACTCGGTCTCTGACTTGGCTCCTTGGTGCACACACCGGGCCCCAGAGAGCCTGTCCCTGGCTCAGCACTCGGGGTTCACGTGGAACCTGTGGTTCTCAGACTCAGAGGGCCCTGGAAGCATAAAATCCGGCACTTCCCAGAGCCACCCCATCCTCGACCCACGCAGAGTCCACTGGGAGTTACTGGGCCTCTGTTGTGGGGCAGAGCAATGCAGCTGGGTGTGTGGGCTCCCCAGCAGAGGGAGCAGGGAGAGGAGTAGATCCAGGCCCCACCTTAGAAGACCCACAGACCTGTCCGGAACAGCGCTGCACAGGAGAACACAAGTCTGAGTGTGATCGCGCTGGTGCGGGCAGACGCCCTCCCAGGGGCCTCAGAAAGTGAAGTGTCCTGGTACTCCTATTTCTAGGTACATGTCTAAAATGATCGAAAGTAACCGAAAGCAGGGCTCAAACTGATACTTGCACATCAAAGTTCATAGCGGAATTATTCACAATTGTCAAAATATGGAAGCGACCCAGGTGTCCATCAACTGAGGAATGGATGAAGAAAATGCGGTACGGATAGGCAATAGAATATTATTCACCCATAAACAGGAAGTTTCTATACTTGTGACAATACAGATGAGCCTTGAAGACCTCATGTTGAGTGAAATAAGCAGAAACAAAAGGACAAATAAGCATGACCTCAATGATACAAAATGATTAGAATAAGCAAACTCATGGGGTCAGAATCTAGAATATGGGTTCTCAGGGGACAGAGAGGGGTAGGGAATAGGGAGTGAATGCTTAAAATTCTATTTGGGATGGTGGGAAATTTTTAGCAATGGATGGTGGTGATGGTGGCACAACACTGTGAATGTAATTAACAATACTGAATTATATATTTGAATGTGGCTAAAAGGGGAATTTTTAAATTATATATGTTACTAGAATTAAAATTGAAAAAAAAAATCCATGGACCTGCACAACACAAACAGTTAATCCTAAATTAAATCATGGACTATAGATAGTACAATTATAAAAATGTTATTTTATCAACTGTAACAAATGAGCCACACCAATGTCAGGTGCTATAATAGGGTGGTATATGGGAACCCTGTATTTTATGCATAATTTTTCTGTAAACCCATAATTTTACTTAAAAGAAAAAGTATTAAGTGAATGAATTATCTTGTCTCAGCTTGGCCCTGTTATCAGCCTTAGGCTACCTCCTTTATCTGTTCTCATTTGAATATCATTTATCTAAAATATCTATGATCACTCTCGGTGCTGTTTATTATGATTAGAGATTCACTTCTCTTTCGCAGCTTTGAATGATTTTACCTTTCGTATAGAAACTCTTCAAATCGCTCCCAAGCAAATGTATCCCACCTGCTTCTTGTTGGAAGCCAAAATGTCATTTTACGTAAATTGCCAAAACTTAATATTTCGTTAAAAGCAACAAGTTTTTTGGTAACTTTGATTCATGTATGTAAGGCATATTGAGTTTTTTGTGTCTGTGGCAATATGGCCTACTTTCTGAACACCACTCCCAGCGCATACTTACACTTGAAAAGGAGGCTTAATCCAAAGGAATGAATTTCTAAGGGTAGAAATGTGTGCCCTTTGCAAACAGAGAGGCTTTCATTTGTTCTCTTCTCTGCCCTTGTCTGTGTTTTTCTTGGATTCACCCCCTGTGCTTTTTCATCCTTACCCTAATAGTATCAAGGGCTCACGTGTTCACCAGAAGGTACACAGGGACACCCTAGCTGAACTGGAGGGAGGGTGGCATCCTCCTTTGATCTCATTGGCTGCTTGGTCAGCAGTGGGGGAAGTTTTCGAAATATTTCAGCCAGGACCTTTTGGTTGCAAGTGACAGAAACCAAACTAAGGCAGGCCTAGACAGAGAAGGAATTTGTTGACTCCCATAGAAGGGGTGGATACTGGGGCTCTCAGAATCGAAGGAAAAAAAGTCTGGGAACCAGGACTTCTGGGATGACAACTGTGCGGCCAATGCCCCAGGGCTCTCCCCACCTGGCATCCTTTCTCTCTGCCTTCTTCTGTGCCTTTTCACCTGTTGGCCTCGTCCTCTCCTGCTCCTGATGTGCATTCTCCACATGCTGGAAAATGTGGCTGCACCGGCAGAGAGCACTGCTTGCTCCCAGTGTCTTATATCAAGCTCAGGGAAGGATTCCAGTGGATCCGTTGCTGTTGCCAGGTGGACGAAGTGCTGTGATTGGCCGGGCCTGGACCATACACCCACCCTTGCGGCCAGGGCATGGGTCTGGTACCAGGGGATGGGAGACAGGGAAACTTCCTGGAAAGATACCCAACTACAGCTAACATGATCCTCTATATATGCTTGAATTTGAAAACTCCAGGGTATAGATAAATGTCAACTACCATTGGTAGCATACTTGGGAGCCCAGGATATTTTAAAATTGAGACCCTTCACAATTTAATTCCAACCTCTTTTCCCCTTATGCCTGACGCTCCCAGTCACACACCTCCAGTCCCACTAAGCTCATTGCCCAGTAAATAAATATTTGTGGAAGAGTGAATGAGTGTTTCCTGTACCTGGCCCACACTTTCCTACCTCTGGGCCTTTGTACCCACTGCTTTGTCAGCCAGAACGTGCCTTCCACCCTGCTTATTCCTTCTTGTTTTAATCATATCCATGATCTAAGGACTAGTTCAAATGCCACCTCTTCCAGGAAGTCTTACCTGATCCTAACACAGGCAGTGATTTGTTTCTTTTGAAGCCTTGGATTGCACCATTCTTTATAGATTATAACCAGATTTTATGTTGTTTGTACTATGTATTTACCAGAAGGAAATTTCCAACAATGTGTCCATCATCACCCAGATGGGAGGTAGTGAGTTCTCCATCCCTGGAAGCATTAAAAAGAGGTCTGTTCCGGGTTGTTGTAGAAAAAGGAAGACTTCTTGCGGACTTCGTGTAGGTCAAATTGAAGACAAACCAAAGTGGCTAGTAGAGGCCAAATGGGAACTGGAGCCTTACCTCAACCATCATCAGATTAGTTTTGGAAAGAAACCAGAAATCTAGGTTTTTATAAACATCCAGCCAATCGTCAGGTCCCCCTTCAAGAGTGGTCACTCTGGTTCGGTAGTGAATTGAAAGAAGGTACGGGGAGCCACTGGCAGAGTGCTCATATTTAATCATTCCCTCCCCTCTAACACTTACAGAGCAGTTGTCCCTTATATACTGAATTACACAAAAGTGGCATTTTTATAAAAATCTAGATTTTTATAAACATTTTAAATGTTGGCAACATATTAAAAACCTTTCCACTCATTGTGATCTATACATCTATAGACAATAGATCTATAAGTCAAATTTGGTCTGTGGAGTGCCAGTTTGTGACTTCTAGTGGAAACTAAATCTTGGCTTCTGCGAGTGCTGGGGAGGGCGCTGGGTGATGCACTATTGCCAGTGGCCACCAGAGGGCGAGCTGGTCATTGCTACAGGCTGGGGTCTGGGTTGGTGGCGGTTTCTGCTAATGGCAGAATTTCCTCTTTCATCCTTCTCTCTTACTCTTTGATGCCTGTCACCTCTGGTCTGCTAATGAAACCCGCTCCCTTGAGAAACAAAACAAGTTCGAAAGCAGCAAAGAAATACCACAGGAAAAAGAAAAGAATGGCCACTAGTACTCTTCAACAGCTTTTCTTTAATCTAAATCGATTGCTTGATTTTTAAAATTGATACATGTATTTGGCAAAAAAATTCCAACATGGGCAAGCCATGGTGGCTCAGCAGGTAGGGATGCTTGCCTGCTATGCCCGAGGACCTAGGTTCGATTCCCGGTGCCTGCCCATGTATTATAAAAAAAAAAAAAAAAAAAAAAAAAAAGATGTTATTAAAAGATTTTCAGTTTTAAAAAAAAAAAATTCCAACACTGCAGAATATTACTGTTCCCACTGCAAACCTCTGCCATCACCGTTAACCCTTCCCTATTGGTTCAAGGGCTTTGGAATCCACATGTAATTGTTGTTGCACATGTAATGTACACTTTTCTTGCAGGTAAAATTCTGCAGTATTTGTGCAATTAAATTAAATACATCAGTACAGACGTCCTTGATAGTCCTTATAAAAGTCATAGGACACCCTTAGCAGTTCCGAGGAGGAGGCATTTCCAGGAACCTAATCACACTTCATAACACCTAATACACGTTGACTTTTAGATACAATGTTTAATGACATATTTCTAGCATTAAAGAAACATTTTTTCTTTTTTTACTATGGAAATTTTCGTATATTCACAAAAACAGAACGGCACCTCCAGCACCAGCTCTGACAATTATCAACTCAAGATCGCTCTTACTCTCTGCCCCTGTGGACTTGTTAGTCGGAGTATCTTAAAGCAAATCCCAGACATTGCGTCTTTTCCCCATAAATGCTTTCATAGTACATACTCTTTTATTCTGTTGTTCTTCATAAGTGAAATCATGGCTGACAGGCTCAGCACAGTTACCTCCTCCTCAGGCCAGTGCAGCCCTTTCTGATTCTATCTCAGCTTCAGCTGTCTTAGGGGTGGAAGCCCACACCTTATTTACCTTCCCCATCAGCAGATTCACTTTTCCGTTTTCCACTCTTTTTTTTATACCAAGAATATGGATTAAAGTCAATAATTTAAATTCAAGGAATGACCCAAACACAGGTCTGCTCTCTGATAAAGGTGGCCACGGCCAAAACCCATCCCTTGGACAACATCGTCGCCCCACACAGCTTAAGGTGTGGGGGCCAATCGAGGCCTGAAATAGCTGAATTCTGGGTACAGAAAAGGTGGCATAAGGCTGTCAATGTCAAACGTACAAAGATCAAAGCTCATGGGGCTTCTACCTGTCTGGATTTGTCCTCGCCTGCCTTGGATGCTGGTGATGGCTCAGTAGAGAAGATTATATTTTCCAAAGCTGGCTGGCAACCTCTCCCCACCCACATGCACTTAAGTTCCCTTGACATGTCTCCTGTTGAAAGATGAGGCCTCTGTCCTTTCTCTTTGAATATGGATAGGCCTGTGACTTACTCATGACCCATAGAAAGCAGAAGTGATACGGCTGGCTTCTGCAGCTCGCCCGTAAATGGAAGGCAGCTTGTACGTGGTTAGTTAGAACACTTGGGCTCAGAGTCAGGTGAATAGACTGACCACCCTATGCTGTTAGGAAACCCAAACGATCACACATGAAGAGACCACATGGGGAGGTCCTGAGACCACATGGAAAGAGAAAGAGAGAATGTTCAGTGGGTCCTCAGCTGTTCCAGGCTCCTGCGTTCTAACACAAGCCTCCATCTTACTGCAACTTCATGAGAATTTGAGCCAGAACCACCCAGCTGAACCCATTCCCTGACCCACAGAAACCATGAGGGGTAACCAAACGATTATTGTTGCTTTAGGTCTAAGTTCAGGGGTGAATTATGGCTCAGCAAAGGATAACTGGCACACTCTAGAAGATATTCTGGGGACTTTCCTGTGGAGGTGGGTGTAAGAACCGCCTAGGTTTCAGGGGAGTGAACAGCTTCTATTTTTTTTGTTTTGTTTTTAGAAAGGGGAATTTATTAAGTTGCAAGCTTACAGTTCTAAGACCATGGAAATGTCTAAATTGAAGCAAGCTTATAAAAATGTCCAAATTAAGGCACCAACAAGAGGTTACCTTCACTCCAGAAAGGCCGATGAAGTTCAGGGTTTCTTTTTCAACTGGAACGGCTTTCTCTCCAGGCTTCTTGTTTCATAAAGCTCCCCCAGGGGCGTTTTCCTTCATCTCCAAAGATCTCTGGCTGCATGGGCTCTCATGGTTCTTGTGGCTCCCAAGCTTTCTCCAAAATGTTTCCTCTTTTAAAGGATTCCAATAAACTAATCAAACCCACCTGGAATGGGTTGTGTCACATGTCCCTCTAATCTAAGGTTAATACCCACAATTGGGTGAGTCACATCTCCATGGAGATAATCTAATCAAATTTCCAACCTACAGTGCTGAATAGAAATGAAAAGAAATGGCTTTCTCCATGTGATGAATCAAGATTAAAACATGGCTTTTCTAGGGTACATCATCCTTTCAAACTGGCATACCCACCAAAACCATTCCTGCCAATCCTGAAGAATACCCAGGGCATTATATAAGATTCTACAAAGGTTCCGTGCACTAGGGTAACTGCAAAACCTCCAGCCTCCAGATGGGTTCCTAGAGAGACAAGTCCTAAATGCAGAGGGGCCAGCCTCTCCAGAACATCCACCATCCCCCTATTCCGTATTATTAACAGCTATTAACCTTCCAACATGAAAAAAGCTAGAATGGAAATAGCTCACATACCTCTAAAGAGTGGGAGAAAGATCAAAGGTGTTGATGGAGTTATAGAGAGAATGCTGGGGTTAACAAATGTGAACAGGTTTCTTGATATTCAGATTTTAGTGGCCCCCAAATATTCTACTTGTGACAGCGAGTCTACCTCTAACGGCCTGACTCTTTGAGATGTGTTGCTTCCTCTCCCTTCCCTGAGAGGTGAACAGACAGTTTCACACCCTGCCCTGCATGAAGGAGAGCTGGCCCCTTTCTCGACTTGGGCCTGGAGAGGAATGGACGAAGTGTTCCATGGACAGACCATGTGGGATTTGCAGAGACGGCACCCTGTGTAGACTGCCCTCCTTGTCAGAGCTGCCCCGAGCTCAGGCCAGTGACTGGACCCTGTCCTCACTGTACGGGAGGAGACGGCCCTGGGAACACATTACACAACATCTTCTTTATGGACCAGCCTCATCCACCACTGCCTTAGCTCTCCAGAGAATTTTCTGGCTTTTTTTTTTTTTTAATAATTTTTTTTTAACAAGAGTAGTTGTAGGTTTACACAAAAACTATGCAGAAAGTACAGAGTTCCCATATGCCACCCCTCACTGTTTTCCCAAATAATATTTCACATTACTGTGGAAACTTTGCTATCACTGATGAAACATTATTATTATAATTGTATGATTAACTGTGGTTCATAGTTCACATCAGTGTTCACACTTTCTATTCTGGTAACAAGTATACAACCTAAAACTAATCATTTTAGCCACTTTCAAGTGTACAATTCAGTGGTGTTAATTACACTCACAATGTTGTGCTGTCGTCACCACCTGCATTACCAAAACTTTTCCATCACCCCAAACAGAAACTCTGTACCCATTAAGTGTTAACTCCCCACTCCCCACCCTCACCCCTGCCCCTGGTAACCTTTATTCTAATTTCTGACTATGAATTTGCATATTCTAATCATTTCATATCAGTGAGATCATACAACATTTGTCCTTTTGTGTCTTGACTCATTTTGCTCAACATGTCCTCAGGTTTCATCCGTGTTGTCATTCCTTATTATGGCTGAATAATATTCCATTAGTCCATAATATTTCCATTGTATTTGTATCTACCATATACTGTTTACACATTCTTCCATTGATGGGCATTTGTGTTGCTTCCACCTTTGGGCAATTATAAATAAAGACGTGAGGAGCATGGCTTTCAAAAGCAGTCACTTAATTTTCTCCTGTGGACACTGAGAATTAGGTGACTGACCAAATTTCTGGTTTTGCTTTGGTTGCTGGAAAATGTACAACAAAACTGCGGCTCCCATGATAAGGGTATAGATCATTGTTCAGGTTTGCGAGCTGCTGGAACGCGATACACGGAATGGCTTTTAAAAAGGAGAATTTATTAAGTTGCAAGTTTACAGTTCTAAGCTGTGGAGATGTCCAAATTAAAGCAAGTCTATGAAAATGTCCAAATTAAGGGACCAATAAGAGGTTACCTTCATTCAAGAGAGGCCAGTGAAGTTCAGGGTTCAACTGGAAGGGTAGATGGCGAACGTGGTGACGTCTGCTTTCTCTGCAGCTTTTTGTTCATGAAGCTTCTGCAGGAATGTATCCCTCCTTCCCCCTCAAAGGACTCTGTCAGGGCTCTGTGATTCGCGTGGTTATCTCGTTGTTTGAAGCTTCCTCAAAATGCTTCCTCTTTTGAAGGAGTCCAGTAAACTAATCAAGACCCACCTGGAATGGGTGGAGTCACATCTCTCTCTAATCAAATGAATACCCACAATTGGGCGCACCACATCTCCATGGAGGTAATCCACTCAGAGACGCCAGCCTGCATTGTTGGATGGGATTAAAAGAAGTGTTGCTCCCACGTGATTCATGCATCAGGATTAAGCCATGGTTTTATAGGGGGCAGAATCTTTTCGAACCAGAACAATCATGAAGGTAGAAAAATGAAGAAAAAAAATCACAGTCTCACTGCCCAGAGAGAGGGAGACTCTGGACTTGGTGGTGTGGCCTTCCAGATACTCTGCTATGTGTGTAAATACACACAAATGCCGACACACAGAAGAGTGGGACTTCGCAATGCACACAGCTTGTATACATTCGAATCACCTTTTCATGGCATTGCATATTCTTCTGCAATGTGGAGCCTCAATTTCTTGGGAGCCTCCTCATTTCAAGAAGTCTGTAACACTTTTAGCCCCATTCCTAGAAAAGTAACCACGAACAAATGCATGCAAATCGGACATTTGATTTCAGGAAGCCCACAGATTTCCTAAACTCCACTCCCTAATCTCAGTTATAAATTAGGTTCTAAAGCTGCAATTTCGTTTGGTTATGGCTGCCTAATATTCACTTACGTTACTATCTTGTGATTTCATTTAACCAGTCCCCTATCCCTGGACATTTAGCTGGTCTCTCATGTTTTAAACTGTACTGAGCATCACTGTAGCAAAGTCACTGTGAGTGCTTTGTCCCGGTTTTGTAAATTTCTGCTGGTTGCAGTTTATGTAGCTGCTTTAGATCTTTTCTGTAACAAGGCAGGTCAGGCTTAAATAGATACAATGTTTTGAAAATGAGAAATACGTGAAGTGGAACTGCTCCCAGCCCTGGCTTGGCGAAGGGCCCCGGGACCTCCGGTCCCCGCTGGTGAGGACCAGGCGGGCTTCCAGCAGCAGCCTGTCAATGGAGCCTGTCATGCGGCCGCGGGGCATCTGGCCTTGCTGCTCAGCCGGCGGGGAGCAGTGATTTATGTCCTGGGTGGAGGAAGAATAAGGGCCGTGTGCTCCCTCCTGGAGCCGGTTTAGGGCAGAGCTGCGGGCGGGCGGCGGGCGGCGGGCGGTGGGCGGCGGGCGGGGTGGGACCGCGGGAGAGGCAGAGGCTCACGCCCGGGCTGCTTCTCCAACCCCGCTTCCCTCCCGAGTAGTCCGAGGGTGGAAGCAGCTGGGTTCCGACGCACCGGCCTGCAAATCTGAGTGTCCACAAAGCCGGTCTCGCAGCCATGTCTGGAGGCTGCCCCTGGGAGGTGGGCAGGGCCCAACCCAAACAGTCACCAGAAAAAGGGGCCTTTGTGGCAAGCCGAGGAGGACGAGGAGAGCGAGGGGGAGGACGGCGGGCTGGGGGAGGATGCCGAGAGCTGGGGAGCTGGGTTGCTCCCGGGCCGCAGAAAATCGTTGCATCGTGGGGGAGAGGGGCTGTGCGTTAGGTGAGGCATTGGGGGCTCTGGTCTCTACAGCAGTTTTTTCCCTCCACTTTCCATTTCTTCCTTCCTTCTTCCTCTCCTTCCCTCGCTTACTTCCTTTTTCTCCTCCTGCCTTCTATCGTCCCTCCCCTCCTCTGTCCCTTTCTCTGTCCCTCTCTCCCTCCCTTGCTTATTTCTTTTGTTCTTTCATCGTTTTCTTTCAAAAGATTTTTCTTTACTAATTTTGGTAATCACAACAGCTAACGGTGCTCATTTACACGGTGAGTTCATACGAAGATGGGGAAAGAGGGGGCAGGGCTCGGCAAACTCTGCCAGCCTGGGGCCCACCTCAGTTCCCGGTTCTCACGGCCCCCCGAGCCCAGGGCCAGGGCGGCCCATCGTTTGCTTTTCCAAAAAAACAGTGGCAGGTGGCACCCTGGCAGGGGTTTTCAGTGTGGAATATTTGGAACTGGGTAAAGACTCTATAGACATGCAGCGGAAGGACCCCCGAGGGTCGTATGTCCTGCAATGCCTGGCTGTCAACTGTCCTGCCCACAATGCCTACCGTGCCCCAGCGCCACAGCACGCTTCTAAAGTGCAGCAATATGTGCACAGCCCTCCAGAGAGTGGGGCTGCACCCAATCAGTCTTCGTGTGTGCGTGATAAAATACACATCACCTATAAAGTCGCCGTTTTAACCATTTTGGTGTATGATTCAGCGGTGTTAAGTAAACTTACAACGTTGCACAACCATTATCACTGTCTCGTTCCAGACTCATCATTTCATTAAAAAAAGTGTTTTTACAGCTTGTGGTTTTTTAAAAAACTTTTTATTGCACTGATAAACACGACTCAGCAGACTTGAACAGACATCAAAACACCGATGCTCACAGTGGCATTATTTATGGTTGTCAAAAGATGGAAGCAACCCCAGTATCCATCAATAGATGAGCAGGTAAACCAAACATGGTATATCCATGCAATGGAGTATTATTCAGCCATAAAAAGGAATGAAATTCTAATATGTGGGACAACATGGATGAGCCTAGAGGGCATCGTGTTGAGTGAGATAAGGCAGGCACTAAAGGACAAATATTATATAGTCTCACTGACTTGAAACAATTAGAATAGGCAACTCATCGAGTCAAAAATCTAGAAAATAGGTTAATAGGAGAAGGCGTGAAGATAAGAAATGGGGAGTTGAGGCTTTAAGTGAGCAGGGTTCCTATTTGGAATGATGGAAAAATGTTTTGGTAATGGATGGGGGTGATGGTAGCACAACATTGTGGATGCAATTAACAGCAGTGAAATACACATCTGAGTATGATTAAAAGGGGGAATGTCAGATTGTATATGGGTAAGAGAATACAATTAAAAAAAAAATCCATGGAACTACACCACACAAACAGGGAAACCTAAGTTCACGGACTTTAATTATAGTACAATTATAAAACTGTGCTGCCATCGGTTGTAAACACATCCTACACCAATGCAGGGCGGCGGCGGTGGGGGGTGTATGGGGGTCCTGTATTTTATGCATGATTGCTCTGTAGACTCACAACTTCTCTAATTTAAAAAAGCCTGTATAACTCAAAATTTCCATCTCTGACCTCATTCGAGTGTGTAAGTATTAATTACATTCATATTATTGTGCTACCATCAATAATATCTATTTCCCCAATTTTGTCATCATTCAAGCAGAAATTCCGCACCCATTAAACAATAACTCCCTCCTCCCCTCCCCTTCCCGCCAGCACTTGGTAACCTCTAATCTCTACTTGTCTCTGTGGAATTTGCCTCTTAGAGGTATTTCATGTAAGTGAGATCATATAATATTTGCCTTTTTATGTCTGGCTTATTTTGTGCAGCACGATGTCTTCAAGGCTCATCCGTGTTGTCGCACATGTCAGAACTTCATTCCATTTTACAGCTGAGTGACACTCCATCCTGTTTCTCTGTTCATCAGCTGACGGACACTTGTGTTGTTTCCTCCTTATGGCTGCTGGGAACAATGCATTCAATTATTTTGGATGAACACCTAGAAGTTAGATTGCCGAATCCATTCTTTTTAACAGATGCATAAATATTCAAGAGTGTGAATCCAACAATATTTGTTCAACCACATCTCTATAACAGATATTCAGATTCCTGGTTTTGCTTTGCTTTTTGCCATTTCAAACAATGTTGAAAAAACAAACTCCTTTTTATATATCCTTTCGGTGGGTGCTTTTTCCCTTTAAAAAACCACTTACAGGTGGGGCTGCTGGGCTAAAGTGAATGTGTATTTCCTATTTTAGAAGAGAATGTGAGATTGCTTTCCAAAAAGGTGCCAGGGTTTATGTGCTTACAGCAACTGCAGCTGCCCATTTCCCAGACTACCAAACCACCACTGGCTATTATTGTTTATGTTAAAATTTTGTCTATTTCTGGGTGAAAAACAAACAAACAAACAAAACCTGTATCTCACAGCTTCTTTAATTTGCCTTTTCCCTAACTCTGGTGAGGTTTGCTTTTCAAATGTTTTGAGCCGTTGGCTTCCTGCTTCTCAATTCCTGTTTTATAGATGCCCCTGGCAGGCGATCTCGTGGTGTGGGGGAAACCTGGGCCCTTTCACTTTCTTTTTGGCCGACATTCTCTGGCTCTGAGCCTCAGTTTCTTCAGCCTTCAAGTGGCAACAATGCCACTTCTCAGGGTAGCTTGCAAACTGTTAAGTGTTGTACCCACTCATGAGGATTATTTCCCTCAATCGTTAACAGTCACGAATGCTGGGGCTTGTATGGACTAGGCTAAAGCCTTCACATGCCTCACCTCATCTAGTCCTCACAATAGGCCTGCAAGGTGGGGATGATCATTTTGTCTGCTTTGCAGATAAGGCAACTGAGACTCAGAGAGGTTTAGTCACTCACCCAATGTCACCCAGCTAAGAAATGGCACAGCCAGGGTTTCAAGAGCCTTGTTTCTAACCACGGCAGGAACCTGCCCTCAGGGCCTTGTGTCACCTCTGCACACCTCCTCCTCTGTCTTGTCCACAGGGTCTGGGCCATCCTGGCCGAGCAACCCCTTCTATTTCTTTATATGAAGACCCTTCCCTCTCAACTGGTGCTCTCCTTGGAAACTTTGAGGAATTCTGCTACTTTGGGAATAAATATGAAAGCATGTCATTTTCATCCAAATATTGCTATCAGCTGTGCTAGGTTGAAGGCCCTGTTCTCCATCCCTTGGAGACATCCACAGTGGGTTCCATGTCCCTCTGATCACTTATTATGTTTAAAATTAGTCCTGCCAATTTAAAATGCCAGTCTCATTCCCTATTGGGCTTGGCACCTCTCCCCAGGACAGGTCAGAGGAGGTAACCCCTCCCTCCCTATTTTCCCTGGTCCCTGACCTTGTCTGGCCTGGTTCTGACTTCCCCAGATCCCAAACCCTTGTGCTATAGACCCCTCAGGGAGGAGTGTGGGGTCTTCCCAGTCCCTGCCACCCGCCACGCCTCCTACCCCATCTAGGTTTAGGCCCTGGGCCCCTGGCTCCTACCCTACCACTCTGACCTCCAAGCTCCTTCAAAGGCCACCTCTTCCTGCTCACGGAGGGCTGGGAGAACCGGGGTGCACCCCCACCTTGCTGCAGGTGTCTGTGCCCACAGCTGCCAGCTGCCCTCAGACAGGAAAGTGCGGGCAGACAGGCCTGCTCCTCCCGGCTCTTCCTTCCTCCCCACCGCGCCCCAGGCTCCCCACCACCACCCCACCCTGTAATTTCCCTGTCTGCAGTGGAGCTTATTTGGAACTTACCTGGGGGTGGGTCTCATTCAGGGGGGAGCACGGGCCTCAGCCCCCACCCTGAGACGGCTCTGCCTGCTTATGGCGTCAACTCCCTGCAGAGGCCCGAGGGCCATGTAGGTGGGGGCCACCTGGCTGTGTCAGAAGGTGTTGGGGGGGTGCTCAGGCCTCGTCGTGGCCCTGCCGTGGCTCCCCGGGCAGTCCTGGGCATGCCACTGACCCTCTGTTGGCCTTTCCAAGTGAATAGCACAGAGTACAGTTGAAAGGAGCTCAGCATGCCCAAGAATCTCTGATGGCTGCAGCCTGGCATTATCCCCATGCCTCAGATGGGTAAACGGAGGCCACGTTACAATGTGTGCATGTGACGTGCAGTGGCAGGCCTCCAGTCAGACATAAGTCAGAGGAGCCATCTTCCTGGGTGGCCAGGAGGAAGGTGGGGGATGGGAGGTGAGGGGAGCATGTGACAGGAGGTTGACGCTTTTCAAGGGCAACTAGGTGACAGTGGCTGACTTTGTCAACTGCAGTTTCCTCCACTGTAAATAAAGATCCTGTTACTGCATAGAGATGGACATATTAGCAGCATGCTAAGTCGACAGCACTTCTTCCTTGATACGATTATTATATTGCATTTGGTCTATGAGGGGCATGTGAGACAGGCACGTTTGTGCCTGGTTTGGAGATGAGAACAGAAAGAGATAAAGGAACCTCAGTGCCAAACCTGACCCCTACCTGCCCATTCTGCAGGCAGGAACGAAGGGGGCTCCTGAGATCAGGGGTGGGTCCTGAGACCAGGGCGGGCCTGAGAGCCTGGGGAGTGGGCCCAATCTCCAATTCTGAAAAATCAGATTAGGTCACCAGGGGACAGGGTGCTCCAAAGAGACACAAGCAAGTCCAGACCGTTTCCTGGCTGGGCGCTGAATGTTAATACCAACTCTTTTTGCTCCATAAATACATTTTTGCATTTAAATAAATAAGGAACAACATGACTTTTTTTTCCTCCTGTAAAAGAAAAGAGCATTTATCCCATCTCCAGAAGCTCATTCCTTATTTCCAGCTCCTCCGCTGACATCACCCAGGGGCGGCCTGGGTGGAATTTTCCCTCATCAGATGGCCATCTCCTGGGGGCATCAGGCCAGGCAAATGCAGGCAGAGCTCAGTCGGCAAATCCCCAGCAGGCTCTGCACCTACTGCTGTACAAATCATCTATTGTTGAGAACTCTGAAGTAATATTGCTTGTGATGGTTTGGTTCCCAGGCTAGACCAGCAACCTATTTTGGAAGCATTGAAGGAAAAGCAAGGGCTTTGGAGTCAGGCAATCTGAAATGGCCCTGCCACTCCCGGGTACGAGCTGGGTGAGCTTCACCTCTCCGGTCAGTCCATCGGGACACGATTCTCCCAGGGTCTCTTGTGTCTGCAGGGCCTGTGACAGCCTATGTTCCGGGCTATTTTCCAGGATGTATATAGCACACAGCCTTGGGAGACAGAAATACTGTCCCCTCCGGGGCAGAGGGCAAATTCGTTGGCTTTCCAGGATTATAAAGATAGCGTCTTCCTTTGGGACAAAGATTGGGCAGGTTCTCAGGCGGGGGCTCTCCTCAGCTCGGGTCTTCAGATGTGACACAGACTCACTGCGGGAGCAGCAGCCACCTGGCCCACTTCAAAATTGGTCCCCTGAGACCTGGGGGTGGGGGGACCCAATGTAAACACGAAACTCACACTGCCTCTTGTGACTTCAGTAATCATCAGGGTTCTGCCCAGGGCTCTCCGTCTTCCACCGGCATCCGTGATGTGGCAAAGGCTTACAGGGTAGATTCTCGGACCCTCACAGCTCTGGATTGCAGGACTGAAATGCCCACCTTGTGAGGTTGCTGTGAGAGTGAGGTGTCAGGTGGGACCTGGCCCTTGGCGAACGATTAATATGTGACAGCTGTAACCATCTGTGGAAGGGAAGTCTGTTATTTACAAGCCAATCAGACTTCCCGCCCCGGATGCCAGCACTGTAGCTTGCTCCTGGCCTTGGGGTTAGGCATGCCATCCCATCTGGTGGGGTCTGGAAGCCAGGTAGGTTTGCAGGGTCTGGGGCAAGGGGTCCGGAGGGGGCGGTGGGGAAGTCCCCTGTACAACCACCCCAACCCCTCTTTTCAGAGGAGATCTTTTTTTTAATAGTAGCAAAATTTATTGTGTACTTTCTATGTGCTAGAAGCTCTCCACATGTAGCACTATAAGATGGATATTGTTATTAGTTCCCCTTTTTTTATTGCGAAAAATGACATATATACAAAAAAAGCAATAAATTTCAAAGCACACCACAACAATTAGTTGTAGAACCAATCTCAGAGTTTGGTCCAGGTTACAATTCCACAATTTTAGGTTTTTCCTTCTAGCTGCTCCAAGACACTGGAGACTGAAAGAAATATCAATATAATGATTCAGCAATCATATTCACTTGTTAAATTCTTCTATTATAACTCCACCTTCTCCTTTGATTTCCCCTCCAATCTTTAGGGGTATTTGGGCTATGCCCATTCTAACTTTTTCATGGTGGAAAGGGCTGTCGATAATATGGGATAGGGGGTTGGGACTATTGATGTTCTGGCGAGGCTGGCCCCTCTGGGTTTCAGGACTTACCTGGCCTAGGAGCCCATCTGAGGGTGTAGGTTTCTGGAGAGTAATCATAGTGCATGGAACCTTTGTAGACTCTCAGATAGGGCCCTAGGTGTTCTTTAGGGTTGGCAGGAAGGGTTTTGGTTAGGGTTTGGCAAACCACGATAAATAGCAATATCTAGTTGAGGCTTGCATAAGAGTGACCTCCAGAGTAGCTTCTTGACTCTATTTGAGCTCTCTCAGCCACGGATACCTTATTTGTTACACTTCTTTTCCCCCTTTTGGTCAGGATGGCATTGTTGATCCCACAGTGCCAGGGCCAGGCTCACCCCTGGGAGTCATCTCCCACACTGCCAGGCAGACTTTCACCCCTGGATGTCATGTTCCATGTAGTAATGATTTTCCTTGGGAAGAATTGGGCTTGGAGAGAGAGAGGCCACATCACAGAGGTCATCTTTATGACCAATTTGAAAATATATCTTTCCAGACCTTTTCCAGGGTTTAAATATATATTTTAGAGAATACATAATTTTTTTACATAAATGATTTACACTGCCTGTGTTATTTTACAGTTTTCTTTTTTCACTTAAGATTATGTCCTAGATACCTTTTTATGTCAGCCCATATAGATTTTAAGAACTTCTGCATCACATTCATGATAAGACTCTACTGCCCTTTATTTACCCACACCCTGCTTGATGGACATTTGGCTGTTTCCATTTTTATCAGTACAGAGATGCCCATCGCACATGATGGAAGGCTTCCTCGGGTGCATGGGTGAGAGCATCTTCAGGGAAGAAAGAATACGGAAACGGGGACCCTCAGGGGCTGCAGATGTCCCTAAGGTCACACCAGGAATGGGATGGCCAGGCTCTGCCCCTGCTCTCGGGCCCCAGTCCCCAGAGCCCCACCTCCTCCCTTTCCACCAGGAGGCTCCACCGCTGAAGGCGATGAGGAGGTGCAGGGAGACCAGCTGGCCGAAAGAAGGGAGCAGAGCGGTGACAGCGACTCTTCTCCGGTGACACTAACAGGCCCAGTGGAGGCAGCTGGGGACGCTGTGCAGAGGCCCCCGAGGAACCCCCACATGGGGGCCACTAAGGGCCTCTAGGCCCAGGGGGGCCCTAGACCCCTCATCTCACCCTAGAATGTTCCACCCCCACCAGCCCCAGGGCCTCCTGTCACATATTCTTGTGATCCCAGGCACTGCAGACCCAACCAGTGAGGCGAGCAGGCAGGCAGGGGCTGGGGCCAGGGGTGGGGGCTATATCCCCCCCCTCCAGCCGGATGGGTTCACAGAAACACCTGCCGTGTTCCCAAGAGCCCCTACGAGGCTCTGAGCTGGGCCTGCCGGCGACACTCATGGAAGACACAGCTTGCTGAAGGTCGGGTTGTGGCATCAGACCCAGCGGGCAGAATAAAATAGAACTAACTAGTAGTTTATTCAAGAACCACTTACTTGGTACTTAAGGTGTTCCAGGCACCTGAGCGTTTTAGTCCTGCCTCTCCTGTCCTGTGAAATAGGTATCGTGACAGCCCCTGTTTTACTGAGGAGGAAACAGGCTCAGAGAGGTTAGATAACTGCATCCAGGTCCCCAGCTGGTGACTGCCCCACAGGGTCCTAGTCGCAGGCCTGACTCTGACCGTCTGCCACCAAACGGTCCTTAACTGTTTGACAGTCCAGGCCCCTTTAGGACACTAATGAAAGCCCTGAAACCTCAGCCAGAGAAGCACCTGCCCGACATGTGCCTGTGCCCAGGGCCTGCCTCCTGCTGTGCGACCCGCCTCGTCACCCAGGCCCCGCGCCATCACCCATCACACACACACACACACAAGCACATGCACACTCACTGCAATGTCGCCAACAACTGTAAGTGTGCAGGAACCCGGTGGAGGCATTCACAGGCTCAGGGTAGACCCCTTTGCTTCCCTCTGCTTCCTGGCAGGTTGTGTGCATGTGTGCACGTGTGCATGCACGTGTGCACGTGCGAGTGTGGTAAGTTGTCAGGCGGGACCGTGTGCCCAGACATGGAGGGAGGGGGGCAGCGAGGATGGCTCCCAGCAAAACACCGTCTGTGGCAGCAGCTCCTTCACCTCCGAGAGAGGGCACCTGGTAACAAACAGCCCCGGCCCCGAACCCCGGGCCTTAAAACCTGCTGCCTGGTTTATAAGACAAGGGGCCCTTGTCTGCGTGCAGTGGCCTCAGGTTAAACCAGGGAAGGTGCCCAGCCCTGGCTGCACCCTCACTGTCTGGGGGAGGGTTTTCCAAGTCCAGCTTGGCATTTCCATCAGCACGCCACCACCCGCGGCCAGCAGGAGGGCTCTGCACCGGCCCAAAAGTGGCGACATCCAGGCAGGGATGAGCACGGGTCCCTGGGGACCGAGAGGCAGGGTGAGCTTGGCAGGCTGAGGGCTGTGGGGGCCTTCAGATAATCCTGCCCTCACCTGTGTGGTGTTGAACAAGTGCCTTAACCTCTCTGGGCTCAGTGTCGGCATTTGTAAAGCTGCCCCTGGGGCTGGCTGTGAGGATTGTGTTATAATCTGTAAAGTCCTTAGAGCAAAGCCCAATAAATGGCAGCTGTCATTATTATCATGTATTATATTATGATAAACCTGGGTCAGAGGGCAGGGCTTCAACCACAGAACTGTGCTTTTAGGTTTTGTTTTTGTTTTATAAATCAGTTGGTGCTCTATATGAGATCTTGTTTTGTTTTTGCTTTTTTTGTTTGTTTGGTTGTTTTTTGATGGGGAGGTGGGAGAATGCTGGCAGTGGGGCCACCTGAGCCTCCATCCAGGTTTGATAGTCTTGAAACTAAAAGAATTTAGAGACAAGAGGGCCAGTAGGCATAAGTAGTAAAGTTTATTAAAAGAGAAGTTTATTAGAAGAGAGAGTACACGTTAGAGAGGTTAACACGGATGAGCCCAGGGGAGGGACACACACTGAGCCGAGTAGGTCAGCTTGTTTTATAGAAAAGTTTGGTTGGTGGCAGGTTTCCATGGTAACCTTTGAATACTAGTGTTTTCTTTGTTCTAGGAGGAGCTAGCAGAATTCATGGTTTGGTGTCACAGACCTAAAATCTGTCTTTGGGCAGATGGTTAACAGTCTTTATGACCTTATGCTTCCTATTATTAAATAAGAGTTTGCTTTGGGCCTGGAATTTTATAAGCTATAGGGTTTGAGGAGGTTTCGTTGGTTTGGGGAGATTTGGGGGCTTTGGGAAAGTTTTTGTCCCAGAAACTCTGCAGCTCTGGATTAGTTCCTTTAGAACCAGATAAGGAACCAGGGACTTGCAGCTGTTTGTTAAACTTTTCCAGTTCTGGATAGGAAACCAGGGACAACAGGTGTCCTGCTTTATCCTGCTTCAGTGTGCTTGGGGGAGAGGCCGGGCTGAATGGGGGGAGGGTCACTCCCCAGGACAGGAGTCCAGAGAGCCCCGCCCCTGAGGGGGCCAAGGGGCCCACTGAGGCTGTGGCTGCGGCTTCCGGCTTCCTGAGGGGGAGGGTTGGCCAAGAAGGATTTATTTTCTCTTCTTTGAAAGAGCACTGGCAAAGGGGCGGATTCTATGCCCTCACAGGCGACAGATTTCTAGGTCCATACGTTGTCTCCAGAAAAAGTCACTCAGAGGCTGTGTGTGTGTGTAAGTGAGTGAGTGAGAGAAAGAAAGAGAGAGAGAGAGCAGCCTCCTGCCGCGTCCTCTGACTGCAGGACCTGGGGTGGGGGAGGGGGAGTGTCAATTAGTCTCCTCCATACCCCCCAACCCCCACAGCCAAGACCACCACTGCCCACCGCCCCCATGCCCCAGAGGAGACAAGGCAGCCTACTGTCTGTGAGTTTGATTTTGACGTTCACTCCTGAGATAATTATAGCATTTCTGAGGGCTTTCTGTATGCCAACCTCTCTTCAAAGCTCTTTGCCGGCACTTTCACTTATACCCCTCACCGATCCAAGAATTATGACAGATGAGGAAACTGAGGCGAAGTGGCCCGGCCGGTGAATGTGCGCGGGGACAGGATTTCAGCCGCAGGAGACTTCAAAACTGCCCTTAACCCCCAGGGCTCCAGGACCTAAGCCCCTGGCTCCATGCTGATGTCTCTCCGTGGGCAGAGGCCTGAGGTGGACAGGGGTCCAAGGGGCTGGGAAGGAGCCCCCCTTCTGTCTGCCCCATGGCCCCTCCCCACCGGCCCTCCTTCCTGCCGGAGAGACCTGACTTACCCTGCCCTGTGCCGCCTGTGGGGCGCACCGTCCTGGGCGGTGCAGGCAACTCTCAGGGCTTTTGTTACTGGACAAAGGCTGTGGATTCTTTTGCCCAACGTGCTCAATAACCAATTCCTGAGACACGGGGGTTTCAAAGAGAGAAAGAGTTTATTACTAGGCAAGTAGTGAGAGAGTGGATGGCCCAGCTGCCCAAAGTCTGTCTCCCCGAATTGTAGTTTTATTAGAGAAAAGATGGGCAGGATTATCTGATTATCAAGCATGTGAGATTGATGACATGCCTAGTCACAGAAGGATGTAAGAAAATGGTGGAATGAGGTCTAGGTGACTCGTAGGTTGAAGTCTAAGCTACTGCACATGTCAGGCGGGCCCAGGTTGGTTAGATCCAGCCTCAGTCATCAAGATAACTTTGGACCTGAGGTGGGTTAGTTCTGGGCTGCCCCAAGGCCCTTCATGAATAAACACGGTGATGAATACACGACTATGTGATGATGTCGTGAGCCACTGATTGTACAGCATGTATGGAATGTATGTGTGTGAAGATTTATCAATAAAGATATTGGAAATAAAAAATAAAAAAATAAACATTGGGACTGTTTTTAGCAATTACGAGATTCTAAAGATGAAAAACTGAATAACTGGGTGCAAATGAAGGTTAGTCACAAGGTTTTTACAATCACAGGGGCAGAAGATAAGGGCTGCACAGTCTTTATCAGAGATCAAGGCAGCTGGGTTAAAATTTAGAGATTTCAGGAATTTCCCTGCCTACTCCAATATACCAGAAAGGAAAAAGGAATATCTATATAATGACTCAGTAATCAAAATCATCCCTTAAATCCTGATTTCTCCGTTACACTTTCACTGGCTTTTCCGCGTTACTGAACATCAAAATTTAGATAAGTTAGTTGAAGTGCTGTTATCAGACATAAGCTGTTCTAGTTTGCTAGTTGCTGGAATGCAACACACCAGATACAGATTGGCTTTCAATAAAAGGGGATTTATTTAGTTAATGTATAGTTCTTCAGAGGAAAGGCAGCTAACTTTCAGCTGAGGCTCTTTCTTATGTGGGAAGGCACAGGCCGATCTCTGTTGGCCTTCTCTCCAGGCCTCTGGGTTCCAACAACTTTCCCCGGGGTGATTCCTTTCCTGCATCTCCAAAGGCCTGGGCTGAGCTGCGCGAGTGCTGAGATGAGGTATGCTGAGCTGCTCGGGCTGTGCTATGTTGAGCTCTCTCATTTAAGCACCAGCCAATTAAATCAGACATCATTCATTGCAGCAGGCACGCCTCCTAACCAACTGCAGATGTAATCAGCAACAGATGAGCTTCACATGCCATTGGCTCATGTCCACAGCCATAGAACTAGGCACCTTCACCTGACCAAGTTGACACCTGAACCTAACTACCACATAGGCCATGGATTATTTTGCCTGATATGCTTAATAGCCAATTCCTGAGACACTGGATTTCAAAGAGAGAAAGAGTTTATTACTAGGCACCTCCTAGGAGAGCAGATGGCCTAGTGGCCCCAAATCTGTCTCTCTGAGTTTAGGGGTTTCAAGGTTTTTATGGATTTTAGCAAGGAGAGAGGAGGTCATTAGAATGTCAAATAGCAAGTTCAAAGGAGATAGTGTTTATCATTGTCATTTCAATGGGAGAACTAAGGGGAAAGGAGGTGAGGCAGAGTCAGCACCTCAATACTAACGGTATAAGTGAGAGGAAGGGAGACGTGTTTCAATAGCACAGTTAGCTGGTAGGATTTAGAAATGTAAGGGCTCAAACTAGTTCCCGCTGACTTCAAATTCCTCAGTAGCATCAAGGCCTTTGCCCTACAAAAAAATGACCAGATAAAGGGAGCAACAGCTCTGACAGTCACAAAGGCACAAGATAAGGACTTTTACAATCATTTCAGCTATCAGGGCAGCTGAATTATAGTTTAGGGATTTCAGGTATTTCCCTCTGTCTACTCCAATATACCAGAAAGCAAAAAGGAATATGATTCAGTAATCAAGATCATCCCTTGTCCTAATTTCTCTATTACAGTGCTTGGCACATCCTTGAGTGCTGAATAAACGTCACCTGATACTATTTCTGGCGTCTGAACTGGGTCACTGATCTCCCCCATGCCCTATAAGGGACCCGCAGGAACCCTCCATTCTGAGGATCAGGCAGCTGGGGCTGAGAACGGTTAGATAACTTGCTCGAAGTCACTGACCTTGTCCCTGAAAACCTCCCTCCCTCACCCATGGCCATCGACCCCTGCCTTTAGCCCTGAGCAGTGAGAGTGGGGGGAGGTGGCGGGGTGTGAGTGGGGACAGGCCTGGGCAGGGGCAGGGGCCAGAGGGACTCAGGGGCCCTAGGTTGGGTCACCGTCTGACCATTTGCCGACCCCTCCCCTCTGAGGAATGGATGAGGTGCTGGAAGCATCTCACAGGGCAGCTGTGCATTTGGATTGGACACTCAGCCCGTGGCTCAGCGTGTCTGTGCTTGCAGGGCATCTCCGCCAAGTGTGCGGTCTGCCACGGGAGGCAAGGAAAACGTACACCGAATTGGTTTTGCATCTTTGTCATATTTGTATGTCTATTGCTGGGTCCCCTAACCTGCTGCATTGACCAGTGTGCGTGTCTATCCCCATTGTCTCAATTACTAGCCACTGATTACTGCAGGGAGATCTAATATTAGATAGAATGATCCCTCCCACTTTGCTCTTCTTTGTCAAGATTGTTTTATCTATTCTAGCACCTATGCCTTTTCATTTAGGAAATTTTAGAATAAGCTGGTCTATGTCTACAGAACCCCTTGCTGGGATTTTGATAGACATTGCATTAAACCTCTAGATCAATTTGGGGAGAATCGACATCTTTACTATGTTGAGCTTTTCCATCACGAACATGGTATGTCTATTTATTTAGATCTTCTTTGGTTTCTTTCATCAGGATTTTGTCATTTTCAACATAGAGATCCTGTACATATTTTGTTAAATGTATACCTAAGTTTTGGCAGGTTTTTTTCTGAGCAATTGTAAATGGTATTGTGTTTTTAATTTTGGTTCTCCCATGTTCTTTATTAACATATAGAAATGTGATTGATTTTTTAGAATATTTTAATTGAGATATCTTCACGCACCATACCATCCAATCGAAGTGCACAATCAATGGTAATGGGATGGATTTTTGTTCACTGATGTTGTATCCTGTGACTGCTGAACACACATAAATTGGAATATTACGCAGCCAGTAAAATGATATTTAAATGATCTATTTCTTTGCTCCATTCAGGGTTAATTCTCAGAGGTAATTCATTGTCCCATAATAGTTTTTCTATTCTACTAAGTTCAATGATGTATATTTTTTCACTTCAAACATATTTAAGAATTTTTTTACATTCACTGTTCATGTTTCATTTCTTCCTATTTAGACTTCATAATTGCTTATTTAAAAAAAATCCTTCCTCCAATGATTTCTAAGGAATCTAAACATACTTTCATTCACCTGCAGTGAATATTTCCTATTATTGAGTGTGTCTGTTTTCTTAGCACTAAACTTCTTCCTTTGATTTGGAATTTCACTTCTAGACCAGTTGTGAGTGGGAAGTTTGTTTGTGTTTGTCTGCCTCTCTCCTTCCTGCTTGCTACGTCTGTCTCTGGCTCTGCAGGTTCTCTCTGCACCCCTCTGGGCCCACCATCTGGGTTTTTTGTTGCATCTCTGGGCTCTTGCTCCGTGTTCACACTGGGGAAATCAGGCCCCAAGTTCCTGAGCCGGAGAGGTGCCTGGCTTCGGTTCTAGTGGAGAGTTTACACTGTGTCCTGGTGTGCCCCTCCGGCCCCCACCGACCCACGCTGCCATGTAGCTTTGCTGACCTCTGGACCTGAGCCCCAGGGGGCCTGGTCACTCTCACAGCCTTGGATTTTCGTTCCATTTCTGCTCTTCAAAGAAGCTTCTCACATTTTTGAGTGTGGTTCTATCTCTTTCTTTGTGTGTGGGAGGTGGGGCTATATCTTCTAATTTTCTTTTTAATGTTCAAAGCATGAACATAAACCTCTAACTGGACCAGAAGCCCCCACCCCCATTGCCTCTACCCTCCATGTGGTGAAACTGGGTTTCAGAGAGGCAAAGGGACTTCCTGACACACAGGGCTATAGACCCCCAGACTCTAAAACCTTCAGACTGTTTCTTTTTGTCCGTTTGGGAGAATCCTACACCATTCCTCCCGGGGGTGGAGAGATGAAGACTTAAGGAAATAAAGGTGGGGTCTGTGTGCAGTGGGAGTGAGGAATCGGGTCCTGCGGGGAGAGGGCAGGAAGGTAACTTGGTGCACACAAGCTTTCCCATTTCCAGCTTGTTTCGTGCCAGACTTGCAGAGGCAGACAGTGCAGCGGTCTCGCCTTCTGGATTGAGGTCTGCTGCAGCCCCCATTCGCTCTTTTGGGGCCAGGCCACCATCCCTGGGGACAAAATGGGAAAGACAGAGGAGATGTCTGTCTCCTGTGGCTGGGACCAGGAGACAGAGCCCCACAGCTATTTGGGGCTGGGGGTGGGGAATAGGGAGGGAGAGGAATTTTAATGTCTTGGAAGTTTTCAACATCTTTTTTTGAATAATTAAATGGATTTCATCCTTATTGAGCAAGGACAAATGTAAGAGTGGCTTCATAAGGGACAGTCCTTGCCCTTGAAGAGCTGTCATGGGTAATAGATTGTTCTCGTTTTAAATGCTCTATATATTTTATGGGCCCTCCATCTTAGGGCAGGTAATTATCAACTTGGATGGAGAGCTAAAATTAGAACTGGGTTCAACTTATTCTACTAACTAGCTGTGTGTGACCTTGGGCCGGTTACCTCCCCTCAGTTTTCCAGCCTGTAGGATGGGGATAATAATACTACCTGTGACAGAGATAGTCACCATTCTGTCGGCTCCGTCACTTTTCCCGGCTCCCCTACCGGTGGGGAGGCTCCATGTGACTCCTTCTGGCAACTGGCCTGTGGACTGAAATGATTTGGGTCATAAGGGCAAAGCAAGGAACTACTGGCACATGACTGTCCGTCCGGCTGTCACTCCCTCTGCTTCAGCACCAACGAGGCCTCATGTTCAGAGGACCAAGCCACACGATCAGAGCTGTCTGGGTGGGGGGATGTGTGGCAACTGCATGAAGGAAAGTTGCCCCGGAGAGTCACATGGAGCTACAGCAGACTGTGCAAGTGAGAAACAAACCTCTCTCAGGCTGGGCCCTGAGACTTTGGGAATTGTTTGTCACCACAGCACAACCCAGCCCATGCTGACTAATACACTACATCTAGGATTGTTATAAGAATTAAATGAGTGGTTAAAGCTACTAAAGCAGTGCCTGGTACCTGGTAAGGTCTCAATAAATGTGACCTATTATCACCCGGTGCGACTGCAGACAGAATGCTTAAACTCCCTGAGCCTCGTTTCCTCATCTTCAAGACAGGAGCAATGACGGCATCTGTTCTGGGAATTGCTGTGAAGATTAGAGAAGATGTTGTGTACTAGTGCTTAGCGGCACGCCCGCCCGGGGAAGTCAGAGTGCATTCCTTCTTCTCAGCCTGCTCTTCCTATGGCTGTCCGGTCAACGCGCCTGCCTGGCTTTCTTTGAAGCTCTCGGAGCAGGATTTGGCCGGCTGCCACTGACCCTTCCTTTCCTGGTGAGAATGCATCAGGCCCCATTCTGCAGTGGTGGCGTCATAGTTCAAAGCATCTGCTCTTTGTTTTGGGAATTTTCCCACGGTGGAGCTGGAGGCCCACAGTCTGCCTTCTGCCAACCTCAGAGGCAGGGTCCCCACGGTCCCTTGGTGCCCTGGTGATTTATGCCCAGGTGGCGTAAGGGCGGGCCCAGCAGCTGTGAGCAGAGCAGGACTCCCTCCCCAGAACCGGCCAGTCTGAGCCGCGGACTTGGGGCTCACAGGAACTCTGCTTTTTGCCGATCAAGGCAAGTTGGCTTTCTTTGTGCTGGGTGCTAAGGAAATCTCTGCACCGCGTGCAAGGAGAGAAAACAGTTCAAGGGAGTGGGGGCATTAAGGCAGGGAGCCGGTAACTGAGAGATAAGAACCGCAACCAACCCCTGAGGCCCCCCATCTGGGCCAGAACCACAGGTGCAAAGTAGGGACACACAGAAAAGTCTTCTGGGAAGTGCAAATGGGGCAAGAGAAAGTCTGAGAAAGATGTGGAGATTTCTCTTTGTTGTAAAAGGGGATTAGGAGTTAGGGAAGGCAGTAAACAAGAACAGCTGGACTTAGTAAGGGCTTAGTTTATGCCTGGATGCTTGGACTTCCTTTATCAATTGCTCTTCTAGTAGATTTTACCTTATTTGCCTGTTGGAGTATTAGCAGTAGTTTTCCCAGCATCCCCTGGGGGCTTTAACCCCCAGATGCCCAGGCCCTCCTGCAGACCGACTGCATCTATCCCCCAGGACAGCCCCAGGCGGGGGTTCTCAGAGTGTAAAGCTCTGGGGACCAGCAGCTTGGGCAACATCCGGGAGCTTCTTAAAATGCATATCCTCAGGCCCCACCCCTGACCTACTGAGTCAGACGATTGGGAAAGAGCCCAGAAAGCTGTTTTAACAAGTCCTCCGGGGGATTCTGATGCCCAGGAAAGTTTGAGAACATGGTAGCTAGGGTATTGGGACATGTTTACAGCTCCTTAGGTGATTTTAATGCGTGTCCAGACTTGAGAACCACGGGGTTAGAGTTTAGGGGCTTTTTTTTTTTTAAGTAAGTCATGCAAGGGTGAGTGTTGAGCTTGGTGGCCTCTCCACCAGTGATGATTTCCCTGCTGAAACCCTTCCTGTCTGTCCCTTTGGGGAAGGCACACCCTCACAGACCCCGGTGTCGCTATCAGTTCAGGACCACCTTGCTGGGGTTGAATTATGGGTCCCAATTCTGTGCTCCCCCGAGATCACATATCCCTCCAGGCCTTCCCAGGGCCCCGTGGTGAGCGGGTTGCACTTCTCCACCCCGTGACTTTGCTGCCCCCCTTTCCGGCCTCTCCCTCCGCATAGCTCCCTATTTGTTTCTTAGAACCTTTTTTCCCCTTTGTGGGTTGTGGGTGGATGGGATGTGCACAGGGGCCCTCGGCCTGGGTCTCAGCAGGAGACGCGTGGAGCAGGGACGTGCCAGCCCACTCACGGGCCTGCAACCCCAGGTGGAGCTGGTCCAGTTCTGCGCAGACCCCAAGTGGGAGAAGAAATGCTGCTTATTTGTGCCCCTGGAGGTTGGTGTGGCCTGTTACACAGCCTGAAGTTTATTCCTCCAACCTTCCGCTCTGCTAATTCCACACCTTCTCCCATCTTCTGACACTCAGGCCCAACCTCCCTCAGAAGATGCTCTTGTCTTTTCATGTCCTAAGGAACAAAGAGGACCTCCGGTGACAAAACCTTCATCCTCACCCCCTGCCCCCAAAACCACAGCACAGGGGGCTCTGTCGCATCTGTCCCCATTCCCCTCCTGTGATTTAGGGGCCATGCACCCCCTCTACTGAGGCCTGTTTCTCCCTCCTGTGCTTGGCATCCCCTCCACCTGCCCACCAAGAGACGTGTCTGTTATTATCACCCCCTCTCTCCCAGGCTTCACCCCTACCTTTCTTCCAGAAGTTCCCTGTGGCATCACAGACTATCTTTGTACAAACTTTCCATGATCTGGGATCCTGGGCAATTCCAGCCTTGCCTCCACTCCCCATGGCAGCGAACTTTCTTTAGAGAGGTGTGATTTGGGTCCAAGTTACAGTAGGTAGGAGGAGAAGCAGCCAAGGAGAGAGGGAGAAGGTCTCAGAGAGGTGGGAGGAAGTTAGCTGGATTGTGTCGGGTCTTGTAGGTTGAGGGGAAAAAAGGTTCTAAGAAACAAATAGGGAGCTATGCGGAGGGAGAGGCCGGAAAGAGGAAGGGTTTCCTCAACAACGTAAGACAGTACAGAGGTGTCAAACCCATGCTGAGTCTCTCAGACTCTGGCTGTGGCTCAAGAAGCAGTCGCTGATTTGGACCAGATTTTGAGTTCAAAATGCTCTCGGTTGTCATCTGCACAAAGTAGGAAAATGTCTTACCCACATGACCCTCCATATGTCTGTCTATTGGGTTGAATGGCATCCCCTCCCCCTTTCATGTCCATCCACAACCTGTGAATGTGACCTTATTTGAAATAAGGATCTTTGCAAATATAATTAAGACGAGGCTCCCTGGGTTAGATAGGCCCTAAATCCAATGGCTGGTATCTTTTTTTTTTTTTTAACTTGCTCTAACTTTTTAAATTTTATTTATTTTTATTTCTTTATGGAACATAACTACATACAAACACAAACATTCTTACCATATGATCATTCCATTCTTGTTATATAATCAATAACTCACAATATCATCACATAGTTGCACATTCATCACCATGATCGCTTCTTAGAACATTTGTATCAATTCAGAAACAGAAATAAAATGAAAACAGAAAAAAATTCGTACATACCATACCCCTTACCCTTCCCTTTCATTGATCACTAGCATTTCAAACTAAATTTATTTTAACATTTGTTCCCTCTATTATTTATTTTTATTCCATATGTTCTACTCGTCTGCTGACAAGGTAGATAAAAGGAGCATCAGACACAAGTTTTCACAATCACACAGCCACATTGTGAAAGCTATATCATTATACAGTCATCTTCAAGAAACATGGCTACTGGAACACAGCTCCACATTTTCAGGCAGTTCCCTCCAGCCTCTCCATTACATCTTGACTAACAATGTGATATCTATTTAATGCATAAGAATAACCTCCAGGATAACCTCTCAACTCTGTTTGGAATTTCTCAGCCATTGACACTTTATTTTGTCTCATTTTGCTCCTCCCCCTTTGGGTCAAGAAGATTTTCTCAATCCCTTGGTGCTGCGTCCCGGCCCCAGTGGCTGGTATCTTCACAAGGAGAGGGAGATTGGGATACATGGGGATAAGACAGAGGGAAGAAGCCATGTGAAGATGGAGGCAGAAATTAGAGTGATGCAGCTTCCAGACAAGGGATGTCAAGGATGACCAGCAACCACCAGAAGCTAAGAAGATGTGAGAGAGAATACATTTCTGTTGTTTCAAGCCACCCAGGGTGTGATTGTGTTATAGGAGCCCCAGGAAATGAATCCAGTCTGCATCCATCACCCATCCAGTGCACCGTATTGGTCGCCCCAAGGTGGGAAGATGTGTCTTTGGCTCACTCTCCTTCCACACTCTGGGCTGGAGAAGGCAAAGCCTGTACCTGGGCTGTAGTCATAAGGCCGGGTGAAGTGGGGGTCAGGGTCCAGGGCCACACAGCAAACTGGAAGAGTTGGACTCTCTCAGAAATGTCTAAATCTACATTACTATGAGCTCTGGTGGGCAGGAGCTTTGACTGCTTTCCTTGCTGGGTGCAGCACAGAGGAGCTGCTCCGTTCATTCACTCTTAAAGTCTACTTTGTTTGATATATTAATATTGTGACACCAGTTTTCTTTTGGTAATTGTTTCCAGGTAGCGTTTTTAATGTTCGCAGAAAGCAAATACATGATAGCAATAGCAGAAAAAGGAGGAAGGGGGATAACAAAGTTTAAATATTCTAAGGTCCTTGCATTGTCCAGAAAGAGGTAGGAAGTAGTAATTTATAGACGACTGTAATAAGTCAAGGATGCATATTATAATATCTAAGGTAACCTCTAAAATACAATATCTGAAATGAAAAATCAATGGGTATGGCTAACATTAGATTAGACACTGTAGAAAAAGATCAGCGCAGTTGAAATTATAGCAATAGAAGTAATCCAAAATGAATCATATGAGGATAATTGGAGTTCAGAAGGAGGGGGGTGGGCAGAAAACTCACCCATTTACAGTACACAATTCAGTGATTTTTTGAATATTCACAGAGCTGTGCAACTGTCACCACAATAAATTTTAGAGCATTTTTCAACATGCCAAAAATCGAAACAAAAAAACCCCCTAAAACCTGCTCTCTTTTAGCCTTCACTCCCCAGTTCCTCCCAGCAATCCCCACTCCCCAAGCCCTAGGAAACCACTAATCTACTTTCTGGGTCTATATATTTGCCTATTCTAGACATTTCATATAAATAGAATCATGCAATTTCTGGTCTTTTCTGACTGAATCTTTCACTTAGCATAATGTTTTCAAGGTTCGCCCATATTGTAGCACATATCAATACATCATTCCTTTTTATTGCCAAATAAAATGTACTGCAGATTGTTTATTCATTCATCAGCTATGAAATTTGGGTTGTTGCAACTTTTTTGGCTAATACGAACAAGGCTGCTGTGAACCTTCATATACGAGTTTTCATGTGAACTTATAGTTTCATTTCTCTTGGGTGTATCCACACAGGAGTGGAGTTGTGGGTCATATGGCATTTCTAGATTTAACCTTTGGGGAACTGCCAGACCATTTTCCAAAGGGCCTGCACCATTTTAAATTCCCACCAGCAAGGCACGAGGGTTCCAACTTCTTCGCGTGCCTACCAACACGTTCTTATCTGACTTTTTGATTCTAGCCATCCTTGTGGGGATAAAGTGGTATTGTATTGTGGTTTTGACTTACATTTCCCTAATGTTGACCATCTTTTCATATATTTAATGGCTATTTGTATGTTTTCTTACCATAAATGTCTAGTCAGATCCTTTGCCAAGTTTTAAATTGCTATTTGTCCTTTTATTATTGGGTTGTAAGCATTTTTATACATTATAGATACAAGTCCTGATCAGATAGATGATTTGCAAACATTTCCCCCATTCAGTAAGATGGCTTTTCACTTTCTTGATGATGTCTATTGAAGCACAAAACTTTCTAATTTTGACGAAATCTGATTTATCTATTTTTTCCTTTTATCATTGTGCTTTTGATAGTGTATCTAAGAAGTCTTTGCATTTCTTGACGATATACCCTCTATTTTCTTCTGTATGCCTTATAGTTTTAGCTCCTATATTTAGGTCTGTGGTTCATTTTTAGCTAACTTTTGCGTATGGTGTGAAGAAGGGGTCTAATTTCATTTGCTTCCTTGTGGATATCCAGTTGTCCCATCACCATTTGTTGAATCTCACTTATTTTTAAGGAGACATTTTACTGAAATGTAATATGCATACAGGAAATATACATACATAATAATATATCCAAATCCATAAGTGTATGCTTGATGAAATTTTACAGTATGGACATACCCATAGGGTGACTTCAGTCAGGTTTCCTAGAAGCCGAACCTGAGATAGGAATTCAAGCACATGTGATTCAGTGAAGGGCAGCAGTCAAGATAAAGGGAGTGATGGAAGCAGGACAGGGCAGAACAGAACTAAGCTAGAATGTGGTCTCTGCTGGGGGTATCTTCAGCCTGATCCCCAGGGAAGCCCACGAGTGTGAATTGTAGCACAGAGTTGGTCCCATGTTGAAGGGAGAGGGCCAGCCCAGGCACCCACATGAGAGTTAGTCATTGCTTGTGAGCTGCCCCTGGGGGAAAGGGTCATAACCTCCTTGGTGTCACAGATCCCATTAGAGGATGGGTAATTCTGGGGAGAGGGGGGGAATTGTGAACGATGGCAACCAACCCTCAACAGTTGGGGGTGGTAAGTCTGGACAGAGCTCAGGCAACATCCACTATCCCTGCTTACCCACCACCCAAACTGGAGTAGATATTGCCAGCACCCAGGAGCCCAACACTTGCTCCTTCTTAATCACTGTCCCTCCAGCCCCGCTTAACCACTGTCCTGACTTCTATCACCTTAGGATAATTTTGCCTGTTGTTGTGACATACCAGAGGCCTCAAAATCATTATTGTCTTCCTATGTCTGGGTAATCCAAGGCTCCCAGCCCTGACCTCCCTCCTCTTTCCATTGGGGAAACACCAGCTCAAGGCCCAACCCTCTTGGGAGGGTTTGTTTCAGGGCCCTGATAACTTCTATTTGGGGTCCTGAAGTGCCTGGATCAAAGGGTTTAGAGTTCAGAATGAAAGCACTGTTCTCTGCTCTGTGTAGGGGGCTGTCATGGTCAGGTTCATGTATGAACTTGGCTAGGTGGTGGTACCCGTTTGCTTAGTTGGGCAAGTCCTGGCCTGTCTGTTGCTATGAGGACATTCCATAGAATTAAATCGTGATCACGTCAGCTGCATCCACAGCTGATTCCATTTGTAATCAGCCAAGGGGAGTGTCTTCTGCAATGAGTGACATTTAATCTAATCAATGGAAGGCTTTTAAGGAGGATTCAGAAGAGACAGTCTCTCTTTTCATGCTTCAGCCGGCGAGCCTCTCCTGTGGAGTTTGTCCAGACCCTCCATCGGAGTCATCAGCTTCACACCCTGCCCTGTGGATTTTGGACTCTACGTTCCCATGGTTACGTGAGACACTTTATAAATTTTATACTTATGGATATTTCCTGTTGATTCTTTTTCTCTAGAGAACCCTAACTAACACAGGGGTTAGGGCATAATGACCCCATTCTCTGAACATCTTCTACATACATGACTGAGAATGGGACAAAAATCAATGTCACAATTGGAGAGAGTTCAAATAGCCCTGAGAGACTACATTGGAGGTCACTCTTACACAGACTTCAGTTAGACATTGCTACCTACCATAACTGGTCAAACCCCAACCAAAACCATTCCTGCCAACCCTAAAGAACACCTAAGGCAGTATATAAGATTGTATAAAGGTTCCATGCACTAGGGCAACTTTACAGAAATCTACAACCTCCAAATGGGTCTCTAGACCAGATAAGTCCTAAAATGCAGAGGAGCCAGGCTTTCCAGAACATTAACCAGTTCCATCCCCCATCCCATATTATCAACAGCCCCTTCCAACATGAAAAAGTTAGAATGGCCATAGCCCAAGTACCCCTAAAGAGTGAGAGAATGCTCAAAGGTGATGGTGGAGTTATACACAGAAGGTAGGGTTTAGCAAATGAGTCAGAGTGCTGAATCAGTATATTGATATTTCTTTTAGTCTCCAGTACTTTAGAGCAGGAAGAAATAAGAACTAAAATTGTGAAATTGTAACCCATACCAAACTCTGAAATCTGTTCTACAACTAATTGTTGCAATGTATTTTGAAATGTATTGCTTTTTAAAAATATATGTTATTTTTCACAAAAAAAAGAAAAGAAAGAGTGTAATAGAGGAGATAAGATTTAACAAATGAATATGACTACTGAATCAATATATTGATATTTCTTTTGGTCTCCAGTGTCTTAGAGCAATTACAAGAAAAAATGAAAAATCGTGGCACTGTAACCCATGCTAAACTTTAAAATCTGTTGTATAACTACTTATTAAAATGTACTTGGAAATTTATTGCTTTTTTGTATATATGTTATTTTTCACAATAAAAAAATAATGTCACAATTGATTTTCCTGCCTACTCTGTACCTACACCAATAGCAGAAGAGGCCAGCCAAAAATCTGCTCAGAGAAGCCTTGAAAAACTGTATTTGGGACTCTACCAATATGCAAAGCCAAGTAGTGTCCTTCATTTGTGTCGCAGTGAGTTCCATTTAAGCCAAGTTCACACCCTGCAAACATAAAGCCTTTTCCTTGGGTTTTGGCACGTCCATCATAACCCAAACCCTGCAGGGATTAATTTCTCATTTTAGAGTAATAGAATAGTGCAAGAAGTGGGTGGAGTGGGAATTTCTAGGAATCACAGCTTTTTTTCCCACTCACTCCTGTCTCTTTTTCAATCCAAGGCCCCTGTCTGCTTTTCCTGATGCTTGTCCAGCAACAGGTCCTCAGCTTTGTCTTGGGTCACCAGAATTCAGCCCCCACGTTGGGGTTTTCTGGGGAAGGGGACTGCAGCCTCTTCCTGAGTCAAACCAAGCAGAGGAAGGAGTCTGTCTGAACTGCACACACGTCTGCTTGCCTGGTCTGGAGGAGTGGTGTGCATGCCTGTGTGTGCGTGTGTGTGTGTGTATGTGTGTGTGAAGGGAAACAGCATGTCCCTCGATCCTCCTCTCCCACATCTGAAGACATCTGTGACCCTGCGAGCCAGCTACTGCCTCGTGAGGAGCGACAGGAGGGGACAGAAAGCACGGGCAGGTGGCCGTGCACAGAGGGTGCTGTTGGCATCTGCAGGCACGTCTCCCTTGGGCCCACCATCTGGCTTCTAACCCTCGTCGGTCATCACGTCTGGCCCCAGCTGTGCCTGGGCCCCCCCTTTCCTGTCCATCTCTTTGCCTTTCAGGGCAAACACCGCACAGCATTTCTCCTGGGCGCCTTCCAAGTCTGCTGGGCTAAGGGCAATGTCTTGGATCTATTAAAATCAGTCCCATATTGGGAACAGATGTTCTTCTGAGAGGACGCAACAAAGTGGAAAAAGATGAAGGTCCCAGCAGTGAATGACAGTCTCTTCCTAGACCTGGCCGAAAAGTCCCCTTTCTGTCCTCATTTTGCTCGGGGTACGGGCTCTGCTCCGCCGCTCCTCCCAAATCAAACTTTGGGTCATGCTTCCGCCAGAACACATTTTTGTAAACTTCCGCGTCTCACTCTGGGGCCAGCAGACCGGTGTTTGCTGGGTTGTTCCTTCCAAGCTGTCTCGGTGGACAGGGGTGAGGAGGGCCACACCGGGGGCCTGGCAAGTGTGAGCCGAAGGCTGCGCAGACCACCGGGGAGCCGGCGCCAACCTCGCGGGGGCAGAGCCGGCAGGGCCGGGCCTCTGTGTGCTGGGTGGGCCGGGGAAGCCGCAAGGCTCGGCTCTCTCCCTTCCGAATTGTAGAAGTGCTGATAATGGTCAGAACCCTAACAAGTAATAGTAGCAATAGTAAATAATGGTGTGAGGCAATATGCTAGAAACTTTATATGTATCAACTTAATAATAGCCTCCCAGTACACCCCTGAGCCAGGCTCTTTGGCTTTTCTATTATCCCCATTTTATATTTGAAGACTGAAGCTCAGAGAGACTCAGCTAACGAGGGATGAAATTGGGATAGGACCTCGGGCAGCCTGACACCGAGACCAGGCTCTTAACCACAACGTGATGGATGCAAGGAACAGAGGCTCATTAAATAAATTTTTCAAAATTCAAATAAGTAAAGAGAAAACCATATAGTGATCACCATTTAAAAAAATGCTGTCAACATTTTGGTTTATGTCCTTCCAATCATTTCTCTGTACAGGCATGTTCACATTTTAAATACTTTATTTTACAAAAATGAACTCATGTTGTACATGGCATTTTATAGCCTGTTTTGTTTTTTTTTTCACCTAAGACATCAGGAGCATCTTCAACTGTCATAAAAAATGTCTCTGGCATGATCATTTTAATAGCTGCAGGAGAATCCCATCATGCATGTAACCAAAATTTATTTGTCCAATCCCTATTACTCAACATCTAAATGATTGTCCAGTTTTTCAATATTATGAACAATGTCGAACAACATTAAATCTCAGAGTTCAGCCACAATTATTTCTTTAGGATCAATCCCTGTAATTGGGTTTGCTGGATGAAAGGGCATGGCATATGGCAGCCACATCTAGTCTGGAGGTGTAACTGTTATCTTTAAATTCTGACATGCTGAGCTCTTTCTGTAAAATCTGGTTGTTCCCCGGAACTTTTGGTATTTGTGTGACACCTGAGAGTCAGAGTTAGAGCTCTGGAGCAATGAAAGTCAGCATTATCCCGTACAGCAACTGTTTAAAAAGTTGAAAAAGTGATCAGACTTTGATTAGAGATATGAATGAAGCTGATCCGGGAAATCAGAATACAGGGTAAAGGACGATATGGTCTATATTTGAAAATGCATGACAAATCCTAAGTTTTTCGAAACATGTAACCAAGCCGTCCTTCAGAAGAGTTGATTCCATTTAGTCTCCCATTAGATGGATCCGTGTTTCTCCACACCTTCACCAGCACTGGATTTTATTATTTTTTTAAAAATTATTGCTCAAGAACTGGGGTGCCTGTTTTACTTACTTTGCATTTCTTTGGTCTCTACTGAGTTCATGTTTTTCTGTGTTTCTTGGGGCCTTGTATCTTGAGATAAACAGACACATTTTGTCCTGGCCCTGTGTGTGAGGTATCCCTGCCTTTGCTTCTCATTGCTGGCATCTGAAACCATGTTCTGGAGAGTCTTCCATTCCTACTGCCTCTTTCCCAGCTGAGTCAGGATCCCATGAGCTTTGTTCATGAATGCAGACGTCCTTCGGGATTGCCAAGACCCACGCACCAGGCTGACTAATAAATGTCTTGGATTTGTCCGGTCATCCAGAAGAGAGACCAGGCTGTCCAACGCCCTGATAGCACGGCTGTCCCGGCCCCAGTGGGCGGCACAGCTGAGAGTCCAGTTTGAACCTGCGTCCGCCCTTGCTGCCTCTGTGACTTCCGTCCCATCACTTCCCTTCTCCAATCTTTGGTTATCTCATCAGGAAAATGGGTGATAATCAGTAAATGGACCCGTTTTGCAGGGTTGGGGATCATCCAGTGAGATAATGCATGGAAGTTACATGGCACAATGTCTGACAGTTAGAATGAGTACAATAAGTTATCGTTATTATTGTGTTTTTGTCTTCATTCCCAGCTCTGACCAGGTTCCTAGTGTAATAACTAACACTTACAAGCACTTACTGTGTGCCAGACCATTTATACTAAAATTAACTCTACTTAGTTCTTACAACAACCCTATGAGGTGGATACTATCCACATCCCCATTTTACAGATGAGGAAACTGTGGAACAGTCAGGCTGAGTACCTTGCCCAAGGTCACACAGAGAGAAAATGGGCAGAGCCATGATTTGAAGCAGGTAGTTTAGCTCCAGATTCCACCCTCCTACCTTCCACACTACCCAAAGGCTGACGTGCGAAGATGGTGGCTTCTCTGTGTTCTGTGTATTTAAGAAATCATGCCCAACCTCACTGAAACTTTTCTTTGGGCTCTGCCAGCAGGTACCTAGGCAGGCCACCAAACCTCCTTCAATTTCTGAGAAAAGAGACCCAGAGGATGGGCTCTGAGCTCCCCAGGCCCTGCCACTCTAGGGCTCTGCTGGAACCTGTCCAGGGGCAGGACCTTGGGATGACCGTGTGCTCGGAGCTCCACCCAGCTCCTACAGCCACATGACCTCACGGCTTTCCGGGGGAGAGCTGAGAAATCAGTGGCTGGTGTGGAATCCTGCTTCCATCTCCATCTTCCATCTCCACTGCAGTGAAGTTCCTGGACGTCTTGAGGAAACCAGAAAAGCTCCCTTAGGTGGCTGTTAATGAGGATGTGGACCATTTTGCTCCGGTGATGGCAGAGAGGAGCTGGCAAGTTACACTTGAACCAGCAAGTCCCAAACCACTTCAAACTGGATCATCCATCAGTCACGTGGAGGGTGGGGCTGACGCAGACACAGGATTGACAATGGGCCTCATTTTACCCCAAATGGTGAACCATGGTGTCTACATATGTTTGAATATTGTGCTGCTACAAAAAAGAACGAAGTTGTGAGGCATACAATGATGTGAATGAACCTGTGGAACATTTGGCGAGGCAAAAGAAGCCAGAAACAAAAGGGCAAATACTGTATGTTCTCATTTGGAAAATGCTTATAAGAAATCAAGGGCCTAGATTGTAAGCTCTTAGAGCAGACACATTTAGTCCCGAGTGTAATTATTATCTCTGGATTTTGAGAGGCCGTTTTATATATCTATAACCTCGTTTTAGAGATAAGAACAAAGTTGATCACGTCGGGATTAAGGTAATTCAGAACACAGGGGTAAGGAAGACATTGTTTATACTTTAGAACCACACCTACTCTTTAAGACCAAAGGAAGAAACGTTTATTTTGTCTGGAACCTAAATTTTCTGAGGCATGTTTTACCCCAACTGGGAATTTATTTGTATAGATGATTACAAATTAAGCCACATTGAAATCCTGGATGAATCTCCTTTATTGGCAAGTATAGAGGTATGTAGTAGAGACCTGGACATGGAGGGGTCTGTTCCCACGGAACCTGGGGCTCTCCCTTCTGTACCCCCGCAGCCCAGCCGGGTCTGTGGCCAGTGGGCACTCAGCCAGCGATGTCCGACTGACCTGTCTCTGCACTCTGTCTCAGCACTCCTTAACCTCTCTGAGCCTCAGTTCCTTCATCTGTGAAATGGGAACATAATATCCACCCAGTTGAGTGGTTGTGAAGGTTCAAAAAAGAGATAATGAGCAAATGCCCAGCCCAGTGCCCGGCACATAATAGGTACTTAGCAAATATTTATTAAAATGGGCTTAGCTAGAAATGAGACAAAATAAAATGTCAATGGCTGAGAGATTCCAAACAGAGTCGAGAGGTTATCCTGGAGGTTATTCTTACGCATTAAATAGATATCACATTTTTAGTTAAGGCATAACAGAGAGGCTGGAGGGAACTGCCTGAAAATGTAGAGCTGTGTTCCAGTAACCATGTTTCTTGAAGATAACTGCATAATGATATAGCTTTCGCAATGTGACTGTGTGATTGTGAAAACCTTGTGTCTGATGCTCCATTTATCTACCTTGTCAACAGACGAGTAGAACATACGGAATAAAAAAAATAATGGGGGAATAAATGTTAAAATAAATTTAGTTTGGAATGCTAGTGATCAACGAAAGGGAGGGGTAAGGGATATGGTACGTATACATTTTTTTTTCTGTTTTCATTTTGTTTCTTTTTCTGAATAGATGCAAATGTTCCAAGAAATGATCATGATGATGAATATGCAACTATGTGATGATATTGTGAGTTACTGATTATATATGTAGAATGGAATGATCAAAATAGGAATGTTTGCATTTATTTGGTGGTTTTTTTTTTGGTATTTAAAAAAACAAAAGAAAAAAAAAGAATGTTCATATTGTATGTTGATTGGTTTTATTAATAAAAATTTTTAAAAAATGGGCTTAGCTTGTTCCCATTCATTCAGTCAGTCAGTCATCACTCACGCAATGCCCGGCACGGTGACTGTGTGAGTCATTGAGGTTGGGGGCGGAGACTCAACCTTCCATGAAAGACAACGTACAAGGCACCTACAGGTAACATGTCATGGGTGTTTCTCTGTGATGCAGTCCTTGGATTCCGACCCCCATGAGCAAGCCTTGACATGTCACCTACGTGTTTCCTCGGTCCCCCAGGCGAGCAGGACCTGCGTCAGGAAGCCGTGGGCTCCAGGCCAAGTGTGAACATTCTCTGGGTGGCCAGCCAGACCCCTCGGGGGCCGGGGCAGTGTGGGGAGAACCGCTGCCCATCCAGCAAAGTTCTGTTGTTGTTGTTGTTTTTAACTTTTTAAATTGTATAATATAACATACATACAAAACGAAGAAAGAAAAAAGCAATGGTTTTCAGAGCACTCTTCAATAAGTAGTTACAGGACAGATCCCAGAGTGTGTCATGGGCTACCGTACTATCATCTCAGATTTTTCCTTCTAGCTGCTCCAGGATACAGGCGTCTAGAAGGAATATATATATATGTATTTTACCATCATTTTTTCCCTTTTTGGGGGTGGGGAAAATAACATATACAAAAAAGCAATAAATTTCAACACACAGCACAACAATTAGTTGTGGAGATTTCAGAGTTGGTATGGGTTACAATTCCACAATTTTAGATTTTTACTTCTAGCTGCCCTAAGATATTGGAGACTAAAAGAGATATCAATTTAATGATTCAGCAATCATACTCATTTGTTAAACCCAATGTTCTCTGTATTTCTCCCACTCTTTAGGGATACTTGGGCCATGCCCAAATATTTTTCACCAGTAAAGTTTTGAATCAATTGACTTAAAGCCGTATCTTCTTGGTTGTCAAGTGTCAATGTCTCCACTCAGAGAGACGGAAGGAAGAGGGTATTTTGCTTCTGGAAAAGAAATGGCTTAAATAAATCAACATCAAGTCAGGAGAACGAGAGTTAAAAGGCAGACATAGGATTAATGAAAATTTCCAAAAGGAAAGAGAAAACCAGCCCCACCCCATCCTAATTCTGGGAGGAGTCCAAGGGTTTTTTCAGGGTCTGTCTCTGGAAACTCAGCTCTTGTTTTCTGCTTGGGGGAGAGACTCTGGGCCTCACTATATTTGGCCCCAGTGTTCCTTATAAGTTCTACCTGAGTCTTGACTCTAGCCTTCAAAATATTTGTTGATTCAATGATTGAGAGGCATCTGGAAAAGGGTGAACTCAGGGCAAAGGGCCACTGACTGCGTTCAAGTAACAGCAGCTACTATTTATTCAGGGTTTATGGTGCTGTTATCCCCATTTTACACACAAGGAACTTGAGGCTCAGAGAGGGTAAGTCCCTGGCCCAAGGACACATAGCTAGGACACATTATTGCTATTCAAGCCTGGAGAAGGCTTGGGGGCAGACATTTGAGAAGCTGGCACATGGGGGGATTATGGCTTGTTCTGTGTGACCCCAAAGGATAATGCTTCCGGGCTTGTGCCTCCACAACTCGCACATGGCCTGTGGGGTATAACAGATGGAGATGGGAGATTGATGAAGAAGCAAAGAACAGGGCAGATGGAAGGGTCTAAGAGGCCATGGAGTCGCAGTGCCTCTCATCTGTGACACGGATTGATCAGATTGGGCCACTCTACTTCGCTTGCCTTTCCATGGCGGGCGGTCTATGGCTCTGAGAACCAACTCAGGGCCCAGCGTGCCTCTCTGCTTCCTGTCTTATCACACTTCAGCTACGGCTAATTGCTTCTCTGTCCCCAAGCCCTCCGTGTCCACTCTGTCCCCAGGCCTCTGCACTCCCTGTTTCCCGGGGAGCTGTCGAGCTTACCAGGGCAGCATTTGAAAAGCCCAGGTACTGGGAATTGTAACACTGATCACAGCAAGAGCATGCCCCAGGGCCGCCCACAGGTAACCACACCAAGTGCATAAGGGCAGAGAACTCTCCGGGGGGGTCTGCCCTAGACCTGGTCCCGTTGACACTCCAGGTCGCAAAACCATCTGTCCTCTTCCTCATTGCTTGTTCTGGCCTCCGACTCAGGTGCTCTGGGGTGGGGATGGGCAGAAGTCCAGCATGCATGTGGTGACAGGTGGCGAAGGGGTGGCTGTCCAGCTCCACTCCTGAGTTCTGTGGTGCGCTGACCAGGCAGACCTTGCAGAACCAATGGTTTCCAGAGCTGCCACCTTATCCCTGAGGTCTAAATACTACGGAGCTCGGAGTAGGCACGGCAGGAAAGCCAGCCCAGCCTCAGCGTCCCACCAGGACTTTGGGTCAGGGGTTGAAGGTACAAACCCTGCGGTGGCTGGGGCGGAGTCAGAATGAATGGAGAGGACCAGACGGCAGTCGGAGTCTCACTGTAGATAGACATGGATTCACAAAGGAGGTTCCTCTGCTAAGAAACATCAGTGCGAGTGCATGAGAAATGGCAAAGGGCAGACTGCCCTTGGTATTGGGGAGACCCTAGGGACGGTGGGGACCACGTCCCCTCCACTGAAGGGACGGCTGCCTTCTTCCAGCTGCCACCAATTGTTCCCGAGGGAATGAAAGCCCCGTGTTCCATCTTATCTTTCAGTGTGCCCTGGCTGGCTTCCAATCGCCCTTCTCTCCGTCCCCAGGCCTGCCGCCTTTTTCTAGAATTCCAGGACACTGTTCAGCTGGGGCCAGCTGGGAAATCAATACTCGTCACGAAGAGCCTTATTTAATGACTGCCAGGGGTCCATGTATGTATCCTCCAGGTACCTTGCCTCTCCCCCAGGGTGGCGTACCAGGGCACGTGGTTTGTACAGTTTTCCCGAGGGATTCTGCTCGAATTGCCCACGGCGGGGATGAAGGGAACCTGGCACCACAGCCCACCCTCTACTGACTCCTCCCTTCCCTCCTCCCCCGCTGGGCCGACTGCAACCCCCCAATAAACCATTTACTCTCCCACCCTTGCCTTAGAGGCTGCTTCTGGTGTAACCCAAACTAAGACACCTGATACTCAAGGGGACCCAGAAATCTGTTTTATATATAACAGCCCTCAAAGTTTAAGTGTCAGCCTCTAATGCCAATAGTTAAGAACAAAACTGACCACCCTTCCAGGGGCCTCACTTCCATGGGACAGATTTGGCCCGCGGCTGTGGTCTGCAGGGCTACTTGTGTGCCCGGGCCTGGCCTGACCCTGCACACCCTCTAAATTTGGGGGCCCCGTGGCTGTGGCCGTCCACATGCAATTTAGCTGCCTTTCCTGAGAATGCCCCCTCTTGTCGCTCTCCCCTGCCTCCTTCCTTCCTTTTCTTCCTTCCTTTCTCCTTTTCCCCATTCAGATTTTCTTGGGCAAGCCTCTCCTGCTGAGCTTTTACTACCTGCTTGTCTTCCAATAAACCACACAGTTGCATTTAGCAGGGGTTTTACTAGCTATGAGAGGATTACACCTCCAGGGAGGCTGTTCACTGTTAGTAACCTTTGTCCAGTTGCTTCAGAAATGGCTCCTTTAAGAATTACCCCAAGATTCAGTTTCTTGGATAAATGGTGCCCCGTGATGTTTGTTCTGCGCCTGGTTTTTCAGGATCCCCACTCTCTATGGGGGTCACCGCCTCTTTGGGGTACTGCATAGAGTGAGAGAGAGGTAAGTCGTGGCAGCCAAGAAGCAAGGGTTTCAGAGGATCAGGAGGCTTTCTGAGAGCAGCAGTGATGCCCGGGGGCTGTGAACTCCAATCCACGGTGACCCCAAGGCTGCCACAGCTGCCCCAGGCCTCCTGCCACCCGGACTGTGATGCAGGTGAGAATGGCATGAAGGTGGAAGGTTACTCTTGAATCTGACCCTTGACTTTTCCTCCCCTGCTACTGCACCCACCATCTGTTTTCTGCTTGTCATAGTTTTCAGTCCTGTATACTTCCATTTGCAGGCCTCTGGTAGCTATAGACTATTTTTGTAGAATACCAGGGTCTTGCAAAATATTGTTGTTTGATGAAAAAAATGTTTCCATGGTGAAATAATTCCACCCATGAAAATGGTGCGAGTGAACCCTGGTAAGTTTGTGAAATGCTGGGTCCACGAAGGAAAGCAGGACTTCTTAGAGTTGTTAATACGCTAATGTGCATGTACCACAGCCAACGGCCCTTTATTTGACTGCAGTTCCTCCAAATACACTTGGAGACAAGCTGCTGCTCCTACCAGGCTGGGACAGGCCTGGCAAGGCTCCGTGAGCAAATGGCACAGCTCTGGCCTCTCGCGGTGATCGAACCACTTCTTGGGGTAAGATCCAGCTGATTGTGACTCCCTCAGAGACCCCACGGGGTGCTCAGCAACTTCCAATGGTCAAGCACTTTGGGGTGTTAGGGGAGGAAGATTCCAGGAGCCCAAAGGGATCTGGGAGTGGGGGAGATGGGATGGTGAGAAGTGAGGGGGAGATGGCTTCTGGCTTGCGCTGGTGGCTGATGGGGTGGGCTGTCCAGGCTTCTCTGTTCTATGATTAGGGATAATTTGTGTCTCCAGGGGGGTCATTTGTGGCAGGAAACACAGCCCAGAAATTAAACTAAATATATCCAGTTCCCACAGTAGTGGAGGAGACAGCAGTGGCACCTTGCTGAGTGGGTGCGGGAAATTGGCAGATTCAATGACAGGTTGGCATGTCATTGCCCGGATTCAAGTATTTTAAGCTTTGGGAAGGGGACGATTTGAGCTTCCCAAGTTTACCCTGGACAAAGTGGCAATTTAAGGATTTAAGGCTTGGGGAAGGGGTCCCATACTCAACACCATAGCCCCAGGACTGGGCTCTCCTCTTCTCTGCTGCTGCTGTTCTTGCTTCCCCTGTGTCCCCAAACCCACAAAGCTCCACCCAGCTGTCTCCCCATATTCAAAATGAGCTCTATCCCTCCTCCCTAGTTAAGTGTCCATTCCTTCCATGTGGCTGTGAGGAGATAAGAGGTCTAAAAGCTAATTCACACTGAAGTTATTATGACTGACAGCACAATGTAATTGCAGTTTGAAAGGACTCTTAAATTTCTTAGCTGAGGGTCCTCAGCAGTTCCTAGTGTGTTTTTTTCAAGATTTTGTTAAAGGCTAGGTGAAATCTCAAGTGCTATATTAACATGTGAAGCAGATCAAAGCTCAGTTGATCTAGTTGAGACAGGGTATTGCCTGCCTTTTCAGCTGCCCTTTAACTCCCTAAAGGGACTTTTTTGAGACAATACTTGTAAACCACCACTTAGTCGCTCACACTCACGCTAAAGGAAACTGGAGCCCAGATAGAAGTGACTTACCCAAGGTCACATGGCCAGGTAGTGGCAAAACTAGGAATTGATTCCAGGTCCCCTTATCCCTTCCCTAAAGCCCCCGCCTCTGCCCCCTTGATGCCTGTTTTTTTCCCTCCTACCTTGTTCCTGCAAGCTGTCTCCTTCAAGTACAGTTATCATCAGATCTGATATTTTGAGAACATAAAAAAAGCATTTACCTCCCACCCAGGACTTACTCATCCTTCCCTTATGCCTTCTATCACTCAGGGGTGAGCAGTGGGATGCCTTGCCCAGGCTCTGCCTGGAAGTCATCCCTTTGCTATGGGTTGTAGTTTATTTATTATTTGCTGTTAATTCTCATGACGTAGTTGCTGCTGAGAACAAACACCAAAGAAAGGCAGAAACACACCTCAGACCGTGCTCGTTGTATGTTTTCATTTTTAATTAAATAAGTCAAGTAAGCCATCAGATGATGGGCATGAGGTTCACATTCCATCCCGCAGAGCAGGCCCTGACCTGCGTGGCCGCCAGCTCTCTGAAGGGCAGCCCTGACTGGCCAGCCACGGCAGGGACTTCGGGACATGGGGGCAAGGGGGCCGGGAGCCAAGCAGAATGAGCTACATGTGACACATACACCTGTGGTCACGTATGGCCATGCAGGGCATGTCTGACCCCACAGTAGCCGTGACACAGGACCGAGGTTGTGATGAAAAAACAAGAGTTGCAGGACCCAGGAGGGGGCAGAGGAGCCAGGAGAACTTGCCCAGATTATCACAGATGGCCACTTCAGATGGCCCAGGCTGAGCATTCAGGCCATGGGGGGTAATCTTATTATCCATATGTAGTACCTGGTCTACAGTACAAACAGGGCCCATGATGACAGCCACGTATGCATCCTTGGAAATGCATAACTAGTACATCCCCCATGCACAGTCATGGAGGGAGAAAGGAGAAAAGATCGAAGGATCTTGAAGCTCTTGAGAAATCTGAAGTTGCCAATTCTCCTTATCCTATTGAGATTAAGAAGAGCTTCCCCGTTCCTGAAACCTTGGGCAGTTGAGAGGTGACATAGCCAGCCTTCAGGAGACCCTGGGTATTCTCCCTCCCTTCTAGCTGGATGTCATCTGTGTTCACATGATGGGGAGGGTCACCTGGACCTGCACTTGGCTAGATGGACAGCATAAGCCCAGGGACCTTCACAAACAAACTCACCAATGTGGGGACCTCTGGATTTCAGCAGATGCTCCTTCCTTCATAGTCCGATAGGACCTATACCAGAAGATTCCTTTAAAGTCGGCTTCTGCAGGCATCTTGTCCCCCTTTCTCTCTCCAGGAACCCATCCCCCTGAAACCTGTCTTTGCTTTCAGTCTTTGGGGGTGGAGAAGGAAAGGGTTGTATCCAACAAACGGGAACTGCCCTGGAGATGCAGTCACCCAGTCATCTGCTCTTGTTTTGCATGACCCGGGGACACCAAGGACAGGCCCTACAGTCCACTGAAGCAGACTTTGGTGGCGAGAGGACCAGGTAGGGGCACAGGAGGCTGTAGGGACAGCCCCAGCACCACCACCTGATGCTTACATCTCCTCCTACCATCCAGGCCAAGCTCCACGTTTTGCTGGGGCTCACTTCATCACTGCAAAGATGGCAGAAGATGCCACCAGGATGGGTGGTTATGTGCCCTTTGCTTTTTGGGGTTTGGGAGCCCCCATTTCATTTCGCCAGCTTCTGGCAGGAGCTCCCAGGCAGAGGGCCATGGCAGACCGTGAGTAAACTCTGCGTTGTTTTTTTTCCTATTCATTTCATGATTTATTTTCAAGTGTGTCTATCACATGGAGGAACAAAAAGCTAGACCTTGTTCATGACCTTCAACCTTAAATAACCTGGTGATAACCCACAGGGTGTGGGCACTACAGAGCTGCCGGGCTCCTTCTCCTTTCTTCCCTTTGGGGACTCAGCAGTCCCACCCCCACCAGCTGCCTCCCAGGTCCTCCTGATGCCCCTCAGCCACCCTGAGTTTACAAGCAAGGCCCAGAGGTAGAGCCAGGAATGGGCTGCGGTGGCAACTTGGACACAGTCCTGTCTCACCAAGGCCTGGAATGTTCTGAACTATTTATATAGGCCCGACTAAAGAGGTCCTCCCGGACAAAAAGGGCAATGAATAAGCACTCATGGCTGAATGAGCCTCTTGTGCCCAGGAAGCTGGCGTGGCCCACGGAGGCCTCGACTGCCCCCCATCTCCAGGTGGGGTGGGGGGAGGCAGGTTGTGGCAGGGAAGTTTCCTGATGGTGCCAGCAGGGACAGAGAAACCAGAGCACAGCCCCCAGCAGAAGCCCCCTTCCCGGCCCAGCTCCACGCGGAAAACCCCTGGCTCTGGGGCATGACTTTCCCCCGTGCTGCCCGCCCCCACCCCTGAGGGTTCCCAGACACCGTGGAGCCCCAGAGGTCATGTTTCCAAGCAACTCGCATGTGAGCTGTATTTTGTCTCAGACACCTGGGCACAGGGAATACAGCAGAAAGGGCCCGAATGCTGCATCTTCAAATCAACAAGAGAAACCAAGGAGTCTCCGTGAACAGTCCCACGGGGCCATCGTGGCTCGCGTGCCCTTCCTTCCTCCACTCCCGTATCCCGAACTGTCTTCAAGTGGGTGTTCTTGGGTGTGCTGAGTGCATGAATGGCTCTTCTTTTTCTTAATTTGCCTTCCTTGATTTTGGTACAGCTTTGAGCAAATAATAACGTATTTTCTTTTTCTTCTTTTTCACAAGATAAATAAATTAAGTCAGCTTGCAGTGTGCAAGGTGTCAACGTCCTGAGAAGTTCCAGAGGTCCATTCTCGGTCCCGTCCTCGGAGCTGAGGGATGGAGGCTGCAGCCCCGGAGACATAGGAAGGAAGGAACCAGTCTGTTGTCCACACAGTGGGGTCTGTCTCCCAGGAGGAGCCCGAGAGGTGGCTGCCCTGCCCCCACCTGGGGAACAAAGGAGAGAGGGAGGGGGACTGGGAAAAAACAGCCAGCATTTCCAGGCCTGCCAGAAACACCCCAGCCTCGTTCTGGGCGAGGGTCAAGTTTTCAGGGCTGAGTCCCTTTGGCAAGTTGCAACTGGCCCCCCACCCCATCCCCTGCACAACCTGAGACTGGAGGTAACCTTCAGCAGCTGAAGCCCATGGTGATGGGGACCCAGCAGCTTCAAATATGGTGATTGCAATGAATCCTACAAGATGACCAGCTGCCTTGCCTTTTCAAACAGTGGCATCCTGATGGCATCGCGCCTCCCTTCCCCACAGCAGCACCAACTGGACCTGGATCCTTTATTTCCCTAGTATCTGTATTACTCAAACCAAAAGTTGGCCCTCAGGGCTTGGCAATGGGACGTACCTCATCTAGAAGTTGTCCAGGAAATTGGACACAGAGTGTCTGAATGAATTCCCCTGAGCCAGGCAGCTTCGGGGAACTCTCGTAGGTCCATACAAGTTCTACTCTTGGGTTTGGATGTGGGAGCTGGGGGAGAGCTTCCACTCTGCGGTCACTCGTTGTTTGGCTGCAAAGTCCCTGGTCTCCAAGGGAATGGGTTGGAGCCTGGGAGGGAATTTGGAGGCTGGCTTTTTCTTTGGGTCTGAGGACTACTAATTTATGCTGCTTCTGGATTCTCACCAAGATCAATGGTGGTTTTTGAGATTCGTTCCACATGGGTTTTAAACAGTAAAGCCTGTGGGGCACTGTGGGCTGCCACGTGACCTCCACTGCTCAGCTACTTCTGGAGGAAAGTTCTGCTTCTTTTCTGTCCGGCAGGAGCCAAAGTGCTCCCAGCTGTTTCTCCCAGCTCCCTCAGTCCTTCAGGCCGAGAGCGACTCCTTCCAAGAAGCACTCCTGCTGAGATCAAACTGAAAACACAGCCTCAAAGCAAGGACACCAAACCATAAATAACTTAAAAACCCCCCAAAAAGGACAGAGCTCATCCCCAGTTGAGCAATCCTCTCCAGAGCCTATGGAGGGACTCCAGCCCAGGCTATAGCCATGGCAACTGGCTGGCTGGCCTCTGTCTTTGGAGGAGTAGGTCACTGTCTCAGGGGAAGGGGTATCCTGATGTGACTACTTCCCCAAGACCACGCTGTACTGTCTTCTTGGCCCTGTTCCATACGAAGCCTGGCTGGAAACAGCAGGACCGTGAGTGCCTGTCCATCTCCAGGGACCACAGCTCCTTCTGTTGTCAGGCCCAAGACAGCTTTCAAACATGGACATGTCCACTGGGAGGTGGCTGAGCTGGATGAGGCCTTGGGCAGCAGTCATGTGAGGGACAGCCACGCCATTTCAAAACATCTGGCTGCCCAGAGTGGGGATGTGGATGGACCACTGAAAGCAGGGCAAGAATCTAAGACAGCCAGAGGCTGCAGGCTCAGCAGCTGCAAATCCACCATTCAGTTCCAAATCCACCATTCAATCCCAAACTGGGTCAAGGTGCTGGGTCATTACACATGACCACATTTCCTCCGACTGCCCCTTCAAATAATTCTACAAATGTAATTAGAGGCTCCTCTTTAGGTGTGCTGCACAGATAAACCCTGTGGGCAAAAAGCAATGGGGAAGCTTGTGTGTGTATATCTGTGTTTTCATGATGCTTTTGTCTGCGTGTGTAGTGTGCATGCATTTTCTTTTAGGTGTATGTGTGTGTTCTGTAGCTCAATATGCGGCCAGTATTCAACCATGCACCAGCATAGCTATACTGGTTATGGAAAATCACTCCATACTGGTTGATAAACAGTTGCTATTACCTGATAATCCCCAAATGCCCCCCTGGGATGTCATGACCTTTTCCCCAAGGACCCACCCAAACTCCAGATGTCTCCACAAGACAGATATTGAAAGGTTGACACCAGGCTTGCAGGTGATGACTGGCACCCTCGGGGTATATGGGCATTTGCGTGTGCTTAATATATATCTCTGTGCTTGCCAGAGAGAGAAGCCAGTCATGGTCCCAGCCTGCCTGGGCCTGCTCAGGAGCCCACCTACCTTTAGGTCTGGGTTTGGTGCTTGCAAGGGGCGGCTGGCACTGTACTGTTCTAAGGGAGAGACCCCTGGCCGAAGCTGGTGGGAAAGCGGGCTGGCTTGGGGCCTACATGTAAGCTGGATGGAGGGGCTGCCCTGCCCCCTACTTCTAGCGGGGCCTCTGTGGAGCTCCGCAGGCTCGCCGCGGGCCAGGGCGCGGCAGGCAGGGCAGGACTTTCACACGGAGGGGTACCGTGGCCCCCGGCCCCCTACGTGACCCAGAAGGTGCCGCGCTCCTCCAGCAGGCTGACGGAGCGGTTGGTGAGGGCGGCCGCGTCCCGCACCAACTTGTAGCCGAAGAGGCGCATGGCGGGGCCGCAGGCGGCCTGCACCACCTGCGCCAGCTTGAAGGGCATGCTGAAGCGCCACTTCTCGAACTGCTCCGAGGAGTTCTTCTGCGTGGAGTAGATGCCGCTGCTGTCCCGAGGCGCCTGGGTGTTCTTCTGGATCCAGTCCTCCACCTGGGCGGTCAGCGGGATGCCCGCGAAGCGGTACATGTCGCGCGCCTTCTGCAGGGGCCGGCGCGCCACGTCCTCGTAGCGCACCAGCATGTAGCGGCCACGCAGCCAGGGCGGCTGCCGCAGGCCCAGCTCGGCCGACAGGCGGATGCTCTCGCAGTTGCCCCGGAGCCGCTGCACCTCCTCCTCCCGCAGCCGGTCCTGGCCCTCGGCCAGCCACTTCTTCCAGCTCTCGTACTTGCCGGCGAAGGCCACCATGCGGGAGGCCAGCACCGCCCGGGGGTCGCGCACCAGCTGGATGATGCGCAGGTCCAGCCGGGGGTCCTCGGCCAGCGGCTGCAGGAACTCCAGCTGCCGGATGCGCACGGCCTTGAGCGCCATGTGGTCCTTGCGGCGGCAGGCCTCGGCCGCCAGCGTCACGTTGAGGGGGCCGCAGCGGCGGTTCTTGCAGTGGTACTTCTCGAAGACCTTCTTGACCAAGGGCGTGCAGACCGGGTCCTCGCAGAGGGAGCGGCTGGAGCTGCGGCGGAACATGAACTGGGTCAGGTGGTCCTCGGGCAGGGGGGTGATGAAATGCTCCAGGACGTACAGGTCGCAAAGGAAGAGCTGCTTGAGCACGTCGCGGTAGACCAGGGCCGAACCGGCTGCGTTGGCGCCTCCCGGCTCGAAGGACACGGTGCGCTCGATGTGCCACAGCGGCTCGAAGAGGTAGAAGATGTTCCCCTGCTGGTTGAAGAACTCGCCCACGAACGAGGAGCCGGTGCGGGTGGTCGCCATGAGGAGCACGTGGCGCCGAGGCGTGGCCACCGCGGGGCGGGGCGGCTCCACCTCCTCCTGCTCCCGCAGCTCCACCTCTGAGACCTGTGTCGCCGGCTGCACCCCCAGCTGCAGGCTGAGGTTTCGCAGGCGGCTCTGCAGCTGGGAGAAGGCGGAATCGAGCTCGCTCAGGGACAAAAGGGACGCATTCTCAGCTAAGACCAGGGCTGGGTCCGTGCTGTTGGTGTCAGCCAGGGACTGGGGGATCTGCTTCAGCTTGTCCGAGACTCTGAGGGAGGACAAGGAGAGAGGGTCAGTAGCTGATCCCTGGCCCCATCCCTTGAGCTCAGAACACCGGCTGTTCCTCTGGGCGGTACCCCAGTCTGAACACCCAAAGCTGGACTTTGTTGGATTTCCTCAGAAGCAGACTCTAAGGCAAGAATTTGAGTATAAGGAGTTTATTTGGGACACGATCACAGGATGAACTCATAGAAGAGTAAAGAAATGAGGCAGGGAAGGAAAAGAAGTTGGTAAAGGGTGTGCTGTCATACAGCAGCTGAGGCTCAGCGCCCCCCCCCCCCCCCCCCCCCGCAGGGGCGGGAAGCTTCCATCCAGCCCCAGGTGAGGGTGGCTCAGGAAGATATTTGCTCCTTGGTTCTACTGACGTCACAGTGTGCAGGTGCAGAGAAAGCCCATAGGCAGAGAGTTGCTGTGGTTGGCAGTAGGACCCTGTGGACACCAACCAGAACAGTCTCTGCTGAGAAGACCCGGGCAGGGCCCTGATACGTACTGCACTGCTCAATCCCTACCTTATCCCTCTTGGCTGATGCTTCCCTGCAGGGGTGGTGCCTGGGAGGAGAGGAAGTCTATCTGTGCCCGCAGGCCCACTAGCAGGACACGGGACACAGCGGTACACTTCCAATTCTAAGGGGCGGCACTCCTGGTATAACCTTTGTGAGTTGGGCAATAAACAACCTGGGCAGTTGGACAAGGTAGCCCTTCCCATCGGGATATCAGTACCGGGACACCGCCTTGGCATCATTCTAGGCCTAGAAGTGAAGTAATGGTTGTAATCCCTGCCAGCAAGTATCGGACACCAACTGTGTGCCAGGCACTGGGCTAAATGCTTTAGCATTGTCTTATTAATTCTTTACAAGGCAGGCAGTGTCATTAGCCACGTTTTTACAAAAGAGGACTTGAAGACTTGCTTAAGATCTCACGTCTGCGAAGAGCCAGAGTTGGGATTCCATCCCAGGCCCTTTCCAGTGTGCGGGTGCAGAGAAAGCTCCTGGGCAGAGAATTTCTGGGGTTTGCAGTAGGAGCCTGTGGACACCAACTGGAATAGGACGTCTGCATGATCCACAGGAGGGGCTACAGAAGTACTTGCTGAATGAATGAATGAATGAATGTAAAGGTCCCCTGAAAGCCCTAGTCACCTCTGCTCCCACCCCACCCACCTTGAGAAGGAAGGCTTGTGTTCACATCCCTCACCTCGATATGATTTTATTTTCCTTCTCAATGAAGACAAAAACTATCACCACAAAAGCCAGGAAAAGGGCATATTTGCTCCTCATCCTCAAGCTGTGCAGAAAGTCCCTGCGGTCCTGGGGCAAAGCGAGTCCTTTATCCATGGGGAAGAGTGTGGCCATGGGCTCCTCAGGCACTCAGCGCAGGGGCATCCCTCGGAACCTGGCTTGTCGTCTTCAGGTAGGGGACCCCTTGTCCTGTGGAGAGAGGGGCAGTCAGGACGCCCTTGTCTGTAGGTGGGGAATGAGACGATGCTTCTCTCCCACTTGTAAGGATCAGCCGTACCTAGAAGCCTGGCTCCCAGCCCCACTCTTCAAACAGACTGTGCCCCAAAGACCCTTGAAATCAGATTATCTGCAATGCCAATGAGCCCTTTGATTCATCCAGTCCATCGCCACGTCTTTATCCCATAGACATACTTGCTCACAGGTCAAGGGCAAGAAGTGTAAATGTTCACAATAGGTAAGAGCCAAAGACTACAAAGGCCTAAAAAAAAATGACGGCACATCCATGCAATGGGTTATTTCACTGCCACAAAAAATAAGGCGTTGGATCTATAAATGCTGATGTGGAGTCATTGAAAAAATACGTTAAGAAGGGTGGGACACGGTGGCTCAGCAGGCAGAGTTTCTGCCTGCCATGCCGGAGACCCGGGTTTGATTCCCGGTGCCTGCCCATGCAGGGGAAAAAAAAAATACATTAAGAAAATAAAAGCGAGGTATAGACACAGAGTGTTAGCGTAGGACAGAGTTTCTCAGCTTCGGCGCCACTGACATTTTGGAGTGGATAATTCTTTGTTGCAGGAGGCTGTCCTCTGCATTATAGGATGTTTAGCAGAATTCTTGGCTTCTACCCAAGAACTGGTAGATGCTAGTAGCACCTCCGCCCCGGAGTTGTGACAAACAAACATGTCTCCAGACATTGCCAAATGTCCCCTAGGGAGGAGGTGCAAAATTGTCCCAGGGTTGGGGATCACTGATGTAGTATAATCCCATTTGGGAAAAAAAAAAAAAAAAGGGAGAAAATACGATGCTTGGATCCAAATGGACGGCGACTGCAGAAATGTAAGGCCCTGTAGGATGGGGGGACTATGGCTCGGAAGAAAAGCGTGGGATGAGTCTTACGGGTTGCTGTGTAACCTTATGCACTGTTTGAAATCTTACCATGGGTATGTATAACATCTAAAAAATTAACTAAAGGGAAAAAAGCACCATAGCACATGAATTCTAACCAAAATCCTTACAATGGTCTTGGCCTTCAGGTCTCAGCTTACTGGGGCAGCCTCTCCAAGGCTACGTTAGGACGCGCGCCAATCCCCCCCAGCCCCACCACTGTACGAAGCCCCCCACTGGCACCCACTCCCCTGTACCACCCACCCACTGGTTAACAACTTGTTCAATGACGATTGTCCCTGCATGGCAGATAGGGACTTTGTCTGGGTTTCACATTAACCTCCACACCGGGCTAGGGACATGGCACTCATACACAGTTACTGAATGACCAAGTAAGTAAATGAATAAATCACCCTCCACTGAAGTTGCGCATGTTTTTAAAAACCAAGCAAAGACAACCTTGCCTCGTGGAGCCCAAATCACCATTTCTCCCACCTGTCCTCACCACCGTTGGCAGAGTCACACCCTCCCTGAGCAGTACCACGGGCTCCTGATCTCAGCACAGCCCCTACTTCCTAAAGCCTCTGCTTCTGAAAAGGACATTCACCCTCGGGAGATGGACACTCACCCTTGGAAGACGACCTGCTTTGATCTGGAGGTTTGGAAAAACCTCACTTGACCTCATGTACCCAGGTCCACCCTCCTCCTCACTGCTGCTCGCCACTTTTTCTGGAAAAGATGTATTTCCCCACGTGAAGTGGCTGATATTGACATGGATGAGAGAGTGCCAGGAAGGAGGGGACCCAGGGCTGTACCTTCTTCACACAATGGAAGTGGCTTCAGGGACAGCTAGGAAATCTGTTCTTTGGGGAAAGAGTGAGTGGGTGCTCCTGCCATGAGGGAGCAGATGTGCTGCTGGCAGCCGGAGTAGAGGGTTCCCCAGGCTGTCCCAGGAAGAGCGGTGATGGGTGGGGGGCTGGCTCTCCCTGGCTGGGATGCAGGGAAAACTTCCCAGGTGTGGACTGGGCGGGGAGAGGTTCAGGAGAGAAGAGGTCACAAGGCTGACTGCCCCAAGGCAATTGGAATATTCCTGCCTCTTGCTAATTCTCCTGCACCTTCTCCTGTATACTGGTTGGGCAAATATTTCGCAAGCACCTTCTATGTGCCAGCCTGTGATGCAGGAATTGGGGACAGAGCAGCAAACAAGCAGACACAGTCCATGCCTCACGGGACTCACTCTTTCAGCTGGGTGCCACTTGGTTTGCATTTCCTTATCAGAGCCTCACAAAAGCCCTATGAGGTAGCAACTAATCCATTTTTTAGATGAGGAAACTGAGGCCCAGAGAAGATCAGTAACTTGCCCAAGGTCCCTCAGTCAGGAGGCAGTAGGGGCTGGGATTTGGCCCCAGCAGCCAAACTGCACCAAAATAAACAGGTATGTCTGCTTCGAGGGGCTGTTCCAGCCTCTCCGCTCAGTAAGTCCCCTGGATGTTTAGGGTAATCTGTGTTACAATAAGTCCAGTTATAGGAACAAGAGCAGAAAGTGAAACTGTGCCCCTGCCGTAGCTGCCGCTCTGTGACCGGCCTGGCAGTTTGAACAGCAGCCCAGAGGGGAAGTGCGAACCTAGGACTGGCTCATGTGTTCAGGGAGGGTGAGCGGGTGGGGGAAATGGGGCATTCTGCTTCCCTTTTAAATCAGAGTTCCGTGATTATCAATCACAATATGCTTTGTGTGAAAATGAAAGGGGCCGGCTACCAGGAGACCTTAATGCAATGACGCTGCTCCGTTCCAAAGGAGAAAAGATGTTTCCAGTGAGGACCCTCCTTCAGTCGAGGGACAAGCAGCAGCAGGGATGCAGGGTCCCGGGGACGGTTAATGATCCTCAAAATGAAGCAAATGGTGACTGTCAGAGATCAGGGACAGGATTTCAGCAACAGGGGCTGTCCTGAAATCCCTGTGGCTCATTTATCCCTGTTGGCAACCAGAAGGGGGTCCACCCCCTTACCCCCCAGCTGCTTTTCTAGAAACAGTGGTTTTCAACTCTGGTATGCCTCTGAATTCCCCGCAGTGCTTGGTAAAACACAGATTTCTGGGCCAGCCCCCTAGTTCCTACGTCACTAGGTCTGTGGTGGGGCCTGATCATTTTACTTTGCTGAGAAGCTCTCAGGAGTGCTACAGATCTGGGGCTCCCCCTTGGAGAACTACTGTCCTAGAGGATCCCAGGGGCTTTCTCAGCGACAGGAAATCCCCAATCTGCAAGGAGAGGAGCGTGAGAGTGGCGGAGGCAAAAGGAGAGGACGACACTGCAGCTTCTCTGCCTTTTTAAAGCCCTCCGTGGCTGCCAGACTGCAGCCATTGCAGCAAGTCTCTGCTGAAGAGTGTGCAGTAGAGGGGTGGGAGGGTGGGGGTCCCCAGCTGCCCTCTCCCTTCTCCTTCTAGCACCTTTGGTAAGAATCAGAAGTTGGGCTGTCCTGGCCCTTCCAGGAAGGCTTTCTATTTTTGAGTTGCCGTCCCAGCCCCCTCACCTCCACAACCACACAGGGTTATAAAATCCTTCCCGGCATTGCCCTAAAAGGAAGAAGCTAGGGTGAAAACCCCTGTGACAGGAAACACAAGGCAGCCTGCCCTGCCTTACCCTGTGCCAGGCGATGGCCCCACGCATTTAGCCTTGGGAGCCCAGAGATTCAGGGGTCAGAGAAGGAGATGCAGAGGTCCCCGTGGGGGTGGGGGTGGGGGAGAGGGCAGGCATGGGGAGATCCTCAGAGCCGGAGGTTGGGGAGAGGGTCACACAGGTGCTGGGAGGTCACAGGGTCACGAGGGAGGGGAACAGGAACCAGAGAGGTCCATGCAGCACAGCCCAGAGACTGGCCTGCAGTCTGTGCATCTGGGACGCTGGACAAGCCTTCGTCTACCTCCCTCCCCAGTCTCACGGTGGGTGCGTGGGCCAGTCCTGCCTCCCAAGCTCTGCTCATGGGAAGAACTGAAAAGTCTCTTCCTTCTCCTCTTGGCAGATGCCCCCTCCCAGCCCTTCAAACATGATATTTTTCTTCCCTGCAGTGTCCCGGCAACTCAGCAGCAGCCAGAGGAAAAGGTGGTGGCCTAGGTGCCAGCAGAGGTCACATTTCCAGGGCGTTGGGGACAGTGATGAAGAAACCCAGCGGCCCATGCCAGCCAAGCTCTGCCTGGGAGTGGGGCAGCTGCCCTCGGGTCTAGGCATACCCAGCGCTTGCAGGTGAGAGCCAACACCTGAGCCACACCTGGAGAGCAGGCCAGGCCCTGGGTAGCAGGCAGAGGGGCCACCTGAGTTGAGCGCCCAGCCTGCCCCTCAGGAGCTCGACACACTCATTCGCCACGCCTCTAAGTATAACAGGCCTCTCCACCACAAGCACTGTGGCTGCCAAAGAAACAGTGTGTGCCTTGATGGGGAAGGAGGGATATGGGGAGTGGACTTCAGATTCCCAGAAACCCAGGTCCTCATTCTGGGCCTGCTACCTGCTCACCTGCTGGAGACCACACAGTCCTTACAACAGGAAGACGGATGGCAGGGAGCCCAACCCTAGAATTCATGCTCCAGCCACAACCCCACAGTCCATTCCTCTCCAAATTCTAACCCAGACCCCACAATTCCCAGGATTGCTCTGCCTTCTTCCCCTGACCCAGCTCTGCCTTGATCGGCTGTGTGTCCTTAGAAAAGTCCCTCTCCCTCTCTGGGACTCTCTTTCCTCATTAGAAGATGCTGTGATGGTGATCTCTAAGGCCTCTCAGCTCCTGTGAGGCCCGCCTGTGTTTTGCTCAGATACTGAAGCTCTGATTGCCTGGTACGAGGCTAGAACCATTCAGAGGGGGTGCCACGTGGTGGTGCTTTTCATTCATTCGTTTCCCTGAAGTGCTCCTTCACTAACAGGAACCCGGGGACCAGTGCAATTAGACCCATGCTGAGGTCCCAGAGCCCGGCCTGGCAGTGCCACGATTTGAACCCCAAAGCCTTTCTACTATGACGTTCTGCCTTTTTTAGGCCTAGTGGCACAACAATTCCCTATTCCACTGCTTGTCTTTCAGGGCGCCCGAGATCCAGCCTTCCTGTCCACTCGGGAGAGTTCCTGCTCGCCCTGTCCTGGCGGGCTCCCCCTCCACCCTGCCATGGCTCCTTCCCCCAGCGGCCAGGCAGGAGGCAGCCCCCCTCCATCATGAACCCCAGCTCCCCCATCCCTCTCAGGGTCTAGGATGATCCACTAGCCTTCCTCCCAATCACCTCTCTCCTTTATTCCACACCCCCTGTGTTACTTAGATTCAGTTGTCAACTTGGGCAGGTGAGCATACCTAGTCTTGTTGCTGCGGACATAAGCCAATGGTACATGAACCTCATCTGTTGCCAATTACATCTGCAGTCAGCTAGGAAGCGTGTCTGCTGCAATGAGTGACCTTTGACTTAATTGGCCGGTGCTTAAATGAGAGAGCGCAATGTAGCACAGCCTAAAGCAGCTTGGCATTCCTCATCTCAGCACTTGCAGCTCAGCCCAGGCCTTTGGAGATGGAGAAAGAAGTCACCCCGGGGAAAGTTGTTGGAACCCAGGGGCCTGGAGAGAAGACCAGCAGATACCATCCTGTGCCTTCCACGTAAGAAAGAGCCTCAGTGGAAAATCAGCTGCCTTTCCTCTGAAGAACAAAATAAATCCCCTTTTATTAAAAGCCAATCTGTCTCTGGTGTGTTGCATTCCGGCAGTTAGCAAACTAGAACACCACCCCCCTCCCCTCCAGGCATCTTCTGTCCAAGTTCACCGTGACCTTGCATTCCTGAGGACAGCTGTGCTGTCCCCTGGCTCCTCACCCTAGGGAAGCCATTTGCAGGTGTGGCCAATGCCCAGGACTGCGGGGATGTCCCCTCCTGCCTAAAACAACCCCACTGCACTACTCAGAGTAAAAGACAAGTTCCTTTAATGTGACAATGCAAGTGGCCATCAGCAGATGAATGGACAAATAAAATGTAGTATATTCCTAAAATGGAATATTATTTGGCAATAAAAGAAATGAAGTACCCATGCATGCTACAAGGATGAACCATGAAAACATTAGGCTAAGTGAAAGAAGCCTGACACAAAAGGATACATAGTATATGAGTGCATTTATATGAAATGTCCAGAACAGGCAAACCTATGGAGACAAAGAGTAGATCAGTGGTTGCCTAGCACTGAGGGAAAGGAGGTTATGATGGCTAAGGGTATAGAGTTTCTTTCAGGAGTGAAATTTTCTAAAATTGACTGTGGCAAAGGTTGCAGAACTCTGTGAATATACTAAAAGCCACTGAATTGTATCCTTTAAGTGGGTCAATTGTATAGCGTGTGATTTATATCTCAATAAAGCTGCTAAAAAATTTCCCTAATATGCCCTCCAAGGACCCTTCGGACCAGCTCCTGCTCCCTTCCGCGTCATCTCCTGACATCACCTACCGTCTGCCCTGCTCCCTCAGCTCCAGCCAGCCCCTGCCTAGAAGGCTCTTCTTTTGGACCTTCTGAATCATTCAGGACTCCTCTCAGATGTCTCCTCCTCTCGAGTCCTTCCATGATCACTGACCGAATGTTGACACACACACACCCCCCATCACTTTCTGTCTCAGCATCCCGCTTTATTTCCTTTATAGAATGTATCATGCTGTATGTCCCTCTCATGTGCTGGGACGTCAGTTCCACAGGACGAGAGTTTCGTGTCTGCTCTACCTTTCTACTCCCAGTGTCCAGAACTGTACCTGGCACAGAACAGGTACTTCATAAGTACTTGTCGAATGAATGAACAAATGTCTTTCCCAAGGATTTAACCCAGTGCAAATGTATGATCATTCCGAGTTGATGGAAAATAAGAACAGGAGGAAGCAAACAAAGCAGTTGTTTTATATATTGAGTAAATTGTGCATGTTTGCTTTATGAGCATATGCTATGGGTGTGTGATGTGAGCGTGTGCCCTGCGTATGTACTGTGGGTATGTGCTGTGTGCCCCAAGTGCGTACTGTGAGTGTGTGCTATGCACATATGCCCTGTGTGTACTGTGGGTGTGTGCTGTGTGTGCCCCAAGTGTGTACTGTGGGTGTGTGCTACGTGTACCCCAAGTGCGTACTGTGAGTGTGTGCTATGCACATATGCCCTGTGTGTACTGTAGGTGTGTGCTGTGTGTGCCCCGAGTGTGTACTGTGGGTGTGTGCTATGCACATATGCCCTGTGTGTACTGTGGGTGTGTGCTATGGGCATATGCCCTGAGTGTGTACCATGGGTGTATGCTGAGTGTGTGCTATGCACACATACTGTGGCGTACACAATGGATGTGTACTACGAGGTGCACTAAGAGCAAAACCTCATGCTTGGAGCTCCACATGCATCAGTTGTCTCGATCTTCATACAGATCCAGGGGCCCCAATTTGAGGATAGGGAAACTGAGCTTTGGAGGCCTTCAGGTCAACCCCTCACAGCTGTGTATAATGGGAGCAGGGGCGGGGGGAGCAGAAAACAGTGTCAAGTTTCTGCAGACAAATCTTAGTGAGGGCACACTGGGGAAAGAAGAGTGGGCTGGGAGCTCAGGCCCAGCGGGCTCTAACCAGCCAGACACTGGCTTCTCTGCTCTCCCCTCGGGGTCTTCCTGCTTAGCGCCCCTCGTGACCTGGCCAGGGGCACTCACTAGAGAACGTGTTCTCTATCTGGACAGCTTCCAGCCAGGCCCTCGGCTCCCCGAGGCCTCCCACCGAGGCCTAAAATGGCCTTCTGGCCATCCTGCAGACTCAGGCTACCCCGGCCCCCACCGGGGGCCAGCTAGTCCCTGGGAATGGAGCTCTGAGAAGCATCTGGCCTTGCCAGACGCTGCATCAGGCCCCGCTGGAGGCCAGGAGCATGGTGGGGATGACAGCCTCAGCGGCGGCCGCCACGCTCACAACCCTTCCACCGGCAGAAAGGAGAAGCTGAGGGAGGGCCAGAGCCGGGGCGGGAGGGGGCGCCACAAGCAGAGGTGGAATGCTCTGAACCAATCCACAGGCCTCTGCCCCAAGGCAGGGCGAAGCTGCCCCTAACCTCTTACCAAAGGCCTGGAGGGAGGGGAGGCCTTGGGAGAGTTCCTACGAGCTGTCCCCGAATTCCTCAACAGCGGAGAACCCCCCCCGCCATCCAGGCGGTTGGCAAATCGGACCAGGGTAAAGGAAGGCAGCGCTCAAGTGAGCCTGCTTCTACTGTGGATGAGAAAAGCTTGGGGAATGCAGAAGTCCATCCCGGGGCCTGTCCAGGCTAAGTTCTATCACATGTGAGGTCACCAGAGACAACCTGGGAAGGACTAGCTCCCTGCTCCCAATATCTTGAGCTGAGAGTCTGGCATGAGAGCAAATGCCCAGTGGCAGCTGAATGAACCGGTGAGTGAATGAAGACTGAATGAATGAATGAGTGAAGACAGAAATGAGTGGATGAGCAGCTCAAGGACAGGATACTTCCTGAGCATCCTCATTCCTGGGGCTTCCAGCTTCCTCTCTCTTATGAAAACAATGTGTTCACCCCCAGCCAAGACAGAGGCAGAGTAGAAGCAGGGGGAAACCAAGGCACATCTCACCTGAGTGTCAGTGGGCGCCCACGAGGTGGACGCTGGGGCCGAGGCCAGCCTGGCCTGGCATGCTCACCCTCCGGGGTCTTTCTCTGATCGCAGGAGTGCTGGGGTATGCGGCGGCCAGATTCTCAGTGAGCCAGCCCTAGCTGGGGCACGCCCAGCTGCCCCTCTCCAGACCTGCCTGGGCGGGGACGTGGTGAAAGCGAGCTCTTTCTCTCTCTCCCCCCATCTGACATGGAGTTACGTTATCTGGGCCGGCTCAGCTGTGTGAGTGATTCATCCTGTGTGGACCCCAAAGCCAACAGCTGCACTAGAGACAAGTATGGGGAGAGCACGCCCAGGCCTGCCTGCTGGGAAGGCACTTCTCCGCCTCTCCAACTGGATCTTGGGCCCTGGGCCAGGTCCCAGCAGAACTACCTCCCTGCACTTGCCTGGGCAGGGGCCTCAGGGGAGGCTGGTGGCCGTGGTGCCTGTGACTATGCAGCCGGGGTCACCTGGTGAGAGGGTGTTGTCCCAATCTGAACTGACCTGGGCAGGGGCAAAGACTCATGGTCCAAGGATGTGTACTCAGCCCTGGAAACCCGGAGAATGAGAATCGAGTAACTTCAGGGTCTTGGCACAATGGCATGCATGCCAGGTGGGGCTGAAAAATGTTGGCAGAGAGCAAAAAAAAATGATTAATAAAGGCTGATTCTTTTCCTTTTATTATACCTTTTCATATTTTTAGAAATTTTGAAGACCAGGCACATGCATCACTTTAATAATTTAAAACCATATACCTAAAACGTAAAAGGAGAAATGCAAGCTCTTGTTGGAAGTGGTGTGGAAAATGCACTGGGAACGGGCCAGCCTAGAGACTGGGAGACGAAGTTAGTGCCCTTCCCTAGGGGCCCAGGAGAGACGAGGTGGCCTGAGCAAGGCTGTGGCCAAGCAATAAAGGTGGGGGAGGCAGGGGAGCAGAAGGTTCTAGGATCCTGGTTCTCTCCTTGGCTGCCTGTCTTGTTCTCTGGTATACCTTCAGTGCCTGGGACATAGCAGAGCTCAATAAATATCTGTTAACTGAATGAATGGCTTGTACAGTCTTAAAGAGTTAGCTGTTGTTTCCTTTAAGTTGGTTTCTTTTCCAGGGCTAGTAGATTACTGGGCACGTAGACGATGCTTAACTGATATGAACTGAAAAAAGAATGTTGCCATGAAGTTAATTTATTGCACAGAAAGATACTCATATAGATGCAAAGCCAAAAAAAGCAGACACACCAGTATCTAAAGTAGATTCCATTTGTGTAAACACACAAACACACACATATACTCAGGAAAAAATCTGAAAAAGTTAACAGCGATTCTCTACAGCTCTGGGTGCTTTCACCTGACTTCCTTTTGCTTATTGTCTTTGCCCTGTCACCCCCCGCAAGAAACTTAACCTCTCTGAATGCAGTTTCCTCTCTTGTGAAATGGGGACATTTATAGCATCATTGCATCCATGTTTATGAGGAAGTCACCAAGATGATGCTGGTGAAATACTTAACCCAAGCCTAAGATGTAGTAAGTGGCAGCTAGTAAGGAAATGTGGGCCCTGTTTTCATAGATGTGGCATATTCAGAGACTTGCACACTGGTGGTGAGTGTCAGAATGGGGATCTCAGTCCCCCCCACACCCAGATGACATTTAAGGGTTATGACCTGACCACCAGCTGTAAATGCTCCTTGGGGAGGACAACCACCTGGCCAGGTGACCCACTCACTCATTTCCTGGATGGTACTTGGCCCAGGGTCTCATCCTGCCTTTCTAGACTCATCTGGGGACAAACTTGCTGACTTTTCCTGTTCCTGAGGCAGAAGGGCTGCCAGAGAGAGAACCAGAAACACCATGGTCAGAACCCTTGAAGATGCTCTCTCCCCAGCTGCCCCAAAGGCTCGAGCTGTTCACAAATGCCACCTGGACCCACAAGGCCAGCAAGGGCTGAGTGAGCTCTAGGATGACTGTGGCCTCAGGAGTGGCAGGAGCCATGGGCTGGAGGGTGGGCACAAAGTAACTTTGCAGAGAACCATCTCCACTCTGTTTTGAAGGGCATGCACTGGGGGGTCCCAGGTGTGTGGTCTTGACCCCACAGGCCCAGGAATTGTCAGGCCAAGGATGAGCTAAACGCCAGTGGATTTTGCCCCAGGATAAAATCATGCTATCAGCATTGGCTCAGGTCAGGAGCCTCACGCAAAGCAGCTTGGCTTTCCAACTCTAGCTGAACTTGCTACCCAACTTGCAAGTCCAAGGGAGCATTTCTTTCTGAAAGGGTCAAGAGAAATAGCTCCTGTACATGGGTCTTGTCACACAGCTGTAGAACATCAGGGCTAGGAAGGTCTTGGAATTTTTCTTGTCCAGCCTTTCCCACTTAGAGGAACTCAGGCTCAAGAGAAGTGCTTGACCAAAGACATACAGCTAGGTGGTGACAAAGCTGGGGCCAGGGCCTAGGTCTCCTGTCTCCCAGCTTAGTGAGGCCTCTGCCCAACTTCAGTACCTGGCTCTCATTACTCACTCCATTCAGAAGCCTTCAGTACAGGAATGGCAAATACATGGCATACATTTCACCATTCACAGTCCTGTGCCTGGGACAAACATTACTAATCAATCAGCATCCTCTTGTCAGCTGAGATTGGATGTAGCGTCATAAATCTTCTCACTGCAGTGCCAATTCATTAGTCTTTGGGATGTCAGATAAAACCCATTTGCCTCCCAACTTTAGAGAATTCCCACTGGCTTCCAAACACAATTTCTCAACACCCCTTGTTTTGACAGTCCACCATGTAGCATCAGACCACATCACCAGCCCATATTCCAACTCTCCTCTTCCATGAACCTTCCATTCAAGCACACATACCTGCGCCTTCAGCCTCCAGTACTTTAATTTAACCCTCACCTGAGCAAAGCACCACAGGTCACAACTGATGTGAGGTCGTTACGAATAGTTAAAGCACCAAAGTCCACAGAAACTTTACTTTTTGGAAAGAACTGCAACGGATGCAAGGTTATCTTTACAATTACACCTTTCTCCCTCGCTTGGCTTGTGCTTTTTATGAACGAGAGAGGAGGTAGAGTTGCAGCTAGGCTAGGAACTGCACAGAACCACAGCCAATCCAGGCCACACCATTGCTGGCAAAGATCTTTAAACAGCTAATTTTGTATTACTACATGCTTTTATATGTTTTTATGAATAAGAGCCAAAATACAAAAAAAAAAGTCTTAGGGTTTCCCCACAAAACGTTTTTGGGTTTTGGACAAGTCCACAGGAATACGACCATAATCTCCTCTGTGGACGTCATTTACTATGAGTAGTAGAGTAGAAAACAGCTGAGAGCAACTGCTTAAAGAGAGTACATAAGTGCAAATCAAAGCTATACGCAACTGGCAAAGGACAATAGATAGACCAGTGCAAGAGAACTGAGAGTTCAGAAATAAATCTGCACATATATGGCCAATTGATTTTGACAAGGGAACCAAGTCCACCAAATGGGGACAAAAAAGCAGTCTCTTCAATAAATGGCACTGGGAAAACTGCATATCCACATGCAAAAGAATGAAAATGGACTTCTACCTCATACCATATACAAAAATTAACTCAAAATGGAATACCGACCTAAATGTAAGAGCTAAAACTATAAAGCTCTTAGAAGAAAACACAGAGGAGTACCTTCAGGACCTGGTGTTACACAATGGATTCCAGCACTTCACCCCAAAAGCATAAGCGACAACAACAAAAGAGGATAAATTGGACTTGATCAAAAGTTAAACTTTTGTGCATCAGAGGACATCATTAAGAAAATGAGAAGACAACCTACAAACTGGGAGAAAATATTTGGAAACCAGACATCCTATAAGGGTATAATATCCAAAACATATAAAGAAATCCTACAACTCAATAACAAAAAAAAGCCCAATTTTAAAAATGGGCAAAAGACACAAATGGACATTTCTCACAGATATACAAATGGCCAATCAACACTTGAAAAACATGTTCAACATCATTAGCATTAGGAAAATGCAAATAAAAACCACAATGAGATACCACTCATATCTATTAGGATGATCATTATTTAAAAAATGGAAATAGCAAGTGTTGGTGAGAAAGTAGAGAAATGGGAACCGTCGTGCATTGTTGGTGGCAATATGAAATGGTGCATCCGTTGTGGAAAACATTGGCAGCTCCTTAGAAAGTTGAACACAGAAGTACCATATGACCTGGTAATCCCACATCTAGGTATTATACCCCAAATAATGGAAGGCAGGGACTCAAACAAACATATGTACTCTGATGTCTATAGCAGCATTATTCACAATAGTCAAAAGGTGGAAGCAACGCAAGCGTCCATCAGCAGAAGAATGGAAAAATAAAATATGATATATACATAAAATGGAATATTACTCAGCCTTAAAAAGAATGAAGTTCTGATGCATTCTACAATATGGATGAACCTTCAAAACATCATGCTCACATCGCTATTTATCATGGATTGTCAAAACCAGCCAAAACCATTCCTGCCAACCCGAAAGAATACCTAAGGCTCTATCTGAGATTCTACAAAGGTTCCACGTACTATGACTCTCCAGAAACCTACAACCTCCAGATGGGTTCCCAGCCCAGATAAGTTCTGAAACCCAGAGCGGCAGCTTCTCCAAAACATCAACTAGTTCCATCCCCCCAGTCCATATTATCAACAGCCCTTTCCAACATGAAAAAGTTAGAATGGGCATAGCCCAAATACCCTGAAAGATTGGGAGAAAGATCAAAGGAGATGGTGGAATTATAGCAGAGAAGGTAGGATTTAACAAATGCATAAGACTGCTGAATCACTATATTGATATTTCTTTTAGTCTCCAGTATCTTGGAGCAGTTGGAAGGAAAAACATAAAATTGCGGAACTGTAACCCAGACTAAACTCTGAAATCTGTTCTATAACTAATTGTTGTGGTGTGCTTTGAAATTTATTGCTGTTTTATATATATATATATGTTATTTTCACAATAAAAAATAAAATAACAAAAACAAAAAGAAATCATGTTCAGTGAAATAGTCAGATACGGGAGGGTAGATATGTTATCATTTCATTTTCCTGAAATAACTATGGAAATTCATAGAGGCAGAAAGTAGATTAGAAGTTACCAGGGGCAGGGAGTGAGGAGAGAAAAGGGAAGTTAATGCTTAATGGGTACAAAATTTCGGTTTGGGGTGACAGAAGAGTTCTGGAAATGGATAATGATGATGGTAGCACCACATGGGAATGTAATTAATACCAATGAATTGAAAGTGGTAAGAATGTGAAAGTTTATGTTGCATATACATTACACAATAAAAATAAAAAATATAGAGAGAGAATGGCATTTTTCAAATATTAGATCGGCAAAGAACAAAATGTCCTACGGTATGCTGCATGGATAAGGTTTTGGGGGTACTGACTATTGCAGACACTTGGAATTCATCAAGAATTCATGCGTTCCCCCACATTTTCCAGTCTCAGAGTTAGGCTGAGACTATGCACCTGGCTTCTGATCAATAGGATGTGGGTGAAAGTGATGTAAAGCCACTCGGAGTCCTGGGCATTAAAAGGATCTCACTCAACTTATATGAAATACCCAGAACAGACAAATTCATAGAGACAGAATATAGATCAGAGGTTACCAGGGGCTGGGAGGAGGGGGAATGGTGAGTTGTTATTTAATTCATACAGAGTTTCTGTTTGGGGTGATAAAAAAGTTTCTGAATTGGATGAATACAATTAATTATACACTTAAAATGGTTAAAATGCCACATCTCATATTTGTATATATCCCACACATCCCTCTGGTCCTCTTCCTCTGCCATGGAAACAATGGGGCTCATGTTTTCCAATTGGCTTGGTACAGGATGGAAGCAACTGAGATCCCTGAGTTGTTCCATGGAGAGCCACCCAACCTGTATCAGATGCAATAAAAGCCAAAAAATAAGCTTTTGTTATGTTAAACCACTGAGAATCTGGGGTCTAACTGTTACTGCAGCATAGCCTTACCTATCCTGACTAAAACCTAAGGTTCTCACAAGTACTGATTGAGGGTCCTTTTTTGAAGGACAATTTACCAAAACCACCACAATTTTAAATATGAATACTCATTGACCCAGCAACTCCACTTCTGAGAATTAATTTTGCAGCTGTACTTGCAGAGGTGCAGCAATGAACACACCCAACAGTAGATCATTTGTAATTGCAAAAGGTTAAGAATGAACTTAACGCCTGGTAACAGGAAACTAGTTAAATAAAGGATGGTACATTAATCAGTGCAAAACTTTGTACTGACTGAGAAGATAGAAGTGGCCGAATGTGTGCTGATATGAAATGCTGCTCAAGATATGAGTGGTAAAAGCAAGCTTTAAGAGTTTGTGTTGTACACTACCAACCGTATAAAAAAATCCTGGTACATGCTGAGAATATCTCGAGAGAGAAATAAAAAACTGTCGAGTGGCTCAGGTGCCTGGGAAGTAGGAGTGGGAATGGTGACTCACCCTCACTTAATACTCTTTTGTAAAGCCACCTGGAGCAGAGTAAAAATAGCATACAAGTCCATGCCTTGTACACAGTTAGTGCTTAATGGTTAACTTGCATGACCACCTAAGGAGCTTTGTGATGAACCTAACCCAACTCAGGCAAAGGGGAGTTTGACAGAGATGATACATGTACCAGTGCCCCAGCATCTTGAACCCCAGAACACGGTGACACTGAGGACAGTCAATAATTTTCATCTCCTCTGCCAAAGCCAATAGACTGGCTCAGGCTTCCTGGGGTACTACGAGAAGAGTTCTGAGGTCAAGATTGTTTTCTGTGGGAAAGAATGTAGTGGTTGATTAGTGCTGTCTGCCACGTGAGGAGGGGAGGGGGAGGGCTGGCATGTGTGTCAAATATCTGCCACTTTTACTTTAGGAGGAGCAGGCTAAGGAAGGTTAGGTATCTCCTAGGTCCTGGAGTTTTTTCTTCCCCCATTCTTCATATGCCCCATTATTTCTGTTCTGGTCATGCTCATTAACTGAAAAATTCTGTGCTCCTTTGTGGATTTGGGGCCTTTTGTTAGTCTTATTGCTCAGCAAGCTTCCAACCAGAAGTGTGTGTGTGTGTGTGTGTGTGTGTGTGTGTGTGTGTGTATAATGTGCACATGTGAGCACGCACAGGAGAAGCCCCTGGAAGCTGTGGAGTAACAACAGGTTGGCCTTCAAGGTGGGGACAGAGCTGTCCCAATCTCTCCACGCCTCTGTGAAGACAGGAATGTTAGAAGATGCCTGAGATAATCAGGTAGAAAAAAATCCTTACTGCACAAGCCCTGCCCAGGATCTCCGACTCCTGCTCTGTCCTGCGTACTGACCTTCCCAAGGAGACTCTCAGCCTTTCTGCTACTGAAGAATGTAAGGGACAAGACAGGGGAGAATTCTTTTATTTCCTGTTTTCTTCCAATCCTACTTTTGGGCATTTCTTCTGTCATTCATACAGAGGACACAGAAGGCGGATCTTCTGAGGTAGTCTGTAGTCCCACAGCTTCCCTGAGCCCCCACTCACTGCTACTTACGGCAGGAAGGGGTTTATTCCTTGTGATAAAAAGAGGAACCCCAGACTCTTCTCTTTTTTGCCGGGGAATTCTGCCCCCCATTCCAGGCTTACACCTAAAGGAGTGGCAGGGCTGGGAGAGGCAGGAACGACAGGGCTCTCAGACCACATGTCTCTGCTACTATTGTCTGGACTAATCTATGGACACAATGGACCCAGGAATACCTGGCTCTGGGGGAAGAGAGGTGGGTCTGAGAGCAGGGAGATGGGTCTGGGTGGTCCAAGGCCTAACGATGACAGGACTTTGGAGGGACTGACATGATGGCTGGAGAACCTAGTGTGAGCTCCACTAAGGAACTGCGGGATGAGTTTATGTGAGATCCCATGAGACTGTGGAGCTCAAGCAGTGCTGCTGCCAGGCCCAGAAATACCTGGGAGAGACCTGGCCTTGGGGTGAAGGAAATCTGGGCAGCGATGCTGTTTGGTACTTGTGCTCATCTGTTGGTAAGATGTGAAGACGTGTGGGTTATCTTTGAATTGCTCGTTCCAATGGACTTAATGAAGGAACCAAGCAAGCTTCAAGCTGCTTTATGCAAATTCTGCTGCTTCCAGGATTGGGAACACTCAATGGGGTTAGAAAGAAGGAGAAATGACTGAAGAATGAAGGTGGAAAAAGCTGAAAGTGAAAACAGGAACGCTCCTAACGAACCTCCAAACGATAAATGCTCAGAGTCAAGAAGAATATTCATTTGCCGAGCACTTGCTCTGGGCCAAGCATGGGGAAGAATAGGAGAAAAAGACACAGTGCCTACACCAGGAGAGCTTGATAAAAAAAAGTTAAGGCTTATAAAGAGGCAGGCACTGTTCCAAGCACCTCACACACAGTGTATTTAATTGTCAGGATAACCCTACAAGGAAGGAAGGTCCTATTATCCCCATCTACGGTGATGAACTTCACATGTCAACCTGGCTGGGTTTGGGTGTCCAATTGTTTGGTTAAGCAAGCACTGATTATTACTGCAAGGGCATTTCATAGATGGATTAATATCTCTAGTTAGCTGACTGCACCTACAACTGATCACATCTACAATGTAACAGACTGCGCTCAGCAAAGAGGGATGCCTCCTCATTCAATCAACTAGAGGTCTTAAAGCAGAATTGAGGATTACTGCAGTTTAGAAAGAAGAATTTCTGCTTTGTCTTCAGCCAGCCAGATTCTCCCCGGGAATACAACTTCACCGTCATCAGAGTTTCTAGCTTGCTACCTGCCCTACAGGGCTGGAATGTGCCAGGTTCCAGAATCACATTTTCCCACATTTCCAGCTTGTGGAGTCCCCTACAAAATTTGAACTTGCCAATCCCCACAGTTGCATAAACCAACTCCTATAAAACTTACCTATCTCTAAAATCTCCTATCGGTTCTGTGTCTCTGGAGAACCCTAATACACCGTCTTGCAGATAATGAAATTAAAGCAAGGAGAGGCAAAGCAACCCGTCCTCAGTTACATGCCAGAGCCGGGATCTGAACCCAGGCACTCTGGCCCCATAGCCCACGGGTGAATCCATTTGTCCCTATCACTGGGCAAGCAGATTTAGCCAGAAGGAGGGAGCCATACAGCAGTGGGCACATCCGAGTCCTAGCCAGAAAACGGTGTTCCAGGACCTGTCACCAACTTGGCTTGTGTGACTTTGGACGACTCTCTGGACCTCTTGGTGTCTCACACTCCCTCTCTAAGAAATAGGCAGGCCCCCAAATACAGGGTTCTTGGAGAGCGTTGGAAGGAACCTGCTTTTCAGAGAGAAGACCATAGATAGCCTTCCGGGAAACAGGAGCCTGCTGGCTGTTCCAGACAAGCAGCCGTCACTGGCTGCAGTGACAGTGAATAGAGAGCTGCTCCTGGCCCAACCCTAGGGTTCCGAATGGGAGCCAGGCTGCTCCATTAGCCCCGAGCCCAAAGACACAGCAAGCCCAAAAGTCTGGGGCGGCCATCAGGAAATGCGGCAGAGGAAATGTGGGATGGTGCTTTGAGGGCTCTGCTCCCCCACAATCAAGTTCAAACTCCCCTGGCAGTCCTGGGAACGAGCTGGCCCACTCTGTCCTTTCAAATGGGCTCTGTTCCCCTCCACGCAGCCTCTACCTGGCTAGATGGGCCCCACCGTCAGCTGAGGACACACAGACAGGATATGGCGGGGCTGGGATTTGAACCATGTCTGCTTGGCTCCCAAGATGGGGCAGTGCAGTGAGGCGGAGAGAGCACGGGTAAGGGCCAGACACCCCGAAGGCCTTCCTCTACCTCCATCGACTGTGACCCCACCTCTCCGTTCCTCCCCTGTACAGTGGGGCTGGTAAGAGCTCGCGGTTGCTTCCAATCGCTCCTGTAAAAAGTCACCACAAACGTGGAGGCTCAAACCACGCAGCAGCACAGCTTTATCCTCTTACAGGTCAGGAATCCGAAATGACCTCTGTGGGCTAAAACCAAGGTGCCAGCCCAGCAGGCCTGCACTTCTCCTGGGGGCTCCAGGGGGGGCTCTGCTTCCCGGCCTCTTGCAGCATCTAGAGGCCGCCTGCTTCCCTCGGCTTGTGGCCCCCTTCCTCCAGTGTCAAAGCCAGCAGTGGCCGGGCGGGTCTTTCTCAGGCTGCATCACTCTACATTTCTCTTCTGTAGTTGAACCCCCGCCCCCTGCCTCCCTCCTACAAGTACACAAATTTGGGCCCAGCTGGACCATCCTGGATAATCTTTCCACCACAAGATCCTTAACTGCATCTAGCAGGTCCATTTTGCCACATAAGGTAGCATACTCACAGGTTCTAGGGGTGTGCACAGGACATGTTTGGGGGCTTTATTCAGCCCACCCAAGCACCTACCTCATTAAATGGGAGACACGGGGCACTGTGTCTACCTGATCGGAAGCCGGGGGCGCCCAGTCCCACCGGGGCACAAGAATCACTTTGGAAACTTTGAAAAAATATCAGTGCCTGGGGCTCACCCCGAAACGTTCTGAGAAGGTCTGTGGCTTTGAATTGCCAGCACCCGGGTGACTCAGTGGGGTAGCCGGGGGTGGGGTGACTGTAACCAGCACTGAAGTTTAGCAGCAATTACTGTTATTCCCACAGCGACTTAGCACCGGACCTCAGCGCCCAGGAACCATTCTGTAAATGTTCATTGAATCAGACTGAATTGAATCACTCCTGGGGTCCTGAAAATGACCCCCTGGGTTAGGGAGGGAGGGGCAAGGGAAGAGGGAGCTTCTCCCTACTGCATCAGGGCCCAAAGAATGAGGGTCCGTGGGTGGAGGGAGGCTGGGGCCTCCAACTCAACCTCCCAACCCAGAAACGGCAGCCCCAGTAGGCTGGCATCCTTCCTCCACCCCAAAGTCCTGTCCGAGGGGGCCGACCTGGGCAGAATCCCTCATAAAAGGGCCATTGTTAATGCAACAGAGGGGCTCTGTGCCCATTTAACACTTCCCTCCTTCGCAAAGCTGCTTCCAGCTGAAGGCTGACTTTCGGGAGGGCTATAAGGCCAGAGAGGGGGCTGAGGGGCCAAGCTAGTATGAGTGGGGTGGGGGGGCAGAGGCCATGGAGGGAAAGGATTAGAGTTGGGGACTGAGAGTTCCCTGAGTTGGAGATGCAGGCCAGTCTCAGCAGCCTGGAAAGCAAGGGCATGCTGCTGCAATGCCAGGAAAAGGTTCCCATTAAAGCTGGGAATCCCAGAGCAGCCAATAAAACCCCCAAGGCCAGTGGGGACAGCCTGGCAGTGATCATGCTTACCCTACCTTCTTTCCTTTAAAAGAAAAACAAAAAGGTGCAATCCACCTTTTTTGTTAAATGGTTCTTTTCACTGCTCACAAGAAGAGCAGTGTTTTAAAAAAGGCTGGGAGGATTTTATGTTCCGTGGGTTTGGGATTTGAGAGTCGGATTATTTAACAAGACTGGGAATAAATGTTCCTTTGCTTAGCAGACCTTTCGACATTCAGCACTTTATGCATAGTGCAAGCCGGATTCCAGGGGGGTGGTGTTAAAGATCCCAAAGGGAGTGCCTGACCAGCATCCTCAAAAATCCCAGAGACTCACGATTCCTGTGTAGACAAGAATTGTAGAATCAACAGTTCTCATTTGTTTAGCAAAACAAATCCCTGGACGGTCTTTGCCAAGGGAGCACATTGCTTTAAAAAAAACTCTGGGACTCTCTCAGCCAACACGGCAAGCAAACTCACTGCCCTCCCCCTCTCAACATGGGACATGACTCCCAGGGGTATAAACCTCCTAGGCAACGTCGGACAGAAATTCTAGAATGAGCTGGGACTCAGCATCAAGGGATTGAGAAAACCTTCTCAACCGAAAGAGAGAAATGAGACAAATAAACTGTCAGTGGCTGAGAGATTTCAAACAGAGTCGAGAGGTCATCCTGGGGGTTATTCTTACGCATTTTATAGATATCCCCTTTTTAGTTTAAGGTTATTAGAGAGGCTAGAGGGAAGTGCCTGAAACTGTAGAGCTGTGTTCCAGTAGCCATGTTTCTTTTTTTTAAATTTATTTCTTAATTTAAAAAAATTAACAAATGAAATAAAAATTAACATAGATAATCAGTAATTCACAATATCATCACTTAGTTGCATATTCATCATTTCTTAGAACATTTGCATCCATTCAGAAAAAGAAATAAAAAGACAATATAAAAAGAAATAAAAAGAAAACAGAAAAAAAAAAGATTGTACCTACCATACCCCTTACCCCTCCCTCGCTTTCACTGATCACTAGCATTTCAAACTAAATTTATTTTAACATTTGTTCCCCTATTATTTATTTTTATTCCATATATTCTACTCGTCTGTTGACAAGGTAGATAAAAGGAGCATCAGACACAAGGTTTTCACAATCACACAGTCACATTGTGAAAGCTATATCATCATACAATCATCTTCAAGAAACATCCAGTAGCCATGTTTCTTGAAGATGAATGTATAATGATATAGCTTTCACAATGTGACTATGTGATTGTGAAAACCTTGTGTCTGATGCTCCTTTTATCTATGGTATTGACAGATGAGTAAAACATATGGATTAAAAATAAATAATAGGGGGAACAAATGTTAAAATACATAGAGTACATTGAATACTTGTGAGCAATGAAAGGGAGTGGTAAGGGGTATAGAAAAAAATAGGGGGAACAAAGGTTAAAATCTGTTGAGTAGATGGAAATACTAGCGGTCAATGAGAGGGAGGGGTAAGGGGCATAGTATGCATGAGTTTTTTCTTTTTATTTCTTTTTTATGGAGTGATGCAAATGTTCTAAAAAATGATCATGGGGATGAATACACTATTATGTGATGATATTGTGAGCCACTGTATGGAATGTTTGTATGTTAAGAATATTCATGTTTGCATGTTGCTTTGGCTTGATAACAAAAAAAATTTTTTTTTAAATCTTTATGGGAAGGACAAGTCACAAAGATAATATCTCTTACCAAATAAATAATTACTGAATCCCTAAAAAAAAAAAAATACTCCGGGAGAATGGATCTTAGAGTAGGGCCCCAAGAGCTGGCAGCCTTAGAGAACTTGGTAGAAACGCAAACTGCAGCTCCCCACCCCAGATTACTAGATCAGAATCCTTGGAGCGGTGGGGAAGGGGCTCAGCAAGTTGGTTTAACAAGCCCTATAGGTGATATGATGCATGCTAAAGCTAGGAAGTCACTGTTCCAGAGTGATCATTTTCAAACCACATGTTGTGAAAGCAGTTTGGTAGGTCTGACATTTTTTAATAGAAGAGAATTTTAAAGAAGAGAAAATATCAGATGATACACAGGAGCTTCATTAAAACTTTTGTTCCTACTACGTGTGTTTCTGTCTCTCAGATTTTGGTCTAAAAAGTCACTGTTCTAGAGCCAGAATGAACTCATTTAGACAGGCTGCCCTTGTGTTATTTCCAAATCGGTGAGGTTTTAAGACCCTGGCGAGTTCCGCTTGCCCCACACGGTGTAATCATGCAGGGGACTCCTAGATGAGGAGAATATGCAGACAGGCATTCCAAACGAATCTTTGCTGGCTCTGCTTTCAGGGCAGACAACCACTCTACAACACTGGTCTAAAATTAAATTACATTGTATATTTTCTGCATTTCTGTCCACCCCCCCCCCCCCACCTTCTATGTACATAGAGAAATGTCTAGAAATTTGTGGACCAAATAACTAAGCAATTATACGTCTGGGTGGTAGGACTATGGGTGATTTGTTGCTTTCTTATTAGTATTTATCCATTTTGCTGGAATTCTGCATGCTAAGCATTTATCATTCTTATAAAAACAATACAGTTACTGCTTAAACAGATAGGAAGTTGAGGGTCGATGTCTTTGTGAAAATACAGAAAAGGGAAGCCATTCCCAGAGAGAGGGTGGCAGCTGTTGGCTCAGGGCTGGTGCCGGCCTAAAACGCCACCTCCTCCCACCTGTGCCTGGCCATGCCCACGGCTGACCCCAAACGCCACGCATCCCCAGAGCCCTCCTTGATCCTGCCCCACAGCCAAAATCGGTCTCCCGCGGGACTAGCACTGAACCCCCTAGGCTGTCACCTCTCCCTCAGCCCCTTCGTGCCTTCCGTGTGAAAGAGAAAGAGAAAGGAGGTTCCTGCGGGCTCAGTGACCTGCCCAAGGCCAAACAGCTGGAGGGCAAACCTCAAGTCCATTGCCCTCCTACCACCATTCACCTGGCTACCTTCTGCCAAAGTTATCACCTTCCATCCTATATTACAAGTTAAGGTGGAGGGGCTGCTTGTACAGCACCGAATAAACACAGAAGGGAAGGAGGCGGGGGAGGGAAGTTCTTCCAGGACCAATGAGAACCTGGTATGTGGCTGAACCTCTCCTTGATACTGGGACCCCAAGGTCAGACCTGGGGGCATGAGGGATCACCCCAGCTGTGCCTCAAACACTCCTGCTTTTGGCCCACGGAGTGGTGCTGACCAGAGGCCCCTCAGAGGCATTTCCAAGGGTTCAGCAGAGAAGCAGCAGGCCAGCTCTCCTGTGCGTGCAGGGGGAACCCTCCCTGCACCCCCCAAGGGCTGTTCCCCTGAAGCTCTTACACATGGGCTGCTTGTCCTACAACCTCCCTGTGCGCCTCCTCGTCTGTAAAAATGGCACAGGGACAGGACCTGTGGGGCACAATTCCTTAGGGGTATCGTGAGGATTCAATGATGAATATTTGCAAAGCTCCCAGAACAATGCCTTGCACCTGAGTAAAGGGCACAGGGGGCAGCTTGCTCTGGTGACTAGTTCTGTCGTTATGGGGGCTGGGGGAAAGGAGGGGTCACCCACCTGCGGGGGAAGGGAGCTCACCTTTGAATACCACAATGCCTTCCTGGGCAGCCTTGCAGCAGGGTGAGGAGCCCGTGACTGGGCCAGGTTTGGAGCACGGCTGAGCACTTGCTACTGCGTGACCCAGGCAGGTGGCTGACCTGCTCCACCTCACTCCTCCTCTGTCCAAAGGGACAGCAATGCTACCTCATTGGGTTGCTGTGAAGATTAAACGGCAATGCATGTAAAACAGGTGCCACGGAGCCTGGCACAGAGGCAGGGTTCCATCCAACACGGTGGTGGTGTCACTGTGTGCTGCATGGATTTCCCTTCTCAACTGGTGGCTCAGAGCCTTGTCTGTGGGAGACACTTAAAATCTTCAGCTTTGGGGATGGGTAGGGGCTGAGAGAGGTGTGGTCTTTGGTCACAGGCAAGATGGGCAAGGAGAAGGGTGGGCCCCGGCAGATGCCTAGGGAACTCTGAGCACACAGCCTGGCCAAGGGGCAGCCGGGTCTGGCCAGATCACCATTTCCAGGCCCTGATGACATCAGCTGAGCTCACAGGCCCCAGCTGCCACTCCCTGCTCAGCCAGGCAGGACGGGGAGCTGGGAGAACGCAGCCAGGAGGGCAGGATGTACCCCAGGCCAGGTTTGGAAGCCCAGGGAACAGGCTGGGGGTGACTTCCTGGAGCCACAGGAGATGGGGGGCTGCTGGCCCTTCCCTCCACCCCACACTGTGTGGGTGGAATAGGGCGGGGGCCTAGGAGGGGGCGACCACTCAGCAATGCTAATAGGCAATTATATATAAAAGTTATTCATAATGTATAACAGTTATGTAATTATTTAATAACAGTCCTCAGGCAGAGCTGGACTATTTCCATGGCCCGTTATTTTCTAGGTGGTGCCTCAGATTACCTAATGGTGGAACAGGCTACCCACTAGAGTAGGATTGTAATTGTTTTAAAACTGGACAACATAAGAGCAGTTTACACCTAAGAAACAAATAATGCCAGCTGCTTCCGTGGAGAGACCCAAGGGCCTGGCACAGGCATGAGAACACGACGTCACCATTTGTACCTTTTCAATTTTGTACCATGGGCCCATATTACTCATTTTATAAAATTAAATAAAACTAAAGATAAAATAAAATTAGGTACCAGTTTCCTACCAATAAAGGTAGAGGGAAAATTCTTTTGGGGTTAGACTCTCTTGTTTTGGAACAGTTCCTTTAACAGAACTTCAAATTTAAGCAGAGGCAAAACCACAATCCTATCCCAGAAAGGACAATTTGGGGGGCAGTGAGAAGCAAATCCACCCCTACAACCTAGTTTAAAAGTTAAACTTCTCTGCAAGAAAAGTAACAACTGTCCAGAAACTCTTATTGTAGTGATTGGGCCCAAGACCAGGATGAGGGGGGAGTAAGGGGTTTGAGTTCCCTCAAGCCTGATGAGGAGGGGGAGGGATCCTGAGGGTGGCAGAAGTGGACTTAGCACTCCTCGGGATTCCCAGATGTCTCTGGGGAGGGCACTGGAGGCACGCTAACCACATGGGACCAGGGGCTTGGGAGATGATCACTTGGGCATTAAAGGGGACAGGAGACCCCTGCAGGCTGCAGACCCCACAGCCTTCCGGGTGCCTGGCACCTGTCTATCAGAAGCAATGACAAAGGGCTACCTGCTCGGCAATCACCCGGGCCTCACGGAGGCATTTCCAGGCCCCCATCCACCATGGGCACTGCCAGGGCAGGGTGGGGCTGGCACCAGGATGAGAAGAGACCTGCCCCCAGGCCTGGGGGAAGGCCCCTATGGCTTCAAAAGTGTGCCAGGAAAAATGGTGACTCATTACCCAAGGGAAAGAAGAGCTCTTCTCTCACCCCAGAGGGTCACTCGCCCTGGAACAGAGGGACCCATGAGACGTGGCTGCAGAACAAATCCAAAACACAAGTCTGAGAACAGAAGGCGGCTTGCTCAGTAACAGAGAGCAGGCCAGTGGCTCCCCTCCTTCAGGGAGAGAGAGCCCCTCGTTACCTCTATTGCAGAACGACACTGAGATGCTATAGACGGAGTCTTGGTTCCTCCTCTTTCTGGCTGAAAGAGCTCAGGAAAGCCAGAAAACGTCTCTAAGCCTCAGCGGTTTCCTATGGAAAATGGGGATAATCGTACCTCCCTAGCAAGGCTGCGTGAGGATGAGACCAGCCCCTGCTTCTGGGCTATGCAAGCTGCATGGGGAGGGAGCTGTGGTCACAGCAGTTGCAGCAGCCTGGTATCTGCACCACACTCTGAGCCGAGGAAGCTGGCACTTGGCTCCCAGCTTGACCCATTCTCTTGGTCCAGATCTGGGCCACCAGCAACAGCACAGGCATCCCTCTGAATCCCTATGCTCCTCCCAGAGAGAAGAGTCACCGGGAGTGTAAAGAAACCCTTTCACCCCATAGGCCACATCAGCAGGATTTGCGTGCCAAGGAAGCTCAGTGCTCTCTGCCACCTTCTAAATGGATCTACAGTCTCCAAGAAGCTCAGAGGAGAGGCCCACAGATGAAAACTTCCCTGGTACTTCCTGTCTAAACTATACAACTTGGCAGGCATAGGCTAGGTACATCCCACTTCTTATGGCTCTCTGGAGGCTTCACTTGAGGCTGGATGGCAGAGCGTAGGCTCTGGAGTTAGAGACAGCTGCGGGTTTGAGTGCTGGCTGTGTGACCTAGGACAAGTCATCTAACCTCTCTGGGCCTCAGCAATACATCTGTAAAATGCAGCTAACCCGTGCAATTATATTAGTGCTAATAAAACTCTCTGTTTATGGATGCTTAGTACATAAGGAGTTCTCAGATACTCAATAGTATCCTCTGTGGAAGCAGGACCTGTGTTCATTTGTTTCTGAATCTCCTTTAGAATGTGCCACAGTGCTGAGCACACAGCTCAGCCAGTCTTTATTTTTTAAAGTGATTCCAACAGAAGAGCAGGCACTATTCTCAAAAGAAAAATAATTCTAAAAATGTGATACAGGCTCACAAGCTGTCCCCTCCCCATCCAGCAAGTGAGTAGGGGCCTGGCACGGAAAACCTTTTGGAAACTCTCTGTACCCATGATCACTCTCAGAAGTTTGTACACTCATGAGTGGGACTGCGGTGGGATCTGCGGGCAGGGAGGGAGAGCTGGGAAAGCAGGAAAGCTGGGAAGGGAAGGCAAGGCAGGAAGTGGTGGAGCTGGCCTGGCCCAAAAGCCAACAGGAGAACCAAAGAGGGCAGTTTGGCAGGTGGGTGGCAGACAGCGAGACTTGGTGATGTCATGTTTTCCCAAAGTGACTCAGTGGCCTGCGCTGGACTGGGAGCAGTGAGCTGCGTGCTCTGGCCTCCAGATCTCTCCATCTCTGCCTTTCAGGCTTGTCCTGCGTCTCTCCTTCCCCTATCACCTACTGCCCTCCTAGCTCCAGGAACCCAACCTCTGTTCCTGGCTGCAACCCCAGCCCAGGCATGTCCCAGACAGTCCCTGACATGCCTCTCAAATCACCATGTTAAGGAATGTCCTGAGTGCCAGACAGACCTGGATTTTATAACTGTCTCTGACTTCTCCTGGCTGAGTGTCCTTGGGCAGGTTATTCTACCTCTCTGAGCCTCAGTCTCCATATTTGTAAATGGAGTCATTTCTAATAGTCTTGCTGTTTATATGCGGCTTAGTGAGCATGTCTGCAAATCACTTGGCAGGTGATTAATAAACGGAAAGTATGACAATCAAGGCCCTTTATAATCTGACCTCAATCTACCATTATAACTGCATTTTTAAAGTCTTAAAAACAATTTCATAGCTAATCTTTCTTAAGTGCTTACTGCTCTACACACTTATATAAAAACAAATTTTATTTTTATATTACCATGTGGTGGGTACCATTAGTATCTCCATTTTACAGATGAAGAAACTGAGGCACAGAGAGATTAAGCAACTTGGCCACGGACACACAGACAGTAAGTGGGAGCTAGGTTTCCCATACAGACAGCCTGCCTCCAGAGCCCGAGAATACAACCACGACTCCATCCTTCCTTATCTCCTTCCGTCTTTCATGCATTTTATAAATTACAGTTCAGCTGAACCAGACTCCTTACCATTGGCTGCATGCAATCTGAACTTCCCCATCTCCATGCTTTCACCTGGATTCCCTCCTGACACTGAGTGTCCATCTCCTCCATGAAGTCTTCCCTAAGTCTCATGGCCACCTGTGTGGGCTCATCACAGCTGGCCTTGAACTAGCCTCTTCTCCTCCTTCTAGACTGACGGTGCTGTTACCCCTGAATGGTGACACACATGAGCAGGCACACAGGACCTGGAGAGGTGATACCCCAGCCAGCAACCTGATGTGACAGGTAGTGTGGAGTCAGGAGCCAGCACTTGGGGACTCCCTACTTCTGCAGGGACAGCTCTGAGTACTGGAACTGGAACCACAGGGCAGCTCCTCCCCATTCCCACCCTGGAGGCAGCCACTACTAGGCGGGCTTCCTTCTCTCTGCTCAGGAAAAATGACGCACTACCATTGCACTATCATTGCCACTGAAAATGTACCCTGAAGATGTTTAACTGGGGACAGGACTGGGCCTCCCTTGCTAGTGGGATTGAAGAGTGAGGCCCATATTCCAACCGTCGACCAGCCCAAGTAATTCAAAGGGGCGCCTGTGGGAAGGCAGGCGAAGGGTGAGAATGCAGGGCACCTCCTGGGGGGTTCAGGCCCATCCTGGGGCTGGCTCAGGATCCCAGTCCTAATGTCCACAGGGCAACGTCCACGAGAGGCCATCTGGCCTGGGTCCACTCTCCATTTCCCCTACATTCCACCCACAACCCCGGGGCCATGTGAGCTGCCTCCTCCCACTCCCCACGGCCCCCACCATCTCTAACCAAACGCAGTCCCTCCTTAACATTCAGCTTCCTAGACTCCCACTCGTCCCCCCAGCCAGCAGCTCTGGGGATCCCTACCTCCTCTATCCTTATCACCACTTGCCGGGGACTGAGCTAAGCCCGGGGACACAAAGGCAAACCGGCAGGCACTGCCCTGCCCTTGCCAAGTGCACAACCTGGCAGAGACCCCAGACCACCGAACAAGCAGTCGTAATACAGCGGAGTAAAATGCGATGACAGGGACATGCGGGCAGCCATGGGGGCGGGCCACTGACCTGGCTTGGGGTCTGGGGAGGCTTCTGGGAGAACGTGCCATGGACGCTGAGGCCAGAGGATAATCAGGAGGCGGCCAGAAGGAAAGAGGGAAGGGGAGGGTGTTCTGAGCCGCTGGAAAGGCTACAGAGAGCAGGACGTGTGCCTGAGAAATGAGGACACTGGACAGCCAAGCACATGATGGAAACCAGAGGGATAAGAGGCTGGAAGCAAATACGCGCTGCAAGACTGCAGAGCCCTGCAAAGGCACTGGGCGGAAACTTTAGTACCCGCAGTACCCCCAGCTACTGGCTCTAGGGTGGGGTTATCATCAGGGACACTGAGGCTGCCATGCCGCTCTGCCTCGCTGACTTCAGTCACTCCTACTGCCCTCTACGTGGGCCTCCTGAGACAGGGTCGGGGCAAAGGGGGCACAGCATCCACAGATGGTCAGCCTTGCAAAAGAGGCCTTTTTGCTAAGTGAAAGAGGCCAGTCACAAAGGACCACATGTTGATAAAAAGAGTCCATTCATGTGAAATGTTCATCAGAGGCAAGTCCATAGAGACAGAAAGCAGACTGGTGACTGCCTAGGGCTGGGGGCGGGATAAGGGGTGTGGTAGGGGAATGGGAGTCACTGCGAATGGGTACAGGGCTTCTTTTGGGAATGATGAAAATGCTCTAAAATTGTGGTTAAGGGGTATGTATGGGAACTCTCTGTAGTCTCTGTGCAATTTTCCTGTAAACTGAAAACTGCCCTAAAAAGTAAAATCTATTTTTTTAATTGACTGTGGTCAATTCAAACACTTGCACAACTGTGAATATATCAAAAAACACTGAACTGAACACTTTAGGTGGGTGAATTATATCGTTATAAAGCAGTTATTAAAAACAAAGCAAAGACGCTGATGTTTTTGTAGAATCCTTTTCTAAGGTCCTGCCCAGGTCAGCCCGTGGTGCTGGAGTCGGGCTTGGGGAAGGCTGAGGTTCAAATTTCCACGTGCCTACCCCAGGCTACCCTGAGGAGCCTTGTGGAGCTTCCTGGCTGGGCTTGTTAAAGGATGGTCATGCGTGCTACTTCTCCCCTTGGCTAAGCCTCAAACGGGACAAAGGTGGTACCCGGGCAGGGTTCCTAGCGGGACCCGGGATGCCAGGGTGCTGGGCTTGGAGCCCGGTTTGCCACTCTCTAGCTGCCTGTCTGGCTCTGTTTTCCCATCTGCAGCAGTACCCACCCCCTGAGCCTCCCGTGAGAACTCACCGAGGAAAATGCCCAAAATGCTACCTGGGGGCTGTCCTGACTCCCCCATTCTTAAGCCCTGCCCCGGGGCACCTCTACCAGATCTGAAAGAAGAGTGAAAGTGAAACAGCATCTCTCAAAATAAAAATAAGACAGTGCTGCCTGACCTTTGTGGTCAGGGGTGTCTGGTTCTTCAGCTCCCGCGGAGGCGACTTCCCCTTCCTGCCCCGACTCCCACGGTCTAGGTTTCCAGGCTGCAGGGACAGGCCCGCGGGCCTCTCTCGCGGCTCCCCGGCAAGCCCCGGGCCCTTCCCCGGAGCCCCGCCAGGCGCCCGCGGCCCCGCCCCGCGCTGTCTGAGTTGTGAAATTCCTTGCTGAAAATAAGTGCAGCCTCAGCCAGAGGGGTGGCCCGGTTTGTTTTCAAAATATTTCCTCAGATAGCACTGCTTTGGCTCAGACATTTAGCACTCTCCAGAATCCTGCAGATGGAGAGGCAGCTGGAGAGGAAGTGAGAAGAGGGATGCGGGGAGGAGAGGCAGGAGGCTGGGAGCGGCCCGCAGGTAGCCTGGCGGGCGCGGGCGCGGGCGCGCAGGGGCAGGGGCCGGCAGGGGCGGGTACGCCCGCAGGTCAGAGCGCCGACCAGCCTGGGGATGGGAGCTTTCCAGCTCTCATGCCGGGGTCCTCTCGTGAGCTAGAACCTCCTTGAAAGCTGGATGTGAAAAATTGCTACATCGGGGAGGGCCTGGAGACCCCCTCCCATCAGCCCTAGGGACTTGGGGCTCTATGGAACCTAGTTTAAAAGCCCCTGCTGAACATCAAGGAAATGAGAAAACCTTCCAGACCAAAAGGGGGAAGAGAGAAATGAGACAAAATAAAGTGGCAATGGCTGAGAGATTTCAAACAGAGTCCAGAGGTTAGCCTGGAGGTTATTCTTACGCATTATATAAATATCCCCTTTTAAGTTAAGGTTTATTGGAGAGCCTGGAGGGAACTGCCTGAAAATGGAGAGCTGTGTTCTAGTAGCCATGTTTCTTGAAGATGATTATATAATGATATAGCGTTTGCAATGTGACTGTGTGATTGTGAAAACCTTGTGTCTGATGCTCCTTTTATCTACAGTATGGACAGATGAGTAAAACATGTGGATTAAAAATGCATAAATAATAGGAAGAACAAATGTTAAAATAAATTTAGTAGATTGAAATGCTAGTGATCAATGAAAGGGAGAGATAAGGGGTATAGAAAAAATAGGGGAAACAAAGGCTAAAATATATTGGGTAGATGGAAATACTGGCAACAATGAGAGGGACGGGTAAGAGGTATGGTATGTGTGAATTTTTTTCTTTTTTCTTTTTATTTCTTTTTTCTGAATTGAGGCAAATGTTCTAAGAAATGATCATGGTGATGAATATACAGCTACATGATATTGTGAGTCACTGATTATATATCAAGAATGGAAGTATCATACGGTAAGAATGTTCATGTTTGTATGTTATGTTTAAAAAAATTTTTTTAATTAAAAAAAAAAAAAAGCCCTGCTAAAGGAATCACACAGGTGATTCTTTGGAAGAGGTGTACCCAAGTTGTTTCAAAATGAGCCTCCTGAAGGAAAATCAGATTATTTTTCTAATAAATTCTCATGAGATCCTAGTACGGTGACTGCAACATACCCTGGAGAATTGGGGCCCAGAAAGGAACTGATTCCATTCACTCACAAGTTTATGGGTGTCCTTGGAGAAGGTTTGGGCACTTGGGTCTGTGACTCCCTGGGCAGGGAGCATGTGACAAATGGTAACACGTAAGCAGCTCTCACCAGGTCCAGGAACTCCTTACATAGAAAAATTCACTTACAGATAATATCTGAGGAGATACTATCACCAACCTCTGACAGATTAGGACATGAGGCCCAGAGAGGTTAGGTAACTTGCCCAAGGCCACACAGTTATGAAGCAACACCACAAGCAACTGAGCTCAGGCAAGTTGCCTTTCAGAATGAGTTTCCCTACATAATTTGCCTTTTGGAATAAGTGCGTCCCTATTTGTGTATCTGTGTATGTGTGTGCACTTGTGCTTGCAAATGTGTCATTAGGCATCTATACTGTGTCTGCCTGTTTCTGAGTGTGCAGATGCGGATGTGGAGAGGAAGGTATTTTACACATTTCTGCCCCGAAGATGTGTGGATGGTCTGTGAGTACATGAGTGTGCAGGCCGGCCCATCAGCCCCTCTCCCACAAGGCTGGGGTGCTCCCCCTACAATCCCGCTCCCTTGCAGGTGGCTGCAGCAAGACAAGGGGCTCCCCTCCTGGGAGGCAGGACCCATGCCTTGAGATGGCACCCCACTATTCACATCACAGGGATATCGGGGTTTGCTGACCCCAGTTCAGCACAACTGCATACAATGGTCAGGCTCCTCTGCCACTCCTTGGGAGGTAGGAACCCTCAGCTGTCAACTCACCAGGGAACTGTTCCCTACCCTAAAGCCCTGGTCTCCCCCTCCTTACCAGGCACCAGGTTCTAGAGTTGGTCAATCAAATCAATCAAGGGTATTATGTTATTACCAATTTGCCTCCCATCCCCAAGACATGGTGACACACATTCATGCTTTTGAACTTTTGATATCATTGGTGTGACCTTACACAGTTACTACCCTGAGCTGATGTGACTCTCACCCAAAGCCAAGAAACTTAGTCTGGGAAGCCCCATAAGGTAAATGTATGTTTCTGAGGGTTTCTTTGCAGGTGGGCCCCCACCATGTACGCTCTGATTCATCCACCCTAAGCTGACCTTTAAGATGCAAAGCTTCCTCAGATGTCACAAAACTGGGGGAAAGCCCCAACGTTCTCTACCATCAAAATCAAATTCAGCGACCGACAGCTAGGCTCCGTTCCGCCGGCTGAGCAGTGTGGGGCCGGGAGGCTGGGAGCCACCGAGCTGGACGCGCCAGGCGGCCTTCTGTCCCGCACCGGCCTCCAGATGCTTCTCCCATCCCTTGCATCAGTGGTGGATGTGTTTCCTGCTGGAGACTCCCAGAGTCAGGGGGGGAGGGACCAGGGGACTAGGAGAGGAATTGAAGGGCCTGGGGCAGGGGGTGTGGGGACAGGAAGGAGGGAGGTTGGCTGGAAGGCACCCAGTGAGCCAGGTGTAACCATGAGAGGCCACCTCAGAACTCCCCAGGCTGGCTTCTGAGGGTGCTGTTTACACGTAGCGTTCAGAAGAGGCTGAGCCGGGAGCTGGCTTATTTATTTTCCACGCTTTTCTTCCAAATCCTTTTCAGAGAGCCCTCCTGAACCCCAGTGATAGATTCCCCAGCACCCAGGGAAACCACAGTCCCTGAGCACATGCAATCATTTGTGAGGGGGCCACAGGGGTGGTGGCATCAGGAGGGAGGCATGGGGCAGACATGAAGTTGTGGGTATATACGTGGTCAGGGGCTCTGGTGGAGGCAGAGTTTGGGGTGATGAGAGAGAAGTTTCTTCACCTTCGAACACAGGACAAACCACCCAAGCCTACCAGGGGCCACCACACCCAGCAGTGGGGCCCACGTACTTTGTGTAGGAAAGCTCCGTTTCTACCCTTGCCTTAGGCAGCAGAGAAGAAAGGTGGCAAGTAGCACTTCTGGTCAAGGCATGAAAAGAAGAGCTGTTCTCCTGTCCTGCAGAACTTCGTGAAAGCTGGAGACCTCACTGCATCTGCTTCCTGGCAGCTAAGATGCCTCTGCTACCCTGCTTTCTACCTTCTCAGCACGGGCCCCTCCCTGGACTTCCTCCATCCACCCCCCCGCTCCATGGGTCAGACACTGGGGTGGGGCTGGGTGGGCAAAAAGAAGAGACCCTGGCCCTCAGGTGGGGCAGCTTCTCCCTACACCCAGTCTCCCAACTCCATCCTGGGCAGCGGGGTCCATTCTGCAATGAAGGAAGGGAGGGCTCCGGTGTCTTTGCAGCTCCTTGAGGGGTAGGGCTCTTGGAACCCACACGGGTGGGCTTCTGCGGGGGGTGGAAGGGGCCGGCTGGGCAGCGTGCATCCTCGGCTCCCTGCTTCTGTTTAAGGGTGCCGGCTTTTCCCATATAATGGACCCCTATATCACAAGCTCTCAGGGCAGAGGTAGGGGTGGGTGGCACAGAATACTAACCAGACTGAAAACTCCCTGCCCCAGGTCTCAGCGCCCATAGAGGTGCCCTATGATCGCTTGGTTTGCAGCTCCCTGGCTTTCCCATGGGGCCAGGTGGCCCAGGTCTGCCACTGGGCACTAGCAGGACTTTTCCACCTGGAGAACACACCACGGGCATGGGCACAGGCTCTGCGTACCCCGGCCCTGCCCCCTTCTGGCTCTGTGACCTTGGTATTTCCTCATCTGCAGAGTGGGACGATAACACTGTCCCTCCGTGGGGAATGGGTGTGGGGAAGTACAAGCTCGGGTCAGGTCAGCCGCGTGGTTATCACCTCCCCTGGCTGCTCTGGCTCTGTCCCATCCCCTGAGGCCAAGGGATGGGGAGGAATGCAGCTCTGCCCAGGCACGTGGCCATGGAGGAAGAGGGGCCATGACATGGCCCTTTCTATTCACTGGGTAAGTGACAGCAAGATGTGGCAGGTGAGGACTGATTTCCCCAGGTAGTAGATTCCTTTTTTGACCCTGAAGAGGTCAAAAAGGGAAAGGAATATAATAAATTATCATTTGAGGATGTTTCCATTTATCTGGCAAGTTCTCCCACTTCTGAGGATGGTCACAACTGGCAGCTTCGTCCCCACTCCGATAAGCAGCTAATCATCTCTTCACCTGAATTACTGCAACATCTCCCTGCATTCACGCCTGAAACCCCCTCTCCCCAATCCGCTCCTGACTCCTCAGCCACTGGAAAGCTCCAGCAGTCGAATACCACCTGGCCTTTGACTCCCTAGGCCCATAATGTAGACCGGGCGGGGTGTGTGGAAAAAGAGATCCTGAGACCAGTTTCCCCACCCACAAAACAACTTTCATGTTAGTAAGTGGCGCCGGTGTTGTTTCTTTGTTGCCATGGAGAGCCGGCAGGGAATTTATGAACAGCCTGGCACGGTGGCGACAGTGTGGGCTCTGGAGTCAGACTATCCAGGTTCAAACGCTGGCTTTGTCCCTCATCAGCTGTGTGACCCTGAAAATGTTACTTAACTTTTCTGAGCTCCAGTTTCCTAATCTTTAAAGTGGAGATGAAATGTCAGCCTCATAGGGATGTAGGAGCCTACTGAGATAATGTATGTAGAGGCCAGATTCACAGAAGGCATAATTGAAGTGGAAAGGTGATATGGGAAGAGACTGGCTGGGAGGTTCAACCTGAAATTGGGGTGGTCAAGCCCTGACCACCTCCTCCCTCACTCTGGGGTCACAGTCCTTGGTACTGCCCACACATTTTGCTTATCTCCATGTTAAAATGTGAAACTGAAATGTGCACTGAACCTAATCAGAGTTCTTCACAAGGGGGTGTGGGTGTGAAATGGCACATGTCTTTGCAATTACATGCACAAGTCACCCCCATACCCTGGCATGCTTCCTCTCCCACAGCATTAAGGAACCACGCCCAAGACTGTTTGCAATCCCAGCTCCAAGAACACGGGTGGTTTCTGCTCCTCTGGGAAGCTCATGCCAGCTGGCACAGAGGACCCCACAGTGGGGCTCAGTGTGTGTGACCATTCCTCCACCTGCAGCCACCACAGCCATGGAGCCACACCCTTGCGGGAGGACACAGCTTCATAAGACTCATCTCCAGCCAGGCCAGCAGGAGCCCAAAAGAAGAGCAGATGCCCCCTTCTCCCTGCCAATTCCACATGTTTCCATGGCTGTACTACTAGCACATACCTGCCAGCTGGCTTTCTCCTAGTTACCCACCCTTCTCCCCTAGCTACGAGATGGAAGGGTTGATGCAATCCATGCCTCTCCCTACTACAGAATTAAAGCTATTCTCTAAGTTTGTAGAGGGGGAAAATGGATAGCACCTAGGCAGGAGCTCTCTCTGGGAAGGTGAGATCCTGCAGCCTTTCCACAAAGGGCTCTAATCTACTCAGAGCCATGCAGGAATACAGTAGGTCCAGGGCATACCAGCTGGGCTGCCACAGGGTCATCTTAGATACTGACCCTCAGTCCTCTTTTTGGATCCCAGAACGATGCTCAAGACCCTGGATGGCTTCCAGGGTTACAGTGAATTCCCCAAATATCATGCCATCCACTGAAAGCCCACACCACTACCAGATTAGCCAGAAGCAAGAATGCTGCCCCTCTTAGGAGACAGAAGCCAATGATAAGATTCAAGTCACCGAGGTCAGCATGGGGAACACAGGGGAACAAGCTGCTCCAGCCACTTCACCAAACAGATCAGGCATGTCTCCCCAGAGCCACTCAGGGGCCCTCTTCCGCAGAAAGACTAACCCAGAGGAGGCCCAGGTGGGGTTGGCTCATGGTTCAGTCCATAACCAGTATTAATCATTGGTGCTTGATTCATCCAGCAACTATTTATTGAGTATCTACTATGTGCTAGGGATTGGGTGCTACACCCAGGAAAATCTTTCGGCCGCACACACCACTCACCAGAAACCGAACACATCTTCAGGTACAAGGAAAATAAATAAGGCTTCAAGGAACCCTCTCTGGTTTCTTCAGGGCCTTGAAGTCTCAACCCCCCCCCCCCCCCCCACGACCCCGACCCCTTCACGTATACACACCCAGGGCTAGACTCCCCTCACCCCTTCCCAGTCTGGAAGTTCCTCCCAGGAAGCACATCCGCTGCAGGGAAGGGTCTCCACTCCCCTCGCAGACCCCCTCACCGCCGCCCCCCGAGGCTCGGCACCGGCCTGCCGGACTTTTCCACGCCGAGTCTGGGATTATGAATCACTCCCTCCTCTCCCCTGCCTCGCCCCCGGAAGGGCTGCGCACACCCAGGCACATCACCCAGACAGTTTCCACACCAAACCGCGCTCCTGACGAACCCCGCGAACCGACTGCAAGGTCTGCTCTTCCCTCCCCGCTCCTCGGCCTCGGGGTCCCAGCCACGACTTCCCAAAGACAAGGCAGCACCTCCCCTGCCCGTCGCGCCGTGGGGACTCCTTCTCACTGGAGGGAGCGGGGGAAGCAGACAAAGACCACGGGTTTATCTGAGGGGCAGGAGGAGGTGCCTGGTTTAAAGACCAAACCTCCGCGTTCCCAGGACGGGAAATGTCGTACGTGGCGCGGGCATGGTCCGTGCAGTGCGCGCTCCGGGCGTGCGCGCAGAGTGGCTGTGGGCTGGGTGTCGGGGAGCTGTGGGCACCGGGCAGCCCTTCTGGAGGTTCTGGATGCCTGCGTGGAGTTTTCCCCCGTCCGGGAACTTCCTCTCTCACCCTCCGCTTCGCACCCTTCTTCCTCCAAAGTTTAGCGCGCGATCCCGGCTGGGGGCGGGGGAGGAGGCGCACGGCAGGGCGGCCTCCCCCGGGCCCTGGAGGCGATTCCCGGACGCCGCCGTTCTACTTACCGCGGCCGCCGAGCCTCCCCCGGCCGGGGCGGATCCGACTCCCCGCGGTTCTCCGGGGTCCGGCGCTGGCAGCATCCGCTCGCAACTTTCCCCTCCTCTCGTCAGATCCCGGCAGAAGCGGCTCCCGGGCTCCGGCTCCGGTGCGGTCGGGGCTCTGCGCCCTCCCGGGGGCGGCGGCGGGGAGGGAGGGAGGCGCGGCCCGGCTGCTCCGCACGCGGGGCGGGAATCGGCGCCAGGCGGGCTCCGTCCTGCGCAGCGTGTGAGCAAGCGGTCCTGCCTGGCGCCCTCCCCGCTCCGGCGGCCGCGGCGGCGGATTCCTGAACCAAGTCCAAAGAGTCCGAGGAACCTTCCTTCTCCTCCGCCTCTTCTTCCTCACCCCACCCAGGTCCCACCCTTGCGCGCCCGGCAACTTGGGAACCGTTGGCGAAGTTGGCGCTGCCTGCGACTGTGAACCGGCCGGGTCGCTGGGTGGAGGGAAGTGAGGAGGGGGAGGAGCTGGGGGTGGGCGTATGGGCGGGACCCACCCCCGCCCCCTGGGAGCCGCGCTCTCAAGGACCCCACTGAGTGCCTTTGTTCTGGGCGCTGCACCTAGGCCCGTCCCTTTCCGGGGACTCGCCTCGGGCCGCTAGCATCCCCAACCCCCTCCTGACTCCCTCGGTCGCTGTCAGCATTCATGGGATGAAATAGCCCCCACCTTAGGCTGCAATTGAGGTGCCAAAGGGAGCTGAGCATGACCTGGCCTACCAAGAGCAGTGTCCACACAGGTAGTGAGAAGGAGCATTCCCTGTTCATTATCTGGGTCTAGGCCAATTAACGCCTGAACCAAGGCTGTGATTGGAGGGGACCTAGGCAGTCTTGTGAATGATGAAATTTGGGTACCTTCAGTTCTGGTGGACATAGAGATTCCTGAGGGCTCAGGACCCAGCTCACACCCAGGAAAGCTCCCTAAAGCCCTCTCCCCACATTTTCTGCAGACTTGTCACTCACCTAGCCAGGGCAGCTTGTGCCCTGGAAGCGGCCCAGCACTTCACCTGGGTTTCAGTGCGGACGTCTTCCGGTGCGGGTTTCTCCAGAGTCCACTTGTCTGTTTTCAGAGGGCAGGGCTGCTGTTTCAGCCTCGGCAGTCTCTCTCGGAGCTGTATGTAGCTGCACCTGCTGGCCTTACATGATCCTTCCTGCTGGGACATCTGGAGTACTGGATTTTATTGCCGGAAATTTGTGATGCACCTCGGGGATACAAAAGCCAAAACCTGTAACTCTGTCACCACCAGATTACAGAGAATGGGACTCTATACTGCTGGGGTTGGCAGCGCTGGGAAATTCTTATGTTCACCCAACACTTCAAGATATTGCGCATATTGGTTACTGGGGCCCTTGTTGGCCCTGGACCCACAGAGATAAACAAGCTTTAATTCCATCCTCCGTTTAGAGAAGACAGACATATGTGTAAACTAATACTAGTGGTTCAGTGTGCAGAAAGAGGTGAAGCTAGGAGAAGAGTTTCCAGAACAGGACCACAAACACACAAATCCAGGATGAGCCATGCACATGGAATGGGATGTGACTGGTGGCTCCTGGAATCGTGCAATTGGGCAACCTTATTCCTTTAGCTGGTGACTCCAGGACTGGGCCTTGAGCGATGAGCTGAATTATTTAGATGAAGAAGGCGATGAGGTGAGACAAGGACTTTCTAAGTAGAGGAACCAGCAATTGTAAGTAGGCAGAAGTATGAAGCTTGGGCATTTATTTCCCAAGCTGAGGCTGGTGTTGCAGCCAACACTTGAGCCTTCAATGAGGACATCCTGAGTGCAAATACATGGTGTGGGGTAAAGTTCTGATCCAGGACATTGGGAAATTTCATCCTAAAATACTCCAGACTTGGCATAGTCCTAGAATTACTCACCGAGAGAATTGGTTTCATTTTTTAAAACTTTTTGAGAAATTGGAAAAAACCTTCCAAGCCAGAGGCAGAATTGCAGAGTTGTTAAGAGTGTGGGCACCTGAGCCCCATTTCAACCAAGCAATCCAAGTTAGCGTCACTAATAATGGGACAAACCGGCATCCCATGCTTCCTGAACGCAATGCACTTAGAAAGACACAACACTGTGTATGTAGTATTCCTGCCAAAAAAAAATAGCATAACCCAAATCTAATTATGAGAAAACAGCAGGCAAACCCAAACTGAGGGACATTTACAAAACAATTGGCCGGTAATATTTTTAATGCCAGTCATGACAGACAAAGGCTAACAAACCATTTGAGAACAGAAGAGAATAAGGAGACAGACTTCCAAGTGATCTCACCTCCTGATATTCACCTCCTGCTTCACAGCCTTGTATAATCCTGTCCCCACCACCCTTTCTTGAGTGTGCCCAGGACCTGGAGGCATGCTTCTAATGAATAGAACACAGCAAAAGACTCTGACTTCTATCTCCCTAGCTTTCTCTTTCTGGTCATCTCAGATTGTTTGTTCTGATGAGGCAAGTGACCACATTGTGAGCCAGCCCCAAGGACAGGCCCATGTGGCAGGGAACTGAGGGCAGCCTCTGATCAACAGCCAGCAAGGAACCAAGGCCCTTGGTTCCACAATCTGCCAGGAGCTGGAGACTGCCAGCAAGCTTGGAAGTGGCTCTTGCCCCATTTGAACCTTGAGAGGGCCATGGCCCTGGCCAGCACTGACCTTTGCCTGGTGAGAGACCTTGAGAAGGAGAACCCAGCTCAGCTGTGTTCAGATTTCCCACCCCACAGAAGCCGGGAGATGATAAATGCTGTTGTTCTCAGCCACCAGGTTTTGGAGCAATTTGTTATGCAACAATATACAACTAATACAGCCACTAAATGCCACATCTCATCCTAAAAGATATTATTTAGATAATTAGCAAAATATGAGTTGGTGCCAAATCAACAGTATTGGATCAATGTTAAATTTCCTGAATTTGATAGCAGTGCTGTGGTTTTATAAGAGGATGCTTTTGTTCTTTAGAGATATACACTGAACTATTTAGTGACAGAATCATGATTTCTACACCTTCTCATATGGCTCAGAAAATAGCAATAATGATAATAATAATAAATATATATATTATGTGTAATGCATGTTTATGTACTATAGGGAAATAGAGTTTATCTATTAATTTGTCCAGGCACCCCCAAACTTAATGGTTGAAACAACGAAACAGAATTACTTCAGCAGGTTGACTGGACCCAGCTGAAAGAGTCCCCTGCTCCGTGTGGCATCAGCTGGAGCCACTCTGCTGTACTCAGCTGGCAACAGGCATTCTGGACTGGGCTTAGAGGTCTGAAAAGCCTCCACTCAATGTGCCACTGCTGGTGCTTCGCAGTGTAGCCTCTCCCCCGGTGGCTTGGGCTTCCTCACAGCATGGCTGTCTCAGAGATGTCAGCCCTCTTGTTTGGTAGCTGGCTCAATAAGAGGGGGACTGTTTACACTGCCAGTCCCCTCAAGGCCCGGGCTTGAGACATCCAAAACATTCTACTGGTTCAAACAAGCTAAAACACCTTTGTAAGTTTAAGGGCAGGGAAGACAACTCCACCCCTCACTGGGAGGAGCAGCATGCTAGAGCAGAGAGGGAAGGAAGGGATGGTGGCCATTTTGGGGGGACTATTTACAGAGAGAGAGAGAGGGATAAAGCAAATATCAGAAAATGGTAGCAAGTGGTAAATCTAGGTGAAGGGTAGCAATTGTTTCAAAATAAAAGTTAAAATAGAGTGTGACTACTTAGAGCCAGGCCGCCTGGGTTCAGACCCTTCCTGTGTGACCTTGGGCGAGTTATTTGACCCCTTTGCCTTAGGTTGCGCTCTTATAAAATAGGGAAGGTAATAATAGAACCTACCTTTTAGGGTTGTCACGAGGATTAAATGAGTTAGGCATGTCACTTGCCTAAAGTAATCCAGACATTGACAAAATAAAAAGCTCTCTGTAATGTTACCAAGGTCTTTGGAACTAATGTCAGAGCCTGGTCACTAGCCCTTCCTTCCTACTTTTTTCCCCCGATGGAAATTTATAGGGCTCTGGAACCTGCAAACCCTATCTCTCTGCTCAGGACAGTTGAGTCCGACAAACAGGACACGTTCATGTGGTGTGAGCTGGGCTATGGGGCTACAAGGACAACTGGGAGACACGCCTATTCCAATCGGTGCCTGAGAGTTAAAGGACAAATAAGAGCTACTGGTTGAAAGGAGAGAAGTGGGTAGGGAAGGGAAGGGTGTTACAGGCAGTCGACCACTGTGTGTGCAAAGGTAAAGGGGCCACAAACAGCCTGGTATGTGCAGGGAAAATGACTGTCCCTGGAACATTTGCTGTCCCTGGAGCATGAATAGGAGGCAGTGGGTGTCAGGGGGAGATGGAAGGGAGAAGTTGGCAGGAAGCAGGCCACGGAGGGCTAGTGTGATGTGCTGGACATCTTCCCTTCACCCTTTCAAACCCACTCCCCACCTTTCTCCACCCTGCTCCATGTCCGTTTGACTGCAGTGAAAGCCTCTCTTACCCTTGGAAGATGTCAGAGTGTAGCTTTTGGATTTCCCTAAATTCTCCAATAGAAGCAGAATAGGATTTTTTTTTAAATCAGAAGACTACTAGACAACATCTACAACAATACTATGTGACAAGATAAACCCGCAACCCCCAAAACAGGTGGGTGGGGCCAAATTACAGGCAGTTACAAGACCCAAGTCATGTTAATATCTATGTAGGAGGAAGCAAAAGTAAGGCTGCTGGGCTTCTGAGGGTCCTGAGAACAGAAAAATTCAAACATCACCAACTAATAGCCAAGTAAAAGCATGGGGCAGGCCAGTCTAGGAACATCAGCTGAAACTGGAAAATGGTTCTATGGAATCCAGTTTGCACGTGAGTGCAAGGACACTACTGTGCAATTGTCTGGTTGTGCTGGAGCCGCCTGGACCCTCTATACATTCTTGAAACTAATAAACTGAAGCTTTCTTTGAGAGTAGAAGCCCAACTGATCAGGACGGGAACACTGGGGACAAAGAAAGTAATGTTCCAGATAAAAGTGAGATTGCGGGATCAAGGAGCCAGATATTAGAAAGTACAAAGCCCCATAATATATATATTTTTATCACTGAGGAAGATTTTATTTTCCAAATATTGGAGATTGAATCATGTCCCCTGCGACAGGCATGTTGAGGTCCCAACCCCTGGTCCTGTGGGTATGAACCCATTTGTAAATAGGACCTTTGAAGATGTTATTAGTTAAGGTGTGTCCCAAATGAATAGGGGGGGCCTTCATCCAACATGACTGAATAAAAGCAAAGGAAATTGGACATGGAGAGAGAAACCACGTGGAGAAACAAGGAGCTCAAAATCAACGAAAGCCCAGAGAGAAAGGACAATATGCTGCTGTGGGCATTGCTACGTGATGGGAAAGTCAATGAAACCCAAAGAGTGCTGGCCATCCCCAAAATACCGAATGTTTTAATTTTCTGGCTTCTGAAGCAAATACCATTCAATGGGTTGGCTTTAAACAATGGGAATTTCTTGCCTCATATTTTGAAGCTAGGAGAGGTTCAAAATTGAGGCTTTTTCCCAGAAGGCTGGCGTTGGGGAACTGGCTGCCTTCGATCCTTCGGCCTTGGTTTTTCTGTCATATGGAGAATGTACATGGTGCCCTCTGCTGGCTTCTCCTTTCTCTTCAGGGTTCCATTGGCTTTCAACTGCTGACTGCTCCCTCTGACTCTCTCTCTGTGCTCTTCCCTATAGGGTCTTCAGTAAAAGGATTAAGGACCCATCCTGATTCAGTTAGGCCACACCTTAACTGAAGTTTCCTAATCAAAAAGCCCTATTTAAAAGAATTCACGCCCACAAGAATGTATTAAGTTTGAGAACATGTTTGTCTGGGGTATATAGTCCAAATCATAAAACTATTCCTTAACTAAAGGCTAACGCCTTTTGCTTGTGAAACCAGTAAGTCCCTGAGTCAATAAATTCCTGCTGTTAAACCACCCCATTGTGTGGTGTTTGTGTTAGCACCAAAAGATGGCTGCAAAACTATCTCCTCACCCCCCATACTTTTCTTACAAGGTTCCCTTGACACTTGTCCTCTTAAAATCTGGGGTCCCCCCAAAATCCTCTTTTGTTGCTCAGATGTGGCCTCTTTCTCTCCAGCCAACACAATCTCACCCGCCCCCCCCCCCCCCCCCCCCCCCCGTCTACGTGGGACATGACTCCCAGGGGGTGTGGACCTTCCTGGCAATGTGGGACAGAAATCTTAGAATGAGCTGAGATTTAGCATCAAGGGATTGAGAAAACCTTCTCCACCAAAAGGGGGAAGAGTGAAATGAGGCAAAGTGTCAATGGCTGAGAGATTCCAAACAGAGTTGAGAGGTTATCCTGGAGGTTATTCTTACGCATTAAGTAGATATCACCTTGTTATTCAAGATGTAATGGAGAGGCTGGAGGGAACTGCCTGAAAATGAGGAGCTGTGTTCCAGTAGCCATGTTTCTTGATGATGACTGTATAATGATATAGCTTTCACAATGTGACTGTGTGATTGTGAAAACCTTGTGTCTGATGCTCCTTTTGTCTAACTTGTCAACAGACGAGTAGAACATATGGAATAAAAATAAATAATATGTGGAACAAATGTTAAAATAAATTTAGTTTGAAATGCTAATGAAAACGAGGGGTAAGGGGTATGGTATGTATAATCTTTTTTTTCCTGTTTTCATTTTATTTCTTTTTTTAAATTTTTTTAAAAAATTTTTATTAATTAAAAAAATTACAAGAAACACAAATATTCCCAACACATACACTCAGCAATTCACAATATCATCACATAGTTGCATATTCATCATTATGATCATTTCCCAGAACATTAGCATCAATTCAGAAAAAGAAATAAAAAGACAACAGAAAAATATAACAAATAGAAAAAAAAAATTTACAGGTTATACCCCTTACTAATCCCTTTCACTGATCACTAGCATTTCAAACTAAATCTATTTTTTTTTTTTTTTTTTTTTTTAAAGGAAAGACAGAGAGAAGGAAGGAAGGATAGAAGGAAGGAAGGAAGGAAGAAAGGGAAACATCTTTAAACATTTTCTTGTTTTATTGTATTCTGTTTCTCCGTATTTGTTACATGGGCTGGGGCCGGGAATCGAACCGAGGTCCTCCGGCATAGCAGGCAAGCACTTTGCCCGCTGAGCCACCGCGGCCCGCCAAACTAAATCTATTTTAACATTGTTCCCCCTATTATTTATTTTTATTCCATATGTTCCTCTTATCTGTTGACAAGGTAGATAAAAGGAGCATCAGACACAAGGTTTTCACAATCACACAGTCACATTGGGAAAGCTATATCATTATACAATCATCACCAAGAAACATGGCTACTGGAACAAAGCTCTACATTTTCAGGCAGTTCCCTCCAGTCTCTCCATTACATCTTGGATAACAAGGTGATATCTACTTAATGCATAAGAATAACCTCCAGGATAACCTCTCGACTCTGTTTGGAATCTCTCAGCCATTGACACTTTGTCTCATTTCACTCTTCCCTCTTTTGGCCGAGAAGGTTTTCTCAATCCCTTGATGCTGGGTCTCAGCTCATTCTAGAGTTTTTCTCAATCCCTTGATGCTGAATCTCAGCTTATTCTGGGATTTCTGTTCCACGCTGCCAGGAAGATCCACACCACTGGTAGTCATGTCCCACGTAGACAGGGGGAGAGTGGTGAGTTTGCTTGTTGTATTGGCTGGAGACAGAGGCCACATCTGAGCAACAAAAGAGGTTCTCTTGGGGGTGACCCTTAGGCTTAATTTTAAGTAGGCTTGACCTATCCCCTGTGGGGTTAAATTTCATATGAACAAACCCCAAGACTGGGGGCTCAGCCTATAGCTTTGGTTGTCCACACTGCTTGTGAGAATATCAAGAATTCAACTTGGGGAAGTTGGGTTTTCCCCCATTCTCACCATTCCCCAAAGGGAACTTTGCAAACACTTTTCCACTCACTGATCAAATCACTCTGGGATTCATCAGGGCATCACCTGGACAAACCAACAAAATCTCATGTCCTATACGAAGTTCAATGTACTTAAGGTGTTCAATCAACTATCTACATAAGTTCTATTAGGAGATGCTCTAGTCAAAGTATAGATTTGTACCAAATAAACATTTTTTGCTTTAGTCTCACACATTAGTTGAAATTTTAAAATATTAAGTACCATCTATTTTCAACTCACTTCAGTAATGACATTCTTTTGTTCTTCCTCATGCAAAAACATTTTTTAAATTTGTACATTTAGTCACTATCATTATACACTCTAGGCATTCCTAGATTACACCATCTCAATCTTTATCATCTATCTTCCTTTGTGATTTCATTTATGCCCCAGCCCTCCTCCCTCTATCATTCTCATATGCAGCTTCATTCAGTGTTTTAACATAATTGTATTATAGTTAGGTAATGTTGTGCTGTCCATTTCTGAGTTTTTATATTCAGTCCTGTTGCACAATCTGGATCCCTTCAGCTCCAGTTACCCAATATCTTACCCTATTTTTATCCCCTGATGGTCTCTGTTACCAAGGAAATATTCCAAGTTTATTCACTAATGTCAGTTCATATCAGTGAGACCATACAGTATTTGTCCTTTTGTTTCTGGTTAATCACACTCAGCATAATGTCCTTAAGGTCCATTCATGTTGTTACATACTTCATAACTTTATTCTGTCTTACAACTGCATAATATTTCATCATATGTAAATGTCACAGTTTGTTTAGCCAACTGTCTGTTGATGGACATTTTGGCTGTTTCCATCTCTTGGTAATTGTTAATAATGCTGCTATAGACACTGGTGTGTAAATGTCCATTTGTGTCCTTGGCCTCGTGTCCTTTAAGTAGAGACAACATATAGATGGGTCCTGTTTTTTAATCCATTCTGCCAGACTATGTCGTTTGATTGGAGAGTTTAATCCATTAACATTCAGTGTTATTACTGCATGGGTAGTACTTTCTTCTACTATTTTGCCTTCTGGATTTTATATGTCATATCTAATTTTCCTTCTTTTTACCTTTACTCATAGTCTTCCTTTCTACACTCTTCTCCACACCTCTCTCTTCTGTCTTCGTATCTGTCTCTAGTGTTCCCTTTAGTATTTCTTGCAGAGCTGGTCTCTTGGTCACAAATTCTCTCAGTGATTTTTTGTCTGAAAATGTTTTAATTTCTCCCTCATTTTTGAAGGACAGTTTTGCTGGATATAGAATTCTTGGTTTGCAGTTTTTCTCTTTTAATAATTTAAATATATTATCCCACTGTCTTCTCGCCTCCATGGTTTCTGCTGAGAGATCTGCGCATAGTCTTATTGGGCTTCCCTTGTATGTGACGGATTGCTTTTCTCTTGCTGCTTTCAAGATCCTCTCTTTCTCTTTCACCTCTGACATTCTGATTATTAAATGTCTTGGAGTATGTCTATTTGGATCTATTCTCTTTGGGGTATGATGCACTTCTTGGATCTGTAATTTTAACTCTTTCATAAGAGTTGGGAAATTTTCAGTGATAATTTCCTCCATTAGTTTTTCTCCTCTTTTTCCCTTCTCTTCTCCTTTTGGACCCACAACATGTATATTCATGCGCTTCATATTGTCTTTCAATTCCCTGAGTCCCTGCTCATATTTTTCCATTTTTTTCCCTATAGTTTCTGTTTCTTGTCAGATTTCAGATGTTCCATCCTCCAGTTCAGAAATCCTATGTTCTGTCTCTCAAAATCTACCATTGTAGGTTTCCATTGTTTTTTCATCTCTTCTACTGTGTCTTTCATTCCCATAAGTTCTGTGATTTGTTTTTTCAGACTTTTAGTTTCTTCTTTTTGTTCTTTCCTTGCATTCTTTATATCCTCCCTCAATTCATTGATTTGGTTTTGATGAGGTTTTCCATGTCTGTTCGTACATTCTGAATTAATTGTTTCAGCTCCTGTTTGTCATTTGAATTGTTGGTTTGTTCCTTTGACTGGACCATGTATTCAATTTTCCTAGTGTGGTTTGTTATTTTTTGCTGGCGTCTAGGCATTTAATTTCCTTAATTAGTTTATTCTGGAGAATGCTTTCACTTCTTTTATCTAGGGTTTTCTTGCTGGATGAATTTGTTGTCTATCTGTTCTTTGGCATTCTGTTCAGCTTTATCTGGACCTTTAGCTTAAGTTTTCTTTAACACAGGAGAATTTTTCAGTTCTTGTTTTCTTGTTTCTTGCCCTGCTTGTGTGGTGCCTTTCTCCCACAAACACTTAGGAGGGTCTATTAGATATTATAGACCCCAGCCAGATTTTCCCAGACCAAACTGGCCTCCTATCAAGAGGAAAGAGTCACCTGCATTGGTTTTCCCTGAGGGTGAGACCCAGCAGGTTGAAAGACTTTCCTGTGAAGTCTCTGGACTCTGTTTTTCTTATCCTGCCCAGTATGTGGCGCTTGTCTGACTGCAGGTCCCACCAGCATAAGATGATGCAGTACCTTTAACTTTGGCAGACTCTCCCTGCTGGGGGCGTGGTGGAGACAGAGGAGAGGTTGTAGGCTGTTTTTAATGGCTTCAAGTTACCAAGCCCTGGTGTCTGAATTCCTTGATGGAGGGATTCCACCTGGGTGGGGCTTCACCGCTCCCCTGGGGAAGGCACAGGCTCCAGATAAGCCCCCCAAAGAGCTCACTTCTGCCTGTGTTGCAGCCTGAAAAGTCCTGCTGCTGTATCCAGAGGCAGTCAAGACTTTGTAGATACACAGCCACAAAAACCTGTGTTTCCTTCTTTTTTTCCCCCCCTTTTTCTGTCAGTCCTGCCCCCTTGGCGCTGGGGCAAAAATGAGCAACCTCCACTTTGATCAGGTTCACCTAAGCTGGGGGCCTATTTTTAGTAGTCGGAATTTGTTAATTAGTTCCACAATTGACATTTGATTGTACCCAGTCCCTGCTGCTGGTAAAGTCCTTTCCTTTCCCCTCTGGGAAGCGGCCTGTGGGGGAGGGGCGCTGGCCGCCGCAGCTCTGGGAACTCACGGTTCTGGGGGGTGCTTGTAGCTGATCCAGCTGGTCCAGACTGGGGTACACTGTGTGTCTGGTCACTGACTTGGCCCCAGGAGCTGTTCTGTACTGTTTCTGGTTATTTAGTAGTTGTTCTGGAGGACAAACTAAAATGCACACGTTCTTAAGCTGCCATCTTGACCCGGAAGTCCATTTTATTTCTTTTTCTGTTGTCTTTTTATTTCTTTTTCTGAATTGATGCAAATGTCCTAAGAAATGATGAATATGCAACTAAGTGATGATATTGTGAATTACTGATTATATATGTTAATGTTTTAGTTCGTTTGTTAAATTTTTTTTAATTAATAAATAAATTTTAAAAATTGATGTTAAAAAAAAAAATCTGGGGTCCACGTCCTCTCCCCTTGAAACTGGCTGAGACTCTATGACTGGTTCAACCAAAAAAGGCCAGTGGATGTCACGGCGAGGTGACTTCCAGGCTAGGTGATGACAATGCTGAGTGCTTCCATCTTGTTCTCGTGGAGTGTTCACTTTTGGAAATCAGCCAGGGTGCTGTGAGGAAGCCCAGGGCCTCACGCAGAGATCACCCGTGCTGCTCCAGCATACAACCAGCGCCCACCACCAGAGGTAGGAGTGATGAGGCTTCAGATGGCCCACTCTAAGCTGTCAACTCCTGTCCACTCAGTCTTCCCAGCTGGAGCCCCAGGCCTCAGGAAGCAGAGACATGCCATCCTTGATGTGCCCTTTCTGAATTCCTACCCACGAATCCATGAGAATAATAAAATGTGGTTGTTTTATGCACCACGCTTTGGCTGGTTTGTTACACAGCCTTAGTACCTAGAGTGATCACTCTGTGGATGCAACAGAAAATGAGGCCAAGGGCTGCAAGCCTAGCCTCTTTCAGCCCTCTCTACTAAAGCACTGGGAAACTCATTTTACTTTAAAAAGTAGTGGGGTTGGGTTAATTTCTTTTTTTCCGTTAATTAATAAAAAAAAAAAAGTAGTGGGGGGTGCAAGTGCAGTTCAGTGGTAGAATTCTTGCATGCCGTGCTGGAGACCCAGGTTCAATTCCCAGCCCATGCACTTTCCAAACAAACAAACAAAAGAAACCACAAAACCAACCAACCAAACAAACAAACAATTCAACAAATGGTGCTGCAATAACAGGATACTCACTTGGAAAAAGAGTGAAATGTGACCCTGTCATATAGCACATGTATACAAAAAAAAAGTAGCTGCAGAAGAAAAGGAAGGTTGAATTCCACCTAAAATTATGAGAATAAGTAACAAAATAACATTCCTACGAATGTGCCAAAAAAAGACATGTACATAAAATAGATGGATGAAAGAATGAAATGTTCATATGGTAAGAATGTTCGTGTTTGTGTGTTGTTATGTTTAAAAAAAATAGAAAAAAAATAGGTGGATGAATACTGTAAGCCAATATTTCAAAACAAAATTAGAGAAATTCAGAAAATGATAGAAATTGTGAAAAACATAAATCAAAATGAGATAAACTCAGAAGTGAGGTGATTGAGGGGAAAAGAAGTTTTGAAAAGAATAATACAAAAGTCAGAAAATAGTTAAATAAAAGAAAAATATATCATTTTAGAAATGAGGACAAGACCAGAAGCAACAGAAGGGTGAATTATCACAATAGATAATACCTTAAGATAAAAAGAAGATGGAAAAGTGGACATTTTTAAGTACAGAAATGAAATAGAAAGATAAAAAGTATTCAAGAGTGAGTGATAAGCAGTATGAATTTAATCGAAGAATTGTCTCTCTCTCCAAATTCCTTCACTGTCCTTAATGGGAAAAACAAACTGACTTAAAGCACTCACCTGGGAAAGAAAGAAAGAATAGGGGTGGGGGGAGTGAGATATAGATACGAAAGATAGAAAAAGAATATTCAACATACTTATTTAGGAGTCCCTGAAGAAGAAACCAAAACAATGGAAGAGATCAAATACTAAAAACTATAATTCAAGGAAATGTTCCCAAAATCAAATGTGACTTGAAATTGTATATTGAAGAGGCACATTGTGCACCTGAGAGAATCAACCCTGAGACATAAGTCAAGTTAACTATTGAACTTTAGCGGGGATGGGTAGGGAATGGGGACATCCAAACAAAGAGACCAAACCCCTTATAAGGGGAAAAAAACAAATTGCCATCAGACTTTTCAGTGGCAATGCTTTATGCCAGAAGGAAAAAATTTCAGGAAATGTGAACCAAGGATTTTTTTTTTTTTAGTTTTTTTTTATTAATTAAAAAAATTAATAAACAAAACATTTAGAAATCATTCCATTCTACATATATAATCCGTAATTCTTAATATCATCACATAGTTGCATATCATCATTTCTTAGTACATTTGCATCGATTTAGAAAAAGAAGTAAAAAGACAACAGAAAAAGAAATAAAATGATAATAGAGAAAAAAAAACTATACGTACCATACCCCTTACCCCTCGCTTTCATTTACCACTATTTCAAACTGAATTTATTTTAACATTTGTTCCCCCTATTATTTATTTTTATTCCATATGTTCTACTCTTCTGTTGATATAGTAGCTAAAAGGAGCATCAGACATAAGGTTTTCACATTCACAGAGTCACATTGTGAAAGCTATATCATTGTTCAATCATCATCAAGAAACATGGCTACTGGAACACAGCACTACATTTTCAGGCAATTCCCTCCAGCCTCTCCATTACATCTTGAACAAGGTGATATCTACTTAATGTGTAAGAATAACCTCCAGGATAACCTCTCGACTCTGTTTGGAATCTCTCAGCCATTGACACTTTGCCTCATTTTACGCTTCCCCCTTTTGGTCGAGAAGGTTCTCTCAGTCTCTTGATGTTAATTCTCAGCTCATTCTAGGGTTTTTCTCAGTCCTTTGATGCTGAGTCTTAGCTCATTCCAGGATCTTTGTCCCACGTTGCCAGGAAGGTCCACACCCCTGGGAGTCATGTCCCACGCAGACAGAGGCAGGATTGAACCAAGGATTTTATATGGAAAGAAATTTACCTTCAAGTGTAAAAAACATAGTCAAACTGTTATGAACACAGGAAAAAACCGAGGAATTGTTTTTCTCTTTGCTTTCTGCATAAGCTATTAAAGATTAAGGTTAAGAAACCCCAAAAGATTGGTGAATCGTTGACATGAAGTCTTGTGAAGTAACAGAAGGAATGGTAAAGTCAAAATATAACCATTTGGCAACCCCCAATACATGAAAGACAATGATCAATAGTAGCTGCTAATATCACAAAAGGACAGAAAACCAGACATTGTGCATCTCCTGATGGAAGAACAAAATATCATCTATTAAATAGTCTTGGCGAAAAGAAGAAGGAGAAGAAATAAACTTGAATCAATCAATCCTATAATCTAAGTACAAACTTAACGTCATATAAAGGACAGACGAACATGGTAAAACGTTATCACCTACATGAATGCAATTCAAACTGTGGAAAACATTATAGCCACAAGATGCAAGTTTTTCAACAACCACCACCAAATAAAATTTGGGAGAAAGAAAAAAGAAGAGTTGGAGGAGAAATTTATAGATTAAAAGACATTGAAGGGGGAAGAAAACACATTGAAGGGAAAAGAAAGAGACCTAAGAGACGTATTGACCAAATGCAATGTATGAACTTCGTTTGGATCCTGATTTAAGCAAACCATGTTTGTTTTTAACTTTTTTATTGTATAGTATAACATATATAGAAAGCAAAGAAATTAAAAAGCAATAGTTTTCAAAACACTCTTCAAAAAGTGGTTATAGGACAGATCCAAGAGTTTGTCAAGAGTTAACATATGATCCTCTCATATTTTTACTTCTAGCTGCTCCAGAATGTAGGAGGCTAGAGGGCATAAATATTTTTAATCATCACAATAGACTTTTTTTCCTTCTTTTTTTTTGTGAAAAATAACATACATACAAAAAAAACTATAAATTCCAAAGCACAGCACCACAATTAGTTGTAGAACATATTTCAGACTTTGACATGGGTTACAATTTCAACAATTTTAAGTTTTTACTTCTTGCTGCTCTAAAATACTGGAGACTAAAAGAGATATCAATTTTATGATTCAGCATTCTTATTCATTTGTTAAATCCTATCTTCTCTGTATAACTCCACTATTTTCAACTTTGATCTTTCCATCCCTCTCTTTAGGGGTGTTTGGGCTATGGCAATTCTAAATTTTTGATGTTGGGAGGGTCTGTCACTAATATGGGTAGGGAGATGGAACTATATGATGTTCTGGAGAGGCTGGACCCTCCAGGTTTCAGGACTTATCTGGCCCAAGGTACCATCTGGAGGTTGTAGGTTTCTGGAAAGTTACTCTCGTGCATGGAACCCTTGTGGAATCTTATATATTGCCCTAGGTGTTCTTTAGGATTGGCTGAATGCTCCTGGTTGGGGGTTCGCAGGTTATGATAGGTAGCAAGGTCTACCTGAAGCTTGCATAACAGCAACCTCCAGAGTAGCCTCTCGACTCTATTTGAACTCTCTCTGCCACTGATACTTTATGAATTACATTTCTTTTCTCCCTTTTGGTCAGCATGGAATTGTTGATCCCATGGTGCCAGATCTGGATTCATCCCTGGGAGTCATCTCCCACATCACTAGGGAGACTTTCACCCCTGGATGTCATGTAGTGGGGAGGGCAATGTGGGGAGGGCAATGATTTCACTTTTAGAGTTGGGCATAGGGAAGCTGCAGCCACATCTGAGCAACAAAAGAGGGTCCTCCAGAAGTAACTCTTAGGCATGACTTTAGGTAGGCTAAGCTTCTCTGCTACCAACATAAGCTTCACAAAAATACACCTCATGATTGAGGGCATGGCCTATAAATTTGGGTGGCCTTAAAGTTTGACACAGTATCCCTGATGGTAAGGTTTAATAGTTCTATATTCTTTCTCCCCTCCCTCAGGGGACATTGCCAATACTTTTTGATTGTCTGCTTAATACACCCTAGGATGTATCCAGATATTACAATAATCTATACAGGATTAAAGGATTCTTTCTTATTCTGTGCTCCCTGTGTTTCAATTGCTCAAATGAGCTATACGGATAGGTTGAGTTAGATTATGCACTACAGAGAATTTCAGTTCCAGATCAAATAAACCTTTTTTCCTTTAGTCTCAAAGAGTATGTGTGGTTCTAAAATATAGACACTGTCTTCCTTTCCCCTATGTTCTGAATTACTTTAACCCCAACCTGTTCAGCTTTGTTCTTATCTCTAAATATCGGGTTATATATATAAAACAGCCTCTCAAAATCCAGAAAATAATAATCACCACCCTGGACTTAATGTGTCTGCCTAAAATCTAGGCCCTTGTTTTCTTATAAGCATTTCCTAAAGGTGACCATACCATTGTTGTTCTTTTGTTTCTGGCTTATTTTGTCTCACCAAATGTCCCACATGTTCATTCACATCGTTGCATGCCTCATGACTTTGTTCCTTTTTGTAGCAGCACAGCCTTCGTTCCTAAGTATACACCCTTGTTCGCCAATCTACTTCTCCATCAGTGCATCCTTCAGCCGCCTGCATTCATTGGGCATCATGTGGAGGGCCCAAAATCCACAGTCCGTCATGATTCTCAATTTTAGATAATTTCATTGTTCCCAGAGAAAGAAAACCAATAAACACACCCTTGCCGAATAGGCTATCTAAACCTCCTCTTAACTCTTGCCTTGTAGGAAGATTTTTGATGACCGATTGAATCTCTTTACTTGTGATTGGTTTGTTGAAATTTTCTATTCCTGAGTCTTGTAGCTTGTTTGTGTGTAACCAAGAATTTGTCCATTTCATCTAAGTTGTCCAGTTTGTTGGTGTATAGTTGTTCATAGTATCCTTTTATGATTTCTTTAGGGCCTGTGGTAATACACCACTTCTCATTTCTGATTTTGTTTATTTGCATCCTCTCTCTTTTTTTCTTTGTCAGTCTTGCTAGTGGCCCATCAATTTTATTGATTTTCTCAAAGAACCAGCTTTTGGTTTTATTGATTCTTTCTATTATTCTTTTTTTCTCCCATTCTTTTATCTCTGCTTTAATCTTTGTTATTTCTCTTCTTTTTGCTTCGGGGTTAGTTTGCTATTCTTTCTCGAGTTCCTCCAGGTGTGCTGCCAAGTCCTCAAACTTTGCCCTTTCTTGTTTTTTAATATAGGCTTTTAGGACAATAAATTTCCCTCTCAGCACAGCCTTTGCTACATCCCATAAATTCTAATAAGTTATATTCTCATTTTCATCCTCCCCAGATGGCTACTGATTTCTCTAGCAATTTCTTCTTTGACCCACCGGTTGTTTAAGAGTGTGTAATATAATCGTCATATATTTTTGAATGTTCTCGTTCTTTGGTGGTTATTGAGGTCCAACTTCATCCCACTGTGATCAGAGAAAGTGTTTTGAATAATTTCAATGTTTTAAAATTTATAAAGACCTGTCTTGTGCCCCAGCACATGATCTATCCTGGAGAATGTTCCATGGGTACTAGAGAAGAATGCATAACCTTGAGCTTTGAGGTGCAATGACCTATATATGTCGTTAGGTCTAATTTATTTATCAAGTTATTTAACCTCTCTATCTCCTAGTTGTTCTTCTGTGTGGTTATTCTATCTATAGAGGAGAGGGGTGTATTGAAGTCCCCTACTATTATTGTTGAAACATCTGTTGCTCCCTTCAGTTTTGCCAATGTCTGTCTCATGTACTTTGGAGCTTGATTGGGAGCATAAACATAAAAAGATATGATTGTTATATCTTCTTGGTGAATTGACCCTTTAATTAGTATATAGTGTCTATCTTTGTCTCTTATGATGTTTTTACATTTAAACTGTATTTTGTCTGAAATTAGTATAGCTACTCCTGCTTTCTTTTGGTAACAACTTGTGTGGAAGATCTTTTTCCATCCTTTTATTTTCAATCTATTTGTATCCTTGTGTTTAAGATGAATCTGTTGCAGACAGCATATAGCTAGATTATGTTTCTTAAAACCTTTCTGCCAATCTATACCTTTTAATTGGTAAATTTAATCCATTAACATTCAAAGTTATTACTGAAAAAGCGTTTCTTGATTCCACCATCTTATCTTTTTATTTTATTTGTCAGATCTCTATATTCTTTTCCCTCTTTCTCTTTTCTCTTTTTTTAAAAGGGTGTTCTTTAAATTATCCTTAGTGGTACTGTTCAATTCTTCTCCAGACCTCCTTCTCTTGTCTTTTTTTTTTCAGCTGGCAGAACTCCTTTTAGGATTTCTTATAGGGCTGGTCTCTTTTTGTTGTTGTTGTTTTTCACAGAAACAGAAATTTTATTATTTCAAATGCTGATGCATAATGAATGATGAGCTTAATTAGAGGGGACAGAAGGTGGCTTTCTGGCAGGTTTAAAACTTTCAAAGTTTAATGGCAAAATTGCTCATAAAAATATATTTTTTTTATTAACTTCTAAATTTAAAAAATATGACAACAAAGAAACACAAACATTCTTAACATATGATCATTCCATTCTACATATATGATCGGTAATTCACAATATCATCACATAGTTGCATATTCATCATCATGATCATTTCTTAGAACATTTGCATCAATTCAGAAAAAGAAATAAAAAGACAACAGAAAAAAATTCATACATACCGTACCCTTTACCCCTCCCTTTCTTTTTTTAATTAATTTATTTTTATTTATGATACATAACTACATATAAACACAAATATGCTTATCATATGATCATTCCATTCTTGCTATATAATCAGTAACTCATGCTATCATCACATAGTTTTATATTCATCATGATCATTTCTTAGAACATTTGCATCAACTCAGAAAAAGCAATAAAAAGAAAGCAGAAAAAAATTCATACATACCATACCCCCTACCCCTCCCCTTCACCGATCACCAGCATTTCAATCTACTAAATTTAACTTTTGTTCCCCCTATTATTTATTTATTTTATTTTATTTTATTTTTTTATTTTTATTTTTTATCTGCTCTTCTTTTTCTAGTTTCTTTTTTATTAATTAAAAAATTAACTAACACAACATTTAGAAATCATTCCATTCTACGTATACAATCAGTAATTCTTAATATCATCACATAGATGCACATTCATCATTTCTTACTACATTTGCATCGATTTAGAAAAAGAAATAGAAAGACAACAGAAAAAGAAATAAAACGATAATAGAGAGAAAAAATAAAAAATAATAAAAATAATAAAAATAAAAAAACTATACCTCAGATGCAGCTTCATTCAGTGTTTTAACATAATTACATTACAATTAGGTAGTATTGTGCTGTCCATTTCTGAGTTTTTGTATCCCGTCTTGTTGCACAGTCTGTATCCCTTCAGCTCCAATTACCCATTATCTTACCCTGTTTCTACCTCCTGATGGTCTCTGTTACCAATGACATATTCCAAGTTTATTCTCGAATGTCGGTTCACATCAGTGGGACCATACAGTATTTGTCCTTTAGTTTTTGGCTAGTCTCACTCAGCATAATGTTCTCTAGGTCTATCCATGTTATTACATGCTTCATAAGTTTATTCTGTCTTAAAGCTGCATAATATTCCATCATATGTATATACCACAGTTTGTTTAGCCACTCGTCTGTTGATGGACATTTTGGCTGTTTCCATCTCTTTGCAATTGTAAATTACGCTGCTATAAACATTGGTGTGCAAATGTCCGTTTGTGTCTTTGCCCTTAAGTCCTCTGAGCAGATACCTAGCAATGGTATTGCTGGGTCGTATGGCAATTCTATATTCAGCTTTTTGAGGAACCGCCAAACTGCCTTCCACAGTGGTTGCACCATTTGACGTTCCCACCAACAGTGGATAAGTGTGCCTCTTTCTCCGCATCCTCTCCAGCACTTGTCATTTTCTGTTTTGTTGATAATGGCCATTCTGGTGGGTGTGAGATGATATCTCATTGTGGTTTTGATTTGCATTTCTCTAATGGCCAGGGACATTGAGCATCTCTTCATGTGCCTTTTGGCCATTTGTATTTCCTCTTCTGGTAGGTGTCTGTTCAAGTCTTTTTCCCATTTTGTAATTGGATTGGCTGTCTTTTTGTTGTTGAGTTGAACCATCTCTTAATAAATTCTGGATACTAGACCTTTATCTTATATGTCATTTCCAAATATTGTCTCCCATTGTGTAGGCTGTCTTTCTACTTTCTTGATGAAGTTCTTTGATGCACAAAAGTGTTTAATTTTGAGGAGCTCCCATTTATTTATTTCTTTCTTCAGTGCTCTTGCTTTAGGTTTAAGGTCCATAAAACCGCCTCCAATTGTCAGATTCATAAGATATCTCCCTACATTTTCCTCTAACTGTTTTATGGTCTTAGACCTAATGTTTAGATCTTTGATCCATTTTGAGTTAACTTTTGTATAGGGTGTGAGATACGGGTCCTCTTTCATTCTTTTGCATATGGATATCCAGTTCTCTAGGCACCATTTATTGAAGAGACTGTTCTGTCCCAGGTGAATTGGCTTGACTGCCTTATCAAAGATCAAATGTCCATAGATGAGAGGGTCTATATCTGAGCACTCTATTTGATTCCATTGGTCGATATATCTATCTTTATGCCAGTACCATACTGTTTTGACCACTGTGGCTTCATAATATGCCTTAAAGTCCGGCAGCGTGAGACCTCCAGCTTTGCTTTTTTTCCTCAAGATACTTTTAGCAATTCGGGGCATCCTGCCCTTCCAGATAAATTTGCTTATTGGTTTTTCTATTTCTGAAAAATAAGTTGTTGGGATTTTGATTGGTATTGCGTTGAATCTGTAAATCAATTTAGGTAGAATTGATATCTTAACTATATTTAGTCTTCCAATCCATGAACACGGTATGCCCTTCCATCTATTTAGGTCTTCTGTGATTTCTTTTAACAGTTTTTTGTAGTTTTCTTTGTACAGGTCTTTTGTCTCTTTAGTTAAATTTATTCCTAAGTATTTTATTCTTTTAGTTGCAATTGTAAATGGAATTCGTTTCTTGATTTCGCCCTCAGCTTGTTCGTTGCTAGTGTATAGAAACACTACAGATATTTGAATGTTGATCTTGTAACCTGCTACTTTGCTGTACTCATTTATTAGCTCTAGTAGTTTTGCTATGGATTTTTCCGGGTTTTCGACGTATAGTATCATATTGTCTGCAAACAGTGATAGTTTTACTTCTTCCTTTCAAATTTTGATGCCTTGTATTTCTTTTTCTTGTCTAATTGCTCTGGCTAGAACCTCCGACATGATGTTGAATAATAGTGGTGATAATGGACATCCTTGTCTTGTTCCTGATCTTCGGGGGAAAGTTTTCAATTTTTCCCCATTGAGGATGATATTAGCTGTGGGTTTTTCATATATTCCCTCTATCATTTTAAGGAAGTTCCCTTGTATTCCTATCCTTTGAAGTGTTTTCAACAGGAAAGGATGTTGAATCTTGTCCAATGCCTTCTCTGCATCAATTGAGATGATCATGTGATTTTTCTGCTTTGATTTGTTGATATGGTATATTACATTAATTGATTTTCTTATGTTGAACCATCCTTGCATACCTGGGATGAATCCTACTTGGTCATGATGTATAATTCTTTTAATGTGCTGCTGGATTCGATTTGCTAGAATTTTGTTGAGGATTTTTGCATGTATATTCATTAGAAAGATTGGTCTATAGTTTTCTTTTTTTGTAATATCTTTGCCTGGTTTTGGTATGAGGGTGATGTTGGCTTCATAGAATGAATTAGGTAGCTTTCCCTCCACTTCAATTTTTTTGAAGAGTTTGAGCAGGGTTGGTACTAATTCTTTCTGAAATGTTTGGTAGAATTCACATGTGAAGCCGTCTGGTCTTGGACTTTTCTTTTGGGGAAGCTTTTGAATGACTGATTCAATTTCTTTACTTGTGATTGGTTTGTTGAGGTCATCTATTTCTTCTAGAGTCAAAGTTGGTTGTTCATGCCTTTCTAGGAACTTGTCCATTTCATCTACATTGTTGTATTTATTAGCATAAAGTTGTTCATAGTATCCTGTTATTACCTCCTTTATTTCTGTGAGGTCAGTAGTTATGTCTCCTCTTCCATATCTGATCCTATTTATTTGCATCCTCTCTCTTCTTCTTTTTGTCAATCTTGCTAAGGGCCCATCTATCTTGTTGATTTTCTCATAGAACTAACTTCTGGTCTTATTGATTTTCTCTATTGTTTTCATGTTCTCAATTTCATTTATTTCTGCTCTAATCTTTGTTATTTCTTTCCTTTTGCTTACTTTGGGGTTAGTTTGCTGTTCTTTCTCCAGTTCTTCCAAGTGGACAGTTAATTCCCGAATTTTTGCCCTTTCTTTTTTTCTGATATAGGCATTTAGGGCAATAAATTTCCCTCTTAGTACTGCCTTTGCTGCGTCCCATAGGTTTTGATATGTTGTGTTTTCATTTTCATTTGCCTCGAAATATTTACTAATTTCTCTTGTAATTTCTTCCTTGACCCAGTGGTTGTTTAAGAGTGTGTTGTTGAGCCTCCACGTATTTGTGAATTTTCTGGCACTCTGCCCATTAGTGATTTCCAACTTCATTCCTTTATGATCTGAGAAAGTGTTGTGTATGATTTCAATCTTTTTAAATTTGTTGAGACTTGCTTTGTGACCCAGCATATGGTCTATCTTTGAGAATGATCCATGAGCAGTTGAGAAAAAGGTGTATCTTGCTGTTGTGGGGTGTAATGTCCTATAAATGTCTGTTAAGTCTAGCTCATTTATTGTAATATTCAAATTCTCTGTTTCTTTATTGATCCTCTGTCTAGATGTTCTGTCCATTGATGAGAGTGGTGAATTGAAGTCTCCAACTATTATGGTATATGTGTCTATTTCCCTTTTCAGTGTTTGCAGTGTATTCCTCACGTATTTTGGGGCATTCTGGTTCGGTGCATAAATATTTATGATTGTTATGTCTTCTTGTTTAACTGTTCTTTTTATTAGTAGATAGTATCCTTCTTTGTCTCTTTTAACTGTTTTACATTTGAAGTCTAATTTGTTGGATATTAGTATAGCTACTCCTGCTCTTTTCTGGTTGTTATTTGCATGAAATATCTTTTCCCAACCTTTCACTTTCAACCTATGTTTATCTTTGGTTCTAAGATGTGTTTCCTGTAGACAGCATATAGAAGGATCCTGTTTTTTAATCCATTCTGCCAGTCTATGTCTTTTGATTGGGGAATTCAGTCCATTAACATTTAGTGTTATTACTGTTTGGGTAATACTTTCCTCTACCATTTTGCCTTTTGTATTATATATATGATATCTGATTTTCCTTCTTTCTACACTCTTCTCCACACCTCTCTCTTCTGTCTTTTCGGTTCTGACTCTAGTGCTCCCTTTAGTATTTCTTGCAGAGCAAGAAATTTACTATATTTCTTTAGTATTTCTCTTGGTCACAAATTCTCTCAGTGACTTTTTGTCTGAAAATGTTTTAATTTCTCCTTCATTCTTGAGGGACAATTTTGCTGGATATAGAATTCTTGGTTGGCAGTTTTTCTCTTTTAGTAATTTAAATATATCATCCCACTGTCTTCTTGCCTCCATGGTTTCTGCTGATCTACACATAGTCTTATTGGGTTCCCCTTGTATGTGATGGATTGTTTTTCTCTTGCTGCTTTCAATATCCTCTCTTTCTCTTTGACCTGTGACATTCTAACTAGTAAGTGTCTTGGAGAACGCCTATTTGGATCTATTCTCTTTGGGTTGCACTGCACTTCTTGCATCTGTAATTTTAGGTCTTTCATAAGAGTTGGGAAATTTTCAGTGCTAATTTCTTCCATTAGTTTTTCTCCTCCTTTTCCCTTCTCTTCTCCTTCTGGGACACCCACAACACATATATTTGTGTGCTTCATATTATCATTCAATTCCCTGAGCCCCTGCTCAAATTTTTCCATTCTTTTCCCTATAGTTTCTGTTTCTTTTTGGATTTCAGATGTTCCATCCTCCAGTTCACTAATTCTAACCTCTGTCTCTTGAAATCTACCATTGTAGGTTTCCATTGTTTTTTTCATCTCTTCTACTGTATCTTTCATTCTCATAAGTTCTGTGATTTGTTTTTTCAGACTTTCCATTTCTTCTTTTTGTTCATCCCTTGCCTTCTTCATGTCCTCCCTCAATTTATTGATTTGGTTTTTGAAGAGGTTTTCCATTTCTGTTCGTATATTCAGAATTAGTTGTTTCAGCTCCTGTATCTCATTTGAACTATTGGTTTGTTCCTTTGACTGGGCCATATCTTCAATTTTCCTGGTGTGATTTGTTATTTTTTTGCTGGCGTCTGGACATTTAATCAGATTTCCCTGAGTGTGAGACCCAGCAGGTTGAAAGATTTTCCTGTGAAGTGTCTGGGCTCTGTTTTTTTTTTATCCTGCCCAGTATGTGGCGCTTGTCTTTCTGCGGGTCCCACCAGCAAAAGGTGTTGTGGCTCCTTTATTAATGCCACTATTGGTGTTTGGTTGGACCCGGTTGGACCCAGTCCCTGCCACTGTCGAAGACTCCCTCCTCTCCTTCTGGGCAGCCGCCTGTGGGGGAGGGGCACCGGCCGCCAGCCGCCGGCCGCCATGGCTTGGGGAACTCACTGATCCGAGACTCGTAGCCAGTCCAGGAAGCCGCCCGTGAGAGAGGGGTGCCGGCCGCCGGCCGCCGTGGCTTGGAAAACTTGTCTCTCTGAGACTCTCAGCCGGTCCGGGAAGGAGGTAGGGAGGGGCGCCGGCCGCCAGCCGCCACAGCCCGGGGAAGCGCGCGCTGCTCAGGGAGCTCACCGTTGTGGAGTCTCGCAGCTGGTCCAGCCAGTCCAGACTGAGGTACGCTGTGTGTCTGGTCCCTGCTGTGGCCCCGGGAGCTGTTCTGCACTGTTTCTGGTCACCTAGTAGTTGCTCTGGAGGAGGAACTAAGACGCGTGTACCTTACTAAGCCGCCATCTTTGCTTATCTATTTATTTATTTTTAATCCATATGTTTTACTTGTCCATAGATAAGGTAGACAAAAGGAGCATCAGACACAAGGTTCTCACAACCACTGCGATAGCCATATCATCATACAATTATCTTTAAGAAACATGGCCACCGGAGCACAGCTCCACGTTTTCAGGCAGTTCCTTCCAGCCTCTCCATTACATCTTGACTAACAAGGTGTGTGCTGGTTTGAAAGGATGTATGCCCCCTAGAAAAGCCATTTTAATCAAAATCTCATTTCATAATAGATGGTAATTAATACTTAAAAATTTCACCTTATGTGTGAGACTAAAGCAAAAAATGTTTATTTGGTACAAAATTTATATTTTGATTAGCGCATTTCCTAACATAACTTATGTAGACAGCTTAACTGAACACCATAAGTACATGGAAACTTGAGTAGGGCATGAGATTTTGTTGGTTTGTCCAGAGTGATGCCCCGATAAATCCCAGAGAGATTTGAACAGTGAATAAAAAAGTATTTGCAAAGTCCCCTTCGGGGAATGGTGAGAACGGGGAGAAATTCAACTTCCCCAAGTTGAATTCTTGATATTCTCAAAAGCAATGTGGACAACCAAAGCTATAAGCTGAGGCCCCACTCTTGGGGTTTGTTCATATGAAACAACCCCACAAAGGTTAGGTCAAGCCTACTTAAAATTAGAGTCACCCCCAGAGAACCTCCTTTGTTGCTCAGATGTGGCCTCTCTCCCAGCCAACATGATAAGCAAACTCACTGCCCTCCCCCTCCCTATGTGGGACATGACTCCCAGGGGTGTGGATCTTCCTGGCAAAATGGGACAGAGATCTTAGAATGAGCTGAGACTCAGCATCAAGGAATTGAGAAAACCTTCTCGACCAAAAGGGGGAAGAGTGAAATGAGGCAAAGTGTCAATGGCTGAGAGATTCCAAACAGAGTCGAGAGGTTATCCTGGAGGTTATTCTTACGCATTAAGTAGATATCTCCTTGTTATTCAAGATGTAATGGAGAGGCTGGAGGGAACTGCCTGAAAATGTAGAGCTGTGTTCCAGTAGCCGTGTTTCTTGAGGATGATTGAATAATGATATGGCTTTCACAATGTGACTGTGTGATTGTGAAAACTTGTGTCTGATGCTCCTTTTATCTACCTTGTCAGCAGACGAGTAGAACATATGGAATACAAATGAATAATAGGGGGAACAAATGTTAAAATAAATTTAGTTTGAAATGCTAGTGATCAGTGAAAGCGAGGGGTAAGAGGTGTGGTATGTTTTCGTTTTATTTTTCTGTTGTCTTTTTATTTCTTTTTCTGAATTGATGCAAATGTTCTAAGAAATGATCATGATGATGAATATGCAACTATGTGATGATATTGTGAATTACTGATTATATATGTAGAACAGAATGAGCATATCTTAAGAATGTTTGTGTCTCTTTCTTGTAATATATATTTTTTTAATTAACGAAAAAAAATTCCAAAAAAAAGGAGATCATTTTATGTGCTAGGGAATGGAAGACAATCTTCTATCAGAGGGTGAAATGAAGTTTTCATTTAAAGCCTGGGGTACAGAGGCAAGAACAGTTTTTTCACATGCAATTGGACCTTTACTCAAACTGTTACTGAAATCTGTCCATTTGATGACTTAGCTGGACGAAGACCTAGGAAGGGAGCCGTGATTTCATGGACTTCCTGGCATGCTCGTGCTTACCCCACAAGCCGTGGGGTACACCTCGCCCACCCTCACACCCTCTCATCATTGCCAAGGCAGCAGCTCCACAAGGCTTTAGCTCGGCTCCGCTCTGCAGGTTTACTGCCCTGCTGCAGCCCCCCGAAGCTGCTGTGAGAGCCCCCTGAAGAAATCCATTCAAACTTCAGCACTAAATAGGAGAATTTAAACCCTATAGGAGAACACTTCACCCATAGGACGTGGGAGCTGGTGGACAAAATTTCCCCTGACCGCATCCCTTGGAAGAACAACCCTGAGGCACGTTTAGAAGCGTTCCTAAGAAGTCTGTGGCCATAACGAATAACAGTGTCCCACAGCAGAGTCCAACTTGCTAATGCATCCTAGAATTGGCCTTCTCTTTTCCCGTTGTACTGTCCTCGAGCCAAGTTATCAGGATCACTTCCAAAAATAAACTATCTGCATGCAGGGAGTGAAAAAAAAGAGTCCTTGAGTCTTTAGTTATATACCGAAACGCTGACAGGTGGAATGATAAGTGTGCTGTGTGGAGTTTCTTTTCCATTGTCCATAGAAGGGGATGGAGGGGGCAGCTGGCTGCGTGCTGGAGCTGGGCGTGCCAGATTCCTTAGACTCTTTCTTCTCTTGTGCATGCTTGAACATTTCTTCTCTAAGAAGTTCGATCAAAGCCTCCCTGTTTTTGCTGATACTTGGTGTCAGTCAGATGAAGATGGGAGGGGACATGGAAAGGGCACTGTGGTTCGAGAGAAGAGACAGGCAAAGAGCTGGGGGGGGGGGGGCTCTGTCCTGAGAGACCACGTGCTCCGAGCCCAGGTGGGGGCGTGGCCGGGGACGAGGATGGAGAGTTCAAACTCACACTGAGGAGTCTGGACATCTTTAGAAAAGCAATGGGGAGACCCAGGAAAGTTGAAAGCAGAGGAGTGGCACAACCAGATTTGCGTTTTAGTAAGACCACGTGGAGGCAGGGGGTGGGGGGCTGGGCCGAGGGGAGGCTGCAATTAGTACCTAGTCAGGGTCCAGGTGGCAGCAATGGGGATGGACGGGGGTGGGCCTATTCCTGATTTATTTAGGAGGTGGAGTGATGGATAGGACGGGACAAGAGCCCCGTGGTCATAAGACAGAAGGCTCACTATGGGCCTCACCTAAGCATTTTACATTCCTGAAGTTATTTTGCCCTCTTACAAACTCTCCGAATAGGATAATGTTTGTCTTATCCTGGGTTCCATAGGAAGCAAAGCCCGAGGCCATGGCTGCACCTAGCTACTGTTCAGTTAGGAAGGGCACCCCAGGGAGCAGGAGGAGGGGGGATGCACCAGGCTGAATCTGCGGTGGACCCCAGGGAAATCAAGTTCTTTAATCCTTATTCACTATTGCTGGGTGGGAGCTTTTTGATTGTTTCCGTAGAGATGTGACCCATCTAACTGTGGGCGGTAACTTTTGTTTAGGAGGTTTCCCTGGAGCTGTGTGTCCACCCATTCAAAGTGGGGTTGCTTACTGGAGCCCTTTAAGAAAGACCTATTTTAGAAAGGGCTTTAGAGGCACCAGAATCGACAGAGCCCAAACAGCCAGAGACTGTTGAAGATGAAGAAAGAAAATGCCCCCGGGGAAGCCGTTGAAGAAGACTGGAGACACCATGTGCCCCTCCAGCAACCCCGAACATCATCAGCCTTCTTAAACTAAGGTGTCTTTTCCTTAATTTTCCTTTTGCCTTAATTTGGACATTTTTATAGGCTTGCCTTAATTTGGACATTTTCATGGCATTAGAACTGTAAACTTATAACTTAATGAATTCCTCTTGTTAAAAGCCATTCTGGTTCTGGCATATTGTATTTTGGCAGCTTACAGACTAAAATAGAGGATAAGGGGAGTGAGGCAGGAAAGGAGGCGCTTTATCCTGCTGGACACCATCAGGCATGCCAGAACGGTCTCCCCTTCAAGTAGGCACATAAGATGCATTTCAGAACAGTCTGACGGAGGGTGAGGAGGAAGGAGGAAGAATCCATCCACCGGCTTTTGTCTCCCATTGGTCCAGCTTCACCTAAATGGCTTTAACTCCCCACCCTCTTTTTGGTTATGCAAGAGCAGATGACAAGCAGAGTCCTGTGGCATCCCCTGCTTCCGTGACTCCAGGGAAGCCCCAGGACAGGAGGCGAGAAGCGTGCAGCCTGGTTGCCAGGCAAGGCATGGCAAGGTTGCACCCTAGTGAAGCTGACTTCATCCGTGCAGAGCTAGTTGTCACAGCAGTGGCTGAAATGAATAATGGGAGAGACAGAGAGTGTGTGAAGGGGTACACAGGGCCTGACCCACCTCTGCACCAGTAACTCGACCAGCATCGTCCCACTTCACAGACAGGAAAACTGACGCTCACGGAGGCCACCCAGAAAGGCTGGGTGCCTTCTTAGCCATTATGCTAAGCCTCCTGGAGCAAGTGGTACAGCACCCCAAACGTTAGTGGGTTTGGGATTCCAAAGGCTTTCTGGGTGCAGGGAAAATAGAACCACCAGGATAAGCTTAATTACTGGGGAGGTGTTGAGGGCAAGGAAAAGAGAGAGGAGAAATAATTGTTACTACATTGGGCCTCGTCAAAATTTAAAACTTTTGTGCCTCTATGGACATCATCAAGAAAGTAAAAAAGACAACCTCCAGGACAGGAGAAAGTATTCAGAAACCACACATTTGTTATATATCCAGAAGATATAAAGAACTTTTATATGGGAACAATGAAAAGCCAAACAACCTGTTTTAAAAATGGACACTTCTTCAAAGAAGATACACAAACGGCCAATAAGCACATGAAAAGATGCTCAATATCTCTAGTCATCAGGGAAATGCAAATTAGAATTACAATGAGATACCACCTTATACCCACTAGAATAGCTGTTATTTAAAGAAAAAATGGTAACAGAAATTAAGTGCTGGCAAAGATGTGGAGAAATAGGAACCATCGTACAGTGTTGGTGGGAATGTTTACTGCCACCATGATAAACACAGAAAGTTAAATGTATGTAAAGGTCCCGTATGACCCAGCAATCTCACTCCCAGGATGGACGAAATGTGGTCTGTCCACACAGTGGAATACTATGCAGCCGTAAAAAGCAAGGAAGTCCTGTTGCAGGAGACGACATGGACGAGCCTTGAGGACAATATGCCGAATGAAATAAGCCAGATTCAGAAGGACCAACACTGTATGATTTCACTTAAATGAAATACCTGGAATATGCAAATCCATCGAAATGGAAGAAAGATTAGAGATTACCCAGGGTGAGGTGGGGGGTAGTGTGGAATGGGGGCTCACTGCTTAATGGATACAGAGCTTCTGTTTGGGGGATGGAAATGTTTTGGTAACAAACGCTGGAGACGATGGCACAATGGCAAATCCAGTTAACACCACCAAACTGTATACTGGAAAGTGGTTTAAGTGGGAAATTTTATGTTGTTTGTAAGTTACCACAATAAACATTGTTCTAAATCCACCAAAAAAGGAACTAATGAGCATACATTGGAAAACAGCTTTGTCACTTATACTCCCAGTGTAAGTGACAACAGCTTTGTCACTTATACTCCATTTATTCATCTAATGAATATTTGCTGGTGCCTGTTCTGTGTCCAGCCCTGTACTCGGAGCAGGGAGACAGGCAGGCCCGAGGCACGGCCTCTCTGCTGGGGACAGACAGTAGGAGCAAGAGCAGAAAGCACACGGGCTTTGGCACAGGGGCCAGTTCTGCCCCCTGCCGGCGGTGTGACCTCTCTTGAGCCTCGGTTTCCTCATCTTTGAGATGGGGCAGTAACAGACCCCACCCCATAGGTGCTGGGACAGTGCAAGAGATACAGAGGAGGGAGCGGCCACTTAGCCTCAGGGGGTAGGGAAGGCTTCACAGGGCAAAGATGTTTAACCAAGTTTCTCTGGATATTCGGCTTGTCCTTCTCCCACCCCGATCCGTTCTCTGCCTTGTCACAGGAGGCATGTCTCAGGAGTAACCAGGGAGTGCCCTGTGCCGGGGACCCAAGGGAAGGATGACTGCATGGAATCCAGCTCTGGCTCTGACTATTTTGCTGATTGTCTGTGCGACCTCATGTGGGTCACTAACTCTCAAGGCCTCAGTTTCCCTTTCTGCAAATCAGGAGCTTGGATATCGTGATCGCCTTTCTCCCTTCCAGTGCTGGGAGTCTGAAGCAGGAATGAATCTGACTGTTCCAGGCCCTGGCCTTGCTTCTGACCCCCTCTGACATCTGGGTACACACTGGGTGTGTATTGGAGGGAACTCATGCCTGCCAGCAAGTTCCCTGAGCATTTCTAGAGTGCCCACTGCGTGCATGGCCAGTCCAGAGTTGGAGCCAAATGCGCCAGTGGCTTGTGCAGTGATTCACCACATCTGCTTGTGCTTTCAGGCTGCCTCTTCGCCCCCCCCCTCCTGATTTGGATCCCTCTTTTCCAGCAAACCAGGATGGGAGCATGATAAGAAACATCCAGGTAAACTGGAAAACTCACTGGACTTAGAGCCAGGAGAGCTGGGTCCCAGCTCTGGCGGAGGGACCTTGAGCAAGGCATTCCCTTCCCTGAGCCTCAGCATCATCCTCCATATAATGAGGAGATGACACAGGAAGCAGGTGATCTCTGGAGCAGCCGAGCATGGGTCCCACCCCTAGCCCATCCCTCTGCCTTCCTGGGCCCAGCGTCACCCCCAGCACCCAGCACCAGAGTCTCCCTGGCCCGTGCACATGAAGGGAGTGCCTGGGAATTCACCTCCTCCCAGGGCAGCCCTTTGAGGATGGCTGGTGTCCACCACCAGCCCCCTTGTCTCCCGACTGGGACTGCCCTGAGGGTGGCCCTCTCCTGGGCTCCAGAGCCCCCCTGCCAGACTGAGCCTCTTCCAGGAACTGAGCTTGACCGCTGCCTCTTGCTTGGCCTCCTCCCCTCCCCACTCCCATTTCCCTGCTCTCCTGCTGGCTTTCCAGGGAGCAATTCCCAAATAATCACTTCCATCCAAGTCCTCGACTTGAGTTCTGCTGCAGGGACTCTGAGCTAAGACGGTCCCACCCTGACTCTCACACCTGTGTGGCCCTTGGGCCAGCCCTTCCCCTCTCAGGGCCTTGGCCTCCCTTTCCACACAAGCAAGCATTGGACCCTCCAATGCCCAAGGTCCCCTGTAGTTCCGGGTCACTGACACTGCAGCCCTCCCTTTCACATCCTTGAGTTGGGGTTCCCGCACCCCCAACCTCTTTGTCTAATGAGCTGATGCCCGGCGTTCTCTCCTTTCTTGGGATACTGATCAGAAACTGGGTCCACAGGCCAGCCCTGAAACCCTGGAGGCCTCAGCCCCCTCCGAACCTCCCCCCAGGGCCAGCTTGGGCAGCGGGAGCTTGTGGCCCAAGGGATGCTGGTCAAGGGTGTCATCAGAAGGAAGCAAGGGGTCCGGTTTCCTTGGCGACCAGAGTGCCTGCCAGGGGCTGCTGAACGGCTCAAAGGCCCATCTGACTGGTTTCTGGCCTATAACTGGAGACCTGTCTTTGGTCCATGGCCAAGGGTCTGCCTCCTTGGTTGGGGAGGGGGTTTTAAAGAAGGGGTAGCCAGACCAGTAACCCCCACCCTGTTGGAGTGCTTCAAATGGGTTTGCTGTCATGCCCAGAAAATACCCCAGGCATCTGCCATCCCCTTAAATCCCTTTGCTTGAGCTGTCTAGGCAAGAGGTGGGAGGCAGTGGGGGTGGTTAGAGAACTTTTGCCAGCCCCATCCACCGGGGACTCCTCCCGGAGAACCTGGGAATGGTGGACCCACGTTCAAACCCTTCAACGATCCACTTGATTTCTCTGAGCCTGGGTTTCTTTAGCGGGATGGTGGGGTGAGAAAAGCACACTCTTTAGACTCAGGCAGACCTAGGTTCAAATCTAGGCTCAACCCCCATGTTTATTCAACAAAACCTGCTGCGTCTCCTCAATGTGCCAGTCCCCATTCTAGGTGCTGGGCTTTGGCTGTGAGCAAAGCCGACCAGGTTCTGGTCCCAAGGGGCTTAGAGCTAGTGAGAGACACAAGCCACAGATAATCAGATCATGGAACGCAATGAAATGTAGTGTGGTGGCATCTGGGAGAAATAAGTGCTCTGAAGAAATGTGATATGGAACAAGGGGACAGGGAAGGATTCGAGTTGGGGAAGATTGCTTTAGACAATATCCTCAGGGAAGGGGCTAGGGCCCGGGCAAATCTCCTGGCCCAAATCTGAGCCTCAGTTTCCCCACCCACGACCCAGTGTGGAGAATGCCTGTCACCAAGGATGCTGTAAAGTTTGAATAAGAACCCTAACAGTGCTGGGCACCCTGTAAGTCCTCAACAGCATCCCAAGTTCCCTTCTTCTTAAGAGTTAGGCTACATTTTGTGGAGACTGGGGAGCCAGTGAAGGTTCCAGCTGAGAGGAGAGATATAACCATGACCAGCATGCAAGGGTCACTAGTGATCTGCTTGAGGTAGGAGAGCCAGGAGCCACGGAATCTATGCCAGGACAAGCTGGAAGGGAGAGTAGGTACCTCTAAAATGTGAACAAGCACAAAGTAGTGAGAAATAGGGATGCGGTTTACAAAAAGTTACTTTGGCATCTGGTCAACCCGCCTGGGGCTGCCCCTCCAGCCTGACCACTGAAATCAAGCCCCACCCTCAGTGCCAGCCCAGCTGCTTTGGGGAGAGATGGCAGGCCAGGGTTGTCGAGTTGGCCAAGCCCAGGGTGAGACGTGTGCAGAAAACCCAGAGGTTCCCGATTCTTCCTCCACCCCATTCTGACTCCGCCACACCACATCCTGGCCCCTGATTTGTAGAAGTGGTTTCTAGCCATAAAGCATCACCAAAGTGCAAAGCGACGGGTCCATCCCGAAGTCTGAGTGTCTGCTGGGGAATCAAAGTACAGGGCGCTCAGGTCCACGATGACAAGGCTGCCAGGCTAATTAGCGACTGGGATGAGTTAAAATAACTCCACGGCCAAGGTCACGAGGAGGTGAGGGGCGACCTCTCCCCTGGGAGAACTGGGGCCGCTACCCACGTGGCCTTGGCAGGACACCGGTAGATCCTTTGGCATGGAGTTCTGCAGCCAAGCAGGCTTTCCCTCAGCCCTGAGGCTAGCCCACCCACCGGGGCCATCTGCACCCCAACCGATGTGGCAGCAGCTCACCACTTCAGCCAGGACATCGAGCGCCACTTGTTGGGAGACAGCCTGAGCAAGAAAGAAGGTTTAAAATTCTAACGTCATTTCACTGTTCTCTTATCTTTTGGGATCAAACAAACAAACAAAAACCACACCTGGGGTGGGGGCGGGTGCGAGGGTCGTGCAGCGGTAGGATTCTCACCTGCCGCATGGGAGACCCGAGATTCCTGGCCCATGCACTGCCCCAAAACAAGCAAACAAAAGAAAGAAAAACCAAAGCAAACAAAAATTCAACAAATGGTGCTGCGATAACGGGATACTCACATGGAAAATGAATGTAATGTGATCCCCGCCATACAGCATCCAAAAAAAAAGTCAATAAAAAACATACTTTGGGAAAATATTTTGGCACCTCTTTAAAGAGCTTCTGTTATTGTGTTTTGTTTTATTGTCCTTACAGATCCTTACTTTTAAAATGTGCTAAAAGTAAACAGTGGCTAGAAAGAATATTATAATGCTAACTGCCTTGATGAATGTCGTGGAAAAACTTTCCAGTGGGGAAGTCATCATTGCATTTTTTTGCTGGAATCAGTGTCTCCCCTTGGTCTGCTTTAGTACAGGTAAAACTGTTCACAGGAAGAAGCTAGATGTAGAGTTTGGGGTGGGGCAGGTCCATGTTCATATTTTGTATTTAATACCTGTGCAGATTTGGGCAGGTAACTTCACTTTGCTGAGCAATGGGGTGTCTCACCTGTCAAATGGGCATAACTGTAGGGAGAGTGTGAGAGGGATGCTGGTGAGGTGTGCACCGGTCCCAGCTGGGGAGAGGGCTTAGTAATTGGGAGTTGCTGTTATTTCTAACTTTTTCTTTTGTTTTGTTTTGTTTTTCTTGCAGTTCCCTGAACAATACACACCTGGTGTAACATAAAACACACAGAACGCCAAACACAGAAGCAGATCTGAGATTTCAGGCTAATGGGTTAGAAATCCACAGGGTGAGAGTTTACAGGTATCATCAGGGCTCAGGTCAATGCCTTGAAAACCTAATTTGGGGGGGTGTGGGTTAATAGGAATTTTTCCTGATTGGTGAGTTTCTATGAAAACCTGACAAAGCCACTCCAATGAGAACACATGTTAATAATAAATCAGATAGAGAATGCTCTTGCTTTTGTTGTTTAATTAAAAGAGTATCCATGGATCAAATCAATAGGCCAAGCCCTTGATCTTGAGGCTTATTGTGACGTTTATGTATGTAGCGGAGACTTGGTGTGCTGGTTTAAGAGGATATATGGGCCCTAGAAAAACCATGTTTTAATCTAAATCCCACTTCATAAAGGCAGAATAATCCCTATTCAATACTGTAGGTTTGAAAGTGTAATCAGATCATCTCCTTGGAGATGTGATTTAATCAAGAGTGGTTGTTAAACTGGATTAGGTGATGACATGTCTCCACCCATTTGGGTGGGTCTTGATAAATTTCTGGAGTCCTATAAAAGAAGAAACATTTTTGAGAGAGTCAGAGAGAGCAGAGAATGCTGCAGCACCACAAAGCAGAGAGTCCACGAGCCCGTGACCTTTGGAGATGAAGAAAGAAAACACCTCCTGGGGAGCTTCATGAAACCAGAAGCCAGGAGAGAAATCTAGCAGATGATGCCGGGCTCGCCATGTGCCCTTCCAGCTGAGAGAGAAGCCCTGACTGTGTTCACCATGTGCCTTCTCACTTGAGAGAGAAACCCTGAACTTCATCAGCCTTCCTGAACCAAGGTATCTTTCCCTGGCTGCCTTAGATTGGACAGTTCTACTAAGACTTGCTTTAATTGGGACATTTTCTTGGCCTTAGAACTGTAAACTAGCAACTTATTAAATTCCCTTTTCTAAAAGCAAAAAAAAAAAAAAAAAAAAAAAAGAGTATCCATGGAAACAAACCAAATGCCCATCAACAGAGTAGATCAATAAAATGTGGTATATATATATGATGGAATATTAAGCAGCAGTAAGACAAAATGACATCCTGAACCACATGACAAGATGGATGAGCCTTGAGGACGTAATGTTGAGTGAAATAAGCCAGACACAAAAGGATAGATACTGTATGATTCCACTTTTATGACCAGCCTAAAGGTATAATCAGAGGCTTATAGTACAGAATATAGGGGACTTAGAGATACACAGAAGCTAGAGATGGGTGAACCGTTAGCTAATGTGGTTGAATACCAGTGTAAGGGAATAGATAGGAGCGAAGGTGGTTCTCTAGTGGGTCTAGAAGTAATATTACTGTTTTGAAGATGAACAAGATTGAAAGGGGTTGTATAGACCTACGTGCCCCACTGATTAATACTAGAAATATGAATGAGTTCTCGCAGGAATTACTTCAAAGATATGATTCTTGTATAAAGAGTGTTTAAGTCCAGGGTACAGGGGAGAACTGCTATGAGCTATGTTCAAAAGGAAACCATCAGCACTACCACAGCTACAGCAGGGGTAAATCATGGGGGGAGGGACAAGAGTAAGAGGAGGAGGTTTAGCTTTCCCTATTTGGTGAAGGTGCGTTTGTTGGTTTTGTCTCTTGGGAACAATGAAATTAGCTTAAATTGAAAGTGTTGATGGACTGTGGACTTTGGGCCCTCTACATGATGCCCGATGAATGCAGGTGGCTGAAGGATGCTGACAGAGAAGTAGATTGGCGAACGAGGGTGTATACTTAGGAACAAAAGTTGTGCTGATACAGAAAGGAATAAAGTTGTGAGACATGCAACGATGTGAATGAATGTGTGGGACATTTGGTGAGACAAAATAAGCCACAAACAAAAGTACAGGAATGGTATGGTCACCTTTAGAAAATGCTTATAAGAAAACAGGGGTCGTAAGCTTTTAGAGCAGACACATTAAGTGCGGAGTGGTGATATTATTTCTGGATTTTGAGAGGTGGTTTTATGTATATAACCTGGTATTTAGAAATAAGAACAAAGTCGATCAGGTTGGGGTTAAAGTAATTCAGAACATAGGGGTAAGGAAGACAGTGTCTATATCTTAGAACCACACACACTCTTTGAGACTAATGGAAGAAAGGTTTATTTGGTCTGGAACTGAAATTTTCTGTAGCGCATAATCTAAGTCAACCTATCTGTATAGCTCATTTAAATAATTGAAGCACAGATTGCCCAGAATAAGAGAATCTTTAATCCTGTATAGATTTGTAATGCCTGGATACATCCTGGAGTATATTAAGCAATATATATATATATATATATATATATATATATATATAATTAATTAACGGAAAAAAAGAAATTAACCCAACATTTAGAAATCATACCATTCTACATATGCACTCAGTAATTCTTAACATCATCACATAGATGCATGATCATCGTTTCTTAGTACATTTGCATCGGTTTAGAAGAACTAGCAACACAACAGAAAAAGATATAGAATGTTAATACAGAGAAAAAAAAGTAATAATAATAGTAAAAAAAAAAAAAAAAACCTATAGCTCAGATGCAGCTTCATTCAGTGTTTTAACATGATTACTTTACAATTAGGTATTATTGTACTGTCCATTTTTGAGTTTTTGTATCTAGTCCTGTTGCACAGTCTGTATCCCTTCAGCTCCAATGAACCATTATCTTACCCTGTTTCTAACTCCTGCTGGAATCTGTTACCAATGACATATTCCAAGTTTATTCTCGAATGTCGGTTCACATCAGTGGGACCATACAGTATTTGTCCTTTAGTTTTTGGCTAGACTCACTCAGCATAATGTTCTCTAGGTCCATACATGTTATTGCATGCTTCATAAGTTTATCCTGTCTTAAAGGTGCATAATATTCCATCGTATGTATATACCACAGTTTGCTTAGCCACTCTTCTGTTGATGGACATTTTGGCTGTTTCCATCTCTTTGCAATTGTAAATAACGCTGCTATAAACATTGGTGTGCAAATGTCCGTTTGTGTCTTTGCCCTTAAGTCCTTTGAGTAGATACCCAGCAATGGTATTGCTGGGTCGTATGGCAATTCTATATTCAGCTTTTTGAGGAACCGCCAAACTGCCTTCAACAGTGGTTGCACCCCTTGACATTCCCACCAACAGTGGATAAGTGTGCCTCTTTCTCCGCATCCTCTCCAGCACTTGTCATTTTCTGTTTTGTTGATAATGGCCATTCTGGTGGGTGTGAGATGATATCTCATTGTGGTTTTGATTTGCATTTCTCTAATGGCCAGGGACATTGAGCATCTCTTCATGTGCCTCTTGGCCATCCGTATTTCCTCTTCTGGTAGGTGTCTGTTCAAGTCTTTTTCCCATTTTGTAATTGGGTTGGCTGTCTTTTTGTTGTTGAGTTGAACAATCTCTTTATAAATTCTGGATACTAGACCTTTATCTGATATGTCATTTCCAAATATTGTCTCCCATTGTGTAGGCTGTCTTTCTACTTTCTTGATGAAGTTCTTTGATGCACAAAAGTGTTTAATTTTGAGGAGCTCCCATTTATTTATTTCCTTCTTCAGTGCTCTTGCTTTAGGTTTAAGGTCCATAAAACCGCCTCCAATTGTAAGTTTCATAAGATATCTCCCTACATTTTCCTCTAACTGTTTTATGGTCTTAGACCTAATGTTTAGATCTTTGATCCATTTTGAGTTAACTTTTGTATAGGGTATGAGATATGGGTCTTCTTTCATTCTTTCGCATATGGATATCCAATTCTCTAGGCACCATTTATTGAAGAGACTGTTCTGTCCCAGGTGAGTTGGCTTGCCTGCCTTATCAAAGATCAAATGTCCATAGATGAGAGGGTCTATATCTGAGCACTCTATTCAATTCCATTGGTCGATATATCTATCTTTATGCCAATACCATGCTGTTTTGACCACTGTGGCTTCACAATATGCCTTAAAGTCAGGCAGCATGAGACCTCCAGCTTCGTTTTTTTTCCTCAAGATGTTTTTAGCAATTCGGGGCACCCTGCCCTTCCAGATAAATTTGCTTATTGGTTTTTCTATTTCTGAAAAATAAGTTGTTGGGATTTTGATTGGTATTGCATTGAATCTGTAAATCAATTTAGGTAGGATTGACATCTTAACTATATTTAGTCTTCCAATCCATGAACACGGTATGCCCTTCCATCTATTTAGGTCTTCTGTGATTTCTTTTAACAGTTTTTTGTAGTTTTCTTTATATAGGTTTTTTGTCTCTTTAGTTAAATTTATTCCTAGGTATTTTATTCTTTTAGTTGCGATTGTAAATGGGATTCGTTTCTTGATTTCCCCCTCTGCTTGTTCATTGCTAGTGTATAGAAATGCTACAGATTTTTGAATGTTGATCTTGTAACCTGCTACTTTGCTGTACTCATTTATTAGCTCTAGTAGTTTTGCTGTGGATTTTTCCGGGTTTTTGACGTATAGTATCACATCATCTGCAAACAGTGATAGTTTTACTTCTTCCTTTCCAATTTTGATGCCTTGTATTTCTTTTTCTTGTCTAATTGCTCTGGCTAGAACCTCCAACATGATGTTGAATAACAGTGGTGATAGTGGACATCCTTGTCTTGTTCCTGATCTTAGGGGGAAAGTTTTCAATTTTTCCCCATTGAGGATGATATTAGCTGTGGGTTTTTCATATACTCCCTCTATCATTTTAAGGAAGTTCCCTTGTATTCCTATCCTTTGAAGTGTTTTCAACAGGAAAGGATGTTGAATCTTGTCCAATGCCTTCTCTGCATCAATTGAGATGATCATGTGATTTTTCTGCTTTGATTTGTTGATATGGTGTATTACATTAATTGATTTTCTTATGTTGAACCATCCTTGCATACCTGGGATGAATCCTACTTGGTCATGATGTATAATTCTTTTAATGTGTTGTTGGATATGATTTGTTAGAATTTTATTGAGGATTTTTGCATCTATATTCATTAGAGAGATTGGTCTGTAGTTTTCTTTTTTTGTAATATCTTTGCCTGGTTTTGGTATGAGGGTGATGTTGGCTTCATAGAATGAATTAGGTAGCTTTCTCTCCACTTCGATTTTTTTGAAGAGTTTGAGGAGAGTTGGTACTAATTCTTTCTGGAATGTTTGATGGAATTCACATGTGAAGCCGTCTGGTCCTGGACTTTTCTTTTTAGGAAGCTTTTGAATGACTAATTCAATTTCTTTACTTGTGATTGGTTTGTTGAGGTCATCTATCTCTTCTTGAGTCAAAGTTGGTTGTTCATGTCTTTCCAGGAACCCGTCCATTTCCTCTAAATTGTTGTATTTATTAGCATAAAGTTGTTCATAGTATCCTGTTATTACCTCCTTTATTTCTGTGAGGTCAGTAGTTATGTCTCCTCTTCCATTTCTGATCTTATTTATTTGCATCCTCTCTCTTCTTCTTTTTGTCAATCTTGCTAAGGGCCCATCAATCTTATTGATTTTCTCATAGAACCAACTTCTGGTCTTACTGATTTTCTCTATTGTTTTCATGTTCTCAATTTCATTTATTTCTGCTCTAATCTTTGTTATTTCTCTCCTTTTGCTCGCTTTGGGGTTAGTTTGCTGTTCTTTCTCCAGTTCTTCCAAGTGGACAGTTAATTCCTGCATTTTTGCCTTTTCTTCTTTTCTGATATAGGCATTTAGGGCAATAAATTTCCCTCTTAGCACTGCCTTTGCTGCGTCCCATAAGTTTTGATATGTTGTGTTTTCATTTTCATTCGCCTTGAGGTATTTACTAATTTCTCTTGCAATTTCTTCTTAGACCCACTTGTTGTTTAAGAGTGTGTTGTTGAGCCTCCACATATTTGTGAATTTTCTGGCACTCCGCCTATTATTGATTTCCAACTTCATTCCTTTATGATCCGAGAAAGTGTTGTGTATGATTTCAATCTTTTTAAATTTGTTAAGACTTGCTTTGTGACCCAGCATATGGTCTATCTTTGAGAATGATCCATGAGCACTTGAGAAAAAGGTGTATCCTGCTGTTGTGGGATGTAATGTCCTATAAATGTCTGTTAAGTCTAGCTCTTTAAAGTAATATTCAGATTCTCTATTTCTTTATTGATCATCTGTCTAGATATTCTGTCCATTGATGAGAGTGGTGAATTGAAGTCTCCAACTATTATGGTATATGAGTCTATTTCCCTTTTCAGTGTTTGCAGTATATTCCTCACGTATTTTGGGGCATTCTGGTTCGGTGATTAAATATTTATGATTGTTATGTCTTCTTGCTTAATTGTTCCTTTTATTAGTATATAGTGTCCTTCTTTGTCTCTTTTAACTGTTTCACATTTGAAGTCTAATTTGTTGGATATTAGTATAGCCACTCCTGCTCTTTTCTGGTTGTTATTTGCATGAAATATCTTTTCCCAACCTTTCACTTTCAACCTATGTTTATCTTTGGGTCTAAGATGTGTTTCTTGTAGACAGCATATAGAAGGATCCTGTTTTTTAATCCATTCTGCCAGTCTATGTCTTTTGATTGGGGAATTCAGTCCATTAACATTTAGTGTTATTACTGTTTGGATAATATTTTCCTCTACCATTTTGCCTTTTGTATTATATATATCATATCTGATTTTCCTCCTTTCTACACTCTTCTCTATACTTCTCTCTTCTGTCTTTTCGTATCTGAGTCTAGTGCTCCCTTTAGTATTTCATGCAGAGCTGGTTTCTTGGTCACAAATTCTCTCAGTGACTTTTTGTCTGAGAATGTTTTAATTTCTCCCTCATTTTTGAAGGACAATTTTGCTGGATATAGGAGTCTTGGTTGGCAGTTTTTCTCTTTTAGTAATTTAAATATATCATCCCACTGTCTTCTAGCTTCCATGGTTTCTGCTGAGAAATCTACACATAGTCTTATTGGGTTTCCCTTGTATGTGATGGATTGTTTTTCTCTTGCTGCTTTCAAGATCCTCTCTTTCTCTTTCACCTCTGACATTCTAACTAGTAAGTGTCTTGGAGAATGCCTGTTTGGGTCTAATCTCTTTGGGGTGCACTGCACTTCTTGGATCTGTCATTTTAGGTCTTTCATAAGAGTTGGTAAATTTTCAGTGATAATTTCTTCCATTAGTTTTTCTCCTCCTTTTCCCTTCTCTTCTCCTTCTGGGACACCCACAACATGTATATTTGTGCGGTTCATATTGTCCTTGAGTTCCTTGATATCCTGTTCAAATTTTTCCATTCTTTTCCTGATAGTTTCTGTTTCTTTTGGAATTCAGATGTTCCATCCTCCAAATCACTAATTCTATCTTCTGTCTCTTTAAATCTATCATTTTAGGTATCCATTGTTTTTTCCATCTTTTCTACTTTATCCTTCACTTCCATAAGTTCTGTGATTTGTTTTTTCAGTTTTTCTATTTCTTCTTTTTGTTCAGCCCATGTCTTCTTCATGTCCTCCCTCAATTTATCGATTTGGTTTTTGAAGAGGTTTTCCATTTCTGTTCGTATATTCAGCATTAGTTGTCTCAGCTCCTGTATCTCATTTGAACTATTGGTTTGTTCCTTTGACTGGGCCATATTTTCAATTTTCTGAGCGTGATCTGTTATCTTCTGCTGGCGTCTGGGCATTTAGTTAGATTTCCCTGGGTGTTGGACCCAACAGGTTGAAAGATTTTTCTGTGAAATCTCTGGGTTCTGTTTTTCTTATCCTGCCCAGTAGGTGGCGCTCGTGGCACACGTTTGTCTGCGGGTCCCACCAGTAAAAGGTGCTGTGGGTCCTTTAACTTTGGAAAACTCTCGCCGTAGGGGAGGTTCGCCATCCGAAGCGGCTTGGAAGAGTGCCAGCCTGCCTGGGGATCCGAACGCGGGGAGGGTCGCCGGCCGCCGCAGCCTGGGAGAGCGCCCGTCCGAATTTCCTAGTCGGCCCGGGGCGCCAAGAGTGGCGGGAGGGCGCCAGCCACCGCGGCCCGGGAGAGTGCACCGTTTCCAGCCAGACTGGGGCGCCACGTGTTTGGAAGGGCCCCCCCGGTCACCGTTCTCCATGGCCTGGGGATTTCTGATCCAATTCTCTCAGTTGGTCCGGGGTGCCACGCATGGTGGGGGCGCCAGCCACCGCGGCTTGAGGGGACCGCCTGCCCAATTCTGCCAGCTGGCCCGGGAAGGAGGAGGGGAGGGACTCCGGCCGCTTGCCACCCCGCCCAGGGAAGGCCGCGCCCCTCAGTGATCTCACCGGAGCGGGTTCTCCCAGACAGTCAGCTGTTCCAGGATGGGGTACGCTGTCTTTTTGATCTCTGTCGTGGCTCCGGGAGCTGTTCTGTATCATTTCTACTCCCCTAGTAGTTGTTCTGGAGGAGGAAAGGTGAGGATGGCAAGGCTGTCGAGGACAGTGGTGGAGGAGCTGGTGAAGGCGGAAGAGGGCACGGTGGTGGTTGGAGAGCCGCCAGAGCAGGAGGAGAAAGGGAAGGATAAGATGGTGGATGGAGCACCGCCGGAGCAGAAGGGGAAAGAGAAGGGCAAGATGGCGGCGGGAGCGCCGGCAGAGAAAGAGGAAGAGGAGGGCTAGATGGCGGCGGGAAGGCAATATATTTTTTTTGCCAAAAATAAAAAAATATTTTTTTATTTGCCAATAAAAGAGCATTGGCAAAGTCTCTTGAGATATGGGAGAAAGAATATAGAACTATTAAACCTTACCATCGGGGAATCCCCTGATACTGTGTCAAACTTTGGGGCCACCCAAATTAATAGGCCGTGCCCTTGATCTTGAGACTTACTTGTGTGAAGCTTATGTCGTTAGCAGAGAAGCTTGGACTACCTATACGCATGCCTAAGGGTTACTTCCGGAGGACCTCTTTTCTTGTCAGATGTGGTCTCACTCTCTTTAAGCCCAACTCTAAAAGTGAAATCATTGCCCTCCCCTCTACGTGGGACATGACATCCAGGGGTGAAAGTCTCCCTGGTGATGTGGGAGAGGATTCCTAGGATGAATCCAGGCCTGGCACCATGGGATCAACAATTCCATGCTGACCAAAAGGAGGAAAAGAAGTGTAATTAATAAAGTATCAGTGGCAGAGAGAGTTCAAATAGAGTCGAGAGGCTACTCTGGAGGTTGCTCTTATGCAAGCTTCAGGTAGACCTTGCTACCTATCATAACCTGCCAACCCCAACCTGGACCATTCCAGCCAATCCTAAAGAACACTAGGGCAATATATAAGATTCCACAAGGGTTCCATGCACTAGAGTAACTTTCCAGAAACCTACAACCTTCAGATGGGTCCCTGGTCCAGATAAGTCTTGAAACCTAGAGGGCCCAGCCTCTCCAGAGCATCAGATATTTCCATCTCCCTACCCCATATTACTGACAGACCCTTCCAATATGGAAAATTTAGAATGACCATAGCCCAAATACCCTTAAAGAGAGGTATGAAAAGATCAAAAGTGATGGTGGAGTTATACAGGGAAGATAGGATTTAACAAATGAATAAGAATGCTGAATCATTAAAATATCTCTTTTAGTTTTCAGTATCTTAGAGCAGCTAGAAGTAAAAACCTAAAATTATGGAAATGTAACCCATGTCAAACTCTCAGATATGTTCTACCACTAATTGTGGTGCTGTGCTTTGAAATTTATAACTTTTTTGTATATATGTTATTTTTCACAAAAAAGAAGGAACAAAAAGTCGATTGTGTTGATAAAAAAATATTTAAGCCCTCTAGCCTCCTACATTCTGGAGCAGCTAGAAGGAAAAATCTGAGAGGAGCGTATGGTAGCCCATGACAAACTCTGGAATGTGTCCTGTAACTACTTGTTGAAGAATGCTTTGAAAACTATTGCTTTTTTATTTCTTTGCTTTGTATATATGTTACACTATACAATAAAAAAGTTTGGAAAAAGAAAAAAGAGTATCCAGAATATCCCAACCCTCCTTTTAGAAAAATAATTATTGGCTCTTTGTAAAGCTATCTCTGGACTTGGCGCCGTCCAGTAGAAAGATGCACATGGAATTGTCCTATCATTGGTGTTGCCCAATATGGCGCCCAAATGTGGCTCTTGAGCACTTGAAGGGTCTTAATTTTATTTAATTTTAGCTAACACATATTTAAACAGCCACCTGCAGCCCATGGCTACACTACAGGACAGCACGGCTCTGAATGGACAGTCTGAGTGTTGGAGAGACTGAGCCACTGTCCTCTCATAATTGGGATTGGTGAGTAAAAATGGATCCCAATATGGGGTCTAAGCATTGACATAGTTTTCCTATGAAATGCAGGACAGTAGTTAGGGGACTAGTCTATGCTTTTCATTATCAGCATGGGCATGGACTGGTCATTTCATTTCTCTGAGCCTCAGTTTCCCAATCTGTAAAATTAGGAACAACAATATGCCTCTGCAGGGTGTTATGAGGCCAGGAAAAAATTCTAAGCCTTCTCTACCTTTTCCTAGCTGGACGGCCTTAGACAAGTCACTTAACCCCTCCATGCCTCAATTTCCTCAAGTTGGAGATGGGTATAAAAGATGAATCGTCTCATGAGATTTTTGTGAGGATTAAGCAGGATCTGCAAAATACTTAGAACAGTGCCGGGGCATGATACAGCCTATATATTTGTTTGTTCTTATTATTATAATAGAATTTAGTAAGTCCCACCAGTGGTTTGTTTTTTTTAACTTTTTTTTGTGTGTGTGACATAAAACACATGTGCAAAAAGGCAGTAAATTTCCAAGTACATCTTAACAAGTAGTTACAGAACAGATACCACCAGGGTTTTAATGGATTTTTTTCTTTACTGTTTCTCTTGGGATCAATTTTCTTGTGAAAATTTAAAGACTGATATATCCAGTGCTCAGGGGTGTGTGGGCAAATTGTACTTTCATTCTCTGTGGGCAGCAGTGTAAATCGGTACAACCTTTTTAGAAATTTGGCAGTGCGTGCTAACATTTAAAATCTGCATACTCTCTATACTAGCCATCCTGGTGCTAGAAATTAATCCTATAGAAAATATCAGTTTTACTGATCCTTACTTGTTCATAATAGCATGAAAATATCATTTACGGATTGATAGAGATAGAGCTATAGATATAAAGGTTTGTTACAACATTAAAAAATATTTTTTTATTGGTAAACAACATACAACACAAACACATTCTTAACATACAAACATTCCATCCATGGTGTACAATGAATTGCTCACAATATCATCACATAGTTGTCTGTTCATCACCATCATCATTTCTTAGAGCATTTGCATCACTCCAGAAAAGGAAATAAAAAGAAAAAAGAAAAACTCATACATACCATACCCCTTACCCCTCCCTCTCATTGACCACTAGTATTTCCATCTCCCCAATGTACTTTAACCTTGGTTCCCCCTATTTTTTCTATATTACCCTTACCGCTCCCTTTCATTGATCACTAGCATCTCAATCTACTTGATTTGTTTTAGCATTTGTTCCCCCTATTATTTATTTATTTTTAATCTGAGTCTCTGCCTCAGTTCCCCTCCCTTTAAATGGGAACCACATGAATTACAAAGGCACTGCTCTAAAACAGTACATACAACACCGTCAAGGGTATTACAGGGATTTGTTCCCCCAAGTCTCTCACAGGACCGGCCTGGGACAGTGGGCATCTGAGCAGTCAGCTCCTCCTCCCCAGCCCCGGCTGCTGGGTGAGGACCTGCCGAGCCCACCGCCCGGCCCAGACACGGCAACTCCAGCAGATCATGGTCTTAAGAGAGGACCAGTGGCTGAAGGGTTCAGGATTGAATCTTCAAGGTTTGGTGTCCCACCCCTCCCGGGTCCCTCAGGCCGCTATGGCTGGACCAGTAGGCGCGCACCCAATCGGCGTGCCGACCTGTTCGTGTCTGTGCCCAAGTGCATCTTCAGAATGGCCCTTCCTTAACCTCCGCCCCAGTTCCTGGGCACCTGGTGAGGTGTGAGGTGTCTCAGGACCAACTTGGAGATTCAAAGCAGGATTCCCCGGAGAGGTTAGCTCAGCAAATGCTGTGTTCTTCTGCCCTCTTGTGGTCAATCCTAAGATAGCAAGTGCCAGTGTCTTGACTTTCCGGTTGTTACACTGGGACTGGCCACCAGCGGGCAGAATTCTCAACACTCTCCCACCCAATGTGTTATCCCACTTGCCCTGCTTTTTATTTTAGTAGATCATTTTATTTCTTTATTTAATCTTTAGGGTAGATTATTTCATCCTTTTTGTTAGAGAAGTTGTAGGTTTAGAATAGATTATTTTTAAATGGCTTTATTGTGATATGATTCATATAACATACACTTCGCCCGTTTATAATATGCCATTCGTTGGGTTTTTAGTATATACTCACAGAGTCGTACAATCATCACCCCATTGTGATTTGAAAGCACTTTCGTCACCCCAAAAAGCACATTCTATCCATTAGCAGTCATCTTCTCATTCTTGTTCCCCAACCCAGCTCTCGGGAAGCACTAATGTATTTTCTGTTCCTATACGTTTTTCTATATTAGACAGTTCATGAAACTGGAATCATAGGCTATGTGACCTTTTGTGATTGGCTTCTTTCAGTTAACAGAATGTTTTCAAGGTTCACCAGTGTTTTAGAATGTTTCAGTACTTTGTTCTTTTTATTGCTAAATCATATTCCATTATATGGATACATCGCATTTTATTTATTACCCATTTGTCAGTTTATGGACATTTGGATCACTTCTACTTTTCTCTATTTCTAATAAAGCTGCTATGAACATTCATGTACAAGCCTTTGTGTGGATGCATGTTTTCCTTTATCTCGGGTATATAGATAACTAGGAATGGAATTCCTGGGTCATATGGTACCCTATGTTTAATACTTTGAGGAACTGCCATCCTGTTTCCCAAAAGGGCTGTGCCTCTAGATTGTAAGTTCTTATAGCAGTCACATTTAGTCCAGAGCTGTAATTGTTATATCTGGACTTTGAGATGCTGTGCTATATATGTTGATATAATATCAATATATATTGATATTTCCCTGGAACTTTGGGTTTCCTGTGTGACATCTAAGACTCAGAGTTAGAATTCAGCAGTTCTGCACGTCAGCATAGCCACATGCAACAACTGTTAAAGAAACTGACAAAAGAGGTCAGGCTTCAAAATTAAGAGATAAGGACAAAGCTGATCAAGTTGGGACTAAGGTAAATCAGAATACAGGGGTAAGGAGGACATTGTCTGTATTTTAGAACTTCACTTACTGTATGAGACCAAAGAAAGAGGGTTATTTTGTCCAAAGCCTAACTTTCTGTAGCACATAATCTAAATCAATCTGTCTGGATAGACCATTTAAACAATCCAAACACATGGAGCCCAGAATGGGGATGAAGGCTTGTAATTCTGTATAGCTCAGAGTAATACCCAGATACATCCCAGAATATGTTGAGCAAATAAAAACAAGTATTGGCAAATCCCTTGAGGAATAGGAGAAAAAATATGGAACTATTAAAATTTACTACCAGGGAAACCCCTGATACTGTCTCAAACATTAGGAGCTCCCAAGGCCTTGATCTTGAGGTTTGCTCCTGTGAAGCTTATTTATGTAGCAGAGAAGCTTAGCCTACCTATAGGCATGCCTGAGAGTGACATCCAGAGGACCCCTTTTCTTACTCAGATGTGGCCTCACTCTTTTTAGGCCCAACTCTGTAAGTGAAATAATTATCCTCCCTGCTACATGGGACATCACATCAGGGGTAAAACTCTCCCTGGCAAGGTGAGACATATCTCCTGTCTGGCCCTGGCCCTGTGGGATCAACAATGCCTGGCCCTGGCACTGTGGGATCAACAATGCCATCCTGACCAAAAGGGGGAAAATTTGTAATAAATAAGGATCAGTGGCTGAGAAAGTCCAAATAGAGTCAAGAGGCTATCTTACACAGCTTCAGCTAGATATTTATCATGGTTTGCCAAATCCCAACCAAAACCATTCCTGCTAACCCTAAAGAACACCTAGGGCTCTATCTGAGATTCTACAAATGTTCCATGCACTATGATTACTTTCTAGTAACCTACAACCTCCAGATAAGTCCTGAAACCCAGAGGGACCAACCTTTCCAGAACATCAACTAGTTCCATCCCCTTATCCCATATTACTGACAACCCTTTCCAACATGAAAAATTAGTTACAATGGGCATAGCCCAAATAACCCTAAAGATTAGGAGAAAGGTCAAAGGAAAAGGTGGACTTATGAGAGAAGATAGGATTTAACAAATGAATATGACTGCTGAGTCACTATATTGAAATTTCTTTTAGTCTCCAGTGTCTTGGAGCATTTGGAAGGAAAACCTAAAATAGAAATCTGTTCTTTATCTAATTGCTGGGGTGTGCTTTGAAATGTATCGCATTTTTGTATGTTATTTTTCACAATTAAAAAAAAAAAGGGCGGGCAGTGGTGGCTCAGTGGCAGAGTTCTCGCCTGCCATGCCGTAGACCTGGGTTCGATTCCCAGTGCCTGCCTGTGCTAAAAAAATAAAAAAAGAGGCCGCATCATTCTGTAGTCCCACCAGCAATGTATGAGGGTTCTAACATGTCTCCACATCCTCACCAATACTTGCTATTGTCTGTCTTTTTTAAATTATGGTCATCCAAGTCTTTGTGAAGTAGTATCACAAAGCATAGTTTTTCAAAAGAAGTATTTCCAGATGCTCTCTTACCATCTTGAAATTGGATGCATAGATTGGCTGTTCTTAAATTTTTGTTCTCAGGGCACCTTTACAATCTTAAACATATTGAGAAGCCAGTTACATATTTTTAAATGTTTTTATTGATTAATCTTCACACACATTTCATACATGGTGTACAATCAATGGCTCACAATATCACCACATAGTTGTGTATTCATCACCATGATCATTTTTAGAATATTTGCATAACTCCAGAAAAAGAAAGAAAAAAGAAAAAAGAAAAAACTCATACATACCACACCCCCTGTCATGGTCAGGTTCATGTGTCAACTTGGCCAAGTGGTGGTACCTGTTTGGCTGGGCAAGTGCTGGCCTGTCTGTTGCAATGAGGACATTTCATAAAATTAAATCATGATCACATCAGCTGCATCCACAGCTGATTCCATTTGTAATCAGCCAAGGGGTGTGTCTTCTGCAATGACTGATGCTTATTCTAATAACTGGAAGCCTTTTAAGGAGGATTCAGAAGAGACAGGCTCTCTTCCTGCTTCGGCTGGCGAGCCTCTCCTGTGGAGTTCGTCCAGACCTTCCATCAGAATCATCGGCTTCGCAGCCTGCCCTGCGGATTTTGGATTCTACATTCCCACGGTTATATGAGACACTTTTATAAATTTTATATTTGCGAGTGTTTCCTGTTGATTCTGTTTCTCTAGAGAACCCTGACTAATATAATTTGGTACTGGAGAGTGAGGTACTGCTACAGTTTGCAAATACCAGATATGTTGGAACGTTTTTTTGGATGGATAAGGGGAAGATTTTGGAGGAACTGTGAAGAGAATGATGAAGTCCTGGAGTGCTTGAAGAGACTGTTGGTGTAAATGAAACCACTGCCAATCTGGACAAAGAGGGACACAAAAGGGACAAAGTGGAGTTTGCAGAGTGAGAATGATGGAAGCTCGGGTCTGAAGCCAAGAAACCTCGGCCAGTAGAGTGGACCCACCCATATACATGGAGATAGAGTTTGCCCTGAGGGCAGAGGATGAGTCGCTCATCTCCAGCAGTGGAAGAGTCCTGCAGCCTCAGGCCTTTGCGAAGTACAGCACACTCCATGAGAACTGGGGAGAGCCTGGCTGCCACACATGGAGGGGTTGAGCCCCAGAAATGGCAGAGAGCCCAGGTGTGGCCCTGATGCTTGGAGAGACTGGAGCCGAGTAAAAGGTGGTCTCCCCAATGTCCTCTGAGGTTGATTTGGAAAGAGACGGGCCACTGCGGAGGCCCTTGGAAAGGGTGGGACTGCCACTTTCCAAAGATGAAGGATAAATGACTTTCAGACTTTGAAATCAAATGGAGGTTGCCCTGCAGGTTTTCAGGACTGTTGGGTCTTGTGACTCTTGTGTTCCTTCCAATTTCTCCCTATGGAAATGAAAAGCTGTATCTGTGAGTGTCCTCCTTTGTATACTGGCACCAGATAACTTGTTTTGAGATTTATAGGTCCGCAGCTAGAAGAGAATTGTTTGCATGTGGTAGTTAGATTTAGTTGTCAACTTGGTCAGGTGAAGGTGCCTAGATTTATTGCTGTGGACATGAGCCAAAGGTGTGTGAAGCTCATCTGTTGCTGATTACATCTGCAGTCGGCTAGAAGGCGTGCCTGCTGTGATGACTGATGTTTGATTTCATTGGCTGGTGCTTAAATGAGAGAGCTCAACATAGCCCAGCCTAAGCAGTTCAACATACCTCATCTCAGCACTCGCAGCTCAGCCCAGGCCTTTGGAGATACAGAAAGAAATCACCCCAGTGAAAGTTGTTGGAACTCAGGGGCCTGGAGAGAAGGCCAGCAGAGACCACCCTGTGCCTTCCCACGTAAGAAAGAACCTCAGATGAAAGTTAGCTGCCTTTCCTCTGAAGAACTAACAAAATAAATCCCCCTTTATTAAAAGCCAATCTGTCTCTGGTGTGTTGCATTCTGGCAGCTAGCAAACTAGAACATCCCCCACCCCTCCCTCTCACCAACCACCAGTACTTCCATCTACCCAATCTATTCTAGCCCCTGTCCCCCATCCCATTATTTACTTAAAAAGCACTTTTTTGGGGGGTTGGGTTGGGTGGATGGTCCAGGAAGAGGATTCAGATATTTTAATTCATCTAAAAATAACAATAATAAACCCATCAGATGTAAACAAAAACAACATATTCCCAAAAGAAAAAAAAAAAGTTTAGCAAGAAGAGTAGCATTGTTTTACACTTTTGCAAATCCTCTTTAATGAAGACTGTTGGAGGCACACACCTGCTTCTGCATTCAGTCTGTTGGAATATGTCGTTTTGACTGAAGTCTATGAAGAAAGTCCAACTTCATCCGGACATACTGGAAAAGAGAGAAGTATTCAAGAAGCCTTTTCATATAATTGTATTTTTCTTCTTTGATACCACATCAAAACTCAACTAGTGGTACTTCTTCTTGCATGCTATATATTTTTCTGTCCTTTCACTTAAATTGTTACATCTTCTTGTTAAATCAAGCCTTTTATCAGTATATAATGACCTTCTTTGACCCTCGTTAATAATTTTGACTTAAAGTTTATTTTATCTGATATTAGTATAGCTATCTAATTCTCTTTCGGCTATCACTTGCATTAGTTCCTTAATTGTTGATTGCTGTGTGGAATCTGAAACCCTATCAATGAATTTATCACTGTGTTACATTAAAATGCGTTGGTCTATTTTGCAAGTTGAATGGATCTTTTACCCACATATGATTTTGTAATATCATGCATTGGTCATCCAAAAAATTTCAGTTTGCTGACTCGTGCAGATCTTCCAAAAACTGACCCATCTCACTAAACAATGCCAAAAGATCATATGCATTCGCATCAGCACCCATCTCATCAGAAAGTCCTTTAAAATCCTGGGAGGCTGTCAAGCTCATGGTGGTGGATGCAAGAAATTTGCCCAAATGCTAATTTCTGCTTGAAAGTTTACATTTTAACATAGGCAAGAAATGCTGTCAGCTTAATTGAACACCATAAGTACATGGAACCTTGGCTAGGGCATGAGATTTTGTAGGTTTGTCCAGTGTGGTGGCCCGGTAAATCCCAGAGTGATTTAAACAGTGAATAAAAAAGTATTTGCAAAGTCCTATGGAGGAATGGTGAGAAAGGGGGAAAATTCAACTTCCCCAAGTGGGGAATTCTTGATATTCTCACAAGCAGTGTGGACAACCAAAGCAATAAGCTGAGCCCCCAATCTTGGGGTTTGTTCTTATGAAACTTAACCCTCCAAAGAATAGGTTAAGCCTATTTAAAATTAGCCCCAAGAATCACCCCCAAGATAACTTCTTTTGTTGCTCAGATGTGGCCTCTCTCTCTCAGCCAACATGACAAGCAAACTCACTGCCCTCCTCCTCTCTATGTGGGACATGACTCCCAGGGGGATGGACTTTCCTGGCAACGTGGGACAGAAGTCCTAGAATGAGCTGGGACTTAGCCTCAAGAGATTGAGAAAACCTTCTTGACTGAAAGGGGGAAGAGAGAAGTGAGACAAAATAAAGTGTCAATGGCTGAGAGATTCCAAACAGAATCGAGAGGTTAGCCTGGAGGTTATTCTTACACATAATATAAATATCACCTTTTTAGTACAGGTATAATGGAGAGGCTGGAGGGAAGTGCTTGAAAATGAAAAGCTGTGTTCCAGTAGTCATGTTTCTTGAAGATGATTGTGTAATGATATAGCTTTTGCAATGTGACCGTGTGCTTGTGAAAACCTTGTGTCAGATAAAAGGAACATCAAACTTTTCGACAGATGAGTAAAACATACAGATTAAAGACAAATAATAGGGGTAACAAATGTTAAAATAAATTTAACCAATTGAAATGCTAGTGATTAATGAAAGGGTGGGGTAATGGAATGTATGATTTTTTTTTCTTTTTTCTTTTTCTGAATTGATACAAATGTTCTAAGAAATGATCATGATGATGAATATACAACTATGTGATGATATTGTGAGTTACTGGTTCTGTATGTAGAATGGAATGATCATATGGTAAGAATGTGTTTGTTGCTATGTTTAAAAAAATTTTTAAGTTAATTAAAAGAAAGAAAAAAGTTTCACATATAAAAAAAGAAATGCTGTCAGTTATACTTGAAGCGATGGCGCATTTCACTCATTTTTTAAAAATTCTCTGCCAAGTCTGAATAATCATAGTTGTTTAAAAAATATAGTTGTGCTAAAAACCTGTAAGTCGTTTCTCCCTCATCTTCATTCCACATGCTTCCTCCATTTAAATCCTCATGAAGGGCTATCGATTGTGTTTTGTCAGTGGTGCTCGCATCTCCGCTGAGTGTGTCCTCAGTGGGCGAGCGCGATGCACACAGCAGGACTCCAACCAGTCGCGCGCGCGGCCAGCGCCGGGCCTGCAGGCTGTCCCGGATTTATTTTCGTCCCAAACCCCGCGTCTCCCAGGTTACCAGCAGCCCGGGGTGAAACCGTGCCTTCAGTTATATTCCCAGAAACCCAGTGTATGTAACCCGGACAAGCACGTGACTAAAGAAGATACTGGAGATCTACAGGAACAGAGCAAAGAGTTCCCGAGGCATGAAGAAGTACATAAATGGAGACCCAGAAGTTTCTTAGAGAAGCTGCGCTGGGCAACCCTGGGCTACTTTTGTAACAGGGACAGAAAGAAATACTCAGCAGAGCATTCCCCACCTTTCCCTTCTGACCTGGCTTTCTCGGAGCACGTGGCCGCGGCCTATGGACTTCAGGGCTTTCAAGCCGAGGCAGGTAACCTGAACTGCCATCTCTTAGTCTCCACACTGGGAATCCCGGTAGGCAAATCTGCACTAGGTCATTCCAAACCTCTCCTGCCGTTCAGCTTTGGACAGGCCGCCACCTTTCTCCCGGGTGGCCGCCAAAGCAATGAGGCACCCACAGCCATGTGTATGCACGGTGGTGACAGGATGGCCACGCCAGGTTTCAGTCGCCTGTTGAACCGTGAGTCCCTCGAGTCCTTCCACGTCCTGAGTGGGAAGCCCGGCCTCGCTGCCTGGAGACGTCTCTCCCGGCCATCCTTCCTACGGAGTTTGTGGGGGGGGCCCTGTGCTGCGGCAGGTTGTCCCAGCCACCTGAGGACTGCGCGGGGTAGCATGACTGCCCGACAGGCACTGGCCGCAGACCAGGATGTCCCTTTGGAACCCACGGAGGAGAAAATAAGGCACATCACCACGAGTTACTGTCATCTGGAAGCAGAAAATAGCCAAGGAAAATGGGCCAGATTAAACCCTGACAGCTGAGGGTCGGGGATCCCGTTCTTTTACTCAGGCAGGTCTTACAACCACGCCGTGGACCTCAGCGCCAGGACAAGCCACAAAAACAGGGGAAACCTCATTCACGCAGCACGCTGTTGCCCTGAAACTTACCTCGAGGAGTAAATTGATTAACCACTGTGCCCTGCATATTTGATGCAGTCCAGTCCTAGATAAGTACTGATACTTAAGTATATTGAGAATTCCAAGGAAATCTGACCTTCACAAAGCCTTCTCAGCATCTTCCATTACCTCTGAGAGAGGGAGAAGTGAGTCTCCTTATGTGCGGAGTCTTCAAATACATCAGATTTAGGTGTATATTATAATAGCAGTGTATGTTATAGGGAAACTGAGTGCGCCTCGCCTTACTGTGTCTGCCGACCTGTGGCTCCGTGCACCAGCCATGAGTCTCAGCTCCTCAAAGCATTCTTTGATCTGCTTTTCAATCTCTTCTGGCCCTCAGAGAAGAACACTGTACACGTCAAGATGCTGGAGCCGGAAATCTCATCCCCTAGAAAAGAAATAAAATCACAGCTATGACTTGAGGCTAAAAGGTAAATACATGTCATACAAGCAAAAAAGGAACACGAGTTTCTCCACATCTCTCTGAGGGCTCCATACTCTTCCTGTTGGTGTTAATGCAATTTTAACTGTTGGACTAAAAAACCCAAGGGTGTTCTATCAACTATATTTTCTCCATGAATAAACTTAGTTGAATTTAAATAAAAAAAAATAATAACAAAACACAGTTGTTTCTGTCAGTGTTCATTCAGGTAAAACTGGTGTTCCATGAAAAAAGCAGCTAGTTTGTGTCAAATCAAACAACTGCATGTGCTCTCCCTGCACGCTCCTTTCCCCACACAGGCTGTTAAAAAGACGTGTCCCCAGGGCTGCAACTGAATGAAACGCACCCTTTTCCCACCTGGTCAGAGATGTTCTGAAGGGAACTCGGGGTCCTCCAGCTACAGGTGTGCGGGGAACATGGCACAACCCGCTCCGTTTGGGACCCTGCCCCCCTCGGCGCTGGGGCTCCCCATTCCCACCCCCACCTGAGCCCGGGCCCCTTCCCGCCAGTGTCAACATGACGACAAAGGTGGGGAGCCCATCAGGAGGGGAGCGCTGACCTCGGGGACCCCTGGACGGGCCTCAGGTACGCCAGGGTTCCCTGCACTTCAAATTTACCTACACAAATAACTGCAAAAAAAAATCATGGCCGTGTGATGCCCCCAAAAATCCCAGAGTGATTTGAACAGTGAATAAAGAAGTATTTGCAAAGTCCCCTTGAGGGAATGGTGAGAAAGGCAGAAACTCAACTTCTCCATGTAGAGAATTCCTGATATTCTTGCAAGCAGTGGGGACAACCAAAGCAATAGGCTGAGCCCCCCAATCTCGGGGTTTGTTCTTATGAAACTTAACCCTCCAAAGGATAGGCTAAGCCTACTTAAAATTAGCCCCAAGAATCACCCCCAAGAGAACTTCTTTTGTTGCTCAGATGTGGCCTCTCTCTCTCAGCCAACATGACAAGCAAACTCACTGCCCTCCTCCTCTCTACGTGGGACATGACTCCCGGGGGTGTGGACCTTCCTGGCAATGTGGGACAGAAATCCTAGAATGAGCTGGGACTCAGCATCAAGAGATTGAGAAAACCTTCTCGACTGAAGGAAGAGAGAAATGAGACAAAATTAAGTGTCAGTGGCTGAGAGATTTCAAACAGAGCTGAGAGGTTACCCTGGAGGTTATTCTTACACATTATATAGATATCCCCTTTTTAGTTTATGGTGTATTAGAGTGGCTGGAGGGAAGTGCCTGAAACTGTAGAGCTGTGTTCCAGTAGCCATGTTTCTTGAAGATGATTGTATAATGATATAGCTTTTGCAATGTGACTGTGATTGTGAAAAGCTTGTGTCTGATGTTTCTTTTATCTATGGTTTGGACAGATGAGTAAAACATATGGATTAAAAATAAATAAATAATAGGAGAAACAAATGTTAAAATAAATTTAATAGATTGAAATGCTAGTGACCAATGAAAGGGAGTGGTAAGGGGTATAGAAAAAATAGGGGAAACAAAGGCTAAAATATATTGGGTAGATGGAAATACTAGCAGTCACTGAGAGGGTGGGGTAAGGGTTATGGTATGTATGAATTTTCTTCCTTTTTTCTTTTTATTTCTTTTTCTGAATTGATGCAAATGTTCTAAGAAATGATCACGGTGATGAATATACAACCATGTGATGATATTGTGAGTCATTGATTACATACCACGAATGGAATGTTCATATGTTAACAATGTTTGTGTTTATATGTTATGTTTTGTGAGTAAAAATACTTTAAAAAAATCATGTCCCAATTAATATATAAGCAAATAAAAATAAAGGAATGAATAATTTACAATAAAAATACATGCCTCTAAGTACATAAATGCACAGCCACGATCTCGCCAGCAGACATGAGGTGCTGAGACAATCACGCCACACAGAAAAGCGTCACAAACGCCCCAGTGACAGACACAGAGGGTTTAAGGAGATTGTTTTAGGTCTTTGAGTCCCAGGAGAGAGGCTGCCCTCAGTGCTGTGATTTTCTGACATGTTCAAAGCTCTTGATGAAATTCCCTATAAAACAAAGCACAGTCTTTCATTAATTCACATTTCTGGAAAAGTCAGGGCATCTTTCAAATTATGCAAAAATACCTCGTTTTAGGCGCGCAATAGAGCTTGGTTTTTCACTGAAATATCTGAAGGGATGTTTGAAAATCTGGAGAGGACATTTGGGACAATTTTTTTCTGTCCTGAGAGGCAGCACCATGTGTTTCCGGATGCCCAGCCTCCCCAGCCTCAAATCCAAATGCAGGTGGTGCCCTGTCCTCCACCCCCATCCCACATCCTTGCAACAGTCAAAATTGCCCCTACCTGGCTGAGTGAATTCAGAGTCTAGAGTTTATCCTGGAGGTTATTTTTCTGCATTTTATAGATATCCCTTTTTAGTTTATGGTGTATTGAAGTGGCTGGAGGGTAGTACCTGAAACTGCAGAGCTGGGTTCCAGTAACCTTGATTCGTGAAAATGATCATATAACGATACAGCTTTTATAATGTGACCATGTGACTGTGAAAACCTTGTGTCTGATGCTCCTTTTATCCAGGGCATGGACAGATGAATAAAAAAATATGGATTAAAAAAATAAATAATGGGGATAAGGGGTAAAATAAATTGGGCAGATGGAAATACTAGTGGTCAATGAGAGGAAGGGGTAAGGGATATGGTAGTATGCGTTTTTTCTTTTCTCTTTTTATTTCTTTTCCTGAATTGATGCAAATGTTCTAAAAAATGATCTTGGTGATGAATATATAGCTGTGTGATGAAAACAAAACAAAACTGCCCCTATGAGTACCCAAAACATGCACCTGGTGGCACTCCATGGATCTAACCCCTCTTGAGCCCAGCTGCATGCCCCAGGACTGCTTTGTGGGTGTTAGAGGCAGGGCTGGGGCCAGGGGAAGGACCCCTCCCACATCAGGCCCCCTCTAGTGACACCTGCCAGGTACACACCCCAGGGTAGCACGGGGCCAGCAACTGTGATTAACAAAATTTGTGAGCTGGGGGAAGTACGCACATGAGCGGAGTGGGAGAAAGCTAGAGGCTGTGGGCACTCTCCGTGGAACCAGAGGGAGGTTTCTTTGGGGGAGGGGCCCAGGGGGAGATGAGCTGTGAGAAGCGGCTTGGAGAACAAGGCCACGCAGCACCTGTGGCTGTGGGAGGCTCAGGGGTGGGAACCCAGGCTCCTCTCCCAGGGTTCCCACCCCTAGGTCCCCTCCAGTGGGAAGAGGGAGCAGCGGCAGGGAAAGCTCCCCCACGTGGGGGAGGTGCCCCATTTGTGAGTGTCTAAAGGAAGCAGATTGCTGGGGAGAAATGAGGGGGGATATATGCACTCACTGGGGCTGGGGCTGCCAGGGTCACAGGTGGAGGGAAGGGTGGAGGGAGGAAGGGGTTTCAGAGGCAGAGATGGAGGGAGAGATGCAGGTCTCAGAGCAGGGCTGGGCCCCAAGGACTCTAAGACCAAGGGGCCCAGACCACTGACCTGAGCAAGGACAAAGGCAAGACACTGTCACCAATGAAGTTCATAGGCCCGGAAGCATCTAAGATGCTGGCTTCACAGGGACCCTTAAAGACCAACTAAACCTAATCCGATGTACCCATTGTAGAGATGGGGAAACCAAGGCCCAGAGTGCAATGTGACATTTCCTGGGGCAGGGCCATTGTAGAATTTCTTGTCTTGTAGAATTTCAGTGTTCCTGAGGCCAAAATACTTCTCTCATGCTTACCAGTGCGCTAGAGCTGAGCACGGAGAGTCAAACAGTACAGCTGCGTGACTGCAGCCAGCAGGCAAGCGGAAAATCCCATGTATTATCTCTTGATCTCAAATGTTTTTTTTAATTATTTTAATTTGTTAAGGTATTACTTCATTTTTTTTAATTAAAAAAAATTTTAAGCAGTTTTATCTACACACCATACAACCCATCCTAAGTGTACAATCAATGGCTCCTGTTATAATCACATAGTTACGCATTCACCACCACAGTCTGAGGCCAGAGAGCCCCAGGAGTTCTTGGAGAGATTGAGACCTCAACCAAGGGCTGGTGCCCTGAGGGCTCAGAAAACAATCCAAGAACTAGTCTGTGTGTTCAGCCAAAAAGTTTAATGCATAGCGAAGGCGCACGCTCAAAGGCGGGGAGCGCTGGTGTTCTCCAAAGGAGTGAGAAGCCCCCTGAGATAGGGATCCTTGCATCATAAGAGCTTGGAGGGTCGCGTTCCCCTCTGGTGACACTAAGAAGGGACTGATAAGCTGCACTTTTCATTGGTTCTCCAGCAACGACCTGAGCAAAGGCTAGGTCTGCACGCCAAAAGGAACCTCTTGTTGTGGTCTCAGGGTCCCTTCATGCTCCCTCCTTCCCTATCTTACTGCCTCAGATCTATATGGGAACATTCCCAGTTCCCCTTCACACCCCCCCCCCCCAAAAAAAAATCCCACACCTTTCCCTTATATCCCCCTATTCTTGGCATTTAGCTTTGGTATAGTGCCTTCACTACAATTAATGAAAGAATATTACAATGTTACTCTTCATTGTAGACCTTAGTTTACATTCATTGTAAACACACCACATACCACCCCATTATCAACACCTTTTAATAGTGACATACATTTGTTCCAGTTCATGCAAAAACTTTCTTATATTTGTACAGTTAACCGCTGTCATTGTCCACTCTAGATTTTGTTTAACTTATACAGTCTCAGTTTTTATCCTCTAACTTTCTGGTGACGTACACGACTCTACCCTTCCACTTTCAGCCATATTCACACTCCACTTTGTTCATTACGCTTGCCATATTGTGCTATCACACAATATTGTGCTATCCATTTCTGAACTTTTATAATCAACCTTATTGGACATTCTGTACATCAACTGCCCTATCTTCATCCTCTTTTTGTCTTCTGATAACCCATGCTCTTAAATTTAACTCTCAGAATTTGTACATTGTAGGTCAGCATTAAGGAGATGATACAGTATTTGTTCTTTTGTTTCTGGCTTATTTCACTCAACCTAACGGCCTCAAGGTTCATCCATGCAGTTGCACGCAGCGTGTACAGCTGCATAATATCCTATCCTAGGTATATACTTCTGTTTGTCCACTCGTCTACTGATGGACACTTGAGCTGTTTCCATCTGTCGGCAATCGTGAATAATGCCGCTGTGAGCATCAGTGTGCAAATGCCTAGTCCTGTCCCTGCTTTCGGTTCTTCTGGGCAGATACCTGGTAACAGGATTGTGGGATCGTATGAAAATTCCAACCTTAGTTTTCTCAGGAACTGCCAAACTGCCTTTGGCTGCATCATTCAACATCAAATGTTCTTTTTCTCTTTTTTGCATGGGCAGGCACTGGGAATCAAACCCAGGTCTCTGGCATGGCAGGCGAGAACTCTGCCACTAAGCCACCATTGCCCGCCCTAAATGTTCTTATAAACAAACAAATGAAACACGTTCAGGACCGTGGGTCTAACAAATCCCACAGGGGTGGGACTCAGCCTCGGATCTTGGGTCCAGAAGCTCCAGTTTAAGGCCTGACTTCCTCTTTAACTCGGCCCTGCTTCCCTGAGGTTGGTGTTCCAGCCCCATCTACACCGACAGGACTGTCTCTCTAGATGTTTCCCAAGAGGAAGTCTGGGTGGAGTGGGGTGGGGATGCTGGGGCAGGTGGGGGTGCCAGGGAGAGAGGGGAGAGGGGCAGGGGGTCAGAAGGGGTGCCGGTCTTGGAAGCAAAGCTGCTTTCTTCTAGCGCCATCAGTCCACCACAGGCAGGACTTTCTTATTACTTATATCGACAACCGTTATTTCCATAACAACGGTTTAAAACAATTCCTGAGTTTTCCAGCCCCTTCGTTTTAGAGCTGAGGAAACGGAGATCCAAGAAGGGGCTGCCTTGCCCAAACAATCAGCCGGGTGGGGCACCGGCGGGGGTTGGGGGGTGGGGATAGGTATCGAATCTTTTGCTCTTCCTTGTCTTGGGTGGAAGGTGAAGGAGAAGGGACCAGGGTGTTCCCGGCACTCGGTGCGCTGGCCCCATTTCACAGACGAGGCAAAGGCGCCGCGAGAGGGAGGCCCTAGCCCACGGTTTCCCAGGCAGCGAGCACCGGCCTAGGAGACGCCCGCCTGGCACGGGAGGCACCCAGGAGAGAGAATCGTCCCTGAGCTGGGTCGACGGGAGGCTTCCTGGAGGAAGTGGCCCGAAGGATGGACAAGAGTTGTTTGGTTTTTGGTCTTCAAATCGATCAAAACTCTAGAACGGTGTGACGGGAAAAAGAAGTCCTCCAACTGCCCCCCTTTCTAGGTGGACTCCCGTGTCCATCCCGAGGGCCGCACCCTGAGCGGCGGGGCCGACGCGTTTATGCCTCAGTGTGCCTGCGTGGGGCGCTACTGAGCGTTCTGCTCGCCTTACTTGGAGCTGTGCCCGCTCCTGCCTCCTCCACTGCTGCCGAGGCTCCACCAGCCGCTGCAGGCGCGGGCGGGGTCCCTGGGTGGGGCGTGGGCGGCCCTGGGGGCGGGGACGGAGGCCTGGGGTCGGGGAGCCCCGGGGCGAGGGTGGGAGCGCGAGGCTCCGGGAGGGCGCGTGGCCTCCCACGCCCGGGGGTCTCCTCTGGGGTCGGTGCTCCCCCTCTGCGACTCAGCCCGTCGCCCCCATCTCCTTCCAAACGGGCCGAATCCCACACGTGGCTGAAATGACTCAGCGCGCGGTTTCTGATCCTCTTTCACTTCTGTTTCTCAGGAAACCTCAAGTTCCGTGCGTTAGGGTTAGGGTTGCATTTCGAAAGAGGGTGAAGACAGCGAATTCTGCCGCGGGTCCTGGGGTGGGGTGGGGTGGGGTGCGAGGGGTGGGGAGGGTCTTGCCCTAGCCGCGATGGGAAGGGATCTGCGAAGGGAATTGGGCGCGTCTGCCCCAGAGGCTTCCAGCCCTCGGCACCGGAACCCCAGTCCCTGCACCCCAACGCAGACTTGCCCTTAAAAACGCAATCAACATGCGCTATAAAAATCAGGATGGCGGCTAAAGAAATGCAAACCAAAACCCCAATCTGATACTATTTCTCATCCAGTAGAATGGCTACTATTAAATAAGTGTTGGAGAGGATGTGGAAAAATAGGAACACTGATTCATTGTTGGTGGGAATATAAAATGGTGCAGCCGCTATAGAAAACAGTTTGATGGCACCCCAAAATATTCAGTATAGAATTTCCTATGACCTGGCAATCCCACTTCCAGGCATATCCCCAAAAGAATTGAAGGTAGAGACTCAAGCAGATATTTGCATACCAGTATTCATGGCAGCATTATTCACAATTGTCGAAAGATGGAAGCAAACCCATTCGACAAACAAATGGATAAGCAAAATGTGGTATATTGATAGAATAGAGTATTATTTGGCTATAAAAAGTGAATGAGATCCTGATTTATGTGACAACATGGACGAGCCTTGAAAACATTATGCTGAGTAAAATCAGCCAGACACAAAAGGACAAGAACTGCATGATCTTGCTGATATGAACTAAACTAAGTAAATTCACAGAGACAGAAACTAGAATACAGGTTATCAGGGGCTGTGTGGGGTTTGGGAAATGAGGAATGGAGCATTATTGCTTAATTACCGCAGAGTTTTTGTTTCATGTGATAGAAAGCTTTGAGTAATGCATGGTGGTGATAGTATCATAGCATTGTAAATATAATTAACATCCTGAATGATATATTCAGATGTGGTTAGAAGGAGAAATTTTAGGTTCTATAATTGTTACTAGAATAAAATATTTAAAAAAAATTAAGCCAGGGGTGGGCCACGATGACTCAGCAGGCAGAGTTCTTACCTGCCATACCGGAGACCGGTGTTTGACTCCCGGTGCCTGCTGGTGTGGAAAAAAACAAACAAATCAGGATGACAGTTACTTATAGGGGGGTGGGTGGTGATTGAAAGGGCCTTGGAGAGCCCCGTAGGGTAGCAGGCAAACTTCTTTTTTCAGCCTCCGTGGAGTTCCTATTGTAGTACTTAGTTAAGCCATACATTGATTATTGAGTTAAGCTATAAAATATTTTGCAATTCAATCAGTTAGAAGTATAAAAGTGAAATTCCCTCATCCCTAATTTTCTTTCTTCTGTTCTTTCTGTTTCAATACGTTTTTTTTTTTTCCTTTGCTTTTTCTTTTACTTCTTCTCTCACTATTTGCCTTTCTTTCTTTCAACAGGTATTTATTGAGGAACCACCACATGCTTCACTGGTGAAAAAATAGACCTGTGGTCCTTGTTTCCCTGGAACTTATGAGCAGTGAAGGGAGATAAATAAATGGAAGAGCAAATAACTGCAAATTGTGATGAAGATTCTAAACGTTTGGTGTGTCTTATTTTTACATATACATGCACAACATACATAAAATTGTACATATATACCTATGTAGGTTTTTTTTTGCACAAGAATTTTATGCAATACGTATTGTTAAGTAGCTTGCTTTTTCTTGTTTAAAAATGTGTCAAGAGAAATTTTCCCAATCAGCACATGCAGGCTACCTCATTATTTTTGACAGCTGACAGCTGCATAGTATTCCACCAGATGCCTTTTCATCATGTATTAACCAGTTCCTCCTAGAAGCACAGTTATGCTGTTTCTGGTTTTCACACTTGCTATAAAACATCCTTGCAATGCACCACCTTATCCATGCACCCTTGCCCAAGGGTCAAGGCTGTTTCCAGTCCCACAAGCCATGTGTGCAGGCACATGTACGCAGAGGTAATTTTCCATTTCATTTTCCGATAAGTCTAATTCCTTCTTTTTTAATCTTCTGCCAGCAAACAAACTCTGTTACTTCCACTTCTGTTCTTCTCCCTGTGGCTTAGCGGACAGAGCAGGGTATTGTGAGTTCAAATCAAGGCTGGGCCTGTGACTACCTGTGTGACTTTGGGAAAATCCCTTAATCACTCTGTGTCTCCATTCTTCTTCTCTAGCTCCTTCAGTGGCTTGAAAGAGAATGTATTTGAACGTGCTTTCCAGAGGTCAAGCAGTATTGCATATTATTATTCTCTTTCCTCTCCAGGTAATCCCCAAAATGTTTCCTCCAAGAGGCAGGGCTCTGGCTGAAAATGCCCCCTTATTTTCAACTTCCCCAAGTTGAATTCTTGATATTCTCACAAGCAGTGCAGACGATCAAAGCTATAGGCTGAGCCCCCAGTCTTGGGGTTTGTTCATATGAAACTTAACCCCACAAAGGATAGGTGAAGCCTTCTGAAAATTAGGCCTAAGAGTCACCCCCAAGAGAGCCTCTTTTGTTGCTCAGATGTGGCCTCTCTCTCCAGCCAACACAACAAGCAAACTCACCACCCTCCCCCTGTCTACGTGGGACGTGACTTCCTGACTCCCTGGAAGGTGCGGACCTTCCTGGCAACGTGGGACAGAAATCCTGTAATGAGCTGAGACTCGGCATCAAGGGATTGAGAAAAGCCCCAGAATGAGCTGAGACTCAGCATCAGGGGATTGAGAAAACCTTCTCAACCAAAAGGGGGAAGAGTGAAATGAGACGAAATAAAGTGTCAATGGCTGAGAGATTCCAAACAGAGTCCAGAGGTTATCCTGGAGGTTATTCTTACGCATTAAATAGATATCACCGTTACTAACACTACACCTTGTTAGTAAAGATGTAGTGGAGAGGCTGGAGGGAACTGCCTGAAAATGTGGAGCTGTGTTCCAGTAGCCATGTTTCTTAAAGATGATTGTATAATGATATAGCTTTCACAATGTGACAGTGTGATTGTGAAAACCTTGTGTCTGATGCTCCTTTTATCTACCTTATCAACAAATGAGTAAAACATGGAATAAAGATAGGGGGAACAAATGTCAAAATAAATTTAGAGTGAAACGCTGGTGATCGGTGAGGGGGGAGGGGTGGGGGTATGGTATGTATGAATTTTTTTCTGTTTTCCCTTTATTTCTTTTTCTGAATGGATGCAAATGTTCCAAGAAACGATCATGATGAATATGCAACTATGTGATGATATTGTGAATTACTGATTATATATGTAGAACGGAATGATCAAAAGTTACGAATGTTTGCATTTGTTTGGTGTTTCTTTGGTATTTAAAAAATAAAATAAAAAAATTAATTAAAAAAAAAGAAAATGCCCCCTTACTTTGTAAGGAGGAGTCCCGATTTCCTCCCCACACTACAGGAATCGCCTCCTACTGAAAGGAACGTGTCCTGTCTTTCTTTCCTTGGTGCCTCTCCCCAAGGCCATCCTCTCCTGGGAGAAAGGGAGCTGGGGCTGTTAGCTCACAGACAGTCCTGTTTATTCCTTCCTTGGAAATCAATATAGAGATGTTGAAAGTAACCTTCCTACTCCTTGGCCAAAAAAAGATTCTTAGTGAAGACACAGGATATCAGCACAGAACCCCTGGATTCATTCACTCACTCGCTCATTCATTCATTCATCAAATCATTCTTCTAATCACATTTTCAGCTAGGTTTCATGGAGGCCACCTACCGGGTGCCTGGCCTGGCGCACTCTGGGAAATGCCAGGGACCAGATGCTGTCGCCCGGAGTTGCATGTTGCGAGAGGCAGTGTAGGACCATGACAGGCTTCCCATGGCCCTGGAAATTAAGTCCAAACTAACTCAGGCTACCCAGCTCTGCATGGTCTGGACCTACCTCCTCCTCAAGCCACTCACCCCTCACTGGACCGGATGCCTGAGGCTCCTGGAGCCTCTGTTTGGAAGACCCTTCCATGCTTTGCCCTCTTTGTCAGACTCTTACTTATCTTTGGGTCCCCTGTAGATCTACCTCCTCCCAGAAGCCTTCTAGGCCTGTCGATTCTGGGTTGTGTGTCCCCCAGGTGCTGCCAAGGCAACTGTCCCCTGTCAGTCTGGTCACATGTTCTATTTGCCACTTCTTGTGGAGTTTGCCCCACCAGACTGTAACTCTTGCAGGCAGAGATTGCACCTGTCTTCCTAAGCCTGGTATCCATTTCATCCAGAATCATGCTCAGGGCATACAACAGGTGCTCAATAAACATATGGGGGAATAAGTAATGGTGTAAGGAGAACTAAGGGTAACAGGCGGTGTGCAGCGTATGCCTCTGAAAGGTGCAGGTCTCAGATATATTGTGGGAGGCTAATGGGGCCTTGGATGAAGCGGGAAGTGAGCTGGGCCTCGCAGAGGGGAGAAGGGAAAGGCCCCCAGGTGAAGGGAAAGGCACCAGCAAAGAGCAGAGACAAGATGGCAGCCCAGCATGACATGTGGGAGTGGGCTGGCCTGGCCAGAGTGGAGGGCTTGCTCAGACAGGGAATCGGTGGGAAAGGTGGGCCTTGTTGGCTGTGGGCACAGGGCAGCCCGTGGAGGGGGCATAATGGAGAACCAGGAAAGAAGAGGGGAGAAGGGAAAGAGGGCTTTGGCAGCCAAGCAGATGAGTTTGGCACTGGTCCGTGACACCTGAGACCCAGTGAAAAGTACCGAGCAACCAAATGGCAGCACCAAAGGGTAGATGCCACCCCCTACCCCCCTAAGCCTAGTTCCTCCATGTCTTCAACAAAAGCCCCTTCACCCCAGACGCTGTCTGGGCACTGGGATTCAGCCGTGCACATGGCAGATCCTTCCATCTCTCACACGCAGAAAGCCAGCAGTGAGGGGGTCTGGGCTGTGGGCCCCGGAACGTGGTTAATCCAATTCTGGCTACTTGGTTTTGTGAGAATCAATGAGATGGTCTAGGTGAGGCTGTCTGAGGTGGCTGTGGAGGTGACAGGGAACACAGCCGAGACTCAGGGAGCCCAGAGACGGGCAGGGAGGTGGACAGGGCAGGGAGGAGCTGTAGGGTGGTCGTCAGCACTTGGCCCACACAGGACCTTGGTGGCCCTTGGGAAGCTCCTGGAGGCAGGGGCTCTGCGGCACCCCTGCAGCCTGGGCCGGCGTGGGTCTGGCGACCCCGCAGCAGAGGCTGTCGAGGAACTGCTGCGGTGTCCACCTCCGCCCCAGCGGACTTCCTGCTCAGCAAGAAGGCCTGGTTAGTCTCCAGCTCTCCTGCCTCTAAATCAGATAAACAGCTTTGCCACAGTGAGAGGACAAGGAGAATTGCAGAACTGAACGTGAGCTCTAGGCTGGGTCGAAGGTTTAGTGCTTTTCTGCGGCCCAAGTTGGATCCAAATGTCCTCTCTTGTTCCCTCTGCCCTGCAGCTCCCCTTTCTCAGAGGCCTGGCCCGGCCTGTGGGGGGTGAGGGCGGGTGTCTGGAGCGGACCCTGGGCCTATGGGCACAGATTTATGGGAGAGTGCTTTTCCTCCCCTTTCTAATGCCTGCAGGGCCAAGGCCAATTTTTCTGTTTTTCAAAAAATTTTTCCAATGGCTATGCTTTTGAGAATCATACAAAAAAGAATACATTTTAAATTGATGAGTTAATTAGGGGACACAAATATTAAGACAAATAGAGTAGATTGAAATGCTAGTGATCAATGAAAGGGAGTGGTAAGGGGTCTAGAAAAAAATAGGGGGAACAAAAGTTAAAATATATAGGGTAGATGGAAATACTAGTGGCCAATGAGAGGGAGGGGTAAGGGGTATGGTATGTATGAGTTTTTTCTTTTTTCTTTTTATTTCTTTTTCTGGAGTGATGTAAATGTTCTAAGAAATGATCATGGTGATGAATACACAACTACGTGATGATATTGTGAGCCACTGATTGTACACCATGTATGGAATTATTGTATGTTAAGAATGATTGTGTTGTATGTTGTTTATCAATAAAAATATTAAAATACAATATTTTAATATTTCATTAAATAAAAATAAAAATTAAAAAACAAAAGGGAATCATTTTGGGAAAACCCTAGAGAGCCACCAGAACTGACAGAACCACCAGAATCACCAGAACCAACAGAATGGACAGAGCCCTGTGGAAGTCATTGAAGAGAGAGCTAACACATGTCACCATGTTTGCCATGTGCCTTTCCAGTTGAGAGAGAAACCCTGAACGTCATTGGTCTTCTTGAACCAGGGTATTTTTCCCTGGATGCCTTAGATTGGACATTTTCACAGTCTCACCTTAATTTGAACATTTTTATAGCCTTAGAACTATAAACTTGCAACTTAATAAATTCCCTCTTTAAAAAACTCCCCCCCTCAAATTGGTAAGTTATGTAAATAAGTGGGCAGAAAAATTAAAAAGGGTAAAGATTGTTTTCACATTGCAGAGGCTGGGGTTTGAGGCTCACTGCCTGGCACCCAGCAGGGACTCAAAGTGTTTGTTGAATGAACATCAGGGTGGGAGTAAGATTGGTGTCTGCCCCAACCCCCTATGGACTGTTTGCCTGCCCTCACCACCATCTGTCTGTCCTTGAAACTTCTGTTGAGGATGTGCTGTGCTCTAGGAGCCTGGGTCCAGGGACAAGTGAGCTCCAGAGCAGGTACAGGTGCTGGGATGCTGTGTGAAGGTGGGGTTGGTCCAGAGGGTGTGGGGGACCCCTAGCCTGTGGACTGAGGAAATTTTCATAAAAGGGAGCTGGATTTGGATCTTGGAGGGTCGGTAAGGGGGTTGTGAGTCTGGGGAAAGGGCGCTGGCATTCCAGGCCTGAAGCCACATCCCTTCCCTCCTTCATTTAGCCCTTTACTCCGTCATCCTGCAAATGTCTCTGGAGTATCTGCTACGTGCCAGGCCTCATGAAATAGGAGATGCATCAACTTACCTTCATGTAGGAGACACAGTAGATAAAACATATGCTAGAATGCCAAGGATTATTCTCTTCAAAAAAAAAAAAAATGAAGAAAATAAAAACACTGTGGGGAGAGGGAGAGGGAGACCTCCCCGCCCATAGGGGCTGCGGGACTGGGAACCTCATGCCCCTGTCTAGGGCAGGAAGCAATTTTAAAAACCCAATGCTGGACATGAGGTTTTGTTGGTTTGTCCAGAGTGATGCCCCGATGAATCCCAGAGTGATTTGATCAGTGAGTGGAAAAGTATTTGCAAAGTTCCCTTTGGGGAACGGTGAGAACGGGGAGAAATTCAACCTCCCCAAGTTGAATTCTTGATATTCTCACAAGCAGTGTGGACAACCAAAGCTACAGGCTGAGCCCCCAGTCTTGGGGTTTGTTCAGATGAAACTTAACTCCACAAAGGATAGGTCGATCCTACTTAAAATTAGGCCTAATAGTTACCCCCAAGAGAGCCTCTTTTGTTGCTTAGATATGGCCTCTCTCTCCAGCCAACACAACAAGCAAACTCACCACCCTCCCCCTGTCTACATGGGATATGACTCCCAGGGGTGTGGACCTTCCTGGCAAAGTGGGACAGAAATCCCAGAATGAGCTGAGATTCAGCATCAAGGGATTAAGAAAACCATCTCAACCAAAAGGGGAAAGAGTAAAATGAGACAAAGTTTCAATGACTGAGAGATTCCAAACAGAGTGAGAGGTTATCCTGGAGGTTATTCTTACACATTAAGTAGATGTCACCTTGTTATTCAAGATGTAATGGAGAGGCTGGAGGGAACTGCCTGAAAATGTAGAGCTGTGTTCCAGTAACCATGTTTCTTGAGATGATTGTATAACGATACAGCTTTCACAATGTGACTGGGTGATTGTGAAAACTTTGTGTCTGATGCTCCTTTTATCTACCTTGTCAACAGATGAGTAGAACATGTGGAATAAAAATAAATAATAGGGGGAACAAATGTTAAAATAAATTTAGTTTGAAATGCCAGTGATCAATGAAAGGGAGGGATAAGGAGTATGGTATGTATGAATTTTTTTATCTGTTTTCATTTTATTTCTTTTTCTGAATAGATGCAAATGTTCCAAGAAATGATTATGATGATGAATATGCAACTATGTGATGATATTGTGAATTAGTGATTACATATGTAGAACGGAATGATCAAAATAGGAATGTTTGCATTTGCTTTGTGTTTTTTGGTATTTAAAAAAATAAAATACATAACTGCTTATTCAATATTTGTGGAATGAATTTATGACATGAAAATTGAATTCAAGCAAGTAGTGGTATCTAATTATCTAAGCGCTCTTTAAAAGGTACTATTTATACATAATGCATGGTAATATAGATCCTTTGTACAAGGTACTTAGGAATGAAGGCTAACAATCTAAAGTGAAATTCGATTTCTATCTAGGCACACCAAAAGTTTGCACACGATGACAAAGACATCTATGAAAGAAAAGTATAGAAGATAGGATTAAAGTATCCAAAAAACAGCATGAAATTTAGAATGTGGCTAATAAGAACAATAGGCAGTTATTAGAGTATAATACTGCCAGAGTGATAATGCCATGTCTGGCTCTGTGACTTAGTAGCCCTGTAACCTTCAACAAATTATTCAATCTCTGTTTGTAAGGATAAAGTGTTCCCTACCTATGGGTATGGTCAGGAGTAAAATCAATAGTATGTATATAGCAGGCTCAATGCTTAGCACATATGTTCCCAATATATGGTATTTATATCTTAGCACCTTACTTTCTACCGCTACCACTTAGCACATAATAGATGTCCATTAGAAAAATGGTCACTTAACAACGTCTTCTCCAAACAGCAACGAGTCTCTGTAGCCTGAGCAATGTCTTCTGGCAACTGAGAATGAAGCATTTTCTCATATATCCATGGAAAAACTTCCAACTGAAGTTACAAGTATTACTGCCATAAATATCAATAACTTAGTATAAATGAAATAAATTCCTTTCTTAAAAAATTTTAAAAAATAAAATAACAAAAAATTAAAAAAAACAGATAACAAAACCCAATGCTGGGCTTCTTGACCAAAAGGGGAAGAGAGAAATGAGGTAAAATAAAGTGTCAGTGGCCGGGAGATTTCAAACAGAGTCAAGAGGTTATCTTGGTTATCCTTATGCATTATATAGACATCCTTTTTCATTTATGGTGTATTGGAGTGGCTGGAGGGAAGTATCTGAAACTGTTGAGCTGATTCCAGCAGCCTTGATTCTTGAAGACAGTTGTATAGCGATATAGCTTTTACAACGTGACTGTGTGATTGTGAAAATGTTGTGTCTGCTGCTCCTTTTATCCAGGGTATGGACAGATGAGTAAAAAAATAAGGATAAAAAATAAGTAAATAGTAGAGGGGATAAAGGGTAAAAAATTGGGTAGATAGAAATACTAGCGGTCAATCAGAGGGAGGGGTAAAGGGTATGGTATGTATGAGTGTTTTTATGTCTTTTGCTGGGGTGATTCAAATGTTCTAAAAATGATCATGGTAATAAATACACAAGTTTGTGATGATATTGTGAGTCTTTGTGCACCATGTATGGACTCTATGTGTGTGAAGATTTCTCAATAAAAAAAATAAAAATAAAAATAAAAAAAACAATGCTGGCACCTCTCCCCCCGGCCCCCCAGGCTGTGTGCAGGCTTCCGGAGGCACCGGAGGTTTCCAGGTAAAAGGACCCATGCACAGGGTTAAGTGGGAGTCTGGGTTTGAACCCCGGATCTGCTGGGTGACTGTGGGGGCCCCCTTGCCCTACCACCGGGTCCTCACTGGTACAACAGGACCAGTGATCTAGGGCAGTCTGGCAGCCTCCAAAAGCCCTCTCAGCTTTGGGGGTTTCGGTTCCCCTTTTCTTGGTCACATGGCTGAAGGCTCTGCTCCGTCGGCTGCTGTGTCTCATCAGCTGCCAGACCCCAGGTCCGGGGGGCTGGACTTCTGCCCGCCGTGTGGACTGACTCTCCAACCCCTCCGTGAAGCCCGGGCTGTTGGCAGATGGGGTGACCAGACTCCCGTGATCACTCATAGAGGTGCTGCGGTCCGGATGAGGAAGGCGATGGCCACCCTGCCCCTGCAGGTTGAAGGACCCGCCCCCCGACACCCCTCCATCTCTAGGGAAGGACCCCAGAGGAGGACAGCGGGTGAAGCCAGAATCCAGCAGTCACACTGGCTGGGGAAAGGAACTTGAGGGAGCACCGTCACATGGGATGGCTCATGGGGCAGCCCTACCCCGCCCACCACGTGCGGCAGCGCCGGGACCTGCCGCGGAAACAAAGGCCTTTTTCAGAAAAGCAGGCTTGCCACAGGCCTGGTGAGGGAGGCCAGCACCCGGCGGCTTCCAGCCCTGCGGAGTGGTCTTGAGCCTGGACCTCCCAGCACTGAAGCTTGATCACTCCTCTTTCTTTGGACTTAGGTGGTGATGAAATGAAAACCCAAATTTAAATTTTTCAGCAGATGATTGCAACCCAAAAGTCAGGATTTGAGGGATGATTTGATTGCTAAATCATTATGTAGATATTTCTTTTTGCTTTCTGGTGCATTGGAGTAGACAAAAGGAAATACCTGAACTCTCTAAATTGTAATCCAGCTGCCTTGATCTCTGATAATGATTGTGTAGCCTGTGTCTTCTGCCCCTGTGATTGTAAAAAAAAACCTTCTGACTAACCTTCATTTGCACCCAGTTATCCAGGTTTTCAATTTTAGAGACTTGTAATCACTAAAGCCAGCCCCTAATGTTTATTCAGGAAGGGTCTTGGGTCAGCCCAGAACTAACCCACCCCAGGCCCAAAGTTGTCTTGATAACTGACTCTGGATCTAACCAGCGTGGGCCCACCTGACATGCGCTGTAGCTTAGACTCTAACCTATAAGCCACCTGCATGTCATTCTGCCATTTTCTAACATGCTTTCCCTAAGCCTGTTGTCAATGGGCACATGCTCAATAATTAGATCACCTCTAATTATATCATCTGGGGCCCCTGTGCTCATTTCCTAAATCCTGCCCACCTTTTCTCTAATAAAAGTACCAGAATTATGGCAGTTCAGGGAGACAGATTTTGGGCCACTAGGTCATCTGCTCTCCTACTACACGCCTAGTAATAAATTCTTTCTCTCTTTGAAACCCTGGTCTCAGGAATTGGTTATTGACTGCGTCAGCAAAAGAATCCCCTTTGCCCTATAACATTATCTCCAGGGCAAAGGGCAAAGCAGTGGAAAAAATGTTCCCTGCCCAGGAAGTCTAGAAACTAGCATTGGCCCCTTGCCTTGGAGGAGTCTGGGCCTCACTTTCCCTTTCTGTTAAAGGCGGCCTTGGACTAGGGAGTCTCCAAGGCACTTTAAATTGCTTTAATGGGTGTCAATGCCTTGGGGCCAAGGTCTCCTCATCCCCAGCCGTGACTGCCACACTGGAGACCCTGTTGGGAATCTGGTCCAGGGAACCAAGGGAGAGGGAGGATTTGACCCATAGATCTATATTTGTGGCTTAGCACATGATCCACTGAATCACATGGACCCCTGCAAGGCCTTCTTAGCTGTGCCAACAGTTCTGCAGAGGGCCAGCCCTGCAGCTTGTCCTCCTACAGACCCAGGCTGTGGGTGTGGCTTGCAGGGAGCATCCCCAGTTGTAACCCCAGGTGGAATCTGAAGGCCTGCGGTGGAGGCGGGACCCAGACGGGTTGCACTTGCCCTGTGAGTGTTGGTGCTATCTCCTGAGTCCTTCTAAGTAAGTCCTCGTTTATAGGGATAAAAGCCACTTCCCTTTTGAAAGTCTTCAGGAGCCTGGGAGATAAGGTTTTTATAATGTCCTACAGGTGGGGGAAGGATTTTTACTTTCCTCTGTGCTTTTCCACATTTTTTTTTTCAAATTTTGACAATGAACATACACTGCTTTGGTAATCAGGAAAAAAAGAAAGAACTGTTATTATTTTTTAATGCCATCCCTGAAACCATCAGCATCTACCCCTCTGCCCGCCTCAGGATTTTTTATGTGGATCCCAGCACTGTGTGATGGAAAGAACATCGATCTGGTAATCAGACAGACCTGAGTTGAAATCCTGGCCCTACAATGTCCTAGCTGTGTGTCCTTGGACAAGTTTGCCAGCTTCTCTGAGTCCCAGGTTCCTTATAAAATGGTAATAATAGTAACTGTAAATCTTACCAAGCATTTGCCACGTGCAGGCACTGCTCTAGTCACTTTACATGACCCTGTAAGGAAGGTACTGCTATTACCCCCACGTTACAGAAGAGGCAATCGAGGCATGGCCGCTCAGGTGACTCAGCCCACGGTGGGCGGCCTGACCTCAGGGCCTGGACGTTCTGCAGCTGTATTCAACTCCGCTCCCAGGCCCCCCATGCAGTTTGCATGAGATGTAATGTGTAGCGTGCACAGAGCCTGGCGCACAGCAGGCACTGCCCATCCCCTCACTCCCTCCAGGGCCAGAGTGGGCCTATGTAGATGACCAGTGACTTCAGGGACACCTACAATGTGGGAGCACTGGGCTTGGGGGCTACCGTGTCACTGTGGGTGATGCACACTGGATGGAGCCCAGGTGACCTGCACCCCAGCTTCTCACAATCCCATTGGTGGTGGGGACACCACAGCCGGAAAGGGGCACTGCCCTAGGCAAGGTCACTGTCCTGGAGACCAGGAACCAGAAACCAGGTCTCTTGACTGCTTTGGAGCCTGACTTGTCAGGCTCCAACCTTCCAGAACAGAGCAAGCCCCTGCAGGAAATGCAGGGGTCAGGGTCCTGCCAGCTTGAGGCTGGATGTTTCAGTTCCTTGGCACCTGCTGGGGGGGTGGGGCTCACACCTGTGGGTTGTGGGCAGCCCAGAGGAAGCAAGAGCCCTAGCCTGCAGCAGCTGGCTTTGGAAGAGTCGGGCTCAGTGGGCTGCGGCTCTCTCTCCTGCCCCCAGGTTGACAGCACTGCCACTCCAACCACTACAGCCCCCCTTGCCTGCCACCAGCAGTGGGGTGAGGTGGCCATGGCAGTGAGGCTGTCTGGTGGTTAAGTTTGTGGGGAGGGGTAGGCAGAGGGTTGTGGCTGCAGGACCTGGGAGAATCAAAAATCCTGAAGCAGATACGGTCTACTTGGGAGTGGGGGTGGTCTTTGGGATCCACAGGCTCTGGGGCAGCTTCTCCCACTTCTCCCACATGAGGAAATCTCTTCCTCTTTTAAATAAGAGGGGAAGCAAAACTGCGCCCACCATAACTTGCCCATGACAGCTTCCTCCTCATGGAGCCGATATGCTGAGCGCCACCAAGCAGCGCGCCAGGGCCTGCGCTGGGGTTCGCGCCCCCGTCCCAGCCAGTCCCACGAGGATGGCATGCAATGGGGACACCGCGGCTGGGAACTTGCCCAGGATCTCACAGATGGTGCCGCGATTGACTGAGCCAAAATTGGGACCCTGTGTCTCATCCCCTGGACATTTTGGTGCCTGCATCGTCTCTGCATTTCTTTCATTCCCTTTTACTTTTCTTTTTTTTTTTAAGAAAACATTTTCTTGCCCCCTTATTAATGAATGAATGAATTACTTAACTTAAGCAGCTTTAAGATGAATGCCACCAGCTGCTTGGCCTGAGCCCTGCATGGAACACCGAGGCGGCCTGGGGGCGCTGAGCCTGCTTGGGGGTGGGAGTGAGGAGTGGGGCGGGGGTGGGGCGGCTGGAGAGGTGGAGGGGGTTTGCCGAGTCTGCTGGAGAGGGGTGGTGCTGAGTCTGCCGGGGAGGTGGGGCGGGGCGCCAGGTGCTTCAGGGTGCTGACTTCACCCACAGGAGAGAAGGTCACACACACTGGCCCAGTTTGTGTTAACAAGGACTATAGGAAAATACAGTTTGTAGGTCATCAGAAAGGGGTGGATGAAAATTTTGCCACTGATATGAGAGCAGAGCAGCCCGTGAGTGGAGTAGGAGGTTGGGTGAGCGAGTGACCGTCTGCGCAGTGCTCAGCCACCCCGAAGTGTACATGAACTGGGACAAGGAAACCGACATGCGGACGTGTGGTTGTTCAAACAGCACCATCACCAGGGCCGACGGGTACTCCTGGACCTTATGAGGCAGTGCCCGTGAGGATTTTGATGTTAAAAATAAAATATGTACGGAGTGCAAGGGTAGTTCAGTGGTAGAATTCTGGTCTGCCATGCGGGAGACCCGGGTTCGATTCCTAGTCCATGCACTTCCCCAAACAAACAAACATGCAGAGAAAGAAAAGAAACAAACAAAAATTCAACAAATGGTGCTGCATAACGATATACTGGCATGGAAAAAGAATTAAATGTGACTCCCGCCATATAGCATACAACAAAACAAAGCCAAACAAAAATATGTAAAGATTACTAGTGAAGTCTTTTAAAATTTTACTGAATAAAGGATATTATTATAAAGGGAAACAAGACAATTATAGAGATATAGTTCATTTACCATGTAATTCACCCATTTGAAGTATAAAATTCACTGACTTTCGGTATATTCAGAGTTGTGCTCCACCACCACAATTTTAGAACTTTTTTATTACCACCAAAAGAAACCCCCAATTCTTAGCTATCACCCCCTGTCCCACTCGTGCCACCCCCTGCATCACCTGGTTACCTCTAACCTACTTTCTGTCTCTATGGATTTGCCTATTCTGGACATTTCATAGAAATGAAATCATATAATACGCGATCCGCTGTGTCTGGCTTCTTTCATGTACTGTTTTCCAGGTTCATTCATGTTACGGTTTGTATGATGAATTCATTCCTTTTTTTTCCTTTAACTTTTTTTTTGGAGAGCGCTAACAACTATAATCATAGTTACCAAATCCTTATCTAAATGCTTTCTAACATATTATAGCATAACCAGAAGCAAATATCTGTAACTGTTCTAACTGAACTGTAACCGAAATACCTTATTTCTTTAAGACTGATAAAATAAAGCTGCATTATCTTTACCCTGTAACTGGATAGTAACAAAACTCATGACTGGCTCCCCTTGTATCCCCTTATCTTGCTTTGCAACCCTGACATCTGGTGCTCCTACACTTAGTCCCTCTAATGACCATTAATGAAATAACGTGAATCAGCCCAGAGCTGACCTCCTTGCTCATTCTCCTAAACCTGCCTGCCTTTGAATGAATGCTATAAAACACTGAAAGTGTTTTCCGTTTGGGAAGACAGATTTAAGCCCCATAGGCCTTCTGATCTCCTTGCTTTGTATTAGCAATAAGCTTTCTCTTCTCAAAATCCTGGTGTCTACTGATAGAGTCTGCGTGCATTGGGCGAGGAATCTCCTTTGAGCAGTAACAGTGAGGGTTATTTTTTAAAATGTTTTATTTCCCATTTTCACCACTTGCCAGTACATGATTCAATGACACTACTTACATTCACAATTACCAAAATTTTACTTCATTGCTTTTGATTGCAGAAGAATATTCCATTGACCACATTTTGCTTGTCCATTCCTCAGCCATTGGACATTTGGATTTTTTTGTACCTTTTTAGCTATTTCGAATAATGTTGCTATGACCATTCGTGTACAAGTTTTTAGGTGGACAATTGTTTTCACTTCTCGTGGGTATATTCCTAAAAGTAGAATTGCTGGGTCATGTGGTAACCCCATGTTTGACCTTTTGAAGAGCTGCCAGAATTTTCCAAAGTGGCTGCTCCATTTTCCATTTCCACCAGCCTTACAGGTGTGCTCTCATTTCCCCCATTCCCCCAACACTTACTGCCTGTCTTTGTGACTGCAGCCATCTCAGCGGGTGAAGTAGTATCCATTTGGTCCCCCACTCCCTCCCCCCAAGCAGGCGGGAAATCTTTCTTTCATCTTTCAAAAAAAAGTAAAACACTTTTATTATGGTAATATGCGTACAACATAAAATTTCCCATTTTAACTTCTTTCAAGTATTCAATTCAGTGGTGTTAATTGCTACCCTCACCACCTCATGGTTGTTTTGATCTGCCTTTCTCTGTGGACCAATGAGGCTGAGCATCTTTTCATGCATATATTGCCATCTGTATATCTTCTTTTTAAATAGCTTTTGTTTCATTTCTTTACTTTTTGATTGGGAAATACCTTTATATGGTTTGGATTCTAAAGGAGATTTAGTAGAAAGTTCCCTTCCAGTTCCTCCCTAAACCCTTTCTGAGACATTCTCTGCAAATTTGATCAAATTTGTATTTGTGTTCTTTTTTATCCCCCTCTTTTGAACACTAATGGAGCACATCAAACACTTCTATGTGCCTCACTCTTCTGCTTCAAGGACTAGATTCCAAGTGTTTTGACTTTAAAGCCAGTTCCCTCTCTATAAGTAAAATTTTCAGATTTGAGTTGGGGGTTACACTCTTGGGTGGGGCACTCAGAATCCAGAGTGTAGGGCTCACTCAAATCTTTAACAGGCTAAAAAAGTTCTTGAGACAGGATCATACATTACATGGAAATCTCAAGGAAATCAAAAGATTTTGAGAACAGAGCTACTAGCCCACTTGTTTCCAGGGAGTCCTAGCCTGAGTCAAAAGTTTTCACAGCGTCTGGCCGTGAAGATGGAAATAGGTGTGGTCATGGGTGACCAGAAGTCCAGATGTGACGATCTTGACGGGGTGCCACAATCCTGATGAAACGGCCATTGTCCGAGGTTCTTGGCCCACCTGGCAGTGAGAAATGTAATGTTTTTAGTGCTCAGAGTTAACAAAACTCATGAACAAACTTACATGAGTCAATACATAAACCAGAAAAATAGTCCTTTACCCTGGGGCCTGTCACCTGGACAGAATTACCTGGTGAGCCAAGCAGCACATTCTCTCTCTGTCATCAGGCTAGTGAAGCAAAACAGAGTCTGCTCCGGAGTGTGGAATCTGAGCAAGGAAAGGTGCTTGTCTGATAGCCCTGATTCATTTCTGCAGTTGGGGCCCATACTTTGGGGATAAGGTGAGTCACCAAGCAGGGCACCTCTGGGAGTTCTCAATGGAGGTGACAGGGCATAGACCTCAATTCCAAACTGCCTTGCATTTGAATTCTGGTTTTTCCAGGATCAAGGGTATCCTGAGCAAGTCAGCCTCCCTGTGACTCAGTTTCCTCATCTATAAAATGGGGATAAGTGGAACCCGATTTAAAGATTTGAGATAATGTATGGTGAATGATCCACGGAGAGCCTGTTAAGTGGCCCATGCGTGTCACTTATTATTATTATTATTATTATTATTATTTGCTTGGGCAGGCATTAGAAATCGAACCCCGGTCTCCGGCAGGAAGGCGAAAACTCTGCCTGCTGAGGCACCAAGGCCCGCCCAGTGTCAGTTATTATTATTGTTATACAATGCCACTTTGCTTTTATGAGTTTTCTTTTTTCCCCTCTAAATTCCAAGCTCCTCAGAAGGATTCACTTTTTAAAGATATGCTAATTGTAGTTAATTTGATTATAGCCCAGTACTTGTTGATCTTTTAGCCTCAGGAACCATTTGATCTGATCTCATCTTTATTATTGTCCACCCTCCCTCCAAGTTTAGCCCAGAGCTAGAGTTTAAGGGTGTTCTAGAAGTCGGAGGAAGAAAGTGATCCCAGAGGCTACAGGAAGCAGGGAGGCTGCCCACAGGAGGCAAAATGCCTTGAAAAGGGGGCAGGGGGGAGGTTTCGGGAGGTGCTTGAGATCGAGATTTTAGCTGATACATCTGGAGGAATAGAGTACAGAAGAGCCAAATCTGGTCCTGGTTCTGTTATTCGTCGTCCGCGCGATCTGGTCAAGTCACTTCCCCAATTTGGGTTTACAGGGGTCCTTGTTTTAGAATCCACAGATAGATACTGGAAGTCTGAGCAGCTCCTGAAACCACGTGCAAAATGTTGCATCTGAGCATTTTTCGGCAGAGTGTTCCCAGCTATCATCAGATGTTCAAATGAGCTCTGACCTCTTGCAATTGTAGCATTTCTTGCAGTGGGTGACTCAGCAGATCCTGTCTGCCTCACCACCCCTGCTGCTGCTGACTCACCAACCCACACTCAGCAACTCCTGCTAACACTCTCCAGACAGCATGTGATTGGCTCGGGCAGCCACATTTCCACCTGGAGTCCCTGGGTAGACAGAGCTCTTGGGCCAAGCCATATCCTGGGTGTTCGCAAGAATAGACTGGCTGGGTTTATCCCCAGTCCAGTTAGCTGTGGCTAGAGCAACAGGGATCGGGAACTGTGGGAGCGGCTGGACTGTGGCCTTCTTGGAGGTGGGGAGGTAAGAGCAGGCCCCTTGTGTGACTTTTCCACTCAGCCTGTGTCTTTCAGTTCAGTGTCCTCAGCACCTAGTACAGCGCCCAGTATATAATAGATGCTCAATATATAATGCTAAGAAAATAATAAGATCATGTGCTACATGACACTTGAGAAGTAAACAAAGTACTATGGGAGCACTAAGGAGGGAGCCTCTACAGTTCCATAAATCATAGAAAAGGCTTCCTTCTGGTAGTGTTATTTGAGCTGGGTTTTGAAGGTTGAATAAGAGTTCACAAGGAAGAGGGAAAGGAAGGGGAATTCAAAGAAGGGGTGGTAGTATTTACAGGAGCACATAGATGTGAAACTGCATAGCTTATTTAGTGGATCATAGAGAGTGACTGGAACTGTGGGATGGAGGGCAAGGCTGAGGAGTTTGAGGGAACAGAGACCGCCTGAGGAAGGCCACTTGCCCAAGGTTATATCCCCTCTCCTGGGGCCGTATTATGTCGGGGTATAAAGACCCAGCCCCCTTCCCTCAATTGAGGACAGCCCTGTAGGGCCATCTGGGCAACGTGGGATGGGCTGAGGCTTTTGGCGCATCTTCCCTGTGGTTCAAGTCCCCCCTTTGCCTATCTTGCCACCCTCGCTGCCTCACAGATGATGGTCCTGAGAGCACTCCCCAATAAACCTTCTGCCCACAAATCTCAGCCCAGAATTGTCTTCCAGGGAGCCCTTCCCAAGACAGATAGCAAATATGTATCAATCCAGGTGCCAACTTTGATCATTTGGTAAAGGCAGTTGGAGGGGCTGCTTTGAGGAAGCTTCAGAAGTTGAGTTCTGTGAGTGGTGTCTGCCATGGATGATGAAGTGGGGAGAGGGGATGTGTCACCCCTGCAGGACAGTGGGTGCTGTATCACTGATGCATGTAGGGTGGAGAATTGTAGGAAGAAGGAGCACTGTGACAGAGACTAAAGGGAATGAGGGATATCAGAGGCCTTTATGAGTAGGAATTCACTGTCTGTTTTGAAAAGGCCATTGGGTAGTGTGGTGGGCTGGGTTAGACTTAGGAGTGGCAAGTGTAGGTGACTGAAGTGCGGCAACGAAGGGAAGGTAAGAGAAAGCCCAGTAGCTTAAGTGAAAGTCAGGGGCGAGGAAAGATTCCTTTTAGGATGGGAGTGACTTGATCATATTGTATCTAATGGGGAAGACTCAGTGACAGGGGGGAGACCAAAGAGTAATTGATGGAACAAAGTGCTGGAGGAAAGATATTAAAAATTTTCAACAGCTGATATAGCATAGGCACTGAACAATCAGAACAGACAGAATATCAGCTCTGTCCTTGAGGTTACAGGAGAAGATAAGGAAGAGTGTAGGAGGAGTTAGTGGTTGAACTTCAGCCTCATAAAGAGAAAGGACACTTCCACCTCCGAGACAAAAGGGAAGAGGTAAAGTGGGAAATGAGAATGAAGTATATAAAGACGAGTTGAGGGCTTGAGAACTGCAGAGGGGGTCTGGAATGTAACAGAAAACTCACTGAAAGCCTAAATGAGATGTGAGTTCATTTATGTAAATAAAGTGTGGAGGTGGATGGCCTGCAGCAGGTATAATCATCAGGGCCCCAGGCTTCTATCTTGTTGCTCTGTTGTATTAAAAACAAGTCTAAGGCTAAGCTCCTGCCATCACATCTGCATTCCAGGTAGTATGGGAAGAAGAAAGGGATTGAACCCAGGGCTTTTATTTATTTATCTGGTACACAGTAGAAGAGCTGTATGAGTAGTTAAATTATTGAAATATTTATCAGTTGATAAATAACCCATCAATTTATGCTCATCCCCCTGCTGCCTTGGCCACTCTGGCTCCTCCCCTGGGACTACCCACTCCTTCAAAATGACGCCTGGCTTGGCTGGGCTTTCTAGAACATTTCTCCAGCACTATGGCATTATCAGTTGTTGAATATTTGAATTTTGCCCTGGATGCATGCCTTCTTCTTCTTCTTTTTTTAAATTTATTTATCCTAGTTGATTTCCACTTTTGTCAGGACTCTTAACACCATCATAACTTCCAGCCATCCTGAAGGTGTGCCGTCCTTTTAAGGACAGTACCCAGAAGTCACAAAATGGGCAATTACAGTCTTATGGTTACACCTAAAGCAAGGAAGGCAGCTGGGAAATGTAGTCTTTGTTCTGGACAGCCATGGATCCAGCTATAAATAGGTTTTATTACTAACTATCAGGGAAGAAGGGGAGAGGGAAGTTAAGAGACAATAGTGAACTCTGCCACAAAGGATGGCTTATTAGTTGCTAAGCAGCACAAAGGACAAGGTGAGCCCTGGCTGGGACGAGTGATTTCTCCAGCAGCCCAGGGGAGAAGTGGGTAAAAGAGGAAAAATCAGAGGGTTTGTTTGCTTGAGGCTGGGGATTGGAAGAGAGGGGTCCTCGGGAAGGGCCAAGACTTAGTTGAGTAGGGGCCTGCGGAGTCCAGACTGGGCCAGAAGTCCACGCAGGCAGGAGGGCCTGAGGGGAGGTCCTGCTGTGGGGGTTGCTGAGGGAGCGGGAACCTGAGTGGGTGGGAAGCATCAATGTTTGGACACAGCGACGGGGACATCTGACACTTCTGGGGTGGCTCTTTGGGGAGCCAGAGCGGAGCTCTGGGGCCAAGCAAGTGGGTTGTACCTTCATGCTGGAGGCAAAGTCCCGTCTACTGTTTAGCAAGGGCTGTTTGGGCTGTAGAAACAGTACCAGATGGAAGCTCTCTGGGGCCAAAGAGGGATTTATTTATTTATTTATTTTTTTAACCTGCAGATTTTATTGAGATACAGTCACATATTATATATTCCATCCAAAATATTCAGTGTTTCACAGTATCATCACTTAGTGTGATTCATCATCAGAGTCAATTTTAGACTGTTTTGTTTGCTCCCCCCAAAAAAAGTATCAGACACAAGGAAAACTTAGAACCCCCATATCTGTTACCCACCCCTGTTATTGACCGCTGGCATTGGTGTGGTACACTTGTTACTGTTGATGAAAGAATATTAAGGTATTACTGTTGACTATAGTCCATAGCTTGTAACAGGTAACTTTCTCTACATACCACTCTATTAATAACTAAAGAGGGATTTATTAAAAGGAAATGGCAGATGGTGAGGAGGAGGGGGTGGTATGAAAAGGTCCGAGGGACTAAAAGTAGAGTTTCATATGGAAGTGAGACCCTGAACTGAAAAGCTGTCAGGAACCTTGCCAGGGTCTCTAGTGCGGCTATTTCTGAAGAAAAATATCTTTTTGGTTCCCTGAAAACTTGAGCTCACAGCAGGGTAGAGGTGATGGGGATTTTTTTTTTTTAACATCTTTTAAATTTTCCTATGTTAACGCCTTTCTTTAAAAATGATGAAGTACTAGAAATGATGAATATGCAACTATGTGATGATATTAGGAATTACTGATTGTATATGTAGAATGGAATGATATCTTAATGTTTTGTTTGTTAATTTTTTTTAATTAATAAAAAAATTTAAAAAAAATGATGAAGTAACAGGTGGACATTGTAATGTGCGAAATAATTCAAAGATGAATTCATCCAAAGTCAGTAGACTCTCCCCATCTCCTATTACCTGTTCCTCTCTTTACTGAAAAATCCCCCCACTTCTAAGAAAGACTGGCAGGAGGGCTGTGCACCCCCAGGCATCCTCTCTTCTGTTGTGCTGCCCACACCAGAGGACCCTGAAGCTCCTACCTCGTGGGCCCTGTGCCCCCTTCTGGGAAGTCAGTGGCAGGGTTTGAATTACAACATGGGGTTTTGGGCCCTTCTGTCCATGGTTTTTGGAACCCACTTCCCTCTCAGGCTCATTTCACACCAGCGTTCACTGCCTGGGTCTGTCTCATGCTTCGAAGATGCATTGAGCTCAGCCTGGTTTCCTTACTCATTGCATTATTGTTCACCCTTGGGCTTTTCCCAGTGTCCGTTACTATAAATGGCCTTTGTGTGAACATTTGGGATAAAATACCTCTTAGCTTCTGCATTCTTTCCCCACAGGGCATCTAGCCCGGGGTGGTATTACAGGGTCAAAGTCTATGAATAACTTTATAGCTCCAGTTACCTGTGTACAGATGGTTCAGATATTTTCCAAGGATTTAAGCATCTTCTGACTTTGTAAAAAAAAAGCACAATAATCCACTTACTGTTTTCATATTCTAAATTAAAATTCCATCTTTACAAGGTTCAAAAGGAGACAGATAAATCAACATATTGCTGTTGTGTTACAGGTCAAGAAATTAAGGCACCGAAAGTAATTCTCATCAACCTCAACACATTCCTCTAGTCCTGAGGGTGAGGGTGTAAGAAGAGAAGCCACGTTGCTTCAGGCTCTGTCAGTGACTAGCTCTGAGCTCTCTGTTACTCTGTGATCCCCAGTTTTCCTTATCTGCAAAATGGGAGTGCATGAGCTGAAGGTCGATAAGCTTCCTTTGGGCTTGGAGTCTTGCAAGCAAGGCTCTGCGTGGAACACCGGGTACATTGCCTTCTTCATCAGCAAGGAGCTGGGGAGAGGAGGTCTTGCCCTCTAGCCCCCCTCCGTTGCCTTTATGTGGTTGCTGGAGTGGTCTGCTCCATGCTTGTGCCTAACCTGGGGAGGCCTGCAGATGGGGCAGCTGCACAGTCTCCATTTGGCCTCCCAGGCTGAGGTATGAGGGGTCTGGCTTAGTCTGAATCTTGTCTTTAACTTTACTCAACCCCTTCCCTTCCTATAGTGACTTATTGAGCATCATTCTCCCAATACAGTGCACATTTCAGCATCCAGCTCCCTAGTAGAAAGAAAGACTGTTGTGTGAGAGAATGGCTGGGGAGGAGAACCAAAGGCTCTGAGAACAGAGAGATTATTGCAGACTGTGGGAGGTGGGGAAACCCTGGGTTTGTTCCTCCTGGGTTGGGACATCTGGTTCCAGACCAGGTTCTGCCTCCAAATTACTGTGTGCCTTTCCCTCTCCAGGCCTCAGTTTCTCAATTAGTACAATGATGGAATGGGACTGGTGACCTCTAAGGGCCTGCTCGTTGGCTGTGATTCAACTTTTCTCCTTCCCTTGGGGTTGACTGATACTTGTTTTTGGAGGGGGGAGGGAAGTGAGGAGTAGAATGGGACAATGGGGAGAGGGTTCACCCCTCTGTTCCCAGCCAGACCTGGATGGGTACAAAGCACATCTTGACTCCCAAGTACCTTGCAACCAGACAAAGTAAACTGTAGGTAGAGGATAAGGGGGTTGGTGTGGGCCACCAGGGCCTTTCCGGTTCTGGTGTGAAATGAGGATCAAGGGCTGTGCAGAGTGGGGCAGTTTTTTTCTCCAGCAAGGCCCCTGGCCCCTTTTTTGGGGGGGTGGGGTGGGGTGGGGTGCATGGTGGGGGACTGGAACCCAGGTCTTCCTGGCCCATTTTTATCAGGTTTCTCAAATTCAGGTTTCACTTCTTGCCCCCTTGAGCAACGGCTGAGGCACTACCTGTTCTTTCCCATGTTTCCTTCATCCCTTCAACTTCAAGAGCAAGCCATGGTAGAACCTTGGGAGGGGCTGTAAACCCTGTCAGTGGGTCACAGGTACAAAGGAGTGTTAGGAGGAAAACACAGGGCACAGAGTACAGCTACACGCTGACCGCAGGCAGGCAAATACTAAATGATTTAGGTGACGCGTGGGTCAAGTCACGAGATTGAAACCCGACCGTGAGACCCTGGACATGTCACCAACCTTTTGGCGTCTCAGTTCTCATTTTATCTGTAAAAATACCTACCTCACAGCAAAACACGTGAGGCTTAAAAGATACTTGATACATACATAAAATCCCTGACATTCAAGCAACAGCCCCGCCCTCCACGCCCTTCATCTTCCCCTCCCTTCATTTTCCCCTCCCCTTTCTTCCCCTCCTCCTTCTCCCCTCCCCATTGCGCAGGCGCCCTGCGCGGCGCTGACTCAGGCTGCGGAAGAAACCGCGGTAGGCCCGGCCCGGGCGGAGTTTGCGCCTGCGCAATTGGCGCCTTCGGGGAGGGGCAGGTTTATATTGGGGAAGATCAGCTGACTTTCTGCATTGCAGACTGCGGAGCCTCGCTGCAACATGTTCACCCTTTTCCTCTGGGCCAGCCTTTTAGGCGCGGGTAAGACCTGGGACCCCCTGTCTGGGGAAGGGGTCGTCCGCACATTACTGCTTACCCGTCCCTGAGCGGGTTGTTCGGGGCCTCCGGGCTGTCTCCAGGCCCCGGTTCGCGAGGTGCGCAGGTGCGCAGGCGCGTCCGCCGGCCGGACCCTGCAAGGAGTGGCGGAGGAGGCTGGAAAAGCGCTGTCGAAGTCACGGGTCTTGGGGTGGGGGCGACTGGGCGAGGAGGGTGGGCCTAGGAAGGTGGCACCCTCAGAGCCTGGGGTGGTGCCTTTGCGGCCGGAGTGTCCCAGGGCCTTCCCTCAGGCTGCCCTTCCAGCCGCTGGGCGGTGTGGTAGGTGACGCCTCCCGCAGCCGTGTGCCTTTGGGCGCGCGTGATCCAGGTGGCCAGGAGACCCGTCTAGCAGGTCAAAACGTTGGCCCTTGGCCTCAGGTGCCCTAGATTTTTAAGGGTATTACAGTTTTAGGAATCACATAGATACATAATCTGTGTTGATTTTTATCCTATGCATATATGTTTACTCCTGTTCCTACATCTTGAAGGTGATACAGGGTTTTGTGGTCGTGATTATTTTGCAGTGGATTCCTCATTGTTTTAAAGTGCCTTTCACAGTCATAGACCATTGCCCAGTTTTAGCAGTGGCCTTTATTTTCGTGAATACGTAAGTATATGAGAAGTTGATGTGCAGAACAATGTTCTTATACCTATTTGTCCTGAAATGGAGCGGATGGGTGTGGAAATAACCGCAGGATAATGTCATGATGCTTGGGAACCAGCCGCGCAGCCTACGTGGGGTTGGAAGAGGCCCTCTGCCCTCCTGCCCTTCATTTACAAATTGTGTATGGTCACATGACTCTTCCTTCATTCTTCTAAGTCTTGCCTTCACATTTTCACCTCGTTTAGATCATCCAGGTAGAAGAGAAAGGAGTGTGATACCACCTAATTATCAAAATTCCGTACTTTCATAGTTGTAGAGCCAGATTATAATTTCTCTACTGAGAGGACCCTAAATCTGGGCGTTTTCAGAGGTGACCTCTGGGTTGTTGATCTGTAGCTCCCATGAAGAAAATAAAACCTTATTTTATTTAGCTTCTGGAATCTCAAATTCTGAGTACCAAATTAAGCCATTTCTTAGTAACTGTGTAGCTTAAGAGGCTGGCTTCCATTCTAACTCTGCTGGGATTTTAATGAACAGTAACAGGAAGTGGATGACAGTGTGAATAATAAACCAAAAAAGTAAGAAGATAACTTAATTAAAGGTGTAATAGATTTAAAATACATTTTTTTCTTATGTCACCTTTCGACAACTCCCAAGGATGTCTTGACCTCTTTAAACAGAGCTCTTTTTTAAATTACAAGAAACAAACATTCCCAACACATACACTCAGCAATTCACAATATCATCACATAGTTGCATATTCATCATCATGATCATTTCCCAGAACATTAGCATCAATTCAGAAAAAAATAAAAAACCAACAGAAAAATAAAACGAAAACAGAAAAAAAATTTTTACATACTGTACCCCTTACCCCTCCCTTTCATTGATCACTAGCATTTCAAACTAAATTTATTTTAACATTTGTTCCCCATATTATTTATTTTTCTAGTCGTCTGGTGACAAGGTAGATGAAAGGAGCATCAGACACAAGGCTTTCACAATCACATAGTCACATTGTGAAAGCTATGTCATTATACAATCATCCTCAAGAAACATGGCTACTGGAACACAGCTCTACATTTTCAGGCAGTTCCCTCCAGCCTCTCCATTACATCTTGGATAACAAGGTGATATCTACTTAATGCATAAGAATAACCTCCAGGATAAGCTCTTGACTCTTAAACAGAGCTCTTTAATTTGCTTTCCTTGTAGACTGTATGAAAGTAATACGTTTATAAAGATGACTTTTGGTTTTATAGTCTAGCAATTGATAATAGTTATTCCATGGTCGGGTACAGTAATCTAATACTATTCCCTATATTGATTCAGAACAATTTTTATTTTATGGTATCAAATAATTCATGTTCGCAGTGAGTCACTCTTCACAAGACTCAGATTTCTGAGTCACTCAAATCAGCCAAAAAAGGGACTAAATTGTTTCTTTGGAAATGTACGATCCGTCTTTGGTATATAGGATTGTGCTAGGGTGGTGCTGATCATAACATAGGGTTTTCTTAGACAGCTTTGGGTCTATGGGGTGGTGTTTTAGAAATGTTATTCCAAAAATTCCTGATAACATTGATCCTCTCTTTTACTGAAGGTCGATGGTGTCTGCTCCCTGGGAGGCCCTTAGAACTTGCCATTTCTATACAGTGCTCCTGTAGTACAGGGGAGCTTCATCTTGAATCTGGAGAAGCTTTACTGTTTCCTCTTGTAATGATGTCCTTGTGGTATAGTTATATATATTTTTTACCATCCAAAAAAAGGAAAGTGAAATGATGATATAAGGAAAGAATTGGAAAGTACCTAATCCAAACTCTTTTTTTTTTTTTTGTTGGGGGTGCATGGGCCGAGAAGCGAACCCAGGTTTTCTGCACAGCAGGCATGCATTCTACCAATGAACCACTTGCGTACCCTAATCCAATCGCCTTAAAGAATGAAGACACTGGTTCCACCAGAGGTGACTTTCCCAAAAGACGGGCTATTTAGTGGGGAAGCCAGGAGTAGAACCCAGGACTCCTGGCAATGCTGACTCTCCACATCCCCTTCTACCAAGATGTACCTCTTAATTAAAAAAAAAAACAAAACTCAGTGAGTTATAATTTATATACCGAGAAACATGCAAGATTTTAAGTGTACAGCTTGACCAATTATGACTGTGAATATACCCACATAACAAGTCCCCAACCCAAGGTCAAGGAGTCTGCATTACCAATACCCAAGACCCATGCGCTGCCCTGTCTAACTTAGAGGAAACTGCTTGTTAATGCAGTTATTAACAGTTATTAAACTGTTAATACCATAGATTGGTCCGACTCTTTTTGAACTCTGTATGAATGGAATCATACAATAAGGGCATACTTTGAGTTCCTCTGGTGGAAAAAGGTGAGTCCTGTAATAATTAGATGACTTATGTAACGCATATAGCATGGTGCCTGGCAGGTAGTAAGTGCTCACTGAAGCTTAGCTGCCTTTACTCCTGATTTTTGTGTAGTGTCTAACCATCCAAATGGTGTTTGCCTGGCACTGAGGCAAAAGGTTCTCTGAAATGCTCGATTGTATTAGTTTGATGACTATTGTTCTAGTTTGCTAGCTGCCGGAATGCAATATACCAGAAACGGAATGGCTTTTAACAAGGGGAATTTGAGTTGCTAGTTTACAGTTCTAAGGCCGAGAAAATGTCCCAATTAAAACAAGTCTATAGAAATGTCCAATCAAAGTCATCCAGGGAAAGATACCTTGGTTCAGGAAGGGCGATGAAGTTCAGGGTTTCTCTCTCAAGTGAGAAGGCACATGGCGAACACAGTCAGGGCTTCTCTCTTGGCTGGAAGAGCACATGGCGAGTACGTCATCATCTGCTAGCTTTCTCTCCTGGCTTCTGGTTTCGTGAAGCTCCCCGGGAGGCGTTTTCCTTCTTCATCTCCAATGGACTCTGTGCTTCATGGTGCTGCAGCATTCTCTGCTCTCTCTGAATCTCTTTCTCCAAAATGTTTCCTCTTTTATAGGACTCCAGTAAACCAATCAAGGCCCACTCAAATGGGTGGAAACATGTCATCCCCTAATCCAGGTTAACAACCATTCTTGACTAAATCACATCATCCAGGAAGATGATCTCATTACAGTTTCAAACATACAGTATTGAATAGAGATTATTCTACCTTTATGAAATGGGATTTATATTAAAACATAGCTTTTCTTAGGGGGCATACTTCCTTTCAAACCAGCACAACTATTTTTTGTGATGGCAGATATGAATTAATGGTCTAGCCTCCTGAATATCAACCAGAACTCAGATTTCCCCTGCCAGGAATTTTGGACAAATTCCCTGTTTATCAGTAGTAAACCAGTTTTATTGGGTGAAAACAGTGCAATTCACAACGGGCTTTTTTTTTTTTTTTTTTTTTTTAAACCAGTCAACAAATTAGCAAGTGCTTTGATTGCATTTTACTCATTGTGAATAGCTGCTGTAAGATCGGAAGGGTATTGGCTTGAGTGGAGTGGATTTTTGTGAATTGAGAGTGCAAAACTGTCTTGGCCAGACAGCTGACTGAGGGAAGAGGCAGGATGGGGAAGCCCCTGGTGAGGGATGATAAGCTCTGAGGCCAAGACCAAGCCACCTGCACACTGTGCGGCTGCTTTTTTTTTTTTTTTTTTTTTTAACTTTTCTTGTGGTAACATGTATGCAACATAACATTTCCCCATTTTAACCACTGTAAAAGGGGGTTAATTATTGTTCTTATCAGGTTAATGTGAGGCTGTAATAATAGGACGATATATGAAAGAGCGTAGACAGTAAGCAGTATAGGTTTTGCTGCTGTTCCACTATTGTGTGCGTCAGAGTCCTTGTCTCAATAGCACAACCACTCTTCTCTGCACTTATTTTTGTGATTTACCTTGGTTGTCTTTCATCTCAAAGAGTGTCATAAGCTTAATAAGCAAAATGAAATTAAATTGTCCTGTAAATATATATGCTGAACGTAATTACTGGGTCAGATGATTAAACCGGGCTAGGCAGACAGCAGTTTGGAGGGTGTTGGGGGTTTATACTCTAGGCAACCAAATTAGGTTTAACTACTGGGTCAGTCCTGATACTGGAGCAGCCAGTAGAGCTCATGACTGGTTCCTGGTAACCTGACTGCTCGGGTTGAGGGTCTGTTGTCTCTAACTGGGGGCCTGAGAGAATGTTTAAGCCCTTCAGTCTGGTTTCTCCATCCATAGATGGAGGTGAACTATTTCGAGTGTGCAGTAGAATAGGTGTACCTGGCAAATTAAATCAGTATAATTGTGTGGGAAGGAAAAATAATGTCTCCCACTACCATCCTTCAGACTTCCCCCAGAGACTGCCTGTTCCCAGCTCTTTGAGGAGCCTTCCCGAGGTACAGAATAAGTGACTGCTGTTTATGATTTCCTGTTCCTTTTTTCTTTTCAACACGATGGTAGCCTATTACACTGGCTGTTTTGCTCCTTGTTCCATTCTAAATTGTGAAGCATTTTAGACACGTACCAAAGTGGAAGAGCAATTATAATCAGCATCTATGTTTATCACATCCAGGTTAATAAATAGAATCTAACCTCCCTCTCTAGATAACTGCCTTTCTGGGCTTAGTGTTCGCCTGAAGGTCGTTTATACTTTTGTACATCTAAAGGTGACCTTTAGCAGTATGTATAGTATTGTGTTGCATACTGTTCTAGTTTGCTAGCTGCCGGAATGCAACACACTAGAGACGGATTGGCTTTTAATAAAAGGGGATTTATTTTGTTAGTTCTTCAGAGGAAAGGCAGCTAACTTTCCACTGAGGCTCTTTCTTATGTGGAAGGCATAGGATGATCTCTGCTGGCCTTCTCTCCAGGCCCCTGGATTCCAACAGCTTTCCCCGGGGTGACTTCTTTCTGCATCTCCAAAGGCCTGGGCTGAGCTGCGAGTGCTGAGATGAGGAATGCTGAGCTGCTTAGGCTGTGCTCCATTGCGCTCTCATTTAAGCACCAGCCAGTTAAGTCAGAGGTCATTCATTGCAGCAGACACGCCTCCTAGCCGGCTACAGATTAATTAGCAACAGATGAGGTTCACGGACCATTGGCTTATGTCCGCAGCAACAAAACTAGGTATGCTCACCTGGCCAAGTTGACAACTGAATCTAACTAACACACATACTTTAAACATTTTACAGATACAGTATATGTTCTTCAGTATATATATTTGTTGGTAAATAAACTAACAAATTCTTGGGTTAGTTTGTTTTTGTTAGTGAGGTTCATTCATGTTGATATATGTAGCTCTATTTCATTTTTACTACAGTGTAGTATTCTGTTTATATCATACCTGTTCTCTATTCTGTTAATAGACATTTAGATTGTTTTTACTTTTTTTTTCTGTTAAATTGCTGCTGTAAACATTCTTGTACTGATATTGAAGTGTTGACCTTTATAATAGTTTGTGTCCAAGTCACAGGGACCAGAGGATTTTTTTGTGGGTGGTAGGGATGGGAGCCTAACGTAACTTTGGTTTCCCTCCTGGCACTGATTTGAGGTAAATATGGAAAGGGAACCAGCTATAGTTTGAGGAAGTCCCGTCCCCATCCCCCCGTACACACCTTTTGGTTCCGAAAGTTGATTGTTCCTAAGTGCTTAGACCAGTCATTCTCAAACTTTTTGGTCTCAAGACCTCCATATGCTGAATTTATTGAAGACCCCAAAGAGCTTTTGCTTAAGTGGGTTGGATCTATTGATATCTATCATGTTGTAAATTAAAACTGACAAAATTTGAAAGTAATTATTCATTTAAAAAATAATGGTAAACCTGTTACACATATACCATGAATATTTATTTTATTTTAATTTTTAAAATTTTTTCTTTTTTTTTAGTGTAAGCAGGCAGAAAATGTATTAGATACACATGTAAGAGGACATGCAGATACTCTTGCAAAGACAGGTGAGAGAGGTGAGAGGCAATAGGCGGTGTGGGACCATTTGCTTTTATAGATTAGTCTTACTAATTAGTAAAATACTAATCTATTTTACTAAACACAAATATTTGGTGTGAAGAATGGCTTATTTTACATTTTTGCAATCCTTTTAGCCTCTAGCTAGATTCCCAGTGGCTTCTGCATTCAATCTGTTAGGTGTCATGTATCCTATACCTCCAGAAAACTCCACTCTACATTTGAGAGTGAGTGGGTGAAAAAGGCCACTAATGTCTTAGTATTATGAAAATAATCCTGACCTTATGGACCTCCTGAAAACATCTCTGGGACCCTCGGGGTTCTCTGGGCCACACTTTGAGAACCACTCGTGATTTGAAGGAACTGTAGGCATAGTAGCTGACACTTAGATGTACAGGCACTGTTCTAAATGCGTATATTTATTGATTGAATCCTTACAACAGCCTTCTGGAGTGAGAGCAACTAAATCACTGCTGGGAATGTTCCAATATTTACCCTGACCCAGGCTTTGCGCTGATTAGATCTCGGTTTTTCAGATGAAGGCATTAAATATTATATACATTGAGAGTATGGAACTAAAGTAAGCCAGAAGTGACATTTATAGTAGACACACTCGCATGCATCTTTTTTTTTTCTTGCATGTATCTTAAGCTTCTTAGTCCATAAAAAAATCATGTGAAACAACTAGAGAATACTCACGTTCTTTATTAGTGGAGTTTGCTTGAAATCTTTTAAAACATATTATTGTCCTCTACAAGTCTGCAGACCACAGGGCCAGTTAGCTGGGAATGCTGTAGACCGCTGACTTGCCAGCTTGTGCTTGACTGAGAAACTGCTTACTCCCTGGTCCCTGGGTTGGCAGTGAGACATGGCTGCAGACCTGCTCCCTCTCAGAGCTGTCACTGCTTGGCTAGAACCACCTCTGCCCCACTACCTGTGCCTGATCATCTGATTGGAACCTGGGCAGTCCTGCCAGGGGTTCAGGCTTTCATGGTCAGGTGTTGCGGCATAATCTTATCTAAGGTGATTTAAGCTCATTACTCATCACCACCTGATACGTGACATTTTGGAAGAAAAGCTTTGTTAGCAGGAGTTTTTATTGTACTGGAATGTTCTTGAATGTACCAACTAAGATTTGTCTTCCCTGAATTAATTAAGCTCACATTGTGTCACAGTTGTCTTTTTTTTTAATTTATTAATTTTTTAAATTAAAAAATTATGACAGGGAAACACAAACATTCTTAACATATGATCATTCCATTCTACATATATAATCAGTAATTTACAGTATCATCACATAGTTGGATATTCATCATCATGATCATTTCTTAGAACATTTGCATCAATTCAGAAAAAGAAATAAAAAGAAAACAGAAAAATATTCATGCATACCATGCCCCTTACCCCTCCCCTTCACCTATCACCAGCATTTCAATCTACTAAATTTATTTTAACATTTGTTCCTCCTATTATTTATTTATTTTTAATCCATATATTTTACTTGTCCATTGGTAAGGTAGACAAAAGGAGCATCAGACACAAGGCTCTCACAACCACACAATCACACTGCGATAGTCATATCATCATACAATTATCTTCAAGAAACATGGCCACCCAAACACAGCTCCGCATTTTCAGGCAGTTCCCTCCAGCCGCTCCATTACATCTTGACTAACAAAGTGATATGTATTTAATGCATAAGAATAACCTCCAGGATAACCTCTTGGCTCTGTTTGGAATTTCTCAGTCACTGAGACTTTATTTTGTCTCATTTTGTTCTTCCCCATTTTGGTTGAGAAGATTTTCTCAATCCCTTGATGGAGAGTTCCAGCTCATTCTAGGATTTATGTCCCACGTTGCCAGGAAGGTCCACACCCCTGGGAGTCATTTCCCATGTAGAGAGGGTTAGGGCAGTGAGTTTGCTTGCTGTGTCCGCCGAGAGAGACAGGCCACATCTGAGCAACAGAAGAGGTTCTCTGGGGGGGTGCCTCTTAGACCTAATTTTAAGTAGGCTTAGCCTGTCCTTTGCGGGATTAAGTTTCATATGAACAACCCCCAAGATTGGAGGCTCGGACTGTTGCTTTGGCTGTCCTCACTGCTTGTGAGAGTATCAAGAATTCTCCACTTGGGGAAGTAGAATTTTCCCCCTTTCTCACCATTCCGCCAAGGGGACTCTGCAAATACTTCTCTATTCACTGTTCAAATCGCTCTGGGATTTATCTGGGCATCACTCTGGACAAACCTACAAAATCTCATGCCCTACACAAGGTTCTAAGTACTATGGTGTTCGATTAAGGTGTCCACATAAGTTATATTAGGAAATGCACTAGTCAAAATATAAATTTGTGTCACAGTCTTCTTGCTCCCCCCCAAACTCTCAGTCATCACTGGACAAAATAGCAGATCTGAGAACTCTTTTGCCTTGTCCATGTAGATAGTTTCTTGCCCTGGAATGCTCTGACCTGTGAGGAAAATGAAAAATCAAGGCTGTCATGGGAGGGGAAAAGCTGGAAAAAAAGAACCTTTGTTCAGTTTATTGGTGCCAGAGGTAATGAGGGTGCCAGCCTAGAGAGCTTAAAAGCTACATTGCCATTGATTTCTTTTGTGATAAGAGAAATATTTAGACCTTACTCCCTCCAGACCGAGGCAGGCTACCTCTGTGTGCTATTCTAAACGTTAAATGGATAGTTTATGTCCAGTGTTTTCCAAAAGGATTTTTTAAAAGGAAAGACAAGTGCTCTTTGTCATAGAATGTGCTGTTTGGGTAGTCATTGTTGAGTGCCTTGCATTATCTCCTGCTCTTGAGTGTTTTAAGTGCATGAATTCCTCTGAGAAATGCCCAAGTGCTGGGGACCTGAGATGGATGCTGCCCTCCTGGGGTTAAGCTCTTGGTTTCCTAGCAACTTTCCTGTTGCCATAGCAAAGCATTACCCAGGCAGCAGATCCACTGTCTTGGAGAATGCCTGCTCTGATCGTGCTAGGAGTTTGCATGCATTTTCTGTTAACCTTTTGTTTTTTTGGTAGCTACACTTGAAGAGTTAGCATATGTTACCTAAAATATTCAAAAGGAAAAATATGCATCAGTATGACTAAATAATAATAAAGGTTGTTTCCTTCATTCTTGAGTTTTTTTAAGGTTAACTTTTGAAGTCTTTAATTTCCTTGTGTATGTGGGCTTTTAAATATTCTCAATGAAAGTGAGACTTAGTAAAGACTTGCTGTTTGGAGATTATTGTGGTTAATATTGATTATACTGGTATATTTAGGATTAGATTTGACTGCAAACAGCAGAGACATAGAATAACAGAGGCTTAAGTTAGATAGAAGTGTTCTATATCATGGGAAATTCAGGAGCCAAATAGTCCAGACCTGGTATGCTGGCTCCACAGGAACCCATGCTCCTCCCAGCTTGTAATTTATATCCTTGAGAGCTGGCCCTTTTCTTTGTCATCCAAGATGGCTGTTAAAGTTCTAGACTGCCTTTAAAGAAAGGTGTTGCGGCCTTTACTTACACCCCATGCACCAGAACATGGTCTTGTGGCCAGAACCTGCTCCCAGGGAGACTGGGAAATGTAGTCTTTAATTATGGCAGCCATGTGCTTGACTAAAATTTTGTAGTTCTGTCCCATAGGAAAAGGGGAAAATGGATATAAGGGAATGACTTGCATTCTCTGCCGTATTTGATGGTAACTGTAGCCCTAAACAGGTTGTGAGGTGTAATTTTTTATCACAAAGGTAACAAAGGAGAAAAATTTAATAATGCCAAAATATAAAAACTAGAATGTGAATACCTCCCTTTGTTCTCTCCCTCAGGCCCACCAGTGACAACTAGCTGTACAGTTAACAGAGGGCTTCCTAAGTACCAGGCCCTTTTTTTAAAATTGTGTAACATATATACAACATAACCTTTCTCATCTTAGCCACTTTCCATGTGTACAATTCAGTGGTGTTAATTGCATTCACATTGTTGTGCTTCCATTGATTGGCACCATCTGTTACCAGAGGTGCCAGTGCTTTCTCTTCTTTCTCACCTATTCCGCACAGGAGTTTTGAGAAATGGACACCATCACTGCCAATGTTTCACAGATAATAGTGGCATAAGTTGTCTGGGTCTTGAAGCTACTAAACAGCGGAACAGGAATTTCAGTCTAGGGCTGTCTACCCCCCACATTCAGGGAGTAATCATGCTTTATACTGTCACCTCATCTTACCAGAAAAGGAGAGGTTTTGAAGTTATACAGCTCTGGGGTGGCTCTTCCAAAAAAGGTCGGTTCTGAAACTGTTTTGAGCAATGACAGCTTTATTGAGACTGGAGTTCTATTGATCAGCCTAAAGCACCAGTTACATGAAACACTGAGACCCTTCCACCTGCATTGTTAGTGGCTCATGGGGTACCTCATCCTCATTGATGGAGAACCACTTGTTCAGTACCGGGAGTTACACGGTGCACTCTCTGGGCTCATTACAGTGATCTGTGTTGCTTCGTTCTTTACTTTCAACTCCTGGGTCTTGAATTTGATAACAGACAACTTAAGTTGTTGGAATACTCCTCTCCAGGAACTTGAAGAGATTGTTTGCTGAGTAAGCAAATAGAACAAACTTGATGAGCGAGTTCTAGAGCTGGGAAAGAGAATGAATCGAAGCGTCCTGCTGTTGTTCCTACTACAGATAACCTTTCTTGAGCTTTTACAGTGTGCTAGCACTGCCCTTTGTGTCTTAACAAATCTTAGTTTTGATTGTTACAGACCCCTTGGAGTGGGTTCTAGTATAGGCCCATTTTGCAAGTTAGAAGACTGAGGTCTCAAGGTCATATGATTAGATGTGGTAGAGCTAGGGTCTGAACACTGCCTTCTGATTTCAAAGCAGATTTGGTAGGGAATTGAGATTTAAAATACCAGAGTGCGAGGAACAGTAAGGACATAATGGTTGAGTACTCTGGCAGCTTAAGGGGTTTGTGTATTATGTCAACTTGATTTTCACACCAATCCACCTACATTAATGCCATCCTTTTCATTTTACAGATGAAGAGATAAGCTCAGGACAAATGATTTGCCTGAGGACATTCAGACAGAAAGTTACAGAACCAGCACTGGAGTCAGATCACATTTTCTTTTTACTATACCACATTTTGAAACCCATTTAGGTGGTGGGTGAATTGCTATAGAAAATGTCATTCTAAGCTCGAGGTTTAGTTCCTTCTTGCAGGAAATCACGAGAGCACCCCGACAGCACAGCTCTAGGAAACTCACCTTGCACACTTGCTTCACTGAGTTTTTTTTTTTTTTTTTTTTTTTTGAGTCTAGAGCCACCACAAAGCCACAGCAGATGCCAGGTCTGCAGTCATTCTCAATACAGTAAAATCCCATTGCAGCCTATTTTTAATACAGTGGCCTACATGCGAAGTGATTTGGGAATGTCTTTTTTTTTACTTCTAGGCCTGGGAAGTAAAAAGGCAACAGAGCATCCACCCCTTTCCTAAGGAAATACCATTGACGCCTCTGAGTTTAAAAAAAAAAAAAGGAGGCCTGTCTTTCCTTAATGAAGCTGTATAACCCAAGAAACTTGCCATTCTCCTGCAGTATTTTAGGGGACTCTGAAGGGATCATTTCTATAATTGCAGCCTACCAGCATTTTGTCTCGTGCCAGGCTCTTGGATTGGTATGTGCTTGATTTGCTTTACATGGCATTTGTGTCTTTTGTTTTTTTTTGCATGGGCAGGCACCAGGTGTTTGTGTCTTAGTGACATGTTTTAATCAGAATTCTCTGGGGAACAAGGCAAACATTCTAAAGTTCTTAGAAGACAGTGTAGCGCCTCAGAGCAGAGGAAGTTGGTATTTGGGGGCAGGGTGTGGGAGGATGAGACTAGAGATTAAAGATTTTCTGGGAGCATATTTTGAGAAATAACTCATCAGAAATGGTTCAGGGTAATTCCTATATTTTGGTTATTTGTAAATAATGCAAATGTCATTTACTTCATTATTACAGGAATTGAGATATAGCCTTGTGGAGGTCTTCTACTCCAGTTTACCACTCCAAGGATTCCTGTGATACAGAATTGTTTGGGTTGGGGATTTTGTTTCTCCCTGGTTCTTCCATTGTAGGAGAGTTCATCATGTACGGTGGCAATCGTCCACCCTCTCTTTTTTTTTTTTGTTTAAAGTTTTAGTAACGTATTTACAACATAATATTTCTCTCGTGGCCTCTTTTCAGGAATATGATTCAGTGGTATTAATTACATTCACACTGTTGTGCTACCATCACCATTACTCATTACCAAAGCTTTCTATTCATCACCTCAAATAATGACTGTACTTACTAAGGATTCACTCCGCCTTTCTCACCCCTTCCCCAAGCCATTCCCTTTTTATATTCCTGTAATTGGTTGTGAAATATGTTCCTTACCTTGACTGGGAAGCAAACAGGTCTGCTTCCCTGTACCCATCGGCCTGAGGTCTGTGGTTGGAACCACGTAGAACAAATCTGCTTCCGTGTGACAGATGGAAGGTGTCCTCCGCCTGTTCGATGACCGTGCATTTCTCTGAACTATTCTCTTCCGTTCAGCACCTCCAGTCCTCTTGGGGACTCTGGCTTTATGAGCCTACCTCGCCTTGCTCGCTCTGCTGTGCCCTGTCTTTCTTCCTGTGGCCTGAGCCCTGCCATCCACTTCCACAGGATGGGGCCACTGCAGATTCTGGCCACACTTCCATCCGTGTACTATTGGCTCTTACTGTTTCGTTATCTCTTTTGGCCCCAAAGACTTCTCATTTAACCCTGTTAATTTCATTTTCCTATCTTGTTCCTTGGGAATCTTTCTGTGTGCCTCTCTTATTGCTTACTGCCACTATTTTCTGCTTGAACTTTTTAAAATTAATCTAGTTAGGTGCTCTGTCATCTGTATCTCCCACGTCCTTTTCAGTTCATCTTCCACATTGCCGCTAGTGGTGTATTTTTAAGACGCAGACATGAACTTGCTTGACCTGTCCCCCCTCAGAAGTTCCCGCTCAGGACTAATGGTTCCTATGATACTGCCCACAGGATAATCCACCACTTCGGGTTGAGTGTGGTGGGAGAGACCCTTCCAGATGAGCCTGGGACCTTTGTGGCCTGGTTCTGCCGCTTCCCTTTATCCCTCTCCTGAGAAAGGAAGATAGTTTTCACCTTTGCCAAAGAGAACTACAGAAGCTCCCCACCCTCTTCCACATTCACAGCTCCCATCTTTCAGGTGCCAGTTTGAATTTCATTTGGTAAAAGTCTCCTCTGGCTTCCTCAGGCAGCTTGTCATTCCCTTTGCTGCCCCATGCTTCTGTGATTTGCACTCTGTACATCTTAGTTTGCCATTAACTAAGCAAGTTCTGTCTTGCTCTTGGGGGCCCAAGAGCTGGAGTCTGATCGCCGGTACACCGCCCTTGGCTTGTGCAGTGGAATCTAATGGCATGTCCATCTCCCTTGTTTATCCACCTGTGGAGAAGTATCCTTGCCTCCAGAGCTAAGCAATTAAAAATCACACCTAGGGTCCCTGGAGGGGGTTTTGGTGTCCATGAGCCCTGGAAGTGGTGTGAGAATTTTATGTGTAAATACATTTTCTGGGAAAGGGATCCATGTTCCAGAAAACCCCCTGAGCCACTGTTCGCTGTACCTGAGCCTGTCCCTCTCAGGAGGTCAGGTCAGTAAGCATGCGAGCCTCTTGACAACAGGGCACTCAGCAGTGCCTCCTGGGCTCACATCACTGATCCTGAGAATGTCCTTTGTCCATTCACTCATCTTAGGAAATCAAGTCTCTTGTGTACCTTGCATCCCTAGAATGCTTTTATAGTATGCTCCTTTATAGGTTTGGTTTAGGTTGGAGGTGGATGGGATGTCTTGCCTAGCATGAATTTCTCATGTCCATGGAATGTTTAGATTTGAACTCCTGATAACTTTATAGGTCTGCCAGAATAACTGCAGCATCTTTAACTCTGAAGTGGGGACTTGCCCACCATGCTAATTTTTTTCCCCCTAAGATTTATTTGGTCAGTGATGAACAGTAACCTTTAGGAATTAGGAAATGACAATGAAGTTACTTTTTGAAGACAGAATGCTTCTTTTCAGTTCTTAAAAAAAGCTGTCAGCTTTATACTACTAGTCACTATCAGTTTCGGAATTTTAAAACTTTTTTCTTTTTTTCTTTGCTAGTTTAAATGTCAAAATTTGCCTTCTTGCTTTAGCTGAGCCTTTTGTCTTTACTTTTTCCTAATTGCTCTTGAATGGGCAGCTTCTGCCTGGTTTCTTTCCTCAATTACCTCGGTAGATGAAACTACTTTTACCTGGACACACTTACTGTTTGTGTCACACGCATTTGCTTGTGTGGTCTTTTCTGCTAGCCAGCTTGTTCATGTGTGGAAAGACTCGTGTAGCAGAATTAGATTTTTTAAAGTCTTCTTGCACTTGAGCAGCGTAAGAATCATTGTTCTATATAATAAGGATATGAATCTTTTGGTGTCTTTGCTACAGATTATGTTTTTAAACTTTGGCTGTTTTTCATTCTACAGAAGTTAAAATCTCTATAGTGATGTCTGTCAGTCTTTTCTACTGATTCCTTTCATCTCTTCATGGAAACTTTTTAGGATTACAAGGATATAAAGGCCTGATGCTGTTTCAATACAGTTTGAGAGGAAAAAAATGTACTGTATAATTTAGTCCCTTCCAGCTCCATGGTTTACATGAAAATGCAGGTTCTTGAGGTTTTATATTTCAAGCAGTTGGGTTAGGGGGTCAGACTAAAGAGTCTGTCTGAAATGCCCTGAAGCCTCGGTAGATAAGGAAGGTGGCCCTGGGGTAAATTGGAAAACAGTTGCTTCATCATGTTACTCTTCGTTGCAGCTCTGGCCAGCCCTGTGCTTGGCCTCAGGGAGTGCGCCCGAGGCTCCGCGGTGTGGTGCCAGAACGTGAAGACGGCGGCCGACTGCGGGGCGGTGAAGCACTGCCTGCAGAACGTCTGGAACAAGCCGTCGGTGGTGAGTGCCGGGCCGTCCTGCTCTGGAGCCCCAGTGGTTCTCAGGGTTCCCTTTGTACTGCACCCACTGCTTCTATAGCTTATGGAACTTGTTGCCACTCAGAACACTTTCGCTTGCTGCATTTTGTTTGCTCCTCATGGTGACCACGCGAGGGAGACAGGGCTTGTTGATGCATGCACACATTTTACCACAAAGGAAGCGGAGGTGCAGGGAGGTTCAGATTCCTTTCATTCAAGGTCACCCAGCCTCTCGGAGGCAGAGACAGGCTGAAGTTGTCACACTCCTGCCCCCATGGCAGCCTCCACTTCCCCACCCTTAATAAGGGATGCAGGAGGTTTGTAGTGTTCATTCCCAGTGTTGTACACTTGGGTAGAGCACCTTCCTTCGTCAGGCTCTCAAAAAGTATATGCTAAGTGTTGTAGTTTGCTAGCTGCCAGAATGCAATATACCAGAAATGGAACAGCTTTTAAAAAGGGGAATTTAATAAGAGGCTCGTTTACAATTCTAAGGCCGAGAAAATGTCCCTATTAAAGCAAGTCTATAGAAATGTCCGATCAAAGGCATCCAGGGAAAGATACCTTGGTTCAAGAAGACAGATGAAGTTCAGGGTTTCTCTCTCAAGTGAAAAGGCACATGGCGAACACAGAGTTTCTCTCTCATCTGGAAAGGCACAGGGTGAACACGGTCAGGGTTCCTCTCTCATCTGGAAGGGCACATGGGGAACACGTTGTCATCTGCTAGCTTCTTCTCCTGGCTTCCTGTTTCATGAAGCACCCTGGGAGACATTTTCCTTCTTCATCTCCAAAGGTCGCTGGCTGGTGGACTCTGCTTCTCATGGCTACGTCGTTCTGCTCTGCTCTCTCTGAATCTCTCATTCTCCAAAATGTTTCCTCTTTTATAGGACTTCAGAAACTAATCATGACCCACCCAAATGGATGGAGACATGCCTCCAGCTAATCCAGTTTAACAACCACTCTTGATTAAATCACATCTCCAAGGAGATGATCTGATTACAGTTTCAAACATACAGTATTGACAGGGATTTCAAACCAACACACTAAATTTCTAAAATTCTTTCTCCCCTTTTGATATTTGTTCTTCCTTTCCTTCCCTGCTCCTAGATTCAGACCCTAAAGCTCAGAGGCCATTATCTTAAATTCTTATTTCGAGCTCTAACCAAACTGGGAAAGATAGCACTGACACTCATCTCCATGAAATATAGCATATTGATTTAACGTAGTATCTTTAACACTGTGGGAAATAAGATAAAAACTGAATATTCATTCTTCGTGTGTCCCCACGCCTTTGGGAGGCATGGACATTTTGCTGACTGCACCAGCAGAATGCAGGTGTTATTCTTGGCTCCCTCTGGGATTTGTTCAGTTTGATGAGCAGCATGTGGTGCAGTCATGTTTGACCAAGCCACATCTAAGCTTTAAAAGTTACCAGTGTGGCCACTAGTATACCTTCAGTGAGAGGACAGTACTTAAGAATACTTATTTCATTAACGTGTTTTTTTTAAGAAATGGATTGTGAATTATTCACTGCAATATTGCCCTCTGTGACCAAAGCTTACTTTCAGGTTTTATTTCAGTCTTGTTAATACTGCTTCCTCTTTCCAAGTTTAATGGGTTGTAAGTGAGGACTTTAGCTTTTTTTTTCAATTTTAAAATTTTTTATTAATTAAAAAATTACAAGAAAGAAACACAAACATTCTTAGTATATGCTCATTCCATTCTACATATATAATCAGTAATTCACAATATCATCACATAGTTGCATATTCATTATCATGATCATGTCTTAGAACATTTGCATCAATTCATAAAAAGAAATAAAGACAACAGAAAAATAAAACGAAAACAGAAAAAAAAAAGATTTTACATACTGTACCCCTTACCCCTCCCTTTCATTGATCACTACTATTTCAATTTACTCAATTTGTTTTAACATTTATTCCCCTATTATTTATTTATTTTTAATCCATATTTTTACTCATCTGTCCATACTATAGATAAAAGGAGCTTCAGACACAAGGTACAAGGTTTTCACAATTACAAAGTCACATTGTGAAAGCTTTATCATTATACATTCATCTTCAAGAAACATGGCTACTGGAACACAGCTCTACAGTTTCAGGCACTTCCCTCTATCCTCTGTAATACACCTTAAACTAAAAAGGGGATATCTATATAATGTGCAAGAATAACCTCCAGGATAACCTTTCAACTCTGTTTGAAATCTCTCAGCCACTGAAACTTTATTTTGTCTCATTTCTCTATTCCCCTTTCTGGTGGAGAAGGTTTTTTGAGTCCTAGCTTATTCTAGGATTTCTGTCCCATATTGCCAGAGAAGTTTACAGCCCTGGGAGTCATGTCCCATGTAGAGGGGGAGGGCAGTGAGTTTGCTTGCCGTGTTGGCTGAGAGAGAGAGGCCACATCTGAGCAACAAAAGAGGTTCTCTTGGGGGTGACTCTTAGGCCTAATTTTAAGTAGGCTTAGCCTATCCTTTGTGAGGTTAAGTTTCATAGGGAGAAACCCCAAGATTGAGGGCTTGGCCTATTACTTTGATTGTCCCCACTGCTTGTGAGAATATCAGGAATTCTCCAAATGAGAAAGTTGAATTTTCCATTTCTTGCCATTCCCCCAAGGGGACTTTGCAAATACTTCTTTATTCACTGTTCAAATCACTCTGGGATTTATTGGGGCATCACACTGGACAAACCTACAAAATCTCATGCTCTATTGAAGATTCCATGTATGAGTAGAAAATTTGACTCGTACCATGTGCACTGAGTAAGATACTGAGGGAACAAGACATGAGAAAAATCTGTCTATTCCCCTGAAACCCAGACTCTTTTTTTTTTTTTTTTCTTTTTTTAGCATAATTCTTTTTTTTATTAATTAAAAAAAGAATTAACAAAACAATTAGAAATCATTCCAATCTACATGTACAATCAGTAATTCTTAATAACATCACATAGTTGCATATTCATCATTTCTTAGTACATTTGCATCGATTTAGAAAAAGAAATAAAAAGACAACAGAATAAGAATTAAAACAATAATAGAAAAAAAAAAGAAACAACAACAAAAAACCTATACCTCAGAAACCCAGACTCTTATGGTAAATCACACCTAGTTCTTTCCCCTTGGTGTCCCAGTACTTCTCATTTAGGCTGGGGACCAGGATGGCCCTTGTGGGACGTGGCCACGGTTGTGCCCCTAACCAGATAACATATGAAAAAGGCCAAGCTGGTTAATGTCATGTGTGAGGCGTGAATTATGTCCTACAGTTACAAATACAGAAATCTCTCCCTCATGTTCTTTCCCTTCAGAAATCCCTTTCCTGTGACATATGCAAGGATGTCGTTACTGAAGTTGGCAACATGTTGAAAAACAATGCCACTGAGGTGAGCTGCCGGGAGGGGCTGTGTGCGCACTGCCGGGGGGCTGGCTCTTCAGGAGCTGTGGCTGGAGGGCCTCAGGAGCAGTGGACTGGGGGTGGGCAGACTGCTCAAAGGGCCAAGAAGTAAATATTTTAAGCTTTATGGGTCACATAAATATGATCCATAAATGTCTTGGTCACATTTTTTTTTTTTAAGGCTTTAGAAATGTGAAAACCATTGTTTGCTCCTGGCTGTACAAAAATAGACTAAGGACTGTAGTTCGCTGAGCCCTGGACCATGTGTTAAATGCCCAAGGTTAACAGAGATTTTTTTATTGTGTACTGTTAGCTTTTAGGTCACATTTGAATATCTGCTCTCAGTTCCCAGTGCCTGTTCCCTGAAGACTGGCTTTTTCCATCTGTCTGGAGTTACAGAGGGCCTCTCTTGCTTTCAGTCCATTTTTAGCGAACGGGCCCATCTCATTTTCCCCTCACGTTGTGTCCCTGTAGGTGGAGATCCTCACTTACTTGGAGAGGACCTGTGATTGGCTTCCTAAGCCGAACATGTCTGCCGTGTGTAAGGAGATAGTTGATTCCTACCTCCCGGTCATTTTGGACATGATTAAAGGACAATTGGTAAGTGATGGGAGAATAGTCTTTTCCCTGTAAGTACTTCTGGGGTGCAGGGAGGTCCCAGATCAGATTGGAGTGACAATACAATGTTCATAGATTGATTTCCTCAACTACCCTTCACAACAGTTGTGATACTCAAAATATCTTTGGCATAGCAGAATACTGTGCTCATAAAGTTAGTGAACGTTTTGGCTCTTGCAGAGAAAGAGGTTGGGCAAGTGGCTTTACCTAAAATCTTTCTAGGTGTGGCGAGGGTGCAAGAAGTGGGAACTTGTAGAATTGCTGAAGGAATATAAACTGGCATATATACCATTTATGGGTGCTGATCAGATCCTTGTCTGTTCCTTTGGGCAATCAATTAATTTCATTTCTTTGAATTTATCCTAAGGGATAATTTCAAGGAAATTACTTGTGGGTTCACCTAGAAGAATGTACCTCTTCCATTCAACAAGAATCAACAGCCATGTGCCAGGGGCTGGGTATTTGGCAGTGACTACGGAGCCGGGTTGGTGGAGTCGGGAAAAGCCCTGAAAAAGAAGAGGATATGAAAAACAGGCTGGAGTGTTGCGAGGCAGGCTCCAGGCTTTGGTGGGGTAGACCAAGGTCACATTAGGCAAGGTCTTTCGGGGCACGTTTAAGGATTCCAAAGGCAGCAGGTCACCCTGTTTTTAAGGAGGGGAGCTGGCAGGACAGTCAGGAGGTTGTATGATAGTGGCAAATTCTGTTTTGGACTTACTGAGTGAAGGGAATGTACAGGAGAGGGGAGAGTCGAGGTCTTCAGGTGGCTGACTTGAGCCGTGGAGGGAGGATGATGGTGGTGCTGTTTGCTAAGACGGAGATGGAGTTGAGAAGGAGCAGGTTGTCAGGGTGAAATTGAGGTGTTGTTTTGGATGTAAGTTTGTGGTGCCTGTCAGGTGGCATGTAGACGTGAGTCGGAGCAAGAGATGTAAACCCACGAGCTGTCAGTGTATGGAAGGTATTTAAAACCGGTGGATTCTTTCTCTGGGGAGAGAAAGGAAGTGGCCCAGGACTGCTGATTTATCGCACACCGCACCCTCCCCATCCCACCCCCCAATTCAGGCATGTTTGAAAGAAGAGCTGATGGGGAGTGGAGATAAGATTTTTGAGCAGGAAAAAGTTTTGTTTCTTGGGTTTAAAGAAAGGGACCAACTCCAAGGTGGCCTGTTTTCTTTTTTCTGGGAAGAGGATTTTCAACTGGGCTCTCTTTCCCTCCAGAGCCAGCCTGGGGAGGTGTGCTCTGCTCTCAATCTCTGTGAGTCTCTTCAGAAGCACCTGGCAGAGCTGAATCACCAGAAACAGCTCGAGTCCAATAAGATTCCAGAACTGGACATGTCTGAGTTGGTGGCTCCCTTCATGGCCAACATTCCCCTCCTCCTGTACCCGCAGGAGGGGCCCCGCAGCAAGTCCCAGCCCAAGGTAAGGCAGCAGCTTGGGCTGTGGAGGCTTGGAACTGAGATGTGAAAGGGACAGTGAAGGCCTCTGGGGTGTGTGTCTGTGGTCAGGGGGCTCACCCCTTCATTTGTTTCTGTCCTTACATGGGCCGGGCTCGTACCGTGGAGATTCTAAAGAATGGAATACTTAAAATATGCAAAGATTCTTCCCACTTCCCATTAAGTTTTACTAAAACCGAGCCCAGTTGATTTTAACCTGTATAATCTTAAAGCCTGTAACAGCACTGTAAGGACATTGTGCTAAGAATTTGCATCCTCTCAGTTGCCGTAGGAATTTTCAGTATTTTACAGCCTGACTCTCTGTCTCTGTAGGTTGGTGGGGATGTCTGCCAGGACTGCATTCAGATAGTGACTGACATCCAGAACGCTGTAAGGACCAACTCCACCTTTGTTGAGGCCTTGGTGGACCACGCCAAGGAGGAGTGTGACCGCCTGGGGCCTGGCATGGCCGATCTGGTAAACCTGATCTCATCACACACTGGAGAATGTTCTGGGCCAGGGGAACCAAGAAAGCATAATCTGTCAATTCCCAGAGTGCTATTTTAATTCCCCACCTAACTGCTTTTAAGGAGAGATGGTTCAAACAGCTACCTTTTCCTTTTTCCCAAAAAGCAGCCAGAGTAGGTGGTGAGTACTAAAGTTAATCAGATCTAAATATGCAACAAAATTCTTGGGGCAAAAATCGTGGATGAAAACCATTTTTGTGAAACTTTTCCTCCTCCTCGGTCACCATATGTACAAGGAATCCATTTGAACTACTTCCAGTCCAGTTGTTGAGACTGGTGGTTTTGTATGAGACTTGGACGCGCAGTTCTAAGTGGGAAGGTGTGTTACCCACAGCAAGTGGGCTGTGGTCCGTGGGAAGCTGGCAGGCTGGTTTGTTGGAAGTTTACCTGGAAAGCCTTCATGGACCTTGCTAGATGTTAGTCCTGCAGGCCCAAACTCTTTTGCTAGCACCTTTGATGGTTGCATTTCTTAGAACCTTGTCACTTTAACCACACTTAGGAGATTAACACATTAGTCCAAAATGCCAGCTTAGTACTTTACAGCTGAAAAATTTCTGCTAGTCTGTGGAATGTGGTAAGTCAGTTGTAATAATGCCATAGGTCTGGGATCTAAAGCTGAATGTTTCTATCTTTCCTAGTGGGAATGGCTGGCTCCATGAGCTGTCGTTTTTTCTCTAATGACATATTCTCTAGGAATGACATGTCACAGTAGCATTCGCTTTATCCTGAAAGCCTGGAGTCCTTTAACCTCATCAGAGTGTCTTTGCATATCATTGTCTTAATAGGTTTCCCCAGTTTGACCTTCTCTGAGGCTCTCATGTCACACGTCATCTGCACACTGGAGAGGCACCCCAAGTATAACACCAAGAATAAAAAGAGGTGTTTTATGAGGGTATCCTGAAAATACCTGCATTTGTATGAAAATAGGGAGTTTTGAAAATCATTATAACTTGTGTTTTCTGGATTAAACTTTATGATTTTGACCAAGAATATGTCAGTGTATTTTATTGTAGTAATCTCGGCTTCTGAAGCAGGATCAGGTATGTGATGGGCAGTTAGCTTGTAGTAGTGGTCTGCTGCTTCTCTTAGTTATTTTTGCTAATTTTATTTTGTATGGCATGACCAGCTCTGACAGATACAAGGAGTGAGTGGGAAAGTTAGGGTTCCTCCTCAGTAGATTGGGGAGAGCTTCACCTCTCCTCTGAGCTTCAGAACTCTAGGTATTGGGAGCGGGTTGGGGCTCTCTTCTCCCGTATTTTGTAGCCGTATTCATTGTAGTTGGGACAGGTTTGGGCCATAAAATAAGGTAGATTGGAGGACAGCATCTCTAAGGTTCTCTTAAGTGACCTTGAAAATCTTTTTAGAATATCTACTGCACAGATGTTTACCTATGATAAGTTGCAGAATAACCAAATTGTCATTTTTACCTTACACAAACTGCCTAGAGAAGACGTTTTTCAGTCCCCCTCTTGGAAACTTACTTGGTCACCAGTTGATACACTTACAAATGCTGGGGGTATCAGGTGCATTTTTGCAGCAATCAGTTCAACTAACAACCTGCTTCTTTCTCCACAGTGCAAGAACTATATCAACCAGTATTCTGAAATTGCTATCCAGATGATGATGCATATGGTAGGTGGTGGGGGAAACCCCTTACCAGCATGGTGCTTTGTCTCAAAGTTTGCAGTTCCCAGGGATTTTGAAAATTATGGCTTAGTCCCCCTTTTCACCTTAGGGCACTGAATGGAGCCAAAGTAAGTTCTCTTTGACCAGCAGCTCTCCACTGGCAATCTCAGGATTGCCCCTGGGAAAGGCTGAAGCAGCTTGATCCCCACGACTGCCTTGGCTACTTCTTGGCAGCCTGTTTGCTTGTGCCCATGTGAGCTGACTGTCAGATATCTAGAAAATGGCTTTAACCTGGAGACCCATAGAAAGTTTGCTCTGTAGCAAAGCTAGGCTTGAGAATTGCTGTCATAGCCTGGGTTTTGGAAGGCAATGTGCCCTGCCACCCAGACTCGTTATGTGCACTGCAGCAGAGTTAGCTGTAGTGCTACTTGAGCCTGTAACTCCCAGGCTCATGTCCAGTATATCTAGATGGTAGCATTCATTCATTATTAGAGGGAGAACATATGGATCCTGCTTTTACATTCCTTGCTCATGGAAAAGTAGCTAGCTAGCCCCATGCAGAAAACAGAGCAGGGAGGTTTGAAGGCATCCTTACAAATTATTGGGAGGTGCACTGGCTTTCTTAGATCAGGGTGACATCCTTGAAACGATGACGCACTTGTTCTGAGCCATCTAGCTTGTCTCAGCAAAATTTTATATGGCCAATGTGGTATCAGAGTTCCTGAACCTGAGGGATTCGGGGGCAGGGGTTGCATTTTGTCTCTGTCATAGTCCATGAGCTTGTTCTCTAACCTAAGGGTCAGCCAACTATGGTTCGCCACATGTTTTTGTAAATATAGTTTTATTGGAACACAACCATGCCCGCTTCATTTAGGTTTTGTGCTAGATCAGCACATTAACTGTAATAGAAACCTTACGGCCCACAAAGCCTGAAATATTTATAATCTGGGTCTTTACAGAAAAAGTTTTGTCTAACCCTGGTCTAACCACTGAAGTAATCCATTCGTGCACGAGAGTTTGAAACTTATCCACACCCTACATTGTTCTAAAGCATGAAAAACAGTTTTACAAAGGCAGGCATCTAAAGCAGGTAAAAATAAGCTTTTGATGCAGCTTGATTTAATTAAGTGCTTCCTTATAGCTAGCTTGAAAATATATTTCTCATTAAAGTTATACTGTGTAGAAAGTTTTGGAAAATATCAATAATACTTCCCAAAGCAAAAAAATCACTTGAGGTTTTTAAAACACAGGTAGGGTCATATTATATATACTTCTTTGTTTTGTAGCTTGTATTTTTTGCTTAAAAAAATATACTGGTCATTAAATATTTTTATACAAATCATTTTTATGTGGCTGCATAATATTCCACTCTGAATAGAACATCATTTCTATAACCAATTCCTTTTGCTGGATATTTAGGTTGTTTTCAGTTTTGTCCTTGGGATAAAAAGCATGAATGAACATCCTTTTAGCCAAATATATATGCAGTCCCTGCTTATTTCCCTTAATATTCATAACTAAAGCTGAAATTGCTGAATTGAAGTCCAAGCGAAATTTTAAGACTTTTGATAAAATGTCGAATCATCTTTCCTGCTGCCATACAGGCCACTGGGACTAGATTGCCATGAGGCCCCGGGCCATGGAGAGTTTGTGGTTCAGGATCTGTGATCCCTCTGGGTGGGGCTTTTTTTTTTGGGGTGGTGGGGGATGCATGGTCCAGGAAACGAACCCACAGGGAAGGCGGGCTTTCTAACCCATGAACTACATGGGTGTGGTTTTTATATTATAGCACGTGTCCCTTATTTGTGCAGCCCCATGATTCTGTTTCACTGAACATCAGTAACCTGTAGACAAGTCTTTGCAGTGTGGCAGGGTTTGGCCTCTTAATGATAGAGGCCGCTTCATCAAATGACAATTCCCAGGGGGCTGAGACATGCAGCCCAGTGTTTTGAAAATGACTTGGTATGTTAGGGCTGAGGGGACAGTGCACACGAGCAGGACATTGTGGTCCCTCCTTGAGGGCCAGAGTAGCTTTCAGATCCCTGTAGACACAAGAATAGGAGAGGGTGGTTTCCTAATGTCTGATGGCAAGGGCGTTTTCCTTAAGCTTCTTTGTGACATCCTTATACCTGATTAACTGCTTAATTGTTTTTATTTTTCTTAACTATTGTGTCCTTTCCTTTCTCTTATTTTCACCTCGATTTCCTGTTTTTTTGTTCTCAACAGCAGGATCAGGTATGTGATGGGCAATTAGCTTGTATTAGTGGTCTGCTGCTTCTCTTAGTTATTTTTGCTAATTTTATTTTGTATGGCATGACCAGCTCTGACAGATACAAGGAGTGGGAAAGTTAGGGTTCCTCCTCAGTAGATTGGGGAGAGCTTCACCTCTCCTCTGAGCTTCAGAACTCTAGGTATTGGGGGCGGGTTGGGGCTCTCATCTCTTCAAGGGGTCAGAAAACTAAAGCAGCAGAGCCTTGCGCTCTGGTCAGAATCAATGCGCTACACGCCTGCATATAGGTTGCCAGGGTGACAGAGATGAGCCAAGGGTGGCCCTGGAGGTGCCTGAGCATCTATGAATGCAGGGCTGACTTCCAGGGGTCCTTTGTGTCTGTCATGATGCGAATGAGCACTGCATGTCTTTAGTCCGGTTCTGTTTTTCATAACTCCAGAAATGCTTTTGCTGCTTGGGCAAATACTTTGCATACAGTGAGCAGACAGTTTCCTTGTCTGTCGAATCCAGAGAGTGGAAACAATTTCTTGATTGTGGCTTCTGTCCCTCTGGGTGATGGGTACCGTGGGATCTGGAACCAGTCATACTACTTGTCTGTGGTATGATATGGAAATTGGGCCCCTGACCATGCTTGATCCTTCACTTAATTAGTGCTTAATTGGAGCCTCAGGGCCAGCTCTGAGTCAGTGCCGTTTTGGGGCCCTAGTGATTAGAGATTATTCAAAGGTATTTTGAGGTCTAAAGAGAGAGAACTTTGACTAAAATACCTGAATGCTTACTTGGGCCTCCTCAAGGGTTTAGAACAATGCTGATTCTTGAATCTTATCTTTTTTTTTTTAGAGAGAGAGAACTTAATCTGTCTTATACCTCATTCTGTTTTTTTCCCCCTTCTAAGATGTGTCAGAAGATAAGGTAGTTGGATGTACTTTGCAGACTTGTCTGCCCTTAATATGATTTTAGAGCCTTCTAGATGTTAAAAGTAGATGAACCATACTCGTGGTCCAGCTCTCTTCCTTTTACAGGATTCTTTTTTAGCTGTCCTGTTCTCACTGCTTTATGGCTTGGCGGTGGGGAGGCAAATGCCATCTGGCCCAGAACTAATTGCTGGTTGCATTTGGTTGACAAAGTATATAAAGGATGTATGCTTTCCTCTCTCCCTTGGCCATCATCATAGTGCCATGGTCAAGATGCTGTCCAAGTTAGCTAGTTCTCTGTGGCTTAGTGTCTGGCTAATGAAAGGGAAGATCAGTTCAGGGACCTTGTGAATTGAAGTGATTCACCAATTTGGAACAATCAAGTTTTTAAGTGCTGTGTTGTGAAGTTTATTAAAAAGCCAACATTTCCCCTTCTTAAGGTGTTATTTTAAAGGGTCCTGCTACCAAAAGGGATAGCATAGTTTATTTCTAACAAATCTGTTAGTTTATGGACATAGATGATCTTTTGAAAAGCATCTAGCTTTCTATTGCAGAGTGAGCTAGCTCAACTGAAAAATGGGTTGTAGAGCAGACCAGATGTCCCTGGATATGTTTTAATGGTCTGTTAAAGGTGTTGGGGAAATTGGCTTCCTTAGGATGTGCCCTGATTGAAGTGACAAACACAGTGGTTCTGTTTGATCTCCTTTCATAGCTTTGCATGGCCTTCTTCTCCAGGTGTAGCTGGGACATATGCTGTGCTTTTGGACATGAACCCCTTAAAGTTTAATATGGCATCTGCTCATCTGGTGGGGAGTCAGCCTTGATGGTGGGACTGGGGTACACTCTTTCGCACTCCTGTCTTTGTAGAGAGAGTAGGGTCTGAGGGGAGGGCACAGGCCTGCATCTGATTGGATTTTGTGTGCTTTCTTCAGCAACCCAAGGAGATCTGTGGTCTGGTTGGGTTCTGTGAAGAGGGGAAGGACATGTCCATACAGACTCTGATTCCTGCCAAAGTTGCCTCTGAGAACGTCATCCCTGCCCTGGAGCTGGTGGAGCCCATTAAGGTACCCAGGGGGCCCCTGTCATGTACTGCCCAGGCCACGGTTCCCTGTGGAGCCGTCTTATTGACCCATACTCCCTTTTGTGTCACAGCTGACAAGTCATGTATTTTTTTGGTTTCCTGCCTGGCTCCTAAAGAGAGGAGACTTCTTCTAGTTTATGGCATTCTCCATTTGAAAGCAGCCCCCAGAGTTCTTGCAAAATCCTTAATCTCCTTGGTTATAAATCGTAGAGCCCATGGGGTCAAGTCTGCGTATTTTCAGCCGGCCACACATGATTTTTCATTGGCTCCTACCTAACGTTTTCAGATGTTCTTTCTGGGTCCTTGTCCATGTCCTTTCTTGTATTGTATCACCAGAATATACTTGGTATTCCCAGAGCACTGCTCTCTTTGCAGGAGCCTCTGGGCATGCTGTCTCCCAGTGCATGTGTATATTGTTTCCTTAGCACGGTCTTACTTCTTTCCACAATGAATTTGTATTTGGCCCATATTATGGACCAGGCACTATTCTAGGGGTTTAGGCCAGAGTGGTTAACTCAGTGTCCTCATGCCCATGGGGCTTGCACCCTCTTTGTCCAGGGACCCAGCTCACATGTTACATGTAGACACATCAACCCCCTGAGTCACTTGACAATTTGTGTCCCTCTGCCAACCTGTTTGTGCACACACAGAGCGTGTGGCCCACAGGAAGGGCTCTCAGATGGAGTCAGGGAAGCATAGCCATTTACCTGCCCTCCCCAGATCCCCCTGCTGACCTAGTTAATGGCCAGAGAGCATGAAGGACAGATAGAGTTAGCCTCTAAAGCTGAGTGGTCCAATACAGTAGCCAGTAGCCATGCGCAACTATAATTAAAGAATTGAGTTCCTGTGTTTGACTAACTACATTTCATGTGCTCAGGAGACACATGTGGTACAGGCAGAGAATATTTCCATTCTGTTGTCATAAAGTTCTGTTAAACAGTGTTGCTTTATTAAAAATAGGCTCTGGAAAAATATTCTCAGGTGCTGTGAGATTTGGGAGATGCAGGAGCAGACCTGAAATGTGATTACAACTCTTCTCCTTTAAATAGCATTAGAATCCCTCACTCTGTTCCAGGGTCCCCCTTCCCAGATGAGCATTGAATGATGGTATGATTATAACCAAATGCACCTTCATGTGGACAGCTCTTTGGGGTAGAAGAAGGTTGCTAAGGGGACTGTTTCCGTCTCCTAAAGTATGAATTATGTCTTTGGAGGGCGAGCATGGGGTGCTGATGGTAATAGGGATTGAGGAGAGCTGAATCCCTCACTGAATTCAACTTGGACATTGGGGAGAAGCCACATTTCATTTTGAATCCAATTAGCAGTGACTCTTTGTGTGACTTTGACCACCTAACTTGCCCTGCCGTCTGTGTCCCATCTTTAGAGGCACTCATCTGGACCAAGGGGCGAGGGTCTTGGCATTAAAGTGTTCTCTACCCTTTTAACAGAAGGACCTGGTCCAGGCAAAGGCTGATATTGCCTGTGAGGCGTGTGAGTACGTGGTGAAGGAGGTCGTCAAGATGATTGACAACAATAGAACTGAGGTGTGTAGATGTGGCTGACCCCTCCTCCTGAGGAGGCCCCCTCTCCTGTCCCCTTGAGCCAAGCTGTCGTAGTGGGAGAATCCAATGGAAGAGGTGTCCTTGGTTCTTGTTGGTGTTTAACTAGCTTGGGGATACGTATAACTACTTCTCCACCTTTTAAAAGGTGTTTCCTACTAGTGGACCCCCAGCCCAGAGGGGGCCCACTTTGCTCCCTGTTCTAGTTTGCTAGCTGCCAGAATGCAGTTTTTATTTGGCCCATATTATGGACCAGGCACTGTTCTAGGGGTTTAGACCAGAGTGGTGAACTCAGTGTCCTCATGCCCATGGGGCTTGTATCCTCTTTGTCCAGGGGCCCAGCTCTCACATGTTACATGTAGACACATCTTGTTCCAGAACCAGAGATGGATTGGCTTTTAATAAAACCAATTTATTTATTTCGTTAGTTCTTCAGAGGAAAGGCAGCTAACTTTCATCTGAGGTTCTTACGTGGGAGGGCTCAGGGTGATCTCTGCTGGCCTTCTCTCCAGGCCTCTGGGTTCCAACAGCTTTCCCTGGGGTGATTTCTTTCTGCATCATCAAAAGCCTGAGCTGAGCTACTTGTGCTGAGATGAGGTATGCCGAGCTGCTTGGGCTGTGCTACCTTGTGCTCTCTCATTTAAGCACCAGCCAATTAAGTCAAACATCATTCATCACAGCAGGCACACCTCTTAGCCGACTGCAGATGTAATGAGCAACAGATGAGGTTCAGGTATCATTGGCTCATGTCTTCAGCAACAGAACTAGGTGCCTTCACCTGGCCAAGTTGACACCTGAATGTAACTACCACATCCCCCATTTTAGTCTTTTGGGGAAGAAACAACAGCACCTTGCTCTTGACTGGTTTCCTATCGTGTTGGTATTTTCAGAATCTTTTCCACCCCTGCCCAGCTCTCATCTTCTCTTGTGATCCTGTCTTCGTGTGTTTCAGCAAGAAATAATCCGCAGTTTGGAGAAGTTATGCTCAAAATTGCCCACCTCCATGTCCGAAGAGTGCCAAGATGTGGTGGACAGTTATGGCCCGTCCATCCTGTCGCTCCTGGATGAGATGAGCCCTGACCTGGTGTGCGGCTTCCTCCATTTCTGTTCCACCCAGGGGTTACCTGCCCTGACAGGTGAGTTCAGGGTACTCTGGAGTGAGGATGGGGCTCCTCTTAGTCTGGAAGGGTGCTACCAGCGCTGAGCCTGTGCTTTCTTCTGTAGCACATGTGACTCGGCAGAAGGACGGTGGCTTCTGTGAGGTCTGCAAGAAGCTGGTTACCTATTTGGATCACAACCTGGAGAAAAACAGCACAAAGCAGGAGATCCTGGATGCTCTCGAGAAAGGCTGCAGCTTCCTGCCTGATCCTTACCAGAAGCAGGTGTGCCCTAGACTGCTGTAGGCCCCAATGTCAGAACCAAACAGGGATGTGCAAAGGCTGGGATAGGGTAGCTCACTGATTGTACCCCTGATGGAAAACCAGTTATTTCTACCTCCAGGTATGGAGTTTTATACGGTTCTACTTAAAGGCTCTAGTGAGCCAATGGGATAAAATAACCTGAGAGCTGGTGAGGCCTGTTGGAGGGGTGGTGTCTTGGAAGGGAGGCCCCAGAGACAGCTGGACTGGGAATGTCAGGGACTCGAAATAGCGCATCACCAGCCCTCCCCTACTCCACTCTGCTTGGGCATGCCTAGACCTGCTCCGTATCCCTATTTTATTCAACAGTGTGATGAGTTTGTGACTCAGTATGAGCCTGTGCTGCTGGAAGTGCTGGTGGAGGTGTTGGACCCTTCCTTTGTGTGCTTGGTAAGTGTCACTGGGCACATGTGTGTTCTTTCGGGCAGGCCTCATCTGTGAGGCGCTGCATGGACCCTGCAAAGGTTCCTCTGAGAGGATCAGCCATGGGCAGAGTCTCTGGGGGTGGAGCGTGTGAGAGCAAAGAAGTAGCCCTAAACCCACTTGCTTTCAGCGCTCTGATTCTAGCTTCTAGAGGCTGATAATCTTTTGTTTTGAAAAGGATTAATTGGACAGATCTAATTCTTCCCCTTTCTTTTGTTCTTTCTTCACTATATAGAAAATTGGGGCCTGCCCCACAGCGCATAAGCCTCTTCTGGGGACTGAGAAGTGTGTGTGGGGCCCAAGCTACTGGTGCCAGAATCTGGAGACAGCATCCCAGTGCAATGTAAGTAGCTCTGTGGCCTGCTCAATAGAACTGCCTTGCGAATAGGGTTCTCTGCATCAGAATCCTGCCCTCTTGATATTTGACTTCAGCAGGAACCTAAAGGATCAGCTCTCTACCCTGCGTGTAGGCAGGTGGAAAGATCAGGGCCCTGAATGTGCCTTACCCATGGCCACCACCCAGCTAAGGTGTAGCAAAGTAGGCTGATTGTGTCCTTGGCTTTGGGGAGTCTAGGCTGGCAACGTGAGGGTTTTTTTTTTGGTCTACTTTGTTGCTTTTATCTTCACTTCCATTTGACAGTGGTCTCTCCTGGGGGAGACCTTTTGCGCTAGGCATTGCACAAGGCCTCTTAGACTGTCCTAATCCTTGCACAAGTCCTCTTACCCTTGGGTCACATTTGTCTCTGCTGGAGCCTGGCCTAGGTCTTCACTCCAAAGCCAAGCGGAGTTCTGCTTCAATGCTCTGAGCGTTGGCCTCTGCCCAGCCACCACCAGCGTGCTGAGGAGCTGTCCTGGCTGGGCAGCTACTCTTCGGGTGGCCCTTGCTTCTTTCCTGGGGGGTGGGGGAGTAGGTTTTGACTGGCCCCTGTTGCTTAATGTTCCTTTGCACAATGTTTTCATCCTCACTGGGGTTCTTTTTGACTAGTGGCGGCCTGACTGTGGCTTTGTTAGGGGGTTGTATCATGTGGGTCTTGAGCCACTGTAGGGAGGAGCAGAGGCCTTCTTCCAGCCAGGTCCAGTCCATCTGTGGCAGCATGTGCAGCCAGGGATCTGGTTTCTCTTGCTGTCCTGGGTATCTGTGCTCGAGGGCCTTGTGCAGCCTACCCTGCAGGATGTTCTAGGCAGACTGTAACTAGGTGAAGGGCTCCTGGGCCCTGCCTGCAAGAGGGACTCTTGGCTGAGAATCCTCAAAACTCTGGCCACATGCTTCTAGGTTTTAAATGAGATACTGCCCTATGTCTTCAGTGTCTGGTGCATTTGCCTGATCTAGGACAAGAAAATAGGTCCCGTTTCTGGGTGATCTGATAACACTAATGCATTTGGCCAGGGATATAGAGTAAGTCACCTGAAGACTAAAACCAGTTTCCTCTCTCCTACCAGGCTGTTGAGCACTGCAAACGTCACGTGTGGAACTAGAAGGAATGTTCCATCTTGGAGAAGTTGCAGCATGTTTTCCTACTTGTGTGTCTGGGGGACTTGAACGCACAGATCTCTTTGACTTTGTGTTAAAAATAGGCCCCTCCCCTCACCCTGTCCTTAACCCCTTATTGTAGCACCGCTGTCAGTGTGGGACATGCCTCCCTCTGCTGACATGGCCACTTCAGTGTCACTTTTCTCTCAGCTAGACAGATAACATAATGCTCCCTGGAGGTCCATAATCTGTCTTTGCATGGTGGCTGCCTGAGGAAGCGGAGAGGGCGCTTGATGTTAGCATGAGCCAGTGCTTCTTGACAGATGGCCGTCCATTCTCTTGGTGGCTGGGACCTTGTTCTGGGCCCTCTGAGGCTCACCCCCAAACACACACACTGAGGGGACATCCTCCCACTTCCCAGGCCTAATGACTGCTGTGCGAAGAAGCAAAAACAAAGGCAGTTTTAAGTGAGACGGAAGCTGAGAATAGCTAAGCTTTTCAAACACTGTAGTTTCCACTGTAATAGAGGTTTGGGAAGAAGCCTCTGATGACTCAGGGGAAGTGGTTGGGGTAGAGGGTTTCTATCCCTGGGTCAACTTTTGATTTTGCTTTCCTGTGTCTTTTCCTTGTGATACCTTGTTTGGGGGTCTGTGGGCTTGGGTGTGTGGGGGTGGGGGTGGGGGAGTGTGTGGGAATTCACCTGTGGGCCTGGCTTGTGTGTGTGTGTGTGTGTGTGTGTGTGTGAGCCTGTGACAGTGGTGACGCCCCATGCTCTGTACTCATGTCTGTCCAGCGGCTGAGGGCTCTGCCACCGAAGGCCCACCATTGCTCGCGGCAGTCCCAGCCTGGCTCATCTCATAGAAGCTCTGACCTTTCCTTTCAAATAAATATGGGTAGCAAGCTCCTAAGCCTCTGGCTTCCTGTTAGAGGATGACAAGCTGGGGGGTCTGTTGGAGGTGGGAGTGGGCACTGTCTGGGGGCCTTGTCTGCTGGCCTACTTCTTCTGTTTGGCCTCAGCTTCTGTTCTGTTTGTGGTTGCCAGGAGACAGCAAGACATGCAGTTGCTATTAAGTGGACTTAGCGATTTTTTTGTTTTTTTGCATAAAGTTTCTGTGATTTAACAATAAAGTTCTGTCAGCCAGATCTGGGTCCGAGTGCGTCTTTGACACCTCAGCCATCTCCGAGGCCACAGACCCTTCAATGCCCTGCTGTCCTACAGTCCTCTTTGCCAGAGCAAACACGCAGTATGTTTAAAAAAAAAAAATCGACTTCACACAGTCCTCCCAGAGAGACCCAGGGCCAGCAGTAGGGAAGAGGCGGGGCACCTGCAGTGAGCCCTGCCCCAGGCCCGCTCTGCCCTGCTCATCTCAGGCCCAGCCCACTGTCCCCCACCCCAGCCACACAAGGAGTTGACCAGAGCCAGAGTGTACTGTCAGTTCTTTGTGAGTTGCTTTGCTTTTTAAACAGACCATTCCAAAAACTTTCAAGGGGTACCAGGAAAACACAACCTAGGGAAAATGGAGAATAACTTAGTTTAAAAAAGGAATGCACACAAACACTATATTCAGAACCGAACAGAGCATCAGTCATTTCTCTTTATGAGCTGGGTACATTGGGGATGCCAGTGATATGGGAGGATGCTCTGTTTGTTGTCATGGGCCTTGGTGGCCATGTGGGAAGCAGGGACTTCTCTGCCTCTGCGCCATGTGGGAAGCAGGGACTTCTCTGCCTCTGCCTGGACGTCCAGCCAGGGCTGTGGCAGGAAGGCAGTAGGCCTTGAACTGAAGCCGAGGTGTTGGGCCTGGCTGGGAATGCCAGCTCTTGGCCTCCCTTCCCCACGTGCCGGGCTCCTGCTCTGTGTGGGGGACAGGGATGTACTTGTTTGTTGGGGCTGGAGAGGGGTGGGGATGAGGGCCTGCTTGGCCTCTTTGAACCCCACTTGAACTGAGCCGGTTATCAGATTCCTGGGCCCCAGTGACCCTCCTTACTTTGTCCTTAGATGCTTAGCATTTTTGTTTGGTTTTCTTAAAAAAATAACAAATTTTATGAAGGTAGAGAGCAGATGCTGAATGAGCGTCTGGTAAAGATGAAATCCATCTGAGCAGCCGATGCAGGCCCCAGGGCCAACCCGAGATTGTGCACCGAGCTGGCCTGGGAGGGGCCAGACCCTGCCAGCCCTGCCCCTGCCCTGGGAGAGGGCTGCACTGGGAAAGGGGTTGCTCACACCAGGGAGGCACCCCCATCGGGTCATAGCTCGGTGATCTCCAGAGGGCTTTCCATGATCACGTCGCGGAGCTTGTGCAGGGGCGTGGACTTGGCAGACTCAGTGCGGGCGTTGCGCTCGAAGGCACTGGCCTCGGCGGCCGTCAGTGTCTCCAGCGAGCGGCCCAGGCCCTTCTGGTCATCCTCGGGCAGGCTGTTGAGGTCAGTGGCCAGTAGCGTGCCAGAGCTGCCGTGGGCCACGTGGATCCCATCAGGCCCCTTGAGCTCCATGGGCGGCTTGTGGCGGAAGCGCAGGCTGCCCTGACCCGGGCTGCGGTCCCCCGATTCCTCCTCCAGCTCCGCCTGGATCAGCTACAAGAGGCAGGAGACCCCCCCCCCGAAATGGTTCAGGGACCCCCACACGGCTTGGGTCCAGGCCCAAGGGGTGAGGGGGTAAGGGGCCAATCCTACTCTGTCCCTGTTTCCTCCCAGCCCCACTCAAGGAACCCCAGGAAACACCACAGCAGCCCTGCCCGGCCTCTAGAAGTGTTTCTCAAACTGGGGCAGAGGGGAACTGTGGGTCCTTAGGTGCTATAGATGTGTTCTCAGGGGTACAGGCTTCCTGTGAGAACTGCTTTGTATTCATTTTGATAATCTGTAAAAATCCTGTGAATGAAAAAGTTTGGAAATAGGTAGTTGTGATGATTGCAATTCAATTCACTGAGTTATACACTTAAAAATGGTTAAAGCGTCAAATTTTGTTACATATGTTTTGCCACAAGCGCACACACACAAAATAATTCTGTGAGGTAATTGTGTTATCTGGGTTTGTTACTAAATTGGCCTAAAGTAGGAGCAACGCTAATTAGAGTCCACAGATGAAGCTGGGGCTGACTAAGTGCGGGGGAGGCAGCGCGCTGCGCAGCCCTTGGGTCTTGCCTGTGATGGGATTATTCTGCTCTAGCCAGGGCTGGGTGGGAAGGTGGGCCCAGCCGCAGTTCTGGGGATTTCACGTAAAGTCTGGCTTTATGTTGACCTAATGATAATCATAATCATGGCAGGCAAACCAATGTTGGCCCTGACAGCCAGTTTCTTAAAATGGCATCACTCCTCAAAGCTATTTTCTTGGGGTTCCCCACATCTGAGAAACCCTGCCCTGGGAGCCTGCCCGAATCCCCCGAAGGCCCATTTTCTGACTTCCTGGATCCCACCCCACCCCTTGCTGTCTTTGGCTGCTGAGCATCACTGTCACTGAGAAGGGTGGCAAGAGAGCAAAAGAGAGGAAGCATCCCCAGGGCGGGGCACGGCACACAGCTCCCGGCCTGCCCCGCTACCTCGGAGATGGAGGAGTGGCAGGAGGAGGCTTTTTGCACCATCCGCTGTGCAAAGAGCTTTTTGAGCCGCAGGTAATCCTCCAGGACCACCTTCAGCAGGGAACCCTGGGGGAGGAAAAGGGTTATCTCCCCACTGAGGCCCTCCCCTGCCTGCTCATCCCTCCTGGTTCCTGTGAGCCCAGATAGCAGCCCACAGCCTGGAGGGAGGGGATGGAAGGTGACTGGTGTCACTGAACTCAGAGGTGTCTGTTCCCAGGGCAGACCAAAGCACCTGGTGACAGCGGCCAGCCAGAACTCACAGGGGCTCAAGCCCGAGAGCCAGGCTGCAGCCGCTGCAGGCGGAAATGGCTCTTTATCAGCCGAGTGGGCAGGACTCTGCCTCGGTGGTGTTGCCCAGTGGAGGGGTAGGGTCTGGTTGAGCCTGAAGGTGGAGAAAGCTGCTTCCCAGGAACCTCCCTCTTGACTGCCTCCTCTCAAGTAGGGTCCAGGCTCAGCCAGGGGTCTGGGTGCAGGCCCTTGTTGGAGGTGGGGTGGGGAGGGCAGAGTGCAGAAGCCTGCAGGGTGGGGCCTCACCTTGATGGGCCCCTCCCGAATGATCTGGCCCAGCTTGGCAATGTTGTCATACTCCTGGATGGCTGCCCGCAGGTACCGGTCATCCTCAGGCTTGACTGCTGCTGGCTCACGCCCAAAAGTCCCCTAGGGAGACGGGATGTTAGCTGGGGCCTGTTCCGTTCCACCCCCAGCACTCCCCTCCAGTCACCCAGGGGAACTGACCCCTAGAGGACCCAGCTCCTTGGCCTGCAGTGGTGAATACCTGCCCACCTCCTCCCCGGCCCTGGGCTGCCCCTGCTTGCCCTCTCCAGCTGGAACTCACATGGGTGCGGGTGGGGCTGCCCCACAGGTCAGCGATCTCACTCAGGTTCTCCGGCAGATCGTCCTCGTGCTCAGCCTGGGCGGCCAGCTCCAGGTTCCGGCAGAAAGGATCCAGCCACACGGGGTTGGCCCTGTGGATGGAGAGTGGGGTGGGGTGAGGAGGGAAGGCTGGCGTGGACAGATGCCCTCCCGGCTTCACCCCTGCTCTTTCTCCAGCAGACTTCAGTGTCTTTCACAGAATTGGGGGTGCAGGGACATGGAAGGCTGGGCCCTTGCCCATGGTACCCATGCCTGGGTTGCACCCTAGAATCCCGCTAGAACCTGGACAGCATGTCAGTTTGGATCAGCCTCAGTGGGGAGGCCTCACTCTGTACCACGTGACCACCCCTACCCCCAGCGGGCCCTATCCGGGGTCGGGAGCCCAGCTCGGCTACTTTTCTGGAGCGGGGTGAGAGGGCGGCCAGCCCACCAGGGGGCGCTCACACGACAGGTTTAAGCCAGTCCCGGTTTCCCTCCACGCTCTAGAGGCTGCAGGGAATTGTCCACCCCAGCTGGTCTTCTGCAGGCCTCTCCCAAGTGGCCAGGGCAGGGCCCAGGGACCCCACTCACCCATCGAAGGAGTACTTGTTGGTGTTGGGCATGTCCATGATGTCGATGAAGCCGCGGTTCCCTGAAGGGAGAAGCGTTGGGAGAAAATTCCTCCAGGGAGGGCTGGGTCAAGATCAGAGGTGCACCCAGCTGGGGCAAGTCAGGGGAGCCTGGGTCCAGCCCAAGGCTTCAGCCAGCCTTGTGAAACCCCAGGCAGGCACTCTAGGCCCCCAGGGACCCTCCTGCCTCATCCTTTTCCAACCCATCGCCCCGTCACTCACCTGCTGAGCCAGCCACAATGGCTTTGAGCTTCCTCTTGTGTCTGGGGAGAGGGAAAGAGGAGGCCTGGTGAGGGAGGCTGGGGCTGGGCTGGCATCTCAGGGTCCCGATGGCCCTGCCCTCCTCAGTGGCTGTCCCAGAAGTGGAGCCTGCCAGCCCCGGTGCCAGGGTGGGGGGCGGGGGACTCACACGGTCCTGTAGTACCAGTTCATGAGGATAAAGAGCATGGCGGCCAGAAAGAGGAGGATGGCGAGGATGATGATTGCCATCTGCGGGGAGAGGGACAGGCCTGATGGGTGGGGGCACCGGGGCCAGAGCCCAGGCATCAGTGGCGGGCAGGGAGGGGGCCGCGGAGGGCTGCCCAGGGTACCTGCAGGGTGGACATGTCATCGGGCAACCGCACAGAAATGGCGGGCTGCACATCCAGGACGTTGTAGTTCCGGAAAAGATTCCGCAGCTGCTCCTTGTTCTCGTCAATCATCTGGATCACCCTGGATGATGGGCTGGGACCTTAGCGCCCATCCTCAGCCATCCCAGGAAAGCTCGCCCCCCCAGGACAGTCTGTCTTGCTCCTGCCTGGAGCCTCCAGAGTTCACTGGCTCACTTGGCTAGGAGAGCTGTGTATTTGAGGGGATTCGTAGGGCCTTCACACAGGATCCTATCTGATACCCCCACTTTACAGATGGGGAGAGTAAGGCCCATGCCCCCAAGCTGGACTGTCCTCTAGCCCTGCCATCCCCTGGAAGAAAGCTGCATGCTGCAGGCCTGATGTGCCTCCCTCCATGGGTCCCCTCCTCTCCTCCAGGGCAGGAAGGCAGACAGACAGGCGGACAGTCAGAGCAAGGCCCCCACCCACCGGTCCACATCCAGGATGCGGTTGGTGTCCCGGTTCACCACGTGGATGAGCAGCTCTGTTTGTGCGAAGTTCACCCGCCCCTTCTTGTCCACGTGGAACTAGGCAAGAAGCAGCACTGTCAGACTCGGGCCGGGGAGGGCAGGCCTCTGCTAGGAACCCCTCCTGCTGCACCCAGATGACTAACCCTCCATACTGAACACCTGCTGAGCACCAACCACGGTGCCAACTGCTTCATCTGCACTGGGGTATTTCACAGGTGAGAGAAACAGGCCCGGGGAAGGCCTCTCCCAAGGCCTCGCAGCTAGGGAAGAGCCAAGGAGGGCGCGTGTCCCTCTCACGTCCCGCCCCTAACCTCGCCGCAACGTCCCGCCCCTCCTGGTGGCCCGGCCCTGGCCCCCTCCCCGCTCCCCTGCCCCCAGCCCCGAGGCGGGCCCCGTGGGCCACCTGCACGTCGTCGGTGTTGACGGTGGCCCCGGTGATGTTGGAGAGCAGGCGCACGAACTCCTCCTCGAAGCCGCGCACGCGGTCGGGGACCTCGTTAATGACGATCTTGACGCGCTGGTCGTCCCTCAGGATGTAGATGCCGATGACAGCCGTGTCGTTGTGGCCCGCCAGGTCCCGGGCCACGATGTCCACCACGAAGTAGCCGGGGCTGTAGGCCATGAAGAGGTCGAAGGTGCGCAGGACGCCATCCACACTCCCTGCGGAAGAGCCCGCGGGCGGGCCACGGCTCAAGGCCACCCAGTACCCCCGGGCCCTCAGAGGCGGGGCAGAGGTGGCGCGGGCGGGCACACCAGGGGATCAGCATGGGCCTGCAGCAACTCGGGGTCCAGTGGCCACAATGATAGAGGGGACAGGACCAGGGAGCACAGATGCTCGTGGGAAGGGGCACGGCTCTTGCCTCTGCTCAGCTGACTCACCATGAATGCGCAGGTCCGCAAGGCCCGACCTTCACCTTCTCTAGGGAAACTGGGCAATCCCAATTTTATGGCCAAATACCCTGTTTTTTACCTACTGGACTAAGTTTTACTTTAAACACAGCAGAACGCAACTGTGAGCTGTGCTGATCCAAGGATGATGAGTTTGTGAGCTTGGCCGCAGCACACTGGGGAGCCCTGCGGCCGAGCCCCCTTGTGCTGTCTGTCCATCTCTCACACACACGTACTTCAGAATTCTACACGCTCCGTAGAGAGATGACTAGAGGTGGGACAGCAGTCTTCTCTTAGAAGACAGTAGACCTGGGTTCAAAGTCTGACACTTTCTAGTTGTGTGACCTTTAGCAAGCATGGCCTCTGCACCTTGGTTTAGTCAAATGAGATCAGGGGGAGCTTGGAGGGGAAGTAGGACTGCTGTGATCAGAGAGGTCTTCCTAGAGGAGGTGGTATATGAACTGGATTACAAAGAATGGGTGGGGAGAAGGGGAAGGTATCAAAAAGCTAAACTGGGAGTTGGGATGACATTCCAGGAAGTGAAGACAGAGAGAGCAAAGGCCCAGGAGAGGATGAAATGGAGCAGGCTGAGGGGCTGAGGAGCTCAGCTGGGCTGGGCACAGGGCCATTAAAGAGAGTTGGAGGGTGTGAAGCTGGAAAGGGGGATCAGGAAGACCCGGTGAGACCTGGGGAGATGGCTGGGACAAGGAGTGTGGATTGATTTCTGTAGACAAGGAAGGGAGGGGAGCGTGTTGGAGCTGGAGGTAAGGTAATGTGACATCTGCAGGGACACCTTCTAGAGCCTGACCCAGGGAGGCTCAGCAATCTGCACAGGCTCTTAGGTATGAGTGTGCACTCTGATTTCTGCTTCCCCGGTGCCTAACACAGTGACTGACACGGGCTCAAATGTAAAGATGGATGGATATGTGGAAGGAGCATGAGAATTTAGATGGATGGATGGAGAGATGGATGACTGGGTGGGTAAATAATGGGTGGATAGATGAGGGGATGGGAAAAAGGAAGAAATAAAAGAAAGGTGGGTGGTAGAGGCAGAGATGAATAGGTGGATAAATTAGAGAACAGATGTTTGGATGAATGAGATGATTAACTAATGATGGCCAGCTAAATTGAAAGATGGATGATGGATGGATAGATGGATGAATGGAAGGACTGACAGGGCTGTCTGGACAGAAGTTGGTCACTCACACACTGTGGAGCCCACACAGACCCATCTCCTCCAACTGACAGTGCATGCAATGACTGAGGGGTCCATGCACAAAGCCCCTACCCATGGTGAAGACCTGGCCCACATCCTCAGAGTCATTGGCAAGGGCTCGGAAGTAGTGGATGGCCAGGATGCTGTAGAAGACGAGGCTGTTGTTGCCAATGTCTGCATCCAAGGCCAGCACCTGGATCAACTCTGAGCCCATCTTGGCGTCTGTGGCTACACCTACAGGAAGGGGCAGGTGGGTGTGAGTGGTGGGGCTGGGGCCACCCCACACCCCACGCCCACTCTCCGGTCCCTGCACCTGCAGTATACTCAGCCTTGGTGAAACGCGGTGGCTGGTCATTGATGTCCTCTAGCACAACGCGCACCTCCTGCAGGGTAAGGTCAGCGACCAGGCTGAGGGCTGGGGAGGACCCACGGGGAGGCGTCCAGCTGCGATTGCTTGACGCCTTGACAATGAAGGAGAAGGTGGCCTCACGCTCACGGTCCAGGTCCCGCAGCACCAGCAGACGCCCGTCAGGCTGCAGGTGAAAGTTCTTCTCTTCGTTGCCAGCTGAGGGTGGGACCAAGGCAAAGCGTGAGGGGCAGAGACAGGACCATGTGGTCATCTCCACTCCAGGGTAAGTCGGGCATTAAGCCTGCCAAGCCCCACCTGCAATGAAGTAGTAGACGATAGCGTTGGGGCCTTCATCTGCATCCACGGCGCCCGTCACATTGCCCACGAGGGTCCCCCGTGGTGAGTGCTCAGGCACTGTCAGCAGCTGGTACTGGGGGCTGCCTTTCTGCAGGGGGAGGGGGCCGTCATCACAGGAGGCCAAGGGAAGACCACAGCTTCCGTACCTTGCTGGAGTGCCCTGGCCAGAGCCTTTGTGTGGGAGCCTTGGGGGATGAGCAAAGCAGGTGTAACCTCCAGGAAGCAAAGACTGGCAGGTGCCAGCTCTGCTCTTGGGGAGTCACCCAGCGATGCTCTCCAGGCAGATGGTGAGGATCTGTTGAATGTCTGTCTGAATGACGGGGGACGCACAGACTCACTCTCGTGTGTGTGTGCACAGTCACCAGAAATGATCACAGCACACGTGCACAAGAGAGGGGAACAAAAAACAAGCCAGAGTCTCAGTCCCCACGAGCGGCCCTCAGCCCTGCTTTGCTTTCAGCCCCAGCTCGTAAAGTAGAGGTGATTTTCATGTTGTGTGCAAATACAAGACTTTCAGGTCCTTGAGGTTAAGAAATTTTGTCTGCTTTCTTTTTACTGTTCAGAAATAGGAGATGCTCAATAAATATTTGTCCTCATGTTGGCACGTAAACACACGTCTACACGCACTTTGTGTGCAGGGGAGCGTGTGCACGTGGGTGCTGCGAGCAGCTGAGTCGCTGTGTGGGCGTGACCGCGAAGGGGCTGTGGGAGCTCACCGGGGGCCTCACGAAGAGGGGTTCATTGTCGTCGATGTCCTCCAGGGCCACCTGCATTGGCTGCATGGTCTCGTAGGGCACCGGCTGGCCCAGGTCGCTGGCCACCAGGATGAGCTGGGGTGGAAGAGTGCAAGTCAGTGGGGGAAGTCTGCAGGAGCGGGGTGACCTTAGGGTCCCCATCAGGCCCTCCCGGAAGGCCCAGCCTCAAGCTAGGAAAGCCCCACCCCTGCCCCGCCCCTCTCGCGGGCCCCGCCCCCTTACGCTGTACACTGCCTGCTTCTCGCGGTCCAGGCGCTGAGCGGTCTGAATGAGTCCGCTGATGGGGTCGATGGTGAAGAACTCCCAGTCCCGGTTGCCCGCGGTCTTCAGGAAGCTGTAGCGCACTGCCCCGTTGAGGCCCTCATCGTTGTCCGTGGCAAAGACCTCGTACACGTTGGAGCGCAGCGGGATCTCCTGTGAGGGGGCACCGGGAGGGAAGCTTCTGGTGACGGCATCCCGGTTCCCAGGACCTGACAGCGCCCTTGCTTTTCTCCTCCCCTGGCAGGATGTGTTTGCCACCTTTCAGCGTCCCCAGGAATGCCTGCCTGCTTGGCTGGCCTGCCCTGGAGTCTGAGCATCTGCTAGCTGTTCCCCTCCCCGCAGCCAAGGTCCCTGTCCACTGACAGTCCAGCCTAAGCCCAGCAAGCTTCAAGCTGTCTTAGGGTGACCACCCTTCCGGGAGCTGTCCCCCCATTCCACCAGTCCCATTGCATGCTGAAGTCGAGGGGACAGCAGGGAATCCAGGAGCTGAGATCATGGCTGTGTCTTCCTTGTTCTCTGTACTACCCCCCAAACAGGAATCATGGGGATCCCCAAACACCACCATCCAGCCAAGGGGGCCCTAGAGCACGGGGACCATGCAGGCAGGGTGACATGGTGGATAGAGATTGCATCCCCGGCTTCTAGTCTGTCACTGATTCACCATGTGACCTGGACATTTCATGTCTCTGAACCTAGGTCTCCTACATTTCCTTGAGTTAAGTCTAAGATATCAAAAAACCTAATAAAAATCACACAGTGATACAGAATAAAGCTGCCTGGGTCAAAAAAAAAAAGAGCAAGAGCACAAGTTCTTTTTGTTTTCAGTTGAGAAATTATCTGCTCAGCATGGTTTTGCCATTTATCTCATTGACCATGACAATCAGATGCTCCAAATAGCAGTTACAACTCATTAATAAAAAGCAGATGACAACAGATAATTAGTTAACAAATGCTGATTGTTTGGGAGACATAAATCTTTTCAAGTATGGGGTCCTGGAAGGGAAAGTCTTAGTAAATGGGGCCTTGGGTGTGGAAAATAAATAGGTTATTATTAATTTATAGCCAGCCTTGTTCCACAAAAAAGATTTGAGGCATCTTACAAAAACGTATATATTATAATATGATAATAAATTTTCTAAAAATCAGGGTATCAATTAAAGAAAAGATGAAAGAAGTCATGAAGAAAGGCAAGAAATTTCCCTGGGGCATGATATCCAATTGCTCTCTTTATAGTATTCATGTGATTGTTCAGTCAAAGTATAAACACATCCTAAGATAGCAGCCGCCTACAAAACCACATAGAGATGGGAAAGGATGGACAATATGTGCATTACTGGCATGTCTGAAGGAAAATTCCAGGGCAAGTGGAAGAGAAGAAATATTTAGAGAAGAGAATAAAGTTTTCTTGAGCGGAAGAAAAACATTAATCTGCAGATGAAAAGGCTTTGCCACAGTCAAAGAAAAATGAACAAAAATTGTCCAGTACTTGACTGTGAATGGCTGATTGACATTTTGGATTTCAAAGATAAAGAATGTCACAAAATTTTTAGGAGGAAAAAGAAAAGAAAGGTCTACAATCAGGCTTTTCCGGAGTGACACAGAGTAACAGTTTACAACAGGACAGCTTACGTAACATATTGGGGGGAAAGGTTGAGTGTGACTCAATAATTCTTTATCACGTCCTGTTTGAAAACCACAGAAAATAATAATCACTTATGTGTGGGCTCTGAAGATGCTATCTTCTCTGAAAAAATTCCCTCACAGATATATTATAGATAATTGAAAGGTTAACTGAAACATGAGGTGTGTAAAAAAAAAATCACCTGAAAAAATGAAAGTAAAGTAAAGAAAAGAAAACACAACAACGGTTGGCAGGAAGGTGGAAGCTGAGGAGCGGAAGGTAAGGTGTGTGCCCTGAGTCCCTGCAGGGTTACTCAAGGTGGGCTAACCACTCTGAGCTCCCTAGTAGGCAAAGCAAAGAGGACCACTCAATCATTATAGATATATACCAGACACAGGGTAGAAGCCAATCACAAGGTAAATGCTCATGTTTCCTACAGCTTGAATCTGGGAGAAATTTCCCCCATGGGACCTCAAAGACAACATGGCCTGAGCACTGACGTTCTGAGTTGAGGAGACTTGCTGCTGTCCAGCAGGACAAAGAACAAGGAGGAGACACCCCAAATGCATTACCAAGGAGCATTTTGGACCTGGAGACAAAGGAGTACTTCTCCCATCTTTACATGGGAATTTTGATAAAGGAATGAAAGCAGAATTAGAAAGATTTTGGAACCTCGAATACTTCCCCTTGTTTCTTATTTTGATGTTCATCTTAACCTCCCAGGCTGTCTGTGTGCTGGCCTCAGCCGCGACAACGGACAGACAGAAAGGGCCATGTGTGTTTATTTTGAGACAAGTTTTGGGGAAGTGAGTTGCTGTGATTGTCCTTCTTGGCAGACATCTGGGGGTAAGAGATGGGACATCTACTGGTATTATTCCCATTTAGCACGTGGGAAAACAGACTCAGAGAAGTCAGTTGCTTGAGGTCATTTGGCTGGTAAATTTCAGAGTTAGACTTGAACCCAGATCTTTTGCTAGCACAGCTCTTACTGCTAACCACTGTTCAGTACTGTCCTGTGAGGCACTGGGCAAGGTGGATTTCTTCTCTGGCCTCAGTTTCCCACTTTCATGATGGGGGCCCTTCCACCCTCAAAGGTCATGCCTGCAGGGCAAAGAAAGGGGCTGGGTATTGGAATGGGGCTGTTGGTGGACAGGAGGCCCAGACCTTGGGCCCCGGGGGGACCGCGGTACCTCTCTGATGTGGAGGATGGTGCCGTTGGGCGGACGCACGAAGACGGGGCGGTTGTCATTGACATCAATGACCTCCACCAGGAGCATGGTTGTGCCCCAGAGCGGGGGCTGTCCACCATCTGTGGCCACCACAGTCAGGTTGAACCTCTCATAGGAATGCAGTGGCCGCTTTGTAGTCACCAGGCCTGAGTCCGTGTCCACGCGGAAGGCCTCTGGCAGGTGGGGCAGGAGAGCAGAGGCTTAACCCTGGCTGAGCCATCCCTCCCCCCCGCCTCCTTCTGGCACAGCAGCCCGCCCCTCCCTCCCCCTCCACGGCATCGAGAGGTCTGGACCAAGCCACGTACCCATGCCAGGGCCCTCGAGTGAGTAGGCCAGCTCCCCGTTGGAGCCCTCATCCTGGTCGGTGGCCAGCATGGTGATGACTGAAGTCCCTGGGGGCTCGTTCTCGTACACACTCGTGCTGAACTGGGGCTTGGGGAACTGGGGCCGGCAGTCGTTGACATCGAGCACCTGGATTACCACCTGGTGGGGGAAGAAGCAAAGATCAGGGGCACGCTGGGGCCGCTTCCAGGGACCTGGTCACTCAGGAGCCAGCTGGGGTAGAGGAGATTCCTCTTGGAGGTTGTGACCCATGTGCTGGCGTCTGAACTAGAGCAACTTATTTAACACCCGACGCTAGGTTTCCTTAGCTGGGCACTGGGATAATGGTATCTTACCTCTCAGGGTTCTGGTGTGGTTGAGACCCTGTTATGTGGGCTGGATCCTTAATGCTGTGTCTGACCTGAGTTAGGGTTCAGCAGCTAGTACTGTCCACCAGCCAGGGAGGTCAGCAGCATCACTGCCCCCACCCCCCTTACAGATTCAACAAATGAGGCTCAGAGAGGTTAAATGACCAATGCAGTGTTCTCAGCTACTGGGAGCTTGGTCTCATGACTCCAAAACTGTGTTTTTCCCAACACAGCACATGCATATGTGGCAGGGATATGCGTGAGTGCCCCCAGCCCTTTCCCCTGCCTGCCCACCTGCCTGAGGGAAGTTATCTTTGCCCATTGCATTTCTTTCCTTCCCCAACCCTTCAGGAGAGCTTCCTTTCTGCCCTCTGGCTCATCAGCTTATTGTGAGGGAGAAAGAGTTCAGAAAGACGGGACAGGAGAAGGCAGGGGGAAAAGGGAAAGACATTATTAAGAGAAAATAAAGCCTCAAGGCTTGAGACGTGGCTAGATCTGGGGAGAGAGAACTTAGGGGGGCGCTAGCCTTAGAACAACTTGCAGCTACTCCAGGAAGTGGAAATGGTGTTGTGAATTGGATCTCATTAAGGGACATAAACCATGATAATGACTTTACAATTACGTTTGCTTGATGGACTGTGTTTCTTCTAATGTGACACTGTGGAGGTATCAGGCCACGTTGGGCCCTGGCTTTATTTTGGGTTACACCTGAATAGGTTTAGTTGCCTTAGCAAGGGTTTGACACAGAGATTTCTTCCAGAGAGTCCCCCTCTCCTTAGGCCACAGCCATTGTAACCCACCCAACACACCTCTTGCCTTCTCTTTCCTGCCACCGTGTCTCTGAGGGGGTGGCGGCTCTGCTCCTTCTCCACTAGCGGTCACTGTCTAAAGGCTCTGCCTCTGCAACCCCTGGTGTCACCGTCCCAGGCCGGAGCCCCTCACCTGCACCGAATTTTCCCGACGGTTGCTGGCTACATCCCCAGGGTTGTCTTTGGCCAAGGCAGTCAGGATATAGTGGTCCTTCTTCTCCCGGTCCAGAGAGGACAGCACATAGATGTCACCCTGACAGGAATGGGAGGCCTCAGCCTGTCATTCATTCATCAGGTATTTCCTGAGCATCTACTCTGTGCCAGGCCCTATTCCAGGCTCTGGAGACATGGCAGTGAGCAAACGAGCAACGCACCCTGCCCCCGTGGAGCTCACATTCTTGTGTCTCCTTATGGCCCCGTTACCCTAGCCCTCCCGGAACGGGATGAACAGCCCAAGCTGGAGCTCACTTCCTGGCCAGGCTCTAGCATACAGCAAGTGCTCCATAAATACTCATCATTCTTAGTGCCAGGCCAGGAGCCATGTCTGATTGTTCACACCAAGCAGGAAGAAGTGATCGCAGCTGAAAGGGCAGAGTGCAGGGGGATGTGGCAAAGAGGGGCAGTGGGGTGGGCATGGGGGAAAATACTTCTAGCTGCAGCTGGGAAGGCCCAGTCTGACCAACGAACCCCAGACCGCAGGGCCCCTCTCCCTATACTGAAAGAGCAGACATTTGAAATCATTGCTTATGTTTTCTTCTGAGTTTCTGCTGTCCCATAAACCTGGGATTTGAGGGAACATGGGGGATGAACCCTTTGGGCCTCTTTCCTACCCCAACACTGAGTATAGGGCCGTGCATACAATAGGCGCTTATTAAGTGTTTATTTCACTTATTAAGAAAGTGTCCACTTTCTTCAGAGCTTCCCATGCCTCTCCTTTGACAGTCTCAAAAAGCAGCCAGTTGGACCTGAGTCAAGTTCTTTAGATAGGTGGGGATACTTCTCAGGAGTCTTTGGGCCCACAAAAGGTTAGTTCCAAAAGACTGGCTACTTCCCTCCATGTCTCCATTGAGACAGAAAGGCCCAACCTACAGGTTGTCTGAGACTCCAAGGGCAGGGTTTACTGAGTTAGCTGAAGAACCTCTGAGGTGGCAGGACCCAGAAAAAGGGGGATAGCTGCAATGACCTTTGTGGCTTCCCTGGGCCCTTCCCACCCCCCAATCCCAGGACCCCCCAGTTCCCCTTTACCGTGGTGGGGTTGATGGCAAACTTGCCCTCTCCATCCCCCAGACTGTACTCGATGAGGGCAAAGTTGCCTGAATCAGCATCAGTAGCAGCGACTGTCAGGATGACTGTGCCCACAGGCACATCCTCGAAGACAGCTTCCTGAAGCACAGGGAGCAGGGAGAGGAAAGAGGCCAAGTTCAGCCCCTGAGCTATTGTCCCTCCCCTAGGAGCTCTCTGATGCAGAGAGCCCAGGGGATCAAGCTGCCCATGAGCTGGTCACTCCCAGGCAACTCAGAGTCTGGCAGGATGGAAGTGGAAGCCACCCAATGGGCCCCAAGGAACGGGTGCAGAACTCAGACCCAACATGTTGGCCTGGCCACCCACCTGGTAGGAGGGCTGGTCAAAGATGGGGTTGTTATCATTGATGTCCACAATCTCCAGGTAGACGGGGATCTCGGCTGCCCTGGGTGGGGACCCATTGTCGGAGGCTCTCACTGTGAAGTTGAGCCAGTGCACCTCCTCGTAGTCCACCGTCTGGTTGGCAATGACCTTTCCTGAGACACAGAGGCGCCCACTGTCACTGCAGCCCCTCCTCCCTCGTGGGCAGCTCTCCAAAGCATGAAGAGGAGGATCTGGAGCTCTGAGGGACAGGTGTGGTCCCTTTAAGGAGGGTTACTAGGCACCACTTGCTCAGTGACAAGCCAGAAGGCCAAGAGAGACTGATGTCTAGTTGCCTTCCTAACTGGGGGGATGAAAAAGCTTCTCTCAAGCCAAAGGGGTGGATCTCAGTGTGTCTAGGACCCATGATGAGACTCTTCCCCCTTGGCCTCCCACTCCCTAAGTGATGCTAACAGTGGGAGCTTGGGGTGGTGGAGATGATGGTGGAAAATTCATGGACTAGGCACAATGTCCTTTCTTCTGGCCTGTGCCTCTAGGCGTGAATGGAATATTGGCCATCTGGGATTTGAACTCATCCTCTGAGGACCAGGATGGGTGCCGAACTGGAGAGTGGGAAGTGAGCCACAGTCCCTCTCAAGGCTAAGCAGGTACAGACAATTCTACCCCGGCCCTCCTCTGTCAGGTTCCCGCCCTACCGGCTGAGGGGTCTTCCAGTTGGACGTAGCCTGGGGGCATTAAGTCCAGCAGGGTGTAGGTAACCAGCCCATTGAGGCCCTTGTCGGGGTCCACGGCAGCCACGGCAATGAGCGTGGTGCCCGGGGTGGCTCCCTCCAGGATCCGCTCTGTGTAGTAGGTGATCCCGAAGGGCTTGAACTGGGGTGTGTTGTCATTGACATCCAGAATGTTGACCGTCAGCTTGGCTGGAGGAGGTAGAGGGTGGGGATGGGGCAGCAGTGGGGCCAGGCAGCCTTCCTAAGCCTCAGTCATGCCAGGGGAAGATGGCAGCTTCTCATGACCCTCCTGCGACTCCCTGAACCTTGACCCCATCCTCCAGGCTATGGCAAAAAAACCTTCCCTCTGGGTTACCACTCACTCTTCTGCAAGGGGAATGGGCCTGGCTTCTACCCACTGGCCAGGTGACCCTGGTGGCACCCCAGGCCTTCTCTGGCCCCCAGTTTCCTAACCTGTTCAATGAGGTAGGACTAGATGATCTCTAAGAACTTTTCCACAATTCAGCCTCTGTTTCCTATCAGAACTGTCCTGACTCTATCACCAACCCAGGGGCCTTTGTCCTTTGAGTTTGGAACACAAAGGGGCTGACCAAGTCAGCCCTTCCTTCCTGAAAACTTGGGCTTCTGGGCTGTGAAGATAAGCAGCAAGATCTGCCTGCCAGGCTCTCCACCCTGCACCGCTGTCCTCGCCTCGTGGCAGAGGCCATTTGAGGTCCCCTACACCCACTCTGCCCACACAGAAGTCTAGCAGCCCCTTCCCAGCCTGTGCTCCATCCAGGCTGTGGGCAGGGTGGCCTGAGCCTGACCCACAGAAAGCAGTGCCCATACCTCTCTTCTCTGCCATAGTGCCTGCTCCCCTCAAACAAAGTTAGGTCTGTGGCCTCAAGTCACCTCTCCTTACCCTATGCCTGACTTTGAGGCCCCCTATCAGATCATGAGGTTTCAGTTTCACATCCCAGCCACACCCTTATTATCAGTAGTGATAATCCAGTTATCTGCCCAAGTCTCTGTAACCCATCTTTTCCCCAACCCCCTGCGTGGCTTGATTAAACCTCCTCCCCACCTCTGAGCCTTGGGGTTCTGGACATCTGGATCCCCCACTGCTCAGATCTTCCTGACAACTGGGACACACAGTCACCCCAAGCCTTGCTGTAGCTGCCAGGCTTCCATGGCCCCAGCATCACCTGGCTACAGGAACCCTTTGTGCCTGGGCCCTACTGCCCCTCCCTGAGGGCCAGGCCTGAGTACGCAGTGGGTGATGCCTGCAGGGAGCCTTACCATTTGGCACGCTGACAGATTGCTCTGGCAGGTCGCTGGCATTGTCAGTTACTGAGAGAGTGATCTCATAGGTGGCAACCAGCTCCCGGTTCAGGGGGGACTTCACCATTACAGATCCTGTCGACCAGATCAGGTCAAATTCAGCCCAGGGGAAGCCTGTAAAAACTGGGCCTCCCAGGGAGCTCCTGGCCACCCCTCCTGACCCCCCGCAGAGGGCAAGAGTCTCCAAATCGACCCGGAGGCAGGCCAGTCTCATCTTTGGCTGGGATGAGCCCACACCCACGCCCTAGCTGAGAGCACATCACTCTGCCCCTCACTCAAGGTTCACTAGCTGTGTGACTGTGGGCAAGTTACTTAATCTCTCTGCACCTTCTTTCTTCATCTGTAAAATGGGGATAACTGCAGTACCTACCTCGTGGGGTTACTTTGAGGATTAGACGTTTAAAATGAGTTAACATTTGTAAAGTGCTTAGAAAAGCACCTGGCAGAGTAAGCACTGTGAAACCACTTGTTTGAAAAATGCTGAATTGTAGGGAAATTAAGTATAAAGGAAGATCTTGGGGAGCTGAAAAATGCTGGGTGGGTGAGTGGGGGTGAGTGGGGAGGAAGCCCCAGGAGAAGCAGTAGTGAGATACCTAAAAAAATACCCCTGTCTCTCCTGATTAAGTGGGAGCGGTGTGGGCTGACTATGGGAAAGGAGTGTCAGGTCCTATTTTAGAAACTAGCAAGAAGCTGCTTCCTTCTCTCCTGCCTGCTGCATTCCAGAGCCCCAGCCCATTCCCCAAGTCACAGAGGAGCCCTCCAAAAGCTTGGGGCATGGAGTAACCAGACCTAGTTTGGTTGACCCCATGGCCAGCTCTGCTGAGCATTGGCCCCATCCTCAACTGAAATCCCCTCTCCACTTTCTGGTTCCCTCGAGGGCATAGGAAGCTCCCTTCACCCTCAGCAGACCACCCCCTGCTGGGCTTCTGTCTTCCATGCGTCCCCCGCCATGGGACGGTCACTTACCCTGGGCCTCCGCCTCCTCCTCCTCCTCCTCTTCCTACTCTCGCTCCCCGTCCCCCAGGCTGGGGAGCGAGGATGGGGAGAGGGCGGCTGCATTCAGTCTGCAAAGGCTGGGCCATGGCCTTGGCCCGGGCCCCACAGGGCGGGAAGGGTGGAGGGGGTGCGGTGGACATGGAGGGAGGCAATGGGGTGAAGCAGAGAAGAGATGAGGTGGGAAGTGACAGAGAAACAGAGCTCAAACCTGCGGGCCTGCCAGCCGTGAGGAAGAGAGAAGAGGGTTAACGTCAGTTAGTTCAGGGTGCAGCGGGGAGGCAGCGGGGCAGGGCACAGGGAGTGGGGGGGGGCTCAAAGCTAGACATGGCAGGAGGTGGGGAGGGAGAGGTGGCTGGGGGAGCGAAACCACGAGAGCAGGTGGGAGCCCAGTTGGAGCAAAGACATCAGGGAGCTGAGGCTCTGGCAAGAGGAAAAGCGAGGGAAGGTGAGAGCAAGGGAGGTAGGGAGAGCAAAAGGAAGAGGGAGTGAGAAGACACTGGAAAGAAAAATAGAGAGAAGAGTGTCAGTGGTAGTTAGAATAGAAAAGAGAAAAGTGGGAGAGCATCAGTGGGCATAAAAGTGGGCAGGGGATCGGAGCAGCTCTCCATGGTCCTGAGCAAACCATGCAGCCTGGGAATTTGCTAACCTGGGACAGGAATTTGCTAACCTGGGACAAGAATTTGCTAACCTGGGACATGGCTGATTCTATCTAATCTCTCCTAGTACTCATGTTTTTCTTCCTTCTTTTTCCCTTTAGGGAAAAGAACTCAAGATGCAGCTTGAGTTAATCATTTGTGTGGATTCACTATGATCTTGTTTTATGTATGTACCTATTCCCTTCTAGTCCCACATCTTTCTCCCTTCCCTTTTCCTCTTGGGCAACCATCATAATGCAGTGAAATGTACTTTTTATTTGAAAATATTCCTGCAAATTGTGAATTATTTTGCATGTATCTTATATTTATGCCAATGGTTTTTTGGTATAGAGCTCAGGCTATTTCTTACTCTTTTCAGTAAGTACCCCATGGTGGGCAACCACCACATTTTCCTCTCTGATATCCTAGGACAGACCCCCAGGCAGCCTCCAGCTCCCCACCACTGCTAATAATACTGCCATGAACATCCTCGTATGTTCCATTATTCACCAAGAACTCTGGGGAGATGTATATCCAAGGGCAGAATGCTGGGTTATAGGATCTGAGTCTGTCCAGATGGTGGAGTCAGTCTAAATTCCCACAGTAGTGCATGAGCGTTCCGATGTCCCCACATTGTCACCAGTACTCAACATTGTCCAGCATTGTCCAGCATTCTAATGGCCGCTAATCACAAATCACATCTCAACTTCTGTTAATCATCTCATTGGTGGTTTACTATGAATTTGTCTGATTACCAATAATTTTTCAGCATTCTGTCATAACCATGCTAGTTTTCCTGCCACTCCCCTTTCTAATTCCCCAGAGGGGAGCAAAATACACTGAAATTTTGGAAAGAGTGATAAAGCTACCAAAATTTCATAAAACCAACGGTATGAATTATGAAAGATAAGCCATGGTTTTGCTTGTTTTGTGATAGTGCAAAAAAAATCATTAAGGGAATAAACATAATTTATGGGGGATTTAAATGGCCGGTATGCATATGAAGGAAGTGTTCAACCACCTAGTTATTAAAGAAATACATATTAAAACAAGGCACCATTTTTCTATAAAATTACAGGCTTGAAATATTTATAATATTTAATGCTGGCAAGAGCGTAGTGAGATGGACACACTCATGCAACCCTGGTCGAGTGAATGAGAAAGGAGAGAGGGAACTGGTCAGGGACGAAAGAGAAAGAGAAAGCAAGGGGAGAGAAAAGAGAGGGAAGGGCACAGTGTCCTTAGGGGAAAGAAGTGAGTGGAAAGAGGGGCAGCTAAGGGAAAGGGGGGTGCAGAGAAAGAGGAAGAAAAAGAAAGAGGAGGGGAGCAAACGACAGGAAGCAGAGAGCAAGGAGGCTGGGACAGGGAGGCGGGAGGGTGGGGCCAGGAGGCAGGAGGGTCCTTGTACCTGTGTTGATGTTCACGGCGAAGGCGTCCTCCTGGTCGGGCACCAGGCGGTCAGTGTCGTCCTTGGCCACGATGCCGATGATGCAGTACTCCAGTTTTGGGTTGAGGTCACGGTCAATGGCGGTGACATCGGCAATGACAGTGCCGGGCGGGACCGACTCCAGCACACTCACCGTCTGGATGGGGTTGATGAACTCGGGGCGGGAGTCATTGATGTCGTCGATGACAATGGTGATGATGGCTGTGCCCGAGAGAGGGACCGTGCCCCGGTCAGCAGCCACCACCGTCAGCCTGTAGGACTCCTGCTCCTCCCTGTCGATGGTGGCGTTGCCGACACAGATGACCCCGGTGACTGGGTGGATGAGGAAGCGATCCTGAGCCCCGGCTTCTATCCGGTAGACCAGCTCCCCGTTGAGGCCGCTGTCCTCGTCCGTGGCTGTGACTTGAAGGACTGAGAACCCTGCGGGGGTGGGAATGGGGAGTGGCTGAGCACCCCGCAGGGGCCACTTCCCAGAGTTGCCCCGGAGTCTCAGCAGTTCAAGGCTGGGCATTCCCTTTCCCCAACTGTTTTCTCCTCAAGGCCATTTAAAACGCTAGGTCTGGAGGGAACTGCCTGAAAATGGAGAGCTGTGTTCCAGTAGCCATGTTTCTTGATGATGATTGTATAATGATACAGCTTTCACAATGTGACTGTGTGATTGTGAAAACCTTGCGTCTGATGCTTCTTTCATCTACCTTGTCAACAAAGGAGTAGAACGTATGGAATAAAAATAAATAATAGGGGGAACAAATGCTAAAAAAATAAATAAATAAAAGTAAAACGCTAGGTCTCGGGGTGCGAGGGTGGTTCAGTGGCAGAATTCTCGCCTGTCATGAGGGAGACCCAGGTTCAATTCCCGCCCCATGCACTTCCGAAAAAAGGAAACAAAAATAAAAGTTTAATAAATGGTGCTGCCATAACGGAACGGTTACATGGAAAAAGAATGAAACGTGACCCCCACCATACAGCATACAAAAACAAAAACAAAAACAAAAACAAAAAAAACCACTAGGTTTAAAAATCCCATGAGAAGAAAATGTATCTATTGCAAACTACAGATTGTAGTTAACAACAATATTCTAATATTCTTTATTCAACAGTAACAAATGTACCACACCAACATTATGGGTCAGTAATGGGGATGGGGTGGGGAAAAAAGGATTTGGGATGATTCGGGTTTTCTTTTTAAGTTTTACTTCTTTTTGGGAGTATGAAAGTGTTTTAAAACGGATCGTGGGGATGTAAGCACACCATGCGATGATACTGTGAGGAAGTGACTGTATACTTTAGATGGTCTTATGTGGTGTGTGAATATATCTCAATAAAATTGCATTAAAAATACATTGCAAGGATAAAGAGATTGAAAACAATACTATAAACAGGAAAAAAAATTCCATGAGACTGGTCCTAGCAACTAATTCCTAGAGCATCTGGGATCTAAAGACTTTTAGAAGCCCTAAACCCTAAAAAGATAGTTCAGCATAAAAACAAGAGTAAACCACAAAATTAGTGTGCAAGTGCAACAAATTCTGAATTTTCCCATGATGACTATTTTGATATTTATTGAAATGTCCTATAGTAACTACTTTAGAATGTTATTTTCAGTGACTTTGCTGCTGCCAAGACAGTGCAGCCTGCTGAGAGGGTGATTTCACATTTATCTCACTCCACAGAAGCAGTTACTTATCCAGTGCATAATTTTCCTGTCTGAACCTGTCTTCTAGAACCATTATAATGTCAGAGTGGAAAGGATCTCAAAGACCATCTGCTCTAACCCTTCAACAACAAACAAACCAAACCAATGAATTTTTTTCCTAATAATAAAAGTAGTACATGAAAAAGAAGAAAAGTAGTACATGTTCACTAAAGACAACCTGGATTTAAAGCCAAATGAAAGCATGAAAATAAAGGCCATGTGTAATCCCCTGTAACCTCACTTCCTTCTGGTCTTTCTTCTATTCATATATTTTTCTACAAAATTTGGATCATACATGGTTGTACAGCTTTGTAATCTGTTTTTCTGAATTATATTATAAATTTAAACCATCTTTGAAATACATCTTAATGGCTAAAGAGTATTCCATTATAAGGATGCACTATAATTTATTCAACCATGGCTTGCTGTTGGATATAACTTCTATCTTATTTTTCACTCTCATCAATACTGCCGTAACTAACATATTTGTACATACATTTTGCTTGCATCTTTGAGCAGTAACTCAGCACAAATTTCTAGAAGTGGAATTGCTAAGTAAAAGCTCATAATATATAATTCCAGAAAGTCTTCCAAAAAGAGCACATCAAGATACGTTATTGATGATGTCCGTTCTCACCAGGACCTTGCCAGCTTTTATCTTTTCTACATTTTTATGTTTGTGATTTTATAGGAAAATAGTGTCTTATTTTACATTCTCGATTATTAGTGAGATTGAAAACTTCAAATATGTTTAATGGTAATAGTATCTTCTCTTCTGTAAACTATCTGCTCTTGTCCTTTGCTAATCTTTCTGTCAATTTATATAAACTACATAACGGTGATAACCGGTGACAAATATTTTCTTTTCTGTTTTTGTTTGCCTTTTAATGTTGGTTATAATTGTTTGATGTCAAGAAGTTTAAATTTCTATGCACTGAAATTTAATATTTTTACCTTTATGTTTCTATTCATTTTATACTTAAAACGTTCGTGTCCAGAAAAATCAGATATTCATGTAAATTTTCTTCTTTTATTTCTAACATTTTCCACTCTTGCATTTCTTTATAATGCATCTGGGTTTTATTTCGGTGTCTGATAGGGGCTAAGACTCTATACAAAATATAAAATATTAAATGTTTTGTATACTGAACAACCAGTTTTCTTCATGGTTTCATTATTGTTTTTTATTTTACTTTTTTGGCGAGGGCAGGCTCTGGGAATCGAACCCAGGTCTCTGGCATGGCAGGCGAGAATTCTGCCACTGAGTCACCATTGCACCGCCCTCACTATTTTTTTTTAATCACATGACATTATATTCTCTAATTTACCAGCATCTGTTTCTGGCCTACTTTGCCCTAGAGTCTTGTACTCTTACCACATGGTTTTAGATATTGTAGTTTTGTAATATGTTTAAATACCTGGTAAGGTAAATCTGTCTTTATTATACTTTTTTTCCAAGTTTTCTTAGGCTTCCAGAAAATGATCTTAGAACCAATCAAAGTTACTGCCAAGTCATATTCTGATTTTGATGGGAATCACATTAACTTTTAAATAGGCAGTCTTCCCGCCCAGGAACACAGATGGAACATATCTTGATCTCATTTTAAAGGCAAGATGCAGAATCAGGGGAGGGGGTGAGGGGCAGACCCCGGCCTCCTGACTTCCAGTCCAGTGCTCTCCCCGCGGTGCCCTGCTGCCCGTCTGTCGCCCCACCACAGCACGAATTCTGCGCCGATCCCGACCAGCCACTACCAGCGCCTGCCTGGGGGGCCTGCCCCCTGCTTACCTGGTGGGCAGTTCTCCAGCAGGTGGATGGTGAGGGCAGCAGGGCTAAATGTGGGCCGGTTGTCATTGTCGTCCAGGATGGTGACAAGCAGGCCAGCTGTGCCATTGAGCAGCCCGATGTCCTCAGCCAGCAGCAGCAGCTCCAGGACAGGGGGCGAGAAGGCCTCCCGGTCAAGGACGACACCTGACTTCACTGTCACCACACCTGGCACCCAGTGCCACCAGCCGGGGGGACACAAAGGTGGTGGCGGTGGAGCCACAGGATAAAAGCCAACAGAGTGGGGACAGGGAAAGACAGGGACACAGTGGGGAAAGAGATGAAAGAGGAGCAGAGGAAGCAATACACCTTGTCCTAAGGTTGGACAGCCAGTATTTAACAAGGGGTCCCTGTGTCAGGCACTCTGCAGCCACTGCATCTCCTGGGGTCTTCCCTCCCCAGGTACCCCCTGCAGTCCTTGAGAGTCCTGCCTGGGATGTGACTCAGGGCAGAGCATTTCCCGGCTCCACTGAGCACTGGGCTAATGCAGCCTTGGCTCCTGGTACCTGCCACCAATCGGCCTCCTGCCCAGGACCAGACTGACGTGAGGTGGTCTCTGGGGAACTCTGGGTCTGGTCTCAGAACAGGAAAGTTGCTTTGGCTGCTTCTGGCTGACTAGGGGCCCAAGTTTCTGGCCTGTGTATGGGGAGACAGAGGGATTGGGGTGGGGGTGGGGGTGCTCTCTGCCCAGGCTGAGGTTTGTGCACATCAGGCCTCTCCAATTCTCCCCCCATGTTTTCCTGCCTGTCTCCCCTGGGTGTCCTAATCCAACTGCCAGCTAGCTGGGGGCTCTGGGCAGTGAGAAATGGGGTCTCTGGGCCACGTGTTCCATGGAGAGCCTGGACCCAGCTGTGCGGCAGCGGGTCCTGGGGGACACTCGGAGCCAAGCTGGGGGTCAGGCTGGTGCAGTGGCCTCACCGGTGCTGTTGTCAATGTCGAAGAGGCCGCTCTGGGTGCCCAGCAGGTGGTAGGTGACCACGGCGTAGACGTCGAGATCTGCATCCAGGGCCAGGATCGGCCCGTTGAGCACCACGAGGGGGGTCCCTGGCCAGGGCGGAGAGGGGTCACCGCAGGGCCGCCCCAGGCCCCCCCCCCGCCCCCCGCCCCAGCCCGGTGAGCCATGGCTGACGATGGATGAGAGGGAGGGAGGCGAGGGCGGGGAGGGAGGCCCCGGGGGCGGGCCTGCGGCAGCCTTGGCAGACTGAACGCAGACGCCTGGGGAGCGGCCTCAAAGCCCTGCTGGGGAGAAAACACGAGAGTGGTGAGCAAGCCCCTCTGGCCCGCCCGGAGCCACGCCTGCCTTCCCAGCAGCCTTTGAGGCGGGCCGCTCCGCGGGAGGGTCTGGGGCTCCCTGACCTCCCCTGCCCGCGCCGGGGTCCTGTCTGGCTATGCACACCCAGCCCAGTCTGTCCACACACGTGAGGACACCACGCTCTAGCTACAGGTGTCTGCCTCTTCATGACTAGGAACACACACGTGTGTGCGGGACTCCTTGTACATGCGGCACACGCATGCCCGGGGGCACACTCACAGGTGTGGGCTTCGCCTGGCTGGGCACTAGTATCCCTCTGCAGGCGGGCACATTTGCACATGAGTGCATAGCGTGGGCACCCACGGGCTTAGGTGTGTCTGTGCACGCGTGTGAGCATATGCGCTTGCCGTGAGGTGGGCACGCACTGGCACATGTATGCGCATGGACAAGGGCAAGGTTTAGGAATCGAATTCATGCAGAGGGGATGCCCAGCCAGAGACCAGGAGTCTCATCTCTCTGGCCCGGAATCCAAGCTCCAGGGGATGGGGGCTGTGGAGGGGGCCACTGTCTGGGGGGCATTAAAGAAAAGACTCTGTCCCTTTGAAAGGAGGTGGGACTGACCAGTGTATATGTGTGAGGAAAGAGCTACACTAGCCTACCCAGGGGCCCCTGACTCCCTATCTCTGATGATAGCCAAATGCTCTCAGAGGTGCTTCCAGAAGCCTCCAGGGTGAGCTGCCCTCCCACGGGGGAGGGAGCAGGGGTCCTGACCTCCTTGGGGACCAACGACCACAGCTGTCTCTTCCAGCCAGGTCCATGGCCTCTCTGGTGGCCCCTAAGAGACCTGGAAGGCTTGGCCCACCTCAGAACGGTGCCTCTCACCCCCTCCCAGCCCCCTTCTGCACCCACAGGGGTCTGTGTTCAGCCACATGATGAGGCTGGGCCCCCACTGGTGCTCCTCAGGCACCCGAGTGAGGCAGGGGTTCCTGGGCAGGCCCAGCACCTACCAGCAGGCGAGTTCTCCATCACCTCCGCCTGGTAGGTGCTCTCGGTAAAGAGGGGGTGGTTGTCATTCTCATCCGCAAGAAAGACCAGCAGCAAGTCAAAATCCTGTGGGCAGTAAGAAGGGAGGCAGATTGTAGACGCTGTTCTGGCAACCTGCCCCTGTTGGGGGAGGGCTGGGGGGGTGGGTGGTGCAGGGGTGGGGAGGAAGGCTGGGGGGTGGGTAGGAAGAGGAGGACTTGGGAGGGAGGGGGGAGGAAGGGCTGAGAGGGGGATGATCCAAAAGCCGGAACCAGGGCTCTGGAGAGCTGAGCTCAGTTCCTGCTCTGCTAGCTGGGTGGTCTCTGCAAGCCCTCCCTCCTGCCTAGGTCTCCCTTCACCTCTTCCAGAGGTGTTGTGAGGTTCACAGGAGGCAGTGGATGTGACGGCTATCTAATCACACCCCTGGTGTTAAGGAGACGGGAAGATAAGTCTTGCTTTGCAGACCTTGGAGGCCCACCTGATGCCCCTTTCAGAGCTCAGGCCAAACTTTCACTCCAGTGCTGAACTTCATGCCTTTGAAATCATGTCCATATTTCTCATCTCCATTTTAGGCATGAGAAAACCAAGGTCTGGGGTAGGGGTGGTGGGGGGAGCAACTTTTCAAAGCCATGTGGCAGAATGGGGGCTAGAAGCCAAGTCTCCCGATTCCCCCACTCAGTGCTGCTGCTTCCCAGGATGATTTGGGCCCCTCCTAAAGCAGAGGCAAAGGAAGGGGAAAATGAGAGCAAGACAGAAAAAAGCGGAGGGGAAAAAAAGGGGGTGGGAAGTGAGAGCAGGAAGGAAGGGAAAAGTGTGCAGAATGAGAGAGGCAAGTGGCTTATGGGTACCTGCGGCCTGAATTCTCTGGCTATAGAAATGGGAAAACTGAGGCCCAAGAAGGACAGTGTTTCGGCTGAGTCACACAGGAGCAGCACTGAGAAAAGTCCAAGGACAAGGACTGCTGGCCCCAAACCTCATGGGCTGCAGAGAGAGAGCTGACCCCCCACCCCCAAAGGGCCTGTCTGCTTTGCAATACCCACTTCCTCATTATAAAGGAGTCAGCATCTTCGGCATTTGAGGGGAGGCCACCGGAGCGTGCAGTCGTTTTGGGACCTTAGGGTATATATTTGTGAGTGCATGCCCACATGCAACATAACTGAGGCATGTGCCCAGGTATTGGGGATTGTGAAAGGATAACAATAGTTGGCATTTATGGAGTGTTTGCTGTGTGCCAGGGACATTGCAGAAAATTTCATATAAATTGGCTCCTTCAATCTGCTCCACAACTTTGGAGTAGAAGTTAGCTTCATTTTGCAGAAGAGAAAATGGAGGCTGGGAGAAATCAACTTTCCAGAGCCATACCCCTAGTGACATGTAGAATTGGGGTTTGAACCTAGCGCATGCTGACACCAAAGCCTGTGCATGCAACATTGGGGCCACAGTGCTGCCCTAGAGGGGTGATGTTTTATTGCTCCCCCTGGGCCCTCCAGCCTCACCCTCCTGGCTATGCGTGGGTTCTCCGGGTTGTCCTTCACAGAAACAGTCAGCTTGTACTCCGGGATCCGCTCACGGTCCAAGGGCCGGTTCACAGTGACAATCCCTGTCTGGAGTGTACCAGGCTGGTGAGCCGTGTGGTGACCTGCTCCCCACTTTGGGCTCCGACCTGCAGATGCCCAAGTGCTCCACCTACAGCTCCAGGGTGCTGTACATGCATCCCCTAATTGCCAAAGATAGGGTCTCAAAGGCCAAGAATGGACAAGTAGGTCTTGCCAGGATGGCAGGGACCCACTGTTGCCCAGGCCTTACTGGCTCTGGGATGTGCCCTCTGATGACCATGGGTTGGCAGCTTGGCCACACTCCAAAAGGCCAAGTGAGGACTTCCCAGGTCACCTGGTTACAAACCAACCAAGTGGCACCATCTCTGCCCATGACAAGCCTCGGGAGTGACAGGGAGGCAGGGGTGGCTCTGGGTGCGCCCCAAAGATGGCTCAGCTGGGGAATCCGAGAGTCCATGCTTCCACACAGGCTCCCTTGTCCCCCTGGAGGGGAGATGCCTGGTGAGAAAATGGAAGCAGAAGGAGCCCAGAGAGTGGCAGAAGAAAGCTTCTAGTGCAGGGTCCTCTCCTTCAGGAAACCCCCCAGTAGGCCTCCCAGGGGTCCATCGTGGCCCTACCGTGGCATTGATGAAGAAGGCCCAGTCGCGGTTGCCCGCAGTGATGTTGAAGGTAAGGAGGGCGTTGCAGCCACTGTCAGCGTCACTGGCCAGGACACGGGTGACGAAGCTGGACACGGGGCTGCTTTCGCTGATGGTGACATTCATGGGCAGGTTGAGCAGCACAGGGTCGTTGTCGTTGATGTCCAACACCCGGACCCCCACCAGCATCTGGGCAGTCGGAACAGGAGGGGGGAGGGGCACAAGGGGAGAGGGAGGGCGCGGGGGAGAGGGAGGAGAAGGCGGTGGTGGACATGCGGCAAAATTAGGAAAGGAGGTGATGATGGATGAGATGGAACAGGACGGCAAAGGGAAGGGGATTGAAAGAGAAGAGGTAGAGTTGAGCGTGGAGAACGAAGAGAAAGAGGAAGATGAAGATGAAGAAAATGGCAATAAAAAAGGCAAAAGACTCCCTCTTTCCAAGCCAGCCTGGCAGGTGAGCTCACTGCCTTCCCCCCCCCCCCCCACATGACTCCCAGGGGTGCACATCTCCCTGGCAATGTGGAATCTGACTCCCGGGGATGAGCCGGGACCCAGCATCAAGGGATCGCCTTCTTGACCAAAAGTGGGAAGAGAGAAATGAGACAAAATAAAGTGTCAGTGGCTGAGAGATTCCAGAATCGAGAGGTTACCCTGGAGGTTATTCTTACACATTATTTACAGATCCCCTTTTTCGTTCATGGTATACTGAAGTGGCTGGAGGGAAGTGCCTGCAACTGTTGAGCTGTGTTCCAGTAGCACTGATTCTTGAAGACAATTGTGTAACTATATAACTTTTACAAAGCGTGACCATTTGTGAAAACCTTCTGGCGGATGCTTCCTTTATCCAGGGTATGGAGAGATGAGTAAAAAAATAAATAGATAATAGGGGAGGAATAAGGGGTAAAAACTGGGTAGACTGAAATCCTAGTGGGTCAATGAGAAGGAGGCATAAGAGGTATGGTATGTATGAGTTTTTCTTTTTATTTCTTTTTCTGGAGTGAGGCAAAGCTTCAAAAATGGTCATGGGGAAGAATACACAACTATGTGATGATATTGTGAGTCACTGACTGTATAATATGATTGGACTGTATGCGTGTGGATAGTTCTCAATAAAGATATTACAAAATATAAAAATAATAAAAAGAAAAGCAAGAGAGGATGAAATGGGAATAAAGATGGTAGCAGGAAAGGTCAAGAGGCAGAGGCCGGGCAAAGGGAAGGGTGGAGACGGGCAAACAACTGGGCCGGGACTAGGTGCAGAGGCCTGGCTGGAAAGGACGCCTCTCCGGCGACGTCGGGGCCTCCGAGGAGCACGGCGGCCGTGAGCTGAGCCCCAGAGGCTCCCGGGGTCTGCTAGGGGCCCTGAGGGCCTGGACTGGCTGCAGAACAACCTGCGTCCTCTCTGGGCACGAGGGCGGCCGCATATACAGGACACACGTCCGGGCCAGCAGTGGAGTCTGCGTGGAGAGTGTGGGGTGCAGGGCGGTAAAGCCAGCAGAGTTGGGGGGTGGGGGGGGCAGGCTCACCGTGGAGCTGAGCGGGGGCACGCCCCGATCGCGAGCGCAGATGGTCAGATTGTAGAAGGCAGTGGTCTCCCGGTCCAGCTCCACATCCTTCCGGACCCGCAGCACACCCTCCACGGGAGAGATCAGAAACTCCCCTGGGTGCGGCCCAGGGGACAGTCGCGTTAGCTGGGAATGGTCACAAGCTGCGGAGCTCCCGGGCCTCTCCCTGCTTGCTCTGGCAAGCCGTACTTGCTGGGGAACGGGCAGAGCTGGGGTGTGGGTCCTCCAGTGACCCCAGGTTCACATCCTCATGGGACCTATCGAGGACTGGGAGGTGCAGGAGCAAGAGGGGCCGGGGGCTGCTAGGGGTGCGGTGGGTGTGGGCCTGAGGCTGCCCCTGGAGGCCGCGTGGCCCGTGGGCTTCTGTCCTGCGCCTGGGCGCCCATCTGTAAAACGGGCAGACCAGCAGCTGACCCTGGGTGAGATGGTTGAGTTGAAAAAGTCAGGGATCCCTTTCTATGTAAGTATCCTCTTTCCAGCCACTTTTGGGCAGAAATTGATTAAGGAAGGTATAAGGTACTTTGAATGGGCAGTCCCTCTCGAATATCAGGTCCTGTTAAAAAGGATATTGGGAAAGGGCAAAGCCTAACAGGAAGGAATGCCTTGGAAACGGGGAGCTGGCCGGCCCTGGGGCAGGATGGAGGGGCAGGCAGCTCCTGACAGTCCTCCAGTCATCTCATAGGGTGAGCCACATTTGGGGTGCAGATAGGGTTCCCCCAGGCCTGTGGGCCATGCCTTGGCCTGAAGCTGACTCCTTTTCCTCGGCATTTCTGAGAACTCTCAGGGGCCCTTTGGCTGCAGTGTTTGTCCTGCCCTGGCAAAGGGGCCAGCCGTCTGGAAATGTCTGAGAACAAGAACCTTGGATTCTCTGACTGAGCTGGAAGGGACCTCAGAGACCATCTCAGTCCATACGGAGAAGACAAAACCAGCGTCCCGAAAAGGGCTCTCACAGGAAGTTAATGACCGAGTCAGGACTGGAACCTTCTTCGTCACGTGTTCTCTCTAGAGAACACCACCAGGGTTGACAAGGGTGGCAGAGATGAGAATGAGAGGGAGTGAGGGGAAGTGGCAGAGGGAAAGGAAACCAGGGGAGTAAGTGGGAGCCCAGTGGGAGTGGAGAGGTCAGGGGATGAGGCTCAGGCAAGAAGAAAGAGGAGGGGAGGGGAAGAAGGGATGTGGGGGAAGCCCGAGGAAAAAGGGGCTACCTACCCACCCGGGAGAACCCTCTCTGTCCTCCCCCGGGAACCAGGAACAGGGAGGAAATTACTCTCTTCACGTCTCCTTTTGACACTTGGGGAAAATGAAGCCCTGAATGAAGCACTGACCTGCCCAAGGACACAAAAGAGGCAGGGCAAGGCCAGGGGCCCAGGCTCTCCACCCTCCCCTCCCCTCAACTCTTCTCTACCTGCCTATTCGCATCCAACCTCCCTACTCCCTACCCACAGGTCCTACCACTCTGATTTACAAAACAGCTCCCCTGAGTCCTAACTGCAGCTGGGCTTCCCCACCAGCACTTTGGCTCCTAGGCCTCTGCCCTACCTAGAGGGGTGGAAGCGGCTTGAAGCAGGATTTCCTGAGCCTGCAGCTCCAAGGTCTCCAAAGACCTAGGGATTTCCTTTCTAGGGGTTTCTCAGCCCAGTTTCATCCCCTGGCCATGTGTGGACAGATGGCATCATACCTTTTCCCCAAAGCCAGGGGGAGACAACACTGCCACCCCTTGAAAGAAGGTGTGCTGGTTTGAGAGGATGTATGTACCCTAGAAAAGCCACGTTTTAATCCTAATCCCATTTTGTAAAGGCAGCTGTTTCTTCTAATCTTTATTCAGTACTGTATGTTTCAAACTTTAATCAGGTCATCCCCCTGGAGATGTGACTCAATCAAGAGTGGTTGTTAATCTGGATTAGGTGGAGATGTGTCTCCACCCATTCTAGTGGGTCTTGATTACTTTTCTGGAATCCTATAAAAGAGAAATTCAGAGAGAGCAGAAAAAGAATGACAGAGCCATGAGAGAGCCACAACAGAGAATGCCACAGCACCGCGACACAGAGTCCGCCAGCCAGGACCTTTGAGGATGAAGAAGGAAAACGCCTCTTGGGGAGCTGGAGAGGAAGCTAGCAGATGACGCCGTGTTCGCCATGTGCCTTCCAGCTGAGAGAGAAACCCTGACTGTGTTCGCCATGTGCCCTTCCACTTGAGAGAGAAACCCTGAACTTCATCGGCCTTCTTGAGCCGAGGTATTATTCCCTGGATGCCTTAGATTGGACATTTCTATAGACTTGTTTTAATTGGGACATTTTCTCAGCCATAGAACTTTATTAAATTTCCCTTTTTAAAAGCCATTCCATTTCTAGTATATTGCATTCCGGCAGCTAGCAAACCGGAACACAAGGGAAGGCATTCCTGAAGGCTCAGGGGAGGTGGGCCTGAGGGGCACTGGCCCAGGCTCAACTCCCAAAAAGTCAGCTCGAAGATGGGCAGAGTGGGCAGACCAAAGGCCCTGAACTTCACACTGTCTTCCCTCTCCAGCTTGCCCAGGGGCCTGAACAGCCACCTGGTCCATACCTTCCAGGGGCAGGAGGTTAAAAGCACAGGTTTTGGATTCCACCCTACCTAGGACTGCACCCTGACCACAATGCTGGGTGCCCTTGGACATATTGCTGAGCCTTGATTTTCTCATCTGGAAAATAAGGCCAATAAAGGGCTATCACCACGGGGTTGTGCTCATCTCAGGAAAATCTGGTCTCCTTTATGAGTTCTGCTTCCATGGCAGCTCTTGACATCACTTGGGGGATCCTAAAGAGGGTTTAAGCAGGATGAGGGCTCCAAAGCCTGGGCCTGGCCGGAAGAGACAGATAGCTGGGGGACCTGAGAAGGCTGGGGTTGGGTGGAAGAGGTGGAGATGAGTTTGGCTTGTTTCCCAGCTGTTGTTCGATCATGATCTCCTCCTCGCTGCTTACCAGGGCTTGCAAGAGCCCACTATCTCTGTTGTCTCCCACTGACAGGCATTCCCTTCAGGGCCAGCTGTGGGAAGATGGTCTTCAAGCCCAGTGGCCTTGAGCATGTTGCTTCACCCAGCGGTATGCTGCTAAACTAGCTCTCCAGGAAAGAAGGGCTGATTTGTAGCAACTCGATGTTTTTCAAGATACCGATAGGTATCTTGAAGCCAACCTGAAGTTGGGAAAAGGTGTGCAGAACGGATCTCACGACCTGAATGTCCCGACTCCACCATACCACTGCCTTATCTCCAACTCTCTGGGCCTTTCTTTCGCAATTTGAAATCTGGGAGTGCTCTGTGACTCCCGGGTTATCTTTGGACTGGAAGCAGTAACTCTTCCTTCCTGGGGAGGAAGCCCCAGCCCAGGATCAGTCTGGGGAAACTCCCTAGCCTCTCTCCTCCCTCAGGGAGTCTGCCTCTCTGTCTCCCGGAGACTTTAGAGCCAACTCTGGAGCCCACGTTCCTACAGCGGACCCCTGGCCATGTGTGGATTTAACCTAGGAAGTTTCGCTCATGACTTAAGGCCTGTGGCATGAAGCAGTCTTCCCTTTGCTGGGGTACAGGTGTGAGCCCTGTATCGGGAAGCTGGGGTGCAGAGTTCCATCAAGGAACTCACTGGTAGCTGCCACTACCCAGCAGCCGACCTCCCAGCCAGGCTTTGGTATTCCCCTGTACAGAAGCAGGGACTCTCATGAAACAACAGAACCACTGTGCTTGTGAAAATGGCATAAGAGAAAGCCCCTTGTTCTGTGGGTTTTAGAAGAGGAAGATACAGTGCTTGGCCAGAAAGGAGACTTTTGAGACATGAAAGGATAACAGGTCTGAGCAGTGAGCCGTCACAGCTCTGAGTGGAAGAGGTTCAAGTCTGGCCCTACAGAAGTCTTTTTGTTTACCTCTTTATTGTGGATTAGCCCAGGTTCCATCTTTGGACCTCACCTCTGTCTACTTCCTTGGTGCTGTCTGATCCCTATGCAGCACTCCCAAACAGCTGAGTCCAGTCCTGACCTCGCTCTTGAACTCCAATGTGTGTGCCCGACCCCTCCTGGGCATCTCAATCTTAACCTGTCCGAAATGGAGTTCCTCACTTTTCCCTTTTAGTCTGCTCCTGCCACAGACTTCCATGTGTTAGTGGCAGTGCCAACTTCCCAGCTGCTCACACCATCACAGTCATTCTCGATTTTCCCGCATGTCTCATAGCCTGTCAGTCAGTAAATTCCGCAAATCCTGTTGGCTCTGCCTTCGAAATATACCAGCACCGACCACCTCTCACCACCTCTGGTGCCACTGCCCTGGTCCCAGCTGCAGCATCTGCAGCCTGGGTGATCGCGTCAGCCTCCTACCTGGTGTCCCTGCTTCCATGTCTCAACCCCAAGAGTCTGTTCTCAGCACAGGATGCAGGGTGGTCTTCTTAAAACCTAAGTCAGATCAAGCCCCTCCTCTGCTCAAAGCCCTTCTATGGCTCCCATTTCACTTGGACCAAAAGCCCAAGTCCTCATAAAGGTCCTCAAGGCGCAACAGCATCTGGGCCCAGGACCTCGCTCCCCTCCTCCCTTTCTCATCTTCTCCTGGCTCCACTTCGCACCACCCACAAGGGCTCTCTTGCTTCTCCATGAACATGCTTCTACCTCAGGGCCTTTGCATTTGCTGTTTCTACTCCCTGGGATGCCCTTACCCAGAGCTGCACGTGACCTACTCCTCCTGTCCTTCAGGCCTTTGCTAGAACACCATCTCCTTGGGCAGGCCTTCCCTGAGCACCCTAGAACAGCAGCCTTCACCCTGGCACTCCCCATCCTTGGCTGACTGCTTCGAGACCTCCTTTCTTCTCCTGCTCCTGAGTGGGGGGCGAGGCCCTTTGATCATGTCTGCCCCCCTCCCCTGGCTGAGGCCCACTTACCCAAAGGGTCTCCGTCCACGATGCTGTACTCCACCTGCCCGTTGGGGCCTGAATCTTGGTCATGGGCCAGGAAGGTCCACACTCTGGGCCCCGGCTGGCCTTCAGTGACGTCAAAAGGCCCCTCGTAGTCCCGGGGGAAGGTGGGCACGTTGTCATTGATGTCATTCACATTCACAAGCACCTGGGGTGGTGGGAGCGCTCAGCTGGGCCTCTTCCAGCCAGCCCGGTGCTGGGCCCAGCCCCTTCCGGGCCTCAGTACCCTCATCTGTTAACTGGACCCCATAATCCTGCCTCGTGGGGCTGATGTAGACAAGGGAGGACCTCTCAGCTATGCACACGGCTGCACTGTTCCTGTCAGAGCCCTCCCCTGGGCATTCTGATCATAATAATAACAAAGCTGCACGAACTGCTATTTGTTGCTGTGCTACACTCACTTCACATGGTCTCTGTTCTTCCCACACCTTGAAATGCAGTTTTTACTATGTCCCCCTTCACAGATAAGGAAATCGAAGCCCAGGGAGGTTGAGTGACTCGCCCAGGGTCACACGGTTAGGAAGTGGAGAAGCAGGGATTTGGACCCCTGTTGGTATGAGGGGAGAAAGGCAGGTATCATTACCTGTCTTATATGTCAGCCACACAGAGACATTCAGTGACTGCCTCAAAGTCACACAGCAAGTTTGTGTGAGTCATGGAGTCTGGGACCAAAGCTCTCAGATTTAAGGATTTCCTCTGTTTGCACAACCTTTTACTACCCTCCTCCCCACCATAGAGTTTTCTGAGCCGGTCCTCCCCCCATCCCTTAGGTGGGGCCATGTTCCTCCCACCCACCGTGGTGGTAGAGGTGAGGCGATGGGACAGGATGGGGCACTGGTCCGTGGCGGTGATGATCAGAGTGTAGCGGCCATGGCTGACCTCGTAGTCCAGCTCCTTGGTGGCAGTGATGATGCCCTGGGGGAGACAGAGAGAGGACAAGGCCAGTGGGTGGTGGGTCTTGGGTGCCCTGGGAACCTGCTCCTTCGTGGGGCTCCCTAGTGGGGAATTAGGCCCTGACCCCCTTGGCCAGGGTGGGGACCCACTGCTGCCCTCTCGACCAGACCCCATCCCACCCCACCAGAACATTTCATTTCTCCCCACACTGATTGACCCCAGTGTTGCCTCCTGCATTTCCTGCATCATTTCCCACCACCCTCCCATGATGTCTCTGAGCACCCACTGATCCCTGGACCCCACTGCCAGCTGCTGACCGTGTGTCTGTTGATACGGAAGGTATTGAGGATGTTGCCTGCGATGATGGCATAGGTGATGGTGCCATTGGGCCCCTCGTCCAGGTCCAGCGCCTGGATGGTGACAAGGCTGGCATTGACTGTGTCTGGACCCTCATCCAGCAGCACCTCATAGTGCGGCTGCTGGAACATGGGCGCATTGTCGTTCTCGTCCACAACAGTCACGTACACGTGGGTGGTAGCCTGTGGAAAGGCAGGGTCAAGTTTCTCGATCAGGTGGCTAGGAAGAGTGAGTTTCTCCTAGGCTCCACTCACTTGGTGTGATCCAACACAGAGAGGAGAGGCAGAAGAAAGGATGGGAGGGAGGGAAGTCACAGGCCAGTAGAGGAGTAAAGCACATGAAGCTCAACTAAAAGTCAGGCTAGGAAATGGCTCAGGCCCAAGATGGCGCTCCCATTCCCACTCTTCTGCCCTGTGCCCACAGCAGACATCACTAATCAATCATAGCACTGCCGAGGCAGGGGCAATCTCAGGATCCTTCTCGGCACAGTGACCTAGTGAATAAAACCGGCATAGAAGTTGAAGCCCCGTAGTCACCCTCAGCCCACAGCTTTGCTTGGGCCAGTGTCTTACGAACCCTGGGCCTCTTGTCAGAACACAGGAGGTGAGAAGGAGGGTCAGTCAATCCCACAAAGGATTTAAGCTCCATCCATTTATCATGTACATGGAGGAAATACCTATTTACAGCGTTTTTAAGGGGAAAGATGTTGGATTTGGGACGATTTCATGGTTAGAATTTGTTGATCTGTGTGAAAAAGAAAACCCATAAAACAGGACGTCATTGCAAGCACGGTTTCTGCAGCCCGCTCGCCTGTGACTGGCCACCTCTGGACGGCGCTTGGGCTGACCAGACCACAAGGAACATTCAGCCGTCAGTACCCAGGGCCACCGCTAAGGGCTAAGGGCACTTCGCAAACAGGGTAGAGAAATGGAACCAGGAGATTAGCCAGGGGAGCCGCCCGCGCTCTCTGCTTTTCTGTACCCGGGAGGATGTGCCTCGCAAACTGCCTTACCAGGACTGCCTTGCCATTTGGCTTCCTGACGGGTTGAGCCAGCAGGAAGACAGGAGGCAGAAAGAGAGAGGATTGGGCATCGTCCCTCGTGAAGAGTCCCTCCATTAAACTGTCTTTGGCCGAGGCCTTTCAGAGGGGGCCATCTGTTTCCTGCCAGGACTTCGACTGGTCCAGACTGCAGTTAGTGCCTAATAATAAACTAACTAGGTTATAACAACTGCAAAGATGTCTGGGTAGAGAGAATGTGGCGAAGCGCTTGCCAAGGCCAGAGAACAGAAAACAGGTGATATAAAAAAAGCTGAGTGTAGACAACTTGTGTATAATTTTTTCCTTAGGCCTGGCTAGTTCTGGAGCTGCCTGTAGGGGGACAGACAGATGGGCAGGGGGCCTGGACCCAGGAGGGCTGTGCTGCCCTTGAGGAAGCAGTGATTCCTCTGAGTAATTCCTCTGCATCTTAGGGGGGTGGGCAATGAAAACCATTTCAAAAGCCAGTGGAGCTGGTAGTCCTGCAATAGAGCTGGGTGCCCTTGGGCGGGCCACATGTCCTCCCTGGACCTTTCCTGCCTGACTTGATCTCAAAAGACCTTCCAGCTCTGGCCCCCTGGGGTTCTGACCTTTTGTCGTCAGCCACGTGGACTAAAGCCCTGCCGCTCAGGAGGCATTTGTTTGGGTCTGAGAGGCTCAGTGAATTAGTTATTTAAACACAAACACTCAGGGAGGGGAGGCAAAATGCATTTTTTTTTAACATCTCTCACTGCACCAAAGAGTGGAGAGGGAATTTGCAGAGTTTGGGCGAATATCCTGAAGGGTTTATCCCAGGAATGCAATGTCTTTGAAATCTCTCCCTTTATCTTTGAAAGGTCCTGCAGATTTTACATCTTTCTCCATAATGTATCCATGTTGGGTTTAGTTTAAAATACCGGGCAGGGCCCTCAAATCTTGGAGCAATGAATACTGCCCGGGCCTGGATACAGCTGTGTCCTCACCCTAAAGCAGAGCCCACTTGAGTCCCACTGAGCCCACTGCTCTGCTAGCAAGAGCCTGACCTTGCAGGAAGGGGCCAGATTCCAGCCTCACGGTGGGGGGTGGGATGCTGCTGTTTATCAGGGACACATTTTTCAGACACACGTCCCAGACTCCCTTCACAGGGCTGTGAGGTCTGCAGGGCGGTGGTGGGAGCTGCGGGGAGGTCTACTAGAGTCTCCTCATGGGGCCTCTCCTGCTCTGAGACCAGGCCTGAATCTGGGTGGGGGAAGGCAGGCTGACCTCCTCTTCTGGCCTCTGGAATTGAGAAGGACGACAGTGCTCCCAAAGGCCCTCTGAGCTGGGCCCTTCCTGCAGGCCCTGGCATTGAGGAAGCAGGGCTTGGGGGTGTGCGGATCATGCCAGCACCTTGGGCAATGCCTCCTTCCTTCCTGACCTCAGTGTCTTACCCTGATGTCACCCCACGAGGCTCCCTGGTGGGCGGTGCGGTGGGGAGGAGGAAGGAGGAGAAGTGGCTGGGCCCAGCTTGGCTGCTCTAGTCCTCTGGGGAAGGGGTTGGCAGGGCATTTCTCCCTGCTTCCTTTCACGTAATTCCTAGGCTCTTCCCACTCACCCACTAGGTCCTGGGACAGGGGGAGTCAGGTTTCAAAGGTAGCCTGGGCGAGGCCAGGTCAGAAAGGGGTTGGGGAGAGGGTTGAGGCACTCCAGGTTCACTCCCCAGTGAGCCAGCCTCAAGTCTGCCAGAGGTTGGCCATGGTGGGAAGGGGGCCCAGTGCCCACATGACTTCAGTTCTGGCTTTGTACCTTCTTTGGGGAGAAGACAGCTCACACTCTGCCGGCAGGAAGCGCCCTGGGCTGTCTCCCAAGGTGGAGTCACAAGGTCAGGGTCTTGGCCAAGAACCTGAGGTCATGTCCCATCAGCCTCTGGGTCCCGTCCCAGGTGGCTGGGCCCGCACAGGTCATCTGGTAAGACCCTGAGGCCCTGCCCTTCCTCTGTTGTAGCGTCGCCTGCCCTAGGAGCCAGGACAGGGGGACACCCCCTAGGAGCCCCCAGAGAGCCTGTGACCTGGATCAGGCCACCCATGGGGCCTCCAGAACTCCTGGCTCCCATTTAGTCCCACTATCCTGACTCCTGACCCAGCTGGACTCTCATTCTTCAGTCAGGGGGTCACCTGTGAGCTCAGGACCCCAAATAGGCCAGCAAAGCCTCAGAACGCTTTGGCCAGGCTTGGATGAACTGGATAAAATGGCTGTGCTCTTCCCTCTCCTCGGTGCCAGCCACGGTCACCTCCACTCCACCCAGGCACTCATTGGTCTGTTCTTTCAGATAAGGGGGCACCAAACACCCTCTCCACACCCAGCTTTGTGCCAGGGGCTCAGAAGCATCAGGGAAAAGTCCTGGTCCCCAAAGCTCATAGTCTAGCCCAGGAGGGGGTGTGGACAATAAGGACCAGGGGGCACTTCCTGAAGGGGAGAAGCGGAGCCCTGAGGGATGAGAGGAATTTGGACAATAGGAGAGGAGGGGCCCTGGCAGTGCTGGGCAGGGACTCCAGAGCACAGGCACTTGTGAAAGTGCATGAGTGTGTCCTGAGGCCATCGAGGACAGCCGGGAGTGAGAGCGGTGCACAGCAGGAGAGGAGCTGAGGTCCTGTGGGGACAGGAGCTTGAGTGATATTCTATGGGACGCGCGGATGGATGTTGAACACGCGTGTATATTCCATGTAGGGGTGAGCCAGGCCTGTTGTGTATACTTGTGCCTGCTCCGTGTCTGTGCGGCTGTGCATGTGCATCTGCGCATGTGTGCATGCACACAATTTGCCTAGTTCTCTACAAAAGTCAGATTCCACTTATTTATTCATCCATTTCTTCCACAACTCGGGAGCGCTGGTGACAGGCATATCAGGTCCGGGGCTGGGGGATGTAGGGTACAAGTCCCCACCCGCAGATAGCTCAAAGGATGGTGGTCAGGACAGACATAAACTAGCATTACCTATCATGCTAAGTTATACCTTCTTCTTAGGCTGTACCACAATCATCATCTTCTCTGAAAAGTCATAGGGGAAAATAGAAAGGACTTTAAACTAGCAATCACAGGAGCTGGTGCACTGGGACACCCAGCCGGCTCCCCTGTCTGGGGCTCAGTTTCCCCACCTCTACGGAGGGGATGTGGTGTCAGGGCGCCGGGAAGCCCCTCCCACGGGGCCCTGGGGAGACGCAGTTGCCCCCGCGGCCCCCCGGTGGCGCTGCGGGGCCCGGGAGCGGGCGGCGTTGGGGCCGGCCCTCGGCACTCACTCGCTGGGCGCTCACTCGCCCGGAGGTGTCCCGGGAACCGCCGCGTCCCGCCCGCTCCCCGCGCGCCAGAAGTGCGCCCCGCGCGCCCGCCGCCCCGCTGCAGCTCCGCCGCGCCCGACGCCGCTCCGCCCGACGGCGACATGGGCGTCTCCGCGGTCCCGGAGGCCGTCGGCCGGTGCTGGGGGCCCGTGGTCCTCGCTCTCGTCCTGGCTGCCTCTCGAGGTAAGGCCGGGCAACGGGAGGTTGGGTGCTTGTGGCTGGGGTAGGGAGTGTGTGTGTGTGTGTGGGGGGGGGGGGAGCACTGGGACCCGACCGCGGAGGGGACCTGCAGGTGGGATGGGGGTGTCCTGGGAGCCCCCGCGCCTGCTGTGCTCCCCCATACCGTGGCATGGAGGCTGCTGGGGCCGCTTGGCGGGGTGCAGCTGTTGTCTTTCAAGTGCTGTGGTGGGGCATCTGGCACATCTGCACGCTCTGACAGCTGCCCCAGCAGCAGGCAAGGCTGTCCCGAGAGGACTGCTTGTCCAGCCTTCCCTGCCCAGAACGCCTGGGGCACAAGTAGCTTCTGCAGAGCAGGAGATACACAGGGTGGGGACAGCCGTAGTGTGCTCTTGTGGACGTGACTGGCTTTTGACAGCTCCGATGTTTCCCTGTCCCCCCTTGTCTCAGGGCTCCACAATCTCAGAGGGCATAGGGTGTGTGGGCTGACAGCCAGTACCTGGTGTCCTGGTGACACTCCTGGCTAAGCTCTGGTGGGGGGTGGGCGTGGCAGGGAAGGCTCTTGGGGCCAAAGAAAGGACTAGTTAGGGTGGGCACTGGCCCCTTCCCAGATGTAGGCAGGACTGCCCCGCTGGTCCCTATTGTGAGGGTCGGTGGCCAAGAGTGAATTGGTTCCTGGCATTCTAGTGAGGCTGAAGCTCAGGGACCGGAGTGGGGCACTGGAGAGGAGGGGGCACTCTTCCAGCTCTGCCACCAGTCCCTCTGGCTCCTTGGTAACACGTGGCATCGCTCTGGCCTTGGTTTCCCCAGCTCAAACACAGAGACCCCGCCCAGGGAGACACGACTTTCTTCTGCCGAAGGCCAGACAGGAGGCAGAGGGTGGGGAGAAGCCCCAGAACTCACAGCCCGGTCCCTGGTTCCTGGTTCTGGCCTGCTCCTCAAGAGGGGGCCAGCAGGCAGTCCATGGGACCAAAATTCACCAGCAGAGCCCAGGGAAAGTGTGAGTCCTGTAAGGAGTGAGAGGGAGGCAGGAGCAAAGCTTGACAGAGGGATCCTATAGGCAGGTCAGAAGGAGAGAAGGAGGGGGCAGGGTAAGGGAGAGAGGAGGAGGTCAAGAGAACCCAGAAGGCACCTGAGTAACAGGCAGGGCTGTCTCCAGGCAGTGTGGTATCTCAGTATTTAGAAACTAGCCTGGGCCTCTGATAAGGAAGAGGGAGCATACATCCCACAGACCAGAGCTGCCTGAGCCCCAGCTTGGGTGCTCCACGAGATGACAGCCAAGGGGAGGGAGAGAGTGTCTTCCTGAGATACGGGTGGCTGTCCCATCCCCAAGGCCGTGGACGGGTGGCAGGGCAAGGTTTCCAGGGGGAGCGGGGAATGGCAGCAGGCAGGAGGGGCAGCCCCCAGCCCACCACAGGCCAGTGCATGCTTACCCTGCCCCATTCTCGCCCAAGTGACCCCGCGAGGCCCTTCCTGTTTTCTTACCCCTTCCTGGCCCTCACCTGGCTGGACTGCTCTAGAGAAACTGGCATAGACACTCGGCTCACAAAGCAGCTCAGAGTCCCCCACTCCCCGCCCCCCGTCTTGTCTTCTTAGCCAGTTACCTTCACCCCCAGAGTTCTTGGCCACTCAATCAGCTTGGTGCTCCAAAGGGCCATGTCTTCCTGGGCCCAATTCTGGGGGATAATTAGGGCTCAAAGCAGCTTTCCAGTGCAAAGGGTCAGGAAAATTTTCTTAGCCCTGAACTGTTCCAGGCTCAATATTCTTAGCTGTGATATGGACGTGCTAATGGGCATTCATCCTATTTCCTAGCAGTATTGTGCAATCAGTACTGTGCAAGTAGTACTGTGCAACAAGGGAGATGACAGATGGAGGCCTGTTCCAGGCATGGTCAGGAGGGTCTGTGAGTTGGCACCATTCTGAGTGCCTTTTTAGCAGTTGGGAAGACCCCACCCATCAGCTTGCTGAAGCGCTGGGATTCCCGCGCCCCGCTGCTCCAAGTCAGAGCATTTCTGTCTGGGGAGGTGAGATGAAGGAGGCTGGTGCAGCCTGATTTCCAGCACTTGGGGCTGGGCCAGCACAGAGGAGAATGGCGCTCAGGGACCCAGGAGAGACTGATCACACCTCTTTCCTGGGCCAGACCCAGAGTGAGCTGGGGGGAAGGAGGCACCTGGGAAACCAGGACCTCAGCAGACCCTAAGGATGGTGAAGCTGTTTCTACCCTTCCCGGAATTCCCAGGGCCCACTGAAGTTACTGTCCTTGCCTCGCCCTGAGGGTCTGAGCCCATTCAAGCTCGAAGGGTGCACTAGGGAGGGGAGACCCCCGCCCCCTTCCCCTGCAGCATCTTCCATTTCATGATAAACCAGGATGCAGGACCTTGTTGAGTAACCCAGTGGTGCAAGCTTCTGACGCAGCGATGGTCAGCTCTTAGGAAATCCAGAACCCACTACCCTGGGGTGTAGAGAAACAGCCTTGGGGCCAGCCCATGGGCATGGAGGGCATCTACTCAATGCCAAGGACACCCAGGGGACAGCTGTACTGGAGGTCCCCCCAGTGAGCTGGACTGGCTGCCTCCAGGAACACCTTGTGGTCATTCCTGTTTCCCCCCCAGTAGGACAAAGGCCTCCTGCTGGGGCCTGATCTCCTCTGGCGGTAGGTAGTCTAGGGAGGAGTTGTACTGCTTGAGAGCTAACAGGGGCACCTCCCTGTGTGCATACAGTGGGGTGGGGGTGGGGGTGGTGCTGGCACTGGGGTGGGGCAGGGCCTGAGTGAGCACTGAGGGAAAGAAAGAAAGGAAGGAGGGTTCCTCAGTGTCCACCTGGCCTGTTGGCAGAGACCCTGCAGCAGGAATGGAGACTGAGCTCCACAAACAGAGCTCGGGCCACAGGTTTTAGGCCAACTATTCAGTCAGGGCAGCCTGTCCTCACCAGGGCGGGTGATCCAGGGATCAGCCATGAGGTTTCTGGTGGACCCTGGGTCCTCACAGCAGCAGTGCTGCTACGCCCAAGCACTGCTCCATGGCAAGACTGTCAAAAGCAAGGGACCCAGAGCTGTATGGCCTGCATGCTGGAGGCTTCCTGCACAGTCCTTTGCTTAACAGCTTAGCTTTTTTTTTTTTTTTTAACAGCTTAGCTTTTGGATTCAGCTAGACCTCCGCTCAAATCCCAAGCTGGCCACTAACTGCTCTGTGACTTTGGGCTAGTTGCTCAGCATCTCTGAGCAAGTTTCCTCATCTCTAAAATCGGGCTAATGATAGCTTCTCTCTCGGAGTGCACACGTAACACAGTGCCTGGCCCCTCATGAGGGCTCCATGATGTCCTGTTATAGCTCGGTTGCCTTTGGCTCCCCATCTGAGCTTCCTGCTGCCCACAGGACCCTGCACAGTATCCAGGGCATGGAAGGTGTGGGCTGGTTTCACTGGGACTGAACTCTCAGGAATCCTGGAGGTCTGAAGGCTGCACAGACTCACTTCAGCCACCCCTCTATGAGCAGTTACAGCCTGCAGTGTCCATGGAGGTACCGATTCTCCTCTCAGAGTTTCCCAGGAATAGGGACTTTGCAACTTCGAAGGAGCCCCTGCCAGGATTTGCTTATCTCGGTGGGATCTTTCCCACATTTTGATCTTTACATTCAGCTATTTACTCTGGGTGACCCTCCCCAAAGAGAAAGACGCTGGTTGCCATCTTGCACAACTCTGATTCAGTAATGAGGTTGCTTCGCTACTGACCAAGAAAAGCCAGTTCCTTTAACCTCTCCATGTAGGGCCTTATTCCCCATGGGGACCTGAGAGCAAGCCCTGCCTCCCCTTTTCACTCATCTTGGGACCCAGAACATACTTCCCCCTCATCTGTGCAGTGTACGGGCAGGATGAGATGGTTTCAGCAAGGTTAACCACTTTGTTCTGAGGGATAATTCCATGATGGTGTTTTCTAAGGGGCAGTCATTTACTTATCATCTTAGTTATATATGCAGGCCCACCTACCATCATATTTATTTACTTTCCCCTTAAGCCTACTCATTCTTTTACTTAAGTGCATACATTTTAAAAGGAAACTTTGTATCACTGCCATAAATGGAAAGTCAGTATCACGTGCCATAAATAGAACAAAATTGTGAAAGGAGATAATAGGAAATCCAAATAAGGGTATTAATTTTAGTTGGACACTGTAGCCTAGGGAAAGCACTGAGCCTGAGACCTGATGTGCCTTAGCAAAAACAAAAACAAACACACCGAGTAAAGAAGATTGGCGAGTGGCAGAGATGTTTTGAGGACATGTTAGTATCAAACCGGAATTTCGCTTTGATGTAATCAGGACTGAAAGAGAATCGAAAAGAGAATAACTTCTCTCTATGTGATTTGATGTTACTTATTGCTGTAAAATGAAAAGCAAAACTCCCTGTGCTACAGATGCTGTCAATTCCTTCCCCTCACCCCAGAAGCAGCCTCCCCACCGTAAGGAGCATTAGGCAGGGGCAGGTTTCAGCTCTCCTAGAGGAAGGGAGAGGGGGCAGTGCTCCCCAACCCTGGAGCTAGCTGCCAGACCTGCAGGCCAGGCCCAGTCGCAGGGTTTCTCTGGGCTTCTCCCAGCCTTGAATTCTCCCAACTCCTCTCTACTTTCCTAGCCAGAGCTCACATCCAACTAAATATAGCAAGCAGCTCAGCCAAGTCCTCCCCATGCTGGGGCCAACCAGCCAGCCCAGGACAGGAGAGGGAGAAGGAGCTAGCAGTTTCCCTGGCAAGGGTCCAGGCTAGCTGGTCCTGCATGGGCCAGGCCATCTGCCCATCTGCAAGAAGGAGGTGGGGCCTACAGCCAGCCCCTGGTTACCCCGAGACTCTAGAGTGTAGCAGGGGGCACCAGAACTCTCCAACTACCTGAGTTCAAATCCTGGTACCCCCACTTAGTAGTTGGAAGCCTCTGAGCAAGTTACTTAACCTCCATGCTTCAGCTTCCTTGGCTGTAAGATGGAGACGATAATGACACTGACCTCATGGGGTAAGCAAATCCATATAACAGGGCTTAGAAGGGGACAAGGTACAGAGCGAGGGCCAGCTGCTGCTACTACCACTGAGCCTCCTGCACCAAGGGCAGGGACAAAAAGAGACTTGAAGTCTTCACAGTTCAGGGAATTGAGGGTAAGCAGGCTGGAGCTTGGAGTCTGGGCTGCACACGGACCTCCCCAGGGAGGGTCTGGGGAGCCTGGGAAGGAGTCATCCAGTGCAGCATCCACCGGCCAGGCCTCTGGCCAGCTGCCCAGGCCGTCCCTGGGGAGGAGTGCTGGCCCAGAGCCTCCCAGCCCAGGATGCATTGACGCTTTCCCAAGATTCTGGAAGCGGCGCTTCCTCCAATAGAGCCCGGCTTCCCCTTCCCGGCCTCCTTGGTCCGATGTGAATGGCCACTTCCTGCAGGGTGGGGGTGGGGCAGGTATCAATAAACACATCTGAGATGCCCTTTGTCCCTGAGCTCTTCGCAGAGCCCCAGAGGTGGGCAGGCCCGCTGGCTGCAGCTCTCAGCCCTTTGACTCCAGGGGCATTTCCTGGAGTTTAGCGGCGCCGACTCAGGCCTGATTGGTCCCTGTCTCTGTTTCCCTCTGTGCACTGCATCCCGATAAAGAGGAACCCACTCAACCTGGACCATCCCGAGGGACGGCAGGGAGCCAGGGGCCAGGTTCCGTGTCCATTTGGGGCCGTCTGTCAGTGCAACCAGCTGGACTTTTGGCTCGACCCTGGGGCTGGCAATGGCAGACAGGCACTTTTGTTTACGTGGCACCCCCTAGCAGCTGGACAGATTTCAGCTGTTTGGGTGGGGCCTCCCAGACCTGACTAATCAAGCCAGGGACCCACCTCCACAGGCTGGGCGTGGCCCCAGCGACCGCAGGCTCAGCAGCGGGGAAAATCCGCAGGCTTAGCCACACCCACATCCAAACACACCCGTCGCGTGCACGCCCACCACATTTCATGACACCCAGGCGGGGAGAGGAGAAGCGCCTGAAAACAGGCGTCCAGAGACGATGCCAGACAAGAACTCCTCCCTCCGCTGCAGAACCTTGTACAGCAGGTTGGGCCTCACCTGTGGCTGAGGGTGACACTGCTGGAAAGTGGCAGAAGCAGGACTAAATTCTGAGTGGGTGTCCCTTATTGAACTCTGTGCTCCGCACGGTCTCTCTGCTTTGAGCTTGGCTCACTTTGTGGAACGAAAGAATGATGTTTTCAGGCTGAGGTCAACTAGAGGTTAGTCTACTCTCTCTTTGAATAGCTGGAGGATGAGGTGTGAGCGCCGCCCATTGGAGGGGTGGGGGCTCTCCCTGTGAGCAAGGCTGGAATGTCCTAGGTATACAGCTCTGCTCAGCTGCATGCTGGCTGTGTGGCCTTGGGCAAGTCACCTGACTTCTCTGAGCTCACCTTTGAAAGGGCGATAGTGATGAGAGGGGTGTATGAGAATTCAACAAGGCGGCAAGTGTAAGGTACTTAGCAAGTGCCCATGATCACCTTTGCAACCCACTTCTTGCCCTCTTTCTTTGACCTCAGGGACCTCAATCGCTCCCACTTGCCCTTGGGATTTCAGAGCTGGAAGGGACCTAGGAGCCTGGGGAGTCTCTCAAGTTAAGGGGAGAAGGGGTGGGGGTTGCTCAGAGAAGGGATGGGAGCTGCCCATGGCAGCAGCACAGCAAGGGCCTGGCTAAGAGGAGACTGAGGCCATTGGCTCTTACAGCCCAGGATAGGGTTTTATACCTGAGACCCAACATTTTCCCGGTTCACAGCATTCTCCTTCTAGGTGCCCCCTACTTCTCTACCCAATGGCAGGTGGGGCCTGGGGGGTGGGGTGGGCAGGATGCTGGGTCCCAAGGGCAGCACAGTGACTGCCCGGTTCCCGCTGGGCACGAGCTCAGGCCCAGGGACACTTTCCTGTCCCGTGAGCTCTCGGCCACCCTGGAGCCAGGGACCTTCCTCCCCACCCACTTTCCTGGTTCTCCCACAATGACCCAGGTGTTCCAAAGGATCTGCTCCTGACAATAAGCAACATCCTCCTGCCAAATGATTGTAATTCCAGTCGGGCTATATATATATATCCCCTCACCACGTGTGCGCGTGCGGGGGTGCTGAGGCCCGTGGCGGAGGTGCAGGCACGCACATGCGCGTGCTCCGTCCTCCCCACCGCCGTGACCTGGAGTGTCCTCCCGAGGACAGGCTGCTCTGGGCCTTGTCCTGGCTGGAGTCTCAAGCACGACAAATAGCATGTTTTCTGCCCCCTCTCCGCCAGGACAGAACCCTGGAGCCCCTTGGCCCACGCCCATCTTGAAACTCCGCACATCCCTGCCCCCCCAAACCCTCACTCCTGACCTGCATCCCGGGGCTGCTTCTTCTTTTCATAAAAGAGGAAGAGGCCCTTCTGAGGCCTGGAGGGGTGGTGCTGGGGGTGGGGTGGGGTGTTGTGTGTCCTCCCCCCGCTGTCCCTGACCCCCATTTTTCTCTGTCCCCTTGTGGATCTGCAAGGGAAGGCACAGAAAATCCCCCTCATCCCCACCCCTGGGCGGTCCAGGCAGTTCCAAGGTCATTACCACATTGCAGGGACCCAGGGAGGCGCTTCGCCTGATGTCCCACCCCCTGTTCACATCAACGCCCACCCCACCCACCCTGCCCACACCTCGGCTCCGCCGGTCCACACTCCCCAGCCCACGTAGTAGCCCCCCCGCCGCACACCTCACTTCCTGTCTCTGCCAGCCTCCCAGGTGGGTGCGCTCCTGGGAAAGGCTGCTGGAGCTGCATTCTGCTCCAAGCTCCAGGTGGCTCTGGGTCAGCTCTGGGGCGTGATGATGTTGGGCAAAGGAAAAATGGGATCTCAGCTGGGAGAGATGCTGGTGGGAGCTGCCACAGGGCCTTTTCCTGGGAAGGGTGGAGCTCAGGACCAAGACAACTGCCAGCCCACTCTTCAGTTTCTGGGAGTGTCTGAGGAGGTTAATTTGCCCAGCTACGCCTCATCTCCATTTTCTAGCACAGCCATAGTTCTGAGGCCACACCCTCAGGGGCCTACAAGGAGGAAGTCCAAGCTGGCCTGGAAGGAGCTTGGGTGCAGCCCAGCTCTCTGGGGTCTCTTTTCCACTGAGCCTGGTGCGGGGCCGAGAGCAATGGGTTGGCAGTGAGAGAAGATGTGGTTCAGTCTCTCCTCTGCCAGGCCCCTGCTGGGGACCTCGGGTGGACTGTCTCCTCTCTGAGCCTGAGGGTCACACCTGCAGGACTGTGGGCTTGGCCAGTAGAGCCCCACCCTGGCCAGCCCAAGGCAGCACACTCACAGATCACACACTCAGATGTCCATGGAATCAAGCAAATATGCTGAGGGAGTGAAGCAGGCTGGGGAACATTAGAGACTAGAGGAAACTGTGGCAAGTGGGAACGCTGGAGCATATCTAAGAGGGGGAGGGGGTGCTATACAGTTCTAGTTGACAGTTGCTTTGTAAGGAAGTTAGTTTAATGTTATCTTCTGATTTTCCAAGAGAAACGAGTTGTTAAGTTTATATCCAATTCCTAGTGTTTAAATAGTGGCAATCTCAAAAAAATTAAAATTATGTGAGGGAACCATGGGATCAACAATTCCAGCCTGACCAAAGCGGGGAGAACAAGTGCAATTAATAAAGTATCAGTGGCAGAGAGAGTTCAAATAGAGTCAAGAGGCTGCTTAGTAGGTTGCTCTCACACAAGCTTCAGGTAGACCTTGCTACCTATCATAACCTGCCAATCCCCAACCAGGACCATTCCAGCCAATCCTAAAGAACACCTAGGGCAATATATAAGATTCCACAAGGGTTCCAGGCACCAGAGTAAGTTGCCGGAAACCTACAACCTCCAGATGGGTCCCTGGTTCAGATAAGTCCTGACACCCAGCCCAACCTCTCCAGAACATCAGATAGTTCCATCTCCCTACCCTATATTAGTGACAGACCCTTCCAAAATACAAAAAATTTAGAATTGCCAAAGCCCAAATAACCCCAGTGAGAGGTATGGAAAGATCAAAGGTGATAGTGGAATTATACTGAAAAGATAAGACTTAACAAATGAATATGAATGCTGAATCATTAAATTGATATCTCTTTTAGTCTCCAGTATTTTAGAGCAGCTAGATGTAAAAACCCAAAATTGTGAAATTGTAACCCATGTCAAAGTCTGAAATATGTTCTACAACTAATTATGGTGCTGTACTTGGAAATTTGTAGCTTTTTTGTATATATGTTATTGTTCACAAAAAAGAAGAGAAAAATCAATTATGATGATAAAAAAGTAAAAAAAAAGTAAGTCCTTGATATAGCATAACAGAGAAGTCAGGATTTAACAAATGAGTATGACTGCTGAATCACTATACTGATATTTCGGTTGGTCTCCAGTGTCTTGGAGCAGCTAGAAGAAAAAAACAAAAACTCATGGAACTGTAACCCATACCAAACTTTATGATCTGTTCTATAACTGCTTGTTAAAATGTACTTGGCAATTTATTTGTTTTTTTGTATATTTGTCATAATTTCACAATGAAAAATTTTTTTTAATTTATGTGGGGGGAAATAAAATACATCTGGAGTCTGGTTGTGGCCAGTGGGCTGCCAGTTTCTGAACTTTTTCTTCAGTATAGTGTCTAAGTGCCTAAGTTTGAATTCTGACTCTAGCACTTACTGTATGATCATCGGTGAGTTACTTAGCCTCTCTGGGCCCCAGTTCACTTATCAGTGAAATGGAAATAAAAATAGCATGTATTATATCAGGGCTGTTAGATATTTCTATAAAGCTCTTATCATGGCACATAATATGATAGATACTATTTCTTATTATTATAGTTCGAATTAGATCCTGCTTCTACTCCAGGTGCTGAGTTCATACCCTTGGAACTTCAGGCAAACCCCTTTATGGGACTCTGTTTCTGCTGAAAAAAGACCAGCATCTTGCCAAAGAAGTTTTGAAATCTGTGTCCAACATAGCAATGGTTTCCAAAAATCTGGGGCTCCTAGACAAGGCTCCCCTTCCATGTGGGTGAAGTGAAAGGGAGGCTCGGGAGTCTGTCTGTCTTCCCTCCTAGCCGAGGGCTGAAACTCCACCACTGCAGACAGTCTTTGGAGCCAGGCTTTGCTGCTTCCTGACACCCTCCTTTAAACATGCAGGCACTTCAGGATTGTATCACAAGCTTGTTATCAGTCATTTACACCTTACTAGGAAAGAATTTGAAGCTGGCTTCTCCTTTCCAATGTGTAGAAGAACTGCTTTTCGCTCCTAGGAAATGTTTCTTTAATTGCTACAAGCAATTGCACAGCCCTTTAGCTCCAATGCATCAAGCACCAGGTGCAAGCGAGGTGCTTGCAGAGCACTTCCTGTAAAGCGCTACTCATCTTTGCCTCAACTCCGCCAGGTAGATATTTTCATTTCTGTTAAGCAGTGGAGAGTCTGAGCCTCAGAGTCCAAGTGATTCACAGGAGTCAGACTCCAGTGGATTCTATATATATTCCAAACCCTCCTTCCCTGCCTGCCTATAAGAGCCAAGTAAAGTAAAGATAATAACATCCGCTAATCGTAGCTATCCTCCGTAAGTCTGCACAGGGCATTAGAGCTCACAGCTCATGCTCTCATCTTTTCTCTTTCAGCTCTCTCAGCAACCCCGTCATATAACTAATAGTTTTTTTGTTGGACAGATGAGGTAACTGAGGCTCATACAGCTAGGTAGACCAGGACTCCACTCTTTGAAAACCAGGATTCTTTTTTCAAAGGCCAACGCTTTTGTGATTAACTGCTAGGGGACTAAGGTAGGAAAGAGGAGCAGGGGATGGCTTCATTTTCTTATTGAAAAAATAAAAATAACTAGAAAATATTCCTGGGAAGACTGGGTGGGAGGCAGGTGCATGGATGAGGTGACCTTTCGTGCGTTCCCTGTCCGACCCATCCCTCGGACCCTTGGTTTTCTGCTATCCCCCCTCTTGCCCAGGGCGCCTTCTCTACTGCTGAAATCCTCTTGGCCTATCAAGCCCAAAGTCCCTCCCTCCTCGGAAGTCCCCCAGATCCAAGGGAAGACTGTTTCCCCTCCTCTGAGCACTCCCGGGCTTCCCCTTTAGATTACAGGACTCCCTCCTCAGGTTGCAGGCTTCTCCTCCCCGCTAGACTGAGCTGTCACTGAGAGGCCACACGCGTCGCCTCCAGCTGAGACTGGGCACCTGGCCCAGCCTTGCACTCGTGTTCCGTCAGCGTTCCCTGATGAGGAACTTGGAAGGCACGTCCAGCCTCAGTGGCAGGAAGGGGCAAAAAGTGCCAAGGGTCCCCAGAAGGGTGATGGAGGACACAGAGGGAAGTTCCCAAATGGCCCTTTTGCTCCCCGGCCTGCCTTCTACCCACAGAGCTGGGCAGGGGGCTGGGCAGTGCCAGGGTGGAGCTAGAGCCACACACTTTCACTCCCGGGCTGAGTCCAGCGAGGCCTGTCGCCTGCCTTGAGTCTCTACCCCTTGTCGAGCTCCCCTGTCCCCCCAGCTGGCCAAGCTCCCCAGGTGCCTCCCCCCACATCCTGGGATGGAGGCCGGGTAAGTTTCTTGTACAGAAGGAGAAGTTAAGGACCTCCTCAGGGAGGTCAGGTGACTTGCCCAGCGCCTGCAGTTGGGGAGTGGCTGGACGGGGCCCTAGAACCCCCATGTCTGGAGCCCTGGACAAGGTCCTCTCCAGCTCAGGGGGACACCCAGAGTGGCGCTGGCCGGGTCGGTGACAGACCTTTCGTCTCTCTGAACAGGTCTGGTGGCAGCCTTCAAGGTCGCCACGCCGTACTCCCTGTACGTGTGTCCCGAGGGGCAGGACGTTACCCTCACCTGCAGGCTCTTGGGCCCTGTGGCTAAAGGGCACGATGTGACCTTCTACAAGACGTGGTACCGCAGCACGTGGAGCGAGCTGCAGGCCTGCTCGGAGCGCCGGCCCATCCGCAACCTCACCTTCCAGGACCTGCGCCTGCACCACGGGGGCCACCCGGCCACCAACACCAGCCAGGACCTGGCCCACAGCCGTGGGCTCGAGTCGGCCTCCGACCACCACGGCAACTTCTCCATCACTATGCGCAACCTGACGCTGCTTGACGGCGGCCTCTACTGCTGCCTGGTGTTGGAGATCAGGCACCACCACATGGAGCACAGCGTCCACGGCACCGTGGAGCTGCAGGTGCAGCCAGGTGAGGGCCTGAGGGCCGACGTGTGCACAGGGCAGCTGGGAACGCAGGGGATGGGATGGCGGGGACGGCCAGTGGACCTGGGGGGCAGGGATGGCTGTGTGGCTGTGACACCAAGAGAGTGGGCTTGTTTGACCGTGCGGCTGGAGGTGTGTGATGCTGTGTACGTGACGGTGTGACATCAGGGAAGCATTTGTGAGGCCCCGGAGGGGCCTCTGTGGGGCTGTCTGTGGCCGCGGAGTGTGGAGCTGTGCAGAAGTGTCTGTGGTTACCTGGGTGTGATGGGGAGGGAGGGCAGACATGGCTCTGTTTGTGACAGCAGGACTTTAAGGCCAGAGGGTGTTCACACCTGGGCTGGGGGTATGGCGCTGATGACCACACCATGGCATGGCAAGTGTGTGCAACAGTGCAAGGGATACGTGACCTGGGTGCGGGTGCCCCAGTGTATTCTTGTGCATGCATCTCCTTAGGGGAAAGCGCAAGGGCTGATGGACTGACTAGAGGAGTGGGTGCTGGCAGGTGTCCTAACAGCCTTGGGGGCAGCATGCCTGTCCCTTGGGGGACAGGCAGGGCATGTCTGGGTGTGTGGCAAGAATGTGCCAGTTTGTGTGTATGTGTGCAAGTGTGTGTGGTTTGGCATGTGTATGTGTACCTGCACAAGTTCCAGTTGGGCCAAGTGGGTGCTGGCATGAGTGCCTGTGATGGAAGGGACATGCTGGCCTGGACAAGCTTCCCTGGCCTCTGGGCCTGTCATCCACGTAGTGACCCTTCTCTTCTTTGCTTCCACAGGCAAAGAAGCACCATCCAAATGCATCGCGTATCCAGCCTCCCCCCAAGAGAGTGAAAGTAAGGGACTGCCTCCTTGCCTCTTCTTGGTTGTCTGTTCTTTTCTGTCTTCATCTTAGGCTCACTCCAGTGTGAACTCTGATCTTATCACCTAAGCCACCGACCCTACCCTCATCATGGCTCCTTTGCTATGACAACCGCTTTTGTTCCCTTCTTCATCTGATCCATGTTCCACAGCCTTCAGACTGTGGGAATGCACTCCTGGAAGGGGCAAGGGGTGAGACCCCTCCCCAGACAGTCCCTGGTGGGCTGTACCCTGGCGGTAACCTTTGGCTAGGGGAAGTGCCCCACAGCAGGTACTGATGCCACAGGCTGCTGAGCCTGTTTTCAGTGAGCCCTACCCCAACAACCAGCCCTCTGCAAAATGGGAAGGTTGAAGGGTTGTGGGGGTATCCTCTTGGCTTAGGGCACAGGGGGAGGTTCTGGAAGGAGAATAGAACTAACTTTCCTGGAGCTTCTACTATGTGCCAGGCACTGTGCTAGGTCCTTTTGACTGTTATTATCTCAGTGAATTCTTATCAGAACCCTCTGAAGTTGGCATCATTCTCACCACCTTGCATATGTAGAAACTGAGGCCCAGCGAGGTGCCCTAACTTGCTCACGTTCACACAGACAGCAAGAAGAAGCACAGCTGAGATTGAGCTTCAGGCCTGCTTACTTCACCTTCTTCCCAGCCCAGAAAAGGAGACTGGACATTCAGGGGTGTTTGCCCAGAGAATCCCCCTATGAGAGAAGGCATGACTCTAAGGGGTCCCCAGGCTCTCAGAGCATAGACAAGGATGCCCGGCAGCATGTTGACAGCAGGCAAGAGGGAGACATCTCTCCTGAGCAGAGAGAGGCTTGGCTTCCATAACTTTCTATCCACCCAGTATTTATTACGCATCCAGTGTGCGTAATAAAACACGGGCCCTGGAAATAAAACATCCAAAACTGCATCCTGCCCTGCAGGAGAACCTGCACAAAGACCTAAGCCAGGAACAGGGGAACAGCAAAGCTGCAGCCCCCAGCAAGCCCCAACTCAAAGCCCCACAGTGACTTTTATTCAATCTACTCTTTTTTTTTTTTAACCCCCCTAACCAACAAACAGACCAGTCAGGCGCAAAATTAGAACGCACATTTTGGCCTGAGCCAGATTCACATGGAACTAAGACTCGCCTTGGTTCAGCCCCTCTCCCTACACACACCAGTGTTCACGTGTCTCCCCTGGCACCAAGCGGCTGCTGTCCTCACTTCCTCCGCAGCAGCTCCCTGATAAGGGTGGGGCCGCGAGCGCCCTCCTTCCCACACTGCAGTCTCCAGACCACGCACGCGCACACATGGATAGGTTGACTCATACCTGTGGGACGCACAGTGCTCACTTCCCCTTGCTTTTTCCACTCTGAACAATCCCCTCACCGCTCCTTCCTCCATTAGCTGTGGCTGCAGGGCTCTTAGAGACAGCTACCACTGCCACTGGCCCCATTTCATAGATGGGAAAACTGAGGTTCAGACAGTAGAAGCGACGCCAAGAGGAGATCCCAGGGTGCCTGCTTCCAAGTTTGCAAATTCTGCCGGAGCACCTGGCTGCCTTCCTGGCTGTTAACACCAACTTTCTGAAAATTAATTATATGGTTTAAGTCTTGGGGACAGAGATGAGAGGTGCTAGAGGAGATGATGCTAGAGAAACCAGGTGCTAAATGGAAAGCAAGCAGAGATTTGGATAATTTATTCTTGATCTAGAACCCCAGAGAAGGAGTTGCTAGAAAGAGATCACCTGTGTAATCCCTGGAGTAAGGAAAAGAGCCCCAGAGTGAGGCAGAAACCTTAAACTCAACTTTCAAGAGAGGGTCAGCTTTCCTCTGCTGGGTTTTGACATTTTCATTCCTCTCCATTTCACGGGATGGTCATGACCCCTCACTCTGTCCAGTATGAACTGGCTACTGGAAGGCCAAAAGGACATGTTTCTTCTGTCCTAGCTGTTGAGGGCAGGGGTATGGATTCAGTGACCTCTGGAGTCCCCTCACAAGCTCTTGGTTTAGAAAGCCTGAGTCTGAACTCTAGAGCTGTGTTAGAGTCTCAGCATCAAGGCAAGTGTGGTCCCAGATGGGAAGAAATCGACTGTAACTTCCAGGTTGGGTGGGGGTCTGTTTAGATAGCACTTCCATTCTCTGGGGTACCATTTCTCCACTGAGAAATGGGAGCAAGTGCGTCCTTTCCTTCTAACAGGAAGGTGATCAGTGTCCTCTGAATGCAGATGCTCCCGTGCCTGGACCCTAGTGAGGAAGACAACAGGGAAGGGTGGAGACTGCGGTGAGCACGCTGCAACCAGCCTGTAAAGCCAACTCTGACTGCCACCCAAGAGTATCAGAGCCACAAGCAAAGTCATAAATTTAGATTTTATGTGGACTCTCTTGATTTTAGAATGCCGGCAACTGATTAAACAACAAATTAAGGGCAACGGTGGCTCAGCGGCAGACTTCTCGCCTGCTGTGCGGGAGACCCGGGTTTGTTTCCCCGTGCCTGCACATGAAGGAAAACAAAAAACAAAAACAAAATAAGTACATTTGCAACCAGAGTCCACTCTAGTAAAAGGCAGTGCAGCAAAGTGGTTAAGAGAACAGGCCCTGCCGTCAGCCAAGTTACTAAACTTCTCAGTGTGTTGTTTCCCAGTGTGTAAAATAGAGATGACAATTATAATAGTGCCTAATTTCCGGGACTGTTATGAAGCAGAAATGAAGTACTAAAATGCTAAGAATGATGCCTGGCACAAAGTACTGTGTAAATGCTGGCTAGCATTACACTCAGACGCAGGAGACAGGCCCTGCTTTCCAAGTTGACTCATCCCCCTGTGTCAAGTAGGATGGCAAGCAGATGGCAGCAGGCAGTGGACATTTGTTCTCTAATGATTTTAGAAACACTTGCCCTGCAACCTATGTCACCAGGCTTCGTAGGCCCCAGGGTCTGCTGCTAGGGGTCACTCTCCACTGCCACTCACCTTGGGAAAATCCCCCATGCCCTGTCGCTCTGAGACTGGCACCCCTCAGCAGCTTTGGAACCTGTTCAGTGAGCAGGGCCGCTAGCCAGGAAATTGTGTTTTTCCTTTCTAGTTTTAGCCCAAACCCAAGTCTCCTAAGGCTACCGTTAGGAAGTGGGAGACATGCTGGTCTGTGAAATAATGAGAGTCCAAGTCTGCCTGAGGGAGGGGGCGGGGACAGGAGGGGCGCTCAACTGGGGAAGTTGGTGCCTGAACAGCCCCTGCATTGTCAAGGGGCTGTGGTTTTGCACTGAGCCCAGGGAGCCCATCCCTCCATGCACACCCTGTGCCCCTTAACACAGCAGGATGTGCGGTCGGCTTTCATCTAGCCCCGCCCCAGGGAACCAGGCAGCCAACCCTCAGCAGTCAAACTTGCCCCTCCACGTATCCCCACGGGGTACCTGCAGGCCCCGGCAGAAACCCACTCAGCAGTGAGACGGGCCTTCCCGACTCGCCCCGATGTGTGCAGGCTGGCACACTCCTCAGTGCTGGTCTGACAGCCGCCTCTGCTGTGCTGATCACCGTCCCCAGACAAGCTTAGCTCTGATGACCACCCGGCTTGCCCCTCTCCAGTGGTGGGAGCCCATGCACTGGCCACACTTGGGGGGCGGGCAGGAGCTGCTGGGAGGCTGGATTTGCAGAGGAACCCACAGCTACAGAAGGCAGTTGGGCCCGTAAGAGCTGTCCTCAGCCTCAACTCTCAGCTCAGGTGTAAGGAGAACTCAGACTAAGTGAAAGCAAGCCCTGCTCCTCTAAAGTGGCTGCAGAGAGGAGGAGAGTCAGGCAAGGAGCTCTGGCCAGGCCCCTCCACAGCAGACGGGGAGCCAGAATTAGTGAACACCTGATGAACATCAAAGAATGTTGCTTAGTAACAGTCCAGAGGAGACCTGCTTTGATGATTAGAAGAGATCACTTTGCACCTGGCTTCTCAGATAATACCCACAGAAAGGTCCTTTGATGGGGTTTAGAAATACGAAGTGTCTGAATTATATTTTGTATTTACTTTCAATATTCCACGTCAAAATGCAGCCTCGCTGAGATCTGTGGGGAACCTGCTCTCATGTAGGGATGAACTTGCTTTATAATTAGCACAGCAACTCTTTTTGCACCAGCGGGTACTTCTACGGTGGGTACTTCTACAGTTCTCGAAAAACAGTTTGTTCTGTTCTGCGGTGTGAACAACCCCCCCCCCCCGAAAGCTTTGTTTGCACCGCCAAGTTGTTTAGCAACACAATAAAATAAAAACAGGCTTTATTCCCCCCATAAAAGGCAACACTTAGACCACATCCCTTCCAACTCCCAAAGCTCTCCAACGAGAAGCGGACACGGTGACAAAGTCTCCCAGCCTGTCTTCTGGCAGAGGGAGGAGCTGAAATTGGGAAGGAAATGTTCTACGCTGGTTGTGGTTGCGAGGTCTTGTCTGTTCCCAGCTAAACTCCTGGAGTCAGCAGATGGACTGAAATAAATCAAGCTTACCCGTGCTGCGGAGGGGACTGTGAAGCAGTGCGGTCCTTTTGGAGGGCGATTTGGCAATAGTCTAAAAGAAACGCACATACTCTTTGGCTCAGCACTTTCCCTGCCAGGAATTTAGGCAGAGGTGTTTGCAAAAGCGAGACAAGATGCACACGCAAAATGTTCAATGCTACATTGTTAGTTACCTTTGGAAAGGGAAGCAACCCAGGTGCCCACTGAGAGGCGACTGCGTCAATACATTTTGGATTGGCATCGTGATGAGGCCCGGTGAGGCTGAGCAGAGCGAGGGTGCGCTCTGTGCCACCCTGGAGAGATGACCAAGCTATGCCAGCTGGAAAACACAGTTGTTGCATGATCCGATATAATCTGTAGACGCCCAGAGCACATCTAGAGAGATACGTAAGGCACCCCTGACGGTGACTACCTCTTGGGAGAGACCCTGGGTAGAGGGTAGAGGAGGAGACTTGAAAAAAAAATTTTAACTGGAACATATTTTTGTAATTCAAAAAGCTTACAATTAAAAAATATCATATATAAAAAAAAAATATCATATAGGTATGACATTTGGATTTTTCTTCCAGGACTTACGGACATGAGAGCAAGAGGTGGGGCTTCCAGACACCCCACCCAGCAGTGGTTCAGGGCTCTTTCTGACCTTGAACTCTGCAGCCTGGGCTCTGCGAAGGGTCCACTGTCCTCTCAGGAAACAGCCTGTGCCCCTGGGGGTTGGGACAAGCACTCAGTTCTTTCTTTTCCCTGGAGCCACCTTCGCTCTAGGCGCTGAGCCTAGTTTCTGGGTGCTCTGGGCCCACCTGGGGAGGAGGCACGGGGCTCTGACGGGGGTGCCCAGACCTTCCTTGCATCCCAGCCAGAGGAGCTGGAGCGTGTGCGTTGCTGAGGGTCTGGCTGCGGGCCCTGGGAAAAGGGGGTCCCTGCCGCTGCATGTCCTTCCCTCCCTGGGCCTTGGTTTACCCTCTGGAGTGGGAACGGGGGCTCACCTCTGCCTGTTTGCCCTTCCAGACATCACGGCTGCGGCCCTGGCCACGGGCGCCTGCCTCGTGGGCATCCTCTGTCTGCCACTCATCCTACTCCTGGTCTACAAGCAGAGGCAGGCGGCCTCCAACCACCGTGAGTGCCCTGCCCGCCTGGGGGGTGGGGGGCGGGGGGGCTGCCGCGGCCCCCTGGTCGGCCTGTGGGGATTAGCCAAGGCGAAAGGCAGGCTTAGTTCCTCTGGCCTAGCGATGTGAGCTGGTACAGCCCCTGCAAGGAGCCGGGCTAGCAGGCAGGTGAGGAGGGGACCCAGGCACACCGTTTCTGTTGCCTGGTCACCCACCAGCTCTTGTGGCTCCCAGGCAGTCACGATATGGCACTTGACAAATATCTGTTGAGTGGATGAAAAATCATCTGAAGAGGTCTGAATGGATATGTAAAATTGCTACCTCTCTGCGATTCTTTGGGGACCTGCTTTAATGGGCTTGTTTTATAATTAGCATAGCAATCATTGAGACAAAAGTGGCCTTTGGAATATCAGAGCTTTCGAGGATCTTACAGATAGTTTAGTTCAACCCTTTTCTTTTACAGGCAAGAAACCTAAGATCAGCAGGGTTAAAATAACTAATCAAATGTTACGTTACTTAGTAAGTGGCAGAGCTGGGACTCAAACTCAGTGCTATCAACTCATGCTCTTTCCAGGGAATACCATGCCACCATAAAATAAACCTTCTCAGCACGACTGAATCGTCACGCCCACCAACCCCTGACAGATGGAATATATCAGGCTTGTTACACACATTCTCTCACTTATTCCTAACTTTAGCTCCAAGAGTTTGGTGCTACTGTTGCCCTCATTTTGCAGGCGAGCAAACTGAGGCACAGAGAGGTGAAGTAATTTATTTGCCTAGGACCTGCACAGCATGTGGTGGAGCCAGACTTCAAGCCCCAGGCACAACCACCTTCCACCCTCCTCCGCAGGCGACAGTGTCCCTTGCCCTGCCCCTGCCCCCACACCTGTGTTCTCAGAGCAGGAGTCCTCACCCTTGGCCTTGCACCCCTGCCCCGGGCTCTGCCCCTCAGCCTGGCTACAGAAAGCGATGGGGAGGATGGCTCTGCCACCACGTGTCACACCTGGTCTCTCTTCCGACCCATGCTTTGCTGGTTTGTAGCAACTCAACATCCCTCCCTGTCCCGGGGCCATGCCCACCTTCCCCTTACTCTCAGGATACTCATATTCCTCTACAAAGCCCACTGCAGCCCACCTGCAGGAATAGCCCAGGTAAAGGGGCTGGAACAAAGAGAGGAGCCCAGGAGCTCAGCAAGGGGGAAGGCTGACCCAGAGTCCCGGTCACCTTCCCATCGCTATGGAGGTGAGGAAGGTGAGTGGGGAGATGGCACTCAGCAGGCTCGTTGACTTCCAGATAAGAGGTGCTTACTGTCCCCCTTACTCCAGATCACATGTCGCCAGTGTCCCGGGAACTACAGGGGTCAGGAACTGGGGAAACAAACAACTCCAGGGTGGGGTGTGTGTGTGTGTGTGTGTGTGTGTGTGTGTGTGTGTGCTCCAGCCATTGTGCCTCACAGCCCTCCCCATGGGTCCCCAGCAGCCGGTCCCAGGCTGGAGGCCAGTCAGGGTTCCGGGACGGATGGAGCTTCGGAAGAGGCTGAGGGAGGCTGCAGGGATGTGTCCGGGGGATGCCTGGGTCAGACCTCAGGTCCCTTTTCCTCCACACACTGCGACAACTTCAGTCTAAGTGCTGGCTCCTGGAAGGGTCCTTGTCCGTCCCAGGAAGGTTAAAGGGTCTGAGAGACTGATGAAGGAGCCCTAAAGAGGGAGCCAGTGGGAACAGAGGGTCTGATGGGAGGCTGGGGCCCTCACCTAGCACATCCTCTGAAACCCTAAATAAGCCAGGCTCCGATGGTGGGCAGCCCCGTAAGAGCACCTCATCCCCGGATGGAACATTTGCAGTAACCGGAATTGGTCGATACTTTATCTTCTAATAAAAACACTTCTGAGGCCAAAAAGAAAAGAAGCGGAAGGGTCGTGAGCCTCCAGGAAGGCCACGTGCTGGGCGGGCCAATGGCTCTGGGCTCCTTTCCAGTTCAGATTGAGACTCAGTCTCTGCAGCTATAAAATGGGACGAACAGTCCTCACCCCAAAGGGTGGTGGAGCGGACGGCATGAGGCATGGGGGGCGCCGCATGAGTTGGGGAGCCAGGGTTCTCCCCGCAGAGACTGCGGGGCCTTGTGCAACTTCCCCACGTTTGTCCTTTCGTCGTGCCCCTCCTCCACCCTCTGTTTCCCCATAGCAGTCAGAATGCAATAACGCCCCGTGAAATGAGAAGGATCTGTTGGAGTACACAGGGAGCTGCGAGAAAGACGGAAGTTGGGGCCATTGCATCCTAGTCAGTGGCCAGTTTGGGGGGCAGGGAACCCAAGAGTTGGGCAACGGTGCAGCAACTTGGTTGAGGAGCAGAAAGTGGGTGGTATGACCCCCTAAAGTTCTCTTTGAGAGATGTCACCTCCTGCCCTTCTAAAGTCACTCTATTTGGCAAGGTGGAGGATGGGACAGAGAGAACCAGAAACCCTCTAATTAGGAACTGACCTTGCAACACTCCTGCACGGTAAATCATGGCTAAACACCAGAACATGGCCAACGTCCAAACAGGAAACAACAATTAGGACAGTCAGGAGCCAGGCCTTACACTTAAATCCCAAAGGTTGAACTCTGCCTAAATCAAGCTGTAGGAGAAAGCTTTGGTTGCCATTAGTTTCCTGGAGGCAGATATCACACTTGCAAGATGCAGGCTGAGTTTCACTTACTAATGGTCAAAAGCGTTCACTCACGGAGGCCCCGCCTGCTGGATAAACATGCAGACACTGCTCGGGCCTCCTGTGTGAACAGGACTGGAATCCAGGGCTAAGCTGGGCCCTGCCTGGGGGGCAGGGATGCTGTCTGGGGCAGCCTTCCCTTCTGTAACTGACTCCTCCGTTTGTCTGTCTCTAGGGGCCCAGGAGCTGGTGCGGATGGACAGGTAAGGCCCGCAGAGACCGCCCCAAGGAAACTTTGCGCATCTGCCCCCACCCCGACTCCTGGGGGCTCCCACTTCTTGCTTCTCTGGGACCTTTGGCTGTGATGGGAGTTAATGAGGAAGGAGGGGTGGGGTAACTTTTGGCCAGGACAGACTGACTTGCCCCCCACCCCCCTTTGCCAGTATGCTTCTCAATCCCAGACGAGGGGTTCAGAACAGGGACTCTGCCAATCCGGCTTCCTGCCTAGTGCCCTGTCCCAGCTGCTGGAAGCAGGGGGTGGGGGGGATATTTCTGTGCAGGAGGGTCTCTGTTTACCTGCCCACCACAGCTGGTTAGAGGAACTCCTACCATCTGCCACTGAGGCCTACACATCTGGCTGGGCTGTTGTTCTCTCTCTGGCTCCCCACCCAACAGGCTGTGCTCTGGTGCTGTTGGACAGGCCATGCACCCACCTTTGGGCCTCAGGGTCAGCCCGGGCCAGGTGCGGATAGGGGAGGAAGCAGCTGGCTGGGACAGATACTGAAATAACAGGCAAAGGAAAAAAGAATGTTCATATTGTATGTTGACTGGTTTTATTAATAAGAATTAAAAAAAAAAAGAAAAAGAAATGGCATGCAAAGGGGACCAGCAGGGCTGGTGTGGCCACACCTGGAGTTGGGGTTCTCCCACCAGGGCACATCAAAAAGAAAACCGCCTGGCTAGGGCAGGTCACAGGGGCAGAGGCTGATGCAGCCCAGAGCGGTCAGCACACATCGGGGTGAGGGCAGGGGATGTGGGAGTTCCTGCTCTCTGGGCACATAGCGGGCACACAGCCTGGCTCAGGGCACTTGGCCCCAGGACCTACAACACCAGGCCCCTCTGGGTGTTGGAAAGGGATACATTTCAGGACAGGTCAGAAGAAGTAGTTCTGCTAGAACCCAGAGTCGGAGGGTCTTCAGAGGTTGTCCCATTTCCATCAGGGAAGAGAAGGGAACTTCTCACATCAGCTCAAGACGCGCTTTGGGATGTCCAATCCTAATGCCATTAACTCTGCCGACCACAGGGAAACTTGTCCCCAGGTTCCCGAGGCTGGTGTCCCGGAAGAGCCTCTGACCCTGGGCTTCCTGGCCGGGCCCAGGGCTGCTAGTCAGACCACAGGGCAGAGCTGGGGTCAGTTCTGATGGCTGCCCTGACTCCCTCAGCTCAGGGCGGTGCGGAGAGCATGGTGGGCTTTCTCTCCCTGGGCCTGGAGCTTCCCTTCCTGCTGGTGGAAGCTGCCGAGGCCTGGGGCTGGGGAGGCAGTTGAGGGAACAGGTGGAGAGAGGGAGTGGGGAGGATGGGGGAGGCAGGGGGGCAGATGCCATGCCCCAGGCAGCACAGATGACCAGCAATTCTGATTCTTGGCAGCAACAACACTCATGGAATCGAAAACCCTGGCTTTGAGGCCTCTTCACCTTCTCAGGGGGTGACAGAGGCCAAGCCCAGGACCCCCCTGTCCTACATGGCACAGCGGCTACCCTCCGAGTCTGGACGTCACCTGCTCTCTGAGCCTGGCACGCCCCTGTCTCCTCCAGGTCCCGGAGATGTTTTCTTCCCATCCCTGGGTGAGCACTCCCTCACCCCTACCCCAGCACCATGATCTCAGCTCCCCATGGCCTGGGTGCGTCCTCCCAGGCCAGCTGCCTGTGGGGCGTGCCTGCAGGGCGGCCCTCACTCCCTACCCGCCCCAGGGAGATCTTGAGCTTCACGGTGTGGGGTTGGAGAGGTGCCAGACAGAGGAGCTCCCCATTCATTCGGCTTCTCTTTTCTTTTTCAGACCCAGTCCCTGACTCCCCAAACTTTGAAACCGTCTAGATCAGCTGGGGGCTACCCGGGCAGCCATGGCTGGGCCTGGGGCAGGGCGCACTTGAGCCAGTGGTTTTCTCCCCAGTGCTCTGAGCTCAGAGCCCTGATGCCCAGACCCCTCTGGATGCTACCTGGGAGAAGGGAGAAGGTACTGGATCACTCAGCCTTCAGCCCAAGGATGTTGAGGTGCTGGAATCCCACCCCAAGGACTTGAAATTCACCAGCCACAGATGCCAAGTGACCTATGTCCAAAGAAGAACCCAGAATTTCCGGCTTTGCAGCAGCCTTTCTCCCCCAGACATGAGCCCTGGGAGCTGGTAGCATAGACGGGACAAGATGGAAACTGGGCAAACCCCCCACTGTCACCTCTCCCAGGCATCAGACATAGGACAAGTTGTGAAGAGGGTCCTCCCCACTGGTCGACCAGCTCTCCCAGGCTGCTCATCTGTAAGACTCACTCTCTACACTCACAGGGGCCCTGGGGCTGGGTCTACCTGCCCACTGGCCAATGGAGCCTGCCCCAGCTGCCTTATATCAATGACCTCTCCGAAGGGGCTGTCAACAGGTTAAACAAATCTGGGGCTCCCACTGTCTGCATTCTGGTTCCCAGCATTCAGTTGCCAGAGGACCCAACGCAGGAAGCAGTGCTGGGGCCCTGCGGTCACTGTGAGCCAACCGGCGTCTTGGGCAATCACAGGTCAGGCCGGAGGTTGCACCACCCACTGCAGATTGGGGTGAGTGGGAAAGTGAGTGGAGAGGGGTTCCACCCCCCCCCCCCGCCCCCGCCACCCCATCCCCCAGGTCCACTAGTCAGCGTGGTCAACAGAAAGGGGACCACATAAGGTCCTGGCTAAACTGGGACACTTTGAAATGTGAAAAGGGGTGTAATTAAAGGTGACACAGGACAAGCAGTACAAACGGGATACATAGTGACTCTAGCAATGGATTGTACGAACTGGGTTCCCATCCCCGCTCTGCTGCCAAAGTGCCTGCGGCTTGGGGAAAGGGCCGTGTGCCCCTTGCTTCTGGTCCCCGAGCCTTCAGTCCTCTCTCCCATGCAGTCCATGCCAAGGGCTCACCTCACCCTGGTCGGGGGGGAGGGGAACAGCGCGCCATGCGCACAGAAGGGTTGCTCCTGCTGTGGTCTCTGCCCCCATCTCCTGCTTCCGGGCATGACCTGGATTTGTTTTTATACTTGTGTACAAAAAGAGTCCTTTGTGGAATTGCGATTGAAGGATTTAAAGCATGGGTGAGGAGTGGGGCGTCTCTACACACCCTGGGGTGGACAGAGGGAAGGTGGTGTCCGAGAGTGGGAGTGGCGGGTCTGAGTTGGGCAAATCCCCCTCCAGCAGGGAAGGAGGTGAGGACTGCTGAAGGACTAGCTTCTCTCCAGGCATTCGACTCCCAGCAGCCTACACTGGCTCTACTGAGTTGAACCCGGTACCAGGACTGCCAGCCAGGGCAAAGGCCCAGAAGGCAGGGGGAGGCCCCCCACTTACCTCCAGGAAAAGTGGGAGCAGTGCTAGGTTCTGGCAGCAGTGAGCCAGCCAGGCCTGCAGCTGGAACCAGGGGAAAGGACCTGGACGTGCGGTCTTGCTTCCAAGCCCACTCTTGTGCCCAAGGGCACGGGCCTATCTGAGCTTTTTCGCTAAGCCTGGGGGAGGGTGGGGCACTGAGTGTGGGGTCAGAGGCCTTGAGGAGAGGCTGAGCACCGGCTTCACGAGGGGACCAAAGTCCTGGCTCCTCCTTGTCCCTAGGAGTCTCCTATTCCATCTATCACAGTGATTCTCAGTACCACATGCCAGAGAAACAGGGTGCTGTTCTCAGGGCCCTTGGGGGCCCATGGGGCAGGGATGGGGAGGAGGACACCTGCTCCTTGGCAGGGCAGGGCTCTCCCTGAAGTCAAAGGACAAACCAAAAGAGTAGACTCCCTGACTTCCAGCTGAGATAAAGTTCTCTTTGCCCCTCAGGGAGGCTGCCCTGACTCCAGCCCTCAGCTGCTGACCTCAAGGCAGACGCAGCTTCTAAGAACTTGGCTGCAGGCTCCCAGGCCTGGCTGCTGCTGCTCCGTGCAGGGAGGAGGCCCCTCGGTTAGCATTTCCTCCAAGCTTCCTCCTGCACGGCTTTGCTCTGTGTTCTCTGGACCCTTATAAGTGAATGCATCTTAACTTGGTGTTTTCCTGTTTCCAGTGAAATTCCCTCTGAGTTCCAGGCTCCATCTTCATCCCACCCCCTTCCTTGCTGCCCGCGGCCACCCAGGGATCCTTCCTGCTGCTGCTGGGCAGAGCAGGGGTGGCATGGCGGCAGCCCTCTGGGCTCTCGCCAGGGATGGGCACCTCACGGGATGTCAGCCCCGGTGGCTCCCTATGGGCCCTGGCTCAGCCCCTGTGGACTGGGGTGGGGATTGGGGGGAATGGAGCAGAGTAAGGGGGAGCTGGAACGTGGTGCTTCCTCGTCCCAGGAGAACATGGAGGCTGGAGAGGGAGGCGGCCCTGATGAAGTTCGCTGCTGCTGAGTGGGGGGGCTGGGCCACGAGTGTGGGGAGCTGGACTGCTGGATTCCTGGCCCTGTATGAGTCCCTGAGAGGGAAACCTGTGCTCTTAGGAACGAATTCATCATTAGGAGAGAATTCAGGAACTGGGGCTACATTGCCCAGCTGCTGACATCCACGAAAGGCCAGCCCTGGGGCTGCCCTCACCTCTGCCCAGCTAGGGCGCCCCAACACAGACAGCAGCTCAGGGTGTGGAGTGGGGGTGGGGTGGTGGCATCCCTTTCTTTAGGGAGTGCTCTGTGGTGGGGGACTTGGGAGGAGAGGGTGGGGCTGAGGGCTGCAGAGATCTTGCCTCCCTCCCCCAACTTGGGTATAGTAGTCCTGTCCCAGGGAAGGCGCCCCCCTAGCTGTCAGCTGGAGCACTCAGGTCTGGCCTTACTGTGCTGGGGGCAAAGGTAAGATTTGCCCAGGGGCCCACAATGGGCAGAAAGAGGACCTGGGGTTGGCAGTTAGGATGATGGCTACAAAGGCTTCTTGAGGATGAGTCCAGCTGAGTGTGTGCCCCAGCCCACAGCGAGCACCGAAGAGCTGGCACATTCCCTGGGCACTCACTCTTCTCTTTCCTATCATGGATGCCTTGTTTTCCTAACCATTTGATGAGTTCTAGGAGGGCCGGACCCAATCACTGCCTGGCACGTGGACCTGGTTGCAGAGCTGGTAGCTGGCACGTAGCCACATCACTGGGGAATGGGCTAAGTCAGGATGCCGGGGTTCTGTTCTCTAGAAAACTCACGAGTGTCAGGGCCTCCTCTGACCCTCCAGCAGCTCTTAATGCCTTGCAGCTTCGTCTGGGCCTATCGGCATCTCCTCAACAGCAGTAATGCTCTGAGCTTGTTGCAGGCCAGTGGAACAGAGGTTTCATTTTGTTTAGTAACTCTGCTCTATTAGTATGGCTTCCTGGAATATGTACTGAGAGTGATTCTGAAGTATCAAAATGGCTCAGTGAGAAAGTGCTGAGATGGGGTAGCAATGTTTTCCTTGGGCACAGAACAGGAAAGTGGAAGTATGTGTGCCACATCTTTTCATTAACATGTTCTGAACTTTCCAAAAACATTTTCATGTTTGGTCACACCCAGCAAACCATGGGAGGTTTTATTGCCCCCATTTAATATGAGGAAATTGAGATCCCAAAAGGCCTATGTGAGTGGTGCAGCTGGAGCTGACGTCTGGGTCTCCTGCTCTCTGGGCCAGTGCTGAATCAAATGGCCTTGGAGGCCACAGCCTGCCTTGGCCCTCATCCTGGACCTGCTGATTGTACATTCCAGGGCTCTGGGAGATGAACCTGCATCCACAAGCCCATGGCTCCACTCAACTTGACACTACAAATACTTTATGCCCTGCCTGCCCTGTTTCTGGGCCTTCCAGTAGATCCAGAAGACCTTGTTTCTAATGTGGTAGGTAGGCTCCTTCCACAGAAGCTCTTGCCATCCCTTTTCTGCTGGCGACCCTGAAGCCATAGGACTCCCAGTGGATACAGTGGCCCATGCACCCCTCTTTCCTATAGCAGGGGAGGCTCTCAGGGACCAGAAGAGGATGGGGAAGGCAGAAGCTCTCAGCTGCCCACTGGGCACAGCCCTGGGGAGCTTGGAACAACTGAGTCAGTTATATTTGCAGCATTTGATCAGTCAGCTACAGAACGTCTCTCAAGAGGCACAGCTAAGGGGATGGTCTGGATATATTCATCTTGGGCCAGAGAAGGTCTACTTGTCTGCAGCACAGGGAAAGGGCCAGACTGGGGCTTCCAGAGCTTGAGCCAGGGTAAGTGAGCTTCACAAGCAACAGTGGGGTTCAGTTTAATAAATGGAGAAGCCCGCTGCCCTAAAGACTGGTGAATTGCCAAGAGCAGTGTCCCACTTTACAGACTATCGTGCGGTTGCTACTGCTACTCTTGTATGAGAAGGGAGCAGCAGGAGATCTTCTGTTCTCCTGCCTGGACAGGTGATTTCACCAGGTCCCACCTGCCTGAGAAGCCAGGGCTTGTCATTTGGGATTGAAGAGCCTGCTGACTGTGATTCGTGTGGCAGGGAGGCTGCCGTCCCTCCCTTCCCAACGCTGCCATCTGAGGCTGGGGCTCAGCCCTGACCTCCCAGTTGCCTTCCGGCCTTTCTCTCTGGGCCCAGCCCTTCCTCTCATAGGGCCTTCTACGGCAGCTACTGAGACCCCTCCCTCAAGCCTGGCTGCCTGTGGCCGGAAGCTAGCCAGGGGCCGAGGCTGCCCAATTACTTCCCCTGGCTGGGTGGTGCAGCATTGTGAGATGGGCCTGGGGCTGGCCTGGTGACCCTTGCAGCACAGCTGTTCTGAGCCCTGGGTGACACAGGGCTGACAGTTGGGTGGAGCCGCCTGGATTGTTTGCAGGAATGTCCGTCTCTCAGGAAACGGGGGGGAGGTGGGTCTAGCAAGAAAAGGAGAGATGTGGGAGCTGGGATGTAGGATTTCTCCTGGCTTTTGGGAGGCTCTGGGTAGATGAATTCAGGGGTTCCTTGTTAGAGATCCTCATCCTTTAAGATATGGATGCAAATGATGCCTCCTCCAGAAAACTCCTGGCTCTGTGGTCCTGGTGCTTTTTCTGACTTCCTAGCTGCTTGTATAGGGCCTCGCATGTAGTCAGTGCTGAATGAATGAATGAATGATGAATGAGTGAACGAATGAACAAATATGCCCTAGTGCTAGGTTCTCAAATTATACTGCAGGTATCACTGCAGTTCTTCACTGAGATGCCCCCTGCAAATATCAAATAATGGAGATCTTTTTCCTAAGTTAAAGAATCAAAAAAAGAAGAAGAAAGAAAAGGAACAGATTCTTTTTAACTTAAGATTTTTCTCCAGTTGGTGCCTATTGCTGTTCATCTATATCATGGTCTGGAGAAAGCTGGGATCTGACTCAGCCAGGAGGCCACATGCATGATGGCCTAAGGAGCTCCATCCTGAGTCTACTCATCCTGAGGGTGTCTTCTGAGGACTGGGGGGCGGCGATGGTACTCCATCACTGGGTGATCGTTTTAGGTAGAGAAGGGGAGACTGCATTTCTTGCCCGCCCCCCGCCCCAACCTCCCACACTCTCACTGGGAATCCTGCACAGGCTGAGAGCTACTTCCAAGGAGGGTCAGAATGTCAGGGACCAGTGTGGGAGGAGGTACTCGGGGAGCCCTCTGAGGGTGGCATGGTCTCTGCAGAGGGTCTTGCGGAGAGATGGAAACTGTCTGTGGGCGCTTGTCCCACATTCTGCAGGGACTGCTTGGGCCGTGATCCTACCATTCTGAGTGGTTGAATGGGGCAAGGATGATTTCCCATTTCTTCAATTCTCACTTCTTCTGTGGACCAAAAGGAAGCCAGATCTTGCCTCTGAGCCTCAGGGTATAAAATATAAGTTACATGATTTCTCTTTTATTAAATAAATAGAATAAGCAAATCTGTAGAGAAAGAAAGCAGAAGTGTGCTTACTAGGGGTGGAAGGAAGGGGCAATGGGGAATTATTGCTAAATGAGTATGAGTTTTGGTTTGGGGTGATGAAAATGGTCTGGAAATACTTAGTGGTGAAAGAGATGTGTCAAGGTACTTAATGTCACAGAATTGTCCACTCAAAATAGTGAAGATGATTTTTATGTTATGTACGTTTTACCACAATTAGAACTAATAGGGGTGGGATTGACTCGGGGGTAAGGGTGTCATTAGCCTGGGTTGAGGTGGGAAAGAGCAGTGTGGCAAATGTTATCAGTTGTCCACCCAAATTCTATTTCCTACCTCTTCCTCACTAACAGAGCCCTGCTCTTGTATAGGGCAGTGGTACATCTAGCCCCAAGAAATAAGCCAATTATGACATTCCTATCCCTCATTTTTCCAGCCTCTCTTGAAGCTACGGCACCCCTGTGACCCACGTGGGGTCCATGAGACATGAGCACAACGCTGGAGGGTGGTTTTGGGAAAACTTTTGCTTTCCTGATAATAGGGCAGATGTGGCTGGTGAAAGATGTGCTTTTGCCATCTTCTTGCTTTGAATGTTGACATGATAGCTGGAGATATAGCAGCCACTTTGCAACCAGGAGGGCAAGGCCAAGAAAGTTTAGCCCTCACATCACTGAGCTTGAAACCAACATTCATTAATTCTCTCTAGAATTTTTTTATATGAAAAAAAACATTCTCATTTATTTATAACCCCATAGTTAAGTTTCTGATATTTGCAGCTGAAAGTATCTCTACCTGACCACTGGGAAGCTAGGTACAGTTGAGGAGGGGTTATGTCAAAACAATAAATGACACTATTCCCCAATCTTTTGTCCTGTAAATGGGCCTCTTCTATTTGGCCCACTGGGTGTGAATGGCTGAGGAGACCAGTTGTGACCAGTGATGGAACTAAGGATGCACAGGGTGGTTCTCAGAGCCAGCCCCATTTCCTAGGCTCCTCACAATATGGCAGCAGGTTTCCTGGGATTGGCCCATTTCAACCACTCTTCCTGGAGATACTGCCAGATAAAGAGCCCAGCCCCGCCTGCCCTGTCCTCACACCCCACAGTGCAGATGCCGAAAGAGAGGGGGGCCTTTCAGGGACATCTGAGTGGGAAAGGGGCAGAGCTGAGCCTCATTTACAACTGGGGTCCCTAATGGTGATCGTCACAGGGTAGACTTATTGCAGAAATAGCCCCTATTCTTCACCTCTTCCTATATCCACACTCTTCGTAATGTGACTTTGCAACTCCTTTTCCCAAAAGGCAGAGGTTAGAGGGTGATGTCAGGAACACAGAAATGTAGGGACCTCCCTACAAATAAAGAAAATCTTGGCAAAAATCTGCCATAATCAACCTTCTTGGAACTCCTGGAAGATAGTCAAATGTTTACAGGAACGAAGCAGTCACTCAGCCAGGAGAAAGGTCACTGAAATAGGGTAGGAGATGCTTCTGGCATTTTACTTTGGCCTAACCTTGACTCTCCTCCCGGATTGTGGCGGAAATCTTGAAGATGGCAGCCTGCATTCTAGGTGTGGGTACTTGGTTCTGGAGAGAGCAGAATGGACCTTGTTCCCAAGGAGCTGTGTTTGTCTGTTTTGACCTGACTGGGTTTTTCCTGAAAGACTGCTGCAGGGGACTTCCCTTTGTTTTGCCTAACTTGGAACTTGATCAGAGTGGAGTAACTACATGAGTCTTTGAAAACAATGAAAGTCAAATGAACAGGTCATTGCCACCTGGGGCATAAAATAACAGTTGGGTTACATAACAGACACTCCTAAAGCCTGGGAGAAAAACCAGGGATTGAGGGTTTTTTGTTGTTTGTTTGCTTTTGAGAATTGGGGCTTTGAAAACCTACCACATACATAAGGAACCAAAAAAGTTATGCACATGCTCAGGGCAGGATGTATCCTCAGAAAAGACAAAACAAAACAACCCGAGAAAATCCTAAGCTTTCAGAGCCTACGAGTCTTGTGGGATAACGTTAAGCTTACCAACATATGCATAATAGGAGTCCTAAAAGGGGAGGAGTACTAGAAAGCAGCAGAGAGAACCTTTGAAGAAATAGTGGTCAAAAAAGTCCCAAATTTGATATAAAGGACATGACTCTACACAAGCAAGAAGTTCAACAAACTCCAAGAAGGATAAGGAGATCCTTAAAGAGAGCCACACTGAGACACATTATAATCAAACTGACGAAAGCCAAAGATGAAGAGAGACTCTTTATAGCAGCAAGAGAGAAGTGACTCAAAACATATAAGCCATTTATAGTTGAATATCTCAGTGGAAACCATGGAGGCCAGAAGGCAGTGGCCTGATACCTTTAAAGTGCTGAAACAGAAGGCAGAGTCCATTTCCCCATGTTTTAAATCTGGGCTGGCAATGTAACTTGCTTTGACCAATGGAATGTGGCACAAATGACCTGGTGCCAGTTCCAAGCCTGGGCCCCAAGAGGCCTTGCATGTTTGTGCTTCTCTCTCCTAGGACCCTTTCCAGCTGCCATGAGAACAAGCATGGCCTAACCTGCTGGGGAAGGAGAGGTATGTGGCCTGGTTGCCCCTATAACCCAGCTGCCAGCCAGCCAACCCCCAGAAACATAGTCACGCAGCTGTCACACAGCTGCCCATTCACACCTGATGGGGGAACCCAGCTGAAACCAGAAGAACTGCCTGGCTAAGCCAGGTTTAAGTGGCCAGCATATAGAACTGGAGTCAAAAAAAAAAAAAAAAAAAAAGGTGGTCTTATGCCTCTGAGTTTTGTTTTGTTTGTCACACTGCATTATTCAAGTCATATTTAGTTGATACAAGCCTCCTTCTCCTTCTCCTCGTCATTTACTAAATATTTCCATAGACATGATCTAATTCGATTCCCCAGATAACAACTATGATGTGGATATTATTATTTCTCTTTCACAGATGACAAAACCGATATTCTGGCAGGTTCGGACTTGTTCGTGATCGTGTAGCCAGGTGACCGGGGGCTCAGTGCTTCTGACTCCAAATTTCCCACTTTCAACTTGCAAACTACTCCCCCTCTCCATTCACCTCCCACCCCAGCCCACAATTCCTCAGACAGTCTCACCACCCAGCCCCTTAGACCCCCGGCTCCTTCTCTGAACTTGCTAACCTTGAGCACTGGCTTGAGCAGTGGTCATGCTCATACAGACATCAGACTGGATCATGGGACCCACCAAGTCCCTTCCCACACTGACGTGGCGCCACAACGTGTCCCACCAACATTATTTAGGGGAAGGGGGTCAGAGGGTGCCTTTCCTTATTTCCCACAAGGCAACAAATTGCTGCACAGCTTGGTTAGTGGAGCGCAGGCTGGACTTGAGCTCCCACTTGCTCAGCCCGTACCATTCCATAGCGCTGCTCTGCGAGAGCAAAGAAGACTAAATAGAAGCTCTGAATGACAGCAGATGCAGGAGAAACTGCACTCTGGCTTTGCACACAACTGGCACTCCATAAATACTGTGGGCTGATGGACTAAATACACGATAAAAGAGTGTTCAAGGAAGCACCCACGACGTGGAATTCCATTTCCACCCATCTTGCTCCCCCTTTTCGCAGAAGGTAGAGCTGCCCCTCGCTCCCCCTCTCCCTCCTGGCTGCCACCCCATCACTCACCGACAGGGTGGGGGTGCCCTCGTCCTCCACGGTGACCACCAGGTGGTAGAAGCTCTGGCGCTCGCGGTCTGGTGGGGCGGGGCGCGTGGCGATCTCGCCGCTGATGCGGTCCATGCGGAAGGTCATGTCCTTGTTGCCTTCCGTGATGTAGTAGGACAGGACGCTGTTGATCCCGATGTCACGGTCGGTGGCCCTCACCTGGACCACTGTGGTACCCCCGCCCACGTTCTGGGAGGAGAGCAGGAAAACGGTCATTCTGGATTCCAGGCCTTTGGGGAAAAGCCTAGTGTCTGCTTTGGGGAGCCCAATGCTTCACCTAGATCTCCAAGAAGCTTGTCTACTTGCCTTGTCTACTCCGGAGCAATGACAGTGAAGATGGAGATGATGGTGGCAAACATTTTGTGAGCACCTAGTATGTGTTGGGTCCTGTGTTAATTCACTGAATCTTCTCTACAACCCTAGGAGTTAGGTGTTGGGGTTATCCCCATTTTCAGATAAGAAAACTAGGGGCGGGGGGCGGGGACAGGGAAGGAATCTGTACATGTCCACACAGTTAGTCCGAGACAGAGCCAGGATTTGAGCTGGACTCTAAACCCCTGTGCCAAACTGCCTTGATGACTGTCTAACCTGGCATGATATCCAGCAATGCCAGAGCAAAAATTCTCCTGGAGTGGCTCCAATCTCAGGGCTGAATAATAACTACATTTTTTTTTTCCCCTGCAGCAAGCCAAGGGTAAACCTCAGTTTCCGTTCTGACAAAAGGCAACTTTCTTCTTTTCCTCTCCTCTCCTACCACAAAAATGCATCCCATTCCAAGACCCAGGCCAGGCACAGAGGGTGTAATAATGAATGAGTACGTCCAGTCCCCATCCTGAGACCGGTGAGACCTCAGGGTGAGCAGACACATGGACAGCTGCTTCAGGGTTGGCTCGGGTCCACTGACTGTCCCAAATGGCCAACTGTCCAGGCAGTGGGGTCTGCCCTCACCTCGTTCACGCTGACGTTGTACCCAAAGGGGCTCTCAATCACCGGAGGGTTGTCGTTGACGTCCAGGACTGTCACCTGCAGGAGGTGGTCTTTCCTGCGTGGAGGGGTGCCACGGTCCGAAGCCACAACCTTCAGGGAAGAAGCATGACTGAGGTCAGGGCTAGAGGGTGCTAGGGGTGGGCTGTGGGAATTAGGAGTAGGAAAGGGGCCGTCTGCACAGTGGGGAGGATTTGGAGAGAGACGTGCTGACCCATCCCTGCCAGCTCTGGACTCTCCCTGAGGCTTTCACCTGCTGCCCCGTGTGGCAAACAATCCTTGCCGAACCTTTGTCTGACTTGGCCTCCCGATTCCAGTATGACGAGTCTTGACCTCCTGATCCCACCCATCACTATGATCTGGGCTCTGCCAGCCCCTGAACATGACCTTGGGCCCGTGACCTGACCCAAGGTCCCCGTCTTTGGCTTCAAAGGCCTCTACCCCATGCACTCAGAGCTACTCAGATCTGATTTATGGCAGAGAGGGAAACAGCCTCGAATAATCTTTTCAGCAATAAGCCTGTGCCCTAACCATAGCCTGAGCCTGTCCCTGTGAGCCTTCATGCTTCCCAGACACTCATGGAGCAGCCACTGGTGCTCCAGCTCCGCTCCATCCAGAAGTGCCATTGCTGAGTCCCTAACCCCCAGAGTACATGCCAGCCATAGCAACTTGGCAATAACGGTGACCTTTGGGATTTCTTACACCTGCATTTATTTCTCACTTTGGCAGATGCAGGCCAGGGAGGGGCTCTCCTGCCCATGGTATAGGTGGGGAAACTGAAGTCCAGGCTGGGTAAATATTCTGGCCAAGGCCACGCTGAGCTTGTAGAGGAGCCGGGACTCTGTTAGCTCAGTCAGGCTTTCTCTCCTGGTTCTTACTGCAGCAGGGGTAGCTGCTTCTTGCTCAGAGTTCAGAGATCCCCCTCTTCCAGGCTGGCCTCCCTCCTGCTTTCAGTCCTGTCCCCAGGTTACTTGGTGATAGCAGGGAAGCTGACCACCGGGGTGTGCTGATGGGCCCAGCACCTTCCTGCATGGTCAGCAGTGACTGGCCGAGGGACTGGGCCGGCCACCTCTCAGCCCCAGGGGGCCACCACCCACCTTGAGGATGTAGTGGTCCAGCTCTTCTCTGTCCAGGTGCCTGGCCACAAACACTTCACCGATGGAGTCGTTGGTGGTGAGGATCTCAAAGGCCCCCGCGATGTTGCCTGAGGCCAGGGAGAAGACCACCTGGGGGGGTGACAGTGGGGAGGAGAGGTGCCAGGTCAGGCCAAGAGGCTGTGCTGGTCTTCCCCTGCCCACCTGGGTCCTCCCCTTGGCTAGGGCGTGTGAAAGTAGAGTGTTCTATGCAGAAGCAGTTTCTGTCCCACAGAAGGGGGTGGCAGACCCCCAGACGCAAATTCCTGGGCCTGGGGACGTCAGCATAGTGGCCTAACAGCCAGGAGAGCTGGTGCATATGAAATCGCCTGCACATGCACAAGGTAGGAAGGGAAAGTTCTAACGATGACCGAGCTCCTGTCTGAGCCCGGCACATGTGTGGTGATGCATGAATTGTATGTGACTCTTCCCACAACCCTGCCAAAAAGGAACTGTTATTTTCAGTTCATAGGCAGGAGGCTCAGAAACATGAAGCAACCGGCCAAGGTCACACAGCTTTAAGTGGCAAAGAGAATGAAGATTTGAATCCACAGACTTCTAGCCCCAGAGGTATACAAGCCATTTTTAAACCAGTGGAAGTCTTCTCCTCAAATATAACTATGTATAGAACACCCAGTTCATAGAGCAGATCAGGGGCTGGAAGTGGCTATACCCCACCATGCCATTCCGTGCCCTGGGCTGCCCAATCCTGGCGCCATGGTAGGGTTTCCTGCCCTGGGGCTGGGGCGCTGGGAAGCAGGAGGGCAGAGGAATCTGTTGTCACAGGTTCTGGCTGTGTGAGGTGCTGCATGGCCTGCAAATAAGGGAGGCTTAGCTCTCCCTGCTCTGACCTTCCCGGTGAAACCAAGCTATGGCTGACCTGTGCTGTGTCCACTCGACTCGGGCAGGGCCAGTAGCCCACACTGCTCTATGAATTAGCTCTGCCTCTTGGCCCTGACCTCAGAAGGGACCTGTGAGTATGGGGCGGTCCTGCTCAGGGAGAGGAGCAGAGCCCGGCTGAGCCTCCTCTTCTTGCTTGGGGACAGGAGCATGGCCTAGATGACGCCCCTCCCAGTGACAGGGAAGCTAAGTGCTCTTGCATTTGGTGCCCACCTGCCCGTTGCTGCCAGCATCGGGGTCCCGGGCCTTGACGCTGGCCACGCGCTGGCCCACAGGGCAGTCCTCGGGCACACTGACCGCTGCGTCAGAGCTGAAGTCGAACCGAGGGCTGTTGTCGTTCTCGTCCAGCACAGTAATGGAGACCTGCCGGGGAATGAGGTCAGAGAACTTCCTCCTTCCCCCTGCCCCCACCTTCCCCCTTCAGCAGCCGGTGGGTCCGGGGGACCAGACCTCCAGTTGGTTCTGGAATGATGGCAAGATTTCAGAGCTGACCTAGGCCAATCCGGGACTTCAGGGAGGCCCTTAGCTCATTTCCTTAGCAGCAACACTAAAGAAGACCACACGTATACACGCTGGGGGGTCTGGAGGGCAAGGGGGAGGATCAGGAGGGGAGACTGTAGGGGGTGGTGGAGCTGGGGAGAGCAGGAAAGCTAACGAAGACGAGGACGGGATCTACTCCGCTCCAAGTCCATAGGGGGATTACTGGCTTAGTACTGGCATGGCTCCTTACTTTTGCAAGAGAAACTAGCAATCTAGATTTTTACGTGAAACTATCCAGAAATTAGTAAAAATAAAAGAAAATTTCATGTAACTGGTTTTATTCTTCTCAGGTCTAGCTGTGCTCCCTGCACCATTAGGCAACTATCAGAACCGCAGTGGAAGGAGTCCAGGCTTTGCAACGGGGTCAACGCCATCACTCACTGGCTGTGCGACTGGAGGGAAAGATACGCAGCCTCTCTGATTTCCCATTTCATTGGAGGAAAAATAGGAAAAAGAGAACCTAGCATGCTGGGACCCTGGGAGGAATCAGGGAGCAAACAAAAAGGAGTCTGCATGTTGGCAGTCCCTGTCCCCTGTCTGCCCAGCAGACATTCCTGAGCTTACTCCCCAAGGCTCTGCCCACTCCTCAGGAATTTTGGTCAGGGAGTTTTCCATGAAGTCCTTGAGCCCCAGTCTGCTCCCTTGTGAAACAGGACTACTAATGCCTTCAGCACTGCTTTTAGGGTGGAAATAGACAAGTCCCTGTGATCTGGTTCCTCCCAAACTCCTTTTCTCCAGTTGAGGCCTTGTTGGACTCACCTTCCTCTCACCAGAAGACCTCCAAACATGCCGTTCCCCCTGCCTCAAATACTCTTCCCTCTTTGCTGCACTAACTCCTATACAATCTGTGGATCATAGCTTGAGTCACTTCCTCAGGGAAGCCCTCTTTGATTTCCCCAACTAGATCATGTCTTACTAGATTTCCTCAACTAGATCATGTGTGTGGCACACGTGTTGGTGTGATCATTTGATCAGAATCTTTCCCTTAGTGTTTCTCACGCTTTTGAAGGCAGGAGCTGTGCCTGATTCTAGCTTCCTGTCCTACGTTGGAACCCGGCCCCGCGCCTGGCACACAGCAGGTCCTCCTTCCACGGTTACTACCCTGATGATGACGATGGTTGTGAGGTGGAGACGAGGGGATAGTCAGATCTCCCAGTTGGGGGTGTCAGCCTCAGTGGGCAAGAAGGGAACACAGGTGCCAAGATTTGGGGGAATTAGGTATGGGTCTGTGTCCAGGTCCAAATCTCCCTTCTCCTAAGGCCCGAGGGTGTTCCCTGAGCCCCCAGGCCTGCCCCATCTGGTCTGCTCCTTCCCCCTCCAGGGCTGCAGGGGCTGCGGGTGGGGAGGAGTCAGCAGTAGATGAGCTGTGGTTTCGGGGTTCCGGCCTCTCGGGGGAAATGATGCCACCTTTAAAAGGCTCTTGGCCTGTCTCCACCCTAGCACCTTAAACAGGTTTGGGGCTCACCAGGCTGGTGTATCTGGGGCAGTGGCCCCTGGGAGCCTGGGAGAGGAAGCCTTGGGTGCGGGGTGGATCTTTCTTCCTGGAACAGGGTGAGGTGACCGGAAATATAGGGGCCGAGCACCGGGGTGCGCTCTGAAGGGTCCCCGCCAACCCACAGAGGAAATGGCTCCCTGGTCCCTGGGGTGGGGTGGGGTGGGGTGGGGGCTTCAGCAGCCTCCGGAGGAGCACCCGGCCATCTCTGCTGCTTATTGGGCTCAACGGCCTCACCACTCCCACTTTGCATGACAACCGAGCGGTGAGCGGCCCTGGGCCATTATTACTGATGAATAAGGGCCCTGCTGGACCTCTCTGAGCACCAGACCTTCCAGCTGGGAAGGGCAGCTGCGGGACAGGCTAGTCCTGGGCTCCTTGGTTGGGAGTTACAGAATATCAGCCCCTGCCCACTGCCTGAGGGTCCTGCTCATCGGCTGCCCTCTGGGACCCCAGGGCCGAGAAGAGCTGTGTAGGGTCCATGGATCTCTGGGGGATGGGGTCTGTGCTTCTGGATAGGAGCAGGCTGTACCAGGACCACGGAGCCAGGCACGCCACGGGGCCGTGGGGCCAAGGTCCCCACGAGGCTGAATTGGGCCCTTAGTCTGGACATCAGGCTGGCCTCTCTGAAAGGCTAATGTGAAAGGGACTCAGTTGGGGGCAAAACTATGGCTGTGACCAAGGCTGATGATGAGGCTGATGTCTCACATGGACACTCAGGTGGTCTACGGAGGGTGTCCGGCCTGATGGCAGGTGCCCAAGGACTCCCCTCCCTCCACACACATGGGCCCTCTTGGGTGGCCTCCCCTGCATCTCAACTCCCAGCTCGGAGGCCTCCTGCTTGTGTCTCCCCACCTTCCTGTGCTGCAGACTAGGCCCTGCTCTGTTCCTAGGAAGCTTGTCTGACACCAGGGCCCTCAGCAGTGCCCCTTCCTCAAGTGCCCCCAACATTAATCATCTGCTTTTATTGGCCCCTCTGTAGCAGCTGGGCCCCCGAGGCCTTGAGGGCAGGGAGTCACACCGTGCTCACAGCTGCCCTCCCCCAAGCACTCCTCCAGGTCCTGGGATGGTGCACCCCACTTTACACATCCTTTTCTCTTACAAGGTCCTTACACCAGACCCCAAGAGAGGGAGGCATCCCCTTTACAGATGTGACACTCAGACGGTGGGTGAGAAGGCTTCTCTGATTACACCCTTCTCCAGGGATTCATCTGCAAAGGACTTTTCTATCCATAATCTTTCTCTGGGGCAGGCAGGGTTGCTGGGGTGATTCTCATTTTGGAAACGAGGAAAGGGAAGCAGAGAGAGGTTAAACAGCTTGCCTGCGTCACACAGCCAGAGAGGAGCAGAGCTGGGGCAGGGCCTCGGTGCTCCTTCCATTGCATGTTCCATCTACTCCTTTAAAACACACCCCCTACCCCCATCCCAGGTCCCCATGGAGGGCTGGGCAGGACAAAGGGCAGGGCTGGACCCAGGGAAAGTGCCCAAGAAGAGCCTGGACTTAGGACACAAGAGTGGATGGATTGGGGAATGTCTGAAAGACCATGTGTCCTCTCTACAGGGGGATGGCAGGTCCCCTGACAAGCCAGGGCCCAAGCCGGCACTGGTTATAGCCAACAGACACGGGGATAACCAGTCCATAGGCTACTCACCTTCTGTTAGGGAGAGACGGCCGGCGGAGCACAACGGTGAGAAAAAGCAAAGATGCAGATGGTTAGCTGTCCTGCAGTTCTTCCAGCCCCTGCTCCAAGCTGTGGTCTGTTGAGGATGCCACCCCTCACCCCACCTGTCAGAGGCCCCGTCCCTAGTCCAGGCTGCCTGGGCAGGGGTGGCATGGCCAGCTGCAGTGCAGACCCTGGGCTTCTGAGACCCTTGCCCATTGCCTGGCCCACGGGTTGGGTGGCTGGTGAAGATGTGGGTTTGGGGGTGTTCTGGGGTTTTCACACGGGGACCCACTCACCACAGTGGAGTCCACCTTGGGGCCACCGTCATCTGCCACCACTGTCAAGGTATAGAAGTCACCCTTCTCCCGGTCCACCAGGCCCTTGACTGTGATCACACCCTGCAGGGAAGGACCAGATGAGAGAGTGACAACACCGTCCCCACCAGGCAGACCCTCCCTGGCCCCGAGCCGTCCAAGCTCCAGCCAAACCAGATTCCTGGCTAATCCATGAAGATCCTTCCCTCTTTCCCACTTCCTTGTCTCTCTTTTAGCTCAGCATAACTTCCCTACGAATGTCTTTTGGTTGAAATCCTACTTTTTTCTCAAATCCCACTCGGATGCTACCTCTTCCATGCAGGCTTCTGGCTTCTCCAGCCCTTTATTCAGGTCCCAGAAATGCTCTATTACACCTTTGTTAAACCTCTTTTTACATCTTCTTGCGGTGTTTTGATTTGCATCCTTAATTATTCCCACTTCCACTCCTAGCTTGAGAATTCTTTGAGGGCTGGGGAGGGTCTTGTTCATCTTTGTGTTTTCAATATCCCCCAGGGCAAGGCCTAACACATCATACTAACATCTTGCTTATTTCCAAGGGACTTGAAAGGGATTACAATAAAAGGCATAGTAAAGCAAAGATGCAGGAGAAAGAGCCAGACAGTAGCTAGGGATGGTAGTGTGCTAAAAATCTAGCTAAGAATAGCTATTGCAATGAAACACAAAATTTTACATCTGCGCTTCCTAACAGCTAAGGTAAAAAGGGAAACACGAAGACTTGCATAGTTTTCCTTGTCTAGTAACCAGGATATCATCAGGTTGCCGTGGTCTAGAACTTTATCCTAGTGTTAAACATTAAAAGGGGTGTATTTCAGGATGTTTATCTCCAGTACACTTTATAACAGAGTAGAGTCTTGCATGTGGAGAAGGAGCTTCAAAAATGTTGGCTAAGCTTAAAGGAATTGTGCTCCCTGCCCTTGCTGTGCCCCCTCACCGTGATGGCATCTATCTTGAAGAGGGCTTTGGCCTGGGCACTGGTGTAGGCATCAAAGTGGTAGGTGATCTGGTTGAGGTTGTCAATGGAGTAGGCCTGGACCCGCACAATCTCGGTGCCCAGTGCCAGGTTCTCCAAGATGGTGGCCTCATAGGAGGCATTGGAGAACTGCACAGCCTCATCCAGCTCATTGAGCAGAGTGATGTAGACGCTGCAGAAGCCCTGGTTGAAGGGAGGAGCCTGGTCGGTGGCAGACACGTTCATCAGGTAGCTGGTCTTGGTCTCATAGTCCAGGTGATCCACTGTGATGATGAGTCCTGTGCTCTCATCAATCTCAAACTTTCCCTCAGCGCCCGACAGGATGCGGTAGTTCACCAGGCCACCATCCCCTGCAGGAGGACAGAGACTGTGCAGTCCCAGGTGGCCGCAGGGGCTACCCTGTGTCTTCCCAACTGCCCACACCCAGGGGAGGGGCATGTGGCTGACCTATTCAGCATGCACTGTCCTTCTGTGGGCTGGATCGTCCAAGAGAGGGGGCAGGGGGTGGGGTTAAGATCTGGGTGGGCAGCAGGCTCTTGGGGCTGGACCTTGCCATAAGAGCTGTAACACAAGGGTTGGTTCTATCAAGTTTGGAGCTCGAGTACCTCCCTGGGATGTCTGGACAGAGGGTGGAGAAATTCGGGATCTCCTTTAGTTGGGGTTTTGATCTAGAAAATGTTAGACGGGAAGCACCCACAGAGGTGGCCAAGCATGCATCTGGTTCCACAAGCTGCAGAGTCCCAAGGGTGGGGGTACCTTCCCACTCTCCCCACTTCCTCCACACAAAATCACGGTGCCTTGGAAGATCCTGTTCATGCAGGAGCTAGAGCTGGGCTTTCTTAGCCTGGAGTCCACAGACCTCAGGGGGAGGGGCGGGAAGGGGGTGATCATAAAACCATTCAGGAAATCCAAGACTTCCTTGGAATCATTTGCAAGACTCTGGATGGATGTGCATTTTCCCAGGGAGGACATCCATGGCTTTCACTAGTTTCTCAAAGGGATCCCTGACCCAGAAAAGATGAACTACAGGGCGTGGGAATGCATGTGGCTTGAACTTTATAAATGGGCCATTTGAGAGAGCAATTCACCTGGGGATTCTCAGAAATAGTTCTCTTTCCACCCTCAGGTGGGTAGGGGATGCTCTGGAAGGTGGGGTTTGGGGTTGCCAGGGAAGCTGGCAGGAAGGAAGGGCAGGTGGTGGGGAAACCAGGAGCAGGTCAGCCTGGGGGGGTTAGGGAGGGGGTAGGGGAAGACCCCCCGAAGGAGCCCCTCTCTGGGCACATCCCTGGCCTGGCCCAGACCCTATGGAGAGGTCATAGTGACCTGGGCATGTCTCTCCTATGTTCGCAGCCAAGTCTGGGGCTGGGGCCCTTGGCAGGGGTCCCCCTGTAGAACGGGAAGGAAACTGCCCCTCGCCAGCCTGTGTGCAGCCTGCCTTGTTCTGACAGGTGGCCCTCTGCTTCTCCCAGCCCTGACCAACCCTGAGCCAGAGGCCGGTGGGGAGCCGCTGGGTCCTGGGATGACACATGTGGACGTCCCAAGGTTGTGCCCTCCCGTCTCTCTATCCAGAGGGGGCCTGGGCCCCTGGTGGGACGGAACCAAGACCGTCCCAGGAGCCCCCATCCTGGCCTTCATGTGGCTGAGTGAGGGACCCGCAGGTGGCGGGACCCGGCCCGAGTGGACTGGATGAGAGAGGGCATCACCCTGCGGAACGGGGCTCCCTGGAGCTCTGCCGGCCTCACCAGTGTCTCGGTCCGTGGCTCGCACGACGACGACTGATGTGCCAATGCCGGCGGTCTCCCGGAGCCCCAGGCGGCTGTACTGCTGCCGCGTGAACACCGGTGCCTCGTCATTGACGTCCTCCACGTATGTGATCACCTGCACAGGCCGGGCCGAAGGTCAGGGAGCCAGCGGAGACCCCGACGCCCAGGACTTCCGGCCCGGGGAGGACCTGCTTGTGTGGTTCCCGCTCTCCTGGGCCGGCTGTGGGCTGGAGGGCCGGTGCTGTCCCTGACCCGCTGGCCGCTGTGTCCCCGGCGCCCTGCCCAGTACCTGGCACATGGCAGGTGGTCAGACATCATTTACTGAGGAATGAATCTCATCTTACTTTTGACTCTGTCACTAGCCCCCTGGTAACCTGTGACGAATGAGTTATCCTTTCCAAGCATCAGCTCCTCTGCTAGGAAACAGTCATTTAACTATGACAGTAATCCATTCTCTACGTCACTCCTAGGATTGCTGTAAAAACAAAAGGAGCCAGGATCTGAAAAAAGTTTAGTGACCCTATTTAACTATCAAGTTATATCTGGGAGACTATACCTACAATACTGATGATGGTTGCAGCAGGAGACACTCAGGCCTCTTTACGACTGCATGCATCCCTCACACCCCTTATGCTCTCACAGTGGCAGCCAGCACCAGTGGCTCTCGGCGGAGGCTGTCCCTCTCGGCGCCCCTGCAGGCTGCAGAAACCTGCACACCCGGACAGCTGGAAGTGCCTGGGAATTCAGGCCCCTGGAGGCATCCCTTGGCCAATGACTCAGAGGCGTGGAGCTCAAACACTCCAGCTTGCTCACCTCTGCCTGGGGCAGCCAAGGGGCCTCTCTCCAGAGCTCCCCTGTGTGCCTGAGTCAAAGCCCTCCTCCCGCTTTTCCTGAGGACACTTCCTACCAAATCACCTTCACACGGAGCCTTGCTTCAGGGTTTGCTTCTGGGGATCCAATTAAGAGAGTGGCTGTTTCGGAACTGTGGAATTTTCTCCCTTGATTATCTGTACGTTCTAATCTCTTTAATGGACTTGTATGTCTTGCGTCACAAAAATAAAGTTTGAAGATGCTTACGGAGGGCTGTACGCCTCCTGTAACCATCCTGTAATTGATAAATTAGGATTTAAGGGATGATTTCGATCACTGAGTCATTATATAGATATTCCTTTTGGCTTCCTGGTGGATTGGGGTAGACAGAGGGAAATACCTGAAAGCTCTGAATTGTAATCCAACTGCCTTGATCCCTGATCATGATTATATAGCCCTTATCTTCTGTCTCTGTGACTGTAAAAACCTTGTGATGAAACTTCACTTGTATCCATTCTTTCAGTTTTTCAACTTCAGAGATGTGTCATCTCTAAAGACAGCCCCTAATGTTTATTCACGAAGGGTCCTGGGTCAGCCCAGAATTTTGACCCACCCCAAATTCAAAGTCATCTTGATGACTGAGATGGAGTCTAACCAAAATGGGCCCACCCGACACACACGGACGCTTATACTTGAACCTACAATCCACCTACACCTCAGTAGAATATGAAAAATCATCCACCATCATATTAACACCACCATTCTCACAAAGGTTCTGTGACTAAGCAGGTCACCAATCTGCGCATGCTCAGTAATTAGATCACCTTAATTATGTCATCTGGGGACATGGTGCTGATCATCCTAAAACCTGCCCACCATTTGATGCTATAAAACTATCAGAATTACTACAGTTCGAGGGGACAGATGTTGGGCTGATCGGCCATCTGATTTCCTGCTACGCATCTAGTAATAAACCTTTTCTCCCTTTGAAACCCCCATGTCTCAGGAATTGGGCACTGGAGCGCATCAGGGCAAAAGAATCCACCGCCTTTGTCTGGTAGCAATCCTTCTGCTCGCCCCCTCCGGGGAGGTGGGCCCGGGGCGCGGGGAGGGTCTGGCTGAGGTTTGGCGGGGTCAGGCTGTGCCCAGCAGACCCAGCAGAGTGGGGAAGGGGACGCCTCACAGGATTCAGGCCGTTGACTGTTGGGGCTCCAGGAGCTGTGCAGAGGCCCAGGGCTCCTTCCTCTTTTACAGATAAGGGACAGAAGCCCGGAGAGGAAGGGACCTGCCCCGGGTCTTCCAGTAACCGAGCCGCCTGGGATGAGAGGGAGGTGACCCGCTTCCTAATCCACCAAGCCTACCTGGCTGCCTGCCGGGGACGGGGCTGGCCCCGGAACGGGAGAGGCTCCTTTCTCGGAGTGCAACAGAGCCAGGGCCCAAGGGAACTTGCCAGCAAAGGGGGGTAGGGGCAGTGATGCTTGACACAGGTTTCCCCTGGGGTAATAGTGCTGGCGCAGGCCCCAGAGGCTTCTGCCACTGATCTGGGCCTGGGCCTGGCTTCTCCTCAGGGCTTAACTGGGGAATGAGCCAGAGAGGAATGCAGAGGCTCTGATTTGTCTAAGTAGAAAATGGAGGCCTGAAGAGTGGAGTGCCCAGGGGCGGGCTGAGGTGGCAGAGCTGGTGTGGAGGAGAGGCATTTGGGAGCAAAGCTTTCTCCACATCCCTGTTCTCGGGGTCTCCTCCCCCGCCCCAGCTCAGCCATGCCAACAGAATTTTCGTTTCCGGATGCCCAGAGTCCACTATGCAAACTGAAGTGCCCACCCCAGGGCCCAGCTGTTCACAGGCAGGAACTTTCTGAGTTTGGCTTCACCACGAATTTGGCTGGGGAGGTCTTGGGTGTGGTGGGTGCGGTGGGGAATTTGCATGGAAGAATTTCGGGAAGTCTCTTTCTGTAAACAGAAAAGAGTCATCCATCTTTCAACACTGTGAGCCTTCCCCTCCCCAGTCTGCTTCTCCAAATAGCCTTGGCTCCAAGGGTCACGGGGTAAAAACTGGACCCACAACTACGGCAAGTTTAAAAAGAGCACGGGGGCGGAATGCAGCCTCAGATTGGCCAGTCCTCCGTGAGTCTGGCTACTTGCCACCATCCTCTTGCTAGTTTCGGCCTTGCTTTCAGTAGCAGAGGTAGGAGGCAAGATGTGTGTGGTTTTCAAACCTGAGAGACCCAGATGCACAGGAAACACACAGGCCTGTCAGGTTCTTGCTGAGCAGGGAGTGAGCTGCTGGGCTCCCTGTCCAGGGGGCTCAGAGCGGGGCTGGGAGAGGAGGTGTGTGCACACACACGTGTGTGTACGTCTGCATGTGTGTGTGGTGTGCATGCCAAGGCACCAGGCTCTACGAGGAATGCTTCCTTCTGGCTCTGTGGTCCTTGGCCCCGCTGTTCCAGGTCTCTGATGTAGGCACTGGAGAATGCGGACGGTCCACCGAGGGCATCTCTAATGCTTCTGGGAAAAGGGCTGCAGGCATCAAGCTGGAGGCTCCACACTGTCTCCAGGAAGGGCCCTGGCAGTCCTGGATCCCAGGGGTGTGGGGGCTGTGAACTCCAAGGGACATGACGCTGCTGCCCCAGGGGCCATTTATAAAATGGGTGTGTGACAGCATGTCAACCTCCCAAGGCTAGTGAGGAGATTAAATGAGTTAAAACACATGAAGGGCTGGGAAAAGTCAAGCACTATGGGTACCATGTGAGGGTTTCTCATTCCGCAGGGCACAGGGGAAGAGGAACAAGGGACGGGGAGCTAAGCAGATGGGATTTGGGGTCCCACACCCCTGCAGAGACCAGAGCAGCCCGGCTTTGATCTGTTCTACACAGTATCCCAGGTCACAGCAACGTCATTTTTTTTTAAAGGGTTTGGGATTAATAAAGCGCAAGGTGCAGCCCTGGGAGAGCTACACACAGGCTCCTGGGAAGGAGGTGGCGCTGGGTCTTCTCTGCCGCAGGGGTGTGAGGAGGCCACACGGAGGCCCGTGGGTAGGCACTGAAGTCCAGGGACCCAACCCCAGGCAATGCTGACGTCAGTCACTCTGTGGCCTGAAGCCCGTGCCACAAGGGGTAGGTCTGGTGTGTGTGTATTGGGCGGTGTGTGAATAAGCGAATCACGGTCCCACAGGGGTAGGAAATCTGCGTGGATCTGCCAGGGGCACAGCCAGTCACCAGGGCCCTGGAATGGTCCAAGCTACTGTAAGGTGTAAAAACCCAGGGGGTTGTACCCCTAGGCAGTCTCCGCCTGGCAGCTCTCAGCCAATGGGGCAGCTGGCAGCATCCGGGTTTCTCCCCCAGGGCCCCAGCAGGGCCCATCTCTCTGTGGGGCAAGGCTGCTGGGGCATCAGCAGAAGGGCCAAGGGCTGAGTCACCCACTCCCCGACCTGCCCCTGGGTGATAGCCAGGTAGGCTTCTGTTCATTGTTTCCAGCCTAGGGAAATAGCGGGGTGGAGATGGAGCTGATAAGAGGGGCTGATTCTGTTCCATTCAGTGCCGGGTAAAAGTCCCTGCTTGTTTGCAGCCCTGACTCTTCCAAGCTCCCTCCCACTCATGACCTCTGGGGGCTGACTCAGTTCCCACGGTGGAAGGGAAGGGTCTCTGAGCTGCTGAGCGTGCAGTGGGGGCAGGGTGGGGATTGCCTTGAGAAGTGTCTCATTCATCTCAGTCATCCCCCTGTTGCTGGGCAGGAAGCTGTGCATAAACCAGCCCGGCCAGTAAGAGTACTTGCGTGCACGTTTTTTAAAGGGCATTTGGGTCCTTAAAGATTGACTTCATTTTAGCTGCACTGGGGTGAGGCCTGAGATGAAAAGAATACATTTTATGGGCAGCTGGGAGCAGCTGGAATATTTTAGGACATTTTCAATGGAAAGAGCACTGAGCTTGGACTCAGGAGAACCACGTAAGTCTTAGTTTAATTACTAGCAACTTCTCTGTGCCTCAGTTTCCTTGTCTGTAAAATGGGGCTGGTAACACCTCCATCTCTAATATACTATATATGAGATTTCCTTGGTCCATCTTAGAGAGCTTTGGACTTAAGGGATTAGTATGGTGAGGGCACCTCTTCTGTTCTTAAGGGCAAATAGCTTGGTCTCCTCGTCCCCCTTCCACATCTGGAGAAACTGAGGCTCAGAGCCAAATGACACGTCTGAGATCCCAGGCTGGGCTGAACTTGTGGTCCTCCCTGCCCTACTCCTGGCTCCAGATGTTATCTGGTGCCTAAACCAGTGGTGGCCACCTCTGGCCTATCTGTGCCCTTGGTCAAGCTGCTGAATGAGGAATGCAAGTCTGCCAACCTGCCACCTGCCACCCCAGCCCGCCCCGGCCCCGCCCCCAGCCTCACCCTGACCGAGCTCCGCATGGGGCCCAGGTCGTGGTTGTAAGCCTCAACCACCAGCACATGGGATGAGTTCCGCTCCCGGTCCAGGGGCCGAGGCCCTCGCATCAGAAGCCCATTGCTGACATGGATCCGGAAGTTGTTGTCATGGTTACCTGGCGGAGAGAGAGATGAGGAGGATGTGTGCTGCCCAGGAGCAGGATGCTTGTGGAATGGGGGAAACGAGAGGGCCCAGAACCTCCAGAATGTTTACCTGGTCCAGAGGTCTCAGGCACTTGGCTGAAGCCCTCAATGGCAAGGAGGGTTCTGCCTTGTGCTACCCTGGCTTGGCAGCGTTTGGAGAAGACAGAAGCTCACCTTGTCTTCTTCCATGTGGGAAGCTCTGAAAGTCCCCCTAGACACGCTTCTCCACCCCCACCCCACAGGTGTGGATGGGGTGAGGCTTAAAAAAATAATTTAGAGGGACCCAAGGCGCTAAAAAAAAAGAGGAACCAGGATGAAAAAGGATGTAGTGGCCATCTTTGGGTCAGGTTGGCATCCATTCTCCATCTTGTGATAATAGCACCCTGATTGTCTTTTGGGGATCCACCTTCCTTGACTTACAGTCCATAGGGCTTGTGTAGGTATGACTTTACCCTGATTCCAGGGGCCAGCGCATTTTATTCTCTGGCCATAGTGATAGGTTCAGTGTGGATCAATGAGATTCAGTGTCTGGGGGGGTGGCTGTGCTGGCCTCCATGGCCTTTTCGCAGACCGATGACTTTGGTGACTCCTGTGGGACTTTGGGAGCATAGCAATCAAGTGCAGTGCCCTTTCGTAACATCCCACTTGGTGCAAAGAATGCAAACCTAATGGACATTTCCCTATTTCCACCTTCCGGCCCTGTCCTGTGTGTACAGAGCCAGAGCCTGCCTTAGCCTCACCGCCCAAGCCCTTGGCAGTCTGGAGAAGCTCTGGCACCCCAGGGGCAGGAGGGCCACCCTCCCCACCCTACGGCAGCCCCACTCACCATGGAGGATGCGGTACCACACACGCCCAAACTCGCCCTCGTCTGCATCCGTGGCTTTCAGCTGAGGGAGAATGGGAAACCAGGGTCACTTCTTGAATTCCACCCAGCAGGGAGAGTAGTCGGTGGAGCCTCTTTATTGCCCTCTATACCAGTCCCCACCCAGTTCTACCAAAATGCATGGTTTCCCACAGACGCTGAGGGGGTGGGGGAGGAGGGGGAGCATGTCTGTCTTTCTCATGCCCCCCAAGGGCAACTCACTGTGGATGGCTCCAAGCTGCCCTGTCCTGGGGTGGGGGTTGGGGGAGGGCGCCTGCTGGCTCTGCTCTCTAGATCTTCCTCCAGGTTCTTGGGGAGGGTGTGGGAGAAGGTAGGTGATGGGTGGCACTGTAGCTCTTTGGACCTAGGTTTGTATAGGTTGTCCGATACATCCACAATTCTCTACCACTCTTTTAGCTCTCAGGGGCCTCATCTAGAGGGGCTGGATTGCATGGCTGCTTCTTGCCAACACTTCTTTGGTCTGAAGCCATTCTGGCCACATTGGGTGCCAGCTGGGCACTGCATTCTGCAACAGTCACTTTGTGGAAGTCCAGTGCTCCACCTTCCAGTGATGACTCCACATTCAATCACACATGTGACAGTCCAGTGTCAGATGACCACTGACTTGCTTTGCTGTACCTCAGGCTCATGTATGGTCTCCCAGTGGGATTTGGGGAGACACTACCTGCACTTAGCCCTTTGCACAAGGAGTCTAGCCTTGAGGCTACTGACAGAGCCACAGCTGGCCCCAGGGTTAAGTCCTGTGCAGCCAAGTTCTACTCTTCCACTAAATACCTGAAACAAGTAGAGGATATCCCTGCAAAATGGTATGGAAAGAAGCCCAGGACTGCAGAGCTGGGGAAACTCTCACAGGACTACAACTGCTGCTCCCAACTCTTTGTGGTGAATTTCTCAGTAATGCCTTGTCCCCATACTCCTTCTTCTGGAAGGACACCTCCTTTTCCCTCCTTCTCTTACATTCACCTTGTGGTACGTGCTAGAGCTGCCAGGTTCTCCCTGACCACACAACCATGGCCAGAGGTGATTGGTCCAGGGGTGGGACCCTGGTTAAAGCTGGGCCAATCACAGCCTTCTCTGAGATTTTTGCTCTTAGACCAGAGAGAGTGAAGAGGGGAGTGTATCAACAGCATATTGCACCCCGACATCTCTATTCTCATGTTCTACCACTCCCCGCTTGCTGCCTTTGTCCTAGCCACACTGGTCTCCTGGTTATTTCTTGAACGCCAAGTGTATGCCAGCCTCGGGACATTTGCCTTCACTGTTTCTTCTGCCTGGCAAAATAGTCTTCCAGACACTTGCATGCTCACACCCTCTTTCCTTCATCGGCCCAAATGTCATATACCCAGAAGTTCTTCTCTGACTGCCCTATGAAATCTCAGCCCCACTCCAGGACCCTGACTTCCTTACCTCCTATCACCTTTGAATATACTGTATCTTTGTTGATTTCTCATCCCTCTCCTGAAATAAAGGGCTTTGTTCACTGCTGTATCCCAGGTACCTAGAACAGTGATCCTGGAACATGGAAGATGCTCAAAAATATTTGTTGAAGGAATACTTGAGTGGCTGAAGTAGCAGATCTCTAGTTAGAGGCAATGGAGCTGGCATTGAGCAATCAAAGATGAAAGACACGTAAGACAGGGCACTGGAGTATTTGGGCACCTGATCCCAGTTATTCTGAAAGCTCTGTACCTCCATCTTCCCCCTGCTTGAAATTTCCTTAGATACTATGCGGTATTCCAGTGTTGCTCTAGTACAATTTCCATTTTGCCCAGGTTCATTTGAACTGCATTATTCTTTCTTGCCACCAGAAACCCTAGTGCAGGTTTTCCCGTCTATCCACTGGACAAAGTCAGTCAAGTCTACCATGTGCACAGTGCTGGGCTGGGCACCATAGGGAGCCAGAGCAGATAAAGACGGTTCCTGCTTGCAAAGATCAAGAAAGCAGAGGCCATCAAGATTGGATTGGCCAAAGGTTTCCAGAGGAGAAACCTTCCAAACCCAGGGTAGGACCTGGATTAGAGGAAAGGGTTGGGAAAAAATATTCCAGCTGGGGACAGTGTGAGCAAACAGAGATGCTGCTGAGGGGGGCTGAGTGAGTGACCAGGACCCTATTCTGTCTGGAGTGAAGGGCTCATACTGGGATAGAGCAGATGGATGGGGTGGGGCCAGTAGAAAAGGCCTCAATAAGAAGCAAAGGCCTTTTCCCTTTGGGGAAGAGGGAGCCTCTGGGAATACAGAGCATGGCAATGACAAGGTGGAGGCTGGAATCAATGGTCCTGGAAGCAGGTGTTGGCCTGGTTGATTCTATGGGTATCCAGAGACTTTGGAAAGTGGTGTCCAAGGATTTTGAGAAGCATGAGGGTGGGGAGGAGGGCAAGTATGGTGGAGTGAAAGGAACAAGGGGCCTGGGTCAGACAGACCCAAGTTTCAATTCTGGCTTTGTCACTTACTATGTGACCATGGATAAGTAATTTAACCTCCTGGAGCAATAGTTTCTTCATCTAAAGAATGGGAACAGTGATAACCAACCCTTCAGCGTTGATGGGAAGATTAGAAATTATCTCTGCAAAGCATCTTTTCTGGTGCTGGTACAGGGATAGGTGTAACTGAATTATATCACCTTCTCCTGGAAGAGCCTCAATTTCTACTAAAGCTGGGATGGCTGGTTTTCCTTGGTGGGGCTCCCTACTCCAAGAAGTCTTATGAATTCAACTAGAAGAGCTAGAATGTGGAGGGGACTAGTGGGAGAGAAGTAGTCCTGATTTGGAAGTGATCAGGAAAGGGGAGAAGGCAGAGCTGTCAAGAGGATGTCCTTGGGTGTCTCTACCCATGGCGGGATTTCCTTGAGGTTTCCCTCCCTGGAAGGTTTGCCTCCTGGTGCCAGGTCCTCCCAGAAGCCTGCCTTCCTCCCCTAGCCTTCTTGGCCCCTTCCCCGCCATAGGAGATGGGATCTCAGAGGGCATGCTTGTGGAAAGAGGGCCTGGGTTATGGGATCTCCTGGGGAAATTTCTGTTACATCATGTGCTGGTCAGGGTTTGTAGCGGCAGGAGGTCGCTGTTGCTCCATCCCTCGCCATCAGCTGAAAAGTGAGATGTCCCTTGGGTCATGGGGAGTATGTCAGTTGCCCCTGGGGGCGCCTCATCTGCACTGTACATGTCAGCTCCTGCAGGGCTTTTCTCCTCCAGCTTTGACAGTCAATGGGATGGGACGGTCTCATCCACTTTGCCGTAGAGAGTGTAGATTTTGAGGTTGAAGGCTCAGGGCAGGGGGGCATTGCTAGATGCTTTAAACTAGGACTCAAAAAAAAAAAAATACGGTGGGTTCCAGGCTCACAACTGCCCCTGCGTTTGTTTCTGGGAGACTGGGGGTCTCTGGTGGGACGCTACATGAGACCCAAGCGCCTAAGCAGGCAGCTGGTTGCCAGGGAAGCTCTGGTTTCCGGGAAGAAAGGAGGCTGGGGGAGGGGAAAGTGTGTGTGTGTGCGGGGGGGGGGGGGGGGGGGGGGGCAGCGCCTGGAGGGTCTCTGTTGGTCCATCCAAACAGCAAGCGACACTGCTGAGACTGCCCCTCCAGCCTGAGCTTTCCGCCCTTCGATCTCACTGACTTTTGAAAACGCCCCTCACTCCTCATTTCTTCAGCCAGACACCTCCGAAGAGAAGGTGCTTTTTTTGGAAGCTGAGAAAGGAGCTTGGAAGGAGAAGAGCCCAGGAACGCTGCAGGAGGGACCTCAGGGGCGGCCTCTCTGCCTGCTCCCTCTCGCTGCTCCCCGGTAACCTGGAGCTGGCAGGCACTGAATAGCGACCCGCCGGCCGCCACCGACTGTACCATTCAGACTTCCAGCGGGGGAAGGTGAGAGCCAGGGGGCCCGAGAGGCAGCAACCCCCTCCCCCTCCAGCCCCAGAGCCTCCTGCCCCTCCGGAGGGCTCCAAGGAGACGGCCGCGGGAGGCTGTGGGAAGGCTGGCGTGCCCAGACTTCTCTGGACAGCTCCCCTCCCTCTTTGCAGCCCAGTTGTCATCTCTACCCTCTTGGCTGTCCCCTCCTCCAGGGTAGAACCCAAACTGTTCCAGACAAAGCCAGGTCCAGCTGGAGAGTGAGGGGAGAAGGCCCACTCTGCCGAGCCTTGCTGACCGTGAGGCGAGGGCACAGCGGATCCCAGGGTGGGTTGGGGTCGAGGTGAGGCCTGGCACCCCTAGGGCTTCCCTGGGACAGCTGAGAAGAACTGTCCCCGGGTCCTTGATGGCTGAGGGCTGGTTCTGATCTGCGATCAGTGCTCGGAAGACTGCAGGAGAAGCTTGGTGAGGAAAGTGGGGGGCCCGACCCTTGAGGGGTGCTCTGGGGTGGGTGTGAGGGTGTGCACAGGCCTGGGGAGTCCCTCTGGTTTTGTAGAGAGTGGAAGCAAGGCCCAGCAAGAGGGCAGTGACAAGCCCTGAGGTCAGTCCCATCTGCTCCCAGCAGGACCTGCCCAGTGGAGCTCTGAGGGAAGAAAGAAGGTTCTAAACTGAGCTTGCAGAGACCTGTCCAGGGCAGGGCCTGTCCACTGTTCTCTGGGCTCTAGTCAGATGGGAGAGAGCTTCCACTACTCTCAAGACGTTTCTAGCCTTGTTCTGGAGAAGGTCTCCTTTCCCCAGAATCTGCTGACCTTGCTGGCTGTCCAGATGCCCATTTCAGCCTCATTCACCTTTTCATTATAGCAGATCCCAAACGGTTGATGGCTGGGCCTGCTTTGCTAGTCTCATGGGGGTCTCCAGATTCCTTTGACGGTCTTGAAATAACATTAGATGCAGGATTGAAACGTCTGTCCAGATGCCCATTTCAGACAGCCCTTTTCTTACTCCCAGCCAAGCACTGCCCTGGGATAGGAGAGACGAAGGCTAGCATTCTCCCGGTGGGCATACCTTGACCGTCCTCTCTGCTTAGACTCAAGGAAGAGTGGGCTCACATCTGGTTACCCAACAGAGAACTCTCTAGGCCAGATGCCTGAAAGGCGGAGGCCCCGGGCAGCTAGACGGGCATCAAAGTTTCCAGTCAGAGCTGGGAGGGATGATTTTCTGTCTGGGATGGTGGGAGGGGTGCTGGTAGGGGCTGGATGGGAGGTGGGGCGGGTGCTCTGGACACCCTCAGTTTGCTAACCCTGGGAGGCTGCAGGCAGGAAGGAGGCCGGGCGAGGAAGCGAGGCGTTAGATCCTGCAGTGGCTGGTGAGTGCCTTTGGTTGGGGACAAGGGCTGAAGGAAGTTGGGGTGCTGAGTGGACACTCCCCACTACCTGATGACACGGGTTCCCTCTGGCTCTCCACGCAGAGCCTCGGCCTGACGTGGGGCTTCCCGCTGCACGTAGGTGCTGGAAACTTGACTGTGAGTCAGACTAAGCTGCAAGTTGGGAAGGAGGGAATCAAATGATGAATTCTTTGGTAGACCCGTTTTGGGATTTCCTGTTTTCTGTATGTAAAAATAAAAAACTGCAAATGCTAGCCCACCACTGGCCTGTTGATGTGTTTTGTTTGGCTGGTATAGTGCTTTAAATACTTCTAGGTTCATTTCGAATTTTTTGAAATCAATTTGGCCTCTGTAGTGCCTTTTATCTTCTTTTATTTCTTGCCTTGAGCAAATCTGAATTAGTTGCCAACACTTAAAGATTAGGAGCATTTGCCTTGAGATCTAGATATCTGGCTTCTCTGGACAAAGTGGGAGAGCTGACCAATGGCCCCCTCAGCCTGAGCCGAGGCCCCCCACTCTTCACGCAGAGGCCACACCACCTGCCTGGTCTCTTCAGCCCTGCTGTATCTATTAGTCAGGTCTCGTGAGCATTTGCATTTGCAGCCCCAGATTTATTTGATCAAAAAATCAGCCTGATTTTCCATCTATAGGGACCATCTTCGTGTTCCTTCAAACAGGATGATCTTAAATGATAACAAAAGGCCCCAGCCTTTGGGGGATCAGAGCCCTTCCTTGCCAACTCGGTTTCTCTTTGTGGGGTCCTTGCCCACATGCTCCCCTTGGACAGCTCAGCGGGCTCAGAGAGAGGGCTGGGGACCAGAGGAATGAAATGACCATGGGGCCAAGAATCAGGACACTGGAGCCTGGCGTTTGCTTGGCCACTGGCTCACAGCATGGCTTTGGGCACATTTGGACCTCAGTTTGCTCATCTATCATGGGAGTAGAATGGATTGCATCTGGGCCACTGGATGCCCTCTGGGGCTGGGCAGGTGGCATAAGGTGTGAAGAGGGCGGTGAACTAGGGGTCAGGGTCCTGTGTCAGCTCCAGCTGCTGAGTGCCAGGCAAAATACCCAGGGTCGCCTCAGGGCAGAAATTGTAGACATTTCAAGGGAAGCCAGGCATCTAGATGTTTACGTGAAATTTCTTGATTTCGTTTTTCAAAACATTCACAATTAATTTAAATGCATAACAACATTGCAAGGGCCTAACAAACACATCCGTGGGCCTCAGGTTGCAGCCTCGATGTTAGAAAATTGCTAAGGCCCCTGCCAGGTGCAGCATCTATATTCCACGACTTGCTCCTGGTCACAGAGCAAGCTATTGATGGAGTCCAAGTTCTCAGACCTAGGACTCTATTGTAATTCATGAGAATTGATTAAAAGTGCAGGAAGGCATCACCCTTCCATTTCTTTCGTGGAGCTCCACTCAGCTCCATCACTTACCAGCTGTGTGACCTCAGACTTGCCCTACCTCTCTGTCCTACCCTGTAACATGGCCACGAGGCTGTCATCAGCTTAAAAAGTGCCCTGCTCCCATGCACGCTCCTGCAGTCTCTCCTCCTCCCCCTGCCCTACCTCTAAGTTTCTGTCCCATTCCCATTGCAGGAGCCATGAGCACAGAGCGCCCGAACCTCAGCAGCTCCACGGACCCCAGTCTCCTCGCCTATCTCACAGCTCCCGTCACTCCGGAGACCCGGGCAGGCGCAGGTGATCTCCTCCCTGTGCTCATCACCCTGGCCTGCATCTTCCTCCTGCTGGCCACCTGTCTGCTCTTCGTGAGCCTCTGCAAGCCTGCTGCGCTGGGCCCGAGCCGCCGCGAGTGCATGCCTCACCACCCCGGGAGCCCCAGCGAGCCCCAGCTCCGCCTCTGGAAGCGCCTGGGCTCGCTGCGCCGCTCCCTGCACAGCTTCCGGCGCAGTCGGCCCGCTGCCCCACGGCGCCCCCTGCAGGGTGGCGATAACCACAACAACTGCGGCTGCATGGAATCCACAAAGATGTGATGGGTGCAGCTGTTCCTGCCTCGGACCAGGCCTGGCATCTCAGGGGAGCAGCTCAGGCAACCTGGGCCACACGCTCACTCTGTGTACTGCCAGGGCCTTTTCCAGAGATGGCCTTTGAAAAAGTATCTTCCTCTCTGCAGATTCCCTAGCTTCTTCCTGCTTAAAGGCCCCTGGACCAAGAGTTGAGCTCCTGGAGCCATCTGAACACCTGGCCCAAGGCTGCAAGGGTATAACCTGGGCCTCCCCAGGACCTCTTTCTGGCCACTGGGCACCAACTGCCTGCTGGAGGCGGCTCCCTGCTTCCCAACAGAAGTCTTCCCGGCCCTAGTGCCAGAGCCCAGCTCTGCTCCCAGTGTGAGTTGCCGAAAGGTCCAAGGTTCCCTCCAGCCAAGTGAAATAGGTCGTGCTGGAGGCAAGGTACTCTCCTGCCCCTTGTGCCAAACTCAGTGCTCAAGGTAAAGGGAACTCAGTAACTCTGCTCTTTGGATTTCCTGGTCCCTGCCAGCATCTGCCTGGTATTCCATGGAAACTCCAGGCACCCTCACGGTGGACCTTGCAACTCCAATGTGAGAGGGGTTCTCTCTTCCACGCAGCCCTGCTTTAGAAAGGCCTGGGAAGATCACGGCCTTAGAGTCCTTGGGTTGCCCGCCTAACCACACACACAGTTTGAGCCTGACTCCCTGGAGAGATGCATGCTCCCTTTGGGTTCAGAGGCAGAGACGGCTGTGGAAGTGGGGAACCACAGGGCTGGATCTTTACACGGGGACTTGCTCCAGCCTTTCTCTGGGGAGGAGGGTTCACAGCCCCACAGCCAGCGGCCTGCCGGCACGTGCATGGCCAAGGGGCCTGGGCTAGCTCTGCTGCAGTTGAGTGAGGCTAGCAGTGGCATGGCCCCCAGCTACCACGGGGTCCTCCCCGGACACTCTGAATGGATGGGACAGACCCTTTGGGCTTGCCTTGAATGTCCTGTACAAACTGAGGATGTTGGCTTCGCTCTGAGTTTCTGCAGGGCCCAGACCGAGTGACAGACAGCCTCTCCCTGGTGACCCAGCTAGTACCATCCCCACACACTCATCTGTCCTGGCTCTCTCCTCTGGACACTCTCTAGCTGGCCTGTGTCCAATTCAGCTGGAGCCTGGATTTCACCAAGTGTGTGTGGGGGTGTCTCACCCACACTCTGCTCAGAGCAGGGGTCTCCTTGCAACAGGGGCCAACCCTCCATCTTCAGGTGAAGGGGGGAAGAAGATTTCTCTCTGGTCATGCCGCCCCTCCCCACCTCCCTTCCCCTCCCTGCCCTAATCTCTTGGGGATGAAGCCCCAAATCTTCATCAAAATCCTCGAGGCCCTGCACGGTCTGAGCCTGCCCCACCTTCTCCTTGGCCTTATCTCTCAGTCACTGTGTTTCTCCATGGGTCCCCTTCTTTCCTGGCCCAGGCCCTTTACTTGCCCTACTCACTGTATCCAAGAGCATTCTTGTTCTTTCCTCTTTAAAAGGATATCTCATCTTTCAGGGCCCTCCTTCAGGAAGTCTTCCTGGACCCCAAGACTATGTCAGGCCCCCAAAAACTGCAGGCCTGCTGTGCCTCCCTGGCGGAACTTGCAGCTTTCTCACACTTGGCACCCTTGTAATTAATTTCTTGTTCAGTGCTGGTAAGCTTCATGGGGGAAGAATCCTGGGTTTGCTTGTGCTCACCACCTTATCCCCAGTGCCTGGCCTCTAGTAAGCACTCCAAAGTGTTGGTTAAATAAAGGAATAAATGAAAAACTGAAAGGAAGCCTCTCAGCCTGAAGGGCACAGCAGTCCCTTGGGAGATGAGTGGGCTTCTCTCACAGAGGGCATTTCTGGAAGCCTCCTGTCCCTGGCTCCTGGCTGGGGCCATGCTGGAGATGCCTGGGCGCCAAGGGGAGGGGCAAGCGGGAGACGTTCAACATCATCTGTTGAGCTGCCCGTGGCAGGGTCAATTGCAAAGCAGTCTGAAGCTGGGCTAACAGGCTCCTTTCAGAGGCTAAGGGGGGCACGTGTCAGAGCGGCAGGGGGCTGGGAGCTTCCAGCAACCGGAGATGCTCACTGGGCACCAAGGCCAACACGCCAGAGCCGCCCCATGCCTCTCCCAGGAAGGAGAGTGGGACCTTCCTGCCAGGAAGGCTGTGGGACCGTGGGCTTGGACCATGAGGCACTGCATGTGGCTTTGGTGATGTCTTCACCGAGCAGCTACCTGGCAGGGGGCAGGTCCTAACCCACGATGGGCTCTTCTGAATCCAAGATTCTAGACCTCGCCTCCCTTACTAGGACTAAACACTTTGGTTGGATCCCAAATTTGGAGGCTGGTCAGAGTGGGGTCTGCGCTGCCCATTTCCTATCCCAGAGAGTCAGCTGGGTGGGGCCAACTCTGGCCCACCCCCCGCCTGCTATGACCTATAGTGCAGGAACCAGGTCTTCTCAAAGAGCAAGTGCTGGCTTTGCTGCTCCCCAGCTCCGACATCCTCACTAGCTCCCTACTACTCACTGGGCAAAGGCACAGCACCTTAGCTCCATGTGGAGCATCCTCGGGCAGCTGGCTCCAGTAGGTCTTTCTAGTTTCTTCTCCCATCTTGACTCAAGACTCCAGGCAAACTGGACTACCCAGTCTCCCTGGTTGCCCTCCAGCTGCAAGCCACCGCCTGCCTGGAACCACTCACACTTTCTTGCACCTCTCCAAGGGAAGACAGGGTCACTCTGCTCTTGGCAGCAGGGGTCTGGTCTATGTCTTCTTCCTACAAGCCTGGGAGCTCGCAGAGTGAGCTGTTGTCCAACCCCTCCCTTTGCACCCCCTGCTGCGGACACAGAACATGAGACCTCTGTTGACCCAGTGAGGGATGACTCAGCCTGAGGGTGCCCACTTCCAAAGCTCACGGCAGAAGAGGTGCTCGAGGGAGCCCGCAAAATGCAGAGCCCTCTCTGCCGCTTGTGTGGCTCTAGAGTGGTGAGTCCTCTTTAAGCAGGCCCTGTTGGAGAGGCCCCCTGTGACTTCCTTCCACGTCAACCTGACACCACACAGTGGGTCCAGCTTTGCAAGAATCTTACTTACAGGGCCTTGGGGAAGTTATCAGTTCCTGAATTCCTCCCCCTGGGAAATAGGGAGAATCATCCTGGCCCTATATTACTCACAGGCTCTGGGACTTCAGTTTGAATAGTGCTGTGTAAATAGAAACCAAGTTTTTCTGGTGTTTAGAAAGTGGGGCAGGCCTCCTCCCAAAGGGCTCTTACCCCCCCTTCCTGCTTGTTAACCTCTTCCTCATTCGCTTCCCCCGGGGCCTCACTAAGACACACAGGCTGAGCTCTGTCTGCGGTGGGTCACCCACCCAGGTCCCTGACTGGCAGGCCTTGCTGGGCACTTGGCTCTGAGGTCTGAAGGAGAAGGAAAACCAGGGATGGGGCGAGGAGACTCTCGAGGGTCCAGCTGCACCCCCCAGGTTGGCAGGGCTGCTGGCCCCGCAGGTGAGCAGGTGTGGCAGGTACTAGGTCAGGGGAGAGGTGGGGCCTCAAAGCTTTGAGCTAGGGTCTCCCCAAGTCCCCAGGGGAGTTCAAACACATCTGACTGGGGCCCAGAGGGACACAACCTCCTCCTTCCTTCTTTGGGACACCAGCTGCCAGACTTGCAAATCCCCGTGGCCCTTTGGATTTTTCCCACTTCTGGAAGTCAGTGCCCTGCTCCCAGCCCTTTTCCTGACTCCGCTCCCTGCCCCGGGCCCCTGGGGACTGCTGGGCACACTCCCCTAGTCTCCCATTCTAGGCTCATCCCAAGCCTGGGGAAGCCAGACCTGCTGTGTTTGGAAGCCCCGTAGCTGGGTGAGCGGAGTGATTCATGCCCAGCCCACAGGGGCAGGGGAGTGAGGGCACCAGCCTGTGTTTTCAGGTCCTTCCCTTTCACCCTTTGCTCAGGGCATTGGTTCCTACTCCCAGGGCAAAGGAGCTCTGTTTTCTTGGGTCTGTTTATGTCCCCAGAGGGGAGCTCCAGCCAAGAGCCTATGAGAGTGGCTCTGCTCTGGGCCGAGGGGCCCTGGCTCTCCTCAGCTCCTTTCCGGGGAAAATGCCGGGGCTGTCTCCTCCCTGCTTGGAAAGGCCCTTCAGGTTGGGGGCATTGGAGGGAGGAGGGAGGAGGAGAGGGCTGCGGGGAGGGAGGCGGGGCAGGCCCAGGCCAGGGGCCTACGCTGGGCTACCCAACCCGGGGGCACACACCCCACTCCAGGAGGGAGGTGGGGCCTGGGTCCCGTGTCCTGCTATAGTGGCAACTCCGAGATGCCCCTGCGCATGAGCGCCCAGAGCCGAGCGTGGCCCCCGCCAGCCCCAGGGGCCACGAGCCACCTGCCTGCACGATGCTGTGGCCCTCGGGGATGTCCTCAGGGACGCTGGCCTCGTAGCTGCTCTGGAGAAAGATGGGCCGGTTGTCGTTCACATCCAGGACGGTGACAAACACGGTGGCCGTGCCCGTGCGCCGCTTGCCTACTGGGCCGTTGTCTGCGGGAGATGGAGGAGGAAGGGTTGTGATGGCTGCCCGACCTGCAGCATGTCCAGGACCACCACCCAGGGACGTTCTGTTCCTAAACCCACTGGAACTGCTGTAGGAGATGGCTCTTTTCCTTTTTAGATTAGGGATAACAATAATAATATCTAATATTTAGATAACACTATGTTCCATATACTACTATAACTCATTCAGTCTTGATGACAACTGTGTGAGGTCAGTACCATTATTATTCCCATTTTACAGATGGGGAAACTGAGGCCCAAGATGACAAAGCCAAGTGTTGTCAGGGCCTGGGTGGGTAAGGCACACTGGTAGAACACCTAGGTGTGTCCCACTCAAGGGCAGCTAGCCTCTGCTCAACTCCACGGTGACCAGGAGAATGTGGGCCCAGGAATGCCAGATATTCTGATTTCTCAAGAGAAATGTGACATCTGAACTTTTAAATAAAATCTCCTGATTTTCAAATGTTCTCAACTAATTGTCATTGCTTAAAAAAACACATTGGATCGGGCAAACATATCTGCAAGACAGATTTGGTCTGTGGGTCCTCTGCATTTGGAAATACAGACCCTGCTTATATTCTAAGCCTGATATCCAGGGACTCTGTCCCTGGAGACCTCACAGCACCCTCCCAGGGCTGGGGAAGTGGTGAGGACGGAACCCTGGGCTCAGCCCCGGGGGAAGCTGGTGGGCATCCTGCCTGGTGGAAGCAGCTTGTGCCCAGCCTGCACCTGAAATCTGTTGAGACTTAGTTTTATGCCCCAGCATACATTCCATATGCCTTAAAAAAACTTGCATTGTTCAGCCTAATTAACTGCACCCATCTCCAGGCAAAGGCAGGCAGCCCAGGAGGGAATAAGGGGGACCAGGCTGTCTGGAGACCAGGGGTGGTTTATCTCTCTTCTCTTTATCTCTAGTTCATTTAGCCACATGTTGGGGAGCATTCACCTGTCCTGGGCTAGAGCTTCTCATCCTCACCAGGGTCAGCCTCCTACCCCCCCAGAGGGGGACACTGTGCACTGCAGGGGTCCCATAGAAGCCCAGAGCCTGAGATCTCTCCTGCTGGCCAATGCCTGAAGCAAATGCTGGACTCTGAGGGGGTTGGTGGGTCTCCAGAGGGTTGTGTGGCCAACCCAGGATGGGAGGAGACCAGGGTTGAGTTCAGATGCCTCTGGGACCTGAGTGGGCCGAGCCGAACCACTGCACAGAGTGAGGCGCAGGGAGCCCATTCCCTGCTCATCCAAGGGAAGCTTCTGCAGAGCTCACAGCAGACACTGAGCTGGGTGCTCCCGGGTGGACCCACGGTGCCTGGGGGCCATCGGCCTCATTGCACCCTTCTTCCCCCTTGTAGTCCTAAGGGACTACGGCCTCAGGGATGGGCAGGTCACTTAGAACTAAGTGACCAGCACACTTTGGTCCCCTGGCCACTGTGAAGGGCTCAAGGACAGGCACCGGGACAGACTGGCACTAATCGGAACTAATCTGAGGCCTTCAGCTGGGAGACTAGGAAAGACACAAGTGCTGTCTTCCCTGCCACTGCCCTTGAACCTGAGAGGATGCAAGGCTGGGGCTGCAGCAGCAATGACACAGAGAATAAAGCCAGCACACAGGAGGCAGAGCCAGCTGTGTGTCGGGGGACTGGGGGGGACACTGAGCCTTAACGACATCACCTGAGCCCTATATCCAGTGGTACCTGAGGCTAGATCTCCAGGGCAACTGGTTTGTTTGCTAATATTGCTGAAGACTATTTATTTTTGGATTTGTCACCGAAACAGTCCTAAACAATCCAAAGTTACATTCAGATGTTGCTTCCTCCGGGAAGCCTTCTGTGGTTGTCCACATATTGGTCTCCCACCTGGGCTCCTGTGTCGCTCCCACCATACCCGCTTAATGTCTTGCATATAGTTCCTAGTGCCCAGCCTCATACCCAGAAAGGACTCAGTAACACGTGTAGAGTCTCTAGTCCCCCTTTCCCCACCAGAGTTCAGCTTTTGGCTTAAGGGCACTCCCTGTGAACTCTGCCCTCAATAACCACGTCCGCGGTGTGCGGGGTGGGCAGGGGTGTACCGATGGCCTCCAGGATGAGTCTGTATGCGGCTGTGGTCTCCCGGTCCAGGCTCACCACCGTTCTCACCACGGCATCCCGGTAGCCCACGCTGAACTTCCCATCCACGTTTCCAGCTGAGGGCAAAAGAGAACGAAGTTGCGGGTCAGGAAACAGAGTTCCTGGACAGGGAAAGGGAGGAGGCTCCTCAACCCAGCTCTGGGCTGGGGGGTGCCAGGGGTGGTCCCGGAACGGAAGATTATGTGGCCAGCTCCACCCCGACAGCAGAGTTCTGGAGGGGCTCTGATGCGAGCTTAGGTCAGGATGCCGAAGGCCTGAAATCACAGCTGTCTGACCTTCACTGGGCGCCTGCTACGTGCCCGGCAGCTCACGCAGGCCATTTCATTTAATCTCTGTGACAGTCTCTGAGCTCCGCATGCTTGCTTCTCTGCTCACATGGGAAACGGGCCTTGGTGAGGTTACGTGTGCTGCCTTAGGCAACAGCTGCCCAAGTGAAAAAGCCTGAGTTCTTCTCTGCGCTGCTGTCTGCCTGTCGCGTGGAGGTGTCTGGGACGTTAACCTGGGCTGGGACTTTTATAAGTGGCTCAGGAGTCTGGGGTGGCCAAGCATTCTCAAGACCCTCATCTTGGGCATTGGGCACAGGAGAGGGGCTGAGGCCCACAGCATTCTCAGTGGGGACTGACGGGGGCTCCCCAGAGTCAACAGTAGGGGGAGGTGGGCAGGAGATAGGTGTTACTGAGTCGTCCCAAGTTGCAGGACAGGTGAGAACTGTGAAGGTGTCCTCCGCGAGGCAGACTGAAGCCAGGAAAGGACTCCATGAGAACAGGGTGCAAGACCCCTCCCCTGCCATTGGCCTTCTGGTCAGCAGAGGGCGCACTGCACTAGGTTTGGGGTAAGCTTGACCGGGGACTGTACAGCTTCTTGCAGAATGCAGGCTCAAAACCTGAGACTCCCGGGGCTGGGAGGAGTCTCGATAGGTCAGCAAGAACCTCCCACTTCAGGGTGCTGGGAGGTCGTCCTGGGGGCTGCCTTGTCCTTAATCGGTTTGCTGCTGGGGAAAGCCCCTTGTTCCCCAGACTCCCAGTATATGCTCCCCAGTGTCCAAAGCACCATCTGCAAAAGACACTATCTGCTCCAAAGGTGGGCAGGGAAGGACCTAATGTGTAAATAGTGCTGGCGGCTAAACTAAGTGGCTTGTTGTCATTTGTGGTAGTCCAGAGTATTTGCCATGGGTGGGGTCTTTAATAACTGAGCTTTTCCTGGGGGAAGTTTTGAGGGCTAGATTGATCTGAGGATACAGAGTTCCTTTAGGGAAGGGAGGGAGGGGAAAAGGACCTGGAAAGGAGCAGCTGAGGGCTGAGTCACCGTTGTTGCAGCAAGTGGGGAAGGGCTATAAGCCTGGGATTCCTTGCTCTGGGGGAGGCATTAGAGAGGCCAGTGTGTGCACTGCACAGGGGCACATGCTCACGTATGCAGAGACAACAAGTGTGCAGTGTGGCTGCGGGCAGGTCATGGACATAGAGACATCTGAGCAAGTGAAATGACCGAGGGAGATCTCAGGCATGTGGGAGGGACTTCTCCCACCTCCATGTCTCCCAGGACTTCTCAGTTCGAGGACTGAAGCATACTGAGGAACAGTTCTTATCTAGGAATGACAGACACATGGCTTGCTTGCTACCACCTATCAATCCTACGGTCAGGGCAGACACTGCTAATCGATTGCAGCTGGCCTTCAGGTCCTAGCCTCATGATCTTTCTCCACAGCTCTCCAGGTAGTAGCTACTTGGCATTGTTTAGCTAAACCACACCTCACTAGAACGGTTTAGAAAGGTTTAAACCGTCTGCCTCTAAACAGATGGGAAGCCTCCTCACAAGTAATGGTCACCAGGGAAGGACAAGGTCCCTTCCTCCCCTCACTGCTTTTGTCACCCTGAATTGGGATGGGGTGGAGGGCAGGGCTCAAATGCACCTGGCTCCTCTCCAGGAGTCACTGGCTCCTCCTCCCTCCAGGCTGCATGATCCTCAATAAGACTTCCCTCTCCCCTGGCCCATGGCAGGCTCAGGAGGCTGCAGGGATGGCCAGGGAGTCTGGTCAGAGACCCACCTGCAAAGCTCTTGGGAAAAGCCAAGAGCAAACCCTAAGGGAGGCACCAGCAGGAGCGAAAGCCCTGTGGGAGGGCATTAGACCTCTTTTCCCAAGCTCACCTGGCCCTACCCAAGTCTGGGTCCCCATCTGCAAGGGGGTGAAGGCAGGGGCTGCAGGAAGCCTGGGCTGGGGGCCAGGGCAGCACCTGTGATGAAGTAGCTGAGCTCAGCGTTGAGGCCCACGTCGTTGTCGGTGCAGTTGAGCCAGACCACCCGGAAGTCCCGCGGCACATCCTCGGACACGGAGACGTTGTACACAGCCGGGAAGAAGGTGGGCGTCTCGTCGTTCACATCCAGCACTGCAGGGGGCACGGTGGGCACTCAGGGCGACAGCTGGCTTCTGGTTTCGATAACATGACTCAAAAGGCAGGGGCTCGAGTGAAAGGCCAAGTAGGACACTAACCTCCAAGAGAGGCGACATTCGTGCCAACACCTCCCCCCGCATGCCTGCAGAGCCGGGACAGAGCTGGCTGCAGCCCCACACCCTTCGACTGTCCCCGTTCCCTTGCTGCCTTGTTGCAGCTCGTGATGTCAAAGGGAGGGGAGAGAACCCCAGGGCCTCTGTCCAGTAGGTGCCTGACAACACCAACGATGACAGCAAGATAATAATGATGGCCACTGAGCCCACGTGAAGCCTCTGCCGTCTGCTCCCACCAGAGACCACGCACACTCCATGCAGGCCTTCCCAGGCCCTCTGCAGACGAGCAGACAGACACTCAGGGCAGCTGGGTGACTTGTTTTACAAAGCTAAGGAGTGGCAGGGCCAGGGTCTTGGAGAAATCTGCCCCAGTTTGTGTTGGGGTCCCAAGAGAGGGAGCTGGCTTTAAGGAATTTCCTCCCCAAAACGTCTCATTTCCTTCAAGTTTTTTTTCCCCCAGCTCTGCATACCAGGCCTTATAATGAAATGACCCCACCCCACTTTGGCTACTCTAGGTGCTACTCTCAGGAGAAATGATGGGTCCTTCGAGGAAGCGGCCCTCGGGGGCTCCTCTCTGCAAGGAGCGGAATCTTCCCTGTCAATCAAGTGAGTCATCAAACTGGCGGGAGGAGCCCAGAAGGGCCAGGGACCAGCAGGAGGACGAGGGCTTGGCTCCCTAGTCCTCGCCACCCCGGGTCCCCATTCAAGGAGGGAGAGTTTCGTGCCTGTGCCGAGGCAGCCGTGCCACACCCCAACCCATGGAGGGGGGAAGGAGCCAGGCTGGGACAGGCCTGCCCCCGAGAACAGGCTGCATCTTGCCTGTTACGCTCTGTGATTATTTCCCCGGGGTCACCCCTGGCCCTTCAGCAACAGCTCACATCATGTTCCAGGCTCATCTGGAGAATTAAAGGCACAACCAGAATGGACGAGGAATGGGGTGTCCCCAGACCAGAGGGTGGAGGCAGCAGGAAGGCGTGGGAGGAGCCCCAAGGGGACATGGGGAAAGCCAGGTGATGCTCCCTCCATCGCCAGCCAAATCCCCCCCCCCCCACACAGGGCAGGGGTGCTTTCCTCTGCATCCTTGAAATAAAAACCCTGGCTCTCCAGTGAAGGCAAAGGGTGTTGCCATCGCCCCAGGCCTGCCCGTGACCCTGAGACTGCACCCCCTGCTCAAGCCTTCTCTGCTGTTGCTGGAATCAACAACTCAGCTCTCAAGGAGCCCAGGAAGGGGTCCTCCTGGGCACTGAAGGCAGCGGTCAGTGAGGAGGAGGCTCTACTGGCACTGCAGCCTGGTGGAGTCAGGGAAGGCTCTGCTCTGTTGACTGGCCCCAGACCACTGACAAGGACAACCCATCAACTAGGGAGGCAGTGCCCACACGGAGGGCGGACAGCAGCGGCGGGGACCTCCTGCCCTGCCTAGCACCTTCTGGGGCCTGAGCCCTCTTGCCACTACAGTGCCTGGCACTGCCCCAGGCTCACCCCGGGCTCGGCACACAGCAGGAGCCCCCGCCCCCTCTCACCGCGGACCGTGAGCGTGCTGGTGGCGCTCTTGGTGGGCGTGCCCGCGTCGCTGGCCACCACCCGCAGCTGGTACTCGGCTGTGCGCTCGCGGTCCAGCTCCGCAATGGTGAGCACCGCGCCGCTGCTGCCGTTGATGAGGAAGTCCATGCGGGGCATGGCCACCCGCATGCGGTAGGACACCAGCCCGTTCAGGCCCTCGTCCAGGTCGATGGCCACCACCTAAGAACGGGGGGTGGGGGGCTGGCGTCAGGGGTGGGACCTCCATGACTGCTGCTTCTCCCCCGAGGAGTGTCCTCCTCCCCTCGGAGCCTCGGGACAGGCCACGGTCCCCAGCTGTCCCCTTGTGTATGCTCTATGGGGCACAGCTCGTCAGAGCTGGAAGGCATTCGGATGCCCTCTGGGCCATCTGGTTATAGGATAGATGTACTGGGTGAAGCAGAGATGGCAGGGGAGGGGCATTTTGGAATGAGCCCAGATGTCCACATGACTTCTCCCTTCCAAGCCCTGCTCTCACCTCCAGGGAGCCCTCCCAGATTTCCTCCAGCTGACCCCGGTCCCTCCAAACTCTCCAGGGCTCCAACATTCTTCCCTCTTCCTCCAGCCCTTCAAGCCAGCTGGGGCAGCTGTCTCAGCTTACAGGTCCCTTGGATTATCTGGAGCTCAACTACACGGAACACTCAGCACTCCCCTCCCTGTTTCCTTCTGATTTGTAAGACAACAACAAAAATAAGACGTCAGCTTTAATTTTTAAAATTCATTTGAGGATTTTATCGCCTCCACTGGAGAGCATATAAAAGCCTCATCCTGAATCCTGACACTGTCCCTGTTTGTGCTTCCAGGTCTGATCAGAGATATCTTAACTCAAGACCAAAAGTCTTAGGTAAGGGGATGTGACATTTGAGAAAAATGTGTAATGATAGTTAAAAAAAGAGAAAGATCTTTGGTTGGATTAAGACAGGATTTTCAAGGCAAATTCAGTGTCATCTGGTCTAATTCAAATCCAACGAGATTGACTAAAAAGGTGTCCAGGCTCATTTTGAATGCTTTCCAGGTCGGGAGGCTCACTACTTCTACTTTATTTGTACACAGCTCTAATCCCTGGAGAAAGTTCTCCCTCACATCCATCTAGAACTTTGTAATCACTTGAGGTTCTAGATTGGACCGGGGAAGTTGACACGGCTGAAGTCAGAACTATTTTCCTGTATCTGAAGACAGTTCTAAAGTTTAGCACTCCTTCAATCATCAGCTCACGGTTCAGAGTCTGTTCCTCTGTGAACTCAAAAGTTGTGGGGGCCGACATACCTCTCCTCCATTGTCTGTGAGCCCCAGAGAACCATGCGTGGGGGTTCATTTGCTCTCTCACCCACGCCCCTACTCCAGGTTGGGGAGTCCTGGGAACTGACTGCTGTTCCCTGGATCGCGGCTCCCCCTGCTGGGGTTGTGGGGAGAAAGGTCTGCTGGAGAGGACCCCACTCCTGGGCCAAAGAACACTGTCAACCCTCTTTTCGAGATGAAGAAACTGAGGCACAGTGGTGCACGGGACACTGCCAAGGTTACCCACTTTGGCATCCTGACAAACAACCCTGCCTTCTTCTACTTGATCCTGCTTTTCTCTGTGGGATAAACCCGCATGACAGATACGTAATAAGCACAACAGCTACCACAGATAAGCAGTTCAAATTGCATGTGGCTTTACATGTGCATCTGATTGAATCCCCACAGCACTGTAAGGCGATACTACTATCATCTCCACTTCTCAGATGAGAAAACTGAGGCTCAGAGAGGTTAAGCAGTTTGCTCCAAGTCACACAGCTGGCAAGTGGTGGCACTGGAGTCCACACCCATGTTGCTGGGCCCCAAAGCCCGTGCTCTTAAACAAGGAGACTTCCCAGGCTTTCTAAATGGCCACTTGCAGTGCATCATCTCCCCTGAACCAGCATCTTCAGGGTCTCCCTGACCAGAAGAGGCAGGTAGGTCTGGGTTCAAGATCAGCCCATATCTCTTCCTGGCCTCGGGGACATGGGCAAGTCCCTTTAAAGTTTCCTGAAAAATTGGGTGAGCCCCACCCATTGCATGGAGCTTACTTGGGGCTTTATGGGAGAGCACATGGTGGAAAAGGGTTGCCCACGGAGGGTGGGAGCCTGGGCTACACTCAGTCTGGCCTTCTTTGTGTTCTAGTCCCCCCTGCAGGCTTGGAGTGCTGGAGGATCTAGGGCCATACCTCCGTAATCATGGCCTGAGATTCTGCCTTTACCCATCTCTTTATTCTCGCCTGTGTGCTTTTTCTCATCTCTCCAAAGCCACATGTCCTTTAACGTTGGCTCAAGCACCCCCACCCCTCCTCCTCCAGGAAGCCTTCCTGGACCACTTTAACCCTTCCCGAGATCTCCCACTCATAGTGCTGGTTCTCCAGGCTTGGTGGGGACTGGTGCTGCCCAGCAGTCCTCGTCCTCTCTTCCCTACCCCCTACCCCCTACCCCCGCCCCCCCAAAGGCCCGCACAGGTGCGCGGTGTACACTTGTTGGCCGATAGAGGCGAGGTGGAAGGAAAACTCACCTGGTAGATGGAGACCCCCGCAGGGGTGCCTTCGAGCACCTCGGCCACGGCGGGCAGGTTCTGAAAGGTGGGGTCGTTGTCGTTGAGGTCCAGGAGGTTCACGAACACGGTGGCACTGCTGGTGGCTCTCAGAGGGGGGCTGCCGCCTGGGGGCGGGGGCGCAAGAGGGGAGGGAGACCGAAGAGTGGGGAGAGGGAGGCGGACGCGGCGACCCCCACCCGAGGCCCCCAGAGGGCCGCGCGTCCCCCAGCCCCCACCCCGGGCTCCCCGGGTGTGACTCTGCTGAGCGACCTAGACACAGCCCCCTGCACGGGCTGTCGCAGGACGCCCCGGGGAGTCGGGGCGCAGCGCGAGGGGCACGTACAGTCGGTGACGGAGACGACGATCTTGCGCATGAGCTCGGCCTCGCGCGGGTCGGGGTTCTCGCGGTCCAGCATGGCGCGCGTGGTGCGGATCTTGCCCGTGGTGCTGTTGAGGCTGTAGAACTTGTTGGGCGGCTGCATGCTGTACACCAGGGTGCCGTTCTCGCCCAGGTCCGGGTCCACGGCCACCACCTGCCAGGGAGGAACCAGACCCCCTGGCTGAGGGGTGCCCCCCCGCGACGCAGGGTGGGGAGCAGCCCGGCCCAGCCCGGGGAGGGAGCGGCGACGGGGTCTCTGCCCGGGTGATCTGAGCTCACGCTTTGGCCCCGGGCGCTCCCTGCCTGGGAGGGGGGGACTTCCGGGCTCAGGCCTGGGAAGTGGGCTCCTCCCTGGCTCCAGCAGGGACCTGGTGGGGGTCAGGAGGCAGGAGGTTCAGCAGGTTGTCGCCCGCCGTGAAAGTTGAGCTCTAGTCCTGGCTTCCGTCTCCAGCCGGGTATGACCACCCTTTCCCCAAGTGAGCCTTGGCGTCCTGATGCGTGGGAGTGTGTGTGTGGGGGTGGGGCTACCCCCGCCTCGCCATGAGGGTTAGTGCATCTGACAGCGCCTGGCGCATGCTGGCGCATAGCAGGAAACACCAGCCTTCTCCACGCAGCCTGCCACCAGCCCCACAGGGGATGCCTGTACTTACACCCATTTCACAGATGAGGTTCAGCCAGGCCGGAGGCCACATAGCTAGGAAAGGGCAGAGGGGCATTCCACCCCCCGTCTGGGTCCCTCCGGAGCCCACGTGGTAACCACCAGGCAATGCTGCCTGCATGCTTCGTGCCCCTTGTTTCCTTACGCGGGGTGATATGTTCATGAACTTCCGGGAGAGCTGGGGCCCCCCGAAGGTCCATGACTATGGAGTCCAGACTCTTGGCCAAGCTTTTGGAAGGCATCTCCTCATCAAATTCTTTTCCTTCTTCCTTTGGGGCTTTTGATTAGGAGGTGATTTGCAAAAGAATTCACCAGAAGCAACGGGGCATGGAAGGGAGCCATGGGCTGGGCACCGTTTGGAGGGTGGGTCTCGGGAAGTCGGGATGGCTGGGGCAGGAAGAGGTGAGGTGGGGACTCAAGCAGTGAGAGGGCTGAGCCACCCTGGCCAGGAAAAGGGCCAGTCCTGAGAAGGGGGAGGGTCTCAGGACTGAGAAGGGGGAGGGTCTCAGGACTGGGGCCCCAGAAACTCTGGCCCCTTTAACTTTCCAGCCCATCCCCTGGTTATCTGCTTAGAAACCCCATCCGGGACAGGAGTCATGCTCAGGCTTCCCTAACTCAGGAATGACAACCCCCACAGCCCTGCTGTCCCCTGACTCCCAGACACTACAGAGCTGTCGTCAAGAGAAGGGAAAGAGACCATCTGAGGTCTCTTAGGACTCCTCATTCTCTTCAAGGGCCCCTGTGCCCATCGATCCCTGGTTCTGTGGGGAATCTTGCTGCCCTGCTCCCCACATGGGGAAAGCAAAGCCCAGAGAGGCAAGAGTGGATTCAAGGTCACACAGCACCAGCCTTGGGGCCCAGACCCACTTCCCCTCTGCCCTGGAGGCCTCTTTAAGTCCCAGGACAGGCATGACACCCACCACTCAGCTCACCCCACCCTGTGCTGCAGAGATTGCTGCAGCACAAGAGGTGGATGCAATCAGTAGAGGAGGAGGAGGGTGAGTGACCGCAGTCCCCGGGGCCGTGCCAGGACAGTGTCATCCTTAATTCCCGGACACTTGAAGATGACAGTCTGTCCTCGTCAGCTTCTTCATCTTACTTGATGTGGCCCTTTTGTGCTTTGGCAGCAGAATCTGTCCCTCCTCTGGCTTAATCCCCAGCTGGAGGTGTCTCTGGGGCCATCAGACCAGAACAGACAGATGGGCTGCCCCGGCTGAGGGCTCCCATCCGCCCCAGGGTCCCAAAGAGGCCAGGGAGAAAGGCCAATGCAGGGGCTGGACCCTGAGCCACCCCAGGCCCTCCCCTGCTTCAGAGAGGTGGGAAGCAGCCCCCACCCCACCCAGCCTCCCCAGTTCATCCCTCTCCCTTCCCACTTTGCTGCACCAAGGGGGCCAGGGTGGAAGAGGATAGGTGTGATGTGGGCAGTGCAGCCTCAGTTTCCCCAGCCACCATAAAGAAAGCCAATTCCCCCTGTTCTGAAAACAGGAGCCAGGGCTTCTAGGAGCCCAAGGCACAATTACACAAGGACGAGTCATTTCACTGAGGGACGCAGCGGACAAGCACCCCATTGTATTTTACAACACTTCTCTCCAGTTAGAGGAGAGAATATTTTATCCTCATTTTTCTGAATGGGGAAACTGAGGAACTGAGCAGTGGAATGACCTGTTCGAGGCTAGCAAACTGTTGCTGAAAGTGCTGAGGTCAATTTTAGAGGGTAGGGGTGGGCTTCTCCTCTCCTCTTCTCTCTGCATCCGGGCATGCCAGAGGCTGCCTGGAATGACTGTGGGGTTGGGGAGGGTTGGGGTGGGGCACCGATTTCTGGCCTCTGGGCCCATACCCTGATCATGAGTGGGGGTGGGGGCAAAGAAGAGGGCAGGGGGCTGTGACCCCCTCTGCAGTCTCCCTGCTGGGCGATTTTGTAGAATCTCACCACTTTCCCCTCATTTATTTCTCATTTCACGCTCGTCATTTTTCTTCTGGCCTGACGGGAAATAATTCTCTCTCTCTCCCCTCTCCTTTATTTTGCTGGAGGGCTTTGAAAGGTTCTAAATCAATGCCCATCAGCCAGGTCCTTGAAGGAGGTTGCAGAACTAGGAGGGAAGGTTGGGCCAGAATCTCACTTGCAAAGAGAAAGAGGCTGACACCAGCACATGTGGGTGGGGGAAACACTCCCCATGCACAGGTGTGTGCAGTGACCCCCCCCCAGACACACAAGCCCATGCCACCTCCCAGGGCCCTAGATAAAGGCGATAAGGCGTGATTGCCCCAGTCCACTGAATCCAGGCGGATGTGGTCAGTGTCCCTCTAGGAGACTCCCTGGGAAGTCCTAGGTCACAGCCCCTAGTCTCTCCATGACAAGGAAGACCCAACCCCGACTTGGTAGAGCTGGGGGGCCAGGTGGGGTGAGAAGAGGGGGAAAGGTTAGCTATTCACCCACTGAATAAATCCTTCAACAACATCCAACCACAAATATTTGAAACACCTACAATGCGCTTGGCACTGGGATTTGACAGGGAACTAGACTGCAGGGGAGCAGGTGATGGTGGTGATGACGGTGAACAGAGCTACCATTTATGGACCACCTACCATATACCAGTGCCTCGTGCATATTGAGTCATTAATTTCTGACCACAACTCTATCAGGAGCCCATCTTACTAACACCATTTTCTAGATAAGAACATTAGTGCACAGAGAGGTTAAGTAACTTGCCCAAGGTCACACAGCTGATAACTGGTATAGCTGGGATTTGGTACCAGAAGTAGCCCGCTTAATCACTATGCTATACTGTATCTTAATAGGCAAGCAACCTAGAGAAAAATAAACAAAAATGGTGGAACCACTTAGAAGGAAACAGGATGGAGAGGAGGGAGAGATACTTCAGTCAGGGAGGGCCTCTCTAGGCTGGGACAGGAGGAGAATGAGTCAGACATGGGAAAAGCAAGAGCAGGGGAGTAGAGGAAGTGCACTTGGGGTTCAGGGGAGAGTGTACAGCTTGTGCAAAGGCTTGTAGTGGGAAAGGGTTTGGCAGGTATAGAAAACTGAAAGGCCAGGGAGCGGGGGGTGTGGTGAGTAAAGAAAGAGGGCTGTGAGATGAGTCCAGAGGTAGGACTCAAATACTGAAATATCACCTCCTGCTTGATGTCACCTGACCCACTGTGTTAACTGTTTCCTCCTATCACTCTCTTCCCACAACCACAGCCCCTACCTCACCCAGGGCCATTGTTAGGCCTTTGAAAGCCCCACTGGGGGTGGAGACTCTCAAAGGTATTAAAATGCACGTGCATACATGCATGTATACAGTTCATAGCCACGAAATTCAAAAAGATTTCTGACTGTTCCTATTATTTTGCTATGACACACTCAATTAATGCATGGGATTCTTGATTTCTGATTTCCTGTCAGTTACCATACACAACTCAGAATTCCGGAGTATTATTTTTTCTTTTTTATTTTTTTGCATGGGCAGGCACTGGGAATCGAACCTGGGTCTCCGGCATGGCAGACAAGAACTCTGCCTGCTGAGCCACTGTGGTCTACACCCAGAGTATTCTTGAACATTCTTGAGAATGCTAGAAAATCCAACCTACAATTTGTCCCCAAACACAATAGAATTTTTACAAAATCATTAAATTTCTGTATTATGTTGGTAGTTGTTTAATGTAAGTATTAACTGATTTTGCTATTCTCTTTTTGAGTTTTTGAGTCATGACATTTTTTTTCAGATCTCAAATACTACCACAGGCTCCTGAAAAGCTCCAGTGACCTGACCCTCTTCCGTCCCGTGGCAGGTGGGGAGCAGCCCACGCTGCCCTAAAGGGTGGGCTCACACCTCTGCCTGCTCATTGCTCCCTGAAAGCTGTTGTGTCCTGTACGCCTAGCCTTGTGAGTCCTGTATGCCCCAGCCTGGCACACAGTAGGTTCTCACAGAAGGCTTGTGGGGGGTTCCTGGAGAGTGAGGGAGCGCTGGGCGGCAGGCCGCTGGCCCACTGAGGCACATGAGGAGGGCTGGAGACCTGGAGAAGGCCGAGGCCCCAGGCTGACCTGCTCTTTGCTGGCAGACTCACCCTGCCTGCCATGGTGTCTAGTTATTCAGCCTTTCTCTGGGGGCCATCTCCCTCACCTGCCCCTTAATTCCGTATGTGGAAGGAATTTCCTAGAAACTTAGGGCAAAGGTGAGAGTTGACTTGACAGGTGTTAAAGGTCAGCCCAGCTGTCCTGAGGGACCCTGGCTGTGTGGGAGGACGCTGTCCTGGGCCCGCACCCAAGTGTCCACAAGGTGGCAGCAGAGGGCACCCACCCAGACCCTCCGGGGGCCTAGAGAAAAGCTGCAAACTGCCCAGGCTAGTGGTTTCCAAACCTGGGCCACGGGCTGGAGGGAGTCCCCCAGAGGGGATATGTAAAATCGTAGATTCCAGATCCCTGCCCCTTGCACCTGCCCTACTCCACTGGAATCTCTGGGAGGGGGTTTCAGGACAGGGGCTTGTGCCGCACACAGGTGGAGAGTCACAAAGATTGTGAATGTGTGGAAGGGAGGGCAGCGCGGGTGTGGGGGCCGGGGTCTGCCCTCTCTCCTCTTCCTTCCAGGCGGCCCTCCTCCCCCGTCTAGGTCTACCGGGACTGGTGGCTGAGTGATAGGGGCGGGAGGTTGGACAGCAGCCCACCGTTGCTTGGTCTCGTGTGGGGCAAACCTTCCTGGACAGCTGGGTGCAGAAGCTACCAACCATCCCTACTCCTGACTCCCCTGAATTCTCCAGTTCCTCAGGATCTGGGCCACAGCCAGGGCACCCCAAGCCTGTAGAGAAACATGGACTAGGCCAGAAATAAGGGTTGGCCAATCCCTTGCCTCACAGTCCAAGAGACCTGGGTTTGAGTCCGGGCACTGCTGCCCCTTACTAGCTCTGAGTCTCGTTTTGCTCCACAGAATAATGAGAACCGGATCCACCCACCACGTGAGGCTGTTCTGAGGATGAGGGGGCATTCATGAGAAGCCTCTGGCTCACTGGATGGGGCTGAGCTATCGGGGCTCACGGCCATCACGGGCTGGCTGGGTGGCGGTGGGGCAGATATCTGGGGACAAGCCTCCCTGAGTAAGGCCAAATGGAGCATGAGGGTGGAGAGAGAAGCCTCACAAATGGGGATCCCAGAGCCGAGCCGAGCAGAGCAAGGGGTCTGTCCAGGGCACTGGTCTCCACGCTGGATGCCCCGTGGCTTCGGCTTCCCCTTCCCACCCCCAGTCGGGCTGTGTGGAGGGCAGAGCTCACATTCCTGCACACGGGCACCTCGATGTCCACGCGCTGCACACACTGAGGGCTCCCCCCATACAGAGCCCTGCGGGGCAGTCCTCGTGCCCCTGCACGCAGCTGCAATAGCAGACATGGTGACGGAAGTCACCAAGGGTGAGCTGAGGCATGTGTATTTTGAGGGGGCACCCGTGCCATGGTGGGATGGGGTGGGGGCTCTCCTGAGGCAGTGGCTGGGGGCCTGAGGAGGGACCGGGGGGTCTGGGGGAAGCGTGGCTTACCAGCTGAGCCCGCCCTAGCTCCTCCGCCGCTGTCCATGGGCTGCCGGAAGCTCCCTTCAATAGAGCCAGAGCCCACTGTCCCCAGGCTTTGACTAGCTTTCAGTGTGCAGAGAGCTCAGCTCCAAGAGATGGCTCAGATGAAACACGAAATCCATCACCCCACACGGGCAGGCCCACAGCGCCCACGGTGGGAACGGCAGCCCCCTTGGGAGGGTAGCCTTGGTGGCGTGACCTACCGTGGTCACATCTGAGTCGGGAGGGGTCATCTCCACCAGGTTGATGTAGTAGGGGGCGTCCTTCCAGGTGGGGTGGTTGTCGTTAATGTCCAGGAGCGTGATGTTCACCTGCGAAGCCACAGGGGGCGCTGTGGAGTGCACCTTGCTGAGTGGGGCAGGCGCACGGCTTCCTAGGGGTAACACACTCAGATGCCTGCAGCATCTTGGGCTTAAGTCCATCAGCTCCACCAACTTGAGGTCTTAGGAGCAGGGCTTGGGCTTTCAAGGACAGGAGGGAGCCAGTTCCCTTCAGGAGGGGAACGTTCAGGCGCCATTCCATCAGGAAACAGGGAAATGGATGCAATGACCCCTGAAATCCTTGCTGGGATGTTGACATTTCTCCACCCCATCCCAAAAATCTAGACTGAAGGTAACTGACAGGGTGGCAGGGGGTTGGAGTAGGGGATCTGTCAGAATCCCTTGAGCCCACTCTCAGCTACAAGTCAAGCAATTTCCCTGCCTGCTTGCTGCCCAGTAAATTATTTATAAGGCTCGGATTCCTAATAGTTATGGGGGGCCCCCCATGATTAAATAGGGCACTGGAGATTTTTCTACCAAGTCCCTGGCCATCTGGCCAAGAGACGCCAGCCTCAGCCCTTCTGGTTGGGCAAGAAAGGAGGCAGCTGCTGCAGGTGGAGCTAGGGCCGTAGAGAGAGGCCGGTAGAGAGGTCCGAGTGGTTACCAAAGATGGTGAATGGGGAACAAGGAGGGATGGTAGCTGCAGGGACCTGCCAGCTGGTCCTCCTGGATCCCTCTCCATGGAGGGTCCTACTGCTCCTCACTCCCCCCACTCACTTCTGCAGCCGGGAACTCATTCGGGACTCCCCCAGTTTCCTTCCTCTACTTTTCTATTCTCTGAAGCACCTTGTGGGGGTGAGCAGGCTTGGGTGGGAGCTCTGGGCCTTCTGCCTCACCAGAGGGATGCAGCATAAGAGGTGGAGGCGGGGTGGTGAGGAGCCTGCAGGGACTCTCCAGGGTTCTGCCTTCTGCTCTGAGCTGCTATCCCTGGCAGGAAGGCCCGCTCCTGTTTCTTGGCCATGCCAAGGTGGGAGGGGTCTATGGGGCTCTTGCCTTCTGCTCCCTGCCCAGGTGGCCTTTTGACGGAGGGGAAGCAAAGCATTTTGTTCTGTTCCTCCTTAGTCTCCCCATGTCCCAGGTGGGAATGCCTTTCCTCCACAGCAGTGGTAGCCTCAGTGCTGACCTTGGCTGACCTTAGCTGAAGCTGGGCTCGTCACCTTCATTCCCACAACGCCCAAAACGAACTGTGGAGTGGCCACCTGGCCGGAAGGTGGAGAGCTGGGGGCATGAAAGGGACAGGCACTCACGGTGGCGATGCCGGTTTTCTGGTTGTGACCCACGCCCCCGTCCACTGCTCGCACGATGAGGATGTATTCAGACTTGGCCTCACGGTCCAGCAGGGACGTGGTGGTGAGTTCACCTGCGGGGCGGAGGAGTGGGTGATAGTGTCTGGATGGCCCTAGGAGAGCGCGAGGGAAGGAGGGAAAGAGCAGGAGCATGCAAGGGGGATGCTCGCCAGATCAAAACAAGCTGGCAGTGTGCGTGTGTTCGTGTGCCAGACAATAAGCAGGCGGGAGGCAAGGAGCAGAGGTGGTGCTCGGCGGGGAGGGGCAGCACCCAGGCCTTAGGAACTGGCCCCCCGGAGCGGGACAATATCACCCCATGTTGAGGAAGCATTTTCAGGCATGGGAAAAACTGGCTTGGTTCTGGGGGGTTGAGGAACGGGACTGGGGGGCCATTGGCCTTGAATTCACAGTCCTTGAGGACCTCTCATTTAAACTGTTGACATCTACTGCCTTTTATCACCTTGAACCAGTCATTTAAATCCTCTGTGCCTCAGTTTCCTTATCTGTCCAAAAGGGAACAATAATAGGACCTGCCTCACAGGGCTACTGTGGGAATGGATTGAATTAATGTAATAGAAAGCTCCGAACAGCACCTGCCACCGCTTTTCCTGCAGCACAGAGACAGAGCGGCAGGACTGAAAAACACCAAGCTTTTCACACGTGTTCCGGCTTGTGACTCACTACAGGACAGTTCAACCCGGAGCGCATTGAGAATGAATTGTTTTAAAATAATCTTAATTCACATTGCCTTGCATTTTTTAGTATGCAAACAAGCTATCCTGTTAAATATAAATGTTTAAAATGCAAATTTGTCAGCCTATTTGGGCATTTCTTTGTATTTTGGTGTAACTAAAAAATGGAAGTCACTTTGGCAGAGGTGTGCTGGTAAATGTTTAACAACTAACTCCCCAAAAGGAAAATAAAGTATTTGCCATTTCTGTGGTATAAATACTCCCATCTGGGTTCGTTTTAAGCTACCAACTTGATGGCACTGAACACGGAATTAGCAAGAGAGGTGAATAATTGGCTATCATGAGTCAGGGCTGGCTGGCATAAGCCACTTCTGTGCGTTACTTCAGCCAGGCCATCGGCCACCTCACGTGAGCCATGGGAACAAGCCCACACTTTGAGGACAGGGAGATCAGATCTGATCCTGATTATGGCCCTTTCCAGATGCTCAGCCTTTGGAAAGTTACATAATGTTTTTGAGCCTCCTTTTTCTCTTTTGTAAAATGGAGATCATTTTGCCTTCCAATGAGAGCCATGATGAGGGTTAAATAACTGTAAGCACAGCTCCCAAAACCTAGAAAATGTTAATTTCCTCCCAAAAGACTGTGAGTTCTCCAAGGGCAGGATCTGTGGGCTATTCGTTGTTTTATCCCCATTGCCTGAGCTGTGTGACCCAAGGAAAGTCACTTAACTTCTCTGTGCTTGGTTTCTTCTACCATAAAACAAGGGAACTGAGCCAGATCTCTCCACCCGGACATTTTCCTCCTCTTGTCCTCTGGTCTGTGCAGGCCTGAGCAGGGGGCTGGGGTGTGGATGCGCGCAGCTAAGGTGCTAAGGTCAGCAATGGACGAGGGGCAACAGTCCGCCCACTGAGCTGCACTCCTTCCGGGGTAGGTGTCGATTAATTGGCAGGGCGAGGAAGAAATTAATGTCTAAAAAGTTTTAAACATGAACTTGTCGGCATGATAGATCACTCATCCTGTCTGGAAAATTAGATCCAATTAAGGCCACCTTTGCAGAGCAGGCCTGGCTAATTTGACCGTGGAACTCAGAAGATAATGCTTACACTTTTGGAGCTAAAGGAGACGTGTTAAAGGCAGCAAAGAAATGTCCTGTCATCATTAAAGTCCCCGGGGTAGAGACGGAGTCCCTGAGTGGGGAGGCAGGGGCGGGGGTGCTGAAAGGTCAGCTTGCCCGTTGCTGTCTCGGGGCGGAGGAACGGGGAGCAGGAACGGGGCTCTAACTTGGCTCTGGGGAATGTAACATTTAGAGCCTGGGCTCAGGAAACAGAAGTTCAGGCTCTGTTAGTTCTCAGTCAAGTTATATAACCTCTCCTGTGCCTCAGTTTCCTCATTTGGAAAAAGGGGATAATAGGAACATGTGCCCCCCAGGACAGGGAGTGTTAGTTAATGATAAGACTCTGAGCCTCCTAGAAATGGGGACTTTGGGGGGCAGATGCTCACGAGAGCAGGGAGAATTCTTCCAAATTTTTCAGAGGTGGGAGGAGAGGCTCAGGCTAGCCCAGATCCCCTGTGTGCAGTTTCTGTACCCATGACAGAGATGGAAGGCAGGCTTTGTTTGGCCAGCAAGGGATTATTAATGTGGGAGACTGAATGCCCTCCCGGACCACTGACCACCAGCAGCGACAATGGCCGGCATCCACCGAGATTCGTCTCCCTTCCAGAACTGCTTTCCGGAATTCTCGCCGGGAAGTGGCTGCCAAGCCAGGGATTACAGCCTCCAGACCCCTTCTATGCAGCTAGCTGGGGCTATGGCCTGGTCCTCCCAGGCTTGCCCATACAAGCCTCCTTACATACTCTACCATGCGCTTTTCCCCTTTTGCAATGACCATGGGGCCATAACATAGAAGGAGCCTGGGTCCCAGAATCACCACGTGGCTGGCTGTCTACTGAACACCCACATGGACTGCTGAATGAATCAAGATTTCTTTTGGGTTCAGATTTCAGAGTTTATCTCTTTAGTATCTAGGGTTTCCTTAACGAATTCAGAAATGGGCACTTGGAAGTGGGGTGCCCTCCAAGGCGCACTAAACTGACTTGGAATCCCAGGGTGGCAGGGACCCATCTTATCCCTTCCAGCACCCAGCATGGCACCTGGCCAGGAGCAGGCCCCCTCTAAGTCCTGGGGGAACGGAGAACGAATGCGCCAAGCGTCACAGTCCTTCCCAGCTGCCAGCTGGAAAACCCGGGGGAGCTTTTGTGCTTTTTTCTGCCCCCATCCCCCTCCCTCCTTCAAGGAGGAGAGAAAGCCAGAAGGAAGTAAATGGAGAGAGGAAGAAGAGAGAAGGGGGGGTTACAAGGGCCGAGCAGCCAGCTGGGAAGGAGGCCCCTGGGTGAAAAGACAAGGAGAGAATAGTGATTGTGGTGATGGTAACTTAACTTGGTTAGCACTTAGCATGTGCCAGGAACTATTCTGAGGGTTTTCACTGCAATAACTCATTTAATCTGCAGGGCAGACCTAATATGGTCATCCTCGTTTTACAGATGGAGAGACTGAGGCACAGAGAATGACTTGCCCAAGAACAGGCAGCTGCGTTAGGGGGCAGAGCCAGGGTTCCAGAACGACATCTGCAGCTGAGGGAGGAGGACACTCAGGCTTGAATAAAGTTGTCCCTGAAGAGTGGCATGCTAACCAGACTTTTGTAAAACAGAACACATTTTAAACGTCATCTGGCTCTTCACTATTGAAAGAAAACCTTTCATGGATAAATTAATCTGTGAATGTTTTTTTGTTGTTGTTGTTAAGATCAGTCATCACACACAAATGAATAGCTCAGAGGTAAAACCAGGTGCTCAAAGTCAGTTTCTGCAAAACAAGGGCCACCTGTGAAAGGGAAGGGACCCTGGCCCAGAGGGGAAGCCAGCCCCGGGGAATGGAGAGAAGGCAGGAGGGGCTCACCCGAGCGGGCGTTGATCCGAAACTGGGAGGAGCCCTCCAAGGAGTAGATGATGGACTCTTGGCCGAACTCCCGGGACCGGTCCAGGTCGGTGGCATTCAGGAACAGCACCGTGGCTCCTTCCAGGAGACAAGGGGTGGGGTGGCTTGTTCAGGCCTGAGGGTGGGACTGGTACAGCCACTGAGTGCTGGTCACACCACCTGGTGACCTGCTCTCAGGGAGGCAGATGACCTGCCCAGAGGGCCGCCCATGGATGAGAGTGGAAAACCACAGGTCCCTGAGCTGTTCAGCGACAAGGCTCCACGGGTGGGCTGCGTGGGGTCCCTCTCCCCTCTCCCCTCTGCCCTTCTGGCACAGCCTCGGAAAGCACAGCACCGCCCGCTCCCCCCACGCACCCCTTCCCTGCTGGCCACCACATTCAATATACTCAAACTGTCCAGCTTTTACTCTGAGTCGAAAAGAAATGGAACTCCTTATTAAATTACTCTACATTTATTGTAGTCAGCTTTAATCTTACTTTATCTTCTTCACAAGTGGAATTTGTAAGGGATTTTATTTTCTCCTAAGTGGGCAGGTAAGACCCTCCTTCCATGTCCACCTCCACGAAATTCTGGCCTGGGGGATCAACCTTCCCAGCTGCCCTGGCCAGGCCCTGGGGGCAATTTGCCCTGAGGCTGCACCCGCGGGGCTTGTGGTTCCAGGCCCCCATGCTACCCTCTGCTGCGGGCCCTGGCAGAGCGGGAGGCGGTGCAGCCTGCAGGCTGCTGGTGTCACTACCCTCAGGCTGGAATCCCTGCTCTGCTGCTCACTAGCCACAGGGCCTCCAGAAGTGCCTTCACGTCTCTGAGCCTCAGCTTCCTCCTCTGTAAAATGGGTCTAACGATAACATCTAATTCATGGGGGTGCTGGTGAGAATTACATGGGATGAAGCATGCAGGGCTTGGGTCTGACCTGCAGTTACCTCTTCCTGAGCCACAGACTATTTTGCTGATGAGTCAACAGTCCCTGGGAGGGTCTGGGGACAGGAGGGAGGTTGTGGGAGGGGAAGGTCGGGCCCCTTCCAAGTAGCCGTGGGTCTCTAATCTGACTCCCAGTCCTGCCTGGAATTGGGGAACAGGTACTGGGCAAAGCTCAGAACCCCACCCGGCTCATCATCAGACACTAGGGAGGTGCCTAGAGGCTCCCTTTGGAAGGCTCAGTGGTGCAGGGGAAGGCCACGCCTGAGTCCAGCAGCTGTAACAGGGAGTTTTCCCTGCGAGGATGAATAGCCCATTATGGGTTTAAGGGTGAAGCTGGCAGCCTGCCCAGAGGACAGAGCAGGTCCCCCGGAACCTGAGTGTGGGGTTGGTGGTCCTGGGCTCTACGAGGTGGGTCCTGCCACCTTCCCAGTCCTTCAAGGGCAGCTCAACTCATCCCTTCTGCAATCACAGCCCCTGCGGCCTGCCTATTCCTAAACTCTCTGCACACAGGCACTCATTTACTTAAGCATTGTAACTATTTTGTTAGTGCTCTCTTCCCTGCTAGATTGTAGCTGCAGGAGAGCAGGGAGCAGCTGCCCAGTGGGGTGTCTGTCCATGCCAGGTGCTCTGCCAACAGCTGTAGGCTGGCAGGTTACTGGACATTTCCAAAGTTTCTCTCATTTGTCACAGGAGGCTTGGGCATAGGAAACAAACATGAGGCCATGGACCTCACGGAATTAAATCTCACATGTGAAGTTGGGATTGCACGCCACGGGTCCGTGTGAAGCCAGCTCCCTACCTCATGCTCTCCCCGGCCTGGGCCCATACCTGCCATGATGTTTTCCACCACGGAAACGAAGTAGGCTGGCTTGCTGAAGGTGGGGGGGTTGTCATTCTCATCCTGGAAGGAAAACCGACAGGTTGGCAGGAGCCAAAGAGGCACTGGGGGCTGGTCAGCTGTCTGTGGCTGGCCCCAGGTGGGAGGATGGGCACTGGACAGGGCTCTATGCATAGCTGGGGCCAACTGGGCTGTTACAAGCAGGCCAGGGGGCCCACTGGCTGGGTCATTGGCCAAGGACCCAAGGAAATATATGCGTAGGTCAGGAAGGGCTAGAGAGAGCAGGGAGACGGAGAATGCAACAGCAACTGGAATTGCCCTAATTCTTAGGTCCATGAACTCTCCCAGCTGAGCTCCAGGCTCTGCTCCAGTACCTCCACCTGAACTCATCAGCTCCATGCTAGGGATGCCCACTCAGACCTCCCCTTCCAGCTCAATGGTGGAAGGTTCTAACAACCCTTCTAGAAACTAAAGGAGAAAGGATCAACAAGGCCAGAAGAGACAGAAGCACACAGGGGCAGGCTGGGTAGAGAGAGGCAGGGGGAGGGCTGTTTCCTGAAATCCATCCCTGAGGCTGGCTGCAGGGAGGTACAGCTGGACCCCTCCTCATACACAACAGGCTTCCCAACCTCCTGGGCTCTCCCTGGCCTGGAGGCCTCGCCCCCACTTCCAGTTCTGGGGTAGTCCTACCCATGCCAGCCTTTCCCCAGGTTGGTGAGAGAGGCAGTGGCCAGGCTTGGTGCACAGCTGAGGGGCTGGACCAGAGCAGGGTGGGGTGGGTCCTTTCTCTGGGGGAGCCAGGCCCAGATGCAGCTGCTGCCTCTTTCAGCCCCCCAGCCCCCTTCAGCATCTCCCATCCTCTTCAATCAGGGAAAGCTTTCCTGCCCTTGAAGACTCTCATCCTCACCAACCGCTTTTTGCAATCACTCAACAAGAATTCCTCCCTGTTCCCCACTTTGAGGAAGCCTCCCTGGCCCACTCGGCCCAGCACCCGCCCCTTTCCCCAGAGGCCAGCAGCTGGGGCAGCTTCTCAGCGGCTCAGAGTCACAGGGCCCCTGGGCAGTCCTGGTGCCGCCGTCTCCAGCACTTCCCTCTCTGAGGCTCTCATTTCCCCACGGAACCAAAGGCCCCTGGAGGACGCGGATCCTGTATTAAGCCTCTTTGAGCTGAAGGCACTTCTGGCCGAGCAAACATGCAAGAGTCAGAGGGCTGCTAGCTGGCTGCCCACCCTTGGGACCTCAGAGAATCCCCGGGATGTGGAGTGCCTAGAAAAGAATGCCCCTCTCCTTCCCAAATCTGTCCATGGGCTCTGCATGGTGCACTGGCTGAGACTGACCTGTCCCTCTTCCAGCTCCAGAGAACTGGTGGTCTCAGGGTTTACCTGCTGTCCAATGCCCCATCACCACAGCTGCACTGCCCTGGCCCATGGGAAGGGTGTGAGTGCCCATATACATATATATTTAAGCCTTCTGCTTGGCTGCGTGAAACAGTGCTGAGAATGTCAGTGACAGAGCATGAGGCAGAAACTTATTAGCGGTGATATTTCCCCGGATCCTGGCGCTGCATTCGCTATTAGTTTTAATTCAGCAGTTCCCTCTCCAAAAGCTTATTGTTCCCTAATGGGAAATCTACAAACCGAGTTTGACTTCTTTATTAAAAACCAACAAGCAGTGGATGAAAAGGAATCACCTGGCCCCTCCAGCCCCCTCCCTCCTTCCTTCCCCAGCCGTCTCCTGGGGCTGCCCCCCTAACCTGGGCCTTAAATATTGCCATCAATGGCTTCATCATCCGCTGCCTTTTCTTTTTTTTTTTTTTTTCTACTTGAGAGAAAATCCTTTGGTGGATGGAGGCAGCAGCTTAGCCAAATGACAGCTACTTAAAAATCACCCACGTGCAAAATCAACCCGTAGGCAGTGACCTTTTCAAGCGGGGTCCTTAGACACAAGTGACTATGCTGTCCAATGCTCACTCGAGACAACGTTCATTCACAGCCAAGGTGGCATCTGTCTTTGTGGCCAGATCTTCTTGTGGCCAGGGGTCAGGGTAGGGTCTGAAGGATGTAAACCACAGGGCCCTGCTCGCCCACACATTTGGGTGGATTTGCAGTGCCCCTTCCACCAGGCTGCTGTGGCTCCATGCCAGAGCACACCTGGCTTGCCAGGTGGCAGTGAGGTGGCTTCCTGTCCCTCTAACCCACCTGCACTTGGAGACCCCACTCCTGGGTATGAGAGAGGGAGCTACTGGCTGCTCTCTTTTGTTCACAGTGGATAAAAGTTTAGTCCAGTCCTCTGGCCTTCTTCCTGTTTGCTCCAGCCCCATTGGAGGAGCTGAAGGTGGGCTGGGCCAAGAGAAAAAAACACACTCCCCAGGCCCCTTCCTCAGCTGAGCCACAGGTTGGGAAGGAGACCGGGGTTTGGGACAATCTCACAAAGGCAGCTTTACCAAGGCCTTGCTATGCCAAGTGCGGTCCCCTGACCAGGCATCAGCATGACCCGGAAGCCTGTCAGAAATGTAGAGTCTCAGGGCTCAGACCACTGAGTAAGACTTTGCATTTGAAATGAGTTCTCCAGGTGACCCCTGCGCACACCAAGGTTGGGAGGTACTTGTCTCAGTCATGTGCAGAGAGGGATTCCCAAGGCCCCAGGCTTATGGGTGTAGGACAAAGAATGTTAATTTGGGAGTCAGGCTAGGTTCCAATCTCAGCTATGCCACTTACTAGCTGATAAGTGACTTTGGACCAGCTATGCTCTCTCCCTGAACCCCAGCATCTTCATCTATAAAATGGGATTGAAAGAGATTATGTCTTGTGAAAGCACCTGGCATGCTGCTGGAACTCAACCCATGTGGCCAGTTATGCCTGCCCGTCCCTGGGCTAGTGTAGAATGCCCCGACGTACTTCCCTAACCCTCCTCTACTCTTCCCCTCTCCTTTGTCGGCTTCCCCAAAGCCTAGAAGGGACCCCTCTCTGCCCAGCCACCTCAATGGGACTCCCATTTGCATCACAGATAACCTGGAAGCTGCTGGAGCACGCTGGTTTGTCTCAACACCTGCATGATCTCATCTAATGCTCAGGACGCTATCACAAGGCAGCTACACTGTTATCCCCATTTGCAGGTGAGGAAACTGAGGCTCAGAGAAGAAAATAATTAACCCTAGGCCACATGGTTAGGTGATGGCAGAGCTTCAAACACATGCCCCTAAAGCCAGGGTTCCCTCCATTTCTACTAGTTTCTGGGGGTGGAGCAGGTTCCCTCTTCATTGGCCATCCCTCTCATCACCTGCCATTGTACCTTGCACACAAAAGGAATTCCACACTTGCTTGAGCAGAGCAGGATACTGGTTGGTCCAAAGTGATGGGGAGGTGGATCAGGGTTGTGGGTGTGGCCAGATTTAAGGAGGGCTTGGGGGCTGTGGTCAAGACTGTGAAACCAAGGTCAGGTTGAAGAGATGTGGTCAGGGTCAGGATTGTGTGGCAAAAAAAAACATGAGGATGTGGCCGTGATCGGCAGGGAATCCCTTCTAGTTCTTTGTATCCCCTCAGCATTTCAAAGGAGGGTGGAAGCTGTTTAAAGACAGGCACGTTTTTAGGCTTCTGCGGATCAGCTCTTGCCTGTACATGTCTTCTGCCTCCCCTTTGTGTACTGGTTCTGTACAGCTCACCCTCCCACACCACTCCGGAATCCTGCTCCTTGCACCCTTCTCAGCCATCAGCCTTGACTTTTCCATCACCTCCAGCTCCATCCTATGCAGCAAGCAAGCGGGGCCCACGGGCTCAGACAAGGAGCTGTCCCCCGGGAGCTGGGCCCTGGTGCTTTGTCTTCAGGTGGAGAGGATGAGGCTTGCTGGAGCCAAGTCAGGGGCAGCACCAGAGGCTGCTGGCAAAGTGACTGTGACAGGAGGGTCATCCAGCCAGCCTCCTGGGGGGGTGGTGGCGAGATTTTCCTGAGCTTATGTCAAATCACGATGTATGCCCCAACCTGACAAGGGGATCAAATTTGGTAATCTGGGGAGGAGTTGGTAATGCACTAACTCTTCCATCAACTTGCGTTCACCTGCCGGCAGCTGGGGGTGGGGGTTGGTGGCGAAGGCTGTGTGTGTGTGCGCACGGGCGTGTGGGGCAGTCTCCAGGGGCCAGGCATGCTGTCCCGCTGTCAGACCCTGCACCACATCCCTGGGATCGCTGGGGGAGCAGCACGGCACACGTGAACCAGCGTACTGGAGATGGATTCAGCGACTGATAACCTCAGACAGAGCATGCACTGAGGTGTGCTTGATATTGATGTCAGACAAGATGTGGTTTAGTTCCAGCCCCTCCAGATCTTTAGAGAAGGAGAAAGGAAGTGAAAAAAGAAAGAGGAAGGGAGAGAACTAGAAGTAGAAGAGAGAAGATGACCATCCAGTAATTGCCTTGACCAGCACAGACCATGGCTATACATGAAGCATTCTGTGACATTTCTTCCCAGTGTGTGGCCTCTGCACCTGCTGCCCCACAGAGGGTGTCCTGAGGCCCCAAATAAAGTCCGAGCAGGACAACTGGTCTCTTCTTGAAGTTGCAGGTTGCTGGGTCTTCCCCAAGGTCCTGAGCTGGGAGGCAGCTTGGTTGCTCCAGCAATGGCAGGGGTTGGTGCACATTTGAGGGGACAGTCTGCCGGACAATTGTCTAAGCTGCGGGCATAGTCAGGGCTGCGGAGACACAGTCTTACACGGCCGGGCTCGGGCAGGGCCGGCACTCCGGGACACACACACCACCCGCTGGAAGAGCAAGGCTGGGTACTTACGAACACCTCGATGGTGACGGGCACCGTGCTGTGAAGAGGAGGGTTGCCGGCATCCTTGGCCATGACCGTCAGGTAAATCAGCCCATTGGGAATCTGTTCATAATCCAGGGGGCGGCTCACGCTGATTACTGAAATGACAGGAATAGGGCACCCAGCCCCTCTGTTGCAGGCTGTGCATGCCCACCTTGCCAGGGCTCCCAGACAGACAGAGAGGGTACAGTTGGGTCAGGCCTCGGCCTGCCCTGCCTCATTTCCCCTCCTGCCTCTGAACTCCTGGAGCCTTGCCTTGACTTATGTGTGCTGGCTGCCTGATGTGGTCCAGGCATTGTGCTGAGCCCACAGGAGGTAATGGTTACTAATCCCATTTTACATAGGAGGAAGCCAAACTCAGAGAGGTTCTGTAACCTGTCTAAAGTCACACAGCTAGCAACTGAGAGAGCCAGGATTAGAGCCCAGGTTTGCCTGAGGTCTTCCCCACTAGGTGCTATTGTCTGCTTGTCTGTCTGTCTGTCTCACCCACTCATCTTTTCTTTATACATTCTTCCCCATTGGTCTGCAAGCTGCCCGGAGGACAGGTCTAGCCCGCCCTTGTTAACCTTGCCCCACTTCAGATCAGCGCAAGGTTCACCCAGTTTTTGCCCAGTGTCGGAATACCACCGAAGGCCAGGCTGTGGGTGCAGATGGCAGCTCCCACATCACTCTCTTCTGGCCCTACCTTTTCTTTCCTCACTGCCTTCTATTCTCTTTCCTGGCTCCCCTCCTCCCTTCTCCCTGTGGGTTCTGCTTGTCTACCCAGTGGCTTGCTCTGTGCACTGCTCAGACCCCCCACTGGGAATCCTCAGGTTATGGCGTGATAGAACTTGCCCTAGGAAGAACTCTGGAGGTTGCTGAAGAACCCCTAAGCCAAGGCCAGTTTCAGAAATAGGCTGAGAGGTGGGATTTGAGGAGAGCTGCGCCAGGGGCTTTTGCCCTCAAATACCAGCTGCTACTGCACATGTCTGAACTCTACCATTACTAATGACTCTTTCCCAGCTGGGGAGGAAAGACATATTGGCTTGGGAGTAGGGGGCAGGTGTAGGCTGCAAAGGTATTGAAAGAATATATTAAATTGCAACTTTCTATTTGGAAAGTAGAAACAAAGCTACTGCATTAGTAATAATCCTAAAGATGGATTCCTCTAGATGAAGGAGAATGTGAGTAGGGGGTAGGCAGAAGCATGAAACTTTTGCTTTTCTTAAAAGGGGAGGTGGATTAAATGAATAGAATGCATGGGTGGCAGTCTCTGGGACCAAGACCATAATTTCTGAGATTGCATTTCTCTGAACATGAGTGTGGGGTGGTAGCAGGTATAAGCCTGGGACCCAGAGTTGTTCAATTGTTAACTCATTCTGCCTGGGGGGGCGTCTAACCCAGTCTTCAAGCATCAGCAAATTTTCTCCAAGGAAGGGCCATCCATATGAACCCCTAAAGCGAGCTGGAGGTTATGGGATTAACAGACAAAGTGAGGCAGGGCAAAGGGGCAGGAGGAAGAACAGAGGAAGAAACAGACTCTGCAAAGACGTGGAGGCGAGGTGACCACTGTAAGGGAAGAGCTTGCTGAGGGGCTGAAGGGGGTGCTGACTGACGAGCCTTCAGAGGCAACCAGGAGCCACATCGCATGGCCTCATGAGCCACACTCCACAGCTCTGCTGTGTGACCTTGGGCGAGTGGTTTCTTGTCTCTGAGCCTCAGTTGCCTCATCCTCAAAATCTTTTGGGCTCTTAGAGTTCCAAGTTGCTGCTGCTGCTCCAGGGATCAGGATTCACAGCAGGGCAGGCAGGGCAAGGTCCAGAGGGTGGGACTGTGCCCGGGCCTAGCAGGGCTCCAAGGGGAGATGGCAAATGGGGAAAATGCCATAGCCAGGGAAGGGTGGGCCATGGCCCTGGGACCCTGCAAAGGCTAGGGAAGCTCGTCTAACATCTGCTCAGGGCAGCCTTGAGAAGAAATAAATAGGGACCCCTGCAGGTTCTGGAAACATCAGCTACTCAGCTGGCCTGCAGGGCTGGCTGTGGACCACAGGGCCACAGAAAGTCATGGCTGGTCTGAAGCATAGGTGTCAGTCCTGCAGAAAGGCAGTCTCAGGCCAGATGCTGTCCTGAGCTGTGGGCAGCTTCCAGAGGGATCCTGGGAGGATGGACGGACCCTTCCTGGGAGAGGAGTGATGGTGTAGGTGCCCACCTAGCTCCCCTGCTCCTCTTCCCTGGGTTGGGCCCTTGGTTCTGTCACATACCTCCGTAGCCCTCGTACACGCTGATGTCGAAGTAGCTGCCAAAAGCGGAGGCGTTGACAATGCTGTAGGTGATCTGATTGTTGGGAGGGGAGTCTTCATCCGTTGCCTGGAAGGAGGAGGGAAGACAGGGCCCTGTGAGCCCCCAGAGATCCTGGGGCCAGCGAGGGTGGGTGTGGGGAGAGGGCTGGCCCTCCCACGCCCTGGACAGGAGAGCCACTTTTTTGGATGATGCAGCCCTGGCTCATGCTTAGGCCCCAGCCCTCAGGAGGTCCCCTGGCCCCCAAGCTAGAGGCCATCCTCTGGCTCCCAGTAGATGCTCTGCTGCCCTCCACATGCTGGGGCGCTGGAACATCTCCACTCCACGGAGACCCTTCTTGACCTCTGGAACATGTTAGGACCTCTGTTCTGTGTACTGCACCTGTCCTCTCATGCCCAGTTCTAATGACTTGTTCGATTTCTGCCTGTCTTGCTAGACTGTCCACTCCATGCAAGCAGGAGCCTTCTGTTTCTGACTGCTGCTAGAGTCTGGCACAGTGTTTGGCACATAGCAGGTATCTCATAAATGCATGTGGCATGAACACAAGGAAGGGAGAAGGCACTTGGAAAGGAGCAAGGGAGCCTTCTTCTGAATCAAACAGTTTCTTTGCAGATGGCCCCTGACCCTGGAGAGCCTCAGGGTACCCTCATCACTCTGGTGTCCCTGGAGCTGAGCAGGGAAGGGAGGGTGGGAAGAGCCAGGCTCAGAGGGAGCAAGGACGGTAAGACGTCTCTGGCCAGCGGTCACTGATACATGATGGGGGACTCACCGCAGGAGGGCAGGTGGAGTACAGAGTCCTGAGTGCTAGTCCTGGCTCTACTACTGGCTCATTGTGCCTCCCTGGGCCATCTCTCCCCTCAGTTTCCCCATCTGTGTAGTGGGGTTGTACCCCAGAGGCTCTGTGGCTCCATCGGCCACTTAAAGAGCTGGAAGAGGGGCCTTACAAGGGATTGCTCCCCTTTCAATGACTTCGCCCAGATGGGAAGCATCCCTTTGCTAAGTGGTGATCTGAAGTTATTTTCAAAAGTATTTTTATTGACAAATCTTCACACATATCCAGTCCATACCTGATGTACAATCAGTAGCTCACAATATCATCACTTAGTTGTGTATTCATCACCATGATCATTTTTAGAATATGTATCACTCCAGAAAAGGAAATTAAAAAAGAAAAAACTCAAACATCCCATACCCCATACCTCATACCCCTCCCTCTCATTGACCCACAGTATTTCCATCTATTGAATTTATTTTACCCTTGTCCCCCCTATTATTTATTTTTTTTAATCTGTATTTTTTTACTCATCTGTCCATACCCAGGATAAAAGGAGCATCAGACACAAGGCTTGCAGAAGGTGATCTGAAATTTAAGCTGAGAGAGACACTGTGTATTTCCCAAGCAGTAGCCAGGGACACGGTAGGGCCCAGAGGAGGCCGGACGCCAGCTCAGCGTTTAGCTCCCCCTACCCCCCAGTCTGGGCAGGAGTCTTGGCCGAAGCTCTGCACTCCTGCAGCGGCTGCCCGAGGGCTGCAGTCGGAAGATGGCAGAGGGAAGGACAGGACGCACCGCCGGACCCCAGGCCGCACGGTGGCTTACCCGGAGCCGCACCAGCTGCGTGACGGAAGGCTCGTTCTCCCTCAGGGCGCCCACGTAGGCGTCCTTCTGGAAGGTGGGCGCGTTGTCGTTGACGTCCAGCACGTTGACCCTGACGCGGCCTGTGGTCTCCTCGCCGCCCCCGTCCCGCGCGATGACCGTCAGGGTGAAGCGCTGGATGAGCTCGTAGTCCAGCCTGGCCACCAGCACGATAAGGCCCGTGTCCTTGTCTAGAGAGAACCTGCATCAGGCAGGCAGCACGGAGAGAAAGGACACCCTGGTTTAAAGGAGGCTTGTTGTTAGGGGCCCGCATTTACCAGCCCATCCTTGCCCAAGGTGATAAACACGGAAATGAATAACGTCTGCCTTCTTTCTCATGGCCCTAAAGAAGAATGACAGCTCTTTCTAAAGGGGGGTGGGGGTAGGAGGCGGAGGGCAGGAATCAGAATCACACAAGTGGTGGGGCGTCCGATACTGAAAGGGCAGGAGTTGTAGACTGGTTTTATTAAGGAGGAAGCTCAAGTGAATGACCTTCTCTTGCTGCGAACACATGTTTCTGCCTATCAGAGACATTAAGATGTTATTTCCAGAGCACTGGAACGGTCAGAAATTCTGCCATCCTAGAGGGCTCTGCACCAAATGCTTTAAACAGAGAGCAAGGCACCCAGTGAGAGGGAGGGTGCTTGCTTCTCTCTTGGGAGCTCTCTCTTATCTTCTGCTGGAAGTATCGAGCCTTGGGGAGGAAGCTGGTAAATGTCTCATGAGGAGGCGCAAGGTCCAGGGGGACGCTCCTGCTGGTTTGGGAGCTTCACCTGAGTTGTCAGTTGACATTTGTGTGCTTTGATCTGGGCCACAGTTGCCAGCCCCCAAGCCTGGAATGACCTGGCTCTGGGACCAGAAAAGCCCCTGGCCCAGAAGACAGGAAGATGTGAGATGATTCAAGGTGACCAGGACAGGGCCATGTGAAGACGGGCCCCCTCCGGGGACCTCGTGCCTTCGTCCAGCTGCTGGTTCCTTCCTCCCACTCTGAGGCCCCCACCTCAGGGTACCAGAGAAAGGTCAGATGAACCCACGGTCCTCACCCATCTGCTCTTGACCGTTCCTCATAGACACTCAGGGCCAGTGCCCCAAACTGACAGCCACTGTCTTGCTCAACCTGTTGGGCTTCTAAATGCATGAGGCACTGCATTTTTAGAAGCAGACCTGCCCTCTGAATATGAGTTGGCCTTCGGCCATGTTAAATGTCAGAAGGCCTTCCCCTTGGCTTGGATGCACTGAACATGGTAGGAAATAAAGGGAAAGAGATGCCCAGAACTGTGGTGGGGGCCACTGGGGCATGACTGGCATTGGCCCTCCTGCCTGGGGTCTGTGCTAGTGGTAAAGAACATATGCAGAGGCCTGGCCCTGGTGCTTACCAGCTGTGTGACTTTAGGCAAGTGACTTAACTACTCTGAGCTGTAGTTTACTCCTTTATAAAAGGATGATGACAGTGCATTTCATTGAGCTCTTCTACATTTAGTTGTGAGGGTTACATGAGGTGATAACAACACAGGAAAAAGAGTCTTATAGGTAGTGAGGGTTTGGTAAGTGCTGGCTGGTGAGTGGGTTGGTGTGCTATCACCAGAGCCTGGAAGCCTTTGAGATGTACAGTCTTCATTCTCAAAACTAAAGACTCTCTCCCTTCTTGTTTGGGGTGCATGGGTCAAGAATCAAACCCAGGCCTCCTATGTGGCAGGTGAGCATTCTACCCACTGAACCACCGAAGGCTCCTTTTTGAGATTAAGAGAAACTGCACCACACAGAGTTTAGGGGCCTTGACACAATCTGGGCCAAACCAGCAAACCCATGGAGGCCGACCCCAGCCCAGTGCCTCACTGCAGGGCCACAGGGCCCTCCCCAGCCCCAGAAAGTTTCTCAGACCATGTGGGTGGCCGAGGGCCCCTGTGGAGGGGCAGGGTCTCACCTGTCAGGGTCATCACTGAAGAAGTAGTTGACTTCCCCAAAGGTGCCCACGTCATTGTCTGTTGCCTGCAAAGGTGAGAACAAGGAGTTATTACTACCAGACCTAGCCAAGGCATCTCATCCCACGGGGAAATGTCCACAGCGAGCTCGTCGTCTTCCCACACAGTTCCTTTGGCCCAGGATGAATTTCTAGAACCGTGCTGTCCAATATAATTGTCATTAGCCAAAAAAAAACTATTTAAATTTATATGGGAGAGTACAGTTCTAAAGCATCTGCCTTCCATTGGAAATCTCCAACTTTGTGAAGCCAGCCCTTCCTGGACTCATGTCTGTGTGGGCTTACTCTTTGCAGATGCTCAGAAGGCTTTGGGGCAAGACCTGGATTTGGGGTGACGACCTGTAGGTTCGTAAAGTGTCACGAACTAAGACAGAGGTGGGCTTAGCTGGCGGCTGGATTCTCCCAGCAATTGTCCCCCAGCCCCCAAAGCTTCCAATCAGATGTGCTATCCTGAGATGGAGGCCCCCCAGGGGGATTTCTGGTTCCTCCCATTCCCCTTTTTGGACCCTGGGAATAGTCCAGGGTCTGCATGCAGAGGGCAGACTGTCATCTAGCTGGCAATCTTCTCTGCTCCTGGAAACAGCCTGACACCAATCTTACCCCCCGACCCTCCTCTTTGGCACCTCTCCCTGCTTGAACAAGTGGCCCAAGTGGGGGCTGCCTACACTGCCACCGGAGCCTGGGAGCAGGCCTTGACCTCAGCTGGGCTACAGAATCCTTCCCTAAGATTCTTCTTAATGTTGCTGGGAATAAAAGCTTTCCTCTGGGGAAGGAAAGCTGGGATGATATGAACGGAAAGCTGCCGGATGTTTGAGGAGGATGTGGCTGCACCCAGCGGGTCTGGAAGGAGAGAGGGGCTGAATCCTGGCGGTTGTGGGGTCCTGGGTCTGGTATCCCCGCCCACCCACAGTGTGGTTTGTGAGCCCAGCAAGACCTCTTTTCCCCAGGTTGATCCAAGTTGGATCTCTGTCACTCGCAATCAGAAGAGACCACAAGCGCCAGTCTTACACTCGTGACAATGGTAACGATGGTGATCGCCACCAGCCGGCACCACTGTTACACCTTTTACATTTTCAAAGAACACCCATGTGTATTACAACCTCATATTATGCCCACAACCATCCCTGATGATGAGGAAGGCAGAGATTTCCACCCATTTCATAGATCACAAAGCTGAGGCCCATACTCCAGTGAGGCCCAGAGTAAGCAACAAATGGATCAGAAGCAGAGTGGAGCAGAAGCTGGGCCTTCCTGCTCTCAGACAGGCTCTTTGCTTATGGCCCCCTGCGCGAGGTCCCTGCCTTCTCCCTTCTCCAAGATGACTGAAGTCTCCAGTGGCTTTTGTGGCTGGGGCCTCTGTGGTGTGCCTGGCACGGTTATAATTTTCCATGTAGTCTACATAACATCGTTTATTCATTAATTCATTCACTCACCAATAATTATTTGTTGAGCACATACTGTGTGCCAGGTGCTGTCTTAAATGTGACCTCTGCCCCCTCCCAGGCCACTGCCCTGGAGCTGAGCAGACCATGGCCTGGCACCAGATGCCGGGAGGCAAAGGCCTTGGGCTGACCTTGGGGCACACTTACATCTGTTCTGTATGGGGCTTCTCCATAAGGTCGTAACTGAATATAGTTCTGCTACTAAAATATATTTTTACACATTTGTACTCAATATTTTCTGAGGTTCCCTTTAAAGCTCCTTGATTCTATGAAATCTATTAAATTCTAGGTTCTTGATGATAAAACCCGAATTTTCAAGGAAAAGCTAATTTATGCTCAGTATATTCAGTTCAGAGAGGCACAAAAGTGAATAATTCATTTCTTTCCCAAATGGTTCAAATGAAACAAAAATTTTGATAGTTAAGACCTGAGGTATCCAGAAAGCTCGGCTCTGCAGAAAGATGCCATTTCCGGGGTTTCTGGGCAGCCGGGTTTTACAGGGCTGCGCCTCAGACCCAATTTCCATTCAGTGTCCCGGAAGCTTGTATTCCAGTAGACTGGGTGCAGACCTCTGTCTCCTCCGCCCCCCTGCCAGGCTCCCAGGGCGTCACAGGCTCCCGGTGGGTTCGTGCTGAATCACCGAAGAGGAGCAGGCTGAGATGCATAGCCTAACTTTCCAACCCAGCAGGGGCTCCCTGACTCCCCTAACCCCACCCCAGGCCACCCCTTGTGATAATTACTGTTCCTGGAGCACCCCACCCATATTATTTATTTCATCCTCCAAACAACCTTATGAGGTAGGTACAATTATTATGACCACTTCCAATTAAAGATGGGGAAACTGAGGTACAGAGAGGGCAAAGAACTCTCCCAAGTCTTCACAGCTAGGAAAGCAGCAGAGCTGAGATTTCAGCCCAGTGCCGACTTGCTCCGGAAGCTGCGCCCGTGGTCTCTGTGTATCTCCTGACCGAACCAGGAGGAGGATGTGCTCTCAGAAGGGAGCCTGGGTATTCCAAGGGTAGGAGACCAAAACTTCCCATGATAGCTCCGCCGTTATCCTGCACCCCTTTCAGGAAGAGAGAGAGAGAGGAATCCCAGAGCCCCTCCCATGCCCTAAGAACCTTTGGTTCCACTGGTAAAGGATAACCACCAGGTGTGGTATAAGTAGGCAAAATAGCTGTGGTTTGGTCCTGGGCATCTCCACTGAACCACTTGAGGGTGTGTAGAGATCCCAGATCCAGGCCACTGTCCATAGCCAAGGTTGCCATGTGACCAGACTGGGTCCCCCCTGCCAACTCAGGCCTCAGCATCCTCACTGGGCACAGGAAAGGGGTTGGGGCAGTGACTGCCAAGTCTCCTCGGAGTTGACTGCTGAGTGTGAGCTCTGGGAGGGCAGCCCGTACCTCCCAGCATAGACAGCACCTGGCACATTATAGGTGCTTCCCTGATGCTTGACAAATGCATGCCCACATTCCAGTAAGAATGCAGTGGTGAAGAGAAAAAGAGTGAAGCAGTGGAGAGATAGGAGCAAAGACAAAGAAGAGAGGAGATGCAAAGGGAAAGAACAAGAGCCAGAAAAGGGCAAGACAAGGCAAAGAGAAAAGGAGGTGGGATGTGGGGCTAGGAAGTGGGAAGGGAAAGGAGACTGGGAGAAGTGGAGGGCGCTGGCTGGAGCAGGAAGTGAGGGGCCTGGCTCCAACCACGCGGAGACTCTGCCCCTGCAGAAGGTCAGATCCTGCCCCTGCCATGGGCACTTCATATCTGGGTGTCTTACAGAATTGCACATGGCAGTAAGGGCAGGAACGTCCCTGAGGTCCTCTGTCTAGTCCCTTTCATCCTGGGACTTGGTGAAACTAAATGACAAACCTCTGGGGGACCAGGTGGGGCCATCTATCAGCAGATGCTGCCCTCCACCCCCACCCCGAATGACTGCCCCCCCCGCCCCCGTGGTTGGCCTGGTGTCAGGCACAGCTCCTATAGTGGCCCTGCTCCCCTGGGGCCTCTCACTGCCCATTCAGGCGGCCAATGCTGACCAGGGAAGATTTGTGAGTCCTTTAGTCCTGCCACCGTCTAATGACCATATGAAATATGTATGACCGGTGAAGAGAAGAGGGAGAACTTTCATTTCTCAAATGCATGAAGCAGAATAATAAGGAGATGAAAAGCTACCTCTATGCCTGTGCCAGGGGTGGGGACAGTCAGCGCAGCACAGTGGGCCTTGCCTAGATGCCTGGGTTAGTGGAACGCTGCAGTGACGGGCAGGGCCTGTGTCGGACAGAAGGCAGCAACACGGACCACCCTGCAGTCCTGCACGGCCTTCTAAGCAACCCCTGCCCCCAAGAGCAAGTACTTCCTCCTGCATATGTATTTGCAGCCCTGCACAGTCCAGACCCTTATCTCTGACCCACACTGGCTTCTGGCCAGGACCTCTGCCTGAGCCACTCCTTTTGCCAGGCTCACCTGTCCTGCGGGAAGTCCTCTCTGAACCCCAAGATAGGGTTAAGGGCTCTGCCCCATGCTCAGTTCTTCCCAGCCCTGACCACAGACCCCTAGAGCATCTGGCTGACACGTTTCTCCCCAAGAGACTGTGGATCCTAGAGGAAGGCAGGGCCAGGCCAGGGGATCAATATGTCCCCGGAGCCCAGCACTGGATCTGGACATAAAAGTGAGCTCACAAAAGGCACTTACGCATAGCTGCACCTGCCTCCACATCTACATGACACATACTGATGTATCACGTGGTTTAATTTTGGCCACATCCCTCTGAGGTTAGCACCCCGCCTCAATTCCTTTTACAATGGAGGAAACACAGGCATGGTGAAGTTAAGTGAGCTGCCCCAGACCCCACAGCTGCTAAGTGATGGTAGAGCTGGCATTTAAGTCCCCGTGTTTTAACCCCTTCAGCCCCCTTATGGGATAGGCAGCCCCAAGCATGGTCCTGCAGCCCTGAGCCCCAAAGCAGGTCCACGATGCCAGGAGACCAAGCTCCATAGCAGGCTCCGGGGGCCACTGCCCAGCCCACCCTTTCTCTCCTCTCACCCCACCCCAGCAGAGCAGGTGCGGGTCTGTCCCAGCCTCCCTCTGCTGGTCGGGGCACTTTTTAAAAGCCTCCTTCTCCAGGGCAGAGACCTGACAGACTAACAGACAAAGCAAGTGATGGACAGTCAGGGACCCATGAGCCCAGGCCCTGTTTTAGAAAGGAGGGTTTGAGAGGAGGGGCCAAGAGCTTGTGCAGAGAGAACAAACCTCCCTCCTCATGTCATGATTACCCCCTTCCCCCCCCCCGTCTACTGGAAATAAGCACATCTGTTTCCATGCAGGGCGTTTTCCCAGAATTACACAGGGCAGTCAAATGGCTGCAGGGCTGAGGGGAGGGCAGCCCCTCACATTGCTGAGCCATGGCTCCTGGTAGATTCTTCAACCCTGCTCCAATCCACAGCATTCCTGATCCAGGTGGCATCAACAGGCACATGCTGGTACATCTTAGTATTTGCCAAGACTCAGAGAGACACAGGGGCAGGAAGTCAAGACCAATGGCTAAAATGCCTTTATTCTCTGCTCACGAACCTTCAATGGCTCCCCATTGCCTGCTGACTTAACTCCTGACCCACGCCCTGGTGTCCAGGCTGTCCACAGCCTGGTTGGCCTTCAGTTCTTTAATGCTGCCTCTGTGTGTCTCATCTCCCTCCCCTTGAAAGAGAAGTCTGTGCCTAAGTCGTTTTTGCATACTCCGTTATTCCTAGCACAGGCCTTCAAATCTTTGCTAAATTTAGGAAAATCTATGATCTCTGCTGCCAGGCACTGCAGGGCTGAGTCCCCCCGCCACGGCTGGGATTTCTAAAGCCTCTCCAAGGAGTCTCCTGAGCTCTGGTCTCCTGCTGAAGCTTCCAGTGGGCTAAGCCCTAGAGGCAGACGGAGGGAAGGGGACACACGGACGGTCAGCCTCTGGCACAGAGAGTGTGGCGGCGGAGGGGCAGAGGGACATGGACGAGTGGAGGGAAGATGCCGGGACACCATTAAAAGGCCTTCATGAAGGTGACGACCAGCCACTCAGTCACGTACACAGGAAATACTTTTTGAGACTTTCTAATGTGGCAGCACCAGTGCCAGGACCTGAAGTCACAGCTACGGAGGGGCACGACAAAACCCTCTGGGAATCTGACTTATCTCCCCTCGGAAGAGGGGAGGCAGACTAAAGCGAAGAGAGAAGTCACAAAGTAATTTCAAAGAGCCATAAGAACCAGGAGGGACATAAAGCAGACAGTGGCCTAGCAGACAACATGGGTGGCACTTTTGGGTGGAGCAGTCCTGGAGGAGATTTCTTTGGGAAGGTATGCTTTGGCCTAAAGGACGGTCATTGGCTAGACACTGAGAAGCCAAGGTTGCTCCTGGTGAGAACTGCTGACCTGTATGTCGTGGGTGAGAAACTGAGTCACGGGGTCTGGCGTGGGCTCAGAGTACCGCTGCCTTCCCCAGCCAGCCTCCCTACACGGAAGGATCCCCCGTCCCAGGAGGAGGGGCTGGCAGGTCAGGGCCCGTCCCTGAGGTTTGTGCCTGGGGAGAGGGAGCGGCGGGACAGGCTGCTGCCCAGTGCCTGATTTATAAGGTGCTTCCTATGATCGTCCCCAGCGCTGGCATTACCAGCAAAACTAATTCTCTCATTTGGGCCTTTATAATTGCATCCGCAAGTGCTTATTTCCGTGATGGACAATGCAGGCACAGTGTAATTTTCTTTTGCTGACAAAAAGGAAAAAAAAAAATACACACAGAGGGAAAAATCCCAAAGGTTAAGACAAGGTGAGTGGAGGAAGCTGTGGGGGGGGGATGGCTACACCCCCAGAGTGGTCGGTCAGGCTTGAGTCAGAAATGCTACAGTGAGAGGAAGGGGAGAGATGGCGCCACCCCTCACCATTTTTGTTTGAGCCCTTGCTATGTGCTACACTGGCCAAATGCCTCCCATCTGTCACCTCACCACATTTCCCAATAGCTTTATGATATGGGCACTGACATTATTCCCATTTGACAGATAAAGGAGGAAACTGAGGCTCAGAGAGGTCAATCAATTCACCCAACGTCCAACAGCCAGTCCAACAGCAACACTCAGACATGCAACCAACTCGGTCAACTCCAAGGCTTGTGCTCTTACCCACTCTTCCCTTTGCTTGCCCCTCTGGGGGAGCCTAGGAAGAGGGGTCTGCCTGCAGTTTGAAAGCTCAGTTGTGGCATCCAGGGAGCTTCTACCAGGATCATTTTCCTCACGCTACAGAAGCCAGATGGGGTCCCCAAGGGCAGTTTTCTCCTTGTCACAGCGGCCCCGTCTCCCAGCCTCTGCCTAGGGAAGGTGGGCTCCCAGTTTCTTTGTCACTACCCATCAACAGAGGTGGCAGGGGGCTCGGGCTGTGGTTTCCCAGGATGTAACTCCTCAACTGAGACCCTGAACCCCCAAGCAGATGCCTTCCACAGACCTACGAGGAGACTCGCCGGCCCTGCCCTGAGCCTAACTGCTTCCCGGTGCCCTTCCTGACTGCCCCGGGGCCCTTTGCACAGCACCCTCTGAATACAGTTCTCCCTTCAATTTGTGTGCCCAGGGCTCCACGCCCAGCCTAGCCCCTGCCCCTGAGGCTCACCGCAACATTGCATGCCCACCCTTGGACCACGCCAGCGTGGTCAGGTCCTCCGCCCCAGAGCCCCCATTCTCACCCAGCCTCTTCCACTTATTTGCCCCAGAATGAAGGCCACCTCTTCATGCCTGTGCACCCCAGAACCCCTGCCCCTGCGCCGTGCTGCTGCCCCTCACCGTGGCCTTGCAGATGCCCATCTGTTCGGTGGGCCCTGTGCCCCCACCCGACTCCGCCTGCTCTCCGGGGCTCATGCCCTCTGGCCTTCTCCTGGGGCTCCCCCAACCCAGCTCCCATTTGCCCAGGGTGCCTGCTCCGCGCAGACCGCAACATCCCCTCCTGATGGGGCACACGCCTTCCTCTCTCACAGCTTTGATGCCTCCCACCTTCCTTCCCAGCTCAAAAATCCTGCCCTTGCATCTTCTGTCTTTCAGTGTTTTCACATTTCCCTACCTCTTTACACACACATGTACACACGTTCTCTTTTTCTCTCTCTGGCTCAGGTGGACCCCACATCCCAACCACTCCCAGAATCACTGCCACACTCACACTTACACACAGCCCCTTTCTCTCTCTTCCCTCCGTGTCTCAAGCAACCCCCCAGCACTTCCCTCCGTGGCTCAAGCAACCCCACCACTCACCCCACTCCCACCCTCCAATACTCATAGAAACTGTCTCTCTTTTTTGCTATCTGGCTCAGGTAGACCCACCCACACACACCCACACACACACACTCGCCCCCACAGTCTCCACTGGGCCCCACGACTCAGCCACCACCGTCCCCTCTGCGGCCTGGCTCCCAGCCCCCCCGTGTGCCTCTCCCGCAGGCCGTCAGCTGGCAGGCACACACTCAATCACTCTCCACTTGGGCCCGCACCCCCGTCATGCACGCTTGCCCGGATGCCCCGCACGGGGCTTCTGCTCTGAAGCAAGGCGGGCCCAGCTGCCTCCCCAGCAGCCCTGGGTCCTAGCAACAGTGGCAGGCGGTGGGCGCCAGCAAGCAGTTCTGCTCCCGTGCGCAAATCTGCAGAGAAGGGCACACAGTACAATTTGTTCAGGAAACAATAGCAATGTTTGACATGTCATAAGGATTGATGGAGCAGAAATTTACATGGGAGAATGCATTTTTAAACAGCTCCACGGAGCCCCGGTGCTTTGCTGCTAATGCTTTCTACATTTATCATTTGCTGAGCCCCTCTGGGTAACTCCTTAAACCACGTGAGACTGACTGCACTCTTGGAAGTACCGGGATGGGGGGGCTGGGGCGAGGCTGCAGGGACTCCCCTGGAGGAAGCTGACAGCCCAGAGCCTGGGATGATCTCCACGTGGCCTGCTCAGGCCAGGGAGCCCTCACTCAGTCTTCCCTCTTGTCCCCTGCTGTTTCCCAAGAGCTTCAGTGAGAAAGGATTTAGGGTTCTCTTTAGGGTACAGACACTGTCTAACTTCTGGGGAAACGCCTGGTACGTCAGCTTCCCCATTTAATCTTAGAAGCAAGCAGGGGCTGGGTGAGTGGGGGCAGGGGTGTGAGTGGGTCAAGCAGGCAGGGTCGGATGCGGCTGGAAGCTGCTGCTCTGAGTGCCATCATGGAGCTCCTGGGGACAGCCACCCTCCTGGGAGGAGAGGAAATACCAGGGGCCCGAGGGAAAATGCCTCCTGTTAGAATGTCTGTGGGAGATAGGAGGGTGAGTGCTCTGGGTGGGCAATGGCTTCGAGGAGTGAGCAACAGGGTGCTGGAGAGACGACGAGGCTGTGGGCCAGAGGAAGAAAAGGTGCCTTCAGCCACAGCTCTGGGCCTCTGAGCCTATGGGAGGCCTTAGAACAGGAGGAGGCTGTCGGGAAAGCTGGGGATGGAGGACAGAGGCTCAGAGCACATGTCGAGGCAGAGGAGCTGCCTGGGAGGGCAATCAGGAAAGGGTGGGGTCCTGATAGGTGGTGGGGCCTGCAGAGAACGGGAAGGGGGCTGTTTCTCCCTTTTGTTCCATTGTGGACCTGGGATGGACAGCCACCCTTCATCTTCCCTGCTCATGGCAGACATTACTAATTGAATCATGGCACTGCAGCCAGAGAACACCTCAGGATCTCTTTCAACACAGTATGGCCAACAACGGCTAACAACCAATGGCAGGTGGAACATGTGTTAAAGCCTCTTTGCTCTCTCTGCCAGACTCTTAGCTCCATGGGGGTCAGAAATGTGCTTCGAGACCAGGCACAAAGGGTCTCAAAAAGGATCTGTGGCCAAGTGTGGAGTTATGAATGTGCCACCAACATGGGACAGTGAGCTCTGGGTTCTGTCCAGGTTCTGTGCTATTCACCCAGCTGTGTGACTTTGAGGAAGAATCGGGACTACGGGGGCCTGGGTACCGTACAGCCTCCTGCCCAATGGCCCACTTCCACTTTTGTCTCATTGCATCCTCCACCCAAAGCCAGAGGGAGCATCTGATGATACAAGCACTTCAGTCTGTAGCTTATAACCCTGCAAAGACTCTGAGAACCTTTAAGACAAATCCACATTCCTGACCATGGCTCCCAAGGCTCTAGCTGGGCCAGCCTCTGTCCCCCTCGCCTAGACCAGGTCTCCTCGTTCCCTTTGCTCGCCCATTCAGGCAGTCTTTAGTTTCCTGCTGCAGGACTTCATGCTAGCTGTTCCTTCTGCCAGGAGCGCTCTTTCCAGGCCTTCCGGAGGTCTCAGCTAACTGGGTCTGCTTTACATTTGTAAAATCTCATTATGATTGTGGCAAGGAGAATGGACTTTTGGGGTGAGAATAGATGCTAAGAGAGGGGGTGGTGACTGCAGCCATCTCAGCTAGAGGCAGTGGGGGCTCAGACCAGGGTGGTCAGAGAGGGACTGGGACGCGGCAGAGCTTGCGACACATTTTAAAGGTGGAGCTGGTGGGTCTTGCTGGTGGATGCCGTAGGGAGGGAGTAGGGGTGGGGCGAGGGGGGCCAGGGGCGTGGTTTTGGCTGGAGCACCCGGGCAAGTGCTTAGAGGCTACCTCTCCTGATGAGAATGTGAGCTTTGTAAGGACAAGAACCGACTCCGTCTTGTTTTTCTGTGGATTCTCAGCATCCACCCAGTGCCTAGAACATGGTGGGGGGGGGGGGGGGTGCTTAACAAATACCAGCTGAGTGAAAAGAATTAATGAGGAGACCCTATTCAATGACTTATGAGGTCCCTTACAGCAAATACAGGCCAGGAGTATCCAATCCTAAGGAGATGGACTGCTAGGGAGGGGGGGAACCCAGAAGGATGAGGATGGGCCCCGGGGGAAGACGGAGAAAGGAAAGACAGCGAGGGAGGAAGAGGGTGAGAGAGGATGAGGAAAGGGAGGAAGGAGGCAGGGAGAGATCCGGGGAGGAGAAACAAACGACCAGAGTAATGACCCCTCTGGGCCTCAGTGTCCACATCTGTAAAATGGGGGTATCACAAGCATCTGCCTCATGAGGTCGGGGGAGGATTTAATAGTGTGAAACATGATGGTGCTCTGACTTGGCAGAGTGCTTGGCACCCAGCAACGGCGCTGTAAGTGGAGCATTATTATATCCCTACCTCCAGCTCTCTTCTCCAGCCTCCACAAATGTGCTCCTACTGAGCCCCCTCTCCGCCCGGCCCTCTCTCCTGCCTGGGCTGCGCCAGCATGAGCCAGGCCGAGACGGAAGGGAAACGGCACTGAGCCCTGCAGGAGGGGATGGCCAAGTCTGAGGCAGGCCCTGGCTCCTTTCATCATGTGTCAGGCGTCAGTCCTGGGGCCGGCGTGGAGGAGGTGTGGGAATCGGCGCTGACAGGGCCCTCTCAAGGTGTGGGGTCTCCAGTTTGTTTGTTATTGCAGACCCGGTGGTGTTTTTGAGTTTCTACCACCCCTTCTTCATTTCCCTTTATTTTATTTTAAAACCAGGAAATAAAAATTGATGGCGAACAAATTGCTCTGGCCAGCAATCCCGTGGTTAAAGGGGTGGGCATGGAAAGCAATTACGGTATGGCAGCAGTTGTGAGGCTGGCCGGCAGCTGCCTGTGTCTGGCCCTGCCTGGTGGCAATGGGGGGGTCTCTTGCTGGGGGAGGCAGCCTGAGGAGACATGGGGGGGCCCTCAGAGGCATGGGGGTAACTAAGACTGCTGTCCTTGCTGAGGGCCTTCTGTGGTCCTGGCTGTGCCAGGCCCTAATCCCTAAAACCAGAAACAGAGTCACAATCCCATTTCACAGATGAAGAAATGCCAGCTGATAACAACAATTATGAAAATAATAATAGCTCACCTTACTCAATCTTTATTGTGGTCCAGGTATCATTCTGAGAAATTTATGTGTACTAACATGTTTAATCTCCACTGCCACTCTATGAGGCAAACACTAGCCTCATTTAACATGAGGAAAGTGAGGCTCAGAGAGGGCAAGCCACATACCCCAATTCACACAGTGGTTCTGGGATTCATATGACATGAATGTAAGTGATTTACACAAGGTATTTACTTTTCAGAATATCCTACAATTTGCTGAGAATTTACTCTGTCAGGCACTGCTCAGTTTTTGCACATGCATTATTGCATTTCCCCTCCACACCAACGCTGTATGATTGTGTCCATTTTTCAGATGAGGTACAGAGGCCCAGAGAGTGTCAGCAACTTGTGTGAAGTCACTCAACTGAAGCAGCAGAGTTGGGATTTGACCTTGGATCTGGTTCCAAATCTGAAGCTCTTGAGCATGATCTTATACAGCTACCTGTATGGCTTTGATAAGTCATTCCTCAGCTCCGTACCTCAGTTTCCCTAACTACGGTAGAATCGGGTTCTCTCTCCAGTTCTGCCTGGGGAGGGCTAAGTTTCTGATTCTGTAGGGCAGCACAAAGCAGCTACCCCAGCCCCAGAGGACGGCTTGAATCAGCCTAGTCACTGGTGGGGAAACTGACCTTGGTGTTTCTCAAGCATCCCCCACACCCAGGGCCCCCTAGCAGCCTGGTGAGGCGGTGTCAGGAGCAACTGCAGCCCACGAGGAACTCCGTGCCCCCGTGGGGGACACAGAGCCCACACAGACCAAGAGAACGACCCAAGGCCAAAGTTTAAGGATCAAAGGATGGTATGGACAGGGAGAGGCAAAGGAACCCAAGGGCTGAGAGAAGATGTGGGCAAGGGCTTAGCCAGGGCTTCCCGGAGGAGGCGGAGTAGGAGCCGCAGCGAGGAGAGGCTTTCCTAGCGGCAAGACCCAAATCCCACTCTGGCCAAGCGCCCAAGGGCAGAGCCCAGATGGGAACCTCTGGTTTTGCAAGGACCTGCTTAGAGAGCCGTAGGGTCCCCAGGCCGGGATCGGCAGCCTGGCCCAGGGGCAGCACCTCCTGCCCACCCTCCTCCCCATGGTGGCCAGTGAGGACCTCATCACCGCCGCTACCAGGGACTGAGTGCTGGTGACCAGCAGGAACGGGCTCTTATCATCCCTGCACAGATGAGGACGCAGAGGCGCGGGCATTCCCTCCCAAAGTACTCGCTGAATATCTACCACATGCCTGACCATGGCAGAAGCCGCTGGTGCCACCCACACAATCCCTCAGGGCTACTGCAGCCCCTGCACCTCTCTCTGTCATGGGCCTTTTATGGCCAGGAAGCTGCTGGAACGGTGGGGGCGTCCACACCCCCGGAAGCTGCCCCCACCCAAGGAGCCTGGTCAGTAGCACCCCCACCCCCCACCCCCGAGCGGGGCTAGCTCAGGAACACACGCTGAGCCCGCCGAGTGTCCTCTGGGACTTAGCTCCAGGTGCCCACAGGGGCAACTGGCTTCATGACCTCCACCACGGCCCTTCCCATGCTCGTCTCGCGTCCCCACTCCACACGTGTCTCCTGGGGTCACCTCCCACATGAACCTTGGATCCTTGTCTCAGGGTCTGCTTCTGGGGGAGCCCAGCCAGACACCCCGAGCTCGGGCTGGACGCCGGGGAGACTGTTGTGAGCCAGACCGTGTGCTCCTGCCCCTGGGGAACTCCCCACTGGAAGTGGCTCAGAGGAGGTAAGCAGCTTGCTCAGGGTCCCACAGCACTGGGCTGCGAGCCCTGGTCTGACAGTCACACGCACATAGCAAAGAGAAAAATAAAACCTGCTCCCAATCGTTTCAAAACACTGTCCATTCTTCCATGCCCTTGGATCTGTGGAAGGCACAACTGAGTGACATTAAAAAAAAAATCAATCACATCTGACCACCAAACAAGAAAACTGGCATGCAGAAAGTCATTTTCTGTGGGATACAGGAGGAGGGTGGCTGGCTGGGAGCAAGTGAGACATTCGCAATCAAAAGGGGCCCGCCGCCTCTCTGGGGCCACTTATCAAGCTGGGGCCAGTTATCAAGCTGGGATTATGTGATAGAGGATGAGAAGGGGAGGGTGCTAGCCAGTGTGGGATGGATACACCATGCCTGAGGCTCAGTTAAGTAGGACCTTATGTGCCGAGAAGATGGAAGGAGGAAAGGACAGGCCAATCAACCCCCTGGGTGCAGCTGAACCATCGCTGGGAATGCTCCCTTACTGCGTCTGTGTGACCCCCTCTCTCCCAGTCTCATGGGGAGGCAGGAGAGCACCTGGTCACCATGCACCGGAGACCCATCTCCACTCCAAGGTGACCCGGCGCCGGGGCGGCACGCCCCCCATGCCTGCTGCCATTGGCGGGTGCTGTTTGGGCTGGCACGTGCTTCTCGTTAATGAACCTATTGATTCCACATTCTCCTGTTGTCTCCCTAAATGGCAAGCCACACATCTGATAGATTAAATACCCACACAATGGCCCACCCGACATCTCCATCATTCCACCCGCAGGTCCCTAATGAATTTTACTGCCCCACACTGACAGAAGAAATTAAGGTCAAAGTCCGATACAGGAAATATAAATCACCCACCATCTCTGAGCCCAGCAGAGGGTTGAGGCCCCAATGCCTCGCTGACCCGGCCAGTCCAGCTCAGGGCTGAGGTGTGGAGAGCTAGATTGTGTGTGTGTGTGTGGGGGGAGGGCAGGGAGGAGAGGGGCTGGGAGTACTGGTACCTGAGAAGCAGCCTCCGCCTCTGACATAAGGGTTCCCTCCCGCTCTGCCCACTTTACACCCTAGTATTTGGCATCTTCCAACACTGTCTGGAGAACCTATCCCACCCTCACGCCCCATCGAGAGGGGAGCAGCACATCTCAGTTCTAAAGACTTGCTTCCCAAGGAGTTCAAAACACCTGGCCTCACTGCTCTCAAAATGGACCCAGTTGGTAGAGAGGGTCCAGGAGCATTCTCTCCACTTTGCAGATGGAGAAACTGAGGCTCACAGAGGAAAGGGGTGTGCCCAGGGTCATTCGGCAAATTCAAGACCTTGATTTCCCAACTCCAAGCCTGCAGGTCTTGTTGGAGTGGCAATCTAGAGGGATCATCGTCTGGGTCCCGTTTCTCCTCTGAGTAGGGGGTCATTCCCTGCAGGGGCTGGCCAGGCCAGGGGAGCTTTGGCCTTCAGTCCAGGTGGATGCTGCCCAGTTCTATCTATTCGTGTCTTGTTGTCATCCCTCTTGTTTCCTCGGCTTGGCCAGGCTCTCAGGGTGAGGTTCAGTTGCCACAAGGAGGCTGTGTTGCCTCATGATTAAGGAAAAGGACTTTAATATCCTGCAGACAAGGGTTCATGCCTCAACTTGGCCCCTTCCACATGTGTGACTTCTGGCAAATCCCTAATTTCCCTGCATTCTCAGTGTTATCATCTATCAAGCAGGGATTCAGTCAAATAATGCACATATTAGCACTTACTTGTTGAACACATAATCCGTGTCAGGCATTGTACTAAACACTATTATCAAATTTAATCCTCAAAACAAATGTATAAGGAACTATCAGCATTGCCATTTTCCAGAAAAGGAAACATTGAGGCTATCTGGCAGAGACTAAACATCCATGCTTCTCCCTTTCTCGACTTAGCAGAAATCTTGCTATTTGGGTAGGCACAATGCTATGTGGCTAGCATACTACATTTCCCAGCTTCCTTTGCAGTTAAGTCTGGCCATAATATTAAGTTTTAGCCAATGAGATAAAAGGAGAACTTTGCAAGGAATTACTAGGAAACTTCATCAAAAGGGAGGGGGAGTGTCCTGTTTTACTTACTTCCTGTATCCTGCAGCTTGGAATATGAATGTGATGGCTGGAGCTCTAGGAACCACAGTGGGCCATGAAGAGGAAGTATGAATATGAATAACAGAGAAGAGAGCTCGAAGGAAGCACAGTAGGCTGCTCACCTCTAGACTACTTTCACACGGGAGAGGAATACACTCTGATCTTGTTTAAGCAACTGTTTTTCAGCTTTCTGTTACTGGCAGCTGTATAGGTTTTTGCTGATACAAATAAATTATCCAAGGTTATATAATTCAGAAACAGCTGAATTAGGATAAACCTGGTTGGTCTAAGTCTGAAGCTTGTGGTCTCTGCCGTTCTCCCTTGGTGATCATTTGGGAAATGTGAGTTAGCATTATTATTGTTAGATAGCAAAGTAGAGAGAAGGTTCTTTTAGGAGATGTTTTCTAAATAATGGGACCAGAGTTTTTCAAACCTTGGGTAACCTCCCCACCCCTAGTGGCTCATGATAAGCATTTTAAAAAAAATGGAATCTAGTAGAGAAAATAATAAAATATTAAGATGTATCGCATGTAGTAAGGAAGTGCTGTCTTGCTGCAGAAATGTGTATGGTGCTCTCACTGCCAGACCAGGAACAACTAGCAGCTAAACCATTGAAGGGTGACAAACAGGCACAAAATACAGGGAGTCACAGGCTCTGAAGAGTGGGCGGGGGTTTCCTAGGGAATGACCGTCACAGGTGTGAGCACAGGGGGCCTTGAGTGTCCAGCCCAATCCCTTCATTTTACAGACGAAGGCCCTGGGGCCTTGGGGCCTCAAGGCCACCCAGGGAATAAGTGGCTCCCAACTCGCAGGCCAGCCATGGGCCACTCTTCCCAGCTGACTCAGGTACAGCTGATTTCAGCACCAAGCAGGAGCCCAGCTGGATGGTGGGCACGTGGCAAGATGGGCAAAGAGGCGGGGAAGCCAGGGGCTCTGGTGTCAGCAAACCTGGGTGTTCATGAACCCTGGCTGGGCCACTCAGTCTCAGTAGCTGGCTGACTTTGGGCAGGTGTCCTACCTCTCTGGGCCTCAGTCTCTCCCGTATGACAGGGATAAATGAGTGGCAGTGGTGGGGAAATACATAACAGACGGTAGAGTGCTTGGCACAGCATCGGCATTTAATAAGCTCCCAACATCTGTTAGCCAGGCCTGTGATGATCAGCTCTTGCTCCAGCAAAGGGGACAGGGGTCAGGGGCAGACAGAGTGTCTGCCAGTCAACGATGGTGGATTCCAGAGGCACAAACGATGGAGCCCGTATAGCCCGTGGAGTACTTTAAAGACGACAGGCAATGGGGCTTTAGATCAATTTGCCAAAAATCAATTATGTGAATGACCAATTTGCTGAAAATTATCAGACCTTAAACAAGGTCTGGGACTATTGGCTTCAGAGGCGGAGGTTGGGGAAGCCTTGCTCTCCATTCTCACTCTGATCAGGAGCCCTGGGGCCTGCCCAGCCTGGTGGTGGGAAGACCGCCGCCCACTGTGCACTCTCTCTCTCCAGTGCCAGTCCTGCCTCTCATTCCACCCCATTTCGTTTTTAAGGATTGGTATTTAGATTAAAGAGATAAACACAGTCGGGGAGCACTGAGGCCTGACAGGCTGAGGCACTCCGGACCCGTCAATCACCACTTGCTCTCAGCCTCCTCCCAGCCCTGGCCGGCGGGCACTCCAGCACTCTGCTTGGGAGAGGACCGGGTGACTTACTATTTACAGGGGCATGTGTGTGTGTGTGTGTGTGTGTGTGTACTGCTCCTTTCTCTTCCTCCTTCCCCTCCCCAGACTTCAGATAAAGAATTCAATTTTCTTTTAAACGGTGGGGAAATTGGAAGAGATTTTGTTCTGTTTAAGCACAGCTGGAGTCTCGGGTCTCAAGAGGTCTGAGAACAATGAATGAGATCAATTAAGATGCCAGTGGTGAGGGGTGTTGGGGGGGGGGAGAAGGAGCACCAGGTAGGGGGTGGGCCCTGCAGACAGGAGCCTGAGGAGGCCTGTCCAGCTTCCAGGGTTTCTCAGGCACAGGAGCACGGGATGGCTGCCTCTCTCTCTGCACTGAACTGCCTTCCGCCCTGCCTTTTGCCCGGGCCTCCAGATGGAGCCCACTTGCAGCCTCTCCCAGACTTACTAATAATTCCTGGTGGCAACTTCAGCCACCATCTTTATACAATGATAGAATCAAGTGGCAGCCATGCTCCCAGAAGCAGGGAGAGGCCACTGTCCTAGAAAGTCAGGGATAAGCGTGGGTGCCTGCCACATGGCAGGCTCTGGGTGCCCCTATCTGAGCATCTGCTGGGAGTGGGCACTGGGCCATGACTTTTATGAAAATTGTTTCATTTAAGCCTCAGCACATCACCGAGAGAAGGATTATTTTTTCCCCCATTATATGGAGGAGGAAACTGACAGTCAGAGACAGCCCAGGGCTGTCTGCCCCCTCTGAGCCCTTTCTACTTGATGTCTACAAAAGTGCCAGGCCTGGTCAGTTGGGCGGAGGTGAAGACAGCTGTGCCCTGCAGAGCTCTGGGGGGAAAGTGGTGATATCACCTGAGAACTGTGCCTGGCAAAGGAAGGGGGTCTCGGCATGGTGGCCTCTCCCCATCTCCACTGCCAACTGCCTCGTTGGAGCCATCATCTCTCAGCTGGCTTCCTGCACTGGCTTTAGAGCTGATGGCTGGTCTCCCAGATTCCACCCTGATGCCCCTTTCTCCTCTCCCTGCTCTATTCCTACACGTGATCCTCCATTACCTCCACTGCACTCCCCACCCTGGGCAGGGTAAAGGCCTCATCGCCTCCAGACTTCCTGTCAACCTGAGCCCTGCAGCTCTCTGCTCTCCACCCACACCTGGGCTGCTGCATAAAAACACCAGCTTGGGATGGAGGTGGGCTGTTCCCCAGATTATCGGGTAAGACCCCTTCCCTTCCTTCAGGTCTCTGTGTGTACACCTCCTCCAAGTCCTTCCTCGACTCCACCTCTGGCACACCCCGCGCCCCACCTGACTCTATTTTTCTCCATGACCTTTATCCCTGTCTTTCCTTGTTCACTCTGTTTCCTGCCCTGCGATATAAGGGTGTTCGTCTGGTTCGTTGCTGTGAGTCCTAGATAGATAGTCACTGAACGAGGGAAGCTGGCGGGTGCATCTGCAGAGTGCAGCATCTGCTCTGGGAGAAGGGGGAGTGGAGAAGTCTGCCCCGGGGGAGACCCAGAGGCTCGCAGAGCAGCCTCCCGCCCCTGCCCAGCAGCACCCACTGAAGTGTGGGGCTTGAATGAGGCATGTTCAAGTCCCAACCCCTGGTCCTGTGGGTGTGAACCCACTTGTAAAACAGGACCTTTGAAGACGTTTTTAGTCGAGATGTGCCCAAACTGAACACGAGTGGGCCTTAATCCAACATGGCTGAAGTCCTTACAGGCAAAAGAAACTGGGCACAGAGAGAGAAGCCACGGGGAGCAACCAGAGGCTGGAAGTCAACAGAACCCTGACACAAAGGGAGAAGAGGCTGCCACGTGCATTGCCACGTGACAGAAAAGCCAGGGAACCCCAGATTTTGCCAGCCAGTCAGAAGATACGGATACGAGGATGAAGCAGGCCTACTAGCCTATAAAATTGCGAGCCAGTAAATTCCTGTTGTGAAGCCAGGAATTTGTTTTAGTATTTGTGTGGTTTTTGTTTTAGCAGCTGGGAAACTAAAACTGGAAGCCAGGTCAGCTTCTGCTCACCCATCTACAAAACCAGGCTTAAGGGTTGTGCAGATTTTGGCCTCTGACCACGAATCAAAATCCCTGCTGCAGCCTGGCTAGGAGCTGAGGGGGTCCTGCAATTGGTGGCTGTGGCTCCCGTCCCCTCGCCTCAGCTGGTGGTCTGGGCTCTGCAGCACCAGGCTTTCCCTGACTTAGGAAGAGCACTCAGAGGCATCCAGTGCAATCCATCCTCAGCTGCAGCAGGAGGCTGAGACTCAGAGAGGGTACGAGGCTGGCACAGGGTCACATGGCAGATCAGTGGCTTAGACTCCAGGCCTGGGCCCTTTGGCAGGCAGTTTCCCGCACATTCATCATGGGACAGACAATGACATGTGCTGACGAGACTCGAACTCGGACAAATATCTCTGCATCAACTGTTTGGGCGACCCCTCAGTATAAACGCACCATCTATGTGCCTCAGTTTCTCTGTGAGGACTCTGCCCACACTCTTTTCCATCTGCCAAGAATCATCCCCTCTTCCAGGGAACTGCCCCAACACGGTCCAACCCACAGGAGTCACCACTCCACACCTACTCTGTGCCACATACTTCAGGGGTGGGTCACTGAGACAGGGAGAACCTGCTTCCTGTCTTTGAAGGGTTTTCAGGGGATGGAGGAGGAAGGACATTAGCCAGGACAGCTCTAATAGGAGCAGTGAGGGCAGCCAGGGGCAAGCGAGGTGGAGGGCATTTGGACAGCTGGAGAGGAGAGAAAGTCACTCTGGGCACGGAGGGCACAAGTCCTTTACCAGGGACAAGGTGCTTCTTACGGGGGGCTGTCAACTGGGTCGGCTCTTAAAGGGTAACAGGATCACGATGGTCTCAAACAGGAGGGCCGGGAGAGTGCGGGGAGGGGGTGCTTAGTGTGAGCAAAGACTAGGTGAGGAAATGCAGGGAAGACAAGAGATGTCGGGGGGCGGAGTAGGTATGAGAGGGGTGTAATGGGGCAGAAGGCTGGAGAAGCAGCTTGAGGCTGAGTTACGGAGGCTTTCAATGCCAACCCAGGCCTAGAGAACTTGGGCCAATAAAGTTCTCAATCTCACACACACACACACACACACACACACACACACACACACACACACACACACACACACACACACACACACACACACACACACACACACACACACACACACACACACGCTCCTAAGTACTCTTACTATCTTCTCCCTCCTTCCCTCCTTTTTCGTCTCCCTACCTTCCCGCCACTATTCACTGAGCATTCTCTCCAGGTCTGAAACAGGGTTTGAGGGTTTCCCCCCTCTGCAATTCTAGTTGTTTCTGTATGACATCAGGGGGAAAGGAGGGGAATTTTTGTCTCGTGCCATGATCGGTAAAAGGAATTGAAGTGGAATGAGCTTTGAGTGGTTCTAGAACATTTGTGGAAAGTCTATGACCTCCCTCCATCGACATCTGTGGGGATCTATGTCTCCTCCCCTTGCATCTGGACCTGCCTTGGGGACTCACTTGTACCCAACAGAATTCCATGGAAATGCTGCTGGGTGACTTCCGAGGCTGGGTCACATAAAGGCCCTCCGCTCTGGGACGCCTGCCTTCCTGACATGTCCTCTGGGACGCTCCTGCCCAGAACCCCCAGGCTGCGAGAAGCCCAGGCCACGTGGAGAGGCCACTCGTGGGTGCTTGGTCGCCATCCCCTGAGCCCATCGCCAGACCCGAGAGGGGAGAAGCCATCCGTGAAGTGGTTCCTTCAGCCCCCGTTCTTCAAGACACCCCCGTCCTCGAGGAGCAGAGAAGACCCTGCCCTGCTATGCCCTTTCAAGATTCCTGACCCTCAGAGTCCATGGGTGCAATAAACGCAGTTGCCGTTTTCGCTGCTAAGCTTGGGTGGTACCTTACACAGCGATGGGGACTGAAGCAGGCTGCATGAGCACAGGGGCTGCTTCCACTATGCGCTCACTTCGCCCAATGCATGACAGAAAGTAAGCATTTCCTGAGCGTCTGCTGAATGAACGTAGGGAGGGGTGAAAACAACAGAGAACCACTGAATTTCATGGAGCAAAGAATCCTAAAACTCCTATAATCAGGACTGGCTACACAATTTGTAGAGTCCAGTGCAAAATAAAACTGCAAAGCCCTTGTTCTAAAAATTAGTAAGAACTTCAAGACAGTGACAGCAGGGTATTAAACCAAGTGTGGGCCCTTCTAAGTCCAGGGACCAGTGGGACTGCCTAGGATGTACGTCCATGAACCCAGCCCTGCCAGTAGCATCTGTTGTGTGCTTCCTTGCTAAAAGTCTTGATCATCTTTCTGCCCCGTCATTTAACCATTCTCTGTGTCTGGTCTGCCCAGACAGACAGCAAGCATCTTGAGGCTAAGCCTGTAATTCTCAGGACTGGGCATAGGTAAGAACTCTGTCAAGTGTAAGGATCTGGGGTCCAAGGAAGATGGCCCCAAAGGCAGGGAATTCAGGAACTCAGGGTACATTCTGTCTGCCCTGGGGTCCTAGGTAGTACAGCCAGAAGCTCCACTGCCCCTTGAGTAAGATGGAAACTTCATGGTAGATAAAAATCACAGTAGCCTTCATTTAGCTAGCACTCTTTCATATTCTGAATGCTTCACATGTTCCATCTCTCTTAATCAAGGGACAGGTATTGGTTAGTGGGCTGAACTGCATTCTCCAAAAGGACATATCCAAGTCCCAACCCTTGGGTCTGTGCATGTGGATTTATATGCAAACAGGAGTTTCACAGACGTTATTAGTTAGTGTGATTAGGGCAAACCCTAATCCAGTATGACTGGTGTCCTTATAAGGATAGAAACTTGGACACAGAGAGACAGAGAGATTGGGTTAAGCCGCCACAAGCCAAGAAATGCCCTGGGCTGTTAGCTACCTACCAGGAGCCAGGGGAGAGGTGTGAAGCAGCTTCTCCCCTTTAAGAGGAAACATGGAACTGCGGGCCCCTTGAATGTGGTCTTCTGGCCTCCAGAATTATGAGATATTATATTTCTGTTGTTTAAGCCAATTTATGCGGCAACTTTGTTACAGCAGCCTTGGCAAACTCAGACAGAATTATTATTATTATCCCCATAGTGAACTCTGGAGCCTGAGCGTGAGAGCACAACTAAGGAGCTGCCCAGGGACAGATCCCCCACAAGTGGCAAAGCCAGATTTAAACCTAGGTCTCTCTGGTTTCAAAGCCATGCTCCTAGATGAGGTTCCCTCCTGTAGGAGTTGATGCAGTCACTGGCGAGTGGTGTCACCAGGGAGCAGGACCCGAGGCCACAGCAGGGGGCCAGCCGCAGGCTCCCAGACCACCCCTGCGGGGCCAGCCGCAGGCTCCCAGCACTGGGGGAGGCCCATGGGGGGGGGGGGGGGCAGTCCCTGGAGCCTTCCATCTAAGGCAGTCCCGGCTGGCACAGAGCCGGGGAAGGGGTCTGTGGCCTGAGGGCTGGTGGAAGAGGCACGCTGCGTGCTAACTTCTGTAGGCTCCACGGTGGTCACCGCAGGGCCTGCCCGAGACAATAATATCCAGCACACTCTTCCCTTTGGGGTCAGGGGTGTTCGCACTTGATGGGGGGGAAAGGAAACAATGAACAATGGCAGGGGTGTTTCTGTTACTGGGACAGGGAGAGGGGCCCGAGCTTGATGCGGAGGACAATCTAGGGAAGGGAGGCGCAGGCCTCAGGAAGCCATCTGGTGTTCAGGGAGAGGCTGGGGGTGGGGGTGACAGGGCAGGCCAGGGGGCTCCAGACACGGGTGTCGGGCAGAGGGTACCTTGCAGGACAGGGGGCATGTTGGGTGGTGCTAAGCTTGCTAATTCACCCACAGCCTCCCAGAAGGGCGCTCTGGGCTTTCAGGCCTAAAGATCCCATGTTGCTGGGAAGGAACCTAAACAGCAGTAGCGATTCCCCTGTCCTCTCGGGCAGAGTAGCTGGAATGACAGCCTCATGGAGCCAGGGGAAGCTGGAAAGGGCACCTGGCCCAATCATCTCACTTGGTAACAGAGGACACACGTCCCGAGGCTCCCTCTGCACTTCTCTCAGGTCACACGACTGCCACACGCAGAGCCATGCCACGAAGCCTGGGGTCCTTGTCCCAGCCGGGTGCTCCCGTGAAGCTTCGGCCAGAGCTCGGCACGTCTCACGGACATTTCCCGATGTGTCCCCTCGGCCAGGCTCTGTGCTGAGTGCCTTCATGAATCATTGCATTCACTTCTCATGACAGACCCTCCCAGGTAGGGCCCTGTTACCGGTATCTTCTCCAGGTCACAGAGCAGGGAACTAAGGCCCAGTGAGGTTCAGGGGATTGTCCAAGGACCCACCTGAACCCAGGGGGCCTCCCCCACCCCGTCATTCTCCACTCAGGCCCAGGGTCAGCCACTCCCTCTGCCTCCGTTGCCATGGGAGGGACTGAAGTTATAGCTGTTTGCGCAGGGACTGTGAAATTCCTTCTGCCTGACCTTTTCAGAGATGTTATTAAAATGTTTCATGGGCAGTTGTGTCAGGAAAAAATTATGAAGAAAAGGAAAATGTTTTAATGTGCACTGAAGGCTGGGGCAGAGCCTGTCGCGAGGGCCCTCCCCACGCCTGGTGTGACTCTGCTCCTGTGACCTGTCACCTGGCCTGGACCAGCCATTAGTATCACAGTGGTTCGGGGAAGCTGAAGTAGGGGGTGCTGTCACCACCAGCCTGGGCATGCCAGCTGCAGGGAAGGGGCCCAGCCGTCTCCTGTCCCTGTCCCCTGGACCATGGCAGCACCTCCTCCAGCCCAAGTATTGAGGTCCTTACAGCCCCAGTTACAGCAAAACGCATTTCCACTGGTGGAGCGGGATGATGGAGACCTGGGGTTGAATGGCTCTCCTGGCTGACTCCTTGGGGTGCAGGGCAGGGCAGTGGGGTGGGATGGCCAGGAGCCTTGCTGCCTGCCTAACAGGGGCTCTCTGGAAGCATCTTGGGGAGACCAGAAGGTGGTGGGAGGAAGCTATCCAGGGCTACTGTCACATCCATCATTCCACATTCTCTTTCCAGCCACCTTCGGCACTATTGTGCCCATTTTGCAGATGAGGAAAGAAAGACTCCTGGAGATGGCTTGCATACAGCAAAGACAGGAAGACCCGCTTGCATACAGCAAAGGCAGGGTCTACACAATTTCACTTTAGGGCCTGAGCTCCTTTAGGCACGTGGTCCTCCTGCAAGAGGATTTCATCACGAAGGTTTAACTGGCCAGCCCTGGGCAGATGCTTTTCATTGAAGGCTTAATTCTCACGACCACTGCAGAGATAGGCATCCCCATTTTACAGATGAGGAAACTGAGACTCAGAGAAGTTATGTAGTTTCCTCGAGGTCACACAGTAAGTAAGTGTGAGAGCTGGGTCTCAAGCCCAGGTATGCTCTGTTCAAAGTGTGGCCCTAACAGCCTGCCCCTCATTTATTCTCACTGCCCCCCAACCACAGGGCTCTCAGCTCACTGCCAGGTGGGCACAGGGAGGAGGGGTGTGCACCCTCTCCAGGTGCCTCCCCCAAGTCCGAGCAGAGTTCTGGCCAAATTGCAGGCTTCCTCCTGACCCCCAGGCAATGGCAGACGACAGGCGCCCCAGTGCCCAGGAAAGCCCCTTGCTGCTAACACGGCTGTGAGTGTTTGCAGCATGGAAGCTGGTGGCCTCCTACTGCCCTCTCCAAGTTTTCTCCCAAGGAATAGACTCTTTGACCAAGACTGCCTGAAGGGGAATCTGGGACATGTGACAATGTAGCGGCTGCTTTTGTGCCCCGCCCCAATCCCCTTCCCCAGGGAGCACTTGTTCCCCAGCTCAGGGGTGCTGGCTGTCCACAGCTCACACCCGAGCCCTTCTCAAGGGGGCTGCCCTCGGCTCACAGGAGTCTTCATGCCTGGTTACGCCCACACCGCTCCAGGAGCAGCCCCGGCTCAGTCCCCTCTCCTCGGAGCCACAGCTCTGTGGTGCAATTTACTCTCCAGAGCGCTCTGTGGGGTCAGGCTGAGGCTATAATTCTCTGCAAACTGCTTCTTTGCCCAGCTCCTTCCCTGCCTGACCCTGCTCCCACACTCCCCCAGTTTCCTCCTGAGAACATGCTCTCAAGAGATCACCTGCACACGAAGCCTGTCCTCAGGCACGGCTTCCAGACCCGACCCAAGACACCCAACAACCCCTTCCCTTTAGCAGCTCCTGGGGGCGGGCAGGCAGGCAGGCAGGGATTGCTTTCAAGGATAAGGAGAACTGGTGCCCAGCGGCTCCTGGCTACACAATGGCAGTCCTTGTCACCACATCCATGTTTCCCAAACTTCAGCATTTATAGAACAAAGTCGTGAATTTTGCCATCTTTGGAACCACTTGTAATATTATTTACTTTGCAATTCTCTTTAAATAAGCTGACTTCTTACTAAGTTAAACTTATCCTATAAAAGACAGTATATCATTCACAAGTAGTAAACCGGGGCCAGTTGCCATAAAAAGAACATAGCTATAAACATAAATAACCGCTATTAGAGTTAAGAACGCCTTTCCCTGTGTCACCTAAAATCAACACAAGTACCAGCAGTGTGTGCCCAACACCCCCGCCCCCGCCCCAATCCTCCCCACACTGGTAGGAGGCAAACACTGCAGTGTGGGTGAAAAGGGGAGCTGCAAGGGGCCTGGGTCCCTCTCCACTTGATAAAGTTTCAGCATATCGCGACTTTTCTGGACGTAGTTTGGGGACCTTTTCACATCTAAACCATTCTGGAATCCATTATGTTCTCTGCCTCATGCATCTCTTGGGGGTTGTGAGTTTTATAAGTTTATCACTCTACACAGTGTGGTGAGGGAGCTCGAATCTGTCCCTGGAGTCAGATGGAAACAGGCAGGGTGGGCTGGGGCTCGGAGGCTTGATTTCTAGTCCTGCCCTGCCACCAACTTGGGCCTCAACGTGCCCAGTGGTAAAATGACAGATGCGTGTGAGCATAAATCAGTGGCCTCAGAACAGTATGTGTGATGGCCGAGGGGTGGCCCGGGGGGCAGGACTCCAGCGTCCTGGGCCTAGCCCCAGTCACCAGCTCCACTGTCGCTGGTTTCTATACATATGTAAGGATCCATGAGAAATTTCCCTTGAAGAAATCATAATAACAGTAACAACCATGACAAAGATTCCAGAAGTGCCTCTTACGTGCCAGGCACAGCTCGAAGCATTGTACCATATTAATTTGATTAATCTTCTCAATAGCCTTATAAGCAGGTATTATTTTTATTATCCCTATTTTGCAAACGAGAGATTGAGGCACAGAAAAATTAAGAACTTAACTGGCTAGTAAGCGGCAGAGCCAGGATTTGATCCTTGACAACCTAACTGCAAAATTCATGTTCTATTTTTGTTTTTCCAAAAATTTGGGTTCTTCTTCTTCTTTTTTTTTAAACGGCTCCCCCCACCCACAGTTGTTTCATTGGGCTGTTCTGTGTTAAAAAAAGAAAAAAGAAAACTGGCTTCCTAGCTAAGAAGGGCTTAGGGGTAGCCATGATTTTGATGAGAGGCCAGGAGGCTTGCCTGGACTGACTATAACAAGCACATGAATTTTTACGTAGATTGTATGTTTACTTGGGGTGGCCTTGGGAGAAAGTGCTGGGGAGGCGGAGGGCCGAAGGGCTGTTTCCTGAATACTCTGAGACAATTCTGCGGTTCAGAAGCCCTCCAAACCTCCCTCCAGCCCTGATCCTCGCCCATCTCTGATGCGTGATGGGTTAAACCCTGCCCTCTTCTCAGCTTTTGCATTTCCTCCCTGTTGGTCTCTCCTCCTCCCCGCATCATCCTGCCTACAACTCTGACAAGGCACCCACCCCCGGAGGACAGGAGGACAGGGCCGTGTCTGCCGCACTCACCTCCACACACACAAGGTGTCCAATAAATATTAACTGAATGAAGCGCTGCCTTGCCTGGAGGGTGGCACTCTAGCCCAGCTTGGCCCAACCCCTGCTGTGGGATAGGACCCATGCCAACAGCTCTGGTCTCTGGGGCAGGTGCACTTTTTCATCTTTGTTCAGCCTCTGCCCCTTGTGGGGTTGGAGACAGGATCCTTTCCCTCTCCCCTCCACTGAACATTTGTTCAGCATCCATGTAACAACTGACACCAGCAGCTGGGCCTCCTGTCTGCTATCCCAGCAACTGCTAAAGCTGGGGGTGGGTTGAGCTGCCCAGCAACTGCTAAAGCAGGGGATCTGGGAGAGGAATCGAGTATGTTGGCTCAATCCCCACCTCTTTAGCCCTCCCTCAGTTTCTTAAGCTTCTCCTTTGAGAAATACCAAACTGGCACCAGAAGCTTGTAGTAAAACCCCACCTTCATGCCTCAGGCTTCTGGGCCTCAGTTTCTTCATCTGCAAAATGGGTTAATATCCATTTCTCAGGGTTGCGGGGGCCACTGATGGATGAGAGGCCTGAAAGTACAGGGTTTAGCACTGGCGGAGGCTGAATCATTAGTAGTTGACCTGCATCTGGTGCAGTTCCTGCCCCTGGGATTGACCCAGGAGCTGCCTCCTCCTTACCGGCTTCCAGGTTGGGAGCAGGTGTGCAAGCTGCTCTGCTCCATTAAGCCCTAAACCCAAGTGTGGGGGAGTCCCCATGGAACTTTCAAGCTGGAGGGCACCTTGGGGCTCCTCTAACTTGAGCTTTGCCAATAGAATCATCTGAAGTGTTTCTTTAAAAAAATTCTGACTGCCTGGATCCCACTCCCCCAGATTTCATGAAAAGGAATCTCTGGAGGGGGTTCTGGGCATTGCTGTTTTTAGAAAGTTTCCAGGTGATTCTAATGACCAGTAGAATCACCTTTAGTCGCCCTTGGCCTGGCCCAAGTGTCTCATTTAACAGATGGGAAGGCTGAGGCCCAGGGGGTGGCAGAGCAGTGGCAGATCCAGAACTAGAACTCGGGCTTCTGCCCTCTTAAATTTGTGGCCAACAATCAGGCTCTACTGTGTGGGCAGTTGGACTAACAGACCTTGGCTCTCAGGGCCGTTGGCCACACTGTCCTGGGCCCACCAGGGGTCAGTCTGAGCTGGGCTACCCCATTTCTAGGGCCAGGTTGGGGCAAATCTCCTTTCTCCCTTGTGGGGATCAGATTCCAGGGACTCAGTTGTTTTAGGAATGTGGTTTGGGTGAAATACCTCCCTCATATCTGCACAATTCTACAAACCCCAGAGTGGGCAGAGACCACCTGCTGAACACCTGGGTGGGACTTGGGAGAGGGACTGGAGAGGTGGGAGAGTCCACAGCAGGACCTGATTTGAGGTCCTCACCTCACCTTCCCCAGAGCCTAACCTGCACTGCCAATCCCAGACTGGACTGGGCCTGATACAACTGACCTTGGTGCCACCAGCTGGCCACCAGCCATGACTTGTCTGCTTCCCACACTTTACAGACCACCCCTGCCCTGTGGGCTTCTCCCAAATCCTCCCCCCGGGTTGTGGGAACTTGAGACTGCAAAGTGAGAATGCCAGGAAGGAGTCCCCTGACGTGTACCAGCCTAGACCTGAAACCTGAATTCTTGGCCATGTGGCCCCAGACCCGTGGGAGATGGGGCCTCCTCCCCCATGAGGCCCCTGCAGCACAGGCTGCTTGGCTGCCCTTCACCCTGGCCTTCAGAGGTGGGGGGACTGAAGACGCTCTCGGATCCAGAAGGTCAGAGCCTCTGGCCCTTGCTCTCCGGCTGGGCCCAGACAGGCTGGGGAAAGGTCCTGGGCCCTCAAGCACCAGGTGATTTATTGGGGCACCTTGGTAAAGGCTGGTGGAGCCAGGGGCTAGGCATTGCAAGGGGAGAAGAAAACAGCAGCAGCACTTATTGTTTACATCTGACGGCCTGACTACTAAACATCTGTTTGAAATATTAATAACTGTCAGATGGGAAGGGCCTGGGGGCTCAACACAGTTTCATAGCATCTGTCTGTAGAGTAAACACATTTTGGAGCAGGGAGGCTGGTGCAGGCAGCAATATCTCTGCTTAGAGTGAGGATGGATCAAGAGAAGGAAGAGAAGACTTCGGGCCGCGGGGACTCAGAGTGGGCAGGAGGAGGCAGCAGTGAGTTAAATACCCTAATATTCACTGGGCACCTATTATGGGCAAGACTGTGGGCTCGTGTGGCTGGTAGCTACTGCTCTGACCTCTCAGTATCCATCCTGGGTTGAAAAGTGTCCCCCCAAATTTTGTCCACCCAGAATCTCAGAATGGGATTGGTCTGACCTCAACCCCCAGATGCGCAGGTGGAAAGATGACCCATTCTTGGCATAACAGAGTCACAATGATGAATTCCAGAATGTTCCACCAAGCCAGACCAAAGGGAATCAGGTTTTCAGGAACTATTGAATTAGATTTTTTTTTCCTGTTCAGGTTGAGAAATTGGTACTATGTATGCCCAGAGATGCTGGTGCCTCTCTCAAGCAACACACACCTGACATGAAGCCAGTACTAAAGTTGGAGTTCTGCTCAACTGAATGCCTGGATGCAGCCATGCCTGAAGTCTACACTTAGACTTTTGAGTTGCATGAGCCAATATTTTTTTTTTGTTTAAACCACTTCAAGCTGGGTTTCTCCTCTGTCCCTTGCAATTGATGGTCCTGACTGACACGAATGAATCCTGGGAGGTCAAGGGAACCCGGGGGTGGGGTGGGGGGTGGCAAGCACTCTCCAGAGCCTGTCCTCAGATAGGGAGGGTCATCCTCCTCTGAGATGGCTGGCACCTGCCCTACCCATTAAAAGGGGCTTCTAGGACCCCTGGCCCACCGAGGCTCAGTCCTTCTCAGAGAAAAGGCAGGAAACCAAAGTGCCCTCAGCCCAATCTCATCCTCCCCTAGGTTGGCCCTTTTCCACCATATTGTCTCAGCCAACAGAGCCCCATCATGGAAGAGCCCCAGATGCTTTATATAGCACTCTGGAGGCTGGGGGACCCCCCTTTCCTGATTGCCCAGACTCCTTGGCCAAAATCTCACCGGCTGCCTGGCTGCAGTCTGCCCCAGAGAGCTCAATGGTTCTGGAAGGGAGTGGGGACTCACCAGGACTGTCAGCACAGAGGTGCCCACGGTGACGTTCTCGTACAGGCTGACGTTGTACAGAGGCTGGCTGAAGACGGGCCGGTTGTCATTCTCGTTGATGAGGGTGATCTTCACCTTGGCATAGCCCACGTGGTCGGGCACACTCTCATTGGCAAAGAGCTGGGCAAGGAGAGCAGGGGGCCGGACGAGGTCCCACATGCACCCAGAGCCCTCATCCCCATCAGTGCTCCCCGGGCCTCTGCAGTCCCAACACAGAGCAGCTGTCCTGAGTCACTGACCCTCTCAGGGGCAGAACCCTTTGTGTCTTTTCATCATTGCTCCACAGGGCTGGGGGTGGCCACAGATTTTGCTGGGAAGGGTGTTTTCTGGGGGCTGGACTGGCAGGAGATGGGCACTGGAGGCTGCTGATGGGGCCCCTGATGCTGTGGTGGTACCTGGTAAACCCCCCCTCAGTTCCTGGACATTTCCTTTACCCCCTTGAAAAGAGGAGGCTCAACCCAGCCCCTGACATCTCTCAGTGGGTTTCCTTGAGTCTCCCCAGGGAAGGCTGGGGAGAGAGGGGAGGGGGCCTGGGGAGGGGCAGGGTGTCCCACCCCCACTTCTCCTGATGTCCTCCCACCCGGCCCAAGAAAAAGGTGAGGGAGCCTCACGTCGAAATCGTAGCGGTCGACAGTCTCATAGTCCAGCGGGGTGGCCACGCGGATGCGGATGTCGGCCTTCCCTTGGACGGACGTGGGGGAGATGATGAAGTGGTGGGAGTTGTTTCCCACCAGGTACACCTCGAACATGCTGTTCAGGCCCTGGGGGAGGCATGGAAAAGAAACCGTTCGGCAGGGCACCGGGAGCCAAGGTCTGGAGAGTGAGTGGAGGTGCAGAGGGCACTGGGGGCCAGTGGGGTCAGGTCCGGGGCTGTTTTGGTGAGCAGGGAGGATGAGGAGTGAGGGCTGGAGCAGGGGCTTGTCTGCACCCCTCCCCAGGTGGTCCTGGCTTCCCCACGGTGGTCCCAGCCTGGGCTTCCTGACCCCCTCATGCCCAGGTCCAGGCACTTGGGAAGTCTCCAGTGCTTTTTGCCTTCACCATCTGTTGGATGCCCACTTTATCCCTTCGAGGTGGTTTGGTTAATTTTCTAGCTCCTGCTTCCCTCCTCTGCCCAGTCACCCAACTGGGGAGCAGCCTGCCAGCAAGGAGACAGCAGGGAGAGGGAAGAAAGAAGAGGAAAGAGGGCTGGGAGGGACTGGAGGGAAGTGAAGTCATTAAATGGGGAGGATAGGCTTGGATATGATGGCCAGAGCAGCTCCCTGCTTCTCTCCATTCCTCCGTCTGGAACACAACCCAGGGAGAGCACTGGTTCTCTCACACATGAAATGGGAATAACCCGCACTATGCAGCCCAGGATGGCTCTGGAGAATGCAGGCAGGGGGCCCAGCACAGGGCTGCCACACCCCTCGGGGATCTGCCGCGTCCCAGGGCCCTTGTCCACTCTAGCTGGTCGTCTCTGACCTTTCTAACCAGGAGCATGTCCGGGCTCATGGGAACCCTGCAAATGCCACCCATCCTTCCTCACACGAAGGTGTGATGGCTCCATGTCACCGAAATCCCTCATCAGAACAAGGGGCCACCCATTGAAGATGAGAGATGGAGCACCCCGGCTCCCAGAGTCTGGCCTGCTTGGAAAGTGACCCACCCTCCTCTTCCTGCCTGCTAGGGGAGCAACCATTCCCAAGTTTCCCCATCTCCTCCAACCGGGGGTGGGGCCGAGAGCCTCCTCCTGACCCCATTGCAGATGCTCGGTGGGTGACTGGCCTGAGCCACCCGCTCCTGTCCAGACTGTAAGCACCAGGAGGACACACCCTCTTCATTCAGCGCTGCCTCACCGACACCGACCCCAGCCGCACAGCCCCTCCGTGCGCGCAGGCCTTCTCTGCTGAGCCCTGGCTAGCAAAAGCTCACCCTCTCTTCTTGGCTGCACAGGGACTGCCGAGGGGCTGGCTCCCTCCTGGGACGTGTCTCTAGGGAGAGGAGGGGGCTAGGCAACCCTGGGCCCAGTGGTGGTGGGAAGGGTCCCTGTCGGGCTTCAGGGTCCACTGCACTCAGGGCTGCACTGCCACTCCAGAAGCGATCCCCTCCACGCAGCCTCGGAACTCACAAGGTCCCGCGAGGGCGCGTCCTCCGGCCCCTGGCGCTGCCCCACAGGCGCGTGAAGGCGGGTGCTGAGTGAAGTGGGCTGGCATTTACCCATCAGGCTCCTGAGGCTTTTTCATTTTATAAAGTGGCAAAAGCAGGGCACTTCCCACCTCTGGACTTTTCTCAGGGCCTAGAGGCAGGGCCCAGACCTGTCACTGACACACAGGGTTTGAACAGAGCAGGTGGGAGCTGAGACTCTTTAGTCCCCTCTTGCCAATTCTGGGGTCCAGGCAAAGAGTGGGGTATTCAGAGCCCCGGGCCTGGAGCTGTCCCCTGCACATTGTTGGGGTAAAGCTCCTCCGGCCGGGCCGAAGAGCGGAGTTTCCAGTCCTCCCTGGTGTGGAATCCATCCTAGCTGGTGGTGGGGACCAATTAAATGCCTGAAGGGGCACTAATAGGCAAAGCCGGTGGAGTGTGACAGCTCTAAGCGGATGACACCCCCACCTCTCCCTCCCCTGAACCTTGGCCCCTCGACCGCACGCCCCAAGGAGGCCAAGAGTGGGTGGGAAGAGCTGAGCCACACCTGCTGCCAAGCCCCCTGCCAACCCCAGCCCAGATCCGCCCCCCAGGCTCACTTACCAAGTTCTACCAGCAGAGTCGGTCAGTCAAGGGAGATGAGACAGAGAGAAGGAGCCGGAGAGGTTTCGAGAGGAGGAAGGAACCAGAGAGAACACAGTTAGGTCCTGGGTCAGGGGAAGGGACGGGGGCCGAGGGCGCCGCAGGAGCACATCCTGCTCTGCCAGCCCCTCCCAGGCCATGCCTCTGGGGTCCTGGGGAGGGGTGTGTGTGGGGAGGGCAGAGGTCTGCTAGCCCCACTGAGAGGAGGGGAAGGACACAAAGGAAGAGGTGCAAGGGCCCAAAGGTGAGAAGGCCTGAGGAGGGGCCAGGCTGGCCTCCCCGATGGATGTGAGCAGGAGCGGCCCAGAGGGGTGAGGCCCTATCTCTGTTCTCCTCCCAGAAGCCTGGGCAGAGCCCCTTGCAGGAAACACCCCCAACATCGGTGTGGAGGTGTGGAGCGATGTACCCCAGAAAAACGTGTTTTTAGGCTCAATCCATTCCTGTGGGTGCGGACCCGTTGTAAATAAGACCTCTTCAGGGTGTGACTGCAGTGAAGGTGCGGCCCAGGTGAATCAGGCCGGGTTTCATACCGGGATCACTGCAGTCCTCTCTAGGCAGAGCGAAAGTCACACAGAACAACCGCAACCACAACCACAACCACACACAGAAGGAGCAGCCAGAATCCGAAAGTCAGCAGAACCTGGAAGACGAGGGCGAGGCCAGGAGAGGCTGCCCCGTGACTGAGGGGCCCAGGGCCCAGGGCGGCAGCAGCCATCCAGGAGAAAGCACTGCCTTGATGACGTCTTGATGCTGGACTTAGCCTCAAAACCAGGAGTCAATAAATGGTTTGAGTCAACCCATTGCAGGGCCCGCGGTTAAATAATGCATATACGACCCCTGTCCCTCACGGGATTGTGAGCATTCAGCAAGCTTATGGCTGTACAGGGCCCAGCTCCTGAGACGCTCTGAATAAACAGCAGAAAACACAACGGCGGGTCATGTACCCAACCCGACGGCCTTTGGGTGGGCTCGGGGCTGCGGGCTCTGGGAGCTTCGGAGGGACTGTCCTGCCAGGCAGTGCCTGCTCTGACCTCTCAAAGCCGCCCCTTCTCTTCTAGGGCAGGAGGCCAGAGGAACAGTTTAGGGGAGCTGAGTGTGGTGAGGCGGCCGCTCCTGGCAGCCAGCTGATAACGCGGCCTCGGCTGGCGCGCGGCGCCCCGTGAGGGCCGGACGGGCTTCTGCAGCCAGGAGCAAAGCGCGGCGAGCCGCGTGGCGCCGGCGCCGGCAGGGAGCAGGAAGTGATTTGATGTGTTCTTCCCCCCGCCAGGAAAGTCGAACCTCTCAGCCGGCCTCCCCGGGGCAGCCGCCGCTCCCCAGCCGGGTGGGGGTGGGGGGTGGGCAGTGCCGCGGCTCCAGCACCCGCGGCCGCCGGCTATCAGCCTTCTCATCGCCTCTCCCAGCTAGAGGGGAATTTAATCCACCGGGCTCCTCTCCACACACGCTGGGATACCTTTTGATGTTCCTCTTTATCTCCCTTCCCAACAAAATCGCCCCTCAGAGGCTCCAGGAGGGCCTCCTGCCTCCTTCCTACCCCACCATGCAGTGGAGCAGGGCAAGGGGGGGCCCAGCCAGGAACAGGCAGGGGCGCGGGGTCCCACCCTCCCACCTCCAGCGTCCCAGTTTCCCTCCCCTCGGCCGGCTCTGTGACCTTGGGAGAGGTGCTTGGCCTCCGTGGGGCCGTGCTTTTGCCATTTCAAGGATGGGGAGGAGTACTCCAGGCACTCCCACCTTTCTCTTCGGAGCCACGTGCCCTGCTGTGGGGTAGGGGCGGGGAGGGGGGCAGTGATTCAGGCCAGAAGAGACAGTGGTTAAGAGCTTAGGCCCTGGGTTCAAATGTGTTGTTGGTAGCTGTGTGGCTTGAGCAAGTCTCTGGCCTCAGTTTCCTGCTCTGTGTAAGGGGTCACCTGACGCTCGTCATGAAAATTGTCATTATAAAAGGCCCCCGGGTGAGGCAGCAGGTAATAGGGGTTAGTACTAACTCCCTGAATCGCTGGCAAGCACAAACCAAGTCCAAGGAAGAGTTGGCCCTCGGGACAGCTTCTAGAAGGAACAGGCAGAGCATTTGAGGGACTTGACCAGAAGGTGGCCCTGGGGTCTTGGGACAGCAGCACTGGGGTCTAAATTGTGGGGTTGGGTCTGAGTGAACTTACAGCCCCTGGCAGCAGATCAAGAAGGGAGCAGGCCTCACTCCCTGAGACCCCAGATCCACCCCAGAGGGGGCCAGGAAGCTGCCCCTGAGGGCTTGTCCCTCCAGAAGCACCTGCTCCCACTGGGTGCTTAGCCTGACCAGCCCTGAGCTCAGCACCACGTTCCCGGGTATCGCTTCCATCTCTCAGTTTCTTCCTGGGCCTGTACACTATTGTTGCAGCGCCAGCCCTGGCTCTTTCCAGCTGGTCATGCACCGTATCTTGCTGGTCGATTTTCCTCCACTCTCTCAGAGCTGCTCCTTCCCTTGCATTGCTCTGTATCAGTGGTTTTCAAGCCTTAGCGTAGATCAGAATACCTGGAGGGTTTGTGAAACCCCAGATTGCTGGGCTCTACCCTCAGCATTTCTGATTCACTGGATCAGGGTGCCACCCAAGAATTTGCATTTCTACCGAGTTCCCTTATGAGGCTGATGTTACCAGTCCCAGTGCCCCACTTGTAGACCCACTGCCAAACCTTGGTTCTCCTCCCTGGATGCACAGTGAAATGAAGAACCCCAAGAGAGCTTTAAAAACTCTGAATGCCTGGGCCCCTACCCCCGAAGATTCTGACACGGTGGCTCTGACATCTGAATTTCTTTTGAAACTCCTCCTCTGTACCCATTGAATCAGTCCCAAAGTCCTTAAAATAGCTCCCAAGGTGGGAGGCAGGGAGGCCTACAAATCTCACAGTCTCCTCTACATGGTCCCTTCGCAGAACAGGTCACTTTCTGCCGCATCATTAATTCATTTTCCCACTCCACGCCTTTGCTCCGGCCAGTGGTTCTCAAAGCATGGTCTCTTTGAGAGAAATGCAAATTCTCAGGCCTCTTACCCCAGCCTTTTGAATCATTCAACTCGATGGGGCATAGAAGGAGGTCAGTGTCAAGTGGAAAACAAACCTGGACTTGGTAAGGAGAGACTTGATTCAAAAGGATTATTGTAAGGAGGAAAGGAGTATTGCAATAGAGAGAATGCTCTGAACTTAAGGTCTGCAAGTGTCTCAAGTGTCAGGAAAAAGGGGTTTTCTTTTATAGCAAGGAAAGGACAAGGTATGGGAAGCGATGAGCCTGATGAAAGGTTGGCATGATCAAATAGTAGATCTGAGGATATTTTATGTGGAAGCAACCTATTTTCTGGGAGATGCTGTTTCCATTCACAAAGTTCAGGGGTCTAGAGGAAGGAGCTTGGCCAAAGGTAGGTTAGCATTTTGTTCTCACTGATCAGCGGGAACCAATATACCTGTTAATTATTGATGAGACAAAGAATAGGAATGTGGAGGGTTTGGGTCTGGCCTTGTCATAGGTAAACCAGGGGGGCATCTGTGAGTCTTATCTAAAGTCACGTGGAGAAGGGGAGTTCTCTGCAGTAAGCTGTTTTCCAGAATGCAAAGGATGGGGGAATCCTTAACCTACACTTTTCCCCAGGATCACAGAGCTTGGGTAAAATTTAACATTGCCATCAGTAATCTATTTCAACAAACCCTCCAGGAAACTCTGATACCATCTTAGGAACGAGAATTACTGGTTAAAAGCCTTCATCTGGAAGCCTCCTCTGCTGGTCCATTTTCCATTCCTTCATTCATAAATCCAGCTCAAAACTCCCCTTCTTCCAGCAGCCTCCCCTTGTTTGCTCTCACCTGCTGTATTTCTTTTTTTGATTCAGCCCTGAAAGGCTCAGTTTTACCATCTCTCTTTGCTCTGATGATTAACAATTGTTACCTGGATGTCCAGTGCAACCCACGTTGGGCACGGGTGCTGCAAGTAGGAAGGCCCAGCACCAAGCTTGGCCTCCAGTCTCTTCGGCCTGAGGTCAGCATGGTGTTGCAGAGGCAGGCACTGGGCTTTTGTCCCTCCCTCTGCTGCCAGCTCCCTGTGAGGCCGTGGGCAACACGCTAGCCCTCTCTGAACTCAATTTTCTCTGGAGGGTTCTCCACGCTCCTTCATCTCCACCCCACGGCCCATGGGAAGAAGATCACATGGTAACAAGGGAGGAAGAGCTGCCGCCGCCGATGGCTTCCTGAGCACCTACTGTGTGCACGGTGTGAGATGGGGGCCCAGGACAACCACACAGGGAACTGGAACCAGTCTGCCACCAGTAAGGAAAATATATATAATCTGTGCCTGCTGTTAAATGACATATCTACCACCCCTGCCCACTGCAGAGTTGTTGCGAGGCTTCACCTCACCCTGCCTGGGGATTTCAGTGGCTGTGGATTCAGGCAGGCACCTGCTAGCGGGTTTGGTTGGGGACAGCTTGGGCTCCCCGAGAGCCTGTGCCTGGTTTCCCGTGGTCAGCTCCTGGCACTGACACTTCCCCCAAAGGGTGGGGGGGGCCTGACCGTGGCCCCCGAACTCCTTCCCCAGACATGAGGTCTGCAGGTGCCTCCTTCGTCCCCCTTGAAGTAGCTCTGGCTCGTCCCTGCGGATAGCGACTGTGCACCCCTCGACGTCACCGCCTCTTTCTGATTCAGGTTAGGATCTGGGTCAGTGTCCAGAGCTACGATGGAGTGGAAACAGGATGCAGGTTTGCGAGTGCCGGTGGGAGACAGGCTCTAACACGTCCTAGCTATGTGACCTTGGGCGGCTCATTTCCTCTCCTGGAGCCTCGGTTTCTTCATCCACAAAGCAGAGGGGAAAAAGGAGGATAAAACGAAGGAGCAGCATCACCTCATCCCATCACGTTTTGGTGGGCGACACATCAATTGTGTCATTTTTGCTGAAGAGACAGGAAGTTCCCTGATGGTAGGGCTGTCCTTTAGGATGGGTTAGGTTTCTATCCTTCGTACCTCCAAAGCTAGGGGCACTCGCCCCACCCTGTGAACTTCAGTGTGCCCCTGGAGGGGTCTAAATTCCTTTCAGCAAGATTAGGAAGGACCAGGGTGGTGTGAGGCAGACTGGACCAGGCAAGAGAGCGAGGACCAAAATGATCCTTGCGCCAGGGATGGCGGGGCTGGGGGCAAGTTGGGAGGCGAGAGAAAGAAGGGCCAGGACCCTGCACGGGGAGCCCAGCGAGCCTTATGCCTGGTAAGAGACCCTCAGCTCGAGCCAGGAAGAGGCTGGGCACCGGGCATGCAGAGATGGGTCCCCATGGGCATGGCCCCCCCACAGCGCCCTCGTCCAGAACCCAGGCCTGACAGGGAGAGACCCAGTGATTTAGATTGCAGAGTGGGAAGCCCTGAAGGGTGAAGGGTGAAAGCACAGCCTCTAAAGTCAGTCCTGTGTCATTTTGCACAAACTCTTTTATCTCCCTGAGCTTCAATTTCCTCATCCGTAAAATGGGAACAATCGAGCCCACCTGAGGGGGTTGCTGTGGGTAAGCTGCACAATCTTAGTGAAGTGTGTGGCACAGAGAGAGTGCTGATACAGGAGCGCTTTACTGTTCTAAAAAGGGGGGGATAAGGAAAGAGGTTACCCTGAGGACAGGCTGATTTGCACACCTTGGCCAAGAGCAGGAGGGGCAGGCAGAGAAGGCAAAGGCTCAGATGTGTGCAGGGGTGAGAGTGAAGGGGGCATGGGTCTCCCTCCCTCCTCCACTGCGCTCTCGTTTGGTCTAGTCCATGCTACGGAGTGACCAAAAAATATAAAAACTAAAAAAATCAAACTCGACCAAAGACATATTCTTCCATCACTCCTCTGTCCGTCTTTCCCACTTAACCCCCAACCTGACACTTCAAAGAGAACCTTGGCAGGAGGCAGTGCTCTCCCACCTCCTCCTCCCTCGGCCTCCTGCACCTTAGGGGGGCACCAAGTGTCTCTGCCCCCTGCTTGCCTCCCCGGGACAGCCGTCCACGCCCACTGCACCAGCCGCCCCTGCAGCGTGGGGGTCCGTGGGCAGTGGGAAGAGCTCTCACAGGTCACCGCCTCTGTCCCCAACTCCACCTCACCCCCCAGAGACCTTCCAAGTTGCAGAAACTTGGGGGAAATGATGCTGGTACCTTCATAGAAATTCCCAGGTGAAGGATGCTGCCCTCATTTCCCGCTGTCGCCCCCCCCAGCCCTCCTCCAAGCTCCTCTGTGGATTTGGCCCTTGAGCTGCCAGGGCCCGTGTGCAGGAAGCTGCTTTCTCAGCCACTCCGTGCCGTGTGATTGGGACAGGCCCTTTCTTTCTCTCTGGGCCTCAGTTTCCTGATATGTGAAATGAGGAACTTGGACGGGGTGTTTAAAGCTCATTAACAGCTGTGGAGTTCTCACCTTGCCTTCTCTGTCACTCATTTTTTTTCCCCTTCGTTTCTGTCCCTTATTTCTGTTCCTCTCTTTCCGCTCACCTTTTTCTTTCCTCCTTCTCTCGTTCTTCTTCATCTTTCTTTTCTATTTCTCCTTTACTTTCCCCTCTCTCCTCTGCCTTCTTTCTTGCCTTTTCCTCTCTGATTTCCCCTTTTCCTCTGCCCCTCCCCCCGACCCACGCCCCCGCCCTGTCCGACTCTGCCACCTCCCCCTCCCTCCGCTCCCCAGGAATCTGCTGAATTCCACACACGCTCGCACAGACCACAGACGGGATCAATCCGAGGCTGCCTTGCCTTCAGCTTATCTCTGCTCCAAATGATTGATTTTCCCTCTTTAAGAGTAATTTGCTGGTGAATTCCATGTATTGCAAAACCCCCTGTGAAATCTAATTCAATCCAATTGGCAGCTGGCACTTTGGGAGAAAGAATACTAGAGAGCGGTCAATTTCATCCCCGGAATGTGTGTATTATCCATCTGCAGGACAGGGTGCCACAGTGGGCAGGTGCTCCTCATCTGCGCACGCCTTCCCTCCCCTCCCTCCCTCAGAAACGATCTGGTCAGCAGACCATGCAGCCAGCCCCAGCTCTCCTGGGAAATGAATCGCTGGCACTGAGTACTTGCATTAAGGTAAATGAAGGACAGGTGTTTCTGAGTTCTGTTTTCCTAATTTGCAGCCCACTGCCCCAGTGCACGGTGGAATCTCACCCATTCAGAGCCAAGCTACACCAACCATCTGTCTGTGGCCTGGTTCCTTGCTCCCCGCCCCTCCTATTCCTGGGCACAGAGTCCCAACTCCGGGGACCGAGCAAAGTCCACGTCACATGGCTCGTAGCCCAGTCCTGCGGTCTCTTCCTTTACTGCATCCCAGGCTTGCTTGCTCACCAGTGGCTCAGAGTCTCAGTTTCCCCTCCCTGGGGGTGGGTCACCTCTCAGACCTGCAGCACAGATGATGGGTGCTGCTCCCAGGTGACCAACTGTCCTGATTTGCCCGGAACTGTGTGGGTCCCCAGGATGTGGGATTTCCGGGTCTAAAACCTGGAGAGTCTCAGATTAAGCGGGATAGTTGGTCCTCAACTCTACCTGGCATGTTTGTGAGAGCCCAACAGGGTCAGCCAGAGCTACTGCCCAGTTGTAGACAGGGATGTGGCTATAGGGTCAAGTATCTGATAGAAAGTAAGGGGCTCTAAGCATCTAATTCCACCCCCAACAGCTCACTTTCTATGCTCCCCAAAGACTGCTCAGACTTCCCAGACTCCAACCTATGTGTGGCACCCACACAAAGGAGCTGGTCCCATGCCAGTGAGGATGGATGCAATCTGACCCAGCCTTGGGGACCAGTGCTCTGAGTAGGCCCCATCTGGGGGACATGGATGCCACCTGTGACTACAAGATACAGCAGAATTAACTACCCACCTGAGAGTTGGAACCGGCCCCCCTGGCCTCATCCCTTCTGCCCCTCCACCCACCCCCTAAGAAAATAGCCATTTCTGGCTCTGAGGCTTTTCATGGTGGGATTCCCTATACCTCTAGGGACCAGAGCAACCAGCCCAACAGGTACTTACAGAAATGAACTGGGCTCAGTGGGAGTCTGGGAGGACTAGACTCTGTCTGTGGTGCCTGTGGATGTGGCCAAAGGGCAAGCCTTAGGCGGAAGGCCCACAGGCTGTCCCTTTCTCTTTCCAGCCGCATAGAGACAGGGGCTGCTGCCCCCCATCCACTTGGACTGCTAATTCATGGGCAAAGGGCAGAGGGGCCACGGAGGACCTAGGAGGCTCAAGTTCTTTATTGCAGGACACTGAGGACCCCACCGACACCACGCGGGAGGGGAGAGAACTGGCTCCTCCCCACTGCAGAGATGGAAAGCAGACTAGTGGTTGGCTGGGGCGGGGAGACAGCGGGGTTAGGTGGATGATAGCTAAAGGGGGTCTCTTTCTGAGATGATAAAAATGTTCCAAAATTGACAGTTGGTGATGGTTGCACGTGTCTGTCAATACACTAAAAACCACTGAATTGGACAACTTGAATGGATGGATTGTGTGGTATGTAAATCAAATCTCAAAAAAGTTATTTAAAAAAAAGAGACTCTAGAGGAGTCAGGTCCTGCCCCTCTCTCCTTCCCTCAGGCATGAAGCTCTGTTCAGACAGCACCTGCCCCATTTGGAAAGCTTCCTTCTCTCTTCAAAACACACAGCCTGCTCCCTCCAGAAGGCCTTCCCGGATTCACTCACGTTGTTTAAACAGTAACAGGAATTGTAGCAATAGCAGCGACTGTGTGCTGAGCTCTTGCTGCGTGCCAGGCCCTTTGCTCAAAGCATCACCAACATCCCTCCAGCCGACCTGCCCAGCCTGCCCAGCGGTGTGATGGGGAAAGCTGCGGGGGTGGGGAGAGTGGAATTCAAAGGCTTTGGATTAAGGAACCTGCCCAAGGTGACAGAGGCAGCTCATGCTTCCTAGAGTGTTTCCACCAAATACAGTTATCTCAAGGGGACCTTGCAACCCCTGGCATGCCTCCCAGCCAGACCACTTTCATACGGCCCCACTTGTAAGCTTAAGGTCCTCACATCTCATCAGAATCCACCAGCTTGGGACCTCACCCCCACATCTGCCCCAAAGTCTCCTCCCCTCACCCCACTGGCAGACTCCACATGGGAGTTACAGCTGGGGTTGGAGCAGAGAGCTGAAGTGTTTTCAAAGGAAGGATAGGGGAGCTCAAAATGCAAGAATGGGTATGCATCCCAGGAGTTGTTCCACCCTGCCCTCTAGGACCTCTCCTAGGGCAGGCGGAGGGTGGGCCCTCCCAGGGCTGGGTGAGGGGGGCACCCAGCCCTCTGTGTTCTGCCCGGGCCTCTCAGGAGCAGGGAAGGGAAGGGAGCAGGGCTGGTTGCTGGGCCTCGCACCCACTCAGCAGCTGCCTGGCTCTGTCTCTTTACCAAGCTGAAACTCTTTCCTTGTTCCCACAGAGAGAAATGTGTGGCAAGGCAAAGAAATCTGACCACTTTATGGAAATAGGGAGGGGGGTGTTGCCAGGCACTAAACATACCCCTTTGTATTCTACTGCCCCTCTTCCAACAGCCACTTCATCTTCTCTGAGTCTCTGGGAGGCAGGGAAGGAGCTGAGGGGGCCAAAGCGGGTGAGCAGAGAAGGACAGAGCCCCTGGGAGCCCCTGGAGTGGTCTAATTTGTGACTTCAGGCAAACTTCTGCCCTCTCTGGGCCACCTTTAAAAATGAGGGATCCCGTTGCCTTTGGGAGGTCCAGAGTGCAGAGCCTGATACCATTAAGAGACTATGCACTGGTGTCCTGGCATCCTGGGAGCCAAGAGGGATATGCGTGGTTTCACCTCTCAGTTCTACCTAGCCCTTCTGCCAGAAGGAGCTGCCCAGCCTTGGGTGCTCTTCTGGTGAATAAAGACCAGCAGATACCCCAGGGAACTGGTGAATTACCTGACAAGCCAGGCCTAGTCACAGTCCCACCTGTTACTTGGCTGTCCCTGGACATCCAGTAGCCCTTGTCAAAAGTCAGACCCCAGCACAGCCGCCCAGGTGTGTGAAGTCGCCTCTTCCCTACACTTCCACACCTTCCAAGGCACACATTGGCCGCCCAATAACTCCTGGTTGAATGGACAAAGGAATGAATGAATGAATGAACGAATGGATGAATGAACTGCATGTGCATGTTTATCTGTGAATGTGTGGGGTGTGAGAAGAAAATCGGAGAGAAGATAGGGGCGGACAAAGAGGGGACAATGGGGAGGACAGAAGAGAGAAATGGTCAGATGCAGACACTGTCAGAGATAGAGAGAAATAAAGACTTGGAGAGACAGAGAAATAGAAAGAAACAGAGTGGCAGGCATTCAAAACAGGAACAAAGTTAAGGTAATGAGGAAACCGGGAAGAACCGTCAGGGTGGTGGCAGATGGTGGCAAAGCCTGCCGTCTTTTCCTCCTTCCAGTCCTGCCCCCACCTGCGCCCCCAGGCTCCTGTCCCTTGCATCACTTCAACCCCAAACCCTGCCATTCCCACAGACCCCACATGCCAGCAGACCCCCACCTCACGCCCCGTCCCTGCCCGTCCATGCTCCCTGCCATCGCCCCTGGCCTCTAGCCCTGTCCTCCTTAGGACCAGACCAACGAGCCTGCAGCGCCGCTCTGATGATGTCACACCATGCTCACACTCAAGTGTGATAATACCACATTCATGCTTGAAAGTCGTCAGTGTCTGATCTTAGGTTTAAACTCACGGTCTTCCAGGCCCTCCAGCCCCCTTTCAGGGTGTGTGTGTGCATACAACATACTTGCTGAATTAAGTGGCAGTGGAGAGAAGCTTGGTGCTATCTGAGTCCAAAAGCCCACAAGGGTGCTGCCCATGCTGACCCCTCTCTCTTCACCTTTCTTTTCTGGGGAGGGGTGAGCACCTCCGGTAACATCATTTAATTTTAATGAACACGCAGTAACATTGACAATATTTTGGTGTACAGCTCTATGAATTTCAACACATATATAGATTTGTGTTACCACCTCTGCAGTCAGGATACAGAAGAGCTCCCCTGCTCCCCAAGACCCCTGATGCTACCCCTTTATCATCACCTTCCCCCCATCCCGAGCCTTACAATCACTGATCTGTTCTCCACTCCTCATTACTCAAGTTTTGTCTTCTTGAGAGCACCATGGAATCGTTCCATGAGACTGAAGCTGGCTTCTTTCTCTCAGCATAATGCCTTTGAGATTTGTCCACCTCTCACCTCACCATCGTGGTCTGCTTATTTAAGTGCAGTCTAGTCCCTTTGGGATGCTTTGGCATCTCCGGGAGGATGTTCAGCCAGGCTGGCTGCATCCCTCTAAGGTTAGCCACCCAGCGGGCTGGGGGTGCCAAGTGGATTAAAAAAAAAATACCTACTAGGCCTGCTCTGCAAATGTTAGGGAAATTGGATATCCCCTAATGAGAGCAATTAAAACGAGTCAAGATGCTGAGAACAGAAAAGTAAACACAGATACGTATGCTAATTGACCTACTAAGGATAGAAGATGGGTCTAGCCCCCACTCTGGCTGCCAGATCATCTTCTGAATCCTGCTCCAGGGCTGCAAACCTCTTCTCCCCTCTCCCCCTGCCCACCCATCACTCTTACTCCTCTTCGGCTCCGCCTTGGCTATCCCTCGCAGACGGCTCCCTCTCCTCTCTTTGCCGGTTCATCCCCTTTTCACCTAACCTGAACTGCTAGGATGCCCCAGGGCTGCCCGGGTCTCTGTCCTTTTCTCTACCACCCACACTCCTTTCCTAGGTGAGCTCATCTAGATTCCGGCCTTTAAATACAATCCAGACCACGGCATCGCTTACACCTCATCACAGGAGCTGACTGGGCTCCTATGATTGTGCCACCGACCACCAAATTTCTAGGACCTGTGAGGGCCCACTGAGGTCACACTGGTAGCTTGAAATCAGCCCTGGTAGGAGTGTTTACACCACAGCGGTCATCAAACACCGCAGCGGTTGCCAAATGCACCAAAAGCTGCCTGGCAGACACCACTTCTTCCATCCACCTCCTTAGAATTTTCATTTGGATGTCAGTGGTACCATAAAGCTGACCTGATGACTCCACCTTCCTCTCACCAAACCTCCCTACTTCCCACTCCCTCCTCACTGCTCAGGCCAACACCCTCCTGCAGTCATTCTCTACAAAACTCCCTTCCTCACTGAGCCCCTCCCCGCCCAGCAAATCCTACGGACCCTCCCTTCAAAGTAGATCCAGGCACTGACCACTTCTCTCCCCTCCCCAGGCACCCACCCCAGCTCCAGCCCAGGCAGCGGTCAGGTCCCATCGGAATTACCCTAACTGCCTCATAACTGGTGTTTCTCTTTGGCCCCTGCTCACCTAATGTCTAATCACCCCTCCCCCACTTTCTACCCCCCACCCCTTTTCTGCAGCTAAAGTCTCTTTTGGAAACTTCAATCAGATTCTCGCACCTTGCTGCTTATCCTCAGGCAGTTCCCTGTCTCCTCTGTGGGAAAGCTGCAGTCCTTACTATGGCTCCAGTTCTACAGTCTGAAGCCCCTCCCCCCCTTTTTGTTTTTTTTTTCATGGGCAGGCACCGGGAATCGAACCGGGTCTCCAGCACAGCAGGCGAGAACTCTACCTGCTGAGCCACTGTGGGCTCTTCTAGCCACCGGGCCTCCTGACTGTCTGACATGCAGGCACATTCCTGCCTGGGGGCCCCTGTACTTGCTGTTCCACTGCCTGGAACAACTCTTCCTCCAAATACCCACGGGGCTCGCCCCTCACCTCACCAAGGTCTCTCCTCAGATGTCATCTTATCAGAGACGCCGCCTCTGCCTACCTCTGACTCCCTGCCCTGCTCTATTCCCCCCACGCCCCTGGTCACCACCTGAGATTGTTATATTTACTCCTTTCTCTGTTGTCTGTCTTCACCTCTAGAATGTAAGCTACTCAAGGGCGGGTCTTTGCTGTGTTCCTGTGGGTCCGTGGCCCCTAGAAGAGCTCCTGGTATGTAGCAGGGGAGCTCAACAAATATTTATTGAATAAATGAACAAATTAATTGATTCCCATCTCCCACCCAATGCAAGAATCCTTTCTAGGGCATCTCTTTCTTCTTCCTGCCCCAGGACTGTGGGCACCTACCACCCTCCGTGTCAGCGAACCATGGGGTGTCTTTTGTCTTGTGTGACCTTACCTAGAAAACTGCCTCTCTGAATTGAGGTTTGCTCATGAGAAAAGAGCAGAAATAGCATCTTCTGGTGACACTAGACTCAGGGCACTTGATGGGACGAAAGAGAGGAAAATACACTCTGCACTTTTCAACCAAGATTGCAAACATATGTCAACCTTGGTTTTGAAAATTTCTTGTCATTCTCAATTCCTTTTTTAGAGTAACTGGGTAACGGATGATGAAACTGAGGCCTGGAGAGGAAGAAGAGAGGGTCTGCCTCGTCCCTTCAGGTTACACTGCCCTTGAACTTTGAACCTCAGTTGCCCTCTTCCCTGCCTCCTGCACAGTCTCCCCTTTCAGGAGGATGCGGCCAACAAGCCTCAGGGAAGGAGAGTTGGGGGGAGACTCAGGGCTCCCCTCGGTGCCCCTCCCTCACCACAGCTGCCCACAGGACTCTGCCTCCCTGTTGCTTGTTGATCAGGAATATTTCACAATCCATAATCTCACTGGAGATGGGGTGACACACAGGCCTGATCCCCAGCCGAGCTGCACTTACCCCTCTCTCTTGAGACAGGGCAGTGCCCGTGGGCCCAGTAGGGGAAGCAGGTCGGGCTAAGCTGGGCTCCCGGGGCCCACGATGAAGTCAAGAGGCAATGGAGAGACGAATCAAGGATTGAGGGGTGACGTCTGTTTGTTCTGCCTCTCATCTCCTTGGGGGCTCAAGGAAGACCCAGCCAGAGCTTTTAGGGGATGTGACTTCTCAGACAAAGCGAGTCCCACTCCTCCCACGTGTGCCAGCCCTGCTCCCCGGCATGGACCGCAGCGGAAGTGGTGTAGGGGTCTGCCAGGAAGGCGGGTGAAGGCGGACAGCCCCCCAAATCCAACATGAAAGATGAACTCTACCGTCCAAAGGTGATGTGGGACTGGGCGCCGAAGGGCCCCTGCTTCACACCCCCAGCCGGGCTGCGGGGCCCAGGGTAAATAGCATGCTAACTAGATTTAAGGATGAGACTAAATTGGGAGGTGCCTGAATCTGCGCTGAGGACACCCCCGAGCCTCGGGGGGTAGGAGCTTAGCATGCCGGGAAGAATCACACCACGGGTTGCAGCCATGATAGAAAAATCCTAATAATCATCACTGTCACAATAAGAGCTTCAGCGAAGGCGACCGGGGAGAAATTAATGGGAAAAGGCACAAGCAGGGCTGTTCTGCTCTGCTGGCTTCCCTTCCAAAGCGGCCTTGCTTTGAAGTCAATAGAGATTTTCCTGGAGAGCCTAAATCTTGGGGGAGGAACCCTAGAAACGAGAGCTGAGGCCGTGAGACAGCATAGGGCTGCAAACAGACCCCAGGCCACCGCCGGGACAGAGGGTGGGACAGCACAGGTGCGGAGAGATGCTCACCCAGCGCCAAGAATTTTAGAGGCTCGCTGAGGCAAGCCAGTGTTGACATCTGTGCTGGTTTGAAAGGAAGTATGCCCCCTAAGAAAAGCCATGTTTTAATATAAATCCCATTTCTTAAAGGTAGAATAATCCCTATTCAATATTGTATGTTTGAAACTGTAATGAGATCATCTCCCTGGTTGATGTGATTTAGTTAAGAATGGTTGTTAAACTTGATTACAGGATGATATGTCTCCACCCATTTGAGTGGGCCTTGATTAGTTTCTGAAGTCCTATAAAAGAGGAAACATTTTGGAGAATGAGAGATTCAGATAGATTCAGAGAGAGCAGAGAACGCTGCAGCACCACGAAGCAGAGAGTCCACCAGCCAGTGACCTTTGGAGATGAAGAAGGAAAACACCTCCCGGGGAGCTTCACGAAACAGGAAGCCAGGAGAAGACACTAGCAGATGACACCGTTCTCACCACGTGCCCTTCCAGTCGAGAGAGAAGCCCTGACTGTGTTCGCCATGTGCCTTCTCACTTGAGAGAGAAACCCTGAACTTCATCGGCCTTCTTGAACCAAGGTATCTTTCCCTGGATGCCTTTGATTGGACATTTCTATAGACTTGTTTTAATTGGGGCATTTTCTTGGCCTTAGAACTGTAAACTAGCAACTCATTAAATTCCCCTTTTAAAAGCCGTCCATTTCTGGTATATTGCATTCCAGCAGCTAGCAAACTAGAACAACATCCCTTTGGGCCCAGCTCTTAACCCCTGCTATGTGTCAGAAGAACCAAAGAGCCTTTAAGAAATAAGAGAAGCCAAGACGAAGTCCAGGGCATGGCAGTAGGGTGATGCTGACCTGTACTTCTCCACTAGCTCTGCCTTGGTTCCTCCCTGGACCAGAATCCTCACCCCCCTGCTCCTGTCAGCACTACTTCATTGATGAACTCACACGCTGGGTGAGAGGTACAGATGTTGAAGGCATTCCATTCACCTCCTGTTCGACCTCCCGGAGGGATCCGGTAGCACTGATTGAATGTTTCAGATGGTGGGCGATTTCCAGCCAGATCCCAATTATTTTCCTAATGGAGGAGAATGAAGGGTCTGGATAACCAGACAATCACGCATTCACCAAGAGTGCAAAAACCTCCATCTGCCTCCGTGGGTGCTGGCAGCCTGCCCTTCCTTCTCTCACCCATCCCTCTTCACTGCTTCCAGGGCTTGGTCTCTAACTAGAACTGCTGAGGAAAGCAGGGAAGTAAAGGGCCATGAGCTGGGGATTGCAGGCAGGAGGAGGTCAGGGCAGCCGGGACCACTCCCTGGGGCAGTGAAGACTCACATTTACTGTGGCTCCACCACAGGGTGGACGCTGGCAAATGGACTTATGGGGCCCAGTTGGAGGGGCCAGAGCTATAAAATGGACAGAACTGAATGTGAGGCACAAGCAGACAGCTTGACCCAGCCTCCCTCCTCCCTGTACCTTCCCATCCTGAATGGATGTGGCTCAGAATGGGGACTCTAAGCAAGGTGGGATGTCAGCCTTAGGGAGAAAGCCCACAGAGGGGAGGGAGGGTGAAAAGGCGCAGTCAGCTCAGGTAGGAGAACAGAACGAAAAGGAGGGGGTGTCCAACTTTTTCTAGCCACGGATCCCTCCAATAGTCTGGTGAAGCCCATGGGCCCCTTCTCAGAATAATGTTTTTAATTGCACAAAATAAAACAGACAGGATCACCAAGGTAACCAATTATTTTGGAATGCAGGTATCAGAGTATTAAAAAAGTTATAATGGTGTACGTGCTTCTTAACACGTTAAGTAAGATGGCGCAGCGGGTCTCTCCACTGCTATAATGTAAAAGCCGCAATGAGTATAAATGGTATTTTGAGATCCCTGCAACACCTGTAATGTGATATGAACATATCTGAGATTCCTCCTGGGGTCAAAGTCACAGGTCATGCCAGTACCACCATGGTTTTGTGTTATATTCATATCGGAAGGAAATGCTAAACCTCAGTTAGAGGTAAGTGAACAGAAAGATGCGAATTTTTCCCCATCCAGGTTCATGGATACCTTGGGGGTGTGAGGAGCCCTGGGCTAAGCACCCCTGTGCTGAAAGGAAGCGTGGGAGAGCCCCCGGGGCCTGCCCCCAAGAGCACAACCTCTGCAGAGAGACCTGGGAGCAGAGATGACAGCCTGAATAGACTAACAGGAACAAACAGGAAAATAAATTTCAATTTAAATAAACACAAGTTTGTGGGCTGTGGCTCTCTGACAGGTCTGGAACCCATGTGGAATGGAAAATGAGAGTGATGGATAAAAATAAAGGCCGGGATTAGCAGGAGAATAAAAACCATCTCTCCTCATTTGCCCCTCTGTACCCACCCCCCTCTCACAACCAAACAAATCCAGCATTACAGACTATGGCATATTCTCCCCATCATTTACTTTCTTTTACGTATTTATTTGGTGATGTTTTCTCCTTGGGGAGGTGGGTAATTCTCTCTGATTTTTTCTATGCCCCCGCGAACAAATGAATCGTGTCATCTCCTGACCGAAACGCCATAGTGTGGAATTAGCTCCTGCCAGCTGTGTCCCCGTTCACCTCTGCAGTGAAGCCTCCCCCCACCCTCAACTGCTTCTCTCTCCCCCGACCTTCCCAGCAGCCGTGCAGGGGTGGGAAGTCCTACAGACTTGGTGGGACCAAACCTCTGAGATGACTGCCCCAGGGGCCCTAAACCCTGCAACTGAATCCTCAACCCTGCAGTCCCCAGGGAGCCCCAGAGGTGACCCGCCCCATGCTGGGGAGAGCAGCCTCTCTTCCCACTGGTCAGAAGGGTTCCCACTACTTTTTAAGGCCGTCACTCCCCGCCGCTGTTTCCCACATTTCACTGCCCAACAGGCTACGTCCCCTTGTGTCTATACTGTTGCTTGAGCTTCTCTCCTTGGCGGAAATGGGGAAGTAAAGATCAGCTGTTGAGGTGGGTGAGCGTGGAGAGCCACAGCTGCAGATGGGGACCCCACAGCACATCCAAGAAGCACAGGACTGAGAGTTCAAGGCCAAGCTCTGCCACCCACTGGCTATGTGACCTTGGGCAAGTCCCTTTAACCTCTCTGTGCCTTGACTTTATCATCTCTGAAAAAAGCAAAGACAATCACAGCAACACATTTCCCAGGGCTGGGAATAATAATAATTGTTAATATTTAAAAAGTGTTTTCTATGGGCCATGCATTATTCTAAATACACATACTGACTCACTATACTCCTCTGAACAGTGCTTTGAGATAGGCACTATTATTGTCTCCATTTAACAGTTGAGAAAACAGACTCAGAGAGGTTAAGTAAATCTCCTAAGGTCACACAGCTCAAAAACAGTGGAGTCAGGATTTGAACATAGGCTGTTGGCTTCAAAGCCCATATTTTGGCCACTCTGGCTACTCACCCCACTTCCACTTCCTACACTGTGACAGGTGCCTATAGGCGGTACCAACTAAACAAGCATGTGGGCAGGCTGGGAGGGGGAGGGGGAAGGTGAGGCCCAGAGTGGGTTCAGGCCCTTCTGCCTGAAACAGGCAGCAGAGCAGAGGCAGCTAAGCAAGTTTAAGGGGAAAAGGGATGGGGCAGAAGTGAAGTGGGAAGTTTCAGGCTGGCAGCTCCGCTTCCCATCCAGGCCCTTTTGAACAAAAAGAAAGTTAGGATTTGTAAGAATCCTGAAAGACTGACTGGTCCAACCCATGGTTTTCCAGAGGTGAAAACTGAGGCACAGAGTGGGATGTGCTTTGCCTGAGCAGGCGCACAGCAATGCTTCAATGAATGAATGGAGGTCTCCCCACCTGTGCGTGCTTCCACTTAGTCCCCCAGAAAGTCCAGGGGGCCTGCAAAGCAATGGTGAAGGCCTTTCAGAAATTATTTCAATTCCCAGAAGCTGTCAGAAATGGGCAAGAGCGGACTCTCTGGGGGGGTCATTGGTACCCTCTCCCCATCCCAGCCCCTCTCCTCTGGCAAAAATATTCTTAACACAGCAGCAAATGCACCCTGAAACACTGTGTGTAGGAAGTAAGACAGAAATAAAATGAAAGAGGATCGAACACTTCCAACCCTTGAGAAGAAAGGTCCGAGGTAAATGGGTGGCATTTCTCCTGACTGGCGGAGGAGAGGAATTGTCAATCCTCAGTTTTCTGGGTCAACTGGGAGGGCTCATGGGTAACGCAAAACAATATTTAATTGTTTTAATAATTAAAACAATTGCTGGTATTCCTAAAGCAGCAAGCAGGCCGGACCTCACACCGCCTCCTTCCTTCCAGTCCTCTGTCAGTGTGATTCTGCAGGCAGAGGACCCACAGATAACCCACTTGCAATCAAGTAGAAGAGCGTTTTTTAGGACAATTGAACAGAAAATTCCAACCGTCCCCACAAACCCACCCCGTGCAGATGGGGAGGATGACGGCTCAGCTGCAGAGGTCGGGGCTGGAAAGGGCTGCAGACAAGATCAGGTGAGGAAAAGTTGATCAAATGGGAGAAAACAAAAGCAAAACAGTAGAGAGCAAGGGGGCGGGTAAGGATACCCAAGGAATCCTAGTGGTGTTCGTGGCTTTTCATTTCCTGCGGCTTTCCAGAATATGGAAGAAGAGACAAGAAAATGCCCAGCAGCAGGCACAGGGAAATGAGGCTGCTGCAGCCTTTAATTTGAAACTCAGAGATGAGTTCGGCCACACCAAGGATGACTTCTGGGGCCTTTGCTTTGAGGCTTCTTTTTTTTTTTTTCCGATTTGCATCATAACCATCTATTTGCATCTCAACTGCCACACTGTACAAATGGGCTGTTGTTGGTTTCAGCCCAGCCCCATCCCTTCCGTTCCTATTTCTGTGAGTTTTCTATAGCTGAAAAAAGAGAAGAAATTATTCAGCAGATGTGATAATGCGAATGGAGGCCTTGGGAGATAGAAAGGACCTCTTTCAAGGACCTCTTTTTGTCCTGAATGGTCTAGTAGAGCCTGAGATTGAGCAAGCCACCAACCGAGCAGGCTTAGATCTAAAGGGAATGGCAAACATTATCAACTCTTTGTGAATTAGATTAGCAGCTTCATTAGAAATGGCTACCACAAAGTTCTGACCAACAGGTTAAACTGCTTCCTCCTTCTTTTGCTGCTAGGAAACTCTTTCTGTTTCCCATCGGCACCCTCTGCTGCCCCACAGTGTAAACTCAGACAGAACTGGTCTTCCAGGGGCACTGAAGACACAGCCTGCTAAAGGCCTTAGAACGACTGCGGGAAGGTGGCGGGGTAGGGAGCTCCAGGAATCAGTCCCTCCACCAAAGCAACTATAATCAGCAATGTCAAAACTCTGGAGTCCAGGAGAACACTGCACAGCATCCAGGGAAGACCAGGAGAAGAAACTGCAGGATTATGGTAAATACCAGTAAACTGCTCTCTGTTGGTGGTCACTGGCACCCACCCCCTCTTCTTGCAACAGGCAGCAGTGGGTTCCAGTCCCAGGCATAGCTTGGTGGTACCAGAAAGGGACATAAAATCCACTTCCTTTAGGCAGGCAAGGGTAGTTCAGTGGCAGAATCCTTGCCTGCCATGAGGGGGACCCAGGTTCGATTCCCAGCCCATGCACTTTCCAAACAAACAAAGAAACCAACAGAAACAAACAAAAACTTCAACAAATGGTGCTGCGATGATGGGGTACTCACATGGAAAAAGAAGGAAATGTGACCCCATCATAAGGCATACAAAAAAAAAAGTCTATTAAAAAAATCTACTTCCTTTAGATCCAGTTTGGCAACTCTGAGAAGGAAAACCATTACCCTCCCCACTATGTGGGACATGCCATCCAAGGGGGAAAGTCTCCCTGGCAATGTGGGAGATGACTCCCAGGGATGAGCCTGGCCCTGGCACAATGGGATCGACAATGCCTTCCTGACCAAAAGGGGGAAAAGAAATGTAACAAAATAAGGTATCGGTGGCTAAGACTAAGAGAGTTCAAATGGAGTGGAGAGGCTATTCTGGAGGTTACTCTTAAGCAAGCTTTAGCTAGATATTGCTAATTACCATGGTTTGCCACCCTCCAACCAACACCATTCCTGTTACCCCTAATCAACACCGAGGGCTCTATCTGAGATTCTATAGAAGTTTCACGCACTAAGATTACTTTCCAGAAACCTACAACCTCCAGATGGTTGCTAGGCCAGGTAAGTCCTGAAACATACAGGGGCCAGTCTCTCCAAAACATCAACTAGTTCCATTCCCCATCCCATATTATCAAAACCCATTTCCAACGTGAAAGTGTTAGAATGGGCAGAGCCCAAATACCCCTAAAGATTGGGAGAAAGATTAAAGGAGAAGGAAGAGTTATAACAGAGAAGATAGGATTTAACAAATGAGTGTGATTGCTGACTCACTATATTGATTATTTCTTTTCACCTCCAGTGTCTCGGAGCAGCTAGAAGGAAGAACCTGAAACTGTGGAACTGTAATGCATACCAAATTCTGAAATCTGTTCTATAGCTCTATAGCTACTTGTTACAATGTACTTTGAAATTTATGGCTTTTTTGTGTATATGTTATATTTCACACACACACAAAAAAAAATGTTAAAAAAAAAAATCCAAGGTGGGCATGGGCCAACTGCTGATTACAGCTTTTGATTAGTGACTTCGGATCGCTTGTGGCCCGGTTCTAAGGACCAACATTGTTCCAACCTGCCCCAGACAAAGGTGGCGAAGGAAATAGTACACTTTCTCAGAGCTGCCGAGGACAGTGAATTTGCTGGGCAGGTCAGGAAAGTGCAACTTTGGGGAACTATGGAAGAAGCTGTTGGCACCCTTCCTGGACCATGCGCCATCCGTTCCCCAGGGCAGTTTGGAGCTGGCCTGCAGTCCCCTGTGGGCCCCTGGCCTTGTTCCAGATGCAAAAGATAGGCTTGGGAAACTCTTCTCCTGCATCCCCCTCTCCTCCCCTCAGAATTGGCCCTCCAGGCAATAGCAGCTTGAGAGGATGAAAGTAGTGTAAGGAACAATGGAGGCATCTGGCCTGGGGCAAACACTTACCCTGGGTGGTGGAATACCCGGGAGAAGGAAGAAAGTATGACTCCTGGCAAGTAGAGGGGGAATTCAAACTCCTATAAACAGGGGACCTCTTAATGCCACTAGAAAGCACAAGCCCGGGACAAAACATAGGTCCAGAAAAGACAGGGAAGACTCTGCACCTTGTATTCGCCGTGGGCGGAGCTTCCTGATAGGGGCGTCGACACTCGAGGGCATCTCGGTCTTATCACCTGCTGGTTACAAACTTAAGAAGCAGATATCTCAGGGAATAAATGCCAGAGTTAGCATTTTAAAATATTAAAATGTACAGTGTGCAGCAAAATATTCCAAGACAAACAAAGAAACAAGGATTGATGGCCCAGCCAAAGGGAGAGCATAAAAATCCCAGGAAATATCAGTGAATAAGACCAGACTGTGGGCATACGGGACAAACACTATAAAGTAATGTTCTTCAGTATGCTCAAGGAGATGAAAGAAAATACAGAGAAAGAACTAAAGGATATCAAGGAAAAGAATGAATGAGCAATATGAGAATCTTAAGAAAAAATAGAAATTTTAAAAAGGAAAACAGAGCTACTGGAATTGAAGACTATAATAACGGAAATGAAAAATTCCCAGCATTTTTCCAATCAACAGTAGATAGTGGAAGAACCAGCTAAGACAAAACACTTGACGTCAGTCAGGCTGAGGAACAGAAATATTAAAGAATTATCAAAAGTGCAAGTGGCCTAAGAGACCCTTGGGTCACCAACAGGTATATCAACATAAGCATTATGGGGGCCCCAGAGAAACAGAAAAAAAGGGGCAGAAGGAATCATCACAGAAATAATGACAGAAAACTTCTCAAACTTAGCAAAAGACATGAATATGCACATCCAAGAAGACCAGAAAATGCCAAACAGGATAAGCATGAAGAGAAATATGTCCCGACATATACTGATCAAAGTGTCAAATGCAAAGGACGTGGAGAGAATCCTGAAAGCTTCAAGAGAAGAGCAGTGTGTTATGTACAAGGGAGTCATTTGTATTAAGTCCTGATGTCTCATCAGAAGCCATAAAGGCAAGAAGGCAGTGGGGTGAAATACTTACTGCGCTGAAAGAAAACAAACGTCAACCAAGAATTTTAAATCCGGTGAGACTTTCTTTCAAAAATGAGGAGATAAAGACATTCTCAGATAAGCAAAAGTTGAGGGATTTTGTCACCATGAGACCTGGCGGGCAGCAATGCCGAAGGGAGTTCTTCAGACTGAAAGGAAAGGACACCAGACAGTGGTTCAAAGTGACTAAAGAAACAAAGACCTCTGGTAAAGGTAACCATTTGGGTAATTATAAATGCCAGTACTATTGTATTGCATTTTTTGGCATGCAATTCCATTTCTTACTTCCTACAAGTGCTAAAAAGCAAATGCAAACAGTAATAATAAATCTATGGTTTCGGACATATAACGTACAAAGATTTAATTTGTAACGAGTACAAAGAAAGGTGGGGAGTAGAGGAGTACAGGAAAAGTGTACACGTATGCTATTGAAGTCAAGTTGGTATCAAATCAAAGATGATTGTTACATATATTTAAGATGTGAAATTTTAACCCTATGGTAACCACAGGGAAAACAGATGAAAATTAAATCCAGATAAAAATAAGAAATGACTCAATATGGTACAAGACAAAAAAATCAAGCAAATATGAAAATAGGCAGTAACAGAAGAATTAAGGGACAACAAAAGGTATGACTTACAAAATCTAAGCAGCAAAGTGGCAGAAGAAAGTCCTGCATTATCAGTAGTGATTTTAAATGTTAAAAGTTTAAACTCTTCAGTCAAAAGGCAGAGATTGGCAGAATGGATGAAAAAGCATGATTCAACTATATACTGTCTACAAGAGACCCACCTTAAATTCACATATAAGTAGGTTGAAAGTGAGACGAAGGAAAAAAATATGCCATGTAAAGAAGTAACCAAAAGAGAGCTGGGGTAGTTATACTAGTACCAGATAAAACAGACTTGTCATGGTTATAGACATGTGCCAACTCGGCCAAGCTGTGGTACCTGTTTATCTGATTGGGCAAGTGCTGGCCTGTCTGTTGCAATGAGGACATTTCATAGGATTAGGTCATGATCACGTCAGCTGCATCCACAGCTGATTCCATTTGTAATCAGCCAAAGGGGAGTGTCTTCTGCAATTAGGGATGCTAAATGCAATCATGGGAAGCCTTTTAAGGAGGACTCAGAGGAGACAGGCCCCATTCCTGTTTCGGCTGGTGAGCCTCTCCTGCGGAGTTCATCCAGACCCTCCATCAGAGTCGTCGGCTTCACAGCCTGCCCTGTGGATTTGGACTCTGCGTTCCTGCGGTCACGTGAGATACTTTTATAAATTCTATATTTGCAAGTGTTCCCTGTTGATTCTGTTTCTCTAGAGAACCCTAACTAATACAAGACTTTAAGTCGAAAACAGTTACAAGGGACAGAGATAGTTACTATATACTGATATAAAGGGGTCAAATCAACAAGATGTACAAATTATAAATATATATGCTCCGAGAAAACAGCAGAACCTCAAAGCGTATGAAGCAAATACTAACAAATTTGAAGGGAGATATTCATGTTCTACATTAAAAGTAGGAGAATTTAATATACTATTTTAAATAATGGATAACACATCTAGACAGAAGAACAGGAAGGAACTACAGACTTGAACAATATTCTAGACCAACTAGACCTAAGAAATGTATATAGAACGTTGCACCAACAAAACCAGAGTACACAGTCTTCTCAAGTGCACGTGGATGGTCCTCCTGGACAGACCACATCATAGGTCACAAAACAAGCCTCAGTAAATTAAAAAACATTGTAATTGTACAATGTAACTTCTCCAACCACAATGGAATGAAGCTGGAAATCAATAACAGGGAGAAATGGAAAATTTTCACAAAGGTGGAAATTAAGCAACATATGCTTAAACAATCAATGGGTTAGAGAAGAAATGACAAGGGAAATTAGGAAATATCTAGAGGTGAATGACAATGAAAGTAAAACATACCAAAACTTATGGGATACAGCAAAGACAGCTCAAGAGAGAAATTTATAACAGTAAATACGTAGATTGAAAGAAGAAAGATTTTAAATCAGAGACCTAACCTCAATACTGGAAGAATTAGAAAAAGAAGAGCAAATTAAATCCAAAGCGAGCAGAAGGAAGGAAATAGCAAACATTAGAGGAGAGATAAATGAAATAGAGAATTAACAAAACCAAAAGCTAGTTCTTTTAAAAGGTCAATAAAACTGACAATATTTTTGCTAGACTAAGAATAAAGGAGAGAGGACACAAATAACTAAAATCAGAAGAGAAAAAGGGGAAATTGCTATTTATCCCACTGAAATAAAAAGGACTATAAGAGAACACTATGAACAACTTGTAAGTCCATAAATTAGATAAGCTAGATGAAATGGACAAATTCCTAGAAACACAAACTACCTACATTGACTCAAGAAGAAACAGATCTCAACAAAGCAATCACTAGTGAAGAGATTGAATCAGTCATCAAAAACCTCCCAACGAGGAAAAACCCAGGACCAGATGGCTTCCCAGGTGAATTACCAAACATTCCAGAAGAACTAACACCAATCGTGCTCAAACTCTTCCAAAAACATTGAAGAGGAGGGAACACTCCTTAATGCATTCTACGAGGCCAACATCACCCTCTTCCCAAAGCCAGATAAAAATATCACAAGAAAAGAATATTACCGACCAATATTTTTTATGAATATAGATCTTAAAATCCTCAACAAGATATTAGAAAACTGAATCCAAAAGCACATTGAAAGAAGTACAACCATGATCAAATGGGATTTATCCCAGGTATGCAAGAGATACAAGACAGTACAAAATCTCATCAAGTCAGTTACAGGCATGGTCTGTCCTAAGGCAAAATTCTCTCCATTTGCTCTGGACCTTTGAAAACTCATAACAAGTTATTTGCTGCCAACATACAAAGGAGGAACAGTTATAGGATACATGTACACATTTCCATAGGGAGGAAGGAACACAGGGGTCACCGGACCCATACAGTTTCGAAAACCTGCAGGGCAAAGTCCATTAGTTTTCAAAGTCTGAGACTCATTTATCCTCAGGGCTTTAGAAAGTGGCAGTCCCACCCTTTCCAAATACCTACGCCTGCCTCTCTCTGAATGCAACCTTGGGGGATATTGGGGAGACCACCTTTCTCTCGGCTCCACCCTCTCCAAGCATTGGGGCCACACCCGGGCTCTCTGCCATCTCCGGGGCACACGCTCAACCCCTCCATGTGGTGGCAACCAGGCTCTCCCCAAATCCCAAGGAACATGTTTCACCCTCTCCAAGGCCTGAGGCGGCATGACTCTTCCACTGCAACGAGGTGGAAGGCTCATTCTCTGCCTTTGGGGCAAACTCACCCTCTCCATGGGCTTGGGTGGGTCCACTCTCCTGGCCCGAGGCTTCTTGAATTCAGACCTCAGCCTCCACGGTTTTGCCTCTGAAGTTATTTTTCCTCCAGTGTGTCCCTTCTCTGAACCCCCCAGTCCAGACTGGCAGTGGCTCTGTTTATACAGGTTCCACAGCACTCTCGTTGGCTTTCTATGCAGTAGCCTTGGATCATGCCCATCAGACATAAGGCGTTTCCACAAATCTTTCCTGGATAACTCCATGTCCGACCCTGGCTTTCTCTGAAATGGCTGGCTGGTTCCACGTTTGGTTAAATCCACACTATACTCTGTAGTCTCCCTTTCTGTAGGCCCAGAATTTCCCGGGACCTCAATTTCTGGTTTGTTTTTACTCAAGAGTTCAGTTTTCAGCTTATCTCTTTCCTGTCGCATTTCGCTATAAGCTGCAAGGAGAAACCAGACTGCACTTTCGACATTTAATTTGGAGATCTCTTCTGCTAAATAGCCAAGTTCATGGCTTTTAAAATCTGCCTTCCAGCCAAAGCCACTACTCAATTTTGCCAAATTATCTGCCATTTTAAAACAAGGCTCACTTTCCTTCCAGTTTTCAATAGCACATGCCTCATTTCTGTCTAAGGCCTCAGCAGAGGTATCTTTAGAGTCCACATTTCTCCCAACAGTCTCTCCAAAGCATTCTAGGCCTTCTCTATCAAGCTTCTCACAACTCCTGCAGAATCTTCCCCTTATCCAATTAAAAAGCCGTTCCAACATGTTTGGTATTTGCAAACTGCAGCAGTAGCACCCCACTCTCCGGTACCAAAATCTGTTCTAGTTTGCTAGCTGCCAGAATGCAATATACCAGAAACGGAATGGCTTTTAAAAGGTGTGATTTAATGAGTTGCTAGTTTACAGTTCTAAGGCCGAGAAAATGTCCCCATTACAACAAGTCTATAGTAATGTCCAATCAAAGACATCCAGGGAAAGATACCTTGGTTCAAGAAGGCCGATGAAGTTCAGGGTTTCTCTCTCATCTGGAAAGGCACATGGTGAACACAGTCAGGGCTCCTCTCTCAGCTGGAAGGGCACATGGCAAATACAGCATCATCTGCTAGCTTTCTCTCCTGGCTTCCTATTTCACGAAGCTCCCCGGGAGGCACTTTCCTTCTTCATCTCCAAAGGTTGCTGGCTCGTGGACTCTGCATTGTGGTGCTGCAGCATTCTCTGCTCTCTCTGAGTCTCTCATTCTCCAAAATGTTTCCTCTTTTATAGGACTCCAGTAAACCAATCAATACCCACCCAAATGGGTGGAGACATGTAGTCCCTTAATCCAGTTTAACAACCATTCTTGACTAAACCACATCAACCAGGGAGATGATCTCATTACAGTTTCAAATATACAGTATTGAATAGGGATGATTCTACCTTTATGAAATGGGATTTATCTTAAAACATGGCTTTCTTAGGGGGTATATATCCTTTCAAACCAGCACAACCCCTATCTCAGACAATATACAAAAATCAACGTGGATCGAAGACCTAAATATATGAGCAAAACTATAAAACTCATAGAAGAAAATGTAGAGAAGCATCTTCAGGACCTTGTGCTAGGCAATGATTTCTTAGACTTTACACCAAAAGCACAAGCAACAAAAGAAAAAATACTCAAAAATGGACAGCACAATAATACCTAATTGTAAAGTAATCATGTTAAAACACTGAATGAAGCTGCATCTGAGCTATAGGTTTTTTTTTTTACTATTATTATTACTTTTATTTTTTTTCTCTATATTAACATTCTATATCTTTTTCTGTTGTGTTGCTAGTTCTTCTAAACCGATGCAAATGTACTAAGAAACGATGATCATGCATCTATGTGATGATGTTAAGAATTACTGATTGCATATGTAGAATGGTATGATTTCTAAATGTTGGGTTAATTTCTTATTTTTCTGTTAATTAATAAAAAAAAAGAAAAAATAGATAAATGGGATCTCATCAAAACTAAAAACTCTTGTGCCTGAAAGAACTTCATTATGAAAGTAAAATGACAGCTTACAGAAGAGGAGAATATATTTGAAAATGCCATATCCAAGATGGGTTTAATATCCAGAATATATGAAGAAATTCTTCAGCTCCACAACAAAAAGACAAACAACCCAAATAAAAAATAGGCAAAAGGCTTGAATAGACATTTCTCGAAAGAAGATATACGAATGACCAAAAAGCGCATGAAAATCTCAACATCATTAGCCAATAGGAAAATGCAAATCAAAACCACAAGATACCATTTCACATTCACTAGAGTGGCTACTACTAAAAAAAAACACACAGCAGAAAATTACAAGTGTTGGAGAGGATGTGGAGAAATAGGAACACTTATTCATTGCTGGTGGGAATGTAAAATGGTGCAGCCACGGTGGAAAACACTTTGGCAATTCCTTAGAAAGCTAGGTATAGAATTACCATATGACCTGGCAATACCACTTCTAGATATATAACCCAAATAACTGAAAGCAGGGACTCAAACAGATATTTGCACACTGAGGTTCATAGCAGCATTATTCACAATTGTGAAAAGATGGAAGCAAGCCAAATGCCCATCAGTCGATGGATAGATAAAATATGCTGTACACACAAAACAATATTATTCATCTGCAAAGAAGACTGGAGTTCTAATACATGCCACAACATGGATGAACCTGGAAGACATCATATTGAGTGAAATAAGAGAGACACAAAAGGACAAATATTGTATGATTTCACTGATATGAAATAATGAGAATAAGCAAACTCATAGGGTCAGAATCTGGAACATAGGTTTCCAGGGGATGAGGTGAGAGTAAGGAATAGGAGGTTAAGGCTTAAAATGCAGTTTCTATTTGGGATGATGGAAGTTTTGCTAAGGCACGGTGGTGATGATAGCATAGAATTGTATATTTGGATGTGGTAATGGGAAATTTTAGGTTGTGTATACGTTACTAGAAAAAAAATTCATGAAACTGCACCACACACACAGTGAACCCTAATTAAACCATGGACTACAGTTCATAGTACAATTATAAAAGTGTGCTTTCGTAGTTGTAACCCACGTCCCACACCGATGCCAGGTGTTAATAACAGGGTTGGTATGTGGAAATCCTGCATTTTATGCATGATTGTTCTGTAAACCCACAACTTCTCTAAATAATAATAATAAAAAAAGCCTGAAGTCATCTCATTTCTAGTTGACAGGCCACATCTTCCTAGCTATGGTTAATACAATCACTTAGTTCACGCATTAACTTATATTTTGGGAGTGCCTCCCACGTTCTGGGCGGGGTATGAAGCACTGGGTTACACTGGTGAGTAAAAACAGACTATACCTGCCTTAGTTCAGTCTGATCAGAAGACAGACAGGAAAAGAAGTAATCACGCTAATAACCGTAAAATCACAATAGTGGCAAGGGCAAGGGAGAATCACACGGTTCTAAAGAGCCTGTAATAAAGGGATTTGGCCTTCTCCTTACTCTTTCTTCCCTCCTCCAAATTTGCTCAGCGAACACATTCAGCTGAGTGACCCTAGCAAGTCCAGAGTCACCTTCAATTCGGACACAAATCCTAATAGATAGATTCTCCCCTCAAAAAGGCAACTGCAAGAAATGACAATTTTGGGCGGGTGCATGGTCCAGGAATCGAACCTGGGTCTCCCGCATGAAAGGCGAGCATTCTACCACTGAACCACCTGTGCACCCATGAAACGACAATTTTTTTTTTTTTTGCATGGGCAGGCACCAGGAATCAAACCTGGGTCTCCAGCATGGCAGGTAAGAACTCTGCCTGTTGAGCTATCATGGCCCGCCTGAAATGACAATTTTTTAAGAGCTCCTTTTGGGGTTCCCTAATTCTTCCCAACTTTGGTCACTCAGGAAGTACTCAAATGTCAATGGCTTCAGCATTCTGTTCCTGGTGAGGACCTCAGTCCTCCCCTGTCAGAGAGACTGGCCAGCTTCCCTGGGAAGGCAGCACTGGAGCGCAGGGGATGGCCTGGTAGTACCAGGCACCTTGACCACAGGGGACATGCCGATTGCTCTACCTGGCTGGGGAGCAGCCACTGCAGGCCGGCGGAGCCCAGGCATTCTCCAACATTCCTGCAGGCACTTCAGGCAGGGCTTCCAGCAAAGAGAGCCTGAGATAAAGTCCAAGGGGTCAGGTTGCCCGAAGTCCCCAAACTTGTCAAGGTGAGCAGGGCTCTGGGAGTTCTGGGTCAGCTCTAGGTGATGCTCCCTGGAACCAGCCTGGCCAGGGAGCTTCCGCTCCATGGACAAAGACGATGGCTGACATCTATGGGTGTTTGAGGCACCCTGCTGAGCTCTACATACATAGCAGCCTATCTCCATTTCTCCATATGCTTGTTGACGTCCTTTGTGGCAGGGACAAATATTTCACTGTTCCCCTAGCCTTTGGCAGTGCGGTGTGGACACATAACTAGTTCTGGCCCACAGACCGTGGGCAGAAATCACAGAGTCACTTCTGGGAAGAGCTGGTGCTGAGTCCTCCAGCTGTCTCGTCCCTACTATGGCGACTAATGACATTCCAGACTGTGCCCCTGATTGGCTACACAGTGTGGGTTGTCCCTGCCGGCTCAGGCAGGACAAGTAGCCTGAGTGGGAACCAAGCCTTAGTTGTATTAGTTGATTGAGATTTCAGGGTAGATTTGTTAACTCGGTAAAACGGATGGATACATCCTTTTTTTTTTTCTTTCTTTCTTTTTTAAACAGATGAGTAAAGTGAGACTCAGAAAGGCTTAATGACTCACCCCAGGTCCCAGCGCTAGTAAATGGCAAGGCTCATTGACTCAACCCCAGGCCATGTCTGATTCCAGGGCTCGTGCTGGTAACCACTCCAAGCTGCCTCCCTCCAGGACTGCCTCGGAGGTCACACCCAAATGCCTGGCATTCTAGGCCCCCGGAGGCCTGTGCCCCATACCCTCTTTCCATACAAAACCTGTGTCAGTCCAGCTGCAGCTTTCTGTCCCTTGGCCTCTCTGTGGGCTAGTGCCCGGCCAGCTGGCCTTCCTGTGCTCTGAGATACCTAAGGCTCGGGCCCAGAGTGCTTTCACCCTTGGGCCTCTCCTGGTCCTCCCGGCTGCCCCCTTCCTTATCTGAACTCTGGGAGCCTTCACCACCCGCGGTGACTTTGGCCCTTTGGCCGGCACCCTGGAATCAGTGTTTTTCTTGGTATGGGACCAAAGACAGGACTTTCTCCCAAGGTTGTCATGCACGCAGTAGTCTCTAAAATGAGGGGCCTCTACTTCAGGGGTCCCAGAGGGGACCACTGGGGTGTGAGAAAATATTAGAACTTGTTTTTATACTTATTGTTCACCTCCTACAATTCCCACAGTTCTGGGTATGTTTTGAAATGAACATACTGTGTTTGTACCACACACCGTTGGCCCCTTGCGTTATCTGCTACACCGAGCAAATCCAGACCCTGGTTTGGACAGCTGGATTCCCCCAAGGGGCCAGATATGGCTCCTTGTGAATAGTAGGTGCTCAATACGTTAATCATCTTAGACAGACACATATGGAATTACTCAGCGGAGGTGGAGACATGCGCGTGCACGCACGCACACAAGCACACACACGCATGCACACCCTCACCTATGGGACGGATCTGCCCCCGTGGCCCTGAGACCTGGGGGAACCACTGCCAGTTGAGAGATGCCGACGGGAAATGGGGAAAGGACACGAGTCAGGGCTGATGCTGGCCTCTCGGGGTAGTCTGCTGAGCATCCGGGGTGGAACTCGGGCAGGAGGAGTGAAGGAGGGAGACTGGCCTGGAGCACTGCCACAGCGGGAGCACCGCCACAGCGGGAGCACCGCCACAGCGGGAGCACCACATGAGGAGTAACTGAAGACGAGCACCTCAGGCTGAAAAACTTACTGGGATTCCAGAGCAGGGGCCTGGGGGGAGCAAGGGTCATACACAGAATCCTGTTAAGGACTGTGTCTGGTGATGGGCCGGGAGACCGGGCACCAGTGGGAGCTGGGCGAGGGGAGTGGGAAGCCAAGGGGGTCCTGAAGGGATGTGAGTCTGCCATGCTGGCCTGGCTGTCCCCCAGATGACAGCAGGGCGTGGGAAGGACTCAGGGGGGCTGCATCCCTGCCCCGGAGTCTCTTCCGTCCTAATGTCCCCTCAATTATTCCCTCACTAGTGACCATGTCCCTCCAAAGTTGGGCTCAGCCAGGTCCTGCCCCAAAAAGATGCAGATACCCTGACCCCCTGTGGCACCTTCTTATGGCCTGGAATTCTCTCAACAGAACTTAAGTCTCCTGAGGTCCTCGCATGGAAAAGCAGGGCCTTTATTACACCAAAACCAGGAATGAGACTTTCTGGCCAGGTCATCATTTACACAGGAGCATCTGAACCTGTGCGCCTGCATCCCAAGAGGGCACACGATAGTCCAATAGGCTGTGGGAAATATACTTATTATATGACATACACAAAAAATAGCCACGTATATAATCTCTAAATAAATAAATATGGACATTGGAGGAGTGTGCAAGAGTGTTTTTTGCGAGGTGTAGGAGGTTGGCCCAAAGGTTAGAAGCCTACTGAGTTTTACAGTCTGTTTCTCCTCAGAACATAGCAGGGGAGGGGGATGCAGCAAAGTTTGTCTCTATTTCAGAGCCAAGGGCCTGCAAGCCCAGAGCCGCCTGCATCCCACCCCAGGTGGCCCAGCCCAGGCAGGGCTGCAGGGCGGCTGGGCCGTGCGTGTGCCGGTGACTCACCTCGTCCTTATCCACCACCTGGATGAAGAGGGGGAGGGCAAAGCCGACCTGCGCCAGCTCCGTGATGGCCACGCTGTACTCGGAGCTGTTGAACTCGGGGGCGTTGTCATTGATGTCAATGACGAGGATGTTGAAGGTCGTGGTGACCGTGGCATTGGACGGGGTGCGGTCGTCATTCAGCTCGGTGCCCTGCAGGCAGAGGCCATGGTCAGGACACTGGCTGTCATGTACCGGGACCTCTCTCAGCGCCAGGTGCCGCGCTTTAAGGGAATCATCCCCCCTAATCCTCACCACGTCCCCAGGGGGAGGATTCGATCATGAGCACCCCATTATACTGATGGGGAAACTGAGGCCCAGAGAGGTTAAGTAACCAGTACAAGGTATCACAGTAAGTCTCAAGCTCAGGCAGTAGGATTCTAGAACTGACATAGGGATGAGGTGAGGTGGGGAGGACGAGATAGATATGGGGGCTCATCTAGGGCAAAAGGAGGAAGGATCCTTATTCAGCTTGACGGAGGAAGAAACCGAGGCAGAGAAACTCAAGGCCATATTGAGCACCCGCTATGGACTGAGCACTGGGCTAGGCACTCTGAGGGTCTGGGTTGGACTCGGAAATGGACAGCCTCAGGCATCTGGGCGCCCGGTCTCCAGGCCCCTGGACGGGGTCCCATTCCCAGTTCCCATTCCAACTTCCGAACCATAATCTGAGGACAAGAGACCCAGGAATCAGTCTATTTTGCCAGCTCCCCAGGGGATTTGGATTCACAGTCCAGTTTAGGAACCCACCATCACATCTTACGTGGAGAAGGAAAAGCTGAGCTCAGAGCCCCACAGTGCAGTAGTGGCAGAGCTGGGGCCACAAGCGGCAATCCCACTGGGGCTGACAGTGTCTGCTCAGGAAGAGGAACGGGGTGGGGGGTGGAGCTGAAAGGGCCTGTGGTCTTGGCTGTGGGTGGGGCAAGGTGATGCTGGGGTCCCACGGCTGTTCCCCAGTCGACCCACACAGACGTGTTGGTGGGAGAGAGGAGGCAGCAGGCTGAGGGGGCCTAATAAATTCATCGGTGCCCCTAGACCCTCTCAAGGACAGGGAGAGCAATTAAAGGTGAGGCTGGGCCGGTCATCCTCCCCACACCAGTGGAAGAGCCCCCTTCTCAGAGCCCCCCTCCTCAGTGCCTGTGCCACCCGCTCCCCTCAGTCGATGGCTGGGGCTTGAATGGCCCCCAAAGGCCCAGGCAGGATCCACACCCCTAAATGGGTTTCCCAGGGAATGGCTCAGCAAGCCATTGATTTTAATTAAAATCGGTGTGAGTGGCAGGTGGCTGTCAGTGGGGGTCCCAGCGGCTTCTGCCCCCTCCCCACTGTCGTGCTGCTTCCTAACCAGGTAATAACCCGGGGAAGCCATGAGCCTTAGAAATGGGACAAAGCCTCAGAAATGGGGCAAACTCAATAATTCGGATGGCTGCAGCTGAGAGCTGGAACTATGGGATAACACTAAGGGCTACGAGAGGAGCGCCTACTACATGCCAGGAGCTTTATGTACGTGCGTTTACTCCTGATGACAGCCCTACCAGCCTCCTCCTTTAACCATCCTCTGCCTCCAGGGAACAGGGATGAACGCTCCAATCCTAGGGGGGTGCTAAGAATGGATGCAAAGTGCCCCGGAAGTCACCTGGCATGGCCAACACTTGGCAAATGCCTGTCCCTTCCTGATGGGCGCCCTGGGCTTGAGCTCCAGGAATCATCACAGGGACAGAACAGAGGTGATGTGCCTCTCAGAGTCTCCGCCTGGACACTGCTGGGGGCTGGCACCGTGGCATGGGGCATGCTGGCCCCTGGTCCCCCTCCACCTGCGATGCAGGCGCCCACTGGATCTCACCTTCACGGTCAGGATGAAGCCATGGCTGTACAGTGGGTTCTCGCGGTCCAGCAGCCCATTCAAGGTCAGAGCTCCGCTGATGTAGTCCAGGGCAAAGATGCTGTTGGTGTTTCCTGCGCGAGAGAGAGGCGTTCCCGGGTGTGACTGGGTTCGGGGCAGGGGACATGGGCTGGGGCTGGGGCTGAGGTTGGGGCCAGAGCACCTGCCTGGGAATTAAGGACTAATCAGGAACTTCGAATCGATGCTGGTTCAAGGAGTGGTAAAGCAAGCGCTGGGGGACACAGGGGTAGAGGACCCGGCGCAGGCAGGCTGAGTCACCCAGCGTATCAGGTGTGCTTGTTTCCGTCTTCCCAGGCCCCTGACCGAGTCAGGGAGAAGGCTTCAGTTTGGTGCTGACATTTCTCTAACACCTCTGTAATGCCTGTTTTCCTTTTTCACAGAGTGAACAGACTTCAGGCTCAGAGCCTTCCAAAGGGAATGGTTTCTAGCTAGGATTCAATAACCTTCTTTTAATTTTCCTTGTGTTTAATTTTATGGTAACTTTTTATTTCAGGCAAAGTATTATACTTTCCTATTTATGGCAGTGATGTAAAGTGTCATTTTATGATAATAAATGTTAAAACACAGTTCAATTAAAAATAGGTACTTATTTCAAATACTTAATAAAATTTAAAAATACGTATTTAAAGTACTGGTGTGCAGAGATATTGCAAAAATCCCACACCAAATGACACTGGCCTTTCAAATTGAGGCTTCTGTAACCCCACCTTCCTCTCCCACCAACCCCATTTCATGTTTCCCATCATCACACCGGACTCCTCAGTTTCCCCAAATCACCATGCTCTTTCCTGCCTCCTTGTCTTCCATGACCCCTTTTCTCTCTTGTCCTCATTTTACTGTCTGCCCAGGCCCTGTGCAGTTTTTCTCCTCCTCCAGGAAGGCCCTCCTGACTTCTCTGGCTGGTCCCCTCCAGCCCCCTCCACAGCACCCCCAGGCAGTTGTCCGTGGTTTGTAATGAACTGTTCTCCACTTGCTTCCTGTGTGTTAATTTGATCTTCCCAGTCAGTCGAAAAGCCCCTTGGAGCTTTCACAACTGTCCCTCAGGGTCCCTGGCCCTTGCTGGGCACACAGAAGCACATATCTTCCTGAAGGCTGCTGCCCCCCACCCCACATGGCCAGCCCACCCTGGGTCCCCATCCTTGCCCTTAGGCCCTTCCCACCAGGCTGCAGAGTCCCCGGGAAAACCCCAATTCCACTGTCACCTGTCAGCTTGTTGGTTCATTCACATACTCTCTCCCTCCCATCCATTCTCTTCTTTAGCAATCTCCTGGGCAGGCTGCCCCATGGTCAGGCCCTGTGCTTAGCATTGTGGGGAATGCAGATGCCGGTCTGTGAGAAGTTACAACGCTGAAGCACGCGCAGCCTGGTAAGGGAGCTCTGACACCCACCAGAATCAGCATCCCTCAGTTCATGGCAGGGAGAGGTGTTCACAGTGGGGAAAGATCCAAGAAGGAAAGCTTCCTGGAGGAAGTGGAATTCCTTCCCTCAACCACTTACTAGCTGTGTGACCTTGGGCAACTTACCTAGACTTCCTGTGCCTTGGTTTCCTCATTTGTGAAATGGGGATAATAATGGCATGTACCTTATGGGGCTATGAGGATTAAATAAACATGTGCTGAATATATTCTTTGGTTTGGAATAGTTCCTGGAACAAAAAAAACTACTCAGTAGGTATTGTTTGAGCTGGATCCTGGAGGACAGACAGGATTGGGGAGGGGGTGGCCTGGGCGCTGATTCCACGTAGAGAGAATTAATACCCAAGACTCCTACACTCACAGGGGTACATGAGGGTCACCCATAGAAGTGAACATTCTCCTCGCTACTGGCTTTTCCCGGGCTCTACGAGGGTCTGCACACAGCAGGGGCTCAAATTACCTTTCGGATTTGCTAGGACAAAAACAGAGGGGACACAATTTCCTCTTCTGTTAGACTTCGGGGGCACGGACTGTTCTTAGCCAATTCTGCTGAGTTACCTGCCTGTGCTGGTCAGCAAGGCAGCCCATTGCTACTTGGGTTTGTGACCAAAGACCCACTCCCACCAAGTCCCTCCAGCCTGCTGCAGAGATTGACAACAGGGGAGAGGCTGCTGAGGACTGAGGAGCCCGTTCAGGTCTAGTCACTCCCAGGCTATTGGCTTTGAGAACAATGACATGGGGCCACGCCAGGGAGGGGATGGCTCTACAGCCTCCCCTTTGCCTAATGCTTCCTCCCAAGGCCATAAGGCTGCTTGTAGGGGGCCTACAGAGGCCAGTGGGTGACATGGGTGCCCTTCCTGCTGGGCTTTGGAGAGCTGTTTGTGTAGCAGGGGGGACAGGTTGCACGAAGGCATATACATATGTGTGAACATAAGGGAGCTTCTATCACTAGGAACTCTGCTGCTGGGGAAACAGGGGTATGCTTGCCTTCTTCTGTTCACTCATTAATTTATTAATTCAACAAACATTCATTGAGCTCCTACTATGTGCCACAGACTCATTCATTCTAGTGGGAGATACAGCCTTCAACCAGGGATTCCCGTTGCAGAGTGGTCAGTGCTGAGATGGGGTGAGGCATGAGGCTAGGGGAACGTGGGAAGCACACCCCAGCCCAGAAGTAGGAGGCCAGGGAGAGAAGCTCCCCGGAAGAAGCCCTGGCTGAGAGAAAGTCATGCACAGTTAGAGACTGCTGAGAAGCCCCTGGGGAAGTGAGGTTGTCCCTGCCCTCTTCCAGAATTAACGCCCCCCCCCCCCCCCCCCAGGGACAGTTGCTGGGCCCCAGAATTGGCAGGGCCCTTTAGGGGGCTGGTCCTCTGAGCCCCCTAATGGCTGAGCTGAAGGGCTGGCCTGAGGTGAGACCCCAGAGCCTCCTGCCCCCCTGTTTCCCCACCCCCCACGCTCACCCATGGGTCCTCCTCTTCAGCCCCAAGTTCAGCATCTTGTCATTCCAGATCACCATACAAATTTATTCATTCCAATAAAGGAACTATCAAAGGTTTAACTAAATGTGATTCAATTTTTATCTTTGTAAGATCTTTCCTATAAATCAGTTACAAATCAGAAGCCCTTTACTGAGTGGTGGACTTTAATTTTTGGTTTGGAAACCAGGAATATCAACTTTGCCACACTTGAGCTCTGTCTCCCCACTCAGAACCAACACCCCATTCATGGGCCTGCTGCCTACCCCTAACCCAGAATCCAGCCTAGCACATACAACACCGCACAACCAGCATCCACTGTCTGGGGTGGGCCCCCACTTTCCTGCCTTGCCCTCCTCCTGACTCCCCCCCACTCCCACCATCCACCCTTCCCTAGGGGGGCTGTGGGCTTGGCCGCCACACACACGCGTTTCTCTGCTATCCTGGAAACTGATACCCCCGTGTCAGCCCTCTGGTCTCCCAACAGTCTTTATCCACGTCCCATGGGGTTTTGGGGACAAGGGAGGGGGGCCCACCAGGGACGCCTTTCACCTGTTCAGCCCTCACCTTCAGCTGCGCAGAAGGGCAGCTGCTTTCCCGGGGCGACAGGTGCTGTCCTGGGTGCATGGGTCGGGGGTGTACTTGGTGGGAGGGGATTCCTGCGGTGGGGCCGGGCTCTCCCTCAGTGCCCTAAGGATCCTGGGGATGAGTGATTCAAAGTGTTCACGAAAGAAAAACAAGTCATTGTCTGGGACAACCATCTCCTGTGGGTGCTCAAGGCCTCAGGACCTCTTCAGTTTACGGGAGAGAGGCTGAGACGATGTGAGTTAATCTGAAGAAAGCATGCAACGCTGCAGAGGGGGTCACAGCCTTCATTTCTGAATTCATCAATAAAGAGTAGCTACTAGTTGCTGAACGCTTACCATGCGCCAGGCACTGAGCTATGCTATCTGCACGAACTATATGACTTATGTTTACAATAATCTTTTAAGAGGATATAAGGAAGGAAGCAGGCTTAGAGACGTTAAATAACCCATCCAAGGTCATGGGTTATTTAAGACATGACTGGTCAGTGGCCAGCTCAGACTCAAATTTAAGACTCACTCTCCCCTACACCCACTCTGCGCCTGGCCCTGTGCAGAGGGGCAAGTCGCAACAAGTTGGAGATTATCATTCTTCACAGAAACAAGGAGTTCCTTTTTCTTAGATAAAAATCACTACACATGCTGGAAGGCTCTAGACAAATTCCACTACGATAGAGCTGTTTGGAGCAGCAGAATGTCCAAGTGGCGATGGATCCCCGGAGGCTGGAGAGCGGAACTCTGGCAGAAACTCGAGGGAGAAGTCAGGGTTGGCGATGGGAGATGTCAGCAAAAGTGGGGCCATGCAGGCACGGGGGAAATACACAGGGCACTGCGGGAAAGCTACTGGGAGAGGCTGGCCTTGATGGCAGCACTACGGCTCGACTGAAGAGGAGCAGGAGAATTTATGAGGCAGTAGAGGATTCAGAGGGGCGGAGGGCCGAGCAGTGGGTGGGAGATGAGCGCAGAGTGAGCTGCTGACGAGCCAGTCCACAGGCTGAAATAGTGCAGAGACTCTCAGGGCTAGGAAGACCCAGCAATGCCACTGATTGGATCATCAGACACCCCAAGAGATCAGACTTGAAGATGCCGAGGAAGTTGAAGGACACAGAAGTGGGGACAGTGAATGTAGGCGCTGCTCCCAAGAAAAGTTTGGTGTTAAAGATAAAAAAAGACAAGCAGAGGCCAGTGGCCGCTAGAGGGCGCAGCAGAGTCAAGCAAAGGGCTTAGGCTATTTTATAGGCTGTCAAAGGCAGAAGGGAAGGAGTGGGAGACGGAGGGGAAGTTGGGTGGAGGGGGCGCATGTGGGGGTGGATGACTAAACTCGGGGAGGAGGAGGAGGGATAGCTCTCTTTTGGGGTGGTGAGGAGCCTGGGGGCACAGGCTCATCTTACGCCCTGTTGTTCCTTCAAGGCTGGCAGGCTCAACCCTACCCCAGGCACCCCTCCTCCCGCGCTGGGCCAAATCCCATCACTCTCACATCTTGTCCCCTTGTTATCTCGCCCTGCAGCAGCTTGACCCACGACGGAGCCGGCTCTGGGTGAGGAGGTTAGTGAGCAGCTGACAATGCGGTGGGAACACAGGCTGATGACTTTGAATTGCTTTGTCTGCTCCACTGGGCTAATGCAACAGCGTCCTTCTCTGTACTCGTTGCCTCAGAGGGTAAAGGAAACCCAATGGCTCCCACCTTGGCCTGTGTCCTGCCTGTTCCCAAGATCCGCCTCAAACACCGCCTGCTTCAGGAAGCCCACACTCATCTCTGACCCGAGGCTGTACCGGCTCAGTTCTCGAGCCCCTGACGCTGGGCTGGCACCTTCAAGCTTGGGCAGCTGCCCTGGGCTCAGGGCATCCCTGGCTCTTGCCCAGAGACTGAGCATGGCCTTGAGGCTACAGGCTGGACCTCACTCTTCTGTCTCGTGCACTACCCAGAACCATGCTCATTATCTAGATGGCTTGAAGTGCAACTTCGTACCTCTGTGGGGATTAGGAAATGAACACACACCTCATGGGGGCATTTTTTAGGTCTAGTCCTATGCTATAGCCACGGAGGAGAGAAAGGAAAAAAAAAAGCGGGATCTTATGAAGCACTTTTAATCTTGCTGGACCTCTGGGCCTGACATCCATCCACTCAATGCCAGTCCCAGAATGGAGGTAGGATGACCTGGCCTCTGAGTTGGTCACCTGGCCCTCCCAGGTTCAGGATCATATCCAGGGAAGCCAGCAGAACTGGGATGTGCCCTCTCTTTGCAACAATCCTGAGTCATGGTTTGTGTCTGGGGGTCTATTAAGTCAACACCCAAGCAAACACCTCCATTGTGTGTAGAAGGCAGATGCCCCAAAGACCTAGGAGTGAACCATGGCTCTGCCACATGCCAGCAGTGAGACGTCATGCAAACCACTAAGTCCCTGAAGCCAAATTCCTCAGCTCAGTGTGATCATGTTCGGAAAGCACCTACGGGGAGGCTTGGCACATAGCAGGTACACATTTTGGTTCCCTTCCCTTCTTCCCCTGTTATGCCTGTTTTCTGCATAGAACACAAAACAGACTAGGTGGTCGCAACTGGTGTCCATCTGGTCTAGAGTGAGTTGTGAGGGAGGAGCTCCCCGCCACTGTGCAAACTATTTTGCATGTATATCTTTTTGAATTTTTACAAAATCCCCATGAGATAGGTACTATTATTGCCATTTTGCAGATGAGGAAATTGAGGCATAGACACTAGGTCACCCAGGTAGTAAAGGGTGCAGCAGGAAATCAAACTCAGTTCCTGCTAAGCTAAAGCTATGCAGAGACCCTTGGGTTTTCCTTTCTCCCCTGCCAGCTGTAGCCCCATTAAACAGCCATGTGCGAACAGCCATAGCCACCTGGGTGATTGGGCCAGGCTGGCCAGCAGCTATATAGATCTGACTGGTATAGAATTGTATCACCGAATAATGAAAATTGGGAGTCCATCTGAGATATGGGCTCTGGGAAAGATTATCTTATGAATTAAAAATTGTCACTTAGCTGCCCGCTGACAAAAGGGACCTGTGTGGCACCTGGGCTGGGCTGCATTCAACAGCTCTGTGAGCAACATATGGTAACCAGTGGTGTGGGTTACTGTGGCTGTCAACTAGGGGAGGGGATGTGGGCTGATTTCTTGCTGCTCCTCCCAAGGTGCCCTGGGAGCGGGAGGGGCGGTAAGCCAGCTCCCCTTCCTCAGTGCTTCCCAGAAGAAAGCAGCCTGGGGCCCTCTTTCCACTGCTCTTTGCTGAGTGCCTGTCTGCATTCAGGTCTCAGCTCAAATGTCACCTCCACAAAGGAGCCTTCCCTATTCACCCCACCTTCGCACAGGTGGCCTGCAGAGAGGTGGCCCCTGGTCCTCTGAGCATGCTTTAATGGGGACCGCCAGGGCTATGGCTGGGATCAGAACCTCCATTTCCCAAAAACCTTTACTCTGCGACTAAAGGAATTCCCCCAGAAGAAATAATCATGTATGTGCCCAAAACCCGGTTAAATAGGTCATACGGAATTCGGCCAACCTCTGAACAGAATGTGATAGAAGAAGAAAACCACATAACTTGAAAAGATAGACATGGAAAACAGGTCAAAAAAAAAAAAAAAGGAGCCACAAAACAATAGAGTTCAGTAAGACGTGTTCTTTTGTTTAACAACATCTATATTGCACAGAAATGAAATGTTAAAATGTGAAAGATTATCTCTGAGTGGTGATGCTAGAATAGAGTTTCTCAACTATGGCATTATTTTGGATCAGAGTTTTGTTTTGGGGGGCTGCCCTGTGCATAGAAGGATGTTTAGGCATCCATGGCCTCTACCTGCTAGATGCTAGTAGCACATCACCCCCCCCCAAAGCCTTTAGTTGTGACAATCAAAAATGCTCCAGACATTGCCAAATGGCCCCTGGGGGCAAAATCGCCTCCATTGAGAACATAGCTCTACAGTCATTTCAACTTCTTTTGACTTATTTGAATTATATGCGTTTTGATTTTTAAAGCCAATACAAGTGCATTTAAAAACTATTCCCAATGCCTGATGTCTGTGTGTTGTAAATTGCTCTAGATGCAGGTTGATTGGTAAATTGATTCACTTTGAGTAGTGCTTCCTCTTTCTGAGACTCCTCTGTTAACTGATGACAATTTGCTGAATTTGAATCTCCCCAAGGGCAGGGACCTTTCCTGCCCCGGTCACTGTTCCTGAGCCTGGGTGAAGGGACAAACCCGCTCACAGAGGGCAAGGCCGTGGGGAGGCTGAGCAGGTCAGGCGCAGCGTCCTGCCTAGATGAGAAAACAGGACCTGCACCTAAAGGAGCCCAGCCCTGCTGTGGGCAGCTCCCCAGGCCGCGGGGTGTGGGGGAAGCAATGGGAGGAGTGGGCCAGGAGATGGGTGCCGGGAGGCCGGAGCCCCGAATGCAGGGGAGCGGTTTGGATTTTCATCTGACTCTGACTCACTGAAAAGGATTAGGCTGGAGGCAGGAAGGCCTGTGAGTGACGAGGCCACTGACTGGGCCATGGCAGTGAGGAAAGAAGTAAGAACAGAGACCCAATGTTTATTGTGTGCCGGACACAGTCATCCAGCTCAGCTCATCGCCCTTCCCCAGCTCCATGTGAAAGCTAACAGCGCTGTCATTACCGTCCTGTTCCCATTTTACAGGTGAGAGAGCCGAGGCCCAGAGGAGCTGAGTGATTAGTCTGCAGTCACACCGCAGGACTCAAGGCCTCACTGTCTGACTGCAGAGACTGCAGGCTTAGTCCATGTGCCAGGCTGCCCCTGAGGTGGGGAGGAGCACACGTGTTTGTGTGGCTGGCAGAGCGCGTGCTGTGTTTGTTCACGTGCACCGTCTGATTGGATCCTCAAAACACCCTGCGAAGTCAACACGGTAACCCCACTTATCAGATGAGGAAACTGAGGCTCAGTCCGCTGAAGTGACATATCAAGGACACGCGGTGACTTAGAGGCCATGCTGGGATTAGGACCTGGGTCTTTTGGGTCTCAGATAGCCCTCGTGGCTGTCAAGAGCTTGGTGTTTCTTGTGTGGTGGCTGGTATCCCAGCTGCGGGGACAGCGAGGTGAGGAGGAGGAAAGCAGACTCTCAGGAACTCACCTGCTCAGATGCCTGGAGCCTGGTTATGTGATTATGTCTGGGGCCGGGGCAGGTGTGCCCAGCCAGAGCCAAAGATGGCCCGGACTGGTGGGGCCAGATGCCCTTGCCCACCCTCCACCAGGGTCCCTCCTTGGTGCGCAGGGTCCCCAGCCTGTGGTCTCCAGTGGGTCATCTGCTCAGCCCACCGCCAGCCCTGCCCCATAACTCAACCAAAGCTTGGCACTCAAGAGAGCGTCAGGGCTCAGAGAGATTTACGGGCTCCGATAAAGCCATCTCCGTCCTCGCACAAGCAGCGTTTTATACTTGATGATCTGAAAGGCCTTGTCCCAGAGGGGGAGGGGGAGGGGGAAGGAGGAGGGGAGACACTTAAGAAAACAAGGAGGAGAATGATCAGATGTCCAAGGAGAAGAAGACGCGAAGGGCGCCTGTCTGTCACCCCGGTAGAGCTGCCACCCCGCTCTCCATCACCTTGGCGCTGACACAGCAATGGGACACAGGAAACATAGGCCCAGGGAGTGGGGCTCCAAAGACCACCCACCATATAAGCGGGCCTCTCTGTACCAGGTCTGGGGTGGGGGCTGTGGGTAAGATCATGGTCTAATGGGGCAGACCGGTCACCCCCAGAGGAAGCACAAAGCACATGTATAAAGAAACTAACTGAAGAATTCAGAAAGGGCTGGACACAAAGTCAGGAAATTGGATTCGTGCCTGCTACATCCCAGCTTTGAGCTTGTGTGCCTCTCTGAACCTCAGTTTCCTCTTTGGGGGTGACTTCACAGGGCTACTTGGAGGTCCTCGAGATAAAGGATCTGAAAATGCTTTATAAATAGTGAAGTGCTGTGCCTGCGTCAGGTATGGTTATAAGTCAAGGACAGCAAACCAGGTGCCTGGGACAGGGGGAACTGTGAAGTGCCTGGAACAGGCATTAGACAGAAAAGACGGCAGGGTGGGGGGTGGGCACAATGCCAGTTGTAGGTGTACACTGAAGCTTGTGGGATGAAGAGGCTCGGTGTCCCTGAACCTTTCCATCCAACCCCATTTCTCAGAGTTCAGCCTCTTCCTGTAAATGCCACTAGCTCGTTTCATTGTCTTGCCAATACCACGATCATATGGAAGAAGCTGTGGCGTCAGAGAGCCCTGAGTTCAGATCCCAGCTTCGCTACTGGTCATGTCACTTCTCTGAGCTTCACTTTCTTCACCTGCCAGGAAGGGATAATCATAGAATTTGCCTCCTAGGTTGCTGGGCTGGTCAAGGAGACAAGCGCAGAGTCCGAACAAGGCATAGTCCGAACAAGGCATGTGCTCCCGGCATCCCTGAGTCCTCCCATCTTCTCTGCCACATTCCCTCCACGGGGGCTGATCCCGGCAGTCCCATAGCCTCCCCGCCTCCCGCCCCGAGTGCTGCCGAGTTCTGGAGTGAATGACTTTCAAATCCGTGGAAGGAGAGCCCATCACACACACCTTGAGCTGGATAATTTATGAATCAAATTGTGCTCCGTCAGGGCTCCACAGCCCAGAAATAGATGCGGTCGGATGAGGTTCAGGGAGCCAGCCTCAGACACAGCTATCTTCATAGAAACTGGCCACCAGCAGGCAGGACTGGCCTCAACAACTGACCTGGAGGGGCTCCCGGGGGCTGCAAAGTCCCCTTCAGCCTTACTCCTGGTTTGAGTCCTGAAGAGAGGACAGAGGTCTGCCTGGGGCTCAGGAGGTCAGCTGAGTGACCCCAGTCAAGTTACTTAACTTCTCTGGGTCCTGAGATCCTCCACTGTTGAAAGGAGCAGAGGCTTTTGACTCTTTTTTTTTTCCCCAAATGTCTTTGTTTTAGCAGCGAATCCTTTGATCAAACAAAATTTATATAGAATCCAGTACATAGAGCAGCCAAAACTAGAGCTAGCAGCTAAAGTTGAAGCAGCACTGCAGCAACCCGTCACCCCCAGAGGAAGCTCTGAGGGATGGTGCTGGGGTCCAGAGCTTCAGGGCACTGGAAGTCCCCAAGGCCCCTCTCGGCTTTAAGCTGCCATGGTCATCTTAAGTGCCCACTCAGGGATGCACAGGTCCCACATCACCCCTCTAGGTCACCCCAGGGTCAGGAAATGCTGACCAGGCAGGTGAGTGTCTGGAGATTCAAAGGATCAATACTTCTTCATCTGGATTCAATCTTTCTGATGGGGCAGAATATTGTTGTGGCCATGATCTCAGGGTTCAAATCTCAGCACCACCCACTTCTCACCAGCTGTGTGACTCTGAGAAAGTTACCTCACCTCTCTGGGCTTTGGTTTCCTCAGCTGGAAAAGGGGAGGACTAGCACTTATCTCATAGAGCTGATGTGAAGATTAGAGCATGTAATGCCTCTATTTAGTTTGGCACAGTGTGCAGCACATAATAAGTACTCAATACATATCTATTTTAAGTTCTTTTGAAGAAGGAAGTAAACTTGGCACTAGATACATACTATGCTGTATATGACCTTGTGGATTAGCAAACTGAGGTGAGAGGTCAAAGAACTGGTCTCACGTCCTGTGGTTGGTGAGTGGTGAGCTGAGATTTGAGGCCAAGGGCTTTTGATGCCAAAGCCTGTGTTCTTTCTCCTATTCTTCCCTAGAGACATTGCTTCTAGAAGGCTCCCCTAGGAAGGCTGCAGACGGTGCCAGGTTGTTTCTGATGCTGGAGGGTTTTCAAGCTTCTGGGCCGTGACTCAGAGCACAACATCAAAGCAGATGTTTCTGGTCAGGAAATGACTAGAGGAAAAATCTGCAAATTTCAAGTAGAAACCCACCCAACAACGTGGAAAACATCAAAAGTCTCATGTTCTACTAAAAATGAGTGAGTCACAATCATCATGTTCACAAGAAGAGAAGGCAAATCTGTCCTATGATGCAGGAGTCCCTGGTCTGAAAATAGGACCAGGGTTTCCCAGAGGGTATCTAGGAACTCTGGTGCCATGGGATCACAGTTCTTCTGTGATCAAATACACTGGGAAATGCTGAACAGGTATCTTCACTGCAGACCTTGTCAGAGCCTTTGATGTGCTAATGTGCATTGTGATTTGCCAGAACAGGGACAGTGAGATGCAGTGTCTCCCCAGCTGGTCTGGGCACAGCACCCTTTTTGCAAGGGGCTGGTAGTATGGGAAACCCTCTGAGAAAACTGAAGGTGTAAAAGTTACTGCTCTAATCTTCCCCTCCAGTGGAGGTCTCTGAGCACATAAATTGAATGCATCAAGTGTCAGAGATGGAAAATGGAAGTGGGCTTAGAGCCCATCAGGTCCAAACTTACTCCTCTACCCCTGATGAATTGAAGATCAGAGATGGGGAGTAAAGTGGCCAACATCACACAGCAAATTAGAGCACAGCTAGCACCAGACTGGTGGATTTCCCTACCTAACACATCCAGGCCACAGGTCAGCTGTGGGCACCAGGCCAGTGCTAGTTCCCTGGCAGCTTTGCACCCACACTTTAAAATAAAATAAAAAACTATTTACTATGGAAAATTTCAAACATACACAGCTGTAGAGACCAAGTACAATAAAGTCCTACGTACCCCTCACCCAAGGTTCAACAATTTGCCAATTTCTTATTTTATTTCAACTCAGCCACCACCATCACCACATTTTCCCTCCAGCTGTTAGAGAAAATTCCAGTTCATCCTGAAACATTGCAAGCATCCCTGATAAGGATTTCCATAAATAGAACCAAACATGCTATTGTCACACTTACAAAATCAGCAATTCCTTAATATAACCTAATACTTAGTCCATATGCAAATTCCAAAACTCATTTTTGAAGCCAATATCAGAGGCTTTAACCCTCTCTAGCCATTCCTCAGAGACCAGGCCTCCGAGACGACTGAAAGTGAAGGGAAAGGTATCTTCAACAAAATGTGTAATGCTTTATCCCTTAAACAAGAGCAAAAAAGAAGAACACAAAAGAACCAAAGAAAATATGGCAAAATGTCAAGAAATCGAAGCTAGGTGGTGGGTACAGGCTGGGGGGTGTGCGTTTCCATATTTTTCTGAATATTTCACAGTTGCTGCCTGTCTCTGATGAAGACCAAGGACCCTGGGCTGGTGTGTGTGTGTGTGTGCGGGTGTGTGGTGGGAACGGGGAGTGCTTGCCCAGCCCCGTCTCCAAGATGCCCTCATCTCCCAGCTTGAGCCTCGGCCCCAGATGTCACAGCATGTCCCTGGTCCGCAGCCCAGTGCCCCGCACAAGTGGGTGTTCAGAGAACGCTTGATGAATGAATCCAGCCAGACAGGGAGGGGCGTCCCGAGACGCTCCCATCTCCTTGGCTCACACAGGAAGAACTTCTGCTGAACAAGCGGGAAATAGTAAAAAGATTTGCCTTGTCTTTTTAGCAACTCTTTCCAAAGCTTCTGACCACTTTCTTGAAAAAAAAAAAAAAAAAAAGGAAGAGGCCACAGGACAGTTAATGCTCAAGGCTGGCTGGCCTGGGGCCCTTCTCAGTATGGGGGCCCCGGATCCTGCCTCCTGGCTTGGACCTCAGGCCCCACTCATTTGGCAGGTGGGCAGTTTCTCTGGGAAGCTGCCCCGCACAGCTGAAGGGCGTGGACAGCCGAGAGATCCCCCTCTAAGTACTGTGAATAGACACTCATGGAGGGGAAGCGAGAGGGCAAAGGGTCCTGCCACAGACACATGATGCCTTTGGGGGCTGCTCTGCAAGCTTGAGCTGCTGGGTTTCCATAGAAAAGAGGAAGAAAGCCTTTAGTTAGCGGAGGAAGCTGCCAGCACTGCCCTCAGCATCGGGCTGGTTCTCAAAGCCCAAACGCTCACCTTAGTGGGGGCCAGAAAGGAGGGGCAGCCTCTCACCTCCAGGCCCCCAAACCTCTGCCCAGCTGTGCCTGCTCTCGCTCCCAGCACTAAGCCCCAAGCGATGGCAGCTGCAGCAGCCCCGGGCTGCAGCTCCTCGGCTGAAGGTGACTTATGGTTTTCATTACCCAGGGCCGGGTGTGAGCCTCAGGAAGGAGCCAGCCCCACCACGGGTGGGCCCGGGCAGGCCGTGCCAAGTCTGCCAGAGCGGCCAGGGGGCCTGCCTGCGCTGCCCCAGCCCCTGCTCTGGGAGGGGGGCTGGGGCAGGAGTGTGGATGGGGAGGGGGGTGTGGGAAGGGGAGATCCAAGCCTGGCGAGAGATAGGATGGGCCGGGGGAGGTGTGAAAAGAGCAGGTGAGGCCATGGGAGCTGGGAACAATAGCGGGGCCCTTCTGCAGGAGAAGGGTAGTCACCAAAGAAGCTGGGGGTGACCAGAAAGAGGTGGGGGTGACTGGGCAGACAAATGCACAGACCCAGAGAGGGTGAGGGCAAAGGGCACTGGAGGTTGTCTCTCGCCTGGGTCACCGCATGGCCTCCAACAGTCTCCCTACTTCCTTTTTGGCTCCTCCAGCCCATCTCTGACACAGACTATTTGGTGATCTTTTAACACCCTGCCACAGATCAAGTCACTCCATTGTAATGTCTTCTCAGGGCCAGTGGGGTAAAACTCTCATGCCAGTCTGCGAAACCCTGAACAATCCAGCTCACTGACTTCAGTTCTTATACTGAATTCCCTAGTCCTCAACACACTCCGACCTCACTGAACCCTGTCCCCTCTGTCTTTTAGCTTTCTGTTTCTCAAACATACTAAACTCAGTCTTTTTTTTTTTTTTTTTTTTTTTACATAGCCAGGCACCGGGAATCGAACCTGGGTCCTCTGGCATCGCAGGCAAGCATTCCTGCCTGCTGAGCCACCTTGGCCCACCCTTATTTGTCATTTTAACCAGCTTTCAGTGTACGATACAGTGGCATTAATTATAACCACAGCATTGTGCAGCCATCGCCACCAGACATTGCCCCAAACAGAAGCTCTGTACCCATTAAGCAATAACTCCCCACTCCCCTGTCCCCCAGCCTCTGTGCATCTCTAATCTACTTTCTATGGATTTGCTTCTTCTGGGCATTTCGTACACGTGGAATCATATAATATGTGACCTTTCTTGTCTGGCTTCTTTCACTTAGCATGTTTTCGAGGCTCATCCATGCAGCATGTATTGGAACATCATTCCTCACTAAACCATCAATTCCATGAGGGCAAAAGCTTTGTCTGCCTTGTTCATGGCTGTACCTCCAGCAGGTGGCAATTGAGAGGTGCCCAATAAATCGTTATGAAAAATCAAAATGAGCCCAAACTCCTTATGTGACAAACCAGGGTGGAGGCAGCCCCCCGGTGTGCCCAGAGGCAGGAGGCAGGGCTGCTTCATCCCGGGCTCCAAGCCGGGGCCCGCCGTCCTCGCTGCTTGGTGGTGAGCTGCCAGGCCAGCCCCACTGTCCTCTCGCCCCCAGAAGGTGCCCCTTGGGAGGTAGGCTCCAAGGACTTCTGGGGGGGTCCTGAGGAGCCCCCACCATTGAGGGACCTTGACAGCTTCCTGTGCCTGTGGCTGCTCCACAGCGGTGGAGGGGAGGCTGGGGGAGGGCAGAGAGGCCTGAGAGTTGGGCAGGGTAGTGGAAAGCGCTCCAGCCTGCAGAACAGGCATTTCCCGGCCCTGGTCTGAGCCTCTATTTTCTCATCTATGACTTGAGAGGGTTTAGACTGGATGATATCGGGGTCCCTGTTGTCTGCCAGGTAAGCCCCACAAAACTGTTTTGGGAGAAAGACGGAGATCAGCAAGGGGAAGGAAGAGGCAGTGTGCTGGTGCCTGCTCTGCTCCTCTGTCCCCCTGACCCCAGTCCTGCCACCCCTTCTTGCCCAGGTCTGGGTTATCAATCTCCCTCCACCTGGAGAACTCCCCAAATGAAATCCCTAATGGCATGTGGGGCCTGTGATATAACAAGTCACTCGCTTTGCCTGGGAAATGAAAGATGATGAGGCAGGGTTCCCGGGACAGAGGCGATCTCCATAAATCTGCCAAAGTGTGCTGGGGATTACTTTGTGGGATTAATTATCCGTCCTTCAAAACAAAGACCTGACCTCAGCGGCTGAGTGTCCCCAGCCTGCGAGGGAGGGGGCACTGGGTGCGAGGGGGGCGGGCGCCCGGGCTGGCAGCCGGCCACAGGACGGGCTAGAGCAGCGGGTTACTGTACGCTACCGGTTCATCTCCCTCCTCAGCCCAGCATCGACGTGGCCTCCCCTTGCCCAACTCCTCAAGTCTGCCTGGCTCCCAACACTTTCTGCAGCTTGCTTCTTCTTGGTCAACAAACTGGCCTCCCATCTGCTTCTTACACCCACCCAGGGCAACCTTAATCTCATCTCCTTTCTTATTTACACCGCTTCTGCCCAGAGTTGGGTGTGAGTGTGTTACTGATGTGGATGAGAAAGTTCCATGTGTAGTGGCTAGAATAAAGACCGGATCAGGAGCCAGTCCTGCATGAACTATTTCACTAGCCATAGGCCCTTGAGCTTTTTGAGCTCTCTGAGCCTCAACTTACCTTTCTGTGAACAGGAATGGTATAGGCGGGGGCTGTACATGACAGGGTTGTCATGAGGATCCAATGAGGCAGGATGGCATTGTGGAAGGCACAGGACTTAAGACTCACAGAGATCTGGGTTCGAATCCCTGCTCAGCCACTTCTTGGTCTAGTGTGTCCCTACATTACATAATCTTTCTGAGTCTTGGTTTGTCTTGGCCTTGTTGGCCATCCTTGTATGAGAGTCCATCAACATCTTAATTGTGGCGGCTGAGAGAAGTGGGGTCCAGGCAGCTTTCTGGTTTCTGCTCTCATGAGTGAGCGCCTTCTAGGTGTGTGTGGACCCTCCCCCCACCTCTCAGCAGGGCCAAGCAGAAGGCACCACTCTTGATGCCAAGGAAAACCAGTGCTAATGACAGGAAGGGCTGCCCAGAGTCATGCCTGATGTCAGCCAAGCTCCAATGAGTGGTTCTGAGTCCCCAGGCCATGGAGGAATACTGGCTGGTATGGGCTGTGGTTCCCATGGAGATGTAAGGGATGTGTGTGTGTGTTGGAGAGTGGTATGTAGTGGAAACTGGAAGTCAGATGGTCGGTTCTGAGCTTGGAGGTGGCTAGGGTGTGACAAAAAGGCCTGGATATGGAATGCAGGTGGCTTGGTGCCAACCTCTGGCCATGCCACCTCAGCAATTCTAGGCCACCCACACCCTGGGTGGGCTTCTATCTTCTCATGGTGCAAAGGGAAGGTAACCCCTTTCTGACAGATAACTTAAGGAGAGAGAACTTACGTGAAGGTCTCTGGCAGGTGCTGAGGCCCACATGAGCCCCTCAGGAAAGGACGGCTCCTTTCTGGGTTCTGAGAGCCGCGGTGTTTGGGGCCTGAGTAGGCCTATGGGGTTCAGCAGCTCATATCAGAGAGCCAGATGGGCATGTGGAGTCCAGAGGACCAAGTGATCACCATGAGGGGAGGGAAGACAGATGCTTGTGAACCCCGAGGCCAACCAGGTGGCCACAGCCCAAAGGTGACACCACCCTAGAGGGTCAGAGAGAAGATGGAAGCCCAGCTGGTTGGTGTGCAGAGAATCTCTCCATTAGAAATGGAAGGGGGGTACCCACATGCTCCAGTCAGCCAAGCAGATGACACAGGTTAGGTGGTCAGGGAAGGCTTCCCGGAGGAGGTAAGCAGGAAGATAAATTTTTAAAGGAGGGGAAGGACACAGAGAGATGGAGAAAGGGAAACCAGGCAGACTAATTAGGTAAATAAGATACTCAGGCCTCCTCCCTGCTCTCCTCAAGTGCTCTTCTTTGAAGAATGTGCCACGAAAAGCCAATCGTCTCCCTAGGTGATGCTGCTGAACTTGTGACAAACAGTCATTTATTGAGCACTCACTATATACCAGGCACTGTGCTGAACACTACCCTCTGTAAGGTAGGTGTTTTATCTCTATTTACAGAAGCGATTTGTCTGAAGTCCCACAGGCAGCTTAGATGGAGCCAGGCTTTGAACTCACTTATCTGATCCAAAGCCCTTGGCTGCTACCTCAGCATACTGACACCTGGACCATCTCTCAGGAGCCATTAGACCACTTACTTTGTCCAGGTTGGGTCAAGGACAGGGATAGGGTCCTTACCTTTTTCTTTGGTCCCTACGTCTACAGGATAGTCAGAGGCTGAAGTAAGTGCTCTGAATCCCAGAGAAGCATGAGGAGAAAGAAACACCAGGGACTTTCTGGGCAAGGAAGTGAGATGGGGAAGACAGGATTTGGATATAATGGGAGATTGCTTTCTCAAATCTGCTGGCCTACCTGTACTTTACTGAACTATACCCACCTCACTGGACTTCAGATTTGGTCTCCAAAACTGGAGCCCAAACTGCCTGGGTCCAAATTCTGGCTCTCATCATTACTAGCTGAGTTGTCTTGGACTTGGTTTCCCCATCTGTAAAATGGGGACAATGACAGTAACGTCTTCACAGGGTTGCTGTGAGGAGTGAGTGAATTAACACACGCGAGCAGCTTAAAGCAGCGTCAGGCAACAACACAGTGACTGCCCAACAAACATTAATGAAGGATATTACAGTTGGGGTTTCCTTCCCATCCCTGCCATCTCTTCTCCACAATAAGTACCAATCCCAGTGCTTTGATACATGTCTCAAATAAGTAATACATAATACATATGCATTATTTAAGAATACATATGCATGTATTCTTAAGTAACAACCATTGTTATTTCAGTGTTTATTTGTTCATTTATTTATAGACATGGTATTTTACTTTCCCATTTTATTTCTTTTACCACTCAACACTAGGTTTTAAAGATTTATCTATTTTACTCTACGTACATCTGTTAACTTGAACCCTATGGAATTACTGATGTTTAACCATGTTTGACCTAAAAAACTGGCAATTTCACATGATTCAACCTAATAGTTTTGAGGCTTCTACTGCTGCAAAGTATTCTTAAGAGAAGTGTTTTGCAAACTTTTTATGTAAATGTCAAGACAGTAAATATTTTAGACATTGCAGGTCAAGAGGTAAAATCGAGGATATTATGTTGCTACTTTTTTAACAAGAGAGAAAAATTTCCACAAAAAGGAAATAAAAATAAAATAATGAAATTAAAAATAAAATAATAATGGAGCACAATTTTTTTTTTGCAATACAGGTCTACTAATGAAAAGAATGGAATTTGTGTGTGTGTGCAGGGGGAGATAATATTTTGTTTAACTGAGTTCAAAGACAGCGTTCTCTATCATCGAATCAATTGCAAGCATTTCATCATCTTCAAAAGCTGCTCTTAGTTCATCAGGTGCCCCCAAAAAGGCAGCAAGGAGATTTGGCCCACACACCCAAGTGGGGTATAAAGAAGGTAGTCATGGGAGGTGCCAATTGCATTTCTCCAATTTCTAGTCAGTTTCAGCATCTCCACATAAACCCATTAGTCACTGGAGTTTTCCATTCTGTGAATATCTTTTGCTTATTTCTCTATTGGATTCTTCAACTTTTCCCTGTTGGGTTGTAGGAATATCATATATATTTTAGGTATCAAAATATTGTTGGTTTAAAAGCATTGCAAAAATCTCCCCATGTGTCATCTACCCTTAATTTTGTCTATACATCGCTATTGAATTGGAAATCCTTTGATGTAGATCAATTTTTCTTGTGCTCTTTGGGTGCTAACATGTCCTTACCTATAACAAGGTCACAAAGATATACACCGACATTTTCTTTTATGAGCTTATGAGCTTTGTATTTCACTTTTCACATCTAATTCTTTAGTTCATCTCAAGTCCCCCTTGATGTGGTCAAGATCCTGCTCTGTTTCTCTCTATCCAGTGAGCTAGTTTTCCCAACACCAGCTACTAAACAAGTCATCCTTTCCCCATTGATTTGTGGTGCCACTTTCATCATATGTCAAGGCCTCTATTTACACTGGGGTCTGGTTCTAAGAGCTCTACTTCGTCCCACTGGTCTATGTGTCTATCTTTTAAAATGTACTAGATGTGTTAGGGTCTGCTCCACCCATGGCCCTGCTGCCCTCCTCTGTACCAGTTGTCTGGGGTGGCATCCTCTCAGGCTGCCAGCTGCCTATGGTTTGTGGATGCTGCTTGTGAGGATGAGCTGGCAACCAGACTCCCTCTGGGAAACTTGGAATCGGAAAGCTAGAATATGGAGATGATTGACAGCTGCACCAGAAACCAAAAGGGCATTTCAACAGCAGCCATGGTAGAGGGGGAAGCACGGCCACCATGGGCCAGGTGAGGTCATGGGGAGCCAGTGGGGTTGCGGGAGATGAAAGGGGCAAATGTTCAAGGATGGGCAAAGGTGCTATGGTGGGCTGAATAAGCCCTGGAACCTGAATGTTATCTTATATGGCAAAGAGACCTTGTGTATGTGATTAAGTCAAAGATCTTGAGATGGCGGGTGTGGCCATCATGACAAGCAAACTCACCGCCCTCCCCCTCTCTATGTGGGACATGACTCCCAGGGGTGTGGACCTTCCTGGCAACATGGGACAGAAACCCTAGAATGAACTGAGACTCAGCATCAAGGGATTGAGAAAACCTTTTCGACTGAAAGGGGGAAGAGTGAAATGAGACAAAATAAAGTGTCAGTGGCTGAGAGACTTTAAATAGAGTAAAGAGGTTATGCTGGAGGCTATTCTTACGCATTATATAGAAAATCCCTTTTTAGTGTAAGGTGTATTAGAGAGGCTGGAGGGAACTGTAGAGCTATGTTCCAATAGCCATGTTTCTTTAAGATGATCGTATAATGATATAACTTTTGCGAAGTGACTGTGTGATTGTGAAAACCTTGTTTTGATGCTCCTTCTATCTATGGTATGGAAAGATGAGTAAAAAATATGGATTTAAAATAAGTAAATAATAGGGGGAACAAATGTAAAATAAATTGAGTACAGGGAAGTACTAGTGGTCAATGAGAGGGAGGGGAAAGGGGTATGGTACGTATGAGTTGTTTTTTTTAATTTCTTTTTCTGGAGTGATGCAAATGTTCTGAAAAATGATCATGGTGATGAAAATACAACCATGTGATGATATTGTGAGCCACCGATGCACACCAAGTATGGAATGTTCATATGTTAAGAATGTTTGTGTTGTATGTTGATCAATTTTATTAATAAAAATTGAAAAAAAAGAAAAGATCTTGAGATGGGGAGATGATCCTGGATTGTAAGAGGGAGATTTGACTACAAAAGAGAAGAAGACAGTGTTACTGGGGAAGCAGAGATTGGAGCAGTACAGCCACAAGCCAAGGATTGCTTGCAGCAAAGAAGCTGGAAGACTCAAACAAGGTTCTCCCTTGGAGACTCCAGAAGGAACCAGCCCTGCCAACAGCTTGATTTTAGCCTTCTGTAAGACTTGTTTTGAACTTCTGGCCTCTAGAACAGTAAGACAATACAATCCTGTTGTTTTAAACCACCAAACTTGTGGTAATTTGTTACAGCAGCAAGAGGGAGCCAATACAGATGTCATGAGACACGCGTGAGCCAGTGAGCTTGTCCCCCAGCTCCTGGTCCCAGGAGGTGCAACTTGGAGGAGGGTTTAAGACCTCCACAGTCTCAGAGAAAGCCCCTTTCCACAGAATGCTCTCCCATCCTGGGAACCACTGATGCATGTTCCTTAGCTTGGTTGTCCAGACCCTTCAACGGCCTTCCCCCTTTCCTCTTGTCCAGCCCAGTTGGTCTATCCGCTGCCCCTTTCCTATCCCTGAATAGTTAGTCCCCCCTCAGCTTTTGCTTCTGTCAGTCTTCCCTCACCACCTTCCTCCCTGCCCCCAGCCAATCCTTCAGTTCCAATAACACTATCCTGTGGGCTCTAGGACTTCTCCATTTCCATTTCCAAGGTCCCATCAATGCATGGCTGGTGTTTCCTTGAACACTCACCTGTACCTGGCATTGCTCTGAGCACCTGGCTCCTACGGATGTGATTCTCAAACCTCCCCCCACCCCCACGAACTCTATTGTCCTTCCTGCTCGACAGTAAGGGAAGGCCCAGCCACATCTGCTCCTATGTGAGCATTTGCCAATCTTCAGTCATTTGAATTCCACCTTCACAACTTTTGCCCTATCTGCAAAATTGATTCAAGCTTTTCCTTTAAAAATCATTCTAAGAGAAATTACTTAAGAGTATCATAAAAGGAAAACTGATTCATTTGCATAAATAGAGGATGAAATGGTATGAGCCTACCCACGGTTAGATTTTAGTTGCACCAGGTTGTCTGTTAAAGGCTCCTACTTATTCTCTTTTTGGTGAGTGGGGAAATGAGCCAAGGTTCAGGAGGGGTCAAGGATGCAAGCACCCAACAGGACTTGCTCTTGGACAGAATTGACAGAAACAGACATTCTGGACCAGAACTGCGAGTGGCGAGCCATCTCATTGGATGAGATTGAATGCTGTTTCACACCCTGAGATGGTTGTTTCACAGCCAACATCTCACAGCTGTGGAGTGGGGCTAGGGGTACCGTCCTGGTCATCGCCCCACCCTCGGCTCTCTCGGCCTCTGATCTCCTGGAGAACTTACCAACTACACCATTTACTCAGCAAATGCTGCTGTGGATGGAAGAGAGGCTGCTCACATGCTTGTCTCCCTGCAAAACCTCATGCTTCTTGGTGGGGTGCTGCCTTATACAGTCCCATTTCCCCAGGACCCCCAAGCGTGGTGGCTGGGCCATTGAGACCCTCGCCTAACAGGCTGTCAGTGATTAAGGGGCAACTGTCTTATCCCAGCAGACTTCTAAGGAGGACTGAAAAGCATCCTGGGACCTTGAATCCTCATTTGCAAAGTGCTCCTTAGGTCTCAGCTAAATTGCTCTTGCTGACATTTAAGGCTCACTATTATCACGAAGGGAAAAATCAGTCACCGGCCCCTTTACAGTAAGGCTGGCTGCGCTGGAGGTTGTTCTGAAATCCCCTTCACCCTTTGCTTGCTCAGATTCAAAAGCCTTCACTGCTTTGGTCCTTCAGAGAGAGGTTTCCTCAAGCACTGGTGGAAGGAACTGGATGGGCCATGAGCTGGAAAACAGAGGCAGCCTGATTCTACCCTCTCCTGCCCGCACCCTTCCCCCAGAATGAAAACCCTGCCTTGAGGGTGGGGGCAGGGATGGAGCACAACCCAGCAGAATGAATTCATTCTGTGTGAGAATGTTTGTTCACCTCAATCAATGTCTGAAAGTATCTGCCCTGAAATCTCTGTTTCCAGGATATTGGTCAAATATTTGAATGGGGGCAGTCAGTTAATTGACTGAGGCAGAATACTTGACAGGTAGAGAGAGAGAGAGACACTTTGGGGGCACAAGAAGTTCAGCCAAGCCCGGAGGTAAATCGGGTGCTCATCAAACCTGGAGCAGCTTGGCAGGTCCTCAGAGTGGGGACAGGGGACGGTTGAGGTGCCAAGCAATGGAAGAAGGTGGGTTCTGGAGCCAGCCTGTTGGGTGCAATCCCCAGCTCTTCCACCCAGTGGCTGTGGGACCTTGGGCAACTGCACCTCAGTTTTCTCATCTGTAAAATGGGGCTAACAATAATTGTACCTAGCTCATGGGATTATCGTGAGGATTAAAAAGTTGATGCATGTACAGCACTTAGATCAGTTCTTAAGCACCAAGGAAGTGCTAGTTATCTTTCTTATGCTATTATTACCCCTTTGCCTGGCCTTCAAAGCTCTCCCGATGGGAGTCCCCACCTGCAAGAGTGTTGTTAGGGCTGGGGAGGGTGTTTCTGCTCCTGGTGACACTCCCCCCTCCCGACAGTCTCTGAGAATCTTCCCTATCAGGACTGCCTTTCCCAAGGAGAACAAACCCTTTCCTGGCTTCCTGAAGCATTTATTCTCTATGCCATCCTTTAGACTTTTATGATGGATTAATTGTGCAGTTGGGCTCTCCTAGAGCCTCAGCTGGACAAGCCTGGTAAACTGGCAGGTGGGTTTCAGTTGCTGACATTTTAGCTACACAAAACATTTCTTTTCTTTTAAAAAATTGCTTTTAAACACGGGTTCTATAGAAAAGGAGGATACAGGAAGGCAGCATGCTGTCCTCAGGACCCTGCCTGGGTCCCACAGAGAACAGGTGTGCAGGCTGGGGCTGGCAGAGCTGCTCGCACAGGGGAGGCACAGGTCACAGGGGCCCTAAGTGCAGACGGCAGCAGGGGACAGAAGCAGCCCCTATTACTGCCCTGGACCGGGTCTGTATCTTTTCTTGCATGTGTTTGTCACCAACCAGACAATAATAATTGGAAACATTCTCTGAGTGCCTACGATGAGTGCATTCTCTGAGTGCCTACGACGAGCTCGGCCTCGTTAACTCCTAACCCCGATGATAACCCATTTTACAGGTGAGGAGGCTGAGCTCAGGCTGACTGTGGGGAGAGACTGGGATGGAAGCTCCTTCTCCCCTTCTCTCTCCAGGGTGCCTTGCCATGAGGAAGTACACAATAAATACTCAAGACGTGGATAGGCTGACGGGAATGTAGGTGCAGATGTCAACATTTTGGCTCCCCTGGGAAGTCAGGCATCAGAGTAGGAACTGCGTGGGGGTGGGGGGTGGCTGATGGCTGAGCTGCTCCAACTCCAGCTGCCTCTGCTTACCCTCTCTGCGGGGCGCCCCAGGGAGATGCCGTCCTGCGGCCCCTGCCCCACCCTCTCTTCCTCCTCTCTGCCCAGAGAGACACGGGAACAGCAAGGCAGGGTTGTGGGTGACTTGGGGCTTAATACCTTTGTAACCATATTGCAAAAGGGCATGCCTAAGACGGCGCCTTACGCTTAATCTTTCTCTTTTATTGCTTTTTCACTTGTATGATTTAACCTTGCACCAGGTATCAAGCTAGATAAATAAAAACTTTTATTTCAGATTAGCCCTGGTTGGGGGTTACCTTGAAAGCTGAGTAGCCATCCAGGGAGTCAAATGAGAAAGGGAGTCAGGAATCTGAGTTGCTTAGAGGGGCTTATCTCTGGTTCAAAGTTCGCAAAAGATACTGGAGACCTTTTTCGAGGTGGGAGCGCAAGGATCTCTTCCCATCCCCACGGCCCGGGGAGGCTGGGGCAGGCACCAAACCCCCCCACCCCCAGTCCAGCTTTCCTACATGGCCCCTTGCCCTATTCTTTTCTCAACACTTTTATATTTTCTCCCTGATGTTTAACATAGTTGGAAACATCACCTTTGCTCATGCATTTATCATCTCCCTTCCTCACTGGAACGGGCGCTCCATGAGGGCAGTGACAGTGGCTGACCTTTCAGAGCTGGTCTCTGGGGTCCAGCACGGAGCCTCAGACACAACAGGCACTCAGTCAGTGGTCCCTGATTGGTTGGATGCCTGAATGGATCCTCAGTATTCCAATGGGTTGGCATGGAATGCTTGGTTTCCCAGGCAGAACAGTAAGAGATGGTAGAAAGCATGTGGGTTCTAGAAGAAGAAAGACCTGGGTTTGAATCTTGGGTCCAAAGCCAGGTAACCCTAAGTGCGTTTCATGACCCCTGTGAGTTTTAGCGTCCTCATCTATAAAATGGCTAGAGATAGGCATGTTCTGGGGCTATGGAGAGAGTGAGAGAAAATGTAGGCAGCCCAAGGCAAACCCTCCTACGTGTTCAGAGACAGGTGCAAGATGTTCAGACTTTTGTAGAAGAAACAAACAATCCACACACCCATTGACAGGAAGATGGGTAAATAAACTGGCATTTTCACATGATGGAACAACAACAGTAACAAAAATGAGCAAACTATACCTACAACACATAATATGGATGAATCTTGGCTATACAACATTGAATAAAAACACAAGTCCCAGGAGATTACGTATAAGATGATACCTTCTTATAAAGTTCAAAGACAACCAAATCCAAGCAACACATGATCAACATATATGTGACAAATTTTTTTTTAAAGCAATAGAATGAAAAAGAATGCAAGATTCAAGATATGCTATGTGGATGGGGAGACAAGATGAGTGGAGGAGCACACAGCAGGTTTAGCTATGTAACAGTCTAGTTTTGGGGTTGGTCAGTGGATTCATGAGTGTTCAAAGCATTATTAAAAATTAATTAGTGAACAAAAGAAGGTCACGCATGGGCCAATGTTGATCATGAACCAAGAGTTATGTATAAATAATTCTGTGAGCTTGAGGTCCTCCAATTTTAGAAAAAGAACACAAAATAAATGATGGGTAATTTTATAATCTTCCAAACTCTCAAAGTGCTTGGAAGTCCAATAAAAGCAGTTATCTTATAAATGAGGAAAAAGGGGAAAAGAGCCAAAGAGGAAGAGGCAAACTTCTGTTGGCATGGGGAAGCCAGACAAGAAACCACACCAACCCCTAAGCAAACTGCAGCCAGGACTCAGTCTGGGAGCCGAGGCAGCCCGGGGAGAAGGCGGCTCTGAAGTAAGTGCACTCAAGGTTTAGCAGAGAAGGTTCTGGCTGGGCCTAAAGGGAGAGGTCTTAGTGGTGCCCTCACAGGGCACTACAGCCCATGACGAGGTTGTGGGAAAGAGGAGATGCAAAGAGTGGGGTCCCTGACTGAGCTGCAGTGAAACCTCTTAAAAGTCCACTGACCACTGGTATTTTCAGGGAAGAAAGCGAGGGCCAAGCACTGTTACTGACCAAGGGTGGAAGGAGCCTCATTAGAAGAGAGGGGAGAACTAGGAATCACAAGCACAGCAGCAAAGAACTCTCTGGTCTATCACCAAGGCAGAGCACAAAAGTTCGTAGAAACATCAGGAGAGAGGCTGGCTGGTAGGAAGACAGGAAGACCCGTGCCCAAAAGCTGCATCCACATCCTGGAGAGAATAGGGGGACAGGTCAAGGGGAAGAGAGGAGCAGGGCTTTTCTGAGGCTAACATCAGGAGGAATTTAGTGCTGGTGTAATATATCGTTGTTGTTTTGGTAAAGTGGTGGGGAAGAACTGGGGGTAATAAGCCAATATATTTGTGTAATTAGGAAAAAACCTCCAGAGACTCTGACCCCAGGGATTTTGAAAAGGAGAGAGGCACGGGTCATGCATTCAACCGGCTAAACCAGCGTAGCCCATTAGTTTCAGCTTGAAGGGGCATGCCCATCCACTGCTGGGGACTGGCCAAGAAAGGCTTAAGGTTCATACCCGGGTTCCTTGGGGCAGTGCCCTGGGATCCATTACTGGTGCCTTGGGGAGGGATTCAAGAGTTCTGGTATGAATAGGAACGTGCTGCCTTCCCTCCTGTCTGTCTCCACGTGGCCCTTCCTGGTCCTCCCCTCTGCAAGGCTGGTTTGGTGAGTTCTCCCTATGGTCCTATTACAACTCCCATGGGGTAAAGTTTCTGATGGCCTTGTGTTTATATACACACAGAGGAACTCATTTATTTTACCTTCCATGCCTTCTACCCACTAGATCCCCCACCCCTTGTGGGTCTGCCCTCCTCCCCTCCCTGACCATTCCCTGGCTCCAGCCTGCTGGCCCACTTCCCCCAGGCCTGGCCACGTGTCCTGTAGGCTCTGGAGCTCTGGGGTATCTGCTGAGCTACCCCAGCCAGGGCCTGTGGTGTGTGATTCCGATTTCCAAAGCGGTGCTGTTTTTCTTGAGGTTTCACTTCTCAGAGGAAGAAAAATGCCAAGCAGCTTAAGCACAAGGCTTTGAAGTGTTTGGTGCGATGGTCTCCTGTGATTGCTGCCCCCACCGAGCCATGGCCAGAGGCCCGATTAAGTTATTGGCTTATGGGGAAGGTGGCTGTGCAAGCCTCACTGTGTCAGATTATTCTCTTTTTCTCTCCTACACACACACACACACATACACATTGCACTTCTCTTCAAAGCACTCAGTACAGGAACCTCCTCACCTGGTAGCATTCGAAGTAAAATCTGGACTGAAGGCTCTGTCCTTCACTAATATACAGGCTGAGTGTGAAGACCTTCTCATCCACTCTTTACTCTAGACCAACGTTTTTTTCAGTATCGTCCCCCTAAGGAGATTTTCTAGACGTTTTTTCCCTTAATTCCCTCCAGATATGAAATGTCAGTATCACAGATATAATGCATATCTGTATGTATATCTATTTGTGCTTTGTATATGAAAATAGTAAGATTTTCTTTGCCCCTTCCCCAAAACAATTTCTCTCCCCCTTGAGGGCAACATCTCCCTTGATGAAAAGGCTCTTCTGGACCAGTGGTTCCCAACATGTGGGGTCAGCAGCTCCACAGAAGCAGCAGCACCTGGGCCCAACTCCAGCATTGCTGGTTCAGTGCATTTAGCCTGGGCTCCAAAGATGGGCATTTCTAATAATTCCCAGGCAACGCTGATGTTGGTCTAGAGACCATCCTTAGAGAACCACTGCACTCAAGGAAATTGGGTGCATCCTGGAACCTGAAAGACATGGGTTCAAATCCTGCTCTGCCACTTGGTAGTTGGGCCCCTTGGTCAACCTCTCTGAGCCTTGCTTTGATGTCTATCAAAAAGGAGTAATAATCTCTCCCTCATAGACTGTAGAGAGGAGTAAATGATGTCCACATAGTGCCTAGCATACAGCAGGCACCCAATAAATGGGGATCCTCACTCTGGGAGATGTTCCGGAGCCATAGAAGGCCGGGGAAGCACAGATGGGGAGAGGGCTGTGGCTGCAAGGTGCAGACGGGAGAAGAGCTTCAGCCTCTTCAGCCAAAGAGAGGACAGGGGAGTGGTGTCTGGATTGAAATGGAGGCTGTAATGCAGGAAGCAGGTGGGAAGCACTAGCCTGGGCTTGATCACAAACCCACATATCCCAGAATGGCAAGGGCCCTTGTGAAGCTGGAGAGCAGTCCACGTCACATCAATTACGGGAAGGAGAGAACCAAAGGACGGAACTCATCAGTCTAGTATGTGCAGGAGATGAAAATGCTTCCATGGGGTGTGGGGGTAGGGAAGGAATCAGCATCAGAGCCACCTGGGGGGCTCATTAAAACCCAGGTGGCTGGGCCCACCCCAGAGTACGCAATCTGCAGGTCTGCTGGGACAGGGTCCAAGATTGTGTGTTTCTAACAGGTTCTCAAGGGATACTGAGGCTGTGGGGGCTGGGAGCAAACTTTGAGAACTGCAGCTGTACAGTTCTCCATAATGTGTGATGAAGAAAAGAGCAAAGTCTGGGGCCTTTGCTGGATGAGGACAGCAGGACAGAATCCTGGGACTTCTAGCCCTTGAGGCTGACCAACAGAAGTTTTTAACCTGCTTCCTGCCCTTGGGTTAGCCCAACTCATGGAGGTGTAGCAGGGGACACAGCTAGTAAAAGGGCTTCTGAGCACGGCAGGTGCTCTTCTCACCACATCCTGAAGGGTGGTGAGCCCTGCCATCTGCTGACGACCTACTGTGTGCCAGCCCACGGTAGACACTCACCAAACGCCAGGCATTTTCTAGAAATGGTCTCATTTACTTTTATTTCCCCAATGAAAAGATAGGGAAATTGATCCTTCAAAAGTGTAAGTACCTTGGCTGGTAAGAGAGAGTGCCTCTCCAGAACAAGTAGTATTTGGAAATTAAAGGACTTCTCTAGCCCAAGGAGCTTGTAAGGGTGGACCTTAGGCCAAGGGCCTGTCCTGAGCTGCTCCCTTGAGCTACGCCACTCATCCCATCAGTCACCTCTCGTCAACACTGCCTCCTCACCCTGCTTTGGCTCTGTCCATCTCTCTCCTCCCACCATGGCTGGCCAGTTGGGGCTGCCCTTGTTTCTCAGCTGGTCACGATGCCTGCCCTCCCCCTCTGCCCCACTCCGACCACAGCGAGCTTCTCAGAGCACACATCTGACCACGCCCCGTCCCTGCCGAACCTTGGTGTGGCTCCCTGCTGCCCTCAGAACAAAGCCAACCCCTTGGCTGAGCATCCCAGACCCCGCATGGCTACGGCCACTGCAGCTTCATTTCTTCCCACAACCACCCTTGTGCTCTTGGCTCAGCCATGCTGAATTACTGCAGTTCGTGAACATGCCACACTCTCTTACTCCCGAATCTTTGCACACTCTGTTCCTTCTGTCTGGAGCAGACTCCCCTACCTCTTTTCCCGGCTAGCTCCTTCCCATCTGTCATTTCGTGGTTTAGATGATCCCTCCCTTGTGAGTCCCCAGGTCCTCTGCTGGCTAGGATAGGTGCCCCTTCCACAAGTTATTTTTCACTTCAAGGTAGAGAGAACAGGGTAACAGACCCCAGTTTTACAGGGTGATTTGTGTTCTCCAAAAAGATACATTGAAGTTCTAACCCATGGTGCGTGGGAATGTGACCTTATTTGCAAATAGGGTCATTACAGATGGAATCGGTGAAGATGAGGCCACACTGGAGTAGGTGTGGGCCCTAAATCCAATATGACAGGTGTCCTTAGAAGAAGGGGAGATGAGATAAGAACACACAGAGATGAGGTAGAGACTGAAGTGCTGCTTCTACAAGCCAAGGAATGCCAAGGATTGTTGGCAAATGCCAGAACTCAGGAGAGGCAAGGAAGGGTTCTCTTCTGCAAATCTCAGAGGGAGCAGGGTCCTGATGACCCCAGATTTCAGACTTCCAACCTGTAGGACTGGGACCATGCATTTCAGTTGTTTTAAGCCATCCAGTTTGTGGTACTTTTTTTACGGTAGGTCCAGGAAATGGGAGGCACTCAAGTAACCCTCACCTCATGTCAACAACCATCACCCTGCTCCTTGTTTCCTCTGCAGAGCATTACAGCAGGGAATTAACATTGCCTGTTCACCAGTCTAAACAATTGCACCAGGACAGTGTCTCGGCCACCACTGTCTCTCAGACACCAGCAAAATTCTGGGCCCAGAAGAGACAATCAACTGCTGGTAGATACTGGGCGTTCAGAATAGCTGAGCACTTACTACCAAGTCAGGCACTCCTCTAAGGGCTCACCTGCCTTAGCTCATTCATTCTTGAGTGCATTCCTGTGAAGCACATGCTGTCATCATTCCCGCTTCACAGACTGGAAAACTGATGCTTAGAACGATATCCAGCTGGTCAGTGGCAGAAGCTGAGCCAAGGCATTGAACTCTAGCCCAGAAATAGAATGTAGATCACACATGTAATTTAAAATGTTTCTAGCAGCCACATTAAAAAAGGGTGAAATTCATATACTGTAACTCAGTATATCCAGAATATTATCCCTTCAACGTATCATCAAGGTAAAGCATTATTAACGGGGTCCATGCTAAGTCTTTGAAACCCTATGTGTTAGATATGACAGAGATGTCTCAGTCTGGACCAGGCACATTTCAAGGGCTCAGTAGCCACATGGGCCACCAAATTGGACAGCGTGGCTCTAAAGCCAGCACTTTCTACCATTTCTCCAAAATTAGTCAACAAATGAAAGAAAAAGGAGAGGCCCAAAGAGCCCTGGGTCCCCATTTTTCCTTGACAATGAATAATCCTTTACCTCTACGGCCCTTTACAGTCTCTCCAGCATCATCTTATCTGCCACAGGGGCCATGAGCCCACGGCAGGGAGGAGCACTATGGGCAGAGTGAGGCTGAGAGTCTGGCTCAGACCCCCTGCTGGTAGGCGGCAGAGCTGGCCTCTAATTCACCACTCTGGACTCCAGGCCCAGCATTCTGGGTGGGGTGGGTGCAGATGCCCTTGAAGCAGGACTCTGTCTGGTGGAGGAGGGTCAAGACCAGAGGATGGTGTCTGATCTGACTACAGCCTGGGACAGGTTGGGGGCCCGGAGCCTTTCGGAGCCCTGTTAGGATATTGGCCTGGAGGAAATGATGCCCCACAGCAGGGGCAGCGACAGGCTGAGCTTGCAGATGGGACCAAGCCAGTTTGGCCATGAGCGGCTGAGGAAAAACTGATGGCAATGGAGCCATAACTTAGCTCTAAAGACCTCTTTGTTCTTGGCAAAACCGAAGGGCCATTAGTAACAAGTACACAGATATAAATACCCCTGACTGCAGGACTGATAGACAGACTGGCTGGGACACAGCCGCAGGGCAGCTGGGTAGTCTGGGTCAGCGTGGATTTAGGCCCAGATGCACCCAGGTGGGGCAGGCACCCACGCGCAGACAGAGCCATAACCAGCCCAGGCTCTCCAAGTGTCCAGAGTTTCAGGGCATTGATGCCAGTAGCCCTCAAGACACACACCTGGCTCCAGGCGCCCCCAAGACCCTCAGCTATTTTCTTCCAATGAAAATGCTTTCGAGACACTTAGAGCTGGAACACGCTCCCACCAGGTACTCAAGGCCAGCTTGGGGCAGTCAGCTGGGAAGATGCTTCTGAGGGTGAGGGTGGGTCATAAACTATCCCATCTGTCTGCTTCAAGCCGATGGGCATTATTAGCCAAGCACAGGAGGGGCAGGTACATGAGATCAGACCCTTGGGTGACAATGCACTTTCCTGCAGTCTCTATCCTGGCTTAAGAAAGTAGAGACAAAGCCACATTCTAAACTGTTGGCCATCTGCTCCCCTGGGATCTTAGCCCTTCTGCCCATATGCCTGCTTTAGGCTCACGTTGGGACTAGCTCACAGGAGGACCATGCCAGGCCAGACCAGGGGGAAGGACAGGTGGGAACTGGGGGGGTGGGGTAGGCTGGTCCAGTTGCGCTGGTGCTCAGGATGGGTAGGGAAGGGAAAGAGAACAACTGCCCTTTCCTCAAGCTGTTGGCTGTCTGCCAGGGCTTTGGGATGCGCGTGGCATCTGGCAGTTAGAGAGAAAGCTAGGATGGCCCTGTGAGTGCAGTGCAAGTGCTAAATTACCTCGGATGGCAAATATTTGACATGCGCAGCACTCTCCATTTCCACACCCACAGCAGACTCTATCAATTGAATACCGCACTCCTTCACACAGAACCTGTTTGATCCTTTTCAGGGAGCCGTTACCAATCAATCAAAGTTGGCATGTGAGAGGAAACCCATTTGTCATCCTTTCTAAGAGTCCTCAGGGCACATCTGTGCTGGCAGTGGGAATCCTATTAAGCTCTGCTAAATGCCCCAGGCCTTCCAGAAGTGTCTGCCTCCCATCCCCGCTTCAATACACATTCCCTCCCTGTGATCTTACACCTTGGGTTTCCCGTCTCATAGTTTTGCTTGTTCCTGGGAACCTAGCCCAGGAGACTATGCCCCGGAAGGCCCATAGAACCCTGTTGGAGGAAACAGTCTTCAGACTCCAAGCTCCAGAGCCCAGACCCCGCAGGCTCACCAGCTCGCCCTCCAGCCTCTCGCTCCAAGGGGAGGGCGCTGGAGGTGGAGCAGGCTGGAGCCATTTTTGAAAACTGGAGAGAGCCTGAGAGTCTAGGGCTGGATAGACAAGCACACTGCGGGGAGGGGCTCCCAGAGACACCTCCGACCAGGTCCTGGTCCCTGCTCCTGCTCCCAGCCCCCATCCAAAGAGGCAGTGAAGAGATGAGAGGCCACTTCTCCACTCAGCCAGGGGTTCCTTCCATGCTGCCACCTTATTTGGGCGTGCAGACCCCCCACTCCATCACCCTCAGGACTCCCTGGTGTTCCTTTGCATCTTCAGCACAAGCTTCTTGTCACCTCAGGAGACACTTGCCTTGCTTCCCAATTTGTAAAATTCATGAAGGAGACCAGACCATCATAAGCTTCCCTCTGCCTTCTTGAAGATGGCTCTCCTCCTAGGACTGGCTTTCCCACACTGCGGCCTATGGACTGCCTGCAGTGGAGCCACCTGGGGTGCTGGTGAGAGAGGACCCTCCCTGGACTCCACCCCAGACCTGCAGGAAGAGAATCTCCATGGGTGTCAAGGACTCCCCATTTTTGGTGGGAGCCCCATGAGATGCTTGGGCACACTGGAGTTTGAAAATCCACTACCATAGGAGTGAAATGCACGCATGCATTTATTCATTCATTTCACAAGTACATATTAGGGTTTACTCCAAGCTGGGCAGCAGAATAGAGAAAAGGGGATGGGGTGGGTAGCAGAGCCTCAAATTCACACTCCTGCTGGCCTGGCATTTGCTTTGGGTCCTGGGGTGCCTTGGGCTTAGACACACAATAAAAGTATGTCAGAAGCTACAGGTCACAGGGAGCCCATAACACCCCGGATTTCCTCAGCTAACTCCCAGCTTCCCAAGGGTATTTTTATCTGCTGTCAGTATAAGTACTTTGCATACATTAATTAAGCTTCTTTACATATATTAAGTCATCCAATTCTGAAACCACTTATTGCTTCCTTTTTACAGATGAGAAGATTGAGGCATAGAGAGGTTAAGTGACCCACTCCAAGACAATTTGGCTGCAGAGGCTTGGTCTTCTGTATTCTGAAACATTCTACCTTACTTTCTTTTGGGCTTTAGGTAGAACATGCCCCATCAATGCCAGTCCCTGCTCTTGGTGGTGCGGGGGAGTGGTAGGGATGGGCCAGATGGGCTGAAATCCAGGCCGTTAGTCAGGCCTTCTAAAACATGTCCCAGGCCGATCCTTCACAGCCCAGTAGGGTGAGCAGGGAGGCTGTGCATGGGATGTGTAGAGGGTAGGAGGTGGACAAGGCCCGTGTGGGTGGGGGAGAAGCTTCTCATTTGACCTCTCCCCAACCCCCTCACTCCCAAACCACCCAGCCTATGACAGCTAAACAGACCTGCCATTTTGTCAGTCTCGGAGTGAGGGGTGGGGTCTGGGATTCCATCACTCAAAACCATCTCTATAGTCACTTGTCATTCTGTTCAACCAAGGGATCTGGGTGGGGAAGGGGGCTTATGTCCCTCCCTCTGCAACACTGCATTTAAGAAATGAACTTCTAAGGTCAGAAATGTGATAGAACTATGAGAACGAACAGGAAAGTCCTCTGGAGTTGGAGCTCTAGCTGTTCTAAAGTGATGTAAAAACTGCCTTATCATCAAATAAGAAAATAAAAAGAAGACAAGATGGGAGTCACCACTATCCCAGGCCCAGAGCCCCGAAGTACCTGGTTGTCAGGGACCTCGGGTCGTGACACACACTATCGCCCCCAACACCACCCAAGCAGCCCCCAGACATTGTCACCTCTGTTGACCGCTAAGCACCTCTTCCCTCCTTCCTTCATTCACACAATCTCGTTCCTGGGAAATCTTTGACCAGGATTGTCCCACGGGATGGTCCCCCTCAGAGCACTGCCCCCCCACGCCTCTGGACCTCTCCCCAACCCCTGATATCCCAACAGTGGCTCTCCTTGGGGTGGAGCAGCAGGGACAACTAGGCCTTACCTGAGACGATGGTGTAACCGATGCCCCGGGGACGCCCTTTATCCTGGTCGATGGCAGTGATAACACGCACCGTGGTGCCCTAGGTGGGAGAGAGGAGGGACTTGAGTTTGGCTGCCCACCCTAGGCTGCTGTCTTTCTTCGTAGCTGTCCTGACACCAGGAGGACTCTCGGCTGACAGGTCAGTCCCAGAAGCAGGTGCAAAGTGCCCCCAGGTAAACACTCTAGTGTCCTTTGGAGAAACCCAATCTTGCTGATGCAATCTCTCCCCCTTCCCTTCTCCATCTCCCTTCATTTAGACAAACCACCTGTGGAAGAAGAGCTGAGAGAGGAGACTCGGGAAGGAAATCAAGAGGTTTGGTCACGATCTGGTCCACCCATCAAATTGACCTCAGGATGGTCGTTGCCTCCCTCTGGCCTCAGTTTGCTCCACCTTAATATGAATAATAGCTAAAACCCTGAGTGCTCAAGGTCAGTCCCCACTCAAGACACATTGTTTTCCCTGGGGTCTAAGTAAAGGAGAAGATCATGGGTCAATTACTCTATGATGAAAATGTAAAACATCCTGAAAGCAAGTATCTCTGATTATGACCACAGTGACCCTGGAGGCCACAATGGCCCACAAATCATGTGCCATTCAGCACTGCACCCAAAAGTGCCTGCCTCAAATGGCTTGGCCCATACCCATCTGCTCTCCCACCAGCACTGGTGGACAAGGGGCCAGGTGCTGGGGCTTTCAGGATGGAAAGTCAAGGGTCCTTGGTCTTAGGGAGAGCATAGTCCAAGGGCAAGGGTCAAACGCGTATGCATGGACAGCTGATGTAAACATATTAAGTTGTTCAGATGGAGAAATGTACAAAACATATAGGAGTTCACCTGGAGAACTAGCTAAGGGTTGCACAAATGGTCACATTTAAGACGCATCATGAAGGACATAGAGGAGTTTGCCAGGGAGAGAAAAGGAAAAGGAAGGTGCTCCATATAAAGGATACAATACATGCAAAGATTTGGAGGCATAAAAGATTCTCCTAGGAAGAGATCCTGGCATATAATAGGTATATGCAAATATCAACTGAAGGAATGAATGAACAAATGAATGAATGAGAGGACCTAACATCACCAGCTCCACCACTACTTGCTGAGTCATCCCTAGCCGAGAGCAACTTTCACCTTGTTCCCTGGGCTCTATTGCACCATTGTCCATGCCAGGGGTCAGCTGCTGTGATGTCTGCCCATTTGGGACCTCCTGAGGTCCCTGCTCCAGGCTGCAGTGCTACCTGGGTAAGAGAGAGCATCTCCCCGGGGAAATGTCAATTTTGGTATTCATGTATCTAATGATGGGCTCTTATGGCCTTGACCGCTTCCTGCCCATTTGCCATTTATCAGCTGGAGGCTAAAACCTGTGTCATAGCCCCCACAAGGGCTCAGCCTGGTTGTACCCTCTACCGCATCTGAGGGCCTTTCCCTGTGAAGAGAAGCTTGTTCCTGGACACCCAGGCCCTCTGGCCTGGGACGTGGGACCTGGGATAGGGGGGAAGGTGCCTCCCTTCCACCTTCTCTTGGACTCACTGCCAGGGCACAGGAGAGGTTCCTGCCCCTCACAGCTGCTGCTTCAGCTAGCCAGGGGTGTAGCAATCCAGAGGACCTCTGGATTTGACTAAGGAAGGGGATAAGGGTAATTTAGGAGAAATGTCTCTTGCAGAGAGATGAACACAGACCAGAAGGGGCCATGGCCGTGCAGAAAGCAGGTCCTGACCCTCCACTGAATGAACCATTCTTTTTAGCTCTTTTCCCTCAGGGAGCTTTGGTTGGCTTTCCAGGGAAAACAGCCTGTTACAAAGTCAGAGAAAGATGCTGTTAAACTAGCATTTCCTGAAGTGGGTTCTGAGGGACTTGGTCACATGGAAATAGCAGCAGCAGCAGTCATCACCTTCTCTGGGACACTCACTCTGCACCTTGCACTCCTGCAAACACTTGGCACAATTCATCTCATCTAACCCATAACAACCCATGACACAAGCCTCAGCCTCATCTCCATGTACAGACAAGGAAACTGAAGCACATACGTAACTTTTCCAAGATCCCACAGCAAGGTATACATCGTGAAGGCAGGATTCAAATTCAGGTACTCTGGCTCCAAAGTGCTCTAGGCTGCCTCTGTAAAATGTCCTGCTATAATAAGGAAACTGCCACTTAGTAAAGCAGTTGTTATGTATCAGGCACTATTCTAAGCCTTAACACATGCAAAATTTGAGGAAAATCCACATACCCCATCTCTCCTTTGGATATTCGCAATGTGTTTTAAGTGTAGTAAGGTTCCAAGAAGTAGTAAAGCAGTAAAGAAATCTCTCATGCTTTTCCTTTCTGTTCTGTTAACCAGGCTTTTTAATTTGAGCACAGAGCTCTTACACGCAGCATCTGTTAACAGCCTAGACCTAGGGTCCAGGGGAGGCCATTCGGGAAGGACTGCGTTAACTTTGAAGTACACTACACAAACACCACCCCACCCTTTGGGCAGGGGCTGCCCCTCCTGAGGTCACACTTCACACCCCTGCCCCAAGGAGGAACTTCCAAAGGGTGCAGGACTCTGGCCTGAAGCTCCAGCTGCCAGGTCAGACCCTCTAGACACGGGAGCAGTGCCCTGAGATAAAGCCCCACGTGGCCTGGGCCTCACACGTGTGCCAGCAGGACAATCCTCAGGCTGCCCCTGGGCTTGCTGAGGTCAGGGCTGGGCCTGTCAGGTTAACTGGGCCCACGACCTGCCAGGGCACCATCCCAGAGAGTCACTTAACAACCAGCCTCATGGCACATCTGCAGGGCCCTAGGTGTACAATCATGGTGTGGCTGCAATGGGCTGGGCCTAGGACAGGGAGCCTCAGGCAGTGGGACCAGGGTCCAGCGCTGTCCTGTGCAAAGAGGGAACTGGTGGCCAAAGAATCCTTAGTTTTCAGAGCCCTGCAAGCATCTCACCCTTGGGCCCTGGGCCCATGGGCCACCCAGATTCCTCCTGGGAGGGCAGAGCTCAGAGGAGGCCAGACTGGTCACAAGGACCAGAGGACAAGGAGGCTTGAGCTCCCCAGGAAGAACCATACCGGAGCCTTCTACAAAGCGAGATCTGATGGGCTCCTGACAAGATTGGGGTTTCATCTCTTTTTGGGTAAATAAATCCATTTTTAATAAAACCCTGAGCTTTTAATACAAGTACAGCCAGAAAAGACTAGGAATGTTATGAGAAGGAATTAACAGGGAGGAATGGGGGCCTTTGGGAACCCTTGGCTCCTGTTTCAGTGATTATATTTTCAATATACTGAAACTTATTTCCAAAGACAAAGGGACGGAGAAGTGTGCCTGCTGCTCGACCAGGGGCTGGCGCCTCTGCTGCCGGCACTCTGTCTGCAGGACTGCGGCGGGGGGTGTGGACGAGGCACATGACCTGGAGAGCAGGCCCCAGGCTCAGCTCCTGAGCTACAAAGGGGCCCAACCTATCTGAGGCATGTCTTCCCTTCAGGTGGAATCCATATTGCAAGTAGGAAGAGGCCCCCTGGAGAAGGTCCCCAACCCCTGGTGATGAGAGGAGTAGCATAGCATGGTGGTTAAAGGCTCTGTTGCCGGATTGCCTGGGTTTAAATTCTTTGTGGTTAGCTCCTTAACCTCTCATTACCTTGATTTTCCCCATCTCTTAAATGGGTATAATAACAGTCCCCAGCCCTGAGGGTGTGATACATGAAAAGCACTTAGAATAATACCTGGTATATAGCAAATGCTACAAAATCACTGTGGTGATTAATTGGGACCTCGAGCTGCTTTGAGTATACAAATGAAAGCTCAGTCACTTCTTCCCAGTCAATGCACATACACTTGATATTTTCCAAACAGTTTCAGCAAATTCACACTCTTTGATATCCCAGTTAATAATACCACCCTGGAAGTACAGAGTTGTCTGTGTATTATAAGGGCAGCTAAGAGCCCACAGGGACCACTGGCTTTAACTGAGCATCTACTAAGTGGCAAGCACACCGCTGGGAATAGGTTCACTCACCTTACCCTCCCGGGGGAAGGTTTCCCAAGGAAACTGAGGCTCAGAGGTTCAGGAACTTAAGTCAGAGGATGCCGAAAGTGGGCTGGGTGAGGGCCCCTGGGGGATGGAGAGGCATGGAGGACGATATAAGGATGGGTCTGGGTGGGCCCCACAGCCGGCAGTCAGAGGAGAGGGTCCAGGGCTCAGTGCCCAGTGGGTGTGCCAAGTCAGGGGCTGGCGAGAGCTACGGTGAGGTGCACAGGGCGGCCCTAGCCTACGAGGCTTGGGCACAGGTGGGGAAGCCGGGGCATAGTTGAGAGGAGCAGGGACTTCTCTAGAAGGAACCATGTCTCTTCCTCTCTGTGGCCTGCCCTTCCAAAGGAGCTGTGGCCAGGAACCAGGGCATAGCTGAAATGGGAGCTTGGCTGAGCGCTTCCTGGCATCAGGGGCTCTGCCGCCCCCCCTCCCAGCCGGCTCTGCTGGGGCCTCCGCCCCCTCCATTTCCAAGGCAGGATTAAGGACTGGAGAAGTGAACCTGCAGTTTGCCTCGGGAGTGGGAGTGCCCTGGGGAGGGGAGGCCAGTGGGGGCTGCAGGGGACTTCCGACCAGAGCTGCCACAGCAGATTCGGAAGCAGAAAATCCTATTTCTCAGTCTTTAATTCCAGTCAATTCCAGTCAAAGGGCTGATAGGCATCGGCTGGCAGTAATTTGTGCAGTTTATCCGCTCTTTTTGCCTTCTATCGGTCCTTCACTGACGGGCAGGCTGACATGCTACTGCTCGAGTGAGGAAATTAAAATTTGATGCAATAATCCCAAATAAGAAGGATTTTATTAGGTAATGTATACACTTTAGATGAGGCATTCTGGCCCGATACACTGATAGAGAAAGGCATACATTCTGGGAGCGGCAGATAAAGAGGGGGTGAGGGAGAGGGGAAGGGTCCGAGTGGAGGCTCTGGGCAGCAGAGGCTCAGCCGGAATGGGCTGAGCTCGGGCTGGTGTTCACGGGCCCTGGTCTGGCCTGGGAATTACTGCCCTCAGTCAGGGTTCCACACTTTGAAGGGACATGGAGGGCCCAGATCAAGGCACAGAAACCGATTAGGAACCTGGAAAAATCAGGCTTGGAGTGTATGGGAGCCGGTGTGTAGGAGAAAAGCTGGGGAAGATGGGGAAACTTGAGAACTCTTTTTAAGCGTGGAGAAAGGGAGGAAAGAGAGGGATGTGCAGACTTCAGGAATGATTCTGTGGGGGCCAGGGGCCAGGAGAAGCTGTTTCCCCAACTTATTTCCTTGTCTGGCTCCCCCCAGCTCAGACCAGCCCCTCTAAGAACAAGGGCTCTGGCAGCTTCCAAGCGCTGGCATTCAGGCTCTCGCGGGGGCAAAGGGAGAGGTCCCCGGGCCTGAGGGAGCCCTGCGTATCATTACCAGACACTAAGAAAAGTAGACTGTCAAGGATATGGACAGTGCGTGAAGAGCAGCTGAGGGGAGCAACCGCTTTGGTTTTCTGGGACTGAGACGGCTTCTCAGGCCATGGGTCTTCCCAGCGTACTAGCAGGAGCCCCTGGCACCCATAATAAACATTCAAGGACTAGGAAAAAGAAAGGAATGTAGAATGAATGAATGGACAAACTCAGAAATCTGCAGATTTGAAATGAAAACACAAGAGAGTTTAATTTCATATTATTCTACTAAGATAGAGGGATGCTGGAAAAAGACGAACTGCAGGGCTTCAGAGGATGCTCAGACCCTCTTACCAGCTGTTGTGACTCTGAAGCTGGAAGATCCAACCCGGTCCTACTTTAACTAAGTGACCCGCCACTCACTGATCACTGGTCTTTAGCGCCTGCTAGCTGCTAGCACTTGTTGGGTGCTTCATGCATGTTATCACCAAACCTTGAAACCCTCGGGTGAGAAAGCCACTGCCTCAGGCATTATTATCCTCATTTCCCCAGTGAAGAAGCGGCTCCACGTGGCTCTCTCTGCGGGCTGGTGGGGCGAAGCCAGGAAAAACATTCTAAAAAAGGTGGTGAGTGAGCTGGGAACTAACACTGGGGGGACTTCAGATGGGTGACAAGAGCAGGGGTGCGAGGTGATAAGGCAGTGATGATGGTCTGATCAGTGCTTTGTTTGCTCATTCATTCATTTCATCAAAACTTCTCAAGCACACACTATGTATTATACCCATGAGCAGACCCCATTCCTGTCAGTCTAGGCTTCCAGTACAGTCGGGAAGCAGAGGTTGAACAAGTTGTTTCAAGGGCACTGAGTGCCAGGAAGGAGACATACAGGGTCCCCATTTCATTAGAAAAGTCATAGAAGTTCTCCCTGGGAAAACAGCATGTATATGGGACCTGACAGCTAGGAAGATATTGGCCTGGAAAAGAAAGCGTGGAGAGGGCATGTATAAAGAAAGAGGTCTGGGAAGTCATGGAGGGCCTGAACAGGGAAGCCTTTGGTCTCAAAAGCTGGATTTCCTGCTGCTCATGGAAAACCAAAAGGGAGAAGTGGGGTAGGGGCATTGGGATTTCCTACTTTGGACTCAAAATACCTTCAAACCCCTGCAACAGGAGGCTGGAAAGCATTCTGCTTCTTAGATCCTTCAGTACACACTTGTCTCAAGAAAGAATTGGCCAAATACTACCGTTCTCCCCACCCCATCCCAACATGCACACTGGAGACTGAAGCATTGTGTTTCAAAGTTACCAAATCAAGGATGCCACTGGTCAGGACAGGCCATGGCCTCCAAATTGGGGTTAGGCTTCCCTGATCTGTGATGGCCTGGTAATATGGTCTACTCCCTGGCCAAGGGAAGCCTGCCTTTCTCTTGCGCTCACTTCTGTGACGCAGTGCAAATGTGCAGTTAATATCCTGAGCCTCAAGTTAGTGCCCCACTCTGTTCTCAAAGCTGTACAGCCTTCTTCTAAGCACATGAGTTCCCTTGAAAGAAGAGGTGCATTTTTCTTTCTACCAAATCTGCTCCCCAAGCTGCATGTCTAGTTTATTTGCCCAGAGAGTGTTTTTTTTTTTTTTTCTCTAATTTGCACAAAAGCACTGATGGCCACCAGACAAGAGAGGACTTGTCAGTGCCCACCTGGCCCGCACCTGAGCAAAGGCCCTCCCTCCCCACTCCCCCCCCACAGCCACTGCTGGTGGGCAATGGCCATGCTTTGTTCTCTGAGACTTCCTAGGGCACAGCTTGATTGGGCCAGGGGTGGACAGTCAATCCATAATCCGGCTGGTGTCATGCCACAAAATCATGGGCACAGCCAATCAACTTGCTTCTGTTGAAAAATCTAGAATTCTGAGACCCAAAGACTTAGCAGCTAGAAGGGGCAGTTGAAGTTTTGAGCACTTGGGGCAGAGCCAGGTCTGAGAGGGCCTGACAAGGGGAGGCCAAGCTGCTGCCCCCTTGGTGAATACCAAAAGGGCAGTATTGATTGACCGAGAGGGGTAGATTGTTGGGGGGCATGGCTAAGCCACACTGATGTTTTGTTGACCCTGACCTCGAGTTTTCCACAGGTGTCCTCATCACTCTATGTAAATCTTAGGAAATCACTCCTCTTCCTCTGCGCCCGGCGAGTCTGGTTCTTTGTCACCCGGAGCCCCCAAAGGTGAGGTGAAAGGGTGAGGAGATGGGTTTGGTGTGAAGAGGGGGCTGGGGTTTTCACTGTGCTAGGAGAGCCACTGCTGCCGTGCATAGGATTGGGGGGAAGGGCTGGAAATGCCAAAGAAGACCCTGTCCCACCAAACAGGCCCCCTCTCTGCCACCAGCTCAGTGGGAATTCCCACAAGGGCTGCAGAGGGTCTCACCGGAGGAGAGTGCTCGTAGATGTTGGTGCTGTAAGGCAGGTTGATGAAGACGGGGTCCATGTCCTGGACATCAGTGATGATGATCGCCAAGTTGGCCAGTGTGGACAGAGGCCTGTTCTTGTCTTGGTCCTTGGAGGACAGAGGGTACACAGCTTTAGATTAAATGTCCTTGTGGACAACTGCATACAGACACATTCACAATGCACCGCCGCACATACCTACACTCCTGTGGCACATGCATGCACAAACATGTACCCCTCACATGTGTGTGCATGCACACATGCACATATGCTCATAATACTCCCACAGGGAAGGGCGTGAGTCCTCAGAAGCTCAAGGACTCCTAGAACCCAAAATGATCTCTGATCTGTGCAGGAAAATTCAAACAGGGCCTCCAAGACCCAGAGGAGGGTGCCTTAACCAATGTCATGGAGCAGGGGTGGGCTAAGCCAGAACTCTGGACCTTGCCCAGCCCTGACTCACCCAGGTATCCAGAGGGTGGGATGACTGGCTTGGGGTGAAGAGACGGTGCTGCCCTTAGCTCCTTTGCCGTGTTCAGCCAGTGGGTCCCACTGCTTCTCGCCGTGCCCACTTTCTGCCTCCCTCACCCCAAGGCTGCAGGGGAATGTCTAGAACGGGGACTCCTCAGAAGAAAGGCCCTTGGGCTACAGAGTGGCTTTAGGGTCTGCATTTATTGGCCAAGTGAGCCTTCTGGCCGAACCAGCAGGGGGAGCTCCAGGGCCTGTAACATTTTGGGAACTGGGGGGTAGGTGTTGGTGGGGGAGGAATCCTGAGAGGTCATTCAGACCATCCCAGTGTGTCCAAGCAGGCAATGCTTAAACCCTCCTAGTGGGTTGGGAATTTCGTCCTATAAAGCTCACCAGGAAAGGAAACCAGAAATCTATCTTCTATTACCCTCAAATGCACAGAGGACTGCGAAAAACCTTGCAATCAGCCCACTGCCAGCGATGATAGTGACGGCACATCAGGCACTGTGCTAGGCACCCCTCTGGGATTTGTAGGTATTACTGACTCCGTTATGCAGATGAGTTGACAGAGAGGTTAAGAAACTGGTCTAGAATCACACGGCTGGTAAGTGTGTGGCCAGAACTCAGATTCAGGACCTTTTGATACAAAAATCTGCCCTTCACTGTCTTGAATCAGAGCCCCAGCATCAGCTCGTCTCTAACTTACTGCATGGCCTCGGACCAAGTTCTCTTCCCTCTGAGTCTTAACTTCCCTAGCTGCGAGGTGAAGGGGCTCAGTTGGATGGCCTCTGCGGGCCCCTGGGCTGGCACATTCTCTGGACTGGGATGGGAGGAGTGATTGCCTGTGGGTTTGATCTCTCTTGTCATCTGTGCTGGGATGACATGAGCAGTGAGTGGACGATACTCCCCCACTTTGCTATGAGCCCAGTGCCTGAGCCTGCCCTCCAGTGGGAACAGCTGTAGAGCCCTCGAGGAGAAGGGCTGGTTATCCTTAAGAGTCCTCAGGGCAGCCAAGGAGCGGGCAGAAAGGTGTCCAGGGATGGAGTCCATGGGCGGACAGAAATGAAGACAGGAGGAGCCTAGCAGAGGGGCCGCAGGGAGACAGGCTCCCATCTCCAAGGCCCTGCGGCCCACAGCCCAAGCTTGGGGGCTGTCCTCGGTGACTGCTCCCAGCTAGAGATCAGAACGACTACCAGGTAGATGGGGCCAGAGCAGCAAGGAAGCCCCTTGTCCTCTTGGGCAGGGGATATCAGGGGTGCTGATTTGTCATTACCAGGCTTTTGCAGGCAGCTGGCTTTCGTCCAGCCTGACACCTGCCCTCTCACCCTACACCTGTGGTTATAGACCCGTCCTTGCAGCAGATGCCCCCATTTAGTCCACCCCAGACTCCATTACTGGGGAAAGGAGTTGACAGTGGGAACATCTGGTGAGGAAGCTACCCTGCTCGGATTCCAGTTGTGGCTCTAGGGCCTGCAATTCATCCCCAGGGGAGTCCTCAGGTTTCCCCAGTCTCCTGCCCACCCACTGGAGCTGGGAGCCCATTCAGCTCCCTGCAGGAGAATCTTCGTGGGGTAATGCGCAGCAGTCAAGGGCACAGTGCTCCTCCATGGGTCAGGTGGGAAGTCATCTCTCCGGCACACAACAGCTACCCAGGGAGTTCTGGGGCCCCTCTGATTGTAAGGCTTCAAGGCCTGATTGCTCGGAGATGAAGGGTAATTTACCCGTATTCATCACCGCATGAGCCCAAGCCTCTTGATAGCCTCAGGCCACCCATATTCTTGCCTAGCCCAGTTCTGGTCAATTCCCCACTGGCCCAAGGCCATTCTTACCCACGGTGAAAATTACCCCACAGGGACAGGTTCACACAAGAAAGCAAGCACCTGTGCACTCCTGGTGCAGGTGTGTGCAAATGGAGGGTTGAGGGAGGCTCAGTCTGTTTGGGGGCAAGGAAGCATGGAAGGGTACCAGCGTGTTCAAACAGCAAATTCCAGGCTGGCCTTGTCCCCTCGATTCCAGAAGTCAGTTTTACAAATAGCAGCACATACCTCCTCCCAGGCAAGGAAACCTTAACCAGTGGAGAAGAAAAGGAGGGGGGTGACATTTGCAGTGACTTCCCCAGGGGCCATCGGGCCAGGTACAAACAAAAGGTTTGTATTTCTTGGCTTTTGAGGCCTCTCTGCATCTTGGTCATGGCCGGATCCTCGACCCGGTTTGGTGTGTCTTTGCCTGCAGTCTAGACGCTGTAATGTTGCCAGCGGCACAGGGCCAGGGGTGGATTCTGCGCGTCGGGCAAACAGATCCCAGACAGTCAATAGGGATCCTGTAGTTTTTGCACCCTTGGCCTGAACTTTGAAAACAGAAATCTAGAGGACAATAGGGCAGCACTTCACTCTGCAGCCAGCTGATGGTTCCAGCTATGCCTTAAGGCAGCAGCCAGGAGCAGCGAAGTGGGGAATCACAGGGCGTGATCCATTTAGGATGAGGCTCACCTGTTTCCCTGGCCCTTCCACCCAGCTGGCATCAAAGGCCAAGCCTCAGAGACTCCTGCCCATGGGTAGGGTGGTCTGAACACAGGCCTGGGAGTCAGACTATCTGGGTTTAGGTTCTTATTCTCCCAGTACTCATCAGCTGCCTGAGTCCCAACAGTGTCATCCATAAAATGGGATAATTCCTTTTCTCCTGCTTCCCTCCCTTGACCGACTCATCCTTGAATTCCCAGGGGCCAGCATATTGCTTGGTCCAGGTGGATGCCCCCTGCGGTGTGGGCATTCCCCACTCCATGAGGAGAGGCCTGGATGCCTGCACCCCTCTAGCTCCTGCATTTTGGGTAGTGTCAGGACAGCTAGGGTTGACATTTCTGTCCTACATCTCATACAGCAAGAGGGCACCTTACACTACGGGTGTCCAGTGGCGTTTGCCAGGGCAGGCTCTGGTAGCAGTCTACTGGGGTTCGAATCCTGCCCTCCACAACTTACTAGCAGGGGGGGCCTAGAATGGCTCCTGTGCTTCAGTTTCTGCATCTGCAAAACAAGCATCTCAGCAGTACTCATGATACAGGGCGAGGTTTAATGGAGATGATCCATTTGAGGGTTTAGCACAGTGCTTGGGACACAGTATGGACCTCAGAACTGTCAGCTGTCATCATTTTTATTACTCTCATCATCCTCATCATTACAGACCCGTGACTAGCAAGGCACTGGGCCACGTGTCATCTGGAATGTTCCGTTGCTCCCTCTGAGAGCGTGAGAGGCAGACATCTGGTTGGGATGCCTGTGACTCACCGTGGCGTTGACGGTGAGCTGGTAGGCTTGTGTGATCTCGTAGTCCAGCTCTCGGGTCACGGTAACGATGCCACGGGCACTGTCGATGGCAAAGAACTGGGAGGGGGGCTGGAAGGAGTAGAGGACACTGCCGCCGGCGCCCAGGTCGGGGTCCGTGGCATTCACGATGAAGATGGGTGTTCCCACCGGTGTGTTCTGGGGAAGAGAGCAAAGCAAATAAAAGGGTGAGCTGGAGCTCCCAGCAGCTGCATCCATCAGTGACTATGCCCCCAAAGCCCATTAACCACGTCCCTCCAGCCAACCATCCTGAGGCTTTGTCATTTTTATTCTAAGAGGGTTCAAAGGAATTTAAAATGCAGTATCTTTTTTTTTTCTCCTTTCTTTTTTGATGGTCTCCTGGTGGCTGTAATAGCACCAGTTCCAATGGTGATCAGCTCATCCTGCAGCTCTGGATGAGGGGACTTGCAGTCCCTAGACCCCTGTTTCCTGGTGGTTTTGTTTCCTCTGTCAGGTGTCCATGGCTGCTCAAGCCTCAGGCCTGGACTACTCAGAGGGCAACTGGGAGTTTGCATTTTTTGAGGTTTCAAGGACAGGGAGCTGGGGAGGTGTGAGATACAGGGGTCTGACACAGGTCCCTAGGGGCTTGGCCTGGCACCACACAGGTTATGTGGCTTGCCCTGGGGAGAGGCATCCATAATGCCATCCATAGATTACCACCAGAGGGCCCACAAACACTTGTCCAAATGTCACCACCTCCCGGGAGCCTTCCCTGATTCCCTCTGCTGTACACTGCATTATAGATCCCTGCATCCTTCTGACTTGGGATCTCTCGTTAAATGCAGCTTTCTCCTAGAGGCCTTTCAGACTCCTAAGGCAGGATAGTTCCCCGGCCCTCCCCACTGTTCATATTCAGGTTCCCATGGCATTGCTGGAATTCTTCATCACCCACGTTTCTACCATAATTCCTGAGTCAAGGCCTCTTTTCCCTCATAACACATGCACTCCATAGACTATCTGCATTACTCAGCACAGTGCCTGTACAGGACAGGTATTTAGTAAATGAATGAATGAATGAATGAATGAATGAATGAATGAATCTCAATGACAGTGCTTAGTACAGTATCTGTTTGCACCTCCTGCCGGATTGTAAGTGCTCATCTCTGTAGCAACTACCACACTGTTCGGTATGTAAGTCACTGCTGGTAAATGTTGGTTAAGTGACTTAATTTATTCTTAATTTAGCGAGCTCTGGACACATCTGAGGATCAGGCAATCTAATTAAGCTCTCTGCAGAGACAAAAGAATAAAAACAATTACTGCCTCTGCTGACTGTTATGGGTCAGGCACTGTAGTAGGGGTGGCATCTGTTAACTCTTTTAACAAATAGCTTTCCAGGTGATAGCTGTTATCCTTTTTAGAACAAGAAGCTGAGGCTCAGAGATGTTAAGTAACTTGCCTAAAGTCACACAGTTAGGCAGTGGTGGATCATACCTCGAATTCAGGTCTAACTAATTCTGAGCTCTCGATAATAAGCTCCATACTAAATGCTTTTCTGAAACACTGAGCGCAGCTTTTCCCACAACTCCTCCCCTGTAGAATGCTGACTTAAGAAGGATGGTCTTCTCTGTTTTCTCTCTACTAGGACAGTGGCTGGGTTCCTCCTGACATCGCAGGGCTTTGTGGGAGTTGAGCACCCACATAGCTGCCCCCTTTCCGTGCTGCTGGCTGTGATCTGGGCTCTGCAGCATTTTCTCAAGCAGTTTCTTTCTTTGGGGACCAATCTTGAGCAAACTGGCAGCTCTCCCCAGGGTCTGACAGGGCTCTCTGCTTGAGGCAAGGGTGTTCTTTAAAAGGCCCCTAGTGGGTGCATGGATGGTTCAGTGGTTAGGATGCCCATCTCCCATGTGGGAGACCCAGGTTCAATTCCCAGACCATGCACCACCCCCCCCAAAAAAAAGGCCCCTAGACAGGCTGGAAGCACTTCCTGAGAACAACATCCTGGAATTGCATTGTCTCTTTCTGAGACTGGAAACAGCAGGCAGACAGTGGGAATCCCCCCTCTCCACACATTCCATGACTCCTCAGTTCCCCTTTGCATAAAACTCAGGTCTCTGTCAGTGACAGTCTGGCCCTGTCTCCTCCTTCCGGCTTGGTGCCTGGTGGTGTGCAGTTCTGGGCCTCTGAATCTGCTTTTCCCTTGCTAGGTCTGCCATCTCTGATTCAGCTGCTTGGAAAATAGATGTTTCTCTTTGCCTCCAAGAAAGAACCAAGTCTGCACAGGGAGTAGAGCAGATCAGCACTAGGGCTTCAGGGATGGACAGACCCCTCCTGGAGTTGCAGCCTCACTGTGTGTCTTTGTGCAAGTTAGTTTATCTCTTTGAGCCTTAATTTCCTCCCTGTACACTGAAGTTAAAAATATCTTATAGGGTTGATGTGAAAAGTAAATGAGCTCATAAGTATATGTTTCCCAGTCCATAAGTGCTTAGAAGACGGCAGTTGAGATTTTAATTTCTAGATGTCTTCTACGGGAGTGTTGACAGGAACACCTTGAAAGGTAGGGCATGGAGGTGTCAAGAAGCACCATGAATATTAACAGCTTTTTATTGTGCATTCCGTCTTCCTTCTACTCCCAAAATACATTTGGAACCCTACTTTACACACCACCCCACCCCACTCCCCAGATCAACCTCAATGGACTGCATCTCCCAGGCTCCCTTGCTGGCAAGTGCTGGTAGGAGCTCAGAGAGCGGGAGGAGAAGGGGCTTGGGGTTTTACCTTCCACTCCCTCCTGCTCAGCCCATCAGCCCCTCCTCCCCAGCTCCTGCGACTCTAGTAACAGTATTTCTTTCCTCTTTGCCCTTCAGCCCCAAGGGGAATAAGAGCTTCCCACTGCTGTTAGTTTCTAGGTGCCTCAACATCCTTCTTTTCTCCCCAACCCTGACCATCCCTTTGTAAGTTGTCCCTTCACCGAGATGTCTTTCCTGGAATTATCTGAGATGAACTGCTTCCTATCAGGCCCCTGACTGACACAGGTATCCTGCAAAAATGTATTCCACCAGGTACGCACCACGTACCAAGCCCTGGTAACCAAACTCACCAGGTGCTAGTTTCGGTGAAACCAGCCTCTGCCCAGCTGTGCTCACCGTGGTGGCACTGGGCTTGAGCACATATCTCTGAGTCTCAGCAGCCTGTACTTCTCTCTCTGGCCTCCTCTCTCTAGAGATTTAATACGTACATTGTGCATGAATGACAGAGCCAGCCCCATGAATGCAGAATTGAACATTCCATGGAGGCCACGGCTCCTACTACCAGAAGAGATGGCCAAGTTCTGATTTCGGAGCAGCTTGCCTGCTGGGTGGCAGCTAGAAAGCACTTCAGACCACGCAGCCAGTCAGCTCTGCATGCCTGCTGGAGCTGGTGCCCAGAGGAGAGGGACAGCTCCCATGAGAAGGTCAGCTCTCTAGGCCTCCTGCCTTGGAGAGGGGAGGGCATTTCATTGTCTACACTGCGTGGTCCGGGGCTAAGGTTCTCTGAGCAACCGATCAGGGGACTTAAAGAGGAGGATCTAAGAAACGAAGAAAGAGGTAAAGGAGGAAACAGAGGTAACGGTCCTGTATCTGACCTTCTTAGATTATGTTTCATACCCTGCGGTGAAAACCCATTTAATTTCTGCATAACTTAGAAAGGATTTTAAACGGGCCTGGCAAAGTGCCATTCATATACTTAGAAGGGACAAGCCATTGGAGGGAAAAGAATGCTGACTTCTTGAATTTTGCATCCTGGGTGCCATGCTCTACCAGGCACGTGGGGGTGGGCCACTCGTCAGCACACACACGGGGGGTTTCTCCAAGCACCCGGCTGCTGCTCCATGGAAATGCAGGTGTGTGCACACAGGTCTCCAGCGTCAAAGCCTAGAGATTTCTTCTATGGGAGATTTCTTTCTGCAGCTGGGTTTCTGAGCACACCACAAGCAGTAGAGCTTGATGGCTGGAGCACAAGCTTGGAGTCAGAACTCCCACATCTGAACCTGGGACCCCTCAAGTATATGCTGTCTAAATTCTTTGGGCCTCAGTTCCCTTTCTGTAAAATGGTGCTGTTAATAGTACCTACCTCCTAGGGGATGCTGTGAGAATTACTCATACATGGGGTGTGATAAAGATATAAAGCTTCTCCCTGGGCCTGGCACGTGGCAGAAGGAAAATGCCTTGTTCCAGGTCTCACAGGCGGTTGATACCAAAGCCGTGACTGGAAACTGAGCTCTTCCTACTCCACCCGCAGAGATGCCAATCACTGCCTCCCCACCCACAAAATGTCCTTTATCCCCACAATTCCATTCCAGGGGATGGCACTAGACAGCCCTGCCTGCACCAAATGAGGTCAGAACCAACCCACACTTAAATGGGCCAGGAGTAATCACCTGACCATGTTGGGCCAATCAGGTAGAGTCTCACAAATTGAGTTTCCTGTGCAAATCTGAGCAGAAAGACCTTTGCCATGATGGGCTTGGGGCGCAACAGGCTGAAAGTTGTTTCATGAAGAAGCCACAGTTACGGGGTAGCAGAGAGGCCAGGGGCAGGCAGACGTGAGGAAGAAAAGCAGAGACCAGGGGCTCTGAGAGCCTCCCCAGGCCTGGTCTTCTCATACCTGGTGTGGCCATCACCTCCCATCCCTGCCGGTAGTACCTGCGACTGTCTGGGCTGTGCTTCTGTGGGCACCCTGTGTGCTCACACCAGCCTTCGTGCTCCCACCTGGCACCCCCAGAATCTGCCCAGTCATGGGTGAGGCCACTAAAGCCCTGCTGCTCTGCCTCAGCTCACCCACCCTACCCCTCTCCTGCTGGGATTCTGCCCCTTTAATGCCAAAGCCAGGCCACAGAAATCAAAGCTCCTGGCCACCTCTCCTAGACTGTTAACGAGGCCACAGAGGCCAACGCTTCATGGCTAGGAGGTAATAATGGGGAAAAGAACACAACGGGCCCAGATGGATGCCAGCTCCTTTTTCTTTATAAGTATCCCCAGACACTTCCTTTAATTTGCAGACCCCCTCAGGCCATTGGCAATTATCAATATGCTTGGGAGGAGGGTGGCAGGGGTGGATGTGGACGGAGACTAGCCAGGACAGGCCTGGAGGAGAGATGCCAGGCCCAGCATCGGTGGCTAGGACAGGGACTCGGGATCTAGGGAACCACTGCCAGGATGGGCCTGGGTGGCAGAGACAGGGCCAAAAGCTGGGCGTCAGGCCTGCTCCATCTACAGTGACTTCTCCCCACTCGTGCATTACTGGAACTGACATTGGTCCACTTTCTCAGTGAAAGGGAGCAGCTGTGGTCCTTGGAAAATGCGACCAGAAAGTCCCAAGGGGCATGACTACTTCTGCTTCTGAGGCAGCCCTCTTTGCCCACTTCTCTGCCCCACCCTTGCTTCCAGGGCCCCTTCCTCCGTGACGCCCTTCTGTACTGCCCTGCCCACTCCTTCACCGCTTCTGGACCATTTCCAGGAGAGCCTATCTGGGCCTGCTGCGGGCCGGGGAGCGTGTTTGGGCATTCTCCCCTTCCAAACCCTTGCATCCATCTGCCAGTTTGTCGCTTCTGACAAGGGGCCCGCATTATGTGGGCCACAGGCAGGGCAGTTCCCTGACTTCTTCAAGTTCCCATTTAAGTTGCACATCACTGCTGACGGCCCTGCTGTAAAGGGGCCACCCCGTGCAATTCAGAGACAAATAAATCTTTTTGCTACTCCTGGGGTGACAAGGGAATGGACTCTGGGAAAGTTCTGTCATGCAAGGGATCTTTTTTTTTTTTTTAATAATAATGACAAATAGCTCACTTCTCACATGCAGCGTGAGTTAAATTTAACTCTGGACTTCTGTGGTGGTGGCTTGGGGTGGTCCCTGGAATGGGGAGGTGTGGGGTGCAGCAAGGGGGAAGTGGTCCAGCAAAAAAAGGGGGAGAGGGGAGAAAGCAGAGATGGGAAGAGTGGTGAAGATAGGGGAAGAGGAGAGGATGGTGAAGGGAGAAGAAAGGACCACAGAGGACAAAAGAAAACTAGCACAGGAGGAAGAATGGGGACAGACTGGGAGCCGCAGGGGAGAGAGTTGACAAGTGAAGAAAGAGGGAAGGATAGTTGGGGAGAAAGGAACTAACTGAAAGTGGAGGGAAAGAGACGTTATAGAGGAAAAGTTGTGAACAAAAGAAAAAGTACAAAAATTGGAAGAGAAAGAAAGATGGGCGGGAAAGGAAAATAGCACGGCCTACCTTCTCATCCCAGCGGTGTGCTCTCCCTAATAATACACATTCTGTTTCCTTGACCAGATCTCGGCGGAAAGCCCCACCATTTCCACTGTGGGTGCCATCTCTAAAGGCATTATTAATATTTATGGAATGCTTGCTAGATGCTGCTACAGTCTTTAATATCTTATTATAAAGCCTGTTATAAAATGCATTAGTAATAAATTCCTGACAGATGGCATTCTGACAAGGAACAGGCACTTCGGTGGCTCAGAGCTGGGAACAGACCCTCCTGGAACACGGATGTGCCGCTCAGAGGCTGGCCCTGAGGCCAGGGTGGTGGCACGGAGCATGGAGAGGAATGGAGGGGGCATTACCACGGATCAGCCCATGCCACCCTCAGGCTCAGAGCCAGCGGTTTTGCATTTCTCATTTCCGCCTTTTCCCAGATTGGGGAAATGGAGGCTCAGAAACGAAGCAACTTGTCCACGGCTTGTAAGTGGTGGAATCAGGATTAAATTTGGGGTCACCTTTCTGTCTCCAAAACTCTGGGCCCTAGAGGTAGGGAGTGGACCAAGAGCCTCTTCTCAGGAGGGACTGGCTTACTCGCCTCCCTCTAAGCAAGGGCTGGGGACAGTGGCAGGAGCTGAAGAGGAGAGCTCTCAGTTGTCTAGATAAAGAAGAGAGAGCTGACAGGAAGCTTTAGCCTATAATTTTAGGAGAAAGATGGTGCATCAAAAATTTCATTAGAAATAAGGAAGTGGGCTCTGATTGTAACAGGATGAATTAAACTTAGAAGAACCTGCTGAGCAAGGGGGCTCCTGGGGCAAAGGGGGAGCATCTGTACTTCGTTTTCTGTTGAAAGTGAAAGTAGGTGCCTCTTCATTGCTGCATTTAGAGGTCGGCGCCTACTAGAGTGGTTTGGGAGGGTGTCACTTTCAGTATGAAGTTTTGGAGGGTTTGTGACATTCCAGCTTACGGGGGAGAAAAAGGATATGCAGGAGATGTGGATTGTTTTTCTTTCTCAGATACGCAAAGAGGCATCTCTGGGCACTGTCTGACAGCAAGAGAAAGGGTCCAAACAGCAAGAGCAGGGAGGAGAAACCCAGCAGAGGCAAGTGCCCACCGGGCCTGGGTGTCCGGGTGTCGTGTCTGGTCAGGGAGAGGGCACACGTGTGTGCGCACAAACCCACACCTGGGCACGTGTGCCCCTCAACCTCCTGCTACAACGGACTCAGGGACAGATATTCTGTGATGCTCTTCTCTGAACCCGTGTCTGCTCTTCTCGGGTGATGTGTGCTGTTCTTCGAAAGGTGCTAGTCCTGCTCTGAGACCCAGGGCGGTGGCCAGATTGGAGGTGCCAGCTCTGTGGACAGGAGGAGCCCCAAAAGTCCGGGACTCAAGTCACAAACCCCTGACGCGACACAAGGACTTTTCCAAGGGGTTGCACTGGCTTCCCCAGCTGTTTAGCATCGCCTTGGGAGCCAGCTCAGACCTCTCATCTCGAAGTCCCTCCTCCTCCTCAGCTCTACAGCTGTGGACTGTATATTCTGAATCCAAGGAAGACATTCGTCAAAGTGCTTACACAACATCTTCCTGTCCGCCCGATTTCTGCTAGCGTCTTGACCTACAAGGGTGATCTTTTTTTTTTTGGTGTAAATTTTTTTTTATAATTTTTATTAATAAAACCAATCAACATACAATATGAACATTCTTTTTTATTCTTTTTTTATCACATAGTTGTATATTCATCATCATGATCACTTCTTAGAACATTTGCATCAATTCAGAAAAAGAAAGAAAAAGACAACAGAAAAAAATTCATATATACCATACCCCTTACCCCTCCCTCTCATTGATCACTAGCATTTCGATATACTAAATTTATTTTAACATTACAAGGGCAATCTTGGACTCCTCCTTGTCTCTTGCTTCCCACTCTTCATCAGTCACCAGGGCTTTCGATTCTTCCTCCAGAATTTCTCGAATCCTTCTCTTTCTCTTTATTATCTGCCTTGGCCACCTCTATCTAGTCCTAGCACTGTGACTTGTACATATAAGACATCCAATAGATGTCTTAAAAAAATTGAGACTCCTGTTAAATATGGCAGATTGAACACATCTATTTATTTATATTTTCCCCAACACCTCACCAAAATGACAATATGGGAATTAAAAATGCAGAAATCCACAAGGACAAAAAGAACAAGACAAACAACGACAGCAGATGAGAAGCAAACAAAATTCTGGAAACTGGAAACAGATGGACCAGATATAACTGCCTTAGGAGACAGGTGAAAGCAGATGTCATAACGTTATTGCACACGTAACAGACTACAGTATAGTGTAAACATAACTTTCAGAGGCACTGGGAAACTGAAAACTTGGTGTGACTCACTTTATCTGAATATACACTTTATTGCAGTGGTCTGGAACCAAATCCACAGCGTCTCTGAGTTGTGCCTGAACTGACGGGTTAGGGCTCTCTCAAAGACATAGCTAGGGCCTCACCTAATCACCCCATAATGAAACCCATCTGTTAACAAGCAGCCCCCAATCCTACCCTATCCCAAACACATGGCAAGTTTCCAATCAGCTGAATATAGACTGGCTCTTAAATATGAACCACCAAAGATCACTAAACATTTGACAAGAGCCTCTGATGTAAAAGACGAGGACTGGGGGTTGCAGTAAAAAGGAATAGCAACAATAAGTGTCTTTAGCATCCTTAAGAGACGAGACAAGACACAACGTCTTTAAAGCAAGATAATCCAAGAGGAAATAAACTACAAGAAATGAAAAACTCAACAGAAAAGTTGGAAAATAAAATTAAGGAATTTTCTCAGAGATGGGAAATGATAGAGAAAATTAAGAAGATTTGTGGAGCAGGCCAGAAGAGTCAACTAAAAGGAATTCCAGAGAAGGAAAACAGAGCAAATGAAGGGAGAAATTTGTCCAAAAAATAGCATAAGAATATCTCCCAGATCGGAAGGATGTAAGTTTCCAGATTGAAAAAGATCACTCTGTTCAGAAAGAAGACCCACATCAAGGCATAAAACCATGAAATTGAAAAACACTGAGGATTAAATAAAAATACTAGAAATGTTCAAAGAGGAAAAACTCTGATGGCATCCAAGTTCTCAACAGCAACATTATAGAAGACAAAGGAGAAATGCCTTCAGTAATGAGGAAAACTATTTCTATTCTAGAATTCTATAGCCATTTCCATTCTAGAATTCTGCAGCCATGAATGAACATGAAATTAGAATAAAAATTCTTTTAAAAGTTAAAAAAAAAGCCTCCCACGAACCCACTTTCAGGAAGTTACTGAAGGATGTACTCCATCAAGATGAAGGCGTAAAGCGAGAAAGAAAATATGGGTCCCATAAAAGAGGGATCCGATATCAGGGTGAAACAAAGAATTTTCAGGGTGTCTGCTATGCAGCAAGCCACAACAGAGGCAATCCAGACGGAGCAGGAGGATGGAAAGCTCCTGGTAGAATGTTGCCAGGGGAAATACAAATTGAAAGTAAAAATGGGATGTTTTAATATATTGAGAGGATATTTAATATGTCAGAGTTTTTAGGGATGAATATATGATAGGTTCACAGATCACAAAGCAAACAAACTAAAGAAGAGGCAGTTATAAGTTTTAGGAAAAACCAAAGAGGAAATATAATTACAGTAAAGTGGACGGCTCAGTTGTGAACAGCATTTACATAGTCGTAATACTGTATATGCTAAATTCTATTTTATGTAAAAGGAAGGCTCTAACTAGTTACGGAGGATGGGTGGGGAATGTTAAGTGTGTGTGTGTGCGCGCGCATCAAAGATGAGTATGGATTAGTGTAAAAGACTGAAATATTCATCTTGCAAAGTTGAAAGTCAATAGATGTGTCTAAAATGGAAACATTTATAAGCATGAGATTTAGAGATAAGAAGGTAAATACCAGAAACTGGATGAGAGTGTCTCAGGGTGGGAATTAAGAGTGGGAACAGATTATAAGCCTAACCATACTATTTGATTTAAAATTCTGTACCTATACAATTATTTTGATAAAAATTAATATAAGATTTTTTTTAAAAGGTATCTCCCTATGGTTGAACCACTGCAGCGGCTTCCCCTCTTACAGCTCCCTGTAATGGATCCTCAAAAATCATCATCCTAAAGCACAGTCTCCTTATCTCATATTACTCCTTTAAACATACCAGGCATTTTTTTTAAACTCCTAAAGCAAAAGTCTTCTTTGACCTAGAATGTCACCACAGTCTGTTCAAACCTCCCCTCTCCAAAGTCATTTTTCATTACTGCCCACTGGGCCCCTTTGCTTCAGCCACATTATACCTAGCAGTACCCGAAGCCAGTGCCGGCCCTGTCCCTAGGTCCTGGCCCAGAGTGTGTCTCTCTCCACCTGTGTGCTTTCCGATAGGGCCCCCTGCAGAGCAGGCCTTACCACCCGGTCAGTGTATGGGAACAGATGTCCGGTCCCTCCCTTCCCAGAAGAGGCTGTTGGCTCCACCTGGGTTTCTAGCCTGTCCAGGCTCAGGTAGAGCGCACCCCACATCTGCCCGGCCTTTTCACAGATGCTGGGTAAGCAGGGTTGAGTCTCATCAGAGGGACATTTAGAGCCTCCCTCCCTTCTCAGAAGCTTAATTTTCAAAGCCAGGTATTTCCAAGCCCCACCCCCACTCCTTCTTCCCCAGAGACTACGGGATACCCCAAGGCGGTTTTCCTTATCCTTCCTTGCAGTCCTTCCTCCCTGACCAGCCCCCTGGCCTTCCTGCCGAATGTGTGACAGTGGAGTCCAGAGATGCACCCTCAGCACCACCTCCCATCAGCAACCACACTCCACTGCTGCCCGTGCCCCTGCCCTCCCCCAGGCGCCCCTACCCCTCTCGCTTGCCCCTCAGGTGCTGAGGGATGGGGCTATGATTACATACGGCAGTCCAGGGCTCTATGCAGCTTAGATGGGCACAGGGTGGACCTGTCCCACAATTGGCCAAAGTCCGTGCAGGAAGAGAGACGGGACAGGAAGAGCCATGATGGCAGAGCAGACCCCAGCCTCCCCCCCAACCCCACCCAACATGCTACTTTCAATACCAGGGAGTACGACCCCACCCCCACCCTAAGGGCGGGGCCTCTACCTCCCTGTCAGGGAAGGGGAAAAGTAACAGAGCGCAGGAATGCGGGGAGTCCGGTCCTTGGCTGAGCAGTCTTCCTTCCCTCAGATGGCTCACTGCAGGGTCCTCCCCAGACATCCTCCCCTGCCCGGGCCCAACTTGGAGATTCGTCTGTTTGGCTGATGGGACTTTCCAGCCCTCTCTGCCCCAGCAGAGACTTGGAAACCAGCATCTGGTGGCAAGGAAGGTTCATTCCGGGAAGACTACCTCCTTGCCAGTGGCTTGGTTAGAAAAACAGTACAACATAAACCAGAAAGTCTAGGTCACATTCTGGCTGTCCAAGGACACTTGGGTGATGACTTCTTTCTCTGTTGCTACAGGGTATCACCTCCAACATCTGCTGCCTCCACTTCCCCACCCAGGAAATGGGTACAGCAATCCCTGTACTGCCTTCTGCATCAGACTGGTGGGGAGAAGTTACCAGTGGAAAAGCACACTGGACAATCAAAAGTCTAAGTGATAATCTTCACAAATGTCTGCGGAGAGGCAGAAGAATCCAGAGAAAAACCCCGGGAAAGGGTGTGGCATGACCTACAGAAGAGCCCTCTCTAAAAAGCCACCCAGGAATCCTGAATCTCGGTCATTGGGGAGTCAGGATCCTGGCTCTGGGATGCAGGGGGCTGAGTCCAGGACAGAAACAGGTTTTGGCTAAGCGTTGGAAGATTCTGGAAAGTGGTGATTGATGGATGCATGGAGTGTCTTGGGATTTTTTAAAAATAAGAAAAGGATGGGTCTAGGGAGTGATAACACATTTTTCCTGAAGGCTTCCTAGGCATGAGGCCCTGCTTGAAGCACTTTGCTTGCATTACCTTTTTCACTCCTTGTGGCTGCCAGTGAAGACATTATAACTATCCTTATTTTCCGGACCAGGAAACAGGAGCACAGGAGGTTAGGTCACTTGCCCAAGGGCCTGTGGTCATAAGCAGGAGTGCTGGGAGTCGTGCCCGGGCGGGCCACCCGAGCGCTACACCATTCTCGGGGATGGGTGGGGAAAGTTGACCAGGCCCAGGAGGTAGGGGGATGGCCAAGACGACCTTGAGAAATTGGGATCCTTGTCTTCTGGGGGGGGGGGGGGGCAGGACCCAATAGTGATGTTTAGGGGTGGCTACAGAATGAATGACATAGGCCAATTGGGTTCCCGATTCGGAAGGGGCAGGTGTCGGGGGTCAGTAGGGAGGTGGTGAAGGAGGAGGAGGAGGAAGGAGTGAGTTATAGGGAGCTGCCAGCCGCCTTCATCCCTCCACCCCACGTGCATGTACAGAGCAATAGAGCACGAGATGGTGTTGGCCATCTTCACACTCCTTGTGTTTCGAACAGAAAAATGGTTAAGAGTAATTACAAAAGGCTATTTATGGGGAGGAAAACAGACACTATAAAGGGAGGCTCTGAGGGAGCAAAGGTGCCAGGGAATCTGTGTTTTCAGTCCCAGCTCCATGCCTTAATTGCTCTGTGACTTCAGGGAAGGTAGGCTGCCTCTCTGAGCCTCAGTTTCCTTATCAGTGAAATGGCATGATAAGAAAAGCTGTCTCACAGGGTTATTGTGAAACTGATAGGAGAAACCTCGCATAAAGTACTTGGCAGAAAATGGGTGCTCGAGAAATCTTAGGCTCAACCACAAAGCTATTTTCACGTTGTGGTAATACTGTTACTTCGAGGGGTGGCCGGTGTAAGGGTTAAGGGTGGATATGTGCATAGACAAGGGTCTGTAAACTGGAAAGTGCTTTGCAAATGTTACATTTGGAGGGGAGGTCTGGAAGGGGAGAGGATGGTTCTAAGGCTGAAGTCTCAGCAGAGGTGAAAGCTCCTGAAAGAAGGAGCTGGCGTGAACCCTCCTGTGGCATGTAAAACCTCCCTCCCTCCCAAAGGGGCTCACTCAAGGGACACAGCCACCTCCAATGCTGCCCTGAGCTCTTGGTACACAAATCCATCACTCACAAATGGGGCGCCATCTCCCAACCCCTAAATTCATTCCCCCGCGTGATGATGAATCATGTTAACCAAAATGAATATGCAAATCTCCTTGGGGCGGGTCCTACTTCTATGGGAAGCTGCAGCTAATAAATTGATTCTGAATAAGAAGACAGCTCAAGCAATGCAACTTCTCCTGCTCATCTCCCCTCTCCTCCCCTCCTGTTCTTCTCACCCCAGATATCTCTTGGTCCCCAGCCAGGGTGTAGGTTCTGTAGGGCTAGGTGAAGCAGGCAGGAGTGGCCTGGTTGGGCTTGAGGAGGGTAGGTTAGGCTGGGGCTGTTTGTGCCTCTCAGCTCCTTATGGCTGTGGCTGCCTGCCGGCCCTTCACGTGGTATGACATGGTAAGTGGAACCTGTCACTCGGTGCCTGGGGGAGGCTTCTCACCAGCTGCAGGGGACCTATGGGCTGGTGAGGGCCGGGAAGCACAGGACCGGGCAGGACAACGGCAGCAGCAGGAACTCACGGGGCCCTTGGGATTTGGGCAAAATAGCTCAAGCTTCAAAAGACAGAAAGAGTCGGGAATGATCACAGCTACAAAGGACTTTCGAAATCACCTGGACCAATGGTTTGCTTCCCTGGCTGCACTCTAGACTCACCTTGGGAGCGTTCAAAAAATAAAAAGGCTACAGCCCACCCCCTAGAGATTGATTCAACTGGTCTGGGGATGGGAATCAGGTCTCCGGATTTTTTAAAAAACTCCCCAAGGAATTCTTATGTACAGTCAGGGGTGAGAAGCACTGCCCTGACTCAGCCACCCTATTTTATAGATGGGAAAGCTGAGAGCCAGAGAGCAGAGAGGCCTTGCTCAAGGTCACAAAGACAGCTGTGGTGGCAGAGCTCAGGGCTGCAGACTCTCACTTCGGTACCTAATCCTGACCTTCCCCTACCTTGTCCTCAGAGAATGGAAGGTGGCTCCCTAAGCACATTTCATTCTTACCATCTGGGGAAGCAGCCTGGGTCTGTGGGAAAACCTCCAGACTGGGTTTGGAAGACTGGGGATCAAATGTGGACTCCATGTGATCCTGGACCAATTATAAACCTTTTTGGTCTGCATGTCCCTGTCGGTCAAATGACGGGGCTGAACATTATTATTGCCACATTCCTTTCTGTTCCATAAGGGTATGATTGTAAGTCCTTCTTGAAATCTAACCCAAGGCTCTCTTGCTGCAAAGCCAGTCCCTTTGCTGTGGGACTGATTTCAGAAGAAAATTAAGTAGTGTGTTCTGAAGTGAAAATTGATAAAGTCATCTCTCTCTCCCTTTCCTTTTTTTTGTTTTCAAGCTACAGTGGGATACACGACGCTCTCACGTGGACAAAACACAGGTGAAAATGGCCTACTCCTAGCCACATGTGTCCACTCTGCACTGGGAATGCAGGGCACAGTCCCTGGGTGTGGGTGATCACCTGAAGAAGGACAGTATAAGGAGACTACCAGGCACCAGGGACCAGAGAACCAGAAACCTTGTGCCCCTGTGGCTCTGTCTCACCAGCTCTCAAATGGCTCAGCATTCCAGAAAGGAAGGGAACACACAGTCCTCGGTGCAATGATCCCAGACACCGGTCCGGGCTCCCCTCTTCCACTGCTGTGTGACTTTAGACAAATTAGTTAAGTCTCTGAGCCACAGTCTTCTCAACTGTAAAATGGGGCTAAAACACCTGCCTCAGGACTTGTGAGTCCTATGTGAAATAATGACTGCCACACTTAGCCCAGTGCTTGTCCACAGTAAGAGCAGCAGCAGTTGCCATCATCCTTATAAACATCATTATTACCAAATAATGGCAGCCTCACATTCTCCTGCTCCGGTTGGGGCAGCCCAGGGAGATCCACTCACCCAAACAATGTACCCTGGGAGGAAGGAGGCAGCTTTGTTGTCTTTGGGAACTGTCCTATGATAGGGTCATGAGAGTTCTAAGGCCTGGGATGGGGTGCGGTGTCTGCTTTGGCTGCTCTGTGGAGCTCAGGGAGTGGTGAGGGGTCCTCTGGCTGGTTCCTCTAAAGAGCAGAGGTGGACCTAACAACACACTGTGTCTGGTAGGCTTCACCACTGGCTTCAGGGACAGCCAGAAATCCTGGCACCTGCCTGACCCTGAGAAAAGGCGGAGGTCTAGGATCCCAGATTCCCAAGGTGGTCCCATGGTGGCCACAGTATCATCTGTTAAGATTAGACTTCACCAGGGACAAACCAGCCTCCCCTTCCCGAACGGAACCAGAGAAGGTGGCTCCCACACACTTCCTCCTGGTTCAAGCTCATGTGCATTCTAATTCGGTCAGGAACTGAGAATGCAGAGACCAGTTTCAACGAGTCTCCCCCTGTCCCCCACCTCTCCCGGCTCCAGGGTGCCCAGTAACAGGCTGGCAGCTCCTAGGACGCACTGGCCTTCCCCCAGGAAGTGGAGACCATCAGTAGGAATTGCAAATGACTTTCATTAAGTAGGGTGCTAATACTATGAATTACAAATGAAACCCAGATGAAGAGGACCCTGGCAGCCTTACCTCCGTTTGATATTAATTGGGCGACACTTTGTTTTAATGGTACATTAATTAATGTGGAATTTCGACGGAAGTCCGCGTGACACTCACATTAATACAAATGAATTCATTACCGTCGGTGTTATTACAAGAAATGACAAATAAATCTGTAACAGTGGGACCCTTCAAATAATAATCACGAATCATTAGGTTTGCTGCTCGTTTGTACTGTAGCTTGCAAATACGTGTGTGTTTTCTGCTGTGAGTGTGCCTTTGCCTTTTGGCTGGGGGAGGCTGCTGGAGGGGGCTGGCTCTGCAGCAGTGGAAGCACAAACCTCTTCTAGACTTCTCTACGGTTGCTTTTCCTCCCCTCCTTCCCCCATCCTAGAGCCCTCCTCTCTCCAGAGCCCTTCCCCAGGTTTAGCAACCCCCGTGTCTGGAATGTGTTTGGAATTAGCCCTTCTACCAAATCCAGACTGCCCAGTGTACCCGCTCTGTCCCTGCGCAAGGGAAGGTGGGGGACAGAACTGCAGTAACGGGGCCCTGGGGCTGAAGCTTGTTTGAAGAAGGTTGAAGGATATGGCTACAGGGGAATTTGCTTTCAAGGGGTTGTTCACCGCCAGACCAGTCTTCACGTTCACCCCAAAGCTTCAGCAGGTCTTGGGGAGAGAACTCATATGTAACCAATGGCACCGTTGTAACCAAAACCAACTGTGCTAGAAGTTTTATATACTTTTCCCTCTACCATTCCCACAGCAGTCCAGGAGACTTTATTCCCATTGTAAAGACGTGGAAACAAGTTTACAGAGCTCAAGCGGCCTGTCCCCAGCTAGTAATAAGGGTAGCCAAGCTTGGGACACAGATCTGCTTTCCTCCAAAGCTTGTGCTCTCAATATACCAGCTCTTTCTGGGGAGAAGATCCCATCTGCCCAGGATGGTTCAGTATCTTGGTGGAGGCAGGGCATGGGCCCATCCCAGCCTCTCCACTGCCTTGCTCAGTGCTTCATATCGTAATCTTTCCAGGGCAAGAAAGTGACCCTTCAATCAGCAGGGACTACACCTATTACCCCAGTCTCACACCCTCCCAAGGTCCTCTGAAGCTGCAGGTGAACTCATCATTTGCTTCCTTGGGGGCAGTAAGTAAGGTCCCAAGAATCTGTGCTGGAGCAACAATGTAAGACTGGCCTGAGTGATCAGGGTTCTTTTTTTTTACTTTTAGAGTAGATCTGCAAATCCTTGGCAAGCAGTCTGCCTGCCCCCAATTCTGCACGCAGAGCAGACAGTGCCAAACAATCACCATGCTTGTCCCCAGACTCGACCTCAGGGTTTTCAACCCAGAGCTTCAGGCAGCTTCTATCAAGGGACTGGAGTTAGCCCATGACTTGGATGCTTTTTGCTATCCTCGTTTTTGAGTATCTTTCCTTGGAGGACTTTAAAATAGAACCACTCTCCTCTGATGGGGATGCCTAAGAGCAGACCAGCTGAGCAGCCAAGATCGGTTAAAGACCTCTCTAGTGTCCCTCTAACCAAAGAAGTCTAGAATTCTACTAATCAGTTGCTTCTTCCCCTCCTACATGAATCAATCAGCCAGGCTTCCCTTCCACTTACAACAGCTTTCTTATCTTTGACTACAGGTGATGGTAACACAGAAGCCCAATCCAGTTATTTCCACCTCTGAGTCTCCACCAGTGTGTGGTGCAATGACCTGCCTTCTGGCCCGGCCCAGGAGTCCCAGCTCGCTGTGGCTAATGCCTTTTGGCTATCACATGCTGTGGCAGAGGCCACATCGTGCTGATTAGCAGTGGGCCACAGCCCACAGCAGGGCGTTTGGGGTCTCCAGCCCCCTCTCCTGCTCAGGTTCTCCCCCATTCATAGGAGTACTGAATGAGCTAATTAATCACCTTAGATTGTTAACTGTACTAATTATGCTCGCTCTTGAAACTTGTGGAACAATTATTTACTGTCTCTGCTTCAGGAGCTATCAATTATGATGATTGGAGGTGGGCTGTCACTTTTCCCGAGCCAAGACGGAGGAGCCCTAACCAGGCTCGGAGCTGGTTTCTCAAGGAGAACTCTCGGAGGGCTTTGCCAGAGCCCGGGCTACATCCAACAGACATGGCAGAGGGAGTGGTCTCTTCGAGGGGGAAACAACCAGATTTTGCAATCTAATAAGGGGCAGCTCAACACTAATCTTAAATAAAGTCTTTATTATACAAAAGTTGTTTCTCTAAAAGGTGAACTAACCATTAAGTACTGCCACAGTGACCGTCCTCCTTCCTTCCTCCTGTGCCTCTGTCACTGTGGACACAGTGTCCTCTTTGGCCAAGCTTTAGCATTACAGTCCCAGAAATCCACAGGTTGATGCACATGCATGGGATGTTAACTTTTCTTCCTGCTTCCCCAAGCCAGCCGCTCTACATCTCCCCTTTCCAGCCCATCCCATGCCTGCCCCAGACTTTGCTTCCCTGTTTCCCAGCACCCCCAACTTAGAAGAGAGCTGATGCCTCTGGCCAAGATCTCTGCGGTATGAAGGAAGACAGGGTCCTGAAGACATTCACGGGAATGAAGCTGTCAGTATGTCTTGAGATACTGCAGTCTTCCAAGGCCCCCAGACTTTGGAGCACAAATCCACAGGCCATCCCCCTTCCCCAGCGCACACATATACACACAGACACTCTCCCCCCTCTCTGAGGCCCTCAACTCCCCATCATCACCTACTTCCAGGGTGACAGCGTATGATAAGAGGTGCATAGATGGCTGTTGGGTAAATATGTATTTATTCAGGCGAGCGGCAGGCACCAGCAGGCTGTGGCTCCCCATCCCCCAGGCTCCTGCTCCCACCCCCAGCCCTCCTGCTGCCCCCCATGCTCATTTCCAAACGTCAGGGCCAAAAGCACTTAGAGCCAACCGCTGAGTCCAAATCTATTATGGTGTGGAGAAATGCACTCCGTCACCACGCAGCTGACAGGTTCGAGGCAGGCTGGAGTGGCGGTGGCCAGCCTCCAACTGACCCCACCCCACTAGTCTCTCTTCTGTCTCCTGTCACTGACTGGGGGTCACGCCGGGCGAGTGCCTCTATAACCCTGGCTATGGCAGCCAAGGATCCCCAACCTCCATCGAGCTCCCTCTGGATTCCAAACAAGCAACTGTCCCCCAGAAACCTCCATTAAATGTCTCAAAAACACTTCAGATTTGTCCAAGAACAAATCCGCCTGAAAACTGTGTCCCTGGCTTCATGAAGGGTGATACATCCCCTCTGCATCCAGTTACCAAGCTAGAAACTGGAGTCCTCCTTGCTAGAAGCCAGAGTCCTCCTTGCAAGTCTAGTTCATTTCCTTCCCCAAACAGTCTGCTCCTCTCCGTCCACCATCTCTTGCCTTGGCCACTGCAGCCTCTGCATTCAGGACTCCCCCCAGCAGCTGGAATGAACTTCCTGTAACGCACATCTTATTGCATTGTCCTAACCCTGCCTCTGTCTTCTATAACCCTCCAGTGGCTTCCTGCTAACCATCAGATAAAGATCAGAGCATCCTTCCACGGCCTGGCTTTCTCTACTTCTCCAGCTCCCCCCATTTCTCTCCACCCTCATGTCTGCTCCAGCCACAATGGCCTTCTCTCACTCCCTAATGAGCCAGGGGCCCAAATGTTCTGCCTTAGGCCTTTGCCTGGCCTCTCCATCCCTTGGGATTCTTCTCCCAGCTTCACTTCAATTAATGCCTACTTGACTTTCACATCTTAGCCATGTGCCATTTTCTCTGGGACCTCTTCGGAGCCCTGGTTGGGTGCGGTCCTTGGCCATATTCACTCAGAGCTTCCTGGGCATTTCCTTGAGGGCTCCAATCGCTCTTTGTAATTGTGGGACTCTGATGACCATCGGCCACCCCGCTGGACTCTAAGCTCCAGGAGTGGAGCCATGGCTGATTCAGCAACGAGGGCCTGGCACAGGTTCTGGCATGAGACTGGCACTGAATAAGTATTTGTTGAATGAATGACATCCTGGGCTCCCCTCTCTTCACCCTCTCTTCATTTTTCTATCTAGAGAGAGGACTGGGAAATACTAGCTTTGAAGTTTCTCCCTTTCATTCATTCAACAAATGTTTATTGAACACCTACTCTGTTCTAGACTCTGTGCTCAGCGGTGGAGGCACAACGACAGGTGCGAAAGCACACTCATTCCCGCGCCTGTGGGCCACACCCTGAGGGCAGCGCTGACAGACAGGCAGGCAGGGGTTGCTCCTGGGTCAGGTCAGGAGGTCTGGCGTGAAGGATGCTGGACCTGAGTTCTGGTTCCCAGCTCCACTGTCGCCTGGACCTGGTATCTGCTGGTTTTTATGCATGCTGTTCCCTGTGCTTGGAGAATTCTTTTCTCATTCATTCAACAAATAACTACTGAGCACCTAATATATATCAAGTGGTGTTCTGGGTACAGGGGACAGACTAGCAAACTCCTATGCATTTTGCAGTCTCAGTTTGGATATCACCTCTTCTAGGAAGTCTTTCCTAATTTCCCTGAATCTGGGTTGGGTGTCCATTCTATGGTCTCCCAGTGCCCCTCCCTGTGCTGCCCCCATACGGCATTTACCGCATTGCATTCCAATCGCTCACATTGCACTACATTTCCATGACTGCCTTGCTCACTTCTGAACCCCCCAATACTCCCATACTCCTTTGTCTAGCACTTATTTTCTGCATGAATAAGTGCCTCTAATTCTCCCTTTTGTCTCCACAAGCTCCAAAGGCAGAGAGGGTGTGCTGGTTTGAAAGGAAGTATGCCCCCTAAGAAAGCCATGTTTTAATATAAATCCCATTTCTTAAAGGTAGAATAGTCTCTATTCAATACTGTATATTTGAAACTGTAATGAGATCATCTCCCTGGTTGATGTTGATGTGATTTAGTTAAGAATAGTTGTTAAACTGGATTAGGGGATGACATGTCTCCACCCATTTGAGTGGGTCTTGATTAGTTTCTGAAGTCCTATAAAAGAGGAAACATTTTGGAGAATGAGAGATTCAGAGAGAGCAGAGAATGCTGCAGCACCACGAAGCAGAGAGTCCACCAGCCAGTGACCTTTGGAGATAAAGAAGGAAAACACCTCCCGGGAGCTTCACGAAACCGGAAGCCAGGAGAGAAAGCTAGCAGATGATGCTGTGCTCACCATGTGCCCTTCCAGCTGAGAGAGAAACCCTGGACTTCTTCAGCCTTCTTGAACCAAGGTATCTTTCCCTGGATGCCTTTGGACATTTCTATAGACTTGTTTTAATTGGGACATTTTCTCAGCCTTAGAACTGTAAACTAGCAACTCATTAAATTCCCCTTGTTAAAGGCCATTCCGTTTCTGGTATATTGCATTCCGGCAGCTAGCAAACTAGAACAGAGGGAGTCACTTTGGACTGAGGTGCCGTGGCCTGACAAATGAAGAAGGGGCATTTGTCAGGAGACCGTGGCTGACAGAGAAGAGGAAGAGGAGGAGATTTGGAGACAAGGCAGAGAGAGGGTATACGAGTTGGAATACTGGGATTTCACAGCCCTGAACCTGGGGGCATGATGGATCTCATGGCAGAGGGGCCACAGGTGCAGCAGCAGAAGTTCTCAGGCTGGGGGCTTGGATTCCTGGGTTTTCCCCTTTCCAGACCCCTCCACTTGTGACTCCACCCAGGACGGATCTGATTCTTCGCTTGGGGGTCCCTACCCCCACCCCATCTCACAGATGGCCTTGTGGCTCTATTCCGCAACCCCATTCCCTCTGCGTGGGGAGTTGCCACCCCAAGAAAGTGATGCCTCACCTCACTCCAGTGTCCTCCCAGAGGCCGGGATGGTCATGGCCCCACCTCAGCTCTTACCCCTGCTTCATTTGTCTTCGTGGCCCTTGATGACTAACATAGATTCCAAGGCTCGTGGCCTGTGTCCCCCACTAATGGCAGCTGCCAACAGCAGGGGCTGGCTGCTTTTGTGAGCTCTGAACCCCCAGCTTGAGAACAGTGTCCTACACACAGTAAGCCCTTAAGAACTGCTGCTTGAACAAATGAATGCATGAACAAATGAATGGATGGTATGTGGCATCTAAAGCTTCCTAGGCTAAAAGCGTAAAAGATTCTTTAGGGGTCAGCACCAGGTCCCCACAGGGAGAAAACAAAAATCAATTGCCAGACTGCAGCTCCCAGGCCAGGAGACACGACAAATGCTCATGGATTTCACGGAAGACAACCTGAGAAAGCTGAAGGTGTGAGCTGTCTCGCAGTGGCCTGTAATGAAACACAAGGTAGATAAGAACAGCCTAATGGGCTTCTCTTGAGGCCACTGACCTCCTGTCAGGGGACAGCTGTGCCATCATCTCCTGCTCTGTCACCCCTGCCCTCGCTGGCTGCTGTTTTCTCAGGATATGAAAACAAGGCCCGGGAGCACCCCGGCTGTGGTGGCCCCACCTCTCCTCTCTGCAGCATTTTCCTCCCTTTAGCAGGAACTACAGAGATTCAATGATCACTCTCCAGGAAGGGCTGGGGTGAGAACTGCTGCCTCTTTCAAACTATTGCACCTGGTGCTTTGTGGCTAACAGCCGGGCCCGGAGACCTGCTTGATGGACATGAATCTCTCCTTCAATAGCAACTTCTAGAGCGGAAGTGGCCTGTCCTCCATCACTACTGCGATGAGAGAGGTGGGAGCTCTGACCTTGACCCCAGGCTGACCGCAGACCACACAGGGTCACAAACGGGTTGCACACCAGGCCCCGCACCTCTGAACCCAGCTCTAAACTAGGAGGAACTGGGAGAGCCTCGAATAGGCCCCGGGCTGGCTGAGAGTCAACTTAAAATGGTGTTTTGAAAGCGGGGAGAGGTAGGAAAGAAGCAATAGATCCTCCCCAGTGTTCTCCACCTTGCGGGTTTCGCCTGTGGAACGGGGACCTCCACTCCATGCTCAGGGAGGGGTGTCTGGGGGTGCGATGCACGCCCCACTCGTGGCCCCCGGGCTGCTGTGGGCAAGTCTTCTTGGTCCCGGTCACTGCCGGTTCACCTCTCTGGTGACATCTCCACCCCGAGAGCCAGAATGCAGGGCGGAGGGTGGAGACAGCGGCCACTCCACTCGCAGGGCCCTGATTGCTGGCCAGCCCCCCCCCCCCCCCCCGCCCGCTGCATCTCAGGGCCGCCCCCACACCGCCCTCCCCTTGCGAAGCTGGGGGTGATTGGATCCCCTCCTGCTAGGGCTGATTAGGCCTGATTTCACCAGCCTGCTCCCACCTCTGGAACCTTCCCCCGTTATTAAAGTTGTTTTCCGTCCACTCTCTGTCCACTGGAGGAGGTGAGCTTGTTTGATTTGATTTCTCTGCCACCCCCCTTTTTCCCTCTACTCCTGTCTACCCTGCCCGCGTCCCTGGCAGCCACGCAGATGGGAGTTCAGTAAAAACCGGGAAAATTAACTTCTAACCTTAGAGTAAAAATAGCTATAATAAAGCTGGGTGAAATACAAAAGCTTCATCGAATGTAACTTTGATTAGAAGCTAAGATCCGCCTCCTCATCCTGCCCCCACCCCACAAAGACAGGCTCACTGGGCTGGCCCTTTAGAGCAGGAGATGGCTGAAGGGATAGTAAATACAGCCTGCTCTCACCTCCAATTTGCTTTTTCTCACTCTTCCTCCTTCTCAGGCTTTGCTTCACAAGGCTGGGGCCCTCCTACGGTCCAAGCTTTGTATTTGCTAAGCTTCACTCTGCCCTCCAGGCACCCAGTGACTTCGGAGACTTCAGGTGACTTCGGAAGAAGTCGTTACTTTGAAGCAAAAGCAGCCCTGGGACCTCCTACCCCCAAGAGCATGGGGGTGGGGTGCGGGGGCTGCTGAGAACAGGATGCTGTGAGTTACAGCCCCACCCTGGCCCCTGAACTCCTACAGGGCCTGAGGGTAACCCCTCCAGGCCTCTGCTTTCCCATCTGCCAATTGGGAAGACAGAGCCTTTTCCTTTGTAACAGTGGCCAGGAGAAATGCGTGGATTTTTGGTGAAATTCAGTTGCTGATTGAAAGAAAGATGGGCTCCCTCCCTGTTTGCTCTGCCAGTTACAACCCTGGATTATCCAAGAGGGACCGGGTGTTTCCACAGGAGATGAGCTGGCCAGGGCAGTACCAGCTGCACACGGTCCCAACAACCCTCTGGCCGGCCAGCTGTCCCAGCAAGCTGGACCCTGAGAGGTCATGGACGCACGGCGCCCTACCAGTGCCATGGCGGTGAGGTTAAGGAGGGAGGAGAGTTGGCCCAGGGCCCTAGCCTCAGGTCTAGGAAAGCAGTGTCCCTTCCAGGGCTCTCAGGAGCAGGAGGCCTGGTGGGTGACAAGCATGGGATCACACTGGGCTGTAGAAGTGAGAGCCCTGTCCCAGGAACCAGGTGCCTGGGTCCCCACCTGACACCCTTTCTGGGGCTGCCAGAGATGCATTTCGCAAGTGTGTGCATTCAGGGCTGCCTGAGAAGTTCTCAGCTTGCTTCTCTTGCATTAGAATGACCTCAGGTCTCTATGCAATAGCACAACGTCTACACACTCAACCCACCCCATTTCCCAGTGACTTATCACCTCCAAGCTCAAGAAGCCACCCGGTTCTTTAAAACCCCCAAGTCCCCATAAGTCCCTCCAAGACACCTTAGGAAAGGGTTCCCTGCTTAGAGCCACTAGCATCCTCTAAGAAGCTGAATTCAAGAACCTGCTCTTGCTACGCTTTTCCTGGGAGGAGGGATGAGGAAAGCTAAAGTGTGGCCGCTTGGAGCCCCGCCCGGCTGCCCGGTCAGGGGTGGTTCAGTTTCACTCTCCACTCCCAGCTTTCTCTCACTCAGGGCACTGGGCTGTGGAGGCAGGAGTCTGGTGCTTTTTAATTTCACGCCAGGTGGCAGTGGCCAGGCCTTGGCCAGTCTTATCTCCTCAGCCTCCTGCCCAGGTGAGCGTCTGCTGAGCTCAGCCTCCCTGCAAAGCCCAGAGAACGGCTCCTCCGGGAGCAAGACTTGCAGGCTGAGGAGAGCCTGGAGCACTGACCCCTCCCCCTGCAGGAGGCAGGGACTTGCGTCTAAGAATTACCGAGTGCTTTAAAGTCCCAGAGATGGAGGATTGACGGCTGAAAACCACAGAGCCACAGGTTAAATTTTATTCTTAGAGATTATTTTATCTGCTACCCCATTCTTCCCCATTTTCCAAATGGGGAGACTAAGACTCTGGAGATAGCAAATAAATTGCCCAAGGTAACACGGAGCTGATGGAGTTGAGATGCAACCCCACGCCATGTGGCTCAGATCCCCTTCTGCTAATCACTAAGCAGAGCCACCTCTCTGTCTGTAGGAAAAAACCCAACACTTCCACGCCCCCCAAGGGAGGGGCTTAGCTGACCCACAGAGCCCTGGTTCCCATGTGCCCTCCTCCTTCACGTGCCTCCTCTCAAAGCCTTGGCTTCCTCATCTGGAAAATGGAGAGCAAAGAGGTGGGGAGTCAAAAAAAAAAATCCTTACAGTCTTTTGCACATCTAAATCTGGGGTAAGCAAACTATGGCCCCAGGGCCAAATCCAGTCTGCTGCCTGTTTTTGTATGGTCCACCAGCTAAGAAAGGCTTTCATATTTTTAAGTAGTAGAAAACAAAATCAAAAGAAGAAGATTCCTGGCATGTGAAAATTATAAACATGCAAACTTCAGTGCCCATAAATAAAGTCTTACTGGAACACGGCTGAGCTCATTTGTTTATATGTTGCCTAAAAGTTGAGGGGCTGCAACAGAAGCTGTATGGCCAAAAATAATTAGTATCTGCTCCTTTACAGAAAAAGTTTGCTGACCCCTGATGGAAAAGGAACGGCTTGAGCTGGTCTGGGCGCCAAGCCCCTGAAGTAGGCAGGGATGGAAAAACTCAAGGGCAGAGCTGGGTGAAGAATCTCCTGCTGGAAGATTCCTGTCCACAAGTGCACAAAAGAGTCACATGAAAATGTTGTGCAAAGTGACGTGGACGTGCAGCACGCTTAGGGTCTGGACTGCAGAAGTTTCCTCCCAGCAGTCTGCAGCTCGGGGTCTGCTTCCCACCCACCCACGCTCCAGGCCAAAGCCAAGGCCCCATGCCAGCCTTCCCAAAGCTTCCACTCCTGTCAACTTCCCGTGACTTGCAGGTCCACGGGCTCCCTGCCCAGCCGGCTGGGCTTGAATGTGTTGTCAATAAGCGGGTGTCGGTGTGGCTGGCGCCCGAGCCCAGGAGGAGAGGAATCAGAGCAGGTAATTGCTGCGTGAAAATGACAGTACAGCGATTCATCCACCCCAAACTGGGCCTCGGCATACCAAGAGGCAGCCAGTGGCTGGGAATCAATACGGCCCCAAGAGGAGGGATTATTAGGGAGAGAAGGGGGTTTGAAAGATCCATAAGAGTCTGATGACTGTGTTTCCAAAGGGGCCATCAGTTGCATGAAAATTGTGTGCTGAGGAGCAGAACTTTGGCAGCCTGTGCAGGAGAAGGCTGGGGCTCTGCAGCGGAGCTGGGGCCTTCATTTATCTACCTCCAGAGGGATGTGGTTGGGTGGGACCTCCTTGGGAGGTACCTGGTGTCCCAAAAGCAAGGCCTTGGGGAGGAAACAGTGGGGTGCATGAAGGAGACACATCCATCTAACACATGAACGTGACCTGGGGGCGGCAAGCAGACCCCGTCTAGTCCCAGCACCAGCCTGATCTGCTGTGTCATCCTGGGCAAGCCCTTCCTACTGGGGACCAGATGATGCCCAAGGGGATGAGAAGTCAGCTGGGAATTTGGGAAGAGCACAGAGCTGGGGGTCTGGATAGCACAACTTGGAGGAGGTAGGAGGAGACATTGCTTCCTGAAATGTCTTCTCCAGCCCCATCTCAGCACTTTCTTCTCCATTCTCTGTCCAAACGGGGCAAGGGAAGGGTGAACGAGTAGCCCTTGTCCCTGATCTCTTGGGTGAATATGTGAGGGATTCTTTTGGGATGGTGGAGAAAATATCAAGCCATCACCAGCCACATAAATATGCTTTGTGCAGGAGGGAACAAGCGGCACCTGCTCTTACTTCAGTCCCCAGGGGCCTGCAGCTATGAGCCTGGGGACGCTGGGTGGGCAGAACATTCTGTGAGCAAGGTCCAATAACTGGCCAATTCAGGCACTGTCCCCAGGACCTGCAGCTACTCAGTGCCATGCACCAAATAACCTGGCCAAGCTGAACTTGCCAAGTGAGATGTGGGGAAAGGAATATGAGCTGCCATCTTGGCTAGGGTGTGGGCCGATTAAGGGGTGGGTTCCTGGGAACATACCGAGAAGGGTCAGACCTTCCGTCTGCAGTAAGCCTGGGGCCCCTCTGGCCCCACACCCTGGGCTCGGGAAGTAGGGAGACGGAGAAGGTCACACTTCCTTGATCCTTTAACAATGCTCCACTACCTGCCAGAAGCTTCCAGAAGCTTCAAGAGCAGAAAGTCCTTGAAAAAAACCCAGGGGGTTCCGGTTAAAAGAAAGTCACTTAAGTCCCCAACCGGGATCCAGGCAGCAAAGAAAGGGTTATGATGCCAACTGCTCCACGAGAGAGAGCACATCTGCTCTTCCACCATTTACTAGTAAGGTAAACACATACAGCTTATCCCTAGGGAAAGAGAAAAGGGAAGATAGGTTGGGGGCCAGCAGGAGAGGGTGAGAGAGAGACAGACAGAGAAAACTAGAAGGGCAGAGAAATGGAGATACACAAAGTCCAGCAGAGTTGGAGAAAGGGGCAACTAGGGAAAGAGACCAAGAGAGGCAGATGGGAGAGGAAAGGTGAGAGGGCAGAGGGAGAGAGGAGGGGAGAAGAGGGGTGAGGCTGGAGAGTGGGAGGGGCTTCCCACTGGTTTACAGTGCAGCCCTCAGGAGACAGCAGGGACAAATTGGTTTTTGAAATGGGAGATAAACAGAGCTGCTGTATTTTCAGTTTTGCATCATTTAGTTCATCAGGTTTGACACGTGTCGAACAAACAAAGCACAAGCCGGGGATGAAAGGCACCAAAGAGGAAAAGGTAAAGGAAGAGAGGCAGGGCCCTGGGAGAGTGGCCTTTCCGGGTCTGAGCACTTTTATTCCGAGCAGTCAATTTCCTGCTCGCTGTGAGATGCCAGGCTGCAGGCACGCTTGGTCCAGCAGGACGGGCTGCAGGGGGAGTCGGGTGCTCACCGTGGGTTCCTTCCAGGTTAACCCAGAGGAAGGCTACTAAGGGAATGTGGGCGAGACCAGACCTCTGTCCTCTAGAGGGTGCTGCCTCCTGCCTGACCCTCCGGCTGGGAGCAGGGAAGAGGGGGTGGGGGGAGCCACGTGACCCCTCTCCCTGGGGTCTCCTCTCTGGATGGGAGGTGGGGGGGCAATGGAAATTGTCTGGGTTAGTGGGAGAAGGTAAAGCATTCTAAAGGCTGAAGCATTTCCCCAGTGTCTGAATCAAAAGAGGGGAGATACAGAGCCCAGGGCATTTGCTCTGGTTTGTGGCGTAGCTAGCTTGCCTCCCAATTTCTGATTCTGTGAACTCAGCCAGATCGCCACTGGTGGCCTCAGTTTCCTCATCTGTCTGGTAGAGATAAGAACTCTCCTGCCCTGCCTGCCTCACAGGATTCCGTGAGGCTTTAATAAAATAGGGCTGGCTAAAGCACCCAGTAGACTTTCAGATGTGTTCATTTAAAGAAAAGAAAACACGAGCAGTTCTGATTGATGGCCGACTCCTGGGAGTTTAGCTTACACCGTATCCAAAAAGGAAACGGTCCTGGCATTCACCTGTATTAGTCACCTTAGTATCAGACAGGCTTGATGCACTTGCTTTGTATTCTGTTTCGTTAAAATCAGACCAATGTGGGAAACAGGGGGAAAAAAAAGCCAGATATGGTTTGAGGGCCAATGGCTCAGCCAATCATGAGTCCCAGAGAAAGCCACTTGTCTTGTATGGACTGCAGTTTCCCCAAATGCCAAGCGAGGGGGCGGGACCAGATAGGTTTTAACGGCCTCTCCAACTCTGACGGGCGGGCGAGGCTCTGGAATTCGGGAGACTGGTGCTGGCTGTCCAGGCTGAGTATGAACCAGGACAAGAGCCCAGCAGCAGGCCTGCAGATGTGCGTCCCCTCACTGCCACTGCTCCTTGGGAGGCGGGGTGGCAAGTTATTAATGTATGTGGGGGGGGTGAGGGGTGGGGTGAGATGTTCATCCCCTTTGGATTTAACCCTTAGTGTATTTGAAAAATGAACTCACTTGCTCCTTTCTCGGTTGGTGTTCCCTAAGCAACATGACCCAAGCAACATGACCCTTGTGGGGAAAGAGGAGGTGGGCGGCAGGAGGAATCCAGTCTTATTAATCTCTTTCCTTGCCTTGCTGTATAATGCTGGTCCTGACTTTGGGCCTCAGTTGCTCCCATCTGTAAAATGGGTCCAGTGACATGAAAAACGTTGGCTTCTGGAACATACTCAAGAGGGCTGAGAGAGAAAGAAGCCAACACATTTATTGGGCACCTACTTTGTCAAGGCTCTCCATGTAAGGGAGTAAGAAAATGATGGGTTTGAATCCCAGCTCTGCCCTATACCAGCTGGATGAAATTTGAGTAGTGGACTTAACTTTTCCTTGACCTCAGTTTTGAAATAAGGTAATAATAGTGAAATTTCTAAAGAATCGGGGGGAGTGCAATAAATGATGTTTGAAATCAGTCAGCACAATGCGTGTGGCCCACAAGAAGGGCTCTTTATAGGGGCGCTGACGCTGTTAATTTTAGGTGCCAGGATGAAACTGGATAAATGATTAAGTTCAGCCTCAGCTGGACTTTTACAGGTTTGGGGTGGGCAGTGGGGAAGGGGAGTGGGGGAGAGGTGGAAAGCTGAGGGGTTGGGTCCTGCAGAAAGCAAAGATTAAGCCTGAGGCTCAGGAGAGCATCCACACTTCATTCATTATTGGGCTCCTTGGGAGCAAGTAAAGTGAGAAGGGATGGGATATGGAAATTACCTTGAAAACACTGTCTTTAAGGAAATGTAAAGAGCCACTTGGAAGAGGCAAAGCTATTATAAGGTCCGCATTGTCCTCAGCTGTTAATGACACTAGAGAAAAATCCCTCCTAATGTGCTTTCTTGCATTTTGACTTTTTTTTGTGGGGGGGTATTGGTGACATTCTGCTAGCTAACGAAAATGCAAATGGAATGAGGTACCCCCCCCACCCACCCCACCTCCATGTCCTTCAGGCCCCTGATGGATAGTGTCTCAGGCTCTCTGCTGTGTTTATTCCCACTAATGACTTTCTCGTTATGATTTGGCTCCAAAATATAACCGATGGTTCTGGGAGAAATCCCATTATTTCCACACATTATTCAATCAGAGAGCCAAGCTGCTCTTCTGTTTGGGGAGGAGGGGGCTACCGGCCCCAAATGGGTGGCCACTTGCCTCCTGCCCCCACTCCCAGGTTCTCAGCTATAGAGGCTCCAGAGCAGGAACAGGCGGCTCCAAGGGGGGTCAGAAGGATGCGGGGGGGCGGGGGGCAGTTGGGCCGTCCGGCTCGCTCCTGCAGCAGATTGGTCAAATGTATCGTATCGAATGCAGCACGGAGCCTTTAAGAGCAGCGCTGCAAACAGATATCCAAATAGTTCTGACTTTTGTCCCAGTTTTTATAGGCCAGACTGTCCCTTACAGGTCAACAGGGGTCTCCGGTGGTGCCTTATGTTTGATGGTCTTTTCCCAGAACCAGGCACCCACTGTGCTCTGATGGGTCCCTCCGACCACCCATTCACACGGACTCGCCTGTCCTTTGTCTCCCTGTGACACTCTCCGAGGCTTCCACCTGTCACATCAGAGGGTCACCCCCAGCTTACCCCCCTGACCCCTTCAGGATCTGGACGGAACAGAACATCAATAGAGCGGTTTTAGGTGATGGATTTCCATTATGCTTTCTCTTCAACCTGGCCTGCCCAAAGGAGAGTCTCCAGACTCAAGCTGCAGCCAAATCCCCACAGCCTCGACCTACTCACTTCCCGTTTCCAGGAATAACCCTCCCCCCACGCCACTCCTGTCATATCATGCCCTCTCTCCCAAACCTTTGGAGGCTCACTCTCTGCCACTGTGTGGAAAGCAAGCTCCTCTGCCTCCTTTCAAAGCCCAGTAGTCCCTTTCCCACGTTCCCAGCCCAGCCTGCCCTCTTCCCCAAAGGCCATTCTGATTCGGTCAGGCCCACCCCTCGTTAGCCCTGATCCGCACCTCTACTTCTCCGCCCACTTCCTAGAAAGTGCGCCCTTCATGTCCTGGGCATCTGTCCAGACCTCAGCCATGTTCAAGGCCACCTCAAGCCCTCCTTTCATAAAGGCTTCTCTGCCCCCACTGGCCCTCAAAGAGCTCCCTCCTCTCTGTCTCCCTAAAGCCCTGCAGCCTGTACCCTATGGGATAATCCGTGCCCCATGCTTCCTTGTCCCCATGAAAACCTGCTCACTTCTGTTTCAGGTTCTCTTTGCCCTGATGGGTCATAAGCTCCCTGATGGGGTGTAACCTTGCCCTCTAGCACCCAGCCCAGTGTGGAGCCTGGAGTAGCCAGTCCCTGAAAGTCTAGATGGAGAGCCTCAGCCAAGGGCACACCCTGTCCGGGGTGAGTCACCTGCCTCTCTAGGGCTGACAGTGCCTGTTTTGGTTTGAGCACTTTCCACAGTGTCCAAATTCAATGCCACATGCAGAGAGCCACCACTTTCAGTGATGACAAAGTAGAAAGGGCTCATGGGTGTGGGCTCCAGCAGCATCAACCAAGTCTCCGCCCTGAGAGGTCACATCAAGGGGCCATCTCCGGCCAACTGGCCTAGGGCAGGTACCACAGGGCATGGGAAACACTCAAAACCCTGCAACCTGTACAGAACACAGGTCAAATCCTGCCCCATAAAGCTTTTACTGCCCATAACAGTAAAAGCCTATTATGACGGGTATCTGCCCCCAACTGAGCTTTCTTCCTGTTTCTTAAGACCCATTGGATGGCATCAAATAAGGCAGTTTTCTTGAGCAACCAGAACGTGGACACCTTCTGGGAAGCTGCAGACCCAATACGCCTATGAATCAAGGCGAACTTGAAAAATAAGCAAACTCTCTGTGCTTGGGTTTCTGAAGACTCCTTACCACCAGGAACAAGCAAAGTGGAGGCAGGAGGAGCCTTTGCCTTGAAAGAGGGGATGAGAGTTCACCCTTCTCCCAGCAGAGAGTGGTGATCTGATCAAGAATGCACAGTGAGGAGGAAGGAAGACACAGGCCATAATTTATACCATGTCTTTGGGCTTACACAGAGGTTATAAGCACCATCCACCCCCACCCCCAACCAGTCTGCCCTTCCTTCAGTTCTACTGCTGTCTTTCTCCTGCTCCATAAACCACCAGCTCCAAGCCATAAAAAGTGCAATGAGCAGTCTGGATGGAAGAGATTGGGCATGGAGCGGGCAGTCAGCCATGCTCCCCTGAAGAGCCTCAGAGGACACAGGCCAATGGCCAGTGTGAGGCCAGCCCAGAGGGTCCTTCCTGGCTGCCTGTGCAGGGAGGGGAAGATGGGGGGCTCCTCAGGCATCAGGCCCGGAACCATTAGCTTCCTCTGTCTGTCCAAGGTGATGCCCACTGTGCGGGGCCTCCAGGCACATGGGTTCCTGGAGTTTAGAGCAAGAGTGAATCCCAGAGATCTCCAAGCCTTATGCCCTGGTCCCAAAGCAGAGTAGCCCGTGGTGATGTCCATGCTGGCCCTGCCCTCCATGTCCAGGAAAAGTGACACTGCCAACTTTACCACAAGAGCCTCCGACAGTGGAAATCAGAGCTGATGAAAGAACAGTCTAATATTGCAGGTAAGCTGTTCTGGCCATCTTCCGGGTTTCACTCTTGGTTCTGATGGTGGGTGGGAGCGGCGGTGGAATTTGGGGGCAGGTGGAGATGGGTGTGCCTGCCAAGTGAGCAGGATTCTTCTGAACACTGTGCATAAGAGGTAATTCAAGAAAGTACTAGGCTCAGAGAGTTTTAAATAAAATGATTTCATTTCTGTATCAGCAACAAAAGACTGGACTGGGTTAGGACAGCAGCCAAAGGCCAGGCTGGGGGGATTTTGCAGCGATGGAAAGTTTTACTCTGCAGAGTGATGGTGTTTTACTGGTTGCTAGGGGCAGCCAGTACTTCCAGATGTGAAAGGGGCAGGGAAAAAGCAAAAAATCAGGACAAATGTCCCTTGGTTGACTTGAGGAGGCTGTTTTGTGGGCGAGTTTAGGAGCCAGTCTGACCCAGATTCAGCCTGAGTTGATGGACGTTGGCCCCCCCACTTTATGGATCTGGGGTGGGCTGGAAATGTGTCAGGCGCTCGGGAGGAAGCAGTGGGATCCAGGATGATTGTATCTCTGGGGTGGGAATGCAACTGGGCATCTCGAAGTGAAGGGACGCAGCAGTGCCTCGAGGGACAGCCTGACACACTTAGGGAAGGTGGCAGAAAACATCAGGCTGTTTATCATAAATAGAATGGTTAAAATTCAGACCCTGGCCTGGGAACGAGTTGGGTACAGCCAGAGCCCCAAAAAACATGCTTTCTGAAACCTCAGGAAAAAAATACCTCAGGAAAATGGGACATGGGACAAGATGCCTTTTCGAATATAGGGAGTTATAGATTTAGACAGTTTTCACGAAGGTGGGATGGGACAGAGAGCCTTTGCACGCCTGGCTCCACCACCCGCAACCACCCGCTCTGCAATTACCAGTGCCTCTTTCCAAAAGCACAGCCTATTTGCCTCCTTTCCCAGCTCCACAGCCTTCCACCACTCTCCACCACCAAGGAGGAGAAAGTCTAAACAACTGACTGGGATATTTTGGGACCTTCATTATGCGGCTTCAATCAACCTAAGTTTTAACCTTAAGTCTGCTGGGTCTGTTCCATCATCGTGTTCTTACTACTTCCCAAATATATCTGGCACTTTCCAGCCTGGGTGAATTTCCCCAGGCAGATCCCCTCTCCCCTCCCTCTCAGCCCATTCCCATTGCAGGGTGCCAAGGCTGCCCCCTGCCCACTAAGCACCCTCCAACCTCTGCAACCCACAACAGGTGTTTGCATTTGCCCTGTTCTTGCCTTTCCCGACCCAGGAGCTAATAATTATTGGCTGAATTTCTTATCTATAAAAATGTAGGCTACATAAGATATGGCAAGGCCTAATGGATAGCCTTGAACAAAAAGGCCCCTGTTTTTGCCTATGGTTCAGCTAATTCCTTAAAAGTCCTGTAGGACTTTTTGGATAACAAGAGAAAAGAAATTTGAATTGAAGGCTTTTTTTTTTTGGTTTTTGTTTTTGTTTTTTCATCCCCTGAGATATTTAGATTTTAAGGAGCAAAATTTGATACTATTGCCCTAAGTCTAGACACTGTCATCATTGCAAGAGGTTAAAATGTCTTTTCTGGGTATTTCTGAGATGGAACTTGCGAGAGGTCTGAGATTCTAACTACAGAGAGACCAGGGGAGGTACTAAGTGCCCAGTAAACAGCTGTGGAAAACTTCCTCCCGCCAAGCTGCCAGGACTCACCTTCTTTGTTACTTTCTGCCCCCCTAGTTCATGTGGGAAACCTGCCCATGGAAAATGGAACAAGTGGAAATAAGGTTTGCACTGAGGGATGGCTCTAAGTGAGCTCCAGGACAGAGCTATATAATTTTAGGGCGATTAGACAGAGAAGAGAAAGAGGGAAAAAAAGTAGAGGGCTTTGCCTGGTCTTGACGAGTAGAGTTATTATTTTCTTGTCTGCCTGGGCAGGCTAGGTGGGGTCCTCTCCAGAGACAAATATTAGATTTATCTTCAAGACCCCAGTCAGAAGATGAGTTCATGATTGCCCCAAATTCTTAATTTGCTGCATGCTTAAACCAAGGTACTGGGATTACAAAGGGCATTTGGGAGGCTGACCTCCCCCTCCTCAGGCTGAACAGAAACCCCCAGCTGGTGGGTTCCTTGGATCTGGGGTTCTTGTGAACCTAAGAGCTAAGAGTTGGACCCCTGAGGGCTAAGCTACTCCCCTAGGGCCCCAACTCTGGGGTCATCCCTTGCAGAGAAGAGGCCAAATTCTCCAGCCCTTTCCCCCGCGTCGACCCATAGTCAGAGCCGCCTGCCCAGAAAAGCCAAAGGGAGGAGACACGGAATTTCCACGATCCCAGGTCCTTGGCCAGAGGCTTGGGGATCTGCTCTGCGCACCCGAGGCCCAGTCCCATCCGATTCCCAGTTCAGCCCGTTACTGCAAACAAATTGAATCATCAGTTTCCTCATTAGTAAACCAAGGATAGTAATATCTATCTGGTATTTAATAGAGGAGATAAATACAAGAGACCTGGCACAGAGCTGGCATCGATTGACATTTGTCGACAACACTGTTATCAACAAGGCAGTACAGATCCATTGACCTGCAGGCCCAATTCATGTCCCACCTTCTCTTCTACAACTTCTCTGCCCATCCCAACTGCCTTTGAACCTCCTCGTCCCTCTCTCCGGAGCACCGGCATAATCACCAAGCACACTCCACCTTCAGGGGTCAGTCTTTTCCTCCTAGGAGCTCGTGAGCTCCTTGAGGGCAGGGGCTATGTCTATTTAAGAAAATGCCTACAACAGCCTCCAAAATATGTTCACATCAGGACAGCCCTATGAGGGAGGCAGGAGAGTAGGACTACCCTCATTGTACAGATGAGGAAGCCCAGGGGCAGGTAATAAAGGACACCAAAAGTCATGTGGCTGGTGGCCGAGGCAGGATGAGAACTGACAGGGTCCTGAGATTCTGGAGTGTGGATGCTGCTTCATGTTTCAGGCAGCACTGGGAGGTGCCGGAATATCAGGGAGCATCTACACGGCCACCTCACACCCTGCATGGCTAGATATAGTGCTAGGCACGCAGCAGACAAGTGAAATATTTGCTAGCAATATGCCTAGTCTGAAAGCTCTATTCCTCAGGGTAAGAAAAGCTCAGGGCTAGAGATTCAAGAGCTTTCTGAATCTCCACCCTGCCCCTGTAGGGGGTTAGAAATGAAGTCCAGGGAGGGTCCACTGGCAGAATTGCCCTAGTGGGTTGTGTCTGGCTGAGAGTGGGTCTCGAAGCCTAAGGGTGATGCTGCCTCCTCAGGTTCCGTCTCCCCTGCCTTGATCCTCTTTTCCCCTAAAGAAGGACCTGCCAGTACCCTGATTGGCCTCTCCGAGACAATCGCTGCAGTCTCAGTTCCCAGCTGCTTGTGTTGCCTGAGTGCTCTCCTGTAGCCACGGCCAGGAGGCTGGCAGGAGAGCCACCTCCGTGAGAGGCAGATGGGGCTGTAATGAACTGAAGACGTGTGACAGCTATGGGGGAAAAAGTTCATCAATTAGAATCTTCTTGCCAGAGGACTTCTGGGCAGGGATGGGGTGGGGGAGGGAGGCAGACGTCTGGCTTCCCTCCAGAAGGTCCCCAGGCCTCGAGCTGACTCAGTTCTCCAAGTCACAGGGCCCAGGAGGGGTCTCAGCTCCTGATTGCTGGCTTCCAAGCAGCAACTCCCGCCTCTGGCTGTGGATATTGGGGGTCTGAGGGACTCCTGCTTTCTGGGAGGTGGTGAGGGGCTGCCTAGCAGTTTCCCCGGGGACTGAGGGTCTTCTGAACAAGAGAGAAACATTCGGTCCTGACTAAAACTCATTATCTCTTTCGAAAACCAAACCTGTGAGCTGAGTGGGAAAATAAACTATTTCTCACTGCTGTTCCCTTCTTTGGCTCTGAACCTCCACCCAGAGGTCAGGGGATGATGGAAATTTGGTTCAAAAGGGCTGGCACTGAAGCACCACGCCAATGCTGGACCAGACCAAATGTCAGCATCACAAATATCAGCACAGGAAGTGCCAACCATGGGTGTTGTCTCCATCTGGGAGAATCGGGGCAATGGGCCCCCTGCCCTCAGCCTTTGCTGGGCTTTTGCTGGAATAAACCAGTCACAGGCTGGTCAGTGCCTCACACATTGATGCCAAGAGGCCCAAGGAGGTGGGTTCAACCACAGACTGGCCCCAATCGCAGCCACAAACTGGACTAATGGGGTGCAGGTGGCAGAGACACCCATTCCAGTCAACATGAGGATTTTCTTAACTATTTAGAGATGGCTGAGTTGGTCCTGATGACCCCCGGGAGCCGGGATCTCCAGCTGTAGAACGTGTCCTCATGGAGACATGGTTTGTCGTGCGTGTCATGACGCCTCGGCGCCAGCCCCTCTGAACCACACGCCCCTGTGTGTGACCCAGGTAGCCACTTAGCAGTCTCTGAACCTCTGCTTCCTCATTCTCCTAAGGGGGCTCTAAGAAGGAGACAATCAGCCTCTCCGGATTGTCAATCGATTAAATCCCCCTATCCTTTAGGGCAGACACCCCTTCTCCACATGAAAAAGCCAGGACAGGTATTGTCCAAAGATCCCTATAGACTGGGAGAAAGATTAAAGGAGGAGGAGGTATAAAAGAGAAAATGAGTTTTAATAAACAAGTGTGGCTGCTGAATCACTTTATTAGTATTCCTTCTAGCCTCCAGTGTCCTGGAGCAACTTGAAGGAAAAATTTAAGTTGATGGAATGGTAGCCCACGACAAACTCTGGGATTTGTTCTGTAACTACTTGTTGAAGTGTGCTTTGAAAATTATTGCTTCTTTCTTTCTTTGCTTCGTATATATATTATATTTTACAATTTAAAAAAAGTTTTTTTTTAAAAAGGAGGCGATGATGCCGAGAAAGTTCCATGCGTGATTCCTGGCACATGGGCAGTGCCTGATAAGCATAAACAGTGCCTATTACTCTATCTGTTGGTGGGACAGAGAGGCGAGAAAAACAAGCATTCCCTCTACTGATGGCCACGGGGGCTGTGAAATGACAGCCCTGGAGCTGGGGGTGTGAGATGAGGGGCTGCCCAAGCTTGGGAAAGAGAGAGAAAGAGAGGATGTGGCTGGTCCTGCTCACCCACGAGACTGCCAGAGACCCGGCCCTGCCCACCTGCCTGCCAACGACATGCCAGCCAGGCAGGGAGAGTGACAGCACAGGCGTCACAGCCCTCAGGATGGAAAGGCTGAGGAAGGAGGGAAATGGGGTGAGAAGTGGACAGGCGGTGGCACTTTGGGGGTGGGCGGGAGGGTGGAAAATGGGCTTGGCAGCCTGCAGGGGCTGGCCACCTGTCCTGCGAGCACAGCTCCAGCTGCTGGGAGGGCCCACCCAGGCTCTGGGCGCCATGGGATGAGAGCAAGGCCTGTGTTTGGCCGGGAGCCGGCAGGGCAGAGCTGGGAAGGGATGGGCTCTCTCCTCCTGCCAGCCTGGCACACGGACTCGGAAGCCCCGAGGATGGCCGTCATATGCCAGTGGAGTCCTGTGCATGGGAAGCCTGGCTGAGAGAGATAAGCTGAGCTGTCCCAGCACAAGCCCGGGCTCATGGAGCTGTAGAAGCACATATGAATGGGGCCGTTCAGCTCAGCCTGCACGGCAATTAATAACAGACCAGGTGGAGAGTATGGGTCTTGTATGTGTGTGTGTGTGTGCGCGTGTGTGTGTGTATGCATGCACATGGGGTGTGCGTGTGTGCTGGGGTGAGGGGCAGGGGTGGGTGGGACACAGTATCTCTCCTCAAGGACGGCCCCTCCCTGCAGCAGGCCTGGCGCCTACCTGTGCTGGCTTAATCCCTCCAGTGACTCCAGGGCAAGGAGGGGGCAGGAGATAGGAAAGGGCCTGTTTCTTGGACTTCTAAGGGCTCAGACAGCCCTGAACCCACCCTCTACATCTAGATGGGGTGGAGGGTGACTGAAGGGAGAAACTGGGCCTTGAAACATAAGCATGATGCGTTCTAGTCTTCCTTCACCTCAGACTTCCATATGCCGCCGGGAGAGGTGGTGAGATTGGGAGGTGACGATGGAGGAAGGCATGGAGAATCTGCCAGCATGCATAAGGCAACCGTTTCAGGCTTGGAGACAAGCAAAATAGAAAAGAGATACCTCTTCAGAGTAGACCCTGCCCTGTGGGTATAAGTGGGGTGAGCAAATGGCCCCTCTGTACCCAGAAGAACATGCCCCTCTCTCCAGGGTGCCCGGCCTCATGGGCAGAGCCTGGGCTGGCTATCTCCCCCTTCTCCTTGCAGAATGAGGGCAGTCCTACTGGGAAATGTCACCGTCACCTGCGGTGGCCCCCTCACAGCCTCCAGGTCAGTCCCTGGCCCATGGCCCTGACGGCCTCCTGAAGCCTTACTATTCGAAGTGAGGTGTGAGGATGGCAGCACGGGCGTCCCCTGGGGGCTCAGCAGAAATGCAGAGTCTCGGGGCCATCCCAGATCTGCTGAATCGGGTGCTGCGATTTAATAAGATCCTTGGATAATTAAAAACTAAAAGGTCCTGGGGGTCTTGGTTACCTGCTCCAAGAGGGCAGGGGCAGGGCTGGCAGCTCGGGACCCCAGGGGAGCATGTAGAGGGGCAGGGCCCGGCCCTGGGGGTTCAGGGCCGTTCCTTGCCTTCGACCCCCATCTCTGCTCAGACCTTTCATCAGGATTCCCAGGCTGGCGTGGAGGCCTGGAGCCTCAATCACTCCTATCGCGCCGGTTGCAGGAAGAGAATAGCTTTCAGCTCAATTACCCTTCACATTCCAATATCATAACGCTCCGATGAGGCTTTTTAACCAAAAACAAAAAAGCCATGTCTGCTGCAGGCCAGCTGCAAGGGCAGCCGTGCAGAACGGACGGGCCTGCCTGACAGCCCCACCCAGCCCAGGTGAGACGATGGGAAGGGGCCCGTCCTGAGAGGCCAGTTGGGCACAGACAGCTCTGAGCTCCCAGGCCTAAGTTTACTAACACACGCCCACCTCTGCTCTCAGCCACTGGGGCTTTCTTGACCCACAATCTAGGGGAGAGAACACTGAGACTCAAGTCCAAAGGGGCACTGTGCAGTGACATGCCCCAGAATGGTCTTCCCTGTCATAGCCCTAGCCTTGCTCTTTTCCTGGAATTTCCTGGTATTTCCAAGAATACCATCCAGATGCCTCCTCATTTAACTCCATGGGGTGACTACATAATTCGGGTGGGCTGCAATCTGGGGAGCTTGGGTCTTAGTTTACAAGTGGCTCATCTGTCTCGTAAAATAATCCTATGTAGGTGGGTAAACTGAGGTCCAGAGAGATGCGAGCAGAGCCCCAAAAGAATCCCAGTTCAGTGGTCCCTATAGGATATACTGCTGCCATGAAGCATGGGATAGGGCTGAAGTTGGCTCTAGTCCCAAGAGTCTGATCCAAGAGGCAAACAAGCTTATCTCTATTCATCTACAGTTGTATTGACACGCAGAGGTCCCCCAGCTCCTTTGCAATTTATGGTGCACCCACTGTGCACCAGGCAGGCCTTGTCACTAAGTGCCTCCAGCACATCACAGCAGCTTTGTAAAGTAGGTTGTGATTGTCCCTATTTTACAGATAAGAAAAATTGAGGCTCAGAGAGTCTAAACCACTTGGCCAGGGTCAGGGTTCAGGTCAGAATTCATCACCAGGCCTGTGTGAGCCCTGTCGCCTTGGTCACGCTCTTCTGCTACCTTCCATACAGAGCACCTCTACACCTCCCCGGGTAGGGGAGACACTGTCCTCATCTGAAAATCATCCTCATGGGGAGGCACAGCCAAGTGCCCATGCCACGGATCGGGGCATGCTCAGTACATTCTTGGTGAGCACATGTGTTCCATGTGTGTGCTCCATCCCACATCAGGGCGCAGAGGGGGAGGTCCGCCTACCCTCTCCCAATCAGCTGTGCTTCATCTGCCTGGCCAGCTCTATGCTAATGGCTTGATAGCAGAGTCCCCTCCCTGTGTCCTCCCGGCCTCCTGCTGGCTGTGGCCGATTTGCTCATGATTTAGCACTCCAGGGCGCTGACCCGTGAGGGAGACATACAGGACAGAAGGAGGCAGGGCGGACGCTGCGGCTGAGGGGTGTGCAAACGTGCATGCATTGGTGCATGGGGTGAGGGGCTGCCTCTCCGGGAACCAGCTGCCCAGCCGTCTCTGCTGGTACCCCTCCACCCTGTCTGATGGCACTGGGTGCTGTGCTGGAGAGGAGAATGGGGGAGACTGCAGGAAGGCTACAAGCTACAGCTCAGAAGTCCTTCCAAGAGGACTAGCTCCATCCTCAGAATGGCCCATGGACTGGCTGGGGTCTCTGAGTGTCCCAGACACGCTCACTGGATGTGCAAAACATGAACACCTCCGTGTCCCAAGCCACACTGTCAGCAGAGACTTAAGCACAGTCTGGGGGCTTTGGAGGTGGACCAGTTGGGTTCAAATCCTGGCTCTGCTGTGTGATACGAACAACTGCCTTAACCTCTCTGAAGCTCAGGTTCCTCTCCTTAAAATCAGGGATAATCCTAGTACCTACATCACAGCTAGGTTATAAAAAGTGCGTGGGTGAATGGAGTCATAGTCTCCATTGTTGTTATTATTGTTTTGTTGTTGTTATTCAGTGCCGTCCCTGAGCCCAGTACCCTGGACCTGAGGGTATGTGAAAACTTGACAACACAAACCTGTCCTTAACAAATGTATGAATCTGGGAACTTGAGAACTGGAGTTTTCATGTAGCCAACAAGTGGTATAAACAGAAGCTGGAACAGGAGGAAGAGGAGGGGGAAGTGGCTGCTCTGAGGCCCATGCCAGCTTACCCAAGGTCCCCGGGCCCTGACCCCTCTTCTCCATGCCCCTGAATCCAACTTCCCCAACCCTCAAGTCCCTCTGCCTGCCCCACCTCCACAACACCCACGCCAAACCAGCCAGGCTGGAAGAGCCCCTTGGGGAGCACCTTTTCCATCCCCTGGGGTCTCCACTCACCTCAAAAATAAAGCAGCAGGTGGGGCCCAGTGTGGCTGAGGGCTCCCAGATGGGGGAGCCCTGCACTTGCCTCAAAGCCCAGCCAGTCCCTCCCCTCGAGACAGTCTCCCATGGACCCGGGTTCTGCAGGGCAGGAGGCGGCAGGATGGGACAGAGCAGAGAGAATCAATTTGCCAAGCTCATTTAGGGCTCATTTGTCCAATTCTGCTGCTTGGAAAGAGACATGCTTGATATTGATAGATGCCGCGGAGGGCAGGGGGACCTGGGAGCCAGGGTGGCGTGGGGTTGGGGCAGGTTCCAGTTTTCCGGCAGCACCAAAGCCTTGGGGCAACTTCCCAGGTCCTCAAGTGCTGGAAAACAATACAGGGGTGCTATGAAAGCCTCTTCTCCTCTTTTAAAGTTGCCACTGTGGGTGAGCAGGGGCCCAGACCAGCCAGGCTCTCCTGGAGCCAGGGACCTCGCCTCATTCCTCTTGTGCCTCCAGTGGCCAGAATGGGCATGGCACCTTGGCAGGCAAAGTTTGATGAATGAATGAGGGTAGGGTCAGGTACATGGAACCAACATTCCTGCATCTCAATGCCACTCACCAGAGCTCAGGCGCCTGCTGTGCCTCCTGTGTGGATGGGAAGGTTTCCCTGGCATCCCACTTCCTGGATGCAGCATATCCAGCAACATTTCCACCTGCCATCAGGCAGCTCTCCCTACCTGTGTCGTCCTGGCCTCCAACCCTCTGCACGAACTCTTGCCTTGCACTGGCAGCTCTAGGTTCTCAGGCTCTCCCATCTCACCCTTCCTGATTCCACACCATCCCCCCCTCCCCCCCACCCCCCGCCTGGACACCTCAAACAGCTGCCCTCCCTCTCCTGGGAGCCCCTGCCTGGGGCTGTCCCTTGTGGATCATTCCCAACAGCCACCTGCCTCACAGCCAGGGCCACCAATCCTCCTGCCTAAAGGAGCAAGGGAACCAGAGTTTGGGGGAGCAGGAGGGGTGCACTTTAGAACATATGCTCTGACTGCTCCGCTTTTAAAGCACCCTTGTACTGTTTCCCTATTGCTGCTGTAGCAGATTACCACAAACGAAGGGGAAAGCAACACAAACTGTAGGTCAGAAGTCTGGCATGCTCTCATTGGGCTAAAATCAAGACATCAGCAGGGCTGTTTCCTTCTGGTGGCTCCAGGGGACAATCTGTCTCTTGCATATTCTAGTCTGTAGAGGTACCTGAGCTCCTTGGCTTGTGGACCCTTCCTCCATGTTCAACAGAAGCAGCACAGCACTTTACAATCTCTTTCTGACTCTGACATTCCTGATTCCTCATATAAGGCCCCTTATGATTACACTGCCCACCTGGATAATACAGGATAACTTCCCATTGCAAGATCCTTCACTTAATCGTGCCTGCAGAGTCCCCTTTGCCACGTAAAGTAACACAGTCACAGGCCCTAGGAATGCAGACATGGAATGGACACCGACATCTCTCCAGGGCCCTCTCACAGCTCTCTTAGAAGGCACCCATTCCTCCAAAACACCATGACACCTGTGTGCTCAGACGAGGCCGGGCTCAGCCCTTTTTTGACTGCCTGGATGAGGGACTCCGACAGCCTCCGTGGGAATAGAGTGCCCCAGGACTCATGTGTGGAATCTGTACCTTAAAGTACGTGGGCTGCAGAGGACAAGAGGAACGGGACTTCCCCGAGGACAGGGTCTGCAAATCTGTACTGAGACCCAAGTATGCCAGGCCCTGAGGGTCCAGCGACGGGAAGATGGAGATAGAGACGCGCCCCAGCTCTCAGAGCTTGTGGTCTCATGCAGAAGACCTGTTGTGATCAAACAGTTCCACAAATAAATGAGTGACTACACCCTAAGATCAAAGCTACGATGCTCCCAAAACACAGAACACAGAATCTGTTCTGGACTTGGACGTGCGACCAGGGAAGTCGCCCCCACCCCACCCTCGCCCCGAGGATAGAGTGCTTGGGTGAAGATCGCAGGAGAAGGGAGGAGTCGATGAAAAAAAAGGAGAGGACGATGGAGAAAAGTGTTCCAAGGAGAGAGCACGTGTAGCCTGTGTTAAGATTCAGCAGCACAACGTCCTCAGAGAACAAAAAGAAGGCCTGGGAAGCAGGAAGGCAAAGAGTAGGGAGAGGAATAAATGGTCCAGGGGAGGCTGGAGAGGGGCTGGGGCAGTCTGTGTCAGCCTTCCGGGGTTCGAGTCATAAACTTCCAAGCACTACTGAAACACTGCAGCAACATCCCTTGCACATCGCGGGAACTCTCAGAACAGTTGAATGAATGGATGGATGGAAGAATGAGTGAATGAGCCTTCTCTCCCCTCCTTCTGCCCCATCCCCAGTGACCTCCCCCATCCCTCCTGCATGGCAACAGTTAACGGCGATCTCCGAGGTTTGGCGCTTATTTATTTATTTCCCGGCAGCAGCTGGCACGGCCCGTGCAGCCCGAGGGGGCCCTGTGGAAATGCCTGTAATCACCAGCACACTTTAGGCATTACTTCCACACCATTTAGGGCTTTCCGCCCCAATAGCTGCTGTTGCATCTCCTTCCATCTCCATCTTTCAGGCTACGTTGGGCGGGTTTTTTATTGTTTTTTTTTTTTTAAGGTCTGGTGGTCCCTGAATTTGGGGGATCTGATGGTTTGGGGGAGGGCAGAGAAAGAATGCTCTGAAAGAATTTATTATTCTCCTCCAAGCACCCTGGCCCTGCCCCAGGCCTGACCGGGAAAGGAAAATAACAATCCCTTCGTGAGCAGCTAAGAAGCCTTTTAAAGATTTTTGTGTTTCCCCACACAGGCCCAAGATTGGGCTGCTGATAGGAACCAAGGCTTTATATGAAGCTGAAGGAGCATGACAAAGGTTACTTGGGAAAAAATCCCTCCCCCAATCAAGGCCTCCCCTTCCCCTCCCCCTCTCCAGCCCCAGGGACTTGCTCCACTGAAGGCCATCGCCTTAGAGTAAACCAAAGACCCTGGGGGTGGAATGTTCTTGGACTTGCTTTGGGGGTCAGTACATAGAGGACAGTTTCTGAACTAGCTGTGTGACCTGGGGCAAGTCACTTAACCTCTCTGGGCCCACTTCCCCAGCTATAACCATCATACTTTTTCTTACCAACCTGAAGGATTGCTCTGAGGATCAAAGGAGACACTATGAAAAAAGGAACCCTCCTCCTTTTCTCTCTCCTCTTCCTTTCATCCCAGTTTTACCCATTCAGCCTAGTGCCCTGTGAATCCCTTTTTCCTGCCTAGCTTCCTTACTTAGAACCTGGGTAGCTGTGTGCCTACCTACAGAGATGACTCCCGACCAGGGGAGGCTGCAGGAGATGGCCTGTGTCCTCGCATGTGCTCTGCATAGTGGCAACACTGTATCAGCCCCACACCCATTTCATCAGACACAGATGGGAGTGGTGAGACCAAGATTAAAATTCCTGTCACGGGGGCTCCGAATCCAGTGCTCCTAAACACGGTGGAAACTGGCCTCCAATAGGAGGCCAGCTGTCAGGTCCCCAGGGGCTTAGGTAATAATAAAAACCTATCTGAATATATATAATAAAAGGGAAATGGGCAAAAGCATGCCATGGGGTTTGAAGCCACAAAAGGGGCTACCCTAGTGGAGGAAGGGGCAGGGAACAAAGGGGCACAGAGGAGCTTCTAGTTGCTGGATAGGGTCTGGGTGTGCTTCCCTTGGGACAAGTCAGAAACCTGAACACTCATGATCATTCACATCGCTGCTTGCTCAAATAATACGTTTACTAAAAAAAAAAAAAAAAAAAAATTGGAAAGAAAGGGAAAGAAGAGAAACACTCATGGAAGCTTGTGGGGGGGCCTGAATAGGGATTAATCCACCCCACCTGCATAAGGCTTTAAGCTCAAGGCCTTCCTGTCTCAATCCCCATGATGGGATGGGCTCCCAGGACAAAGAATCCCATTTAATACAATTTAATAGAGGGGCAAACTGAGTAGTAGAAGGACAGAGCCACTTGTCTAAGTGTCCCAGCTACGGGCAGTGGGGCTTGCACCCTTTTTGGATCAGAGCTTCCCCCACTCCAACCCTTTGAGCTGTACCCGCTTTAGTGTGCAACAGACAGGAGGGGCTGCCTGGCCTCTCCTGACACACGGCTCCTGGGGCAACCCCAGAAAGGGAAGGCCAGGCCAAGGTCAGGGGACAGAGGGTCGGGCCAGATTTAGAAGCCCGGATGGAGTGGAGGTAGGAGCAACCCTAAAGCAGGGACTATGAGAGACCTATATACTCAGGTCTGGTGGAGAGAAGACTATTTCTATTTCAGGAGGGCCCAGTCAGCTCCCAGTGGGCTACTTCCCAAGGAAATACCATGGGCCAGCCTTCCAACTTCTCTAACACATGGCTTGCTTATCTGCAAGTGGGGTTACGGCCCGGCTGAGCTACCCCTTACCCCTCCCCCTGAATTATTCAGAGGCAGGAAGTATAGGCTTTGGCCAAATGGTGGGAAGGCAGATGGTGGAGGAGGGCGCACCAGAAAGGGATCTCGTTTCTGAAGTGGATGACTTGCGCTGAGAAGGCTGGGGAGCTTGCTAGGCTCAGAATGGGAGTTACAGAGATGGACGGCAGCGTCCGTCCGTCCGTCTGTGGGAAAAGGCCTCTCAGGCCATTTCCCTCTCTCGGGGGCAGAGCTGGGAAAGCGGACTGGCCTGAGCCTGTGACCCTCCTGGACAAGGCCATGCCTGGGCATCTACTTCTTCTTAGCCTGCAGACCTTGGCGCCCGGGAGGTGGGCGGGCTGCCCAATGATGGAGACAGCGAGACGGGACAACGTCGTCGTACCTAGTGATTATGCACCGGGGGGACCTCTCGGAGGCATTATCGCATTTGGAGGGAAGAGCAGGCTTTTTAATAGATGGACAGGAGGCTTCCACTTAAGGTTATTATAAAGAGGGAGAGCCCAGCCCCTCACAGCTTCCAGCCAGCACCACAAAGTTGCAAAGTAATTAAAGGCTGCTAAGGAAGCAGAGAAACTGTAGTAATTCCATCAACCAAAGGCTCACTCCCTCTCTCCCGTTTCCCCCCTCCTGATTAAAAACAAGGTGGGTCGGGCAGCCTGCAAACAATCAAAACAAGCATATTGGTGGCAGGCTCCAGTACCACGGGGCTGCTAGGCCTGTCCCCAAGCCCTTTTGACAGTACCCTAATTTGTTAGGGTGAGCAGAGGAGCCAAGACAAAATGCCAGAGCTCCCTGAAAACAGGAAAACAATAGCTGCAGTAGTTGGTGGTCAGTGGGACACGCCCACGGACACCTATGACCTTCAGCTAGAAGGCAGCCTTGAGAGGTCACTGCTTCTGTGGGCGGGGGGCCATCGGCGTGCAGGAGGCAGCACCCACCACCCAGCCTGGCTCTGGACACCCAGGCCCCACCAGGGGAACAGTACTTTGCCTCTGGCACAGGGATGGGCTCTGGTCATGCGTTCTATTACCGTTTTCCTGAACTTTCCTGCTCCAGAAATCTTCTCCAATCACCTCTGGTCTCCAGTGGTTTTGCCACTGATGGACCAGGTGACCTGGAGCAAGTCTTCTGCCCTTTCTGGACTTGCTGACTGTCTAGGAAACATGCTTTCGAATTTGGTCACCTTTACGGGCCCCCTGGTACTGTTTCCAAGGAGCCTATTTGTACAGCTCTCGGCTGATCACTAGCTATTTCTTGGTGACCTTGTTTTCACTTTTTTTCTCACCATGTCTTTGATCATGTTGTCCATATGTGTTTCCTGTTTCCCACTGACGGTAAGCTTCTTGACCACTAACCCCTATGATAAGTTAAATCACGCCATCTCCCAACCCTGCCAAAGACCTCCTGTCTCATCCCCCGGAACCCATAAATAAGTTACCTTAGTAGCAAAAGTAAATTAAGGGGCGGGCCACGGTGGCTCAGCAGGTAAGAGTGCCTGCCTGCCATGCCCGAGGACCCGGGTTCGTTTCCTGGTGCCTGCCCATGTGAAAAAAAAAAAAAAAAAAGTAAATTAAGGATCTCGAATGGGGAGAGTATCTAGATTATCCAGGTGGACCCAATATAATCACAACAGTTCTTCTAAGAAAGAGGTGGGAGGGCCAGACTCAGAGAATGAGATACAATGACAGAAGCAGAGGTTGGAGAGAGAAAAGAGATTGGAAGATGCTTGTACTGCTGGTTTTGAAGATGGAGGAAGGAGTTATAAGCCCAGAAATACAAGCAGCCTCTAGAAACTGGAAAAGGCAAGGAAATGGATGGTCCCCTAGAGCCTGCAGAAGGAATTCAGATTTGCAGGCACCTCTCCAGAATCATTATACAAAACACTGGTGTTGTTTTAAGGCACTAAGTTTGCGGTGATTTGTTAAAACAGCCACAGGAGACTAATCCACATTCTAATATCAACCAATCAGTCTATACTGGCAGAGACTACATGTTGAAAGTTGCAAACAACTTTCCCCAAATTCTCAGAGAATGCTTCATGAAAATGGTAACATCCACCAGTCCCCGAGCATCTCCCATGTCTCAGTGCTTTACACAGGGCTCTTACTGAACTCTCACAACAACCCCAATTTATTCCTATTTTACAGAGGAAGACACTGAGGCTCAGAGAGGCCAAACACCATGCCCATGGCTTCCAAGGCTGGAGTTAGGACTTGCATGTACAGACCTCTACCCCAATGTACTGCACCAGGGATCAGTGTTCCCACTTCAAAGATATGAAGCCCAGGAACTGTTGAGGAGGTAAAGCCAATGCTGCTCCTGGCTGCAGGATGGACCTCTCTAGATCCTCAGTTTCCCAAGACACCCCCATTCAGAACCTAAGGAGATCCCACTGCCTGGACGAACAGACCTGCATCCTTCCCCCAAGAGAACCTATCACTGTAGAGAAGGGACATTTAGGAAAAAGGGAGCTCACAGATGACAGATGGACTCCAGGGCATGAGGCTAAGAGACCACAATGCAGCAGCAGTGTCTCTTACTAGGGTGCTGTCATTTCCTTCCACTTAGAAGCTCTTTATTTAAAGAGTGGGTGCGTGTGTATGTAGGGGGCTGTCCTGGCACGTGTGCCCCACACAATCCCTCTGCTTCGCCTTCATGGCAGAGGGTCCTGCACTCGTTGCAATAGAGTTATCTGGCCTCCCAAAGACTCCCAGTGAAAACCGGCAAGGAAACTGATGTAATTAAGAACATTATTGCTGTTTAAATAAAATGATAAATTTAATTACAGCTGGCCTTCACTCTCCTGTTTGAGCGCTGTCCTATTCCCTTGTGCTGAGGAGGGTGGAGGGAGGAGGGCAAGAGGAGGTGCACAGGGGTCCTGGGACTGGGGAGCTTGGCTTCCGCAGGTGTGGGATGAAGGACAGAGCAGAGAGGAGAACAGAGTAAGAGCTCTGTAGAGGCCAGAACAAGGAGCCTTGGAGGGTGTAGATGGCCTATGCTCCACGAGGTCCCAATTTTGCAGGATTCCATGTGTTCCCTCCTGGGCACTAAAGAGCAAAAGAGGTAGTCAGAGAGCATTGTTGACTGTTCCTTAGCAGGGGAATAGGCTGGCATTTCACCCACGTGGGTGGGTCTCCCACTCCTCACAAACAATGGTATGTGCATCTTTGAGGACTGAAATCTTGGAGGCTGCTTGGGGGCCACTGACCCTGCCCAGGTCTGGGTCCTGAGCTTGAAGGCGATGCCCACAAGGGTGGTCCTCACCCTAGAGAGTGAAGCTTCTCCACTGAACCCCTTCAGTTCATGCAGGAAGTATTGTAGCAGCCCTTCGCCTCAGGGGGTGGGACAGCCTGGTGCACGAGGCCCAGAGTTCAGAGCAAATTTTATCCCATCCTGGCAGCATCAGGGCCCCCTCCCTGCAACTCATCACCAAGTATGAGAAGGCCATGGCAAAGCTGCAAAAAGTCACATGCAAAAATGCTGAAAACAAAGAATGAAAAATGACACTCTAGGTGGCAGGACACTGGGTGGAAACTTATGCCTCTCCTTGCAAGCGTATGTGATTGTGGGTGACTTGGAGAAGTTGCTGAACTTGTACTGGCCTCGGTTTCTCTCATCTACGAAACGAGGAGAATAATTTCCCCCATAACTTACAGAGCTGTCATGAGGACAAAGGAAGATGATGAAAATACTTGGAGATACAGAAGATATTAAGACACACACACACACACACACACAGAGGCTGCCCTGTTAATTTGCACGCATGCATCTGTTACGTCACTGCCCCATGCCCAAAGCTGGCTGTCACAACTGCTGCAGGCTGTGGCGTCTTCCTGATGGAAAGAAGGAGGGTTCTGTTCTGACTGAGGGAGGAGACCTGAGAAGGAGCAGACCCCTCAGGGTGCTCATTGAGGGACACAGACATTGTTTGGGGCTGCTGCCTGGCTAGAACAAACCACTCGGGATCTGGCCAGCAGGAGTCCAGAGTCCCTGAATGATTTATTGGTCTTTCTCTCCCAGATCAATAGGCAGTGGTTATGGATGCAGAGGGGACCACTGGGCACCAGGGCCCCCAGGTATAAATTAATATGGCCTGTCACGGGGCTGCCTCTCCTGGAGTAGGTGACAACACTCTCGTGAGCAAAGCTGACACCTCAGGGGTAACGGCCTCAGCCAGTGGGCACTCCCCCTCCTTGCAACTTGAGAATGCAGTTTATAAATCATTCAACGTCTGACGGGAACGCTGCACGGTAGGAGGGGGCACTGCCAGGAGCCACAGTGGGTGTTAATAAGCTGGCCTCTTTGGTCAAGTCCACTTCCATATGCTCTGAGGCCATCCTGCCACCACCCCAGGGGTCCCCACATGCCCATGGCACAGAGGATGGCATCACCACATCACACTGAGACCCAGGAACTGGCAGGCAAAAGAGGGCACCAGCGAGCACCAGCACAGGACAACAAGGCTCTCAGGTGTCCTGGGAGGAAAGTGAGTTGTGAGGCAGGTGTGCGTGCACCCCTCCAGCTCAATAACTGAAGCCCTCACCTCGGTACAAGCTGGTGGGTAAAGCACCTTTGCATAAATAATCCTTTGTCCTCAACAACCACCCAAAAAGGCAGGGGTAGCAGTCTGGCTCTGTTCATTGTTGAAGTTCATTCATTCAATAAGCACATTTTGCATCCCAGGCCCTGGGCTGAGAGCTGAGGATGCAAGGATGACTGCTCAACCCCAGCTTGGGCTGGTGGGAGGGACGGATGATGTACAAACAACAATTATAGAAGCCACATCTGCGGGCACTTCCTTATACTAGGTCCTATGTTAACTGATGTGCATGACCTCATTAAATGTAATTACATCTGCTTTTTAGGTAGAAATAAAGCCATTTGCCAAAGATCACATAACCAGGCTTGCATTCTAGTCCTGGCTCGACCCTTTGGCCAGCTTTGGGCAAGTTGTGTAACTTCTCTGCTTCCATGTCTGCATCTGCATCTGCATCCCTTCGAATGGTTATGGTGAGGGCTCCGTGGGACCCCACATAAAAGCACAGGGCTGGGCACACAGGAAACTCATAGTGGTAATAATAATAATAATAATAATAATAATAATAATAATATCATCATAGAAATAAATTATGTTTTATTTCATTGACAAAATGATCTCAGCCAATATTCTTCTCCTGCCTGCTGTTCCATCTCTAGGAAGAAGGTACAGAGAATGAGAAACTTCCATCCATCCTCATTAATCGGCATGGAGACGGGGCAGCCCAGTGGGCTCTGAGCCCGGGGGCCTGGGTTGCCTCTAACCCTGCCCCAGCCAGCTTTGGCACTCTGGTCCTCATCATCTCATCCTAGCTCCAGCCCTCCCCTACAGCAGTGTCCTACCACTCCCACCCCTCTCAGCTGGTCACCTAAAGCCATGGTGCTAAGGATCGGGGCAGGATCTGTCTGTCACAGATACCTGGACAGGACCCAGGGGCCCACTTCCAGTGTGGCTTTGTTTCCACATGGTAAACAGTGGGGAGTCTATAAAGGACACATATATCCGCAGGGCTACTGTCCCTCTTCAGCAAGACCTTGGTCAGGCATAGAGGTGACCTCACTCTGGAAAATCCCAATATAGGAAAAGAGAAAGAGATATTATACCCTAGAGAAAGAGATATTATACCCTCCATTTCTGCCTAACAAACTCCTACTCATCCTCTAAGATCCCAACCAAATAGTCCCACCCTGTAAAGAACAGGTCACTCCTACTACAGTGTTTCCATTGTGCTTTGCATGTATTAAGTTACCATGGCATTTAGTACATCGGCGTGTGGTTAGACACTCATCTTTCTCTCTATGAAATCTGTCTCTAAGGGCAAAGAGCCTGGTCTTACCCACCATCATTTGCTGAACTTATGGTGAGCCACAAACTGGGCTAAGGACTCTTATTACATTATCATAGTTCTCACGACAACGAATAGGCAGCTATTGTTGGCCATTTAACAGATAAGAAACTGAGGCCCAGAGAGATTAAGTCTCCTGTCTAAGGTCACATAGTCAGCAAATAGTAGACCCTTTTTTCAGCACCTAGCATGTTCAAATCAGTTTAGAATCCCTGGGGCTTGTTCGGTTGCCATTTGACAAGTGTTTCTTGTGTTCATTAAAGAAAAAACAAAAAACTATTGAGTAGCTCAGGGCACAGTGGATCAGCTCCAGGCAGAATTGAGCAAGGCTCGGAGAGAGGTTCTAGATAGGAAAGTACAATGTGCATGAGTTAGAGAGAATAAGAGAGAGGCAAAAAGGAGAGACACAGAGATACCCAGAGGCATGGACTTGGCACTTTGGCGAGCTTAAAGATGAGCTGGGAAAGGCAGGATGAGGCCAGATGGATAAAAACCTTGAATGCCCAGCTAAGGAGGCGGAACCGGTCCAAGCTTCAAGGCCATGGCTGTCCCCGAGCCTCCAGAGGGCCCTCCTCGATGTCTTGACCTCAAGGAGCCAGCTGGCACCATCGGACTTCTAACCTTGCACCCACCCACCTGCCTGAACGCCCCAGCACCAGGGTGCCTTGTCCGAGTGCACCCGAGGGTGGAGAGGCAGGTCCCGGAGGAGGGCGGGCGGGGTCGGGCAGCGGCAGCGCTGAAGGTCAGCGAGGCAGGCACGCGCGCAGAGCGGGGTGCTGGAGCGGCGCTGCCGGGCACGGACACAGGCAAACACGTTTGAGCAAATTGGAACGCCATAAAAGTCTATTACAGCAAATCAAACAGCAGTCAGCATGACAGCCATTAGCCTGAAATGAATACACGGGGACTTAATGAGGTCTGTCGAGGCTGGCTTGGTGAATTAAGTTGCCAATTCTAGCAGGATTTCCCTTTTCTTTACGGACTTGAAAGCATCCACGCTGCCTCGTTAGGGCTTCGACAAGTGAATTGCAGGGCCTTTCACCCTGATAAAATGGATAATTACATGTAGAGCAGCTTAGTGAGGGGAAAAGGGTGGGCCGAGGGGAACAGAGAACAAACAAACCCAAACACACACCTCCCCGGCTCCTTTTGAGGAAGGGCTGGGCTCGGGGCAGGGGGCTTTGGGAGACAGTGGAGCCCAGAGTTGACTGGACAGGGTGGCAGGAGAGCTTCACTAGGGAAAGGGGCAGGGCCTTCTCCCCTCCTCGGCCAGGCCCCAGGGACATGGGTCCTTGTGGATCACTCCAGGCAGCTGGGGATAGGTGGAAAGTTCTCTGAAAGATGAGCTGCCCAGCAGCACTCAGAGACCCTCAGCTGGGGAGGGCCACTGAGGTCATCCTGGAGAAGTTTGTTAAAAATGCAGCTTCCTGGACCTTTCTCCGGGCATATCGAATCAGAATTGCGGGAGCCGGGGATACATACTATTAAGGGCCCTTGGGCTGCAAAGTAAGGGACAGGTACAGGCAGCTGGAACAACCAGAGGAGATGCTGAATGGATGGAGGCAGCCACCGCTTGGAGTGCTCATCATCCTTCAAGGAACAATAAAATACTGAAGGATACAGAGGGCTTCTCCCATAGGGTTTCATCCCAGATCATGGAACAGCAGCCCTGGAAGGAGCCTTGCCCAATTTTCCAGTTTGGCAGCTGCTGAGGCGAAGCCATCAGAAGGTCAGTGGCGAGTGCAAAGTTCTCACCCAGCCACTTGTTCACACAGCCAGAACCACACCCAGGTGTCTTCCTTTCTCCAGGCTACCTTCCCACGGTCCAACAAAAGCACACTCATTTCTCACCTCAACAAGGTTCTGCTGGGAACCAACCCCCTCCAGGAAGCCTGCTGAGATTTCTCTGACTACTCTGGCACCTCCACCCCCACCCCACACACACGTCAGGGTCTGCAGAACTCCTTGCTGCTCTGGCTTGCATTGTCACCGTGTTCACCACTGAATAATCCTTCTAAAGGTCAGGGGCCTGGAGTTTTGAGGGTGCTCTCAATGCAAACAAGAGACCCCAGGCTCAATGCCAAGCTGGGAGCCAGAAGGCCCACTGCTAGTACCCCTGCTGGGGCCTGAGCCAGAGAGCTAAGTTCCAGCTCAGTACACATCAGGCTGGGGCTGGTCCATGCCAGGCCTCCTCAGGTCAGAAGTGGCCCAGCCTCTGTCCAGCTGACATCACATCCCCTGGCCATGCTGAAGAGTCCCAAGAAGGTCATCAAGTATCAGGCCACTGAAGAGACCTGGAGATACTTACACAGAGCAAGTAAACCATGTAGGCCTTCCTCCAAGGACTGCTTGTCCACTGCAGCTGGCCCTCTTGCCCAACTCTCTCTACATCAGATGGGCAGAGGACAGGACACTCTATCCCACCCACTCTCGATTTATTAGATAAGGAGGACTGTGGCCCAGAGAGGTTAAGTGACATGCCCAAATGCATCCAGAAGTTTGGGAGCAGGACAAGGGCTAGAACTGGTGTCTGCTGCCTTCTAGCATTCAGTCCTGTCATTCTCCATTTTTAGAGCCTCCCAGTTCTCTGTGAAGGGAAAGCCTGGCACCGGACCAAGTCCACAGGAGACACTCAATAAATATTTGTTAACTAGATGAACGGCTGAAGAGGCTCTATCCTTGGAGGCGACAGCCTTTAGTGAATCCCAGGGGATTCCAACAGGGCTGGGTGTTGGAGGCAACATCTCCTGGCACAGAAGAGAAGAAAAAGCTGGCCCCCTGCCCAGGGGCCAGAGAGGAGGGATGTGACCCCTCGTTCCCTGTTCACCGCTGCTGCCTGCTGCCCCTGTGAGGGAAGACAGCAAGCAGCCATGCCTTACAGGATGGCAGCTGAGCAATGGGTCCAAGGCTCATTAACTCGGAGCAGTGCCCTTGGTTTCTGAGCCCGAGCCCAGAGTACAGGCTGGCACGTAGAGACCCTTAATTAAATTAGGGAGACTTCCAAATGAGAGGGAAACCAGAACCAAGCTGCAGCCCCCAGCCTGCATTCCAGAGCTCAAAGCAGTGTGCCCCCAAGCTTAAAGCTGAGGGCTCTCCCTCCTTTCACCCCTGCCCCAGGCAGTGAAAGGCAGGGAGTGTCTGATGCCTCTGCACCCGCACATCTGTCCTCACATCCCCGCCTCTGGTGCAGATGTAGTGCCCTTGGCTGAGTAGGCAGGGCCAAGGCCAGGAGCTGGGGCGGGGGGCATGAGACCAGATTTCTCCATCCTTGAGGGCATCTACCCTGGGAGTCAGGAGGTTCAAATTCTAAGCTGCGGCCAATCACTTTCTCATGCTGAGCCTCAGTTTTTCTCATCTATATAATGGACAGGATGATCTCTAAAGACCATTCTAGTTCTCACCTCCAGTGACCCATAACATAAAGGGGCCAGAACTCAAAGGCCATGGTGCCAACCTGCCTCACTGATGGCTTCTGTCTCTCTGTCCAAGTCCCAATCCTTTCCCGCTGCCACCCAGCCCAGACCCCTGCGGGCAGGCCAGAGGGAGACCCAATTTGAATCCCTCTACCCACCACCTTCAGGGGCTTTGATTCGCTCACTGCCGACTGAGAAGCCTGCATCAGCCACCTGAGAGAGGGACAGCAGGCGAAGAAAACCCTGGTGTCACCGGGGGCCAGCAGCCAGCTTATTAACGAACCGTTCGTAATGCAATAATTTGTACCTCTCAATTACTAGCAATGGCTTGATTTTACATGCATGCGCGCATGCAGACATACTCAGAGTACACAGCCAACCCAAAGGAGCCAGGATGCCAGGGAGACGGTGGGGGAAAGCCCAAGGTGAGGAAAGTCTCCTGGAACCACATCCTCTCTGCATCCTGGGAGGACTCGTTTCTGGCCAAAGTCAGAAGGCCTGGAGCTAGGTCTGCCAACCCAGCCTGCCCCAGGCCCATACTTGGCCACCAATGGAAGGAAAGAGGGTGCAACCCTTGCCCCTTCCTACTCCTGTGCGTCCTTTGACTCCAGTTGGAGTTACGGGGCTCAACCAAGGCAGGCTCCTTCTCGGCCACGAGACCGCCACCAACCCGCAGGCCTCGTCAGCTCCCAGGCAAGCCCCTGTTCAGGGGTGCAGGCAAGTTCACCAACTAGCCTGGGAGGAAAAGAGCTGGAGTTGCCCTTTCCCAGCTGACTCTTCCGTCTATCCCCAGACAGCATGGGGAGCAGCAGCCCTCGCGCGCCCCCGCGGCTCCTACCTCCGGGATGCGGACACTGTAGGGCTGGTTGTGGAAGGTGGGCGCGTTGTCGTTCACGTCGCCCACCTGGATGTTCACCTTCCGTGTGATCACCTGGCAAGAGGAGGGCGCGGGTCAGCGCGGGCATCAGCAGGGGCTCTCTGCCCCCGAGGAGCCCTGAGCCCCTGCCAAGCCCAGAAACACACTGCCCAGGGCAGGAGAGGACTCACCCCCTGGTGGTCGCTGACGGAAAACTCCACTGTGAACTCCGACTTGGTCTGAAAGAAAAGGGACGGAGGGCGGAGGGCAGAGTTAGTGAGCTGTGCTGAGGTCCTGGGCCCTAAGGGGAGAGGGAGACCCTCTAGTATCACCCCAGGAGTTCCTCTGGGACCGGATAGCTAAAGGTTTTCCTAGAAAACTGGCATTGATCTTTGGGTTGGGGATGGGGGTTTAGAATATGGCTCCTTTTCCTGAAAAAGCTATAGATCAGAAGTCAGAGCTTGGGTTCTAGTCTTGGCTCTCTCTAAATTGCTGTATGATCTCAAGCAAGCCACCAGACCTTCCCGTGGTCATCTGCTCAAGTGTGAGCAGAGGGCAAAGGTTGGAGTTTTGTGCAAACCCTTAGCTTAATTTGCTAAGGGCTACAGGGTCATCACTTCTTGCTTCCCTGGAAAACATCCTTTGAGGAACATGTGATTGGGGTGGTATAGGAGACATGTACATCCTATGGAGCCGCATTCTAAAGTGATGAGTCCAGAGTCACTGTCCCTTTTGCCTTTCCAATGCTGCCTCTTGCTTGGAGACTCCTTCTACCACCCCATTCCAACCTCAAATCTAAGAGCTCAGCATTGGTCTGGGATACCCATTTAGGTGGAAAGATGTTACAGGGTCAGGATGGGGTCTCAGAGGAAGGTCCCTAAAGAAGATGAGCCTCCCGTCTCCCTGTGTCTGCTCCTGCCCCCCAGGAAAGGACTGGGGCAGAGGTGTGAGCAGGTCCTACCTCCCTGTCCAGCGGCTGCCGGAGCCACACCACGCCCGTGTCAGGCTCCACAGCGAAGAAGCGGGAGGCCTCCTCCCCGGACACTCCGAACACCAGGGGGTCATTGTCCATGTCTCGGGCCAGCAGCTGGGTCACAGAGGAACCTGGGGCAGCCGAGGGAGGGAGCAGAGGGCAAAAATGGGGGGTTAGGTCCCTTTCTCGGTATCTTCCCAGCAGGAAGCAGCCACCCGCCAAGCCTCCAGCAGGTCACTGATAGTCGTAAGACTGCTGTGCGTCTTGGGCTCTGACCCGGGCTCCCCCCGCCTCAACCCCGGCCCACCTGTCACAGTGTACACATGGCCGTAACAGGGAATCATCATTTACCGCGTTCTGTCTCCCTTTTTCTGATTTTAATGTGGCGACAGCCTTCTCTGAGTGGCCCAGATGAGGACAGGCCCCGGATCCTTCAACCCCTGTGTTCCAGGGTGGGGCACACAGCCCAGCCCTAGCCTATCACAGCATGTCATCTCCCTGGTCATGGGGACTGGCTCAGGGGTGAGCACGTGACCCAGACTAGCCAATCAAAGCCAACCCTGGGACTTTTGCTTAAACTGTTGGGGAAAAGGAGCTCACTTCATTGGGGTTGCTAAACTGGTGGGAAGTAAGCCTGATACACCTGGCAGCCATCGTCAGCACCACACAGGACGAGCCTGCTTGAGAATGAGGCCAAGAAGGGCCAAAGTGGTACCTGGAGAGACAGATTTCTGATGATTTGAGGTTGGCAGCCAGCTATGCTTGATATTAGCTCCATCCTCTGGACTTCTCAGTTTTATGAGCTAATAATAAATTCTCTTTTATCCATCCATCTATCTATCTATCACCTATGTCAGTTTGATTTGGATTTCTGTCTTTTGCAATTAGAAACCCTATTTCTACATCAGAATACTTTGCAAAACCTCAGGCATTCATTCAGTAGTGCTTGAGTGCTGGCTGTGTGGTAAGCACTAGAAACCACAAAGGATGGGAAGCTGTGGCCCAGCCTCAAGGAACTGCAGTCTAGAATTGGTGGACAAGGCCCAGTTCCTGTCCTCAAGAAGGGGAGCAAGAGGTAGGAGTTAGTCCACATCAGGAAGTCCTGGCCAGTGGTCACTGCAGGCATCAGGAGGCCTGGCCAATAGCCTGCTTGTGAGGCCCTAGTGGAAGGCATTGCTCCTGGGGTTCACAGCCCACAGATGACCAACTGTCCTGGTTTGCCAGGGACAAAGGCATTCTGAGACGTGGGCTAATACCAGAAAATCCCCAGGCAAACTGGACAGTTGATCACCTTAGCTTCAGGAGGGCCTTAAATTCCCAGGAACCGAAAGCCAAATGTTATGGGTGTACAACATGTAATTTCCTGCAGAGCATGTATAGTCTTCATCTGATTCTCAAAGAGGTGGTTAGGACAGAAATCATGGCCTTGGAAAACCACCTCTTTCAGGGCCCCGGCTTACTATACAAAATAGAACAGACACCCTCTCTTACCCAAATACTGACCCTCATATTTACCGAACAGTTCTGAAGACCAAGCTAAGTAAGGAAGGATTTCAAACTGGGATTTTTTTTTTTCTCGAAAAGAATGCTAATGAGCTCTTTATCCTTTTAAAATGATGGTTTCTAACATGACAATGATAGCTAACATTTTTGAGCACCAGCCATATGCCAGGCACTGAGCTAAGCAATTTCCATGCACTAATTTAATCCTTACTGTTATTATCTCCATTTCGTAGGTAAAGCACCAAAGAAGATTGAGTAACTTTGCCATAGCCATACAGTAAGTGGCAGAGCTGGAATTCAAGCCCATGCATTCCGGGCCCAGAGCCCACGTTCGTTTCCTTGACTATACACATCTCAACACTTGATTGTGAACTCAAGATTTAGGACTTCCATAGACATGACCCTACCAGACACTAAATACTTACAAAAGGAAGACACTGGCTCTTTAGGGGCACAATGACATGGCAGACACCGTGCTAGGCACATTCACATAGGTTTTCTCATTAAATCTTCCTAGAAACTCTCCATGTAGTCATTATTCTTTCCATCCCACAGATCAGGAAGCTGAGGCCCAGAGAGGCAAAGGAGCCTCTCCAAGGTCACCAGAACAGCTGAGCAGGACACGGCAGCATCCGAAGTGTTAGGGGGAGGTGAGAAGAAGGAGAAGGAGGAGTAAAATTATGGAAGGGAGTTGAAACAGCCTCTGGGAACTTCTGGGGCACCCAACCTTCCCATTTCAGAGATGGAGAAACTGCAAGTTCTACAAGTTGGCTGAAGTTAAGATGATCAGGAACTGAGTCAGGATTTGAACCTAAGTTTCCAGGTCCCTGGATCCCCATTCTTTCTAGATGGGGAGGGAAGGGGATATGTGACGTCATAGACAAACCAAGTGCATCTTTCCAAAGCACCAGCGTTGCTGAATGGCAAGCAATTATTTCATACTAAAGCCGACAGGAATGCATTAGAAGCAGAAGGTAACATTTACATTTGTTCCCAGGTCAGATAAATCCTGAAACACAGAGGGAGTTCTCCAAGATTATCAATTAATTACATCCCCCTAACCTTCAGTGTTAACACCCTTTCTCAACATGAAAAAGACAGAATGGGCATTGGCCAAAGACCCCTATGGATTGGGAGAAGGCTCAAAGGAGAAGGAGGAGGTATAACAGAGAGAATAGGATTTGGCAAACGAGTATGGCTGCTGAATCACTGTATTAATAATTCTTCTAGCTTCCAGTGTTTGGGAACAGCTAGAAGGAAAAATCAGAGATGGTGGAATAGCAGCCCATGACAAACTCTGGGATCTGTTCTGTAGCTACTTGTTCAAACGGGCTTTGGAAATTCTTGCTTTTTTCTTTCTTTGCATTGTATATGTGTTATATTTTACAATAAAAAATGTTAAGAAAAAAAATACAACCCAAGGCTGTAAAAAAATTTCCAGCCTCCCCCAGACTTCCAGGGATACACATGTCCTTTCCTTTGACTTCAGGGGTTCTTTTGTGGCAAAGTATGAGAAACACTGGGCTGCTCCCTAATCCACTGAGGGAGATTTCACATGGAAACTGAGGCCCAGAGGTCCCTGCTTGTGCACACACAGTGACAAGTCCATGGCAGCTTGCAGCCTTCTGGACCATGGACCTCACCTGCCAACCTCCGTCAGGGCTGCCCAGGTCCAGCTGGCCTAGAGGATTCTGGGAAAGCCACATTGGTCCTCCAGCCTACGCTGCACAACTCGGCCTGATATCCCCAATGGCTCTCTCAGGCCTGACACACAGGCCCTCCCGAGAAAGGGGGTGCTGAGCAGGACAGGGATGGGGCCATCAGCTGCTGTCACCCACCCTGTAATTTCCTGGACTTTTATCCATTTTCCCCTCAATTATGTGCTGCTCAAAATGGTCCTTTTCGGCTTCCTCACGGGCTCTTGCCTGCTCACGCCTTCTTTGTGTCCCAGGTAATTGCTAGTGACCTTTTCTAAGTGTACTAATTAAAGGTGCCGATTTAATATTATATTTAAGACAAGGCACCCCGCAATTTTCCATCTGGGCAACATATTCCCCCGCCCGGCATTGTTCGGCTGCTCTGCAGAGGCTGGGCCCAGCTCTGACTTCCTGGGGAGCAAAGCTGGTCTCTCCACTGGGGGAAGGTTCCAGATACCACCATTTGGGCCATTCCTGTAAGAATGAGGCAGGGTCTCTGCAGGGTCTAACTCTAGCCTAACACCCAGGAGAACCATCCCTGCTTGAGTGCCTCTGGGCTCACACGGCACACTCTGGGTTTGCTTCCTATCTGGCAGAAACAGAGAATGAACGCTGCATCTCAAATATTAGTATAGAATCCATGGAGTTCTTTTTGTGGTAAGAAGGATAACCAAGGATTCACTGGGGCTGGGGCATCCCCTGTACGGTGCAGAGGTGGGAGGCTCCTTTAGTACATGCTGGTGGTGCCTTTCCCACTATCTCTCGGCATATCCTGTTTCCACGCACAGTAGCCTGATTGCCAACTGCCAGCCCCCATGATCCTGTGCCCGAGGGTTTCTGGCCATCAGAGTCCCCTGGGCCCACACACAGGGCAAGCTGGAAGCGTCCGGAATGTACGCTCCCAGTAGCAGCAATACTCAACAAATGGCTGGTGGAAGATGGGAGATAAACACCCCAGTTCCCCCCCTTTTCGGGGGTAACTCAGAGGCATGGGCATGCACTGCACTGGTTCTTACAGTTCCCCGATGGATTAATCTCCAGCTGCCCAGAGTGGTAACTTGATTGAAGCCATCTTTATGGCTTCTTTCCCTTCCCTGTCTCACATCCTCACTCCCCTTCCTGTTTTTCCTAGAATCCCTTCCTCAATAAACTATTTGCACTTGAATCCCCATCACAAAATCTACTTCTAGCAGCCCCCCAAATAAAACACCCCCAAGACTGTGGCATCAGAACCACCCAGGGAGCTTGTTACAAACAGATTCTCACTCTGTTGTATCAGTACCTGGGTAGAACCCAGAGTCTGTACTTTAAACAGCAGGTCCCACTCTCCCTGCAGGAGACTCTGACACTCAGCCAGGTCTGGAAATCCTGGGGCTAGTTTATAACAGGGTGATATTCAAATATTTAGCAGTGGGCACCGTACAAGCATCAAGCAATCAGAAAGGACGCCGGCCATAAACAACCAGACTGGTGAATACCAGCTGTATGTCAGCCTGGTTTATGGCCCACATTCTAGATGCAGAGAAAAGCTCCTCTGGTTCCAGGAAGATTTAAAGGCTCAGTCTTGGGGCTCCTGGCTCAATCAGGACAGCTGACAAACTTGACCTCCTGCTACCCTCATGGGGAAGGGTAATTCAGCTGGGCTAAGCCCCTCTACTCTGGGCCAGCCCGACCCAGGGGAGAAAACAGAACTTCCAAAACCTCCCAGGAAACCTTGTGTCTGATGCTCCTTTTATCTACTTTATCAACAGATGAGTAAAACATATGGAATAAAAATGAATAATTTGGGGATCAAACATTAAAATAAATTTAGTAGATTGAAATGCTAGTGATCAATGAAAGGGAGGAGTAAGGGGTGTGGTACGTATGAATTTCTTTCTGTTGCCTTTTTATTTCTTTTTCTGAATTGATGCAATGTTCCAAGAAATGATCGTGATGATGAATATGCAACTATGTGATGATACTGCGAATTACTGATTACATATGTAGAACGGAATGATCATATGTTAAAAATGTTTGTGTTTGTTGTTATATTTTTTAAAAATTAAAAAAATTAAAGAAAAAAAAAAAAGCGTCCCAGGCCAGGGAGAAAATAGAACTTTATAAAACTTCAATCAGATCACATCCAAGGCCCCAGTGATAGGGCTCAGGCCGGCACAGCCCACGGCAGCCACACCAAGGCTCCCTGGGCGCTCTCCGCTCTGGCCCCTCAGGGCTCCTTACTGTTCCTGAGCAAACCACACTGGCAGCTGTCGCAGGGCCTTTGCCCTGGCTGTGTCTTCGGCAGGAATGTTCCTATCTCAGGCTGCTACGTGCCGGCTTTCTTGTTATTTACTATTCAGGCCCACAGTTAGCTCTTCGGAGAGGCTTTCCTCAAACATTCTTTTAGAGTCTATCTAAAGAGACGCCTGGTCACGCTGTGTCCCTGCTCCCCAAATTACTGTCCTCATAGTTCTCACCCCTCTGAAACGATCCTGTTCATTCACTTGCCTCGCAGACCGCCTGTCCCCTGCACCCTTGCCTGCCACACAGCACATTCATGCAAGCTCTGTGGGGGCGGCAGCCTTGCCTGTAGTGTCCCCTTCCAGATCCCTAAGCCCGACACAGGGGCTGGCATCTAGTAGGTGCTCAATAAATTGTCATTGGATGGATAAATGAATCGCACCAACCCCCTAGACGTGTTAGGAGAAGAGAGCCCCAAATTCCTAAGCCTGAGCCACACCGAGAGGAGAGAGCAAAGAAAGTTGCCTTAATTATGCACACTGATAGACAGGAAAAAGCATGGCTAATTGAAACCGAATAATGCCCAAAGCAGTAGCACTTGGCTTTGGATGTAGGTGGAATCATAGTTGGCCAGGGACCGGGGGATCCAGGCTCTCAGCAATTGACCACATACTCCGTTCGGGGGCTGGGGAAGCTGGTGGCGGTTGCACAGTCCTCTGGAAGGCGCAGGGCTGGTGACCTGTCCTCTCCCTGCCTCGGCCCATCAGCGGCATGCTGCATCTGTCTTCCAGGCAAGGAGCAGATAATGACAGCTCCCTGCAGCCCTGCTGGGCCCACGCTGAGGCCTGAGATGACTATTACCAGTATTGTTGCAATTTGCGTCGAGGCCCAAGGGCTGGGATTGGTGTGTTATCGCACTCAGGGAGAGCCTGGCTCTTTGCCTTCTGGATGGGAGGTGGGTTAGAAACTCAGGGAGGGCAGTGGCTGGCTATAAAGATTTTTATTTTTTCTGGATGGGAAAGGTTAAAAGCTATGCTTGCTCCCGAAACACGGTGAAGGGTGCAACAGAATGAATAAAAGGGGAGAATAAAACGTGCTTCCTCCTCGCAGCAGGAATTCCTTAAAGCATACCTTTGACGGTGCCACACTGTGCTCAGATACCTCCCACGGTCCACACAGAATAAAAACCAAAGTCCTTGCCGTGTCTTCCAATGCTCCCCTCGGCCAGTCCTCACCCTCCCTGGCTGGTCACATTTCCTGCTCCCTGGCCTGAGCCTGCCACACTGCTGTGGTGCCTGAGCACACTGCACCTTGCGTACTTCCACACCTGGGCTGCTGCTCCTCCTTCAGCCTGGAAGGTCCTTCCTTCTCCCACTGCCTTTCAAAATCCCAGCCATCCTGAAAGGCCAACCTCAAACACCATCTCCACCAGGACCTTCTCGCAACCAGAGCCACTGTTCTCTCCTCTGTGCTCTCTGTTTTATTGTTTGCACCTCTTCCCAGCAAAGCAGAGCCTATGGCCCCTTGAGGTGGAGGCAGATATTCTGGAACACACTTGGCAAATCTTTCACCTCCCCTCCTGCATTCCTTCATGATTGACCATCGCTCCAAGGAGGCAGCCAGTGGCTTTCCCTTGCCCATGAAGATACTGTGGATTAGTCACAGCACTCTTCTCTGTTGAGTCCAGATTCAACTTCAGAATCCTTCACAACACTGAGTTCTTTGCAATCACTATTAATCAATCCTAAAAGGCATGTGAGAGAAAGCCTTTTGCCATCCCTGGGCTGCAAGGCTTTCTGCAAGTCTCTTCCCATCCGGCGGGCAAGCATCCATCAGTCTGTCCCGACCAGTCATGGCAGTTGGGGAGAAGAGGAACAAGCTTGCAATGTATAGGTAAACACGGAGACAGGCATGAGTTATGGCTTGAAGGAGTCAAGGAGCTTCTGAATGAGAACAAAATGTTCAAAGCAACTTCTCATTATGCAGAGGGGGAAGCAGGCGTCTTAGCTGAGAGGACTGCCTGAGGTGGGACTGTGTGCCATTGAGTAGCCGGACCAGGGAGGCACAGAGGGAGGCACAGAACCCCATCAACAAATTCCAAGGCCATGGCTTATGTCTGGGTTTTTCTGAGAATAACCACCCAGCCCCACCCCATGGTCACCAGGCCTGCTGCAACCCCTCACCCTGTCCGGAAGGAAACCCATCAACCTGCCTCTGATCCAAAGGGAGCTCCGGTGACCTGGCATCGGTCTCTGCCAAAGCCAGGGGCTTCTGCCTCCCCCTTTCCCTGGGATGGACCCCCAGGGCCCGGGCTGGCCTTGGAGCCCACAATCTCATTTATCTCTCTTCTGAGGTCAGACAGGCAGTTAAATGCCTTTAATCCTGGGAATAAACTCCTTAGTCTTGGGTTTCCCCTCCCTGCTTCCTTGCCTTAGGTCAGACTCCTTCCCTCTGATCCTCTCTGGGTCCTGAATTTTGTTTGACTTCAAGGAAGTCTTTTATTATTATTATTATTTTTTGACCTGCGCCCCACCAACTTGGACCTGGGGAAAGCTGGCACAGGCAGAGTGAGATCTGACCTCCGGTTCCTCTTTCCTGAGCAGCTTGTCACCTCCAAATCCACCATCCATTGACTGGTGCGCTTATTCTTGCCAGAAAACCTTTGCCCTGGGTGATGGGACCTGTCTCTCCAAAAACCCACAGGCCCTCCTCATGTCTTCTTTCTCCTACAGTCTTTTCCACTCAGAGAGGACAGACTAAACCGCCCAAAGCAAAAGAAACTAGCATTTAATTGAGCACTCACTGTTTGCCAGGCACCACGGACTCACAGGGATAGCTTACTGGGCCCTAACAGACAGGGTTAGCATCCCGGCTACACAGATGAGAAGACTGAAGCTCAGAGGGGTGGGTCACCTACCCAAGGTCACATAGCTGGGAAGTGGCAGAGCTGGGACACTAACCCATGTCTGTCTGACGCACAGTTCATGCTCCCTCCACCATCCACAAAAAAAAGGCTTTTGCTCACAAAGCCTTTTATCCAAGCCCAAAACCGAGCAGCTGAGCACAGCCTCTTCCTCAGCCCACAAAGACTGACCCCCTGGGGCCCCCAGGCCACCCAGACCCTTCCAGGTTTTAGGGGTCTGCTGCTCAGAACTCCTGGACTACTTGGCCAGCCGGAAGGCAGGGACAGTGGGTGTCTCCCTCCATCACTCTGGATCTCCACAGTCACCTGCCAGCAAGTAATGGAGAGTCCCTCCTGAGAGTCGGAAAGGGGCAGTTGGCTCATCTGGGCACACAGGAATCTGGCTAACCAAGGGGACAGGCTAATTAACAAGGAAAGAAGGAGACATTTAGCAGAGCATGACCATATACACTGAGGAAGGCTTTGGTGGCAGGGAGGAAAGGGAAGTAAACAACAACAACAGATATATATGTATCTTTTTAATTAATAGGGCCCAAGAAGAAAGAACAGACATGAAGTTCCAATATTCCAGAAACCTGGAGATATTCTGCTTCTGGGCAATGTAGCAAATAGGAGCTGCTATTTACTGAGGGCTCCCGGGGGTGGCAGTAGGACTGATGCGCCCTAAGTTCCCACAACTTGAGTCACAGAGAGGTTAAGTGACTTGCCTCAAGTCACACAGCTAGTGCATGGCCGAGCTGGACCTTTTCACCAACCCTTCTCTTCCTTCCTTTACTCATTCACAACTGCTCTGTGCCGGCACTGCTCCACATTTGCCATTCTCTCTGTAGCCAACAAGCTCACCTTACAAAGGAAAAAAATGGCTGGGTGGCTGCATGGCTAGTCCACGGTGACCCCAGCAAACAGCTAACAGGTAGCAGTCCCTGTTCCAACGTCCTTCCACTATCCCACATTAAGGTCCCGTCTGGTTAAAACACCTCCACTATCATGATTCTTTTTGGCACCTGCTATGCATGGAAGATAAAAAAGCATATAAACACAGTCCAGCTCTCAAGGGTTTGCAATCTGGTTGAGACACAAGAAGGAAAAGCTTGGAGAACAAGCCTGACCCATCAGGCTTGGTTGCCACGGTCCAGGTAGACTGGATAATTTTTTTGCTGCCCAGAAATAGCAGCCTGAGCATGAAATAGCCATGAATAAAGAGGCTCGGGAATGCTCGGTGTGACCTTCTGGCGTCCTTGCTGCAAATCCCAGGCCCACAGAGCCTGAAGTCCTGTCACAGAGGCCATGGAAGCCAAGTGCTAGTTACCAGATTTAAAATCAGTGATAATAGTAGTGTGGGTTTTTTTTTTTTTCCTCCTCTCTTGAATCTTTTCAATTCATGGAATGGTTCAATTAACTTTACAAAAGGAAATGTGAAAAAATGACGGCAAATTGAACTTGACATTATCATTAAAATAAACAGAGCACTGCAGGCCATTAAAGGCTCAAGAAGAGATTATCCAAACACTTGCAGGCAAGTGCTGATGCCTTGCTGCTCAGAAGGGACCCGGATGCTCCCCGCCTGGTGGGCACAGCACAAGTCACACTCCCCATTGCACCGGGGATCAAGGCTCTGCTCACGGAACCGTCATGTCAGACCCCAGGGGGACCGGGGGCTTCTATCCACTAACAGGCTGTGATGTCCGTGGGGTCCCCGCCTTCTCTGGGCCTTGTCCCCAGTGCAAGTGATGGTGGAACTTTTCAAATGCCAGATGCACGCACCACACTAATGCAAAATGTTAATAATGGGAAAGAATCACGTATGGGGTGGAGGTGAGGGTGGGGAGAGAGGAACTCTGTACTTCCTGCATGATTTTTCTGTAAATCTACTGCTTTTCTAAAAAAATAAAGCCTATTTAAAACAAAATCCCAGATGCCCAGGCTGCACCCCAGATCAAGGATATCAGGCGCTCTAGAGAAGGGACTAAGCAGTAGGAATTTTTTAAAACTTCCTATATGATTCCAGTGTGTGGCAAGGTTGCTAACCAGGGCTTGGGTGATATCTGAGGCTCCCTCAGGTTTCAGGACTAATCCAAGAAACCATGTTGCAGGGAAACCTATAGGCCAGTGGTTACCAAACTTGTAGGACGTTGGACTTGCCTGGAGATTTCAAGCACTACTCATGTCTTTGTCCCAAACCTTCGGGGTTATGATTTCATTGGTCTGGGGTACAGCCTGGCCATTCAAACTTTATAAAATCCCCTAGGTGATTGTCATATGCAGGGCAAGACCAGGAATCTCTGCTGTTGGTCTCGGTTTCACTTGACAAATAGGGAAGCAGCTGTCGGTGACCCTCCCAATGGGGTCTGCAAGCTCTCAAACATGCGGGTTCCTAATGCAGCGGGGCTGCTCGGGGCACACTCAGATGAGCCGAGGTCCGTACACATGCAAAAATTTGCCATTTCCCCTTTCCGTGTTCAAAATTTTCCAAATCCCAATATACTAAAGAAGTTAATTCATGGCTTTAAAGCAGTGAATCTCGACCTGATTTCATATTAGCAACACTTGGGGAGAGATTCTAAAAATAATGATGCTCACACCCCCCTCCTCACCCCCCGCCCTCAAGGAGTCTGTTTTAATTAATGGGTCTACTGCAGGGCCCAGCCATCAGTATTTTGTTAAAACTCTCCAAGCGACTCCAATGTGCAGCCAAGTTCACAACCACTGGGTTATAGCAATGGTTTTCAAACTTCAGTGTGCCTCCCCACACCACGAGGGCTTGTTTAAAAAGCAGATTCGGGGTTCCTTCCCAGAGTTTTGGATTTAGAATTTGTATTTCTAACAGGCTCCCAGGGAGCTGGTGACGTGGCTGGCCCCCCACCACAATTTGAGAACCACTGGCTTAGCATTTCGAACGGCTCAGGTCCCAGCCACCGAAAATTCTTTTCAAAGGTCATTCGGCTCTAGGGAATTGGGGTCTGAAGGCCTGACTTCAGAATCCCATGCCCTCCTGTGCTTCTACTGTCCATCCCTTAGCTGGAGACCCAGTGCCAGGGCCCAGCTTCTTTTCACCTCTCAACAGCAGGAAAAGAAATACAGAGAGGTGCAAACAGAAAAGCAGGTGAGAAAGACATCCTTCGCCTTACCGCTGCTTCCTTCCCCTCCTCCCACTGCGAAGGAAGCCAGAAAAGTCCCTCCAGAAATCACTTCCTCTTTGAAGAGACTCATAATTACCCACAATGATCACAGCACCATTCATTCTGCCCTAAAATTAATACATCACGTTGAGAATGATATCACACTAATTTATCACAAGATTTATGAAACTTGCACTTTTTCTAATGAGATTTATGCAAATGTGGCTTCTGCCACTGTTTGTGTTTTCAAAAGTTCTGATAGGAGGTGAGGGTCCAGCCCAGTTGGCCAGGGTCCTGCCCCCTCCTCAGGGGCTCCGGGGGTCAGCTCCAAGGCTGTCCCCACCCTTGGAAGGCCCCGGGAGAGTGAACACCTTCAGCGGTCCTTCTCGGCTCATTTTCCAACCCAGCTGTGGCCAGGCCCAGTTGGCAGCTCACCTGCCACCTCAGCCGCGGAGGCGTTTACAGGTGCGGTGGACCTGGTTCTCTAGGTGAGAACTTCTCTAATCAGAGGCCTTCTAGTCCCTCATCACTGTGAGTGACAGCGTCCCCAAGCTGGGCCAGGGTTAGGGTGAGGCAAGCAAAGCATCCAGAACATTTAAGGTAGCACCTGCTCTGTGGGGCAAGCCATCAACCATTGTGTAGCTTTCAGACACGCTTGGCCTCCTTGGGCCTCAGTTTCCTCACCTGTCATATAGGGACCCCCTATATTCATTCATTCATTCATTCATTTGTCCCCTCAATTATGTGGTCATTCATTACTCAACTACCACTTGTGGAGGCCTCAGGATGTGTGCCAGGCACAAAACTAGACTGAAAAATCAACAACAATCATGACAAAAATAACAGGAAAGAACATCCCTGCCCTCAAACAGGCCATAGTTTAATTTGTCTTGATTTCTGATTCTGACAATGGTGTCAATACCTGGATCAAGCTGTCGAAACAGCTAGAAAAACCAGATAACAAATATGTTTTAAATGGATAATGAATTGACACTAATGTAAGGCATACTCAGGCCAATACTATGTAAGGGAATAAACCAGAAAGATTGGCTCATGCCTCAAGGGCATTTGCTGAGTCAGGTAAACCTGAATTTTCACTTTCACATTATCCAGAGCTCAGAGAGGAGGGAAAATTCCAGGACCCTCCAATAGCCCACCCAGGGAAGCAAGTTGAATAGACAACCGCCCCCACTACATCAGGCACTCCAACCACACCCTAGTGTAAGGAAGAACTAGAAATAAATCCATAGAGATGGAAAGCAATTAGAGGTTGCCAGGGTCAGGGAGAGGGTGAAATGGGGAGCTATTGCTTAATGGGCACACGTTCCTGTGTAGGGTGATGGAAGAGTTTGAATAGTGGATGCTGGTGATGGTAACATGGCATCGTAAACATAGTTAGTACCAGTGAATTGCATCATTGAAATCCATTAAAATGGGAAATTTTATGTTGTACATGTGTTATCGCAATAAAAAGTCTTGTTGAAAAGGGAAGTCATAGGAAAAAATACAACAAATATAAATTTTCTCTGGAGTAACCCACCTTTATCTCATATCGCAAGCATCGCTCCCCGACTCTCACCCAAACGAACATGTTCAAGGTCAAAATTTAAAACAAAATAAAGCAAAATAAACAAATGCGCACAATCAGCAAGGTACCATTTGTAAGACTCTCAGAAACAATAAGCAACAAATCAGACCCTCAAATACTTGAGGTATGGGAATTAACAGGCATAGGATACAAAATATGTTTAATATGTTTCAAAAACTAAGAGAGGCTTGCAAATGTGAGTAAAGAGCAAGCAAATTTGAGGGGGTCAAACAGAACTCTTAGAAATCAAATCATGATAATTAAAATTTAAAACTCATTAGTTTGACAGAAGATTATATATGGCTGAAAAGAGAATTAGTGAATTACAAGCTAAAATTGAAAAAATTATCCAGCATGCAGCCCAGAGGGACCAAGACAGACAATATAAAAGAGAATGAAGGCTAGGAATAAAAAAAATCTAAAGATTTCAGAAAGAAACCATGAGGAAGAAGCAATAATCAAGCAGCAATGGCTGAGAAATGTGCAGAATTGATCAAAAAACTCCAAAGACTCTTCAGATTCAAGAAGCACAACAAAACTCAAGATGGAGAAATAAGTAGAAATTCACACCCAGGCAGGTCACAACGAAATGGAGGAACACCGAAGAAAAAAGAAGGTCTTAAAAGCAACCAGAGTAGAAAAACAGCTCCCCTTCAAGGAACCAACATTTAAACAACAAATGCCAACGTCAATAGAAGGACTTCGTCAACATGATGAGAGTAAATGCAAAATTAGAATTCCATACTCAGCAAAATGTCTTTTAGGAATAAGGGTAAAGCTATTTAATTTGTCTCTTTAGGAATCACTGAAATCTCAAGCATAATGCCAACAGGGAGCAGGTGGGAAACACAAACAAGCAAATAAATTCAGGCGGGGCCAGTGGTGAATGGCAGGGCCTCTGTCTCCCATTTAAGAGGAACAGTTTCCTCTGTTCCAGCTTATTGTGGCCAGATCCAATCATTCAACAAAAACTGGAAATTCGTATTTCGATACGACATTTCCCAACATTTAAGCACTGGCAACCAATTAAATGCTTAAAAAAGCACTGAGTGGGCCAAAGGAAAAAGCAGATCTGAAAACAAGATGCAGCAAATAGACTGCTGGTATCTAATATTAACTGTAAGGAGACAAACGATTATGTCATGAGACACATGGGACAAGGTAGTGTTACCAAAGTGGTCAGTAGTAGCACTAGAAAAATGCTCTGCAAACACCTGGCAGCTCACAGAGGCCCAGGCCTGGCAGGCAGCCTCAGGGTTTTCTCTAACAACCTTGTTCAAACACACAGCCTCCTGTATCCCTGGGAATGGGATATACCTTCCGCTCCCCTAGTAAATGCCTTCTCCGCCACTCTTCAGTCCAGTTATCTCCTGGGAGTGGGGGGAGCCTAACCTCACCCACCCCCAAGCTGCCTGGGCTGGATGCCATCAGAGCACTGACATAGTCACATGAAATGATGTGTCCACGGTCCCTCTCTCCACCCTCTCAAGGGCCTGACCTCGACCCAGGGCCTCACCCCTTATAGGACACAGGGTAGGCACTTGTAGGACACTAGGAGAAGTTTCCAGAGAGAAGCAGAGATGATGATCTGGGGAACGCAGATTCCTCCAGGTTATATATGCAATGACTCTCCACCCTGGGCTCGGAGTGGATATGCGATGCAAAGGGCCTCTGGGCTGATTGCATAAGTGATCCTAGCGCACATTAATAAGCAAAAAACGGGAGGAGTGAACTGTTTTAATGCACAGGGTGGGATAAGGAGAGAGGCTAAAGAGAAGCAGCAGACAGCCTCACGATGCTAAGATTCCACATCTTCAAATGCTCATGACAGGGTGCTAGGCAGCACAGACAGACACCGTCTCCGAGCTTAGGATCTGGGGGCACAGGCAGGCTTTAAGGAAATAGTTACACCATGAGTTACCTGATCATAGTGGTGATAAGGACCAGGCCATGGAGAAAAAAGTAAGCAGCTAGGTCCCATCCCATCAATGATTTCACAATTATTTTCTTTATTTGTATCTTTAATAATAATTTGATTCATTTTAATTTTTCAGTATTGTTTATTGGTGTGCTGGTTTGAAAGGATGTATGAACCCTAGGAAAGCCATGTTTTAATCCTAATCCCATTTTGTAAAGGCAGCTGCTTCTTCTGCTCCCTAATTCAGTATTGTATGTTTGAAACTATAATTAGATCATCTTCCTGGAGATGTGATATAATCAAGAGAGATTGTTAAACTGGATTAGGTGATGACATGTCTCCACCCATTTGCGTGGGTCTTGATTAGTTTCTGGAGTCCTATAACAGAGGAAACATTTTGGAGAATGAGAGATTCAGAGAGAGCAGAGCAGAACGACATAGCCATGAGAAACAGAGTCCACCAGCCAGCGACCTTTGGAGATGAAGAAGGAAAACGCCTCCCGGGAAGCTTCATGAAACGTGAAGCCAGGAGAAGAAGCTAGCAGATGACAACATGTTCACCATGTGCCCTTCCAGCTGAGAGAGGAACCCTGACCGTGTTCACCCTGTGCCTTCTCACTTGAGAGAGAGACCCTGAACTTCATCGGCCTTCTTGAACCAAGGTATCTTTCCCTGGATGCCTTAGATTGGACATTTCTATAGACTTGTTTTAATTGGGACATTTTCTCAGCCTTGGAACTGTAAACTAGTAACTTGTTAAATTTCCCTTTTTAAAAGCCATTCCATTTCTGGTATATTGCATTCCGGCAGCTAGCAAACTAGAACAATTGGGGTCAAATTCACAAAACATAAAATTAACCACTTTGAAGTATACAATTCAGTGGCATTTAGTACATTTCGCATCGTTGTGCAACTGCCACCTCCATCTAGTTCCGAAACATTTTCCTCACTCTGAAAAAAAAACAGGACCCATGAAGCAACCACTCCAATTCCTCCTTCCCCTAGGGCTTGGAAACCACCAATCTGTTTTCTATCTCCATGAATCTGCCTAGTCTGTATATTCCACATAAATGGGATCATTCAGTATGTGGCCTTTTGTGGCTGGCATCTTTCACTTAATATGTTTTTGAAGTTTGTCCAAAACCGTAGCATGTATCAGTACTTCACACCTTTTTATGGCTAATATTCCATTGTATGGATACGCCACTATTTTTTTTATCCGTTCATCCACTTATGGACATGCTTTATTTTAATTTTATTAAATAATTTAATTCAAAATTCAAAAGGTGCAAAATGCCCTCTCCTCTGCCCCTACACACACAGTCCCCACCTTGCCTCATAAACAATCACTGTTTACAGTTCATGTATCTTTCCAGAGATATGTTATGCATTTACACATATAAAACAAATGTGTGTAGCTCTATCTACACTTCATCCCTCTTTCTGTTTAATATCAGTTGTAATCTACTGCCCTCCACTCCAATACGTCTCTTACAGTAGATGTTAGAGACAAAGGAAGTCACATGTGAACTTGAACTTGGCAGATAAATCAGGATTGAGCAGGTGAAAGGGGAAGGAAGGCCGGTCCAGGCACAGGGAGAAGCTTGTTCTAGTTATGTCTTGGGAGGAAGGAGAGGGGACTGCTTCTGCCAATGAAGGGGAGGGGGCACATCTACCAGGGCTGTCATTGGGCCTGATTGTCCACTCTGTGTCCCAAGGTACAAACCATCTCCCAGGCCAGAGTGGTACACTGTCCAAAGAGACTGGACTCAGGAAGCCTCAGTTCTCCCCTGGGCCTGACTCCAACTGGCAGTGTGACTTTGGGCAACTTCTCCCTCTCGGGCCTCAGGTCTCCACTGGGAGGAATGAGGAGGGTCACACTGGTTCCAGCGATAGGACTCTTCCAGAGAGGAAATAGGAACCACTCATTCAGCAAGGCATGTACATAGTAGGGCCAAGAAATGGGGAACTAACTGCCCTCGGCTAAGGTAAATGCTGATTTTAGCCATAATGTACTATGTCAGAGGCTTCACTGGCTTCCTTGGCTTCCTTGGCTTCCCAGTCAACCTGCCTGTGCTGAGCCAAGCAGGTATCAACAGAGGGAACCCCAAATTTTCTTAGGTGCTTACTGAGAAGAAATGCCTGCTGTCAAGGAGCATCGCCAAATTTCCCTAAAGAAGCCAGATGTTGCTATTTACTCACAGTAGGGAGAATCCTCTAAAGGCATTTGCTACTCTCTTGGCCCTCCCCCAATGGCAATATTGAACCGAGTGTAGGCACAAAGGAAGAGCAGACAGGGACTCTTCCCCCTCCTGTGGCTGCTGGGAGGGTCAACCATTGACAGTTCATGGTTTCATTCCACTTTAGGAATTGCCCTTGGCCAATGGGAATCGCCTTTCAGGGACTGTCTATGTCCAATGACTGAGTGATGGAGGGGTATAAGGTCTGGCCCCCTTGTCTCAGTTTGGCCCATGCCAGCTCCACAGCTTCCCATAGGGTCACCTAAGGCGTTTGTTGCAACTCCATCACAACTCAACTTCTCCCTCTGCCCAATCCTGCTTCCCTCCCATCCCCCTGATAAACCCTCCTGCATACAAATCTTCAACTTAGAGCTGTTTCTAGCAAAGCTGGACTAAGACAATGAAAAATGGCCCAAGAGTATAAGAGATGGAATTTGATACATCAGGTTCAAATCCAGCTGCACCTCTTACTGATTATGTGAATGTGAATATATCCTGAGCCTCCAATTTCCAATCTACAAAATAAAGACTGTAACAGCTTCATGTGTCAACTTGGCTAGATTAGGATTTCCACTTGCTTGGTCAAGCAAACACTGGCTTGATTGTTACTGTGAGGGCATTTCACAGATGGATTTGCATCTATAATTAGTTGATTGCATCTACAATCAACAAAGGAGATTGCTCTCCACAATATGGGCACCCTCCTCATCCAATCAGTCAGAGGTCTTAAAAGCCATAAAAGGATTTTAGAAGTCCGGAAGAAGAATTTCTGCCTCTTCTTCAGCTAGCCAGCTTCTCCTGGGACTATAACTTTTCCTTCATCAGTATTTCCAGCTTGCAATCTGCCCTATGTAATACAAAGCTGCCAATTCCCATGCTTGCACGAGTCAATTCCTATAATAGATCTCTTAATACACACATGCACATATGCACACACGCATACAATACACACATCCTACCAGTTCTGCTTCTTTGGAGAATCCTAATACACGTGGGTACATGGAGAAATCTTGGCAGAGAGCAATCCCACAATAAGCCACATTACTTGCCGTGGAGACTGTATCATATACCCCATCATAATTCTCTCCTCCCATCTTCTGCTCTAGGCAGGTTCATGCTATGAAAGCATCACGCTCCTTCTCCCCTGGGTCATCCTCCGGGCTCTTTCTCCTCCTTCCATCCCAGCTATCCCAGTTCAAGGCACACGGCCTCCCAGAGCCTTCCCTGAGGGTCCATCACTCTCCTTGTACTCTCAGAGTGCCTGGAGTCTCCACCAAACAACCAGTGTTTCACCACCAAAATACCCCCAAACGCAGAGGAGATGGAACTCATATGCCTAGAGACTCTGGGGTAGTTCAGCCTAAAGAAACACACCCTGAAATTAAATTTTCTTTGAATTTTTTTAAAATTTAAAAACATTTTCTTATTCTATATTTAATTTGTTTGTGTCTTAGTTCACTTGATTATTCATTCAGTAAATCTCACTGAGTGCCTACCTAACACTGAGCAGGACAAACGTGTCTTCAAGTAGCTTAGAATCAAGTGGCCTATAGGAAAATCTATGTAAATTTTGCATTCTCCTCCATAAAGTATTCATGCTTATTTTAATATAAAAATTTTCTTTCTTCACCCCAGTATCAAATAAAATTAAGAGTTCAGGAAGAAGAGCCAGACTTATATATGGTTCCTTGTGCACCAGCTGGGCCTGGGTTTTCCAGCATGCACAGCCCAGACAATACTTCCTGTTCGCTGTGGCTCTGTCATGGAGCCAGAGCACATTGGGGGCAGGAAGGAGCACGGGATCACCTGGAGACAGCCTGGAGCGATGGGCTCCAGACGAGTCCTCCTCACCCAAACAGCAACAGACCAATGTGCCTGCCTGGCAGCATGGCCACCCTCCATGCCTCCTGCTTCTTTGCCCATGCAGCCTTGATTCAGGCACCAGTGAAGGTCCCTTGACTCCAGGGAGAACAGGCCCATGGCTAGGTCTGAGCACTCAAGCAGCCTCATCCTCTTGGCTGGTGATAGGTCAACAGGTGAGCAAATGGCCCAGTTCCATATAAAGGGAAAGCTGTTGGGGTACCTTGGGGGTGTCTTTTAAAAGAAAGAAAAAGACTTTGACCCCTTCCCCCTTCCTCCAGCTGGAAAGTAGAGGTGGTGCCCGGAGATGCTGCAGCTTGAGGACAAAAGGTCAATGCTGGAAGGACAGGGAAGGAAAGACAGGAAGAGTTTGGGTCTCTAATGGTGTTATTCATCAGCTGAACTAACCAAGGCCAGCAACCACATGCCTTGAGATCTCTTTTTATAAGGAAGAAAGGAACCTCTATTTGTTTACAGCACTGTAAGCCAATTTTCTATAACTTGCAGCCAAATAGCTCCATAGAGTACAAAAATAATCTCTACATAAGTTATCAATTTATAGAGGAGGGGTTCATCAGTGCATTTGATAAATCTGTAATAAAAACTCCACAAACCAGTAGTGGAAGGAAACTTCCTTAGCGCGAGAGAATTTACCTACCGGAACCTACAACAGGGTTGATAATTCGTGGAAGAAGCTTTCGACATGGGGCCTTTGAGATCAGAAATAAATCAAGAAGACCTGCCCAGCTGCTAATGTTCACAGATGACCAGTGGGTGGTTAAGTCACTTTCCCAAGGTTGAACTCTGACCTCCTGACTCTCAGTGCAGGGCTTGTGGCTGAAGGAGCTGCCGGACAGCCGGGCATGCACTTTTAGGACCGAGGACCCATGGCGAGCGCCACACGAGCCCTGAGAGGACAAGGCCTGGCCAGCACCCTGCCCACCCCAAACTGGCTGCCTGCTCCGCGCTTTGGAAAAAACGGTGACTCTGAGAGTTCCTCTCCAGGCTGCATCAACTCCTCTTGCTGTTTCCTGCCCACCGCTCCGGAGAGATGGGAGGAGGAGAGTGGAAGATACTTGGCAGGTGTCTAGCAAGCACCTCGGCCCCGTCTGCTTATCTGCGTCCCTGCCACCTCGCCAAGGCAAATTGCTTGTTGATAAATGAGGCTATTTAAGAGCGAGTGATGCCGGCATTACAGTTATTAATGAGGACGACGTGGAGAGACATTTAAGAGCGGCCCGTCGGTCGGTTCCTGCATCCTCCCACCTGTGAGTAATGGGGCTGCTCTTGCTGCAGGCCCTCAGCCCACCCCCGACCCAGGCTCAGACCCTGGGAAAACTGCAGCCCCATGCATGGTCCTGGGAGGCCCCGGGTATCTGTGGTGGGGGGAGGGGTTCCAGAACTGTGATCTCAAGAGCAAGGCCAGCACCTCCTCCGGGGAGCTCGAGTTGGGAGGATGCACATGTGTGCGTGCATGGGTGTGCATCCACGTGTGTGCACGTGGAGATGATGCAGGGAGTGGGTGTGGGCAAACGTGTTCATCAACAAACCGTGGACTGGGACTGGGGCTCTCCACGCCCCAGCGTCCTCACCTGTTGAATGGAAGCGCTGACCGCACCCACCCAGGAGGCGGTGTGGAGGATCAGGTGAGCTCACCTGTGTAGAGGGCTTACCCGCTGGCCGCGCTGGCATGGAGAAGGCCGGGAAAGGGTGGGGACTTCCTTTTTCCCATCACTGTAATTATTCAAGCAGACTTGCAGGTGGGAAGCAAGTAAATGGGAAGAAGCGTTAGAGTGGAAGGAGAGAGGTGGTGTGAGCCTGAGTTTGTGAGGACACTGGGAACAGAACAGCAAGACTGGCAGAGAGAGGAACAAAAGGACAGGGCAGGCAGAGACCCAGCCGGGAACAGCCACCCTAGTTGTTAAGAGACGAAAATGTCACATGCCAGGTGATAATGGGCTGGCACTCCCCAGCCTTACTGCCCTGGACCCTTCCCCAAATAGCTCCCACCTGCACCCACAGATCTGTGGGAACCAGCCTCATGGCTAGGGCCTGTTCAGGTGGGTGGGCTGCGTGCTGGAAAGGTTAGCAAGTGTCTTGACCGTAGCCCTCAGGAAGTGTGAGAGTGGCTTTTTCAGGACTTGTGGGTTAGACCAGGGCGTCACTGTGTCCTGGGGACAACCCAGAAAGCAGAGCTCCCACTGTTGCCACAGCTCAGGCCAGGCCGCCAAGCTGTGATTTAATGGTCGGCCCTGCCTTCGTTCACAGTCTGCATGAGGATGGGCCACTAACAGCATTTTGGGATCGTCTGCAAAACCACGGCTGAAGACTGCGCCCCTCAACGCCGTCCTTTATGCTAAAACCCACATGATCAATTTCTGCTTGAGATTTACTTCCAGTGAGAAAAACTGTCTCTATAGATTAATGGGCATGCTTTGTGTTGCCTGGAAATACCTCGGTGCGGCTCCCTTTTGGATTTAACTGTCAGAAAACTTAGGGCCAAACGCAATGCCCCAAACGTTGTAATCTGCTCAACTTGGGCACCAGAAACCATCTAATCCCTCTGCTTCCTCCGGACTCGCTGCTATGTTTTATCCTCTGGTGCTTCCAATCTCACTGGGCTTTTCCTGCCAAGCCACTCGGGCCTTTGTGGAGGTGAGCAGGGCAGAAGCTGAAATAAATGGCCAGTGCAGCAGTATCGCCAACACCCCAGAGCCCCGAGCCTGGTCGGCCCTGCGGTCCCGAGCACTGCAGCCTGCTCACCACACTCAAGGGCAGACGAGGGTTCCCGGGGGAGGGGAGGGGCGGAAACGTCCAGCATCAACTTCAGAGCAGTCCGATGACTGAGACACGGACAGAGGGGGCGCTCCCCTAGGGTAGGGGTCGCGGTGGGTAAGGAGGAGTAGGGCTGTAAGTCTGGGGTAGAGTGTTGGGGAACTCTGCTTTGGAAGTTCAATATTACAGGAGAGAAAGAAATGCAAGGAAAGAGGAGAAGAGGGAAGGGAAAGTGAGCAAAGGAAGGAAAGGAGGGAGGAGGAGAGGGGTAGGAAGAGAGGGAATAAATAGAAAGGAGGTCGGAAAGAAGGGAAAGGGCTTTGGAAGGGGCACTCATGGCTGCGAGCCCAGGGGCTGCTGGAGATGAGGGTGGAGGGGTGGAGCGCAGGCAGAATGGGGGCAGCCAGCACTGCCTCGTCCCCACTGCCAAGGGCCTCCCTCAGGCTCCTGGCACTGCCCCTGCTCTTCTGGGGAGAGTGGGTAGAAAGAGGGCTCATTCCAGGCTGATTCCATCCCCTCCAGGGCAGGAAGCCCTGGCTTTCCTGCCAGGCCAGGCCACGGGCACCCACCGCTCAGCAACCGAATTGACCTCAAGCAGTGGCGATGCCTCACAGCCCCCGGCCTGCAGCTCCTCCCTGCGCGGACAGGGCCTCCCTCGCCCTGCTGCAGGCTGGTGTGCAGTGCGCGGATGCCCAGTATGGGGGTGGAGGGTGGGGTAGGGACAGACACCCCACAGAGCCAGAGCCGGGTCTGCCCAAGTGTCCAGCCACAGCCGCCTCCCGAGACGTGTCTCAGGAATTGGGAGGCTGGGAGGAAGCGCGCAGGTCTCGGGAGCTCGCCTCAGGGTGGAGCGCAGCAGGGAAACTGACCCAAGAGGTCACAGGCAGCTTCTTCACCCCTGCTTCCTTCCCCTTCGTTCTCTCCAGCAATTTTCCAGCTTCCAGTTTTTTGGAAGCTTTGCTCCCTGGCCCTAATTGTCCATTGTTTGGAGACAGGCTGATAGCATCAGACTCTTCACTGAATGGCCAGTCAGGACCTGGCCCTGGGCATGTGGGGCTTATTGGGTGTGGGATCCGAGAACAGGCCCTTCACAGATACTCCGTAGAGCCCAGGCTCCTTCCCTGGGGCCCGCGTGGTGGGGCTTTCTGCCCCCCACCCCCAGCCGCCACCCCCTTCCGTCCCTGTTTCCTGGCTCCCTGGGTATTCGTGAGCCAGCCAGCTGGCTCCTAGAACTGGTTGGGATGAGTCCCCAGCAAAGCCCTCCCCTCTTCACTCTACACCCTCTGGGGGCAGATAACGTTTTCCCCAATAATTCATGTGTCTATCAAAGCTCTGCTCTGAGAGACAGCCCGGACTGTGCCGGGGTAGACACAAGGGCCCTGCAGACATACGAGTGTACCCACAAACAGAGCCAAAGTCCAGGCCCCTGGCCCAGGGAATGGGGCTGCCCCAAGATCGCCTGTGGACAGTGATAAGGGAGCCCATGCAATGGGTTCATGCTGTGAGGTTGGCACTACCCACTCAATCCAGTCCCCTTAGCCAGGAGGTGGGGCTCCCCAGGGCCTCAAAGCTCCCCTCCCCCATGCCCGCCCCCCACAACCTCGTTCTGGGCTATCAGAATGGGATTTTTCACAAAACCATCTTGACGTGTCCCCTTGGACACCCAAAGCCAAGATGTCTAAAACTGGACTCCTATCTTCTTCTGAGGGTCCCTAAAAGGTATCAGTGTCTACTCCAAAAGCCAGAACCTGGAAGCCTCCTTTGATTCCACCATCTGCCTTACCCACCAGCCCCAACAGTCATTCCAGCAGCAAGTCTTGTCATATCCACCTCCCAGTACCCCCACTCACCCCTCCTCCCTATCAGAGGCAGGACCACCGTGGCATCTTCTAACTGGCTGCCGCAATCATCCTGGCTCCTCCAACCTTCTCTCCATCCAGTGTCCCTCATAAACCCCTCAGTGGCTTCCCAGGGCTTTTGGGGTGCAGACACCTATCTCTAACACAACTCGGTTCAGTCCTGCACATGTAAAGCTCTTTCCTGCCACTACATCTTGGCCTAAGCCACTGTCACTGGGAAGGCCGTCTTCTAGCCTCACCTGGGTTTGGCTTAGATCCAGGTGTCACTCGGGTCTCAGCTCAAGAGGAGCCTTCCAGATGCCTGGCCTGGAACAGGCCTTGACAGCAGCCTGCACTTCCCCCTTTTGACCCTCTTTCTGAGGGAGTTTGGTTCATGCTCCTCTTACTCGCTGGGCTATGAGGCCCAGGAGAGCAGTATCCGTGTCCACGTCACCACAGTCCACCCCACACCCCGCACAAATTCTGGCACAAAGGAGGACCTCATAAGTGCCTGTGGAGTAGATGACTGCATAAATAGCATGGCAAGATTGGAGAGCACTGATGACATGGAAACTTGGGCAAAGCACACTGAAGATTGGAGGCCCACCCACTCTGCCTGGCCATCCGTGGCAGACACATATTCACTGCTCCCCAGTATCCTCATGCACCCCCTGTATCGAGTGGGGATAGGTACTGGTTCTGATCAGTGGGATATGGGAAGAAGTGACATGTCCCTTCTGGGCTAGAGCATTGAGGAGCTCTGTCTACCCCCTGAGCTGGTGGCCACTGAGGCTGCATGTTGAGATGGAGTGGAGCTAAGAAGTGGAAACAAGCTAGAGCAGTGCACGGCCAAATGGAGGGGAGCCGCCCAGTCATCCAACTTGCATTAATCCCCTGAGACAATACTAACAGGCACAGCATCCTAGCCCTGTCTCTGTCCAGTGATTCTTCAAGTCCCTATACTGGGTGCCCTCATGGATACTGACCCACATATGTGCAAACACAGATACACCTACATATGCACATATATACACACACATGTTCCCCTGAACCTATCTTGGGGTGCTCATAGCAATGTGTGCTTCTAGTGCCCTGGGCCTCCTGCACCCCTGCTGCAGACCCCCAGGGTCCTCTCTTCCACATCCCTAGCCCATTGCCCAGGTTAGACCCCCAGCCCCGACCCTCCCCTGGCTCCCTACCCACTAACTCCCTGGCATGTGGCAGGCCATCAGATGACTGATAACTCAACAAAACTGTTTAAGGTGTGATGTTTCCCAGAAGCACTTTATTTTTTTTGAAGAATCAAAAGTTTAAAGACCCAAACGAGGGACTCCCTAATGGAATTCCTGGCATTGGCAGGAGCAGGGGAGCTTTCCTGACTCAGGAGACCTGACCCCTCCAATTTCAGTCGGTCCCTCACAAAGGGTCCCCTGCAGAGAGGCAGGCTCGCCCTCCCCCTCCTCCTCAGCATCCCCTTCCCCACTCACTCCTGTTGTTATTAGGAGTCAGCTCAGTCCCCCACCCCCCGACTCCTTAGACAATCTCCTGAAGGCTTCCACCCATGCTCCCCCCCCCCCCAGGGGACACTACAGAAACTGCTCCCTGAGCAATCGCCGGTGAAAGAGAATGAAAGAAATGAACATGGGGAGACCCCAACAATATCTACCCTGCCTTCCCCTCTCCCTCCAGGTGAACCAGGAAAAGAAAGAGGGATATGGGTTTGAGACAGTTATGCCCACGTTTGAATCCTGCCGCTTTTAACCATTTGCCAGCTGTGTGACCCTGGGCAAGGCACTTCACCTCTCTGAGCCTCATCTATATAATGGGACACTCATTCCGCTTCTTAGAGTCATCCAGAGAATTATATGAGGAAATACATAGGAAAGTTCCTGCCTTAAGTGGCACTCAATAAATGGTCATTCCCTTTCCTTCCTCAATCCAAACCATGAGCCTCTGTGTAATGCAGTAACAGACATAAAAATCAATGAGTCAGATAAACCAGTCTTCTGCCTGCCCAGCTTCTCTGTTCTTATAAAAAGAAGAGAAGACAAGCCTTCTTTCTTAGTCATGCCATTTGTTAAGGAGGGGATCCAAGAAAATACAAAAATGCTCTCACATGTCTTTCAGACTTTTGAATGGGCTCTTAAGATCTTTCCATAGTTATTGAGGTTACGAATGTACTACTGAAATTGGGGGACCCTGTCCTATGGCAAGCAGCACCAGAGGCAAGGGAGAAACATGGGGGTGGGTAAGGTACAGCATCCGAAGGTCTACACCAACAGCTTCCCAGGAACTACTGAGGTCCATGTGTGTCCAGCAGCAGGTACTGGAGATGGAAAGATGAATCAGATGCAGACAGAGCTGCAAGGAGAGCCAGGTGACAAGCTCCGTAATGCAGGACACTCAGGAGGCTTCCAGACAACAGAAATGGGCAACTCACTGTGCAAAGGGATGTGAGCAAGGAGTCCAGGAAAACAGTCTTGAAGGATAAGAAGGCGAGGCAGAAGGAGAGGGCAGGACATTCCTGACAGAATGAATGCAGATGCAAAGGCCCAGAAGCAGAGGCTGAGGCTGCATGGCATGTCAAGTGAACTGTAAATCCCCAGGCATGGCAGGACACAGGGGTTAGGTGGTGACAAATGGCCCAGTGGGAGGAGATGAGGTTGAGAAGCTGAGAGAGGTAGGCATGGACTGGATCATGAAGGATCCTGTATGCCAGGCTAAGAAGCTTCTATTTTATCCTGTTGCCAACGGGGAGCTATGGAAGGATTTTTAAGTAGAAGAGTAACATGGTGTTCTAGTTTGCTAGCTGCTGGAATGCAACACATCAGAGATGGATTGGCTTTTAATAAAAGGGGATTTATTTCATTAGTTCTTCAGAGGAAAGGAAGCTCTTTCAACTGAGGTTCATTTTTTTTTTTTGTATGCTGTATGGTGGGGTCACATTTCATTATTTTCCATGTGAGTATCCTGCTATTGTAGCACCATTTGTTGATTTTTTTTTTTTTAACATGGGCAGGCACCGGGAATCGAAGCCAGGTCCTCTGGCATGGCAGGCAAGCATCCTTGCCTGCTGAGCCACCGTGGCCCTCCCTCAACTGAGGTTCATTCTTATGTGGGAAGGCACAGGGTGATCTCTGCTGGCCTTCTCTCCAGGCCTCTGGGTTCCAACAATTTTCCCTGGGGTGATTTCTTTCTGCATCTCCAAAGACCTGGGCTGAGCTGCGAGTGCTGAGATGAGGTATGCTGAGCTGCTTGGGCTGTGCTATATTGAGCTCTCTCATTTAAGCACCAGCCAATTAAATCAAACATCATTCATTGCAGCAGGCACGTCTCCTAGCTGACTGTAGATGTAATGAGCAAGATGAGGTTCACGTACCATTGGCTCATGGCCACAGCAACAGAACTAGGTACCTTCTTCACCTGGCCAAGCTGACAACTGAATCTAACTACCACACATGGCTTCACTTGTGCTTTTAAAAAGATTCCTTTGGCAGTCATGTAGGCAGACACAATAGGCAGAGACTGACTAGGAGGTTATTACAAAACCCAAGCAACAGGACAGCAAATGGATTCCCTCTCATGTACCGATTCTGACAGATTGGGAGTGGCTACCTGGGACACTATTGAGAAGAGGAAAGTGCCACGATTAACTAGTGATGCCTGGCATGGGCATGGGATGAGAGGAATGTGACACGAGTTCTAGGGATTTGCCCATCTTATGCTAAGCAGAGATGATGCGAGCCCAGTGAGAGAAAGGAAAGGAACAGGTAGTGAAAGGACATTTCAGAAGTAGAAACGGTATGGCTTAGTGACTTAGTAAATAGGCTTAAGGAGAAGAAGGTTGACATGAAAATCTCAGCCTTAGGCAACTGGAACCACTAACTATACTTGGGAAGATAGGGTGGAGGCAATTTCTGGTTTAGATCTATGCTTGTGGTGCTGGAGGAGTAATCCAGACAAGTTCCGGGAGCCAGGCAGACAGGCCTGCTTAGAGCTCCGGGGAAGGACTGGGCTGGAGGTGTTTATAAAGCTGGACCTTATAGGTTTGAAGCCGTGGGAGAGGTGAGGGCCAGAGAGGGGCTCTAGGAGGAGTAGAGGAGTGGGCTGAAGACAACATTCAAAGAGGAGCCACAGGAGAGGCCAAGAAGAAATGTTCAGAGGGGTAGGAGGGGAGGGAGTCTTGGGAGAGAGGATGGAGATAGGGGAGGGGTCTGCCATGAGGAAAGCTGCACAGAGTGCAAGGTAAAAAATATTGAAAAAAAGAGTCGCTCCCTCTGGGATCTCATTCCAGGTAAAGATTAAAGTAGCCCCAACCTTGGCAGTGCTCCTCTCCGCCCCTCCTTCCCAGGCTCCTTCAGGAGGTGTCCTCACCCCTATGGAGCCGTGAGAGGAGGGAACAGGTCCAGCAGGCAAGGGGGGCAGGTGGGCGGGTGGGGGTGCTGCAAAGGTCCTGATAAATTTCTTGGTGAGATCACAGAAGTGTTTGCTCTATAATATTTCTTTAACCTGTATGTACAAGTTTATTACACTCTTTTTTCTGGATGATATATTTCAGGATTGACGTAAAAGTAGAAGTAGGAATTTTCAAACAGCAGCAAAAGGGACAAGGCCTAACAGACAGACCCTTGCACGGCTGCCCAGTATTCCCGTCCTGCCACCACCTCTGCTTCCCCAGCCAGGTCAGCGGTCTTTCTTCTGGCTGAGGAGTGTCTGTTCTAGCTCCACATCTCTCCAGAGAGCCTTAAAGCAGCAAAGCAAAGCCTGGGACTTTACCTTCTCCCTTTTATGACCTCCCCATAGTCACCTGCTGTGTGAGCTTGAGCCAATTACTTTCCTTCTCTGGGCCCCGGATTCCTTATTAACTCAAGGAGAAGGTTGGACTAGAGATGTTAAAAGATGCTTCCAGACTCAAGTCTCAAATTCTCCCAAATTGTCTGCTGGATGTTGCTGGGTTCAAGATGAGCCAAATATAAGGATGTTGGATACTCCTGTGTGCATGAGTATGTGTGTGTGTGAGTGTGTGTGTGTGTGCACCCTGCATAAAAGACCCAGACAAAGACACCAGTGACCTGTGTCTTTCATGAGAGAAAGGAAAATGGTGCTTGCATCATTGACACTCTATTTACTAGTCCCCGGGCCCTTGCGTTCCTATGTGTTGTGTGCGCGTGTGTATTCAGCTACACTCATCCCAATCAAACAAATCACTGAAGACATGAAAGTTGTTAGGGAGGTGGGAGTGCTACATGCACAACCAGAAGGGCGAAGAGCCTCAAAAATCATTGCAATCACCCCCTCGTTTTGTAAAGTGAAAACTGAGGTCCAGACAGGTCAACTGGCCTGCCGAGGTTACACAGTAGACTGGAAGCGGAGGGAGCTGAGAGCCAGGCCCTGAGCTCGCAGGTTGCTGTTTCTCCCACCACCTCTGGGCTTCAGGACTCAGGCGGCATCTCCAGTTCCAACACAGGCTCATCCCTCGGGTCTGGGGCGCACTCCAGGGCCATGCAATCCCACCCCGAGGCACTGAACAGCATTTCCCTGCCTTCTCTTTTCCTTCAGCCCCTGCCCCTCAGCCTGCTGCCCCTCCCCAGGCAAAGCTAAGCGGGGGGTGGGGACCCCTTGGGTGACTGATGCCTCCCCCCCACTGTTTGCACTCGTCACACGGGCATATGGGATGACAGGCCTTGGGAACCTGAGCATAATACCCAAGATTTATAGTCAAATCTGTCACGGCTGAAGGCACTTCCCCCAAACTTGGCTCGGCCTGAAGGTCGCTTTTCCGAGGTGATAAGTGCAAAAAAGATGTCCTCACCCACCCTCCTGCACCCTCCCTTCTCCGTGCCCGAGAGCTCCAGCTGTGCGGCAGGAAGCGTAGAGGGGGACAGCGCCGGAATTCTCTGAACAAGAGTCTAAGCCTATCACCCACCCATCCCCTTCCCTACTTTCCCTCCCTCCCTCCCCTGACCCTAACATATGTTGAAACATAATCGCCAGATAGGGCTAGGGGAGGACAGAGGGCAGGGAGCGCTCCTGGGAAGCTCCTGGAGACTTAACTCGATGCCTGAGGGCTGAGTGGGTGAACCCCAGCGCACTGTCTGGCCCAGGCGAAGAGGCCCTGTGCCGGGATTGCAGGCTCTGACAAGTGTATGGTCTCAGACCCCGCCTGAGATTAGGAAGCTGCCCCATGGGGCCTGGAGGGGCAAATGGATAGACGCTCTTGTCTTCCTGGTGAAGAGGGGCAGAGGTCACCATCCATCCCATCACCAAAATATTTACCAAGAATCTCCTAGGATCATGGAAGAGCTAAAGGGGGCCTTAGAGACATAAGTCCAATGACCCCATTTTACAGATAGGGAAACTAAGGCTCAGAGAGGAGAAATAACAATTCAGGTCCCATCCCTCATTCAGCAAATGCAGGCACTGCAAATGGGGCTCAGCCTGTAGGCCAAGGCTCCAGACCCACTGCCTTCTCCACTCAAAACCGTGTGAGAGACATGGAGGGGACACAAGGCTGGGTAAGCTCTTTCAAGAAAGAGAGTCTAACAGAGGCACAGCTTCCACAGAGGGCAAGTGGTGGGTAAAGATCACAGTTAACTGTGCCGGGCACTGGCTCATCTCTCCCAACAATGACCCTGTATGCTATTGATCTAACAGCTGGTGGTTGTCAAAGCTAGTGTCAGAATCCAGGGCCCATCTTCTGTCCTCCAGACGAAACACTGTCACACGAGGACTAGGCTCTCCAAGAGAGAAACAGTCCCTGTGGGCGGGGTGGTCTGTGAAGGCTTCCTGGAGGAAGCAGCAGAGGCCTTAGAGGCACCAGCTGCAGCCAGAGGCTGCACAGAAAGGTGAGGAAGAGCTTCCCAGACTGAACCCCCATCTCAGACCCCACTCAGGGGCAGACAGGCTACCCTCTGATCCATCCCCAAGGGACTCGCCCTGTGGACCCCATCTGGGGGGCTCTCTGGGACCAGCCGGCCAGGGTGGCCATGTGGGAGGCACACTGGCAGCTGGTACCCCTGGCACTGCGGTGAGGGGGCGGGGGAAGTAGTGAGTGCCAGCATCCTGGATTCCGGAGCATGGCACGCGAGTGGCACCATTCCCAGGTTATATATGAGCTAAATTAGCTGTGACGCTCATTAGCGGCAACTCCTAATTAGTGAAAATTAATATTGGCTTTGATAAAGATGTTGGCGCCAGCTCTCGAAGGCGGAGGCATTATCGACCTTGTCAGCTGGGCTAATGACTAGGTAAGTGGAGGAGCCAGGAGGACTGGGAGTGGGCCACAAATCACCGGGGCAGGATGAGGCCCTAGGAGCCAGGGCCCTAGGGCAGGGCTGTGGGTCCTCTCTCCAAGGCTCACCTGAGCCTCCAGCAGTCACTCTGCAGGAGCCTGTACCACCCCCATCTGCCCCCATCCAGAGCTGCCCTGTGGGTGTCCCAGGCTGACCAGTCCCAAGGACAGCTGGCACAAGGGCCAAGGAGACTGCACCAACAATGGTCATTGCTAATACTGACGGTTTACTATATGCCCCAGGCAGTGCATTTAATCACTTAAATACACTTAAGAACTTCTATCATCCCCATTTTACAGATGAGGAAACTGAGATCGGAGAGGTTGAGTAACTTGTCCCTGGACACCTGGCTCCAGAGCCATGCACTTGACACTGGATGCAGTCCAACCACTCCCCCAGCGAGGCCCTCTGAAGGTCAGCATGCCACCGGACCCTCAGCACCCATTACTGCGGCTGGCAGATGACAGGGGAGCAACTAACACTCAAGAATGAACAAACGAACCTAGAGGGAGCTGTGGCTTCTTCCAGAGTGTATATATTTATTCACTTTTTATACCTTCTTTCTCCACCTATTTAGTACTTTGAAGAACCTGTGCTGTAGTTTGGTTCTTCTACACTGAATAAGACATTTCTTCTGAAGGTGCCCAGGGCAGCAACTCCAGACTCCACGTTCCAGAATGCTGCCTCTGGCAGGGAAGGTGCCCAGGGGTCCCCCATCTTCCCAGGCACTGACCGGAGGCCCCGGCTGTGCTGTTGCCAAGGGACCAGCTCTGGGTCTCGCCCCTGGGGCCCCTTGGGAGGGGACAAGACAGATGTGGCTTCCCTGCACCCCAGTCCCTGCTCCCCAGCCGGGGACCCCGAGTCCTGCCCTAAGTACTGAGGGGAAGTAATGTACACATCTATTTTTAATCCAAATAAAGGGAAAATGTTTGCCACCATGGAATTTATAAAAATAACAATGCATTATTCAGGCATTAATAACAATAAAGATGTCAAACTGTCGGATAAGAAGTTAATCTCATTGGGAGCACAATTAAAGATGCTATTATCCCACCACCTGGGGCCACTTTGGCTTTTACCACCCTACAGGCTTAACAGATAAAAGGGGGCCAGGCATGAGCCAGGGGAGCCACTGGCACGACCCACCTGCTCAACCCACCACCCAGCCGCCACCCCGGGGACCGCGGCACATGGTCTCAGGCCCCGCTTGGCCGTGGAACACCTGGCAAGACTTTCCAGGGCACAGGACGAGGCAGAGCAAGCTGGGGCCTGGACCTGTGTATGCCCCTCACCCGTGCGCTCATTCACCAGTGGGTCCTGGCCACAATGGGTACAAGATGAGGGACCTAGAGGTCAAGCTGGGGGCCCTGCCCTCAAGCCCCTGACAGCTCACATCTGTGAGGGTCCCCCCAGGACAAGAAACAGTGTGTGCCACAGAGGGAACTTCATGCAGGGAATCGGAGATGGAGGAGCAGAGAAGTCAAATGGGATGGTGAGGTAAGCCAGGGACTGGCAGCAGCAGGAGGTCACAGCCAGCTCTAGGCTGGAGGGACAAGGGAGAAGGTGGCGAGACAAGAGCCACGCTCATCTGGTGGGAGCTGGAGCCGTGAAAGAGACACACCCACTGGAGCCCAGGCAGGGAGGGCGGGGACCGGGAGAAATACCCTGGCTTCTCTCTCCCACTGTCGAGTCTCCTGCTGGTGCCTCCCACTGGCTAAATCCAAATGGAAACCAGGGCCCTGCAATAAAGAGCAGATCCAGAAAAGGCAAAGGATGGATCCAAGGGCAAACATGCTCAGGACTGGCAGAGAACATAACCCTGAAATTTTATTTCCCCACCACTAACTGAGCACCTAATACATTCTAGGCACTGTGCCTGGTTGCTGTGGGGGATATAAACATGAATTAGAAGTCATATCAGCCCTTGAGACAATTACTGCCTATTGAAGAAAATAAACACATAAACAAATTATTTCCATGTAATATGGAAGCTAATTACAAGCTATGAAGGAACAAAGAATAGACCCTGATGGAGGAATTCCAGGTGGGCTGCCTGGAAGAGGTGGCTTGAAATGATACATTAAGGAAAAGAAAGAGGAAAGGAAACCTAACAAGGGACAGGCAGTAAGAACTGTGTGAACAAGGCACCAAGATAGGAAGCAGCAGAGTGTGTGCAGCACTATGAGAGGGTAAGTTCAAGGAGGAGCTCGAGTAGCCAAAGAAGCAGCTGGAGGGCAGGGAATGTTTAGGAGAAGAGGATGCTTTGGGGAGGAGGAGAAGTTCATGTGTGGACGTGTTGGATGGAGGTACCCCTGGTCTCCTGGAGCAGCTATCAGCTAGATGTGTGTGTTGGGAGCCTCAGGAGACAGCTGGGCTGGGGATGGCGATTTGGGTATCACTGGCTCGGAGATGGTCCTGGAACAAATGGAAAGGGGAGATTCCACCACGTGGAGCATGAAAGATGGGCAGAGGGCATATTCCTGGAGCCACCAATGCTGAGTGGGAGAAGGAGCCTGAGAAGGAGTGGCTGCTGAGGAAGGAGAACAGCAGAAAGGAGCAGGGTCGTGGGAGCCTGAAGAGCAGTGGATTTCAAACACAGTAGAGAGTCCCACGAGTTAAAGTCTGAAAAATGCCCCTGGACTGGGCTAAAGGTGGAAGCCGCGGGCTGGTCTTGGTCTGTGCACCATGTCAGTGAAGTGGTGGCAGCAGAGCCCAGCTGCAAAAGGTGAGGGACTAAACCACGGATTGAGGCCCAGCGGGAGCGAGTGTAGTCTACCCTTTCCAGAGGCTTGGCTGCACAACCCATAAAATTATAACTTCTGTTCTTCAAAAGACACTGGTAAGAGAATGGAAAGACAAGCACAGACCGGGAGGAAATACTTGCAAATCATGTATCTGGTAAAGGGCTTGTGTCCAGAATATATAAAGAACTCTCGAACTCAAGAAGAAGAAAACAAACAGCTTATTTGAAAAAAAAAGGACAAAAGATGTGAGCAGCTACTTCACCAAAGTGGATATACTTCGGTATATGCATGGTAAATAAGCACATGAAAAGAAAATCACTACGTCATTAGGGAAATGCAAATCTAAACCACCGGGAAATGTCACCACACACACCTATGAAAACGGCTACCATTAAAGACTGCCCATACCAAGCGTTGGTGCCCCAAAGAGATCTGTGAAGGGAGCAGCCAGGAGGGGAAGCCCTGGCAGGGTTGTAGGCGCATGCAAGGCCAGGCAGGGTGGAGGGTGCATGGGGTGGCTGTGGAAGGGAGAACGGCAGCAAAGCCATGCTTCCTCCCATCTGGGGGACAATCCCCCCCCAAACACCCTGCTCATCCCTCCATCTGACTCTCAGGGAGCGCTATGTGCCAGGTTCCCAGCCCAGCTTCCCACCTCCCACCCGGGCTGGGTAAGTCTCCTCATGCTCACAGCGGGAATCGTGAGGATTACTAGGAGAAAACTTCTTCAAATATTAACTATAAACTGAAAAGCCCCTAGTGCCAAGCACAGAGCTCTGTCCATGCCCTTTGTTGGAAGAAAGATGGAGGGGGAAGAACGGAGGGAGAAAAGAGGGAGAGAGGAAGAATAAGGGAGGGAGTCTGCACATCTGTCTCGTGGGGGTTACCATATTAGCCAATATGCATCCTGCTGCCCAGACACCAGGCACTATCTAAGTTTTTTTTTTGTTTTTTTTTTTGGTAATGTATATATTTAATTGGTCATGGGATAGCTTCTTTAATCCCATTTTAATGGTTTAAATAAAGTCCTTAAAGATTGGCTAGAAATAAAAAAATCTCTGCCTTCCTCAGTAGGTATGCATATGTATCCTAAGATTTCTCACTGGTCTGAACCGATGGTTCCAGTAAATGACAACAATCTTCTTTCTACTTTTAACGTACTATCTAAGTTTTATACCATACACTAAGTTTCCTCCGCCAGCCCTGTGAGGTGGGTAAGATCATCCTCCAATTTAACAGATAAGGGGGCTTAAGCACAGAGAGGTTAAGTCACTCACTTCAGGGCACACAGGTGGAAGGCGGCAGGGTAGGCTGTACACCTCCACGGGGGCCCCTCGCCCCGTGCTCTTAACTACTGCCTCTCAGGCTGCGGTACTGGGGAGTCATTAAAGGGCCTTGCAGAAGGCATGCAAAGAGCTTCTCCAAGGGCGGAGCCCCAGGCCGGCAGCGGCAGCTTCACCAGGGAGCTTATTAGCAATGCAAATTCTAGGGCCCCGCCCCTGACCTCCTGAATCAGGAACTCTGAGCACGTGGGGCAGAGAGCAGAAATCTGTTTAAACAGCTTCCAGAGGACCCTCATGCACACAGACGTCTGAGAGCCACTGGTACACACGATCCATCTGCTAAATGCTCTCATTCAAGTTCACACTTTCGTTTGCAAGTTTAACTCGCTGATATTGGATGGCTACTCCCAGCAGCCTAGATCCAGGTTATCCGTCTCTCTCCCTCCCTGGGGTCTCCACCGGGGGCTCACTGATTCGATTTGCCCTCCGCCCAGCCCCTGCTCAAAACTCCTCCAACCATCCTTTACAAAGAAACACCTTTGGCTCCACAAAGAAAATAGAGTCAGTGTCCTTTAAGAAATAATAACCCCAAACAGAGCACACACCCCTACAGGACTCACAAGCTGGCTTTCTGCTCTCCCCTGATTTAAACCTCATAATAAATAGCAGCATCCTCGGTGGTCTGTAACCCTGCGGGGCGGACCTCCACGTTCCCGCCTCACGTTGCCTTATCAGGGGGCTGAGATGCTACATGGGATGGCTGTGAATGTGTCAACAGGCAAAGAATGAAATGACGGTGAAGTCACGCAACTTCAAACACACACCACACAAGGAGGCAGGGGTACTCACAAACAGGACACCACTACGCACAGACACGCCAGTCCACACACACACACTCACTCACACACATTCTCACATACATACAAGGGCAGAGACACACTAACACCCTAACTCACATGTGTGAGCATGTTCTCACACATCACACACGGGTAGGGTCAGGGACACACACACGGTCAGGGACACTCACACGCACTCACACATTCTCATACACACTCTCTCATACACACGAGCAGGGCCATACTCATTCAAGGCACACCCACCCAGGGACAGGACACACACATGTGATCAGGGACACTCACATGCACTCACACACTCTCTCTCACACACATGGAAAGGGACTCACAACCACAACACACGCATGGGCAGGGACAAGGCACACTCACACACTCATGCACTCACATACACATGCACAAACACGTGAGCAGGGAGACACACCTATGCACCTTCACACACGTGGTTAGGGGCACACACATTCACACATTTTCACCCACACAAGCGCAGGGTTCCACTCACATGCACACTCAATACATACATGGGAGGGAACAGGGTGCACACACTCTCACCCCCCGGCAGGGTGCTGCCCCTGCAGAAAGTGGTCCCTGGGGAGGGAAGGGGGCGCTAAGTCCATCGGGAACGTCCTGCCTTGCCCTGACACCATCTCTGAGGAGTGGCAGTGAGAGGTCCAGCAAAGGCAGAGGTGACAGCGAGCTCTGCTGAAACCTCACCTCCCCAGCATCCTAGCCCTCCCACCCTCAAGAGAAAATTATGACTTTCTCAGAGAGGAGGGTTTTTAAATTTTTTTTTTGGTATTTTTTCCTCTCCCCTCTCTCAGCACACAGCGCTAATTTATGACTATTTTTCTGACTCCACTGAAGTAAGAGGGTAATGGCTTTCAACCGCTTTGCTTTCTCTCACCTGTCATTCACTGCTGCTACCTGACAGGACTGCAGACAATGTTCCAATCACAGGGGATGTTTTTTTCCCAGGGAAGTGAAGAATTCATAGTGGCCGTGGGGAGAGTTATTTCATTCCTGGATGGAACAACTTCAGGTAAACAGTTGTAAAAACCCATAATCGGCAGGGCTACCTCTGGCCGAGGGTTGTGCATACTTTCCACGGGCCCCTGCTCTGAGCTGGGCTGGCTGGGGGGTCTGCAGAGTGGTGGGGGGCACTCAATGACTTGGGACCCCCAGTTTCTATTACCCGCTGGACTCCTGCCTCTTGGGTCACCCTTGGGAGGTCACCCTGCCTCTTTGTACCTGAAGGGCTATAGGTATAAAGGGAATGTTCTTTGTCCTCAGAGCCAAAGAAAGACAGCCAGGCATGTGGTTAAGGACCCAGGTTCTCCTCGGGGGTTCCCACCCAGGGGACACCTGCCACCAGCCAACTGACTCAGGGCAGGCTGCCAGGACATGGGCTCTCACTGGTAAAATACTCTCAAGTAGTGCTGCCCAATAGAACTTGCTGGGATGGCCAAAACGTCCCCCATTTGTGTTATATGATACAGTAGCCACTCAACGCATGTGGTTAGAGAATACTTGAAATGGGGTTGGTGTAAATGAGAAACTGAATTGTTAATTTTTATTTATTTGTCATTCATTTGAATTTAAATATCCACACTAGGCCAGTGGCTACTGTATCGGACCAGGCAGCTTTTCCATATGCTTGAGGCATCTCATGCTGGGCAGGATGGAGCTATAATTATAGGGCCCTCATCACGGGTTGTTGTGGGGCTCCAGGTAATGCACGGAAAGTCCTTGCACCTGCTTATCCCACTGCAAACCACAGCTCTTATTAACTCTATGGGACATAGTCAGAATGACAGGAGGGAGGGGGGATTGGAAGCCAGAGGGGTCAGGGTACAATGGGACTTTAATGTAACTTACTTTCTAGCCATTTGTCCTTCAGTTTACCTGGCAAAGAAATCCAGGTGCCACAAGTGCAGGGCACACCTGCAGCTCCCTTCACCCCCACCCCCAGCCCTACTCCCACCCTCATACCGGTGACATCACCCAGAACTGCAAAGCTGAGTCGCTCACTCGGCTCTGGCACAGTGGGGCTGAGCTGAGTTGCTCCAGATGAGACACGTCTTTGTCCCAGCTCCTGAGGGGTCTGAGAAGACCACCCCCCTTCTCTGGAGCCAGAACATCCACGTGGGGTGGGGGGTGTAAATGACAGTGTTGCCATCCTCTATGTCCCTCCAGCAGGGACACACAAGCAGCCTGCCCTGGATCTTGGTCTTGCTCTACTGTTTACTAGTTCTACAGTTTTTCTGAGCCTCAGTTTCCCCATCTGCCACAGAGGGGCATAAATGCCTACCCAGAGGGTTATCATAAAGATTTGGCACAGTAATAAGTGCCAAGTGCCTGGCACCCAGCAGGTGCCCAACACAGAAACTGTCGTCACTGCCCTCGGTGCCATCGCCAGGGGGTGGCAGCACACGGCGTGAGGGCTGGTGAACTCCCGGCCCCACTCCACTCCCTCCCCAGCTCTGGGACCTGCCACTTCTCTTTGCCTCAGTTCCCCATACTAAAAAGTGAGGGTAAAAATAGCACCTTTCTCACAGAGTTGGTAGAGGATTAAAAGAGCTCTTAGCAGTCCTTGACACAGAGTAGGTACTTTGTAAGTGTTGGCCAGAATATTCCCCCGAGGGCTCAAAAGGTAGGGTGACGGGTACACACTGCCTCCTCAAAAAGAAGCTGCAGAAAAGGTGGCCAAATGCTAAATTTGGTGGATCTGAGTACCTGGGGTGGGGGAGGGCGTATGTTGGTGTTCTTTCTGTACGGGATTTGTGTTATTTAGGCAACTGTCCTGTCAGCTTGAAATTATTTCAAATAAAAAGTTAAAGAAGAAGAAGCAAAAGCGGAGGCAGCAGCTGCCAATGTAAGAATGCGCTGATGGCAGGACAGTGTCCCAATCAAAGCAGAGGATTAAAGTGTGAGGAGCTCAGGCAGACGAGCTCAGGCAAAAGGAACAGTTCAAATGGGAAGCTGCCCTTGACCCCAGGGGTCTTCGCTCTGGGGCATCTGGGGCCTTTACACCCACTGAGGCCCACACTGACTGGAGTCAATGCCTAGTGCACGGACGAGAAAATTTCAGCAGGAGAGTTGGCCGGAAGAGAAGACTAACTTCCTCCACCCTCCATCTGCCCTTTCCTGGCCCACCCACTTCCCTAGAGCTATGGAGAGCTGGAGAGGAGGGGAAGCTGCAAAGGGGAACCTCCCTGAGGGCTAGAAAGGGGAGGGGTGAAGATAGGGAGGGAGGCGCTGTCCTTGTTGTTTTCAACGGGCAGAGGGCCGGATGGAAAATAATTGGGCTTCCGGAAGGGAAAAGATAATACTCCTTGCCAGCCGGGTGAGGGCAGGCTGGGATTTAGCAGCCTTGACTGCGTGCCAGGCTCTGTGCTGGGCATGCATGTGTCATACGTCGCATGTCTCGGCCCATATGTCATCGCATCAAATGCGGGCCGAGGCTGCAGCAGGGACAAGCACCCTCGCAGCTCCCAGGCTGCCGGCAGCGTGCCTTCTCAATGTGGCCCGCGATTTAATTTCAAAGCAGGGCCTCCTATTGCCGCTTCTCAAATAGACTCTGATATTTATATTTTTGGAGCTAAAAAGCAGTGCCAGTTTTCTCATTGACATGTTTGTAGTCAATAAAGTAGGTAATCTAAGTTGTAAAAATATACATTTCCCCCTATGGAATTCGATGACGCTATTTTCATCTTCGATGGAAGAAACCGCAGCTGGTAAACATTTACATTTTCCTTAATTGGCCTTTAGGCAGAAAAGGAGGTTGCTCACCCCTGGATCCGAGGCTCTACGATAGGAGGCCCTGCACAGAGAGGCCAGGTGCCACCAAGCATTCTTCATAGGTGTCTTCTGGTCTCCTACGGCCACAGAGTGAGGGTAGGAACTGAGCTGGGCTCATTATTTGTCCCTGGAACTACCAAGGACTATCATCTGAATGGCCGTTTGCTTTTAGGAAGTACCTGGCCTGTGCAGGCAGAGGCAGGCCAGGGTCCCCGGGTGGGACAGGAATTAGCCTCCCCGCCACCATTTACTGGGTGCCTGGTGGGGGCCCTGTGCTCACCGTACTCATTACTGCATGGAGCAATCACAACAGTGCTGCAAAGTATGTGCACAACAGCCCCATTTTGTAGATGTGAAAACTGAGACTGCGAGAGGTGAAGAAACTGCCCAAGGTCGGCCAAGGTGCAGAGCCCCTTCCTCCAGGGCACACAGACTCTGGCCACCCTGATGCTCAGGCAAGAGCTGGGCAATGCCTGCCTGGCCGCTGACCCTGAGGTCTGCAGCTTCAGCAGCCACCTCCCCTCCTCCTCCCTCTCTGTGCTCGGCCCTGAAACCCCCTCCTCGGCGGTCCACATCTCCTTCTGCAGGACTCCCTCGAAGCAGGTGGTGGTTGGGGGCTGCCTGAGGAGGGAAGCAGTTCCCTCTCCTTAATTGACTGTAAATTGCTCCGGAGCTTTTAATGAAGGCCGTCAGGAGTGATTACGCCGGCTGCTGCGCGGCTGCTCTGCGTAAACACGAAAGGCAGGCCGGCCGCAATCTGCGGCGGGAACCTCCTGGCCTCCGCACCGCCCTCCCTCCGCGGGCCACCCAGTCTATTCCCACAGCTGTTAGCCGAGGCTGACTGCAGAGCGGGGCAGGCAGAGGACAGGGGAGATGTCCCAGGCAAGGGACAACCAAGACGGGAGAGCAGGCGCCGATGCCCAAAGGGCAGACACTGCCAGGTCCTGGGAGGACAGACCACAGCCTGGATAGTGGAGGACTCACGCCACGTTCAGGGAACTGGGGGCAGGGAAGCAGCATGGTGAGGGCAGTGATTCTCAAAGTGGGGTCCCCAGATCATAGCAGCAGCGACAGCGCCTAAGAACTTGCTAGAAAGGCAAATCCTCAGGCCCCACCCCAGACCACAGGCCCTCCCGGCGGCTGTAACGCACGCTCAAGTAAGAGAGTCACTGGTGGAAGGGAAGACTGTGATGGGTGAGGACTGCTGGCCTCATTTTATAAAGATGGGGAAACTGAGGCCTGGAGAGCTGAGGCACAGCTGGGATCTGGACCAGCACTGCAGACATAAGCCCATGACAGGTTGGAGCTGACGTTTCCTTGGCAATTTTACCTTGGACAACTCACTCGGTCTTCCTCATCTGTAAAGTGGGCGCAATGTGGTACTTGAGCATCAGATGTGGGAAACATGGCACAAGGCCTGGGAATGGGACCACGAAGGTGAGCTACCACTGTTGGGTCTCATTCTCAAGTTGCTGCCATCACATCCTGTGCTCAACGCTGAGCAAGGATTGAGAAGGGGACGCAGGCTGTGTTAAAAAGGACAGCCAGATGAGCACTGGGACCATCCCTGGATTATCACCCCAGGGTAACGCATGTTAATTGTTACCCAAGCGCTGGGCTCTGGGCTCCTGCTGCAGGAAGTTCCTGCTCAGAGGCCCCCGCTTGGTACCATGCCAAGTCTCCTGTCCTGAGCGGTCCTGCATAAGTGCAGCATGTCTCCCATCATTTCTTTTCCTGGACACCTTTCCCTAGGGAAAGGCTTTCTAACCCTGAGGCTGTCACAGCCCAGGACTGAGTGTGCCCTCAGGCAGGGACAGGTACATGTCATTACACAGACAGCTGGTGCTCTGCCACCCGTGTGCTGGTCCCTGCCCTGGGCACCACAGGGATACTGAGGAAGGAAGGCCATTGATGTCCACTGTCAGCCCTCTGCACACTCCAGGAGACTCCACCCAACATTTTAAGACACGGGTTCTGACTCCTAAGAGCTTGCCTCCACCCCTAAGGACCCCCTAGAATACCATGGGGCTGCAGGGGGAGCAGGAGAAAGGGGGGCAGGACAAACACCCTGGAAACCAGAATTAAGTGGAGCTTCCAGGGACTTCCAGGGGCTTTGCTCCCCTGACCTCACGGCCCTATGTCAACCCCGAGCAAGGCTGATCTCACAAGTTCCCCTCCCCAGTAGACTGCAGAGTCCCCACACTACGGGCCCACTCTGATTTCCTGGGGAGTTTGCAACGAGGCCAGGGCTGCCCCTGGGGTGACTGGCTGTCAGGAGGCTCTGGGCCGCTCACCTCCTCTCTGTCTGGACTGCAGGAGGAAGCCTGGAGCCAGAGGTCACTGGGGGGGGGGGGGGGACCCAGGTGGACACCACGATCCCTCACTTCCACAATTCAGGGTGGCGCGGTATGAAATGGGCAGGTGTCCATTGATCTACATTGCAGTGAGCTGAGAAGCCACTTCTTGGGACCCAGACGTGGTGAGCAGGGTGCCTGGGCCCCTCTGGTACTGCTCACCAAGGAATGTGGGGCACAAATGCTGCCTCCCCACCTGTCAGGGCTGAGTTATCCACAACATAGGGTTTCTCTAGAGAGCTCATAAAGCAGCCGATGCGGCGAAGCAAGTGCAACACTCAGTAATCCGTCCATCTCACTCTGGGTGGACGCCAGCACATTCATCTTGAATTATCCTTTCCAAAGGCCCAGTCAATCCTAGGAAGTGCTCAGACTCTCACCCCACACAGCCCTGCTGTCCCAGAGCTCAGCACAGATGCCCCCACGAGCAGCACCACGGTGCCAGGGCCCAGGGACCCAAGGGGGACCGAGAGACGTCCCCACAGAGGGTGGGACCGAGACATGGACCCACCAAGGGCAAGGGGCCGAGGGGGCCGGAGTGTGAGGCTCTTGTCTCCTCCATCCTCTGTGGTATGAAGGTAGAGTGAGGAGGCAGGAGAGAGACCAGAGGTGGTGGCGAGGCCCCTATGCCAGCCCTGGGGCTAGAAGGTTCTCTTTCTCAACCACCTCTGTGCCAGAGAAGTAGGGCAGCGAGTGGGTTCTAGAAGGAGAGGAACTCGGGCTTGAATCCACATCAACTGAATGACTTTGAGTCTCTGGGCACGTGGCAACCGAGCCTCGGTTTCCCTGTCTGTAAAACGGGTTTACTAGCTACTTCCCCCACAGGGTTGCCTGAGGATTAAACGAAGAAGGCATTATTAGCACAGCACCTGGCACACAGAGCCATGACCAGGAAGGAAAGGTGGGCAAAGTCCGTCCTGAGTAGGAGGGCTGGCTAAGGACTGGCTGAGTAGGAGGGCTGGCTTCTTCTCTAGAGGAAAGAAGACAAGATTTGAGAGCAGTCTAGCTGTCCCGTGAAGCCAACATGTGAAGAGGGAGGTCTTGGGCAGACCAGCATGGTGGGGGAGTAGCTGCAGGAGGCAGCCATCCAGCCACTTGGGGACAGGGGTAACTGCTCCTGCCAGGGTCCACCCAGGCCCTGCACTATGCTTGGCAGGCAGCTGTGCCAAGGTGATTCCTGGACAGGCTGGGACATGGGGCCAGGGAACTCTAGGCCTCTTGCATCTGGAAAGTGAGGCTGCACCTGGGAAGAGCGGGCTTTGGCCACATTCAGTACCATTCCTATCTCCAAGCTGCTGCTCCCCTGGCTGAGATAAGCACTGGACAATGGCAAGGACCACAGAAACCATTAGCATCAGTTAGCGCCTACTATGTGCCCAGCACGGTTCTACAGGCCTGACATTAATGAGCTCCCCCAATCCTCACCACAGCCCTGTACAGTGTTACAATCACTCCCATTTTCCAGCTGAGCAGACTGAGGCAGACGGAGGTTAAATAGCCAGTGATCCAGTCTACACTCACTGAAGAGTCAAGGGAAGTCTTCTGGGAAGAGGAGGTGCTTAAAGACAACTCCTCGAGAAAAACCAGATCCACCATTCAGAAGGCGATTTATTTTTCAAAGCTCTTTCTGAAGCTCCCTGTGCAGTTGGTTGGACAAGTGTGATCGTCCACATTTTCAGAGGAGGCAGTCAAGGCAGAGAAAGGTGAGTGGACTTACACGTGGTGACACAGTTAATGCGTGGCTGAGCTGGGATTAGAACCCAGTCATTGTACCTACCCACCCAGGGCTCTGTGCACTGTGCCCTGATGGGGAGAGGAGGAAGGGAAGGCACCCAGGTCAGGGGACCTACAGGGAGATCCTTGCACCAAGGGACAGTTGTCCTGGCCTCCACACCAAGGACTGACAAAACTACTTGATCTTCTCTTCTGGGCCAAGCTGTAGATGGACAGGCAGGTTTAGAGGTCCACTGAGGCTCGTAAAGCAGAGTCAGGGCGAGGGGGCAATGACAGTTCCATGTCAGCTCTGCCTGCCATCATCTCCCCAGTCAGCTAGAGGGTTTTCAGCTCTTATGAATTACACCTTTGGCTGTTCTCAGGGAGCCCAAGTGTTCCCAGTTGGCTGCAAGCTCAGCACATCCTTATCGGGAAGGCTCGGCTGGGCACTCTCATCTGCCAGCCTCCCTGCCTCCCAAAGGGAGTGCCTGCTGCATGGCCACAGCACAGACAGCCACAGACCCCTCCCCATCCCTGCCGGCCAGTGGAAAAGGCCCTGGACCAGAAGCAAGCAGCTTCACTAATCTCATTTTCCAGCATGTCCAGAAAGGATTAGCATCTCCTGTGAAACGTGGGGGAAATGAGACCCAAACAGGGAAATCAACTTGTCCAAGGCCACAGAACAGTTTAGGAGCAGAGCCAGGCCTGGGACCCAGAACTCTGCCTCAGACCTAGGTCTGATCTGCCTGACCAAGCTGTGCTGGCTGCTCTCCCCTCCCTGGCAGCAGCTTCCCCTCCACCCAGCACCTCTCCCGTGTGGCCATCAAGACCCTTTCCTGGGTGCAGAAGACCCTACCCAATCCTGAGAGGAGCACAGCAGGTTAGCGAGAGAGTGGATGTTGCAGACTGAATCCTTGGAATTCACATCCTGACTCTACTACTTATTAGCTGTGGGCCCTTGTGCAGCCCGCTTGATCTCTCTGAGGCTGTAAAATGGAGATAATAACAGAACAGACTTCCCAGCGTTGTTGGCAGGATGAAACGAGATCATGCAGGTAATCTAACCAGTAAAACACAAGTACTACATAATTATCACTATCATTTTATTTCTTATCACAACCATCTATTTCTGCAATTAAAAACACATCACAAGTTACTTCCTTCACTGCTGGTCAACCTGTCCCATCAGCTTCTTCTGAAATGCCTCCCTGTGGCCCCAGCCTATCATCTCAGCCACTCAAATGCCACCTCTCTGCCCTTGTGAAAGGAATGAATTCCTTCTTCTCTGGCCATCAGCTGTACTCTGTGGCTCATGCTTCCCAGCGAGCCGAGGTCAAACTGGTACTGACCATTGGTTCTCTTCCCCACTCTAGATGGAAGCTCCTTAAAAGTAGCGACCCACTTAAGAATCCCAGAGTTGTAGCAAAGTATATCAGTGCTGGAGTATAGCAAAGTATACCTTGCAGCACTGGGTTCAAGCCCAACTTCCACCCTGTTCAAGCTGTGTTACTCTGTGCAAGAGACTTAACCTCTCTGAGTCTCTGCTTCCACATCTGTAAAATGAGAGTTATAAGGCCCATTTTCCAGGTTTGCTGACGAGCACACTCAGTGTCCTTCTGAGCAAGTGCTCAATGAGTGGCAGCTGCTTTTTCCCCAGTTGTATCTATACCTGCCCCCCCAGCACAGCCTGGCACAGGTGCTCAGTGCGGGCCATTAACGGCCTGCCTGCACGACAGGTGGCACATCATCATTATCATTAGTGTTATTACGGCTGCATCCAAAACCCCTGCCCCCACCGCACAGCCACACCTGTGTGCTGACTGGGCTTTCCACACAGGGGCCCCTAGGGAGTGGCTGCAACTCACAGGACCTCCCAAGAGGGCAACCATCTGTCCTCTTGTCACCCCCTGTGAGGGTCAGAGCTGTCCTGGAGAAAGGCAGAGAGAGGGCAAAACCACGGAAGCATCCAGGCCCTTCTAGGGGTCTGGCATGTCATCCTGCCACCTCCCCGAAGGAAGAGTAAATCCCTCCTCTGTGAGGGCACCGAGACCCAGGGCCCCGGCTCCCTTAGTCCCAGCTCCTGGTCATCTGGACAGGTATGGGATCACCTCCTTCCTCAAAACCATGGCCCCCTGCTATCCGATAGTCTCCAGGAGCTTATGGCTGCCCACCTCCCCCACCTCAAATGCTCTATCCCACATGGTGCTGGCCGGAGCCCTTTCTCCAAACTTCGAGCTCCGAGTTCACAGCTCGCTGACCCAGGAGGATGCCCCTCCTCCCTCAGGCGCCGGAGCACCGTGTGACATCCTGAGCGGTGCTGCCGTGACCCCGTATGTGGACTCCAGGCAGGCTGGGCTGGAATCCAACAGACATGGGGACCTTTGGCACGTCCCCCGCCCCCTCTGGGGCTCAGTTTCTCTTATCTGTAAAGCGGGAGTGTTTGTCTAGAACAACGCTCATCTAGGAGGCCCTAGGGGCTCACCATGAGCCCCCCAGAGGATCCTTCAGGCTGGGAGTGGAAGCGAAATGGGGAATAAAAGTTGCAACAACCCCACTGTCCCTCAATGACCTTGACTTCAACCAAAGATGGGCATCTCTCCTCAGCACTTTTGACTGTCTAACGGGCTCTATATTTCTCATCTGTGTTATTTCCCATCTGCTTCTTCTACTAGAATGTCAGCTCCATGAGAGCAGGGATTTCGTCTGTTTTGCTCATTGTTTTGCTCTAGTACCTGCAATGGTGTTGAATACAGAAGACACCCGATGAGCCATCTCTTGAATGAATGTATTAAAGAAAGGAAAGAAAGACAGAAAGACAGAAAGGAAAGAAGAAAGGAAAGAAGAAAGGGAAGGGAAGGGAGGGGAGGGGAGGGGAGGAGAGGAAAGAAGGAAGGAAGGAAGGAAGGAAGGAAGGAAGGAAGGAAGGAAGGAAGGAAGGAAGGAAGGAAGGAAGGAAGGAAGGAAGGAAGGAAGGAAGGAAGGAAGGAAGGAAGGAAGGAAGGAAGGAAGGAAGGAAGGAAGGAAGGAAGGAAGGAAGGAAGGAAGGAAGGAAGGAAGGAAGGAAGAATATGTATGTGTATCTATAGCTATAGATTGACTAAATATCTGGTCAAGAGTGCATTTGCCCATTTTGCAGTTTCACAGTGTTTTAAAAAGAAGTTTAAAACCTTCTGGCTTGCAGAAGTAAGACATGGGTGGGAAGACTAATGACATTTAAATAAGCTCTATAGTCGATAGTTTTGTATCAATGCTATTTTCTTGGTTTTGCTACTTGTTATCATGGCTACCCTGGATGTTAATATTGGGGGAAGCTGGATGAGACATATGGAAACTCTTTGTACTGTTTTTGCAACTTTTCTGTAAGTCCGCTCAGGGCACTCTGAAGTACGGTGGCAGTCCAGTGACGATACACAAAATGATCACGGGAGTAGGAAGAACTCTTTTTTTTTTTTTTTTTTTTAGCTTTAAAAACTATATGTTTACTTTAACGTGTGTTATGAAAATACAGCCAACATTCCAAACCTGGAATTTCACTCTGGCTTTATAAAGTGGACATGGGGGTGCTGTGCTCAGCTCCCACCCCTATTTTGGGAGACCCTCCCGTTGGGTAAAGCTGGGCGGTGCAGACCCTCACTCTCCCCACCTATTGCAGCCCGGGCACAGGCACACTTCTTGGGCTTGGCCATCTGCGCATTGCTTTCTGGGACATGAGTGGTAGAACTTGTTACTGGTGGCAGCAGTGGCCGCTTGGCCTGATTCTCCAGCCAATTTTCTGGAGAGGTCCTTTAGTGGCTATGGATTCTGAGACACCCCCTATAGCCTTCCCATAAAAGGGGCAGCCTGAGGTGCTTTCTCCAGCAGGCAGCCAAGAAGCCTGAGTGATACATGACATCAACTTGTCTTTTAAAACTACGTTCATGGGAGTTTAAAAACAAGTGAGTGAATTTAAGGCACAATGTTTAGCATTTCCTAGGCCCCAGGCTCAGTTCTAAGGACTTAACAATCTGTGCATCTAATATTTACAAAAACTCGAAGAGACGAAGTTAGTATTAAAATCCCCATTTCACAGATTAGGAAAACTGAGGCAGGTAGCCAGTAAGAGGCAGAGCAGGGGTTCACAACAGGAGGTGTCTGTGTGATAACCCAGGCTGTTAGCTGCCTGGCTACACTGCCTAGGGACAGGTAGTCTGCAGGTGTGGCCAGACCACGCAGAAAATACATACCCCCCAGATGTCTGGACCCACTGGATTCACATCATCCACAGCCCACTAGCCATACGATTCCTGCAGCTCTGCCACCACCCCTCGCTGAGTGACTGTTTTGGGGTACCAGGGTCCCCTCTCCCTGGGGAGAGTCCCAAGGGAGCCTCTGATTTAAGAGAAAAATGATTCTCACCCTTTGATTCTCCATCCGCTCCTGAGAGATGAGTATTTCCTTTTAAAGAGCAGTGGGGAGGGGGCACAGGACAGGAGGGTTGGGCGCTTCCCAGAACCTACGCATTGCCAGGAGTCCCAGGAAAGGCCTCAGCTTCCCCACCCCTAGACTCCTCTCTCACCCGCTGCCTTCCTCATCTCTCTGAGTCCTGAGCTGGTGGTCTTGTCTTCCCCGAGTGCTCTCTGCCCACACAGTCCACTGCTCCTGTCAGTCTTTCCGCATCCCCCTCTCTGCGCCTGGCGGGGGCCGCCCTGGGGGAGGCTGTCTGCGTGCTCACAGGAGCACAGCTCCTCCGTATGCTGAGACCACGGACATGGGGTCAGCCCACCTGAAAATGGCTCTCCCTGGGTCCAGACAAAACAGCTGGGCATTTGATGGAGTTTGCAGAGAAATTAATCAGCGCCGACCAGCAGCGGGGCCAAGAGCTACCCAGCCCGATCCACCCTAATGCATCCGGAGCCCCCGCTTTACTGGCTCCTGACGAGGCTGATTTACTAGGGGAGGTGATCAGCATGGGCGTTAGCACCTTAATTGTGGCTCAAGAAGCTCTGGGGATGCTTGGGCTCTGCCTGGGGAGATCAGCTCTATGTGCCCCCACCTCAGCGACACACAGAGGGAAAGGGAACAAAGGGGAGGGGAATCGGCACCTGCTCATTCATTCATTCATTCATCCTTTCATCCACCTCCTCACACAGCAAGCATTTGTTGAGGCCACCCTGTGCCCGGCCCTGTGCTCAGCACAGAGGCCCCGGAGGCTCCATTTGCTCAACTGTACAATGGAGATGATGCTGCCTCTCTACCAGAGTCACCGTGAGGTCCCCGAGAGGGGGCCGACACTCAGCAAACTCTAGCTGTTATTATCACTCTATAATGTTAGGGTAGACACAATCATAATTAATTGTCATGCCAATAATAATAAAAATACTAAGTCAAAATTAATAGTCCAGTGGGGAGGTGAACACAAATAGCCATGCTAGAACACACCCAGTGCCGTCATAAGGCCAACGCAGGGGGCTGATGGAGGGCCGGGAGGCGGGGGAGATGGCAGGCAGCCTTACAGAAGAGGGGGCCTCTGAGCTACACCCTGAAAGGTTAGTAGGAATTTACCAGGCAGGGAAGGGGATAGGACACTTCTGGCCAAGGCACAACAGCAAGAGGGAGCCTAAGGGGTTGGGGTGCTGAGCAGGGGGACTGTGGGGAGTGGCAGGTGGGTAGAATGAACCCTGGCTTGTTGTGATAGGAATGTTCACCCCTTCCCGTAGGTACTTTCAGCAGGAAGTATTAAACTTGGGGGAATCGCTTTGGTGCCCAACACCGGGCACCAGGTCCTGAGGTGTGAGGATGGGGCTGGAAGCCTGACGCAGATGGACAGACACCCTCCAGGACCTTTCCTAGACCCTCTTGGCCAGCCTGGGGTCACCAAGGCAGGCTTCATGCTGCTGCCTCACTGAACCTCCGTGGGGACCAGCCAGGTCTCAGAACCGTGAATCCAGCAAAGACATATTACACACAGCCCCGGTGGGCAGCTGGGGTGATAAAACACGACCTCTGCCATGGTGGGGGCCTCCCCGCTCACGAGGCATGGGCACGTACAGCATCTGTGCCATCTGGGGGAAATGCTCTCCTGGGCCCACCTACTGGGCAGCTGTCCTGACCGTCGTCGCAAATGCCTGGCTCCTGACACACACCCTGGGGGAGGGGGCGCCCAGCCTGAGCCTCCAGGAGGAATGACAGCAGGCAGAGAGCTGTCCCCAGCTCCTGCACTCTCCAGACATTTACCCCTTCCCCAAGGCATCCTAAGCCCTGGGGACACAGAGGTGCCCAGGCCACCTGGAGGCATTCCAGCCCAATAGGGGGGATGGAAAAGCAACCAAATAAAATAGCCAGGCACTGGGAACATGAAACGGTGAACTACTATGGAAAGCAGTTTGGCAGTTCCTCAAAAGGTAACACATAGAAACTATCATATGTCCCAGCAAGGTCTATATCCCACTCTATGACCCACTGCTAGATTTATAACCAGAGAAACTGAAAACAGGGACTCAAACAGATACTTGTACACCGATGTTCACAGCAGCATTCTCCACAATAGCTGGAATATGGAAATAACCCAGTGTCTATGAACGGATGAATGGATAAACAAAACGTGGTCCAAACACACCATGGAATATTATTTGGCCATATGAAGGAATGAAGTTCTGTAACATGTTTCAACATGGTTGAACCTTGAAAACATTATACTGAATGAAAAAAGCAAGGCATATGAGGACAAATACTGTATGACCACTTATCTGAATTATCTAGAAATAGCAAATTCATAGGGACAGAAAGTAGATTAGAGATTATTGGGGGGTGGGGTAGGGGAAAGAGGAAGTTGCTTCTGGTTGGGTATAGAGCGTTCGCAACTTTTGGAAACTTTAATATAAAAAAATAAAAATTTCTACTCCTCAAAAAATACCATTAAGAAAATGAAAAAGCAAGCATAGACTGAAAGGAAATTTTTGCAGTACATAAATCCAACAAAGGACGTGCATCCAGAATATATAAAGAACTTCTAGAAATCAATAACTAAAACAACAACTCATTTTTTAAAATGGGCAAAAGACTTGGATAGGCACTTGATGAAAGATGACTTAGAAATACCAATAAACACATGGAAAAATGTTTTTGAAAAAAAAAAGGACCAGGCATAGGAGAAAGCAAAAGAAGCAGCACCTAATCTTGCCTGGAGAGACCAAGGAAGTCCAAGGAGGTGGGGGTGTCTGAATTACATTGGTTGACAAATGGAAGCTGATCCGATTCCAAGCAGCAGGAATGGCAACCACAAAAGACATGAGATAGGAACATGCCTTTTAGGCTTGAAAAACCGTAAAGAGATCATCGTGGTTGAAGTGGAGTGAGCAAGGAGGAGATGGTAGGAGATGAGGTCCGAGAAGAAGCAGGGGCTGGGTTACAATCAGCCTTCATGCCATTTGAAGACACTGGCTTTTATTCTAAGAGAGCTGGAGGGACTCGAGAAGACCTCAGGAGAAAGCTCTGCCTCAGGCGGAGAAGGACCACTCTAGCTGCTGGGGCAAGAAAGGACTGCAGCAGGGACGAGGGCAGAAGCAGGGAGACTGTTAGGAAGCCACTGGGATAACACAGGCTTGGAGGTTGGAGTGGAAAGAGTGAGAAGTGAGAAGATTCTAGATATATTTTGAAGCTGGTGCCAGCCGGATTTCCTGATGGATTGGATGTGAGGAGAGACAGAACCAAAAGAATTGGAAGAACGGAGTTGCAACTAACTGAGATGAGAAAAGCTGCAGGTGGAGCAGGTTTTCAAGGGTAAGATCAGGGGTTCAGCTTTGGATACATTAAGGACCAAGTGGAAACACTGTGGCTATATGACTTTGGAGTTTCTTCCAAGGAAAGGACCAGGCAGAAGGTAGCAATCTGGGAGTAGTCAGCTGCGGGTTGCATTTAAAGACAAAAGACTAGAAAGGACCACCAAAGGAGTGAGAATGCCAAGAAAAGATACAAGAGCTGAGCCCTGGGACCCTCCAATGTTAGGAGGTCAGAGAGATGTGGGGAAACCAGCAAAGAAGAGTGAGGAACAGCCAGAGAGGGAGAAGGGACTAGGGGTGGGGTGGGGGTGGGGGTGGCCTCTGGGAACCCGCAGCAGAAGGTGTTTTAAGGATGAGAAAAGATCAACTGAAAGATCATCAAGTCTGAGAATTAGTGACTGGATCCAGCAACACATGAGTGATTGGTGACCTTGGTGTGAGCAGCGTTTGTGGGGTATCTGCAGTGCACTCTGGAGGTGAACTGGACACAGCACCCAGGCAGCACCTGTCCCTGGTCCTAAAGGTGCCAGGTGGCCACTCGCAGCTGATAGCCAGGGGCAAGATGTGGGTGACACCAAAATACCTTCTAGGCATCGGGTCACTGACCTGCCCTTGCTCCACCCTGTCCAGGCCGGGCTCTGCAACCACAACTGATGTCCACGACTGGAGCAAATTACACACAGGGACAAGAGGGCCCTGTTCTGGAAAGATTGGCAGTGTTAACAGACCCAGGGAAGGTACGGTGGCCACTAACGACTTCATTTTGCTTCTGCCTTTCCCAGCCAGGAGACTGGTCTTCAAAAAGAGCATCGTGGAGAGGGAATTGGTGCCTGAGATAGGTGAGGAGACAGTAATGGACCAGCAGCCTCAGGGAGGGATCTCAGATGGCCACGCTATCCCCCCCCATTCTGGATCCAGGACCGGATAAAAAATAGAAAGGCTCAGATTTGGGGTAGAGTCCTAATCTCTAACCCAGGAGACTGGATTTACAGAAATTACACACTGATAGAGTCTGTAGCCAAACTCTACCTCCGATTCTTTTTCAAAAGGAATTAAAAACATGAATAAATAAAAAATGCTTTTTGAAAGGAATTAAAAAGATGTTACATAAAAAACACTTGACATTGCCTCAAGCACTCAATAAATGTTATTATATATGCCATTTATTAATATTATTATTATAAGGCTCCAGCGATCAGAATTAGGCCCAAATGGGTAGGAATTCCAGAGAGGCAGATTTCATGTTATTATAGAAAAAATTTTTTATTCCTGTCACTCAGCATAGAAATGAGCTCCCCTGTAAGATCCGGCACTCTCCTTCACCGGACCTTTCCGAGCAGAAGCTGGAGAACCAGCCCTGGAGCTGGAAGTCCGGTCTGCCCTCTGCCTTGACCTCCTCCAGTGAGCTCATTATTCTCAGACTAGCTTGGGCTCTGTCTCTCGCTTGACAGTGGCCACCACATTGCACCCAGCTCATCTACATGCTTGTCTGTCCCATCCCCTGTCCCCACCATCCCTGGGACAACACATGGGCACCCCTCAGTAACAACAGACATTCTGGGTGTGGAAGCTTTGGAGCTAGTGGTATTGTACATAAACATCCCAACAATCCACTGAGGTAAATATCCCATCCCCATTTTGCAGATTGAAACACTGAGATTCAGAGAGCAAAGGGTTAGTGAAGGTCAAGTCTCATAAGGTCAAGTCTCTAGGTTACTCCATACCACATGGCAGACAAACCTGCTCCAATCCTTACCCTGGCCACTGCTGGTCAGAGGCCTGCACCCATGGAGCCACTTTCTGAATGGCCCAGGTTCACATGGATGACGGCACTCAGCAGAGGCCTCCAGGTCTATCTTGTCTGAGGACTCGCCCAAGTCAAGGCCCCCTGGGCTCATCTTTCCAATGCCCTCTCATTGGCAAGTTGGGAAGGTTGAGGCCCAGAGAGGGTAGGCCTTGTGCCCAAGGTCACACAGAGAGGAAAGAAAATAGGTCGGTGACTTTCAGGCCACTGCTCTCCTGCCCCATCTTGACACAAAAGAAGAGAGGAGGCTAAGCCAGGGAAGCACCACTCCCTGCCCAGAGAAACCGGCAGAGCTGTCTGCTAGCACACTGAGCCCCCTCTCTCACTCCCATGGTCCCCTGGAGCCAAGGGTCCATCCTCACTGCATGAGAGGCCTGTGCTGTGATTGTCAAGTGCAGCCTCAACAGGCCTGAGTCCTGGAGTTGCACCCAGAGGCCAATCAATGCCGGCATTTGCAAAAGATGATCAAGAGCCAGAGCCACAGGTAATCAGAGCAGGTCCTGCTACAGGGCTGACCAGATGGGCACCTGGCCCAGGGCTTGCCCCCACCAGCAAGGCCAAGCAGTACCTACCCCAATGCATCCCATCACCTTCCCTACACCATGCCTTCTGAGGACCCCACACCCAGGGTAGTGCAGGGCATTGCAGGGCACAGACAGGATGGTGGAGCCCGTACTATTCATCCTGGAGGGGACTTTGCTCCCAGCTCTGGTCAATAGTGGCTGGCCTGCCTCGACAGACCCACCTTCCCCGCATATTACTTCTACTACAAGGAATCGCAGGACGCTGAGGTTAAAATGGACACTTCTAAAGCTCAGCCACAGGAAATAGTGTGTAGTAATGCGAAGGTTGTTTCTCAAGCAAAGCTTTTCCTGCTTCTGCCCTGCTCCCAAAGAGGATGATCCCCCTCCTTCAGTCCCCTAGTGGGACTTAACCTGATACTCAGCTTATCCCCTATTATCCAGAATACCCATTTCTCTTTCCATTCTTCAGCCCAGTGGGGGTGGGGAGGGGGGCACCAGGATACACATGATCATCTCTTAAATAGTTCTTTATTTTTTACTAATGACAGAAACAGGCACACTCGATGTAGAAAACTTTGTAATCAAAGAGTACAAAAAGCCACAAAGCAAACTCTACAAAAGTTGTCATCTTCAAATATCTACAAGGGCTTCCCATGGAAGAGGAATGAAGCATTTTGTAGAACAAAACTAGTATGACAAGGTGAAAGTCGAGCACCGTGTGCTCAATACAATAAACTCTTTGGCATTGAGAAGTCCCTTCCATTGGAATGGGCCACCATGGAAGTAATGAGCTCCCCATCCCAGAAGGCATCCAAACAGAGGCCAGATGAACACCTGTCAGGAACGCTATGGATGAGATTCCAATAACGGTCTCCTCTAAGATGCTCTTCACTTCTGGGAAGGGAGCCCACCCCCATCCCACCCCGCATGGCTGCCAGCCTTGGGCCAACTCACCCACGGGCGTGTCCTCGCTGATCAGCAGGTAGGTGTCAAAGAAGTGGTTGGTGAAGAAGGGCAGCCGGTTCACCTGGCCTGGAAGGCAGAGGAGAGCATCAGTCATGCTTTCTGGCCCCTGCTTCGTGTATTCTGCACGCGAGGCAGAGCCGGGGCTGCAGTGGGCACCGACTCTGTGCCACGCCCACTTCCCAGAGCCCTGGCAGGTCATTGTCCTGCTCCCAGCAAATGGACAGGCAGACAGCCACCAGGTCTTATGGTCAGCCGGCCTGTACTGCCCACTACAAAAGCCACCTGCTACATGCAGCTACTGCACACGTGACCTGGGGCCGGTAAACACTGAGACGTGCTGAAAGTATAACATATGCCCAGGATTTCCAAGACTTCCTCTGAAAAAACAGACTGTAAAACAGCTCATTCATGACATTTTTATGCTGATTACATATTGAAATGATAATATTTTGAATATTTGAATTTCACCTGTTTCTTTTTCCTTTTTTAACGTAGCCACCAGAAAAGTCTAAATCCCACGTGTGGCCCACACAGCAGGTCTACTGGACAGCGCTGCTCTAGAGCGTAAACTCGGCGAGGACAGAAGCTGTCTGCTTTTGTGACCCCTGTGACCCCAATGCCCAGAGCAGGGCCTGGCGTGAGAAGGCCTCACTACGAGGCTGTTATGTGAATGGTCGGCTGTGAGTGGAACAAAAAGTGAAATAACAGCAACAGTAATAATCACAGTTGCCGTACGGGGACACTTTGTCTTACCAATCCCTGACATCATCGCTGCAAGGCAGGCACTACCATTACCCCGTCCACCCTGAGAAAAGGAAGCTTAGTGAGGACGAGCAACCTGCCCGGGGCTGCCCATGAGAGGGAAGACAGCGCCTGGCAACCCAGACCTGCTGGGCTCCACGCCTGCGTTGCTAACCCTGGGCCACTCTAGTGACCACCTTGGGTAGGGGACAGGTCTGGAGGAGGTCAGGGCGACTCCTGCGTGGGTGAGGACCCACCCCCATCCCAGTGGCCTACATCAGGGAAGTGAAGGTGCATCCCTGAGGGTGCTAAACGTCGAGGGGCGGCCGACCCATCTCACTGTGCAGCACTGGCCACATGGGCCTCCCGCTGAGGCCCCTGGGCTCCCTGAATGTGGGACGGGGGAAGCTCTTTCTCCCTTCACTTCTCATGTCCCTGGACTCCCTCAATGTTCGTGCCGGCTTGAGACCACAGAGGCAGCGTCCCAGGGAGACACGCATTTCCCCTCCTGCCCGGGATGCCTCCTAAGGGAGACAAGAGTGAAACTAGGAGACTAGCAACTTTTCCTCTCCCCCAGAACCCTCTCAGGCAGGCAAGCTGATACCATTTCTGACTCCTCAAACATTCTAGTCTCTCTCTCTTACTTCCTGGCCAGGCTTGTGGGTCCTTCTGCTTTTACTTGCCAAATTCCTCTTCATAGTTCAGGTTTTGTCTTAGATGCAGCTTCTTCCAGGAAGCCCTCCCTGACTGCTTCACCTGTGTGCACACACATGCACACACACACACCTGTGTCCTCTCACATCAGGAACCCTCAGAAAGAGTTCTTGCGTTTGTTTGAAGCTTGCCTGTACCTCTTTCCAGCCATGTGACCTTCTCATGTCTCAGTTTATTCATGCGTAAACTAACAATACTAATAGGGCTTACTTTATAGCTGTCCTGAGGATTAAATGAGATCACATACATGAAGCGCTTAGTGCCGGGGCACTGGCACACAGAAACACCAGGTAAACAGTAGCTATTATTAACACTGGAATTAATAACAGTGCCGTCTGTGCAGCCAGAGGGGGATGCTTTTGATCCCAGCTGGGATCCTGGGACTCCAGATATGGAAAGCAGGAAGCCAAGGTAGGAGGCTTGGGTGCCGAGGTCGGATTCAGAAGCAGGTTGGGGCTGGCAAGGGAGGGAAACTAGCAAGCAAAAAAAATCACCTGCAGCAGCATCATTTGTTTTTAAATTTTATTCTACAGGACCTGCCAATAATCAGCAGCCAAGAGCTCTGCGCAGACAGCTGGGCAGAGACGCAGGACGGACGTCACCTGCCACATAGTAAGCAGGAGCGGCGCTTTCAGAGGCCCGGTGGCCTTGGGCTGCCAGCGCCAGCACCTGGGGCCCAGGAGGGAGCTGGCAGGACCGGCAGGGACTGGTAGGGAGCGTGCAGACAAGTTATGCATTTTCTCAAAAAACACTTTTGAAGCACAGAGGCTGTGTTCTCCTGAGGCAAAACTACTGCCTCAGGAACTCTGGGGCCTCCAGTGAAGCAGGAAAGTGGGGGAACATAGGAGGATGATTTCTATGATGAAAGGAGAACCCCAACATGCTGCACCCCTCATACCACCCCCTCTGTCCCCTGCCCCACACCCGGCCCATTCCGCCTCAGGCCTGTGTGTTTTTGTTTTCTGTGCCCCCTTTGCTCCCCCTAGAGAAAGGTCACTGCTGGTAATAAAAGAGCCAGCACTCAGTTAGCACTTCCTAGGTGCCAGGCACTATTCTAAGTGCTTTACACACACGTTGACTCATTTGATCCTTTTGACAGTGCAAGGAGGAGAGTCCTATGATCATTCCCCTTTTAAAGATAAGGAAATCAAAGCACAAAGAAGTCCAAGGGGACCCTTTGGCCAGAGGGGGCTGACTCCAGGCCGCCTCCCCATTCTGAACATAAAAACCATCTTTCACCTGGAACGCTCAAGGGACAACTGTACGTCTCACGAGGAAGGCAGCTGAGGACCTAGTATCTGTTTTATTTTTACAAATATATTTCTTTCTAACAGATGGAAAAGGTGAACAGACCAGAGGGGAGAAAGGATGAAGGGCCGAGGTTGCAGAGTCCGTGGGAAGGCTGGGGAAAGGGCCCTGGCTGCCACCATCCAGCAAACCCGGAGGGCCACACCTCCCCCACTGTGGCCTCCCCTTGACAAGCAGGCAGGGAGTGGTCTCCTGACAAAAGCCCCCCCCCTCCCCATGCAGCATCAGAGACCAGATCTAGGAGCAGCCAGGCCCTGCTGTGTATGACCTTGACCCTGAGCCAGCTGCTTCTTCAGGCTTCAATTTCTCCTTTGATAAAACGGGCCAGAGTGATGATGGTAACGTTTGGTACTGGATGGTGGTGATGGTGGCACACCATTGCGAATATAATTAACAGCGATGAATTATATATATGAATGTGGGGAAAGGGGGAAATGTTAGGTTATGTATGTTACTAGAACAAAATAAAAAAAAAAAAAAACGTGGGACCTATACAGCACAGTACACTCTACTGTAAACAATGGGCGATAGTTAATAATAGTTAAAAAAATGTTCCTTCCTGAATTGTAACAAATGCACCAAACCAATGCAAGGTGTTTACAATAGGCTGGCATGTAGGAACTCTGCATTGTATGCATTTTATGCATGATTTTTCTATAAACCTACAACTTCTCTAATAATAACTTAAAATGGGCCAGGGGTAGCAAGGGGGTCTGAGCTTCCTTCCCGTGCTGCCTTCTGAGAGCCCTCGAGACTGGATGGGCCGGAATCCTGGGCAGCCTCTGGAGAGTGAGTTCCCCGTCACAGGGGGGCATTCTAGCAGATGATCCCTCCAAACAGGAAGGCAAGGATAGAAGACCTGCGGGGGAATTTCAGGCTACAAGATGCTAGAACTTGAATAGCACGAAGCTGCGGCTTTCCCCCAGAGACTCCTCCTGGCTCCCTGGAGTGAGAGAAGGAGCTGGGCCCCCTGCAGGAATGTTTTTGCCCATGTCACCAGGCACGCCAGGCCCATAGCTTTCCCCTGGGGAAGTCCAGCCCTCGGGGATGCCGTGCCAAGTGTGCCTGCTGTGCTGGCCTTCCTTCTGCGCAGCCCAGAGCTGCTCTGCTCCTTGCTACGCGCTGGCCAGAGGCCAAAGGCGAGGCAAATGCCCAGGTCTTCCCCAGCCTCTGCCACGGGCAACAGAGCGGCCCTGGGGCCTGGGGTTGCCACGGCAACGGGAGGAGGGCTGGACCTCCCCGTGCGTCCGAGGGCGGCGTCCTCGCCTCCACGCCTTTGCTTAGGCCTCCACGCCTTTGCTTAGGCCGTACACCTCCAGGGCTCCTTCCTCCCCCACTTCAAAACCAACTACTCAGTCCTCCCGGCACATATTAAATACCTCCCTTCTGGATAGATTTCCTCTGTCCCCACAGGCCCAATTAATCTTTTCTTCTGATGGGTGTCTCTGGAGCCCTGTACACCCTTTATCACCACTCAATTCACCCTGCATTATGGTAAATCATAAATGTGTCTTTCTCCCTACTCTCATACTCTAAACTCCTCGAGAAGGTAATTTCCTCCTTGGCCCCGGTGCTGAGCACACAGGCCCATGCAGTGTCAACAGCAGGTGCTCAGAGGGAGCTGTGAAGCCCAATAGAACCGTGGCCCTTCCCTGTATCCCCAAAGGACAGTGCATGGTCACAGAGCTCAAGCATTTCTCAGGGCTCCTCCCTTTCCTCCACACATCCCAGCCCTGGGGACAAATGGTATTTTCAGCCCTGTGTGGGCTGCAGAAGGCAACTGAGGTCCAGAGAGGGAAGCGTGTGGCTCGGTTACATGCAAGGTAGGGTCTCCAGGGCCCCAGAGCAGCCGCACCCCCCCCCCTCCCACTCCACCATCCAGAGCACAAACCCAAACTGTGTCCTGCACATGTTCCGGCCCAGCATCCCCCCATGCCTAGGCTGCTGTAGGGACAGGAGGGCAGGAGGGCTGGACTTACCCCAGCACCCAGAGATCAGCACAGAAAGCCAGACCAAGTAGCAGCTGGTGGCAACGTGGCACCTCATGGCTCCTGGAGACACAAAGAAGAAAGAGGGTGAGAGGCCTTGTGTTGGTGGGGGTCCCGTGCCCCAGGCCTCTCCGGCATCCCCCACCCCTAGCAGCTCCAGAGGGAGATGGCCTGACTGAGAAGGGAGGAAAAGGAACCAAGTGGGGGGTGTGGAGAGGGCATGGGGAGATGGAAAAGAGGGTCTGTATCATTTGGTCCAATCCTGGCCCCAAAGTCACAGGGCTGGGGTGGGACAAGTGGGGCCACTGCAGGCAACGCTAGGTGTTCGCGACATCCTGTGGGCTCTGTGGATGGAGGGCTGGGCTGCTGCCTCCATCCTCCAGGGTGGTATTCCCCAGGGGCAGTGATGCTGTTTCGTCTGGGGACAGAGTTAAGGAGCTGTGTGTGGAGCAAGAAGACAGCCGTCCAAGAGTGGGCTTGGCAGGTCCAACACCTCCACCACACCCCGAATCCAAGAGCCTGCAGGCGTGTCTTTTCCCAGTTTTTAGATAGCCACCACATTGCCCCATATCCTTGGAAAGGAAAGGAGGCAGCAGACCGTGGAATCCAACCCTGCGTGTTGGCAGAAAAAGAGGCACAGAGAGGGGAAGTGATTTGCCCAGGGCTTCACAGCAAGTCTGTGAGAAGCTAGAGCTCAATCCTTGGGGGCTCAGAGCCATTTGCTAGAGAGATGTGGAGTCCAGCTGGCAGGCACAACACGGGCAAGCTCCCCTCTCCAAGGGGGGCTGGGGAGGGTGAGCTGCTCCCTCCCACCATGGCTGGACCATGGTCTTGTGGCTCTTTTTTTTTAACCCCAGCAGGGCCTGTCATCCTTCCATGAGCACCTACTATGTGCCCTGCCTGGGGTGGCGTCCCCCTCCCTAGACCCATGGAGACTTAAGAGTCTCAGAGCACCCCAACTCATGATGATGGAGTCAGTATCTGGGCCCAAGATGGTGTGCCACCCCCCTCATCAATAAACGAGCAGGAAAGACACGGGAAGTTGGGGTGGAACTGAAGGAAAGGATGTGCTGAGACACTCCCCCATCTCTGCCAAGCTCTGAGGGTGAGAGATTAAGATCAGGGGAGGGTGGGGGCGAGTTCAGATCCCCAGTCCTGACCGGGGTTGGGCTCTGTCTCAGCCCGCGTCCTCACTAGACAAAGAGGAGACTGACGGTGATACAGTCCATGGCACCCTTTGTCTTCTTTTTAATATTGTATTAAAAGTGTCCCTAAGAGAGAGGCACAGAACAGATTCTTCACTGCAGACTTCAGCATGGCCCAGCCTGCTTTAGGACTTCTAGCCTCCAGAACTGTGAGACAATACATTTCTGCTGTTTTAAGCAAAAAAGAAAGAAAAGAAAATTCTAATCTTAAGTATGAATTGGCCATTTAAAGAACAAAAAATTCTAAAATAATATACTTAAATTAAAAAAGACGAATACCCCCTCCCCTGAGACTCGCAATGTCAGCCTATTATAAGGATTGCAAACTGGAAAGCCTCCAGGGGCAGGCAGGTGATATAAATGAGGGAGACATGCCCGGTGGGTGGGGACAACGGCCATTTGGAGGCCACATGCTCTGTCCAAAAGTGGCAGCTGCTGACGTGTTTCAGCCAAGATGGAATGTGGGCCCTGAGTGGCCGGGGCGTCTGATATTTTTCAATGGAAAGCTGGAATTCTGACTTTTTATATGAATTCCATTTTTAAACGTTGGCAAATAAGTCAATGTGCAAGTAATACTCTATGAGCCAAACCTGACTGGTCTGAGGGCCAGAGCAGGTGCGTGAGGCCTGGTGTACACCCCGCCAGGCCCTTGTCCACGTTCACGTCACACACTTTTAGGAAGCAGTGCGGCGGCTCTTTATCTTTAGAATAACAGAGTCACCTTCCATGCCAAAGCTACTTCCATTTCTCACGTCCTATTTCATAGACGACTCCCTAGGTCATCACTGCGGGGTCCACCCCCTTTTTAAGAGCCAGATAATGGTACCTAGTCCTTATGTTTTGTAACAGAGACAAGCATGCCTTATGGATAGGCATCTGGATGTTTCTAGATGCCTGTCGCTACAGACAGTGCCACAGCGGACACTGCTCTGCCCATAATTCTTTGGGGACTTCGTTTTCTCTAGAATTTAATTCTCCAAAAGTGAGGTGGTCAGGTCAACTAAACACAACGCAGTTATTAGAGTATTAGGCGTCACCACATTACCTTCTGGAAAAGGTAACGGCAATTCACACTTCCTCCAGCAGCGTGCCAGAGGGCACGTGTACCCACCTGGAAGTGATCCCTCTTTCAAATGGCTGCCAATCCAATGCATGCAAAATGGTATTGCATCATTGCTTTAATCTATATTTCCCTAACTACTATTGAGGTTGAGCATGGCACGTTTTCTAAATGTTCAAACCACTTTCCATCTGTTATCTTGTGTTTTGCTATGGTACCCTGCAAAGCAGCCAGCCAGCATCAGTAGCATTATCCCTGATTTACAAGTGGAGAAACTGAGGCACAGAGCCATTAAGTGACACTCTGACATCTCATAGTGAGTAAGTGTCTTTAAAAAAAAAACCAAACTCCAGCCTCCTGCCTTTCCAAACCAGATGTTATGAGAATTAACATCTGCTAAGAACATCATCCATAAATAGCTGGGCAGTGCACACCATTCAGCCGGGTGTTGCAGGAATTTGCAGTGAAAGGAAGGAAGGAAGGAGGAAAATGAACACTCACTAGGCAACTCCCATAGGCCAGGAATGTTCACAGGTATTATTTTTACTCGATTCCCCAAAATATCTCTGTGAAGTAGATATTACTGTCCCCATTTTACAGACAAGGAAGTTGAGGCTCAGAGAGGCTAAATGTCACTCTAAGATTGGAATCAAGTCTGCCTGCTTCTGAAACCCAAGTGCTTTCCATCTCACCAGGCTGAGCTCTCCCAGTCTATAAAAGGGCAAGACACATCCCCTCCTTCAAGGAACTTCCCCACAACACAATAAACACAGGATAAATGCCTGCAAAGAAGCAAGTCCGTGTAAACACTCTGCGCGTGTACCATGCACCTCACTCTATACAACACGGGCTCGGGCTCTGCCACTGCCAGGCATGCCGGGTCCCCGACCTTGCTCCTTAAATGCCTACACGCATCTCCTCTCTCCTCAGAGGCGATCACACCGCCTAAGTGCCTCCATCTGTCACTCAAGGGTGGCCAAGCACAATGCCAGCTTTGCAGGACTAGCAGGGGCCGCCTTCAGAGCATTTGGAAATGGGGACATTCTTAATTCCAGCCTGATTCTGCCTCCTTCCTGCTGGTACCTCATGACGTTGGAGAGAGGTGGCACAGACTCCAGGACAAGGTGACAGCCTTCAAGGTGTGAGGTAGCCAGTCCATAAGGGTCTGCCTGGCTACTGGGTATTCCTGGCAAGGCCTAGGTCTGGTTTGTCCTCTGGCCCCTTTGACTCCGGGGAGGAAAGCAAGGCCCAGTGAGAGCAGAGGCTGATGGCAGTGGGAAAAGGCCCCTGGGTCCCCCCTCCATCCCAGACCTTGTGAGATGCTGCCTTCACTCGCTGGCATTCCCTGGGTGCAAGGGCTGCAGTGAGTGGCATGAGTCCCCTGGGACTACCTGACCTCACTCTGCCCTGTGCAACAGCTGTTCCCCTGCCTCCCGCTCAGCAGAGCCACATGTCCCCCTCCTCCGTGTGAGACTGCACTGCCCTGAGCTCCTCCCACCTTCACCTCTTCCCACTAGATCAGGAAACTCAGCCGGGGCTTCCTGCCTGGGCCTGGAGTGAGAGCCCAGAGACCTGTTGCAGAGGCACGAGCCAGGTCACAATTGGCTACCCCAGACACCGTGCCAACCCCAACGCCCTCAGGCTGCCATTTCCTGACAGCCTTTGCCATGCTGTGCTAGGTACCACAGGGGCCAGAAACATGTGCTCGGTGTCCAAGCAGTGGTATTGACTGTCACTGCCCATGGGAACAGAGGACAGGAAGCCTGGGACAGGGAAGTGGATGGGAGACATTAGGGGAGCAGGAGAAGGGAAGTAAAAGTAGGCTCCAGAGGAGGTAAGATATGAGCTGCACGATTTTCAAAGTTTCATGATGGCTAACATTTACTGAGTGCATGTGAGATGTCAGGTACTGTGATTTATAATAAGCTCTATAAGCTGAGCTCAGAGAGGTTGCCTAACGTGGCCAAGGTCACTCAGTGGTCTGATCTGGATTTGAACTCCATTCTGATGGCCATTGACGGTTAGTCTCCCAGCCTCAGTCCCAACACTCACTGAGCTCAGACATGTATCCCAGGGTGGGCCTGGCCTGAGGGGTCTGATGGGGAGGTCTAGGCAGGAACTTGCATCCACTTAGGAGCCAGTGAGCTGAACTTGGGTGAGAATTCTAACGTGTCTCACAGCCATGGCATGCTGAGCCATCAGGGCAGCCAAGCTTTCTACTGCTCCAGGAAGAAAGTATGATGGTGGATGGGCCCCTGTCCATCCTGCCTTCTGGGCAGTTGGCATCTCATAGACACTGCCCTGGGAAGCAGTGCCAATAAGACATGTGTCCTCAGGGGTGACCAAGTCTCTCACTGCCTCCCTTGAGCATCATCCATCCTCACCATCCCACCTCAGCTGACTCTAAAATTTTCCAGCTTTGGAGCTGGTCCACCAGCCTTCCCCTTCTCCAAGAACTGCTGCTCACTCAGGCCCTGGGCTGAGGACTGGCTACTAAGGATACAGGGGATGGTACAGTTACAGCTTGCAGGGGTCCACCCTTCATGGGGATCCATCCTTCCCCCCCCAATCAAATCAAAACCTCCACTGACACCCTGGAGAGCTGGTGAGCTGCAAGGAGAAGCTTCCAACAGCAGGGGCATTGCAAGATCTCACTCCTCTCCTGTGCCCATCTGCTCTGATATCTTACTCCTGTGTACCGGGCCTCAGGCTAGGCATGTGGATACAGAAGAGAACAAGGCAGAGGTCCTATCTGGGTGGAGCAGACACTCCCATGGGGGAGACCAAATAGACAACGTAGGTGAGTAAATGACAAGGTGTTAAGAGATAATAAGTGTTATGGGAAAGGAAAAGAAACAGGGGAAAAGTGATCTGAGTATCACAGAGCAGGTGACCTCCAAACAGAACCTGAACTGAGAGAGTGAGCCCTGTGGATATACGGGAGAAAAGTATCCCAGGCAGAGGGGGCAACCTGTGCAAAGGTCCTGAGGCATGAATGTGCTTAAGGAAAAGGTGTGGCTGGCATGGTGGGGACAATGGGGAGAACTGTGGGTGATGAGGGCAGAGAGTTCATGGGGCATCTTGAAGACCACTGGTTCAATGGTTCTGAGTGAACTGAGAGCCAGGATGGGGCTTTGAGCCAAGGAGTGACATGAATGAATGAATTCAATGACTTGAGTTTTAAAGGGGCACCCCGACTGCCATGCTGAAGACTCTGTTTTGGGGGCAGGGACAGGCTACGCTACTGGAAACAGCAAAAGCTGATGGTGGCTCTGGCTGGGGAGGGTTGAAAGCTGGTAGATTCTGGTTCTCTTTCAAGGTAAATCTGACAGGGGTTCCTGATGGAGAGGACATGGCTATGAGAGAAAGAATAGAGCCAAGGGTTTTGGCCCAAAGATCCTGGAAGAACAGAGGGCCAGGAACCAGGGCAGGGGAAGCCCGTGGGGACAAGAGCAGAAGTTCATTTTGGACATGCTGAGTCTGGAGTGTGTGCTGACAAACGAGCAGCACTGCTGGGGGCAAGCAGTTATGGATTCCCATGAAAATCAGATACACTCTCAACTGGAATTCAGGCCTGGAGTCTGCAGGGGGTGTAAATGTGGGTGTCCTCAGCACACAGCTGGTACTTAATGCCAGCAGAGGGGATAAGACCACCGAGGCTCCCACATCCCCAGAGCTGAGGCAACTCAGCTGAGACTCAATCACTATTTGAAAACTGTGTGCAGGGCCTGGAAACATGTACACCCCATGGCCGGGCCATTCCACTCTCAGGACTTCAGCTAAGGAAGTCGTCTGATCGGGCACGGACACTAGCCGCAGAGCTCACTGTGGCACTATTTATCATGGAACAGCCCAGAGGCCCGGAGGGATTGGTTCAGTTGGAGGACACGCATCGGCAGCACACAGGATTGCGTCTGGGGATTCTGGGTGTGAGTGTGTGCAGGGGTGTGTGCATGGGGGTGAGGGGTATGCACATAAAGGGCTGTTCATGGTAATCAGTAGTCTGGAGGGTTTGGGGCGATTTTATTTTCTTCTACACACTTTCTGCATATTCCAAATTTTCAGTAATAAACACACAATGTTTTTACATTCAGAGGCTTAGCTCGTGTTCACCCTACCGACACCCTGTGGGCAGCCTGTGGATGGACTTGGTCCACTGCGATTAGGAAGCTCTGTCCTCTCCTCCCCTCCGCTTCCCCGAAGCCTGCAATCCCAGGTGTGACCCACCACCAGCTCAGAGCTGGGAGCGAGGAGGGCTAACACTTTTGGGGACAGGGAGCTTCCTCCCGGGCAGCTGGGCCCTGCTCGAAAGTCCCTGCCTCCCTGCCCTGTGGGCCCAGCATGACCTTCCCACACTGGGGCGAGGAGGGCTGCTGACTCATCACGGACGAGGCTGCACCAGCTTCTACATCAGGGTCCATCGGCAGATAATGGGCTACAGCAGGACACACGGCCAGGCTGGAGCCCGGGACTCTACTGAGAAGGGTTCTCCTCCTACAGATGCAGGAACAACAGCTTAAAAGAAAAGTGTGTGGCTGTGTGTGAATTCAAACATGCCCACTAAGTGTGAACCCCTCCAGGGGATGTGCCCACAGGACATCCACCGCCGTACCGGGACCGCTGACCCAGCCCCAGAGAGCCCCTCCTTTCTGTCTCTACTCCTTTCACCACACTGAAGGAATCCAGATTCCTTGCAAATCCCCTCCAAATCTGTAGGGCTTGTACCAGCCTCCTTCAGGATCACAGGGAAAAAATACCCACCACAAAGCCCATCTCAGTCTGGTTTCTGGGGTCGGAGATCGGAAAGCCAAGGTCTGTGCTGCTGCCTGAGCAAAGCACACTTCCTTCTCCTGCAAAACCCAGGGCAAGGCCACCAAGTGACCAGCTTCTGCTCTCCCTTTGGCCCCTTCTTGGGCACCGCCACACTCCAAGAGGCACCACTGTCCACCCCAGCAAACCAGGGGACAAGCAGGAGCAGGGCAGCAGGAGGAGACTTCGAGCAACATTTCAGTTTCTTTGGAGAGAGAGAGAGAGAGATTTCCACAGCAGGGTGCTGCGATTTAGTCTGAACTGTTATGAATTCCCATAAAATCCAATGCACTCAACTTTGAATAGAAATACAGAAATACACTGCAGAAATCAAATACAATTTGGGGATTATTCACCACCGCTACACACAGAGACGTGCGCGCGTGCAAGAAGGTACCTGCGGGCGACGCCATTAGGGCCGCCAACTGTCAAGCCACTGCGGCTACCGATGGGCATGCTTCAGAGCCCACAGCCCACGGTCCACGGCTGAGGAGGCTGTGGTGGAAGGTCACTAAGAAGGACCCAACCTGGAAGGATGGCACAAGACCACTGGAGGCCATTCTGCTCTTGCATACCTTCTGGGTCCCTGTGTGCAGCTCTTCCTGCCTGCTGCCTGGGGGTAGGCAGGTGAGCCAGGCATCCTGGGAGGGGGAGAAGCTGAGACCCCAGGGTGGCATGCCATGGTCATCCAGCACCATCAGGTGATGCCTGGGGTCTCCGACTCCCCTTGAACAACACTTAAAAAAATCATTCAGCAGGAGATTTATTTGATTTTACCTACTTCTTTTGAGAAGTAAAACACAGACATAGTAATTAACAACACAAAAGGGCATACAGCACAAAGTGAGTCTTCTCTGCCCAACACTCACACCTGCCTTCTCAGAGGTGGTCCTTGAGGGATCACTCCAGAAGCAATGGCTGCGCACACAAGCATGTAGCACATACATTCCTCCCTCCCTTAAAAAATAATAATCCACGTGGTAGCATACTCTTCATGCTATCTCATCCCTAGCTTTTTTCCATGATGATATATCCTGAAGACTGTCCCACTTCAAGGCATACAGAGCTGTCTCATTCTTTTTAGCAGCTGTGGAGCATTTTGCTACAGGGGGATCATCATTTAACCAGTCCCCTTGCTGATGGACATTTAGATTGTTTTTAACTTTCACGTGGACAATCAAAGCCACCATGAATATCCTCGTTCCTACATCTGCCCACCAGGGTGAGTATGTCAGTGGTGTGTCCAGAATGGAAAGTTTTCATATTTTTATAGCTGTTGACAAGTTGTCCTCCAAAAAGCATGCGCCAAGTTGCACTCCCCTCAACAATGAGGAAAGGGACCGTTTCCACACCCCTTCGCCAGCACCGTGCTTTCTGTCTTGAGTTCCAGAGAAAACAGCTGAGCCTCCTGATCCTCAGGTTTCCCACCCGATAGGGTGTGCAGGCAATAATGGAGTTGACCAAGGTCTGTTTCCTCCCATCCCCCCACCCTACTAGCAGGGCAACAGCTCTGGCATGCTGCCAAAATCCGCACCTTTCCCCTTGCTGGAGAGGCAGGCCTTTGCCAGCCCCATGTATGATCCCTCTGTACCTTTGGCCAGCTATACCTTCTGCTTGGAGCACCACCTGCCTCCATCGTGCATGCCCAGATCCAGCTCAAATGCTATCCCTTCCATGAAGTTCTCCTGGATCCCTGCTGGAAGTGGAACCCCCAGTTCCCTTTGCCCATCATATGTTTTTAGAGGCACCAATCCCAGCTGCGGGGGACATGCACACCTCCTCCCAGCAGACCCTCAGCCTCTTGTAAACAGAGGCTAATTCATCCCCTACATTATCTGCCACTTAAAAACTCCTCTCGGATGTGTCTCTAACATTTAATGTGCCTGACAGCGATCAGATAAAGTATCTTCTCCAAGTCTTGCCTTTCCCAACTCTGTAAATTCATCCCCATCTGCCCAGCCAGTCTGACACCTTCTTTTGATTAATTTAACAAACATGCTTCATGCTTCTAGTAAGTGGCAGTTCTCTCGTTACCCCTTGATCACTATATTTCAATCACACCAGCCTTCTTTCTGCCTTAAACCTGCCAAGTTCATTCCCACCCGTTGGCCATCACTGTGGTTGAGCCAATCATTGGTCCCAACCCTTCACCCCTCTGCACTAGAATTACATGTCCACACCCACAGTGGGGTCTCCTGGTGGGAGGAATGTCTTTTCTTGCCTTTTACAGGGCTTGGCTACACTATTTGCTTTGACCAAAGGGACGATGGCAGATCTGGCACTAGCAAAAGCTTTAAGTATTCTTGCATGGCTGGGCTTGCCGCTTGCGTTCCTGCCCTTCCACCTGAGAAGTGCATGCCCCAGGCAGCCCCCTGGCCCCAGAAGAGCGAGCAGATGGAACTCAACCGTGGCCTTGAGCCAAGCTCAGTCAAGCCTAGCCCAGACTAGCTGAGCCCCATCTGACCACAGACTGTTGACTGAGTATCATTACTGCTGTGGTGGTTTATTATGCAGCTTTACTGAGGCAAGAACTGACTGATACCATCACGTGGTTTTATACATATATGAAAAAATTAACAACCAGTACAGGAGGGCACACCCGTCACAGAAGGGGACACCCCCAACAGAATGGGCTCATGGGCACAACCAGTTGAAAAAGAAGACTGCCTGCCACACCTGCTGCGCCCTTAGTTGCCACCCTCACCCCTATTTTGCTGTAACTAGGCTGCACTGCCCCCTCCTCAAGGGGGCCTGCCCTCGTCCCCCACCGCTACAGTCACCCTTGTCTTTTTCTCACTGTGCCTGGTTCTTTCTTTTCACAGCTCTGGCACACTTTGTAGCTATATATAAATCTCTTGGTTGCCTATCTGTCTCCCCTTGCCATTAGATTAGGTTACAGGAGGTGGGGGGACTCCAAGTCTTAGTTAGGTGCTGACCAATGGAAAAGGATCCAGAGGTGGGGGGAGGGTTGTGGGAGGGTGGACCCCCTTTTTCTTTTTCTTTTTTTTTTTAACATGGGCAGGCACCGGGAATCGAACCCAGGTCCTCAGGCATGGCAGGCAAGCATTCTTACCTGCTGAGCCACCATGGCCCGCCCGGTGGACCCCCTTTTGATGAGCTCTTTTTATGCATCTCTGGAGCTTCCCATTGTGTCTTCCAAAGGAAGGACCGCGAATATACAACAGGAAATGATCCTAGAAGATCAAACAGTCAAGCCTTCTGCTTTTGAGTCAGACTATCCCACATATCAATTTCTTTATGAAAAACTCCTCTGACATGTACTGGTACAACTTTCTGGAAGGTCATTCGGCACAATAAAGCCATAGCCTTAACATTCGTGCTCCTTGACCTAGCAATGCCACTGATAGGAAATTTTCTCCAAAGAAATAGTCAGAAACGTGGCACAAAGTCTTCTGTTTTGAGGATGTTCACAGCAGCACTGTTTATACTAGCAAAAACAGGCAATTCAATCATCAATGACAGGTTTACGTGAGTAACTCATAATGCATTCACAGAAGAGAATACCAGGCAGCAACTGAAAATCATGTTTTCAGAGAACCTTTACTGGCAAGGAAAAATGTTCACATAAACTCCTAAATAGAAGATGCAAGCTACAAGAGTATGCACAGTGTGTTTCCACATTGGAGAAGAACGATATATTACGTATGTATATATCCATAGAGGGAAGAGATGGAAGGACAGAGAACAACACATTTGCAGAAATTATCTTTGGGCTGTGATGTTACAGGTGATTTTTGTTTTGGACTTCGTGGGTTTTTTCTGTATTTTTAAAGCTATCTACATTGAGTTACTTTTAGCATTTAACTAAAATAGTGACTGTCCCATTTAAAAATAAAGCTAATAACCATGGCAGTGCGGTACTGGTATTACATGGATAAATGGAATAGAATTTGGAGTCCAGAAATAAAACCATGTGTCTATGGTCAACTGACTTTCTACAAGGTTGCCAAGACCTTTTAACAAATGGCGCTGGGTCCATAGATAGCCACATGCAAAAGAATGAAATGGGACTCTTCACCTCATGCCATATAAAAAAACTAACTTACACTGGATCAAAAATCTACATGTAAGAGCTGAAACTATAAAACTCTTAGAAGAAAATATACAGGAAAATCTTCAGAACCTTGATTTAGGCAATGGATTTTTAGACTTCATACCAAAAACACAAGGATCGAAAGAAAAAAATAGATAAATTGACTTCATCAAAATTAAAAGCTTTTGTGCTTCAAAGGACACTATCAAAATGAACACAATCCACAGGATGGGAGAAAATATTTGCAAATCATATGTATGACAAACAAAATTTAGAATACAGAAAAACTCTCACAGCTTAATAATAAGAAAGACAATCAATTAAAAAATGGATCCGAATAGGCATTTCCTCAAAGAAGATGTACAAATGGCCAATAAGCACATAAAAAGATGCTCAACATTATTAGCCATTAGGGAAAAGAAAATCAAAACCATAATGAGATAACATTTCATACCCACTAGGATGACTAGAACTAAAAAGTCAGATAATAAATTTTTGTAAGGATGTGGAAAAATTGGAACATTTAAACACTTTTGGTGGGAATGTAAAATGGTCCAGCCACATTGGAAAACAGTCTGGCAGTTCCTTGAGTAATTAAACATAGAGTTCCCACATGATCCAGCAGCTCCCCTCTTATGTATCTACCCAAGAGAAATTATTACGTATGTCCACACAAAACTTGCACGACTGTTATAGCAGCACTGTTTATAATAGCCAAAAGGTAAAATCACCCAAATGTCCATCAGTGGATAAATGGATAAACAAAATGTGGTCTATTCGTACAATGGAATATTATTTGGCCAAAAAAGGGATAAAATACTAATTCATGCTACAACATGGATGAACTATGAAGACATTATACTAAGTGAAAGAAGTCAGCCACAGAAGACCACATATTATACAATTCATTTATTCAAAATGCCCAGAATAAAAAACACTACAGAAACAGAAAGTTGATTAGTGGTTGCTTATGGTCGGGGGGCTGGAGAGGCAGTGGGGTGAGGGCTAAAGGGCAGAGGGGTCTCTTTCTGCAGTGATGAAAATGTTATAAAATTAACAGTGATGATAGTTGCTCAACTCTGTGTGTAATAACTACTGAATTGCATCCTTTAAATGGGTGAATTAATGATATATAGATTATAGCTCGATAAAGTTGTTCTAAAAATATAAATAAATAAAGCTAGTAGAAACTGAAGCTTATCAAAATTTGGTCAGTTAACCTGGCCAAGTTCACCCATCAGGCAGACCCTGCTCAGCTCCCCTGGGAACTCCCCTCCCATCCCCAACCAGGGAGGCAGCTCGGCTCACGTAACCCCATCCCTCCACACCAAAAGTCCGCTCACCATGGCAAGCCAACCTGAGCCCTCCAGCTCATTTTATAGACACAGACACTGAGGCCCTCGGAGGCGGCCTTCCCTGGTCTTCAGAGCTCTAATCTGGAAGCCAAGGATGGGAATGGAGACACCCCCCCAGGTCCTGCGTCCACCACTCATTCACCGTCTGAGTGATCGCCAGCCGCTCTCTACAAAGTGCAAGGTGGACATGGAATCCCCCAGCATCTCTGGCTCTGCTCTTCTCTACGCGCCAGTGCTGATCCGCTTCCCAACGTCAAAACCATTTGCACAGGGACCATGCAGGATGTCAAGGGAACTGCAGGTAGAGCCACCTGTTCAACTTCCACTGGCTAATTTCCTGGCACCCACTCCTTCCTGCACTCCCCAGGACCGGGGACTGGGAAAGATGCCAGGATACATTCATTTCTGTTCTTACCAGACAGATGGAAGGATTCCTATCTGTTCCAAGCCTCTCCCTTCTTCTCTCTTTTCTTTTCTCCTCTCTCACCCCTGCACCCGAAACCTACAAAAGGAGCCCAGAATGCTGGACTGCCTCCACCCAGAAGATTCTATCCTGCATTCTGAGGCATAACCCCCAATTCCAGGCAGCCACCACTAGAATACCTTCTGGTGAATTTAACTCTGCAAAGGTTTTCTGTAAGGTGATGGTAACCTGCAGTGTAGACAGGCGGCTGTTATTTCATAGATGGGAATCTGGGCGTCCCTCCCAACCACAGGATCCCCAAAGGCCACAGGGAGTGAAGGTGAGACAGGGGACATTTGGCGTGCCCACTTCCTGCTGTGGTCTCCCCACAGAGGGGCTCAAAAGCCCAGGCCAGGGGGAGCTGTCCTGGCAGCAGGGCATGGGGTGGGGGTGGGCTGCCAGCAGGCTACTCTCTCAGGCAAAGGCCCCGCCAAGGCTCCTCACCCCATGCCTGGGATTTATGACCTAGGAGCTTATTCTCTCTCTCTCTCTCTCTCTCTCTCTCTCTCTCTCTCTCTCTCTCTCTCTCTCTCTCTCTCTCTATCATACTGCGATTTTAGCCAAGTTGCCCCCTGCCCTCCACCCTCACCTCCTCCAGATGCCTACCTTGACATTCTCCAAATCTTCACGGGCACCCCTTCAGCACTTGGCCCCTTGTACCTGGGTTCAAGTGGGAGGAGGGTGACCTGAGGTCTCACCCCTAGCTTGGCAATGGGTCAATTAGGTGACCATGGGCCAAGCGTCCAGCTTCTTCAGACATCTGCAAGATGTCACTTAGCATGTTGCAGCTCACATCTGCATGGCACGACCTTCAGACCTGGGGCCCTTTCTCCCCATGGGGACATATGGCAAAGAGGCTCAAATGTCCCCTCCTCCAAAGAGCCCTCCTGGAGCCCCTCCCTGACCCCACTACCCACCACCAGCAAAAGCGGTCCCTCCACCCTATGACCGGACCTCCTAATATGTGATGCATGCAGTTGCACTCCACATGGTGTTGTGTGAACTTTGCTTTACATAACTGTTTTGCTGTCTGGGCTGCAAGCTCTTCCCCATCCTGGCCCAGAGCCTGGCACATAGTAGGTGAGCAGTGAATAGCAGATGAATAAATGATTGAATGATAAATGGATGATGTCCAGGCAAGGGCTGAGCAGCCAGGAGGGAAAGATGCTTTCTCAGCTAAGGGGAGTCAGGCCCCCCATGGGCACAGGAGTGCCAACCTGTGCTCCTGCAGGCGCATGCAGTCTAACAAGTCCATAGTTTTTCCTTTAAGTTAAGGGATACATCTTTTCCAGATTGCCTATGACAGCCGCTTCCTCCCCATATAATTGCATGAGATGCTGCTTCAACTCCTTTTATGCTTATTAATGTCACAGCTCCCGAAGGAAAAGAGAGAAACCCAGTGAGACTTGGCAAGAGAAGGTGATCTGGGCCCATGACCTGGCGCTTGGTGAGAATCCAGGGTCTTTGGTGAGAGGCAGGGGAAGGGGCAATTGCATAGGGGAGGCATCGGGAGGTTGGAACAAGAGATTTAGTTTCAAATTCCTGCTCAGCCTCAGTTTCCCCTGAGTAAAATCCAAGCTAACAGCACCCATTTGGCAGGGCGCTGTGAAGATTAAATGTGCACACACCTGAGAGCACTGCATGTGCACTTAGCACACGGGAAGCCCTCAATCACTTCAGATTTCTTTGACTTTGCTCCATTCTAAGTCCCCATCTTCACAGGCTGGTTCGCAAAACACAAATGACAACAGTGGTGACAGCAGTGTCCCGTTGTGTGTGCAGAGCAAGTCAGTGCTGCCGGGCCCACGACAGGCCACCCCGTGTCAGCGGGGGCAGGGGGGTGCCCAGGCATATGCCACGCCTGGTGCCCACACTGCAGACAGACAGTGCCAGGTTCTGCCCTTCCGGCTTAGGGCACTGGCCAGCCTTTTAAGGACGAAAGATGCTCACACATCCCTGGAGGCAGGAACATCACCCCAAAATGAAACTCAAGGAGGGTGAGAGGTTTGCCCCCAAACCCCACAGTGCTTGGACCCTCGAAAGACTGAACTAGGAGTTGGGGTTCTAGCTGAGCCTCAAAGCTATCACCTCCCGCCAGTTTTTTCCCTGCCTCCCCATCTCTCTCAGCAGCAGAGACTCCCCCATGAGGTCAAACTGCCCTCCTGGCATCGTTGGCTGGCTCTTCCTCCAGCCTGTCCATTGCTAACCTCTGCCCAGGTGTTCTTCTAGCTGGGCCTAGCCAAGGAGGGCACACCTTTCTTCTCTGGAGGTGAAGGCCTTGCGAGACCTGGGGCAGGGAGTCCTTCCAAACCTGGCTCTGGCTAAAATTCACAGCCAGCCATTGGGCTGTCACTGAGCCCCAGCTCTGGAGGGGCACAAAGTCCACAGCAATTCCTCCTCCTTCTCCTCCATCAGCAAGTAGCTCGGCCATCACCTCCACCGAGCAGTCTTCTCTGATTTCCAAAGCCAGGCTGGGACATGCCTACCTCCAGCTCACTGTGCCTCTGACAGACAGACTCCCCCATCTGAGCACTCCTCGCACTCTGTGTGTGTGTGTCTGTCTGTCTGTCTCTCTGCTTCACTGCACCGTGAACTTCCCTAGGGTCAGGACCAGGCCGTATTCATCTTGCTGGCTCCAGAGCCTGACACAAGGATGTCATAACACAGGAGGTGTTCAATATTAGTTGCTGAAAGTGTAAAAGAATAAATAAGAAGGAGGGAGGGAGAGAGAGTGGAAAGGGGAAAAGGAGAGAGGGGGGCTGTAGTACAAAGAGAAACTACAGTGGGAGAGGCTCCAGTGCCAAACTTTCCCAAGAATCCCAAAGGCTTTCCCCTCTGCTCCCAGAGCATTGCCCAGGAAATGGAGTCAGGGGTAGGGGATGCAGGCCTGTGGGGGAGGCAGATAAGCATACTATTCCTCTCCTCTCTGGGCCTCCACTTTCCCATCTATGAAATGGGGATCTAGTTTCATGAAGGCAGACCAAACACATAAAGAACTTACAGCAAGTCCTCAGACCTGGAAAACCACAAGAATCGATGTAGGAGGTACTGAGGGAGGTGCAAGGAGCTGGGAGCTACTGGGCTGACCTGGGAAGGCCTCAAGATCCTGGAGTCTAGCCTTCCCCACAACACTGACCTTCTGTCCTCATACAAGGAACATTGAAATACTCTGGGCAGAATTCTAGAGCCTGAAGAGGCCTGGAGAACATCAGCAGGCTGTTCGTTGAGCAGATGGGGAAACTAAGGCACAGAAAGGCAGAAGGGAAGGGTGTTCACATGTGCTGTGTGTGCTTACCCCACGCTAGAGTGTTCATATAACTTAACGAATGGGGCACTACCGACTGTTTTGCAGACAAAGAAACTGGGGCTCAAGTAGAGTCCGAAACTTGACTAAGGTGTCACAGGAGTAAGTGAGGGATTCGAACCCAAGTGGCTCTGACCCCAGGCACTGAGCTCTTTCCACTGCACCACAGAGCAAAGGCTTGCCTAGTCCCACGTCACTTGGCCAGGAATACCAGAGCCAATCAATTCAAGATGATTTGATGCCGAAACCTGTCTCCTTTCTTCTACACACTGTCCCATCTTCCACACCCAGTGCAACCGAAAGAATCAGTGAATACCAGGATTAGAGGAGACCATAGTTGTCCTCCTCATCTGATGGGTGTACTCTGCAACACCCTGCCTCATAGGCCTTCAACTTGGACTTGTATGCCTCCAGTGACGGAAAGCTCACTGCCTACTCAAGACTCATTCCATCTTTTAGAAAGCTTGGTTAATTTAAAATGTTCTTCCTCTTAATGAATCAAAAGTCTCTTTTACAGGTCCAAAGCCTTAGGCATGACACCTGATTCACTCTGTCCATATCTGCACCTATCTATCCCCCCATATGCACACTTCCTCACCATCCCCCACCCCCACAGCCTCCTTTAATGCTTTTTTCTGACTCTCTCCTCTTCCCCAGTAACTACCTTCTAACCTTTACAAAGGACAAGGATATCTTTTTTAAAACACTCTATTTTAAAAAAATATATTTCACATCTGTATGAGCAATACACAAATCATAATTCTTAAAAATAACAAATTGCAGGCTGGAGTAATCATAAGTAAATTGATATTGATAAATAAGCTTTTCTCCAGAGCAGTAGGTGGTTTATTTTAATCTAATGAGTTTTGTATTTTCCCAGCTTTCAGGTTCCATGATGAAGGGCTGTCTGCAATAGAATTACGACGCTCTCTGAAATATTGTAATTTAATGCCTCATTTTGTCAAGACTTTCCTGAAAATGAGATTTGTTCCCAGTGAAGAATTTTCCTCGGCTTTTTCTCGTAAGTCCCCCACCCACCTCCCCAGGCATACAGGTTCTCCACAGGCCACCCAGGGTTGGGGGGAAGATGGAAAGGGGGAGAGAAGTCAGTTTAAACATGGGACGGTGCAGTGGACAAGGAGAGCCCTGGCTGTATGACTAAGCAGCACCCCGTGCCAGCTCCATGCCTCGCCTGTGCCTTCTGTAAAACAGGGAAGAGAGGGAAGACCTCATCCTTCCTCAGCAGACGCTGAATGGGTTCCTGTTTGGAGGATAAAGGGAGCACGCTATGGACCTGGAGACCACTGTGGACAGGGGAGAAAACTGGCAGGTCTCACAGGCAGGGGAGCATAAAACAAACAAACAAACAAAAAAACCAAAAAAACCCAAAAAAAAAAAGCAGGGGAAGAAAAGTAACAAAGCTATTTGTGGAAGAAGCTTGAGTCACTTGTTTGAATGCCCTCCACAAATGGGGATCTCACCACCCTATCAGCCAGGCTGGCGGTTGAAAGTACCCTCCCACCAGGCCACTGGAGGGACCTCCCAGGTGGAGCTGATGCAGCAAATTGCTGAGAAGAGCAGAGCTAGGGGCCAGAGAGCAGCCAGACCAGCTAGACTCCCTTCCCGGGAGATTCAATATTAGGTGTATAAGCTTTAGTAAGCCACTTAACCTCTCTATGCCTCAGTTTCCCTCATCTCTGAAATGGATGTAATAAGAGTACCTACGTGATAGGGTCGTTACAAGGACCAAATGAGGTAATGCCTGTAAAACACCTGGAACACAATCTCATATATGGTAAGCTCTCAATGAGAGTTGGCTATTAATATTATTATCATGTATGTGCGCAGATTGTGTTTAAGAGAACACTAAGAAAGCAGAACCAGTAACTGCCTTTAGGGAAACCTGGGTGGCTGGAGGAGAGAGGTGGGAGAGAGATGTCTCACTGTATTCCGTTTTGAACCTTTGAAATTCTCAACATGTGCTATACCAACTACCCAAACATAAATTTCAAAATTACAAGATAGTTTCATTTTTCAAGATAAAGAAAGAAAGACAAATTAAATTTCTTCTTCTAAGGCACCCCAATCTGCCCCCTGGTAACTTCTGCTCCCTGGTTGGGCTCTGGCCTCAGGAGTCACAAGTCAACACCCACCCTTTGGGGCAAGTCATTCATTTGAACAACAAACCCTTGCGGGGTCCCAGCCCTGGGCCTCCAGGAGCAGAGCTCAGCAGAAGCCAAGACAGACCCAACCCTGGAATCCAGCAGGTAGAGGGACACGTGAGCTCACGGTTATGGCCCTGGGTTTTCCAAGCGAAACCCCTCGGGCCGTTTCCTGTTGATATGCCCTCCTTGGTCCACGCTTCCTGTTGTGCCTGAAATACGGTCACATCCCCACTCCTGAGTAGGTGAGTTGATGCTTGATACACATGCTGAAGTGTTTAAGGGAGAAGTTTACTGATGGTCACATCTAACCTTGAAATGCATTAAAAAGCAAATGGTTTGGTAGATGGATGGGGAATGGATAAATGGACAGACACATGATAATGGAAATCCAACAAAATATAAACTGTAGAATCCCAGGGGTGTGGTATCTGAGTGTTCACTGTAGGCATCTTTCAATTTTTCTATAGGTTTGACATTTTTCATGATAAAATGGAGAAAATCTGAGAGAATTAAAACCACACAACCCTTCAAGTAGCATTTTACATCTGGATGGCTCTCCAATGCCCTTTGCATGTGGGGTCAGGGACTTTCCATGGGGAAAATGTCTCTATATTGTCCATGTTAAAGAGCCTTGGAGCTGCCTCCAGGACCTTTCTCATAGCAGCCCCCACTCAAAAGGGCACACTACTGGGCAGAGTGGGCCAGGGCAGAGGCTGAGTGGGTGCCTCCCTATTCTCCACGAAGGTCACTTCATTCTCCACGGAATCTGTGCTCTGCTCTAGACAATGTGCATATGTCTGCTGGGTCAGGGGAGAGTGTTGGTGGCTGGGAGAGCCCCTGAATCCATGCTGGAGCTTCAGAGAACAATAACCACAGTCCCCTCAAAGTCAGGCCATGGGTCCCTAAGACCTTCCCAGAGTTTTTACTTACTTTATAGTATGACAACAACGATTAGTATTATCATGGTAGCTACCATTTGTCGAACACACGCTATCTGCCAAGCACTGTGTCTATTACTTAACTCTCACAACTACCTAATGAGAGGAATACAACTGTTATACCCATTTCACAGATGAAGAGACTGAGACTAAGAGAGAAAAGGTGATGAACCTAACTTTAACCCACCAAATTCCTAGGAAATAGTAAATTGGGATTCAACTGAGTACTGTTTCCAGCTATGATATAATAACTTGTAGCAGACCAACACTCTCAATGAGCACAGAAAATCTGGAGCCCTCCAAAATCTACCTGAAGGCACTGGAGAGCTGTCAAGACAGACAGAACATGAGAGTCCAAGATCCAGAAAGAAAAGAAGGTAGGGAGGTGAGCTCAATGTGCTGAAAGCCTCTTTTTCATTCAAGGCATTGGCAACAAGGAGAATTGAGAAGCCAGCAGAAACTTGGCCATTCTATGAAGCACTGGAGGGACAAAATCGGAGCTGGGGGATAACGAGGCAGTCAGGATATGTGAAAAGGGAGGTACAGAACAGTGAACTCAACACCAGGTTTTCCCTTGAGAAATTTTGCCATCTCCTAAGCTGTGGAGAGTAGTAGCTAAGGAAACAAGCAGCTGAAAGGTTGAATGGAATTTTTAGCTGACTCACATTACTAAGGATACAAGAATTAGTACTTAAGACCTATTAGGGAGGAGTGGCTATAGTTAACTCTCCAGGCTGTCAGTTAACAGACCCCTGGAGAGTTATTCCAGGAGTGGAGATGAAGCTGAAGTAGACTGAGCTTTATAAAGCCTTTAACACAGCCTTGAGTCAGCTGAGTCCCTGACTGGTTTAAGATGACCACCCCTCTGCCACCTTCCAGGAGATAAGGTAGGTCCTCACTGAAAGGAAACAGCAGGATCCAGAACCTCTACAATTTTTTTCATACAAATGACTGGCATTCATAAAAAAAATTACAAGCCAAAACATTAAACAGGAGCAAGAGGAAAAAATAGAGAATAGAAACTAGTTCACAGGTGGCCCAAACACTGGAGTTATCAAATATGCACTTTAAATATTATAGTTAAATTAATAAAACTGAAGACAGCTGACAATATAGATAATTTCACCAGAGAATCAGAATCTATAAAGTAAATTAAAATAAATTTCCAAAAATGAATAATACAATAACTGAAATCAAGATCTTAATGTATGGTGTAACAGTAAGTCAGACATAGATGAAGAGAAAATGAGTGAACTGGAAATAGGCTAGTAGAAAATAAGCAGGATGAAGCACAAAAAGAAAAAGAAGGAATACTGATTTTTAAAAATAGCTTAAGAGTTATATAGGACATGGTGAAAAGGTTTAGCGCAGGTGTAATTTAAGTCCACAAAAAAAGATGAAAGAGAATACAGCAGGAGCAATCATTGAAGAAATATAAGCCAAGAATCTTCTAATACTGATAAAAACATCAAATCATAGATTGGAGAAACGCTATGAATAAAAAGCAGGATAAATTACGGTAAAACTGTTGAAAACAAAAGACAAAAAGAATTAAAGAAGCTAGAGCGAAAAGAAACATTAGCTTCAAAGGAGGTAATAAAACTTACAACTGACTTTTTCAAAGAAATTATGGACACCAGGAGGCAATGAATGGAATGACATCTTTAAAGTGTGACAAGAAAATTCTATACTCAGCAAAAATTTCTTCAAAAGTTAAGGTATAATAAGGATATTTCCATAAGAGCAAAAACTGGAAAATTTTGACAAGAGATCTACACTAAAAGAAAAGATCTTCAGGCAACAGGAAAAGTGTTCCAAATGAAAATACTGACATAAAATGAAGAATGGGGAATGTCAGGAAGGATAAATATGTAAGTAAATTAATATCGACAAAAGAAAAAACAATAATTCCTCATGGAATATAAAATAAATGTACAACTAAAATCTTCAGCAATACAAACACAAAAGGCAAAAGAACAGTAATTGGAGTCAAAGTGTTCCAAATTCCTAACATTGTGTGTGATGTAGTAAAAACTGATGAGTTAAGGATATAGGCTATAATATCTAGGGGTTCTACAGAAGAGTAAAGAAGTATATAACTGATGAGCTGATAGAGGAAAACTGAATAAATAAAATAACATTCAAGGAATCTAAAGATGATAATAAAGAAGTAAAAAAGAAAGATAAAATAGGTAAGCAAATAGAAAACTCTTTAAAAAGTAGATATACCCTAAATATATCAATATTTACATTAGATATAAATGGAATAACTACTCAAATTAAAAGACAAAAATAGGCTGGATTTTTTAAAAAACTATATTCTGTTTACAAACGACAAATCTTAAATATAAGGACACATAAACCCTGAAAGTAGAGGGATGAAAAAAGTTATGCCATGCAAAATATACTCAAAAGAAAGCTGACATGGCCACTACAATATCAGATCAGTTACATTTGAAGGAAAGAACATTATTAGAAATAAAAATAGAGGGAGAAAATATTTCCGAAACACATATATGACAAAGGACATTTTTTTCAAAATTTAAAAGAACACTTAAATCTCAATAATAAAGCAAACAACCTAATTTATAAATTGGCAAAACAGTTGAAAAGACACCTCACCAAAGAAGATACATATATTGCAAACAAGCAAATGAAAAGACATTTAACATCATACATCATTAAGGAACTGCAAATTACAACAATGAAATACTACTACACATGTATTTAAAGTGTTTAAAATCTAAAACACTGAAACTAAATACTGGCAAGCATGTGGAGTAATAGTAACTCTCATTCATGGCTGGTAGGAATGCAAAATGGTACAGCCACTTTGAAGACAGTTTGACAATTCCTTATAAATATAAACACATGCCTACCATATGCGCTGATTTAAAAATATTATGTACCCCAGAAAAGCCATGTTTAAATCCTGACCCAGTCTTGTGGGTGCAGTCATTTCAATCCTGATTCAAGATTATAAAGTGGAAACTTTGATTAAAATATCTCCACAGAGATGTGGCCTGCCCAACTGTGGGTGTGACCTTTTGATTAGCTGGAGATGTGACTCCACCCATTCAAGGTGGGTCATGATTAGTTTACTAGAGTCTTTTAAAAGGGGGAACACCTGGTTTGTCCCAAGTGATTTCCCAATAGATCCCAGAGTGATTTGAACAGTGAATAAAAAAGTATTTGCAAAGGCCCCTTGGGGGAATGGTAAGAAAGGGGGAAAATTCAACTTCCCCAAGTTGAGTTCTTGATATTCTCACAAGCAGTGGGGACAACCAAAGCAATAGGCTGAACTCCCAATCTTGAGGTTTGTTCATATGAAACTTAATGCCACAAAAGAAGGTCAAGCCTACTTAAAATTAGGCCTAAAACTGAGCCTTCAGTCTTGGGGTTTGTTCATATGAAACTTAACCCCACAAAGGATAGGCTAAGTCTACTTAAAATTAGGCCTAAGAGTCACCCCCAACGAAACCTCTTTTGTTGCTCAGATGTGGCCTCTCTCTCCAGCCAACACAACAAGCAAACTCACTGCCTTCACCCTGTCTATGTGGGACATGACTCCCAGGGGTGTGGACCTTCCTGGCAATGTGGGACAGAAATCCTAGAATGAGCTGCGACTCAGCATCAAGGAATTGAGAAAAACTTCTCAACCAAAAAGGGGAAGAGTGAAATGAGACAAAGTGTCAATGGCTGAGAGATTCCAAACAGAGTCAAGAGGTTATCCTGGAGGTTATTCTTACGCATTAAGTAGATATCACCTTGTTATTTAAGATGTCATGGAGAGGCTGGAGGGAACTGCCTGGAAATGTAGAGCTGTGTTCCAGTAGCCATGTTTCTTGGTGATGATTGTATGATGATATAGCTTTCACAATGTGACTGTGTGATTGTGAAAACCTTGTATCTGATGCTCCTTTTACCTACCTTATCAACAGATGAGTAAAACAAATGGAATAAAAATAAATAATAGGGAGAACAAATGTTAAAATAAATTTAGTTTGAAATGCTAGTGATCAATGAAAGGGAGGGGTAAGGGGTATGGTATGTATAATTTTTTTTTCAGTTTTCATTTTATTTCTTTTTCTGTTGTCTTTTTATTTGTTTATCTGAATTGATGCAAATGTTCTAAGAAATGGTCATGATGATGAATATGCAACTATGTGATGATATTGTGAATTACTGATTATATATGTAGAACAGAATGATCATTTGTTAAGAATGTTTGTGTTTCTTTCTTGTCATTTTTTTAAATTTAAAAATTAATAAAAAAGATTTTTTTAAAAGTTAGGCCTAAGAGTTACCCCCAAGAGAACGTCTTTTGTTGCTCAGATGTGGCCTCTCTCTCCAGCCAACACAACAAGCAAACTCACTGCTCTCCCCTGTCTGCATGGGGCATGGCTCCCAGGGGTGTGGACCTTCCTGGCAACGTGGGACAGAAATCCTGGAATGAGCTGAGACTCAGCATCAAGGGATTGAGAAAACCTTCTTGACCAAAAGGGGGAAGAGTGGAATGAGACAAAATAAAGTGTCAATGACTGAGAGATTCCAAACAGAGTCGAGAGGTTATCCTGGAGGTTATTCTTATGCATTAAACAGATATCACCTTGTTATTCAAGATGTAATAGAGAGGCTGGAGGGAAGGGCCTGAAAATGTAGAGCTGTGTTCCAGTAGCCATGTTTCTTAAAGATGATTGTATATAATGATATAGTTTTCACAGTGTGACTGTGTGATTGTGAAAACCTTGTGTCTTATGCTCCTTTTATCTACCTTATCAACAGACAAGTAGAACAAATGGAATAAAAATAAATAATAGGGGGAACAAATGTTAAAATAAATTTGAAAGGAAGGGGTAAGGGGTATGGTATGTATGAATTTTTTTCTGTTGTCTTTTTATTAAAAAAGACAGCAAAATTATGGAAAAATGAGAAGGCACTTGTCAATATTATGAATGAAAAAGGAAATGCATTGATGCAAATGTTCTAAGAAATGATCATGATGATGAACATGCAACTATGTGATATTATGAATTACTGATTATATATATAGAATGGAATGATCATAATAAAAAAATAAAAATGGGAACATCTTTGAGAAACTTCAGAGCAGATGCAGATAATTGGAGAACAGTTGCTTCAGAGCTGATAGAGCCAACACGAGGTCCAGATGTTAGAGATGCAGCTAACAACACCTAATAACAGCTTCAAAATATAAAAAACAAATACGACAAAACTAGAAAAAGCAATAGCAAACACACAATCATACTAGAGAGTGACACACCTTTATCAATAAAAGTGGAAAACAAATCAGTAAGGATACAGAGTGCAACATGATTTATAAATTTGAGCTTACTGACAAAACTGTGCTCTGGGGAATAACAGAATAAATATACCCCATGTGGGTCAATAAACAATTTACCAGAATTCACCATGTCAGATCGTAAAGTAAGTCTCAAAACATTTCAAAAAAAACAGTAGAATTGAGTTGAATAAAAAAAAATGAAAAAATTAAGAAATCGAATGGAATGATATCTAAATGTTTTGTTTGTTAATTTTTTTAATTAATAAAAAAAAGCTTTTAAAAAATTAAGAAATCTCCCAAATGTTTGGAAATTAAGCAATGCACTTCTAAATAACTCATAAATCAAAGAATAAATTATAATGGAAATTAGGAAATACTTTGAAACCCACAACAATGAAAACATGACATCAAGTTTGTGACATATAAACAGCTGTGCTTAAAGGAAAATTAATAGCCTAAAATGCTTATTTTAGAAAAGAAGACAGTCTAAAATATCAATTGTCTAAGTATCTAACTCAAAGAGATCTTTTAGGAAGCAAAATAAACCCAAAGAAAACAGAAGAAATAAAAGTAAAAGGATAAGAACAGAAATTAATAAAATAGAATGCAAAAAAATTAAAAAGAAATAGAATGGAAAATTAGACAAAATGAGTAAAACCAATTTTTTTCTTTGAAAAGACTAATAAAATTGATAAATCCTGTGATCAGCAAAATTATGGAAAAATGAGAAGGCACTTGTCAATATTATGAATGAAAAAGGAAATGCAACTGCAAATTCTACAAGAGTAAAAAGATTATGAAGATAATAAATATATATAATAAACATCTTTATATCAATTCACTTGAAAAGTTTAAATAGAGTGAATAAGATTCTCAAAAAATACAACTTACAAAAATTGACAGTCAAAAACATAGACATGTACTCTTATATTTACTAAAGAAATAAGGATATGAAATAAAAAACCTTCCCAATAATAACTCTAGACTCAGATGGCTTCTCAACTGAGTTCTTTAAATACTTAAGGAAAAAAATAACAAAATTCATATCCAAGCTCCTCCAGAGAAATAAAAAAAAATAGAGCTCATTGCCAATTTATGTTATGAGCTCATCATAACTTGAATCCATGATCTGACAAAGATATTACAAGAAAGGAAAATCACAAGCTAATCTCTCCCATGAACACAGATGAAGAAAACTTTAAATAGAATATTAGCAATTCACATATGCCATGTACAATATAGTCAGAAGAAAGCTGTTAAAGTTATTCCAACAGCAGACAAGAGATTATGAAAAGAATGCATTATGATTATGATAATGTTGGGTTTATTCCAGGAATGCAAGGTTGGCCTAACTTTTGAAAATTAATTAATGCACTTCACCACATTAACATAATAAAGAAGAAAAAAATATGCTCACCCAAGTAAATCAAAAAAAGAAAAACATTTGGTAAAATTCCATATGCATTTATAACAAAAATTTAGCAAATAAAAGAATTGAAAACAAATATAGGCTGATGGAATAGAAGGATACCAACTCTTATCAATGAGAAAAGAACAGTCTCTTCAATAAATGGTGCTGAGAAAACTGGATATCCACAAGCAAAAGAATTAAAGTGGATCCCTCCCTCACACCATATACAAAACTTAACCCAAAATGGATCAATGCCCTAAACAGAGCTAAAACCATAAAATACTTAGAAGGGGGCGGGTCAGCAGAGAGACTTTTTGCCTGCCGTGCTGGAGACCTGGGTTCGATACCTAGGGCCTACCCATGCAAAACAAAAAAAAATTCTTAGAAGAAAGCATAGGGGAACATCTTCAGGATCCTGAATTAGGCAATGATTGTTAGATTTTTATGCCAAAAACATGAGTAATAAAAGAAAAAATAAATAAATTGAATGTCTCTGAAATTAAAAACCTTTGTGCATCAAAAGACTATAAAGAAAATGAAAAGACAATCTATAGAATGGGAGAAAATGTTTGCAAACCATATATCTGATAAGGGTTTAATAGCCAGAATATAAAAATAACTCCTACAACTCAACAATAAAAAACAAACAACCCAATGAAAACAATGGGCAAAGGACTTGGATAGGCATTCCTCTAAAAATATACAAATGACCAACAAGTACAGGTTAAGATCTTCAATATCATTAGCCATCAGGGAAATACAAGCCAAAATCACTATTAGATACCACTTCACATCCACTATATAAAAATAAAGATGGGAAAAAATTTCTTAAAAATACACAAAAAAAATAAAGATGGGTATTATTTTTTAAACGCACAGAAAATAAAAATTGTTGGTCAGGATATAGAGAAATAAAAAACTGCATGCATTGCTGGTGAGAATGTAAAGTAGTACAACTATTACAGAAAATAGTTTGGCAGTTCCTCAAAAAGTTAAACATAGAATTGCCATATGACCTAGCAATTCCACTTCCAGTTTCATACCCCACATAACTGAGCACAGATATTTGTACATTAATGCTCATAGTGGCATTGTTCACAACGCCAAGTGATGAAAGCAAGCCAGCGTTCATCGACAGCTAAATGAATAAATAAAATGTGGTAAATATAAACAATGGAAAAAATTCAGCCATGAAAAAAGAATGAAGTCTGTTACATGCCACAACATGGATGAACCTTGAAGACATCATGTTTAGTAAAATAAGGCAGAAACAAAAGGACAATTATTGTGTGGATTCACTTATATGAATCCTAGAACAAGCAAATACATAGGGAATGGAATACATTACAAGTTACCAGGGGCTAGGAAGGGGGTAAAAGGGGCATTGCTTAACGCGGGTTCGAGTCCCAGTGGCTGCCCATGCCAAAACCAAAAAGCCTTGTTGAGTACAGAGCAAAGTCCAGAGTGGGAGGAGATATTTGCCATACTTCTATCTGACAGAGGACTCATATCCAGAATACAAAAAGAACTCTACAAATCAACCCATTAGACCTCAGTCAAAAATGGATAAAAGACAAGAGACAATCAAAAGAAAAATGAATAAAATATTTGAGTAGACACATCATGGAAGAGGAAATCCAAGCAACCAAGAAACATGAAAAAGTTTTCCACTTGATTAGTCATCAGAGAAATTCAAATTAAAACCATGATCAGCTATCGCTACTCACCTCAGATGAGTAAAATTATTTTAAATACTGTGTGGTGGTTTTAAAATATCTAAATTCTAAGCTATCCTTTACCTCAAGAGATGAAGCCTAATTTCTCTCTCCTTGAGTGTGAGCTGGACTTACTGACTCATTTCTAAGGGAAGTGACAGTAGATGAGAAGGTCATAAAAGGCTTAGCAGCTTCTTCCTTGCTCTCTATCCCTGAAATCATTTGCATGTGGTCAGGACTCTCATGGGGCCCCATGGAGAGACCCACCTGGTAAAGAGCTAAGCCTTTCTGAAAACAACCGGCGGGGAACTGAGGGCGCCATCTTGGAAAGTGGTTTTCCAGCTCCAGTCAAGCCTCAGAGTGGCTGTAGACCCAGTGGCAACCTCAAGAGAGACTCTGAGCCAGAACCACCCAGCTAAGCTGCGCCCAGATTCCTGACCCACAGAAACAAGGGACAGTAATGTTGGTTATTTAAAGCAGCTTAAATTTCGGTGCAATCTGTCACACAACAATAAATAACCAACATAGGTTGATAGTACATTTGGTGGGTATGTGTAACATTGGAATTCTTATTCACTGCTGATAGGAGTTGTAGGTTATATCTATATCAATTTAGATATAACCACTCTGGAAATAGAAACCATTCTTAAAGCAGAATATATACACACCCTGCGACCCAGCAACAACACTTCAGGTACAAACCCAACAGAAATGCAAGTGTGTGTGTCAAAAGACATGAGTGCTCCTATCAGCCTTGTTCCTGAAAGCCCAAACAGGAAGCAACTGGAATGCCCAACAACAGGAGAAAGGATAAACTGTATCCACAAACGGAACACTACAGTCATGAGAATGAATGATGACAACTATACACAACACAGTGACTCTCACAAACAAGCTGAGTGGGAGACCACATCACTAAAGAGTGTTCTGTATGACTTGATTTACAGAAAGTTCAAAATGAGCAAAACTAACCTATGGAATTAGAAGTCAGGATAGGATTTAGCTTTGGGGGGTAACAACAGGGAGGTGGCAAGGGAGGGCTTCTGGTATGTTCTTTTTCTTGGTCTAGGTGGCTATTATATGGGAATGCTCCCTTGTTATAATTCAAGCAGTATGCACATGATATGTGCACTTTTCAGCATGTGTGTTATATTCAAAAGTTGACTTCCTCTTTTCCACTCTCACATAGAAGACGATGCTAGTGGCACATAGAGAAACCATGACCTTGAAACAAAGGGATCTCTTCCTCCAGAGAACCTTCAAGGACCCCCTCCCCTCCTGCGACTTAGCTTTCCTCCTTGGTATGCTATACCTGGCACCCCCAGACATTCCCAAGACTGGAGCTCCTGGGGTACAGGAGCCAAACATAACAGTAGCATCATCATAAATAGCAGCATTTGTTGAGCACTGAATAAGTGGCAGGCACTATTCTGGGCATTTGCATGCAATAACTCATGTAATCTTCCCAACAAGCCTTTGAGGTGGATACTGTTAGTATCCCTGTTCTCCAGATGAGAACACTGAAGAACAGAGTGATGAATTCAATTTCCTAAGATCTCACAGCTAATAAGTGGAAGAGCTGGGATTTGAACCTGGGTGGTCTGCCTGGCAACAAAGCTAGAAAACACTAAGCCTTGTTTAAGATTTGGACCTGCTGATACCAAGAAGTTGGCCTGGTGCCTGGAGCCCCAGCTACACCCACCCAGACCTGGCACAAAGGAGCCCACGCACTCCTCGTTTCTTCCAGGCAGGCAAATGTGTCTATGGACAGAGATGAGGGCTGTGTGGGTGTGACCTCTTGAAGGCTCATTTCTAAGCCTGGGGGACAGTGGGCCAGATCCAGGCCAGGAGGAAGCAGACTGAAGCTGCAGCGTGGCATTTGGGAGAAGACCCTTCCCAAACCTGGGAAGAGGGTCTGGGAGCCCCTGGGCGCTCAGGGGAGGTGGGGAGGTGGAGCCCAGGGCCTGTGTCCACCCCAGGTACTAGCCCAGGGCCCTCTGCTTCCAGCTCCTCCCTCTGAATCAAATCCCACCCAGATCATTTCCTCCACCTCCCACCCCCAGGCCAGGGGGTTGTGGAACAGGCCCTTGGCAGGTGACACTCATCTCCCTTGGGAATGAGTTTTAGCGTCCTACTGCTGGATACCACATGCCCAGTTTCTCCTGGGGGCTGCCGTGCAAGCTCACTTCCCTTCGCTCTGCCCACAGAGACTTGACCTGCCTGGGAGGTAAGGGGATGATAACAGTGGATGATTTGTGCCAGGTCTGGGTGGGTGTAGCTGGGGCTCCAGTGACAAGACAAACCTCACAGCATTAGAAGGGAAAGCCAGGGTTTAGCCCTGCCCCTGATGGAAAACAGTGTTCCTCTTTGCCTCAGGAGACAAAACAGCCCCTGCCCAGAGCACTTTTTTTTCTTCTGCAGCCAGAAGTAGACAAGAGAGGGGGCCCCCTTGGCAAAGCTGACACAGCAATCCGTGCCAGAGATCAGGGACAGGCCTGACCCCATTCAGCAAAGAGACCTGGAAATGGGGCCTAAGAGGAGGGCACTAGAACAGGCCCACCCTTCACTCCAGACATTGCTGGGGGGCATCCAGGTACACACGGCTTCAGAGAACCCACCTGTGAGTGTATGCACACACCTGCTCACACCCAACACACGCACACGTGCACATGCACAGGCCAGGCCGTCTGGGTCACAGGAACAACGAGAGGGATGTGCTGGGACAATGAACTTCTGTGCCCGGCAGCTGAAAGGACAGCGGGAAGGGGAAAAGGACAACCCAGGTCCGTATGGGTGTTTCCCATTCCTGTCACCCTCACCTCTGACGCCCAGGCCCTCCACAGCGGCTGCCTGGGAAGCTGTGAAACATGCAGCACAAGGAGGTCACCTAGTTAGCAGTTTCCCTCCCGCTGTATTATTCATGGGCTCCCTACTTCAGGCCTGAGCTCCAGTTTCCAACAGCCCTCAGGCTCAGGCTGCAGCCCCAGCTGGGCAGGCCAGCTCCCCGGCCTTCCAGCCCACAGCAATCCCCATTCTTTACATCCACGCCCTCTCCACCCGTCCGGAGGAAGGAACCACCCAGAGGTAGCTCAGCCCCCAGCTGTCACCCAGTTCTACAATGAAGATGAGAAGTTTGGGGTCAGTGAAAAAGAGCAAAGTGAAACCTTGACTGAGTTAGGCATGAGGAGCTGGAATTTCCCAAGGGAGCCGCTGGTCTCTCTCAGTCTCTGACTCTCTCATGCACACACACACACACACACACACACACACACACCCTTTGAATGAACTGTTCTAGATACAGTGCTCTGAATAAGCATGAGAAATCAGGGAAGGCAGGGGCCTTGGCTTATCCATCACAGTGTTCTGCATATAGTAGATGCCTAATAAATAGTAGTTAAAATGAACACCTTTCCAAAAAGATGAGTGTCAAACTGACAGAGTGGGCATAAGTTAACAAGCCACTCAAAAGACATTTCTGCTTGGACATGAGAGACTATCATGTTACTTAAATGTCTATCTGCATGCACCTTCTAAATTCTGCAAGTTCAAGTCCTTAGTACACAAAGATAATTAATACAAGTGACATACATGCATTATACCACAGCTCATTTCGCCAATCACTTTTGTGAGCGCCTCCCCACTCCCTGAATCAAGTGGACTGGCCAAGGAAGGCTTTTTAGTTGTCTGTTTTTTCCCCTCCTCTTTAAAAGAGGAAACTGAGGCCCAGTGAGTTACACACTCAGGTCCGTGGAAGGACTATACCTAAATCTTTCCAGGCCCACCTGGAAGTTCTTCAGTACCACCCACACATATCTTACAGTCACCAAGCCCACCAAACAGAATTCAATGACAAGATGAACCTGTGGTCCCATGGGGGGGCCCTCAGGCCAGGCTGCGGTCAGGACCAACATGGCCAGAACCTGCACGGGTTGGACCTCGTCCAGTCTGGCCAATAGTGGGGGAAAGGAGTGGAGATGGGGCTAAATCATAGGAGTCATGGGATTCAGTCCCCTCACTCACAGGTGAGAAGAGCTGCGGGCCCAGCTGGGGTCTCCAGATCACAAAGAGCATGGCCCTCCCCAGACAGGGACAACCTGCTCCGGGTAGGTGACCCACCCCCATGATTCCAAGCCGGTGAGATGTCCCACCTCATTCACTCCCATCGAAGCTCAGTCTCTTACATCCCCTGCCTGGATGCTATAGCACCAAACATTCCACCCCTGGCCCAGGGTGAATCCAGATGGAAGGCTGGATTGAAAGGGGGTGACCCTGACATCAGGCTCAGACCCACCACTGCCACTGTGTAATCAGGGTGGGTCATGTGGCCTCCCTGGGCTCAGTTACCCATCTGCATAATCAGGGATTTGGCTCTGACCTTCTCTAAGTACAGCACAGGGGAATGATGAAGGGATCAGACTGCTTTGGCTCAAATCCCACTTCTCCCACTTGCTCACTATGTGATTTTGGACAAGTTGCTTAACCTATCTGTGCCTCAGATTTCCCATCTGTAAAACATGGAACCAGTCATCCTCATTTTCACGGGGTTGTTGTGAGGCCTAAAGGAAGTACTTTATGTGAAGTGCTCAGTCCCGTGCCTGGCATGCAGATTGTGTGGGATACAAATTTCCCATTTTTATATTATCAGCTCTGACACTAAGTCTATGACGGAAATCACAAACAGGCCATCCCCAGACCACATCCAGCTTGCAGAAGTGTTTTTTCCCAGAGTATATGCTCCACAAGAGCAGAAGCCCAGCACACAGTAAGGACTCGATCAAATATGTGAGAAGTGAATGAATGGCCTTGTAGTGCTTTTAAGTATTCAAATAAGTTACTAATTCAATTTTGTACTTTCTTAGTAATCCGGATTCTTTTGAGAACTCAAACTTTTAACCGCACTTGTCCTGCACACTTGCTTAGCAGCCCAGGCAAGAACAGGGGCAGTAGCACCCCATAAGAAGGGGTGAGCAGTGGGCAGTTTGCCCACCCAGGCAGCCTCACATCCCCTGCCTGGACACTAGAGGTGCCTGGATGGTCAACTCTGGCCCAGAGTCAATCACAGATGAGTCTACACAGGAAGAACAGTGTGAATTGATCCATTTCCAGGGCAATCTGCTCATGGGGACTTCTTCCAAGCCCCAACATCACCTCCCACCCCAAATCTGGGAAAGGAAACAGGCCTCCAGGTCTGTCAAGCACCCAAGACCCTTTGTAATCCAAGCCCTTCCTGCTGGGGACAGGACAGAACCCAACCCTCTCCTCCAAATGACCAGACCCTCATATGCTCCAAGCTGCCACCACAGGGAGATGAACTTCATCCTTCATTCTTCTCACAAAAGAGCACAGAGAAGACAGAAGAAACACACATGCACCAGAGAGAAAGTGCTTTTCTAAAAGCTTCTCTTATATGCCAGGCTGCAGTCCTTTTGGGTTCTTGACTGTGGAGGAGAGGGAAATGTGAGGTCTCCTGCTCAGTAAGAAAGCTGTCTGTGGTGCTGGCCGGGGGGAGGCCAGCTGTGGACGCAGGAGCCAAGGGGCAGGAGAGAGGTCCCCATCCTTTCAGGGGATGGCAGGCCCCTCCCCATCCCTGCCAAGGCACAGGCTCCACAGGGCGGGACCTCATCCTCCCATCTGCTCCCAGTCACTCCTTAGCCCCTCGAGTACCCCTTCTCTTTAGTCGGCAGCACCTGTGACCACCTATATTTGTCTCATGTGTGTATTTATGGTCTCTCTGCCCCAGTTCATTATGGTAGCCACCAGCCACACGTGACTATTGAAGACTTGATGTGTCTGGTCTGAATTCCGATATGTTATAACTGTAAACCAGTCTAGACTTAATATGAAAAAAGGATATAAAATACCTCATTAATAATGTTATATTGGACATGTTGAAATGATAATATTATGGATATACTGGGTTAGTTCAGATACATTATTTTTTAAAAAGAAAGAACAGGGGGACTTCTGGGAAGACAGCCAAATAGAGTAGCTCGAAATTAGCCCTGCTCCACAGAAAAGTTAGAGAAGGGACAGGAGAGTGACTGGGGTGGCAATTTCGGAGCGCAGCTGCCTGGGAGAGCCTTCTGCACCACATGGGGCAGCTCTGGTTGCAGAGGCCGAGGAACTGAAAGACGGAAAGCTGGAGGCTGGCGTGGAGGCATGGGGCGGCAGAGCCCGCTGGAGTGCACGGACGGGAGCCCAGGACTAGGAAGTAAGCCAAGCCATGTTCCTTGGGCACGCGACCCTCACCAGCGCAGTCCCGTGACCAGAGATTCACCCCACACCCCACGCACCTGAATCCTGAAACCCGCTCCCATTCCCCACGCTCCAGGCACCCCTACCCCACCAGCCCCCAGCGCATGTAACTGCCCCCCACCCCCACCCCAAGTGCAGCCCAACCCACCTCTCCTGCACCCCTCCCGAGCACTACCTCCCCCTCCTTGTTTCCCACAGACTGCTGCCAGTGCATAAAGGCTGTGGGCACTGGCCTCCATACCCAGGCTACCCCTGCCCCCCACCCACAGTGTCGCACAGCCTCACCCCGCCCCTGCAGTCCGCGCATCCACTTACGGCACTCCCAGGCCCACGCATGCACATGGGCCCCCAATCATGTCATTCTCCGGGCTCTGTAAACCGCACTTTACAGCAGTCCTAGAGCCGCATACGCGCATGGCCCTCAGACACACTTCCCAGCTCTGAGATAGTGCCGACCTGCATAGCCAGGTCACAGTTGCCCGCAATCCACAAAGGCATAATGCTGACCTGCTGCCACAGCTCTATGCATGCACACAAAAGGCTCTGTGCCTTAGACCAGTGCACACCAGGGTCACGGCTGAGTGCCCCACCCATACCCTGATCCTTGCTGTACAACCATTCCGCAAACACAAGGCCTTAGACTACTGAAAGAAATCAACTCTCAAAGTAAATCGATCAAGATATTTACATGCCATCAAGACAGCAGAAGAACACTAAGCACATCACAATGCAGATAGAGCCCTGCCTAATGACCAAATTAAAACGCCAGAGGAGACAAAGATGTTGGAACACCTAATCAAAGACGTTCATACAACTCTACTTAATAAAATAAGTGGATACCAAATAACATAAAGGAGATCAAGAAGACAGTAGAAGAGCATAAAGAGGAATTTGAAAGAATAAATAGAAAAATAGCGGATATCACAGAGATTAAAGACTGTTGACCAAATAAAAACCATATTAGAGGCACACAACACCAGATTTGAAGAGACAGAAGAAGGAATAAGTGATATAGAGGACAGGATAATTGACTCAAAGACTCAAAACAGCAAATGGCAAAAAAGATGGAAAAATTGAATTGGAACTCAAGGAAATGATAGACTAAACGGAGTACACAAATAAAAGAATCACTGGTGTCCCAAAAGGAGAAGAGAGGAGTAAAGGGCTAGGAAGAGTAGTTGAGGATATAATGGGGGAAAACCTCCCAACCCTCATAAAGGACATAAATGCACAAGTCAAAGAAGCCCAATGAACTTCAAACAGAATAAATCCAAATAGGCCTTTCCCAAGGCACATACTAATCAGTCTGGCAAACGTTGAAGAGAAGCAGAAAATCCTGAAAGCAGCAAGAGAAAAATAATCTACTACATACAAGGGAAACCAAATAAGACTGAGTTCAGACTACTCAACTAGCACCCTGGAGGTGAGAAGGCAGTGGTATGATATATTCAAGATCCTGAAAGAGAAAGACTTGCACCAAGAATTCTGTACCCAGCCAAACTGTCCTTCAAAATTGAGGGCGAGATTAAAGTTTTCACAGACAAAGAAGTCCTGAAAGAATTTGTCAACAAGAGACTGGCCCTACGAGAAACACTAAAAGGAGTTCTGACGGCTGGAAAAAAACAGACAGGAGAGGGAGGTCTGGAGGAGGCACAGAATTGACGAGTACTACTAAGGGTAATTTAAATAATGCAAACGGAAAAAGGAGAAAGAACATATAAATCTGAAAAATAAAATTTAAAAGATAAGATGGCGGAATCAAGAAATGCCTTTTCAGTAACAATTTTGAATATTTACACATTACACGTACCAATTAAAAGATACCGGTAGGCAGAATGGATCAAGAAACATAATCCAGTTATAAGCTGCTTACAAGACTCATCTTAGACACAAAATGGATACAAATAGATTGAAAGCTAAAGAATGGAAAAAGATTTTCCATGCAAGTTGCAACCAAAAAAGTAGGAGTAGCTATACTAGTATTGGACAAAATAGACTTTAAATGTAAAGACATCATAAGAGACAAAGAAGGACACTATACACTATATTTTTATATATAATTAAAAAGTCAATTCACTAAGAAGATATAACAATCATAAATGTTTGTGCTTCCAATCAAGGAGCTCCAAAGTACATGAGACAGACATTGGCAAAACTGAAGGGAGTGATAGATGTTTCAACAATGATAGTAGGAGACTTCAATACACCACTCTCCTCTTAGCTAGAACAACCAGACAGATGATCAACAAGAAAAGAGAGAAATTAAATAAATTGAAAGATGAATTAGACCTAACAGACATATATAGGTCATTGTACCCCAAACACAAGGATATACATTCTTCTCTAGTGCTCATGGAACATTCTCCAGGATAGATCATATGCTGGGGCACAAAACAGGTCTTTATAAATTTAAAAACATTGAAATTATTCAAAACACTTTCTCTGATCAATGGGATAAAATCGGATCTCAATAACCACCAAAGAATGAGAACATTCAAAAATATATGGAGATTTAACTTATGTAGACAGCTTAATTGAACACCATAAGTACATGGAACCTTGAGCAGGGCACAAGATTTTGTTGGTTTGTCCACAGTGATGCCCCGATAAATCCCAGAGTGATTTGAATAGTGAATAAAAAAGTATTTGCAAAGTCCCCTTCGGAGAATGGTGAGAAAGGGGGAAAATTCAACTTCCCCAAGTTGAATTCTTGATATTCTCACAAGCAGTGGGGACAACAAAAGCAATAGGCTGAGCCCCCAATCTTGTGGTTTGTTCATACAAAACTTAACCCCACAAAGGACAGGTCAAGCTTACTTAAAATTAGGCCTAAGAGTCACCCCCAAGAGAACCTCTTTGGTTGCTCAGATGTGGCCTCTCTCTCCAGCCAACACAACAAGTAAACTCACTGCCCTCACCCTGTCTACGTGGGACATGACTCCCAGGGGTGTGAATCTTCCTGGCAATGTGGGACAGAAATTCTACAATGAGCTGAGACTCAGCATCAAGGGACTGAGAAAACCTTCTCAACCAAAAGGGGAAAGAGTGAAAAGAGAAACTAAATTGTCAATGGCTGAGAAATTCCAAACAAAGTCGAGAAGTTATCCTGGAGGTTATTCTTACACATTAAATAGATATTACCTAGTTAGTCAAGATGTAATGGAGAGGCTGGAGGGAACTGCCTGAAAATGCAGAGCTGTGTTCCAGTAGCCATGTCTCTTGAAGATGATTGTATAACAATACAGCTTTCACAATGTGATGTGTGACTGTGAAAACCTGTGTCTGATGCTCCTTTTATCTACCTTATCAACAGATGAGCAAAACATATGGAATAAAAATAAATAAATGGGGGAACAAATGTTAAAATAAATTTAGACTGAAATGCTAGTGATCAATGAAAGGGAGGGGTAAGGGGTATGGCATGTATGAATTTTTTTTTTTAACATGGGCAGCCACCGGGAATCGAACCCAGGTCCTCTGGCATGGCAGGTGAGCATTCTTGCCTGCTGAGCCACCGTGGCCCTCTCTTTTCTTTTTCTGAATTGATGCAAATATTCTAAGAAATGATTATGATGATGAATATGTAAATATGTGATGATATCATGAATTATTGATTATAAATATAGAATTGAATGATCATAAGTTGTTTGTGTTTGTTGCAATATTTTTTTAAGAATTAAATATATATATATATATGAAGATTAAATAACACACTCTTAAACAACCAGTGGGTCAAAGAAGAAATTGCTAGAGAAATCAGTAGCTATCTGGAGATGAATAAAAATGAAAATACAACTTATCAGAACTTAAGGGATGCAGCAAAGGCTGTGCTGAGATGGAAATTTATTGCCCTAAAGGCCTATGTTAAAAGCAAAGAAAGAGCAAAAATCAAGGACTTAACGGCAAATCTGGAGGAACTTGAGAAAGAACAGCAAACTAACCCCAAAGCAAATAGAAGAAAAGAAATAACAAAAATTAAAGCAGAGATAAATGAATGGGAGAACAGAAGAACAACAGAAAGAATAAAAAAAACAAAAGTTGGTTCTTTGAGAAAATCAATAAAATTGATGGGCCACTAGCAAGACTCAGAAAAAAAAAAGAGGATACAAACAAATAAAATCAGAAATGAGAAGGGGTGTGTTACCACAGAACCTGAAGAAATAAAAGAAATCATAAGAGGATGATATGAACAACTATATGCCAACAAATCCCTGGAGACACACAAACAAGCTATACTGACTCAGAAAGAAATAGAAGATCTCAACAAACCAACACAAGTAAAGAAATTCAATTAGTCATTAAAAATCTGCCTAAAAAGAAAAGCCCAGGGCCAGATGGTTTCACAGGGGAATTTTAGGAAACATTGCATAAAGAACTAACACCAATCTTGCTCAAACTTTTCAAAAAAATTGAGGTAAAAGGAATGCTACCTAACTCATTTTATGAAGCTAACATCATTTTAATACCAAAACTGGGTAAAGATGCTATAAGAAAGGAAAACTACAGGCTAATCTCCCTAATGAACATAGATGCGAAAATTCTCAATAAAATATTAGCAAATTGAATCCAACAGCACATTAAAAGAATTAAATCCCATGACCAAGTGGGGTTTATACTAGGAATGCAAGGATGGTTCAACACAAGAAAATCAATTAATGTAATACAGCACATTAACAAATCAAAAGGGAAATGATCATCTCGATTGATGCTGAAAAATTATTTGACAAAATTCAGCATCCTTTTCTGATAAAAACACTCCAAAAGATAGGAATCAAAGGTAACTATCTCAGTATGATAAAGGGAATATATGAAAAACCAATAGCCAGCATCATACTCAGTGGAGAGAGACTGAAAGCTTTCCCACTAAGATCAGGTACAAGATGAGAATGCCTGCTATCACCACTATTATTCAACATTGTGCGAGAAGTTCTAGCTAGAACAATCAGGGAGGACAAAGAAATAAAAGGCATCCAAATTGGAAAGGAAGAAGTAAACCTCTCATTATTTGCAAATGATATGATACTATATTTGGAAGATCCTGAGAAATCTACAACAAAGTTACTTGAGCTAATAAACAAATTCAGCAAGGTGGCAGGATATAAAATTAATGTGCAAAAATCAGTAACATTTCTATACACAAGCAATGACCTAGCTGAGGATTCAGTTAAGAAAAAAAATCTGTTCAATAAAGCAACTAAGAGAATCAAATACTTCAGAATGAACTTAACTAGGGATGTAAAGGACTTGTACACAGAAAACTACATAACATTGCTAAAATAAATCAAAGGAGATCTAAATAGGTGGAAAGACATTCCTTGCTCATGAACAGGAAGGCTAAATATAGTTAAGATGTCAATTCTCCCCAAATTGATCTACAGATTCAACACAGTACCAATCAAAATTCCAACAACCTACTTTGAAGATTTGGAAAAGCTAACTACCAAATTCATCTGGCAGGGAGAGAGACCCCGGATAGCTAAAACCATCCTAAAAAAGAAGAACAAAGTGGGAGAATTAACATTCCCTGACTTTAAAACCTATTATAAAGCCACAGTGGTCAAAAGAGCATAGTACTGGCACAAAGACAGAAGCACTGACCAATGAAATCAAATCAAGAGGGCAGAAATACACCACCAAATCTATGGTCAACTGATTTTTGACAAGGCCCCCAAATCCTCTGAACTGGGACAAAACAGTCTTTTCAATAATTGGGCATGGAAGAACTGGATATGAATAGCCAAAAGAATGAAAGAGGACCCTTATATTACACCCTACACAAAAATTAACTCAAAGTGGATCAAACATCTAAATATAAGAACTAGCACCATAAACTTTCTAGAAGAAAATAGGAGAACAACTTCAAGACCTAGTAATAGGAGACAGAATCCTAAACTTTACACCCAAAGCACAAACAGCAAAAGAAACAACAGATGGGTGGGCCACGGTGGCTCAGCAGGTAAGAGTGCTTGCCTGCCATGCCCGAGGACCCGGGTTTGATTCCCGGTGCCTGCCCATGTTAAAAAAAAAAAGAAACAACAGATAAAAGGGAACTTCTCAAAATCAAATGCTTCTGCACTTCAAAAGACTTTGTCAAAAAGGTGAAACGGCAGCCAACTCAATGGGAGAAAATATTTGGAAATCACATATCGGACAAAGGTTTGATTTCCTATATATACAAAGAAATCATACAATTCAACAACAAACAACAAACAACCCTATTACGAAATGGGCTAAAGATATGAATAGACATTTTTCTGAAGAGCAAACACAGATGACTCAAAAGCACATGAAGAGATGCTCATTTTCATTGGCTATAAGGGAAATGCAGATAAAGACTACAATGAGATACCACCTCACACCTCTAAGAATGGCTGCTATTAAACAAACAGGAAACTATAAATGTTGGAGAGGATGTGGAGAAACTGGGACACTTATGCACTGCTGTTGGGAATGTACAATGGTGCGGCCACTATGGAAGACTATTTGGCGATTCCTCAAGAAACTAAATATCAAGTTGCCCTATGACCTGGCAATGGCACTACTTGGTATATACCCAGAAGAGCTGAAAGCAACGACATAAGCAGACATTTGCACATTGATGTTCATAGCAGCATTATTCACAATCGCCAAAAGATGGAAACAAACTAAATGTCCATCAACAGACGAGTGGATCAACAAAATGTGGTATATACATATGATGGAATATTATGCAGCAGTAAGACAAAATGACATCCTGAAGCACATGACAAGATAGATGAGCCTTGAAGACATCATGCTTAGTGAAGTTAGCCAGACACAAAAGTATAGATACTGAGCGGGCCACGGTGGCTCAGCAGGCAGAGTTCTCACCAGCCATGTCAGAGATCCAGGTTTGATTCCCGGTGCCTGCCCATGCAAAAAAAAAAAAGGATAGATACTGTATGATTCCACTTTTATGACCAGCATAAAGGTATAATCAGAGGCTTATATTACAGAATATAGGGGACTTAGAGATACACAGAAGCTAGAGATGGGTGAACCGTTAGCTAATGAGATTGAACTCCAATGTAAGGGAATAGATAGGAGTGAAGGTGGTTCTCTAGTGGGTCTAGAAGTAATATTACCATATTGAAGATGAACGAGATTGAAAGGGGTTGTACAGACCTACATGTCCCACTGATTAACACTAGAGAAATGAATTAGTTCTCGCAAGAATTACTTCAAAGACATGATTCTTGTATAAAGAGTGTTTAAGTCCAGGATACAGGGGGAAGCTGCTATTGCATGCTATGAGCTATGTTCAGAAGGAAACCATCAGCACTACCACAGCCACAGCAGGGGTAAATAATGCGGGGAGGGACAAGAGTAACGGAAGGTTTAGATTTCCTATTTGGCGAGGGTGTGTTTATTGGTTTTCTTTCTCTTAGGAACAATGAAATGATCTAAAATTGAGAGTGTTGATGGACTGTGGACTTTGGGCCCTCTGCATGATGCCGCATGAATGCAGGTGGCTGAAGGATGCACTGATGGAGAAATAGATTGGCAAACGATGGTGTATACTTATGAACGAAGGTTGTGCTGTTACAAAAAGGAACAAAGTCGTGAGGCATGCAACGATGTGAATGAACATGTGGGACATCTGGTGAGACAAAATAAGCCAGAAACAAAAGTACAAGAATGGTATGGTCACCTTTAGAAAATGCTTATAAAAAACAGGGGCCTAGATTGTAAGCTTTTAGAGCAGACACATTAAGTCTGGAGCAGTGATATTATTTCTGGATTTTGAGAGGCTGTTTTATGCATATAACCTGATATTTAGAGAAAAGAATGAAGCCGAACAGATTGGGGTTAAAGTAATTCAGAACATAGGGGTAAGGAAGACAGTGTCTATATTTTAGAACCACACATACTCTTTGAGACTAATGGAAGAAAGGTTTATTTGGTCTGGAACTGAAATTTTCTGTAGTGCATAATCTAACTCAACCTATCTGTATAGCTCATTTGAACAAATGAAACACAGGGAGCACAGAATAAGAAAGGGGTCCTTTAATCCTGTATAGATTATTGTAATGCCTGGATACATCCTACAGTATATTAAGCAGATAAACAAAAAGTATTGGCAAAGTCCCCTGAGGGATGGGAGAAAAATATGGAACCATTAAACTTTTAAATCTTAGGGTTTCTTCCCTATGAAACTTAATCCTTAGCAAAGGATAGGCTAAGCCTACTTAAAATTAAGCCTAAGTGTCACCCCTAGAGACTCTCTTTTGTTGCTCAGATGTGGCCTCTCTCTCTCAGCCAACACGACAAGCAAACTCACTGCCCTCCCCCTCTCTACATGGGGCATGACTCCCAGGGGTGTGGACCGTCCTGGCAACATGGGACAGAAATCCTAGAATGAGCTAGGACTCAGCATCAAGGGATTGAGAAAACCTTCCTGACTGAAAAGGGGAAGAGTAAAATGAGACAAAATAAAGTGTCAATGGTTGAGTGATTTCAAACAGAGTTCAGAGGCTATCCTGGAGGTTATTCTTATGCATTATATAGATATCACCTTTTTAGTTAAGATGTAACAAAGAGGCTGGAAGGAACTGCCTGAAAATGTAGAGCTGTGTTCCAGTAGCCATGTTTCTTGAAGATGATTGTATAACGATACAGCTTTCATGATGTGACTGTGTGATTGTGAAAACCTTGCGTCTGATGCTCCTTTTATCTACCTTATTGACAGATGAGTAAAACATATGGATTAAAAATAAATAAATAATAGGGGAGAAAAAAAAGGATTGGCAGGTTCCACTGAGGGATGGGAGAAAAATATGGAACTATTAAACCTTATCATCAGGGAATCTCCCGGTATTGTGTCAAACTTTAGGGACACCCAAATCTATAGGCCATGCCCTCGATCAGGAGGCTTACTCTTGTGAAGCTTATGTAGGTAGCGGAGAAGCTTAGACTACCTATAGGCATGCCTAAGAGTTACTTCTAGAGGACCTTTGCTGTTGCTCAGATGTGGCCTCAGTCTCTCTAAGCCCAACTCTACAAGTGAAATCATTGCCTCCCACCCCCACGTCCAGGGGTGAAAATCTCCCTGGCAATGTGGGAGATGACATCCAGGGATGAATCCAGACCTGGCACCGTGGGATCAACAATTCCATCCTGACCAAAAGGGGGAAAAGAAGTGTAATTAATAAAGTATCAGTGGCAGAGAGAGTTCAAATACAGTCGAGAGGCTACTCTGGAGGTTGCTCTTACACAAGCCTCAGTTAGACCTTGCTACCTATCATACCCTGCCAATCACCAACCAGGACCATTGTAGCCAATCCTAAAAAACACCTAGGACAACATAAAATTTCACAAGGGTTCCAGGCACTAGAGTAACTTGCCAGAAACCTACAACCTACAGATGGGTCCCTGGTCCACATAAGTCCTGAAACCTAGCTCAGCCTCTCCAGAACTTCAGATAGTTCCATCTCCCTACCCCATATTAGTGACAGACCCTTCCAATAGCAAAAATTCAGAATCACCATAGCCCAAACACCCCTAAAGAGAGGTATGGAAAGATCAAAGGTGATGGTGGGATTATACAGAGAAGATAGGATTTAACAAATGAGTATGAATGCTGAATCATTAAATTGATATCTCTTTTAGTCTTCAGTACTTTACAGCAGCTAGAAGTAAAAACCTAAAATTGAGAAATTGTAACTCATGTCAAACTCTGAAATATGTTCTACAAGTAATCGTGATGCTGTGCTTTGAAATTTATGGCTTTTTTTGTATATATGTTATTTTTCGCAAAAAAAATAAGGAATAAAAGTTGATTGTGATGATAAAAAAATGATTTAAGGGCGGGCCACGGTGGCTCAGCAGGCAAGAATGCTTGCCTGTCATGACAGAGGACCCGGGTTCGATTCCCGGTGTCTGTCCATGTTAAAAAAAAAAAAAAAGAAAAAATGATTTAAGCACTTTAGCCTCTATATTCTGGAGCAGCTAGAAGGAAAAATGTGAGAGGATCTTATGGTAGCCCATGACAAACTCTGGGATCTGTCCTGTAACTACTGGTTGAAGAGTGCTTTGAAAACTATTACTTTTTTATTTCTTTGCTTTGTATATTTGTTATACTATACAATAGAAAAAAAGTTAAAAAAAGAACAACTAAAGAAATAATAACAATTAAATACAATACATAATCATTGATGGAATCTAAGAGTGGGGAGAAAAGACACAAAAGGACATTACTGACACATATGAAAAAACTGGAATATAGAATGTAAGCTTTATATTACTGTTAAATTTCTTGACCTTGATAATTGCACTTAAGGTAGTTATGTAAGTCAATACCGGTTGACTGAATGAAGGGCTGCCCCCAACAGGGGACATGGAACCTCAAAGCACAAAGGAGGACTGGGTTGGAAGGACCCCCTGCCCCACTGCCCATTATGAGCTGGTACTTCTAGTGTCAGCCCACTCACGCATCTCCTTCTCGGACAAAGCCCTAGGCCCCTGCAGAAGGGGCAGAGGTAGCCCTTGGCTTCCTGGAGATAACATCAGCTCTGCTGGCCCCAAGAAAGAAAGGCAAGATCAGCTCCCTCCTGCGGCAAGGGCCAGACCAGAGCAGGAAGGGATGTGGGTGATGGAAGGCAGTGAAGCCCTGGGACAGCCCAGGTCAGGACCCAAAGCTCCTATTTCTACAAGCGAAAAACAACAGAGAAATGGGGCAGAGCTAAAGGGGCCCAGACTATCCTCACCCAAACCCTAGGGAAGCCAGGAAAAGCTGGCATTCATTGGAGATACGTCCAGTGATACAAATGGATTCCCAGACTGGTCGCACCTGCCCTTTTTTTCTTCCTTCTTCCGTCCTCTCTCTCTCTGGCTTCCTCCTTTACTTTCCTCTCTCCCTCACTTTCACTGGCTCCCAAATTACAGCCTTCTTTCAGAAACAGACACAATCAAGGTGGTGAGCTGGGTCCTTGTCACAAATGGCATCTTAGGTCCTCTCCAAATGGAGAAAGCCTTTAAAGCATGTAGTACCGCTAACAGCCTGCTTCAAGGAAGATGCATGCCCAAGGAGGCACAGGCCAGAATAGACTCGTTTTCTCTTAGGCTGATCAGCCTGCAGGGGGTTCTTGTGACTGTGATTGCAGGGCCTGGCCCGGACCACTGGGGCCAGGGAGATGAGTGCCTGCCTGTCATTCCCAAACACATCTCACACTGGGGTGGGAGGAGCAGGGTTCTGCCCTGAACTTGCCGCCACCCAGGCCCAGCTTCATTTGAGGGCCTTGGACAAGCCCACTCCCAACTCTGGGCCAGGGACAAGCCCAATCTCCCACTCATTTCCTCACCTATAAAATGAGAAGGGAGGACTAGATGGGTTCTAAGCACTCTTTCAACCCTTGGAGTTGAGGCCACTAGTTCATATGCTCAAAGAGCTACTGCAAATGAGGCAAGTAGGGTCAGATGTGAAACAATAGGGAGTGGTGGGGACAGTGGAGAAATGAAATCCATGAGCTCACTTAAATCTTAAGGGAGCCTGTAGGCAAAACTCATCTGTGTAAAAGAAGAATGAAGTCAGAATAGTGGTTACTTCAGTAATGGGATAGCATTGCCTGGGGAGGGCCGTGAAGGAGCCTGCAAAGGCCCTAGAAATGTTCTGTATCTCCATCTGGGTGATGGTCACACAGGTCTACATACGTAAAAATTCACCAATTTCATTTAAGATCTGTTTACTTCATTATATTTGTATTCTTCAATTAAGTAATGTTTTAAATAAACAAAAAAAATACAAATAAATAAAAGGGGCAGCTGCAGCTCAGTTCCAACCAACAATCGCCAATTAGTAACACAGACTTAACATTGCCAGTTGTAATAAGAGATGCCAGAAATCTAGATTTTTTTGTGAACTGCTGGGATTTTTAATGTTGTTAGTAACTAATTCAAAATGAAAACGCATATGCACATACCTTCAGGCCGTATTTAATCTATGAACGTATAGGATTGCCAAGTTTTCAAAATAAGCAAGTCCATGAGGTAATGAAAATTATTTCTATTTTACAGATGAGAAAACCAAGACCGGGTGAGGTTATATGGTTAACCCAAGGCTTCAGAGTTCCAGAGTGGAAGAATGGGTGTTCCATTCCCTAGTCTACCTCCAAACTGCCTTACAAAACTCACAAAAGGTATGGGTTATGATCACAATAATAACCAACACTTGAGAGGGGCTGAGAATATGCAAAGGAAACGTAAGAAATGTGAATGCTAAACCTGAGCCTGCTGTGCCATCCTCAGCAACACAGCCTGCAGCTCCCAGAGTTGAGGAAGGACGCTGACATTCACACTCCTCTTGGTAATGGCAGCCCTTGAGAGCTCGAGGACACAAACCCCGAGGCACACATACATATAGATGGACCAGCGAGGAGCAGTAGCCACCTGGCCCACTCTCGTGACAGATCGAGATCAAATTTCAAGAGTGAAAGACTAGAGAAAGCAGGGTCCGTGAGGCTCCTTCTTAAATATGCCAATTTCTCACTGATACCCTTCTGGTCTATAGAGCTGGTAAGATTATGCATTTTCTGCCCTATGGGATTCAATAAAGCTCTTTTCAGATTGAATCAAAATAAACAAGGGCCAGAAATGTTCCAAATTTTTCTGAATTGGCTCTACTACAAAAATCATCATCAGCCATTGCTGTAGACATTTGGATCAAGACACAGACATTTGCAGGACTGCAGAAAATCCCTTTGTACTCCAGTCATTACTGTCCCCAGATGTAACCTTATTTTGATTTCTATCACAGAGATAGGTTTTGTCTACTGTTGCCCCTTTCATATGGGGCCTGTGTGCGTCAGTTCTCCACAATCCCCATCACTCCCTATTGCCTCACACTTGGCTCTGCTTTCCTCTTCTGTTCATCCTAGCACCTCTTGGCATTTCAATCTCTACTCCAAGGGTGTATGCTTACAGTCTAGAGTGTGGCGGTGTGGGCATCAGTCCCCAGTTTTGAAATTTACCAACACGAATAGTTAAAGCTGGTTATAGGCACAGCACACGCTCAGTGCGCTCACGATCAGTTGACAATGGGGCTAGAGAAGGGGGTGGAATGATTGATTACCTGGCAATAGCCCATTAAGTCAATGAACAGTTACTGAGCACCAATTCAACCTCCACAGGTACTAAGGATGCAAGGAGGAATAAGACATACAGTTCATGTCCAGGAAATGCTCACAGTCTGGCGAGGGGCCAGACCAAAACACTATTAAAAAGCAACCTGAGGTGGGGTGCAAGGGTAGTTCAGTGGTAGAATTTTCCCCTGCCATGTGGGAGGCCTGGGTTCGATTCCTGGCCCATGCACTCCCCACCCCTCAAAAAAAACAGAAAACAACTTGGAAGGACAGTGACAGAGAGGAGCACAGACTGGAGAGGCAACTACCCAAACCAACTCACTCCCACTCCACCAAATCAGAGAGGGAGGCTTCCTAGGGGATGTGATTTCCGAGCAATTTCGGTATCGCCCACATTACAAGTACAAGACCCGGGCGCAGAAGAGCATGCTTCGATCCCCACATCTCTTCTACTGGAGACAAAATGCTCCCATCCTGAAATAACCTATCCAGCAGGGTCCCACTTGTGAATGACTTTGCCTACCTATTAAGGGACAAGAAGAACTCAGATCAAGGCTCAAAACAAAATGAATTTTAAAAATAAAACTATAATTGAGTTTGCAGTCATTGGGTTCACAGGCAATTATGCTATTTTTTTTAAAAATCTTTACAAGTAAAAACATTGAATTTTTTAAAACTCCAGAGTTCAACAAACAGTAAGACTTTTATTAATTATTTCTGAACTCATTGACATGAATGTCACTGTCGGTGAAGCCCACGAACATGCTAATCCATGCCCTTCCACTGCCAAGTCACATCTTGGCCAAGGTGTAATCTTCCTGGCAAAGAATCCAATTTAGGGGAAGGGTCATCATCTTTTGGCAGGGCTGGGTGGGAGCCATGCCACACCTCTGACCACATAGGCCCACCAGGCCCCTAATCCAAGCTTCCCACCGAGCTTCAGACCCCCAATTTTCAGACCAGCCCTAATGGCTTCAGGACCAAGGGGGTGACCTGCCTCCATAGCTTGACAGAGTCCTCCAACTGGGGGACAGGGAGGGATGGAGCTTAGTCACTACGCCTGAGTGGGCTTTCCCAACTTAGAATTATGTAGCTCTCTCTGCATAAGTCCTGTGGCTACTGAGAGGTATTACCAATGGGACCTTCCACTTGGCTGGGAGGGACAAAGTGGAGGACAGGTGCTTAATTCCTTTTCCTGGGGGACAGCATCACCCAGCCCTAGACCTCCTAGAAGCAGAGTGCACATCCAGCCTCTGGAAAACCGTCCTTCTGTCCACTTCCTACAGGCCAGTATGTAGCATGCCTAGAAGCATTTTAATTCAACAAAGAGCTGAGCTGCTACTCCATCCATTTAAAGCTCCTAAAACCAAGAGGCCCTCATGGCATTAGTGGGGTACAGCACCACGGGGCCAAAGGTGGACTCTTTATATATATATAATTTTTTTTATTAGAGAACTTGTAGGTTTATGGAAAAATCATGCAGAAAATAGAGTTCCCATATACAATTCCTGTTATTAACATATAGGTGGACTCAAGCCCACACCAGCATCCAGGGAGCAAAGTTCAGGTCTTGTTCTCATCCAAAGCTGTATTTCACCACCTTTCTGCACCAAGATGCTGAGAAATGTTCATTCCCTCAAAGATGCAGTGGACCAAAGCTCCTGAAACTTTATTGTGCACCGGATTTGCTCAAGGATCTTGCCAAAATACAGATTCTGATGCAGGAGTTGTGAGATGGGGCCCAAGATTCTGCATTTCTAACAAGCCTCTAAGTAATGCCGATGCCACCAGTCCACAGGCCACACTTACAGTAGCAACGGCACTGCTAGACCTTCCCAGCCCAGAAGCATGCACACTTTAAGTTGGGACGTCACAAAGGTGCCCTTTAAAATATTTAGCTCAACGAGATTAAACTCAAATGGTGTAACTACTGGTAAGATAGTTTTTGGGTGGGGAGGTATCTGGGAGGCAACCAGGGCCATCTACAACATAACCCTCAAATCAAGCCCTTCAGCGAGCAGATGCAAGGAGCCCAGGTGTCTGGGTCAAGAAGACCAAGATGTACAAGTGTCCAGGACCCCACCCAGGCAAGACCAGAGTGCCATCTCTGGGCCTCCCACCCCTTCACTGCTCTCCTCCAGCACCCACAGCAGAGCCTCCCAGCTAATAACAGTCACTAGTGTAGTGCCACCTTCTCAGCCTGCAGGGTACTCTGGCTCTCTGCCATGCAGACACTCTCCTTTTCCCACCCTCCCCAGCCCTGGAGAAACAGACAGTGCCAAGCATGCTGTTTCCCCAGCCAAAGGACCTCCTCCTGGTCCCATCCTCTGCAGGGTGACATCTGGTCTCCCCCACCCCCAGAGGTGCTGCCCGCAGTGCGCCTACCCCTGCACCATGAACCAAACGTTAATTCCAATCCAGCTCCCCCCACCATGGGCTGACTCATCAGCACCTCGCACCTGGCCCCAACCAGGCCTTAAAGCCCCAACCCTGCCATACCCCATACCAGCACAGCCTAATGCTTCTCCAAGTAAGGGTCTGACTCCACCCATACACACACACACAAACACACACACACACACACACACACACACACACACACATCCCACTCCATCCCCACAGGTCTTTCTAGCTAATTTCAAAATCCAAATCGGAGAGCACTTGCTAAGGGGCTGGGAAGCGAGAATCAGTGCCTGGTCTAGTCCGAGAGGGTAAAGTATATTGAACTGGAAGGCGCTGCTCTGCGAATTACGGGGAGGCGGGACGTGTTATTACGCTGAGAAGGCTAATTTCCCTCCACTGGGCCATTGACTGCGCCTGGGCTGGGCTGGGCCGGGGTCGCAGCAGGGCGGTGGCCAGCGGCAGGGACGCCGGATCTCAGCTCGCCGCACCGAAGCAGCCGCTCCAGGTGCCCGCCCGGGGAAAGCAAGGCACTGAGCGCCGGGGGCCGGCGCCGCCTCTCCGGCTTGGCACGCGTGGGCTCCGCGCGCGGCCAGGGCTGAACTGCCGGGGAAACAAGGGGCAGCGATCCCGGGCGCGGGCGCCGGGGAACAGCCAGCAAGGCCCGCCGCGGGCCAGCCCTGGGGCCGGGGAGGCGAGGCGCGAACCGCGCTGGGCTGCCGGTTCCGCGAGGGACGCTTCTGCCATAACCCGACAGGATTGAGGAGGTGACAGGAGTCCCGTGAGGCCTCCCCCTGGCACAGAGAGGTGATCGAGGCGGGGGACCTACGTGCCTTCAGGTCCCTCCTGCGCCGCCGCCCACCCTACCTTCGCTGCCCGAATAGGAACCCACAGCGCAGAAGGGGACTGATTGACTCCCAGCTCCTCTTTACCCTCGAAATTCTCACCACTCCAGACCCAGCGGCTCTCCGAGTAGCGGGGATCTGGATGTTCGCGGTCCCAGGAACAAGAGTGCGCGCGTGCCCGGGGAGGGGGAGAGGCCTGTCCGCCCAAGGCCAACGCCGAGGGAATTCGACTTCCCCGGGATCAAAGTTCCCGCGTGTCCCGCCGCGGACTCGGAACCCGAGGAGTGGCCGGGACAGGGACCTGGGACCCGAGGAGGCTCTGGGTGGAGGCCGCGGGCGACCCGCCGCACCGGGAACAAGTGGTTCCGCGGTTGCGGTCGCGACCCCGCAGCTCCAACTTTTCCGCCGCGCAACGGGCGAACCGCGCGGAGAAAGCGGGGAGGGAAGGGGCGGTGCGAGGCTCGCGGTACCGTGTGCGGAGCACCGCCGCGCTGCTCCTTGGGCTCTGCTCTCCGCGGGATCGGCCCCCTCCGGCCGCCTGCTCTGGCCCCGGCCGCCGCCGCGTCTCGCCGCTGGCGCGAAGGCTCATCCGCGGTGCGCCAGCCGCTCTGGGGTCCCCGCCGGCCGCCTGCCTGCCGCTTGCTGGCCGCAACTTCAGGCGCGCCGCGGGCTCGGACGAGGCGCGCCCCAAATGTCCCGGGGCTCTGCACCCTCGCGCTCCATGCCCGGGGCCAGGCCACCCCGCTCGGTTCGGATCACCGCCCGGCCGCTGTCGGACGCGTCCTTTCGCAGAGCATCGCCGCCCGCGCCCCTCTCTCTCAAGCAGCCGCCGCCGCTCAAGTCCGCGATCAACTTTCCCTTCTTCCTCCGCCCCGCTCGGTCCCCGCCGCCCAGACCCCGCCTCCTGACGCTCCCTCCCTCACCTCCCGCCTCGCCCAGCCCCCGCCCGCCCCGCCGCACCTCGCGGCAACCCCAGCGTGAGGCCGCCGGGACCCCTGCGCCCCCCGACTCAGACCCCGCCCGGACCCCCGGGAGCGGCGCGGAGCCAGGCTTGGAGCTTAGGGCATGAATATTTCAGTGCTGCCGAAGCTGCCCTCTGCCGATGTCATGGCACCGGCTGCTGTGGCAACTCGACCGATCCCCCAAAGGGCCGGGGAAGGAAAGCCAGCGGAAGCGGCCTCAGGTGCGTTGCGGACCCGTGCCCCGCAGGGCCGCCCTCCGCCCGGCCGAGGGGCGCGCGGAGGGGTGAGGGTCCAGGGCCCCGCCAGCCTCCGCCCGGCTCCGCGCCTCGGGCCGTACCGGGAGACGCTCCAGGGAAACTGGAGCGAACGGGCGGGCGCTCGGCCTAGGGGAGCCCGCGCCATCTGCAGGCTTTAAGCGCCCCCTCTCTGCTCCCAGAGTCGCTGAGCGCTGAGTAGGGCTCGAACCCCTGGGCTCCAATGGCGGGTGCTTCTCTCCAACCAGCTACCTTTGCCAGCCGCACTTATGTGCTCCCACCTGCGCCCCCTCCGTCGATCGAGCCTCAAAAGCCCCCAAATGCTTTCCGATCCGGGACCTCGGATTGGAAGACACCCTTGAGATCACCTGGGAACCTGTACCCATGCGGAAAGCCCTTCTGCAGCACCCCTGAGGGATGGTGTCCCAGCTTGGTTTTGCACACCTATGGGGACCAGGACCTCACAATTTCTTGAGACAGCTGGTTCCACTTTCCCCCTGTTAAAAAGGGGGAAAAAGCTCTGACTGTTAAAAAATCTTGCACACTTAAACTTCCTTGTCTACTAGGCCTTTAGAGTTCATATTTAATGAACTCTAAACTCTAGAGTTCATATTTAATAGGCACTTCAGATAGTTGAGGTGAATCTTTCCCTGCCCTTGATATTTGCTTCCCCAGGCTGAATATTCTGAACTTTTCCAAGTATTCCTCCTCAGGATTTCTGAACCTGTCACTGTTCCAGTCAGCATATTGACAATAGCTGTCTGAAGGCAGGCTCTGGGCTGAGCCTTGGGGCCTCAACTCTTGCCACACTCAACAGGGCCTTTCCAGTAGGTCCTGTCATTATCCCCTTTGACAGTAAGAAAACAGGCTTCAGGGAGGTGAGAGTTGCCCATGTGTTGGAGCCAGTTTTTAAACCCAGAATCTGCCTGATTCCAAAGCTTCAGTTCTTCACTATTCATTCATTCGTTCATATTGCCACTATATGTCAGCAACCTAAATAAGTTCAGGGAATGTGATGGGGAACAAAATAACAGGCTTGGTGCCCGTGTCTCCTGGACCTCCTCTAGTGCAGGTACCAGACGTCAGTCAACGAATCACAGGAACAGGTACCAATACAGCAGCAATCGGTTGTAGTAAGGAAAGTGCTTAAATGGCACCTAGGCTGGAGGATCAGAGAAGGCTTCCTGGAGGAAGTGACACTGAGCTGCGATCTGAAGGATGAGTAATGGAAAGAGGATAGAGTTTTAGGTAGGAGAAACAGCAGAGGTCCTGTGGTGGGAAGGAGCTAGCATAAATGAGGAACGAAAGGAACGCCAGAGAGGCTAAAGCACAGAGAGGATGGGGAGCATGATGAAAGTAAAGCATGGATGGGAGCAGGATTTTGTTAACCTTGATCAGGGTTTGGTCTTCATTCTGAGTCAAAGCATCAAAGCAGGGGTTGGGGTAGGGCTGACATGATCTGATTTGTAGTTAGAAAAATGAGGAATTGATTGGAAGGCAATAGAGGAAAAGAGGAGGCCACTTCAATTACAAATAAATAATGATTTTCCCCAAGGGCATCAGGGAAGGTGGACCAGTGTGATAGAAAGTCATCGCTTACCACCTTATGTGGATTGGACAAGCCATTTAAACTCTCTAAACTTTGGTTTCTACTTCTGCACTTGAAATCATGGTGCCTGCCCAGCCTGCCTCCTGGGGTAGGGTATGAAAGCACTTTGATAACCTAACGAACCATAAAGATGTTCTTGCTCTCCTCAGGGGACCGGCATCTCCCAAGCCCCTCTCCTGGGGGTTACCAGGGAAGCACCCCACTGTACAAAGTAAAAGATAGAACCAGGGTCCGCTTTAATTGCTAATGTTAAAAGGGAATTCCTCCCTTGTCCTAGAGCTCCCCTGCTCCTTCTACCCAGGGCACAAGCACATGACACAGGCTAGCAATGGGAAGCTCCACTCTCAGCTTTGTTGAAGAGGATCACAGAAAGGAATAGTTTAGAAATTATACAAAGTACCAAACCCTGACCCAGCAGTTCCTGAGTTCTGACTTGGGCTGAGTCTTTGACTGCATTTTTGCTTACCAATCTCCTTTGGTTCCCGTTGGTTTTCTTGTCCTTGTCTTCCCGCCTTGTGGTTGATTCTGCAAGCCCCCCACCCCACCCCTTCATCTCACCAAGAAATTTCATTTTTTGCATCAGTTAGCCAGAATTCCTTTCTGTTGCTGGCTACGTTGAGAATTCTGTCTGACATGGACCATATGATGACTCTTAAGGTGATTGCCCGGTATCAGAGTAAAACACGGCATCAGCATTGCCCCCTTGCCAAAAGTGAAGGAAAGAGAGAAAGGAACAATTAATATACTGGCCCCTTCCTTATTCAGGACATTTTGTTCAGATATCTTCAGGAGTAGCCACATGTCTACAACAGGTTTAAGTTCCTCTTCAGTTCAGAGATATATTTGATTTTAATATTCTCAGAGGCAGGGGCTAGGTCTTGTTCAGTCATCTAACAAACATTTTTAAAGGGTCCACCAAGCCAGTCTCTGGGCTGGGTGCTGAGGGACACAGAGAAACTTAAGACATTATTTCAGTCCTCAGAGAGGCAGCAGTCCAGCTGGAGAGACAGATTCGGAAACAGTCAGGAAACTGTAATAAAGCTATCCTTGAGGCCAGCACCAGGTTCAGCAGGGAGCCCAAGAAGAATGCAGTCCACCCTGACCAAGGAGATGGGAAAAGACTTCAAGTAGGAGGGACCACTTAAGCAGAACCTTGAGAGATGAATGTACCTGGCAAGAAAAGGTCAAGGAGCCTGCTTGTATGCAAAGTCACAGGGGCATCAAACTGTTTAGAGTCACAATTAGTGCGGCAGGACTAGACATGGAAGCATGTTGGGCAGAGGGGAAAGCTGATTCCAGACGGTGAGCAAGGGCTGGATACTGAAGGGCCTGTGATGCCACACCAGGGGCCTTGGGTTTCAGTCAGCAAGCGATACTGGGTGTGGGGTGGAGGGCAAGCCTGGAGGTGAAGACGCACAGCAGGGAAAAGCATGATGGGCTGGAGGATGAAGAGGAGGAGATAGTGCTTCGTCTCAGGGAAGTCCTGGGCAGGCATTTTGGAGAAAGGGCATCTCCCTTTCTTGTTTTTGTATACCTCAAACTCCCAATAACCAGCTGCTCACTGGCCTCTCAATGAATAAAGAAGGAAGGAGGGAGGGAGGGAGAAAGAGAGATTGGGAGGAAGGAAAGAGGGAAGAAATGCAAATCTGTTGTTTTAAATGTGCCCAGCCTGTTAAACCACCTGGGATTAGATTTGATTGCATCTCAACTTTCGGGCCTCATTGGGGTGCTTTCTGTCCTGCAGCCTTCCCTGGGGAAATGGAAGAGAGACGGTGCGGTGTGATGCAAACCTCACTAGTCCAGGATGCGACAGCCCTGGGCCTTAGCCAGCTTTCCGAGCCTCCGTTTCCTCCAGTGTCAATGGGCACAATAGCCCCAGCCTCCCTGAACACCACCCAAGGTGGCTGCTCAGGTTGGAAGTGGAAACGCACGCTAATGTGCTTTATAAACTGAAAAGCACAAACCAACACTCACGTCCAGGTCTCTCCCCGCCATGAGGTCCGACTAGGATTTTTAAAGCCCATGAACGCCTCCTTCCTCTGGGTGTCTTCCATAACAGCTTTCCTTTCCCACCTCACAACCAGGCACTGTTTCCTGCCCACCCCTACCCCCGGATTCCCATCCCTGATCTGGTAAAAGCTGTTTGTTGCTTCCTGTCGATGGCGTCTTCAGCTCGCCCGCCCACTCTCTCCCGGGACGGTGCCTGCCACCATAAACCAAACACGTGTGCTCCTGAGCTTGGTTTGTGGGCCCTTGGAGCCTGGCACAGCTGTGGCAGCTCAACATGGCTCGTGAAAGAGCGAGGCTGGGGAGGCTACCAAGGCGGGCTGAGCCACTCCTCTGCAGTGAAGAGGGCACCCCCAGAAACACCCGAGAGGCATGGGTGTCCCTGAGCCCAACCTGGGATGCTTACCCCATCCCTAATTTGGCCTACGGAGAGAGAATTCCTCCTTCACATGCCTGCCCCACTGCCTGGTCTCCTGTCCCATCATTTATTTATAAGGTGTTCATAGCAAAACGAATGACAAAAAGTTAGAAGCTAATTAAAGCTGGCACGGATTGGCACATGGGGGCATGAATTATGCATTGGTGCAGAATGGCGTTTGGTGGCAAGGACTGGCACCAAGTGCCCTGGGCACTGGCAAGAAGTGGGCAGGGGTCCCAAGTCTGCCTGGACTCCCCCACCTCTTCAAGGGGTCCTCTATCCAGGATCCTCTGCCTCTCTCTGGGGCAGCTGGAGCCTTGACAACCACCATCTCCCAGTGGGCGATTTCTGCACATCCCAGCACGTCCTGGCACAAGAGGCATCAACACCGTAATCAGAGGCCAGATTCATTCCCCACAAGCCAGTCCCTGGTTCTCCAAGCACGTGTGTGCTGCAGCCTTTGCACAAAGCAGCAAGGCTGGGCTTCTGCAGGCGGAGAAGGCCTGAGATCCAACCAGATAATTACCGGCATGGGGACATCAGAGCTGGAAGGCACCTTTCAAGACCATGCAGTTCAAACCTCTAGATGCATACACAGATGGAGGCCCTGAGGCCCAGAGAGGGACAGGCTCTATACAAAGTCACACAGCAAATTCATAATAATAGTAGTAGTAATAAGATTGCTAGCATTTATTTCAAGCTGATTTTGTGCCAGGCACTGTTTCAACTACTTTGTGTGGATTATTTCATTCATACCTCACATGAAGAAGACACTGTAATTATTTATCCAACCTGACAAATGAGGAAACTGAGGCAGTACAGAAATGTAAAGCAAGTTGCCCAAGGTCACATAGCTAGTAAGGGGCCCAGTCTAGATTAAACTAGCCCAGGCAGTCTAACTCAAGTCTGGCCCACCTGTGGGCCAGGGAATGTTTTTTTATTTCCCTGGCTACACTTTAGAATCTCTCTGGGAGGTTGGGTGGGGGTGTAAAAACGGAATTAGAGATTCAGTTTGATTGGTGTGGGTTAGCATCTGGACATGAAATTTTTGAAAGCTCCTTGGGTGATTCTATTATGCACTGGTTCCAGAAAGGAACCACTGGTTTGGGCTGCGGTAGGGGGAATGGATTTGGCCTTAGAACATATGGATGTCTGTGCTTACTCTGCCACTGCTGAGTCTATGACTGTTCTAGTCTGCTAGCTGCCGGAATGCAACATACCAGAAACAGAATGGCTTTTAAAAAAGGGAAATTTAATAAGTTGCTAGTTTACAGTTCTAAGGCCAAGAAAATGTCCTAATTACAGCAAGTCTATAGAAATGTCCAATCAAAGGCATCCAGGGAAAGATACCTTGGTTCAAGAAGGCTGATGAAGTTCAGGGTTTCTCTCTCAAGTGAGAAGGCACATGGTGAACACAGTCAGGGTTCCTCTCTCATCTGGAAGGGCACATGGTGAACACAGTATCATCTGCTAGCTTCTTCTTCTGGCTTCCTGTTTCATGAAGCTCCCTGGGAGGCATTTTCTTTCTTCATCTTCAAAGTTCGCTGGCTGGTGGACTCTGCTTCTCATGGCTATGTTGTTCTGCTCTGCTGTCTCTGAATCGCTTTCATTCTCCAAAATGTTTCCTCTTTTATAGGACTTCAGAAACTAATCAAGACCCACCCAAATGGATGGAGACATTTCGGCACTTAATACAGCTTAACAACCACTGTTGATTAAATCACATCTCCAGGGAGATGATCTGATTACAGTTTCAAACATACAGTATTGAATTATTCTGCCTTTATGAAATGGGATTTAGATTAAAACATGGCTTTTCTAGGGGACATACATCCTTCCAAACCAGCACAATGACTCTGAGCATATGGTCCAAACTTTTGTGGCCTCAGTTTCCTCATCTGTAAAATAGGGTTAGTAATAGTGTAGGCTCTGAAGGTGGCTATTTGGGTTTGGTTTTGAATCCTGTCTCTGCCCCTGGGGTGGGCTACCTAACTTCTTTTTGCCTCAGTTGGCCAAATTTGTTAAACAGTGACGATACTAATATCATGGTGTTATGTTGATGCATATAAACTGGTGCCTGGCATATAGTAAGTGCTCATGAAAATGGGAGTCATGGTCATTAGCTGTCCTGGGAATGGGAAATCTTGCCCCTCCTGGCCCCCATGGCTGTGTTCGGGATCAAAGGGGGATGCATATATTGCAGGGAGGCTATGAACTGTGGGACACAGTAAGATTGTCAGTCAGAAGAGGCTGGGTCTCCTGGCTGCCTGTCTGGGCCCTGACTTTCTTTTTCTTTGCTCAAAAGAAACAGGAACGCATATCATCACAAACACTTCAGACCATGAAGACAAACAACTGTTCTCAATTTGGTGTGTATCCTTCCAAGTAATGTCCTGTGTCTATCTCTGTACATATGGAAATATGTAGCGTTTGGCTTGGGGCCGGGGGTGAGAGAGACAAGGGTATCGTGGAATACTTCTCTACTTTTGAATTGTGAACCATCTGAATGGCTCAAAGTATAAATAAATATAAAGGGGATGCTTCAGGCAGAAGGAAAATGGTCCCAGATGGAAGCTTGGATATTCAGGAAGGAAAGAAAAGCAATAGAAAGGAAAATACGGGTAAATACAAATGAATCTTCATTGTATATAACAATAAAACTGATGTTTAAAATATATAGAGAACATTAAAATGCATGCACAATAGCATATGAGTCAGGAAGGGGGTAAATGGAGTTAGAATGTTCTAAGGTCCTTGCATTGTCCAGGAAGTGGATAAAAATACAAATGTTTAGTAAATGTTAATAAATCAAGGGTGCCTGTTCTATCTCTAGGCTAATTCTAGAAGATCTATATGTATCTTTTATATATCTATAAAAGGATGTACAACCAACTAGCCAACAGAGGGAAAATGGAATAATAAGATAAATATAAATATATACACACACACATATATATAAAACTTTAAAACATTTAAAAAGACTTGCTGTATAACTAACAATTGTATAATTGTTTGTTGTTGACTGTATCATACTACTCATATTGTTCTATAACTTACTTTTGTTCTCTTAAAATGTGTCCTGGAGGTCTTTCCACATGGGTACACAGAGAACTGCCCCCTCTTTTTACCCATGAGCATGTACAGATGACAACAGAGCATCAGGCAGGTGTGGCACCTGTGCAGGTCCCATGCTCTCAAAGCCAGCCCCGCCAGCAGACTGCAGTGCAGACAGCAGGCAGTGCCACGCGGTGTGTCTGCAGCCGGGACTCGGGAGGCCAGGGCAAGACCTGCTCTGCCCAGGCTGGGGGGCCACCTTGGTCTTATTGTTCCCACAGCAGACAACCAAGGTCCATGAAAAGGCAGGGCAGCCTTTGATCATCTGGCCAATCTCCCTCTCTTGGAACCCGGTACAGTCAAACCACCCCAGGAAAGCGCTCACTCCCACTTTAGTAACAGCCTTCAGAGGGTGGGGCTCCCATTAGGTCTGCAAGTCGCTTCTCCTCGCTAGATGCATGCCTTCGTCATGTCATCTCTTTGACTCACATGCTCAGAAAGCTATTCCATTTTCAGCTCTGTCGTAGTCTATGTAAACATGCATATTTAACACTTGATAATCTCCCTTTTTTTTTTTAAACCAGAAAGGACCAGGCTTTCTGCTCAACCTCTGGCGGGCATTTGTCTAGCTGTATTTAGTGATATTGTTGGGTTATCACTGAATTTGTTTCGATAGTTATCTTTCACTTATTGCCGTTAGTACTGACTTTTCATTATAGTGATATAAAGTTTTCAAAAGTAAATTTAAAAGTTTATAAGTGAGGGATTGAAATTTAAATTAGGTCAATAACAATATAATTAGCATGTGGTTAGGCTAGAATTGGTAAATGGGGTGAGCAAATGACTGAAATTGAGCCATCTTGACCTGAGGAATTAAGTCAGTGCATCACTGTAGCATTCAAACCCCCCAAATCTCACCCCACTCCAAAGATCAGGCCCAGTATACCTTTTCAGCCTCAACCCAACCTCTCTTCTCTAGAAGGACTTCATAGCCAGCAAAATACACAGATCTATAGAGGCAGGTGTAAGGATGTTCAGTATAGCACTCTTTGTCATAGAAAAAAAGGGGTGTGTGTGTGTGAAGAAACCTATGTGGACACCAATAGGGGACTGGTTAAACAGACCTCACTGATTCATCTGTTCTATGGAACGCTCTATTCTTCAGCCCTCCCTGCACCCTCCTCCCACCTAGGTTTATATTGTCCTCTCCCCTGCCATTGCCACTGCCCTCCCCTTCTCTGTGCTGAAACCCATTCTTCAAGTCCTGTCACCTCCCAGAAGCCTTCCCTGCCCACCTCTCAGGCCCCCCAGGCTTCCACCTCCTCTGCCCTCCCAAGCCTCACTATCTGGGCAGCCCCCCAACCCCTGTACACGGCATGGAATCTTTAGTGATCCTCCATGTTCTGTACCTATGTCTTGTTTCCAATCATGTCATCAGCTCCCAGAAGGCAGGAACTGAGATGCAGCTGAAGGAGCATTTGGCAGAGATTGGAAGACCAGAATTCAGTTCTTACTTCACCACTCTCTGCTCCAACGACCTTGAACAAATCATTTCTCCTTTGAACCTCTGTCTCCTCCTCTGAACCCAAAGAGTGAGTTCAAAGTCTCTAAAGGTCCCGCCAACTCAAGGAGTCTAAGGCCATTCCATATTTTTCTGTATCTTCCCACAGAAGTAATAAAAAGTAAGATTTTATATCTGAAGAATGTCGCAATCAAACTCTTGTTTAAAATTCTCTCAGTGACTCTATAGGAGAGGAACTATTACCGTCTCCATTGTTCCAATAAGAAAACTAAGGCACGTCATAGTTTGCAGGGCAGCTGTAACCAAGGACCACAAGCGAGTTGGTTTAAATGATGGAAATGTATTGTGTCACAGTTCTGGAGGCCAGAAGTTCAAAAATCGAGGTGTAGGTAGGGCTGTGCTCTCATTCACATTCACAGGACCAGGGGCAGGGCTTGGGGGGACGTTTGTGGAGACATAATTCAATCCATAACAAGGCACAAGGAGTCTGTATAGTAAAATTAAACTAGGTTACACTTCAGTATAATGAAACCCTGGATTATTGAAGGCACTAGGAATTTCCTTCTTGCTCACACAAAATCTAGTGCTGGTGGGATGGTGCTTCTGCAAAGTGTGAGTTGGAGACCCAGGCTGCTTCTCTCTTAGGGCTATCCTGTCTAGAAATGTGTCCCTATGGTCACACACAGGTCACCATGGCAGGGGACCTACTTAACTGCTGTTCTATAGTGTCTCCAGGGTGGTACCAGGTCCATAGGGGGCTGTGTAATGAAGATGGTGGTGACCAGTAAGCGTGGTGCATTGGCTGGCATCATGAGGTAAGAAGGACAAAGAAGTAATCACTGCCAAGCAGAAGAACATCAGGCAGCCTGATCACTGCCCACCGTGATCCTCGCAATAGCTGCTATCTGTTGAGCACCTGCAAAGGGCCAGGCTCCTTATAAATCTATCGTCTGAGCTGTGCAATATCCTAGAAAGAAGACCCACTTCTACTCTACAGATGAGTGAAGAAAGTGAGCCTCAAAGAGGCTGAGTAAATTACCAGAGGTCAAGCAGATGACAGCAGTTGGATGGCCCCCAAGTCCCTCTCTGGGCCCTGCAGAGCTTGGCCAGCACAGCCATTCCTTATCTGGAGCACCAAAGCCATGCAGTGGCCGGGAGGGAGCACGGTGTGGAGGCGTGAGCTCCAGGGCCTGGGCCCTGCCAGCCTTCCTACCCAATCCCTGCAGAGGCAGCCTGACGGGTAAAGGGAGCTGTTGTCCCGTGGCATCCTGAAAACGCTGGGGAAAGACCAGCACCAGGGACCCCGCGGGCTCGGCTTCCCCGGGGGAGTCCAGATCTGCAGTGTGGGGAGCCACCTAGAGGCTTAGTGCTGCACAGCACTTCTCACCCTCCACCCATCAATCCCAGACCTACCATAGAGGGAAGACTCGGGAGGGGTGGGGGACTCGACCTACAGAGACCTGGGCCAAAAATTGACGAGTTGGTGGTCTCCAAACACTCCTGACCTTCGCCATCTGCCCCACTCCCCAGCTACTGTATCCCCTGCCATCCTAGATCTCTCCCTAGCCTTGTTTCCATCATAAATATTAATTGACGCTCTCTTAAGAGTCAGGTATTCTTTTGGGGCTGGCAGTCTAGTCTCTTGGGTTCAGTCTGTGCTCAGCCAAGCAGACCGGTGAATCTGAGCAACTCACTGGCCCTCTCTGGACATCAGCTACCGCCCTTGTAAAATGCAGATGACCACTAGAGGCAGCATATGGGGCCTGGAATCAGGCAAGGGCCTGCGTGGGAATCTCAGCTGTGCTGCTTCCTTGCTGTGTGATCCTTTAGAAAGTTAATTAACTTCCATGTGTCCAATTAACTCAAATGTAAATGAGTTGATGCCTATTTTTGAACTTTTGTTATCAAGATTAAATTATACATATATACATAATCCAGTATATGAACTGCCTGGCTCAGAGTCTAGCTCTCTTCTCCCTCCATCAAGTTTCAAAATCAGGGTTCAGGTCCCAGGTCTTTCCTGCCCTTTTCCTTAAGAAGGGTCGAGATCAGCATGTGGCTGCTCGCACTCTGCCTGCGGACCGTGCCCACCTGCCCTAGGCCAGGGGATCCTGGGCCCCGGGCAGCACATGGGGAAGCCCAGCATTTCCTCCTAAAGTCACTTCCAGCTTCACAGTGAGAACCTACCTCTTTACTAATTCAGTGCTGCTACGGTGAATGGCATCTGTACTCTGGAGTTGCACTGTACACAACCTCAGCAGCTGTTCATGGTCTAATGTTTTAATTTTCAACAACTAAAGACAAGCACATTAGAATGTAGCGCCCTATGAGGCCCAGCAGGAGGAGGAAGGAGTAGCAGATAGAGTTTCTGTCCCTTTAGAAGGTCTCGGGAAGGCCTGTGTTTATCTCCCTGAGCCTCAGTTTCCTCACTGTAAAATGTGGGGGATGATCCCTGGCCCGTTTACTGTCTCTGGTTGTAAAATAAAGATCTTGAAAGTTCTGTACTGTCAAGTCCTAGTTAAATACGGGGAGTTGTCATTGCGCCTGTTCCCACCTGGCCAGGTGCACCCACTTACTCATTTGCTGAGCACACAGCTGGGCAGAGGTCCAGTTGCTGGGGATACGGTGATGAGTGTAATAGGCGTCTTCCTTGGACTTTAACACCTCGGAGGAACAGAGAGAAAAGAAGACACAAAGGGCGTTATAGGCTCCTTCTCCTTCCCCTGCCTGCCTCCCTCTGGAAAGAGTAAAACCACAGCACAATGTAGCTCTCCCCAAGGGCCGGGCACTGGCCCTGCGCATCCGTACGTGCATCATGTTAGTAATCCCTGCTGCAAACGAGGAGGCAGGCGCTGTAGCCAAGGCTCGGAAAAGTCATCTTGAGGTGGAGGAGGTGGAGGAGGCTGGATTCCAGCACAGATCTCTTTGGCTCCCCAGAGGGAGTCTTAACCCTAAAATTATCCTGGGAAAAGATGAACATTGTGAGGGGACGGTACCAGGTGCTTTACATATTTTATTTTCACTTAATCCCTATACCAACCATGCCGGTTAGGTATTATTAACCCGGTTTTACAGATGAGGAAACTGAGGCTTGGAGAGGGTAAGGGAGGCTCTCGGTCCTTCCTCTGCCATCTCGGTTAATGCCTTGGGAGCCGGATGGATTACAATAATCAGCTAATGCCTGAGCAGGGCTCTGAAGATGAAAAGCCCTTATGGAGAGTGCTAAGTATGATGATTAAGTCGGAAGGTGGAATTAGCTGCTCAGGGGGAGCAGGCTGCAGCCGTCAAGAGAGGATTAGTGACTCCCTGCCTGATTAAGTGGGAGACAGGTTGGGAGGGAAAGAAACTGAGAGAGGTTTAGAGCTCCATTGCGCCACTCACAGCAGAGAGGGTCAGTGACCCTGTGGGCCTGCAAGGCACAGAGCTTCATGCTCTGGGGCTGATGGACTGGGGTGGCACCCAGGGGCCTCCAGCTCTCTTTGCCTTTCTCCCATCCATCCGTCCATCCACCCATCGTCCGTCCATCCATCTGTACGAAGCACCAATTAATTCACAGGCACCGCACTAGGCACTGAGGATACAGCAAGGATACGATAGAAAGTGCTCATGAAGTTCCTAGACTAATGGATGGAATCACTACACATTAAGGAATTGCTGTTAATTCTTGTTTTTTCAGGTGTAACAATGGCATTGTGATTATAGTTGATAAAAGAACCTTTATCTTTTAAAGAGACATACCAAAATATGTATAGAAGAAATGATATGATGCCTTGAATTAATACAGGGAGGGGGAAGTACAAATTAATACACATGGGGGTAGAGATGAAAAAAGAGTGGCCCTGAATTTATATAACTGAAGCTGGGTGATGAGTATGTGTGGCCCATTATATTCATCTTTGTGTTTTGTTTTGATTTTTTGTTTTGGTAAATGTTTGAAAATTTTCCATAATACAGTGTTTAAAAAAACATACACACGAATGTGAAAACCTTGTGTCTGATGCTTCTTTTATCTACCTTATGGACAGATGAGTAAAACATATGGATTAAAAGTAAATAAATAATAGGAACAAATGTTAAAATAAATTGAGTAGTTTGAAATGCTAGTGATCAATGAAAGGGAGGGGTAAGGGATATGGTATGCATTATTTTTTTTCTGTTTTCTTTTTATTGCTTTTTCTGAATTGATGCAAATGTTCTAAGAAATGATCATGATGATGAATATACAACCATGTGATAAGAAAAGAATGTTCATATTGTATGCTGATTGGTTTTATTAATAAAAATGTAAAAAAATAAAAAATAAAATAAAATAAAAAACATACACACACAGGCAGATAAATACTACAACTCATGATAAGTACCACAAAGGAAAAGTAAATGATGTAATGAGAGATGAGTGTAGAGGAAATTGTTTTAACTGGGGGATCAGGGGGTTCACTTTTTGGTAGGATGAGGCATTGTGGCAGCCTCAGGCCTAGTGGTCACCAAAATAACTGTGTCTATCTGTTCCCACCCTGAAAGGTAGGCTGGCAGGGTCCTGGGGAGGGGCCCTATCTTTTGGGCATCACCAGTACCCTTCTGGCTTGCCCAGGCTCCTGGAGGAACCCAAGGCCAGCCTCCAAGTTTCTTTATCACTTACGCTGGAGGGAACAGAGACAGATCCCAAAGGACATGACTGTATGTCTGTCTGTCTGTGTGTACCTTGCTTGTCTGCTATGAGCTCACTGTCCCCAGAACAACCTTAAAGGAGGAGATGGGATTCCTCATGTTACAAAAGAGAAAAATGAGGCCCTGAGAGGTAAAATAGGACTTATCCTAAGTCAACAGCAGAGTCAAAAAACTGAGGTCTGTGGTCTTCTCATGTCCCTCATAGACCCCTTCCCCCCACGAGTTGTTAACACAGACATACTTCCTGGATCACATTGTGGGGTGGAGGTTGGGGTGGGTGGGTTGTTTACAAGAAAAGACAGATGAGACCTCAAGCCAGTGCAGTGGTCCCAGAGAAGAAAAGGAAAGGATATTTCCCTTGGAAGGAGAACAAGCCTAGGGGGCAGGGGCAGGTGGCAAGGGATTAAGAGCTGTAGACCCAAACATCAGAGAGAGTAGAATCCAGAGGTAAGGCTGCCCCATACAGCTGGATTTCCAGGTATGTGCGAAACAAAAGACTCCAGCTCTGGGTTATTGGGCACGTGGTTGGAGCCCTGTGGGCTGGTGGGTTTGGTGACCAGCCTTGAGAGAAAGATGGAGTGAAGGGAACTCAGACACTGCCAGTGAGGGAGCCTCTCAGGCCATGTCCTTTGGGACACCCAAGCAACTTCAGGCCTGCGATTTCCCACAGTGGTACCCCAGAGTTTTCCAAAATGTACTACTTGTAGCACTCTTACAACAAAACTGGATTCCTGCCTGCCCCGAGACAAACAGGAATGGCAAGAGAACACTGTGGGCCAGCCTTCTGCATGCACACCCTGGAGTCAGGCAGACCTGGGTTCAAATTCTTGGGCAAGCAACTTAAATCCTCTGAATCTCCGTTTCCTACCGGCAGGGATAACCTCCGGTAGGAAACCTCCCTCTCGGCACCATAGAGGCACTGTAAGGGTGAAATGAGACAGTGGAAGCCAAGCCTTCAGCAGGGTATTCAGCCTGAGTGTCAGCCACCCTCCTCCTCCTCACTGGGCAATGATATCTCCCCCTGCTCTTCTCTGACCTGTTTTCCCTTCAGAAGCAGCTTTGAGACAAGGATTCAAATGTAAGTAATTTATTCAAGGTGATCCCAAGAAACCCCAGTGGGAGAATGAGGAAGTAAGACAAGGACTAGAAGGAGGTTGAAAAGAAAATTGTATTATTGAATAGATTACTACTGTGGACAACTGGAGCTCAAGCCCACAAGGAACTCTGGGGAACAGCGTAGACAGTGGTTCTTATACATGGGCTGAGCATGAATCAGTATCACTTTGAAGGCTTATGAAAAAATAGATTGCTGCTCTCCAGTCCCCTCTTTGATTCGCATAGGCATATGAGAATTTGCATTTAATGTTCACATATGCTGCTGTTCTGGGGACCACCCTAAAAGCCACTAGCGTAGAGCATGTTCCAGCATGGTTCCCTCTGGTCCTCCTGCTCCTCTCCCACAGCACCCCAGGCCAAGCACACTCCTACAGCAAGAAAAGCCCTACTAAACAGATTGCTAGAGTCCTGGGATGCAGAGTCGGGAAAGGAGCAGCAGAGAAGCCTGCAAAGTAGCTGCAAGTCTGATTGAAGGACTTCAGTGGCAAACTAAGGGTCAAGGATGCTTTGGGGCAGAACCCTAGCAATATGTTCACGTGGTCATATATTTTTGTAAAATTTATAAAAATATTTTGTTGTGATATATTTCTGCATTCTAAATAAATATCCCTTTTTTCATCTAATTATACATTTGCTATTTTTAAACTTTTCTTAAAGAGGACCCCCCCCCAAAATTGTACAAGCTTCAGGCCCCACAGGACCTGGGTTGGCCTCTGCAGGGCCTAGTATGAACACAGACTTAATGTCTGCTGAATTGAAAGGATTGTCCACTGCTTGACTCATCAAGAACGCAGGCCGCTGGGTTCAAGACTGCCTGGGTTCAATTCTAGCTCTGCTACTCCCTAGCTGAATTAGTTTGGGTAAGAAGCTTACTGTCTATTCTACGGTTTGCTCATTTACAAAGTAAGTATGAGGAAATGATACTTTGCTTACAGGATTAAATAAGGATCAAAAGAGATAATCCCTGGAAAGCACCAGGCCTATAGATAAGTGAGCAATAAATATCATTATTATTATTAAAGCTCAGGATTTATTCCTGTTTCGCAGCATCGCTTTGAGGTTCTCCCCTTCCCTCCAACTTTGGGTAGAAGTGAGGAGAGAGGAAACTGGAAAAACAACCTGCTCCGCAACGGGCCTGCAGCATTGCTCTCGGGCTCCTACACCTTCTCGCCCTCCCTTTCTGGCCCCGCCCCCTCACCCGCCCCGTTGCCGAGTAACCACCGCCCGCCCTCGCTCGGGGGTTGGCTGTACCGCCGGCTCCCGCCATGCCCCGCGGCTGTGACGACATCGGCGCGCCTCGGGTGTCCCGGAGCCACGCTCTGCCAGCTGTTTTGCACCGCGTGGCTCGTTCTCAGCCGAGCTTAACCTCTGAGGCGGGCGTCGCCGCGCTTCCACCGACTAGACCGCCTCGATTTGTTGAGAGTCCGCGGCCCCACCTGGCCGCAGGGATATTGGGGCTTGGAGCCGCGTGTCACTGCCTTGTGAGTCGCCGGCCAGTCTAAGCCGGAGAGACGGGCCTTGGCCCCCGGAGGCGGTGGAACGATAGCCTGGAGCATCCATCCGGCGGCCTGGACCTCTCAGCAGTCCCTGCTGCGCCACCCCAGCTCCTGTCCCCGAGAGGGACGGGGCAGCCCTGATCCCTGCCGTCCGGTCCCGGGTGTGAGCACTCCGGAACCTGCCTTACCAGTGAAGCCAACCTGGTTCTCCCCTGAGACCTTGAGCAGCATGACTCCCCAGGAGCTCCTCTGTTTTCCCCCCGTCTGTAGGACGGGGTAATACTGATAGTTAGTAAGTAGCTTGATTGCCTACTTCCCACCCTTGATAAGTGTTCTATTATTGAATCCTTGGTATCCTAACAAGTAGGTATTATATTCCCGTTTTAGAGATGAGGAAACTGAGGCTCTGGAATGAAATTTAATTCCACCCAAGTCACACAGCTCAACAGAGCCAGATTTCTACCTCCAGGTAGTGTGACTCCACAGCCTGTGATTTTAACTTTGAAGCTTCTTGTGAAGTTTGATGGGAGGAGGTGAAGTGCTGAGACAGGTGCTGGCACCTCCTGAATGCTCAGGCAAGATTAGTGGGCGACTCCTCAGAGTAACTGTTACAGATAATAGCCACATTAGCTTGTTCCTTGGTCAGAGGTTTGTCAGGGACGCACTGTTCTGCCGGCTTAAAACAGAGGCTATCTGAGAGATATTGCTGCTGTTCCGCAGAGTTTTGAGTCCTTAAAGTGTTCTACTTTGGCTTTGTGTCTTCTACTTCCTCCTTGTACTTTGTCTTCTCTCCCCCCACTTCTGTTTACTCATTCCTCTCCCCTCTGTTATTCGTTCTCCCTGGCCAAGTCTGAAGCCTTTGCCTCTGAAAATTTTAAAATGGACACTTTGCCAGCAGAAATTCTCACTTTTCTTGGCCAAAATAAAAGTAATAACACCAATCCTAAAAGGAGGTTTCTTGTCAATGGGGATTCTGAAGTTAAAAGGGACCTTAGCCCCAGGCCTTCAAGCAAAACTGGTCTTCAGGACTGACAGCTGTGTTCTTCCTGGATCCCTGTGACACCCATTTTGGGATGTGGGGACTCCTGCCTGTGTCTCATGTATCTTGCCAATAAAATGATAAACTTGGGGCGGGCCGCGGTGGCTCAGCGGGCAAAGTGCTTGCCTGCTATGCCGGAGGACCTCGGTTCGATTCCCGGCCCCAGCCCATGTAACAAAAACAAAGAAACAAAATACAATAAAACAAGAAAATGTTTAAAGATGTTTCCCTTTCTTCCATCCTTCCTTCCTTCTCTCTGTCTTTCCTTTAAAAAAAAAAAAAAAATGATAAACTTGAGTGATATTTGCCATATCCTAGTAAAGGTCTATTTTTTATTTAATATTTTTCTTGAACTTAATTGCTTTACTTACGTTTACCTTTTTTTAATTAAGTTTTTTTCCTTTGTATGTCATATGACAGGGGTCACATTTCATTTTTTTTTTCCATGTGAGTCCCCTTATTGCAGCACCGTTTGTTGAATTTTTTGTTTTTATTTGGTTTTTTGTTTTGGGAAAGTACATGGACTGGGATTCGAACCTGCGTCTCCCGCATTGCAAGCGGGAATTCTACCACTGAACTACCCTTGTACTCCCTGCATCTACTTTTCAAAGTAAACTTTTCATCGTTGTTTTAATGGAAAACCAGTATCTTTAGGCATAAAAAGAAGGGAAAAAAAAAAGAAATACAAATAAGAACAGAACATTCTCAATTTTATTAAGACCTTGAACTGAAACCTGATTTCTTTTCAGAATTGAAGGAATTGGGAAGGGAAATTGTCCACATGGCTGAGATTCTGTGTTTAATGCCCTGGCCAATAGGACCTGACGTTGCCCAGCACACCAGTAGTTTACTTTCTGCACTTGGGAAAATGTTGACTAAGATAACCCTTGGAGCCTTCAGAGTTTATGCTTAATGACTCTTCTCTCTTAGGATTGTGAGGCAGGTGGGGAGCAGGAGATCCTCTCCAGTGGCTGTGCTACAAGCCTTCCATCTTTCCCCCCACGCCCCTCCTGTACACTGCAGCCATCCCAGGCCCCTTGAGGTGAACAACCATTTGGCAGAATTTAATGTGCATCACCAGCTGTTCAACTGCTGTTGCTACATCTTCTCGGGCCCCCCGTGAGGCAAGGTGGGGAGGCACCTATTCCTATCTTAACTTCTGGTACAGGGAGGCTTGACTCACAAAGGCATGGAACCCCACTTCTAGATAAGGGTCTCTGCTCTGTAAGGGGCCTGATTGGGAAGGGTTTTATGTGGCGCAAAATATAGCTGGTGCAGCCATGGGCAGCAGGCCAGGCTTGAGTTAGGAGATCTGGGGGTGTGCCCCCAGAAGCAGCCCCAGTTGTTGGGTCTTCTTGGTGAAGTCACTGACTGTTACCTTTTACCCACCTGAGTTTTCCTTTCTGCCAGCCAAGGACCTGTGCCATTCTAGGATGGAGATGGGAGGACCAGCCAGCACCACTTTTCCTACAGCTGCTCTCTGAACAAAAATCTAGACTTCTAGAGCAGGGCCTCCCCAGCCAGGATGGAGTCTGGCTTTTCTGAGTATCAACTAGGCCCCACAGCTTAGGGGTTACTACAGTAACAATAGAGGGGAGCTCTCTCTAATTACCCTGAAGCAGCACAAACACCTGGTGTTTGGAAACTGCTTATGAGGCCAAAAGGAAGAGAGCTGTTGACCAGGGAGGACCCATGGTCCCTGCCTGGGATCCATCCTGTGTGTCCCTAGAAGGTAAGAAAATGGTTAAAGGGAGCCCCTGGGATCAACCAATCTCCTAACCCTGGCCATATTCCCTAATCAGGCCCAGCTTTGAATTTAGGAAGTCAGAGAAGGGGGAACTAAGAGGAGATGCAGACTTAAGAGGAAAATTAAGTCTGCTTGGCTCAAGGAAAGGGAAGTGGAATTCAAACTTCTCATGATTAAAAAGAGGCCTGTTCCTTATATTTGCAGGGCCCGGGGTAGGCGTGCTAATACCATGTATCTTAATATGTAAAAGTTGATTTCAAGTAATAACTGTTAAATAAAGTATCTCCTTCCTTCCACCTTTACACATAGACCTTTATGACAACCTGGATGACCGTGTTTGAATGTAGAATCCTCCAGTATCTCGATTCTGGAATATGATGGCTCAGTCCAATCTTTGTACCACTTGGAAACTGCCAACCCTCAGGAGTTCCTTGATCAGTTTGCCTTTGGCATAAATAGACCAAGGAAAAGGCCTGCTCAGGCCCAGGTAGATTTGAGCCCATTTGTGCAAGGGCTTCAGAAATCCTGAGTACCCAGAGTCTGGTCCAGAAAGGGGAGTGGGTACAAGCTCTAGCTGCCATGGCCCCTTGGTCCTATAGACTCCTTGCCCTGTAAGATGGGCTGTGGATGGATCTAAAGGTGGTAAAACAGTGATGCTGTTAATATAAAAATAAGAGCTAGTGTTTTGTTCACCTTTTGCAGTTTACAGGGAACTATGACATGATCAGAACCACGAGGTATGCATCATCATCATCCCCCTTTTACAGATGAAGACACTGAGTTTCAGAATGGTTAATGAGTTGCCCAAACTCATACGCACTTGAAACTCAGGCCCTGGTCCCTGATTCTAAGCCCTGTGTCTCAGGTCTCCACTATTTCAAGAATCAGGGCAGAGCCTGAGGGTCTTCAATAGTAAGAAACAAGAAAGGAAAATATCCTGACCTCACAATGAGTCAGGGCTAGCCATTAACATTAACTTATGTGGCACCAGCTGACCTGGCATATTTGGCATTTGACCTCCCCTGTTCCTTTTTCCCACAGCTTTGCAAGCATAAGGCAATCCATAGACAAATCTCTTCTGAAAGTTGACTGATAAAGCCAGGACAGACTTCTGCATTTTTAGCTCACAAAACGTTACTAGAAAATTACAGTCAACTCAGTTTCTGTTTCTAAAAGTTCTGCTGTTTGGTAATGGCTCATTTCCCTTTTTGAATCTCAGCAAAATGAAAACAATTAACACCACCTCAGCAGCTAATGAGCTCCAGAGAACAGGTATAAAGTGTGACCCCACTCCTGGCAGGAGGTGGCCCTGCACTCCCACCCTGCTGTTGTGCAGTTACAGGAGTGCCTGGGAGGGGGTGAGACCACAAATCCTCCCAACTTGCCATCTCCAAACTGTGAGCTGCGGCAGACTTGCTCCTCAGCCCTCACTTGCCCTCATCCCCTCCTTTATTCCTCGTACTCCTGTATATTTTTGGTATTGGGCCTCTGCTGAAGGGAGCAGGTGGGAAAGATGCAGCTGAGGAGTAAAGCCATTGGATGTCAACCTCGGGTGTTGATGAAAGTGAGTTTGGCACTTAAAATGGAAAGGTTCTGCCCCAGATCTGTGATCATCTTTAAGGAAGGTTGAATGAGTGTCCATGATGCATTAGATTCTTTAATGATTTTCCCGTCCTGAGCTCTCAACTGGAACAAGTGTGGGTCAGGCCCTCACTCTCCCAGGAACAGGTGTGGGCTCCTGACAACCCCTCCTGGGTCTTTGGCGGTCTGGCACAGGGTTCTCTCTTGACCAGCAGCAGCAGCACCACCTGGGAAACCAGTTTGAAATGGAAATTCCTGTTCCCCAACCCAGATCTATGGAATCAGGACCTCTGGGAGTGGGCCCAGAAATCTGCATGTAACCAAGTGCTCCAGGTGACTCTTAAGGACTACTGCTGCCATGCTTGTCAGGAGCTTGAATCCTAGAGTCACACAGACCAGGCTTTGCATCTCAGCTCTGCTACTTAGTAGTTGTATGTCCGAGTCTTAGTTTGGGCACCTAGAAAATGGGGATACTACCACTTCCTCATGGTGTGAGCAAGTGGACTAAGTCAGGTTACACATTAAGAAGCTTGGCACATGCTTGCCCCACCGAGCCCATTAAACAGTAGCTCTGTTTCTAACACAGTGCTCCAGAAGTTAGAGCCAATGGTGACTCTAGAGGTCGCCATGCAGATGTAATGGGCCAGCGGGCCAGGCCCATCCAATGTGGGACTCTTCTGACTCAGACTGAAAGCCACCTCTTGCATCCTACATCTGGTGGCTGATTGTCAGCACTTGACCAGGACTGAAACTGGCGGTGGATCTGGTTCATCCCCCAGTTTCTCTAAAGGGAATCCTCCCACCAGCAGTAGGAAATGGCCTCTGACAGCAGCGTGCAGTAGGAAATGGCCTCTATAACGTGTAGACTTCCTCCTTGCAGTCAGAGGCTCTGTAACTAAATTGTATAGTCTCCACCATTTTTCATATCTAGAAAATGGCAGAGATAACCCCTGACTCATCAATCTCACAGGGCAATGGAGAGGAGAAATAATACTTTAATGTGCACGAAGTCTCCAGTAAATGGCTTTACCCGAATGAACACACAATCTTCACAGCAAACCTGTGAGGTATGCACAGGGTTAATCCCACTTTACAGATGAGGAAACTGAGACATCAAGAGCTTAACAAACTTGCCCAAAGTCACTAATAAGAGATAAAATTAGGATTCGAAATCAGGCAGCCTGTCTCCAAATTCTTTGCTGTGTACATGGTTACCATGCAAATGGGACAGGTAACCTGGTACCCAAGGCTCTGGACCCTTCTTGGGACACCTCTGGTGGTCAGATGAAGAGGTGGTGCCTCTCCCTAGATGAAGTACACAAATTTCTGCCCATGATCTCAGGGCTCCACAACCCTCCCATTCCTCCATGGACTCCAGGTTAAGACTTATGTAGGGGTCTTAGAAGGTAAGAGACATTATAAATTCTGCCCTCAGAAAAACCCAAGGAACAGGACTGGGGCAAAAGCAGCTGGGAGAGAATGTGTCAGATAAGTTTGCCTCTTTCCATCTAGACAAAGTGTGCGAGAAGTGGGCTGGGCACGTGGAGCTATTTGCAGAGTAGGAGGAGCTTCCTGGGCTCAGCCTGAAGGATCTGCTGGTCAGCCTGGGGCCAGCTGACCTGGAGTGGCCCATCGCAGTCCTAGGGGCAGATTTGTTTAAGTCAGGGATGGGAGGTGTGCAGAGTTGAAAGTATCATGTACCCTAGAAAAGTCTTGTTTTAATCCTGATGCAATAATGTAAGTTGGAAACTTTAGAATATCTCCATGGAGATGTGACTCCACCCATTTCAGATGGGTCTTGATTAGTTTACCGGAATCTTTTAAAAGAGGAAACATTTGGGAGAGAGCCAGAAGAGACAGAGCCTATAGAAATGACGGAAATCTCAGAATCTCAGAGAGAGGGCCGACAAAAACTTCAAAGCAGAGCTGACAGATGCTGACATTTGGAGAACAGAGACAGATGTTTGGAGATGCTTGGAGTCCAGCAGACATCACCATGAGATGTTAAGCAAGCCAGAACCTGGACAGAGCCAAGGGAAGCCAAGAGATGAAATCCAGCCCCTGAGAAGCAAAGTGAGGAACCCCTACATGGACAGAGGCTGAAAGCAACGAAGCCCAGGAGCAAGAGACCAGCAAGGAAGCAGCGGGCCTTCCCAGATGACAAAGGTGTTCCAGATGCATCAGCCTTTCTTGAATTAAGGTATCTTTTCCTGGATGCCTTAGTTTGGACATTTCTATAGACTTAGAACTGTAAACTTGTAACTTATTAAATTCCCTTTATAAAAGCCCTTCCAGCTCTGGTATTTCAAATTCCAGCAGCTTGCAAACTAACACAGGAGGTGTGGCTGGTTCTCGGGTTGCCATTACTCTCCTAGCCTGGTAAGGTGGTCCCCGTTCATGGTCCTCTGCTTGCTGGAGGGGGTGGGCCCCAGGAAATCTCCAACTTTCACTGGGAGGCCTGAGGCCTCTGACCTGTCAAGCCCACACAATGGGGCTCTCTAGCCTGTGACATGCTCTGTACTTTGTGCCCTGGGCTTAGTGAGCCTTATGATACAAGTGCCTATAAAATCTGCAGTCTTGACCCCACATTAAACTACAAAGGCAGGTGGGTAAGTTAGTCCATCCTCTGCCCTCTCCCCCTCCCCATCACCGCCATCCCAGACAGTCATGGGGCCCAGACCTCAAAGTTTAAATTGGAAGCGTCTTTTTCAGTCTTCTAAAGCTAGAGGGTAGAGAGTAAAGAAGACTGGCTTTGGAGCCTCACACCCCTGGTCTGATTTCCAACTTGGCCTCTTATTGACTTCACCCCTCTCTTTGTCTCAGTTTCCTGTTGGTGAAATGGGATGGTAGGCCCACCTGGCAGGGCTGTCATGCACAGCGTGGCCACAGTAGGCACTCAGGAATCGGCCGCTCCCTTTAGTGTGATGCAGTACACACCCTCCTAACATGCTGCAGGGGGTACACAGCCAGGCCAGAGACTGGCAGAGCCTTGCTTAGAATCAGTCTCAGATATTGCATGCCAGTGTGGAAGCAAACACTCCATCCAACGAGTGGCCTTCCAAGGTTAAAGGCCTCAAAATCCACCTGGGGATAACAAGGCAGAAGTGTCATCACATCTGCAAGCAATACCTTTCCAGCTACCTCCATTAAAAGGCAGGTAAGTGAGAGAAGGAAAGGAAAGCATTTGTTACTTTACAGACAGACCTAGTGGCCACTGCTGGAATCTCTATAGAACTATTTACTTAAGGGACTTAAAGTATGCCCTCTCAATCCCATTTCACTGGTTCTGTGTCCTACAGCAGGCAGAGGAGCAGGAACCAATTCCTGTCTTCTGATTCAGCCCTCAGTCAACTCATCTTCTCTTTACTTCCCCCCACTGCTTTTTTTTTTTTTTTTTTTTGCTTTTTCTTTTTGTAATCACTGAATGAGCAGCAAGATCAATCCGCATTCCTGGGGAAGCCCCTTCTCCAAGCACACTCTGTCAGCCCTGACCTTGGGCAGCCCCCTTGAAGGAGATGTGGCTTTGAGGGGGGAGTAGAGAGTTGGGTAAGGGAGGGGCCAGGCAGCTGAGTGTGTGGTCTGGGCTGAGAGGCAAGCCCAGAATCCAGCGAGGAAGGGAAGGGAGGGTGATGGGTTAGTGCTAACTGTGGAGGCTCAGATAGGCCCGAAACGTTTGCAGCGTGTTCTGGTGCTGGCACTGATGAGACACCAGGCATGATTCTAATGCTTCATGTGCATTCAGTCTGTCACATATGCATTCACGCCTATTGTTTAGATGAGTGAGGGAAGGTGGAACTTAAACTTAACCCATGGTCATGCACTTAGGGAATGATGAGCCAGGGTTCAAATGCAGGCAGTCATAGCCCCAGAGCCCAGGCTCTCGTACCCACCCATTTTACATCAAAATCGGTTTCCAAAGAGCACCCACGAACATGGCCACATGCTTATGACAGGGGCAGGACAGGTGTTGCTTGTCCTTTTCACCGGTTGAGCCTCAGATAAGAAAGTGAAGTGGCTTGCCCAAAGGTCAAAGTGAGGGATTGCGCTTGGCCTGGGATCCCCAGTTCCTGCCCAGCGCACCCTGCCCCGGAGCAGGCAAGTCTGGGCAAGGAGACCCACAAAGGGGCATCAGACAACAAGGGTCAGAATCAGAGGTGATGGCAGAGAGAGCAAGGGGCCTGGGCCAGGTAAGGGGGTCAGACTGTGCCCTGGTACACAGGGTATGACCTGTCATAGGAAAGGACGCTGGCATCACAGCAGACTCTGCCAGGCTCCAGCAAAAAGAGTAAGAAAAGAATTTATCGAGGACCTACAGTAAGCAAAGCACTTTTACATACAAAACTGGAACTCATTTAATCCATACAACATCCCCTGAGAGGACTCCATTTTGAAGCAGAGAAAAGGGGGTTCTAGCAAGACCCAGCCGAGGTGGTCCACCTAGAAGAAGACAAGAGGCAGAGATCAAACCTTGGTGGGGCGACTGAAGCCTGCGTCTGTCTACTCCTCACCCTGCGTTGCTGCCTGGGGCTCCCCTACCTCCCCATTAAGGGCAGGACCTTTTCCCTGTGGGTGCGCCAGGCCCTCCCCAGGCAGGGCCTAAGGGCCAGTGGGCTGGAGCCTGCTGTGGGGGCAGAGAGCATGGCCATCTTTGCTGCTCTCCTTTGGAGTCCGTCCCACTGCAGCCTGGGGTTGGGCCAAGGCAGCCCTCCCACCACCCAAGAAGCTGAACCTGTGCCCCTGAGTCGTCCTGCTACAAAAGCAGGGAACCCTGCAGCTCTTGCCTGTGTGGGCTGGGGGATGGGCATGACTGCATGTGGTGGGCTGGCTCATGGGCCCAGCACGTGGTCATGACTCTGGGACTGATTTTCATCCCTACTTTACAGATTAGGAAAAGAGACTCACACAGCCGGGACCTGCTGGGGCTGGGGCCCCCAAACCGGTGTCCTGTGTCCCACAACCCTGCTGTCCCAAGACAGATCTGGTAGCAGGAAGTTGTGCTGGGACGACCTCAGCAGCAGAGGCTGGTGTGGGAAGGGAGAGGATGGTGGGACCAGGAGAGGCAGGGGCTGGGTTACTGGACTGGACAGGGGGCCGGACCTGGCAGCAGCTCCAGACCCCCTGCTCAGCAAGCAATGGTGAAAGCTGGCCTGCTCTGGGCCCAGGGCCGTGCCACACAGGCAGGGCCAGTGCCGAGATCCTGGGAAGGACTTCTATTTGGCACCAAACCCCAGCCAGGCCACGGAGTGAGAATTAGGGGCGACAGGTGCCAAGAACCAAGGAGGGAGTCAGGGAGGGCTCAGCCAGGTTAGCAAGAGGACAGTGTGGACAAGGTTTCTGAGTTAAGCAGACCTAGGTTTGATTCCTGTCTCAGCCACTTTGTAGCTGAGTGAGCTTGGATAAGTGACTTAACCTCTCTGAGCCTCATAATTGTCACTTGCAGAAGGGGGAGCAGTTGTGAAGCACCTGGCTCTGGGCAGCATGGTGGGGTGGGGGTGGGGTGTCTTGGAGCCTGGGGCTGGGATCATGGGGCTACTCTCAGCCTCCACCTGTTGCTGAGGCTGAAACTCCTGATGGGAACTTGTCCAGCCAGGGCTGGACTGGGAACTGTCAGAGGGAAAAACTGGGGCTGTCAATGGTAAAATAGATACTAGGTGCTCTCACTCAGCAAGCCTGCAAAGCCGAAATAAGTACACGGATTTAAGCTCAACTGGAATAAAATATCTCAAACTGCATGTTGCCTCCACCCTCTCTCTTCTACCTGGAGTTCTCTGTAAAAGCATTTACTCAACTTAGAAGTCCAGGTCCTGCAGTGACCTCCCCCCACATCACGTCCCCCTGGGGTACTGGATGGAAGACAGTAGAGTGAATGAAGAGCCTTTGATGGAAACACCTGCCCCAGGTTCATGGCCCCTAATGGCCCCATGTGTGTAGGAAGAAGTAGGTGGAAGTACCTGCCACCTACTAGTTGAAGAGTCACCTCGTTGGCTTTCTCTGTTGACTAAAATTAGGAAAATAAAAATGTATATTGTATGGTCTGGGAATATATAACGACAAGCATCAAAAACTGCCAGAGAACCATTACACAAAAGCAACTTCTTGGGGACGGCCCCAAGACCGCCCTGACTGAAAAAGCCCCTCCCTTTTAGCAAGTTTTGTTCCCCTGCAAAGTGTGTGAGCTGGTTTCACAAGGCTGTTGGAACCCTGGGGACTTGAGACCCAGAGCAGCCAAACCCTGTGAGCTGCTATCACAGCAATGGTGGGGGGCGGGGGCGGGCAAGGACACCTCAACTCCAGCGTCCGCCCCTCTGCCTCTCTGGGAGAGAAGGATCCTTTGTGAAACAGCCACCAAGGCAAGTAACAGGAGAATTGGGCAAAGCCTGGCCAATCCTCCCACCAGCCAAGCACAGAGCAAAGCTCCAGCCCCTCCCAGCTTCTCTGCATCCACTGCACTTGGCACTAATTTTGACCACAGTCACCTCATCAGCTCCCTTGGTCCTCAATCATCACCAGCCAATTTCAAATCATTTAAGTAGCAGGATACCTCCTGCCATCCTTCTGAAAGCTATGCCCCTTCAACAGAGCATGCAGCAGCCCCTGCTACTCCTTCTCCATCAGCCCATAAGGTTACCCCCATCTCTGAGCTCAGAGGCTGCTGTTTTACTTTAAAACACACTGCAGCCCATTTCTAAAACACCTGAGGTTGAGATGAGTCACCAATATGACAGATGCCACAAGTAGCACAAAGGGAAATTTCAGACTCCTGAAAGGGGAGGGTAGACCTTTTTTTTTTTAGGTATCAACTTTATGAAAACCTTTCAAGGGTGTCCTCTTCAATCTCTGGCCAAAGAGAGGGAGTGTGTACCAGACTGAGACGGCGCAGAATATAAGCTGCTGCCACTGGGTGGATTACTGGCTGCTTCCTGGTTTAATCAGCTGAGGAGGAGAGCACACTTCAGGGATGGAGAGGGCTGATTTATGGCTCTTGGGGTTGCTGTTTTTTGGGACGAGCTCTGTTCTTGCTGCGGGACTCCTGAGAAAGAACTCGTGGTCTGATCTAGTTCCCATCCCTCTCGGCTTCCCAAGGAACAGCTCTGCAGGAGGCTGCAAGAAACCTGAAAGACTGGATGACTACTGATGTCAGGCAATCGCAAGTGTGTGGGTTTACAGACTCCCTGGGCAAGGTAACAACAGCACCTGGGGGGTGCCTTTTGAAGTGATGGCATCAGATACACAATTACACCCAAACAAACCAGAACGAGTCAATGCTAATTCCACCGACCAAAGCTTCAGAGCTTCATGGATGTCAATAAAAAATAGGCCTCTGGAGGTGACCTCAGGCTGGATATCTTCCCCTGCCCCCTCCTGTCCACTCTGCACCTTCTCCACCTTCAGTCCAGTCCACAGGGGAGCACGGAGGAGCTGGAAGGGAGGGAAGAAGACAGGGGGTTCCTCCTGCCCCCCAAAGTCACACCCAGAACTCCAAGGATCTTGAAAAACAATCTCCCTCACCCTGTCAGGCCTGGGGTGGAGGGACCGTACTGCCATTCTGGGATGTGACACACAACCTCGTGAGTTTCCTACATCCTCTTTTAAATTATCCTCAAATGAGCATTTGAGTAGGCTTCTATTTCCTGCCACGACACTGACTAATACAGACACAAAGCTTCATAAGGCTTTGATTAAATACCAAAGTATTTATTACAGTCTTGAACCCATGGCCTTGACATGTTATAAACATGAACGTAAACGACCCCGCCCTGGCCCGGGACATAGGTCACTTTAAGGAGCCCTGCCGGAAAACCCAGGCCCGGCCCTCTCGGTCCCGACACAGGGGGGGCATCTGGAGCCCGAGTTTACGGGATGAGGAATTTCCTGGAAGGCCTGTCTGACTGGGTCTTCCAGGCTGGTTGGTGGGTGATCTCAGAATGCAGGATCTGCGCAGGCTGGGCCCTTGGGCCCAAGAGATGGGCCATCCCAGGCCCCACCCACCACCCCATTCTAGGGAGACTCCTCAGGGGAGGGAGGGCCAAGCATTCTGTCACATCAGGCTGCTGGACGGCGCGTACAAGGCTGGGGAATGCAGAGAACCCGTGGTTGGTCTTTGGAACTAGTGACAATTCGGAGGTCAAACAGTGCCAATGCCTTTTAGAAGAGCCAAACCCAGCACCCAGCTCTGAAAAAGAGCAGAATGTTCCATCAGCTATGAAAGTGAAGCACCCACCGTGTCACTGTTATAACTGCGTCCTTTTTGGTCTTTTTCAGGTGTCTCAGGAAGGATGTGTTCAAGTATCTGGGATGTCACCACCTCACCCACAGAGATGGCTCATCAGTTCTCTGGGGCAGGGGTGAGGCGTGAGCATGCTGTGCCCTCTGTACCGAGTGAAACTGCAGCCCCGTCGTCCCCACCAACTAAGCCCCCGGTGCTTCCTCCCTGCCTTGCAGCGGCTCCAGGGGCTGACATGACCCTGACATCCTCCTCGCTGCCCTCCTAGATGAGGTGCATGAGCAGGGCGGAGCAGGCTGAGCCGAGGGTCAAGCCCAGGCACAGGTAAAAGGACATCACCACGCCTGTGGCCTCGGCCAGCTCCCGGGACACGATCTTGGGCCCATACATGAGAGCCAGGGTGCTGAGGTAGCCGTTGCTGAGCCCCAGCAGGGCGGTGAAGAGTATGGGGTAGGCGTCCGAGTCAAAGACCACCGTCCTCACGTGCATGCGGGGCTGGTAATTGCAGAACACGAAAAGGGGGACGAAGACGGTCCGGAGGAGCGTGAGCCCCGGGAGCAGCTTGCTTTTGGGCCCAGGCACTTGGAGCCACGTGGTCATCTGCCGGCCGCACAGGTCGGCGAAGTTGTACAGCAGGAAGGTGGTGAGGGGGACAAAGAACTTGGTGGCCCAGGGCGAGCCCGAGGCCTTGCTGAGGGACTCGATGTTGGCAGAGACGGCGGGGAAGATGAGGCTGGAGACGAAGAAGAGGTAGACGATGCAGAAGCCCAGGCCGGCGGTCTTCTTCAGGATGGGGCGCAGGGGGGGCAGGTGGGAGCCGCTGGACGTGGGGGACACCGAGGAGGTGCTGGGGGAGTCCTGGGGCTGCTCCTCTTCACTGGAGACGAGGTGGGCTGGCCGAGCAGGCCTCAGGTAGTACCTGTGGAGAGGAGAGATGGCACCTGGTCAGAGGGTCAGCCAGAAAGCTGGGCCGCTCGGGATTACTGGGGGTGGGGCAGGGGTACAGGGGGCGGACCCCAGAGTTAGCACCGCCAGGCTGGGCGCTCGAGGCAGAAACTTTAGGTCCAGCATGTCAAGCCAAAGCCCCACTGGCCATCAGCCCCGGGACCCCCTGAGATATCCCAGGCTGTGGGCACTGCCTGGCAGTGCCAGGCTGAAAGGTCAGACTCTGGCCAGGTCTGCAGTCATGAGTAGGCACAGAGGAAATCACTGTAGGATTCCTTGTGGTTCACATGTTTCTGTTTTGTTTCAGAGGAGAGAGGCAGAGATAAAACAGCATTGAAAGATGCAACTTTTTTTTTTTAACACGCTTGAAGCAGGGAACCCAAACAATATAATAGAGAAATGACAGAGGAGAAAGAGAACTCTCCACTCCCACCTCCGACCTCTCTCCTTAGAGGAACATTTAGGTTAGCTCTAGTTTTTCACTAATACCAATAATGTTACAAATGAATATCCCTATATCTAAATCCTTGTACACTTACACTAGTATTTCTAGAAGAGGGATTGCTGGATTAAAAGGTTGTATATTTAATAGTACCAATTTCTCTTACATTCCCTCCCCCCTCACCTAAAGTATCTCACTTTGTCAATCTCTAGAAGAGCATTTGTTTATTTTCCTTAAAATAATAAAAACAAAAACACCTGACCACAATCTACAATTACTGCATGCATTAGTTTATCCATTTGTCATCTGTCTCTTTCAATGGAAGGCAGCTCCCTGGGGCAACGGCCACTTTGGGTCGTTCCCATTTAAATCCACCAGCACAGAGTAGCCCTTCAAAACATATTTGTTTAAAGAATTGATAAATAAATACTCTTTAAAAGAGCCTTACCCCTGCCCCCAACCCCATATCCTTAACACGGAATATTATCAATTTTATCAAGCTTGGGTCACTTAGCTTTGCTGTGTGACCTTGCCCGAGTCACACAACCTTTCTGGGCCTCATGTGTCTGAACAGGCATTGGCTGCTGTATTAATGTAGTCAAGCAGAAGGGCTTGAGGTGGAGGGAGGTAACAGTAGCTTGGTGATAATGGGTTCTGGTCTCACCCTTGCCCCATGTGTGACCTTGGGCAGCTGCTCCTCTCTCTGGGCCTTATTTTCCTTCTCTGTACAATGGAGAGATCTGCAGCTGTGATCTTTTGAGTTTAGGAGGAACTTATCTAGAGGTCCCTGCCAGTCCTCCTATCTTAAGAGCTATGAATAGCAAGAAAGGCAGTTGGGGGCAGGGGGTGGGGGTTGGGGAATTACACTTCCCTGTGAAGCTGCTGAGCAGGGCATTAGCTGCCTTGTTTCATATCGCTATCCAAGGAAAGGAACATTCTTTTTCCTTTACTCAGCACCAGGTTCTTGCCTTAAATATGTTCTGGTCAAAGATCTGCTTCGTAAATTCTCCCAAATCTTCCTGCCAAGTCTCTCCCTCGGCCTCCAGGCTCTGCCACAGCATATGGCAACACCCAACACTGCCCGAGGCTCAGTCCTTCCCAGGTGGGATGGGGCGGCCCAGCTGAATGCTCCCGGGTGCTGGGGGCACGTAGCCTTCCCTTTTAAGTGAGACTCAGGCCAAGCAGCCCTAGAAACACAGCTCTACAAGCTCCACCCTCAAACAAATTTCTGTCAAACCCAGATGTCTTGACCAAAATTTTTATCAGCAAAGAAACTCCCTCAGGACTCATCGCCCCGGGTGTCCTCTGTCTCATCTGTTTAGCTGGGAAGGACTTTGAACTGCCCAAGCCAGGCTGGAAACTAGAGGGACCGACCAGCCCAGTGCCTGAGACTGCCCAGGTGTGACCCCCCAAATCCTCGTCTCGGGCAACCTGGGGTGGTTGGCCGCTCTGTCGGAGCAAACACACCTAAAGCACTCTGAAACAGTGCAGGGGGACACCGTGGAAGGAATTCTCTGTCCCTCTGGGACTCAAAAATAATCTGATAAGCAATGACAAGGTGCCAGGCAGTGTCCAGGGTGCTGGGGAGACAGTGACCCAGCCTGCCCGACCCCAGGAATCACATGGATGTGGGCATGGAGGCTGGAAGGGGCAGGGGTGGGCACACCCAGGAGTGGGAGGCCATTTTGAGTAGCTCAGTCCCCTTGTGCTCCTGAAGCCACAGAGGCCAGCTGAAATGATGGACCATCCCACAGCTGGGAAAGAAGCCGGCCGGGTGGAACTGGCAGGTAATGGGGTGACCCCCTGGCAGGGATGGGAGCCATGGGCCAGGGCTTCCCCGGCACCATGGGAACAGGACAGCTCTGGGCAGAGACCAGGACTCAAATCCCGGCTGCGATTCACCAGGTGAGTGTGACCTGGGGCAGGTGTACTAACTGCCCTCAGCCTCAGCTTCCTCATCTGTAAAGCAGGAAAATACAATATCTGCACAAACTTACCATAAATACCAAATGAATACATTTATATATAGAAACTTCCCAGCTCCGTGCCACCACGCAAAGTAGATGTCTGGTGGGAAAGGAAAGAGTCAGGGCAGGAGCCACCCTCAGCCCTGCCAGCGGCTGCATGACCACGGGCAGATCACTCTGCCTTCTCCCTGCCTCAGTTTCCTCACCTGTAAAATGGGGATAAGAATCCTTGCCTTTCCTTACATCACAGGGTTGTTTTGAGGATCAAATAAAAGAATGGATATGAATATGCTTTGAAAAGAATGAAACATGAGCAAAGTCAAGGGGCTATCTTTTTCTTAAAAAGCAGCAGCAGACAAGAAAGAATAGGGAGGAATTAGAGAGAACGCAGAGACCTAAGGCAAGAAAAGAGGACCGCAGGGTGGAAAGAAAGCCCAAGAAGCCAAGGCTAAAAGCCCAAGTTTGGAGCTGGGTTCGAATCCTGCTTTTGCTGCCTGCTGGCTGTGAGACCCAGGCAAGGGATTGAAGTTCTCCGAATCCCCATTCTCATTTGTAAATGGGAGTAATAATCATAATAATAGTGTACCCTAAGAGGCACAGGGTTGTATGAGGATTAAATGAGACTTGACACAGGCCTGGAGCAGAAGAGGTGCTCTGCCAATGGCGGCTATCTGTGATTCATTATTTTTCTTCAGGTTCCACTCCCACTGCCTGCCTGCCTTGCCCTGAAACATACAGCCTCCCATTGCTCGGTTGTGCGGCACAGAGCGGCCTCTTCCCATTCACTGGCGGAGCCTATGTAACTGACCCCCTACCAGAAGGCAGGCGCAGCTCACAGCAGCGAGGATAGAGCAGTAAATAAAACTCAGATGCATTTCTGCCCTCCCAGGGCGCATACTCCAGCAGGGAGACAGGCAACATACAGGAAAACAAACGTGTAACCTAATCAGGTGACATAAGGGTGCAAATGTATAATACATAATATAAACTATAACTGCACACAAAATAAAATGGACAGAACAAGAGGCCCCCACTTCACCTGGCGTATTCCAGCTGGGGCAGCAGGAGGTAGAGGCCGAAGCAGAGTGCGAGGATGGCGTCCGCCGTCAGAAAGAAGGCCAGGGCGCTGCTGGTCACGTCGCTGGACACCGCCAGGTCCACAAGCGAGGCCACGGCGCTGATGGTCCCCCCCATAGCTCCACCTGCAGAGGCCAGAGGACACTGCAGAGATGGACAGGGGGTGGGGGAGGGAGGGGGAGAACGGACTGGGCCCATCTTCCCTGCGCCCCAGGCGCTGTCCCCCTTGGGATGCTGGAGTTTAATGGAATCAAAATAAAAATTCCCTCGGCTGAGAAAAATGTAGTTCGCATGGTATTCTGAAGCCTTGGCAGGCATGGAGGGGTTCTGCAGCCCAGCTGTGTGCTTGGAGTTGAAGAATGTGTCGTTTCGAGGGTCTGAAGCTTCTCTCTGATGCCTGTTGAGAGGATGCTGCCCAAGCCAGCAAATAGTCCCACCGCTCTGCTTCCTGGTTCCATCTCTGACCCTTAACCCCCTCATCTCTCTTTACTGCCTTTCAGGTAGGGTCTGAAATCTTCAATTCAGAAGCTGGAAATCTCAGAGAGCTCTGGACTTCCTCTCTCTGCCCTCCATCCAAACCGCCCTCCAATCAAACTGGCAAAGCAGCTCAGGGAATTTCCCAACGTGGGTTCTCCTGCAGCCTCTGAGGCTATCATATCCGGGGAAGTCCTTGCTGGGCACAAAACCCCTGCACGTCTCCCACCCATGAGCTCACAGAACTTAGCTCTGTATCCTGAGCATCCGGGGCACCCTACACTGGAGGCATGCACACACGCCCCCCCCCCCCCCCCCCCACGTACCAGTGTCCCAGCACACCGGATGTTCCATCATGCCAAGGTCCCCTATACACATCACACTTGTGACCACGGGGAGCCACGCCCTCTCACCAAACCTCAGAGGAGAGGCAGCACAGGTCCAGGAGCCCCACAGATTACCTCTGACCTTGACTGTCACTTACTAGCTATGCCCTGGGGGCTAACATGACTCCTCGAAGCTACAGGTTGCTTGGCTGTAAAATGGACACAATGACAGCTGCCTTCTATTGAAGCTGCTTTGAGAATGAGGTGAGTACAGTCGGCTTTCAACAAATGCCAGTTCCCTTCCTTTGCACAACTGCACAATAGCTTCTGGGAGGCAGGATGTGTGCCTTCCTTTTCTTCTAGAACCTTCACAGCCACTGGCAGTCACGTCGTGCTGGCCAAGAGTCAGAGGGCCTGAGTGTACCTACGGTGTGGACTGTGCGGTGACAAGTGTGGGCAGAGCATTTAACTCCTCTCTACCTCAGTTTATTTGCCTGGAAAGTGGGGCTAATATTGGTCCAATCCATCCCGTGAGACGGTAGTGAAGTAGGAATGGGACAATGACTGGAAAAAGCACTGAATACATGGGCAGGGCTATTATTGTCAATATAGCAAGTGCCCAGTAAATATGTTGGATCGATGGGCTGAATAAATGAATTTGCCCATTGAAGAGCATCAGGATATCAGTGCTCAAGGAGGTGAGGGGGCTAACCGCAAACGGCAAACAAGGCAACAGCAGACTGCTGTGCTATGCTCATCATTCTCCACCAGGGACCATTTTCCTGCCATTCTCACACAGAGCGGAAGGGGGAGGGGGACGGCTCAGGCCCCCACAGCAGCCCAGACCCCTGCTTCATCCCACTCTGCTGGGCATTTCCCTCTAGGAAATAACTCATGGCCCTGAAGGACAATCCTTTACCCTCCAACCTTCCCAACATAAACTCTTGTTAGCCTGGCTGAGGCCAGAGGCTGGCATTTGAGGGGAAAGTGAAGATAAAAATTAGCATAGTGATCATCAAAAGCCTCGACTCTAGAACTAGTGTGCATGAGTCTAATCTGTCTAGCTGTGTGACCCTGGGTAAGTGGCTTAACCTGTCTTTGCCTTTGTGTCCTCATCTGGAAAATGAAGACGCTAGTAAGACCAACCTCTTAGGGCCGTTATGTAGATTGAAAGGGTTATTACACGTCAAGTGCTCAGAACAGCCCTTGGCACAGAGAACTGCCATATAAATCCTCTCTGACTCCCAATTAGTATCTGGCTATTTCTGTCCTTCTTACATCAAAGCAGTCAGAACAGGGTAAACCCTTTGCCGAAAGGGTGCCCACATCTAAGAAGCTGTAATCCCCAGCGGGGTGTGTTGTAGAAACAGAGGTGAAACTCATGAAGACTGCCACCCCAAGGAAGACTATCTTAACATCACCCGGTTGGTTTTCCTCTCCCTCTTTCCAACTTGCAGAGAATTTACAATATTATCATCAACAACAACCCAGGCCTCCGGGGCCTCATCCTTCTTGACTCCCTACTTTTATCTCATCAGTTATGGAAATACATGCAAATGAGGGTTTAGAAAAAACACTAGTACCAAACAAATGAGTTGTTCCTCAGATGCCAGCACATGCAGAATTCACAGACCATCGGCTCCTTTGGACAAAAACAATCAGGACTGGCTGGTGAGGGGCTACCCTGACCTGGGAGGTCGAACTTTTGCAGCTGATGGTGTCACACAGCAATGACAGTGGCTTAGGGCCAAGGGTAATTAACACTGAAGGGTGAGTACTAAATTATCCCATGCCAAAAAACAATGAACTTTCTGGAAAACTCACAGGAGACTTCCCTTCTCTAGAAGATACTCAGGAGGTCAGATGGACCTGAAGGGCAGCTTCCCAACATAAGTGGCATTGGGCCACTGGCTCCTGGAGAAACGGCCAGGCTGAAGTTATATTTAAAAATACGTCCACCGGGTGCACGGGTAGTTCAGTGGTTAGAATGTCTGCCTTTCGTGTGGGAGACCCAGGTTCGATTCCCAGACCACGCACCGTCCCCCCCAAAAAAATACGTCCATCAGCAGAATGGTGGGAGATGATGGAGTAAGAACCACTTTCTGAGACCAGAGGTGACAGAAGGGATTAAATCCAATGTCTGGCTACTGTGACCCTGGCTGAGAGACACCCTTCTGGAAGCACTGCTAGTGGCACACTGACTGCTCTCAGGAACCTTAGCGAGAGGTCCAAGTTTTGTGTATTTGCGTCTTTGTTTTAAAGGCCCAGGGGTTTCCCAGGATAGAGCCGAAGCCTAACCCTATACATCAAAGGTGGCAAACAGATTTGAGTTCACATTACATTCTGATCAACTGACAGCAATGGCCTGAAGGACGGCGCTGAGAAGATTCAGAGGCTCGGGAGGAAAGACTCCGATCTACGAGAGGAGCCCGGCACCTGCATGGGAGTGGGAGGTATGTGCCATCCCTGCCATACATGCTACCTGGCATTATTCATCAATGGGCGCAAAACATTCTTCGTGAAAGCTTTTTCAAGCAGGCAGATGTTTAAAGCACTACACAAGAGGGACATGCAGAGATGCAGAGCAGAGTAGCTGAGCCTCCAGTCTTGGTCTCCTGATAAAACACAGGTTCCCACGGACCAAGCTCCTTTTTCTCTTATTAGATCATCTGGTTGAGAAACATGTGCTTCTCCAGCTTAGAGAATAAATCTGCCAAGGTCTAGACAACGGGCTTAGCACGGCAAATAAAAAACTCCAGCTAGAGGGGATGGCCCAAACCATGCATCAGCACTCCCACACAAGCCAGAGGTCATGGGGCGGGGGGAGCGGGGAGGACGCCGTCAGCTCACGAGTATGGGGTCTTAGTCATCTCTGAATCCCCAGCACATAGGAGGTCTTCTACAAAACCAGAAAGGAAGAGGAGACAGAAAGAAGGAAGGAAAAGAGAAAAAAGGGACGGAAAGTAAGGAAAAAGAAAAACAGAGGAAAGGAGAGAGGAAAAGGGAAAGGGGGAAAGAGAGGAAAGGAGGAAGGAAAGAAAAGAATCCTCAGTTCAGGAATTGCATCTTGCAGACAGATTGTATTTACTAAACATGATTGCAAGTACGTCTCCCCTCCCACAGATTCTTCTTCCAATATGACGTGCATGTCTCCCACTGAAACAGGTGAGCCTGTGTTCTCTCCCCTTGAATCCAGGTGTTCTGTGACCATGGTGGAAATGACCCTAGAAGGTTTCTGTGAGCTGCTTACTTTTGGAACCCAGAGACCATGTCATGAGGAAGCTCAAGCAGCCACAGTGAGGTCCCCAGGGAGCAGAACCCAAGCCTCTAGCTCCAGCCTCAGCCCTGGCTGAGCTTGCAGTCAACAGGTGGCACTAACACACCTGCTAAGCCATCAAGATCTCCCAAAAATGGATCCTCCAGACCCCAGATGATGCCACCTGAAGCAGTGCTGAACTGTCCCCACTAAGTCCTGCCCAACCCACAGATTCCTGAGCAAAATAAATGCAGGTGGCTGTTGACAGTCATTGTGCTGGTTTGCTGTCATGTAACCCAGAAAAGCCATGTTCTTTTAGTCGAATCTTGAGAGGGCAGAACTATTGTTGGATGGGACCTTTTGATTAGGTTGTTTCCATGGAGATGGGACTCCGCCCATTCATGGTGGGTCTATATCGGCTCACTGGAGTCCTTTAAGAAAGAGACGTTTTGGAGAGGACACAGACGCGTGGAGGTGCAGACAGAAATGCTGCCAGGAGATGCCACAAGGAGCTGAGAGGGCTGTTTGAAACCAGAAGCCGGGAGAGAAGGACAGCAGATGTCACCATGTGCCTTCCCAGCTGACAAGAGGTGTCCCAAATGCCAGTGGCCTTCCCTCTGAGTCAAGGTATCTTTCTCTGGATGCCTTATTTTGGACATTTTCAGGGCCTTAGAACTGAAAATTGTAAGTTAATAAATCCCGTTTATAAAAGCCAATCCATTTCTGGTATATTGCATTCCGGCAGCTTCAGCAAACCGAAACAGTCTCTAAGTTTTGGGTAGTTTGCCACACAACAATAAATAATAGTCAACTCACAGATTTCCTTTTCTGGAAGGGCTGCTGCATGCTCACTGGGGACCTTCCCACAACCCCTTGGTGGACTGACCTGTGAGCTGTCTGGACTCCAGCTCTCACCTAATATCAGGGCCTGGGAATTCCTCATAGGGAAGGAGCCGGTCATGCCGAAGATGCTGCTGCTGAAGACGATGGAGGTGCCGCTGAGGACTGCCATGCTGCCCAGGGTGACGGCGAAGAAACTGTGGTTCCAGGAGGAGGTGTCCACCTTCACCAACAAGGTCATCCCCACAAAGACGGCCAGCATGATGGCCAGGGAGGCGAGGACACGGACGTGGACTGGCACCCTGGGGTGAGGATGTTAGAGGTGGTCAGCGGCCCCCTAGGTCCTCCCTATGTGGGCCGGGGCTTGTGGCCCTGGGTTAGCTCTGGTTTCAGCTACTGCGTCTGTACACTGGGAAGGAGACTGGACCTGCTTCCCAGGGTGGGTGAAAGGAGCTGATACACGCACCTTGCAGAGGGCAGTGCTTGGCCCCAGGTAAGTGCTCAGCAAATACTGCTTCTTGCAATCTTGCTGGGAGGTTTGAGGGCAGTGCATGAGGGCTTTTGAGGCCAGCTCTCTGCTCCTCTGGCCACAGGGCTGAGCTCCACTGGCTTCACCTTAATGTTTTAGATGGGTTTCCTTCCTCTGAAACTTAGCAGTGGGGTGGGAGTGGGGGCGGGAAGAAGGAGAACACGCCATCCTCACCCTCATCATATGAGCAAACATTCACATTGGACATTTTTGCACCAGGCACTCTTCTGTAGTTTTCTATATACTACCTTGCTTAAGTTTCACCCCTGCCGTATGAGATGCATGCTTTTCCCTATTCCGCTTTTACAGATAAGGAAACTGAGGCTCAGATAAGTTAGGAAACCTGCTCAAGATCCCCCAGCTGTGGATCCCAGAGGTCTGCTGCAGTCTGTACTCCGAGAATGACAATCTCCCACCCCCCTAGATACAGGAAATAAGGGTGGGGCAAAGGCACCACAGGACAGGGGCCAGGCAGGACACCCCTGTGATTTCAGGTTGTCTTGGGCAGAAGCTGATGCCAAGTTTAGTGCACCCCAGGACCAGGGACCCTCCCCAGATCCCCAACACCACGATCACATGTAAACCGTACACCCCTCCCGGCGCCCAGCCTACCCGGACCAGACACTGCCCTAGGAGAGAAAAGGGGAGCAGAGCCTCTCTGAAAAACTACCCATTTTTATCCTAGAGAGAGAAAACAGCTTTTAATGGGGCTGTCTAAATCATCAAATTAGACTAAGCTTTAAACTACATTGGATGTTCGGTTAGTTTTCCTGCTAACCAGTGAGTGGGAGCTGGGAGAAAAGCCAGGTTAGGTACATACAAATTAAAAAACTAAAATAAATGAAAGACAAACTTGAAAGGTAGAATATATATATATATGTGGGTTTGTCTGTGTGCATAAATAGGTGTGAAATGTTAAGAAAGAAAAGGAATAAAGGATTTTTTCAAAGTGCTTTTATGGCCCTTGGGTTGATTTGAGTTTCCCTCTGATCCTTGGCTGGCAGAAGCACAGCTGTCAGGGAGGGGAGGAAGCCCAAGGAAGGTAAGGGAGAGCACAAGGCTGCAGAGGGAGCCGGGAGGAGCTGCCGAGTGTGTGACCCCGCCCACCTCTAGCGTAGCAGCGCTGCTGACTCCCGTGGAGCACCTACTGTGTGCCGAGAGTGCTGGGCGCCCGGAACGTTAGACGCACAAACACACCAGAAACAGGCCGTTCCCTGCAGCGTGCCGATGCTCTGCGGCAGAGCCACGGGACGTCATGGGGCACATCCAAGGGGCACAACCCCCCACTGAGGATCATAACAGGTGTTTGAAGGTAAAATCCAAGCTGGCCCGTGGCTGCGAATGGGAGGTGCGTCTGCACGTATGTGCAGCCGTGCTGTCAGTGACAGTGTGGCATGCTGGGCGGAACGCAGCTGGCCCCGGCTGTGGTGGCGACTGAAAGCAGAGGGGCGCTAGGAGGTGTGGCTGTGGAGGTACAGGGAGCCGGCCCTGTAGGGCCAAGCCCACCTGTATGCCTCAGGCGGGGATCCGACCGTGCGGTGTGGAGGGGACCTGATGTCTTATTCAGCTTCTATCTTCCTGAAGACCTCTACTTCCTCCTGGCCACACTGTCCCGGGGTGGCTGTCGGCCACATCGCCCACACTGGCCCAGTCTGGTGGCTGTAGTGTCCCATGCCGCTGGCCACCGTGGCTGGGTTAGGGAGCAGCACATGATCTAAACAGGGCCAAGCCACGTCCCCCCACGCCTGAGACACGGAGGTTGGCAGAGGGCCATCCGCCTTGGCCATGGTGGGTGTGGGCTGCTGGCTGCCAGCTCACACCCAGGTGGGGAACAAGTGCATATGAAACAAAGCCAAGCAGAGACACGCAGAGCCCTGAGACGGTGCCGGAGACAGAGAGCCCTCGTGGACACTGCTGATGCCTGAGGACAGGCCCAACTTTGAATTTTATAGTTGAGGAATGAATACATCCCTTTGGTGTCTTATTTGTTACCAAGAGGGTCAGCTAATGCAAAGAGGGACATGAGGGTTTGAAGCTGGGAACGGCCAGGTCAGAAACTCTGCAGTGATCTGTCATTCCCCTGCCCTGTGCTCCCCCTCTGCCCACTTCTGCACACACTGGTCCACGCTGGAAGGGGCAGGCAATTAACGCCACCCAAGAACAGCCTTTCACCAATGCGGGGAAGTCGGCATGTAAATACCCCAGCACCTGTGCCCGGTGAGTGGGATAATGCTGAGGTGTGTGTTCCAGGGTGGCCTCAGAGTTTCCCAGAGGGATGAGGCTCTGGCCACCCTCTGTGGTGGCCTTTACTGGCCGTCTTCCCTTCCCTGTCTCCATTCTCCTCCCACCCCCTCCCAAGCAATCTGACACCAGCTCGAATCTTTGTCTCAGGGTCTGAACCCCACACTAAAACACACACTGGGGCTACTGTCACCCTCCTAGGGTCCGCAGGGGCCTCAGCCCGGGCAGGAGTTGGTGGGCCCTTGGGGGACCAGGGTACCTACTCTAAGTGCACACCAGGTGTCTGGAGGCGGGTGTCAGGTCTTTCCTCAGATGTCCAGGCAATCCTACACTCACACAACTGCAATGGCCTCCCCCTGACTACCCCCACCCCCAATAGGACATAGGGCCCAATTCAGGAGAGCAGAGCCCTGCCCAGTTCTGCCATTAACTGGCTGTGTGGCCCAGGCAGGGATTCAACCTCTCTGGGCCTTAGTTCTTCTCAGGTCTAAAAAGAAGAGGTTGAATAAGGTAATGATAAGGTCCTTTCCAGCTTATGATTCTGAATTTGAAAAAATTCAAGTGGAGAGTGAAGCTGTGGTCAAATCCCCCCAAATTTTAAGCAGTTCCCTGGGGAAAGATGGAGCCAAAGGACAGATGAGAAGATACAAAAAGTGCAGCAAAGGCAGGTGTCCTGCCTTGTTCTTGGCCCATTCCCAGAACTGAGCATGAGCAGAAGGCCTGGTAGGCACCTGGAGAACATGTGCTGGATGCACAAACTGACAAGCAAGGGAGACCAGCAGTGCACCCAAACTTCCCAAATGCCCTCTGCTGCTTCACCCTGAGAGCTTCACGGGGAGTCTGGCTGTAAACAGAGTCCACCTTGGGAAAGGCTCTGTCTGTCACCGCCTTCTCCTGGACACAGAGTAGAAGTCCACTCCAGGAACACTGCTGGCATCACTGAAGCACCCCCTCAGTTAGCTGCTTGAACAAGGAGGTCACTTAGAGAGAGCTGGGGGATTTCATACCCAGGCAAGCTCAGGGCCAGGAAACGAAGGAAGACTTAGGGATGAGGCAAACGCCAAATACATTACAAGAGCAACACAGCTTGGAATGCTGCCTCTGTCGCTGCCTACCCACCCCCCACCCCCACCCCCATATGGTCCCTCACCTGCACAGATCTCCTTGCCTGCTAATTATTCGCTCGAGCCTCCGCTCAGGGGTCCGGCCGAGGGATCTTGCTGGGGCCTATTTTCAATGCTCCTGAAACCATGGAATGGAGTCCCGGGCAAGCCTGCCTGCTGGTGTGAATGGGGGCATACTCTCTGCTCCTTCAGCCAGGGCAGGGAAAGTGGTCCGGAGGGCGGTGACTCCCCTGGGATTTTAGGGAAAGTCCAGACAAGTCTTGCTGCTGGGCCAGGGGACTGCCAGCGATAAAGTCTGCAGCCCTGGGACCCAGAGGCTGGTTGCACTAATGCGAAGATCCCCAGGGGGCTGCAGCTTCCTTCCTGGCTCCTGAGGCTCAGGACCCCAAGGGACAGATTTCTTCATAATCTCTAAAATGTAAATCCTCCTCATAAGTATTTATGATGCTGCAGATTTAACATAATAAAACACTTGGCGATTATGGATGAGCCAGTCAGAGATTCTCCAGGAGGGGGAAAAAGGAGACATTTCAATCTTACACACTAAATTAAAAACAGCAGAGCCCAAACCATATTCCCACAGGCTGGAAACAGATGGAAGCCTGGGAGCACCTCCTCCATTGTCCTCGCCCTCCCGTGCTCCCTCCTGGCACCCAGAACAGGGTAAGGGCAGGCCCCAGACAGGTCAGAATCTTCTGGAGAATGTCCTGTAGGTGCTGAGCCCTGTAGAGTGCAACCTTGGGAGGACTCAGCAGCCTGCAGTGGGGAGAGGAGGGTTTTTCAGGAAAGAGAGGTCGGAGCAGGCCCTGGCTGCAGGTGGGGGGCAGCCAGAAGGCAGGTGGCCACGAGGTGCCCAGCATAGATTGGGAGTGAGAAAGGGCCCTGTTGAGTCCTGGTTCCACTGTCTTAAGGGCCCTCTGATCTTGGGCAAGTCTCTTCTATAACCCTGTTTCTTATCTATAAAACAGGGTAGTAAGAGTTTCCTGCTAGTAGGTGGTTGTGAAAATTAAAGCAGATAATGTGGGTGTTGATGTCATTTAAAAGTGATGATGAGAGTGCCTGAAAGATTTCAAACAGGGTCGAGAGGTTATCCTGGAGGTTATTCTTACACATTAAATAGATATCACCTTGTTAGTCAAGATGTAGTGGAGAGGCTGGAGGGAAATGCCTGAAACTGTAGAGCTGTGTTCCAGTAGCCACGTTTCTTGAAGATGATTGTATAATGACATACCTTTCACAATGTGACTGTGTGAAAACCTTGTGTCTGATGCTCCTTTTATCTACAGTATGGAGAAATGAATAAAACATATGGATAAGAAAGAAATAAAAGGGGGAACAAAGGTTAAAGTAAATTGATTCGATTGACATACTAGTGGTCAACGAAAGGGAGTGGTAAGGGGTATGGCATGTATGAGTTTTTTCTTTTTTCCTTCTTTTGCTGGAGAGATGCAAATGTTAACATGATCATGGTGATGAATACATAACTATGTGATGATTTAGTGGGCTATGGATTGTAACCAGGTCAAGAATGCTCATATGTCAAGAACGTGGGTATGTCGGTTCATTGCTCACAGAAAAAAACAAAGTGATGATGATTATTAAAGGCTATTCTCCTAGGGCCCAGATGCTGGGAGGTGGGACAAGAGAACCCCTCCCTCCATGAGTGCCCGTAGCTCAGGCCGGCTGCAGCCTGCTGGGCCCCCGGATCGGTGCAGGAGGCAGCACCAGGTGAGACCAGTATGGGCTGTCCCCTACCTGTGGTCTTGGGCACATCTCCTGACCTCTGCTTGGAATATGAGCGATATCACTGCCTATCTCCCGGGTCCCTCTGCACCCTGAGTGATGTAACGAGGGTGAGAATGGAAGGGGGGCATTCAGCACCTCCAGATCTGAAAGGGGGCGGGAGCCCTCGTTTATGATTTCCTGGGTTATCCGGACTGGACCAATAGCCCACGCCAGGGTAAGGCCCAGGGATGGGGGAGAGGGGGCCATAAGAGGGGCTGAGGGTTCCCTCACACGCGGGCTCTGTCCCGGGCTCCTCTAAGCCCTCCTCCTCCTTTCATGTCTCCTCTCTTTCCTCTACCTTCTCTTCTTCTGGTAGCTGCCAGGGACCTGGCTTGTTCCTCCCCACAAGGGGCTCACAGTGCAGAGGGAACACAGTCCTGCCCTGTTTCCTGCTGGGATGGGGTCTCTGCAGGCTGCACACCTTCCCTGCCCCACCCCCCTCTAGGGCCCTGAGTGCAGCCCTGTGTGCCGGGCCAAGCTAAGGCCCTGTGGGCTCGTGGAAGGGGCTGCAAAGCCCTCTGGCCCATCTCAGGATCATTCTCCATCCTGCTCTCCCAACCTGCATGGTGGCTCCTGGGCTGGTTTTCAGATGGCTGCAAGTTCTTCCTTCCACCCCTTCCACTGAGCGCGTCTGTCACTGAGTGGGCTCTGAGACTGCCTTGACCATTGAGAAGGGGAGAAAAGACTCTATGTGACGTCAGAGACGACGCTATGAAAACCAGGAGGCTTCCGCCTTGCTCTCTTGGAACATTAGCTCTAGGTGCCTTCAGCCGCGATAGAAGAAGTCTGATCACCCCAGGGCTGACACGTGGGACCCCAAGGAGAGACCCGAGAAAGAGAGGAGTCCAAGGAGCCCCAGCTGCTCCAGCCCTAGCTACTGTCTAACTGCAACTGCTTGAGAGCCGCCAAGCCAGAGCCGCCAGCTGAGCCTTACTGACCCCCAGATCCAAGAGGGATAAGAATGAAGGTTATTGTTTTAAGTCACTATGATTTGGGATAGTTTTCTATGTAGCAATAGCCCCACAGCATACTATGTTAGGAATGACTGGTCTACTCAGGGGTAGCCCATGCATGGCATACACACTGGCCCTGCTTATTCTGTGCCCAAGGCAGACATAACTAATCCATCCTTGTACACTCCCTGAGGCCAGACCAGCTGAGAAGCCTATTCAACCAGAAAGCCAAGCAGTCAGGAAAGAGATCAGAGCTAGTAGAAGAGGTTTGCCCTCAGAGACCCAAAGCCTGGTAGGCCATGTGGATGAGATGCTCGGCTTTCAGGATCACAATGTACCATCCTTTTCCACCCAGTTGGCTGCTCACCACAAGGTAGCTCAGCATACTGTCCTTATAAACCCAAGTTGATAAGGGATGGCAATAGTTACTAGTGGAGTCTAGGGGCTGTTTGCCTGGCTATTTCCGAAATAATTCCTCCTTCCACAGTGCATCCAGATGGTAGCCCTCTCAGCCCTTCACCAATACAATGTCAAAATTCCCCACTGACCCTCTACGTGAGCATTACCACCATAGCACTGAGCAGTTAAGCGACCCATTTCTGCACAGGGAGAGCCGGGGCAGGGGGAGCCCAGGCTCTGCACTTCTACCTGTTCTCAGAAATGCTTTGGAAGACCAGCTTTTGCAAGCCTGGCTCCCCAGGCAGCTGTTGGCAGACAGGCTTCCTGGGAGAGGAAAGGACGAAGACCATGTGTCCCCACAGGCCTCCCGCTGGCCACTGACACCATGTCATGACAGGTGGTTGGAAAGTGCAAACCCAGTTCCCCGAGCGGACTTGCCATGGGCATGGCTCGGGCAGCCCGTGTGACTTGTTAGTCTTCATGGGCATGCCCGAGCTGCCTGCCTCCTACTTCGGTGGCCACCATTTAAACAGATGGAAAAAAAGCAGTTGTGTCCAAAAGGGGAGCAGAGAAGGCTGGATCCAAGGTTGGGGGCCTGAGGGAGGGAGGAGAGCAACCTACCTGTTGACCAGCAAGAAGTTCGCCACGAGGCACAGCACAGAGGGCACGGTGGAGGCGATGGAAAGGTAGCTTTCAAAGTAGTTCTGTAAGCACAGAAGCGAAGAGGCACCCAGGTCACGTATGGGGCATGGAGGTCAGGGGCCCTACCAGGAGCCGAGATGGGGCCCCTCTCAGTGGGGCTTCCCCCAACTATCTTCAAACACTGAACAGTGAGGAGTGAGTCTACCCCGACATGGCCCCCCTGCCCTCTCATCTAAGTCCTTACCCTGTCACTCAACAGACAGATGCCGATGTGAGCTGTGCCGAGTGCTGGGGTCGGAGGGGTGGATAAGACATTGTCCCTGCCCCCAGGGGGGTCCCTCATACTCTGCAGCCCCCGCTCCCACCCACTCTCCCTGTCCCACAAGGAACTGTGGCAGTGGAGGCAGGATTCTAAAAAAATTATTTTTACCTTATCGGCTTTCTTAGCTCATTGCCAAATTGCAGGGAAATCCAAATGGCTTCTGTTAATACCCAAGCACATCTCACATTCTTGCAGCTAAATGAGCCCTTTTAGAAATATGCCAGGCCCTACTCCCTGCAGGGAAACTATGTCCTGATTCTGCACTTGCTCCCTCACCAGACCTACCTCCGAAGGTGGAAGTCATATTGGGCCTTTGGCCTGGAAAGAGCTCAGGGGTATGGAGGACAAAGGGTGCCTGAGCGATTTTAAGTGAGATGGGGTGGGAGAGGAGAGAGTGAGATGAAGAATTTCACGATTACTATGTGCTGGAAGTCAGAGCTTAAGAGGCTGTGTGGCAAACCTATCTATTTGCAGAGAACTGTCTACCAATTAGGGTGGATTTTACTGAATGTTCAAACCTCAATATACCTATCCTCAAAACAAACAAAAACAATGAAAAGGACTGACGTGTCTGGGTTTGGGCTCTGGTCACTGTACTTCCCACCACGAACCCCGGGTTCGTAGTGATGGTGAATTCTAAGCTGTGATAACAGCGCACATGTATTAAGCACTTACTGAATACCGAGTAAAAGGGCTTTATATGCATCATATTGTTTAACCATTTTAAAAAAAGGAAGTTGTGTGAATATTCTGCTCTGGAAAGTTCAAGAACTCTAACTTAACTGAGGACACATTTTGAGCACCTGTGATGTACAAAGAACTCTTTCAGGATACCTAACAGGCCTAAGGCATGGTTCTTGCCGGTCGGGAATTTTGGGAATGTAAGAAAGTGGGTGAAGGTGTTTAACAGCTTAAAATACCTTTAGAATCTTTTTCCGGAGTGATGCAAATGTTTGGAAAAATGATCATGGTGATGAATACACAACTATGTGATGATATTATGAGCCATTAACTGTACACCATGTATGGAATGTATGTGTGTGAAGATTTCTCAATGAAAACAAAAAAACACCCCTAGAGGAGATGTGAAAATCTGTGGGGTTTTGCCAGATCAGATGGGGGCAATCAGTTCTAAGCAGTTCCGGGCAGGAGGCTGGAGTCAGGATTGGGGGTGTTGACCATCTGAGAGAATAGGGGGGGTCCCCGAGGAAGTGGGATTTAAGTCAGACCTTGAAAACAGCCAGTCGGATTTCTCCTTCCTGGGAGAGTTTATTGTAATCTGGAGGCCAGGGATCTCTAGAAAGACATTATAATGGGTCCCTTCTTGCCTGAAGCACAGACCATTTCGCCTCGGCTTTTTAAGCCTGCAGAGTGTTTTGTGGTCTTTGAAACCTACACTCTGCATATAAGGTCCTGGCGGCCCTTGCAATTAAAATGGAAATCACAGTGAGTGTGGTCCATCAACCTGAGCCTGGGAAATAGCCCTCCTCCTTTGAGGCAGCCTTGCTCTTTGTTTCTGCCCTGAGGGACTCAGCAGAGCTTGCCGGGGTAGGGGGCGGCCTGACAATGACCTTTTGACATAGCAACTGCACCTCCACCCCACCCCCTTGGTGAGGCTGGGCAGGAAAAAAGGCCTTCGTGGGCTTCAGTTCCCAGGAAGGGAGGGCTGTAGTCAGGAGCCAAGACTATCCCAAATCTGGAACCCATTTTTGCTTTTGTGTGTAGGCTCAGGCTCCATGAACATTTTCAGAAAGGGGAACCTCCAAGTAACTGAATGTTCTGGTTTGTTGCCATTTAAGCAGAACACTTTTCTTTTGATGTTGGAAACTTTGAAAACACTGACAACTGGATAAGGTCATAACTCCCTTTCTGTTGACCGAGCCTGCGTCCCTGCCTTCCGAAGAACAGGCTGGCGGGTGAACAGGTGTGGCCTGGGCTTGCTCTCCGCCGGTATGGGAGGAGAGCTGCAAATGGTAACAGAGGCTGAGTCAGCATATCCCATGAACGTTTTTAAGTTTAATTATTATTATTATTTTGGGGGGAGCACATGGTCTGGGAATCGAACCTGGGTCTCCCACATGAAAGGCGAGCATTCCACCACTGAACCACCCATGCACCCAATTAGTTTTTAATAACTTGCTGCTTGTGCCTATAAGTAGTGATGCAGTAAATGGGGAGGGGTAGACAGACTCTTAAGGTGGTCCCTGCCTTCTGGGGTGCATGCCCTGTGTGATGCCCTCCCCTAAATGTGGGCAACAGAATATGGCAAAGGTGACAGGATGTGCATGATGATGCAATTACGTAATTATATATGTTTGTAGCACCTATCTTGCTTTCTTTTTCGTTCCCTTGCTGGCTCTGAGGAGACAAGTGACTATTTGAGAAACCCCATGTGGCAAGGAGCTGAGAGGGACCCCTAGTCATTGAGGGTGGACTTTGGTTGACAGCCAGTAAGAAACTGAGCTAACAGATGAGGCCTCTCTCTCAGCCAACAACAAGCAAACCCACTGCCCTTCCCCTCTCTACGTGGGACATGATTCCCAGGGGTGCGGACCTTCCTGGCAACGTGGGACAGAAATCCTAGAATGAGCTGAGACTCAGCACTAAGGGACTTTTTCTCAGTCCCTTCTTGACCGAAAGAGGAAAGAGAGAAGTGAGACAAAACAAAGTGGCAATGGCTGAGAGATTCCAAACAGAGCGGAGAGGTTTTCCTGGAAGTTATTCTTACGCATTAAACAGATACCACTTTTTTAGTTAAGGTGTAATAGAGAGGCTGGAGGGAACTGCCTGAAAATGTAGAGCTGTGTTCAGTAGCCATGTTTCTTGAAGATGATTATATAATGATAAAGCTTTCACAATGAGACTATGTGACTGTGAAAACCTTGTGTCTTATGCTCCTTTTATCTACCTTATGGACAAATAAAACATATGGATTAAAAATAAATAATGGGGGAACAAATGTTAAAATAAATTGAGTAGATTGAAATGCTAGTGATCAATGAAAGGGAGGGGTAAGGGGTATGTATATATGAATATTTTGTTTTCTTTTTATTTCTTCTAAAATTGATGCAAATGTTCTAAGAAATGATCATGATGATGAATATACAACTACATGATAAAAAAAGAATGTTCATATTGTATGTTGATTGGTTTTATTAATAAAAATTAAAAAAAAAAAGAAACTGAGCTAAACCATGCACAAACTCCAGACCTACAGGAACTGTGAGCTCGTAAACGCGAGTTGTTTTAAGCTATTGTTTGTGATGTTTGTTATGCAGGGATAGGTAACCAGCACATTAGGGCTTCAGATAGTTGGGTTCCTGCTAATCAGCATTTTCCCGAATAACTTATAATTCAGTTCCTTGACGAAAACAAGAACAGCCTATAGTGATCCTTTCTTCAATTTCCTGCCCAACACAATGACCGCCACATTTGTCCCTGGGGGGAACAAAAGTTATGCCTGAGACCCTTTAGCCTTTCCTCAACAAACCCTTGGCTGAAATTAGGCTCATTTTTGGAAGCAGCAGGCACTAATTTCAAGGAACTGGATCTGCTCCATGTGCCATCCCAGGCCTACTTGCCCCGTCTGCCCCTCAGGTCACACTCTTTGCTTCCAGGTCTGGTCCCATGACTGTAAAGCTGCCGCCAGGGCTGCCACCAAAGGTAGATGAGGAGAGGCCCCTGCATCTGCGCACCGGCCACACTGTACCCACAGAGGGTCCTGCTTCCCCAGTGGCTGTTGCTGAGGGGAACGCTAGGGGAACGCTCCTCAGAGTGTGAGGCAGTCAAAGCTTCACTAGGTAGACTCTGACCAATGAGAGACAGGAGATAAGGAGCCAGCAGAAAAATCCAGTGCTCTCCTTTCCCCCAACAGACGGTTCTGAAATATGGCAGCTTCCTATGGCTTCTCTGGAGATGCCCCATGTGCCTAAGCAGCCAGCTGTGTTTGCTGCAAAGCTGGGGCCAGCTCAGTAATACCATACCTTCCACCTGCTCCTTCCCCATCCCTGCCTCCCTTCAGGAAGCTGCATCTCCCTTCACTCTTACTTCCCTAGGATTGCACTCCCTAGCTGAGAATTTGCACATAAGGTCTCACCTTTGGCTCTGTTCTCTAAGATAACGCCTTTCTAGGAAACATCCAACGGTGAAGGCCCTACATTCGGCTCCTGTTTATACACTTGGCAGATCTGCAGCTGGCACTTCCTTCCTGGGTTCATCTCATTTGCTTCCAACAACTGTGGAGGCCGCCTTCTCCTATTTCACTTCAGGAAATGTGAAGGCATTTGAAGACTGCTTCAAACAACACTGCTATTAGGATAAGAGTAAGAGGACTGCCCCCAACAAAGCAATCTGTGATGTTCATCCAATAGGGGGATTTTCTGTAATGTTTGGGATAATTCGTGTCATAGCCCACCTCCACTCGGACCTGATTCTTGAGAGCGCACTCAAAAGGCTCTGTTGTTATGTACCCCCCAGGGGCCTGCAGCATGGCTGATGAACATGACCTCTGCCATCAAGAGGTGGACAGAGGGACCCCAGAAGCCAGCTCCAGACACAGAGGAGGGAGAGATGAGACGATCACAAGCTATGGCACTGGGACCACTGCATGTGACAGCAGAGGCTGTGCCCTGCACGTCTCCAGGGGACGCCATGCCTGTAGACCACGAGGCTTCGTGAAGCAGATTCCACTGCCTCAGCAGGCTGGGCCCCTGGCAGGAGACCCTAGGCTGTGAATCCTATGCCTTTGGCCCTCGCTGGGGGGCCACTGTGCACCCAGGTCAGCACCTCCTCCTGTCTTCACCTGCTCCTTTGTTTCCTGAAGGTGTGTGAAGCAAACACTGTGCAGGAGGTTGGACGTTTGCAAAAGAATGGGGCCTCATCACTCCCCTTGCCTTGCTCAGCCCCCTTCGGCCCTGTCTTCTTTCACCTGCAGTTATTTAAGGCCCCAACTGATTGCTGTCACGTTGCACAACTCCAGGAATGGAATCCCAACCTTTTAAGCTGCCAACTGAGATGGGCTGCCCTGGGAAGGGAGCACAGGAAGGCTGGTGGGAGTGACACACACAAACCTACAGCTGTAGTGCAATGGACACAAGATATGGGTGTGTGTGTGGGGGGGGGGGCATGGGCCTTAGGAAGTCTTCCCAAGGACGCCAACTCTGGTGGCAGCTTGGGGGAAGTTTGCCAGACAGGCAGGGGGAGGTAAGGGTGCAGGTGTAGAGAGAAAGGGGCTTTCTAAGAGTAGGGAAGAGCACATGCAAAGGCATTGGGGTGGGGGGGGATGCTTCTTTGACTCCAACTCTGGGTTACTTGTTGGAGCAGGACCTTCCATGGAGATAAGACACTGCTGAGCTCAGACAAAACCGCACTGAGTCGTCCATCCATCCAAACACAGCTTGGAGAGAGAAAGGGAGGGCTGGCAGAATTTCAGGTAGTTCCGGCCCCCAGCCCCCCAGCTGCTGCAAAGAGAGAGTGACCCCATCAGTCACCATTCTAATTCTCACACGCAGCGTGTGTGAGGCCCAGCTCTGAGGAACCAAGAGGACGGTCTTTCTCTGAATCTTGAGCATCTCTTCCCATCTTCAACGATCTCCCCAGGATTATCTGTACCTGGCAATGACCTGGAGCACGGGAGGGGACCAGGCACTCAGAACCCAGCCCCTGACAGCACTGACATCAAAGGCTGCCACTGGTATCTGTCTAAAACCAGGTAGGGGAACAGAGGCCCTGCAGAGTGCCAGCTAACCCTGCTAGTTGAGCAAAGCAGCTTACACGTGTAGTGCCTGCTCGGATTTCAGTCCATTTGCTCTTACCATAACTTGTAGGAGGGAGGCTGAGCTGGGTTTGCTCCCATTTCACAGCTAAGGAGCTCAAGGCTAAGGCAGGTGCTCAGGTGCACTGCGGCGCACACCTGGTGAGGCTGGAGTAAGCCCTGCCGGTGCAGGCAGGGCAGGGGTGGGGTGGGAGACAGCAACCATTTTTACAGACGTGGGCGTGCCCGAGCTGAGGCTGCCTGCCTCACAGATGTGCCAGCCTAAGCACTGTTGCTGGGATCCCAGCGTGCCACCCAATGCCCAGCAGCCAGGGTTTGCAGCCCATGTGCTTTCCCAGCAGGGAGCAGGGATCAGGGAGCAGCTTGCAGGGTCTCAGGAGCCCCTGGCATAAGGTAAGCTGCATTTCTCTCACAGTAGCATTTTCCCTCTGCCCCAGCCCCTACGTGTAACTGACCTATGCTGCCAGCCAAGGACAGGGTTTGGTTTCCCTGCCCTCTGCCTGCGGTGGTGGACAAGAGTGAGTGGAAAATGTTAACTCTCTCTCCCCCTCAAATCCCACTGCCCATCCCTTCCAGGCATTTCCACACACAAGCCTTGGATCTGATCAGTGCTAAAAAAAAAAAAATGGAAAGAAATTAAAAAGAAGAAAAGATGAAGGAAAATCACGTACTTCTGCCAGCCACCCCAGATGGATGGACACAATTCCACTGAGAAGCACAGACCGAGTTAAATAAAACTTTATTGTCGGGAAATTCCGGGCAGGCTTCCAAGCCTCCCTCCTGACCGAACAAACCTCAGCAAAGGCCCCTGGAGGGTGCGGGGGAAGGGTTCAAAACCCAGACTGTGGCCAGACCCTGACCCAGGGGTGCCAGGCGCCAGGGTCCCCAGATGGCAGGTGAGTGTGAGCTTGTGTCTTGGCCCTTAGGGAATGGGGCTGGGGGCACTGAATTCACTCGCCATGGTGACGAGAAAACCCCTTTTAGGCTCCTACGCTCTGGCCCAGTTTGTGAGCATCAGCCAGCAGGGAGTCTAAAAACCCACTGGAGCCAGCTGGCCAGGTGTGAGGCCCGTTTTATGACAGGGAACATTTCCTCTCCTCCGCCACGCTGAGAGGCTCCATGCTAAGTGTCTCTTCTGGAAAAAATTGAATTCCAGGCTCAGAGTTCAGGTAAAGTGGTTTCTTTGGGCAGGGAGGCCCCGAAATGAGCCCGTTTATCTCTGGCAGTCCCTGGTTAAGCTTCCTCTCCACTGAATGCCATTTCGGCCCTTTGAAAAAAGCGTAGCAAATTAGTCCTTAGCTGTGGGCTACTCGGGGCCAGGGCTGCTGAGCAGCTTCAGCAGTCGGTTTGGTGCAGCCCCACCTCAGGAACTCAGCGGCACAGGCAGCTGGGCTCCTGCCGGGAGAGAAAAAGCGATTCAAGCCTGGGGGGGTGGCAGCTCAAGGCAGCAGAGCGTTACCTGGATCACAGGGCCATGAAATTAGCAGCAGCCAGCAGGCTGGAGCCAAGAATAGTTGGCCGTTGCAAACTTGCCTTTGGATAGCTGAGCTCTGCAGCCAGGGACGTGGCTGGGAAGGTGCCCTCACCCTGGACATTGGCCATATCTGGGCAGGTGGGTGGTGAGTAGAGGGCAGGGCCCCGCCACAAGGGGTACAGCTAGTATCCTGTCTGTGGGTTCCACACAGGCTCTGGAAAGCTATTGGTTGTGCCACCTGGATGAGGTGGAAGGACTGGCTGGCCCAGAGAGAGGGGTTGTGCCTGCTCTGAAAGCCAGAGGGAGGAGGAAGCAGGAGCCCAGGATCCAGCAAGGCTAGAAGGGGTAGCCTGGGGCTCGAGGTCAGGACAAAGCTGGAGTCAGAATCAGACAGGTAAGCTTTGGGAGAACGCTGCCCAGAGACCACGCCGCCACAGCCCCCCCCCCCCCCCCCCCCCCCAACACACACACAAGGACGTAAGATCCATCAGACCTGTGCCTGCTGCTCTAAAACCACCTTCTGTCCTCGCCCTCTCTGGCTATGTCCAGATCTGGGCTCACGGGGCCACTACAAATCTTGCTCTCCAACAGCTCATGAGCCCTCCCCAGACCACGACATCCTTTGTCACATCTCCTTTGGAATCCATGCCAGAAGATAAGCAAAGTTTCTGGAATGCACTTTTCCCCTCCTCTCCCCTCCCCACTGTACAAGGCTTTCTGGAAGGAACCTCTGTCCTTTCGGCAAGAAGGGTTCTTTCTCGAGCCTGAGCTGATCTCGAAATCTCTCCAGCATCTCCTTGGAGACTTATGACATTAGTTTTCACCTTTCTTGAAAGCCTGGATTTTTTTTTTTCTATAAATAAGCTTTTTATTTGGAAATATTTTCAAACTTACAGCACAGTTGCAAAAATAATATAAAACCCACTCAGAGAACCCCAACACTCCTGTGCCAGTTTGAAGCTATTATGTACCCTAGAAAAGCCAAGTCCTTTAATCCTCACTCACTTTTGCTAGGTGGGAACTTTCTGATTTTTTTGGTGGAGATGTGACCCACCCAAATGTGGGTAGAACATTTGATTAGATGGTTTTCATGGAGATGTGTCCCCACCCATTCAAGGTGGGGTTGCTTACTGGAGCCCTCTGAGAGGGACCCATCTTGGAAAAAGCTTTAGAGCCACCAGAAACATCAGGGCCAAAAGACGGGTCAGAGCCCTGGGGAAGCCTTTGAAGATTCCTGGAGAGAAAGCTAGCAGACGTCGCCATGTGCCTTTCCAGCTGAGAGAGAAACCCTGAACTTCATTGGCCTTTCTTAAGTGAAGGTAACCTCTTATTGGTGCCTTAATTTGGACATTTTCACAGCTTTAGAACTATAAACTTGCAGCTTAATAAATTCCCCTTTTAAAAAGCCATTCTGTTTCTGGCATATTGCATTCTGGGAGCTTATAGACTAGAATATCTCTCCACTTCACCCAGATACCCAGATCCACCAACTTTTAACATTTTGCCACCTTTATCATATCTATCCACCTATCCATCTATTTCTTAAACATTTGAGAGTAGTTTGTATACACAATCTATAATCTATCTAGTCATCTATTTTCCAAACATTTGAGAGTAATTTCTATACATCATGCTCCTTGGACACTTAACAATTCCATGTACTTTTCCTATAAACAAGGATATTCACTTATGTAAGCACCTTAAGTACAGTTATCAAGTTCAGAAAATTTAATATTGATATAAAAGTCCACACTCTACTTTTTTCATATGGTCCAATAATGTCTTTCTGGGCATTTTCTCCTCCATTATTAGATCTAGTCCATGATCTTGCATGCATCTTCTCTTCGCTCCACTGCTTGTGCTTCTTCTCTACTGACCAAGAGGCTCCTGCAGGTCTCCCTTGGGCAAAAATGCCCCTCAATTTTGGTGCCTCTAGGCACCACGCCCCTCTTTCCCTAAAAATGCAGCCCATGGCCTCACTGCCAATGCCGTAACCCCACCCCAGGCTGGCGGGGGGCCCTCACAGCCTCAGGGAAACTCTACCTCAAAGGGACTCCATGTCCTCTTAGCAACCCACCCACAACCCAGGTCGGGTCCCAGTCCTCGTGCCCCAGACACTTCAGGTTGCCCTGTCCTCCCAGCATTACTCTCCTTAGACTCACAGTACCTTCCCCCACCCCAGCCCCAGCTCTCCTCCTTCTCCTCAGCTCAGTCTCCCTCTGGCCCTCTCTGCCACCCAGATCAGGTGCCTCCTGAGTTCCACCCGTAGTTACAGTCTCTCCTTCTGCTGCACTCCCTCCCTGGGGAAGCCTCCCTTGGGAGGTCCACCTCTGGTTTCAATGACCCCCCACACACCCTTATTCGGCACCTACCACTAGACAATGTCCAGGCCTGCTAGATGCTACCGCCTAGGTGTCCTGCTGAGCCTAAATGTCAAATGTCCAAAATCAAAGCCCCTCAAGAGAAGACTCCTCAAGCAGGTCCTCCCAAGGCCTCATGGCCCATCCCTTCTTTCCTCAGTCCCCACACCAGCCCCCCACTTCCCCCAGCCCCCAACAAACACACTAAATTGTCTTTAGTTTCTCCTTCAGCCTTACTCGAGGGTTGGTCCCATCTGTTGGCCCCATATCTCCATCACCAGACTGTGGTTTATATTAGCACCCAACTCTTCCAACCCAATCCCTCTACAACTTCCTTCTACCCACCCTGGGCTCCAGCTGCAATAAACTGGCCACTGCCTGCTCCCTCTGGCTCTCCCATCTCACGCCTTTGCTCAAGTTCTTCCCGGGCCTGGCCTGGCCACCCTCTCTACTGACCCAACTCCACACTGTGCCCATCTGCCCAAATCTTATCTGCCTCCAAGGCCACGCCCTCCTCTTCAGGAAATCTGCCTCCCTGCCCTTCTCTGAGCTAATTCAGTGCACTGTCCCCTCTCTCTAGGCCTTTTTTTTTTCCTCTTGCAATAACATTTTTTTTATTTATTAAAAAAAATTAACTAACAACATTTAGAAATCATTCCATTCTACATATTCTCTAGGCTTTTTTGCAAGACAGCTTGTGTTTGGTTAAATGATAATGCATGTGGGGGTGAGGGGAGGTTAAGGGGTGGTCTCAGGTAGTGGCTGAAGAAGGATGATTATTGCAGAAGGTACCAGGGAGCTGTGGAAAACTTCCATAGCAAAAGGACAATATCAGTGCTGGGTAAAAAGGGACTGCCTGTCAAGAGTAGGTGGAATGACTGGAGGGGCAAAAGCAGGCATGACTATTCATTTACTCACTCAATGTTCAAGGCAGTTGGCTATCTAGCACTCACAAATAACAAATGAGTATCTTCTATGTACCCAACATGAGCTAGAGGCTGGAGATGCCCCAGTGAACAAGACAGAGGTCCCTGCTCCAGTGGGGGAGACAGGCAAAATGAGTAAACAGCAAGTAAAATAAATAAACAAACAAATAAATAAAAGATTGCAAGTTATGATAAATGTGATAAAAGAAAAACCAACTAAGAGACTAAAACAGAGCTGAATGGGGCAGATTTATTAGCCAGGGGAGCAAGAGATGACTTCTTAAAAGAAGGTAATTTTGGCAGAGACCCACAAGATAGGCTGTGTGAGGGGTAAAGGGAAAAACATTCTGCACAGAGGGAACAGTGCATAGTGGCCCCAAGGCTGAAAGGAACTTGGTGTGTTTAAGCAACTGAAAAAGCAGGTGTGAGCCTGGATACAGGGAGTGAGGGCAAAAGTGAGGGGACAAGGCTGGAGAAATAGGCAAGGCTGGCATTTAGGGTATGGTCAAAGCTAATCTTTTTCTGACTGCAACAGGAAGGCACTGCAGGATTTTAACCAGTCACTTGGTTTCAACCCCCATTTCCTGAGCCTGGCCAGGGTCTGCTATTCTAAGTACTTTTCACATATGGACGATGCTCATAGCAGCCCTTTGAGGGAGGATTCATTTCCCAGATGAAGAAACTGAGGGTCAGAGTAGTCAGGTAACTTGCCCAACATCACACCACTCAAGCTCGGCCATCTGTCCCCAAGTCGTGTGCCCATATCCAACACAGCAGACACCTCTTTATTTTATGTCTTAAAACAGATCACTTTGGCAGGAACGCCAGAAATCTGATAAGAAGCCGGTGGCCAGAGAGCTTAGGCCAGGATGTTGGCCATGAAAGAGAGAAGTGGAGGGATTTGAAGCGTTTTGGAAAAAATAATTGATAGGACTTGCCGGTGGACTGAATGTGGGGAAAGGAAGAACAGCAGGAAATAAAGGGTTGACGAGGCAGGGAAAGGGAGTCCACTCAGTGTAACATGAACCAGTTAAGATACAGACCCCCAACCTGAGACTCAAACTCCCTGATGGCAGGGTTTTTTTTCCCACATCTCTCTCCCCAACCCACTGCACATGACAGGTCCTCCGCAAATGCTTATAGATTCATTCAACATTCTGCAAATGTTCATTAAGCTCAATAAATATTCTAGGCATGGGGGCTTTAGCCGTAAAGGAGAAGGTTGGCAAACCTATAAACAAATTCATAGATAACATGACAAGTAGTGATAAGTGCTAGGAAGAAAGATAAAGCTGGGCAGTACCTCCAGAGGGGATCAGAGAACATCCGTGCTGGGAAGAACCCTAAGGGAACAGCTAGTCCAGGGTCAGCAAACGATTTCCCTGAGGTCAAATCCAGCCCACCACCTGCTTCTGTAAATACTAGAATGGAGACACACTCCTTGCTTACATATTGTGTCTGGCTGTTAGCACTCTACAAGGGTACAGCTGAGCAGCTGCCCTTGTAGAAAAATGTTTGCTGAGCTCCGATTTAGTCTCATCTCCTCATTTCATAAATCAGGAAATGGAGCCCCAAGTCACCCAGCAAGTTTGAAGCAGGGTCACAGAACCCAGCTACTCTGAATTCCAGGGTCTTTCTACCACACACTGTTAGGGAGAAAGGGCAAGGGCACAGGTACGTCATTTCTGCAGACCTTTACACCCCCTCCTCAGTCAAACCTTTGCCAGGCTCTCTAACAAGGGACAAGCCAGCCTCTTCGGTTTCCAATCTCTTGTATATCCTCTATGCACCCTCAGGCCAGAGCCTTATGGGCAGAGAAGTGGCTCAGATACAGCCAGCAGGAAGAGCCAGAGAAATAGGGAGCCTCATAAATCTACACACAAGTGACCCTGAGCTCGGGTGGTGACAGCTGATTCACGGTGCAGTCGCTGGCCAATGCCGGGGCTAGCCTGTACTTCCGTCTGCAGCCTGAGCTCTGCCACGTGGACAGGGCAAGGAGAAGGCCTGCCACTCAGACTCCCGGTCCACTCACCCACCCACTCACCGTGCCCGACCTCCCGCAGCCCCCACGGTGCCCTCATGATCGGTGACATGAGGCTGAAGGCTGGGGACCAGGACCATCCTCGTGGCATGCAAGTAATGAGGGGAGCTCTGGGGCGCGCCAGCTGCTCCCCATAGAAGAGGGAGCACTCGGCTGCACCCCGCGGACACTTCCCCTGAGGCACGCTTCTGCTGTGTGGAGGCCCACGTGGGCTGAAACCACAGTCTGCCCCAGCCCCGCCCCCACCCGCACCCCACTCCGGGGCCCCATGGCCACCGCAGACCCTTCCAGGAAAATGACTGGCAGCAGAGGCGCCGGAGCCCCGGGAAAGCCTCTACGCGGGCTACGCTCTGGATGGTCGACAATCAATCTCGTTAAGGAGACACTCAAGCACTGAAGGCCCAGGCCATGCTCTCATTTGTCCAGAATGTCGCCTCTGGACTCTAAGGAGTGTGCGGGAAGAAATCAGATGGAAGGCAGAGGGGGAGCGGCCGGCAGCCGGCGGCCGGGGAGCGCGGCGGGTGGGGCGGGGCGGCTGTGAGCCGTACAGGAACCGGGCAACCAAAAGCATGACGGACAGCGATCCGAGGTGGGCTTTTTCTCTCCATCGAGGAAACGCCAGAGCTGCAAACAGAAGAAAAAGCCATCCCAGGCGCATTCACTAGCAACGGCACACTGTCGGGGTCTGCAGTTAGAATCAGACGGTGGACTAGGGAATGAAAAGAATGACTCGCTCTTGGATCTTGTTTTTAAAAATGGTTTAGAGCAGCCATATACACCAGCCCAAGTGAGTGGGTGGCCTCTCACCCTGGCCCTGGGGCCGGAAGCCCCTCCTATCCTGCCCAACCCCTGGGCCACTACCTCCATCTCCTGAGCTGGGATGACAAAGCTTGAGCAAAATCCCACTTCATGGGGGGTGGGGGTGGAGGTAATGGAATGTTTTAGGTGCTCTTTTTCACTTATTATTATTATTATTGGAATAATAAAAATGTTCCAAAATCGGTTGTGATGAGAATACACAGCTACATGGAAAACCATTGATTGCATAATTTAAGCGATCATATGGTATGTAAATATATATCTCAATAAATTGCATTTAAGAAAAAACCCACTTCATGTACTTTTATGCGGGGAGGGGAAGCTTCCCACCTATTTGACACCGTTCTTTTTTTTTTACTTTTTATTTGGCATGGGCAGGCACCGGGAACCATGCATGGCAGGCGAGAACTCCGCCACTGCACCACCACTGCCCGTCCCCATCTGGCACCGTTCTTTAGAATCCAGCTCCTGGAATGCCGAATGGAGTCTGCACATCTTTTCCATCAGGAACCATTTGGGCTGCAATAAGATTCGGCCTATAGGAGCATCGCTATCCTTCTGGATTCAAAAGGAGCAATGTGTAGCCCAGAGGAGAGGCTCTTGGATACCCGCTCCCATGCCAGCTGGTCACATCAGGACCCCCTGGCCACAGTGCCAGGTCCCATGTGGGGAGACAGGGTCTGCAGGGCAGGGTGGGGAATCTGGGGCTTTGCCAAGCGCCCCAGGAACACAGGTGCTAACTCAGATCCATCTGGAGATCGGAGAACCCTGTGTCTTCTTAGTAGCCACATGGCACCAGCAAGTTAACTTATTATCTCCATTGTCCTTCTCTGTACAAGGGGGACATCATCATGGGATGGCTGTGAGGTTAGAGGCAAACAGGCAGAGCAGGGTTTTTCAAATTACAGGCTGCAACCCACTAGAGGAAATGAACTCCATTGGGTGGGTCATGACCAGAAATGATTTTTATTTTATTTTTTGCTGCCTTCCCTCCTGTTACTTAAGATAAACTGTCCATGTTCTTTTCTGGCTACCCCTCTTCAAGGTACACTTAAGCCCATCCCTCTGGCCTACTCACAGCCACCATTTCGGCTATTCCCCCTCTTCTTCCTCACCACCCATCCTCCCCTCTCCATGGGATCATTCACCTCAGCACATAAACTGGCTGCTATTTCTCACCTACTAAAAAAAAGGACAGATAACTCACACCTTTCTCCATCACACTTCACTTTCAACTCTGGCCTCATGCCCCCGCTCCCATGTTACTCACGCCCCTGAGTGTGGCGTCACCAATTTCTCTCCTCCCACTCTCTGTCTTGCCACCTCTGGTCCAGCGTCTGCCCCACCCTCCCCACTTCTGCTCTCCTCAAAGTCACCAAGGGCAGAGGCTCTGTCCTCACCCTCTGTGGCTCACAAACAGCCTCCGCCGTGCTCCTCCTTGAAAACCACACTCAGGGATTTCCTTTTTAGAAAAGGGAATGAAAACCGTGCAGTGTCACTATTGCTTCATGAAACTGTTGTTTCAATCATAAGCACTTATGTCTCGCCAGGTAAACGTGTGTGGTGGTCAAAAAAAGTTTGAGAACAGAAAACACAGAGTCGAGTGGCTAAGGGCCTGACCCAGGGTTGAGTTTTGGGTGACACTTTGTGTCTGGGAACAAATTACTTCATCTCTTCTGAGCCTTGGTTGCCTTCTCTGTAAAATGGGGATAATACCACCAGTGCTACCAGGTGGGGCTTTGGGCAGCCACAGGCCCAGGACGCACAGCAGATAAGGACACTGCTAGGAGGCGAGTTAAAGCCCTTCTACTGCCCAATTCCAGGCTCCTCCCAGCCCTCTGTGGTCCCATGGGACAGGACAAACCCAGCTTTCTCCTTGGTAAAGGTACAGAGACTTTTTTTTTTTTTAATTTTTTTTAATTGTATAGTATAACATATATACAAAGCAAAGAAATAAAAAAGCAAGGGTTTTCAAAGCACTCTTCAAAAAGCGGTTATAGGACAGATCCCAGAGTTTGTCATGGGTTACCATACGATCCTCAGAGATTTTTCCTTCTACCTGTACCAGAATATAGGAGGCTAGAGGGCTTAAATACTTTATCATCACAATCGACTTTTTTTTCCTTCTTTTTTTGTGACCAACAACATATATACAAAAAAGCTATAAATTTCAAAGTACTGCACCACAATTAGTCATAGAACATATTTCAGAGTTTGATATGGGTTACAATTCCACAATTTTAGGTTTTTAGTTCTAGCTGTTCTAAAATACTGGAGATTAAAAGAGATACCAATTGAATAATTCAGCATTCATATTCATTTGTTAAATCCTATCTTCTATGAATAATTCCACCATCACTTGATCTTTCCATACCTTTCTTTGGGGTTGTTTGGGCTATGGCAATTCTAAATTTTTGTTATCAGAAGGGACTGTCACTAATATGGGGTAGGGAGATGTAACTATCCGATGCTCTGGAGAGACTGGACTTTCTGGACCAGGGACCCATCTGGAGGTTGTAGGTTTCTGGAAAGTTACTCTAGTTCCTGGAATCCCTGTGGAATCCTGTATACTGTCCTAGGTGTCCTTTAGGATTGGCTGGAATGGTCCTTGTTGGAGAATGGCAGGTTATGATAGGTAGCAAGATCTACCTGAAAAGAGCAACCTCCAGAGTAGCCTCTCGACTCCATTTGAACTCTCTCTGGCACTGATACTTTATTAATTACACTTCTTTTCTTCCTTTTGGTCAGGATGAAATTGTTGAGCCCATGGTGCCAGATCTAGATTCATCCCTGGGAGTCCTCTCCCACGTCTCCAGGGAGACTTTCACTCCCGGATGTCATGTCCCATGTAGTGGGGGAGGGCAATGATTTCACTTGCAGAGTTGGGCTTAGAGACACTGAGGCCACATCTGAGCAACGACAGAGGTCCTCCAGAAGTAACTCTTAGGCATGCCTATAGGCAGTCTAAGCTTTTTCACTAAGGTAAGGAGACTTTAAAAACTAAATTCCCTGCAGTTCTTAAAACCTCCCAGACCCTGAGAGAGCAAAGAGGGGAACAGGTTGATCTGGGGCCTTGCAGTGACCTACATCATGAGAGACTTAGGTCAGCTCTCTGGAAGAGCTTCCTGCAAGGCAAGTTCCTGCACAGGGCAAGAAACATGCAGGGCTGCCTCCAGGAAGGATTTTCCTCTCTGAATTCTTACAGCCACGTTTGCCCTTGCTTTGCGTCCTCCCAGGTGCTGCTGGGATGATTACCTTGAGGCCCACACACCCCACGGCTCCTTCCCAGGAGCCTGGAAAACTGGAAGGAAGAGGAAGGTCAGTATAAAGCCCTCCAATCTCCTAATCTCATCCATTCAGTTCCCGACTTCCCACCAAGGGGGAGCATTTTCCAGAGGGAGGGGCCAAAGGCCTCTCTCAGGGTCATCACCAGCTGGGGTAGGGATGCAGGCTTGGGGGCGTGGGGGCAGCACAGCCACGTGGAGGAATTACTCAGACCCAACACATGTAGGTTACAGAGGTACAAAGCTCTCGGCCCACCTGCCTTCGTGAGGGTCCCAGTGAGGCATCCCGCAGTTTCTGAGGCTGACCAGGCCAAGGAAGGGCAGTCTTCCTCTTCCAGCAGGGTGGCTACTGCTGGTTTCCAAGGAAGAAAGTCTCCTCTCCACTGCCTGGTCTGACAACTTGCCCTGCAGGAAGTTCTTCTAGAGAGCTGACCTAAGTCTCTCATGATGTAGGCTAAGCCACAAAATAGACTGTCTGGTAGAGGCAGAGAAGAGCTGCTCCTTACCCCAATGTGGGAACCTTTCACTTAGAACTGACTGCACATTAGCCTCACTTGGGGAGCTTATATGCTTGTACCCAGACCCCTCCTCAGATTGATTGAGTCAGAATCCTGGATAGGGCAGATGGGGTCGTTTTTAAACACTGTCCAGATTCAAATATGCAACCAAGACTGAGAACACCCAAGGTGGGTGAACAGGCCAGAAAGCACAGCGGTTACAACACGGGGTCTGCCCATCTCCATGGTGGTACAAATCTTGGTTCTGGAAATCTAGGATAACCCAACTCACCAGGTCACTCATGAGGATGAAATAAGATGGTAGGTCAAGGGTGGGGTGGGCCTGGGCTGCATGCAATCAGCAAGTCCTGCCAGGACCTCTTCTCCAAAACAGTTCATCCTGGTTCCTTTTACTCCTCTCTCTTAGATTGGGGTATCTGCTTTTTGGTCGAGTCACATCATCCTGCTGCTCTGGGGTTGCTCAGGAACTGGGCCAGGCCCAAGGGTGACACTGGTGCTATAAATAAGTGAAGGGGGTGCCAAGGCCCCTACCTGCTGAACCAGACCAAGCTGGCTTCCTTCTCCACTGCTAGAACCCCACTTCATGTCTGTGTCAAGCTGCCTAAAGCATCAGAACCCCTTGGGTGGTGGCCACTGTGACCCCCAGATCTTTTCATATGAAAAAAATAGGGTTAATGAAACCTGCCCTGCAAGGTTAATCGGAGACAATGCCCTGCCTTGGGACTAAAGCCAGGTTCAGAAAATAGCAGCCACTGTGGCTTCCCCATACACCATCTTATTATATCGATTCTTCCTTGTTGATTCTCTAATTCTTTTGGCCCTGGGCTCCAGGCCCACGGTGGGCTTATTTGAGATTCTTATTCCAGAGAACAAAGAGGAAAGGGTGAGGAGAATGCTTTCTAAACCATTCCAAAATCTGTTCCAGGCAGAAGGAAATGAGCCTGGGATGGGAGGTGATCTTGAAAGTGACACGATTAAGGGTGGGGGTAGGGGTCTATGCAAACATTCCTACTGGGTCAAACTCCCCACCAAATGGTATCCATTCCTGAAAAAATATTAAAAGGAAACTATAGCAAACAACAGAACAAACATCCAGGCCTGAAGCTAACTGAGTTGCAGGTGGTGGCTGAAGACAGTCATTTGACAACCCCCTCCCCCTCAACACGACCCTCAAGGGACAGGGCAGACCAGCCACCACTCATAGGGAAACCAGGAAGAGAAAGGGAAAGAAAGAACTGGGGGAGGCGGCGGGTGGCAGGAATGAGGAATCAGGCAAAGAAAAATGGTCCACAAAATGCAGAAACGCCCCAGCACGCTTGCTTCCCAAAGCCGGCCCATGAATCGAGGGGTGACAGGTCTCTCATCTCTGATGCCAAGAGCCAGGAGCTCCGGGCAGCCGCAGGTACTACATCCGCACCTGCCAGCACTTGGAAAAAGGCAATAAAGCATCATAGCAGGGCCTGGAATACTAAGCGCCTGCAGCTGGGAAGGGACCGCCTTGGAGCGAGAACAGTTTGCAGAAAACATGCACTGGGGGAGGCGTGCTTCCCCGCCCTCCCTCAGGCAGCCCGGCCTGCGCCTGGGGCTGGGGTGATGGACGGAGGGCAGCAGGGGCAGGTGCACGCAAAGGGGCAGGGGATCTTCTGTAGGAAACCCAAGGGGGTTGGGTGGTTTATTGAGGCCAGCAGAAAACTGGGACGCTTAAGTCACTGGTAAATAAAAGCAGATCGTAAAGCAGCCCAGCAAAGCCTGTTGTGGCTGGAAATACACCAAGGCCACATGCAGCTTAGAAGTGTGAGCCCCGACCCGGGGCCATCCCAGTCTCCAAATGATAATAATGCCAATAATGCCTGGATAGCTCAACACAGTGATACCAGACATGGTTCTAAGTGCTTTCATACATACGTTAATTTACTTATTTCTCACAACAGCCCTACGGTGTTGGTGGCATTATTTATCCTGCCCAGGAAATGAGGCAGCAGACAGGCCACAAGATGGAGAACTAACAGAGCCAGGGCTGAGCCCAGGCAGTCTGTTTCTAGAACCCATGTCCGAGACAGAGCCTCCCAAACGTCAGTCATCTGTCATTCTCCTGAGGACCTCGCCAGTGCACAGACTGTGTGTCTGGGGGAGGGAGGGGTCTGAGGCCTGGGACTCTGCATTTCTAACAAGCCCCACAGGCGATGCTGCTGGTTCCTGGGCCACGTTGGGGATACCCCACTGTCCTACCTGCTGGACGCATCTATGAATATCTCAGTTAATAGAAACAGGATGGAGGGGTTTTGTGTGTGTGTGTGTGTGTGTGTGTGTGTGTGTGTGTGTGTGTGCTTGTGTGGTGGGATGTGGGATGTAGGGGCTGAGGGGATAATCTTAAAAATTACCAATGCCCACATCCCACCTCAAACTAATGCAATCCGAGTCTCTGGGGCCGGGCCCAGATTGGTGCTTTTTTTTTTTTTTTCTCAGATTGGTACATTTTAAAAGCTCCCCAGGTGATTCTGATGTGCAGACATGGAAAAGACAACAGACACAAAATGGCTCATTTGTGTGTCAGATTCACTGCAACAAAAATGAGGAAAGTTCCTCGGGAGGGGGTGGCAAGCCACCTCCTGGGGCCAGTTAGGGTTCTGTTGTGTATGCTCTTTTTGTCTCTGAGGACACCCCTGGAGGAGAGAGGACACGGTGGCACCCTGGGATGCCTTCAGGAATGTCCCTGTTTCCCCATCCATGAGCTTCAAGTGGGAGGAGGCACCAGCCTGCTGACGTCTCAACTGCAGAAACTGAGCCCCAGACAAAGGAAGTCACCCCACAAAGCAAAGAGCACCTGGGTGGGACAGGGGCTTGTCACCACTGCAAATAGAACACAATTCAGACTCCTTATCGGGCTTCCCAAAGCCCGGGCAATGGCCTCAGGCCTCACTTCTCTCATACTTGCAGCAAATCTGCCACCCGTTCGTTTCTCACATGTGCCTGAATTATCCTCCCAAGGGTCTTTGCTTCTTTTTTTCCGCCCGGAATGTCTCTTCCCCATCCTTCAAACCCAGCCCCTCCCTAAGTCACAGCGATCTCCCTGGTGACAGATGACTCACTATCCCTGGAAGGTTCGGTTCCCCTGTCTCTATAACTACAGAACCTCCAGTTTCAGCTGGGCACATGGCCCTCTGGAATAAAGACCAAACTTCCCAGCCTTCTTTGCAGTTTGTGTGGTCAGACCGATTCCAATGCAATGTAAGAAGCAGAGTACATTACTTCTAGGAAGAGTTCTATAGGCAAGACGCATTCCTTCCTTCTCCCCTTCCTCATTCCTCCAGACGTGATGGCTGGAGCAAAGCCACCTTGGCCTGTGAAGTGACCTTGGAAATGGGAACCACACATCGTGGATCAACTGGTTCCCTGACACTGGAACAGCATACCAGACCTGGGTTGACCTCTCCAGATTTAAATATGAGAGAAAAACCACCTTCCATCTTCTTTTTTTTTCCATCTTCTTTTAGCCACTGTTCATTTGGAATTTTCTTTTACAGCTCAACTTAATGCTACTAAATCTACTCCTTCAAACTCCAGTGAGCATGGATTTGTATTCCATGGATTCCTAGACTCCATGGACCCTCGATCCTTGTGTTGATCATACTCCACTCCATAGAATCATCACTTGAATCTCCTTGCTCTAGTTATATAATAAAGAAGACTGGAACTGGGCTTCATCCACCTCTGTCCTCCCCACTATGTTAAGCATGACGCCTCAGACATGGCACAAAGCATGTCTTAGAACTAAATGGAAGTTTTTCTACAATATTCACACAGCCTTCTAATCCACGTCCACATTCTCAGTGTGCTGCACCCTGGAATGGGGCACCCCAAATCAATCTCCCCTTCCACCTCCTCCACCCCCCAAGCTGCTCCCTCCCTCTCACCCACCTCGCAGGAGGCACCTGCCCTTACCAGGATGTCCGAGTCCACGGCGTCCTCCTGCGAGGCTGGGCTGGAGGAGTTGCAGAGCTTGAAGAGCCAATACTCCTTGGCAGTGACAAAGAAGTTCCATGGCAGCAGAGCTCCAATGCCCATGAAGAAGAAGATGAGGTAGGTGCCATTGAAGCGGTCCTCGGGCCCCTGCAGGCGAGGCAGGGGTGGGCTGTCCAGCAGCTTCTCAAGCAGGTCCTCCTGGTTGACTTGGAGGGTGCTGCCTGTGGTTCTGTAGGTGGCGTTTGTACTGTGATGAAAGTCGCCCTCTGAGACAATGGCCACTGTTGGAACAGGGAGAGAAAATGAGACAGGGAAGGTGAGAAACACCGAGGCTGGGGACAGCTGGGACCTTGCCCATCCTACCAATCAGACAGTGTCCCCACACCAGGGTCGGGAAGGTCACCAAAGCCTGGCTGGAGAGCTTCAGTTTCAAGGAACAGAGAGAAAGACAGAAGTCAGACTCAGAGGACAGGATGACAGAATTTAAGTGACCTCAGAGGTCACCCCACCCATATAGGGCCACCACAGGTAATATACAAGTGTGGAGCAGACTGGGTGTAAGGCAGTGGGGCACAGTGAGGCCTGTGGCAATCACCCCAGAGGGGCAGTCTGGTCTAAAGACATTCAAATCTCTCTGTAGCAGGAAAAAAGGAATCAGGACCCTTAGTGGACATAAAATGATCTCTAAACTGTTTTCACTTGATGTAAGAAAAGCAAGAAGCAGGAGAGGGTGTGGAATATATGCTACGATTTGTATACAAAAAGGGAAAATATATATGTATGCATATATAGGTGTTTATTTGTATCTGCATAGATTATCTTTGGAAGGACACAAAAGAAGAAATTTCTAACAAATGGTTGCCTCTGAGGAAGGGGGCTGGGGATAGGGAGGGAGTGAAATTTGCTGCACTTTCTTTTATAACTTTTGAATTTTGAACTATGTGAAGTTTTTATTTGTTCAAAAAATAAAATCAAAATTGCATGTAAAAAATAAAGGCATTCAAATGAAATAATTTTTAAAAACCCTGAAACTGTAAAGCCGCTTCCATAAGCCAATTTCTGACCTCTGACAGTCCACTCCCTCATTTCATTTGTGGGGATGCCAAGGCCTGGCGAGTGGAAGGTCACAGTCTAGGTAAATGGACAAATCTGGATTTGCAGATTCTGTCCGGCTCCTCACCCATCTATCACATCCACCACGAAGCAGCCATTCCCAATCTGTGGTCATGCCTAAAGCAAAGAGAAGATTCTGGGCTGCCAGGGATTATGAGCTACACGGCCTTCCTTATCTGCAAGCCTAGGGAAGTCTTTTCCAGTTGTTCTGCAACTGCACCTAGTTGGTAATGCCAGTCTTGTGGCAGCAGCTGCTGAAGAAACATCAGACTCTTCCCCAGCTTCCTGGCCTTGTCACCTGGCTGGCTGCTGAATTTGGCTGCAAAGTAGCAGGCTACTTCTAGGTTCTATATAGCACCTAAGATGCGGCAGCAGCTTGATAAATGGATAATATTTCAATAATGCTGAGGATGGGACACTCAGTAGTCTCTTCTAAGTAGCTTCCTTCCAACTCAATCAATCAACCAACCAACCAATCAATCAATCAAACAATGCGTCTCTGCTCACACAGGAAGCCGAGTTAACTCAGAGCACTGAGTCGGGCAGAGTGGTGCACGCCCCTCTTCCCTAGCGAGGTGAGAGCCTCCTCACCTGGGCACAGATCCTTGCCTGCTATCTCAGGAGTGCTTCAAAACATTCCTCCGAACTAGGCAGGGTGATAATTGCTGCCCCCTTTCTCAGATGCCGAGACTGAGGCCTTGCTGGCACTTGATTTCTCCCACATTCATTTGTCCAATAAGAATTACCAATGGTTAAAATTAAACCAGCATTCAGTCACACCAAGATCTGTTCCCAGCTCTTTAGCCTGGCAATGACCTAATGAGGCAGGTACTAGTCTCGACTCATTTCACACACGAGAGGCCTTAGGGTCAGAGAGGTTGAGTCACTCACAGCAAGGTCACACAGTAACCAGATAGCTAGGATGAAATTAGCCAAGCAGTCTGAGGCTCAGGCCGGACTCCTCAGCCTCCCTGGGAAGAGGCTGGCTGGGACTCTGAACCCATGTCCCCTGGATCCAAATACAGGCCTCTTGTCCTAAAGGGCCTGCAGCCAATGAGCTGCGCGCAGAGACGGGGTCAGCACTGCTAAGGCACCCTCACCAACGTGTGCTGCGTGGATGGATGCTGCAGGGCCAGCTGAGTGTCCCTTACTGGGGCCGCACATATCTGGAGGCAGTGTGGCTGCCCCAGTCCAGAGCACCCAGCTTTGCGTCAGCAAAGCTATTTTAAACTCCCTGGCTGAGCAGTCCTTCCCCAGCCTTAATTCACAGGGAGCTCAGCAGCTCTCACTAAGCAGACAGCAAATACACACAATTTAAAAATTATCTGAAAATGTAAAAAGCAATTTTGATCCATGCAGGACAAAAGAGAATGAACAAGTGGTTCCTCCCAGCTGTGATGGGGTGGCTGCAGTGACCCCACAGCTGGGTCACTCGATGGCATGCTTGGCCAGGTCTCAGCTCCCGGCCTCTGACTGTTGAGGACCATTCAGGCTTGACAGAGCTTCTGAAGAAGGAGCCAGGAATTTTCTCTAACCCAGTCACAGGCCAGGGCATTGGAGTGAGCGAGGCCTTATTACTCTTTATAAAAGCTAGGTGCTGACTTTTGGATTAAAAAAAAAGAAAGAGAGAGAAAGGTAAGGAAGAGTCTCCCTAGGACAGGCTGGCTGTGGCCAGGAGGGTGCTCCTCAAAACATGCACAGGGGTGGCTCACTCCCGGGGTGACCCTAGGGCCCAGGCAGCGCCTGCACAAAGAAGCAGAACCCGTGCAGGGCTCCGGGCCAAGGCAGGAAACAGCTGAGCTGGGAGGGGATGAGTGCTGCTTCCAGTGGGGGTTCGGACGCCGGCCTGCAAGTCCTCGTCTGTGAAATAGGGCTGGGGGCTGGGGAAACCAATCTATGCGAAAGTAGGCTGGGAAGCACAGGGGCTGCCCAGCGGCCAGGCTGGAGGTGGGGAAAGAAACGTGTGGGGGTGGGCTGGGGGTGGGGTGGAGACCCAGAGAGAGAGGAGAGGAAGAGTGTGGCAAGGTGGGCTGTGGAGGGGCGAGGCAGAAGGCAAGGTGGGAGAGGAGGGGCGCTGGGGAGGGGGTACAGAGGGGTAGACTGGGAGGGCCGGGATGGGGCTGGCGTCCCGAGGCTCCAGATCGAAACCGGCGGCAGCGCGGGGGGAAGGAGGACGCCGGGGAGGGAGGCCCGGGGCGGCCGGGCGCGGAAGCGCTGTCGGTGAGGCCGGGCCAGGTCGGGCCCCCGCGTGGGGCCGAGCACACCGCCCCGCCCTCCGGCCACACTTACTGTCGCCGCGCCGCCGCCGCCTTCAGGGCCGCCGCGGCCACCGCGATTCGGGGCTCGGGCTCGGGCTCGGGCTCGGGGCTCCGGCTCGGGCGGGACAGCAGGCCCGGCTCCACCCCCGGCCCGCCCCGGCCCGCCCCGGCCGCCCGCCCACACCGGCCCTGCCCGCCCGGCAAACTCGTCTTTTGTTTTCTCTGCGCTCCCGCGCCAGGGCGGGGGCCGGAGGCATTCGCCCCTTTCCACAGGTAAAGAAAATGGGGCGCCAGGGACTGCCCGAGGTGGCTCTGGAACGCGAGGTGAGCCCGAGGCCCCTGGCTGCGCCCTCCACTTCAGCTCCAGAGCAGCCATCCCCGGGTCTCCGAGCAGCTCTCCACCTCGCCCCTAAACCCCTGGGATGTGCCCCTCTAAATGCAGCTCCCGCTCCTCCCTGGCCCTCGTCCTCCTCACTCCGCACCCCATGCCGGGCACCTCAGGGCCCCCTCCTGCCCCAGAGTCCGCAGCTGGCTGCGCCCACCCAGCCCTCGCTCAGATTCAGGCTAGCAGCACCAATGGCCAGGCCAGTGCCAGGAGCCTTTCCTGCTGTCACTGCCTCCCGGAAGCTGCTGCCTGGCTGGGGCTTGTGGAGGGGGGAGGTAACTGGGCGCCCAGAACACAGTGGGAGCAGAGGAGCTCAGGTCTGCTTCCCACCCCACCAGCCCCCTCCCACCTCACCTTCATTTCTGGCCACCAAGTGGCCTTCCTTTATCCAGCCCTCCCTCTGTGCTGTGTTCTTTACATCCTTCTCATTAAGTACCTCATGGCCCTCAGGAGGGGAGCTTTCACTATCCCCCTTAATAGACAGGAGGAAACAACGTGGAGCTGGAAGCTTCCACCAGATCTGAGTTCCAAGCCCTGCATGTGATGCCCCCCAACTTGCAAAGGTGTGGCTGGTGCTGGGTGTTCTCCAGGCAAGGTCGAATGGCAGCCTGGTTTCCGGGGAGACAGGGCCATTGACCCACTCAGCAGGCGCCCTGTGTGCTGGCCCCGGCACCGCCCCCATTCCACAGAGGAAAGAATCCGTGGCTCTGTAACGTTAAATAGTTGGCCCAAGTGTAATCAGTGCCTGCTGGTAATGGTGCCAGATGAGCCCTGATCCAGGTTCGATTGTTTCGATACTAAAAGAATTTAGACAAGAGGGCCAGTAGGAATAAGGAGTAAAGGTTACTAAAGAGGAGGAGAGTATATGTTAAAGGGTTAACGCAGAGTTAATGGGGTTAATGCAGTCTTGCCGGTGGAAGGGACACAACTGAGTGGAGGGGCTAGTTTGTTTCCTAGGAAAGTTTTACTGGTGGCAGGTTTCCATAGTAACCTTTGGATGCTAGGTGTCGCCTTTGTTCTAGAAGGAGATAGCTAGCGACATTCATGGTTTATCATGGTCATGGTTAATCCTCACAGGCCTAAAATTTGTCTTTGGGCAGATGGTTAACAATCTTTATGACCCTAGGTTCCTATCATTAGCTAAGAGCTTGCTTTGGGCCCCTGATTTTATAAGCTTTTATGGTTTGGGGAGGTTTTGGCGCTTTAGAGAAATTTTTGTCCCTGGAAGTTTTGCAGCTAAAAGTTGCAGCTCTGTATTAGCTTCTCTGGAGCTAGATAAACCAGGAACTTCAGTTGTCCTATTTTATTCTTCACGCGGCCACAGTCGGGAGCCTGGATTCGCCTCCCAGGTCTGTCTGATTTTAAAGTCCCCTCCTGGGATCCCACCTGAGGGCCTGGAGATGGGGAGGCTGGGGAGGGAGGAAGCTTCTCAGGAGAGGTCATCTTGGAGCTGAATCTTTAAGGACGGGTTTGCCCCATGGAGGACGTCCCAGAAGGAGAAAATGGCGGCAGTAAAGGCCTGGAGTGTGTGAACCAGAATCTGGGGAAGGGTGTGAGGCTGCAAAAAAGGCTGGGGCCGGACAGGGGTGGCCCCTGAGAGCCAAGCTGGGGGTGTGGACATCCCCCTGGAAGGACAGGGCTCCAGAAGGGACTGTAAGGAGGAGAGCAGGCGGCTCCAGGGATCGATAAGATGGCCATGGAGACTGCAGGCAGGCCACAGAGGGGTGGCTGAGGCCATTTTGTCCAGCAGTGGCCTAAGAAAAACATACCCACATTTGCAGAGTTTTTATTTTGTGTCTTACTCATTTTAGGCTCAAGCCATCCCCGCTTCTGACCAGAGTCAGTGTCGTTTTCAACACCCCAGCCCAGGACACTGGGGTCTTGCTGGAGGAGGGCTCTCTAGCCCACTTCCTTTTCAGAGCACCAGGGATCTCCCTCCAACGTTCAGGGAGATCGGGCAGGTCCACGAGTCCCTCTGCTCTGGAGGGGGAGCAGGCCCCACACCCAGGTGGATGCAGCTCTAGGACTGGGGCAAGCCAGAACTTGTCAGCCCTCCTTGCTCCCTGACCTCAACCCCCTGCATGTAATGCACATGGGCAAGGAAGCGGGGCCTTCTGGATCCCTGTCCCGGCCACATGGGAGAGTGTGAAGCAGCAAACCGGAAGCCTGGTCAAGGTTTGAGGTTCCGGGCCTGGGCCCCGAGGTTGGGCCTATGGCTGCAGACAGCACCCCTTGCAGCCGCCACCCCAGGGGTCCGCGTTGCCATGGGTGTGGGGACAGGTTCTTTTTTTTTTTTTAATTTTTTATTAATTAAAAAAAAAGTACAAGAAACACAAACATTCCCAACACATACACTCAACAATTCACAATATCATCACATAGTTGCATATTCATCATCATGATCATTTCCCAGAACATTAGCATCAATTCAGAAAAAGAAATAAAGACAACAGAAAAATATAACAAAGAAAAAAAATTTTACATGCCATACCCCTTACTGATCCCTTTCATTGATCACTAGCATTTCAAACTAAATCTATTTTAACATTTGTTCCCCCTATTATTTATTTTTATTCCATATGTTCCTCTCATCTGTTGACAAGGTAGATAAAAGGAGCATCAGACACAAGGTTTTCACAATCACACAGTCACATTGTGAAAGCTATATCATCATACAATCATCATCAAGAAACATGGCTACTGGAACACAGCTCTACATTTTCAGGCAGTTCCTCCAGCCTCTCCATTACATCTTGGATAACAAGGTGATATCTACTTAATGCATAAGAATAACGTCCAGGATAACCTCTCGACTCTGTTTGGAATCTCTCAGCCATTGACACTTTGCCTCATTTCACTCTTCCCCCTTTTGGGAAGAAGGTTTTCTTCCCAAACCTTTGAGAGAAGGTTTTCTCAATCCCTTGATGCTGGGTCTCAGCTCATTCTGGGATTTCTGTGGGGACAGGTTCTTTGATTATACCTGATTATAAACATCCCTGAGGTACTTACTCAAACTCTTGCAGCCCCTCCCCGGAGATCCTGAGGGCAGGACTTTATCTGGCTTGTTTACTGGTAGCCCACAGCCCTGGGTGTGTAATAAGTGCTCAATAAATACCTGGTGAATGAATGCAATTTGTAATTCAGGAGATCAGGGGTGGGGCTCCAAAAGCCATATATTTGATAAGGTTGCCCACAGATGAGTTTGGGAAACAGCACCCTAAGTAAGTCCCCTAGCCCTGGAGAAGTGTGCAACCTGGCCCCACTCTTACGAGCTGAGAGATCCTGGTGAAGTTACTAAACCTCTGAAGCCAGGATTCCTGTAGGGCTGTTGGGAGGATCCGATGAGTTGACACATGCCAGGCCCTTGCTGCAAATTTTTTTCCATCCCAAAGTGGAGTGCCCCACCCCAGATAGGGAGAGGGTTTTTTTTTAAAGCTTTTTCTATTGTATAGTATAACATATATACAAAGCAAAGAAATAAAAAAGCCATAGTTTTCAAAGCACTCTTCAAAAAGTAGTTACAGGACAAATCCCAGAGTTTGTCATGGGCTACCGTACGATCCTCTCAGATTTCTCCTTCTAGCTGCTCCAGAATATAGGAGGCTAGAGGGCTTACATATTTTTTATCATCACAATCGACTTTTTTTTCCTTCTTTTTTGTGAACAATAACATATATACAAAAAAGCTATAAGTTTCAAAGCACTGACCACAATTACTTGTAGAACATATTTCATACTTTGACATGGGTTACAATTTCACAATTTTAGGTGCTTACTTGTAGCTGTTCTAAAACACTGGAGACTAAAAGAGATATCAATTTAATAATTCAGCATTCATATTCATTTGTTAAGTCCTATCTTCTACGTTTAATTCCACCATTACCTTTGATCTTTCCATACCTCTCTTGGGGGTTGTTTGGGCTATGACAATTCTAAATTTTTGTTATTGGAAGGGTCTGTCACTAATAGAGGGTAGGGAGATGGAACTATCTGATGTTCTGGAGAGGCTGGGCTAGGTGTCAGGACTTATCCGAACCAGGGACCCATCTGTAGGTTGTAGGTTTCCAGCAGTTACTCTAGTGCCTGGAATCCTTGTAGAATCTTATAAATTGCCCTACGTGTTCTTTAGGATTGGTTGGGGTGGTCCTGGTTGGGGGTTGGCAGGTTATGATTGTAGCAAGGTCTACCTGAAGCTTGAGTAAGAGCAACCTCCAGAGTAGCCTCTCAACTCTATTCAAACTCTCTCTGTCACTGATACTTTATTAATTACACTTCTTTTCTCTCTTTTGGTCAGGATGTAGTTGGAGGGTTGGTTTTTGTTTGGGGCAGTGGAGGGATGTCCTCAGACCTTGATTTTAGCTTTCTTTAACATTTGAAAAAACGTCCTTTACTATAGAAAGCATTTTCATGAACTCGCATTTGATCTCCAAAACCCAGTGAAATGAAGCTCTTCCCATTTTACGGATGAGGCAACTGAGGCTCAGAGAGATGAAGTGACTGCCCAGGGCACAGAGCTAACAATGGTGGGATAGATCGAAGAGTTCTTTCCGCCATGCCACGTTGCAAGCAGATGGGTGAGGCTGAGGAGAGAGGGGACGACACAGGGGACAAGAGTCCTTAGACCCAACCATGGCTATTCCTAGTCCTGCCCCCAGCCCCCATTTCTTTGAAGCGCCAATGTTTTGTCACTTGATTGCTTTTTCTCCACGTGAAGCCCTGAGTCATTTTATATATCGTCATTTATATAGCCATTTTATAATTTATAATTTGCTTTATCTCTGGAGAATGTGTGTGTGTGAGTGAGACAGTTTCAGGACACCTGCTGAGAGAATCAGAGGCACCGGGAGCTCTCCTCCAGCTCTCTGAGGGTGGGGGGGCTCTCTCCAAACGGAGGAGGTGCAGGCACCTGGGTACTGGCTGGTTGCCAAGGCTGGGTTTCTGGGGGGCGGGGCTTGGAGATGGTCTCCATCATGAAGACAGAGGCTTGGGGGGAACAGGCTGCGGATGCATCCTCTGGGCTACTCCCCAGCAGGATGGGCTGTTCTCATCCCCCAGAGTCCAGACAGACAGTGGCGGGAGCGTCTAGCTCAGCGCCGGGATGAATCGGGTACTTAGGGGCATACTCAGCCTCCCAGGGCATGTCTGAGGCTGGAGAGACCACCGGGGCGGGAGTCAGAGGTCCTCGGCTAAAATTCTGACCTTGCCCCTGAGCAGCTGTGTGACCTTGAGCAAATCACTTACTCTAGGGATGCTTCCTTGATGAGGCAATAAAAGCATCTATCCTGACAGGTAATCAGAAAAGAGGCGGTCAGAGGAGGTGGAGAGGAGAGAGAGATACGAGTGTTTTTACACGGCTGACTTGAAAAATGACAGACACCAGGGACCGGGGCCCGGGAGGGGGGCTGGTGTGGGCAGGTGCAGTGATTGGCTGGGTTCCTCTAAGCTGGCCTGAAGTTGCTGTGGGCAGGCTCACATAGCCCCCTTTTGGATTAATTAATTAATATTTTTTATTAGAGAAGTTGTAGGTTCACAGAAAAATTATGCAGAAAAGGCAGAGCTCCCATAAACCCGCCCCTTATTATGACCATTTTGCATTAATGTGTTACAGTTGATGAGAGAATATTATTATTATTGTGCTCTTAACTACAGCCCGTAGCTTACAATAGGGGTCACTGTGTTGTACAGGCCTATGATTGTTCTTTTAAAAACTTTCTTTCTAAAATTTCCCTTCTTAACCACATTCCAAGCTATCATTCAGTAGTGTTAATTACATTCACAAACCATTGATAAGTGTCTGGAGATGGAGTGGCTACACTTTTCCACCCAGAGGGCCCCCCACTGTGTATCTGGGGTGCAGATGGGAAGTGTGGGGTGCATGGCCAGGAAGTGTCAGGAAAAATATACATAAAGGATAAAGTGCTGCACATCCAAAGTTTTTTTATTTGTTCCTTACAGACACTAAGAAGAAAGAAAAGGAGGTGGAGGAGGAGGAAGAGGAGAAGGGGAAAGAGGAGGAGAAGTAAAAGAAGAAACAGAAGAAGAGGAAGAAGGATGAAAAGGGAGAAGAAAAAGGAAGGAAAGAAAGAAGAAAAGCTCAATACATCCCAAACACTTTGTGCTGGGTTGATCTCTTTCTGCTCAGTCCTTTACAAAAAGCATCCTGCCACTCTTGCTTGGAAATACCCTGCAGGGTTCTAGTGCTGGGTGGAAGCATGTCGTGATGACAGAAGGACTTGCTCCAAGGCCTGCAGGGAGCTGGGGATGTGACGCCAAGGACGGGGCAGAGGGGCCTGAGCCGGAGGCTGCCTGGCTCGGTGGACAGAACCGGGCGCTGAGGCCAGCAGACCTGGGCTCGGATGCTGATTCCGTATCCTTAGGTAAGTCAAGCCTCAGTTTCCTCACCTGTACAGAGTGTGATACACCAACCTGAAGCCTTCTGTGAGGCAGCTGCAGGTGCCTGGCAAATCCTACAGACTGCTGTTAAAGGAGCTGAGCCTGGAGACACAGGCGACCCTGCTACCAAGCTCCTGCCCCAGCTCTGCCCTCAGCAGGGACCTCGTGGTCGAATCCACCGCACAGCCCAACGAGGTAGGCATGATTTTTTATCCTTACCGTGCTTGTGAGGAAGCTGGCATACCACGAGGTTAGCGCCTTGCTCTGGGTCCCCAGCTAGGCTTTTCTGCTTCCAGAACCCACCCAGGAGCTCCATCAAAAGTTGGGGGGGTGAGGTATCACGCAAACCCTATCCTCCAAGACTGGAACCCTGCAGGCAACCCTCTCCTCCACTTACCCAAGGTCTCTGACCCGTGGGCGATTAAGCACTTCAGGAATAGCATAACTATTTTGTTCAGCCCTTGTCCCTTCAGCCTGGTGGATGCAGAGGCCACCACTCATGGGGTTCACGGGCCGGTGCTGCCATCCTGTGGCACTGTCCTGCCACAGCAGTTCTCTCAGGCTGGACTTGCTCACTGGAGAACGCATTTCCTTCCCTCCAGCGTGTACTGGTCCCCAAGCAGGGCACATGGATCCTGGGAGCTAGGGTATCGTCATAACTATCACCTCAACTGCTCTGCTCTACATCTTTAGTTCAGGTCCCCAGTCTGACCCTTGTCACCTTTCTTCTGGACCTGCAATCCTTCAGTCTCCTGGAGACCTCAGTCCTTGACGCATCTATCAGGCATCCCTTTCCTTCCCTCCTATCCAGCATAGCTACCGCAGGTCCACCTTCACGGACACTCTTGGTGGTACCCCACATGCTCTCCTCTCCTTCTATCGTTGGCCAACCCTGGGGAGCTCACCTACGCCTGAGCACAGAGGTCTCTTTGGAGAAAGTCATAAACTGGGGCAGTGGTTCCACTCTGAATTCACCATCACCAACCTAATGTAGGTCTTCAGGAATCCCCGGGAATCCTACGACATGTCTTAGCTCCTAACAGGTGACAGCCTCCTCCTCCACGTGCCTTGAACCCCGAGCATACACCATCCCGACGTGGTCTCGTCTCTTGCTGACGGAGAAAACAGATGTCACCTGATGGGAGCAGCCTCCTTTCCTGGCACCGAATCTGCCTCCATCAGTTCTTGTTTGCGTTTTGTTTTTCTCTTTCTCTCCAGGTACAACAGAAAAGTTGCCCCTTACTAAGGCTGGTGCCTGCTCGGGGCTCCAGATTCCATCTCACCCCTACCCACCTGCCCAGGAGCCTAATGAGAATCCAAGGCCCTTTTCTTTCTTATGCTTTCACCTTTCAGCCTCTACTGTATTCTTCTTTCTTCTTTTCGTTTTGGTTACCTTTCTGTGGAAATTCAGCCCGCATATAGACTAGCGTACAAACCTGAAGTGGTCAGCTTGAAAGATCACAGATGTCACCAGTGCCTGGACACCATGTAGTAATTTACTTCCATCTTAGTTTACATTTCAAAACACAGCATTTAAAAAATGTTTTGTTTTAATTTTGATTTACTCATCTATTTACCCTTCCTATTTTCCTCAGTTCTTCCTACATTTGCTTCCTCCTAGAAAGCCTGAAGAACTGTTAGTATTTCTTTAGTGTCTGTTAGCAGTGGAGTCTCTCTGTTTTTGCTCATTTGAAAATGCCTTTGGAAGGATGTTTTCATTAGATCTAGGGCTCTAGATTGGTGGTTCTTTTCTTTCAGCACTTCAAAGAGTAAAGAGATTGCTTCATGCTCTTTTGTGTTCCATTGTCTCTGCCGAGAGGACAGCTCTAAATATGGCTCCTCCTCTGGAGGTAAGTCCCCACCTCCTGGTGGCTGCTTTCAGATTTTTATCTTTTTTTTGGCTATAGCAGTTATGCTATGATATGCTTATGTCATTGTGTGTGTGCAGCTTGAATTTGGGTCCTGATATCTTTGGATTCCGTTGTGTGTGTGCAGCTTGAATTTGGGTCCTGATATCTTTGGTCAGTTTTGGAAAACTCTCAGCCGGCACTTCCTCAGATACTGCTCCTGCCATATCCCTCCTCCCCTTCTTGGACTCCAGTTACAACCGTGTGAGACCTCTTCCCCGCACTCTGTGTTCCGCATACCACTTTTCTCTGCATTCTCCAGCCTTTCTCTGCTCTGTGCTTCTGGCAGGATGTTTTCTGCTGACATATCTTCCGGTCAGTTTGTTTAGCCATCTCTTTGTCTATGTCTCATTTGCTGTTAAATCTATATGTTAAGTCCCTAATATCATGGTATTTTTTTTTTTTCATTTCTAGAATTTGCTTAATAATTTAAAAATAGATTCCAGTCTTCTGTTAAAATTCCTTTACAAGTCATGTATTTTCTTGATGGCATTAATCAGATTTACTGTAAAGCTCATATCTTATAATGCTGATAAATGGATAACCTGCCCCCCCACCCCTGCCCAGGGGGACCTGCCAGCTCCTCGGGGCTCTGCAGCCTCCTCCAGCCCCAGATGCAGCATCCCCCCACTGGACGCCTGCCAGCCCTTTGGAGTCTAGGTGGAGGGGCCACGTTCACAGGCACCCTCAGTGTGATGTTTATTTTCCTTTTTCCTTCTCCCTCTTCATGGTCTAAATCTCTTAATAGTTTAAATCCTTGATTTTCATTCCAAATTCATCAGACCGTTATCATAAGTGGTCATTCACCCAAGTTCCTACTTTATTCTCAACTTGGCTTCGGTTTGTTATTGTTTACCTTAAAACATTAATAGCCTCTCTTTATGCTCGAAGTTTTAGATTTACAGAATGGGCCTGAAACTATGACAGGTTTCCCCACAGACACCCCGCACCTGGGATCCCCTATCTTCTGTGTCTCAGATGACGGTGGTCCCCCATCTTCAGTAACAGCCCGGAGGAGCCTGGGAACAGCAGGAAGCCTGGGGAGGGTGCCCAGGGCCCCACCCTGGTCCCTCACGGGGCTCCATCGTCAGAGACGCCTCTCCAAGGTTCATGCTGAGTCCCCGTGTGGGGCCCAGCCTGGCGCGCCCACCGCCCCATCTCCCGCGGAGACCGGGATGAGGCCGGGCTTCCTAGCGGCTGCCGGCGCGCCCTCACCGGCCCGGGGATCCAGGTCCGCACGGTGGTCGGGCGCCACCTGGCGGCCGCGTTCATATCGTTCCTGTCGCGCAGAAGGGAGAGTTCCAGAAAGCAGGTGACCTTTCTCTCCGTGGACCAGATACTGGGTGGAAGGCTCTGACCTCTATTTCATAAAGACTCAGTCCAGGTCTAAGATGAGGAGTTATGGGCTGTGGACGGTGGTGGAAGCTTTGGATGCAGATGAGATAAAGCAGGAGGAGAGGAGAGAGGAGGCCCAGAACTGTGCACTACGGAACCAAGATTTAAAGATTGACTTGAAGAGAGAGCTTGCAAAGGAGATGGGGAACTGTGCAGAGACGTCGGAGGAAAGCCAGGAGAATGGGGGCTCAAGATGCCAGAGGTAGCAAGGGCTGATCGAAGGGGTTAGTTGAGGAGATCTCCCCTTAGCCCTGCACCCCTGCCCTGCCCAGCTATGGCTCTGTTTCCCCATTTCAGGGAGGCACCTTCTTTACTGAACGTCTTTATTGACTGTTGAGGGAGCGGGCCACCTGGTGAGCCTAGAAGCCAGGACAGGCTCATGTTTGGGTCCAGGCTTGCAAAGATTAAATGGGCCAGTCCCTGTTCAGACTCTCTGATTTCTGGGGCATGGAGCCCAGGGAGGAGTCAGAACCCTGGGCTGTGGTCCCAACCCAGATGGGCAAGGCGCTAACTGTCCTTGGGTCTCTTTCCCCATCTGTAAGGTTGGGAGGAGGAGCCCTTGTCCCGCCAACCTCCAGAGAGGGGAGGGGGCTGATGCTGAGGACAAATTGGGGATTGATGTGAAGGCGTTTGGGGAAAGGCCACAGGACGTGCTGAGTGCAGCAGTGGTACAGGCTGGGGTGGCAGCTCCAGCCGGGCCATGCCCCCCACCGTGTGGGGCCATGGCACAAGCACTGGGCTGGGAGTTGGGAGAGCACACACTCTAGCTGTGTGACTCACTAGCCTTCTCCCAGCTTTCTGAGCAGAAAAGATGTGGGCTGTCACCAAAGTGAGGTTTGCGAAAGCACTTTGTGGTCTCAAAGCATCTGTTAATGCAAGGAACAATTTCTCCTCCTTCTCGTCTTCCTATAAACAAAGGTATAGAGCTCAGAATAGGGGAGGTGACAGTGACAGCCCAGCAATATACCTGCTGCTGGTTGGTGTTGATGGTGACAAAGTGGAAAAGGACTAATGCTAATTATGCTCTTGATATTTACACCTATTATCTCATTTCACCTTTCCAGTAAGGCTGTGAGGAAGGACTTGTCATCTCCAGTATAATGGACAATCTGAGGTTCCAGGAGTTTCAGCAATTTGCTTAAGGGCACATGGAGAGCAGAGGGTGGGGTCTGGGCTAATTGGAATTCAGGTCCGGCAGACCCCAAAGCTTTCCCCGTATGCCCACAACTGAGCTGGGACTATGAATAACATGAGCTTTTACCTCCTGAGCCAGGGCCTGCCCTGTTTTCAGTGTGTTCCCCCCCCCCCCACTGGTTACCCCCCATGCCCTGAGAGGTAGGCACCATCATTTCTCCCCTGTGAGACTCAGGGAAACTGAGGCAGGCCACAAGGAACCTGAGGGAACAGTCAGGGTCACATGGAAGCCGAGCCAGGTGAGGGTCTAGGAGCAGACAGTTGCTGGAGAAACAACTCCAGTGTCAATCATGAGAGCTGTTTTCATATATCTGGAAAGCTGTCATGGAGTGGAAGACTTAGGCTTATTTCTGTTGACTCCTGAGGGTAAAATAGGCCCCTTAAGTGAAAATAAGTAAGCACTCAATAAATGCCAGCAATTATAGTTATTACTGTGAGGAAGCAGTGAGTTCCCATCTCTGGAGGGAATCAACCAGAGACGGGGGAAAACCCATGTCTGGGCCATCTGGCATCCGATGGAGGATAGAGTAGATGGCGGCCAAGCACCCCCACCTCTGCCATCCTAGAAGTCTGAAATAGATCCAGGTAAACCCCTGCAGTGCTCAGAGGCAGCCATTCCGTCTCACCCTAGCTAATCACAATATTTACTGGCATGGGGACTGGACATCTGTCCCTGGGCAGTTGGTAGCTGGAAAATTTTGAGGCCCTGGAGCCTGGCAGCCAAGCCCTGCCATGGTTTCATCAGTTAGAGGAGAGGCTCCTGGGGAGATGACCAGCCGAGGCTATTCCCACAGAGGGACACTGGAGGGAAGGAGCTGGGGCAGGTGCCACCACCCCCTGATGCAGCCTGGGGAAAGCAGTGCCCAGCAGGGGCCCCTGGGATATCCACCGAGAGGGCCATGGCTTTGGGACTCAGGGCCCGGTTCCGGGCGGCGAACCCCTGAACCGGAGCAGCTCTGCTCCCAAAGCCTTCCTTAGCTCCCCATGGTCTGGCATATCACAAACTGGGTGGGTTTTGTTTGGGCCACATAGTGTTTAAAAGAATATGAGCCAACCATTTGCAAATTGAGTGACTTGATGCACAATCCTGGTTTCTGGTTTCTGAATGCAGGAGGATGGAACCGTCCTGGGCGCTTCTTCCTGCCTGGCAGCCAAGAGGTGGAGCTGAGTGTCCTGGACTTTCCCCTGGGTGGCCACAAGGCCATTTAACAGAGCATTTATCTCGCTGTTTCGCTCTAGAGGAGGTGCATTTCTTTGTACCCGTGCTGCCCACAGGAGTGGGAGGTGAAGGGTATGACATGCTGAGATAGCCCGATGTTTCAAGAAACAGCTGAGAGGATGTGTCTCTCTGTGAAGGGGTGCTGGCTGCTTCTCTCGTTCACCGGTCCACCCAGCCTGGATCCTGAGGACATTTGCATTTTTGAAGCCAGGCTGACCCTCACGTCCAGGAGCTAAAATGGGTGGCCTTGTAGGGCTGTGCCCTCTCCTGCGACAGCCCCCAACTGGATCCCCGACTCTCTCCCAGCCCACTGGCCTCCTCATCCCGCTGAGCCTTCTCACGCCGTGCCTGAGGTCACCCTGCTCGCTCCACCTGCTCATCCCCTGGACCCAGCTCGCTACCCATATCTTGCTGCCTAAATGCCACCGTCATTGAAGGCGGAGCAGCTGGAACGGCCCTCCCCCCATGGTGCTGTTGGGACCACGCTCAGGCTGTCCGCTGGCCCTACCCCCAGCTATGGGGACTCAAATTTTCATTCTGCTCAGTCCACACCCAATCCCCCACCCCCACCCCCACTTCCCCAGTGCTGTGCCCGCCTGTGGGTTAGAGCCATAAATGTTTATTGAATTTCCAGGTACCTTGGCCTCTCATTTTGGGGAAGCTTCTTAGGCCGAGGATCTGGGATGGGCAGATTCAAGCCACCCTGCAGTGAGGCCTGGGCTGGGCCAGCTCCTCGTGGCTGCTGGAATTGTGCAAACTCACTGGCACCCCTTCCCCCGGCCCCCCCGTGTTAATCTGCAAGCTGCCGGATTGCGATATACCAGAACTGGAATGGCTTTTAAAAGGGAAATTTAATAAGTTACAAGTTTACAGTTCTAAGCCTATGGAAATATCCAAACTAAGGCATCCAAGGAAAGAGACCTTCATTCAAAATAGGCTGATGGGTCTGGAACAGCTGTCATCTGGGACGTCACGTGGCTGGCATCTGCTGGTCCCTTGCTCCTGGGCTTCGTTGTTTTCAGCCCCTGTTCCTGTGGGGATTCCTCACTTTGCTTCTCTGGGGCTGGCTTGCATCTCTTGGCTTCCCTTGGCTCTCTCCAGGTTCTGGCTTGCTTAACGTCTCGTGGTGATATCTGCCGGGCTCCGAGCATCTCCAAACATCCATGTCTCTGTTCTCCAATTGTTGGCATCTGTGTCAGCTCTGCTCTGAAGTTTCTGTTGGCCCTCTCACTTCTGAGGCTTCTGTCATTTCTGGCTCTCTCCAGAATGTTTCCTCTTTTAGAGAACTCTAGTAAACTCATCAAGACCCACCTGGAATGGGTAGAGTCACATCTCCATCTAATCAAAAGTTACACCCACGATTGGGTGTCACATCTCCATGGAAATATTCTAATAAAAAGTTTCCAACCCACAATATTGAATCAGGATTAAAAGAAACAGCTATCTCCACAAGATTGGCTCAGGATTAAAACATGTTTTTTTTTGGGTACCAAATACTTTAAGCCGGTACACTCCCCATTCCAGATAAGTGACAGGGGAGGACCCCACAGACACCCACTGCAGCTGCACACATGGGGAGCCCTGAGGACCATCTCAGCGACGCAGGCCGACAGTGGCCCTCACAGCTAAGCTCATCAAAGGACACCAGCCTCTTTTCTTAGTAGTTTGTAGAAGAAAGTTGCTGTTAACGCTTCACGAGAAGGGTCTCCCACAAAATGCATAACTGAGAAGCTGTGGTAAAGACATTTGGGGGACGCCAATCCTGGTGTTCTAAGATGTCACCTCCTTCCCAGAGCCATTCTGGACCCCAGGCTTATGGGGGCCCCTCTGAGGTCCCAGGGCCCCTGGAACTGGGTGGCGCTTGGCCGTTTGTTTATCCGTCCAGCCTCTAGGTGGAGGGCCCCCGAGGGCAGTGCGTGCCGCCCAGCCCTGGCACCTAGGGGTGACCCGTACATTTGCTGACTGAGCTGGTGGACGGCGAGCATGGAACCCCCACTCCCCCCACCCCCATTTGAGTTTTGAAAAATCAGGACTTGGGAGTTCCTGGTCGCAAACTCCTCCTATCCCTGGAATCTTCTTTCCCATGCAGGGAAGAGGCAGCGTCTAGAGAAGCACCACCCCTCGATTCCCCGGGGCTGGGTTCTGGGTGGTGGGCGCCTGTGTCCCCTGCAGGGAGCGGCAGATGGGCTTGACAGGAGGCCGGCGGGGAGAGGACGTCCCGCGGCTTGGGCTGCACTGGGCAGTGCAGAGAACTTGAGTTAAAGATGAGGTTGGAGTTCCAAGATGGATGGGATGGCGCCTTAGAACTGAAACGAGGTTGTCTTACTATCAGCAAGGGATGGAAAAATTAGGGACCTCTGTGGAGAAATTGTTAGGGGCCTGCTATCCGGCGGGAAGGAAGGTGTAGGAAAAATGAGTTTCAGAGCAATTATTGGGAAAATAAAACTGTTTCATATTTATACTGCAAGGGGTTGAGGCTCTTGGATCAAATCCAATGTATTTAAATATTTAAATGTACAAATATGCTCCTATAGGCATAGATCTTCCTAAAAGGATCTATAAGAAACAGAACGATAGCCTCTGTGGAGCAGGAGGTTTGAATTGGAGCACCCAATTCAAAATAACTTTTGAATTATTTTAACCATATGCATGTATCATACTTCCAATAAAAATCGGAAGAAGTTTGAAAAACTAGCTGAGCAGAACTGGGCGAGGTTTCCCATGTGTAACCTTAAGCCATTGGCTGCGGTGGAGGAGGGGGCGCCCAGCTGCCCGCTCCCACCCAGGGCTCCTTCATGGGCGCCAGCTGATGGCCCGGAGCTTGCAGCCCACTGCCTGGCTGGCCTGCTGGCGGGCACGGTGCCTCCTCTGTCACCTCACTGTCTTGCTCTAGCAGAGCCGGACTGAGGAGACCGCTGGGCAGCCGCTCAGGCTGGGGGTGGGAACCAGCCCACCTTCTGCCCCCCCGTGACCCCTCCTCCTAGGGTTATGTGCAGAGGCCCCGAGGGGTGGGCTGCCGCATCCCTGCCTAGAACCGGGACCACCCAAATGACAGGACTACACCAGCCAAGGGGCCTCACATGGTGGCAGGTTCAAGGCCCGTGGTTTACCGATAGGGAAACGGGGGCCCAGGGAGCCCCAGCACCTCCCCCCACCCCGAGAATCAGGACTAGAACTCAGGACCCCTGCTTCCCAGACCGGAGCACTTGGCACCCCACCTGCTACCCAAACTGTGTTCAGGTGAGCTACCAAGGGCAGGGGGCGAGGAGCGGCCCTGCCTGCCCCGGCGGGCAGAATGAGAGTCCTGGGGTGCTCCGGAGTATCGGGCTGCCTGTGGGGGCTAGTTGTGTGAAATCACTGCCCCTCATCTGCCTCCGCCCATCCCCTCCCTGGGCTGCTGCTCCCAGCTCAGCATCCCTCCCCCACCCCCACCCCCACAGAGCAGTCCCTTCCTCTTCTTTCCTGCTAATCCTTATCGCACACTCACCTCTGCTGGGAAGGCCTCACTAACTGGCCTCTGGAATGGGGCACTCCAGGCCGCCTGGGTCCCGGGGAAAATGGAGCCTGTGGGTGAGTATACAGGTGAGCCTGGTCTACCCTGTTCCCTGCTCTAGGCCATAAGTGTCTAAGGAAGGATATGGGTTTTCCCTCACCTTCGTACTTACTACCAGCAAAGGTGGCCCCCTGGGTTCTGTGCACCCCCACAGGGACGGCTGGGAGAAGCCTGGCACAGACCCCCAAACCCCAGGTCCCAGAAACTCAGGGCTGGCAGGACCCATAGGCGCAACATATCTCAGAATGTGAATGGGCTGGAAAAGAATTCCGAAGCCAGATACATCCAGGACATCTCGTGTTAATTAAACAACCCAAAGAACAAGCTTCACCAGGCGGGACTTGTCAGGACCTTTAATGTGCTGATGCACTGGGAATCTCCACAAGGGGGCCAGAGGGTGTGCTCACCCCAAACCTAAGAGACCACAGAATCCGCTATGGAGCAGGAAATGCATGCAGGGAAATGCTGAGCCCAGACTCAGCTCACACAGGGGAGACTGAGTCCCTAGGGTGGAAGGGAGCAGCTGGAACAGGGCTGCTGCCAGTCATGCAACACCTTTATGCAAGTTAGAACAAGGGGTCCCTTCCTTCAGACACTTCCATCTGTGGAAAAATTAACTGCCAGTACATTGATTTTAGTAGAACAAGACCCTTTACTGCCATCTGCTGGAAACATTCCATAGTGATATGCAAATCTACAGTATCTTTGGGAATGCACCACCCTGCCCCTTAGATGTGGTGCCCTGTGCAGTGCACAGCCTGCCCAACCATGCATGGCAGCCCTGGGCCCAGAGTCACTCACTCCCAGTCAACCCATTATTCCCTTTCTGCCTGCACAATATTATGGCCTAGGTGAGGGCTCTGAACCAGGCTGACCCTTCAGCCTCAGCCCCAGCTTCATCTCTGTCTCCACCCCCTGACGCCTGCATCACCTAGTCCACGGCAGGCTCAAACGACTGACCCCAGGAACACGTTCCATAACATGACTGGGGAGCAGGGAACAGGATCCAGACCCAGCACTGCTCTGACGTGCTGTGTGACCCAAGGGAATTCCCTATCCCTTTCTGTTCATTCATTCCTTCTGTAAATTGAGGTGGTTGAGCTTGGACATCGCCAGGGCCCCAGAGAGCTCTGAATGGATCGTGAACACTTCCCCCCTTCCCTGTGGAGTTTTGAGAAGGCAGAGAGGCCATTCCTATTGCTGGTAGAAAGACATCTAAGAACAGCAGAATACAACCTGATATTTTTTTATTAGACTAGGAAATATAATTTATTTCATAAAAATTAATTTTGTTACAATAGGAATGCTAAACGTTATTTACAGGTTGTAGTTTACAGAATAAACAGGTGGAATTGGGGGCCCTCCCAGGAGCCCTGCACTCCTCGGACATATAACCATGTCCACAGCCTGAGTAGGGGGCCAGCCCTGTGCCCCCACCAGGAGAGCTGCTCCCTGCTTCCAAGCTCCTGGCTGCTCAGAGAGCGGCTATGGGACCCGGCTCAGCTGCCCAGGAGCTGGGGGTAGGGGGCCTGAGGTCCCTGGGTCATCCAGGTGATAGGGAGGGGCCCCCACGCCCTCGGGAGGATTCCTGTCCCAGGCAGGGTTCTGGAGCCTGGGGGTAAGCCAAGGGAGAGGCACGTTGAAGGTACATTGACTGACCCTGTGGACTCAGAGAGGGCAGGAGACAGGTACGCCAACCTCCAGGGGTCCGAACCCGGGACACAGAGGAAGGCACACCCACGCCCACGCAGGTGGGGACACGTGGGCCCATGGAAGACAAGCACACGCCCGATGGGCCCATGGAGACAAGTATATGCACAGAGGCACACATGCGCGTACACACACACACACACACACACACACACACACACACACCCCAGAGAGGAGAGAGACCCCACCCCACCTGCGTGGGGGCCGCGCCAGCAGTGCCTGAGGCACCTGTACGTGCTCGCGGGCTGCAGGGGGGCTGCCACTCAGGCCTGGATGGAGGGGAAGCCGCTAATCCCTCCACCCAAGGTGGGCAGCGTGCCGACATGGTCACAGCAGCCCTGGCAGATTGATGGAGGCAGCAAACACTTCTGGGCTTTTCTTAAAATGCTGGACATTTTGAACCCTCCCAGGAGCTCCAGCCAATTGTTTCTGGGCTCCAGGGCTTGGTACACAATTTCTGAAGAGCAGATTGGAATTGGAACACGGCTCGGCATGAGCGAGCAGCCCCGTGGGCGAGGCTGGGGAGGGCGGCAGGGTGGGGGAGCCGGGTGGAGACGCTGTCACCTCCTTGGAATCCACCGAGGTCCCCTTCAGAAGCCTAGAAGAATTCCAGTGGGTCAGAAACCCAAATGGGCCTCAGACAACAGCCAAGGGACTGCTTCAGTGTAAAAAGGAAACCAAGGCCCAGAGAGGGCAGTGATATGCCCGAACTAACACAGCGGTGTAACAGCAAGGCTGGAGCTCCATCCCAGGCCTCCAGACTCCCACGCACAGGAAAATCTTTGCAGACCTGGAGCGGGAAGGGCAGCAGCAAGCCCCTCCCAGGTGTGGGGTCACCTGACAGTGCCCCCACAACTCAGCGGGCATAAAGAGACCGAGGAGGCTGAGCCCCTGGGGGCTGGGCACTTTTGCCCGAGGCAGAGTCCATGCAGGCCTGGGGTAAACAGCCCCGTCTCAGCCTTGGGGGCCAGACAGGACCCACCCCCCACTGGGGGTGACCCAGGAATCCTCTCTAAAACCCCTACAAGACCTCATCTGCCCAAGGTCAATCCCCCATAACCCCATAACCCTGTGGAGCCCGTGGCAGAGGCCACGCTGGGGTGGGGGTGGGGGGCTGGCTGGGCCGGCAGCCCTTAGGCCTTCCCTCTACTTGGGAGCGCAGACTTTCGAAGGCCAGAGCAGGCAGAGGCTGGTCCCAGCAGCTGCTCAGAGACCTGCCGGGGCAGGCCCTGGGGCAGTGCCCAGAGCTGTCCGGGGGAGCTGGCACTTGCTTGGCCCCCAGTGGCAAGGAGAAGCCTTTGATGAGTCCTCAGTGCCAACTATTAGAGGCCCTGGTCCCAGCCATCGCCAGCCTGCAGCAAAGGGGCGGGGGCTTCTCCTTCCTTAGGACCCTGCCGGCCTTTCAGATCATCATGGAACAGCCTGGTGGGGGCCGCCAGCCCCTCTTCCACCCTGGAAACCCAGTCTGTTCAGAAAGGATACTTCACCCTCTCCCAGACTGCAGAGGATGGGTGAGGAGAGGATTAAAGGGAGGTGCCCTGGAGATGAGCGCTGGGAAAATAGCTTTCCGCCCTTCCTCCTCCACTCGCAGGCTCATAAAGTCTCAGCCAAGCTACCCACCTCTCAGCCTCCCACGGCCCAGGGTTGCCTGCTAGCACAGCTAGAGGGGCCCTCTTAATCCATCCCTCCTATTTTACAGAAGGAGAAACTGAGTCTGGGAAGGATGGATTCTGGACTCCTGGGCATCTGAGAGTATCAAACTGTCTCAGCCCACGAGGTCAAGAGGCTACTGGGTGGGGTACAGGGAGTGTCATGGCTGGGCCCCATGGGGACCCTCTCTCCCACTTTTTCCCTCTGCCTGAGCCCCACTTCTGGTTCCACCCTCCCTCTCCAGGAACTTCCAGATCACGTCAGGAAACATTCTCCCTCGCCCAGAGCTGGACTGGCCTGCCCACATTTTCCACTTCAGCTCTTCTCAGTCAGATTCCCTGGAGCCGCGGTGCTCCCCAGAGGATCTGGGGGTGTCTGCCAGGGGCTACAGGAGAGAGGGCCCCACCCCACTCCAACCCATAGGGCTCCTTTGCCTCCCTTTATTCAGATTTTTTTTTTTTTGGCATGGGTAGGCTCTGGGAATCAAACCCGGGTTTCCTGCATGGCAAGCAAGAACTCACCACAGAGCTCTCCTTGCACTGCCCTCTGCTTAGGATTTTAGAGGGAAATGGTACCACAGCTAAAACCCAGCCTGACCTACCCCTCCCTGCACAACTGGGGAAAATGAAGGCTTGTCAGAATTGAGTCCAAACAGATTCATCAGCAGTGCAGCGTTCCCTGGCCGCTCTCTTTCTCCTGGGCAGGCGCGCGCGTGCACACACACACACATACACACACACACACACCTGGCCAGATCCAGAGCACACCCACTCTCATCTACTCAAGAAAAGAGTTTTCTATTTTCTGTGTGAGTTTTTCATTTTTTTTTTCTTAAAAAGGACTTATCCATATATCTGGATAATAAATCATTTGCGTTTCCTAAGAAACTGGGTTTTTTTTTTTTCCCTTGTAGTTTTGGTGTTTTCTTCTTCTCTGAGCATTACTAGCAGTCTGAAACTTTCTTTCTTTCCTTTTCCTTTTTTTTTCTTTAGGATGGGAGAAAGCAGTTTATCTGAATTGTCCTTGACTCTTCAAAGAGTCAAGTGGCGTGAAAGGAGAAGGGGCTTAAGGGAGCAAGGAGAAATCAGTAACCGAGGGCGAAAATGAAGAACAAAATGTAACCCAGAAGTCCGGGGCTGAGGGTGGGAGGTGCAGAGCAGAGGGCGGGCCACCGCCTTTGCCCCTGTCACCGGGCCGTCAGTCCCACCCCGTCCCTGTCCCCACGCAGAGGGCCCACCCAGGAGAGGAGAGGGTGGAGGGGGGACCCCTGGTCCCCTTGACACATGGATTTATCTAAGGCTGGTCGTGGTCTGGGGATTGGGGCAGGGGGAGGAGGAGAGGGGCAGCTCCGGCTGCGAGCTCTGGGGTGGCAGAGGCCAGACCTCCCCGTCAGGAGGCTGCCCCTGCGTCCGCCTCCTGCCGGTCCCCAGCATCCGTGGCTCCGAGCGGCTCAGCAGTCCCCGTCGGTGGCCATGGCCACCAGCATCTCACTCTTGCCCATCTCCTCCAAGGCACTGGCCAGGCTGTTGAGGTCCCCGTCGTCCTGCTGCAGAGCTTCCCAGAGGTCCAAGATCACCCCCGTGGGGCTAGCTTTGGTGGCAAAGTAGTTCAGGTACCTGGCGGAGGGAGGGAGGGGGGCATTGGGGTCCTTGACTGCTCAGCACCTACCAAAAGCCTGGGGGGGGTGGAGGCAGCACTGGAGATGAGAAGACTGTAGGCTCAGGTGACCCTGGTCCTAGGTCTGAGTCCTAGCTACTCTCCTTCCAGGCTGTGTGGCCCTGGAAAAGTCACTGCACCTCTCTGAGCCTCATTCTGTTCATCTCTAAAATGGGAATGGTGCCATTTCCCTTCCAACATGCAGACAGACCCAAGAGCATACAGAGTTAGGGTCTAGCATGGTCTCCAACACTGCCTGTCCTGTCCACCCTCATTGTCATTACCGCTGTTGAGACACACTGGCACCAGGAGCGACCAGCCACTCCCAGCATGCCCTTCTCTACTCCACCCACCTTTGTTTCCTGCCTGGCCCCTCCCTCTGAACTCTTCTGATAGTAGAAACAGAGTCTTAAACATCTCTGAAAATTCCACCAATTCTAGAAACAGATCTTTAAATGGCATCTCCTCAATAAGATTTCCTTAACTGTTTTTCAGTGAGTATAGTATAACGCTATTCTTATTACCATTATAGCTATCTAGCATTTTAAATTCTTTAAGAGTTCTGATGCTGAGGTGTATTCTTTAACTCAGCAAGCACCTACAGAGCCTGCTCTGTCCTAGGCGCTGCCCAGGTGCTGGAGAGAAGGTGTTGGTCCCAGCCAGCTGGTATCCCGGTTTTGTCCCAGGAGATGGGCAGTGGAGATTATTCCCACGGAGCGGGAGAAGGCAGGGCATGAACAGCGGAGCAGCCTCTCAGCCTGGCTGGCTGGCAGGCCAGTGCTCAGGGCCAAAGGGACAGGTTTCTCAGACTGACATGCCCAAACCTGAGCCCCTGAGCCCCACTCCAGCCCCACCACCACTCTGTCCCCACCCCATCGGGATATCTGGCAACTCCAAGGCCTTAAAAGGCTTAAAGGCTCGCCTGGCCCTGCAAGGTCCGGCTGTCAACTCTCTGACCTCATCTTCCCCTTCCTACTTGTTCACTCCACTCTACCTGCAGGCCCATCAGGAACGCCTCTGCCCCAGGCCCTTTGCACTGGCCATTCCCTCTGCATGGAGCTCCTTCCCAGAACCTCGGTGAGGGTGTCCCTGCCCCTCCACCCTCTTCCGTGTGCAATTCCTGTCCGTCTGACACGTTCCACACTTTACTGATGGATCCTGGCCATCGTGTGTCTCCCTCCACTGGAATGTACCCTCCACGGGACTGGGGTTTCCGTTTGTTTGTTCACTATGGTATCCTCTGCGCCTAGAACACTGCCCGGCACACAGTAGGTACTCTACAAATAATTCCCGGGTGAATGTCTACTTGGACAGATCCAGCCCTGGGCACCCAAACTATAAGCAATAGGATCCTGGAGAGAAAAACTGGAACTCCTTGACCTGGAGGGACCGTGGAAATAAATAAAACCAGGGGCCCAGACACGAGAAGGGCTGATTGTAAGCCACAGAGCGCCCAACGTGAGCGTTTAGAAACCAGGGGCTGCAAATGGGAGGCATGTGGGCCAGATGTGGACAGCAGAGGGATTTTTGCCTGGATTGCAGTATTACATTTTTAAAAACAAATTAGTTATTAACTTTAAGAGTTGGTGGATTTTACAGAGAAATCTGGATTTCTGACTTCCGTGAAACAGATCTAGCGACACAGCGCCGGCCTTCCTGTCTGGCGACAATCTGCTGGGACTGAGCCGTGGGCGCTGCTTCCAGGCAGGGAGGGAGCATTGCTCACCTGGGGGGCCCCCACCCAACAGCCCACCCAGGCAGCGCACCCCCTCCCTGTCCTGTGGGCCTGGAGGTTTGTGACCCCCTCATCCAGCCTAGGTGAAGAAAGCGAGGCCCAGAGAGGAGACAGACTCAATCTCAGCTGGTCGGAAGCCCGGGTGGGATCTGGTCCCGCATGCAGGCTGCCTGCCCCTTGCCCCTGCTAGGCCCTGAGGGTGGAGGGGTAGGGGTGAGGGCTGCAGCCTGGGTGGGGGCAGGCCCCACACTCACCGGTCCATGGAAAGCTTCTGCGCCAACAGCCGCCAGTCGTTGCCCCGTGAATTGGGGGCATCGAGGCTGCTGCAGATCTTCTGGCGGATGGAAAGTGGGATCTTGAAGGCGTAGGGCCCCAGCTGGGTGGTGCCGGCACTGCCGGGGGCCGAGCAGAGGGTGTCCAGGGACCCGGCAGCCGTCTACAAAGGCAGGGGGGAAGGCTAAGGGGAGCAGCGGGCCCCTGGGGACGGCACTGGGCCTCTGGCCCCTCCCGCCCCCCTGCTCTAGGACTGTGAGCGAGTCAGGACTCTGAGTCACCCTCACCAGACATGCAAAGGCTCTCTCCCCTGTGGGTCAGCTCCCAGGATGGGGGCTGCATCCCGACGGACCCCCAACCCCAGGGCTTGCGCCTGGGACACTGCCGGGCTAATGGAGGTTATAAGGTAGTAAAGAGCGACAGGCACAGTCGAACCCACACAAACCCTTTTTCACATGTGTGGGAAATAGAGTCTAGACAGGGGACAGGATTGCCCAGGGCCACACAAGTTAGTGGCAGGACCAGGTCTACAAGTGTATCCCGTGCTCTTCCCACTGCACCCCCAGGCTGGCATGGCCCTCTCACCCTGGCCTGCCTGGGGTTGGTAAACTTTAGTCTGATGGAAAAGGGCCAAACGCCGTGCTGACCTAGGTTCCCAGTGACTGTGGGCAGATACTCGCCCACCTCCCACTCTTTCACCTGCTGGGTGGGGGTTACCCTGTTGTCTCCCCAGGTGGTTGTGATGATTTCCTGTAAACGGCCCAGCACGTCCAGACCCACTGGTGGCCCTCAGTGGTGGCTGCTACCAAAGGGTGACCAGGTGCCAGGTCGGATGCAGGCGGGATGGCATTTCCACCCAGGTGAGGCTGGGATGATGTCCTCACCTCTGCCAGCATGGTGTGCAGCTGGAATATCTGGCCCTCTCCCTCCACCTGCCGCACGCAGATCTTGCAGGTGAGCTCGGCAGAGGCCAGGCTGTGCCTCTCCAGTGTGAAGGTGCAGTGCAGGCCCTTCTGGCTGCCGCTCCAGATGTGGGAGAAGGGGATCTCCTGGGGGAGGAGAGCATCAGGGCCGTGGAAGCGAGGGAGCCTTCCTGTATCCTGTCCGGCCTGCCCTGCCCTCCCAGAGAATGGGGACAGCTTGGGGAAGTGGTCGGCCTCGGGGAAGCCAGGACGTCTTGCTGGGGGCTCTGCCCAGGCCTCACCACCAGATGGACAGAGGGGGAACAGCTGGTCAAGGACCCTCAGGTTGGCCGGTTGGGCCTGTGTCAGGCCCTTGGTTCCCAAAGGGAAGAGAGAAAGGGGGTGTTGTGGGAGAAAAGAGGCACAAGTCTGAAAGGCTAAGTGTGCATGGGTGCCCTATGGGCCAGGAGGTGTGTCTGGCTGGGAAGGCCTCATGGATTGGTGGCATGTGGCTGGGTGGGGCAGAGGGACGTAACCATCAGAGATTGGGTTGGGCCGTCTCTGGGCAGGTGTGCACACTCTGATAGACAGGGAGGCTTTGAGGATGATGCATAGAGAGATTTGTGCACAGGACCAATGGGCAAGTCACGGGGACGCTGGGGAAGTGCAGTGTGGCTGTCCATGCACTGAATCTGGGCCGTGTCCTAGGATGACTGGGAGAATGGAGAGTAAGAAGGAAAGAGACAGAGGTGGCAGAGAGGGGGGACTGAGAGGGACAGGGCTGCAAGAAGGAAGGAGGCAGTGGCCGGGCCTGGGGGGAGGCTGGGAGGTCGGTCTTCCCTGGCAGATCCCCTGAGTGATGCATCCACCTCCAACCGTCCTGCCCCTCCAGTCCCTCACCTGGTACTTGGCCAGCAGCTTGCTCCTCCAGTGGGCGTGGGGGATGTCATGGATGGAGAGGCGCAGGTTGTGGTAGCTGTCCTTGAACAGCAGGGGTTTTGGCTCCTCCACCAAGTAGCCGCCCAAGGTCCGCTCCAGCTCTAGCACTTCCTGTGGGCCAGAAGAAATGGGAGGGAAGAGCCATTACACTTGGCCAATGGGCCCTCTCCTGCTGCAAAAGGGAAGGGCCATGGGTGGGTGGCCAGGGAGGGCAAGCAGATGCAGGCAGAGGGGACCAGGCTGAACCATTAAGGGCAGGGACCCATGTGAGCACAAGGCTGGGCATTTGTTAGGTGCTCACAGAAAGCGTACAGCATGAACAGATGGATGGATGGATAAACAGAAACATGGATGAGTGAGGGAACAGTTAGACACATGGATGGATAAATGGATTTAGAGATGACCTGGGTGGATAGATGGACAGATGGATGATGGAAGGAAAAATAAATGGACGATGAGTGATAACTGGATGGACAGATGGACTGCTGAGTGAATGTGGGTACAGATAGACAGAAAGTTAAAAGGATGGATGTTTGGGTGGGTGATGGGTGGATGGATAAATGGGTAGATAGGGGCTGAATAAATAAAGAATGCCATATGGCAACTTCCCTCTTGTCCCTCATTTGATCTCCACTCTCTCTCTGGCCAAACCTGGTCATTATTCACTGTCCCAGGACCAAAAGATCATTTCCCAGGAGGCTCCAACCCCATTATGGACCTCCTGGAATTCAAACCACCTTGAGCCCCACCGGAGGCACTCCCTCTCCATCTGGGACTTTTCACCCATGTTGCATCAGAGATGCCCATGGCATGTTTGCAGTCGCAGTAGGACTTTCAGTACAACTCAGCTACCCTTTCTTTTCTGCAATGTGGGAGTCTGAGACAAGACACCGGGAGACAGGGAAGCTGGAAGGGACCACAGAGCATGGATGGGAGGGGACACAAGGCTTCAGGGAGCAGATGGAGGAATGGAAAAAGGATAGGAGTTTAAATAGGGAAAAGCCCTTGAACTCTTCCAGTGTTATGGTAGGATCAGAGTGAGATCCTGGGAACTGGGCAAAAGGTTGGGGATGGAACACATGGGGGCTCTGAAGCTGGGGGACGCCATGTGACTGTCTCTGGACATCTCAAGCTCTATAGGTTGAGATGAAGCACTTCCACCTGCCATGCTCCCTCCTTCACTCAGGGGCACCCTATCCATTCTTTTGCTTAAGACAGGAGCCTGGTTGCCAGCCCTGACCTCTCCCCCACCCCTCCCATCAATCATGGTTCTGTCCATTCTGTCAACTAAGCACACAGCATCCAGCCTCTGCTCTCCTTGCTGCCACCCCTGCCCATGGCCTAGGGTCCACCCAGCTTTGCTCCTGGCCTCTCTACCTCTCACCTATTCACCCCTGCAGTGTGGCCACAGGTCTCTTCCAATTTTACCCCCTTCCCATTGGATAGATTCCAAAACCTTAGCATGGCCTCAGGGCTCTTCAGAAGCTCAAGCCCCACTGCTTTCCTTCCCTCCCAGACTCATTCATCCTCTGTATTCACTGCGAACTTTGAACTACATGCCTAAGCTTCTGTCTGCCACAATCCCCAATACCCTTTCCTGCCTGCAACCCCTACCTGTCCTTTGGAGCTTAGGCTTAAGGTCGGCTCCACTGTGAAGCCATCCTGAACTGCCTCCTGACCAACCCAGGCCCTGCTAGAACCCCAGTGTGGTGGTCCCTCAGCTCTCCATCGACACCTCCATCAAAGCTCTCTGTGATCCTGTCTGCTGCCCACTTCCAGGCCAGACCTTGGTGAGGGCAGGAACCAAGCCTCACTCATCTCTGATGCCATTTCCATGTTTGTGAAATGAATGAGGCTGATGGTGGTGGGAGGTACTATGAGCCTGGGGAGGGGATGCTGGAAGGAACCATGCAGCTGGCCAACCAGGGATGATGCAACCACAGCCCGCCGAGGTCATATGGCTGGCCACCTGTAGCCTGGGCCTCCCTACCTTTAGTGCCACGGGTGTGTCCTCCAGGCAGTACACCCTGAGGCTGTACTCCAAGGAGGTGCAGAGGGCAGGGGCAAAGATGGCCAGCTGGAGCCGCTTGACCGCTGAGTGGGAATAGGACTCGCCCATGAACACGTAGGTGCCCAGCTGGTCCAACAGGATGTGGCAGGACCTGGCTTCCAGCTGGCAGTAGCAGGGAGTGCTCAGGGTCTCCTCGTCCAGGGTCACCACCTCCTGCAGAGGGTGGGGTGGGGTTGACGAGTCACAGACAAGTCCTGGAGGGGCCCATACAAGCTCCCTGCTCCCCAGAGTCCTGGTCCTGGCGGCAGATCATCTCCCAAGGCCTGCAGAGCCCAGAAGAGGTGTCACACCTCCAGCCTCGGCTCCTCACCTCCCAGTGGCCCTGGTGGGCCTGGGTCTTGAGCTGGAAGATCCAGTCACCGGCACTGACTTCGGCACAGTGGGGTACGGTGAGGATGACGGGACGGCACAGCAGGAGGCCCGTGGGCCCGCAGGTCACTGAGGGGCTCAATACTGTCTGGGTTCCTTCTGACAGCGGGCTGCGGGGAGTGGGGAAAGAGGGCGGTGAGGGGAGCTTGGCAAGGGTGGGGTACCACAGAGGGCAGGGTCCCCAGCCCCCAGAGGCCAGGGGGTTGGAGGAGATGCAGAGGAGATGTCACGGACCTCGAGGTTGTTTCCAGATTCCTGCTGTTACCCTGCACATTTCTCACAGCCAAGCCTCTGCTCTCATTTGCAAAGGTGCTGCACTCTCTCAGCGTTTCTGAGAGGTGTTGCTTACCTACCCTCCAGAACGTATGTACCAATTTACACTCCCAACAACATGCCACTTTGAATATTTGTTAAGGAAAAAAAAAAAATCTCCCAATATCTCATGGCTGATTTAATTAGCATTTCTTTGACTATGGATGAGGTCGAATGTTTTCTCATAGCCTAATAGCAACCCGTGTGTGTGTGTGTGTGTGTGTGTGTGTGTAAGCAAGAATAAGAGAGAGAATCCACTGGTTTATGTTCTTTGCTACAGTGATGTTGAATTGTTTCTTATTGGTCTGTAAAATCTCTTTATATAGTGAGGATATTAGCCCCTTGTTACTTGTAGCCAGTTTGTCATTTGCCTGTCAGTTCTGTGATTTGTTTTGGTGGTTTTTGGGATATAGTAAGCTCTATCAACAATTTCCTTTGAGGACTTCCCCTGGCCTTTTGATCAGGCATAGAAGGGGAGAAGGTAATAAATAATCTCAAGGCAGGCCGGCCTGTGTGAGGAGTGAGGGAATGCTGAGCAGCAAGCAGAAAGGAAAAGGAGGGGGTAGCTGGAAGCTGGGGCTGGGGTACTACTCACAGGGTGTGTTCTGCCTTGTTGATGAGGAGGTACATCTCATAGAACTTGCCCTGGGGAATGGCTCCATTGGGCACCAGCAGGCTGACCCCTAGGGGAAGAGCGAGGTCAGCAGGGAGGGGCTGGAGGGAGTCTAGGCGCTTAGGAGAGCAGGCGTGGGGGAGCTGGCTTGGGGCAACAGCAGGATTGTGGGGAGAGGGTCTGGAGCCCGAGAGCAGGGAGAGGTCAGATCTTGGTCAAAGCTGGCTTGTCCAGTAACAGGGGCCTCTGGCATTTCTGTGAGAGCAGAGATAGACCAGGACTTGGATTTAAAGGGCCCAGCACCAGCTCCAACCCTCTCCTGCTATGTGATGTTGGGAAACCATCAAGTGCTGACTCTGTCAGCATGAAACGAGCATCCCTGCCCTTCCCGGCCACTAGAGTCTAGGTCAGCCCTCTGCGGGTTTGTTGCAGGGGTGAACCCACTTAACAGATAAAGAAACTGAGGCTTAGAGGCTGGTTCCAGGTTGCCCTGCCCTAGTGAAGGACAGAGTCAGGCCTAAACCCAGTTCTCCCATTCAAGCCTCTCTTTTTTCATAGTCATGTCTTTCCCCAGGCCTCATTTTCCCCATCTGTGAAATGGGCTTGGGGAAGTCCCACCTGCGGGCTGGGGTGTCAGGGCTGTCCAGAAACGGTATACCGAGGGGTCAGCAAGCAGGGGCTCACCTGTGCCAGGGATGCTGAGCCTCCCACCCAGGCAGCCAAAGGTGCCACTGACACTGCTCCCTGGGTCTCGGGGCAGGCCCAGGAGCTGCTGGGAGCCAAGGCTGGCATTGCGTAGGTGTAGGAAGTGGGCGTCATGGGTGAAATCGCCAGGGAAGGTGCCAGGCGGCAGGACCTCCAACAGGTCAGTCCCATCTGGCAGGCCAGACCCAGAGCCTGTGGTGCCGGAGCTGTAGACCTTGATCTTGAGGCTGGGCAGGGGGTCCAGCAGGGGTGAGTTGGTCATGGGGATCTTGTCGGCTGAGTCCTGCAGGGCATACACAGGCCCACGATAGATGCCAGCAGTGGCGGTCAGGTCGGGAGGCACAGATGGGTGCAGGAGCTGTGGGTTATCTGCAGGACGGGGACTACAGTCAGGTCCAGCCCCATTCCCTGCTCCTGCTTGGGTCCTCTTGTTGCAAAGTCCCACCCAAATGCTCAGCTGCCAAAGGCACAAATGCCACCTCTTGCAAAAAGCCCTCCAGGATTTCTCCAGCTTAGATTACTCCTGTTCTTTCCTGCTTTCTTCAAATACAAACTCATCCACACAGTTATTTCTAGAAATATCCATTAATTGGGAGAGTTCTTGTCTGGCCAGCTATCATGCCCCACTGAGTGTACTGCGCCCATCCACCACCCAGTCATCCTTGGGTCCTTACTTGGCCTTGCAGTCTTGAAGTTGACTGGGTGGAAGCCGCCGGTGAGGGCAGCAGATGAGTCAGTGATGTCGGTGTCGAAGTCGCGGCAGCTGCGGCGGTACACCACCACCCCCACCACCGTGAGGACCGCCACGACCACAAAGATGGACACCACGAGTCCCGCGTATAGTGCCACGTCCCCAGAGGACTCCAGGACTGCAGGGACAGGAGGGGCACATGAGGGACAAGGGCAGAGACCCAGGCCCTGGAGGAGCCAGCAAAGCTGAGGGGTCCCCAAGGCCTTGGACAGAGCATCTGATGCAGGTAGGAAGGTGCTGCTGAACAGGCTTGTACAGAGAGTAGAGCAGACTGAGTGCTGGGCTGGGCTCTACTTTCGACCCTGTCAGGTAGGCTGGGTGACCCCAGGAAAGCCTTGGAACCTCTCTGAGCTTCAGTCTCTTTATCAGTAAAACCCCTACCCCACTTCTCTCCCAGTGTGGCCATGAGAAGCAAACACATGTGATGCATCCGTAGGTCACATTTCCCACCATGATCAATCCCAGGAGCCAACTGATGGTTCACTGGTGAGTAGGAGACAGGAGCCTGTGGCTCAGTCCCTGAGGGCACCCAGCTTGTCCTGCGAGAGCTGGGATTTAAATCTACACAGCCTCACTCCTCTCTTGCAGCGATTTCCATAGGACCAAAGATCCCAGCTCCCAGAAATCTTTCCAAGTAGCCATTCTGGATCTCTCCTTCCATTCCACTCTCAGAGAGTGGCAGGTAGAGGTGGAAGGTGGACAGGCAGAGTGGAGTGAAATGCACTGATGGGGTGGAAAAGAGGAAAGCAGATGAGGGGGGTGAGGAATGGGGGTCAGGGAAGGCTGCTGTGCAGCTGGATATAACTGCAGACGGCCAGGCAAGAAGGCGTCAAGGTCAGAGAGGCAGGGTCTAAAGTAGGGCTGTCCCACAGAACTTTCTACGATGATGGAAATATCTGTATCTGTGCCGTCCGATATGACAGTCAAGTACTGCATGTGGCTAAGGTCATTGAGCAGCTGAAAAGAGGCTGCCGAGTTTTAAAATTATTTAGTTTTAATTTATTTAAATAGCTGTACATGACCAGTGGCCATCGTCGTGGAAAGGTCAGGTAGAGCCAAGATGGCAGCCTCCAGGATGGGTGCTCTCCCCACTTGCTTCTCTTGGGAACTCCAGAAAGCCCCTGTCCACTCTCTTCTTCCTGAGGGACGCTTGCAGAAGCGGCCTCCTTTCCAGGTCTGAATTCCTCCAAGCCCCCCTCCCTTGGGGTGAGTCTGAGCCTTGTAGCAAGGGCTGGGCGTGGCTTTCACCCCAGAAGTCTGCCCACAGCAGACATGTCAGGGCGTCCTTTGGCTCTCCTCAGCTGCCTCACTCTTGGGCTCCCCAGAGGACCCCAACTCCCCGGACAGTTGCCAGAGAGGCCCGCTCAGGGCTGGTCTCCCCTTCTGGGGCTGGGAGTGGGGGCTCCTGGCTTGGCAGAGAAATGGCTCTCCCGGGTAAGGCGCTGCCTCTGCAGCTCCCCGCTAACCAGCGGGGGCCACATGCCTGGTGATTCACCATCTATAATTAGGCACCAGCCTGGGCCCCCAGTGAGCTGGGCCGAGGGTCTCGTCGTGGCTGATTTTGTGATTCCAGAATTATTTGGAAATTGTGGTTTAATTACCACAGGCCAATCTGCCAACGTGGCTTTACTGCTCTGGTGTCACCGCAGCGGCCGCGCAGCCCCCGGGGGCTGATACAGGGCAGCAGGTGCCCGGAGAACTTGGGGTGGCTTCGGGTGTGGCCACTGGGGCCGCAGTGAGGGGTGCTGGAAGGGCAGGTAAGGGGCTAGCCCTGACCCAGAAAGGAATACTAGGACACAGGGGCAAGAGCACTGGCTTTGGCCACAAAAACACATGGGTTCAAGTTCTAATTCTGCTACCTCCAAGCTGGGTCCCTCCTCTCTCTGAGACTCTGAGAGTCTGTCTGTCTGATATGATGGAGGACGTGGATACGTGCAGCCCAGGGGACCCTATGGGGGGCACCCTTGACTCTCCTTGCCCTGCACCCCATACCCGGAAAAAGCCAGCCCAGGAGAACCAGGGGTCCCACCGAGGAAAGAGAACAGCCATGAAATGGGACTTACGGTGGCTTTTGGGGTCGCTTAGAGTTTTCTTATCTGTCGGGGAAATAAAGGGAAAGGTAATGACACAGGTGACAGGGAAAGGTGGCGGAGGAGGTGATGGGAGATGGTGGAGATGAGCTGATGGATGTAGGGGGTGGACAGAGGTGGAGGGGCTGGGCCTTGGTGGGGACCCTTACCAGGCTCCAGAGCTCCCTGCCCCCACCCTGCCCTCCCGGGACTCACTCTGCATGCACAGTCCATCCGTGCAGTTCTTGGAGTCGAGCAGCGTCCCGCTGCAGTCGCGGCCTCCATTCTGAGGTGGGGGCGCCATGCACTCACGGCTGCGCCAGTGGGCACACTCGGTGCTGCAGGCCGACCATTTGCTCCACTCAGTCCACGCTCCGTCCACTGTAGGAGCACGGGGACGCAGGCGTGCACACAGACACGTGCATACAGACACATGGATACAAACACACACACAGGGACACGTGCAGAAGGACACACGCACAGACACATGCGTACACATAGTTGTGCACACAAAATACAGTGGTGCACCACACACATATGCACACACACCATGGCCGTGAAAAAAGAACACAAAACACATGCAATCCACACAGGGAAATCCACGTCATAGCCAGAACCACCAGGTGGACAAAGAGACCCAAATAAACACACAAGGCCCCACACAGATATGGCCCATGCATGATTGTGCACCCAGAGTCACAAACCCAGTGTAACAAAAAGCATCACGCCATTCACACAAACGCACAATCAGAGGGAAAGGCACATGGCCAAGGTGTGGCGAGCAGATGGAGACAGAGAGTGAGACAAAGGACAGAAAGAGAAGAGGGCTGTTAGAGGACTCAGGACCTTGGCCTGGGCACGTCCCACACTTATGGGCAGGTGCACAGGCTCTCTCTGACCCTGGGCAGCAGTGGGATCCTGGCCTGGGGGGGTGGAAGAGCCCTGGCTGGGGGTCAGCAAGACGAGTCCACCTCTCCACCCACCACTCAGAGCCTCGGCATCTGCCTCCATCTCTCCAACAGCCCTGGGCGGGGCCTGAGATGGGGCCAGGACGGAACGAGAGGTCAGAGGTCACAGCACTCAGCCAGCGGGACAAGCACGCTCTGCTCTCCCCAACGGGAGACCCTGGCCATCCTGAAGACCCTGGCCATCCTGACTCTGGCACACGCCGCAGGAGGTGGGGACAGGCGCGGGGGTGGGGCTGGGTGCCCCCCGGCCCGTCGCCCTTACCGGGGCACACGGTGGTGCAGGCGGTCTTTTGGAAGGCCTGGCCCTCGCAGAAGGCTCCTCCGTTGAGCGGGGCGGGGTTGGTGCAGGTCCGGGTGCGCTTCTGCCAGCCGCGGCCACAGCGGTTGGAGCACGGAGACCACTCTGCCCAGCTGGACCAGCCGCCGTTCACTGTAGGGCCGGCGACCATTACCCGATGGCCGGGCTCTCGGACCCTCTGTTCCCCCAGCCCGATCCCAAGGTGCTGACTCGGCCCCTGCACTCAGGCCGGGCCCTGCCTAGTGAGATCCCTCCTGCTGCAGCGCTGGGGGCTCAGATGCCGACAGGCTGACCAGGAGGTCTTCGCCTGCACGCTGCTCCCATTGTACAACGGCAGACAGAGGGACTGGACACAGGGCTGGACACGGACCGGACACCCCTACAGCGCTCTTTCCACAATACTCCAAAGTCATCTCAGCTTTGGGGCCCGCGAGGCAGCTGTCACTCACTCTGCAGGGACAAAGGCTTGGGTATGGGGGAACTGATTTCCAGAGACAGGCCAGTGGCTTAGAGAAGTAGGGAGTGCTCCCGGCTGGGGACTCAGAAAAGCCTGATTTGGCCACTGAGTTTGCTGTGTGACCCTGGTCAAGCCACCTTCCCTCTCTGGGCCTCATCTTCGCCACCTGTTCAGGAGGCACAGAGGCCCCAGGGCTCTCTCCTCCCCGCCACCCATCCTCGTCCTCTCGCACCGTAGACGATGACGGTGGCGGTGGTGCTCCGGCGCTTGGCCACGATGTTCTTGGCCACGCAGGTGTAGTTGGCCGTGTCCGACAGCCGGGCCTGGCGGATGATGAGGTTGTGGTCAATGGTGAGCAGGAAGTTGGTGTCCTGGGTGGGGTCGATGACGTCCTCATTCTTGAGCCACTCCACCTACAGGAGGGTGAGGTGGGGTGGCGGTGAGGGCCCTGTGCCTGTGCCCCGGGCACCTGGGCAAGTGGGCCCACTATTCTGGGGAAGGGGCGCGTGTATATGACCAAGACAGAAGCTGGGCAGCTCTGCCCATGTCCACCCCACAGCGACCCAGCGAGACCAGGCCAACTTGGGCCAGGCCCTGGGCTAATCGCTGCATATAGCAGAGTGGGTAAGAGCACCACTGGCCAGTGGTATGGTCGCGGCAGCAACTTAACTTCATCCACTGTGCAATGGGAATTTGAAAGCATGCACCCCACAGAGCTGTGGTGAGGGCAACGCAGTGAGCACATGGCAAGTACCAGAACAGTGCAGGCCCACGGCCAGTGCCGAGTAAGGGTCAGCTCGCGGGACGCGCTTCCAGCATACTCTTCCACCAGCTCCCCTAGGCAGGGTGACTGAGGACATGATCCCCGCAGCTGGCAGGCCTGGCTTCAAATCTGCCACCTGCCAGCTGGGTCACCCTGGGGACTGCTTCACTCCCAGCGCCGCCTCCCCCAGCTGTGAGGGGGTGCCGATGGCCCCCCTGAAGGCTTGCTGTGAAGACCAGTAAGGATGTGTGCCGGGGGCATGGCCACAGGGGAGCCTGGCCGGGGGCAGCCAACGCCTACTGTGTTTGTCTGGGCCCATTTTCCAGATGAGGGTGGACGAGGGTTGGGGGTGGGGGAGGTGAAGGATTAATGCAAGATTTTGGGGCCCCACAGGGATGATTCTGAGTCCAGTCTTCCCCAAACCCCTGTTCTAGAAAGGACCCCAGCCGGCAAAATCTGGCATGCCTCCCCATGCCCTGCCCTGCCCCCTGGATCACTGGTGCAGGGGTGTGAGTGGGAGGGGAGGGGCGTGTCTGGAACATGGGTAGGGGTAGTAAGAGGGGATCTGGAGACCATGGGGGCAGGGGAGGGAGTGAGCAGCTTTGGGGTGAACGCACGCGTGGACCATTCATCTTTATGAGGTCCCTGGGCTCCCATAAAGCTGAGCCCTTGGGCTCTGGGCGGGGCAGGGAAGATGGAGTGCCCTGTCTATGGGGTCCTAGGGGTTCCTGACCAGCTCTGCCTGTCCTCCTGTCCAAGCCTCAACCTCCCCGCCTGGGAACTAGGGAAGGCTCTGGGGGACTGTGGCTTCCTGCCTGTCCCTCCCCTCCCCACCCCCCAAACCCAGCATTCCCCCAAAGCCCACTGACCTCAGCCACAGGCACCCCTTCTGGTGGGCGGCACTGCAGGAGGACCTCGTGGTCCAGGGGAACCTCTTTGCCCAGAGGCTCCTGATCGAAGTTCTTGCGCAGGTCTGGGAGAAGGGAGAGGGTCCCGAGGCTCAGATGGACAGGGAGGGTTCCCTGCCACGGCAGAGCAGGAGCCTGAAATGCCCTATCTAGCCACTAGGTGGCAGTGCACACCAAGGGAACACTCATGGGGCCGCCTGGCCTTTCCCTGGGGGATTCCCTCACCTCCTTTCAAGGGAGAAGCCTCACCAGGTGGAGCAGGGGAACAGCTTTCCTCCCTGACTCTGGGGCCCTAAGCCCATAGCAGCTCAGAATGGATGAGGATGCTGACAGCTTCAGTATATGGAAGCAGGTGAATATGGGAGCTGGGAGTGAGTCTGGGAGCCATGTGTCCTGGCACACATGCGTCTCCTGTGGACAACTTCATGCAGGGAGGTGGAAGAGATGCGGATGGTAGGGTTCCCTCTCCAGGGCCCTGGGGAAGGGGGTGGGGGTCGGGGGGCATACAGGCGATGCGGACGTAGGCCCGGCGGCTCTTGGTGGTGCCCGCGGAGCTCCAGGCCACGCACTGGCACCAGTAATCCTCCAGTCCAAACAGCTCCTCCACCTGCTGCCGAGACACCTCGATCTGCACCTCTCGTACCCGCAGGCCTGGTTAGGGGGACACGCTGTCAGGGGACAGGTCTGAGGGCACGAGGCACAGGGGCTGGCCCTTGACACCTCTCTCCCTTCCATCCCCGAGTCCACTGGCTCTTCAGCCAAAGTGTCGCTGGTTCTGTCCGTTTCTCTCATTTCCACTGACTCCACCCTGCCTGAGCTGCCATCACCGCCGGCCTGAGGCCATGCAAAGGCTTTTTGAGGCAAGAACCCTGACCCTTCCAATGCATCTTCCACCTGCAAGCAGCCCGAGCCTTCAGAAAAGCACCAGGGCACAACAGCCCCCGGTTATGCGCATGCCTCCAGGGCCCACGTGATCCAACTTCCTCCAGCCGCATCGGGCACCCACCTTCCCCAACCACCCAGCTGCAGCCGTCCTTCAGTCCCCAGGTTCCTCCAGTCACAGGGCCACTGCACTCAGTCCCAGCCCCTTTGCCTGATGGACTCTGAGTCATTTCCTTCCTGGGCCCTGCCCCACCTCAATCTGCTCCCAGAGCACAGCTGGGCATTGGGGTTGCAACTCTACATTTATCTACGCAGTCACTTATGCCTGACCCAGCACTGACCATTATCTGGAACTATATTATTTAATGATGTGTTAATGTCTTAATCCTCACCTCCTGTAAGAGAATGAGATGAGGTGGGGGCTTGGAACTGCTCACCCTGTGGCTCTGAGGCTGGCATAGAAAAGGGGCTCAACAAATATCTGATGGGATCAGGTGGCAGGGGTGAGTCACCACTCAGGAGCCTATGGGATTGGAGCTGCAGGGAGGCCCCTGTTCTAGGAGACCCCCAACTGCCTCTTGTCTCAGAATTCCTAAAGAGGTTCCTCTTTGCCATACCATGACCCATCTCACAGCTGCACACGGCAAAGCCCCCTGAGGACAGAGCTCTGTGTACTGGGGTACCACTGGCATGGTGGTTAAACATAGGGCTGGACACCACTCCCCAAGCTGTGTGACCTTCTCTAAGTTACTTAGCCTCTCTGAGCCTCAGGTACCTCATGCTAGTAAATAAAGGACTTAGGGGAAATGCTAAATAAGCCATGTTGATTACTTGGCCCAACCTGGTCACTAATCCACTCTGATAGGGCTTCTGGATCTCACTCTCCTTCCTTTTACATTTGGAGAAAGTGAGGAGAGGATAGGTGATCCCCAGAGTCCCACAGCAAGTTGTCGGCAGAGCTGAGATCAGCTCTTTCAGGTTAGAGCTCTGACCCCGAGTGCCGGCCACCTCTCCAGACATGACCCAGCGACGTTATTACCTTAACTCACCTGGACGTGGGGAGGGGTGGGGATCCTTGTTCGGGGAGCTCAGACAATGAGGACAACTTGATTTTGACCCAGGGATCTAAATGGGGGGGGGGGGAGGGGGGTGTGTGCTGGGGGTTTGCCACTGGGGGAACACCAGGAGGGAAGGAGCTATTTTAGGGGTAGCAGCTGCCCAGAGGGCCAGGTCAACCTTTGAGCCTGCCACTCCTGGGCCTTCTTCACCTGGAAGTAGGTTCCTTTCAGGTGGGTCATCCACCCAAGAAGGGTTAAGTAGCACCTAACCAGTTGGAGAGAGGGAAAAACAGCCCCCAGAGAGGCTGGGCACCTTGTCAAGAACTCTCAGCAGGCAGGGAGGTGCAGAGAGGATAAGAAGGGGGCCTGTGGCCTGGCCTGGTGGCCGGATGGCAGGAGGTGCCTGCACCAGGACACCAGGGCTGGGCTGCCCGCCCGGGGCCTGACACGAACACTGGTGGGTGGGGCCCAACCCACCCCTCCTGGGCCCACGGCTGCTCATCCTCTTTGCTTTCAGGACCTCAGAGGGTGCCAGGGAGGGTCGAGGTAGAGAGTGGGAGGCTGCAGTGGGACTAGGTTTGGCTCACTGTTGCCATGGAAGGATCGTTGTTCACTATTTACAGCTAATGTGGCCACCAGTCCCTCAATTTCTAGGGCTGGCAGGGCTGGTGTGCCTGGTAGCAGGGGTGTAAGAGTCATGCTGTTATTATTACTAATTATTACAGTGTCCCTGAGGGCCCAGCAAGGTACACTGTCCTCCTACCCTGCTTGGACCCCTGGCTACTGACCTCTGATACAGGCCAGAGGTGTCAGGAGGACAGAGAAGTCAGGACAGGCTGCAAGTGAAAGAGTGAGACCAGGAAAAAAATATGAAGAGGATGAGGAAACGGGCATTTTTGGAGCACCTGCCAGGCCCTAGAACTGCTGCAGGGTGCTGTGTGTCCAGCCTCATCAGGACTTTCTGATGACGACACCGGTGTACAAACAGAGCTCAGAGAGGGTGAGCAACTTTCCCAACATCACACAGTGTGGGGACAGCTGGGATTTGGTTTCAAGCCTGGGTAGTTTTGTAATTTGTGCACTGTTCACAGCAAAACAGAGAGAGGGGAAAAATGAAGACGGGGAAAGGAAGAGAGTGCAAGAGAGAGAGAGTGAGTGTGTCAGTGGAGAGATTCGGAGAGAGAGAGAGGGAACAACAGAATGAGAGTGAGACAGAGCAGACAGGTTTTAGAAAAGAGAGGCAGGAGAGAGAGAAGAAAAGAAGAGAGGGCTGAAAAAGAAGGAAAGAGAAAAGGATCAAGGAGGAGGAAGAAGCAAAGAGATGGTTAAAAACAAACAGAACTCAAGGAAGGCTCCTGGGGCATGGGGCATCCCTGTGAGCCTGGGGTCAGCTGGGGGGCCTTGTGTGGTGACAAGGAGCAGGTGGTCCACCCTCCCTGTCCTAAGCTCTGATAAAGGCCTTTGGCCCCTGGGGGGTCCCTGCATTATAAACTGGGGCCTGGTGACACTACGTCCCCACTTAGGCTGGAGATGTGAGGGTCCTAGAGCTCTGTCTCCTCCCCAGCAGGCATCCAGGACCCCACACTCATTTCAGGAGGGAGAAGGAGTCCCTATTCTCCAAATTTCAGCCTTTCTCCTTTCTTCCTAAGAATTTGGACTTCATCTTAGCAACATTTGTTCGAGTATGTACTTAATATTATTTACCTTTTTTTTTTTCAGCCTAAAACACTTTATTTATTTATTTAGGCATGGGCAGGCTCCAGGAATCAAACCCAGGTCTCTGGCATGGCAGGTGAGAATTCTGCCACTGAGCCACTGTTGCACCGCCCTAAAGCAATTTATTTTTATAAAGGAAATGTATCACTATTGTGAATGGAAAACCATATCACTTTCCACAAACAAAGGGAACTGTAAAAATAACGAAGGCCTTGAGTCCTGGACAGGTGCCCTGGGGTGCCTGGGCTGGGAGGAGCAGCCTCCTCCTCCTTGCAAAATGGGGCAAGCAGCGGTTGGAGAGGGTTCGAGAATCTGCTAGCCTCCAATGGGAACTTGCCCCTGATGTGGCAGAAGGATTGAAAGAAAACGGAAAGGGGGACGGACGCTGGGCGGCGTGGGAGCTACTGAACGCAGGAGCAGGTGGAGCCTCAGTCCAGCGTGGGGCGGGCACCCAATACGTGGGGAACACTGGCCGGGCGGGCCCCCGCGGGACGCCGAGGCCGAGGGCTCACCGGTGGCCGCGTCCAGGCCCTCCTGCGTGACGTGGTCGTTCTGGCTGACCCACTCGCCATTGCACTTGAAGTAGATCTGCGTGGCAGGGAAGGCACGGCAGCGCAGCTCCACGGGCTTGTTCTTCACGATATAAGCGTCCTGCGGCTCCTGGAGGAAGTGGGGCAGCGGCTCGGCCGGCGCCGACGGGAAGGAGTCGGGGAGCACCTCACCTCCGGAGTCAGGGCCTGCGAGAGGGAGCAAGGCGGGGCTGGGTGAGGGTGCTGGGGGGCCCTGCAGCCCCCCTCCCCCAGCCTGGGAACCCACGGCGGATGCAAGGGGCAGGCAGCCAGAGGCCTGCCCAGGATGCTCCTTGCGGCCTGGCTGCAGCCTGGCACTCTCTCGGCCTCAGTTTCCCCATCCCACCCGGCTTTTAAAAGTCTGGGAGTGAGTTTTGGAGCTTGGCCCAGCTCTCCAGTGTTATGTGATTCTAACTCTTTACTGAGGGAGAAATCAGGGTGGCCCAGAAAGCTGAGGCCACTTGTAAGGACAGGCATACCTCCCCGGCCCCCTCAGTGCCCACTGCACTGGTCCTGCCCGGCCTTGCTCTGGCTTCCCATGGTGATTGGAAACAGGGCTGGGATTGGAGCAAAACCAGGCCAGCTCAGCCCCGAAGCCAGGGCACTCAGGGATGCGGGGTGGGGTGGGGGCGGCTGCACCAGGCCTGGGCTCCCTGGGGCCCAGCCCCTCTGCTGGCATCCTCCTCCAGGAAGCCCAAGGTCTCTACGGAGGGCCAGGCCGAGGAAAGAGCAGCTTCTACCCAGAGCCTCCCTCCTCCGTGGCTCTGACCCACCCCTTAGCCTCTTCCCGCCTCAGCCAAATCCACACCCTCCACTCTGCAGATGAGGAAGAGGCTGGGGACACAGTGCAGCTGTGCCCGTGGCAGTCTTCCCCCCCCCACCTCCCCCCCACAGAGGGGCCAAATGGAAACCAGGGCCCACCCACCTCCCTGGAAAGAACACTACCTCAGGAGGTGAGACAAACAGGAAGGGGGCCGGGCACCACCGCCAGGGCTCAAAGGGAGGGGCACCAGGCCAGGCCCGGCCTCTACAGTCCACTTAGGAAAATTGGTTTTCCAACGGCAAACTATTAGGTGGAAGGCCAGGGACAAGCGGCAGGGGGCTGTCCTCTCTGCTAATGGCTCAGGAGGAAACAACAGATTAAGCGATGGGAGTGTGGATGCCCACCCTGGCCTTCGTGCCAGCCATGGCCCTGCCGCTGTACGGGTGCCTGAGGCCTCAAGTGGGCTGGGGTGGTAAGTCTGTGTGGTCTCCGGGACACTGGGAGCCCCAGTGAAGCACAACTGGCTGTAGGAAGCCCCTTACGGGCCGAGGGGCCAAGGGGAGCCCCAGCTTTCCAAGAGCAGAATGAACAAAACATATCTGAGCTGCCCAGACTGCATGCCACATTTTCTCTTTGCAGACTGGGAGCCCCAGCAAGAACCTGAGCGGCCTCAGTGGCAACTGAGGGAATGTGTGGATTATCACGGGCTCTGGTCTGGACCCGAGCAGAGTGTGTGAGTGTGTGTGTGGAAAATGGAGCAGCAAGGGGGAAAGTCAGCAAGAAGGAGTGTGAACCCAGCTCCATTCTGCACGGGCAGGTGTGACCCAGGAGACCCCCTTAACTTCGAGCCTCGCTCCTGCACCTGGAAACTCTGAAGTACGTTCTCCCTTCCTGGGCTGTTTAAGGATTACGTGAGACAAACACTCACGAGTGCACAGGACAGGGCCAGGCATATAGTGGGTACGTGCTGATGCATCAAAACCACACTAATGCCTATACGAGGTGCTATGTTTTCTGTACTTTGCATAGTTAGACTGTCTAATTCTTACAATAGCCCTGTAAGGTATGTTATGTTACTGCCCCCATTTTATAGATGAGGAAACTGAGGCTCAGAGAGGTTAAGTAACCTACTTAAGGTCACACAGGTAGCAAAAGGCAGAGTCTAGGTTTGAACTGTCAAACAGACTTCAGAGTTGGGATGGTGCCCAGGACTTCACACTGCTGTCACTAGAGTTGGTCCCTAACATTCAGCCTCCCTACACCTCAGAATCCCAATTGTAGCCTGACGCTGGGACTCTATAGTTTATGGGGGCTCTCTTACCAAAGGGTTGGCAGGGCTGGGACCGTCCTCATTTCAAAGTGGAGGAAACTGACGATCATCTGAATGGGGCCAGTGACTTGCCCAAGATTTCCAGGTTACTGAGGAGTCACTCCAGGAATAGCACTGAGGATTCCTGTGGCCAGGCCAGGGCTCCCCACAGCCCCTCCCTCGGCCATACAGGGAGCCATGTTCTTGGCAGCCATTTAAATCAGCAGTCTCCTGGGGTCTGGGTGCCTGGGGGGGTTGGTGGGAAGGCACCACATGATGACCTGATCCCAGCCCAGGAAGCTGGGCATGGGTCTTCCACTGGCCTGAGAGCAGGTTGCTGTGCCTACCCTGAGGTGGCCTCTATGGCTGCCCCACCAAACCGGGCAGCTCTGGGAGTGCAGGGTAGAGCCAGGGGGCATCTGGGTGGTGAAGGGTTCACCAAGCACCTTGCTGGCCTCCCCAGGTCTCCGTCCAGAGAGGGGTGAGACAGAGCCTCAGGCTGTAGACTTAAGCACCCCTGGGTCAGAATCAGCCACCTGCCGGCCTCAGGCACATCTGTGAAATGGATGAGCAGCCTCCCTCTGGGGGTGGCGGTTTCAAAGTACACAGGAGCCGCATGACTCCTGCTAGTTCCTGCCTTCTGTCCACCGGGCGCCCAGGCTGCCCCGGCTCTCTACGGCACTGAGGCCCGTATTTATGACTTTGGTTTTTAACCCTAATGCAGCTCATGTATAAAGTAGGAAAGCCAATCTCAGACGTCCATTACTGCACAGGCCCTCTGCAGGGCAGCCCTGCCCGTCCCTTCTGCCCCGGCGCCAAGATCCTCGAGTAGCTTTGGCAGGAGCATGACCTTGAACGACCTCTTCAGGGCCTCCCACACTGACAGCCCGGGTGGCTCTAGGTGGAGCTACGGCCCCCTTGGCAGTCACCCAGACCTCCTGGAGGCAGATACTGCCAGGACACGAGGAAGAAGAATCAAAGGCAGACCCCAAATCCCCCCCCTGGAAAGACCCCCAGTAGGCTCTGGTGGCTGGTGTGCAGTAGATGCTCAATGATTTCAAATTCCATAAATGGGGGGTGGGGAAGGGGTGTGCCTGTGGGTTAGCTGAGGTAGGCCTCTTACCCTAACCAGATGGACATTACCCCACGTCCCCTTTTATAGATGGGGGAAATGAGGCACACAGAGGCTGAGCAACTTCCCCAAGGTACACAGCTAGCAGGAGGCCGAGCCTCCCTCTGCCTGAAGGAGACTGGACAGGTGTCCCTGATGGATCAAATCAGCCAGGCCCTGCAGGCACCGGCTTGGAAAGAGGAAAAAGGAGTCATCTCAACGGTTCCTGGCTGCAAACTCAGCCAGGCACATTTTGGAGGGCATTTCACATTAACTCATTCATCCCCTCAATAATTCTAGATAGGGGTTCTCAAATTTTTTTGGTCTTTTGTGTCTGGGTAAATTTTTTATAGCACCCCACAGCCAAAAGAAATACCTGATAATTCTGTTTATTAAGTAGTTAGGTGCATACACAGTTCATTATTGGTGTAATAATACCTATGAGGTGAAAGAAAAAGAGTATTTTTGTTTCATTTCTAAGTAACTACAATTACTTACTAATAGGATGTGTGCGCCTGTCAGGCACTGCCCAGCTTCTCAAACCTTGGCATCAGATTGCACACCACCACACTCATTTCCTTCCCCACACGGTTTCTCGGTACTTGCAAATGCCAGAACCCAGCTTTGAAGAGTTATGACATCATCTAAAGGGAAGACGCACATTGTGATGGTGGAACCGTGAGCTACCCTGAGCTGTCAGCTCATGTGCTGTCTGTAAGCTGCCCCGTATAGCTGCTGCGCCCCCTGAAAATTAAAACTGTTCTCCAGCACTCCCCGGGGTGCCTCAGCACACAGTTTGGGAACCACAGCTTCATGAGTTAAAGTATTATTATCATCCCATGCTATAGATAAGGAAACTGAGATGAGGGAAGTTAAGTAACTGACACATTCTATCAAGCTGTTAAGCATAGCTGGGGAGCAAATTTGGGGCGTCCAATACCTGAATCTGCCTTCCGAACTCTGCCAAAGTGAGAACTGGCATTTACATCCAGGGGTTTCAAATACTTCACCCCATTTGCTCCCCACAACTCCCAAGTTGGGGAGTATTTACCCATTTTACAGACGAAGACGCAGAGCATCGAGGGAATTGGCTGGGGTCCCCTGGCCAGTTGGAGGAGGCAGAGCCTGGAGTCACATCTCTGCTACTTTCTTCTCAGTCACTCACCATCTCCCTGGCTTCAGTACAGCTCTCCCCACTGGCTCCATCTTTCCCGAGGAGAATATAATAATCAAGAAAGGCTCCCCTGGGAGGATCTTCCTGCTGGCAGGAAAATTTCCCATATAAAGTGGTTTTTTTTCCTTCTAGCAGTAGAGTTCATTTGGACCTTTAGTTAAAAAAATGCAACCTGTCTTTAAAGCTTTATACAAGCAAGGTCCAGATAATCTGAAAGTACGAATGAGGAATCATTTCTATACGGAACCCCTGGGTCGGACCTCCTTGGGCTCTGCTAAAACCCTCACTTAGAAAACTATACCTTCACCTGCCTGTATGTGGTCTCTTGTCAGCTAGTCTGTTATCTCATACAGGCACAGATTTGCAGGACTGGAGGTTACTTTCCAGGGCCAACACATCCAACATCCTTCAACTCCTCATTTAACTTTGACTTACATACCTCCAGGGATGGGGAACTCACCACTTTCTCAGCCAGGTTCTCCTCTGGAGAGACCTAACAGAAAAAGTCTTCCTTACTTTCAGCTGAAATCTGCTGAAGTTCCAATCATGACTATGGTCCCAGCCTTTGAGGTCACAGAGGACAAGTACACCTCCTCTTTCCAGACGCTGAAGGTTGCAGCCTGCCTTCCTCAGTCTTTCCTTTTTTCCTTTGAATAACCTCCACAAGACAGTTTTGAACCCCCTCACCACCATTCTGGCTTCCTTGTGGACAAGTTCTATTTTGCTTACAACCAAACTAAAGTTAACATGGAAGCTGAACTGGGATGTTCTCTGGCTGGGATGATGAAGAGAACCCTGAACTTCACACTGGCATGTTCAATGCCAAGGCCCCAGCAGGCCAGAAGGGCAGAAGGTCCACGCTCAGAGGGGGCCTGGGGCCCCTGGGACTCTGCATCCTACCAGCTCAGATGGGGGAGCCATGAATGCAATGGAACACAATGAATTAACAGACACGCTGGACCAAAGCCCAGTTTTTTCTTTGGGGATAAAGTGGGAGGGAGGTGGGGATTCAGGACAGCATGGCCAGGCATGGGTCAAGGCTTAGGACTCGATTACCCTTGCCTGGGCCAAGAACTCACTGCATACAGCTCAGCCAACTCCACTTCAGCTCAGCCCTGCTGCCCAGGGCAGGGGTGGGGGGGACCCCAGTGTGAGGCTTCAGAGGCTTAGGAGGGAAGGCCTTGACACCCCGACTGCTGGCTTTCGTCCCCAGGTGGGGGACAAGTCTAGGCCTGGTACCCAACTGTTGCTGAGCATGGCTGTGTATTGCAGGGCTGGCTGGCATGAGGTGGTGCCCACACCGAGGGGTGGGACTGGAAGGGGAGGAGGGGGGGCAGGCGGGAGGTGAGGGCGAGAGAAACGCCCCATGCTGGGCACATTTATCATCAGCAATCACAGTTTTTCTCTAGCCCCTGGACACCTGCTAATTCTTGACAGACTTGTCCTCCCACTGCATGGAAAATCTCTTCCATTCACTACTCGGCTGATGTGCTCAGTGGGGAGTGGGGAAAGTCGGAGGGAGAGGAGTCCACTTATTATTATGTTTTTAAAACACACAAACCCCACATGGAAAGACCCGCCCTGAACACAAAGCCCTTCCTCCATCTGGCCCTGGCTCCTGGCGGCCGTAAGGTTCAGGCTGGGGCCCCCCTCAGAGGTGTTACAATGGCCGTTACTGATGACAAATGGAGCTGGCGGGCTTGGGGGACGCCAAGTTATTCCTAACAAAGGAGGCCCCTCATACAGCCCTTTTCCCATACCCTCTGTAGACCTGCCCACGCCCATGACATTACTTCCTGCGCTGGCCACAGGAAGTAGCCTCACCAAGATGGTTGGCGGGGACAAGAGCTTGCTGGGATGCAGGGCTAACCCGGAGAAGTCTCTTCTCTGGAAGGACCCTGAGGGCAAGAAGAAGAGCTGCTGGGAGGCTGGGGGTGAAATCCCAGGGCAGACACAGACCCCTGGAATGGGGCCTGGGTCCCAAAGCTTTTTGCATTAAACCACGAGGCCTGCTGGAGCCCACAGTGCTCCTGGGGATCTGCAAGGGGCAGCTGTCTGCAGAGGAGCAAACGGAGTCTCTCAGGAGTGCCCTCCCTTGCTGGAGGGGAGGGGTCTCTGCTTCCTAACCTCAGCACTTGGCCTCCCGTACTCTGGAGGTCTGAACCTCCAAAGTCCCCGACTTGTTTGGGGGATACCCAGGTAACCAGACATGACACAACCCATCCCAGCCTGGCCCAGCCCCATCACACAGACCTGCACGCCCAACCAACAGGCCCACACTCCCCCCACCCAAAGTCACAGCCCACAGCAGACTCCCTGCACACCCTGGGAGCCCCAAAGAGGTTGGGGCAACAACTCCTTTCTTGCAGCTGCTTTTGTCAGCACTATTGTCACCTCTAAGGCAATGGCAGTCTCCCCAACCTTGGCTCTGGTCCACGGGGGGCTGTTCTTTTTGTGGGTTCCCTTTACCCATTCAAAGTTGGGAGGGGAGGAATTTGAGTTGCAGTTTCAGACTCCACCGAACACCCAGCTGGTGGATTCCTAGCGGGGAAGCTTCCTGCTGGACAGGCTCTCAGGACATGCCCTGAAGCCATGCCCACCACCCCTCAGCCACTCCCTCCCTGCTCTAAGCCCCCAACCCCCCTATTTCCCTTCTTGCCCCTGAAATTCACTCCTCATAGCAGCCAAGGCACGCTTTAAAAATATGTCACTCTCCTTCTACACCCTCCCAGGGCTTTCCTTTGCATCTGGAATAAAGTCTTAACTCTCACCAAACTCTCAAACTTTAGACGCTCATCCATGAATTCATTGGCTGTGCTCCAAGATACTCAGGACTTTTTTTTTTTCCTGTCTCTTAAATATGTCTTGCTTATTTCTACCTCAGGGCTTTTGCTGTTCCCTCCTCCTGGAATGCTTTACCCTTCCACCTTCTCTCCCCTCAGATATTCTCAAGGCGAGTTTTCTTCATTGAGATTCCAGTTCAAATGCCTCCTCCGCAGTGAGGCTCTCCCTGATTACTCAATGCAAATCTGCCATACTCCACTCCCCCATGCTCTCCATCTGTGGAGATGTGTGACATCATGGATGTCACACATCCATGTGTTTGTCTGATTGTTTGCTATCTGTCTCTGCTGTCTGGAAGGTAAGCTCCTTGAGGACTTGGAAATCTTATTTGCCTGTGTAGCTGGGCCCACTGGGGCCAAGTGTGCCCCCAGACCCTCCAGAAACACTTGGGGTGGTAGGTTGGGCCGGGGAGAACTGGAGAGGGTGGGGTACAAGAACACTTGACCCCTTTGGAAACCTCATTCTGTAGGATGTCACCAGCTGATGAGGCCTCAGAGAATTTCTAATTGTTGTCCTCCAAGACAGAGACCAGAGAGGTTGTGGTCTGGCCTCAGGTCACACAGCCCTGGCAGCAGGGCTCTCTTTCAGAAAGAGATATGGGGCACTAGATTGTCAGGGTGGGAGAGTGACTTCATTTTAAAAAAATTTCCTTTTCCTTCCAATGAAAACACTTTTTCCTGGCCATTTCTAATTACAAAGGTAACACCCTTGCATTGTAGGCAATTTAGACAACAGTTGAGAGATTTAGAAAAGAAGAAAATAAAAATTACCCAACTTTCGCCATAGTTTACCAGAATTAACACTGGACGTTGATCCTGTTTGACTTTTTTAGATGCACATATATTTTGTTACTCAAGCAGGGTCGGGTCTCACTCTATTCAGTTTTGCAGCCTATGTTTTCCTTTCAAGACAGTTAACTGACAGCTCTTAGCAAAATGCATGTCAAAGATATACATATATCTCCACACAGTCACATTCACCAGCCGGGTACAGGCTGGCTGGACCAGTGCTCCTGTCACTGCGTTCCAGGTCACTGGAGTTGCCACGGGACGGCCAGCGGTGCCGGGAGATGGCCTGGGCAGTGACAACCGGTTGGCTCTGCTTGTTTGGGCACGGGGTGGAAAAACGCCCAGTGTCCCTTCCCTCTCTTTTGGAAATGTCCAAATGCCATAGGTACAGCCTCTGGCACAAGGGCTGCCTGGCCCAGCCTGACGGGCAGGGGTTACGTTTTCATTCCCCTCCCAGCCACAATGTCCTCACACCACCCCGGAAAGTCCAGGGTCAGGCCTGTCGTTAGATGGCCTCCAGGCACGAATGTCTCTGGCCGTCCACGGCGCATGCTCTAGGACCGAAGGAACCCCCCGCTTGCAGTGGGCCAAAGGGGAGAATGACTGCCAAACACATTGCAAAGTGGAAAAACTGGATGATCCCTGCCTACTGCCGTCAGCACCGTCCCCACGCTCAGGCCAGACCCCACCTGAGCCTGGCTGCCCCACAGTCCCCAGCAGGCAGCTCAGGCCAGGGCCCAGCCAGGCAGGCTCCAGGGGCTCTTAGATCTTGCGCCCAGCCCCTTCGTTTCCTGTGGGGACCCAGAGGCTACAGAGGGGCGATGACTTGTCAAGGGCAGTCAGCTAGCCTATGTGGAAAGCCCCCTACCTGGTTGACATCGTGTTGGCATAAAGGAAGCCACCGTAGGGAGAGAAAGCCCTCACTCTGGACTTTGCAATCTATGGAATGGGGCCTGGGAAGAGAGGAGGAGAAGCTGGGGAGAGGGAGGAAGGTAGAGATGGAGTCACAGGGAAAAGGAGAAAGAGATCTTGAGAGCACCTGGTGGGGGGGGGGGGGGGAAGGAGTGGTAGGGGCTGTTGGAGCTATGTAAGGGGCTCTCCTGAGTTGGGTTTTTCTGAACTGGAATCCACTTGGGGTCCTGCTCAGTTGCTAGTGGTGCTAGCTATAATCGTCATCTACCATGAGAGTGGGGTTAAGGCCTGTCTTGAAGATACAGGCTCCTAGGAACACCCTGGGGACCAGAGGTGGGAAGTAACTTGCCTCAGGCCACACAGCAGGTTGGAGGCAAAGCTGGGACTGGAACGTGAGCCTCCTGGAACTCAGCCCAGTGTGCTTGCCCCGGCCTCTCTCTGGTCCCAGTGGTGGGGAAGACCCTAGCCTGGATGTAGGTGAGTAGCCAAGTCCTTGGTAGATGGAAATGAGGGGAGACAGGTGGCACTTGCTAAGTGTAGGTGCCTGTGTGGTTATGTGATGTAACCTGGGGAAGGCAGGGTGATGGGCAGGGACTCACCCCATTCATTCACTCATTAATTTATTTGCCCAATATTTCCCAAGAGCTACCTCTTGATATGCCTGTGGTAGGGCCTGGAAAGCAACAAATAACCATTGGGCCCCCGTGGGAAGCTCACAGCAAAGGTTCAAGGTTAAGAATATAGACACCCTGACTCTCAGAATAGTACTCAATCTGCCTCCCACTTAGCGGCATGAAATGTCCCCACATAACCTCTGCTTGGTGACCCACCCAGCATCAGCGCAGAAATAAATCTGCAGCTTTGTCTTTAGCTTTCTCTTTTTCAGTCAGGGAGCTGGTTCACCTCCTCCAAGAAGCCGGCATTAACTTCTCCTACCTTGACCTCTGCATGGAGTTCTTGTTCTACAGGCTCCTAGAGTTTCATGTATTTCCTAGGCTGAAACCTACTGGCACTGTTACTGACTCACGAGGTGATCATGAGTAAGCTTCCCTCTGGGCCTGAATCTTTCCTTCTGTGAAATGGGGCCAGTTTTACTGGTTTTCCATCCCTCCCAGGGTCGATAGGAACATCAAGATCATAAATGTGAAAATGTTTTGCTATCTGGGCAGCCCTGTGCATTTGCTAATTTTTATTGCTGCTTTTCACAGTAAGAAGCACTGGGCGTGCCTTCCTGGGGCTGCCAGGGGCACCGGCTGTCAGCTTGGACCAGCACCCCACTCCTCGGGAGCCCTACCCCAGCAGCTGCACCTGTCCCAGCCTCTCAGCCTCTGCCCCAGCCCACTCCGTGACGACAAGAGCTGCAAAAGGCTGATGCAAGCTGGAAGGAGAGAATGAAACAGACTCTCGCGTGGGGCTGGAGGGAGCTCCACCATCAGTCTCCTGGGATGCCCGTCATGGTCCCGCCTGCTTGTTTGTACCTGCTGATGTAATCACCGGGCCTCCTTGGCTCAGGACTTGACCTGCTCACTTGTCCTCAATGCTAAGAGCCAGAGGAAGGGTGCGAGGGCAGAAGGGCAGGGGAGGCAAGCAGATGTCCACCACCAGATGGGTCCCCTCCAGAGGAAGTGGCTGGACCTCACAGGACAGCAGAGGGGACGAAAGAGCCTGAAAACCTGAATGATGATATCTGAAGTGAATGCACCTTTTAGAATCGGCAAGATCTGGGTTCAAATCCCAGCTCTGCTGCTGCGTCCCTGCAGGGGGCTATCCTAGTCTCTGAATCTATTTCCCGATCATAGCTGCAGATACCTCATGAGATGACATCGGTATGGTACCCGGCCCAGAAGATGTGTTTCCTTCTAAGCATTTCTCCAGGGGAGATAAGGAAGTCTGGGAGGGGAGAAATGAAAGTGTAAGACTGTTTAGTGGAACGAATCCCCCGAAACCATCCTGGGCCAGCCACCAGCTCAGTGGGTAACTCTGAGTCAGCCGCCTCACCTCCTGGGGCCTCAGTTTGTTTAGGTGTAAAATGAGTGAAGCCGAGGCATCTGCTGTGCACCTCCCAAAGAAAGTCATGTGGGCTGGGGATATGAAAATATGACATGACATTAAAACATGTGGAGAGCTGTGGGGATCTGAGGACAGTTAGTGAGGGGACTTCACCAGGAGCCTGGGATTCTCAGACGTGGAGCAGGCCTTGCCCAGCCCAGTCCATCCACTGCCCTTCCCCAGTAGCCATTGGACAGAGGACGTGGGGCCTGTCAGCTGCGACTCTCTGCCTGGCTTGGCCCCAAGAGGCTCTCCTTGGGGAGGAAGACAAGGAAGAGGAGCGCACAGCTCTCCAGAGGTCACCAAGGAGCTGTCAAAAACACACAGGAGGAGGGGAGGAGAGCAGAGACGAGCTCCTGGAAACTGCAGGGCCAGTGCACAAGCCCCATCAGGACAGCTGCTGGTGGTGGCAGTCCCCAGATGGAAGCCTCAGAGTCAGCTTCCCTGGAGTAGCCTTTGCTCTTTCCCTGAGAAAGGGGAGAAGGAGAAAGTCTCACTTATTTCATGCCGCTGCCCTTGCTGGAAGCTTCTTCGCTTGGCATCGTAGGCTCCTGGGAGACTGGGAGCCTCCATGGGCAAGGGGCAGGCCAGGGGGGAGCCGGCTCCCAGATGCTCTGGAGGCGGGGAGGAGGTCGCACCCCAGCTGGGGTGCATGGGCTTCTCTGGCCAAAAATAACCCTTTGGTACTTACTGCCTTCCGTCCCAGCAGGTTAACCCAAACCAGCGACCACTTACAAGTGCCAAACAGCTCCTAGGCACTGTGCTGAGAATTTGGCATATGTTATCTAATTGGTTTTGTTTTGTTTTGTTTTTTTTGGCATGGGCAGGCTCCGGGAATCAAACCTGGGTCTCCGGCTTGGCAGGCGAGAATTCTTGCCACTGAGCATGTTATCTAATTTAATCCTCCACGACGAACCTTTCTGGCAAATACTCTTATTGTCACCCCAATTTGCAGGCGGGAAGCTGAGGCACGGGGAGGTGAATTAACTCACCTCTGGTCGCACAGCAGGGTTGTCCGGGTCCCCCAGACACTATGCCAGGGGTTCTCGAACCGTAGCAGGCCCTGGAATCACGGGGAAGGCTCCTTCAAACCCAGCACCCTGCCTCCCTCCACCTCTCCCCCACCCCAGAGGTTCTGACTGAGGAGGTCCAGGGAGGGGCCCGAGAATGTGTATTTCTAACAAGTTCCCAGGTGCTGCTGCAGGTCCAATGTCCTCTCGCTTCCCCACAGAAATAGAAAACACTCAGGGCACATAATGGCGCTTAGCATATGCCAGCCTCCTTCCCCTTAGTACTGCTACGGGGGCCTTAAAAAGGAATACACACACACAGCTCAACACAGTGTCTGACACGTCCAAGGGGCCTGCGGACTAGAAGCTGCATTGTTATTTATTTTATTTTTTTGCATTGTTATTTTGAGTATTATTACCATGATTAATATCTGCGTGGTCTGTCTTCTCTCAATTAATCTTCTCAACAACCCTGCAAGCTTAGTTACCGACATCCAACCTCTGAGTGAGCTAAAGCCACTCGGAAGGATAAGTAACTAGGCTGCAGTCACACAGCCACTACGTGGCAGAGGCAGAGGGATTCGCAGCCAGTTTGTTGCCCCAGGGGCAGGAACTGTCCTTGTCCACTACTGGCAAACAGCGGTGGCCCTTTCTGTTGCTTCCTCAGGAAAGGAGGAAGAGTTATTTTCTTATTTATGTTTCCTGGAATTCCTTCTCATTCTCCCAGGCTGAGCCCAGGATGCAGTAAGTCTCAAAAGGGACCCAGAGGCTGTGTTAGCCACAGACATTTGATGACTTGGGGCAGCCAGACTCCTGCCCTGTCTGTCCATCTGTCCCCAGGCCTCCTCTTTCCGACCGGGTGCTCAAAAGCCTCCAGCGCTGGCTTGGCATTGGTTGGCCTGGTCCAGCCCCTGGGAGAGGGGATGGTCACTTGCTTCTCCTGAGATCTCCTGCCCCCAAGTCCCCTGGGATGCCCCAGCTCAAAACAATAGGGTTGCCCTTGATGTAGAGGTTTAGTTCACAGCTAATTTTAGCTGAGAAATACTCGGCATTTTCCCAGCCGCCGCCTCTGCCGCACTCTGTGCTGGACAAATGGCCTTAGTTTTCCTCCCTGATTGTTCTCGGCTGGGGGCCGGGGACTGACTTGAGCTCCAGACAATTCTCTTTGTGTCTGCTTCCAGGTGGCTCTTAATAACTCAGCGAAGGGACAGGACAGCCTGGAGCTCTCAGCTGAGCTCTTCAGTTCCGACATCCTGCCCTGGCCACAGAGGTCCCTTTGCTCCATACAGGGGCATCTGAACAGGACTTGCTGGCCACAATCTCCCCAAATCCTCAGGGTAAGGGCAGAGAGGGAGGGCTTGAGGCCTGAAGGGGCCTCCCTGTGAACAGATGGGGAGGCTGAGGCCCAGAGAGGGTGAAGAGTCACACAGCACTTAGCGCAAAGCTGGGCCCAGAGAACAGGTCTCCAGAATTTCAGCCCACTGCTGTCTAGTGCTTTCACCTGATGTGGGGAACAACTTAGCATGTAAGATGTCCAGACCTCAAGTCTCACATTCTCACACTGGGAATGCTGCTCTCCCACCTCCCCTCCCCTGGCTAAATCCTGCTGTTTCTTCAGGTCCCACCTTAAATGTCACTTCCTTGGGAAGCCCTGCCTCGTGCACTCCTCCCAACTAAACCAGGGCCTTGGTTCTTCTTCTTGCATTTCTTTTCCTTACTGCCCTCATCACTTTTTAAGCTCTGTACTCATTTGCGTTCTTCCTTATTGAATACCTGTGCTCCCACCAGTCCTTGGGGTCTTAGAGGGCAGATGTAAGGTGACAGTCACCATATGTAAGTAACCACCTGTGTGGGTACCCTAATGGGGCTTTGGGGTTTGTAGGGCACTGCTGGGGCAGTGCGGTTTTAGAGGAAGGGGTCCCAAGACAGTGATGGAAGCAGCTAGGGGGCACTCAGGGGTTGGGGCAGTGGTTATTTCCCATCCCGAGTGGAAGGATCTGGAAATTTCAATCAGCACTACAGTCTTACTGGTACTTTCTGATGAAAATCCTCCCTGGCCGGACAGCATGTGTTGGTTCCCTGCTGTATTCCAGTGCTATTTGGGCACAAGGTAGAGACTTCATAAATGCTTCTTGCATGAATGAATGAGTCTCCTGGGCTCCTCTGGGTCCTCCCTCCCTGAGGAAGAGCCCTCAGTTCGATCCATGCCACCCATGGATGGCTCTGGAAGCAAGAGAAAGGAGGAGCCTGGGAAAGGGTGCCTAAGGCCCAGAGCAGCTCTTCCTGGATGAGGAGTGCTGGCCTTGCTGCTCCCAGCTCTGCCCCTGCCCCCAAGCTGGCGTGGGGTCCCTCCCTGCCTCCATAGGCCTCCTCTGTGGCCTCCCCCTGCTCCAGCCAGGACCCAGCATGCTATAATTAGAGTCCTCCTTTCAGGCTCCGGTAATGAGGGGGTGTCCAGTGCCAGCCGTAATTACAGCCTGGTTAAAAGGAACAGGAGCCGCCTCTAAGCCAAATTACAAAGTCTGCAGCCGGATTCCCTCCTCTCCTCTCCCTTTTTATGGGGCTGGTTAGAGGGAGGGACTAGCCTGCTCCGGCTGGGGCTGTGGTCTCCAGGGAAAATTGAGAGTTGACAGTCTGGGTCTGTGCTGCTTTGAAACTAGCCTCCCACCCTTCCCCCACCCCCATCAAAATCCCCATCCAAAGCCAAGGTCGAGAATGGGCAAGAAAGCCAGCAGAAGTTTCTCTTCTAATTCTTTCCATCAGAGCACCATCTAGGGGCTGTGACCTCTGTGCTTTGCATATGTTTCATTTAATGGACAGCACAAGAGTATAAGATAGGTACCATTAGCCCCACTTACTAACTGAGCTTCAGAGCTTAAACAACTTGCCCTAATTACATAGACTGTAAGACGCAGGTCCTGGACTCAAGCCAAGGTCCGCACATGGGGTGAGGGGAGGTTCTGGAGGGTAGCTACACTCCATTGCCTGCCTCTCACTACACTGGTCACTCTACAAGGCATGGAGAATTATGTGGCTTGCAAGTTCACGCCTGAGAGTCTTGCTGAGTCCTTTTCTCCCTTATAGGGATGAAGGAATTGAGGCTCAGAACTCAACTGACATCTTAGGATCCACAAGTGACCTTTTCCACCCCATCCTTGGTCTTTGTGGTCGACTGTGCAAAGACTATAGAGAAAACCTAATCCAGGAGCAAAGATGCAGCAACGTGGCCTATTCTGTGGCTGTGCCAGACATCACCAACAGACTGCGGCACATCTGGACTCAGCCACTACTAATCAAGTGATGAAAAAGAGGATCATCCACCATCCCCGATCTGATTAACTCAAGAGGGAAACAAGGCCCAAGGAGTTGGGGTGACTTGCTCAGCAACTGAGTGAGCTGGTCTGCTGCCCTGACCATGGATGGCTTTCTTAAGGGGCTGTGGGGGGACAGTAGACGTGTTCCCATGCAACCACAGGTAGCCTCTTCCACACACCTCTGGGCAGCCTGCCTGCCTGCCCCTTCCTGGGCCTCTTGGCTGGGCTTTCCTCCCAGCCCCAAAACCTGGCTCCAGCCACCCGCTGCCCACTCACCACAATCGGCCCCGCAGTGACTCAGTCTTCTCGTTACCACCTCCTCCTCCCCATCTCCTGCCCCGCATCCGCATCCCCCCTCCAGCTCTAACAACCTCTTCAATAGTGCCTTTGATCCCGGCTCTCAAGGCATTTTAACAAGGACAGCCTGCTGCCTTTCGCAAGGGGTGTGGGTTAAAGGGGGGAGGGACGTGGAAGGGGGAGAAGGGGTCTAGTAAAGATGGCAGACGGGCATAATCCCCAGGTCCATACCTTTATCTGATTCCCCCTGCCTCACCCAGGTCACTCCAGACCTTGATGAGCAGAAGTCCCGAGGCTGGGGGGATGGCGCAAAGCCGCTGGGATTTTAGGGAGGTGCCCATTTCATCCAGCAGTGCCTGGATCAGAGGGCATTTTCAAAAGGACACTTTAATTAGGAAGCAGGGCAGGCAGCCAGCAGGACTGCGGGCCACGCCTGGTGCCATCAGAGGCCTCTACAGTCCCAGGCCCAGCCTGCCCGTCTCACCCCCGCCCCTGCCACCTCTTCCCTGAGCACCCGTTTGCTTCTCCCATATTGGGGCCCCTGGGAAGGGCCACTGGAGCTCTCAGGTGTGGTTTCCTAAGCTGAGGCTTGGATCTCAGGCATGGAAACAGGGAGTTGGAGATAGCTGGCAAAAACAGAGAAGCCAGCCTTGGGCAGGAGGAGCTGTGCTACAGCCCAGTATGGGCCATGGAGGGGAGTGGGTCCCAATGCCTCTGTCCCTGACCCTGTGCGGCCCCCACCTCCCCATCAGAAGGGACACTGGCAAAGGTCCTGCTTGGCAGTTGGGACATTTGCTTCCAGGAGGTCCCGGCCCAAACACAAACCCAGCTTTTCCAGGCACCCAACAGACAGTGTTTTCCCACATCCAAGATGGATGGACTTTGCACTGCCCAGGGCTGTGGCCCCCAAGATCAGGAGTGAGGAGAATGGGCCCCTGAGGCCCTCACCAGGTTGGCCAGGCCCTGGGCTCCCCTCTTGCTCCCTGTGTGACCCCAGTTGAGTACAGGTCCTCTCTTGGTCCCCACTGCCTCTCTATGAAATGGGGAGAGCCCTGTGAACCCCAGGCCTGTTGTTAAAGTGAACTGTCATGTATGCAAGTCATCGACACAGGCCAACGGGGGCACCCCCAGACCCACCCTGAACTAGGTTTAGGCGCAAGCCCTACCCACCTGCCAACTTGCTGTGTGATCCTGGGCAAGCCACTCACAGCACTGAGCCCCTGTTTCTTAATGATGGGGAGAACAGTGAATTCTTCTTATATACGTGAAACAGCTTTATAAACAGTAAAAGGCTGTCCAAATCTAAGATCAGTCACTATTATTTTTTTCAATGAACTACTATACTCAACCTCCCTCTGCCCTGCCCATAGGGTGAGGCTGGGCATTTCTATCCTGGCCTGCCCTGTGGGATACTGGTGGCATCTGGCTCCGCTGCCCCACAAGCACGGCCACCCTGAGGCTCAGCTTCTCCTCTGTCATCTGCCAGCTGTCTCCTGAGCAGGGAGGTGACTTAGGGTCCTGGGGCAGGGAGGAGTAAAAAGGGCTTTGGATGCTTAGCTTTTTCTGGAGATGTCTCTCTACCTATTGGGTGGCTCCTCTGCCTGGATGGGAATCAGTCCCCAAGAGAAAAGGCAGTGTTGGGATGGGATGGGGACAGGAGGCAGAACTGGAGGCAGGTGGGCGTGTGGGGGGGACCAGCTGGGCAAAGCTTGTCCTGGTTTCTCCTGCCCTTTTTCTGAGGGAACTCGAGAGGGGCTACCTAGCATGCCTTGGAGACGTGCCCTCCCTTCTCTGGACCTGCCTTCCTTTCTCTATATGGAAGTGCTTGCCCTAATGTTCTTAGAGTCTCAGGAGTGCAGGGTTCTAGCAAAGTTAGAGGCAAAGAAGCTGGCCCCTCACCGGACCTGGAAAAATCCAGGCTTTCTGGAGGGGCCACAGGGTTGGGTTTGGAGAGGACTTGGTAGCTTCTGGACCCTCAAGAGTGGCTGAGACCACCGGAGCTTCACCCCAGGGTCTCCTGACCTACGAGACCTCCTCCCCCCATCCTGGGCTTGGCAACAGGCAGGCAAAGACAAGCATGGGACCCTGTGCGGATTCCACCAGCCTAGGCCAGCGCCTGCCCCAAGGTGAGCCCTTAAAACAGTTCTCAGCCACCACAATGCTGTCCTGGAGCACGTCACCTCAAGTCTCCAGCCTCTGTCTTCTCGTCTGTAAAGTGGGTATCTGATTGCAACCTCCCTCTAAGAGAGCATGTGCGCGAAGGGGCTTCAGTGAAGGCCGGGTGCATGGCAGGCACTCTGGCCATTGGTGGGGGCGGCTGAGGCCTGGCGACCCGGCAGAGCTCCCCACACACCTGACCACAGCCTGCCCCAGTTTCCAGGCGTGGGACAGAGTATTGCCTCTGCCCTGCAAGAGGCCCTGCTTGTTTTCTTGTTCCTTCTTATTGTCAGGCCCCAGATGGCTGCTGGGCCCCCAGCCAGAGACAACACCTCCCAACCCACGCAGCGCCTCCATGCAGCACCTGGTGTGAGGAGGAGGGATGCCTCTGCCCTAAGGTCTTCCTGCCAGGGGCTGGGAGCCTAGGGAGGGGGCCATGCCATTTCCCAGACGGGACACATCGCTGGGGCATGAGCCTCCCACGTGACTGGCCCGGGTGGGCCTGGAGGGGGAAGGAGGCCAAGAGAGGTGCCAGGGTCTCTAGGCTCCTGAACTGTTAAGGGACATCAGGGGTGAGAGACAAGGGTAGATCAGCAGGGGATGGTGACTCCCCTCCCGCCCACCCCTCAGTGCCTGGCAAGGGCAATCAACCAAGGAAGCCCACTGGTTGGCTTGTCCCCTGCCAAGCTGGTCTACACTGGCTGCTGGACCCCCTATCCTGGGCCAAGTGATCGGAGCTGTCCTAATTTTCCACCTTAGCAGTCTTGCTTTGTTTCCACATCCTCTCCCAAACCCACACTCCCTGCCTCACCTCCCACTCTCCTGTCTGTCCTCTTTGTGTTCTTTCTCTCTGCCCCACTAACACTCCATGCTGGCTGGAGCTTATTGTGACGTCCTAGAGAGGCAAGTGACCTGGGCTCTTGCCTCAGCTCAGTAGTGACAGGCTGTGTGACCCTGGACAAGTCTGTGACCCTCTCTGGGCTCCGCTTTCCCATCTGTCATTAAGAGGTTAGGTGAGATGTTCCAACGTTCTACACGCCGCACACACAGGCTGGCGGGCATCTGGGACGCTGTGTTCCTGGCTCACCTCCTGGCTCCCTCCTGCGGCCCTGGAGAAGCTGGTCCTGGACTCGGGTGCCAGGCAGCGTCCCCCTCCACGGCTCCAGCTGTTCTCTCAGAGCCTTCTGTGTCTCGGACTTCCATCTCTCCCCTAACCCAGCCTTGTTCTGAAGCAATGGTGGTCACCCCCGTCACTGGAGCCAGATCCTGGCAGAACTATTTCTGTCCGTGTGGTGCTTCCATTAGTCAGTAAGAACACCGGGCCTGGGTGGGGCGCTGTGGGACAGGGTGGCCGGAAATCACCGGGGCTGTCTCTCCCAGCCAGGCTGCCAATGGCCTGGGAGCTCTGTGAGGACCTGCTGGCTCAGCTTCCCGGGGGAGCCCAGGGCAGGGCAGGGAGTGGGTGCAGGTGCAGGCTGGGGCAGGCACATGTCCACTCACCCCAGCACCTTTGGGTTATGACAGCAATGTCCCAGCTCCCTACGTGGTATCACCTGGCAATCTCTCAAGGAAGGCACCGTACCTTGAGCCTCAGAGGCTCAGTTTCCTTATGTGTAAAATGGGGTAACCATACCCAACCCCACAGGACCTGAGATGTACCTACAAAACACCTACTGCAGGGCCTGCCACAGAATGGATTGTGTAAATAATCACTTGCCTTCCAGTTGTGGGACTTGTAAGGAAGGGTGCTTGTCTACATTTAAAGTCATGCGGTTTTTACACCATACTTTTTAGCTGGATGGATCATCTCGATTGCTTGAGATCTGGGCTTCCAGAGGTGAAACAAATCTCAGCAGAGCTTCTGGAAGTCAGCCGCACTCTTTGGAAAGGGTGAGAACTCAGTCCAGGTTGGTGAAATGCAGGAGCCTTTCCCATCCTCAGTGAACAGTTTGGTTGAGAAAATTAAATGAGATCACAGGGGTGATATTAAAAGAGCAAATTGCTTTAAAGGGCTTCCGCTCATTCCAGGTCTGAGTGCAGACGGATGGTGCTAATTATGAGCGAGGAGTGCCCTGCTCAGTGGAGCAGGTCCCTTAGGGCCCGAGGGCTTCTAAGTTAAGGACTCTGGAAGTGAGAACTCTGAGATCCGATTGTCTCCAATTCACATTACTTTTCCCATAATTCATGAGACCTGGAGAAGTCTGGAAGTCTGCACTGTCTGGGAAGTACTTCTCACCACCCCAGGCCTATGCACATTGGCTGGGAATTCTGAGAATGACAATTGGGGTGACTCTTGGCCCCAATCCAGAAAGCAATCTGGCAACGTGCATCAAGAACCACACAGCAGGGCACGTCCTCTGACCTAGAACTGCCCCTCTGGAAAGCAATCCTGGGGAGCCCCCCAAGTGGTATGCCTGGAGATGTTCACTGCTGTGTTATTTACCTGATTAGGATATCCAATGATGGCGGCACTGGCTGAGTAATTTAAAGTACATATACAATATGGATTATTCTCAGCTATTACCAGCGCTACTTAAGAGGCTCATTACACAATCTATGTATTTACACGGGAAATATGTTATGTGAGGAGACCAGGGCATAAAATGAAGCATATGCTTTGATTACAGCAGAAAACAAACCTGAACATGAGCACATTAATGTGCAAATAATGGTTGGGTCTGTATGGTGGGATTATGGATGACTGGTTTTCAGACCTTTGTTTCCCATTTTGGGGATTATAAGGCAACATTATCTGAACCTTATAAAAAAGAACATTTTTGACCCACAGCTATTGGCAAGAAGGTCAGAGCCTGGTGTTGTGTCTGAGGGCCCCAGGGATTCCAGCCAGTGCCCCTCGGCCTGCAGTTCTGGAAGGAGAAGGGGCAGTCTTGGCTCAGGGTGCCCCGGAGGGGGGAGACACAGAGCCCAGCTCCGCCTCCCTGCTCTCTGCACCTGTTGCCTCAGGAAGGCCTCTCTGGGGATGCCCCATTGTTCTCCGGCCAGGAGGAAGCTTGGGGGCAGGGAAAATGGCTGGTCCCGAACTCAGGAAATAAACCCCCCTCCCCGCTGCCCCAATCTGGCCTCTCTATTCAGGCCACTATATTGATGGGGGCCCAGGGGGCCTGGGGAGAGCAAGCCTCCTTCCCAGGGCATGTGAGAAAATCTCCCCGCGCCGGGCCCACACCGGCTCCCGGGCTCTCTGGGGGCCTAGCCCGGAAGCTTCCTCTGCCTGTTTCCTGGCATTGTCGGCCCTACAGCTCCCACCGCAGCAAGACACAGGGAGCCCACGGGCCCAGAGCCACCTCACACTCTCCCCTACCACCAGGGCTCGTGGGACCCAGACCTTGGGGTGTGGCCCATGAGATGCTCTCCATGGGTCTTTCAGTCTGATATTCTGTGACAGGGGGAGACCCTGTCAGCTCCCCTACTATATACTCTTCCCTCTTTCCAGGTGGAGGAAGCCATGTTCATTTGCATGTGATTTGCATTAATTTGCATAACCTCCTGCTCTAGAAGAAGGCACACTGACCCAAGAGTCAGAAACCCTGGAGTCTACTCCCAGCAAAACTGCTAACTTGGGGTGACCTTGGGCCAGCGTCTGTCCTTTCCAGGGGTCAGTTTCTCCGCCTGTTACACTGGAGGACTGGGATGCTGGTCTGTAAGTCCAGACCCGGTCGTACAGCTGGAGTCCCTGGGCCATCCTCCCTACACCCAGTGACCCCACCTGGGGCAGCTGCTCCCTGAACACCTTTTGGAAGAAATCCCTAAGCCAGCTTCTCTGGTCTCCTGGGGGCTCCTCAGGACCACTGGTGCCCACTTCTTAGCTCCGGGCCATGGAGATCCCTAGGGAGAGAGAGTGCTCATGCCACTGTCAGCTCTCCTGACCCTCTTCCCCAGAGGAGCTTCTGACACCTGGCAATGTTTTCAGCCAGGTGCAACAGAGCTTGCAAGGCCCCAGGGAGAGGGAGGCAAAGCTGCAGGCTGTCCAGGGATTGAATGCGCTCAGCTTCCCCCCCCACCCCCCACCATCCCCACAGCCTACAACAAAGCAAGGGCAGGGAGAGCAGTGACATGCGGCCGCCACGCTGACATCTGCCACCTCGGCTTGCCCACCTGCTATAGGTATTTTCTGGGCAATGGAAAAGGAGGAGATGGAAAGAAAACCTCATTCCTGGGACGCTCCACCATTGCTACTCCTTGCATCAGGATCTCCAGGGCATGGCATGGGGGGGAAGGGCAGGATGCCCCAACTCCAGGAACCGTCTATCTAAGGGCTTGATTATACAGTGGGGATGAGGAATGGAGGGCTGGTGGTCGTGCCCTGCCTGTGGGAAAGGAGGTACTAGGGACTTTAATGGCAGGGGTGTGGCACCTCAGATACCCAGTGCTGGGGAGGGCTGGGCCTTTGCAGCTCCCTTGAGGCTGGAGTGTGCAGTGAGAAAGGATGGGGAGCAGGGCCCAGAACCGACAGCTGGTGTGGGAGCAGGCTGTGTGGGTGGGTGTAGGGGGAAGAGTTAGGGGTCTGAGCTGCAGACATTAAAAGTCTTCACACCCTGGGGCCCTGGGACTTGTGCTGTGCCCTCTTCTGCCTCCTTTCCTACTCCTTGAGATCCCCAAAGAACCCCTCCCCCTGCCCACCCTTTACTCCCTGGGGGAAAACAAGCTGCCCAGCCCCTGAGTCAGGCCTCGGGAATCTCTGAAGCTTCCTCGGTCCCGTCTTCCTCCCTCTCTGAAATGTAATTTCATGCCTTCGATGCCTCCACTCTTCCCACAGCTCGCAAGTGCTGTCCAATGAGGCAGGTCCCAGCAACTGAGCAAGTGCTTCACCTCTCTGAGCCTGTTTCCTTCACTCCAAAGTGGAAGAAATAAGGGGTACCTTGTGGGGTTACTCGGGGTCGTAAAGGCACTCACAAGAAAACACCAGTTTGGCACAGTGCAGGGCCCATAACAAAACCCAACAAACTGCGGTGGCTGCAGTTAGTCACTTCTGGGAGCCCTGGCTTTCTCTCCATAAACGCATACTTATCCAGTCTGCCCAGGGTCAGCCTGTGCTTAGGAAGACGAGAGCTATGAAAGCACTCTGTAACAGGAGTGGGTGGGGACCCTGAGAGTGGCTCAGCCGCTCAGCCTGGGCAGGTCAAACCCTGCCCCACCCTGGCTCAGAGCCACACCAGGGAGCTTCACAATTCCCAATCTACAGAGGAAAACACTGAGGCCCAGAGGGGGCAATAAACCAGGCTATAGTCACACAGTGTGTGAGCAACCCTGAAGAGACTAGAACCTGGAAAAGATGAAACTCTTTAAGATTTAGCTATCACTAAAGAGAGAGTTGACTGTTTTTCCACCTTTTTAAAAGGCACTGACATTGGGAAACATAACATAAATGATACCTATTTTAAGATTTCAAGTCACTTTTTTGTTGAGGGCAGACAAAACATACAACTTATCACTTCACTTACTTGTAAAACACTAGGCACACTTAAAAACGCAAAGTCCCAGAAAGGAAAAGTTAATTTGAGAAGGAATAAAACCAGTGGCTTGAAATACACATCCCCAGCTTCCAATCATATTCTTTTTTCAGAAAATAAAATGTCCCAAATTCTTCTCTGCTGGTGCTCCAGTCTACAAGACTCCCACAGGACAGGAATTATCTTTTGGCTCATTCATTCTTTTATATGGCTAGGACCGACAGAGCTCAGAGTCTTGGAATGAACTTTGTACACTCCACAACTTTAATTGCTCTGTCTGCAGGCATGAGATACTTTCTAAAGTGTAGGCCACCTTCCAACACAGGCACACACGATGGATTCTCATTTCCCATCGCAGGGCAAATGGAAAATCGCTCTCGAAGATGGGGAGGTTTATTGTGCTCTGCAGTCTATAAGCCTGGAGTCCAGGGAAGCTGTCAGAAGGAAATCCAATTTGCCTTTAATGCCATTTACAGGTTGTTTCTACTGCACCAAGCCCCTATAATAGTAGAGGATAGAAGGTAAAAGTTTAAGAACTACCCAAAGACTCACGAAGACCATAGCTGTAGGGACCAGCTTCAGACAGACACGTCTCTGAGCTGTCCCTGTGTCCCAGCTGCTCTGAGCTGTCCCTGTGTCCCAGCTGAGAAGGATGAGGCTTATCAGAAGAGAAGGCAGAGCAGAGTGTGTATGTGTGTCTTATGTATGGTATGTGTTTATGTGTGTCTATGTTTGTGTGTGTATGTTTATGTGAGTGCTCGTGAGTTTCCGTGAGTGTGGAAGTGTGTAAGACTCTCTGGTCACTCAACCATCTATCTGCAAGCAATGGGGTGACCTCTGACATCTTAGCCTTCTCTGGGCCCTCGTTTCCATGTGAATATATTTGGGAGGTTGAAATAAAACAGAGACACAAAGATTACAGTACAGAGGTTGCCATGGCTGAGGCCAGAGCAGACATTACCAATCAACTGTGGCACTCTTTCCGACAAAGCCAGAATTGACAAGGCTCCTGGAAGTCATTACTGTTTGCTCAGAGTTGGAAGGCAAGAGAAACCTATCCGCCATTCCTGAACTCAATTCCTCTAGAATTCCTTCCATCTCTAGCCTGTTATAAGTATCCCGATCTTCAGTGGCTATTGTGTATCCAGATGTATGTTAGAATCTATGGGAGTTAGAGAAGTATGTTCCTGCTCAAAAGAAAAGCCATAACTTATTTTGGGGTGCTGGGAGCCAGGAGAGATGATAACACTTCGTGAAACCACTCAACAGCAATCATGAGACTTCATAATTTAGCCTTGGATCTGTGATGGCGAATTCCCGGTATCTGTGCCACCATATCCCCATCCCAAGACATCACCAATTGTGGTGACATTCTTTCCAAATGAACTCAGATGTGGCCTTAGAATTCTTTTCAACGTATCAGTCAGTCACTCTCAGGGTATCAAAACTACCACCTGAGATGAACCATTTTTGCCACTACTGACCTAGATTTTCAGGCACAGGATCTACAGGCCCAGGGAGGCTGAGGTTATCATGGAAGGCTTCCTGGAAGAGTTAGGAATTCTGGGTAGATTTGGAGAGAGAGAGGAACACTGATTAGGAAGAGGAACCACCGCAAACACCCAACACCCCTGCCTGGCCTTACTAATGTGGGAGAAACCAAGGCTAGGATTGGGGAAAGGGTGGGAATTTCCAGGAGCGGCATGGAGCATGCCAGCTCAGTAGAGGCTGGAAACATCCTGCTTGGCTCCAGCAGGAAAGCCCAGGGATGGGGTGGCAGGATCATCCTTGGGGGCTGGGGGAATGGGGTTCTGAGGTCTGCCTCATTGACACTGCCCCCTCATTAAAGGTACCCTGGGGAGCAGGGCCCTGGGGCACCCACATGGAAAGAGACCCTCAACAGTCAGTGCCCCAAGCCCAGGGTGGGTTACCACAGGCTCCTGGTGCCCCTACCATGCTCAGGAGTGGTGGGATGCCTGCAGTAGTCCCATGAGGGGGCAGAGAGATGGGCCCCCAAGGTCCACATGCTTTCCACCTGGCTCCCTTGGGCGGTACTCCTGAGCCTGGACACACTCCTGGGTGGGACACGACATCCACATGCTGACTCAGGCAGAGGGCCTACCCTGAGTGCCAGAGTGGGAAGGGGGAAACTGGGCCCCAAAGGAGCCCCACGGGCACTGGGACATGTGGCCAGGGTCCTAGGTGGGACCTTTCCAGAGGATTCTCTGAGCAGTCTGTCTTGAGGTCTTGCCTCCTACAGCCTTGGTTTTTCCCTCTGTATCATAGACAACCCCATTAACGAGATCTCTGCTCACTGGACTCCTAGCCACCTAGTGCTTTGGGGACAGTGGGAGAGAAAGGGGGTGATGGGGCCAGGGACCATGCCAGGGGACTCTCCTGGTGACAGCTGGGAGCACTTTCTCTGGGTCAGCTCTGAATCCAAAGGGCCTCACTCATAAGGCACTGTCTCGCCACAGGGCTGCCAAGTGTGTTCCCGCAGGGCTAGGGACCCATCTCAGCTGAACAAGCTCAGAAACACACACTCACTCATGGGGACATCACTCCCTGTCACTATTGTCCCCATGCCCTGGGAAGCCCCCACCCTTGCAAGCTGGTGCTGAAGCAGCTGGGCTAGGATTCAAGGGCCAGCCAGGAGCTGGCAATCCCAAATGGGCTCTCTCTGGCAGCCTGGCTGTATCAGGGCAAGAGCTCAGCCATGCCAGGATACTGGTGTCCAGGCAGCAAGGCTCCCGTGCCAAGACCTTGTGGGCAGCATGCCTGAGAAGCCCAGGTGGGGAGGGGGGTCTGGAGCTGGTGCCAGCATGGGGCATGTGAGTGGGCTGGAAATGTGGCCACATACGTGTGCTCACGCATGCATTCAATCACAGGGTCAGCTGGACAGCTGGGTGGAGCTGCATGTAGAGGGACTGAAAACTCAGACATCTCGATGCCATCCTGGGCCCCTTGTGCCAGAGGGTCTATGTTTGGGACCACCTGGCCAACCGATGCAAATGCAAGCATGGGTGTACACCACCACCCAGAGGACTAAGGAAGGGCATAAGGGTGGGAGCAGAGATTGCAGGCGTGTGTGTGTGTGTGTGTGTAACAGCAGGGGAAATTTGTGCCCACCACCTGTGTGTGACAGCAGGGAAGTAAGCACCTATCAGTCTTCACTGCATAAAAGCACCTTCCTGTGTGCACACACGAGCATGTACGTGGGTCTGTGTAAATGCGCATGTATAGGCACTGCTTTTAAAACAAAGACCTTGGGCTGCAAAAAAAAGAAATGAGATTCTTAAGAACATCGAGTGTGGCAGATATTAGCTGGTCTGTTGGGTGCTATTATACTAACCACATGTCCATTCTGCCTAATATATAAATTACTAATGTAAATTAAAGGATAATTGAAGCCTTTTAGGCCCAAATATTTAAATTATTTAACAGGCAGTCAGGAATGGGAGAAAAAAGGGAAGAAGAGCTCAGTTTAACACCCAGAGAAAAAGTGCCAGCTCAGGGGAGGGAGGGGCCAAGCCTAAGCCCTTCTCTCCCTCCAACTCCATTCCCTCCTGGAGAAGGAGAGTCCCCCCCAGAAGGAGCCCATGGGGAGAGGGCAGAGAGGAGCACCCTCCTTCCTCCTACTCTCCCTGCCTCCCTCCCTCTCGTACTTCTTCCCCTTCTGCTGCATAGATGAGAGGAGATGAGAGCTGGCGTCAGGGACCTGGGGTCCTCCCTCGGTCAGCTTCCCAGGGCAAAGCCAGCATCATCTGCTCTGAGACACCACAAGCCTACCAAGGCAGGGCTAGAAGCAGGGCTTTGTTGGGGGGTCATTTGGTCCACCCCCACCCCCATTACCCAGAGTAGGAAAATAAAGGCCACACAGGAGAGCAGCTAGCCAGAGGTAGACGTGTTTCCTGTCCCCCCTCTCTTTCTCCTGAAGGCCTTGAGATGGGTCTCTCAAAGGTCTCAGGAGTCACCAGGACCCAAGTAAAACCAAATCACCATTAACCTTACTTAGCCTGGGCCTCAGATCCCACAGCAAACAAAAAAAAAAGGGAGCATGTCTTTGCTTAGGTCCTCTGCCTGATTTCTATGGGCCTTGCTGCCTGATTTCTATTTGGGTGGTCACACTGCCCTTTGGCACAAAACCTCCCAAGTGTGCAAAGGTAATGGTTTAAGGGGTGTGGTCACTGCTCATGTCTTTGCCAGGGGCTAGGGGCTGAGAGGTGAGGAAGGCCAGCTGTGCTGGGTGAAGGGGCCAAGTTAGAATTGCAGAGGGTCAGGCTTGGGGAGTTCCCAGAGGCGAGAAATGTCTGCAATGTCTGGGAGTTTGTCCAACGGTGGAGTCCTCAGAAAGCGAAAAAGAAACAAGGCAGGCCTGTTGATTCACCTCTACTCTCCAGTAGGGTGGGGGTTGAGGTGACGGGGAACAGTGCCTTCTCCATGGACCCCCACCCTCCCTTCACATCCAGTTCCACCAGTGCCTGCCATGAAGCCTTCCCCAGTGCTCTGGAAAGTTCGCTCTGCAGCTTGAGCTGTGGCCATCTCCGTGCTGACCTGTCAGTTTTCAATACCATGAGTGCCTCTGGGGCAGGGATGGACCTTTACTATCCTTATTGTCCCAAGGCACCTGGCACTGAGGGGTCTCCCAAATAGCTGGCACCCAACAAATGGTAAGTGCCAAGCTTCCTGGCCAGTCCTGCTGGGCTAGGTCATGCCCCAAGGGGCAACTGGGGTAATTAGGGCGATAGGCTGGCCCACTTGGTTTGCACTGGAATCTGGGGAAAGTCTAGAGGCTGAGACACGGCTGGTGCCGACCCTCTCCGAGCAGTAGGGGCCTGACCAGATAGGCCCTGACAGCCTGCAGGGACGGGTTCCTTGGTCACACCGGGAATGGGCAAATGACTCAGGGTTTAGTCCTCCCCACTGTGGGAACCCAACCAAACCGAAGTGTTCAAGCACTCTTCAAAGATTGCCTTCTGGGCTGGGAGGCAGACAGAGGCCACTGACCCCTCATCTGACCCCTGGTTACTTGCTTCTGGGATTGCATCTTCGTCTTATCAGTCCTGTGGAGAGAACATTTTTGGCTTTACCTTCCTCCGAGGGTGAACATGGAGGTCAAAAGACAGGAAAGGGTTTTGATAAGTATAAAGTATTAGGGTGATCATGGCCATTCTTAGATTATTCTCCCCTCTTTCCCTTTCATCCATTCACCCCTCCTGCCCATCTTCTCTTACTTCCTTCCCTCTCTCTAACCCATCACTCATTCATCAACTCACCCATAATTTCATGTGTATCTGCTCTGAGATATGTCTTGGTTACCTTCCACAGGGAAGGAGCTCAGCGCGTTATTTCCCTGCCTCGGCCCCTCTTCCTCAGGGAGGCCTCCCCAACCATCCTGACCCCTGTCCACTGCAATCTTGCCTTTCTCTGGACACACAGGGCCACAAAGCCAGCCCTGAGGAAGGAACTACTCAGATCTCTGCTCCTGGTGTCCTCCTCTGCACCCTTACTTCCCTGGAATCACTCTCCCCCAGCCTGCGGTGGACCCCTGTCTTGTCCATCAGGAAACTTCTGCCAGCATTATCCATGCTGAAGGAGCAGCACTTGAGCCTGGTTTCCTGAAGCAGGGTCTGATTTGTACTTGACCTCCCACAGGTGGGAGTCCTGCTTCCCCAGGTGAGCCTGAGGTCAGAGTGGACCTCATTTTTCTCAAAGTACACAGGGCCTCCACCCAGAGCCAGGTGTGTCAGGGCTTCCAGCAACCCTTGCTGAGAGGGGAGAAGGGAAAACAAGCACCAGGCATCTGTAGGGCATCTGACAGCTTACGGAGCACCTTCCCAGCCCCAGCCCTCCAATCCCTGTGACCCCCACAAGGGCAGAAAAACAGACATTCAGTGCTTATTGCAATGGGAGCAAGGACCAGAAGCCTAGGGAGATAGGGACAGGAGAACACAAACGCTGAGAGCCCCCACCTGAGAGTGCAGAACGCCTGTAAATGTAGAGCATCTGCCCATTCTCTAGAGGGCAGCGGGGGCAGGAAAGGGGAGCACCAACAGGGGCCCAAGGAGCAGATGGTCAGCCTGGCCCAAACCTCCTGAACATGCTGTGTGGCCAGGCTGGTTTGGCACTTAGCCTGCTGCTCTACTGTTGCCCAGGGTAGGATGGCATATTTTCAGGACTAGTCTTCCCCCATCACCGCTCCCCAACAACACACGAATTCCCACCCAGCAGGGGCGAGTAGCTGGCCTGCCTCTTGCCCTAGTTCATCGAGCAGGCAGTTCAGATTACCAACTTCTGATGGTCCAGATCCACCCTGGACTCCGCTAAGGAAGGCCCGATGGCTGGGCCCTCCACCCCCAAGTCAGCCCGCATCACCCCTAGCAGGGCTGGGGTGCTGGCCTGCACATCTCAAACCTGAATGTAAGCTTGTATGAATCACCTGGACACTTGTCAAATGGCAGAGGCCATTCAGGCGGTGGGGACTGAAAACGCACGAGCTCCCAGGTGACGCCAAGGCTGTTGACCCCTGGGTGCCACTTGGCGTCGTAAAGCACCAAAGGACTCTCTGCACTGTACAACCCAGCCCAGAGCTTCCAGCTTCACCGTGATCTTCAAAGCACCCAGCCAAGCTTCCCAGACAGCCAGCCGGCACAGAGAGAGGATACATCATGTGGGACAAAAAAAAAAACTCTTTTCAAAAGTGGTCCCTGAGGGGAGTGGGGAGGGAATGTATGGTGGGAGCAGAGAGACGGGCGCCCAGGGACAATAGTGAATAGAGTTGGGATTATTTCCTGAACTGTGACTCCTCGTGGGAACGGGGTTATGAAAAGCTTTTCTTAAAATGGTTATTATTTAGTGGGCCGTCCAAAATAAACACACACACGCACTGCACGGAGCCAGGCAGGAAGTGAGAAACATCTGGGAGACATCTGGCTGCCGCAGAGCCCAGCAGCGGGCTGGGGAGGGCCGGAGACGGTCCGTGTGCCGTGATTACCCACAGGCTCCTGCGGCCACGCTGGCATGCACGACCCCCACCCACACAGCACGGGACACACACGTACACGCGCGTGTGCACAACACGGGCAGCCCCAGCCCCTCACCAGCAGCAGGGCCCAGAGAAGGTGGGTTCTCAGAAGCGGACATTGGAGCTCTCGGCATCCACCTCCCCCTCCCTCTCCTCCTGCTCTTGGGATGTTATTGTATTTATGACTTGCCTCTCTGCATATGCAAGCTGAGTGTTTTCCTTCCACCTGCTCCCTGGTCATCCTGGAAAAGAAGCCGCAGGAGGTAGAGCGAGTCCTAAGGAGGCCGGAGAGCCCATCCACCTCTGGCCTGAGCAGGAGGGTGGCCCAAGGCAAGTTTTGAGACTCCTCTGGGTCTCAGTTTCCTCCTTTGTAAAAGGGATAGGATTCTCCTGCCTGGCTCATGGGAAAAGAGACATTCATTCAACCGGTTTTGACTGCAAGCCGTCTGCAGTGCCATTTTAAGAGCTGATGATGCCACCTTAGCACCCTGATGTAGGGTGTAGTCATGTGCCTGAGTGACCCTGGGGACTGCCCTCCCTCATTTTGCCAGCCCCAGCCCAGGCTGTAGGGACCTGTTACCATCTCTGGTGTCCCCAAAGATGCCTAGCCCAGGACTGGGCACAGCAGAACAGGTGGACAGGTTAAGTAAATGGGAGCAGCATGAGGTCATGAAAAGGGTACAGACTCTAAAGACAGACACACCCTTGTGCAGATCCTGCGGCTGCCACACTGGCTGTGTGACCTTGGGGGAGTCACTTCACCTCTCTGGGCCTCAGTGTCCTCAACTGTAAAATGGGAGCACAACACTTAGCTCCCAGGGTTAAGGAACATGCCATGCAAGGCCCCTTGCAAAGTGCTAGAGCTGGGTTAGAGCTCAGCCAGCATCAGCAGCCAATGTTATTAGGATGAGGTACAGGAGGACATTCAAAGTCATCGTCGCTGATGACCGTGTATGACAACTGTTGCTGTAGTAACTCTTTTCCTCTGGGTTGCAGAAGGACCTCTTGGGACAAGCAGGGGGGCCTTCAGTGCACCCTGGACTTTCTGGTCTCTGTGGCCTTGGCCATTCAGGTGGGGTGGGGTGGGCTGGGTGGATCTGGGGATGCTGAAGGCTTCCCAAGTCCCTCTAGAGGAGTAGGGAAGGGAGTTAGCATGGCTGAGTGCCTACTCTAAGCCGGGCACTTGATGGCTATGCTGTCTAACCCAGAAGTCACCAGCCACATGTGGTTGTTTAAATTTAATTGAACTAAAATTAAAAACTCAGTGGCACTAGTCTTAGTTTCAGTGCTTGACAGTTGCATGTCGCTAGTGGCTACCGTATCAGCCAGCACAGGCATCGAACATTCCAATCACCACAGAACGTTTCATTAGACAACAGTGCTCTACAGGAAGGCATGATGGCCCCATTGCAGAGACGGAGAAACTGAGCCCAGAGCCCAGATTCTTTCTGCTTGGCACCAAAGCTGGCACCTTTGTCAGGTGCTCCACAGTCCCATATGCCAGAAGGCAGTGACACACATGTGCTCTGCTGCTGGCAGGGCCAAGCCCAGGACAGAGTGGGCGGAACAAGTGACCCCGTTTTGCCACACCCAGGTCTCACTGAGGTGCCTCCTAAACATGAGTGTGTGAGGTTCTGGAAGCTGCCGACCAGGAGGGGCCTGTGGGTAACTGAAGTGATATGAGGGGCCACTGGGCACTCTTAGGCTGCCTGGCTGGAGCTCCATACCCTGCAGGGGGTGGCCAGGGCTGGACAGGGGGCAGCAGCCACTTTCCAGGTACAAAGCAGACCCCTCTGGGTAGCTGAGTTTGTGGGGAAGTGCACTCACCCCCTCTGACCACGTAGAAGAGGGAAGTCAAGGCTACAGGCTACAGGAGTCAGATGGGAAGTTTCTGCTGCAAAGGAGCCCACTCCTGTCTCTCTTCTCCTTGCGTGGGGTTCCCTCTTTTGGTTGAACTAGTTACAGGGCCTCAAAACATTTTACCAGGAATCCCCCTATGCTCTGGCCTGGTAGCTCTTGGTGAGTCACTTATAAGCAGGCTGGGGCCCTCTGTAGCCTTCTTGTGCACCAGGCCACAAGCATTCTCCCAAAAAGCCAGGGACTCTGGACAACTTTCGCCTCCTCACTCTGGGACTCTGGGTCAGCCCCACTCTAGGCTGTTATCTCATCTCAGGTGATGTGCTAGATACCAAGGCAGTGGCTTAGACGTAATTATTCCCACTGTTAGATCTACTGTTAATATTAACCTGGTCTTCACCCACCCTAACAGCCAGGGAGCACTTGTGCTCTTGCATCCTTGGGTGGCACCTAATGGCTCAAGGCCTCGATTTTGGGAGGTGGTAATGGGAGGCTCCTTCCAGCTTCAGCATTAACAATAGAGATCTTCTGGTGTGGTGCCAGGATGAGAAAAAGACCTGCCTTCTGTCCTGCTGCCAGTGCTCGAGTCCAGCCCATCCTCCCAGGGACAGAGCTAGATGTGCCCACTAAGCACCTTCCTCCCTCCGCACCTCCCCACCCCAGGTCCCTCCAGAGGCCCAGCCCTCGGCCCTAATGCTTATGCTCATGATGGCCTCTGCTCACTCCCCAAGCACACCAGAGCCACAGGAGACATCACCAAGCTTGGACACAGCCAGCCACCAGGCTCCATGATGCAAGCCACTTCCCTGGCTCGAGAGGGTTGAGCTGTGAGTGGAAATGGAATGGGAAAGAAGGTTTCAGGTGCCTTTGCAACAGGCCAGGATTCTTTCTGGAACATCTGTGGGGTGCTCTTGCTGCGGCTGCCCAGCTAGTCTCTCTAGGGGTCCCTTTTGGCATCCCTAACCCCTGGGTTCTCAAGGTGGCTTGGGTAACCTCTCCTCTAACTGAAGTGATTCGCTGCTAACTGGCCTCCAAATATGAGCTCTGAGAACCGCAAAAGGCGGCCAGGCATGACTGAGGCAATGGAAGGTGACACAGCATCTTGGTCTGGAGTCAGGCTGCCACGGTGTGAAACCCAGGCTGGGCCTTGGCTTCCTCATCTGTAAGATGGGGACAGGGTTCCTGCCTAAGGGACTCTGAGGGTAAACTGAGTCAGTATAAGCAGAGGGCAGAGAACAGTTCCTGGCATAGATGTGGCTGCCATTGTGACGGCACAATGAAACATCAAGTCTGAAATCACACAGGCAAAATCACAGAATCTTGGGCTTGCAGGCTGTCAGATTAAAAGAAGCTTTAAAGAGCCATCCCAAACTCGCCTTCCAGGCAGGAATCCCAGCCAAAAGCTTCTTCGCCCTAGGGGACTTGCACCAGGGAGCATGGCTCATCTTACTTCTAAAGGCTGTCAAAGGAACCTTATTCCAGCTTCTCAGCCACAGGATTTCTCAGGGTAAACAAAAAGGGGCCCAGAAATACCAAATGCACCTTCTGCTTTGCCCTGTCCCCACCTCTGCCCCGGGAGTGGAGGAGCTGTGGGTGTGTGGGTTGGGGGCTGGGGGGAGTATCTGCTTTGGTCAGAGAGGGAGCAGGTGTCTGCTGGGCAGGGAGGAAATCATTGCTGCTGGCCTCCGCTTAGCAGTGACCCTAAGAGGAAACGATCAAGTGGGCCCCGTGTAAGGCAGGAGGCGGAGCGGAAGGATGGAGCTGGGCCTTCCAGGCCTCGTTGCCCTGCTCCCACCCTGCTTGTCCTCGGCCAGCGGCTCGAGCCTGCCAGAGGCAGGACATGCCCATCCCCTCCACATCCAGGACCATGGGCTCTCAGGGCTTCAACCACCACCTTGAGACCCTTCCTTCCTTCCTGGAGGAAGGAGAAATTAAGACTCAGGAGAAGTTACACCCGAACAGGAATTGATGTGTCTGTCTTTGGTGGCAAGTGGTTGGCCCAGGGCCAGGAGAGGCCAGAGAAGGCAGGTTTAGGCTCAATACCCACAGCTGTCCAAGTCATCCAAACGTGGAGCAGGCCACGTGGCAGGAGGGCAAGAGTGCCACGTGGGAGAGGGCACGGGAAGGGATGGGGATTCCTAAAGGGCCTGAGAAATATGGCCCGCAACCTCTGGGGCTTCCCTGCAGCAAAGCTTTTGGAGGCAGAAAGGAGACACCATGGGGTAGGAAGTGGGGGCAGCATTTAATACACCACCCTCTCAGCACCTCGCTGTGCTCCCCAGTCCAGCCTTGGCCACCTCCAAGCACCCAACACAGAGCACCCATCCCTCTCTTCAGGAGTCCAGGCCAGTTTCCCCCACGGAGGGCAGGCCCAGGGGTCTGTGATTGCGGTCCTCACTTTCTGAATGCCAAGTCCAGGTGGTATGTGTGTCCACGTGGATGGAGCTCTGTGAAGCTGAGAAACTGGGGCTTCAAGGTCCCCCAGGAACCCTCTGACAGCAGCAACTAGATGGCCAGGAGCCTGCCATCTCAAAGGACCTGCCGGCCCATTGCTCACCCTGGGAAAGCACCCTGCTCTTTCACTGCTGAAAAGAGAACTGGGGAGTAGGAGTTGGAGGTGGGTATATGGCTGGACCCCAGCCCTGTCCAGCTTAGCCCAAGGGCTAACATTAATGTTGGGAGGCGCGCTGGATACCTTCTGAGCACTTCCAATTTACCAGACCATGTGCTGAGCCATTCCCGGGAGCCTCCCACTGACCCTCCTAAAGTAGAAGCTGTGAATGTTGGGGAAACTGAGGCTCAGCAAGGTGAAGTAACCTGTCCAGTGATGCATGAGGGGTGCTTGGTGATGCCCTGTCATCAGGATGGTGAGCCAGAGCCTGGGGCCCAGGGGTCCCTTCCTCCATCCACGTTGCAAAGGAGATGGCCACTCCCTGCCACAGTCACGCCCTGCAGCCTGGGCCTACTGCCACCTGAAGAATCCCTTCCCCGTAACTCGACTCTCCTGGGGGAAAAAGTGGGGTAAAGTCTCTGCTGACTTCCATTCAAGGACAATGGCTCACCTTCCCAGGGCTGCTGTAAAACTCCCTACCCCCAAATCATCTCCCTGCCTTGGAAGCTCCAGGCTGCTAGGTGCTAACCAGGTAAGAGGCAGTAAGTCAGCCTTCCCTGGAGTACAGGCGCCCTGAGAGCAGAAGGTGGGTTTAGGATCGCCAAGGGCAGCCCCCATCTCTGGCACCATCCCAGGGCGGCTCAAGGGTGGGGAGGTGAGTGAGGACTAATCAGGCCTCAGTTTGTAAATCTGAGCCTAAAGATGCCCACCCGCTCTTCAACACTCTGAGAATTTGTACAAGAGACTGAAAGTGCAAAATGCAAGAGGGAGGGAAAGAAAAAGCATAAAGAGGGCCCCTGCCTCAGGCAAAGTCTGTGCCAAGCGGGAATCACGGGGAGTTCCAGGTGGACTGGACGGGGAAGCATGGCGGTCAAGCGTGGGTGAGCAGCAAAGTCTGGGGGTCACAGAAGCCTCGGGAAGAAAAGAGCAACTCTGGGAAGTGATCCATGAACTGTTTCCATGGTCCAGGACCAAGCCTGCCTGAGACAGGTGTCGGGGCAGATTCTGCCTGACAATGACTCCCCCCTCCCCACTTCTGCACCCCCCAGCACTCTCCAGGACCTTCTCCCCCTGGGTTCTGTAAGCAATCCTTTCTGGGGAGCCTTTTCACCTGAGGTAGGGGGTGGGGTGGGAGCAATGTCGCCAGTGCCTTTTTATTTTTAACGATCATTCAGCTATTTATTTAGTTTCTGAACAGCCCCAGATTTCTGCCTGAGGGAGTTACAGGCAGTCGGGCTATTTGTGGTGAAGTTAATGAGGCGACTCTGTGAGAGGCCGTCCCTTCCCCCGCGCTGTGGGAAGACAGCAGGCCCCGCAGCCCCCCAATTACCTGCCCACCCAGGGGCCTCTCCCACCCTCCTCAGTCCCTCCCTCTCCTCGGGAAGAGAAAATGGACTGGGCGGGCGCATGGGCGAGCGTCTGATTGTTCTTACTCGCCTTAAGGTAAGCATTAAAAGCCTCTTAAGGAAGACGAAAGGACTTAAGAAGTCTGAGAAAAGACCCTTTCGACTCCCAGGAAGACGCCCCTGGCCCACCGGAAGGGGAGGGAGGTTCCCGGCACGGGGGTGGGGGGGGTGGGGGTGGGCCCGCAGTGGAGTGGCTGTGCGGGCCACCCAGGGTCACCAAACCCTCACTGTTGCCCTTATTACAGATGAGGGAACGCGGGCCTTGAGAGGCCAGATAATCGCCTCAGTGAGCAGCCAGGAGGAGGCGGAGCTGAGACTGGGATCCCAGCTGCCGAACCCCAAAGACCCCAAGCCAGGGACCTATGGCCCCTCTTCCACGATCTCATTTAAACTTCATGGTGACATTCACGGTGGGGGGAGGGGGGAGGTTGCTATTAATTTCATTTCGTAGTTGAATGAGATGAGAGTTGGATGAGCTAACTATCTCGTCCAAGGACCCACGGCTAAGGAGTAGGGAAGGAAGAATTTGAACCCTGTCTCTTGCCAGAGTTCGTGCTCATAAGCGTGAGTCTTGAAGAGGAAGGGAAAGGGGTCCTAAGGGAAAGAGCACGTGGTTCCCAAGGGTGGCCCTCTGCTCACAAGGTGGCTGGCAGGGTCAGTCCCAGCTTCTAGCTGTCCTTCCCACTTTTCTCCTCCCCTCTGAATTCCTACAGTCCCAGAACCCCACTCAAATCCTGCCTCCTCCAGGAAGTCTTCACATCCTAATCACAGAGAAACGCCGTCCTCTTGAGTTAAAACTGGGCTCGCTCTTCTTCGCAGGCACCTTAATTGGAATTTTGTGAGTTCTTTAGGCCAGGTTATGGGCTCCCTTGGGCCTAGGTACAGAGAGGGGGTGCTATAAACACGGGGTGGGGCTTCACTGTCCTCAGGAGGAGAAATCCAGGAGCAGGGCCCCCTATGGCCTCTCAAGGCCTCCAAAGAGCCCCAGCGTCCTCCTGAGCTGGGCATCTCCTTGATGCATCTGAACGACTAGTGGTTCAAAATTAGGGCATGTGCAGGAGAAGCCTGGCACTCACCAGTGAGGAGGCTACTGCTGGTCAGGGTAGGGGTGGGAGAGCCCTGAGCCCAGCTCCGAGGAGCTCCAAGAAACGTTTTACGACTTTCTAAGTGGGAGCTCTGCTGACAGTTTAACAGCCAGCTCCTCCCAACCCTGGGCTTCATATTTATGAGCTGAAAGACTTGGAGGGGGAGGCTCAGGAATCCAGCCTACACCACCCAATCTTCAGCCCTCTGTCTCCGGGGCCAGGAAGCCATAAAAAATGATCTTGCATTGCTTCTCTTTCCCCACATGGTTTTCTTAGGGGGCTGGGGGGTAGGGAAGGAGACAATGGTGGAGCGGGGGCAGGGAAGGTGTAGGTTTTTTTCCAAAGCCCGTACAAGCAAATACATGGAAAGAAACCACTGACCCCTCAGCCGTCTTCATGCAAAACTGCCCAGGCTCCTGCAGCAGGCTTTGCCTGCTCCTGGGGTCCCTGGCTTGAGCTGTGAATGGCTGAACATACTCATATTTATGGGGCATGCCTACTCCAAGCCAAGGTCAATACATCCAACATCTCATTTGATATTCATAACAACCCCGGGAAATTTGAAAAGGTTTGGAAAGGTGGTGTCTGTGGGCTCCAGTTTTGCTGTCCCTCCTACCCAATAGGCTGCCCCAGGGTCTGGGACTTGGACCTCCAGTTTACAGGTGAAGAGTGTGAGGCCCAGAGAGGGAAAGGAACTCACTCAAGGTCATACAGCATGTTAGTGGCAGAGTGGGAAGATGTCCCACATCTGAGCAGCTGGGCCTGTGACACACTGTGAAGAGCAGACCCTACATGCTGGTTGGGGGGAGGGCGGCTTATCCCTTCTCCTTTCTAAACTGGGTCTGGGTCTCCTTGCCATACAATGGCCTGGTGCTACCAGATGTTCTCCGGGACTTTGGGCAGCTGTGACACTGTGAGATCGGGGCTCTATGTTGGTTCTTGGTACTAGGTCCAGTCATTGGCTGTACTGCATCACCACCCCTGACCCCACTCTCATCCCCAAACCCCAGAGAGCGGCTCTCCATACCCCTTTCCAGGCTAAGGCTCTCCCCCATATCAGCCCTTTGAGACCAGACTCCAGAGCTGTGAGCCGGGCTCTGGGAGCCCTCTAGCACCCTCCCTGCTCCCCAGTGTCCTCAGCTCCTGTCTGCCCTGGGAAGGCCAGAGTCTCCCACAGGATGTGGCCGTCTGGCTGGCTGCAGCCTCCACCACATCCCTTCTGGGTGCTGTCCAGGCCCAGTGCTGAGGCTTGCTGACCACGGAAAAGATCCCACCCTCTGTCCCCATGGTGGCCCATTCCAGCACGCCCCCAGTTCCACATACACCCTTCTTCCTGCCAAACTGGGTCAGTGCCACCCAGGGGGTCCAGACCTCAGCTCTCCACGGAGCCCAGCTGGGGGCTCAGGCTCTAGGGAGGGCCTAAGGAAAGGTAAGATGTCTGGCCCAAGGGGCCCAGCAGTGGCTGCAACCCTCCTGGTCTCCCCCTCCTGTCTTTCTCAGAGGTCTGGCCCCCTCCCTGGTGGCCCCCTAGCGAGGGGCTGTCTGCAGATAATCAGGGAACAGAAAGAAGGAGGAAAAAAAAGCACTCAGGCGCCAGACAGGATCCTTATCTTCTGGGGCGGAATGTCAGAGGCAGCAGCAGGCAGTGGGGCAGGGAGTCCCAGGAGGGAGGGAGGACCCCATTTGCAGCCCTGGGTGCTGGGGAGGGTTGAGGCTGGGAGGGAGGTGATGGGTGGGAGGGGCAGGGAATGGTCCATCCTGGCCAGCAGAGCCTCAGGAATCCAGCCTTGCTGGGGGACGAGGTCTGGATGCCACTCCTTGGCCCTCCATTTCAGCTCTCACCACAGGTCTCGCCCGTGTGTTCAGGCCAGCCTGGGACCTCCACAAGCAGAGCAGAGACGACGGGCTGAGGCAAGGCCCCAGGTTCCCAGCAAAGCAGTAAGGCGCCCAGACTCAGCAGTCCTGCAGCGGGCAGTGCCCTGTCTTACCCCGTGACATTGCAACTGCACTCTCCCCAGGGCTTCCACTGGGGTATGGGGACTAAACACTACACTGCTTCAGACACACAGCTTTCAGGTCCTCTGTAGGTCCTCACCTTCAAGTGAGAGTGCTTTCTGGGGCGGCTCTGAGCCACCCACCCCTCAAGGTTCTCCCAGGGGGGCCTCTCTGCAGGTTGTCACAGAGTTTGGAAGCCCAAAGGACTTCATGTCAGTGGCTCCCCGAGCAGTGAAACGCTGCAGCACAGCAGCGGTCCCGTTCACGGAGCAGCACGCAGGTTTTCTCTTTTCCCAGGGAAGTCCACCGAACAAGAACACAATGAGGGGTCTGCATGCCCTGGCCTGGGGTCTTCAGGGGCTGGGCTGGATCCCAGGTCCAGCAAAGGACCCAGAGGAGGGCAGAATCAAGTGTGGCTCTGGAGCTGGGTTCAAATCCACACCTGCCACCTGGCTGCGTGACGCCCCCCCCCCCGCAGCCTTGGACTCAGTTTCCTTTACTGTAATATAAGGAAAATGTCTTTTCAGCTCTAACATTCTAGGATTTCGTCCTTGACCTAACAGTTGGGTCTCTGCCCCTGAGAAACTCAAACCATAATGACGAGAGAGCCAGAAAACATTCACATGCACGTGTCAGTCAAAGAAACATCAGGCTTTGACACGTCTAGCCTGGAGCCTCCTGGAGCCACCTAGGTGAGCCCCGGGTCGGAGTGGCCTCCGGCTGGAGATGGGCTTGCTCCCCTCCCAGGGAGGAGGTAAAGGAAATGCCACTCAGGGTCCTGACAAAGAAGGAAACTTCTGGCTGGTGCTGGAGATCAGAGGCACGCTCCCCTGGGCTCCACCCCCAGCCCCGTGAGGGTCTGGCTGGGCCGCCCCCCAGCTGTCACCTGTGGGGACTGGTCCTCATTAGCTGCTCTGACAGCTGAGGGGGCAGGGGGCGGGGAGGGGGGCCAGGCTGAGGGGCCTGGCAGCTGCCGGTGAACCAAGCCAGTCTGAGGCAGTGCCCATGTTTTGGGGCCGAGCAAATGGACTGCGGGGTGGAAGGAGGTGATAAGAAGGGCTGCAGGGAAGAGGTGCAAAGGCATAGCAAAAGGGAGGGGCAAAGGTGAGAGAGAGTGGGAGGAGCCTCTAGAATTGTCCAGGCTGGGATTCTGGGTTGGGAGTGCTGCTTAGCCTCTGTTGGCTCAATACCTATTACAAGTGCATCGGTCATCTACCGCAGACCCCAAAATGCAGCCTGCCACAGGACCCTTTCCTCCATCTCCTCATTGCCAGAACGCACCTGAACACCTGTAAGGAAGAGCTGGAAGGGTTCTACTTCCCCAAGAGACCACAAAACCCAACTCTTGCGGTTTATACTTGGGGAAACTGAGGCCCAGAGAGAGGAAACAGTCTCACTCAAGATCACAGGGCACGCACTCACACTCAATCCCACATCTCTTGACTATCAGGCCATCAGAACAGAAAAATGCCAGATCACATCTAGAGATGCAACAGCGACCTCGCCCCCAGTCCCTGAGGTGCTGGGCTAAGGCAGCAGCTCTGCCATGTACATGTACAACACGCACACATCTTGTACAGTGTGCTCAAATCCCCCAGCCTCCGTTTCCTCCTCTGCATCAGCAAGGTCATCATTCCCAGCCCGCAGAGCAGTTGGGAAGATTACATGAAAACACCTGGACAACTGGAATTTGTTGATTTATACACATGCTCAGGGGCAGGGTTGGGAAGAAGCGAGGCAGGAATCGTGGGTGGGATGGCCCTGGGAAGGGAGTGATGCCTGTCCACAGCTGCCAAGTAAATCCCTTCCTTATCTCAGCACCGAAGCAAGGCAGGTGGCTAACAAACAAGTGGCAAGAGCCCTTCTTAGCCACCCGAAGACATGTAAAGGACCCAGAGCAACACCGGGGTACTGACCGACGGAGCTCCTAGTGACACGGCACTCCCACCCAGTCCCCAGCCTTCCGGCAGGCAACTGTGAGGTCAGCTCACAGGCTGGCGGCACCTCCTCCCCCCACCCTGCCCAGGCGCCCAGCACACAGTCCACGAGCCCCGCCCTCTCCCTCCCGCACCCTCTCCATCGCCTTCCCCCAGCACCTACCCCCCCCACCATCATGTCTCAGAACATCTCCCCCATGAACACAAGTCTGCTGCTTCTCATATAACACGTAAGCTGTGGTGTGAACTTCTGGTAAACGAAGATCTTATTTAAACGTGTGCTATCAAGGGAGAAGAGACAGGTTCCAACACAGCTTGGCCGTCTTGCCAGGAAAGGAGGTGCTGGGGGCCAGATGCAAAGGCCCGACGCCTTTCTAGGGAGTCGTGGTGAGGGGCCATGGCCCTCGGAAATGCTCTCAACTCATCTGCCAGGGTCAAGTCCAGCACCACGTCCTCTCTCTATACAGGCAGGGCTGGGGAGGAGGGAACTCCTTTCTGAGGTTTGGATTTGCCACGTGGCACAAAGAGAGTGGCTTAACCTTGTAGGACTTTCTAAGAATGGATCTAGAGACCATCTGATCCTGAGCTTCTCTGACCTTAGCTGCACACGAGAACCATCTGGAGAGCATGCAAATCTCCCAATACCTGGGCCAGGCCCCACACCAATCCAACCGCAGTCTCGGGGCTGGAGCCCAGGCCTCTGGACCCCAAAGATCCCGAGTCACTGAGCTGTGCTCCTCTTCCACGATCTCAATTAAACCTCATGGTGACGTGAAGTGGGGGAGATTGCTATTAACTCCATCTCAGAGTTGAGCAAGATGAGGCTCAGTTGGGTTAAGTAACTTGACCCAGGGCTAAGGAGTGGGGAAGGAAGAATTTAATCCCACTGTTTCAGCTGAGGCTGAGAACCACCAAGCTGGTCTCTTTTTAACAAGGATGGTGCAGGAGAATCACCTGGGCTGCTTTACTAAAATTCTTAGGTCCAAGCCCTGCTCGCACTTCCCAAACCAGAATCTCCAAAGGTGAAGGCCAGGCATGTGAATTTTGAAAGAAAAAAAAGAAAAAAAAAACTTCAGAGATTCCTTTGTTACATCCCTGACTGTTCACCCACTGAGCCCTGCTCACACGGGCGCTCTCCGGGCCACAGTCGGTGCTGGTTTGTCACGGAACGAGTGACCAGCCCTGCACCCATGGAGCTCATATGCCAGTGGGAAGACAGATGGCAAACTAGCAAACATTCAAAAACACATAAATGACAATTCCAGATAGAAATAGTGCTTCGGATAAAAGTAAAAGAGGGTGGAGGTCAGGGAAAGACCTCTCCAAGGAGGGGACAGCGAGCCAACACCTGGCTGGCAGGGAGGAGCCGGCCATGCAAAGCTCAAGGGGAGAGCGCCCAGACAGAGCCGAGTTGACCAGTGTGGAAACTGATGACTCCTAAGGGCAGAACCCACACGTCGGCCAGCCCCCAGGGCTACAGGGGCTACAGCACATGCGTGGCCCCTAGGACGTCACAGCTGCATCCTCTGTCCCTCAAGAAATTCTGCAGGCTACTGGGCTAAGGGCATTTTAGAACACGTGCAGCTGAAAGCTGTAAGAGACCCAAAATCCATTAGTCCATTCCCCTAATTTAACAGATGGGAAAACTGAGGCTCGGAGAGAGGAAGTGGTTTACTCTGGTGTGGCAGTTCTGAAAGGGTTAAGTGCAGCAAGGAGCTGGCTTGGCTGTCTGGCCCATTGTCTACCCCACTGCCACCCTCCCACCGCTATCCCCGAACCCCTTGTTGCTCTCCATATGCAATCTCTGTGTCCCAGCCCTGGCACAGGCCTACTCCTCCCTGGTGTCACACACCCAGGGAGCTTAGGTGATGGGAAGATGAGGGACCCCCCGCAGCCCCATAAGCTCTCCGAGGTTGGGAAGGACCTTCCTCTCACACCTGGAAGGCCATCAAAGGCCAGACAGAATGGTGCCAGATAAGGCCACGGAATTTGGTGGGATCTGGAACCTCCCTCATGGGAAAGGCTGGTCTCAGCTGTCCGGGGGCGCCATAAGCATCCATGTCCCAGGAGTGGGGTGGGAGGTCCAGAAACTGGGGGTAGGAGACCTGATGTGGGCGGGGGGGGGGAGGGAGTGGGCAGAGAAGATGTGGCTAGAGAGTCCTGGCCCAGGAAAGGCAGGCTGGGTCACTGGTCACTCTGCGGACACACCATTAAGAGGAATTTCCAAACTGGCCATTGACTTGCTCTTACCCCTCTTCAGCCCTGATTTCACCTTGGATTGTAGGGCGAGCAGGAGGGCCAGAGGCCAGGGCTGCCCAGGCTTCAGCCTGCTGGGGTTCCTGCTTTCCTGCATATTCCGCCATCAGCAGTGTCCCTTCCTGGCTGTGGAGTGGAAGGGGTGGGGAACCCTGTTTCCTGAAAATGCACCCCTACTCTCTTTGACCAGTCAGAGCCGAGGCCCTGACAGCTTCCCCTAATCCCCTGTTCAGACCCCAGTAGGTAAAAAAGAGGAGGGTAAGACAGGGTGCCCTTGAAGGACAATCTAGAACAGCCTCAGTGACACCTCTTTTCCTGCTCTCTCAGCCACCAACTGGAGGCAAGAGCAGAGAGGGTTGGTGAGTGGAGAAAACCAGGCAGTGACAAAGCAAGCCAGGAGATAACTTGGGCAGGTCATTTCCCTCTCTGTTTTAGCTCCCCCATGGTAAAAGGGGGTAGAAATATTCTCCATGGCTACTTCCTGGGGGCGCCGAGAAGTTCAGGTTCGCATGAAAAAGTGCTTTTTGCAGGGCCATGTGCTTCGTCCCCACCCTGCCGTGCGAGGGTGCTGGGAAGCCCGCGGCAACTCAGGCTGATTCTCATGGCCAGCTCTGGCCAGCACAGGGGATACCCTGCCCCCCACAAGCACTGCATTCGCGATTCTCTAGAAGGAGACTTGGAAAGGAAGTCCACGGATGTGAGACGCCAGGAGTGCCCGGGAACCTCTGCTTAGCCTGCCCTTTCCAGCAGGATCACGGCCTCTGGGGATGTGGGCTGTGAAGGGAAGGCGAGAGGATGGGTAACTTCAGGCTTCCAGCAGCCCCTCTCCCAGGAGGCCAGCCCTCTTCAACTAGCTGCCCTTCCCTCTGCAGCTCCACAGGATGCAGGGAACGGGGAAGAGGAGGGCACTGCCAAGTGTACTGACTGGCCATGCTTGGAGCATGACCTTCCGGCAATTATGCCTGAGGCCCCCTCCCGTTCCGGGAAGCTCGGCCTGTTCCCTCCCCTTCCAGCCAAGCTGTGCTGTGGGGGCCTGAAGGTGCTGACACCTCCCTGCAGCGCTGAAGTGCCCCAGGGCTGCTAGTGTTCCTGCCCCGGCTCCCCTATGAACAGATTTTCTCACCAATTCTTAAAATGGGCAGAGGCAGGGGAGAGGGGCCTGATGCATGCTAGCCGTGACACACCTGGGGGAAAAGCCCAGTTCTGTTCATCAGTTAGCAGCTATCTATGCAACCAGAGTCTCATTTGTGGAGGATTCTGCATTTTACAAAACTATTTCAAGTTCTTCTGTTCGCTGACCACCCCAGCACTCCGCGAGGAATTCCTGGGACATGAGGAGGGTGCACAGGGCACAGAGCCTGGCCCCCGCCTTGAGGAGTGGGTAAGAGGGGGTTCACAGAAAGAGCACTGAATCTGGAGTTCAGAAACCAGGGTTACATCCAAGCTCTGACATCACAAGTTGGGAGAGGAGGTTGAATCACTTCACTTCCCCAAGCCGCTTGCTCCTCTGGCAAGACCTTCCTCCCAGAGCCTTTCCAGGGACTACATGAGACAAAGCATGCAAAATAGCCAGCGGGGGCCAGCACGTGGTGGGTGGGATCAAGCTTGGGTGGGAGGGAGGCCAGGGGCTGGGGGAGGGGGTAGTGGGGGAGCTTACGACATACCTGGCATGCAGGTGGAGCAGCTGTCAATGGAACCCTCACAGGCCAAGGAAACAGCAATTTAAGCAGTGACTTCAGTGTCTCCCTGCAGTTCTGCCTAGAATGAAACTGTGTGTGTGTGTGTGTGTGTGTGTGTGTGTGTGTGTGTGTGCATGTGCACACAGGTCCAATGAGCAACCTGCAAACTCTGTGGGTAAATAATAACTGAAATTTATGAGCGCATTCTTTACACACACATGAACTACTTTTGATGTCAGTTCTACCTTTCTTTTCTGTGAAGCACGATGCATAGGATTCACTATCCTCATTTTACAGAAGGGGAAATCAAGGCACTTGTGCCTCCTTGGTGGCAGGACAGGCACTCCATGCCCCGTTTCCACTCTGCACACGCCTCACTCCTTTGATTTCTAAGCAGAGCAGTGAGGGGCATCCCAAGAGGAAACAATGTATTCAACAGGACACGAAAAGAGAACGAAAAGGGGGCTTGGCCTCACATCCACTTCTTCCTTACATGACAGGTAGCATAGTACTGAAACTGTTTTGTGCTTTGCTTCTTTCACTTGTTGGCATGCCCTGGGAATCTCTCCTCATTGGTTCATGGATAGCCTCATCATTCTCTCTCTCTCTTTTTAAAATTTTATTGGAGTAACATACATTACATGAAATTTGACATTTTAACAACTTTTAAATGTACAATTTAGTGATATTAGTAACATTTACAATATTGCACTACTATCACCAATTGCCATTTTTTTACAGCTGCAAAGTACTCTGGTTTGTGGATGTGCCATCGTTTTTTCCATCACACTCCTAGGCCATTCAGGTTGTTTCCATATTTTGCAATTACAAACCATGCTGCACTGAAGAACCCTGTGTATATGTATTTTTGCATTGATGAAGATGTACCTCACAGGGCAATTTCTAGAAGACAGACTGATAAGTGAGGATGTAGTGTTGTTAGCTTTGCCAAATTACCTATCAGAAGCGCTGGACCAGTTTGCATTCCCACTGCAGTATCAGAGCGTGCCCTCTCGCCCCCAGTTTATCTGACAGAATGTATTGTATTTTTGAATTTTCCCCAGTCTGATAAATTGTTTTAATCTCAGGGTTGTTTTAATTTGCATTTCTCTAATTATGAGTGAGTCTGAACATTTTTTTTCTTGTGTTTGAGGGTCATAGTTATACTTTATTTTGTGAACTGCCTGTTTGTGTCTACTTGTTCCATTTTTCTATCAAGCTTTTGGTCTTTTGTCTCTAAATAGATAAGAATTCTTTATAAATGGGGGATATTAGTCCTTTGTCTGTGTTATATGTTGTGAATATTTTTTCTAGGTTTGTCAGATACTTTGCCTTTTGCTTTCGTTTATGGTGTTTTTTGTCAAAACATGTTTTCAGATTTTCATGCAATAAAAATGATCAATCTTTTATATTATTGCTTCAGGATTTCGAGTCATAATTAGACAGACTTTCCCTACAACAAGATTAGAGAACAATCCACCCATGTTTTTACCTAGAATCTGTTTGGTGTCACTGTTCACATTTAGATCCCTGATTCGTTAGTAGTTAATTTCTCTGCAGGCTGTGAGATATGAATCAAAAATTATCTTTTCCCAAATGGCTACCTAGTTGTCCCAGTACCATTCTTAGTAAAGAGTTTGTGTTTATCCCATAACCTGAGATGCCCCCTTTTTCATACTTTACATCTCCAAATGCACCAGGGTCTAATTCTGGGGCTTTCTATTACCTTTGACTGATCTACTGCCAATTTAGACACCGGTACCACACTGTTTTAATTACAGAGGCTTTATAGTATGTTTTACTATTTTGTAGGGAGAGTTCTGTTTCTTCATTACCCATGTTTAAAACCTCCAAGTGACTTATACTGCTTAATTGCACTGGCTAATCCCTCCAGCACAGGGTGGAATAGTAGCAGATCTAAAGTAGCTATGCTTTATGCATCTTTGTGGAAATGCTTTCAGTGGATTCCCATTTACTAGCTTTAGGGCTAGAGTGTATATATTTTATTATGGTAAATAAGTATCCTTAATTCCTATTTTCTTCAGTGTTTATACCATGAATGGGTATTAAATGTCGTCCAAAGCTTTTTCAACATCTTTGGAATTAATCATGATTTTGTTTCCTTAGATTCATTAATAGGGTATATGATATTAATATGGCATCTGATACAAATATTAATGGATAAATTCTGAACCAACCTTGCATTTCTGGAATAAATCCCACTTGGTCGATACATTATTTTCTCTAAAAATAGAGAAAACAGAATCAGACACTAATGATCACAGCTATCATTTATTGAACACTTCCTCAATCCTCAGATACCCATGTGAAACAGGTTTCATTAATTCTCATTTCATTTCATTCTCATAAGGGCACTAAGCCTGGCTCTGGTGAAGCAGCCTGGACAAGATCACCCAGCTAGCAAAATAATGGGGATAGGGCTGTACCCCAGTGTGATTCCCAAGGCCCTAGTGATATGTGGGCAGCATCATTTGTTATTTGGCATTATTAAAAATTTTAGTATTTGATAAGTTGTTGAAAGAGGAAGATCTTTGTAAGAAATGGGAGGCTCTCCCCATATCTGCCAGAAGTTAGAGCTGCCCGCTTCAACCCACCCCATGCAAGCTTGATAGATTTGTGGTTTGAGAGGCTGGCAAGGGGCTGCCAGCCGGGTGTGCAGTCAGCAAGCAGACTCTGCAGGAGGCCCCAGGGTCAGCGGGGCAGCAAGCAGTGGCTTCGAGACCCGCCACGCCCCCTGTGACTCCTAGCCTCACTCTGACTTGGCGTCCAGGTCTCAGGCTCTGGGCGACATGGGAGTAACTAGGAGAATGATGCCTGGTCCTGGGCAGTGGTGGGCTGGGAGGGAACCAAACGGAGAGAAGAAAGCTCTAATTCTCCACTCCCTGCCGGACCTGCCTGCCCCGTTTTCTAAGAACGGGAAGCAGGCCGAGAGATTATGTAACTCGGGTAGACATGGCAGACGGCGTGCTGGCTCAGAGAGCAGCAAACCCAGCACTGACACTAACCTTCCCTGACGCGGCACCCAGGGTCTCCTCTGCTCTGGGGTGTGGACACACAGCATGGTCTGGGGACACAGAGTGGGATGGGAAATGATTCAAACTCTTGTAATCTGGCTCGATAGCCATGGCCAGCAAGACATAGCGCCCAAGGCTCAACCCACCACTGGGCAGGTTCCAGCCATGGAAATGGAAACACAGGCCACAGAGAACTGTTCTTGGGATGCACCGTCCAGCCCCTGCGGTAACAGACCCTGCTTGCCTGTCTCCTTCCAATACAGGTCAGCAGCGCTAGGGTTGGGAGAACAGTCCCCAAAACACCTCTCTGGGTGGTTTCTCACTTGACCCTACCTGGCATTCAGCTTCTTCTATTCCTTTTGCCAGTGGGCAAATCTGAGCGTGAGTGATTTGCCTATCACAGAGACAGAGTTGAACTTAGAGCTGAGGCTTCCCGACTCCTCGTCCAGGGCTTTATTTTATGTTGTCTGACCATGCAGACTTCTCCCCTTGCTGGCTGGCGGGGTGGGGGTGGGGGTGGGGGGCACCAATCACCTGAGCCATCCTGAATCGCACACACATGGCTCTTCAATCATGGAACTGGATGGCTGGAAGGAATCCCACCTTATGCTGAAACCTCTCCATGTGGAGAAGAGAAGAGCAAAAAGAAAGAAGGGGAATAATCAGTGATTTATGGATTGATTTTTCCCAGGTGAAAAGGAAAGTTTATTGATCATGCCCCATCTTATTTAGTTTCCCTAATCACTAATCAGGGCCCCCATTCTACAGTAAGGAGATGGAGGCTCAGAGAATTGTAGTTAGCAATGGAGCAGGGACTTGAACCCAGGTTCTCTGACACCAGAGTAGACTCCCTTCACCTGGACAGATGAAGGCACAGAAACCCAGAGAGGGAAAAGCACTATTCCAACACCACACAGCACATTAGCTGCATGGTGGGACTAGAATTCAGGCTTCCCCATACTTCATTTAGCACTCTTTCTACTGTTGACTCCTTTGTATGGTATGGATGCATCTGTACAGCAGTGGGATGGACCAGGGGGAAAATGTGGGGCCAGATCAAATTTTCAGCAAGGATCTCTGTGCTGAGCAGTTATAGCTGGCTGCCCACAGGAATTTCAGGTCAGCCTGTGGTGGGGGCTCCTGGCAAGGGCCGGTGGGCACCCAGCTGTAAGGGTGGCATCCAGGCCAGGCCTACTGCTGCCTCGGCCAAAGGCCTGGGGATGTTTAATCTCCCAGGGACTCTCCCTGAATGTTAACACTAGATGCAGTGCCAGGGAGAGCCTGGCTCAGCCAGATCCTGCAGCCCAAACTTCCCTGCACCAAGCTCAGATCCTGCCAAGAAGCTGGGGCGGTTCCTTCAGGAATAAAGCCTGGGGTCAGACCCTGGCCACAGATCTTCGGCCACACCCTCTCAGCCCTCTACCTCCTCCCAGGCTCCAGGGCCAGTGTCCATGCAACAGGGCATTCTCTTGAGCCACCAGAAGGCAAGGTGTAGACGAATGATCACTGGGCTTGGGGATGCCAGTAGGAAACAGGAGGGGTCCTGGATCAGCTGTGCTTTGCTAAGATCACCTTGCAGATAAAGACACAGTTTACCAGCCCAGCCAGTGTCTGCCAGTCTGCTTTCTCCACACAAAAGGGAAGGCACTTTACTGCTGTGCTTGGTTAATCTTTTGTGGCTCTACTGGATTTAATGAATAAAGTCTTTCCTATATAGAGGCTCTGACCACTGAAGACCTGGCTGTGATGTCCACCAAGCATGCCTATTGCAAGAGCTCAAAAAATAAAAGAAAGTTGAAGAGAATGAAAGGAGTGAGGCAGGCAGGCAGGAGGGGAGGTTGTAAGCATTTACATAGCAAAGGAATGTGAACCTTCTAATTCTTGGGTAACTCATCCACAGCAGCAAGTTCCAGGGCATAGTAGGGACTGAATCACAGCAACATCTTGGCTGAGTTCCTCATTCACCCATTCCACAGACATGTATTCGGTGCCCTGAACATCGGGCATTGTGCTTGGACCAGGGACACATAAGTGAGCAAAGCAGACCCAGCCTCACGAGTCATTAGTGCCACAGAAGCTCTCCTGTCACCTAGGTGTTCAATACCACCATGTCTCCACTCACTGACCCTGCCTCCCCATCCCCAGTGCCCTGCTTCAGTAACAAGGAAAGGGAAAAAGTGTGAAGCTGCCCCACATGGCATACCCACCCCATCCTGGTCACTGCCCACTCCGCCTCTGAGGGGTTGTACCATGAGTCTGCCTAGCTATGTGATGAAATGATCCAAGGTGGGATGGGAGAGGGGTCAGGAACAACTTTCCTGGAATTTCTGACTCAATTTCTTGTAAGCTCTGCATCCTCCATGGGTCTTGAGATCCCAAGCAGGGCAGGAAGGTGCCTCTGACCACACTGCAGAGCTGTTTTCCTTCTACTCTGTCTCCTGATGCCGGTAGTGACTCCAGACGCCACTCAGGGCCTCTGGGGGCTGCAGGCTCCTGGGTGATCTCAGTAGAAGGCATTTCTCCTAATCCCTGGAGACACCTACAGGGCTGGGGCAGGCCCAAGTGGGCACCAGGGACCAGAAGAGGCTGCCTCTCTCTTCTTACCTCTCTTCCTGGCTCTCCAGCCAATGGGAAGCTGCCACCTGGGGCTTTCTGTCACTAGGGCTCTCCTATCCAGAGATGTCAGAGAGAGAAGCAAGGCCCAACCCCAGCCAGGAGTCAGCCAGATTGGGGGGTGGGGTGCAGGAAGAAGCAGGAGGGCAATGCAAATCAATGGAGCATCTATTCTGTGTCAGGGCTGCTTACTGTTACCTCCAATAGGTCTCTACCCAGCGAAGTTGGTGGTATTAGCTCTAGTCACAGATCGGCAAACCGAGGTCCAGAGATTCAGAAACTGACCCAAACACTCAGGCAAGATTTGAATCCTTTTAACTCCCAAGCCTTGGCTCTTTCTACTGTTCTAAGAAAGAACCCAGGGCCCAGAATCTCTTAATTTTCAAAATGACCAGACGTGAGTCAATGGCTGAATTTGGAATTTGTTTCCAGGGCAGATGTGCCAGATGTTTTTACGTCCCACCTTCATGTACATATTTCCTGCCAGGAACATCCTCTCCGCTCCCCTCAGTTTAGCAAAAGTCTCCTCATCCTAAGACCAGTCATGTGCCATCCTCTCCTTCTCCAGGAAGTCCTCCTTGACTGTCCAGGTCCATAGGAGGTTTGGCCTCCCCTCAATATCTTATGCATTTCCTGTCATACGACCAAATATCTGGCACCAATAATGACAACAATAATGATGATGATGAAAGTGAATGTTTCTGAGCACTTTAGAAAACGCAAGGCACTTTTATGTATTACCTCACTCATCTCCTCCCCCCAACAATCTGATGAAATTGGTCCTAGTATTACTCCCGTTTTATAAAGGAAGAAAGCTCAGGGAGGGTAGGAAACTTGTCCCAGGATACACAGCCAGATGGCGGCACAGCCAGGATTTGAACCCAAGTGGGCTGACCGCACACCACATCAAATGCTCCTGGGCCACACCTCTTGGCTCCTCCTTGAATGGCTTCCTCTGTGGCACCATCATATATTTCTCTTGTACCCTCCAGCATCACAAGCCTGGCATGTGGCTCAGGCTTCATAATCCAGAAATGACGTAAAGCCCATCAGTTTCTCAAGGGTCAGGCCCAAGCCTTGTCTCTGATTCCCAGAGCCCAGCATTCACTCAGAAAATGTGAAAAGAATTGAGTGAATTCGGGCTATTCCTTGCACCAGGTTTTAGGGCTGGGCCAGGTGTTCCAACACCTGCTGTAAGGATGGGGTTCCTAACCCTCCACACCCTAGATCAGCCCCCCATCCCCTCAAGAAATGAAATAGTGCAGTGGCACGGGGGCCAGGTCTTGGGGCCGTCTGTTCCTTGGTGTGGGGGATTGGAGGGTGGCAGAGGATGGCGAATGCCTCTTTCCCCAAGAGCCAAGACTATCCCCACCAGTGGGGCTGGGGTCCTACTCTGCCTCCTGGGCCTTGCTTGGTATCTGGGGCTCTCGGTCTGAGACAGGAGATGCTTATGGAGCAGGAAAGAGGGACCCAGGTCCTGGAGGGTGATTTATGGCTTCAGAGAGAGACCCAGGGCCGAATAATGCACACAAGGGCATTCCAGTCAATAATATTGACTTTTCAGAGGGGCCTCTGTAAACACAAGAGGTTCTGGGCCTCGGCTACCTGTCTCTTGCTGGGCTGCTGGGGGCCTCTTCAGATAGAACCAGAGCAAAACCACGCAGCCCTTAGGAATCATATTCACCTCTCTTCTTTCCCAAACTTGTCGATGGAGAGGCCAACCAAGATCAGAGAGGGAATGACACTTGCCCATGGTCACACAGCAGAGGAAGGGGCAGGAGGCAGTCTCCTAATTGCTAGGCCATGATGCTGGCTATCAGGTGCTGAGTCTCCCTGCTTTCTCCCCTCCTTTCCTACTTCACTGAAGCAGGGAGGCTCTGTCATTGCAGACTCTCCTGAAGGCTACTGTGCACCAGGCACTGTGCTAAGTGCTTTATCCTATATCAGCCATTTAGTTCTCAAAACAACAGCATATGGACAATCTTATTATTAACCCAAGTTTACAGATCAGGAAACTAAGGCATGGCAAAATTAAGTATGCTCCCTAAGGCTGCAGAGTTAGTAAGTGCTGATTCTGGGAAGCTATGTTCACCTCCTCAAATTTTCAGTTAGCCACACCAGGCACCCTTCTGCACCCATAGTTGAGGGTCTTCGGAGGGACCTCTGTGGGGAAGGGGGCTCAGTGAGTAGGGATGTGTATTTTTAAAAATTTTTTATTAATTAAAAAAAATTACAAGAAACACAAATATTCCCAACACATACACTCAGTAATTCACAATATCATCACATAGTTGCATATTCATCATCATGATCATTTCCCAGAACATTAGTATCAATTCAGAAAAAGAAATAAAAAGAGAACAGAAAAATATAACAAACAGAAAAAAAAAATTTTACAGGCCATACCCCTTACTAATCCCTTTCACTGATCACTAGCATTTCAAACTAAATTTATTTTAACATTTCTTTCCTCTATTATTTATTTTTATTCCATATGTTCCTCTCATCTGTTGACAAGGTAGATAAAAGGAGCATCAGACACAAGGTTTTCACAATCACACAGTCACATTGTGAAAGCTATATCATTATACAATAGTCATCAAGAAACATGGCTACTGAACACAGCTCTACATTTTCAGGCACTTCCCTCTAGCCTCTCCATTACATCTTGGATAACAAGGTGATATCTACTTAATGCATAAGAATAACCTCCAGGATAACCTCTCAACTCTGTTTGGAATCTCTCAGCCATTGACACTTTGTCTCATTTCACTCTTCCCCCTTTTGGTCGAGAAGGTTTTCTCAATCCCTTGATGCTAAGTCTTAGCTCATTCTAGAGTTTTTCTCAATCCCTTGATGCTGAGTCTCCATTCATTCCAAGATCTCTGTCCCACGCTGCCAGGAAGATCCACCCCCCTGGTAGTCATGTCCCACGTAGACACGGGGAGGGTGGTGAGTCTGCTTGCTGTGTTGGCTGGAGAGAGAGGCCACATCTGAGCAATAAAAGAGGTTCTCTTGGGGGTGACTCTTAGGCTTAATTTTAAGTAGGGTTGACCTATCCCCTGTGGGGTTAAGTTTCATACGAACAAACCCCAACACTGGGGGCTCAGCCTATAGCTTTGGTTGTCCACACTGCTTATGAGAATATCAAGAATTCAACTTGGGGAAGTTGAGTTTTCCCCCGTTTTCACCATTCCCCAGAGGGGACTTTGCAAATACTTTTCCACTCACTAATCAAATCACTCTGGGATTCATCAGGGCATCACCTGGACAAACCAACAAAATCTTATGTCCTATACAAAATTCCATGTACTTAAGGTGCTCAATCAACTATCCACATAAGTTATATTAGGAGATGCAGTAGTCAAAGTATAGATTTGTACCAAATAAACATTTTTTGCTTTAGTCTCACACATTAGTTAAAATTTTAAAATATTAAGTACCATCTATTTTCAGCACACTGCAGTAATGCCATTCTTTTGTTCTTCCTCAGGCAAAAACATTTTTTAAGTTTGTACATTTAGTCACTATCATTATACACTCTAGGCCTTCCTAGATTACACCATCTCAATCTTTATCATCTTTCTTTCTTTGTGATTTCATTTATGCCCCAGCCCTCCTCCCTCTATCATTCTCATATGCAGCTTCATTCAGTGTTTTAACATAATTACATTACAGTTAGGTAGTATTGTGCTGTCCATTTCTGAGTTTTTATATTCAGTCCTGTTGCACAATCTGTATTCCTTCAGCTCCAATTACCCAATATCTTACCCTATTTCTATCTCCTGATGGTCTCTGTTACCAAGGAAATATTCCAAGTTTATTCACTAATGTCAGTTCATATCAGTGAGACCATACAGTATTTGTCCTTTTGTTTTTGACTAATCGCACTCAGCATAATGTCCTTAAGTTCCATTCATGTTGTTACATACTACATAACTTTATTCTGTCTTACAGCTGCATAATATTACATCTTATGTAAATGTCACAGTTTGTTTAGCTAACTGTCTGTTGATGGGCATTTTGGCTATTTCCATCTCTTGGTAATTGTTAATAATGCTGCTATAAACACTGGTGTGTAAATGTCCATTTGTGTCCTTGGCCTCGTGTCCTTTGAGTAGAGACAGCATATAGATGGGTCCTGTTTTTTAATCCATTCTGCCAGACTATGTCTTTTGATTGGAGAGTTTAATCCATTAACATTCAGTGTTATTACTGCATGGGTAGTACTTTCTTCTACTATTTTGCCTTCTGGATTTTATATGTCATATCTAATTTTCCTTCTTTTTACCTTTACTCATAGTCTTCCTTTCTACCTCTTCTCCACACCTCTCTCTTCTGTCTTCGTATCTTTCTCTAGTGTTCCCTTTAGTATTTCTTGCAGAGCTGGTCTCTTGGTCACAAATTCTCTCAGTGATTTTCTGTCTGAAAATGTTTTAATTTCTCCCTCATTTCTGAAGGACAATTTTGCTGGATGTAGAATTCTTGGTTGGCAGCTTTTGTCTTTTAATAAATTAAATATATTATCCCACTGTCTTCTCTCCTCCATGGTTTCTGCTGAGAGATCTGCACATAGTCTTATTGGGCTTCCCTTGTATGTGATGGATTACTTTTCTCTTGCTGCTTTCAAGAGCCTCTCTTTCTCTTTGACCTCTGACATTCTGATTATTAAATGTCTTGGAGTATGTCTATTTGGATCTATTCTCTTTGGGGTATGCTGCACTTCTTGGATGTGTAATTTTTAGTCTTTCATAAGAGTTGGGAAATTTTCAGTGATAATTTCCTCCATTAGTTTTTCTCCTCCTTTTCCCTTCTGTTCTCCTTCTGGAACACCCACAACACGTATATTCATGCACTTCATATTGTCTTTCAATTCCCTGAGTCCCTGCTCATATTTTTCCATTTTTTTCCCTTTAGTTTCTGTTTCTTGTCGGATTTCAGATGTTCCGTCCTCCAGTTCAGAAATCCTATGTTCTGTCTCTCGAAATCTACCACTGTATTTTTCATCTCTTCTACTGTATCTTTCATTCCCATAAGTTCTGTGATTTGTTTTTTTCAGACTTTCTATTTCTTCTTTTTGTTCTTTCCTTGCCTTCTTTATATCCTCCCTCAATTCATTGATTTGGTTTTTGATGAGGTTTTCCATGTCTGTTCGTACATTCTGAATTAATTGTTTCAGTTCCTGTATGTCATTTGAATTGTTGGTTTGTTCCTTTGACTGGGCCATATCTTCAATTTTCCTAGTATGATTTGTTATTTTTTGCTGGCGTCTAGGCATTTAGTTTATTCTAATTAGTTTATTCTAGAGAATGCTTTCACTTCTTTTACCTAGGGTTTTTTGCTGGATAAATTTGTTGTCTATCTGTTCTTTGACATTCTGTTCAGCTTTATCTGGACCTTTAGCTTAAGTTTTGTTTAACAGAGGAGAATTTTTCAGTTCTTGTTTTCTTGTTTCTTGCCCTGCTTGGGTGGTGCCTTCCCCCTGACACACACACACTTTAGGAGGGTCTACTTAGATATTATTGACCCCAGCCAGATTTTCCCAAACCAAACTGGTCTTCTATCAGGAGGAAAGAGTCACCTGCATTGGTTTTTCCCGAGGGTGAGACACAGCAGGTTGAAAGATTTTCCTGTGAAGTCTCTGGACTCTGTTTTTCTTATCCTGCCCAGTATGTGGCGGTTGTGTGACTGCAGGTCCCACCAGCATAAGATGATGTGGTCCCTTTAACTTTGGCCGACTCTCTCTGCTGGGGGCATGGTGGAGACAGAGCAGAGGTTGCAGGCTGGTTTTAATGGCTTCAAATTACCAAGCCCTGGTGTCTGAATTTCTTGATGGAGTGATTCCACCTGGGTGGGGCTTCACCCCTCCCCTGGGGAAGGCACAGCCTCCAGATAAACCCCCAAAAGAGCTCACTTCTACCTATGCCTGGGGCAGTTGCAGTCTGAAAAGTCCTGCCGCTGTATCCAGAGGCAGTCAAGCCTTTGCAGATACACAGCCACAAAAACCTCTGTTTCCTTTTTTTTCCCCCCCTTTTTCTGTCAGTCCTGCCCCCTTGGCACTGGGGCAAAAATGAGCAACCTCCGCTTTGATCAGGTTCACCTAAGCTGGGGGCCTATTTTTAGTAGTCAGAATTTGTTAATTAGTTCCACAATTGGTGTTTGATTGTGCCCAGTCCCTGCTGCTGGTAAAGTTTCTTTCCTTTCCGCTCTGGGAAGTCACCTGTCAGGGATGGGCGCTGGCCGCCACAGCTTTGGGAACTCACAGTTCTGGGGGGTGCTCACAGCTGGTCCAGCTGGTCCAGACTGGGGTACGCTGTGTGTCTGGTCACTGACGTGGCCCCAGGAGCTGTTCTGTACTGTTTCTGGTTATTTAGTAGTTGTTCTGGAGGACGAACTAAAATGCACATGTTGTTAAGCTGCCATCTTGACCCAGAAGTCAGGTATGTGTATTAGTTAGGGTTCTCTAGATAAACAGAATCAACAGGGAACACTTGCAAATATAAAATTTACAAAAGTGTCTCACGTGACCACAGGAACGTAGAGTCCAAATCCACAGGGCAGGCTGTGAAGCCAATGACTCCGATGGAGGGTCTGGATGAACTCCACAGGAGAGGCTCACCAGCCAAAGCAGGAATGGGGCCTGTCTCCTCTGAGTCCTCCCTAAAAGGTTTCTCATGATTAGATTTAGCATAACTAATTGTAGAAGACACTCCCCTTTGGCTGATTCCAAATGGAATCAGCTGTGCATGCAGCTGATGTGATCATGACCTATTCCTATGAAATGTCCTCATTGCAACAGACAGGCCAGCACTTGCCCAATCAGATAAACAGCTACCACAACTTGGCCGAGTTGACACATGCCCCTAACCATGACAGTCCACCCCTTGTCAACTTGGCACCTATATATTTATCACCTTAAACCATACTTAATTTCCAAATTGAAAACAAACAAACAAACAAAAACACTTTTCTTTTTTTTTTTACCTGACAATACTCAACTGTCCTGCATATAACTGGAAACACATTAAATCTCTCCAGAATAGGGTGCAAATCCTTGGGCAACATTCATTCTTAAACTTGATATCTTACAACTTAAATAGTATAACATGAACAAAACAGCATTACAGTCCTCGTTTCTGTAACTGATCACGTGGTCGAAGTTCATATTTATCACTACCTTCTTCCACTACTCATTCCATGTTCCCTTTACCCTCAGCAAGCACTTCAGCTGGCCATGGTTCTTTGCCTGGTGGGATGACCCAAATCTTCATTCCTGAAGTTTCAGAGCCATTAGTAGTCCTGCTTGGATTGTGTTGTTGCAGTTTTTCATTGATTTTAATCACAGGGCATGGTAGTACTAATAGACGCCCTAGGGAATCTCCTATATTCCAAGAAAACTCTTCTTTACCTCCATTATGTAGTTGCAGTCCTACTTCCTTCTGATAGTCAAGGTCAGTTACCCCAGACAATAATGTAATCCCCTTCTTGGTGTGTTGATCCAGAGGATAAGTAGCCCAAAGTGACCAGGTGGCAATCTTAACTTCCAGTTCAGCGGTATCATTGTTGTTTCTCCTGAAGGAAGCACATTCCGTTTTGGAACTAAAACCTATAGACCAGCAGAACTCAGGGTGGCAGGGACAGGAAGCAAAAATTTTCCTAGTGGATCACTAGGAGTAATAGTGAGTGGCACCACACCCATTTCCACCCCTTGGTTCCTGGACCCATGGATCCTGGCTATGGGAGAAACAGCACCATACAGTGGACGCTGATTCGGAGCATACACAGCTTCCTGGAGAACATTACCCCAGCCTTTCAAGTTTTTGCCACCTAGTTGGCACCGTAATTGAGTTTTCAAAAGGCCATTCTACCGTTCTATCAATCTAGCTGCTTCTGGATGATGGGGAACATGGTAAGACCAGAGAATTCCATGGGCATGCATCCATTCCTGCACTTCATTTGCTGTGAAGTGTGTTCCTTGATCCGAAGCAATGCTATGTGGAATACCAAGACGATGGATAAGGCATTCTGTAAGCCCACGGATGGTAGTTTTGGCAGAAGCATTGCGTGCAGGGAAAGCAAACCCATATCCAGAGTATGTGTCTATTCCAGTTAGAACAAATCACTGCCCCTTCCATGAAAGGAGTGGTCCAAGGTAATCAACCTGCCACCATGTAGCTGGCTGGTCACCTTGGGGAATGGTGCCATATCGGGGGCTGAGTGTGGGTCTCTACTGCTGGCAGATTGGGCACTCAGCAGTGGCTGTAGCCAGGTCAGCCTTGGTGAGTGGAAGTCCATGTTGCTGAGCCCATGCATAACCTCCATCCCTACCACCATGACCACTTTGTTCACGTGCCCATTGGGCAATGACAGGAGTTGCTGGGGAAAGAGGCTGAGTGGTATCCACAGAACGGGTCATCTTATCCACTTGATTATTAAAATCTTCCTCTGCTGAAGTCACCCTCTGGTGTGCATTCACATGGGACACAAATATCTTCATGTTTTTAGCCAACTCAGAAAGGTCTATCCACATACTTCTTCCCCAGACCTCTTTGTCACCAATTTTCCAATTATGGTCTTTCCAAGTCCCTGATCATCCAGCCAAACCATTAGCAGCAGCCCATGAGTCAGTATACAAACGCACCTCTGGCCAGTTTTCCTTCCAAGCAAAATGAACAACCAGGTGCACTGCTCGAAGTTCTGCCCACTGGGAGGATTTCCCCTCACCACTGTCCTTCAAGGACACCCCAGAAAGGGGTTGTAATGCTGCAGCTGTCCACTTTCAGATGGTACCTGCATATCGTGCTGAACCATCTGTAAACCAGGCCCAAGTTTTCTCTTCCTCAGTCAATTCATTGTAAGGAACTCCCCAAGAGGCCATAGCTCTGGTCTGGGAAAGAGAAGGTAATGTGGCAGCAGGAGTGGAAACCATGGGCGTTTGTGCCACTTCTTCACGTAACTTACTTGTGCCTTCAGGACCTGCTCTGGCTCTATCTCATATATACCATTTCCATTTTACAATAGAGTGATGTTGTGCATGCCCAACTTTATGTTTTGGTGGGTCAGACAACACCCAACTCATGATAGGCAACTCAGGTCTCATGGTAACTTGGTGGCCCATGGTTAAGCGTTCAGTCTCTACTAAGGCCCAGCAGCAGGCCAAAAGCTGTTTCTCAAAAGGAGAGTAGTTATCTGCAGCAGATGGTAAGGCTTTGCTCCAAAATCCTAGGGGTCTGCATTGTGATTCTCTTATAGGGGCCTGCCAAAGGCTCCAGACAGCATCTCTATTTGCCACTGACACTTCCAGCACCATTGGATCTGCTGGATCATATGGCCCAAGTGGCAGAGCAGCTTGTGCAGCAGCCTGGACCTGTCACAGAGCCTCCTCTTGTTCAGGTCCCCACTCAAAATTAGCAGCTTTTCTGGTCACTCGACAAACGGGCCGGAATAACACACCCAAATGAAGAGTATGTTGTTGCCAAAATCCAAAAAGACCAACTAGGCATTGAGCCTCTTTTTTTGGTTGTGGGAGGGGCCAGATGCAGCAACTTACCCTTCACCTTAGGAGGGATATCTCGATAGGCCCCACACCACTGGACACCTAGAAATTTCACTGAGGTGGAAGGCCCCTGTATTTTTGTTGGATTTATCTCCCATCCTCTGACACACAAATGCCTTACCAGTAAATCTAGAGTAGTTGCTACTTCTTGCTCACTAGGTTCAATCAACATGATATCATCAATATAATGGACCAGTGTGATGTCTTGTGGGAGGCAGAAACGATCAAGGTCTCTGCGAACAAGATTATGACATAGGGCTGGAGAGCTGATATACCCCTGAGGTAGGACAGTGAAAGTATATTGCTGACCTTGCCAGCTGAAAGCAAACTGTTTCTGGTGGCCCTTACTAATAGCTATTGAGAAAAAAGCATTTGCCAGATCAATAGCTGCATACCAGGTACCAGGGGATGTATTGATTTGCTCAAGCAATGATACTACATTTGGAACAGCAGCTGCAATTGGAGTTACCATCTGGTTGAGCTTACGATAAACCACTGTCATTCTCCAAGACCCATCTGTTTTCTGCACAGGCCAAATAGGAGAGTTGAATGGGGATGTGGTGGGAATCACCACCCCTGCATCTTTCAAGTCCTTAAGAGTGGCAGTAATCTCTGCAATCCCTCCAGGAATCCAGTATTGCTTCTGATTTACTATTTTGCTTGGTAGGGGCAGTTCTAGTGGCTTCCACTTGGCCTTTCCCACCATAATAGCCCTCACTGCATGAGTTAGAGAGCCAACGTGGGGATTCTGCCAGTTGCTCAGTATGTCTATGCCAATTATACACTCTGGAACTGGGGAAATAACTACAGGATGGGTCTGGGGGCCCACTGGACCCACTGTGAGACGGACCTGAGCTAAAACTCCATTGATCACCTGGCCTCTAAGAGCCCCCACTCTGACTGGTGGTCCAGAGTGACGTGTTGGGTTCCCTGGAATTAATGTCACTTCTGAACCAGTGTCTAATAATCCCTGAAATATCTGATCATTTCCTTTTCCCCAATGCACAGTTACCCTGGTAAAAGGCCGTCAGACTCCTTGGGGAAGACTTGGAGGAAGATTAACAGTATAAATTTGTGGCAGTGTAACAGGTTTCTCCCCCAAAAGAACATGGCCACTCCTTCATTCAAGGGGCTCTGGGTCTGTAAACTGTTTCGAGCCTGAAATTGATTAAGGGGCCGTGACTCTGTGTTTTTGCAATTCAGGTTAGACTTCTGTTCACTTGACCTAGAGCTCTTTTGTTTATACAGTTCCAACAAGAATTTAGTAGACTGCCCTTTTATTTTATTTCTAGGTACCCCACGATTTACTAGCCAATGCCACAAATCTCTGCATGTCATATAATTCTGACACCTCCTTTGAGTTTGCTGTCTATTATAATAGCCCCGTCTACCCGTCTTTGGCGATTAAGTGCTGCCACCTGTCTTCTGTCAATTCGGGATCCTGTCATCCCCATTGTATTTAAGGATTCCAGCTCAGTGACAGCAGTTCCTTCAGTAATATCTGACCTACAGAGAAGTGCAACCACAGAGCTCTTCAGGGATGACGGTGCTAGTCTCACAAATTTATTTCTCACTGTTCTGGTAAAAGATGCATCCTCCGGACATTCCTGGGTGTAAGAGCAGGCTGTGCATGATATATCCACTTTAACATCCCAATCTCTCTAAGCCTCTGGATCCCCTCATCTACATTATACCAGGGCAGTTCTGGCATTTCAACCTCAGGTAATGTTGGCCACCTTTTGATCCATGTTTCAACCAACCACCCAAACAAGCTGTTAACACCTTTTCTAACCGCTCAAGCTATAACACTGAATGCAGAATCTCTGCTTAGTGGGCCCATATCAATAAATTCGGCCTGATGCAGTCTTATATTCCTCCCACCATTATCCCACACTCTTAAAATCCATTGCCACACATATTCCCCTGATTTCTGTCTATATAAACTGGAAAACTCACACAGTTCTTTTGGAGTATAACGTACCTCCTCATGTCTGATACTTTGTACCTCACCTTTAGGGGCCTGTTGGGACTTTAGTCTAGTTATAGGTCTGGAAGAAACGAGGGGTGATGGGGGTGGGTCATGAAAAGAATTAGAAATATCTTCCAAGCCATTTGCTTCAGGGCCTTCATTTGCAGTTTCATTTGGTGAAACAGGATTAATCACTCTAGGGCTAATCCCTTCAGGAGGAGGTTGGGTGGCCAATTCCTCAAGGCAGGCTGGAGGTGGGGCGGCTATGTCCTCAGGGCAGACTATTACAGGGTTATCTAGAGAAGACTCAGCATGGCTTAGGGTTTCAACCTCGCCCCCAACATCATTATCAATCCATATGTCACCATCCCGTTTTTCAGGGTCCCACTCCTTTCCAATCAATGCCCTCACTTTAACGGCAGACACCAGGCAACACTGAGATTTCAGTTTACGTTGTAAAGTTGCTACTCTAACAATAAGATTCTGAGTCTGATTTTCAGAGATCTCAAGTCTACTGCTACAGGAAATAAGATTTTCCTTCAGGTTACTCATAGAAACGTCTACATCTTTCAGATGGTGCTTAAGCTTCTAGTTTGAAGTTTTAAGCCCATCCCTTTCACCACTTGATGTAGGCAGTGTATCTTACAATAACCAACCAATATCTCTATAACTCTTATTTCTACAAAACTCTGTAAAGGTGTCAAAAACATTATCCCCCAGAGTCTTTCTTCGTACAAGCGAAGCATTAGGAGAAACAAATGATGATATTTTGACTATCTCCTTTGCCAACTCACTCCATGGATTGGGAGTGTCATTCTGATTACGGGAATCAGAGTCCTTAGTGTCTTTGATTCCAGTCAGAGTAGGAAACCATTCATAAAAACCCATTTTTAAGATTCTGTTTCTTAAGAACCACTCCTGGTACCAAGATGTATTAGTTAGGGTTCTCTAGATAAACAGAATCAACAGGGAACAGTTGCAAATATAAAATTTATAAAAGTGTCTCATGCGACCGCAGGAATGCAGAGTCCAAATCCACAGGGCAGGCTGTGTAGCAACGACTCCAATGGAGGGTCTGGATGAACTCCGCAGGAGAGGCTCACCAGCCAAAGCAGGAATGGGGCCTGTCTCCTCTGAGTCCTCCTTAAAAGGCTTCCCGTGATTAGATTTAGCATCACTAATTGTAGAAGACACTCCCCTTTGGCTGATTCCAAATGGAATCAGCTGTGCATGCAGCTGACGTGATCATGACCTAATCCTACGAAATGTCCTCATTGCAACAGACAGGCCAGCACTTGCCCAATCAGATAAACAGCTACCAGAACTTGGCCGAGTTGACATATGTCCCTAACCATGACAGGATGTGTGGTGACAGAGGGGCTGGTGGTTCAGAGGTGGTAATGATAACCTTTCCCCTCTGACAGGCTCACAGAAGGTCTGGGTGGTGAATTCTGTCCTTCCCACCCACTCTGAGCTTTCTGGTGGGGGTATGGCAGAAGGCAGAAAAGTATACCCCTCATCCAGAAAAAAAATTTCCTTTCAGTGCTTTGAAAGTTTCCAACTCACAAGTCAGAGGGAGATGAGAGGGGCAGGAGTGGAAACATGGCCAGGATGTTGTCATCAAAAGATACTGCCTGCCCCAGATGCTGTCAGGGGCAAATATCCAGAGCAGTGAGAAGAGGCCTGGAGCTGTGTACACCTGCCCAGGCACCTCACCTATCTCTGTCTCCAGAAAATACTCTAAGAAAGACCGGAAGGAGGAGAGATTCAAGGTCTGGCTCCCCTCACCTCTTCCAGGAAGCCGCCAAGGCTTACAACATTTACTTTTTGCTGTGCTCATCCCCAAATAAATTATCTCTTACTGTCATGTGGCATCTGAGACTCTAAACATAATTTAACATTTTCTGGAATGGACATCAGGGGAGGCTCATGTCTTCTCCCCAAGACAGGACTTCCTCTAGTGCCCTCTGGTTCTGACCTGGTTCCCCAGCCTGCCTCTTTCAGCTTCCTAACTGGGCATCTACCCCCTAGAGGGGCTCTTCCGAGGACAAAGTGAGGTACCACTTGTAAAAGGTTTTATAAACTGTGAAGTGATATGCACATATATGGGGGTATGATTTTCCTCGAGGTCTGCCATCTCCAGAATGGCACACCTATCCTAGAGTTAAGGGGATGGCAGTCCTCAGCAGGGGCAGACCTGGGAAGGCAGGAGAAGGGGTGAGGACAGTGGAGGCCAGCATGAGTCCACGGAGAGTCCCAGCCCCCAGCCATGCCACCCTGAGATGTTGCTTTCCATTAGGGATGCCACTTACTCAGGTTCTGCCTGTGTCTTCACCAGCAAATTCCAAAGGAGACCTTACTCTCGTCTTGGAGGGGAGCGGTTGAAGGGAGAGCCTGACCCAGGTCAGAGAGCAGATCCCCAAACTGCAGACCCTCTCATTGCTCTGGGTCAGATTCCTGCTTGCCTGGGGACAGTCACCCAAATTCCTGGGCTGGCCTGAGCCCTGTCATTGCCAACCTTCCTCCCTCTGGAGCCCAGGGCCCGGCCTCCAGCACACCGGCCCCATCTTCCCTCAGCACTAGAAGCTGGCTCTGCATTCAGGTCACACTCTGCTCCCAGTCCCAAGAGCAGGGCACATGAGGTCTCCTTAGCCTTGAAGAGCCACCAGCCTGGGACCCACCCTGAAGAGCAAGTCCTGACAGAATGCCATGGTTCAAGCTTCCCTTGCCTGATGGTGACTAACTGTCCATACTACAGGTACCTACTTATGCGCAAATACCCCATAACTGCACCCCATATGCATAGGGTTCACCTACCCACCCACCCCCGCCACCCCCCCACATAACTATACACATCCCACATCCCCACACACATACAAGGTATGACCCTCCTCAACACACCTCCATTCCGCCTGCCCCGCCTCGCACACCTAACAACACTGCAGCAAGCGCAACTCCACACTTGCCCTCCCGCCCCACTGTGCACTCCCACCTCCACAATGCACGCTCTCTCACCCACAAGCCTTCCTTGAGAAATGAGCGCAGGGCGGCGGGGAAGCTGCGAGGCGCTGGGGGCTGCCTGCTCTGGGAGGTGAGAAGGAGGGAGGTGTGTGCTCACTCGCTTGCTGGTGCAGTTAGAGGTCCCGGGGCTCCGCAGACTGATTTAGCTGAGCTGGGTGGGCAGGTGGTGAGGAGGGAGGTGGGGAGGCGGGACGCGGGAGAGGGAGGGGAGAGAAAGGGGCGCGGCGCCGAGGTGCGCACTGACACCCAGTCACGGCGGCGGGGTGCTGAATCCAACCCACAAGCAGCGGAGATGCTAATCAGGCCCTTTTGTGGAGTAGGGCAAATTCGGGAGCTTCCAGCAACTCAGAGCTTTTGGAGAGAAGGAAGAGGAAACAAAAGGGACGGGAGGAGGAGGCGAGTGGAGAGGCGGCTGATTTATGCCTGCACTTCAGTAAATGTTTTCGCTGCCATTAGCATCACGGAAGACCAGGAGCCGAAAGAAAGGGGCGCCACGGGAACCTGTGGCTTTGCGCGCTCCGCGTGGGGCTGGGCCGCGCACTCTGCAGCAGCTTCCATTTGCCCGGTGAGGACGCAGCGGCTGTGGCGGATCTGGGCCAGGGTTCGAATCCGACGCGCCCACCCGACTTCCAGTGGGGAGCCAAGGCCGCCTCCGCAATGCCTGTCTTCTCCCCAAAAGCCCAGAGGAGGGGCTCACTTGGGCCCTTCTCAGCAAAATGCGTCCGGTGGGGGCGAAATTAATTCCAGGTGTCTGGCTGAGCGCAGGAACAGAGATGGCAAGAGTTGGCACTCCAGCCCCAAATACAGGAGCAAACCCCAGAGAGAATTCACTCTACCCTCCTGAAACTGCCCACTGTGTGTATTACTCTAATTTTAAATATTCCTTAGGGGGGAAAAAAAAGCACAGAATACACTTGTTTGGTTTCATTTTTGCCTTCACAGCTTTAATGACTCCATTTGTGGAAGCTGTTTAGGAAACTGGTGAGGAGGAGGCGGCAGCCAGGAGAAGCACAAGTACCAGCCTGGGCTGCAGGCTCCCTCTCCCTACCCACTCGGAGCCATCCTGCCTAGACTAGCATTTTCCCTCTACTCCCCGACCCAGCCCCAAACCAACAGCCCAGCAGCTGCAGTGTCTGAGCCCCTCCTTCCTTTCCTGCAGGCCCCAGTGGGCCCCAAGTTGGCTCCTTTCCATATGCTCACCTCTGGGGGAGATTCCCATTCAGAATCACTAAGCTTGCTCTCTAAGCACTTGGAATGGAGGAGGGCCATCTTCTCCCCTAGCCCCATCCCCAAAGTCCTAGGAAACCCATGCCCTCTTTATTAGGCATTTGTGCCTGAAGGGAGGAGAGAGATGGACCCCATTTTAGGCCTGACAGCAGGGAACGGGGTCACACAGCCCTGCAGTCCAGGAGAAACTCAACCACAAAGTGGGGTGGGATGCAGATGGACCCCCAAAGCTTCAAATGAAGAGTAAAAACATGTTCTGACCCAGAGCGCAGAAATGGGTGTGGCACTATAAATTGCTAATGGTTAGCCAGCAGCCTAAGGGAACTTGGCTTCTGGTCTTACTTTCCTGAGGTCTGGGCAGTTGCTGCAAAGTAGATGAAGTGAGGGGAGTCTGGGGCAGAGCATCTTTGAGCACTGCCTGGTGCCTCACCCCTAACCTTTGGCCCTGCCCTGCTCCATCTCTCCTGGGTCCCAATTCTACCTTCTTTCCCCCTACCCATCCCAGCTATACCAATCCAACCTTATCTTTGGCTGCTATGCTGCCTTAAGTGATGCCCCATTTCAGACACTCAACCCTAGGCCCATGCTGGCTGGTCCAGGTGGAATAAAAGGGCCAGAAGGACTAGGCTGAGGTGAGACCTAAGTTCAAATCCTGACTTTGTCCCTGACTCCCCAAGTGACCTTAGGCAAGTGAGAGCTTGTTCCAAAGCTTCAACAGCTAAACAAGTGGTTTGGAAAAGAGGGGATTATTTTGTCCTACCAAATTCCAGTGTGGGAAGAAGCAGGGAAAAGGAGGGAGAAGAGAGATTACAGATGAAATTCGTCCCCTGCGATGGTACTTGGTACTTTCGCTTTAATGAAAGAACCCATTAAGATGCTGTTGGATTTTCCATTTGTTTAAGTGAGATGGGTGTTTGCGATAGTGTGGAGGGAGATAAGGACAGGGACCACACACACACACACACACACACACACACACACACACACACACACACACACAGCCTAAGTGGTGACACTAGGAAAACTCCAATTTTAATTGCTCTTTAAAAAGAAGTGTTATCATGACACCTCGGCTTCTTCTCAACCAACTCAGCCAGAGGCCAAGGGAAGGCTCATTAAAAGCTCCAGGTAGAGCTGAGGAGTGGGATCTGGAGAACTTCCCAGGGCCAACCGGGGCTTTTGAAGTGGCCGCTCCTGACCAGCCACTGACATCTCCTTCTTAGGATCTAGGGCTTTTATGGTTCAGGTTTTGATTTATCCATCATCGAACTTTATGGCTTTAAGAAAATTCTCAGTGCTGTAAAGAAAGGCATCCCCATGTACATCAGAGGTGGGGGGGAAATGAGAGGGCTTTCGACACCCCCAAGAAAGATCCCTCTCTGTGAAGACAGCATTTCCTGCCTAGGCTTGGTATGAGGCCCAAGGCTGAGAAGCAAATATGGGGCTGGGTAGAGGGATCCAATGTGGCCTGAATCACTCTGGCTAATGGGCAGGAGCCCTACATATGTCTGTGCCCTGCCATCAACTGAAGGCAAGCTCTGGGGAAAGCCAACACTTTGGCCTTAGTTTTCCCCATCAATGAAATGGGACTCTAACAAAAAATGAGGGATCCACTGGGAAAACTCAGAAGGAATTTTGTAAGATGCTCTGTGCCTGTGACAGTAGAGAAAAAGGATTGTGTAGGAGGAAGGGGCATGTTCTCCCTCCCAAAGGCAGGTTTCTAAGGGCCACATTCTGGGCAAAAGGAAAACTGCAGGCCGTTCTCACCAGTTGGCCACTCTCCAGGCTGGTGGCAGCAGCCCCTGCCGTGCTAAGTAATGAGCACAATTCCGACACTGACTCGGCTCGGCCTGCTAGTGAGAAATCAAAGCCCAGTATTAGAGGCCATTTCTAGCTGGGCACCATGTGTGCCCTAATCCATCAAAGCCCCGGGCATGGGGTTTTTTTCTGGGGAAGGTGGGGGCAGGATGCTTTGTCAAGCAGGAAAGGCAGGCCTCCCCCAATCTTCCCAGCAGAGCCCACCCTCCAGCTCTGGAGAACTCTAGGCCAACTAGTCGTGTCTTTCTCCTGACTACTGGTTTCTCCCATCCCCAGTAATCTCAGTTTTCATTCTCGAACCCATCAGCTGCTGGTTCAAATACAGCTTTCCAAGACCCAACCCTGACCATGTTCCATTTACAGAGACTTCACCCTACCCTCCAATCACCTCCCCCAAAACTCCCTCAAACCAGAAATCAACACCCCAGTCCAGCACCTCCCTCATCCAACTGAATCCTTTAAAACAAGGTTGGTCATTCAGCAGCCTCCCCACCCCCCATCATTACCTTCCAACTTCAAAACACTGCTTTAAACACCAGAGTCTGCCCAAATCATAATTAACTTGGATCAAATGAAGGAGTGTTGTAACTTCGCAGGCAGGGCAGGGGTAAAAAAAAAAAGTGGAGGATGTGCTAAAACCAAGCCCTCACTCCTGAGCCGTGGGAATCATTAATTCCAGAGTGCGGGATCTTTGGCTATAGGGGAATGGGGAGAGCGGATGTCAACATCCAAGCGGAAAGGGGGAGGGGGCGCTGAGTCATCTCATCCACTTTTTGCACCAGCTTTCCTGCCCCATTCTCAGCCTCAACTCACACAGGGCTCCGTTTAGGATGTGTCCCCACCCCCCACCGAGAGCCTAGGCGCTCTATTGCCCTAGACAGCCCAGCTGATCGGATTCCAGCACCAGAGAGGTTGATCTCAGGTGTTACGGAGCGTCCCGGGAAGCAACAGCCCAGACTGCGACTCCTGGCCTAACTAAAGGTTGAACAAGGCATGTCCACATCCCAGGAGGGTAGCCAGAATTAGGGACTTTATTTTAGGGGCCCACCTCAAGGCGTCCTATTCTGTTCGGAGCAGGCGCTGTACCGAAGCGAGCGCACCTCGTCTGCTTCCCGGACAGAGAGAAAGTCAGTGACCCGATTTAAAGGGAAACTCGGCAGAATCCGCTATGTACCGCATCCCCACCTCCACCTCCTGCCGCCCCAACACCCTGAACAAATCCCCTCAGATTTGCGGACCGGCGATCTCAGGCAAAGCTGTGCGTGCAGCACTAACCTCTCCCTAGCTCAACAGCCAAAGTCTTTTACCCCGGCAGCCGGCCGAGCGGGACCTGCGCTTCCCATGCCCCGCAGGTCTCTGGCTCCCTCCCTACGGAGGGCCGATTCGCTTCGGTGAAGCGCGAAAGGGCTCGGACGGGCCCACCCCGGACTAGGAAGTTGCCGATGAACGGCAGCGAGCGCTCACTTGGACTATGAAGCGATGGGTTCTTTTTTATCCGGCACCGCCGACAGGCACGCAGAGAACCAGGGGTCTCCTGGAGACAGCCCTTTTACGAAGCGCAGAACCCCAACTCAGACACTCCGTTCCAGGCAAAAGAAGCTATTCTTTCCAGTCGGGTGCAGGTAGCCTCCGGCTTACTCCGAACCCCAACCCGCCCCCCCCCCCCCGCGAGGGGGCTGCGCCATTGCCCACTTTGACCGGGCAGAGAAACCTGACTTCAACTTGCGCGACCTTGCCGCTCTCCCTGTGCGCACCAACGCGGCGAAGGACCACTTCAACTGCCCGGCAGAGTGGGGCGTAGGGTCTCCTCGTCCCGTGCCCACCCCCTCCCCCCGCAACGCCGGCTCCCTCCCTACCTGCTAGGCTCAGCCTCGGGCTGCAGCAGAGCAGCAGCGCCAGCAGTAGCGCGCCCCGCGCTCCACTCCGGATCCACATGCTCCCGCGGCCCGGCTCGGGCGCTTCTCCCCCGGGGTTCTCTCCCTGGCCCCAGCCTCGCCGCCGCCGTCGCCGCCGTCGCCGTCTCCTCCTCGCCGTCCTCCCCGGCGCCCGGCAGCGCCAGCCCGCGCCCTCCGTGGGGGCGGCGGCAGCCACGCTGCGCGCAGGGCCGCCCGGCGCTCGGAGCACGGTGGGTGTCCGGCGCCCGCTCTCGAACCAGGCTCCGCCGCGCCCCTCTCTGCACTCGGCGGACTCCGGAGCTCCGAGCGCTACCCGGGCCCTGGCGTCCTGGCTCGGAAGTTGAGCGGCCGAAGGTGAGTGCGCTCAGCGGCGCTGGCAGGGGCTAGCGCCGCACTGTCCAAGCCCCGGTGCGCCCCTCTGCGCGCCCCGGCGCTTCCCGCGGCTCCGGGGCCCTCGCCGGCCACCGCCGAATGCCACAATGCCGCGCGGAGCCGCCCGCTACTCCTAGTTAGTCGGCGAGTGGAGAACTGCGCGCGGCCGGGGCGGGGCCTGGGCTGGCGAGGGCGGAGCCGGCAGGGGTTGCCGTGAGGGGGGACCTGGAAGCCGTCTGGGCGCGGCCGCAGCGGAGCTAGGGGCCTCTCAGGGGGTTCCACGGGAGACGGAGGTCCCGGGGCATTGGAAAACATGGCAGGGAGACTTGACTAGAAAAGGAGCCTGCCCAGCCTTCCTTTCCAAAAGCCGCGGAAATACACCTTTGAGCTCTCCTTTGGCTTGGCTGTGTCAGACTCCTTCAGTCTTGACTGAACTCAGGACTCTTGCTCTGTTTATGCCCTATGCCTCCATATGTGGGGGAGTCTTTCCAAGAACGAGTCTCCAAATGAGAAAAATTGGAAACACTCAAGTCCAGATTAAGCTGGGGGGTGGGGGGGTGGGCTTCAGCTCTGTGAATTTGTGTATAGGTTTGGATCGGCTTGATTGGCCCTACTTGGCTGTATGACCTTGAACAGAACTGTTTACCAGACTACCTCTGTACCACCTTTAGCCCCCAGATTCTAGGATGTTGTAAAGGACCCCCCAAGTTAAGTGGGCCAGAGAGGAGAGGGTAGGCATTTGGGGCTCTAATCTAAACAGATCTCAGTGTAAGTTACTTCACCATTCTGATGACCCTTTTTGATCATCTGTAAAATAGAGAATAATGATAACTATTTCATAAGAGGTTGTAGAATAGAGTGGAAAATATGCATGGAAACTGCCACACAAATGTCAAAAATCTCTTTCTGAGAGTCTCCCAGCCAGTCTGATTTCTGGGATAAAGTCCTGACCCCCCCAATGGTGGGGGCAAGAAATGTGCGGGACTTGGGTGTTGTTTTGGGACTGAAGCCAAAGGAGTGGATGGGCTGACACTGGCAGATATTGTACTATGTGCGAACAGTGGGTTAAGAACTTTATACACATCACCTCAGTTAATCCTCTCAACAGTACAATTTGTACCCCGATTTTACAGATGAGAGACTGAGACTCAGAGATATAAAGGCATTTGCCCAAGATCACACAGCTTTGAGTGAACAAGTGTGTGAATGAATGGTTGGGTAAAAGTGACAGGGGAGATGGGATTGGGAAAGCAACCTCTGAACTGGGAGCCTCCTTTCCCACACCTTCCTGGAGCATGGATGGGATGGGGGGGACCTCCTGTTTCTGCCTCTCCATGGGGGAGGGGGACTTCTGCTGGCAGTCAGCAGGAATGACCCTTCCACCCAATCCTGATCTGTCTGCTACTTGGGATGTTCCTTTTCTCAGGAACTGGAATCTAAATGCATTCCTCAGATACAGTTGCAGTGGGACTGCTTTAGGAAGGGGTGAGGGAAGCCTAAGATAGGTCCAGCCAGGCCCAGGAGATGGTGAGTGGTGGGCTGGAATAGGGCCAGAGTGTCCCCAGGAGTGCTCCCTAGATTGAAGAAGTGGCTTGGGAGCCAGACCTGCAGGTTGATAGGAAGGGGCTGGGAAGCAACAAGCTGTTTCCCCTGAGGGCTGGAGATAAAGACAGGGACAGTCCAGTACCTCCCATCCACTCAGCAATCCCCCTGCAGCTGGGGTCTGGAGCATCTGGGGTAGATGGTGGGAGTAGCCAGTCAACCTCCTGGGAACCAGGATGAGGAAGTTAGATATGAGTGGGATTCCCTGAGGAAGGACTCTGGTCAATTGTGAAAGGTCCCTGTGGGCAGGAAGAGCAGTGGATCAGAGAGTCAAAAGTTCATCCCACCCAGCCAGCCTTACCCAATTACAAAACTGCAAGCCCACCCACCTACACACACACCTGTGGACACAATTACAGTGCACACTCGCCCTTGGATTCATATCTACAGTGTACACACAAATAAACAGATAAACATGCAATAAGGATGTATAGCTGCAAAGTGACCCTCCCAGAAACATCACACGTACAAACAGGGCATAAATGCAAAAACACCCACATTCCTGAAACATGACTAAGAAAGCATACACACATGCTAGACACAAATACAAAACCATACACAAGTACATACATCTAAAAACACGAATGTACTCATGGGTACATGACTCCAAAGACAGATCGATATCTAGAAACTTACCTACCACCAGAAAACACGTATAGAGCACATATCCCAAGACCCGTATTTAGATGTCATTCCTTGGACATGTACACACAAGGTCAAGGACCCTATGCTCCCACGACCTGACTCAGGCACTTCTTTGGCGCTCTCTTCCCGGCCCCAGCCTGGCCACCCCCTCCACACAGAGTCACAGCATCCAAGGACCCAAAAGCACACACACATGCATGGACACACGCTCTTTAAGGAAGAACAGGGGGATATGAAGATTTTTCAAAGTACTAGTCCTTGGGGAACGCTATTATCAGTAACTTCCCGTTCATATAAGGGTCAGATTTTTGGCTCTGTTAAGTCCTGGCTTAAACAGGGTGAGGGCTGTGGGGAGTGGGGCAAGCAAAAGGAGAGCGATCACTTCTCCTTCTCCTGCCACTTACTGCACCAGTCCCCTCTCCAGCTTAAAAACTTCTCAATTCTTGAAATATACCCAAGGGGGATACTTTTCATTTAGGACTTCAGCTTCAGGATGAGGGTCTTGTCACAGAGGGAATCCCCCCACATAACTCCTCTGCCTACCCTTCTGTGCCATCCAGGTCTTTTGGAGAATGCGCCTTTTCAGCCACCTGCAGCCAAGCAGCCTGTTGCAGATGTTGTGATCCTCCCCAGCCTAGGCATCTCAGAGAGGGCTGACCCTAGCTGGGGCCAGGGAAAGGGCTTTGGAGGGAGTGAGAAGCCCTGAGCCCGTGCCTGCCCTCGGGAAGGCGGCAAGCCCCCAGCCCCCAGAGTGGCACATTGGAGTCACTGGATTAAAACTTGCCAGGGTGTCCCCAGACACAGTGCCAAAGCATTTAGAGCAGAGGGGTGCTCTGTGTGTTCAGAAAGAGAACGAGGTGATCACCTGCTTGAAGGCAGGCACCCTGTCTTTTGTATTCACCCTTGTGCATACAGCAACTAAAACGGTTTCTGCCACTTAGTAGGGATCCAATCAATATTCGTTAAGCGGACATAAGTAATGAGGTTGGGTGAAGAGGGGCAATTGGTCAAAGGAGCTACAGCCCTTGCCAAGTGAGCGCTGGAAGGAATCCCCCACCTCCCTTCCATTTCCTGGGATCGTGGGAGACCCCTGAGGCTGGGGTGAGCAGCCCTTGTGTACAGCTGCTTGGAAAACAGTCCTGGTCCTTAGTGGGGGCTGCAGGTGCCTCCACAGGCTACCCTTGTGTCTCCCAAGCCAAAAGAGGGTGGGAGACTGAGTTTTGAAGTCTGGGGTCAAGCTGATAGGCATAGTCCTACACCTGTGGTGACTGGGAGAAGTTGGGTAGATTACTGACCTCAGTTTCCTCAATTGGAAATGGTAAAAGGGGAATGATCAATAAACGGGGAATAATCAAAGGGGAATAGTACTAACTCCTCATAGGATTAAAAAGAATATGCATAAAGCCCCCTTGTCTGGCCGAATAAAAGGTACTTGTGTTAAATTAATGATGATGATTTAAAAGCAGCTGAAAGGGTGCCCAGGAGTGGCTGACGCCTGGGGAGCTGGCGCCTGTCTCGGACGCTATCTGTGTGCTTGCAGGTGCCACCAGGCGGCGCGCCACAGCTTATGCCGCCAGCGCGGCCGCTTCAGCCTCCTTAAAACCGTGGGTCTGGAAGGGAAGAGCGCCCTGGGCGCACCCCGCCTGTGAGAGGCCGCCTGGGAGGCGGCCCAGGAGTGGCTCCCGCCCGGGATTGTCAGCTGGAGGAGGCACTGGGACGACTCGGTTTGCGGGATCGTGGATGGAAGGGTTTGGGAAGGAGTTTGTGAACCCTGCCTTGATCCATCCACACCTGGACAGCCACCAAGGCCTGATCCTGGAGAGGCTTAACGTCCTTACGGCTTCACCATGGCCTTGTAATGACGTCATCCTAGCTCATGTCCTGCCTGTTCAGAGTCCCGGATGCTGTTCCAGGTCCTCCGTATGCTGACAACCCCGAAGCAAGGAGGCACTGTTACTCCCACCTAACAGATGAGGAAACTGAGGTAACAGAGAAGGACTTTTCCCAGGGTCACCCCCAGCTGTTGAAGGGTGCAGTGGAGATTCAAATCCAGATGGTCTGCATCTCAAACTTGTGTCTTTTTTGTTGTTGTTTTTGTTAATTGAGATAAAATTCACATAACATAAAGTGCCCCATTAAAAAAAAATAAACATTTTCAGTTGTACAACTCAGGGGGTTTAGTATATTCACAGTATTGTGCAGTCATCACCACTATCTAATTCCAGAACATTTCGTTGCCTCCCCCCAATGAAACCTCATATCATCAAGCAGTCGCTGCCCAGAGCCTCCTCCCCCCAGCCCTGGCAACTACCAATCTGCTTCCTGTCTCTATGGGCTTGTCTGCTCTGAACATTTCACATAAATGGAATCATGCAATACGTGACCTTTTGTTTGGCTTCTATTCACCAAGCATAATGTTTTCAAAGTTCATTCATGTTGTAGCATGTATCAGTACTTAATTTCTTTTTATGACAATACTATTCCACATATGGATATACCACATTTTGTTTATCCATTCATCAGTTGATGGACATTTGGTTTGTCTCCTCTTTGGTTCCATTATGAATAGTGCTGTCGTGAACATTTGTGTACAAGTTTTTGTATCAACATATGTTTTCAATTCTTTGAGGGCCTATACCTAAGAGTGGAATTACTGGGTCATTGAGCTTGTACTTTTTTTTTTTTATTTTTAGCAGTTTTATTGAGATATAGTCACCTACCATACAATCAGTCCAAGGTGTGCAATCAATGGCTTTAGTATAATCACAAAGTTGTGTGTTCTTCACCACAGTCACATTCAGAACATATTCATTACTCCAAAAAGAAAAACCCCATGCCCCTTAGCTGTCACTTTTCCATCCATCTATCCTTCCTCAGCCCTGCAGAACCATTAATCTAATCTGTTCTGTATAGATTTATTTATATTTAAAGAATACTAAAATATTATTGTTAACTATAGTCCATAGTTTGCATTAGGTATGTATTTTTTTTCCATCGACTACTCTACTATTAACACATTGTACTAGTTCTTGTATTTGTACTATTCATCATTGACATTGTCCACCACAGGGGTTGCTGTGTTGCACAATCCCATGTTTTGTCTCCTAGCTTTCCTTCTACTGATACATGACTTCACACTACCCCTTTCAACCTCATTCACACACGTAATTCAGCACTGCTAATTATAGTGACAGTAATGTGCTGCCATCACCTCTATCCTTTTCCACACATTCATCGGTTGATAGACACTTGGGTTGCTTCCATTTTTTGGTAATTGTGAATAATGCCACTATGAGCATCAATGTGCAAATGTCTGTCCACATCCTGCTTTCAGTTCTTCTGAGTGGAGACCTAGTAATGGGGTTGTCAGATCACATGGCAATTCTATACTTAGCTTCCCGAGGAACTGCCAATCTGTCTTCCACAGTGGCTGCACCATTTTACATTCCCACCAGCAGCGAATAAGTGTTTCTCTTTCTCTACATCCTCTCCAACACTTGTAGCTTTCTGTTTTTTTTTTTAATTTACCATTCTAGTAGGTGTAAAATGATATCTCATGGTGGTTTTGACTTGCATTTCCCTAACAACTAGTGATGTTGAGCATCTTTTCCTGTGGGGTTTTTTTTTTTTTTTTGCCACTTATATTTGCTCTTTGGAAAAATGTTTATTCAAGTCTTTTGCCCATTTTTTATTGGGTTGTTTGTCTTTTTATTGTTGAATTATAGGATTTAAAAATATTTTCTAGCTATTAAACCCTTATCAGATATGTCGTTTCCAAATATTTTCTCTCATTGCATAGGCTGCCTTTTTTACTTTCTTGACAAAGTCCTTTGAAGCACAGAATTTTTAAATTTTGAAGAGGTCCCATTTTATCTATTTCTTTCATTGCTTGTGCTTTGGGTGTAAAGTCTAAGAAACCATTACCTACCACAAGCTCTTAAAGATGTTTCCTACATTTTCTTCTAAGAGTTTTATCCTGATTATTATATTTAGGACTTTGATCCATTTTGAGTTCATTTTTATATAAGGTGTTAGGTAAGATCCTCTTTCATTCTTTTGGATATGGATATCCAGTTCTCCCAGCACCATTTGTTGAAGGGCCTATTTTGTCCCAGTTGGGTGAACTTGGCAGCCTTGACAAATATCAATTGGCCATTGGTGCGAGGGTCTGTTTCTGAACTCTTAATTCAATTCCATTGGTCAGTGTATCTGTCTTTATGCCAGTACCGTGCTATTTTGACCACTGTAGTTTTGTAATGTGCTTTAAAGTCAGGAAATGTGAGTCCTCCAACCGCGTTCTTCCTTTTCAAGATGTTTCTAGCTATTTGGGACTGTTTACCCTTCCAAATAAATTTAATAATTGGCTTTTCCAAGTCTGCAAAGTAGGCTGTTGGAATTTTGATTAGGATTGTGTTGAATCTGTAAATCAATTTGGATATAATTGGCATCTTAATGATACTTAGTCTTCTAATACATGAACAGGGAATGTCCTTCTATTTATTTAGGTCTTCGTTCAATTCTCTAAGCAATTTTTTGTTGTTTTCTGTGAACGGTTCCTTCCCATCCATGGTTCAATTTGTTCCTAGACATCTGATTTCTTTTAGTTCATTAGTTTTATTGTGTATGGAATTTTTAATTGATTTCCACCATCTGAGGTGGAAAAAAACACATTATACAATAGTGTAATAAGAAATCTTGCATGTTGATCTTATATCCCACCACTTTGCTGAACTTGTTTTATCTGCACCGGTAACTTAATTGTAGATTTTTTCCAACTTTCTGTGTATAGGATCATGTCATCTGCAAATCATGAACATTTTACTTCTTCCTTTCCAATTTGTATGCCTTTTACTACTTTTGCTTGCCTAACCGCCCTTGCTAGAACTTCTAGCATAATGTTGAATAAGAGTGGTGACAGTGGGTATCCTTGTCTTGTTCCAGATCATAGAGGAAAAGCTTTTAGTCTTTCACCATTAAGTACAATGTTAGCTGTGGGTTTTTTCATGTAAACCCTTAATCATATTGAGGAAGCTTCCTTCTATTCCTATCTTTTGAAATGTTTTTATCAAGAAGCGATACTAGATATTGTCAAATGCCTTTTCTGCATCAATTGAGATGACCGTGTGGTTTTCCCCCTTCTATTTGTTAATATGGTATATTATGTTTATTGATTTTCTTGTGCTGAACAACCCTTGCATGCCTGGGATAAAACTGACTTTGTCATGTTGTATAAGTCCTTTGCTATGTTGTTGTATTAAATTTGCAAGTATTTTGCTGAGGATATTTGCATCTGTATTATTAGAGAAATTGGGCTGCAATTTTCTTTTCTTGTAATATGTTTAGCTGGCTTTAATATTGGAGTAATGTTGGCTTCATCGAATGTGTTAGGTAGTGTTCCCTCCTCTTACTTTTTTGGAAGAGTTTGAGCAGGATTGGTATTAATTCTGCTTGGATTGATGCCATCGGGTCCTGGGCTTTTCTTTTTTGGGAGGTTTTTGATGACTGATTTATTCTCTTTATTTGTAATTGGTCTGTTGCTGTCTTCTATTTCTTCTAGAGTCAGTATAGGCATTCGTATGTTTTGAGGAATTTATCTACTTCATCTAAGTTTTATATTTTATGGAAATACAGTTGTTTATAGTATCCTCTTATGCTCCTTTTTATTTCTGTGGAGTCAGTAGTGAGGTCCCTCCTCTTTTCTGATTTTATTTATTTGCATCTTCTCTCTTCTCTTCTTTGTTAGTCTAGCTAAAAGTTTGTCAATTTTTTGATCTTTTCAAAGAATCAAGTTTTCTTTTTTCTGATTCTTTCTACTCTTTTTTCTATTCTCAATTTCATTTATTTCTGTGCTAATCTTCACTATTTCTCTCTTTCTGCTTGCTTTGGGATTAGTTTGCTGTTCTTTTTCTAGTTCCTCCAGGTATACAGTTAGGTCTTTGATTTTAGCTCTTTCTTTATTTTTTTTTTACATGGGCAAGCACTGAGAACTGAACCTGGGTCTCCAGCATGGCTGGCGAGAACTCTACCACTGAGCCACCATTGCCCGCCCCTTTCTTGTTTTTTTAAGCAGGCATTTAGGACTATAAATTTCCCTCTCAGCACTGCCTTCCATGTGACCCATAAGGTTTTTTCCTTTTTTTAATGCAATTTTATTGAGATATATTCTTATATAATCAACAAAGTATACAATCAGTGGTTCACAGTATCATCGTATAGTTGTGCATTCATCATTACAATAGATTTTTGAACATTTTCGTTAATCCATAAACAACAAAAATGAGAATAAGAATAAAAGTAAAAATAAAAAGAATACCCAAAACATCCCATACCCCTTTTTCCCCATATTATGTATTTATTTTTTGTCTTTATTTTCTTACTCTCCTATCAGTATGAGTAAAGGGAGTGTGAGTCACAAAATTTAAGGGAGTGTCAGTCACAAGGTTTTCACAATTACATGATCACACTATAAACACACTATAGTTATACAATCATCTTCCAAAATCAAAGCTATTGGATTACAATTCAACGGATTCAGGTATTTCCCTCTAGCTACTCCAACACACCAAAAACTGAAAAGGGATATCTATATAATGCATAAAAATAACCTCCAGAATGACCTCTTAACTCTATTTGAAATCTCTCAGCCGTTGAAACTTTTTTTCATTTCTCTTCCCCCTTTTGGTCTAGAAGTCTTTCTCAGTCCCATGATGCCAAGGCCAGGCTCATCCCCCAGAGTCATGTCCTGTGTTGCCAGGGAGATTTACAGCTCAGAAGATTTATTATGTTCCACATAGGAAGGAGGAGTGAGTTCCTTGCTGAGTTGGCTTAGAGAGAGGCCACATCTGAGCAAAAAAAGGAGATTCTCTGGGGGTGACTTTTATGCATTTTTATAAGTAGTCTTAGCTTCTCCTTTGCAGGAATAAGTTTTATAAGGGCAAGCCCCAAGATCAAGGGTTTGGCCTACTAAATTGGTTGTCCCCAGTGCTTGCAAGGCTATCAGGTCTTCTTCAGGTGGTGAAGTTTAATATTTCCACATTTTCCCCCATCCCTCAAAAAAAGTTTGCAAGAACTTTTTTATATTCTTCCCAGATTACTCTAGGATATGTCAGGGCATCACACTAACTAGTACAAACCAACAATATCTCACTCCCTATTCAAAGCTCCATGTGATTATGGTGTTTGAATAAACTGACCATACAAGTTAAATTAGATAATGTGCTACAGAAAATATAAATTTTGCACTAAATAAACAACTCTTCCTTTGGTCTCACCCAGAAGTTGAAGTTTTAAAATATAGTCAATATCGTCCTTTATCCTTTAATCTGATTTACCTTAGTTCTAACCAGATCAGCTTCATTCATGTCTCTAATTGAAGTCTAATCTCCTTTTCAGTCTAATCTCTTTTTCAGCTTTTTAAACAGTTATTGTATGGGGTGACTGCTGACTTTCATAGCTGCAGAGCTCTAACTCTGACTCTCAGATATCACATAGATACTCAAGTTCCAGAGGATGACCAGGTTATGTACAAAGAGCTTAGCATCTCAGGATTTAGAAATCACAGCTACAATGCAGGAACAGATGTCACTGCTGTAAGAGCTTACAATCTAGGAACCTTTACAATAAATCTCCCCCTGATAACCTATGCTCTCAAAATCAATTCTCAGAGTTTGCACAATGTGGTTAGTCCATATTAGTGAGGCATTGTAATATCTGTCTTTTCATTCCTGGCTTATTTCATTCAACGTAGTGTCCTCAAGGTTCATTCACCTAGTTGCATGCCTCATAACTTCATTCCTTCTTGCAGCTACTCAATAGTCCATTGAGTGTATACACCACAGTTCCTCCTTCTGTTCATCAGTCGATGCACCCTTAGGCCACCTCCATCATGAATAGGCAATCATGAATAATGCCAGCATAAACACCAGTGTGCAAATGTCCATTCATGTCCCTGCTTTCAGTTCTTCCAAATAGATACCTAATTACAGGGTTGCAGGATCATATGGTAACCTTATACTTAGCCTCCTGTGGAACCACCACACTGTCCTCCAGTGGGGCTGCACTATTCTACTTCCTTACTAACAGTGAATAGGTATGTCTCTCTCTCCACATTTTCTCCAGCACTTGTGTCTTTCTGTTTATTTTTACAGTTTCATTCACATACCATACCATCCATCCTAAGTAAACAATCAAGAGTTCCCAGTATAATCACATAGTTATACATTCACTACCACAATCTATATGAGGTCATTTCCATTTCTTCCACAAACAAAGAGGAAGAGGGAAAAACTAAAGAGTAAAAAATTAAAATAAAGTATAAAGGAGAAACACCACCACCACCAAGACTCTCATACCTCTCGTTATATCCCCCTCTTATTGACATTTACCTTTGGTATATTTCCTTTGTTACTCTTAATGGAAACATTCTACAATGTTACTGTTAACTATCGACTCTAGTTTGCATTAATTGTATTTTTTCATATACCATCCCATTTTCAACAACTTGCACGTTGACATTCATTTTTTCTCCTTCATGTAAAAATATTTTTATAGGGTGGGCCACGGTGGCTCAGCAGGCAAGGACGCTTGCCTGCCATGCCAGAGGACCCGGGTTCGATTCCCAGTGCCATGTTAAAAAAAAAAAAATTCTTATATTTGTACATGTAGTCACCATCATTGTCCACTCTAGATTTCACTAATTTGTACAGTCCCAGTCTTTATCTTCTATCTTTCCTTCTGGTGTCATCCATGCCCCTAGCCTTCCTCTTTCGACCGTACTCACACTCAGCTTTGTTCAGTTTATTTACAATATTGTGCTACAATCAGATGGTAACGTGCTGTCCACTTCTGGATCTTTACAATCAATCCTGTTGAACAGTCCATACTCTTTTAGCATCAAATGCCCAATCTCTACACCCTTTCTCTCCTGATAGCCGGTGTTCTCAGCTTTAACTCTCAAAGTTTTCTCATTAATGTTAGTTCATATTAATGAGACCATACAAGCAATTATCCTTTTGGTTCTGGCTAACTTCAGTCAACATGATATCCTCAAGTTTCATCCACAGTGCATGCGTCATGACCTTATTCTAACATACCATCTCTTATTTTTCTCTCTTTTTACCCTTATTGATAGTCTTTATTTCTATAATCTTCTCTAGACCTCTCTCTTTCCTGTCTTTTCCTATCTGCCTGTAGTGCTCCCTTTAATATTTCTTGTAGAGCAGGTCTCTTGCTCACAAGCTCTCTTGGTGTCTGTCTGAAAATATTTTAAACTCTCCCTCATTTTATATATATTATATATATATATATTTGGGGGTGCATGGTCTGGGAATCAAACCTGGGTCTCCTGCATGATACTCTCCATCATTTTTGAAGGAGAGTTTTGTCAGTTATAGAATTCTTGATGGCAGTTTTTCTCTTTCACTATTTAAAATATATCATACCACTATCTTCTTTCCTGCATGGTTCCTGCTGAGAAATCCAAACAGAGTCTTATTTAGCTTCCCTTGTATGTGATGGATCAATCTCTCACTGCTTTCAGAATTCTCTCTTTGCCTTTAACATATCATAGTCTGCTTAGTAAGTGTCTTGGAGTAGGTTTATTTCAATATATTCTGTTAATATATTCTGTTTAGAGTATGCTGTGCTTCTTGGATCCTTAGTTTTATGTCTTTTATAAGAGATAGGAAAATTTTCCCGTTTTCCCTTCTCTCCTCCTTCTGGGATACCTATAACACATATATTTGTGTGCTTCATGTTGTCATTTAATCTCCTGAGACCCTGTTCATATCTTCCTATTTTTTTCCTATCTGTTCTTTTGTATGTAGGATTTCAGAAGTTCTGTCCTCTAGTTCACTAATCCTTTCTTTTGACTCTTCAAATCTGCTGTTGTAATTCTCCATTGTATGTTTTCATCTCTTCTACTGTGTCTTTCATTCCCATAAGTTCTGCCATTTTTTTTAAAGCTTTCAAGTTCTTCTTTAAGGTTTCACAATGTCTTCTTTATATCCTTCATCTCTTTTGCTGTATATCCCCTCAACTCGTTTGGTTTGATTTTTGAATTGATTTAGCATGTTTGTTTGAACATCTTCAACTAGTTGTTTTAAACTACTCATTTAAAGTGTTGGTATGTTCCTTTGACTAGCCGTACATTCATCCTAATTTGACTTGTAATTTTTTGCTTGTGTTCAAGGCATATGATTTCCTTGATTAGTTTATTCTGGAGGTTGTTTTCACTCTTTTACCTAAGGTTTTTCTTATTGGTTGGCTTTGTTATCTATCTGTTCTTTGGCATTCAGTTCAACTTATTCAAGATCTCTAGCCTAGCTTCTGTTTAACTGATCAGAATTTTTCAGCTCCTGTTTTTCTAGTTCTTATATGGAACCTTTTTTCGATGAGGGTCTCCCCAGGTATGATTGACCCCAATCCAATTTTCCAGACAAGGCATGCCAGGTTTGTAGGATGAGGGTGTAATCAGTATCAGCTTTCCATGAAGATTAGACCCAACAGATTGCCTGACTGTGGAGCCTCTAGACTCTGTGCTTTTCCTGTCCTGCCCAGCAGGTGATATGTGTCACCCAAGAGCTCCTCCCATACATTTAATCACTAAAATTGGAGCTTTTAATTCTCAGTCTACCAGGGGTGTGATTGAGTCCAAGGCTGAGCTGGATGGCAAGCTTAGTCTGTTTCTGATTCCCAGCCCCTTTCTGAAGCAGAACCACCACTTAAGCTGGGCTCTGGCCATCTTTCCTTCTGAAGGAAACATCCTTTAGGGACTTAACTTTTTCACTTGACTTGTTACTTTGCCTCTCATTGCCATCTTACCTCTGCCTCTTGCCTGAGTCAGCACTGACAATTGAAAATGCTAGAGGCTTTCTCTAAGTAGCTGCTTAGAATACTTCTTAAACTGGAGTGGGGTGGGGAGAGAGAAATAAAATCCCTTTTCAGAGCCAGTCTCCCCTGCCCCCAAGGTCATCAGAGCTAGAGTTGGTACATGGCTCCATGTGCCCCTTTTCTTGGGGCATAGCCAATTTCCAATGCTTTGAGCTCACTCAACTCCAAAAGTCTTCTTCTTTTTTTTTTTTTTTCTGCACAAGCCTCATCTGGTCTCTGCCAGGAGAGATCTCAGGGTTACTGGGTATATCTGTGCTCAGAGCTTATATTCCACAGTCCAAAATTGTTCATTAAAACCAGCTGGAGCTTGGCTGAGTTACCTGCTCTTGCTCTTAGAAACTGTTCCTTTTTTCCACTGGCCTGCTGTGCCAGTGGGGGAGGGGCACCAGCCTCTGCAGTTTGGGAGCTTTACTTACAGTTCTGTGCAGTGATCTAGGCCCTTCCACCCATTCCAGGCTGGTGTACAATGTGTATCCATTCATGGATATATCCCAAAGAGTTGGCAGTTCCCGGCTATTTACTAGCTGCTCTAGAGGATGAACTAAATTCCACACTTCCCATATCTCCATCTTGCCCCACCTTTCTTCCCGTAGGTTTTGATCTGTTGTGTTCTCATTTTCATTCTTCTTGAAATATTTACTGATTTCTCTTGACATTTCTTCTTGACCCACTGATTATTTAAGAATGCATTGTTTAACCTCCACATATTGGTGAATTTTCCAGTTCTTAGCTTGTTGTTGATTTCCAGCCTTATTTCATTATGGTCAGAGAAAGTGCTTTGTATAATTTTGGTCTTTTAAAATTTACTGAGAACTATTTTGTGACCCAACATATGTTCTATCCTGGAGAATGATCCTTGAGTACTTGTTTTAGGGTACAATGTTCTGTATATGCCTGTTAAGTCTAGTTTATTTGCCACAGTATTCAAATTCTCTGTTTCCTTACTGATCCTCTGTCCGGATATTCTGTGTATTGATGAGAGTAGTGTACTGAAGTCTCCAACTATTATTGTAGAGACATCTATTTCTCCCTTCAGTTTTGCCAATGTTTACCTCATGTATTTTGGGGCACCCTAATAAGTGAATAAATATTTATGAATGTTTATTTCTTCTTGGTGAATTGCTCCTTTTATTAACATATAGTGTCCTTTTTGTCTAACAGCTTTGCATTTAAAGTTTATTTGTCTGATATTAGTACAGCTGCTCTAGCTCTTTTTGATTACTATTTGCTTGGAATATCTCTTTTCAGCCTTTCATGTTCAACCTATTTGTGTCCTTGGGTCTAAGGTGAGTCTCTTGTCCACAGCACACAGATGGCTAATATTTTTAAAATCCAATCTGCCAATTGGGGAGTTTAATCCATTATTATTCAATGTTATTACTGTAAAGGTAGTACTTATTTCACCATTTTATCCTTTGGTTTTTCTATGTAATATCTTATTTTTATCTCTCTTTTTACCCTTTTAGTTACCTTTACTGATAATCTTCACTTCTCTCCACCAAACCTCTCTCTCCTGTCTTTTCCTTTCAGCTTGCATAACTCCCTTTAGTATTTCTTGTAGGGAAGGTCTCTTGTTGACACTATCAGTTTCTGTTTGTCTGTGAATATTTTAAACTCTACCTCATTTTTTAAAGATGGTTTTGCCAGATAAAGAGTTCTTAACTGGCAATTTTTATCTTTCAGTACCTTAACTATAATGTACCATACCTTCTTGCCTCAGAGGTTTCTGATGAGAAATTGGCACTTAGTCTTATTGAGCATTCCTTGTATGTATGTGATGGATTGTCCTTCTCTTGCTGCTTTCAGAATTCTTTCTTTATCTTTGACATTTGAAATTCTGATTAATATGTGCTTGGAGTAGGCCTGTCAGGATTTATTCTGTTAGGAGTAAGTTGCACTTCTTGGACATTCATATTTAAGTCTTTCATAAGAGTTGGGAAATTTTCAGCCATTATTTCCTCAGATATTCTTTATGCCCGTTTTCCCTTCTCTTCACTTTCTGGGACACTCATGACACACGTTTGTGTGCTTCATGCTGTCATTCAATTCTATGAGAGCCCTCATTTTTTCCATTATTTTCTCTGTGTATTATTTCAGAGGTCCTATCTTCTGGTTCACTGGCCCATTCTTCTGCCTATTCCAATCTGCTGTTGTATGTATGAATGTACTGTATTATTTATTTATTTTTTTGCATGGGCAGGCACTGGGAATCAAACCCAGGTCTCCCGCATGGCAGGCGAGAACTCTGCTGCTGAGCCACTGTGGCCCCACCCTATACTGTGTTTTGAATCTCTTCATTTGTGTCTTTCATTCCCGTAAGTTCTGTTATTTTTCTTTGTAAGCTTTTAGATTCTGCTTTATGCTCACCAGTGTCACCTTAATATCCTTTATCTCTGTAGTCATATTTTCCTTCATCTCCTTGAATTTATTTAAGACATTTGTTTGAACGTCTTTGATGAGTTGTTCCAAATTCTGTATTTCCTAGAGAATTTGGAAAATCTGTAGGAAATTCATTGTTCCAAATTTTGTGTTTTCTACAACTTTTTAATTTGTTGTCTTTTAACAACATTTTAATGTGCCCTTTATCTTCCTGTTTTTTACCCTGGCTTATAATTTTTTGCTGATGTCTAGGCATCTGATTATCTTAATGAATTTACTTTGATGATCAGTTTCTCTCTCTTGCCTAGGGTTTTATCATTGACTGGTGTTGAATTAAGGCTCTTCTTTGACACTAATTCTAGATACACCTGTAAAGATACATGCTGAAGCTTCAAAGAATCTTTAAGAAATTTCCACTGAATAGATCAAGCTTGTACTCTCTCTTTTTAAATGCAATTTTAATGGGATATCACCACATACCATATAATAATCCAAAGTATACAATCCCCAGTTCATAGCATCATCATATAGTTGTGCATTCATTATCACAATCATTTTTTGAACATTTTCATTACTCTTAAAAATAAAAATAAAAAAGAACACCCAAAGCATCCCATGCCCTTTAACCCCCATCTGAATTATTTAATTTTTTGTCCTTAATTTTTTGTTCATCTGTTCATACACTAGATAAAGGGAGTACCAGCCACAATGGTACTCAATCACAGAGTCACACTGTAAAAGCTATATAGTTATGCAGTTGTCTTCAAGAATCAAGGCTACTGGATTATGGTTCAACAGTTTCATGTATTTCCTTCTTGCTGTTCTAATACACCAGCAATTAAAGAGAGATATTTATTTAATGCATAAGAATCACCTCCAGAATGACCTCTTGACTCTATTTGAAATCTCTCAGCCTCTGAAACTTTATTTTGTTTCATTTCTCTTCCCCCGTTTGGCCTAGAAGTCTTTCCCAGTCTCAGGATACTAAATCCAGGTGCATCCCCAGGAGTCATGTCTTACCTTGCCAGGGAAATTTACATCCCTAGGAGTTATGTCCCACTTAGTGGGGAGGGCAGTGAGTTTACCTGCTAAGTTGGCTTAGAGAGAGAGTTCACATCTGAGCCACAAAAGGTTCTTTAGGGGGTGACTTTAGGCATAATTGTAAGTAGGCTTAGCTTCTCCTTTGCAGAAATAAGTTTCATAAGGGCAAACCCCAAGATCAAGGGGGTTTACTACTATTAAATTGGTAGTCCCCAGTGCTTGTGAGAATATCAGAAATTCTTCAAGTGGGAAAGTTTAACATTTCCACATTTTTCCCCACACCTTCACAGGAGTTTTTCAAATATCTTTTTATTCTCTCCTCAAATTACTCCAGAATGTATCAAGGCATCACACTCACCTGTACAAACCAACAAGATCTCACTCCTTATTTGAGGATCCGTGTAATTATAGTGTTCAAATAAACAAGCTTGTACTCATAACCTCTACTAAATACTGTGACAACCTTCCTTCCCTGAGTTCTTCCTTCCTAACTGGCACCTCTGCACCCCCCCCCCAACCTTTTCTTTTCCCTCCAGGGAAGGGTCTTCTTTCACTGGTGCTCAGACAGTATAAGCAGTGCTTAGGCAGATCTGCATGCCAATCCTGGCGCAATCTTGGAAAGTTTACTCATTGTCTCTAAACCACCTGAGATTCTCCATCTGAGGAAGTGCAGCAAGATAACACCTACTTCAGAGAGCTGTTGGAGAAAGAGAAGATGTGTAGGAAGCATTTGGCATCATTGATGTTGCTTTGTTACTAGTACAATTATGATTATTACTACCACCACCTCTTCTTGTCCTACTTGCTGGGGCCCTCAGTGAGCTGTGAAGCAGGGAAGTGAGAAAAGAGGTTAATGGAATGGATTTAGAGGCAAGTTATTAAAGAACTATCCAATTGACCTTCCCTGGAGCAGGCTCTGATACTCATTACTATTCATTCGTTCATTCATTCTTGCTCAGCCACCACATTTGGACTGCCACTCTTTGTGAGACACTGATTGGGGAGGTTACAGAATCAGAAATAATGGGGGGCTGGACTACGGAGGGTTCTGGGTAGGCCTGACCTCATGGGCCTGCAGTTGCACAAGGCCTGTACTTAGTGTAATGCTCTGCTGATGCTTTCCGGAAATTATTTTTTTGTTCTTGTTAATTTTTTTAAATTAAGCTTTTATTTTACAACAGTTTTAGATTTACAGAAAAATTGCAAAGAGAGCAGAGAGAGTTCCCATATACCCTGTACCCGGTTTCCTCTATTATTAACATTTTACATTAGTACAGTACATTTATTACAATTAATGAACCAATATTGATACATTACTGTTACTAAAATTAATTCAGATGTCCTAGTTTTTGCCTAATGTCCTTTTTCTGTTCCAGGGCACCACATTGCATTTAGTGGCCATGTCTCCTGAGAAATGATGCCACTTTTTCAGGTTTTCTTTGTTTTTGATGACCTTGAGAGTTTTGAGAATTTTTTGGTCAGATGTTTTATAGAATGTCCCTCAAATGGGATGTGTGCATATCAAAGGTCTTAGTTTTTGAACAAGGAGCCCTGAATTTTCATTTTGCACTTGGCCTTGCAATTATTATAGCCAGTCTTACTTATGGGTTATAGGGCAGAGAAAAGGCCGGCTCCGCAGGCCCAGGGACCCACAGCACACTGGTCATACTGCCAGGGCACAGTCTGGGAAGCATTGTGTGCTCTCAAGAGGGAGAACTGGGAGCTAGGACCAGGGGTGAGAAAGAAGCCAGAAACACAGAGGAGGGCTCAGGATATTCCAGGCAGAGGCAACTGCGTGAGAAAAGACTGAGTTAGGAAGGTGGTTGGTGGGATCAAGAAAAGCCAGGTATGAGTAATTCCACTTAAACAGTGGAAGAAGTGACAGAGAAGACAGGTGGGAAAATCTCCCAGCAAGGGGAGCCATGGATGCTATTTGCACTAGAGAGGGGCCTCAACCCAACTGTACTGTGGGACCGTATTTCAGTCTGGATGCCAGGGCCGACTGAAGGCAGCTGGTGGGGGGGGGCAGGGAAGCTGGTAGGGATGCCCACTGCCATGGTCCCCAGGCAATGCGACACTGATCAGGGCCAGGAAGGGTGTGGCCTGGGGAGACTTTGTGCTTCACTGAGTATGGGAATTTGAGGGGAGATGAGAGTTGGGGAGCTGGGGCAAGGGGTGTTGCAATGGAAGAAATTGTGAGAGGAGGAGGGGTGGGTTGGGGAGAAGGTGGTGCACTGGGCATTGGGCAGGGTAAGTTAGAAGTTCCTGTGGACTTGCCGCATACAGTTGTGAACACAGGAATTTCGATTTGCTAAAGCTGCTGGAATGCGATACCAGAAGTGGATTGGCTTTTATGAAGAGAATTTATTAAATTATAAGTTACAATTCTAAGGCTGTGAAAATGTCCAAATTAAGGCACCAATAAGGAGATACCTTCTTGGAAGAAAGGCAGCTGGCATCTAGGACACCTCTATCACCTGGGAAGTTATGTGGCTGGCATCTGTCAGTCCTTGCTCTAGTTTCTTGCCTTCAGCTGCTGATTCCAGTGGCTTTCTCTCTCTAAGCTTCTCTGGGTCTTTTCTTAGCTTCTCTTGGGCCAACTCTGGATTTCATTTCTTAGCTTAGCATCTCCTGGGGGTGTTTCTGCCTGCGTCTTCAAAAGCTTTTGTCGTCTCCAAAGTGTCCCCCTCTTAAAGGACCCCGGTAAGCTAATCAAGACTCACCGTGAATAGGCGAAGTCACATCTCCATGGAAACAACCTAGTCAAGAGGTCCCGGCCAACAATAGGTCTACCCCAAAAGATTGGATTAGAAGAACATGGCTTTTCTGGGGGATGCAGCAGTTTCACACCAGCGCAGCAGGACTGACTGATGCCTACATGAGTGGTTGCCAAGCAATGAGAAGAGCCAGACTTGTGCAGAGAGCTTTACATGAATTGGTTCATTAAATTGCCACAATAACCCATGAGGTAAATGCTATTATTATCTTTACTTAAAAATGGGAAAAACTGAGGCGCAGGTTTCCCCGTTTATCTACAGATCAAGGTGGGATTCAAACCCAGGTAGTGTAGTTTTAAAGCCCAAACTTCTAGCAAACTCATAATACTACCTCTCTGAATGCCCTTTGTGTAGTTCTTTTATCTTCATGATATGATTTCTCATCAAACATGTCAATTATCACTGGAGGTGGGCTCATTAAAAAGGAAACCGAGGCTCAGAGGGAGAAAGGGAGATGCTAGGCTCAGTTGCTAAGTGCTGATTCTGAATTTTAAGTCCACTTTCTTCTGACCAGTCCGCACGAATGACCCCTCCAGGTTCTGCCTGGAGTTGAGGGTGGGGTGTTATCTGTGCAGGCTGCAGGGAAGGGAAGGTGTACCATTGAACAGGATTAAAGGAGCAAGATAGACCTTTTAGACTTTCTCATACTTTATTTTTTAAAAACATTCTGATTAAAATGTATCCAGGTAATCATGAACTTACTTTATCTGCTTTGTCTAATAAAAGTTAGGGAACGTTCATGTTTGTCTTCAAACTATGGTGAGTACTGCGCTTGATTGATAAAAACGCCTTTTGCCATTTCAAATACGCCCAGTTTCAGAATTGCTCATGTGATGATTCCAGTATTGTTCATGCAATAATGTTCTGTTAATCAAAATAGACATAGTATTTATGTTATCCAGAGGGTTCAAGATAATGTAAATAATAAGATTAATATTTAAATCAACTTTATTTACAAAACACTATCTGGAGAATTATAATTTTTACAGCTTTTGTTTAGGCACAAGCATTAACACCTAGGTAATAGAAATACCTTCAACTAAAAATGAGACATATTTCAAAATTAATTTTAGAGATAAAATCCCTATGTTTCTTGCTGTGCTTCTGGATGCCCATAGTAGGCTCATTTGCAGTCCACGTGGATGGTAACTTGCTGTTATTTTCAAGATGTAGGCCCCAGAGTCCTTCAGTGAAAAGTATTCTTGAAGTGGCTCATGCATGTGTTCAGAAGGAACAGGAGGAAAAATGGGCGCTGTGTTGTGAACTGTGCTCTTGGGTGTGTTGTAACAAAGGCCTTGGCTGGAGAAGAGGCAGAGGAAAGAAACCTGACGGCACAGTTGGTCATGGGGCAGCACGAGGTGGGAGGCTCCACGGAAGTCTCCTTTCCATCGCACGGTGTCCCCTTGAAGAAAGGGCAATGTGGAGGGCTCTCTTTGCCGGACCCTGTGTTCTATCCTTCTTGTAATGTCAGCAGTCAGTTCATCTGGTTCAGCTATTTAGAGTCCTCTTCTTTCTGCTCTTTTGCTGTAAAATCGATTCCACCCTGAACTAGGCAGGTGGTCCTGCTTAACTTTTCACTGGTTGCTTCCAGATCTGCGGTTCCTCATGCTCCTTTATCCATATTGGCTTCTATTAAGCAGGAGTCAAGGCTGTTTCAATACATTTACATATATAAATATATGTATTCTCCCTTAACATGGCTAAGTTTTTCAATATTTTACCTTTTTTTTTGATTAGTTTAGTTAAAAGTGAGATATTTTTAAACAAGTAAGGGTTCTGCTCCAAATTAAGAGAGCTATAAAAGTTTCTAATTGCTGCCTAGAACATCCTCATCCAAGTGAGAGTGCCAGAGTCAGGACCTGGTCTGATGCCAGCAGATTGGTGCTCCCTGCTGGGACAGGACTGTCACATGGCTGGGATGGCCATGGAAGGAGGAAAGGAGCCTTAAAGGACTCACATACCCAAGGGTTCCTGCCCAGTCATCTTCTCTATATTTTTGTTTAATGGAGGTAAAATTTAAATAGTGAATCCTTGCTCAGCAGAGACAACCACAGTTCTGATTTTTAACCCCGTGGATTGGTTTTGACTATTCCTGAATGCCATATAACTGGAATCAGGCAATAGGCATTCCCGTGAGACTGGCTTCTTGAACTTGGCATAATGCCTGAGCTTCATCCAAGCTGCTTTGCCCAATGGTCATTCCTTGTTATTACTGAGTAGTCTTCGTTGTATGAATGCACCTCAGTTTGTTTCTCCGTTCTAGTATTGATGAGCAATTGGGCTGTTTATCATTTTAGTCTATTATGAGCCAAGCTGCTGTGAATATTCTTAAGCAAATATATGTATTTTTGTGGATGTATGTTTTCTTTTCTCTTTGGCAAAGAGAAACTCTTCACTGGCATTTGACATCAGTCTTTTTAATGTTAGCCAGTGGACATGAGATGATATGTCAGTTTAGTTTTAACTGGAATTTCCATGAGGACTAGTGGTTCTAATCATATTTTCATGTGCTTCCAAGCTATTTGTGTATTTTCTCTCATGAATAGTCTGTTCAAATATTTTGCCCAATTTTTATTGGGCTGAATGTCTTTTTATTATTGATTTATACGAGTTCCTTAAACATTATGACCACAGATCCTTTGTCAGATACATGTATTGTGAATATTTTCACTCAGTTTGTAGTTTGATTTTCATTTGATTAGCTGTGTCTTTCAAAGAGGAAAAGTTTTAAGTTTCAATAAAGATCAAATCATTACTTTTTTTTCTTTTATGGTTACTGCATTTTGTGCCATAAGACATTGTCCTGTGTTTATTTCCAGAAGTTTTACAGGAATTAACTTTACGTTTAGGCCTATTATCTATCTCTAATTACTTTTTTTTTTTTTTGGAGCAGCTAGTCAGTAAAACTTAAAATTGTGGAAATGTGACCCATACCAAACTATGAAATATCTTCTATACCTACTTGCTTCAATGTACTTTGAAATTTATTGCTTTTTTGTATATGCTATATTTCACAATAAAAAAATTAAAATATATATTTGCAAATTCTGTTTGAGTGACTGAGAAAAAACATGGAAATATTAAAGTTCACCCACCTGAGAAGGACCAAATATTCTCACAATCCTGGGGACTACCAATCTGATGGGACATTCCCTTGATCTTGGGGAAACTTATTTTTGCCTTATGAAGCTTATTTTTGCAAAGGAGAAGAAAAACCTACTTATCATTATGCTAAATGTTCCCCCCAGAGATCCTCATTTGTGGCCTCTCTCTTAAAGCCAAAACCACAGGTTAACTGACTGCCTTCACCCTTAAATGAGGTATAAATTTCCCAATGGTATAAATCTCCCTAGCAATGTGAGACAAGAGTCCATGAGATCAGCTTGGCCTCAGCTTCATGAGAGTGTGAAATCTTTCTTGACCAAAGAGGGGAGGAGAGATAAAACTAAATAAAGTCTCAGTGGCTTGGAGATTTCAAATAAGACTGAGATATTGTCCCAGAAGTTATTCTTATGCAGTGTATAGTTATCCCTTTACAGTTTTTCATGGACTTGAGTTGCTAGAGGGAAATTCTTGAAAGTGTTGAACTGTAATAAAATAGCTTTGATTTCTGAAGATGACTGTATAACTATAGAATTTTAATGTGTGATCATGTGATTATGAAAACCCTGTGACTAGACAATCCCTTTGTCCAGTGTATGGGCAGATAAGAGAAAATGAGCAATAAACACTAAATAAATAAACAATAGGGGATATCAGGTATTGTTTGTTTTGAATGTAATTTTTTGCTTTTGTTTTCTTATGGAGTAATGAAAATGCTCAAAAATCAATTTTGAGGAATGCACTGATCTACATTAATACTGTGAACCATTTGTTGTACACTTTGTGTGATTGTATGGTGTTGTAGTTTGTTAAGCTGCTGGAATGGAATATACCAGAAATGGAATGGCTTTCACAAAGGAAACTGAATAAAAGATTACTTCACTAAAGATAGGCTAATGCCATCCAGAACACCTCAGCTGGGAAGGCACATTGCTGGTAACTGCTGATCTATTTCTCATGCATTCCATTGCTTTCAGCATCTGTTTCCTGTGAGGGTTTCTCACTTGGCATCAGTGGTCCTTCACTTAGTTCCTTCAGAACACAGTTCTGTGTTTTGGCTTGCTTAGTTTCTTTTTTTTTTTATTAATTAAAAAAAAATTAACTAACACATTTAGAAATCATTCCATTCTACACATGCAATCAGTAATTTTTAATATCATCACATAGATGTATGATCATCATTTCTTAGTACATTTGCATCGATTTAGAAAAAGAAATAAAATGATAATATAGAGAAAAAATAAAAATAATACAAAAAACATATATAAAAAAACAAAACAAACAAACAAACAAAAAACTATAGCTCAGATGCAGCTTCATTCAGTGTTTTAACATAATTGCATTACAATTAGGTAGTATTGTTCTGTCCATTTTTGAGTTTTTGTATCTAGTCCTGTTGCACAGTCTGTATCCCTTCAGCTCCAATTACCCATTATCTTACCCTGTTTCTAACTCCTGATGGTCTCTGTTACCAATGACATATTCCAAGTTTATTCTCTAATGTTGGTTCACATCAGTGGGACCATACAGTATTTGTCCTTTAGTTTTTGGCTAGTCTCACTCAGCATAATGTTCTCTAGGTCCATCCATGTTATTACATGCTTCATAAGTTTATTCTGTCTTAAAGCTGCATAATATTCCATCGTATGTATATACCACAGTTTGTTTAGCCACTCGTCTGTTGATGGACATTTTGGCTGTTTCCATCTCTTTGCAATTGTAAATAATGCTGCTATAAACATTGGTGTACAAATGTCCGTTTGTGTCTTTGCCCTTAAGTCCTTTGAGTAGATACCTAGCAATGGTATTGCTGGGTCGGATGGCAATTCTATATTCAGCTTTTTTGAGGAACCGCCAAACTACCTTCCACAGTGGTTGCACCATTTGACATTCCCACCAACAGTGGATAAGTGTGCCTCTTTCTCCACATCCTCTCCAGCACTTGTCATTTTCTGTTTTGTTGATAATGGCCATTCTGGTGGGGATGAGATGATATCTGTTCTGGTTTGCTAGCTGCTGGAATGCAATATACCAGAAATGGAATGGCTTTTAAAAAGGGGAATTTAATGAGTTGCTAGTTTACAGTTCTAAGGCCTAGAAAATGTCCTGATTAAAACAAGTGTATAGAAATGTCCAATCAAAGGCATCTAGGGAAAGATACCTTGGTTCAAGAAGGCCGATGAAGTTCAGGGTTTCTCTCTCAAGTGAGAAGGCACGTGGCGAACACAGTCAGGGCTTCTCTCTCAGCTGGAAGGGCACATGGCGAACACGGCGTCATCTGCTAGATTTCTCTCCTGGCTTCCTGTTTCATGAAGCTCCCCGGGAGGCATCTTCTTCATCTCCAAAGATCGCTGGCTGAAGGACTCTCTGCTTCGTAGTGTCACTCTCTCTGAATCTCTCCAAATCTCCAAAATACTTCCTCCTTATAGGACTCCAATAAACCAATCAAGACCCACTCAAATGGGTGGAGACATGTCATCCCCTAATCCAGTTTAACAACCATTCTTAACTAAATCACATCAACCAGGGAGATGATCTCATTACAGTTTCAAATATACAGTATTGAATAGGGATGATTCTACCTTTATGAAATGGGATTTATATTAAAGCATGGCTTTTCTTAGGGGGCATACTTCCTTTCAAACCAGCACATTCCACCCTCTGGCCCCTAAAAAAGACATGTTTATCCCATATACAAAATACATTAATTTCATAACAATATCAGAAACCTTAAACCTTTCAATAGCAATACAAATGAAGTACAAAATTGAAGACAGTATAAAATCTCATCAAGTCAGTTACAGGCATGGTCCGTCCTAAGGCAAAATTCTCTCCATTTGCTCTGGACCTTTGAAAACTCATAACAAATTATTTGCTGCCAACATATAAAGGAGGAACATTCATAGGATGCATATACACATTTCCATAGGGAGGAAGGAACACAGGGGTCACCGGATCCATACAGTTTCGAAAACCTGCAGGGCAAAGTCCATTAGTTTTCAAAGTCTGAGAGTCATTTATCCTCAGGGCTTTAGAAAGTGGCAGTCCCACCCTTTCCAAATGCCTACGCCTGCCTCTCTCTGAATGCAACCTTGGGGGATATTGGGGAGACCACCTTTCTCTCGGCTCCACCCTCTCTAAGCATTGGGGCCACACCCGGGCTCTCTGCCATCTCCGGGGCACACGCTCAGCCCCTCCATGTGGTGGCAGCCAGGCTCTCCCCCAACCCCAAGAAACGTGCTTCACCCTCTCCAAGGCCTGAGGTGGCATGACTCTTCCACTGCAACGAGGTGGAAGGCTCATTCTCTGCCTTTGGGGCAAACTCACCCTCTCCATGGGCTTGGGTGGGTCCACTCTCCTGGCCCGAGGCTTCTTGAATTCAGACCTCAGCCTCCACGGTTTTGCCTCTGAAGTTATTTTTCCTCCAGTGTGTCCCTTCTCTGAACCCCCCAGTCCAGACTGGCAGCAGCTCTGTTTATACAGGTCCCACAGCACTCTCGTTGGCTTTCTATGCAGTAGCCTTGGATCATGCCCATCAGACATAAGGAGTTTCCACAAATCCTTCCTGGATAACTCCATGTCTGATCCTGACTTTCTCTGAAATGACTGGCTGGTTCCACATTTGGTTAAATCCACACACAGGGCACTATACTCTGGAGCCTCCTTTTTTGTAGGCCCAGAATTTTCCAGGACCTCAATTTCTGGTTTCTTTTTACTCAAGAGTTCAGTTCTCAGTTTATCTCTTTCCTTTCGCATTTCACTATAAGCTGTGAGGAGAAACCAGGCTGCACTTTCAACACTTAATTTGGAAATCTCTTCTGCTAAATATCCAAGTTCATGGCTTTTAAAATCTGCCTTCCAGCCAATACCATTAGTCAACTTTGCCAGATTATCTGCCATTTTAAAACAAGGATCGCCTTCCTTCCAGTTTGCAATAACATGTGCCTCATTTCTGTCTAAGGCCTCAGCAGAGGTATCTTTAGAGTCCACATTCCTACCAACAGTCTCTCCAAAGCATTCTAGGCCTTCTCTATCAAGCTTCTCACAACTCTTCCAAAATCTTCCCTTTATCCATTTAAAAAGCCGTTCCAACATGTTTGGTATTTGCAAACTGCAGCAGCAGCACCCCACTCTCCGGTACCAAAATCTGTTCTGGTTTGCTAGCTGCTGGAATGCAATATACCAGAAATGGAATGGCTTTTAAAAAGGGGAATTTAATGAGTTGCTAGTTTATAGGTCTAAGGCCTAGAAAATGTCCCGATTAAAACAAGTGTATAGAAATGTCCAATCAAAGGCATCTAGGGAAAGATACCTTGGTTCAAGAAGGCCGATGAAGTTCAGGGTTTCTCTCTCAAGTGAGAAGGCACGTGGCGAACACAGTCAGGGCTTCTCTCTCAGCTGGAAGGGCACATGGCGAACACGGCGTCATCTGCTAGATTTCTCTCCTGGCTTCCTGTTTCATGAAGCTCCCCGGGAGGCATCTTCTTCATCTCCAAAGATCGCTGGCTGAAGGACTCTCTGCTTCGTAGTGTCACTCTCTCTGAATCTCTCCAAATCTCCAAAATATTTCCTCCTTATAGGACTCCAATAAACCAATCAAGACCCACTCAAATGGGTGGAGACATGTCATCCCCTAATCCAGTTTAACAACCATTCTTAACTAAATCACATCAACCAGGGAGATGATCTCATTACAGTTTCAAATATACAGTATTGAATAGGGATGATTCTACCTTTATGAAATGGGATTTATATTAAAGCATGGCTTTTCTTAGGGGGCATACTTCCTTTCAAACCAGCACAATATCTCATTGTGGTTTAGAGCTCTAATTACTTTTTGTGTGTACTGTGAGGTAGAGGTAGAGGTTCAATTTTTTTCCATATGATTATCCAGTTGTTCCAGCATCATTTTTTTGAAAAGACTTTCCTTTCCCCACTGGACCACTTGGCTCCCTTTGTAAAAAATCAATGGACTGTATGAGTATGGGTCTTTTTCTAGAATCTCCATTGTTTTTCATCAATCTATCTGTCTATCTTTACCCCAATACCACATCTTCATTACTAAAGCTTTGTAATAGATATGTAAGCCCTCTAACCCCATTTATCTTTTTCAATATTATTTTGGTTCTTCTATGTCATTAGCATTTTCACATTTAGAACCAGCTTAATTTCTACCAAAAAAAAAAAAGAGAAAGATGTGGAATTTTGATTGGCATTGGATGTATACATCATTTTGGGGAGAATTGACATCTTAACAATATTGAGTTTTCTAATCCACGAACATGGCATATTTCTCCATTTTCTTAATTTCTCCCAAAAAGCATTGTTGTGTAGTTTTCAGTGTAGAGGTCTTGTGCATTTTTATTAAATTTATTCTTTCATATTTTATGTTTTTATGCTATTAAACTTTTAAAATTTCATTTTCTAATTGTTTTTCCAGAAATAAAATTTCTTTTATATATAGACCTTGTATCCCATGACTTGATAAATTCACTGATTAATACTTTACATAAGCAAACATCATCTGTGAATAAAAAATTTTTTGCTCATTCATTTCTAATTGTTATGACTTTTATTTGTTTTTCTTATCTTACTTTACTGACTAGAATCTCCAATACAGTGTTGAACAGATGTGGTGAGAATGGACATTTTTGTCATGTTCTGGGTTTTAGGGAGAAGACAGTCAAATTTCACCATAAGTATGTTGTTAACTATAGAATTTTCATAGATATCCTTTATCATATTGACTCATTCCCTTCTATTCCTACTTTGCAATTTTTTTTAATCACAAATGAGTATTGGATTTTGTCAAATGATTTTTCTGCATCTTTTAAAATGATCATATATATTTTTCTTCTTTGTTCTGTTAAGGTGGTGAATTATATTGATTTTTTTTGAGTGTAAAATTAGCCTTACATCCCTGGGATAAATCACGTAGTCGTGTTTTATTATTTTTTTATGTTTGTGTGGATTCAGTTTGTTAATATTTTGTAAAACATATTTGCATCAATGTTCATGAGGGCTATTAGTCTGTAATTTCCTTTTCTTGTAATGCTTTTATGAGGTTTTGGCATAGGGTTATACTGATACAAAATGAGTAAGGAAGTGTTTCCGCTTTTCATAGTTTTAGAAAGAATATGTAAAATTCGCATTATTTCTTCTGTAAATATTTGATAAAATTCACCAATAAAGAAACCTATAACTAGTGTTGTTTTTTTAAACTTTTTTTATTAATTAAAAAAATTAACAAACAAAACATTAAGATATCATTCCATTCTACATATACAATCAGTATTTCTTAATATCATCACATAGTTGCATATTCATCATTTCTTAGTACATTTGCACCGATTTAGAGAAAGAAATAAAAAGACAACAAAAAAGAAATAAAATGATAATAGAGAAAAAAAAGATTATACTTACCATACCCCTTACCCCTTGCTTTCATTTACCACTAGCATTTCAAACTGAATTTATTTTAACATTTGTTCCCCCTATTATTTATTTTTATTCCATATGTTCACTCTTTTGTTGACATAGTAGCTAAAAGGAACATCAGACATAAGGTTTTCACATTCACAGAGTCTCATTGTGAAAGCTATATCATTGTTCAATCATCATCAAGAAACATGGCTACTGGAACACAGCTCTACATTTTCAGACAGTTCCCTCCAGTCTCTCCGCTACATCTTGAACAAGGTGATATCTACTTAATGCATAAGAATAACCTCCAGGATAACCTCTCGACTCTGGAATCTCTCAGCCATTGACACTTAGTCTCATTTCACTCTTCCCCCTTTGGTAGAGAAGGTTCTCTCAATTCCTTGATGTTAATTCTCAGCTCATTCTAGGGTTTTTCTCAGTCCCTTGATGCTGAGTCTCAGCTCATTCCAGGATTTCTGTCCCACGTTGCCAGGAAGGTCCACACCCCTGGGAGTCATGTCCCATGAAGAGAAGGGGAGGGTGGCGAGACTGCTCATCATGTTGGCTGGAGAGAAAGGCCACATCTGAGCAACAAAAGAGGCTCTCTTGGGGGTGACTCTTAGGCCTAAATTTTAAGTAGACTTGACCTATCCTTTGTGGGGTTAAGTTTCATATGAACAAACCCCAAGACTGGGGGCTCAGCTTATAGCTTTTGTTGTCCACACTGCTTGTGAGAATATCAAGAATTCAACTTGGGGAAGTTGAATTTCTCCCCACTCTCACCATTCCCCGAAGGGGGCTTGCAAATATTTTCCAGTCACTGATCAAATCATTCTGGGATTCATGGGGGGATCACTCTGGACAAACCAACAAAATCTCATGTGCTACCTGAGATTCCAAGTACTTATGACCTTCAATCAAACTATCTGCATGAATTATATTAGGAAATGCTCTAGTCAAAATATAAATTTTGTAACAAATAAACATTTTTTGCTTTAGTCTCACACATAAGGTGACATTTTAAAGTATTAATTATCATCTATGTTCAGCACCCAGCAATAATGACATTCCTTTGTTCTTCCTTATGCAAAAAGATTTTTAAAATCTGTACATTGTACATTTCACTATTATTATACACTCTAGGCATTCCTAGATTATACCATCTTGATCTTTAACATCTATCTTTCTTTCTGATTTCATTTATGTCCCCAGCCCTCCTCCCTCTATCATTCTCACATACAGCTTCATTCAGTGTTTTAACATAATTACATTGCAGTTAGGTAGTATTGTGCTGTCCATTTCTGAGTTTTTGTATCCAGTCCTGTTGCACAGTTTGTATCCCTTCAGCTCTAATTACCCACTATCTTACCCTATTTCTATCTCCTGATGGTCTCTGTTACCAATGACATATTCCAAGTTTATTCACTAATGTCAGTTCACATCAGTGGGACCATACAGTATTTGTCCTTTAGTTTTTGGCTAGTCTCACTCAGCATAATGTTCTCAAGGTCCATCCATGTTGCTACATACTTCATAAGTTTATTCTGTCTTAAAGCTGCATAATATTCCATCGTATGTATATACCACAGTTTGTTTAGCCACTCATCTGTTGATGGACATTTTGGCTGTTTCCATCTCTTTGCAATTGTAAATAATGCTGCTATAAACATTGGTGTGCAAATGTCCGTTTGTGTCTTTGCCCTTAAGTCCTTTGAGTAGATACCTAGCAATGGTATTGCTGGGTCATATGGCAATTCTATATTCATCTTTTTGAGGAACCACCAAACTGCCTTCCACAGTGGTTGCACCATTTGACATTCCCACCAACAGTGAATAAGTGCGCCTCTTTCTCCACATCCTCACCAGCACTTGTCATTTTCTGTTTTGTTGATAATGGCCATTCTGGTGGGTGTGAGATGATATCTCATTGTGGTTTTGATTTGCATTTTTCTAATGGCCACGGACATTGAGCATCTCTTCATGTGCCTTTTGGCCATTTGTATTTCCTCTTCTGAGAAGTGTCTGTTCAAGTCTTTTTCCCATTTTGTAATTGGATTGACTGTCTTTTTGATGTTGAGTTGAACAATCTCTTCATAAATTCTGGATACTAGACCTTTATCTGATATGTCGTTTCCAAATATTGTCTCCCATTGTGTAGGCTGTCTTTTTACTTTCTTGATGAAGTTCTTTGATGCACAAGTGTTGTTTTTTTTAATTGGGCAGTTTTAATTATGAATACAATTCTTTAGCAGTCTTAGGAGAATCCATATTTCTAATTCTTCTTGGGGCAATTTTGATAAGTTGTACTTTGATGGGATTTATTATTTCATGTAAGTTGTCCTATTTGTTTATATGTGGTTTAAAATAATATTTTCATGTTATCCTTTTAATGTCTATAGGATCTATATTAATAGCCTCTCTTTTGTTTTTGATATTGGTAGTTGGAGTTGCCTCTTGCTTTCTTTTTTTCCTTATAGGATAAGGTTTATCAGTATCTCAATCTTTTCAGACAACTAAATTTGCCCTTAATGAATTTTTCTATTATCTCTGCATTTCTATGTTATTGTTTGCCACTCTTTATTAATTTTTTCCTTTTACTTACTTTCAGTTTAGTTTGCTCTTCTTTGTCTTACTTCTTACTGTGAATACTTGGATCATTGATTTCAAGTCCTATCTGGTGGCTGTAATTGAACTAGAGAACTTTCTGGGGCTTGGAGGGTCTTTTCCTGTGGAACAATAATTTACCGTGTCTCTCACTGAGCTCACTTCAGGAAAAAATGCATTGGAAAACCAGATTCATAGCTTGTGTAATAGTGTATCCTTATAGGCATTTTTCTTTCTTTCTTTTTAAATCACTTACCCTGATGTTAGCTGATTGCATAACATCCTATTAATTTTTTTTTCCATCTGCCAGCATCTAACCTGGAAACTCTGTTGAAAGCTGGTTGGATCTTGGCAGGGGTGTAAAGGGTGCTGGGGGGCCTGGGATCCAGTTCTGGCAGCTTACCTTTTAATACTGATGGCAGTGATAGTGGGGCTGTTTACCTGCCAATCTCTGGGCCTCACTTCAGAGATGAGGGTGGGAAGGCTCAGAGAGGCTGAATAACTCCACCAAGGTCACCCAGCAGATAATGTCAAGACTGGGGTTTAAGAGGTGAGAGACTGCCTGGGCTATTTTCACCACACCATGCTGCTTCCGTGTCATGTCCCCCTTCTGGATACCCCCTCTCCCATCATGAAATGACAGATTGGACTAGATGATTATTGGGCCCTTTTCCAGCTTCCTGGGTAAATGGCTCTGTGATAACCAAAGGGCACATATGGCTGGTTGCACTCTAGTTTGCCTTCTCCATCCAGCAGCCAGTGACCCTTTAAAACATCATATTCCGTGTGGGTTTTTAACCACTCGTCACAATCTGCAAGAGCCTCTTTTTTAAAAAAATTTTTTTCTATTGTATAATTTTCTCTCAAAGAGAGAAAAAAATCAATAGTTTTCAGAGCACTCTTCAACAAGTAGTTACAGGGCAGATCCCAAAGTTTGTCATAGGCTACCATACCATCCTCTCAGATTTTTTCCTTCTAGCTGCTCTGAAATATAGGGGGCTAGAAGGAATAAATATTTTCTTATCATCACAATAGACCTTTTTGGTGAAAAATAACATGTATACAAAAAAGCAATAAATTTCAACGCAAAGCACAGCAATTAGTTGTAGAACAGATTTCAAAGTTTGGTATGGGTTACAATTCCACAATTTTAGGTTTTTACTTCTAGTTGCTCTAAGATACTGGAGACTAAAAGAAATATCAATTTAATGATTCAGCAATCATATTCATTTGTTAAACCCTTCCTTCTCTGTATAGCTCCACCATCAACTTTGATCTTTCTTTCCCACTCTTTAGTGGTATTTGGGCTATGCCTATTCTAACTTTTTCATATTGAAAGGGGCTGACACTAATATGGGGCAGGAAGATGGAACTATCTGATCTTCTAGAGAGGCTGTGCCCTGTAGGTTTCAAACTTATCTTGTCCAGGGACCCATCTGGAGGTTGCAGGTTTTTGGAAAGTTACCTTAGTGCATGGATACTTTGTAGAATCTTATATATTGCTCTAGGTGTTCTTTAGATTGGCTGGAATGGTTTTAGTTGGGGGGTTGGCAAATCATGATAGGTGGCAATGTCTAACTGAAGCTTGCATAAGAGTGACCTCCAGAGTAGCCTTTGGACTCTATTTGAACTCTCTCTGCCACCAATACTTTATTAGTTACACTTCTTTTCCCCCTTTTGGTGAGGATGGAATTGTTGATTCCTTGGTGCCAGGGCCAGACTCATCCCTGGGAGTCATCTCCCACGCCACCAGGGAGACTTTCATCCCTGGATGTCATGTCCCATGTAGGGGTGAGGGCAATGATTTCACTTACAGAGTTGAGCCTCCTTTATTTTTTCACTTGTTTTGTCGTGTCATCCCCCTGAGGGCAGGAGCCTTGTCTGAATCCCCAGCACAGGGACCAGGACCTGGCATGCAGTAGATGTTCAGGAGTTGTTGGTAAGTTGAGTAAGCAGAGGATGATGGCCTGGGAGAGAGGCAGGAATGGGACAGGGTGGAGGGTGTGAGTTTGTAGGGGAAGCTCCGCCGCCTTGGGTTGGCCCTATATGCTCATTAGAACCTCAAGCTTGTCTGTCCCAGTACATCTTGCAGAAAATTGTGAAGTTTGTGAAGTTGGTCTGTGCTTCTTAAACTGACTCCCAAGCCTATCCCAAGCCAAGAGCCAGCTCATTTTTCACTAAGATGTTATCTGCTGTTTTGGCCCCTTATAGATACCTGTATTTTAACAAGACCTGCATGGAAGGAAGAGTGCTGGGAATCCAGAGGAAGGCAGTGTTAATGGTGAAAGACTATAGGAGACATATTTTGGATTTGTGGGGCAATTGGTGTCCACGCAGGACCTTGAAGGCTTCCTGGTGTGCAAAGACCCCCTGCAGAGGGGACTGACGACTGAAGAGGTATGGCTGCTTCAAGCCATCTCTTTGGAGAATGTGGGCAGCTCTATCACCAGTTCTAGTGGTACCTTCTCTCACTATTGTAGTATTGTGTGCATCAACTCAGACTCAGCCTTTCCAAGCTCCTCATTTGACCATAATGGAAGCTGAAGCCCAGGTCACACAGCAAAACAATGGCCCGTGCCATAGCCCAATCTTTCTGACTCCCAATGTTTTCTTCACCTCAGGCATTTTCAAACTGTTCCGGGGAATCTGGATTCTGGATTCTGCAGAGGTCTGAGTAGGATGGTTCTAGATACACCAGCCCTCTCTGTCAGAGCAGCTGGCTTACATGTTGGGGTCTATTTAAATAAAGGGTTCCACTACTAAGAGAAAAGTTTGGAAACCACATTGATCCTGGGTAAAGGGCACAAGTGGGTGGAGACTGGGAGGTGGAGGAGGCAGGAGGATGGTCCTTTCGGGTACTGTACAGGCATCATTTGTATCATGCTTGAAACCACGTGGCCCATGGGAAAAATATATAGTAGGTGCTGGTCCCCAGGAAGGAATCTGGTCTCCAGGGAGAGTGCATGGTCAGCATCTGGCCTAGGAGGAGAAGGAGAGATGAGAAAAGAAGAGATGAGGAGGAGGGGAAGAGAAAAGGAAGGGTAAGGGGGGACAAAGAAGAAGGAGAAGGAAAGGAAGAAGAAGGAGAAAAAGGAGAAGGAGGGGAGAAGAAGGAGAGGGGAAGAAGGAGGGGAGGAAAGGAAAAATTTTACTGTGCTAGGCATTCTTCCAGGTAATTTTTATAATAGATACTAAATAGATGTTTGTTGACTGAATACATGAAGACCTTTGGCTTATTTCTGTGTAGAAGGGCAGCTAATATGCGTCAGGATTCGGAAAGAAGAGTCTGAAGAGACATGGGAGAAGGATATTTGTAGCCTTCGCTTAGCATCTTGGTTTAAAAATCCAACTCTCCTAAGGGTGGTCATTTCCTTTTGGAAACTGGATCTGTGATGGAGCCCTTAGCCAGCAGCACTTATATCTCCTGTCTCCGCATGCCTGCACCCTACCTCCAGGCGTTCTTTCCCCCAGTGAAAGTGTGGCTGACAGCTCTGTGTGGGGGACATATGAAGGGATTACAGGAAAAGTCTTTCCACTTGGGAAAACAGGCACAGAGTATTAAAGCGACTCTCCCAAGGTCACACAGCAATTCCAGTCTAGTGCTGTAGACTAGAAACTGCCCTGTTCAGAATGTCAGCTGCCAGATTCTCTCCCTGCGGCAGGGACCAGGCTAACAGGTAATTTCAAGGACTGGGTGAAAACCTGCCCCATGCAAACACTGCAGAGAAACTAGGGGCAGAGAGAAATGTGACAGGTTAGGCAAGCTGATCTGGTTCCTCTCTGGCTTTGGGAAGACCTGGCTCCAGCTTTCTCTTCCCTTGTTAAACTGTGTTTAGCTCGGGAGATTTGGGTGGGCCTGGGAACTGGAGGTGGCCGCTGCACATGGGTGGCCTGAGCCCAAACCCTGCAAGGCAAGAACCAGGGTCATCTTTCACTGGCCTGTGCACTCATTCCTTTTGCAGCATCGGTGTCGACAGGTGTCATGTGTGTCAGAGCTGACCCAGCTTTGTGCTCCCCTGGGCCTTCCCCAGCCCCTTGCCTGCACCTGGAGCAGAGCCCTGGGCTGAGGACACTGCCCACATAATCTCTGTGCTGAGATTATGTGGGCAGGGAGGGAGGAAGGGCAGACGACACTGGCTGCTTATGCCGGGCTGGAATTTGTGCTCCTCTGGGCACGGGAGCTGCGGACTCCCTGGGGTGCTGTGGGGGGGGGGGGGGCGGGCAGGGGTGCCAGAGCCTGCAAGCAGAACCCTGGACTTAACCTCAGTAATAGTCATCTTGAATCAAATACACCTACAGCTTTAGAATCATAGAGCTTTTTAAAAATTAGACATTGATTTGAACCTGGGGTTCTCTGGGAGCACACAGAAGGGGGCTTATTTACTTTTTAGGGAGCATCAAAATCTTCCTAGAGGCACTCACAGCTCAGTCGTTAATGGATTATGCATATTTGAATGCTAAATTTAGGCCAGGCTTTAAAGGCTTTGGTGCTGTCTAATAGAAATGAAATGAGAGCCACATATCTAATTTTCTTTCTTCTTTCTTTTTTTTCTTTTTTACATGGGCAGTGTCATGGTTAGGGACATGTGTCAACTTGGCCAAGTCGTGGTACCTGTTTATCTGATTGGGCAAGTGCTGGCCTGTCTGTTGCAATGAGGACATTTCATAGGATTAGGTCATGATCACGTCAGCTGCATCCACAGCTGATTCCATTTGTAATCATCCAAAGGAGAGTGTCTTCTACAATTAGTGATGCTAAATCCAATCACGGGAAGTCTTTTAAGCAGGACTCACAGGAGACAGGTTCCATTCCTGCTTCAGCTGGCAAGCCTCTCCTGTGGAGTTCATCCAGGCCATCCATTGGAGTCATCGGCTTCACAGCCTGCCCTATGGATTTTGGACTCTGCGTTCCTGTGGTCACGTGAGACACTTTTTATAAATTTTATATTGGCGAGTGTTCCCTGTTGATTCTGTTTCTCTAGAGAACCCTAACTAATACATCTTGGTACCAGGAGTGGTTCTTAAGAAACAGAATCTTAAAAATGGGTTTTTATGAATGGTTTTCTACTCTGACTGGACTCAAAGACACTAAGGACTCTGATTCCCGTAATCAGAATGACACTCCCAATCCATGGAGTGAGTTAGCAAAGGAGATAGTCAAAATATCATCATTCGATTCTCCTAATGCTTCGCTTGTACGAAGCCAGACTCTGGGGGATAATGTTTTTGACACTTTTACAGAGTTTTGTAGAAATAAGAGTTATAGAGATGTTGGTTGGTTGTTGTTAGATACACTGGCTACATTAAGTGGTGAAAGGGATGGGTTTAAGGCTTCAAACGAGAAGCTTAAGCGCCGTCTGAAAGATGTAGACGTTTCTATGAATATCCTGAAGGAAAATCTTATTTCCTGTAGCCGTAGACTTGAGTTCTCTGAAAATCAGACTCAGAATCCTATTGTTAGAGTAGCAACTTTACAACATAAACTGAAATATCAGTGTTGCCTGGTGTCTGCCGTTAAAGTGAGGGCATTGATTGGAAAGGAGTGGGACCCTGAAAAATGGGATGGTGACATATGGATTGATAATGATGTTGAGGGCGAGGTTGAAACCCTAGGTCATGCTGAGTCTTCTCTAGATAGTAATAGTCTGCCCTGAGGACATAGCCACCCCACCTCCAGCCTGCCTTGAGGAATTGGCCACCCAACCTCCTCCTGAAGGGATTAGCCCTAGAGTGATTAATCCTGTTTCACCAAATGAAACTGCAAATGAAGGCCCTGAAGCAAATGGCTTGGAAGATATTTCTAATTCTTTTCATGACCCACCCCCATCACCCCTCATTTCTTCCAGACCTATAACTAGACTAAAGTCCCAACAGGCCCCTAAAGGTGAGGTACAAAGTATCACACATGAGGAGGTACGTTATACTCCAAAAGAACTGTGTGAGTTTTCCAATTTATATAGACAGAAATCAGGGGAATATGTGTGGCAATGGATTTTAAGAGTGTGGGATAATGGTGGGAGGAATATAAGGCTGGATCAGGCTGAATTTATTGATATGGGTCCACTAAGCAGAGATTCTGCATTCAGTGTTATAGCTTGAGCGGTTAGAAAAGGTGTTAACAGCTTGTTTGGGTGGTTGGTTGAAACATGGATCAAAAGGTGGCCAACATTACCTGAGGTTGAAATGCCAGAACTGCCCTGGTATAAGTAGATGAGGGGATTCAGAGGCTTTGAGAGATTGGGATGTTAAAGTGGATTTATCATGCACAGCCTGCTCTTACACCCAGGAATGTCCGGAGGATGCATCTTTTACCAGAACAGTGAGAAATAAGTTTGTGAGACTAGCACCATCATCCCTGAAGAGCTCTGTGGTTGCACTTCTCTGTAGGTCAGATATTACTGAAGGAACTGCTGTCACTGAGCTGGAATCCTTAAATACAATGGGGATGACAGGATCCCGAATTGACAGAAGACAGGTGGCAGCACTTAATCGCCAAAGACGGGTAGACGGGGCTATTATAATAGACAGCAAACTCAAAGGAGGTGTCAGAATTATATCACATGCAGAGATTTGTGGCATTGGCTAGTAAATCGTGGGGTACCTAGAAATAAAATAAAAGGGCAGTCTACTAAATTCTTGTTGCAGCTGTATAAACAAAAGAGTTCTAGGTCAAGTGAACAGAAGTCTAACCTGAATTACAAAAACACAGAGTCACGACCCCTTAATCAGTTTCCAGACTTGAAACAGTTTACAGACCCAGAGCCCCTTGAATGAAGGGGTGGCTAGGTCCCTTTGGGGGAGAAACCTGTCACACTGCCACAAATTTATACTGTTAATCTTCCTCCAAGTCTTCCCCAAGGAGACCAACGGCCTTTTACCAAGGTAACTGTGCATTGGGGAAAAGGAAATGATCAGATATTTCGGGGATTATTAGACACTGGTTCAGAAGTGACATTAATTCCAGGGGACCCAACATGTCACTCTGGACCAACAGTCAGAGTAGGGGCTTATGGAGGCCAGGTGATAAGCGGCGTTTTAGCTCAGGTCCATCTCACAGTGGGTCCATGGGCCCCTGAACCCATCCTGTAGTTATTTCCCGAGTTCCGGAATGTATAATTGGCATAGACATACTGAGCAACTGGCAGAATCCCCACGTTGGCTCTCTAACTCGTGCAGTGAGGGCTATTATGGTGGGAAAGGCCAAGTGGAAGCCACTAGAACTGCCCCTGCCAAGCAAAATAGTAAATCAGAAGCAATATTGGATTCCTGGAGGGATTGCAGAGATTACTGCCACTCTTAAGGACTTGAAGGATGCAGGGGTGGTGATTCCCACCACATCCCTGTTCAACTCTCCTGTTTGACCTGTGCAGAAAACAGATGGGTCTTGGAGGATGACCGTGGATTTATCGTAAGCTCAACCAGGTGGTAACTCCAATTGCAGCTGCTGTTCCAGATGCAGTATCATTGCTTGAGCAAATCAATACATTCCCAAGTACCTGGTATGAAGCTATTGATCTGGCAAATGCTTTTTCTCAATAGCTATTAGTAAGGACCACCAGAAACAGTTTGCTTTCAGCTGGCGAGGTCAGCAATATACTTTCACTGTCCTACCTCAGGGGTATATCAGCTCTCCAGCCCTATGTCATAATCTTGTTCACAGAGACCTTGATCGTTTCTGCCTCCCACAAGACATCACACTGGTCCATTATATTGATGATATCATGTTGATTGGACCTAGTGAGCAAGAAGTAGCAACTACTCTAGATTTACTGGTAAGGCATTTGTGTGTCAGAGGATGGGAGATAAATCCAACAAAAATACAGGGGCCTTCCACCTCAGTGAAATTTCTAGGTGTCCAGTGGTGTGGGGCATGTCAAGATATCCCTTCTAAGGTGAAGGATAAGTTGCTGCATCTGGAACCAAAAAAGAGGCACAACGCCTAGTTGGTCTTTTTGGATTTTGGCGACAACATATTCCTCATTTGGGTGTGCTACTCCGGCCCATTTATCGAATGACCAGAAAAGCTGCTAATTTTGAGTGGGAACCTGAACAAGAGGAGGCTCTGTGACAGGTCCAAGCTGCTGTACAAGCTGCTCTGCCATTTGGGCCATATGATCCAGCAGATCCAGTGGTGCTGGAAGTGTCAGTGGCAAATAGAGATGCTGTCTGGAGCCTTTGGCAGGCCCCTATAAGAGAATCACAACGCAGACCCTTAGGATTTTGGAGCAAAGCCTTACCATCTGCTGCAGATAACTACTCTCCTTTTGAGAAACAACTTTTGGCCTGCTGCTGGGCCTTAGTAGAGACTGAACGCTTAACCATGGCCCACCAAGTTACGATGAGACCTGAGTTGCCTATCATGAGTTGGGTGTTGTCTGACCCACCAAGCCATAAAGTTGGGCATGCACAGCAGCACTCTATTGTAAAATGGAAATGGTATATATGAGATAGAGCCAGAGCAGGTCCTGAAGGCACAAGTAAGTTACATGAAGAAGTGGCACAAATGCCAATGGTTTCCACTCCTGCCACATTACCTTCTCTTTCCCAGTCCAGAGCTATGGCCTCTTGGGGAGTTCCTTCCAGTGAATTGACTGAGGAAGAGAAAACTCAGGCCTGGTTTACAGATGGTTCAGCACGATATGCAGGTACCATCTGAAAGTGGACAGCTGCAGCATTGCAACCCCTTTCTGGGGTGTCCTTGAAGGACAGTGGTGAGGGGAAATCCTCCCAGTGGGCAGAACTTCGAGCAGTGCACCTGATTGTTCATTTTGCTTGGAAGGAAAACTGGCCAGAGGTGCGTTTGTATACTGACTCATGGGCTGCTGCTAATGGTTTGGCTGGATGGTCAGGGACTTGGAAAGACCATAATTGGAAAATTGGTGACAAAGAGGTCTGGGGAAGAAGTATGTGGATAGACCTTTCTGAGTTGGCTAAAAACATGAAGATATTTGTGTCCCATGTGAATGCACACCAGAGGGTGACTTCAGCAGAGGAAGATTTTAATAATCAAGTGGATAAGATGACTCGTTCTGTGGATACCACTCAGCCTCTTTCCCCAGCAACTCCTGTCATTGCCCAATGGGCTCATGAACAAAGTGGTCATGGTGGTAGGGATGGAGGTTATGCATGGACTTCCACTCACCAAGGCTGACCTGGCTATAGCCACTGCTGAGTGCCCAATCTACCAGCAGCAGAGACCCACACTCAGCCCCCGATATGGCACCATTCCCAGAGATGACAGCCAGCTACATGGTGGTAGGTTGATTACCTTGGACCACTCCTTTCATGGAAGGGGCAGTGATTTGTTCTAACTGGAATTGACACATACTCTGGATATGGGTTTGCTTTCCCTGCACGCAATGCTTCTGCCAAAACTACCATCCATGGGCTTACAGAATGCCTTATCCATCGTCATGGTATTCCACATAGCATTGCTTCGGATCAAGGAACACACTTCACAGCAAATGAAGTGTGGGAATGGATGCATGCTCAGGGAAGTCTCTGGTCTTACCATGTTCCTCATCATCCAGAACCAGCTAGATTGATAGAACGGTGGAATGGCCTTTTGAAAACTCAATTATGGTGACAACTAGATGGCAAAAACTTGAAAGGCTGGGGTACTGTTCTCCAGGAAGCTGTATATGCTCTGAATCAGCGTCCGCTGTATGGTGCTGTTTCTCCCATAGCCAGGATCCATGTGTCCAGGAACCAAGGGGTGGAAATGGGTGTGGTACCACTCACTATTACTCCTAGTGATCCACTAGGAAAATTTTTGCTTCCTGTCCCTGCTACCCTGAGTTCTGCTGGTCTGCAGGTTTTAGTTCCAAAATGGGATGTGCTTCCTCCAGGAGAAACAACAATGATACCACTGAACTGGAAGTTAAGATTGCCACCTGGTCACTTTGGGCTACTTATGCCTCCGGATCAACAAGCCAAGAAGGGGATTACATTATTGTCTGGGATAATTGACCCCGACAATCAGAAGGAAGTAGGACTGCAACTACATGATGGAGGTAAAGAAGAGTTTTCTTGGAATATAGGAGATTCCCTAGGGCGTCTATTAGTACTACCATGCCCTGTGATTAAAATCAATGGGAAACTGCAACAACCCAATCCAGGCAGGACAATCAATGGGTCTGAAACTTCAGGAATGAAGATTTGGGTCACCCCAGCAGGCAAAGAACCACGGCCAGCTGAAGTGCTTGCTGAGGGTAAAGGGAACATAGAATGGGTAATGGAAGAAGGTAGTGATAAATATGAACTACGACCACATGATCAGTTACAGAAACGAGGACTGTAATGCTGTTTTGTTCATGTTATACTATTTAAGTTGTAAGATATGAAGTCTAAGAATGAATGTTGCCCAAGGATTTGCACCCTATTCTGGAGAGATTTAATGTGTTTCCAGTTATATGCAAGATAGTTGAGTATTGTCAGGTAAAAGGAAAAAAAATGTGTGCTCCTTTGTTTTCATTTGGAAATTAAGTATGGTCTAAGGTGATATATATATATATAAGTGCCAAGTTGACAATGGGTGGACTGTCATGGTTAGGGACAGGTGTCAACTCGGCCAAGTTGTGGTAGCTGTTTATCTGATTGGGCAAGTGCTGGCCTGTCTGTTACAATGAGGACATTTCATAGGATTAGGTCATGATCACGTCAGCTGCATCCACAGCTGATTCCATTTGGAATCAGCCAAAGGGGAGTGTCTTTTGCAATGAGTGATGTTTAATCTAATCACAGGAAGCCTTTTAAGGAGGACTCAGAGGAGACAGGTTTCATTCCTGCTTCGGCTGGTGAGCCTCTCCTGCGGAGTTCATCCAGACCCTCCATCGGAGTCATCGGCTTCACAGCCTGCCCTGTGGATTTTGGACTCTACATTCCTGTGGTCACGTGAGACACTTTTGTAAATTTTATATTTGCAAGTGTTCCCTGTTGATTCTGTTTCTCTAGAGATCCCTAACTAATACAGGCAGGCACTGGAAATCGAACCCGGGTCTCTGGCATAGCAGGCGAGAACTCTGCCCCTGAGCCACTGTCGCACCACCCCACATGTGTAATTTTAAATTTTCTAGTGGCTACATTAAGAAACTAATAAGATAAAAAAAAAAAAACCTAACAAAGAAAAAGGTGAAATTAATTAATTTTCACGTGTCTTGTCTAACTCAGTATGCTCCACGTATCATCATTTCAACCTGAAATCAATATAAAAACTATTACTCATCATTACGTTTTTTTTTTCATACTTTGAGATATCTGGTGTGTATTTTACCTTTTAAGCACACTTGAGCTTGGTTCCTGTATTTTCATTGGAAAGAATTGATCCATATTTACCTTTCCTAAATTTACAGCAAAAAAATAGATTCACATTCCCACATTGTTCCACATATACTAAAAGTCTTCCAATAAACGAATTGATTGTTTTTAAATTTAATTATACAAATCAAAACTTCAGGTCCTCAGTCACTCTGGGCACGTTGCCAGCGCTCAGTAGCCACACGAGGCTGGCGGCTGCTGGACTGAATATTGATGGTACAGACTAGCATCTTCCGTTTGCTGCCAGCCTCCAGCTCGCCACCCCTGCCCTCCAGCCCCACTTCTCCGGACCCCACCTCTTGCCAGGCCCTGGAAGGGGCCCCCGCCAGCACTTCCACCTCTCATCTCGGTTTCGAGGGTTGGACGAGCCGAGCCCTCCAGCCCTGACTGTCTCTGAATCTCCCTGTGCCCTCTGTCACTTCCGGTCCCTACAGCCTGTGAGGACTGATCTGTAGCCACATGGAAAGTTGGCAGCAGGGCTGGTACCAAGCCCCACCTTCCTTTTTCCAAGATCAGTTCCCACAGCCCCTTCTCCCTGATCCTCCTGTGGGGCTGAGGCACAGGGAGGCCGATAAGGGGGAGGCGGCTTCCACGACGCTCTAAGACTCAACGCCGTTACCCTCGATGACCCACTTCTCTGGAGCTTTCCAGGCCATGGCGATCAGCCCCCTACCCTCGCCCTTTGGGACTGAACTCAGGAGCAGTGGGGGGAGTGACAAGGGGATATGGGCAGGCAGGCCAGGAGCACCACGGCTCACCGAGAGTCAAAGGTGTAGTTACCCCAGGAGAGCCGCTGTCCTGACTCTAATTCTGGGCAGCCAGCCTCCTTGGGCCTCAGTTTTCCCATCTGCCAAATAGGGTCCCCTCATTCCTTGAGAGATGGTGACCTCTGAGAGGACAGCGGGGTGAGCTTGCCTCATCCACCGCACAGCTGGGGCTGCCTCCGATCACACCCCGAGCCCTTGCTCTGCCCTGGCCTGATTGCTGCGGGGGCCTAGGGAGCCCATCACCGTCAGCACCTCCCCATCAGAAGAAAAACTGCTTGCCCTCTGTGCCTCAGTTTCTCCCCCTTTGGGAGACTTTTTGCCCCATACTGACCCTGAAAAGGGTGTTGTCCTCTGAGCCCAAATCACTACCTGTATCCGTATCTCCACACACCTCCAGAGAACACACTCTCCCTCTATCCTCTTGGCTCCTGCTGGCCTATATCTCCCCCTTGAATCTGGCTTTGTGCAGTTTGCAGAGCAAGACAGGTATGTTATGTTTGCATCTGCAGATCGGACAGGTCCAGCGAGCCCTGGCTGATCCCACCGTATCCTCCCAGAAAAGAGTTGTGTGACCTTGTCAAGATGGGGAAACGGAAGCACCTAGCACAGTGCCCAGCCCATGTCAGGGGCTTGATATGTTGAAGGAAAGCCTAGACTTGCTTAGTCTCCCAGCAGGAGCGAGTGGGTCCTTCAGGGCACAGGGTAGAAACGTGATGGAAGGATCTGGGAAGGGGAGGTGGCCACAGAGGAAGCGCCTGACATAACTGTTAAATGAACAATGAAATCTTCCCCGAATTGAGGCTCAGTCTACAGAAGCCCGGAGCTACCTGTCCCAGTGACCATGGGCCAGCAGGTGCCACGTGTGTGCCCGACACGTCCTGAGGGTGTGACACTGCTCTGAGGCAGGAATCCCTGGGCGCTCACTCACCACCCACATGCACACTCCATGTCTAAGGGCAATTGCTGCTCGTCTGGGAGATGAATGCCCGCCCCGCCCTCCCCCCATGTTTCTTTCTTTCTTTGTGTGTATATTGTATGGTGGGGATCACGTTTCATTCTTTTTCTATATGACGATCCCATTATTACAGCACCATTTGTCGATTTTTTTTTTTCGGTCAGTGCATGGGCCAAGAACCGAACTGGGGTCTCCTGCATGACAGACAAGAATTCTACCCCTGAACTACCCTTGCACCCCCATGTTTCATTTTTTAAAGCTTTATTTATTATGGATAGAAAAAACCCATATCTCATCATCTCGCCGCTTCCTTTTTTTGGATTACGTAAAGCAAGATGGGGTCGTGTCCTCCCGGCCTTCGCCTTCCCGGCACTGCAGACAAGCCGCCTCCCAGACAGTGGTGGGTGGACTTCTTGGTCAGATCTAAGATGACACAGACATGCCCACTATACAAACATGGCCAAGTGTCTGTTTTTAAAAACAAAAATGAAAGTGTGCTTTGTGTTGGAGTGCGACTTCCTTTTCCATTTAACATTATAACTTCAGTGTCATCCTAGGGCGGCACGTGCAGATCTACACCAATCTTTTCAAGGCCTACCTGGTACTCCATTGACTGGATGGACACTCATTTTCTCAGTCGGTGGGCATTTGAGTTATTTCAGGGTGTGCGTGTGCGTGTGTGTGTGCATGTGTGTGAGCACAAACAATGCTTCAAGGGCACCTGGGCCTGTTGGCTTCACGAGCAGGGCAGTGTCCTCTCTTGGCCGCCCCGCGTCCAGCCTGGTGAGTGGGTTCTGCACGTCCCAGAGGGGCCTGGGAGAGAGCGTGGCTGTCGCTGCACCTTTGACCCCACTGGGAAAGCAGGTAGTTGAGCCTGTGGTTATCGGTTGACCCCAGATTTCCCTCCTTTCGGGAGAGCCAGGAATGGAGAGGCAGGCGAGAGTCTCTTATCTGGAACCGTCCCTGGTTCCAGCCTGGGAATATGACTGAATCCAGGGGAACCTGGGAGGCAGCAGGAGTGCCAGAAATGACTTACGGAGGGACCCTCCCACAGTCCTGGCCTGGTTGGCAGGGGAGGGCTTGGTGCTGAGCCCCTGTCCTTGAGAGGCCAAAGGAGAAGTTGCCAGACCTGGCAGAGGCCAGGCGGAGCCCTGCCCTGAGGTCTGAAGCTGGAGCGAGGTAACAGAGGGGCAGGGGGCACAATGCTGACATCTTACCTGCAAGAGGGGAGCATGTGTAGGGTCTGTGCCTGCTCTGCCTCTTCCTTCCTGCTTTGAGGATGAGGCTGGGGTTTCCCAGAGGGTAAGGAGGGGAGAGTTTAGAGGCATCTGGGGATTTGGGGTGGGGACGGGAGATGCTGTTAAAAAAATAATTTGTTGTGTGTTTTTTCTGATTACAAAATTAATGCATATTTATTGTAGAAAACTTGGAAAATAGAGATAAGCCAAAAAGCAAATAAAACCCCCTCTGAATCTCTTGGGGCCAACTTCCCATGCATCCAGCAGGGAAGTTAAGGGCATTGGCATGGGGCACGACTCAGTCTGAGTCTGGTATCTGCCACTAACTAGCTGCATCCTGGACAAGTGCCTTAAGGTACGTGTACGTCAGAGAATAAATCAGTGAAAACGCACAAAGTGGCGGCCGGTCCGTAGGAAGTGCCCACTGTGTGGGAGCTGTTGTTGTGATAAGGAACCCCTGCCTCACCTCCACCTGCAAATGATGGTGTCCTCAGTCTTAGCCTGGCTGAAACAGGTCTTATCATTTCACCCCACGCAAAGGGTTGTCCCATGCTGTCCTCCCTGCACCCACTAACCTAGGAAATTATTCTCCCAGCCCTTGGGAGTCTGAGCACTCGGTGTCATCCTTGAGGCCTCTTTGATTCAACCAGACCTCCCCCTCCAGGAAGGGCTGGCATCAAAGATGAATGGTGAAGGAGAGGAGAAGGGAGGAGCTGGGGCAGAAGGGGGAGAGGATGACCTGGGAAAGGGGAAGTGGAAGGGAAATAGAGAGGGCACAAGAGAAGGAGGAAAGCACTCACATAGCAGGCAGTGTCATGAATAGTGACTTGCCCACAATTTCACCTGCCCCAGCCCTCCCGCACCTCCCCCTTACATGCATTCTGTATGTTCTGGCTCCAGCCCCCGCCTTTCCCTTCCCTTGGTCCTGTCAATAATTTATGGCCTGCAGGGTACAGTAAACTATCAATAATGCACAGGCTATCATGGTCCAAAGCTCTCTGCACAACCATTTCACTCCCAGTGTGTGCAGGACTGGGTCTGGGCCCGAGCCAGCAGGACCAGAGAAGAGCTTTCAGGCCAAGGAGGGGTGATGGAAGGCTGGGAGGCCAGACCCGCCCCACTACCCAGACCCGTCCCTTGTGGCCAAGCCAGGCCTAAGACTGCTTCAGGCAGGGCCGGCCTCATCTACCCAATCCATTTCCTGCCTCTTGATTCCAATCATCAAACTAGTAGGCAAGGAGCACCCCCAAAGGCCATCCCAGGGAGGGCCAGTTTTAGATCTAATCTCTTCATCATCCCTCTTGCTAATCAGTTTCCTCGCCTGTTCTCCTCTCCATCAGGCTTCATGCTGGTTTGGGAAGCAGATACGATGTTGCCCTTTGGAAAGCTGGGAAAGCACTTTGTAAGTCAAGACAGACAGGACAAATGTCAGCGAATCATCAGCACCTGGGCAAAGCTTTGGGGGCTGGGGATGGGAACACAGAAATAGATGCTGCCCTCAAAGGACTTCCTGTAGAAGGTGGGCCATAATGGACATGAATGAAGCTGGCAGGAGGTGACTCATAGGGAGTGGTGGGGAGTGTGGAAAACTGGAGGTGTGTGTCCTGTCTAAAGCAGAGGCTATTACTCGGAAATAGAAAATGATGCCCCGTGGGCCCATGGGTCTAGTGTTACCACATTCACTATTCAAGAGGAATTGGGAATGTGTATTTGTATGAAATGCCTCCTGATTTTAAAATGTGGGTTAAAAAAAATTAAAACACTGTAAGGGTGGGAGTTGCTGACACAGCCATAGGCCACTAGTTTGGCCTACAGACTAGTTGCTTTCTCTGTTTTGCCCAGAAGAAAAAAACCTGGCTGCACAGTGTGCCCACAGGAGCCTTGGACTGGGAGCCAGGGACCTTGGCTCCAGGCCTGGCTCTGCCTGGTTTTAGCTGAGTTGTGTGGTTCTGAGCATGTCATGTCCCTTCTCTGAGCCTCACCTCATCTGTAACCCAGGGGCACTGGGCTGAGTGGTTGTGAAGGTGCCATCCAGCTCTATGGATAGTGTGGGAATGTTACAAAGTTCCTGATGTGGTGGCCAGAGTCTAGGGACTCTGCTTTCAGCAAGTGTCACAAGCCAGGCAGTTTTGGGTGGGGGAGGAGAGGGTTTAGAGACTACCCCAGAAGGGGAGGAAGGGTCACCATGTGTTCTAGTTTGTGAGTTGCCGGAATATGATATATCAGAAACTGAATGGCTTTTTAAAAAGGGGAATTTATTAAGTTGCAAGTTTACCATTCTGAAGCCATAAAAATGTCCAAATTAAAGCAAGGATATAGAAATGTCTACCCTAAGTCATCCAGGGAAAGATACCTTGGTTCAAGAGGACTGATGAAGTTCAGGGCCTCTCTCTCAACTGGAAGGACACACAGCAAACACAGCGATGTCTGTTAGCTTTCTCTCCAGGCCTCTTGTTTCATGAAGCTCCCCTGGGGACATATTCCTTCTTCATCTCCAAAGATTTCTGGCTGTTTGGGCTCTGTGACACTTCCAAAATGCTTCCTCTTCTAAAGGATTCCAGTATACTAATCAAGACCCACCTGGAATGGGTGGAGTCACATCTCCATCTAATCAAAGGTTAATGCCCACAATTGGGTGTATCACTTCTTTTTGGAGATAATCTAATCAAGCTTCCAACCTACAGTACTGAATAGGGATTAAAAGAAATGGCTGCCTCCACAAAATGAATCAGGATTAAAACACGGCTTTTCTAGGATACATCATCCTTTCAAACTGGCACACCATGTAAACCTAGCCTCACTAGAATCTGTGTGCCACAGCCCCTGGGCTTACTCTTTGGAAGCACCCCAAGATTAGACCACCTGGGCATGTGGCCTCTTTCATACTTTGATTATGAGGCCAGGTAGGGTCTAAGTCAGCCCTCTATAGTTTAATTCTGTCTATGGCAAATTGATGCCACCAACACTGACATCAGTTGAAATAACACTTGTTATTTCATTAAATTGGTTTAAGCCTCACAGCAAATCTGCCAGGTAGCATTAGCCATATTTAACAGAGAAAGAAAACACCAAAGCTCAGAGAGGTTAAACCACTTGTCCAAGGTCACACAGTCAGTGAGTGTGGAAACCTGTATTAGGTTCCTATTGCTGCTAAAATAAAGTACCAGAAGCATGGTATTCTCTTACATTTCTGGAGGCCACAAATCCAGAATCAGTTTCACTGGGCCAAAATAAACAAGTCAGCAGTTCACACTCCCTCTAGAGGTTCTAGGAAGAATCTGTTTCTTGCTTCCTCTAGCTTCTGGTGGCTGCCAGCATTCCTTGGCTCATGGCCGCATCGTTCCAATCTCTGCCTCTGTGCTCACGTTGCCTCCTCCTGTTTGGTCTGTGTCACATCTCCCTCAGCCTCTCTCTTTTCAGGACACTTGTGATTGTATTTAGGTTCCACATGGATAATCCAGGCAATCTCCCCACTGTGAAATCCTAATTTAATAACATCCATCTAGTCTGTTTTGTCATCCAAGGTAGCACAGTTTCCAGGGATTAGGAGCTGACATCTTCGAGGGCTGTCATCCAGCCAACCACCAAGCCCCAGTTCAAACCTCAGTGTGTGGGACTCCAAATCTCAACCCTTCACTGCGCTCTTCTGACCCAAAGTAGGTTTTTGAGGGTTTCTGGTATGTGGCTGTGGGATTTACCTCCACGGGTGGGAAGAGCGGGGGATGTGCAGAGAAGCCTGCCCATCCTCTGCAGAGCTGGGACAAAGCAACGTTGCTTCAGAGTGACCCTCTCCCGAGCTTCCCATAGCCACCCTGATGGGGGATAGGGCCGAGCAAACCCCACCTGCTGGCCAGCGGGACACCTGGAGGCCAGAGACAAGCTTCATACTACTCAGTGACCCTGGGGCTGCTGGGGAGGAGCTCGGCTCAGGGGGGGAAATCAGCCCTGGGGGAAATCAACCCTGGATTGGGATTCTCAATCTCAAAGCCTCATTTCCTCTCCTGAAAGGGGGGCAATTAGTAGACCTCTTTGGCCAGACACTTGTGAGAATTCAGGAAGATGACATATATAGACGTGTCTGGCTCCTCTTAGGTACTCAAGGAAGCATATGTGTGAAAATAAAAATGAAGGAAGACTAACTTCTTAATTACCACCCTGTTTCCCAGGTGTCCTCATTAGGGGACCTTGCAGTTGTTGCAGTCGTTAAAGGAAGATGGCCCATGATGGGTGCTACTCGATTGTTGGCTTGACCTTCTAATTTAAAAATTAATTTTAAAAAAGAAAAAAACAAGCCATTGAGACTGCAACTGGTTTCCTGGTTTCCAGGCTCGCAGCCTTAGAATTGAGGAATGGCGAAGGGGATGGACGGGGGCTGAGGAAAAGGAGGGGGTGGCAAGAGAAGGGGGAGAAAACCAATCTGTGGCCTGACCAGAGGGGCCCTTCTCGGGGCTGCTGGCTCTCTGGCTCTGCAATCAGCAGTGAGCCCGCCCTGGGGATGGAGTATTAGCTGAGGACAGCCAGGCCCCCAGCAGCTGGGCTGTCCTGGGGCTGGGCCACCTAGGAAAGGGCTGGGAGCCTTACTATTTAAATCACCCTTTATTTCTCATCACTCATTTTAGGCTCATCTTATCACTTATTACAGCACCTTGGCCTTCTGTCAATCAAAGCAACATGTAACCCAAGCCAGGGGCTGAATTCTGGCCTAAATGGATGGAGCCGGTGAATTAACACTAATGAGGCCCAGAGAAGTGCCACCATTTGCCCAGGTCACACAGCAAAACACAGCAAGACTCCTCATCATAATCCCTTGCCTACCTGCTCCTCTCCCACCCCACCTTGTGCCTCAGCCCCTTGGTTCTCAGGTAGTTCTCCTTAAAGCTACCTGCGCAATTGGACCTTTCCATATAAGCCACACCTATGAGGGGCAGCCAGGGCCCTGCTCCCACACCTGCAGCCTGGTCCACCCTGCAGTATTAGTCTGGCTCCTATCAATATTTCATCTGTTTGCTACCACCCATCGCCCCTGCTACCATCTTCTCACATTTGAGTTCAAGATCATGAAAAATAGATATGTTTGTTCCACTCACCCTTACGATTTTACCCAGGTTTGGGATTTTTAACAGGAAGTGATTTTGTTCAAATGTTCATCCAATCATCCAGTTTGCCTGTCCCTCAGCACCTTCTGCCCCAGCTGGGCTCTGCAAAGGATACTAAATATACCGCAAGTACCTCCTTGCTTCTGGGGCCCACTCTCACCTTTTCGAATCATGCTCCTGTATACTGTTCCTGGGTAGGCAGGAGGATTCATGGTTGACCACTGGAGCTCAGAGAGGCTAACCCACTAGTCCAAGGTCACACAGGAATTTCTAATGACAGTTGCCACCTCCCTAACCTCTTGGCTAAGGTGTTGCTCCTCCCTCACTTCTTCACCAACAACCCCCCTGAAGCTGCATTTCTGGAGTGGGCACCTGAGGACCAGACTCTTTCCTTTCTGGCAAATCATAAAATGAAGGAGGGAGAGAAGAGGAAGGAGGAAGCTAAAGCTGCTGTGACAGCTTTTTTTATAAAAAAGCTGCTCAGATTTTATTATATTATGTCCCTTCTCAGAGACCTTCAGTGTCTCCCCATTGGCCATGGAAAAAGGCTAATCCCTCAGTTTTGCAAGGAAGATCCTTTCCCTACTGGGTCTGGGCCTCGCTAGCCACCCGCCACTCTCCAGTGGTCGCGCTGGGCACTGTGCTCGTCTGAGCCCCTCTCTGCACTGCCTCACCTCTGCTGGGAATGCACACGGCCCACTCCTCTCTTTGGAAGTGATTCTCCTCCTAATCTAGACCAGTGATTGTCAACCAGTCTGCAGAGAGACCTCCTGGTATCTGGGACTGTCTTCAGAGATTCTGCTGAAATTGGCCTGGGGTGGAGCCAGGGCATCCATATCTTAACCGACACCGTAGGGCAGATAAGGAGCTTACAGTAAACTATAGGTTCCGCGTAAACGATGAAAATGAGTCCCATAGAACTCCCGTGGGCCCACCATCTATCTGCCCAGGAACCGGCACAGCTGGGGTGAGGGAGAAAGGCTGTAAAAGTCTGATTTCTGTATCTAAGTATTGCCCCATCCCTCTGAAAGCTGGTGTGCTTGTTTTCCAGGGCTGTGTAGCCCACGTGCCCCTTCTCTGGATGCCTTTCCTTCTCTTCAAATCCCTGCCTGGAGGGAACCTCAGAGAGCAGCTGGAGGGGCTCCCCGGAGAGCCCTGCATTTACCAGCATGGGGTTGGAGATAATCCTTCTCTTGTTGCCCTCGCCCAACATGTGCTCCTTCCGGACAAAGGGACACTCTTTACCTCTACATCCTAGCACCTGACACAGTGCCTGGCACAGACTAGGGACTTAATCAATGTGGTCCAGTGCCAGCACTTTGAGTTGAGAATAGAATCACATACCCCATGTCCCGGCAGGAGCTAGTGGCAGGCTGGGCCCAGACCCCAGCTCCTCCAACCCCCAGGACTGTTCCTCAAATGTCCCACCCCCTCCCCTTCTACTTTCCTCCTTCTGTCTGCAATGACTCTGCTCGAGGAAGCCCAGAAGTAGGAAGGTTGTCAAGCACCCAGCACTGTCTTCATATACCTAAGAGCCGTCAGTTTCCCTTGGGGTTTACTGAAGTCTTAGGGACTCAGACCTTCAAAATCAAGGTAGACCACTTTCCTTCTCCAATCCTGAGGAATCAGCCCAAAATATTGAACCTGTTCCCGCAATCTGCATTCCTTCCTTGTCTTCATTAAAATAGGTGGCAGAGGCTCTTCAAACTTTTGAAGATTCTAAAACAGTGGCTCTCAACGTGGTTCTCAACATAAATATCACCTGGGAACTTGTTTGAAATGCGAATTCTCAGCTTTCACCCCAAGCCTATGAGTCAGAATTATGGCATGGGACCCAGCCAGTGCTGTCATTTGCCAAGCCATCCCGGTGACTCTATAAACACTGGCGTTTGACAGTGGCTGCTCAGGAATGAGGCACAGGCTCAGGACCCTATAAAGGCCTTCCCTCGGGGCTCCACTCCTGAGCTGACAGAAGTTGCTCGGTGGCCCTTTCAAGACTGAGCAGAACTTTTGGGGACATGCCCCACCCACCTTCCAGGCCAGAGCATGCCTCCAGTGAGGGGCTGGGGCAATCTGTCTGAGCGAGGCCAGTAAACCTCCTGGGCTGAGGCCACTGGGCAAGGAGTCCTGGGTCTGGGGGCCTCCAGGTTCTAGGAGAGCTGTGACCCAGGGAACATGTGGACCCCATGACTGCTGGGGGACGAAGGCCTGGCTGAAGGTTCAGCTCACCAGCCTTGACATCTGGGCGGCAGCAGCTACAGCCCTGCCTCTTCCGGTGACGTGCCTGCTCTGGGCAGGGCGGCTGCTCTCTGTGGGGCAGGCAACTGGCTTGGTGACTGGCTGTGCCCCTCTGACCGACGCTGGGCTTGGGATGGGGATACCCTGCCCTCAGCATGGAGGCACCTACTGAGCAGCACTCAGGGTTGTAGCCTGTGGCTTTGTAGGCACTCCATGCTTGCTCAGCCGAGATGGGGTGGGTACTGCATTCAGCAGAGCAGCCATCTGGGGTCTTCCCAGCCGTCTGGGGAGAAAGGACTGGGAATGAGAAATCCTGAGGGACCAGCTGCACAGAGGGCCTGAGCGATGAAGTGTGCAGTGGAGAGAGACAGGAAAACTCACACAGGGGCTGGACTGGACAGGAAGGGAAGCCTGGTGTGGGTGACAGACTGTGCCACTGTAACAGCATCCCAGAGATGGGGGAGGCTGGCTGCTGGGCCCAGTCTCTGCTGTATCCTGGGTGCTTTGGGCAAGTGGGCTTCCTCAGGGGACCTGGGTCTGCCTTGGCTTTTGAGCTGGGGCAGTCTCCGATGGTGGGGAAGCTCAACTGGGGGGAAGAGGCTGAGTCTTGGCCCTGGTTCCTGTCCCTGTGCCCTACTTGCATCTTAGGGTTGCCTCTGTCCAGGACAATGCGGGGAAAGCGGCTGGAAAGGTGAGGCTCAGCTGTCTGAGGGGCGTCACAGGCAGGATCCCAGAGGAGGCCACCAGACCTGCAGTCACACACTTGACATTCTGGGTTGTGGAACTGAGGGCTTCCTTTGAGCAGGGCTGAGCTCTGGAACAGGGATCAGCATTTTGAAGCAATGGGTCACCAGTAGACAGGTAGGCACAAGACCCTCCAGCGGCCTCTGTGTCACCTGAATCACCGTTGTCATAAAGACTCAGCCCCAGCAGCAGAGTTCAGCTTGGCCTGTGGCTCAGGAAGGAGCTGAAGACAAAAGCTCAGAGCGCCCCTGTAGGTAACAGAAGCCTGGCCCTGTTGTGAGAGATGGTGCAGAGATCCGGGTGCTGTGCAGAGCCTCTGCCCACGACTGCAGGCCACCCCACCCCCAGGCTGTGCAGGACGCTCTGGGACAGGCAGGGCCTTCCCATCTGTTCTCAGGTGCCACCTGAGGAGCTGGGCCTATGGCGCCTACTTGGGATGGTAGCATGTCAATCTTCCTCATCTCAGCTTTTCTTTTCATATCGACTTTTGTCCTTCTGAGACTTCAATCCATGCTTCGAGTAAGCTGTTTCCTTCCTTAGCTGTATCAATTCTATCGCATCACTTGTACCCTTTATTTTAATTTATTTTGATGCCAAAGTTTTAATATTGCTAATACCCTTAAAACTTGACCTGTTGTAACACTTCTACCTCTGGTGGAATCTGTAATCAAGTTAATGGTCCTGAAATAGTTGCACTCCTAATGCCGCATTCTGTACTGAGCGCATTTTCCCTCAGGGTGTTGGCCACTATCCAGCAATGCCTATAGGGGGAAAAAGCCAGATTCTAGTCCCCGCAGGATGTGCTGAGCTGAGGTGGAGGTAGAAAGGGGCTCTAGACTGGGGAGCTCTGGTGCTGGGAAACCTTCTAATCATTACCCTCAACCCCACAAAACAGCTGCATCAGACAGTAATTCACCTGCCCTGGGGCTGTGGGGTTAGGTGGCAGAGGTGGGAAGTTTATGTCCCAAGAGTTCCCCACCTGCCTGTTTTCCCTTAACTCCAGGTTTCCGCCGGGTCCTGATTTTATTCCTAAAGACACTTGGCCCAGAGATGCGAGTTGCTGCAGGCCCGGGGCAGGTCCCGGCCCAAGGTCATAGGGGAAGAGGCAAGAGCAGAATTCAAACTGCCTTGTTTCCTAGTGTATCCTTCACAGCCAGGCTGCCTCCTGCTCCAGGTGAGAGCCCTTACCCTAGAGGCTTCTCAGTCTTTTTTGGTTTTGCTTTCCCGCCCCCCCCACTCCCACCCCAGCTTGGCATTTTCTGGTCTGTCTGTGGTTGATCCTGGTGGAGGGAGCTATGAATTGTGCTTAATTTTCAGAACGTGAACCAGATCCAATCTCCTTGTTTCTCAAAGGAGTTCAACAAAGAAAGTACTAACAGAATGCCAAAGTTGGTAACTGTAGTCATAGTAAATAGAAGCCAATCACATATTTAAAGCTTCCTAAGAAGTCCACTGCAAAATTCTTAAGTATTATGCTGCTTTCCTATATGATCTTTTTAACCGTGTTTGCAGAAAGTCCTTGCTTTCTCTGCTTCGCTGACAAGGCTTGATTTTGGTGCCAGTTTCTCTGCTTTACTCACTTTCTTTTCCTACGTTGTCAGAACCAACCAGAGTGTTTGCAGAGGAACTGTGTGGAAATCCAGACCCACTCCTGGGATCATCTCAGCCAAATATAAAAACTGGCCAACAATGGCCATGAGACCGGTGTGCAACCTAGAAAGGGCCCCGTGTAGGGACTTGAGTGTACAGCCAGCTCCACCTGTCATTTGGAAGATCCAAAGTCATTTGGAAATACCAAGTATTTGATCAATGCCCTTAGTGTTGAAAGGCACAGCTTTTCGGCTCCTAGGCCAAGAGACCTATAGAGGTTTGTCATAGCATTTTCCATTTCTGGAAGGGAAAATAATTCTACTAACTGGGCCATTGACTGTGCAACTTAACAACCTTCTCCAGGGATTGCAGTGTTGGACCTGTTTTCTTTTAGCTTGGGTTACACAGACGTGCTGCTTCCTCTGAAGCAGCTCTTACTTTCCCTGACTTTGTACCTTTCTGGTGCATGTGTTTCCTTCCCAATGACCTAGGATTCCATCTGGAATAATTTGTTTTAGATTGAAGAACTTCCTGCAATACTTAGAATGAGTCTGCTGTGACAGTCAGCTTTTTTTCCAAAAGTCTTTTTAACTCAAATTTTAAGGAGTGTTTTTTCCAGGTATGAAATTGTGGGTTGACATTCTATTGTTGTCTGGCTTCTATTGCTTGTGGGGAGTCACCCAGAATCCTTTTTTCCTCCTGGTTGTTTTTGGATGTTCTATTTCTTTGGTTATCAATACTGATGTGCCTGTACTTTTAAACCTATTACCTTGAGGTTTGCAGCATCTCATGGATCTCTGGGTTTATGTCTTATTTTGGAAAATTCGTGGCCATTATCTTGATTTTTAATTTTTTTATTGTAAAATATAATATATACAAAGCAAAGAAAGAAAAAAAAGCAATAGTTATCAAAGCACACTTCAACAAGTAACTACAGAGCAGATCCCAGAGTTTGTTATGGGCTACCATTCTATCAACTCAGATTTTTCCTTATAGCTGTTTGCAAACACTGGAGGCTAGAAGGAATATTAATATAGTGATTCAGCTGTCATACTGATTTGTTAAATCCTATTTTCTCTGTTATGCCTCCTCTTTCTCCTCTGATCCCTTTCCCAATCTATAAGGGTCTTTAGGCGATTCCATTCCGATCTCTTCATGTTGAGAAGAGGAGTCAAACTAAAGGATAGGAGGATGCAATCAATAGATAATCTTGGAGAGGCTGGTCCCTCTGGGTTTCAGGATTTACCCGACCCAGGGGCCCTCTGGTACTTATAGGAAACTCAGTGCATGAAACCTTTAGAGTCTCAGTTTGAGCCCTAGGTGTTCATAAGAGTTAACAAGAGTGATATTGGTTGGGGTCCGGTTAAACATGGCAATTAGCACTATCTAACTGAAGCATGTATGCGAGCATCCTCCAGAATAGTCTCTTGATGTTATTTGGTCTCTCTTGGCTGCTGATGACTTATTTTATTAAACTTCTTTTCTCTTTTTTGGTTCCAAAGTCTTTGTGATCCCCGATGCTAGGGCCAAACTCATTCCCTGGAAGTCATACCCCATGTTGCCAAGGAGACTTTCAACCCCCGAATGTCATCTCCTATGTATGGGGGGAGAGCAATGATTTTCCTTCCAGGTTTGACTAGATAGAGTTGACCATTATCTTTTAAAAGTCTTGTCCCATTCTTTTCCTTCTGAATCTAATTGCCCTTATTAGATTGTCTGATTCCACAAGTCCCTGCTCTGTTAGAAAGGTGGCCACTGTGGCATAAAGGGGGTAGTTTCTGTCTCTGGGTCTTGCTGAGTCAGTCATCCTGAGAATACAGGTTGGTGGTTAGCTGTCTCTTGGAATGGAGGCAGTACAGGACCATCCTGGGGAGAGCTCGGGCAGCTGGGAAACTTTGCTCTAAGCTGGGAGAGCCTGCTTGGGAGCCTGGATGGGGACTGTTAGCTGAGCAGGTGTCTGCCACTGGAAAAGGGTGGAGGAAAGGGCACAGAGGCTGAGCCCAGGACATATGACCCCTGGACACCATGGAAGAACTGATCACTGATGTCTTGTACCTCCCCTCTATTAACAACTCCCAGGGTAAAAATCAGGGCACTAGACAGACCAGTATGCCTGGTGGGATTCAGACTGTTGGCCTGGAAGGAAAGAAAGGCTGGCTCATCTGGACCCTGTGGCCTTTATCCTGGCTGCTGCTGGGAATGGACCAGAGGCTGCGGTACCTGTGGCCGAGCTGAGATAACTGCAGGCACACTTCTGTTCAGAAGAGCTGCACGCTGAGGGGGCATCCTGGTCCTGCCTGGGGGTATCTGTACTGGGGATAGAAAATGGCCCTGTCCCCAAGCCCCTTGTAGGCACAGGTACTACCTGAAACTTCCAGCTCCGTCACCATGCCCTAAATGGCAGGGGTGGGATTCTGGTGTAAGACCCCTAGTGCCTTAGCTTTCTACTTCTCTCAGCTTTGTCTTCTTTTCCCAATGCTTGGTGAGGAGGAAAATCAGTGATTTAATAAGAAGTCTGGGTTTATTTATCCTCCAATGTGCTGAACTCTTCTTGTTCTCCTTCTCCTCCCTAATTTATTTCTTGAATATTCTATCTTGAGAAATCTTTAGCTTTAAAAGTAATCTGAGGGTGCACGGGTGGCTCAGTGGTAGAATGCTCACCTTTCATGCGGGAGACCTGGGTTCGATTCCCAGACCATGCACCCCCAAAAACAAAAAAAAAGGAATCTGACGGGAATGTTCAAGATACTGCCCAGATGTCTGGGCAAATGCCCATTGCGACAGATACGTGTTCCTTATTTGGGAAGGGAACCCAGGCTAAACTCTGCCAGCTAAGACTTAAATGCCATTCTTTTTTCGCATTTTTAAAAATTTTACTTTGGTCAAGCTTTACAGAAGAAATAATAATTTTGCCCTGATAAATCCCAGAGTGATTTGAACAGTGAGTAAAAAAGCATCTGCAAAGTCTCCTTCGGGGAATGGTGAGAAGAGGGAAAATTCAACCTCCCCAAGTCGAATTCTTGATATTCTTACAAGCAGTGTGGACAACCAAAGCTATAGGCTGAGCCCCCGGTCTTGCAGTTTGTTCATATGAAACTTAACCCCACAAAGGATAGGTCAAGTCTACTTAAAATTAGGCCTAAGAGTCACCCCCAAGAGAACCTCTTTCATTGCTCAGATGTGGCCTCTCTCTCCAGCCAACACAACAAGCAAATTTACCACCCTCCCCCTGTCTACATCGGACAGGAAGGGGTCTTGACCTTCCTGGCAACATGGGACAGAAATCCCGGAATGAGCTGAGACTCAGCATCAAGGGATTGAGAAAACCTTCTCGACCAAAAGGGGGAAGAGTGAAATGAGACTAAATAAAGTGTCAATGGCTGAGAGATTCCAAACAGAGTCGAGAGGTTATCCTGGAGGTTATTCTTCCACATTAAATAGATATCACCTTGTTATTCAAGATGTAATGGAGAGGCTGAAGGAAAGTGCCTGAAAATGTTGAGCTGTGTTCCAGTAGCCATGTTCCTTGAAGATGATTGTCTAATGATATAGCTTTCACAATGTGACTGTGTGATTGTGAAAACCTTGTGTCTGATGCTCCTTTTATTTACCTTGTCAACAGACGAGTAAAACATATGGAATAAAAATAAATAATAGGGGAACAAATGTTAAAATAAATTTAGTTTGAAATGCTAGTGATCAATGAAAGCGAGGGGTAAGGGGTATGGTATGTATGAATTTTTTTCTGTTTTCTTTTTATTTCTTTTTCTGAATAGATGCAAATCTTCCAAGAAGTGATCATGATGATGAATATGCAACTATGTGATGATATTGTGAATTACTGATTATATATGTGGAACGGAATGATCAAAAGTTAAGAATGTTTGCGTTTGTTTGGTATTTAAAAAATTAAAAACTTAATAAAAAAAGAAATAATCATTTATTCTCATTATAAACAATCAAAACATTACTTATAAAGTTAAATTCTCCCTTGATAATTCCAATCCTTTACCTTACAGAAAGATGTGCGTATGTATGCAACTTTGCCTTATGATGGGTTTTTGTTTGGATTTTTGACTTTTATTGAACATATTGTATTTTAAATTGTATCTTTGCTTTTTTCACTCTTGAGAGCTATCTATACCATATAGGTATGCCTCATTCTGTTAATTGCCGTATAGGGTTTCATAGCATGGATAAACTAGTTTATTTAACATTCCTACTGATGGACATTTTAAGTTGTTTTCAGTTTTTCATTTTGCTACCAATGCAGGGGTGACTATCCTTGCACATGCCTCTTTGTGTGTATGTCTGCACATTCTCCAGATTAAATACTGAGAAGTGGAAAGCTGGGTCATAAGATAAATCTGTTTTAACTTTTAAAATACATTTTAATTTTAAAAGTATTGCCAAATGGCTGCTAAACTGGCTGTAACAGTTTATACTCCCTCTGGCAGTGAATGAGAGTACTCATTTCCCTACCTCTTCACCAAAAGTTAATATAAGAAACGCTTAAACGTTGCCAAGTGAATTGGTAGAAAATGGATCTTCTTTCCATAAATACTAATGAAATTGAACATCTTTTCGTGTGATCACTTTTTCATTGTTCTTTGCCCATGCTTTTATTATTTTTATTGTGAAAAATAACATATATATATATATATATATATATATATATAAGCAATAAATTTCAAAGGACATCACAACAATTAGTTGTAGAACAGATTTCAGAGTTTGGTATGTGTTACAATTCCACAATTTTAGGTTTTCACTTTTAGCTGCTCCAATATACGGAGACTAAAAGAAATATCGGTATAATGATTCAGCAGTCATACTCATTTGTTAAATCCTACCTTCTCTGTATAACTCCACCTTCTCCTTTGCTCTTTCTCCCACTCTTTAGGGGCATTTGGATTGTGTCCTTTTAATTTCATAATCATAAACTTAACTCTGCAATCCAGCTAGACTTGGAAAGGGAGGATAATGTAGAACCCAAAGAACTGCAGTGAGAGCCCAATGGTAGGACACTGAGGCAGACCAGGGGAGGTGGGACACTCTCCTGAGGTACAGAAGGAATGGTCTGGTGATTAAGACAAAACACAAATCAAATTCAGTAGACTTACCCACAGTCAACAACAGCGATCCTCTCGCTGGTCTTGTCATTCCTGGACCCAAAGCACCCATGGCTTCCACAATATCCACGCCCTCCTTCACTCTGCCAAGACCATGTACTTGCCATCCAAACACTCAGGCTTAGCAGTGCAGACGAAACACTGGGAACCGTTTGTGTCCACTGGCCATGGACAAGATGCCAGGACCTGTATGCCTCAGGATGAAGTTCTTACCATCAAACTTCTCGGTGTAGATGGACTTGCCACCAGTGCTGTTAAGGCGTGTGAAGTCACCACCCTGGCACATAAACCCAGGAATAATTCAGCAAAAGCAGGAACCCTTTTAACAAAATCCTTTCTCCCAGGGATCAGAGCATGAAACTCTTTTTTGCTGTCTCTGGAACTTTGCAAACAGCTCGAAGGAGAAGCAGCCCAAGGGCTCACTGTCAACAGCATGTGGAACACAGTAGGGCCGACCATGTCTGCAGACAGAGGAATTTTCTTTCTTTTTTTTTTTTTACTTATTTCATAGTATGATATAGCATATATCCAAAGCAAAGGAAACAAAAAGCAATAATTTTCAAAGCACTCTTCAACAAGTAGTTACAGGACAGATTCCAGAGTTTGTCATGGGCTACCATACCATCATCTCAGATTTTTCCTTCTAGCTGCTCCCCAATATAGGTTAGAAGGAATAAATGTTTTCTTATCATCACAATTGACTTTTTTTTTTCTTTTTTGTGAAAAATAACATATATACAAAAAAGCAATAAATTTCAAAGCACAGCACAACAATTAGTTGTTGAACAGATTTCAGAGTTTGGTTTGGTTTGCAATTCCACAATTTTAGGTTTTTACTTTTAGCTGCTCTAAGATACTGGAGACTAAAAGAAATTCAATTTAATGATTCAGCAATCATATTCATTTGTTAAACCCTACCTTCTCTATATAACTCTACCACCACCTTTGATCTTTCTCCCGGTCTTTAGGGGTATTTGGGCTATGGCCATTCTAACTTTTTCAGGTTGGATGGGGTTGTCAATAATATGGGGTAGGGGGATGAAATTAACTCATTCTGGAGAGGCTGGGCCCTCTAGGTTTCAGGACTTATCTTGTCCAGGACCTATCTGGAGGGTAGGTATCTGGAAAGTTACCCTAGTGCATGGAATCTTTGTAGAATCTTATATATTGCCCTAGGTGTTCTTTAGGATTGGCTGGAATGGTTTTGGTTGGGGTTTGGCAAGTCATGATAGGTAGCAATGTCTAACTAAAGCTTGTGTAATAGTGGCCTCCAAAGTAGCCTCTCAATTCTATTTGTACTCTCTCAATCACTTTATTACTTAACACTTCTTTTCCCTCTTTTGGTCAGGATGGAATTGTTGATCCCATGGTGCCAGGGCTGGACTCATCCCTGGGAGTCATCTCCCACGCCACCAGGGATGTCATGTCCCATGTAAGAGGGAGGGCAATGATTTCACTTGCAGAGTTGGGCTTAGAGAGACTGAGGCCACATCTGAGCAACAAAAGAGGTCCTCCAAAAGTAACTCTTAGGCATACCTATAGGTAGGTTAAGATTCTCAGCTATCTATATAAGCTTCACCAAAGTAAGCTCAGAGAGGTTATCCTGGAGGCTATTATGCATAATATAGATATCACCTTTTTAGTTAAGGTATAATGGAGAGGCTGGAGGGAACTGCCTGAAAATGTACAGCTGTATTCCAGTAGCCATCTTTCTTGAAGATGATTGCATAATGATATAGCTTTCACAATGTGACAGTGTAATTGTGAAAACCTTGTGTCTGATGCTCCTTTTATTTACCTTATGGACAGACGAGTAAAACATATGGACTAAAAATAAATAAAAAATAGGGGAAACAAATGTTAAAATGAATTTAGTAGATTGAAATGCTGGTGATCGGTGAAGGGGAGGGGTAAGGGGTGTCATATGTATGAATTTTTTTCTGTCTTCTTTTTATTACTTTTTCTGAATTGATTCAAATTTTCTAAGAAATGAGTATGAGGATGAATATACAACTATGTGATAATATTGTGACTTACTGATTATATATGTAGAATGGAATGATCATATGGTAAGAATGTTTGTGTTTGTATGTTGATATGTTTAATAAATAAAATAAGTTAAAAAAAAAAAAAGTAAGCCTCAAGATCAAGGGCTTGGCCTATTGATTTGGGTGTCCCTAATGTTTGACACAGTATCAGGGGTTTCTGTGATGGTAAAGTTCAATCGTTTCATATTTTTTCTCCCATCCCTCAAGAGACTTGGCCTATACTTTTTGATTATCTGTTTAATTTATTCTAGGATGTATCCAGGCATTACATTAAGCTACACAGGATTAAAGGCCCTCATTCTTATTCTGGGCTCTGTATGTTTCAATTGTTCAAATGAGCTACCCAGATAGGTTGAGTTGGATTATGTGCTACAGAAAATTTAGTTTCCAGACAAAATAAACCTTTCTTCCTTTGGTCTTGAAAAGAAAGTGAAGTTCTAAAATGTAGACAATGTCTTCCTTACCCCTTATTCTGAATTACCTTAATCCCAACCTGGTTGGCTTCATTCTTATCTCTAAATGCCAGGTTATACATATATAAAACATCTTCTCAAAATCCAGACATAATAATCACCACTCCAGACTCGATGTGTCTGCTATAAGAGCTTACAGTCTAGACCCCTTTTTTCTTACAAGCATTTTCTAAGGGAGACCATACAACAATTGTGCTTTTGTTTCTGGCTTATTTTGCCTTATTAAATGTCCCACAGGTTCATTCGAATTGTTGCAGGCCTCACGACCTTGTTCCTTTTTGTAGCAACATTCGATTGCTACAAAATTTTGTACAATGTTCGATCATATGTATATACCATCGTTTGCCAGTTTACTTCTCATTTGTGCACTGCCACCTGCATTCATCAGGCATCATGTATAATGCCCAAAGTCCACAGTCCATCAGCACTCTCAATTTCAGATAATTTCTTTGTTCCCAAGAGAAAGATAACCAATAAACACACCCTAAACAAATAAGAAATCTAAACCTCCCCTTAACTCTTGTCCTCCCCTCATTATTTACCCCTGCTGCTGCTGTGGCACTGCTGATGTTTGTCTGTTAAGCATAGCCCATAACACGCAATAGCAGTGTTCCCCCTATATTCTGGACTAACACTCTTTGTACATGAATCATAACTTTGAAGTAGTTCTTGCAAGAACTTATTTATATTTCTAATGTTAATCAGTGGGCCATTTAGGTCTATACAACCCCTTTGAATCATGTTCACCTTCAATATGGTGAACATGATATGTTCAATATGATTATAGACCCACTAGAGAATCACCTTCACTTCTACCTATTCCCTTACATTTGAGTTCAACTTCATTAGCTCACTATAAATACATATCTATCTAGCTTCCATGTATCTCTAAGTCCCCTACATTCTGTATAATAAGCCTCTTATTTTACCTTGACCATGGTCATAAAAGTGGAGTCATACAGTATCTATCCTTTTCTGTCTGGCTTATTCCACTCAACATTATGTCCTCAAGGCTTATCCATCTTGTCATTTGGTTCAGGACATCATTTCATCTTACTACTGCACAATATTCCATCACATGTACACACCACATTTTGTTAATCTGCTCATCTGTTGGTGGGCATTTAGATTGTTTCCATCTTTTGGTGATTGTGAATAATGCTGCTATGCACAGCCGTGTGCAGATGTCTGTTTGTGTCACTGCTTTCAGCTGTTCTGGGTATTACCGAGTAATGCCATTGCTGGGTCATAGGGCACCTCAATATTTAGTTTCCTAAGGAAACGCCAAACTGTCTTCCATAGTGGCTGTTCCATTACACATTCCCACCAGCAGTGCATAAGTGTCCCAATTTCCCCACACGCTCTCCAACATTTATGGTTTCCTGTTTGTTTAATAGCAGCCATTCTTATAGGTGTGAGGTGGTATCTCATTGTAGTCTTTATCTGGATTTCCCTTTTAGCTAATGAAAATGAGCATCTCTTCATGTGCTTTCGAATCATCCGCACTTGCTCTTCAGAAAAATGCCTTCATGTCTTTGGCCCATTTTATAGTTGGGTTGTTTGTTCTTTTGTTGTTGAGTTGTATGATTTCTTTATGTATACAGGATATTAAACCTTTGTCTGATGTGTAATTTCCAAATATTTTCTCCCATTGAGTTGACTGCCTCTTTACTTTTTTGACAAAGCCTTTTGAGGTACAGAATTATTTGATTTTGAGGAGTTCCCATTCATTTATTTTTTTCTTTTGTTGCTTCTGCTTTGAGTGTTAAGTTTAGGAAGCTACCTCCTATTATTAGGTCTTGAAGATGTTTCCCTACATTTTCTTCTTGAAGCTTTATGGTCCTACTTCTCATATTTAGGTTTTTGATCCACTTTGAGTTAATTTTTGTATAGGGTGTAAGGTAAGTGACCTTTTTCATTCTTTTGGCTATTGATATCCAGTCCCCCCATGTCCATTTATTGAAAAAACTATTTTGTCCCAGTTCAGTGGATTTGGAGGCCTTGTCGAAAACCAGTTAACCATAGATTCGGTGGCCTCTTTCTGCACTCTCAATTTAATTCCATTGGTCAGTACTTCTATCTTTGTGCCAGTATCATGCTATTATATTTTTCTTTTCCTTTTTTTCATTTTTAACTTTTTTAGTTGTATAGTATAGCATGTATACAAAGCAAAGAAATAAAAATGCAATAGCTTTCAAAGCACTATTCAACAAGTAGTTACTGGACAGGTCCCAGAGTTTGTCATGGGCTACCATATGATCCTCTCTCAGGTTTTTCTTTCTAGCTGCTCCAGAATATAGGAGGCTAGAGGGCTTACATATTTTTTTATCATCACAACCAACTTTTTTCCTTCTTTTTTGTGAAAAATAACGTATATACAAAAAGGCACCACAATTAATTGTAGAACATATTTCAGACTTTGACATGGGTTACAGTTTCACAATTTTAGGTTTTTGCTTCTAGCTGCTCTGAAATACTGGAGACTAAAAGAGATGTCAATTTAATGACTCAGCGTTCATATTCATTTGGTAAGTCTTATCTTCTATGTATAACTCCACCATCACCTTTGATCTTTCCATCCCTCTCTTTAGGGGTATTTGGGCTATGGCCACTCTAACTTTTTCGTATTGGAAGGGTATGTCACTAATATGGGGTAAGGAGATGGAACTATCTGATGTTCTGGAGAGGCTGGGTTAGGTCTCAGGACTTATCCAGACCAGGGACTCAACTGGAGGTTGTAGGTTTCTAAAAAGTTACTCTAGTGCATGGAAATCTTGTGGAATGTTACATATTGCCCTAGTGTTCTTTAGGATTGGCTGGGTGGTCCTGGTTGGGGGTTGGCAGGATATGATAGATAGCAAGGTCTAACTTGCATAAGAGGAACCTCCAGAGTAGTCACTCGACTCTATTTAAACACTCAGCCACTGATACTTTATTAATTACACTTCTTCTCCCCCTTTTGGTCAGGATGGAATTGTTGATCTCATAGTGCCAAGTCTGGATTCATTCCTGGGAGTCATCTCCCATGTTGCCAGGGAGACTTTCACCCCTAAATGTCATGTCCCATGTAGGGGGAGGGCAATGATTTCACTTGCAGAGTTGGGCTTAGAGAGACTGAGGTCACATCTGGGCAACAAAAGAGGTTCTCCAGAAGTTACTCTTAGGCATGTTTCGAGGTAGTCTAAGCTTTTCTGCTACCTACATAAGCTTCACAAGAGTAAGCCTCGTGAGGGCATGGCCCACTGATTTGGGTATCCCTGATGTTTGAAACAGTATCAGGGGATTCCCTGATGGTAAGGTTTAATAGTTCCATATTCTTTCTCCCATCGCTCAGGGGACTTTGCCAATACTTTTTGATTATCTGCTTAATATACTCTAGGATGTATCCGGGCATTACAATAATCTATACAGGATTAAAGGACCCTCTTTCTTATTCTGTGCTCCCTGTGTTTCAATTGTTTGAATGAGCTATACAGGTAGGTTGAATTAGATTATGCACTGCAGAAAACTTCAATTCTAGACCAAATAAACCTTTCTTCCAGTGGTCTCAAAGAGTATGTGTGGTTCTAAAATATAGACACTGTCTTCCTTACCCCTATGTTCTGAATTAATTTAACTCCAACCTGTTCGGCTTTGTCCTTAATCTCTAAATGTCAGATTATATTTATAAAACAGCCTCTCAAATTGCCATGCTGTTTTGACCACTGTGGCTTTATAATAAGTTTTAAAGGTAGGAAGTGTTAATCCTCCCACTTCGTTCTTGTTTTTTAGGATGCTTTTAGCTATTTGGGGTCTAATTCCTTTCTAGATGAATTTGGTAACTAGTTTTCCAAGTCTTCTAAGTAGGGTGTTGAAATTTTGATTGGTACTGCATTGAATCTGTAAATCAATTTGGATAGAATTGACATCTTAACTATATTTAACCTTTCTATCCATGAACAGGGAATGCCTTTCCATCTACTTAGATCTTCTTTGATTTCTTTTAGCAGTGTTATGTAGTTTTCTGTGTACAAGTCCTTTACATCCCTAGTCAAGTTCGTTCCTAAGTACTTGATTCTTTTAGTTGCTATTTTGAATGGAAGTTTTTCCTTACTGATTCCTTTGTTAGGCCATTGCTTGTACATAGAAACATTACTGATTTCTGCACATTAATTTTATATCCTGCCACCTTGCTGAATTTATTAGCTCAAGTAACTTTGTTGTAGATTTCTTAGGATTTCCAAGCATAGTATCATGTCATCTATTTGAAATATAGGTGCAAATAATGAAAGCTTTACTTCTTCCTTTCCAGTTTGTATACCATTTATTTCTTTGTCCTACCTGATTGCTCTAACTAGAACATCTGGTACCATGTTGAATAATAGTGAAGACAGAGGCCTCCTTGTCTCATTCCTGATCTTAGGGAGAAGACTTTCAGCCTCTCTCCATTGAGTACAATGATGGCTATCAGTTTTTCATATATGCCCTTTATTATACTGAGGAAGTTACTTTTCATTCCTATCTTTTAAAGTGTTTTTATCAGAAAAGCATGTTGAATTTTGTCAAATGCTTTTTCAGCAACAAACAAGATGATCATGTGACTTTTCCCTTTTGATTTGTTAACGTGCTGTTAACAAATTGATTGTTGATTTAACAATTTGTCAATTTTGTCAAATCAACAATTTGTTGATTTAACAAATTAAATCAAACATTAATTGATTTTCTTGTGTTGAACCATCCTTGTACTCCTGATATAAACCCCACTTGGTCATGGTGATATAATTCTTTTAATGTGTTGTTGGATTTGATTTGCTAGTATTTTGTTGAGAAGTTTTGCATGTATGTTCACTAGTGAGATTGGCTGTAGTTTTCTCTTTTTATAGCATCTTTGTCCAGTTTTGGTATTAAAATATTAGCTTCATAAAATGAGTTAGGTGGTGTTCCTTTTTCCTCAATTGTTTTGAAAAGTTTGATCAGGATTGGCTCTTTTTGGTATGTTTGATAAAATTCCCCTGTGAAGCCATCTGGCACTGGGTTTTTTGTTTGTTTGTTTGTTTTTTGTAGAAAGATTTTTGATGACTGGTTGAATCTCCTTACTTGTGATTGGTTTGTTGAGATCTGTTTCTTCTAAAGTTAGTGTAGCATGTTTGTATTTCCAGGAATTTGTCCACTTCATCTAAGTTGTTTAGTTTGTTGGCATATAGTTGTTCATAGTGCCCTCTTACAACTTTTTTTTTCTTCAGAGTCTGTGGTTATGACCCTTCTCATTTCTGATTTTGTTTATTTGCATCCCCTCTCTTTTTTTCATTGTCAGTCTTCCTACTGGTCCATTAGTTTTATTGATTTTCTCAAAGAATTAACTTTTGGTTTTATTGTTTCTTTCTATTGTTCTTTTATTCTCCCATTCATTTAATTTTGCTTTAATCTTTGCAATTTCTCTTCTTCTATTTGCTTTCTGGTTAGTTTGCTATTCTTTCTCAAGTTCCTCCAATAGAGCAGTTAAGTTCTAGATTTTTGCTCCTTTTTGTCTTTTAATATAGGCACGTAGGGCAATAAATTCCCCTCTCAGCACAGTCTTTGCTATATCCCACATGTTCTGATATGTTGTATTCTCGTTTTCTTTCATCCCCTGATAGCTACTGATTTCTCTAGCAGTTTCTTCTTTGACCCACTGGTTGTTTAAGAGTGTGTTGTTTAATCTCCATATATTTGTGAAAGATCTTGTTCTTTGTTGGCTATTGATATCCAGCTTCATTCCATTATGATGAGAGAAAGTGCTTTAAATAATTTCAATGTTTTTAAATTTATAAAGACCTGTTTTCTGACCCAGCACATGATCTTTCCTGGAAAATGTTCCATAAGTACTAAAGAAGAATGTATGTCCTGGTGTTTTGGGGTATAATGACCTATATATTTCTGTTGGGTCTAATTCATTTATCAAATTGTTTAACTTCTCTATTTCCCTGTTGATATTCTGTTTTTTTGTATCTATAGAGGAGAGAAGTGTATCGAAGTCTTTTACTGTTATTGTTGAAACATCTATCACTCCCTTCAGTTTTACCAATGTCTGTCTCATGTACTTTGGAGCTCCTTGATTGGGAGCATAAACATTTACGATTGTTATTTCTTCTTGGAGGATTGCTCCTTTAATTAATATATAGTGTCTTCCTTTGTCTCTTATGATGTTTTTACATTTAAAGTCTATTTTGTCTGCTATTAGTATAACTACTCCTGCTTTATTTTAGTTATAACTTTTGTGGAACATCCTTTTCTCTTTTCACTTTCAACCTATTTGTATCTTGCATCTAAGATGAGTCCCTCATAAGCAACATATAGCTGGATTATACTTCTTAATCCATTCCGCTAATCTGTATCTTTTAATTGGTAAATTTAGTCTGTTAACATTCAAAGTTATTACTGAAAAGGCATTTCTTGAATCCACCATTTTATCTTTTAGATTTTATTTGTCAGATCTATATACTCTTTTCCCTCTTTCTCTTTTTAACCTTTAAGTTATCCTTACTAGTACACTTCAATTCTGTGCCCTCCTCCAGACCTCTCTCTTCCAACCTCCCTCCCCTGTCTTTTTTTTTCAACTGGCAGAACTCTCTTCAGTATTTCTTATAGGGCTGGTCTCTTTTTGACAAATTCTTTCAGGATTTGTCTGTGAAAATTTTAATTTTTCCCTCAGTTTTGAAGGAGAATGTGTTGGTTTGAAAGGAAGTATGCCCCCTAAGAAAAGCCATGTTTTAATATAAATCCCATTTCATAAAGGTAGAATAATCTCTATTCAATACTGTATGTTTGAAACTGTAATGAGATCATTTCCCTGGATGATATGATTTAGTCAAGAATGGTTGTTAAACTAGATCAGGGGACAACATGTCTCCACCCATTTGGGTGGGTCTTGATTGGTTTATTAGAGTCCTATAAAAGAGGAAATATTTTGGAGAATGAGAGATTCAGAGAGAACAACACTATGAAGCAGAAAGTCCACCAGCAAAGGCCAGCAACCTTTGGAGATGAAGAAGGAAAACGCCTCCCGTGGAGCTTCATGAAACCAGAAGCCAGGAGAGAAAGCTAGCAGATGACGCCGTATTCACCATGTGCCCTTCCAGCCAAGAGAGAAGCCCCGACTGTGTTCACCATGTGCCTTCTCACTTGAGAGAGAAACCCTGAACTTCATCAGCTTTCTTGAACCAAGGTATCTTTCCCTGGATGCCTTAAATTGGGCATTTCTATAGACTTGTTTTGAGTGGGACATTTTCTTAGCCTTAGAACTGAAAACTAGCAACTCATTAAATTCCCCTTTTTAAAAGCCATTCCGTTTCTGGTATATTGCATTCCAGCAGCTAGCAAACTAGAACAGACAATTTGGCTGGGTTCAGAATTTTTGGCAGAAATCTTTTTCAGGATCTTAAATATATCATGTACTGCCTTCTCACTTCCATAGTGCCAATTGAATAGTCTGAACTCAGTCTTATGTGGTTACCCTTGTATAGAGTCAATTATTTTTCTCTTGCTACTTTCAGGATTTTCTGCTTTTCTTGAGCATTTGACACACTGATTAGTATGTGTCTTGGGGAAGGCCTATTTGGATTTATTCTATTTGGAGTTTATCGAGCTTCTTAGACTTGCATATTTATGTCCTTTATAAGGGTTGGTTGGGAAGTTTCCCACCAATATATCCTCACCTGACTTTCCTAGCTCTTTTCTTCTCTTCTCCCTCTGGGACACCGATGATTCTTGTATTTGTGTGCTTTTTTTGTCCATCATTTCCCTGAGATGCAATTCAAATCTTTCCATCTTTTTTGCCATTTGCTGTTTTGAATGTTTGAAATCAGTTGTCCTGTCCTCTAATTCACTTATTTTTTTTTGCCCCTTCAAATCTGCTGTTTTGTGTCTCTAGTATGTTTTTTATTTTGTCTACAGCATCTTGAATCTCAGTGATATCTGCTAATTTTCTATTTATCCTTTCAAATTCCTCTTTATGCTCTTCTATTGTCTTCTTGATCTCCTTTATATCATTAGTAGAATTTTATTTTATTTTATTTAGTAGAATTATATGAACATCTTTGATTAGTTGTTCCAATGTCTGTGTCTCCTCTGGTGTTTTAATTTGGTCATTAGGCTGAGCTATATCTGTCTGCATCATGATATACTTAGTAACCTTCTGCTGTCTTCGCAGCATGTAAGTATCTTGATTGGTTTACTTTGGGAGTTGATTTCCTACAGTAGTCTAAAGCCTTGTATTTGCACAATGGTTGTGGAGCAAGATGCAGGCCATGGGGAGGAGCACATGCAGTGATGCCATGCAGCCTATGTATAGACACAGGTTGGGGATGCTTTGCTGGTGTCTGTTAGCTTGGGTGCCCAGCAGCGGGAGTATGTGGCTATGCGGGTGTATGGATCTGGGGGGCCGACCCTGGTGTGTGCTGGTCTAGGGTGCAGGGCCCTTTGCATGCATACTTAGAGCTCTGGGAAGTGGGTCGACATTATGCCTGCATAGGCTGGGGAGAGACGTGGCCCAGCTGCACAGGTCAGTGCTTGCCCAGAGCTGGGGGGGCGTGACTGCAGGCTGTGCACATGCTCATATCTGAGAGGGCCGTAAACTGATGTACACATGTGTAGAGCTGGTGAGAGTTGGGGAGATTGCAAGACTGTATGGGCTGAGGGGCAGGTGTATTCTGGGTATGGAACTAAGCACCTGCAATCTTTATGCGTGGTAACTTCCTGCAGGGGATAGAGACGAGGAGGTAGGGCTCAGAAGGGGGAGGACAAGACTGCATTTTTGCAGGAGAGGTGGGTTGGACTGAGGCAGGCATGCATGCACTTGGGGTGGGGGTATGGGGGGGTGGCAGTGCAGGGGTGCCTGGAGAGTGGGGAGGGGGTGGCAGGTGATGGGGTTCAGGTACATGGGGTGTGGGGTGGTTTACAGGGCTGTGCTGGTGAGGGTAGCGCATTCAAGGTCGCTTACATCCTGGAATCGCCATCTCAGTCACCCTCCTGTCCCTTCTCTAGCTGTTCCTTGGAGCAGGGGTGGGAGAACCCGACCCATCCTATTCTGCCATCTTCTGAGACTTCTGATTCTTTCTTAAGCCATGATGACATTCTTTTGGCAAAGACAGGGACCCAAGCTCAGGAGACGTTGGGTGCTTCAGCTTTCATCACCCTGGTTTCTGCATTCAGTTTCTAGCATGATTTGGTCATGCTCTGCTCCTTTAGTGTTTAGTTATTCATGAGTGCTGGGGCTTCTTGCTCATCCTCTCCCACTGTTATACTTTGTCTGCTCTACCCTGATGCCCCAATGTTGAGGTGGCTCCTACTTGATCCACTTGGATTGTTCTCATGTACACCAGCAGGTGTTGGACCAGCCTCAGGAGGATGGTACAAGATGAGTAGAGCTCAGCGAACTTGAGAATTGGCCAAGCTGGCTTTGGGGAAGGAGAGCAGGAGGAGATCATCTTAGTGTGGATTCTATATGGGCTGGAGGGCTGACTGCTGGGGCTCTAGGGGGACGAGTTTGTGTTGGGGCACAGGACTCGTTCATGGTGATGCATAGAATAGTGAAGATGTAGATTCGAATCTGTTACCTCAGTACCCTAGATGATGCTACTGCGGATGACTAGGGGGTGACCTGATCAGTGAAACAGGGATTGGCTATGAGGACAGTCAGACTGATTGATGTAGTCTGGAGAAAGCTATGAGCAGGGCATTAGAAAATAGGATTGGAGGCCAAAATGGCCATATAGATCTTCTAGATGTGCTATGGAGAGAAGCAGATGTATGGTCAGGTCTGGATATAAAGATAAAGGGGATGAGGGGATTTGACCCCCTTATTTTAAATTATTTCTTAGTTCAGTTTCAGATGTGGTACACTTGTTCAAATTAATGAATCAATATTGATACATTAGCTAAAGACCATAGTTTACATTAAGTTTCATAGTCTGCACAGTTCTGAGTTTTGACAAATGTATGCCACATCTATATTATATTATCATAGAGAATAGTTTCACCCCTCTAAATCTCCTGTGCTTCACCTATCAATTTCTCTTCCTCTCTCTGAACTGGTAACTACTGATCTTTTTACTGTCTCTGGTTTGCCTTTTCCAGAATGTCATGTAGTTGGAATCATGGAGTATGTAGCCTTTTCAGACTTGTTTCTTTCACTTAGCAGTCAATATGTATTTCAGGTTCCTCCACATCTTTTCAAGGCTTGATATCTCACTTTTTAATTTAATACTATTCCATTGTATGAATGTACCATGGTTTGCTTATCCATTCACCTGTTTATGACTTAGCTACTTCCAGTTTCAGGAGATCGTGAAGAAAACTGCTGTAAACAGTCATGTGCTGGTTTTTGTAGACATAAGTTTTCAGCTCAACTAGATACACGCTGAAGAGCATAATTTCTAAATTGTATGTTAAGACTGTTTAGCTTTGTAAGAAACTTCTAGACTGTCTTCCAAAGTGGACATGTTATTTTTGCATTCTTACCACCAATGAATGAAAGTTCCTGGTACATTACGTCCTCACCAGCATTTGGTGGTATCAGTTTTTTGGATTTTAGCTACTTTATTGGGTTTGTAGCAGTATCTCATCGTTTTAGTTTGCAGTTACCTTATGGCATATGATGAGCATCTTTTCATGTACTTGTCATGAAAAGATTGTCCTTCAAAGATTTTCTCCCAGACTATGATTTTCATTCTCAAATGTCTCTCAGAGCAGAAGCTTCTAATTTTCTCAAAGTCCACTTATCAATTTCTTTTATGGGTCATCGCTTTTGGTGTTATATCTAAAGTCATCACTGATCCCAAAGTCGCCTAGATCCTCTCTTATGCCATTTGGTAGAAATTCTATACTTTTGCATTTCACTTAGTCTGTAATCCATCTTGAGTTAATTTGTGAAAGGCATAAAGTATATTTCTTGCATATGGTGTTCTGATACCATCTGTTGAGAAGATTATCCTTTCTCTACTGAATTGCTTTTGCTCTTTTATCAAAGATCAGTTGCCTATAGTTATGTGGGTCTATTTCTGGGTTCTCTGCTATGTTGATCTGCTTGTCTATTCTCTCACCAATATCTTGTTGTTTTGATTTCTGTAGCTTTATAGTAAGTCTTGGAGTTGGGTAGAGTAAGTGTTCTGGCTTTATTCTTTGGTGTTGCATTGGTTATTCTGGGCCTTTCACTTTTCCATATAAACTTAAGAATCAGCATGCGGCTATCCACAGAAAATTTCTTGGGATTTTGATTGAATGACGTTGAATCTATAGATCAAGTTGGTATCAATTCAAATCCTCATTATATTGAGTCTTCCTATCCATTAGCATGGAATATCTCTTTACTTGTTTAAGTCAGGAAGGATCTGGGGGCATATCAATATCTACCAGGCTTCCTACCCTCTACCTTGCTGTATGGTTTTAAAACTTCAGGAATACAGCTGAGTTTGTTTGCAACATGGCAAGATGATTTGTCATAAAAGATCTGCTCTGGTCTTCGGATTTTTCTGTGGCATCCCCTTTTCCCATTCACCCCCTGTCTTTACTATGCTTTGAGTGTGCTTTGCTATGTTCATCCTGGGGAGGGTGGTGCTTAGTGTGCTCATCTATGTGAAGGATTTTACAATCCTGACTCCAGGTTGGTTGCTCTTTAGACTTTTTCACGCTGCTGTACGTAAGGCTACACAGCTATTTCTAAAGGCATATCATTCTGTGCAGATGCCTTGTTTATGCCTAGCAGACTGCTTGTTAGGGAGAAGTTGGAGGCTGTGCTGTGAAGAATTGAGATCCTTTAAATATCTCTTAGGTACTTAAGAGGCCTGAGGTATCTACTCAGCCATGGGACTGCTGAGGCAGACGCGTGCTCAACATCACTAAGTTCCACCACTCCTCAAAGCTAGAGGTGTCTTATTTCTACCAGATATAGACTTACTAATTTGATCAAAGTATAAGATGATATCTATAAACTTGTACTTCACTGCGAGTTCAAGTAAAACTGTGCATATCTTACTTGCAAATCGCTTCAATTCTCCCTTCTTATAAACTCCCTATTGATATACCTCATATACTCTCTTCTACCTGCATTTTTGGTTTATTCTGTAGCAGTTCTTTGTATTTTCTAAGTATTCTTTGTCTAGCCTTCTATTTTATTTTACTTTGTTATTATTGCTAATATTCTTTGCCAGTTACCAACTAATTTTGTGGCCAATAAAGAAAAAGGCTGAAGTTTCTTGTTTCATACGTTTCTTCCCTATTCTCATCTCATTATGACCCCTGATTTTGATGTTAATGAAAGATTTCTTACCCTTGAGGTCAAACATCCCCCCAGGCCCATTGTTTTTTCATTATTATTTTTTACTAGCTTTAAAACTCACTATTGAAATTCAAACATATACAAAAGTAGACTATTCTGCTAGCTTTTGAAGTTCTTTGTTAGGTTCTAATCATTTAGGACTTATTTTATTTTTTTAGAGACCTTTGAGTTTTTAAAAACTTTTAAATTATATTATATAACATATATACAAAACAAAGAAAGAAAAAGCAATAGCTTTCAAAGTACTCTTCAACAAGTAGTTACAGGACAGATCCCAGAGATTGTCATGGGCTACCATATCTTCATCTCAGTTTTTCATTCTAGCTGCTCTAGAATATAGGAGATCAGAAGGAATAAATATTTTTTTATCATCACAATTGACTTTTTTTTCTTTTTTTTGTGAAAAATAACATATACACAAAAAAGCAATAAATTTCAAAGCACAGCACAGCAATTAGTTGTAGAACAGATTTCAGAGTTTGGTATGAGCTATAATTCTACAATTTTAGGTTCTTACTTCTAGCTGCTCTAAGGTACTGGAGACTAAAAGCAATATTGATATAATGATTCAGCAATCATACTCATTTGTGAAATCCCACCTTTTCTGTATAACTCCAATATCACCTTTGATCTTTCTCCCAGTCTTTAGGGGTATTTGGGCTATGACCATTCTAACTTTTTCATGTTGGAAGGGGCTGTTAATAATATAGGATAGGGAGATGGAACTAGCTGATGTTCTGGAGAGACTGTGTCCTCTGGGTTTCAGGACTTATCTTGTCCAGGGACCTATCTGGAGGTTGTAGGTTTCTGGAAAGTTACCCTAGTGGATGGAACCTTTGTAGGGTTTTCTGTATTGCTCTAGGTGTTCTTTAGGATTGGCTCAAATGGTTTTGGTTGGGGTTTGACAAGTTCTGATAAGTAGCAATGCCTAATTGAAGCTTGTGTAAAAATGACCTCCAGAACAGCCCTTGACTCTATTTGAACTCTCTCAGCTACTGATACTTTATTAGTTACACTTCTTTTCCCCGTTTGGTCAGGATGAAATTGTTGATCCCACGGTGCCAAGGCTGGACTCATCCCTGGGAGTCATCTCCCATGCTGCCGGAGAGAGTCACCCCTGGATATCATGTCCCATGTAGGGGGAAGGGCAATGATCTCACTTGCAGAGCTGGGCTTAGAGAGAGTAAGGCCACATCTGAGCAGCAAAAGAGGTCCTCCAGAAGTAACTCTTAGGCATGCCTATAGGTAGTCTAAGCTTCTCCACTACCTACATAAGCTTCACAAGAATAAGCCTCAAGATCAAGGGCTTGGCCTATTGATTTGGGTGTCCCTAATGTTTGACACAGTATCAGGGGTTTCCCTGGTGGTAAAGTTTAATAGTTCCATATTTTTTCTCCTGTCCCTCAAGGGACTTTGCCAATACTTTTTGATTTTCTGCTTAATATATTCTAGGATAGACCCAGGCATTACATTAAGCTATACAGGATTAAGAGCCCTCATTATTATTCTGGGGTCCCTGTGTTCTAATTGTTCAAATGAACAACACAAACAGGTTGAGTTAGATTATGTGCTACAGAAGATTTAGGTTCCAGACAAAAAAATAAACCTTTCTTCCTTTGACTCAAAATGTAGGTGTGGTTCTAAAATATAGATGATGTCTTCCTTACCCCCGTGTTCTGAATTACCTTAATCCTGACCTGATCAGCTTCATTTTAATCTCTAAATACCAAGTTATACATATACAAAACAGCCTCTCAAAATTCAGAAATAATAATTACCACTCCGAACTAAATGTATCTGCTATAAGAACTTAAAATCTAGGCTCCTGTTTTTTTATCAGCATTTTTTAAAGGAGACCACACAATAATTGTTTGTTCATTCTGGCTTATTTTGCCTCACCAACTGTCCCACAGGTTCATTCACTTTGTTGCATGCCTCACAACATCGTTCCTTTTTATAGCAGCACAATATTTGATCAAATGTATTTTTGATCATTCACCAGTCTACTTCTCATTCATGCATCCTTCAGCCGCCTGCATTCATCAGGCATCATGTATAATGCCCAAAGTCCACAGTCCATCAACACTCTCAGTTTCAGATAATTTCATTGTTCCCAAGAGAAAGCTAACCAATAAACACACCCTAAACACAGAAGAAATCTAAACCTCCCCTTAACTCTTGTCCTTCCACCCCATTATTTACCCCTGGTGTTGCTGTGGCACTGCTGATGTTTTCCTGTTAAACCTATCCCACAGCATGCAATAGCAGTTTTCCCCCTGTACTCTGGCTTTAAACAGTCTTTGTGCATGAATCATATCTTTGAAGTATTTCTTGCAAGAACTTATTTATATTTCTAATGTTAATCAGTGGGATATATATGTCTATGCAACCCTCTTCAATCATGTTCAAATATCACGTATAGACCCACTAGAGAACCACTTTACTTCATGTCTATTCCCTGACATTGAAGTTCAACCTCCTTAGCTAAATGTTCACCCATCTCTAGCTTCCATGTATCTCTGAGGCCCCTATATTCTGTATTATAAGCCTCTGATTTACCTTTACCATGATCATAAAAGGGAGGTCATGTAGTATCTATCCTTTTGTGTCTGGCTAACTTCACTCAGCATTATGTCCTCAAGGTTCATCCATCTTGTCATGTGCTTCAGGATGTCATTTACTTACTGTTGCATAATATTCCATTGTATCTATACACCACATTTTGTTAATCCACTCGTCTGTTTGTGGACATTTGAACTGTTTCCATCTTTCGGCGATTGTGAATAATGCTGCTGTGAACATCAGTGTGCAAATTTATGTTTGTGTCACTGCTTTCAGCTCTTGTGGGTATATACTGAGTAGTGCGTTTGCATACCTGATATTTAGTTTCCTAAGGAACCGCCAAACTGTCTTCCATAGCAGCTGTACCATTATACATTCCCACCAGCAGTGCATAACTGTCCCATTTTTCCACATCTTCTCCAACATTTGTAGTTTCCTGTTTGTTTAATAGCAGCCATTCTTGTTGAGGGGCAATAAATTTCCCCCTCATCACAGCCTTTGCCACATCCCATAAGTTCTGATATGTATTGTATTCTCGTTTTCATTCATCTCCAGATAGCTACTGATTTCTCTAGCAATCTCTTCTTTGACCCACTGGTTGTCTAAGAGTGTGTTATTTAATCTCCATATATTTGTGAAAGTTCTTGTTCCTTTCTTGGCTATTAATATCCAGTTTCATTAAGAGAAGATGCTTTGAATAATTTCAATGTTTTTAAATTCATAAAGACCTGTTTTGTGGCCCAGCATATGATGTATCCTGGAGAATGTTCCATGAGCACTAGAGAAGACTGTATATCTTGGTGTTTTGGGATGTAATGACCTATATATGTCTGTTAAATCTAATTCATTTTTCAGGTTAACTTCTCTGTTTCCTTGTTGATCTTCTGTCTGGTTGTTCTATCTATAGAGGAGAGTGGTGTATTGAAGTCTCCTACTATTATTTATTTATTTATTTATTTATTTATTTATTTATTTATTTACATGGGCAGGCCCCGGGAATTGAAGCCGGGTCCTCGGGCATGGCAGACAAGCATTCTTACCTGCTGAGCCACCGTGGTCCGTCCTCTCCTACTATTATTGTTGAAACATCTATCACTCCCTTCAGTTTGCCAATGTCTGTCTCATGTACTTTGAAGCTCCTTAATTGGGAGCATAGACATTTATGATTGTTATTTCTTCTTGATAAATTGTTCCTTTTATTAATATATAGTGTCCTTCTTTGTCTCTTTTGTTGTCTTTACATTTAAAGCCTATTTTGGCTGATATAAGTATAGCTACTCCTGCTTTATTTTGGTTACAACTTGAATGGAACATCTTTTTGCATCCTTTCATTTTCAATCTATTTGTATCCTTGTATAAAATGAGTCCCTCATAAACAGCATACAACTGGATTATATTTCTTAATCCATTCTGCCAATCTGTATCTTCTAATTGGTAAATTTAGTCTGTTAACATTCAAAGTTATTACTGAAAAGGCATTTCTTGGATTCACCATCTCATCTTTTGGATTTTATTTGTCAGATCTATATACTCTTTTTCCTCTTTCTCTTTTTATCCTTTAAGTTACCCTTACTGATACTCTTCAGTTCTGTGCCCTCCTCCAGACTTTCCTCTCCTGTTTTGTTTTTTTTTTTCAACTGTCAGAACTTCCTTTAGTATTTCTTTTAGGGCTGGTCTCTTGTTGACAGATTCTTTCAGGGTTTGTTTGTCTGTGAAAATTTTAATCTCTCCCTCAGTTTTGAAGGACAATTTGGTTGGATACAGAATTCTTGGCTGGAAGTCTTTCTCTTTTGGGATCTTAAATATATCATATGGGGTTTATTTTTATATGGTATGAGCTAGAGATCAAGTTTCAGCTTGCTCTGTAAAGAGAGTCAGTTTTCCCAGTACTATCTAATATGACCCCTCCTCACTCATTTGGGATGCTACAAATATTGGGCTTCTCAAGTCCTTGCTTATCATGTATTGGTGGCATACATTGATCTTTCAGACTTTTCTATGGTTCTCTATTGTTTCAAATATATTAAATCCATGCATATATGTTCTACTTGAAATGTCATCTCTGGGCTATATACTTGTTTCTGTTTCTGAACTTTAAGAACTCATTGGAGAGTTTTAGAATACAAGAGTTATAGGCTTTTATAAGGAGTATTAACATGGTGAATAGCACTTAAATTAGTGCTGGATTCCATCTGTAGTGAGGGATGATTAAATCTGACTATTTAAATTACTGTTGGTGATTTTACTTTGCTGTGTTCAAAGACCTAAAAAATGAGATTTCTTCTATCCCCGAAAGAAAACAACAACTATAAGATTTCATGCCCTATTTTATTTCTTAATCTCTATGATTGTGGTCGGCTGTACATTTAATTTGAAGAGTGTTTGGAGGGAAAGTGATATGAAACTTAATCTTTTTCAAGCCATCAATGCCATCAGTATCAGGACAAAATATATCAAGTCTCATGAAGAAAATCTGATGCATTGGTATGTTCTAGTTGTACTTAGTGACTAAAAGTGGACATATTGTATTTTTGGTAAATTCCACTTTTCTCATAGGAGCTAAATAAAATGCAAATGTATGAAAAGTAACACTAAACTAAAACAGTGAATATGTGAATGTTAATGAAGCTCTTAACTCATACCACTTGACCTGCTGGCTCTCAAGTGAGCTGATCTTATTTGCAACCAGCCATAACTTCTGGAAAGAGTACCTCATCAATTTGCTCCTATTGAATAAGGCTGCGGGGGCTGTGACAAGGCCATACATCCCCTGCCTGTCTGTTCATTTGCACAAGCTGTTTAAAAATGGCAGGGTGTCTTTCTTTGGATATACTTGGTGGTGATAGGCTTGGGGAAAACACCAGGGACCACTTAATAGCAAATGAAGGGCACAGAACCAGCTGAGGAGGTTGGGGTTTGGTTCCTTACAGCCTGAACTAGCTTTCGTCTAGTTTTTGCTCCTCATCAGTTAAGTCCAAAGTCAGACCCTTTGGGTTTGCATTTGGAAATGTGACCCCACACAACATCCTGCCTGCCTGGCGGTGGGTGGGGTATTATACTGCTCTCATTTAGAAGTGAAAACTAAATAATATAAGATGCCTTGCTAATGTGATAGAGTAGCCTTGAAGTTTTTTTGTTTCCTAGTTTGACTTTTTTTTTTCTTAGAGTATAGGTCAGCAAACTTTCTGCAAAGAGCCAAATAAATATTTTAGGCTTTGTGGGCCAAGGGGATAGGGTAGGGTAGGAAAGCAGGGGTAAAGATAGGCCAGGAAGCCACCTAGCCTGTTTTAGCCAGAAATGGTTATGACAAGGGAAATGGGATGGGGTTGGGGGAATGAATGAATGATTTGGGTGGCCAGGTTAGAGAGAGAAGCAGGAATTAAAGAGAACTCAGAAGTATCTGGCAAAGATGGTTAAGTAGACGAATGTGCTCAGTTAATGAGTTAGGAAACATTGGAAGAGCATTGGTTGCGGGGTTCCTGGGAAAGGAATATCACTAATTCAGCTTTGGTTTGCATTGCTTGTGGACATTTGAGTATAAACGTCAAATGGGTAATTGGATAATTGAACTTGAAGCTCCCCAGAGCAAGGGCAATGCCGGGAAAGAACTTGGAATTCTCTATTTAGGGAGGATGAAATTACAAAATAACTTCTGGGTTAACTTTGAAGGGTCTCCTGTCTTTGCTCTGGAAGCCAATTTTAGAACTCAGACTCTCTGGGAAACTTTGAAAAATGCTGATTTGGACATTAAGAACAGTGGCTATATATGTCCCACCTCCCCATGCCCCAAATATTTTTCTTAAAATCCAACAATTTAGGGATTCTCTCCTATTTTCTAGTTAAGAAGGATCAGCTCCTGGGATAGAATGTATCTTTGAGGAAGAAAGGCCTTAGTTTCCTGGGCTATTCAAGCAAATACCAAAAAATGCTTAAATGAGAAATTTATTAACTTACAGTTTTGAGGTTCGGAAAAAGTCCAAATCAAGACATCATCAAGGTGATGCTTTCTCCCAGATGATTGGGCATTCTGGGGTTGGCTACTGGCAATTATTGGTCCTTAGCTTGTCACCTGGCAGGGCACGTGGTGGTATTTCCTGGCCTCTCCCTTCTTTTCTGGGTTCCATTGGTGATCATCTTCTGGCTGTGTCCTCTGGATTTCTATCTGTCTGAACTTCATTTTCTTTTCTTTCTTTCTTTCTTTTTTAAACTTTTAAAATTGTATAGTATAACATATTCAAAGCAAAGAAATAAAAAGGCAATAGTTTTCAAAGCGCTCTTCAGCAAGTAGTTACAGGACACATTCCAGAGTCTGTCATGGGATACGATCCTCTCAGATTTTTCCTTCTAGCTGCTCCAGAATACAGGAGGCTAGAGGGCTTAAATGTCTTTTTTATCATCACAATTGACTTTTTTCTTTCTTTTTTGTGAAAAATAACATATATGTAAAACAATACATTTCAAAGCACAGCGCCACAGTTAGTTGTAGAGCATATTTCAGTGTTTGACATGGGTTACAATTCCACAGGTTTAGGTTTTTACTTCTTGCTGCCCTAAGATACTAGAGACTAAAAGAGGTATCAATTTAATGATTCAGCAATCATGTGCATTTGTTAAATCCTATCTTTTCTGTGTAACTCCGCCACACCTTTGATCTGAATTTCATTTTCTTATAAAGGACACCAGCAATAGGATTAAGAGCCAACCTGATTGGGCTGGGCCACATCTTAACTGAGCTAACCTCATCAAAAGGTCCTACTTACAAAGTGCTTACACCCTCAGGAATGGATAAAATTTAGCAACATGTTTCTCTGGGGTACATACTACTCCAAACCACCGCAAAAATTAAAGAAGAAATCTTCTCTTCTCATTTCTCTATGATGCCCACCTGAAGATGTTCCCATCTAAAAGAGATGCTGAATTTTCCTCTACTTCAGAGGAGCAATTAAGAAGTTACCAGACAACAGGGGACGGAGACACTTCTAGAAGAACCATTGCAATGGCTGCCCAAGGAGAATCCCAAGTTCAGTTTAAACTTGTATTGGTTGGTGATGGCAGTACTGGAAAAACTACATTCATAAAATGTCATTTGACTGGTGAGTTTGAGAAGTCTGTAGCTACCTTGGGCATTGAGGCCCATCCCCGTGTTCCATACCGACAGAGGACCTATTAATTTCAACGTATGGGATACAGCCGGTTAGGAGAAAATTGGTGGGCTGAGAGACGGCTAGTCCATCCAAGCCCAGTGTGCCATTATAATGTTTGCTATAACATCAGGAGTGACTTACAAGAATGTGCCTAACTGGCAATGTGGGTCTGGTACGAGTGTGTGAAAACATCCCCATGGTGTTGTGTGGCAACAAATTGGATATTAAGGACTGGAAAGTTAAGGCAAAATCCATTGTCTTCCACCGAAAGAAGAATCTTCAGTACTATAACTCTCCTGCTAAAAGTAACTACAACTTTGAAATGCCCTTCCCTTGGCTTGCTAGAAAACTGATTGCAAACTTGTAGTTTGTTGCCATGCCAGCTCTTGCCCCACCTGATGTCATGGACTGAGCTTTGGCAGCACATGTGAGCATAACTTAGAGGTGGCTCAGACACAGCTCTGCCGGGTGAGGACGACGACCCGTGAGAAAAGGGAGCTGAAGCCTGGCGTCACCAGTCTAGTTTTATAGGCAACTGTCCTGTGATGTCAGCGGTGCAGCTTGGTTGCCACTTTATTATATAGCTAAGCAGAGCATGTGCTTAATCTTCGGGACACTGAGGGAGATCAATGGGCTTTGGAGTGAATGTGGCAGTTTAGAAAAAAACCTTCATTTTTTTTTTTGGACCTGCATATTTAGCTTCGGAGCACGATTGTTTCCTTCTTGAGTTTCAAATTGAAGGTTGCTATGGTCACGTCACAAATATTCAGGGGTGAAATCTTATTTGTTATTGTCATTCCCACTCCTTTTTGTATTTCAAATGTGAAAAAAAAAAGAGTAAGCAGACAATGACCAGCTTCAACTAGGGTAAATGCATAAGTGAAGTTTGAGGAATGACTTTCCATCTAGTGTCTCCTGTACTCCAGCTCACAAAGTAGCGGTCACTACTGCACACTTGAAGCCCAGAATCCATACTAAGTGCCATCTGCCACCTGCTTCTCCACTCATGCTGAAAGACAACACAGAAGAGAGTGGGGAGAGTAGGAATCCAGAGACCATGAGACCCTGGCGTTGCTTGGGGTTGATTCTTCACTGTTAGCTTGAGCCAAGGAAGTGGGTGCCCTGTTCTCTTCTCACTTGTTCTGTTATTTGACCCTTTCATCAAGTTCTTGTCCCTTAAACACATTTGGAGTATAATATCTTATTCTGCGGGTAAAGAGCTGGAAATCAGAAGCAGGTAACCTCCAGCTAAGGAGGTGGGAAAATCACAGGCAGGTGACAAGAATGTTTATTTCCCCCCAATTTCCCAGATTCAGCAAGAAACAGGTGAATTCTGTCACGGTGCCTGCAGACAGTTGGGTTGCCAATTAAATACAGGATACTTGTATGGGGCATGCTTATGAATAAAACATTTGTCTATCTGAAACTCAGATTTAACTGGGCAGCCTTTTTCTTCTTTCCCTAAGTCAGGCAAGGCTGGCAGGGAGCCTTCTCATGTTACCACTCACCACAGGACATGGAGGCGTCTCTCTGGCACTTGGCAGAAATAGAAATAAAGGGAAGCCCGCTGCTCTGGCTTCCTGTACTTGCAACAATTCCTGCCCATGAAGGTCATAGACCTTTTGGGCTTGATGTAGCCACCCAAACTGTGCAGCTCTCTTAGCTTTCTTTCTGAGAATGTTCCAGGGCCATATTCTTAACTCCCCACAACCCCCATCTATCTAGTCTTAGGTCTTGGCAGGAGCATTCTAAGTAGGAAAATTATCATTGATAATGTCACTTACAGGCTTCTAACTTCACCGATGTTCAGTTTGAGCTGCTCGCTGTGGGATGCCCTGAACAAGGTTGGCTACAGACAAAAAGGTATTGGTATCTTCAGGTTTTGGCAATCTTTGAATGGTACCCTCTGTTTTTTACACTTAAATTATAGCTTTGTTATAGAGAAGGATACAAGGAGAGACACATAGAGCAAGATTTGGGAGAGTGACACAGGCTCAAATTACTTCATTTTCCCATGGAAGCGCTACGTCTGACGTCCCTCTGGGAAGGCTGTGTTTGGGTTCTCTGCAGCATGCACCTGGGCCCGGCGGGGTGCTGCCGTCTCAGATGTGCCGTGTGGATCATCATGTGTCATTCGACTCCCTGCTGTCAGGGTTTTAGGTCTGATAGTGGCAAATTCTTCCTTGGATTCTTCTGGAATCTTACTCCTTGATATCTGGGTTTTCGTGTTCAGGAAGAAAAGCTCATTTCTATCAAGGAAAGGTAGCTCATTTCAGTCTTGGCGTCTTTATTATTATTATTTTATTTATTTATTTTTTTGCATGGGCAGCATTAGGAATCGAACCCGGGTCTCCGGCATGGCTGGCAAGAACACCGCCTGCTGAGCCACTGTGGCCCGCCCTTGTTGTCTGTTTTTGAATTTTATAAATATTCATTTAATTTCCAACACTTGATTTTATCTAGGGTGCAAATAGCATGGTTTACTTTCACTGCTCCAGACTATTCCCTTCTATCAATAGCCAACATCTTATGTATCCAATCCACTGTTGATGGACTCGTCGGTTTCCCACCTCAATATGTCACAAACACTGGGGTCTGGTGGAGCTGAGGTGGTTACACAGGCGGTGAGGATCTTCTTGGAGGCCTAGGGAAGAACAGATCTGGGGCTTGGATGCAGTCCCCAGAGCAGCCTGGGGCCTCAGCTGCCTTCTGTAGCTCCGTGGTTGGGGTGTTCAGGCTGTCTGTCTGATTTTGCTGTCTGTATTGCCTGTGAAAACCTGTCTCTAGTGGCCAGGCAGATGACTTGACATTCCCTGGGAGACTCTGCATCCTTCAGGGTTCTTCTCTTCTGGTGGTGGGTGCAGGCTGCCTTTGGGGCTCCCCTGCTGCTCACTTCCAGGTCCCTTGCTGTGCTCACTGCTGATTAAGGAACCTGGCCTGCTGGCTTATCTTTGGATCCCCTCACTCCTGTTCCCCTCTCTAGAGGGGCTGCTCATTAGCCTCTGTGTCCTGCTGCACTGGCCGAACGTGGGTCAGGTTCTCCTCTTCCAGTGACTGTTTTTTCTTTGGTTGGGACATACAAGTCCCTGTCCACAGATGTATCTCTGCTGGCACCAATATCTTCATAATGCTGATCATGTGGGCCCTTGAACTGTGGGTTCTGAGGTGGGTCTGGTGTTTTCTTTCTCCACGAGGACTGGTGTCCCTGCCAATGGACTTGCACTGGGAGTTTCCCTGGCTGTGAGCAATGGCAATGGCCCTGCTCTCCTGGCATCTTGCCTGCCTGGACCTTGTCCTAGCCTAACAATTCTTAGCTGGATTCTAGCTCAGAGCAGTGTCCTGAAGTCTTCCCTCTGACCTTGGGAGCCTTTGCACGGGAGCTTTTAGGCAGCACAACCCGAGGCCCATGGGAATGAGGTTAGTTAGAAATCCTGGCTGGTGAGTTGAGGCTGACCTGATGGCTGAGCAAGCACTGCCCGGGGCCGAGGCACAGTCCAGGTGGACCGAGGTTCTTTGCTATCTGAATTACTACATATGGTCAGGGTTGGCTCCTGGGAGTGATGGCAAGTGGGTGGGATAAGAATAGCTCTTTCTCTTCTGAGATTCTCAGCATATCCTGAACTGAGAGGACCCGGGCCCACCAGTTCTTGTCAGGCAGTTCGCCTCAGCCTGGTGAGATGCAAAGCGTATTTGGTATGATACAAGGTACTCGCTCTGGGCGTGAGGAAGTCAGAGGACAGCTAGAGGCCTGAGATCTCTATTCCTGGGGTATCCTTTACCCCTGGAGGGACGGTCAGCTTTAGCACTTTCAGAAAAGCAGGAAGATGGCTGTTTCTGGGTTTGGGACTTGGCTGGGTTTCCTAGAGCTGCCATAACAAAGTACCACAGCCTGGATGGAGGAAAAAATATTTGTTCTCACAGTTCTGGAGCCTAAAGTCAGAAATCCAGGTGTGGGCAGGGCCCTGCTTCCTCTGAGGTCTTTCGGGAAGATCTGTTTCATGCCTCTCTTGGTTTTTGGTGCTAGCTTGCTGACAATCTATGGTGGTTTCTGCCTCAGTCATCACATGGCCTTCTCCTGTGTCTAATTTCTTCATATAAACATACGGCTTCTATTGAATTATGGCCCACTTGTATCCAGTTTGGTCTTATCTTTTTTAAAATTTTAATTTATCAAAACTATGCTCGCTAAGCACACACTCACTCTTCCCTCCCCATCCCCCGGTAACCTCGAATCTACTTCCTGTCTCTGCGAATTTGCTATTTCTAGTTATCTCATTGAGTAACATCATACAATATTGGTCCTTACGTCTTTTGCTTATCTCACTCAGGGTATTTTCAAGGTTCTTTCACGTTGCAACATGTCTCAGAACTTCATTCCTTCGTATGGTTGAATAACATTACATTTCTATATGCACCGCATTCATCCGTTCATTCATTGGATACTTGAGTAGTTTCCACCTTTTGGGTATTGTGAATAACACTGTAGGCACTGGTGTACAAGTATCTGTTTGAGATCCCATTGTCAGTCTCTATGGCATATACCTAGAAATACGAACTGCCAGGTCATATGGTTATTCTAGTCTCTATTTTCTAAGGAACTGCCATACTGTTTCCCACAGTGGTTGCATCATTTTACATTTCTACCAACAATACGCTAGAGTTCCAATTTGTCCACAAACTCCAACACTTGTTATTTTCTATCCTTGTGGGTATGAAATGGTAACTCATTGTGGTTTTGATTTGCATTTCCCTAATGGCCAATCATAAGCATCTTTTCATATGTTCGTTGTCTACTTGCGTACCTTCTTTAGAAAAATGTCTATTCAAGTCCTTTGCCCATTTTAAAAATTGGATTGTTTATTTATGTGTTATAGAAGTTCTTTAATTTTGGATATTAGGCCCTTACTTGATATGCAACTATTTTCTCCCGTTCCATGGGTTGTCCATTTTATCCTCTGCAAAAAGTTTAATTCTGAAGAAATTAAACTTTTCTATTTGTTTTGTGGCTCATGCTTTTGGTGTCATATCTAAAAATCCATTGCTGGGTCTCAGGTAATGAAAACTTACCTCTTTGTTATTAGCTTTATGGTTTTAGCTTTTATGTTCAGTTTCTTGACTCATTTTGAATTAACTTTTTTTTTTTAAGAAGCACATTTATTGTACATGTGAATAAGAAATGGTATGGGGAAGACATGACTAGTTGAGCATATTTTAACTTTTTTACTACTTGAGAGACAGAGCTAAGGTGTAAAGAGATCATCAGAGTAATATATTACAGAAAATAGGAAGGTTAACATCTTTATAGAATAAACTGATAGAAGTAAGTTTTGAATGTAAACTTGTGCGTATCTGCGGCTCTTAGACATATTATATATAGACCAGATCCTGCCCTATGTTATATATTCAAAACAAAACAAAAAAAACCTGGGAACTTAGAACTGACTTACTACCTTAAAAAACCAGAATAATAAATGGTGACAAGAATAGTTTTAAGAAGTAGCCAAGCAAAAATTGCCCCAGTGGTACAAAACATATTTCATCTTCTCAAATTATCAAGAATATATAATTCCAGTTTCTTTCCTTGACCTTGAACAATTCTGCTTTCCACATATCTAAGAAAAATGGATACCTTCAGTATTGAACCCATGTAGCCATCTAATGAAGTCATCTATGTCCATGGAACGGGCCCGTTTGTCACTAAAACCTGTGCTGGTTAGGATATGCTGTATTTTATCTGCTATGCTGAAATCTTCTGGTATTATAATGTTATGGACTGAGCAGTGAATTCTGTAGTTTTTTCCCAGCAACTGTTGCACTGCACTTGACTTAAACGCAGCAGATAGTGTCTTGTTTTTCCTAACAAAAGTGATCCTTATTAGGCCATCCCATTCCTGAAAATTGATACGTGGTGGTGGATTCTTAGGTTCTATCCTTACAACACTGGATTCCACCTTTGGTGGTGGTCTGAAGTTATTCTTACCAACTTTCATTAGATGTTCCACACGTGCTAACAACTGTGTATTAATAGAAAGTCTACAGTATAACTTATCTCCAGGTTTTGCAATTAGTCGGAGAGCAAATTCTCTTTGAAACATGAGTATAGCACATCTAAAAAAAGGTCGATGCAGCAACAACTTGAAGACAAAAGGAGAAGAGATCTGATAAGGCAAATTTGCCACACAAGCATCAAAAAATGGCAAATCTGATTTCAACACATCTCCCACCATTACTTGAAGTTTGCTGGCCAGAGGCGTGCCCTGAACTCTTTTGTGAAGTTCTGCTACTAGCCTTGGGTCAAGCTCACAAGCAACTACCTTTTTTGCCTTTTCTAACAACTTTACAGTCATGTTGCCAGTTCCAGGTCCGACTTCCAGGACCACATCAGTTGGTCTTAAAGCAGCCTTATCGATAATGCTGTTCACAATGAGAGGATTTTTCAAAATGTGCTGCCCAATCCCTGTGTTGAACATGAGTCCTCCGGCGCTTTTCAGCTCGCGGCGCTCTTCCTGCCGCGCGCGGCGACTTGCGCGGGCCCCCGACTTGACTTTCGGCATCTCTTCAGAGAGCCGGGACGGCAGGTCGGGGAGGTCCGGGAGAACCAGAGCCCGCTACAGAATCACCGCAGCACGTGGGACTCGCGGCCAGGGGACCCGCCGCGCCCTGAATTAACTTTTATACATGGTGTGAGCAAGGACTCTAACTTCACCCTTCTGTAGGTGGATATCCAGTTTTCCTAACACTTGTTGAAGAGACTAATCTCTTCCCTTTGTACCTTCATCAAACCAATTGTCTATAGATGTGTAGGTTTATTTCTGGACTTGCCATTCTACCCCATTTGTCTGTACATGTGTCTTTATGCCAGTGCCACACTGTCTTGATTCCTGTGACACATCACATATGAGGGATCCTTAAGATCAAGTCTGACTTATTAGAAACCATTAAGGTCAGAAGACAATGGGATGATATATTTAAAGTGTTCGGGGAAAAAAAAAAGTTATCCAAGAATAATATTTGGCGGAGCTATCCTTCAAAAATGAGGAAAAAATTAAGTTATCTCTGAGGGAGCTGGAATTAAGACAAGCAGAGGGGGAATTTGTTGCTACTAGACCTGCCTTATAGGAAATGTTAGAGTCTGCCTTGAAAGGACACTAGACAGTAGCCTGAAGCTGTACGAAGAAAAAGTCCTCTGGTATAGGTAACCACATGGGAAAGCATAAATGCTCGTACTGCATCCTGCAGTTGTAATGCTGCCTTTGACTACTGATTTGGCTTAGAATTCAAATGTGTAGGTCACTGAAAACGCCTCCTCCCGACAACATGCAAAGGTAACTGCTCCCCTGGCTCTTTTGGTGGATTTCAGTGGGAAGCATTAGTTGCTGCTTTCGCAGCCTAAACCAAGGCCAGCATCCACACTGGTCCCTCAGGCATCTGGCAGACTAAAAAATACACATGTATGCACAGCCAAAATGTCCTGGTAGATGCCAGTGAGAGGCCAAAACTCTTGTCATGAAGCCAAAACTGAGACTAGCATCCTAGAAGTCTCTCAAGGATCCACCAGTCCAAACAAGAGAAACCAGTCTGGCCTTAACTAATATCTTTAAGGACCCTCTCTCCATGCAGGCTCACCCTCATGGGACTAGCAGTTAGGACTTAAAACTACACAGGAGGTGCATTTGACTTGCCCTAGGGAGCCACCTTCCATCTAGAAGGACTTGAACCTGAGACCAGACTTTCCTGGAACTGGGTGGAATCAGAGGCCCAGTATCCTCTGATGTGGGAAGCACCCATAATGGTTCCATCTGCCTCCATCCCAACATGTGCGGAGAAGGGAATGCAGTGGGTATTCCAACAGCATCGAGCTTTCTTTTTTGTGGCATTTTGTGGGGTTGTTTGAAGATTTAATACCTTTCTTAAGTTTGTTCATCATCCCAAGAATTAGGATTTTCTTTACCTATTAGATGTTATCTTTCATATGACTGTACAATACCTCATCCTATTTCTGAATTTCAAATGTATTGTGGCATCTTAGTGTATCTTACTATGATAAATACTATCATAGAAAAGTCAATAGGAGAAAGTAATGTAAAAACAACAGTTTTACATATTGCTACATATACTTCAACTGAGTCCTAAGCATAGCCAGGGCACACCTTCTTCGTTGGAGCTTATTAGTGGCACATATGTCAATTGGCCTAGTGGATCTCCTGAGGTTCTAACTGATCCTTCTTACAGTTACCAAGGAGGTATGGTGATGGTGGGACTGGTAGTGTTACCGGTGTCCTCTTTGATCATTATCTGAGACTAGATGGGTTGCCTGGGAGCTAGCTGGCTGCAGGCCTCTGCTGCGGCGTGACGCTGGGTCTTGGCCCTTGAGGGTCTCTCTAAGGCCTGTGACCATCTAGGAGGCCCAACACTGTAAGCCTTGAGGTGAGCATGTAGCTTGGGCCTGGAATCTATGCTAGGGAGCTTCTACCCTGGGCATCTGAGGTCCTTGGAATGCAGGTGTGGCCATGCTGGGCTCTTTCCATAGATTTGAAAGAGCTAGGTTGGAAAGAGCCAACCTTCACAGCTAGATTTGTGAAGTATGTGTTACCAGCAAAGCTTCCTAGGACATAGTAGGACTCATTTCTCTCCTCATTAGGAGGAACTGTTCTATCCAGGTACTATAGCAAACAGATTCTGGTGATCTTATTGATCATGCTGTGACTCTTTGTCCTGTTCCTATCCGAATCACATCTCTGGGGCTTTTCCTGGACTAAGGCCTAATGTTCTTCCCTTATATCTGGTTCCTCAATCCCTGTCACCCAGAAAATGGAAAGAGAGCAATATCAGTACCTTTCTCTAACTGCGTTTTCTTTCCAAACAGGAAGTTCCATTTCTTCAAGCCCAGTTTGTACCAGGCTGCTCTTGAGCATGTAGCTTTGTGATGACTGTTGAATTCTCCCTCATCTGCCAATGGCACTCAACTTGCCAGTGCCCCACGGAGATTCCGAAAACTGTTTCCATGGGCAGGTGTTAGGACTCTGGGCTGCTCTCGGTTTCTGAGCACTTCAGTGAGACTGTCCTTGGTTTTGCCTGGCCCCTACACTGCAACCTGGCAGGGACTCCCCACCAATGTCAAACTGGAGCCTCCTCCACTTTGCTCTCCTGTGATTCAGTCCCTCAGGATGCTGCGTCCTTACCTTGAGTATCTTAAGACTGTTTTTGTCTTCTGTTGCTCCTGGGGACTGCTTTCTTGCTGTATCTGTGCATGTAGTGAGAAGGAGAGCTCCATTCTTCCATAAGACAACCATCTTCTTCCAATAGTATACAGCAGGCTTCTTATGATTACTCTGGTGTCATCTTGGGGTATAACTTTTTCCAATGATCTTGAATGATCCAAGAATGTATTAAAAGATTTTAATACATTTTCCTCATACTAGAGAAATCATCTTACTATGTAATATATATATATATATAATTGGTTCTTTTTCTGAATTTTAAGAATTTATTGGTTAGAACAGGCTCATCAATGACAAGCATAGACTATTCCTATGAAAGAAAAGAGGATGCAACCGTTTCCATTTTAAGCATATCATTCCAGATCTAGTTCTAAGTTTAGTTTGTGCTTTCTCTTAAATTGTGATCATAGTATTTTGGTAGAAGGTTTGCATGTTTGTGTTAGCGTGTGAATTTCTCCTGAGTTGATGTTTGATATATTGTCCGATGATGTGGATCTTGGCCTCAGTCATGGGATAAGCATGGCTATAAATCTCTTCCTGCCTCTAAACTTTGTCTTTTTGTCTGCTTTGATCATTGTCCTTGACTAGGTGCATAGCCTGAAGGTGGCCGTGGGCCTCCTTCATGCTGGCAGATTTCTGGGAGTCAATCATTGAGTATCTAAGGGCAGTGGCCATCTTTGAGGCCCAGTACAGAGCAGCCTTGGCATCTTATTTGTAAGGCATGCACCATTTCAGACAAATGTTATAATCTTAACAAGCTGGGGCATCTTATTATAAGGTATTTATGCTGCAGGTCAGATTCTGTTCTCAGGCACTGGTGGTCCCTGGTAGGAGGGAATGAGCTGTGCTGAGGTCTTATTCAGCTTGTGATCATTTGCAAGGTTCTTTGGACTAAAAAAAGAAAAAATAAAAGATTGGACAGGACTGCCCTTCTCATTTACTTCCACTGAGGACTTCATCTTGTTTTTTCCTAGGAGTTGGCTATCATAAGCTGGCAAGTACAGGAGATAAACTCTGTGCATTCTTGCCATTTACACACTGGTTCCTTGGTATCCTCCATACAGTCTCTGATACTTTTCTGCAGAGTCACCTTTTCTGGTCTAAGTATGATTTTCATTTCCTTCTACTTGAGACCCCCATTGCCACCAACTGAGGAGACTAGAGAAATGGCAGCTGCAGCTATTTTCATTAAGACCATTGGCAGCTATACTCTTGTTTCTTGCTCAGCTGAGCATGGGATGTGGCCCTTCTCCTGGAAGATATTTCCTTGGGCAAGATAAAACTGGTCTTCTTTAGACCTTTGAATATGGGAATTTTTTTTAAGGTACCAAAATCCATAGAATTCTTGTTCTCTTTAAAGAATAGTCCCTTGGCATGTTAGGGAAGGATGTTTCATGGGGTACATGGATATACCATTTCTGACCAACAGATATGATAGGTTTATTCATATCACTTGCTGCCATGGTCACCTTCTCCTGCCCTTGCTTGATTGAGTCTTATTGTCTGCTCTTGAGCTTTCATTCTGTTAAGTACTAGCATGTCTCTACACCCTCCCTTCCACTGAGTTGAGCACACAGATCTAATAGGTAAATATTTAGGAGCTATTTGACCTGTCCAGTGGCCTATAGGTCAAAGATGACCTGCCTTGATGTCTTCCAGTTGATTCTGATCTCTACTGGCTGTTCTCTAAACTGGTGCTTGATTCCTGGGCTCATGGAGCAAGGGACTTGCAGACTTAGTATCCTCTGTCTCTGGCAGAGCCTGGGGTCTGCCTGACAGCAACGTCCCAGGTGGCTCATGCCCTGATCTGGATTCTCTACAGGTGGTCAGGTCCTCTAAGGCTCTGTGTGGAAGTGAAGGATTTGCTCCAATCATAGTGCATGGTTGCTCAATATGGAAGCATTGAAGAATATCCCAATGGGCGTGTCAGATTTAGGCTTCTATATCAGTTTTCACTATATAGAAACTGAGGTAGAAGGATGCATGGGTGGTTCAGTGGTAGAATGCTTGCCTTCCATGAGGGAGACCTGGGTTCATTTCCTGGACCATGCACCACCACCACCACCCCAAAAAAAGAAACTGAGGTAGAGATACTGTTGGGATTTGGAACATAGTCTGAATAGGATGTAGAGGAGAAGAAATATGACAAGTGCAGGGATCCTTCTTTCGTCCTCCTATGAGTGGTATATAAATGCTGCCAGGAGAAAAGCTCGCATGCTAATTGAAAAAACCAGGAGACTCGGCCATATTAAAGTGAGTCCTAGACCAAGATCTGAGCTACTGTAACAAAGTCTAGTTCCTGGATAAGAAAAGAGTACTTGGACTTATTCCATTGATAGGGACCTAATGTGCATATATGTCTACATATATGTACATATATATGTCTACAAAAGGACCTCTTCCCCATCCAGGGGCATCTTAGTCCTGAATCCATGGTATTCCTGATTCCAAATACCCTCCTTAAGTTTGGGCATTGAGTCTGCTGATCAGCCTCATTAAGGTTGAGTCAGACAGCATGGCACATGAGTGGACTAAGTGTGCTTTATCACACCTGGCTGAATGTAAAGAGAGAGCTAGCGATCTGTTTCTGGATACCCCTAAACTGTAGGCTAAGATCTAAGGGACATCTATATGTCCAGGAAGTACTGCTTGATTTCAGTAGGGAAATATGTGATATTTAATCTTATGGCAGTATTAGTGGGTCCCTGGTCACAGTGACTGACTATGTGATTATATTCAGACCCAGAGGGCAAGAAATCTGGCTAGGGCACTTTGTAGATTTCCACATCGGAGTTTACTTCTTGCCTTATTTCTAGCTTTTCTATCAGGTGAAGGGCTCATTTAAGAGCAGGATTGCTGAGCTTGTAACCTTCAGGCCTCTTGGCCTCTGCATCAGATTACTACAAGTCTTCTCCTCTAATCACTCTTGAAGTCCAACATGTATCTTAGGCTCTTGTATCTGTGTTCTGAATTCTCCTTTTCCCCATTCTAACCCCTTACACCTTGAATTAAGGTGGTTCTACCACTTCCCAGTACTTGCCATCAGGTGGGCTCCCTTTGAAGACCCACAGGTCTTGGAATCCTCCTTGGAGGGCCATTAGGGGGGAATAACAGGAGGCTTTAGTTAAGTGGATCTAAGGGGAGACTTAAGGGTTGGGGTCATTTTATGGTCTGTGATGCTGAAGAAAGTTAGAATGGCACAGGAATATATTTACAGAAGAGAACATAGTGTGCTACTGGGAATACACAGCAGGAAGCATGCTTGGTTCAGGTGTCTGTACTAAGACAAGGAACCTGGACAGACTACAAACTAAGGCAACAACCCTGGGAATCTTAGTTTGAGAAACCAGTAGGGAAAAAGCGTACATAGTTTAGTCTCACATCCCTGTTAACATCGTGGCCCTTCAGAAGTCCAAAACTCTTCCAAGATGACAGCTTTTATATTTGGGGGCCTAGTGGAGAAGGTTGAGGTAATCAATGACTCCCATTAGTTTATGGCACATTAGCGTCACTAAACCACACAGAGACCTTCTATTTGCCCCTCTCCCCCTCCCCACAACCCATAGTCAATAATTCTTATGTGTAAGGTGTTGAAAAATATTCCCTTGCATTCTGATAAAATGGTTCAGGTGCCTAAATTAGCTGGTCATCCTGTCTCATCCCCACTTAGTCCTACCTGATACACCTATATCATGTGTGCATCCAGTCTGTTCTGTTATATGGTACCCCACGGCCTATGGCCACCTCACCTTTCCCAGCCACTCTCCCAGGATTGGAACCCAATTAATTCCATCTCTCTGCCACTGCAAACAATACTGATAAGAACATCCTCACATGTGTTCCCTTATCAACATGTCAGACAAATAATCTGGGTACTATTCTCAGATAAAGGATTATTTAATTCAATTGAATAGTGCCAGATTGCTCTCCAGAATGGCCATCCCAGAACATGTTCCTATGGCAATGCATCAGTGTTCCTAGATTCCTGTCGATATACCACATAATCTGGCTTTCTAGAACTTCCCAGTTTAGCAGGCACGAAGGGATCTCATTGTGTGGTTTGTGTATCTCTGAATTTGAGCATTTTCTTATAGAACTTTGGGTATCCTTGTCTTTTCCTTTTCTTTGGGGGGTCCCATCTGTCTCAATTCTCAAGAAGGATAATGGCTTTTCATTGGTTTTAGATAATGCATGCAAATCTATGTCTGACAACTTTGCTCATAGTATCTTCCATTAAATAGAAACATAATTTTGGTTTAAATTCAAAATCTTGCCTATGGTTTGTACTCATCTGGTCCTAAGTAGGTGTTTTCTATCCCCAGGTCACACTATATTTTCTTCTTTAGGTCTATAATCAATCAAGACTCTTTCTTTTACAGAAATAACTATGGCTGAAAAGCTTTTCTAAAAGATTAGGAGCATACAGTGATCAGGTATCAGTTATTTTTCTTTAGAGGAAGCTGGTTTCCCCACAGCACTTGGATGAGTTTGTCCTTTCCATTGATTTGTGGCAGTTCCTCTTTCATAATTAGCTCTCACAGACTCTCGGGTCTTGTGCCTTCAGATGTTTTTCAGTTCTTGTACAAACGTGGTGCTGGCTCTATCACTATGGAACCGTATTAACAGGTCAAGCCCCCTTCCTTACACTTCTTTGCAGTTGACTTCATTGTCTGAGACCCTTTTACTCTACACAAATTTTAGAATAAGTTTGAGTTCCATAAATTCAGGAAGAATTTGGGTATTACTTTTATTTTAGTTCAAATTAGTTCATAAAACCTGTAATTCTTTCAGGAGCATGGACTATTTATTCAGACCATCTTGTCGGAACCTTTTTTTAATAGAAGTATTTTGTTAATTGCTAGAAACTTTATAGTTAAGGACCTTCTCTTTGGCTGCTAAATTCATCAAATCCTAAACAGGCAGGTGTGAGTGTGTATGTGTGTTCTGGAGAAAAAGCACCTGATAAAAAACTTTCTCCTTTCCATGAATTAATGTGGTTAAAACTCCTTGGAAGACTTTTTTGAAGGTGGACACTCCTTTGCTCCAAGGATAAAACCTATTTTACCACGGTGGACTTCTAAATACACTGCTGGATTTAGTTACCTAATCTTTTCAGCTAATTTCTCATTTAGTTTGTGTCCATATTTATAGGTGAAATGGGCCTATGGTGTTTTTTGGCTGAAACCAAACTTGGCATACAATAGCTGTAAAAGAATCATTTTTTTGCAGACTAAAAATGTAGAGGGTTGTAATTTCTAGGAAAGAAGAGTGTCTTCCAAATTCTTATACAGGTGCTGGAGAGATTTTCCCATCCTGGTGGGCTTCATGTCAGCAGAGCTGCTGTGTCCAAATTTCCTTGGCTCTGGAGCCTCACCCCCACCCCTTAGAGGTTGTTGTCTTGCCTACAAATGGCTTCTCCAATATTATGTCCAGAAGACCAAGTAAGTGTATTCATTTCCTGTGAATATAGCAAGAATCGGAGCTTGTGGGATGTTTCTGAGACCTTAGTATCTATCGGGTCTTCAGCTTCTGTCAAAGGACTCTACCATGCTTATAACTTTTCAGTAACTTTGTTCTAAATAACCTATTACTATTATAGAAAGACAGACAAAAGGGCCATATTCCTGCTACCAAAGATCACTGCTGCAATATTTGGTGTTTGTTCTTTCAGGTCTTTCTATGCAGACAGGATGAGACCAAACTGCATATCATCCTATAACCTGCCTTTCTTAGTCACTGATCTCTTTTCACATCAAGTGTTCATCAAATTCACCTTCCAGGTTTTCCCACTGACCCTGAGATGTCCTCTGTAGTCTGTTCCAGCAGTGTTCAATCCAGCACCCCACATTGTACCTGGTTAAAGTCTCAATCTAGTGCAATCTCTCTTTTTTTTTTTTTTTTTGTATGCTGTATGGTGGGGTCACATTTCATTCTTTTTCCATGTGAGTATCCCATTATTGCAGCACCATTTGTTGAATTTTGTTTGTTTTTGTTGGTTTCTTTGTTTGTTTGTCTGGGAAGTGCATGGGCCAGGATTCGAACATGGGTCTCCCGCATGGCAGGCGAGAATTCTAGCACTGACCTCCCCCTTGCACCCCCCTAGTACAATCTCTTTGATCAAGAAAACAAGCAAGTTGTTCTACATAATGTTCACCTTTGAAATTATTGCTTCTTAGTGTTTTCTAGCCTGTTCTCCTATCCCTTTGTACTCCAGAACACAGAATTTGTATCTAAATGTTTGATGTCATCTAGCTATAAATATTGAACATGAATCTAAAATAGGTAAGGATAATTCTGCGTTGTTTCATATGAGACGCCTTCGTTAGTGGTGACTTATACTGGGTTACCAAACAGTTTGGTCCCTTAATCATGTGGTTTGTATCTCATCTTCTCGTAATCAAGAAGAAATATAAAGTCAAGTCGGTTGGGTGTTACATAGATACCCAGACTACCACTGCTCATTAGCTATCTCTAAAATTGCTAATCCTTGCCTGGATGAGGGGTGCTGCATTTCTTAGAGGCACCTCTGGCCCCAGGATCCTCTGGGAAAGGTTTGAGACTCCTGGAGAAGAAGCTACATCCTGATTCCACTGGGCACTCAACTTTTCATCGTTCCCCCGTTTCCTGGATGAACAGCAGCCGTCTTGCGTGGCAATGCTGGGTTCTGACGGAGTGATGTGCTTAGACTGTCGCCACCAGGGACCTGGTGAGAACCTGGTTGCCTTCCATCCAGTAGCCTCTTTTCACTCAAGAGCTCTCTCTTCAGCTCTTTAAATTTACACTTACATTTTCACTGAGGTATTCCCCAGGGAGCTGTGCTGGGGAAGGCAGCTGCTTTAAAACGGATGGGAGTGTACAGTTTACTGCGCCATTAAGCACGTCTAGACGTGGCTGGAGTGCCCACTCGGAGGCATCACTTCCCGCAGTGGATGTGGCAGTGAGGGGTGGGGGGAGGGCCTCCCCCCAGGGGCGTGGGGCTGTACGGGCGTCACAGCTCTCCTGTGACGGGCTCTGTGACTCGGTCAGGCCAGCTTCATGGAGGCAGTTTCACAGACTCCCACTCCCACCTCCTGCTGCTGGGGTGAGGCAGCCGGTGCCCGACGGCAGCCCGGGGCCTCTGGGGTGGGCCTCACCCACCTCTCCACACCCTGAGGCCGTGGGCGCGCCGGCTTCAGGTGGGCCAGGCGGGCTCTGCCCTGGCCGCGACTTATCCCTGGGCCTAAGGGAGGAGCTTGCCTTTTGCTCTGCCTCTATTCGAGGGCTGTTCCTGAATGTTGCTGGCCCAGAAAGTCCTTTTGTGCTGGTGTCTCTGGTATTTTGGGTGACAGGTGAAGCCCCCAGTACTATGGGAGGTCTCCTCCAGTGACCCTGTTAACCCCCTGGGGGCTTTAAATCCCATGGCTGCTCCCCAGGGTCTCTTCGTCATTACCAAAGAATTCTTTGGCCTGGGTGGCAGTGACAGTTTCTTGTGTGAGTGTAACACTCGGGGGCTGTGATGGGAATCTGGGCATCGTGCTGAGGACCACCGCTGGGGCTGTCAGCTAATGCTCACCGGCCCTCTGTGTGTCCACTGCTTCCTGGCCGCAAGCAGCAAGGCAGGGCCGGTAACTCACCAACTCAATGGAAGTGATGTCGTTACGGTCCAAGGCAGAGGAGAGGGGGTGTGTCCCTCTCTTCTCGAGTAAGAAGTAAACCTTTGTTAAGCCTCTTCCTTCTGAGTTTTTTGCTATAACAACATAGCTTAGCATTCCCTCAATTTATGCTTGTCTGCCATGGATTGGGTGGTTCTCTCCCCACCAACTCCACCGCTGCCCCATCTCCCTTCCTCAGCTAGGACAGGTGCTGCTGCTTCCATGGCAAATCTAGGTATTCCCCAAAGCTGTGACTCTGGGTACAGGCTGTGCTCAAGGGGGGACTACCCTAATAAAACACGTTTCCCGTGTCGGGGCCCCACCCTGCAGCTTAGCAGTTCTGCTGCTGACCTTACCTCTGCTTCTCCTTCACCTGTGTTGGGCCCCACAGAGCCTAACTTGCACAGGTACCTGCTTTCTTCTAGCTCTCTCCTGGTAAAACGCTGTGGGGGGTTATTGTTCTCCTGCACTCTCCCTTCTAGGCTCTTTCAGGCCACCCCAGGAGGAGAGTTTGGACTTCCATCATGTCCTTCAGGGTGCGAGTAGGTAAAACTGAGTACAGAAATCATTGAATTTCCATAGAATAATTTGAGCTAGTAAGTAAAATATATAACCCTTTCCCTATGCATTATAAATGTCCTCTTTATTAGCTAAACACCTAATTAGATTTTGGCCCAGAATCTTAAAGAGAAGCAGTGGGGTATTCTGCCACAAGGTTATATTTTCTATAGAAAAGTCAAACTAGTATTCAGTCTCCACTTAATATTTTGGTGTTGCTGCTTCTAGCCTTTATTCAGCATAGATTTATTAACTAGATGGGGATCAGAATCTGTGGCATTTACATAGATTTGTGGGCTGTACAGCAAGTGAGAAGTTCAAAAAGGTCTGTGGTCTGTTTGTACTGGTGCTGTGGCCTTGTCAGGGGTGAAGACATCTGTAGATCTCATATGATTTGCATAACTTGATACTGGGCTCACTTTTGCTTTGGGTATTTTTCTATCTCTGCCAATCCCTGTGGTCGGGCCAAAGGCCTCTGGCTCGATGGTAGGATTCCTAGGACTCTTCTGGAGAATGGCTAAGGGTGGATGACCAGCTGCTGCCCAGAAGAGCACCAGGGGCAGGCATGGGCTTAGGGAGAAGCAGCTTCTAGGAGCACAAGGAGCTGTGGCAGGGCTCATGTGGCTGTCACTGGGGCCTTGCTGCCCTGGAGGATACTGGCAATCTCTTATTTCAAGGATGTCCATCTGGGTCCTTGCCTCATCCTTCTTATGCTTCCCCCATCACTGCATCCATGCTGTGCCAGTTTGAAAAGGGTTATGTACCCCAGAATAGCCATGTTTTAATCCTAATCCCATTTTGTGGGAGCAACGGTTTCTTCTAATCCCTATTCAGTACTGTATGTTGGAAACCTTAATTGAATTATCTCCGTGGAGATGTGACTCACTCAAGAGTGGGTGTGAGACTGGATTAGGTGGAGATGTGTCTCCATGCATTCCAGGTAGGCCTTGATTGGTTTTACTGGAATCCTTTAAAAGAAGAAGCAGTTTGGTAAAAACTAAAGAACTGCAAGAGAGAAAGCCATAAGAATCAGAGAAAGCAGAGAAGGAAAACAGAATGCGGCACAGCCAAGACAGAAAGTCTACTGGCCAGTGACTTTCAGAGATGAAGAAGGAAATCGCCTCCCGGGGAGCTGGAGAAGAAGCTAGCAGATAATGCTGTGTTCACCATGTGTCCTTCCAACTGAGAGAGAAATCCTGACTGTGTCTTGTGCCTTTCCACGTGAGAGAGAAACCCTGAACTTCATCAATCTTCTTGAATCAAGGTATCTTTCCCTGGATACTTTAAACTGGACATTTCTATAGACTTGCTTTAATTGGAACATTTCCACAGCCTAAGGATTGTTAACTTGCAACTTGTTTAATTCCCCTTTTTAAAAGCCATTGAGTTTCTGGTATATTGCATTCTGGCAGCTAGCGGACTAGGACACCTGCTAAATGGACTGATTAGAAGCTGGCTGCTGACCTTACTCAACCATGGGCATCCTGGCTACTGGTCTACTCAGTGCTGGGTATGTGGAGCCTTGCCTTCCATGTTTCCTTTCCAGATCCTCTTGAACCTGCTCACCTTTCCTTCTACCTAGAACCTCCATTTCTCCAACAATAGGGCATTCTTCCTGCTTGTGCCGTGTCTCCTTGTTATACCGAGTCTATGAGTGGCCTTTCCTTGGTAAGGTCTACTGATTCCCACTTGTCTTTTCTCCTCTATCTTCCACATCAGAGTTCTGCTTCTCTTGCCTCTGAGTTCTGATTACTATCTGTTGTGGTTTCCCCATAATCCTGAGGATGAGATGTCTTCCTTCTCTTCATCCTAGTCCCAAGGGCAGTGCTCTGATTGGCCAGGAATAGATTGTGCTGTAACTTGTCATGGTCACCTCCAGGTCTGACTTGGTCGTGACCATTCCCCATGCATCTCTCCTTCCTGCTTTTCCTTCCAGATCACCTCTTCTAAGAACTCTTGGTCCCAGGGATTGTATCTGGCATATTTACCATGTAGTTGTGTGCATATCTAAACAGTAGATTGAAAATTTGGTGTTGGGGAGGAGGGGTGGGATGGTTAATGGAGGCCATGGAAGGCCAAAGGCTCCTTAATATTATCGTCAATGTTTGGCCATCTGGGCCAGAGGTGATGGGACCCTAAAGGTTCCCCTTGATCAGGAAGCTTTTGTGGCAGATAAGCATTTGGTCTTCACTTGGACAGGGACCAGACAAGTCCATAGCTGGGGTCATAGCTGTCCAGCCATTTTTTTCTTAAAACTGTTCTGTCCCACCTCACTCTGTTTAGGGTCAACAGCCAAAGGAACTCAGAAGGTCCCTAAAACTGTCCATCCTATAGACTTTTCAGGTTTGTCACGCTGAACATGTTACCTAGGGTTCTGCTTTTCTCTTTAACCTGGGGAAGACTTTCTGGAATCTACCTGCTATAGCAATTCTATAAATGGTTATCGGACATTGACTCTGCCATAGCCTGCGGCATGACAGATAACAGATGGCCTGTGATAACCTTGGGGCTATAATGGAAGCACAGGTGAAGTAGGTCAAAAACCAGCTCAGGAGGCTAGCCAGGTAGCTCACCTCTGAATCAGGGTTCAGAATTGCCCAGTTGCCCTGGGAACAATATCTCCCAGGGGAGGCCATGTCTATAGGTGGAATTATTGGAAACTGAAAAGATGCAGCCTAGGGTCTGAAGGTTTCTGGGACCAGGCCCTTGGCCCAGGGTGCAGCTGTTCAGTGCTAATTGTACCCCAGAGCACTTGATCCATCTATCAGAAGCCACCATTTATACTTGTGTCTGGTCTCAGTAGCCTAGCTGAGGACCTGACTGGAAGCAGGAGTCTCTAGGTACCTGCAGCTGTACACGCTAAGGCCTAGAGTCATATATTCTCACTAAGTGCACATAGTAGGTAGATGGCCATGCCCTCAGAGGGGGCATGTGGCTTAGGTTCTCCTCTTCCCTTCAGATCTGGGACCCTGGGGTCCCAGCTGCCCTGCCTGCTTCTGACCCTGAAGTTGGGTCTCTTGTTTTCCTTCTATGCCCTAGTGTTCTCTCTGTTTCAGGGCTCATCCTTCTCCACCCCAACTCAGACTCCCTGCTACCCCTGTCACATGCCTCTGCGTTCTCTTCCATCTTCCTTCTTTCTGGGTTCCTATGTCCCACCTGCTGTCTCTGAGGCCTCCAGCCCATCTTGGTCTGGCTACAGTCCCTCCCATATTCCATCCCTGAATCTGGCTTCTCTGGCCAGCTGGCTAGCCCCATGCCGACAGCCTCCTGGCTTTGTTGCCAGCCCTTGTTCTGCAATGGATCAGACCTCAGGGCTTTGAGAACAACATTCTGGTTTCCTGGGCATGGAGTCAAATGTACATTATCACATGCTAATGGCTTTCCCTTCTATCAGGGAACCTCAGTCTTATCCTTAAGTTTGCAGAGAGAAAGCAGGCCTTGCTGGAACATAGGGCTTTCCCATATGCCCCAAATGTTTCCAGGGACACCAGCAACTGGGCCTCTCAGTCTGAGCTGGCCAGGGAGGAGCAAGGCCAGATGCAGCAGGGACAGGGCTGGTCAAGGTGGCTGGCCTCAACCAGGTTTGGAGGATGCTCTTATGTTTTAAGAGGAAAGAAAGACAGACTGACACCTCTCAGGAGAGATGTCTGTTCCAGGTATTGATAGTGGGAGTCTGAAAGCTGCTGGAAGTAGTCTATCAGCACTTGGCTTTCAAGAGACAGCTTCTATCCTGATCCCTGAGGGCGACTGAAACTTAGGGCTTCCATGCAAGCCAGCCCTCCTACAAGGAAGCTCCAGAAGCACAACAGAGCAGGTGGAGCCAGTCCTGGCGGGGATTAAATGGGAAAGGGGTAGCCTGGCCCACATGAGAGAAGTCCTTGGCATCTGTCATGCTTCCAAGCACTGACATATATAAGAGTCTGGGAGGTGGGGACAGGTGCCCAAAGCCAGATCCTTGTCTAAAAGGAGAAGTTTCAGGGTGTCTCTGCTGGGGGCTGTGACCTCCCTACCTTCCTGGAGGGAGCACAATGCTATTTGAAACAGATTTCTCTGTATCCTGTGAGATCCTAACAGTGTGGGTCCAGAGCAGGTCCCGTGTCCTTAGACTAAGTTGCCTCTAAATGAAGGCTGTCCAAGCCTTCACTCTCCTGCTCCAGGCCCCATCCAAGTTCAGGCTGAGGCCCACGTGTAATACCTCTCGAGTGCAGGGATACCTTCTCTTTCCTTTCCCTGACCTTCCAGAGGGGTGTGTGCATAGTGTGTGGTATATATATGGGAGGTGGGGCGGGCAGAAGGCTAGAGGTTGAAGCAAGGAGAACAACCCTCTAAAACAGCCAGATCCTAAGGTGAAGACTAAGAAAGTGGCAGGAGGTGCTAACATCTTGGGCTTGTCTACCTACCCCCTACACTGTGGACATTTCTTAGAGTCAAGCAAAGATTATTAGACTGACCTAGGCAAGAGGCATGGGCAAGTATGAGAAGTCACCAGAAGTAGAATTTTCCAGAAACCTTATAGTGGGAGTTTCAAGGATGCCGTCTGTATTCCTGTCTGAAATGGAGCTGGAGTTGAAGCCAGAGACTAGGCTTGGATGGGGCCCCCCGGACTGTATGTAGGTCCCAGAAAAACACCGAGGATGACTTTGATCAGGGGTGGCCTTGCAGCTAATTGTCATCAGCTCAAGACTGAGCTTAGAGCTTGTAGGTTCCATGACGGTCACTGCTATGGAGCAGCAGAAAGATACTCCCAGCAGACACGAGGCTGACACCGGAACTGGGTGCCTATCTCCCATTTCCCCCACCTGGGAGCACAGACCTTCATGCAAGGGTTCCTGACTTGTCCTTTCATGGGGGTCTAGGACAACAACATCTGTGGCCTGCTTGGCAGCAGAGACACATACAACTGGGTATGTACAGCCCAAGGGCATTGCACCCCACTGAACTAGGCTGGCACACAGGCCCCAGACAGACGTGCTGAGAAGGCCAAAACCCATGTGCTCAAAAGACGGGTAGCCCCTGTGTAGGCTTGCTTCTGGACTACACAGCGTGGCCTCTGTTCCTTCTGAGAATTGTAGTCACCTTGCCTAGACTGAATCTGGTGCCAAAACAAGACATTAGCCTTGAAGCCTCTGATTCATGCTCCTCAGAAGTGGCTTCCCTTTGCCTCTGGCCCCAGACTTTTCCTGTGCTCTTCTTGCTGCTCATGGATGTCTTTCAGGTAAGACTTCCGCCTGGCCACAGTGGTATGTGGGTTTCTGCATGCACCCGCTTGGTAGCTCTGACCTCTTCCACACTCTCTGTAGACAATATCCAGAGAGTACCTGGTACCTGGTACATTAAGCAGTCCTTGGCTCTGCAGAGCCTGAGAGTGTCCCCATATGTACCTCAAAACACATCGTATCCAGTGCAAATATCACCTTGGTGGGTAGGCAGGGCTTAATAACTGGGACTGGCTATTCTGACCCCTGTCTTACCTCTGTGGGTTCCACAACTCTGAGCAGCCTGGAAGGAAGCATGGCCAGAGCCAAGGTGAAGGGCAGAAAAAATCACAAATACATACATTTGCTGATGGCTAAAAATCAAGTATTCCTAGTCACTGACCAGCACCTGGACTAAGCGCATGACTCACTCCCACTCAGGGAAGTACACTGGCCACGAGGGCTCAGTGCAGAGCTGGGGCCAGAGCCTCACACTATCTTACAGCTGAAGGAGGAGCTCCTTGCCCAGGGGTGAGGGGAGAGAGGACAAGAGGACTAGGGCAGCACATTATCTACCTTTGCTCCTAGACTAGCTCATGAAGCCTGTGGCAAGAGGGCTTCAGGCAGAAACTGAAGCTGAGATCTGACCTGCACCATGCAAGACCCTTCGTCCGGTGGACAAGGGGTCTTGCATGGTGCAGGTCAGATCCCTGAGCCCTTTCTTTCTTTTCTCTCCTCTCACTCAGTTTTCTGCTCAGAAGCAGGCACTGCCCTGGCACCATAGGCGTGGTGGCTTTGCAGCTCAGGCTGTGGCACGGAGGCTGGCAGTTTCATGGTGGCCACGGCTTAGCGTCAGGGAAGCTCCCACAAGTGGCTTTATGAGTGAAGATGTTTCCAAGGGCAGCCAGACGGTAGTAAAACCACATCTGCCTGAAGACTGGTCTGTGTCTCTTCCTTAAATGTGGTAGAAGAGACCACAAGGGGCTCTCAGCCCGTATGAACAGGTAAGAGCTGAACCTGGGAAAATCGGGGCTATGTGAGTAAACCTGGCTGTGTCTGCCACTTTTGGCCACCAGGTATCTGGACCCCCGTCCCTGCATGTGGGGAATTGTCTGCCCTTTAGGTATTAGTGGGAAGTAGCACCTGCTTGCTGCTATAGAAACAGAAGTTTGAATAACCTCTGTTCCAACCTCTCCTGCAGTCACAGTACAGACATGTGCTCCAGGCTCTGTTGACTACAAATGCTCAGCCCAGATGTGGACTAAGGGCCAGTGAGACGAAGGCTCTAGGGCTGAGGATGACAGTCTTTCCTCTGGTTTGGTGCACTAGTCACCATTACAAGCTCCGGGCACTGCGGGGCGTGGCCGCATCCGTCCCATTGGCAATATCCACTCTACTATCTAATATCCGGTGGTGGTGGCTGAAGTGACAGGTCTGTGGTGTGTAGCCTCTGAAACTCAGGCTCCAGCCCTCTTGGGGATTCTGTGGGCTACCCCCACTGTTCATTATGAGTTCCTTTTTCTGCTAAAATCAGCCAGAATTGGTTTCAATTGCCTATGGCTGAGAACACTGGCTGGCAGACTGCCAGTGCGGGAGACTGCAAGCACCTAGAACTTCAAGGAAATGGGACTGGTATACAGGCCCAGTTGGGGCTGCCCAGTGACAATCTAGCTCACATGAAGGTCTGGGACTATTATAGTCTGTGTCATGGGGAAAGAACAAATTGTCACCAAGAATGAAATGTCCTTAAAGTTGTCCAGTGACAACTCGGGCTCAGTCCTTAAATTTGTCACGCATTTCTTGCTGCTCCAAGGTGGTGGTTTGTCACCCAAGGCCATTCCTTTAGCAGATGCATGTGGGGTGGGCTGGTCTGGTTTTGAGGACAGTGTGTACCCATGCTTGCAGCCACTCCAGCGGTGGCCTGGAGGACTGCTTTGAGTAGGGTCCAGAGAAAGAAGAAACTCCAGCTGGAACTGGCTCTAGTGTGGGCAGCTCTGCCACCTCCCAGGGGGATGTTGGTGTCCAAGAATTTGTAGCCAACTGGGATGATGTGTGGGATGTTTGGCAAGTCCAAATGAAGAAAATTCAGTGGAGGCCACTAGAGTTTTAGGGCAAAGCCAGGCTGCCTTCTGCAAGTAACTGCTTTTGAGAAATGGTGCTTGGTGTGCTATTTGGTCTCTGGTAGAAAGAGAATACTACAACAAGGAACAGGTGTTTTCTGGCCACCTAGTCATTGCTGGACATGCCCAGCAGTCCCTCAAATGGAAATCCTGTGGGAGACAGGGCCCAAGCAGGTCCTAAGAGCATATGAGAGCTTACACACAAGCACAAGCAGTTGGCTGCTACAGCATGTCTAATCCTGTCACACTGCCGCCATCCCTCAGTCCATACCTATGGCTCACGACAAATTGACTGGGAAAAAAATCAAGGGACTTTTAAAGGTTCTAGACCATATGCCTGTGTCACCTGGATATGGACTGCTGTGGCATTGTCACCCCACTCAGGGCGGCCTTGAAGGACCACAGAAAAATGAATCTTGCTAAGGGGTAGGACTCTGGGTTATTTTGTATCATCTTTTGCCTGGAAAGACAATGCCTAAAATAAGGATCTTCCTGCATCTGTGGTCAGAGGCTGGGGATGTGAATGGATGGCCACGGATTTAGAAGGAGAGAGGTTATGTGAAAAGGGACAAGGAAGCTCAAGGAGGAAGTGTTACAGAAGGAATTCTTACAATGGACCCCAAATGGGTGACATCCCTTGCAAATGCTCACAGAGGAGGCACTTAATTCAGCGTGCAAGGAGGCTACCCTTGGATCCACCTGTCTCCTGCCCGTGGCACCTCAATGCTTGCTTAACAGACTCGTGAAGGAAGTGCCAAGGAGGCGAAGACCAAGGCTGTACATGAGATCAACAACTTCAGCTCCTCACAAAGGCTAAGCTGGCCCTGGCCACTGCTGAGCGGCCAAGCCCTGACCAAGCCCTTTAATCCTGGGAGAACAGCCAGTTACCTGATGGCAGACTCTATTTGCTGGACTCCTCTCTGGCATGACCAGAACAGATACTTACTCTGGACTTATGCCCTTCCTGCTTGACAGGTGTGTTGAATAATTTCTATGAACTTGAATGTAATGTTCAGCTTCGTTGTACCGCACACAGTATGGCTTCTGACCGAGAGGCCCAATTCTCAGTGGATAGAGCGATAGGCTGAAGCCTGAGCCCTGTCCCCCAGAGGCAGCTGGCCTTACAGGATGGTGGCGTAGTCTATTGGAGTCTCCAAATCCCAGGCGGCACTGGAATGCTGGTGTAGGGGGTTGGAGTATTATCCCCGAGGGGCAGGATGTGTTCCCAGCCAGTGCCTAAGGTGGTTTTCCTGCCTAGCCAGGAGGCTGGGATTCACCCCTCACTGTGACATCAGGAGTCCCACTCGTAGAACCCAATTCCCTTTCCTGGTTTCTGCCCAAGGCCTCGGTCGTTAAAGTAAGGGTGCTTCTACCTGGGAACCCTGTTCTGTCCTGAAACTAGAAGTGGAGACTGCCTCTTCTTGGCTGTCTCCTCATTACTTTGAACAGGCAACAAAAAAAGGGAGGTTGCAATGTTGGCTGGAGCGAATGATTACAAAGCAGATTGCCCTATGCATTAGGGCAGGGGTAGTATAATATAATCCGGGATCCGGGGGCTCCCGGCAAACCTCCCAGCGCTGGGGCAGGTTAGCAGTTACAGCTGCCTTACACTGGCTGTGCTGCCACAGGTACGCCCATCTCAGCACTGAGAGGCTAGCTCATTCCTCCCTCCAAATAACCCAATCAGATGAAGCTTCAGATTAAGGGAATAGGAAGGTGGCATTTTTACTGGAAAACAGGCCACAGCTAACCATGATATTATAACCTTTATCATAACCGTGACAATAAAAGAAAATGCCTATCTGCATTTTCCTGGCTGTGGTTAGTTTTTGCCCCTTTTATACAGGGTAGGATGGAGGTGATTTATTTCACAATCCAGTCACCACCATGGCACTGCTGGGATAGCGCTGAAAGAATATATAATCTGATACTGGATTAGGACAGAATGAAGCAGGCTGGGGTAATCTCTGTGGGGAAAACAGGATGAGCGTGTAATAGCTACATGAGATTTTCTTGAAGTAGAGGGATGAGAGTGGCTATGGATGTTAGATAGTAAAAGGGGCGAACTGCAGTGACTATCCACCCCTCTGGCCTCTGGCTCTCTCTTAAAGTCTGGCTCTTCTTACTTCAATGTCTAGTGCTTGTTCAAGGTTAGAGCTGCTCTCATGGCCCCTGATGTGGGTGGGTGACCTTAGCTTTCTCCCCCGTTGCATCAGCGCCCCCCCGTCCTGCTGGTCTTGCACCCCGGCTGTGCTCAGAACCCCCACTGCCCACCAGGCTCACGAGGGCCCTTACTGCCTTTTGCTCCAGCCCCACAGCAAGCCTGCTGTGAATGCACAAAGCTGCTGCCCCCTGCCCCTGGCCTCACTTACCCAAAGGCCATGTTCCTCTTTATGTCTTTCCTAGATAGATCCAATGTCTGTGCACCAGACGCTGGGGCATTTTTTTAAACGCAGAGGGAAGGAGTGGCCTGGTCTGGTCCCCTCTCCGCCTTGGAGCCACCTTCTGAGGCTGCCGGGGGCTGTCACTTACTGAAGCGGGAGCAATCCAGGGCCCTCTCCCTCTGTCCTGTGAGCTGCGGGACTCTGCCAGGCCTGCCTCCTCCCGCTAGGACTGGTGACTCAGTCTCCCAGGCTTAGTAGGCATCCACTTAGGTCTGTGGGGCACGGAAGGATTTCCATGCCCTTGTTCTTGGGTGCTAAATGGGGTAAAAGGGCCCTAACAGTTCAATAGCCACAGCGTGGCTCAAACGTGCTTGTGGTAACTTAGGCTAAATGTGGGATGCCAAATGAAATGTTCTTTTTCATGGATCCAGAAGTAGAGAAAGTCACATAAATTCTATCCACCACTGCCTCCCTTTTTTCTACTCTAGATTACTGTACGAGCATTCTGCTTGGCCCCTGGGCTTGCATTCGTCTCCTCTCTCTTCTTCATATTTTAAAAACAAATGACTTGAGCACACACCGATGTGGCTTTTCCTGACAGCCCAGGCTCCTGGTGGAAGGTTCCATGTTGTTCAGCACAGCCCTGGTGGCCGTGGGCTAACTGCTGCTGCTTCCAGAAACTGCTCTCACGCTTTGTACCTTCTCAGCCCAGACTTCCAAGGCAGACCTGGACCCAAGGAGACAGGGAAGCTGTGCTTAGCACATGCTGAGCCTCAAGTCTGGGAGTCTGACCCCACATCCACCTCCTGCCCGCTTCCAACCAAAGAAAACAGAGTGATTGCAGACATTAGCTGTGCCCCGTGGCCCCAGCCTGAGAGCCTTACCACGTCAACCAGGGATCCTGAGCACCTGCTCCTCACCAGGCTCTGTGACGCTCCTGGGGCGGGGAGGGGTGTGGGGGTTATTGAGATGATGGCTGCCACCACTTGCCTGGCCCTGGGCGTGCTCGTAAGCAGTTCATGGGCATTAACCCTTCACCTCTTACTATGGCTCCATGGGATGGGCCAGCCTCTCACTTTGTAAATGCAGAAACTGAGGCCCAGGGAGCTTAGGCAGTTTGCCTGTTTATATAGTAGCGAGTGGTAAAGCCAAGATTTGATCCCTGGCTAATGCCAGGGGGGACACTTTTTCCCAGCATTTGATTATGAAAAATTCCAGTAGTACAGTGGGAAAATTTTACGGTGACCACCCATGAGCTATTGACATTTCACTAAGCTTGTTTCATCACTCTCCTATCCATCAATCCATCTTATTTTTTGATGTGTTTCAAAATACATTGAAGATATCGGCATACTTCCCCTACACACTTCAGCATGAATGTTAAAGTTCAATATTTAATTTCTTTCTTTTGATGTGAAATTGGCATGAGCCTCCCCTTGGAGCCACTGTGCTTGACTGCTGCTGGACCCCAGGTAGCACAAAAGTAGGTTATCAGATAGTTTACTTTACTAGTATAGTTTACTGCACCGTCTTGTGAGAAGATTTGGGTTATGAAGGTGAAAAAAAATCCTATTTATGGAGTTCACACCAGTGCAAAACGGAGCACAACTCAAGGTGAGAAGCATGCACTGTACAGTGGGCCCATCAGAGTCACCTGAAGGGAAGTGATGGGCGGGGAGTGTCATCCTGTTCCTGAAGCCCAGGTACCCTCTGGCTCTCCCAGTCAAGGCTGATGGTTTTAGTCTGATGTCTAGGAGTTTTGGAGTAAGGCACTGGCAAACTCTCCAGGAACAAGTGGAGGTCACAGCACATATGACGGCAAGGGGACCGAGATGGGGGATCACACAGCTGCAGGTGGTGGTGTGGTTGGAGCATAGAAGGAGCGTTGGGGTGCTGATTTCTTCTTGCTGCCCTAACAGGTTACCACAAACTCATCTTACAGCTCAGGAGGTCAGATGTCTGAAATGGGTCTCACTGGGCTAAGATCAAGGTGTTGGCAGGGCTGTGTCCCTTCCAGAACCTCTAGAGAAGAATCCATCTACTTTTTCCAGCTTCTAGAGGCTGCCCACATTCCTTGGTTCATGACCCCCTTCTGTATTCAGAGCCTCTCACCATCAGCCTTGTCTTGGCCATGCTGCATTTCTCGGACACTGCTTCTGTTGTCACATCTCCTCTGACCCTCCTGCCTCTCTCTTTCACTTATAAGGACTTTGTGGTTATACTGGCCCCTCCTGGGTAATCCAGAATCATCTCCCCACCTTGAGATGCTTAACTCCATCACATTTGCAAAGAAAGTCCCTTTTGCCACGTAAGGAATCACATTCACAGGCTTTAGGAATTAGGGAGGAGACATCTGGGGGGCACATTATTCTGCCTTCTTCAGGGGGTGGCAGGGGCCATCAGGGCTATGGGAGCTTGACTTGGGCTTCTGCAAGGAGGCAGCCTTGGATGGATTTGGCTTTAGCAGAGAAAGATCTGGACTGATCGCAGAGAAGGGGGCAATCCGAGCGCTGCCATGCCATTCTCTTCCCGTTGGGCTTGGCATGGAGGAGATGCCTGGGAAGAATTTGCAAAATGAACAAAGAGTGGGGTGAGCCTGGCTGGAGGCAGGTGGCAAGAGATGGCCACCGTTTAGCTGAGCCCTCCCCGGGAGCAAGCTGGGAGCATGGCATGTGGGAGGGGCTCTCCTGGGCCTCTCCACACAGCAAGAGGGTTAAGACAAGTCTATTACTGTTTCCTTGTCATTCTGTCACCCATCTAATGGCCATCGATAGTAGTTGAATGAGAATTGATGGGGAGATAGATTTAATTAACCCCGGTGTCAGCAGCTGTGGGCCACCGGTGTGTGTGTTAATAGAGCGGCTGCGGGCCCTTGGCCCTCTCCGGGGCTGGTGGAGCAGTTCTGCCGGGCGGGGCTCAGCCTGCACCGGCCGCTCTCTTCTCCCAGACCAGGCGGTCACCTTGCCCGCTGCCACCGGGACCCTCTGCCCTGCTCCCTCGTCTGGGCCTGGTGACGATGAGGGGCCAGAGCCCAGCGGGCTGACGGACTGACGTGGCTAGAAGAATGCACCCTTCCAGCTCAGCCTGGTGCTTAGGGTGCCTGAAACCAGCCAATTCTTGGTGGGCCCCTAGTCGCTGCCCGGCGCTCATGTCCCAATGTAGCTGCCTCCATCGCCACACACTCCCCTCTCCCTCCGCTCTTCTTGCTCCCTTGCCACCCTGCTGCCCCTCTGCACCAGCCCTCGGCCCCACCTTTCACTGGGTTTCCTGCTCCGCTGTCTTCTGGCTGCCCCAGTGCACTGACCTCAGTCCTCAGCCACTTGAGATCATGACCCCTGCTTCTGCGTGGGGCAGAGGAAAGCCTGCTGGCAGTGGTGCCAGGATGCCTCCAGTGGTGCCCCAGCGCTGCAACCACTCTTTGGGGGGCAGTGGGACAGCTCTATTGCCTTTTGCAGACTCTGTCTTCCTATTCTGTAAAATGGGAGTTTAGATAGATGAATAGCCCCCCTACAGCCAACCACCTGGACTTCTCTGGTTCTCTCTCTTGTGCATCCACAGGGCCAAGCCAGGAAAGTTCCCATGGTGGCAGCTCGTAATGAGGGGACAAGAAAGGGAAGGAGTCTGTCTTTTGCACTCCATGAAAAGAGACCCCTTGTTTTCATAGCATATACTAGGACTGCCACAAGTGTTAGGTGGACCGGCCCAGAGGCTGTGGAGTGGCTCGGACCCCTCGGGGGAGACATGGTCTGTGGTCGGGGCCCAGGTGAGGCCAGCCTCACGGGTGAGGAGAATCTCTTCCTGGCAATCCCTGCTCTGCCCCTCCGCAGCTGTGTGACCTTGAGTGAATCACTTGGCTACCCCGTGTCGCGGAATGAGGCAGTGTTTCCTGCACAGCTGTGACACTGGAGTCAGTGAGATGGTGAACAGGCCAGGCCCAGGACCTGGGCTTGGTTGGGATAGCCCCTTATTCCCTGGACCTGGAACCCCGCAGTACCTCCTTCCCCCAGCTTTACAGCCTGGAGCCCAGGAGCCACCCAGGCTCTGCTCTTCAGAGGACACACTCCCAGCGAGCCTGCATTGGCCCATCCTGGGGTGTCCCAGCAGGCACTCTCTGTTCTCTGTCTTTGACAGGTGGAAAAGTTGGCAAACATGGTTATTCTCTCTTTGGCATCTGTATGGCCCTTGTCACTTCGGCCCAAGCCTGGGCCCTGCTCCTCGGGTTGAGAGAGGCAGGTCTGTGGCTCCCACTGGCCTTGCACTTCCTGGAGTGGCCGGGGGCCCTGGTGGCCCCTCGCTGAGTCCATCCGAGGCAGGTGTGCAGGCAGGGGCGATCGAGGACCTGCCGGCCAGCCCCCACCCCCACCCCGTCTGGCAGCCTCCATCCTCTCTTCACACCTTCGCCTCCTTTCATTTTCAGCTCTGATTGGTTTTCTTGTTTTAACACATACCCCAGGCCCAGTCTTTGACCCCGGTGATGGATTCGGCTGCTCCCTGGGACTCAGCTGCCAAGCTTGTCTGGAGCCGCTGGGGGTGGGGGAGGGAGGGAACTCAGTGAAAATTACCTTCCATGTCCCAGGCTCATTGGGTGCGGGGGGTGGGGGCACCCAGTGGAAGGTGGGGGGGTAAGGGGGTGGGGGCACCCTCCCCAGAGTGGGAGGCAGCCTGAGGAGGGGCCGTGGGGAGCAGGTCCCACGGCAGAGAAGGGATGGGGTGGGGAGGGGCTATCACAGGCTGCCCGGGCGGTGCTCAGGGGAAACGGTTTTCCCTCTCTGGGCCTCAGATTCTTTTTCTGTCTGAGGGGCATGGTGGCAGTGATTGCTCATCTCTAAGAGATGAGAGGTCCAAGGCCTCGGATAAACCGGGCATCGAGTTTTCTTCCACGCCTGGGGATGTGCCTGCTCCGGTCACCCGCCTCCCAGCTGGGCCTCTGAAAGATTCACCAGGAGCGACACTAGTGTACTCGGGGGCAGCGACCCAGGATGGCCGGAGCATCCCTCTGCTGGGTGAAGGAAGGGGCGCTGGGTGGTGTCGGGTGTGCAAGATCCCTCCTGGACCTGCCACTGTCAAAACCAAAACGAGGTTCCCCAACCCCCGAATCTTGAAGACAGCCACACCCCAGACGTGGAAGGGGTGCATTTCAGGCCACTGGGCTTGGTGTGCTCAGACCCGGTGGCTACTTGGAGACATCTGAGTGCGCGGGTGAATTTTCACACTTCAGACAGGTGTCTGTGGTTGCAGACACTCAAGCCTGTGGACAAGGAGGCTGGTAAGGCTGTGCCAGACCTGGCTTTTAAGGTCTCAGCCTCTCTCTCCCCTCCACCTCCCCTCCTGTGTCCTTGTGGATGATTTATGATTTTTTCTTTAGCTTTAAAAGTTACAACAAATACATTATTATAAATGATAATATAAGAGCTTTATACAAACCCACAGACACTTAAACATGTGTACAAATATATATATATATACACACACACACACACACTACTAAAACGGAGTTACATCATTACCCTGTAACTTGCTTCTGTCAAGGTGTGTGGGCCTTTGTACATTCCAATGACCCTCTCGTGGTGAGGAATCCCCCATATGCCCTTGTGGTGACACACAACGTGCCCTCAGCTATGGGGACAGTTCACACTGCCTTTGAACTCACTCCCATTTGTACATAGCAGCTCTGTCTCCTTACTTGGTTCCTCAGAGGTAGGGGCAGAGGAGAGGCAGCAGGGGAGGGGAGGGGCAGGGAGGGGGAGGTCAAGGGTCCAAGATCCCCGAGCTCTGCCACCAACGGGCCGCTGCCTGCTCTGGCTCGTTCCCCATCTGTGACCCTGAAGTCACAGATAGGTAGGACCCTGAGAGGTGGGTGCTTTGAGGATGTTCCCACCAGTGAGCTGGGCCTCGCACGGCTGGGGGACAAGCGCCAGATGTTGAAAGCTGTGCAATGATGCAGGGAGTCCGCCAACAGAGCTCTGTGAGGGGGAGCAGCTGCCCAGGCCTCATGGTGGCCTGGAGGACAGGTGACTGTGTCGCCTGCACGATTTGGCAGCACTCGCATTCTCCCTTGCTGAGGCTGGGGCTGGGGGCAGGAAGTCTGAAGACCTGGCATTCCAATCCCACGCCCCCTAGCCACGGGACTTCTGAAAAACTTCTCTGAGCCTCATTTAATTCATCCTCAAAGTTGGAAGGGTGATAAAGCATAATGCATAGAGTGGTTACATGAGTGTTTTGTAACCATTAAAGGGCCGTTTGGATAATTCCTTCTGTTTGGGACCTCAGACAGCAGAGTGGACTCTTGCTTAGGATCCAGTCAACTTTTCTTTCTCCCCACTGTTGGGGTCTCCAACAGAAAGTACGATAATTGCCACAGCCCCAAGGGCTGGGCCTCATGTGTGGCAGGAGCTGAGCTCAGGATGACGGAAGATCAGACACCTGCTTTCTAGGGATTTGATGTCTAACTGAAGAGGGCAGCTATGCACCCCTGAGTTGGCAGAGAACTGAGAAGTAAGAGGTGAACAGTTGCATTGGCCAAGCCATTAGCAACTCAAGGAAAGGGAAGGGCAACTGGCCATGGAGGCTTCCTGGAGGAGGGAAACATTTGAGTCAGGGCTTCGAGGACTGAAGGGCTTCAAGGGGGAAGAGCAGAAAGGAGCACCCAGTGGGAGTGGGGGAAGCAAGTGCCTCCCAGGCAGGTCTGGGGTGGGATGGCCATGGCTTGTTGTAGTTACTGAGAGGAGAGGCTTGTCTCAAAAGTTCCCACATCAGGGAAGTGCCTCGGACATGGAGGCTGGGGACCCCTTGGCTGCCCCCTTCCCCTCAGCAGGGCTGCCCCTCTATGCCTTGTGTAAATGGGCTGCACCCTGTTCTTATGACCCGTCTCTTGGCTCCTCTCCTCCCGGGGAAGACATTCTCCCCCTACCCCGCCCACACCCCTCCTTGGCACGTGTACAGACTGTCAGAAATCTTCCATCCAAGTCAATAGATAATGGCTAAAATCAATGTGTAAAGAAATAGCAGTAAAAGCACATCATTTAGAAAGATGAAAGTAAATGCTTGAAGAAACAGCTAAAAGCATTAAACGTGACTGCCTCCAGGCAGCTGGAGTCGGGGGTGGGGGTGACGGGGTGGGGGGGCCTCAGGGAAGGAAACTGTTCTCCTCAAAGCCTATTAGCACTTTCTGATTTTTTTTTTTTAACTTTGACAAAAAGGAGAAATGATTTTTTAGCAAACCTTCTGGCCTAACCCAAATCCCTCCCATTGGATGGAAGGACATCTCTTATTATCCTTTCCTTGGGACAAATTGAGGTGGGGGGGCACGGTGTTGGGGCCTGGGGGAGGGGAGGTGCTTGGAGAGGCCCCTGGTTGATGGTGGGGGGACAGTCATCGCCTCAGAGTTTGGAGCTGTCAGGGAGGAAGGGTTTTCTTTGCTGCTCTCGGCCCCGGATTCTGATCAGCACGAGTGGGGAAGGAGGCCCAAACTCTAGGAACATCACGGGGCTTGCGTGGCACTGGGACGTGGCTGTGCTGGGTGGTCTCTGAGCCACACAGCTCCCCACCCCCAAATCTCTGAGCCCCTCCAGCCAGCTTACTTCTCTCAGTGCTGCCTCAGTTTCCTCAAGGGGAAAGCAGGGCTGACGGCATTATCCACCTCCCAGGGTTTCAGGAGGAATAAACAAGATACTGCCCCAAAGCATGGTGTCTGGCTGCAATGAGCTCCTAGCACAGGTGAGCCAGTTATTACATGGATTTTTAGAATTAGAGAAGATATAACATGCTGGGACAGTAGATGCTGGACTCAGAAGGGGTCTTTGTTTTATGCAGAGAAAACGGAGGTTCTGGAAAGCCAAGGGCACAGGAGAGGAGGAATCTGGAAAACAAAACCTCTCACCCCAGCAGCAGGGAATTGGGAAGTGACTTCAGAGCTGGGCCTGGGGCTGATGGGAAGGTGGCAGAGACGCTGATGGAAGAGAGGGAAGGAAGCAGGAAGCAGATGCCAGAGGAGAGTGGGAATGATGGTGGAAGATGAGGCAGCCCAGCCACCCCTGAGCCGAAAGGACACTCCGGGGTTGCTGAGTGTGCAGCAGGAAATGACTGTGCAGCAGGAAATGGCTGGAGGAGGGGGTGGCGTGTTTGGGGGGGCATATTACACACAGAGCCAGGAGGTGGCTGAGCAAATCGAACCTTTCCTGGCTGTCAATATGGTCAAACCAATCCATGAGGGTGGTGGGTTTGTGGCACCTACTATCACTTCGGAGGGATTGGGAGGGGAGGGTGCAGCAGGCTGTCAGGAAGGGGCCTAGGGGCTTGTCTTGAAGCTGCATTTGCAAAGCAAATCCACTGAGATTGAACATCCACTCAGGGTGACTTGGGGGCCTGAGGGAGATAGAGGGGAGCCCACCAGAGGGGAAAACTTCACCCAGTTATTGGGTGGGGGCAGCTTCCAAATTTCTGAAGCCTGGTGCTGCCCCACATGGTTCTCCCCCTCGGAGACTGGGGAGGAGTTGGCTAGCCTGGTGGTACAGCTGAGTGTGTGGCATAGTCAGGGGAAGCCAGGTGTTTCTAGCTTTGGCACTTCTATCCTCCCAAGCTGCTCTTTGGCCAGAGTGACCTCACCTGAGTGGAAGGGCGAGGAGGGACAGCTCTGTGCTGCAGATTAGAACATCTTTCCTTCTGCCTGCTATGTGACCTGGGGTCTGTCACTGCCCCCCATGCCCCAACCTGGGCTTTTGCTTCTCAGACTATTACACAAAGGCAGTTACACTTGATGAGCTCTAGAAACACTACCCATCCACATCCAGCCCAGACAGGAGTGCCAGGTAGGGGCAAGGCAAGCCCAGGACCCCTACCCTGCAGACATAGGGAGGCAGACGTGGGCAGGAGCATCTGTGTGCTCCTCTGGGAAGGTGCCTGCTTTTTCCTGGAGGCCTTAGGTGATCCACATGACTCTGAACATGCATCACAGGATCATGGAATCTAAAGATACAGGAGAGTAATGTGCTCCGGCTCTGTACCTAGGCTGGGAGGGAACCAGGCAGCTCCTGGCCTGGGCATGGAACCCTTGACTCGGGGGTAGCTTGCTGCTAGAAAGCCCTTCTCACGAGCTTCAGTTTTCCTTCTTATGATACCCCAGTTCGATCTCATTCAGCCAGCTGGAACCAAAAGGCACCAGTCCGCTCCTCTCACCTGCTATCGTGAGTGACAGTATCGTGCCCCCTCCAGCCTTCTCTGGGATGAATCTACCATCCCTCATGACAAGGGCGCACAAAGCAAAGTGGAACCAGTGCTTCCCTGGGCCTAGGACCGGGTTAGCTCTTCTTCATCGACCAGGCATGTCTTGGATTTGCAGTCAACCAAAGGTCTTTTTTCCCACATGCATTACTGCTTTAACCCATATCTTTCCTAAGCTCTACTTATTCACCCCTCTGAACCCAGTTCCAAGCTGTCAATACTGTTTAGTATCTTGATTCCGACATCCCTTTGCATTAGCTTTCCCTCCCAGCCTCATGTCCTCTGCAAATCTGATAAGCAGCCTTCTGCGCCTCTATCCAAGCCGCTGATAAAGGCATTAAACAGGAGGTGATCAAGTTCAAGAAAGCCCTGTTGTCCCTAGAAAACCCTTCAATTTGATATTGATTCATTAATCAGGCTCTTTGGAACTACTCCTTCAATCAGCGTTGGATCCAGTGAACATCCTTGTCCCCAGGGGAGTCTTGAGAGTCTCTATCAAGTGCCCTGCTGAAGCCTAGGGGTTCTAGGTCTAAAACCATCGTCTGATTTCTACGTCTGTGACCCTAATGAAAATGGGGACTGAGTGGGTTTGGCGTGACTCCCTCCTGGCGCCTTCCACGCCCTTTGATGTTGGCTCCCAAACGGCCTGCTTCCTAATCAGCACTACAATTCTGTTTGGGACTCACATAAAATCAATTAGTCTGGTATTTCCGGAATCTATCTTTCTATTTTTTGTAAAACTGAGACAATATTTATTGACTTTCTGCCCCTCTTTTTTGTTTTCCATGATTTTTCAAGAATTGCTATTTCAGTTTCTGAAAACGTACCTGCTGGTTCCTCCAGAAACTTCAAAGATAACTTTTTAAAAATATAACGTCTCATAAATGAGAAGACAAACTCATTTAAAGGGACTCGTTGCTTAGGAACTATTAAAAAAAACACCAGCAAGCGTTGCATTTGGCTACATAAATAATCTTAAACATGGAAAAACTACCTCTCCAAAATAAAAACCAACTACAAAAATGTGTGCCACAAATATTACAAAAGGATTGATTTTTCCATCATACAAGTAGGTCTTAAAACTCAATAAGAAAAAGATATACAACTCAAGAAAAACTGGGTAGAGGATATGAGTAGGCAGAAATAAAAAAGGTCAATAACCATATGAAAATATACTGTCTTTCGTGATTAATGCAAAACAAGAGATTAGATTTGGAAGTGAACCGAATGAAAAAATTAAAATCTGTGGGCAAGATATGGAGAAACGCGCGCCAGGGTATGTCGTTGGTCAAAGTGTAAGCTACCGCAGTGTACTATAAGGGTAGGGAAATAATACTTATCAAAGTGCATATGCATTTGCCCTTAGAGACTTAATCACATAACTCAAATCTACGTTTTAGGATGTTCACTGTAAGATTATAAATGCATGGGAAAGGGCGGTGCGACAGTGGCTCAGTGGCAGAGTTCTCGCCTACCATGCTGGAGACCCGGGTTTGATTCCCGGTGCCTGCCCCTGCAAAAAAAAAAAACATGGGAAGCAAGGTGTTCTAGTTTTCTAGCTACTGGAATGCAATATACCAGAAATGGAATGGCTTTTAAAAGGGGGAATTTAATGAGTTGCTAGTTTACAGTTCTCAGGCTGAGAAAATGCCCCAATTAAAACAAGTCTATAGAAATATCCATCCAGGGCAAGATATCTTGGTTCAAGAAGGCCGATGAAGTTCAGGGTTTCTCTCTCAAGTGAGAAGGCACATGGCGAACAGTCAGGGCTTCTCTCTTGGCTGGAAAGGCACATGGCAAACACGGAGTCATCTGCTAGCTTTCTCTCCTGGCTTCCGGTTTCATGAAGCTTCCCAGGAGGCGTTTTCCTTCTTCATCTCCAAAGGTCGCTGGCTGGTGGACTCTCTGCTTCGTAATGTTGCTCTCTCTGAATCTCTCATTCTCCAAAAATATTTCCTCTTTTATAGGACTCCAGTAAACCAATCAAGACCCACCCAAATGGGTGGAGACATGTTGTCCCCTAATCCAGTTTAACAACCTTCCTTGACTGAATCACATCATCCAGGGAGATGATCTGATTACAGTTTCAAATATACACTATTGAATAGAGATTATTCTACCTTTACAAAATGATATTTTGATTAAAACATGACTTTTCATAGGGGGCATACTTCCTTTCAAACCAGCACACAAGGTAACATACTATTAAATGACCTATTATTTATTTTATTTATTTATTTATTTATTTTTACATGGGCAGGCACCGGGAAACAAACCCGGGTCCTCTGGCATGGCAGGCAAGCATCCTTGCCTGCTGAGCCACCGTGGCCTGCCCAAATGACCTATTATTTAATCATTCGGCCTGCCTGGGCTGATATGGAAAGATCTCCAAGAAACACAAAGTGGAGCAAAGCAAGATGCAGAGCAGTCTAGCAGTGTGATTCTATTTGTGTAAATTAGGTATAGATGCTTATCGAGCCATAAAAATATTTTAAAGAGTGTATGAAACTGCAAATACCTCTGGAGAGTGGGACGGGGGTTTGGAAAAGAAAAAAGAAATTTTAATTTTTGTTTTATATCTGAGCATATGGTATCAATTTCCTTTATAATTAAAAATAAAGCTACTGCTTTTTCTTTTGCTATGTCTATCATTCAGGTTTTGATTCTTTCTTCACCAAGAGCGCCTGAATTTGTTAAAATTTCCGTCATGCCTTTGCTTGTTTTTTTATTGCTTTGGCTGGTTGTCCAACTCCCAGCCCTGCCAGCCCCCACCTCCACCAACCACCTTCCTCGTTCTGACCCCCAAACTACAGGTTCACTTTGGCCTTTTTTCCCTGGCGTTGGCTGTGGCTCTCCTGCTAAAGTCCCTGGTAAACCTGGCAGCCACATTAATTCACATTTTAGAAGCTTCTCCTTTTCTTCCTTGATATCAGCTGTGGTCATGGGTTCAGAGTCAGAACATGGGATGTGGGACTACAACTATCTTTGCTCTGAAAGTGTGTATCTCCGCCTGCCTGAAGAGCAGGATTTCTTTATTCAGAGCAAACCCTTTGAGTCCTAGGGTGCTAGGGAGCCACAGCAGGAATCAGACAGGGAGCCAGCCCTCAAACGCCTCACAGCGCACCAGGAGCAGTGGGTATACTGAAGGATTACGAGGCAGATTGACTGAAAGCCTCATGGCACCCGAAGTTGTACTCCAACACATCCTCGACTTTCCTTGTAGACATTTAAGTTTCTTAGGAGGAGGCGGGGGATAAAAAAACAAAGGGATGTTCTGGGCTGTTTTCCCCATCCCGCCCTAACCTGATCATAATGCTATGGAGAAAGCTTTCGAAGAATAGATTGTTCCAATTCTGATTCTTGGGAAACCTCAGGGCACCAAGCAAGGGACATGATTGTTCCTTTTCAGTTGGGGCTTACAAAACAGTCACTAAAAGCTCTCTGGCTTGGGAGAAAGTATGTGTGTACGTGCATGCTTGTGTGTGCTCACCGATCCCCATTCATGCTGGGTGTGAGAATGAGGAAGGAAAGTGTTTGTGCTCTCAAGCAGCAGGTATAAGGGATGGTGTAGGAATGTGGAGGGGAGTTTGGGGTCCCTTCCCCCACTAGCATCAAAATTGCAGTAACTGAAGATTAAGTGCTGCTGACCCCAGGAGACAGGCGGCTCTGTTTCCAAGGGAACCACATGCCTCAATCAAGGCTCCTGAAAGGGAGGGTGAGCCGGGATGGATCAGCTCTTCAGCTCTTCTGGAGCAGCAGTCTATATGGGGGAGCCTTCATCCTGGGGGGAGCAGGAGCCTGTCACTCCTAGCTGAGCTTTCACTGGCAGGGTGAGAAGCAGCTGGAGTGGCATAGCAACCCCTGTCCTAGGAGGGGAACTTGGCTATGCCCCCAAGTCTCCGTATAGTCTTGGTATAGTCCCTTTGCCTCTCCAGGCTTGGTTTCCCCATCTGCAGGATGAAAGCATGGGACAAAGATTCTCTGAGGATCCTGCTAGCTCTGTGACCTTCTCCTGACACCATCCCCTGTCATGTCCCGATTCCCTGGCCAAAATCATTTACCAAATCAAGTTAACAGTGTGAGAGGGTTGGACAACCCAGAGAAACCATGCCCCTGGCCGGACAGTTCCAGCAGTGCCATCTCTGTAGCAACCAAGAGCTCCCCATCTTTAAAAAGTGAGGGCGGGCCACGGTGGCTCAGCGGCTAGAACGCTTGCCTGCCATGCCAGAGGACCCGGGTTCGATTCCCGGTGCTTGCCCACGTATTTTATATATATATATATATATCAAGTGAGTGGAGATTCCAAAAGACAAACAGGTGCTTTTCTCATCAGCTTCAAGCAAGATCAGAGATGGAAGCGAAAATGTCAGGAGGGGCTCTGAGCTGAGGAGAACATAGGCTGGGCTCATGCACCCTCAGCCCACAGCCCTTCATTGGACCCACTGGAAAGCCAAGAGCAGAGCCCAACTCTGTCCAAGCATCCTGGGCCATGGGCTGTTCATCCTCCACAGAACCCAGGATGAGGCAGCACCAAACTCAGATTATCAGGCTCAGAAAGATTGGTAGTGTTAGGAGTGGGGAGAGCCTAGCCTGGAGTCAACCAGTCTGGTTTCACTTCCCAGTTCTTCAGTTATTGGTGGTATGGCTTGGGATAAGTCATTAACCGACCTGAGCTTCAACCTCCTTATCTTTAAGATAAGAATAACAATACCCACTTCACAGGGTTGTTGTGAGGATTAGATGAGATAAATAAAAGACCTAGCAGAGTTCCTGGCATGTAGTAAGTGTTCAGTAAGCAGTACGTACTTTCTTTTAATAAGTATTTGTGGAGATCTTCCAGGACATTGGCTCTCAACCTTGGCAGTATATTGGAAGTAGTAAGGGAGTTTTTTATAAGGCTTCACATATCCAGATCTTCCTGCAGAGAATATCCTGGGATGGGACCTATGCTTCAATATTTAAATGCTGCCTAGAGACTTCTGCTTCCAGCCATAAGTGGGTAGTGGGAACTGAATATACCCTCCTACTTCAGACAACTAGAAAACTGAACAATGTGGAGGATATCATAGTTTTCAGGCATTGGACAGCAGGCATGTCAGGACTGTGATCCCTCAGAAAAAGGAAATAAGGTGAGCCTTATAATCTCATCTGCTTACTGCTCTGAGTTGAAGGGACAGAGATGGGAGATTGTGGAGAACTAGGTGGCTAGAATTTATGGGGTAGAGTACTGGAGATAAGCTACAAAGAGAGAAAGAAAGAAAGCGCCCCAGAGTATTGCTGAGGGGTCCACTTGGGTCTTTGGCTAAGAACTAGTCTGATCCTGTACGAAAGGGAGTCACTTAGGACCAGAAAAGAACCACTAGAAAGCTGATAGAACAATTTCCAGAGCTCACATGGGCCTGGGAATTGTTATTGCTTACCTCATAGAGCAGAAAACCTTAGAATGCGAAAGATACCAGCTAGAACCCCCAGAAGGGTATCAGTCCTACAATAAATAGTACTCTAGATCTGCCCTTAAAAAAAAAAAGATTTTAAAATGAGTCTCAAAAGAACCCAACTATTTCCAAGTAATTCAACTGTGCCAGAACAAAACTTAAGGACACTTATAGGAATACATAAACATATAGCACCCAACAAGGTCAAACTCAATGTCTGGAATCAAAGAAAACAAATTATTGGGTGTATTAGTTTTCTATTGCTGCCATAAGAAATTACCCCAAACTTGCTGACTTCAAACAACACCCATTTATTATCTAACAGTTTCTGTGAGTCAGAAGTTTGGGCACAGCACAGTTCAGTGGGGCTCTTTGCTTATTGTCTCAGAAGGCTGAAATCAAGGTGTCAGCTGGCTGCTTTCTCATTTTCTAAGCTCAACCTGAGGTCCTGTGATTACAGGACAGGGGTACCCATTTTCCTTCTGGCTGTTGGTTGAGAGTTGCTCTCTCCCTGAGGCTGCCTACCGTTCTTCTCATGGTACCCACCCCCTTCCATCTCCAAGCCAGCGATGGTGTACACATTCTCTCTTGTGTTTCAAATCTGTCTGACTTCCACTTCTGCCTCTGCTTTAAGGACTCATGTGATTACATTGGGCCCACTCAAATAATCCAAGATAATCTCCCAATTTTACAACCAAATGATTTGTAAACTTAATTATATTGCAAAGTACCTTTTTGCACGTAAGGATATACAGTCACATCCCCCAGGATTAGAGCACAGAATCTTCTTGGACACCATAATTCTGTCAGGCATGCAAAGAAAATATTACTCATTACAAGATAAAAGTCAATCAATCGAAATCGATCCAAAATTGCCAGAGATGATAGAATTAGCAGACAAGGATGTTAAAACAGCTATTCTAAATATATGCCGTATGTTCAAGAAGATAGAGGAAAACATGAATATGGCGAAGAGAGAAATGGAAGATATAAAAAAGACCCAAATGGAACTTTTAGAGGTAAAAATTTCTATAGCAAGTAAAAAATACATTGGATGGAAATAAACACAGATTAGGCACTGCAGAAAACAAGACAGTAAATTTGAAGACATAATAAAAGCCTTCCAAAATGAAGTACACACAGAAGGAAAACTATATAGAGTGCTAGTGACCTGTGGAACATTTTCAAGCCCCCTAATTGGAGTCACAGAGGAGAAGCAAAACCTTTTTTTTTTCAATTAATGACCAAAAGCTTTCCAAATTTGATGAAAACTATAAATCCACAAATTGAAGAATCTCAAAGAAACCTGTAGAAGAAACATATAGAAAACTACGCAAAGACATATCATAATCAAATTGCTGGAAAGCAGTAACAAAATGAAAATCTTAAAAGCAGCATAGGAAAAAGACATAATGCATATAGGAATATAGGAATATCAACAAACTTCTTGTGAGAAACTATGCAGTCCAAGAGACAACGTGTCTCCACCCCACCTCTGGCTAATTTTAAAATTTTCTCTTTATCGTTGGTTTTGAGAAATTTATTATGCTGTGCCATGATGTAGTTTTATTCATGGCTCCTGCTCTTGGAATTTGTTGGACTTCTTGGATTTGTAAGTTTATAGTTTTCATCACATTTGGAAAAAGTCAGCTATTATTAACTCAAGTATTTTCTCTGTTCCTTCTTGTCCCCTTCCCCACCCCATCTCCTTTGGAGATCCAATTACTTGTATATTAGGCCCCTTTGAATTTGTCCCACAAGTCACTGACATTCTTCATTGTTTTGGATTCATTTTTCTTTGTATGTTTCATTTGGATAGTTTCCATTGGTATGCTTTCAAATTCACTAACCTTTTCTTTTGTCATGTCTAATCTGTCATTAATAACATCTAGTATATTCTCAGCTCAGACATTTCAACTCTAGATGTTCAATTTTTAAAAATAACACCCATGTCTATATTTAACTTTTTGAACATACGGAATTAGGTTAAAATAATTGTTGTAAATCCTTTTCTGCTAATTCTAATATTGGTTGTCAATTCTGGTTGATAGGTTATTGTCCTCAGCATGGGTTGTGTTTTCCTATTCTTTGTATGCCTGGTAATCATTGATTGGATACCACACAACGTGAATTTTACTTTGTTGGGTGCTGGATATTTTTATGCCTTTTTTTTCTGGGACACGTATAAATTACTTTTATAAAGAGTTCAATCTGTTTGAGTCTTGCATTTGTGATTTGTTAAGCAGATTTACAGCAGTGTTCATTTTAGGGCTAATTACTCCCTGCTACTAAGGCAAGATCTTCCCGAGTATTCTACCCAATAAACAATGAATTATTATTATTTTTTCCAGTCTGGTGGGTGGACACTATCCCTGGCTCAGCGTGAGCTCTGAGCACTGTCTTCTAATCTTTTCATGTTGTTTTTCCCCATCCTCAGGGAGTTGCTTCACACATATGTACTCAGCACTCCGCTGAATCTTTAAGGAAATTTAATGCAGATCTCCAAGGCTCTCTCTCTGCAACATTTTTGCTTTTGATACTCCATCCTGTAAATTCTAGCTTTGTCTCTGCAACTCAGGGAGTCCACTAGGTTCTGCCTGGATATACCTCCTCCCCCTGCCCCATGCCAAGACATGAGCACTCTTTCAGGGGAGTAAGCTGCAGCAATTATAGGGCTCACCTGGGTTTCCTGTTTCTCAGCTCACACTCCTTCAATGTCTGGGGTTTGATTTGCTAATGCTGTTAGAATGCAATATGCCAGAATGGATTGGCTTTTACAAAGGGGGTTTATTAAGTTACAAGTTTACAGTTTGAAGGCCATAAAAAATGTCCAAATGAATGCATCACTCCAGAAAGGCTGATTCTGGGGTTTCTCTTTCACACGGGAAGGCAAATGACAACATCTTCTGTCCTTCTTTCCTGGTTTTTGGGTTCAAATGGCTCTCCAGCTCCTTCTGCATCTCCAGACGACTGTGTCTAAGCATCTACTCTCACATCAGCTCCACAAACCTCTCCAAATGTCTGCATCTGAGCTTTCTCCTAAATGTTACCCTCTTTAAAGGGCTCCAGTAAGCTAATTAAGACCCACCTTGAATGGCTAGAGTCACATCTCCATCTAATCAAAAGGTCCAACCCACAATTGAGTGGGCCACAACTCCATGGAAAGAACCTCATCAAAAAGTCCCACCCAAACAATAGGTCTGCCCCCCACAAGATTGGATTAGGGTTAAAGGGACATGGTTTTTCGGAGGTATATAACAGATTCAAACCAGCATACCTGGTGACCAATGTCTTTTAAAATTCTGCTTCTTATATTTCATATGGGTGGGTAAATCTGGCCCCTGTTACTCTGTCTCAGGCCTATAATTAACTGTTTCAAGATATAATAATAATAACAGTTGGGATTTAAGACATATGTGGAAGTAATACATGGCAATAATACATAAAGGATGGGAGAGAGAAATAGAAATATACTATTGTAGAGTTCTCACATTTTATGCTGTTTTGGTTTGCTAAAGCTGCTGGAATGCAATATACCATAAATGGACTGGCTTTTAACCATGGGGATTTATTAGTTTACAAATTTACAGTTCTAAGGCCATGAAAGTGTCCCAGTTAAGGCATCAACAGGACAATACCTTCTCCGAAGAGAGACTGCTGGCATCCAGTACACCTCATCACAGGGGAAGGGGCATGGCTTGTGTCTGTTGGTTCTTAGCTCCCAGGTTTCACTGCTTTTAGCTTCTGGTTCCAGTGGCTTCCTCTCTGAGCGTCTGTGGATCCTCTCTTAGCTTCTCCAGTGCTTTTCTTTATGAGCTTCTCTTAATTTCATCTCTTATAAAGGACTCCAGTAAAAGGATTAAGGCCTAGCTTGGGGCAACTCTTCAATTGAAATAACCTAATCAAAAGGTCCCCCCTACAATAGGTCTGCACCCACAGGAATGGATTAAAAGAACATGGCCTTTTCTGGGGTACATGACAACTTTAAACCACAACATATGTGAAGTGGTATAATATTACGTGAAATAGACTGTGATAAATTCAACATGTATATTATAAACCCTAGAGCAACTATGAAAAAGTAAAAGAAAATAAAGTTAATACAAGGGGAAAACAACAACAAAAACATATAGGATGAATAGGAGAAATAAATTTCAGGATGGCAAATTTAAACCAGTGATATCAATAATTACATTAAATATCAACTACACTCCAATTAAAAGGTAGAAATTTTAAGATAGAATAAAAAAGGAAGACCCAATTATATGTTACATATAAGAAGCCTACTTTATATTTTAAGTCACAGATATGTTAAAAATAAAAGGTTAGAAAAATATATGAAATGTAAACATTAACCAAAAGAAAGCTCAGTGTTTATATTAATATCAGACAAAGTAGACGTCAGAACAAGAAATATTACCAGGGATGAAGAGAGACATTTCACAGTGATAAATAGGTCAATCAATCAAAAGGATATTACAATCCTAAATGTGTTTGCACTGAACATCAAAGCTTCAAAATATGTGAAATAAACCTGATAGAACTAAAAAAAGAAAGAGACAAATCCACAGTTACAGCTGGAGATTTCAACCTTACTCTGTCAGGAATTGATAGAATAAGTACACAGAAAATCAGTAATAATAGAGAAGTATTGAGCAATACTATCAATCAACTTAACCTAATTGACATTTATAGGATGCTCCACACGACAAGAGCAGAATATACATTCTTTTCAAGAGCTCATAGAACATTCGCCAAGATAGGTCACATTCTGAACCATGAAACAAAATAAAGAAGATTGAAATACACAAAGCATGTTTTTCTGAACACAATAGAATTGAATTAGAAACCAATAACAAAAATATCTGGAAAATTCTCACATATTTAGCAATTAAATGATGCACTCCTAAATAAATGATGGTTCAAAGAAGAAATCACAAGGGAAATCAGAAAATATTTTGCTCCAGATGAAAATGAAAACACAACATATCAATATTTGTAAGATGCAGCTGAAGAAGTGCTTAGAGGGACATTATAGCCGTAAATAGTTACATTAGAAAAAGAAGAAAGATCTAAAATCAATTATGTAACTTACCTCAAGTCTCTAGGAATGTCCAAAGTTAAAACGGAGACTGCTTTTCCCCACCTCCCAAAAACTAAGGACACGAGAAAAATTAATGTACTTCACTGGCTTAATAGACTAAAAAGAAAAAAAAAAGACATATACTCTTTTTAAATATAGAATTGAAAATTGAACATTCATGATAAAAAAAAAAAAAACAACTCTCAGCATGTTAGAAATGGAAGGAAACTTCCTCAACCTGATAAAGGAAATTTATAAAGAACCAACAGCTAACATCATACTGCATGGAGAAAGACTGAGTGTGCACCCCTATGATTAGAATTAAGGTAAAGATGTCCATTCTCACCACTTCTACTGAACATTGCAATAGAGGTTTTAGCCAGTTCAACCTGGCAAGAAAAAGAAAAGCCGTTCAGATTGGAAAGAGAAAATTTTAAACTATCTTTTTGCAAATGACATGTTTATCTATGTACAAAATTCCAACAGATAAAAAAGCTACCAGAATTGATAAGTGAGTTTGCTGTGGTAACAGGATATGAAAATTAATATATAAAAATCAATTGCATCTGTGTATACTAGTAATGAACAGTGGAACATTCACATTTAAAAATATGATTTCTAATAGCATGAAAATATGACATACTTTGTAACAAAATATGTGCAATTTCTGTACTAAAAATGGCAAAATGTTGCTTAGAGAAATTAAAAAATATCTAAATAAATGAAAGTCATACTCTGGTCCTGAAACTGAAGACTAAATATTGTTAAAAAGTTCAATGCAATTGCTATCAAAATCCCTGCAGGATATTTGGAGAAACTGAAAAGTCCATTCGAAAACGCATATGGAAATGCCAGGATATAGAATAGCCAAAACAATTCTGAACACAAAACAGTCTTGTAGATCTTACTATATCAGATTTCATAATTGTAGATATTTATATCAATGGAAAAGAACAGAGAGTCCAAAAGTAGACCCAGACATATTGTTAATTGATTTTTGACGAAGGTGTGGAGGTAAAATCTCTTCAAAACAAATTATACAGGAACAGTTGGACATTCCTGGGCTTTTTTAAAAAAGCGAACCACAGGCTTACCTCACACCACACACAAAATAATTAACTCAAGGCAGCTCATTGTGACGAAGGCACAGCTATACGATGATACTATGACCCAGTGAGTGTACATCTGGATGAGTATATGGTATGTGAATACATAATATAGATCAATACAATTGCATTAAAAACAAACGAAAAAGACAGATCATTCACCTAAATGCAGAAGCAAAATCTCCAAACTTCTAAGACAAACCATTAAAGAATATAATTAAAATTTCTTAAATAGGACACAAATATAAACCATAAAGGAAAAAAATGATAAAGTGGACTTCACCCACATTTTTAAAAATTTTTCTCTTCACAATTTACTGATAAGCAAAAAGGCAAGGTATAGGCTGGGAGAAAATATTTGTAAAATAGATTTGTAAATATAAAGAATTTGTATCTAGAATATATAAATAACTCTTATCTTAGTAATACTCTCACCTAATGTGCTTTGAAACAGTCCTTTAATGCAGTTTTGAAAATGGGGTGAAATATAGCCACAAATAACTAACTGCCTAGCACATATTGAGTGCAAAAAATACTTGGGAATCAGGGACCCCTGAGTCTCCTGGGGTCCCCAATCACTGGTCCTGTTGCCCATTGATGAGGAATGGCTGGCATCCTCTCTCTGAACAGGAGCCTGTCCTCTCAGGTACATGGCAATAGTTCCAGAAGCAGGAAGGGTCCTTGCATTTGCGGCTTCCTCTGGGGAGAGGATGCTGAGGATGGAGGCAGGAAGCCAGCAGCCCTGGAATCCCTGGGCTGCCTCAAGTCCCAGTCCTGACCGGCCCTTCCTGACACTGGCAGCTGGGATCTCGTTCCTGCTGCCTGAATGGCTAGTCCGACAGCATAGGGCCCCCCATGTGTTCATTCTTTAGCCCCCGTGATTGCCCCACATGCCAGGTGACTCCCCTGTCATATGTGCCACTCCTCCACACTCATTTTCCTCCCCCAGTACACCGATGTTGCCCCTTTGGAACAAGTTAATCCCCTCAGCCTCTATTGCCAGTCTGTTGGCAGGCATTTCCACTTCCCAAGCATCAAGCTAACTTGCCTACCATTCATTGCAACCTCCTGGCACCAAATGTTATTTTTAGAATGCCTGAGGACTCTGCTGGCATGAGTTGGCACTCACTTTGGCACTGGGGGGCATTCTCTGGGCACGTGTATACTCACTCAGTATGCACTCAATAAGGTTCAGACGTCTTGTGTCTTGTATAAATCAGAAAGCATTGTTTCCATGGCTTTTCTCAAGAGTCTGCAGGGGCAGTAAGGATAATTTCACCTGGCTGTCCTGTTCTTAGCAGCAGCAGTGTCTAGTATTCATCTCAAGCCTAACATAGCCAGAACAGAACTTTTTCAAAAAATATTTTTATTGATAAATCTTCACATGCATGCAGTCCATATATGGTGTACAATCAATGACTCACAATATCATCACTTAATTGTGCATGTATCACCATGATCATTTTTAGAACATTTGCATCACTCCAGGAAAAGAAATAAAAAGAAAAAAGAAAAAACTCATACATACCATACCCCTTACCCCTGCCTCTCAGTGACCACTAAGTATTTCCATCTATCCAATATATTTTACCCCTTATCCCCTCTATTATTTATTTATTTGTATCCACATTTTTAAACTTATCCATCCATACCCTGGGTAAAAGGAGCATCAAATGCAAGGTTTTCACAATCACACGGTCACATTGTAAAATTTATATCTTTATACAGCCATCTTCAAGAATCAAGGCAACTGGAACACAACTCAACAGTTTCAGGTACTTCCCTCCAGCCACTCCAATACACCACAAACTAAAAAGGGATATCTATATAATGCATAAGAATAATTCCAGGATAACCTCTCTACTCTGTTTGAAATCTCTCAGCCACTGAAAGTTTAGTTTATCTCATTTCTCTCTTTCTTCTTTTGGTCAAGATGACTTTCTCAACCCCATGATGTCAGGTGCTGGTGAATCCTGGGAGTTCTGTCCCACATTGCCAGGGAGATTTACACCTCTGGGAGTCATGTCCCATGTAGGGCGGAGGGCAGTGAGTTCACTAGCCGATTTGGCTTAGAGAGAGAGGCCACATCTGAGCAAGAAAAGAGCCAGAACAGAACTTTTGATCCTGATTCCCAAAACCATTTCCCCATCTCAGTAAGTGACACCATCATCCACTCACTTAAGCCGAAAACTCAGGTATCATCCTTAACTTTTTCCTTTCCTTCATTCTTCACGTCCAATCCTCTGTTCGCCAATGACCTCCAAATCTGTATTAGTTTCCAAATCTGCTACAGCAAATTCCCTCAAACTTGGTGGCTTAAAACCACACACCTTTATTTGCTCCCAGTCCTGGAGTCCAGAAGCCCAATGTCAGTTTCACAGGCCAAACTCCAAGTGTCATTAGGGCCAAGCTCTCCCTGGAATCTTCAGCAGAGTATCTGTGCTGTGCCCTTTCCAGCTTCAGGTGGCTGCCAGCATTCCTTGACTTGTGGCCACATCACTCCAGTTGCCTCCTCCTCTTCTATCCATGTCAAATCTCCCCCTGCCTCCCTCTTAGAAGGATATATGTAACTGCATTTAGGGTCTACCCAGGTAGCCCAGGGAAATTTCTCCATCTCAAGAGCCTTAACTTAATCACACCTGATGAGAATATCTTTTTTAGGGGGTGTGGTTGCATGGGAGGGCAATATTCAGCAGTTGCTCACTGTCTTTTTTTGGTTTCCATGCATCTGTGTCCTTACTGGCCACTCCTTCTCATTCGCCTTTGTTTGAAATCTCCACAAGCAGGAGTTTCACCATCCACTCAATTGTTCAAGTTGAATATCTATTACCTATCTTTTTTTTAAATTTTTAAAACTCTTAATTTTGAAATGATTTTAGATTTACAGAAGTGTTGCAAACAATAGCACAGCGTTCCTATTTACTCTTCACCCCAGCTTCCCCCAATGCTAGATAAGTAACATCTTATAAAGTTGTGGTACTATGGTAAATCACACAATTTATTGGTACAATATTGTTAACTAAACTACAGACACTTAAAATTCCCCCATTTTCTCCATTAATGCCCTTTCTCTGTTCCTTGATCCATTCCAGGATCCTACATCACATTTAGTCATCATGCCTCCTTGGTCTCCTCCAATCCAGGGCAGATTATTGGTCTTTTCTTGTCATCACTCTTTCATGATCTTGACACTTTTGAAGAGTACTAGTCAGGCATTTTGTAGAATGTTCCTCAATTTGGGGTAATGGATTTTGGGAAAAATACCACAGAATTGAATCATATTTTTCACTGTGTCATATCAGGGCGCATATGATATCAACATAACTTGTAACTAGTGATGCTAAATGTATTCACTTAGTTAAGAGGGTGTTTTGATTGGCTGAAGCTGCCAAAATGCAAACCAGAAATGTGTTTACTTTTATAATGGGGATTTATTAACTTACAGTTTACAGTCCTTAGGGCACGACAGTGTACAAATTAAGGCATTAACAGGACAAGGCATTAACAGGACAATACCTTCTTCCTGAAGAAGGGCTGCTGGCAATCAGACTCCTCTGGCCAGGCACATGGCAACATTTGCCTCCAGCTTCTGGCTTCTGTGGCTTCCTCTCTCAGCGTCTGCAGGTGTGCCCTGGTCTCTCAGCTTCTCTGGTGCTCTTCTCTGTGAGCGTCTCTTAATTTCATCTCTTAGTTTCTGTATGTGTTTTATCCACTTAGAAAGAATTCTAGCAAGAGGATCAAGACCCATCCTGAATGATGCCGGTCATATCTCAATTGAAATAATCTAATCAAAAGGTTCCACCCACAGTAAGTCTTCACCCACAGGAACGAATTAAATGAACATGGCCTTTTCTGGGGTACATAACAGCTTCAAAATACCATGGGTGGTGTCTGCTGGGTTTCTCCACTGTAAAGCTACTATTTTTTCCCTTTCCATGGTCTATTCATTACAAGTGATTCACTATGTCCAACCTATGTTCAAGGGAATGGAAATTAAGTGCTACCTTATTACAGTGAAGTCACCACAACAATAACTATTTGGGAGGAGATATTTTGAAGCTATGCAAATTCACTGTTTCTCACGTTTTGCTCTAATATTAGCATTCATCAATAGAGAATCTGCCTCTAGCAATTTACTGTGGCGTTCTAATGTTGATTTTCTATTTCCCTCATTTTTCCACATTTCTTAATTAGAATTATTCTGTAAGGAATATTTATCTCTTCTTCCCCATTTATTTATTTATTTATTTATTTATTTATTCAGAATCATTTATTCATATTAGTATAGGTCTCATGGATATGTATTTTATTCTTTGGATTATAATCTAATACTATCTTGATTTATTTTGATGCTCAACATATTCCAGCTCTACCCATCATGGGTTCTTTACGATTGGCTTCTGTGTTCTTATGACATGTTCTTATTCTTTTTTTCTTCTTTCTTTGAGTGTTTCCTTACTTTCTAGTACTAGAAGATGCCCTAGGCTCATCTATATTTTCTTTTCCCCAGCCCTAGAAGCAGTCATTTCTCTAGGGATGCCTGGTTCAGTTTATTGCAGAATGGTATTTAGAAACCAATGTCTGGTCACTAGATATGCTCATTGCTAAAGGGGTATTACAGCTTCTAGGCCTTCTCAGGTGCACAACCAGAAAATATATCTATGGATATTAGCCATATATATCTCTATTTATTTCTGTATCTATCTGTATATATATATATTAAAGTAGACATGAGTTCAGACCAACAAGAGAAAATATTGAGTTGGCAGTATAAAAGCCCAGGACCAAATTAGAAACTACATTGATAAACTCCACCAAATATTCATAGACGAATTCCCAACAATTCCTCTCAAACTCTTCCAAAAAATTGAAGAGAAGGGAAGACTTCCCAACTTGCTCTATGAGACCAGCATCGCCCCAATACCAAAGCCAGAAAAGGTAATACAAGAAAAATGATACACTAATATCCCTTATGAATATAGAGACAAAAATCCTTAACAAATACCAGCAAATCAAATCCAAAAGCACAGTCAAAGGATCATACACCATGATCAAGTAGGATACATTCCAGGAGCACAAGGTAACTCAACACAAGAAATTCAATCCATTTAACTCACACATTAATAGAATGAAAGAAAGAAACAGACATGAGCATCTCCACTGATACATAAAAGCCAAGTCTGTATTTTACGCATGGTACTTCTATAAACTTACAACTTCTCTAATAAAAAAATTCAGCACTCTTTCTTGAGAAAACTAGGAATAGAAGGAAACTTTCCCAAAACAAGAAAGGGCATGCATGAAAACCCCAAAGCCAACATCATACTCACAAGTGAAAGACTGAAATCTCACCCCTCAAAGTCAGGAACCAAACAAAGTTGCCCACTTACCACTGCTATTGAACATTGTACTGGAAGTTCTGGCCAAAGCAAGCAGGCAAGAAAAAGCACCCAAATTGGAAAGAAAAAAGCAAAACTATCCCCATTCACAAATGACACAATTCTACACAAAGAAATTAAAAAAAAACTGTAAGAAAGCTACCAGAACTAAAAACATGAGTTCAGCCAAGTGGTGGGGTTTAAGATCAACAGACAAAAACCAGTGGTGTTTCTAAACACTATAAATGAATAAGTTGGAAAGGAAAACAAGAAAAGACTCCATTCACAACAGCAAATAAAACCATCAAATTTCTAAGAGTAAATCCAATAAAGGATGTAAAGGACCTGTACACAGAAAATCACAAATCTTCACTGAAAGATATTAAAGAAGACTGAAATAATGGAAGACATCCCATGTTCATGAATCAGAAGACTCATGTCAATATTACCTAAAGTAATTTACAGATGCAAAGCAATCCTAACCAAAATTCCAACAGCCCTTCCCGTGGAAATGAAAAGGCTACTTATAAAGTGCATATGGAAGGTCAAAGGGCCCCAAAGAGCAAAACCATCTTGAAAAAAATAGAACAAAATTGGAGGAGTCACACCTCCCAACTTCAAAACCTACTACAAAGGTACAGTAATCCAAACAGCATGATACTAACACAAGGACAGACACACAGACCAATGGAAAAAAATTGAGAACTCAGAAACAAACGCACACACTCATGCTCAATTGATTTTTGACAAGATTGCCAAGACTACATAATGGGGAAATAGCAGTCTCTTCAACAAATGGTGCTAGAATAATTGGTCATTCCAAAATAATGAAAATGAACCCTTATATCATTCCATACACTAATACCAACTCAAAATATATCAACAACCCAAACATAAGAACAGAAATGATAAAATTCCTAGAAGAAAAAAAAGGAAACATCTTTAGGACCCTGTACTAGACAATGGGTTCTCAGATTCCACATCAAAAGCATAAGCAACAAAAGAAAAAAAACTAGTATCAAAGGACATTATCAAGAAAGTAGAAGACAACCAATAGAATAAGAGAAACATCTGGAAACCACACCTCTGACAGAGGCTCAATATCCAGAATATACGAAAGAACTACAATTTAACAACAAAAAGACAAACAATGCAATTCAAAAATGAGCAGAGGATTTAAGTAGTCACTTCCCCAAAGAAGATATATAAATGGCTAATAAGCACATGAAAAGATGCTAAACATATCCAGCCAAGAGGTAAATGCAACTAAAAATCACAGTGATACACAACTTCACACCCACTAGAACAGCTAACATTTAGAAAAAAATGTTAAATAAATTTGGCGTGTTTACAGAGAAATAAGAATACTTGTACACTGTTGGTGAGAATGCTAAATGGTGCCACCACTGTAGAAAACAGCCTGATCATTCCTCAAAAAGTTAAACCTAGAGCTACCATATGACCCAGCAGTCCCACTTCCTGCCATATGCCTGAAAGAATTAAAAGCAGTCTCATACAGACGATATTTGTATGCCAATATTCACAGCAGCATTACTCACAACAGCCAAAAGGTGGAAGTGAACCCAGTGTCCATCAACAGAATAACTGACAAAATGTGGTATATAATACAGTGGAATATTATTATTTACAGTCATAAAAAGGAATGAAGTTCTGATACATGTGACAATATGAACAGACCTTAAAAACATTATGTCGAGTAAAATAAGTCAGACACAAAAGGACAGACATTGTACAATTTCACTTAAATAACTGAAACGTGCAAATTCATGGAGACAGAAGGTGGATTATAAGTTGCTAAGGAGAGAAGAGGGAAGGGGGATGGGGAGTGATGCCCAATGAGCACAGAGTTTCTGTTTTGGGTGATGGAAAGGTTTTAGTACTGGATGGTGGTTATGACAACAGACAGTGTGAATTTGATTAATGCCAATTAATTGTATACTTGAAAGTTAATATGAGAAATGCTGTCTTACATATGTTAACACAGTTTTTAAAAGCGCACAAGTTGATGTTGATATCCAATTAATTTAAGAATCCGCAGCTGGAGAGTTTTTAATCAAAGAAAGGTTTTAACCAGAGAAAGATTTCTCACCACAGGTGAGTCTGAGAGGGAAAAATACTGAAATTGTCATTAATTGAGTTTCTTCAAATGAAATATTCTCAACAGTAGATAGTGAGTAGTACTGACTCTATTTTACAGGTGAAAAAAATTGGAGCTCCAAAGAGGTCAACGAATTTGCCCAGTATTTAACGTACTAGAAGAGATGAGTCGTCTTCTCTCTTATAAGATAGTCATTACTTGGAATATCAAAGAAGATAAGAGGAAGCACGGTAGACCATGGAAACACTAAAAGGGAGGGCAGAGAAGTACATTCAGTGATGCTGGCAGGACACCAGCCTAGCTGAGGTGGAGGCCCTCAGCATCCCTGCCCAGATGGATTTGAGCCATTCATGAAGTTCACCATGACCCCCCTCATCTGGGTTTTGAAATTAGGCCTCTGCTGCTCTGATTTCTCCTTGCTTTACCAGACCTGTATACATGAAACACAATAATATGAGAGGTCTCTGGTGAAGATTGGCTGTTCAGTCAGGGTTGTGTGCTGAGGCCAAAACCATGCTTCCATGGACATTTCATGGATCCCACCACAGGAAAGAAAGAACTGTTAAGCCAGGTTGCGGCCTTTGAGTGCTACTGGATGCAGATTTCACTGCTGCTTTACTTAGGGAGATGTAACCCAAACTTGGTTGATTTGAAGTTCAGCAGGGGAAAAAGATTGTACTTTCTTGCCCATTTTAATATAGGTATGGCCATATGACATGCTTTGACCAATGAAACATGAGCAAAAATTGCATGTACCACCTCTGAGTGAAAAATTTTAAGAGCCATTGGATTCTGTGTCCTGCTTTCTTTTCCCTCTACTGGTTCATCAGTTTTCCAGAGAGTGGCTGCTTTTTCGGTCTGGGTCCTGGAACAATGGCCATGATTAAATACAGCAGAGTCTTCAACTGACCCTCAATGAACATGTAGTATGAGTGAGATATTACTCTTCTTGTTTAAGCCACTGGGATTTGGGAGGTGCCTGTTACAGCAGCATAACATACCTTATCCTGCCTGATATAGGGATATATAGGACAAATGTTATCTGAAGGACAGTGAGGAGACTGAACAGACCCAAGAAGTTGGATTGCAACTGGGGAGCATTGAGAAATAAGTGTGATTACACAAGATAACATCAGACTGGTAAGAAGACCTAATTCAACTCTCTTCGCATGTTTCGAGAGTCAGAGCCCATGTGAACAGTTAGAATGCTATTGCTATTTGTCACAGGGACTACCGCTATTGCTAGAAATCCCCCTTGTGAGTTGTTCACAGTGTACACTGAGCAATCAAATGTTCAGACTTCATTTCATAAAGCAATTGTTCCGTAGCATTCTTTTTCACTGGGCATGAGTATCTGTGGCTTTGGGGGTAGAAATTTAGAAATCTGGTGGTCCTGGACTTCCACATACTGCCATTTATCACTCCTCATATGTCAAGCAGGAGCCAGTCTAGCTTTGGGAATTCTTCAATTAGAATCTCCCGGCACTTCCTCCATCAAACACAGTTATTAATGTTAATAACAGAATGGCAGATGGGTGGCTCTGCTTATTTATTTTTCACTTTATCAGTGTTTTGATAGAATGGTAGAGGCAAGAGGCTGGGAGTACAGGGTGTAGATATCCCTGCAGTTTGACCCAGAATAAAATTCTCAGGTAAGAACAATGCTGGTGTTAGAGTTAGGATCTACCCAGGGGCTTAGATGAATGCCACACTAAATCCTGCTTCTGCCTCCTTGGGTATTTGGTTTCATCTCTCTGTACCCTTTTCTTCAACCTAGATTAGAGGATGTGGAGCCTTCAAACGCACATATATCCTTGCAACCCATCAGCTCTGCTGTCTTTCACCACCCACACATTTCTGCATGCTGGACCATCACCCAACAATCACCAACTCAGGAGAAATTCTCTGGCTCCTTCTGACAGCGCCAGAGAAGGCCTCACTGCTCCCCCTATGACATACTCTTTTGTTTTTTGTTTTTTTGTGTTTTTTTGTTTCAGTATTTTTATTGAGAAAACATCACACATACATTCCATACATGCTATACAATCAATGGCTAACAATATCATCACATAATTGTGTATTCATCATCATGATCATTTTTTAGTACTTTTGCATCACTCTAGAAAAAGAAATAAAAAGAAAAAAGAAAAACTCATACATACCCTACACCTTACCCCTCCTTCTCTTGGACCACTAGTATTTCCATCTATCCAATTTATTTTACCCTTTGTCCCCCCATTATTTATTTATTTTTTATCCATATTTTTTTACTCATCTGTCAAGTCCCTGGAAAAAAGGAGCATCAGGCACAAGGTTGTCACAATCACATGGTATGACATACTCTTGATTTCACTTTTATTTGATTCCCTTCCACAGTCGGGGCATTGGCCAGTCCTGTCAGCTCAACCTTTAAGCTATAGCCCAAGTTTTTCCTCTTCACAATTCCCCAGTTCACTTCCCATCATTATGACCACCTTTGTCATCCAAACCACCCTCCATCCCCACCTAGGTGTCTGCAATAGACTCTGTGTCCAAAGGAATGTATCTCCCAGTGCCCGCTGCACTTCCTGTCAGCCTCACTTCTGATTCCAGCCACGACTGCAATGAACAGTTCCATGAGGGTTTCCACCTTACGTGCACAATGTATGATTTTTGCTTTCTACAGGGCTTCTTTGATGCCGCAGGGTTGGACACAGGCAAGAGTCTGCATGGCAGGAAACGTGTGCAGCCTGGAAGTGTGGGAGGGGTAGGAGTCAAGGTATAAAAGCCTCCCGCTGTGGATCGTGATGTGGACAATTCCAAGATGCATTCCATGTCCTCAGGAGGTTCCAGTGGGACCAAGTCCTGATTTCCCATGATGGGGCACAACTCAGGAATGCACCCATATATCAGCTTTCCTCTTTTTTATTCCCTCTTTCCTCTATAGGTACCTCCTTCTTGAGACCTGGAGTCACTGTCCAAATAAACTGTCCTTGCTTCAGTCCCTACATTGGAGAGGGGCCTAGGATGAAACCATGAAGTCTCCAAAATGTAAATTCCATCATGAATTCTCTCACTTCACTCAGAACCTTTCAATAGCACCCCATTCTTCTGGTACTAATAAGGAAACTCTCTCTGTGGCTGACAAGGTCTGAAAAGTTTGGTCTCAAGCCCCATTTTTGTCCCTCCCTCCTTTCCACTCCTTATTCCAGCCTCACTGGCCTCCTCTCAGTGTCCAGCACTCTCTGGAATTTATCCCCACGTAGGACTTTTGCACAAGATGGCCTTATTTCCTGGAGTTTTCTTTCTGCCCCTCTTCTTTTCCTGATAACTCCAGCTTATTCCTTACCTTTCAGCTTAAGCATATCTCCTCAGAAACATCCTCCTTACTGCAAGACCATATTACACTTCCTGTTGTAAATTCACCGAGCATTATCTTTGAGTAACTTTCCTTCTCTGAAATATTTGTTATGGTTGCAGTCTTCCTTTTATTTGTGTTATTATTTGACTAATATCTGCCTCACCATTAGATGATAAGCTCCAGGAAAATAGAGATGGCTTACTTTGCTCTCTGATTATCCTCAAAGGCTTTGCACGGTATGAGGCACACATTATACACATTCAATATTTGTTGAATGAACTAATGTAGGTAAAGTTACTCCACTATACTCAAGGTACACATAGTGCCGCATTTCTTTGTCCTTTTTTAACCATATTAAATCCAGCATCCACACCCATCGATAATATCAGCAACTTTCCAGACTTCTCCCAAAACTTGGCCTGAACACGACCCAGGCTTACAAAATCTTGGGAAAGCAGTCCGGGCCCCATTGCTTACTAGGCATATGGAGTCACCCCCACCATTCTTCTTTGCTGAGCCTTGCTTAGTGCACCATCATTTCAAGGTTGGTAACTCTGCTGGAGGCTCCCACCCCTCCCGTGCCTGTTGAACCACAGCTGCTGTGCAGTGACTGGGCCTCACAGCCACTTCTGCACCAACCCATCTGGGGTCCTGCTCCCTGGGAGTGAGCTCAGGTCCAAATGCTCCCCCAGCCCAGGAAGCCAGAAGCACTGTTCTCTTCACAAGCTACAGAGGGTCAGTTGGATTCAGGTGATGGTGATTCTGCCCTTCTCAATTCCAATACCCACAGACTTCTTCCCACTCCCCTTCTAAATTGGCTTGATGATTCCAAAAGTCAGACCCAAACTTAGAACCACAGAAGCTATTGTACCTTCACTCAGGGAGGAAATGATGGTACAAAGGAATGTACAGTGCTTGGTTTCTCCCCTTCTTCATGGTGGCGGGGGAAACTTTCTGCCTTTGGGATCACTCTTTCCTAAAGGTGGATAGAATAGTATTAAAGCAGATACAGTATTGAATGCCTAATGAATCAACTTGCTACACTTGCATGCAATTTCAGGTGGTTTCCAGATGTTTCAAGTCCCATGGTATTTCTTGACTAAATTTGTTATCACCTCCCTTTGTGTGGTGATGCCTGTGGTGACTGAAGCATCACTAGGCTCAAAGATAAGGTGGTTTCCACTACTTGTTCACTTCTAGCCAACCTTCCCCAAGTCTTAATTATTTCATTTTGCAAATGAAAAGTTTTTTTTTTTCAAACCGTCACAACAAAAATAGAATCAGGCCTTTCATGTCCCAATGTATGTAGGTGACTCTTAAATTTGGCAATTCTATCACGTTTCCAAAGATTACCATTTTTTGTTCTGGGAAGTTAGGGGAGGGTTGAGGTCCCCATCCCATCTGCATCCTTTTTCACTAGTAGCAGTGTGTCTGGGAGAGATGCTGAGACTTGGGTGGCGGAGGAACGTAGGCATGGCCAGTCAGATGAAACATGGTTGATTTCATTCATGTTCTTTAGAATAATGCTGTAAATATTCTAAACACTTGGTTGCCTGAAGCCTCTGAATCATTTTCAACTCCCCCACAGCACAGGGATCACTGAGGCTAGTTCAGAAGTATGTTCATTCACTTCTTTCCATTCCACCGCGGTGGCCTTTGATCCAACCCTCATCTCTGAATCACAGCGACACCTACTAATGGGTCTCCCTGCCTATGTTACACCTGCTAGTAGATCTTTCACACCAGTTGGGGGGCTTCTTCTAGCATAAATAATGCCCCCCTCCATTTTACTTAAGTGTCAAGTATAAACTCCTTCTCATGGCTCCCACTGCCCACCAAGCAGCCATGCTCATTCTCTTACCAATGCCCTTGTATCTTCTGCACCTTCCACCTTGAATATCCTCATTCTTCTTCCTGGCAAACTCCTCTTCAGTCTTCCATGCCCTGCTCATTTGGCCCCTCTTCTCTGGCGTCTTTTCTGGTCTCCTCTGGGCTTCAACTGGTATCCACCCCCACACTGCATGGCTTCTCTGCCCTCCTCACTCAGCTCTGGGGCAGAGTTGTGATGGCCTCGTCTTTCTACCCCAGGCTCTTCACATTAGACCTAACGAATGGCAGATGCTCAATAAGAATTCTCTGGATGCATCGCTGGTTGATAAATTTTGTCTGACTTGTCAATTGCACCTCCCTTGGAGATCAATCTCTCTTAGCTTTACACACCAACCATGTCAGGGAACTTCTCCTAGCCTCAATCCCTCTCACTGAAACTTGAATTCATTTCTTTAGGAGCACAGAGCAGCTGTCACTCACCTCTCATCTCTTAGTTTACAAAGGCCTAAAGTCTGTGTTTGTATCACCTACACCCCCTTTGGCTTCACTCTCTCTGTCTATGAAGATTCCTGCCCATTTGGCCTTCTCACAGACTCCTTTATTCAGAGCTCTGCTTTTTTCATTCCTTTGCTTTTTTCATATAGAAGGAGTCTCTCCTCCTGGCAGCCAGAAGGTGAGTGCTCCTAACATCTTCTCAAACCTAAGCCTGCCTAAAATGCTCCATAGACCAAGCTTAGAATTAGGAAATGAAGCAAATATTTGCCCCATGCATAGAGGAGAAGAAAATCTCCCTCGGTTGGAAATGTTCTGCTGTCCCCCTGAAGTTGGGCCTCATTCACTCAGAATATAACACTCGGAGCCTGATAGCACTTTTCACCATAGGGAAGGGGAGGAACAAAGGTCTGGAGGAGCTGCTGCTAAGGTGGGGGTGGGAGGTAAGCACTAGGGCTCAGACTCCTTGGGTATCCCATTGCGGGTGTGTGGGGGGGAGGGTAGTATTTCAAGTACTATGGGTTTAGGGTTTGAGACAGGGACTCTGGGTGGGTTAAAAGGCAGTGCAGGCATGGTAGGGGGATAAGGCAATGTTACAGATGTGGGGAGCATTACTCCAGGAGTGAAAAGTCCAAGCACAATGGACAGGCAATGAGATGGGGTGAAGGTTCCTGTGTACAGATGGGAGAAGGGCAGGTCATAGATGTGGGGTTGATGTCTCAGATGTGGGTGGAGGGAAGCATTCTGGACACTTGCATTGGGAATAGAATTCTCGATGTGGGATATCAGTGTCCCAGACATGTCAAAAGAGGTGAAATTCCGGGGGGGGGGGGGGTGATGGGTGGGAGTAGGAGGCATGTGTGCTTGTGTTTGGGGGCCTGTATGTGCTGTGTATGTGGGTGTGTGTGTGTGTCTTGAGGGTCACGTAGACCAGGAGGCTGGCCAGCCAGCAGCAAGTGATACTGAAGCAGGTGGAAGCTAAGACGGAAAGAGTTTAAGGCAGCAGAGTGGAGTTTTCAGTTGGATGCGGGCAGTCCCTTGGCTTCTCCTGTGTGTCATCAGGCCACTCTGGACTACAGAGTGAGTCCTTCACAGGACGTGTTCTAGGAATTCATAAAACAGCATGGGCACAGGAGGAGCGGGGCCCTGAGCAAGGCCAGGGGAAGAGAGCAGGAACCCAAGGAGCATTGCTGCTGAGCCTCGAGAGGCACAGAGACCCTGAGGGCTGAGGGTCAGAGATAATGGCTTCCTAGAAACAGGCCATAAGGGACCGGTGGGATTTGAGCAAATCTTTGGGGGAAGGGGCAGGTATTTTACAACAAAGGTGTGAAGAGGTGAGGGGACTGAAGTAGTGCATGGGGGCAGTGGGAGGCCACCTCAGCTGTCCATGTGGGTTGGATGGCCCTGTAGGGACTGCACACTCATATGCCTTAGGGGCAGGTGGCCGATGTGAATGAGTGAAGCAGGCCAGGTGTAAGATGAAATGGGGAAAAGTGGGAATGGACAATTGAGGTGAGTGCCCAGAACAAGTAAGGGCATTCCAAACAAAGAAAAGAAAAGAAAACTCTGTGTAGGCCAAGTGAAATCTGGGCCAAGAGCCACGAGGCTGAGCCCCCAGGAGAGGAGGTGTGTTTGGGCTGATGGAAAGTACGTGACAAAGGCCCTGAAGGCCCAGCCCACTCCTAGAAGGACGCTCTGTATTGAGGAAGGGGTGGGAGGCTGCCAAGGGCCACAGGGCGACAATAGTCTCTGGACATGCATTACTCACCTTTTGATTACGAGGAGCTAAGAACTTGTTGTGGACCCAACACAGTTGACTTTGGATCCATATTTTGCTCACTAGATGATTGCAAGTCCCTGTTCCTCAAGAGCTTTCCACCTGAGGACCCCCCAGCCAAGCCCTCTCCTTTACTTGCTGTCACCTGGGTCTCGCTTTGTGTATGGACCCGACCCCTCATCTCCCAACCCATTACAACACTCCAGTGCACAATTCAGAGCTGACCCGACCCGGTCTGCTTCCTGCAGGCCTGGTCCTTTGAGATGTGACCCCTCCTGCTGCCTCCCAGCGCACCTAATCCTCTTTCATCCCCCTCTGGCGAGGTAGGAAGAGGAGGGGTCCAGCACCCCACCTCCCATTGTCTCTGCTCCTTGAAACGTTTAAGGGGATTAGGGGCTGGGGACTGGGCAGGGGGGCGCCTTCAGGGATGTGTGTTCAGTGGTGGAGAAGATGAGATTCCTCTTTCTTCCATCCGGCTCGTCCAGAGGGCTGGTGAGTGTGAGATAGATGGCATGGATAAGGGGGCATCCAATTAATTCCAATTTAAACCCAATTTGGTCTCCTTTATAATTAGAGCAGCAGGCATGTTTTAATAGTGGATTATCTCTCCCAGGCAGTCGTTGGTCACCGCTCTTTCTCTGCACTGGGTCTTCTCAGACCATCCCACTCTGACGGGGGCAGACCTGTGTTAGCCTTTGCAAGCTGGGGGAGGGCATTGAATGGGGGCAGAGAGGAGTGGCCAGAGAGACTCCTGTCCCACTCTCAGCTGCGGCCTTGCTGTCCAGGTCTAGCCTAGGGGAGTTCTGCTCTGTGCCTTGGTTACCCGGTCCATGAAATGGGAGAAGGGTGTGTCAGCGAGCGTTATTCACTCTGAGAACCGTGGGAGAGGAAAGAGAAGACACTGATGGTACATCTAGAAGGCAAGGCCATTGAACTCCAAAGGGGAGTCAGAAACATGGCTACTGCCGTGTGACCGTAGGTCAGTCACTGACTTTTCGGTGCTTCAGATTTTTCTCACGGATTACGTTAGAAGACATCATTTAATGTCTTACAGTGGCTCCATATTTCAAGTGAACTCTCACGCAGAAAACCTGTATGGGTGGAGCTGCTCCACCAGCATCTCTCTCCACCACCTCCCCATGGAGACTCTTTGGAGACACACTGGACAAAAGCCATGGTCAGAAAACAGGACATGTGGTGGCCCCGCCTTGGCTCTCTAGGTGCTCAGGTGTTGACTTGGGGCGGGGGGAGGGGGTTCCATAAGTCTCCTGAGAAAAATAAATTACCCCAGCAATTGCCAGCATTAATGTGATGATTGAGTTGGAGTTGGGTAACTCGGGCGGGCTGTCTGGAGCAGCTGATACCCCATTTCAGCTGTGTGGGCCCTTTGCATCTTGTCAAATCCCAGTCCCATTGTCCCTATCCCCCACCCCTCCAGTTGACAAGGCAGTTGTTGTCATCATTATTCCCATTTGGCAGATAAAGGAACAGAGGCTCAGAGAAGGAACTGCTAAGCCCAGCTTATTCTTTAGAGGTAGAGAAAGCCCAGCCATCCTGAGTCCAGTCTTGCCCTGGAGCCCATCACCCAGGCCCTGGGCACCCAGCTTCAGTTCTGCACTGCTGGTCTGTGGCTCTTTCTTGGAGCAAGGTCTTGCTCTGTGACACAAAGCCCCTTGCCCACAGCTCCTGCGTGCCACCATCTCCCTCCTGCACCTCAGCACTGGGACCCCAGCCACCGCCTGTGGCCTCACAAATCCCCCCAGGGACGTCTGGGTAATTAGGAGATTCTTCATGTACTGATGACACTTTTCATTACCCAGGATGAACGCAGACACATTCCCTCCCTACCACCCAGGCAGGCAGATCTTCCCATTGGCAGGATTGGTGGGCCGATGGGGTCATGCCAGGGCACCCTCCCCCTGACTCGGCGGTAGCTGCCCCCACCACGAGGCCTCACAGGCACTGGCTCTCCCCTCCCCACAGCGGCCCCATGTTCAACCCGCACAGTCACCCTCTAGATGACTTGTATTGCCCTTTCTTTTACACAGGGAAACTGAGGCTCAGAGAAGTCAACCACTTTCACTTTGTCAAGGTCAGAGCCGATGAATGAATAAATACGTAGGTTCCTTACCTCCCTCATAAAAAATATGCATACGTATATACACATACAGTTCGATGGATCAAACAATTTGAGAACACCTGGTTCTACGATTAAATACTAAGAGAAAGCCAAAATGCCGGACTCCAGAGCAGGCAACTTGCTGCTCAGAGAAATGGAGCTAGACTGCTGTGAGTGGGGAAGCGCCGTGCACGGAGATGCACAGCACAGGATGGGGGCTCAGTTTTCCCCAGGACGGGCCTGAGCCAGGTGCCCATAAGTGATCGCTCTCCGGGGGGAGGCTTGCCGGCAGCCTGACTCTGGGAACCAGCTTTGGGTGCCCGGAAACCTCGTGCAGCAGCCGGAACAAGGGGAGGGATTGACTGTCGCAGTCTCCCTCCCCATACCCAGCCTGGCTGTCACTCTGAGGCCCTGAGTCTTGCCCTGGGAAGTTCTCTCTTAGAGCTAGTATGAGCTTCTAGAGGCGCATCGGCAGGACTCCCAGACCAAACTGTAAGACAGTCCTAAATTTGGGATGAGGGATACTGGAGAGTGAGGAAGGGGGATTTAACCTGCCAAAGCTTCCTTATAAGACCGGAAAAATGAGGCTCTTGCCAGAAAAGGTTTTGCTGTCCTGAGGGAATTGCATAACAGCAGGGTAGTTTATTTATATATGTGAATATATATATATGTATGTAATATATATATATATGTATGTAATATATATATATATGCTTTGTGATATTTGTGCGAACTTAACACACAGCATGAAAGCTTAAAGCTGACAAGTGAAATTTAGTTAGCAGGGCGTCCCTTATTCTGGATTTATTACTTCACCAGCGACTCGTGCAGGCTACAGGGCTGGAGAGCTGGTGGTAGGGAGAAAGCTGGAGACCCAGGCACCAGCTGAATTATGAGTCACAATTTATAAACCATTACGTGCTGTGGATTCCAACGATATTTATTGCACTTGCACTTAAAACTCGGTTTTGCAAATAGGAAGGAAAAGGGAAACTTAAAAGTGTTTTTATAGAGCCTCATCTCGCCTGAAGCTGCCCTCGTGGCTGCAGGGAGGTGATCTGACTGCAGCTTATGGACCTGGGATAGGACTGACACCTCTTCCCTCCCACATATCTCAATGCCCTTCTTGTTTTGTTGAGATATATTCACACACAATACAATCCATCCAAAGTATACAGTCAGTGGCTCACAATATCATCACATGGTTCTGCATTCATCACCACAATCAATTCTCCTATTTTTAAAAGAAGGATCCAGAAGAAGATTGAAGGATATCTACATATGTTGGTCTCCTTCTATGTGCCAGATGCCATATAGAGGTACTTTCTTTATGACGAACCCTTGGAAAGAAGCCTCCTTATTCCCCCAACGATGGCTGGGACAGTTGAGGCTCAGAAGGATGTATTAATTTATTCCTAGAAGCAGCACCGCTCAATTGCTCAGAGCTGGGCTTTGGAGCCAGGCAGACTGAGGTTCCAATAATTGTGTTGAATTGGGCAGGGGGCCATGTCTCTTTGAGCTTCAGTTTCCTCATCTGAAGAGATAGGGATTATATAAGACAGCATGTGATATGGGCATTTAGGAAAATGCGAAATCTCTATATACTAGGGTTATTATGGCTGGTATGCAAATGGAAGATGAGTCTAGATTGGGAACCAGGTTGGTGGAGTCCCAAAGCCCTAGCCCTTTCCACCCCATCACCTTGTCTGTTGAGTTGAATGACTTACTCAAGCCCCACAGCGAGGGACAGCGTCACCAGAAAACCCACCCTCATGCCCCTAGCTTCTCTTCTCTTGGGTCATTATACAGCATCTTGTTTACCTTGCCACTTGCCAGCTGCACCTGTGTGTATACATGGGGCAGGGTGGGGAGGAAAGATCTCAGCTTGCCCCATCCACAGCTTCTGCAGAACCCAGTGAAACCTGTGGTTTGCAAAACGTGAGTCCCAACCATTCCACCATCAAATAACTTGGAACACTCTGAGTCAGTCACAGTTACACACACTTCTCTCCTACAGCCCTTCTCAGAGCCTTTACTATGCTTTGTGATTCTAGAAAGGGTATATGGTCTGAAATGTTTCCTAAACTTAATGACCATGAGACCTTCTGGAGGAAGGAGCCCCTATTAATATGAACAGTAATGGGAAACACTGGTATGGGGTGGTGGGTTGCTTTTGGGAGCTTCGTGGGGGCAATCCATGTTTTCTGCATCACTTGCATATGACCTGGGAAGACCCACTTGACCTCTTGTGATTTGTAGATTGTATATGGGTCAATTGGAGCAGCAGGACAGAGGGTGTCAGGAAAGGTAGAAAGGGTCAGAGTTGGGCAGCAGACCAAAGATCAAGCAGCCAGGGATCAGCTGAGCTCTAACCAGTGTGTGCTCTTGGCAAGCCCCTTCCCCTCCCTGGGCCTCAGTTACCCCATCTGTTATTTGATGATCTTGAAGGAGCCTCCGGTTTTGGCTTTGTTTACTTGGAGAGCCTGGCATTTCTACGACTTGACACCAGCCCTACTTGCCTGCTTCTCCCCAACCCCCACCCCAGGAAGAATGATGAAGGAGCCAATAGATGACCCAGGCTTAATGTAGCTGGAGCAAATAAATAATGCATGTACAAAGAGACCATATCTGCCTCTGAGGGATGTGAGAGAGGAAGGGAGGACAGGAGATGGACCAGGATATACGGAGAATAGTTCTCAGACTAGGACTGGGGAGGAAGACAGGATCTTGTGACCATGTAACCCTGCCCAGGTGGTTGGAGGGGAGGCCTCCCTGGGGCCTGGTCAGACTCTGCCCATAGATCTGACAACGGGCCCCCAGGGAAAGAGACCTGCCTGGACTGTCGATAAGGAAAAGGTGCTAGGGCTGTCCAGCAGAGGGCACATTGAGGACATCCAAGCCTTCTTTCAGCTTCAGGACCCCAGGGTCTCAGGTGGGTGGAGCCAGGGATTCTTTAGATTGATCAGTCTTGGCCTAATGTCACCAGAACATGGGGCAGTGGGTAACAGATGGGCTTAAGGGACCCTCGGGATGTGGCAGGCCTGGGTGTTCAAGATGGCTTGATGACCACCCATCTCCCTGTCACCTAGTAGAGGTCAGGGATTCTGAAGGCCTGGGCTAGCCTGTGACCTTGCAATATGAACCCAGGCCAATCTCTTGGTCTCTCTGGACCTCAGCAACCTATGGGGTTTATGGTGATTGCTAGGCCCTTCAGGCTTGCTTGGAGCCCAGTCCCAACCTGAGGGCTACCCTGGCATCGCAACATCTCCAGGGACTGGATAGAGGGCAGGAGGTAGAAGCAGAGTTTGGTTCATCCCACAAACACCCACAGCTGCAGAGGGTCCCCGGACAGCTGACTTGCCACTCAGGGCCACTGGGAAGCTGGCAAACCCCACATGCTTAGCACCCTTGCTCCCAGGATTTCAGGAAGGAAGGGGTTGTCAGGACTCATCAGCTGCCAGCCCAGACTGTCACTGTGGGGGTGCATCAGCACGATACAGGAGGAGGCCATTGCATTCATTCACGCATTGCATCACATGTTCCTCTAAACCTGTGTAACCTGCTCAGTGGCAGCCAGTGGAGCCTCTCCCATGACTGGCCCATCCTCCCCAAGGCCCTTGCTGCACACACTCCTACTGGGTAAGGCTGCCATGACAGTTGGTCCTTTTTGCCACATCATGGTGAAGCCACCATACCAGTCAGATTTCTCAGCTGTGAGGACAAGGGTCTGCCAGGTTGTGGGGAGAACAGAAGTCACCAAATGACAGCAGCATTTCCCTGGTGAATCCAGGGAGAAGGACTGGGCCGAGAAGGTGACTCCATCATGGCCATCATTAACTTGACCTCACTTGGTGGCCAGCATGGTGCCAGAGGATTAAATTGTCTCCTGCAACACTGATAAGCATCCCAAAGACTGACAAGGAAGTGGAGACTCAAGGGACTCTTGGCCAAGTGGAGGGGCCAGGAGTTGAACCCCAGTCTGTCTGACTCTAGAGCCTGTGTTTTTCACGACTATGGGAATCGCCTCTTTCATGCTCTCATTCCACTAAATAAATATTTCTTAATGTCTGCTCCATGTTTATACAACTCTGACCATACATTAGAATCTGGGAAATTAAAAAATCCTGATGCCCCTGATAAAGGGAATCTAAGAAGAAAAAACAGCACATGCAGAGGCCCATAGGTGAGAGGAAAGTATGGCCCATTTGGAGAAAATAAAAAATTCTTTGCGTGGTGGGAGCCTTGAATCGGGGTCAGAGGGGTGAGAAGTGAGGCTGAAATGCCCTGGGGGCACAATGAAGGCCATGCACCTCATCCTGGGCCAGCGGGATGTCGCTGAAAGCCTTTCCATAAGAAGGCGCCATGGCTGGGCAGATGCTTTAGAAAGTGCTCTTTAGCCCTTTTGTGACACGTGGATTGAAAGGGAGTGGGAGCGGGGGCCAAGGCAATATGGAGGCCGTTGCGTTCATTTAGGTGAAGACAATGAGGACCTGCCCTAGGGCAGAGAAGTTGGCACAGGTGGAATGTGCACCTCACGATAGCTTGGCTGGGAGAGCAGGTGGGGAAGTCAAGGATGACCCCTACAATTTTTCTTTGGGTAACCAGATGCATGGTAAACTGACCACGAAATTAGCAAACTCTGGGTAAGGACATGTGTTCAGTTCAGGACGGGCTGGGATTGAGGTTCCTATGGGACCTCCAGGAAGAGATGTCTACCTACCACCAAATGTATGAGGTCTGAGGCTGAAGAGAGAGGCCAAACCTGCAAATGCAGACTTAGAAGCCATCAGTGTAATGATGGATGGTAGATTCTTGGAATAGAAGAATTCTTGGAGTAGCAAGAGAGAGAGTAAGAAAAGTCCAGTTCTGAATCCTGAGGAAAAACAACAGAGGTGGTCAGTCAACAAACCTTCCTCGAGCTCCCAACCAGGGCTCAAGACATGACCAAGACATCATTCCTTAGATAGACTGGGCCTTGTCCTCCCTGGGGAGTAGGTCACATGTTTTTGCCCCTGTTGAAATCCCCCCACCAGCCCAGAATGTCACTCAAACCCCCCGATTCCATAAGGTGCCGTTTAGCCTGCACACTGGCCTTCTCAGAAGGCAGCTTGGGGCTGAGGGGCCAGCTGTGAAATCCCAAGGCCACAGGTGCAGACCTCGGGCACCCCTGACTTTTCAGGGTGAATGCTATACTGGGAATGCTGTTCGATGTCCCTACCACCTCCGAGCCCTCCTTTTTCAGGGGCCCGGCCTTTTCAGGGCTCTCTTCCTGACTGAAAACACCTAGGGCATCTTCGAGTCCCACCGTGCAGCGGGCTGACAGTATTGGGGTGTGGTGGGGGGTTGTGGAGAGGGTGCAGCACATGCTAGGGGTACACGGTGCAGACCGCACCCCTCTGCCTACTCCAGGAAAGGGCTGACCAGGAAGGGTCCCTGTCAGTCTCTGTCACATGACATGAAGTTTTGCTCCTGGTCAACCCTGCTCTGCGCCTGACCCTATAGTGGACACACCAAAATTTACTCATTCATTCACTCATTTACAGATGCTATTGTGGGTTAGGCACTGTGCTGGACTCTGGGGTTACCCTGGAGTGTAAATCATTAACTTGTTTCAATAGAAACAGCTTCCCAGTACCGTGAAGGAGGAATGCATAGTCTTGTGAGAGTTTATAATAGACTTGAGCTAACCTGGAGAATCAGGGATGGCTCTCTGCTGAAGTAGCATTGAAGCTGATGCCTGAAGGACAACTAGGAGCTAGGTGAAAGGACAAGGTGGGTGGGGGAATGGAGAGAACATTCCAGAAAGAGGGGTCGGCCCGAATGAAAACCCAGCATTGAGCAGAGCTTGGTGTTTGGCAGTGCCAACATCTCCCTTGATGCAGATGCTGTGATTCTGTCCTCTCAGCCAGAGGCAGGGTGGTAGCCTCAGCACACGGTTGGTTCCTAGGAGCTCAGAGGCACTACACTTGAAGTTGTTGCTGAGTCCTGCTCCCTCCATCCTGCTAGATGCTTGGGCAGCTTCAGCAGAAGCTGTTGGCCCTGCCCACCAGCCTGCAGATGCTTCTGCTCTGTGCTCTTGGCTTCCAGCATCTCTCTGGCCAAGGGCTTTTCCTTGCCTCGGGCACATGCACCACCGTGCCAGGCCAGAAGTTCTGAGACTTCCCACCCCAGGAAGAACCCTCAACCGATGAGGGAGGGATGGGAATGGGTGGATAAACATTCCAGCTTCCTGAATCCCAGAGAAAATTCTAGAGGAGATCCCACACAGTCAGAGGGAGCCGGTGGGGATGGCTCCGGTTGATCACTCCTTAAATCTTCCTTACCTTCCTTCCCTCCCCTCTCACGGTGCTTCCTGGGATCATCCCCTAAGCAAACCTCTTGCACCCAAATCATTGTCCTACTGTCTGCCTTGGGGGAGGGGAGGGTCTCACAATAAGACAGTGCCCAGGACTGCAACTTGAACTTCAAATCCTATCCTTAACTCCGCCCCTCACCCCTGCCTCATTCTCGGCCTGCTGATCTGTCGCCCAGCTCCACTTTCCTTTCCACTCCTTGAGCTTGCTTGGTGTGGTTCAAGGGGTCCTGGGGAAAAAACGGGGAGAACGTGAATCCAGGGCCTCAGAGAGGCATGTGGGCTGACACCCACAGCACCTCGGCCAACTGGAGCTGGGCTGGGTGGATCTCTGCGTTAATGCCCACTGACGGCAAAGTCCCCTGTGGGGCTGCATGGGTAGCAGTTAGCTGCAGCAGTGACAGCCCAGACAGGGCTGCTAAATGGGCCCATTAGAGGGCATTAGTGAAATGACAGGAGGGCAGCCTGAGCAGGAAGACACGCTGCCCATGCCGGCTCCAGTGCGGCCAGGGCTTGGGGAGGTTTACCTGAGACATGCCGAGCTTCCAGGGAGCACGCGGTCCCCACGATGAGAGATGCTTTAACAAGGGGGTGCCCCTCTCCTGCGGCCACAGCCCACAGGGATGGGGTGCCCACGTGCAGTCACTGCGAGCCCACTTGCAGAGTGGAGCCTGCCCAGCTGGGAATGACCTTGATGACGCCTCACCTGCATAACACTTAACCCATGTCCCAGAGCCCTGTCCCTGCTTACCTACCTATTAGCAACTTGGACCGGCCTCTGAGGTCCATTTCACAGATGGGAGAGGGAAGGGGCAATAATCATCTTAACATCTTAAAAATCTTAAAGATTACATCTTTAAACATCTTAACATCTTTAAACATCTTAACATCTTTAAACATCTTAACATCTTTAAACATCTTAAAAATTAACCAGCAAAGTATTGGGAGCAAACTTCTGGTCTCACCCAGAGAATGTGCTGTCCCCTGAGACTTGCTCTCTGTATTTCCAAGGCCTGGTGTCAGGCCTGGCCCAGGCTTCCAGGCCCCAACCACGCAGGCCATGGGTTCAGAGCCCAGCAGGGACAGACCACACTGACTGCGGTTTCAGCCAAATTGCTCAACTGTCCCAAGCCTCGGGTTCCCCATCTGTATAATAAGGGTGACAGCAAGACCTGTTCATGGGTTATTGTGAGGATTAAATGAGACCAGTGGTGCAGAGAGTTCAGCAGAGAGCTTGGCACGTAGTGTGCTGGTAATGGAGGTTGGTGGTTCCCTTTAGTCTCAGTCTTACCCATTTACACAGTAAGCTACACAGGAAGTATTTGCCTAAACAGTAGGGCAGCTGTGGCTCAAGAAAGGTGACCAAATCCCTGCTAGACTTCCAAAAGCAGCAGAAGAGAGAGGGAAAAGCCCAGACCAGGCTCCATGGCAAACTCTGAGGAATGCAGGGATGGGACTCAATTTCTCTAAGGTGCCTCCAGCTCTAAAAGCCTCCTGGCTGGATTCAGTGCAGGGCCATTGTGTATCAAGGGGTGGGGAGAGGGGAAGGGGTGGTCGGCACTCTTGGGGGTGGGGGCGAATGAGATGGGAACCACAGATTTGGGCAAGGGGGGTGATGCATGATGGCGATTCTAAACCTGTCCCTGGCTTGACACTGTGTGCCAGCCCACCCATCACCACGTGGAACCATTAGTGGGGACTTGAGGGTGGTGATACTGAGTCTGCCTTGTCCTTAGCTGCACCAGCTGGGAGGGGGCCGCACAGCTCGGGAGGTGTGGGAGGGTGTGCAATCTTGCTGCAGTTGGGCTGGGGCTACAGCAAGAGCATCTCTCCCTCTGGGCAACTCAAAGAGAACCTCAGTCCCTACATCACCACCTTGTACAACTCCAGGGGACGCCACCCACGCTATCACTACAGCATGGAACTGCCAACTCCTACTAATCTCCTCTCGTTTTCTTCCTAAAGTGTGACCTCCTCCACTCCCATCATTGAATTCTGACTGTATCTGGAGAAACAGGTGGATATTGGTATTTGATCTTTTTCCAAGGCCATGAGGTTACCAAAACTTGTGAGTGTAGGGTCAAGCCCTGGGTGGGTCACTGGCAGACACCTCACATTTTTGTTTCTGCTGTGTCTCTGGCAACCACAGGCCCGTTCATGGGGCCACGGTGGGATAAACAGGTGGGGGAACCCTGCCGGGTGGCCACTGGTCATTCTCTCTGACTCCCAAGGCCAAGGGCAGGGACTGCATCTCCTCAGCCACTAGCGTGACTCTGTCTGCTTTCCCCACTGGAGCCAGTTCCACTTTGACTGCCGGAGGGCAGCTGCCCCGAGAAGCCACCTCCCCGTCCTCCCTCACTGCAGGTTGCACACTGCTGCCTGGCCCTGAGAAACATTGCTTACCTAGAGCAGTGTGAGAGCGACCTCTGGGGTTGTCAAGGACTCCCACCCAGGGGACCCTGCAGGCCACTATTCCCACCTTGTTGGGAAGCCACTGGAGCAAATGAATCTAATGTGCCTGAGGCAGCGTCAACGGCTCACTCCCCCTGGATTTCCCCTAATCAGCCTCCTAATCACACACCCTGATTGTCATATATATTCTGAGTACCCAATTTCCTCATCCAATAAAATGGAAAAGTGGGGATGACAACAACACCCACCTCCTGCGGTGGCTGTGAGGATGGAAAGAAATGCATGAAAAGCACCTCGCACAGGGCTGGATGTGGAAGAAGCACAGGGTGAAGGGCAGATGGATGAATTGTCATTTGCCGTTAGCATGAGCACACTGAGCTGGGCACAACGGTACCTGAGCACACCAAGCCGGGGCACACGGGCTGGTGGGCAAGGGGAGTGGGCTCTTCTCCATGAGTTCCCTTCTCTCCGCAAGTACACAGCCTCCTTCTCATCTCCTATCCCCTGGCTCCCCTGGAAGCCCTGCTCTGCTCCATACGGCAGACTGAGTCAGGGCCCTCGCATTGTGCCCTCAGCATCGTTTCCCGGCACCCTTGGCGCGGTGGCGCTGCATCTGCCTGCAGGCCGGGTATGGTTTGCAGGAGTGTCCTCAGCATGCAGCACAGAGCAGAAATTCAAGAAAAGAGTGTGGAATGAACTAGCATTGAACTCCTCCTGTCTTTCTCTGGCACCTATTTACCAACTCTGGGTATGTTGGCTCCAGTGTTGAATGTTTATATCCGTTACCTCATTTAATCCTCATGACAGCTCTCTGACGGAGATATTGTCTTGGTTTTACAGGGGAGGAACCATGCTCAGATGAGCCAGGCCACTGACTGTACCAGCAGCTTCTAACTAGGGAAAGAGAAGTGGTTTCAAGGATTTGCAATAGGAGAATTAAATGCGGGAACTGGTTTCACAAGTGATGGAGTTGCTGAGAAGCCTAGCAGGGTGATACAGCCACACGGGGATCAGTAATGGCACAAAGATGAAACTGCCCTCAGCTGGAGGACAAAGGGAGAAGCTGCAGCCTCTCTGGGTGTGTCCCGTGAGAGCTGGAGTCATGGGGGAGGAGACAGCTGCTGCCAGAGATGCCACCCAAGGCAGAGAGGGAGGGGAGAAGTACCTTGGGTTTTGCTTCCTCATGCCTTGCAGTCATCGATCCCTTCCTGGGAAGCCAGCTGAGCCAGGAGCCTGGGAAGCAGAGTCCACAGGAGTCAGTCCCTGCCATACAGAGCAGAGCCGGGTACAGGTGAGGTTTGAATCTCGAATAAACAAGCCCGGCACACTTCCCTTAGGTCAGTAGGTCACAAAGCTATGAAATGGTGGTGCCTGGCCTCTGTCCAAGTCTCTCATTCCAAGTCCTGGTACCAGGCCACCTGTCCCTGAGCGTCCTGCCTTGGCTCCTCCCCCACCTAGGCTGTGCCATTCCTACTTCCTCCCAGAGGACCAGCCCTGTGCCTAGGACCAGCCCCATTGCTTCTGAATCTAAGGTCCCAGCAGAGCAGCCTGTGTCCCGAGCATAGCAGGAGTGGCCAGGCCACAGTCCCTGCCCACACGCAGTCCTAGCTGTCCATGGGACATGGGGTATTAACCACTCCTACCCTTGGGCCGCCTCATGGCCTGTGCACCTTCAGTTCTCACTTGTCTCTTGCACAAATCTCTTTCCCAGGATCATATTGCTCCTATCGACCCTCGAATATGCCAATAAACACCCACTGATCCTATGTCCCCTGTCAACCATCTGAATAGCTGAACACCTCACACAGTTGTCCACAGTCTCTGTTTGCACCGTCCCCCATTCCATTTCTTCTCTCCCACTGCAATTACATTTCAGCTCTTGTCTTAGCTCTCTAATGGCCATGTGCTACCCAACCCAATGGTCCCATTGCTGTCCTCATCTTCTTTGATGTCCAGCAGCACCTGTCCCAGTTGGACACTCCCTCCTTCTAGGGAAATTCTTTTCCTTGGTTTTCCTCCTACCTCACTGGCTGCGCCTCTTCACTCCCCTTCATAGACTCCTCTGCCCAATCTGTAGCTGTTGGGGAGCCCGCGACCTCGATCTGAGCTCTCTTCTCTTTTTTATCCACACTCCCTTCCCACACCCTCTCACCCAGTTTCGTGGTTTTAAAGACCAACCCCTCGCTGACAACTTCCACATTTGAGTCCGTAGCCTGGACCGCAATGCTTAGCTCTGGGCTTGTTTCTATAATGAAGAGCTTGATGTGTTCACATGGATGTCATGCAGACATCTCAAAACCATCGAGTTAAAACAGAGCATCACCACTAAAAAAAGAAAAAAGGATTCTCCCCCTTTGTGTAAACGGTTCCCTCATTCACCCATTGCTCAGTTCAATAACCTGAGGGTCATCCTCAATTCCTCCCTCTCCTTGTCACCCTCCCTGCACCCTGGAGCCTGTGCCTCCCAATGCTATCCCCAGACCCACTCTCCTCCCCATTGCTGCCCCTATCACCTCCATCTGGCTGCTGTCATCTCTCCTCTCACTTATTGGAATAACCTCCTCACTATGCCTCCACTTCCATCCTTAAACCCTCTGAGGACTTCCCCCTTGATCTAGAATAAAATCCAAACTCCTTACTACAGCCTATCAGGCTGCCCTGGCCCTCGCTGGCCCCTGCTGACTGAGCCTCACCCCTTGCCCCTACACAGCCCCAGGCACAGAGCCCTGCTTGCTAGGCCCGGAGCATGCCGAGCTTGTTCCCGCCTGGGCCTCCTTTGCCAGGAGTGTTCTGTCCCTAATTCCTCAGGCCTGCCCTGACCCCCAGTCACCTGAGGATAACCCCACTCCCCACATGCACAAATGCACGTTCCATGCCTGAGGACAACCCCACTCCCCACACGCACAAATGCACATTCCACGAGAAGAGAGGATTTACCTTTCTTGTCCCCAAATTTATCTTCAATGTATTATAGGCCCTGAATACATATTTGTTGAGCAAATGAATAGTCCCATTATACAGATCAGAAAACTGAGTTCCAAACCAAGGATGCCATTTGGTTATGGTCACCCAACTGGGAGCAGCAGAGCTGGCTCCAGGTCCACTATGCATCCTTCCTTGCCTCTATCTGGTCCAAAGGGGTTGATGGTGATGGGCAGGGACCCACTTGCTGGGTGAACTGAGAGGGAGAAGCAGAGGGAAGAAGGCCCAAGAGCCTTTCCGACCTGCCGCAGACCCTCCCTCCTTGTGTCTGTCTGCCTGTGATGGATGCTCAGCTCAGAGATTTTATTCCTTTATTCTTCCTCTTGCTTTCTCCCCACTGGGTCTTTTTAGGTGGTAATTACAGCTGAAGTGGACAATCTGTCTTTTTATTTTTAGGCTTTGACGCTCAGACACCAGGCCTTGAACAGCTAGTGCTGCCTAGAAATAGGTGGCTGACGCCCAAAGTGGGGTTCTGCCAGGGCTGATGGCGAGCAGGGGTGGGGGCTGGGGCGGGGTGTTGACATGCAACCGCTGCAGTTGCTGGAGCATGGGAAGAGCCTTACCCCGGAGCCGGGAGGCCAGGGTCTGGCCATTTCTGCTCCATGCCCTTGGCAAGACCCTGGCCCCCTCTGTTTCACCTTCCGGCCCAGACACAATGAAGGGTAAGACCAGATAAGCTGCTCCATGGGCCCTGCGGTTTCCAGGGCAGAGGGCCCTGGAGCTGGTCAGGAGGGGTTTTCCTGGCGTCTCTGTGCTGAGAAATAACGGGAAGGATGAGGCAGCCGGGACAGAGCCACCTGGACAGATGATCTGTGATGAGTGATGGCCTGTGTATTGTCAGACCCTTCCTCTCCCTCTGCTGCTTCCTGTGGCCTTCACTTCTCCATTGCCCCAGAGTTATATCTAACTCATCTTTCCTGCTCGGGCTGCCCTCGCCATGCTCCCCTAGTCTGTTTGGGCTCAGGGGATGGGGCCACAGCTCTCACGGGCTGACAAGCAGAAGGCGTCAGCCTTAGGACCTCTGGCTCCAACAGGCCCAGCTGTTTCCTTGGGGGATCCGGGCCTCAACCCAGCAGGTCTGGCTTTCTCCTCCTCGGTGGAGGCATCGGTGTCCATTCCCCAAAGGGTTCATCCATGTAGCCACTGTAGTCATTCATTCACTTACTCATTCATTCACTTACTCATTTAAAAAATATTCATGGGGGGTCAGGTGCTACAAGATATGGCAGTGAGAAGACAAGGAACTTTCTAATTGGAGGAAACACACAACCAAGTCATAACTGCAGAGAGGAGAGATTTTACCTAATGATGAGTGCTAAACTAAGGGTGGTGAGAGGTGAGCAGTGGGTAATTTCTTCAGTCAGGTGGTCAGGGCTGGAAGGAGGCAACTTTGAAACATCAGGCCCCTGGGGGCTGCTGAGGAGAAGTATGTGTGTCCCTCTGGGTGTTTCAGGGGTGGTATGGGCAAGCCAGCAGCCCCTCTGGGAGTTCAGGACTGCAGCCTGGATCAATCTCCCCCTCTCGGGCCCAGGAGGCCTCAGGGAGTTTTAGGAGCAATCTGAGCCCAAGTCCGAGACTTCTCGAAGCTGAATCCCCCCTGACCAGCGGGCTCCTCTAGACAAAGGGCTCTAAATTTGCTCTTTGGTATTAGCCCCAGAGGGTCTGAGCTGGAGACTGTGTGTGCCCCAGAGTCCAGGCCCTGGTGACAAGGCTGGACATGGCCATGGTCCCATGGCCAGTCAGTACAGATGGGCATCTGCCTTCTGTGGATGAAGGTATAGAAAAGGAAGGGGCTGGTGACCTGTTCCCCCAGCTCTGCCCAAGGACAGGAGAGACATTAAGGACCTTCGAGTCCAAAGGGATGGAAAAGGGGCTGGGAAATGAGGTCGGGACACAGTCCAAACAGCCCCAGGCCTCCTTGAGCCAGGAGCCACAGCAAGACTTCCCTGATTCCCAGTTTGGGGGATTAGTGAGAATTTATCTCACAGTCAGGTCTGTGGGCCTCAGGCAGGGATCTGGGCAGCTGCCTCATTAGGCGGAAGGAAACAGCCTGTCCTGGGGGTTGTGGGCATCACCGGCCATGCCTTGGGCCCGGTGTAAGGACGCTGGGTGCCCTGGCCCCTGGTCTCTAATGTGGGGTATGCTGGAGGTGGTGGCCTGGGAGGGCAGTCTGCAGGCTGGAGCTGCCAGTTATCCAGGGAAGGAAGCTTTTTAGCACATGGCCAGGCCCCTCTTCTATATGTCACCACTTATGCAGGGACTCATCCTCAGCCCTCATTCTGCCACGCAGGCACTCTCGTCCTGAGCCAGGTACTGTTCTAAGAGTTTTAAGGGTGACGACCCTGTTAATGTTCACAACCTGTAATGCTCCCATTTTACAGGCGAGCCAATAGAGGTGCAGAGAGATAAAATAATTTGCCCACAGGTTGCACGGTTCTAAGTGATGGATTCAAACCCAGGCATCTGTCCCTAGCGACCATGCGTCTAACCACTTTGGAGACCAAGCACTCAGCACCACATCCACATGTCATGAGGGTGAATGCAGCATCACAACCCTGAGCACACAGTGGGTGCATCCCCTGACCTCATTCTTGGGGCCCTTGACCACTCCCTCGGCTGCCGGGAGGGGGCTGCGTCCTAGGAGCTCACACGCAGTGGAGAAAGAGGCAGCCTGCATCCTCTGGCCCCTTTGTGGCTGCAGGTTCTGGCTTCCAGCGTCCCAGCTTTTGATCGGCTGCATTCCAAGTTCTTTTATTAATTCCCTCTCTCTCTAGCAAGAGAACTTTAATTAGCTGGGCCGATTTATCTATATAAATACAAACGGATGGCACTCCACAGTGGGGCGGGAAAGTAAAAGGGAGCTGGGCCAGCGGGTTGCCTAGGGCAGAGGAAGTAACAACCGCGCCTTCCCAGCGACCAAAAATATGACTTTAATATCGTATGCACGTGTGTGCGCGCATTCGGGGCAGGGTGGGGCCGTGCCGCCCAACTGGCAGGGGGCTGGCAGAGCATCGGCTGCAGGAGCCAAGCACCCCGTCAGTCAAATGATGGGAGAACATGTTTTCCAGAGCTGGGCTGTTCTGCTTCCTCAAGGAAGGTCTTGCTCTCCCTTACCTAGGAAGGGGCAATGATGCTTTCCTACTCATCGGAGCTCCCTGTCCTCTCACGCCCTCCCCAGGAAGGACAGAATGCATGACCGAGGCACTGGGTTCAAGTAGCTCACTTTGGACCCCAGTGACTTCTCCACGGGTGGGGACTGGGGATGGGCTCCGTAACAGCTGAACTCCCACCTGGCCCTGGGAGACTGGGTCAAGCAGACACCTCTCTTGGTCCCCAAAAGGCAAAACTTCCTCCCTGTGTGCTCCCTCATTTGAAGCATGGGGGAGGGCCTGGTAGACGGCCTCAGAGACTACAGTGTTAATAGTGAGAACAGCCCAGACCTTGTTATTATATTAAAGTAGATAGTGTTTATTTATCATTAAGAAGAGCTGTTTTAAGCACTTTCTTGTCTCAGAGTTGGGGGCAAAGCAAAGAAAGCAAGGCTTTGTCCTCATGAGGCTTATAGTCTAGCTGGGGAGACGCGGCCCCCGTGACAAGAGGCCTGATGATAAACAGAAATGTAATTAAGTGCCCAGTGAGGGCAGCAGATGGTCAGAGGAGGGAGACGCTGCAGCCAGGACACTCCGTACCTGCTGGGAAGCAGGCACTGACCTGGGAGCCTCTAGGTAATGGGGGGAGAGGCAGGGACATGGGGGATGGTCATTCTAACACTCAGAACTGCCGCGGCTACAGGCTGCCATGAGAGCACACGTGTTTCTAGCTGCAGGAGGCACGTGAGCAAGGTCTAGAGGAGCACAGGCCAAGGATATTGTGGGGGGATTTGGGAACAGGCATGGCAGGAGTTGGGGCACAGGATGAAATGTAGGTCTTCTCTCATTCTGGGGGTCTAACGTAAGCCTGCAATGCAGCTGTGCTCACAGGTGTCTCTCTCTCTCACCATCTCCACCTCCACCATCACCACTACCATCATCTCAGGTGAAGCTCCTGTCCTTCTTTATAGGGCCAAGGGCTGGGGCTAGGGACAGAAGGAGAAAGGGCAGTAAGAAGGTGGCAGCAGGTGGCGGGGTGGGGACGAGAGCTTGTCCCACCCTGTGGGTGTTGCCTCCACAAAAGGAACAAGTTCTGGCTCCCCGCCACAGTGGCTGTGTGACCTCAGGCAGGCCACACTCCCTCTCTGGCGCAGTCACTTCCGCTGTGCGATGGGGTTGAGATCAAGACCCAGTGCACAAAGGATTTTAAAAGGGGCCTGGAGCATGCAGAGGGAGTGCGGGAGTGCACAGTAGCATCTGTTGAAATGGAGTTAGCATCACAGGCTTTTCCAAGGCTGCAGCTTCCCTTCGGCTCGTCCCCCTGTGCCCAGCTTGGGAAGGGGGCTGGCCCTCAGCCATCCAGCCTGGTGGGGCAATGAGAAGACCCCCCAGTGAATGGAGCCTGGCACACCGTGGAGAGGCAGATACAAAAACCCTGTGTCATGGCAGCGTTTCCCAGCAGAGGCCAGGAGCAGCAAACTCTATTCTTAGCCAGTGTCCCATCCTATGGAGAGAAGCTGCTCATTAGTGGGAAGTTGGGAGGAGGAGCCTGCTTAACCCTGCCAGGGCTGGGCCACCATAAAGAGCTGTGGCTGGAGAAGAACCCGCTGCAGCTGCTGAGGCAGGGGGAAGGAGACATTCAGGGAGGTCAAGGCAGTACCCTGTTGGGAACCCTCACGATGGACAGTGCAGAGGGAGACAGAGGGCCCTCGAAGGGAGGGGCTGAGAATCCCTTCCACCTGTTGCTGTGCGGGGGGTTCGTGAAGAAGGCAACCTAAGACAATGTGAACAAATGATGGTGGGAATCAGGAGACCAAATCCAGTCTCATCTCGACCGCAAGTGTGGGGTGTGACTGGGGGCAAGGCACAGACCTTCTCTGGGTCCTTGGCCTACAAACAAGGGCATCGAACTCGATGGTGCCTGGTCTCTGGCGCTTTGCAGCACAGACACCTGAACTTGGACCCAAGCGGGGTCAGAGCTGTGGGCAGCCCCGAGACCCTCATCAAACCCCTCCCCAGGCTGGTGAGGGGCTGAGCATTTTTCTCCCCCGCTAGAAACCCAGTGCTCTAACAAGACACTTAGCCCACACTTGCTTGGTTGGTCCTAACATGTCCTGTGGCTCTTTATCCTTTGGGTGTCATTTGCAGCGAATCTAGCCAGTTCCTCAGCTCTGCAGGGCAGGGATATGGGTTAGAGTGTTTAGGGTGGTGTTGGACAGGCTGAACTAGATGGTCGTTTAAGGGGGAACAAGGAGGAGCTTCAGGGGCAGCCAGGGGGCATCCTGTAAGGAGCACTCATGGATCGTGGATCACCTTGTGCCTTCCAGGGAGCCAGACATACAAGCTTCCGACTCCCTGGTGCACCCTCCCTTCTACCTCCCTCCTCTGTGCCCCTCCACTTGGATCTCGCCTGGCCCCAGCTCGCAGGCCCCCATTTCCTCTGTTCAAGCCATGTCCTCCCTCCCATGTGAGCTCCTGGAGGCAGGCAGCATACTCTCTCCTCTTCCCTCCCCAGGCAAGCACACAGGCAATGCTTGCAAAAGGCTCTGCTCCCCCTCCTGCCCCAGCCTGCCCCAACATCGTCTCTGCCTGTCCCCGCCTCAGCCCTCAGCTCTGGGTCTGTGCTGGCCACTCATTTCCTTTGTAATTAATCACCGCTGGTCTCCAGAGGTGTCCTTCCCTCCCCAGCTCATTTGCCTACAGAAATGAGTTGCTTTGTTCACGAAAAACAGATGCCTCCCAGGTTTATTTCCTTTCTCCCTTCTTCAGACCCCAGACAAGTAGGGGCCAGTGTCCTCTCTGGGTCTCTCCAGGACTAAAAGAAGGAGGCGCTGGCTTCAGGGGAGAGGTCCCAGTTACCCCATATAAATTAGAGCAAGTAATTCCCAACCAGCCTGAGAGAGGAAGGTGCTTTGAGCCCCTAATGGGGGGAGATGGGGGAGGGAGGGTGGTAAGGCCCAGACCTTCCCGCACACTAACTGCCCCCTCCCCAGCTCCCTCCCTACCCCCACCCACCCCCAATGGAAACAGCTAGAATGTGGCTGTTCTATTTGGTAAGGCTAATGGGATCTGGACTTCCACAGAGAGAAAGGAACCTGTCAGCTGGTCTCTCACGAGTAGGAACCAAAATCCTACAGGGCAGGGCAGGACTCATCACATCCTGGGGAAGAAGATGGGATGAAGACAGCCTTCAAGGGGCTCCCTGGAGGGAGAGGTGCAGGGCAGGGGTGGGCCTCCACCATGGGGAGGCTCCCCAGACACTGGCACTGCCCAGAAAACCACAGGGCAAGCCCGGCCCAGGGTTCTCTCCGTCCCTTCCATCAAGACCCAGAGATGGGTGTCACTCCCAAGTGGGGCACCCACCCTCCCCTGGGGCCCAGCTCAGGAACAATTCCTGGGGTCTGCTAGACCCCGCCCAGTAACTGAGAGAGGGCCCCAAGGCTGGAGAGGCGGGGTTCAAGTCCCTGACCAGTTGCTCAAACACAGACGAGGATAGTGTCTCTGAGCCTCGGTTTCCCCATCTACCCAATGGGATAACTATAGTCCCTGCCTCAGCGTTAGAGGAATGAGGAGGAGCCTGCTGACCAAGCACTGAGCATAGTACCTGCACTTGGCGAGCCCCACAAAAATCAGCTCTTATTTCTTACTATTATTATCGTGGTCTCCCACTTTAGCATCAGGATGTTAGCAATTGAGAAAGGTAGCACTACAGGGGTGGCCTCGAATCCACTGGAATTTATTTTCCAAAGAAAGTGATGTGCAAACTCAGGTGTTCCGTTATTTCTGGTGAGTGTGGCACTGAAACCCCTCATGGCTAATGGAGGGCCCAGCGGCAGGCCTGAGGCCCGGCTGACCCAGGCCAGCAGAGAGGCAGGGGTGAGGGGCTACAGCTGCAGAAAGGACCCTCTGTCCACCGGTCCTGGGACTCACCGTCCTGTGAGTTCTCAGACCTTACTAGGGGGCTGTGTTGTATTAGCCATCCCAGCTGGGGCCGGGGGTGGTGGAGGGGGCTCGCCTGGGTCTGCAGGAAGGAGCTACATGGCCAGAGACCCCAGTGGTGGGTTGGAATGTGCTGACCGACCTGCCCACTCAGAGCTACCTCTCTCCCTACCCTCACAGCCTGGCTTTGAGCCTCTGGAAGCACAGTGGGTGCCCAATGCCTCGGGACTGGGCTAACATGAGCAGAGAGCCTCAGAAGCCCTGGAATTAGACCATAAAATACTTGAGCAGACCGATTTCTCTGTGGCTAGTTACATCTTCCCATGGCCGCTGCCCTGAGGAGCTCCTAGAGAAGTAGAGAACAGGAGTCAGGGCCTGCACAGGGTCTGTGCTTGGGGCTGGCACCCTGTGCCAGGGTGGCACCCTGGCCCTCTCCCACCTCTGCTCTTGATGTCCGTAGAAGGGAGGGGTTGGAAGGATTCCCCTCGGACTTAAGACCTCTTCCAGCTGAAACAACTGAGAAGTCATAGCAGCAAAGGCTGCGAGGGGAGGGATGGCAGGTCTGAGAGGGTGGAGAAGCCAGATCCCGCTGGGGAGGGGCAGGACCTTACAGGCGGGGTCTTGGCATCCCTCCCTGGGAAGTGGAAGTGGAGCTGTTCCTTTCCTCCCCCTGCCATGGTCCAGTGTGAGGAGATGAAATCGGGGCCTTCTGGAACCCTCCCAGTCCAGTTTCTATAATGCAGGTGGCCCTGGGGTGCTGACCGGGGTGATGTGGGCTGGGACAGGGATTTCCTTGGGGGGCAAGCCCAGTAAACCTGACCTCAGGGGTAGGCACAGACCTGAAAGAAAGGGTGTGGGCGACAGGCTCCATGAAGCAACCTTATGAATAATCAAAATTAATATTTATGTAGCACTCTGCCGCGTAGTAACATCTCAAAGCTCATCAAATCATCCCCACTACTTCATGAGATCTTATGGCACTCCCTCTATGGATGGGAAACAGATGCCTGAAGAAGTTAGGCACTCTTTCCAGATTGGGGAGGACTTTTCTGGCTTCCCTGTTTTCCCAGAAGCCCTATTGCGGCAGAGAGAGACCTAGGCAGTTAGAGGTGAAAGCAGAGCTGCTACATATAGTTGGGCAGGTTGTTCACGGCACAAGAGTGCCTGGCTGAAAAAGTGAGTATGGGAGTGAAATCCAGCCCTCACTCTGCTCACCAACCCATGCGTTCTAGCATGGCGGCGCATTTGCCTGGAGTACAAAGGCATCGTATTGGCCAGTGGCTCTGTGGGGCTGTCCCAGACTCAGTTTGTTGAAATGAAACACAAAGAGCCCCTCAAGCTCTTTGTTCCTCAAGGGAAGTGGGGCCAGTGAGTGGTTTAGAAAACACACTACAAGTGCGTTGTGCTCCTTGGAGAAAAGCTTCAGGACCAAGAAGGAGGTGGTTACAAGTGCAAGCATTTTCTCTGGGCCCTGCTGGGGATTGTGGACTGGGTCAGCATGTCTGGGGTTTGTCAGTGCGGCTGAGGGGAGCCTGGGCCTCTTGCATCCGCCTCTTTGTTGACAGGGGACCATGGCATGTGTCTTCTTCATTTCTGAGTTCCTCCATGTCCCTTCCAGTGACATGACATTGCCAGAGATTGCTACATGTTTGTTCTCACTGAATTGTCTACATTTTCCTCTAATCACTCTTCTCCCTACCCTCTCTGTAAAAATGCTGTAACCCACTAGCACGTTCCCTGCATTGACCTAGGAGTCCGAACAGCTGTGTCCCCAGCCTTGCTGTGCCACCAATACACTGCGACCTCTGACCCCTGCCCTTCCAGGGCTCAGTTTCCCCAAGTGCAAAGTGAGGCATTGGATCTGACGGGCAGCGGCTCTCCCCCAATGGTGCAGCCTGGAGTCTGGGATGCCGCATCATGTGCATGTGCCTAGCAGGGCCTCCTTTTGTCTCTGAAGGCCACAGAGATTAAGGAGAACCTAATCCAGCCAGGGACCCGGGCCCTCTGCCCGAGGGGCTGCAGGCACAAATTGGGCCGTCGTGTTGCATTACTTCCGCCAGGTTGGGCCCCATCATCTCACCTCCACCCCCAGCAAATGGGGCCTACGCCAGGCAGACAACACCATGTGGGCAGCAGGCGCCTCCACCCAGCCCCCTAACTCCACCATCAAAGGCGACAGGCGAGGGGAGGGGACCCAGTCAGAGAGGATTTTTAATGACCCCAAATCCTGGCAACTCATTACGTCTCTGATAAGGCAATGGGGCTGTCACTCGGAGATGCAGCCAAGGAGACTCCCTAGAGAAATTTTGCTGCCTTCTCCTAATCTTCTTATAAACATTGTTATTTATTTTTTCTTATTTTATCCGACATGTGTCAAGCAGCCCCTGCTAAGCCTGTGACATCTCCAGGGAGGGTTGGAGGAGGTTTGAGGCTGGCCGGTGGCTCTCCCCAGCCCTGCCCCCTCCCCAGCCTTCGGCAACTCGGCCCTGCGGGTCTGGTCTCTGACCAGCCGAGGTCCTGCCTAGGCTGGGGGCTCTGAGATGCCTGCAGGAGCTGGGTTTCCGACCAGAAGAAGCTGGACATCTGGGAGCTGGCCATCGGAGTTAGCGGATCACAGGCTGTGCCAGTTGGGGGCAGATACAAGGAGTTGAAGGGGGGGCTTCATGTCACCCCTGGCATCACGGGGGTCCCAAGCCATCATAGAATCTGCCACTGACTGAGAGGCACTGGTCAGCACTTGTCCCATCTTCGGGCCATTCACTCCCCACAGTAGCACCATAAAGTTGGTTAGTCCATTTTTAGGCAAGGGAACTGAGGCCCAAGGAGGTTAAAGCGCTCACCCAAGGCTGCACAGACAGGAAGGAGCAGGGGCAGGTTTTGAACCCGGACACTCAATCGCAGGTCTGATGCAATGCCTTCTTTTCACTCCCAGGAATCCTGGGAGAGAGGCAAAGTCAGGAAGCCTCACCCCATTTCACAGAGGGACAAGCAGCCTCAGAATGGGCTCACGACTTGCCTGGGGCCACCCCAGGTCTCCTGGCTTCCCATTCAGTGTCCTTTCTGGATGGCCTCAGGGTTGCCCCCAGACAGCAAGCACCTCCAGGGTTTGTCCCCATTTTATGGGGTGCTGAGACCCTGGAGGCCTTCTCTCCCTCTGTAACAGGAGCTGGGACAGAGACCGTGGAAGAAGGTCACAGCTTGCTGTACTTCTGGAACTTCCCTAGGACACAGAGAAGAATCCAGAAGGTCTGGGAGAACCCCTCTCCACTGTAGTGCCTGGCACACATTTTAGTAAAGCAATGGGATCTCTCACAATGGATTGTTATTAATAAGCAGGCTATAAAAATACAGCCTTCTGCTTGATCCCATTTTAGCAAATATATTGCTATGTGTATATAAGTGCAGAGGAAAAAAGGACTGGAAGTATTTGCTGCTTTCAAAATTAACTTTTTTTTTCCTTTTCTGACTTCATATCAAAATATTAACCATCCACATTTTGGGGATCCTGAACCCAGAACAAGGCACACAGTAAAAATATATATATTTTGAGTAATTTTAGATTTACAGAAAAAGCCAAAGATAGCGCAGGGTGGTCCCATATACCCTTTTCTCAGCTTCACCATAATATTTACATTTTCCATAACCACGGGACAGTTATCAAAACTAAGAAATCGACATTGGCCCCATAATAACTCAACTACAGACTTCACCTAAATTTCACCAGCTTTTCCACTGGTGAAAAACTGTGGCTTTTACCAGTGGATTTCTGTGAGTTTCAAAATCCAATTTAGGATACCACACTGCCTTTAGTCATGGGGTCCCCTAAATCTCCCCAGCCTGAGTTTGCAATCTTGCCTTTCCTGAAAGCGACACTCCCGAGGAGTGCTGGCTAGGTGTTTTGTCGGATGTCCCTCGATTCGGGTTTGTCTAGTGTTTTCTCAAGATGTTGCTGGGATTGTGGATTTGGGGTGGGGGAAGAGACCACAGAGGTCCAAGTGCCCTTCTCACCCCATCACGCTGGGGCACATGCTTATGGGGTTTTCTCCACTGCCGTGTTTGTTACTCACACTTCCTTTCCATATTCTAGCCTTGGAAGCAGTTAGCTATGTCCAGCTCACCCTTCAGGAGAGAGGACTTAAGCTTCACTTCCTGGACATACCTGTATTTGCGGACATATGTTAAAACCACCATAGGGGTGGTACACTGTGGCTCAGTGGCAAGAATTCTTGCCTGCCAAGCTGGAGACCTGGGTTCGATTCCTGGAGCCTGCCCTTGTGAAAAAAAACAAAACAAAACACCATAGTCATCAATAAGTTTTGCAGGGGAGATGCTTTAAGGCTGTGTAAGTATCTTGTTTTTCCTTAATATTTTGCCCACTAATTTCGGCATCCACCTGTGAATCCTGCCTGCAGTGCTTCCTACTGGGTGCCCTAATGGTGCGTTCCTCCTTCCCTCACTCCTTGTACTTTATTGACAAGGCTTCTTCTGTGAGGAAGATGTGTCCCTTTACCCCATTTATTCATTCAAGCATTTATATCAGCACAGACTCAAGGATACTTATCTTATTATTTGGGTTATAATCCAAGACTTCGTTATTTATTTTGCTGCTTAAATTCTTTCAGCTTTGGCCATTTGGGAGCTCTTTCCTGCTGACTCCTCTGTCCTTTTGCATCCCTCCCATCCCCCGCTGCCTTGCTGTGTTCTGTTGCATATCCGCATCATTATAGGGCTCTCTGACCATTTCCTTACTTTGGGGCACCCCAGCGTGTTTCGGCTTCGCCTCGTGTTTTCCCTGCCCAGCACTAGACCCAGCTACCTCTCCCAGAAGCCCTGGTTCCTTTTATTGAATAATGGGATTTAAAATGAAGACCTGGGTGCTGGGGAAGGCACACATATTTGAAGTCAATTTTACACCCAAAAACAGCCATCTGGAGCTTTCTATCTGGAAGTGAACTGGGGTGTGGCACAGTAGGGGTGCCTGGGTGCTAGCCAGGTGCGCATCTGCGCGGACCCGCCACCCCCGGGCCGCGTCTCCAGAGCCCTCGCGCGCGCGCCCTCGCCCGCAGGGTGGCGTCCCAGGGTCCCGGCAGCGAGGACGGGCCTCGCCCCCGCGCTCACGTCGTCCCGCAGCGACGAGCTGAATTGGGACCGTAAACCGCCAACTTTTCCTCCGCACACTCACGTCTTCAAAATGTCGACGAGCCGTTTGGGAAATATGAAATCGTGATTTAACCATTCTCCTCAGGTTTTACTCAATTATGAGTTTAATAGTCTTGACATTTTCCTTCACTCATGTGGAGTCTCTGGGACTCCGCAGGCTGGGGAGGGAGCCCCAGCAACGGGAGTGAGACCACAGAGGGACTCGGGGGGCAGGTGGATTCGCCGCCCGGACCGGCCTCCCCCGTGTGACACGGCGTGGGGAGCGGCCACGTGGGACCGCGGTCAGCGCTGGGGGGTGGAGGGGGCGCCGCGCCGTCCGCGCAGCAGGAGGAGGCTCCGGGTTCAGAGGGGTCCTGGGCCAGACCCTGGGGGTCCCGGGAGATCTCCAAAGCCCAGCGCTCGGCACCCCGTGCCCGACAGACCCTCGAGGAACGGACCCGTTGCCACTCGAACGCCCGCGGTCACCGCGCTCCGCCAGTGGCCGCGCCATCAGGGCCGTGTTGTGTGGATTTCAGAGCAGAACAGAGTCACATTTCAGGGTTTTTCATGCATTTGTATTTTCATCTTGGGTTTTTCAAAGGACAGAAGAAACTCCTCCGTCTCCCTCCTCTGCCAGTGCTCCCCCGAGGTCACAGCCCTGCTCCCAAGGAAGGGCCCTTTGGGGAGAGGCCTGGGGCCCTACAGGGAGGTGCCAGCCTGGCGTCCACTGGGGGTCAAGGACCTGAGCTGCGTACGGGACCAGGCAACAAGAGTGAGGGGACAAGTGGTTTTTAGTGGGAGTACAGAGAGTGGGCTGGTCTCCAGGTCAGAAGGAGGAGGCCTGGCCACCAGCCCTCGTGGTAGGGCAGGCAGAGGCCTCAGCCCTCCGTGGAAATTAGGGGCCGAGCTGGGGGTGGGCAAGCCCGCACTCAGGCACACTCACACCTCACCCTCTGTCTTTCCCAGGAATGTCCGAGCTGCTGATCAGGCCAGGCCTGTCCTCACCAATTAAACTCTCCCCTCGCCACCTCCCCTTGCGGGTTTAATTTGGGGCACCCAGCTCTCCAGCAGGCTGCGGGCAGTGGGGATTTCTGTTTTGGGCAGTTTTCAGGAGGTAGGTGGGAGGCAAGGTTTGGGCATGTGGTGCTGCTTCCTCCTGGCCCTGGGCCAGCACACAGGAGTGGTGCCTGCAGCCTGGGCTAGTTGGCAAAGCCCCTGGGTGCCTGTTTTCCATTGGTGACTAAGGAGGCATAAGATCTGCATCCTTAAATACAGAGTATTGGTCCCCTGAGAATGAGACAGGTATACCCTGCCTCTCACCACCCCCCCACCCCACCCCCAGCTCTCAGGGGCTCAGCCCTCCTTATCCAGGCCCTAGAACCGGAGGATTCATGCAAGTTGCAAGTAGAAAGTGGGGTTCCTTCCACACTCCTTCCTCACAGGGTCTGCCTCCTGCAGAGGCACGGAGGCCTGCCCACGGCATGGTTATGAGCACCAGACACTGTGCTGGTCCTTTTCCAGCCTCTGTGCCTCATTTGATCCAGGACAACCCACAGGGCTGGCCTCACTACTCCCACCCTGCAGACATGAAGCCCAGACATGCTAAGTCACTTACCCAGATGCCTGGCCAGAAAGGCAGCTCGGCAGGGTGATCAGAGCCATTTGCCAGCTTGAAGTACTGGGGCAATTCTCTGAGGTAATCTGAGCCTCAGTTTCCTCACCCATAAAATGGGACTATTAATGCCTGCCTCACTGGATGGCTAAGCAATCGCCAGGAGATAATGGGGGTAAAGTGTATAGCTATAGAGTTATACACCCTCAGAGTAAGTGAGGGTCAGTGTTGGCTTGAATTATTGCTAGAAATACCTGACCCAGAAGCACTTGGTCTGTCTTCTACCCACACCCCGGCCCCTATAGATAGCTGGGGCAGGTCCTTAAGATGGGCCTTTCTGGAGAGAGCTAAAAGCCAGGGGTGCAGGCCTGGGAAGCCCACATCCCCCTCTTGTCAATCTTGTTTTCTCTACCTCATCCTCCCACTGCAACAAGAGACAAGCCCAGAGATGGCCAGGGGACCAGGCCAAGGTCATACAGCAGGTTCTGATGGCCAGCAGGCACTCCCCAGAGGAACCATCTCCCCTGATGAGCAAATCCTTCACGTCTGCTGCTCTGTAACCACTGACCATGCCGTTTGCTTGTCCATCTGGGCTGGATGCAAGGTCCCCAGGGCATGAATTTCATTTTCTTTATGTCTCGTGGAGGATTGAATGCTTGACAGAAATCCAACAAATCATAGTGATTGTAAAAACAAGCCCAGCTATGGCCCTGGGTCAGGCACAGTGCACACTCAGAGCGAATGTGCAGTCACACATTCTCACACACATACACATACTCTTGCTCACACTCATATACTCACCTTTCACACACACATACTTTCACTTGCTATGCTCACGCATGAATATTCACACATACACATTAGCATAAAAATGTACAAACAACAAATTCACACTGACTTCTACAGCCCCATGTCTTTATACGCTTATGCACATTTATACAGCTCGCACACCCACTCACACCCATTCACTCACACAGTCACACATGCTAGTGCACACCCTCTCACACATTCATATGTCTCTTAAATTCCAAGCTCTGTGACATCAGTGAGTGATGCTTTCCTGAGCCTGGGAACATCCAAAGAGAAGCTATTTTCTTGTCCCCTCCCGGAAGTCTCATCTTTTGGCTGAATCCTTCCAAGCCCAATTCCAGAATCACCTTCCCCAGGCAAACTTCCTGACCCCCTCCCCACTCCTCCCCACCCTGCTGGGGCCTCCCTTTCCTGCCTGGACTCCCACCACCCTCAGCAGATGATCTCTGCTCTTGTCCGGCACCGATGTCTGTTGAGTACCAACTCTGTCACGGCCTCCTCCCCTGAAAGGACAGGGCACCTGGAGAGCTTGTGCTCCACACTTAGGAGGGGCTGGGCACGTGGTGCCTACTCAAAAAGCCTTTGTATAGTAGATGAAAGAACAAGTCCTCCACACCCCTGGGGGCTGGGGTCTTCCAAGTGTTTCCCAAACACAGCTCCCACCCCTGAAGAGCCTCTGTAGGAGACCCTTCCCCTCCACAGCCCTCTCCTCCTGCACGGCTGTGCAGAGCTAGCCCAGTGCCATCCTCCCCGGGAAGCCTTTGATGGGTCACCTCCCAGAGACACCCTGGTCTAGTTTGGTGCTTGTCTGTCTTCCCTAGGGGCAGGATGCATGCTAAACACCATGTCCACACAGCCATATGCAGAGTGGGTGCTGGTCAGGCTTTGGGTGCAACATCCGAGATGTGCTTTCTCGGTGGAAAAGCCTTTCTCTCCAGAGTGGTAAGAGTCAGCCAGGACCTCCAGATTTCCCTCTTCAGTGGAAGAAGTATCCCTGGGACATTGCAGTTTGCAGAAATGTGAAAGAAACTTCCCCCTGTGCTGTGAAGTGAGGGTACTAGCCACCTGCACAGGGGGAAACTGCACAGGGAAAGGGTAGAGCCAGCAACAAAGGGCCGGAGACAGTAGGGTGGTGCTATGGCAGGCACCCAGGCCAGACCCGCCCACCTAGTCTGAACTGAGGATCGAGGGGAAGCCAGGGGAAGTAATAACGAGGTCTGGAGGGGATTTTCGTGAAGTCAGTGTTGGAGGGAAATGGGGGAGCAGTGGAAGGTCAGGTTATTAAATGAGGCAGATGCACCATTACTGCCCGGGATTTGGGGAATTAGTCAGACCCCGCTCTCCCCAGGCCATGAGTCCCCCAGGGCAAGGAGTTTGTCTGTCTCACCATCCCTGGAAACAGCCTCTGGGTAATGTGGCCCATAGCACAAATGGTCAAATGGGGACAGTTGGGCACCAGCAAAAGTGCCTGGTGCAGGGACAGCTGAGAAGGGAATGAACTGGGACTGAAATTTCCAAAGAAGGAGCTAGACTCACACTAGTCCAGGAAAGCCCAACGTGACCACTCACCCAGGAGGAGAACAGAAAAACAAACAAACAAAAAAACAAGACACAGGATTCCCTTCTACTTCACTGTTGGCACAGCCACTGAAGGGAGGACAGGCAATGGATATTTTGAGCCCCTCTCTCTTCCTCTAGGAGCACCTGCTGTATACCGAGCACCATGCTAGGCCCTCAAAATGCTGCAGGGTTCAGGAGAGGTCCTCGTGGTGTGCTTAGGCTGGGATGACAGATGCAGATTGAGAAACCGCAATAGAGCTGCATGGGGTTTTCATGCCCAAGGCAGGAGAGAGGGTGACGGATGAGGGAGTGGCAAGGATTCCCAGACTGGAGTAGCATGTATGAGTGCGGGTGTGTGTATGCAGGTGTGTTAGAGTGGGTGTGTATGTGTATGAGTAGGTGCATGCTCGTGTGGGTATGAATGGAAATGTGAGTGTTTGCAGGTGCATGAAAACAAGAGAGTGTGCAGGTATGTGAGCGTGTGGACATGTGAGTGTTTGTGCTGACGTCGGCAGGAGCCAGATCATGAAATTTGGATTTTAGCTTAGAGCAACCTGACTAGAAGGGGCTAGCAAACAGGGCCAGACACCATTTCCAAATCAGCTAGAGGCTGCAATGGACCGTGTCCTGGAGGGCCCATCCCCTCAACCCGCTGCCTTACTCTCCCAGAGTTCATATACAAATTAGGCTGCTCAGCACCTCCTTTCTCCTTCAGAGATCAAAGTTAAGATCCTCTCCAGTCCCTCCTGTCCTACTGTAGGAGTCTGACTGCCTACCCACCACTGGTCTACTGCTGTGCCAGGACTTGCCCAGGTTTCTCTGTGATCCAGGAGATCCTTTGGGCCTCCTTAAGCACTGCCTCAGGAAATGAGAGCAGATACGGTGTCTTTGCCTCTGAGAGCAGGGAGGGGACTGGAGTAGGGAGCTGCTGCCTGTTCCTAGAACCAGGGAGGTTAGAGGCCACTAGGGTGACCTGTGTTCTGAAGGCAGTGGTAGACACACATTCTGGCTCAGGATCCAATTTATGGCTCTGAGTCCCCCTCATGGGGGGACTCCAAGATCTCCTTGGGATGTCCTTCAAGGCCCTCCACCCCCTGGCCCCAAAGCATCTTTCTATAGCCCTATTACTTTCCTCAGCAATCCCAGGCAACCAACTTCCCAAACTTGCCCTGCAATTTACAGCCTCCAGGACTTTGTCCATTGCAGTTGCCTCTGCTTGAAGTGCCTCCTATCCAAATTCAAACTGTGAAAACCCTCCCCAACTTTGAGCTTCAGGGCAAATGCTACCTCCTCCTTGGAGCCTTCTCTGATTGCCCTGTAGCCATGATCTCCAACTCCTCTGAGCTCACCAAGGCTATTTTCTGTGACTCATCTAGGTCTCTCTGGTGTTGGAAAGGGTGGGAGTCAGGCGCTAGAGTAGGAACCAAGATTTGGAGTCCTATTTACCTTGTTTGGGCCACAATGGATCCAACATGCAAAAGGCACTTTAATAAATATTTGTTAGGTTAAACCAGGCATCTTTGCCCAGCTACCCAGCGGATTCAGGGTCATAGCATATGACTGTGAAGGCTGAAGGCTGAACAACTCTAGAGGATGCCTGTCACACTGTAGCCTATGGAAATGGCACCCCCTAGAGTTGTGCAGTGCCTAACCTGTGCAACTATATATGGCAGCCCTGCTATTTTACCTCTTAGCAGTACTCCAGGGATCCCATTCGATTATTGCAACATAAACCTTTAGGGGGTTTAGGAAAGCTGGACTGATACACAAAGCTATTACAGGACACCTGGCTCAATAGGGCAGATGAAGGTGCTGTTTTCCTTCTGCTCAACCTGTTTTGCTTCTCTGTCCTCTCATTGTCCCCAGGTGCTCTCACCTAGGCCTGAGTCTTAAAATACCATTTCTAAATTTATGGCCAACTCTCAAGTTGATATCTGTGGCCCTAACCTCTGCCCCTAGCTCAGACTCAGATAAGCCAACTGCCTCCTGGGCATCTCTGCTTACAGGTTTCACAGACATTTCAAATTTAATACAGCCCAAGCGGACCTCTTGAGTCTCCCTACCCTACTCCCATTGTTTTCCTGGTCTTTTCTATTTCAGTAAACCATCAACCCTCAGGCTGAAAACGGAGTTAGCCTCGATTCTTCTCTTTCCCTCACCTCTACAGCTAATCTGTTAGCTTGTTCTACGGCCCAGCATGCAAAATATCCACCTCCAGCTCTCTAACTCTGCTGTCACCAAGCCACCATCATCTCTTCCTAGATGGTCACAAGATGGGTCCCCCCAAAAGCAGAGCTGGAAACCTGGATCTGGGTGTGGGTGGTTTATTTGGGAGGTGAACCAGGATGCACATGAGGGCAAGTGAGACAGGGAAGAGGAAAAGCCAGTCCAGGCATACTAAGCTACTGATCCTGCTGAGAGGGCCTGAGCTCAGCCCTATGGGGGGCTCCAAGGAGCTGTACAGCATGCCTCTCAGAATGGTTCCTCCAAAGGACAGCAGGCTGGGCATTTATCTCTGCTTTCACTCATCGATAGAAGGTTGCCTCCAGTGGCCTTTGCTCCCCACCCCTCCTCATCCTCCTAGGCTATTCTGTGCAGGCTGAGTGAGCGCCTCAGCAGAAAAACAGAGAAGAGAGACAAGCATTTAAGGGTGTCCCCAACTTAGCAGTACTATCCACAAACATAACCCATTTCCTTATTTATCTGCCCATTCCCCTCGTCTCTCCCCAGCATGCAAGGGCCATGAGGGAAGGGCCTCCGTGGTGATCACAGGTGCATCTCCAGGCCCAGTCTGGTGCCCGGTATGGAGGACATGCTCGGTAAATACTTGCAGATCAGGTTCCCCTGAGAAACAAGCAGAGCCTGAGCACTCCCCTGAGTGCTCTCAGAGGAATCTCAACCAGAGGAAGCAGAAGAAGGCAGGAAAAAACTAGGCAAGGATGTGGGTCCAGCTGAAGCCTCAACCCAAAGGAGGGGAGAGAAGAAGGGAAGGGGACACTGGCCTTGGGTACCCCAGGATTAGTTAGTCCTTGGTGAAAGGTTGCTCCCAAGGGTAGCCGCCAGCAACCATGCATTTCCATGTGAGGATACTTCCTTCAGCCCTGTGCAGGGGGAGAGGAGCTGGGTCTGGGGAAGGGAACTAGGAGAGGCACAAACAGCAGTCATGGCAGGAAAGTGCTGCCTGCCAGCCACACACCACCCCGTCTCACCTGGATATCTCAGGAAGCAGAACTCCCTCTTGAATAGCTGTCCTTGCGTTCTGATGACTCCTCCCTGTCCCCAGATCCCCTCTCATATCTGCCCTGCCTCCTGCTTCCTGCCATGGGACCCCATTTTCTCTTTGTACTTTCTCACTGGTGATGAGAAACATGGGTGAACAGTTTCCCCAAAACACTTCTTCAGAGTCCCCAGTTCCGTGTCCCTCCCTGGCAGTAGAGGCCATCTGAGCAGTGAGGAAGAGGGCCAGGGCATCTTTCACTGCTTAATTCCTGAAAAATTAGTGTTCTTTCCACTGCGGTGCCTGAGGGTGCCCCAGAAAGGTGCATGACGCCGAGCGCAGGTCAAGCAGGGGGAGCTTGGCCCCACAGCCAGCCTCTGACCACCCATGCTCTCTCACCTGACAGCTATTGATGGCCAGGGCACTTGAGATTTTCTCTTTGCTCTGTAGGCTCTTTCAATTGAAAAATATAAAGAAAACGCCTATTAATTCGGTGTAACTCATAAGCTACCCCTCCCAGGCCTTTTTAAACAGGAGCTTGAGCTTGGCCAGAAGCCCGAGCGGGGAGGAGAAGGGGCTGGAGGGATGTGCACAGCCGATCAGAGCTTGTGCAGGGGCCTCCAGGACAGGGAATAAAAGAGCAATTTAGCAACATGCCTCCTTCTAAGAAAGTTTGAAGCACCTAATTTTTGAAGTCTATTATTATCCTTAACAATTACACAACACTTTGCATTTATGAAGCAGCTTACATTTGCAAAGCCCTTCTACATTTGTCTCATTTGGTCAGGTTCTTTACTGCACGGGACAACTGGCCCAAAGGTCAAGGGGAACAAAAATCCTACCCTGCCCCCAATGACAAACTGTATCTTTGCAACTAAGGCCCTGCTCCTGACAGGAATAACTGGGCCGAGGTTACTGCCCTGTTTTACAGAGGAGAACATCGAGGGTCAGAGACACTGTAACTTGCCCAAGGTCACACAGCAAATGGGCGATCCGAAGCTGGTCAGGGTGAGACCTCTGAGCCCCTCCAAGTGCTCTACTCCCTAAAATAAGGTTCTGGGATCACCAGCTTGTCAAGATATTTGGCTCATCTACAAGGCTCTTGCTTAATGTGGATCAAAGTCAGACTTGAAGAAGAACTTCCTAAGAAAAAAAGGATGAATGATCATTGTAATGTGAAAACCAGAAGGTTCCCCTTTCCATGGAGAATGCTCATCTTAGGCTCAGGCGCAATTGCAGAGGGATGGACCAGATGACCTCTCTAAACCCTTTCTAACAAAAAGGCTAAGATTCCTGAGTGCCAGGAGAATGGATGCCCACCAGCCTAAATGGAACCACCTCAGCCTACTTGTCTTCTTCAGGCACACACCAACACATAAGTCATAGAAGGTGCAAGGGAAATTTATTGCATTATCAATATTTTAATATCTCCAGGGAGGTGACATCAGCAAAAATGCCTGGCCTGGCAAAACCATCTAGGTGGACAGTGGGACAGGCCCTTCATCTCCCTGGACACCCCATCCTCATGGGGAACAGGTGAAATTTATGGGCTCCTGGAAGAGGCACAGGCGTTGTGTGTGCTGGAGGAGGGGGGAGGCAGACTCGCTTCCCATGGCCCTCCACCTGATCCAGGACCCACCAAGGCTGGGGGCTGAGCGGTTATTCCTTGGTACTGAGACTTGGGGTCCCCATTTGTTCACCCCAGGTGAGTATGGAGCACTTGACAATGATGTGTGATGACCAGACCCTGGGATCTAGACAACCCAGTACTTCGTGCAATCCCAGATCACAGCTGCGACTCGCAGTCCGGCAGGCACACAAGACTCTGATGTCACTAAAGGTAGACTGAGACTTTGAGAAATGTGGCAGGTGGCAGGAAAACATAAAGTAAGGCTGGAGTTACCACCACCGCCAGCCCCTCACAGACCCTTGGCACCAGTCCTGCCCATCACACTGTTCCTCTTTGTCAGCCAAGTGAGCGAAACTCTCTGGGCCTCAGTTTTCCTCTCCGTAAAATGGGGGTTATGGTCTCTGCCTCACAGGCTTGTTTTGTGGATTGAAATGAGATTACGCACGATGGTTGCCTAACCCAGTGCTGGCCCAGGAGAGGCCCCACCCACTTGTGGTTCCAGCCCTCCCACTCTGTCCCAGGCCTGCTGAGAGTGGCCCATCACTAGGCCTGTGACATGAGAGAAAGGGAAGGACATGAATGTGCATTTAGCCTGTGAGCTCTCTCTGTTTCTGGCTCCCTGTGAGCCTCTCATTTCATCCCCATCATTTATAGCTAGGGAAACTGAGGCGTGGAGTGGCTAAGTGACATATCCAAGTTAATTTGTACTGGACCCAAAATCAGAAACTACGGCTGTTTTGCTCTTTTCTTATCCTTAAATTGCCCCAGGCTTAGGTAAGATTGGGGAAACTGAGGCAGAGGCAGCAGCAGTCCACACAGCTGCACAGACAGGTGCCAGGGAGCATCTGAGAGTCTGACTATCCCAGCAGGAGCTCCTCCCTCGGGCATCTGGTCCTGCCTGGGCTATGGTACTCCCTCACCCCAGTCAACCAGGACACCATGGGATCTCCATCCAGGGCCCAAGCTTCCCACCCCAGCCCTCAGGATCCACTCTGCCAAACCTGTGACCTGCAGGGGCTGAGTCAGGAAGCTGTAGGTCCGGGAAGTTCTGAGCTTTCCAGGAATTGGCTCTCTGTGGGCAACTCCTCCCTCCCTTGTGGGGACAAAAGCGACCAATCCCAGATGCTGTTGTGACAGCTGAAGAAAGAACCTCAGCTGTGGTCCCAGTTGCCTTTTTGACTCTGGGCTGTTATGCTCTCTGGGCCTCATTTCCTGCATCTTAAAGAAAAGGGTTGGGCTGGATAACCACTAAGGGCTCTTACGGCAGTGACCTTACATGAACTTACATGGAAAGCTCATATGGTCTCTTCCCATGGGGAATAACATCCACTGGCAGAGATTCCCAAATAAACAAACTGACAATACCACATGTAACAAGCTGGGAAAAAGTGTTACCCAGGGTGCAGGGGGCATCCAGACAAGGAGCTCCCAGCCCAGCCTGCAGGACCAGGTGAGACCAAAGGGGCGAGATCAAAGGGGCAGAAGAAGATTCAGAATTTTGGGGCATGGACAGGACTCAGGCAGATGAGAAGCAGGAGACTTGGGGGGGCAGCAGGGGCATAGAGGAGGCTGTTTGGAGTGCTGGGGGGCCCACCAGCAGTTCTAGTCCCCTGGAGCATGGACCCCGAGGTGGGAGGAGCAGGCAGTGTGGCTGGGAGGATCCACAAGAACCACATAAGGCAGGGGCTGGGCCTGGGCCACAGTGCTCAGAAGTGGAGCTCAAGGCAAAGGGAAAGAGCAGACAAGGAGCAGGAAAGTCAAGTCCTGGAGGGAGGGGACAGCAGGGCTTAAATCCATCCCACTTGAGGGCATGGTAGGCAGAGATGGAGAGAAGGGGTCACCTCTTGGTTCCTGCTGTACAGAGAGGAGGACTGCATGGAGGGCAAGACCCAGGCAGGACTAGGTCTGTTTGAGCCCATTTGAATGAGCTCTGTTTGAGCTCATTCTGCCAAGACAGGGATAGGAGCTGCTGGTTGCAGACAAGACCTGGCAGGATTGGCTGGGATGATGGGTGAGAGATACTGCTGGAGCTATCTCGGACCCTGGAACCCACTCTTAGTAGGTAACTTGCCCCTCCATATGGCTCCTGGTCAGTGTATGGAAATCTTAACAATGGGCCAAGGGAAGCATGCATTCCTCCTGCAAAACGATGTGATGCAATGGCAAGTACAGGATTAGGTGCCTCGCTCCTCTCCCCTTGTGTGGCCTAAGGGAGATGTTTTTCCCTCTCTGAGCCTGACCTTCCACATTTGCAGCACAAGGGCTGGGCCTGGCCGACCTCTGCCTTTGTATAAGTGGAGAGTTGTATTTTAAACTTGGTGTTCCAAGAGTAACAGAAGTAATCCCAGTGACCTTGCCTGGCCACTGGAGGTGACCTCTCTCTTTGGAAAAAGCTGACCTCTTGTTAGCTCTGACACAGACTGAAATGTCTCCTCATACACAGCCAAGTTTTTTGTTTCATTTTTAGAGAGAAATCAGAATGCCTGGTGCAGCTATAGTGATGCACATGAGTGACAGGGGGAGGGCACAGGAGGCAGCGGGTAGGAAAGGACTTGTAATTTTCCTAGCAACTCTGGCTCAGGGGCTTCAGGGCTGGGGCCACGTGAGAGATGCTGTCCTCAATCAAGGGGACGTGAGACAGACCCAGATTTGCCCTGTCTCAGGAAGCCCTCCCCGGGCAGAACAGGGAGCCATGTGACAGAGCATAGAGCACCCTGTGACACACCACGCACGTGGCCTTCACAGCACCCCACTCGGTGCCCAGTAGGCTGGAGAGCTCCCGGAGTGGGCAAGCTGATCCTATGCTGGCCAGCTCTGGGATAAGACCTTGTCCAGAAGCCCCTTGATTATGAGTTTACATGGAGATACACACACACACACACACACACACACACACGGTCATGTGCATCCTCCCACATTTATCAGAGACAGATATACCCACATACCCACACTCATGGCTGTCCACACTCACACGTGTTAGATACCCATGAGTTTCCTATGGGCCCCGGGCCCCGCCCCTGAGTCAGTGCAGGTCTGCTCAATGTGGGCTCCAAGTGCCTGCCCAGAGGGGCCGAGGGGGCTGAGAAAATCACCCCTCTTGCCCACTGGGGGGGGGGGGGCTGGGCCTCAGTTTCTGACCCCTCTTTGCACAGGGAAGATGGGCAGTTAAGTGTCTTGTTTCTGGGCCCTTCCTGGCCCCTCACCCCTGTGCAGGGCACACCAGCTGGACCCAGCCTTGTCCCCATTGCCACCCTGTCTTAGTTTGAGTACCCACACCACAGCCCTGAGATAAGAATGTGGGTGCAAGTTGTAGGTTTAAGAGGCAGTCCCCGGAAGCTCACTCAGTAAAGGACTGGGGCTGAGGGAGGGAAGAGGAAAAGGATATAAAGGGGTGGGGGTATTAGTGGGTTCCTGCTGGAGCTCAACCCTGGGTTCTTCTGGAAGACTGGATAGAACATATCCCTCCTGCTGCCCTCCGCAAGGGGCCAGGGGGCTAGGACTCTGACCCATCGCTTCTCAGCGCTCAACGCTTGAGGCCTGTCAGCAACTGCTCCCCTCAAGGGCCATGCCAGCCCTTTGCGAAGAATTCCCTGGAAAAGAAAGACAAGGTGCCTGAAACAGGAAGTCGTTGGCATGCACAGGAACTGTCCACTTGGGTTGCAGGTGACCTAAGGATGGCCAAGGGGGTCATTCAACTACTCATCTGTCCCCGCCTGCACCTGGCCATATATAAATGTCCATGTTTAAAGTACGCACTCACATCGCACTTGCATGCACGATTCTCTCTGTCCCTGACTCCCTGGTCACTATCTGGCCCAGGGAGACAGGGGACTGGGCCATTCATCTCCCAGAGTGTCCCTATTCTCCTGGTGGGAGGGAAGGTCTGCCTGCCCCAGCAGTAGAGCCCTCCATCCTAAAGCCCCTCTTCCTCCTCCATCCTTCACTTGGCTCTCAGGTTTCAGTGCCTGGCTTCAGCCCAATCTATCAGCACAATCTCAGGCTTTGGAGCTGGAGACTCCCCAGGCAGACAAAGGGGCGGCTGCAAGGGGGGAGTTCTGGGGGTGCCAGCCCAGGTGTGCTGCGATTATCTTGGGTGTCTAATCAAGGTGCCTTGTCCCCAAGTGGGCTGGTGGGTGGCGGCTGCCCCTTCCCCTCTTGCCCCTCCCCCTCCCCACTGGCTGCCAGGACGGTGGCTGACACCTGCCAAGCGCTGGACCATTTCCCTCCCGCACCTGGCCTTGCTTTGTACCAGCACAAAGGGAGACAAAGCCAGGGCCCACCTGGTGAGAGGGGGCCCAGGGCTCCCTGCTTCTCAGCTGTGGTCATGCCCCCCCAGGTGCAAGTCGGGGGGGGGGGGTGGATGGAAACGCTCTGTGTATGCCAGAACTTTGTATTGAGCACGAGGTGCCCATAAAAAGATTGACAGACATAGGGACAGCGCCCCAGTTAGGGCAGCAGGATAAGAGAAGACCCATGTGGACAGCCACCCGGAAGAGGTCCTCCTGGAGAGGTGGGTGCATAAGACAAAGCCTGTGCTGGTCACTGGGCTGAGCACAACCTCACCCTCCCAGAGATGTTACAGTCTCTGTAATCACAGGGCCCATTTGGGAAGCAGGGTCAGAGCCAGCCCCTGTCATTTACAGAAGGAGTTGGGGAGCAATGAAGCTCAGAGAAGTGGAAGGAGCTAGCCACGTTCAACAGGCACCAGTGCTGGGTGCTGAAGCCAGACTGTTCAGGGCCTGGCTGGGGTACACCCTGGTCTCCACGTCTAAGCAAACTGCCCTCTGCAGGGTGGCTCATGGGACTCGGGGGAAGGGGACACACTGGCAGGAACAGGGGACAAACTGGCTCCAACTGTCCATGAGCTGCTCCTCACTGTCCCCTATGCAGCTAGGCCCCCTTCCCCTCCCCAGCTCCTTCCTCCTTTCACATGGGGCTGTCGACTCCATATGGTAACTATGTAACCCAGGGCCCTGGACATTTCCTTGGAGATTGTCAGGAGAGGAGAAGAAACAAATGCAGAGGAAGAGCCCAGAAATGGGGTGAGGGAGGAGACAGAGAGAAAATGAGAGAGAGATATGGAGAGATAAATGTCATAGGGGCCTCCAGCTCTTCCCTGGAAAAGTTAGAGACCACGAGTGACAACACAATCAGACAGAACCCAAAGAGGGAAGTGATTGCTGGAGAGCAGTGCCAGCCCAGCAACTCTGTGTCCAGGCCATTAAAATGAGCCATAGCCCTCCCCGGACCATCCTTCAGAGTTGGGGGGCGGGGGTGCGGCAAGGGGTGGGAGCACATTATTCACAGCAAAGGAAAGGCTCATTACTTTGCACCAGCCTTTGCTGGTATTGAATATACCATCGCTCCCCTCTTAACAAATGGCTTCTTGAGGGTTTAATTAACTTCTTAGCACCCTCAGGCCGGCAGCCCAGCCCCCACCACTGGGCAAAGCCTGAGTGAGCCATGTAGAGAGGCAGTGATGGCCTTCGGAGGAGGCCACCCCTGCTGATGGGGAGGGTATAGGGAGAGGGGGCGAGGCCCTGCCTGACCTTGCCCAATCCGCTCCTGTTACATATGGGAAGACTGAGGTCTAGAGAGGAAAAGACAACTTGTCCAAGGCCACCCAGCAACACGGAGGCATAAGCAAGCCTGGAGGCCAAGACCTGAACAAGGGCTGTTCTGGAGCCTCAGCTGTGTTTTCCTCTCCCGAGGTCCTTAGCACACAGCCTGGCATGATTCTGTAATGACCAGACTCACCTGATCAAGACTGACAGCAAAACTGGCCTGTGACTCAGTCCTTTCAGGGCTTCCTCTTCCTCGTTATAAATAGTGATTGACCCTTCTGACATGCGTGGCACTATGCTAAGCACTTTCCATGTATTGTCTCATTTAATCCTCACACTGACCCTGTGAGGCTGGTTTTAGTATTATCCCCATTTTTCAGATGAAGAAACTGAGGCTCAGAGAGATTAAAGTGACTTCTCAAAGGTCACTGTGCCTGAAGCACTGGGCTATACTGTCTCTTTAGAGAAAAACCCAGTTCATTGGACCTAATCTGTTTACTGAGTGGGAACTGAGGATTTGCCCAAGGTCACTCAGCCCAGGAGTGGACTCGAGCTCATGCCCAGACAAGGCCCTTTCGACCCCCTCATGTAGCCCACCTTCTCTGCTTCCATCCACGCCCCACACCCACCTGACCCCCTGACCCTCTTGTGAGCCACACTGAAAGGCCCAGTCAGGTACAGGAACTGAAGGCCTGTGCTCGGGAACCAGACAGACCCAGGTTCAGATCCTGCCCTGCCGGTTTCTAGCTATGATCTTCAGGCAAATCACCTTCCAGCAGCACCTCAACTTCTTCATCTGGTGAATGAAAGCATCTGCCTCCGAGAACATTTGTGAGAATTAAATATGTACTTAAAGCACTTAGCAAAGTGCCTGGTACATCAAAGAATACACTCAATAACAGGATCATTAGGATAAGGGTTCAGCCCCCAACAGAGAGCCCCACCTCCTTCATTCACCTAGCTATTGCAGTTGGCCCTCAGGAGGGCCTGTCCAACAACCTTTCCCCCCACCCCCTATTAGAAGTAGGGCAGAGAAGCCCTGGAGGATGCTGGATTCCAGGACAGAGCCCACCCCATCCAGGGGGAGCACGAGGGCCGCCTCTCGGACTGCGGGCTAATTAATCGTGCTGGGCTCACAGCAGAGAGGGGCTGCGCTGGCTGCCAACAAGTCCAGAGCAGTGACAGAGTAATGGGCTCTAATGCACTGGTCTTCTCTGGGGACCTGTCTTTCATCCCCAACAAAACTAATTAATGACAGCAATAAATAAACAATCCAGCCCACACTGCCTGGAGCAGCCAGGGCTTTTGGAGAAAAGCCGATTGCTGGCTAGGCCAGGGAGAACCAGGGTCCTTTCATGGGTAGGGGTAGAGGAGAGCCCTATGATGTCAAGTAGAGTGGGGCGGGAGGAATTGGGTCCAAGAGATCCACTTGATCCCAGCCTGACAAGTTGAGGCTGTGAGTTCTAATCCCAGAATAGACACTAAATTACCATGTGACCTTCCAGGTCATTCTGCATCTCCAAGCTTGGGACTTTAATCCCATTTGGATAAAATACCTGTAACCTATAAGGGAAGGAAGGTCATGTTTCATTTCATGGCTTAGAAAATGGATATGTTTACTATTTCACAGGAAAGACTGCTCAACCCCAAGCCCCAGGTTAATGCTGTCACTCAAAAAGCCCTAGATCAATGGTTCTCAATGTTCAGGGAACATCAGACTTTTCAGGGTGATTGTTGGAAGCCAGATTTTGGGTATACCCCCAAAGTTTCGGAATCAATAGTGCCTGAAAACTTTCCTTTTTAACAAGTTTCTGGGGACTGCTGCTGCTGCTGGTCCCTCAAAGGGACCCCACTTTCAGAACCACTGCTCTAGACTGAGTGTCAAAACTTGGATTGTCATCCTGTGTCTGTCCCCTCTCTAGGTCTCGGTTTCTCCATCTGTGAAATAAAGTAGGTACATGGGAGAATATGGAGGGCAGGGTTCTTTATGGCTCTGGGGCTCCATTCTACCTTCCAAGCCAGCGTGAGCCCTCCTTGTGGCCCTGTGACAGCAAACCTACTTCCTAATCCTACTGGCTTCCTGGACTCAAAGCAGGACAAGGGAGATCACAAAAGAATCAGTGCCTTTTCAGGAACACCCACCCTATTTATAGAGAACCACATGCTCCAGTAGATGGAAACCCCCTTCCAGGGAAATCCTCTGTCCCTACTACATTCCTACTTAGTGGTCCCTTCCTCTCCTTGTTCACTTCCTTACTAGGCAAGGCATCCCCATCCCAAGATCATAAGAAAGTTTTTAAAGCAATTTTTTTAGTGCAACTTCAAAATCTGCCTCCCCTGGTGGCCTTAGTTTCCTCAAAGATCCATATCTGCTTTGACATTATAATACCTGGGTTGGAGACTGGTCTCAACCACTCATTGCTATGCAACCTTGGGAAAGCCTGTGTAAGCCTTCACTTCCCCTCTGTAGAGTGAATTAAAAAGGTGAAACTATAGAATTGAGTGATTATGTGATTATGTGATATGCGATAAAGTGGCTTCTGCCTAGCATTAGGCCAGGAATCCCATTTCCACGGCAAATGACTTATCACAAGATCTTTCTGTCTGCTTGTGTTAAGCAATGGTTTCTTAGACTTTACACCCAAAGCACAAGCAATAAAAGAAAAAAATAGATAAATGGGACCTCATCAAAATAAAAAATTTCTCTGCCTCAAAGGACTTTATCATGAAAGCAAAATGACAACCTTCACAATGGGGGAAAATATTTGGAAACCACATATCTGATAAAGGTTTCATATCCAGAATATATAAAGAAATCCTTCAACTAAACAGCAAAAAGACAAGCAACCTGATTTTAAAATGGGCTAAAGACCTGAGTAGATTGCTCTCCAAAGCAGTTATACAAATATCTAGCAAGTACATGAAAAGATGGTCAGCATCATTAGCCATCAGGGAAATGGACATCAAAACCACGAGATACCATTTCACACCTATTAGAATGGCTGCTGTTAAAGAAAACGGAAAATTACAAGTGTTGGAGACAACGCAGAGAGATAGGAACACTCATTCATCGCTAGTAGCAATGCAAAATGGTACAGCTGCTGTGGAAGACAGTTTGGCAGTTCCTCAGAAAGCTAAGTATAGAGCGACCATCTGATCTGGAAATCCCACTCCATGTACATATCCAAGAGAACTGACAGCAGGGACTCAAACGGGTAGTGGCACACCAACGTTCATAGCAGCGCTATTCACAATAGCCAAAAGATGGAGGCAATCCAAATGTCCATCAACCGCTGAATGGATAAATAAAATGTGTTATATGCATACGATGGCATATTATTCAGCTGTAAAAAGGAATGAAGTCCTGCTACATGCAACAACAGCCTGGATGAACCTTGAAGACATCATGTTGCGTGAAAGAAGCCAGACACAAAAGGATAATTATGGTATGATCTCACTGATTTGAGACAATTACAATAAGCAAACTCCTAGAGTCAGAATCTAGACTGTAGGTCCCCAGGGGATGCGGTGGGGACAGGGAAGGGGAAGTTGAAGTTTAAAATGTCCAGGGTTCCTATTTGGAATGATGAAGATGCTTTGGCAGTGGATGGGAGTGACAGTAGCAGAACACTGTGAATGCAACTGAATAGCAACCGAAATAAATAGCAAATGTGGTTAAAGGGGAAATGTGAGATTGTATACATAGTAACTGGATAAAAAAATTAAAAAAAAAATGTAGCTACATTACACAGTGAACCCTGTGTTAATTCATGGACTTTAATTAATAGTACAGTTATTAAAAATGTGTTCTCACCGGGACACAGACACTTGCACATTGATGTGGCATTATTCACAGTAGCCAAAAGATGGAAACACAAGTGTCCATCAACAGACAAATGGATAAACAGAATGTGGCACACACATACGATGGATATTACTCTGCAGTAGGGCAGTAAAAAGCGATGACATCCTGAAATGCACCACCGTATGGATGAACCTTGAGGGCGTTATGCTGAGTGAACTAAACACAAGAGGACAAATATTGTATGAACTCACTAACCTGAGCTACTTATAATAATTTAGAATCTAGTATTTAGATTACCAGAGGATAGAACGAGGCTAGAGAATGGGGAGCAGTTGCTGAATATGTGCAGAGAGTTTGTCTAGGTTAAACTTAAACATCTGGAACCAGAGGTGTTGGTAGCATGTTATTGTATAATTAATAGTGTTGAATTGTGAGTGAATGTGGTTGAAAGGAATAGTTTAGAGTTATGTATGTCATCAGAAGGAAAGCTAGAGGTGAAAAGATGGGACTGTAAAAAAGTTCTTTCATGATATAGGACAAGCATATGACACTATTCCAAGGAGGGATATATGGGAGAAAATGTACCTGTTGCAAACTATGGACTATATTTAACAGTAATATCTTAATATTCTTTCATCAACAGCAACAAATTCTTTCATCAACACATCAATACTAGGGGTGGGTCAATAATAGGGGGAGATAAGTTGTGTGAATGTTTTTAGATTTCCTTTTATATTCTTGTATTATTACTATTATCATCATTATTATTATTTTGATGTAATGAAAATGTTCTAAAATTAATTGTGGTGATAACTGCACAATTATGTGATGATACTGTGAGCTGTTGATTGTATACTTTGGATGGATTGTATGGCATGGAAATATATCTCAATAAAATTGCACTTTTAAAAAAATGTGCCATCACTCGATTGTAAAAATGTTCTACACCAATGCAGAAAACATGGTGGTGGGGTGGTATATGGGAATTCTGTATTTTATGCATGGTTGTTCTGTAAACTCAATCTTTTCTAATAAGGGGGAAAAATAAATAAAAATATATATTTATATATATTTCTGTCTGCAAGTGAAAATAAGCTCCATCCCCTTCCAGAGTACTGAGCATTTGTAACCATAAGCAACTCCCCTGTCTGAGCTCATACCTGGCTCCCTTGGAGGCAGTGGCCAGCACCCTGGAACCCTCAGCTGAGCTCTTCTACTGACAGTCTGGAAACCGAGCATCCACAAGCAGCATGAGCCCTGCACCAGCATTTCCACACCGGGGGCCAGGCTTGCCCCAGGACCTCAACCAGGGCCTGAGCCCAGCAATGATGCGATAGACACTCAGCCTGCTCTGTAGAAAGCAGAGTTTTCAGATGCAGGCAGCAGAAATTAACACTGATTGAAACAGAAGAGGAATCTAGGGAATGGACACCTGAGACTCACGGAATCGCTGAAAAGGACTAGAAAGCACAAAGCCCAGACCACAGGCCAAGTCACCCTGCCACCAAAGCAGTTTGGGGAGGACACGGTCACCGAGCACAGGAGGCCACCCATTGCCCTGCCTCTAGGACCGCAGAACTCTGCATGCTGCAGCCCCACAGTGGTGCTGCCCTGGACAGATGTGCAGCTGCTCTGCCACCCCTGCCCCCACCAAAATGGCTTTCCTGGGTCCAGCTTGTGCGCATCACGGGTCCATCCGGCTAGCAGACCTTGGGGTCATGGGTGTGCTCCTGAGCTGCAAAACGAGGCTGGGAAAGTGAGAAGCTGGAATTTCCAGCTTCTGCAGCAGTAACTAGGCTCTGCCTCCCACCAGAAGTGGGAAATTCTCTAAATACACAAAGAGGGTTCACTTCTGGGACAGGAAAACCATGCTCATGGACACTCCTATTCAATGCACCCCACCTTTGGCCAGCAGTGACGTGCAGAAAGGTCATGGGGCAGGATGCAGAGAAAATACAACCCGCTCTGGGCACTTGCTATGGGTCAGCTGTTCTCCTGCAGGCTCCACGTGGATCATACCATTTAAGGCTCTCAGCATCCTCATGAGGGAGGCACTTTTACTATTGCAATCATCTCCTTTTTCATCAGCAAGAAATCTGAGTCCCAGCAAAGTTGCCCGTGGTCATGCAACTGGCAAGAAGCAGACCAGGGATTGTTCTTGAACCCTCGCAGTCTCATTCTTGGGCCCATGGTCCTAACACTCTGCTCTTCCCCTTCTGTCTTATACAAAGAAGACTCAGTCACTCTCCTAAGGGAGCAGGAGAACACAATCTACTAGAATACAAGGCAGGTGGTTCCAAAGACTGGAACCTCTGCGCAGCCAAGGACTTGGGCATAGAAGGAGTCTGTGATCCCCTGGGTACTCGTAAGGCTCGGTGGTGGGCAGGGGGTGGGGGCAGGGGAACAGCCAGAAAGGACTTCTGCCTCTGGCCTATCCTGTTCACAGTTTTCCCAGCTCAGGCCCCAAACTGACTTCAAAGACTTGTCCACAGCAAGGATGCTGAGGGTGGCAGGAGCTGTCAATGTTAGGAGGTGAGGGTTATCTTCCTTATGAGGCCACCAGAGGTGAGGCTAAGCCAGCCCTGCCCAGCCTGGCCCCATTAGCCAGGAAAGTGCTTCTGAGACCATCTGTGAACCAGTGGGATCCAGGGTTGGCCTGGGGTACAATTCCCAGTGGTACCCAACCTTCATTCTTTAATAATTTAATCAGCTGAGCATTAAGTACATACCTATATATCAATGTCTGGGCTCTACTCATGGAGATCATTGTTGGATTAATTTCTCTAGGGTGGTCTCAGCATTGGTCATTTGAAATGTTCCCCAGGTACAGCCAGGATGGAGAACCTCAGCCCCTTCCCTAGGGCATCTGCATCTTCTCTAGGCCTAGTGAGTCTGGGAAGACTCTCCTTGCTAATGCTCTGCCCACTGTTCTACTCTTATTTCAAGCTCCCAGGTAGAAGTGATTCACCAGGAGAGTGCCAAAATGTGAATTTAGAATAGAAGGCTGTGGACTGTCTCACAAGGAAATAAAACCGAACATTCAATGCTACCACGTAACCTGGAGGGAAAGGCCAGGGGCTCTTGGCAAAGCTAGAGCTGCCAAGAGAAGCCACACCCAAGTGAGGAAATTCTGAATTCCACAAAAGGATCACTGCCTCCAGGAAGGTTCCAGAGCCCAAGTTCAGAAGGAACTTGCCCCACAGGGTTCTTCTAGCCCCAGTTGACAGTGTGATAACATAAGCAATGGAAACAGCTCTAGTTAGACAACGTTTTGCTCAAAACCCCTCTGTAGCTCTTCATTGCTCTCAGGATAGAGTCCCAGGGTCATAGCCTGATGTTCAAGACTCCTCCAAGAACTAATCACCCCCCACCGCTCTTCTTTATGTATATGGAAGGGAACACTGATATCCCAGTGTGCCAGCTTGGAACTATTGTATACCCCAGAAAAGCCATGTTCTTTAATTCTGATTTTATATCATTGGGTGGAATCTTTTTTATTAAGTTGTTTCCATGGAGATGTGACCCACCCAATTGTGGGTGGACCTGTTGATTAGTTAGTTTCCATAGAGATGCATCTCCACCCATTCAAGGTGGGTCTTGATTAGTTTACTGGAGTCCTTTAAAAGAGGAGACATTTTGGAGACACCTCAGATTACAGATGCTTGGAGAGCAGAAGTGACAAAGCCAACAGAACCAACACAAGACCCAGACATTTGGAGATGCGGGGTTCAGCAGAAGTCGCCATGTGCCTTCCCATGAGATGCTAAGCTAGCGAGAACCTGGAAAGAGCCAAAGGAAGCCAAGAAATTAAACCAGCCCTGGAGAAGCCAAGTGAGTAACCTCCACAGGAAACAGAGGCTGAAAGCATTGGAGCCCAGGAGCAAGGGACCAGCAAATGCCAGCCAGGTGCCTTCCCAGCCGACAGAGGTGTTCCAGATGGCATCAGCTTTTCTTGAGTGCAGGTAATCTCTTGTTGGTGCCTAAATTTGGACATTGTAATGCAATAAATTCCCTTTATAAAAGCCATTTCATTTCTAGTATTTTGCATTCCAGCAGCTTTAGCAAACCAAAACAACTGGAAAGAGCCTGACAGCTCTGGGCAAACAGAGACCCAGGTACCTAATGGGGTTCCTGTGTGATTTTAATAACACGTAGGATATAAACTGCCTAGCACCAGTTATGGCACAAGAAAGTCCTAAAAAGTACCAGCTACCACCATCATCATTGCCACTGCCACCACCATCTTCATCACCACCACCACTACCACCATCATCATCACCACCACCATCACCGTCATCATCACCACCATCTTCATCACCACCACCACCACCATCATCATCACCACCACCATCTTTATCACCACCACCACCACCACCACCATTATCATCACCACCACCATCTTCATCACCACCACCATCTTCATCACCACCACCACTACCACCATCATCATCACCACCATCACCGTCATCATCACCACCATCTTCATCACCACCACCACTACCACCATCATCATCACCACCATCACCGTCATCATCACCACCATCTTCATCACCACCACCACTACCACCATCATCATCACCACCATCACCGTCATCATCACCACTATCTTCATCACCACCACCACCACCACCGTCATCATCACCACCATCTTCATCACCACCACCACTACCACCATCATCATCACCACCATCACCGTCATCATCACCACCATCTTCATCACCACCACCACTACCACCATCATCATCACCACCATCACCGTCATCATCACCACCATCTTCATCACCACCACCACCACCACCATTATCATCACCACCACCATCTTCATCACCACCACCATCTTCATCACCACCACCACTACCACCATCATCACCACCACCATCACCGTCATCATCACCATCTTCATCACCACCACCACCACCATCACCACCACCTCTACCACCACCACCGCCACCATCATCACCACCACCATCACCACCAGTACCACTATTCATGACTTTGCTTATTCTAGCTATTCCTCCTGGATTTCCCTTTTCTTTTTTCCTCACATATATAGGGGTATAAGTGAGCATATATGGCCTACCCAACTTCCATGGCCCATCTCAATACAGCCTCCTCCATGCCATTCCTCTGATGTCCACAGTCATCACCATTCCCTGCTCAACTGACACCATCCTTTCTCCTCTTCATCTACCCTTAATTTCTCAGAGCAGCTTTCTTTTCCTCTGTTTATCTTTGTGCCCTTTCAGCTCTCCCACTGTTGTCTTCCTGGCCCCACTAGCTGCCCCTTCTCAACATTGCCACCCCCCAAACCTTCTTCTGCACTATGATTTCTCTCTTGCTCAGAAAAGGACACAGATCTGGGTTTGAGTCTGAGTTGTATCACATTCTGGCCACGTGTCCTTGGATGAGTCACTCCTCTTTGGGGGCTAAAAAGTCGTCTCCCTGTCCAAACAGTGTTCAGATGTATGAAGAATAGCAGTTCTCTTGGTCCCTTTCTGACTCAGGCATCTAGTGTCTCATACTGAGAGGGGGAGGTGGGCCTCATTCACACAGCTCTCCTGACCTTCTAAACGGGAGTGTTTTATGTGTGGTGGTTTGAGGGTTCCTTGAACGTGGTGGCCCCACACAGATCAGGCTTCCTTCCTACCCAGAAAACTAATGAGAGCTTCTCTCACATTCTGGGGTGGTTGGCTGGGCCAAGGGACTGAGTGGACCCCTCACACTCAGAACCCTCTCAAGCGAAAGGCTCAGAGTAAGGGGCTCCCAGTTCTGCTGCCCTCAGCTGAGCAATCAGAGCTGTTGGCCCATGAGTCTGAGGGGAGAGATATTTATGGTTTAATAACTGGCTTATTGATTCTCATTTGTATGCTGCCAATGGGGCTTACCAACAAAGTGAAGGCGAAAGGGCCATGTTTGTAAATAAGTCTCGGGTTGGCGTCATCACTCAGCTGGCCAGGCTTGCTTCTGGACAGGGAATGGGCTGCAGGGCCCTCTGCTTAGCTGAGTTCTGACATGCAGTCACTGGGAAGTCAACCATCCAGTCCAACCCCTGCCCAAGCCCCTTCCCTGTGCACAGCTCTTCACACTTACTTACGCACTCTGTATCTAGTATCTCTTTTGACTGTCTTCTTTGAGTGAGGCAGAGCATAATTTAGTATCTCCACTTCACAGATGAGAATGCTGAGACCTATTAACCAAGAGAATTTAATTTATTTGAAGTCATACTGCCTGGAAAAGCTGAGGAAGGATTGGAAATTGGTCAATTTTGAGTGGCCAACTGTAGTAGGTAGCTATTGCTGCATAACAAACCACCCCAAAATTTAGTAGCTTAAAATAATAAACTTCTCAGAAGTCTGTGGGTCAGCTGAGCAGCTCTGCTGATATGGACCTGGCTCACACGTGTGCCTGTAGTGCTGGAGGATGGACCAGGGCTGTGGAGTGACCTTCGTTGGGACAACTGGGCTCTACTCCATGGGCTCTTATATCCCTCTAGCAGGCTAGCCTGGGCTTTTTCTTAGAGGTGGCAGAGGTCCAAGAGGAGAAGTGGAAACACCCAAGCGCTTATAATCCCCTGCTTGCAGCAAGTTTGCTATTATCCCATTGGCCAAATCACGTCAATGTTGGCAGGCACTACTTAAAGCCATAGACACAGCAAAGCATGAAAAATCGAAGCCATTCATGCAATCAACCTATCATGCTGACCCAACAGCCCTACTCTTTCCACAATGTTCCAGCATTCTGCCCTCTCTCCTCAAAGAACTAAAACCTTGAACAAGAAGGGAGTCCTGTTGTCTTTCCCCACATCCAACTAGTGGGGTCAGTCATCTTGAGAAGCATGACCAAGACCTAAAGATTTGGGCTTATGACAGGGAGGAACTTTCTGAGTGCTGGGGCTGTCTCATAATAGAACAGGCTTATTAGTGAGGTAGGGAGCTCCCTGCCACTGCGAATGTGTAAGCACATATGGGATGCAGACTGCATGGCTACAGGAGGGATGCTGCATCCAAGAGACTGGATACAGTCTGGATTAGTTTCAAGCTCCCTTCCATCTCTATAAATCCAAAAAGAGGCCATGGAAGGAGACCAGCAAACCCCAACCTCCTCTCCTGGCCCAAGCTCAGAAGGTCCCAAGGACAATACAGGAGAGAGCTGTTCTCTAAGTCAGAGAACATGAGAGCATGAAGAAACCTCAAAAAATCCCCTCGGAAAATGAGGCTCAGAGCAGAAAACTCCCTGCCAGCGTCGGAGAAGCATCTTGGGAAAGTTGAAAGAGTGTGGCCTCGGGAACCAGACACACCTGGTTTGAGCTGGCCTGGGCAAACACTCTCTTTCCGGCATCAGTGCCCTCATCCATAAAAGGGGACAACACCAATGACCGTGCAGGATCTTTGCAAGAATTCCATGACATGATGTAAATGGAAGTTCCGTGAGGTGAAAGGTAGACTCCTGAACCGTCTATTTTGCCTTATTTTTTAGTTACAGCCAATAAAAACAAGAGCTGACATAAAATCCGTGTCCATGGTCTTGCTGACTTTAGCCACTCACTGCTGCCTCTGCCCTGCTTGTCTAAAGGGAACCAAACCGGGCTTCTGGGTCAGGGTACAGTGACATGGAGCCCTAAGGGAGAGGCAGGGGGCGGGCGAGAGAAAAGGGGGCGCCTGTTCAGGACCCCCATTCTGGCAATCACAGGAGAGTCTAACCAGGCAGGACTGACTGGAACAACCCACCAGCCGCCTGCCCCCTCCCCTAATTCCGGCCTCCGGGAAGCGCCCCTTGTCTGCGGCAGGAACCTTGTTAATGGGTGGGGGACTGAGAGGAGGTCTGCTGATGGCCTTTTCCGCCTTCCGGAGCCTGGGGAGACTTCTTAGATAATAATAGTAACAGAGACTTGCCTTTGAACAGGGCCTCCGACTCCTCCCCAAGGCATCCAGCTTTCAATGGCGTCCTGCCTGCCTCACCAGTTCCCTGGCGGACTGACTGACCAGCTGATAGAGGGGCTGACGGACATGGGAGCACCTGGCTGACAGATGTACGGACCACCGCCTGACTCCTCGTGTCTCACTGACCATCTCACTGACGGGCACAGCAACTGTCCGGTTGACAAACGAGCATCTGACTGACAGTCCGTGGGTTGGCCAGCTGCTTTGGTGACTGACAGACCGACTGAGTGTCTGAATGGGACTTATGGAGCGACTGACGGGAGAACGTCTCCCTGACTGTCTGAATTACTGACATGGGGGTTGACCAACTAATTGTCTGATTGATACATGTCTGACGGGCTCACAGGTTGCCTGACTGACTCGCTGACTCAGGACTGACAAACTTACTGTCTGACGTAGTGTTTGATAGACAGGCTTATGGGTTTTCTGGCAAAAGGTTGTCTCTCTAACTGGCTGACTGAAGAATGTCTACATGACAAACGAAGGATGGCCCGGCTGGCCGTGTCATCACTGAATGACTCACGAGTGTCGACTGACGGACTCTCACAGCATTGTGACTGACTGCCAATGACTGACAGGCTTTTCAGCAAACCTCGAAGCAGAGGGCTGGGGAACCACTGTGCAGCTGGCAGTCTGGTTGGCTTAGGAACTACCCGACCACCTGATGAGACCAACTAGAACACTGGCTGACTGATTGACCACCTGACAGTTAGGCCGGTTCGCTGGCTGACTCAAAGCAGACAGGCCTACATGGTGGCAACCGCACTGCCTTGCTGGCTGATGGGCTGACCCCTGCGTAACCACCTGTGCTGCTGAGTGGCTGGCCCAGGCCACTGACAGATGGCTGATGGGCTGACTGACGACACAGCAGGCACCCGCCGTGCTGGCTGACAAGTCCAACGGGCTGACGGGTTTCCTGGCTGATGGATGAAAGTGTTTTTAGGAACCTCTTGGGTTCCTTGCTCTTTCCCTGTCCTGGCTCCTCATCTGCCAACTTGGCTTTTCCACCTCATACTCTCATTTCTTTTAAATGTTATATTTTTTCATGTACCTCATACGTGGAAGTAAATAACATGTGGGAATCCTGAAGAATGAAAATAAAATGAGCACCTGGGTACTAGCCTCAGATCCAGAGCTGGAGTAATGGCTGCACTGCTGCAAACAGAGTCACCTGGGGGCTTCTGACAAACACCCGCACCTGGGCTCCACCCCCAGGAATGCTCATTTCATTGGTCTGGGGTTGGGCCTAGATATGAGTGGAGATGAGGCCAAGGAGAAGCTCCCAAGTGATTCTGATATGCAGGAAGGGTCCAGTGCCCTGGGCTAGACAGTCCTTGGCCTCGCCTCACTACCTGGACTATGGTCTGAACCAGCAGCATCAGCCTTACCTGGGAGCCTGTGGGACATGCAGACTCTCAGCTCCCAACTGAGACCCACTAAATAAGAATATGCATTTTAACAAGGTCCCTGGGTGAACCGTATGCACATTAATTTTGAGAAGCACTGCGTTAGCTGGTCTTTGCTTACATCTCCTCTAGAGCTCAGCCCTCCCTCCCTGGCAGAAGGAACCACTATCTCCAGTTTGGGTTCATCATCCCCTTGACACACATATATGTACCCCTAACATATTATGTTTAATTTGCTTGCTTTTGTTCTTTATCTCAGTGAGCTCACACTGCATATATTCTGCAATTCTTTTTTGCCTCACATTATATATTCCAGTTTGTCCATGTTGTATTCAACTATCACACCTTCATTTTTCACCGCTGTGTGATATTCCACTGTGTGGATATACCACAATTTACTTATCCACTCTGAAAACAGACACTTGAGTGTTTCCAACTGTTGCTGTTGTTTTGAATTGTTGTTTATTTGTTGTTTTCTGCTATGCACATTCTTATAAATTTCTCTCAGTGCACATGTGTGAGTTTCTCTATGGGATAGGTAGCCAGTGGGAAAATTGCTGGGAGTCATGCAAATACTTAGCTTGTTTGGTAATTTCAAATTGTTCCCCATGCACACCCATAGAATGGTCTGCTTATCCTCCCCTTGTGCCCGCAGTCTCCTCTTCCCCCTCCCTTTGCCTCCCCTTTTCCTGGGAACAAAATGGTACATACCGGCCATAGACTCTTTGCTAGCTACTGTTTCCCACACTGGGTCTGCCTTATTTCCCTGAGGGCAGGTGGCGAGTTGGGGGTGGCTGTGGCATGTCTTTTACCCCTTGCATCTTCTCTTCCCACAATACCTGTCTTGGCCCAGGCAGCTGTGGAAAAGACCTGTCTGAATTACCCTGGCTCTGGCCTGGCCTCAGGCTGAGGGACTCCAGGAGACACAGCCCCTCAGAAGGTCCTTTTTTGGCCTGGGACATATAGTCCTTAGCAGGTTCAGAGTGGGTTTGATGTATATCACAAGGCCTGACAAGCTTCCATCTGCAAACTTGTTAAAGTAATTTAAAATTAACGGCACGCACAGTATTCACTCTTTATTTATTTATTTTTTGCTGCAAACACCGACTCTGCACTAAGCAGTATGTAACTACAACAACTCTGGCCTCCACCTCTTAAGGTGACGACCCCCTAAACAGATCATCAAACAGAACAGTAGCAATGGCACTTAGCACATATCAGGCCCTGCTCTGATTACTGTACATGTATTATTTCTTTCCAGACTCACAGAATGGGACTATTACTGCCCCCATTTGACAGATGAGAATACTGAGACTCAAAGACGTAACAGGTCCATGATTATCCAGCTGGTCAGTGACAACCTGGCTCTGAATCCCTCCTGATATACCTCCCAACGGGACAAATAGAAGCACAGAGGGCCCAGGGAGGTGTCAGGAAGGAAGTGAGTCCTGAGTGTATCAGTTCCCTGAAGCTGCTGTAACAGATCAGCACAAACTGGATGGCTTAAAAAAAAAAAAAAGAAAGAAAAAACAAAAAACAGAAGAAATTCATTCTCTTACTGCACTGGAGGCTGAGGTCTGAAATCAGGTTGTCAGCAAGGCTGCGTCCACCTTGGAAGTTTTGCCAGGTGGAGACATTTGGCCATTTTCTTTCTGTGCAGTGGGGAGCCCAGATGAGTTCTCCAGCAGGACAGATCCATCAGATCACGTTCTGGCAATTTGTGGAGGAGCACCAGCGAGAGACACGAGGACATGAGCCATGCACCCAGCTGAGAGGCCAGGGAAAAGAAGATGCATTTGCAAGTTCCTGTGGGCATAGAAGCAGACAGGTCTTGGTGCCAGGGACTGGCTGTGGAGGGGAAGAGAAGGAATCCATTTGAACCCTAGATTACTGACTCAGGGGATAGGAAAGGTGGGGAGCATGGAGAAGAGGCAGGAAGGATTAATTTGGGATGGGTTGGTTTTGAGACTCTTGGGGCTAGTCCCAGTGGAGCTGTCCAGCCCTGTGGGTCTGGATCTCAAGAATAACATGGAGGGAAAGAGGGTTCCTGAAATCCATAAGCATAAGGATGGCCCACGGATGGGGAGGAAATCCTGGAGGCTGGAAGTAATCTTGCCCGTCAGTGCTGGTAGGAAGGGTTCCAAGTTGCAGGTCAAGATGCTGGTTTCTAGTCCTGGCCCCTATACTAACTTCACACTTGACAATGGGCCCTTCTGAGCCTCAGTTTCCCAGTATTTCTATGGAAGTAATTGGACAAGAAGAGCTCTGAGATTGAAGACTTTATTACTGCCCACCTGCCAGGTTTCTGCAGGTCAGGGGGCCAGGGAGGGGACCCAGGATGAGATTCTGCATGTGCTCGGTCCGGGGGAGGGCCCCCATAAAGGAAGAAGGAAGAAAGGGAGGGGGGAGGGAGGAAAGAAGGAAGGAAGGAGCAGAGGATGAGTTATAGGAGCCCTGGCCCTTGCCTTCAAGAAGCTTCTGCTCTGTTTTGGAAGCTCATGGTGTGGTTGGTGGAATGGCCTAGCTTTGTTGCTAAGCAACAGATGAGCCAGTAGATTCCCAGGAATGCAGCCATCAAACTGTGATGCCTGTGCAGGTCTACACATCTTAACACATACATAAATTCAGAATACAGAATATTTCCCCCAGCCCCCAAAAACTTCCTCATGTCACACCCTTAACCCATGGCAACCACTGATCTATTTTCTAACACTGTAGTTTTGATTTTTCGAGAATGTCATAGAAATGGAATCATACAGAATATTACCTTTTGAGCCTGACTTCTCTCACTCTGCATAATGCCTTTGAGTGCCATCCAGACTGTTGTTGTCTGTATCAATAGTTCATTCCTTTTTACTGTGGAGGATTCCATCGTATGGAAGCATCACGGTTTGTTTATGCATTCACCCAGTGAATTTATATTTTTCTAGATTGAGGGAATTCTGAGTGCAGCTGCTATAAGCATTCAAGTACAAGTTTTCCTATGAACATAACTTTCATTTTTTTTAGGGTAATACCCAAGAGTTGGATACTGGGTCAAGTGGTAATCATATATTTAACTTTATTTTTTAAATGCCAAACTTTTCCAGAGTGGCTGTGCTACTGTGCACTCTCATCAGAAATGTCTGAAAGTTCATTTTTCTGAATCTTTGTCAGGACTTGGTATAATCAGTATTTTTTTTTATTTTAATCATTCTAATAGTTGTGCAGTTTTTTTGTACCTTTCTCTACTGGCCAAAGATGTTGAACACCTTTTCATGCCCTTTATTTTCCATTCTTGTGCCTTCTTTGGGGATGTGTCTGTCAATTCTTTTGCCCATTTAAAAAATTGATTTGTTTTCTTACTGTTGAGGTTTTTTGTTTTTTGTTTTGTTTGTATGCTGAATGGTGGAGGTCACATTTCATTCTTTCTCCGTGTGAGTATCCCATTATTGCGGCACCATTTGACTTTTTGTTTGGTTGGGTTTTGTTTGTTTGCTTGCTTGCTTGTTTGGAGAAGTGCATGGGCTGGGAATCAAACCTGGGTCTCCTACACGGCAGGCGAGAATTCTACCCCTGAACTACCCTTGCACCCCCTTACTGTTGAGTTTTAAGAGCTTTGTATATATTCTGGATGCAGATCCTATGACCAGGTATGTGATTTCTCCTACTCTCTAGAGTGTCTTTTTCATAATTTTAACAGTGTCTTTCACAGAACAAGTTTTTAACTTTGGTGCAGCCCAAGTTATCTGTTTTTTTTCTTTTCTAGATCATGCATTTGGCTTCATGTCTAAGAACTATTTGGCTAACTCCCATTCCCAAATGTTTTCACTGATTTTTTTTCTAAAAAGTTTTAAATTTTACATTTAGATCTGTGATTCATTTGAATTACTTTTTGTACAAGTTCTGAAGTTTAAGTTCCTTTTTTCAATAGGTATGTCCAGTTGGTTCAGTACCATTTGTTAAAAAAAAAATCTATCCTTTCTCTATTGTATCACTTTTATACCATTGTCAAAAATTAATTAGCCCAACATGAAAAAGTGAGAATGGGCATAGCCCAAATATCCCTAAAGAGTGGGAGAAAGATCAAAAGTGATGCTGGAGTTACACAGAGAAGGTAGGGTTTAACAAATAAATACGATGCTGAATCATTAAATTGATATTTCTTTTAATCTCCAGTATCTTAGAGAAGTTAGAAATAAAAACCTGAAATTGTGGAATTGTAATGCATACCAAACTCTGAAATCTGTTCTACAACTAATTGTTGTGCTGTGCTTTGAGATTTATTGCTTTTTTGTATATATGTTGATTTTCACAGAAAAGAAAAAAAAGTCGATTGTGTTGATCAATGCATAGCTATATGATGGTGTTGTGACTTGTTGATTGTACACTTTGGATGATTACATGGTATGTGAATATGTACTATATATCAATTAAAAAAATTTTAAATCAAGGGGAAAATTAATTAACCATATTTAGGTGCGTCTATTTCTAAACTCTCTACTCTGTTTCATTTATCTATGTGTCTACCCCTTTGCCAATACCACATTGTCATGATTACTGTTGCTGCATAGGAAAACTTAAAATCAAGTAGTGAAATTCCTATGACTTTATTATTCTGGTTCCATTGCCTTTCTATATAAATTTTTAAATCAGCTTGTTTACATTACATAAAATCAGACTGGTATTTTCATGAAGTTACACTAAGTCTACCTATCAATTTGGTGATTGCTGACATCTTTATAGGTTGATTCATCCAGTCCTTGAACACGGTATATCTCTCCATTAATTTAGGTCATCTTTGATTTATTCCATCCATTCTTTAAGCTTTTTTGTTGTATAATATAACATATATACAAAGCAGAGAAATAAAAAGGCAATAGTTTTCAAAGCACTCTTTAACAAGTAGTTACAGGAGAGATCCCAGAGTTCATCATGGGCTACAAACCATCATCTCAGATTTTCCTTCTAACTGCTCCAGGATATAAGAGGTTAGAAGGCATAAACATTTCTTTTACAATCACAATCTACTTTTTTTCTCTTTTTGTAAAAAATAACATATATAAAAAGAAGCAATAAATTTCAAAGCACAGCACCTCAGTTGTAGAACATATTTCAGAGTCTATGTGTTACAATTTCACAATTTTCACTTCTAGCTGCTCTAAGATACTGGAGACTAACAGAGATGTCAATTAAATGATTCAGCATTCATATTCATTTGTTAAATCCTATCTTCTCTGTATAACTCCACCATCACTATTCCATCAAATTTTTGTAGTTTCAAGCATACAGATCCTATGCATGCTTCATTAGATTTAACCTAAGCATTTCAGGGTGTTTTGGGGCTATTATAAATAATATAAATTTAAAAGTTTCTATTTCTAATTTTACATTGCTAGTACATGGAAATTATGATTGATTTTTGTATTTCAGTCCTGTATCCTGAGACCTTGTTAAGTTTACTTATCACTGTAGAGGTTTCTTTGTAGATTGTAGATTTCTTTGGGTTTTCTACATAAGTAATTGTGTCATCTGTGAGTAGAAGCTATTTTGTTTTTCTTCTATTCCAATCTATGTTTTTAATTTCTTTTTCTTTCCTTATTGCACTGACTACGACTTACAATAAAAGATTAAATACTAGTCATGAAGGTATACACACTGGCCTTGTAAATTGTTCTCAATTTTAGGGGTAAAGCATTCAGCATTCAGTCTTTCACTATCAGCATGATGTTAGCTGTAGGTTTTTCGTAGATGCACTATATTGCATTGAGGAAGCTTCCTCCTTTTCCTAGTTTGCTGAGAGTTTACTGTGAATGCATGTTGAATTTTGTCAAATGTTTTTCTACATCAATTGAAATTATCATGTGGTTTTTCTTCTTTAGTCCCTTAATATGGTAAGAACATAGACTGATTTTTGAATAATGAACCAGCCTTGCATTTCCAGGATAAACCCAATTGGTTGTGGTATATTATTTTTTTTATATTATATTAAATAAATTTATCAGCAAATATTTATTTGCCAATGTTTTGTTGACCAAGTTTTCTTTTCTTATAGTGCCTTTGTCTGGTTTTGGTCACAATAATATTGACCTCATAAAATGAGATGGGTATGTTCCCTCCTATTTTCTTGAAGAGATTGTATAGAAATTGTGATATTTCTTCTTTAATATTTCTTAGAATTCACCATTAAACCATCTGGGCCTAGAAATTTCATTTTTAGGAGGTTTATAACTACAAATTCCATATATCTCATAGTTATTGGCGAGTTTTGGTAGTTGGTGGTTTTTGAGGTATTGGTCCATTTCATCAAATTTGTTGAATTCATGACTATAGAGCTATTCATAGTGTTCCCTTTATCTTTTTAATGCTTGTGGGATCTTCTCTTTAATTCCTGATTTTAATCATTTGTATCTTCTCTCTTTTTTCCTTTGTCAGTCTTGCTAGTGGTTTATCAATTTTTTGTATTTTTCTCAAAGAGCCAGGTTTGGGATTTATTCATTTTCTATGTTTTCAATTTTATTGATTTCTGCTCTCATCTTTATTATTCTTTTTTCTATTTCTTTCCTTCCTTTAGGTTTTTTGTTTGTTTGTTTGTTTTACTCTTCTTTTTCTAATTCCTTAAGATGGAAGCCTGGTTTATTGATCTGAAATGTTCCTTCATTTCCAATCAAGCATTTGATGTTATAGATTTCCTTATAAGCACTGTTTTAGCAGCATACCATAAATTTTTATATGCTGTATTTTGGTTTTTGTTTAGAACAGTTATTTTCTATTTTCCCTCACCACTTCCTCTTTGACCCATGGATTATTTAGAAGTGTGTTGTTTAATTTCCAAGTGTTTAGAGATTTTCCTTTTCTTTTTCTGATATTGATCTGTTATTGAGTTTAATTCCTTTTTGTTCTGAGAACATACTTTACAGAACTTCAATTCCTTTTAAATTTGTTAAAGTTTGTTCTATGACTCAGGATATGGACTATCTTGTCAAATGATTTACACACACTTGAAAAGAATGTGTATTTTGCTATTTTGGGTGGAATGTTCTATAAATGTCAATTAGATGCAGTTGGTTGATGGTATTGTTCAATTATCCTATACGTTTACTGATTTTTCTGTCTACTTTTCTATCTATTATGGAAAGAGGAGTGTTGAGATTTTTAACTGTAATTGTGGACTTGTCTGATTATCCTTTCGGTCTGTCCATTTTGGCTTCATTTATTTTGAAGTTCTGTTGTTAGGTGCATACAGATTTCAGATTGTTTTGTCTGCTTTGTGAATTCACCTTTTTATCATCGTGTCCCTGTCCTTCTTTATCCCTGGCAATTTTCTGTACTCTGAAGTCTACATTGTCTGTTATTAATACAGACACTCCAGCTTTCTTTTTCTTTAAAACAATAAAAAGGTTTTATTCACACACCGCACAGTCCATCCGAATCCAGCTTTCTTTTGATTAGCATTTGTGTGGTATGTATTTTCCATATTTTAACTTTCATTTTACCTATATCATTATATTTTAAGTGATTTTATTCTTTACATAAGCAAAATACATTGACCCCAACCCAACATCCCCAAAAGTCTTGCAGTATCAACTTTAAGAGCCCAAAATCTCATTTTCAAATTGTCTAGGTACAGTATGGGTGAGATGTGGTTTGGCAAATTCCCTATCCGTCTGTGGGCTTGTGAAACTATAAAACAAAGTTATCTGCTTTCAAAATACAATGATGGAGGGTGCACAGGTGGTTCAGTGGTAGAATGCTCACTTTCCATGCGGGACTCTAGGTTCAATTCCTGAACCATGTGTCCCCCCCCCCCCCGCCCCCCAGAAAACACAACAATAACAAAACAAGGGACAATGATGAGACAGGCATAAGAGAGATATTCCCATTCCAAACGAGAGAAATTGGAAGGAAAAGAGGATTTACTACTCTAAGGCAAGGCCACAATCCAGCGTGGAAATTCTATTACATTTCAACTCCCAAGAGTGACCATTGGTAGCTCAATGCTCTGCCTTCCCGGCCCACTGGATACAGGTGAACCCCCCTTCTTGATTAACCCCAGTGCATCAGGTCCCCACTGTCAGCCTGGGAGGCTCTGTCTTCAGAGTCCCTCTTCTTTCACTTTGTCTTGTCTCTGTCCCTTTCCATCTGGGCTGACAGTGTTTCTACTGGCATAAAATTCTCAAAACCCTTGTCGGTCTTTCCTGGAAGTTAAGGCGCTCTACACCACTGGATAAGAGTATTTTCCACAGGTCTTTCCTGGACAACTGCGTCTCTACCCCAGCCATACCTCTGGGCCTATTTCCAGGGCACTTTAACTGGATAGGCTGAGAATTTCCCAATTTATCAAGCACCAGTTCCTTTTGTCCTAGCAATTCATTCCTCAATTTATCTCTTTCCTCTCACATTTTCCTAAAGCAGGAAAGGAGAATCCCGGATTTCCTTTCCACACTTTACTGGGAAATCTTCTCAACTAAATATTCAAGATCATCACTTACGAGTTCTGCATTCCACCCAGCATCACAATTCTGCCAAGCACTCTGTCCTTTTATCAAAAGAATCATCTTTCCTCGAGTTTCCAGTAACATGTCCCTCACTTTCATCCAAAGCTTCATCAGAAGCACATTTGATATCCATATTTCTAGCCACATTCTCTTCAAGGAGATTTAGGCGTTTACTATCAAGCAACTTGTTTCAGTTTTCTAAAGTTGTCAAATGCATTATACCAGAAATGGATTGGCTTTTATAAAAGGGATTTATCAGTTTACAAATATACATTCTGTGGCCATAAAAAAATATCCAAACTAAGGCATGAGCCAGAGGATACCTTCACTGAAGAAAGGCCGATGGTATCTGGGGTTCCTCTGTCACACAGGAAAACACATGGTGACATCTGCTAGCCCTTGTCCCCTGGGTTGGTTTTAAAAAATGACTCTTTTGGCTCCTGTGGATCTTCCTGGCTTCTCATAGGGTATTTTCTTTCTCCAAGTGTCTGTGCTCTCTGAAATGTCTCACTCTTAAAAGACAGTAGTGAGTGGATTAAGACCCACCTTGAATGGGTGGGTCACAACTCCACGGAAACAACCTAATCAAAAGGTCCCACCCAACAATAGGTTTGGCCCAAGATTGGATTTTAAAAACATGGCTTTTCTGGGGGACGTAACAGCTTCAAACCACACACACCTCTACCCATTGCTAAATTCCAGAGCTACATCCACATTTTTAGACATTTGTTACTGCAGCATCCACGTCTCATACCAGAAACTGTCTTCACTTCCTCTGACTGCCTTAACAAAGCACCACGAACTATGGAGTAAAACAACAGAAATGTATTGTCTCATGGTTCTGGAGGCTAGAAGTCTGAAATCAAGGTGTCAGCAAGTCCATGCCCCATCTGGCCTTCTCCCAGTGTCTACCGGTGTCCGAATTTCCTCTCCTTGTAAGGACACAGGTCCTCTCGGATGAGGGCCCATTGAAGTCCAGTTTGGTCTCATCTTAACTGATCACCTTCTGAAAGACCCTGTTTCCAAATAAGGTCACGTTCATGCGACCAGGGATTAGGACTTCAACATATCTTTTTGGGGGAACACAATTCAACCCATAATACTTTTTGATTTATCTGCTGTGACTTTGACCATAATCTCTTTATACATGCTCTAAAGATTACAATATATTTCTTTAACTTCTCATCTTCTACTTAGGATCAATGTTTTACCACTTCAAGTGCAATGTAGAAAACTTATTACAATGTAGATCTCTTTACCCCCATATGTTGTACTTGTCTTATGTTACTTCTAAATGCATTACAAGCCCATCAGAGAATGTCATATTTTTGCTTTTAGCTGTAAAATGTATTTTAAATAATTCAAGAAGAGCATCTTATATTTACTCAGATATTTACCATTTGTGCTGCTCTTTCTTTATTCCTGATATTCCAGATTTCCTTCTGGTGTCCTTTCCCTTCTGTCTGAAGAGCATCCTTTAGGAATACTTTTAGAGCAGGTCTTCTCGCTATGAATTCTTAGTTTTCCTTCACCTAAGATGTTTTTATTTTGTCCTTATCCTTGAGGGATATTATTATTATTATTATTATTTTGGTAGATATGGACTTCTGGGTAGGCAGTTCTTTTCCTTCAGCATTTTTAAAATGTTGCATCTCTTCCTTCTGGAACTTGATGTTTTTTTTATGAGAAATTTGCCATCATTCAAATCATTGCTCCTGAATCCTAACATGTCACATTTTCTGGCTGCTTTCAATATTTTTTCTTTGTCTTGGTTTTCAGAAGTATGATTGTATTTTTGGCATGGATTTCTTTGAGCTTATCCTCTTTAGGGTTCACTGAATTGCTGGGATCTATGGGTTTATTTCTTTTACCAAAGCGGGGAAGTTATCAACATTAATGTCTTAAATATTTTTCAGCCCTGCGTCCTTTCTCCTCTCCTTCTCAGACTGCAATGGCATGGATAGTAAACGTTTAGCTGTTGTCCCTGAAGATTTATTCATTTTTTTCAGTCTTTCCCCCCCCCCCCTCAGTTGTTCAGATTGGATACTTTCCATTTCTCTATCTTAAAGCTCCCTGCTATTTTCCTTCTCTCATCTCCAATCTGTCTACTGAGTATACCCAATGAGTTTCTTTTTTAGTTACTTTATTTTTCTGTCCTAAAATTTCCACTTGGGTTTTTCTTTACATCTTCTATTTTGGTGGCTCTCAAATGGGGAAACAATTTTGTTCCCCAGAAGACATTTGGCAGTGTCTGGAGACATATTTGCTTGTCACGACTAGTGGTGGGAGAGAGTCTGTTACTGGCATCAAGTGGGTAGAGACCAGAGATATTGCCATACACTGCACAAGACATCCTCCACCACAAAGCATTACCCAGCCCAAAATATCGAGAAACCATCTTCTTTTTTTCACAGAGACTTTCCATTTTTCCATTTGTTTAAGAGGGTTTGCAATTGCTTGTTTGAGCATGTGTAGAATAGGTGCTTTAAAGCCTGTATCAGCTACTTCCAGCACCTGTGTCATCTTGATGATAGCATCTGGTAATTTTCTTTTCCCGTGTGAGTTCCAGTCTTCCTGGTTCTTCACACGCTGAGGAAGCTTGGGATTGTTTATTGAATGCTTTGAATATTATGTTATGAGACTGTGGATCATGTTTAAATCAGCTGATTTGATGATAATTCAATTTTGGTCTTCTTTTTCCATCTACCTGCTACTATTTACTTTTTGGAGCCCTCATATACCTGCCCTATGCATTCTGTCCAGATTTTACAGTTGCATTGAGTGGGAGAAACATGGCAAAGTATGCTTACCCTGCCTTGTCCTGGACCAGAATCCTCATCTGTAAATTCTTTACAAGTGTTGATTTCTGGGCCCTATTCCAGGCTATTGGAATGTTTGTAAGTGGAGACCTGGGAATGCGCATTTTCATTGGCTCCCTAGGGGACTCCAAAAGACCTTAAAAGTTTGAACTCACAATCACAGACTTTTAGAGCCATGTTAGAGTGATTGGCTCCAACTCCACAATGCACAAGTATTTCCTCCATAGCTGCTCAATTAAGTAGTGGTCTACCTCTGGCAGGATATCTAAGGTAATGGAGAGATCACTACCTCGCCCAGAAGATTCGTGCTTCTTCTGTACTGAACTTCCAGGCTGAACCCTTGACTCCTTTGTCTCCTGAGGCCCTTGGAGCAGTGGGTGCCATCCAGGGCTGCAGTTAGAGACCTGGAAGCTTTACTGGCATCAGGCTTCCTATTGTCCCACTGAAAACTATGCGGAGCTCCCTCTCATTTCTAACCCAGCCCACAGCTGAGTTCACGGCACATGGTTCCCCTCATGCGCTATCCATGCAAATAGCCTTTCCAGAGAGGCAACAAGGTAGAATGGGAAGAAATTTGGAGTCAGACGTAAAATAATGAAGGCCAACCGTGATTAAACATTTATTATGTAATTGGCACTGTATCAAGCATTTCACAAACATTGTCTCCTTTTGTCTCTGCAGCAACCTTATGATAAATCAGGTTACATTCTATGCATATACAAGCATCAACATACATGTATTTCTACCCAAAAGATAGCATACTACACAGGCTTTTCTGCATTTTCATTTTTTTTCTCAGTAATATGCCTTGTAGATTATTCCATTTTATTATATATGAGTGTTCCAGCGTATGGTTGTAACATAATTTAACACACAAGTCTCCTTGATGAACATTTTTTCCAATATTAATTTTACTTGGTTCAGTTTTTTTTAATTCCTAGAAGTTGCATTCCGACAGCACGCCGAGTAACTTAAGGAGTCAGAACCACTAGGTTGGGGCTCAGATAGGAAAGAAATGCACACTGCGATCCTTGGAGAAGGAAGGGGTGGGAAGCAGAGGGAAGCTGGGAGGGAAAGGGAGGAGGGAGAGTAAGAGTGGGGGATGGAGGGCCCCATTTCTGGAGGCTGCCAGGTAGAGCTTTGGGCGCTGCACCCCTGAGGGGCAGTGGGGCAGGAAGCCACCGTGCTGCTGGGCCAGTGGGTGCGGCTGAGGAGGGAGGAGAAGGAGGCGTCGGCACTGTGTGTGTTTCCATCCTGCCCATAGTCTGTTCCAAACTGCCGTGCTCTTCCTCTCCCTGTGCTGTCCTCCCCCCGTCCCACCGCCCCGCGCCCCTACTCCCGGCCTGGGAAAACCCAGTCAGAATTAATAACTGCAGCAGATTGCTTAGAGACAGAGGGCGAGGGATGGAGACAGTTTGGGGGCCTGATATTTCCCTCATGTGTAATAATCTGGTGGTGAGATCTGGAATTAAAACCCTTTTCCTGAAGCCTTTATTAATATTAGTGCCTAATGTATAATTGTGTGGCAAGCCCTGGGGGCTGATGCTTGTGTCCTAAACCCCCTCCTCTCCCCTGGGCCGGGCCACCTACCCACAGGGGAACGCTGAGCTTGTCACTGCCCCTCTGTAACCCGTGGGGTTCGGCTCAGGCTGGGGTTCTGACGTGGCATCGCCATGCGGACAGCTTGCCTGCCCATCTCTTTTCAGCCCTCTTGGTGGTTGCGGGGCTGTGTCTGGCACAGCTGGGTGACTGTGAGTCCAGGCTGGCCCACCTCTACCCAGGGCAGCTGCCACGGGCATCATCCTCAACTCTGGCCATCAGAAACCTCTCCAGCCCTCTCAGGCCTGAGAAAGGCCTGGGGAACACCTGTGGCCTGTCTTTTCCCCAGACACAGGAGGCTTGTCCCCTATGGGGCCGGACCTCACCCTGCAGTGGATGCTCAAGGCCGGAAGGTCTTGAGCTTGTCACTTGTCTTCCCTGATCTCCGTTTCCCCAGCAGGGAAGGCCTGCTCCTCTGCTGCTTATACTCCTAATCTGTGCTGGGGTCAGGAGTCCCAGAGTTGACAAAATCAGAGTCCAAGCCAATAAAAGGCCAAGAGATGGGGGTGCTTCAAGAGTCCGGCCCCCCTGAGCCCCATGTTAGCTACCCAGAGCTGCCTGGCTGCAGTCCAGGCCTGCGGCAGGATCCACAGGCAGCCCACAGCTGGTGGGAGGAGGCGCCGCCCTGTTTCCTCACTCCCACCACGCGCCCGCCAGTCACAGGACCTTTGTATATGCTGTTCCCCTTGCCTAGACTGCTCTTCCCTTCTCTCATATTTCTTAATCTTCTTTCAGAACTCAGCCCAAGCATCATCTCCTCCAGGAAGCCTTCCCTAAATTCCCCAAGGAGGTCATATTCGCAATGCTCCAGATGTCTTCACAGCCGTAGACTGGAATCTATAAAATCACAGGCATAAAAAACGTGACTTTATTTTTCTATATCTGAATTTAATTTCTACTATAAAGCTTCATTTTGCCTGGAGGTTGCAGTGTAATCTGAGTTCATTTGGGATTCCCTGCTCTCCCCAAGGCCTGGGGTGGGAGGAACAGAGGAGTAGGTTCCTCAGTGTTGAAGGGTAAGGGGGGGCTGTGATCTGTTCCTCCTGGCACCCACCTTCAGGGCCCACAGTCCCCACTGCATCATCTTCATGAGCTTGACCCCGAGGTCCATCCAGGCCCCCTGCTGCTCCCTATGCCGGTGTTTCTTCTGCTCCCGTATCGTGCCAGACAGAGGGAAACTCGGGGGTCCCACCACTTCCCCTGATGCTACCTCATAGGGACAGGGAACAGAGCAGAAGCTCTCTGTCCTCAGAGTCCTCCATGGGGCGAGGATGGGAGAAGCAGCTGCAGGGCTCTTCCTTAAGGACCCATCAGCTTCTCACTCTGCTGTAGCCCCCACCCCTTGACTCTTTTCTGGTCCTCCCTGCCAGGTGCTAAGAATCTTCCTGGAGTCTCAGGAAGGGGTGGTGGGATGCAGATGAGGAAGGTCTTCATCTATACTTGCAAATCTACTACTTCTGCTCCTAATTGCTTAGGAATTTAGTTTGTTCTCCTGTGTCATCCTTCTCCCCAAGTCTGGTAGTCAAAGGAGAGGGGAAAAAAGAATGCCAGGGAGGAAGAAAGCAGCCTGTATTAGACACAGAGATTACAAACAGGAACTCTAGAGCCGAACAATCTGGATTCAATTCCTGTTCTGCTGCTTGCCAGCTGTGTAACCTCAGGTAAGTTACTTGCCCTCTCTGTTCCTCAATCTCTCCTTCCATAGACGGAGACACCATAGTGTCTGCGTCAGACGGGGTTAAACGAGGCAATATATACTAAGGGTTTGGCACAATGCCTGGCATGTAGGAAACACTCATTGCTATACCCTTAAAAACAGCGCCCACCCCCCACCCCACCCCGAGTTAAAGCTTTAAATTGTTTGGTGAATATTTGCTTGTCTGTCTCTCTCACCAGACTGTGAAGTCCAGAAGGGCAGGGACAAGTTTGGTTTGGGGGGTTGCTTGTTGGGTTTTTCATGACAATTGTGTAGTCCCAAAACTGGCATACACTGCGTACCCTACTGGTCCTATTGGCGTCCCCCAGTCCGGCTCACACCTGCCCATGACCTGGCCCACTTGTCCTGCTCATACCTCTTCTGGGAAAGCTGTGATTCCCCTCGTTTAGAGAAATCTCTCTTCCCCACAGGCCACAGTAAGAGTGTGACTCCAACTTCCCCACTCAGAGCAAGTCCAGCCCTCTTTGTCTCTCAGGCAGGTCCAGCTGAGGGGCTCCAGGTAAAGTTGGCCTCATTCACTTTAGTTTATTTGAGTCTCACAACAGTCCAGAAAAGAAGGCAAAGCAGACCTCAGCCCCATGTTATGGATGGAACTGAGACTCAGAGAGGTTAGCTGCCTTACTCCATATCACATAGTTGCTGAGGGGCAGGGTTGGGCCTGGAACCCAGGGCTGAGGACATCCAGGTCCTGCTCCCCTTCTTGCCCCAAGGGGCTCACCCTCTAACTGGGAATCTAAGGATGCGAAGAGGAGTCACTCAGAAGACAGCGGAGGGTAAGAGCCGGGTCAGGGTGGGCAGGCATGGTCCTGGGGGCTCCTGGGGCCGCTCCAAGCCGTGCGTCAGGAAAGCACTGCAGATGGGGACAACCGTCCGAGCAGTGTCCCATGTGTTGTGGGCAAGGGGAGGGGGAGGCCAGGCCTGGACTGGCAGAGGCTTCACGTGCCCGGATGAGGCAGGGCGAGGCCTGCCCCAGAGTCCCTAATAGTAGCCCAAGTTCCCGTCCCTCCTGCCCGTAACACAGGCCAAGGAAGTGAGGCACCCACAGGCTGCACCTCAGCTGGGCCTGCTCTGACATGGCCAAGTCCCTGAGGGCCTCGTGTGTTTCCACCCCTCCCCTTCTTCTGCCTCATTCCTGAGAAGAGCCTAGGCCAGCAGGGACCTTCCCACGGAAGGCTGCCCAGTGGCCCCTCCGGACTGCTTTGGCTGAGCAGCGTATAGGGGCCAGGGCAGAGGCTCCCCCACGACGCCCTCTAGCAGATGGGTGACAAGTTTCCATTGCGCCTCTCGTGATGGCGCTCCTTCCCACCTCCTCAAGGGCAGGCCTTCCATCAGATAGCACGGAAGGTCTGATTTTGCTGGAGCCGAGGTTGGCCTCCTCTTCACTTCCACCCTGGCAGAGCCGCTTCTTCTCCCACACATCTTCCTGCACTTGGGTTCAGAGCTTGGGCTTTGGACCCAAGTACCTAAGTGTGACACTGGCTCTGACACTTGCCAGCAGTGTGGATTGGGTCGGTTACTTATCCTCTCTGAGCCTGTTTCATTTCCAGAAAGTGGGTATAAAAGCACTGCTTCCTCATAGGATTTCCTAGGCCCAGGTGCTCCTCAGTATAATATTTCCCCTTCCCTATAGCCTCAACATCATGCTCCCACCACTCTTTTCACAGAAGGCAATGAGGAGCCATGGAAGGCTTTAGAGCAGGAGCATGGCCTGAGTGATAAGCTTGCCTCCATCTGTAGTCACCAGACTGTCAGTCAGGGCTAGAGGGGATCAGGTGGGGCAAACTTCTGGTGAGGAGGAACTCAAGGGAGACTTCCTTTGAAAGCCTGGGGGGGTTCAGCTCTCCCCCACATTGCTGTGTCTCCTAGTGGACAACTCTGACAATGCCACAGACCCCGAGGCGGCTCTGTCTAGAGTGGCGATGCTGTGTGCATTGATTTCCTGGTGAAAGCCTGGCTCTTTGCCACCTGTCCACCAGGTGCCCAGCCATGGCCCATGAGGTGGAGGAGGCAGGCCCAGGCCCAGCAGTGGGCAGGGCAGGACGGGCATGCTTTCCTAGGGGATTCCAGCTCCCAGGGGATTCCACCTGAGGCCAATCAGGGGCTCCCTTTGTTCACAGGGGATCAGAAGGAACAAGAAGACCCAAGGCATGCATCCTGCATTTTCTGGCCTAAGCCACAGCACTGGACTAGGCATAAGGATACCAGTCCCAATCCCAGCCTTGCCACTTATCCTTGTGACATGAAGGTCACAATTTCTGTGAGCTTCCATTTCTATCTATCTATCTATCTATCTATCTATCTATCTATCTATCTATCTAATTAAAAGCCCTTAGCCTCGTTCTGAGCATCAAGCAGGAGAATAGATACACACTGTAAAGCTGCTCCTGCAGATGGAATTGCTATCGTGTTCCTGAATGGAGAGAGCCTTGGTTTCCCTGCCTGCGCAGTGATCAGATTGAATCGGATGCTTCCTAGGACTCACCCAGCTGTAAAACTGGGGGGCGGATTCTCCTGCAGCTGGGTCTAGTCTCCACGGGCAAATGGACTTGCCGACGGCGGCCCTCTATGTCTGCAATGATCGCCTCCGCGCCTCTCGGGGTGAGGGGGGGGGAACCCAGCCCCCCGCCAGCGTGGCTGGTGATTAATACGCCCAGAGTGGGGCTCCTGACCTGCTGTCAGGGACATCAAGGTAAGTGCCCGTCCGCAGGCTGAGGGCTCTGCTGATGAATAAATAATAACAGCAGAGAAGTAATGGGATCCGGGGAGGCCACTTAGGATAATGGAGCGACAGACGTGGCGTCGGAGCCCCAGGGACCTGAGCAGCCGGAAGAGCTGCCTGCCATGGCGGCAGGAACCCAGGCGCACCTGTCTGCGGCCTGTGACTGCAGCAAGCCCCTGGCCGGTCCTGGATGGCGTCCCAGAGGGACGGTCCGTACTGAACGTGCGAGCAAGGGCCTTATGAGTCTGACAATCCTGGTGCCGCTTTGCCTGCCTGAGCCTCAGTTTCCACACTAGCAATATGGACATACGAACCAGCCGGGGGGTTGAGGAGAGGGGGGGCATCAGCGCTAGTTTTTGAGTCCCTAATGCACACCTGCTGGTAGGAGCTGCCTGTGCGCTAGGGCTGGTTGTGAAATGCTCTCACCTCTGTGGCTCATGGATCCAGGGCTCTGCACTGCCCGTGGACCAGGCAAGGCAGGGACAAGCCCATTCGCTAGATGAAGAGACTAAGGTAGATGCCTTTTCCAGAAAATGCTGACTCTGTCCTCGGCCAAGTTTACCCACGTGACACTGTGTGGCTTTTGGCCGGACACATGGTGGACTCTCGGTGACACCCATGGGCAGGTCTGTGCCTCCCAGGGCAGAGAGAGAGGTGGACGAGGCCAAAGGTGGGTCCTGAAAATAGGCTAAATCACAACCACAATGAGATCTCATTGCACAGTCACTGGGACGGCCACGTAAAAACGTTGACATCCCCTTGTGCTGGCAAGGATGTGGGTCAACTGGACTCTCCCACACTGCCGATGGGAGCGTAAAATGGGACAACCACTTTGGAAAAAGCCGTGACAGTTTCTTATCAATCTCAGCATTTAATTGCATTTGACCCAACAATTCCACTCTTAGATGTTAGCCAAGAAAAAAGAAAACCTGTGTCTGCACAGAGACTTACACACACATGTGTACGAGAGTTTGATCTGTAATCACCAAAGCCTGGAAAGAATCCATGGCATGTCCGCTTGGCATGTGAAGGGATCAATAAATTGCAATGCAATGGAACACTGCGCAGCAACTGAAAGGAAGAAACTACTGATACAAAAACACTTTTATTATACTACTATTTTATTTATTATACTACTATTAGTTTATTACTGGTAAAATATTGTTCTAAGCAAGAAAATCCAAATGTAAATGAGTATATGGGATGATTTCATTTGTATGGAAGCCCGGGAAAGAGAAATCTAGTCTCTAGTGACAGAAAGCACAAAGAGTGTAGAAGGGAACTTTTGAGGGTGATAGAAATATTCCATATGCGCTTACATGAGCACATACATTTGTCATCCCCATAGAGTTGTCCATTTTTATGGGTGCATTTTATTGTATGTAGATTTTACTTCAATAGAGTTGAGAAGCAGAGCAAAATATAGCACGCACACCAGGAAGGAAATTGCCCACCAGGGGAATCTGAACAGCCGGCAATCCCCCAAGAATGTAGGACCCTCAGGAGCAGCCAACTCGAAGCCCCCATCAGGCATCCTGCTTGGCATGGGGTTGGTGACCAGCTTGAGGGAAGGGAGCAGCTTTGCCATCCCTGGGGTGTAATGGAGGCCAGGCCCACCCTTCTGGCCTGGTCTCCTGCCCCCTCCTCTCCAGGGCCGACCCTCTAGCCAAGCATCAGGCCAGCTCAGGGCCACCAGTGACTCATGCAGCTTCTTCAGGAGAATTCCAAACGGCATCCCTGAGCCCAGCTCTTGGCTTGGCAAGATAGTAGTGCCTCTGTGCAAATGAAAAGGCTCTCCTGCCTTCAAGCAGACACAACTCCTTGCTGCTTGGTGAGCAGGTCTCAGCCCAGGCCTTTAGGACAACTCAGCCTGGGGCCTTCATGTTCAGCCTCCATCCTGGACATTAGCTCTGCCTTGCTGTCTTTGAGCAAGTCCCTGCCCTTTTCTGTGTCTTAGTTTCCCCATTTGTCAAGTAGGACCAAACAGTTCTGAAGACCTAATGAGATAAAAGAAAGATGCTTTAAGAAGTATGAAATGCTAAAAAGTGCCAGTTTCTCCCTAGCCCATTGGACGGATAGATGATGGTTGTATAGATGGACGAATGATGGATGAACGGATGGATGGATGGATGGACTGATGGACAGATAATCACTAAATGGGTGGGTGGATGGGTGAATGGAAAGATGGATGACGAGGTCATCTCTAAATGTCCTTGCAATCCTAGCAGTGTCCAGCTCTATGTTCTCCTTAGTAAAGGCAGAGAGTGACTCCCCTTTTGTCCCCCTGCCATCTCTGACTAGGTCCATCCCCAACTCCGGAACATTTAGACCCCAAATGCCATGGGCATCCTCCTCCTCAGCCTTGTGGGAATGAGTCCGGCACAAAAATAGAGAGAGTTGAAAACATGAGCCAGCTCTGCCCCAGCCAGGGCCTCCCGTCTGGTGGGGAGAGGATCCTATTTGAGGAGCTTCCCTCTCTAGGCCCTGATCTGTACTGAGATAACTGATTGTTCCCCTCTCTTAGTGTCTTTCTGATAAAGGCATGGACAGAGATAAGACAATTAAAAGACATTCCCAGCTGCCCTGGAGAGAGTCAATGAATAATAACAGACCTCCAGCTGCTGTCTGGCTGAGGCCTTGAGAACTGCCTGTTCCAAAAGGGCTCAAGGGGCCCAGTGGGATGACTTAATTTTCAAGAGAACAATGACCAGGAGGGAGGGACGGACCAGCTCCCTTTGCCAGGAAATCACTGAGTCTCTCCTTTAGGAGGCTCCCCCAGGCTTCTGCCCCCAGTGAGGCTGCAAGAGGCAGAGCAGGAGGTGCCCACAGGAGCTTTGAAGTCAGGGGACTGGGGTCACAAGGCAGCTCTGGCTCTGCCCCAGGCCCCTGTCAGGTGTGAAATAATGGCCTTTGACCCGGAGGTGGATTGCCCAAGGCTTCTCGGGGTCCAGAGACCTGAATTTCAGGCCAATCTATCTGTTTCAGTCACCCCAAACCCACCTCGTGCATCAGGCAGCTCAGAAACCACCATCTCCATTTCCAAGACAGCAAACATTGGGGCTCAGAGAGGGGAAGGCGGTAAGTGACAGAGACTAGATGCAAAACAGACTTTCTAACTCCCTGGCCAGAGCTCTTTCCTCATCTGCTCAGAGCTGCCACATCTCGGTGGAACGATTCCACCCCTCTCAGGGCCTCAGTATCTCCATTTTCACCAAACGAAGCTTCCTGAAAGAGCACGCACTTCCTTCACCCTGCCAGGAGAGCCAACGGCTGCAAGACAGGCAGGGGTCCCAGCCATGGGCTCTGCATCAATATCAGAGTGTGGGCAAAGCACCCACCTTAGTCAGGGACTCCAGGACTGGGTCTGTCACCCCTGTGGGGGGGCAGGAGAGGGCAGCCGAGACCCAGTGGGCAAGCAGGGCAGGGATGGTGGGCTCGTTCTAGCCTTTCTCAGGTTGGGCAGGTTCAGCCCAGCCATAGGTAAACATTGCCCAGGGAAATGCAGTCCAGCCGTGACAGATGCTCACTGTGGCTGGGGACACAGGAGGGCCACCTCTCAGGCCCATGGCAGAGTCACTGCCCACCCCTAGGCACCACCCTGCTTGGCTGTTCTGTCTTTCAGACTCAAGGATGCAAGGACTAGGACCAGCTTCCCCCCACTAGGGGCGGGACGGTGGCCCCAACAGAGGCAGTGACTGGCTCACAGTCACTCAGCAAGTTGGTAGCAGAGACAAAACCAGAGGACGGTCAGACCCCATTCCTTTGGGGCTTCACTGGCTGTCCTGGCACCAGGTAGCACAGGCCTGGAGGAGAGAAGACACAGCACGGGGCAGGAGAAAGCCACAGTCTTCGGGCTTTGGAATTGGCCGGGCTTGGAGTCCTATCGCAGCTGCTGCTTTTCCTAACTGGGTGGACACGACCTGAGCACTCCGAGGGGAGCTCCAGGAGAAAGGTATTTTCCCTCCCAAGCACTCAGGAAAGTGTTGGAAATTATTGGCGCCAGTTACGTAGTCGATCCCCAAGGCCAAGGTTTCAGAACAATCAGGCAGCAGGAGGGTACAGAGAGAGAGACAGACAGACAGAGATAGAGGGAGAGACAGAGAGAGAGAAAGGAGACATACACACATATGGAAGAAGACTAGTGAGCATGGCGGAATGCTACTCCCCCCTGGAGAAACCTCCCCGCGTGGAAAGTGGCCTCAGGGTCCCAGGAGCTGGATCTCTTCTGAGTGTGCTGCATCGCCCTCTGCTCTGTGTCACTGGCCCTCGGATTCCATGAAGTCTGCCATCAAAGAAATCTCACTTCTCTGTAGTAGAGGTTGGTGGTGACTCTCTGAGATGATCACCTTACTATGTCCCCTACTCACTGAACTGTCTGAGCCCAGTTTCCTAGTGAGGGAAGAGAGCTGCAGACCTGAGGACAGGGACAGGTGGCTGTGAGGTGGGGTGTGCCCGAACGAGGAGTTGCCTAGAATTGGGGTCTCTTCCTTCCCCACCCCCACTTCACTTCCATCCCTCCTACTCTTCCTTCAGTGGACAACTGTGTCGTCGCCTCCTCTAGGAGGCTCTCCCTGAGCTCCCAGACTAGGGAAAACCTGCATATTATCTGCCTTCATGGCATCATGTAATTCTCCTTCATAGCACTTATCCATGTAATTTTATATTTATTTGTGTGTTCATTTGATTAAAGTCTATCGTTCCCCCAAAGACTGCAGTCTCTGAAAGGGCAGGGACTCGGCCATTTTCATTCATTTATTGCATACTCAGAGCCTTCATACAGGGCCTGGCACTTGGAAGCTTGATAAATATCTATGGAATGAATGAATGAATGAATATCACACAGTCAAGAATAAGAAGGGTCCAGAGAGCTGCCTGGACTTGGTTAGTTCTGGGTAGAAAATGCCCCTCAACCCCCCAAACCAGGAGCCAAACCAGTTCCCTAGAGCTAGAGCTGCAGCTAGCATAGAATTGGCGAGTTATGGGGAAAAGCCTCGGGAGACCACCTCCTATCCCCATTTCCTCCTCCCAGGAAATGCATCTATTCCATTCTCCCAGGTCCCCAGACTTGCAGACCCAGGCTACTAGCCCTGGTTTAAGCCCTACAATTACTCATGCCCCAGAGTGGCTCAACCACAGGATGCCTCCTCCTGTCCTCTGGGTTGTCAAATGCCTCTTCTCTCGGGGCCATAAATGAGAAGCCCAAAGATCCGCAGGCTCCGTGCCCAGTCCCGTAGGTCCATGCACAGCCTCTCCTCCAGGCTGCCTTAGATCCAGGCGTCTGGTCTGCTACTTCCATGACTTTGGCCAGCCAAGCTCTTAGCCACTGCCCGAGAGTCTGTGTACGTGTGTGTCACAGGCCCGCCTCCCTCCTCACAGAGTGAATGACCAAATACGCTGCCGTGTTGAACCACCTGGGACCAGGCCCAGATTTGTTCTTGCTCTCTCGGGTGGACTTAGAGAACTCCCGAGGAGACCATAAGTCTGAGTGGGAGATGCATCGGTGCAATACGGGTGATTGTGTGGGAACTTGGACCACCTTTCCCTGTAACTTACTTGTGCATTTTGGTAAGTGTGATGCAACCACACGCCGAGGGCATCCACTACCCCTCTAACCACTGGCAGTGATTCCTTGTTGCTGTGTAGTGAGTGACCCAGCTCCGGATTCCAGCGCGGGGTCTGCTTCCTAAGGTCGATGCTGGTACTCGATGTGAGTTCTCCTCTAAATAGAACCTGGGAAACAGGCTTCCTTGAAGGTTGTTTTTTATTTTATTTTATTTATTTTATTTTTTATTTTTTTGAGAAGTTGATCCCAGGGAGAAGGGGCAAAAGATAGCATGAGCAAAACAGGGAAAGAAGAACTAACACAAGGTTGTGCTTTAAACTTGGTAACCTCTACAAGTAATTGCTACTCATTCTGCAGACCTTCTGAGAACACTAATGAAATGTGTGTCAGAGCTGTCCCTGAAGGCAATAAACACAAGAGATATTTACCCATCAGCTGCCATCCTCCACTGGTCCAGGATTGCCCCATGGGCGTTAACTGCCCCCTACCTGCACATGTCCTGGGCCGCACACGGAGTGCCTCGTGGATTCTTGCAGGTGTCCCATGCCGTGGTGAGTGAGCATGACTCACACCGGGACTAAGGTGAGTCCCTGTCAGGTCACACCTGGGGGAAACTGGTCAAAGCTTATAGCGATGAATGCTCCAGCAATGGCTGGAATAGGAAGTGAGGCTGGGCAAAATAAAGCATCTAACAGTTGTTAGCTGCAAGATGTGGAGGCAGAACCCAAACTAGAGGTTTGCAGCCTCCTAATCTGTACTCTTTCTACCACTCCATGACGTCTCTGTGCAAGGAAGTACCCTGGATGATACAGAGATGGGGGAGGGCAGCAGAGGATAAGCAGAAAGTTCTGATCTGTGGCCTGGGGTAGGAGTGGGGGACGGTGAAGCCCACGAGGGCAGGGCTTCTGTCTGCCTTTGAAAAATGGATCTGTTCTACTTGACTACACACAACAAATGGAGCCTCATCAGGAGATACAGGTGAGGCTTGCCAATGTCAGCTGTGAGACCGGGAGATGCCGGAAAGGCTTTCCCACCTGCCACAGCAACCCTGTCCCCTGCAGTAATTACCCTGCACTGATGGAGCGAGGCCAGTGAGGAGGCGGCTTGCTGGGAGCCGGGCTCCTTGGGGCTGCGTAGGCCTAAAGAGGACGCCCTGGGCTTCTCCTTGCCCTCCCTCATCCCTCCCATTCCCCTCCCCCTGCCCACTTCATCGACTCCTCCCAAGCCTGGACCACATGGGGAGATTCTGGGTGGAGAAGGGGAGCAGTGCAAACCCCCGGATGTCTTGGGGGTGACCCAGAGAGCTCAACAGCTCCTGCCCCAAATCTGGTGAGCCATTGATCAGGAAGTTCTCTCTCATTCTAGTCTGAATATTCCATGGTGTCCCTATAGCCAGAACTCAGACTGCCTGACTATTTTCTCCTCAAGGGTTGCAAAATACAGTGGCTCTCATTCTACCCTTCTGACCCTCCTAGGAAATGAGGAGCTTTGGGGGCAAAGCAAGCTCCCGGAGGGCTCTAGATAAAAGCCAGATCTCCCACGACATGAAGACCAGCCCCTACTGCACCCAGGAGGCTTTGCGATGGATGGACCTGAGTGTGAATCCTGGTCCCAGGCAGCCCTGAGCGAGTTACTGCACCTCCCTAAGACTCCATTTTCCCAACTGTAAAATGGGAGAAACATGCTTGTCTCACGGGGTTGCAGCCAGCCTGAGGGCTCAGGCACAGTGAGGGCCTGGCACATACATTTGTTGAGTGCCCTCAACAAGTGATGGCAGTTACTACTGTAACAGGTGCTGACAGTAGCCGAGGGATCTGGCTGTCCGGAGAATGGTGCTCAAGACCCACAGCTGAGAAGAGAGGGCATCGGGGGCTCACACCCCAAGTCCAGAGAACCACCAGCAGCAGAGCCACCTCTCCACGGGGCCTGCCACAGGGAGCCTGGGCACCAGACCCTGCACTGCCCTCCCCCTACCCCACTCCCACTGCCCACAGAAAACAGAGGAGCCCGGAATCTAAAAAGGAAGGAGTGTTTCCCTCCCTGATGCCAAGGATAGAAGGAGGACAAGAAGAATATTGAATTAAATGGGAGCCTGCAGGTTTTAAATGAGCAGAAGTTACTTTTGAAGAATGAGAGACTACTTAATAAACAAGTCAGGAGGAGACGGTTAATGGAGCTCACTACTCCGGGATGGGGGTGCTAACAGAGCACAGTCAGCTACGGGGGGAAAAAATAAATCCACTTCATGCTCATATCCCCATGGGGTGAGACTCTTCACTAAACATTCTCATCCTTGTTTTTACTAATTAATTAATCAGCATATCTATTGAGTACCTGCTGGAGCCCATCCCTTCATCAGGCGCCTTGAGGATGCAAAGTCAGGGAGCATCACAGGGATGCAGAAGCAGTTCTAGCCCCTGTGCCTTGGACACGTAGGCTGGCAGGGGTCGGAGGACAGAGGTGCCAAGACCTCAACCAGAGGGACTTCCTGTGGCACTCAAGGCCAGGAGCCCCTCTGGAGAATGGAGGAGGCAGAAGGCAAGGGCCACAGCCACATCCCATTGGCAGTGGGAGCCACGTGCTCACAGCTACACAGCAGGGTGCATTTGAGCCAGGCTAGGGCCCAGGCACCCATCGTCCCTGGTTCAACCATCTGGGGGCAGCAAGTCAAGGAGACTCCATTCTGCTCCATCCTCACCCCTGCCTCCCTCTCTCTCAGCCTCCAGAAGTAGGAGGGTGGATGGGCAGAAATGCTGCCAATTCAGGGAAGCCAGGGTCTGCCTCCACCCTGCACCCACCCCCTGCCCCCCAGTGCCTCTGGAACATGACCAGACCCTTGCTTCCCGCCAGCTGGCATCAGCTTCACGGCCGATGCAAGAGGCCGTCAGATGGTGTAATTCATAACATAGCACTCACCTTTGGGTTCCAAAGAGGTGCTAGGAGACATTTACCGACCTCAAATCTAGTTCTAGCCTTACTGCTCACTGGCTCTGTGACCACGGCATGTCACTTCATCTCTTGGCCTCAATTTCTGTATTTGATCCATAATGAGACTGGACTAAGGGATCTTAAAATCCCTTTCCAGAACCAAGTCATTCCCCACCCCCAGTTCCCTCCACTCAGCCACAAACAGCAGTGACAATGCCCTCCCCTCTCTACAAGGTCAGCTCAACCAGAGGACAGGGACTTATCTCTGTCTTGTTTGCTCCTGGATCCAAAGTACTTAGACAGCGCGTGGCACGTGACTGGCACTCGAGATAACATTTGCTGAGTGAATGACTTCATCAACAGCAACTACCATTATTAAGCATGGATTGTGCGCCGGATGCTGAGCTAAATGCTTTACCTGCATGACCTGAGGACATGCCATGTGGGTGGGTGTGTGGTCAGGGTGGAGGGAGGGGCAGGAGCTGGGCTGGGGTCCAGCCAGGAGCCCTGACCCCACTTCCTTCTGCCTTTCCCCACCCCTAATATACCAAGTCCAGGGAGAGAGTGGGGGGGGGCCCGGGGCACTCCCTTCAGAGCCTGGGAAGCCTTGTAGCTGAGGTCCCTGCTTAAATCAGCCCTAAATCTTGCTTGTCTCCCCTCAACTTAATTTTTTTCCTGTTTAGTTCTCAATGAGGAGGCAAGCATCACTTTATATCAAACATTGATATATCCAGAAATTTTATTCAAAATTTTCCCAAGAACAATATAAGAAAAGGCAGATGAGAAACTGGAAAAAAAAAAAAAAACATTTACAAGATATATGAGACAAAGGTTTAATAGTCATAATTTAAAGAACACTTAAAATCATTGGGAAAAGACAAACTACGGATTCAAAAATTGAAGTGGCCAATACAAGAAAAATTTTCCAAAAAATCATCAAAATTTTAATGTTAATGATAATAATAATAAGATGCAGTTTATCACTTCGCAAATTAGCAAAGATCTTCTAAATTCAGGGTTGGTTTGAGCATCAGAAAAAGACCGTAATGCTGTTATATTGTGGGTATGAATAGAAACTGACCTGTCCTTCAGGAGGGCAACTGGGCAGTAAGAGCTGAAAAATCTTAAAAATGTGCATATTCTTTAACGCAGCGATGCTGCTCCTAAGTATTTATCCAAAGAAATGCCTCAAGGCTATTTCTCTAAATGTTAATCAATGTTATTAATAAACGCCTGGTTGTCTACCAATAAAGGATTAGTCAAATGAATCGTGGTTTTTCCATATGCTGGGCTACCATGAGCCACGAAGAAGGGTGCGTGTACCTAGCCACGTGTACATCAAGCATCTTTAGAAAGCTGGTCTCAAGAAATCTGGTAGCACTGGTGGGCTCTTTGGAGGGGAAGGAGAGCACAGCTCGGGGGGGACAGGGGTGGGAGGGGGGATTTATTTTCCATCCAATCCTCTTTTGTACTGTTCAAATTATTTATCATGGGCATGCATTAACCATTAAAAAGAAAATTAATTAAAATTTGAAAGACAGAACGGTGTAGAAATGATATATTATTGTCAGAAAAATAATTAGAATAGAGATTGGATGAATATCCACCCAATTGTTAACCTTGGTTGTTGCTGAGAAGGGAACACCCACCTCCTCCCCATGCTTCGGCCCCCCTCCCACCCCCTTACTCCCTCCCACCCCACAGGGGGGAGGAGCTGCTACTGGAATGGTCTGGGCTCCGGGGAGCTGGAGGCTGCTTTCCCTAGTGGTCAAGGTCACTGCACTGAGTATCTGTGGGTATTTTCCTCTCCCGCTTCCCCGATGCCGTCCCCTGGCTGCAGAAGGGGGCCTGGGTCGTGCCCCAAGAGGCAGCCAGCTCGGCTTGTGGGGGCAGGGTAGAGAGCCCCTCAAAGCTTCCAGGCCTGGGCCACGTCTCCCACCCAGCCCTGCCAGAGCTCTGCATTTATTAACACGTTTACTAATGAAATAGCTTCTGGACTCCCATTTGGCCACTGTTTCTTGAACAGAGCTTCCTCAGTCAGGAATTCTGCATGGGGCAGGGAACGGGGCAGCGGGTCTGGAAAATGATCTGGGAATTTCTGGGGCCTGGTGCTAGTATCATAGTAGCCCAGAAAGTTCAGCCAGAATTCTGGACAATTCTCTCTGGGTAGTGGGATTATAGGATATTTTCATTTCCATCTTTATGCCAATCTTCATTTTCTGATCATTCCACTGTCTGAGGAATTTTTAAATATTTTTTCCAAAAACAAAAAGAGAAAAAAAATGTCCCCGATCTAACATGTTACCGAAGACAGGCCCCTGGACAATGTTTTCCTTGTGAAACACCTGCCCCCACAGTTCTCTTATTAATCAGGACATTTAATTCTCCCAAGAAGTCTTTTATGGACCTCAAATTGCCTCTATGCTTGGAGGGGATTAGGAAATGCCAGTTTTTATCCCAGGAGATTGGTTTTTGGAAGAACCACGTCTACTGAAGAGCAGTGGGGCTGTGAGAGAGGGCATTTGAGTGAACACATATTTGTGTCTGACATTTGTACAACATCCTGCGGTTTACAAAGACCGTCCACATCCATTATCCCCTCTGATCCTCCCCAAACCCTTCGAGAGGCAGGACTCTCTCCTGGGGAAGGGAAAGGAATCACGAGTTGTCCCAATTATGTCCTGGGGAAACTGAGGCACAGAGAGGTTAATTGTCCAAGGTGCTAGAGCCAAGCTACAAATGCAGGCTGCCTGCTTCTGCACACTGCACCCTTACACCACTTTCTTCTCCAGGCTGTATGAGCCAGACCATGTACTTAACCTCTCTGAACCTCAGTTTCCCCAGCTGCAAATAGGAAAATAATAATACCCACTGTCCTAGGGTTGTTGTTAGGACTAAATGAGTTAATATGTGTAACGTCTTAGTACAGGGCCTGGCACACAGTGAGTGTTCAGTAGATTGTCTGTTACTAAAAGGTGGCAGGTCGTGGGTCTATGGACATTGAGTCTTAGGTTCACCTGGCTCCATCCATCTGCCACCTGCATATTTGCTGAGCTGCACCTCTGCACAGGGCTCTTGGAGGGAGAGAATAAAACAAGACTGAGAGGCTGCCTGCCTGGGAGGGGTCTGCCCTCTAGCAGGGTAGAGGTAATGTTCATGCTCCACCCCAGTCCCAGGGCATAAGCAGGGCTTCAAGAACACAAGGGGAGCAGAATTTAGTCTTCCTGTGGGGGTGCTGGGGTTTTGGATGATGTGGTTGAGGATGACGATGGGACTCCAAACTGGGGTTGTGCAGTGGCCTCACGGGAAGAACGGGTCCCTCTTTTCCACCCAAGCACAATGCAGGAGGCAAATCCTGGCTGGGGAAGGGGGCCCCTTCCTTGAGCTGCTTCCCGCATTGCAAATCAGGTGGCCAAGCCGGGAGTGGTGACGCAGAGCCTATGGGGACAGGTAGAGGGAAAGGGACAAGCAAGTCCTTCCTGCCCTCACCTGCTCCTCACCTCCACCATGCCCAGCAGACTTTTCAAAGTCAGGGAGATCCTATTTGGGTGCCAGGGTCTCAGGGCAAAGAGAGAAAGGCAAGCTGGTGGCATCTGTGCCTGCTGCGCCCCGTTGGCACTATCCTTGCCACAGACCCCCTGTACTCAAAACCCTTTTAGAACTCTGAGCAAAGACTCCAAAGAGCTCTGTGCCCCTTGGGTCAAAGTTCCCACGACCCTTGTGAGTAACTGCTGAGGAGTCTTCAGACACAAGGGGGCGCCACGCCCTCCCAAGATCGCCACGAGAGCCCTGCTCCTCTGTCCTGCATGCAGCCCTGTGGCCTTGAGCTAGTCAGCTGACCTGGCAGGCCACGCGGTCCTCACCCGTCGGGGGCCTGGGAGCAGCCCCGTGTGCACCTGCTGACCTGGCCTAACGGTCACACACACGCGCGCACACGCGCACACACACACACACATGCACACACACGCCCCATCACTCTCCAGACAGTCCTGGTTTGAATCATAAAATACGTGGTCTCCCTGCATAACCTGTGAAATGGGAGTAATCGCGGTACAGTGTGTCCTTGGAAAATACAGTGAGATCATTCACAGGAGAAGTCTTTGGACTTTGTCAATGGAGGTGTAAACTGTTAAAATCATTAGGACATTGTTTTTAAACAACCACTGTCTCGATTGAATATCTGAATATCGTAAAAAGAGGGGTTTTGATAGAACGGTCAGGATGGTTCCCTTGGCTCTGCCCTTCTCCTGGCACTTTTTCTTAACGAGAATAGTCCATACTCTTCAGTTCAGCCCCGCTGGCAACTCCTTTATACTTCAGGCAAAATGAACCAAAATGCCCCAGGAGAGACGAAGGGAATCACCAGGCACCCTAAAACCTGAGCATATCATCTTGTACCAGCTGTATGTTTTGCAATTGCCTTGCGGACAGATTCCAAAACCTGAAATGTTAAAAGCTCATTTCCCCTCAAGGGGACTTCCTATTCCCGGGAGCCTGTTCGCACCTGTGCTGACTGTGGATTTTTCAGAAATTGGGAGAGCCAGTTGGCATAAGGTTGGCAACTTGAAATAGGCCAAGAAGCATGGAAATCAGCAAACACTACAAAACAGAGGCTTATTCTTTTTTTGAGACTTGGTTGTTAAATATTTATCAGCGCACCACTGCTAAGGGCCCAGGAAACACAGGAATCGGCGAGGAGAGGCCAGAAAGAGGACCGCCTCCATTTTAATCCCCAGCCTAACGTGTGTGCTGCCTAATTTCATTACCTCTCCTCCTGACTTCTTTCTAGCCCAGTGAGGTCAGGGGCCCCTCTTTGCTGTGAGACGTGGAGGGAGCGAGCTGCAGTTTGGCAGAGAACAGGACCTCTGCCTGCAGGGAGGGAGCTCTCTAGGGCTGGAGGTCTGAATTCATGGGCAGGCATGGGGGGGGCCCTGGGTCTGACCGATGCCCTTTCTAGGGCTCCCCCGCCTGCACATGTGCCCCTCATGTCTGCAGGCACACCTCCGCAAACAAATGAGCGCCGGGCCTGGGTGCCTGGGCGCTTCCTTCCCAGCGGATGTCCTGCCCCGTATGCAAAGCCTGGAGAAGCCAAGAGCAGCCGCCCACACCCCAGCAGGGTGAGGAGACCCTGTCTCACTGGGTTCTGCGTAGTTGAGGGGCCGGAAATGTCGGGTTCTGGGGGGGCACATGGGGGGGTGTGGGCAGGATTGAGGTGAGCTTCTGTGGGAGGAGGAGAGAAAACAAACCAATGGACAGTGAGGTGCCAAGACAGAGAAGGGGCTTCCGGGAGAGAGGACTCGGTTAATGGGGATTTTCTTTTAAATTTTCTATTAAAGTGTAACATTTAGAGGGGAAAGTATGCAGACCATAGTGTTATAGGAAAATGCTTGGCGATGGATTTTCACTAAGTTGAAGACAGCAGCGCAAGCTTCCAGATCAAGATCTAGAACTCAACAAGCCTCCCAGAAGCCCCCCATACCCTCCCCCAGTAACTGACACCTCCCACCACGCCCAAAGTCCTCACCAGCCCAGCATCTGGCTCCATAAATTATCTCTGCCTGTTCCAGCATCATACAAATCAAATCACAGTCACATGCTTTTGTGTCTGGCTTTGTTTACTCAACATTTCGTCGGGGAGATTCAGCCACGTTGTTGCACAGAGCTGTCATTTCAGTTAGTCTCCTTGTTGTAACATACTCCATTGAGTGATTCCACGATTTACTTAACTATTTTACATGGAGGGACATTCAGATATTTCCATATTTGACTGTGATGTGCAGTGTCTCTCTGAATGTTCTTTTGTTGACGAGATGTACAGCGGAGACTGCAAAACCGCCTCTGACGTAGCTGTACAAGTTTGCGCCCACCAGCCATGGGTTAGAGATCCAATGGCCCCACAGCCCACCCCGGGGAGTAGGCCTGCCCATCATTCTGGCGGGTGTAAGGGAGAGCTTTGCGTTGTTGATGCCGGGTATGTGCTCCGACCCCTCCCCCCAAAAAAAATCCCCAGGGAAGGCCATGTTCCTCTCTGATGCCCTTGGACAATAGATATTTTGGCAGGTTGGGGAGAGATCAAAGGGACCCCAATGGGCCTAAATGGCCATTGAGTGTAGCCAGAGCCCCTTTCTCATGGAGGGGAGAGCAGAAGCTGAGGGGTCCAGAAGGGATTTGGGGCCATGAAGCCTCATCTGGCAGCCCAGTGGCCCCTCACTACCCTCCAAGACCCTAGAACTTCTTGCCCCATTCACAGGGTTGTCTCCCAGGAAACACCCCAGTTCCTCTCCTCTCCCCAGCCAGCTTGTGAGCTCCTTGGAAGACTTCCTGCCCCTCTTTGTTATTCTCAATCTCTGGAACCCTGGCACCCACTCCAGAGAAGGGGCAACAGCAGCCACCCCAGCTGCTCTCGGTCCCTGGGTTGAATGTGGCCTGGAAAACGGTGGGCCTTGGGTGGCATAAGCCGAGGCGTCGTGCCAGGATAGGGAGGCAGGCCAGGGCCCGTCCTCTCCAGCTCAGTCCCAGACTCCCCACCGGGGCAGGGGGGCACCCAGGACCAACAGGATCCAGGCCCTTCAGACTGTTCACAAGCATCTCCTGAGCACCTCTGAGTGCCAGGCCCTGTCCCGGGTGCTGGGGAGGCCCCTCGGACAAGAGGGGGCAGGGACCTGCCCTCACGGGGCTGGAATCTACGGAGGTTCGAGTCTGTTGAGGAAGAAAGCTAAAAAGAATGTTTTAAGAATAAGAAAATTTCAAGAACTAATAAGAGCTGTGAAGAAAGTGATGGGGAATGATATAGAAGAGGTTGCTGGGGCAGTGGAAGAGCAACTTGAAATAGGAAGGTCAGGGAAGCCCGTTTGAGGGGAAATCTGAAGGCACAGAGGGAGCCAGTATGAGAGGAGCTGGGGGAAATCCAAACAGCTGGACAGCAAGTGCAAAGGAAGAGCTTGGAATTGTCTAGGAACCAACAGAAGGCCAGCGAGGCTAGAGGTTGGGGTTGCGGGGATGGTAGCCTGGGGTGAGGTAGAGACGGTGGTTAGGGAGCGGTTTGAGCAGAGCTCCACGAGTCATCCTAGGAAAGTTGCATTTTATTCCAAGTGCAACAGGAAGCCTCTTGAACAATTAGAAAAGGTGCAGCAGACACTGCTTTGCAGGTGCCCCCCATCCCAGCTCTCAGTCCACCTTGATTCTGCCTTCTCTCCACCCCAACCTTCTGGCCACCTCTGATTTCCACCACCCATCACAACCCTCGCCCCACCTCTGACCCCCACGGCCCCACATCACAGCCCTCTGCCCACCTCCGATTTCAGCTGCAGCCTTGTGCCCTACCCCACCGCTCAGACAGGGCCCCCTCCAGCACACACTGCTTGGCTCTCCCCCTCTGCCCCAGGGCTTTCCCCTGAGCGCCCCTGAGCCTGCGCATGGCTTTGCCTGAAGGTGCCCGGGGAACGCACCAGCACCCAGCCGCTCTCAGCCAGTGGGTTCCGTAAGTTTCCTGGGAGAGCCCGTGGAATGGAGCCCTCCTCGCTGAGAGGCACAACCTCAGCACCACACTCTTCCTCTCTTCCTCCTTCCCCCACTCTCCAGAGGCTTCCACCTCCCAAATCAATTACCCACACCCAAACCCTTGTCTCAGTCTCTGCTCTGGGGACACCCTGAGCTAAGAGGCAAGTCAATGTCTGATGGATGCTTTGTTTAGCCGAGAGGAGACAGACAGAAGGAGAGGGGAGAGCAGAAGTGGGGGACCATCCTGGGGCTGTGGCGGAGCTCGAGGTGGTGGGGGGTGGTCGGAATGATGGTGCATTTCGAAAGCTGGAGAGAGAAGGGGATGGTGGTTTGGATGTGCTCAACCAACACGGCTTGGAGTGTCCTGGGATTTTTCACTTGGCAAAGGGGAGACTTGGGTGATGCACCCCCACCCTCACCCCTAGCATGAAAGGTCTCCCCAGGGAAGAAGAGGGAGCAGCGGGTATGTGCTGAGGGACGGGGGAGCTACAGGGAAGTGGACTCGGTCACCGTGAGAGCAGGCTTGGCAGGCGTCGGCACTGAGGGAAGGGGCCTAATGTTGGGTGGGCACCTGCTGTGCGCCCAGCACGCACTGACCTGGGCTGCCCAGGCTGTGGCCACCGGCCCCGGGCGGCTACCGAGCGCTTGGAGTGTGGTGACCCACCCTGAGACGCCTTAGTGAATGTCATCAGAGACTGGGTATAAAGAGAACGTAAACTATGTCCTTTCTACTCTTTAAATAGCAATTACATTTTGAAATCATATTCTGGAATGTTGGGCTAAAGGAAACATCATGAAAATGAATTTTACTTGTTTCTTTTTACTTTTTAAAATTCAGCCATAGAAAATTTCATATGTGGCTCACCTTTGTGGTACACATTATATCTCTACTCGGCCGGAGGCTGCAGGACCACGTTACAGGAGACCCTCAAACGTCACGTGAGGCTGACCCAACCTGCCCAGCTTCCAAATGTGAAGGCTGATGTTCGGTAAAGTCAGGTGCCTTAGCCAAAGCCCCAAAACCCACACTCATTCCTACTCCATATTGTGTTGCCTTAAGAAGCAGTGAGCTTTTGTTTGTTAGAGTAATTCATGCAAGACACTGGCAGCTCAGTGTAAGGGTTCAAGCACAAGATAGAAGAGGTGGGTTTGGGTACAGCTGACCTTGAAGACTGACCCAGCCCTGAGCCTGTGCTTTGGGGATCAGTGGAGGGCTAGGGACACTTCTCTTGTCTCCCATCTTCCCTCAGGGCCTCCTGGCCCCAGGGCTATTCCCTGGCTCCTCAGCCCCCACTTTCCCACAAACTGGCCCGTACCTACTCTCCCCCCACCATATCAATCCCCTGCATGATCTATGGGAGCCATCAAAGTTAATTAATGCCATAGTTACAAAGTCATCCCAATATAATTATTGTGTAATTGGATTATAACTTAGGTAATTTCCAACAAAATGCTATTGCTTATGTCAGAAAGCCAGGGATTTTCACCGAGTGATTGATGGCGGTGTTGGGGCCAGACAGGGGGGAGGTGAGAAGACTGTGAAGTTGGGGGCTGGTCTCTGTGAAAAGGTCTCAGTTTGATGGTTCCGAGTCCTTCAGGGCACCGAAGTAGGAGAGAGGCAGGTTGGTGCACCTCAGGCCCCCCACCCGGAGGAGGCCCAGCTGGCTGGGGGTGACCACAGCCTCCTCGGATTTCTCTGAGCTAAGTTCCAGCATTGCTCCACCAACACCATCGGCCTCTCTGATCATTCCTTCGGGGCTCCCCGAGAGTCACCTGCTCCAGCCGGTTTCAGGAGCAGGGCAGCCGCAGATTGCATAGCACGACTCTGCTCCCAGCCGCCTGGCTCCCAGCGATGGGACAGTCAGTAGATGACAGGCAGAAAATTGGTCAAATGTGGAGAGAAGCATATACAGGTGGGTGGAGCCGAATCACAATCCTCAGAGTCCTCCTCCTGCCAGGGCCCCCACTGCGGGTGACAGCGGCAGCCCTGGGGACTCCGGAGCCAGTCGCACTATGCTAGTGCACACAGCAGGGGAGAGCAGGGCTCTGACCACAGCACAGGCCACTCGCTGGGCAGGTCAAACTTTTTGGACCCTCAGTTTCACTGATCTGGCCCGGAATAATAGCAGCATTACATCTGTTAGGATTCGTGGTCCTGACCAGCAAAAACCAACTCAGGATAACTTAAGAAAAACAGAATATCCTGGAGGGCTGTGGGGGAACTTAGAGACTCAAGAGGGGGCTTAGGGCCAGGTTTCCCAGGGACTGCCCAAAACAGAAACCAGCAGAGCGTGCAGGCTTGGCGCTGGACGGCGCCCACTCCCCGCCCAGGAGACAGAGGGTGGCGGGGGGCGGGGAAGGAGGGGAGGGCAGGGGCTCCCTCGGCCGGGCCCCTCCCACCCAGCTGTCCTCCACAGGCTCCCTTTGTCCCCTAGGCCCGGGTGCACCAGCTCCCTCTGTTGACCTCGCAGGGCACTACCTCAACCCATTGGTTTTCCTTAACCCCATCTACACCCTTATAAATCATTCCCCTTCGACTCTCCTCAAATCGCCCTTAGCTGGTATCACTCAGTGTCCCCGGAGAGTGTCTAACCAGTTGGCTTAGGCCACACTCCCTTCCTAACTGCCCCGGCCTCACTCAGTGTCCCCGGAGAGTGTCTAACCAGTTGGCTTAGGCCACACTCCCTTCCTAACTGCCCCGAGAGTGGGAGGAAGGAAGATTTGCCCCCTCGGTGTCCGACAGTGGGTACTAGAATCGTTTTTTCTCCACCACCTACACAGTAAGATGGGTGGGTGCCCAGAGGGGCTACCGAGAAGGGGGGCCAATGTTGAGCATTAAAACATGCCATCGCAGGCCACGGTGGCTTAGTGGCAGAATTCTCACCTGCCATGCCGGAGACCCCGGTTCGTTTCCTATGTCTGCCCATGCCAGAAAGAAAAAAAAGAAAACATGCCACCTTTTCTTCTTAGGCAATGTAAAATAATGAGTATAAAAGGCTTAGCCTGGCCCCAGGTGCACAGTCAATGGTCAGCAAGTGACAGCTCTGTCATCGGAGTAGGCAAGTGGAATCCTGGTCCCCCTCGTGGCTGCCTCTCCTCAACTAAACCTCACTCCCAGAGCAGCCTAAGGGAGCCCGGCCTCGCCTCCCTGGGGTCCTGGCTGCACGGTGGACAGGCTCATGGGGACGTCCCACCCACCCGTGAGGACAATGTGAGGCCAGCCTGCCTGAGGTGTCCACCCTCTGCCCCAGCGCCGCCCACTGCTGGAGACCCTTGAGAAACACTTCGTTCCACAAGCGTTTATTGAGCAACTTTGATGGGCCAGACCCTGAGCTGGGTCTGCATGATAGCGCAGAGCACTAGACAGACAGCTCCAACCTCAGAGCCACAGACCCCAGACATATGGACACAAGGGTGGACATGACCTCCAGAGGTTCCAAGGAGGGAGCACTCCCTGTGGGCTTCCTGGAGGAGGCTGAGGTTTGAAAGGCAGTGGGAAGCAACCCAGACAAAAGGGTTGTGCTTGGTGCTGCCTGGGCCCTCAGCCATTCCCCGTGGCCACTCCTTGTGGGCCACCCCTGATTCTAGGAGCACAACGCTGGGGAGGGGCCATCAGAAACAGCCTTGGCTTGGCCAGCCTTCCCCAGCCCACAGGCTGGAGTCCCATGGGTGCCCCGGGACCACACAGTGCCAGAGTTTGGTTTGTATTCTCAGAGTGGGCAGCACACGCAAGTCCGGACCCAATCCTCCACACCCGGGCACACGCTGTGAGCTACCTTAGCTCTGGCCAGGCCGTGCAACCAGAGAGTTTCTAGGTTTCACTTTCAGTCCAGCCCCAGCAGGCTTTCTGGTCTGTTCCAGTTCTTTCCGCTTCCTGAAAATTATTCTTTTTAAGCTCAGAGTCTCCTCGTGTGGTATTTACATATAAAATGTGCCTGGGGCTTCTGTATCGGGACCATTTTCCTGAAGCAGAGCCAGAGACGGGGATTCCGTGTTGAAGGCACAGCATTCAGAGATGGGGCTTCTGCAGGAAACCCCGGGGAGGGGACAGGGAAGTAGGAAGGACGCAGTGGGGTGGCCGGGAAGGGCTGGCCTTGGCCTGATGGAGTGGGAGGCTCTGGAGGGAAAAGCACATCAAGGTCTCCCTGACTTGAGGTGGGGGACAGGCTTTGGCACCTCCCTGGGTACGTCACAGGTAGACTCCCTGCCAGGAGGCGGGGCTGTTGCCTTCGGGGTGTCTCTGCTTGCGTCTCCCAGTGCCAGTCTCCTGGGGAGGTGGCAGCTTCCAGCACCGGCCACAGAACTCGGGCCTGTGGGCTGGGTGCACCCTCGGGCACAGGTGCTCCCCAGCATCTCTATAGCATCGGGTCACCACCCTGGGCCCCCTGTATTATTTTCTTCCCATGGACCAGAAAGATTTTGTCTGCCCATCCCAAACCTCCTCACCCCCAATCCCTTGCAAAAAAAATCTAGCCCTCAGCCTAGAGCTGGCCCAGGGTAAAACTGTACAGTGTATCAAAAGAGAATGAATAATTGAAAGAAAATATGAGTGCCCCAGGCCTGCCCTCTGAATTCTAAAAGAACCCTGAGTTTCTGACTCGTTGCCTGGAAGCCTCTCCATTCAGCTGAGGGACTGTTAAGGGAGGGGCAGTGGGAAGAGCCTGACCTGGGGTCTTGACCCCTCTGCAGAGCTCACTTCTCCCCCTGGCAGATGGGGTCAACCTTCCCCACCCCTGCAGGAAGGGCCTGTGAGAACACAGAGGGAAGCTGATCGGGACGGAGCACAGCAAACTCAGAGGGGCACTGGGCTGGCCCATAAGGTGCTGCAGGTGGGTTGGCAGAGCAGGGCCTGGCTCAAAGCCACCGCCCCCCACCCCCACCCCCGGTGGTCTCAGGTGCCTCTGCAACCCAGCGACATCTCCACTGCTCCCCGCCCAAGGTGCAGAGGAGGGCATCGAAGTCAGTTCTGGGTGCTAAGGGGCCCTGGTCTCCTGGCTGGACCCCGGCCTTGGGGCGCCTCCTTGGTGTGCCCTGCCCCGGACAGTGGCCACTCACCTGGTCCTGCAGGGGCTGGGGAACACTGTGGACCCCCCCTCCCAGCACTCAGCATCCCCCAGCTGCATTCTCCCCCTCGCTGTAGGCTATGCTGAGCCCAGGACCTGGACAGAGGGGAGATGTCAAAAGGCGTGGAGGAGCAGATCCGAGGTTACAGTGGGTGGGTCTGTTCAGCATGCGGGGACCAGCGTGGCTGCAGTGTGACAGGGAGACATGTGGCCTGCATGTTACTTAGGGAACAATGTACCCATTATTCTCAGTATCTATCCAGCTGTGTACAGCATACCAAGATCACACACACACACACACACACACACACACACACACACTATCTTTGAAATCCTTTCCACATCATTCAAATGGAGGCCTCTCATTCCCATTTCACAGATGAGGGAAAGCAAGGTCCAGAGCTCCAAGATCATGCAGATATCACGTGGCAGAGACTGGCCTCGGAATCAGGCTCCCAGCCATTAAATTCCTGTGCTTTCCACTGAAATAAGAATTAATGAGGTGGGTGTCTCAGAGGCAGTGGAACAATATAATAAATAACCTCAGGGACCCTGGGTCTTCTTTATTAACAATTGTTTTAGCAGATACAGAATTGTAGGGAACATGCTGTTTTGCAGCCCGGTTTTTTTTTTTTCCTTGACAATATCTTGTGAACACTCTCCCAGGTCGTTAAATATTCTTTTACTAGGCCATCATTTTTAATGGCTATATGGTATTCCATCACATGAATGCACCATAATTTATTCCCCCCAATCTGAAAGTTGGAACCCTTAAGCTATTTCCAGTTTTCCGCCCTCATAAACAAGGCTGTGATGAACGCGTCCTTGCACATAAATCTCTGCATCCATTTCCAATTGCAGCCTTAGGGTCAAAAGGATGAATTTGTTTTAAAAAGGTCTTTCATGTCTATTACCACATTTCCTGCAGCTGTTTATTTTCCCTCCTCCACAAAAATGGTAAACAAACAAACAGACACATAATTGTATTAAAACTGCATTACTTGTTCAGCACGTAATTCACTGTTTGACTTTGGCAGGTCACCTCCCCTCTCTGGTCCTCTGTAAATTCAGGTGTCAAATGAGGGGGTTAGAAAAGCCAGTCCCTATATTTCCTTCTGGTTCCAGCAATCTCAGAGGGCACAGGGAGAGGCCAGACTGCTCGGGTGGCAGGAGCTCAGAGGACAGAGCAGGCCCTGGGGACTTCTTGGAGGAGGTGGGTTTGGAGGATGGAGAAGGATAGTCAGGGAAAGTTTCCCAGAAGTGGCATTTGTGCTGAAATGGAATAAATGGGTGATGTTTGGGGGGAAAGAGGGTGCCTTGGTTTCCCGGGGCTACCAAAGTACCACAACCTGGGTGACTTAAAACAAAAGAAACTTGTTGCCTCACAGTACTGGAGGCCAGAAGTCTGAAACCAGGTGTCATGCTCCTCTGAAAACCTGTAAGAGAGAATCCTTCCTTGCCTCTTCCAGCTCCTGGACATTTGTTGGCCATCCTTGGCATTCCTTGGCTTGCAGTTAAAGCTCTTCAATTGCTGCTGTCCGTGTGACAGGCCCTCTTCTCTGCCCGGTGTCTCTGTCTCTTGTCGCTTCTTCTTTCTTTTTTTTTTTTTTTTTGGTATGGGCAGGCTCCGGGAATCAAACCTGGGTCTCCGGCATGTTCTGGCATGGCAGGCGAGAATTCTGCCACTGAGCCACTGATGCATCACCCTCTTCTCCTTTCTTTTAAGAATACCAATCACATTGGATTAAGGGCCCACCTTACTGCAGTATCACCTGTTGCATCAGGACCTTTCCTGTAGGAGGAGATTTCAGCGCTGGCCTTGGCCTGACAGTACACATGTGTGCACACACTAATGAACTAATCCCATTTGCAATGGCTTTATTTCCAATTAAGGTCATGTTCACAGGTACCAGGAGTTAGTGCTTGAACATAGCTTTTGGGGAGACACAAGTCAACCCATAACAGAAGGTAGGTATTCCAGGCAGAGGGAATAGCATGTGAGAGGCCCAGGGGCAGGTGGGAAGAAGGGATCATCGAGGACCTCCCAGGCCAGTCCGGTCAGTGCATGGACCACAAAGGGCAGAGTGGGGCCGGAGGAGGTGAGGGGCTGGCAGGAGCCAACCAGGCCTTTATCTTGCTCTGGGAAGGAAGCTAGGGTGGGGTGTGCCACCAGCCTGGGCAGCATAGGGGTCCATAACCAGCAGCATTCAGGGGAGAAAAGGGACAGGAGGGCAGGGGACTGGGGGGTAGAGACCAGGAACTGACTCCCATGATTCTCACGTGTTCAGAGGATGAGCTGGGGGTCGAGTGCTGCTTGGGCATCTAGTGTGGGTGCACAGCTCCTCCTGTTTCCTGGGTGCCCCGAGGAGCTGGAACCAGGAAGCATGAGAGCTGGGAACCAGAGAGATGCAGGAAGAAAGTGTCAGGCTTTGCTTTTCTCATCACTTAGCTTGTGGCAGTGGGGAGCAGTCCAGGGTCCCCAGCTGTCACCTTGGGACCTTTCATGTAGAATGACACTTCACAGCTGGCCTTGGCCAGACAGTGCACGCACACACATGCACACGCACAAACACACACTTGCTTCTCCTGTTCATACAAAGGGCATTTTGGGGAAACTTTGCGCTGGAGGCCACAGATAATTTTTCAGCAAGTAGGAGTGAAAAGTCATTCCTCCCAGCCCTGCCTGCTGAGGTCTGGATTGAGGGAGAGAAACGTGGGAGCAACTAAAGAGCCTGCACAATGTGCCAGACTCTGCCCCGGAACTTTCACCCAAGTCCTTAACCCTCTCTACACTGGGGCTATAGGCGAACCCAGTGTGGCAGGTGGGGAAGCTGAGGCTCAGAGAGGTGATGTAACTTGCCCAAGGCCACAAAACCAGCTAGTGGAGAAGATAACTCCCAGCCCAAGACTGCCAGAGGCCCAGCCTTGGGTTCAGCCCAGATGCAGGTGGAGTGCAGGGGTCGACACTAGAGGGCTAGTCACGAGGGGACGAGAGGGTGGGCAGCCTGGCTCGGGGGTAGAACTCCTGGGCTGGGAACTAGTAGGGCTGGGCCCCCATCCTTCACCCACCAGATGACTGTGGCTAATCAATCACACAGCAGCTCCCTGCCTCGATGTACCCCCATTCCCACATAGGGGTGTAAAACCTTGCACTCACAAAGAGGGGCAGGGATCATGGAGGGAGCGTGTTTCAAATGAAAACGAAAGCATGATCCAAGCAGCACACAGTGTTGTCAGCGTTGTTACTAACTCACTAGTGATAACAGCTGTGATAAATGGGGGGCTGCAGGGTTGTGAGCTAAAGAGAGGGGTGGCTGCTAATTTCCTCTCGCATTCTTCTGGCTCTCTGAACTTCTCCAGGCCTCTTCCCATCTATCATCCCTTTTAATCGCCCCACAGCCCTCCTTTGGAGGGAAGCCCGGGGCAGGGACTGCGGGAGGGACCATGGGTGGGAGGGGGCAGGGCCTCGGGGAAGGCTACCTTGCCCCCTGCAAATCGAGGGGAACCTGAGGTCCGGTGAGGACACCCAGCGAGGGAAAGGAGGGGCTGGACCCAGGCCCAGCCTCCTGATTCTGAAATGCAAGCTCCCATCCCTCGCCCCCATCCGGGGGGATTTGCTCCTTTAGCCTGGGCTCTCGCAGAGACAAGGATTGTGCTGCCAGAGCAGGATCTTAGGCCTCTGGGGACGTTGGAGCCAGAGCTGGAGCAGGGGCGGAGCTCTTCACAGAGCCACCTGGGAGGGGGGAGACTTAGCTCTCTGCTTGCTTTTCCCATTTGCTTCTCCTTTTCCACAGGCAAGAGGCCCTGAACGCCATGGGAAGGTTGAGGAGAACTGGGACCTGGCCTGTGATTCCAGGACAAATTCCTCAGACCCTTACTCTGTGGTCTCTGCTTCAGGTACGGGGCAAAAATTGAAGGCATTGCATACTGAAGGTTGAATGGGACAGCAGAGGAAGCCAACTGCCACCCACAGCCCTGTGGGGACCCTAGGCCTTGGACTGGGAAGGGCAGCCTGGGTCTGGCTCATCTGCCCTGGGTCCAGCCTCCTAGGGCCATTCAGACCACAGGCTTAGGTGGCCCCAGCAGAGGAGGGGCTCAGAAGAGGGATGCTTGCACGGTGGAACTCTCATCCCAGGCAGGGGCTTCCCAGGAGGCGCAGGGGCTTCCCAGGAGGCGCAGGGGCTTCCCAGGAGGCGCAGGGGCTTCCCAGGAGGCCCAGGCTCTGCGGGGTCTCTTTTCACTCTTGTTTCTCTCCTCCTCTCCTCGCTCCACCCATCCCTGAGAAACCCACACCCATGCTGGAGCCCTTCGGTGGTTTTCTATGGCTCAGTGGACGGAAGTCCTAATCCCTGCCTGCCTGTGAAGGCCTTGGCGACCAGTGATCTAATCCTAACCACCACCGCCTGATTAACCCACCCAAACTCAGGGATCCAGCCAAAAGGCACAGCTCACTTCTCCAAATCTGCTGTTTACTTGCCTCCACCCCTTTGCCCTTGCCATCCCCTGCCTGAAAGTCCCTCCTCCCTTCATCTTTTCAAATCCCCCAGCCCTTCAAATGCCACTTCCTCCCAATTTGCCCATTTCCCCAAACACACAGACTTCCCCACACTGAACCTCCAAGACTCTCTTTCTTTTCTGCTGCTCTCTCCATAGCTGGCTTGATTTTGCGGACCACATCTGCTTCCCCCTCACACACCCCCACCCCCAACCCATAAAACCCCTGGTTTCCCAAAGCAGAAGACAAAGTTTTATCCAGTCTAGAGAGCCTCATTCAGGAACTCACACACCACAACCATCTGTGGGACCCCAATTGCATTGAATGGTCCTACCAGTCAGGGAAACATAGGGAAGGAGGCAGGAGGTAGACTTCTGGGGTGATGGTAATGGATGATTTCTTTGGCTGGGTGGTGGTTTAAAAAAACTGAATTTTTTTTTTGAGTTAGGCAAATCACCTGACCTCTGAGGCTTTCATTTTTCTAAATGTTAAAAGAGACGTCATTCACACATACACACACACAACTTCCTCCAGCCATCCAAAGGCTAACTGTACTGGGAGGAGCCCCAAAGCCTGTGCAGGTACCGGGGGAACGTCCGCCTTTCCCCTGACGTACAAACCAGTCTCCCGGAAAATTGTTTGTTTCGGGCGGACCGCCAGCACAGCTCTGTCCAGCCTCGGTGGCACAAGATGTTTGCCTGGAAAGTGACCCAGGGGGCTGGAGGGGATGCCCAGCTGGGCCTAGGGGTCTCCTGACAAATGTTTAACTTCCTGCTTTCCAGGGGGAGAAGAAAGCCCTGATTTGTAGTTTGCCCGTTTCCGTAGTGTAAACACTCCCACTGGGCTAATTTCAAGTTCATAACATCAGCGAACCCGAAGCGCCGGGCGGGCTCCTGTGAGCTGGTGTGAGCCGGCCCAGCCCACTGCGAGTGGACACTCCCAAGCCACAGATTCCCAGGGCCTGAGGGTGAGAGCCTGAATGCAGCCTAGATTGTGAGGAGACCCTCCTCAGCGTGCCCCCGGCCTGCCCCTAGAAAACCCACTTGGCTCTCTTATCTACCGAGAAATAACCAACCAAGAAGCTGCAAGCCAGCAAGAGCGTTTACTTAGGGTCTGCAACACAAGGAGCACACAATTGCACAAGGAGCACACAATTGCACAAGGAGCACACAATTGCAACACAAGGAGCACAGAGTCAGGTAGCAGCCCAAATCCTGTCCCATCTTGGATCATCCAGGCAAGGGTTTTAAAGAAAAGATTAGATCAGTTGCCATGATTGATGGATATTTGGGGACTCCAAATGTCCTTCAGGTGAGACAGCCTACGGAGTTCCTCACCTTGTGGTTTGTAGCTGTCGTCGGCATGCCCTCGGGGCTTTGAGGAACACTGCTGCTTGGGACTTTGCAGACTTTGCGGTTTGGGACATCTGGCTGAGATTTATGTAAGGGTAAACGCCCCAGCCGCCTCCCGGCTCCATTTGAAATCTCTTAGCCATAGTAACTCCAGTTTGTTTCATTTCTTTTTACACATTTCTAGTGTCCACACTTCCAGTACGGGTCTAGCCTTCTTTCCACACACGCAGCCCCACCCCCAATCCCCTTCCCCAAATGGCATCTCTCTCCAAAACCTTCAACAACTCTGAAGCTCTCAAACCCATCCCTTCCTCCTCATCCTCATTGCAGCCACGGTCCTTCCGGATGGTCTCCCCTCCTCCAGCCCCACCTCCCCTGGCCCCGACTCCTGCTCCCCAACAGTCTCTCCTTTGTGCAGTCAGCAGTGATCTTTATAAAACACAATCTTTATCGTAGCACTCCTTACTTGAAAACCTGTCACGGCCACCCACTGTCTATGAAAAAGCCATACATCTCTCAGTCTGGCACTCTTGATGGTACAAGCTTCCGGGCATGCCCTCTCCCTTCGGCTCACACATACCCTTGCATACAGTCCTTTTATTAAATCTCTTCAAGGGCTATCTGTTGCTGCCGGGTCTCTGACTGATAGAGCAAGGAAGACTTATTTATCCACTGGATCTGTTCCATACAAAACATGCTGCTCCACGAGTGAGTGAGCTCCCCATCACTACAGGTAATCAAGCAGAGGCTGGTCTGGCATGTTACCGGAGAGATTTCATCCTGGTCAGAGGCCTCAACTATGGTCTCCCACCCCCCAGAGGATCCCTGTTCCCTTGCTGACCTCTCCAAAAAGTATCCAGCCCCAGTATCGATGCAGCCATGATGTAATGGCCCAATCACAGCCACCAGTCAGCATCCCAGCCTGTGTCCTGGGATCACATCTTCTTACTGCTAGTCTCAGGCCTTCACCACAGGCATTGAGAAACACAGACCAGCTCAGGGCAGAAGGAGCTCTTCTCTCCTCCCCACACCCCCTCGTTTGGCTCCAACCCATCAGTGAATAATGGGGTAGAGGGAGCCACTGAAGAAAGGAAAAGGTAGGGCCAGAGATGAAGAATGGAGAATGCCATTTTAAAGATGGGGAACTGAGTCCCAGAAAGGACAGCATTTACCCTGTGCTGATTTGAAAGGATGTATGTCCCCTAGAAAAGCCATGTTTTAATCAAAATCCCATTCCCTATTCAATACTGTATGTTTGAAACTGTAATCAGATCATCTCCCTGGATGATATGATTTAGTCAAGAGTGGTTGTTAAACTGGATTAAGTGATGACATGTCTCCACCCATTTGGGTGGGTCTTGATAAGTTTCTGAAGTCCTATAAAAGAGGAAACATTTTGGAGAAAGAAGGAGATTTGGAGAGAGCAGAGAATGCTGCAGTACCACAAAGCAGAGAGTCCACGAGTCCGCGACTTTTGGAAATGAAGAAGGAAAACACCTCCCGGGGAACTTCATGAAACAGAAAGCCAGGAGAGAAAGCTAGCAGATGATGCCATGCTCGCCATGTACCTTTCCAGCTGAGAGAGAAGCCCTGACTGTGTTCGCCATGTGCCTTCTCACTTGAGAGAGAAATCCTGAACTTCATCGGCCTTAAACCAAGGTATCTTTCCCTGGATGCCTTTGATTGGACATTTCTATAGACTTGCTTTAATTGGGACATTTCCTCGGCCTTAGAACTGTAAACTAGCAACTTATTAAATTCCACTTTTTAAAAGCCATTCTGTTTCTGGTATATTGCATTCCAGCAGCTAGCAAACTGTTGTTTTCCTAGAACTTGACCATCATTACAGAAAGTCAAGGGTTTAAAAACCACCACGGTTTCAGGTCTGGCTTCACAGATATCTGCTCTGTGACTCACCCAGAGAGACCCACCTCTCACAGGGTACACACCACTCTAGAGTTTGCAAAGCCCATTCTCAGGCATTGGAAGTTTGGCGCAACAAAAAGCTGGGTGGGGATTAGTTTACCTTCTTTTTTATTTTTTGGCACATGGGCCAGACTCGAACCCGGGTCTCCTGCGTGGAAGATGGACATTCTACAACGGAACCACCCGTGCACCCCTATTTTACCCATTTTATAGAAGAGGAGCCTAGTTTCCAAGTGGTCCTGTGGACATCGGAAGCCCATGGGCAGTGCTCAGGGAGGCTTGTTTGTAGGTGGCCAGATGATGAGCTGCTACAGGCCAGCTCACACCTGACCCTCCTTGGTCCAAAATGCGCTGCTGAACTGTGGGGACAGAGCAAGGGCCTAGGCAAAGCAGGGCCCTCTGGGCCAGAACTGAAGGAAAATAGCAGAACCACAGAAACCACCCCCACTCACGCGTGTGAGGACAGAGATGTCACCCTCAGGGTTGAGGAAGCCTCACCTGTTGTCTTGGCTCTGCCGGATGACTTTGGGCTGGGTGCCTCAGTTTCCCCATCTGTCAGAGGACTTGTCAATGCCAGCCCCATCTCTCTCACAGGTTCCTGTGAGCAGCTACATAAAGGATGAGGGAGCCCCAGGATGTCACAACCCGAGGCCACCGCCACACTTTCCCCCCTTCCCGGCGCTGACTGGGCCACTGCATCCCACCAGAGCTGTTTGGAGCCAGGCAGGGGCCAGGTCAGCCTTTTCTCTCCTTTGGCTCCTTCGTTCCTGACTTCAGAGCAGAGGCCTGCATGCGGTTGCCTCCAGGGGCCTGGAGTCTACGCGTTAATGCAGGACGTCCGGGCTGGCACCAGACCTGCTGGGACTGCAGCAGCAGCAGCGGCAGAGCCTGTCGCCTATCAGCCCACGAGCTCAAGTTCCCAGGGCCCCCTCGGAGCTAACAAGTATCCAACAGGCGACCTCTGCCATGCACTGTTAATAATCGTGTGAGGACAACGGTGTACCAGAGGTGGTCCCAGTCGCCCTGCCTAGGCATTCGCCATCACCCCCATTTAAGGACAAACCAAAGATTGGAGACATAGCGGCCTGTACAGGGAGATTGTTGGCAGGCTGCAGGCGCCGGTCAGACCTGACTGCAGGGTCTCTCTCCTGTTCCTGGAAGACCCTCCTCCTATACCCCTTGTGATAATAATAGTAGCTCTAGTTGATCGAGCACTCACCCGAGGCCAGATGCTACACTAAGCACTTTATATTCATTAACTCATTACATTCTCATAATCACCCTAAGCAAAAGGGGCTACTATCACACCCCTTTTATTTATTTATTTATTTATTTATTTATTAATATTTTTATTGGTAAATCTTCACACACATACATTCCATACATGGTGTACAATTGATGGCTCACAATATGATCACACTGCTGTATCACACTCCTTTTAGAGATGAGGAGATGGGGCACAGAAAGGCTAAGTACCTTGCCTGGAGTCACACAGGAAGGAAATATTAGCGCAAGGACCAGAAACCCAGACAGGCCAGAAGGCGTGAGAATGAGGTTGGTATGGGGAGGCTCAGAGACAGTTAGGCTGGGACACAGACCAACCACGAGGAGTGAAGGCGGGAACAGGGGACGAAGCTCAGAGCTGTTCATCTTGGAAGACTTTCTCAAGGAGGGGCCAGCTTTGAAAATCACAGCACAGCTTCTGAGCTCGGCCACTTCTCCCACCCAGCAGCTTGTAGAAGAATGCATGTTCCAGGCTTGGCATCCAAACCTGGAGGGTCGAGAGCCTGTGTTTCCACGGCAACCGTATCCTTAACAGCATCCAATAAGGACATCATTTGGCTGCAGCGAGCGCACACGGTCTTCTGATTACTGCCGAAAGTACTGAGGGGCAGCCCTCCCCCTCTCCAAGCACCTCCACCCCTTCTTGGAAAAATAACTGCTATCCAAAAGAAACTGGGGGGATGGGGAGAGGGGGAAAGTTCTCACACAAGAGAGGGGGAAACGGGAAAAAAATCAATGTTTGCATTAATGGAGTTGCCTGTTCAGCGTTTCTCCTCTTTTATAGATTTAGATAACATGCTCGTCAGGGATATCTTCATTTCCCAGAGCAAAGAAATTAATTATTCACTAATGGCACAATTCAGAAATTAATTTGGGCTCTCATCTCGAATATGTCATTATTAATCGACAGTCTGGGGCTGGTGGGGGGAAGGTGTCCACTAGGACCGGGGGCTCGGGGCTCACCTAGCCTTGATGGACAGGTCCAGGACCTGGGCTGCTCAGAGCCTGGGGTCGGGAGGCATAGGCCCCAAAGAGCAGCCTGGGGATGACATGGGAAGAGCACGAGATGGGTAATCAGATGTCTGCATGCTAGGACTTGACTTTGAGCGAGTCCCTGTGGGTACATATTTCCCCTTATGTACATTGAACAATACTTGAGTAGTACTTTCCAAACCGCCTATAGCAGCAGAGTTCACTCAATGCAGAGTTCAGCAGAATTCCAATGTAAAAGATGAGTGGGTTGGGAGGGGAGACCTGGAATCCCTCAGCTCAGTCCCCACTGTTCTTGGTCACAGTCCCCAGGGCTGTGCAGACCACAGTGGGAAACGCTCAGGGAGAGGGTCTCTGCCTGCTGGGGTCTCTCCCTGGTTCTCCGGGTTGTGGGCCTCAGGAAGTGTCCTTGGCTCTTCACCACTCCCGCACACTGACCCACCCCAAGTTTGGCTCCAAGAGGGCAGGTCCGTGTTGCTCACTGCTGCACCCTCAGTACTTGGAACAGGAGGTGGCACACAGTAGGTGCTCAATAAATGTTTGTTGTATGCATAATGGTGTGGCTTTAGGCAACCAGGAGGAGGAGGGTTGTCCAGGTGAGAGGCTCCACTTGAAAACATGTGCAGAGCCTGGCTGAAGAAGCGGGGGGAGGAGGGGTGGAGAAGGTTACAGGGCATTGAAGGTCAGGTAGAAGTACGGGCGGAGGTGATGGGCATGAGACGGCCCCGGCAGGTGCTGGTCAGAGAAACATGCAGGCCGTCCCTGGTGCTGGCTCTCTGCAGAGTAACTCCCTCATCTCTGAGGTGAGTGACTGCTACTTCCCTGTGTATGGATGAGAGTTTACCCCGGGGCACTTCTCTGGGGGTGCAAAGCCGCCCTACCCCCGCCCCTCCAATGTCTGGTTAATAACCTACTGCTTTTCTGGGGAGCTTTAGAGTCTACAAAGTGCTGCCAACCCTCGCCTTGCTGGATCCTGTGGAGTGGACAGAGTGGGCAAGGCTCAGAGGGGCCAACAAAGTGAGACTCAAACCCAGGCCTCTGCGTTCAGCCCTGTGCTGGCAGGAGGCAGTGTGGGGCTGGGGATGCTCCCCTGAGAGGGGTGTAGGGCTGGAAGATCAGAGGACCTGAACGGAAGCCAGTGTGCAAAAAGACCCATCAACAGTGAATAAAAAAGCATTTGCAAAGTCCCCTTAGGGGAATGATGAGAACGGGGGAAAATTCAACCTCCCCAAGTTGAATTCTTGATATTCTCACAAGCAGTGTGGACAACCAAAGCTATAGGCTGAGACCCCAGTCTTGGGGTTTGTTCATATGAAACTTAAACCCGCAAAGGATAGGTCAAGCCTACTTAAAATTAGGCTAAGAGTCACCCCCAAGAGAACCTCTTTTGTTACTCAAATGTGGCCTCTCTCTCCAGCCAACAGAACAAGCAGACCCACCACCCTCCCCCTGTCCACATGGGACGTGACTCCCAGGGGTGTGGACCTTCCTGGCAATGTGGGACAGAAATCCTAGAATGAGCTGAGACTCAGCATCAAGGGATTGAGGAAAAACCTAGAATGAGCTGAGACTCAGCATCAAGGGACTGAGAAAATCTTCTCGACTAAAAGGGGGAAGAGTGAAATGAGACAAAGTGTCAATGGCTGAGAGATTCCAAACAGAGTCCAGAGGTTATCCTGGAGGTCATTCTTATGCATTAAGTAGGTATCACCTTGTTATTCAAGATGTAATGGAGAGGCTGGCGGGAACTGCCTCAAAATGTAAAGCTGTGTTCCAGTAGCCATGTTTCTTGATGATGATTGTATAATGATATAGCTTTCACAATGTGACTGTGTGATTGTGAAAACCTTGTGTCTGATGCTCCTTTTATCTACTTTGTCAACAGATGAGTAGAACATATGGAATAAAAATAAATAATAAAGGGAACAAATGTTAAAATAAATTTAGTTTGGAATGCTAGTGATCAATGAAAGGGAGGGGTAATGGGTACGGTATGTATGATTTCTTTTTTTTTCTGTTTTCATTTTATTTCTTTTTCCGCTGTCTTTTATTTTTCTGAATTGATGCAAATGTTCTAAGAAATGATCATGATGATGAATATGCAACTATATGATGATATTGTGAATTACTGATTATATATGTATAATGGAATGATCATATGTTAAGAATGTTTGTGTTTCTTTCTTGTCATACTTTTTTTAAAATTTAAAAATTAATTTAAAAATTAAAATAAAAAAAGGACCCATCAAGCTGGTAGTGTTCCAAAACAGCTGCAGGGAGAATTAGAAGGAGAAGCCCCAGCAGTTCACACATGGGGAAACTGAGTCAAAGAGGGAGAGCTGACCAAGACCACCCAGCAAAGGAAGACAGGGGTTCCCCACAGTGAAACCTTGGAAGGTGACACACCCTGCAGAACAGGGACCTCTCTGCCCTTGAGGACTCAGGGGCAGGGTCACTAAAGGCTGGAGAGTGGGCGGGATGGACAGGGGGACCCACAGGCTCCAGAAAGACCTGAGAATGCTGTGATTCAGGAAGTGAGATGGCTGGGAGACAGCAGGATTGGAATTGATTTCCCAGGGCATCTGCGGGCCTTTAGAGAGGTAAGAAAACAAGTCGCATGGTAGGTGGCGTGTCCCCTGCCGCCGCCTTGGCCTGCTGCCAGGGGAAGGGCCTCGGTCTCCACTCTAAGCCGATGTGTACTGAGCACCCACGACGTTCTGACCACCCTGCCCCTGCCAATCCACCCAGGCTTCAGCACCACCCCATCTACAGATGAGGAAACAGGCCCAGAGAGGGCAGGGACTCCCGCAGGGTCGCCCAGCGGGCCTTGGGGCCTGGAGCGCAGGGGAAGCAAGGTTGCCACAGAGCAGGCCTGAGCAGGGCTGGAGGGAAAGAGAAGGTTCAGTGTGGTTTCCCTGGCGACGGGGACTGCCCGCAGCCGCTTCTTCACCCAAGACAAATAACAGTTATAATCCACGACATCAATGGATCCGCACAGCAGCTTTCTGTACCCAGGACAGGCAAGGGGTGGGGGGAGCCATGGGGTCCCTACACGCTCAGAACGGGGAGGCTGCATCCTGGCCCCAGCTCTGCCCCAGCCTGGGGGCCCTGGACAAGTAAGCCCCTGTCTCCTCATCAGTAAAATGGGCCTAACCCCCTTGGGTTTGGTGAAAGCCCCCAATGTAGAGGACACAGGAAGGACTGGGTGAGCTGGAAAATGCCAGCAGCCCGTTATTGCTTCCTGACCACCATCCCATCCCACCATCTCTGCCAACCACTTATTTATTTCACAGAGGCATGGCACAGGCCTGTGCTGTGGCCACTGCAGCCCCACACCCAGGCCACAGCTGCACCAGCCCAAGGGGGCCTTCAGGGTGCTGCCTGCAGTGTCTTCTCCAGCAGCCATGCACACATACACTCACGTGTACACACACACACACACCATCACCATACATGTACACACACTCATATGCACACCCTCCTGTCTTCTCCACAATCACATAATACACACTCATTTAACCCAGAGTCACACGGAGGCAGACACACACACATGTGCGTGCTCTCATCTACCTGCTCCTGGTTAGAAAAACACATCCAGGAATGTATGTGCATGCATCGACATAATTAACCCTGAGTGCAAATGCACACACACACACACACACTGACCATGAAGGTGAATTGAGACTACAGGTGAGAAGGAGCAAAATTGTTGCTCCTTTCAGGGAAAGAAAGAGACCCTGGGCTGCAGCAGGATCCCTGCCCCCTACAGCCCCTCGGGCCTCCCTGCTCTCTAGCCCTGCCTGGCGGGGGCTGCAGCACCCCAGGACCACTCCTTGCCCCTCACCATTCCCAGCCAGCCAGGAAGGATCAGGGAAGCTTTCCTCTCGGGCAGGGGGATGGTCTGAGAACCAGAGAGCTCAGTAACTTGTGCAGAGCCACGCTGCCAAGTTTTGCTTTGTGGAAGACCCACTCAAACTTTTGGTCTCCAGACACTTCCTCACCCAGCAGCCGGGCCCACCTGCCCTCCGACACGCTCCTCTCAGACTCTTCCCTGCCCCCTCGCTCTATTTCTCTCACTGTTCTGTCTCTGCCCCTCTTTGTCCCTCTGTCGTTATCTTTGATTCTGTGTCACTCCCAGGGACTCCTTTCGTCCCTGTCTCACTTGTTTTCTTTGTATCCCCGACTCCATCCTGGTCTCGTTGTCACTCCCTTTCTCTGTGGCTCTTTTCGACCATCTCCCTAGACTGGGTGTGGCAGGACATGGACTTCTAAGTGTGCTGCTCACCTGGTCACTCACCTTTTAGGCAGATGGAAGCTGCAAGAGGACAACTCATGGACCCTGTCCCCTGACCCGATTGTCACCCCCCCCACCATGAGACCCGAGTGGAGGCAGGGGCCCGTGTGTGGTGTGCTGGAGTGGGGGTGGGGATGTAGGGAGGGGTTACCAAGGGACAGGACAGGCTGTAGTCCATAGGAAGCAGGAGGAATCTAAGCTTGAAAATCTGAAGATCTTCATTCAAGCTTTGTTGCTGTGTGTCCTTGGGCATGCTACTCAACCTCTCTGAGCCTCCCCACAGGAATCACAGTTGGCCTCCTCTGGCAGAAAGAACCCTCCCATCTGCCTCCAAACTCCTGGTACAGCCTCACTCCACACCCCACTGTCCACCCAAGACCCAGCTCCTGGCTATGTGTCTAGTTTGGATGGGCATTTCTCTCCTCCTTCCTAGTCCCAGAGCTCTGGGTCTCCAGGAGTCTGAGAGGGCAGGCCACCAGGGCCAAGGCATCCCCTTGGCCCCCCACAAACTCAAAAAGCCTCCTGTTTAACCTTCTTGAGTCTGTTTAAGCCAATCAGTCGATTCCTGCTAAGGCTCCTTCTGTGTGTCCTCCCCTCAAAAAGCTGCCCTTTTCCCGGGGGTCTCCAGGACACAGTGTTCTAACACGAAGTGAGTTCTGTGGAATTCTCTGTTTGCTGCTAGGCTGGGGAGGGAGTCGTGGTGAAAATTCAGGGGCTTCTGGCCTCCCTCTCTCCCTCTAAAACAAAGACAGCACCAAGCTGGCAGAGGTGCCCCTCACCTCGTGCCATTGGCTGTGGCAGGTCACCTCAGACCAGACTCCTCTCTGGACACACTTTTCTCACCTGTAACATGAGAGAAGAGAAGGGAGGGTGGAGTAGGTGATGTTTTAAGATTCCTTCCAGTCATTTCCAACCTGGGGATGCTGAAGTCCAACACTGCGCTTACTGCCGTCATGGAAAGAGAGCCACGGTTAGTGCCGTGGGAAGGACCGGCACTCGTGTCACTGGTCATGATGCACAGCCACTTTGTAACCCTCCCTCTGCAGCAGGTAGGGTGGCTGTTATTAAGTCCATCTTACAGATGTGGATTCTGAGGCTCAGAGAGGTTGCATAGCATGCCCAAGGACACACAGCAACAACACTTGAACGAAGGTCTTCAGATTTTCAAGCTCAGATTCCTACTGCAATATAATATTATATATTAGTGGGATTATTGTATTTCCAAGTGGATATGTCACATCTCTAATGGTGCGTTCCTTGGTTTATATGGCTCTGCCTCTCCACGCTCACTTCAGGGCTTAGGAAATAGTGACTGGTGAGTGATGCTGAGCCCTGCCCCTGGAGGGTACCAAAGCTCTCCTTTCTCTCTAGTCCACAGTGTTGCCTCCCTGCCCCTCTATCAATGCCCTGCCCTTCCCCAGTGCTGTTGTCTGCCTGAGTATGTTCTTTGGGGAGGCTGATATGATGGTGAGATCAACGGATCAGTGGCCAGGTAAGCTATGGAGCCCTCCCCTCCTCTGCTTCTCTGCCCCTCCCCAACTTACCGGTGGGCGACTATGCCTAGAGAGTGGCCTGGCTGCCCCAGGGAAGCCTGGACCTGGCATGAGCAGGCCCTCGCCCTACCATGGCAGCCTTCTGCCCACTCTGGAAACAGAACCAAGGATAGGAGTCTGCTTGTTAAAGAAGAGTCAGCATCCCACACTGCAGCTGAGGGCAGGGGAGTGACAATTACACACACACCCCAAAGGGCCCGACCTGCTTCCCAGGAAGATGGGCCAGACGGCAGTTGGGGGATATAGTATTCCTGCCCTTTCATCTACATAATAAATGATCATCCTGATCCTTAAAACATACAGCAAAATGTTATAGGAAGGTATATTTGGGCTCTCACTGAGATAGAGCATTCTAAGAATTCGAACGTTCTCACCACTAAATGGAAGTAGTGAGCAGCCCATTCCTGGAGGTATGCAAGCTGATGTCAGCAGACCTGCTAAAAGAGTCCTGAGTTCCAAGGGTGTTGACCCAGAAATCTATCTGGTCCTTTCCACGTTAGGGTTCTATAATTTGGGGGTGAGGGTGGGTGAGCAGCGGGATGCTAAAGAAGGTGCCAGCAATATGTGAAAGGGATTCCAGTTGCTGTGTGAACCTTGGCAAGCCTCCACCCCTCTCTGAACCTCAGTTCCTTTGCTCTCAAATCACGGTATGAATGAAGCCATGGGTGTCACCTGTGCTCTTTGGACCCTTGGCTTCTATGGAGCTGCCTCAGAGCTGCTGTGGGGGTAACAGGAGGGCAAAAAGGACAGCAGTTCGGCCCCCAGCCCAACTACAAGGAGAGAAGCTGTGTGGAGAGAGGGCTCCACCAGGATGGTGTGGGAAGGGCTCTGGGCCAGCCGGCACCAGCGCAGGGCGGCTTCACTGGGCTGACATTCTCATCTCCAGAGGCTGATTTCGTGGACGTCGACTTAAACCTGCTGTTTCTTGTAGGCCCTGTGGGCACCGAGCTTCCACTGCCAACAGTGTGAATGCTCAGGGGTGGGGACAGACGCCAACTCCCAAAATGACCCTTCATGCTACAGACATATTTACATCTAGATTCAGCATTGAGCACATGCAGCCCTGCAAGTTCCAGACGGCAGAGGAAGAGAGAGAGCCCTGCGAGCCGCAACCATCATGGCTTGCCCAGTTATCTAGTTTACATAACCAAACTACCCCAGAGTGTAATGACTTCAGAACAACAATTTATTATTCTATTATTATTCATTTACTGTGGGCTGGAGATCTGGACAGGGTACAACAGAGATGACAGGTCTTTGCTCCACAACGTCTGTGACTTCAGCCAGGATGACTTCAATGGTCAGGTGCTAGAACCGGCCAGGAATCTCCTCTCTCTCCCCCCGGCCTCTCCAGGCGGCAGTCACAGCACAGTCAAATGTCATACGTGACGGCTAAGGGCTCCAAGGGACCAAATGGGTGCAGCCAGTCTTCTGGAAGGCTGGGCCTGGGACTGGCACAGCTTCACTTCCACTCGTCCAAGCCGCTGCAGGCCGAGAGCCACATGCAGGGTTAACAGACCTCTCAGTAGGGAAAGGGTCAGAGACTTTGGATCCCTACATAATGCAGGGATGATGTATTCATTTCCTACTTGCTGAAAAAAATTACCACAAATTTAGCAACTGAAAGCCACACCCATTTTTACTCTCAAGATCTTAAGGCCAGAGGTCTGGACACAGGAAGGTTCTGCTGCTTCTCTCCTGAGGGTTTCACAGAGCCAAAATCAAGGTGTCTTCAAGGCCGTGTCCCTTTCCAAGGGCTCTGCAGATGGCCCTGCTTCCCAGCTCCTGCAGGCTGTGAGCAGACTCGGTTCCCTGCAGTGGTAGGTTGGAGGACCCCATTTTCTTGTAGTAGGAAAGGGCACCCCAAGTCCTTGGCTCATGGCTAGCAACTGTCTCCAAAGCCAGCAACCACAGGTCAAGCCCTCCTCATGCTTTGTCTGTCTCTTATTACACCCTGTTCCCATCTCTCTGCTGCTTTCCTCTCACACCACTTCTCTCTGACAGACTCTTCTGCCTTCTGCTGCTGCTTTAAAGGACACAGTGATTGTATCAGGTCTGTGTAGATAATCCTGGAAACTCTATTTTAAGGTCAGCTGACAAGTAACTCTAACTCCACCTGCAAAGTCCCATCACAGTTCCCTGACTGGATAACCAGGGAGCAAGCATCCCAGGGGAACATCTTTAGACTGTTGCTTTCCCCAGGTGGCTTCCTAAAGGAAGGATGAGAGCTGGGCTTTTGACAGTACGGTGGGGGCACAGAGAAAAGGATATCCCTGGCAGGAAGTGAAATAAAGTCAAAGCCATGGAGGCAGGGATTGTTGTGAGCTGTTGGAGAAGATTACGTTCACCAGGTGGGCTGCCGTGGAGGGAATTGGAAGAGGAACCCGGGCAGGAGACAGGGGGCTTGAGGCAGGGTCACAGAAGGAGTTCACACTGCAGAATTCAGACTTCTGGGAGAGACTTCCTTTAGAGTTATCAACTGGTATATCACAAACCCCCGGATGGGGCATGATGGGATTCAGGGTGACCTAACAGTTCATGGAAAATACTGCCCATTCATGGATACATGCGTTTTCTAGGATATGCTTTCACCATATTCTCCAAGGAGTTTATAACCTACAAAGGGCACAGACCACTGTTTGAATTTATCTCCCGCTTGCTGTCTATTTAGCCAATCCTCAAGTTAGTGAATCCTAACAGAATCCTCTGGTGACATCAAACATCTCCTTCAACTTGGATGTGGTGATTCTGTAGCTATGAGCTTTCCAAGCCCCATTTCTTTTTCAGGCATCTTTCCTCCCTCAACAGGATCCCCCCGAAAGGGGAGACCATTAAGTCCTTTTTTTGTCATGTTACCTGTGTGTCTCTCAAGTTCCCGCCCCACCGTGGAAGATGAGAAGGCATTGGCAGAACAGCCTACGTTCTCAGCATTCACTGTCACAAGGAGGTGTGAGTTTCCCAAGTGCTTGAGATGGGCGGCTGGGGGCAGAAGCTAGAGGTGGAGTAGGGATAACAAGAGGCCAACCAGAGCTCCATTGCCCCCATCGGGGGAGTGTGCAGCGCGGTGGTCCTCATGCGGTCTCCAACAGATCCCCAAAAGCAATGCACAAAAAGGCAGCTTCTGGGAACCCAATGTCCAGGGCATCAACACTGGATAACAACAGTGCCAGGTACCGAAGGCTCTGGGGCCTTTTCCTCTTACTCTCCCATCTCCCTTGCTCTGATCCTAGAGGAGCCAGAAGCAGGAAGGCAAGAAGTGGGAAAAACAGGAAACTAAAAGAGCGAACTCTTCATCTATTTTTGCTCTACAATCCATGAGACAGACCTGCGCCAAGGTGAAGGAAAAGTTTTAAACTGGATGTGAGAGTGAAGTTTTGTTGAAACCAGACTGGACCTGAACGTGAGTCCTCAGCTCCAAAATGAAGCTCTGCTTATAATCAACAGTGGCCACATGTTATGGAATCTGTTCAAGTGTCAAGAGACAGGGAAAGGAGCCCTGAGAGGACAGGGAAAGGAGACCTGAAAGGAGCCAATAAAGACAATGATTAGAAAAAGGAAATCATTGCCTTTTTGCATCCCATCAAGTTCAACCCCTTTGTTAGTCAGAGTAATTCTCTCTAGCTCCTCTAACAAACAACTCCACAGTCTCCATGGCTTTGCCCAGTAGAAGCTTATTTCTCACCAATATAAAACCTGATCCATGTCAGGGAGCTTTCCCGGATATCTATCCTCCATGCAGGAACGCAGGAGAGCAGGTTCCTTCCAACTTGTTCCACCACCTCGAAGCTTCATCCAGCTACCAGACTGGGAGAGAAGATGTGGGGAAGCCACCCCAAGGACTATTCCCCTTATCCCAGAAGTAACACATGTCTCTTCTGTTTACACATCCTTGGCTGGAATGAGTCATGGGCTTAACCTAACTGCAAGGGAGGCTGGAAAGTACAGAGAAACTCAGGGGTGGGGGATTCCTAACAGTCTTTGCCATCACGGTCAATAAACTGGCCAGGCAGCCATCTGTCATTAAATTATTCAATCTTCTAATTTTTGTCAGAGGCCATCTAGGGACTAGGGACTGTCTGGGCTCTGGAGAGACCAAGACAAACAAAAAAGTCCGAGTTCTTAGCCCTCATGTGAGAGTTACAGCTTTGTGGTACGGCCAGGTTATTGGGCATTGACAACTCAGAATGATGAGCGCCAAGATGGGAAGGCACAGGGGGTCATGGGAGCATGGAGGAAGGTCACCAAACTCAGGCTCAGGGGTCGGGAGAAGTTTCCTGGAGGAAGTGAAGCCCAAAGACTGAAAGGAGTCAGCCAGGTAAACGGGGGCAGGAAGAAGACCTCAAGTGGAGTATTCCAGGCAAAAAAGGTTGCAAAGGCCTAAAGACAAGGGACGGCAGGTGCCCTGGGGAATGCAGTGGCCCCTCCTGAATCGTTTCTCCCATTAGCTCTGAATCCAGATGGGCCCTGCCTGGGCAGTCCCATTCAGTCCATTCCTACCTCTCCAAATATGGCAGGTTAAGAAAGGCTACACATTTCCTTGGTGCTATAACTTGGGCAAGTCAGCAACTCCTTCTGGACCTTGGCTTCCACCAGTCAAATAAAGCTGTCAGAATGTTCTGGAAGGCCCTTGTAGCTCTGCCTGTGACTTTGTTCAGCCAGATGAGCGCTCATTTCCGGAATGCCCTTGTCCTACCCTACTCCTTCCCACTGAGCTGCAGAGCAAGGCAAGCCGGGGCTGTGGAGGGAGAGGGGAGCCAGGCTGTGACCCGGGTAGCTGTGGGAGGCAGAGGAGACAGCCTGCCCCCACCAACACCTTACAGCCCAAACCCGCCACTAATGAGGCCTGTCTGCGGAGTAATTAGCCGCAATCACGGGCGCGGTGCATTAGGCAGACACGGCCTTGGTGCAGCAGCGGCAGCTCCCAGGACGCAGGAGCCCAGGGCTTTGAAGACTGCATTACGGTGGGGGACGTGTCTTAATGTCACTTAATTACTCTAGACAGCCTCAGATGTAATCGAGCCTGGACCGGCTGAGAGCGGGTGCGGGAGTCCCAAGGAGGTTGATGCATTTATAATGATGCCACTCCACGAGACAAATCTGGCCTGGGTGGGCTAAAGTTGGGAGGAGGAGGCTGTGGTGGTCTCCAGACAAGGGTCCTTTCATTCCCCCAGATCTAGGAGACCTTGACTCTAGGTTGGAAGGAGATGCCCGTGTATCTGCCTGGGGCAGCTGAAGACGGGGCTAGAGGGTGGGGATCGGTGGGTGTGTGCTTTCCATCCCTTCATCCCAGCACGGTAGGACCAGGGATCTTCCTCTTTGCTTTGCAATTTCATTTCCTCCTAATAGTGAATGATGAATAAAGGAGAAAGTACTGGAAGGTGTGGCGCTGAAGTCTGTGCACTGGATGGGGGTCAATGGATACAACTGATGTCCCTCCAGAGGCCAGAGACTCAGTGGTGCTGGCCCCTTGGTTCTGGGAAAGGACTGCGAAGGCTGGGCCTGCTTTGCTCATTTTTATATTCACAGCAACTAGTACAGTGCCTGACCATGGTGCCTAATAAATATGTATGATACAACAAATGAATGAAAGTCAGTAGCCCACTTCTCTGCCTTGGACTAGACATTTCCTTCCTGGGATCTCAGTGTCCTCACCTGGGGAATGGAGCCATCCATTCCCAGCTCCCCTCCCAGGGCTGTGAGTGCACACCAGATGAGAGGATGACCACAAGAGCACTTTGACCAGGTAGGAGTCCCTGACAGGTGTGAAGGGAGCAGCCACCCCTGGGGCCCACTTGCTCCCCTGCCTCCTCAGCCGAGTCCCACAGGCCCTCCCCGGGCCAGGCTGAACACCACGTTGGGGTGACACTGCTTCAGGCTTGCAGAAAGACCCAGGACTCGCTCACCTTTTCCCCTTACACTCCTCTCATCCCTTGGCCTGATTTGCTTCCTACACGTCAGGAAAGCACGCCTCTGGCATCTCAAGCTCTAGTACCTCCAATAGCTTTGGAAATGGCTGCCAAAAGGGAGGAAATCCTTTGGGGAAAGATCCCTCTGACTAATAATTGAGGGGGATTGGCATTTACTATGTGGCGTGGTGACAGAACACAGCTCAGGTGGGAGCCTTGTGCAGGGACTTAGTACAAAATGCCAAGAATAGGTGACTCTGAAGGCCAGAGTTCTCCCATTGATTGGTAGAGTCCTCCCATAGATTCTCAGACAGATGAGCCATAGGGCAACCTGCATTGAGCTAAGGCCCAGAGTTTGGGCGAGGTAGGTGGGGGGCCCAGGGAAGAGAAGGTAAGCACAAAACATCAAGGCCTTGGATGCCAGGCAAGAAGTTGAGGTCATATCCCACCCTCACCCCTGCAGGTGAGGACTCTCCTTCCCCTCCTAGACCTCTTAGGGCCTTTCAGGATTTTGTGTCTCTGACTTGCTGTGACCTTGGTTAGGCCACTACCCCTCTCTGGGCCTGTTGCTCTCCCATTTAGTCAAGGAGCAGACCTGACTATAGAGTTGCTATATCCCTTCTAACTTTGACATTCCATCTGCCTGCTACAAAAAAAAAAAAAAAAAAGTAGTCTATGGGAGGCACTGGCTCTCCCTGGGATTCCTTGTCCCTGCACCCCAGAACCCACATACTCCCTCCCTGGGGACCTAACAGTCACTGGGGCCCATGATGACATTGAGGGACGTGCTGTTTCCCACTCTGCCCAATGGGCCATGTGCCAACACCTGCCTTCTCCCCACAAGCCGTCCATCACTGTCTCGGTGTGTCGGAGGAAAGACGGCTTCATTAGCTCCTCCCTAGCCATCCGTCCCCTGGTGCAAAGACAAATTAATCCCTCCCATCCCCATCAGCCAGGCAGAGCTCAGAGTCTGAGAACAGTTTCTAAAGAGCAACCCTGACATCTCTGCTCCCAGTACAGTTTTTCTGCTTGCCAAGACATTGTCCACAGGGCAGGAAGCACCAGCCTCAGGATGCATCCCGACAGCTTCCTCAGTGCTTGTTGCGGTGCTTGAAACCCCACCAGTAGAAGGGCCACTGAGTCACTGCAGCCTCCACATATCTATTAAAATGCATGGGGGAGGAAGAGCACTGGATCGGGAGCTGAGAGACCTTGGCCCTCTGAGTTGCCTTCCTGACCCACAAGTTTACCCTTCTTTAAATGAAGAAGTTGGTCTAGAATCTAGATCATCTCCAAGCCCCTTGAGCTTTGATATTCTGAGATTCCTTGGGGGAAATGCCAGGGTTCTGAGAAGATGCCTGTGTATCTGGGGTCAGAAAGCACGTTGTCTCCCATACCCCTTGTAGGACCTGAAGTCAGCAAGAATATGGCTCAGGTTTGCAAGACACTACTGGATCAGGTGGTGAATACAGCTCTCTCCCTACAAACCACACCATCTTGAAAGTCAGTATCTAGTTTGGAACTTCTAGTTATCAGCTGCAGCCTCAGGGGCTTTGCCAAGCAGCAGGCTGAAGGTAAAGTTGAGGCCAAGCCCTTCCTTTGTGTCTTGGCTGATTATGGGCCCAGGAAAGAGAGAAGCTTCTTCCCCAGGATTCTGCTAAACACCCAGGAAATTGTTTTGCCTCCGAAGGCTGAGATGGAAAGAGTGTGCATGATGCCCCACCCCTGGACCATCTTCAGTTTCCCAGCAGTTTAATGGATAAAAAGAGTCACCAACTTTTGTTCACCCCAAGAGATGGAGCACGGAAGCCCATTGGTTTTCAAAGGGCAGAAGGAGAAGCAATTCACCTGTATTGTAAAGAAACCTCCCCATCTTCATTCATATAATCAAGTTGGATCCTCCAAGTTGACTTCCAGAGAAAGAACTCTACATGGAGCAGTCTGGGCCCTAGTGGGGTAGGTGGGTTGGAAGTTTCCCCCAGAAGGACCCCCAGAACTGAGGCTGAGACTGTACAGTGAGGGTGTTGGGCCAACTCCCAAAGGCTCTGGGCAAACAGGGAGGTTGAGGCATGTGCCCATGACCTGGCATGGCTTGGTTATATCCATATTAATGTGGCTTTGTCCACCAAAGCCATGATGGAGCAGGAACCTCGGAGAGAGTCACTCTCAGAGAGGGGACTACAAGCGTTAGCCTACCTCCCCTTGGAGTTACTCTTCCTTCTCTGCCAGTCTTGAAAGGCAATGTGGTTTTATTAAAAGAGTCAACAGGGTCCTTTTACCATAGGTACCTACCCATGACCCCAACACACACACACACACACACACACACACACACACACACACACACACACACAGAAGAGGTCATGAGAAACTCTGGCAAGTCACTACGTATTAGGCCATTGTTCAATGAGGGAACCAGATGTTCTGTTCTCTCGGGGTTTAGGAATGGAGAGACTTATAGGAGCAAGTAGGGCAGTGGAGATAGTGAAGGTTTGGGGATGAGGAACAAGGCTGCTCATCCAGCTGGAATTAAGCTGTGTAAGGAAGTGGAGAAGGATCAGAGAGAGCCTTTAAGACTTGGCTGGGAATTAAAACTTGATTCGCTAAGCAGAGGGGATCTATTAATGGCTTTTGATAACAGAAAGAGTTAGAATCGGGAAGACCCTGAGACCATCTAATCTCACCCCTCATTTTGAGGTTGGAAAACCTGAGACCCGAGAGAGGAAGTGACATGCTTAAAGTCACTCCAGTATTTTAGAACCAGGACCGAGCATGATAGATTGAAGCCACTGCCCCTGCCACACCAGAGTAACCCTGTTCCATGGTGAGGGAAGGTGCACTCCTGTCCTCCCCAGCTGTGGGAAGCTGTTCTCTCTGGAGTCAGTAGATGCCTCAGTAGCACAGAGATTGTGGGCAGCTCCAAGCCTCTCTGCTTCACCTTACAGCAGGTGGGGCGGTGGAGTGTAGGGACTTTCAACACACTCACTTTTCTGCCCACCTGCTTTCCACTAGAAGAGGGATTGGTTCGCTGTTTTCAGCACCATCCGGCCATGAACAGCTCCTGGTCACAGTTTCCCACTGGGTTCTAAAAGGGCCTCAGGGAGGGAGTGGGTGAGCGGTGGGGAGAGGGGCTGGTGTGTTGACTTCTATTATCAGGGGGCCCAGATGTAAAATGAATGCCTGTGATATTTATCCCTGTCATCGCTAATAATAAGTGGCCTGATTTGTCAAGCAGGGACAGATTCAAAGATGTCAATTAAGGAAGAAAAAAGCCCAGCTGTACTGTATTTATCTGCTGTGCAGATGCTTGGCAGAGGAAAGGACTCCAGAACTTGGGGCCTCCATACCCCCACCTCGACCCTCCTTCCACCTCACCTCCCCTGCGTCACCTCTTGTGCCTCCCTCTGTTTGCTTATACCCACATCTTACTGAACCTTTCTGTCTCTTTCCCCTTTTCTTTATTTTGTCCTTTGTATTTCCTTTCTCCTCTTAGCTTTCATCCCTCCCTCTCACCTATCCCGCTGAATTGCCTGCCTTTCACTCTCACTCTTTTTTACCACCACCCTCTCTCTGCCTCTTCCACTACGTGAGTGCAGCCCCTCTCCCAGGCTCCCCTCCCCTAAACCTCTGGTGGCTATGACCCTTCTCTTCTCTAAATGGCCTCTTCCCATTATCTGAGTTCACAAATCATATTCTGGATTTGGAATTTTGAATGGCTATAAACCACTGGTGAAGAACCAGAAACAAAAATCCCGAAATCTGAAGGCTCTTAAACTATAAACATTAGAGGTTTTGATTTGAAAAATAAAATAAGATTCAGAGACAGTGAATCACTTTGACTGGGTCTCTGAATCTAAATTAGAATTTGAAATTAGTACCTAAATTTAAGCAGAACCACTCAATACTGCCTGCTGTGCCCCTAACCCGGTCAGTCATGTCTGAGAACCAGGACCCTCAATGTAGGCCTCTCTCAGGCAGCTGAGAGGTCCTAAGTAGCACTAAAAAGCCTTATTCTGTTCCTGGTTCTCTCCAATCAGGAAATCACAGAGAAATGCCCCAGGGATGAAAAACAGCCCCCAAACAGTTGTAGTCTAAACAGGGTGCATGAAAAAGGTGGGGATTTATTGATCTTGGGGTTTTTGTTTTTATTTTTTTGAAACCAAAGAGGCTTAAAGTGGATAATTATGTGTTAACTGATCATGCTGGTATTCTCCAACCACAGCATTGTGGAAAGTTGATGGTCTCCTCTAGGGAAAACATCCCACCTGACAACCCAAACTGGGGTGTGCACTCTCTCTCTGCCTCTGCCATGCTGGCTCCGTGGCTTTCCCTCTCTAGGCAACAGGAAGAACTGTCCTCTGAATTATGGGATCTGATTCCAGTGCTTCTTATATAAGCAAAGATGCCTTTTCCCTACAGTTCTCGAGGCCCCTGTGATTCTGCATTGCAGCACATCAAGACAGACCAATTAGATAAAGCTGGGTCTGAGCTCAATCTTCTGGAATCAAGGGCTAGAGGGTAGAACAGAATATAGAGAGAAGGGGGAAACCATGTGGCTTCCAGGAGGCCACTGGGCTCAACCACCTGGCCAGAGTCAACGTCCCTGGACCTCACCAGCTGAGGGTAAATAGGAGGCCCTCCAGCCCCTATATCCCTAAGAAAACAAGCAATCTTGTTCCCAACTGGTAATAGTGCTTCTCTGGTAACTGCCCCACCTCCCTGTTTAATAGCTGCCAGTCCCATCCTCCTCTGCCTTCCCCCCACCCCCAGGGGTCAGTTCAGAGCACCCTTCACTGGTGCCCCAGAGCAGGAACTCCAGGCATCCCTTTCAAAGACAGGGTCCCCCAGGTACCTGAAGCCCAGAACCAACTTCCAGGAAGTGCCAGCCTAAGCCACCCTTTTTCTTTTCAGACTGCCTGCCCCAGAGGCCCAGCCTGAGCCACCCTGGGTGTGGCATCATGACACCTGTGTCTTCTCCTGTGGCCATGGTTACTTAGATCCTTTGAGGAAAATCTGGAGGACAAAGATCAAGTCCTTTGACTCTAGTCCTAGCCCTTTAACCGGGGAAGAATTTATGGTGATGACGAACCGTTTTCCAAGCAGTTCTACATTCGTGATCTCGTTCTTCTCCCATGATTTTATTCAATCCTTACAGCAGCCCTAGGAAGACATGGAACATTGTGGTTTTAAACCTACATTAGAAATGAGAAATTGGACATTCATTTTAGAGTCTAAATTAGAATCCAGACCCCTTGTCCAGTGTTCCTTCCTCTGCTGCACATCTTCAAAGTCTGCTCAGGGACAATCTGATGGGGTAAAATGATGGCAGGGTCATGTCTGAAGTTGATCTCTGGGCTCTTGGGCAGACAAATATCACAGACAAGTAAGTAATTGTCCCCACTAGTATCTATGTACACAGGAGTGTAAACTCACTTGTTATGGTTAAACTTGAATGCACCCAGCCTGTCTTCTAGGGTGTGGACGGTGTTCTCTGGAAATGCCCCCTATACAAGCTGTGCACATGTGAGACATGGAACTCTTTGGCACTAGAAGTCACTTTCAACCATTTTAGCCCAGTTATTCCACTTCATAAAGGGACAAACTAAGGCCCTGAGGGGAGTCATCCTCCAAAGTCCTAGAGCCTGCCAAGGACAGACCTGGGGATCTGAACCCCTTGGCTGTGTTCTTTCCATTGCACCAAGTGATTTCTCTACAGTCATCATCCTTGGGCTGAAAGAAAAGTTTAAAATCTCTTCCTCTACCCCTCCACTCAGGCATGAGTTTGGAGTCCGGGCCCCTGTGCAAAATGTGCCAAAGTTCCCCACCTACGACCCACCTTGGCAAGCCTTCCCTGCACCTGCCCCCATCCTCCTTACCCCACCCCACAACTTCAGCAGCCAAGATCTATCCACGCCCCGGGTTGTGACCATCCGGGTTACAAGGCTGAGGGGGCTGAAGGGAGTGACCTGCCCATAAGGGGCACCTTGGCCCCACTCATCCCCTCTTTGCCACTGGTCCTTCCCAGACCTCAGGGTCTTACAGCAAGAAAGTCAGACCTAGAGATGGGCTGCCAGGCAGGCTGATCACCTTATTCATTCTGCAAATGTTTGCTGCCTCCGCTGTGTCCCAGGCTCTGTGCTGGGCTTTGGGGATCCAGAGGAAACCAGTCACTATTGGCATCCCAAGATGCTCAGGGTTGGGAGGGATGGACAAGCAAGCAACAAATAACCTCCCCGTGTGAGAACACACCCTCCTGAAGGCAAGAACCAGAAGCTGCAGGAATGTGGATATCAAAGGACGGGGTGGACATTAGTGAACTGTGAATTTTTCCAGAACCCCCAGTCTGCTCACTGTCTCCAGGTGAATTTTATCTCCACCAACAAATCTGAACAGCATAAGGCCTAGCAGCAAACCCCAGGACCCCAGAGAATGCATGCAATCGGATCAATTTGCAGAGGAGAGCCTGCTTGGCTGGAAGGAAGTGGAGGTAGGGGGCTTCTTCTCCCCTCCCTGCCTCCTCCCTCCCACCACCCCCCCCCACAGCCCCAGCTCCTATCCCCTCCCCCTCTCTGAGTTATTAATAACTTGTGATACCATTAGCTTTTGCTGTCACCAGCACTGACAACTCAGAAGCCCCCGAGAGCTGTCTGCAAAGACACAATAAATGCAAACTCTTAATTAACACCTCCCAAAACTAACTAAATTAATTTTATGTGGTCATGATGTCAGCGCTGTGACTTGCCCGTGACTGAGGTGACTTCGACAGACTTGGCAAGGGCCTCAGGGCGGGCTCGGCTTGTTAACCTCAGCAGGGCTTCAGTGGACAGCGGGGCCGTGGGTGGCTGTGCCCAGGGCAGGCCCAGGAATGACCAGGCCACTGTGGAGTGGACACCCAGATGGGAAGTCAGCAGGCCCTGGGTGGCCCAGGACAAGCTTCTCTTAGCTTCCCTGGGCCTCTGTTTCCCTTCCCTGTAATATGAGCAGCATTTCTTGCATGTGTATTTCTCAGGACATGTTAAGAGAGTTGAAAGATACTGGATAGGGGGCGGGCCATGGTGGCTCACCGGCAGAGTTCTGGCCTGCCATGCTGGAGACCTGGGTTCAATTCCTGGTGCCTGCCCATGCCAAAAAAAAAAACAAAAACATACTGGATAGGGAAGGGATTTATAAACTATGAAGTGCTGGAGCATTTGAGAAATGGTCATAGTGGGATGTTGCAATGACACATCTTTCCAGCTACTGGAGAGTCAAAGTTAGCTGGGTGGTTCTGCCCTTCCCTCACAATACACACACAGGACAAAGTAGTCCCTGGTTCCCTGGGTAGCCCTTGAGGTTCCATGTGGGACGGGGACAAGGAGAGGTTTCCTCAAAAACCACTGCCCTCAGAAAGCCTTCAGTAGCCACCCACTCAGGTGGCTGGGCCAAGGGCAAGTGAGGTCAGCAGGGCAGAACTGTTTCCACTCACTCCTGTCACAGAGAAAGTCTGCCTCGGCCCCAGCTGACCCTAGTCCCAACCTCAATGGAGACTTGGATCCAAGGCTGGGTTGAGGCCCTTGAAGTCAGCGCCAGGCTCGGACCTAACTTTGCCCTGGCCCTGACCAAGGCCCTCAGCCTCCAGAGTAAGACCCAGCCCCTGCCTGAGCTGGCCCCCTGCCCCAACCAGGCCAAGCCTCCAACCAGCTCCCCTCCCCAGTGCCATCCCACCTGTCCTGGAACATCTTCTCAGGCAGACCTCTCATCACCTGTACCCCCCATGCCAACGTGGATCTTCTGACGAGGTCGGCCTCACCCCGGCAGACGCACGGCTGTCCTTGCTTCCCCAGGGCATTGCACTACAGGCACCTTCCACAGAGGCAGCACTTACATGCCATTAGCCATTATCCCCAGCTAGTTCCTCTCCCAGGCATCCAAGCAGAGAGACATCATGCTACTCACCAAAAGGCACACAGCACAGCTGTGGCCAATCAAGGATGGAAACAAACACCCAGAGACCCATCTCCCTCTGAGGGCACAGTCCTCACCTTCCCAAGCCAGGGGTGTGGTACTTCAGCCATCTAGTCACTCAACAGGTATTTATTGAGTTCCCACCCCATGCCAGGCCCACGGGTCGTGGGGGCAGGGTGTTCACATGGGGCTCACAGGTGGGCCAAAGGTAAGGCTTCTTCCCTGCCCGGAACAGCTCCAAATGTCTCACCGCATACCCAAGCACACAAGGGCCCCACTGTGACCCCACCCAGAGCTCACACTGTGAGCAAAGCTGGGCCGGGACTGCAGAAGACCCCATGAGCTGCCCAGCAGCCCCTCCCACCTGTGCAGCTCTGAGCAGGGACAAGATGTCAGAAAAGTTGAGGCCAGAATCCCAGGGCCAGGGTGTCCCTGGCTTATACAGGATCTCACTGCCCTGTCTTCTTGGCATTGTGGAATGCTTGACCTCAGGTTTTCTGTCCAGCATTACCCACTCCAGTCCATCTCCTAGAAGCGTCTTCCAACTTGAAGTCGTTCTAAGCAGAACCTGGCCCCTGCAGCCTGGTGGGTAGTGGGACAATCGAGCAGATCCAAACTCGAGTTCCAGTTCTGCTCCACTCACAGCCATCCCCTGGGGTCCAGACTGAGGTCAATCTCTTCTGGGCTTTTAGTCAGGGGAAGTCAATCTCTTCTGGGCTTTTAGTCAGGGGAAGTCAATCTCTTCTGGGCTTTTCGTCAGGGTGCTTCGGGGAAAGCAAACCTGAGGACCAAGCTCCACCCAGGGGCAGCTCTCCCCTTTTCCTCCCTCTTAGATCTGCCTCCTCTTCCCACCCAGACCTCCCTCGGTGCCTCAAGGCCTCCAATTCCTCTGCTCCTCTGGAATGTCACAGCCCTGACAAGGGTTCCTTTTCCTGTGCCTCCCTATTTTGGAAGCTGGGACTGTTGACCTAAATTCATCCAAAGGAATTACTTCCTACTGGTGGAATTTTAAACATCATTGCATCTTGGTAGGAAGGAGATTCGGGGATGAAAGTCTTCTCAGTGTCCCTCAAATCACACACCATGAGCTGCCATGCTCCCCTTTGGGGTGATATTTTTCCTTCCCAGAGGCAAATTGATCTAGAAGGGGATCACCCGTCCCCACCCCGCCCAGGACATGCTTTGAAACCCACAGCGTGCTCTTCAACAGGAAGGCTTAGCCAACGCAGCTGGGATGACTGCGGCTTTAAGAATAACTCTTGGCCCAGAGAAAGGAGGAATGGAGAGGATTGATTTCGAGGTCCTCCTGGAGACTGGGATCCAAAATCAATCTGGCAATTAACAGGCGAAGTGTGAAGTGGCTGCCAGGTTTCAAGCTCCAGCACACCCCCAGATCTGTCTCCTTTCCTGCAGGAGGAGCTCTGTGGCCTCTGACATGCCTCCCACCCTCTCTGCACTCTGAGCTCTGTGCCAGCCCCTGAGCAGTTGGGCCAGCTGCCCCTCTTCTGGGGACCTGAAACCTCTGCAGGCTACAGGGTGGACTGGGGAGCAGGATCAGGCTGGAAGGGCTGGCCCGAGGGAGCAGGAGGCTACCCCCAGCCCTTCAGCACAGCCTTCACCACCACCTCCACCTCCTAGGTAGGGGACAGGACACAGCTGGAGCTTCAGGGATTTTGAATTTCCTGAGAGCCAGGGTAGTGGGGGCAGAGAGCTTTCTATCCTGCTGACCAAGCCTGGGGCAATGGGCCTATTTAGCTCAGCATCTTCCCAGCCCCAGCCCAGTCTCCCAGGCACCTGCTCCTAGAACACTAAGGGGAAGTGACTCTCAGGGATTGTCTAAAGGGGCAGGGGACAGGGTTTTGGGAAATTAGGACTATCCCAGGAGAATTTACAGCATGCCTTGAGGAAGCTCAGGACATGGGGTTCTGTTTTCTTCTTTCTGCCCCTCTTCCGTGCTGCCTGACCTTGAACAGTTCCCCAATTATTCTGTGAGGGGTGCAGCCACAGATCTACTGGGTTGGTGGGTGCAGAGCGGGAGGCAGCCCAGGACCTGGACCACGACATCATTTAGGGCTCTCCAAAGTAGGCGGTGGGCTGGACTTGACCGAATTCCAAGCCTGGCTGCTGTGGCAGGGCCCTCTGCAGCCTTCTGCAGATGCTACCAGAGCCCCACCTGTCAGGTTTCACTTGGGACCTTGCATCCCCGCTTCCTGGGCTCCAGCTCTCCCCTCCCTTCTGGGTCTGGGGTGGGGTGAGGACGGCTGTTGACAGGGGTCAGCTCAGGCATGAACACCCATGACTGACTCATCTGATTGCTTGCAGCTGCGTGCCAAGACCTCGGGTCTTCCTTTGGAGCCACCCAGAGAAGGGTGGCTGGCTCTTGAGAACTGTCCAGCTCATGGTCTATCCTTGTCCCAGCCTCATGGGGCAGCTGGAGCCCTTCCTCCTCCATCTCCCGAGGGGTTCACGGCCAGTCCTGGCTGAGGCACAGGTTGTCAGCAGCACTGCCCAGCCACAGGAAGCAGTACAGCCCCCTCCTCCTTCCCCTAACAGACAGACTGAATTGCAAAACATACACACACAGGATCTAGGGAACCGCCGACTGAGAGCCCCACCTCCCAATTCTCAGTCAGTTCCCACACCTGTCCCACCTGCCCCTAGAGCTCAGTCACCTCCCTGGCAGATGGCTGGGGCAAGAGCTGCCGACCCCTGCTCTGGGTGGATGCGAGAAGGAGACCTCCTTCCTCAACAGCCCAATGGCTCAGGTATGAGCTAGAAATATGATTCTGCCTCTTCCTCCTCCTCCTTTCCTTCCTCTCTTTCTCCTACTCTCCATCAACCCACCCATCCACTCATTCACCCATCTACCCACCCACTCACCCACCCATCCACCCATCCACCCATCCACTCACCCACCCATCCACCCACCCACTCATCCACCTACCCACCCATCCACCCATCCACCCACCCACCCATCCACCCACCCACTCATTCACCCATCCACCCACCCACCCATCCACCCACCCACTCATTCACCCATCCACCCACCCACCCATCCACCCACCCACTCATTCACCCATCCACCCACCCACCCATCCACCCACCCACCCATCCACCCACCCATCCACCCATGGACATGACTGACTGCCCTGGAGCAGAGCAGAAGGAACAAGGTCCCAAGACTCCCCAGGCCCCAGAATCTGCTCTTTCCAAAGAGACAAGGGAGAAGGCAACCAGACACACACGGGCCGGCTCTATCCAAGAATCAAGGTCCATTCAAAGTGCCAAGTGGGGAAGCCTTCTAATGTTCAGAATGGGAGAAATGGGAATGGACTTCTAGCTAATCAGAGACGGTTTTCTGGAGCAGTAGGGCCTTAGGCAATTCCTCAAGGTTAGAACTTAGAAAGGCAGAAAAGGAGAAAAGTGGCATGCTAAGTGCAGAGAATAGTACAACTAGGGTCAGGAGGCACATAAGCCTGGAGGGTGGGAGGAAACAGAAGGGCCCGGCTAAAGGGCCAGGGCCCAGAGACAGAGCCTTTGAGGTGTAAGCAGTAGGCAGTTGCTCCAGTTTCTGTCACAAGCATTCCATCAGCCAAATTTCTGCCCTGCCTATATGCAGGGGTCACCCCAGACCCGCTGATCTGCATCTATTCATTGTTTTCCAGGAGGCCCTTGTCTCTGGCCAATTGGCTGGTAGTCAATAGCTGCATTCACAATCTTCATTACCTCTCCATTGCACAAGTTTCTTTCCCTCGTTTTTCTCGCTAAAAGACAGTTTTTAAAAATGAGTCCCTGAGCTCAGCCCTTTTTGCAGCCTTGTTAATTTTGTGCCCCACCTCATTTGTTCAGGGGACCTACCTTCCCCTTGCCTGCTGCTGCCTTCCTCCTGCCGGCTATATTCGGATCTGTGCTCTGTCCTTGATAACCTTGTGCACCGCTCAGAATTCTGCAGGTGTTTTTCTCTGCCAAGGAACTCTGGACCCAAAGGAACCACAAAGGTCGTCTGTTCATATCCAACCCCCTCCTCAGATCCAAATCTGGAATTCCTTCTCCAGCATCCCCTGCCCGAGGATGCACCTTTGTTGCATCCCTCGAAGGAAAGGTTGCTCGCTGCCCATGAGATAGCCCATGCCACCGAAGGGCAGCTGGGAGAAAGTCCTTCCACAGCTGAACTGAAATAAGACTGGCCATCATTCCCTTGACAAAGTTCTGTTGCTCTGTCTGAATCGAGGCTCCCAGACAATGTGGTCAGCCCACACAAGCAAGCATCCTGTCCTACATTTCTTGGGTATCTCCCAGACCAATGTCCTTTGATGTGGTTGTGCAGGACATACGGCAAGGTATCATCCTTCACTTGTATTACTGCCAGTGACGGGCTCTCACCTTCTGTCCCTGGGCCTCCAGCAGCCAGTGAGGGACAGTGCTGACCTACAGACTTCTCTTTTGAGCTGAAAATTGCCCATGTCCTTCCCGCCTCTGGAATTAGCTCTGCCTCCAGAAATCACCCAGAGCCAGTCAAACTCCTCTTCCCTGGGACAGGTCTTCAGACTAAAGAACAGCCATTATGTTGCCTCTAAGTCATCCTGCACCATCCCACCCCTACTTCAGGAGATACCTGCAGTCTGTCAACGTCCATCCAAGGGTGAGGTCCCTTGAGCTGTCATCTGAGCCATGTGAGGACAGATGTCACCTATCAATGCAGCCTGAGCTTACACTAGAGCTCTGGCAGCCACCTCACATTGTTGACTCATGTGAAGTCAACAAAAAATCCCAAATAGATCTTGCATAAACTTCCCGTGAGCTTATACTTGAGCAATTGACTGTTAGGACCTGGAGGCCAGATTTGACATTTTTCTCCACTGAATCTCACTCCATTAATCTGACTCATGTGCTCCAGCCTATGGACATTCTTTTGGATCCTGGCTGTGGCTTCTCTAAGACTGACCATCCCTCACAGCCTGGGGACCCTCCCAGACCTGATCATCCGACGTGGTCTTTAGCAGGGTAGTTGGAAAGAGAGAACCCTGGGTGCACCACCCCTACTCCATCCTACTGCCTAGGGTGGGCAGGGGAGGGAGTTTATTGCATTTTGCGACTGTACAAGCCATGGCTCAGAAGGGGAAGAGGCCCAACTAGGGTTCTAGAGACCTCTGCAAAGCAGGGAGGAGAGCCAAGACCTTTGAGTCTGATCTCAGAGGGGCAAGCAGGGAATGCTGGGGAGCATAGGCTGCTTTTAGGGGAAAGACAGGCCATGAAGGCCCAAGGTCTAGGAGGTCAACTGTTCCTGGCCCTGGGGAGCTGGGACCCAAGAACAAGCACCCAAACTAGGCCAGAAGCTGCTTCTCCTCCTCCCTCTCTCACTGGCTGAGGCCTCAGGGCAAGTTCCAACCCCCTCCTGATTGGAGTGGGACAGTGGGAGGCCTGGCAGGACTCCTACTGAGAAGAGCAGGGTCTGGGAGCCCGAAGCACACACATATTTGAAGAAGCTACTTCCCACAGCCCTCCTTTCACCCCACACTTCCATGGCCGTTCTACAACTCTTCACAACCTCCCTGATGTTTAGAAGGAATTCTCCTGGGAGCTGATGGCAGGAGCCAAACAGGCTGCCAGATCCTCTGGGACTCTCGTGGGGCTGCACCCCACTCTGGGGCCCATCAGGATGACCTGCTCTGGCCATGAATTCAGGCCCCCTGCCCAGTGACTCCCCTCACCCCACGCCAAGCACCACACAGGCGTCCAGGCCAGCTGAGCCCTGTCCCTGCTGCAAGTGAGGCTAATGCCTCTGGGAGTGCCGAGGCAGGAAACAGGCTGGGCAGTGCGGGGCCACTCGCCTGACCCCATCCTTGCCAAAGGGGAATCTGAGCCTCCGAGAGGGTGGCTGATGCCGAGATTGGAGAGGATCAGGCAGGGCCTCCCAAATGCCACCTCCTGGCCCAGCCGCTGTGTCTACTGCATCTCGCAGCCTCTCTAGAGGATCTGGTTTCCTTCCTGGTTTCTGCTCGACCTTGGGCCAGTCCCCTCGGCTCTCCTCACCTCATTTCCTCCTCAGGCTCCAATGGCTGCATTTTAAAGAGGCCTCAAGCTCCCTGTCAGGGCGTGGAGCAGTGAGAGCTGAGCCACTGCCAGAAACCAGGCTGAGGGAGGGGAGCAGGGCAGGCTGCCCTTTAAAGGCAGAGCCGCTGCCACCCTGCAGGGACCTGTCAGAGGACCAGGGGTGGCAGTTCAGGACTCCTCACCTACAGGGACAAGGGGTCCTGGCTGACCTGCGTCCCCCACATTTACCCCCCCCCCCGCCCCAAGTCTCTGGGCCCCACCCGTGCGCGGGGTGGGGGGGGGGGGAGGCGGGCTCTCCAGCAATTCTTCCTCCTGTCATCTCCTGTCTTTTATTGCCCCATTACCTTCCCCTAGGAAGGTAGCTCCAGGGGCCAGGGGCCGGTATGTGTGAGGCATAGAAGGGCAGATGGGCGGGAACGGGGGTCGAAGGTATATGGGGAGGAGGTAGAGGGTTCATGGAGGTGTGGGTGTGTCTGAAGGTTTGGGGAGCACGTGCAGGTGTGAGGGTGTCTGCAGGTGTGAGGGTGTCTGCAGGTGTGAGGGTGTCTGCAGGTGTGAGGGTGTGTGCAGGTGTGAGGGTGTCTGCAGGTGTGAGGGTGTGTGCAGGTGTGAGGGTGTGTGCAGGTGTGAGGGTGTCTGCAGGTGTGAGGGTGTCTGCAGGTGTGAGGGTGTGTGCAGGTGTGAGGGTGTGTGCAGGTGTGAGGGTGTCTGCAGGTGGCCCCCTGTGAACATGGTGTGGAAGGCCTGAGGAATATGCAAACTGCCCAGGGTGAGTGTGAAAGAGAGCAGGACTGGGGCCCGCTCTGGGTAGGCTGGGCAACAACTAATTCTGGGATAGGGTTTTCACTGCAAGAATCACCCCTTTGTGTTTATCTAAGGGGCCAGAGCTTCAGCCACCCAGCAAATGACAGGGAAGGGAGAGGACCCCACCCCAATCCCCAAGAGGAAACTGAGGCTCAGAGAGGGGATGTGGGGTCAGCACGGGACAGGGTGTGTCCTCCCGGTGCCCTCTGTTCCCCTTCTGTGCTGGCGGGCAGGCAGCGCCCAGCCGAAAGCCTTCTCTCCTGAGCTTTGGCTCCAGTCCAGCCCCCTGCTGGGGGCAGCGCCTGGGAGAGCAGTGCTGGGCCTTCAAAGGCGCCCAGGGCCTCCAGTCCCTCAGGCTGCTTGTCACCATTCACCCACGCCTCCGCGGGCCCTCCCAGCCTCCCCCGTGGCGCAGCCGAAGCCAGGGCGGGTAGCGGGCAGGGTGGCCTGGCTGGGGACAGGCGAGAGACAGTCGGGGCCGGCAACACGTGGGAAACTGGCAGAAGACAGGGCCCTTGTCCCCGCGCCCGCCTGCCCAAGAAAGAGGGCGGGAAGCTGACCTGGGGCCTCGGAGAAGACAGCGGGGACCGAGACCCCTCCCGTCAGAGCCCCCCTCATCATGTCCCCAGCTACAGAATGGAAAAGAGAGGCCAGAGGAGAGGCGCACATGAGAGGCATCTCGAGAGCTCTGCTCCCCAGGGTGCTCTGATGGCTGCGCCAGAACCGACTCGCGCCCCCGGACCCCCCGCTCCGCGTCTGCCCCGCAGCCGGCAGCCACACTCCTGGAGGGGCCTCCAGACGGTGTCCACCAGCCTAGTAGGGAGGGCGCATCCCCATAGCACGCTGCTTAGACTAGCCAATCGTCCTGCCTTATCTGAGACTCTCCTGGTTTCGCGTGAAGGTCCCACACCCCTGCAAACCCTTCAGTTCTGGGCAGACCAGGACCCTGTTCACGCTCCTCTGTAATTTCCTTGCAGGCCTTCCAGAGGCTTCCAGATTGGATCCAAAGACAATGGGGATATCTTAAGGGTCATCTAGCTTAACCACCCCGCCTCTCCGCTCATTCTCATCAGCCTCTACTTGAATTCCCGCAGCTCCGGGGAGCTCACTACTTCATCAGGTTGGTTGTTGCCTTATGGAGAAACCCCAAGTCCTTGAAAGCTCTTGGAGCAGGCTGGCCACCGCCTTGCTTTAGCCACTTCTTCCTCTCCTCCCCCCATCTTCCTCCCCCCTCCAAGAACACAAACGCCTGCTTCTAGACCACTGACCTTCAGACACCTGAAGGTTGTGATCACACCCCTGGGAAGCATCGTGGGCCTGTCCTCCCCAGCCAAAGATTCCCAAGACCCGCATCTTCTTCCGGGCTTGTGCCAATGACAAGCACAGAGCAGACACTCGGGGCCATGTCGCAGCCTGCTGTCCTCGCCCCTCCCCCGCTCCTCACCCTCCCAGAGCTCTCCCACCAGCCTTCCCATCTCCCCAGACGCTGCTGCCCGCTGATGTCCCCTGGTGCTGAGAGCGCTTCTAAGCCTTCTGCACCCGACCTGGGGCCTCAGCATCCTCCCTGCCGCACCCACAAGACCCCAGGTGAGTCTGGGAGCCAGGTGTGTGTGGGTGGCCCGTGTTCCCAGGAGTGGGGTTTCAGTCATAGGGTGGGACCCCAGCAAGCGCCACAGTCCCCTGAACCCACGTGCCAACCAGCCCCCAGCTCATGGAGAGCCTCTCTCCAGGGAAGTGGTTCTCAGCCCAGGCTGCCCTCAGGACGGGGGAGCTTTGAAGACAAACCCATTCCAGGCCGCAGCCCAGACCTGTGCACCAGATCCTGGAGGATCAGGCCCGGGCAGAGCTTGGTTAAAGTCCCCAATTTATTCTGATACTCAACGAAAGTTAAAAAATTTTATTCCAGTCCATACTCCCTTGGACTAGAGATGGGGAAAGTGAGGCCCAGGGAGGGAGGGACCTTTACCCCAGGTCACGCTGCATATCTGCAGCTGAGCCGGGACGCAGAGGGAGGCTCCTACTCCTACCCCATCACGCCCCAGCCCTCGGAGGTTAAAACCTTTGATGGGGTGGCACACAACCCCTGGGACAGGCAGAGGGGCTTGCCTGCTCAGACTTCTTGTGCCAGTCTGCCTCCCTCCCTGCCTGAGCCCCAGACACCGGCAGGACTCCCCCTCCCCGCCCTGCAGCCTCAGCTCCTCCATGCTGTAAACCTGTCTTGTAAAAGCCAGTGAAAGGCCTGGCTGTCAGCCACAAAGCCTTCTCAGACCTCTGCTCCAGCCGCAGGTGGCTTCTGGAGAGAACAGGAAGGGGAAAGTTGCTGGCATTCAGCTGCCCCGTGAATCTATCGAAGATATTTTTTATCACTTCCCGGCATTCCTCTGTAAAAGCCACTGAGCTGCGTTTACAAATTATAGAATTCATTTGATGTCGGGGACCTGGCTAATGGCCTGGATAAATCCAGCTGGAACAGACAGGGACCCTCCCAGCCCGACTCCTAGTCTCTCTGTGCAAACTTTGGCAATTGAGTCAAGTTATTGGCGCTTCTGCCTTTCAGCCTGTAAAATGGAATGCAGGGGGCTGTACGCATCAGTGGGATTGGGGGGCATGAGCCTGGCCTGCAACCCAGCACCATGCAGGCCCTCAATGAAAATGGAGGCAGTGATGGGTATTGGAGCCTGTTTGGGGCCAAGGGATGGGGAAGGGCAACACGGGTCAGACCGAAGGTCCCCAGCCCCCAGTGTGCACAGCCTGTCTTCCAGGCCCTGCTGCATCTCCTCTCCCTCTTCTTCCTCTTCTCACACAGCACATAGAATCCTTGAACCTTCCCACATTAAAGCTGTTCCAGCCCTTACCTGTTCATCTCCTAGAACAACAAATAGCCTTCTGTGAACTGATGGGTTGAGGCTCCCTGGAACCCTGGGTTGAGAAGGATTCTGAGGCTGCTTCAGGTTGATTAGTTCTGTCTGCTGTTGGCTTCGGAAAGTGTGGGTGGGCCAGGTTTGGTCTCACGTTTTGCCATCCTTTCAAGTTCTGGCCCTCTTATCCTATAGGTGAGGAAGCTGATATTCAAGAAGAGGAAGGCTTTGGACCAAACACTTAAGAGAGGATGACTTGATAAATATTAGTATTTATCAAACATCTACTATCTGCTATCTGCAGCCATGTACAGACACTATGTCGGTGACTCCTCCCAGCAACTCTAGCCATTTGATATATGAGGCTCTGAGGTGTCGAACAATCACCAGCAAGCTGGGAGCAACATGGATTCCAGGAGTTGACCTGCTGGGTCCCAGCATCTCAAAGAGCAAAGGACACCAACAGCCAAATCCTTGGAGCAGAGGGCGCCAGAGGCTCAGGAGGCAGAGTAAGTGGTACAGCAGGAATCTCATGAACCATTTCAGGCTGGAAGCATCCCCTTGCAGGAGTTTCTCTTTTATCCCTTGTAAGGTAAAACAGAGCAAATTCACAGTAGTATTGGAAACACCAACCACTCTTCCATTGGAACAATGCTGGGAACGTTTCAGAGCTTTCACAGCTGTGACACTGTCCAAGCTGCAGGGGCATCCTGAGAAGAGGGACAATGGCAGGTTCAGCCTGTCCCATTTTATAAGTGAGGAAATAAGGCTCAGGGAGGTGGCATAGCCTGCAGCTGCACACAGAGAGAGGCATCCCTCAGTCCCTGACTGTTTGCCCAGCACGTGGTGCCACATGCTCCCTTTTCACAGGGTGGGAACGCAGGACCATGAACAGTTGGGGACACCGTCCCATGTTTCTTGGTTTATCTTTAGACAAAGGAGTCGTCCTCTCCCTCCCGCCCTGTTCCACCCTTCTCCTGGTGGTCTTCTTTCATCAAGGCCTGCTGTGGCCAGCACCGCCCCAGGGCTCGGCTCAGGCCCTCACTCAGCCCTCACCGAAGGCACGTGAGGGAGGGGCGCTCATCGGTGCATGGTACGGATGAGGAAACTGAGGCTCAGAGCAGGTCAGGGTTCAACCCCAAGGCTGTGACTCCAATAGTTTGCTCTTTCCTCCCAGCTACAAGCCTCTGCCGCCTTTGGCTCCCTTGCCAACAGTATCTAACCAAGGAAGCTTCTGCTGTGGCCAAATTTTGGCACAGAATCCCCCATGGGTCAGAACCACCATCATCACTCAGTTTCCCCAGCTAAGAAAGGGGGTGACTGATAAAAGCACCTCCCTCCTAGGCTTGTTGCGTTGAAGGAGATCAAGGATATGAAACCGAACCTGACACAAATAAGCAGTTTTACTATTTTGCCATCACTGCTGCCGCTGCTTCTGCTCTATTGACATTGCCCGAGATGACAGAATCTTGAGGACTTCACCATGCTATATCCAAGGCAGAGACTGAGGGGATTGGGCCGCCACCGCGGCTGCGAGGATTTGGTGGGACGGCGGGCTCAGGGGAGGCAGGAGATGAAGGGCTGCAGAGGTTTTACATTTTCAACCGGGATTTCGTGGAAGTGGAGCCTGGGAGGGGGGTGGCTCAGAGCTGGGACCAGATGGAGTCTGGATTCTAAACATCCCCAGGAACAGGCCCAGTGGCTCTGCCTCCCCGCTGGGTCCAGCCCAGCCCGCCAGGGCCCCATTTCCCTGCACTGTCATCTCCTTAGGGTGATAATGCAGACACCCTCAGGCTTTGATCAAGCCCCTGGAGGTGCCCGCTTCGGCGCAGGCACAGCTCAGCATGAGCAAAGGCCGGCAACGAGGGTGGTTCTGTCCAGGCTGGGCTCCACCCCAGCTCCCTGGCTTCCCAGCATGCACCCAGCACACAGCGATCCACAACACAAATTCTGATGAATACATAACTGAACGGATGAATGAATGATGCAGACCAGCCTCTCAGTTCCTTCATTCACAAAATGAAATAGCGACACAAACCCTACAAGGCTGTTCTGAGATTCAAGCAGTGAACATATGACACATAGCATGGAACACAGGGTGAGTGCAGGGCAAAGGAGAGCTGTGATAAAAAAAAAGACCTTCGCCCTCCTGGGGTCACAGGCTCATTTGCCTCTCCACAGTCGGCCTTCACCCCCAACTTTCAAATGAACCACAAGTGAAAGCCCAGCCCCTGAAACTCAATCGCTGTCTAATAAAGCCCAGGGGCTTTGCATGTGAGCGCACACGCACACACAGGATATTGGGAGATGTTATGGAAAGTCCAGGACGGCTGGGATTTGAAAAGTTCTGCATCTATTTCTGAGTTTTGTTTCAGAAAATGAAGTCACTGTATGTCACAAAGCAATACGAATATACACGTCCAGCGCCTTGCCAGCCTGTGGTGCCAAAGTGGCTCCAGGTTTCCCCACTTCAGCGTCTCCACCTGCATGACTGCGGGGCCTCAAAGCCCCTGTCCCAGGAATATCTGGGGAGCTTAGGGAAGCTCTTGGGAAAGGTGACAGCAGACCCTCAAGGTCCAACCTGGCTGGATCCCTTCAGGCCTCTACAAATTGCAGAGTCCCTCCATGTCCTTGGGCAGAAGTGGGTGGAAGGATGCTTGTCTCTCCAGGTTTGGGCATGTTGGGTCACCAGGGGCCTGAAGCCCGCGCTCCTGGAACTATGTCTCCAAATTCCCTTTATTGTGGTCTGCCAACCCATCCTCAACTCACCTTTTCCTTCTGCAAATATCCCCTGAGGGCTGGCTCTGTGCCAGGCAGAGGGGGCCCAGCTGTACACTTGACAACCCCATGGGGAGCTGTCACTACCCAGATCAATGTCCACGTGGCCAGGGCTTTGGGGGAGTGAGCGGTGCCGGGAGGACAGTCACAGGAAGCTCACCATCCCCGAGCAGTGCGGGCGCCAGCGGAGATCCACAGAGGCCAAGGAACTTACCAGGGGGTGTGGGGAGGGCAGGAGGCAAAGGGCTAGCGCATGCAAAGGCCTGGAGGGGGAGAGAACAGGACGCATGCAAGTAAAGGAAGGAAGTTGTGTGCTGGAGTGCAGAGAGGTAACCATGGTCCCCAGGGTAGACGTGGGGGTCAAATCTCACCCATGTTTCCAAGCTCTCTGGGTGCCCTCCCCCATCTCTGTCCCCACACAATCATTCATGAAGTTTCTTCTTCACAGACTCACTCCCCTTGCATATAAATTCCTGTCAATGAGTGCCAGAGGTAGGTACAGTGAGATTTTGAGTCTCGCTTTAGATTCACCTACGCCCTCTATACATGAGACCCCACCCCCAGCCACATCCCCTCACATCCGCCCCCACCCCTCACACATAGCTGCCTCAGTCTGCTGTCCCTGCCTGCACCCCTGGCTCAAGGCAACATTGCACTAATGCAGTGATATCTCCAACAGCATGGCCACTCATGATATGACTAGCAACTTAATGAACTTGGCAGTGGGCACAAGATATGAGGTGGGAGGGGCCTGTCAAGAGAGAAGATTCTGCACCTCATATCTTACTCCCAAAAGAGGTCAGATGAGCACTTGAGGCCCAGGTTAAGGGTTGACTCGAGCTCCTTCTGGAGTTAAAGAAGGGCAGGTTGGGTTCCAGGCCCAAGCTCTATGCAGTGCAATCTGAATTCCCATTGCCACCTCCTCCAGGCAGTCAGCCCTGTTTGCTCTGCATCTCTGGTTGCCTTTGTCCCCATTAAAGCTGGACTGGGTGCTTCATTACTCCTCAAAGGCGTGGGGGCTGAAGGCAGATGCCCTATAGGAAGGATGGACTCAAAGGCCAGTACCGCCAGGAAGCTATGTTGTTTCCACTAGAAAAGAGGATCTCACTCTAATTTGAGATAGACACAGAGAAAGAGAGAGGGCGACAGAAGAATGAGGCAGAGTTAGAGACATAGAGGCAGAATGAGGGCTCAGTGTGGTCCCCAAAAGTCATCTCACCTGTCTTGCTCTACCAAGCACCCAAAGCAGGGAATGATCCAGAGTGGGGCTAATGAATGTTTGTGAAATACATGAAGAAGAAAAAACATAAAGCAAAGTAGGAAAAACAAGAGAAAAAGGCAAGGAGTTGGTCTAGGGAGGTGTTGTGTGAGGTTGCTTTATATATATATATAAATACTTTTGTATTTGTATTGTTATCCTTTTGAGGGGAGTAGCAGCTGGATATGTGACAGGCCTGGTCTTTCAAACTCAGAATATCAGGGGCCACCCTTGCTGCAACTTGGAGCCCTGCGTTCCTTCCTCACCCGTTCCCCACTCACCCAGGCTGCACCGCACCCCACCTCCAGGTGAGCGCTGCCCAGCCCGGGAGCCAGGCCATGTCACTGGGGTGAGACGAGAGTACCCCAGCCCTGCCCAGCCCCACCAAGCCCAGATGGCTCCTCTGGGCTCCAGGCTACCCCGAGAGAAAGCAACGTGTCCACATGGGCGTGTGTGACTTATTGCTTTAATCTCCCTGATAGAAGGCCTTTAAAGATTATTTCAGGGATGAAAAAAATAATCCTGGGTAATGAATCACAGCCTTAAGAAGCTGATAAGCAGCAGGTAAGCTGGTGGGGGCTGAGTTCCTGATTTAATTAAAGTCTTACAGATACTCCCTGAAACAAAATCTATTCCAGCCATCAAGGTGATAAAATGACTGCAGGTTCCTTTAAACTAACTCACCTGCCTCGTGAATCTTCTTCCTGGTGGAGAGGGTGGGTGAGGCCGAGAGGTCACGCCCCGGGGCTGCGTCACCAGACTGCCTGGCCAGGGCCTCCCTGCACCCGAGAACCAGAGATGGACCGCAGCCTGAGCACGCGGGGGTAAGCCTAGACACGAGCTAGGAAATCTGCATCCCGGCCTGGCTGAGTCCTGGAGCTGCCCACTGTCCCTCGCTAGGCCGCGTTTCCCACATCTAACACACACAGACAGCGAGAGGTGAGCAAGCTGCTCCCTGGGACTTGTCCCAGAGCTGGCCTTCTGGGCTCTGAGCACCACGTCCCCTCAGAAGGGAAGGAACGATGGACCATGTCCCCCTGCGGGGGAGGCCATCTCCACTGCCAGCCACAGTGCTGGCCTCCCCCAGCCTGGCTCCCACTCCCTCCCCGGTGGAGGGGCAGTGCCAGGTACCTGGGGATAGGAAGGTGAGCCGCCCAGGCCCTCAGGTGCCCCTGGGGGGGGGGGGGGCTCCAGCCTGCATGCACCCCTGAGAGTGGACTAAAGGCAGGTCCTCGGAGCTGTCCAAGAGCCATGGATTCCATGTGGCTTGGCCCGCAGGCTCTGGAGAGCGGCCAAGAGGGCCTGGCCTGGAAGGACAGAAATAGAGCCCTTGGGAGTAAGAGGCCAGTGGCCAGCGCCTCCATGGTCTCAGAGCCTAGCCAGGGTCTGGCTGGAGAAGGGATTCAAGGAGTGTATTAGATGGACAGACAGAGGGGTGGATGGATGGACAGATGGATGGATGGTTGGGTGGATAGACAGATGGATGGACAAACAGGTGGACAAGCAGCAGGGGAGGCTCCCTCTGCAACAGTCCTCAACCTGGACAGCTTGCACTAACGCCTTGCACAGTGAAACAGGGCAGATGTGAGAAATGGACCATGTCCTCCAAGAAAGCTGCACAGCAAGGTTAGGCTTGCCAGATAAAATACAGAGCCCCTGTTAAATATGAATGTCAAATTAAAGATGAATGGCTTTTAGCATAATTATGTCACAAATATTGTATTTTTAGTCTCTAAATCTAGCAAACCTCTGCGAGGTGTCCCCTGCACCCCAGGCCTGACCCAGAGCCCCCCAGAGAGAGGTCCCCCCACAGGCAACACGGAGGCTGAGCTTCCCATTCATGGCTCCTCTCTGGGCTCTGAGGTCTCTGGAGCCTCTGGCTGCACAGGAGCTGATGCGTGGATGAGAAGATTCTACCAGGAAACTGCAGGCTGGGAGCAGGCAGCTCGGGGCCTGGCCCCTTCCTGGGAAAGACCTCACCCGGTCCTGGGGCGACAGACGGTCTGCAGTGGCTGGCTGCCACCTAGCGGCCAGAGTCAAAATGGCAGTCCGGGGCACCCAGAGAAGCTAGGATGGGTCAGTGTTCCCACCAATAAAGCCTGTTTTCAAGGTTATCACCTCACTTGACAGGAAAGGACACTGAAGCCCAAGGTCAGCCCCAAACCCAAATCCACGTCCAGACCCTAGCTTGGGCACAGCCTGGTAGCCACCTCCAGACACTCCTCTATGCTATTCCAGCCATTAAGTGGGTCCCCAAGGCCTGGCCTGTCACATCTGTCTCTGGCTCACCAACCTTCAATGGCTTCCTATTACCAACAGAATAAAGTAACAGCTCTCTATGCTGATGTTCAAAGCTCTCTACAACACAGCCCAAACTTCATTTCCCAGGCTTTCTCCTGCCTCCCCAAAACCCTCTGGTTTAGAAAGCCTCCTGGAATGAGCCCCTCCCCCTCCCCCCACCAGGCCCCTCGAGCTCCCAGGCACGGGCCGCTGTGCCTCCTCCCCTCAGGCCGCCCTGTGGTGCTCCCCTCAGTCCCCTTCATGGTTACTCCCCAGAGCCCTGAGCTCCTAACATCCAACAGCCCTAGGGAGCAAGCCTCAGGCTCCTTCTCTGCCTGCACCCGGCAAACCCAGGGTAGAGCCCAGCCTTCCGAGAGGTCCCTGCCTTCTCTCTGCAGGAAGAATCCTGCAGATTCTTCTACTGAAGGTCTTCTATTGAACGGCCTCCTCCCCAGAACCCACAGCAGCCCCATTGGGTGTCACCTGCCCCACCAGCCCTGCCTGGCCCAGCCAAGAACTGATTGTGTCTTCTCCCTCCCCCACGAACACAGGCTGAGGCCAGCCCCGACTTCTGAGGCCCCCGAGAGCCTTGCTGCCACAGGAGCTCCAAGTTCTTTGGTGGCTTCTGGTCGCTTTCAGGTATCAGAAGGAAAGCTGAGGCCTCTTTCCGACCATGAAAGCCCTAAGGACTGAAACCAGAGCTCAGTGCCTTGGCCTTGTCTCCAGGACTAGAACGGAGAGGCTCTCCTAGGGCCCTGGAACAAGTCCCAAGGATAGCCACAACCCCGGGTTATTTTAGAATATCAAGTCGTCTCAGAACACGTAGGTCAGCCTAGAACTCATAGGTCAGCGCAAAATCTGTACCTGAATCCAGAACACACACATTAGCCCAGGTTAGCCCAGAGACAAAAAGTACCCCACCACATTAGGCCAGGACAGCACAGAACCCAGAGGTTAGCTCAGAACACATAAAGTAGCCCAGGTTAGTCTACAACACGCGGCACACATGGGATAGACTGAGACGAAAAGATTGGTTCAAAACTATGAGTTTTCCAGTTTTTATTAAACCGGCAGAATCCTCCAAATAAAATCTCACCAGAATCAATGTATAAAACAGGAAAAGTGGAGCTGCCTTGGTTGAAGGGGTTGGGGAGGGGGGGCAGGCAAGAGCACGGGGGTCAGCGCTCCCTCTCTAGGGGTAAAGCTCTGGTTTGGAGCATTTGTTTTCTATGGCTGATTGTAGACTATCAACCTACAGTCACTGAGCCCAGCGCTATAGGGATTCACACTGCCCACTGCAGAGGCCAGGGTGAACCAGCTCCAACACCCAGGGCCCCGATCACTCAGCTCTTTGGCTTTTCTGGGAGCCCCACCTCTACGAGACTCCAGGACTCTGAGACCTCCAAGCTTTGGAGCCCAAGTCAGAGGGGCCTCTCAACCCCAGAGGTTTGCTGGGCAGAATTCAGGTTTCTGGAACCCAAGGGTGAACCAGAAAAATGCTTTTGACCTCTGCAAGTCAGAAAAATGCTTTTGACCTCTGCAAGTCAGACAAAGTATGAAGTCAGTGTAGAGGCTTGGCCCCAAGAATTTTCCCTGCGACTTTGGCCGAGTCCTTTCTGCCTTCTGGGTCTGTTCCCTGCTCTGCACAATTGAGAGGCCCGAGGGCTGTGACCTTCAATGGGTCCTCGCTTTGCCTTCTGTAAGTCCCTGCCCAGGCCTGGCACCCCTCCCCTGGCAGAGCCCCAAGCACTGAGGGGCTCTCCCTCAGCCCCTTGCTGCCACCCGAGGGAGTTTGCAGAGCAGTTTGCACCGCGTGCCTGCCCACCCCCAAGAGAGCTCAGACCCGGTGGCGTGGCTGCGGGCGGCAGAGCCTGTGCGTTGCCCCACTCGGTGGGTACATGCGACATCTAATGGAGCAGCGGTGGGTGGCTCCTCACAGGCAACAGGCAGCGTTGGAAAAGCCCGATAGACACTTCTACTTTAATCTTTCAGATGCAATAATAAATATTTTGAAAATTCAGGAAAGGACAGAAAAGAGCAGTCACTGCATGGATTTTGCTGGTGTTTATGTTCGACAAGGTTTTCCCTATTGGAACATGCCCTCTCCCTCCCCCAAACCTGCTCAACATGCTCTCCCAGGGCCCCTCCAGGTCCACACTGGACAGCCATGAGGCGGCTGCGTCTGCATCTCCCCCCACAGCTGGGGGCTCCCGGGGCATGGGGATGGCTTCTCTGTATCTGCAGTGCGCTCCTGTCACCCTTATCTGACATCTCTTTTACCCTTAGAACTGCTCAGTGAAGGGTGGGCCAAGAAAGATTTCCTCTTTTCATTTCACAGAAGAGGAAACTGAGGCATAGAGGGTGGGGGGGTTTCTCTGAGAGCACATAATGCCCTGGAACTGCTGGGTCAGGACTAGACTCGGTCTGTCACTAAAACAGATGTTCTCTTCCTGATCAGCCCCTCGGCTGCAGTCTCCATCTTCCCTCTGGCTCTCCAGGAGGGGCTGCTGAAAAGCATGCTGTTCACAGGTGTAAACTGGAACTGTCCCAGGCAATCTGGGCCATTCCTGGGTCTGACCCTTAAAAATATACGAGTTGACAGAGAGCCAGCACTGTGTGCGGCGCCCAGGGCAGACATGAGAAGACACAGCCCCTCACACCCATTGCCTCCTTCATTACTGTCATTCGGTGGGCTGGGCCCACAAATGCCTGCAAACATGGGGAATGTCGGCTATGGAGTATCGAGCAGGAAGGGATGACCTTCTGGAGAAGATGGAGTTTGGTTTAAGTCTTAAAAAGCAAGTGCTGCTCAAAGTGGAGAATAGGGGGAAGGTCACACGTGGCAGGGGTCACCAAACCTGCAGAGACTCAGTGCGAGAGAACAGCTCCATCTATTTAGGTAGAGGGAGGGGATCTGTAAATGCAGGAGAGTGGGTGTTGAAGCTGGAAAAGCACATTGTGAATATTATATCCAATAAGTGACTCAAACTCAGAATATGTATTTGAAAAGCATGAATCAAGAGAAAAACAGAGTACCCAATTTTAAAAAACTTAGCAAAGTATTTGAATAGGCACATCTCAAAAGATGATGCCCAAATGTGTAATAAGTATGTGAAAACATGCTCAATATCATTAGTCATTAGGGAAATGCAGATGAAAACCACAGTGAGATGCCATTCTCCTCCCACCAAAATGGCTGGAATTAAAAACGATTCCAAGTGTTGGTGAGAATGGGGAATAATCAGAACTCTCATACATGGCTGGTGGGAGTGTTAATTGATTCAACCCTTTGGAAACCTGTTTGGCAACATTTATTAAACCTAAACACGTGCCTACACAGCAATTCCACTCCTTTGTATTTTCCAAAGAGAAATGAAAGCAAACGACCTTTAAAGGACATGTACAAGAACGGGCAAAGCAGTTTTATTCTTAATAGCCAAAAACCAAAAACAACTCTAATGCCCATGTACTGTAGAATGGATAAATATGCTACAAAAAAAAAGAAAGAAAAATAAAAAAAAAATAAATAAAATAAATTATGCTATAGTCATTCAATAGAATACTACACAGCAGTGAAAAAGAAGGAACTGCTGATACATGCAACAACAGCATGGATAAACCTCACAGACATGATACTGAATGAAAGAAGGCAGCTAGAGTTGGTATATGTTATATGACTCCATGTATATGAAACTCAAGAATAGATTAAACTAATTCTGGGGATTAAAGTCTGAATAGCTGTTACCTCCGGGGAGATTCTTGACTGGGAAGGGGCACAGGAGAAGTTGGAATTGTTCTATACCTTAATCTATAAGATGTTTCCATGCATGTGCTTACATGTCTGCGCTATACACTTAAGATTCATGCACTTTTCTGAGTATAAAAGATATCCCCCACTAAAATTTTTTTTTAATCCCTCCAGATGATAATAGAGACTGGAATGCAGAGGGCAAGAGAAGGGGCAGGTACCCATTAGAAGGCTATGGCAACTTCCCAGTGAGGGGGAGTGAGCAGAGCAGCAGGAAACGGGAATCTTCAGGGCGAGGACAGGTGCCAGGTACAGGCTGGGCGTGTCAGTGCTGCAGGAAGCCAAAGGAAGGTGTGAGCCATGTGGGCAGGTGGGGGAGGTTTCTTAGAGAGGGAAGAGGGGATCCAGGGGAGCAGGCCAAGGCGGGGCCCTCTTGGGGCACTGAGGCATTTCGACACACCAAGGCACCACGTGGAACGAGCACACCTGCCATCCCATCCCAACACTCTGAGCCATACTGGAGGGGGTGAGCTTCCTGTCCCTGGGGACAATCAACAAGAACAATCAGCCTTCTTTGCGAAGCCTGTCCGACATCCAAGGAGGCCCTGTGCCAAGGGCTCTGCCGGAGCCCTCTTGCCAAGCCTTTGAAGGAGGCCTTATGGCTCCTCTTTAACTGATAGGGAAACTGAGGCTCAGAGAGCGGAGCAGTGGTGCAAAGTCCCCAGTCTGGCTACCTGCCCTGTGAGCTATCACAGGCAGGTCCCACGGGCAGGGATGCAAGATGGCTGGAGCCTTCTGGCCAGACAAGAGCTTGGAGCATGGGGCGGGGCGTCTGCACTTCTCGGGGCTGGTGCACGCCCGGGTCGGGGAACGGGTAGGCTGGATGACAAAGCAGAGGGGGGAAGAACCTGAGCCTGGACATTGGAGGAGGGCCTTGCTGTGCCAGCCGCTGTCCTCCTGGCACCACCCCCGCCCCCTCCAAGGCAAGGACCGCTCCTGATCCCGCCTCACGAGTGAAGAAGCCGAGGAGGGGTCAGCCAGGCCGCCCGGGGAGCAGCAAAGCCAGGACCCAGGCGTCAGCCTTGCAGACCCCAAGCCCTGCTTACCCCACCAGACTCTACCACCTGCCCCGGGGGGTGGGGGCTGGAGGGACTTGGCAGGGCCCGGCGGCCGGAGCAGAGACGGCCTGTTCTGAGCCCCAGAGAATGAAAGAGGGAGGAGAGGGAAAGACACAAAGATGTAGAGAGATGAGAAAAGGAATAAAGAAGAAGCGCCAGGGCAGGGCTGGGGGTAGAACAGGAGGTGGGGCGAGGAGAGGCAACAGGGAGCCCCTGAGAGAGGCGGGGCGCGGGGGTGCAGGAGGGGATGGTGGGCGGCAGAGATGGGAGATGGAGAAGATGTTCGCAGCAGCTGCCAGCCCCGCACTCCTCAGGGGAGATGGCGCCAACACTGACTGCGGGCCGGGGCCCTGCCCCTGTGCCCCCACACCCCTGCCCATGCAGGCCCCAGCGGAGGCTCCGCAGGTTCACTTTGCCCACCTCGCTCTGGGTGGCTGGGGGTGTGGACAAGGACAGGTGCAGCAGAGGGCAGGGCCAGGCTCCCCTGGGGAGGCCTCACCCGCATGGGGACCTGGGGCAAGTCTCCTCACCTCTCCGGGCCTCAAGGTCCTTACCTGGATAATGGACTTCCAAGGACCCTGTCGCCTGCCGTGAGCTACTTAAGCTATGGAGGCACATCCCCCACACCCCACCCACTCCTGCAAGGAGGCCATGCTGCATGGCACTGGGCCCTCACCCAGCCAGCGCCCCCAGTGCAGCAAGGGGTACCTGGCACCACCAACCTGGGACCTGGTCTTCTCCCAATAGTGTGCTGCCTTTCCACCTCCAGTTTCCTCTCCTCCCAGGGCAGACTTTTCCTGCAAGTTCTGGGGAGAAGGGAGGTGCCTTGTGAGGGAATGAAGGACTGATACAGAGGTGGGATGGGGCGGCTGCCAGGGAAAACCTTCCATTATCATCACCTCCTCCTAGGATTAGCTTGGGCTCAAACCAAACTTTGCCATGTTAAGTGCTGTGTGGCTTGAGGCAGGTCACTTGGCTTCTCTGAGTACACATCTCTAAGGTGGGGATGAGATTTTCTGTTGTGCAAAGCTGGTGTGAGGATTGCCCACACATGGGACAGGCCTGCTCAGCTCAATGCCTAGCGCTCCTCCTTCGCAGCAGCAGAATGCTGTTTAGAGAATGCTGACTCCACCTCTTATCATACGACCCAGAGAGGGTGACTGAGAGGCAAGGTCACACAGCCTCAGGGCTGGGGTGTATTGGCATACAAGCCCCTGTCGGTCTCCCATCCTGCAGTTGCTGGTCTCGGGGTGGGGACTGAAAGCACGGAGGTCGCCTCAAGTCACTCCCACCTCTTCTGCAGATGCAGACAATACCTGCCCCATTGTGGCATCTAGAGATGTCAGGGGAGAGTGGGTACGGGAGAGCACGTCACCACCCTCAGGATACGCAGCTCCACGTGGAGGACAAAAGAATGGGTGTCCCAAACATCGGGCGGAGCATCTGCAGGAGGGGGCCGCACGGAGGTGGGATCCAGGCTGGTGGGGCAAGGGAGAGGGGTCCGAGGCCCGGGACTCCTAGGGACCCTCTGCCGCCAGCCCCTGCCCACTGTCCTCTCAGGCCCTCCCTTCCCAGCAGGGGCTCTGGGCTTGATTGAGCTGGTGCTGCCACCTGGCAAAGGCCCATCTGACAATCCAAGAGGACTGGAGGCATGAAGGTCAAAAGAACCACAGGTCCCTAAAAGCTGACGCCAGCGTCCTCCTTGGGTGTTTAATGCCAGCCAGCTGCCCTGCGGATGCCCAGCCTCACATCAAGGAAGGGGAGCCGTTTACAGCCCCTGCTTAATTAAATCAATAAACCATCAATGCAAATCTGGCTGGGAGCCAGCTCTTTATGATGCACCATACAAAGAGAGGACTGAATTAACAGCTGCCACAGGAGAGTAAGAGGTAGGGGAGGAGAGTCCCCTGGAATGTGAACCTGGCGCAGGGAATGCTGGGGTGCTGGGGTTCAGAATCAGGTGTACAGTCCTCGGGGGCCCACCTCTGGACCACAGCGCCTGACATTCTGTTCCTGCCTTCCAGCTCCCCTCCCCCTCTCCTACCAACATGGCTTCCGGAAAAGCTCTGCTATCAGTCACTTACACCATCGTGAAAGCTTGAAGCTGGACAGGACTGCAGAGATGCCCTGATCCTACATCACTTTGGGAATAAGGAAGCTGAAGCTCAGAGAGGTATGTGCCCCAGGGTGTCAGTGGTCAAGCTCAGAGCTCTGCATCCCAGGTCCTTGCAGTGGCCTTCCCTGACGCCTGGGACTCACTCTCCTTACTCTCACAGGCTGGGTGGGAAATCAAGTGTCGGACTTGGTGGAAAAGGAAGGAACGTCCGATTGATGCCACACCAGTCCAGGGCAGGCTGTCAGAGGGAGGAATCCTGCTGGGCCCCTTTTTCAGTGTTTTGAGTTCTGGGCAGGCTCTAGCCAAGAACCCATTGACCTTTGGGGATCCCAGAAAGGACCCAGGCAGGCATCCCTGGCTCTGCCTGTCTGCATTACTTAAAAGTCATGGTCATCAGGGAAGCCTGTCCACTAGGGGATACTGTGTGGTCTGGGGCTGGCGCCTGGCCTTCTCTGTGCCCCACTTTCTCTGTCTAGATCATGAGGCGCTTAGATCTGATCATCTGTAAGTGACTTTCCATTCTGGACATTCTACATCCGAGCCCTTAAGGTGACCTCAAAGCCCATCAGTCAGCCCATGTTTGGAGCCAGAGCTGCTCCAGTCACTCCTGTTTCCACGTGCCCTCCATTCTCCCCTCTAGGGAATGGGATGACGACACAGGTGGGAGGGAAGTGCAGTAATGAATATTCTCAGGGCCTCAAATGAAAAGAAAGAGGGGGGCTCTGTAGGGGCCAGAAGCTGTAGGGAGGCCTGAGCTCAGGCTGGGAAGCTGACCTTGCCCAACCCTGGCCTGACCCACCACTCAGGTCAAGGCAGCCACACCTTTTAGTCCCTGGCAGAGACTCCCCAGCACTCACCACCTCTGTGGCCTTGAGAAATGCCTTCCCTTCTCCGAGCCCCAGATTGCCTTCTGTAAGATGGCTCTGAAGCCCTGTGACCCTGTTTCCCAACTCCAGGGCAAGAGGCAGAACTGTACTCAGTGTCCTTCCACCTGGCCAGGGTTGAATGGAGCCTAATACTGAGGGTACCGGAGGAAGCCCCAGGCAAAGTCCTGCCATCGCAAGGCCACGTCTTCCCCAGGCAGACAGAAGGTAAAGAAATGAGGGAAGTTTAACACCAACGTGTGCACAAAGGTTAAGACAAATGGCCTCATGGCCCAGACACCTCAACAGAGAAAGCAAACCTGAGGCACACATACTCCAGTCTCCTAGCCCGTGACCCTGACAGACATCACTAGTTGACCCCACAACTCTTTCCAGCTGAGCCTGGATGCAGCCTCACGGTCCTGTGCAAGGGCTCTAGGCAGCCCCCAGCCTGATCACTGGAGTTAGCAAGCAAAGGACTCACCTGCCCTTCAAATTAATTCTAAGGGTTACAGCTGGGGCAGCCAGCGAAGGATTCCTGGAGGCAGAAGTCTGCATCTAGGCCTTGAATGACCTGGCTAGTCCAGGGGAATGGAGAGGTGTTCTAAGTAGTCAGGAACAGTGTGAATAGAGCCGGAGAAGAAAATTAGCTCAACACATTCAAGGACAGTGGGATCAGCTGCCAGAGGAGATGATGCACAGAGTTCAGAGGGACCAGAGAGGGCACTAGGGGGTAGGGTGCTGAAAGTCAGGGGCCAATTCTGTGCCTCTTTCCAACCTGGTTATTCAACTCATTAGCCCGAGGAGAGCATGGAGGGGCCTGGGGGTGAACTAGGTGGCGTTACTCATGGCTGTCAGCCTCTTTCAGTGAAAAGGATATTTGCAATCTTACTAAAAAACATGTTGCTGCCCGTTCCCTAGTTGCAGGGTTGGAGCCTCAGATGCATAAACCATCTCTGCCATTCTGCTGTCATGATCTGATTTACAGCCAGGTCCAGCCTGGTCCAGCCCCTGGCCTGGGGGCAGCCCCACCACAGGGAAGTCATCCTCCATCCCTGCACACCACAGACCAAGTTCAGAATGGTCAGCTCATATACCAGTCCTTGCCCTGAGCTTCTAGAGCCCCAGGGAACAGGGGGCACACAGGCCAAGGACGGATAGAAAAACCCAAGGGCAGGGAGGCCCTTCCCTGGAAGGCTCATCAACTATACCCTCCCCTCCCTACTTCTCTTCACCCACACTTATCTTAAGAATCTACCTTAGGGGGGCCAAGATGGTGGCTTAGTAAGGTACGTGCGTCTTAGTTCCTCCTCCAGAGCAACTACTAGGTGAACAGAAACAGTGCAGAACAGCTCCCGGGGCCATGGCAGGGAATGGACAGACAGCGTACCCCAGTCTGGACTGGCTAGTCTGTCTGCGAGACTCGGCTGCGGTGAGATCCCCGAGCGGCACGCAATTTCCTGAGCAGCGGCAGCTGTGGCGGCCGGAGCTCCTCCCTCCCTCTTTCCCAGGCCAGCTGAGAGTCTCGGAGAGGCAAGTTTCCCAAGCTGCGGTGGCCGGTGCCCCTCTTTTGCGGGCGGCTTCCTGGTCCAGCTACGAGTCTCGGATCAGAGGGCTACCCAAGCCGCGGTGGCCGGCAACCGGCGCCCCTCCCCCGCGGGCGGCTTCCTGGTCTGGTGGGGAATTCCCCAGGCCGCGGCAGCCGGTGACCGACGCCCCTCCCCCGCAGGCAGCTCCCTGGTCCGGTGAAAAATTCCCCAGGCCCGCTACGGCCGGCGACTGACACCCCTCCAGGGAGAGGAGGGAATTTCTGACAGTGGCAGGGACTGGGTCCAACCAAACACCAATAGGGGAATTAATAAAGGAGCCACAGGGTCCCCTCAAGCCGCGGTGGCTGACGCCCCCACCATGCGCGGCCCCCCGAACCAACTGAGAGAATTGGATCGGAAATCCCCAGGCCGCGGAGATCGGTGAACAGGGGGATCCCTTCCAAACACGTGAGACAAACGTGTGCCACGAGCGCCACCTACTGGGCAGGATAAGAAAAACAGAACCCAGAGATTTCACAGAAAAATCTTACAACCTTGTTGGGTCCGACACCCAGGGAAATCTGACTAAATGCCCAGACACCAGCAGCAGAAGATAACGGTCCACGCTGAGAAGATTGAGAATATGGCCCAGTAAAGGAACAAACGAATAGTTCAAATGAGATACAAGAGCTGAGACAACTAATGCTGAATATATGAACAGAAATGGAAAACCTCTTCAAAAATGAAATCAATAAATTGAGGGAGGGCGTGAAGAAGACATGGGCTGAACAAAAAGAAGAAATAGAAAAACTGAAAAAACAAATCACAGAACTTATGGAAGTGAAGGGTAAAGTAGAAAAGATGGAAAAAACAATGGATACCTACAATGATAGATTTAAAGAGACAGAAGATAGAATTAGTGATTTGGAGGATGGAACATCTGAATTCCAAAAACAAACAGAAACTATCGGAAAAACAATGGAAAAATTTGAACAGGGTATCAGGGAACTCAAGGACAATATGAACCGCACAAATATACGTGTTGTGGGTGTCCCAGAAGGAGAAGAGAAGGGAAAAGGAGGAGAAAAACTAATGGAAGAAATTATCACTGAAAATTTCCCAACGCTTATGAAAGACGTAAAATTACGGATCCAAGAAGTGCAGCGCACCCCAAAGAGATTAGACCCAAATAGGCGTTCTCCAAGACACTTACTAGTTAGAATGTCAGAGGTCAAAGAGAAAGAGAGGATCTTGAAAGCAGCAAGAGAAAAACAATCCATCACATACAAGGGAAACCCAATAAGACTATGTGTAGATTTCTCAGCAGAAACCATGGAAGATAGAAGACAGTGGGATGATATATTTAAATTACTAAAAGAGAAAAACTGCCAACCAAGACTCCTATATCCAGCAAAATTATCCTTCAAAAATGAGGGAGAAATTAAAACATTCCCAGACAAAAAGTCACTGAGAGAATTTGTGACCAAGAGACCAGCTCTGCAAGAAATACTAAAAGGAGCACTAGAGTCAGATACAAAAAGACAGAAGAGAGAGACATGGAGAAGAGTGTAGAAAGAAGGAAAGTCAGATATGATATATATAATACAAAAGGCAAAATGGTAGAGGAAAATATTATCCAAACAGTAATAACACTAAATGTTAATGGACTGAATTCCCCAATCAAAAGTCATAGACTGACTTCCTGGAAGATGGCGGCTTAGTAAGACGCGCGGATCTTAGTTTCTTCTCCAGGACACCTACTAGGGGAGTAGAAACGATACAGAAAGCGCCCAAAGCCACAACAGAGATAAAAAAGACAGCGTACCCCATCCTGGAACGGCTGGCTGGCTGAGAGAAGCAGCTCGGGTGAGATCGCCGAGGCGCGCGGGCCTTACCGGGCGGGGTGGCAAGCGGCCGGAGTTACTCCCTTCCCCCTTCCCGGGCCGGCTGGGAGAATTGGAGAGGTGGTCCCCTGAAACCAAGGCGACTGGCGCCCACACCACGCGCAGCCCCCGGACCAACTGAGAGAATTGGATCGGAAACCCCCAGGCCGCGGAGAACGGTGACCCCGTGACTCCCGGGGAACGTGCACTCTCTCGGGCGGGCCGCTGCCGCTGGCGCCCTCCCGCCACGCTTGTTGCCCAGGGCGGACTAGGAAATTCAGACGGGCTCTTTCCCTGGCTGCGGCGACCAGCAACCCTCCCTGCGTTCGGACACCCTCCCTGCGTTCGGACCCCGGGCCGGCTAGCGAACCCCCAGGACGGCGAGAGTTTTCCAAAGTTTAAGGTCCCACAGCACCTTTTACTGGTGGGACCCGCAGACAAACGGGTGCCACGAGCGCCACCTACTGGGCAGGATAAGAAAAACAGAACCCAGAGATTTCACAGAAAAATATTACAACCTTGCTGGGTCCAACACCAAGAGAAATCTGAATAAATGCCCAGACGCCAGCAGCAGAAGATAACTGTCCACGCTCAAAAGATTGAGAATATGGCTCAGTCAAAGGAACAAACCAATAGCTCAAATGAACACAAGAGCTGAGACAACTAATGCTGAATATACGAACAGAAATGGAAAACCTCTTCAAAAATGAAATCGATAAATTGAGGGAGGACATGAAGAGGACATGGGCTGAACATAAAGAAGAAATAGAAAAACTGAAAAAACAAATCGCAGAACTTATGGAAGTGAAGGATAAAGTAGCAAACATAGAAAAAATAATGGATAGCTACAATGATAGATTTAAAGAGACAGAAGATAGAATTAGTGATTTGGAGGATGGAACATCTGAATTCCAAAAACAAACAGAAACTATAGGGAAAAGAATGGAAAAGTTTGAACAGGGTATCAGGGAACTCAAGGACAATATGAACCGCACAAATATACGTGTTGTGGGTGTCCCAGAAGGAGAAGAGAAGGGAAAAGGAGGAGAAAAACTAATGGAAGAAATTATCACTGAAAATTTCCCAACTCTTATGAAAGACCTAAAATTACAGATCCAAGAAGTGCAGTGCACCCCAAAGAGATTAGACCCAAATAGGCGTTCTCCAAGACACTTACTAGTTAGAATGTCAGAGGTCAAAGAGAAAGAGAAGATCTTGAAAGCAGCAAGAGAAAAACAATCCATCACATACAAGGGAAACCCAATAAGACTTTGTGTAGATTTCTCAGCAGAAACCATGGAAGCTAGAAGAGAGTGGGATGATATATTTAAAATACTAAAAGAGAAAAACTGCCAACCAAGACTCCTATATCCAGCAAAATTATCCTTCAAAAATGAGGGAGAAATTAAAACATTCTCAGACAAAAAGTCACTGAAAGAATTTGTGACCAAGAGACCAGCTCTGCAAGAAATACTAAAGGGAGCACTAGAGTCAGATACAAAAAGACAGAAGAGAGAGATATGGAAAAGAGTGTAGAAAGAAGGAAAATCAGATATGATATATATAATACAAAAGGCAAAATGTTAGAGGAAAATATTATCCAAACAGTAATAACACTAAATGTCAATGGACTGAATTCCCCAATCAAAAGACATAGATTGGCAGAATGGATTAAAAAACAGGATCCTTCGATGCGCTGTCTACAGGAAACACATCTTAGACCCAAAGATAAACATAGGTTGAAAGTGAAAGGTTGGGAAAAGATATTTCATGCAAATAACAACCAGAAAAGAGCAGGAGTGGCTATACTAATATCCAACAAATTAGACTTCAAAAGTAAAACAGTGGGGCGGGCCGCGGTGGCTCAGCGGGCAAGAGTGCTTGCCTGCCATGCCGGAGGACCCCGGTTCGATTCCCGGCCCCAGCCCATGTAAAAAAAAACAAACAAACAAAATATAATAAAATAAGAAAATGTTTAAAGATGTTTCCCTTTCTTCCTCCCTTCCTTCCTTCTATCCTTCCTTCCTTCTCTGTCTAAAAAAAAAAAAAAAAAAAAAAAAGTAAAACAGTGAAAAGAGACAAAGAAGGACACTATATACTAATAAAAGGAACAATTAAACAAGAAGACATAACAATCATAAATATTTACGCACCGAATCAGAATGCCCCAAAATACGTGAGGAATGTACTGCAAACACTGAAAAGGGAAATAGACTCATATACCATAATAGTTGGAGACTTCAATTCACCACTCTCATCAAGGGACAGAACATCTAGACAGAGGATCAACAAAGAAATAGAGAATCTGAATATTACTATAAATGAACTAGACTTAACAGACATTTATAGGACATTACATCCCACAACAGCAGGATACACCTTTTTCTCAAGTGCTCATGGATCATTCTCAAAGATAGACCATATGCTGGGTCACAAAGCAAGTCTTAACAAATTTAAAAAGATTGAAATCTTACACAACACTTTCTCGGACCATAAAGGAATGATGTTGGAAATCAATAATAGGCAGAGTGCCAGAAAATTCACAAATACGTGGAGGCTCAACAACACACTCCTAAACAACGAGTGGGTCAAAGAAGAAATTGCAAGAGAAATTAGCAAATACCTCGAGGCGAATGAAAATGAAAACACAACATATCAAAACTTATGGGACGCAGCAAAGGCAGTGCTAAGAGGGAAATTTATTGCTCTAAATGCCTATATCAGAAAAGAAGAAAAGGCAAAAATTCAGGAATTAACTATCCATTTGGAAGAACTGGAGAAAGAACAGCAAGCTAACCCCAAAGCAAGCAAAAGGAAAGAAATAACAAAGATTAGAGCACAAATAAATGAAATTGAAAACATGAAAACAATAGAGAAAATCAATAAGGCCAGAAGTTGGTTCTATGAGAAAATCAATAAGATTGATGGGCCCTTAGCAAGATTGACAAAAAGAAGAAGAGAGAGGATGCAAATAAATAAGATCAGAAATGGAAGAGGAGACATAACTACTGACCTCACAGAAATAAAGGAGGTAATAACAGGATACTATGAACAACTTTACGCTAATAAATACAACAATTTAGAGGAAATGGACGGGTTCCTGGAAAGACATGAACAACCAACTTTGACTCAAGAAGACATAGATGACCTCAACAAACCAATCACAAGTAAAGAAATTGAATTAGTCATTCAAAAGCTTCCTAAAAAGAAAAGTCCAGGACCAGATGGCTTCACATGTGAATTCTACCAAACGTTCCAGAAAGAATTAGTACCAATTCTCTTCAAACTCTTCAAAAAAATCGAAGTGGAGGGAAAACTACCTAATTCATTCTATGAAGCCAACATCACCCTCATACCAAAACCAGGCAAAGATATTACAAAAAAAGAAAACTACAGACCAATCTCTCTAATGAATACAGATGCAAAAATCCTCAATAAAATTCTAGCAAATCGTATCCAACAACACATTAAAAGAATTATACATCATGACCAAGTAGGATTCATCCCAGGTATGCAAGGATGGTTCAGCATAAGAAAATCATTTAATGTAATACACCATATCAACAAATCAAAGCAGAAAAATCACATGATCATCTCAATTGATGCAGAGAAGGCATTCGACAAGATTCAACATCCTTTCCTGTTGAAAACACTTCAAAAGATAGGAATACAAGGGAACTTCCTTAAAATGATAGAGGGAATATATGAAAAACCCACAGCTAATATCATCCTCAATGGGGAAAAATTGAAAACTTTCCCCCTAAGATCAGGAACAAGACAAGGATGTCCACTATCACCACTATTATTCAACATTGTGTTGGAGGTTCTAGCCAGAGCAATTAGACAAGAAAAAGAAATACAAGGCATCAAAATTGGAAAGGAAGAAGTAAAACTATCACTGTTTGCAGACGATATGATACTATACGTCGAAAACCCGGAAAAATCCACAACAAAACTACTAGAGCTAATAAATGAGTACAGCAAAGTAGCAGGTTACAAGATCAACATTCAAAAATCTGTAGCATTTCTATACACTACTAATGAACAAGCTGAGGGGGAAATCAAGAAACGAATCCCATTTACAATTGCAACTAAAAGAATAAAATACCTAGGAATAAATTTAACTAAAGAGACAAAAAACCTATATAAAGAAAACTACAAAAAACTGCTAAAAGAAATCACAGAAGACCTAAATAGATGGAAGGGCATACCGTGTTCATGGATTGGAAGACTAAATATAGTTAAGATGTCAATCCTACCTAAATTGATTTACAGATTCAATGCAATACCAATCAAAATCCCAACAACTTATTTTTCAGAAATAGAAAAACCAATAAGCAAATTTATCTGGAAGGGCAGGGTGCCCCGAATTGCTAAAAACATCTTGAGGAAAAAAAACGAAGCTGGAGGTCTCGCGCTGCCTGACTTTAAGGCATATTATGACGCCACAGTGGTCAAAACAGCATGGTATTGGCATAAAGATAGATATATCGACCAATGGAATCGAATAGAGTGCTCAGATATAGACCCTCTCATCTATGGACATTTGATCTTTGATAAGGCAGTCAAGCCAACTCACCTGGGACAGAGCAGTCTCTTCAATAAATGGTGCCTAGAGAACTGGAGATCCATATGCAAAAGAATGAAAGAAGACCCATATCTCACACCCTATACAAAAGTTAACTCAAAATGGATCAAAGATCTAAACATTAGGTCTAAGACCATAAAACAGTTAGAGGAAAATGTTGGGAGATATCTTATGGATCTTACAACTGGAGGCGGTTTTATGGACCTTAAACCTAAAGCAAGAGCACTGAAGAAGGAAATAAATAAATGGGAACTCCTCAAAATTAAACACTTTTGTGCATCAAAGAACTTCATCAAGAAAGTAGAAAGACAGCCTTCACAATGGGAGACAATATTTGGAAATGATATATCAGATAAAGGTCTAGTATCCAGAATTTATAAAGAGATTGTTCATCTCAACGACAAAAAGACAGCCAACCCAATTACAAAATGGGAAAAAGACTTGAACAGACACCTCTCAGAAGAGGAAATACGGATGGCCAAGAGGCACATGAAGAGATGCTCAATGTCCCTGGCCATTAGAGAAATGCAAATCAAAACCACAATGAGATATCATCTCACACCCACCAGAATGGCCATTATCAACAAAACAGAAAATGACAAGTGCTGGAGAGGATGCGGAGAAAGAGGCACACTTATCCACTGTTGGTGGGAATGTCAAAGGGTGCAACTACTGTGGAAGGCAGTTTGGCGGTTCCTCAAAAAGCTGAATATAGAATTGCCATATGACCCAGCAATACCATTGCTAGGTATCTACTCAAAGGACTTAAGGGCAAAGACACAAACGGACATTTGCACACCAATGTTTATAGCAGCATTATTTACAGTTGCAAAGAGATGGAAACAGCCAAAATCTCCATCAACAGAAGAGTGGCTAAACAAACTGTGGTATATACATACGATGGAATATTATGCAGCTTTAAGACAAGATAAACTTATGAACCATGTAATAACATGGATGGACCTAGAGAATATTATGCTGAGTGTATCCAGCCAAAAACTAAAGGACAAATACTGTATGGTCCCACTGATGTGAACGGACATTCGAGAATAAACTTGAAATATGTCATTGGTAACAGAGTTCAGCAGGAGTTAGAAACAGGGTAAGACAATGGGTAATTGAAGCTGAAGGGATACAGACTGTGCAACAGGACTAGATACAAAAACTCAAAAATGGACAGCACAATAATACCTAATTGTAAAGTAATCATGTTAAAACACTGAATGAAGCTGCATCTGAGCTATAGGTTTTTGTTTTGTTTTGATTTTACTATTATTACTTTTATATTTTTCTCTATATTAACATTCTATATCTTTTTCGGTTATGTTGCTAGTTCTTCTAAACCAATGCAAATGTACTAAGAAATGATGATCATGCATCTATGTGATGATGTTAAGAATTAATGATTGCATGTGTAGAATGTTATGATCTCTAAATGTTGGGTTAATTTCTTTTTTTCCGTTAATTAAAAAAAAAAAATAGAAGGGATAATTGGAGATGAAGGGATACAGACTGTACAACGGGACTGGATATAAAAACTCAGAAATGGACAGCACAATACTACCCAATTGTAATGCAATTATGTTAAAACACTGAATGAAGCTGCATGTGAGGTATAGGTTTTTTGTTTTTGTTTTTTTTATTTTTCTTTCTTTCTATTATTGTTTTAATTCTTATTCTGTTGTCTTTTTATTTCTTTTTCTAAATCGATGCAAATGTACTAAGAAATGATGAATATGCAACTATGTGATGTTATTAAGAATTACTGATTGTACATGTAGATTGGAATGATTTCTAATTGTTTTGTTAATTCTTTTTTTAATTAATAAAAAAAAAAAGTCATAGACTGGCAGAATGGATTAAAAAACAGGATCCTTCTATATGCTGTCTACAGGAAACACATCTTAGACCCAAAGATAAACATAGGTTGAAAGTGAAAGGTTGGGAAAAGATATTTCATGCAAATAACAACCAGAAAAGAGCAGGAGTGGCTATACTAATATCCAACAAGTTAGACTTCAAATGTAAAACAGTTAAAAGAGACAAAGAAGGACACTATATACTAATAAAAGGAACAATTAAACAAGAAGACATAACAATCATAAATATTTATGCACCAAACCAGAATGCCCCAAAATACGTGAGGAATACACTGCAAACACTGAAAAGGGAAATAGACACAAATACCATAATAGTTGGAGACTTCAATTCCCCACTCTCATCAATGGACTGAACATCTAGACAGAGGATCAATAAAGAAATAGAGAATCTGAATATTACTATAAATGAGCTAGACTTAACAGACATTTATAGGACATTACATCCCACAACAGCAGGATACACCTTTTTCTCAAGTGCTCATGGATCATTCTCAAAGATAGACCATATGCTGGGTCACAAAGCAAGTCTTAACAAATTTAAAAAGATTGAAATCATACGCAACACTTTCTCGGATCATAAAGGAATGAAGTTGGAAATCAATAATAGGCGGAATGCCAGAAAATTCACAAATACTTGGAGGCTCAACAACACACTCTTAAACAACGAGTGGGTCAAAGAAGAAATTGCAAGAGAAATTAGTAAATACCTCGAGGCAAATGAAAATGAAAACACAACATATCAAAACTTATGGGATGCAGCAAAGGCAGTGCTAAGAGGGAAATTTATTGCCCTAAATGCCTATATCAGAAAAGAAGAAAAGGCAAAAATGCAGGAATTAACTATCCATTTGGAAGAACTGGAGAAAGAACAGCAAGCTAACCCCAAAGCAAGCAAAAGGAAAGAAATAGCAAAGATCAGAGCAGAAATAAATGAAATTGAAAATATGAAAACAGTAGAGAAAATCAATAAGACCAGAAGTTGGTTCTATGAGAAAATCAATAAGATTGATGGGCCCTTAGCAAGATTGACAAAAAGAAGAAGAGAGAGGATGCAAATAAATAAGATCAGAAATGGAAGAGGAGACATAACTACTGACCTCACAGAAATAAAGGAGGTAATAACAGGATACTATGAACAACTTTACGCTAATAAATACAACAATTTAGAGGAAATGGACGGGTTCCTGGAAAGACATGAACAACCAACTTTGACTCAAGAAGACATAGATGACCTCAACAAACCAATCACAAGTAAAGAAATTGAATTAGTCATTCAAAAGCTTCCTAAAAAGAAAAGTCCAGGACCAGATGGCTTCACATGTGAATTCTACCAAACGTTCCAGAAAGAATTAGTACCAATTCTCCTCAAACTCTTCAAAAAAATCGAAGTGGAGGGAAAACTGCCTAATTCATTCTATGAAGCCAACATCATCCTCATACCAAAACCAGGCAAAGATATTACAAAAAAAGAAAACTACAGACCAATCTCTCTAATGAATGCAGATGCAAAAATCCTCAATAAAATTCTAGCAAATCGTATCCAATAACACATTAAAAGAATTATACATCATGACCAAGTAGGATTCATCCCAGGTATGCAAGGATGGTTCAGCATAAGAAAATCAATTAATGTAATACACCATATCAACAAATCAAAGCAGAAAAATCACATGATCATCTCAATTGATGCAGAGAAGGCATTCGACAAGATTCAACATCCTTTCCTGTTGAAAACACTTCAAAAGATAGGAATACAAGGGAACTTCCTTAAAATGATAGAGGGAATATATGAAAAACCCACAGCTAATATCATCCTCAATGGGGAAAAATTGAAAACTTTCCCCCTAAGATCAGGAACAAGACAAGGATGTCCACTATCACCACTATTATTCAACATTGTGTTGGAGGTTCTAGCCAGAGCAATTAGACAAGAAAAAGAAATACAAGGCATCAAAATTGGAAAGGAAGAAGTAAAACTATCACTGTTTGCAGACGATATGATACTATACGTCGAAAACCCGGAAAAATCCACAACAAAACTACTAGAGCTAATAAATGAGTACAGCAAAGTAGCAGATTACAAGATCAACATTCAAAAATCTGTAGCATTTCTATACACTACTAATGAACAAGCTGAGGGGGAAATCAAGAAACGAATCCCATTTACAATTGCAACTAAAAGAATAAAATACCTAGGAATAAATTTAACTAAAGAGTCAAAAAACCTATATAAAGAAAACTACAAAAAAACTGCTAAAAGAAATCACAGAAGCCCTAAATAGATGGAAGGGCATACTGTGTTCATGGATTGGAAAACTAAATATAGTTAAGATGCCAATCCTACCTAAATTGATTTACAGATTCAATGCAATACCAATCAAAATCCCAACAACTTATTTTTCAGAAATAGAAAAACCAATAAGCAAATTTATCTGGAAGGGCAGGGTGCCCTGAATTGCTAAAAACATCTTGAGGAAAAAAAACGAAGCTGGAGGTCTCACGCTGCCTGACTTTAAGGCATATTATGAAGCCACAGTGGTCAAAACAGCATGGTATTGGCATAAAGATAGATATATTGACCAATGGAATAGAATAGAGTGCTCAGATATAGACCCTCTCATCTATGGACATTTGATCTTTGATAAGGCAGTCACGCCAACTCACCTGGGACAGAGCAGTCTCTTCAATAAATGGTGCCTAGAGAACTGGAGATCCATATGCAAAAGAATGAAAGAAGACCCATCTCTCACACCCTATACAAAAGTTAACTCAAAATGGATCAAAGATCTAAACATTAGGTCTAAGACCATAAAACAGTTAGAGGAAAATGTAGGGAGATATCTTATGGATCTTACAACTGGAGGTGGTTTTATGGACCTTAAACCTAAAGCAAGAGCACTGAAGAAGGAAATAAATAAATGGGAACTCCTCAAAATTAAACACTTTTGTGCATCAAAGAACTTCATCAAGAAAGTAGAAAGACAGCCTACACAATGGGAGACAATATTTGGAAATGATATATCAGATAAAGGTCTAGTATCCAGAATTTATAAAGAGATTGTTCATCTCAACGACAAAAAGACAGCCAACCCAATTACAAAATGGGAAAAAGACTTGAACAGACACCTCTCAGAAGAGGAAATACAAATGGCCAAAAGGCACATGAAGAGATGCTCAATGTCCCTGGCCATTAGAGAAATGCAAATCAAAACCACAATGAGATATCATCTCACACCCACCAGAATGGCCATTATCAACAAAACAGAAAATGACAAGTGCTGGAGAGGATGCGGAGAAAGAGGCACACTTATCCATTGTTGGTGGGAATGTCAAATGGTGCAACCACTGTGGAAGGCAGTTTGGCGGTTCCTCAAAAAGCTGAATATAGAATTGCCATACGACCCAACAATACCATTGCTGGGAATATACTCAAAGGACTTAAGGGCAAAGACACAAACGGACATTTGCACACCAATGTTTATAGCAGCATTATTTACAATTGCAAAGAGATGGAAACAGCCGAAATCTCCATCAACAGAAGAGTGGCTAAACAAACTGTGGTATATACATACGATGGAATACTATGCAGCTTTAAGACAGGATAAACTTATGAAGCATGCAATAACATGGATGGACCTAGAGAACATTATGCTGAGTGAGTCTAGCCAAAAACTAAAGGACAAATACTGTATGGTCCCACTGATGTGAATCGACATTCGAGAATAAATTTGGAATATGTCCTTGATAACAGAGTCCAGCAGGAGGTAGAAACAGGGTAAGTTAATGGCCAATTGGAGTTGAAGGGATACAGACGGTGTAACAGGACTAGATACAAAAACTCAAAACTGGACAGCACAATAATACCTAATTGTAAAGTAATCATGTTAAAACACTGAATGAAACTGCATCTGAGCTATAGGTTTTTGTTTTGTTTTGTTTTGTTTTGTTTTGATTTTACTATTATTACTGTTATTTTTTTCTCTATATTAACATTCTATATCTTTTTCGGTTATGTTGCTAGTTCTTCTAAACCAATGCAAATGTACTAAGAAATGATGATCATGCATCTATGTGATGATGTTAAGAATTAATGATTGCATATGTAGAATGGTATGATCTCTAAATGTTGGGTTAATTTCTTTTTTTCCGTTAATTAAAAAAAAAAAAGAGAAGGGATAATTGGAGCTGAAGGGATACAGACTGTACAACGGGACTGGATATAAAAACTCAGAAATGGACAGCACAATACTACCCAATTGTAATGCAATTATGTTAAAACACTGAATGAAGCTGATGTGAGGTATAGGTTTTTTGTTTTTTGTTTTTTTTTCTTTCTATTATTCTTTTAATTCTTATTCTGTTGTCTTTTTATTTCTTTTTCTAAATCGATGCAAATGTACTAAGAAATGATGAATATGCAACTATGTGATGTTATTAAGAATTACTGATTGTACATGTAGATTGGAATGATTTCTAATTGTTTTGTTAATTCTTTTTTTAACTAATAAAAAAAAACCTAAAAAAAAAAAAAAGAAAAAAAAAGAAATAGAGAATCTGAATATTACTATAAATGAGCTAGACTTAACAGACATTTATAGGACATTACATCCCACAACAGCAGGATACACCTTTTTCTCAAGTGCTCATGGATCATTCTCAAAGATAGACCATATGCTGGGTCACGAAGCAAGTCTTAACAAATTTAAAAAGATTGAAATCATAAACAACACTTTCTCAGATCATAAAGGAATGAAGTTGGAAATCAATAATAGGCGGAGTGCCAGAAAATTCACAAATACGTGGAGGCTCAACAACACACTCCTAAACAACGAGTGGGTCAAGGAAGAAATTGCTAGAGAAATTAGCAAATACCTCGAGGCGAATGAAAATGAAAACACAACATATCGAAACTTATGGGACGCAGCAAAGACAGTGCTAAGAGGGAAATTTATTTCCCTAAATGCCTATATCAGAAAAGAAGAAAAGGCAAAAATGCAGGAATTAACTGTCCACTTGGAAGAACTGGAGAAAGAACAGCAAACTAATCCCAAAACAAGCAAAAGGAAAGAAATAACAAAGATTAGAGCAGAAATAAATGAAATTGAAAACATGAAAACAATAGAGAAAATCAATAAGGCCAGAAGTTGGTTCTATGAGAAAATCAATAAGATTGATGGGCCCTTAGCAAGATTGACAAAAAGAAGAAGAGAGAGGATGCAAATAAATAAGATCAGAAATGGAAGAGGAGACATAACTACTGACCTCACAGAAATAAAGGAGGTAATAACAGGATACTATGAACAACTTTACGCTAATAAATACAACAATTCAGATGAAATGGACGGGTTCCTGGAAAGACATGAACAACCAACTTTGACTCAAGAAGAAATAGATGACCTCAACAAACCAATCACAAATAAAGAAATTGAATTAGTCATTCAAAAGCTTCCTAAAAAGAAAAGTCCAGGACCAGACGGCTTCACATGTGAATTCTACCAAACGTTCCAGAAAGAATTAGTACCAACTCTCCTCAAACTCTTCAAAAAAATCGAAGCGGAGGGAAAACTACCTAATTCATTCTATGAAGCCAACATCATCCTCATACCAAAACCAGGCAAAGATATTACAAAAAAAGAAAACTACAGGCCAATCTCTCTAATGAATATAGATGCAAAAATCCTCAATAAAATTCTAGCAAATCGTATCCAACAACACATTAAAAGAATTATACATCATGACCAAGTAGGATTCATCCCAGGTATGCAAGGATGGTTCAACATAAGAAAATCAATTAATGTAATACACCATATCAACAAATCAAAGCAGAAAAATCACATGATCATCTCAATTGATGCAGAGAAGGCATTTGACAAGATTCAACATCCTTTCCTGTTGAAAACACTTCAAAGGATAGGAATACAAGGGAACTTCCTTAAAATGATAGAGGGAATATATGAAAAACCCACAGCTAATATCATCCTCAATGGGGAAAAATTGAAAACTTTCCCCCTAAGATCAGGAACAAGACAAGGATGTCCACTATCACCACTATTATTCAACATTGTGTTGGAGGTTCTAGCCAGAGCAATTAGACAAGAAAAAGAAATACAAGGCATCAAAATTGGAAAGGAAGAAGTAAAACTATCACTGTTTGCAGACGATATGATACTATACGTCGAAAACCCAGAAAAATCCACAACAAAACTACTAGAGCTAATAAATGAGTACAGCAAAGTAGCAGATTACAAGATCAACATTCAAAAATCTGTAGCATTTCTATACACTAGTAATGAACAAGCTGAGGGGGAAATCAAGAAACGAATCCCATTTACAATTGCAACTAAAAGAATAAAATACCTAGGAATAAATTTAACTAAAGAGACAAAAAACCTATATAAAGAAAACTACAAAAAACTGTTAAAAGAAATCACAGAAGACCTAAATAGATGGAAGGGCATACCGTGTTCATGGATTGGAAGACTAAATATAGTTAAGATGTCAATCCTACCTAAATTGATTTACAGATTCAATGCAATACCAATCAAAATCCCAACAACTTATTTTTCAGAAATAGAAAAAAACAATAAGCAAATTTATCTGGAAGGGCAGGGTGCCCCGAATTGCTAAAAACATCTTGAGGAAAAAAAACGAAGCTGGAGGTCTCACGCTGCCTGACTTTAAGGCATATTATGAAGCCACAGTGGTCAAAACAGCATGGTATTGGCATAAAGATAGATATATCGACCAATGGAATCGAATAGAGTGCTCAGATCTCTCATCTATGGACATTCGATCTTTGATAAGGCAGTCAAGCCAACTCACCTGGGACAGAACATTCTCTTCAATAAATGGTGCCTAGAGAACTGGATATCCATATGCAAAAGAATGAAAGAAGACCCATATCTCACACCCTATACAAAAGTTAACTCAAAATGGATCAAAGATCTAAACATTAGGTCTAAGACCATAAAACAGTTAGAGGAAAATGTAGGGAGATATCTTATGAATCTTACAATTGGAGGCGGTTTTATGGACCTTAAACCGAAAGCAAGAGCACTGAAGAAGGAAATAAATAAATGGGAACTCCTCAAAATTAAACACTTTTGTGCATCAAAGAACTTCATCAAGAAAGTAGAAAGACAGCCTACACAATGGGAGACAATATTTGGAAATGACATATCAGATAAAGGTCTAGTATCCAGAATTTATAAAGAGATTGTTCAACTCAACAACAAAAAGACAGCCAACCCAATTACAAAATGGGAAAAAGACTTGAACAGACACCTCTCAGAAGAGGAAATACAAATGGCCAAAAGGCACATGAAGAGATGCTCAATGTCCCTGGCCATTAGAGAAATGCAAATCAAAACCACAATGAGCTATCATCTCATACCCACCAGAATGGCCATTATCAACAAAACAGAAAATGACAAGTGCTGGAGAGGATGCGGAGAAAGAGGCACACTTATCCATGTTGGTGGGAATGTCAAATGGTACAACCACTGTGGAAGGCAGTTTGGCGGTTCCTCAAAAAGCTGAATATAGAATTGCCATACGACCCAGCAATACCATTGCTGGGTATCTACTCAAAGGACTTAAGGGCAAAGACACAAACGGACATTTGCACACCAATGTTTATAGCAGCGTTATTTACAATTGCAAAGAGATGGAAACAGCCAAAATGTCCATCAACAGAAGAATGGCTAAACAAACTGTGGTATATACATAGGATGGAATATTATGCAGCTTTAAGACAGGATAAACTTATGAAGCATGTAATAACATGGATGGACTTAGAGAACATTATGCTGAGTGAGTCTAGCCAAAAACTAAAAGACAAATACTGTATGGTCCCAATGATGTGAATCGACATTCGAGAATAAACTTGGAATATGTCATTGGTAACAGAGTTCAGCAGGAGTTAGAAACAGGGTAAGATAATGGGTAATTGGAGCTGATGGGATACAGACTGTGCAACAGGACTAGATACAAAAACTCAAAAATGGACAGCACAATAATATCTAATTGTAAAGTAATCATGTTAAAACACTGAATGAAGCTGCATCCGAGCTATAGGTTTTTGTTTTGTTTTGTTTTGTTTTGTTTTGTTCTTACTATTATTACTTTTATTTTTTTCTGTATATTAACATTCTATATCTTTTTTGGTTGTGTTGCTAGTTCTTCTAAACCGATGCAAATGTACTAAGAAACGATGATCATGCGTCTATGTGATGATGTTAAGAATTACTGATTGCATATGTAGAATGGTATGATTTCTAAATGTTGGGTTAATTTCTTTTTTTCCGTTAATTAATAAAAAAAAAAAAAAAAAAAAAAGAATCTACCTTAGTTTTCACCTCTATCAAGGAGTCTACCAGGATTTGCCCCAAAGTCCCAACCACCTGCACGGGGTGGCAGGACAACTGTTGGTAGTTCTGACTGAATGCTAACATGCTGTGGGGCTTGAGCAGGTCACCCCCTTTCCCAGGCCTCAGTTTCTCCATGGTCACCAAGGGAATCTGGCAAGAGAGTCCCTAAGGGACTCTGGCTCTTGGAATGCTCCCGTTCTTAGAATTTCTGGACAGAGGAGTCTGGTTGCCTGGCTGGTCTAGGTCGACTCGGCCACTGGGTCCTCTGAAGTTCATCCCACCTTGTTCGGAGCTGGGGCCTGGCCCAGGTGCTGACCAGCAACCTGAGGAGGTCAAAAACCCAGAACTGTGATCATCTGGTCCAACCCCTACCTTTCCTTGATGGACACTGGAGGCCCAGAGAGGGTGATGACTTGCCCAAGACCACACAGCAAGCCACCTGCAGTTAAGACTCCTGCCTTACTTGGTGAAGTGGCTGAGAGACGCAAGAAAGGGGCCTTGCTGGGCCATGGTTGGAGGGAAGACAGGAGAGACAGAGAACAGAAGAAATGCTGCCACCTGCTAAGAGCCTCCAGTTAGGATGAGAAGAAGAGACTCTAGTGGGAAGTGGAAGCCAACACGTGAAGGCCTGCCTGCTAAATCTCTCTCCATCAGCTACCATTGCCTGTCATTCCACCCTGACTGAATCTTTGCTTTGAGTTAAAAATTGTCCTCTTTAGAGGAAGTCACTAAGTAATTTCCCAACATCTGTGTAAATGAACTTGTCAGGGGTCCTTCAAGGATCCTGAAATCAAATAAGGGGCCCAAAGAAAAATGTTCTTGCTTCCTTTTTGGTTACAGAGAAAAGTTCCTAGAATTTTCTCCCCATTGGCAGACCCATGGCCTCATATCCTGGTTTACAAATTTACCTCCTGCCACACCCACACACCTGCATAGACATAAACACACATACACACAGGCACACCACAGCCAAGACCAAAGTGAAAACGCCACCCTAGGGGAGTCCTCTACCCTCGGAGCAGGCGCTCAGGGGTGCTGAGCTGAACTGCTTGTCCCAGGAGGCATTCAAGCCAAGGGTGGGATGGTGCAGAAGGGACTTCTCCATCCAGAGAGATTCAGGCATTTGTTCACTTACCCTCCTCCTCCTCTATTAGCACTGAAGGCCCCCTAGCCTGAAATACAAGTCCACCAACACCCCCTGCCCTGCCCTGCCCTCAGCCCGGCCCCCAGGACTCTTGCATTTGGAGACATTCTCTGAATGACCAGACAGCACAGGCCACAGCATGCATGGCCACTCCCCAGGGCCAGCCACCCTCCCCAGGGCCCATCAGTCAGGCTGCAGCCAACTCTACTGCCACTGGCCCTGGGCTGCAGGACCCCTGGTCAGCACTCACAGGAACCGTGGGTGGACAGGGCCTGTGACCATGCAGGAAGATGCCTGCCTCAAAAGGCCCTCGCTCAAAAGACGTCTCCCCACTTAGCCTCAGGAGGGCTACGCATTCAGAACACAGGGGGCTGCACCCCGGCCCCACAAGGGCAGACCCACATGGTTCTAAGTCCTGGCACCAGCACCATCACCCTCTACATGCACAGTCACACAGCACACCAGGCCCTACACACTCCCACACAGCACACCGACATCACACTCAGGCACACCCACACAGGGCACACCCAAGTCTCACACACTCACATACCACCTACCATCACACTCAGGCACACCCACACAGGGCACACCCAAGTCTCACACACTCACATACCACCCACCATCACACTCAGGCACACACATACACAGTGCACACCCAGGCCTCACACTCATATGGCACACCAACATCACACTCAGGCACACACATACACAGTGCACACACACATACACAGTGCACACCCAGGCCTCACACATTCACAAGGCACACCAACATCACACTCAGGCACACACATGCACAGTACACACCCAGGCCTCACACACTCACATGGCACACCAACATCACACTCAGGTGCACGCACACACACACTCCTGCTCTCCACCTCCCTAAACTCTGAATCTCTCTTCTCCGTTTTTTGTCTGTTTCTGGGTCTCCGCCAGTCACACCATGTCTCTCCTCCTGGGTCTCTTTCTGTATCTCTGAGTTCCTCTCTTTCTGCCTCTACTGCTCTTTGTCTCTCTCTAGATCTTCCCCCCCCCCCCCGCACTCCCTACTCTCTCACCCTCTGCACGCCACCCCCCCACCCCCGCCACCACGCGCACCCCGCTCCCAGCCCCACAGATCTTCTCACCCCTTGGGCAGCGCATGCTGAGTCGGGGTTTCTGAGCTCAGTTGTGAGCTGACATAACTCTCACTCTGTCTCCCCAACAGACCCAGCCCAGGCTGCCGCCTCCGGTCTCCCCACCTTTCAGCACCTGGGTTTTAAACCCAGCACCTGGTGCTAAGTTCTGAGCCAGGCCCTCAGGCCGGGAGGGGAGGGGAGAGGCTGCTCAGACGCAAGCCCCACAGCAGGTATCTTCCTCACTTTATCCCCGCTCAAGTATCCCAGGGAGGTTTTAATTTCCCCATTTTACGTACAAGGACACTGAGGCACAGATCGGTGAAGAGCCCACCCCAGCATCACCCAGCTAGAAAGTGGCCAAACTGTGGTTCAAATGCAGGTCTGTCTGACTCCAAAACTCATGCACTTTCTTAACTCCATTTTTCTGAGCTCAGAAAGCTGGGCAACCTGGGCAGGTGGTATAGCCAGGATTCGAATGCCCATCCCTCAAGGCTCATACAGACTGGTTTTGAAAGAGGAGATGCCCAGAATGGGTGTATTACCACGGGGACCTCAGCAGAAGACAGCCCAGGGGTCACAGTAGGTCGTGTGCCAAACAAGAAGTTGAGGCAGAGTGCTAAGGGCAGCCCAGGAGGCAGGGATCACTGTGCAAGGGTCAGGGACCCTTAGAGGGTGGGGTCGGGTACCACTGACAAGAGGAGAGGCCCTCGAGGAGGGGAAGGAAAGAAGCAAAGGTTTGAGGTGGGGCTGCCCATAGCCAGGGAGGGTCAACAGAGGCAGATGGGGTAGAAGGGCCCAGCACAAAGGCAGGAGTCTGAGGCTGGGGCTGGGGAGGGCCATGGTCCCCTGCAGAGCTCAGGCCCTCACGTGTCCTTGGAGGCAGAGCCCTGTGTGAAGAGCCCAGGATGGCCAGCAGGAGGCCATGGTCCAAGCCAAGCCTGCTCCAGACCTAGGGGCGGTTTCAGGCGGGTTACCTAACCCCGCGGAGCCTCTGTACATGCAAGTGGTGGAACCAGATGATCTCTGCGGTTTCCTTTACCTCAGCATCCTGTCGACCCTACAAAGAACCTGGAGGCTCTGGGAAGATTCAGTTGAACAAAGCCCTTCAACAGTCGAAACTGCCTGGCATGCCCCTCACTCATCATCAAGAACTACTGCTCAGACTGCCAAAGCTGTCCCTGGAGGGACTGGACCTAAGGGAGGGGCGGTCCACGGCCACAGGCCTTCGGCATGGTCTGGCGGGGGGGGGGGGGGGGGGGGGCCTTGTCCCAAAAACCAGCAGCCAACTCCCAGCGTGCACAGGACCCTTGGGGGCTTTCAAGCTGCCTTTCACTCCTCATCTTGTTCCCAGCACTTAGGAAGTACGGTCCGGGCCAGGGGCTAAGCTCGGCACCCAGGTGTGATGATAGCGAGGTCCAGACACAGCCTCGGCCCTGCAGCATGGAGATGACTCTTAAACTGAGACCAGAAAGAAGTGATGAGGGAATTAGGTGCCCTAAGAGACAGGGGTAGGGGCTGGGGCTGGAGAGAGGTGGGCTGGTTTGAGAGCCCCCCCCACCCCCCGCCCCAGGAGTTGATGGGATGTGGTGACTGACCGGTCAAGATAGGTGGGGACATGCAGGGCCCTCCTGGGACTCCTGATTTAGTAATGAGGAATCCTGGCTCCCCACTTAATAATTATAAGTTTCTTAAACCCCATGTCTCAGTTTCCTCCCCACTAAGGCAGGCAAAGTAATAGTACCTGACTCATAACTTTGTTCTGAGGATTACATGAGTTTAATATGTGTAAGTTGATTAGAACAATAGCTGGTAAAGCTCTCAATAAACATAGGCTATCACCATTGTTGTTATAAGGCGGTGATGGATGAATGGATGGATGGATGGATGGACGGATGGACAGATGGATGGACAGATGTGGGGATGGGGGATTGGTAGGTAAATGGATGGATGGGTGGGTAGATGGATGGATGAGTGGATGGGTGGATGGATGGCTGAGTAGATGGATGGATGAGTGGGTGGATGTATGGAATGAAGGAAGCATTAATCCCTGAGTCAGTAAACCCTGGAAGACAAAGAACAGAGGATGATACTGCGTTTCAAGAGCCTCCACAAGGCAAAGGTGTCCAGAGGGAGTTGAAAATACAGGCCCAAAGCTTAGCAGTACGGTTGGGGCTGTGAACTTGAGACTTCTCAGCCACAGGAAAGGAAGAACCCTAAGAAAGCAAGGGGGAGAGAAGAACTGGGAAGAGAAGCCAGGATTGAACCCTGGTGGGCCAGGCAAGACTATCACAATAGTTTCAGGTGTCGAAAAACAAATTCCAAATGGCTTAAGTGAAACAAATACCTTGGCTCATGCAACCGAAACATAAAATCAGGTATCTTTGGACCCAGGTGCTCAGTTGAGGTCTTGGCAATTCCCTCCTTTCTCTCCATTATGTGGTTCCATTTTCCTCCCTATCAGCCTCTTCCTCAGACAGGTCCCTTGCAGTGGCCAAGATGCCCTGACAGCTCCGAGCTTATATCCTACCTCCCCGAGAGGAAACAGAGGCCCTCTTTCCTGGTTCAGCAGTAAGCCAGGATGCTCTCTCACTGGCCGGGCCTGGGGACATACCCACCACCATGGGCCAAGAAGTCCAACCTCAGGAACTGAGACTGGGGTGGGGGGTAGGGGGTTGGAGGAAAATCCATGTGTTGGCCACCAGAGAAGTCAAGAGCTCTGGGCAGGCTTTCTGCAGCTGCCCGCTTAACCAGCCAGCACCAGCAGTTAACGGGAGGGGAGGAAGTGGCACCCATGAGGCCATGCCTAACAAGGCAGGAGGACCAGAAGAGAAGAGTTCAACATCATGGACACCAGGAAAGAGCAGGTCTCCAGACCAACTCCAGGTCTCCAGTTGGTGTCAGTGGTTCCAGAGGGTCTGCTAGGTGATCTACCAGGGGTCCAGAGAGACTGTGGCAAGAATGGCCATCACCCATTGCTGCTCCCGCCAAAGGGAGGCCATCCTGGACAGGGACAGGCCCAGGGAGAGGACCCGAAGAGGGGACACCAGCGAAAGACGGAAAAGGGGTGACAGGCTCAGAAGAGCCAGGAGGCAGGAATAGGGTGGGAGGAGAAGGAAAGGAAAGTCAAGCGGGACAGGAGGGTTGTTAGGAGCTGCAGGGAGGGCGGGATCAGGAAAAAGAAATGAGACCGAGAGAGAGGAAAGGAAAAAGCCACCGCTCAGCCGCCCTTCCTCCCCCAAAGCCAAAAGTTAAAAATAGATTGTGTGGCGAAAGTGAGACAGAATGAGGGCAGTCGTCTTTAGAGAGAGAAGGCAAAAAGATCTGGGGCCAGGAGGAAAGTCCCCTGCAGGCCCCATAGGAGGGTAAATGGGCCAGGGCGGCTGCCTGTCCCATGCCGCACATTTGATCTGCCCAGAGGACTGAGCACCATCCTTCAGCCCAGCCCAGTGCTTGTGGATCTTGGCACTCACACCTGGCAGAGTTGGAGATAACAAAGCCCATTGTACAGATGAGGACACTGAGGCACAAAGAGTCATGCAACATGCCTACAAACTCCTGGGCAACACCAAGAGGATTGAAGGATTGGTTGCAGAGGAGGGGCCCCCATGAGATTCCCCTGGCCTGCCAGGGCCACGCTGAGTGCCCTCCCTGTGACAGCACCGGGATCAAGGAGGAAAGAAAAGACAGGACAGGTGGGTAAGCCAGCCAGAAGGAGATCTGGGGTGACGCTCATCCACGATGCCATGCCATTGGCAACTCTAGGGGGGAAACCTAGGCAAAGACACCTGCCCAGGTCCTCTCGGTGGCGGCAGCTGTGGGCACTGAGAATGGGAAGAACTTCTGTTCCCAGCCTAGCCCCACCCCTATGCGGCTGGGTGGCTGGGCTAGACCCCCCTCCGAAGCTTCTCTCATCACCCGTTGTCTTTCCTGCCTACCTCCTGGGCACACCCCATCGAGGAATTAATTAGTGGTTGGTTTGCAGAAGCAAAATTCCACATAAACAAACACGGAGGCTTATTAGCCTGAGAAGGAGACCAGCTAGGAGCTGCCACGGTGCTGACAGGGCTGGTTTCCCTGCCCAACTTCAGGGTGTCATTATTTTTGTTAGTAGACAGCGTGATTATTGGATGTTGTTAATAATCTCTTACGTTTACAGACAGCCTTTCTTCCAAGAATCTTAAAGCTCTTCTGCATTTAGCTCCCTCTCATTGCCAGGAGGTCCATACCATAATATAGAGGCATGTATCTCTGTGTCTTTATGAGGCACAGAGAGCTTAGGCCACTTGCTCAGGGCTACACAGCAAATCAGCAACAGGGCAGGAATTAGCATTCATAATCTGCTGGGGCCCAGGAAATACTTCTGGACACTCACTTGCTTCTCTTGACCTCTCTCCTGCCACCTCAGGACAGGTCCACCCTTTATACTTGCATAGTCTTTTCTTTCAAGATTTAACCCCATTTGGCAAGGTTAATGGACTCACTACCATTGTGCAAATAAGGGAATGGAGGCTCAAAGAAGTGAAGCGACTTACCCAAGGTCACACAGCAATGGTCAGGCAAGAACTCAACTCCAAGTCACTGGACTCCCTGCCAGAATCCTAAGCAGGGCAGCAGCTGCCCCCATCTGTCCCAGAGATGAGTTGGGGAGGCTCTGGGAGCACTGAAGTTGAAGCCACTACCTATGGGAAGGGGGGAAACCCTTCCTGTTAGTCCTTCCAGCAGGGTCACTCCACCCTGGGGCCCCACTTCCAGGGGCAGCTGGGGTTGTCTGTCTCCCATGGCCCCCGCAGATGGTTCTGAGGAAGAGAGAGAGGAGGAATGGGGCAGTCAATACACTAAGAGGAAATCACTCCCACAGTGTGCTTCCATTCCTCCATTGTCACCTGTGCATGGTGCTGGGCAGGCTGAGCCCTAAGTTTTCCTGTGGCTCTGAAGCCACTGAAGTCTCTAAAAGCCCAGGCTCTGCCAGCAGTGCCCAGCCCAACCCACCCACCCTCTGGGCATCTCTGTGGGGGACCTCTGCCCAGCTCCTCATATGCCTGGGCAGCCTTCTGCAGAGGGAAGAACACTACAGGAGGTGAAGGGGAACTGGTCCCTGGCCCACCTGGCCACCAGTTGACAGTGGCCTGGGGGAAGTCTCTCATTATCTCCGGTTGTCTGTCTGTTCATCTGTTGAATGAGGGTGGGCCACGAGTCCCTACGGCTCTTGGAGTGTAGCCCTTGCGCCTTGAGCTGGTTTTGCGCGTGGAGTCGATGCAGACATTGATGACCATTGATTGCTGAGCTCCTCACGGGCGCTGTTACTGCAGAGAGAAGCTGATTTGGCCGTGTTCATCTCCCTTCACATGTGCTGATCCCAGCGCAGCAGCCCAGGGCAGCCAGGGCTCAGGAGACACTGGTGGTGAAGGTGGACAGGCTCACCTGGGCTGTAGGAAGAGGTGGAGGGCAGGCAGGGCTGGGGACTAAGGGAACTGCTTGATGGGCAGAAGCTGGAGCAGAGGGAGTATTAACCGCAAAGAAAGGTAAGGAAAGGGAGCTAATGGGAGAATGCACACAAGGCCTCCTCCCGAGAAAACTGCCCTGGGGGTCAGCTCCGCAGGGTCTCAGGTTGGCTGCAGCCCCATCCCCTATCTATAATCTCCTGTGTGTGTGTTTGGGGCAGGGGGGTGGGGATGGTAGAAGCAGCAGATCGCATTTGTCAAAAGGTCTAGAAGCAGTGAGAGGCCAAAGCTAGCCGCTCCTCACTTCCAGTCATCACGCGCAGCACTTCAGAGTTTGCAAATCGGTTTCACAAAGGGGGTCTCCCTGGGGCCTCCCAGACACTCAGTGAGGAAAATGCTATCTTTCATTTTACAGGAGGAAAAACCTGAGACCCCAGAGAGGGCTAGAGAATTGACCAGGGACTGGTGACTCCCAGCTCAGAGGGTTCTCACCATGCCTGGCCCCAGATTTGTGGGAAAAAGAATGAAATGTGAACCCTGCCATATGTCATACAAAAAAAAAAATCACTTTTATTCTTATACATTAGCAATGTACAATTCAAAGAGGAAATTAAGAAAACAAGTCCATTTACAACAGCACCTAAAATTTTTTAAAAATCTAAGAATAAATTTTGCTAGGGATATGAAAGATTATACCCTGATAACTGCAAAATACTGCTGAAAGAAATTAAAGGAGTTGTCTGTTCTTTAAGTTTGTGTCCTAGTAGTGATATGACAGATTTTCTTAAAGACAGGACCTAATCAATACAAACAAAACAAGACAAAAATCACCTTTTACCCTGACAATGTGGGATATAACTCCCAGGGATGAGTCTGGCCCTGGCACCCTGGAAGCAACAATGCCTTCTGAACCAAGAGGGGGGAAAGAAGTGTAATAAAATGAGTTGTCAGTGAACGAGAGAGATCATATGGAGCCAAGAGTCTATTCTGGAAGCTACTCTCATGCAAGCTTCAGTTAGATAGAGCTGATTGTGGTGGTTTGCTAAACCCCCATAAGCATCATTCCTATTGACACTTAAGAACACCTAGGGCTTGACTCTATAAAGGTTTCATGTACTCGGTTTGCTTTCCTGGAACCTATAATTTCCAGAGGGTTCCTAGTCAAATAAATCCTGAACTCAGAGGAACCAGCCTCTCTAAGACTATCTATTAATTACACCCCCCTAACCTTCAGCGTGGACACCCCTCCTCCACTTGGAAAAGTCAGAATGGGCATTGCCCGAAGATTCCTATAGATTGAGAGAAGGATTAAAGGAGAAGGGGGAGGTATACAGAGAAAATAGGATTTAACAAATAAGTGTGGCTGCGGAATCACTGTATTAATATCCCTTCCAGCCTCCAGTGTTTTGGGGCAGCTGGAAAGAAACATTTGAGATGGTAGAATGGCAGCCCACGACAAACTCTGGGATCTGTTCTGTAACTCCTTGTTGAAGTGTGCTTTGAAAATTATTGCCTTTTTCTTTCTTTGCTTTGTATATATGTTATATTTTATAATTAAAAACATGTTTCTTAAAAATCACCTTTCGGTCTGTGGCCGGCGTGCGGGAGGGTGGCTCTCCAACCACCGCCGTGCCCTCTTCCGCCTTCACCGGCTCCTCCGCCACCGTCCTCGACAGCCTTGCCACCCTCACCTTTCCTCCTCCAGAACAGCTACTAGGGGAGTAGAAACAATACAGAACAGCTCCCAGAGCCACGACAGAGATCAAAAAGACAGCGTACCCCATCCTGGAACGGCTGACTGTCTGGGAGAACCCGCTCCGGTGTGATCGCCGAGGGGCGCGGGCTTTCCCGGGCGGGGCGGCAAGCGGCTGGAGTCCCTCCCTTCCTCCTTCCCGGGCCAGCTGGCAGAATTGGGCAGGTGGTCCCCTCAAGCCGCGGCAGCTGGCGCCCCGACCACCCGAGGCCCCCCGGACCAACTGAGAGAATTGGATCAGAAATCCCCAGACCGCGGAGAACGGTGACTGGGGGGGTCCCTTCCAAACACGTGACTCCCTGATCCGGCTGGGAACAGTGCACTCTCCCGGGCTGCGGCGGCTGGCGCCCTCCTGCCACGCTTGGCGCCCCGGGCCGACTAGGAAATTCAGACGGGCGCTCTCCTGGGCTGCGGCGGCCGGCGACCCTCCCCACGTTCGGACCCCCAGGCCGGCTGGCACTCTTCCAAGCTGCTTCGGCTGGCAAACCTCCCCCACAGCTAGAGTTTTCCAAAGTTAAAGGACCCACAGCACCTTTTACTGGTGGGACCCACAGACAAACGTGTGCCATGAGCGCCACCTACTGGGCAGGATAAGAAAAACAGAACCCAGAGATTTCACAGAAAAAACTTTCAACATGTTGGGTCCAACACCCAGGGAAATCAGACTAAATGCCCAGATGCCAGCAGAAGATAACGGATCACACTCAGAAAATTGAAAATATGGCCCAGTCAAAGGAACAAACCAATAGTTCAAATGAGATACAGGAGCTGAGACAACTAATGCTGAATATACGAACAGAAATGGAAAACCCCTTCAAAAACGAAATCGATAAATTGAGGGACGACATGAAGAAGATATGGGCTGAACAAAAAGAAGAAATAGAAAAACTGAAAAAACAAATCACAGAGCTTATGGAAGTGAAGGATAAAGTAGAAAAGATGGAAAAAACAATGGATACCTACAATGAGAGATTTAAAGAGACAGAAGATGGAATTAGTGATTTGGAGGATGGAACATCTGAATTCCAAAAAGAAACAGAAACTATCGGGAAAAGAATGGAAAAATTTGAACAGGGTATCAGGGAACTCAAGGACAATATGAACCGCACAAATATACGTGTTGTGGGTGTCCCAGAAGGAGAAGAGAAGGGAAAAGGAGGAGAAAAACTAATGGAAGAAATTATCACTGAAAATTTCCCAACGCTTAAGAAAGACCTAAAATTACAGATCCAAGAAGTGCAGCGCACCCCAAAGAGATTAGACCCAAATAGGTGTTCTCCAAGACACTTACTAGTTAGAATGTCAGAGGTCAAAGAGAAAGAGAGGATCTTGAAAGCAGCAAGAGAAAACAATCCATCACATACAAGGGAAACCCAATAAGACTATGTGTAGATTTCTCAGCAGAAACCATGGAAGCTAGAAGACAGTGGGATGATATATTTAAATTACTAAAAGAGAAAAACTGCCAACCAAGACTCCTATATCCAGCAAAATTGTCCTTCAAAAATGAGGGAGAAATTAAAACATTCTCAGACAAAAAGTCACTGAGAGAATTTGTGACCAAGAGACCAGCTCTGCAAGAAATACTAAAAGGAGCACTAGAGTCAGATACAAAAAGACAGAAGAGAGAGACATGGAGAAGAGTGTAGAAAGAAGAAAGTCAGATATGATATATATAATACAAAAGGCAAAATGGTAGAGGAAAATATTATCCAAACAGTAATAACACTAAATGTGAATGGACTGAATTCCCCAATCAAAAGTCATAGACTGGCAGAATGGATTAAAAAACAGGATCCTTCTATATGCTGTCTACAGGAAACACATCTTAGACCCAAAGATAAAATAGGTTGAAAGTGAAAGGTTGGGAAAAGATATTTCATGCAAATAACAACCAGAAAAGAGCAGGAGTGGCTATACTAATATCCAACAAATTAGACTTCAAATGTAAAACAGTTAAAAGAGACAAAGAAGGACACTATATACTAATAAAAGGAACAATTAAACAAGAAGACATAACAATCATAAATATTTATGCACCGAACCAGAATGCCCCAAAATACGTGAGGAATACACTGCAAACACTGAAAAGGGAAATAGACACATATACCATAATAGTTGGAGACTTCAATTCACCACTCTCATCAATGGACAGAACATCTAGACAGAGGATCAATAAAGAAATAGAGAATCTGAATATTACTATAAAGGAGCTAGACTTAACAGACATTTATAGGACATTACATCCCACAACAGCAGGATACACCTTTTTTTCAAGTGCTCATGGATCATTCTCAAAGATAGACCATATGCTGGGCCACAAAGCAAGTCTTAACAAATTTAAAAAGATTGAAATCATACACAACACTTTCTCGGATCATAAAGGAATGAAGTTGGAAATCAATAATAGGTGGAGTGCCAGAAAATTCACAAATACGTGGAGGCTCAACAACACACTCCTAAACAACGAGTGGGTCAAAGAAGAAATTGCTAGAGAAATTAGCAAATACCTCGAGGCGAATGAAAATGAAAACACAACATATCAAAACTTATGGGACGCAGCAAAGACAGTGCTAAGAGGGAAATTTATTGCCCTAAATGCCTATATCAGAAAAGAAGAAAAGGCAAAAATGCAGGAATTAACTGTCCACTTGGAAGAACTGGAGAAAGAACAGCAAACTAATCCCAAAGCAAGCAAAAGGAAAGAAATAACAAAGATTAGAGCAGAAATAAATGAAATTGAAAACATGAAAACAATAGAGAAAATCAATAAGGCCAGAAGTTGGTTCTATGAGAAAATCAATAAGATTGATGGGCCCTTAGCAAGATCGACAAAAAGAAGAAGAGAGAGGATGCAAATAAATAAGATCAGAAATGGAAGAGGAAACATAACTACTGACCTCATAGAAATAAAGGAGGTAATAACTTTATGCTAATAAATACAACAATTTAGATGAAATGGACGGGTTCCTGGAAAGACATGAACAACCAACTTTGACTCAAGAAGACATAGATGACCTCAACAAACCAATCACAAGTAAAGAAATTGAATTAGTCATTCAAAAGCTTCCTAAAAAGAAAAGTCCAGGTCCAGATGACTTCACATGTGAATTCTATCAAACATTCCAGAAAGAATTAGTACCAACTCTCCTCAAACTCTTCAAAAAAATCGAAGTGGAGGGAAAACTACCTAATTCATTCTATGAAGCCAACATCACCCTCATACCAAAATCAGGCAAAGATATTACAAAAAAAGAAAACTACAGACCAATCTCTCTAATGAATATAGATGCAAAAATCCTCAATAAAATTCTAGAAAATCGTATTCAACAACACATCAAAAGAATTATACATCATGACCAAGTAGGATTCATCCCAGGTATGCAAGGATGGTTCAACATAAGAAAATCAATTAATGTAATACACCATATCAACAAATCAAAGCAGAAAAATCACATGATCATCTCAATTGATGCAGAGAAGGCATTTGACAAGATTCAACATCCTTTCCTGTTGAAAACACTTCAAAGGATAGGAATTCAAGGGAACTTCCTTAAAATGATAGAGGGAATATATGAAAAACCCACAGCTAATATCATCCTCAATGGGGAAAAATTGAAAACTTTCCCCCTAAGATCAGGAACAAGACAAGGATGTCCATTATCACCACTATTATTCAACATTGTGTTGGAGGTTCTAGCCAGAGCAATTAGACAAGAAAAAGAAATACAAGGCATCAAAATTGGAAAGGAAGAAGTAAAACTATCACTGTTTGCAGACAATATGATACTATATGTCGAAAACCCGGAAAAATCCACAACAAAACTACTAGAGCTAATAAATGAGTACAGCAAAGTAGCAGGTTACAAGATCAACATTCAAAAATCTGTAGCATTTCTATACACTAGTAATGAACAAGCTGAGGGGGAAATCAAGAAATGAATCCCATTTACAATTGCAACTAAAAGAATAAAATACCTAGGAATAAATTTAACTAAAGAGACAAAAAACCTATATAAAGAAAACTACAAAAAACTGTTAAAAGAAATCACAAAAGACCTAAATAGATGGAAGGGCATACTATGTTCATGGATTGGAAGACTAAATATAGTTAAGATGTCAATCCTACCTAAATTGATTTACAGATTCAATGCAATACCAATCAAAATCCCAACAACTTATTTTTCAGAAATAGAAAAAAACAATAAGCAAATTTATCTGGAAGGGCAGGGTGCCCCGAATTGCTAAAAACATCTTGAGGAAAAAAACAAAGCTGGAGGTCTCGCGCTGCTGGACTTTAAGGTATATTATGAAGCCACAGTGGTCAAAACAGCATGGTATTGGCATAAAGATAGATATATCGACCAATGGAATCGAATAGAGTGCTCAGATATAGACCCTCTCATCTATGGACATTTGATCTTTGATAAGGCAGTCAAGCCAACTCACCTGGGACAGAACAGTCTCTTCAATAAATGGTGCCCAGAGAACTGGATATCCATATGCAAAAGAATGAAAGAAGACCCATATCTCACACCCTATACAAAAGTTAACTCAAAATGGATCAAAGATCTAAACATTAGGTCTAAGACCATAAAACAGTTAGAGGAAAATGTAGGGAGATATCTTATGAAACTTACAATTGGAGGCGGTTTTATGGACCTTAAACCGAAAGCAAGAGCACTGAAGAAGGAAACAAATAAATGGGAGCTCCTCAAAATTAAACACTTTTGTGCACCAAAGAACTTCATCAAGAAAGTAGAAAGACAGCCTACACAATGGGAGACAATATTTGGAAATGACATATCAGATAAAGGTCTAGTATCCAGAATTTATAAAGAGATTGTTCAACTCAGCAACAAAAAGACAGCCAACCCAATTACAAAATGGGAAAAAGACTTGAACAGACACCTACCAGAAGAGGAAATACAAATGGCCAAAAGGCACATGAAGAGATGCTCAATGTCCCTGGCCATTAGAGAAATGCAAATCAAAACCACAATGAGATATCATCTCACACCCACCAGAATGGCCATTATCAACAAAACAGAAAATGACAAGTGCTGGAGAGGATGCGGAGAAAGAGGCACACTTATCCACTGTTGGTGGGAATGTCAAATGGTGCAACCACTGTGGAAGGCAGTTTGGCGGTTCCTCAAAAAGCTGAATATAGAATTGCCATACGACCCAGCAATACCATTGCTAGGTATCTACTCAAAGGACTCAAGGGCAAAGACACAAACGGACATTTGCACACCAATGTTTATAGCAGCGTTATTTACAATTGCAAAGAGATGGAAACAGCCAAAATGTCCATCAACAGAAGAATGGCTAAACAAACTGTGGTATATACATACGATGGAATATTATGCAGCTTTAAGACAGGATAAATTTATGAAGCATGTAATAACATGGATGGACCTAGAGAACATTATGCTGAGTGAGTCTAGCCAAAAACTAAAAGACAAATACTGTATGGTCCCACTGATGTGAACGGACATTCGAGAATAAACTTGGAATATGTGACTGGTAACAGAGTCCAGCAGGAGGTAGAAACAGGGTAAGATAATGGGTAATTGGAGCTGAAGGGATACAGACTGTGCAACAGGACTAGATACAAAAACTCAAAAATGGACAGCACAATAATACCTAATTGTAAAGTAATCATGTTAAAACACTGAATGAAGCTGCATCTGAGCTATAGGGTTTTTTTGTTTTGTTTTGTTTTGTTTTGTTTTTTTTACTATTATTATTACTTTTATTTCTTTTCTCTATATTAACATTCTATATCTTTTTCTGTTGTGTTGCTAGTTCTTCTAAACCGATGCAAATGTACTAAGAAACGATGATCATGCATCTATGTGATGATGATAAGAATTACTGATTGCATATGTAGAATGGTATGATTTCTAAATGTTGGGTTAATTTCTTTTTTTCCTTAATTAATAAAAAAAAAAATCACCTTTCACAGTCTCTGCAAATCAGCTCTGCTTTGGCGGGTGACCTCCTTCCAAAGCCTCTCGGTGTTATCTGCGCCTTCAGGGATCCAGATCAGCTGAGCCTGCTCATTTCCCAAGGCTGTGCTCACCAGAGGCCTTAGCAAGTCTCCCGATCACGGTCTACAGGAGTTCTAGCGACTGCCCCTCTGCTCCCTGTCAAATAAGCCTCCTCCCCTACCCGGTGCTCTTTAGCATGACTTAATGCAGATGGTCTTTGCCCCAGGCCACTTCAACGTAGTTGTTTCTCACACTGTCCCAGCAGTCTGCAAGGGGCTTCTCTGCCCTCAGGTCAAACTCTGGGAGGGGCAGCCAGAGACAAGTTCTACCTTGTGGATTGGCACTGCCATACATGCACCCCAGTATGCACACGGGGGGCTACTCTGCTCCCTCTGGAGCAGGATAAGGGACCTGCAATGAGAAGGCAAGCTGGCGCCACCCAGTGCTGTTGAGAAGTGGGAGGCTGCTGCTAAATCCGAAGCTCTCCCTGTTGAGAGAAACCGAGGCTAAGAGCTTTACAGAACTGGGCACGGAACTCCAAGCTTCTGTTCTGATTCAACTGCTCGGGGGTCAAATTGCCTTTTGCGAGGCCCAGGTCTTTAATTTGTCCGGTGATGTACCTGCCAATACGTCCATCCTTGCACCCAGTCACATCCCCTCCTGCTCTCCCAGGGACCCCATGCTGATGCTTACCCCTTCTCTTGTTTGTCTATTCAGACTCCCCCCACACCTCAACAGCATGTTCCCATCAGATTTAAAAATATGCTATCTCCCCTTCCCTTCACTGCCAAGCTCATCCATACCCACAGTCTCCATTTTCTCACCTCCCACTCATCTCTCAGCCCCCTCAAATCCAGGTCTGGCCCCATTCCTCCAGATTTCCCAGGCTCCTCTTACGTTTGATATTTGATATTATGGACCGCTTCTTTCTTCTTTGGCTCCCCTCTCTCCAGGTTTCCCTTCTACCTCCCTGGCAGCTCCTCCTCTTCTTCTCTTCTTGCTCACTTGTCCTCTTTCTTCCAGCTCGCCCATCCATACCCATGGCTTTGTGTGGTGGCTATCTGTGGACAACTCATCTCTTACCTAGCTGAGCCCAGGCTCTGGATGTCGAAATGCCAACTAGGCCTCTCTCCTTTGGGCATCTCAAAGGCCTCAAAATACAACCTCAAATGAAACCGGGTTTCCATCCAAACCCGGTAGTAGTGTGTCCCCCGCCCCCCACGCCACCCCCCGTGCCACCCCCAGAAGGTATGCTGACATCCTAAACTCCAGTGCCTCCAAATATGACCTTATTTGGAAATAGGATAGTTAGAGATGCAATTGGGCAAGTTAAAAGGAGGTCAGACTGAAGCAGGGTAGGCCTTAATCCAATATTATTGCTGTGTTTATAGGAAGGGGAGAGGAGACAGACAAGTAGAGGGGAGAAGGTCCTGTAACTAGTGAGGCAGAGATAGAATTTTGTCACAGACAAGGACCCTACCCCCTCCCTCCCACCCTCCCCAAAATGTGCTGGCTGCCACCAGAAATCTAGAGAAAGGCATGGAAAAGACTCTTCCCCGCAGACTTTGGAGGGAGCGAGGCCCTGCTGACACCTGATCTCAGACTTCCAGCCTCCAGAACTGCAGAGAATAAATTTCTGCTGTTTCAAGCCACCCGGACTGTAGTGCTTTGTGATGGTGACTCCAGGAAACTAAGACACAAGCTTCCCTATCTCAGTGAACTAGCCCTAATGCACAAACTTTGTCATAAGCCAGAAAACCGTGACTTGTCCTTGATGACTCCCTCTCCTTCCCTGCCTCATCTAATCCATCACCACGTCCTGTGCATTAAATCTCCTAAATGGTACCTGGATTCGTCCACCTTTCACTATCCTGGCAGCCCATCGCCCTAGTCTAAGCCTCCATCCTCTGCTATCTAGACGACTTCTACATACACCTGGCCTCCTTCCAATAAAGGATTTTTAAAGAAGCCACCCACTGCTGAAGCATGCCAGGCTTTCCCTTTGCCCTCAAGATAAAGACGAGGTGTCAACGTGGCCAGTCTGACTGTACTTGGTATGGCGCTTTACCAAATATGGCTTTGCCCCCTAGCCCCTTCTTGCTTCTCTCTGTGTTCCAGCAGCACATGCCTTTCCTCAGTTTCCCCAGTTCACCCAACTACCTGTCTTCACTGGGCTTTTGCCCACCAAGTTACCTCTGTCTGAAATCACTGCCTCATTAATTGTATTCTCCGCTTGGTTGGCAGTACCTCAGGGAACCCTCTCCTAGCCTTGTTAATTTAATTTTCAGTTCTTCAAGACAAGGTTTCATTTCTGAAACAAAACAGAGAAGAGGGGGTTGAGTTGGGGGGTGCTGCTCACCAATCGCTCTGCATGGATGAGCAAGGATGTGGGGCATCTTACCCCGGGCTGGTCAGCACTGTGGGGGGATTTTATTGATCTGGAAACATTCTCCAAGCTCTAGTAGTGTGTACCTTTCTAAATGCTTCTTGCAGGAATGTAGCTCCCTCGGGGACAATAGTTTTTGGTTCTTCAAGACGAGGTTCGACTGCTGAAACAAAATAGAGAAGAGGGGGTTGAGCTGGGGGGTGATGCTCACCAGTCGCTCTGCGTGGATGAGCAAGGATGTGGGGCGTCTGACCCCTGGGCAGGTCAGCACCGTGGGGGCGGCTCTGCTGTTCCCATGGGCCTGGACTGGTTTGCTGGGGGCTCATTCATGTCCCATGGCTCCCAGCCTCCAGCCCCCAGGGACCCTACCCAGGGCCCGGCCTCTGATGTCCACAGTCCAAGCGGGGGAATGTTCCCAGCATAGGGAGCTGTAAGTCAAGACTCAGGATGGACCAGTTTCCACGGAAGTCCTCAGGGTCCTCAGGGCAGGCACCCGCCCCTCCCATGGGGGTGGTTTGGACAAGTGCCTCTTGCTTGCTTGTGGTTCCCCCCCCCTTTGCCCCTCACCATCACAGACTCCTGGGGTGGGCTCAGTCCCACTGGCTGCTTCCCCTTGAGTCAGCACTAAAGGACGGAGAGGCTGTTCCTAATCAGAGTGTCAGAGCCCCTTGGGTTCCTGTGCTCCTCAGAGAAAAAGGCTGGGAGGAGTCAGCCCCACAAGGTGTCTGTGCAAACCTGTCAGGTGCCATTAGAGCAGATGCACAGGTCCGAACAGGCAGGGCTGGTGCTGGGGACAGGGGGGATTGGAGTCAGGCTAATCTGACAGGACGTGGTGGAGCTGGCCCAGCAAGGCTGGCCTCAGGCTAGGGACAGAGGGTTTGCTGCAGTGGGGTGAGTGCTCAGGGGCTCAGGCCCAGTTGAGGAGGTGAGGGGGCCTTGGATCCTGACCCCTAGAGGGGGCTGCCCTGCAGGCAGGTCTGCAAACCCCTGCCTCCGTGGGCAAGCCTTCCCCTTGTGAAGACACTTTCATCCTGAGAAACATTCTTCCTGGTTTCCCCCTCCCCTGACAGCTTCGCAGCTCCTCTGCACTCTGGCCTCCTGCCTTCAGGGCAGCCTGCTTTGAGGACCTGGCCCTCAACCAACTGCAGCCCATCAGCATCACCTCGGAATGCACCACCCCAGCCCAGCCCAGGCCATGGGTTCTCAACGGACCATGCAGGGGGCCCTCCTGCCTCTCCTCTCAGGCTCCATGGGCCCCCTTTGGAGGACCCCGCCAGGCACTCCTGCCCACTCCTGCCCCTCTGCGCCTCCCTCCTCGGCTCCTGGGCAGTGGGACATGTTTAGGAATAACCAATTCCAGGCTGAGCCCAGCTCTGATGGAAATCCCATGCGCCCTCCTTGGGCTGGCTGCCGGAGAATTCGGAGTGCCATGGCGCTGCATCCTTCCATGTACACTGCATCTTTTCCACTCCCCTGACCCCCACCCCTCATTCCTGTCGTGCCCCCCCACCCCCACAACTCCACTGCCCAAGGAGACCAAGGAGGTCACTGTCAGCCTCCCAGCCCTGCTCCCTGAAGCCGCTCTGCCTGGGAAGAAGCAGTGGCCTCTCCGTGTCACAGGCCAGCTCCTCCTCCTGACACCCATGCCCTCTTCTGTTTCCTCCCTCTCTACCCCCTGCCAGGATCCTTCCCATGGACCTTTTCCCACCTCAAACCCACTTGGGTTCTCTCTCCCAAACCCAAATGACGCCCACGTGCACCCCACCTGGCTTTCTCCCAGCCCCGGAACTTCAGCGCATTCTAGCTTTTCTAGGATCCAGACGCCTGGCGGGCTGTCCCCATTCCTGGCTTTACTGCACCCCCTTCTCCCTGGAGGACGCCCACAGCCTCCCCTGCGGCCCGAGCGTCTCTCCAAGGTGCTGAAGCGCTCTCCGCATGCAGAACCCAGGCGCCCCCTCCAGCCGAGGTGTTTTCCCCTCTTTTGGGTGTCCCCACTCTGGATTTGGCTCAAGGTCCTTGTGTCCCTGAGTGCCCTGGGAGCTTTCATGGATCAGCAGCTCTGCAAGCCCCATTCCCCCTGCTTCTGCACAGGCCTCCAGATCTGCCTTGGAAAGGTAAGATGGCACTTACCTGTCTGATGTGAGTGGCATGAGAGTGGAACTCTCTCTGGAATACAAAATAAATGACATCCGCAGCTTCGGGCTGGGGACGAAGCACTCACTCATGAGAAGTCATTCACACAGCTGGAAATGACACCAGCAAACAGCCAGGCCGGGGTACAGGCCAATTACCTCCTCCCCACCCCCATCTCTTCCATTTGGGACTCGATCCCAACCGGGTAATGCTCACACATTTAGTGAAGGATTTCAAGAGCTTTCACTCAAGAGAGGGTACTAGGATGACAATCTGCTCCATCCATAAATCCCCAACACTCCAAAATACATGTACATACCCATACCTATGTCACCGCTTACAGTGACATCAAGACCTGCCCTCTTGTCCCTGAGGCCACAGCATATCTCCCTTCTACTGGGATATATTTCATAGCTTTGTCCCTCCTTTCCTCCTCCCTCCTCCCACCTCAAAGTAATTATTCTCCTTTTGGGGAGTGGGTCACAGATGTCCCTCCCCTTCATTGCCCTGCCCACTCTTTAACAAGCTCTTCCCTACCCCCAGGGTGCACCATGCCTCAGTGACCACAATGGACTTGTTCAGTGAGATCCGTTCTCCACTCCTCATCAGTGCCCTGGGCTCAGGAAACCCACCTAAGGGATTTGCAGGCCCCCCAAGTCTAAAAAGGCTGTGCACTCTGCCAGGCAGAGGACAGGCACCCTGTAGCACTGAGAAGCCCACATCATGGGAAGCCATACTTCTTGAACTTATTCACTAGATCCTCCATGAAGTTGTAAACATACATTCAGTTATTGTTCACGCTGCCTGATCTGAAAATAGAAAACATGGGCCAGGGAGATGAGGCACATGGGTCCAGCTCTACCCCTCTTCCATCCTCATATCCAAAAAGCTCTTTCCCTCCCCAGCACAACCTTGGAGTGCAGCAGCCCTCAGGCACCGTGGTGCATGGCCTTGGCCAAGGGTTTTCATCATGGTGGACAGTGGAAGTGGAGTGGCCCTCTGACCTGTTTGCCCAGGTTGGACGAGCCCCTGGACTTGGGACTTCCAAGACAGTCCCAGGCAGACTGTCCGCATCCAGAACCCAGGCGCCCCCTCCAGCTGAGGTGTTCTCCACTCTCTTTTGGGTGTCCCCACTCGAAGACAGTCCCAGGCAGACCAGGAGAGGTGGCCCCTAGGTGGGAGCTGTTTAGAAAAGGAATTGGGGGGATGTATTTCAGGGCAAATCCCCAGTGGATTCTGAGGGCTGCCTTCTCATGGGTCGATCTCTCCTTGGTAATGACCATTCCCAGCTGTCGGCTCCTCTCTGGGCCTTTAAAGGTGTCTGTGATGGAGTGAGGGCGGGAGCTCTTCTGCATCACTCCCACCATAAGTCCTTTGGAAGCTACAGCCCAGCTCTGCAGGTTACCCAGGTCTAATGTGGAAGTGCCCCTGCTGGACTCTTGCCTTCATGGGCTTTAGACTCTGCCTGACCTGACCCCTTAGGTAGGGTATCTATTGGGAGTCTGTTTCTGATCTGCCAAGCATTCCTCACTGCACCCCCAAGTTATGCCCTCTCCCTCCTAGTTCTAGGACCACCCCATGATTCCAGCATTACTCTCATTTAACACATGAAATAACTGAGGATAAGGCAGGTCAAGCAGTTTGCCACAATTTCTAGAGCTAGCATGGATGTGAACCTACCTCCAACTGCAAGCCCCTGTTCTACTCATTGCCAGAGGTGCAAACACCCTGAGTGATGCCCCAGCATCTGAAGTTCGCTGGCAGCAATGCACTAGCCTCTGGAAACCCACCTACAATACAGATTTTACACTCAGCAGCCCCCAAGCTAATGTGCGAGGCCACTCCTTTTCCTAACTACTGCTGACACTATTCACTCCCCTCTCATTACTCCTCTTCTCTCTTTTTGCCCCCTTCACTAGTAAAATGAATAAGCTTGGAGGGGGAATGGAGTTAACCACATGGCTACCCTGGAGTGATATTGGATGCTAGAACAATCATGGAAATGAAGTATGAAAAGAAAGGCTACTGAAATTTCAGGTTTTGTAAGTGAAAGTTCCAACCAGTGACTAGTCTCCATTCCTCAGCCCACACACTGACAGTTAAAATGATGTCAGCTATAGAAATGCAGCCAGGATTCCTGGAGCAGCTGGCTGCGGTGACACTAGAGATCCAAAATTTGGGGCTGGAGGTCAAGGCAGGTCTCTGGTGTCCCTGTTTGAGCAGCACATATGCGAGCTTCAGGTTCAGCTCTCCTAGAACAATCAACCTCCAGCCTCCCACCAGCATCTACCAGGGCATAAGAAGAGCCAGTGCATCCCTTTTTTTGTGTGTGGTATAGGGGGAGGTTGTGGGATGATTACTCTTTTATATATTTTTGTAAACCTGTGCTTCTTGATCTGGTGTATATGCAAGGAACTAGCCTTGCTTTTGGCCCTCTCACCAGTAGCACTTCTGGTTTTCCAATAGCATCCAGTAGGACAGAAATGACCCTTTCATTTTTCATTGTTTCTTTCTTTCTCTCTTTTATTTCTTGGTCTGGTCCCTTCCTAAAGCACCAGCACAGACAGTAGCCTCAGTTTTAGCTCTTGCAACTCCAACTTCTGCCTTCCCCCCGGCATCTCCCAAGAGATGTGGAGAGGGAATAATCTTTTTATGGGGGGCAGGGGGTTGTTTCATTGCTTGTAGGTTCTTCCTTTTATTTCTATTTCTCTCTTTCCATTCTTTTCTTTTTATTTGTTTTCTTTTTCTTGATCTGGCAGACTAAATTATGGGAAAGCTAGCTTTCAAGAGTGACCACTCAGTAATACTCAATGTCCAGTTCTCAACAAAAAATTACAGCACACACAAGGAGACAGGAAAGTATGAGCCATTCACAGGAAGAAGGAATTCAATAGAAAACATCACAGAGGATGCCAAGTTACTGAGAATAATAATCAAAGGTCACATATCAACTCAGTTACATAGATCAATTAACTAAAGAAAATCTTAAAAAAACAACTAAAAGATTTCAGGAAAATTGTATTTGAACAAAGTCATCATTTCAATAATGAGATAGAAATTATAAAGAGGAGCCAATTAGCAGTTGTAAAGTTGAAAAATGCAATAACTGAATTGAAAAGTTCAACACAGGAGTTCAACAGCAGAGCAGCACACGCAGAAGAAAAGTTCAGAACAGCTGAAGACAAGACAACAAAAATAATCCTGTCCAATGAGCATGAAGAGAAAAGACTAGAAAAATAAACAGAAACCTCTGGGACACCAACCAGTGAACCAACAGACTAATAATAGGAGTCCTAGAGAGGGAAGAGTGACAGAAAGGTTAAAAATTAGAAAAATGACTGACAACTTCCCAAAGCTGATGAAAGATAAGAATACACAAGTCCAAGAAGCTGAATGGACTCCAGATAGGCTAACCTGAAAGAGATCCACATTATAGGGAAATTGTCAAAGCCCAGAGATGAAAAAAAAAGCATATTGAAAACAGCAAGAGAGCCGTGACAAAGCTTATACAAGGGATCCTTAGTAAGATAAAGTTCTGATTTCTAATTAGAGACCATGCAAGCCAGAAGGCAGTGGAATGACATATTCAAAGGAATGAAAGAAAAAAAATGCCAATCAAAAATGCTACAGACAGAAAAACTGTCCCTCAAAAGCTGGGGAGTCAGGGGTGGAAATTTCCCTGGAAACTTGGGACATGATTCCCAGGAATGAGCCAGGCCTTGGTATCATGGGATTGCGAAAGCCTTCTTGACCAAAAGGTGGAAAACAAATGAAATAAAATAAAGTTTCAGTGGTTAAGAGATATGGGATAGAATTGAGAGGTTATTCTAGAGGTTATTCATATGCATTCTATAGATATACCTTTTAGTTTCTAGTGTATTAGAATAGGTAGAAGGAAATACCTGAAACTGTTGAACTGTAATCCAGTAGCCTTGATACTTAAAAGATGACTGCATAATTATACAGCTTTTATGTTATGACCATGTGATTGTAAAAACCTAGTAACTGAAACTCTCTTTATCCAGTATACAGGCATGTAAATAAGAAAATAGACAAAAATAAATGAGTAATGGGGGTGGGTGGTAAGGGATATGGGATGTTTTCAGTGTTCTTTTTTTTTTATGCTGTATGGTGGGGGTCACATTTCATTATTTTTCCATATGAATATCCTATTATTGCAGCACCATTTGTTGAATTTTTGTTTGCTTTGCTTGTTTATTTGTGTTTTGGGAAGTGCATGGACTGGGAATCAAACCCGGGTCTCCTGTATAGCAGGCGAGAATTCTACCACTGAATTACCTTGTACCCCCTGGGTGTTTTTTTTCATTTTTATTTTTGGAGTACTGAACATGTTCTAAAATTGATTGTCATAATGAATACACAACTATGTGATGATACTATGAGCCACTAATTACATACTATGGATGATTATATGATGTGTGGCTATATCTTAATAAAACTGCACGTCAAGAAAGATTGTAGAGCAACAAAATAAATAAAATACATTGGTTTATGACACAAAGTATGTAAAAATCAGGGAGAAACTAAGACATTCCAGATAAACCAAAGCCGAGAGAGTTCATTACCAACAGATCTGCTTTATAAGAAATGTTAAAAGGAGTCCTACATATTGAGGGGAAAGAATATAAGACATTAACTCAAACCTTCTTAAGAAATAAACACCTGCTGAGTTCCGGGTCAAGATGGTGGCTTAACAATGTGTGCATTTTAGTTGTTCCTCCAGAACAACTACTAAATAACCAGAAACAGTAACAGGACAGCTCCCAGAGCCACAATAGTGACCAGACACACAGCGTACCCCAATCTGGACCAGCTGGACAGGCTGTGAGCACCCCCCTGAACCGTGAGTTCCCAAAACTGCGGCGGCCAGCGGCCCTCCCCCACAGGCCGCTTCCCAGAGGAGAAAGGAAAGGACTTTACCAGCAGCAGGGACTGGGCACAATCAAACGCCAATTGTGGAAATAATTAACAAATTCTGACTACTAAAAATAGGCCCCCAGCTTAGGGGAACCTGATCAAAGCAGAGGTTGCTCATTTTTGCCCCAGTGCCAAGGGGGCAGGACTGACAGAAAAAGGGGGGAAAAAAGGAAACAGAGGTTTTTGTGGCTGTGTATCTACAAAGGCTTGACTGCCTCTGGATACAGCAGCAGGCCTTTTCAGGCTGCAACTGCCCCAGGCATAGGCAGAAGTGAGCTCTTTTGGGGGCTTATCTGGAGCCTGTGCCTTCCCCAGGAGAGGGGTAAAGCCCTACCCAGGTGGAATCCCTCCATCAAGGAGTTCAGACACCAGGGCTTGGTAATTTGAAGCTATTAAAACCAGCCTACAACCTCTCCTCTGTCTCCACCACGCCCCCAGCAGAGAGAGTCAGCCAAAGTTAAAGGGACCACCTCATCGTATGCTGGTGGGACCTGCAGTCACACAAGCACCACATACTGGGCAAGATAAGAAAAACAGAGTCCAGAGACTTCACAGGAAAGTCTTTCAACCTGCTGGGTCTCACCCTGAGGGAAAATCGACACAGGTGACTCTTTCCTCCTGATAGGAGGCCAGTTTGGTCTGGGAAAATCTGGCTGGGGTCTGTAAATTCTAAGTAGACCCTCCTAAGTGTGTGTGGGGAAAAGGCACCACACAAGCAGGGCAAGAAACAAGAAAACAAGAACCGAAAAATTCTTCTCCTCTATTAAACAAAACTTAAGCTGAAGGTCCAGATAAAGCTGAACGGAATGTCAAAGAACAGATAGACAACAAATTCATCCAGCAAGAAAACCCTAGATAAAAGAAGTGAAAGCAATCTCCAGAATAAACTAATTAAGGTAATTAAATGCCTAGACACCAGCAAAAAATAACAAATCACACTAGGAAAATTGAAGATATGGCCCAGTCAAAGTAACAAACCAACAATTCAAATGACATACAGGAGCTGAAACAACTAATTCAGAATGTACGAACAGACATGGAAAACCTCATCAAAAACCAAATCAGTGAATTGAGGAAGGATATAAAGAAGGCAAGGAAAGAACAAAAAGAAGAAATGGAAAGTCTGAAAAAACAAATCACAGAACTTATGGGAATGAAAGACACAGTAAAAGAGATAAAAAAAAAAAAAAACAATGAACACCTACAATGGTAGATTTCGAGAGACAGAACATAGGATTTCTGAACTGGAGGACAGAACATCTGAAACCCGACAAGAAACAGAAACTATAGGGAAAAAAATGGAAAAATATGAGCAGGGACTCAGGGAATTGAAAGACAATATGAAGCACATGAATATATGTGTTGTGGGTGTCCCAGAAGGAGAAGAGAAGGGAAAAGGAGGAGAAAAACTAATGGAGGAAATTATCACTGAAAATTTCCCAACTCGTATGAAAGACTTAAAATTACAGATCCAAGAAGTGCAGCGTACCCCAAAGAGAATAGATCCAAATAGACATACTCCAAGACATTTAATAATCAGAATGTCAGAGGTCAAAGAGAAAGAGAGGATCTTGAAAGCAGCAAGAGAGAAGCAATCCATCACATACAAGGGAAGCCCAATAAGACTATGTGCAGATCTCTCAGCAGAAACCATGGAGGAGAGAAGACAGTGGGATAATATATTTAAATTATTAAAAGAGAAAAACTGTCAATCAAGAATTCTATATCCAGCAAAATTGTCCTTCAAAAATGAGGGAGAAGTTAAAACCTTTTCAGACAAAAAATCACTGAGAGAATTTGTGACCAAGAGACCAGCTTGGCAAGAAATACTAAAGGGAGCACTAGAGAAGGATATGAAGGCAAAAGAGAGAGGTGTGGAGAAGAGTGTAGAAAGGAAGACTATGAGTAAAGGTAAAAAAGAAGGAAAATTAGATATGACATATAAAATCCAGAAGGCAAAATAGTAGAACAAAGTACTACCCATGCAGTAATAACACTGAATGTTAATGGATTAAACTCTCCAATCAAAAGACATAGTCTGGCAGAATGGATTAAAAAACAGGACCCATCTATATGTTGTCTCTACTCAAAGGTCACGAGGCCAAGGACACAAATGGACATTTACACACCAATGTTTATAGAAGCATTATTAACAATTACCAAGAGATGGAAACAGCCAAAATGTCCATCAACAGACAGTTGGCTAAAAAAACTATGACATTTACATAAGATGGAATATTATGCAGCTGTCGGACAGAATAAAGTTATGAAGTATGTAACAACATGAATGGAACTTAAGCACATTATGCTGAGTGTGATTAGCCAGAAACAAAAGGACAAATACTGTATGGTCTCACTGATATGAACTGACATTAGTGAATAAACTTGGAATATTTCCTTGGTAACAGAGACCATTAGGAGAAAGAAATAGGATAAGATATTGGGTAATTGTAGCTGAAGGGGTACAGATTGTGCAACAGGACTGAATATAAAAACTCAGAAATGGACAGCATAATATTACCTAACTGTAATACAATTATGTTAAAACACTGAATGAAGCTGCATATCAGAATGATAGAGGGAGGAGGGCTGGGGCATAAATGAAATCACAAAGAAAGATAGACGATAAAGATTGAGATGGTGTAATCTAGGAATGCCTAGAGTGTATAATGATAGTGACTAAACGTACAAATTTTAAAAATGTTTTTGCATGAGGAAGAACAAAAGAATGTCATTGTGCAGTGTGCTGAAAATAGATGGTACTTAATAGTTTAAAATGTCAACTAATGTGTGAGACTAAAGCAAAAAATGTTTATTTAGTACAAATCTATACTTTGACTACTGCATCTCCTAATACAACTTATGTGGATAGTTGATTGAACACTTTAAGTACATGGAACTTTGTATAGGACATGAGGTTTTGTTGGTTTGTCCAGGTGATGCCCTGACGAATCCCAGAGTGATTTGATCAGTAAGTGGAAAAGTATTTGCAAAGTCCCCTCGGGGGAATGGTGAGAATGGGGGAAAACTCAAATTCCCCAAGTTGAATTCTTGATATTCTCACAAGCAGTGTGGACAACCAAAGCTATAGGCTGAGCCCCCAGTCTTGGGGTTTGTTCATACGAAACTTAACCCCACAGGGGATAGGTTAAGCCTACTTAAAATTAAGCCTAAGAGTCACCCCCAAGAGAACCTCTTTTGTTGCTCAGATGTGGCCTCTCTCTCCAGCCAGCACAGCAAGCAGACTCACCACCCTCCCCCTGTCTACGTGCGACATGACTACCAGGGGTGTGGATCTTCCTGGCAGCGTAGGACAGAAATCCCAGAATGAGCTGAGATTCAGCATCAAGGGATTGAGAAAACCTTCTCAACCAAAAGGGAGAAGAGCGAAATGAGAAAAAGTGTCAGTGACTGAGAGATTCCAAACAGAGTCAAGGGGTTATCCTGGAGGTTATTCTTATGCATTAAGTAGGTATCACCTTGTTATCCAAGATGTAAGGGAGAGGCTAGAGGGAACTGCCTGAAAATGTAGAGCTGTGTTCCGGTAGCCATGTTTCTTGATGATGATTGTATAATGATATAGCTTTCACAGTGTGACTCTGTGATTGTGAAAACCTTGTGTCTGATGCTCCTTTTATTTACCTTGTCAACAGATGAGAGGAACATATGGAATAAAAACAAATAATAGGGGGAACAAATGTTAAAATAAATTTAGTTTGAAATGCTAGTGATCAATGAAAGGGATCAGCAAGGGGTATGGCCTGTAAAATTTTTTTTTTCTGTTTGTTATATTTTTCTGTTGTCTTTTTATTTCTTTTTCTGAATTGATGCTAATGTTCTGGGAAATGATCATGATGATGAATATGCAGCTATGTGATGATATTGTGAATTGCTGATTGTATGTGTTGGGAATGTTTGTTTCTTGTATTTTTTTTAATTAATAAAAATTAAAAAAAAATAAACACCATCATTAGAGGTACCTATATGAGTTAGTGGAAATGTTAGTATTATTGCATTTTTCATTTGAACTAATCTCTTATTTTTATATAGTTTAAAATTCAAGCCCATAAAACAACCATAACCATACACTACTGGGCTCAATATATATAAATGTAATTTCTCACACAATAGCATGGAGAAGGAAGGGGTTTATAGGAACAAAGCATGTGTCATTATTGAAATTAAGTTGGCATCAATGTAAACTAAATTGCAATAAACTTAGGATGTCAAAAGTAATGCCCATAGTAACCATGAAAAAATATCTAAAATACCTCCCCTAAAATTTAACACAAGTCACTCAAAATGGCTCAGTACAATAGATCTTCAAAACAGAAGTGATGGAGAAAAGGAGGGATAAAAAAGGTCAGTGACATGCAAAAAGCAAATAGCAAAATTTATAACATAAGTCTTGCCTTTTCAGTTATTAACTTCAGTGTAAATGTATCAAACACTAAAAAAAAAAAAAAAAAAAAAAAAAAAGCAGATTGGCAAAATGGACCAAGTGTATGCTGTGTATAGAGACCCATCTGACCTCTAAAGACACATATAAGCTGAAAGTGAAAAGATGGAAAAATATAACAGGCAAATCAGAACCAAGAGAGCCAGGGCAGCTATACTGACAGCAGACCAAATAGCCATTGACTCAAACAGCTGTTACACAAGACAAATAAGGACATTATATAGTGATAAAAGGATCAATTCAACAAGAAGATGTCACAATTATAAACATACGTGCCCCTAGAAACAGGGTCCTCAAATACATGAAGCAAGCATTGACATAATTAAAGAGAGGTCGATAGTTCTAAAATAATAGGACATTTCAATAAACATTCTCAATGCTGAATTGAGACAGAACTTTACCATGGAAATAGAGGAAATGAACACCAGAAACCACGTAGGTCTAACAGACACACAACTCACACTCCACCCAACACCAGCAGAACACACATCCTTCTCAAGTGTTCTAACATATGTCAGAACAGAAGAAAGTCTTCATAAATTTTAAAACATTTAAGTCATACAAAGTGACTTTTCTCAGCACAATGCAATTAAGCTAGAAATCAGTAAGGGAAAACTGAACAATTTACAAAATAAATGGAAATAAAAAGACACAATCTTGAACATACAATGGGTTAAAGAAGAAATCAAAAGTGAAATCAGAAAATTCTTAGAATGAGTAAAAAACCACAACTTATGTGAGAAAGTAAATATTCAAAGGAAAATTGATAGCTATGAGTGCCTTATTTAAAAAAGAAAAATATCTCATATCGACAACTTGACCACATGTTTAAGAACCAGAAAGAGCAAATAAAACCAAAATTAGATGAAGAAAATAAGGTTAGAGTGGAGAGGAATGAAATAGAGAATGGAAAAACATTTGAGGGAATCAACAAATGTAAAACTTCATATTTGAAAAAATCAACAAAATAGTCAGACTAACAAAAAGAAAGATAACTAAAAATCAGAAACAAAAATGGTCAGATCTTTCCAATCTTACAGAAATAAGAAAGATTATGAGAGAATGCTATGAACAATTGTACACCAACAAATTCGATAGCCTAGATTAATTGGAAAAATTTCTACCAACTACAAATCACCTAAACTTATACAAGAAGAAATTGAAACCCTCAACAAATCTATAACAAGTACAAATACTTAGTCAATAATAAAAAAAAAACTACTCCTACCAAGGAAAAGTCTACCACCAGATGGTGTTACTGGTGATTTCTACCAAACATTAAAAAATTAACAACAATCCTTCTATAACTCTTCTGAAGAATTCAAGAGGAGGGAACACTTCCTAATTCATTCCGTGTTCATTCTATGAGGCAAGAATTATCCTGATATCAAAGTCTAATAAAAACATCACAACGAAAAACAATTACAGACCAATATCCCGTATCTATATCTATATCTATACCTATCTATAGATGCAAAAATCCTTAACGAAATGCTAGCAACCTAAATGTAACTGTTTTTTGAAAAAATCATACACCATGACCAAGTATATTTACGCCAGAACGTAAGGGTGCTTCAACAAATAAAAACATTCAATGCAAAACACCATATAAATAAAGAAAAAAGCCACACATGATCATCTGAAAAAACACAGAAAAGGCATTTGAAAAATTCCCCAGCACCTTTTCTTGACAAAAACATGCAGAACAATAGGAATAGAAGGGAACCTTCTCAAAACGATAAAGGCCATTTATAAAAACTCACGGCTCACGTAATACTCAATGACAAAAGACTGAAAAGCTTCCCCTGAAGATCAGGAACAAAACAAGCTGCTGGCTTTCACCTCTGCTATGCAATATTGTACAAAAATGTCTAGCCAGAACACTTAGGCAAGAAAAAACGAACTGGAAGGGAAGAAGTAAAACTATATTTGCAGATGACATGGTTTATATATAGAAAATCCAAAGGAATCCACAAGAAAATACCAGCACTAACAAACTATTTCAGTAAAGTGGTACAAGATCAACACACAAAAATCAATTGTTTTTCCAAAGAATAGCAAAAACAACCCAAAGAGGAAAACAAGAAAATAATTTCACATAAAATAGCATCTGATAAAACAAAAATCTAGGAATAAATTTAGCCAAGGATGTGAAACTCTTTTTCAATGAAAGCTACAAGCCATTACTGAAAGAAATTAAAGAAAGCCTAAATAAATAGCACCACATTCTGTGTTCTTGGATTGGAAGAGTTAATATTGTAGCAGCCTTTTTGCAGAAATGGAAAAGCTAACCCTCAAATTCATATGGAACTACAAGCAGCTATTCAGCCAAGACAATTTAGAAAAACAAGAAAAAATGTTGGGGACTCTCACTTGCTGATTTCAAAATGTACTACAGAGCTACAGTTATCAAAGCAGTGTGGTACTGGCATAAGGACAGACAATTAGACTAATGGAATCTATTTGAAAGTCTAGAAATAGAACAACATATCTATGGCCAATTGATTTTCAACACGAGTGCCTGTAATATGCAATTGGGAATGAAAACTCTCATCAACAAATGGTGCTGGGAAACTTGGGTATCCACTATATTTACAATAATGAAGTTAAACCTCAACTTCACATGACATGCAAAAGTTAACTGAAATTAGATGAAGGACCTAAATATAAGAGTAAAAGCATAAAATTCTTAGACGATAATAATGGGGGCAAATACTAATGATCTAGGATTCGGCTATGGATTCTCAGAGATAATACATACCAAAAGCATGACTGACAAAAGAAACAAAGGTAGATTTGACTTCCTTGAAATTAAAAATTTTTGTACATCAAAGGACATTATTAAAGTGAAGTGAAAAGACATTTTACAGAATGGGAGAAAATAGTTGCAAACTATGTATATGATAAGGCTTATTATCCAAAATAACAAACAAAATAAAAACTTTTGCAAGGAAACAACAAAAGTGGAAACAACCCCACTGAAAAGTGGACAGACTTGAGCACTGAAGAGAATATACAAATGGTAAATAAGCATATAAAATGCTCAACATCATTAATCAACAGAAAAATTCAAATCAAAACCTGGCGATAACACTTCACACCTACAAGAACAGCTGTTCTCTAAAAAAAGAAAACTGTTGGAAGAGGATGTAGAGGAAGTGGGTAACTACCTCAATATGATAAAGGGAATATATGAAAAACCGATAGCCAGCATTGTACTCAGTGGAGAGAGTACAGTGATCCCCCGAAGATCAGGTACAAGACAAGGATGCCCACTATCACCACTATTATTCAACATTGTGCTAGAAGTTCTAGCTAGAGCAATCAGGCAGAACAAAGAAATAAAAAGCATCCAAATTGGAAAGGAAGAATTAAGACTCTCAGAATTTGCAGATGATATGATACTATAGTTTGAAGATCCTGAGAAATCTGCAGCAAAGTTACTTGAGCTGACTTCCTGGAAGATGGCGGCTTAGTAAGACGCGCGGATCTTAGTTTCTTCTCCAGGACACCTACTAGGGGAGTAGAAACGATACAGAAAGCGCCCAAAGCCACAACAGAGATAAAAAAGACAGCGTACCCCATCCTGGAACGGCTGGCTGGCTGAGAGAAGCAGCTCGGGTGAGATCGCCGAGGCGCGCGGGCCTTACCGGGCGGGGTGGCAAGCGGCCGGAGTTACTCCCTTCCCCCTTCCCGGGCCGGCTGGGAGAATTGGAGAGGCGGTCCCCTGAAACCAAGGCGACTGGCACCCACACCACGCGCAGCCCCCGGACCAACTGAGAGAATTGGATCGGAAATCCCCAGGCCGCGGAGAACGGTGACGGGTGGGGGAGGCCCCTTCCAAACCCGTGACTCCCGGGGAACGTGCACTCTCTCGGGCGGGCCGCTGCCGCTGGCGCCCTCCCGCCACGCTTGTTGCCCAGGGCCGAGGAGGAAATTCGGACGGGCTCTTTCCCTGGCTGCGGCGACCAGCAACCCTCCCTGCGTTCGGACACCCTCCCTGCGTTCAGACCCCGGGCCGGCTCAAGCCGCTTCGGCTAGCGAACCCCCAGGACGGCGAGAGTTTTCCAAAGTTTAAGGTCCCACAGCACCTTTTATTGGTGGGACCCGCAGACAAACGTGTGCCACGAGCGCCACCTACTGGGCAGGATAAGAAAAACAGAACCCAGAGATTTCACAGAAAAATATTACAACCTTGCTGGGTCCAACACCAAGAGAATTCTGAATAAATGCCCAGACGCCAGCAGCAGAAGATAACTGTCCACGCTCAAAAGATTGAGAATATGGCTCAGTCAAAGGAACAAACCAATAGCTCAAATGAGACACAAGAGCTGAGACAACTAATGCTGAATATACGAACAGAAATGGAAAACCTCTTCAAAAATGAAATCGATAAATTGAGGGAGGACATGAAGAGGACATGGGCTGAACATAAAGAAGAAATAGAAAAACTGAAAAAACAAATCGCAGAACTTATGGAAGTGAAGGATAAAGTAGCAAACATAGAAAAAATAATGGATAGCTACAATGATAGATTTAAAGAGACAGAAGATAGAATTAGTGATTTGGAGGATGGAACATCTGAATTCCAAAAAGAAACAGAAACTATAGGGAAAAGAATGGAAAAATTTGAACAGGGTATCAGGGAACTCAAGGACAATATGAACCGCACAAATATACGTGTTGTGGGTGTCCCAGAAGGAGAAGAGAAGGGAAAAGGAGGAGAAAAACTAATGGAAGAAATTATCACTGAAAATTTCCCAACTCTTATGAAAGACCTAAAATTACAGATCCAAGAAGTGCAGCACACCCCAAAGAGATTAGACCCAAATAGGCGTTCTCCAAGACACTTACTAGTTAGAATGTCAGAGGTCAAAGAGAAAGAGAAGATCTTGAAAGCAGCAAGAGAAAAACAATCCATTACATACAAGGGAAACCCAATAAGACTTTGTGTAGATTTCTCAGCAGAAACCATGGAAGCTAGAAGACAGTGGGATGATATATTTAAAATACTAAAAGAGAAAAACTGCCAACCAAGACTCCTATATCCAGCAAAATTATCCTTCAAAAATGAGGGAGAAATTAAAACATTCTCAGACAAAAAGTCACTGAAAGAATTTGTGACCAAGAGACCAGCTCTGCAAGAAATACTAAAGGGAGCACTAGAGTCAGATACAAAAAGACAGAAGAGAGAGATATGGAAAAGAGTGTAGAAAGAAGGAAAATCAGATATGATATATATAATACAAAAGGCAAAATGTTAGAGGAAAATATTATCCAAACAGTAATAACACTAAATGTCAATGGACTGAATTCCCCAATCAAAAGACATAGATTGGCAGAATGGATTAAAAAACAGGATCCTTCTATATGCTGTCTACAGGAAACACATCTTAGACCCAAAGATAAACATAGGTTGAAAGTGAAAGGTTGGGAAAAGATATTTCATGCAAATAACAACCAGAAAAGAGCAGGAGTGGCTATACTAATATCCAACAAATTAGACTTCAAATGTAAAACAGTTAAAAGAGACAAAGAAGGACACTATATACTAATAAAAGGAACAATTAAACAAGAAGACATAACAATTATAAATATTTACGCACCGAATCAGAATGCCCCAAAATACGTGAGGAATATACTGCAAACACTGAAAAGGGAAATAGACTCATATACCATAATAGTTGGAGACTTCAACTCACCACTCTCATCAAGGGACAGAACATCTAGACAGAAGATCAACAAAGAAATAGAGAATCTGAATATTACTATAAATGAACTAGACTTAATAGACATTTATAGGACATTACATCCCACAACAGCAGGATACACCTTTTTCTCAAGTGCTCATGGATCATTCTCAAAGATAGACCATATGCTGGGTCACAAAGCAAGTCTTAACAAATTTAAAAAGATTGAAATCTTACACAACACTTTCTCGGACCATAAAGGAATGATGTTGGAAATCAATAATAGGCAGAGTGCCAGAAAATTCACAAATACGTGGAGGCTCAACAACACACTCCTAAACAACGACTGGGTCAAAGAAGAAATTGCAAGAGAAATTAGCAAATACCTCGAGGCGAATGAAAATGAAAACACAACATATCAAAACTTATGGGACGCAGCAAAGGCAGTGCTAAGAGGGAAATTTATTGCTCTAAATGCCTATATCAGAAAAGAAGAAAAGGCAAAAATTCAGGAATTAACTATCCATTTGGAAGAACTGGAGAAAGAACAGCAAGCTAACCCCAAAGCAAGCAAAAGGAAAGAAATAACAAAGATTAGAGCACAAATAAATGAAATTGAAAACATGAAAACAATAGAGAAAATCAATAAGGCCAGAAGTTGGTTCTATGAGAAAATCAATAAGATTGATGGGCCCTTAGCAAGATTGACAAAAAGAAGAAGAGAGAGGATGCAAATAAATAAGATCAGAAATGGAAGAGGAGACATAACTACTGACCTCACAGAAACAAAGGAGGTAATAACAGGATACTATGAACAACTTTACGCTAATAAATACAACAATTTAGAGGAAATGGACGGGTTCCTGGAAAGACATGAACAACCAACTTTGACTCAAGAAGACATAGATGACCTCAACAAACCAATCACAAGTAAAGAAATTGAATTAGTCATTCAAAAGCTTCCTAAAAAGAAAAGTCCAGGACCAGATGGCTTCACATGTGAATCCTACCAAACGTTCCAGAAAGAATTAGTACCAATTCTCTTCAAACTCTTCAAAAAAATCGAAGTGGAGGGAAAACTACCTAATTCATTCTATGAAGCCAACATCACCCTCATACCAAAACCAGGCAAAGATATTACAAAAAAAGAAAACTACAGACCAATCTCTCTAATGAATACAGATGCAAAAATCCTCAATAAAATTCTAGCAAATCGTATCCAACAACACATTAAAAGAATTATACATCATGACCAAGTAGGATTCATCCCAGGTATGCAAGGATGGTTCAACATAAGAAAATCAAGTAATGTAATACACCATATCAACAAATCAAAGCAGAAAAATCACATGATCATCTCAATTGATGCAGAGAAGGCATTTGACAAGATTCAACATCCTTTCCTGTTGAAAACACTTCAAAAGATAGGAATACAAGGGAACTTCCTTAAAATGATAGAGGGAATATATGAAAAACCCACAGCTAATATCATCCTCAATGGGGAAAAATTGAAAACTTTCCCCCTAAGATCAGGAACAAGACAAGGATGTCCACTATCACCACTATTATTCAACATTGTGTTGGAGGTTCTAGCCAGAGCAATTAGACAAGAAAAAGAAATACAAGGCATCAAAATTGGAAAGGAAGAAGTAAAACTATCACTGTTTGCAGACGATATGATACTATACGTCGAAAACCCGGAAAAATCCACAACAAAACTACTAGAGCTAATAAATGAGTACAGCAAAGTAGCAGGTTACAAGATCAACATTCAAAAATCTGTAGCATTTCTATACACTACTAATGAACAAGCTGAGGGGGAAATCAAGAAACGAATCCCATTTACAATTGCAACTAAAAGAATAAAATACCTAGGAATAAATTTAACTAAAGAGACAAAAAACCTATATAAAGAAAACTACAAAAAACTGCTAAAAGAAATCACAGAAGACCTAAATAGATGGAAGGGCATACCGTGTTCATGGATTGGAAGACTAAATATAGTTAAGATGTCAATCCTACCTAAATTGATTTACAGATTCAATGCAATACCAATCAAAATCCCAACAACTTATTTTTCAGAAATAGAAAAACCAATAAGCAAATTTATCTGGAAGGGCAGGGTGCCCCGAATTGCTAAAAACATCTTGAGGAAAAAAAACGAAGCTGGAGGTCTCGCGCTGCCTGACTTTAAGGCATATTATGAAGCCACAGTGGTCAAAACAGCATGGTATTGGCATAAAGATAGATATATCGACCAATGGAATCGAATAGAGTGCTCAGATATAGACCCTCTCATCTATGGACATTTGATCTTTGATAAGGCAGTCAAGCCAACTCACCTGGGACAGAGCAGTCTCTTCAATAAATGGTGCCTAGAGAACTGGATATCCATATGCAAAAGAATGAAAGAAGACCCATATCTCACACCCTATACAAAAGTTAACTCAAAATGGATCAAAGATCTAAACATTAGGTCTAAGACCATAAAACAGTTAGAGGAAAATGTTGGGAGATATCTTATGGATCTTACAACTGGAGGCGGTTTTATGGACCTTAAACCTAAAGCAAGAGCACTGAAGAAGGAAATAAATAAATGGGAACTCCTCAAAATTAAACACTTTTGTGCATCAAAGAACTTCATCAAGAAAGTAGAAAGACAGCCTTCACAATGGGAGACAATATTTGGAAATGATATATCAGATAAAGGTCTAGTATCCAGAATTTATAAAGAGATTGTTCATCTCAACAACAAAAAGACAGCCAACCCAATTACAAAATGGGAAAAAGACTTGAACAGACACCTCTCAGAAGAGGAAATACGGATGGCCAAGAGGCACATGAAGAGATGCTCAATGTCCCTGGCCATTAGAGAAATGCAAATCAAAACCACAATGAGATATCATCTCACACCCACCAGAATGGCCATTATCAACAAAACAGAAAATGACAAGTGCTGGAGAGGATGCGGAGAAAGAGGCACACTTATCCACTGTTGGTGGGAATGTCAAAGGGTGCAACCACTGTGGAAGGCAGTTTGGCGGTTCCTCAAAAAGCTGAATATAGAATTGCCATACGACCCAGCAATACCATTGCTAGGTATCTACTCAAAGGACTTAAGGGCAAAGACACAAACGGACATTTGCACACCAATGTTTATAGCAGCATTATTTACAATTGCAAAGAGATGGAAACAGCCAAAATCTCCATCAACAGAAGAGTGGCTAAACAAACTGTGGTATATACATACGATGGAATATTATGCAGCTTTAAGACAAGATAAACTTATGAAGCATGTAATAACATGGATGGACCTAGAGAATATTATGCTGAGTGAATCCAGCCAAAAACTAAAGGACAAATACTGTATGGTCCCACTGATGTGAACGGACATTCGAGAATAAACTTGAAATATGTCATTGGTAACAGAGTTCAGCAGGAGTTAGAAACAGGGTAAGACAATGGGTAATTGAAGCTGAAGGGATACAGACTGTGCAACAGGACTAGATACAAAAACTCAAAAATGGACAGCACAATAATACCTAATTGTAAAGTAATCATGTTAAAACACTGAATGAAGCTGCATCTGAGCTATAGGTTTTTGTTTTGTTTTGTGTTGTCTTGTTTTGATTTTACTATTATTACTTTTATTTTTTTCTCTATATTAACATTCTATATCTTTTTCGGTTATGTTGCTAGTTCTTCTAAACCAATGCAAATGTACTAAGAAATGATGATCATGCATCTATGTGATGATGTTAAGAATTAATGATTGCATGTGTAGAATGGTATGATCTCTAAATGTTGGGTTAATTTCTTTTTTTCCGTTAATTAAAAAAAAAAAAAAAGATAAGGGATCATTGGAGATGAAGGGATACAGACTGTACAACGGGACTGGATATAAAAACTCAGAAATGGACAGCACAATACTACCCAATTGTAATGCAATTATGTTAAAACACTGAATGAAGCTGCATGTGAGGTATAGGTTTTTTGTTTTTGTATTTTTTGTTTTTTTTTCTTTCTATTATTGTTTTAATTCTTATTCTGTTGTCTTTTTATTTCTTTTTCTAAATTGATGCAAATGTACTAAGAAATGATGAATATGCAACTATGTGATGTTATTAAGAATTACTGATTGTACATGTAGATTGGAATGATTTCTAATTGTTTTGTTAATTCTTTTTTTAATTAATTAAAAAAAAAAAAGTTACTTGAGCTAAAAAGCAAATTCACCAAGGTGGTGGGATATAAGATAAATGTGCAAAAATCAGTAACATTTCTGTACACAAACAATGAGCTAGCTGAGGAGTCAGTTAAGGAAAAAATTCCTTTCAAAATAACAACTAAAAGAATCAGATACTTAGGAATGAACTTAACTAGGGATGTAAAGGGCTTGTACACAGAAAACTACTTAACATTGCCAAAAGAAATCAAAGGAGATCTAAATAGGTGGAAAGACATTACCTGCTCATGGGTAGGAAGGCTAAATATATTTAAGATGTCAATTCTCCCCAGATTTATCTACAAATTCAACACACTACCAATCAAAATTCCAACAACCTACTTTGAAGATTTGGAAAAGCTAACTACCAAATTCATGAGGAAGGGGAAAGAGACCCCGAACAGCTAAAAACATTCTAAAAAGAACAACGAAGTGGGAGGATTAACACTCCCTGACTTTAAAACCTATTATAAAGCCACAGTGGTCAAAGCAGCATGGTACTAGCACAAAGACAGAAGCACTGACCAATGGATTTGAATTGAGAGTGCAGAAATAGACCACCAAATCTATGGTCAAGTGATTTTTGACAAGGCCCCCAAATCCTCTGAACTGGGGCAAAATAGTCTTTTCAGTAATTAAGCATGGAAGAACTGGATGAGCCAAGAGAATGAAAGAGGACCCCATCTTACACCCTACACAAAAAATGAACTCAAAGTGGATCAGATACCTAAAGCTAAGAACTAGCACCATAAAGCTTCTAGAAGAAAATGTAGAGAAACATTTTCAAGACTTAGTAATAGGAGGAGGTAGCTTCCTAAACTTTACACCCAAAGCAAAGCAACAAGGGAAAAAATAGATAAATGGGAACTCCTCAAAATCAAATGCTTCTGCACCTCAAAAGACTTTGTCCAAAAGGTGAAGAGGCAGCCAACTCAATGACAGAAAATATTTGGAAATCACATATCAGACAAAAGTTTGATTTCCTGTATGTACAAAGAAATCATGCAACTCAACAACAAAAGAACAAACAATCCAATTATAAAATGGGCTGAAGATATGAATAGGCATTTTTCTGAAGAGCAAATATAGATGGCTCAAAAGCACATGAAGAGACACTCATTTTCACTGGCTATAAGGGAAATGCAGATCAAGACTACAATGAGATACCACCTCACACCTATAAGAATGGCTGCTGTTAAACAAACAGGAAATATAAATGTTGGAGAGGATATGGAGAAACTGGGACACTTATGCACTGCAGGTGGAAATGTACAATGGTGCAGCCACTATGGAAGACTGTTTGGTGGTTCCTTAGGAAACTAAATATCGAGCTGTCTTACGATCCAGCAATAGCACTACTTGGTATATATACCCAGAAGAACCGAAAGCAATGACACAAACAGACATTTACACACCAATATTCATAGCAGCATTATTCACAGTTGCCGAAAGATGGAAACAAACCAAATGCCCATCAACAGACGATTTGACCAATAAAATGTGGTATACACATGTAATGGAATATTATGCAGCAGTAAGACCTAATGACATCCTGAAGCACATGACAAGATGGATGAGCCTTGAGGACATAACGCTGAGCAAAATTGGCCAGATACAAAAGGCCAGATACTGTACGATTCCACTTTTATAACCAGCCTTAAGGCATAATCAGAGACTTAAAATAAAGAATATAGGGGACTTAGGAGATACATAGAAGCTAGAGATGGGTGAACCATTAGCTAATGAAGTTGAACTCCAGTGTAAGGGAATAGATAGAAGCAAAGGTTATTTTCTAGTGGGTCTAGAAGTAATATTACCATATTGAAGATGAACAAGATTGAAAGGGGTTGTATAGACTTACATGTCCCACTGAATCACGCTAGAAATATGAATGAATTCTTGAAAGAATTCCTTCAAAGATACGATTCTTGTATAAAGAGTGTTTAAGTCCAGGGTACAGGGGGAAAGCTGCTATTGCATGCTATAAGCTATGTTCAGAAGGAAACCATCAGCACTACCACAGCAACAGCAGAGATAAATAACGGGGTGAGGACAGACACCTCTCAGAAGAGGAAACAGAAATGGCCAAAAGGCACATGAAGAGATGCTCAATGTCCCTGGCCATTAGAAAAATGCAAATCAAAACCACAATGAGATATCACCTCACACCCACCTGAATGGCCATTATCAACAAAACAAAAAATGACAAGTGCTGGAGAGGATGTGGAGAAAGAGGCACACTTATCCACTGTTGGTGGGAATGTCAAATGGTGCAACCACTGTGGAAGGCAGTTTGGCGGTTCCTCAAAAAGCTGAATATAGAATTGCCATACGACCCAGCAATACCATTGCTAGGTATCTACTCAGAGGACTTAAGGGCAAAGACACAAACGGACATTTGCACACCAATGTTTATAGCAGCATTATTTACAATTGCAAAGAGATGGAAACAGCCAAAATGTCCATCAACAGACGAGTGGCTAAACAAACCGATGCATAATTTTTATTATTGATTCATTCTCTATAGTTTTGTTTGTGGATGTTTTCTGTTTTTTCTTGAGTCAGTTTGCATAATTAATGTATTTCTTGCAGCTCTTTGATTTCTTGTAGATGGTCTAGTTTGTTGGCATGCAATTGTACATAACTTTCTCTTATTATCCTTTTTATTGTTTTAAGGTCAGTGGTGGTTTCCTCATTTTCCTTTCTGATTTTAGTTATTTGCTTCTTTTCTCCGTATCGATCTAACTAAAGATTTGTCAGTTTCGTTGAATTTTTTAAGAGAATCAACTTTTTTATTCTCTCTATTGTTTTTCTGTTCTCTCATTTATCTGTGCCCTAACCTTAATTATTTTCTTTCAACTACTAATTTTGGGTTTACTTTGTTCTTTTTGTAGTTCCTCAAGAAGTAAATTGGGTAATTAATTTGATACCTTCTGTCTTTTTGTTACCATAGACATTCACAGCTATAAATTTTCCCCTGAGCACTTCCTTCACTGTATACCATACATTTTCATATGTTGTATCATTGTGTTCATTTGTCTCTAAGCATTTTCTAATTCCCCTTGTTGTTTAAGCTTTAACCTCTTGGTTGTTTAAGATGTACTGTTTAATTTACACAAATTTATAAATTTTCCCAATTTTCTTCTGTTATTGATTTCTACCTTCATTCTGCTTTGGTAAGAAAAGTTACTTTTTATCCTTTCAATATTTTCAAATGTATTGGATTTCTGTTGTGCCCTAACATATGGTATAGCCTAAGGAATGATCCTGTACACTTGAAAAGAATATGTATTCTGATGTTGTTGGGTGAAGTGTTATATATGTGTTGGTTAGAGCTAGTTGGTATATAATGTTATTCGGGTCCTCTAGTTCCTTATTGATCATCTGTTGAGATGTTCTGTTCAGTATTGAATATTGTATTGAAATCTCCAGCTGTTACTGCAGAACTGTCTATATCTCTCTTCCTTTCAGTTCTGCAGGGTTTGCTTTTGTATGTTATAGTGTTCTGCTGTTACGTACAAATAAGGTATAATCAGTAAATTATCTCATTGAATTGATTCTTTTATCAATACATTATATCTTCCTTTGTCTCTTGTAACAGTTTTTGTCTATTTTGTCTGATATTAATATAGCCAACCCAGCTCTCTTTTTGTTATTTGCATGAAATATTTTTTTCCATCCTTTCATTTTCAACCTATTTGAATCTATGTATCTGAGATGTGTCTCTCGTAAATGTCGTATTCTTGGATCATGTTCCTTTATCCACTCTGGCAATATGCACATTAATCCATTTACATTTAAGGAAATTACTGATAAGGCAAGATTTACTTTTTTTCTATTCTTTCTAATCGTATATGTAAGCCTTGTACATTTTTTTGTGTCTGCTTTCCTCCAGTACTTTCTTCCCTTTTCTTTAGATGACATTGTATTATTAGCCATTTTGAATCACTTATGCTTTCTTTCTGGGTAGATTTTTCTAAGCCCAGGGCGGAGGAACTGCCCACTGGCGGGGGCCCATGCCACGCGCCGCCACGTGCCCGGCATAGACCCCCGCCCCTCCCGCACCCCACCACGCCCCTCAGCCTCTTGGCACGCGGGGCCCCGGACCCCCCTCAGCTCCACCGCCAGGCGACCTCCGCATAGTCTCCTTCCTCTAGGCATAGCCCCGCCCCCTGCTGCCGGCCACGCCTCCGCAATCAGGGCCTTGGGGCCGCGACCACCCTGCGCCGGCTCCGGAGGCGTGAGAGGCGGAGTCTGCGCGGTGACGTAACGGGCGTGCGCAGACACGGCCCGCGTCCCTGTTACTCAGTGGAGCAGCAGAAGTCGGAGGACGCTTCCCGGGTTGCGGGGTTGCGAGCAGCGCTGGGTAACTGCCGTAGCGGCGTCTGGACGGCGACGGTGCCCGCTGGCTGACTTCCTCCCCTTCGTTCGCTCCGCTGCCGGGTGAGTGCCGCGCGCGCCGCAGGGTCCGGGCGGCGGGGCGGCCCCGTGGTGTTTATGTTATTGAGCTGCCGCTGCCGACGCCGCCTTCGCCTCAGCCGCGACCCCGTCCCAGGAGTGGGGGTGGGGGCGCGCGGGGTGGGGTGGGCCGGCGCGGAACGATAGCCGCCCGGGAAGCGGGGGCCGCGCGCGGGGCTGCGGGCCACCTGGAGCCGGTCCCGGCGGGTCGAGGCGAACTGCGCCGGCCTGTTTCTTTCTTGTTTCATTTTTTTGCCTGAACCCTTTATCTTATGAAATGTTAAAAATGGGAGTAATGGGCATTCTTGTCTTTTCTTTAATAATGAAAATATGTCTAAAGTCTTCTATGAAGTTTCATGTTGGCTCAACTTTTTACAGTAATTTTTATTATAGGTTAAAGAAGTTCCCTTCTATTTCTGGTTTGAATGGCTATTGAATTTTTCAAATGATTTTTATTCATCTATTCAAATGGGAATATGCGCCCCATCTTTTATTTTCTTAAAATTTGCTGATAGGCTAATACGTAATAGAGTTTTTCTGATAATGAGCATGCTTTGATTCTTGTGCCAAGGTTTAGTCTAGATGTATTTTTCCACTGATTAAGTAATAATTTATTCAGGACTTTTGCACTTATGTTCATAAGTGAATTTCACTAATGATTTTCCCTACATGTATTTTACCTTTTTTGCTTTGGCATCAGAAGTATATTAAGCTTTTAATGTAAATTGAACTTATTTTAAGAAAAAATGCAGAAAGAGTTTGCATAAGAAAGGGAGTTTTGTTCATTGAAAATCTGTTAAAGTCTCATCTGGAAATCAGTTTGGATCGAGATGGATTTTTCCCCTCAGGGGATGAGATTTTTTTTTATTATTGGCTCAACTTTTTAAATGGCTATTATATTTGGTCCTTTTAAATTTTCCTGAATAATTTTTTTTATTTATAATGCTTTATAAAAGCTTCCATTTCATCAAAATTGCCATGAATTTGCTAATATTTGCTCATTATTTGTATAAATGATAGTGCCGTCTGTAGCAGTGCCACTTTTTTATTCCTAATGTAATTAATTGTGCTTTTTTCTCCATTGATTAGTAGTGACAGAGCTTTGCATATATTTACATTTTTTTTACAAAGAACTGGTCTCTGGTTTTGTTGCTGTTTTTATTCCTTTCAGCTTGTTTTCTATTTGTTATGTTTTGATCTTTACTATTGTTTCCTTTCTACTTTCTTTGGGTTTTCTCATTTATTCTTGGTTGGCTTTTTTCCTTTCAGCTTGTTTTCTATTTGTTATGTTTTGATCTTTACTATTGTTTCCTTTCTACTTTCTTTGGGTTTTCTCATTTGTTCTTGGTTGGCCTTTGTCATTGAATACAAAATTCATTGTTGTCAGCTTTTTTGTTTTTTTTCTAGAAGCACGTTTAAAACTATATATTTCTCCTTAAATGCTGCTTTAGTTCTTTTGCATTTGTTTTGATATTTTGATATTTTAATTCAAATGTTATAGTAGTTTATAATTTCCTTTTTAACACAATATTTGGAATGTGCTTTTTAGTTTCCAGCATGTTTATTTACTATTTTTTTATTGTTGATTTTGTAATCTGGTTTATCACAAGATTTTAAATCTAATGAAACACTTCTCTCAGAGCTCAATTCTGAAATCAGAGAAAAGTTCCTCCTTTGGCTTCTTATCAGGAAGATTCTGTGCGGTGACATTAACAAAATAAGTGGTAACAATTCTATAATGAACCCAACAGTGAGTTTCATTGTGATGATTCATATTATGTTCTTCAATAAATCCTTAAAGAACTTTCTATATTCATTAGAGAGATTGATCTGTAGTTTTCTTTTTTTTGTAATATCTGTGTCTGGTTTTGGTATGAGGGTGATGTTGGCTTCATAGAATGAATTAGGTATCTTTCCCTCCTCTTCAATTTTTTTGAAGAATTTGAGCTCTGATTCTTCTGGTACTAAGAAGGTACTAAGAATTGAGGTACTAATTCTTCTGGAATGTTTGGTAGAATTCACATGTGAAGCCATCTAGTCCTGGACTTTTCTTTTTGGTAAGCTTTTTAGTGAGTGATTCAGTTTCTTTACTTGTGATTGCTTTGTTGAGGTCAACTGTTTCTTCTCGAATCAAAGTTGGTTGTTCATGTCTTTCTAGGAAGTTGTCCATTTCATCTCTATTGTTGTATTTATTAGCATAAAGTCGTTCATAGTGTCCTGTTATTGCCTCCTTTATTTCTGTGGGGTCAGTGGTTATGTCTCCTTTTCCATTTTTGATCTTATTTATTTGCACCATTTTTTATCTTATTTATTTGCATCCTCTCTCTTCTTTTTGTCAATCTTGCTAAGGACCTATCAATCTTATTGATTTTCTCATAGAACCAGCTTCTGGTTTTATTGATTTTCTCAATTGTTTTTCTGTTTCAATTCCATTTATTTCTGCTCTAATCTTTGTTATTTCTTTCCTTTTGCTTGTTTTGGGGTTAGTTAGGTGTTCTTTCTCCTGTTCTTCCAAGTGGACAGTTGATTTCCTGAATTTTTGCCCTTTCTTCTTTTTTGATATAGGCCTTTAGGGCAATAAATTTCTCTCCTAGCACTAAACAGCAGTGGGTCTTAAACAACCAGTGGGTCAAGAAAGAAATTACAAGAATTACAAGAGTAAATACCTCAAAGTAAATGAAAATGAAAACTCAACATATCAAAATTTATGGGATGCAGTGAAGGCAGTGCTGAGAGGGAAATTCATTGCCTTAAATGCCTATATCAAAAAAGGGAAAGGAGCAAAAATCAAGGAATTAACTGTCCACTTGGAAGAACTAGAGAAAGAACAACAAACTAACCCCAAAGCAAACAAAAGGAATGAAAGAATGAAAATTAGAGCAGAAATAAATGAAAATGAGAACGTGAAAACAATCAAGGAAATAAAATCAGAAGTTGGTTCTTTGAAAAAAATCAATAAAATCGATGGACCGTTAGCTCAGTTGACAAAAAGAAAAAGAGGATGCAAATAAAATCAGAAATGGAAGAGGAGTCATAACATTGTCCCTGCAGAAATAAAGGAGGTAAACCTGAGAGGATACTATGAGCAACTATATGGTAATAAAGTAGACAATGTAGATGAAATGGACAACTTCCTAGAAAGGCATAAACAACCAACATTGACTGGAGAAGAAGCAGATGTCCTAAACAAACCAATCACAAGTAAAGAGATCAAATCAGTCATCAAAAATCTCCCAAAAAACAAAAGTCCAGGACCAGATGACTTCACATATGAATTCTACCAAGCATTCAAGAAAGAATTAGTACCATTCCTGCTCAAACTCTTCAAAAAACTTGAAGAGAAGGGAAGGCTACCTAACTCATTCTAAGAAGCCAACATTACCCTCATACCAAAGCCAGACAGAGATACTACAAGAAAAGAAAATTACAGACCAATCTCTCTAATGAACATAGATGCACAAATCCTCAATAAAATTCTTGCAAATTGAATTCAGCACCACATTAAAATAATTACACCCCATGACCAAGTTAAATTTATTCCAGGTATGCAAGGATGATTCAACTTAAGAAAATTAATTAATGCAATGCACCATAGCAACAAATCAAAGCAGAAAAAACACATCATCATCTCAGTTGATGCAGAAAAGGCATTTGATAAAAGTCAGCATACTTTCTTGATGAAACACTTCAAAGGATAAGAATAGAACGGAACTTCCTCAGCATGATAGAGGGAATATATGAAAAACCCATAGCTAACATCATCCTCAATGGGGAAAAGACTGAAAACTTTCTCTCCAAGATCAGGCACAAGACAAGGATGTCCACTGTCACCATTGTTATCCAACCTTGTGTTGGAAGTTCTAGCCAGAGCAGTTAGACAAGAAAAAGAAATAAAAGACATCCAAATTGTAAAGGAAGACGTCAGACTCACTGTTTGCAAATGATATGATACTCTATGTTGAAAACCCTGAAAAGTCCACAGCGAAGCTACTAGAGCTAATAAATGAGTACAATAGAGTGGCCGATTACAAGATCAACACCCAAGAATCAGTAGTGTTTCTATACACTAGTAATGAACAATCTGAGGAATAAATCAAGAAAGAAATTCCATTTACAAAAGCAACCAAATGAATAAAATATTTAGCAATAAATTTAATTAAGGATACAGAAGACCTATACACTGAAAACTACAAGAAATTGCTAAAAGAAATCATGGACGACCTAAATAAATGGAAGGGCATACTGTGCTCTGGATTGGAAGACTAAATACAGTTAAAATGTCAATTCTACCTAAATTCATTTATATGGATTAAATGCAATAGCAATTAAAATCCCCAAAACTTACTTTTTAGAAATAGAAAAACCAATAACCAAATTTATTTGGAAGGGCAGGGTGCCCCGAATAGCTAAAAATATCTTGAGAAAGAAAATGAAGTGAGAGGCCTCACACTACCTGACATTAAATCATGTTACAAAGCTATAGTGATCAAAACAGCATGGTACTGGCATAAATATAGATTTACCCACCAATGGAATTGAATAGATTGTTCAGGTATAGACCCACTCATCTATGTACAATTGACCTTTAATAGGGGAGTCAGACCACCTCACCTGGACAGAGCCGCCTCTTCAATAATAGAGGCTTGGAGAACTGGATATCCATATGCAAAAGAATGGAAGAGAATCCATGTCTCACACCTTGTACAAAAATTAACTCAAAATGGATCAAAGACCTAAACATTGTAGCTAAGACTAGAACTTTTCGAATAAAATATAGGGAAATATCCTATGAAACTTATTATAGGAGGGAGGTCTCTAGATCTTAAACCCAAAGAATGAGCTTTGAAGAAAGAAATAGAAAACTGGAAACTCCTCAAAATTCAACACTTTTGTGCTTCAAAGAACTTTGTCAACAAAATAAAAAGGCCGCCTACACAATGGGACATAATCGGAAAACCACATATCAGGTAAGGGTTTAGTACCCAGAATATATAATGATATTCTTCAACTCATCGACAAAATGACAAACAACAAACAACCCAATTAAAAAACGGGCGAAAGACATGAACAGATACTTCTCAGAAGAGGAAATACCAATGTCTCAAAAGTACATGAAAAGATGCTCAACTTCCCTGGCTATTAGGGAAGTGCAGTTCAAAACCACAATAAGATATCTCACACCCACTAAAATGGCCATTATGAAAAAAAAATGAAAATGATAAGTGCTGGAGAGGATATGGAGAAAGAGGCACACTTATCCACTGTTGGTGGGAATTTCCTGCTTATACAGAAAAGCAATTTCATAAATTCTGTACTACTTTTAATATTAATCATATCACAGGAATTCCACATAATCCCTCTGGGCAAGGAATTATTGAACAAGCAAACTGGACACTAAAGTCTATGCTAATAAAACAAAAAGGGTGTATTGCTTTTTTGTATATATGTTATTTTTCACAAAAATGACAGAAAAAAGTTGATTGTACTGAAATATATATATTTAAGCCTTCTAGCCTCCTATATTCTGGAGCAGCTAGAAGGAAAAATCTGAGAGGATCATGCGGTAGCCCATAACAAACTCTGGGATCTGGCCTGTAACTTCTTGTTGAGGAGAGCTACGAAATCTATTGATTTTTTTACTTCTTTGCTTTGTTTATATGTTATATTATACAATAAAGAAGTTTTTAAAAAATCAAAAAACAAAAAAAAAGGGGGGAAGATGATGATCAGGAGGATGATGTTATGAAAATAAGTACACCTAAAGATCAATTAGCAAAAGCACTGTTTACTTTAAAGTTTTTAAACATTTATGATAATTCATCACAGACTCCTGTAGAATGACATTTTAGTAATTTGGAAAAGAAAAATTGCTGCTGATAGCTTCAGCCGGGCCGCACGACCGGTACACTGGGTGGGTTTGGGGCGAGCTCGCAGGGAATTAACCTGGGTAAGCTGGAGCCGGCGCTTTCCCCAGCCGGCGGTCGCGAGAAGTCGTCACTCAGGCCAGATGCGGGTTTTAAGCTTTTATTGTTACACTCCGGGATGGGCCACCCGGGAACCCGAGGAGTGAGACGTCTGGGGTCCGAAGACCCCGGGGCTCGGACGACCTAGAGCGGGGTAAGCGTGGGGCTTAAGTACTCTCGGGGAGGGGTGGAGTCTTGGGCGCACACGTCAGGAAGGGACAGCCAATCACACAAAGCAGGAGGCAGTTGCTAGGCTGAGGGCTTAGGTTAGGTATAGAGGAGTGAAGAGAATAACAGGAAGGCTTGCGGTTTAGTGGTGAGCTACGGAAATGGGCGGTCTACAACAAGAGGGGGAAGGGGGAAACAGAGAGGGGGGTTACAGGTACGGAGGGCAGAGAGTGAATGTAGAGAGGGAGAGAAGGATTAAAAATTTTAAGCATGGCTAGGCTCCAGTCCTTGAGAAATATGCCACAATTCCTCTCCTTTTTCTTTTAAAGGAGCACACTTGTGTGACAAGTGGTGGGCATGAACCTTTGCTGGGAGGGGTAGGGATGAGATTCCCCTTGTACTTGAGGCTCAGAATTTCAGGGGAAGGGTGTGTGCTGAGCCGACCCTTACGCAAATCTCATGTGCCCCAGAAGAGCCAGAGGAGGCCTGTTAGAGTGGCCCTCTTCTGCGGCTACTTTGTGCCGCACCCAGCAGTACCCATCTGGTAGCCTTTCGGCGGCCCCAGATGCACGCTCTCTGGTGACGTGCAGCCCCCGTAGGGGAATGGAGAGAGGCAGGGAGTGGTGCAGGCATAGGCAGGCAAGGCCAGAGCTGCAGCAGCGCAGTGCCGACTGCACAAGATGGCCAGTCTTGAGAGCGACACCAACCTCAGGGTGATCAGTCCTGGGGGTGAGCAACACTAGCGAGCCATACCTGAGCCTGCCGACGGTTGTCCGCATTGGAGAAGGGATTTTGGAGCTCTAGCGTGGCAAGAGCTAAGAGTTTCGTATTTCGTTTGTGACGAGAGATTTTTGAAAAGAGGCACTTAAGTAAGAAAAGGATAACAATTAAAATTAGTAGGAGGACACCGTAGAAGATAAGGCTGGAAGGTTGGAAAAGGGAAGAGAATTTATGGAGGAGGTCCGAAAGGAGAGAGCTAGACAGTTTAGGTACAGATAGGTTTTCTATAGCTAGAATTTGAGTTTGAAGGCTGTGAGTATAGTTCCAATCGCGCAGGGTGAGGCGAGGACGAGAGGTGTTGACAAGTACAGGGGTGACACAGAAACAGGGTTTGGTGGGTTAGGGAATTGAGTTCTGCCTGTAAGGACAGGGCCGAGGAGGTGGAACTGGTAAGGTTATTTATGACAGAAGCGGAGGTGGAGGTCTGGGTGAGCGCGACGGCTGCCGTGACAGAAGCTGCAACGGAGGCAATGATGGCTGCAGAGATGGCGGCGGTGATGCCGAAGTCTCACTTTGCGCGTGAGCTGAGCTGAGTGACGGAGCTGTCCATGGGTAGTGCAGGAGCGACCCACCTGGTCGCATTGAGTGGGATCTACAGGAGTCTAGGGTGAAGTACTATGAAAAACGGGAGCCCGTCTTCTGCTTGTCCTGAAAGATTAGCGAACGTGAGGTTTAGTAGTTTGCTGTTTGGCGGGGAGACTCTGGGCAGGGCTTGCATTGACTGATTCTGCAAGAAGGTAAGGTTAATCGCTAGGGCCTCGGGAGGGGGGGAGAAATTAGGGAATGATGATAGGTTGAGAGGCGCACTAGCGGGGAGGACATTGGGATCGCACGGGAGATCTAGTAAGCAATTATCAACAAAAAGTTGTGGGAATGTAGGGGAATCGGGTGTGAGGAACAGTAATCCGGGGGGATATTGGACTGTGGCCCACACTTCGCTCTCGGTAGGTTTTGCAGAAGTGGCTGTGGAGAAAATTAGAAGTGTTACAGGGAGGAGTCGCCAGGTGGGAAGTCCGGAGGGGCGTGCTGGGGAGAACATTTTTATTGAAAATAATAAGCAGGTTAGCACCTAGAGGAAGAAAATGAGCAGGTTAAAACACATGATGATGCACAGGAAAATTACGGCAAGTAGGATTCTTTCGAAGAGGCTCCAATCCTTTGGAGCAACTGTTGCTGGGTAGCGTAGGGACCGGTAAGCCCATCCTCTTTGAGGGCGTTGCGGGGATGGGGTGAGATTAATGGGGAAGAGCGCTGCCTGTGTCGGCGGCAGCGGTCGGACCGGGGGCCAGAGCTGTCCAGGTCCCGGGGAGGGGTTATTGTTAGTGGGATTGTAGCAGGGCGGCCGGGGTGAACGAGATGGCGATAGCTCTGTGCACGGCCCTGCGTAAGATGGTGGCGGGGGTGCGTAAAATGGCGGCTGCGCTTCCGGAAAGAAGGGGTTGGTGTTGCTAAGGGAAGGAGGACAGGCAGCTGGGGGAGGGGCAGAGGGTAGGGAGGGGGGCAGGACGGCTGCGGCCCTTTTCCGGTCTGGAGGATGGGGAAGAAGGCGGAAGGATGGAGTTAGTTTTTCCGCCCTGAGGCTCTCCGCCATAGTCCTGTAGGGGCAGGTGCCTCTCGAGCCGCTCCTCTAACTGTTATCCAAGAGTGCGGCTAGGGCGCGCACCTGGGGGACTTGGCTTTTAGAGAGAGATTGACCCATAACAAAATTTAGAGGGGACTACTCACTGCTTGTAGAACCTAGGACTGCGTTTATTTAGCAGGAGAGTCTAGTAGGCTTACCTTGGTTCAGAAGAGAGGTCCTAGGATCTCCAGTGTCCAGTCAGCAACAGAAGTGTAGAGGGTCCCTGTGCGGGCGCCACTTGCCGCTGATAGCTTCAGCCGGGCCGCGCGACCGGTACACTGGGTGGGTTTGGGGCGAGCTCGCAGGGAATTAACCTGGGTAAGCTGGAGCCGGCGCTTCCCCCAGCTGGCGGTCGCGAGAAGTCGTCACTCAGGCCAGATGCGGGTTTTAAGCTTTTATTGTTACACTCCGGGATGGGCCACCCGGGAACCCGAGGAGTGAGACGTCTGGGGTCCGAAGACCCCGGGGCTCGGACGACCTAGAGCGGGGTAAGCGTGGGGCTTAAGTACTCTCGGGGAGGGGTGGAGTCTTGGGCGCACACGTCAGGAAGGGACAGCCATTCACACAAAGCAGGAGGCAGTTGCTAGGCTGAGGGCTTAGGTTAGGTATAGAGGAGTGAAGAGAATAACAGGAAGGCTTGCGGTTTAGTGGTGAGCTACGGAAATGGGCGGTCTACAACAAGAGGGGGAAGGGGGAAACAGAGAGGGGGGTTACAGGTACGGAGGGCAGAGAGTGAATGTAGAGAGGGAGAGAAGGATTAAAAATTTTAAGCATGGCTAGGCTCCAGTCCTTGAGAAATATGCCACAAAAAATGGTACAACCCAAACAGAACTGCAGCTGCAGCCGATCTATTGGAAAGATGTTAAAGATGATTTATGGAAACCAAGCATGATAAAGGTGTGGGGTAGGGGATTTGCTCTTCTCATCGCAGATGATGGAACCTCAGTTTGGATTCCCTCGAAGAGAATAAAACCCAGACATGTCAACCCGTATGAAAATAAGTAAATGTGTAATGTATATTATATAGGACATATAACTTTAATTGCTGAAGAACAGGGACATAATTATACTTATTGGGCTTATATTCCTAACCCACCCTTGCTGCAATCCCTAACATGGGCAGATCCAGCTTTACCCAAATATCTGAATACAAGTTTAGGATTCCCAGGTCCAGTAGATTTAAGACTTCCAAAACTACTTAAAGAAGAAGAAAAATGATATCTGTTAGGTCGGGGAAACGGGGAAAGGTACTGCAACTGGAGCTATGGAGGCTGTGTCACTCTTTCCAACCTGACTTCCAAAATTGATGAACCACCCCTTCTGGACGTCACCTGACCTCCATCCTTAAAAGCTTCCTGTGCTGAAGTCCACGTGCGGACTCGCCTCTCTCCATCTTGGATGCGGTAAGCTCTACCTGGGTTGCAGAAATAAACTCGCTCACTTTAAATTTCCTGGTCTACTTTTCTTCTTTCTCACCCTTTCACCTCCTAAACCTTTCAGTATCAAATTTAACTCTTCTATTTTTAGAAAGACCCGTATGCATAACTCTGTGTAATCAAATGATATTTGCTTGTTAGTTGGGAAAGAAAGTTGGAATGGATGGCAGTTACATCATATGGACTGAGCAGTTAATGATTCCTATGAAACTGTAAGAGATTCAGCCCCTGTGGCTGATAACTGAGACTATATGGACAGGCAAGCTAAATCAGAGTTTATTGCATAGAGGATGATTTGTGCCAACATTTTGGGATGATAAATACATTATTTGGAGAAATTTATGGGAAATTTTCCTAGGACTGGGACCAATTTTTATAGTGAATTCTAATAACTATAACTTCTCTTTAAATAGCAGCCATAAACACTGTATACATGTTGCTTCCTATGAAACGGAGCTCGAAGAATGTTAGGGAATGAGGAGAAAGAAAGGAAGAATGGGAAGGGAAGAAAGAAAGACTCATTATTACAGCTGTCATTGGAATCATCGGAATTATCACAATGGCTGCAGTTAACTGGAACTGCATTGTTAGGTTTGGGGCTGTTTATACTTTTTCTCTTCCTCCTCAGGTGTGTTAAACAACAAAGTCAGAGAGCTTGACTGGTAGCCAAAGACTTATGGGTAAGCCCCTTCCTTCAGAGCTTAAGGGCAACCTAAGACAGGCACAGTCACCTTGGCTAATAAAATAAAAAGGGGAAATGTAGGAGCCAAGTGTTAAAACAAGACCTGCAGAATTTGTTGGGAGCAGCTGGCCTCAGGGTGGTGGTAGTAAACTGTGGAGATTGTTATGTAGTGCAGTCTGAGAAAAAGAGAATGTTTACCCCAAATGGTTATGTTAAGTATGAAGGAAGAGAGCACTGAAAGATAAGCTCTCTCTGTTCCCTCAAGAAATGCATGCATGCCTTTTGTCACCCTGCAGTCTATAAGCAGGATCTGGATAAGAATAAAGTTCTCTGTTTGTTAAAGTTAAGATTCAGACCCCCTGAACCTGTCTGTCTCTTCCTTCCTTCCTTCCTTCCTTTCTCCCTCCTGTCCTGTCATTCCTTTCTTGTCATTCCTTTCTTTCTTGTCATTCCTTAATATCCTTCCAGCTCCGTTTCATAGGAAGCAACAGAATGGCTTTTAAAGAGGAGAATTTATTAAGTTGCTGTTTACACTTGTAAAGCTGTGAGAATGTCTCAGAGCAGGTTATAAAAATGCCCAAATTAAGGCAACAACAAACAGTTACCTTTATGCAAGAAAGACCAATGATATTCAGGGTTTCCCTCTCAACTGGAAAGGCACCTGGCGAACATGGTGATCTCTGTTGGCTTTCTCTCCAGGCTTCCATCTCATGACGCTCCCGCAGGGGTGTTTTCCTTCTCCATCTGCAAAGGTCTCCAGCTGAGTAGGCTCTCATCGTTCTCGTGGCTCTGTCCTGGCTCTCCCGTCACTCAAGCTTTCTCCAAAATGCTTCCTCTTTTAAAGGATTCCAATAAACTGATCAGGACACACCTGGAATGGGTGGACTTAAATCTCCCTCCAGTTAAATGTTAATACCCACAATTGGGTGAGTCACAGCTCCATGGAGATAATAATCAACTTTCCAACCTCTAGTACTGAATAGGGATTAAAAGAAATGGCTGCCTTCACATGATGGGATCACGATGAAAACATGGCTTTTCCAGGGCACATAATCCTTTTAAACTAACACAGCTTCTTTACATGATTTCAGTTTGTGTGGTCATTTTTATGGTCCAGCACTACTCTGCAAACAAGGATAGCCTGTATTAGGTAGTCCATGGATTTTCAAGTATAAAAGTGTAAAAGGTATAAACAATATTTTGGACTTCTACAGCATTTTAAAATTACGAAAGATTTCCCAGTGCTTTATATAATGTTATGCTATCTTCGTAAAATTCCTCTGAAGTAGACTAGTCAGATATTATTATTCCCATTTCAAACATAGGGGAATAAGTTCAGAGGTTAAAAGGCATTTTTAAAGTTAATATAGCAAAATGAATTTAAAAAAATATTTATATAGGGCCTGTTAGGTCGGGGGAACGGGGAAGGGCATGATGAAAGGTTTAGGAGTCTAAAGGGTGAGAAAGAGGAAAGGTAGACCAGGAAATTTAAAGTGGGGAGGGGGGATGGTTTATTTCTGTGCTCCCGGGCAGAATTCACCAAACCCAAGATGGAGGGAGGTGAGTGTACACGCGGGCTTCGGCGTGGGCAGCTTTTAAGAATGGAGGTCAGGTGACGTCTGGAAGGGACAGTTCATTAGTTTTGGATGTCAGGTTGGGAGGTACAACACAGCCTCCTCAGCTCTAGTTGCAGTGCCCTTCCCCGTTCCCCCAACCTAACAGGGCCTATACTACATGTCAGCTCTTCTGACTCATTTCTTAATGCATTTTATGTTATTTATCTGTGTGTCAGGGTTTATTAAAAACTAGTAAGAGTAATGATTTTGACTTCTATTAGTTTTTACTCTTCATGGCATGTGTTCTACTCTGCTAGCTGCCAGAATGCAATATACCAGAAGCAGAAAAGATTTTAAAAAGGGGAATTTAATAACTTGATAGTTTACAGTTCTAAGCTGAGATGATGTCCCAATTAAAGCAAGTCTGTAGAAATTTCCAAAGCCATCCATAGAAAGATACTCTTGGTTCAAGGCTGATGAAGTTCAGGGTTTTTTCTCAAGTGAGAAAGCACATGGTGAACATAGGGCTTCTCTCTCTCCCTCTCTCTCAGCTGGAAGGGCACATGGTGAACAGGGCATCATCTGCTAGCTTTCTCTCCTGGCTTCCTGTTTCATGAAGCTCCCCAGGAGGCATTTTCCTTGTTTGTCTCCAAAGGTCACTGGTTAATGGACTCTGCTTCTTGTGGCTGTGTCATTCTTTTCTGCGCTCTCCAAATTGCTCTCTTTCTCCAAAATGTTTCCTCCTTTATAGGATTCCAGTAAACTAATCAAGACCCACCCAGATGGGTGGACTCACATCTCCATTGAATCAAAAGACCCCACACACAATTGGGTGTGCCCACAGACGCCGCCCTTGTGCAAGCCAAGGAGACGCTGCAGCGCACCCTGCGGAGAGCCAGGCGCAGCCAGGGCCTGCACAGCCATGCCCGGGGTGGATAGGACTCCCGGCCTCCCATAGCAGCAGCCTGGGGCTCCCCTTGGATTGGAGGCATCCTTGGAGCTCATTTATCCAATCTCGTCACCAGTCACCAGCGCAGCAAGCTCCCTGGTTGAACACGCCAGGGACAGGGAGCTCACTCCCTGCGAAGGTCCTTTTTACCCTGGGGAAGCTGAAGTCTAGATCCATCCCCACTCTGCCTAAGGGCCCAACCCTGGTCCTCAGGTTCTCACCCAGAGCAGCTCTGTCCAGTGGAACTGCAGTGGCAGCCGCACATGGGCGCCAAGAAAGTCATTTTAAAATTTCCCAGTAGCTACATTTTAAAAGAAACTTCATGATTTTTCTGTAAATCCACAACTTGTCTAATTGAAAAAAGATGAAATTCATGTAGTAGTATATTTAGAAGTGATCTCTTGCCGTGACTGCTTTTCTTAAGAGCCCCTAACTTTTTTTTAGGAGAAATCTTTTTTTTAATTTATTTTATTTTATTTTTTAAATACCAAAAGCACAAAGCAAATGTAAACATTCCTATTTTGATCATTCCGTTCTACATATATAATCAGTAATTTGCAGTATTATCACATGGTTGCATAATCATCATCATGATCATTTCTTGGAACATTTGCATCTATTCAGAAAAAGAAATGAACAGAAAACAGAAAAAAAATTATACATATCATACCCCTTACTGATCCCTTTCATTGATCACTAGCATTTCAAACTAAATTTATTTTGACATTTGTTCCCCCTATTATTAATTTTTATTCCATGTGTTTTACTCATCTGTTGACAAGGTAGATAAAAGCAGCATCAGACACAAGGTTTTCACAATCACACAGTTACATTACAAAAGCTATATCATTATACAATCATCTTCAAGAAACATGACTACTGGAACACAGCTCTACATTTTCAGGCCCTTCCCTCCAGCCTGTCCATTACATCTTGAATAACAAGGTGACATCTACTTAATGCGTAAGAATAACCTCCAGGATAACCTCTCGACTCTGTTTGGAATCTCTCAGCCATTGCCACTTTGTCTCATTTCACTCTTCCCCCTTTTGGTCGAGAAGGTATTCTCAATCCCTTGATGCCGAGTCTCAGCTCATTCTAGGATTTCTGTCCCATGTAGCAAGAGCCCCTAACTTTAAGAGTCACACTGAAGTATTCATATATGAAACGACATGGGTCTGCTTCAGAGTAATCGCAGCAGGGGAGGAGCAGGGGAGGAGGGGGCTGAGACAAGCCCCACAAAGCCTTAACTGTTGAGCTGGGGGCAGGGGCCCACTAGACTAGTCTCCCTACTTTTGTGCAGCCTTGAAATTCTCTACAATTGAAAGTTTCTAAACTGTGGAGGGAGAATGCCTGGAAACAAAGGCAGAAGGCGGTCACTGCTGGTGCTAGGTGACGGCCTCACCTCTTATGCCTGGGCAGTCAACTTCAGTGCATATTTGAAAGCCTTCATAATAATAAGTTGAAAGGGGAAGCAAACAGCAGAAAGTCCTGTCTGCTTCCCCTTAGCTCTGTTGCCAGGCCCCAGGGCCCTCTGTGAGCGGTGCCCAGAGCCCACCTGCACTCCCGCCGACCTTGTTGGCCCCTGCCCCCTTCAGCAGCTGGACCCTCCAGGCCTCGTGCTCCGCCCACCTAGCAGGGCTCAGCCTAGAACCGCCCCTCAGGGACACCATTCCTCACAGTCCTCTGGCTTCCCTCTGGCAGAACTAGCCACTCCCTTCCTGGGAGGCCCCACAGTCCCTGAAGGCTGGGGCACCCGGCAGGCTGTTCAGGGTGGGGGCTTGGGGCCGGGTTTGACGCTCAGGAAACGTCCTCCAGCACTGAAAAGCCTCACTAAAGCAGGACTCCACCTTGCAAAGAATGGGCACTGTCTCCTGAGGTCGCGCTGCCCCCTGTGGGTGGAAAGAAGAGTTGCAGGGATGGCTGGATGCAACCCAGGACTCCCCCGTCCACCATTCCCCCACTTTGCTGAGCAGAGCCCTGAACGGAATGTTGGGGAAGACACATGGGGAGCCCTGTCACCACCCACCTCTTGAGCTTCTCCAGTCCCTGCTCTGACACAGATCCCACGCAGGAGCCTGGCAGCGCCACGCACCACCTGCCTGAAGCTGCGTCCTGCACGCTGGCATGCTTTTGCTCACAGACCTGCCCCAGAGGCCCCCCCATGCCAGCCCCCCAAGGCTCCCGTCCAGCATGTTTCCTCTCCCACACAGAGCAACTCTTCCAGCCCAGCTTCTCTCTCCGCTATGGCACTTGTCTCCTCCTTGCATGAAGACAGGGGCCCTCCGTGTGGCAGTGACCGAGGGAAAGCCCAACTCATGTGTTCAGTTTCCACCACTAGAGAGAAAAGCTCCCTCCCAGGCTTGGGAAGGAAGGCTGATTCGTCAGGCGGGAAGAGGGGGCCACTTTGCCTCTCCCAAGAGAAAAATAGACTTTTTTGTCTCTACTGCTGACACCTGCGTGGCCAGTGACTACTGAGCACTTAAAATCTGGCTGCACTGCTGAGGAAGTGAGTTTGAAACTTTATTTAATTTCAATTAATTCTCATATACATTGAAACACTGATTACTCCAACAGCTTGGGCATGTGAAAAAACTTTTGCAGCTGTAAATTTTATGAAATCAGAATACAGATCAGGTATTTCTGATGGAAATCGAAATGTGCTGTAAGTGTAAAACAATGATTTCGAAGATAGATAGTATGAGAAAAATTAAGAATATTAAGTATCTCAGTAAGTTTTAATTACATGTTGATAACATTTGGGATATAAATGAAATATATTAAAATTAATTTCACATTTATATTTATACTTTTTAAAACGTGGCCGCTCTAAAATTTTAGATTACATTTATGGCTCCGATTATACTTCTATTGGGTGGCATGGCACTAGAGCGAGGTTCCTCAATCTCAGTGCTACTCAGATCTGGGCTGGATAATTGTGTGTGATAAGGGGTGGCCCGTTCCGTTATAGGGTGTTTACATGCATCGCTGGCAATACTCACTAGTCACCAATAGCACCCCTGCCCCCCAGTGTGACAACAAAAAATATCTCCGGACATTGCCGCCCATCCTTTGGGAACACCCCTACTTCATCTCTCACCTTTCCCCAGTCCCCTGTTTGACAACCTCTGCTCTAGACCCTTCCAACAGGTACCCATGGTTTCCTGTGGGAGGTGGGTGGGGAAAGAACCCTTTGGTTTGGGGGTGGAAGGAAGAAAGCAGCAGCACTGGCCATGGCTCCAGGGGCCAAGGAAGGTGGCCAGAGGTGGTCAGCCTCAGGGTTCCACCAAGCAGAAGCCTCACCCTGCTGCCCTTGCCCATATCTGAGGCTACATGAGTTTGGAGGAGAAATGTTGAAAGATCCCTAAGGAACAGCTTAGGGTGCCCAGTAAAAAGAAGCCCTCCTTTGGGGTGTGTTCAGACAAGGCAGTTTCCTCTTGGAGCCAGGGAGGACTCTCCTGGCATGGGAGCATATGAAACAAAGGTGGCACCGTGTGTACAGGGCAGGCACGGCCCAAGCAGCCCAGAAAGTCGCAGGGGCTCCTAGCCAAGTAAGCATGGAAGCCCTCCTCTGGGGACTGTGTGAGCCCCTGGAGTTGACACCTGATCTGGGGAGAAAGGAGGAGCTTTCCAAAGCATATACTGCACTGCCAGCCAATTTTCTTTTTTAAGGTGGGGGAGCTCTACCATGTTCTAATTTAATTTGAGAATATTTTAAGTGACACTGCTTGCACCCCAAGAGTGTGAAATATTTATGCCTGCAAATATTATCTCAATATCTCCTTCACCACCTTCCCAGCCCTCGACACAGTGCTTGGCACATAGATATCAAATTGCAGTTGAAGAAAGGAGGGAGGAAGAGAAGGGAACTTAACTGTGATTATCTTGCAGTGGGGGGACTGTCCCTGTGGGGACACAGGTGCCAGAGTTATGAACTGTTGGAAGCTTAAATTTGGAAGGAGTCTAACAGCCATGCGGTCAGAAGCTCTGCCCCATGCAGCTGCTGCTTCAGAAGCTCTAGCCAGGTCAGCACACTGGAATACCATCATCCAGGCATGACAGCTGTCTCTGCTCTTCAGGGAGGCCCGCCCCATGTGGGACAGGCACGACTGCTTCACAGTTTTTCATATCCACTGAAAAATATTAGAACTCAATAGGGGGTTCCAGTGTGACTAGAGACAAGATAACATATCAAAACCCAGGTCTCTCCTATATACCCCCCAATGACCAATTAGAAAATGTAATGGAAAAAATATACTATGCACAATGGCCAAACTAGACTATAAAATACCTAAGAATAAACTTAACAAGAAATGTCCAAGTCCTGCCTGAAGAACACAATAAAACTACTGAGGGATGTAAAAGAAGGCCTGAATAAATGGAGTGATTAATCAAGCTCCATGATGAGAAGATGCAACAATATGAAGACGTCAATTCTCCCCAAATTAAATCTATAAATTCAATGCATTCCCAATTAGAATCTTACAGGGATTTTTATAGAACTTGACAAGCCGATTTTAAAGCTCATCTGAAAGAGTAAACAAGCAAGGGCCAAGAACGTATCAAAAAAGAAGAAAACTGAAATGGGACTTGACCTACCAGATGTCAAAACAAACTATAAAAATCAAATAATTAAAAGATGGAGTTGATAGACCAAAGGAACTGAACAAAGAATCCAGAAACCAACCTTCAGAGATTAGAAGAGTTTCATATATTCACAAAAGTTGCATTTGAATCAATGGAGGAGAGAGGAATTATTCATAAGTATGGGATGATTTTTTACCTATTAGAAAATAAAATTATTACCATTATTATTACTAATACTATTGTTATTCTAACTCACATTATCCCCTAAAGTAAATTCCAGGCAGATTAACAATCTAAGCATTATTTTATTTATTTATTTATTTTTTTTACCAATTGTAACAGTATTAGAAGGTAATAGAGATCAACATTTTCTAATCTTGGGATAGGGAATCCCTTCCTAAACAAAACACGAAATCCAGAAAATATAAAGGAAAAGTCAGACAGATTAAACATTTCTCTACATCACTAAAAAGCAGATGAGATTGGGAGAAAATATTTTCAAGATATATAATGGACAAGAAGCTATTAACCTACAAATCAATAGGAAAAAGACAATCCCAAAGAAAAATGGGCAAGGGTAGGAACAGGCAGTTCACAGAATAAAAATTACAAGTGGAAATTTATGAAATGATAGTTTGTCTCATATGTAATAAGGAAAATACAAATTAAACCTGCAGTAGTACACCCAGCACTGGGCAGGTTTGGGAAACGGGGATTCTGCAGGGGGAGTGAATTGAACAGTATAAGTTTTTCTGAGGGTGACGTGGGAACAGCTGTTGGAATTTAAAAAGACATTCCTCCACCCAGCAATTTTGATTCTAGGACTCTGTCCTCAGAATGCGTCCCCCTGAGCACAAATGTCTGTGCACAAAACACCACAACATTCCCAGTGCACTATAAACACTCAGGTACGTTGACTTCCTTAAGGTAAGTGGTCTTGAGGGAATCCAGCTCCCTAGAAGTGGTCAGAGCTGTGCAGAGCTCACGGGAATTCTCACCATTCAGACTTGTACTTAAGTCACATTGCCTTTCATTAGGTGGCCCCAGCTCCCTGCTGCCATGCATTAAGGTCACAGCTGATGGGGCCTTTGCACAGGGCGCCTTAGATGTGCCCATCCTGTGCCAAGGCTCCCCTCTGCAGGATCATCTCTTTTCTCCTCCCACTACCTGGGCCTCAGCTCACACCTCGTTATCTCGCTCCTGGGCTGTAGATACTGTTTCTCGTAGGTCACCTGCTGCAGTGTCCCCCAGTCCAGTCCATGACCCAGGAGGCCCCCATGGGCATTGGCCTGAAGCATAACTGCAGTCATGCTTCTCCCAGGCTCAGAGCCCTGGGAGAGCCCCCTCTAGGGGAAAAGCCCCTTAGTGTGGCTTTATGTGGCATCAGTGCCCTCTGCAATCTAGCCCTATCCTACTCTCCAAACCTCCCAGCTCCCATCTCTCACCTCTCTGTCTAGAGAATGTACTCAGGTGTGGGTGCCTTTGGCTTGTGAAGGCAGAGGTGGGGGGTAGCGGGGAGGGTGGGAGCAGGGAATGGTCTCACTGCAGGTGGCCTCTAGGGTGGGCCAGGGGGAGAAGTGTTAAGCACCAACAGTCTGCTACAAGCTGCGCCTTGCACACTCGGATACACTCATGCCCACATCAAGTCCGCTCTGTTCTGTTGCTGATTCCTCAAAGTGATAGTCACAATCCTGTATGTTAAAAAACACTTACATAGATCAAAACTACAATGAGATATCATCTCACACCCACCAGAATGGCCATTATCAACAAAACAGAAAACGACAAGTGCTAGAGAGGATGTGGAGAAAGAGGCACACTTATCCATTGTTGGTGGGAAGGTCAAATGGTACAACCACTATGGAAGGCAGTTTGGCGGTTCCTCGGGAAGCTAAGTATAGAATTGCCATATGATCCGGCAATACCATTGTTAGGTATCTACGCAAAGGACATGAGGGCAAAGACACAAACGGACATTTGCACACCAATGTTTATAGCAGCATTATTTACAATTGCGAAGGGATGGAATCAGCCAAAATGTCCATCAACAGACGAGAGGCTAAGCAAGCTGTGGTATAGACATAAAATAGAATATTACGCATCTGTAAGACAGAATAGTCATGAAGCATGTAATAACATGGATGGACCTTAAGGACATTATGCTGAGTGAAATTAACCAGAAACAGAAGAACAAATACTGTTGGTCTCACTGATATGAACTGACATTAGCAAATGAATTGGAGAATTTCAGTGGGTTACAGAGACCATCAGGAGATAGAAATATGGTAGATATTGGGTAATTGGAGCTAAAGGGATACAGATTGTACAACAGGACTGATAGTAAAAATTCAGAGATGGATAGCACAATACTACCTAACTGTAATACAATAATCTTAGAACACTGAATGAAGCTGAATGTGAGAATGATAGAGGGAGGAGGGCTGGGGGCACAAATGAAATCACAAAGAAAGATAGATAATAAAGGCTGAGATGGTATAATCTAGGAATGCCTGGAGTGTATAATGATAGTGACTAAATGTGCAAATTTAAAAATGTTTCTGCATGAGGAAGAACAAAGGAATGTCAATAATGCAGGGTGTTGAAAATAGATGGTAATTAGTATTTTAAAACTTTTAACGTATGTGTGAGACAAGCAAAAAATGTTCATTTGGAACAAAATTTATATTTTGACTAGTACATTTCCTAATATAACTTATGTGGACAACTTAATCGAACACCATAGTACTTGGAATCTTGCATATGGCATGAGATTCTGTAGATTTGTCCAGAGTGGTGCCCAGATAAATCCCAGAGCAATTTGAACAGTGATTAGGGAAATATTTACAGAGTCCCCTAGGGGTAATGGTGAGAAAGGGGGAAAATTCAACTTTCCCAAGTGGAAAATTCTTGATACTCTCACAAGCAGTAGGGACAGCTAAAGCAATAGGCCAAGCCTCCAGTCTTGGGGTTTGTTCATATGAAACTTAATCCCACAAAATATAGGCAAAGCTTACTTAAAATTAGGCCTAAGGGTCACCCCCAAGAGAACCTCTTCTGTTGCTCAGATGTGGCCTCTCTCTCTTCAGCCAACACAACAAGCAAACTCACTGCCCTCTCCCTGTCTACATGGGACATGACTCCCGGAGGTGTGGACCTTCCTGGCAACGTGGGACAGAAATCCTAGAATGAGCTGAGACTCAGCATCAAGGGATTGAGAAAACCTTCTCGATTAAAAGGGGAAGAGCAAAATGAGATAAAGTGTCAATAGCTGAGAGATTCCAAACAGAGTCAAGAGGTTATTCTTACATATTAAATAGATATCACCTGTTTAGTAAAGATGTAATGGAGAGGCTGGAGGGAACTGCCTAAAAATGTGAAGCTGTGCTCCGGTAGCCATGTTTCTTGAAGATAATTGTATGATGATATGATTGTCGCAGTGTGACTGTGGGGTTGTGAGAGCCTTGTGTCTGATGCTCCTTCTGTCTACCTTGTCGATGGACAAGTAAAACATATGGATTAAAAATGAATAAATAATAGGGGGAACAAATGTTAAAATAAATTTAGTAGATTGAAATGCTGGTGATCGGTGAAGGTAGGTATGGATTTTTTTGTTTTCTTATTGCTTTTTCTGAATTGATGCAGACGTTCTAAGAAATGATCATGATGATGAATATGCAACTACATGATGATAGTGTGTTATATAACAAGAACGGAATGATCATATAAGAATGTTTGTATGTGGTTAGGTATCATAAATAAAAAATAAATAAATCTAAAAAAAAAAACGCATCAGGTAGCAAGCAGGTTACCACTGAGGCCAATGGGTGCAATTCTATAGAACACCAGAATTGCTCCACTGAGGGTCAAGGAAGTGGTATTTGCATACTAACTCCTGCCCCCATTGGTCGGGGTAGGGGAGTGTTAGCCCCCAAGCACTCGCAGGCTATCTGGCCCGTAGGCAGGGCATGTTTTATGAGCAGAGAGAAGCAGAAGGTCAGCAGCAGTAATGACATGTGTGTCTGCGTGCAGCTGCCTCCATGGAGGCTGGAGAGGGCACTGGTGGCAATGCCAGGCAGTGGACATGCAATATCTCATTCAATTACAACAATAATTCTACAAACCACGTATTATTATTATCCTCATTCTGCAGTTGAGGAAGCTAATGTTCCAAAAGATTAAGTAACTTGCTCAAGATCCCACAACTAAGCAAGTGGGGGAGCCAGTCTTCAGAGTAGATGCTGCCTGTGGAGCCCGCGGTCACCCCAACAAGGCCACCCTGGGTACCTACCGAGTGCAGTTGAGGTGGGGGGAACCTCTCTCCCCATACCTGACCTCTTAAAATCCTTAGTACAAGACCTGGCAAAAAAATTAGTACTGCATTAGTGTCAGGGCCTCAGAGATGTCAGCATTATACGGTGTTTCTTGAATATAATTTATGTATTGCTCAGTGGCCATCTCACCTGCCAAAGAAAACAACTCTCAAACATGGATTTGGGAAATATTTGTTGAGAAGAGACTAAGTATGAGGCACAGTACCAGATATGGATGGGATTCTGACATGTGCCATTTTCATCCTTCAGGAGCAAGTGATAGAGAGGAAAGGAAGTACTGAGGAAAGAGGCCAAGGAAAGGGTGGCTAGGATGGGCTTCCTGGGAAGCTAAAGAAGCCTTAACCTCTGGGCCCTTCACTTGAATGGCCGCCGTCCTAGAACCAATATGCTCTTGTGGCCATATGCTTTTGCACAGTTTGCAAAAGGAATATATTTTAAGTGCAATAGATTAAGACCTCTGACTGCCTTCTCTCCACCTTTCTGTCGGGCACACTCCCCCTCACGTGGGGCTGTGTTGGGATAGATGTGGGGATGTTCGGGAATCTGGCAGAGGACAGTTGAGTTGAGGATACATTTCATTTGGGTCTAGTGGGTTTCATGTATGTGATACTCAGCCATGTCTCTGTGTAGATTAGTTGCTGCTGGTGACCCCGTTCTAGGATTGCCTTCCAGGAGTACTCCCACCCCTCGCTATGTTGACTCACCCAACATGGTGGCATAAAAACTCAGGGCCAGGCGGGACCGGCCCAGGGACCCAGGAGTGAGGGAGGCGTGCGGTGCCGTCCCGCCGCTCCCGCCCCCACCTGGTGCCCCTCTGTCCTGTCCTACGCGTCCTCCATTTAAGCAAAAGAAGTTAGTAGTTAATTACATCAAGAATGTTCTTGTTGGGTTTTGTTAATTCTTTTTTTAATTAATAAAAAAAAAAAAAAAAAAGAATGTTCTTGTCGGGCAGGCCGCAGTGGCTCAGCAGGCAAGAATGCTTGCCTGCCATGCCAGAGGACCTGGGTTCGATTCCCGGTGCCTGTCCATGTTAAAAAAAAAAATGTTCTTGTCTATGTACAGTTTTTAGAACGTTGGAAAGGCTATGTTTGCTTAGCTGTCAACAAAGAGAAAGCCTGAGGGAGGTGCCGTGGTGCCGCGGGATAAGGCAGTTGGCACACTTCTCAGGACAAGGAATACCCCGTTTTTCGTTCTACGCCACGCAGTACATTATTTTCTACCTGCTTGTCTTATTTCTGGAATAACTTAGAAAAACAAAGCAGAGGCTTCCCTGCTCATGCACTTCCCAAAACAAACAAAAGAAACCAACGAAAACAAACAGCAAAAAAAAATTTTCAACAAATGGTGCTGCAATAACAAGCTACTCACATGGAAAAAGAACGAAATGTGACCCTGCCATACAGCGTACAAAAAAAAAAACAAAGGCTGTTTTTCCCCTAATTTTGGCGTGACCTCCCCCCCATTCCAAAGGAAGGCAGTGCAGCACAGCACTTTGAGGAAGAGGAGGCTTGTACAAGCCATCTCGTGCCGTGGTCATGGTGACACCTGCCCAGAGGGCGTCCTGCTGGCATGCGAGGCTAGCAATATTTTTGGTTAAAATCATGTTTGTGACTGTAACCATTTGTATGAATTATTTTAAAGAAATAAAAACCCCAGAAAGAGAAAAAGAAAGTGCAGGGCCAGAAGTTTACAGTGGTACAGATGTGTCCCATGGTCCTTGGCAGAGAAGGAGCTCGGTAATGGTAAAGAACAAGGTTTGAAGCGTACAGAGCCAGCAGCTAACCTTTGAAAAATGCTTCTAGTCATCAGACGTGTAATACTTGTAAAGAGAGGATTTTGCTTTCATTAATACCTGGTCAAAATAGACATTCTCTCTCTTCAGGAATATTCTCAATAATGTAACATATTAAATTATAAATGGTTTTTTTTCCCCTTTTTCTTTTGCACAGATAGAATATATCAGAATTTCACTGTCAGGTACGACCATCAAGCACATATGTAAGTAAAGTCAGAGTTTGTGCATCCAACATATTTATATGTAATATTTTAAAGCTTTTCTTCTAGTATGGGTATCAAAATGTATCTTTCTGTTCTCTCTTTAGAAAATACTGATATAAAATCATCATCATATGAAGACGATCAGTATGTAGCCAAAACTGTAGGATAAAAACTATCCTACGTGTGTTTCCAGCTGTTAATAAAAAATATTGTATTATTATTCTGAACTTTGTGCTGTTTATGGTAGTTGTCAATTCTTTTATATTTGCAATTTGTCGTGATTTCGTTTTTCCTTCTAAATAAATGTTCACACTCATGCTTAAATTTCTTTTTGTTATTTGTGTTCTCTTTGTTATAGAGGGTATTCTAGTTTGCTAGCTGCCAGAATGCAATATACCAGAAACAGAATGGCTTTTAAAAAGGGGAATTTTATAAGTTGCTAGTTTACAGTCCTAAGGCTGAGAAAATGTCCGATTAAAACAAGTCTATAGAAATGTCCAATCAAAGATATTCAGGGAAAGATACCTTGGTTCAAGATGGCCGATGACATTCAGGGTTTCTCTGTCATCTGGAAATGCACATGGCGAACACACTGACAGTTTTTCTCTCTGCTGGAAGGGCACATGGCAAACGTGGTGTCAACTGCTACTTTCTCTCCTGGCTTCCTGTTTCATGAAACTCCCTGGGAGGCGTTTTCCTTCTTCATCTCCAAAGGTCACTGGCTTGTGGGCTCTCTGCTTCTCATGGCTATGTCATTCTGCTCTGCTCTCTCTGAATCTCCTTTCTCCAAAATGTTTCCTCTTTTATATGACTCCAGAAACTTATCAAAACCCATCCAAATGGGTGGAGACATGTTGTCACCTAATCCAGCTTAACACTCTTGATTAAATCACACCTCCAGGGAGATGATCTGATTACAACTTCAAACATAGAGTTTTGAATAGGGATTATTCTACCTTTATGAAATGGGATTTTTATTAAGACATGACTTTTCTAGGGTACATATATCCTTTCAAACCAGCACAGAGGGCCTCCAAAATTATATAAGGATCAACCTCCAAAAATCCTGGATCTGCCCTTGCTCCTTGGAAGAGGTGACCACCAAGTCATTTTAATGGAGGGATGAGAGTCTAGGGCAGAATGGCATGAGCTGGAGATGGCCCAAACAGATCCAGATATCCCTAACTCTAGACTTAACTAGGATCCTGGTTTCCCCTGGCCAGACCCACCCTGTGCAGCACATATTCCTGCTCTTGAGTCCAAGGCTGCATAGCCTGAGGATGCCTTCCCTTCCCCCTGCGCCAGCATCCAATTTCTCCAGGTGCCTCATCACTGGGTGGTGGGACTGTGGTGGTCCTTCATGCTGTTTATCAAATATATCCAGCTCTCTGCTTTCCAGGCATATGATAAAACTGCACTTCCCCTCTCCCTTTTATGCTAGGCATAGCCACATGAGCTAAAACCTAAGATCCAGTGCTAACCTACCACATTCCCATCTCAACTTTATGGTGATTGTGGACACATATAAGAGATGAGGCCTCTATCAACTCAGATCCCTGTTGTGACAACAATGGGCAGAAGCCCTCTTTCAACCTGCATTGGGCATATTGTGAAAAAAAGAAATAAACTTTGTTGGGTTGAACCATTGCTATTTGGGGTTTATTTGTTATGGCAGCACAACCCAGCCCATCCTGACCGATACAGGCATCCAACAGCAGAGTTAAAGCTGCTTCAGCCCAACATAGGGTCCCACACTACCTAGCTGTTAGTTCATCTATCGATAATCCACCCCCTGGAAGCATGGCTCATGAGCCAAAGCATATCTCACTGGGACAAAAAGGGCTCACAGGGAAATTGATATGTCCTCCATGGAGATGACAAGGCATCTTCACTTTTCACCAGAGCCCAGATGCCATTTTTTTTTTTTCTTTTAAAGAGAGAGGGAGGAAGGGAAGGAAAGACAGAGAAGGAAGGAAGGATGGAAGGAAGGAAGAAAGGGAAACATCTTTTAAACATTTTCTTGTTTTATTATATTTTGTTTGTTTGTTTGTTTTTTACATGGGCTGGGGCCGGGAATCGAACCGGGGTCCTCCGGCATGGCAGGCAAGCACTCTTGCCCGCTGAGCCACCGCGGCCCGCCCCAAGATGCCATTTTTTAAATTCGCCCTCTTAACCTTCCATGTTTAACATTCAACGATAGGAATAAGATAACCACAATAAACCCTCCTGTTCAAAAGAGGGGAGGGAGGAGGAGGCATAAAGCAATAATCGGTCCATAGGATTCTGAAATCCAGAATAGCCCAGCTTGGCAGTGCTGGGTTATAGTCCAGCCCTGCTTCCTGGGAGTGATTTTCTACGGCTCTTGTCTCAGCCGGGTGAACTCCTGTCTGCAATCTGACTTTTCTTTTTGATAAGAAATGGGCTGTGTTTTGAAATGGAGTAACTTTTTCACTCTGTTTTTTACCTCTCGAAGGCCAGAGGGACAGAGAACTCCTTTCATGTTTAATTGTCCCTGTCCTTTGCAGTTCAGGTTGGTAGTGCTATTGCCAGTACAATCATCTTTAAAACTTTGTGAGATTCCTATGGATCTTGAGTTTTATTTAGAAGAAGAAAATTACTCTCAGGAATCTTTTCAAGAGACACCCCTCCCTACCTTGGACTGAGAGTCAGGACTGTTCCAGCCCAGCACAACCCCCAGACCAAAGAACACATGAGGCAGACTATTTCCCACGAGTCGTAATTGGGAACTTACGAACAGAAGAAGATCCTACCCAATTGGTGGCCGGTTGGGAAAGGAAGGTCAGCACTTCTCCCAAATAAGGTATACATGCCAAGGAGGGTTCAGCAGAGTCTCACGAGATTTGGCTAGGGAAGGGGAGTTATACATTCTTTGACATTTAATGGCTGTCACAATCAAGTATATTCCTGGGGTGTGGGGAGTCCCCGCCGCATGCAGTGCCTTGCTCTCAAAACGGAGGAATAGGTGGGGCCCAGGCCCTTAAAACCCACCCCACACAGCAGAGTACATTGACCATAGGACAAGCACTTCATTCATTAGCAGCAAAAGAGACAACAGGAGTCCCATTAGGAGTCCCACAGAGTGACACCATATTGGACAAAAAAGGGAATTTACCCATTCTACGGATAATTGATAAAACCAGTGATTTCAGTCTAAATGAGGAGATTCTTTTCCACATTTTCCAATGTGCTGAATTCTGCCAGGCCAGCAGGGTATTCCACGCAGTCCAATTTGCAGAGGTCATGGTCCAAGGTAGGCCAGTGGCACCCAACAATAGCAGAGGCCTAGCACCGGAAGGTATTTACTACAATGCTAAGGGAAAAAAGAAATCTTGTTGATCTAACAGAATACAAAGTAAATTTCCATTAGTAGGCAGAAGTGTTCCTGGAGAAGGGGGGCTATGAGATAGTTTTAGATACCATATCTTTTCCCCCTGCAATTGCAGGGGTGACTTCTGGAGTCAAAGCCACAGCTTGCCTGGGCATAGCAAGTGTCCACAGAGTCATACATACTGTACCTCGGGGTATGGGAAGTCCCAGTTGGTTACAAATACAGCTTTTAGCGTTTTGTGAAAACTGTGGTCTAATACATAAATTTTGGGCGACCCTGATATCTCATGGGCTTAGGATTCCCAACCAGCACGGATGCATCAGCCAGGACCCATGGCCAATCGGCCTTATTTTCCCCAACTTCTAATGCTTGTGGCACAGAAAACAGCAAGTGGTTTTCATTGCCTTGTGGCAGTAGCACTGCTGGTCCTTTCACCTGAATTCACAGTGCTTGAATGGGCCTCACTGTTACCAGCTCAATAGGTGCAGGAGCAGCTGCTAGGGTCGTGATTTAGGCTGGTGAGGGCCAGATACAACAGTCATGTCCACTGCTGCAGAGATTACTTATCTTTTAACTGCTTCTTTAAAAGCCCCTTCATTCTTTCTTCTTTCAATGAACCCTGCTGCTGTAGAGTTGTAAGGCAAATGAAATGTCCATATGCAGTCATGTTAGGTTAGTTGTCAGAAGAGGGTGCCCCCATCACTCTCCATAGGTGTGGGGAGCCCAAAGAATGCACTAAGCTTTTCTAAGCTATATATTGTAGCTCTTTGGTTAGCTGTCCCTTTTGGGAAGGCCAGCAACAGTCCAGTGGATTTATCTGTGGCTGTAAAAGTATATTTTGCATCTCTGGATAAGAGAAGGGGCCCAATACAATTTACCTGCCACCTGGTGACCAGAATTTGCTCACAGCCAATGTGACTGAATTGATGAGGAAGCATCCTTGGGCATCGCAGTGAACAGGAGAGGCAGGTATCCACGACTTCCTTCAGTTGTTGTCTGGTAATGAGCAGCTGGAATTGCTGAGCCAGTCTCCAAACAATCTGGTACCCTTGGTGTCCTGTCTTTCTATGCAATCATTCAGCAGCCTCATGCAAAATCAGCTTTAGACTATGTGCTGTTATGTACCCCAGAAAAACCATGTTTTTAAAGCGATCTTCTGGGGACATCTATTGTTTGGTGGGATCTCTTGATTAAGTTGTTTCCATGGAAACCTATTTAAGGAGGGTCTTAATCCTTTCTTGAACCCCTTTATCAGAGAGAAATGAGAACTGACACAGAGGGCAGAGAGATGAAACCAAGAGACATAGATGTTTGGAAATGCTAAGCTAAGAGATGAAACCCACAGTTTGCCCCAGAGATGCTAAGTGAGGACCTACAGACAGAGAGAAAGCCACTAGAATCAGAAGCTGTAAGCAATGAAGTAAAAGCAAGGACCAGTAGATGCCAGCCATATGCCTTCTCAGCTGGCAGAGGTGTTCCAGATGCTGGTAGCCTTTCTTCAAAGTCAAGGTATCTTTCTCCAGATACCTAAATTTGGACATTGTCATGGCCTTAGAACTGAAAATTTGTAACCTAACAATTCCCCTTTGTAAAAGCCAATTTGTTTCTGATATATTGCATTCTGGAAGCATTAGTAAACCAAAACAGACTACAAATTTTTGCTAAAGCATCTGCTTCAATATTGCCAGGTAAAGAATCAGTATTATGGGAGGAGACATGAAACAAGGTTACCTTTCATTTGTGGCAGGTAGTCTAGATATCTTCCCACATTTCTTTTCCCCATAAGGGGTGGCCAACAATTGTTCATTGCTCCTGCTTCCACATGGCCATCCACACTGTCAGGCCACCGTACACTGCCCAGTTGTCAGCACAAACAGTTAAGGCATCTCCTGGTTCATGAACTATGACTAACCATACAGCCCTTAGTTTAGCCATTGGCTGCTTTGCATAGTCCCAGTTTCCCACCATAGAGTGGGAACTAGGGACAACTATTACCTTCCAGGTGGCAGGCTGCCCATGTGCTGGTCCTTCAGCATACCACACAGACTTAGGTATACAGCCAACAGTCTGCCATTGTCAATGGTGGGCACAGAGATGGCCACCTCAGGAGCATCAGCAGGGAGGGGCAAACATTGTTCTTCCACATAAGAAACTGGTCTCAGGATACCATGCATTTCTGCACGTTAGGAGCTGTTGTTCAAAATGCTGTGCTGCAGCAGATAAGCTTTCCATTACATTAATGTGCTTAATTGTGCACTGTCAGAGTGAGGCTTAGTGGCAGTGTCATGCATCCACCCTTGTATGGGAATGGTTGTTATTAATTTCATAGGGCATTTCTGAGTTAGTCCTTCAACTTAAAGTAAGGCATTATGGGCAGCACAGTTGTTTTCCGAAAGGGCTGTATCGTAATTCAGACCAAAGCTGATGGGAACTTGCTTTGTCTGTTGCCTTTGCCACAAGTCCCACCCAAAGCCAATTCATATCTAATTCAAAAAGCACATCTGGGTCCACACCCCACCCACTGCCTACCCCCATAAAGCCTGAGCCAGTGCTATAGTCCATTTCTTTTTTCAAAAGCAGCCTGCTGGGGGTATCCCATTCCCAGGAATGGCTTTTCCTAATCAAAACATACACAGATTTTAACACTGGGGCTAAGTGAGGCATGAAAGGTTTCCAATAACCCAACAATCCCAAGAAAGCCATTAGTTGTTGTGGTGTATGCAACATAGAAAAATATTGTACCTTATCAATTACTACAAAAGGAATAAATTTTGCCTTTCCCCACCATACTACACCCAATAATTTAATAGGACAGCTAAAGCTTTGCAGTTTATCACAATTAATTGCACATCCCCAACTGTTAAGATGAAAATGCAATGAGCCTGAGGTTTCTTTTAGTCCTAGAAAAGGTGCTGGTTAACATGACATCAGCAATATAATGAAATACAGATACACTTTTCCACTTAACCAAATCCTTTGCTATGAGCCTGTGGCGAATGGTCTGACTATGTAAATAGCAGCCCTGTAGGAACACAATGAAAATCCTTTGTTCTCTTTCCCAGGTGAAGATGAAAACGGGTTGACTGACCCTATTGAAGAGAATACTACAGGAACAATATCATTGAGTGCTAATTCCTTGTAGTAAAGAGGCAACCTTCACAAACCTATCCTCTATTTCCCAAGCCTCTTCTTTTTCTCCTTTTCATCATCAAATGAAGAATCCACATTTGATCAAATTGAAGAATCTACAGAATCCCAAGCCTTTGGGTCCCAGTTAGGGGAAGTCAGGATATGTCTCACTTGCCCCTCAGGCAGTTTACACCCTCTTACACTAATATACCAGCATGGTGATATTTCTGAACTCTTATTACATGGTATAGCCTTTCGTTCAATGCATCCTTCAAATCTACTGATTTCTCTTTCTGAGACTGCTGTAGGTGGCCACACCACATACAATAACAGCCGACCTACTGCAGTGCAGTCAAGCAAGTGGGTAACCCCTCCACACATCAAGGAAGCAGGCCACCCCATGATTACCCCCACAGAGTCTCCTTTCCCTAGATTCAGCTCTCTACAGCAGCTGGCTCTTTGGTCTCCTGGCTGGCTCACCAAATGTTCCAGACCAGCATGACCCCAAAACCAAAGAACACACCAGGCAGAATATTACCCATGAATTTTAATTAGGAACTTACAAAAAGGAGAAAATCATACCCAATGGTGGCAGGTTGGGAAATGAAAGTAAGCACCCGCCCAAATAAGAGGGCAAGTGTCAAGGGAGGTGGCTTTTAAGGTTCAGCAGAGTCTTATTAGATTTGGTTAGTCTTGTGAAATTTGGTTTCAACAACCTGTTACCAGATTTGGAGTTTCAGTTGAATCCTGCAAGAGTTGATTAGGGGAGGGGTGGGGCCTAGGCCCTGGGTCATTACAAGGATTCTGCCAAATGCTCTTAACATCCTAACAACCCTCTAGGCTGGCAGTTGTTCCAAGAATCACAGCTGAAGTTTCTTAGTAGGCCTACTGTTTACCTAAAAGCATCTATGAGGCATGTCTTAAATCTTTCTAACGTCCTGTGTTTTGAAGCTATCTGTACCCCAGAAAAGTGAGATTTTAAAGCAAATCCACTTCCTTAGGTGTGGACCCACTGTAAGCAGAATCTTTTGGTGAGTAGGATCTTATGTTGAAATATGACCCACCTTATTCATGGTCTTTTGTTTTTTTAATCTATAGAATCATTTTGATCTTTTAACTAGAAGCATACTTAAAAAGTATTTCCAAGACCATTTGACTGCATAACCTAAAGAGATCAGTTTAAATATTTATTATATATATATTTTAAATAACTTTATTGAGAAACATCCAAACACATACAGTCCAACAATATTATACAATCAGTGGCTCACAAGATAATCACATAGATGTGCATTCTTCAGCATGATCATTTTTAGAACACTTGCATCATTTCAGAAAAGGAAATAAAAAGAAAAATAAAGAACTCATATATCCCATACCAATGCCCCTCCCTCTCACTGACCCAAAGACCATTGCAATCTATCCAATTTTTACCCTTTATCTCCCCCTATTATTTAGTTTTTATCCTTTTTTTTTTTTAATTATTCATCTGTCCATACCCTGGTTAAAAGAAGCATGAGATACAAGGGTTTCACAATCACACAGTCACACTGTAAAAGCTATATGGCTATACAGTCTTCTTCAAGAATCAAGGCTACTGGAGCACAGTTCAACAGCTTCAGGTGCTTCCCTCCAGCCACTCCAATACACCAAAAACTAAAAAAGGATATCTACATAACTACATAAGAATAACCTTCAAGATAACCACCTGAGTGTTTCAAAGTCTCAGCCACTGAGACTTTATTTTGTCTCATTTATTTCTTCCCCCTTTTGGTCAAAAAAGTTTTCTGATTCTGATGATGGAGGGTCCTGGTTCAGCCCCAGGAGTCAGATCCCATGTTGTCAGAGAGATTTACACCCCAGGAGTCATGTCCCATGTAGGGTGTAGGGCAATAAGTTCACCTGCCAAGTTGGCTTAGAGAGAGAGGCCACATCTGAGCAACAAAAGAGGCTCTCCAGGGGTGACTCAGGCATATTATCATTAGGCTTAGCCTCTCTTTGCAGGAATAAGCTTCACAGGAGTAAACCCCAAGAACCTCAGCCCATTGAATTGGTTGTCCTCAAGGTGGGTCTTAATCCTCTTATTGAAGTCCTTTATTAGAGGATGAGAACAAGAGAGAAAGACAGAGAAGCTAAGAGAGAGAGAGGCTTAAAGAGAGAAAAAAACAGAAGCTCAAAGAAAGCCACAGACACAGCAGCCAGGTGTGAAAGCAACGAAACCTGGGAGAGAAGTTCCAGCAGACGCCGCATGTGACTTCCCATGTGACAGAGGAGTCCTGGAATGCCAGCATTCTTTCTTCAGGATGAAGGTATCATCTTGTTGATGCCTCGATTTGGAAATGTTCATGGCCTCAGAACTGTAAACGTGTAAAAGCTAATAAATGCTCATTGTTAAAACCCAGTCCATTTCTGGTACGTTGCATTTTGGCAACTTTAGCAAACGAAAACAGGTCCCAACAATCTTCTAGCTCCATCCTCAACCTGATCTTTACCAGGAAGTCATTTCTTATTTTGAGAAACTTTTCTGGCTGGAAAAACTGCCCTGAACCCTTTATATTTGTCCTGAACCCTTTTAAATTATGTTCAAAAACAAAACAGCTCATTTTATAGCTCAACATTCTCTCTCTTCTCAGTGTTATCAGAGGCAGCAAGAAGCAAGGTGGCACTTTCAGTATTCTTCCTGGAAATGCCTTAGCTAGGTCCACGTGTCTGCTGGGTGCCCTTTCCCTCTTCCAGGTTCCTGAGGGTGCTGGTGTTCCTGATGCTTTTGAGTCCTTTTTCCGGTAGCAACTTCCTCACAGTCTTTTTTTTTTTTTTTTTTTTTTTTTTAAAGAGAGAGGGAGGAAGGGAAGGAAAGACAGAGAGAAGGAAGGAAGGGAGGAAGACAGGGAAACATCTTTAAACATTTTCTTGTTTTATTATATTTTGTTTGTTTGTTTGTTTTTTACATGGGCTGGGGCCGGGAATCGAACCGAGGTCCTCCGGCATGGCAGGCAAGCACTCTTGCCCGCTGAGCCACCGCGGCCCGCCCCTCACTGTCTTTTTTTAAAAACTTTCTATTACATACAAAATAGGGCCTAATTCTTAGGTGCACAGCTTGAAGAATTTTCACAAATTGACAGACCCATATACTCAATACTGCAGATCAAGACATAGAAAATACGAGAAGCCCACTCATAGCCTCTTTCTGTCACTAAATCCCCAAAAGCAATAATGACTCCGAGATGTAACACTATAGATTCATTTTTTAAGTCAGATTTCTCAAGGTATAATTTACATACAGTAAAATTGATGCTTTTTAGGTGAACAGTTCTATGTATTTGGCAAAGGCCAGTCATGTAACCACACCACAATCAAGATATGGAATATTTTAATTCCCCCATGAAAGTTCCCCTATGCCCCTCTGCAGTCAGCCCCTCCCCTCCTGCCACATCCAGGCCCGTGCAAACACTAATCTTTTCTCTCCCTATGTTTTGTGCTTTACAGAATGTTATATAAATGGAATGACACAGTATATAGCCTTTTGATTCTGACATCTCACTTAGCCTAATGCTTTCAAGATTCATCCAGGCTGTTAAATGTGTCGGCAGTTCATTCCTTTTTATTACTAATGAGGGTTCCAATGTACGACTGCACCACTGCTGTGACCAACTCAGCACGAGGGGTTGAGGAAAGCACCACGAATCTGAAAAATAAAGACACTCACACAGAAGAGTCTTTTAAGATGAGAGCAGGAGACTCACATCTCAAAAGACAAGAGCCCTGAACGCTTGCTCAGCACCATATTTATTTTCTCAGTACAGCAGGGAGTGCACAGAAATAACTTTTTGTTTGTGTTTATTTTTTAACAGTGTGCTCAGACAGAGAGAGTGCCTGTTTCTTCATTATCGGGGTAATGATTATGGAACACAGAGCAGGTTTTTCCTCTGCCTTTACTGGAATGATAGCCAAGTGCGTGTTTCTCAACTTTGGCTAACTTTTGCTTTCTGAAGTTACCATTCCACCATAACCCACAGGTCTCAGTGTTCTGAGTCTGCAGATGTTTTGCAAAGCTGTTGCTTTGACTTTTCTTATTTTTCCCTTCACATCACAATTTATCAGCTCACTTGCCGAGAGACATTTAATGGATCATTTCCAATTGGGGGCTACTACAACTAAAGATGCGATAAACCTTGCAAATAGGTATTTGTGTGGTCACATATTTTCATATCTCTTGGGTAAAGAATGAGTGGGATTGCTGATTCATAACTTAGGTGCATGTTTAACTTCACTAAGAAACTCCAAATTGTCTTACAAAGAGGCTGAACAGTTTGCATTTCCAGCAGTAGCACATGAGATTCCAGTGGCTCACACACTCATTAGCACGTAGTCTTGTTGGATTGGGTTTTGGGGGAATTTTTTTTTTTTTTTTTTGGTCATTCTATGAGGCCTGTAGTGTATTTCACTGTGGTATTAAATGGCATTTCTCTAATGATCTCCCGGGAAGGGGACTCTCTCTGCATTCTCTCCGCATTCCTGCCCTTCTCCCAGGGGCAGACTCCTGTAGCCTGAGTGCTGGGAGAGCAGGACTGGGGTACAGGATGGGGGGAGGGGGAGCAGTGGTTTCTCTGTCCCGTAGCCTCAGTGTCCCGTGGCCTCCGTGGCCTGTGCTCCAGACTCTGCTGAAATCCAAAGCGGGTCTTGTGCAGAAGCGTCTGGGGCCCCTCCTGGGGGCAGCAGCCTCTAATGGAGGAGGTGGGGGAATCCTGAGCCCAGACCTTCCCTGGCTGCAGAGGGCTTTTTCTCCTTCTGGAAATGAGGTCACCGTGGTCTTTCTCGGGGCCAGGGCTTCGCTGGCCCTCACCTCTGAGACCAGGGTCAGACAGGACAGCAGCAGCCAACCCTCTCCCGCCCACCGGCACCGCCCGGGGCCTGTGTCGCATCTCTTCCCCTTCCCCCAGCCATTCTCACGAGCACCCACCCGAGGCCCACGGACAAAAGCCTGTTGGTGCGCACAGACGCTCCTGAGATCTGGGTGCCGCTATTCCAGATCTGCAGCCGCAGAGCCTTCAAGTTTTAGCTGTTCTCTCCCTAGCCCTGCTGCTGAGGCCGTCTGAGCCCCGCGCACACCCCGGGCAGCAGTATTGCCCTGACTGCCCTATGTGAGGTCAGCTGCCTGATGGCCCAGAGACATGATCTGTACTGTTTCCGGCTGTTCTCACCGTTACAGTGGGAGCAACACTCTGTCTAGCTTTCTACCTCCTAAGTGGAAGTGGAACACCTCCACACCATCTTTTAAGCCTTCCTACCACCTTCCACCCACTGCCCATTGTAGGTCTGTCTTATGGCAACACCACTTTCAGGTACTCATTTCTGTAAAACTTGATAGCTTGAGGAAAATGCATATTGTTGTTTCTCACACTTCTGGGGGCTGGCTCTCTCTGCTGGTGGTTCTCTCCTGAGGTCTCAGGTGTGACTGCAGGTAGACAGAGGTGCTGGGACTGCAGTGGTTCTGGCTGTCAGCTGAAGCTCCTAGAGCCTGTGGACCAGAGCACAGCAGATGGTGGCCTCTCCCTGTCGCTGGGCTTCTCACCCCAAAGTGAGAGTTCCAGGAGACCAAAGCAGAAGCTGTGGACTCCTTCTGACCAACCTCAGAAGTCACACGTGACACTTCTGCCACATTCAAGTCAATACAGGTCCCGCCCTGATTCATTGTGGAGAGAACTATACAAGGACATCAATTGGGGGTCAGTGTCCCGGGGGAGCCAGCTTTGGAGGCTGCTAACACACTGCCTAACAACATACCCAAAAGGAGACTCTTCTCATTTAGGTCTTAAATATATCTAACTATAAAGGTAACAGAAGAAAAAGAATATTTTTGTGACAGAGTGAAGAAGGCATATCAACTAAAGTTTCAAAAGCAAAAATTCATAAGGCATGGGGGAAAAACAGGTGAATCTTATTACTTTAAATTAAAAGATGCCACCAAACAAAAGTAATTGTGGAAGAAGGTAGTGTACAGATGCGAAGAATGGGAGGAGATATTTGCAAGATCTAATCGACAAGCAATTATTATCTAGATACAAACTTCCACAAGTCAACCAGAAAAAGATGGAAAGGATATTAAAAAGCAGTTTACCAATTGTAAATCCCAAATGCTAACAAGCATACAAAGAGATGGTCAATATCATGAGTAATCAGAAAAAAATGCGAGTAAAACAACAGTGAACTACCATTTTATACTTATTAGCCTGGCTTTCAAATAGCTCCCAGCATCTCCAAGCATCTGTGTCTTGGTTTCATCTCTCTGCTCCCTGCAGCTCTGAGTTCTCCCTCATAAAGAGCTCCAGGGAAGGATTAAGACCCACTTTGAATGGGTGGGCCACATCTCCATGGAAACAACCTAATCAAAAGTTCCTACCCAAATAACAGGTCTGTCCCCACAAGATTAGAAGAACATGTGCTTTTCTGGGCAACAAAATAGTTTCAAACCAGCACAAGCCCCAGACTGGAAGCAACCCAGATGTCCAACAACAGGTGAATGAACAAACTGTGGCATAACAATAAACGATAAATAGTGGGACACTATAAAATAAATACAATGAATTGTATCAATAAAAAGGAAGCAACTATGCTCCAACAGGCTGAGTTTCAAAATAATTATGTTGAGTGAAAACCAGACACAGAAGAGTGCATATTGTATAATTCTGTGTACTCAAAATTCTAGAAAATGCAGGTGGTAATGGTGGAAAGATCAGCGGTTGACTGGGGGTGGGCTGCGGGGAGGGAGGAATCACACAAGGACACAAGGAAACTCTCAAGGCTGATGGATACAGTCAGAATCTTGACCTGGTTTCATGGAAGCATATATAATAGCAAACATCAAATTGCACACTTAAAATATGTGCAGGTTATTGCATGTCAAAAATACCCCCATAAATATCTATATCCAACAGAACGAAAGAGGACCCCACTACCATAAACCTTATAGAAAAAAATGTAGGGAAACATCTTCAAGATCTAGGCATAGGGGGTGGTTTCTTAGACTTCATGCCCAAAGCACAAGCAACGAAGGAAACAATAAGTAAATGGGACCTCCTCAAAACTGAATATGCCTGTGCTTCAAAGGACTTTGTCATAAGTGTGAAAAGGCAGCCAACTCAATGGGAAAAAATATTTGGAAACCACATTTCTGATAAGATTCGATATCCAGGATATATAAAGAAATACTACAACTTAACAATAAAAAAGACAAAAAACCTTATAAAAAATGGGCAAAAGATATGAATAGACATTGCTCCGAAGAGGAAATACAAATGGCTAAAAAGCACATAAAAAATGCTCAGCTTCACTAGCTACTAGAGAAACGCAAGTCAAAACCATAATGGAATATCATTTCACACTTACTAGAATGTGAACTATTAAACAAGCATAAAACAAACAGGAAAGTACAAGTGTCGGAGAGGATGTGGAAAAATAGGAACACTGAATTCACTGCTGGCGGAAATGTAAAAAGATGGTTTGGCGGTTCTTCAGTGAGATAAGTACAGACCTGCCTACAACTAGAAATCCTGCTGGTAGATATATACCTGGAAGAACTGAAAGCAGAGACATAAACAGACATTTGCACACTGAGGTTCATCGCAGCATTATTCACAATAGCCAAAAGATGGAAAGAACCCAAGTGTCCATCAACCGACGAACAGATAAAATGTGTATATATGTACAATGGAATATTACTCAGCAGTAAGAAGGAATGAAGTCCTGAAGCCCACAACCTGGATGGTCCTTGAGAACATTATGTTGAGTGAAATAAGTCAGACACAAAAGGAAAAATATTGTATGATCTCACTAATATGAGCTAATAATAATATGTAAACTCAGTCATAAAATCTAGACTATAGGTTACCAGGAGACAGAATGAGGGTAGAGAACAGGAAGCGCATGTTTATCGTGTGCAGAATTTTTAACTAGGTTCAATTTAAATATTTGGAAATGGATAAATGTGAGTGTAATTAACAGCACTGAATCATGTGTGTGATGATGGTTGGAAAGAGAAGTTTACATTTGTGTACGTCACTAGAAGGAAAGCTAGAGGTAAAGATATGGGACTGTATAATGCAATGAATCTCATGGTGGACAATGATTGTGAGCAACAGTGCAAGTATTAAGTTCTCTCATGAACTAGAACAAATAAATGTATGTCACTGTTACAAGGAGTTAATAGAATGGTATGTGGGGAAAATGTGCCTATTGAAAACTATGGACTATTGATAGTAATATTTTAATGTTCTTTCATCAACAATAAAATTGTAGCACACCAATCCTAAGGAATTACAAGGGGGGGAATAATGGGGGGAAGAGGTGGCATGGGTGTTTCTGGTTTTGCTTTTTGTAATGAAAAAAAATGTAATGAAATGTTCTAAAACCAACTGTGGTGACAAACGTAGAACTATGTGATGATTCTGTGAACCACTGATTGTATATTTTGGATGGGTTGTATGGTGTGCAAATATATCTCAATAAAGTTGCATTAAAAAATAATGCCCCCAGTAGCCATGTTTCTTGAAGATGATTGAATAATAATATACCTTTCACAATGTGACTGTGTGATTGTGAAAACCTTGTCTGATGCTCCTTTTATCTACCTTGTCAACAGAAGAGTAGAATATATGGAATAAAAATAAATAATAGGGGGAACAAATGTTAAAATAAATTTAGTTTGAAATGCTAGTGATCAGTGAAAGCGAGGGGTAAGGGGTATGGTAGGTATAATCTTTTTTTTTCTGTTTTCGCTTTATTTCTTTTTCTGTTGTCTTTTTATTTCTTTTTCTGAATTGATGCAAATGTTCTAAGAAATGATGAATATGCAACTAAGTGATGATATTGTGAATTACTGATTTTCTATGTTAATTTTTATTTCATTTGTTAATTTTTTTAATTAATAAATAAATTTAAAAAAATAAAAAACATAATGCCCCAATAAAGTGTTTTCTTAAAAGAAAAAGCTTGGAGAAAAAAAGAAGAAAGAAAGAAAAAGCTTGGGAATCTTGCGCTCAGGATCACACAGCTGGTAAATCACAATGCACCATTCAAACCCAGAACTCTGCATTCGGAGCCCGCATACTGAACCCCACGGCTCCCTGTAACAAAGGCACCAAGTACAGCTGTGAGAGGAAAGTGCTGGAAAGGACCACAGTGGCGGAGGGATCCCTCTTGACTCTTGAGCGTCCGTCGCAACTGTTAATCATTACCCGGGCCAGCAAGGCCGAGGCTGAAGAGCCGCCTAGTCCGCGGCTCGGGGCTCCTCCCGGCTCAGGGCTCCTCCCGGCTCGAGGCTCCTCCCTGGCGCGCCGGCTCCGCTCAGACCCGCGGACCTTTCCCGGGCTAGGTGACCGCTCCCGGCTCCAAGCTCCTCCCTGCCCTGGGGGCGGCCCTTCCGCGGCTCCGCCCGGCGCCTTGCCCACTGCGAGGCCTGCGGCGCTTTCCGGTGCACCCGATCTACTGCTCGCTTGCGTCCGCCCCGCGCTTGGACATGGTGAGCGGCGGGGTGGGGGGGACCAGGCGGGGGCCGCGATCGGGGCTGCGGGGTGCGGGAATCGCTCGAGGGTGGGCTGCCCCAGCGGGGCGCGGGCGGGAGCTAGGAGCCCAGCGCAGGTTCCGGCCCAGGCCGCCCTCTGTCCGTTCTCGACCCTCCAGCCTTCAAGGCTCAAGTAGGAGGGGCCCCCGGAAACCCCCTACGGACCTGCCGCGCGCCGGGCTCCGAGTTGGCGTCTCCTGGCCTAAGAATGGGAGCCTTGAGTTCACGCCCGGCTCCCACCTTACGGAAGTGCGCGGGGGAAACTGAGGCCCAGAGAGGGGCGGTGCAGCGAGGCGCCACACCCGGGAAACTGCTCCCTCCGCATCACAGTGCTGGGGTGGTGTGTAGGACCTGCCTGGGTGGATGGGGCCGTGGGACCTGGGGACGGGACGGGGTGGGGAGGGGCGTCCCAGTGAGCCAGCAGATACCGTACCCCTGAGAGGCACGGGTTCTGTTCTGTAGTTCTGAACGTGGAGGGCAGAAACTGTGAATTTGTCTGTTCATTTGCGTGCGTGTCCCCTCCTCTCCTGTCTTGCACTTCTGCCCTCACGCCCACTGCAGTGTCTGACTGGAAGGCTGCCCTCCATGCACCCCTCTACTGTCCCTGGGTCTTGGAGCCAGCCCCTGGAGCCTAATTTGAAGTCTGCCCAGCAGTGGGGGCGTGATCACATCCCTACTCCAGGCAGCCTTGCTCACCTGTGCTGCACTCACCCTCCCCAACCCAGCTAGGGAGGTGAGGGTGCGCCCGTGGGGACAGCAGGGAGGGTCTAGGCCCTGGAAGCTTTCCTAAAAACAGCCCATTTCTGATCCAAAGGCATTGGAAGCAGTCAGAACTGCCGTGGCAACTGGGGTGGCATCTTGAAGCTATGGCCACTGGGGCTGAGCAGTGCTGATTGTGAGGTGCACCAAGGCAGACAGTGGGTAATCAATACCCCCCTCTGCACACTGCCCCAGAGGCAAGAGGCCTGAACTGTGATCTGCCAAACGCACATGACCCTCCCCCCTCACTAATCCTGAGATCCCAGCGGGGTAGGTCATTTTAGCTCCAGAATGTGGGACTTGGGGGATTCCAGAAGACTCTAAAGAAGAAGGGGGTTCCCCAGGAGCTCACCAGTACCCACCCACCACTTTCAGAGCCAAAGGAGTAAACAATGGATTCTAATGGCTCAGCTGACTTCAGGGGTCTGGTTGCTTGGATACACAGACCAGCCTCATCAGCCACAGAAAAAGGGCAAGTTCTGAAATAGAGAAGAGCTTGGACAGATGATGTCGGTAAACTCTGCCATCTCTGTATTTATCCAGAGTGTAGTGGAGGGAAAGACGAGGCACCAAACCAGAACAGAAGAACCTATCCGAGAGAACACCTATTTTCAGGAGAGAGGACTTACCAGAGCATTACAGTGTGCCTCCAGTTCTACCCCAGACATACAGGGCCCATCCCAAGCCCATTGGCCCCAGGAAGTCTTTTTTAAAATGCAGATGACTGCTCACCTAATAACAGTGTAATTTACTAACTTGTCCCTCTGGTCCCTCAGCTGGCCCACTGGGAGAGATTATTGTCCCTTTTACCTATGAAGCCAAAAGAGGTGATGTGGGACAAGAGGTGATGTGGTACACAGGCACATGGCTGGGACTGGCAGAACTGGGATCAGTCCTGCCAGTTCAACCCAGGATTTCTGCTTCAAGCAGCCTCACAGATGTTAAAGTAACATGATCACATTCTCTCACCAGGCCTAGTTGCTTCATTTTGTTTTGTATCTTATCTGTTTCTGTCTTGGGTGGTTCTGTTGCAGGACTCTAAATTCTAGGATCCCTTGGGCTCCTGGACTAGATCGTCCTAGAGGACAGAGCTAACCTTTGCTCCCTGGTATTCTCAGAAGGTTCACCTCATTGTGAGGTTGTGCCAGTATGGGCTGCCTTGGGTCCACTTTGCATAATAGGTAAATAGGACAGGGGTAGGGTTTGTAGATCGCCCTTGGCCTTCCGGAGTTGCCAGAGCAGAGGACGGAAAGCCTAGTGCTGATTCCTTCACCAGGCTCCCAGGGATGCTGATTCAGTAGGTCTGGGACAGGACCTAGAATCTGTATTTGTCACAGGTGGTACACAGACCACATTTTGGGAACAGTGTCACTGAGTGGGTTGGGGGACAATGGACAAGTTATTTCCCTACTTGCCCTTTCTAGGCCTCAGTTTCCTTTCAATATACCTTAAGGTGAGTAAGGGCAGGAAAAAGAAGATTGGAGAGTTGGGGGTAGTTTTCCTGAAAGGCTGTGTTGCAATACATTTAAATCTGGACCTGATTTCACTTTTATTCCTCATTAATGTAATAGACCTTAGTTTGGGAGGAGGAAGGGGTCCTCTGAAAGACTTCTGGGGGGTGGGAAGGGGTGTTTCTCAGCCAAATGGCTTTGTGGTGATTTGTATTACCCTTAGGGATTTTCTTTCTCTGAGGGATGTGTAAAACCCAAGACTTAAGAACCTATAAGTGAATGAGCTAGGACTCCACCTCCTGAACAGGGCTAGTCTGCTGCCCTTTGACAGTGTCATCCAGCATCCAAGCACCAGTGGAGGCTGGCCAGATTCCCCCCAAAGCTCTGAGCAACTGTTTTTGGATCTGTAAAAGGAAATGCCCTTGGACCTGTATATTTTTCCTCTTAGGCCGGCAAAGCACACAGGCTAAGTGCTGAGGAGAGAGACCAACTGCTGCCAAACCTGAGGGCTGTGGGATGGAATGAGCTGGAAGGCCGCGATGCCATCTTCAAGCAGTTCAATTTCAAAGACTTCAATAGGGTATGGGGCCAGGGTGGGACATTTTTCTAACAAAGTCAGAACTTGTTCTTTACCTTAGATGCTCAGATACTACACTAATCTAGGGACTATGCCAATGGGAAAATTAACTTCCCTAAATTACTTTAGAAAGTGTTATCCTTGGGGGTTAGGCAGTGGGGAGATGGGTCTTGGGCTTTCCCCATCTAGAACTTTTAGGGGATCCTAAGAAGACATAGTTCTGAAAACAGAATATGACTGTTAGACCAAAAGACTTGCCAACACGAAACCTCTTCTGGTGTTTCCACCTCAGTAGTGATCCAAGTAACAAGACTTCCTTCCTATAGCAGAACAGCCTTACACTAGAGCCTCAGAACCAGGGATAAGATGCCAAGTAGGCAGTGATTCAGAGTGGCGGGGTCTCCCTCTTAGTGAGCTAGTCCATCCTCCTGTATCTAGGCCTGAAACTAGCCACCAGCGGGACCCAGGACTCCCTTCTCTCAGAACACTAACCTGGGACTCTTGACTGCGATAGGCATTTGGATTCATGACCAGAGTGGCCCTGCAGGCCGAGAAACTCGACCACCATCCTGAATGGTTTAACGTGTACAACAAGGTGAGTGATAGTGTGCACCTCTGTTCTGCTCAGCCCTTGCCCACGTTTACAGAACTCCAACTCACTGCAAAGACCCTTGCCTTGGACTTGACATGGGCCTGTCTCACTCATAGGTTGACTGTCCTCTCACCCTGTCCTGTTATCTAATTTCTGACCTCATTAAGATTGTCCATTCAACTCAACATAAATACCCCTGGAAAACATTGTCTCACTATAAATTAAAGCATGCAAATTAAACCACTTGTGAGATATTGTGGTTAAAGCAGACAGCGAGAAGACAAAGCCCAAGGAAGGGCAGGCCATGGGAAACAGGCATACTTCTTCACTGTTAATAGCTCTAAAGGGCGTAAATCTTTCTGGAAGTATAGAAGAATGCAAAAGGAGATATGAAATAAGAAAACCCATGCACAGCAAACAGATTGGACTGTACTTAATGTATTGAGACCATCATTCAGCACCTGCCTTATGCCAAGAGCTATGCTGGACTTTTTATAAAAACATAAAGGCTGGAAGAGGGTATCTATAATTGATAGTGTTTAGGAGTTAAGAGTTCATTTTTGGTCCTTTCTTAGCTTTTAGTTTGCTCTTGATGTTTAGCTGTTTAATTTTTGTCCTATATCTGAAGTCACCATTTTTGAAAAACAGCCAGGGGGAGATGTGATAGAAGACAGCTTTGCACTGTTATAGACATGAGAGCAGTTGTCAGGAAGACAACCTCTCAAGGAGAGATTTTAGTGATGAGCTACTATTCTGGAGCTCTCTGTGTGGTGGGACCCAATAGCTAAAGGCTCTCTCCTGCTCTTCAGTAAGTTAGCTCAGTGGAATGAGCTTGTCCTGCATTTCTGGTCTTGTTTCAGGTCCACATCACCTTGAGTACCCATGAATGTGCAGGCCTTTCAGAACGGGACATAAACCTGGCCAGCTTCATTGAACAAGTAGCAGTGTCCATGGCATAGACCCTGCCTTTCCTCTTGTAATTCCTCGGGGTTCCAGGTGACTGAACTGGAAGGAGACCTTGCTGCAAGTCAGAATTGCCAAGTCAACCCTGCTGCCTCCATCTAGGGGTGAGTCCTTGCTGTGGAAAGAGGTGATGACCATTTCACTGCCAACACCAGGACTGGACACCTTCCCACCCCCACATACTACTCTGCTTATTCTTGGGGCTCTGTTATGTGTACACTCTTTTGAATAAGCTTCTCCCTCTTTGCAACCTCCCAACAACAGTAATTTCTTTCCTGTCTGCACCTTGGTTCCTTTCTAATTCATTTTCCAAGAAGCTGTGGTAGAGAGGGAAACAAAGTCCTGTCTTAGAAACCAGAGCCTTAAAATGATGAAAATACAATGTGCTTTTATGCCTCAAATAAAACTCTTATCTCTCACTTAGTCTCAAACTCTAGAACATTCTTTTCCACAGGTGGAATCAACTGAACAGGCATTTAAAGCACTCTGCAAGGTGCTGTACAAGGTACTGAGGAACAAAGGGGATGGACTACCCTGCTTTAAAGTTCATTCATTATTTTGGGGGGGAATCAAACAAGGGAACAGTATGGAAGTATGGAATAATGAAAAAGTACACTTGAATTTTAAAAACCCATAGCAAACAGATCAGACTGCTTAATGAGCTGTAACCATCATTAAATACCCGCCATATGCCAAGAGCTATGGATTAAGTTAGTAGTATGAATTAAGTTAGTGCTAGATGGCAGGATAAGAAATGAGCTATAGGAACACAAAGAAGCAAGTAACACTGATGGGCAAATTAGAACAGAAGTTTTCATTTGAGTTATGCCATGATAACGGGCAGGATTCTTGAGGCAGCAATGGGAGGAAGCATTGTGAACAAAGATGAAGTACATAGAGTACTTGTGTGAGATGCATGGTAGTACCCACAACTAGAAAGGGTGTTTTGTAGGAGCCAAAGGGTTAAAACAAGACCTGCAGAATTTGTTGGGAGCAGCTGGTGTCCCTGGGTGGGCAAGAAACTGAGGAGATTGTTACTTGCTTTGTTTGGAACAGTCTAGGAGGAACAGAATGCTTGTTTACCCCAAATGGTTACCTTAAGTATGAAGAAAATTAAGTACTTTGTTTCCTCAGGAGAAGCAGGCATGCCTTTTGTTAACCCTGCAGGATGTAAGCAGGAGCTGGTTCAGAATAAAGTCTGTTGTCTGTTGTTCGCTAAAGTTAAGCTTCAGACCCCTGATCCCATCTGTTTCTCTCTTTCTTTCTAGTCATTCCTTAATATCCTTAGAGCTCCGTTTCATAGGAAGCAACAGTGTTGGGGACCATAGTATCTTACTCCTATAATACCAGTTATAACACAACTGGGATTCCTAGTCCTGATGCTTTCTACACTTTCCTCTTAGAAAAGGTTTCAGAGTTTGCCTCTTACTCTCCTAAAGAAATGACACAAAACACAGCTTAGGAGTTTACAGGCTGTTTACTACCCGAATAGTTAAGGAAATAATTTGCACAGGTCAGTTTTCCAGCCTGGTGTCCTTGGGGGAGAATATTCCCACTGCTGTGCCATGGCTGGGATAAGAGGGTACTAAGTATTCATCCCCGTAGCCCTGGGAATGGCTGGGTGGGAGCTGGGAGCACTCTCAATCTCTACCCCAGTGTGCATGCCATGCAATTATTTCAAGATGCAGAGAAGACTGGGAAACCCTTCACGGTTCTCACCTGTCTATTAAGCTGACTTGGTAATGCCAGGGTCACCTGGAGTAGGCATCTAGCAGTGTCGCAACCCAGTTACCTGGGATGAAGTCAGTACCCCAACAACAGCCTCCAAAAAGGCAGAGGTCAGTGGATGAGAAATAAGCACACTGTTCATAAGAGGGGCCAGCAGGACTCCCTAGCCCATGTGCTAGAAAGGAATATCAGTGATATGTTGGTAGCAGTTTCTCCACAAAGGTTAACATCAAAACCAAAGTCCAAACAGTAGACTCCCATCTGTATTTTTCTAAGTATGTTTTAATCTGATGCTTGAGGAAGGGGGACAGAAGACACTTAACTAGACATAGGGGTTTAGATTCATGCTGTTGTGACTCCTTCCTACCTCTGCTTACTGTTAGGGGCCAAGGGTAGAAAGGTGCCAGCCTAGAAGGCACTAATGTATGAGACAGTGCACTGTGGAGCAAGACATTTCTCTCTCTGCCATGCACTTGCCCATGCGCCTTTTAATCCAGAATTCTAGGGCAGCACTGCATGCTGTTTTACACAGAAGGGCAGCCAAAAAACCCATGTGTCAGCCACTGCATTGTTTTCTGCTTTAAGGCTCTTCTCTTAGATTATGCACTAACTTTCCCAAATCATTTTTTTTTTTCAGGGAATGAAATTTTCCAAATGCTGAGTGAATGGCACTGTGGGCTTGAATTAGCTGAGAGGGAAAAACTCATGGTCTGTTTCTGAAATAACTGTCAACCATCTTATAAAGTACTGTTATAGCAAAGTTTTATCATACATATGTCACACTTTTTAGAAGTAAATACATTTATCCTCAAATTAACCCAAATAATAACTATAAGGGAGGACGTTATGGAGAGAAAAATTCTAAGCATAAAGAAAGTACAAATGGAATGATAAAAAAAAGTACAAAAGAAAGGCCATTAAGACTTCAAGAAAAGGCTATCAAAAGCCTGGTTTTCTGTTTACCTAGGCTATAGTTGGGAGCTATCAAATCAGTTCCCAGCCATTACTTCTGTCACTAATGGGTCTAGGTAAAAGCTGCTCTTTGCCATCAAGAGCTCACAGGGAAAGCAAAGGGACTATAACTGTAAAAAACAGTTATTTAACATTCCAGACACTACTTTTACATGGACCAGGCCTCCTAATTCGAGCATATCCTGGTCCCTCTTTCTCAGGGGTTGACCCCTGAGACAAGCAGGTGCTTGAGGAACTGAGCTATGTGGCCGAAAACTATAGAAAAGGCAGCACTCTTTGGCTTGGTGAGACGACCAGTGGTTACATGTACCAAGATAATCTGAAGGGTTCTATCAGCTCCCAAACCAAATGCAGAGCTTCAAGTCTGTGGCCTAGAGTTCCTTGATTAGACACAGCCACACTGCCCAGCTGGCTGGAGACCACCCCAGGTGACTCAACCCGTCAGAACAGGTGTAAGCAGAAGTGGAAGAGGAAGAGAATGGAAAACCTAAGACAGGGCCTGATTGCAGACCGCCCTCAAATTGCTATGACAACCACTCACACCACTCCTTGTAGAGACCAGTCAGCTGTATACTAAAGTGCTCGGAAATCGGTGGGATGTGGCTTAGCTGTATTTTTTATGGACCCTAAAATCACTGGTCAACCCAACCATTTTACGACAAGAGAACAGCTGCTGGCCAGCTGTAATTCAGGCACTGCCATGACCCCATTTGTGATCTTGTGTGTGCCCAGGTAAAGAAATGAATGCAACCGTCTACAGTGATCGAGATTTGGGACATTTAATTATTTAATAGCTTTTAAAGAGGTTATTGCAATTGAGAAAGTAGTACTGAGCTGGGAAGAGGAAGATTAGGGAAGACAAAGAAAAGAAGAGACAAGTACCATTTTCCAAGTATAAAAGATACTATTAAAAGTGGCATGGCTGTATATTTGCATGACTACTTACTTTTAATGCAGAAACAAGACAGTACAGTTTCTACAGAGCCATTATGACACCTGCTAGAAACATGATAGAATTAAGACACTCCATCCCACCTCTGCCATAGACCATTACAATATGCGTGCACAGTGCACAAATACACACCAAAGGAAAAACCTAAGAGACTGTTAAGTCAAACTAAGGCTCTTACATAAATTAAAATGACTGCAAGAGGTCCCTTTGAAAACCACACCAACCCCTGCACCAATGCTGTCACAGTACCAAGGAAGTGAGTGGCTCAGGGGTGTGGTCCACGGGAAGCATGAAGCACATTCTGTAGGGGCACATGTTTAGCAGCTGACAAAGAAAGGTGGTGCCTGCTGGTGGTTGTGGCTTCCTGGACCTCCTCTACATACATAATGCACTGAGGACCCAAGAAATAATTTTTGCACAGCTCTACTGAAGATACTCCCTCAAAAGGAGGTGACTGCCAGTTCAGCAACTGGGCAGAAATGATTCCCTTGTCCTGAGGACCTCAGTCAGTCCCTCTGGCACACACACACACACACAAACATTAACAACCCTTGCAGCCCACAATGCACTGCAAACAGGAGAAACACACATATACACACACATACACACACTACTACCCCAGTCCTGAAGTGACAGCCAGCTAGTCACAGTTACTGTGTAGGAAGTACAGTGCTAACAAACACTTCAGACAAACTTGCTAGGAACTTGGTACTCTTGGCTCTCCCAGCTAGCATTCCCAGGGAGGGAGGCTAGAGAATACCAACCTGTAGAGGATGGATGTTCAGGAGTCCCTGAGAAGGGGAATGGAATAAAGGCAAGTTTCTCCTGATTTGTCCTAAGAACTTCCCTACCCAAATAAAAACCTCAAAAATTGATCCATTTCCCCTAGGACCTGGGTCAGGAATAGTTCACTGCTCACCACTGAGGAGAAAGGCACACAACCTGTCATCATAACAGCAGGACAGTGGCTCAACCTGGGTCAAGAGCCAACACAGGAGAGAGAAGGTTAGGAGATGGGTGCAGGGTTTGGTCCTGACCTTGCACCACCCTGAGCAAAAAGTTTTATGAAGGAATACCAGGCCCTAGGCCACAACTGATACTTACCACCAGGCTTTCCTATTCCCAAAAGTTCATCTCATCCTAAGCTGCTCCCTCAGCCAGGGCTGAGAAGTATCCACTACCAGAGGCTAAGTTGCCACAGTACCTTTGGGAGCTGAATAAAGGGGGAAGGGACAGGGAGAACACACCAAGAGAGAAAGTTTTCCTTTCTCACACGGGCTGTCACACACGATCCTCATCAGAATAAGTCAAGGCAACTCGTGATGGTGCTTTGAACATATACTCATTACATGTTAGCTTAAACGCAGTTGGGGGAGGGAATCACCACCAACTTTGGAGATACATATTTGAACTTGGGTGGGTGCTCATCCTACTCTGGTACTCAGAAAAGTATAAGACAATTTTAGAAAAGGGTCTGATTTCTGATCATCACCATCCCAGGAGAGGGGTCAGGTTTGTATCAACCACCAGAAATCCATGTTTTCTTCCTAGTCCACAGAAACAAGAATGAATCAATGGGAACATCATTTCAAACACAAATCTACAAATATGGTGATGAAATGGGACTGCAAGGCCCAGAAGAGGACCAATGGACCACTCCAACCTCTCCCTCCCCCCCACCCCCACTACCTTATGACTAAGCAAATAGACCCATCCACTCCAGGTCCTGCCTAAGAGGGAGTAATGGCCTGGTCAATCCATGTCCTAGACAAATAAAACTGGTTGCAATAAAAGTGACTTTAAGAGGAAAAACTAACCTACTCTTAATATGAGGGCATCCTTCTTAGAGTACATGTAAGACCCATCTGGGGCAACATCTATTACATAAATGCTTCCTACCAAACTAGTCAAAGAATCTGCCTGAGAGCATAAAGAAAACCTTGTGCTATCTCAGAGTCTGTACTCCAGCATTCCTAAGGACAGGTAAGAGGCGCCACACAATGATTAATGGAGTTGAAAGCAGGAGATGTTAAGAGAAGTCTATGGGTAAAACAATTCCTAGGGTAACATTGAAAACAAAGGCAAAATCATCAGGTAATGGAAATCTTCAGGGGTCTTCAAATTAAAAATCTCAAAATGGTGAAAATGAAAGAATAAGAATCCTGAGGATCAAGTTGTTATGCAGTCAACTGATGCTCCACAGAGCAACACCAGGTGTCAAAGTTGTAGGTGCTGTGTTCTGTTCCCCAAGAATCTTCTGAAGGCTGGAAGCCTCTCAGGGCTAGGAAGGGTCCAGGCTCAGCGGGGTTTTGGAGAACCATTTATCTGGCTGCCTTGGGCCACCGTGTCTGTGACGTACAAGCTGTTCAAGAAGATGGAGGACAATTCTGCTACCAGAGTCCTGTCAACAGTCTGGGCCATGCCGTAGATGGCACCCTACAAATCAATCAAGGATGCATTATTAGTGGGGATGGGCATAGGAGCAAGGATAGAGTTGTGATTCTGAATCCTTGCTTCCCATGTGCCCCCTCCTCTCCTAACACATACTCTCCATTCCCACCCTAGGCATCTTCCTATTAGAAGACACGGTAGTAAATTTTTCACAGATAGTTTGCCTAAAGGAACTATCCCATGAGATTTGCTGTAGGAAATTCCAGAGAAGACATATTTATTGCCTTTCCTGTGTCAAAATTTTCTTTTCAAATGGACATGACCACCACCTGCATTGTACAGCATTTCTTTACAGATACTCCCAACAACCCTGGGAGTGGCTAAGGCAGAGATCATCAGTTCAAATTAATGAATAAGAGGTTTATGCGTAAGGGGCAGAGGGAAGAACCGACTCAAAGTCATCTGATTCTTTTAAACCCCAGACCAACACCAGACTTCCAAAGGCAAAAAAAAAAAGAAAAAAAAGAAAAAAACTCAGTGCTCCATACCATTCCTGTTGTCTTTGCTTTAGGATTCTTCATGATTTGGGTGACAGATTCCCGAACGTCCTTGAGGAACTGTATGGCTACCCGCTTCCGGGCATGCACTAATGTGATGCAGAAATGAATACTATGAGAGAAGAGGGAGATAAACAAAGAGGTGTGAACCTTGGAAAAGGAGAAAACATTCTAAGATAAAGCATCCCTAAATACAGGAATTCACTGGTTGTGAATTTCCAACAAGTGTACTCATCCAAGTGATTCCCAGTCCTGGGAATCTGGGCTCTCAAGTTCTCAATCCTGGGTTATCAGTTATGGGCCAGCACTGGGGCTTCTCCACAGGATCAAGACCCATAAGAGAATAAACACAGCTGCTAATTGCTATTCCTTCAAAAAGATGTCCACCAATGGGACACTTGTCTTAGATGATAAGCCCTCATGGAGATAGGGTCAGATAGCTGGAGCCTGGAAGGACTTCAAAACAAAGAAGAAACTCTTTTCTGGAGGGAGGATGGTATATAGAGAAATTGTGGAAAAAGGAAAGTCTGGAGGATTTTGAGCTAAATACTGCTTACATAACCAGTCATTGGCCTAGAGAGTATAGAAGCTAAATCAGAGTGGGATTAAAAACCTCATGACTGGGCGGGCCACAGTGGCTCAGCAGGCAGAGTTCTCGCCTGCCATGTGGAGACCCGGGTTCGATTCCCAGTGCCTGACCAAGAAAAAAGAACACCTCATGATCATCACTGGTTTCAGGAAGCTGTCACCTAACTTCACCTTGACATTCAAAGACTTTAAAGCTAAGCTAATTGCCTTGTTCTCCAGGTTGCAAGACATAAATCCTACATATGCCACAGATGCCGCTAAAATGCTAGGTTCTAGAAGTTAAAATCTATCCTTTAGGTTATACTGCTATCTAAGTTCTTCAAGAGTCATGGAGCAAACAAACAAAAGAGGCTTCTTCAAGCTTACCTCGGTGGAAACTGTAAATTGTTCAAGTGCCACCCCTTAGCAGTCATCATGTTAAACAATCGGTAGATGTCAAATTCACGGGAGCCCAGAGCAATGACTGATAACTGGGGATTCCCCAAAATATAGATGCCTTTGATGTTTTCCAGTCTTAAAAAAGAAACAAAAAAACGGAGGGTAGGGGTGGGGTGGAGATTTAGTCACATATATACCTCTTGTCATCATCTCTTTAATCATTCAAAGTCTTCCTTGTAAAACAATCCAACCTTGTGAGAATTAGGTTTCTCACCTTGTAAAATAAGGAGGCTAAAATGGGATCAGAGGTTGGTTCTTTTTAGAGAGGTATGTGCTATAATCACAGCTGGAATATTAAAAATATTCTAAGGCCCAATCCCTACCCAAAACTAATGACAGAATCACTGGCTCCTAACTTATCTGCACTACCCCCAAACTCTGACATGCCCCCAGGGTACCCGAGGCATAAACAGCTCTCCAGTTCTAAAACGTCACATATATAATCCTTAAAGTAAGATATGGTCCAGTGGTTATCAACGGATGGGTGTATCAGAACCACCTGAGGACATTTTTCAAATGAGACAATCAAATGAGCTTATTGACCCCCTTTCCTTCATTCTCAAAAGATTCCAAAAGCACCTCCAAAATCCGAGTGACACAGAAAGAGAGGCAAGTGATGTATTAACAGAGATGTTAAATAAAGCACACAGCCAATTCTAGCCTTTACTTGACCCCAGATTTCATCACTCTCCCTTCTTTTCCCATTCCTTCACCATTCCCGCCCCGCCCTGGGCCCCAACCCCATTCTTTTCTTATTTCAGTGGTTCTCCAACTGTGATTCCTAGACCAGCAGTCACAAGATCTCCTAGAACTCCTAGAAATGCAAATCCTTAGATGCCATCCCAGGTCAACTATAACAGAAATTCAAGAATGGGGCCCAGCAACCTATGTTTTAACAAGCTCTCCAGCTTGTTACCCACTGTATACTAGCAGTTGGTAAGAGGTGCCAGTTTAGACATCTTTAGAAACAAGATGACCTACAAATGAAGCCCTGATCTCAGTGGCCTTTGGCTCTAATAACCTCCAAAGTCACAGAATAAGGGAGCTTATCTTCCCAGTATATCACCAGAGTTCTGAGCTGCTGCCCTAAATCTTTGGACTCAGGAGATGACAAATGGGTCAAGGTCAAGGGTGCTTGGCCAGGTAGATACCTAGAACCTACTAGTAGAAAAAGTGAGAGACAAGGCAGAAGCCCAATCTTCCATACATACTCTGATTTGAGGAAGTGAGAAGTTTTGATGATCTGTTTGGTAGCGTCAACATAGCCACTCTCACCAAAGTGCATCAAGGTGGCCCAACAGGCTGCAATAATGCCACCTGGCCGTGAGCCTGCCATGGTTGGGGATGCGTAGATGCCACCCGGCCAGTCTGTAGTAACGAAGTACTGATAGTTTCTGTACTTTTTCTCACTGTATAACACCACTGAGGAGCCTTTGGGAGCATAGCCATACTGAAGGGGAAAAAGCAGACAGGTGAAAGTAGAGTTCTACCTAGCATACCTTGTCACAGAACTTTTACCAAACAAAGTTTCTATAGAATATTTCCCACAAACTTTAGAGTGAGTATCCGAGTAACTCAGAATGTTAAATGGTAGAAGGGGCTTAACAGATGGAGTTTAAATTCTCTATTTTAGAAATGAGGAATCTGTGGCCCAGAAAAGAACAGACTTGCCCAGTCCATGGGTCCACTTCCTCTCTCATCTAGCACATAATTTCCTTTAGTTAACATTTTGCAGGGATGATGTGTCAGGATGGAAACAAGGAAAGTATGGAATTTCGGTAACATGGCGCAACTAAAAGCACAGTGACCCCCCACTTTCCATCTTTTTTAGCTTACGATTATATTTCCTTTTTAAGAACATTTTGGTGCTCAGAATCTAAAAGCTACTTAATCCATCTTTAAAATAAACTATGTGATTGATTTCCTTATACACAATGTGCCCTCCTAATGATCTCTCACTGATGCTAAAATGGAATTAATTTCATCCCTACACCATCCAGGGATGTGCGGCAAGGACAAAGGACTCAAGAGCTGTCTGACTGGTAAGGCAAAAATAGACTGTGACTGAAAATTTACTTTCAATCACTTAGGGCTTGAAGAGTAGCTCTTAGCTGTACTCTAGTTTAAAACATGCTCTGAAACTGCAACCAGATCAAGATAAACATTTCTGAGGCTGCTAATACGTCTGCCATGTATGAATAGTTTCCAGAGAGTTCTTGACTAATCTTGACTTTGTCTCAGACCACTGCAGTGGCGGATACACAGACATTCCAAACATTACAAGCTAAGAGTTCTTGAGCATATAGGTTCTCCTGCCCTCTTCCCAAAGGACCCTTCCATTAATTTACTTTTCTCACCTAAGTTCTGGAGCCCCAGGAACATAGGAGTCCTAGCATTAACCCCATAAGGAACTCCACTGTCAACCTTCACATCCATCCTTCCTCCACCCCAATAATCTCAAGACTTCAGGGGACTTTTTCACAAGGGCCACTATGCTAGTAGTCAGTAAATACAGAAACTCTCTTAGCTAACGTGAGATAAAGGTAAAAGATTCCTTTTTAGTACTGCCTGTCACCTCTACCTCCTGTTCTGATCACTTAATCAACTTTCCTGGTGAAAGCAAAGGGTCAGAGATTTCATTTTATATTACGGGAGGATGCTAATGCTTTAGTCAGTTCATTTTGTCTCTAATATTCAAAATGGACTGGCAGCTTTGGTGAACATTTGGTCTCATCCTTTGCTCACCTTATGAGTATCAGCTGAAATACTCGTCACACCTTTTACCCGGAAATCAAATGGTTGCTCCAGGGGATATCCTGCTTTCTCCATAAAGACAATGAGGAAACCTCCCAGACAAGCATCTACATGAAGAGGTATTTTGTATTTGACAGCCAGCTAGTTAGAAAAAAAAAAAAAAGAAAACAGACCATAATAGAATTTCATTTATAATACCATAACAAAAAACTGGGTGGAAAAACAGTCTATAAACAGGTTATTTTTTTCTGTTTCACATGTTCAAAAAAAAAAAAAAAAAAACTGGCTACTTTTGACATTACTAATAAAGCTCACTTTGCAAATGTATTTAGCCTTCAAAATAATCTGAAATGCGGTATCTATTTTAAGTTAAACATGCATGACCTCAAACTCATTGCAAAATCAAGTAGAAATGAATAGAGCTCTGATTTAGATGCCTCTGGAGGGAGTAAAGGTTGGGTTTTAGTAACTGGGGGTGGGGAGGATGGCTCTGGGGCAGCATGGTGAATTCCACCCTCCAGCGCCATGCTCCTAAGTACAAATTCTGCTGATCTGCATAGAAATCCAATTGAAACCAAGGCCTCTTCCTTGTATTATCCCTCCCCCAGAGTAGAAGTTCATGACTCTGAGAAGTGGACAAATACCCACAGGGCTGATGAGAGCGCTTTATCACAACCACTTCAACCCTAAAATCAAAACCGCTTTGCTTCTATTTACCAATACCGCAGCATGAGATTCTATTTTTAAATCTCAATGTGATTGTCAGAAGTAGGCCATATCTCCCATGTACCTTGGCCACTTCAGGGACAGGATCTATCACACCATGAGCAAACTGCGGGACAGAACAGACGAGCATGGCAGTGTTCCTGGAGATTGCTCTTCTCATTGCCTAGAGATTTAAAGTTTACAGGAAAATGAGAATCCACATCAGAATCACTCTTCCCTTCTGCTGCCAAGAGCAATCTAGGCCACAGCTTAGAGTTCCAGATTTTCTAGTGCCACTTCCTTCACCTCTCCAACCTGGGAGAGGACTGCCTCCCCACCATGGAGGAAGAACACAAATAAGGCCAGTTGGGACCATTCAGGGAAAATATTCTGAGAGTACAATACAAGTTCAGCAAAATCAGTGCGGGAGCAAAAACAATGAACACTGGGCAGGGAGGCAAAGAACCAAATACGACTCCCAACCCCACAACCTACAGGCAGTGAAACCTTGAATAAGTCACTTAACTTCACCCAGTCTGTTTCCTCATCTGTGAGCTGCAAAGGCCCTATGGTGATCCTGATAGCACTCGAAAAACTCAAAAGTTCTTCCATGCAATTATAAGGCATAAAAAATAATTACTATTATAAAGACGATGGAACTAATTCAAGCTAATCAAAACCACAGTGAGAGCCTTGGGGCAAGTTAGTCCTTGCTCATTCTGTAAATAGAAAAGAAAGGAAAATGATGGTTTTGAAAGCAAAACCCAGGCCTTTAAAAGACGAAGTTAGCGACTAGATCTTGTCCCTATTAAAACCCACTAATCTGTGCAAAGACTGAGGTTGCCACCACCTACCACTGGTGACTGCATTCAGTATTCTGGCTACTACGATTAAAGGCCTATAGAGCCCACATGAGCATGACCCTGGAAAAGGCCCGCCGAGCTGATGCACTGTCTGCTTCTCACAGCCCCAGAGAGGACAGCCCCAGAGAGGACAACTCACCCGAACATCCACCTCCATCATTTTGTTCAGTGGAACATGAACAATCTTCATCCCCAAATAATGGGCTGCTTTGTCAAATGCAGCATGGGCACTTTGGGGGGCCACACTAGAGGACAGGAAGAACAATGAAATTCAGACCAAAATAGGATTTAAGAAAGAATATTGTTAGCAGCTAACTTAAATCACTAGGAATAGATTACCGATTTTTTTCCCCTCAAATTTATTTACAGTGTTCATATTGTTTTATTTTTCTTTATAAACAGAAACAAAAAAGAAGTTAACTGATTTTCCACAGATATCTTCAGCCTACTACTTAGAACAACAGACAAAAGAACTTGGAAGTACTTCCACATCAAGAGATCCAAAGGGGAAATTATTAAGAGACAGAAAACTTGGATCAACTCAATATAAGATGGAGCTTTCTAATGGCTGGCTAGGCAGGGATGTGTGCCCCCAGGGGAAGTGAGCTTCCTGATATGATACATGTCTAAGTAGAAAATTTAGAGCTTGGCAGGGACATTAGCTGCAGTCAAACATCCAATCAGTGGTGCCTTCCCAAATTATTCCACTCTTATAATTAACCTGTTCCTTGAAAGGGGGGGGGGGGGGGGGGGGGGGAATACTGAATATGTACACAAGCACCAGAAATTTACGTATAAATTAAATTTATACTTTATATGTAAAAGCTGATTTATTCTCTTAGACTAAGTATAAATCATAACATCAGACCACATGCAACAAAATTCCTTAATCACTGATTTACGGGAAAAACATTAATCCAACGGATTAGTATAAACATGCTATACAAGAATGACTAGAGAACAAAATGAAACCAAACATAAAAAATTATGCCCATGGGGTGGCAATATGGAAAAATCTCAAAAAGATGTTCTAATTTCCCTTCCATAAAACAGGCCTCAGGTTGAAATTTTCCTAGACAGCCCCCAAGGCTGGTCTATTATTATAAACTTACACTAAGTTAAGAAGGGTGGAGACTTTTCTTCAGACTACTAATAATTAACAGTAAATATCACAGGATTCAAAGATAAAGTTCTCCAATGCTTCCACTTCTGGAAAAAAGGACAATATCCGCAGCCCACTAATAAACTGGGGAAATGGACCTTTAAAATAACTGGCTGGACCATTTCAAATTTTACTTAATGTGGAAAGATAAGGGTTGAGGAGGCAGGACAAGGGCAAAGCACACTGCAAAACAGATGGTCAGGTTCAGTTTGATTCAGCAGTACTACAAACCAGAAATCAGGGGGAGGGGAGGGGGGTACGTACATTTCAGGATTTTTGATTCCGTTCTCTATGGCCAGGTCCCGATAAGCTTTGCAAGCCATCAGTATGCTTTCTGTCCCCCCAGAAGTCACCTATAATAAAGAAGAGATGCCATCCGTGGAAGGAGCCAGGGGCAGATATCAGCAAGCACTTTCTGCCCTGATCTGGAAGATGTTTAATGCTGTAACAGATAAGATCTTGGATGGGTACTTCCAGGCAAATGCTACTATGTATTCCAGGAAGAAAAACTGGCTTTGTTGGCTACATCCAAACATGGTTAAAAGAAAGGGTATAAAACATTAAATAACAACAAGTAGAAACTATTTTCCCAGCTCAGCACTGTCCAGGTAAATGCACACTTCTGTACAATCCATTTACATCTCAGTCTAAGAACATTTGCAGATAGAAGATGGCATTTTATTCCATTCAGAAGCATCAGGATTATTGGCTTTGATTTTAAAATTGTCAATACGTTTTTAAAAATATGAAACTGTGAAGTTATCCATAATTCATTAGATCAAAAGGGAAAGTCAGACATTCCAAAGGGAACTGGTAGTTTTGAAAAGTTTAAAGGACAGATAAGCAGAATTTCTACTCAGAATTTTGTTATCTTATCTGAAACCAAAACAAAAATCATACTTATCTGAAATCAAAACAAAAATCAAATTAAAAATTAATTTACTTTTTAAATTAAGTAAAATGTTTTCCTGAAGCTAAGCCTGGAGTCTCTGATACAAGCTAATTTCCTTATCAACATTCAAACAAAATGATTCATTCTATTTCCTCACTGGACTATAAACTCACAAAACTGGGGACTGGTCTGGTCATCACAGTATTAGTATCTGACAATCACTCCACTGAAATTTCTTAATGCCAACTTGCTACTCAATAAACCATGACCAACATAGGCATGTCATGCCCATCTGCTATCTTTCATAGTGTCTGGGAAAATGAGTAATTTCAAAACAAATAAAAAAACACAGCACTGACAAGATAGACAGTTTTTTAGCTTTTGATCTCTGAAGATTCATATAATCTTAGATAGCAGCTAGGTTTTCATTTTACAGGTGAGAAAACTGAGCTCCTGAGAGCTGAAAGCAATTCACCCAATGTTGTACATTAGCATCTGTTGTTAAGAAGTAAAAAAAAATGTCTACATTTGGGTATTTAGTGTCGCTTAATATTAGATGGAATGAGAGGGAGTGATTACTGAAAGCTCTCAAAATAATATCCGCAAATAAGACAAAATAACTACAAAGTCCCAGTGGTCAGGAGTTATATGGAAGATAAGCTGAGAAAAGTTAAGTCGTTTTTTTGACTCAGGAAGTCTTCATGAAACATGTGACTGTCATCCACAAAGCAATGCCTTTAACTTGGGCACTTGCTTTGCAAGTCTCTACAGTTCTAAGCTGGTAAAGATGAAGTGCTCACAATTGAGGTCAGCTCTGCAAATCAGCAGCATGTCCTGTGGTCTGGCACCAAACCCCAGAATGTCACATGAGGAGCCAAACCAGCTGTGAAGACAGTCAGGGAGAACTCAGCAACGCCCAGTCTGCAGCACTATCAGTCTCTCACTAAGGTCAGAAGATGACCTAAGCAAAATTTTCCAACCCCCTCGTCACCCACTTCACATGCCCTGTTTTTAGTCCAATAACTTAATCAAATCTATACCATTATTTGTAGACAAATACCAGGGTACTTTTATCTGTAAAAGCAGGAATACCTAAATTCTATTCTAATTTTTATTTTGGACTGCAAATTCTCTTTTTAAATATGCTGCTACTCTCCCACATCTCTCCATCCCCTAAAGTAATATACCAAAGAAAAATAGAAATTCATGAAGTAAGATGATGGAGATCTCAATAACTACTTATGGTATTTAACTTCTTTGAATTTTTATAAAAATTGAAGATATGACACATTTCAGAAAACAAGAGTACAATATAACCTACTTCGAAAATTTTATTTTGATGCTTTTTGGACCTGATGACCTTTGCAGAGCATTTTACCTGGCAACCCAGTTTCTTGTAGTGTATGAAGTTGCCTCTCATTCACCGTCACTGAGACAAATGAAGTTGACAGGAAAAAGTAATTTAACGTGAAAGAATAAAGAACAAAGACTGCTCAGCCATCTGTCTTTGTGTTCTTGCTTTGCACCTCTGAACCTTTTCTTCACCAAAAGCAGCTCATCAAGAGAAAGGGGAAGAGGGGGTAGGAGTGAGGAGAGGGAAAATGGAAGAGAGGTGGGCAGAGAGAGAGAAAGAGAAAGTGCGGAAAAAAGAGGACTTCAAATAAGCCTAGAGCTTAATAGTTTATCCTTTAAAAGTTTATCGGAAGAGACTCCGAGTCTTAACATTCTATCCTGCTCCTGATTCCTGAAATATCCACTAAAAAAGATCATAATAGGACAGGCATGATGTAAATGCAGCACAGTAAAATACACTTAGGGTTAGACTTTGTGCTAGTTTTGAAAGTATCATGTATCCCAGAAAGGCCATGCATTAATCCTGATCCAATCTTGCAAGAGCCGCCATTTCTTTTCATCTTATCCAGCACTGCAGGCTGGAAACCTGATTGGATTATCACTCAGGGCGTACCTCGCCCTATTGTGGGTGTGACTTTTGATTAGTTGGCGATGTGACTCCACCCATTCCAGGAGGGTCTTGATTAGTTTACTGGAATCCTTTAAAAAAGGAAACATTTTGGAGATACCTCAGAAATGACAGAGTCTAGAGAAAGGTCAGAAACCTGAGCTGACAGAGAGAGGGCCAACAGAAACTTGAGAGCAGAGCTGACACAGATACCAACATTTGGAGAACAGAGACACAGATGTTTGGAGATGCTTGGAGCCCAGCAGATGCTGCCATGAGATGTAAAGCAAGCCAGAACCTGAAGAGAGCCAAGGGAAGCCAAGAGATGAAAGCCATCCCCGAAGAAGCAAAGTGAGGAATCCCCACAGGAACAGAGGTTTAAAATGATGGAGTCCAACTCAAATCAATAGGCCAAGCCTATGATACAATATTGAGGCTTGCTCTTGTGGAGCTTACATATGTAATGGAGATGCTTCGCCTACCTAGGAGTTACTTTCAGTGGACCTCTTTTCTTGCTCAGATGTGGCATCTCTCTCTCTCTAAGCCCAACTCTGCAAGTGAAATCATTGCCCTGTCCCCTATGTGAGACAAGACAGCCAGGGGTGAAAATCTCCCTGGTGGTATGGGAAATGATTCCCAGGGATGAGTCTGACCCTGCCACTGTAGGATCAACAATGCAATCCTGAGGAAAAGAAGTATAACAAATAAGGTATCAGTAGCTGAGAAAGGGCAAACAGAGTTTGCTGCCCCTATCCAGAGTTGAGAGGCTACTCTGGAGGTCACTCCTACATAAGCTTCAGTTAGACATTGCTATCTACTCTAACCAAAACCATTCCGGCCAATCCCTCTAGGGCATTATATAAGATTCTACAAAGGTTCCATGCACTAGGGCAACTTCCCAGAAACCTACAACTTCCAGATGGGTCCCCGGACCAGATAAACCCTGAAATGCAGAGGGGTCAGCCTCTCGGAACATCAACTAGTTCCATTTCCCACCTCATATTATCAATGGCCCCTTCCAACATGAAAAAGTTAAAGTGGGCATAGCCTAAATATCCCTAAAGAGTGGAGAAAGATCAAAGGTGATGGTGGATTATAACAGAGAAGGTAGGGCTTAACAAATCAGTATGATTGCTGAATCATTATATTTATATTTCTTTTAGTCTCCAGTATCTTAGAGCAGCTGGAAGTAAAAACCTAAAATTGTGGAACTGTAACCTATACCAAATTCTGAAATCTGTTCTATAATTGTTATGATGTGCTTTGAAATTTATTGCTTTTTTTCTATATATGCTATTTTTCACAAAAAAAAAAAAGAAAAAAGATTTCTTTTAGTTTCCAGTGTTTTAGAGCAGCTAGAAGGAAAAATATGAAATGGTGGAATGTTAACCCATAACAAACTCTGAAATCTGTTCTGTAACTACTTGTTGAAGTGTACTTTGAAAATCATTGCTTATCCTTTCTCTTCTTTGTATATATATTATATTTAACAATAAAAAACATTTTAAAAAGTGAAAAAAAAAAAAAAAATGATGGAGTCCAGAGGCAAGGGAGCAGCAGATGCAGCCACGTGACTGCCCAGCAGACAGAGAGCTGTTTCTCACCCATCAGCCTTTCTTAAGTGAAGGTAACCTCTTGTTGGTATCTTAATTTGGAGACTTTCACTTCCTTAGAACTATAAATTTGCAACTTAATAAATTCCCCTTTTAAAAGACTGTCCCAGTTCTGGTATATCATATCCTGGCAGCTTTCAAACTAACACAGATTTCTTGATTAAGAGAGAAGACTGCAACTACTCCACAGATCTTCTCTCCCTCCAATACCAGAAAGGAAAAGTGAAAAAAATCACCAAAACCAGCAATAACAAAAAACAAACATGGAAAGAGATATAAGCTAATAGAGTGAACTTCAAATACTGAGAATGGGAGGGAGGAAAGCTTCTGAAGCACAGCAGAGAGGTACAGCAAAACACAGCTCCAAATCTCCTCCAAGCCTCAGCAATTATAGTGGTGTGTCAACAAAATCCTGAGAATTTTAATTTATACCCCTCAAATTTTCAGAGAAGCAGAGTGCTTTTCCTTATCTGCTTCCTCTTCTGATCAGTGAGTGGTAGAAAGGGCTGCTAGGGAGAAGCAAGCAAACCGGGAAGAAAGAACATGAGGACTGACTCCTTACATGAAGGCTTCAGTGCTACAGGACAAACGAAAGAAATAACCAAAGCCTGAGAGGGGAACCATCTTTATAGGAATAGCATAAAACCCACCAGGGAGGCAGAATGAATTTGGTAGATAATTTTTAACAAAATCTCAGAAAAAAAAAATAATAAACAGACCCAGATATTTTAATAGAGATAGAACAAAGCTTCAGTCCTTAACCAAATGAACTCAGACAAGAAGTTGCCCAGAGTACATCAGAATAAACAGAATGTCTAGGAAGAGCCACCCAAGGATGAGTACGATAAAGAAAATAACACAGCAACTATGAAAACATACTAGCAGCAAAAAATAAGTAGCATGTAGCATGCGAAATAAAAGCCCAACTCAGAAGGAAAAAATCCAAGGAACAGAAGGGAATTCCACATACGTATTGCTCACAATATGATAATATTGTAAGAACATGAATTCAAGAAAACAAGAGTCGAAAATACTGAACAACAAAACAAAAGAATGCAATGAAGAGAGAAACTTAAGACCCCCAAAAACAACGTACCTAATATTATCTAAGCAGAACTAATAAATACATTGGAAACAGCAATGAACAGAAGAGACACTGCTGAGAATAAAAATACTGACTTGGAGGAAAGGTTTGAGATCATTCTAGCGGACCCAGATAAAAACGAGGGAGAATGAAAGACCAGTGCTGCTCCACACTTGGAGAACCGTGGTCCACTGGCCAGCCACAGACAACCGCAAGGCATTCAGCGCAGAACAGTTAGAAATACCTGAAATCATATCCTATAGGGAATAGCAAGTAATCTAGGAAAAAAATACAAGAAAAAAAGATTCGGGGGGAAAAAGGCTTTCAAATAAATACACAAAGGTCCATCATATTGTGGGAAAAAAAAACAATTATGGGACTTCTGTTTATAACAATACAGACTATATACCCTGAGCAATACTCCTGACTAAAACAACTAAAAAGCTTGGCAAAACATGAAAAAAAAAGTTTTAATCTGCCACTGAGCTAACATAAAAGGAATATACTAAACCACAAAATACAGTAAAATCAAGAATTCTGGACTGGAGAAGTGAGTGAAAAGCTGGCTTCACCCTGAGGGTTGGCGTCTACCCCCTTGAGTTCCCACTCTGACACATGAACAGAATATTTTCCCAGAATCGACACTTAGGGTCTGCCTGAGGTAAGGACTCTTACAGGAGATGGCTGAAAAAAACTGGAATTATGCACACACTCTTAAGTATAAAAGAAATAAACCCCAGTGGTACAGAAGAGGGAAGCAAGAAAACTCAATCCTTTTGCTCAGGTAAGGATAAAAATCTCTCAAGAACGTGTAACAAGATAGCCTTTATGTCAGTGTGTGGTCCAAATTCACACTATCTCAGTAGTAAAAGTAATTACAAATCTTCTCTGGAAAAACTTAACTTCAATCAAGGCCTCAAAGAATTCTCATAACTGTTAAGTTTCCCGGAAAATGAGTTGCTCACACAATTTAAAATACATATATAGGTTGCATGGGTGGTTCAGTGGTAGAATGTTCACCTTTCATGCAAGAGACCCGGGTTCAATTACAAGACCACACACCACCACCACCACCCCCAAAAGGAAAAAAAAAAAGGAACTAGATAACATACATGTACACACAAATATAAGGAAACAAGACACGATGAGTAAAACCAGCAGAAACAGCAGCTCAAGACAGGTAAGGCCCATGGATACTGGAATTGTCAGCCATAGAATATAAAATAACTATGTGGAATATATCTAATAAACAAAGTAGAATATCCAAAATTTAAGCCAGGAAAAACTACAAAGAACAAGCAGATCTGAAACAAAACAAGCCAAAATCCTTAAGACTAAAAATTCAGTAAACCAAATGTACAAGCCCAGTGGAAGAATTAAAGAGGAAATTAGATGTAGGGAAAGAATGAACTACTCTAGCCCCCAAATCAATTAATAATAAATAACTGCATTATTTGTGCAATAAAATATTTTTAATAAACTCTTCTACTTTAAGCTAAAAAAGAGAAGACAATTGGATGCCACTTGCATATACTTACAGATCCACAGGAATCTGGTCCTCCATTGAAAAGGGAACAAGAAATTCTCACAATTTCTGCCTCTATTTTACGTAATCCTGGGAAGATATCTGGATGCAGTGGATTGCTCCATGCAAAATCTCCATAAGCCTGCAAAGAAATTCAAACAGGTATGAAGTAAAAGCCTATTACAGTATATGGGACAAATAATTACGCACTAAACAAGTTTCTCGGTATTAGACATCCAATAGGAACTAGAAAAAAAGGTCTCTTAACAATGGAAACTCGGAACAGGTGAAATGAAGAAGAGGGAAGGAAAACAACTTGGTAACAGCTGGCCCGTTCAGTAAAGACAAAAGGCATGAGTTAGCATTTCTAAAGGAAATCAATAGGAGTGGCTTAAAAAAAAATAGGTGGGAGTTGGATTTAAAAGTTTGGATTTTATCCTGTAGATAACAGGAAGTCACTGAAAGACTTTAAGCATAGGAAGTAAGAAGACATCATTATGCCAAAATGTAGCTAAGCAAAATCTGTAATACTCAGTTAAGTGCGAGCAGCTTCACAGTTCTAGTAATAAAATACAAAGGGGTCTTTAAATTCCACCCAAATTTTATGTAACAAAGTGGATTTCAAAAATAAATTTGATTATAAATGGAAAAAGTTAAAGGCAATTTTAAAGTCAACAAAGTGAGAATAATTGGAATTAGAAATAAGACTACTGTTCATCTCAGGTAATCCTATTTCAGACACAGGTAATATAGGAAAGTTTTACACCTTTTCTTTTTATATTCAACCATTAATAATCTCAAATGATGGAAACGCTTTCCCTAGTAATCTGCCCTTTTCTAGAGATGTCTATAAAGCGTGTAAACATAAATACGATTTTACTTTTTTTACAGATTGAAGAGGTCTTTTACAACATTATACAGTGTTCGGTTGAAGAGAAAAATTTTCTAAACTTCTGTGGTTTCATTTTAACAATAAGCTTTCCTTAAGTAAATTTTTTTTAAATCACCAATGTAAGGAGAAGAAATGAGGCCGTGTAAACCGACCCAGACCACACACAGTCCTGGGTTAAAAGGTCCCTTCTAGTACTGCTGCTCTCAGCATTCACCTTCACGAGGAGTTCCGTGAGCTTCTCCTCCCCATTGTACACGGTCCCCGAGGCTCTCCCATCTTGCCAGCAGGTATCTGCAGAGTAAATTCAGTTCACTGGTCAGTAAGCAGGAACTTCTGGGAAGACAGGTAGGTCTGAATAAAGAAGAAACCCCTCAGGGTAGCAAAAAAAAAAAAAAGATCTGAGTGGAAACCTAATGGCATTCTGAAACTGATAAAGAATTTCAAAAAAGAGCCATCACATCAAAATTAAGGTTAAAAAGGTCATTATCTATTACCAACCAACAGCATGAAAAAGCTATTAACAACATCTAGGTACAATAAAGACCGTCTAATCTTCATGCCTAACTATCTTCTAACAACAGAAAAATGTCCTTCATCCATGCTTATTTTCTGTTCTCTATTTGGGTTATCTTAATCTTTGTCTGCAATAGCTTTCTTCTCTCTCTTCCTATCCAGTCACAGGAAGTGTAAGAACTGTTAAGAGCAGAGCTGGCAGAAAAAAGGCATTACAGAAGTACAAAATTTCAGTATACAATCATTAGAGTAGGAGTCAGGGAACTGAATCTAAGACTAGAAAAACCACAAATGAGCAATCAGCATCCTGATCTCAGGGCCCCTTCCATCAGACAAACCTGGGAATCCACGCCAGAATTAGCTACCTAATTCCAGCACTATGTTGTAGTATTATGTAGTAGCACTCAAGAATAGGAACGGTCAACAGTGGGATAAAGCTCAGAGGAAAAGTTCCTGACCAGAAAATAAAGACTCCGCACCCCCCCATCTGAGGTACTCCACAGAGACGTTCCAAGTTTACCAACAAATGCGTTGATGTGGCTGTCTTGAATCCTTTTGCTACAACATAGCTAGTGCTTGTCTTTTGATGAGGGAATTATAGTGAAATTTTATTTTCTCTGATTCTTTTATACAGGTTTCACAATTTCTACAATGAATCTGTATTTCATTTGTTTTACCTAAATTCTCTCTTTTTTTAAATACAAATGTATCCATATCCAAATACAAAAGGAAACAGGAGGGCTATATTCTAGAGCAGCTAGAAGGAAAAATATGAGGGGGAAGAAAAAAGGAAACAGGAGGGTTCAGTGGTAGAATGCTCACTCGCCTTCCATGCAGGAGACCTGGGTTTGATTCCCAGACCATGCGCACACACCCCCCCCCCCCAAAAAGGAAACAGGAACAAGTTCCACTGTCCCTAAGGTTTGCTTACTTCCTAGATAAAGGATGAATCTTTTTTTTATAATTGAGTAAAATTCACAAACATACTTTCTATACATGGTGCACAATCAATGGCTCACAATGTCATCACATAGTTGTGCATTCATCATCATGATCATTTTTTAGAACATGTGCATCACTCCAGAAAATGAAATAAAAAGAAAAAACTCATACATCCATACATCTTTGCACCTTACCTCTCCCTTTCATTGACCACTAGTGTTTCCATCTACTCAATTTATTTTACCTTTTGTTCCCCCTATTATTTGCTTATTTATTTTTATCCATGTTTTTACTCATCTGTCCCTACCCTGGATGTAAGGAGCATCAGACACAAGGTTCTCACAAGCACAAAGTCACATTGTAAACATTATATCTACATACAACCATCTTCAAGAATCAAGGCTACTGGAACACAGTTTAACAGATTCAGGTACTTCCCTCTAGCCACTCTAATACACCATAAACTAAAAAGGGATATCTATATAATGCATAAGGATTAACCTCCAGGATAACCTCTTGACTCTGTTTAAAATCTCTCAGCCACTGAAACTTTATTTTGTCTCACTTCTCTCTTCACTCTTAGTCAAGAAGGCTTTCTCAATCTCTTGATGCCAGGTCCTGGCTTATCCTAGGCTTTCTGTCCCATGTAGCCAGGGAAATTTACACTCCTGAGAGGGATTGTAGGAGGAAAAGCAGTGAGCTCACTTGCTGAGTTGGCTTAGAGAGCAGGGCCACATCTGAGCAACAAAAGAGGTTCTCTGGAGGTGGCTCTTGGGCCTAAATTTAAGTACGTTTAGTCTATTCTTTTCAGGAATAAGTTAATAGCAGTGAACCCCAAGATTGAGGGCCTGGCCTACTGACTTCATTGTTCCCACTGCTTGTGAGAGTACTGGAAATTCTCCAAATGGGAAAGCTAAATTTTTCCTCCTTTCTCCCCACTCCCGCAAGGGAAATTTGCAAATGCTTCTTTATTCACTGCCTAAATCACTCTGGAATTTATCAGGGCATCACACTAGCCTGAACAAACCAACAAAATCTCACGCCCTATTCAATATTCTATGTACTTAGCATGTTCAACTAAACTGACCATAAAAGTTAAATTAGGTAATGTACTACCCAAAATATAAATTTTGCACCAAATAAACACCTCTCCCTTTAGTCTCACTCAGAAGTTGAGGTTTTAAAATATGGACAATATCATACTTTACCCAGTCTTCTAGTATACCTTAGTCCTATCCAGATCAGCTTCATTTGAAGTCTGATCCCTTTTTCAACTTCTTAAACAGTTCTTATATGGGGTACTGCTCACTTTCATAGTGAAGGATGAATCTTAATTTTTAGAATATTAAATTCAGCCTCTGAAACAGAGTGGGCCCTCCTGAACCCACAAGTACCAGAAAACAGCTATTCTTAATTTCTGCAAACACGAAATGATGACAAAACCAGCCATTTTCAGGAAGAAGAATCATGCAATCATACCCATTGAGCTGTATTCCTTGAGCTTCTCCAGAACTGCAGACGAGTTCAGACCTTGGGTTGGTAAAGCTTTCACATATTCTTTGTCCACTTTCAGGTATGACATGTTCTTATTAATATCATCCTTGGCCTTGTTGAGTTTGCTTTGGATCTCCAAAGGCAATAAAGACAAAGTTAGCATAAGTTAATAGAAAAAGGATAAGGACAGGACAGAGTAGAACCAGTTAGGACACCAAGTCAATTGCTCAATGCTGGGCACAGCATGAGTACTAAAGAACTGGGATTCATTTCTTAAAAGAGCTGTGGTGGTATTTTGCCTGTTCAGCTATTTTCTGCTATGTTGCAACATCCTTTTAAAAGTTTGAAAAGCTAACTTTCTCTGTGACAGTCAAAGATACACTCTATTTTCCCACACCCATTTTCTCTGCCATGTCAACATCACCACTGCTTTACTTGGTTTGCATATGCTCAAGTCAGCACTTCTTTTAGGGTAATATTTGGACCTTGTTCCTGCCAAAGCAGCAGCTACAGTGACTGTACTAAAGAAACAAAGGTAGAACCAAGAATAGTAGCCAGACAACAGGTCAAGCTGCAGTAAAATGGATTCTGGTCCTTGTGCATGTACTGTGCTCCTTCACTAGAGAGACACAGAGCATACTGAGAATGCAGAAGCCCTAAACACCTCCTGTGATGGTTTGAAATAATGTATGTACCCTAGAAAAGCCATGTTTAATCCTAATCCCATTTTGTAAAGGCAGCTGTTCCTTCTAATCCCTATTCAGTATCGTATGTTTGAAACTGTAATTAGATAATCTCCCTGGAGATGTGATTTGACCAAGAGTGGTTGTTAAACTGGATCAGGTAGAGGTGTGTCCCCACCCATTTGGGTGGGTCTTGATTAGTTTCTGAAGTCCTATAAAAAAGGAAACATTTTGGAGAATGAAACATTCGGAGAGAGAGAGAATACTGCAGCACCGTGAAGCAGAGGGTCCACAGTCAGCAACCTTTGGAGATGAAGAAAGAAAACGCCTCCTGGGGAGCTTCATGAAACAGCCAGGAGAGAAAACTAGCAGATGATGCCATGCTCGCCATGTACCCTTCCAGCCGAGGGAGAAACTGTGACTGTGTTCACCACGTGCCTTCTCACTTGAGAACTTCATCGGCCTTTTCGAACCAAGGTATCTTTCCCTGGATGCCTCTGATTGGACATTTTTATTGACTTGTTCTAATTGGGACATTTTCTCGGCCTTAGAACTGTACACTAGCAACTTATTAAATTCCGCTTTTAAAAGGCCATTCCGTTTCTGGTATATTGCATTCTGGCAGCTAGCAAGCTAGAACATCTCCCCATTTGCAAGCATAAGATATTTTATGAATTGCCAGGAAGACTGCATATCCCCTGAAGTTGTCAACAACTTATCATCTGACCCTAAAGATGCTAGAAGGAAGTAAGGTCCTCTCCACTGTGTAATTAATCAAATATGATTGCTTTTTTCATCCCTATAATCATAGCTTTATGCCATTTTCTTTGATTCACCCATTTACTCCACTCACTCATTTAAATAGCTGTTGAGCAACTAGTAAGGGTCAGGGATAAATAATGAACAAAACAAAACAAAAATTCTGTTCTCACAAAGCTTATTTTTAACAAGAAAGAGAGAAAATAAATGTCAGGTAATGAAAAGAAGTGAGAAAAAATAGAGCAGGGTAAGGAGACAGAATGACAGGGCTGCTATTTGTGAAAAGAGGCTCAAGGGGTAGCTTTGGGAAGTCTGGCTACCTGCAACAATTTGTGCACATCACAGTGAAATGTTTCAGCAATATATCTGTTAAAGTTTGATCTCACTCCAAACCATTTAGATTTTCTCACCTCTAGCCCTGGGTGAATAGAATAAAAGAAGATTTCTTAGATGTGCCCCTCAATGAAACCACAGGGAAAGCCACTCCTTTAAAACATGTCTGTGCCCATCTACCAGATCTGGATGGGAGGAGAGGCACACTCTCAGGCCAGGCCAGGGCCAGCTATGGACATGGAGATATTTTTTAAGTTGTAAACAAAGTATTAGGCTGCATAAATTAAATGGTGACCAAGGAACAGGGACAAACTGTGAAAACTGATCTTCCAAGCACAGATGATGCTATTATACTGAAATAAAATAACAGAGAAAAATGACATTGAGATATATTAGAAAGCAAGGCATCGTACTGCCTAACTCCTATCCTTGACAGAGTCTGAATCACATTGCCCAATTTTAATTTCTTCACGGCATTTTTCAAAATGAAATCCTTATATATTTGTTTCAATTTTTTATCTTCCCTCTTCTTTTTTTTTTTTTTGCATGGGCAGGCCCTGGGAATTGAACCCAGGTCTCTGGCAGGCAAAAATTCTGCCACTGAGCCACTGTTGCCTACTCTACCTTCCCTTTTAAATAAAAGTTTCACAAAAGAAAGGATTTAGTCTCATTTACCACCATATCCCCAGCACCCAGAGCAGTTTACCTGACATGTAGCAGGTTCTTAACAAAAACATGCTGAATGAGTGAGTGTAACCAAATGAATGAATATCACACACACACACACACACACACACACACACACACACACACACAGAATAAATAACTTGGCTCTCAGCCTTAAAATCTGCTTCTGAAAAATGAAGGGTGATAAGACAGTCTAAGAGCTTTTCAACTTTGTTATTTTAAAAATTCAATAGGGTTCTGGAACATTAGCATTTATTTGGCTCAAAATCTGGGGATTCAAGGAGAAAAGTGAGAGGAATAGGGCAGAAAAAAATACAGAGAATGATAAGGAAAATTCCATTAATCTTTGTTAGACTGCCAGTTCCTCTACATCACCTTCTCTGCCCCACATCCGTACCCTGTGAAGACTAAAGTAGATTTACTTTTAGGGTTTAATATGATTTAAGGAGCATATAAAAGTCTATCCTCCTGCCATTCTTCTTTCCTACCCCTTCCACTTTCCTACAGGAAATGAACCTGAAAATACATATTTCTGGGAGAATTATTAGCATAGTAGTCTGAATAGATATAGTCAAAGGTTAGATAGATAATTGTCACCTTTTCTGGTTTCGCAAAAAAAGGGAAGTGAAAGTCAAAAGTGAGAGAAAATCTAAAGCCTTTGTGAGGTTGGGAAAGTGAAGATGGGAAAGGCCAAAATAAGTTGAAGGGCAGGACAGAGTACTAGGGAGATGGTGCTATCTCAGACCCATTACCCTTCTTTAGAGCTTGCAAAGGTTCTGCCTATTTACCTTCATCTGTGATAAAGAGCCTGTGATGAGACTTCAAAGGTAATACCTTATGCTCAGCAGGGGTGGGGCAGAGGGGACACAGTGAAGAAAACTACTACAAATGGGCACAAAGAGCAAAAGAACAGCTCTGCTATCTCTAAGTAAATCTAAACCTGGAATGGAACTACAGCCCTGGAGTCAAGTTTGGCCTACAGTTTGTTTTCGTAAAGTTTTGAGAAAATATAACCAGGCTCATTTCTTTCTTTCTTTCTTTTTTTTTTTTTTTTTAATATTTTTATTGATAAATCTTCACCACATGCATTCCAGGCTCATTTCTTTTTTTTTTTTCTCTTAAATCTTTATTGATTTCAAAAATCAAAGTTTTGGAAAGAACAATTTTTCACTATTTTCAGTAGTAATGTGGCTATGACACATGACATCGATAGCATGTCACAGTTAACTCAGTTGCGTGGGGAGACTAATCTACCCTGTGCATGCTACATTACTATATATGACGAACTTACTCAGCTCTTTCTTTTTAAATTGGAAAAGCCAATTAAAAAAAAAACTCAAACAGCCCCAAAGCATTGTGGCTAAGATGAAATTCTCCGAATATCCATGTGCTCTCCTACATCTCCCAGCTTCCTTTTAATTTTAGGGGGTGGCATGTGACTAGCGTTGGCCATTGGAATTTGTTTTTTTTAACTTTTTAATTGTATAGCTTATATACAAAGCAAAGAAAGAAAAAAGCAATAGTTTCCAAAGCACTCTTCAACAAGTAGTTACAGGACAGATTCCAGAGTTTGTTAGGGGCTACCATACCATCCTCTCAGATTTTTCCTTCTTGCTGCTCCAAAATACAGGAGGCTAGAAGGAATGAACATATATATATATTTATCATCACAACTGACTTTCTTCTTTGTGAAAAATAATATGTATACAAAAAAGCAATAAGTTTCAAAGCACAGCACAATAATTAGCTGTAGTACAGATTTCAGAGTTTGGTATGGGTTACAATTCTGCAATTTTAGGTTTGTTTTTTTAATTATACACTTTTTTATTACTTTTTAAATTTAAAAAAAATTACAAGAAACACAAGCATTCTTAACATATGCTCATTCCATTCTACACATATAATCAGTAATTCACAATATCATCACTTAGTTGCATATTCATCATCATGCTCATTTCCCAGAACATTTGCATCAATTCAGAAAAAGAAATAAAAAGACAACAGAAAAATATAACAAAAACAGAAAAAAAAAATTTTATATGCCATACCCCTTACCCCTGCCTTTCATTGATCACTAGCATTTCAAACTAAATCTATTTTAACATTTGTTCCCCCTATTATTTATTTTTATTCCACATGTTCTACTCATCTGTTGACAAGGTAGATAAAAGGAGCATCAGACACAAGGTTCTCACAATCACACAGTCACATTGGGAAAGCTATATCATTATACAATCATCATCAAGAAACATGGTTACTGGAATACACCTCTACATTTTCAGGCAGTTCCCTCCACCTACATCTTGGATAACAAGGTGATATCTACTTAATGCATAAGAATAACCTCCAGGATGACCTCTCTACTCTGTTTGGAATCTCTCAGCCATTGACACTTGATCTCATTTTACTCTTCCCCCTTTTGGTGGGGAAGGTTTTCTCAATCCCCTGATGCTGGTCTCAGCTCATTCTAGAGTTTTTCTCAATCCCTCGATACTGAGTCTCAGCTCATTCTAGGATTTCTGTCCCATGTTGCCAGGAAGGTCCACACCCCTGGGAGTCATGTCCCACGTAGACACGGGGAGGGTGGGGAGTCTGCTTGCTGTGTTGGCTGGAGAGAGAGGCCACATTGAGCAACCAAAGAGGTTCTCTTGGGGGTGACTCTTAGGCCTAATTTTAAGTAGGTTTGACCTATCCTTTGTGGGGTTAAGTTTCACACGAACAAACCCTAAGACAGAGGGCTCAGCCTATAGCTTTGGTTGTCCACAATGCTTGTGAGAATATCAAGAATTCAACTTGGAGAAGTTGAATTTTCCTGTTCTCACCATTCCCCAAAGGGGACTTCGCAAATACTTTTTCACTCATTGATCAAATCACTCTGGTATTCATCGGAGCATCACTCTGGACAAAAAAAACAAAATCTCATGTCCTACCCAAGGTTCCATGTACTTATGTTGTTCAACCAATTATCTTCATAAGTTATATTAGGAGATGCACTAGTCAAAATATAAATTTTGTACCAAATAAACATTTTTTTGCTTTAGCCTCACACATAAGTTGAAATTTTAAAATATTAATTACCAGCTATTTTCAGCACCCTGCAGTAATGACATTCCTTTGTTCTTCCTCATGCAAAAACATTTTTTTAATTTGTACATTTAGTCACTATCATTATACACTCTAGGCATTCCTAGAGTATACCATCTCAATCTTTATCGTCTTTCTTTCTGATTTCATTTATGCCCCCAGCCCTCCTCTCTCTATCATTCTCACATTCAGCTTCATTCAGTGTTTTAACATAATTGTATTACAGTTAGGTAATATTGTGCTGTCCATTTCTGAGTTTTTATATTCAGTCCTGTTGTATAATCTGTATCCCTTCAGCTCCAATTATCCAATATCTTACCCTATTTCTATCTCCTGATGGTCTCTGTTACCAACGAAATATTCCAAGTTTATTCACTAATGTCAGTTCATATCAGTGGGACCGTACAGTATTTGTCCTTTTGTTTCTGGCTAATCTCACTCAGCATAATGTCCTTAAGGTCCATCCATGTTGTTACATACTTCATAACTTTCTTCTGTCTTACAGCTGCATAATATCCCATCGTATGTATATGCCACAGTTTGTGTAGCCACCTGTCTGTTGATGGACATTTTGGCTGTTTCCATCTCTTGGTAACTGTAAATAATGCTGCGATAAACATTGGTGTGTGCAAACGTCTGTTTGTATCCTTGCCCTCATGTCCTTTGAGTAGAGACAGCATATAGATGGGTTCTGTTTTTTAATCCATTCTGCCAGTCTATGTCTTTTGATTGGGGAGTTTAATCCATTAACATTTAGTATTATTACTGCACAGGTAGTACTTTCTTCTACCATTTTGCCTTTTGGATTTTATATGTCATATCTAATTTTCCTTCTTTTTACCTTTACTCATAGTCTTCCTTTCTACACTCTTCTCCACACCTCTCTCTCCTGCCTTTTCATATCTGTCTCTAGTGCTCCCTTTAGTATTTCTTACAGAGCTGGTCTCTCGGTCACAAATTCTCTCAGTGATTTTTGTCTGAAAATGTTTTAATTTCTCCCTCATTTTTGAAGGACAATTTTGCTGGATATAGAATTCTTGGTTGGCAGTTTTTCACTTTTGATAATTTAAATATATCATCCCATTGTCTTCTCGCCTCCATGGTTTCTGCTGAGAAATCTACACATAATCTTATTGGGATTCCCTTGTATGTGTGAAGATTGCTTTTCTCTTGCTGCTTTCAAGATTTCAAGATTTCTCTTTCTCTTTCACATTCTGATTAGTAAGTGTCTTGGAGCACGTCTATTTAGATCTCTTGTCTGTGGGGTACACTGTGCTTCTTGGATCTGTGATTTTAAGTCTTTCATAAAAGTTGGGAAATTTTCAGTGATAATTTCCTCCATTAGTTTTTCTCCTCCTTTTCCCTTCTTTTCTCCTTCTGGGATACCCACAACATGTATATTCATGTACTTCATATTGTCATTCAATTCCCTGAGTCCCTGCTCATATTTTTACTTTTTTTTCCCTGTATTTTCTTTTTCTTGTCAGATTTCAAATGTTCCGTCCTCCAGTTCACTAATCCTATCTTCTGCCTCTCGAAATCTACCATTGTAGGTTTCCATTGTTTTTTTCATCTCTTCTACTGTGCCTTTCATTCCCATAAGTTCTGTGATTTGTTTTTTTCAGACTTTTAATTTCTTCTTTTTGTTCATTCCTTACCTTCTTTATATTCTCCCTCAGTTCATTGATTTGGTTTTTGATGAGGTTGTCCATATCTGTTCGAACATTCTGAATTAATTGTTTCAGCTCCTGTATCTCACTTGAATTGTTGGTTTGTTCCTTTGACTGGGCTACATCTTCAATTTTCCTAGTGTGATTTGTTATTTTTTGCCAGTGTCTAGGCATTTAATTACCTTAATTAGTTTATTCGGAGATTGCTTTCACTTCTTTTACCTAGGGTTTTCTTGCTGGATGAGTTTGTTGTCTCTCTGTTCTTTGACATTCAGTTCAACTTTATCTGGACCTCTAGCTTAAGTTTTGTTTAACAGAGGAGAGGAGAATTTTTCAGTTCTTGTTTCCTTGTTTCGTGCCCTGCTTGTATGGTGCCTTTTTTCCCCCACCTTTAGGAGAGTCTACTTAGGTATTATAGACCCCAGCCAGATTTTCCCAGACCAAACTGGCCTCCTATCAGGAGGAAAGAGTCACCTGCATCGGTTTTCCCTCAGGGTGAGACCCAGCAGGTTGAAAGACTTTCCTGTGAAGTCTCTGGGCTCTGTTTTTCTTATCCTGCCCACTATGTGGCGCTTGTCTGACTGCAGGTCCCACCAGCATAAGATGATGTGGTACCTTTAACTTGGGCAGACTCTCCCTGCTGGAGGCGTGGTGGAGACAGAGGAGAGGTTGTAGGCTGGTTTTAATGGCTTCAAATTACCAAGCCCTGGTGTCTGAATTCCTTGAGGGAGGGATTCCACCTGAGTTGGGCTTCACCCCTCCCCTAGGGAAGTCACAGGCTCCAGACAAGCCCTCAAAGGAGTTTGTTTCTGCCTATGCCTGGGGCAGTTACAGCCTGAGAAGCCCAGCCACTGTATCCAAAGGCACTCGAGCCTTTGTAGAAACACAGCCACAAAAACCTCTGTTTCCTTTTTTTTCTTTTTCCATCAGCCCTGCCCCCTTGGCGCTGGGGCAAAAATGAGCGACCTCTGCTTTGACCAGGTTCACCTGAGCTGGGGACCTATTTTTAGTAGTCAGAATTTGTTAATTAATTCCACAATTGGCATTTGGTTGGGCTCAGCCCCTGCTGCTGATAAAGTTTTCTTTCCTTTCCCCTCTGGGAAGCAGCCTCTGGGGGAGGGGCGTCGGCCACCGCAGCTTAGGGAACTCACAGTTCTGGGGGGGCTCACAGCCTGTCTAGCTGGTCCAGAATGGGGTACCCTGTGTGCCTGGTCACTGACGTGGCCCCAGGAGCTGTTCTATACTGTTTCTGGTTATTTAGTAGTTGTTCTGGAGGACGAACTAAAACGCGCACATTGCTAAGCCCCCAGGCTCATTTCTTTACCCAATGGCCTACCTATGGCTGCTCTCCCTCTAAAAAAGGCAGAGTTGAGTTGCAACAGACAGTATGGCCTAAAAAATCTAAATGTTTCATATCTAGTCCTTCATAGAGTAAGTCTACCAAACCCTGACCTAAACCATGTGCATGCCCAGTCTCTGGACCAATTCAGCCTAGCCAAATACAGCGCCCAAACACCATTTCACTTCTGCCAGATTTTCTAATTTCAAATCCTTTTTCTTAACAGATTTCTTATTTCTCCTTTGGCCAAATATATTGGAGAAAGGGTTAAGTTAAGGTTTCTCAACCTTGGCACTTGACATTTTGAGCCATTTAATTCTCTGTTGTGGGGTGCTGTCCTGTGCACTACAGGACATTGGGCAATATCCCTGGCCTCTATCCACCAAATGCCAGCACCACCACAGCCCCAGCTGCAATAACCAAAAAGGTCTTCAAATATTGCCAAATTTGTCCCCTGGAAGTGGGGAACAAAGATCACTCCTTTCCTTTGAGAATACTGGGTTAAGGAAACAGGAAAAAAGCAGTAATTGATCATGGGGGTGCGGAAAAACGACCTACAAAGATTCCACTTACCTTGCGTTCAATAATAGGTATCTTCCTGCAGATCTTGAAAAGTTTCTTTTTAATTCTTGACCATAAACCTAAAAGAAACAAATGGTTCTGTTATTCAAATAAGTCTTCCATGGATATAACCTGCTAGCATAATGTATGAAATATACTATGTGTCCCCTGCAACCTTACTTGCCTTCCCATAACAAAGGCAGAGTTTCTTTTCTTTTTTAAAGAAATCTTTTCATTTTAATTTTTTAAATTTGTAAACATGGTTCAAAAACAAACACACACACATGGTTTCCTCTTTCACTTAGCTCTCACCCCCAGCCTACGCCCAGGTAAACACTACATTCATTTCTAATATACCCTTCCAGAGTTGCTTTATGCATGTACAAGCAATAATAAAGACACATTCTTATTAGTCTCCCTTTTTTACACCCAAGGTAGCCTACTGTAGCATTGTACTAGACCTTACTTTTCTATTTAGGAGGATCATTTTGAAGATGAGTGCCTCCTCATTCATTTTTAGAGCAGCAGAGTATTCTACTATATGGATATACCATAATTTATTTTAATCTGTCCCTGACTGATGAGCACTTCGGTTGTTTCCAATATTAGCCATTATAAACCTTGCTGAAATACATAACTTTGTAACACACATCATACTGCACCCACGCAAGCATATCTATAGGATAGAAACCCAGAAGTAGCCTTGCTGGGTCAAAGGACACATACATTCCAGAGTTGTCTACCTTCCCAAGTTTCCAAATACTCTCCTTCCCCAAAACAACCAGCCCATGCTTTTATTCTGGAACTATGCTCCAGTCTCTCATCCAACACACATCCTAACAACATTTTCTTGACCTAAAAAAGGCTTTCAAAGTCATGGACATGATGGCGTCACGGAGGTCTGGCTGCAGCGGTGACAGGCTAGAGGGGGGCACTCCGTGTGCACTTGTGGAGCAGCGGGGGCACCAACGCAGCAGCAGGAGACACCTCCGCCCTCTCCGAGGCACAGGGCCATGCTAGATTTCCACGGCCTATGTCACCTGCTCAGCTCCCTGGCCCAGGAGAGGAGACTGGCTTGTGGGGTTGAGTGGCCAGAGCTAAGGGCATGAAAAGCTCAAGGCCGCGGAGACAGCAGCGTTGATATCAGTGGTAACGATGGCCTCAGCAGATGGAGAAGATCAAAGGGAGCATCAGACACAAGATTTTCACAATCACATGTTCACACTGTAAAAGCTGTAGCATAGTTACACAATCGTCTTCCGGAATCAAGCCTACTGGAACACAGTTCAACAGTTTCTGTAGCGAGATTGAGGTGGGAGACGTGACACCACACAATATTAAACAGGTGAAGAGATTAAACCAAGCCATCTTTCCAGTCAGCTACCATGACAAGTTCTACAAGGATATGCTGGAGGTTGGAGAGCGAGCAAAACGTGCCTATTTCAATGGTATTGCAGCAGATGGAGTATGCTGTAGGGTGGATCATTCACCAAAACCAGAAGAGATTTTACATCATGACACCTGGATGTCTGGCACCTTACCAAAGGCTAGGAATAGGAACTAAAATGTTAAATCATGTCTTAAACATATGTCAAAAAGATGGCACTTTTGACAACATCTATCTACATGTCCAGATCAGCAATGAGTCGACAACTGATTTCTACAGGAAGCTTGGCTTTGAGATTATTGAGACAAAGAAGAACTATTATAAGAGGATAGAACCCGCAGAGCCTCATTCACTACAGAAAAATCTCAAAGTTCCTTCTGTCCAGAATGCAGATGTGCAAAATACAGATAATGAACAAATTACAAATGAACTTTCTTGCACTTGGATGTTGCCAAATAAGAGAGGCCCATTGATTTTCCCCCTTCTTTCTTTTAAAGTGTTCTCCCTCCTTATCTTGTTTCCTCTCTTTCTTCTATCCTTTCTTTTTCTCTAGAAGTTTTAATACTTTCAAGGACTTTAAATATTAATCATGTTTGGATTGTTTTAGTTTTCTGACTTTTGTCAGGTGGTTTCACTGAAGGAAGGAGAAGGTATAGGTATAGGTATGTTTAGTTTCACAGTTAAGATACATAGTTTCAAAGATCAGGATGTCAAATAATTCCAAAATTTTTTAAGCTAATTTTTTAAAATGTCCTGCTTTCATAATGAAAGGCAGAGCCTACAAAATATTGTATATCAAAAGACAAAAGAAATATGTAGAATGGTATGATTTCTAAATGTTGGGTTAATTTCATTTTTTCCGTTAATTAAAAAAAAAAAAAAGAGAGAAGGGGTAATTGGAGCTGAAGGGATAGAGACTGTGCAACAGGACCGGATATAAAAACTCAGAAATGGACAGCACAATACTACCTAATTGTGATGCAATTATGTTAAAACATTGAATGAAGCTGCATGTGAGGTATAGGTTTTTTTTCTATTATCGTTTTAATTCTTATTCTGTTGTCTTTTTATTTCTTTTCTAAATCGATGCAAATGTACTAAGAAATGATGAATATGCAACTATATGATGATATTAAGAATTACTGATTGTACATGTAGAATGGAATGATTTCTAAATGTTTTGTTAATTTTTTTAATTAATAAAAAAAATTAAAAAAAAAAAAAGACAAAAGAAGCAGCAGCAATATCTTATTCCCTAATTCATAGACAAGTTAGTGTGTTTGTGGTACTTCAGATTTTTAATACTATTTGTGGGATACTAATTCCTAAACGTTGCCTTCACTCCACCTTTAGTCCTTCTGAGCACTGACTCAGGAGTTGGACCATTATTATCATCCTTGTAAGAAATATTTAAGCTTTTGTTGTTGTTTCTTTAAGCAGTTTTTCCTCTTGTCCTTGCTGGTGGTTGAGGTGAATGGGGCAGTTTGGTTAGGTAGTACTTACACTTCGGTCTCAGTATTTGAGTTATACTGCTTTTTGCTAATGAGTGGGCTGGTTGTCAGCAGGTTTATTTTTCCTGCTGTTGACTGTTACTAGCCACATTAACTTTTAGAATGTGGCCAAGTGAGATTAAGTTATTTTAATATCCCTGCTAGAGATACGGCTTTTAACTGACCGAAAGAGTTTTGTTGTGATTTACTTTTTTTCCTCCTGTCCTTTTTCTTCAGTGATAGCAGTGTAGTTTTAGTCAGCACTGTTAAAAATGGAGCTTATGGGTGGGCCACGGTGGCTCAGCAGGCAAGAACGCTTGCCTGCCATGCCAGAGGACCTGGGTTCGGTTCCTGGTGCCTGCCCATGTGAATAAAAAAATGGAGCTTACGTCCTTGTAGGTTAATGTCCTCTAATTAAATATGAAACAGGCGTTTCTCTTGGACTTTATTAAAAAGGGCTTAAAAGGAAGTTGAGATGGACCTGTGGCACAAAGAAATTAATTTAACGTCAGCTAATGCAGGCTGCTAAATCTGTGGTCACTGAGTGTTTGATTATATAGGAAAGAATATCGAGAGTATTTTTGAGGCCATAGTTATGCTATTACTTATCTTGTAGAGAACACCCCAGATCTGATCATACTCTGTGCCTACAATATTGAGTTTAAGGATTTGGGGAAGAGTGGAATTGTTAAACATATTGCTTCTATTCTTGGAAAGGTAGAAGTCTAGAAGTCTTAATAATGCACATGTCACTATGACCTCCTCAACTGAAAGAACTCACTTATACCGGAATATTTTCTGGCATGTAGACAAGTATCTTTGTTGGGTTGATACATTTTTGTAAGATGGGAACTGAAATTTTTAAATCTTTTCTTTCCATAGTCACATCTCCAATATTTAAAATTTTTTATATCGTCAATACTGATGGCCCATTACAATGTTCCATTAGATTTTATAACATGCACAGGGCTTGAGGTTTGTCTCACTTTACTTTAAAAGGGAGGCTGATTCATAACATTTATCCCCTTGTGTAAAATTCTTGTACAAAAGTCTCATCTCTCCAAATATACTATTTACAAGATGTTTATGCACATTTTATAATCCTAAATTCTATTTGAGAATGTGAAAGCACAATAGACTTAAACAGTCTTATTGAGTGCCAAGAATAATGCAGAAAAGGAAGGTAGTTAATGAGTGAATATATAGGGTTCTAATTTTAAGATAGTAAAAATTTACAACGACCACGCTGTTTCTTGAGCATCAATTTCTTAAGCAATCCAAATCCAGCTTAGAAGAAAGGTTTCATATTAAGCACCTTTAAACTTCATGAATAAACTTCAGCTTCCTCTTGCCAAGAGAAGAGTGCTTGAGTTGCAGAAGGCATAAGTTTGAAAAAGTCACTTTTTGTAAACTTCAGATACCAAAACAGGTTTTGATATGTAACTGAGTTTTCTGAGAAGACACTGCCTCTATTTCTATAACCATTTTGCCTGGACTATCTAATCAGTCCCATAAATACATTCCTAAATGTGGTTATTGAAAACAGAATAGCTGCCTCATGACTAATGAAATACATGTTATTTAAGAAGGGAAAAAATTAAATTTTGAATTGAGTGTGTAGGCGCTCTATAATTCATAGTTTCTTTTTTCTACACTAGTCAATAACTTAACCTAAATCATGAATGCATGTGAAGGGTTAACTGTCCTGCATCAAATCTGTATTAAATAATTCCATTCACATAAGATAGCAGAAGCTGAACTCTAATTCATATGCCTGTGAATCAGTAAAGACTGAATGAGTGCCCATGTCGAGTTGGTAATTTTGATATATATAACAATTACCTTCTTGGAAGTAATACAGTAAATGATTCTATTAACTGGAAGATCACAGAATGTGGTCATATTTCAGTACAGTTTTTACTGTGGGGTAAATAAGTAAAAATTATATTGTATGGTAATTGATTTAGGTTCTAAAGAACAGAATCAGCAAATAAATCTATGCGATATATAATTTGCCCAGATTTGTTTTCATTTGGGTAAGGAAATCCTGATATATCCCCCAAAGCAGTTCACTTACCAATTAAAAGTCTTCCAAAAATAGAACTTTTGGGAAATCGTTGTGTGTGGTTGTGGAAAAGAAATGCTCCCTCAGTTTTTTTGGAGGGAATAACTCTAAAAATACTTAAATGGCTAAGTTTTACTTGGTACAGTTAAGAATTGAACTTGTCAATTTTTAACACTGCTGTTACATCTGAAATAAACTTACGTGATGTCCTGCTAGTAAAAAAAAAGAAAAAATCATGGACACCATTAAAGTTCATTCTGTTAGCACTGCATAGGACAAATATGGAATGCTGATTCTATCACAATCATTATAAACACACGTATTTAAATAGACCAACAGGCCTTTGAATGCATTCACATTCACCTGTATCTCACGTGTATGTCACAACAATATTCTGTGGATGGCACTGAAGGCATCAAATACTATCTGAGGGTGACTTTAAAGGCAACTGAGGATCAGAGCAGTAATGACTTGTTCAAGGCCACGATCACATCTGTGATGGAACTGGGACTAAACTTGAGGCTTCATTTTTCTAGGACCAGATTCCCAATACTATAACCTACTTCAAATGAACAATCAGAATTTTCTATTATCCCAAAAGAGGCCATAACTAATCTAGAACTAGCTTTAATCCAAGGGATGAACGATGAAATTTTACTGCCTTCCTAGGAGACTTGGGTATTCCAACTTTACTGGCCCAGATGGAACGCTCTCTCTTCACTCAACAACTACACTGTCTGCACCACTCTTCTGGATTTCTTACGTGATGCCTTGCTCTTCATTAGTTGTTTTTGCTTAGGTTGGGCCCCTGTCTGTCCACCTCAATCACCCTATATTGCCTAGCATGGTAATCAACACCCTATAAATGTCTGGGACAAAAAAAATAGGACACTAAGACAAAGACTGAATAAAAAAAAAGAAACTGAAACCACTTCTTTGTGGTTACTTTTTTGTCTAAATTTTGGAGTTATTTCCTTCCAGTCCTGTGTTTTACATATTATAACGTGAGATCTGATTAAATATGTTCAAAACTGTATATTTTCTCACTTGTAAGTATTCTCCTATATAATTAAAATATGATACCATACTTTAAATGGTATTACAATAGACCAAAGGAGTGTACTCATGTTGGATATTTAAGTTGCCTGTTATTAGACTATTTCTAACAAGATTAAGGCTAAAAGATTCAAAACCACATTCAGACTTAACGGATAAAGTAATTAATGTGCTATAAAGAGGTCTAAAAATCAGCAAACCATGTTGGGCATCCAAAAGTCTAGAATGAGAAAAAAAGTATAGTCTAACTTTATAAAATTTGTGAGACAAATGGTATAGGGCAAAAAGAACAGATTACAGGAAAGAAGGAGAAATTCAAAATGAAAAGACCATGTAGTCATGACCTAAAAAGATTATCTCAGAAAGTAAAAGCCGCCAGAGGTACAGAAAGAAAAGTACATTAGAATGTTTTAAGGTAGGGAAAGAGGAAGTACCAGTGTAAGAACAACAACGCATGGTTCTTTACAGTTTACAAATTCCTTTCACATGAATCATGCCACTTGATCCTCATAATATCCCTGTAAAACTGGTATTATTATGCCCATTTTATTGTGAATATGCAGGCTAAGAAAACTTAAGGGTATTGCCCAAGATGCCACAACCAGAAACTAGGAGTGTTTATCACTTCTTCCCACCTCCACCCACCCCCACTAGCCCCACCTCACACACAATAGATTCCTGCTGATAAACTATGGACAACCCCAACAGTTAAAAGTAAGCCCAAGGAGGGGAGGGGGAGTAAGCCCAAAGGGAAAGGTAATAACAAGGTGAGCTGATAATCAAGACAGCAGAATTACAAAGAGATAACTTGGCAGCTAACTCTGCCACGTGCCCCCCTGCCCCTACCGGCTTTCCCTGTTCTCATCTATCACAGGGTTCACCTTTGCTCCAGCATTATCCTTTCTCTCCCCCTGGAAGGTATGTAGAGTTTGAAGTTCAGCAAAATTTATCACTAGTCCAGACTTTAGACTCCTCTAGTGCAATATACTGAAAATAAGCTGATTATTCATAGAACACTACTAATGAGCAAGGGGCTGAAAAGCTGGCAATTCCATGCTCTGCTTGAGCAGAGGCAGCAGAAAGATTCAGGCCATCTAATTTGTCAGAGTTTAAGAAAAAAATCTTTCAAGGACTAGGAGCAAAAACCGAGAAAACGTTTTTTTAAGTTGCACTGAACTAAAATTTTTAGACAAGTCAGTCAAGTTCTCATTTCCTTTAATTAAAAAGCTCTGTACTTGCTTCTTGGCTGTCATGTTTTGCAACATTTCCTACACCTTGAACACCTTAACAGCTATGTGGATGGTAAAGAGAATCTGGCTTCTAAACTGACTTTCCTGAGGAAAAAGAAAGAAAAGCAGGCAGAAAAAGAGCCCCTTCAAACTGATATCATCAGAGAAACAAATAGCTGTGGAAATTTCAAACAAAGGAGAAATGACAAGTGCTTATCTTCAATGTTATTGTTTTCTTATCCCAAGGACATTAACTGGGATACTCCAAAGTGGGGGAAGGAAGCAAGAGTAGTGTCACAGAGCACTCACCACGACTCCTACCACTTGTTTTTAGGTGAAATCAGGCAAAGATTACATTTCAAGGCTAATGAAACTCTCCTATGTCTTTATATAGAGGGGACTGGTATACTTACTCTCTGCTTGGAAGACAAAGTCATAGAGCCAGATGATCAGCAGGGTCCACACGATGCTCCACGCAATTAGCTGCCAGGGCTCATACTTGGTGCAATGTCCATTTACATAATTCTTAGCTTTTGTAGAATATACTTCCAAAATCTCAAAGTAGGGCTCAAAGGCCTTCTAGAAATACAAAAGAAAACAGAAGTATTACATTCAGAGAGAAAATCGTCTGTTCTTTGTTCTTTAACTCATTTTTTGAGGACAAGGCTGTTCGTGATCTGGCCCCACCCCCAATGATAATCTTATCATTTTCTATATCCCTCCAACTGGACTCTGACAAGATTTTTAATCTTCTGCCTCTTCCATAAAATAAAAGAATCAAGCTAGATCATCAGTTCAGTTCTAAAGCTTTTATGACTGACAGTATTCATGAGCTAACTCTTGTAACGTAAATTAATCCTCTCAGCATGAATGTCCTTTCTCTGAATCATTCCCATCTTCTAACTCAAGGGATGGCAAACTGTTTCTGTCAAGGGCCAGAAAGTAAATATTTTAGGCTTTGCAAACTAGAAGGTCCCTGTTATAACTACTCAACTCTACTGTTCTAGCATAAAAGCAGCCCTAGTCAATATGTAAGCAAATAAGTGTGACCATGTTCCAACACAATTTGTATGGTCACTGAAATCTGAATTTCCTATAATTTTCACTTGTCACAAAATATTCTTAAACATTCTTTAAAAATGTAAAACCATTCTTAGTTCATGGGCCATAAAAAACAGGCAGTGGGCCAAATTTGGACCATAGGACAAAGTTTGCCAGCCCCTGCCCTAAGGCCCCACCTTACTATAAAACTCAAGGCCAGGTACCATATCTTACAGTTATCTGTATTCCTCCATATTCCTTACGATACCTGGCACCAAAATAAGAAAGTCTTCTTATCCATAAACTTATCCAGATATCCCATTTGTGAGGCTTCTTCTCTCCCTTTAAGTCCCCCTCAAAGAGTCAGCTGTGCTCTACACAGAGCTTACTGCAACCAGCCGTGCAGTGTGATCATGCTTCTTATCTCCCTGACTACACCAGTTAGTCCCTGAAGATAGACCACATCTTGCCTGTATTTACAACCCCCCAACACCTAATACTGTACCCTACACAAAATAAATTTATTGGATAGCTTGTCATTCATTCAATTAGTCAACATTTATTAAGTACCTATAAAGCTTAAGACATTAAGCTGGGGAAACCCTCAGGTAAATCTCGTAGGGTCCTCGCCCTTCCTGAGCTTACAGTCAAATGGGAGGGGTGTATGTGCATGTGTGTGCATAAACGTACATGCACATACACACACAAGCAGACACAAAGATAAAGGAGTCACTAAAATTCTTCAGGATAAATGCTATAATAAGCATGTAAGTGTAAAGCTAAGACAGAGCCCTGAGGAAGGCCAATCTAATTCTACCTGAGAGGAGATGGGGAAGATATGACAGAACGTAAAATTTAAGCTGGTTAAAAGGAAAAAAATAATGATAAACGAACACTCTCTAGGGAAGAAAGGTTAAAGGAAATAAAAAAAAAAAGTCACACCAGGAAGAGAGAAGAATAGCTGAAAATGCATAAAAAAAAGTCTGGTACATTCAGGGAGTGGCAAAAAGTTCTATGTGGGTAGAGTATAAGCAACATGTGGGCAGGAGCCTTATCAGTCACATCCAGTGCTAAAGCCCCAACATACAGCATAGTGCATAATCTGCGCCAAATAAAAACATGTATGGTGGGTAACAGTGACCAAGTAAATGAGCAAACACACTAATCAGAGAACTGAAGCTGGGAGAAGACCAAGTCCAGATTAAATATGGCCTTGATTTTACACCCAAAGCATAAGCAATGAAAGGAAAAATAGATAAATGGGAACTCCTCAAAACTGAATACTTCTGATCTTCAAAGGACTTTGTCAAAAGGGTGAAAAAGGCAACCAACTAGATGGGCAAAAACATTTGGAAACCATATGTCTGATAGGGTTTGATATCTACACTATATAAAGAAATCCTACAACTCAACAATAAACAGATAAACAACTCAACTAAAAAATGAGCAAAAGACACGAATTGACTTTTTTCCAAAGAAGAAATACAAATGGCCAAAAAGCACATGAAAAGATACTCAGCTTCACTAGCTATTAGGGAAATGCAAATCAAAACCACAATCAGGTATCATCTCATACTTACTAAAAAGGCGCTATTAAACAAACAGGAAACTACAAGTATTGGAGAGGATGTGAAGAAATAGGAACACTTATTCATCGCTGATGAGAATGTAAAATGATACAGCTGCTGTGGAGGACGGTTTGGCGGTTCTACAGGAAACTAAGCATAGAGCTGCCTTACAACCCAGCAATTCCACTACTCGGTACATACCCAGAAGATCTGAAAGCAGGGACATGAACAGACATTTGCTCACCGATGTTCACAGTGGCATTAATCACAATTGACAAAAGGTGGAAGCAACCTCAGAGTCTATCAACCGATGAATGGATAAACAAAATATGGTATATACACAGGATGGGATATTATTCAGCAGTAAGATGGAATGAAGTGCTGAAGCATGCAACTACGTGGATGAACCTGGAGCAAATTATGTTGCGTGAAATAAGACAGACACAAAAGGACAAATATTGTATGACCTCACTGACATGAACTAATTATAAGACGTAAACTTATAAACATAAAATGTAGAATACAGGTTGCCAGGATACAGAATGAGGGTAGAGCACGGGGAGGGGATGCTTAAAATGTGCAGAATGCTGAAATAAAATGTAAACTTTTGGAAATGGATAGAGGTGACTGTAGTACATTATTGTGAGAATAATTAACAATACTGAATGGTGTGTGGATGAGGTGGAAAGGGGAAGTTTGGAGTCATGGTTGTCACCAGAAGGAAAGATGAAGGTTAAAATATGCAGCTGTATAATACAGTGAATCTTGTGGTGGACAATGACTGTGATTAACTGTACAATGTAAAAAAGTACAACACTATTACAAGAAGTTAATAATAGAAGGGTATATGGAAAAAATGAACCTACTGTAAACTAAGGACTATTGTTAACAGTAACATCTTAATATTCTTTCATCAACAGTAACAAATGTATCAAACCAACAGGATGGGTCAATATGGAGGGGGGCGCATAAAGATATGGGAAGATTTGGGTTTTCTTTTTAATTTTTATTTCTTTTCTGGACTAATGAAAATGTCCTAAAATTGACCCTGGTGATATATCATAACTATGTGATGATACTGTGAGCCAATGACTGTATAATTGGGATGGATTGTATGGTGTGTGAATATTTAAAACAAAAAAAATCTAATAAGCTAAAATTGTTAGAAAAAGCTTTTGATATTTTTGTTTTTTAAAAATCATCTGCTTTTGGGCAATGCAACAGTGGCTCAGTGGTAGAATGCTCGTCTACCATGCCAAAGATCCGGGCTCGATTACTGGAGCCTGCCCATGCCAAAAATATATACATATATATTAAAAAAAAAAAAATCACCTGCTTTCAATAAAGCTTTAAAAATATGGAAAAAAAACACAAAAAGAATGGTCTTGAAAGCAGATTAAAAACATGGAAAGAGGGAGTATAAACTGAAAGGCACTTTTTGCAAAGTTATTTGATAGTATCTATTAACATTTTAAATATGTACTCATTTTGACCCATAAATTCCACTTTTTGACATCTCTCTTATGTACAGAGAGATGTGTTTGAGGACATTCAATTCAATACTGAATTCAATTCAAATTCCCTGTGATAGCACAAATATAAATATTCCTCTATAGCTTGACATTTAGGAGTGGTTGAATAAACTATAAAACACACATTTCATATAACCATACTATGCAGCATTAAGAAGGAGATGGATCTACACGAACCACATGGAAAAATAGCTGGGACATAATACTGAGTAAAAGAAAAACAAATTACAGAATAACAACAAAACAATGCAAAACAAAAGTATGAATATTAGACAACAGAGAAATTTTTTTATTAATAAAACTTGATGGGAGATGAACATTTGCAGCACAGAGATCAGAGACAAAAATTTTAGCTGGATTGCTGAATTAGTCTAGAGGAGAAATAAACTGGATTTGATCTTAAGCAGTACAACAGTGGGGATGAAAAAGTAGCAGGGATTTGAAAGATAATTTCAGAGGTGGAACAAACAGGATTTGGTAACTTATTAGATATGGAAAGCACGAGTTAAGAAGTGGGAAGAGTACAGATAATTCCAAATTTTCAAGTCTGAGAGACTGGGTAAGTGGTGTCACCAATAACCATGGTAAGACTGGAAGAAGGGAAAATGAAGAAGGCAGAGGAAGTTTTAAGAAAGAGATAATGACACTGGCTTGAGTTATATTCCTGTTGGAAATTTACATGCAATGGCCTAGTAGGACTGTGAAAGCTTAGAACAAGGCAGGTGCTTAACAAACGTCTGTTGAAAACATTTATACCCTTAGCAATTAGTCAGTGAGAAAAGGTAATTAGTACTAGGCAAGTACTGGGTTCTCTAGAGGCCTCTCCATGGAAATAGCGACTATCTGCAATCCCACCACAGTTCTTGGTGGCCTTTCCCCAGTGCCCATGGTTGCTATCAATTCACTGCAGTGGCAGTGCTGGTCAAGACCTGGGGAAAGACCAAAGAAGTCTGTCATCAAAGGCATTTCATGATTTCCATCATTATAAAGAATCTTCTAGTCTAGTGTTAAATCTGTGATCAAACCACAAGGTGAAATATTAAATATGAATGTAATGATGGAAGGACAATCATTCAAGATGAGCTTTTCCTCTAGTTATCCTAGTCCCTAATTCACACAGAAAAAACAGAGGCTACTAGGGTCAAGAGATGACTGTAGATATTTATCAACTCTTCACAGCACTGAACAAAAAAGTAATATAACTTGTATTAGGGACACAGCAAAGAACCACCAAATGTAAACTAAAATTTGACATTTTAAAAGCTGTAAAGACTGAGATATGAGGCATTCCTCACTGACATTTATAAACTATTCAGTAAGAATATATTTTCTTGGTAAATGCTATAAGAAGATAATGGGAGTCCTTGAATTCAAATGGGAAACTTCAACAGAAGATATATTTCTATATGCTCTTACTCTAAAGACAGAGTGATTCAGTACATGGATGGATCCTGACAAGGATTTTTATTAGGCAACTCGATGGTCACAGAAATTAGTTCTCCTGGCCTCCTTCCAAGGTCTTTCACCAGCCCTAGGATACTATAAACAACCAGGCTCAGTCCCAGATGGTGAAACACTTCACAACACTTTCAGCTCACTGCATTATTGGGCTCTGTGGGGTAATGTATCCGATCTCCTTGGAAAAAAGAATGAAGCAGCTCCCTGGGGCCTTGAAAACAGCACAAACCCCAGGCTGGCCCTGATGCAATATTCTAGCCCTTGGGAAGCACAGAATCTAAAAGCTGAAAAGAACCCTAGAGAGCAAGTCCAACATTTCCATCTTACAAGCAGAGGACCCAGTGTGAAAGGGCAGGCCTAAGTTCATCTGGGTAGACTTATGTCAGAGCAGAGACTAGGAACCCGAAGTCTCCTGCCTCAGTATTCACTCCTCTTTCCAATTTTGATTTCCAGAGTTCATAGGATCACTTAACATATTACCATTCACTGGCATCCCAAAAGCTTTCTTTTCAAAATTTATGTTCTTGGCAGAATCTATTTCAAATGTATAGTATAGTTCATGCCAAACTAAAATCGTATACCTAGGTCATGACTACAGATAAGCACCAAGAAAGAGATGAAACAGAACTTAATATAATTGTAATTACTATTTCACGCCATGGTTTTTATTTTTGCTTACAGCAATATATTTTTTAACTATATATACATGAATATACTTCTACAATGATAATACTCAGACTGCTGTTTATTTCAATGTAATATTATATATTACCTCTGTTAAGACAAGAACTATGAATGATCACCTACGAATCTACTAACTTTCTGTGCAACTCCAGGCAAATTACTTCACCAATCTGTGCTTCCATTTCATTATCTAGAGGAAGGGACACAAGACTAACACATTCATGAAATAAATCAGTGGAGGGCAGTGGGGTATCCGTAGCCCTTGCTTAACACAACAGTAGAGTTTTGATAAAGTTTACACAAGTAAAGCATTCCTTCCTTCATAGATATTATAAAACTGGAAATGTATTCTTCAAGAGGGGGGAAAACCTACTTTTCTCAACAAACGTTTATAAAATAATAGTAAAGAATATTATCAATCTTTTTTAAAGTATCATATTAAAGGAAAAAACAGGAGATGTCTGTAGGCAGACGGGTGAGTAGAAAGCTCTAAATCCTGTCCTTTCACCAGAACAATTAGTAACCCAGCAGGACCGTCTACAACAACTGCCCTGCAGGTCCAGAGGCCAGCAGAGCGCGGGGGAGAAGAATGGGAGGAAGAGGCTGATAAATTACAGTAAAGAACAGTAAACTGCTCTCCCCACAGCGGTTTCTGACACACATCCCCCTTCTGACACAGGCCACCATAGGGTCCAGACCCTGACTACTTGACAGGTAACAGAAAAGGACTTAAAAATCCTCACCCCCAAGGCTAGGGGTGGACATGGCTGATTGCTGGTCACAGTTTTTGATTAAGGACTTCGGATCACTGGGTCCTAGCTCTGAAGGTGGCCACCGTTCCAAGCCGCCCCAGACAAAGGCAGCAACGAAAGAGATGTAAAGATGCGGTACTTCCTCAGGGCTGTGGGGGGTTTAGCTGAAGAGCTGCATTTGCTAGACAGGTCAGGAAACTCAGCTTTGGGGAGCTATGTAAGAAGTTCCTGGCGTCCTTCCAGACCCCCTCCCCACAGCACTTTGGAGCAGGTCTGCATCCCCTTCGTGAGTCTCTGGCCCTGTTTTGGCTGGGAAAGACTGACTTGGGAAACTCATCTCCAGCATGCCCCCACTCCCAGAAATTGCCCTCCAGGCAAAAGCAGCTTGAGATAATGAAAGGAATATAAGAAACTACAGAGGTGGACAGTGTGGGGCAAAGGCTGGCCTGCTTTAAACACCTGAGAGAGGGAGTTCTGTCTTCTGGAAAAGAGTGGGGGGCATTCAAACTCCTGCAAACATGGAACTTCAAAACAACTAGCAAGCACAAGCCCAAGATAAGACACAAATCCAGAAAACACAGGGAGGAGAACTGGCACTCTGCATTCACCCTGGGCAGACTCTCCTGCTGAAACTCAAGAAAATCTGTCTTATCACTGCTGGTTACAAAATCAAGCAACAGGCATCTCAAGGAATAAATCCCGAAGTTAACATTTTAAAATATTAAAATGCACAGTACACAATAAAAGATTACAAGACAAACAAACAGGAAATGATGTCCCATTCAAAAGGGAATAAAAATCAGGAAAACACAAAGACCAGAATGTGTACATACCAAAGACTTTTTAAAATATGAACTTAAAGAAAAAAACAAACTAATAAACCTTAGTACTATGAATATTCAAAATATTAACTACTTTAAGAAGTTAAGAACAATTTCTCTAAACTATCATATGTCTTCTTCTCTCCTCATTCCTCTTTTTAAATGAAAGACTCACCCTATAGCTGGTTTAAGATACTACTGAGATCTAATCCCAAACTTAATGGCTCTTGTGCTGGTTTGAAAGGAAGCATGCCCCCTAAGAAAAGCCATGTTTTAATATAATCTCATTTCATAAAGGTAGAATAATCCCTATTCAATACTGTATGTTTGAAACTGTAATCAGATCATCTCCCTGGATGATGTGATTTGGTCAAGAGTGGTTGTTAAACTGGATTAGGGGATGACATGTCTCCAACCATTTGGGTGGGACTTGATTGGTTTATTGGAGTCCTATAAAAGAGGAAATATTTTGGACAATGAGAGATTCAGAGAGAGCAGAGAATGCTGCAGCACTACAAAGCAGAGTCCACAAGCCAGCGACCTTTGGAGATGAAGAAGGAAAAGGCCTCCTGGGGAGCTTCATGAAACAGAAAGCCAGGAGAGAAAGTAGCAGATGATGCCTTGCTTGCCATGTGCCCTTCCAGCCGAGAGAGAAACTGTGACTGTGTTCGCCATGTGCCTTTCCAGATGAGAGAGAAACGCTGAACTTCATCGGCCTTCTTGACAGACTTGTTTTAATTGGGACATTTTCTCAGCCTTAGAACTGTAAACTAGCAACTCATTAAATTTTCCTTGTTAAAAGCCATTCCGTTTCTGGTATATTGCATTCCAGCAGCTAGCAAACTAGAACAGCTCTCCATCTTTCAAATAAGGGGAAAAAAGACATCCACCAAGCATTCCTAGGAAATACTATAAAAAAAAAGTATTCAGGGTCTAGCCAAGCCAATACAGATTTATCAGAACACTGGCATAAGATCAAATGATTGTTCCTTATTAACATTGATTATTTGGGTAGATACAAATAAAAATCAGAATCTTCCATCTGGCAATCCTGCAGAAAAAAAAAGGATTTCTTTCCTCTTCCTTCTACTTTTTTTAACCGCTAATACAATTATACAATTCCAAACCTAACAGTTTTTTCAGAGGAGCCAGAAATTCAAGCATTAAAGCAGGAATGAAAAGGAAATCCTGTTTTACCTGGCTCACCTATACTGCCTTAAATGTCTTAAGATCAAATAGTAATCTAAGGACTGAGACTCAGGTTAAGAAGTGTTATATTTATTCTTATTTTACTTCTGCCTAATAAAACAGAAAACAAAGCTAACTGACTCCGACTCTCTTTCATATAACATTCGCAGAACTTAAAAAGTGCAAAGTAAAATAAGAAAATACTATTGTCTGCAGAGCCTCAAAAGGCATTAACGTTTATCGGCAAAAACAGATCATAAGCCCAATGGGAAAATTCCCTTGGGTCATTAAAGAAAAGTAAGAACTGAGCAACAAAACCAGACTAATTCTGAACAACCTCTAGAGCAACTACCAGTGATCGTGATGCAGAAATGTTTGAAAAGACTGAATCATCACGTCTCAGGAAAGAAAGAGCAAACCATACACTTCCCCAAAATTCTGCGATGTGAGTAAAGAGATCCACTACCTGGGAAGTTCATCTCAAAATACTTAATGGCCCATGTTTTCCCTTCCAAGCATACCTGGTCAGAATCGGATCTAAGCTCAGTGCTATTCCACAAGCACTTTTGCTCTTTATTTAGCTCTGGAGTATTAAGGCAGAGCACCTTTCCATCACTGAGACATAAACAGTCCTGGACACACAAAGGAGACACACGTGAAATGCTGCCGAATCCTTAGGAATGCACTCCTAAAAAAATCAAAGCTTCTAAGCTCATAAAAGCTGATGGGTGCTAAGCACTGTCAAATGGTCGTTTTACTTTATTTATTCACTTGTGGACAGGACAAGGCATAAAGTGAAAACAGATGCTGATTCTTTCAATTAACTATTTTGAGCACTTCTATTCTGAAATATATCAAGCAAGGCACCATGGGGAGCTTAAACTAGTAAAGAAGACTGAAATACATAAAACTAAGTTTGTTAGGCAGATGAACATGCTGAAGGAGGCAGGTGTAAGAGCAATTAACTACAACCCAAGACAAGTAGTTAAGATGTGGGGAAAAAAGACTAAGGAGTATGCAAACTTGCACAAGGTATGATTCCAAGTTTGTCCCAAATTCCCAGAGAACCCCTACACTAACCAGATAACCTACAGCGAGGATGCCAGAGGTTTCCTTCAAAAGTAAAAAATAACGTTGGTATTATGTCCTCTGAAGACTAGAAATGAGAATTTCTTGAATAACTGGCAAGATCCCACATGGCTCACACAGAAGGGATAAGTGTTTCCCTCCATAAGCATACCACAATGGAAACAGAAGGCATCTGGGCTCCTCGTTCCCCATATGTAGTTTACTAAAAAGATTATCTATTTTTGTCACTGAGTTAGGACACCTAGACTTGCCAGATTTAAAATCATTTGTAGAAACAACCCTTCCTGCACTAGTCATGGTGCTATCAGAGATACTAAATATCAAATATATGCTAAGTAGTGTAACTTAAGGAGGTTAAAGGCTTTTCCTCTGGAAATTTCTAACTTGTGATCCTACTCAGAATAAAACTTGGGGCTCTCCCTGGGTCTCTGACTGACCCTCAGCCTGCATCATCATACGTGAGGAAGTCTGACTTCAAAATCCAGTCACCCTCATGCTTTCCGCCCTTTGGAAGGCTCACCCCAAGCTCCCTGGCCTGAGGGCTCGATAGCCCTCAGGGAGGCCAGTGCCCGTGCTCATGCATCAGGAGAGGGCAGGACCCGTGGGGCACCAAGGCACAGGGCCTCCTGAGGAGGCCTCCTGCCAGGGTCACATCATGTGCACAGCAAGACTCTGAGGACAGGTCTTCCTGAGGAGGCGCCCTGAGGTGAGGGGACCAGACTTCTGTGCTGTAGGGCAGGGGTGCCAGCCCCCACAGCTTGGGAGACTTACCATTCTGTGTGGGACCCTCAGCTGTTCCACCATTCCAGACTGGTGTACAATGTGTGTCCTGGCATTAATGTCCCCCCAGCAGCCGTTCCATACAGTTCCTGGCTATTTACTAGCTGCTATGGGGGACCAACTAATTTCCATATACCATCTTGCCTGCTCCTCCAATAATGAGTATTTTTGAATGAAGACATGAATGAACGAATGAATGACACCCAGGCAGAGAAGGAGAAACAAGAAAGCATCACCTATTTTTAGTATTATTATAGGCTGTCCAAATGCCTTCAGTATATTTTTCAAATTGAGTTAACAGACATGTTAATAGGTATTCAGTAAAAAACAAGAGTTTGGTTTACCTCTCTGTTTTTCTTGGATATTCTCAATGACTTTTACAGTGTTTAAATATGTTTCCCCCCTTTTGCAAAACTATTTTTACCAGATTTTTATTAATATCCTGAGGAACTGCTCCTCAGAATCTTGTTTGGGATATAGTCACCACTAGTGTTAAGATAGTTCTGCCGGGTTGGTGGGAAATGAACCTGGAGAGATAGACTAGGGCCAGTACACGAGATTACTGGTATAAAATGCTGAGGAATTTGAACTTTACTGTGCAGACTATATAAACCACTGAAACTTTTTAGATAAGGGGTTACACTGTCTCATTTGCATTTTATAAATATGCTGACAGCAATGGAAAAGATGAATTGAAGGGCAGCCAGGCAAGAGGCAGAGGAACTAGTGGGAAGTTTGGGGCAAGGATCCATGCTATAAGTGACGAAGTCTATGATAAAAAGAATGGGGAAGAGGGGTGAAATTAGGAAAACACATTTAGTAAGTAGAATTGAGGTATCTTCCTGACTAATTCTATTGAAGGATGACAAAGTAGGAAGTATCATGGAGACCTTCCAGACTGACTGGGCAGGCTGTGGTAACATTCGTCCTACAAGGAAGAGGGAGAAAAACTTTGGAGGAAGAACTTCAAAGACCACATGAGAACCCAAATGGAAATTCAGATGTGGGTCTCAGGAGAGTGTTCTGGGCTCGATAAGCAGAGTTGGGGGGTAACTGGCAGACTGGTTGAGTTGAAGTCATAGATTTTGGTGTGGTCACTCAGAGAAAGAGAGAATATGTAGAGTGAGAGGGAACTGGGCAGGAGATGGAACCATGGGTAATATCAACATGTAAGGGGTAAACAGAAAAAAAGGACTTAAGAAGGAAGAAACAGAAGTAGAGGAAATAAAAAGGACGGTATCAGGAAGCCAAATTGGTGATAGAGGAAAAATACAATCAAATCTATAAATGGTGCTAAGCCAGGAAGAAAAGATGACAAATGATAAAGGAAAGTGGCTATTGCATTTGAGAACTTGAACTTAATTGGAAATCTTAGGAGACCAATTTCAGTGGAGCGGCTGGCTGGTGTGTGGCAAGATCACTGTGGGTTGAACTAAAAATCAGGGAATCTGGAAAGATAATGCACATGACTCTTCTAAGAAGCCTAGTTCTTGCCAAGAGATGGAAACAGCCCAAATGTCCATCAACGGATGAGTGGTTAAACAAGCTGTGGTATATACATAAATGGAATACTACACAGCTATAAGACAGAATACAGTCATGAAGCATGTAACAATGCGGATGGACCTTAAGGACATTATGCTGAGTGAAATTAGCCAGAAACAAAAGGGCAAGCACTGTATGGTCTCACTAATACGAACTAACATTAATTAGTGAACTTGAAGAACTGAAGTTAAGAACACAGACTAACAGGAAATAGAAACAGGATAGCGATTAGGCAATTGGTCTGAAGGAATACAGATTGTGCAACAGGAATGATTGTAAAAATTCAGAAACCAATAGCACAATACTGACTGCTTGTAGCACAATAATATAAGTACACTGAATGAAACTGAACGTGAGTATGATAGAGGGAGAAGGGCTAGGGGCACGAATGAAACCAGAAGGAAAGATAGAGATAAAGACTGACACGGTATAATTTAGGAAAGCCTAGCATGTACAAGGATGGTGATTAAATATACAAACTAAAAAATGTTTTTACATGAGGGAGAACAAATTAATGTCAGTATTGCAGGGTGTTAAAAATAGATGGTGTATAGGGAAAAGTACAATCAATGTAAGCTAGGGTCTGGTATCATCAGTAACACTGTAATATGCTTTCTCTGAATGTAACAAAGGCATTATGCCAAAACTGAATGTCAACAGGTGGAGGAATTGGGAGAGGGGTATGGATTCTGTGTGAAAGAAAAGGAAATGTCATCAGACAGAGTATGGTGGTGAAGGTATGTCTATACAATTAGGCTGGATTGTATGATGTGTGAATAAAACTGTTTAAAAATGAACAGAGAGAAACAAGGGCTAGAGGGATGTACATAGTCACTGTTGGTAGGGAAATGAGAGAGAGGTCTAGCCCCTTGGAGGCAGCGTAGTAGTCTCACAGGAGGCTAGGGGTGGGGTTGCCATATGATCTTGCAACTCTGTTGCTCAGTGTATACCTGGAGGAACCGAGTGTGGGGACATGAACAGACATTTGCACACTGGTGTTTCTGGCGGCAGTGTTCAATCTACAATGAATGGAGGTGGCCTAAAGGTACAACAACTGAGGAATGGAAGGGGGATCTATGGTGTGTACATACAATGGACTACTGAGCAGCACAAGAAGGAATGAAGCTGTAAGGCTTGCAACTAGATGAATGAACCTTAAGAGCTGTATGTTGAATGAAATATCAGGGACAAAAAGACAAATATTATCATGTCTCAATCATATGAACTAACTACAATACAAAAATTCAGTGATCTGAAGTCGAGAGGATGGGTTATCAGGGTGGGGCTTATTGCAAAGGGTCCTAGATTGTAAGCCCTCACAGAAGTCGCATATATTCAGGAGGTGTAACTGTTAATTCTAAATTCTGAGATACTGAGCTGTTTGTATATAACATGGTCTTTCCCAGAAACTTCAGGTATTTATGCGACACCTGTGACTCATTTAGAGCTCTGAAACTATGACAGTCAGCAATACCCCCGCAGGAACTGTTTAAAAAGTTGAGAAAGTGATCAGACATCAAGCAGGACCATGAATGAAGCTGATCTGGATGGGATTAAGGTATATCAGAAGACTGGGTAAAGGATGATATCGTCCACGTTTTAAAACTTCAACTTCTGCATGAGTCTAAAGGGAGAGATGTTTATTCAGTACAAAATTTATATTTTGGGTAGTGCATATCCTAATTTAACTTGTATGGTCAGTTTACCTAACATCATAAGTACATGGAATCTTGAATAGGGTGTGAGATTTTGTTGGTTTGTACAGGTTAGTGTGATGCCCCGATAAATTCCAGAGTGATCTGGAAGTGAATAAAGAAGTAATTGCAAAGTCCCCTTGGGGGAGTGAGAAGAAAGGGGGAAATATCCACCTTCCTCATTTGGAGAATTTCAGACATTCTTGCAAGCAGTGGGGACAAACAAACCAATAGACTGAGCCTCGATCTTGGGGGTCGCCCCTATGAAACTTAATCCTGAAAAAAGTAGGCTGAGCCTACTTAGAATTAAGTCTAAGGGTCACCCCCAGAGAACCTCTTCTATTGCTCAGATGTGGCCTCTCTCTCTAAGCCAACACAGCTCCTCCCCACACTATGTGGGACATGACCCCCAGCGGTGAAAATCTCCCTGGCAACATGAGACAGAAATCCTGGGATGAGATGGGATGCAACAGCAAGAGACTGAGAAAACCTTCTTGACCAAAAGGGGGAAGAGAAAAATGAGACAAAATTAAGTTTCATTGGCTGAAAGGTTTCAAACAGAGTCGAGAGATTATCCTGGAAGTTTTTCTTACACATTATGTAGATATCCCTGACCAATGGAACTGAATACTGTCCAACAGACTCGAATAATCTATCTTTATGCCAGTACCATGCTTTTTTGACCATGTAGCTTCGTAATACACCTTAAAGTCAGGTAGTGTGAGACTTCCAACTTCATTTTTCTTTCTCAAGATATTTTTAGCTATTCAGGGCAACCTGCCCTTCCAAATAAACTTGGTTATTGGTTTTTCTATTTACGCAAATTAAGTTTTTGGGATTTTGATTGGTATTGCATTGAATGTATAAATCAATCTGGGTAGAACTAACATCTTAACTATATTTAGCCTTCCAATCCATAAAGACAGTATATCCTTCCATTTATTTAGGTCTTCTATGATTTCTTTTAGCAATTTCTTGTAGTTTTCTTTGTATAGGTCTTTTTTATCCTTAGCTAAATTTATTCCTAAATATTAATTCCTAAATATTTTATTCTTTTGGTCACAATTGTAAATGGAATTTCTTTCTTGATTTCCCCCTCAGATTGCTCATTACTAGTGTATAGAAACACTACAGATTTTTGAGTGTTGATCTTGTAACCTGCCACTTTGCTGTACTCATTTATTAGCTCTAGTAGTTTTGCTGTGGATTTTTTGGGTTTTTCGACGTATAGTATTATATCATCTGCAAATAGAGTTTTACTTCTTCCTTTTCAATTCGGATGCTTTGTATTTATTTTTCTTGTCTAATTGCTCTGGCTGGAACTTCCAACACAATGTTAAATACAATGGTGACAGTGGACCTCCTTGTCTTGTTCCTGATCTTAGGAAGAAAGCTTCCAGTCTTTCCCAGTTGATGATGATGTTAGCTGTGAGTTTTTCATATATTCCCTTTATCATCTTTAGGAGTTTCCTTCTATTCCTATCCATTGAAGTGTTTTCATCAAGAAGGCTGTTGAATTTTGTCAAATGCCTTTTCTACATCAATCAAGATGCTCATGTGGTTTTTCTACTTTGATTTGTGGATATGGTGTATTACATTAATTGATTTTCTTATGTTGAACCATCCTTGCATACCTGGAATAAATCCCACTTGGTCATGCCGTATAATTCTTTTAATATGCTGCTGGATTCGATTTGCAAGAATTCTGTTGAGGATTTTTGCATCTATATTCATCACAGAGATTGGTCTGTAGTTTTCTTTCCTTGTAGTATCTTTGTCTGGCTTTCATATGAAGGTTATGTTGGCTTCATAAAATGACGTAGGCTATAGCCTTCCCTCTTCTTCAATTTTTTTGAAGAGTTTGAGCAGGATTGGTACTAATTCTTTCTTGAATGCATGCTTGGTTGAATTCACATGTGAAGCCATCTGATCCTGGACTTTCTTTGGGACGGGGGAGCTTCTTAATAACTGATTAAATTTCTTTACTTGTGATTGGTTTGCTGAGGTCATCTATTCCTTCTCACATCAATGTTGGTTGTCCATGCCTTTCTAGGAAGCTGTCCATTTCACCTATGTTGTCTAGTTTAATAGCATAAAGTTGTTCTTAGTATCCTCTCATTACCTCCTTTATTTCTTTGGGGTCAGTGATTACATCTCTCTTCCATTTCTGATTTTATTTATTTTCATCCTCTCCATTCTTCTTGTCAACCTTGCTAAGGGTCCATCAATTTTATTGATTTTCTCAAAGAACCAACTTCTCATTTTGTTGATTTTCTTGACTGTTTTCATGTTCTCAATTTCATTTATTTCTGCTCTAATCTTCATTATTTCTTTCCTTTTGCTTGCTTTGGGGTAAGTTTGCTGTTTTTTCTCTAGTTCTTCCAAGTGGACCATTAATCCTCAATTTTTGCTCTTTCTTTTTTGATATAGGCATTTAAGGCAATACATTTTCCTCTTACCACTGCCTTTGTTGCATCCCATAAATTTTGATACATTGTGTTTTCATTTTCATTTGCCTCAAGATATTTCCCAATTTCCCTTGTAATTTCTTCCTTGACCCATTAGTTGTTTATGAGTATGTTGTTGAGCCTCCATATATTTGTGAATTTTTTGGCCCTCTGCCTGTTATTTATTTCCAATTTCATTCCTTTATGATCTAAGAAAGTATTTTGTATGATTTCAATCTTTTTAAATTTATTGAGACTTGCTTTGTGACCCCCAGCATATGGTCTACCCTTGAGAATGATCCACGAGCACTTGAGAAAAAGGTATATCCTGCTGTTGTGGGGTGTAATGTTCTATAAATGTTAAGTCTAGTTCATTTATTGTATTATTCAAATTCACTGTTTCTTTATTGATCCTCTGTTTAGATGTTCTGTCCATTGATGAGAGCAGGGAATTGTACTCTCCAACTATTATGGTTGAGGTGTCTATTTCCCTTTTCAGTATTTTCAGTGTTTGCCTCATGTATTTTGCAGCCTTCTGGCTCAAATACATAAATATTCATGATTGTTATGTCTTGTTGAACTGTTCCTTTTATAAATACATAGTGTCCTTCTCTGTCTATTTTGTTTTACATTTGAAGTCTAATTTGTTGGATATTAGTATAGCTATTCCTGCTCTTTTCTGATTATTGTTTGCATGAAATATCTTTTCCCAACTTTTCACTTTCAACTTATGTTTGTCCTTGGATCTAAAATGAAAATCCTGTAGACAGCATATAGATAGGTCCTGTTTAATCCATTCTGTGAGTCTATGTTCTTTGATTGGAGAGTATAATCCATAAATATTTAGTGTTATTACTGGAAGGGCAGTACTTTCTTCTACCATTTTGCCTTTTGGATTTTATATGTCATATCTAATTTTTTTCTCTTTTGACCTTTACTGATAGTCTTCATTTCTACACTCTTCATACCTCTCTCTCTCCTGCCTTTTGCTATCTCCCTTGAGTGCTTCCTTTAGTATTTCTTGCAGAGCTGGTCTCTTGGTCACAAATTCAGTGATTTTTTTTTGTCTGAAAATGTTTTAATTTCCCCCTCATATTTGAAGGACAAATTTTGTTGGACATAGAATTCTCGGTTGGCAGGTTTTCTCTTTTAGAATCTTAAACATATCATACCACTGTCTTCTCACCTCCATGGTTTCTGCTGAGGAATCTACACATAGTCTTATTGGGCTTCCCTTGTATGTGATGGATAGCTTTTCTCTTGCTACTTTCAAAATTCTTTCTTTCTCTCTGACATCTGACCTTCTGATTAGTAAGTGTCTTGCTAATAGATCTAGTTGGATCTATTCTGCTTGGAGTGCGCTGTACTTCTTGGATCTTTAAGTCTTTTATAAGAGTTGTGAAATTTTCAGTGATAATTTCCTCCATTAGTCTTTCTCCTCCTTTTCCTTTCTCTTCTCCTTCTGGGACATCCACAACACATATATTTGTGCAGTTCATGTTGTCATTCAATTCCCTGAGTCTCTGCTCATACTTTTCCATCCTTTTCCCTATATTTTCTTTTGCTTGTTGGATTTCAGATGTCCCTCCTGGAGTTCACTAATCCTTTTTTCTGCCTCTTTAAATCTAATGTTGTACATGTCCATTGCTTTTTTTTCATCTCTTCTACTGTGACTTTCATTTCCGGAAGTTCTGTGATTGTTTTTTTTTTTTTCAGACTTTCAATTTCTTCTTTCTGTTTGCCCATTACCTTTCTTATATCTTCCTTCAACTCGTTGATTTGTTTTTTTAATTATTGAAAGTTTGTATTTCCATAATAACAGCACTTCAAAATATATGAAGAATAAACAGACAGAACTAAAAGGAGAAATCGACAAAAGTACATTCATAGCTAGCAGTTTTAACATACCTCTTTCTGTAATCGATAGAACAAGCCACAAAAAAGTCAATAAGGAAATAGAAGATTTAAACAACACAATTAACAAAATCTGACATACATAGAAAGGAATTTTTTTTAAATGCCATGCAGAATATATTCTTCATCAAGACTGGAATTAAGTGAAAGATCAATTTAAAATAAAGGAAAACAAAATATGAAACTTACCAAATTTTTGGAAGTTGGCAACATATTCTTTGATTTGATTTTTGATGAGATTTTTCACGTCTGTTTGAACATCCTGAATTAGCTGTTTCAACTCTTATAGCTCATTTAAATTGCCAGTTTGTTTCTTTGACTGGGCTATATTTTCAATTTTCCTAGTATGACTCCTTATTTTTTGCTGGCCTAGGCATTTAATTCCCTTAATTCGTTTATTCTGGAGATTGTCTTCCCTCTTTTACCTGGAATTTTCTTGCTGAATGGCTTTGTTCTCTATCTGTTCTTCGACATTCAGTTCAGCTTATTCTAGACCTGTAGCATAGGTTTTAACAGATTAGAATTTTTCAGTTCTTGTTTCTTGCCCTGCCTATATAGAGCCTTTTTTTTTCCTTTTAGGAAAGTATACTTAGATATTATAGTCCCCAGATTTTCCCAGACCAGATTGCCTCCTCTCAAGAGGAAAGAGTCACCTGTATCAGTTTTCCTTAAGGATAAGACCCAGCAACTTGACAGCCTTCCTATGAAGCCTCTAGACTCTGTGCTTTTCCTATCCTGCCCAGTACATGACACTTGTCTGCCTGCGGCTTCCCACCAGTATAAAGTGATGTACTGTCTTTAACTTCAGCAGACTCTCCCTGCTGGGGGTGTGGCTGAGACAGAGGAGGCGTTGTAGGCTGGCTTTAATTGCTTCGGTTTTTCAGTGCCTGGGTCTGAATTCCTTGAGGAGGGGATTCCACATGAGGTTGGCCCCACCCCTCTCCTGGGGAAGGCACAGCCTCCAGGGAATTAATTCCTTTCACCTGACCAGCCTCCTTATCTCTCAGACAAGCTTAAGTCCACCCTTGCCTGGGGCAGTTGGAGCCTGAGAAGCCCTGCAGTTTTATGTAATGAGCAGTTAAGCAGTAGAAACAAAGCAAAAAAAAAAAAAATCCTTTTCAGAGTAGGATCCCCATTCCTAGGGTTTGCAATTCAAGAGCTTAAGTTGGTAAATTGCTCTATGTATCCACAGGTTCTATGTGCCCCACCCCCCTTTTTTAGGGTCCAGCCCTTTTCAATTATTTTGTGCTGTCCAATCTAAAAAACCTCTGTGGGTTGTTGTTTTTTTTTCCCTTCAGCCCTACCCCCTCTCTCCAGGGGCAAAACTCCTACTGCCTTTAGCACTTCTTCAAGGTTTATCTGAGCTGGGGGCCTATTTTCAGCAGTCAGAATTTGTTAATTCATTTCACAAGTGGAGGTTGGTTAAGCTCAGCCCCTGCTGCTAGTAAAGTCTCTTTCCTTTCCCCTCAGGGAACCAGCCTGTGGGGAAGGGGCACCAGCCTCCAAGGCTTGGGGGGCTTACAGTTCCAGGTGGGATCACAGCTGGTCCAGCTTATCCAAACTGGTACATGCTGTGTGTCTGGTCACTGACATAGCCCCAGCAGTTGTTCTGTACTGTTCCTGGCTATTTACTAGCTGCTCTAGAGGACAAACTAAATTCCACACCTCATTAAGCCACCATCTTGAAACTGCTCTCTCATAATACTCTTTTTAATTCCTTCAAATCTCTGAGTGGAACAATGGCCATCGTTTTTTTTTGCTTGAAACTAGGCTTGCTCAGGATAAATGATTTACCAAAATGCCAGGAATCTTAAACTGTATAGCATTCCAGATTATGAAGTAAATAAGAGACAAGAAGACAAGATTTATTACCATGCTCTATCAGGATAATTGTGTTGATTTGAAACTGTTATATAGCCCAGAAAAACCAAGTTATTTTAATCCGGTCTTGTGGGTGCAGACCTATTGTGCATGGCACCTTTTGATTAGGTTGTTTCCTTGGAGATGTGACCCATTCAATTCAAGGTGAGTCTTAATCCTTTCCTGGCCCGTGTATGAAAGAGAGCTGTTTGAAATCAGAGCTGATACAGAGAGCAGAGAGATAAATCAAGAGAAGGAAATAAGGGGACAGAAATACCCCATAGATGCTAAGAGTAGACCTGCATGCAGGACACAGAGAGCTCAGAGAGGTGTTCCTGAGGAGCAAGAGAGGACCCACAAATGCTCAAAGAGAAAGCCACTGGAATTAGAAGTTGAAAGCAATAAAACCAGGAGCAAAAGATGCCAGCCACGCGTCTTCTCAGATGACAGAGATGTTCCAAATACCACTGGCCTTTCTTCAGTGAAGGTATCCTCTTGTTTAGACATTTTCATGGCCTTGGAACTGTAAATTTGTAACCTAATAAATCCCCTTTGTTAAAACCAAAAAAATTCAATCACCAAGGAACTACTTTTTAAAATTGAAACAAGTAACCTACCTACAGGTACATCTAAGAGTTACTTCTGGAGGACCTCTTTTGTTGCTCAGATGTGGCCTCTCTCTAAGCCCAATTCTGGAAGGGAAATCATTGCCCTTCGCACTACATGGGACATGACATCCAGGGGTGAAAGTCTCCCTGGAAGCGTGGGAGATGACTCCCAGGGATGAGCCCAGCCCTGATACCAGGGGATCAACAATGTCATCCTGACCAAAAGGGGGAAAAGTGTAACAAATAACGTATCAGTGGCTGAAAGAATTCAAAGAGTAGAAAGGCTACTCTGGAGGTCACTTTTACACAAGCTTCAGTAAGACATTGCTACCTATCATAGCTTGCCAAACTCCAACCAAAACCATTTCTGCCAATCCTGTAAAACACCTAGGACATTATATAAGATTCTACAAAGGTTCCATGCACTAGGGTAACCTACAACCTCCAGATGGGGTCCCTGGACCTGATAAATCCTGAAATGCAGAGGGGCCAGCCTCTCCAGAACATCAACTAGTTCCATCCCCTATCCCTTATTATCAATAGCTCCTTCCAACATGAAAAAGCTAGAATAAGCATAGCCCAAATATTCCCACAGAGTAGGAGAATGATGAAAGATGATGGTGGAGTTACATAGAGAAGGTAGGGTTTAATAAATGAGTATGATTGTTGAATCACCATATTGATATTTCTTTTAGTTTCCAGTATCATAGAGCAGCTAGAAGAAAAAACCTAAAATTGTGGAATCATAACCCATACCAAACTCTGAAATCTGTTCTACAACTATTGTGATGTGATTTGAAATTTATTACATTTTTGTATATATTTTTCACAAAAAAAAAAAGTTGACTGTGATGATAAATGCACAGCTATATGATGATATTGCGAACCACTGATTGAACACTTTGAATGATAACATGGTATGTGAATATATATCAATAAAAAATGTTTAATTAAAAAAAAACTGAAGCAAGGATTAAAGGAGAAAGAAGAGATACAACAGAGAAAATGTGATATAATAGACAAGTATGGCGACTGAATCACTATTTTGATATTCCTTCTAGCCTCTAGTGCTTCAGAGCAGCTAGAAAGAAAAATCTGAGCTGATGGAAAGGTAACCTATGACAAACTCTGGGATCTTTTCTGTAACTACCTGTTGAAATGTGCTTTGAAAATTATTGCTTTTTTCTTTCTTTGCTTTCTATAGATTTTATATTTTACAATAAAAACCATTTTAAAAAAAACTGAAGCAAGCAGTTGATGAAATCTAAATTTAAAATTAAAATTTGTCTGCCAAGCCCAAGGACCTGAGTTCGATTCCCGGTGCCTGCCCATGTAAAAAATATATTAATTAATTAATTTATTTATTTAATTAAAATTTGTAGACTTTGTTTTGATAATCTGTTTAAAGTGCAGGGGAAAATGTGTGCTTTCAATGGAAATTATGCATTGTCTAGGTCACCATTCCAATTTATCTGATTCTGATTCTATGGGAGGTATTTTGCAACTCTGAAAGCTACAGATAACTGGTAGTAATGCACAATAACTCTTATTTATAAACATGCAAATTCTGCCATGTCCCGCAGAGAGCTGTTCTGGTTTGTATCCCCAGAAAAGCCTGTTTTTTAATCCATGCCTGTGGGTTCAGACCTTATATGGTAGGACCACAGAGATGTGCCCCAACTCATTCAGGGTGGGTCTGAATCCTCACACTGGAGTCCTTTATGAGAGGATAAAAGGCAGAGATATTTTGAAGAGAGTTCAGAGAAAGAAAACACCCCAGGAGAAGCCAGAAGGACCCAAAAGAGCTGAGAGACATTTTGAAACCAAAATCCAAGACAGAAAGTCCAACAAATGTCACCACGTGCCTGCCCACATGACAGAGCAACCCCGGATGCCAGCAGCCTTTCCTCAGAGAAGGTATCTCCCTCCTAATGCTTTAATTCAGACATTTTCATGGCCTTCGGCTGTAAATTTGTAACCTGATAAATCCCCTCTATAAAAGCCAATCCACTTCTGGTATGTTACATTCCAGCAGCTTTAGCTAACTGAAACAAGGGTCAACAGATTTCCCTTCTCCAGTATGGAAGAAACCAGTTATACCGCCATTTGCATATTCATTTCAATATTCCTCATCTATAAATGAATCAGCTTTGAATTTTCTGATTTGAACAGGTTGTAACATCTGCCTGGCTCCCTCATTATAAGTAACATAAAATTTTTTACATGTTCCTTTTATACCTATAGAAGAATCATGATTTTACCTTTCTTTAAAAACTGTCTTTTAACAAAAGCTAGAGATCCTTTCAACTACCCCACCTCCCACTCCCATCCAATGCTTATAAACATAAAATCTTGCCAAGGTTTCAGGATATGCAGAAAGACTGTCATTGGGGCTACATGGAATAAGTTAATAACCTCTGCTCTAAAATGAATCATAAATGTAGCCTCTGTATTACAAACTGTCATATACAAAGTAAGCCCAAGGCCCTATGTCCTCTATAGGCGAGTGTGAAACAGAAACACTATTGGATATATCCATTGCTTAAAATTCTCCACAAAAAGCCTCATGACTGCAATAAGAATGGGGTACTGATACATGTTACAATGTGGATGAATCTTGAAAATGTTATCCTAAATTAAAGAACACAATCACAAGAGGCCAACATAGTATGATTCCATCTATATGAAATGTCCTGAAGAGCCAAATCTATAGAGACAGAAAGTAGATAGTTGTTTGCCTAGAAACTGGGCTGGCACACTGTTGTCCTCATCTCATCCCCCAGCTTAGGGCTAAGGGGTTAAGGGGAAATGAGAAGTATGAGTTTCTCTTGAAAATGTTTTTTAAACATTTTTGAAAATGTTCTACAATTTACTGTGATGTTTGCGCAACTCTGTGAATATACTAAAAACCACTGAACTATATCATTGTACACAAACAAAAAGCCTTATGACCTGACAATTCATGTACAGCAAATACTCCCTCAAATAATACCAACCACCTAAGGTTCTTCAGATTCAGACTTTCTCAAAAAGTGGGGGGAAGAGTGCCTTCTAAAATGTTTACTAATGGTCCAAAGGCAGAAGAAATCTCACAATTCCAGAAAAAGAGAGTAAAGCTCTAGATTCCAAATGAAGGCAATCATAAGCATCGAACAATAACTTAGAAATCTGTAAAGCAATTATATATAAATTAGGTAAACAGAGTGGCTACTGCCTAAAGGCAAAATTTTTTAAAGAGTTCATAAACAGAACTATCTGCTAAAATGATGAAACTTTTTTTAAACACTGCTTTTTCTTTGGTGATTCACAAGCACATGTTACAGCAACTACCCAAGCTATCTGAAGAGCACGGACAACTCATCACCATTCTTTCTGGGTTCTTTAACAGTCATGCTGATGGTGTTCTCCAGAAAGGTAGTTATGGTACAGTCAAAAGTCTAGACTAGTAATCAAAAGTTTTGACTCTCATTTTAGCTCTTCCTCAGAAGCTGTGTGATTTTCAGTGACTTGATTGTGTTAATCTGCAGAAATAAAATCCCAAGCAAAGTCCCAAAGGTAGTGCTGCGATAAGCTTTAAATAGTTTGAGTCCTGCATCTATGTTACACTTTCTTTACTGACAGTAAAATGCATGTTAATAGTGAGTTGCTTAGTTCTGTAAGAAAGTCGTTTAAGTCGACTCAGCCTCAGAATAAGTCTACAATCTACACTCTATCAGAAAGTTGCAAGTGCCCCATTACCTAACCCCAAAACAAGATCAAAATCAGCTGCTTACATGTTTACAGATCATAATCCTGATTTTTAACAATCCAGGTAGACTACTATTAACTACTATTAACTATTAAGCAACTGACTCTTAAATTACCAAAGGGGTGGGTAAATATAATCTTAGACTTTCTTCTGCCCTGGTTGCAATATAGCTAGTCAAGAAGCATTCTTGGCATTCTCCGATTGTCCTAGATATCCTTCTATGATGGCCTGAAACAGAGTTTTCTATTTGCCTCAACTGCCTTAAAGACCTGATGGCAGTGAGACTGTAACTCAACATAGGATCGATCTATTACTTTTCTGACTTACCTGTCAAAATATATTTTAAAAGAGTTAATATAAGTGATTTTAGAAAAAGCCTCCAGAGAACAGCCTCCCCAATACTGAGTATAAATACATCACAACAGACATTTTATTCCAAGAGTTCCAGAGGATTTTTATTTTAGCCTTGAAATTAACCACTACAAATAGTGTCTTACAACTCTAAACTCGGCCCTCAACAGAACCCTTTCAATACTCAGAAAGAATCAAGGTTGTTTTGTTCCCACCAAATGTTTATGAATATTTATAGACTAGATAAACACAATAAGCTTTTACTCTCCAGGGAAATTACAGAAAAGAGAATTTCACATTTAAAAATGCCTGTACTCCTTCAGGAAAGAAATGTCAGTGCTATCTATTCTGTTTAGTATGCAAGTTACAGAAATGTAAGGTATTTTACACAAACCTAAATTCGAAAGTTCTATAATGTTCTAGTTTGCTAGCTGCTGGAACGCAACACACCAGAGACAGATTGGCTTTTAATAAAAGGGGATTTATTTTGTTCGTTCTTCAGAGGAAAGGCAGCTAACTTTCCACTGAGGTTCTTTCTTACGTGGGAAGGTTCAGGGTAATCTCTGCTGGCCTTCTCTCCAGGTCTCTAGGTTCCAACAACTTTTCCCGGAGTGATTTCTTTCTTTATCTCCAAAGACCTGGGCTGTGCCGCGAGTGCTGAGATGAGGAATGCTGAGTTGCTTGGGCTGTGCTACGTTAAGCTCTCTCATTTAAGCACCAGCCAATTAAATCATTTATTGCAGCAGGCACGCCTCCTACCAGACTACAGATGTAATCAGCAACAGATGAGGTTCACGTACCATTGGCTCATGTCCGCAGCAACAGAACTAGGTGCCTTCACCTGGCCAAGCTGACAACTGAATTTAACTACCACATATAATAAGAAAACTTTTTAGGAATGTAAAATTGACACAACAATTTTGGACACCTGTTTGGTAGTATGACTTTATAGGACAGCAATTTCATTTATATTTAACAAAAGACATGTCTGGAGTATAGCAACATCATTCATAGTAATCAAAAACTGGAAAACATAAATACTCAACTACAGAACAAATAAACAGGAATATTTTCATATATTATTATACAGTACAGCATGAGATAGAAGAAAACTATCACTACATGACAGGATGGCTGAATCTTAGAAATAAAATGTTGAACAAAGATACTATTCACAGAAAATATATTGTATGATGACATTATATGAAGTTTGAAAATCAACAAAACTAACCTATGGTGAGAGAACTGATTATTGTTGGGTGGTATCCACTGGAAAGGACAAGAAGCTTGCCAGGGTGCTGGAAATTTTTAAAATCTTGATCTGGGTGGAGGCAGTTACAATGCATACATACGTAAATAATATTCACTGACGTGTATAATTAAGATGTATACCCTTTACTGTATGAAAGCTATACCTCAAATAAAAGAAAAGAAAACCCCATATATTTTTTTATTCAACAGTAATTTATTCATTCCATGAATTAGTACCACATGTAAATGACAATTGTGTCAGAATAGTGCTTTGCTAACATAAGCAAGCTCACTTCCCTCCCCCTCTACATGGGACATGACTCCAGGGGTGTAAACCTTCCTGGCACTGTGGGACAAAAATCCTAGAATGAGCTGGGACTCAGCATCAAGGGACTGAGAAAACCTTCTTGACCAAAAGGGGAAAGAGAGAAATGAGACAAAATAAAGTGTCAGTGGCTGACAGATTTCAAACAGAATCGAGAGGTTATCCTGGAGGTTACTCTTACACATTACATAGATGTCCCCTTTTTAGTTTATAGTGTATTAGAGTGACTGGAGGGAAGTACCTGAAACTATAGAGCTGGGTTTCAGTAGCCTTGTTTCTTGAAGATGATTGTATAATGATATAGTTCTTATAATGATATAGTTCTTACAATGTGACTGTGTACTTGTGAAAACCTTGTGTCTGATGCTCCTTTTATCTTGGGTATGGACAAATGAGTAAAAAACACGGATAAAAAATAAATAATAGGGAGAACAAATGTTAAAATAAATTTAGCAGATTGAAATGTTAGTTATCAATGAAAGAGAGTGATAAGGGGTATAGAAAAAAATAGGGGAAACAAAGGCTAAACTATATTGGATAGATGGAAATACTAGCAATCAATGAGAGGGAGGGGTAAGGGATATGGTATGTATGAGTTTTTTTTCTTTTTCCTTTTATTTCTTTTTCTGAACTGATGCAAACGTTCTAAGACATGATCATGGTGAGGAATATACAACTATGTGATGATATTGTCAGTTATTGATTATATACCAAGAATGGAATGATCATATGTAAGAATGTTTGTGTTTGTATGTTGTTACGCTTAAAAAAATTTTTTTTAACTTAAAAAAAAAATAGTGGGGCTAAGAGGACTTCTGCTTATACCAAAGGCAATTCATTCATTCAAATATTTAAGGTTTGCCTATTTCTTAACAAAATGCTGATATAGCTATTTTACATTAAGGCAAAAAGCATTACTAAATTTTAGAACACTCAATTTACTGGATAAGATGCAACAACTTTAAATCCGCATGCACCTAGTAAGATTTAACAGAACTACAAGAAGAAACAGAAAAATAATTGACAAGTCACAAGATATGAAGCTGCACCCATAAAAAACTGGATATTCAAATGGTTGCAAAGCATTTAAAAGGCACATAACTTCATTAGCAATCAAGGAAATGCATATTGAAAACACAACTATATTTACATACCTACCAGACTGGCCAAAAATAAAAAGCCTTATAAATATCAAGTTTGTCAAGCTGTGTAGAAACAAGAACTCTCACATACTGCTGATGGAAGTATAAACTGAATCACTCTCTTTAGAAAAGTTTGGTATTAGTTAGATGTGCAGCCTTTACAATCCAGCAATTCCACTCCTAGGTATAAATCCTAGAAAACTCTTGCACTTGTAATTGCTTGTCATACACAAGAAAGTTCATAATAATAATGTTCAAAATCGTTCCAAAATGGAAACAACCCAAATGTCCACCATCAGTCAAATGGATAAATAAATTATAGTTTAGTCATACAGAGAAATAATATAAAGCTATGAAAATAAATGAACTAAGCCACATACAATATGGATGAATCTCGAATATCTCAACATAGGAAAATCACAAAAAAACACATATAAGTCCATTTATACCAAGTTCAAAAACAAACAAACAAATCTTAGGGAATCATAAGTAGATGGCCATAATATTAAAAAAAAGCAAGGGAATAACTATTCTAAAAGTTAAAATAGTGATTATTCCTAGAGCGGAGGGAAGGGGATATATGAGGGTAGGGAACAGAAGATTAGGGGTAAATGCTTCCATTCCTTAACTTGGGTGGCAAATATATGGTTGTTTCCTTTACTATTACTCTTTAAAATTTATATGAGTGCTTTATATACCCTTCTGTATGTACAAGAAAAAAACTGTACATATAAACATTTTTAACTAAAAAGTGGGGCAAGCTTTCTCCTTCCCTTTCTTCTTTCTGCTAAATGAAACATGAACATGGCAGCTGGAGCCCAAAGCAGCTATGCTGGCCGAGATAAGTGACCAGAAACCTTGAAGACCTGAGAGTTGCCATACCAGCCAGGAGGCATCTATACCTCCAGCTTTCTTTTACTTTAGAGAAACAGATTTCTATCTTTTTAAAATCTCTATTACCTTAAGGTTTTCTGTTATATACTGCCAAACTTAATCCTAAATGATACATTCAGTGATTTGGACAAATGAAAAATTTTCCAAAAATAGGAAGAATCTCCTGAGAAAGAAGTGCACACCCACTATGGGCAAGGCAGTGTGGAAGGGATTTTTACACAGCAAGGGAAACTAGATTACAGGATTTCTAAATGCCCTCTGAGCAATTAAGATTCTAAAGCTACTACTGGAACAAAACACCTCTGGACTTGCCAGGGTGTGACAACACTCTGCCTCTGAATCAATCCTTCTGTTCCTATCAGTGAAAACATTTCCTTTCTGTAGCAATCCATATCCTACCCACTCTTTGAGAACCTGCTCAAGGACTATTACCTTGCTTATACCTTTCAAAAGTAACTTGTCCTGCTTCTTATTACCTCAGCATACTGGATACTCTCCCTTTGTTCCTCCAGATTTACTATCCAACTTCTCCAACTCGACCATGTGCCCCACTGAGGCTGCTCTCCACGAATTCAATCAACCAGGCTCCCTTATTCTCTGGTTTCCACTTGGCTTTCACCAGTGGGAGGTTCCAGTACATCAGAGAGTGTGAGAAGAAAGCATTGGAAGTATCTATTCACTCCCTTGATTCCCTTCCTGCCAGGCCACTGGGGGCAGTGACTGCATTGCCAGGTCACCCTCTTCTGCAGCTGCAGCTACACCTAAGCTCCCTCAGGGATGCCCTCCTGGGTTCTTCAGACCTAGGAGTAATAATGGCTGTTGCCAGCCCTGCACTGTTTCACACTCCCTGTTGGTTTTCCTTACCCCAGCATAATCTTTGTAAAGAGCCCCTTCCTCTCCTCAGTCACACTGCTCGAGTGTATCTGGAGATGCCTGATAAATATCCAGCAAGCTCATTTCAACCTTCACACTTCCATCTCCTATGACAACTCCAACTTCCCCTTACTCCACAGCATGGTTCTTCTCTCAATAATTGGGTTCTGTATGTTTACACATATTGACTGATTCAGAATCAGACCAATTCCCTGTGGAAAATTCTTAATCCCAGGCTGATTCCCAATTCTGCTATGAATATGTACAAACTATACATAATATTAGACGGGGCAAAGCCTAATTAAGAATGTAAAGATTTTGTGGCAAAGGAGAAAATGGCTCACGTGGCTGCTAAAAATATTATTCGTCCAGCATGTCTGTACATGGTGGATACAATTTTTGATGATAAATAACTGCTACACTGAAAATTATTCTGAGTGATAACACAATATCTCTTCAAATCTGCTATTGCAGAACATTTGAAAACAATGCTCATTACTCAGTAATGGTGTGGTATAGATTTTGGAATCCAACTTGATGAAAGCACTGATATCAGAAGTTGCACAACACTTTTAGTTTATGTCAGATATGCATGACAACATGACTTTATGGAGGACTTTTTATGTTGTTTAAATTTAATCTCACACTTAAGTGGATTAGATATTTTTATAGAAAATAGAAAAGTGCATTGTTGGTCAACAGAAACTGGAAAACTGCAAAAGCATTACAAGTGATGGAACTACAAACACAACTGGAAAACAGCAGAGTAATTAAAAAAGTTTCTAATAATGGTGCTATGTGGAATCACTGTTTCATATATCATGAGGCTTTAGCATCCAGGGAAATTCCACAGAATCTCATGGAAGCATTGAAAAACAGTGAAAGTTAATTTATTGAAGGATGCTCACTTCTGGATGTATTTTGCTCAGAGACTGGAACTAATTATACCCACTTACAAGTGTCATACCAAAGGTCATTGGTTATTTCAAGGGAAAATATTACACAGGGTTTATGAACTCAGGAATGAGATTCACATTTTTCTTGTAAGAAGAAAATCTCATTTTGGCAAATATTTTAAAAAATGATATTCAGATAACAAAACTGGTGTATTTAACTGACATTTTTGGATTCTTAATGAACTGAGTCTAAAACTACAAGGGGGAAACTGATATATTACAAGATGTTGAACATATCTAAAGATTAAAAAAGACATTACTGTTATAGCAAGCAAGGCTTTAAGAGTAAGCTTCACAGTTACTTACTATGTTTCCAAAATTTTTGCAACATACTGAAGAGAATACTATTAATGAAAACATTTTGAAAGAATTAAAATTAGAGATACTGTTGCATCTCACTTCTCTATATCAAACTTTTAACCATTTCTTTCCAGAAGAAAAATGCAAAACATGAAGGGAAAATTGTTGGGTAAAAAGGTTCATTTAGTTTTCAAAACCCTGAATTAGTAATGGATTTAAACTTGGTACCTGAAGATAATGAATTATTGCAGCTTAATTCCTCATGTACATTGAATTTATAAGACATTATGTCTTTTTTTCCCCATTAGATGCCAGTAACAAACCCCCCACCCCCAAGTGTGACAACCAGAAATGTCTCCAGACATCGTCAAATGTCCCTAGGATCAAGATCCTAATCAAGATATTCTCACAAGCAGTGTGGATAATCAAAGCTATAGGCTGAGCCCCCAATTTTGGGGTTTATTCATATGAAACTTAACCCCACAAAGGATAGGTCAAGCCTACTTAAAATTAGGCCTAAGAGTCACCCCCAGAGAGCCTCTTTTGTTGCTCAGATGTGGTCTCTATCTCCAGCTAACACAACAAGCAAACTCACCACCCTCTCCCTGTCTATGTGGAACATGACTCCCAGGGGTGTGGACCTTCCTGGCAACGTGGAACAGAAATCCTGGAATGAGCTGAGACTCAGCATCAGGGGATTGAGAAAACCTCAATCAAAAGGGGGAAGAGTGAAATGAGACAAAATAAAGTGTCAGTGGCTGAAAGATTCCAAACAGAGTTGAGAGGTTATCTTGGAGGTTATGCTTACACATTAAATAGATATCACCTTGTTAGTCAAGATGTAGTGGAGAGGCTGGAGGGAACTGCCTGAAAATGTGGAGCTGTGTTCCAGTAGCCATGTCTCTTGAAGATGATTGTATAATGATATAGCTTTCACAGTGTGATTGTGTGATTATGAAAACCTTGTATCTGATGCCGCTTTTATCTACCTTATCAACAGACGAGTAGAACATATGGAATAAAGATGAATAATAGGGGGAAGAAATGTTAAAATAAATTTAGAGTGAAATGCTGATGATCGGTGAAGAGGAGGGGTGGGGGGTATGGTATGTATGAATTTGTTTTCTTTTTATTTATTTTTCTGAATAGCTGCAAATATTCCAATAAATGATCATGATGATGAATATGCAACTATGTGATGATATTGTGAATTACTGATTATATATGTAGAATGGAATGATTAAAAGTTATGAATGTTTATGTTCATTTGGTGATTTTTGGTATTTAAAAAAAAATTTTTAAGTTAATTAAAAAAAAAAAATGAAGGTAGCAGAGTAAGGGCCAAACCAAGAAATAGCCAAATTATGTCGTTGGTAGGTCTGCTGGCTATAAATAATGGTATAAATAATCCCAAATCCAGGATCAAATCCTAACAGATGGCTAGATTTCATCTGTTACCTGGCCACCACCTACCCATTAATTCAGCCCAGAGGTCTTAAAAATGGTCACAAAGGAAGCAGGTGACACCCTGTGGGTAGCCCAAAATAAATTCATCTCAACTTAAAAAAAAAAAAATTCTAATCAAGAAATTTAGGGATACCCAAATCAATAGACCATGCCCTCGATCATGAGGCTTACTCTTGTGAAGCTCATATAGTAGTGAAGCTTCGATTACCTATAGGCATGCCTAAGAGTTACTTCTGGAGGACCTCTGTTGTTGCACAGATGTGGCCTCAGTCTCTCTAAGCCCAACTCTGCAAGTGAAATCATTGCCCTCCCCCCTACATGGGACATGACATCCAGAGGTGAAAATCTCCCTGGTGATGTGGGAGATGATTTCCAGGGTTGAATTCAGACTTGGCACCATGCGATCAACAATTCCATTCTGACCAAAAGGGGGAAAAGAAGTGGAATTAATAAAGTATCAGTGGCAGAGAGAGCTCAAATAGAGTTGAGAGGCTACTCTAGAGGTTGCTCTTATGCAAGCTTCAGTTAGATCTTGCTACCCATCATAAACTGCCAGCCCCCAAACAGGACCATTCCAGACAATCCTAAAGAAAACTTAGGGCAATATATAAGATTCCACAAGGGCTCCAGGCACTAGAGTAACTTTCCAGAAACCTAAAACCTCCAGATGGGTCCCTGGGCCAGAAGTCCTGACACCTAGCCCAGCCTCTCCAGAACATCAGATAGTTCTATCTCCCTAACCCCTATCAGTGACAGACCCTTCTAAAAGCAAAAATTTAGAATTGCCATAGCCCAAACAACCCTAAAGAGAGGTATGGAAACATCAAAAGTGATGGTGGAGTTATACGTAGAAGATAGGATTTAACAAATGAACATGAATGCTGAATCATTAAAATGGTATCTTTTAGTCTCGAATATTTTAGAGCCGCTAGAAATAAAAACCTAAAATTGTGAAATTGTAACCAATGTTAAAGTCTGAAATATGTTCTACAACTAATTGTGGTGCTGTGCTTCAAAATTTATAGCTTTTTTGTTTATGTTATTTTTTACAAAAAAAAAGAAGGAAAAAAAGCCAATTGTGAGGGTAAAAAAAATACTTAAGCCCTCTAGCCTCCTATATTCTGGAGCAGCTAGAAGGAAACTTATGAGAAGATTGTATGGTAGCCCATGACAAACTCTGGGATCTGTCCTGTAACCATTTGTTGAAGAGTGCTTTGAAAACTATGGCTTTTTTATTTCTTTGCTTTGTATATATGTTATACTATACAATAAAAAAAGGTTTGAAAACAAAAAACCACTGATCTTGACAAACAATTATCACTCAAATCTCACTCACTACCAACAAGTCAGCATATGCTAACCTTGACTCACCTATGAATACCATCTAGTTTCCTTGGGTGGGAAAAGAGAAATGCCACCTAAGAAACAGAGTTGGCTTTATGAAGTATATTCTAATTTAAATGCTACAAGTAGCCAGTTTGTAGCCACATGCAACAGGCCTTGCCTGGTTTGTATTTCCTCACTGCTATGTCTTGAACACAAAAATGATGCCAAAGAAAGGAAAGCCTGCTGGGACTGGTAAGGAAGAGGGGGCCTGTTTCCTATAAGCAAGTGAAACTTGAGGCTGTTGATGTGCCTTCTGCTTTAAACTTTCTGACAGCCCCAGTTGCTCTCACTCATCAAGACAGAGCCTTTTTTCAAAGAATTCTGGGAGCCGAAGTCCCTTCTCATTCAGAGAATCATTGTACACTGGATATGTATTACCAGTCCCTGTTCAAGTGAACTGATATGAAGGGCCTGTGCAGCTGGGGTCTGTACTATTGAAGAGCTGTCAATGCATGTCAGTGTGTCAGTGGGAAGAAGGCTTTGAATAAAGATAGCAAAGCTCAGTTTCTTCAGCTGAGAAAAGATTTTGATCGGAAAAGGCAACAATTCTGTTTTACAACCTCAGAGATTTAAGGATGAGCACTGGAGGATCCAAGAGAAGGTGGAATGTTACTTTGGACCCTTGGTCAGCTCAAATGTGGACATCATTCCCCCAAGAGCCCAGGGCCTACCCCTCATTATGATGATGTCAAGGTTTTCATCCTGCAGCTGGGGGGAGAGAAACACTGGCACCTCTACCACCTCACCATACCCTAGCATGGAAGTTCAATGTGGAGACTGAGAACGAGATTGGGAAGTCCACACACACATGAGCTCATGCTGCAGATAAATGATTTGCTGTACTTTCCCAGAGGGAGCATTCATTCAGCAGATACACCTCCAGGGCTGGCCCACTCTACTCATGTGAATGCCGACACCCACCAGTACAACTCATTAGGAGATTTCCTCTTGGACACCATTTCTGGGCTTGTGTTTGATGCTGCAGAGGAAGATGTGGACTTTCGAGCTGACATACCCTAGCAACTACTCCTGGTGAAAACCACAACTGTTGCAACAAGATTAAATGACTTTCTGAGGATGCTTGAAGACCAGCTAGGGAGCACCAAAGAACTACTTTCATCAGATATGAAGAAAGATTTTGTTATAAGCATAATGCCGCCTTATTATGGGGGGGGGTGGGGGGGGTGGAACAGAGCTTTCCGCACCAGGTGGAAAGTTACCGAAGTTGGGCAGCATAGTAAGATTGCAATTTAAAGACCACATTGTCCTCACAGCAGGGCCAGCTCAGGATGGATCTGATGAAACTTTAAAAAGGATGGTTTGCATCTATCATTCCTTAAAGAACAGGAGAGAGACAAACATGATGGGAAAGAGGAGGAGACAGAGTTTCATGTACTTTGTTTGCTTTTATCCTATATAGATGCACTGAAGCAAATTTGGACAGCTCAGCTATTTCTGTCAAGGGTCTGAAACTTAATATAATGAGGAAAAGGAAAGTCTGGTATTGTCTCTCTGGAGAGAATGTTTACTCCAAGTAATCTAACGATTACTTGCTGTAATCAAGTCTCTATTCTACTTGCATATATATATATTTTATTTTTTTCCTTTTTGTTTCTTAAAAAATATGGAACGCTTCACGAATTTGCGTGTCATCCTTGCTTAGAGGCCATGCTAATCTTCTCTGTATTGTTCCAATTTTAGTATATGTGCTGCCAAAGAGAGCACTTGCATATATTTTTAAAAGGCAAAGACGTTATACACATGAGCCAAGAAGAAGATAATATAACTTTCCTTACCTGTATATCTACTAACACAAGACCTACCTGTTAAAGTTACTCAAAAGGCCATATGTACTTCAGAGTCATGAAACAGTAGATTATTAAGTGTCCCAGAGAGTGACAAAACCATATATTTTTTTTATTAATTAAAGAAAAAAAAGAAATTAACACAACATTTAGAAATCATTCCATTCTACATATGCAATCAGTAATTCTTAACATCATCACATAGATGCACAAAACTATATTTTTAGCATTTTTATTTTACTGTGGTAGAAAAAGCACAACTCCAACATATGTATCATTTCAATTCAAATGTCGTTACTTGACTTTGTACTTTGAAGAAGCTTTCTTTAAGAGTCTCACTGGCTCTAGAAAAATTTTAAACAACACACGCAAAAGAAGAAAAAAATTTAGCTTGTTTTGTTTGTTTGGCTTTTATTACTAATTTTTTAAATATTTTAATTGTAAAAAATAACATATGTACAAAAAAGCAATAAATTTCAAAGGACACCACAACAATTATTTATAGAACAGATTTCAGAGTTTGGTATGGGTTATAGTTTCACTTAGTTTGTTTTGGTTTTTTTTACAGTGAAAATATTCACATCTTTATGAATGCAAAAGCTCCCCCAACTAAAATAAAGTTGTAACAAGTTTCATTAAATAAACTGCCATACCAGTGAGAGGGAGTTTTACAAGGCTGCTTGAAAGATGATAAGAGAAAAGCCTGAGACTGAAAGACCAGACTATAAGACCAGGTTTCTATAAAAATACTCAAAGTAGTGGGTCTATGGTCTGAGATTAAATTATCTACTGTTATTTTACATTCTGATGTGCATATACACTGATATTTTAAAAACACCAAAGTCCTTAGTCTTTCCACATAAAAACAGAGTAGGTTGGGCAGAGCAGGTACAGTGATATAAAAACAGAGCAGGTACAGTGATAGCTCAGTGGCCGAGTTCTCGCCTGCCATGCCAGTGACCCTGAGCCTGCCCATGCCAAAAAAAAAAAAAAAAAGAAAAACAGAGCACATCTATAACTACCTGTTAAACTGTACTTTGAAATTTATCACTTTCCTGCATGTGTGCTACATTTCACAATAAAAAAATGTTTAAAAAACTCAAAGAAAGAAAATAGAGTAGGCACTTTTCTGCTGTCTGGCAAAAAGAAAGTTGGGAATGAAAGGAATAGATGCCTCAATGTAAATGTAAATCCAACCCAGAAGGGGAAAATGCTTATGAATTGTATACAGGTGATCATGATTACTTGAAACTAAGTCAAAGATAACTTTTTACCTGACTTTACTCCAATAAAAGCCGTTTAAAAAGAGAAGAAAAAAAAAGTTACAAATATTGTCAACTTGCAAAGTGATGCTATTCCTTGGCATTCAGGAGAAAATGGATGAAAAGAATGGTTGCCAAAGTACAGAATGGTTGCTACAAAACTGCCCAACTTGAATTCCCTCTGAAAGCATGCCAACTCTCAGTAGGTGAATGCACTCACTTATTTTATTCTCTCTGAGACATGGGTGGAAAGTATTACAGTACATGACGTGATACACGAGAAAATGGGGGAGAGGGGGAAGCACGTAAAGCACTGTAATCAAATGAGGACAAAATTAAGGGAAGAGATCGAGCCCAAGCTCCTTAGCTTGAAGTTCAAGGTTTATCATATATGGATTTCAGCCAATCTTCAAGTTTTATATCATATTATTCTGCCCACACAAGGGGTTTTCAACCCCATCAAACCAAATGCTCTCTTTTCATAACAAATATTTTTTAATGCCTCTTTACTATTCTGAAATGTAATTCAAAGACTGTATTATACCTATAGACACAAATTTTAAAAATTTAAATAACGTCCTAGCTGTAATGTAAAGGAAAATAACAAAGAAAATTTCATAATAAAACATGTATTTTCAGACAGGACAAAAATACATTCCCAAAATGCCCCCCTAAAAAGCAGAGCTGTCACCAACCCTTCTCTAGGCGAAATCTTTCCCCATTGCCACGTGGTTAGCAAACGTCCCTGACAGTGAAGATGGCCTGGAGGTAGCATCACAAAGAAGAAAAAGAGTGAGAGATTAGAAATGAGACCAACTGTGGTCAAACCCTGACTCCACCACTTACCTGGTATGGCACCTAAGACAAGTTACTTACCCACTGCCAGTCTAATTTTTCACCTATAAAAGCAGGACACCAGCATATTCAACAGATTTTTGTGGTAATCAAGTGTGACTGTAGAGTATTTATTTCTGCATGTAATAAGTAATACATGCGCATTAAATGTTAGTTATCAGATTCATTTCATTCCTGACTCTATCTTATGTTGTTTCCTAGTTTGTGCCCACACTATTCCCCTAGCAGAAAGGATGGATGACTGGATATCCATGTATCAGAAATACTGTAAAAAGATTCATGCACAATATAAGAAATTACATCATACAACTTCTAAGATGTTTCTAATTCTAAGATTCTATGGAATGCTGCCTGCATTGAGGTTATTTTGTTCATTCATTTGGCTCTTTTCTTCTTAGTTGGAGGGCAAAGAACACATCTACACATCATAAAAAGTATCTGGAGAAAGACCTTGAACTCAGATCATGATGATACAGTGGCTCATTGAAAACCCAGCCCCAGTCATTCACTCTTTACTGTTTAGCTTCAAATAGCACGGTACAGTCCAAGAAAGCAATCACAACTTTTCCAGGTAAAGTACCTCATGCAACATGTATGCTGTCTTCAGAAAGTGACAATTCTCAAGGGCTGGTGTATTCATGTGAATTAATTATTTTTAAAAAAGAAGACATTTTTTATTGTGAAATATAACACATATACAAAAAAGCAACAAATTTCAAAAGTACATTGTAACAGGTAGTTAAAGAACAGATTTCAGAGTTTGGTACGGGTTTTTCTACAATTTTAGAATTTTCCTTCTAGCCGCTTCAAGACACAGGGGAGTAAAAGAAATATCAATAATGATTCAGCAGTCATGCTCATTTGTTAAATCCTATCTTCTCTGTTATAACTCCTTCACCTTTGATCCTTTTCCCAACTAGGGGTATTTGGGCTCTGCCCATTCTAACTTTTTCATGTTAGAAAGGGGTGTCAATAATATGGGATATGGAGATGGAACCCGTCATGAATTAATTCTTTACAGCAACAAGCAAAGTAATGCTCCTTCGCATTCTAGATTATCAGATGAGGAAACAAAAAGTAGAGGCAAGAGCTAGTGAATTACTTTAAAGCAAAACTGATTCCAAAGTTAATATTCTGAATAAAAGCAATCACTGCTCAGACTATTAAAGCAAATACGTAAGCCCAAGAAGTAACAAGCACATCCCTGTTCAAAAATATCCTACTAACATATAGGAATCCGTAATTTACATAAACATACCAACATCTAAGAGTAAAAACAGGAATTATCAATTATTACAAGCCACTTGCATTAACACTCCAGACTACTAACAGTGGTTACCTGTGAGCAAGGGAGAAGGAGAGGTGCTACCTTTTGTTTGTTTATAGTCTATCATAAATAAACACATCCTTCTCGTAATAAAAATTTTAAATTATATTTGGTTATTCATTACTACTGAAAATCAATGAAATCAGGGGTAAGAAACTATTCAAGGTGACCTTTTCATCGGGATCTGCACATAAACCAAGTACTTATCTACTAAAAAGTGTCTATCTTTCACACAAAACCTAAAATCATTCTTACTCTCTGCCTCAAACCAGAACTAAGAACAACTTAGTTTCCCTCTTCTTTATCCCTCACAGACTTACAGGTTTCGTCACTATAGGAAATCAACACTAAGTATAAGAACACCTTTACCTTACCATTAGTTTTTGCCAATTTCCCAGTGACAACCAACCAACTCTGTGGGATAGTGAGATAAAGAGAGGGAAAATAATTGCTTTTAAGTCACTGATTCTGACCAACTCTGCAGGATAGTGAGATAAAGAGAGGGAAAATAATTGCTTTTAAGTTACTGATTCTGCAAAGGGAAGTGACTTATTAAACAAAAACTAAACTTTTTATAGGCTTTTTCTATACTGCTATTTGAAAGTTATGGGTTCCCCATAACTCTCACACTAAAGAGCCTCTATGGAATCGTAAATGCCCCAAGAATAAAGTGATTTTGGTAAAGGCCCATTTGGCAATACAATTCTCCCTGCTCGGTTTAAAACAAAAAAGGGAAAAAACAGCATGGAAAGATCTCAGGAGATAAAACCACCGCCAAACCAGACATTTTTCTCTGCCCAACAAAAAATACTTAAATTCAGATTAGCTGACTCCAATAGGCATCTGTTAACCACTTACTAGATACAGAGTATTGACAGGTGTTTATTTATCTGTAGATAAATAAAACATACCTGCCTTTCATGGAGCCCTAACTCTAGTCTGGGAAACACTTCTGAACTATGCAGACTGATAAAAAAAAAAGTAAATAAGTTTTTAAACATCTGCTCTGATAGAATGAGAAAGAAGAGGTTAAAACCAATTGCAAGAATTGTGAAGAAGTCCTCAAGAATTTTCAAGTTTTATATATATTTAATATTTAATACAGTCATTTGTCCACCCTGATCATTAAACCCAAAAGAAAAGGTGGCATAAATGCTCAGCTACCCCAAAGCAAACATCAGAGATAAGTCTACACACTCAGAATCTCTGGACTAAAACAAGTGCCTTATACCAAGGATATCTGGAAAAAACTCACCAGCATCAGGAGGTCCGTGCTGGGCATCTTCCCCTTCCTGGCGTTCTTCCAGGGCCTTTCCACTGCAGAAGAGAACCAGGTTGGTTTACTTCCAAAGCTTTAAAACTGTCGCATCTGCCAGCCTAGATTTGCCTGAGCAGTCAAGTAATGGTTCTCTACCTCCTTTGAGAGCTCAGATTTCACTCCCAGATATCGCATTCCATCCATAGCACCCCAAACCAGCCAATCAGGGTCCGGCCGCAACGCGTTTCCCTCCCACAAGAGATCAAACGAATCCAGCTCCAGCCTCCCACAAAGCGTTCCACTCAGGTAGGTACCGGGGGGCCACCGAGCAGGGCCGGGGATCCCGGGAGCCCCGCAGCCCCGTCGCCCCGCCCATGCGACCTAACCCGGGGTGAAGGCAGGCCCAGTCCCAGGGTCTAGCATCCCTCCCTCCCCATACTCTTCACTTCACGTCTGAAGGACGCGCAAACCCTAGCCATCCCAAGCCCACTCCCACCCCGCCGTCAAGACTGGAGTTCCAGATCATCCACTCACCGACCTTTCCACTCTGTCAGCCGCGGGCGGCCTCATCCCGCGCCCGCCCGGGTCTCTGTTCCCGCCTCTCAACTACCCGCCGCGCATCTGCTCGCCCCGCATCTGCTCGCCCCGCAATCCTGCCGGCCTTTCCTCCTCTCCCTTTCCGCGGACTCCACCCGGACCCCCACCGCCTCCCCAATCTGGCCGCTCAGCAGCCTGGACCACCATCCCCCCCGCCTTGCCCACTCCAGACCCTCCTTCCCTCCCCCGTCAGGACCTACCCCCCGACCCAGCCTGGACCGTTCCCCTCCACTCCCCAACCCGAACCCGACACCCCTCCAGGGAGCCCACGATAGCCACCTCCACCTCCTTCTTCTCAACCCAGAACCAGCTTCTCCGCTCCCTTCCCCGGGCACTCTCTGCAGCCAGCCGGCTCCACCTCCACGTCTCTTCCGCACGGCGCGACTGACTGGCAAGTCGCGGGGCTCGAGCTCTCCCAGCCGCCCAGCCGCTGCGGCCGCGGAGATTGAAGATATGGCCACCGCCGGCCCCGCCCCTCGCGGCCCGGAAATGGCTCCAGCGGTGCGGGCCGGGCTCCCCAGGCTCCGGCGTGCGCGGCCCCGCCACAGGCCGCGCGCACGCCGCGACCCGGACACTAGGCCTCCCCTCCCCGCCAAGCCCCACGGCGCGTGCGCGCCTTCTGCTGGCAGACCCGCGCGGCTGCTAGTTCCCCGCGAGTCCCCCGCCGGTCCCTTTGCAAAGATCAAAGCCAGCGGCGGTTCTCCGCCTAGGACTGTCAACAGCCTTCGGCTAGCTTTTTAAAAACCAACTTTCTGGTCACGTATTAGTCACTCGGAGCTCCTGAGAGAGTCTGCCTGCAAAACGCTGCACAAACTGACGTCAAAACAACGACCCTCTAGGGGACGCCTTTCGGATTTTAAAAATGGGTAACTCAAGTGATTTGCCCGTTGTCTCTTTCCTGGGTCGGAGATTTCTATTTTCGCACTCACAATGATGATGCCTGAAGAAAAGGGGCATGAAAACTCCCTTAAATACCATAGTCATGCACTGCACCCCCGCCCTCACCCACGTCCCCCCAAAAACGTAGTAGGCAAAAATTCTACCGGTATTGAATTTTTGTAAGCAACACCGGCAGTCATCGAATATTCTAGTGAAAGTGCCCAGCAGGATCATCTAGGTCACCCTTCATTTCTTGATAAAACACCGAATCTTAATGCATTTTCCATGACTTGCCCAGTTGTCATACCACTAATTTAATGGAAATGGAAGGCAGCACAGTTTCATCTAACTGTGATCAGTGATCTCTGGTAAGAAGTAAAGGAGAAAGGTGGATTTTTTTTTTTTAAGTAGCAAACAATGACAAGTTCGGAGATACTTATCTGTAGGCAGTATTTTTTTATACAAGTATTTTTTAATTCTATTTATTAGACATACCAACATACAGACAAACATTCCTACCATATGATCATTCTACATATATAATCAGTAACTCACAATATCATCACATAGTTGTATATTCATCATCATGATAATTTCTTAGAACATTTGCATCAATATAGAAAAAGAAATAAAAGAAAACAAAAAAATTAACACATACCATACCCCTTACCCATCCCCCCATTGATCACTAGCATTTCAACAACTAAATCTATTTCAACATTTGTTCCCCCCCTATTCATTTATTTTTATTCCATATGTTCTACTTGTCTGTTGACAAGGTAGATAAATGGAGCATCAGACACAAGGTTTTCACAATCACACAGTCACATTGCAAAAGCTATATTATACAGTCATCTTCAAGAAACATGGCTACTAGAACACAGCTCTACATTTTCAGGCAGTTCCCTCCAGCCTCTCCACACCTCAACTAAAAAGGTGATATCTATATTATGCATAAAGAATGACCTCCAGGATAACCTCTCGACTCAGTTTGGAATCTCTCAGCCATTGACACTTTATTTTGTCTCATTTTACTCTTCCCCCTTTTGGTTGAGAAGGTTTTCTCAATCCGTTGATGCTGAGTCCAAGCTCATTCTAGGATTTCTGTCCCACAATGCCAGGAAGGTCCATACCCCTGGGAGTCATGTCCCACGTAGAGAGGGGGAGGGCAATGAGTTTGCTTGTCATGCTGAGAGAGAGGCCACATCTGAGCACCAAAAGAGGTTCTCTTGGGGGTGACTCTTAGGCCTAATTTTAAGTAGGCTTGTCCTATCCTTTGTGGGGTTAAGATTCACATGAACAAACCCCAAGATTGGGGGCTCAGCCTATTGCTTTGGTTGTCCCCACTGCTTGTGAGAGTATCAAGAATTCTCCACTTGATGTTGGTGGAAATGTCAAATGGTACAACCGCTTTGGAAGACAGTATGGCAGTTTCTCAGGAAGCTAAGTATAGAATTGCCATATGATCCAGCAATACCATTGTTAGGTATCTACTCAGAGGACACGAGGGCAAGAACACAAATGGACATTTGCACACCAATGTTTATAGCAGCATTATCTACAATTGCCAAGAGATGGAAACAGCCAAAATGTCCATCAACAGACGAGTGGCTAAACAACCTGTGGTATATACATATGATGGAATATTATGCAGCTGTAAGACAGAATAACGTCATGAAGCATGTAACAACATGGATGGACCATAAGGACATTATGCTGAGTGAGATTAGCCAGAAACAAAAGGACAGATACTGTATGGTCTCACTGATATAAACTGACATTAACGAATGAACTTGGAGAATTTCAGTTGGTAACAGAGACCATCAGGAGATGGAAATAGGGTAGATATTGGGAAATTGGAGCTGAACGGATGCAGATTGTACAACAGGACTGATTGTAAAAATTCAGAAATGGATAGCACAATACTACCTAATTGTAATACAATAATGTTAGAACACTGAATGAAGCTGAATGTGAGAATGATAGAGGGAAGAGGCCTGGGAGCGCAAATGAAATCAGAAGGAAAGACAGACAATAAAGACCTAGGAATGCCTAGAGTGTAGAATGATAGTGACTAAATGTGCAAATTTAAAAATGTTTCTGCATGAGAAAGAACAAAGGAATGTCAATAATGCAGGGTATTGAAAATAGATGATAATTAACATTTTAAAACTTTAATATATGTGTGAGACAAGCAAAAAATGTTTATTTGGTACAAAATTTATATTTTGACTAGTGCATTTCCTAATATAACTTATATGAACAGCTTAATCGAACACCATAGTACTTGGAACCTTGCGTAGGGGATGAGATTTTGTACGTTTGTCCAGAGTGATGCCCAGATAAATCCCTGAATGATTTGAACAGTGAATAGGGAAGTATTTGCAGAGTCCCCTAGGGGGGAATAGTGAGTAAGGGGGAAAATTCAACTTCCCCAAGAACTGGAGAATTCTTGATATTCTCACAGGCAGTGGGGACAGCCAAAGCAATAGGCCGAGCCTCCAATCTTGGGGTTTGTTCATATGAAACTTAATCCCGCAAAGGATAGGCTAAGCCTACTTAAAACTAGGCCTAAGAGTCACCCCCAAGAGAACCTCTTCTGTTGCTCAGATGTGGCCTCTCCCTCCCTCGGCAGACACAGCAAGCAAACTCACTGCCCTACCCCTCTCTGTGTGGGACATGACACCCAGGGGTGTGGACCTTCCTGTTTCTTCTAGGAACAGAAATCCTAGAATGAGCTGGACCTCAGCATCAAGGGATTAAGAAAATCTTCTCAACCAAAAGGGGGAAGAGAGAAATGAGACAAAATAAAGTGTCAGTGGCTGAGAGATTCCAGAGTCGAGAGGTTATCCTGGAGGTTATTCTTACTCATCAAATAGATATCACCTTGTTAGTCAACATGTAGTGGAGAGGCTGGAGGAACTGCCTGAAAATGTGGAGCTGTGCTCCGGTGGCCGTGTTTCTTAAAGATAATTGTATGATGATATGGCTGTCACAGTGTGCCTGTGTGGTTGTGAGAGCCTAGCGTCTGATGCTCCTTTTGTCTACCTTACCAATGGACACGTAAAACATACGGATTAAAAATAAATAAATAATAGGGGGAACAAATGTTAAAATAAATTTAGTAGATTGAAATGCTGGTGATCGGTGAGGGGGAGGGTTAAGGGGTATCATGTGTATGAATTTTTTTCTGTCTTCTTTTTATTGCTTTTTCTGAATTGATGCAGATGTTCTAAGAAATTATCATGATGATGAATATACAACTATGTGATGGTAGTGTGAGTTATTGATCATATAACAAAAACGGAATGATCATATGATAAGAATGTGTTTGTATGTGGTTATGTATCATATATAAAAAATAAATAAATTTGAAAAACAAGAAAGAAAGGGGTAAGGGGTATGGTATGTATGAATTTTTTCTGTTGTCTTTTTATTTCTTTTTCTGAATTGATGCGAATGTTCTAAGAAATGATCATGATGATGAATATGTAACTATGTGACAATATTGTGAATTACTGATTATATATGTAGAACGGAATGATCATATGTTAAGAATGTGCTTCTTTGTTGTCATATTTTTTTAAAAAAATTTTAAATTAGTAAAAAAAAATTTTTTAATAATAATTATACAAGGAAGATAAAAACAAAAAAGAATTCTCCACTTGGGGAAGTTGAATTTTCCCCCTTTCTCACCATTCCTCCAAGAGGACTTTGCAAATACGTCTTTATTCACTGTTCAAATAATTCTGAGATTTATCAGGGCATCACTCTGGACAAACCTACAAAATCTCATGCCCTACTCAAGGTTCTGTGTACTATGGTTGTGCACAGGATTTTTAATAAGGTTTTTAAGATGGCACAAGATGGAATCTTTAAATCTTAACAAAAGAAGCACTAATGAGTGACCCCAACCCCATCCCCTTGCGAAATGCTGTCAGGACACTAAGTGCCATCATATTCGTCTAGTGGTTTTAGGATGAAATTCCTTGTTACCATGGCTGCCCTCCCCTATACGCCCCTCCCTGCTCCCCAGTTTCTCAGCCCAGAATGGAAAAGGCCCAAGAAGAAGTCAAGCAGTTTACCTCTGGGTTTCCTCATCCCCACCCCATCCCATCAGAAACCCCAGACCTCTCTACTGTCCAGAGACCCTGAATCAAACACTGATAACCCCATACGCTCTTTCCTGTTCTTGTGTTCTCCAGTGTAGAAGATCAGGAAATGTGCTGGGGTCTCTTCCCAATGCCCTCACCAGGAATGTCCCCCCCACCGTGCACTTTGTTTCTTTGCCAATTCCTAGACACGGCCCTGCCTCCTGTGCCTAGTTGCCACCTCCATCCTGTAATCCACACTCTGTGGTCCCAGGTGACATTACAACGTCACTGCTCCTGACGCACGGTAGGCTGTCTGTTCATTCTTCCCAGATGAGTGAATCCATTCCGCTGTTTCGATTAATCTTTACTTTGTCAAAAACTATGCCAGGCACCTTTACTAGAAGGCCCCATTTATGTCCTAACTTCCTCAGATCAGGTGACTCTCACCAACCCCAACTTATAAGGACACTAAGGTCCACAGAAGGTAAAAAACAGTCCCAAATTCACACAACAAGTTAGGGCAGAGTTGGCTCAGACTTTGCACTCTGGGGTTACCTAAACTATGCTTTTTGATTAATTAGAATAAAAAAATATTAGAAGTACAGGGGCTTTCGCCTATCTGCAAGCTCAACCCTACCATTAATAGGCATGAAGTAAGGAGGATCAGAGAAAATGCAAGTCCTGGCAGTTCCCCAGAGCCCAGATAAGAACTTGGGTCTGGCCCTGCAACTCTGTGAATCCATGAAGCTACATGTCTGAGGCTTCAGGTTCCCCCTAGTTTCCTAACCCATACTCCTCCTGACTGAAGAATCAGGGGTTACAAGAAAACATCAGTTAGAGGGCAGTCGGAAATAAAGGATACTGAGGAGTAAGGAAGAAAACTTCAGCTTTCCCAGAAATCACACTCCCAAGAGGGAGCAAAATCCCCATTCACGGTCAGTTTTACATACCCTAGCCGTTATAGAGGGCTTGGGACAAGGCAAGAGAGAAAGCCCGGGAGCAAAGGGAATGTAAGTGAAAGAGAGAATTTTAGCTGAGGCACAGGGATAGAAAGAAGGAAGAAATGTTGGTTATGGAGGGCGTATATCCCAATCTCCTCCTCCTCCCCAACTTCCCTTCCCCCCAAAAACACCACTACAATAGGAGTTTCAGAAGTCCTGTGAAGGAAGAACCTAGCTGGGTGGTGGGAGGCAGAGGTGGGGTTGCCTAGAGATTTAATACACAAAATGTGGTTTCCTGGCCAGCATCTGGAAACAGGTTCTTGCCACTCCATCCAAGAACAACTAAATCTGGATCTACATTTTAACAAAATCCCAGGAGGTGTATAGGCTCAATAAAGTCTGAGAAGCACTGGTGAGAATGGCCCCTGTCTGCAGAGAAAGCACAGTGTTCTTGTTAAGATTGCATGTTTGCAAAGAAAGAAAAAAAGAAGTCGATCGTGATGATAAAAAAAATATTTATTCCTTCTATCCTCCTATATCCTGGAGCAGCTAGAAGGAAAATCTGAGAAGATGGTATGGTAGCCCATGACACACTCTGGATCTGTCCTGTCACTATTTGTTGAAGTGGGCTCTGAAAATTATTGCTTTTTACTTTCTTTGCTTTGTATATATGAAATATTATACAAAAAAAAGTTAAAAATTAAAATCATGAAAAAAAAAGCATGTTTGCAGCCTGAGCAGTTTATTCATGCTTTTTTGGACTTGTTTGGTTTCAGTCTTGTATATACCATTTCTAGTGTACAATGGAATGCTGCTGTGCAATCCAGTTTTATGATACTGTAGGTGAGATAACACCCAGTTCATGGTGGAAAGTTACTGGTCAGGCATTCCGTCTCTACCAGGGCCTAGTAGCAAGCCAGCATTGCTTTTATGGAGAATCGTTGGCAGAGAATTCTCCATTGAGGCTTGCCAGAAGCTCCATTCAGTGCCATCATCTGCTCCTGGCACATCAAATACTGGGCCTGTGAGGGATAAAACCAGGTAACGGGACTTCTTGGCCTATGGCCTGGACCTGTCATATAATCTTGTCTTGCTCCAGGCCCTACTCAAAACAGGCAGCTTCACAGGTTACCCAGTAAATGGGTTCAAGAAATATGTGCAAATGCAGTCCAAAATCACTGTGCCTCTTTCATTGTGATAGGCTGGATAAGAAGTAACTTCTCTCTCATTTTACGGGAGATATCCCAACTTCCAGACCAGTGGACCCTTAAAAACTTGTGGCAGGCCCCTGAATCTTCTTGGTGCTATCTCCCACCACCTGGCATGTATTTAATCTTACTGAGACATCTATGTATACTTCTTGTTCATTCACTGGGTTCAATTTCCATAATGTTATAATTATATTGGGCCAGCATGATATTCTGTGGGAAATAAAGATGATCAAGGACTCAGATTCTAAAAAAAAAAAGAAAGAAAGAAAAGAACAGAGAAAAATTGTATGTTTGGGATGGTGTAAGGAAGTCAAAGAAAATGTATGTGTGTGGGTGGGAAGGGTAGTAATGCCACCAAAGTTGGCCTTTGGTGCCATTGTGGTACTTTCCAACATAACAGAAGATTGGGAAATGCTTCAGTTTACTAATGCTGCTGGAATGCAATATACTAAAAATGGATTGGCTTTTGCAAAGGGGATTTATTAGGTTACAAATTTATAGTTCTAAGGTGATAAAAATGTCTAGCTTGAGTCATCAACAAGAGGACATGTGCACTCAAGAAGAGCCAATTGTATCTGGGGTTTCTCTGTCACTTGGGGCACATGGTAACATCTATTGGCCCTTCAGTCCTGGGTTGGTTTCAAAGATGGCTTTCTCAGCTCCTGCGAGTCCTTCTGGCTTCTGCTGGGGCATTTACTTTCTTCAAGCCTCTGTGGGTCCTCTCTTGGTTTCTCGGGGGCAAACTGTGGATTTCATCTCTTACCTTAGCATCTCCTGGGGCATCGTCAGTCTTGGACCTGTCATCTCTTTGCTCTCTGTATAGGCTCTGAGCTCTCTCTATGTTCTCTGTCTTTTATTTTCTTCATAGAGAACTCCACTAAGTGGATTAAAACCCACCTTGAGTTAGGTGGGTCACGTTTCCATGGAAACAATTTAATCAAAAGGCCCCAAGCACAACAGGTCTGCCTTCACAAGATTAGATTAAAAGAGCATGGCTTGGGGGCGGGCGGGAGGCAGCGGCCACAGCAGCCTCGGCCGCAGCCACGCCACATCCAGCGGCGCCGGTGGCGGGTGAGAGAGGAACCCTGACCGTGTTCACTATGTGCCTTTCCAGATGAGAGAGAAACCCTGAACTTCATCGCCCTTCTTGAACCAAGAACAGCTACTGGGGGAGTGGAGACAATACAGAGCAGCTCCCGGAGCCACGACGGAGATCAAAGGGACGGCGTACCCCATCCTGGAACGGCTGACTGTCTGGGAGAACCAGCTCCGGTGAGATCGCCGAGGGGCGCGGGCTTTCCCGGGTGGGACGGCAAGTGGCCGGAGTCCCTCCCTTCCTCCTTCCCAGGCCAGCTGGCAGAATTGGGCGGGCGGTCCCCTTGGGCCGCGGCGGCTGGCGCCCCCACCATGCAAGGCCCCCCGGACCAACTGAGAGAGTTGGGTCGGAAATCCCCAGACTGTGGAGAACAGTGACCGGGGGTTCCCTTCCAAACACGTGACTCCCCGGTCCGGCTGGGAACAGTGCACTTTCCTGGGCTGCGGCAGCTGGCGCCCTCCCGCCATGCTTGGCGCCCCGGGCCAACTAGGAAATTCGGTTGGGCGCTCTCCCGTGCTGCGGCGGCCGGCGACCCTCCCCGCATTCGGACCCCCGGGCCGGCTGGCACTCTTCCAAGCCGCTTCAGCTGCCAAACCTCCCCTACGGCGAGAGTTTTCCAAAGTTAAAGGACCCACAGCAACTTTCACTGGTGGAACCCGTGGACAAACGTGTGCCACGAGCGCCACCTACTGGGCAGAATAAGAAAAACAGAACCCAGAGATTTCACAGAAAAATCTTTCAACCTGTGGGGTCCAACACCCAGGGAAATCTGACTAAATGCCCAGACGCCAGCAGAAGATAATGGATCACACTCAGAAAATTGAAAATATGGCCCAGTCAAAGGAACAAACCAATAGTTCAAATGAGATACAGGAGCTGAGACAACTAATGCTAAATATACGAACAGAAATGGAAAACCTCTTCAAAAACGAAATCGATAAATTGAGGGACGACATGAAGAAGACATGGGCTGAACAAAAAGAAGAAATAGAAAAACTGAAAAAACAAATCACAGAGCTTATGGAAGTGAAGGATAAAGTAGAAAAGATGGAAAAAACAATGGATACCGACAATGATAGATTTAAAGAGACAGAAGATAGATTTAGTGATTTGCAGGATGGAACATCTGAATTCGAAAAAGAAACAGAAACTATCCAGAAAAGAATGGAAAAATTCGAACAGGGTATCAGGGAATTCAAGGACAATATGAACCGCACAAATATACGTGTTGTGGGTGTCCCAGAAGGAGAAGAGAAGGGAAAAGGAGGAGAAAAACTAATGGAAGAAATTATCACTGAAAATTTCCCAACTCTTATGAAAGACCTAAAATTACAGATCCAAGAAGTGCAGCGCACCCCAAAGAGATTAGACCCAAATAGGCGTTCCCCAAGACACTTACTAGTTAGAATGTCAGAGGTCAAAGAGAAAGAAAGGATCTTGAAAGCAGTGAGAGAAAAGCAATCCATCACATACAAGGGAAACCCAATAAGACTATGTGTAGATTTCTCAGCAGAAACCATGGAAGCTAGAAGACAGTGGGATGATATATTTAAATCACTAAAAGAGAAAAACTGCCAACCAAGACTCCTATATCCAGCAAAATTGTCCTTCAAAAATGAGGGAGAAATTAAAACATTCTCAGACAAAAAGTCACTGAGAGAATTTGTGACCAAGAGACCAGCTCTGCAAGAAATACTAAAGGGAGCACTAGAGTCAGATATGAAAAGACAGAAGAGAGACGTATGGAGAAGAGTGTAGAAAGAAGGAAAGTCAGATATGATATATATAATACAAAAGGCAAAATGGTAGAGGAAAATATTATCCAAACAGTAATAACTCTAAATGTTAATAGACTGAATTCCTCAATCAAAAGACATAGACTGGCAGAATGGATTAAAAAACAGGATCCTTCTATATGCTGTCTACAGGAAACACATCTTAGACCCAAAGATAAATATAGGTTGAAAGTGAAAGGTTGGGAAAAGATATTTCATGCAAATAACAACCAGAAAAGAGCAGGAGTGGCTATACTAATATCCAACAAATTAGACTTCAAATGTAAAACACTTAAAAGAGACAAAGAAGGACACTATATACTAATAAAAGGAACAATTAAACAAGAAGACATAACAATCATAAATATTTACGCACCGAACCAGAATGCCCCAAAATACGTGAGGAATACACTGCAAATACTGAAAAGGGAAATAGACACATATACCATAATAGTTGGAGACTTCAATTCACCACTCTCATCAATGGACAGAACATCTAGACAGAGGATCAATACAGAAATAGAGAATCTGAATATTACTATAAATGAGCTAGACTTAACAGACATTTATAGGACATTACATCCCACAACAGCAGGATACACCTTTTTTTCAAGTGCTCATGGATCATTCTCAAAGATAGACCATATGCTGGGCCACAAAGCAAGTCTTAACAAATTTAAAAAGATTGAAATCATACACAACACTTTCTCGGATCATAAAGGAATGAAGTTGGAAATCAATAATAGGCGGAGTGCCAGAAAATTAACAAATACATGGAGGCTCAACAACACACTCTTAAACAACAAGTGGATCAAAGAAGAAATTGCAAGAGAAATTAGTAAATACCTAGAGGCAAATGAAAATGAAAATACAACATATCAAAACTTATGGGACGCAGCAAAGGCAGTGCTAAGAGGGAAATTTATTGCCCTAAATGCCTTTATCAGAAAAGAAGAAAAGGTAAAAATGCAGGAATTAACTGTCCACTTGGAAGAACTGGAGAAAGAACAGCAAACGAATCCCAAAGCAAGCAAAAGGAAAGAAATAACAAAGATTAGAGCAGAAATAAATGAAATTGAAAACATGAAAACAATAGAGAAAATCAATAAGACCAGAAGTTGGTTCTATGAGAAAATCAATAAGACTGATGGGCCCTTAGCAAGATTGACAAAAAGAAGAAGAGAGAGGATGCAAATAAATAAGATCAGAAATGGAAGAGGAGACATAACTACTGACCTCACAGAAATAAAGGAGGTAATAACAGGATACTATGAACAACTTTACGTTAATAAATACAACAATTCAGATGAAATGGACGGGTTCCTGGAAAGACATGAACAACCAACTTTGACTCAAGAAGAAATAGATGACCTCAACAAACCAACCACAAGTAAAGAGATTGAATTAGTCATTCAAAAGCTCCCTAAAAAAAAAAGTCCAGGACCAGACGACTTCACATGTGAATTCTATCAAACATTCCAGAAAGAATTAGTACCAACTCTCCTCAAACTCTTCAAAAAATCGAAGTGGAGGGAAAACTACCTAATTCATTCTATGAAGCCAACATCACCCTCATACCAAAACCAGGCAAAGATATTACAAAAAAAGAAAACTACAGACCAATCTCTCTAATGAATATAGATGCAAAAATCCTCAATAAAATTCTAGCAAATCGTATCCAACAACACATTAAAAGAATTATACATCATGACCAAGTAGGATTCATCCCAGGTATGCAAGGATGGTTCAACATAAGAAAATCAATTAATGTAATATACCATATCAACAAATCAAAGCAGAAAAATCACATGATCATCTCAATTGATGCAGAGAAGGCATTTGACAAGATTCAACATCCTTTCCTGTTGAAAACACTTCAAAAGATAGGAATATAAGGGAACTTCCTTAAAATGATAGAGGGAATATATGAGAAACCCACAGCTAATATCATCCTCAATGGGGAAAAATTGAAAACTTTCCCCCTAAGATCAGGAACAAGACAAGGATGTCCACTATCGCCACTATTATTCAACATTCTGTTGGAAGTTCTAGCCAAAGCAATTAGACAAGAAAAAGAAATACAAGGTATCAAAATTGGAAAGGAAGAAGTAAAACTATCATTGTTTGCAGACGATATGATACTATACGTTGAACACCCGGAAAAATCCACAACAAAATTACTAGAGCTAATAAATGAGTACAGCAAAGTAGCAGGTTACAAGATCAACATTCAAAAATCTGTAGCATTTCTATACACTAGTAATGAACAAGCTGAGGGGGAAATCAAGAAACGAATCCCATTTACAATCGCAACTAAAAGAATAAAATACCTAGGAATAAATTTAACTAAAGAGACAAAAAACCTATATAAAGAAAACTACAAAAAACTGCTAAAAGAAATCATAGAAGACCTAGATAGATGGAAGGGCATACCGTATTCATGGATTGGAAGACTAAATATAATTAAGATGTCAATCCTACCTAAACTGATCTACAGATTCAATGCAATACCAATCAAAATCCCAACAACTTATTTTTCAGAATTAGAAAAACCAATAAGCAAATTTATCTGGAAGGGCAGGTTGCCCCGAATTGCTAAAAGTATCTTGAGGAAAAAAAAACGAAGCTGGAGGTCTTGCGATGCCGGACTTTAAGGCATATTATGAAGCCACAGTGGTCAAAACAGCATGGTATTGGCATAAAGATAGATATATCGACCAATGGAAACGAATAGAGTGCTCAGATATAGACCCTCTCATCTATGGACATTTGATCTTTGATAAGGCAGTCAAGCCAACTCACCTGGGACAGAACAGTCTCTTCAATAAATGGTGCCTAGAGAACTGGATATCCATATGCAAAAGAATGAAAGAAGACCCGTATCTCACACCTTATACAAAAGTTAACTCAAAATGAATCAAAGATCTAAACATTAGGTCTAAGACCATAAAACAGTTAGAGGAAAATGTAGGGAGATATCTTATGAATCTTACAATTGGAGGCGGTTTTATGGACCTTAAACCTAAAGCAAGAGCACTGAAGAAGGAAATAAATAAATGGGAACTCCTCAAAATTAAACACTTTTGTGCATCAAAGAACTTCATCAAGAAAGTAGAAAGACAGCCTTCACAATGGGAGACAATATTTGGAAATGATATATCAGATAAAGGTCTAGTATCCAGAATTTATAAAGAGATTGTTCATCTCAACAACAAAAAGACAGCTAACCCAATTACAAAATGGGAAAAAGACTTGAACAGACACCTACCAGAAGAGGAAATACGGATGGCCAAGAGGCACATGAAGAGATGCTCAATGTCCCTGGCCATTAGAGAAATGCAAATCAAAACCACAATGAGATATCATCTCACACCCACCAGAATGGCCATGATCAACAAAACAGAAAATGACAAGTGCTGGAGAGGATGCGGAGAAAAAGGCACACTTATCCACTGTTGGTGGGAATGTCAAATGGTGCAACCACTGTGGAAGGCAGTTTGGCGGTTCCTCAAAAAGCTGAATATAGAATTGCCATACGACCCAGCAATACCATTGCTAGGTATCTACTCAAAGGACTTAAGGGCAAAGACACAAACGGACATTTGCACACCAATGTTTATAGCAGCGTTATTTACAATTGTAAAGAGATGGAAACAGCCAAAATGTCCATCAACAGAAGAATGGCTAAACAAACTGTGGTATATATATATGATGGAATATTATGCAGCTTTAAGACAAGATAAACTTATGAAACATGTAATAACATGGATGGACCTAGAGAATATTATGCTGAGTGAGTCCAGCCAAAAACTAAAGGACAAATACTGTATGGTCCCACTGATGTGAACGGACATTCGAGAATAAACTTGAAATATGTCATTGGTAACAGAGTCCAGCAGGAGTTAGAAACAGGGTAAGATAATGGGTAATTGGAGCTGAAGAGATACAGACTGTGCAACAGGACTAGATACAAAAACTCAAAAATGGACAGCACAATAATACCTAATTGTAAAGTAATCATGTTAAAACACTGAATGAAGCTGCATCTGAGCTATAGGTTTTTTTTTTTTTAGTATTATTACTACTTTTATTTCTTTTCTCTATATTAACATTCTATATCTTTTTCTGTTGTGTTGCTAGTTTCTCTAAACCGATGCAAATGTACTAAGAAATGATGATCATGCATCTATGTGATGATGTTAAGAATTACTGATTGCATATGTAGAATGGTATGATTTCTAAATGTTGTGTTAATTTCTTTTTTTTTCTGTTAATAAAAAAAAATAATAAAATAAAAAAAAGAGCATGGGTTTTCTAGGGAACATAACAGTTTCAAACTGTAACCGAGAAATCAGGATTTAAGGGATGATTTTGATTAGTAAATCCTTATATAAAAATTCCTTTTTGCTTTCTGGAGTGTTGGAGTAGATGGGGAAATACCTGAGATCTCTGAGTTGTAGTCCAGCTACCTTGATATATCAAATGACTGTAAAAAGCCCTTATTCTGTGCCTTTGTGATTGCAAGAGCTGGTCATTCTCTCATAGAGCAAAAGCCCCAATGCTAATGAAGTCGGCCATTGACTACTTCTTCCTTTTGTTTTACACCTTTAGTACTGAAGTGATAGCTCTGCCTCCCTCCTTTCAACTTATATTCTCCTGTTGAAATGATAATGGTAACGCTTGTCTCCTTTTCTGCTTTGAGCTTACTGTCTGAAATGACCTCATCTCCCCTTGCTAAAATCCTTAAAAACCCTGAATCCCCTAAACTCTGAGAGACAGATTTTGGGCCATTAGGCTGTCAGCTCTCCTGCTACACATGTAGTAATAAACTCTTTTTCTCTTTGAAACCCCAGTGTCTCAGGAATTGGTTATTGAGCAGAAGAAACCACGGCCTTTGTCCAATAACAAAACCAGCACAGGAGGGATTGGTAATGCTGCGGGGAACCAGCTGAAATTCCCGCTGGCGAGAGGTCTTGGGGTTGGAGGGATAATGTGGGTAGGGGAGTGGAAGGCAGGGGTAAAAAGAGGTATGTGAGGGTGTGTGAAGATGGGCTTTTATTTTTTGTTTTTTTCTCTCATGTGTTTTCTTTAGGTTGGAAGGATGTGGTGGTTTGAAGATGTATGTTCCCCAGGAAAACATGTCCTTAAATTCAATCCATTCCTGTGGGTGTGAACCCATTGTAAATAAGACCTCTTGATGAGGCTACTTTGGTTAAGGTGTGACCCATCTCAATTAAATGGGTCTTAATACTATTACTGGAATCCTTTATAAAAGAATGGAATTCAGGTAAATAGAGACAAAGCCACAGGAAGCAAGAAGCTGAAATGGAACCTGGAAGAGAAAGAAGATACCAGGAGTCACTGTCATGTGCCTTGCCCTGTGACAGAGGAACCCAGGATCACTGGCAGCCAGCCCCACAGTCTACAGGGACAAGACATTGCCATGATGATGCCTTGGTTTGGATATTTTCCTAACCACAAAACCACAAGCAAATGAATTCTCATTGCTTAAGCCAAGCCATTTCATGATATTTGCTTAAGTGGCCTGGGAAACTAAAACAGATTTTGGTACCAAGAGAGTGGGGTGCTGCTATTGGCAAATACTCAAAATGTGGATATGGCTTTGGAATTGGGTAATGGGTAGAGGCTGGAAGAATTGTGAGGTGCTTGATAGAAAAGGCCTAGATTGCTTTGAAGGCACCTCCTGTAACCGAGGCATTAGGGTTTAGTGAATGATCATGACTACTGAATCATATAAATTGCTTTTCTTTCTGATAAAAATATCTAAAATCTATGAACTATAATTCAGCTGCCCTGATACAACGATCATAAAAGCCCTTTTCTTGTGCCTTTGTGATTGTAAGTGCTGTACCCTTTATCCAGTTTTTTCTCAAAGTAACTTGTAAGGGCAAAGACCTTAATGCTAATAAGAACTCGAGTCAGCCATATACTGATTGCCTTCAGTGTCCCTCCTTTACATTTGTAAATAGTTTCTGCTTACTCTTTGCTATTGAAACGATAACTCTGCCTCCCCTACATTCAGCTTATACTTTGTTATTGAAATGATAACTCTGTCTCCCTTTCAGATTAGACTTACTATTTGAAATTATAATGATTTCATCTTTCCATGTTATAGAATCCATTGAAACTTAGAACCCCCTAGGCTCGAGGAGACAGATTTGGGGCCAATAGACCACCTATTCTCTTGATTCATGGCTAGTCATAAACTTTTTCTCTCTTTGAAACCTTGGTGTCTCAGGAATTGGTCATTCCAGTGCTTTGAGCAGAGAATTCACCACCATTGTCTGGTATCGCTTCCCATGAGGACTTAGAAGGAAATGATGAATGTATTACCGGAAACTGGAGGAAAGGTGATCCTTGTTTTAAAATGGTAGAGAAACATGGTAAAATTGAGTTCTGATGTCAGATGGAAGGCACAACTTGAAAGCGAACAACTTGTGTATTTAGCAGAGATTTCCGATCTAAATGTTGAAAGTGCAGCATGGATTCTCCTTTCTGCTTATAGTAAAATGCAAGAAGAAAGAGATTTATCCTGGAGGTTATTCTTATGCATTATATAGATATCCCTTTTTAGTTTATAGTATATTGGAGTGGCTAGAGGGAAGTATCTGAAACTGTTGAGCTGTGTCCCAGTAGCCTTGATTCTTGAGGATGATTGTATGACTATATAGCTTTTACAATGTGACTGTGTGATTGTGGGGAAAAAAAAAGAGAGAGAGAGAGAGAGAGAGATGAGCTGGAAACTGAAATTCTGGGCACAAAGAAACCAGAAATTGATGGTTTGGAAAATTTTTACTTTCTGGGGAGTGAGTCCCCAGAGAATAGTGCTCCATGTGAGGGTTTAACTGAACATAAACTCAGTCAGCAACCTCCATGCCACTAGAGATTGGAGGTGCAGTTATGCAGGAATGATCTATGGAAAGTCCTTCTGTCTGATAGTTTGGATCCTGCATACTACATGCAAGACCAACAGTTTTTTGTTTTTTTTTTGTTATTTGCATAAACAGAACCACTGCCAGCCTGAACTAAAAGGGACAGAGAAGGGACAAATTGAAGGAAAAGGCCCTTCAAGGGCAGAGCTATGGAAGCTGAGGTTGGGAAGCTTGCAGAGAGCCTGGCCACCATCCCATGCTTGGAGAGGGTGGCATCTACACCCAGCCTTCAGGGAGAGTGTGGCCACTAGGAAAGTGCTTGCAAGGGACCCAGAGGACAAAACACCATTCCATAGATGACTCTCAGACCTTGAAATCTAATGGAGTATACCCTGCTGGGTTTTGGAATTGTTTGGGAACCATGACCCCTGTTTTCCTTTCAATTTCTCCCTGGGAATGTTTATCTTATGCCTGTCCTTCCATTGTATATTTGAAATAGGTCATTTGTTCTCTAGGTTTCAGAGGTCAAGAGAGGAGGGGAATTGTGCCCCAGGACAAACTACACCTATAACCAATTTTTACGAGACTTTGTACTTAGTTTTGTTATTGAAATGATTTAAGGGATATTGCGATGCAATGAATGTATTCTGCATTTAGAAAGAACGTATCTTTTGGAGGACCAGCGAGTGGAATGCATTGGTTTGAAGCTGTATGTGCCACAGAAAAACATGTTCTTAAATTTAACCCATTTCATCTCAGCATCAAGAGATTGAGAAAATCTCGACCAAAAGAGGGAAGAGAGAAATGAGACAAAATAAAGTGTCAATGGCTGAGAGATTCCAAACAGACTCGAAAGGTTATCCTGGAGGTTATTCTTACACATTAAGAATTTATGTTAATTTTTTAGTTAAGGTGTAATGGAGAGGCTAGAGGTAACGGCCTGAAAATGTAGAGCTGTATTCCAGTAGCCATGTTTCTTGAAGATGATTGTAGAGTGACATAGCTTTCACGTTGTGGCTGTGTGATTGTGAAAATCTTGTGTCTGATGCTCCTTTTATCTACTTTATCAACAGACAAGTAAAACATATGAATTAAAAATAAATGAATAGTGGGGGCAACAAATATTGAAATAGATTTAGTGGCTTGAAATGCTAGTGATCAATGGGGGGAGGGGGGAGGAGTATGGTATGTATGAAATTTTTCTGTTTTATTTCTTTTTCTGAATTGATGCAAATATTCCAAGAAATTATCATGATGATGAATATGCAACTATGTGATGATATTGTGAGTTACTGATTATATATCAGGAATGGAATGATCATTTGGTAAGAATGTTTGTGCTTGTATGTGATGTGTAATAAATAAATAAATAATTTAACCCGTTTCTGTGGGTGTGAACCCATTATAAGAAGGGCCTTTTGATGAGGTTACTTCAGTTAAGGGAAAACCCACTTCAATCAGGGTGGGTCTTAATCCTGTTATTGGAGTCCTTTACAAGAGAATTAAATTAAGGCAAAGAAAGAGAAAGCCGCAAGAAGCAAGAAGCTGAAACCGAACCCAGAAGAGAAGGGAGAGACCAGAAGTCACTGTCATGTGCCTTGCCACGTGACAGAGAAGCCAAGATTGGTGGCAGCCAGCCCTAGGCCACCACAGTCTGCAGGGAGAAGAACAATGCCTTGATTTGGACATCTTCCTGGCCTCAAAACCACGAGCAAATAAACTCCCATGGTTTAAGCTGACCCATTTCATGGTATTTGCTTGAGCAGCCTAGGAAACTAAAACAGAGGGTCTCATTGCAGGGTTTGCATCCACCAGTTAAACCATTAAAACATTTTGCTCCAAAGAATCTGGTTCTATCTAAAATGACTGCTATCCATGGCCAAGTTAGTGACTATCCACAGCTTCCCCCCCACATGAACATATCCCCCAATCTACCATTCCCCTATTCTTGTCCCCAAGATCTTCCCACCTCTGTACTCTACCCCACCTCTACCCACCGGGTGAGCCTTCTGTGGACGCTCAGGGTAAGACTTGAGTAAAACTTAAGCAGAAATTAGGTAGTTTGTAGCTTCTGAGCCCCTCCTGGAGAGGAGTGGCCCACAGGAAAGCCACTCCAGCTCATGGACCCCGGCTCATGGAGTCTAGAAGCAGGGGTAGGAAACCAGTACTCAGTTTCTGCAGTGGGGTGGGAAGATCAAAATGGAGCTAGCTGACTAACAGAGGAAGGAGAGGCAAGATGCTGGCAAGACGTGGGAGTGCCCACGACAAAAAACAAGTGCCCAGAAATCACCACCTTTGGAGGAGAGCAGGAAAGTTCAGCAAATCAGTGAGTCACAATGTCTTCACCAGTTCCCCTGGTCTTGCCCAGGTGCATGTCCAAGGGGCCAATTCAGTCAAAAGTCAGAGTGGCTAAGTCTGCAGAGGACCAAGAGTCATTTCCCAAGGAAGCCCCACCTTCCCCAAAGAGGCCCACCGCTCCTATTCAGGCTGCACAATCACTCATAGCAAAACATCAAAAACATAACGTGCCTGCTTATCAAAAACCAAATAAATATCAACTTCCTTTGGCAGAAGGAAACCGGCTAGGTCCTGGGATGACGAACTCAGCTTTGAAGGTAGGCTGGCAGACCGGCCTCTAGCCTCAAATCCATATGTGGCCTTGAGCAAGTTACGCCAGCTGTCTGAGCCTTTGCTATGTCATTTGTAAAGTGAAGCATTAATAACAGCAGTCACAGCACCATTGTGAGAATTGCAGGTGGAAATGAGAGCACCCAACACCCCACCCTGTCCCTACTGAGGTGCTCAAGAACTGTCCGTCTAACCCCCTCCACCTCCAGGGTGAGCTCCAAGAAGACTCCAACTTAGCCTTCTCCAGTTGTTGCTCTTGGTCTGGGTTTGATCTCCATTAGGGTTTGACCCCCACAAATTGATTAGTCCTCCAGACATGCCCGTTTCCCTCTTTAGGGCCCCTTCGGCCTTTGTAAGTTTTCTCAGAGAGCTTGGAGACCGACATTTTCCCATGGGTTTTGTTGCTTGTAGATCAGTCATTCCCAAACCAACCAGACCCTACACCCCTGCGTATAACAAATATTTTTCATAACTCTCTTTTACTCTCCTGAACTGAATTTTTTATGTAATACAATCTACCTACACATGATTCTTTTGACAAAGAAGTTATAGTCCCCTAATTTTAATATAAACATAAAAGCCATGATAATAAAATCGTACATGATTTTACAGGTAACCCTCAGATTCCATCTGCCACACCAGAAGAAGACATGGTGAATTTGGCAGATGTATGAATTTACTTACAATGGGTAAGCTTGTATTTAAGTGAAGATAATTTTTAATTGAATACTGCCACTTTTTCGTAATATTGGGCATTCTACAATGAGGGTCAAATTAGTATATTCCTACAATGTGGACAATCCTCCTGAACAGGAAAGCCACAAGTGCAGACCAGTGCGAAAGTGTTGTGTGGTATGTGAGCCGGATTCTCATCAGGAATGTGATTTTTCAAAGCGGATTAAGAGTCGATAAAGTTCCAGACAAAACGGACAACTTACATGCAATTTACGACATGGTAATTGCATTCCAGGAAAGGTATATAATAAAATCATGCAAAAAAAACAAAAAACAAAAGAACCACTTCTTGTACATAAGTGAAGTTGAGTTTGGGGCTCATATGATTACAAACTGGCTTTTCACCCATGTGAATGTTTCCTCAGGACGTTCAAAAGTTGTGCAGGACTCAGGACAGTTCCTCATTGCAAGAGGCTGTTGTTTCAATTTCCGCATCTCTAAATCCCAGAGGAATCATCCCCCGTCATCACGACAACCAATATTTTTTAAATTCCCAAAATGCTCCCAGGGGAGCCAAACTGCCCCAAAGAAAACCACCACTATTGTGGCCTGAGAACAGGAAGGCAGGCACTAATTACTATCCTCTTTTTAGTATCTACTGCTGCATATTTGTCAAGCTAAAGGAATTTAAGGATCATCCAGGTCCCAGGTTTCCATCTAGCATGGAACATCAGGAGTTCCTCGAAACTCTGTCAGAGCTCTCCTGCAGTCCCAGTGAATCAGGAGTACAGCCCAGACATGTATGTTTTATACACTTCTGACAGGAGCTGCTAAATTCTATCCATTCTTATCAATTCCTATACCTCAGTCCTGTAGTAAGTGGGGATTGAACCTAGAATTCCTGACATGCCGGCCCCAGATGCCCAAGAAGATATAGTAAAATCTATGGGTTCTTGTGCTGGATTTGGGAAGCCTGTGCTGTGCAGCCTTGGATGCACCATTTGCCCTCTCTGGGCCTCAATGTCCTCATCTCAAAATTGGGTAGAGAAGGGAAGCTGCTCTCCAGCTATCAGTCTAGGATTCTCTGTGCCCCACTCAGGTTACACATCCCCAAAGCCATCATTTGGTAACTCCACCTCTTTATCCCCAGGTTCCCAGGAAGAGGCCTCAATCATGTGCTTATTTGGTTGAGGTGTGTGTGCACCTGCCCCTGCTCTGAGGGTGAGTGGTGTTGCCAGAATGCCCAGGAGACCTGGCCTCCTTTGTGCCTCCCTGCCAGTGTTGACACAGATGGGAACTGATGAAGCCCGGGGTAATATAAGTCCTGTTTATAATATAATATAATCTAAACAGATGACCAAGGGGGTCCTAATGAAACTTGGTGCACAGTTACTCTTTGCCTGGCCCTGCAGAACTGGTTTCCAGGGTTGATTCGAAGGGGCTGAGCCTGGAATGGCAGCAAGAGCACCTATGTTCCCAGCTTAGCAGTCAGCCTTTTTTGGTCCTGAAAAACAGAATTAAAGAATTATTTTCTTAGAAGTTTTTTAAGAACTGACTTAAGGGCAGAATTATTCTCCATCATCAGGATGAGGTCAGGGATAAAGGATGGCTTACAACAAGAGCAAAGGATGCGCAGGTGTTAAGCAGGCAGAGAGGGCAGGAAGAGCATTCCAGCTGAGGGATCTGCACATACCAAGGTCTAGTGGTGGGAGGCAGGAGGGCCAGGGGGACCTGAGAGACAAGACTGAGGGGCAGGGACGGTGCACAGAGACTGGCAAACATGTCATCAAGGGGCAGATATACAATTGAAATATACACTATGTACAGAAGAGTCCACAAGTCTAAGTATAGAGCTCAATTAGTTTTCACAGGACACGAGAGTTCAGCCTCTAGATCAAGAAATAGAATATACCGGTTCAATTGCCTTTTGGTGTTGTTGTTTTGTATGCTGTATGGTGGGGGTCACATTTCATTCTTTTTTCATGTGACTATTCTGTTGTTACAGCAGCATTTGTTGATTTTGGGTGGGGAGGGAGGTGCAAGGGCTGGGAATTGAACCCGGATCTCCCGCATGACAGGCGAGAATTCTACCACTGAACTACCCATGTACCCCCTTCAATTGGTGTTTGAACAAATGCAACTGGGGGCCAGAGTGGTTAGGAAGCCTCCTTTTTGAGGCCTCGTGACCCTGCAGAATAGAATATTTTGATCTGTATCCCTAGAGCAGCAAACAGTCATTGAGGTCATTTTAATAAAGGAGCTGACAGTATCACATCTGCGTTTTAAAACAGTCCCTTTGCCACAATAAGGAGACTGGCTGGAAGAGGAGTGGAGCGGGGTCTGAGCGGGCAGGCCAGTGAAGCGGCTTTTGCATTCATCCAGGTAAGAAATGAAGTTAGTTGGTCCTAGAACAGAACGATGGTTTCAGTTTAGAAGATGGACCGTTGTAAAATGATTAGAACAAGACCTCCAGGGCCACAGGCCACCCCTGGGTCCCAGCCTGCTGACTCCCACCTGTTCCCTCAAGCCTAAAGGCCCAGAGGAGAAGTCACATCCACAGCTCAGTGCAAACTAACCCATATCTGGGTTATCCTTAACCTGTGCAGCAGGTTTGGGGTGCCTCTCCCCAACCATCAAATTCTTTCTGACTTTATATGTTCTCATAAAACAGAGCTTGGGTACAGCCATAGCCAATAGAGCGACTGCACTCATGATGACACTGTTTCTAATTACTTTAGATGCCCAGATTATCCCCAGGCGTCAGTGAGTTGGGCAGAGGAGGGATGGGAAGGGCAGGATGTGTGACACCCCACAGTAGCCTCGGGTTCCCTCTGGAGAACGTGTGTCCAGCAGTCGGTGGGTTCCAGAGTCTCTGAGCTCTGCTGCCAGCCGGCTGCGTGGTAGACCAAAGCTGCAGCGGCTGGCCGGAAGCCAGTCCTCGGGGAACCATTAAAGGGGACTGCTATGTTCTGTTTGGGGTGCAAACCCACACTCGCCACTTAGGTACAGATGGTGAAGTGGGTGCTTCAGAGGGAACTGCTCATTTGGACATATTTCAAATGCCCACTTTTACTACCCATTCTCCATATAAGTCAAGTATTTCAAATGTTTAAATCATGCCCACTGATTACCCACTTCGAACATCTAACTCAACACCCAAGGGTATTGCATTACTTTAGAGCCAATTAAACTCAATTTACTTGAATATCTCACAAATTCCTACAAGATGCAAACATATCATCCTTTAAAACAAGTTGTTTATGGCCAGTAGGCATGCTATTGAATCCAGCTATCCCTCTCCAGGGAAAGTTTCCTTTTAAAGTTTCCAGTTGGGAATAGAAAGCCTATAGGTATTATCCAGTATTGTCCAGGACACAACCTCACAACCACAAAAACAAGTCAAAACCCAAGGCCTATCAGCAGCGAGTCAGTTATGGGCCATGCATAAAAAGAATCAGCACAGTAAGTACCTGGGTTGCCCTTAGGCTTCATGGAAAAGCCCTACATAAATGCTAATCCAGAGCAATAATCACCTGTCAATGGGTATATTCATCTATCCATGAACTAGATCATATCTGCAGAAGATAACCTCAGAGAGAAAGAAACCATACAAAGCCCAGTTAGCTGAGTGTTCTTGAAACTGACCCACCAGCCCATTATGACAGTCACCTTCATCTCCCTCATTTCCACCTCACTCCCAGACTTTATGCTCCAGTCATACTTACTGGACCTACTTATCATCCAAACTGGGACACTTTCAAGACTGAGAGGGGGCATATTAATAAGTTTATTGGGACAGCAGACAATAACTGAGACTGTTCTAGACTGTCTGGGACTTAAATGGTCTCCCTAGCCACATGGAACTACTTAGGGTTCCCATAACATGCTGACACAATAAGCCCGCGAAAATACCACACAAATCAAGGCCCTGTGTTTGGTGATGAGCAAAACAGATGTGGCCTCAGACCTCTTGGAGCTTTCAGGCTTGCAAGAGAGATGCATGTAATTGTGAGAATTATTGGGTACTAAAAGAGGATCTGCGGGGTTATTGGAGGGTGGGAGTCACAGACATTCAAGTTGAGACCTGAAGGATGGATGAAGAAACTTACCTGTTTTTATGACCCGGGACCTATCTGGATAACTCAGCCATCTTCACTTCCTCCTCCATTGCCTGCTCTTCCAGTTGAGTGACCTTCCTGAGTGCTCATTTGGCCCAGTCTACACCTCAGGTCAGGTCCAGGCCTGACAGTTTCGCTCAGGTGACAAGTAACCAGGTAACTTTGACGGTTCCAGGAGAATGCTCGTGGATAAGCCATGTGGGGTCCTTAGCCACGCCCCCTTCTGTCCTCCTGAAGTTTCTGAAGAGCCATCAAAAGTCTAGTCACACAGAACTCAGGACAATAAAGGCATACAGAGAACCAAGATTGTGTACCCAAAGCACCTGGCAAAGACTCAGACTCCCAGACCGCCAGTCCTCACCAGAGCACTCAAAAGCACAGCCCACAGTCCAGAACTCCAGGTACAAAGCAGAAAAGTCATAGCAGGTGAACCGAGGGGCATAAGATCACATGATTTCCTCCCGCACCAGGTTAATACAGCACCCATTTACGAAATGTTTGCTTTATTTTGGCACACACTAATAGTAAAAAGAACCACCATGCATTAAGCCTTTATTGTGGGCCAGAAACTTTACCAAGTGATCACATGCACATCGTCTTATTTAATCATCAGGCAGCCCATAAGGCTGGCAGAATTATTGTCCCTATTTTAAAGATGAGGAAACTGAGGGCCAGAAGTTATCGAAATGTGCCTAATTTCTCTGGCTCACATGGCTAGAGAATGGCAGGTCTGAGTGTTTCTGGAGACTGTGCTTCTGGCCTCTGTTCTGTGGACTCTGTCACAGGGTTAAATGAGAGCCCAACAAAGAGTGACTCAAAATATGCTAACCTTTTTAAGTCCCAAAGGTAGGTGAGTATGTCATTAGCAGAGAAACAGTTTAGCAGGAATCTAAAACCTGTGAACACCAAAAAGGAAACTACAGATCCATATCCCTCATGAGTGTAGATGTCAAAATCCTTAACAAGTAGAATTCAGTAATAAATAAAAATAATTATACACCACAGCCAAGTGGGACTTATTCCAAAGATATAAGTGTGGTTCAATATGCACAGACCATGCAATCTATCACACTAACAGGCTAAAGAAGAAAAAGAACATCTTAACACAGAGAAAGCAAGATTCAACACATTTATGATTTTAAAAACTCTCAGAAAAAAAAAATAGAGAGAGAGAGGAGAACCTCCTCAACTTGACAAAAAGCATCTGCAAAAAAATCCTACAGCTAACATTATACTTAACAGCTAAAGACTCAATATTTTCCCCCTAAGATCAGGAACAAAGCAAGGATGCTCACGGTCACCACTTCCATAGTGCTGGAAGTTCTAGCCAATGCAAGAATGCCAGAAAAGAAAAGGCAGACAGATCTAAAAGGCTGAAATAAAACTGTCCCTATTTGCAGATGATATGATTGTCTACACAGAAAATCCCAAGGAATCTACAGCTAATCTTGAACTGATAAGTGAGCTCAGCCAGATCTCAGAATACAAAATAAACATACAAAACTCTAATATGTTCCTGTTTACTAGCAATGAACACATTTAATTCAATCTTAATTAAGATAAAACCCTGAAGTACTTAAGTGTAACCCTAACAAAACATATACAGAGCATGTGTGCTGAAAACTGCACAACGCTGATGAAAGAAATTTTTAAAAAATCTGTTTTCATGGATTGGAAGGATCAACATAGTAAAGGCAGCAATTCCCCCAATAGACACATAGGCTGACCCAATTTCTATCAAAATCCAGCAAGATTTTTTTGTAGATATAGATAAGACTTTCTAAAATCTACATGGAAAGCAAAGGAACTAGAATAACCAAGATGATCTCAAAGAAAAGCTGGAAGTCTTACACTTGATAGTCACTAGACATCAAAATGTATCTGATACTATAGTAATCAAGAGGTTGCAGTATTAGAGCACGAGTAGACAGAGCACTGGACAAGACCAGAGCCCAGTAAGGGACCCACACATATATGGTAAAGATAGCACTGCAGAGAAGTGAGGAGCCGACGGTGTTTCAAATAATGGTGCTGGGTCGAGGAATCGAGGAAACCTCCTTAACCAAAAGGGGGAAGAGAGAAATGAGACAAAATAAAGTGTCAGTGGCTGAGAGATTTCAAACAGAGTCCGGAGGTTAGCCTGGAGGTTATTCTTACACATTATATAGATGTCCCCTTTTTAGTTTATAGCGTATTAGAGTGGCTGGAGGGAAATACCTGAAACTGTAGAGCTGTGTTCCAGTAGCCTTGTTTCTTGAGGATGACTGTATAATGATATAGCTCTTACAATGTGACTGTGTGATTGTGAAAACCTTGTGTCTGCTGCTCCTTTTATCTAGGGTATGGACGGATGAGTAAAAAATATGGATAAAAAATAAACAAAGGTTAAAATAAATGGAGTAGATTGAAATATTAGTGGTCAATGAGAGGAAGGGGTAAGGGGTATGGTATGTATGAGTTTTTTCTTTTTTATTTCTTTTTCTGAATTGATGCAAATGTTCAAAAAAATGATCACCATGATGAATACTCAACTATGTGATAATATTGTGAGCCATTGATTGTTGCACCAGGTATGGAATATTTGTATGTCAAGGATGTTTGTAGGTTTGCATGTTGTTTTTATAATAAAAATATCTAAAAAAACAAAACAAAACAGTGAGTATGATGTAGCAAATGCAGCAAAATGTTAAAAGTTGGTAAATCTGGATACCAGGGTAGGGGGTGTAGTTCTCCATTTTTGTATTTTTTTTTTGCAGTGTTCTAATAAGTTTGAAATTATTTCAAAATTTTAAAAAAATGTTTAAAAAAATAATAATGATGCTGGGTCAAATGGATATTTATATGGAAAATCATGTGAACTTTGACCCCTATCTCACACCACACACGAAAACAATTCCAGGTTGATCTTAGATCTAATTGTCATGGGTAAAACTGTGAATCTTCTAGAAAATCATATAGGAGATTATCTTCATAACCTTATTAGGCAAAGGTTTCTTCAATGGGACACAAAGCCCTGACTGTTAAGGAAAAGATTGATAAATTGGACTATATTAAAATTAGGAATTTCTCTTCGTTGTTTAGAGACAGAAGAGCAAGCCATGGAGAAAGCATATATTTACAATGCATAAAAAAAACTTCCCTGATCATTAATTTCTTCATCTCTAGGGTCAAATGAGATAATATGTCTAACGGGATCAGCACACAGGAATCACTCCATCAGTACTTTATTTTGTTCCTCTTACATGGACGGCATCCAGTCAGGATGCACTTCAAACCGTTCTCTGGCAAACAGAACCTCTCCCCTGTTTTTAACATTCCACGGAGAGAGAAGTCAGAAGGGTCTCCTCAGCTCTGCTTTTATAAACCTTCCAGTGTGGAAAACATTTTGGAGGGTACCACCTTCACCTGCCCGGCTGCAGTCCGCAGCATGCTGCGTCCTAAATCATAAAGTGGCATCATTAAGAGACGGCAGCGAGAAGGGGAAGACAGGGTTTTACTTTCATCTGTCTCAGCTCACTGGAGGAAATTCCCCAAGAACGCTGAAAGCGGCAGGGAGGGAGTAGCCAGGACGTGAGAAAGCCCTCTCTTGTTTCAAACATAATATTATTTATCAGACCAGTCACCGGGATTTCCAGAAGCGTGGAAGAGGGAGTTTTCAGGATATCTCCAGAGGGGTCACCTCGTTCCTGCAGAGACAGGCCCAGGAGCAGCCAGAGCTACAAGGGGAGCTTGCTGACCTGTGCGGGTGGAAGAGCGTTTGGGGCAAGGCCAGGAGCAGAGGCCACTATCCCCCCACCCCGTGGGCCACCAAGGTGACAAGGTTTGGATCCTCCCCGCCCCCACCTTGAGATGGGCTCCACCTGTAGTTACCCCCCTCCCCCCGCTCCCACCAGGAAGACGCTGCGTCTAGAAGCCTCAATTGAAGCTGGGGGGAGGACCAAGACCCTGGGATGGGCCATGGGCCTCATTCCTGACACCGCGACAAGTACCTTCCACTGCGGGCAGAGCCTGTTCACACCCCTTACGGCCCCTCATCTCTTTACAGCCCTGTGGACCCCCATTTTATAGTTTTCTGTATTGAGCCTTGGAGAAGAAAAGTGAATCACTCAAGGAAGTTCCAAGGACTCATTCCACTATATCATCCTACCTCCAATCATGTTACCGGTAATAACAGTTCGTATTACCATTTTGAGCATCTCTTTTTGTGCCAGACATAGGACCCGGACATTTGTCCAGAATGACAACCCCAGATGTAGGTGAGGGCACCCCATTTTAAGGACCCAGAGAAATGAATACCGGTAAGAGATAGTGCTTGGTGCCGGACATGTGCTAAACACTTTAAAGCGTAGATTAACTCCGCAGTCACTAACCATCCTGCCAGAATAGGTGCTAGTATCCTCTCTCCATTGTAGAGACGGGGGCACTAGGCTCAGAGACAGCAGGGAGATTGTTTGAGGTCCCATAGCTAGAAAGCAGCAGACCTGGGATTTGAACCCAGGATTCTTTCACTCTTTTGCATCTCCAGCAGTACAGGTGACTTACCCCAGGGGACACATCTAGGGCATGTCAGAACCGGGTTGAAAGCCCTACCCCCACTGAGCACGCTGACCCTTCCTACCCTGCAGTCCTGGCAAGAGCAGGCTGGAAGGATGGCTCGCGGCGTGCAGGTAGCCTCTTTCTGCCACCTAAGAGCCATCTCCCTGGAAATCAATCCCCAGAAACAAGCTCTGTAGAGACAGACCCCCTCCATGGGCATCAGCTGCCTTCCCCACAGCCTGCTCAGGCTGGCAGAGTGTCCTGTGCCAGTTTTCCTCTCTCTGCCTGCTGCTCTCTGGTTGAAACCAGCCCCAGGCACTCGCTCTGTCCTTTGGTCCCCACTGAAAGCTCCGGATGTGAGGGACAGAGAAGCTCCTTGGTGAGCCCCAGGTGCCCTTCTGGGAGGGGGGAGAGGAGTGGGTGGGGGGTGAGGGAGAGGGGTGCTGGGGAGTGGTTCTGGGGTTGTCGGGAAGGGGTAACCTAGCAACCACTGGGCTCAGTGCAGTCACAAAGCAGACAAACTTGCCCACAGAACTGAGGAGATTTCATGTTGTGTTGATTTGCCTCTTGTCCCTGCCAGGCAGCGGGAGCGTCTCGCCCACATGCTTTAGCGGGCACTTTGCTTGGTGAGTCCTGCGGAGAGGAAGTGGTCAGGAGAGCCAGGTCATGGCCTCAGGGAAGGGCCCAGAGGGGCAGAGATGGGGAAAAGGGAAGCTCTGTCTCTGGGCTGGTATGAGCATCCAGAACCCTTGTGCCTGGCTAGATGGGATCCAGGGGGAGGAAGGAAGGAACAGGGCAGGGCAGGGCAGGGGCAGATGGCAATGGGCTTGGCCTGTCCCGCTCTAGAAAAGGCAGGCCTGGCCTGGTAGAGTCCCTGGTGACCTCTTCCACACAGCTGGGGGTTGTGTCCCGTCAGTGGCTCATAAAATCAATGTAGTGGGTCATGTCTAACACTTGCAAAATGGAAACAGCAAAAAAACAGGATAAAAATATCATTGCGCATCCAATGTAGTGAGGATCAGTATTGCCTCAGGACAGTCTTGTTTCCATTTGATATGCATGTAAGAGCATATGCACACGCGTGCGTGAATTGAGTCATTACGTGAAAATGAATTTCTTAGTGTGGTCACAGTCAAAAGCATTTTAAAGTCTCTGCTCTAACAAGTACCTTTCACAGGTAAGTCTGGGGCTTCCCAATGCCCTGGCTTCAAGCCTGCAGCATCTACGTAGTCTAGAGTCCAGCCCAAAGATAGCCTCAAGAGGCAGCTCTGCTCTAGAGAAAAGATCTTTAGGGAAAACCTCAGGAGCCTTAAGTCAGGCTGTCTGGGCTCTGGTTCCTAGTTGTGTGACTTCAGTCAGTCTCTTTCCATGCACCCTAACCTGAAGAACGGCAGCCACTGGGGCCTTCTGGGGTCCCTTGCAGATTCTGTGACTCCAAGGGTTAATTCCTAGAAGATTCTGATTTCCTGTCCTACTCCCATCCCAGCCCCAGAACCTGCAACTGTCATCCTTTGGTTCTGTGTATGTGTGTGTGTGTGTGTGTGCACGTATGTGCGCACGTGCATACATATACACGTACTGTATATGCATACACATATACAAGCATATCATGAATATGTATAGGTATGTATATACTTCAGGTCCCTAGATTCAGGTTAATCGTAATCCTTAGTTTCAACACCTATCATCTTTCACTCATTTATCCCTTTATTTAATCATATAATGAACACCAGTAAGTGAACCACCCATATAAAAAAACTAAAATATTACCAATAACACATCTCCTTATGTGCTCGTCTCCTATCCCATCTCCCTGCCTTCCCTCAGAAATAGCCTGTATCTCATTTTTGCATTTAGCATTTCTTTGCTTTTTTTTCCATTTTATCAGATATTTATGATAATTTTGCTTGCAACTTCATAGGGAAAACAAAGATATCATGTTATATGGTCTTTGAGAACTTGCTTTCCTTCACGTAGCGTTATATTTGCAAGATTTCCATGTCATTGCATGTCACTATGGTTTATTCATTTTCATTGCAATGTAATATTCCTTTGCGGAATGTGCCATAGCTTGTTTATTCATTCTTCTGCCATTGGATGTTTAGGTTGTCACCACGTCTTTGCCATTTTGAATGTTAGTAGGGGTTTCCTTATAAATAACCCCTGCAGCACAAATGCAAGAGATGCTCTTGGGCATATATCTGGGAGAGGAACTGCTGGGTCACGTGGCATGCAAGGGCTCAATTTGACAAGCTATTGCCATTTCCTCCCCAGAGTGTCTGTTCCAGTTTACATTCTTGCCACCAGTGCCTGAGAGGCGTTCCTGTACCCATCATCTTGTCAATACTGGTATTAAGTGCACTGGTGTTTATTCCACAAAAAATCCTATAATGGCTTCAGAGGTGAGAACCCGATTGGTTGGACAGCCACTGATGAGGTAAGGCCAGAAATGTCCACTCTAATGGCTGAAGAGGTGGGGAGCATGGGGGGTAGGGAAGAGACAAAGGTGGCCTTGGTAGAACTCAGCAGGGTGGGGTCTAAGAGAGGTAGCTCTCTCGTCTTCCACTACCAGTCAGTAGGGCTCCGGTGGGTTCTCAGGTCTGAGTTGGCACAGGTCACAGGCACAGTTCTCTGGGTGGGGAGAGGGCGTGTCGGCAGGAGGATGGGCGCGATGGGCACAGGGACCCCACAGTCTTACACAGGGGTGGTTTCCTGTTCGCAGAAGTAGAGGTGGCTGGCTAACTGGGACTTTCAGAGAAGGTTTATTTCTTTGAGTCCCAGATCCCTTACAGGCAAATCAAGGTCAGAACAGGCAGCCCAGGGGCCTGGTCAGCCAAGTCCTCAGAGGGTCCCGGGGCAAAACGCCTTACTTAGCATTTCCAGAGTCCACCTCTATCCCTCCAGAGGGCCTCCCTTCCCTAGGGCCACCAGGAGGAGTGCAGACAGGGGGCAGGCAGGGGCAGCTCCCAGGTCCCGGGCAGGGAGAGGCCCACCCTTGGATCCTTGCTGGTCTTACCTCTTTCTCGAGGGATGGAGGCTCAGCATCCTCAGGAGGAGAGAAGGGAGTGCAGAGTGAAGGAAGGAGAACCTGAGATGGCTTGTCTGCAGCGAAGCGAGAGCTTGAAGCTTTGCTGCAGCGTCACAGCCCTGACGGCTGCCCCATCACCTCCTCATCTCTTGGGGGTGGGTGGGGCAGGAAAAGGATTTGTTTGTGTGGTCCAGCCTTGGCTCCAGGTTTGGCTTCTGGACGCTGAAAGTACCCCTGAGGTCACTGGGGGATGGCCTAGCCCATAGATGGCTTCTCCTGGGCTGCTGGCAGCCGGCTGGGGCCAGCCCCGGCCCCTGAGGTATATATAAAGTGCCTTTGCTCTGTCTCCAGTTATTTGGATGAGAAGGTGGGTCTATGGTTTCTCTTTGTGGCTTTGGAGATAACCTCTGGGGGGAGACCAGGGCCCTGGGACATAACATCTGCGTTATCTCAAATGAATTCTACTCCCTGCTTAGACATCCTAGGAAGAGAGAAGAGTCACTGGGATGGGATTGCATCAATTGGGAAAAGGCTCTGGGGGAGGCCTGGCTTTGGGTGCCACGGGGGAAGAGGGGTGACATCCCTGGAAACCAGAATTCAGAGTACCTCGGAAATGGGCTCTGCAATCAGCACTGAGCTCTGAGCTCTGAGCTCTGGTAGGCTCCACTGGCCGAAGGAGGCTCCATTAGCTTCTCCTCAACTCTCTCATTCAGTCCAAGGGCCAAGCCGAAGTCTGAGAAGAAGCCAGAGCACAGACCAAGAAAACATGGGGATGGCGGGCCACAGAAAGAACCGGTGATCCCAGGGATTGTGAACTTCCAGTTGATCCAAGAGGCCGTGAGGACCCCTAAGCCCCAAACCCCTGGCACCTACCGCTTTGGCCGCCTCAGCCACCACTCATTCTTCTCCCGGCATCACCCACACCCCCAGCACGTGACCCACATCCAAGGTAGGGCTGGGGTCAGCCGGGGCCTGGCTGCTGGGGGTGGGGATGGGGTGGGGGTGGGGAGGCAGGAGGGCCATCACTGGTCGGTCTTGAGGACTGATGCCCCTGTTCCCTGGCTGAGGCCCAGAGAGGGTAGAGACTTGGCCAGGGTCACAGAGCTGCCCACTGGCACCACCCGGACCCGAAGCCACCGTCCTGGTTACCAGTCCAGGCTCCTCCTCAGAGCAGCAGGAGAGAAGCACAGGCTCCCAGAGCAGACCACGAGCCCCCTCCAGCAACCCCCTACTGCCAGGTTCTCCCCATGTTATAAATCAGAGAAACCGGTAGATGTTTTGCCCCAGATCTGTGCTCTGTTCTCCAAATCAGGCTACTTTACCGTTTCAACTGCTCATCCATTAGATCTTTATGGCGTGGGAACTACAGGCACTGTTTTAGGCCCTGGGGACACAATAGTGGATAAAGTAGGCCCAGGTGCTGCCCTTGTGGAGCTGACACTCTAGCAGGGAAGGCAGTGAAATAAGAGATGCCAGAGAGCCATAAAGCTAAGGCAGGGTGGGGAGCTGGATGCTTCTAAAAGGTACAGGGAAGACCATGCCAATAACATGATATTTGGGCAAAGAATTAAGGAAATAAAGAAAGAGATGCGTGAATCACGCGGCTATCAGGAGGAAGAATGTCCCAGACAGCAGGAGCAGCATGTGCAAAGGCCCTGGGGCAAGAGCATATTATCCCTGCTTGAAGATCAGCAAAGAAGCCAGCATGGCTGGAGCAGAGTAAAGGAGATGAGGTCATGTGGGCCGCAGAGGCCCCCATAGTTGCCATGAAACATCTCACTGAGTCCAGTGGGGGCCACTGGAGGAGTGAAAGCAAAAAAGTTATGGGATGTCATTTCTGCCTGATGGTGGCTTGTGCAGGGAGGGCAACAGGGAAGGAGCTAATTAGTCTGTAAACTTGCCTCCCTGTCTCCTCCAGGCAGCCCTTAGTCAGCTTTGCATAGGCTGATGGCATGGCAGAAAGATTTTGCCAGAGACCCCAGCTCTATTTCTCTCCAGTAATTTGAGCCCACAGCCCTGCTGTTACAGACTGTAATAGTCTCAGCTTCACATTGCCCCCACTGTGTGCTCACTCCAGCACTTCATTGCCCTGAACCAGGAAGTCAGGACCACCTCTAGACAAGGTCCCCAGGAAGCTTGGGTGCTTGTCTCACCTCGAGACAAGAGTGTACCCATGGGTGCTGGTGTAGGTGGCTGCAGAGGCCCTCCGAGCTCTAATGATCTGTGGACTGGCGGTTCCTGAGAGAAGCGGAGCCAGTGCTCTCCCTGCCCACTGGCCTCCTGGAGTGCTTGGGGTCCGCCCGGGCCTCCTTCCCCACAGCTTGTAACCCTTCGCAGATCTCACGGGGAAGCCCGTCTGTGTCGTCAGGGACGAGTTCTCTCTGGTCCCCTTGCCTCAGGCCTCACTCTTATCCGGCTGTCTGATGGGAATGCCTACCATCTCTGCCCCTATTGGAGACCCGCAGTCCAACCGGGACCCCCGACTTTCTTCTGGTGGGTACTTGGGCCACATCCCCTCTACCTTGAGGCTCACGTTCTCCCCCACAGGCTCCCCCAGTTGGGCAGGTGCCTGAGAAGGCGAGGGCCATTGCTGTTAGGACTGTCGAGTGCAGTGGGGTACCCTGCTTTAATCCTCATTTCCTTGGTCAGATGCACCTCTGCAATGTGTCCCACCTGCCAGGCGCTGGCCCTCACAAGTGCACCCTTTCTTAGATTATAGGGATTTACAGAGTAATAGCAAGCAGAGGGCAAGCATGTGTTGGCAACAGTCACGTGACTTACAAGCTATAGACGGGGATGATATTTGTAATATTTAGCAACTGGCGTGCTCAGACACTGGCCAATCAGAGCTCAGTCAAGGGGCTAGAGCAGTGCCTGAAGGTCTCTGCTCTGCCAAGCCTTGCCTGTTCAGTGACTGGGGTGCAGGAAAGGCAGGTGGGTGGGGGTGGGGAGATCTTGGGGAAGGGATCCAGACAGCCAAGGAAGGGCTGAGGGGTTTGGAAGGCTTGCTGCAGTGGTTCTCTATCAACCTATGTGATGAGCATTTCAGCATTCAATACAGTGCTTAGTCTATTGAATCTCTTGAATTCAATAGAATCTATTGAATCTATTGAAGCTCAGTCCTGGCAACAGGTGCCTAAAAGAGGCAAAATGAGCTTAAAGCACACTGCATCTTGGCACACGGAGCCAAGTGTTCTCCTGTGTCTCCCAGTAACACCACAGGCTAAGACCTCAACATCAGCCCCCTCTAGAAGCAACTCTGCTCACCCCCACCCTTTGAGTCTGATCCTCCTCCCTCGAGGGCTCGGCCTCCCCTTTCCTCCTGAAGATTGGGGCAGGAAGCCTGGGAAGGAGAGGAGGCTCTGCTTCTGCCCCCCTCCCTTCCCTCCCTTTACCTGGTACCAAGGGAGGGGAAGGGGTTGCAGATATCAGTTGGCGGGATCTTGTCCCTCCTCCCAGAGGCCTGGAGGAGGGAGTTGAAGGACCTGGCTTCCCGGGTGGCGATCTTCACCAAGGAGGACGAGATGAAGAACAAAGAGGTGGGTAGAGAACAAAGGGACTAGTCTGGGAAGAGATGAATGGGATCCACCCATTTGTAATGGAATCCCGCCAAGTTGGTTCAGTCACGCCTTGGAAGTGGTGAGAGAGCCGATGCATATAAACAGAAGGGAAGAGGGTCACACTAAGGGTTCAAAGGTGGGAGAGAGAATCCCTAGATGGTGAAATCTAGGAAGGCTTCATAGACGAGGTGTCATTTGGAGGCCTTTGACCTAAGTGGGCTGCACACAAGTGCATGGGGGTGTACTGAGCACAGTCAACCAGCACCAATGCACAGAACTGGCAAGTGCAGGGCATCTTTAGAGACCAGCGGGCAACAGTGGGGGACAAGATGGGAAGGGGACTTTGACTATGGGGAGGTGGAACTTGTTCTTATTCTCTGAATTTCGTTTAGTCTCTCATCTTCTAGGCAGTGGAGAATTGTGGAATGTTTTCAAACAAGGTGAGGGCATCGTGAGCAATCATTAGTGATAAAAAAGTGAAGACATTTAGGAGGTAGCTTTGAAGGTGGGTGGAAGGAGTCTTACAACAGCCCTGATACCCGCAGGCTGAATCTGGCCCTGCCCCTCATCTTGGGCAGCAGGAGTGGAGGGCCAGAGGCTCAGCTGCTCGTCTCTACTCTGCGATTTGCCCATTGAGGGCTCAGGGCAACTCAGCTGAGCTTTTTGGGTCTGACTTTCCTTATCTTTAAAGTGGGGGCAAGGATACTACCAGTCTTAACTGGTGCAGGAACCCCAGACCTTGTGCCCAGAGCCTGGCTTGGGGCAGGCTTCCTGAGACATGAAGACCTAGGGGCAGTTGAGCAAAAAACTAAGATCAGGAGCTGGGGATCCTTGCACAGGATACTGTTCTCAAATCTCTGATGGGTCAGGGGCAGGACAGCAGCGAGATCCTGCCCAGGAGGAAGAACGAGGGTGACGAGAGAGTGTCCAGCTTTCAACCCTCCCATCTGAATTCCAGGAAGAAGAGCTTTTGTTGGCTTAAGCCCGCCTGTGGCAGAAGAGCTTGCCCCAGGGGAGAGGTTCAGGGATGCAGAAGGGCTCTAGGACAGACAGGGTGGCCTGGTCCCTGCCAATCTGCCCTTCCGTTTCCAGGACAGGAGGGAGGGTGTCAACGTGGTTAGCAGGGCTGAGACAAGGCAGGATCTGGAAATGTGATCTGGCCTCCTTGTCATCGCATCCCCTCCCTCTTCTGCCTAGAGTCTCTGGTTATTTTTCTCCCAACAGAAGGAGGAGCCTCAGCGGGAGCAGGGGGCAAAGTACTCCGCAGAGACCGGTAGGCTCATCCCAGCCTCCACCCGTGCCATTGCCCGCCGCAACTCCCGCCAGGTCCAAGGTAACCAGTCATCAGGCAGAGATGGAGGCGTGCAGACCTATGTCCTGCAGGATCAGGAGCTGCTGGTGAGTCCAGGGACAGCTGGAACCAGGGCCCTAGCATGGCCCTGGTCAGAGAGCAGAGATAATGGTGGCTCCAGCTACCAGGCTCACAGCTGTGCCAACTAGGACTCTTACAATCTGCTTCAAGGTGTGGCCTCACCCAAGGATAATTGCTCCTGAGACTTTCGGACTCAAAACCCCACATTTGGCAGCCAGAAGCCTGGGTGCTGCTCCCTACTGTCTCTAGGTTTCTGCCCAAATCTTTTCCCCTCTCTAGGCCTAAGATGCATGAGCTATACAAATAGGGAAGCATGACACATTATCATGTAGGGTCTGTTCCAGCCCTGGCATCTGATGAGATGACGCAGGGGGCCATAGTGGTGGAATGAGCAGCATGGAAATGGAGGGTCCTACTTAGTGCATTGCAGAAACACATTCCAGTGTGCAGTCCCCTGCGGTCCTGCAAGGCTAGTCCCAGCCTTGTCTCTCCCACTCGGAGAGTGTCCATTCCTGGGCTTAGGCAGAACACAAAAGCCCATCTCCTCCATGTTCAAGTTCCCTCATTAAGCCCTGAAATGGATCCGTTGCTCATTCTGGTGGATTAAGTTACCAAAGGTCCCTGTTAAATGGACACATGTTCTCCAGGAGCAGTCAGACATTGATGTGTCCTGCACTTTGAAGCAAGCAATCCCTTTGGAGCTTTAAAACAGGCCAGTGGAGTGGATAAAGCAGACAGGACCCAGAATCCCCGCTACAAAGAGGGGGAGGCTGAGGCCCTGCCAGGTGGTGTTCCTTGGCCCAGGTCCCCCAGAGAGGAAGCAGCTCAACTGGGACTAGAATGCAGTACTTTCTCCACCATAGGGCGGCCTCACCCTGGCGGGAATTAGGTTCTCAGGTCACATGGGGAGGGGGCACAGGGCAGGTAAGTTGGATGCAGAGAAGGGAGATGGGCCCCAGGGCAGACCAGGGTGGGCCATGGCAGTATGTGGGTACCTGGGGTGAGGGTGGGACCCCAAGCAGATATAGGCCTGGGGACGGGCCTTGTCCATTTCCCCCTCTGCCAAGGATGAGGCAGACCTGTTGGGAACCAACTGGCTCCTACGGGTTCTAGGAAGCCTGACCACCAAGCACTGAAAAGACCTCACTTTCCTAGGACTCCAGGGGCTCCACCTCCCACCGCAGGGCCCAATACCTGCCGGCCGTAGCCACTGCCTCCGTCAGCACCCTGGCCTAGGGAGTTCCCAAAGCCTGTCCAGGACAGAGCTGCATCTTTTCTCGATGATACATGACTGGAGGACACAGGGGAAAATGGGCCCCGAAGTAGCAAAGATGCCCAAGGCTGAGAAGGCAGCCTGGAGCCCAGCGCACACGCTGCTCTGCAGGAAGGAGCCCCACGCTGGGCAGTTTGCAGAACCAGCCAACCCCGACCCTCAGGCTGACCACTGGGATTGCCCCTCCACTGTGCCAGCAGCTCTAGATTCCCACAGCTCCAGGGTGGGGAGGCCCCTGGGGTTCCCGAAATCCCCACCCCACGGATCCGAGTGTTTGGGACATGGTGCGTCTCTGAGGAGCCAACTGGCCAACTGCGCCTTTGTCTTCCCAGTGGGGACTCTGGGGTTCCGACCATCTGATGTCTGCCACCATCTCCCCACTCACAAGGCCTCTGATTCCCTGCCTGTTGCTGGGGAGGTTAAGAGTCTTCCTCCAGGACTGTGCAAAACCCCAGGCAGAGGGGCCTGTTCAGCCAAACTCGGGCCCGCTGTGGGGGGAGGGCGGCGCGCTTGCGGGGGTTCCTGGCGGGGACACGGCGACCCGGCCCACTGACCCGGCCGTCCTCCCGCCCGCAGGTCCTGGAGCTCCTTTGTCAGATCCTGCAAACAGACTCGCTGAGTGCCGTCCAGTTCTGGCTGCTCTCTGCACCGCCCAAGGGTGAGGATGCAGCACTGGGGTCCCTCTCTGCGGGGAGGCAGACTCTGACGGGAGGGCGGGGGCCTGTCCTGGTGCTCTAGTTCTGCCAGACTCAGACGCCCCTCGGGTTCCACCACGCAGCCTTCCGCCTTGGGCCTCTTCTCCTCTTTGGGAGCTCCACACGAACCCTTGCAGCTGGACCGTGCCACTGCTCCCTCCTCCCCCACTCCTCGTGCAGTTTCTGTGACCCCTCTCCTTTGGGGACCCCTCCTTCATGCTGAGCCCAGGCCCAGCTGCTGGGAGAGGGAAACCCAGAGGGTTCCTTAGAGATGGCCGCTCACACAACCACTGTGGGACACACACACAGAGCCCATGCACAGCCCGTTCTACCTGTTCACGGTTGTTATGTTCTATAAAGTCACCAACACTGAACCAGCAAACACCACCCCAGCACGCCGGGGGTGGGGGCGGAGGGAATCACTGGGTGAGGTCCCTGCAGGCCTCTGGGTGCCACATTTTCATCAACCGATCAATACAGAACCCCGTTTCATGTGTGTCTGTGTTTAAATATACCTTATCCAGCGCATGTTATTGATTCCCTAATGCTGAGCTCACCGCCCGCAGCAATTTAACTCTCGGCTGAGTGACACTCATCCAAAACAGGTATTTTCCCTGCCACACGTCACAGCCTTCTCATGCTTAGGGAGAAGACAGCCCTGCAGCAGTGCCCTCAGGGGCCATCTTAGATAGCAAAATCACCAGCAAAAAGCTCAAACCTGTGAGAGAGGTGGCAGCACCTATGCCGTGACAGGTACACTTGTGAGAGCTGAACCATGGAGCGCCACCCCATCCCACCTCAGCTGGGGACAGGGAGCGTAGTGGGTGACCCGAAGTCACCCAAAGGGGTCCTAAATCTTGATTTGGGGGTTACAAATAAGAATTAGCTAGTAGGCAAATCCACAGGAACACGACTTGTGAATAATGAGGAGCGACTGAATCTGCACGTGGGCTCACGGACACACACACGCGTTCACGCTGGTTCACGCTGCAGGGCACCCAAGTGGGGAGCCCTCAGGAGAGGGCTTCCTGCGCACGGAGAGAGGAGAAGGAGGGCCTGCTGGCACCCCAGAGAGGACGAGAGAGTGTGGCGGGCAGGAGGGCTAGCGGGGACGAGAGCAAGTTCCCGGGTGCTTGTGCGGCAAGTGGGTATGGAGCCGGTGGGGGTCCGCACACCCAGGGGCAAGGAGGAGCGTGAGGCCCGCTGGGCAGAAGTGAGGCGGCTGGAGAGGGCTGCCCGGCCAGGGTAGGGCAGAGGAGCAGGAGGCCCTGCAGGCTCCAACCAGCAGTGGGCGCAGGCCCAGACCCCGTGTCTGAGGAATCTGCCCTGGGCTGTGCTTCCAGAGAAAGACCTGGTGCTGGGGCTCCTGCAGACGGCGGTGGCTCAGCTCCTGCCCCAGCCCCTCGTCTCCATTCCGACCGAGCAGCTCCTGGGCCAGCTCCAGGAAGTTCAAGAGCAGCCGCAAGAAACACAACAACCCCGCTCCAGGTGGGCTTCCCGCCCCTCAGCTGCCCTTCTGTTCCTAGGGCTGCTCCCTTAGTCCTTTCCTCCCAGGCAAGGCCAGAGAGAGGCCTGTCCTAGAGGAAGAGGCCCCCAGGGACCCTCCAGTTCTGTGCTGGAAGGTCTGCTCCGCCAGCCCTGACAGACCGGGGAGGCCAGAGGGCATCATCCCTGCCACACCTGGCAGCCCAGGGCTGGAGAAGGCACAGCCTGCCCTCCGGCATCTCTCAGGCTGCAGGGAGAACTAATGCTAACACCAGGCAGATGGGAATTAAGTGCCGCGGGCAGCTGGAGGAGAAAGAGATTGATAACAAATTGGGGAAAGGGAAGATGGGGGAAGCAGGTGAGTAGGGCCTGAACATCGAGGCCCCCAGCACTGGCCTGGTCCTGCTGGGCGTTGGACATATTTCTAATTCATATGACCACTCACGGAGACAGCGAGTTTCACAGAAAGAAAACTGGGGCTCAGGAGCAGTTGAGTGACCTGTCCGCCACAGTCACTCGGCCGGGTCAGCCAGAGAGCTGGGCCTCAGCCCCAGGCCTGTCTGACGCTGACGCTGTGGGGTCAAGTCCTGCCCTGCTTATCTTCATTTGTTAAAACTGCAGATTCGCAGCCACCAGGGGTGAGAGCAGGAGTCTGCCTTTTTCACAGTCCCCCAGGTGATAGGACTTTGGCATGCAAAGGAGAGGGTGGAGGGAAGGAGAGGGAGGAGAAATCCCTGGTGGCGAGAACCTCCTGGGCAAAGTCCTAGAAACCGTGAGGGAGGCACAGGGTTTAGGGAACGTGACGCTGGGGGCGGTTAGTGAGAAGAGGCGGCAGCGGTAGGGGCTGGAAAGAGAAACGGGAGTCGGATCCTGGAGGGCCTTGAATGCCCAGCTAAGGAACCTTATTCTAAGGGAAGTGGGGTGCCAAGAAAGGTTTTGTCTTGTTTTGTCATTCAAGGAGGGAGTGGAGCAGCAAAGCAGATCTGTACTCTGGAAAGATGATTCTAGAAGCACTAGAATCATAGGGTGGTGTGGGTTGCAGGAACCGGGGCGAGCGTGGACGTGCTGGGACTTGGTGATGACTGGACATGAGGGTGGAAGGCCAGGCAGAGATGAGAGTGTCTCCTACAGTTTCTCATTGGCCAGACCCAGACCCAGAACCTTCCAGGCAGGGCTGGGGGTGCGGTGGGGGGCAGAAGTGTGTTTGCTTAGGTTTGTTGAAGAGGCGGCTTCTTGCTCTGAGCCTGGACTTGGTTTTTCTTTCCACCTTGAAAAGCCGGAGGAGGCAGGTCTCACTGTGACCTTGGGTGAGTTTCCTTCTCTCTGTGGCCCTCAGTGTCACTGCCTCTCAGACCCCCTCTCCCAGAGCCGTAGGGAGGAGAAATGGCAGAGGGGACACAATAGGGGTTGGGTGAAGTATAAAGCTCAATACAAGAGGAGGAACATTATTTATTGATTTGGTTTCCCAGGCTGCTCTAGTAAATATCATAAAATGGGCCGGCTTGAACAATGGGAACTTATTCACTCATGGTTTGAGGCTGGGAAAAAGTCCAAATCAAGAAAGACATCATCAAGGAGATGCTTTCTTTCCGAAGACTGGTTTCTGGAGCTGGCTGCCGATGATTCTTGGTCCTTAGTTTGTCACATGAAAGGCACATGGCAGCATCTCCCGGTCTCTCCTTTCTCTGGGTTCTGTTGATGTTCAGCTTCTTGCTTCCTGCAGCTTTCTCTCTCTCTCTAAATTTCACTCAGCTTATAAAGGACTCCAGTCATGGAGTTAAGACCCATCCTGATTGAGCTGGGCTGCCCCCAACTGAAGTAACGTCATCAAAAGGTCTTACTTACAACCCCCCACATTCATATTTAAGTATTTCATTAGGGAAGCAGGGTTTCTTGTCTTCTCTGCTCTCACAGGAAGGCTTCCTGTCTATGAGGAAGTCAGGGAGCCAAGGAAGGGGCTGAGAAGGTCTGGTGTCGCTGGCCTCCCTCTACAGCTCCAGGGGCTGGTGGGGCCTTGAAGGCAGTGGAGCCTCAGTTGCCTGAGCCTTCAATGGGGCAGAGCAGGAAGGCCCAGCCATGGACGGGTGCTTCCTGGCTCACCTGAAGGGGCCATTCTTGCCTCTCCCTGAAGCAGACAGCTGTCTGCATGTGGCACAGCCCTCCTCACCTCTCCTGCCCACCTCCTGCTTCACTGTGATGCATTCCAACCTAACCTTCCAGACTCTTCTTTGCTTTGGTTATAGCCAATCCCAAAAGAAGACAAAAACGTCACCTGTACCAAAAAGCGAAAAGCCAGGTAAGATTCCATGCAGCGGGTCAATCTGGGGGCTCATGAAAGCCCACTTGGCTGGATTCCTCAGGGAATACTTGTTTTGTACCTAGTATGGGCTGGGCTCTGGGAATCCCCAGGAAAGACCTCAGAAGATTTTCTACTGTTACAGAGCTTATAATCTACTAAGGAGGGGTGCAGACAATACAGAAAAAAAAATCTGTTGGGGGATTGGTGCTATCAGGAAAATAAAATCTAGTGCTGTGATGATGGTAAGAGTGGCTGCTGGGGTGGCTCCTTGACCCAGCTGAACACAGGTGTGGGCAGACCCCGGCAAGCAGGGCTTGTAAAGTCCTGGCATGTTTGTGGACGAGCAAGCAGGCCGGAGCAGCTGGAGCCTGGTGAATGGGGGAAGTGGGCAAGAATGGTTTATGTAGACACTGGGGGAAATGTAGGGCGAGTGGTTCTCCCGTACAGTGCAGTGGGGCTGCTTAGAAGCAGGGTGCTGGGGTAACCTGGTGAATTTTAAAACAGCCCCTCTGGCTGCCATGCAGAGAGTTGGGGTGGGGCAGGAAGGGAGGAGGAGGCCAGGGAAGGGGCTGTTGCAGTCATCCTGGTGCCATAGGTTGGGGGTAAGTGTGTTGAAGGAAAGAAGTGGACAGACATCCAAGGGGTAGCTATTCTCCCCCACTAGACTGGAAGGCCTCTGTGGGCAGCCCGAGGTCCTGAGTGCCCAGCCAAACATCTGGCGTAGAGTAGGCACTTAACATGTGTCACCTGGATGCTGAAGGAACACGATGGGGTGGCGAGGCTCAGAAAAGGGAGTCAGTTGTCCCCAGTCCCCAGCAGAACCAAGGGCAGAAGGTGTGCTCAGATCAGGCCTCCTCCCTCTGCCCAGGACCTTGCAGAGAGGAGGGTTCTAGGCAACCACTTGGGTAGCTCCCAAGTAGGAGCCCAGCCCCTTCTCCTCCTCCTCGCCTGCCTGCTATCTCTCCCTTCCCCCAGAATACATCGGGAAAGCACAAGTTCTCCGGATGCATTCAAGCCAGAACTCAGAGGAGAGAATGTCAAAGCCAAAGGCAGAGAGCTGAAGAGTTCTCACAGCTTTGCCGATCAGGCCCAAAAGTCACCCCCAAGATTTGGGGTGCTTCCACCCCTACCACCTCAACACCAGCACCTGCTCTCCTACTGCACAACGTCTGTTAAATAAAATACCATCCTTCCTTCCTTTGAGAGGACAAATACCACTCTTCTGTCAATCAGTAGTAGTCATGTGCTTTGGGTTGTTTATTCCAGGAGAAGAGATGGGCTGCACCAAACCATTCTCCACTCCCATGGATAGAGTCCAAACGCTACTGCATGGGCCTCCCGGAGTTCTAAGAGCAGAGGGTATTTGGGGAGACCTGAAAAGGGGCTCTACTGGAATGGAGAAACAACAGGACTCTGGGTAGTTGAAGCAGAAGTCAGGGAACCTGCAGCCCTCCTGAAAATAATGGTCAATACCAATCATTAAGCCCCTACCATGCCAGGCAGTAGGGCAATCATAGCTGATGACGAGTGCTACGCAACTTGTTCCACACACTTTACATGTAGTGATATATTTATTCTCCAAAGAGCCCTGTGAAGTGAAGTATTGATATCACCCTCATTTTACAGATGGATAAATTGAGGCTCAGAAGGTGAAGTAACTTGCCTAAGGTCAGTAGGTGCTATCTGGCGCTGAAGTCCCAGCTTTTAACCGCTGTACTCTATTGTCTTATGAATAGCAACCCTCTCCAAAAACTGGAATTTTTTCATATCTGAGAAGTACAAGGGTTAGCACAAATGTGGTTAGGTAAGAGGAAGGTGCATTGTAGAAATGTAAACCAGATGTCAGCTGCGTTGTGTTTATCCTTCAAGATTTAGAGAAGATAAGGCTTGAGCCTCTGGGAAATCCAGTATCTTCCTTGAGATTTCGGCCAGTCCCCTGGAAATGGGTGGGGGAGGGGTGGGCATTGCTTTACAATTTCCTGGTCACCCGTGGCTGTGACCATCTACTTCAGCCCGTGGATTCGAGCTCCATTCTACACTTCCTGACCCCGTCCATCTCACATTATTTTAAACGAATTCAGTCCCTCTGGGTTTTCCCAAAATCCCTTGCTTGCACAAAACATTTGTGTGCAGCAGGCTTCACAGTATGGATGGAGATTTGCTGTGAGTGTGGCAAACAGCTCCATGTTGAATATTAACTCACTTTGTTTTTAGAGGTCCTTTGGCTACCCTTCCATGGGGATGTTTCACTGACTGTAGCTCCCATCCAATAGCTGTGCCCCTTGCTATCTGGCTGGCTTTCTCCTCCTTCCTGTCCTCCCCCTGCCACCTGTATGCTTCCAGAATGTTCCCTTTTTTTTTTTTAAGTCAGTGCAGCAATTCAGCTTCCTCCAGCCTCTATTCCCAAACACTTCTTTCCAACCTTGTGAAGAGGCTGAGCCAAACAGAAGTTCTGTTCATGGGGGAGAATCCAGGCTCCTTGGCAGCTGTGATAGTAAATAGCATTTTCCTCCATTACGCATAATACTTTTTAAAAATCCATAAAGTAGAAAAAATCTAGGTGTCTGCTTCTAAACAAACCATACTTGTTGGTATGGAGACTTTGGCCCTGTAAGTAATCCTCCTAAATCATTTTAATGCTTTAGGAAATATGGCTGTGAGATTAATATTTGCCACTGCAAATTTCCCATTTCAACCACTCCCGAGCATACAATTCAATGGGATCAATCAACATTCCCAGTGCCGTGCTACCCTCACCGCCATCCATCACCGAAACGTTTTCATCACTCTAAACAAAAACCCTATACACACATTATGCACTAATTGCCCATTTCCTCTCCTCAACCAGTGCTGCACATTCTGACTCCATGAATTTGTGTATTCTAGTTATTTCATTAAGTGCAATCATATATCTGTTCTTTTGTGTCTGACTTATTTCAACATGGTGTCTATGTGACGGTTTGGATCTATTATGTACCCCAGAAAAGCCACGTTTTAATCCTGACCCAATCTTGTGGGAGCAGCCATTTCTTTTAGTCCTGATTCAATACTGTAGGGTGAACACTTTGATTAGATAGTCCACATGGAGATGCGGCACTCCCAATTGTGGGTGTGAACTTTCGATTAGATGGAGTTATGACTCCACCAATTCCAGGTGGGTCTTGAGTAGTTTACTGGAGTTCTTTCAAAGAGGAAACATTTTGGAGAAAGCTCAGAGCAGAGTCAATGGAAACTGACAGAAATATACCGCATGCTAAGCAAGGACTTACAGAAATAGCCAGAACCTGAGAGATGAAATTTCCAACCCCAGCAGATGCTAAGCTAAGAGATGAAACCCAGAGTTTTGTCTTGGAGCAGCTGAGTGAAGGCCCATAGATGCTTAGAGAGGAAACCACTGGCATCAGAAGCTGGAAGCATTGGAACCAGGAACAAGGACCAGCAGATGCTAGCCATGTGCCTTCCTTGATCATCCTTCCTCAAGCCAGGGTATCTTTCTCTGGATGCCTTAGGACATATTTATGGCCTTAGAACTATAATCTCGTAATGTAATAAATTCCCTTTATAAAAGCCATTCCATTTCTGGTATATTGCATTCTGGCAGCATTTAGCAAACTGATACAGTCTTCAAGGTTCATTCGTGTTTCAGCATGTATCAGTATTCCATTCCTTCTTACTGCTGAATAATGTTCATTCCCTTGTATGGATATACCCCATTTTATTTATCCATCAGGTGATAGACATTTAGGTTGCTTCTACTTTTTGGCTAACATGAATAATACTGCTATGAGTATTAATGTACAATACATTTACATATGTATTCAATGCTCTTGGGCACATACTTGGGAGGGAAATTGTTAGGCCATGTGGTTAACTCTATGTCCAAACTTTTGAGGAACTGCCAGACTTTTCCAAAGTGATTCTGCACCATTTTATATTGCCATCAGCAGTGTTTGAGCATCATAATTTCTCCACATCCTTGTTAACACTTGGCAATATCTGTCTTTTGAATGTTGCCCTTGGAGTGAGCGAGAAGAGGTATCTCAGTTTTTTTCAAAATGCAATTTTACTGAGATATATTCACACACCACATAATCACCCAGTGTGTACAATCAGTGGTTCACAGTCTCATCGTCTAGTTGCGCATCCATCACCACAAAATCAATTTTTGAACATTTTCATTACTGAAAAAATAAAAATGAACACCCAAGACATCCCATATCCTTTATTCCCCCCTATTATTTATTTTTTGTTGTTTGTTTTTTATTCATCTGTCTATACACTGGGTAAAGGGAGTGCCAGCCATAAGGTTTTCGTAATCACACCGTCACACTGTTAAAAGCTGTATAAACAGTCATCCTCAAGAGTCAAGGCTACTGGATTACAGTTCAACAGTTTCAGGTATTTCCTTCTAGTATTGTAATACACTAAAAACCAAACTCGTGATTTTCATTTGCATTTCCCTAATGACTAACGATGTTGACCATCTGTCCATGTGTTTATTGGTCATTTACATATCTTCTTTGGAGAAATATCTATTCAGATGTAGTTTTGTTTGTAAAAACCAAACAAAATTCCTGTTTTGTATACGAGCATATTCCTTCCTATCTGGGACTTTTCTAGCTGTGCAGGGGATGCCCTGTGGGGAAAGCCTAGTTATACTTGTCACAGGGTCCCATGTTTTGTTTGCTGTTGATGTGGATCAGCATTTCGTTAATTCCATTCAGTTTAAGCCATAGTTCACCATCAGAGATAATTAGCCCAGGGTAATCATTGCTTACATACTTTTTTCCCGCCAGCTGGTATTAAACACACACACACACACACACACACACACACACACACACACAGTGCATAGAAGTCCTTCCAGCTCCATCTGGGATGCTCGTTATCCACATGGGAGAGGAGCACCAGGTGTTATCCTGCCCATCTCATCCCTGGACCATCAAAACCCCCAGTCCTTTTCACCAAACCGAGGGGTACCCAGGAGGTCAGTAGGCTTCTATTTGCCTGTCTTCTGTCACTGTGCCACTTTCAGGGAACAACTCCTGGGCCCGTTCTTGGAGACTTCATTCACTTTGGTCTAAATCGCTCCATCTCTAGATGATTCTTCGTGACGTGCACAGTTTTGGTTGACGCCCCTCCCAAGTTCCAACAGTAGCAGCCCGTTCCGACAGTAGCGGCCTGTTCCTTGCAATTTTTATTTACTTTGGGTCATTTCAAGGTGCAAAAGGACATAAAAGTAACAAAGTTGCTGTGATTATAGTTGTGTTTTAATTGTTGCTGACTTGGTTGTGAAGGAGAGAAGACCTGACTGGGACTGAAAGAGTGAAAATTGGCTGGGACTGAAAAAGACAAAAGCAGCCCTGCCATTCAACAGGCTGGAGACAGGCACAGACACAGCCCGCTGAAGAGTCAAGGGAGACAAGTCCTCTTCCCACAGTCACATGGCAGCTATAAAATGCTCAAACCATCCCTTCTTCGAGTGACTATTGCTTTTGTGCCAACGAGACCCCCAGAACCGTGCTGCTATTTTCATTTCCTACTGAGGATACCCCATTGCTAAGACACCCTGGTTTTATCAGAGCACTCAATCCCTCATTCGTCCCCACTTCTCCTAATCCTGCCTCAAAAGAGGAACAAGACCTGCCTTGGCCCCTCCTCAGAGCCCTTCAGTGGGAACCCAAACCTCATGGAAAGCTCTTCCCTCCTCCCCTGGAGAGTTGAGTGGTTGTCCCCAGGGCCTTTGGGGGCCTCTGGGGGGCTACATCCAGCCATAAACCCGATTTTTTTTTGACTCCGGGCTTGTCCTCGGTGGTCTATGCCTGACTGGGCTTTGAAAAGTGGCATTAGATTGCTATAGCCCAGCTTTGTTTATTTTCATGCAGCAAAGCTTTTGTTTGCCATCAGATCATTAACTCAGGGTAAACATTACTTGAATCCTTTCTTCCTGCCCACAGGAAAGAAACTTTCCCAAACCTGTTCACCTATTCCAGAGTAAGACTGTGCCCCTAAAAATTCTAGCCTTTAACACTTTTGCTGTCTCTGCAGAAAGGTGGACAATCGCCTAGGCTCCAACACGGCCAGCCCTCGGGCAAAGGGCAGGCGATCTCCCGGAGCCCTGCTGGCGCGTGGCGGCCCCGAGGCTGGCCCCTGACCGGCCACTTGTTCCTGGGCCAGCCCTGTCTCTCTTTGGGCTTCAAGTTCAGTCCTCAGCTCACTAAGTACAGAATCAAGTGGGGTGCAAAAGAATAAAAATCATTAACATTTCGTGTTTTCTATGTTCCTGGCACTACATTTTATACAGAAAGTGTAAGTAACTTGTCATACAGCTAGTAGGTAGGCATTCTGCGCATTTAATCAGCACTGCCTCCCCAAGCATCACTGGGAGATCTGTGCCACCTGCACGGTGAATGAGGGGGAAGAGAGACTCCTGAGAAAAGCTCATTAGGCAGGTGTTCGTGAGGGTCCAGCCCCAGTCCACAGGCCCTGTCTCCCCTCTGACTCAACCCTCTGCCCTCCACAGCCGCCACCCCTCCCCGCCCTGTGCTAACTGCGGCTGGGCCAGCCCCACGCAGGGTTATTGACTTTCTCTGACCCAGGACTTGGCAGGGTGATGGCTGTGCGTGTCACCTGGCTCCAGGTCCCCTCAGGACAAAGTGAGTGGGTGCACGATGAGGGTCAGTTTTATCCCTCTCACTGTTCCCTCTCTGCCTGCCCCTGCATGGCTCTGCCAGCCACCCTGGGGCCACATCAGACCCTCCTGGTACTTTGGCTCGGCTTGACCTAACCCTGTCTCGCCATCCCCAGCTTTCCAGAGCAGCTCTGCCCGGGTCCATTTGGCACATCCCACCTTTCCAACCCCAAACGGACCTGAACGTGACTAACTCATCGGGCTCCCAGCAGTCCGAGGGGCCACATTCACTTGATGAAATTGCAAGCAAATGGACAATAACTATCTTGTGGTTTTGTTCTCCACCACCTTAGAGGCAAATGACATCCCTAGAGAATTATAATCCCTAGAACTGAGTAACCAGAGAGTTTACTTTAGAAGTCCTCTAGCTGCATTCCCTGTACACAGCACCCAACCTGTGCTTAAATACCTCCAGGGACAGGAAGCTCACTACCTCACAGTGGTTTTGAATGGTTCTACTGTTTCTGTTACTCAAACTGTGAAATGCATAGTTTTGCCTTAAGCCTGATCTGCTTTTTAACAGACCTACAGAGTCTCTGAGTCAGCCTTGCTTTATTTCTGGGGATATCTAGTAATGATCCCCCACCTGGAGGTGACCTCCACCCCTCCTCTATCTCATCTACTCCTCCACCCTGCTACAAGTTAGGCTGGGTACCTGTCTAGCCTCTCTAGCTGGAGAACACCAGCCCCAATTTGGATGCCTGCCTCTTCTCCTACCCCCTGCTTGGGAAAAATACTCTCAAGCTCTCCCTCCAGGGCAACTGGGTGAGGCAGCTCTGGCCCTCGTGCCAGGGAACAGCTGCTCCCAGGTCTGCTCAGGGTTAACCCATGTCGCAGCATGTATTGAACTTCATTCCTTTTTATGGCTGTATAATACTCCAGGATTTGCATACCCCCATTTTCTTCATTCATTCTCCCACTGACGAATACCTGATAGACACTTTAGGTTGCTTCCATCTTTTGATAATTGAATAATGCCTTTATGAACACCATGTGCAAATATTTATTCAAGTCCCTGTTTTTAATTCTTTGGGAACCCAGAAGTGGGATTGCTGGGTCATTTGGTAATTCTATACTTAACTTTCTGAGGAACCATCAAGCTGTTTTCCACAGAAGTCATACCATCTTACTACCCCACCAATGATGCACAAAGATTCTAATTTCTCCACAAATCTCACCAAAACTTATATTTTTCGAGTAGCCATTCTAATGGATGTGAAATGATATTCCACTGTGGTTTTAATTTGCATTTCCCTAACAGTTAATGACAGAGCATCTTTTCATGTACTTGTTGGCCATTTGTATATCTTTTTTGAAGAAATGTCTACTCAACTCCTTGCCCATTTTTAAATTATTTATCTTTTTTTGGTTGAGTTGATCAGTTCTTTATATATTTTGGATATTAAAACCTTATAGATACCTGGTTTCCAAATGTTTTCTCCCATTTTATAGGTTGTCTTTTCACTTTCCCGATAATGAGCTTTGATGCACAAATTTTTTAGTTTTGATGAACTTCCTTTTATCTACTTTTTTCTTTTGTTGCACATACTTTTGGTGTAGTCTAAAACACCACTGCGTAATACTATGTCCTGGGAATATTGCCCTATATTTTCTTCTAGAAGTTTTATAGTTTTAGTTCTTATATTTAGGTCTTTGATCCATTTTGAGTTAATTTTTGTCTGTGGGCTTTTCCTTGTGGGGTCATTTTTTATTATGGATGCAATCTCTTTACTTGTCATTGGTCTATTGAGATCTTCTGTTTCCTGGGTCAGTTTAGGCAATTTCTATGTTTCTAGGAATTCGTCCATTTCATTCACTTGTTGGCACACGATTGGTCATATTATCCTCTCAATTTTTTTTTATTTCTGAAGGATCAGTAGTAATGTTCCCCTTTCATTTCTGATTTTTGTTAATTTTTGTCTTCTTTTCTTCCTCTGTCACTCTAGCTAAAGGTTTGTCATTTTTATTGGTCTTTTCAAAAAACAAGCTTTTCCATTTATTCTAATGTCTTTCTGTTCTCTACTTCATTTATCTCGGCTTTAATCTTTATTTTCTTCTTTTCCTTTGCCTTTCTTTTTCTACTTCCTTCAGGTGTGAAGTTATGTTATGGATTTGAGTTTTTTTTTTTTAATTCTTAAATTCTTTTTTTTTTTTTTTTTTTTTTTGGTGGGGGTGCATGGTCTGGGAATCGAACCTGGGTCTTCTGCATGGAAGGCAGTCATTCTAACCACTGAACTACCCATGCACCCTGGAGCTTACATTTTATTTTCTATCAAACCTTATAGGATTTTTACATGCCAGACACTATCGTAAGTGCCTAGCTTAAATTTACTTCTCATAACAACCCCTTGAGTTAGATACTGTATTCCCAGTTTACAAATGAAGAAAGTGAGACAAGAGAGGTTACATGATTTGCTGATCACACAGCTAGGAAGTGGCAGAACTGGAATTTAAACCCAGACAAACTGGCTTCAAAGTTAGTACTCTGAGCTGCTGTGGTACTCTGACTGCCTCATTCTTCTTTTTTAATATAAGCATTTACAACTAGAAAGTTCCCTGACAACTGCCTGTGTGACATCCTGTAAGTTTTGGTATATTATGTTTTTATTTTCATTTGCCTCTAGATATTTCTTAATTCCCCTTTTGATTTCTTCTTTGACCTAACAGATGTTTAAGAGTATATGATTTAATTTCCACGTATTCCATATTGAGCAGTCTTTGTCCCCTTGCCAATAATCGTTTGGCTATAAACACGAAGATTGACTTCTAAGCTCTCAATTTGATGCCACTGGTCTACATGCCTGTCCTTAGGCCAGTACCATGCTCTTTGGATTCTCGTGATTTTGTGATAAGTTTTAAGATCACACTTAGAAAGTGTAAGTCCTCCAACTTCGTCTTCTTCAAGATGTCTTAGGTATCTGGGCCCCTTTCCCTACAAAGTAAATTTGATGATTGGCTTTTCCATTTCTGCACAGAAGTTTGCTGGGATTTTGGTTGGGATTGCTTCGAAGCCATACATAGCTCTGGGTAGAGCTGACTTCTTGACAATATTTAGTCTTCCAATCTAACTGCCAGATGTCAGTGGTGGGTTCTGGGTTGCTATTCCTTGACTCAAGCGCTACAATCCTGCTTCTTGATATAGAGATTCTGCCTGAGTGCTGATTGAACAGAGGTTTCCAATGCTGTAAAATAAAAAAGTATTCATCCAGGCCAACACCCCCGCCCCTTATCCTGGTGATGGCAATTGTTCTGTGGTTGCTACCCCAAGCACTAGGTTAAGAATGATTCTTAGGTTGAATCCAGGGAAATGTGCAGTGATGGATAAGCAATGTCTGCCACAGTCACAATGGGGCACATCAGCAGGTATTTTCCACGTGTTACCCCCACCCCACCCAATATGCCAGGACTGCTGTCAAGTCATGTTACTGTGGCCCCATTCTGGACCTTCTCTGCCCACGTGACCCCACCACCCTCCATGGACAAGGATCACACTGGGCTAAGGGTATGTGCCCACCTGGAGTCCACAATCCCCCTCCTTGCAGACCACACACTCAGCACCTGGGTCCAGAGAATTCCTGCCTAATGGTCTTGAGCACAATTCTGGGGCCTGTGCTAGCATCTGCCTCGGGTGAGTCCTCCTAAGGCCTCACCAGGTCACCCCTGGGCCTAAGGAATAGCCGAAGAGAGGCTGTGTTGCAAGAGGATGGAGCTTGAATGTGAAAGCCAGACTGTCCACAAATGTGCAGGATGAGACCAGAAGTGGGAGAGAGGTGGGCCCTGCCTCGGGTGGGGTGGGGGGTGGGGGGTGTTGCTCAGTTTGTGCTCTTATCCTGGGTCCCCAAAATGTTAGGGATGGGCCTACGCTACACATTTTGAAAAGCATGGTGACGGCTGGTGATGTCTGACATGGCCAGTAGCGAGGAGTGAGTCAACAATTTTTAATTGTATAGCGTGCATTTCACATGAGTCCTCCCTGCCCAATAGGAGGCATCAATTTCCATGGTTCTCATCCATGTTTGCTCAGACCTTACAACGCAAGATCACACACCACCTGCCAAAGAAACCTCCCTTGGGTGTGTGAATGTTCTTGTTGGGTAATTAGAATGTTCTTCCCTCTGCTGACCCCAAAGCTCCCTCCCTCGCACTTCCGCCCTTTGGACCAAATTCTGGGTGGTGACCTGCCCAGGGTCACACAGCGACATGGTGGTGGAGCCTGAGTGGGACCCCGGGACCCAGTTCAGCTCTTCCTCTTCACCCTGAGTTGGTGCTCAGAGGAGCCCCAAAGTGAGGGGTGCCAAGTTTGGGAGACCAACTGGGGTTCGAGTCTGTCCCATCCCCCACTCCTAATCATCTTGTCGCAGTCCAGCATGATAATAACGAGGAAAAAAAGAACACACACAACACAACTTCTGGGGGTCCAAAATAAAACACCAAGGACAATGTTAATAAATACTTAATATTTAAACGATCTGGGTCCAAAGACACAAGTGTTTACACACCTCAACGCCAGCCAGGCTGGGTTGTGGCCGTGGAGGGGAGGGCCGTAGTGGAGAAAGCACCCAGAAATGCCCCCTCTTCCTCAAGGCCAGCTGAGAACAGCCCCTTTGTCCTGGCTGAGGAAGGGGAAGGAAGAAACGACGAGCACCTCTAGCCATTTTGAGGACTCTGGTAGACCCTCTCTGTGACTTCTGGGAGTGAGGTCCCCTGGGAGGCATCCGAGGAACCCAAGCAGCTCCTGAGAGTCTAGGGATGTGACTCACCCAGTGTGGGAGCAGAGGCCCAGGTCATCTTGTCACCCCTGAGGTTTGGCCATGAGTGGACTCCCTGGTCCTCAGTCCTGGGGCCTGACCACCCCCTAGAGCACCACAAACCTCTGGCCAAACTCGAGCCTGGTGAGAGAAGAAGACCTCTGGCTCCAACAAGGAGTGATCTTTGGTGGGGGGCAATGACTGAAGCCACTGTGGGGAAGGGGCATGTGCCGGGGGCCTGACCCAGCCTGAGAAGTCACGACTTGTCTGCATCTCCCAAAGTTCCCTCCCAGATCTGCCTTGCTGCAAGCCCCAGGGTGATAACTAAAATTGCCATCTCTGCACCAGTCAGGGGTCAAGCACCAGTTTAGGAATCCTAGATGATGAGGTTATGGTTTCAGAGTATTCTAAGACCCCTTCTCTGGGTGTGGAGATGGGGGACTTTGAACCCAGCTTGCTCTGAGGCCAGCCTGTAACCTAGAGCCACCAGAAGTTAAAGGAAGTTAACATCTGCAGGGGCCTCCAGCAGGGGCCACAGACTCTGCCTCCAGCCAGTAAAGAGCTCCCCACCTTGGCCAGCAGAGTTGTATGGTCCCTTGGCTACCAAGAGTTGGGCTGGAGATGAACTTGCCTCCTGGTCCTGCTCCCAATGGCGGGAGGCGGGGGGCCTCATGGCCTCATTGACCCCAGCCCTGCTTCCTCTCAGGCTACCCTTGAGTGTCCCCCCTTCCCTGGCCCCGCTTTGCCTTTCTGAACAGAGGGGCTGTTCTGGCATAGGGGCTTAGCTCTCGTGGCTTCCAGCTTGGGTGGCAGCCCTGCCCCGGGCCCAGTGGCTGTGAGGAGGGGTCAAGAGCTGGGCCCCGGCCCTGGCAGGCGAGACACACAGGAACCCTGAGAAGTTTAATTCTGTTGCCTGGGGGCTGCATGCTGAGGTATCTCCGGTTAGGGCTTTCCCTGATCTTTCTCTTTCTTCCACCCCTTCACGGGTGATAAGTGTCACAGTCCCAAACAAGAACCACAAGAAGGAAATAACTTAAAATAAAGTTTGTGCTCGCCGCTGCCCCGCAGTATGTGTGTTCTGAGCCAGGGGGCCGGGGGACAGCACATGACATGTAAACTCGGCGGACCGAACAGGCGTGGCAGGGCTCAGGTCACGGGGGAGGGGGCGGGAAATCTGGTGCCTGGGTGCTCTTCATGGGGCTGCCCTTTATCCGTGGAGCCTGGCATAGGTGCCTGAGTCCAGACCCAGTGAGTAGCAGGGGAAGTGCCCAAGAATGCCCCGGGGCTAGGTTTCTGGGGTACAAAGCTGTTCTGGGTCACTGGGGAGCTTCTTTCCAGAGGTTGTGGGAGCTGGGTGGTTAGGTGATGGCCAGGTGGTCCCGCTGGGCTCCCAGTGGGCTCCATAGCATCTGGGGGGGTCTTGGGTGTTGCAAAGGGGCCCCCGGGGGTGGAGATGGATGGTGGTGAGGCCAAGCTGGGGTCCAGGCCAGCGTCAGAGCCTGGGACCTTCCTGGTGCAGGATTCACAGCACAGCCGGTGGTAGCCAGGGATGGAGCAGTGGCGACTGAGCACTTCCATCCGGCAGAAGATGGACCTGTCCCCTGGGCAGGGCTCCACTGCACGCACAGCACAGGGACAGATGCAGGAGGGAAGCACAGAGCACCTGTCAGCAGGGGGATGCCGGGGTCCAGGCACCCACCTCCCACGCACCCCTCAGGCTGCCGGGCCTCCACCCCCTGTCCCTGCTGGACTCACTGTAAACCCTTCTCTGAGAAGGGACATGATGGCTTCCTGACAGAGAGGCAGACCTGTCTGTGTAAGGGAGCCCTTATCATATGGAAAAAGAAGTAAAATCCACTAGAGCTGTGGCTCTCAAAGTGGGGTCCCAGACATTTAGCATCAGTATCACCTGAAAGTGGGTTAGAAATGTACATTCTGGGGCCCCATCCAGAGCTTTGGTGTCAGGCACTTTAGAAGTGGGGACCTGCACCGTGTGTAACAAAACCCCCCAGGGGATTCCGATGCAAGCTAAACTTTGAGACCCTCGGCCCTGGATCATTAGTCCTCAACCTTGACTGCATTCGGGAATCACCCGGGGAGCTTTACCAATGACTGATGCCTAGCTCTGCCTCCAGGAAGTCTGACAGTCTGGGGTGTGGGAACTGGGGTTTTGAGAAGCTCCCCAGGCCAGGGGATTCTAACTTGTTGCAAAGCTTGAGTGCCCTGATCTAGATGGAGCTGGAATCTTCACCCCCCTCCCAAACACAAAGCCATCTGATCTGCTCCAGCCAGGAGCAGGCAAATGTCCAGGGAGGCTCACACTGATGGCAAGCAAATTAAACACCCTCAAATGAAACACCCTGCCAGCAGCCACACACTTTTGGAACATTCAGCCCTCCACTAATATATTGGAATCAAGCAGATCTACGTTCCAATCCAGGCTTTACTATTGAAAAGCCGTAAGACCTCGGGCACATCCCTTCAACTATCTTAGCCTGTCTCTTCACCTGTAAAATGGGGAAAATGCTGACACTTACTAATGAATAATTAAGTGAAATGTCTCATATATAAAGTCCCTGGCATAGAGGGCGCTCACTATACCAGTTTCCTTTTCTTTGTCTAAAATATCTCCAAAAATGATTCTGCGGTTGCTGCAGGTAGGTGACAGCAAGTCTGTTCAGACATTGTGAAGGCAAGAGCTTCCTACTAATTTCTGTCAATGGCAGAGAGACAGAGGCGCAGAGGAACCCTGGAAAGATTCCAGAATGCGGTAAGCCAGTGGCCTCCAGTGGCCTCTAGATGGCGAGAGAATTCTAGAACCAGAATCAGAAACCAAGTCTTACCCTTTACTCTAGGGAGGAAAAGGGAAGGAAACCTTCAGACTTACCCAGCATGAGCTGCTGCCTAGCACAGAAGCTGCAAGACTGGAGACTGAAGGCTCTTTTGGTCATCGAGTCTGAGCCCGTCTCTCTCTCTTTGTTTTTTTTTTTTTTTGATATGGTTTATAATTTCACAATTTTAGGTTTTTATTTGTAGTTGCTCTAAGGTTCTAAGGTACTGGAGGTTAAAAGAAATATCAGCATAATGACCCAGCACTCATACTTATTTGTTAAACCCTACCTTCTCTGCATAACTCCATCTTCTCCTTTGATCTTTCTCTCACTCTTTAGGGGTATCTGGGCTATGCCCATTCCAACTTTTTCATGTTGGAAGGGGCTGTTGATAATATGGGGTAGGGGGATGGAACTAGGTGATGTTCTGGAAAGGCTGGGCCCTCTGCATTTCAGGACTTATCTTGTCTAGGAGCCCATCTGGAGGTTGGAGGATTTAGAAAGTCACCCTAGTGCATGGAACCCTTGTAGAAACTTATATAATGCACTAGGTGTTACTTAGGATTGGCAGGAATGGTTTTGGTTGGGGGTTGGTAAGTTATGATAGGTAGCAATGTCTACCCGAAGCTTGCATAAGAGTGACCTCCAGAGTAGCCTCTGGACTCTATCTAAACTCTCTCAGACACTACCTTATTCGATCCCTTCATTTTATAGATGAGGTCACTGAGCTCAGAAAGTTAAGGGGTTTGCACACAGGGGGTTGTGACCTTTCTGCCAGACCCTCGTCCTTGGGATGGGGGGAGAGGGGAGCCTGGGAAGACAGCCTGGAACCCAGTGGCTGGCCCACAGTGGGTGCCCTGTTAATTACTGGAAGGCTGGCGAATGCATGGAAGGCTGGGAGGGCGAGATGATGGGCTCCTGATCGTGAGGCAGGGAGCAATACCGCTATTCTGTTGTCGTGGTTGTGGCTCACCGACAGTGGGCGCTCTCTTAATTCTCCCAAGAGCCCTGTGAAGGCAGCCCAGGGCTGCTGCAGATGCATACCCAAAAATCTTGGAGCCAGACATGATTCCAAATTCAGAACTTTGGGGGTTTAGAAGAATAATATTCCATGTGTTATATTACATATACCGTATGCTACATGATGTCCTCAGTGGTATCTGGGACATTGCCTAATAATCAAATAGGGTTATGTTTTAAATCCTATTCATTATCTCTTGTTAGCTCAGATCAGATTTTGCTGCCAACTGAGTTTGCATCAAACTTAGGAGAAAAACTTCCAGCATTTTGTACTGGTTCTGGACTCCAGCTTACGACTCTTTGGTTTATAGAAGGTTTGGGGTAAAAGGTGGGGTCAGAGACTGCACTTACTTGAAGATATCTTGTTGACAGGATGCAGGGGCCCAGGTTGTGGCACCCACGCCCCCTCTGGGGTCACAAGCTTCCTTATGTCAGCCTCTGCCGTGATGTTATGGCGTCCGCCTGTGAGCAGAAAGAAGGATCTAGTATTGGAGATTTCTAGGGAGCGAGGATGCGAGAGGGGGCTGGGTCTCGTGTCAACAGCAGAACTGGGTCTACCCGCCCGTCCCCCTGCTCACCTCTGCACACGGGCAGGCTGCAGACCTGGACGCTGTCCGGCTTGTTGCCCTCACACTGCCCGAGACTGTTGGCGCTGGTCCGGCACAGCACGTGCCGCTGCTGGATGCCCTCCCCACAGGTGACAGAGCACTGCCGCGGGAGGGCCAGGCCGGCCATGGCGCCCAGGTGGCGAAGGTGGAGAGACAAAGGAAGCAGGCAGTGAGCGCCAAGTCCGGCCAATGCCCGAGGGTGGAAAGGGTTACACAGAAGGGTGAAATTCATTCTTCCCTTGGCCAGAAGGGGCCTGCAAGGACTTGTAAATAGCGTCGCCAGGACACTACACCTCCGGTCAGATACTCCTGTACCACTTGGCAGTCACTGTCCCGAGCTTAGCACCCCATGAAGCTTTCTATGATCTCAACAGTGGCCCCCCGCACAGGCAGGGCCTTCCAGGACCCCCTTCAGCATCACTGCCTGTGTCCTCTGTGGGTGCTCTGTACCTGGTTGTAAAATATTTTGTGTATCACCCTGGGAAACTCCCATTGTGGCTCCCACACTGCACCACTTACTTGATGATAGCTCACTTATGGGGAAAAGGGGCTCAGACTGTGCACCTACTGCCCCCCTGGCTACTTCCAACTCTGTAAAACAACAGAATCGGGTGACAGGGTCTCCATGCACCCTTCTAACTCTGACATTCAATGATTTTGTGACTCAATTTACCAAAAATCAGCTTGAGAGGCATTTTCCCCAAGAGAGAAGGACATGGGTGCAAGGAGCAAAAGGCAAACAAATAACAACTGTCTGCAGGGGCAGACAGCACATCCCCCCTGGACCTTGCACACTTCTTACTCTGCCAATGGGTAGTGTGGGGAGCTTCGAGGGTCCCAGGAAAGCAAGATGGTCTCTGAGCCACTTAGGCACTAACCATGGCCTCTCTTAGATGGAAGGGAAGAACTTGTAAAGGCCCCGCTTCTCAGACTGGGACATGGAATAAATCAAGGGAGACATGACGGTCACAGCGTACACAGAGCCATGGAACAAACAAAGCTCTTTCTTCCAACATGAACGATTACCGAGACACACAAGTGGCAAATACCTCTATCACCTGTCATCTCTCTGTTAGCTTTGTCTATGAGGTCCTTTGTGAACCCAAAATTTTCTGTTTTAAATTAAACCAAAAAATAAGCTATACATTATGGAGAAGAATATAAAATCTGCGTAAGTTGTGTGGGACATTTAAAAATACTCTTCATTACTCAATATTTCAAGCGGAAAAGAACAGAGAATTGAATTCAGTTGAAAAGGCATTTGAAAGCCTGTTCAAATGCTACCATCAGCTTTAACAAATCAGCATTCTAAGGTATTTTTTGATATTATCTTGCCTTTTTTTTTTTTGGCATGAGCAAAGCACTGGGAATCGAACCCAGGTCTCCGGCATGGCAGACGGAGAATTCTGCCACTGAGCCACTGTCACACTGCCCTATCTTGTGTCTTTTTAAACCTTAAGTAAATGGTATTCCATTGGGGCCATCATACCTCAGTGTTTTTTTCTCACCTAAATTAATTTTTCTGAGATTTATCTATACTGATAAGTACAGTCCAAATATACTCATTTTTCTTGCTGTATAATATTTTATGGTATGAACAGATCAAGATTTCTCAACCCAATCTCCTGTAGATGGACATTGAGGATATTTCCTAATGTTTTGCTATTACCATACCCATCACTGTGCTTTTCTCCTCCATCAAATTAGTTTTTAAGAGAAAACTCACTTGTGATGGCTAATTTCATGCATCAGCTTGGCTAGGTTATGGGGTTATGGTGTCCAGTGGTTGGTCAAGCCCTTGCTTACTTGTAATGTGAAGGTATTTCGAGGTAGGATGTGCATCTATACTCAATTGATTGTATCTACTACCAACAAAGGACATTACCCTCAGCAAAGTGGACAATCTCCTCTTCCAATCAAATGGAAGCCTTAAGTGCTAGAACTCAGGATTTTCAGAAGAGGAATTTGGACTCAACTTTATCATTGGTTCTTGCTGGAATTTCCAGTCAGCCAGCTTCCCTAGGGAATGTGGACTAACAGCTTGGCATCACGCTTATCGGAGTCTCCAGCTTGCAGCCTACTTGTAGAGTTTAGACCTGCCAACCTGCAATGACTGTATGACCCAATTTCTCATAATATATCTTATACACACACACACGTACACATATATGCACACACATCTACATGTAAACACACACACACATCCTGCTTCTCTGGAGAACCCTAATATACCATGACATTAAAAAAGTTCCCTTATCGCACACTTCAGGACCCAGGCCACTAACCGCTCTACCCTGGATTACCTAGCAGCCTTCTCACTCTTTTGCTCTTCTCTTTTATTCTTCTGGTCTCCCAGCAATGAACTCTTTATAGAACCACCAGAGTGATCTTTTAAACGTGCAATCAGATAGTGCAAAGCTTTGCAAGGAGCTCAAAGTTATTCTAAGAGCACCATCTGACCCCTGTCTGCCTCTCACCTTGGAGCCCCTGCCCACCTCACCTCCCATCCCATTGAGCTCCAGTCCCGCTGTCTTCAGTTTCTGGAACATGGTAAGATGCTCCTGCCCCAGGTTTCTCCCCTGTTATTCCCTCTTCCCACGGCTCATCCCTCAGACCACAGCTTGAACATCACCACCTTGAAAAGGTCTTCCCTGGCCTTCCCACCTCTAGATCACAGTCCTCTGCTTATTTCCCCGCACGCACCGACTGCAATTTGCAAACACTTTTGCTATTTGTCTCTTATGTCTCCCTTACTAGACTGGGAGCTTCCTGAAAGCAAGAACCAGGTCTGGTGATGTGGGGTCCCTGGCATTCCTAGCACAGTGCCTGGCATGTAGCTGGCACTCAGTAAACAGTTTTTGTTTTGTTTTGGTTTTTGCAGTTTTATTGAGATATATCCATGTGTCATACATCCCATCCAAATCAGTAAATATTTCTTGACTAAAACAATGTGCTTTAATATGTGCATCAGACACATACAGGTATCATGTTAAGCTTTTTTATGCCGCGCAGGGTGAAGCTTAATGTAAATGAACATAAAGGCCTTGCCCTTAACCACAGCACATGTACCTGGAAGCTGTTCAACTTTATTTTGAGGAAAACAAGAGCCAATCTGGGGAGAAAAAACTTCAAGCAGAAAGTCTCTGCCTGCTGAGAGTACCAGAAGATCCCTCAGAAGTTCCCCCAGAACCTTCCATGAAGGTGCCCCTTGGCCAGCCTCCCCTTTCCTCCCGACAGCAACTCACCTGGGACCAGGCTCCAGTCCGCCACTGGGCTGGGCAGGGCACACGGAAGCAGGGTCGCCGGGCCTCAGGACGGTCCCTGGGGCAGGCCTTGGCCAGCACAGCCTTGCGGGTACCGTTGGAGAGGGGCAGCAGGCACTGCACCACCCGAGTCTGCACCCCCAGCTTCCCACAACTCCGGCTGCAGGCTCCCCACTCCTCCGTCACCCACCTGGAGGCAAACAGGGTAGGAGATGGAGGGGAGGTGGGTTTGCCTCTAAGGGGGCAGCCTCCCAGCCACAGAATGACTAAGGCAGGGGCAGGCATGCTTGGGGGCCAAGATAACTATCCACCTGTCCCTGCAGCTGCCTGCCTGGGTGGCCTCTGGAAGTCACTTACTCTTTTCTGCTCTCTGTCTCCTTACCTGGAAAATGAGTACAATGCATATTTAAATCCTGGCACCCCGAGTGTCCTTAGCAAGCTAATAACTCCTCGAAGCCTTCATTGCTTCATCTTTAAATCAGGATTCTTTCAACGCCCCAAAAGTATCTGAGCATCTGTCCTAGACGCTGAGACACAGCAGGGCATGAGACAGAAACAAGCCCCCTGCTTTTATTGCAGACCATCCCCCTCCCACCCATGGGGCTCTGGGACAAATGAAGGACTTCACATATGTAAAGAACTTGGCAGAGTATGTAGCACACAGTAGACACTTAATAATGACAAGCACCGTTACTATCGTCATCGTCCAGAGAGCTTTAACGCTGACCATCTAAGCTGATGGACTCCCAATGTCCTTTAGCCCTTCTCAAAAGAGCTTCCTTTCCAACCTTTCCTACTCTCGGCAGAAGCCGGTTGGATGGGAAAGAGAGAAGCAAAGCTGCTCTAGCAGGGTGGAGAGGGGGGCAGCTGCCCAGCTCCTAGTGCCCCCTCAATTTCCCAACGCATCCTTAGGGCTCTTTCAGGCACATTCTCAAAGACAACCTCTCCTTTAAAAGGCAAAAGCAAGTCCCCCAAACTTCATTTTGCAATTTTACAACTGAAGAGTCAATTCTGCTCTCCCTCCGCGCACTCTGCGATCACAGGAATTTTGGGGAAAGTGGTCTGATTAATAGTATACGGATTCAAGTAAAGAGTCAAAGAGAGGCCTGGAGGCAGCGATCTTGCCCCAAGGGACTGGTCAGCAGTTCCTGCCCTGGCCCTGCTCACACGTTGGCCTTCATCCATCCCTCTGCCTGGGGGAGCAGGAATTGCTGTCAGTGGGGGAGGTGGGGGATGGCTGAGACCCTCTGCAGAGTCCCACCTCCACCTCCCCTGAGTCCTGCAGTGGGGACTAAGGGAGGAGGGGGAACTGGGGGTTCACAGGCTCAGGGAGGCCTGATTTTGATCCCGTCCCTGAGTCTCAGTTCTTTCCTCTCCCCATGGACCCCTCCAAATAATCCCAAGAACACGGCCTTGTGCTCAACAGAGCCTGTATCTTCAGGATGGGGGGCCCGATCAGGGACTCAACTATGGCTGGGGCCTGGCAGGCCAGGACACATCCTGGGGCCCAGATGACCTGGCAAAGAGAAGCTGGTGGGCAGCGACCTGGCCTGGGGCCCGGGAGCTCAGAAATCCTTTCACCTACGTGGCTCAGTCAGGGTACTGAAGGAAAGCTGTGTCCCCAAACTGAATCTCAGTTTCCCCATCTGTAAAAGAATGTCAGCAGGGCCAGAACAAAGGAAGCAGCTTCTTTCTTCTGGGAGTGGAAGTTAATAATCCAAAACCCCTGAGGGAACCAGGGGCAGGGAGGGCAGCACCGGACACAGTAGGGACTGCCTATCTCCATGCTCTGGGGAAGGGGCGGGAACAAGGAAATAGGGAGAGCTGGAGGGACGGGGTGGGAGAGCCCAGACAGGCAGGGGGCATGGGCACACTCACGCAGGTGGGGAGCAAGGGTGCTGGTTGCAGCGCCGGCGGATGGGCTTGGGCCTCTTCCGGGGGTCGCACAGGGGCCGCTGCACCATGTGGTGGTCACGTCTGCGCCGGCAGCCATACTTGGCGAACTGGATACCTGCGGGGAGGGCAGGTGCCCGTGGGCCTGGTCCAGCCAGCATCTCATTGCTTTGCCTCTGGGGAGCCTCCAGGGCCAGCCCCGACCTCCTGTGGATTTGCACACACTCCTGCCCAAATCGCTTTCTGAAGGACGACGTCCTTGATTGGTCTGATCTCACCTGCCCCGGGGAGCTCTGGACACCTGCCTCTCTGCACAGCTGCTAAGCTCTAATAGAGCAGGAGCCCTACCCTGGAAACTGCTCCAGCACCCTCTCATCCCAAAGGACCTGCCCCGAACAGGACTCTATACCATGATGATCTCCAAGGGGAAACTGAGGCATGAACTAGAGACACATCAAATGGAGACAACGTCAGCCCCTCACTCCCTGGCTGCTCGGGCTCTTCTCCCCCAGGAGGTGCCAAGCTGCCCCCACAGGATGACTGGGTAGCTGGGGCAGGCAGGTACCTCCTCCACAGGCCTTAGTGCAGGGGGCCCAGCTCTTGAGCGCCCACTCGTAGGTGTCCGTCTCCTCCAGGAGCACGTTGTTGCTCCCGATAAGGGGCAGCAGGTCCTCATGGATGACATACTTGTAGGCTAGGCTGCCGCGGGAGCTGCCATCTCCCGGGGGGAGCACCTGGGAGAAGGCAGAGGGGGTGATGGCACCAGGACAGGAGAGCAGAGAAGCAAGCCCGGTGTGGGGGGAGGTCAGGAGAAGGATGTGGGCTCAGAAGAGAAGCAGGGAAAGCTAGAGGAGGACGGCGGCCAGCCTGGCCCAGCAAGGACACTGAGGCCAGCAGCCAGGTGACCAACAGGCTGAGCGCCAAGTGTGCAACAAGCCCAAGAACAGCCGGTGTGCTGGGGGGTTGATGCTTTTCCCTCCTGCAGACCTAAGTTCTAAATGGGTAGGCACCATGTGTGCTGGTCCATTTTGCTTCCCAGAGTATCCATACTGCCTGTCTGTAGTAGACAGTGACTAAATACAGGGAGAGGGGATATGTATACTGGATTGAATTAAAACATCGACACCAATAGGCCACCCATGCTTCCATCCAGACCTCCCCGCTGGTGAGGGTGAAATCAGGATCAAATTCTGAACCAGAGTCCCTGCTACCAGCTGGGGCCAGCAGGCACTGCAGAGGGAGCCAGTCCTGAGTTAGCAATCCCTGCTCCTTGGGCCCTGCACCACAGTATGGGAAGAGAGGGTGCAGGCGGGGGTGGGCACAGCCAGGACAGTGGCCATGGCTCTCTCAGGAGGCCAGCAGGGCCAGACAGCACCCCGGGGCCAGCTGTCCTAATGAGCCAAAGAACTGCTCCCGGCCTCACTTGCAATGCACGCTGATACTGGAGAATGCCAGGATGATGAGGGGGCCATCCTGTGTCCTTCCGGCCCCTGCCCCAAGACCCCTCCCTCCAGGCCCCATTTCTAACCCTGCATTAAGATGAACAGACAACCTGAACATAAGCATCCTATGGTCTGACAGCAAGACAACCATTGCTTTTCCCTCCCACACTGGCCGTCTGGGGCTAGCGGGCTGTTCGGTCTCTAAGCACAATGAGGAGCCCACAACGGAAGGTCCTGATGATACTGGGAACAAGGGAGTTTCCACTAGGCCTGCAGGGCTTGACAGAGACAGATTGGGGGGCTGGGGCTGAGGCATCAAAGTGGGCGCTAAGAGGAGAGGTGGCCACTGGGCCCCCTCTGAAGTCCTGCTCAAAGGCCCATCTCCAGCCGCCCTACCCTGGATGTTTTGCCACCTCCAACCCAGGAGCGTGGCCTGAGGGGGCTCACCAGGACGGCAATGGCTTCAGGCAAGGGCCCACTGGTCTTGAGGCTTTCCTTGGCATCCTCCACCCTGTACTCCCACTCCAGGCCCATCGCAGTGAAGTTCAGGCTACTGGTTGCCTTGTCCTTGGGGTTGAGGATGAAGCTGCCTGTGACCTGGTTCTTCACCCCTGGGAGGGGGAGAAGGTCACACAGATTTCTAACCCCTCCTCAGGGGCCCATGAATGTGACAGTCAAAGCTTCCCCAGTGGGTCCCCGGGGCCTCCCTGTCTCCCTACCACTCTTTTCCAACTTCCTCACATATGTCCCCAATGCACTGTCCCTCATCTGGGTTCTGGTACACACCATTCTTCCCACTCCCACTGCCTTCCCTTCTTCCTGCCCAACTAGTCTCCACTCATATTTAACGATTGGTATAATTTCCCCCTCTTCCAGGAAGCCTTCCTTGAGTGCCCAGCCCTCAGGGATCTTGCCCTCCCTAAAACACCTCTAGCCAGGCATGAAGGTTAGCTGGACTTTCAGGCGCTAAAGTCAGACTGTCTGACTATGGAGAACTTACTTAGCTTGCTGCCTTGGTCTCCCCATCTGTAAAATGGAAATGATAATTGTACCAAGCTCTTAGGACTGCTGCTCCATGAAGAATATAGTACCCACACACATATACTACACTCGTGGGTCTCGAGGGACAATGAAAGGAGTTTATACATGTAAAGAACTTGCAGGGGGGCTGGCAAGCTGTAGGCACGTAATGAGTGGTAGGCACTGCGCTATGACCACCATCACCTTCATCAAACAATTCTGATTGCATAAGCCTCGGCTCTCCCAGCAGCCTGTCAGCGCTTCTCCATCTCAGTGTCTTCAGCCTAGTGTGGGGCCCATGGAGCAGTAACTTTAAAAACGCCCCTCAATCAAAGCCACAATGGCATACGACTTCATACCCATTAGGATGGCTATTATTTAAAAAAAGAACAGGAAAGTAGCAAGTGCTGGCAAGAATGTGGAGAACAGGAACCCTCATACTCTGTTGGTGAGTATGTGAAATGAAGCAGCCACTGTGGTAAACAGTTTGGTGGCTCCTCAAAAAGTTAAACCTAGAATTACCGTACGACTGGCAATCCACTGCTAGGAATATACCCCAAACAACTGAAAACTGGATCAGACAGATATGTGTCCACCAATTTTCTCAGCAACATTATTCATAATAGCCAAAAGGTGGAAGCAACCCAAGTGTCCATCCGCAGATAAATGGTAGACCAAATGTGGTATGTGCACACAATGGAATATTACTCAGCCTTTAAAAGGAACAAAGTTCAGATACATGCTCACAGGTGAGCCTTAATGACATTGTCTTGCGTGAAATAAGTCAGGTCCAAAGAAAAAGCTATTGTATGATTCCACTTATATGAAATAACTAGAATATACAAATTCATAGAGACAGAAAAATAGAGTGCAGGCTACGGGGGTGCTGGGAATGGGGCGTTAATGATGCTTTCCTTCCTGGGCGGCCAACTGATGGCTCTCCACTCTGTATTCCGGACATGAGACTCAGAAGACCCTGAAGAGTGTCTTTATTTATCTGGAGGAGCTTTAAAGGAAACGTGAAGGAGAGGCTGTCTGGAAATCTAACATAAAACCTGGATGAGGGGAAGGGCTGGGCTAGACGTCACAGCCGCACTGCATTAAGGGAGGCTGCTCACACTGGTTGGCTATTTGTGCTGACCATCGTCTTTATTTCTATTCAACTAGGATGACTCTGTAGATAAAAACCCTAGCTTCAAAGAAAAAAATAATCTAACCAATGAAATCTATGAAAATGTTTTCCTTTAAAAAGCATCCACGTGATACGTTACTTAAATATGCCTATGGTTAAGCTAACTAAGATATCCATTTCGGGTGGTTCTAAGTGCAGTGCTTGCTTTCTTAAATAAAATATTTAAATTAAAAAAAAAAAAGCATCCATGTGTACAAAAAATTGGTAACTGGTTACCCTGGGAAAGGAGACCCAGCGCAGGGGTTCAGGGCCGGGGGTGGGGCTCTTCCCTGGGTCTTCTTTTATACCTTAGAAATGCGAACCATGGGAATGGACTGCCTTTCAAAAGGGGCTTCTGCCCATTACCCAAGTTTGCAGAAATCCCATCCGCACTTCCCTTGCTCTCCCAGCTGCCGCAACCTGTGCGCAGCTCCCAGGCCCGGCTGCCCTTCTCCCAGCACCCTGACACTCACCGATGTGGTGAGGGGCCTTCTCCAGCTCCTCAATCTGAATGTGCCTGGAGCCTGCCGGGATCTGCACCGATTTGAGAACTCCTGCCACAGAGGGGGGTCCGGAAAAGAAGCGAGCATCCTGAGCAGGCTGAGCTCCACTGCCCAGGATCCTCCCCCTGCAGGTACCCGGGGCTCAAAGTCTCCAGGTTTAGTGATTTGGTCACTAAACCTCGCTGAACCTCAGTTTCCTCATCTGTAAAATAGGGATGCGACCTTCTCCACAAGGCTGGTCTAAGGATCAAATGAGATATTACAGCTTAAAGTGTTGTTTAAACTCTAGGGGACTCTCAGCGTGTGTTAGTTGCTATTATTTCCCATTTTTTCTGACCCTCCTCTTTCTCTCTCTTCTGCCCTTTTCCCTCCTTGTCTCTCCTCTGACTTTCTGTCTCTCATTTCTTCTCACACCTTAAGTCACTGCAAGGATTTATATGAATAGGCCATGAAGATCAGTTGAGGCCTGGACACAAATCTTTGTCAGAGCCACATATCTTCCCTCTCACAGAAAGAGGTGAGGCAAAGCCAAAACACCTCCAAAAGGGAAATTCTTTAATTCATACTAAAGTGTTAAGAACTAATATTTGATCCTTTTCAATAGCACATTTTTCTAGATGGGAAGCAAGGAGGGGAGTTGAGACACCATGAGTTAAAAAAAAAAGAAAAAACTGGTAAGAGGAAAGGAAAAGAAAATCACCAGTTCCACCCTGATGAAACTTTCAGACCTGTCTGACCCCTTCCTTCCACTGACAGCCCCAGGGCCAAAGAGATGGCCCAGTGCACTGCCCTGAGCTGCTGAGTCGCGAAGACGGGCCGTGCAGATGAAAGTGAGGTCTTGAATGGCAGCTTCTGGCTCACCAGCCCTGGGCAGCCTGGGAAGGTCCAGGGACAGGTTCCAGGGTCTTTTCTCCCTGCCCTGCACTCTGGCACAGCACAAGGAGGACCCTCCTGAGGGGCAGCTCAGGCTCTAGGGGCTCTGGCCAGAGTGGTCTGGAGGAGTGACCCCAGCCGCTCCTCCTTATGGTCCCCCAGCCCAGCCCTGAGCCCAGCTCACCTGCCTGCTTGGAGGCTTTGCCCAGCGTCCCCTTCACGGTCCTGCAGTGGGAGTTGTCACCGCCGCAGACTCCGCACTTGTCATCTGCCTTCATGGACCCGACCTCCTTGTTGCAGCCCACGGGCTGAGGCCAGAGGTGTGAGGTCAGTGGGGAGAGCCCCCAGTCCAAGCCAGGAGAGGAAATCTGGACCCAGAGGGTCTGGATGGGGCTCTGCTGCCACCTTGCCATGTGACATGGGCAAGGTCTTAAAACTGACATAATACTTATTCTTGCTGCCTCTTCTCTCTCGAGTGGGGCTTGGTAGGAATTCCTTTCCAGCACCCCAGGGTTATTTTGAGAAACAAAGGGTGTCACAGCTGGAGAGGGTGAAGCAATGTTTGCCTGCCCAGGGAGCAGAGGGAGGGACAGACAATGCAGCCCTCCAGCCTCTCAGGGCCGGTGGAGGGCGGGCGGCCCGGAGAAGGGCACCTACCACACACTCGCCACGGGCGCAGATGCTGTACAGGTCCCGGTAGCTGCAGCGGGTCCCGTCATGGGCCACCTGGTTCATGAACACCACGTCACCCGTTTCCTCTGACCGGCAGATCAGCTCACACTTCCGGGCCTCTGCGGAGAGAGGGACCATTCTGAACGCCCGGCTGGGCTTGGGGGGAATGGGCTGGCCCAGGGGGCACATCCACGTGGGCTCCAAGCAGGGAGCAACCATGGCCGACTCTGGGGAGTGGGTGGAGCACTAGTCATGGAGTCGGGAGTCAAAATCTCTCAGCATCGCTTATTGATTAGTCACATGACCTTGGGCAAGGTATCTGACCTCTCTGCACCTTGGATCTCTATTTTTATTATCCCAGGTTAGTAAAATACCACCTTGGGTTGTTCAGAAAAATGAAGCGATAAAACGGTAACGATAGTAAACCAAGAATGGCAGCAGCAGTAGGAACAGCCAGACTGAGTGATGCCAACCACGGACCAGACACTCTGAAACCTTACACACCCCAGGTATGCCGCCTTAAATGCTTCACAAATTAACTCAATTAAACATCTCAGCATTCCAAGGGGTAGGTTCCAGCATTATAGAGGAGGAAACCGAGGACCAGAGAGGTTTAGGAACTACCCTGAGGTCACACAGCCACACAAGAAGTGGTGGAACCAGGATCCTAATCCAGGTAGCCTGGCTCAAGTTCTGCTCAGACCTCTATACACCTTTCAGCTGGCACAGGCATAACAGTGCATCTAGACACACCTGTGGACATTAGCAGCTGCAGGAATGTAAGGTGGAACCATGGTCTCTATTTGGGTTGGTAAGTGAAACAGCACTGAGGGTTCTAACAATTAAAAAATGTTATCTTTTCTGTCTGGGGCATTGATGTCCTAAAAAGGAGGTTTCAGAGAACATATAAACACTTGCTGTGTTGCTTAGAAAAGGGAGGCTGGGGCTTAGCTAATTTCCTGGAATTTGTCTAAAATCCCTGGGAAAGCCCAAAGTCCAGTTGCCCCATGGCCTCCCAATCCCCCCACTGCCCATGCAGCAGTCGTTTGTTTGGCTTCTGAATGAATTTAGACAGCTTCAAAGCAAGTCCATTCCTCAGATTTCAAAGGAGCCTGTCTGGGTCCCTGTTCCTGGTCTCTGGGCTCCTGTGACATCTGGAGCCACAACATCCAACACGGCTTTGGGTTTCAGGCATGCAAGCCAGCTGCCAGATGCCAGGGCCCAGGCAGGCTCCTGACCAGCTCCTTCGGCAGGCAAGTATCTGGTCAGCCAGGGGAAGACACCTGAGAGTGGCACAGAGGTGGTGAGCTCCCCAGAGTGGGAGGAATGCAAACAGAGGGAAGAGGCCCCCCACTCCTACACCCAAGGGTGCTCTGGAGAAGTCTGTGCACCAGGAGCAAGGGACAGGCTCTGAGGTTCCTTCCGACCAGAGGGCTCTGAAAGTCTATTGGGAGGGGAAGCGCTCTGGGCTCTGCAGCAGGATACTCGGGGGGCTCTGAAGAGGCTGCCCCGACTCAGGAGCAGAAAGGTGGTTCTAATCAGAGCTGTCCACGTAGAGGGCTGCACGGTGGGCCAAGGAGCACCTATCGGTGGAGAAGCTGGATGACTTCCCGTCAGGGCTATCAGACGGGGTGGAGCAGGAATGGAGGACTGTAAAGGTCCCTCCCAACCTACAGGCTCTAAGACACAGCCTTAGTTTACCAGGGCTGCTATGGCAAACTAAAACTGGTTGGCTCAAGGAACAGGAACTTCTGGTCTCACGGTTTTGGAGGCTAGAAGTCCAAACGTAAGGTGTTGGCAGGCCAGAATTTCTCTTTAGTCTGCAGGGCTCTGATGGCGACCGCCGGCCATCCATGCCCCAGGGCCTGCCTCTGTCACACAGCACGGCTGACTCTCTCCATCTGTCCCCTCCTTGCTCCTCTGCATCCAAATGTCCTCTGCCTAAAAGGACCCCAGCCACATGGATTAATGCCCACCACGGTTCATCTGGCTTCCTTGTCATAGGACCTCTGAAGATCCCATTTAGAGATGAGTCCTCATCCACAGGACCAGGGGTTAGGACCCGAGCACAACTTTGTGGGGGACACAGTTCAATCCAGAACAGACTCCAAGAACCCCAGCGCCTCACCAGCTTCTCTCTGCAACTATGCGAGCTTAAAGGCTGATGGGGGGCAGGGGACGGGTGTGCAAGGACAGTTCAGTGGTAGAATTCTCACCAGCCATGCAGGAAACCTGGGCTCCATTCCCAGCCTGTGCACCTTCCCACTCCCATCCCCCCCAAAATTCAACAAATGGTGCTGCAATAACGGAATAGTCCCATGGAAAAAGAATGAAACGTGACCCCCACCACACAGCATGCAAAAAAATGTTTAAAAACCCAATGGGAACCAACACAGTGCGGACCCAAGTCCAGACCTTCTGCACACGTCCGAGGCCTGGGTGTGTCCCAGGGCAGCCTGAGGGCGCCAGTCTGAGTGTGAGGCCCCCTGCCGGCTCCCATCTGCCTGCCCCTGCAACGCCTTCAATGCCTGATGAAACAGCACCACAAGCAGTAAAGTCTGAAATAATGGCATGTGACAGGAGTTTGTCCTATCTCGATGCCACCTCTGGGTCAAGTGCACTTCCCCCAGGCACTTCACTTGCAACTGTGAGAAAACCGTCGTCATAAATACACAAATCAGGGATGACTTCAAGGAGGATACTGTTCTCATGGGCATGCAATGCACAGGCCTGCACAAGGGTCCGTGGCCAGCCTGTCCCCACTGTCCCTCCACCTTCACTGGTCAGTCCAGGCAGTTTCCCAGCTGCAGCAGCTGGAAAACAGTGGGAGATGCAGCGTGGAAAGACGTGGGTCCCACAGACGCCCCAGGGGGATACTGGGGTGGGGTTACAGGTGGGGACTGGGGCGCAAATGCCACGTAGGCGTGGCAGGGGGCAGGGCCTACTCACCATCCTCAGGCTCATAGGGCACCCAGCTGTGCTTGGCATTCCGGTGGGTGTAGTAGGAGTTGCGCTTGGCACACTGCTGGGTCCGGAAGTCCTCGTAGGGCCCCGGGCACTCGTCGCTGTTGCAGACCTGGTACTCGAACATGGGCCCCAAGCATGGGCGGCCCCCGTAGGCTGGGCTGCAGCAGGCACAGAGAGACTGGTGACTCCACTGCTGGGAAGGCAGGCTGAGGGGGCTGGGCTTCCCCGCGACCACCAGGGCCAGCTACACTTTTGAGGACAACAAAAAACAGGGCTCCACGAGAGGGACCCCACTGTAGGGCTGCTGAGCTCAGAGCCTTCCAAGTTCCTCTTCCTCCCTGAAAGTTTCACCCTTCAGATATACACCACCCATTCCCCTGTGTGTGAGAGAGAGACAGACAGAGACAGGGAGAAGTTAATCCCTACTGATTGGGCTGGAAGAGGAATTAGTCTTATTTGTCTTTTGCGTATCCCTTCAACTTGTTACACAGGACGTGCATACAAGCGGCACTTAATAAATGACTCAACTACTCCTATTGTTATCCAACTCTATTTAATATCATAATAAATTAAGAAGTGATAGAGGCTTGGATTTGGAATCAGAATATCAGGCTTCCGAGTCCTGACTGTGCAACCTTGGGAAAGTCACTTAACCATGCTGAGCTTTAATTAACCCTTTAAGAGAAGAATAATAATAACTCTTATTTTACCTGCCTCCTGGTGTGCCTGTGAATAATAAAAAAGAAAAAGTACCTTAAAGCAATTTATACTCTTCTCCATTAAAATAAAAGGACTAGGTAAGACTATTGATAGAAAATGTCCAAGAGTTTGAGGTTAACAGTTCCCAGCTCCCAGGGTACCATCACAGGAGCTGGGAGAATTGTATGAGTTTATGCACATAAGTGCTGAGCGTCCCACCTGCCATGGAGAAAGTCTTCATACACCATAATAACAATTATTAAAATAACAGCTGCCACTTATTAAGTGCTTTCTCTATGCTGGGCATGGAAATGAGGGTACACATATTACTTCATTTTTTTTTTTTTTAACATGGGCAGGCACCGGGAATCGAACCCGGGTCCTCGGGCATGGCAGGCAAGCACTCTTACCTGCTGAGCCACCATGGCCTGCCCTATATTACTTCATTTAAGCCTCATAAAATTCAAAAGTTATTATTACAGAGGAGGAGTGCAATAAATGGTAGCTTTGATCAAGGACATAGCTGTTTCTTCTGACTGCAAGGTGGTGTACTCAGAAGGAAACGCTAGGCCCTTCTACAAACAGGTGGAAGCTACAAGGCAGCTCATTTTGGCCCACATTTTTAAAAGGTCGATATAGCCATCTGACAAAGCAACAGGCTGCTCTGATAGGTAGTGAGTGCCCCATCCACAAAAGTAAACAAGCAGAGCACGAATGACACTCCTGAGGGTGCTAGAGGGAGGACGGCCAGTGCATGGCCACTGAGGTTCTAGGCTCTGCAGGTGTGCTGCTGGCATCACTGGGTGGCGTGAAGGGTCAGGCCAAGCCCTGCCTGGGTGGAGGTCAGAATCCCTCCAGCCGGCTGACCCACATGGCCAGCCTTGGCCAGCCTCCATGCCTGGGGAAGCTGTTCTAAGCAGGCTGCCTCAGTTTGGAAGACAAAAGCCATGCCAGAGCTCAGAAGTTCCAAAACCATGGAGGGGAAGAGAGAAGGGGGTGATAGATCTCTTCTCCCCAAGAGTGCTAAAGTTTGGCTGGGGGTGGAGGGGGGATTAGAGTTAGAAAGAGGTAAGTTAAGACAAAATAAAAGAAGCTTCACTTCATGTGACAGAAAAACGCACTTAGAGAATTTATTCTCCGAGACGTGGCTATTGAGGGTTTAGATGAATGTTTTCTCAAAATTTAGCCTGAGGAGCAGAGTCACAGGAGGGCTTGCTGAACGGGGAGACTATCAGGCCCACCTGGACTCTCGGGAAATCTTCCACACCCGATGGTTTGAGAACCACTTGTTCAGAAATGCTCACGTCCCACCTGAGATATCATGTAAAAATGTAGGTTAGGGGATCTGCCGACCCCTAACACTTCGGGGTCCTCATCCATTAGAATGTACAACCACCTGCAGGAGCCTTCCTCGCCTGTCCCCTGACCCTCAGTGGCTTCCCTTCCAAGTCCCTGAGCCCTAGGGAGGGAGCAGGGTCCGCCGCCCCCCAGCCAAGCACTCACGGGGGGTGGTCACAGCTCCGGCTCCGGGATCGCACTCCGCCCCCACACGACCGCGAACAGGATCCAAACTTGGTCCAGGAGCTCCAGCCTCCATCCTGGCCATACATCTGCTCTGGGGACTTCCAGATGCAGTGACCTTTGAAGCACCACTGAGATGGAGCAGAGGGTGCGGGGTCACCCTGTGGCCACCGCCGCCCAGTCTGCCGTGGAGCATGCCCAACCCAGGTGGGGACACAAGCAGGGCTAGTGGGCAACACGGGTGAGGCCAAAGAAAGGGGACGTGGACGAGGGATAAAAACCTCCTTTGAGATGAGAGATTAAGAGCACGAGCTCTAGAATTAGACAGAATTCCAACTCCACTATGAGCTGCATTCTTAAGTAAATGGCTTAACCTCTCTGAACCTATTCCTCAACTGGAAAATGTGGGTGATAACACCTGCCCAGAGGGTTGTTAAGAGGATTCAGTGAGCTCTTGCCTGGGTCACACAGCCCTCCATAAATGGTAGATACTACCAATGATAATCAATGTGCAGTACTTTGGTTCATAACCCTGAGAGAGTGAAATAAAGGGCTCATGGGAGAGAAAAGTCACAATCTTCCCACGTGACCTGGCCTTGGCTCTATACCCTGAAGTCATCTTGCAGAGGCCATGAGCAGACATGTCTCTGGGAGTTAAGCCAGCCACATGGAGAGACTGTCCCCACAGTGGAGGGAGCGTGTGCCCTGGAGTCACAGACCCGGGTTCGAATCCCAGCTCGGCCATGTCCTAGCTAGGGGTGGCTGTGCTGGAGCTTCCCTTGCCTTGCTCGGCCTCTGCTTACTCACCTGCGAGGACTCTCAGACCTAAAGGCAGTAACACCTACACAGGAGTTAGCACAGGGCTGGGCACAGAGGGGGCCACGACCAAGTTAACTCCCTGTCCTTTTCCTTCAGGGCAACAGGAGAGAAAGTCAGCAAAATTCTGAGTCTTTTTCAAGAGAATAACTCGGTGGTTCTCAATCTCAGAATCACTTCGGGAGCTTTTAAAACTCTGAATGCCTGGGCTTCATCCCAAACCAATTTAGTCAGAATTACTAGGGGTAGGGGTTTCTCTAAAAATTTTATAACAAGGCAAAATTTGAATACCAAAAAATTCATACTTTTAAGTGTACAATTCTATGAGTTTTTGGTAATTTTGCAGGTTTTGCTACCATCACCACAATCCAATTTTAGAACATTTCCATCACCCCAAAAAGATCCCTTGCCCACTCACAGTGATTCCCTGTTCTCGGGGTGGGGATTTTCAAAGGTCTCCAGATGATTCCAAACATGCAGCCAAAACTGAGATCCTCTGATTAACTGTTACATGCAATTGTGATTGGAGAGAGCCTGGAACTTTGAGACTATCTGGGAAAAGTTAAGAAGCAGAAACACCTACAGCAGGTGTAGCCAGTCGCTTGGCTGTTGCCTGTGGGGCTGGGCCCACGGGGCCTGGACAGGGCCACGGGGAAGCCCCCACCCTCTTGCCAAGGTCTGCTCAGCAGAGCAGAAGTGAGTGGGATGAGGGCAGAGGACAGGCTGGTGCAGGGGGTGGGAGAAACTCAAGTCCTTGGCTGGGCTCACAGCTGATACTGGATAATGGCCACTCTTCTCTTAACACCTTATATCTTATGGGTCGACAGGATTCGGTAACTTATGGGTGGGAGGGAGGCTCGGTCAGGGGTGGGGCTGGGGGCTGGAGAAGTTCAGTGAGTGGCTCAAGGTCACCACATGGTGATGAAGGGCAGGGCCAGCAAAAGAGCAGAAGCGGGTTTCGGACCCCACCTCAGGGGTGCCGCACTCACACGTGCACAAGAGAGCAAACACATAGCAGGAAATACCTGAAAAGACAGATTTGGTAGCGGTGGAAGTGGGAGGTTGGGGGAACATGTGCTGAGGAAAAACAAAGACTGTGAGATGAGGGGTATAGACACCTGGAGTCTTCCCTTCATCCCTTCTCTCCCATTCACTTCCTGTGTGACCTCAGACAAACTCCTTAACCTCTCTGGGTCTTATTCTCCTCATCTTTAAAATGGGAGTCAGCATTCCTACCAGTTAGGCTATGAGATAATGTCAAATTTTGCACATTGTAGAAGCAAAGGACTGCAGTGTGGGAGAGAAGATAGGGTGTGAGTACGTGTGCGTTCATGAGAACCCTCCGTGCTTATCTACCTGCACACTGCTGGCACCTGGCCTTCAGCAGTCCCCTCCCCCACATCCATATACACAGTTCGGGAGGGGGGTTCAGGAAAGGTTGGCTCTCTTGTGCCCCAGGAGGGTCACTCCCTGAGACCCTGGGCCCACTCGTACCTTGCCAGGTGCGCACTGGGTCCCATCCAGCGGGGGCCCCTTCTTGGTCTTGCAGAAGTGGGGGTTGTCAGGGTGGCTGCACCACAGCTGCTTGCAGGGCTCATAGGTCTGGTACTATGGGTCAAGGAGAATCAGGGTCACCGGCTGGGCTGGTTTCCAGCTCTAGCTGGGTGTCCTTGGGGCAAAAGGCAGGGACAGCGAGAGAGGATGGTGGCAGGATGCTGGGGCTCAGGCCAACGTGAGGAAGGCAGGAGGGGACATCCAGCCAAAGTCATGCTCACCTGCAACCCTCAAGCTTGACTCTCAAGTGCCAATGACCTCCAGGAACCCCTCCTCTCTCCTACAGGGCACTGAGAAGAAGGGGCCCTGGCACAGCCCCAAACCCCTTTGTCTCCCCACCGAGGCCTCACCTCCCTGCTTTGCTCGAGCCACTTTGTCAAAGGCCTGGGACCAGGCTTGAGGCTCTGGGGGGATCCGGGCCCACCCATGCCTCCCGAACCCTGTGGAGTGGGGGCCCAGCCCCCTGAGCCCCAGACAAAGGGCTCCATTTCCTATAATTTTGATACTCCGTGATGCCAGAAGCTGGTGACATGTCAGATTGTATGGGAAAGCCCCGATATCCTTAATATTCTGTCCTATCATCCACTACCCGCAATACAAATGTCCTACAAACACCTGCATTTGGGCATTTAAATCCCATGTCCCAGTCGTCTCTCCAGCCCCAAAGCACTGCTTTGTCCGTGTGGCCCAGACAGGGCTGAAGGTGCCACATGTAGGCACCCTCAAGGTGCCAAGCAGGGCCTTGTGGTCCCGTGGAGGTGAGGAGGGGCCCCGCGGGTCTTGGATGGGGGTGGGAGTCACCAAGCCCTCAGCTGTCCCTCTTGTCTGAGCCTCAGCCTGGGGCTCCTGCCAGCAGCTGTTCAGTTCCAATGGCTCCAGCCGGCCTCCAGGCCCAGCCTCGCCCCCTGGCCTGGCCTGCAGCGTGGAGACAGGGTTATGCAATCTTCTGTCTACCTCTCAGGCAGGGGGTGAGTGGGGGGAGTGTGGAGTTGAGCCCCCAGAGAGAAGTGGCAGGGGGTACAGGAGAATTTCACTAGGATGGACAGTCAGCCCAAAACGTCCGGCCAAAGCCCTGAAGAGCAGCGGGTGGGAACTATTCACCCACCAGGCCAGAGGGCACCACCGATCTGACACCCCGAGCATCCCATTCCCACTGCACCCTGCTTCGACCCATGACTGTGTCTCAGAGGCTCCATTTGCAGCCAGGGACACCCAGGACTCTTTTTGGGGGGAGAGGTAAGATTTTATTTATTTATTTTTTTTTTATTCAACATACAAACAAAAACCTTCTTACCATATGATCATTCCATTCTTGTTATATAATCAATAACTCACACTGTCATCACATAGTTGTATATTCATCATCATGATACTTTCTTAGAACATTTGCATCAGTTCAGAAAAAGAAATAAAAAGAAAACAGGAAAAAATTCATACATGCCATACCCCTTACCCCTCTCTTTCCTTGATCACTAGCATTCCAATCTACTAAATTATTTTAACACTTATTCCCCCTTTTATTTATTTAGTTTTAATACATATGTTTCACTTGTCTGTCGAAAAGGTAGATAAAAGGAGCATCAGACACAAGGTTTTCACAATCACACAGTCACATTGTGAAAGCTATATCATGATACAATCATCTTCAAGGAACATGGCTACTGGAGCCCAGCTCTACATTTTCAGGCAGTTCCCTCCAGCCTCTCCGTTACACCTTAACTAAAAAGACACCCAGAACTTTTGATAAGAACTCAGCTTGTAGTTGTCTTAGGAGGTCAGTCTTTGACCACAGTAGAGGCTACCAGCCCAGACAGATCCCTTCAGCCACCCTCCCACTCTGTTCTCCTCTGTTCCCAACTTTCCTAGGGCAAAGGCCTTCTCAAGCCACCGCTCAAACCCACCCCCCAAAAGGTGTGACCAGGCAGGGCAGGTGTGTAGCAGATGGCAGGGGCTATGCCCTGTTCACCCTGCCTCCCCCCATGGTACCTGGCCCTGAGCCTGGAAGCCCAGCACCAGGTCCCTGGTAGGTGAGCAGCAGGGGCTCTGTGAACGGCCAGCGAGGGTCACAGGACATCATCCAGGTGCCCCAGAGACCGGAGGAGGACTCACCGCCGAGCAGGTCTGGTACCCAGTGCCAAAGTCAAAGCGGCACTGCTCGTCCATTGAGTAGTCAATCCCAGGCAGCTCGGGGGGCCGGGGCCAGGTGGGCTCAAAGGGGTCATCAAGGAGGCAGTCGTAGGAGCTGCCGGCACAGACGAGGGAGGTGAGCCAGGCCCGAGGCAGGAATTCCCAAACTCTCTTTGCCCAGGGGTTGGGGAATTTTCATGAGCAAGGAAGGAAGGTCTGAAAGAATGCACACCCGCTGGCCCAATGAGCAGCCTCTTCTAGGGAGGATGGACTGTCCCAAGCATCCCATTCCCACTGGACCTCACGTCACCCCATGACTGTGTCTGGGAGGACTCCGTTTGCAGCCAGGGGCACCCACGACTTGCAATAAGAGCTCAGCTTGTAGCTGTCTTAGGAAGTCAGTCTTTGCCCACAGTGGAGGGTATGCTATGGCCCAGATCAAGGGTTGAGTCACGGACAATTTGAGGTTCATTCTGCATTGGAGAATGATGAAAAGTAAACCCACCTTGCAGGATGACACTGGGCAGGTTGGCTGCTGCATGAGGTAGCATCCTCCATCTGCACTCCCCCACCCAGATCCACTCTCACCCCATTCTCAGGCCTGAGTCTAAAACTTTTCTGTACCTCAACCTTTCTGGAGACCCCAGGACCTGACCATCAAAGCTGGGAATTGAGAGTCTGCTGTGGGGTCAGGGCCACGGAGGTGGTGGGGACCCTTCTCTGGGGTCTTGGGGAGACCGTGACTCCTAATCTGCAGTAGGCAGGAGTATAGCTGGCAGTGCTTAATGAATCCAGATTCCCAGCTCCAATCTTGGCAGAGATTCTGATTTGGCCATCTGGGGTGGGGGCTGGGGGCTCTGAATTTTTAATAACTCTCTGCCTGTGGACACCTGAGCACACTTTGAAACACTGGACCACCCACCTGTGATGGGGGATGTCTAAGGACGGGGTGGGGGAGCTAAAAGAATGAAGTCACTGGGGGGCGGGGTGGGGCTGACTTGGGGGAGACAGCCGGCTGTGTGGCCTCTGCTCTGCGTGGCAGGTTGCTCCCCCAAGACCTGACCCTCCACCTGGCTCCGAGGGCGGAGGCGACCTACGGGAGGTAGCGGCTGAGCTCCAGCCTGCTGCAGCGGGACCAGTGGAAGCGGTGGAAGGCTGCCTGCACCAGGGGCGCCATGACGCTGCCCAGGCTGGTCTCGTCTGCACAGCTGTTTCCCTGGCCGTCGTGCTCCATGCCGAGTCTACAAAGGAAGGGGAGAACAGTCACACCCTGGGCACTGGCCGCTGGGAGGACAGGTAGGGGGGCCGACTGGGGGAAACCCTGCCCTGACCAGGGGCTCAGACTCTGGTGGGAAGGACCCATCTCCAAGGCTGCTAGGTAGAAGCTGAAGCTTCACCCTGCCCCCCACCCGGGGGTTCAGGCTCATTCTGCCCTCCAAGGCCATGCACCCAGAAGGCCCTGTCCCTCCTCAAACCCCACCCATGTCCCCACAGCCTCCAAGGCCAGCGTGAGCCCCACTTCTGCTCCGGGATGCCCCTCTGCTGGCCCCACCCTGTGGGCTGACTCCTAGGACAGGGCCACCTCCTCCCACAAGACCAAAGGTCTTTGACGGCAAGAGTCAGGTCGTGTTCCATTCCATCCCACATCACCTACTGATCCCCTCGGCGCACAGCCCCTGAGACTGCCCCAGGACCCTGCCCCTGTACCATGATGACAGTTTACATTTTTACAATTGTGTTCTTTATATTCAGCATTTAATGAAGCCTCAAGATTCTAAACTCTGAAATACTCCCAGGTGGCTGCAGCTGGCCTTAGACATTCAAGTGGGCCCCTAAACTTGACTGTCTCCCACCGGGACAGGTGTGGAAGCCCCTCTGCCCAATACAAAAAGACAAACTCCTGGCACCGGAGCATATGGAACCATCAGCTTCCATGACAGGAAGGGGCCTGGAGGTCTCTCTGAGCTCAGCCTCATGCAACTGAGGAGGAAACCGGGCCCAGGGAGAAGGCCCCTGCCACCTGCACAGTGAAACGCAGTGTGGGGAGCGGGATAGCAGACCTGCCTCTGGCCCATGGCCTCCCTCCTTTCCCCATCTCCTTCCGTCTCCAGAGAACAGCCCTCACCTGGGTGGGGGGCGGGCATGGGCTGGGAAAAATGTCCTGTGCACAGATGGTAGAGGCCCAGACAGACAAGGTCTGGACGGACAAGGCCGGACTCACAGCTGCAGTCCATAAGCACCACCATCGCACCCACCGTGGTGGCTGGTAAGACCGTGCCCAGCCTCTCCCGCCCTGGGATGCAGTGCCAGGAGGGCATTCCGGCAGCTAGCTGATACTCCCTCCACTGCAGCCCAATCCCTAGGGCAGGGCCTGGCCCAGGGCAGGTGCTCAGTAAATATTTGTTGAATGAATGAGTGAATGTGCTATAAACAAAGTCCAAGCCCGAGGGCCAGGCAAGCCGGTCCTTCCCTGGCCCGCTGCCTGAGGCTAAGTGTGTGTGTTTGTGATGGGTGCAGGCCAGCAAACAGGGATGCGCCAAGCACCAGCATGGACTGGAACAGGCTTTGAGGTATGGACAGGGTGAAGACATAGAGACCACCCAGAGAGAGCAGACTGCAGCTGTGATGGGAGTTCTGCCATGGACCTGCCATGGCTCTAGGATTTGAAGGCTGGGGGTGCCCAAGGCAGGCCCAGAATTGCCATCAGTTGTCTTCCTTCCTCAGTGGGCACCTCTGGGACACTGTAGCCCAGCCATGAGCCAGATCCCCTGGCATCCCCCAGGACACAGGGACCAGAGCCTGCTCTGCAGCAACCCCCACCCCCACCCCTAAACTCTCCAGAGCTCACTTCACAGCCCAAAGTCACAGATCTGCCAGCCCCATCTACCCTCCTGGTGTCACTTACACGTGGCCTGTCTCGTGGGCCACCACGAAGGCAGAGGAAAAGCCATCTTCGTGATTGAGGGCACAACTTCTCAGGGGGTGGCACATGCCAGTGATGGGTGCATAACCTGCCAGAGAAGGAGAGAGATCATGGGCAGATAAAGTAGGGCGCACTGGAGGACTGTACCCAGCAGGGCCACTGCAGGGACATCCTGAGTCTGGTCACGGCCAGAGGGTCCCTGGAGGAAGAAGGGTACTTGCAAAGTCCCACAGGCAGTGGCATGAATCTGGGCCAAGTTGCCCGCACCCCCACCCCCACCCATCCTAAAGCTTCCTTGCTTCCCTCTTGGCCTGCAGGTGCCCTGGGCCTCTCGCCTCCACCTCTGAACAAGGCAGTGGCGTTTCCAGACAGGAACCAAGGCTGCACACTGCACCCCCCAGCCAGCCAGATGCTCAGTCAGTCAAAAAACAAGCTCCAAACATTTTCTTTGTGAGGGGTAGAAGGTGACGCTGTGTTAGAGACTATGGGGAAAACAGAGGAATCATCTCCAAGCCCCTCACCCCACCACAACCCGGCCTCACATTTAAGAAGCATATGGCTTAGCCGGGGAGGGGTGAGCCTGAAGGGCTAGCATCCAAGGAAGAAAGTGGGGTGTGCAGGAGTGATTTGAAGGAAAGGGACATTTCAACTGGAAGGGTTGAGGGGGACCAGGGAATGGCTTATGGGGGGCATCAGAGCTGGGACTTGAAAGACAGGCGAGATGCTTCTCTAGGGTGGGAGAAAAGGCCTGTGGGTGGGCAGGAGCACGGCAAAGTGCAGACATGGGTCAGGCAAGCCTTCTGGGGCTGGGGCAGTGCAGTGCACCAGACTGTGACAACAAAAGAAGCAGCTGGGCAGACCACGGTGGCTCAGCAGGCAGGAATGCTTGCCTGCGATGCCAGAGGACCCGGGTTCGATTCCCGGTGCCTGCCCATGTTAAAAAAAAAAAAAAAAAAAAAGCAGCAGCTGATGTTTACCAGGCAGTGACTGGGGTCCAGGTGGTGCTAAGGGGCTGTCAAGACTGACCCAGGACCCAGCTATGGGCTGGGAGAGCAGACTGGGCAGGGGAAGGTTCTGCCGCCCCCGCCTCCAAGCAGGAGTGATGGCCAAGACTGCTCCCTGCTTGATCTCCCTACCTGGGCTTGTAGCTACCTGAAAGCTAGTCACTGTCTTCAGAGTTGCTGAAATGTTCTTTCATTTGAGATGGTTTGGGGGCTACAATGATGAGGATGTTGTGGGGAGGAGGCTTCTGCGGCCTCCACTGGCCTGGAGATTTGGGATTTGTTTTATGTGTAATGCAAGTGCCCACAGGTATGCATGTATGCACGTGTGTGTATGTGCAAACCCACACTTGGGGTGTCAGGGATTCAGACAAGAAACCCTTTGGGGAGGGGCATGGCTGGATGACTCACTTCTAGCATCAAGCCAGAAAAAAGCAGGAAGCCCTCAACTTAGAGCCTGGAATCCGAGTTTGAGTCTCAAATCTGTCCCCCACTCTGCTGTGGGGCATGGGCAAGCAGCTGAACTACTCTGTGCCTCAGTTTCTCCAATGGAACAGTTTCATATGTTTGCAGAGCACCTGCAGTTGTCAAGGCTCCGCCAGTCATTTCATGCTCCCCTGCCCTCCCAGCAGCCCTGGAATGGAGGAAGGCAGGTACTGTTTTTTGCCTCCTTTATAGTTGGGAGAATCCAACTATAAAGGGGGATCTTGGCCATCTGGGCAAGTGAGGCGTGGACTTGGAGGCAGAGCTCGGACATGGAGCTCCACAGCCCACACAAGCCCTGCCCTAGGGACCCACAGGCAGCAAAGAAGACAAACGGATACAGTGTGTGTGGAAGCATCCAGAAGACCACTCGGGCTTGTCAGGCCCAGGGCTCAGGGCTTGACCATTCCCAGCTGCCCAACTGGCTCAAATCAGGCAGCAGGAACCACAGCCGGGACCCTTCACTTCCCTTGGTCCCCAAGAAGCCATTCCAGAGCCCACTTACCTGTCCACCCACATCTGGTCCCCAAAGTCTCATGGCTCATATGCTGACAGCGAACCCTGCCCCACAAGCCTCCCCGGTGAGAGCCCATCCATCACCAGGCCCAGCCCTGAGCCTCTGCCCCGGCAGGCTGCACACACCTGGCCACGGCAAATACAGTACCTTCATACCTGAGGGCCCAAAGTCCTGCCGGGTGAGGAAGATGACGTGGTCGTGGTGCTCGGCATGGGTGGGGTCCTGGCGCCGCTGGGAGTGTGCCCAGCGACACACCTGCTCCAGGCTGCGGGCAGGCTCCCCACGCTCGATCAGGCTCAGGGACTGTGACAGCAAGGGGGTAGCAGTCAGAGCCCCAGTGACCACAGCGAGCAGCCAGGCCGCTCTCCTCCCTTTTACGGCTGAGGACCTCGAGGCCCCGTCCCAGGGCCACCCAGCTGCCCTGACTCTGGCACTTCAGGGAAGTGCTGAGCGCCCACATGGCAAGTGTTGTGCTGCAAGCTGCACCCGCTCTGTGCCCCCAGGAGCCCAGCGCACGTTATTTCTGATCCCCTCAACTAACCTGCAGGGCAGCTGTTGTTACAGACCAGGCATATTCGTGGATAAAAAAAAAGCACTAATTAAGCATTTCCTCTGTGCTGGCCCATTACATTCATTATATTATTTCATCTTTGCACTAAGATCTGTTTGTCATCCATTTGGGGGAGCACAGGGCTGGTCTGAGATTGCAAGTCTCAGGGCTGAGCCAGGGCAGGTCTGGTCTCATCACTGCCCCCCTCTAGGGTCTACTTTCCCCACTGATTCCTCAGGAGAGGCCTTTCCAGCTGGAAGGGAAGCAGATTATCAGGTCCACAGATTGGAGGGAACCTAGGGTCACCGCTTACCAACCCCCAGTGTCTCCACCACTGAAGACATGCATTTCTAATGGTCTCAGGAATCTGATTCTGGAGACAATTTTTTTCCCCGATGCTTGTCCCCACCAACCTCCCACCCCACCCCATAGCTGGTCTGACCCCATCTGCTGCCAAGGGCTGTTTACCTGTCGGTAGCCCACCATGATCAAGCGGACAAGGGCGATGTTTATGTGGACCCCCAGGGACTCATCATGGTATATCTCATCTACCTGAAAGGAGACAGGAGAATGCAGGGGAATGGGGAAACAAACCTATTAAGGATCTACCATGGGCAGGCCATGGTGGCTTAGCAGGCAGAGTTCTTGCCTACCATGCTGGAGACCTGGGTTCGATTCTCGGTGCCTGCCTGTGCAAAATTAAAAAAAAGGGCCTACTACGTGCCAGGTACTGTGCAGTTACCTAACACACATTTTCTCATTTCATCCCTGCCATGATCTTACCAAGCAGGCCTTCTTGTCCCTCCTTTACAGGTGAAGAAATTGAGGCCGAGAGAAGAGAAATGACTTGCCCAAGGACACATGGCCAATGAGCTGCACAGCTGGGATTCAAATCCTGGGTCCCTAATTCAAACCCTGAGCTCCCACCAGCAAGCCCAAGTGTGGGGGAGCTTGGTTTCCAACTCAGCTGCTCTGACCACAGCTCTCATCTTTCTACTTCCATTTCCCTGAAGAGCCTCTTCCAGAAATGTCACACAGCTTAGGGAACCCAGGGTCAGGTCCCTCATCCTAACATCTCGCTGCATCTTTTCCAATCACCCCTGGGGCAGTCTGTCTGGCCTGAGGTGCCCAGGCCCTGGGGAGGCAGCAGTGGACACTCCATCAGGGCAAATGCAGGAAAAGGGCTCCAGGGCTGGGGCCGGCACCGCCTGGGAGCTTGTTAGAAACGCACCCTCCCTGCACCCCAGACCCAGTGAATCAGGATCTGCATTTGAACAAGATCCCAGGTGATTCTCAGGCAAAGTCAAGTTTGAGGGGCCTTGATGTAGATAATTCCCTTCTCCCAAAGACCCAGGAACTGTGGGGCCTCTGATGGACAGATGGACACTGAGATGGACACTCAGCCCCTGCTTGCCCACCCCCAAGGACAGGGGGCTCACTCTGTCCTGAGAATGCCCATCCTGTGATCAGACAACTCCAACTTTTTAGTTTTAAATAACTTTTTTCCCCTGAATATAAAACATTTCACTCACAAAAAATTTACAAAATACATAAAAGTAAAAGAAGATCATGAAATCACCTATCCTGTTATTAACCAGATATATAACCACAATTAACACAGTTTCTTCCACACATGAATATGTGTATGAGTACATGTATAGTTATCTTACAAAGTTGGGGTCATACTTAATAGACTGTATTTTGCTTATTTCATTTAACATTATTCTGTGTGTTTAAAAGCACAATCTTCAATGTCTGAATATAGACGGACTATCACTTACTTAACTAATTCTCTAACATTGGACATTGAGAGACTCAGAGAGAAGTGACTTGTTCAGAGTCCTGGGCTCAAATCCCAACTCTGCCCCTTATGAAGTATGTGGCTTGCGGCAAGTCAGGTAACTCCACAGAACCTCTGTCTCTTCTTCTGTAGAATGGAAATAATAATGGCTCTGCCAGAGTTGACACATGTAAACATCTGAATGAGCCGTACAAGGCAGAGGGGCCCATGGGTGCAGTCGACCATGCAGGCAGAAGCAGAACCCAGCCTCCTGACTCTGGCGGGACTTCCCTGAGCTGGGAGGGAGTTCCACGCCTGCTGCAGTTATCATCACTTCTGTCTCTCCACGCCCTTCAGCCATCAATTCTTTTTCATTCATAAGCAAAGTAACCAACCTGCCACCCACAAAGGGACTGTTGTCAGCCCAACACAGAGCACCAGCGCTCCCAGGCCTATAGGCCTGAAAGTCCCTCAGCGAGGGGCTAGCCGGGAGGGGAGTACCTGAGACCTGCTCCTGGGTGCCGCACTCCTCCTCGCCAGCTGAGGACAAGAGCCAGGCTACAGCCCAGAGCTGTGGCAAAGAAAGCTGCAGGCACCGCTAAGCCCCAGCCCCAGCCCCACTCTCCTTAGTGCCCTGAGCTTGCAGCTGCCCGGATGCGTGAGCACACAGACTTCAGAGCAGCCGGTGTGAGCTGCCGCTGCGGGCCTGCCTGGCGCCCGCGCTGGACCCAGCTGATTAGTGACACCAAAGACGAGCACCTGCTGGGGTAAACCAGCCCCTACCCAACACCCTAATGCAAGGACCGAGGGAAAATGCGTCTGGCAGGGGGGCTTCCTCCTGGCCCTACTCCCTTCCCCCAGCAGGAGCGAAGAGGACAGGAGAAAAAAATGCTCAAACGCCATTAGCCAATGTCCTCCTTAACCCAATACCCCAGGCTCATCCTAGGAGGGTTGCAGGGCAGCAGAGGTGGGGAGTGGGTTTCCAATCAACCGCACATATATTTTCTCCCTAATTCTTACTTAGGAAATGTGGTTCCCTTGCTAGGGGGATATAGGGAGTCCTTACCGTCTTACCGAGAAGATGACGTTGCATTGGTAAAATAATTAGACAATGAGGGTTCAGAGTGAGATCAGGGCAGGTCAAAGCAGCGAGGGGAGTTGAGCCCTATGCTCCTGGGGCTGAATGCGGAGCAGGCTATAGAGGGGCAGGGGGTAGGCACACACCTCCTAAGTCAGGGACTGGGAAGAAGAGAACTACCCAGGCTCCTGGCAGCAGTGGGCAAGGAGGAACTCAGCTGAAGGGGTAGGAAGAGAGGCTGGCCCTCCTGATGTCTCAAACATAATCTCTGGAATCCTAGAACTTGCTTTCACATATCCTCTCTACTGTCAAGTATGTACCCCGACTTCTGGGTCACAACAAAGGCCTGCCTGGAACCAAATGCAGGGTGGCGGTGTGTTTCCATGTCTGGTAAATAGCCAAGTGGCTGGTCAGGGAATAGTCACAAGGAACCTTCCCAGTTCTCCTGCAACCCTGCAGGGCCAGGCCCTCCCAGGGGCCCTTGTGGTCAGCCCTGAGAGCAGGACGAAGGGAAGAAGGGTTCATTGATGCGGGAGCTCTAACTCTCTCTTCCTGCCCAAAAGGAAGGTCAGACTCTGAGTGCCTCACTCAGGAAGACCTGGGCTCCGGCCTGTGCCTGGAGAGGAGAGCTGGGTCCCCAGGAAGCCCAAGGGAGGGCAGCTGCCAGCCTTTCCTCTGCGCCAAGCCAAAACCAGCTTCCTCTTGGCAGGTCCATGCTCCCTCACTCCTAGGAAACACTCCCCCTGCACAGCTACAGAGCACAAGGTCTTGGCAGCCAGATTCAGGCAGTTTTCAAACAGGGAGGGATGGGGGGGGGGGGGCGGGCTACTGCTGGCAAGACCCCAGGGTATGAAGCCCGCCCCACGCTCACACAGAAGAGAAATCACCTCCTGCAGCTTAAGGACTGGCCCAGCCCATGAGGTGGCCCCTACGTCACTCAGTGCCACCTCCCAGCCACCTGCCTGGAAGGAAGTACTAATCCTATTTTTCTAAATAATCTGTCATTTTAGAAAAGTTTTAGATTTTAGAGAAAAGTTGTAAGAATATTACAGACTTTTCCTATATCACACACCCAGGTCCCCCTATAGTTAACATTACTATGGTACATTTGTCACATCTAATGAACCAATACTGATACATTACCATTATCCAAAGTCCAATCTTAATTCAGATTGCCTTTGCTTTTTGCCTAATGTCCTTTTTCTGTTCCTAGGAGCCCATCCAGGATCCTATATTAATTTAGTCTTCATGTCTCCTTACACTCTTGGCCATGACAGTTTTTTGGGACTTTCATTGTTTTTGATGACCTGGACAGTTTTAGTGGAGCACTCTATTACAGGTCAGAAATTCTATCACCTGTCCTTCACTCTGAGATTCATCTGATGTTTTGCTCCTGGTTAGACAGGGGTTATGGGTTTTGAGGAGGAAGATCCGAGGTAAAGTGCATTCTTAGTGCATCATGTCAGGAGTACATGCTGCCAATGTGAATGTGACACATGGCCACGGAGGGAAGGCAGAGGCCCTGGTGGTGTGGTGCTTGTCAGCTTTCTCCGAAGCCAAGTTACTCTTCTCCCCACTTCCCATACAAAATGCACACCTACTGTCCATACGTACCCACTCTCTAGAACCAAGCCACCAAGTGCAGCCTACACTTACTGAGAAGGGAGTTAAGACTCACCTCCTTGAGGGGGGAATATCTACATAGATTATTTGGAATTCTTCTGCATGGGAGACTTGTCTCTTCTCCCCCATTTATTTATTCAGTCATGTATTTATATCAGCACGGACACAGATACTGAGGTTATACTGTGGTCTGCAATACAGCACTACATTACTTTGCAGTGCAAATCGTTCCAGCTTTGGCCATTCAGTTGGCTCTGCGGTCCTTTGAAATACCTCCAGTTTTGGTTTTTGAGCACTTCCTTACTTTCTGGCACCACAAAAGGCTCTAGAAACATATTGTCTATTTTCTGCCTAGTCTTAGAATCAGCCATTTCTCGAAGGAGCTCCAAGGAGAAGCACATATTATCCTGATTTTAATGGTGAGAAAAGGAGGCCCAAAGTAATGGAAGCAATTGCCTAAGGATAGCAAGTGCGATCAGAGTTCAAATCCAGGTCCTCTGAACACCTGGGTGACTCATGTGCTTTCCCTGCTCCTGAACTTGCTGCCTCTGAACATGCACAGCACTGCTTAAAGAGAGGGGACAGTCACAGTGACCTCTCCTGACCTTTCAAAGTCCTAGAAAGGATTTCATGCTTTAAAGCTGCATGAAGTCCAGGCCCTTCGACCAGCCCCTGTGGCCCTGCAGCCCTGGCCCTGCTAACGATAGGACACACAGTGACACCGTATCAGCCATGCTCCAACACCCAGAGTACCTGAGACACACACTGCTTCATCCACTCTAAGATGCTCTCCTTTTTTCACATTTAAATTGCTTTGAGCCAGGAACCATGTGGTTGTCATTGCCTGGGCACTTAAAGGTCTCTTTGTTATTCCTGGTGGCTTCACAGGACGCCACAACCCCTGATGTCTCAGGCAACGAACCATTTAAGGACAACCTGAGAAAGGAATGTGAGTCCTGGCTGGTGTCTGGAAACCTCCTACTGACACCTTTGGGTAAGATCAAGAACTCACCAGCGTCAGAACTGATGGGGTGGGTGTCAGCAGCTTGGATGGATGGCGGAGCACTCTATTTCTAAAGGCAGCCTCACCGATGCTCCTGATGGCACAGGGGAAAACAGTGCATAGAAAAACACAGACTTTGATGACTCTGTGCTGAAAAGAGTAACACTCTGAATTGAAACAAGTTTTAGGAATATCTAAATTTCCCATATTTTTATATCTATGTGAAATGATAAAAATCTATGTCTAAATAAGTCCAAGAGAGCTTTGCTAAGTATGAAATTAAAAATGCTGAATCATAAGAAAGCATTGTGTCATGGTTTAAGTGGTACCATGCTTTTCTTCCTTTGGTACATAAAATAATGGAGCATCTGACAATCAGTGGAGCCCTGAATCTAATGAAATGTGGTGTGTGTTCCCCAGCATGTGTGTGAACTTGCCTGTGTGTGCACACTAGATACAAACACACATGTACCACACACATGGGTAATGACTCCACATGTACATGTGCATATGCATGAGTGCACACACCTGTATTTCATGTGCCTGTATATACACGAGTACGCAATAAACATGCTGCCTGAAGCCTAGACCCCTACCCGTCCCAGGCGCTGAGGGACTGATCGTGCAGTAGCCAGAGCCAAGCACGAGTTTCCCACGTTAAGAAACTGAGTCTCCTCCTCATGCTCACTCACCTGCCATGTGGCCAGGCCCCGTCTTAGAGCTCACCAGTCAGATCTCCAAGGCCCAAGCCAGTGAGTCTCCTAATTTGTTTCTAAGTTGCTGCAGGCTCATTTGCTTCATCCCACCACCCCAAGTTCATCTTAAAGGCCGTGAATTTCCAAGGGCTTGCGTGAGCTACACTCGCATTTTAACCAGCACGCCTCTTAAAGGGTTGGCTCTGAGACATTCTCCTGGCACCCAGCTATTCAGCCTGCCTCACACCCAGGCTGTTTGTGCAGGGTGGCTCCAGAGAGCACAGGGACGGACCCACCCGGTGCAACAGGGTCCCTTTCACAAAGCCACAATGTTCAGCATTTATCCCCTATGACCTATTTGCACAACGCTGCAGCCTTATGTCCCGGGCCGGTCCGCCCGTGTGCACAGAGAGGCCAGGTGGGGGCCTGGCTGCATGACCTCACCTCTCGGAGCCCGAGCCTCCTCATCCGGAAGCGTGCAGGAAACATAGCCTGCAGAGCCCTGAGGGTGAAGGTCATGGCAAATGTCAAGCCTGGGGAACAGCAGAGCCCAGTGCACGGTACGTGCTCCGTCAACGGCATCTGTCAGGATGAAACTTCTCCTTCCCACTCTGGGAGCTGACAGGTGGCCCACTACATCACCCCAGAAATTGGATTTCAGGAGTCTGACCGCCAGTAAATAAAGTGAGCATTCTGTTACTGTAAAGATACTCATTGTTATGATTCCTCTCGTGCCAGGAATTTCACCATTCGCCCTTTTTGTGTTCAGCACTGGTCTCTGCCCAGTGGGCAGACTTTTAAAACCCAGGCCCCTATGTGTGGGGCCTGGTGGTCACCCCTTCGAGCACAGTTTCTCACCCACGCACTGTGAACATTCTGATACTGATATTGATATCTACTGCTTGGTGTGCAGGCTGCCATGGGCATTGCAGGGTGTTTAGCAGCCTCCCTGGCCTCTACCCACTAGATGTCAATTGTGACAATCAAAAACTATCTCCAGGGCGGGCCGCGGTGGCTCAGCGGGCAAAGTGCTTGCCTGCTATGCCGGAGGACCTCGGTTCGATTCCCGGCCCCAGCCCATGTAACAAAAACGGAGAAACAGAATACAATAAAACAAGAAAATGTTTAAAGATGTTTCCCTTTCTTCCTTCCTTCCTTCCTTCTATCCTTCCTTCCTTCTCTCTGTCTTTAAAAAAAAAAAAAAAAAAAAAAAAAACTATCTCCAGACCTTACCAAGAATCCCCTGCAGGGGAAACAGCCCCAGTTCAGAATGACTGCTTAAAGTGTTTGCTTTTAGTTTGGGGGGTCTGAGTGCCTAAAAGCAATTGAAAGTTTTATTTGTTTGTTTGGAGGTGGTGGGGTCACGAAAAAATATATAAAGACAAAAAGAGAAGAAAGACAAGATTTGTATCCTCTCAATGAGCAGGGAAAATGAGCTGCTCTGAAGGCATGGAAGGAAAGGGTCTGGCGAAGAGAACTGTCAGCCTGAAAGCAGTTTTTGTGGCATTCAAACCAGACTTTACCATGCATATTTAATATATGTCATGTGCCACCCTCCCAGGCTGAGGTGACCGAGGCCAGGTCTGACAGCCACCTGCACCCACACCTCCTGCGTCCAGAAGGGGCACCAGGCTTTCCCAAGCAGGACATCTGATTGGGCTCCAGGCTCAGCAAGGGCTCCCAGCCTGTCCAAAGCTGGTAAGACACTCACAGAGGGTCTCGTCTCCCCAGCAACCTGCCAATACCTTTGTATTGTCAGCCAGGCTGGGAAGGCGGGGTGTGGGATGAGTAGGGAGCCCACCTACCCGCCCCCCGCCCCCAGACAGGTGAGTTGCCAAATAGGGTCCAAGAGAACACAGAGCCTGAAACTCCTGGCTGCAGCGTGGCTCAGTGAGTGATGACAGGGCCTCTTTGTCCTCCCTGTCCCTCACTCCAGCTCCAGGCCCTAGGACGAGGCCAGTATCCCCACATCCAAGGGAGTCCTCCCCTCAGAGATTCAGGACATCACCTCCAGGACAAAGAGAGGGTCCTAACAGCTTCAGAGGGCACAGACACAGCCTGACGAGAATCCTGCCCAGGCAGCACGCTTGAGAGATGCTCCCAGCAAATTCTTCCATTACAGGCAGCGTGCTTCCCATGCCCCAGTCTGGGAGCCCAGGGATCCGCCTTCTCCTTTCTCCAGAGCAGCTTGTCCTCCACGCCTGCCACAGCAGCAGGGCTGGAAAAGCCCATGCTGGAATCAGACAGATCTGGGTTCGAATCCCACCTCTGTCACTTCTTAGCTTGTAGATTTTGAGCAAGACACTTGGTTTCTCGGAGCCTCAGAGAAACTACCGCATGGGCTGTGGTGAGGATTCAGTGAGCCACCTACAAAGTACTCAGCGCCACGCCTGACGCACAGTGGGTGCTGGTACGAGACTGATGACTCGCCATAGCTCTGAGAGTCCCCATCTCCAGCTTTCTCCCAACCCATCACCACTGGTGTCTGTGCACCACCTTTAGGAACTGGTCCAGGCCTCTTCTCCAGGCACCAGCGGACAATACTGCCTTGGGGACCGTCCTGCCACGGCCACACTCACGCAAGTCCTTGGCGGGCTTCACCGCCCGCCCAGGCACATCTGCCTCCTCACTGGCCCCAGCCCCCTGGCCAGCGTGCTCTTCCTTCGCTGAGTCTCCCTTTCCTTCAAGGCCAGCCTCAGCTGTAACCACCTCCAGAAAGTCTTCCTTCCTCCCCCAGCCCTCGGGGACGGCTGCCTCCTCTCAGCACCTTCAGCAGCGCCCTGCAATGGGACGGAGGCTTGTTTTGCAGCTAGACCAAAACTTCGAAAATAGGAACTCTTCTTCCTAATTTCAAGGTTAGGCACACCACAGGCACTCACTAAATGCTGAAATAGCTGCCCCTTCTATTTCAAAGGATGCAAACGGTTCCCTAACCCTGAGATTTGAAGAAGTTTTAAGCAGAGTGACCTGGTACAGGTGGGTAAATCAAGGCACGAAGAAAGACAAGTTCAGTGCAAGCCCACCTGCCTGAGAATGAGGAGTGAGGAGGGGCCTGAACAGTCATCTGACCCTGTGAATATTTATAGCACGTGTCCAGGTTAATTCAGGAGAAAGCTGAGAGATGGGACAGCCCTAACTCGTCCTCGCAGTGACCCCAGGGAACAGCAGTGGGTGGGGCCTGATCAGACCATTCCGAGCTGCATCACCATTTCCACCCCGCCTGGGTTAGCGCCACAGGGCCACCGAGCCTGTGAACCAGGTCTCCTAACTGGTCCTGCCAGCCAAGCCCCGCGCCTGAAATCAGGATCAGGAATGATCAGAGGTAGGAGGGCACTGTAAAGCCCTTTTTATTGGGCTCTGTGAAACCCCCCCCAAGGGAAATAGCGCTTCAAGCATCCCAGACAAATGAGCTGCTAGCCCCCGGGAGAGGGGACAAGAGGCTGAGAGTGCCCATCCACTCCACTCCTTTACGGGGGGCCGGAACCCTGGCTGGCTGTCCCGCTGTGCCCGGGGATGCCAGAATCCTACACCTCCCACTTTCTACCCTATAGCAGTGGCCCATTTGCCAAGAAACAACACCTTAAGTCACCGCCACAGATTTGAGGGATTTAGCTAGGGCCTTTTGCACGATTCACATTTCAGTCTGGGCAAGCCCTTCAAAAGCATCCTTTGCTCTATGGAAAGAAATATCCCATTTTATGACCCACCAAAAGACTTCTTCCAGTTTCCAAGGGAAGCTCCCAAATTGCACTTGGGAAACAATTTCCTGCCAATTCTTCCTATCACCTTCCTAATTTTGCTGCCTTCAGCCTTGCACCTTGGAGTGGGCTTCATCTTTTTTTTTTTTTTTTTTAAAAAAAACATAACATACAAGCACGAACATTCTTACCATATGATCATTCCGTTCTTGGTATATTAGCAATTACTCACAGTATCATCACATAGTTGTATATTCATCACCATGATCACTTCGTAGAACGTTTACATCAATCCAGAAAAAGAAATACAAAGAAAACAGAAAAAAATTCATACATACTACACCCCCTACCCTTCTCCCTCACCAATCACCAGCATTTCAATCTACTAAATCTATTTTAACATTTGTTCCTCCAATTATTTATTTATTTTTATTCCAAATGTTCTACTCATCTGTTGATAAGGTAGATAAAAGGAGCATCAGACACAAGGTTTTCACAATCACACAGTCACATTGGGAAAGCTATATCATTATTCAATCATCTTCAAGAAACATGGCTACTGGAACACAGCTCTACATTTTCAGGGACTTCCCTCCAGCCTCTCCATTATACCTTAACTAAAAAGGTGATATCTATATAATGCATAAGAATAACCTCCAGGATAACCTCTCAACTCTGTTTGGAATCTCTCAGCCATTGACGCTTTATTTTGTCTCATTTCTCTCTTCCCTCTTTTGGTCAAGAAGGTTTCCTCAATCCCTTGATGCCGAGTCTCAGCTCATTCCAGGATTTCTGTCCCATGGTTTCAGGAAAGTCCACACCCCTGGGAGTCATGTCCCACGTAGAGAGGGGGAGGGCAGTGAGTTTGCTTGTCATGTTGGCTAAGAGAAAGAGGCCAAATCTGAGCACCAAAAGAGGTTCTCTGGGGGTGACTCTTAGGCCTAATTTTAAGTAGGCTTAGCCTATTCTTTGCAGGGATAAGTTTCATATGAACAAACCCCAAGATTGAGGGTTCAGCCTACTGCTTGGGTTGCCCCCACTACCTGTGAGAATATCAGGAATTCTCCACATGGGGAAGCTGAATTTTCCCCCTTTCTCACCATTGGGTTTCATCTTTTACCACAATACATAGGGCAGTTCCTCCATGCTCCAGGTGCTTGAGCTGAGCCCCTGGGAGCCTTCGCTAGAGGGGCTCGGACCAGACCTGCCAGCAGCTCTAGTGGGGCCCAGACAAGGATATACAGTGGCCACAACTTTGCATTGAATGTGGGCAACAGAATTGTCCATGGAGGTACCCAAGACTAGAGGGTTTCTCTGAAAGATGTGGAAGAAATGGAGCACATCACCCAGGAAAGAGCGCTTGGTTGTCTTCTTCAAACACCCCAGACTTAACCACTCTGCACCTCTGGCATTCTCTTCACACCCCCTTCTCCCAGCCACATCCAGAAAGCCAGAGGCAGGCGGCCAGGACACCGTGAGTGTGTGTGTGTGTGTATGTGTAGGGGGTGAGGGTGGAGCCCTGGGGAGTCTCTCCCACTGGACCGGCACCCTTGCGGTGCACCGGCTCCAGCGGTGAGAAGCAGGCCTTGCAGCTGACTCTGGCACCCATGCCCTCTACCTGCCACCCAGTCCAGGGCTCAGACTTCAAGGGAAAAAACACCTACTTCAATGCATACTGGGCACGGTCCGCAGCTCGCCTCTCCGCCTTATCTGATTCCACTTTTTGGGTTCTCTTTTGAACCAGTTAGAACTTCTGCTGGTTCTCCAAGGATTAAGGAATAGAAAAAAAATCTTAACACACATTTGTTTGTACTGCTGTATAAAAGTCATGATTTTACCTTCTTCTAAAATTTATCTAATAACAAACTGAAGGACTCTGGGGCCATGATTAGGTCTGGCCTCACACCCCTGGATGCTTCTTTTGCAGCTTCAGGACCCAGGACCCAGGCTCTCAGCACACTAGAGCCTCTTAGGGTCTCCCTGGACCCCATTGGCCCCTCCTCCGGTTCTCCACCTGCTCACTCCAGGGCTCAGCCTGGCTCCAGCATGGCCTCCACTAGCAGGATTAGTTGTCAGCCGTGTGGTCTCAGGTAAGGCCTGGGGTTTATAGAGTCTGGGAGGGCACTGAATGCTCCGGTGTGCTGAGCCCATCCCACCCCCACCCCCACCCCCCGCAAACAGCTCCAGACCATAGCCTTTGCTTTCTGTGTCCCTAACCATAGCACAGACTTAAGGGACAGAACAATACCTTCTGCACATGCCCCTTTTTGGGGCTTCAAAAACTGGGGTAATTTCTACTCTGGCCCTTTTCCTGGGCTGCTGGCATTGCAAGCAGACACCTGCTGCCTTCTCCTTTTGAAACCCCATCTTGGCACATGTGGCTATCAGCTGCTCTCAGAGCCGCCTTTAACCCACATTTACTGACCACCTGTCAGGACTGGGGCACCGTGCTAGGTGCTGCCAGGCTTGAAAACTGACCAAGTCCCTACCCACAAGGAACTCCCATTCAAACAGAGAATTTAGAATAATCTACACACATACACAAAGATAAATAACATAGCTAATTTAGGTAGCAATAGACAGTATCCCTTGAGTTCTTGCTATGTGCCAGGAAGGTGTTAAATATTTTACAGATATTTCACTTAACCTTCACAACAAAGCAGACACTCTTATGAAAAACTGGAGGCTCTGGGCAGTTGAATATTGATGCACCTGGCCAGCTCTCAGAATACTTTCTCCAGTGGCCATGCCTGTGGCCGATCCCCTCCTCTGCTTTGGAAACTATCTCCTTCAACATCACATAGTAACTGGTCCAAACGGTGGTCACAGACCCCAAGACAGGCCAATCAGAGTTCCGCCCCAGGAACTTTCTGTTCAGGAGCTGGAGAGAAGACTTCCTTTATCTCTGGCCATGCAGCTGTGGGGTAGGAGTTGTTCATGTTGCTAATGAATGGGTCAGAGAGAAGTAAGATGTCACAGAGAACCAAGGGAACCTAAAAACAGCCCTCTCTGTGAGCCCCAGGTCCAATTACATCCACAGCTAACGAACGGTACTGCAGGTGGCCACCGCACCTGTGATGCTGCGGCATCCCCTTCTCGGCTGCTGTGTCAGACTACAAATGTCTCTGCAGAGCTTCGCATGACCACGGAGTTGACATTCCACTCACTACCTGTTCAGTTTCCAGAAGCACGTTACCACTCAGCACACTGAAGTCAGGCTATTATGAACAACCTCTCCTGGCGAGCTCCTGGTGGGCTGAGTGCCGTACCATGCTCCGGACACCTCCTCTACCCCTCTGCCCACACGTGCACAGTATGTGTTACTAACTCTGCCACAAAAGTGGAAGGGACATCGAGGGTGTAGGACTTGCCCTTCAGGTCACAAAGACAGGGAGAGGCAGAGCCAGGCTGTGTGATTCCAAAGCCCCATGCTCTTGGCCAGTCCACGGACATTCTTCTACATGTAGATCTAAAATTAGTCGAGAGGCCATCATGGCTCCAAAACTGTCCATGTTAGAGACTAAGTCGATTCTATCCAAGCTCTGGCCACCTGAAGTTATCTCTTTTTTAACACTTTTTGTTGTGAAATATAACATATATACAAAAAGCAGTAAATTTTAAAGTACACAGTAACAAGCAGTTGTAGAACAGATTTCAGAGTTTGGCCTGGGTTACAGTTCCACAATTTTAGGTTTTTACTTCTAGTCACTTTAAGACACTGGAGACTAAAGAAGCATCAATATAATGATTCTACACTCATAGTCATTTGTTAAATCCTATCTTCTCTGTTATCACTCCACCTTCTCCTTTGATCTTTCTCGCAATCTTCAGGGGTATTTGGGCTACTCCCACTCTAACTTTTTCATGTTGGAAAGGGCTGTTGATAATATGGGACAGGAGGATGGAATTAGCTGATGTGCTTGGAGAGGCTGGCCCCTCTGGGTTTCAGGTCTTTTCTAGCCTAGGAACCTATCTGGAGGTTGTACATTTCTGGAAAATAATCATAGTGCATGGAACCTTTGTTGAATCTCAGATACAGCCCTAGGTGTTCTTTAGGGTTGGCAGGAGTGGTCTTGGTCAGGGTTTGGCAAACCATGGTAATTAGCAATCTCTAGATGAAGCTTGTGTAAGAGCAGCCTCTAGAATAGCCTCTGGACTCTATTTGAACTCTCTCCACCACCAATACTTTATTTTGTTACAATTTTTTCCCTTCTTTGGGTTAGGAAGGCATTGTCAATATGTGAAGTTATTTTTTGACCTGTATGAGCAGGCAGCTAAGCACCTTCCTTATTCTCTCCCACTGGGCCTCAGGTGACAGGTCAGAGGACACTGACCTTAAAGCCAGCAGAGGCCCATGCAGGGGCTGGAGCCTGTGGCCTTCTAAAGAAGCCCTGTGAAGCTGATGATTCCAATGGAGGGTCTGGATGAACTCCACAGGAGAGGCTCACCAGGCAAGACAGGAATAGCACCTGTCTCTTCTGAATCCTCCTTAAAAGGCTTTCTGTGATTAGATTAAGCATCACTCATTGCAGAAGACACTCCCTTAAGCATCACTCATTGCAGAAGACACTCCCTTTGGCTGATTCCAAATGGAATCAGCTGTGGATGCAGCTGACGTGATTATGATCTAATTCTATGAAATGTCCTCATCGCAACAGATAGGCCAGCACTTGCCCAAACAGACAAACAGGTACCACCACTTGGCCAAGTAGACACATGAACCTGACCATGACAGTTCACTCTTTGTCAACTTGGCAGCTATATATATCACCTTAAACCATACCCAATTTTCAAATAAAAACAGTAAAACACACATTTTTTCTTTTACCTAACAATACTCAACTGTCCTGTATATAACTGGAAACACATTAAATCTCTCCAGAATAGGGTGCAAATCCTTGGGCAATATTCATTCTTAAACTTGATATCTTACAACTTAAATAGTATAACATGAACAAAACAGCATTACAGTCCTCGTTTCTGTAACTGATCACGTGGTCGAAGTTCATATTTATCATTACCTTCTTCCACTACCCATTCCATGTTCCCTTTACCCTCAGCAAGCACTTCAGCTGGCCATGGTTCTTTCCCTGGTAGGGTGACCCAAACCTTCATTCCTGAAGTTTCATACCCATTGGTAGTCCTACCTGGATTGGGTTGTTGCACTTTTCCATTGATTTTAATCACAGGGCGTGGTAGTACTAAAAGATGCCCTAGGGGATCTCCTATATTCCAAGAAAACTCTTATTTACCTCCATGAGTAGCTGCAGTCCTACTTCCTCCTGATATTCAGGGTCAATCACCCCAGACAAAAATGGAATCCCCTTCTTGGCTTGTTGATCCAGTGGCATAAGTAGCCCAAAGTGACCAGGTGGGAGTCTTAACTTCCAGTTCAGTGGAATCATTCTTGTTTCTCCTGGAGGAAGCACTCCCCGTTTTGGAACTAAAACCTGTAGACCAGCAAAGCTCAGGGTCACAGGGACAGGAAGCAAAAATTTTCCTAGTGGATCACTAGGGGTAATAGTGAGTAGTACCACTCCCATTTCCACACCTTGGTTCCTGGACCCATGGATCCTGGCTATGGGAGAAACAGCACCATACAGCGGACGCTGATTCAGAGCATATACAGCTTCCTGGAGAACATTACCCCAGCCTTTCAAGGTACTGCCACCTAGTTGGCACCGTAATTGAGTTTTCAAAAGGCCATTCCACCATTCTATCAAGCCAGCTGCTTCTGGATGATGGGGAACATGGTAAGACCAGAGAATTCCATGAGCATGTGCCCATTCCCACACTTCATTTGCTGTGAAGTGTGTTCCTTGATCCGAAGCAATGCTATGTGGAATACCATGACGATGGAAAAGGCATTCTATAAGCCCACAGATGGTAGTTTTGGCAGAAGCATTGCGTGCAGGGAAAGCAAACCCATATTCAGAGTATGTGTCTATTCCAGTCAGAACAAATTGCTGACCCTTCCATGGAGTAATCCAATGTAATCAATCTGCCACCATGTAGCTGGCTGGTCACCTTGGGGAATGGTGCCATATTAGGGGCTGAGTGTGGGTCTCTGCTGCTGGCAGACTGGGCACTCAGCAGTGGCTGTAGCCAGGTCAGCTTTGGTAGTGGAAGTCCATGTTGCCGAGCCCAGGCATAACCTCCATCCCTACCACCATGACCACTCTGTTCATGAGCCCATTGGGCAACGACAGGAGTTGCTGGGGAAAGAGGCTGACTGGTATCCACAGAACGAGTCATCTTATCCACTTGATTATTAAAACCTTTCCCTGCTGAAGTCACCTTCTGGTGTGCATTCACATGGGACACAAATATCTTCATGTTTTTAGCTCACTCAGAAAGGTCTATCCACATACTTCTTCCCCAGATCTCTTTGTCACCAATTTTTCAATTATGGTCTTTTCAAGTCCCTGATCGTCCAGCCAAACCATTAGCAACAGCCCATGAGACAGTATACAAATGCACCTCTGGCCAGTTTTCCTTCCAAGCAAAATGAATAACCAGGTGCACTGCTCGAAGTTCTGCCCACTGGGAGGATTTTCCTTCACCACTGTTCTTCAAGGACACCCCAGAAAGGGGTTGTAATGCTGCAGCTGTCCACTTTTGGGTGTTACCTGCATATCGTGCTGAATCATCTGTAAATCAGGCCTGAGTTTTCTCTTCCTCAGTCAATTCACTGTAAGGAACTCCCCAAGAGGCCATAGCTCTAGTCTGGGAAAGACAAGGTAATGTGGCAAGAGTGGAGACCATGGGCATTTGGGCCACTTCTTCAGGTAACTTACTTGTGCCTTCAGGACCTGCTCTGGCCCTATCTCGTATATACCATTTCCATTTTACAATGGAGTGCTGCTGCACATGCCCAACTTTATGGCTTGGTGGGTTAGACAACACCCAGCTCATGATAGGTAACTCAGGTCTCATGGTAACTTGGTGGCCCATGGCTAAGTATTCAGTCTCTACTAAGGCCCAGTAGCAGGCCAAAAGGTGTTTCTCAAAAGGAGAGTAGTTATCTGAAGCAGATGGTAAGGCTTAGCTCCAAAATACTAAGGGTCTGTGTTGTGATTCTCCTACAGGGGCCTGCCAAAGACTCCAGACAGCATCTGTATTTGCCACTGAAACTTCCAGCACCATTGGATCTGCTGAATCATATGGCCCAAGTGGCAGAGCAGCTTGTACAGCAGCCTGGACCTGTCGCAGAGCCTCCTCTTGTTCAGGTCCCCACTCAAAATTAGCAGCTTTTCTGGTCACCTGATAAATGGGCTGGAGTAGCACACCTAAATGAGGAAAATGTTGTCGCCGAAATCCAAAAAGACCAACTAGGCATTGTGCCTCTTTTTTGGTCGTAGAAGGGGCCAGATGCAGCAACTTACCCTTCACCTTTGAAGGGATATCTCGACATGCCCTACACCACTGGACACCTAGAAATATCAATGAAGTGGAAGGCCCCTGTATTTTTGTTGGATTTAGCTCCCATCCTCTGACACGCAAATGCCTTACCAGTAAGTCTAGAGTAGTTGCAACTTCTTGCTCACTAGGTCCAATCAACACGATATCATCAATATAATGGACCAGTGTGATGTCTTGCGGGAGGGAGAAACGATCAAGGTCCCTGCGGATGAGATCATGACATAGGGCTGGAGAGTTGATACACCCCTGAGGTAGGACAGTGAAAGTATATTGCTGACCTTGCCAGCTGAAAGCAAACTGTTCTGATGCACCTTACTAATAGCTATTGAGAAAAAACATTTGCCAGATCAATAGCTGCATGCCAGGTACCAGGGGATGTACTGATTTGCTCAAGCAATGATACCACATCTGGAACAGCAGCTGCAATTGGAGTTACTACCTGGTTGAGCTTATGATAAATCCACGGTCATCCTCCAAGACCCATCTGTTTTCTGCACAGGCCAAATGGGAAAGTTGAATGGGGATGTGGTGGGAATCACCATCCCTGCATCCTTCAAGTCCTTAAGAGTGGCAGTAATCTCTGCAATCCCTCCAGGAATCCAGTATTGCTTCTGATTTACTATTGTGCTCGGTAGGGGCAGTTCTAGTGGCTTCCACTTGGCTTTTCCCACCATAATAGCCCTCACTGCACGAGTTAGAGAGCCAACGTAGGGATTCTGCCAGTTGCTCAGTATGTCTATACCAATTATACATTCTGGAACTGGGGAAATAACTACAGGATGGGTCCGGGGGCCCACTGGACCCACTGTAAGACGGACCTGAGCTAAAACTCCATTGATCACCTGGCCTCCATAAGCCCCCACTTTGACTGGTGGTCCAGAGTGACGTTTTGGGTCCTCTGGAATTAACGTCACTTCGGAACCAGTGTCTAATAATCCCCAAAATATCTGATCATTTCCTTTTCCCCAGTGCACAGTTACCCTGGTAAAAGGCCATCGGTCTCCTTAGGGAAGGCTTGGAGGAAGATTAACAGTATAAATTTGTGGCAATGTAACAGGGTTCTCCACCAAAGGGACCTGGCCTCCCCTTCATTCAAGGGGCTCTGGGTCTGTAAACTCTCAAGTCTGGAAATTGATTAAGGGGCCGTGACTCTGTGTTTTTGCAATTCAGGTTAGACTTCTGCTCACTTGACCTAGAACTCTTTAGTTTATACAGCTCGAACAAGAATTTAGTAGACTGCTCTTCTATTGTATTTCTAGGTACCCCATAATTTACTAGCCAATGCCACAAATCTCTGTGAGTCATATAATTTTGATACCTGCTTTGAGTTTGCTGTCTATTATAATAGCCACATCTCCCCTGTCTTTGGCGATTAAGTACTGCCATCTGGCTTCTGCCAACTCGGGATCCCAGCATCCTCATTGTGTTTAAGGATTCCAGCTCAGTGACAGCAGTTACTACAGTAATATCTGACCTACAGAGAAGTGCAACCACAGAGCTCTTTAGGGATGATGGTACTAGTCTCACAAATTTATTTCTCACTGTTCTGGTAAAAGGTGCATCCTCCAGACATTCCTGGGGTGTAAGAGCAGGCTTTGCATGATAAATCCACTCTAACATTCCAATCTCTCTAAGCCTCCAGATCCCCTCATCTACATTATACCAGGGCAGTTCTGGCATTTCAACCTCAGGTAATGTTGGCCACCTTTTGATCCATGTTTCAACCAACCACCCAAATAAGCTAACACCTTTTCTAACCTCTCGAGCTATAACATTGAATGCAGAATCTCTGCTTAGTAGAGATATCAATAATTTCAGCCTGATCCAGCCTTATATTCCTCCCACCATTATCCCACACTCTTAAAATCCATTGCCACACATATTCCCCTGATTTCTGTCTATACAAATTGGAAAACTCACACAGTTCTTTTGGAGTATAATGTACCTCCTCATGTGTGATACTTTGTACCTCACCTTTAGGGGCCTGTTTGGACTTTAGTCTAGTTATAGGTCTTTAAGAAATGAGTAGTGGTTGGGTGGGTCATGAAAAGAACTAGAAATATCTTCCAAGCCATTTGCTTCAGGGCGTTCATTTGCAGTTTCATCTGGTGAAACAGGATTAATCACTCTAGGACTAATCCCTTCAGGAGGAGGTTGGGTGGCCAACTCCTCAAGGCAGGCTGGAGGTGGGGCGGTTATGTTCTCAGGGCAAACTATTACAGAGTTATCTAGAGAAGACTCTGCATGACCTAGGGTTTCAACCTCGCCTCCGACATCATTATCAATCCATATGTCACATCCCATTTTTCAGGGTCCCACTCCTTTCCAATCAATGCCCTCACTTTAACGGCAGACACCATGCAAGATTGAGATTTCAGTTTACGTTGTAAAGTTGCTATGCTAACAATAAAATTCTGAGTCTGATTTTCAGAGATCTCAAGTCTACAGCTATAGGAAATAAGGTTTTCCTTCAGGATATTCATAGAAACATCTACATCTGTCAGACGGCGCTTAAGCTTCTCATTTGAAGCCTTAAGCCCATCCCTTTCACTCCTTAATGTAGCCAGTGTATCTAACAACAACAGCCAACATGGCTATACCACTTATTTCCACAAAACTCTGTAAAGGTGTCAAAAACATTATCCCCCAGAGCCTGGCTTAGTACAAGTGAAGCATTAGGAGAATTGAATGGTGATATTTTGACTATCTCTTGTGCCAATTCACTCCATGGATTGGGAGTGTTTTTCTGATTATGGGAATCAGAGTCCTTAGTGCCTTTGAGTCCAGTCAGAGTAGAAAACCATTCATAAAAACCCATTCTTAAGATTCTGTTTCTTAAGAACCACTCCTGGTACCAAGATGTATTAGTTAGGGTTCTCTAGAGAAACAGAATCAACAGGGAATACTCACAAATACAATATTTATAAAAGTGTCTCACGTGATCGTGGGAACACAGAGTCCAAAATCCGCAGGGCAGGCTGTGAAGCTGACGATTCCGATGGAGGATCTAGATGAACTCCATAGGAGAGGCTCACCAGCCGAGACAGGAAGAGAGCCTGTCTCTTCTGAATCTTCCTTAAAAGGCTTCCCGTGATTAGATGAAGCATCGCTCATTGCAGAAGACACTCCTTTTGGCTGATTACAAATGGAATCAGCTGTGGATGCAGCTGATGTGATCATGATCTAAGTCTACGAAATGTCCTCGTCATAACAGACAGGCCAGCACTTGCCCAATCAGACAAACAGGTACCACCACTTGGCCAAGTTGACACATGAACCTGACCATGACAGTTGGTGATGAGCCATTCCTCTGGGTCCCCCCACTCCCACCCCCCAGAAGGAACTCAGGTGAAGGCTAATTGTCCCACTGGCTCCCTGCTGATGACTTGGACACCAGTGCTCCCGTCCTACCTGGGCTCCAGTGTCCGCATGTGCTGAGCCAGGTCTCACCCCAACAAGCCACCCTTCTCTACCATGCTTCATGGGGGAAGATCAGGGACCCTGCCCACCCACTCCAGCATCCGGCCCTGGCTCATGCTATTTCCACCTTAGGTCCCACTTGCGTCCTGACGGTTCCTGACCTTCCCAGAGCCACAGCCGCGGGCATCCCTGACAAAACTTCTTGCCAGCAGGGACTTGGACCCCAATCACCTCTCATGCTTGGACCCTTCTTTCTTTCCAGTCTCCCTGTTCTCTGCCCCTTTAGCTTAGGTGCCCAGTTGTGGTCCACAGGGCAAATGTGGTATGTAGATATGTTCTGTTTTGTATTCACAGTAGAGTTGTTGGATTTTTTTTTAACATTTAAAAATAGGGAGTTGGGCGGGCCACGGTGGCTCAGTGGCAGAGTTCTTGCCTACTATGCTGGAGACCCGGGTTTGATTCCCGATGCCTGCCCATGCAAAAATAAATAAATAAATAAATAAATAAATAAATAAAAATAAAAATAAAAATAGGGAGTTTTCAAAAAAAATTGGGAGTTTTCACTTAAACACTTGGGTTAAATTTCTTATAATTAAAAGAAAAAACCATTAAAATATCTGGCATTTCCAACAAGAGGTCTGCAGCTGCAGGGCAACCTCAGCTGTAGCTGGGCCGCCGTTGCCCACTGTGGACAGGGCCTGGGCACTCTGGTTCACCACATCCTCAGAATGTGCCTGTGGAGCCTCATTTCCCTGCTTGCCTGGTTTCTGTGAATGTTCACTTCTGTGACAGCCAAGGCCCATGCCGGGTTCCCAGAGCTCCACCCCCAGTCCCGCAGGCCTGCACGCTGACCGCTCCTGGCCAGTCTCCCCAGACCTGGGCCTGGGCCTTTTCCCTAGAGAAAGCGTCTCAGGGAAGTCCCTGCAACTGTAAGGCCGGGAGACCCCCAGCCGTGCCTGGCCCAGCTCTGAATGCGTCTGCGGGCTCCAGCCTGCCAGGGGTGGGTCGCCTCGGCACGGGGCTGGATGGCTGAGATGAGGCCACAGGCCTGCCACCGATGTCAGGTCAGGTCGGGAAGCAGGCTGCAAGGACACACCTGCTGGGGCGAGGAGGAGGCAGGCCCCAGAGACATCCTCCATTCAGAGCCAGGCCGCGACCCCCCCGCCCCGCCCCCTGTGCCGGGACTCACGATGCTCATGAGGGTGAGGACGTAGTTCTGCACGTGCTCCTTGCCGTGGAAGCGCACCACCGAGTCGTCCACCGCCAGCAGCACCTCCATGCTGTAGCCGCCGGGCTGGGCCTGCCGCCGCTTCCGCTCACCCAGCCGTTCCTCCAGCAGGCCCAGCACGTTGGGCAGGTCGCCCAGGCCGAAGGCTGGGACAGGACGGGAAGACGGTGAGTCAGACCCCGTGGGGGGCTGTCCCCGCGACGCCGCCCACCCCCTCGGATTGGACTGGGGTGCAGAAGCCGTGGCCCTGGGGCCAAACACGGCCCGCCGCCTGCCTTTTTGGTAAAGCACCACTGGCTTTACCGACAGACTCAGGGTCACAGCCATGGAGCCGTTTCTCTGCCACTGTAAGCCACAGAGAATGAGGGCCTGCTCCACAGCAGCCCTTTTGCTGGCACAAGGGCGCAGGTAAATCTTCAAGGCAGTGAGTAGCAGAGGAGTGAGAAATGACCTAGGGGTCTGGAAACCTGGGTTCTGGGCCCCATTCCATCCTAGCTCACTTCTCTGGGCCTCACCCTCCTCTCCTATAACAGAGGGAGAACACTCCTTGCTCTCCTGTCTCACAAGGTTGTGTAAACATCAAACGTAACAGTGGGTGGAAATGTCTTGATAAAGGGAAAAAAAATCTTGTGTGACTGTGGCCTGGCAGGGCAGCAGTCCCCTGCAGTGTGCCCCATGCTTCTCCCGAACTGGCAGGAGCCTGAAGTTTCACGATCACGGTTTTGGCTTTTTGGCTAAGAGCAAAATATTTCTTTACTTAACTAGCATTTATTAATTCATACTACGTAGTTCAGGAGTCTGCAAGCTTTTTCTATAAAGGACAAGATGGCAAATATTTTAGGCTTTATGAGCCACAGAGTCTCCATTGCAACTATTCAACTCTGCCACTGCACCATAAAAGCAGCATATACACAACAATACATAAATGAGTGCATCCATGTTCCAATAAAACTTTATTTATAAAAACAAGTGGCAGGCCATATTTGGTCATAGACAATGGTTTGTTGACCCCTAATCTAATCTAACCCTTAAAACAATTCTCAGGTTATTGTCCCCATTACTCAGGTGAACAAACTGAGGTACTGAGGTTCAAAGATGCTAAGTAGCTTGTCCAGATCTGTCTGAATCAAAAGTCCATGCTTTGCAGTACCCTCCAAAATAGTGAAAATGGACTAAGCAGTCAAACTTAGATTAATATCATCTTATTAAAGCATATTTTATTTCACTAGGAAAAATTCAGTATCAAGGATCGTTGTACTGCATTACCAGGAAAATCTTTTTTAAATTACATTTAAAACAATCACTGAAAACTTGATCCACGTCATACCCTCTTTCTTTTCTTCAGACATCTTAGAAGCCAAAATCTCTTAAAACCATATAGCAGTGTGATCAGTGTCAAAGTGCCACAGAGAAGATTTTTAGTAGTGGCTGAAATCTGTTTGCACCTTTAAGGACCAGCTGGGCTGTAGTATTTCTGGGGCCACAACGGCATTATATTTTCATAAAGTAATGACATGTATCACACGTTTGCTTGTACATTGCATTTTTAAACAACCAACTTACAATTGTAGAAATATTTTCTTTCATGAAGTTTTAAATTCACTGGCTCGAAGGCTTTTCAAAACATCTATGACCATAGCAGCAAAACACTTTCATTTTGTTTGATTGGTACGAAATGAATTCTTATGTCTGCTGATAACAGAATCTGCGTCATGTAGAAAAAGATTATTTCATCCTGTCTCTTAAGTATATTTTTAAAATAATGATTACGGGTTTTATACAATAGGGCACATTGCAGAGCAGCTCTGAGAGCATCAATTTCCCATTAACTCTTTGACCAATAGTGCTGGTCCCACTGCTCCCTCAGTGGGAGGAGAGGGCGTGTGGACATGCCTAACAATCTCAAATACCCCTACGTATTTACTTTATGCCTCAATATACTGTTATTTAAATTTTTAGGTAATGCATTTCTGCTGGTCTCTTAAAGAAAGATGCAATCGATAGAGAATTCAGCTATGGTTTTGTTTAAATCCTTGCAGATTGCACATTGTTATAGTTGCCTGTTATTCAGGAAAGGTGTTTCTCCATGAAACTTTTTTTTATATCTTTCAGAATATTGGCAGATAAAAATTATGCAATGATTTGTTGACACGTAGACTTAATGGTGCTGCTCTGCTTGCTTCCAATGTGGAGTCCTATCAGAGGCCCTAGAACCAATGGAAATTAGGATTTCAAAAACTATCTATTCCTACCTTAAACCTACCAGCAAATTAGGACTGTGATAGAAATAAATGATATGATGAAGAAAGCTTGAAATGGTTTTTTTGTTCTGAATTTGCAATGCATCATTTTAAGAATGTTGATGTATGAGTGTGAAGATGCTAGAGAAACTACCCTCAGATATTCATTCTAAGTGTCTCTTCACCCCCCTATATGCTGTAGAATTTCAGTTTAGGGCACTAATCATAAATCTTTAATAAGACTGTTAAAATTACAACAATCTTTTAAAAAGATGATGCAGTTCTGTATTTATTATGCTGTGCCTGGTCCTAAGTGGAGCCAGTAAAACAAGTTTCGTATGTATTTTCCCACTGTTAAATCTCACACATTGTACCCTTTGGAAATTTCCTTCCATCCTGAATCATGAACTGGAGAGGTCATATATATTGCCACCTGATCCTTGAGATTTCACTATCTTTATGTTAAAAACTGTGTAGTGTATAGTTGTTAAAGTCTATGAAAGAATAAAACAATGGATTTAAATTTAAAAAAAAAAAAAAAAGTCCATGCTTTGAACTCCTTCCATACCGCCACTCCCTTTTAAAATGCACATATGCCTGAGAAAGGCAGCACCTCGGGCTGCTGTCAGGCATTTACATCATAGTGTGAATGAATACTTGGAAAGGGTTTTGGGGGCAGTGAAATGAGGGTGCCTGGGTACAGTGCAGGGAGGAAAATCCCTCAGAAGGCTAAGAAAGCAGGACAGGAGGCTGGATTCTCCCAAGAGAAGCTCCAAAGCTTTAACATTTTATGCCATCCCTTCCTTCCCGCCTTGAAGTTTTGATACTCAGATCATTAATTCCTAAGAACATTCATTTATCCCTAAATATCTGAGAACCTACCAGGTAGGAGGAAGGGGCTGAGGATATAAAGACTCCACCACTACAGCCCCAGCATGGATCAAGGGGTGTGGCTGCGAGGGGTTCCCTATTTATTTGATGGATGGACAGTGGGTTTGTGATGCAAATTGGGCCCTTGCCCTTGAGAAGCTCAGTTTAGCTTACAGATGGTAATATAGGAAAACAGATGGTAGTAATATAGTAACATCAAGGGCTACAGCAAGACCCACTAGAAAAGGCTTCCACACTGGAGACCCAAGCTAGTACAGGGAGTCAAGAGAGGCTTCTGGAGGAGGTGACATCAAAACTAAGGCTGAATGGGGCGCACGGGTGCTTCAGCGGTAGAATGTTCGATTCCGCGCCGTGCACCCCCCACCAAAAAAAAAAAACAAAAAACTAAGGCTGAATGAAGAGCAGGAGACAACCCTGGAGAACGGGCAGAAAAGGGCCTAAGCAGAGGAAACCACACCTACAAATCCACTGCTGCTTGTTATTTGTGTTAACTCTCAGGAGCAAGTACTTGGAGACACCATCTGCAGTGGGTGAATTGATGGGCGTCTTCCTGCAGAGACTGGCATTTTGCCTCTGAGCTGTCTATCAACATGAGTTCTCTGGAGCTGAAATTTGAGGGCAACAAGGAACTATGGAACTTGGCACTACTGATGCCTTTTCATTTTTGCTTTGGTTAGTGGCAATATGGTGTAAAGGAAGAGAAAAAAAAAACAAATCACTAATCCTAGAGTCAGAAAAATGTGTGGCCTCTAACCCATTGGGGAAACCAGAAAGAGGGGCTTCTGGGCAGATGCACAGCCTGGTGAGCAGAGCTCCGGGGCTGCAGGCCATGCTGCCCAATAGCACCCAGTGTCCGCCAGGAAGTGCTGCAGCCCCACAGGCAGATTCCTGGGGGGGGGGGGGGGAGTTTAATTAAAGAGGGGAGAGGGGAGCAAGGGCCCTAAAGTCTAAGTAGTGCAAGTGAAATTCTGAACTTGACCCACTGCAGCCCTCCCAGCCAGGTGTGTCAGAAGGGAGGCTCAGAGAAGTTACTCATCCCAAGTCACATAGCAAGTTAATGGCAAGAGCCTAGAAGGTGGTCCCATAGCATCACGCCCTGTCAAGGACGCTCCAGGGTCCACCCAGATTTCCCTCTCAGCAGACAGAGAAGGGAATTGGGGGAAGGCCTCCAGACATCAGTCCTCTGATCGCACCCTCTTCTATGCGTCTGTGTCCTCAGGCAGGAGCAGATAACCCTCAGGACAGAGTGGCCCACAAGCACTGGAAGGCTTGAGATGAGCTCCCAAGAAACCCATGAAAATGTAGGATGGGGCAGCTTCTTTGGGAAACTGTTTGGCTGGTCCTCAGGTTACCAGAGGGTCCATCAATTGCACTCTCAAGAAAAGTGAAAACATATGTACATGCATGTTCATAGCAGCATTGTTCACAATAGCCAAAAGATGGAAGCAACACAAATGCTCATCAACGGATGAATGAGTCAACCTAATATGGTATGTCCACACAGTGGAATATTATTCAGCCATTAAAAGGAATGAAGCATGGACACATGCTACAACATGGATGGACCTTGAAAACATGCTGAGGGAAAGAAGACAGACACAAAAGGCCACATATTGATATTGTCTGATTCTATTTATATGAAACGTCCAGGACAGACAAAAAGACAGAAAGTAGATTAGGAGTTGCCAAGGTACTGGGGGCGGGGGGAGATGGAAGTGATTGCTAATGGATACAGGGATTTTGGAGGGTGGAGGGGTTGAAAGAAATGTTTGGAATTAGGTAGTAGTAATGGCTGCAAAACCTTGTAAATACACTAAAACCACTGGGTTGTATACTTCGAAATGGCTAAAATGGTGCATTATATGTCGAAAATGAAATAAAATGAAGAAATGCCCCAAGCACAATTTGGCTGGCTGATGTAAAAGCCTGAGCTGTTCTGGTGCTGGCAGCCTCAGTCCCTGGACGCAGGGCTGGAACCCTGGGCCACAGAAGCTCACACCCCATTCGGTCCTGCGACCTCTTCAAAAGGGAGCTGGAGTGTGGGAAAGGAGAAGAGAGAGGGCTCCTCAAGGGCTGCTGAGCAGGCTCTGACCAGCTGGCCAAGGCCTCGGAGGCCATTTCTTTATTTGCCAAGAAATAAAAGGCCTGCTTCCAGGCAGGGAAGGAGGTGAGGGGAAATGCTTTCATTTTAATCAGGAATGTTCAATGGAGACGGGCATACCCAGAATGCTTCTCACACTCAGTGCCTTCTCCGGGGCTGGTGCTAAAATCACAGAGTGTGTGTCACAGGTTTCCAAGAAAGTCCTCCATCACCCTCTGTTTCCAAGGGAGGACTCCAGATGGGCCGGGCGGGCTCAACTCGCGGGACCACCTACAGGCCCCTGAGAGGCTGGGTCAGGTAGCCCGAGGCCAGGCAAGAGGGATGACAGCATTCATTTTCTTGGGCCCGAATCCCACCTCTGCTGAGCTCAGGGGTCTCAGCTTCCACAACTGCCCACCGTGGCTCCAGGGTCACAGCTATGGAGCTGGACTTCCCCAAGGTCTCTTTCCCAAAAGGGATGATTTATGATCTGCTGATACGGCACCAGCCTCAAATAAAGTGGAACCCAAGGGAGACTTCCTTCTTTTCAGCCGTGGTGTGGGGAACGAGCTCATAAAATCCACCCCTTATAGAATCCACCCGAGTAACCCGAGGCTGGCCTGGCCCCTACCCCCAGCCACCCACCTACTCCAGCCTGTAAAAAGCCATGCACAGCTCTTGGTGCTGCCCCTCTATTACGAGTGATACTTGAGAGCAGATGGGACTTCAAAGGCAGGACTGTATTTAGGGACGAACGGTATCTAGGCATTCCTTCACACTATGCCCACAACCCTGTGGGAGTCCTGGTCAGAGGGCGCGGGCTGCTCACCACCGGATTCCACTCTGGGGCTTCTCCTCTTCTCTTGGCCCAAGGGGCTTTGTGGCAAAGCTGTCTGACTGTGAAACTGTCCATGCGCCAGCCCCACCTCACATCCACACCTGTGTTCTCTCAACTGTGGTCCCGAGTATCCCCGTGCGCAGGCACTTGTGCTGGACACCGGATGCACACTCCCCTGCCCTCAGGGAGCTCCCCTCTGACACATCAGCTGTTTCCCTAAACAATAATACTGTAAAGAGAATAGCTATTTCTCAAACACCTACCATGTGCCAAGCGCTGTGCTTGGGGTTTCTATCACCAATACACATAACAGCCTTAGCTGGTAGACAATTCCATTCCCACATTATTGATTAGGAAAAGGAGGCTCAGAGATGTTAAGTAACTTGCCTAGGGTCACACAGTAAACAGTGTTGAGTCAGAATTTAAAAGTGGTCTATTGGACCCAAAGCTGACCCTGATGCCCTGACACTGGGGAGTCTATGAGCACCCAAGAATTTCCTTTCTGTGGTGCCTAGAAAGTTGAGTTTGATTTTTACGAGGGAAAAACAAAATGCAACCAATCCACCTCTGCTGCCTTGGCTCAGAAATAGTCTCGTGAAGCAATGCTGAAGTCTTCAAAGGCCACTGGAGCCCTGTGGACCCAAGTGGTTCCCTCGGGCCCCCAACTCCACTCAGTTATAGTAGCTCCTAAAACCTGATGGGGTTTCTCTGCTAATGCAGATCTACATGGCCCAGCCCCATTTTACAGGTGAGGAGACTGAGGCCATGAGTTGAGGTACAACTCTGGTACCTAAAACGGCCCAGAGGTAGAGAGGTAGGGCCCTCCCACAGCCCGGATCCTCCCACAGCCCAGACCCTCCCACGGCCCTGACCCTCCCACGGCCCAGACCCTCCTACGGCCCTGACCCTCCCACGGCCCTGACCCTCCCACGGCCCAGACCCTCCCACGGCCCTGACCCTCCCACGGCCCGGACCCTCCCATGGCCCTGACCCTTGCACACCCCAGACCCTCCCACGGCCCAGATCCTTCCACCGCCCTGACCCTCCCACGGCCCTGACCCTCCCACGGCCCGCACCCTCCCACGGCCCTGACCCTCCCACGGCCCGGACCCTCCCACAGCCTGGACCGTCCCACAGCCAGGGCCCCACCCACAGCCCAGGTCCACCCACAGCCCAGGCCCGACGCAGCCCACCTTCATTGTGAAAGTCCCTGTGAGGCTGCGCCCACTGCTGCTGGACGGCTTCCCGGCGGTACACCACATGTGTCCTCCCGCTGGCCTCCTTTTCCTGCTGCCCGCGCTCCAGAGGCTCGATGAAGTAGTCAGTGCTGTCTGTGCGGATCAGACCGGCCTGAGCAGGGTCACAGCGAGCAGGAGAGGGGAGAGAGGGAAGAGGCGTGAGTGCACCGCAGAGGCACCACCACGCTGGGAGCCTTTGTGAATGCGGACACACGTCCATGCGCTTCCACCAGGGCTCTGGTTTTCCAACCAGGCCTTGGGGCGCCCTGGGATTCCGGGAAGTGATACGAAGGCCCTGGCAGAGAGCAGGGGAGGAGAAAGGGAGGCTGAGCAAGAGGACCCCAAGCCCATTTCAAGCAGAGCAAATTTGCTTTTCCTAAATTATGTCATCATGGGGTTCCACTTAACATTTCATTTAAACAAAAGGTTCCATTGCTTTCAAACAGGACGGCCTGCAAGCCACTGCTACAAGAGACACACAAACGTGCATGCACACACATGCACACTAGGAAATCACATGCCAACCCACAGAGCCATGACACAGATCTGGAGATCTGGCTTCACCTATAGTCAGACAAGGAGGGGAAAAGGTTAGCAGCAAAGGTTAACTGTCTCTAGGGAGGGGGTTACAATTGTTTTAGAGTTAAAGCACACATGTGTGTGCACACAAGGGAGGAGCAGCTAATGTTCAACAATCAGCGAGCCAGGAGATTGCACCAGGAGTGCATGCTCTGCTTTTAATCCATGTTTTTGCCTGAAAAACATTTCCTTAAAAAAAAAAAATCAGGTGTTGGCTTGGAAACAAAAACATAAACAAATAAAGCCTTAGCCAAGCCCAGCAGATGTATTACTGACCCCCAGTTGAGGGCAGTATTCCTGGGGCTGATGCAATACATGACTGGATGTGTGTGCATAAATGTGCATGCACGAGCTGTTGCACATGTCAACTGTATAAGGTAATAAAAGCAGCTCACCTACCACAGTGCCTTGACAATAATAGGCATAACAAATATTTGTTGAAATCATATTCATCAAGTGGCTATTGAGCTTTCACTACATACCAGCCCCTGCTCCAGGCACTGAGAATGCAGCTGTGAACACAAAGCATTGAACAAAGGAACCAGCTTAATAAATCTATTGGACTTTCTCCCATGAACAAGAGCAGCCCCTTTTTAAAGCAGCCACTTTATGCAACTCAATTTCACCAATTTCTTCACATCAGCCTGTTTTGAGATCACTTCTCCTCCAAGACCTATTGAGCACCCACTCCTGAATCTCCCAGTGGCAGCAAACCTTTTTCATTTTCCTCCCAGCGATATCTGTTCAAACTGCAAACACCAGCTTGGCTCAAAACCAAGAGGACTGGATGAGCCACAGTAGCTCAGCAGGCAGAGTTCTCACCTGCCATGCCTCAAGACCCGGGTTCGATTCCTTGTGACTGCCCATGCAAAAAAAAAAAAAAAAAAAAAAAAAAACCCGAGAGGACTGTCTTCTGCAACTCATAAACAAGCCTAATGACAAGGCCAAAGAATGTTCTAGAGAAAAACGACAGCATTCTCAGAATGAGCACAAAGTTTCCTGAGCTATTTTATCAGGTAACAAGTTCTGGTGTGCTTGTTAAAATGCCAATGTCAGACTTTATATTGAGTGCACATTCATTCATTCAGAATACTTTTTTTTGTACCTACTACGGACCCTGAGCTAGAGAGAAACAGATAAACCAGATCCAGCCTTTGGCTGTGAGTTTCTCATTGTCTGGACAGAGAGACCCACAGAGGTGCAGTGGGGGCCCAAACGTCCGTCCTGTCATGCTCAGTTCCAGGTAGGGTGTGCACAGGTGCTGAGAGTGGGCAGGGAAGCAGCACAGAGAAGGCAGCACACAAGTCGTGCTCCTAAAGAGGTATTCATCCTTAGCTTGTGGTTGCAAGGGATGAATTCAACTCGAAGCCCCTTGGCCCAAAGGGGAATGCGCGGACCTTGTGATAAAGCAGGGACAGGAACTGGAGGCAAGGGGCCCAAATGTCTTCAGCTCTCTCCCCTGTCTCCTCCCAGCCCCCTGCCTCACCTTTGCTCTCTCAGACAAGGCTCTCCATTCCATTCTTCCAGGCACAACTCTTGGCTTTGCCACCAGATATAGGACTTTTTCCTTTCATAAAAAGGAAGGTCACCAACTCTGTAAGTGAAATCATTACCCTCCCCGCTACATGGGACATGATATACAGAGGTGAAAATTCTTCCTGGCGGCATGGGAGAGGACTCCCAGGGATGAATCCAGACCTGGCACCATGGGATCAATAATGCCATCCTGACCAAAAGGGAGAAAAGAAGTATAACTAATAAGGTATCAGTGGCTGAGAGAGTTCAACTAGTCCAGAGGCTGCTCTAGAGGTCACTCTTAATGCAAGTTTCAGTTAGACAGTGCTACCTATGATAGCTTGTAAAACCCCAATCAAAACCTTTCCTGCCAATCCTAAAGAACACCTAGGGCAATATATAAGAGTCTACAAAGCGGGCCACGATGGGTCAGCAGGCAGAGTTCTCGCCTGCCATGCTGGAGACCCGGGTTTGATTCCCAGTGCCTGCCCATGCAAAAAAAAAAAAGATTCTACAAAGGCTCCATGCACTAGAGTAACTTTCCAGAAACCTACAACCTCCAGATGGGTCCCTGGACCAGATAAGTCCTAAAATGCAGAAGGGCCAGCCTTTCCAGAACATCAGTTTGTTCCATCCCCCCATCCCATATTATCGACAGCCCCTTCCAACATGAAAAAGTTAGAATGGCCAAAAGAGTGGGAGAGAAAGATCAAAGGTGATGGTGGAGTTATACAGAGAAGGTAGGGTTTAACAAATGAGTATGAGTGCTGAATCATTATATTGATATGTCTTTTAGTCTCCAGTACCTTAGAGAAGCTACAAGTAACAACCTAAAATTGTGGAATTATAACCCATATCAAACTCTGAAATCTGTTCTACAACTAATTGTTGTGCTGTGCTTTGAAATTGCTTTTTTGTATATATGCTATTTTTCACAAAAAAGAAAAGTCGACTGTGATGATAAGTGCACAGCTGAGCACTGATTGTACACTTTGGATGATTACATGGTATGTGAATATATAATATATATCAATTTAAAAAATAGAAATTAAAAAAAAAAAAAGGAAGGCTATGAAAGGAGACACGTGGTATGCACCGGGGCCCGGCTAACAGAACACCACAGACTGCTGGCTTAAGCAACAGGAATCTATTGCCTCCAGACGTCAACTCCTCAGCAGGTCATATTTTCTTTGAAGTCTGTAGCATCCTGGTGGCAGCTTGCCAGCTGTCCCTGCTTTTGTCACATGGCGTCTTTTTTTGTCTCCTCCTGTGGTTTCTACTGTGTCCAATTCCTTTTGCTTTTAAGGACTCCAGACACAGTGGATTAAGGCCTGCCCTGCTTTGCTTTAGCCTCATCTTGACAGGATCTCTGAAGATCCCATTTACAGAGAAGTCCATGCCCTTAATAGGACCAGGGGTTAGGACTTGAATGGACTTTGTGGGGACATGATTCAATCCACACCACACGGTCACCCAGGGACCAGCAGCCCCTGCTAGACCCCCATGGCCAGGGAAGGGTGATGCTGTATCAGAAGAAGGGAGAATTTGGGATGGGTAGGGCTGGGCTGCAAGCCAGCATGCCTTCCAGCCCACCCTCCATCATGTACCATGGACCTTTCAGGATCATCGTTCCTACCTTAGTCAGAGGCTTCAGTACCTTGATAGCATCCCCATACTTCAAAGGAGGAAATGATATTAGACCCATTTCGTAAATGAGGAAACAGAGGCTCCAAATGGTTAAGTAACTTGCCCAAAGTCATCTGGCCCGTAAGTGACAGCACTAGAAATAAGCCCTGCTCTGATGGCTCCTGATCACCATTACCCTCCCTTGGGGACCACTTGGAGCAAGAAAACATTCTTTTTGGATGTAACTGCACCTGCAAAACTCTGGGGCCTGTTTGGTCTGATGGTGCAGAGAGCAAGCAAGATACTCTATACTCACTTCCCACCTCTGGGCAAATCCTGCCCACCATGGGGCCTTCAGGACAGAGGCGACACTTCAGCACACAGCCCCAAAAGAAACACCCCTCTTCCCCAGCCTGGAAGGATTCTCACCCCCAGCTCCCCACGCCATCTTCATCACACTGGCAGCTCTTCTTTACTATAATTGGAATCCTAGAATTCCCGGGTCTGGGTCAGCCTCCACACCCTTAGCCTCTCCCCAGGGAAGGGTTAAAGAATCTGTCTTTCCCCACCCAAGTTAACTATTTAAAAGCACAAAAGAGCTAGACCCAAACCATGTAATGAGCAACTTGGGAAATACATTTACAAACTTCTTTATAATTGTAGATCCCATCAGCTCTCCTCCCTGAAAGGGATCCAGGGCAGAGCCACCCAAGAGATTGTCCTTGTCCCATCTGGTGCATTTTGCCAGGGCCTTGTCCCTTCTCCCCACCTGCATGATAATTCGCCCATAACTCTTACCTCCTTTCCCTCCATCCAGCTCTCCCAGAAAATCTGATACCCTGGTTCTACCAGCCATCCACCTATTCCCCAGCCGGAAATTGATCTTACACACACTAGCAAGATGCCAGCTGGCATTCTACAGCACTTCCCTGGCCTGCCTGCACTGAACATCTGCAGAACAGCTGACAACTGCACCAAGATGACACACATGTATGGGATAAGAGACAGATAGACACAACATATATGCAAAAGAAATAGGAGGCACACATGGGGTAACACACAGCAAGACTGCAGACATTCACGAAGATAGCACAAAGAAAGGTATGGAGATGAGAGACCACAAACATGCAGATGACACACGTGCACGGAGATGACACACGTGCACGGAGATGACACACGTGGAGATGAGATGCACACCCTGAGACAACACACACACACGGAAGTGACCCACAGACACATGCACAGAGATGACCAACACTTACAGAGCAGACTCACACGGATAGACACACACATGCACACGTACGCGGCAGCCAGGCTGCTTGCTACCATGGAAGCGCGAGTCAGCACGGCCCCACAAAAGACTGCTGCTCAGAGTCCATATAATTCAAACCTGATGTGGAAGCTGCAAGCCATAGGCGCTGGCTAGGGCTGCCAAGGCCTCAGCTCAAGCCAAGGAAAGACTGAAAAGCCGATTTATACCAAGCTGCAGCCTTGGGGACAGGCAGGAGGAAGGCATGCTGGGAGAAAGGAGCTAGAACCGCCAGGCCTGTCCTGACCCAGCACACCCCGCCAGCCCCACACGGGGACCATCAGATTCCAGAACAGGCCCCAGGCTCGGCAGGGAAGGGTCACTTGAGGCAATTACAGACCCCGCGCCCTGGGAGGTACTGGGTGAAAGGCTGCTGGGGTCCTGCTCCTCCCAGCCCAGATGAAGCAAGAATCTTTCTCGGGAGAGAGACAACAAGGGGTGAGGGCTTAAATGCAAAGACCCCAGAGCTGCAGTGTGCATTCAAATCCCGACTCCGCCTCTCCCATAGTGTCTCATCTCAGGCAGATACTTAACATCCGCACGCTTCAGGATTATCAGAGCACCTGTCTCGTGGGGGGGGGGGGGGGCGGCTCTGAGAAAGTAATGCACTTAGAGTCCCTCGCAGGTTTGCCTTTGTTGTGATGTCTATTGTCACCCTCAGTCATGTGAGCCTGTGTGTGACAGGAGCCACCCTCTGTGCCCATGTCAAGGTTTGTCTTCAACTCCTGGCCCCACTGTGGTCTGGCTGTGACCTGCTCGGGCACCCCCCAGCCTCTACACTGGAAGGATTCTCCAGGAAAAACATGCCAGTGGTCAGGAGCCCGTAAGAGGAAAAGTCCCCAGCAAGAAAGACAGGTAATGTCAAAGATGAAAAAGAACCCGCCCAGACAAAAATCTGTGGGGAAGGCACCCAGCAGCTAAGCAGTATCTCTGGGTAGTGAAAATGTAGGCAATTTCTTCTCTTTAGTCCCTTATGTATTTCCTCACTTCTCTATAATTTTCCTATCTCACAAGGAAATCCAGTTCTATACATAGTGTCCTTGGGAACGTACATCCTGCTGTAAACAGGCATTACTCTTATAACTTCCCTCTCCTACCACGAATCTTTAAAAAAAAAAAGGTAGAAACTACCTTTCTGTCACCCAACTTCCTAGCAACCTGCATTGGAAGAGGCTGTGCTTTGGAATTAAACACATGGGGTTCAGCCCCAGCTGGGTGACCATCCATCCTCTCTAAGCCTCAGTTTCCATTTCTGGAACCAAAGGGTTGCTGGGAGGCTTAAACGAAATAATGAGTAAGAAATGCCTGGTCACACTAGAGTAGCTGTCTTTTCCTTTCCTCCTCGCCCCTCCTCTCTCCCTCCTCTCTCCCTCCTCCCGCCCCTCCCCTCCCCCCCCCCCCCCCACTTCCTTCCTTCTTTCCTCAGCCTGGCTCTCTTCATTCCCCATTATTTGGTTCACAACTTCTCTGTCAAACACACAGGCTTTTCCAAGAGGCCGGGGCAAAAGGTCTCGCCCCTAGGCACACACTAAAATCACCTGGGGAACTTTCAAAACCACTAACGTCCAGGCCACACCCCAGACCAATGAAATCAGAGCCCCAGTGGACGAGGCCCAGGCATCAGAATTTTCTCAAAGCTGCCCAGATGATTTTAATGTGAAGTCAGGGCTGAGAACCACTGATATGCACTCTGGAAGCTTCCAAAGAATGGAACAGCACTAGAAGAAATGTTTAAATGACCACCCAGGTTTCACACAGAGAATAATAGCAGCACGGGCGCATCTGACCTGCATTTGTTCATGACAGTGCAGGAAACCTGAGCCAGGGGGCCTGGGCAGGCTCCACAATGCCTGCCTCTCGCATGCAGGTCAGGTGCTGTGTGACCAAGGTCACCTAGACTAGTGGTGATCTGTGCCTTATGTGCCCACTTAGACCTTAACCACCTCCTGCCCTGCAGGGTGCAGCGCCACCGTGAGTGAAGAACAGTCTGCCAAAACTTCACCCCAGCAGGTGGAAGTGGGGTGTATGATCTGCTAGGCAGTCAATGGCAAATCAGTGTTATCACAGCCACCCAAGCTAGGAGCCCATAGCACAGACAGCAAGGGACGGTCAGTAGCATTCCCTCTACAATGAAGCTGACGCTGGGCCGGCAACCATTAGTTCAATGGGTTCTGTTCCCTGACACAGTGGAGAACAGAGCTGCTTAGGTCTTTGGAGGCTTTGGTACATGCTTTTCTTTTTTTTTTATTTTAATTTTAATTTTTTTTATTTTTAGGGAAGGAAGGAGGGGAGAATAAGAGAAATAGACAAAGAAAGACAGAGAAAGAGAGAAAGAAATAGAGGGAAAAGGAGAAAGGAGAGAAGAAGGGGAAAGGAGGGAGGGTAATGTGGGCAGGAGAGCACCACGTTCCTTGCCTGTCCCCAAAATCTTCATCCAGATCATACTAGAGCAAAATATCAGAAGAAGTTGCATTGACTTTCCGTCTGGGAGCTGATCACTTCTTGGCCTATTATTCAGAGCAATTCATTTGGCTCACCTGAGTCTTGACATTGCATCTTTACCAGAGTCATAATATCAAAATTATACAGTATCTATCCTTTTGTGTCTGGCTTATCTCACTGAGCATTATGTCCTCATCCACATTGTCATATACTTTGGGATATGTCATTTCATCTTACTGCTGCATAATATTCCATCATATGTATATACCACGTTTTCTTATCCACTTGTCTGTTGATGGACACTTGGATTGCCTCCATCTTTTAGCAATTGTGAATAGTGCCGCTATGAACATCAGTGTGCAAAGGTCTGCTTGTGTCACTGCTTTCAGTTCTTCTGGATATATACGGAGTAGCAGTATTGCCAGATCATAGGGCAACTTGATGTTTAGTTTTCTGAGGAATTGCCAAACTGCCTTCCATAGCGGCTGTACCATTATACATTCCCACCAGCTGTGAATGTGTTCCATTCCTTCATCCTCTCCAACATGTATAGTTTCTTGTTTGTGTAATGGCAGTCAGTCTTATAGGTGTGAGATGATAGCTCATTGTACTTTTAATTCGCTTTTCCCTTATAACTAAAGAAGATGGGCATCTCTTCATGTGCTTTCTAGCCATTTGTATTTGTTCTTCAGAAAAATGTCCATTCATATCTATTGCCCATTTTATAATTGGGTTGTTCATTCTTTTGTTGAATTGTATAATTTCTTTATGTACACAGTATATCAAACCTTTATCTGATGTATGGTTTCCAAATATTTTTTCCCATTGAGTTGGCTGCCTCTTCACCTTCTTGATATAAATCCTTTGAAGCACAGGCACTTTTGATTCTGAGGCGCTCCCATTTATCTATTTTTTTCCTTCATTGCTTGTGCTTTGGGTGACAAGTTCAGGAAACGACTTCCTCTTATTAGGTCCTGAAGATGTTTCCCTACGTTTTCTTCCAGAAGTTTTATAGTACTGGCTCTTATATTTAGGTCTTTGATCCATTTTTAGTTCATTTTTGTATAGGGTACAAGATATGGGTCTTCTTTCATTCTTTTGACTATTGATATCCAGTTTTTCCAAGCACATTTATTGAAAAGACTATTCTGTCCCAATTCAGTAGATTTGGGAGCTTCTCAAAGACCAACTGACTGTTGATTTGGTGGTCAATTTCCACATTCTAATTAGGTTCCACTGATCAATACATCTAACTTTGTGCCAATACCATGCTGTTTTGACGACTGTGGCCTTACAGTAAACTTTAAGGTTGGAAAATGTTAATCCTCCCACCTTGCTTTTCTTTTTAGAATATCTTTAGCTATTAGAAGTTTCTTTCCCTTCCAAAAGAATTCGATAACTAGCTTTTCCAAGTCTTCAAAATAGGTTATTGGACTCTTGATTGGTATTACATCGGATCTGTAAGTCAGTTTAGGTAGACAGACATCTTAACAACATTCAACCTTCCTGTCCATGAGCACAGAATACCTTTCCATCTGTTTACATCTTCTTTAATTTCTTTAAACAATATATTGTGGTTTTCTGTATACAAGTCCTTTTCATCTCTGGTTAAGCTTAGTCCTAAATACCTGACTTTTTTACTGGCTATTTTGAATGAGATATTTTCCTTAATTGTCTCCCTATTTGTCATTATTTGTATATGGAAACATTTCTGATTTTTGTGTATTAATTTGTATCCCACCAGTACACTAAATTTGTTTGTTGACTCAGGTGGCTTTGTCGTGGATTTCTCAGGACTTTTCCATACGTGCTCTTGGTTTGTAAACCGCCCCCTCCAGCAGGAGGGGTCCTGGCCCAGAACGACGACACAGCCTGGCGCTCGCAGGTGCTCAGACACTTGCCTTTGGCAAACTCCCGACCCCAGAGCTTGGCCAGCATCAAGGACAGATCTTGCCAGGCCCGCGGCCACCCCCAGTTTCCATTCCCCAGTGCTCAGGGACCAAATGGCTTTTGGCCATCTGTTACCCTCACGGCCCACAACACTCGGGGCTGGGAGCTCTGCCTGGCCACTGCTTGGCCCCAAGTCTTGGCAGCAGCCAGCTGCTTCAGGACAAGGAGGCAGGAAGCAGGCCCCAGTGCCAGGAGGCAGTGTCAGCTGCCGGCGGGGCCCAGAGCGGCTGGTTCCCTGCACCAAAGCCCTGCAGCCGGAACGCAATGGCTCACACTCAACCTGCTGACCGCCGGGGCAGCAACTGGGAAAGGTACAGCGGGTCCCTCCTGCCGCTGAGGGCAGGCCCCAGACTTGTCCCACAGGTCACTGTCCCAACAAGGCTTCCCCTCTGACTGGAGAATTTCACAAATCTGGCTTGATCCCTAGATCACCCTGGCCAGAGGGCTGCAGGCTTATTTATTTATTTATTTTTGTATGCTGTGTGGCGGGAGTCACATTTCATCCTTTTTCCATGTGAGTATCCCGTTATTGCCGTACTATTTGTTGAATTTTTGTTTGTTTGTTTTGCAGAATTATTTTTCAATCATGTCTTCCCCAAATGAGATCATGCACGGGAAATGCTTATCACTGAGCCTGACCTATATGGCAGGTCTGCAGCAAGTGATGACATAGGAATGCAGCGCTGGCAGGGGGAGCAGGTCCCCCACAGGACACGGGAAGGAGGCAGGTGTGCACAGGAGAGCAGGAAAGGAGAACCCAGACACCTAGAAGCCGGCGCTTGGCCCAACACTAACACTTAACACCTCCAGCCATCACTTCCCTCCTCAGCAAAGAGGGAAGAGTAGATGAAATCTTAACGGGGGGTACCATCTATGTGGTGCTTTACTGTTCGATACTGACCACAAAATGCCATTCATTAGGTACCTGACTCACTTTATATGTTCATGTATGCCTGCAAGTTTGCTTTTCCTGAACCTCTTCCTGCAATACCATTCATTTGTTCACTCATTCATTCATCACATAATTATTGGGCAAGCCCTGTTCTAGATGCTGGGGCTGCAGTTAAAAATTCTGCCACTTGTGGAGCTAACTTTCTACTGGGGGTGAGACAGGCTGTAAATAAGTAGAAATATGGCATGCCAAATGGAAATATGAGACAAACGAAGCAAAAAAGGAGTAGGAGAACTGCAGGTTAGATGTTTAAATAAGGTAGACAGGGAACATGGCAGTAGGCAGGTGACTTTGGGGCAAAGCCTGAAGGAAATGAGGGACCAGCCTTGCAGAGCCCTGGGGGAACAGTGTCCCAGGCAGGGAGAGCGATCATGGCAGCGAGGCCAGACGTCAGAGGCAGTGTTGGAGAGGTCACAAAGCACAGGCCTTTGGGCTTTTCCCCCAAGAGGTGCGGGTCTCCAGAGGCTTCTGGGTAGAGGCACTATGTGATGACTTGGATTTGAGCAGAACCACCTAGGCTGCTGGGGGAGGACAGACTACAGGGGGGAGGATGGAGTTGGGGAGATCAGTTAGGGAGGCCACCACCCTATTCCAGGAGAGAGAGAAGGGTGGCTCCAAACCCCAGGGCTCGTGTTCGTGTTAAACCCTGCGTGTTTCCCTTTTGGAATCACTCCATCAAGAATCCCCGCACTGGAGCCACATGAGACCTGTCCCATACATGGGGCCCACGTCCACCTGCGCTCCACAGCTTTGTTCTTGCTGGGAGCCCCCTGGAAGGGTCCTTTTCACCCAGCTCCCAGGTTTCCCCATTGCCGCACCCTCCTCCCTGCCCCCAGTGGCTCTTGAAGGCAGGGGGAGGGGGCGCCCTACTTTGCAGTCTGCAGATGTCTGTCCGTCCCTTTTCTACCTGAACTTCAGGAGGATAAGCACTGACCAAGCCACGGACAGTCACCTTCGGAATGAAGCCACCTTAAATATAAACCTCATTTGGCCTTACATTGGGCCAAACCTCCAACATAAACTGGCCTGGGAATATCACCCTCGACGAGTGATCTGCTCTCCAACAAAATGTGGCCATGGATTAGGGGACTGCATATTTTACTTCGCATCTCCCATCCAGGGAATACGAATTATGAGGTGACAAAGTATCAAAATCTCAACACATCCAGGCCAGAGCAGCCTGCCCGGCCGTGGGGCACAGGCCTCTTTTGGCTGGAGGAGCTAATTCAGACAGTGGGCTCCTGCCAGCCCCAAGGGGCGGAAATGAGCCTCCACGGTGGGGCTGGGGCTTGGAGGGAGGGGAGTTTTCTGGGCAGATCAAAGGCCTAGGTATTTCGTTGGCTTAAAAGTGAAGGTGGAATCTCAGGTAGCACATGAGATTTTGTTGGTTTGTCCAGAGTGATCCCCCGATGAATCCCAGAATGATTTGATCAGTGACTGGAAAAGTATTCGCAAGCCCCCTTCAGGGAATGGTGAGAGCGGGGAGAAATTCAACTTCCCCAAGTTGAATTCTTGATATTCTCATGAGCAGTGTGGACAACCAAAGCTATAGGCTGAGCCCCCAGTCTTGGGGTTTGTTCACATGAAACTTAACCCCACAAAGGATAGGTCAAGTCTACTTAAAATTTAGGCCTAAGAGTCACCCCCAAGACAGCCTCTTTTGTTGCTCAGATGTGGCCTCTCTCTCCAGCCAACATGACGAGCAGTCTCACCACCCTCCCCATCTCTGCGTGGGACATGACTCCCAGGGGTGTGGACCTTCCTGGCAACGTGGAACAGAGATCCTGGAATTAGCTGAGACTCAGCATCAAGGGACTGAGAAAAACCCTAGAATGAGCTGAGACTTAACATCAAGAGACTGAGAGAACCTTCTCGACCAAAAGGGGGAAGAGTAAAATGAGACAAAGTGTCAATGGCTGAGAGATTCCAAACAGAGTCGAGAGGTTATCCTGGAGGTTATTCTTATGCATTAAGTAGATATCACCTTGTTGTTCAAGATGTAGCAGAGAGGCTGGAGGGAACTGCCTGAAAATGTAGAACTGTGTTCCAGTAGCCATGTTTCTTGATGATGATTGAACAATGATATAGCTTTCACAGTGAGACTCTGTGAATGTGAAAACCTTGTGTCTGATGCTCCTTTTAGCTACTATATCAACAGAAGAGTAGAACATATGGAATAAAAATAAATAATGGGGGGAACAAATGTTAAAATAAATTCAGCTTGAAATGCTAGTGGTAAATGAAAGCGAGGGGTAAGGGGTATGGTATGTATAATCTTTTTTTTCTCTATTATCATTTTATTTCTTTTTCTGTTATCTTTTTATTTCTTTTTCTAAATCGATGCAAATGTACTAAGAAATGATGAATATGCAACTATGTGATGATATTAAGAATTACTGATTGTATATGTAGAATGGAATGATATCTAAATGTTTTGTTTGTTAATTTTTTTTAATTAATTAAAAAAGTTTAAAAAAAAAATGAAGGCTGACAAAGGACTTCTAGGTACACTTCGGGAGCAGGGTTTGCATTCAGACTCAACCAACCGTGTCCTGACAAACAACTCCACCTTCAGACGTTTCTCTAAAAAGGGCCCATTCTATCGCCCCACGGGCCGCGTTGCTGAAAGCAGAAGAAAATTAGATTGCAGGGGTTTTTTTTAACATTCCATGACAAATGATGTGTATATAACAGCACCCCACCCCACGCCCAGATATTCTGGAGCTGGAGAAAGCAGCAGCGGCAGTGACCTGGGGCAGCAATTAGCCAACAGATCTTGTTTGAGTTTCAACTTCATTAACTGCGCAGTTGACCGTGGTTGTTTCTCAGTTGCCTTCCAGGTCTTAGGGAAGAGAACGCCATGCAAATGTTCACAGCCCCACCCCTCGCCCTCTCCCCAGGAGGATGGGAAAGCTGGGAAGCACTGGGAAATGCAGTAGATGGCATAAACACTTCTGCTAAGTACCCAGGTCCAAGAGCTCCCAGGGCGCCCGCCAGAGGACAACCACTGGACCAGCAGCTTTTAGCACTCACAGCCCTGAACCTATTGCCATGGCTACTGTATCACTGGCCATCCTGCAGTTCATGACGTTGAGTTTTCCACTGACTCAGAGAGGCCATGTGGGATGGAGGGAGGGGTGCCTGGACCTCAGCTTGGCTCTGACGTTCATCTCCTGTGGGAGCCTGGGGGAGTCGCTTCCCCTCCCTGAGCCTCTGCTTCCTTGTCTGGACCATGAAGAGGGGAGCTGGAAGCCCCTCAGGCTGCTTCCTCCAGCCACAGCCATCTACAAGTCAGACCAAAGCTCAGTGAACTGAGATTCAGGACAGAAAGTGTTCATAACACAAGATGATCTGAAGCTGTCCGAGTTCGTGCAGGAATGAGGCAGCATATAAATGCTATCATAATTGTTTTTATTATTATTATTACTAGTATTAGTTCTCAGGGCTTTGAAGCCACAGCAAGAACCACGTGCCCAAAATGGAATGCTGGGCCTGGCAGATTGGCTTGGGAAGCTTCCACACCAGAGGTTAGGGAGTGCGGGAATTCCCTGGGTTCTCGCTGAACCCCCACTTCAGGGTCTCTACCACAGGCAGATGGAAAGGCAGGCGTGCCCCACCCACTCACCTGCCCCACCAATTCACCTGCCTGTCCAGTGTTGTAGGAGCCACTTCCCTGCAGCACCACTGAAGACACTGAGGAAGCAAACTAAGGCCAGCCCCAGCACCAGCCCTGGCTGGAATGGAAGGCCAGCTCTGTTCCAGTGAGGTGATGTCTGGCTTTTATTTCATATCATAAATAAGTTATTCATCCCAGGCAGACAGCGAGGCATGGCAGTGGGGAGAAAAGGGATATGAAACTCTGCAAGTTCAGGCTGCCTTGAGTACTGGAGAACCCCCCAGGACCCAGACGCTGGAGCTCCACTCAGACAGAGAGAGACACAGACAGACTGAGCCTTCCAGGAAGAAAAAGAAAGAGCACTGGAAACCATCCGACTGTAAGTCCTGCCTCAGTTTCCTTCTATTTTCTGAGAGATCAGCAGTAACAATAATAAAAGCATAAGAGCAACAAGTTATGGTTCCAGACACCATGACAGCTCTTTAAGTGCATGATGTCTAGCCAAATTGCACAAGGCAGGCACACCCACTCTGCAGAGGAGGAAACTGAGGCTCAGAGAGGTCAAGTGACTTGCCTTGCGTCAGAATGGAAGAACGTTTGCCGAGGAGGCTGCCACAATTGCTCCCAACCCTGTACCCACTCTTTTTTGCATTTAAAAGGTGGAATCCATTTCCCCAGTCCTGGAAAATCTGGTCTAGTCATATGACATGCTTTGACCAGTCAAAGGCAGAAGTGACATTATACAACTTTCAAGGCTAGGCCTTAAGGGACCCTGCAGCTTCCTCCTTTATCATCTCGGTATGCTACCCTGAAGCTGTCATGAACGAAGCCTGTGGCCTAACAGAGGATGGGAGCCACAAGGAGGGGAACTGAGGCTGCAGCCAGGCCAACAGCCAGCACCACCTGCCAGACATGTGAGTGAGACCAGGTTGGACCTTCCAGCCCAGCTGATCGTCCAGCTGAGAGCAGCCATGCCACAGAACCCAAGTGCATCCAGCTGGGAGCCAACCACCCAACTCAGAGGATCATGAGAGAGAATAAGTCGGTGGTGTTTCTAAGTTCTTAAGTCTGGGACTGATTTGTTACACAGCAGTGGATAGCCAATACAGCCACTCAGTTACCAAGTAAGCAAGTGCAGAACCCTTTCTTCATACTGCCTCTCTCCCTAGGAAAGCCTGTGCTGCCCTCCTCCCAGAGCTTGGCTGGGATCAAAGAATCCCATCCGAACCCTGGCCCTGCTTGAGGTCCAGGTCCTCAGACTCTCCACAGTAAAGGAGTGGTCATAGAGGATGCCCTCTACGAAAAGTAAGAGGAGGCTGCAGGCCACTTTCCCCACTGCAGATCCAAGCTCACCCTGACAGGGTTGGTCATAAGGTAGCAACCTTTCTCTGCAAAGAGACAATTTCTTGTTTTCATTCTACAAACATAAATTCTAAAAAACAGACCTAGTGTTTCTCAGTGAACTATGTTATTTGAATAGCAAACATGACAAAGCAGGTCACACCCACAGAGCAGGTGTGAGCACCGGAGAAAAACACTTGCTGGTGAAGGGAGTGCCCAGGGCAGGGAGGTGAGCAGGTTTCACCTCCCACTGCTGCATGGGCTGAGGGGTAGTGAGCATGTGGGGCACATGTGGGAAGATGCTGAGGCTTGCCGAGGAGCACGCCACAGCTGGCCCACAGCATCTGCCAGGGGCACAGGAGGGCAAAGGGTGATACATGACGCATATGTGTTATCTCTGGCCTAAGGGCAGATGGACAATCAGCCACAGAGGGAGTGAGAGATGTGCTGACCCTCCTCACCAAAAAGATGCCAAAGGGAGCCTTCTGTCACCTCTGGAAGCAAGCCCTCCAAGTTTCCTCACCCAAGACCTATGCTGGCACCCTAGGGGAACTCAGGGGACTAAGCCTCAGACCCTTCCCTTCAGGAACCTCCAGTGCGAATGCTCAAGCTAAGAAACAAAAACAGTGATAAGAGCAAGCGAACTCTTAGAAAAATTAACAGACCTGGTTTTCACCCAGATGGACTCTGCCCACCCAGTTGAAGGCCCCGAGGACAGGCCCAGAGGCTCCTTTTGGGGGTGACAGTCAGACAAATGTGGGGCTCTTGACCTCCTCTTCTTTCTTGCCACCCACCCTAAGACTCAGCAGGGTCAACGAATATGCACATGACAACTCTAATAGGTGAATACTACTACTCTATCCACTTACTTTACAGGTGAGGAAATTGAGGCACAGAGAGGTCAGGTCATTGGTCAAGGTCACACAGCATGTAAACAGCCGAGCTTGGATTTCACCCCAAGCAATCTGGTTCCACTATACATATACATGCTGCCTCACTGACAATCTGGGGCCTCCAGCTAACACTCATGCTGCATTTGGTCTATATACTGCCTTAAAGTTAGGAAACTTTACTTAAAAAATCATATTTCTGATTTTTCCTCCAGAAAAATTCAAAGGACCTTGCCATGCTAAACTGGCATTTCCAGTCAACAGGGCATGTCCTCTCCAGTTTTCCACAGTCCCAGGCCTCCACACTCAGCATCCTGGCAGGCCCCAGGAAAGCAGGAGAGAGCCGGAGCCTTCCCAAGGGGTCAGCAGGACAGCCCACTCACTCACCTAGCCAGCAAGGAGCTGCCCGGGGCGGGGATGGGAATGGTACAAAAGCACCAATGAGTCAAGGACAATCCTTCCTGCCCACACCAGCAGCACAGCTGCAAAGATGAGTATCTCCTGCTTAGAAACCTCCCATGGCTCCCTATGGCCCCAAGAGCAAGTCTAAGCTTCCTGGTGAGGCAGAGATTTTCCAAACTATATTTTCATCATCCTTTCCTGTTTCTCCCTGCAAAATACCCATGATTCTTACCCATTGGCCTAAAAGAAACGTCTATTGATCCTTTAAAACCCAGCCCAAATGTCCTCTTCACTGAGCATGTCTCTTTACCACCCACCCCAGGCCACCCGCTGAGGGCATCATGACTCCCGCATTCCCACAAAACCATAAAGTCTCCCCTGATGTTTACTGTTTCCTACTGTTTTACGTGGTCCAGCCTTCCCTTCATACTGTAGCGTTCTAGAGTATGGGGAACAGAGAGCTGTATCCCCAGGGCCTGGCGTGGACAGGGGCACAGATCCTTGGCAGAGTGCCCCACTGGGCACCTCTCTGCACTCCCCTGCCCTGGAAGGTGCCAGAGGGTTTTACAGACCAGCCAGGACACTGACACTCCCAGGCTCCGGGCAAGTTCCATTCAGCCGCTTCTGCAGAGAAAGCCAGAGGCGGCTTCACCCCTGGGAGCAGGGCGGGCAGTCTTCTGCGGAGGGCGACAGCAACACTGATGAGCGACACTTCCATTGCGATCGAGGGGCTGGAACACTGTTCTCAGCATTTATCTTGGCTTTACCAAGAGCAGCTGCTGAAATAATTCCCGCCTTTTAAGGCCTGGCTTATACGAGACCCTGCACTTTACTTTCTTTCCCTTCATCCTACAAACAGTCCTGAGACGTCTTTGTCCCTCCTTCCACGTGAAGAATCTAATCAGAGGTTTAGAAACTTGCTTGTCTGCACGGGAGCTGCTTCCTGTCACCTGGCCTGCCCCTTCACAATTACCTCTGACAAACACCCCCTCTCGGGGCGTCCTGCAGCGTGTCAGGCACTTTACGGTGCTCTCTGTCGCTAATTTTCACAGCAAGCCCACCAGGGAGGTTCTGTAATCCCATTTCTTTGAAAACGGTTTTACTGAGATATAATTCACATATCATAGCGCTCATTCCTTTGAAATGGGCAATTCAGCAGTTTTTAATCTCTTCAGATGTGGGCAGCCATCACCACAATGAACTTTAAAACATTTTCATCAACCCATAAAAAAGCCCCCTACCTTTTCACCTTCAAGTCCATTTCCACCAGCATAAGCCTGTTTTAAAGACAAGAAGACTGAGGCTCCCAGAGGTGCCACAGCTCGCTCAGTGCTAGGTGGTGGTGAGAAGCGGGGCTGGGGTTCCGCCTCCCTGCCCCCTCCCCGCGCACCCTGCCAGGATCCTGCTGAGTATAGCCCGTCCAAAATGCAGGATCCAAAGAGAGTGGAAAATGGAGCCAGATGGTGACAATTCTTACACGTGTGGCTGCTCCCAGGCCAGGCCCATGACTCATGGAAGGCGCTGAAGGCAGAGAGGGAAGCAGAGCACAGACATGCACCCATAGCCCAGTGTAGGGCAGCGAGCCCCAGGACAGGGAGGAGGCAGGGCACGGGGAGGCAGGGACGGCCGGGGGGAGGTAAACGCCCCGGAGGCTGGCAGTCTGGGTCCCATGAGGGCCTGTGGCCCCACCCAACACATGAGGACCCCACTCTGCTCACTCCACTCCTGCTCCCCACAACCCTCCAGGACCCACAAAGAACTGGCTCCCCACTCAACCCATGTTTCTCCAGGGAATTCAGAGCCACAGTTGCTGGCAGAGGGTCTGCTCTGCATCCACCTGTCACCCTCCACTGTCCCACAGGCCCTCACAAAGGTCACAGGGAAGAACAAAGCATTGGCTGGCCAGACACCCTAAGGAAGGCTCTGCAAGCTGCTCATCAGGTTGCTTCCCACCCTGTGGCCTGACAGTATCCCCCAACCCCAAAGAAAACATTCTGTGGCTAGAACTGGGCTTCCCCACATCCCTTATTCCCTGTTCCCAAACATCCTCAAGCCTGCCTGATCAGTTCTCTCTGCTGGCCAGGGGCATTTCCTTTTCATGTTTGAACAGCCTTGAGACAATGTCACCTCCTCCAGGAAGTCTTCCTAAATGCATTAACAAAAATAATCTGGTCCTTCTGCTGCTGCTTTTCACAGGATTGTAATCTGTCTGCTTCTATTCCTCAGTCCCTTGTTAGCCTGAAAAATTCATCCCAGGCAGGGACCCCAACTTCCTTATTCCCGGATCCATCCTCCCAGAGCTCCCCCGTCCCAAGCTGTGACACATAGAACCATGCACCCAACCCTCCCGAGTGTCTGTCTCAAGTGCCCAAGGCCGAGCAGCACTATGGGGTGGCAGAAGTGGAGGGGATGATGGTCTCTTCACCCCACTGCAGGTTCCAGCCACTAGTTTAGATGCACTTCTCATCAACGCGGCTAAGATGCCGAACGGGAGCAAGTCTGTCCACACAAAGAGGGGTTTGTTCAGACCAAGCTCAGTGACTCACTCCTCTCTGCACCTACAGCTCAGTCCAGGCCTGGAGCCCAGCAGGTCCTCTGTACTGACCACGGGAGGGAGGAATTCACAAAAAGGTTACAGCACCTCGCTCTAAACTCCTTCCGCAAGGCCTGCCTCATAGCCACAAAGTGCTGATGTCAGAGCAGGACGGTGCTCGGAGCCCACCCATTCCAGCCTCCTCCTGCACCAAGGAGGCAAGTGAGGCTGGGGGCTGGGTTGGGGGAGGTGGGGAGAGGTTGCCTAGGATCACACGGTCATGGAATGGTATCTACCAACCCAGCCCAGCCTCCTACCATACTGCTTGCTGCCCCATCCCTGCCCTGTCAGGCCCCTGCCATCCCGCCCTTCCTTCAAGGTCAGACCAAGGCCTGCCTACCCACCGCGTCTTCGGGCTCCACTCCCCAGCCCCACCCGCATGGTGCTCCCTCCTCTGTCTGACCATCACTCTCTTGCCCAAGTTCTTCCCTCTGCCCAGAACGCCCACCCTCTGCCCCCAGAGAACTTCTATTCATCCTTCAAGACCCAGTCCAATAGTGTAGTTATACAAAGAAGGTAGGATTTAGCAAATGAGTATAACTGCTGAATCACTATATTGATATTTCTTTTAGTCTCCAGTATCTTAGAGCAGCTAGAAGTAAAAACATAAAATTGTGAATTGTAACCCATACCAAACTCTGAAATCTGTTCAACTAATTGTTGCAACGTGCTTTGAAATTTATCTCTTTTTGCATATGTTATTTTTTACAAAAAAGAATGTCGAGCATGATGATAAATGCACAGCTATATGATGATGCTGTGAACCACTGATTGCATACTTTGGATGATCACATGGTATGTGAATATATAATATACATCAATTCAAAAAAAAAAGTCACCACCTCTGACTCCAAAAATAATAATTACTTCCATTTAGGGAGGACCTCCTATGTTCTGGAAAACCAGCAATCAAATGTTAAAACTACTTGCCCCTCTATTTAGCACTCAAACTTCTCAAGGGCAGGTAATAGCTATCTGCAAAGGAGGGGGAATAACAATATCTGCATGCTTCCCTCATCAGACTGAAGGAGATGACTGGGCTTATTTGTATACTGTGAAGTCCTGCGCTAATAGAAGCTAACTGTATTCTCTTCCTATCTCTTCCCCATGACTCAGTTTCCTCATCTGCAGCACGCTTCTCAGTGAGTATCCAGGAGGTGGGCGTGCTGTGTCCAGTCTATAGCAAGGCTCACTCCCATCTCTGCTATTTCTTGTATTACTCTCGTACTCTTATGATCGCCCTCTGCTCCTTGCACATGGCCAGTGCTCAGTACATATTGTTTTGGAATGAATATCTTCAGCATTTGAGACATTAGAGAAGATGGGGTTAAAATCCAGAGACCGCATAAAGATGCGAAGTTAATCTCATCATCCAAAATGCTATGCCATGGCTTTGAGTCCAAAAGGGAGCTCAGATGGGTCATTGCGAAACAGCTCCTGGCTCTCACGCGACAGGGCATTTCCTGGAGTGGGCTTGCAAAAGGAAACCCGCACTGAGAAGGCCTCTGTGCTGGACTGCGGCCCCTGCAGCCACAGGGTGACAGGAAGAGTGGGGCAGAAGAGCCCGAGGCCTCTGGGAGCTGGACTTTGGGATTGGCCTCAGGAGGCAGCTGAGGGCACACACAGTGTCCTGGTACCTAAGCAGGAGCCAAGCCTGAGGCTCAGACCAGTGAGGTCCATTTTTGCCCCGCAGCAAAGACAAGAGAAAACCAGGTGAGCCATTCCCTATATCTTAGTTCCACGCGGGCCGCAGGGAACTGGCTGCAAAAGAGAGCTCCAGAAGCCCACTTGCAGACAGCTTCGGAGACCTGATGCAGCCTCTGAAAATGTCACACAGAATCAGTTCCCGTCTGCCAGGGAGCATTGAGTGCAGTGTCTTTGGACAAACGAGAAGAAAAAGCCCTCTCCCACATGGCCCGGTCATCCCACTGCTAGGCACAGACGAAAAGAACTGTAGGCAGGGACTCGCACAGTAAACGCCGACGTTTCAAGTGGCATTATTCACAACTGCCAAAAGGTGGAAGCAACCCCAGTCCATCAGTGGATGAATGGATAAATAAAATATGGGATATACAATGAAATAGTATTCAGCCATAAAAAGGAATAAAGTTCTAATACATGCAACAAAAAGGATGAATCTTAAAGACATCAAGTTGAGTGAAATAAGCCAGGCACAAAAAAACAAATACTGTATGATCTCACTAATATAAAATAATGAGAATAAGCAAATTTACAGAGACAAAAACTAGAATACAAGGACCGGGGTGGAGGTGGGGAAGGGGAGTCAAAGTTTAACTGGTATAAAGTTCCCATTTGTGGCAATGGGGGAGCTTTGATGGGTGATGGGAGCACAATATTGTGAATGAAATTAACACCAAGGCACTGTATACTTGAAAGTGGTTAAAGTGGGAAATATGAGGTTGTATATATGTTACCAGAAAAAAAAATAACCCATAGAACTGCACAATACAAAGAGTGAACCTTAATGTAAACTATGGGCTACAGTTAATAATATAATTATAATAATATTGTTTCATGAATTGTAACAAAGCTACTGCATTAAAGCAAAGCATTAGTAATAGGGAAAACTGTTGGGGAGAGGGTGTGGATTATGGGAACTCTGTATTTTCTGCATGATTTTTCTGTAAACTTACAACTGCTCTAATCAATTAAGAAATAAAATAATTTTTAGAGAATGGGAGCCCGAGTCACCCGGCTGATGAGGATATTTACTCAGCGGCCAGCAAGGTCAGCAACATGGGCTGAGTTGTGCCTGGCCCCAGGCCCATCCCGCAACGACCAGCACAGTCTCCCCCATGCATAGGCATCCCGTGTCCCCAGGATGGTGACTCTTGGGGTGCAGGGGCAGGAATTTTGATGGGAGACAGTCAGTGACCCCTGGGCAGGTTCAATGACAAGGGAGGTTTGCAGGGTGCAGGGGGGTGGCCAGTCCCACTTACAGTGTGAGGACTTGGCACCCACACCTTGGCTGAGGTCCCCAGCGTGCACTTTTTACATGGCAACTCCTCTCTGCCTCACGCCAGGACAGTATTCAAGCAGCCCTTGGACTGATGAGCTTACGCCCTACCTGCTTGAGGACTTCAGGAGTCATCGGCAGCCACTGCCTGTCTCTCTGTCTGCATGGATGCTGCAGATTCCTTACATCACTTTGGATTTTTCAACCAGAATCTGTGGCCACAGCACAGCGGGGCAGGCAGCCGAGGCTCACGCTGGCATCAGGGCCTTCTCCAGCTGACGTTCTGAGCTATGTTTCTCAGCGTCCGTTCCAGGGAATCTCTGCATCAGGATCACCTGGAGAACTTAGCAGAGATGCAGTTCCCGGGCCTGCCCTGCAGAGAGTGGGAATCTGCACCTCTCAGGAGGCGATTCCAGCACACACTCGACGCTGGGAACTGACCTGGACCACGCCTTCTGGACATGGGAGGTGCGGGGAGGGTGCAACACTCCAAAGGGGTAAAAACTGGTCAGGGGTATGTGTGTAAAAAATACTGTTTTTATATACAAAGCACAGTTTATATACATACCATATATAAACAGATGTTCAGTATATCTGTTATTTTTAATTTTCATCATGGGGGACAATTAGGAAAATAATGTCTAAAAAGACTCCTTAGGGAGATGGAATGAAGTAAAAGGTTGAGAAACACCGGCCCAGACCAAGGCCGCCCCGACGGGCAGCCGGAAGTCCCTCTTGAGGATGGACAGCAGCGAGGAGCCCTCCCTGCCCGGCCGCACCACTGCCCCCATCTGACTTTTCCTCTCTTAAGGCTGAAGGGCAGAGGGACAAAGGGGTCCTTTCTCGGGACACGTCAGCTTATACCTGATGTCGCTGGCAAAGTAGAGACAGTTGAAAAAGCCGCCCATCAGGCCGTGAGGCTGCCAGGCAGGGCCTCACACCCAGAGGACGGGGCGGCGTGGAGAAGGAAGCCCCGCGGGAGGGGGGAGAGAGAGAGAGGGAGAGTGGAGCCACCCCACAACTTTTAGGTTTGCAATATGGTGTCACCCATGCAGGGGATATTCCCAGCACCGGGAAGGGGGTAGAGGGCTCTAAGAAAGGGGACCTACGGAGCAGCTGGGAAAGAGCAAGCTGGCTTTGGAACCAGAGATAAGTGGGAGACGAGGAAGGAAGTAATAGTGAAAATAACGCCAGCAGCGCCTCGGCTATGCAGGGCAGGAGCCAAACGCCCGACACCCACCGGGGAGCTCGGTGGTAGCAGCAACATGAGGGCAGGGACTGAGCTGGGCGTGCAGGACACACAGAAACCACGTGCAAGAGCAATCCCTCCCTGTGGATTTCACATATGGGAAAGAGCCACGAGAGGCTACGGAACTCATCCAAGTCCTCACAACTAGTGAGTGAGGGGCACAGCCAGCACTGGGACCCCAGCAGCCGGCCTCCAGAGCCCGCCTTCCTGACCCGTGTGCTGGTCTGGACTCAGCCAGCCCACCACCCAGCTGGTCCAGGTGGGTCCTGTGGGTGCTCAGAGGCAGAGCGTGAACCTGGCAGCCGGTTGGGAGCACGCAGCACGCTGGAGGGTAGCAGAGCCCCTGGCTCGGCCCAGTCCACACAGCACACCCGCAGGGATCCCAAACACAGGGGAGCGGGGAGAAAACCACGTCAGGCTGGCTCAGCCGGCGGGACCGGAGGGGTGGGGCGGGAAGGGGGAGAGGCAGGGATGCGGCTTGAGGAGAGGCTCGCCCCCTTACCAGTCCATCGCAGTTGCTGATGGCGACCGATGCCTGCGGCATGCCCGTGACGCCGCCGGTATAGACACACTCCTGCTGCAGGGGCTGCCGGTACAGCTCCTGAAAATCCTCCTGCCACTCCACCGAGGCTCCCGGCGCCACCAGCCGCCGGTGGGGCCGCACTCGCAAGTGCAGTTCCTTCCCAAAGACGGTCACGTTGAAGTAGAGGGGGTCGCGTCCCGCCCTGCCGGGCCGCAGGGTCCTTCCTTCGGGGCGCAGGGGGCTGCGAGCCACCCGGCGGGGACCAGAGTGCGCTGGCAGTATGGGTGGCCTGCCCACTCCCTCACTCCCCGTGGAGGCTGCTGCTGGGCCAGACACCACATAGGAGAGGAAACGGCCTCGAAAATCTGTGCTGCAAGGCGTGGTCACAGCATAGTCCTGGAGCTTCCCAGAGAAGTGCAGTTCTGTCGAGGTAAAGTGCGAGTCACATCAATGCAGTCTGTGCGGAAGGGGGAATCTGAAAGTTCCCAGGGGCAGGAGGGGCAGGGCAGGGGACTTGGGCACGCTGCTTCGTCCACACCCAAGAGTCACCTGGGGTGGACATTTTCATTCGTCATCCATTTTCCATCCGTTGGGTTTCTACCATGGGATGAACGATGCTCAAGTAATTTTGTGGATATAAATTGCTCCCTCTAACCCTCAACTTGGCAGAAGAAAAAATTGATGCCAAACAGAGCCCTGTCACTCTAGCAACGAGCATTCCAACCTTGGGCACTGCCTAGGAAAGGAGTGAAATTCCCCGAAAGCCCCCAGGGCAAAGAGAGGGAAGGCCAGATCTGTCCCAACCTCCCCACTGTCTGAAGTCACCAGCTCAGCCCTGGGTAGGGCCCTCCTCACCAAGCTCCAAGAACGCAGCTGGCAAAACAAACACACCTAGAAACCCAAGGGATGGTGGGCAAGTGTCAGGGCAGCAGGAGGAGCTGGAGAGAGGAGGGAGGGAATACACGTTCTATATTTTTCTAAGTATAGAAAGACAACTTTTTAAAGAAGTACAGTGGCTGCGGAGATTCCTGCATGGCCCAGCCCCAAGCAGGGTAAATATAGATTTTCAAAAATAAAAGTCTGAAATGTGTTCTACAACTAATTGTGGGGCAGTGCTTTCAAATTTATAGCTTTTATATATATATATATATATATATATATATGTATGTATGTATGTATGTTATTTCTCACAAAAGAAAAAGAAGAAAAAAAGTCGATTGTGGTGATAAAAAATATTTAAACCCTCTAGCCTCCTTTATTCTGGAGCAGCTGGAAGGAAAAATCTGAGATGCTGGTATGGTAGCCCATGACAATCTCTGGGATCTGTTCTGTAACCACTTGTTGAGGAGTGCTTCGAAAACTATGGCTTTTTTATTTCTTTGCTTTGTATACCTGTTCAACTATAATATAAATGGGGAGAAACTAGACAATATCAAAAAGAAATACTCCCATGTCCCAGAATAAATAAAGAAAAACAAAAAGACTCTCTGAAGAAGGTTTGGATGATAGGGGTTGAAGGTGGATAATGACCAATTGGTTTTCTCCACTGAATCTGTGAAAAAAGGGACCATCTAATAATTAGATTAGATTTAGAGACACTCAACAATAAAAAATAAAACAAAAGGAGATGCTCGGGGTGAAGTACCCACTGGGGCTGAATGAAGTGTGAAGTTGTGGCCCCAGTGTCCAGGCTGTGCAGTGCCCGGTCCTCATTCGGGTCTCCCAGAGCCCAGTGGGGCTGGGTGGGAATGCAGCTCCCTGGCTTCCAGGCCTGGTGAGTCATGGATACAAGTTCAGGAGGAATTTTCATTTCCATAAGGCTCTATCTCTCACAGTCCCCCATCCCCCATTCCTAGCACTGATAGAACCCAGAAAGGATGTGTCCTGACAATCTCCCATGCCCAAGGCAGTTATGGGGGAAACGTGCTCTCTCTCCTCTGGTTTTACCCATCGCAGCAGAAGCCCAAGAATGCTGCAGAAGGGACGCCACCTTGATGCATGAACATCTCACAGATAAGCTGGCAGCACCCCTAGAAAGGACCTGAGGCCCCCATCCCCTACCCCATGCTCAGAACCTCCAGGAGGGCATTCCACGCACAAGGTGAGGATGAAGTGTGCCTGGTCTGTGGGTGAGAGCGGGTCTGCACAGTGGGACAGTGCTGGAAGTGGGAATAAGGGGGAGGGGAACAGGGTGAATATGCTTCTGTGCAGGGGCAAGTGACCTGTGTTTGCTGAGGAGGGGGCAACCACTTGCCAGACTGACGCTGTAAAAGGCAGATACACACGTGTGTGCACGCACACAGGCACAATTGAACTCTGAGACAGACACACAGCTCCTAAGAAGAGCTGTGTGTCTAAGAGAAAGACAAGAGACAGATGTAGAGAGAAAAAGACAGAAAGACAGATACACAACTCCTAAGAAGAGACTCGGTGTTCCAGGACGCCCCACCTGCTTCCCAAATCCTTTCTTGGGGTCTCTCCCTCTTGTGCCAGAAAAAGATAGAATGCGTGGAACAGCGCCGGCGGCACGGAGGTAAAAGTGAACTCGACCCCATTTGCGTTCAGCTCCCACTGCTCAGCTCGCTAGGGCACCCTGGATCGTGGTGGCTCCGTGCTGCACTGACCCCACGCGCCCCCGCGCGCCCGCACGCACGCACCTGGGGTCTGGCTGCCCGCCGCGGTGGCTGCACAGAGCGCGCAGTGCAGGGAAAGCAGGCAGGAGAGCAGCGCGCGGAGCAGAGCCATGTGGCCACGCGGGGACACGGGCCAGGAGGGCGCCCGAGCCCCGAGTCCCAGGTTGCGGGCGGAGGCTTGGGCGCGCCCCAGGCTGCTGGAGAGACCGCCGGCCTCCGGCACCGCCAGTTCCCCTCCTCTCAGCTTCCTGCCGGCTGGGTGCCGGCCCCACGCGCGGCACCGCCGCCTGGACCGCTGACTCCGAGCGCCGGAGCTGCGGGCGGGAGAGCCGAGCCGCCAACGTTCCAGCGCCCGGCTGCCAAGTGCCCGCCGCTCGGTCCGCCCGTGCCGTGACGCTCCCGGACGCAGCGAGAGCCCTGAGAGGGGGCAGCGGGGCGGGCCGGGGGTGGGCATACCGGGCGGGGCGGGGCTGGGAGCGGTTCGGAGCGGGGGGCGCAGCGCGCTTGGAGGCGGGGCTGGCGTTGGGGAGAGCAGAGGCTCGTGGCCCGCCCGGGATCGGAAGTGCCACGCGGAGCTGGGGCAGGGGCTCCGTGCGCATGGGTCGAGTGTCCTCTCAAAGGTCTGTACTGCGCTGGAGTGACGGCCTGAATTCTCTATGAATCTGAGTCCCTTGCCGCCGCCACCACCACCGCCACCGCCATATAACCCTTTCCCCCAGCTTGTCCCCCTCCCTCGCCCCAGCTCGGCCGCAGGGACCGCTCTCTGTCACGGTTCCAGGCTGAGTGTGGACCGGATGCCTGACTGCGTTTGGGGTGGAGGGAGACAGTGAATCTTCCGAGGGGCGGGCATATCCCTCATGGGTAGTCTTGATGCCCCACTATCACCCTTGGATCTTGGATTTACCCGTTTTGCAGACTAGAACCTCCCCTGGGTCCCCATGACTGGCCGGTATCCTAGACAAGAGCAGGGCTGAGCAAGGTGAGGAGTTGAGAATTCTGATTTTACAGTCAGACAGTCCTAGCCTCAGTTTCCTCGTCTGTAAAATGGGTGTTACATAATAGTAGTAGTTGCTCAATAAATGGTAACTGTCCGCCACTTCCACCCCTGACATCAGATGCACCTGCCATGCCAAGAAGTACCAAGAGATAATGAGTTGAGAGTGGCACTGAGAAGGTGTGATGCCACATTGCAATATTGTCGAGACCAGTTCGGTAGTCAGGGTAAATAGCCCTACAGAAAAGAGTGCGCCTTGCTTTACTCTGTAAACACGGTCCTAACAATCTGCAAGTAAACTGTGTTTCAAGTAATCCGGAGGTAGGAATTGGAGAAAGGAGGTTTATTTTCCCTAAGAATGGTGAAAGAAAGATTCTTTGTGTAAATGGTATAAAGACTTTCTATACTTTCTGTTTTTTGAGTTCAGACACTTTGCCGTGGGGCTTTCTTAAAGGGAGGCAGACTAATGGATCAAAATTCTCTGCAAAGAGGAATTCTGGAGCCCCCTGAGAGGAGATATGGGTTCCTACTCTTGTTACTGGACAAAGGCAGTGGATTCTTTTGCCCAATGCACTCCAGTGACCAATTCCTGAGACACCCGGGTTTCAAAGAGAGAAAGAGTTTATTGCTAGCCGTGAAGCAGGAGATCAGATGGCCTATTGACCCAAAATGTGTCTCCCCGAACTGCATTAATTCTGATAGTTTTATGGTATCAAAAGATGGGCAGGTTTTAGGATAACGAGCAAAGTGGCCCCAGATGATGTAATTAGAGATGCCCTAATTATTGAGCATGCACAGATTGATTACATGCTTAGGAACAGAACATATGTCAGAAAATGACGCCATAATGTGATGATGGTCATGATTTTTAATATTATAATGAGGTATAGGTGACTTATTGGTTAAAGCCTAAGCTCACTTCAGAACTTGGAGCGGGTTAGTTCTGGGCTGACCCAAGACTCTACATTAATAAACATTGGGGCTGTCTTTAGTGATCACAAGACTCTGAAGTTGAAAAATTGGATAAATGGGTACAAATGGAGGTTAGTTACAAGGTTTTTCCTATCACAAGGGCACAAGGTGAAGGCTATACAATCATTATCAGAGATCAAGGCAGCTGGATTACAATTCAAAGATTTCAGTTTTTCCCTCTGTCTACTCTAATATACTAGAAAGATAAAAGGAGTGTCTATATAATGATTCAGTAATCATAATCATCCATTAAACCCTAACGTCTCAGTTCCACTCTCCTCCCAGGTGAGCTCTTCCAGTCCTACACCCTTGCGGGGCTCCAATGTGGCCACTTGTCTGCCTTTCCACCCAGGGGACAGAGGCGAATACTTAGTCTTTGTGGGCCCCGGACCAGGCTGAGCCTGGTGAGAGGCAGTGCTTGTGCACGAAATGATGCTGAGGCTTTGGAGGGCCAGTGCATTTATGGAGCAGCTTTAGTGATGTGTCCCAGGTGACACAGCTCTTTAGCAGCAGAGCTGGACCTGCACTTAGGGCTGTCATTTACCACTCCGAGCTTCGTGTCTTACCTGTCACAGGGGAAATCATGAGATTCAGAGGGTTTACTATGTAAACTCTAAAGGCCCATGGAAATGCAGTTTAGTATATTTCAAGCACCATCAGAGCACTTGGAAATGGCACTACCAAACAATGTACATTAAATCTGAGAAAAACAGAGTTTCTCTTTCTCTTTTTTTCTGGTCCTGTAAGATCTGTGAAATCAAGAGCCAGGCTGGGTGTTGTGTGTGAGAACTGAAGGAGTCAGAATGTAAGGGGTGTGTTTATGTCTCCTTGGGAACTTGGAGGAATGAGTGTGGGATGAGCAAGCAATTTGGGTTCTGGCGGGCTCAAACCCAGGAAACCATCTCAGGATAAAAAGGTTTCCCTTCTCATGGTCTCAGTTTCCCAAAGGCAGAGTGAGGGATGCTGGGTGGACAGAAGGAAAATGTCACGGCATGAGGACTGGTGGTTTTCTCCCTGCTACAGGGCCAGCGCAGAAAAGCACACCTAGAAAACTCAGGGGCCCAAGTCTCCCTGGCCCCACCCCTCCCCCTTCTCCATGCCTCTGACAAGGCAATCAAGAGGGACCAATTACACCAGACCCCGGTGACCTGACTCATGAGCCGTGGGCTGGCGCCTTCCCGGCCAGTCATTGGCACACAGAGGGCAAAAACTCACCCTGGCTCTCTACCCCCACCCTCTTCCCAGAGGCTACAATGGCTGCTTTTGTTGGCAAGTATTATGTGTCCCAGCCCTCGTCTACTGAGAAAGCCTTTGTTAGGAGGAGGGGACATGGGAGCCTAACTCAGAGTCTGGGCCAGAAGGTGGGAGAGTGGCCGGGTGGTATCTTTTCTGGAGATGAACAAGACCAAAGCAAAGAAATCCATAGACATCAGCTTGGGACCCTCCTAGGAAGGCAAGTTCTGGGTTTCCCAGTCTCTAACTTCAGGATTGGCCCAAAGATTGTTTCTCTTGTAAACAGTCCCCTAACCCTTATCCAACACTCTTACAGTCCAAGGCTCCGGGAGTGAGTGGGAACGCGGGGACGCCAGGAGGTTGTGTTACACAGAGCCAGCAACCAATTGGAAGGTGTGCCGCCGGAATGCGAAAGCCTGAAATCCTGGTAAAGCGGTAGAGAGAAATGTGCTCTGGGTGAAAGAGCAGGGTCACCAATGAGGATTCTGGGAAACAGAGGGGCTCAGAAGATTGATTTATGGAAGACATGGGATCCAAACTGAGCCATCCACAGGTGAGGTCTAGGGGAGAGAGCATTCCCGGTGGGCACAGGTGTGGAGGTGGCCCTGGCTAGCCTCGTGCGAGCCCCCCAGGCAGGAGAAGTAAGGCCAGCCTGACTGTAAACCATTAATGCAGAAAGTCCCCAAGTACAACTAGGCTGGAAAAACAGAAGGTGGAGATGTCTATCACCAAAAGACTGCTATGGTGAGAGTTCTAGGAAGATGGAACCAGTGTGCTGGGGCTCAGGCAAAACCCCAGGATTTCACCCCGAGGAAAAAGGCAGTATCTATGCCTCAGGCATAGACAAAGACCTAGAGAACGGGAAGTAGAGGGAATCCGAGATAGTCTCTAATCTAATACCACATATTATAGTTGGGTAAACTGAGGCCTACAGGGGGAAAAGGACTTGCCTCTGACCACACAGCAGTTTAGGGTAGGGCCAGATTCCCTGGCTTTAAACCCAAGGCATCTGCTCTGTCACCTCCAGAAGCACAGCCTCTGTCGGGTACCAGCTCATGTCCACCCTTGCTCCTTCTTCCAAGATGAAGCAGTTGGGGGGTCAAGACAACCAAATCTCTCACCCCAGGGGGAGTTACAGACCTCCCCAGGGGAGGAAGTGAGAGTGTCAGCTTGAGACTGGTCTGTACACCAAGAGGCCAAGAACCCCAGAGCCCTGGAGGGAGGACTCTGGAAAACAGGCCTGATTGGGTGACCCCAGGGCACTGTCCTGCCGTCTGTTGAGTTCCAGTTCCTGTACTAAGCATTGTACATGCTTTACTGCCACGTGGAGAGGGTGAGGACCCTGTCTTACAACCCCTGGAGTGACCAGTGGCGAGCTGGACTTGCAAACCCTCAGGAGAGGAGAAAGGGAGTCCCACCCTAGCTCAGCGAAAGTCACCACCGTCTCCCCAGTTAGGAAGCCACTCTGGGCACCTCTCTGGCCCTCCAGGTCAATCACCTCCCAGTCTACGCCAAAGGATCTCCCAAATACAGCTACTTCCTTCCATCTTAAATGCACCCCCAGGCCCAGCCAGCCAGCGGCACTCCTTCCCTGAGTGCTGACATAGCCTTGGCCTAACCCATGTCCCGCCTCCTCTCTGGCCTTGGAATCTCTTCTTTGACTGCTTCGAGAGGAGATACTTGAAATATGCCTCAAATCATGTCGTCCTGTCTGCTATAAACCCTCCACCACCACCGCCGCCCACCCCATAAAGCTTTCTATTGCTAAGGAGGATAAAGACCAGGCTCCCAAAAGTGGCGTAGAAGGCCATGCGCCAGGCAAGCATGCCGGCCCCCTGCCCCCTGCCCCCTCCGCCCCTGCTCCAGCCCAGCCCCTTGTACCTGCTGTCTTTAGCGCATCCTTCAGATGTCCTCTGTGGAGTCACTTCCTGGAGCCTGTGGAACCCTAACAAGGGTTGCACAGTCTACATCTCCTTCGCGGCGTTTCTCACTATTGAGTTTCACCTATTCTCTGAGATTCTTAGAGTAGTGTCTGCTTCTCCCCTGGACTGGTGAACTCCCCGGGCAACAGGGATCTTATCTGGATTTTTTGTTTTTTTATTCACTGTATCCCCAAGGCCTTCAAAAAATATTAGTCTATTAATACTCAAATGAATGATAGTCGGGGAGGGAACTGCTTGTGCAAAATTGGGAGAGTGAAGCATTTCCCATAATCATTCCAGAGAAAAACTTGAGATACACACTGGCAAGTTCTGAGCCCACCATTCACACAAGGGTCACCAGGCTCCATGGTTGCGGGAACAGACCTGCCTCTCTGCTCCCCCGAGTCTTGAAATAGATCATTAAAAACCACAAAAATAATCATGACTACCACTTGCTGGCTGGGCACTTAAAGCATTTGTCTCAATTCCGTTGACAGCCATGTGAGATCAGGCTCTTTAGCTCACTTACAGAGGAAGAAACCAAGGCTTTGCCAAATTAGGCCATCTGCCCCAGCACACGCAGCTAGCAAATATCAGAGCTACGTTCAGACCCACAGGTTTCCAGGTACACCAAGAGGCCTGTAGGAGACTCCCCACCCCAACCTCCAGCACAGGAGAAAAGGGGGTAGGAGGGACAGGTAAACATGGAGTGGAGTGGAGTCAGGAAGGGGCTGGGTGGGTGATTACACACGCATGGGCCCTTAGCGACGACCTCATTTCCTTTTCTAGGTTTTAAAATCTATTTTGTTGTGAAAAGTATAACACATACAGGATCCAACTAAGAGCACTGAACTATGTTTTTGAATGTGGTTAAAAGGTGAAATTTTAGGTTGTATTTGTGTTACTAGAATAAAAAAAATTAAAAACCAAACTATGGATGGCACAGTGAAACCTAATGTAAACCATAGACTCTAGTTTATAATGTAATTACAGAAATGTTCTTACATCAATTGTAATAAATGTGCCATACCAGGGCAAGGTGCTAATAAGAGGGTGGTATGTGGGAACTGTATTCTATGTATGATTTTTCTGTAAACGTACAACTTCTTTTAATTAAAAAAATATATATATAATTATATATATTATATATATATATCATACAGAAAAATACATCTGCCCATTTTACAGTGGGACAAGCCGAGGCCCAGAGAACAGAGGTGACTTCCCCAAGGTCACACAAGGTCACACGGTGAGATCATTCAGGGGCAGGATTACCCCCCACCTCTTCTGGCTCCAGACCCAGCAATCTGAAAGAATCAGGTCTCTTGGGACTCCCACCCAGGCCCAGGGAGCCCTTGACCAGCCGTCATTTGTTCCCACCTCAGCCAAAGGGAAGAGAAGAAAGAGTTTGGATCTTTTCCTCCTGCTACCTGAGAGTCCCAATCCTGCTAAGAAGTTCCAGGCCAGTTGTTCTCAAATTGGGGTACCCCACCCCTACCCAACCAGCGGTATTAGCATCACTTGGGAGTTTGCTAGAAATGCAAATTCTCAGGCCCCACCCAATACCCGCTGAAATGGAAACTCAGAAGGTGGGCCCAGAAATCTGCCTCTTAACAAGCCCTTCAGGGCTTTCTGATGCAAGGTCAAATTTAAGAGTTGCTATTCTAAGCAAAGCCTTGAAAATCAGGGTCAAATAAAGACGGGGAACAAACTTACCAAATCTATGGTTTGCTCCTAATAATTAAGGGCTGTGACCTCGTCACCCATCCCCTCGGCTTCCAGTGCCTGGGCTTGAACCAGGTCCAAACTCCAGAAGCCTGGGCAGAGCTCCAGGAGAGCCCGGATGCACTGGAGACCATCGAGGCCTCTCTGCATATCACCCTTCTCCCTTTCTCTCCAGTGTTCCTTCTGCACATTTTTTGGCGAGTGTCTAATGACTGTAGCTAGGAGACCCGGATGGGCTAAGTGAACCACAGTGATTTGTCATGCGTTATGGAGCAGCTGATACCCCTGAGACCAGCTGAACCATGAGGTCAGTTTAAAACAATGCAGTCTGTACCCTGTGTGTAGATGTTGTGTGGTTGTGGTTACTGCGTGTTGAGGGGTGGGTGCAGGGAAAGGAGGTCTCCTTGTGCTTATAATGAAGGTGCCAGAAAGGCCGGCGAGGGCTCTGTTTCTGCTGTTTCCTCTCCTGAAAGTATATGTCTGTGACTGCAGTATCTGTACCTTTCTAACCGAAGTTCAGTGCAGCCTCTGGCATTGGTCCTTTGGGGTTCAAGAAAGGTAAGACAGAATGCAGAGATCCCTCCACCCCATTTTCTGGAGCCCCTTGGATGTGATTAAAGGACGCAGAGACTTGGCAGTGGCCCATTTCTCATGAGCTTTCCTTCTAACCTTGGTTCCCCCAGAGATACCGTCGGTGGTAACCTGCCGCAAAGATGGGTTAGGCCTTCGGCTCTGCTCTTTTCTCTAGAACAGTTAGGATGCTTTGGGTTACACGCTAACCAATGACAAAAACTACATGTAGCTTAATTTATTATCTCAGATAACGAGAAATCCTGAAGCAGGCCTGTTCTAGACCTGGTTAACTTGGCCACCCGATGGACTCATCAAGCATCCGAGTCCTATTATCTTTCTGCTCTGCCACACTTGCCGGTCAGTCCTGTCTTCAGCCTTGTTCCTCTTAGTCACAAAATAGCTGCATCATTCCCTTGGTGATAACCAGAGAAGAAGGGGTTCTTTCTTGTCCCCTCCAACTTTAAAAAGACCTTATTATTAAAATTTTCAAACATACACAAAAGAACACAGAATAGTATGAAAATGCTCATGATATACCCACCAGCAAGCTTCAATAATTATCATCGTATGGCCAGTCTTCTTTCATTTCTACCCGTCCCCTCCATAAACCTGGCTTAGTTTAAAGCAAATTCCAGGCATCCTCTCCCATTCAGTATCAATAACTAACAGATAAGGTCTCTCTCCTCTTGAAAAACAAAAACAAACGAAACGCGACAATAATGAAAACCATAATGTCTCTGTCATATCTAACCAAATTAACAATCACTTGTAAAATCATCTTATAGCCAATCACTATTCAAATGTCCCCCATCTATTCCAAAAATGTTTTTTGTCTTGTTTTGTTTTGTTTTTAAGACTCGATTTGCAAAAATCGGGATCTAAACAAAGTTTATACATTTTAATCTAAACCATGGGTAGGCAAACCACACCTGGGGCCAAATCAAGCCCACCCCGAGTTTTTGTAAATGAGCTTTATCAGAACTCAGCCACATCCAATTGTTTATGCATTATCTATGACTCATTTTGTGCTACAAAAGTGGAGTTGAGTAACTGCAACAGACAGAAATGGTATGACCTACAAAGCCTGAAATACTTACCATGTGGCCTCTACAGGAAGAGTTTACAGACTCCTGATCTAAACAATTTTTCCCTTTTTTTTTTATGGACAGTGTCTTCTTTACCCTCTTTTTTTTTCCTGTTTGTTTGTTTGTTTGGGGGGGTTTTGGTTGAAGAAACTAGGACATTTGCCCTGAAGAATTTCATGCATTCTTATGCCTCTCCTGCAGAGCAAGGTAAGGGCTTCCCAGAAGCTCTCGGTAGTAGAGTTTGCCTTCACATCTCAATGTGCAAGGTCAGCTTTAGTCTATTCCTTAACCAGTCCTGACAAAGGTTGAACCCCTGTCCTCAGAAGCACACAGCTGCTTATAAGAAGATGAACAAAATCAGATTTCTAGGTGTCTGTCAGAAAGGAGCAAGGGGAGGAAATGGTTACTAGGTGGGTAACTGATGATGACTCCAATCTTCCAAATGGACAAACTCAGCAAAACGGTGGGCGCCTTCCGCCAGCCCTAACCTTCCCCCCAGGACCCCGCCCCCAGCCACCAGGTTACAGGTTCCCCTGCCCCAGCTTTCCTGCCTGCATTCACCATTTCCCACCTATCAGGCATTTCCCACTCCCAGGGCTGTGCTGGACAGGGGTGTTCAGGGGTGACAATGGCAGACGGGTCTCCGTGTTCTGACCTCTCCCTCTATTGAAGGTTGCAGACAAGGGAGGTGGGCGACAGCTGGGATAGGCGTTAGCACGGGTGCAGGGGGGCAGAGAAGGGATGCCAACCCCATCCTTGAGCAGGCAAAGAAGGCTTCCTGGAGGAAGTGTCATCTCGGCTGAGACCCAAAGGATGAGCAGGAGTTGGTGAGGGGAAGAGGAGAGAAGACTGTCTCAGGCAGAGAAGGCCCCACGGCCCGAGGGGCCAGTGGGCAGAGGCAGGCAGGGACCCCACCATGCAGGGCCCAAAAGGCTGCATTGAGGGTCTGGCCGATCCGGAGGCCTCTTGGGAGCCGCCAGAGGGTTTCAGAGGAGGACCAGAGCACAGCGATGATTCAGAAAGATAATGAGATGCAAAACCTGCCTTTGAATTCCTTGCCTACCCTGAGGAACTCAAGTCATCTATGGTTGTGTCCTGGGTTCTTCGGAGCCAGAAGTGGTGGAAGCTTTAAGATAGAGTGATAGTAAGTACCCATTATAACACCATTCTCTGTTTTTCTGAAATATATCAAATGTACCATATATATGGTATACATATACACACACATATGCACACACTTACACAGATAATACACACACACACATCTGACAGCAGAGTCGAGCCTTTAAGTCACTTCACAGTGTCGGAGACGTCTCTCTCTCTTTGCCCAAGGCCAACTTTACTCTAATAAGTTCCCTGTGCCACAACACCTCTTTGAGCCTGTTCTCTATATCTGGAAAACTAGAATAGGAATATCAATCTCCTACCAAAAAAGGACACACAAAAAATGAGCCAACTCTCTGGAAGCTCCTTAAGAACTGGGGGAGAAAAGGCATGATGCTATTGGCATTTCTGCCTCCTTCTTGGTCCCACAAAACTGAAAGGCCCTGAGCGGTGGAGCAGGCCTGGCCCACTTCCCCCACCCAGGGGGCTGACCGCTCCGATGGGAGTCTTCACTGCTTATTTCCAGGATGACCTGATCCCTTTCAAACTGGGGATGACGCAGCACTGATACTCTGCAAAGGAAAATTTTGCCTTCCATTTGCCCAGAGCCTTTACAAGCCCTGTGTACAACTCGTCATTAATCAACGGTGTCATCTGTGTGCCCCTAAAAGAGGAGAAGACTGTCCATCTCACACAACCACAGAGGAGGCCGCGTGCATTCAGCGAACATCTCTGGAGCACCTGCTATGGCCCGGCTCCATGGGAAGTACACACTCCAGTAAATGTCAGCTGCCCCCCGTCCCCAGCTCTGCCCTCCACTGACAAAGATCAAACTAAATTCAGTTGATTTTAACTCACACCTGAGTGTGATTTATCAGGTGGTGAAGATGTTGTGTATGATGTCTGGTATTGATCCTGCAAGAGTAAAACCCAAGTGGGATGTTCGGAGACCAGCATTTCGGTCAAATCTCTGCTGCTGGCTGGCTGGGTAGCTGGAGGCAGTCACTTCTGTGCTCGGCAGCCCAGCCGCGGGTGGGAGGAGATGGTCACCGCTGTCTCTCTGACCTTTTGGACTCAGCCCCTATGCCTTTGCACAGGCTGTTGCCTCAGCCTGGGATGCCTTTTCACCATGCGTCCATGTAGAAAACTATGGCTCTTCCTTCAAATCCTTCTTTTACTGCTTAACTCCTCCATGAAACATTCCCAGACAGAACTGCCCTCATTCTCTCTCAGCAAATCATTCTGTCACTCCCTTTTCTGCTGCACGGCTGTACCTTGAACATAAGTCCACAGTGGAGCTCCTTATATTGGAATGATTTATTGGTTAGAGGTTTCATTTGCCTTTGCTTCCCTATGGTCTCGCATAGAGCCTGGAACACAGTAGATGCTCAATAAATGTTTGATGAATCAATAAACTAATTATGCATGGTTTCTCAAGCTTACTGCAGTGTGAGGAGATGCCTAGTATGGTCTGGAGAAAGTCACACAACCTCTTGTTGAAGTATTTCCTATGAATTCCTCAAGGGCTAAGGCCACACCTTGCTCGCCCTTTGTCTCCTCAGGGCTTGGACACAGTAGGTGCTCAGTAAAAGCACGTTGGGTCAAACAGCATCGAGGTGTTCCCCTTACCCTCCAGCTTCCCCACACTGAGTGAGCAGCAACCTCTAGAAAGCTGAGAAGTTTGAATTCTCTTCCCCAGAGCTATAGATTAGGGAGTAGATGAAAGTAGAAAACATCTATACTCACCCGCGTTTGAGAGCTGCAGACCAGGCCATTGCCACTACCTGGGTTATAGACCTGTGGGGGGGCATGTCCAGGTTTTACAAGAAGTCTCCTAGGGGAGAACCTCTCCTAACAACAATAGTAGGCTAGTCTGTTTGTCGAATATAGATTGAGTCAGGCAGGCTACTGCTAAGAGGCTGGGCTGGGTGGGCACAAACCTTCACCCCCTGAGGCTGGATATTTAGAGTGTGACCCAGCCAGGAAGAACTTCTCCTTCTTCTAGGGCCCAATGCCAGGTTAAAGGTGACTGGACTACCTTAACACATCTAACCCCTGTGGAGTGGGTACTGACCTCATTCTACAGATGAAACAAACTGAGGTCCAGATAAGTTAAATAATCAGCCCAAAGTCACAGAGCCAGTAAGTGGCAGCTCTTCAGACTCCAAAATCCATGCTTCCCTCCAAATTCCTATGGGGTCCTCCACCACTCAGTATGGGGTTTCCCTCACTCAATTGTTCTTCTGATCGCATGGCTCCCTGTGGGGCAGAGAACTGGGGTGAACATGCAGACAGCTCTTAGGAGAGACTGTGGGTCGCTGATGAAGTCCTGTACTCGTGGTGGAAATGGCCCTTGCACCCCGAACTGGAAGGTGAGAAGGGATATCAGCCCCCAAGTCAAGCCTTGGGAACTGAGCAAGGTTTGGTCTTGACACACATCGTCTCACCCAACAGCTGCGAGTGACAACCCAAGTGGTTTCCGCTGGTCTCCCGCCCGTCCCAGGCACTGCTGTTCCTTTTATAACTGGACTTTGAGCAGCTGAGCCCGGCTGCCCCACATTCACAGCTCCGCAGGCCTCCCTCCAGGAGAGGTTTATTTGGCAAGGCCTCCAGACCAATCAGCCAGGCCAGCGTTGCAGGAAGTTTTGTGGGGTGGGAACCGGGTCAGGAGTCCTTCCCAGGGCGGCTGACTCAGTCACCAGAGGGCTACCTCGGGCAGGGCCGGTGGAGCCGGGACAGACAGAGGCCAGGGGGTGGGGAGATAAGGGTCACGGAGGGAACAAAATGCAGGGAAAATTAAAGTGCAGTGTGAAGACTCAAATCCGGAACAGGCTAAAAAAAGGACTCAAGATTGCACGTTAGGAGAATGCAAGAACAGGGCTCCCGAAGTATGTGGCTCCAGGTTCGGTGCCAGCTGGTGGAGAGAAAGCTTCCTCTCTCTCGGAAGCACTGACCTCTGCCGAATTTTCAAAATAGATCTCTATCCCGCCCCATCCATTTGTCTTGGTCATGACCCAGCAAGCAGCTGAGAACAGTCGCAGTCCATGACCTCACTCCTTCCTCAGCTGTGAGGGCCAGGAGGAGGCAGGGAGGAAAGCAAGTCACTCTCTAGCCGTAGATGGTCCAGAGAAACAAACTCAAGGCACTTTAGTTTCCAGAACCGCACTGGTGAGGCTGGAGTCAGTGTATCAATGACCCAGGACTTACTGTTTCCAGCACAGCAGGCAGCATGAGCCTCCTGTTCCCCATCAACTCCCTTGGCCCCCAACCCCCACGGGATGATTCGTAAGTGCACCCAGATGGACACTGCACCCACAGGGGGTTTATGTCACAGCTGAGGAACCCTAAATTTAGGAGCTGCTAGCAAACCTGCCTAATCTTTGCCCAGCGGATAGCAAACAAACTGCCCCCTGCCCGGAGGCAGGCAAAATCTTTATCTTCCAAAGCCTTTTACTATTCAAAACTCCTTGCAAAGATAGGCAGAACAAAAGCTATCACAAGACCTACAGAACCCCATGGAGAACAGTCTCCCAGCAGATACGGTGGGAGCAAACACAAGCCTGAGACTGGATAGTGAGAGGCAGCTTTTCTCCGTAAGTGTAAGGGCAAGCAGTGAGCCCCGTCCTTTGCTTCCCTCAGCTGTGCCCGGCACTGGAGTCAAGCACCTGGAAGCGGGGTTGGAGGCAGTCCAGGTGAGTTCTGGTGGGGGAGCCAGGTGTCTGGGGTGCAGGAAAGGGGAGGAGACCAAGAAAGGGGTGGGCATTTTCCAGGACCATGTCAAGCTGACAAGGGGATCCCATGGTGTGCAGCCTCTCACTTAGATGACTGCCTCTTCCCTATTCCTCTTGGCTCTGTGACAACCACCTGCCAAGGTGACCTACCCATAGGGGGACGACCTGGGGACCCTGGGGGAGTCCCAACAGGCTGGCATTGCAGCCAAAGGATATATACCTACTATGAGCCTCTCCCTTCCCTCCTCCAGGTTCCCTCATTTCCCTGATGCTAGTAAGAGGGAGGGCCCCATGGAACCTGGGTCTCATCCAACACAGAACCCACCTGGAAGGAACTATCTACCTTGAAAGCAACTGAGGGTTAAACTTCTGGGTTCTAGAATCAGGCTAGCCCAAGGATCAACCACCAGGTAACCTGGTACAAGGCACTTCACTTCTGTTTAACCTTCCTTCTCTACCCATCAGGGATCTTTGTAAAGATGCATTCAGTATTTCATGGGAAGTGGCAGCACTGAGGCTGATGACTGCCAGTATCCTATTTTTCTGGTGGGATTGCTGAGAGCAGAAAGAAGAGAGGGTCACAGAGCAGGAGAACATCACAGCTCTGATATTCCAACCAGGTTCTCTGATGTCCTGTCCAGGGCCATGCTATCGGCCAACTCCTTTCCATCTTCTTTCCGACTTCAGCAGCCTTGCAAACTCCCACCCTCACCCACATCAGGGCATTAGATTTCTTGACAGGGGGATTCTCCTGTTCCAGGTTTAGGATCCAGAATCTAGAAGGACTTGTGGAGAGCTGGTGACACTGGTAAGGGACAGGCAGATAGAAGTCTGACTCCTGGCTCTGCCACTTACCAGTTGTGCGACTTTAGGGACAGTTTCTCAATCCTGCTGAGCCTCATTACCCCCATATGTAAAATCATAGAACGATCATCGGACTGTGGCGGGGAGAAATTACTGGATAAGATAGTGCAGCATCAGAGTCCTTTGTAAATGGCAGAAGCTATGAAGGTGAGCTTGGCCCTGCTGCTCATGACAATTGGCGCATGTCAGAAAGGTCCGGAAGTGCAGCAAGTAAACAGGCTGCAGGAGGGGAAGGACCACGGGTTCTGTGGGTGGGCTCAGCCTTCTGCGCTTCCCTAGTCACTGTGAGAGCAGGGATGAGGGCGATGATCATGCCAGTAGCCCCTCGGCAAAGGACCCAGTCAGGTCAGTCCCCATTCACAGCGGCCCTCTGTGATTTGCTGGTTGGTGGGTGTCAATGTGTACAGAGTACAGATGCGGAAACCGAGGCTCCAGCCCACGGTCACAGAGCCAGGAAGAGGAAGGGTCAGGGCTGGGACCCACTCAGTGGAGTCCCCAGGGCTCCTGAAATGCTGGGTGGTCTGCCATGCAGGGGCCATAGTGGGGTCAGGGCCAAGAGAGACCCCAGGATGAAGAGGGTCTCTGCTCTCCTTCTCTCAGATCAGACTGAGCAGTGGCCAGGTGCATGGATAGAGTGAGCAGGACATTTCCCAGTCTCTGTCCCAGGCAAACTGGGACGGCGGGTCACATACCGATACAGGGACCCACTTAACCCACAAGAATCAAGCCTGTGACCTTCCAGAAGGGACCCGAGGACCCTCAACTGAGCCATTTCTAGCCCCTGCCCCATGCACATTCTCCGCTAGGAGGAGACGGCGGAACTAGAAGAGGCTAAGTCAGGCAGTGCTGAGTGTGTGGAGAGGATTCGGAGGGAAAGGTGAGATGCTAAGGAGGTCCAGGCTCCTGGCACTCCCTTCAGGGGCTCGACTCTATTTGAACCTGCACCCCCTGTCCCCACAGCTCCATGGCTGCCCACCTGTTCCTCCTGGGCGTCCTTCTACTGCTGCCACCCCCTACCTGGGCTGCCTGTCGCAAAGCCAACAGCTCCGAGTGCTGGCAGGTCCGCAGGTTAGTCCCCGGCGCAGGGCTGGCCGGGGAGGGTGTGGATGTGACCAGCCTCCGCCGCTCGGGCTCCTTCCCAGTGGACACACATGGATCCCTGTGGCCCGACGGCTCCTGCACCCTCTGTGAAAACACCCTGCAGCAGGGTGCCCTCCAGCGCCTGCCCCTGGCACTCACCGACTGGCGCATCCGGGGCTCCGGCTGCCAGCACCACATGGTCAGCACCGTGTCCGACTCTCCAGAGGAAGTGGCCCAGGAGGTGGCTGGCAGGATCCACAATGACTGGTGGGCAGGGCTGGACGTGACCCCCATGCCAAGCACCCGTGTGCAGGTGGCCATGGCTGGCTCACACTCCCAGGCGGCTGACTTTGCAGCCCAGAAGATGTTCCGGGACCAGTACAGCTTCAGCACAAACTTGCTGGAGTGTCGCCTGTTTAGGTGTGTGGGCACAGGGGCGAGGGCCGCTGGGTTGGGCACAGGGGCGAGGGCTGCTGGGCTGGGGGAGAGACCAAGGGGAGCATAATACTAGGCAAGAGCAATTTTCCATTTGCAATCAGAAGCAATAGAGACGGAAGCATGGAGTTGGACAGAGGCCTTAGCCTGCTGGGACAAGCACCTCACTCAGAATTTCACCAGGAGCCTTGCCTGGGTTGGGCTCAATCGAGCAGGATGAGGCTACTAAGGGGAAGGACAGTGAGGAGGCTGGCGGTGCATGTGGAGCGTTTTGCTGGAGTATTTGACATGTCAAAATGATTTGTTCAGTAGTTTCCAAACTTTCAACATAGGCAAGTACTGCTCTGTAATCAAGGAGAAAGAATGAACAAAATCAAGGCTGTAGGCCCATCAAGACCCATCTTAAAATGCTGCCTCTTGCACAGAGCCTTTGCTGATGCCTCCGGATACCAGATGGCCCACACTGGGCAAAGCACAGCTTCCTTCTCAGTCACACTTTGTCATTCTTAAAGTGACACCAGCACTTGCTCGTCTCCTCCCTTTAGCCCAGTATACTCCACATATATCATCAAATTGCACAGAATCGGTGCTCATTCATTGTGTAAGTGGATTAACAGACGTTCTCTCCCCTCGCAGCTTTCGCCTGGTGCACAATCCCCCGCTCCACCCCGATTTCAAGCAGGCCCTCAAGGCCCTGCCCCCCCACTTCAACGCCTCCTCCGAGCCCGACTACTTCAGGCTCATCGCCAACTTCGGCACCCACTTCATCCGGGCCGTGGAGCTGGGGGGCCGGGTCTCGGCCGTCACCGCCCTGCGCACCTGCCAGCTGGCCCTGGAAGGGCTCACGACCGACGAGGTGATCCGCTGCCTGACCACCGAGGCCGAGGTCACCATAGCTGGTCACACCAACTTCTCAAAGGAAGTCAAGGAATGCGAGGAGAAGAGGCAGCAGCACAAGGTGGCAGCCTCCTTCCACCAGGCCTTCCGGGAGCGCTACTCCCAGGTCGTGGGCGGCCACCACGCCTCCATGCATGACCTGCTGTTCGGGAGCCACGCGGGGCCCCAGCAGTTCTCAGCCTGGGTGGCCTCGCTGCAGGACAGCCCCGGCCTGGTGGACTACAGCCTGGAGCCCCTGCACGTGCTCCTGGAGGCCCGCGACCCGCGGCAGGAGGCGCTGAGGCAGGCTGTGAGCAGGTACGTGACCAGCAGGGCCCGCTGGAGGGACTGCAGCCGGCCCTGCCCCCCGGGACAGCAGAAGAGCCCCAGGGACCCCTGCCAGTGCGTGTGCCACGGCTCGGAGGTCACCAACCGGGACTGCTGTCCGCGGAGGAGGGGCCTGGCCCGGCTGGAGGTGACCATCGTCCAAGCGTGGAACCTGTGGGGGGACTGGGTCACCGCCACGGACGCCTACGTGAAGATCTTCTTTGGTGACCAGTGGCTGAGGACGAGCACCGTGTGGAACAATGACAACCCCAGGTGGATGACACGGCTGGGCTTGGGAAACGTGCTGCTGGCCACGAGGGGGCCCCTGAGGGTGCAGGTCTGGGACGCGGACTCTGGCTGGGATGATGACCTCCTCGGCTCTTGTGACCTAAGGCTAACTGCCCAGAAGTCGGAGATCAGAGACACCTGTTATCTCAACCAAGGGGTCCTGGAGTTCACCTACAAGGTGACTTGTGCCCCTTACCTGACAGGTGCAACGTGCCTACAATACAAGCCGCAGGGATCCTTGGAGGAGCTCCCGGGGACCCGCAGTGGGGCTGTGTGGTAAGGGTTGGCGGCCGTGTCCCCGCCCAGATGCATGGGGCTGCCCAGTTCCTGCAAGGCTGGACACAAGGTACCTAGCAGCTCTCAGGTCCTATGTCCTGGGCACGGAGGGATACCAGCCGCGGTAGTTTATGAGGAGGGCTGATCCAAGGCAGCTAGAGGAGTACTGGGAGGAAGTGGGATCGGGAAGGGCCCTCCCCCACTGTCCACACCACCAGATGCCTTCTGCAAATGCACCTTCCTCAGAAGTCCTGGTTGTGAAATGAATAAATGAATTATAAAATTATTAACTTGGCTCTCCAATACCGGGTGCTATAATCAGACGGGCTGATTCCTAGAGTTGCTGGGCTCTGAGAATGAGGACCCACAGCTACAAATCTTGGGGATTTTGTAACATGGGCTTTGGGCTGCTCTCTGACCCTCCTTGAGCTGTACTCAGTCCCAGGCTCCCATTGGAGCCGCTTCAATGAACTTCACCTTGCTCAAAGCCAAAACCTCCTCAGACAATTCACCGGCCTTCTGGATTGGGAACCAAACAGGGATGCCCAGCCTCCTTGCCTCTGTCTCTCCATCCCCATCTCCCCTCAGTCCTAATAATCCTCTCCAGGGGGGTCCATTTACGGGAGAACTGAGTCCCTCTGAAATTGATAGGAGCTGCTCTGTCGTGATTGCATGAAATAAAAACATGAATGTCCTAGTTGCATTATTCAAATTGCTACTGCTCGTCCTTCTCCCACCTGAGGGCTCAGCCTTCCTCCAAGGACCAATGAGCCTTTATCAAATTGGTAGAGGAACCCAGGCTGGAGGCAGGTTTCCCCACCTGGCTACCTCCTGCCAACTCTGAGGAAAGGCCACAGACTCCGCAGGTCTGTCCCAGGACTGCAGGTCCCCAGCCCATCCGCCTGCTCCCGTTGAGGCTCTATTCCCACTTTGCCTCTGACCTTGGTGGAAGGGGTTTTCTGGACTCTGCCACTCTCTAGAAAGACTGGACCGTAATGCTTAACAAACATACCCCCCATTTTCTGATGATAAACTTTCAAACATAAGGGTCTGATCTCAGCATTCCCCTTTCTTTTAAGAAGCAGAGTCTCTCTCAGAGAAATAGAATCTTATTGTGAGTTGGGTCTCAGACCCTGCTTTACTAAGTCACTTTTCTCACCCAGTGTGCACCCTCCAGCAGCTCCTTGCCCCTCTCTGGTGATGGGGAACTCACTACCCTAAAGGATGCTCATTTCATGATAGAACAATTCTAAATAAAGCCAGCTTCCTAGCATAAGCACTACACTGTCTTTCTTCTGCCTAATGGTTCTAGCCCTTTCTCTGGTATCTGGAACAGCTCTCTCCCTTTTGGGTAAGGCCATAATGGACCATTGTAAGGTCTCCCCAGTGTTTGCGGTGAGGCTAGTCATGCACAGCATATTTCCCAGTTACCAGAGCTCTTCGACAAGCAGGAGACTGGCTAATTTGGGCACAGGCACCTAGCTATAGATCCAAGAGAAATGAAAGCATGAATGTTCAAGTGGCATTATTCAAAATGCTGCTGTTCGTAGCCCCAAAATGGAAACAACTGAAGTGTTCATCAACAGATGAATGGAAAAATTAAATATGGTATGTCCATACAATGGAATATTACTCAGTCACAAAGAGGAAAGAACTAAAACATGCTACAACATGGGTGCACCTTGAAAGCATGCCAAGTGAAAGAAGCCAGATGCACAAGACCACATAATATCTGATCCCATTTATATGAAATGTCCAGAATAGGCAAATCCATAGAGACAGAAAATTGATTAGTGGTTGCTAGGGTCTGAGGTGGGGGTTGGGGGGAGTGACTGCTAATGGCACATGGTTTCTCTTTGCAGTGATGAAAATGTTATGGCATTAGATAGTGGTGATGGTTGCACAACTTTGTGAATAAACTAAAAGTCATTGAATTGAATTGAATTCACTTTAAAAAGGTAAATTGCATGGTACATGAATTTCAATTTAAAAATTATTTTCTGCATATGGGATTATCCAATTTTTCTATTTCCTTTCATGTCAGCTTTGATAATTTATTTTTAGGAAATTTATTTTTAAATGAAACTATTAAATTTATTGACACAAAATTGTTGATAATATTGTCTTGTGATTTCTTTGTAACCTCATGATAATAAATGCTCTCTCTTTAGCTATCTTTTCAAGGGTTAATAAGTTTTATTAGTCATTTCAAAAAAGAACAATCTATAGGCTTATTGATTTTCTTAAATTACATATTTGTGGTCTATTTCATTAACTTCTGCTCATCTCTTTATTATTTCTGCTGTTTAGGTTTAATTTTTTCTTTTTTTAACATCCTGAGATGGAGACCTTATTGATAATAAGCTTTTCTCCTTTCCTAATATATGTCTTGAAGATTATTATAGTTTCCTCTTAGTACAGCTACAGTTTTGGTAAGTCGTATTTTCAATATCATTTAATTAAAATTATTTCCTAATTTCTTCTTTGACTTGGGGGTTATTTTGAAGGGTAGAGGTTAATTTCAAAACATTTTGAGAGTTCATTTTTCTTTTCTAAAAATTTAATTTCTAGCTTAACCCACTGAATCATAGAACATTTTGCAAAATTCCAATCCATTGAAATGCGTTGAGACTTATTTTAAGGCCAATATGTGATCAATTCAGATACATGTTCTATAGGTACTGGACAGAAGGTGCATTTTTCAGCATTTGAGTACAATGTCTTATATATATATAATTATACCAAGCTTATCAACTCTGTTGTTCAAATCTTCTATACCTTTACTGATTTTATTTTTGTCTACTTTTATCAATTTCAAAGAGAGGTAAGGTAAAATCTCTCACTATATTATAGATTCTGTTCTATTGCTTTAGTTTTCCTCTTTGGCCTCTCTTTTATACACAGGTTGGATCCTTATTTCTATCTGCCATGGTACCACTTTCTCTCATTTTTTTTTCCATTCTCCATTTTATTTTGACAGTTGCTTAATTTTCGTCCTTTTCACCTTCTATTTGTCTTATGAAGTTATTCATGTTGTTCACTCACTCTTGTATTCACTCAAATTTAGTTTTCATTCATGGAACAGATTTTCAATATAGAAAATTCTATATGAGTTCTTTTCAAATTTTCCCTTGTCCAATCACCTCATCTCTGAATTTCCTTTTTTTTTTTTTTTTGCATGGGCAGGCACTGGGAATCGAACCCAGGTCTCCAGCATGGCAGGTGAGGACTCTGCCTGTTGAGCCACCGTGGCCCACCCTGAAAATGCTTTTAAAATTTTACTTCCAAGGAGTTTGAGAACTGCTTCTCCCCTTTTATCTGGGCCATATCTTTGCTTACTTCCTCACCATCCAACTCTGTTTAGACTCTACTCCCAGCAGTTTCTCCTCTCCGTGGTGTGCAATTTTATCCTGGAGTGATCTTAGCTGGTCAGTTTTGAGATGCCTTGAGTAGCTTTCACGTTTTGTTAGAATTATGCCATAATTATAAAGCATTTTGTAAGGTACCCAATAGTTAGTATTAAATATGGGATACTTATAATAATAATTATTAATACCCAGCCACTCATACCTTACATTCTAGTCCTACCAATAAACTCACACTATTTCTTTAACTTCAATCACTCTTTCTTGCCTCCATACCTTTGCTCCTTCTGTTCTTCTCCCTAGAAGGCCCTTCACAGTCTCTGCCATCTCCCTGGCTTTCCAGAGTATCTTATTCTAGTGGTGTCACTGGGTTAACCTACCCAAAACCATTGTTCCCCTCTCTGGACCTCTAAAGCGCCTCAGTTCTAGTTCACACATCCTAAATCACCTAAAGACTGTGGTTTAGGATGTGTGACCTAGACCTCTCCTTCCTCATTATGTAATACAACTTTTATTTAAATCTTTTACTTGGTGCCAAGTCATTTCAATAAGTATATAGTGATATCACCTCTCTCTCTCTCTCCATATATAAATATATATATATGTGTGTGTGTGTGTGTGTGTATATATACACACACACACACACACACATATCAACTCATTTACTCTCCACAGCAACACTATTGAGTTATAGACATAATTTACAGATGGATATGTTGTCTAATCCAAGGTTGCTGGTTAGTTGCAAGAGGTAGAGAAGGGCAGTCTGACTCAATCATGGTGCTATAACATCTCTAACCGGACTGAAAGCTCCGTCAAGGTTGCAACCCTGTCTCATGCGTCTTCGTAGCCTCCTCTACAATCACCAGTTACCTAACAGCACCAGTCACATAGTGGGCGGTCAGTAAAGACGTCATCAATGGACAGCAATGAACTCTGCACAATAAATGTGCAGAGTGAATTGTGCTGATCGAATGCAGAGTTTGGAGTTTAAGGAAGACACTTTTCTAGCCAAAAGGCAGATGGAAAAGTCTCAGACACTGCTCGCTTTCTTCCAAAGAGTCATGAGTCATACTCTTACTCAGAACTTTTTTCCATTCTGGTTTGAGCTCAGTAAGACATTTATGTTTTCGTAAGCCCTCGGTCTCTTGTAACTGTCACAGAATGCCTAGGAACAGCAGGCAGACCCTTAGAACATACACAAGACCTACATCCATTTTTCTAAAACTGCACAATATGAGGCCACCACTCTCACAAAGAAATCTTAGACCTACTGTCCTTTCACAGAAATATCAATTCCAGACTTTGGAATTTTGATTGAAGGTGGATTTACTCAGCAGCTATAGGTCAGCTGGGCTCCTGAGGGGCTACTGGCCTCAAGCCAAAAAACAGGGTTTGATCCCTGCTTTGCCATTTGTTGGCTGTGTAATATTGGGAAAGTAGTTCTTGGTGAGTCCCAGTTTTTTCCTAAAAAAAATAATTAATGCTAACAATGCCTATGTCACAGCTTTGGTAAACTTAGATGAAATAATGCATGTAGATGTTGTTGTAAACCATAAGTCTGCTACACAAGATAAAGAGAGTAAGCCGAGGGCCGAATGGGGAGCTGGGGCTGCCATTTGTAAACAGCATCGATGGGGCCATCAAAGCAGATGAGGGAGTAAGGAAGGCCTTCAGGTGAAAGTGAAGAAAGATGCAGAGAAATGAGGGGAGATGAGAGGCTGTGAAGTCTGAAAGGGAAATACAGCAAGGAGAGGAGAATGGGGGTGGAGGAGAGGTAGGAACTAATGACTTTCCCGTTTTCTGAGATTTCCCCACATCCCCAGAGCAACCCTCATCTTTTTCATTGGCTAATAACAAGAGCAGGAAATTCTACTTCTACCACTTCTATGACCTTCACATTAGGATTCTAGATTCATATTTTACTAACCAATAGAGATGAATATGGTGGAGATGAACCTCAAGTCAAGGGCATGGCAAGTGTGACAGTTTCGGTTGATCTCATAGGAAAATGTCAGTATGGATTTGCAGCAGCCATTAACCTGTTCACAGCCATCGTGAGCCATCAGCTTCTATCTCTGTTTGAAACAGGAACTTTCCCCCCTTTTATTTAAAGGTATGAACTAACTGGTGGTTGTTATACGTACTAAAGTTTTTTGGAAGAGAATACAATAGAATGGGATAGACTAGAGTAGAGTCTAGCACATAGGAAGCAATCAAATATTAATCTCAAATATTATAGAGTAGTTATCCTTGAAAGTGCCTCTGATGCAAAACACCTGGACAGGCTGGGTTAAATATAATAACATATATTTTAAAAGCATAAATGAAAATTTTTAAATATAATTTTTTAACATTTAAAAATATAATTATGGGTGGGCCATAGTGGCTTAGCAGGCAGAGTTCTTGCCTGTCATGTCGGTGACCTGGGTTTGATTCCTGGTGCCTGTCCATGCCAAAAAAAATTTATATGTATGTATATATATATATATATATATACACTAAACTGTATATATGAAGGAGGTTAAAAGAGGAAATTTTTGGTCATATATATGTTAGTAGAAGAAAAATTAAAATATAGCATAGTGCTGTACAATAAAGTGAAGCCTACTGTAAATAATGGACTATAGCTAATAGAACAATTATAAAAATGTTCCTTCACGAATTATAACAAATAAACCACACCAATGCCAGGCATTAATAATACGGTGGTATATGGGGGGGGGGGGAATGCACTTAACATAAATTAAGGACTATAGTTAATAGTACAATTATAATATTGTCTTCATCAATGTGACAAAGGTATTGCACTAATGCAAAGTGTTAACCAAACAGGGTTGGGAAGGTAAATGGGAATGCTGTATATTTCACATAATTTTTCTGTAAACCTACAACTTTGGTAATTTAAAAAATAAAAATTAAAATTAAAAAACAGGAAGAAAAAATGAAGGGGAATCTCAAAGAGCCGAAACCCAAAGAAACAAGAACATAAGGGAAGAGCAAGTAAACCCCAGCCCGGGATGTCCTGAAGGCAGGCGTCTGCCCAGGGGACCAGAGCCTCAGGTTAGCCTGAGCAGCGGGTCACGGAAAACAAGGTCCTGGGGCGCAAGGGGTAGGGGAACTACAGCTGAGACTGATCCACATAAAATCTAAATAAATAAAGGGCTCGCAACATCAATGAAAAGGTAGACTGAAAAAAGGATCTACTTACTGGGAAAGGGAGCCAACAAAGAAACTCATCTCACACCCAAAGCTGGGTGGATGGGCAGTCTCTTTTAAAACATCAAAACCACTGACCTAATTCTCATACATTTGTGGTTCACATTTACACCTCCTGCCTGGGTCAGGACATGCCAAGCTAGAAAATAAACATGAAAAGGTCTGGACTGGTAAAACTTGGAAATGCCTCCAAAGTAAGTGCAAGCCTGCTTTGGAGAAACACAGTCAGCCTAAGCTTTGCAGAATTCTCACTTAAAAAGCCCAGCCAAGCATGAGCTCACAATCTAAAATTACAACAAAACACTCAAGAAAACAAACCACCAAGAGGGGAGATTTGCCAACATCATCACAAAATTTGGAAAAGAATGAAACAGAGCTTACAAATAAAATGTAAATCGTTGAAAGTAAAAATGGATTGGACAAAATCTGAAAGTTTGATCCCACGCTGTAAATAAGACTGAAGGAAAACAGGTCCACTCGTATATTGCTGGTAGGATGAAAATTGGCTCTAGCCCTATGGAGGATATACATATATGTACTTTATATCAAAAGTGACAATGCATAAGGAAGGTTCAGATCCAGCTATTCAACTTCTGGGAATATATTCTATAGATACACCAGCACATGTCCAAAATGAGATATGTACAAGGTTATTCACTGCGAGAGTGTAAGAGCAAAAGACTACAAACGACACAAATGGCTATCAATAAGATACTGTTCAAATAAATTATGGTGTGTGTTCTAGTTTGCTAGTTGCCAGACTGTAATATACCAAAAATGGAATGGCTTTTAAAAAGGGGAATTTCATAAGTTGCTAGTTTACAGTTCTAAGGCCGAGAAAATGTCCCACTTAAAACAAGTCTATAGAAATGTCCAATCTAAGGCATCCAGGGAGAGATACCTTGGTTCAAGAAGGCCGATTGAAGTTCAGGGTTTCTCTCTCAACTGGAAGGGCATATGGTGAACACATCCAGAGTTTTTCTATCATCTGGAAAGGCACATGGTGAACACAGTCAGGATTCCTCTCTCATCTGGAAGGGCACATGGTGAACACAGCGCCATCCGCTAGTTTCTTCTCCTGGCTCCCTGTTTCATGAAGCTCCCCAAGAGGAATTTTTCTTCTTCATCTCCAAAAGTTGCTGGCTGGTGGACTCTGCTTCTCATGGCTATGTCGTTCTGCTCTGCTCTGCTCTCTCTGAATCTCTCATTCTCCAAAATGTTTCCTTTTTTATAGGACTTCAGAAACCAATCAAGACCCACCCAAATGGATGGAGACACATCTCCCCTAATCCAACTTAACAACCACCCTTGATTAAGTCACATCTCCTGGGAGATGATCTCATTACAGTTTCAAACATACAATGCTGAATAGGGATTAGAAGAAACAGCTGCCTTTACAAAATGGGATTAGGATTAAAACATGATTTTTCTAAGGACATACATCATTTCAAACCAGCATGTGTCTTAGTTTTCCAGAGCTGAGATGGCTTAACAACAAGAATTTATTGGCTCAGAGTTTAGAAGTTGGAAGGCCTGAAACCCCCTGGGGTCGGTAGACTTGTGGCGGGCCAGCCATCCTTGTGGTTGCTTGGCTTTCCCATCGCACAGCGATGCCCTGCTTTTCTCTTCCAAGTTCCCTTGCCTTCCAGCCCCTCCCTGTGGCTTTTGCTCTCCCCATTTGAATTTTTTCTGCTCATAAAGGACTCCATTAAAGGCCCTCATTCCATTGGGCCACATCTTAATTAAAATAATCGAGAGATTCTATCTACTGTGGGGTCACACCACAAAAATAGAGATCAAGTGCTTGCTTCGGTGGCACATATACTAAAATTGGAACGATACAGTGAAGATTAGCATGGCCCCTGTGCAAGAATGACATGCAAATTCGTGAAGCGTTCCATATTAAAAAAAAAAAAAAAAGAGATCAAGACCAAGAACATGTCCAAACTGAGGTGCATGATCCAATCCCCAATCCAACATGTTGTCCACCCACACAGTGGAATACTATGCAGCAGGAGAGCAAACAAAAGAATGAGGAAACTATGGGTTGACTCGTAAAACTCTCCAAACCATATTATTCATTAACAAAATCAAAGCACAGAGACAGATGGAGAATATGTTTCCTCCTGTGTGAGAAAGGATGGAAAATAAGGAAATATTTATGTTACTATCTGCTTGTGTTAGAATGAAGAGGATACCTAAGAAAAGAGAGAGAGAGATAAAGAAAGAAAAAAAGAAAGAAAGATTTAAAAAGTGGTAGCTATGCAAGTAAGTTGGAATGGAGAAGTAAAGGACAGGAGCGAGATTATCCACTATATCTTTTCATATTGTTTTAATCTTTGCACTTTGATAGATGTAAGTGCACTACCTAATTTAAAAACCCAATGAATGGATGAAATAGCAGACTAGACAAAGCTGAACCAATAATTAGGAAGTTGGGACTGAGCTCAGGAGAAAAGGAATGAGAATGCAGTACAGAAAGACGAAAAGTGAAAGGGCCCATTACATTTCCATTTGGCATTCCAAAGGGGAAAATAGAATGAGAGAGATGTAACTTATGAAGGCCAAGTTTTTTTTTCAGAATGACGAAAGATGTGACTCATCCAATTCAGGAAGCACCATCAATTCCAAACAGGATCAGGTGAAAGAAAAGAAAATTATCTTTACACAGATATTTTGTGTAAAATAAAAAAAAAAAATGAAAATGAAAAAAAATCCTCAAAGTAGCCAAAAAGAAAAACCAAACTCTGTCCAGAGGAGTTGCAATTAAATACCAGGAACAGTGGAATAATAACACCAAAGTGCTAAGAGATGTTCACCGACAATAATTCAAAGTTTCAGCCAGCTAAAACTACAGTGCAGGAACAAGAGTTAAATAAAGACTTTCCAGACAAATGGACACGGTGGGTGCACACCACCAGAGGTGCTCGCTGAAAGCACTTCTGAAAGGGGTATTTTAAGAAAAGGAAAATTATCTCCAAAAGAAGCTCCAAGATGAAGGAAGGATGAGCAAAGAAATTGAAAAGCACATGGGTAAGTATAAGCAAATGTTCGCTGTATCAAACGATAGTACCAATAACTAATTTGGGAGAGTAAAAATAATATGGAAATAAATTCTGGGCAAAAAGAACACTCAGAATGAGAAAGGGTGATTTTAGTTAAAAACCCTCCAAGGTCGTTTGTAGTAGTTAGGTTCAGGTCTCAACCTGGCCTGGCGATGGTGCCCCATTGTTCTGTTGCTGTGGACTTAAATCATCAGCACGTGAATTTCATCTATGGCTGATCACACCTGCAGTGAGCTAAAGGGTGTGTCTTCTGCAATAAGTGAGTCTTAAAAGGACGTCCAGGGCGGGCCGCGGTGGCTCAGCGGGCAAGAGTGCTTGCCTGCTATGCCGGAGGACCTCGGTTCGATTCCCGGCCCCAGCCCATGTAACAAACAAACAAACAAACAAAATATAATAAAAAATAAGAAAATGTTTAAAGATGTTTCCCTATCTTCCTCCCTTCCATCCTTCCTTCCTTCTCTGTCTTTCCTTCCCTTCCTCCCTTTCTAAAAAAAAAAAAAAAAAAAAAGGACGTCCAGAAGAGAGAGAAGCAGCTCAATAGCCCAGCATGCCTCAGAACTCAGACCCAGACGTTTGGAGATTCAGAAAGGAATCACCCTGGGAAAAGCCATCTGAACCCAGAAGCTGGGAGGGAAGGCCGGCAGACATTGCCCTGTGCCTTCCCAGGTGACAGAGAAAGCCAGAGGAAAGCCAGCTGCCTTTCCTCCGAAGAACTGTGAATTTGCAACTAAATAAAACCCCTTTATAAAAGCCAGTCCATCTCTGGTGTATTGCATTCCGGCAGCCTTAGCAAACTAAAACACCCTTGTATTCCTAGAAGGAGAGAGAGAGCCAATAACTTTAGACATTGTTAAAAAACACATCATAACATTCTATGGGGAAGCACTAACTAGGAATAGAGGGTATAAGATTCTAAACTGAAAGAAGAATACAAATAAATACAAACTGAAGAAAACAATATAATTTCCCTAGAAGTTCAATCAATCTAAAAAAACCTAGAATTGCAGAATTATAACACATATCAAACTTAGAAATCTGTTCTACAACTAATTGTTGCAATGTGCTTTAAAATTTATTGCTTTTTTGTATATAGGTTATTTTTCACACACAAAAAAGTCAGTTGTGATAAATGCACAGCTATATGATGATATTGTGAACCATTGCTTGCACACTTTGGATGATTACATGGCATATGAATATATAATATATATCAATAAAAATAAATTAACTCAAAAAATGACAGCAGAGAAAATCTAATAAAACTATGATCATGATAAATACAAATGGACTGAACTCACAGTTAAAAGGTTTGAGTTACTAAAATTGGATTACAAAATAGAATCCAGCCAAACTATGTTTAACAGAGACCCACTTAAAACATAAAAACACAGTAAGTTTGAAAGTAAGGTAGAAGCAGTTCTCTATGCCGAGCACTATGAAAACAGCATTGGGATAGCTCTATTAATATCAGACAAAATAGACTTGGCGGTAAAGCACTTTAAAGAATCAAAAGGGCCCCCTCATAGCAATAAAGAGTTCAATTAATCTGAAAGACAATATAATGCTAAACTTATTTAATGAAACAGTTTCAAAATATATAAAGTAAAATGTGACAGAACTGTATCTAAAGAGAGAAGTTGGATAATTTGCCTTCTTAGTGGAAGATTTTAACGTGATTCTCAGTAATTACTACATCAGGGAACCATAGATTTGAACATAGAACCCCACTCAAATCCACATTCTTCTCAAGCACACAGGAACAAGTACAAAAACTCAACAATTTCAACAAAGGTCAAAGAGGTTATCATAGGGCATGTTCTGACTGCAATGCAACTAAGTTAGAAATCGATAGCATTTAAAAGTCCTCTACATCTGAAAGTCCTAAAAGCACACTTTTAAATAATTTCACAGTTCAACGAAAAAATTATAGTGAAATCTAGTACTATTAGAAAAGTAGGCAATAGCGAAATTACTACATACCAAAATGTAAGAGATGCAATTTAAAAGATCCTTAGAGGGAAATGTAGAGCCTTTAAATGCTTACATTAAAAAAACAAAAACTGAAAATTATTGAGCCGAGGGTCCATCTTCAGAAATGAGAAACAGAATAATAGAAGGGACCCAGAGGATACCGAAGGAAGGAAAGAAATGAAAAGATAAGAATGGAATTAATAAACTAGAAAATATGATAGGAGCTGTAGAGCCAAGAACATGTTCTTTGAAAAAAATTAACGAAGTATATAAAAATCTTCGGCAAGATAAATAAAAAATAAAGAGAAAAGCCATCATTATAATTTTAAAAATCTGCGATCAAAAAGAGGCATCACTACTGATTCAAAATATTAAAAATTGAAAGAGAATACTGGAAATAACTTCATGCCAGGCAGACAGACAGACTGGAAATTTTCTTAGAAAAGTATAGCTTGCCAAACATTGCAGAAAACACACACACACACACACACAACACCAGACTACCCAATTAGAGACATAACTATTAAAGAAGTGGCCTTAGTCTTTGAAAATTTACCCAACAACAAAAATGACATGCAAATAAGAGTATATAAAAGATTATACTCTCTTCAACTCATTTCATGAGACTGTGGGTAACACATCTGAGTGGTGAGGCCAAAAGCTCACCAAGTTTCACAAACCCGAGAGGAAAGGGAACAAAGAATTATCACAGGATGAAGAGACCAGCACTTGTGACTGCATTTTGGATCTCAAAAATGTATAAAATAATTATAGGCTAAGTAGTTTTGCTTTCTTTTTTTGGCTTTTTTTTTTTTTTTTTTTTGCATGGGCAGGCACCAGAATCGAACCTGGACCAAATAGTTTTTTCAGGGACCGCTTAGATAACAGTTCACGTTTGTAGTTTATATAGAAGAAAGAATTTATACAAATAAATGCAATCGGGAGCAATATCTCCCTTATGCCTTCTACAGAGAGGATCCATGGAACTTCCCTGTCCAGATTAGGTATTTGTTTTAGCCTTAAAAGTAAAAAAGGATATAGAATTCATATAGAACCCTAATGAAAACTGTGGACTATAGTTAATATAATTATAATAATAATGTTTCATCAAATTTTAACAAAGTTATGACACTAATAAAATGTTAATTATAGGGAAGACTGTGAAAGGGGGATGGATATACGGGAACTTTCTGCATGGTTTTTCTGTAAACCTACAACTGCTCTACTAAAAAAAGAAATGTTTTAACCATGTGTAATATCCACATGCACGAGAATGAAGTCGGCCCTCTTCCCACAACCAAAAATTAACTACAAATGGATCATAGCCCTACATGATCTAAAACTATGAAACTTTTTTCACCCCGAGATTTTTATTAATTAGTCTGCATATTAATTAGTCTGCAATTGTGTCATTAGTGTTTTTTCCATTCTACATATATAATCAGTAAGTCACAATATCACATGGTTGTATATTCGTCATCATGATCATTTCTTAGAACATTTGTATCAATTCAGAAAAAGAAATAAAAAGACAACAGAAAAAAATACATAGATACCATACCCCTTACCCCTCCCTTTCATTGATCACTAGCATTTCAATCTAGTAAATTTATTTTAACATTTGTCCCCACTGTTATTTATTTTTATTCCGTATGTAAAACTATGAAACTTTTAAAAGAAAGTATGAGCAAATCTCCATGACCTTTAAGACCTTCGTGACCTTCTTAAATACGACACCAAAAGCATAAGCACCAAAAGCAAAAATAGATACATTGGGCATCCTCAGAAATAAAAATGTTTGCACAACAAGAAAGTGACACGGCAGCCCACAGAATGGGAGATATTTGCACATCCTATATCTGATAAGGCCCTAATATCCAGAATATATAAGAACTACTACAGGGGTACAGGGGTATTCAGTGGTAGAATTCTCACCTGCCACGTGGGAGACCCAGGTTTGATTCCCAGCCCGTGTACTTCCCAAAACAAACAAAAATAAAAATTCAACAAATGGTGCTGCAATAACGGGATTCTCACATGGAAAAAGAATGAAATGTGATCCCCACCATACAGCATACAAAGAAAAAAGAAAAAGAACTACTACGACTCATCACTACAAAGGCAAATCACCAAATTAAAATGTGGGAAAGGATTTGAGCAGACATTTCTCCAAAGAAAAAACACTAACAGCTAAGAAGCACAACCACGTGAACCGATGCTCAGCATCATTAGCCATGAGGAAATCAGAATCAGAATCACAAAGAGACATCACCCAACATCACAGGTGTACTAAAAGGTACTGCATTATCTACTTCAGATGGCTGTGTTGTATGGCATGTGAATATCTTAAATAAGCCGTTTTAAAAAACCATATGACAAGTTCCTGTCAATTGAACAAACTGGACCCTTCTTGAAACTTGTGTCCCAGGAAAAACTGTGCTTCAAATACGCTTTGAGTGCTACATTTCAGCTCAAGAAGGCGGCAATCATCAGTTACGTAAACCCCAGTTCTCTGCACCTCGGCTGTCACTGCCCTTTAGGGGATGCCCCCCGCCCGTGTCTCTTGAACATTTTGCCACCTCACAAGCCACTCAAACCTGCCAAATGCACATTTCATTGTTAGTTGGAAGGATCCTTAGAAATCCCAAACTCTTGACTTTTATAGGTGAGGAAAGAAGGTCCAGAAAGGGGTTAAGTCTACTGCCAAGAGCCACAGCAAGTTTCTGGCGAAGCTGGGATCAGAAACCCTTTCCCTTCACCGCTCTACTCTCTTCCTACAGATTGTTTTTGTTTTTTTTGCGGAGTTGCCACCTTCCTCAAACTGGTCTCAGCGCGGTCAGAACTCGATCACGGCCTGGGTCTCCAAGTCAGGCCGCGGGCAGGGCCGGGAGGGGGTCTGGAGACGCCAGTTCCTGGGAGAAGGAGGGGAGGAGCCGGGGCGGGTTCCCAGAAGGCCGCCTCAGACCCTGTTCCCGTCAGAGGCGGGGAGTGGAGGGAGGACACGGCCTCAGGGGATGAGCCACCTGGTGGTGTCACACGTGGTTGGGGTCCTGTGGCTATTTGTTCCTGTCACAGAGCCAGCTGGGGTTGAGTGTGCGAGAACCGTCCTCACGCCACCCAACTGCCCCACCTCTGAACCAGCAGGATTTTGCCCCAAGCTGTCGCCCCATGAGTCACTTCACCCTTGGAAACCTCACACCGCCCTGGCCTCAGGGTGGGCAAAGCGTGAAGACGACTCAGGCCTGCGGCCCCACCCAGTGTCTCTCCCCAGAGGGTCCCAAGGCCATACAACCACCCCACCCAGGGCCAGTGTAGGGACCGCTGGTTTACTGCACAAAGTGGGGGCAGCAAGAGATGCTGTCCGGGGAGGGGAGGTACATTTGGGGTTGGGAGCCTGGGCCGGGATGAAAGAGTGGGCAGGACATGGGCAGTGAGACGTGAACAGGGCCTGTTTTCTCCCCCACTGCTAGGGGGAAGGATGGACACTTTTATTAATACCAAAGAGCCAGCACTGGTCTGCGCCCTTTCTCCATATCACCTCCCCAAATGCTCCCAGCAACCACAGGGGCCTACATCATTATTACCCTCACTCTCAGATGAGGAAAGTGAGGCACAGAGAGGCTAAGGAAACCTGACAGGCCACACAGCTAGTACAACACAAAACCGGCCAAAGCAAGGCAGCCTGGCTCCCAAGCCCATGCTCTCAACTCCCGCTCTCCAATGCCTCTTAGCGATGATGCTGTGGGTCAGAAGCAGGTAGATGGGCCCTGCTGGCCTGTCGCCACCACCGGGAGGAATCACAAAGTCTACAGTTCCCTCAGCTCCATCGCCAGCCACCTGCTTGCCTGGCCAGGGTCCCTGCACCCCAGAAGTCAGTCATGCTTCACAGAAGAGCCTCTGGCCCTCGCAGCTTCCTGAGGGCTGTCAGCAGGGCCGGATGAAGGAGGTGGTGACAGGGTGGGTGCTAAGGGGAAGGGGGAGCAAAGGGGACCCGCGACCACAGTTTGGGGGGCGGGGCAGGAAGTAGAAGTGATGACAACAGTGGCCTGGATGATGAGCTGTGTGGTGAAGCTGCCTGGGGGCCGACATCATCAGAGGAGCTTCAGGGAAGAGAGAGGGTGTCTGCAGGGGCTTCTCAGCATAGGACTCCAGGTAGGATGGGAGCATTATCGGGGAGGCTGGGATCCCTGGGTGGGGCAGGGGATATGTAGGGACTGCTTCTCGGGAGAAGAGCCTGACTGAGCAGGAAGTGCTGTGACCTATGCTGTAAGAGCCTGGGTTCCAAGTCATGCTCCATTACTAAGTCTCTGGGCTGCCTTGGGTCCACTCTGACCCTCGGTTTCCTCATATATAAATTGAAGGGTTATATATATCAGTTTCTGAGGTCCTTTCAAGTGCTAAGTTAAAGAAAACTGAAAACGCACTCCCTGGGAGATCATATGACAGAGGCCACGTTCCCTGGGCCAGCATAGTCTAGGCTGGTCCCATACATGGACCCATCAGGGCCTTTGAAAGCCTCCTTTGGGCTTGCCATGTTGCTTGGGATCCCACCATTCAAGTTACTCCTTTGGGTTAAGGCACAGAATGCTCCAGCTAGAATTCAGGGGAAGTTCTTCCCTCTATAATTCCCAACTCAGGGAAGCTGTCCTCGGCAGGTGCTGGGGTGGGGTGGGGAAGCCTTAGAAGAGCTCCGTTTGGATGGGACCCAGAGGAAGAGATTGTGCCAGGTCATAAGCAGGTCCAGTTGAGGCCCAGAGCCACTTCGAAATGAGGAAGAATCTCCTAGCCAACCTCATTGTCCAGGAGTTGGCCATGGGTCACTCCCTGTCACTGCCAGAATTGCACAGGGGCTGGCGGGGAGTGCCAGAAAGGAGGCCTGGCATCAGAGGGATCTGGGTCATCAGCCTAAAGGCCCTCCCTACACGATCTGAGGGCTCCGGTATCTTGGCAGCTTTCAGTCCAGGCTTCAGCATTTTTCCACGAGGCTCAAAGGGAGAGCCCCAAAGGGAAAGGACGGAGAAAAAGGGAGATGCAAAATTTACAACCTAATTTCTTTTCCAATTCCATCAAGGAAAGAGAGAGGGAGGAAGAGACAGAGAGCACTCAAGGGAAGGGGTGGGGTGGGGAGGGGGAGAGGGTGGACTGATCTGGGCCAAAGATGACACCTGCCCAAACCCAGGCTTTCACAGGGTCCCTAGGCCCCTCCCCAAACCTGCTAGCTATTCTGACCCCCACCCCTGTGCCCAGAGCCCCCTCCACACCAGCAGCAACTGGGGTCCAGAGGACAAAGTCCTCCATCTGGATTCATCAGGCTTTAGATAGTGGAATCCTAGCAAGGAGCAGATCCTTGCTGTGTGACCTTGGGCAAGTCACTTCCCTTCTCTGACCCATTTGAGGGTCAGAGAGGAGGTAGACCAGGTCTGCAAGGGCCCTTCCAGCTCTGGCATTCGGTGATGTAAGGTATGTCAGTCCCTTCCCTCTTCCCTGTGCTCCAATAACTCACAGCTGGGGGAGCAGAATGTTATCCTCCATCCCTCTGCCCACAGCTTCCTTGCACCCAGAGCCCAAACGCCTCCTGTCCCCACAGCTCCATGGCCTCCCACCTGCTCCTCCTGGGCGCCCTCCTCCTGCTGCAGCCCCCACCCACCCCGGCCCCCTGCTACACGGCCACACGCTTCGAGTGCCGGCGCGTCCAACAGTCTGTGCCCGGCGCAGGGCTGGCCGGGGAGGGTGTGGATGTGACCAGCCTCCGCCGCTCGGGCGCCTTCCCGGTGGACACGCAGCGCTTCCAGCGACCCGACGGCTCCTGCACCCTCTGCAAAAACACCCTGAAGGACGACGCCCTTCAGCGCCTGCCCCTGGCGCTCACTGACTGGCGCGCCCAGGGCTCCGGCTGCCAGCGCCACGTGACCCAGGCCAAGGTCAGCTCCACCGAGGACATGGCCAAAGCTGCGGCCAAGAGCATTAACAACGACTGGCGCACCGGGCTGGACGTGGCCCCCAAGCCGGGCAGCAACGTGCAGGTGGCCGTGGCCGGCTCGCACTCCCAGGCGGCCGACTTCGCAGCCCAGAAGACGCACCAGGACCAGTACAGCTTCAGCTCCGACTTGGTGGAGTGTGGCCTGTACAGGTGAGCTCCTGGGGTGAGGGATGGGTGGGCTGCTTGAAAAGGGTGTGGGAAGAGGAAATGGGATGATCTGGGAGTCCTGGATGGCAGGCTGGGGACTTCGGAGACAGCCTTCTGCCACCAGGAGGAAACCAAAACCCTGTCTCCCAGACATCGGGTGATACAGAGCCCACGCCCCACCCAACCCCAGATCCATGGACAGGCCCAGGGAGAGACCAGGTGGGAAGGGGAGCCGGCAAGTCTCTTCCTGAGAGCCCGAACATGGTGCTCTTTAGGTGGGAGCACCCACCTCTTCCTTTCAGGCACCAGTGGAGGCAAGAGCCCTGGCTGGGTCCCCCCACCACTGACCTCGGGCACCTCACCTCCTCTCTGGGCCTCCGGCATCCATTCCACAAATGCACACATCTCTGAGCCAGGCCTCCTGCTGGGAGTTAGGGCGCCCATGGGTGTAGCAGCAGTCATGACCCCACTCCTCTCATGGATGTGGCATCCGGGGACCAAGCTCCCTCGCCCAAAAAGTGCATGATTTCTGTGGGCCCCCTAGGTCACCCGCGCCTCTTCCCAGGCAGGCACCCAGCCCGCGTGGCCAAGAGCTCTAAAGAGCCCAGACATGCTGGGGGCCACCCAGGGCTGCAGAACAAGACCTATGCGAGCAGCTCCCAAAGCTGGAGGGGTCCTAACAGTGCAGTATTGTTGCTTTTTTTTTTTTTTTCACATGGGCAGGCACCGGGAATCGAACCTGGGTCTCCGGCATGGCAGATGAGAAGTCTGCATGCTGAGCCACCATGGCCGGCCCTGTTGCTTTTATAATAAGAAAATAAAAGGAAAAGAGAAAAAAAAAAACCTATACAAAGCACCTGGGTCACCAAGTTGTGACAGAATTGGGGTTTCCCTGACCTCTGAGTGTTTCAGAGCTTGGCTTTGAGGCCAGACCTGCGGGGTTCATTCCCACTCCTACCGCTTCCTTTCATGTCATGTTGGGCATCTTGAGGGAAATGCTGACCAGGGTCCTTATTCTCACCGCCGGTTCTGGGTGTGCTCTTCTCTCCCCTCGCAGCTTTCGCCTGGTGCACAATCCCCCGCTCCACCCCGATTTCAAGCAGGCCCTCAGGGCCCTGCCCCCCCACTTCAACACCTCCTCCAAGCCCGACTACTTCAGGCTCATCGCCAACTTCGGCACCCACTTCATCCGGGCCGTGAGGCTGGGGGGCCGGGCGTGGACCGTCACCGCCCTGCGCACCTGCCAGCTGGCCCTGGAAGGGCTCACGACCGACGAGGTGGGCGACTGCCTGGCCGTCGAGGCTGCGCTCAGCATAGGTGGTCACGCCAGCTCCTCAGCACAATTCAAGGAATGCGAGGAGAAGAAGCAGAAGCACAAGCTGGCAGCCTCCTTCCACCAGGCCTTCCGGGAGCGCTACTCCCAGGTCGTGGGCGGCCACCACGCCTCCATGCATGACCTGCTGTTCGGGAGCCACGCGGGGCCCCAGCAGTTCTCGGCCTGGGTGGCCTCGCTGCAGGACAGCCCCGGCCTGGTGGACTACAGCCTGGAGCCCCTGCACGTGCTCCTGGAGGCCCGCGACCCGCGGCGGGAGGCGCTGAGGCAGGCTGTGAGCAGGTACGTGACCGGCAGGGCCCGCTGGAGGGACTGCAGCCGGCCCTGCCCCCCGGGACAGCAGAAGAGCCCCAGGGACCCCTGCCAGTGCGTGTGCCACGGCTCGGAGGTCACCAACCGGGACTGCTGTCCGCGGAGGAGGGGCCTGGCCCGGCTGGAGGTGACCATCGTCCAAGCGTGGGGCCTGTGGGGGGACTGGGTCACCGCCACGGACGCCTACGTGAAGGTCTTCTTTGATGGCCGGGAGCTGAGGACGAGCACCGTGTGGAACAACGACAACCCCAGGTGGATGACGCGGCTGGACTTTGGAAACGTGCTGCTGGCCACGAGGGGGCCCCTGAGGGTGCAGGTCTGGGACGCGGACTCTGGTAGGGACGATGACCTCCTCGGCACCTGCGACCAGACCCCACACTCGGGCACCCATGAGGTGAACTGCAGCCTGTACCACGGCCACCTGAGATTCCACTACCATGCCAGGTGCCTGTCGCACCTGCAAGGGGAGACCTGCCTGGAGTACGCCCCCCAAGGGCTTCTGCAGGAGCCTCCAGGGAACAGGAGTGGGGCGGTGTGGTGAGGCCCACATGAGGTCTTGAGCCCATGCACTGAGGTTGAAGGGATTCTCACAAAGGGAGCAGGGCCCGTACTCATATATTCGTATCCCCATTTGACTGATGGAGAACTGAGGCTCAGAGATTTTTTTTTTTAATTGGGGTGGCTGAATTCACAATCCAGCCCTGAGTCTCCCTGTCCAAACAGCCTTAGGTCGCCAATATTCCTGAGCTCTAGAAATGAGCTGGGGCTGGACCATGTCCTCTAGTCATGGCTATACAGACACCAGCTCAGACCAGGCGCCAGGCAGAAGGCCGGGATGCTAACCCCACCAGCTGCTTGGCGCTTGTCTTTTTGAAGATGTTTTTTTTTTTTGGGGGGGGGTGTCCAGGAATCGAACCCAGGTCTCCCACACGGAAGGCGAGCATTCTACCACTGAACCACCCGGGCATCCAGCGCTTGTCTTTTAAGATTCTTCTCTTGCAGCCCTGTCTGGCCTTGGAAATTCTTTTTCATATTTAACCTAAGTCTTTGTGTCCCAGCTGCCCTGTCTTTTGTGCCCACCCTGCTTTGCCTCACAGACAAGTCAAGGGCTGTCCTGCCCTGTCTCACTGTGTGTACAGCCCTACAGAGGGCCAATAAATATGGCACAAGGATGACTACGATGGTGGTGATGATGGCAGAGAATAGGACCAAACACAACCCCAGAGGTAAACTTGTACATCCCAGCACGTAAACACAGGTCAGGTGGTTTACCCCACGGGCAGGCAGGGAATGCAGTTTTCCCACTTTTGATGGAAACTTGGGGACCCAAACATTTTGCTTTCCTTATAGCTCTCTTACAAACAGTAGCATGACCTTGGTGATAAATGGACATTCAGCTCCAGCTGTGAGACACGGCGTGGTGAGGACGGCGGCGTCTGCAGAGCGCGCTTTTGATATAGAGAATAGTAGCAGCAGCTCCGCTCCCGCCCGGCATTCCCAGGCAGGAATGTGAATCCAGTGCTGCCAGATGTTCAGGCTTTTTAAAGGAACCAGAAATCTCAAGTTTTTATGGAAAGGCTCCTGGCTGCTAACTGTTGGCAATCAATTTCATTTTGTAAAAATAAAAATATGTGGGGGGCGGTACAATGGTGGCTCAGTGGCAAGAACTCTTGCCTGCCAAGCTGAAAACCTGGGTTTGATTCCCGGAGCCTGCCCACGCCAAAAAAAAATTTTTAATTAAAAATAAAAAATAAAAATGTGGGCAAACATAGTACAAGCCAAAGAGAACGTGTGTGCAGGGAGTAATTGCTCTCATCTCACCAGAACCCATTGCACGTGCTGAACAGCTCTCCCCTACCTCACAGTACGATGGGGAGGGGCAGTGGCTCCCACAGGGTGGTCCCTGAGGGCCTCCTGGCCTTGGCGTGCAGTAAGCCCCAGAGCCTCGGGTTCTGATACAAAATGAAATGGTCTGTGGGCGTGCCTGGGTCAGCGGCCCCCCGAGGGACTTCAAGACTCAGAGCAGCCTGCAGGATGGGGCGGGGCGGGGCTGTTGCAGGGCCCTTATCAGGTGGGCTCCTCAGAACTGGCACGGCCCCTCCTGACTCCAAGTAAAGCTCCTTGAGGTTTTTAGTGGGCCCATAGACTCCAAGAGCCCAGCAGCGATATGCACTGAACCTAAGCCTGAAGCCGAGGGAGGGTCGGCAGGGTCTAAAGGCCTGCTGGGAAGCCACCGTTATCACCCGCTCCCGGCCACAAGTGCACACACAACAAACAAGCACAACAAGAGAAATCTTGAAACTTCACCCTGGCTGTTGAACCCACTGGAAATAAGGCTGAGGTGGGCCACCCCCTTGGGGGAAAGCCGAGCCCCTCAGGGCAGGGGGAGGGCCTGGAGCAGGAGACCCTTCTGCTCCCCGGGCTTCAGTTTCCCTAAAAGGACAATCTTTGCTTCAGTCCTTTCCCAGGACTATTTTGAAGGGGGACAATGAACCTTCCTAGAAAATCTGTGCTATGCTGGTGTCCAGGGGTCGTCTGGTTGACCCTTCTGTTTTTACACACACGGAGACTGAGGTTCAGAAAGAGGAAGGGATTTGACTGCGGTGACAGATGTAGTTGGTGGCGGGACCTCCAGGCCTCGGTGTCCTGGGCTCTCACCAGCTTTAGGGGGCCCAGTAGGGCTGGGGGAAAGGAGGCTGTTGGAGGGAAGTCGGGTGTGGCTGAGAAGGTAAGACCCCCTTGCTCAGAGGCGGCTACTGGTGAGCCCTCCCCACTAACTCAGGGCCCTTCCTGGCATTTTCATTTTCATCACAGGTAGACAGTGGACACTTTGCCACACCCGAGCCCCCTCTTTGTTCTGGAAATTTCCTGCTGGGCCAGATACTTCCATTTGCCCTCCGGCCCTACTCCACCCTCGGCCCTGCCCCTCCCTACTGGGCCCCAAGGCCCTGCCCTCTGACTCACCTCCGCTGGGTCTGCCAATGGAGAATCCAGGCAAGAGACAGGAGAGGGAAAGGGAAGAGAGAGGCAGAGAGGAGGGATCCCCTCCCCTCAGTCCTCTCCATAGCGTCGCCCTGGGCTGTCTGGTCCCTCCTGCAATGGCCACTGCTCCTCTCCAGGATCTTCCTTCAGGCACCCCCACCCCACCCCACCAGCCCCATCCTTCCAAACCCAGCTGTGGGGTCCCTTCTGGATTCCTGTGGAGATCCCAGGAGACACCAGGGGGAGAAGGGAGGGGCCGGTTAGAGAAGCCGTAGGAGGCGTCACCCCCAAGGGCAGCTGGAGCTAAATCCTGGGAACTCTGGAGCCAATGAAGAACGCGCTCTTCCGAGTTGCCCACCAGGGAGCTAACCAGTCAACATTCTTTGTAATAAATTCTTTTTCTACTTATTCCATCCAGATTTGGCTTCTGGTGCTGGCAACTACAATGCCTGGTGGATGGTACGCGCCATCTTCTCCCTCATTGCCCCACCACCGCCACCCCCTCTCCCAGCATTCATCCTGCCCCTGCGCTGGCCGGCGCCATGTCCTTACAGCCACCACTCAGTGGCCCCTCTGCACCGCCCCCTCCTCCCTGCCAAGGGCAAGAAGGCCGGGGACCAAGGCCAGCCTCGCAGGCCCCATCGCAGCTCTGTTGAGTACCTTCTATGAGTCAGGACCCCGAGCACTGAGGGGCTGCCTCTTGGGACTCCCACTTAACGGGAAGACCGACATGTGCGCGGAGAAGAGTGCAGGGGTGCGTGATCACGTGTAGGGCAGGGGGCTCGCCGAACTGCTTTTCTCTCGTATTCTCACGGACAACACACAGACACGCTCACAGAGGGCAACTGCCCCAGCACCGTCATCCTCTAAACACACCCGCTGGCCTCTGGAGTGTAACTCCCAGTGTCCCCGACGAGGTGCTGACCCACCGGACCGGGAGCCCGGGGTCCCTGACCCATTTGGGCAGAGGCAGGAAGGAGGGGAGGCCTGGGGTGGGGGGAGTCCTGAGGGAGCCCAGAGAGGCCGCAGTTCCTCACGCCCAGCGTCACTCTCGTGCGCTCTGAAGAGTTCCTTTACTCCCACCTCTGTCACCAAGGCCAGCCCTTTCTACATCCTGACACTCGTCCCCCTCTCCCCAACACCACAGCCCCTCCAGCACGGGCCGCCACGTCTCTGGCTTGGCCTAATGTTTCTCGGGTTCATCACTGACCTCCAACCTCCGTCCATCCCCACGAACCCCCACCCCACGGCACCCTGCCCACATCCCTGGCCCAGCTGCCAGCACCAGCCCCTGCCCCCTGCTGCCTGAGGGCTTCCCAGGAGCCCATATGCTGCCTGAGCTGAAGGCCAGGCATGACGGGGCGCCCATCTTAAATAGACCAGTCTCTCACCCTTTGGATGGAAAAGCTCCGAGGGGCAGCTCCCCGAGTTCTCCAGCAAGATTAGGCTCCACCTGCACACAGTGTTGACTTGCCTGGCACACATTCGTGTGTGTGTGGGTAACTTCAAACTTTTTATTTTGAAATACTTTCAAACTTACACAGTTACAAAAATAATACCTACCCCATACAGAGAGCTCCAATATATTCTTATCTCCCCAGATACCTAGGCTCACCATTTTAACATTTTGCCAAGTTTGCTATATCACTATCCATAAATCTATCTATCAATTCATTTTCTGAACACTTGAGTGTAGGTTGTATAAGTCATGCTTCTTGAACACTTAATACTCCCATCTTCATTTCCTGCGAACAAGGATATCCACTTATGTAGCCACCTTAAGTGCATTTATCAAGTTGTTTTGATATAAAGCTTTCAGTCTGCATTCCAATTTTTTTCATATACCCCAATAATGTCCCTTTAAGTTTTTTCTCCTCCCTTGTTAGATCCCATCCAGGATCATGTATTGCTTTCTTTTTTTTTAAATTAATTAAAAAATATTTTTTTCATGCCAAAAAACACCAAACAAACACAAACATTCGTAACATATGATCATTCCGTTCTACGTATATAATCAGTAATTCACAATATCATCACATAGTTGCGTATTCATCATCATGATCATTTCTTGGAACATTTGCATCTATTCAGAAAAAGAAATAAAAAGAAAACAGAAAAAAATTCATACATACCATTACCCCTTACCCTTCCCCCTCACCGATCATCAGCATTTCACTCTAAATTTATTTTAACATTTGTTCCCCCTATTATTTATCTATGTATTGCTTTTAATGGTCATTGTTTCTTTAGTTGTTCATTTACACTTTTAATCAGTGGAATGCATATACAAAGTCTCAACTTCTCCGAAGCAACCTATTCAGCGGAATTCATCGCATTCACAGTACTGTCAGACCTCCACCCCCTTCTTTTACTAAAACGTTCCTGTTTCCCATAATAGAAACCCTACACCCATTTCATTCATTCCCCATTCCCCCTGCTGTTACCACCCCACCCCCACCCACCAAACACACACAATCTGTACTCTAATCTCTGCCTCTAGGTGCATGCATACTTTCCATTATTTTCTTTGTAGTTACCACCGGCCTTAAATGTAACATCTTATATATGTAACATTCTTATTTGCATTGATACCAACTCAACTCCAATAGTATACACAAACTACATTGCTATACCCCCATAGTTCTTGCCATAACTTACGTGTTTATAAATTGTGAGTTCAAATCCACCGTTTTCTCATTGCATTTTGGGTATTTGCCTTTTAGATCCTGTAGGTAGCAAAAAGCGGAGTTACAGGCCAAAAATACAATAGTTCTGGCATTTGTATTTATATTATAAAGATCTCCCTGTCATTACCCTCACTGGAGATCTCTATCTTTATTGATGATAGAAGTAAGAACCTCCCATGGACAGTGAAGGACAGCTCTTGATTGTTACTTAGATCTCTTGTTTCTGGGTCAGCCTTGAGTGTGGGGGGTCAGAGTCACCAACTGGAGTCAGTTCCGTGGGAGGGGGGGGCAGCGCTTCCTCTGGACACAGCTGGGGCCCTTGTGGCCAGGCCCCCCACCCTTAGCCAGCTCATGGGAAAGTTGGCCCACCCAGCCCCACTGCCCGACAGGGTTCTTTCCAGACAAGGCCACAGTCCAGCTGCCGCTCTTAGGGTTGAGGGGCAGATTGAACATCTACCTGCGTTTTAAATGTTCAGGATGGACATGTGGGTTGGTTGTGACCGAGACCAGGGCCACAGGTTAGAGTCTTATGGTTTGGTTAGCATTGCACAGAAACAAATATATCCCTGAGTCACAGACACAGCAGCCAAAAACCATCACCCAACCGGATCACAAACAAACGACCCTGGTCGCATGTTCCCCCCTCACCCAGCCGTAGAGACTGATTGTACAGACCCGGACTTTGGCTCAAGACTGACCCAGCCCCAATCATCCCATGTCATGTTCTCTTCATTACCCTGCAGTTGCATACCCCGGACTCCAGATCCCCAGCTGCAAAGTGAGGGGGTCAGAGCAGTGATTTCTCCAGGACTTCTAAGCCCTAATCCCCAAGCCGACTCATACCCCGACATTTTCACTGGGTGTGTCCAAATAGGCCCAACAGCCCCATCCTGACCTAACCTGCATCGTGGGCACAGCCCATGGTGTACCACCACCATGCTTTGAAGAAGTCCTCTCCCTTTTGCCTTTCTCCCCGCAAAGGCTCAGGTACTCAGCTCAGGCCAGCCAGAACCACAATAGCTGCTGTTGTTTTGCAAACAGTGGGATTTGTTTGCTGCAGAGCCCCAACTGCACATCTGCCCTCACAATTAACCTCTCTAACAGCTGATTCCCAGTTTCTTCTTAAAAGGGCAATGACATCAGCTTGCTGGCAAGACCCTGGATTTTTCCCTGGGAAACATACCCGCCCCGTGAGATTCATCTTTTATGGAATGAAGCTGTTCCCGGAGGAAAACTGCTTTGTCTTCCTTTTCTGTTTATTCACAGGAACCATTTCCATTAGGCACTGGGGATCTTTGCCACCGGGAGGAGACAGCACTTAAAGCGAAGACCTCACCCCACCCCCCACCCCCGCCTTCTATCCCTCCCCTTGGTAATGTGGGTTCTAGGACTTCATATGATTTCATTTCATACAGCGTCTTTCCAAGTTAGAGTAATAGAAAGAGACCTTGTTCCCTTTGCCCCTTCATTTCCATCATCTTTCTCTTACAAACACCGGATGTAAGATACTAATGCATAATAAATGTTGAGCCCTCATTCACTGCGGGCAGTGTTGTAAGGACACATGCATTAGCTCACTTACTCTCCCCATCTCCTCAAGGTGGATGCGCCAGTCCCCACTTTAGACCCGAAAGCTGGTGGCTTCCCCTCACGTCGGTTCCGAGCCTTCTCTGCCACTCCCACCATGTGACCCCCCAAATCTCAATAGTGCGTTTTGCACTGCCACCTCTCATCTCTCCTTCAGAGTTTTCACAGCCATCGTCATCGCAGTGCTTTGACTGTCCTGGGCCCCATTTCCCAACTGTCCAGTGGGACTTGAATACAGGTCCACCTAGCTCCCAGCATCTCAGAGGCCACCCCACCCTCACGGCAGCCTTCCCAGGCAACAGACGCCCAGCCCTGCCCACTGTCTCCCCATTCTACTCTTCCCAATTTAGAAGAGCACTCCCTCCTAGAGCGATGTACCTGGGGTGGCATGGGTGGGGAGTCAGAGAGCTGAGTGAGTGGGCATCAATTCCTGAGCCCCAGGGCACTCTTGCCTGGGATACTACCTCATTCCGTTCTCCTACTGTTCACTCTCTAGCGCTGGCCTGGCACATAGTAGGTGCTCAAAAAACATTGATGAATGAGTGAATGAATGAATGAACAGTGACAGACTTCGAGCTCCTTGCAGGTAGGGGCTGTGGCCTGCTCATCCTGTATTCCCACAGCCAAGCATGGCGTACAAGGCCACAAACAAGAAAGTGTTTGTTGGACCAAAGTGAATTAAACTGACTGACCTGGATTGTGAGGGGACCCGTGATGTTGGCATCCGAGTGGGGCAAGGAGTTTGTCACTTCTCCAGAGGCTTGGCCAGGGAGTGCCCTATGGGAAAAGAGACTGGGGAAGGAGAGAAAAGGAAGACTAGGAAGGGGAGAAGAAAGGAGGGAAGGAATGAGGGTAAGAAAAGGGTTGGGCCAGGATCTAGCGCTAGGGGCCCACTGGGCTCCCCACTCTGCAGCCCTCACACGGAGCCCCCAGCTCCTCACCCATCCTCTGGACCCAAAGAGGGTAGAAAGGCTGGATTTGGGGATTCCAGTTGCTCGATGGAAAGGCCGGGAGCATTCACTGAGCATCTCCTGTGTGGTAGGTACCACACTGGGCACGCCAACCCCCTTTTCTCTGTCACTTGAACCCCCTCAGCTGGCAGGTGAGGGCCCCAGAGGCAGGACAGGAGTGGGGCTTGTTCAAGGCCGTGGAGATTGGTTCAGAAGGCCCCACTTCTCAGCAGTTGCTCCCCTCCATTCCCACAGGACCCCTCCTCCAGTTGCAGGAGGCAGCCCTGGAAAGGGGCCACTGAGATGGGATCCAGACAGGAACCCACTTTCCCAGCATTTAAAGAGCAAGCTGGGGGGAGGAGAAACAGAAAAGCCTGTGTTTAAACTGGAACCAGCAGTCTAAACATAAAAATATGTTTATGATCTAAACAAGAAAACAAAAATATGCTTTGCTAAATCAATTGACAAAGCAAATGAGATGGCAGGGAATTATATAACTTTCCTTTGGAAACCATTTAAACCATGCAAATTTGCTTATAAAGTAAACCATGCAAATTAGCTTATAAACCATTACTAATCCCTCCTGATTCTTATCTACCCCTTTAAACTGGTTCTGCAGGGAGCCCAGCTGGGTAAAGAGCAGGGGTAGGTAGTGTATTCTGAGTTATCTTTGTAGTGTGCCTGAATTTAACCCAAGAGCTTTCCTGGAAAGAGTCAATGATTTTAACTTTCTGTTCCTTTTGCCCCCAACTATTTCCTAAAGGGACCTGCTTTTTGTCTCTGCTGTATCAACAAAAATGGGCAAAATGGTCTGTGTTGGTTTGAAATGATGTGTGTACCCTAGAAAAGCCATGTTTTAATCCTAATCCCATGTTGTAAAGGCAGATGTTTCTTCTAATCCCTATTCAGTATTGTATGTTTGAAATTGTAATCAGATCACACCCCTGGAGGTGTGATTTAATCAAGAGTGGTTGTCAGGCCGGATTAGATGGAGGCATGTCTCCACCCATTTGGGTGGGTCTTGATTAGTTTACTGGAGTCCTACAAAAGAGGAAACATTTTGGAGAAAGTGAGAAATTCTGAGAGAGCGGAATGACATAGCCGTGAGAAGCAGAGAGTCCATCAGCCAGCGTCCTTTGGAAATGGAGAAGGAAAAAGCCTCCCGGGGAACTTTGTGAAGGGAAGCCAGGAGAGAAAGCTAGCAGATGACGCTGCGTTCGCCATGTGCCCTTCCAGCTGAGAGAGAAGCCCTGAACTTCATCGGCCTTCTTGAACCAAGGTATCTTTCCCTGGATGCCTTTGATTGGACATTTCTATAGACTTGTTTTAATTGAGACATTTTCTCAACCTTAGAACTGTAAACTAGCAACTTATTAAACTCCCCTTTTTAAAAGCCACTCTGTTTCTGGCATATTCCATTCCGGCACTAGCAAACTAGAACAGGGTCCTTACTGGTACCGTTTGGAGGAAGCAGCATTCCTTCCAAAGCCTTCCTAGCCCAGACATGTGGGTGGGAGCTGCCTCTTACTTGCTGGGGCTTTTGAGCAAGTTCTGCCCCTGTTTTGAGAACCAAGGAGCCTGGGTACGCTAACAGCTGAATCAGCATTCGAGTTCCACATGTGCTCATGTGTGGGGAAGGACCTAATGCGGAAACGGCTACAAGCATGTCAGGTCTAGAATAACATTGCAAAGGGGCTCTGCCCCTGGTCAGCACCAGTTCGTCCCCTGCTCCCACTGATGGCTGGGGAATGCTGCTGGCACCCAAAGGATGAAGAAACTGAGGTTGAGAGAGTCGAAGCAATGTGCCTACCATATAGGAGATGCTCAGTAAGAATCTTTTCACTCGGAAGACACTCACAGGGACCCTCCTGGTGCTCTGTGCTGGGAGGAGCTGGGCCCCCAGAGTCGCACCCTGCCTTGACCACAGCCTGTGGCTTCGCTTGCTGCTGTTCTCCTCTCCTCCCCAGGAGACCGGCTTCTGCCGGGGCCATCTCCTCCTCGGGGACCTTCCCTGGAAAACTTCTTTATGAAGCCGAGATCCTGCCTGTCCTCACCCAGGTGACACTAGGCCTAGCTGGAGAGGACATCAGCTAGTGGCTGATGGGGGAGGGACCCTGGGCAGGGAGGGACAAGGACCCTCGAATGTCACAGCCTGAGCAGGGGGGAGAAGGAGGGGTACATGCACCCACAGGAGTGGCAGTCATCTCGTGTGGCCCCAAGGCCTCCATGGACCATCCAGGGCCCCCTTCACTGGGGCTGGGGGATGCGGCAACCATTGATTTGACCACTCAGAGCCTGAGTTCTCTATCCCAAAACCCTCATGAGGATATGCGGCCTAAAGGACAATAACAGAGCTCCCCATGTACGGAACACACCTGGAGTTCCCAGCGTTAAAGCTACAGCCATCTCATTTCAAAGACCGTTGTGATTTTTTGTTTGTGTTTGCTTTTTTTTTTTTACAAAGATATATATTTATTGACCCTCCTTAGGTGGCTTTGAGCTTTGCAGTAAAATCCAGTCTGTTTAGGAAATTTCAAAGTTCTACAAAACATTTTTGTTAGCCTTTGGTCTTAGTGTTATTTCCGCTTGTTTAATTAATTTGCTTTTCCTTCTAGACAAATTGTAGGATAAATTCCATCTCTCAGAGCCAACCATACCCCATGTTTCTTCCTAAATCTGACAGTGGTGATATGCAGGTGACACTGTTCTCAGAAAAAGAAAAGACTTGATCATCTGGAGGCAATTGTTACCTGGCAGATGCCTGGAAGTGCTGCTGTGACTTCCAAGTGGGAAGGGAAAATAGAGTTCTTTCTTTTAGAGCATGTGGCTCAAATTTCTAACAGATGGAAAGTCACGGGTTTCGGATAAATTTCCTGTAGCCTGTGGTTCCCCGCCTCCCCCAACCGAGATTTTGTCCTTCTTGATTTGGAGGGGTTCAAGACATCCTTTTAGGATATGAGAGTATCGTGGTGGTTCGTTTCTTTGTGGTGGGCTTACATTGCAAAAGTTCGTATACCAAAATTCCTTTTTTTTTTCCTTCTTTCTTTCTTTCAGGATTTTTTTTAGTAGAGCAGTTGGATGTTTATAGAAAAATCATGCAGAAAGTATAGAGTTCCCACATATGCACCCTACACGCAGGTTTCCCTGTTATTAACATTTTACATTGTTGTGGCACCTTTGTTATAATTGATGAAAAAAGTTGCATTATGCTATTAACTATAGTCCATAATTTACATTCAGGTTCACTCTTTGCATTGTGTGATTCTATGGTTTGTTTTTTATTTTTGTAGCATATGCACAACCTAAAGTCTCTCATTTTATCCACTTTCTGATACCAAAGTTCTTTTAAAATCATATTTACCTATAATCAAAGATTCAGGGAACTGCTGGGAGAACATAAAAGTGAAGCTCTCCCACCCCCTTTGGGATCACCATGTGTTCTAGTTTGCTAGCTACAGGAACGCAATATACCAAAAACAGATTGGCTTTTAAAAAAGGGAATTTAATAAGTTGCTAGTTTACAGTTCTAAGGCCAAGGTAATGTCCCAATTAAAGCACGTCTATAGACATGTCCAATCAAAGGCATCCAGAGAAAGACACCTTGGTTCAAGAAGGTCAGCGAAGTTCAGGGTCTCTCTCAAGTGGAAGGGCACATGGTGAACACTTTTAGAGGTTCTCTCTCAGCTGGAAGAGAGAACATGGCATCATCTGCTAGCTTCCTCTCCTGGCTTCCTGTTTCCTGAAGCTCGCCGGGAGGCGTTTTCCTTCTGCATCTCCAAAGGTCACTGGCTGATGGACTCTCTACTTCTCGTGGCTATGTCGTCTTGCTCTGCTCTCTCTGAATCTCATTCTCCAAAATGTTTCCTCTTTTTTAGGACTTCAGAAACTAATCAAGACCCACCAGAATAGGTGCAGACATGTCGTCACCTAATCCAGTTTAACAACCACTCTTGATTGAGTCAAATCTCCAGGGAGATGATCTAATTGCAGTTTGAAACATACAGTACTGAATAAGGATTAGAAGAAACAGCTGCCTTTACAAAATGGGATTAGGATTAAAACATGGCTTTTCTAGGGTATATACATCCTTTCAAATCAGCACACCATGTTTGTATTTATTTCTTTGTTTTTGTTTTGTATGCTGTACGGTAGGGTCACATTCATTATTTTTCCATGTGAGTATCAGCACCATTTGTTGAATTTTTTATTTGGTTGGTTGGGTTTGTTTGTTTGTTTAATATTTTTATTATAAACAATGAACAAACATACAAACATTCATGACATGGTTACAATTAATGGCTCACAATAGCATCACATAGTTGTGTATTCATTACCATGATCATTTTTTTTGAACGTGTGCATCTCTCCAGCAAAAGAAAGAAAAAAGAAAAACTCAAACACGCCATACCCCTTACCACTCCCTTTCATTGACCACTAGTATTTCAATCTATTCTATTTATTTTAACATTTGTTCCCCCTATTATTTGTTTATTTCTTACCCATAGTTTTTACTCATCTGTTCATAAGGTAGATAAAAGGAGCATCAAACACAAGGTTTTCACAATCACACAGTCACACTGTGAAAACTGTATCATTATACAATCATCTTCAAGAAACAAGGCTACCAGAACACAGCTTTACAGTTTCAGGGATTTCCCTCTAGCCTCTGGAATACACCATAAACTTAAAAAGGGATATCTACATAATGCGTAAGAATAACCTCCAGGATAACCTCTCCACTTTGTTTGAAATGTCTCAGCCACTGACGCTTTTTATTTTCTCATTTCTCTCTTCCCTCTTTTGGTTGAGAAGGTTTTTCTCAATCCCTTGATGCTGAATCTCAGCCCATTCTAGGGTTTCTGTCCCACGTTGCCAGGAAGGCCCACACCCCTGGAAGTCATGTCCCACGTAGAGGGGGAAGGGCAGTGAGTTTGCTTGCCACGTTGGCTTAGAGAGAGAGGCCACATCTGAGCAACAGAAGAGGCTCTCTGGGGGTAACTCTTAGGCCTAAGTTTAAGTCGGCTTAGCACATCCTTTGCAGGGATAAGTTTCATTGGGACAAAGCCCAAGATTGAGGGCTCAGACTATTGATTTGGTTGTCCCCACTGCTAGTGAGAATATCCAGAATTCTCCAAATGGGGAAGTCATGTTTGTTTTGTTTTTGCTTGCTTGTTTGTTTTTTGGGACGTGCATGGACCGGGAATCGAGCCCAGGTCTCCCACATGGCAGGCAAGAATTCTACCACTGAACTACCCTTGCACCCCTTGTATTTGGTTTTGTTTTGAGACCTTGATGTTAGGTAGCTCTGGACACTTTTCTGAGTAAAATAAACAAACACATTTTCACAAACAACTTCAAGCCTCTGAAGCTCACCCTAACCCTCAGTAAAGAAGAAAGAAGAAAAGACAAGCTCCATCAGTGACTGCATAGCCCCAGTCCCCGGGAAGTTCTTGGGAAATGAGGTGACTCTGGCTCTCCAGGCTCCAGGTGAGTCAAGGGCATCAGTCCAAACACTTGGGTGGGCTGGACAGGAAGGGAAAAGAAGGGGCCTGGGGCAGAGTCAGGAGCACCAGGTACACATTCTGGCTCTGTCCTTGGCTCCCCGCATGACCTTGGCTGTGATGGGAGCTCACCAAGGTGAGGCTGCACGCGGAGCACTGGAAGAGGGCTGTGCTGGCTGTGGCCTTTCTTTCGCCACCCTTGCCCAGACACTGACCTGGAGGCCGGGCTCAGGGGCTCTACTGACCTCTGTTCTATGGTTGGGTTCGATCAAAGACAGTGGCAGGAGAAGCGAGAAGGCAGGACCTTCATCCCAACCCACCCCTGCACCCTGGGAAGCTGCCACTCCTGTATCTAGTTGCTGGGTGCCACCCCACCCCACCCCATTCCCAGCTGGTTCCCATAACCCTGCCCACGCCTTGGGAAATGGTCCTTTCCTTACATTGTCTTCATAATCCTAGCTAAGGTTGCCATCCAGTCTTTGCCGGAATTCTAATTGATAAAGTGCTGGGCACATATTTTAATTTAAACATTATTATAATTGATAAATCCTACAGATTTCAGATGGAGCCTGGCCCCACTGACACCTTGACTTTGGGCGGCTAGCTTCCAGAACCGTGGGACAATAACTTCCTGTTGTCTTTCAGCCACCCAGTTTACAGTACTTCATTATGGCAGCCCTGGGAAACTAGGACACTAGGTATTAAATCTTTTTGCAATTCAGGTATTTTCCGGCCCTCTGGTCTTACAGGTTTTTTAATGAAATTGCAGGAGTACCTAATAGAGCTGACAGCTGATGGAATTTTTTTTAATGTTTTGACAAGATATCATGATGTGATTTTTGGCCTATTACTCTGAAAGGCTTTGTAGAATTGAATGGCATTACTATAGCAAAACTCCATTTTCATCTACTAGTTTACATGATCACTATTTCTCAGGGCTCACATTTATAAGAAGGATACTGGATTATGAAAATAACAATAAGGTGGGAAAAATTGCAAATTCGATAAAAAAAGACATTAATAAACATTTAAGGTTATGAGAAAGGGCATAAGGTGACTTTGGAATATTTCAGGGAAGATTACACAAGATTTTACATTAATGATTTAAAAAATCTTAACAGAATGTGTTTATTCTGGGGAAACATTGATATTTCATCAAAATTGACCCAAGGAAAAGTAAGAGGCCTGAAAAAATTAGTAGACATAGAAGGAACTGAAAAGTCTATGAAAGTTTCATTCCTTAAAAAACACTGGCCCAATTTTAAGAGTTCTATAAAATGTTCAAGGAACAGATAATTCCTGAGTTATGAGTTATATAAACTGTTTCAAAACATTGAAAAAGACTGAACACTACCTAACACATTTTATGACTCTCATAACCCTGACAACAAAACCGAAAAGGATAACACAAGAAAAAGTTATCTCACAAACTTAGATGCAGAACTCTTAAATAAAACATTAGGGATTCAAATTCAGTAATACATTTTCAAAATAGCATAACCAAGTAACATTAATCTAAGAGTACAAGGACTATTCAACATTGAAAAGTCTGTTAATGTACTTTTCAACAATAACATATTCAAGGAGAAATACATGATCATTTTAATAGACTCCAAGGAAGCATTTTCAAAATTAAAAGTCCATCCAAGAGTTTTTTAAAATTAGAAAACCAAGCATAAAAGGAAATTTCATTAACATGATAAAAGATACCTGTTTGAAACCTAAGGCAAACTTCTATTTAATGGTGAAATATCAGAAAAATTCCCATTAGACTGAGAAAGAACAAGGACGGTCACTGTAACAGAAAAGTTAGGACTTAAGGCATGATTATGATTACTGAATCATTATATAGATATTCCTTTTTAGTTTCTGTTTTATTAGAATAGACAGAGGGAAGCAACTGAGATCTTTGAACCGGAATCCAGCTGCCTTGATATCTAATAATGATTGTATAAGATATACCTTTATCTTATAATTGTAATAACCTTGTGACTGACCTGCATTTATACCCCTTTATCCTGCTTTTCAACTTTGAAGTCTTACGATCACTAAAGACAGTTCCTCATGTTTATTATTGAAAGGCCCTCAGTCAGGCCAGAACTAACCCACCTCACTTCCAAATCATCTCTAACCTCGTCATCTCAAGCCGTTGCACCCAATATCCTAAAACCTGCCCATCTTTCAATATCATAAAACTATCAGAGTTATTGGAGTTCAGAGAGACAGATTTTTAGGCCAATAACTGTTTCATCTCCTGCTTCATGCCTAGCAAAAACCTCTTTCTCTCTTTGCAGCCCTGGTGTCTCAGGAATTGGTCATTCGAGCACACTGGGCAGAGAGCCCACTGCTTTCGATTGGTATCATCACTACCCCAAATATTGTACCAGGGTGTCTAGCCTATGCAATACTACAAGGAAAAATTATAATTATAAATATCAAGAAAGAAAGCAAATAGTCATTATTTTCAGATGATGTAATCATCTATCTTCAAACCCAAGAAAATCTGAAGAAAACTATTAGAGTTACTGATTTCAGGAATGTGGCCAAATTCAAGCGAAAATAGATTATTTTCCTCTATATCAGCAATAACCAGTTAGAAACTATAACAAGAAAAGTCATAATTGTGGAACAAACCAATAAACTCCACGAGAAATATGGATGACTTAGAAAAGTACTAATGACTTACATAAAAGAAACCTTAACAAATATAGAAAAAAAAATTACTGAATGAGAAATGTCAATTTTTCCTTAGTCAATAAATTAAATGCAAACTCAATCAAAATATCAACGGTTTGGTTTTTTATTTTTTGAGAAAAAATGTCTTTTATTGTTTTCTATTTAGAAAATGGTTTAGGTATGGTTTAAGGTGATGAGTATAGCTGCCAAGTTGACAAGGGGTGGACTCTCATGGTCGGCTTCATGTGCCAATGGGGTTTTTAAATAAAACTTGGTATCTTAGCTCGAAAATTTATTTGGCAATGGAAGTGCATTAAACAGTCAAGAAAAGCAGAAAGTAAAAGAAGCAAAAGAATGAGAGGGAACTTTAAAGGACAAAAAGATCAATGGAAGAGAAAAAAGAGCACAGACACAAACTAGAATTCTCTAGCATGTGACAGAAAACACAATTCAACTCACGTAAGAACCAAGGGAAATGACTTGTTATTTAAAAGTTTCAGTGGCGAGAGATGGGGTATGGATACCTGGCTCTAGGCATACATGATACAGAAGCTCAAAGTCAACAGGTCTTGCCTCTATTTCTCATTTGGATTCCATTGGCTTTTGTGTGTTGGTTTCATGCTCAGATGTTTTCACTTCCGGACTGTTGTAATGGCTATAGCCACTCCCAGCCTCTCTCCTGGAGTTCAACAAGAATAGTAATGATTCTTCTCAGACAACAGTCCAAGATAAGCTTTCACTAGGCCTAACTGGGCACTTGAGTCACATGGTCAGCTACTGAGCCCAGGGCAATGAGGTGGGCAGATTGGCTCTAGCCGTGGTCCCTGTTCCTTCAGAGGATGGGGATGGTCAGAGATGCTCTCGGAAGGATGAATGGATGCTTGAGGCAATGACAACTCTAGGATGAAGGTTGAGGTTCAAGCAGTGGAGAAATTTGGCTGCTTGATAAGCAATGTGGGGCCAGCTGGGTATCCATTTGGAAAAAAATTCAATTATATTCTCTACCTTTTATTATTCATAAAAACTTATTCCAGAGGAATTAAAGAACCAAACATTCAAACTATTCAAAGAAAGTATAGGAAGGAGATATGTAAGCTTGGGTAGGGAAGGCCTGTTTACACAAGACACAAAATACAAAATGTGTAAATCTGACTACTTGCAATTTCTTATAACTTCAATTTCTCTATGAAAAATACACTCTAAAACTGTCAAAAGACAAGCAGCAAATGGGGGAAATAGATGATGTATTAGTACCCAGATTTTATTTTAAATGTATGCATATTGACTTTGAAATACAACCCAGTAAAAAAACAGGCACATAGAAAAATGGCCAATATACATATAAAAAGATGTTTAAACCTCATTAGTCATCTGGGAAAGTCATCTCAAGATACAAATAAAAGACTATTTTTTTTTCTTATCTGATGGGCAAGAATTTAAGAGATCAATGACTTCAAATGTTGGGGTGGGGATGGAGAAATGGGTACTATCATAAACTGTTGGAGTTTAATTTAGCCAAGAAGACAGACTCATTTAGTTCAAAGAAAGAATCAAAGTTATTTTTAGACAGCATGGCCGTGCGTCCCATAGGGTTTATTGATGGGTGATGTGGGTGGATGGTCAGGAGAAGGAAAAAATAAGCTAAGAGGAGACAGAGTGAAACATAAAAGGCCCATGTCATAGATACCCGATCAGTGTGACACATAGGAAACAAGCATTTCTTGTGGGTGTTGAGGGGAACCTCTTGAAAGCACCCAGTTTGAATAGCATTGAGTTAGAGAACCACAGGAACTTAGAGGAAGGTTTTCAAGTAGTCATGCTTTCACCTCCCCAACCCTCCCCAAGGCAGGGCGCTCCTCTAGAAAGATTGGCATTTATTTCCCCATCACTGAAAATGGCAAATAGGATTCCAAGACCCAGAAGTGACTACGACACCTACTTCTGAAATGACCAAAGACTTGAATCAGACACTGTCTGGGCCTCAGTGTCCCTCTCTATAAAATGTGGATCATAATACTTACTTCATGGTATTATTGGGGTATTGAATTAGATGAAGCCAAACTCAGAACTTTAAAAAGTAAGTACTCCCATAAAGAACATAATAAAGTAATAAAAGATTGTTGATCTGGGAATGGATCAGAGCCAATGTAGATTAAGACACAGAGGAATAGAGAGGACAAGCTCTAAGAGAGCATGTTTGTGTTCTGATGACATTTTAAAACTAAAAATAATGCAACACATATGATGAATAAAATGTTAACATCCTTACAAATGAATAAATCAAAAGAAAAATTCTGCAAAGGACACATACGATTTATATAAGAGAAGATATAAATGGCCAACAAACATGAAAAAAAGTTCAACCTCACTATTAGTTAAAGAAATATAAATAAAAAAGTTAAACTAGCATAAGATTCCATTTTTAGCCCCCAAAATGACAAGAATTGTTTAAAAAATGCAATAGCTCCTCCTTCTCCTCTGATCCCTCTCCCAATCTATAGGGATCTTTGGGCAATGCCTGTTCTGACTTTTTCATGTGGAGAAGGGGTGTCAACAGGAAAGGAGAGGAGGATGTAATCAATCGATTGTCTTGGAGAGGCTGGTCCCTCTGGGTTTCAGGATTTGCCTGACCTAGGAACCCTCCAGGAATTACAGGTTCCAGGAAAGCAAACTTGGTGCATGAAACCTTTATAGAGTCTCAGTTTGAGCCCTAGGTGTTCTCAAGAGGTAACAGGAGTGATGTTGATTGGGGTTTAGCAAACCGTGGCAATTAGCACTATCTAACTGAAGCTTGCATAAGAGTAGCTTCTGGAATAGTCTCTCGACTCTATTTGATCTCTCCTGGTCACTGATGTTTTATTTTTATTATACTTCTTTTCCCCCTTTGGTTCAGAAGATGTTGTCAATCCCACAGTACCAGGGCCAGACTCAGCCCCAGGAGTGACACCCCACGTTGTCAGGAAGATTTTCACTGAATGTCATGTCCCACATAGTGGGGAGGGTAATGATTTTCTTTGCAGAGTTAGGCTTAGAGAGAGAGACCACAGCTGAGTAACACAAGAGGTTGTCTGGAAGCAACTCTTAGGACTTGTTATGGGTAGTCTCAGCTCCTCCCCTACAGAAATAAGTTTCATAAGGGCAAGACTCAAAATCAAAGGCTTGGACTGTTCTCTTGGGAGTCCTCAATGATTGAGAGGAGATCCAGGGTTTAAACTTTTCCAGATGGGAAAGTTTAATAGTTATTATATTTCCCACCTTTGGATCTTGCTGAATTACCATATTAATATTCCTTCTAGCCTCCAGTGCTTTGGAGCAGCTAGAAGGAAAACTCTGAGATGGTGGAATGGTAGCCCATGACAAACTCTGGGATCTGTTCTATAACTGCTTATTGAAGTATGCTTTCAAAACTATTGCTTTTTCCTTCTTTGCTTTGTATATATGTTATATTTTATAATAAAAAATGTTTTTAAAAATGCAATAGCCAGTGCTGGCAAAGATTGAGAAATGATGGCTCATTAACTGCTATTTGAGGCTATAAAATAGGACATTTCTAGAGGACAAATTTAAAACCTTTGAAACATTCTTTTTATTTAGGACATAATCAGAGCTCTGCCATCCTCAGATTTGGTGTCTATCTGGCCCCTACAATGCTCTCGACCCTCCTCCCTCCACCCCTGTCTGCAGGGAAGGTCGGGCAATAATTTCCTGCCCCCTGTCCACAGCCCCCAGGACTAGCGGGAACCCCTTGACAGGGGAGGGGAGGGCAGCGCAAGACAAAGACAACCAGTGGGGCCAGAACAGTAACTCGGGAGTTGGAAACCAGGGTGGACCATTCCCTTCCACAGAAAGGAGGAAGCAGATGCCCACAGAGGGGCAGGGGCAAAACGGGGTGTAATTCAAGTCCCTGGAGAAGCAGGGCAACAAGACGCGATTAGAGGCACACGAGGCTTATTTGGAGAAACACTTTGGAGGATAAAAGGGGAGGAAGCAGAAGGCAAGAAGTGCCCCAGAGCGTGGCGCAGCCCTGAGGAACTCCTGGCCAGACCAGCGGGGAGGCCCAGGCAAGGGTGCCCGCTGGAGGAACCCTGCAATGGGCAGAGAGAGCCGGGCTCTGCTGCCCCTCTGGGGGGGAGGGTCTGGGAAGGAGAAGCGGGGCATCGGCATGAACCCTATGCTGGATCCCAAGGTGCTGGAGGCCGGAGACCGTGCTGGGCAGCGGGCTCTTGGGGCAGGGGTGGGGGGTGGGGAGATGAGAGGGGCGGGCCCTCAAGGATGACCATAGACAGTTTCCAGGCTCCCCCAGAGGTTTCTGGTTCCCAGCTCCAGTCTCTTCCCCAGGTCCACTGCAGTTCTACCAGGGTTCCCCTGAGAGCCCTCTCCCGACTGTATTTTTAACAACCCCTCACCACCGCATCTTTAAAAGTTTTGTTTAAAAATTTCCAACAGTTTCAAACATTTTATACCCACGAAACTGCTCTTTCCCCTTAACTCCATTTGCTGGTAACCTCTATTCTACTTTCTAACTCTATGAATTTGCTATTTCAAGATACATTATTTCATATACTTGAAGTCCTACGGTATTTGGCCTTGCTTCTTTCCCCCAGCATAATATTGTCAAGATTTATCCATGTTGCAGCGCATCTCAGAACCATTCATTCATTCATTCATTCTTACAGCCAAATAATATTTCATCATGTGTGTACCACATCCCATTTATCCAGTCATATGTTCAAAGACAGTGAGTTGTTCCCCTTTTTGCCCGTGAACATCAGTATACAAGGATCTGAGGGCTTGTTTTCAGTTTCTTTGGGTACAGACCTAGTAGTGAGATTGAGGTCATATGGTAAATCTACATTTACTGCCACACTGTTTTCCACTGCAGTTGCCATCATTTACATTCCCACACAATCCCTTTTTGCTTTTGTAAAATGTGAGCATGAAGTTCTAGTATCTGCACAGAGATTTGTGTTTGAAGATGTTCTTTGAAGTATTGCTTATAAATTTTATCATTAACAAATCACCCAATGTTCTAGTTTGCTAGCTGTTGGAATGCAATATACCAGAAACAGAATGACTTCTGAAAAGGGGAATTTAATAAGTTGCTAGTTTACAGTTCTAAGGCCGAGAAAATGTCCCAATTAAAACAAGTCTATAGAACTGTCCAATCAAAGGCATCCATCCAGGGAAAGATATCAAGGTTCAAGAAGGCCAATGGAATTCAAGGTTTCTCTCTCAAGTGAGAAGGCATGTGGCAAACATAGTCAGGGTTCCTCTCTCAGCTGGAAGGGCACATGGCGAGCATGGCGTCATCCGTTAGCTTCTTCTCCTGGCTTCCTGTTTCATGAAGCTCCCGGGGAGGCATTTTCCTTCTTCATCTCCAAAGGTTGCTGGCTGGTGGACTCTGCTTCTCGTGGCTATGTCGTTCTGCTCTGCTCTCTCAGAATCTCTTATTCTCCAAAGTGTTTCCTCTTTTATAGGACTTCAGAAACTAATCAAGACCCACCCAAATGGGTGGAGACATGTCATCACCTAATCCAGCTTAACAACCACTCTTGATTAAATCATATCTCCAAGGAGATGATCTGATTACAGCTTCAAACATACAGTATTGAATAGGGATTATTCTACCTTTATGAAACGGAATTTTGATTAAAACATGTCTTTTCTAGGGTACATACATCATTTCAAACCAGCACACTCAAATATAAAGTTGTATATCTTAAAAGAGGTTTGGATTATGCATTTGTCAAAACTCATCGAATAGTACACTTCAGATTTGTGCACTTTTGGTAGGTAAATTTTGCTTCCAAAGAAAAGAATAACTGTAAACAACAACAACAAGGAAGTAATCTAAATCCCTTAGAATAAAGGAATTAGTTAAGTAAATTATTACACATCCACTCATGGTCATTAAAATTCTTCAAAGGCTGAAGGCATAGGGGAATGCTTTTGTAAATATGGTAACTGCGAACGCAGGGCAATAAAATTTTCTGGTCCTAATTTCATAAAACATACATGAATGTATTGTGTGTTCATATCCAATACATGGTGTATATATTACATGGTGAGGTTGCATGTGATGTTTTTCTTCTTTACTATGTTTTCCTAGTTTTCTCTGGTTTGAATGAATTGCCTGCCCTAGGACAGTGGGTAAGACCAGTCTTCATTTGAGCTGTTGTTTCCTCGAGTGTAAATGTCATACTCCCTGGCCACTCCTACTTGGAAACAAGATAGCTTACCTAAAGAACCTAGCTCAGGGCCCAAGCAACCTTGGTGTCTGTCCCTCCTCCCTGACCCTCCTTTAGGCCAGCATGGAGGAGGAGAACAGGCTTTTCTCATTTTATCTCCGAAACACCTTGGGTGGGGAAGGGGCAAGCTGGTAGGCTCTAGAACTCAAGGCATCGCTGAGCTTCCTGACCCAACCGTCCTCCAGCCTGGACATGGCAAAGGCAGGAAGGTTTTCTGGAAGCCACTTATCTGCCCTAATGCAACTGCAACAAACTACAGACACCTGAGCTGAGCCCTCCCAGTGTGGGCTTCATGGGGGTCTCCCACTGCCGGCTTCCCACACCCGCCCTGATCGTTGCAGAAGTCACAGCTGCTTCACCAAGAGACAGCCAGCACAAGGTTCTAAGGCATGCCCTTGTCCCCTACTCCCCCAGGCTCCCTGCTGTTGATCTGCTCAAGCTCCACTGACTTTTTTTTTAATAGGACAATTTTTTAAATTGTGGGAAAATACATACATAACATGAAATTTATCATTTTAACCATTTTTAAGTGTACAGTTCAGGGCGTTAATTATATTCACAAGATTGGGCAACCATTACCCCTACTTTTTTTTTTTTATCACCTTAATAGAAACTCTGTATGCGTTAAGCAGTAACTCTCCATTCCCCCTTTCCCCAGCTCTGGCCATCCCTAAACTACTTTCTGTCTCTGTGGCTTTGCCTATTCTAGATATTTCATGTTAGTGAACTCATACAATATTTGTCCCTTTGTGTCTGGCTTTTTTCACTGAGCATAATGTTTTCAAGATTCAAAGCATGGATCATGGGCTGACTTTTAAGGAGCCTCCTGTCTCCATGTCACTAACTCAGTAACTCCTCGGTTGATCGCATTTGCTCCAGGCCTCCTGATGATACACCTACAGGACAAAGGCGCACTTGCAGTGAGCACCTGCTGTGTGCGAGGAATGGCACTAGGTGCTTTACACACAACAATTGACTCCGACACTACAAAGTATTTTAATCTCATTTATAGTTGAGGAAATTGAGACTCAGAGAGGCAATGTGACTCACCCACGATCTGACCGCTGCACATATGCCAGGCATGGCTGCAGAAGCCACTCTCGTGGGCTGAGTGGGGAGGGGTGGGGGGCAGTGGGAATCAGGGGGTGGGGTTGTCACACCGTGTTAGACTGATAGAGAAAGCAGGCTGGGCCACCACACAGCCAGGGCCAGCCAGGAAGGACAGCCTGACCACACCACAGAGCCGCTTCAACAGCACCACACAACAGCCCTGTCCCCTGTCTACCACTAGGCATCAAGGTGCTGGAACAAGGACTCTAGGAACCACCCACAGCTGCTCCAGAAAATACCTGCCTCTGCCGCTATGCCTGCGAGAGGATGGAGGCCCCCCACTTGGAGCCACAGCTCTCATGGAGGTGGTTCTGGTTTGTAAGCTGCCACAAAGCGATATAACCAGAAATAGAACATTTTTAAAGGGGGGATTTATTAAGTTGCAAGTTTACAATTCTAAGACCACGAAAATGTCCCAAGTAAAGCAAGTCTATAAAAATGTCCAAATTAAGGCACCAACAGAGGTTACCTTCACTCAAGAAAGGCCAGTGAAGTTCAGGGTTTCTCTCTCAACTGGAAGGGCACATGGTGAACGTGGCGAGGTCTGCCAGCTTTCTCTCCAAGCTTCTCGTTTCATGAAGCTCCCCCAGGGGCGTTTTCCTTCTTCATCTCCAAAGGTCTCTGGCTACACGGGCTCTCTCGTGTCACATGGCCCTGCTGCTCTGCTGCTCTCTCCAAAACGTTTCCTCTTTTCAAGGATTCCAGTAAACGAATCCAGACCCACCTGGAAAGGGTGGAGATGAGCTCCATGGAGACAATCTAATCAGGTTTCCAACCTGTAGTGCTAAACAGGGATTAAGAGAAACAGCTGCGTCCACAAAATGGATTCGGATTAAACATGGATTTTCTAGGGCCCATAATCCTTTCAAGCCAGCACAGAGAAGTGCAGCAGCTTGGAGGAATCCAGCTGCCTGGAGTCTGGAGAAGGCAGCTCTACATCCCAATACATCCACACTGCAGGGGCCAAGCCAGGGCTGCGAGGAGAACAGGCTGAGTGAGCAAACAGTGGCGTCCTTCAAGGCGCCACACAACTGAAATAACCACCTTCCCACTGATGGGTCGGTGTTTAATTTGTTTCCAGCTTGTCACTATCGTTAAAAAAAAAAATGCTGCCCAGGAATCTGTATTTTTCACAAACTCCTCAGATGACTCAGAAGTAAAAAATAATGCAGAAAATCTACATGTAGGCATGAGGGAAGTTCTCCAATACATAGCCAAGTGGAAAAAAAGTCACAGACTATATAGACACGATATTTCCATTTACATAAGCAACAAACTACATAATTACACAATCTATTCACAATGGTTCCTTTTATAACTAGAAGGGGAAGGGGAGCGGGAACTGAGGGGATAAAGACCTTTGGATTTTCACAACTACTATATGATCATGCCTTACATGTGTGAATAAAGGATGACGAGGTTTATTGCAAGATCAAATGATTCCTCACAAGCTCATCCTGCAGGTGACAGTGGGGTCTCTGTACTCGACACTGCAGGAAAGGATCAGGCAGGCCACCTCTGGGTAGGCTGCTTAATTATTTCAGCTCATCCTAAACATGCCCTTAGGATGTAGAGAACAGAAGACTCCTTGGGGCTCCCCCTTTCACGGGTGTGGTCAACTCCCAGATTCTGGTCAAGGGATGAGAGGGTTGGGAAGAGCTCAAACCAAGAAACAAGACTTTCCCGGGGCCGCATGATTTCCACCAGCCCTACCCCAGGCACAGCCTGACACACATTACTTCCCCCTGAGTCTGTGGCATCAGCATTTCCTTGTTCAAGAAGCTCTGTAAGAGAGCAATAGGGCAGGCCACGATGACTCAACAGGCAGAGTTCTTGCCTGCCATGCCGGAGACCCTAGTTCGAAAAAAAGAGAGCACAATAGAAGCCAGGGGCCCCAGCTGAATTCTTCATTAACCAACCTCACTGCCATGTCCTTGGGGACCTCTGCACCCTCTTGACACTCTCCACACCTAGCAACTTGCTCACTGTCTCTCTTCCCTGAAATGCCCCAGGCTTCAGGAAGACAGGGATGTCCCTGTACACAGCACCCTGGTAACTTGTGTGGTTCCAGGTGCATTTAGAGGCCCAATCTTATCTGGAATCGCTGCTCACAGCACGTAGGCACACCTCTCCACCCGCACACATGGCCTATTCGCAGAACATGGCATATGCTCCCTCCCACATATAGCCAGCAGGGCCCCACCTGACCTGGGCATGGTGGCCAACAGGTGTGACGGGATCCCCAGGAGCTCCAAGAGCCTCTGGGAGAGAAAGTATCCTGAGTGGGCAGGAACCAGGCACGCTCAGCAAGCTCAGCTACGGTACAAGGTCTTTGTGGGACAGAAGGGACAGTGGGGCAGCTCAACCAAGGGGCCTAGTCAGGATCTTTGTGTTGGCTTCCCGTCCGCTAAAACAAATACTATACAACGGGTTGACTTAACAAAAGGAATTGATAGGCCCATGGTTTCAGAAGCTAGAAGGCTTGCTTCCTTCTGGGGTTGATGTCTTCTGGTTGGTTGACAATCTTTTGGGTTCCTTGGCTTTTCCACCACATGGCAATGCATATGGCGGCATCTTCTCCTTTCTTTTTCAGATTCTGTTTACTTTCAGCGTCTGGCTGCTCCCTGTGGCTTCTCTTTCTGTGTCCAATTTCCTTTGCTTATACGGACTTCAACCATACTGGATTAAGAGGCACCCTCGTTTGGTTTGGGTACACCTTAACTAAGAACATCTTCAAAGGTCCTATTTACAAATGGGCTCACACCCACAGGAATGGATTTCGATTAAGAACATGTTTTTGGGGGGATACATAATTCCAAGTCACCACAGCTACCAGCGAACAGACCCAAGGCCTCCTCCCAGCTCTGACACCTTCTTGCCTTGACACAAGGGCAGTGGACAGAACCAGTGATGTGCGAAGGTATGGAAGCCACAGGGATGCCCCAGTGATAGTGACCTGACATGAGTGGGAGACGCCTCCCGAACCCTGAAGATGCTTAGAGACTTTGCAGAATTGGTTAATGTTGAGTGTGTGCTTCCTGTGTGTCAGGTTTTAAGGCTTTACATGCATTGACATGCTTAGTGAGAGGGTTGAGATGCTGCTGAACTGTAAGCTAGCAACGTTCACGGAATTGCTAGATGCCCTCCCAGATGAGACTAGGTCTGAGGAGACTTGTGGGACACACATATGAGCAAACCCACACACCCTTGTGCAGAGTGGCCCCCCCCATCCACTCACACTGTGTACAGCATTCACGCCTCTGTACTAACACTCAGAAGCCACGGGGAGCATCCTTGGCCCCGGGGCATGCTAGACTGGGAAGTAACCCCAGGAGTCCTTCTCCTTTTCCAGCCCTATGGGTGGCGGGGGCTCTGGATTCCATGGCAACCACCCCAAGCTGGTCTCAGAACTATAACCAGAGGGCCTTGTCCCTTCATCACAGAGAAGCCTGGGGAAAAACCCAGGTTGGGGCTCTCTCTGCCTCATTCTCCCCATTGTCTCCTTACACACCAACCATCAGGGAGCCCGAAGTGGCCAAGTGGGGAAGGTGAGAGGAAGAGATGAAGGCTGAGGTCTTCCCTCCTTTAAATCCCTGAAATTCCACTTTGCTCCTTTTCCCTAAATCAATACTACATCAGCCCCTCACACTTTTGTGTGAATCAGCTTCTGTTGCTTTTCTCAAGGAGGGGCTAAGCCTGACAGTCCTGGGCAGCCAGAGTGAGATGGTCTGGCACATGACTGGGGGTGTGAGAGGACGAGATGGGTGCCTGGAAAAACCCACCTTCTCTCAGAACAGAGATCCTGTCCAAACTAGGACAGGCCTCCCTTCATCAGGCACGCTAAGGGCAGGTGATCTCAACCCACCTTGCCCACCCCGCACCCCCAGCCCTGAAGCAGCAGGGAACTGGTCACAGTTTTATCACATCTGCCTCCTGCTGACAACAAACCAGAAACCAGGCACACTTCCCATGAAGCCATTTTTAATGCTAGAAAGGTCTGTACAAAAAAAAAAAAAAAAAAAAAATCACGAATGAAGCCTCACAACACCCCTGTGAGGTAGGCAAGTATTATTTCCCATTTACAGATAGGGAAACTGAGGCAGAGAGGTGAGGTGACCGGCCAGTGGTCCCAGCACAGCTGCAAGTCAGGGCCAACCATGAGAACACTATGGGTCCCTCCCAATTCAGCCCCGATCTCTGACCCCTCAACTAGACCTTGTCTTTGAAGAAATTAAAACCTTTAATACATGCAAAAACAAAAACAAAAAAACAACAACAAATCTGAAAAGGTAATGAACAGACATACAGTAGTTTTGCAAAAGAATTCAGCCAAGATGGTCAAATATTTCCTAATACTGGATCCATATGAACAACTTCAGCTTTTTTCCCTCATTTTAAATTCCATGTCCAATCACACATTCGTTCTTCTGGAGAAGTTCATAAGCCCACCCAAGGAGAGGCTTCCCCGACTCCAGCCAGCCAGGCTCAGTGGAGAGTCTCCTGCCTGGTCAAGCCTCTGGGCATCCCTGGCCCAAGTTCAACTCAAACTCCGCCTCTGCCGCCTCCTCCGTGCAGTCTTCCCAGTGTCTGGACAGAGTGGAAGCTGGTGGCTTCTAACTCAGCAGGGCCTGGCCCTTTCCTCCCAGTGGGAGGCAGGCAGCTCAACAGCCCCCAGCAAGGATGGCCTGGATTCCAGGGGCCCTGAACCCCCTCAAAGCATCCTCAGGCCACTGCCACACACTCCACTGTTTGCTCAGGCTGCTCCACCAGAGTCCCTGAGCACAGCAGACCTTAGGGCTCCTGCTGCAGGAGGGTGGGACATGGTCCATCTTGAGCTGTTGGGGCAGGGAAGAGGTACAGGTGGACCTTTAGCTTCCTCAGCATCTCCTGCCCAGGTTCCCCTGCAGACTGAGCAGGCCTCTTTCGCAGTGCTCCATCTCACCTTCCGGAAGCTTTTTCTGCCCTGAGAAACTCCCTATATGGTTCCAGCTCTCTCAGGGAAACTCCACACTCCTGCCAGCTCCAGGGGAAGTGGCGAGGGGAAAAGAAAGGGACACCTCAGGCCACATCTGCTGACCTTCTTTAAGTCTCCCAGGTTGGGGTATTAGAAGCAAAAACACTGGTTGAAGCTGCCTTTAAAATAATAAGTCCACCCAAAGCACCCCTCCCGGCAGCCAGGGAGCCCGAAGGCAGTGCTCAGGCAGTGAAAAGGGGAGAGGAAAAGGGGGAGTAGCAGCACAAGGCAGGGAAGGCGACTAACGTTGGCCAGGTGTCCACTCTGTGCCAGGGGCTGTTAGAACATTCTGGAAGGGGAGAGGAAAGAGCAGAAGTGACAATTAGCTTTGCTTGGCAATTTGGGGGTACGCTCCTCGGAGGCCGAGTGCCAGCCTGTCCACAAGGCGCACACACCGGGGCCTGGAGAGGCTGGCCACATGCCTCTGTCATTTACAAGGAGTGACAATACGGTATCTAAATGTCCCTATAAAATGCTCTTTCAAAAAGGGGTCCCAACATCACCCAATGTCTCTGAGAAGGTGGGAAAATCCTTTTCTCAAGGTCCGCACCCCTCCGGGCCACTCCCTATGAGGCGCATCTGGGGCACCCCCAGCAATGAGGCACCTACGGGTAGAGCTGGGGCAGGGGGAAGCCGCTCCTACAGGGGGTCCCCGGCACAGGGCTGCGGGCCGAGGCTCTGCTCCTGCCACCGGTCGCGCAGCCGCGAGAAGGGCTGCTCCTCCGCGCCCTCGAGCTCCGGGAAGCCCAGCTGGTTGAGGATCGCATAGATGCCGGCTGCAGTCGCCACCTGGGGAGGAGAGAGAGATGGGGCAGCGCGGGGCCCCTCCGGCCCGGAGCCACCTCCCGCCAGCTCAGGCCCCGGAATGGGTTTGCTTTTTTTTTTTTTCCCTCGCTCTCTCGCTCTCTTTTTTTAATAATACAACATATATACAAAGCAAAGAAAGTAAAAAGCAATAGTTTTTAAAGCACTCTTCAACAAGTAGTGACAGGACAGATCCCAGAATGTGTCATGGGCTACCGTACTATATCTCAGATTTTTCCTTCTAGCTGCTCCAGAATATAGGAGGCTAGAAGGAATAAATGCTTTTATCATCACAATCAACTTTTTCTTTTCCTTTTTTTTTTTTTTTTTGTGAAAAATAACATATATACAAAAAAGCAATCAATTTCAAAGCACAGCACAACAACTGGTTGTAGAACAGATTTCAGACTTTGGTATGAGTTACGATTCCACAATTTTAGGTTTTTACTTCTAGCTGCTTTAAGATACTGGAGACTAAAGGAAATATCAATTTAATGATTCAGCACTCATACTCGTGTTACCGCCTCTGTAAAACTCCACCACCACCTTTGATCTTTCTGTCCCACTCTTCAGGGGCATTTGGGCTATGCTCATTCTAACTTTTTCAGGTTGGAAGGGGCTGTCAATAATCTGGGGTAGGGACATGGAACTAGCTGATGTTCTGGAGAGGCTGGACCTCTAGGTTTCAGGGCTTATCTGGTCCAGGGACCGATATGGAGGTTGTAGGTTTCTGGAAAGTTACCCTAGTGCATGGAAACTTTGTAGAATCTTATATATCGCCCTAGGTGTTCTTTAGGATTGGCTGGAATGGTCCTGGTTGGAGGTTGGCAGATTATGATAGGTAGCGAGGTCTATCTGAAGCTTGCCTTTATTTGAACTCTCTCAGCTACTGATACTTTATTAGTTACACTCCTTTTCCCCTTTTTGGTCGGGATAATATTGTTGATCCCATGGTGCCAGGGCCAGACTCATCCCTGGGAGTCACTTCCCACGTTGCCAGGGAGACTTCCACTCCTGAATGTCAAGTCCCACATAGTGGGGAGGGCAATGATTTCACTTGCAGAGTTGAGCTTAGAGAGAGTGAGGCCACAGCTGAACAATAAAGAGGTCCTCCAGGAATAACTCTTAGGCATGCCTATAGGTACTCTAAGCTTCTCCACCACCTACATAAGCTTAACAAGGATAAGTCTCAAGATCAAGGGCTTGGCCTGTTGATAAGGGTGTCCCTAATGTTTGATATAGTATCAGGGGTTTCCTGGTGATAAAGTTTAATAGTTCCATATTTTTATTCCCATCCCTCAAGGGACTTTGCCAATACTTTTTGATTATCTGCTTAATATATTCTAGGATGTATTCAGGCATCACATGAAGCTATACAGGATTAAAGGCCCTCATTCTTATTCTGGGCTCCCTGTGTTTCGATTGTTCAAATGAGCTGTCCACACAGGTTGACTTGGATTATATGCTACAGAAAATTTAGGTTCCAGGCAAAATAAACCTTTCTTCCTTTACTCAAAGAGTAGGTGTGGTTCTAAAACACAGACAATGTCTTCCTTACCCCTGTGTTCTGAATTAGCTTAATCCCGAACTGATTGGCTTCATTCTTATTTCGAAACACCAGGTTATACATATATAAAATAGTCTCTCAAAATCCAGAAATAATAATTACCACTCACTAAACATGTCTGCTATAAGAGCTTACAATCTAGGTCCCTGTTTTCTTACAAGCATTTTCTAAAGGAGACCGTACAGTAATTGTTCTTTTGTTTCTGGCTTATTTTGCCTCACCGAACGTGTTTGTTTTTTGACTTAGAGTTTCAGTTTCCTTATAAGGGGGATAACAGCCTCTACCTCATGGGGTTGTCATGAGAAGGGCTAAGTAGGCCTAAGCCTGGAGAGCACGTAGCAGACAGTAAGTGCTCGACAAACATAACGACGGTGACTACCGGACTGCTGCCCAGTGTGCGGCAGGGGAGGCCAAGTGCACCACTGGGTCCCCTTCGGCTCTCACATCACCACCCCAGCCCCCTCCTCCCATGCACACTGGGGAACATGGGCCAGGCTAGCTCTGGGCATTCCAGCTGGGCCTGCAGGCAGAGCCGGAAAAGGTAGCATAGATGCAGAAGCAAACACACGTCCCCTAGCTGTGGGCTCCACAGCTGGGAGACCCACCACAAGCTGAACCTAGGAAGCAGCTGGGGACTCTCTGATCTGCTCACATAGCTGTTTTGGTCACAATGGCCCAGGCCTTGGTACCAGACTCGAACCCTCCCAAACCCAGCCCCTTCTCTTGCCTACTATCCTGAGGGGTGGGGAGGATATAGGCTCCTCTTAGAACAAAGGGATCCATTTGTCTTCTGCTGGGTCCTAGGGAACTGTCACCTCCACTCTCCTCCGTTTATCCCCAGGAGAAAAGGCCCGTGAGGCTGGAGCCCACACTCCTACCTGGACCAGTAGCTCTCTCCTTCTTTCACTGACTCCCAATGCCCATCACCCAGATGCAACTGGGAAAGGGACTGAGTGTCCTCTTCAGCCTCTGGCTCCCCTGATTCTCACTGACCAAGCTGAACCCAAGCAGAAAAGATGTCCTAGTTCCCCATCTCCTCCAGCCCTCCTCCCAGGGGCTCAGAGAGAGAGGTGCACCCAGGCCTGCTCAAGAATCTGTGCAGCATTGGCATGACCCCATCAGGTCCGTTGACTCAGTACTCATCCACATGTATGACGGAGATGTCCTCAGCAGGGCCCCTCAGCAGGGCCCCTGGACACCACAGTGGCCTCTCTGCCTCCCTGAATCCACCCCACACCTGCCTGAATGTCTGTGTTCTCCCTACACCCATCTGGCTGGGGTCAGTGGCCCCCCATTCTCCCACCACCTTAGGTTGGCCCATCCACCCCGTGGAGCTAATTTCAGGCTTAAATCTGGATTACAACCACCAGTATCAGGCAGGGGAGGTCAGGGAGGGCCAGCTTCCAGGTAGAGAGTAATTACAGATGGCTTTGCCAAGAAGGGAAAGGCCTCTTTCCCACCTAGAGGTGTCGGGGCAGTAGCTCTGCTCCTAAAAACAGCAAGAGCTGGGGAGGCCAGGCTGAGAGGAACAGAGCAGGTGCATAGGACCTAGTGGGCTCTGGAACGTGAACAAGTTACTAGCTCCCTACACGCAGCTTCCTCCAGTGTAAAATGGGGGCACACCAACACCAGCACCTGAGGCCCAGCCGGTCAGCACAGGGTCCGGCACTGTGTGTTTCTCATGGAATCCCCACCGCCTTTTGAAGCAGGACTAAATTATTAGCATTATTCCCCTTGTAAGGTGAGGGCAGCCGGTTTAGAGGGTTCGCTAACTCGTCTGCGGATACAGCTGGCATGGGGCAGAGGCGGGCACTGGTGAGGCCTGGACACAGAAATGGGCCTGAATAAGGAATTTTCTGTTTGGGAAAGTTCTGGCACGATGGTGGTGAGGATAGTGCAATACTGTGAATGGGATTCATCCCACTGAATTTTACGTTGAAAATGGGTGAGAGGGGAAAGTTTGTGTTGTATACAGGTTTCTACAATTTAAATGAAAGGGGACTAGAAACAATGACAATTAAATTCAATCTATGCTCCTGGACAGAATCTAATAATGGAGAACAGGCCAAAAAGGACATTATTAGGACATATGAAAAAAATAGAATATAGATTGTAAGCTTTTTATCAATGTTAAATTTCTTGACCTTGATAAATTCCTTCAATATCCTTGTTCTTAGAAAACGTACATGGCATAGCAGCATTAAGTGTTCAGGGAACGAGATGAGACAACTTACTCCTAAATGGCTTGATAAATCAATAAAATGATACAGCAAATGTGGCAGTGTTAAAAGTTGGTGGATCTGGGTATCCGGGTGGGGGTATTTTGAAGTTCTCTGTATGGGATTTGTATTTTCTTTTTTTTTTTTTTCACATGGGCAGGCACCGGGAATCAAACCCAGGTCCTCTGGCATGGCAGGCAAGCATTCTTGCCTGCTGAGCCACCGTGGCCCACCCTGTATTATTTCTGCAACTGTCCTTAAGTTTGAAATCATTTCAAAATAATAAGTTAAAAAAAAGAGAGAGAGAGACAGAGATGATGGACACTTTACAAAGTACAAGGTGGGCTCAGAGCTGGTGGCCTGGCCAGGCTGGCTCCCACCTCCTCCTCTGTGCCACGAGAGCTAAGAGCTGGTGACACTGTGGGATGCGCAGGGGCGGGGACCCAGCACACTGCCGTGCTCTCTTCCTCACAGGCCTCGCCACCTCATCTCCCCTCAACTTCTCATTTATTCATTCATTCATTTCCCTGTCAAACTTACTGACTACCCACCAAGTGCAGACAATGTGCTGGGACTCAAAGTCAAATGAGATAAATCTTCGATTAAATGGAAGCTTCCAGTAGAATGAAAGATGAGAATGGGAGGTAGTACACAGGGACCAGGGAGGATGGCCCAGGCTTTCTTGTGTGAGCCCCTCTCAGCTTCAACTCTCACCTCCTGCATCCAGGTGCTGAAGGGCTTCTGCCAAGAGCTGGCCTTCTCCAGGTGGAGGTAGGCATTGAAGAGAATCAGGTAGATGTAGCGTTCCAGGTACTGCAGGCTCCTCAGCTGCAGCCTCCGCACCTCCTGCTCCCCTTTGGCTGCCTTTGCCTGGAAGAGGGGGCCAGGCAGGAGTCAGTGTGGGGAATTTAAAGAAGGTACGCTGAGCAGCAGTACCCCGTGACACACACATCATGAGACGTGGGAAGCCATCCAGCCTCCCAGGACCTCCGTTTCCTCCCCTATGAAATCCTAGCCACTGTCCTGTTCTCAGGAGCAACTGAGGACACCAGGTGAGAACAGACCTGCCAGGCACCCTACATTGTACCCAGGTGTGGAGGTCTCAGCCCCTGGGACCCGTGCTCTACGGAAGATTCTGCCCATCTCTGACCCCCAGGAAGGGCCCTTTGTTGCCAACTGCTCCACCCCTGCCCAGATGGATGAGTTCATCTCAGACTGGCAAGGGAAGGAACCCCATCTTAGCTGCTGAGCCTAACCAGTGCCAGACATTTCTGCCTGTCTCTCAAAAGGTCTGGGACTCAGAAGGCACGAGGCACGTTAGCCCAGCCCTCAGCCTCTCCTAGACCGGAGAAGGGTGACAGCAAGAAAGACCACTATGGCCAAGGAACAGCAAGAAGATGAAACAGTTCAGGAAGGGAGAGATCTTAGGGGTGGGGAGCAGGGGTGCTATAGGGACATCAATCTTTTTAACAAGCAAGTGGGCAAATTCCATGGAAGATGGCATCAGGCCAGGTGGTGGAGAGAGGAGGGACTGCAAAGGTAACTAAAGTTGTTTCTCAGAGCACATGGGAGTGCAGCTGGGTCACAAAGGATCTGGATGGAGAGAGTGTGCTCAGATGGGAGCAGCCAGGAGGTGGAAGGTGGGGAAGGGGCTGCCTTGGCCGGGACACAGAGGCTGAGAAGGGCAACAGTGGCCTGGGTCCCAGTTATGAAGGCTGCAGTGACACCAGGGAAGTCTATCCTCTAGGCAGCTGGTTTGCAATCCCAGCTGGCATGAGGACCACCGGGGGCTTTAAAGTGTGACTGGTCCCAGACCAATCACAGCAGAACCTCAGAGGGGTGGGGCCTGCAGGGGAGCCAGGAGAATTCTGGGGGTTGGGAATAACCTGGTAGCAGAAGACTCACGGAGGAATCACGCTCAGGAGGAAGGGGTTTTAACCAGGAAGGGGGTGGGTTACGAGGCAGGCCCGGGGGATGAAGCCTAGGACAGAAACCAGGCTCTCCTGACCCCTGCCACCTTGCCTGACCCTTCCCCTCTAGCCCACACAGATGTGCCATTCAACCACCCACCCCCTGCACCCCACGGACAGAGGGCCTGGGAGAATTCATGCTACCCATGGGACACCCTTTGCACCCACTCCCCTCCTCCAGCCTCTACCCAAGCCCACAGCAGTTCTTCTCTCCTCCTGGAAGAGGACTTGGCACAGGCTGTTCCCTCGGATACCAGGAACATCATGGGAGGGCACAGCAAGCCCCGGACCTGGGGGAGCCGGGAGGGCTGGTCTCCAATCTGCTGGGCCCAGCTGGCAGCCTTTCCACACAGGCTTATATCTGCCCACCCTCTGTGTCTCCTCCCCCACTGCAGTGGAAGGCTCCTGGGTGGGCTCATCGCCACAAGAACTGGGCCTGCTCGCGGGGCCTGCCGTCCCCATCCCCTGCTTCTTTCCTGGAGAAGCCAGCCTTCTTTGCTTCCAGGGTCACACGAGTGGATGGTCACTTGCAAAGCTGGCCCCGCCCTCACACCATCCCAAAGAAGCTCTGGGCCCTTAGGAAGGAGACGGGATGGAGGATGGAGGACGGACGATACTGAGGAGCACTGCGGGGGCTGAGCAGGAGCAGACGCAGATGCCACTTCAGTCCTGGTTCTGCCATTTAAACCCTATGAAAGTAAAGGTCCCTGCTCCATCCCACAAGAGCTCAGGAGAGGCAGGTATGAGGAAGCACTGTGGAAACCACGTAGAGCTACACCAACCCACTCACGCATCAGGCAGGGAGGGGGCGGCCACAACGCACCCACCGCCAAAGGGGAGCCACAGGCCTGCCCTCAGGGAGGCGCACAGTCTGGAGTGGGGGCAGAAGGTCACGACAAAGCACTAAGCGCCTGTCCTGGGGGGCAAGGAAGGGCAAGCAGCTGGACCCACTGCGGACTGGAAGGCAGCACTTGGGAAGAAACGGGGGCAGAATGGTGCTCCCAGAGAAGGACAGAGCATGTAACAGACATAAAAGGAGTTCAAAAATGAGGGTGTCTGGGGCAGACAGAGTGGAAGGGAGTGATGGCAGGAGGCACAGGCCAGGAAAGCAGGGTGTGGACGGGTGCCACGCCAAGACATACCCCTGCGGACAAAGGGGCCAGTGGAGACTTCTGGGTGGATTTGAGGTTGACAACAGCACCCCCAGCTGCTGCAGGGAAGATGGTTGGAGGTGGGGGAGGGGCAGAGTGACTACTGTTTTGAGGACCAACCAAGCATATGCTAAAAAAAGTCCTCTCATTTAGAAATCAGGCAGTTGACCAAAAATTCTTTTTTACCTAAATATGAACCACGGACTATGAGATCCAACCCTTCCCATCTCAATTCAAAGGCCTGGAACCTATTCAGTACTGTTTTCTTAGAAGGAAAGGAAATCACCCATGGTCCCACCAGTCAAGAACCATTTCAAACTATGTCCAATTAAAGAGCTCAAAGAAATGTCCTCATGGGTACAGAAGGCCCTCAGCAACGGACGTGGCCTGTGGACTCGCCACCCCAGCCCTGGTGTCCCTGTGCCCACGTGGAGCCCGGTCTGGGTCTCACAAGCCCTGGCGACAGGAGCCTCCCTATGCTCAGACACTGGCTGGGATTAGGTCGGGGGTGCCTTCGGGATGGAGAGGTGGGCGATTCCTTCCAAGTCTGCTAGCAAGGGCAGAAGTCTCACTAAATTCAGTCCACTGGGAAAAGATGATGCTCAATAGCCCCTGGGAAGGGTCTGCGCGCACACTCTGTCCAATTCGCAGGGCTGTGATTTGAGACGATGATCCACCTTCCTATTAACATCTTGGTTTCCTTAAAATCATCCCGGTTTGGCAGTGCCCAAGGAGGAGGACCAGCTGGCGGCCTCCTGCTGATAAAAATAGTGGCGCTGTTTTTAAATGGCCTAGGAGGCCAGGCTGTCATTAACTGTGGTGGAGCCGGACAGAGCCTCCTCCTCTGCTAGGGCTGAGCCCTAAAATAGAAGGGGGCCCCAGGAAAGGTGGCCAGGGCTCTAGGTCCCTCAGGTCTCCCAAATCTCCCATCTGCCTGGCATCAGTACAGGGCAGTGCTGCAGAAGTGGCTCCCAGAGCTCTGCTCTTTGCTGGGCCACCAGGAGGCCCACTGAGGCAGGGCTGGCAGCCCCCAAGGCCAACTCTCATACAGAGTGCTTACTGTGTGCCCTAGGCCCAGCTGAGCATGGTATACCCCTGCTCTGATAATGCAACTTGAGTACACTCTCATTGCAAACCCATGAAGGAGGGGGCCCATTTTGCAGATGAGGCTCAGCAAGGCTGGGTAACTGGCCCGGGTCACAGAACCCCAAGCTCAGGGTAAGCTCCGAAATCCAACCTCTTCCTACAACCCTTTTGCTGCAGTCAAGCTCACAACCTTTGTGGCTCAGTTTTGCCTCTATGCCTTTACTCACTCTGCTTCTCCTGCCTGGAGTGCACTTTTGCTCGGCTACCTGGCTGTGATCAGCCTGTCCCCACCACGACTAGGAAAGCACTGCCCACCCCCAACCCCACCCCAAAGCCTGCCCCGGGCACTCCAGCCCCCATGAATACACACTCTTGGCCTCTTCTGTTCTCGGTCTGAACCATGTTCAGTCTTTTCAAAGTGTGAGGGAGCTAACCCTGGTGCCATGGGCTTCTCTGCACATCATTCATATGGCAAAGGTTGTTCAACTGCACCTCTGGGCCAGGCGCTGGGGATTCAGCACCCACGGCCATGGTCCCGGCCCCCAGAAGCTCACTGTCCCTGCACATAACCCAACAGGTCTGCCTTGTGTCCCAGCCACCTGCCCACCACACCCTCCACCCAAAAGCAGCCACGTGTAGCCCAGGCTGGGCCTCACGAGCCCCCTTCCAGGCAAGCAGCAGCAGGGATAAGAAGCCCAGGTGACAGGTGGGAAACAAGAGGCCCAAGTAAGCCACAGCAATTTGCTAAAGAATTTGCACAAGTTGTTTCTGGCAGAACCAGAACTAGAACCCAGGGTTTCCAACCACAGACAAGGACTCTCAGTGACTAGAGAAGAGTGTCCTCTCCAGGAAGGCCACCAAAGTAGGCAAAGAACCCAAAAGCCAATGTGGAAACAGGGGTTGGGTATTCCTGTTTAATTATGAGAATCAACCTTCCATCCATGTAGTCCCCCACACCGGACAGACATTTGACAAGCCCCTTTGGGCCAGGCAGGGCCCTGGGAATCAGGGTGGAGGAAACGAGTGGCAGGAATGGGCACTGCTGGCTACATCTACAACCAGGACAATGGCAGCAGGGAGCACAAGGTAGGGCCCTCGACAGATGGGGAATGTGCAGGAGGGGATACTGGTGTTGAGATTTAAACCCCTCTGAAGGCACTAAAACTTCCACGCCAGATGGTGCACACTTAGAAACAATGCCTGGCATACTATAGATGCCCAGTGGACATTTGTTGAATAAACCAGGAAATTCTCCCTGGAAAGGGGGAAATGGTCCCAGCTCAGTGCTACAGCTCAGCAAGAGAGATCTTAGCTATAGGGGACATACGCCCTGCAGGACACACGTGCATGCACACACATTCATTCCATTCTGGCAGCCTCTCTCCGACCCGCTGTTCTATTCTGGGCTGGGTGTGAAAGGCTTTGGGAAACAGTCCTTCCCTTCTGTCATATTTTATATGATAGCTCACAGCATTCCAGGGCTTCTCTAATTGCACAGCCCCATTCCTGGAGAGACACTACCTGTTGGAATGAGGTCTCCAGGGAAAGACTTTGGCAAAGCCAGGCTCTTGGAGAAACTGTGAGCAGCTCCGTTCAGGGCCTAGAGCCAGAGCTGTCTCACTTGACATTTTTCTTAATAAAAAGCCTCTGCCCTCGGCATACCAAGCCCATCTCACGGACCTCTCGGCACTTCCTGTGTTCATGAGACCAACACTGCACCAACTCAGAATCTGAGCCCCGGGAATACAGAGATGGTTACGCACAGCGCTGCCCTCAGGGACGTTCCTTCCAGGGGCTGCTAGCCAATGCTGGCGGCTCCTTTGCCAACCCTTCCCTTTTCCACCTCAACACAACTACCCACCCCCTCTGGGTGGTGGCCGCCATGGTGGAGGAGAAGGAACGCAGGCAGGGGAGGCTGGGAGACAGGTTCTGGTCCTGACACCAGCCAGACACAGGGCTTGACCAGGCCTCGCTCTCTTTCTCAATCAAATGGGTCTAATAAAAACCACCCTGAACTCCCTCACCAGCTGCTACGAAGAATGGAGGAGATAACAACCTAAGAAAGTTGTTAGGAAACTTGAAAAGCACTTCTCAAAGTTGAAGTGTTGTAGTCTCCATAAAATACATTTCAATTTAAGAGCCAACAACATTTCACCACTCTCTGTGTGGCCACCTTTACCTCAGGTTTTCTTCAAACTTCTTCTGAAGGGACAGACAAATTAGGCTGTTATGAATACAGAGCAATAAGAATTAATGTCACCAGCCAAGGCCTCTGAAAAGCGCGCCTGGCATTAATGATTCTAGCAGGGTTTCCTTCAGACTAATTAAAAAAAACGACTAATTCACCAGATGTGTAGCCACCAAGGGCCGGTGGCCAGCATGTCTTCTTCTCAGCCTGGGGCCCAGCCTGCTTTCTCTATCCCTACATCATGGGGTGGCTTAGCTCAAAGGGAGTTTTATTTCTTATTTCTCTGGAGGTAGTTTTTAAAAACGCCCTGTGCTAGTTTGAAACTGTTGTGTACCCCAGCAAAGCCATGTTCTTTAATCCTCATTCAATATAGCCGGGCGGGATCTTTTGACTGTTTTCATGGAGATGTGACCCACCCAATTGTGGGTGGGACCTTTTGATTACTTGGTTTCCATGGAGATATGTCTCCACCTATTCAAGGCGGGGTTGCTTACAGGAGTCCTTTAAGAGGGAATCATTTTTGGAAAAGCTCGAGAGCCTACACAGCCAGGGATCTTTGGAGACACAGAAAGAAAAAAACCCTGGGGAAGTCATTCGAAGAAGCCAGGAGGGAAAGCTAGCAGAGATCACCATGTGCCCTCCCAGCTGACAGAGAAAGTCCGAACCTCAGCAGCCCTTTCTCTGTTAAGGTATCTGTCCCTGGATGCCTTAGTTTGGGCATTTCTATAGCCTTAGAACTGTGAAACTTACAACTTAATAAAGTCTGCCTTTTAAAAGCCATTCTATCTCTGGTATATTGCATTTTAGCAGGTTACAACTAAAACACACTCTGAGCACTCTGGCTCCGTCACAAGCACGTGGTGACAGGCACTGGCCCAACCTCACCAACATGCAAGAGCATACAGGAGGCCCCACAATGGGCTACAGCCCCCTGGGGCAGGCAGCTTAAGATGGGCCTGCGCAGAGGAGGTGGGGGCGATACAAGACTGTTACACCAAGGACCAACTGTCCCAGTGGAAATTATGTGTGGTGTGCAAGTGTGGTCCCATCACCCACACACAAAATACTGTTAAGTTTCCAAGCTGTACCCACGATCTGTCTGTGGCATGTTCTTGTCCTCCCTTATCAGTCTAGAAATACGTCACGGGTAAGGATGGTGGACTCCAGTTCTTGTTTTCCCTTGCAGCAGGGTTTGAAGTGGGCAGGAAGACGTGAAACTGTGCCTTGTCCCTCTTGGGAGGCAAGACAGCATGATGGAGAGGCTCAAATCTGAAAATCGGGGTTCCAAGGTCTGGCCCTACTCCTGCTGTCCACCAGCTGTGTGTTCTTGGGCTAGCCCTGTGCTCTCTGAGCATCCCCTCCTCAGGTACCAACATGGAGAGAATGTTAAACTCCACCCTACATCACCCACAGGCATGGAGTGAGGATCAGGTGGGACTGTGGAGGTGAAAATGTACAGTCAGCCGGGGATGGGCAGCTGCTAGGAATGGTTCTGAGTTGGTTGAGGAGCTACTGGGATACACTGGGCCTCCTGGCCTCTCGCACTGGTCTCGAGCCACCTCCAGCCTCCTGCCACGTGCCCCTCCCTCTGCTTTCTCCCTGCCCACCCCTGCCCTAGGTACCCAGACCCTCTGCTGGCCATGACCACATCACAGACTCCAACCCCATCAGGGTCCCGAGGAAATTTAGGGCCAGCTGAATACCCAGCTTTCGAGAAGCACCTCCCAAACTGACTCATTCTCTGAAGATGGGCAAATAAAGGAACCAAGCACACGCGGCCCCTGTCTATCCTGCACCAACTAGATCTCAGGGAAGCGTCTCTTTCTGGAAGCATCATCGTTGATTAACACAGAAAGAATGCTAGAATTAGTGTAGCCCCCTTCTGCAAGCTCCTCAGGTCATAAGGAATCCAGGCGATCTGCACTGGCAGCTGCCAGCATCACAAAGGGAGGGGCAGGGGAACTTTCAGTCCCTCAAGAGCAGCACACAGCATCATCTGCAATTATTCCTGCCAAAACCAAGCCAGAATCTGATCGACCCTCTGGCTCTCATGACCAATTTATGGGAAGCACAGGGACACCACATGTAATCTAAACTGGGGGGACATGATCAGCAAACTAAACTCCAGGCCATAAGCCCTGTAAGGCGAATAGCCAGTTAATGTGACAAAGACATTTCAGGGGGGAATGTGGAGGGGGTAACTAGTCAAAGTTAAAAGAGACATGTCAACCAAATGTAGCAAATGCAGCATGTGGGTCTTGTTTGGATCCTGACCCAACAGTAAAAAGAATATTATGAGACTGCTGGGAAAATGGAAATACTGAGCAGACACTGATGATAAATCACTGTTAAATATTTTAGGTGTGATAACAGCATTATGATTATGTTTTAAAGAAAGGTCTCTCCTTCTTTTAGAGAATGGCTGAAATATGTACAGATTAAAGTAGATGAGGTCTGGGACTTGGATGGGGAGGGATTTGAGGAGGGTGTTAGATGATAAATGAATAACCATGATTGTGAATTAAGGAAATGAGGGGTGAGCAGACAAGGGTTCATGAAGTTATTCTTTCTACTTTTGTATAAGCTTGAAATTTTCCAAACTAATTAAAAAAGAAAGTCCCCACCTTTCAATTCTACTTCTAAGAATCAGCCTGAGGATGGGGGTACGAGGTTAGTTAGAATTCTTGTCTGTCATATAGGAGACCCAGGTTCGATTCCCGGCCCATGCACTTCCCCCAAAAACAAACAAACAAAAATTCAACAAATGGTGCTGCAATAAGGGGATACTCACATGGAAAAAGAATGAAATGTGGCCCCACCATATAGCCTACACAAAAAAAAATCAGCCCAAGAAATAGTCCACATAATGAAAGAAGCTAAGGCTTAAGAAAAGATACAGGGTTCCCATTTGGAGCGATGGAAATGTTTCAGTAATCCACGGAGGTGATGGCAGCACAACCACACTGAGCACAATTAACAGCACTGAAATGACTCTCTGAATATGACTAAAAGGGGAATGTTAGGTTGTATATATGGTAACGGAATAAAAATCTAAAGAATTAAAATAAAAATATTAAGTCCCTACCCTTTCAACCCAGTCAGAAATTCTTTTTCTAAGAATCAGCCTATAGCAACAATCCACATCATGAAAGAACAACATGCCAGAAATGCTCACTTCATCAGCATCCAACGCAGTGAACAGGAAACACCTAAAGTCCAAATACAGCAACAGGATATGAAATTGGGGCACTTCCACTCACTTGCATATCATACGAACATTAAATATGAGGATTAAAAGCTCTTCTGCAAACAAATAGCTAAAATTATTTATTAATTTGCTGACTTATTAGAAAATAGGCTCAGGTGGAGCTTGATTCACTGGTTTAGCCCCAGAAAAGGTCTAGTAGAAGAAAGGGACTTGATAAGGATTTGCTGGACGGGCAGATTTGGAATGTATGAGCATTGGCCAGGGGAAAAGCAGGACCCAGCCGTGTGCACACACAATTGTACAGGTGAACACACAATTGCACCTGTGAACAAGGACTCATGCACAGAGAGACCAGAAAGAAAAAGGCAAAAAAATTAAAACATCCCTGGGTTTATGGAATTCTGGGAGACATTTTCCTCTTCCTGGATAGTGTAGGCTTTTGGTATTGGACTCATACTGTCTTTTAAAAAAAAACAACGTCCCTGTTGTGGGACCTCACCGCACAAACGGAGACTCACCGCACATTCCGAAGTCTCCTTTCTGATGCACAACAGAAAAGTGACTTTCAGAATCTGTGGCACTTCCCTGCAAGGGCCCTGGAACATTTTTATTGCTGGAAGTAGAACAAACTCCATATTCCAGGATCAGTTCTTCCTTGTGGCTTATTATTAATGTATTATAAGTTAACTGTGGAACCTAGCAGGGGCCAGGAAGTGAAATGCACCATTTGGGGGTTCTGGGGGAGGGGGAGGGGCAGGGAGCCCAGCAGCCATGAGCGGTGGAAAGTTTCAGAACCCCAAGGCTGCACACTCCCGGGAAGAAAACCAGACCTGCCATGTTCCCAACCAAATGGAGCTGAGGTGGGCAATGACCTCCCATCGAGTCCGGGCTCAGCTCCGTTTCTATCTGAGGGTTTTGGGGGCTTCATCCAGTTGACAAGAGATACCTGTAGACACACAGCACCTCAACCTGCTCTGAGAAGGGAGCTGCAGACTCCACTGAAGAGAGCCTGGAGGCGTCTGGTTTAAAACTACAGGGCAGAGGTTTAAACAAGATACTGCCAGTGAGATGTGGCTGATCAGCTTCCCGGAGCCCCTTGGAGAGAAGGGGTGGGGAAAACAGCTGCATTTCTGGAGCCTCAGCAAGTGCCCTGCAGCCCACGACGACACCATGGGCCAAGACCCCAGGTCAGGGGAGACATGGTGGTGGTGGGGGGGGGGGGGGGGCGAGGGGCTAAGAGTCAGGGTCCTTGGCTCAATTCCCACCCTGCTGCCAACCCACATGGGACTCTGGGTAACCCACTCACCTCTCCAGACCCCATTTCTTCATCTATAAACAGAAAGGTTAGACGCTCTCTAAGACACTAAAACAGGACATACAGAGTGGGGGTTAAAGCTACAAGGAACATCACAGGACACCCTAGCCCTAATGTTTATGGAGCACTCTGTGTGCCAGCCAAGCTCTTTGCATGCACTCCCTAGTGTAATTCTCACACACGACCCTGCCAGGTTAGTGTCACCAGTTCGGCCAGAGAGGCAGAAAGTGCCCCTGGAGAGAGGCAGTGCCCCATCTGGGCCCAGGTCCCCCCGACTCTTACGTCCACATCCTTCTGCTCCATTTCCCTCCTACGTCCGCATAACACACAAGCTGCTTCCTGCCGAGTGCCCAGGGGCCGGCGGTTGCGCCACGCCAGCCTCATCAAGTCCGCTCCAACGTCCGTTCCAATCATGTGTTTCCACAATTCAGTGACATTAAACAGAAAGTCCTCCTACACCACACCCATGCAGGGCTGGCCAGAGGCTCCTCTTATTTCACATCCCTGGAGGCAGCTGGGACAGCTCAGATCATCCCGACCCCAGAGGCAGGACCCAGGTTCCAGGCCTGGCCATGACACGCGGATGACCTTGGCAAGGTTGTACTCTGCCTTTCAGGCTAATGGAGACACTGGCGACAAACCCAGGACATGACCAGTTTCATGGGTCCAGCGAAAACTTAGAAATATAAATCTTTTAAAGGACTGTCCTCTACTCTGAGATGATGTCATTCTACCTTTCTGGTATTTTAGTACTTTCTTTCATGCAGTATCATTCATATTAGACGTTAGTTGGGTTTTTTCTTTTTTCCTTCCTTCCTTTCTTTAAAATGGACACAGTTAACAGAATTACACATTAGAACCCCTAGAAAGGTCCCTCCCTTTCTTTAAAACCTGTCTGTGAGATTCCACAGACTGGGATGAGGTCCCTTTAGCTCTCTGTCCTGTAGCAGCAGCATTTCCATGGTCTACCACTAGACGACCTGCAAGATCTGTTGTTGATAAAAATCCTCTGATCAGAACCTTAAAATGGAATTCCCATCCCTCCTGGATGAATTAGAAGACCCCAGAAAGGAGGACGCAGATTTCCCCATCCTGAGCCCAAGTGCCCCTCCTGGCCACAGGCCTAGATTGGTGGTGGTGGTGGGGGCGGTGGCAGAAGGGCCAGAGCTGCCATGTCAACCCCTCTGCAGACCGGAGTGGACAGACGCCTGAGGGCAGACTGGCCAAGAAAACCAGGCTGCGAGAGGGTCCTTGGGAACTCAGGTTTCCTCTGGATCTAGCCACAGATGCCTTTTCCCCTTGCTTCGTATCCTTCCACTGGAGTAAATCTTACCTGTGAGTATACGGCTACGTGCTGAGCCCTGAGTGTTCTCCGAATGAGTCACCAAATTTGAAGGTGGTCTTGCAACCCCCAATACCGAGGGCGGCCACAGAATTTGCCCCTCAGGCTGGGACTCCTCAGAGAGGGAAAGGCTGTGTGGCTGCCAATTTACTGCAGGACTAGGCGCAAACCAGAGCACCCTGTCTCACCAGAGCCCAGGGGCTCCACATCTCAGAACCGCAGCCGGCTGTAAGAGGCGGAGCAACCGGAGGCCTATTCTGAAACAAGAACCACCTGTGAGTGGGGACACAGGCCAGGATTGGGAGTCAGAAGGCCTGGGTTCAAGGGCTGACCTGCCAAGCAACCTGGGGCTCATCCAAGGATCGCTCAGGGCTTCATCTGACAGTGAAGCAACGTCACTAGGTGACACTGAGACACCTTCCAGCCCCCACGTTCCAGAAAAGCCGGGCCCAGCACATCACCCCCCACCTGCCTCCCAGCCCAGTCAACAGTTAGGCACAAGACCTGGAGTGGCCTGGCTCCCCTCAAATTAAATATATAGTGACCATCCATGGTAGGTTTTGTTTTGCATTACTGATGTGCAGTAAATAAATGAGTAGGCCAAGGGTATCAACACCTGGAGAGGCTCAGGCTGGGAGCTAAACGTACAGTCCATGAGCAGATTCCCAGACGGCAGGAGCCAGGAGCAGCCTCAGAGAACTTCGTCCCCACCCTTTGCTTACAGGTAAGACACTGAAGCCAGAGACAGAGAGGACTTCCCCACCTGCACCCAGCACCCGGGGGGCTCTAGACCAAGCAGCCCCACTTCCATTGGAAGAAACAAAGGGGAGGCCTGGGAAGGAATGTTCTGGAAAGGGTGGGCTCACCCTGATATCCAAGGCCCCAGGGCTCAAAAAGAGTCTCTCCCAAGACTGCTGGCCTGAGTACCACAGGCCTATTCAGGGCCATGGCAGGGGAGGGGCTGTGAATGAGAGCTAAGTCCAGCAAGGTTACTGGATACAGGAGTAATATACAAAAATCAACTCTATTTCTACATAGTAGCAATACACAAACTTAAAAATGAAATTTTAAAACTCCATTTACAATAGCATAAAAGTAACAAAATCCTTTTGAATAAATGTAACAAAGGAAGTACAAAATTTATACTCTGGAAACTACAAAACATTACTGAAAGAAAGTAAAGAAGATCTAAATAAATGGAAAGTCATCCTATCCCATTTTCATGGATCCAAAGAGCTAATATTGTTAAGATGGCAATACTGCCCAACCTGACCTAAAGATTCAACGCAAGCCCGATCAAAATCCCATCTTGTTTACAGATTAACAAGTTGATCCTAAAATTCATATACAGACGCATGGGACCCAGAATAGCCAAAAGGATTCCGAAACAGAAGAACAAAATTGGAGGACTCGCATTTCCCGATTTCAAAACTTACTACAAAGTTACTGCAATCAAGACAGGGTCATATTAGCATAAGGACAGACAACTAGATCAATGGATAGAATTGAACCCTCACATTTACAACAAATGATTGTCTTCAAGGATGCTGTGCCAGTTTGAAAGGATTATGTGCCCTGGAAAAGCATGTTTTAATCCTAAGCCATTATGCAGAGGCAGTTGTTTATTTTAATTCCCATTCAGCACTGTAAATTGGAAACTTGATCAGATAATCTCCAGGGAGATGTGACATACCCAATTGTGGGTATTAACCTATGATTAGAAGGAGATGTGATCCCACCCATTCCCAGTGAGTCTTGATTAGTTTACTGGAATTCTTTAAAAGAGGAAACATTTTAGAGGAAGCTTCAGAGCCGCAAGACCACAAGAGGCCATGCAGCCAGAGACCTTTGCTGATGAAGGAAAACAACCCCAGGGGAGCTTCATGAAACAAGAAACCTGGAGAGAAAGCTAGCAGACTTCACCATGTATGTCATATACCTTTCCAGGTGAGAGAACTTCATCGGCCTTTCTTGAGTGAAGGTAACCTCTTGTTGGTGCCTTAATTTGGACATTTTTATAGACTTGTTTTAATTGGGACATTTTCATAGCCTTAGAAATATAAATTTGCAACTTAATAAATTCCCCCTTTTAAAAGCCATTCTGTTTTGGTATATCACATTCTGGCAGCTTGCAAACTAGAACAGGTGCCATGACAATTCAATGGGTAAAGAACGGTCTTTTCAATAAATGGGACTGAGACAATTGGATATCTACATGCAAAAGAATGAAGGTGGACTACTTCCTCACATCATAAACAAAAATTAATCCAAAATGAATCAAAGAAACTAAAGTAAGAGCTAAAACTATAAAACTTTTAGAAGAAAACATAGGTGTAAACCTTCACAACTTTGGATTTGGATTAGACATGACACCCAAAGCACAAGCAACAAAATAAAACGGAAATAAACTGGACTTGATCAAAATTTAAAACTTCCATAACTCAAAAGGTACCATCACGAAAGTGAAAAGATAACCCACAGAAAAGAAGGAAAATTTCGTAAATCATATATCTGATAAGGGTCTAGTATCCAGATATAAAGAACTTATACAACTCAACAACAAAAAACTAACAGCCCAATTAATAAATGGGCAAAGGACATTAACAGACATTGCTCAAAAAAAGATATACAAATGGCTAAGAAGTACATGAAAAAGTGTTCAGCATCATTAACTATGAGGGAAATGCAAATCAAAAGCATAAGATACCACTTTATAGCTATTAGGATGGCTTTTGTCTTTTTTAAAAAATGGAAAACAAGTGTTGGGAAGGATGTGGAGAAATTGGCACCCTCTTACAAGGGCAGTGCCAGTGGGAATGTAAAATGGTACAGCTACATTGGAAAACAGTTTGGCAGTTCCTCAGAAGGTTAAACATAGATACCATATGATCCAGCAGTTCACATTCTAAGAGAAATGAAAACATATGTCCATATAAAACTTGTACATGAATGTTCATAGCAGCATTATTCCTAATAGACAAAAAGTACAAATAGCCCAAACGTCCATCAATTGACAAAGAGATAAACAGAATGTGATATATATCCATCCAGTGGAATACTATGTAGCCATAAAAAGGGCCAATATATGCTACAACGTGGATGGACCTGGAAGACATCATGCTCATCAAGAGAAGTCACCTGTTGTATGATCCCATTCACATGAGGTATCCAGAATATGCCAATCCATACAGACAGAAAGGAATTTTGTGGTTGCTGGGAGATGGTACGGGTTGAGGAGGGAGGGGGTAGTTAGAAGGAAATGTGGAGTGACTGCTAAGGGGTATGGTCTTTCTTTGTGGGTGATGAAAATGTCCTAAAATTAACTGTGGTGATTGCACAACTGTGAATATACTAAAGACTACTGAACTGTACACTTTAAATGAGTGAATGCATGATATGTGAATTAATAAAGTTATTTTGAAAAAAAAGTGAGAGGGAAAGCACTAGAGCAGCAGATCCCCAATATGGTCCCCAACCAGCAGCATCATTATTATCTAGAAGATTATCAGACACCCAGATTTATGGAATCAGAAACGCTGGGGGTAGGGCTCAGCAATCTCTATAAGGCCACCAGGGAATTTTGAAGCTCACTCAAGTTGGGGACTTCTGCTTAGAGTACATTCTCAAGTCTGGCTGCACACACTGGAATCACCTGGGGAATGGGAATTAAAAAAAAAACAAACCCATGCTCCACAGCGGAGCAGGATGAGAGCTCCAGGGCTGGAGGGTGTCGCAGGCCCCTCCGCAATTCAGCCCTTTAACAGTCTGGCCACGCTCAGCTCACTGAGGACACCTGGTGGCTATACTGGGAAGCGACTCACACCTTGCCTCGGGGCCCGCAGTGCACCCGGGCTGGGGCTCAGGATCTCCATATGCATGGGTCAGCATCACCCTGGCCTTTTAAATGGGGATGCATGAGCCCGGCAAAAAGAGGAAGAGACTCAGCTGGCTCTGCCTCTTCCCTCATTAAACAATCCCACACGCCAAAGGCATCCAGAACTACCACTGCAAAACAGCTCCCCATATAGCACTCTTCCCTGCCCACTGCCTCCTGGCCTTGGCTCATGCCTTCCCCTTGCTCTCATTCTATCAGAATTGGTCAGGACCACTTCTGTGGGACTCTCCCCTCTCTCCACAGCTCAGACCATGGGATCCTGCCTGCGCCACTCTCTGTGTCTTCCAAGGGTTATCCAGGGCTACAGAGTTCTTGGATGGGGTGGGGGTGGGGGCTACCAGCTTCAGGATACCTAGAGGCAGAGAAAAGCAAACAGAGCTGGAAGGGAGAGGAGGGGAGGGGGAGGGAGGGCTCTGATACAGTGGGGTTAGCGCAGAGTGGGGGAGGACAGTGCCTGAGCAGGGCCAGGCATCCCTTCTCAATTACTTGACCTCCAGCTGCAGGGAGAGCTGCAAGCCTCAGTGCTGGGCTTCTCCGAGTGTGGGAGAAGCCTGATGACAGCATGCAAGGCCACTGTAAGTGGGGCACAAAGGTAACTTGGGCAGAGAAAGGCAGCTCAGTACACAGTCCAGCAGATGGCTCTCAGAAAACAAGTCCATCCTGTGAAACTCCTTAACTGTCTTCCCCACCCAGCATTTGGCAGCCTCCTCTCCTCTGCAAATTCCCCTCCCAACTGACCTCTGACCTTGGGCACAGCTTGACCCCAGCCTCTAGCTGGACACCCACCCTTTAACTCAACAAGGTCTGACCCATAACCCTGAGCAAAAAGGTTGGCCCTGACCAGTCATTTCAGCACCATGTGCCCAGCCAGGGGTTGGCAGGGTGAGCGTGGGGCTGGCTCAGGGCCGCCCCTCCTCTCTGCAGAGGCCACAGGAGCTGTCTCTGGGAATGGCTGGTCAGCAACACAGAACCCGAAGTTGGTGTACATACCCTCTCAGGGATTGCTCACTCATTTCGGGAACAGTATGCTTGAAGCCTCTCTCCCATCCCCACCGACACCCCCCCCACCTGCCCCATTTTGCTCTCTGGCACCCTCCTCTGTTCCCGCAGCCGATGGAGTTCACTGGACCAAGCACTGGGGAATGGGAACAGACTTCAGCAGGTCAGTCTGCTCCACATCGAGACCAGAGGCTGCAAACTCCAATGACAACTGCAGTCTGTGGGCCAGGGAACCAGGCCGGGTGAGGTGGGGTGTGCACCAGGACAGAGCACGCAGGGACCCATGCAGAGCAGGGGGCCTGAGCTCCCCATAGAGGGGTGCCTCCTGCCTGTCAGGGAAGTGAGCCAACCATGCCACCTTCCCACTTTTTCTAGATAAAGCTGGAAATCAAGATTTTTGTATGAAATCTTAACTTTTATAGAAATCTTCTGACTTTCTGATAATTTAATGAGCTATTCAAAAACAATTTTTTACTGAGGAAGACAAAAGTCCATCTGGGGACCAGATCCAGTGCTGGGACTGTGCTGACACATTCCGTTCCTGGGTTGAGAGCTAGGACTTGGCAGGCTGCCCTGGCTCTGAGTGGCCTCACCCCCAGCCTGACCCCTGCCCAGGACCCCTGGAACTCCCATGCTCCAAGAATTAGAAAGCACAGGACTGGATTCATTCCGACTGGCCATATTCCTGATTGGCCCCAAGTCCACAGCAACTGTTAAAAACTCTGGGGTTCAAAGTCTTTAACAGTTGCTGTTACTGAACCCCACACTCCAGGCTCAAGCCAGGTCACGTGGAGCTGGGCACATTTCCATCTCAGGGGCCACCTCTACTTCAGGAAGGTGGGAAAATGGCCGAGAGCCGATGGGAGTCCCCAGAGACAGGCAGCCACCGCCTCACACCCAAGGCACCTGGGTTGGGGGCAGGGCTCACCTGGCGGTAGGTGGAGATGATGATTTCCCGCAGGTGGTAGTGCATGGGCGTCATGGTCTCACTGACCGTGTCCAGCGCTGCATCCACCTCCTTCTTCACACGGTGCCCGCTGGGCAGCAGCTGCACCACCTTCAGCACCACCTGGGCCAGAGGGGGTGATGGGCAGACAGGAACGCATGAGAGAGGGGGAGGTGGGCAATGGCAGGGTCCTCCGCCCCAAGGCCGGGCTCACAGCCAACACCCAGGTGCCACAGGGGGCATCAACCCTGACCACAGAAAACCCCGCCTGCTCTCAGCCAGCCGGAGGGATGGGGTCCTGGACTTCCAAGGCACATATTTCATAAGCAGCAGACACCTTATGTGATGGTTTGAAACTGCTGTGTACCCTAGAAAAGCAATAATCTTTAATCCTCATTCAATATTGTTGGATGGGATCTTTTTTATTGTTTCCATGGAGATGTGAACCACCCAGTTGTGGGTGGTAACTTTAGATTAGGTGGTTTCTATGGAGAAGTGGCTCTACCCATTCAAGGTGGGGTTGCTAACAGAGGTCCTTTTAGAGGGAACCATTTTGGAAGAAGCTTAGTGTTGACAGAGCCCACACAGCCAGAGACCTTTGGAGATGCAGAAGGAAAACAACCCGGGGGAAGCCTTATGAAATGAGAAGCCAGGAAAGAAAGCTAGCGTTTGTCACCATGTGCCTTCCCAGCTGACAGAGCTGTCCAGAAGCCAAAGACCCCAGCAGATGTCAGCCAGTTGCCTTCCCAGCTGACAGAGGTGTTCTGGACAGCATCAGCATTTCTTGAGTGAAGGTAATCTCTTGTTGCTGCCTTAATTTGGACATTTTCACGGCCTTAGAACTGTAAACTTAGTAAATTCCCTTTTTGAATGCCGTTCCATTTCTGCAGTTTTAGCAAACTAAAACACTTTGCTTCAAACAAAACCTTATCCCTGTCTGATCTATGAAACGGATAGGAGCCACATAACTGGGAACAAGAGGAAGAGAGACTGCACGACAAGCCCAAGTTCAGGCCCCTGGGCCCTCCCACCCAGCAGCAGCCCCAGACACATGGAGGCTATCCACTCTGTGGAAGCCCAGGTGGACACCACTCATCACCTCTGGGGGGCTGGGGTCTGTGAGGGTCATTGTAGGTCAAGGCTCTTACCCCCGACCCTTCCCTCTCAACCCCTTCCCGCTTGATCCCACATCCAGTTCCCTGCAGGGCCACCATATAATGTCAGTCTCCAACTGCACTGCCCCTAACTGGTATCCTGGCCTCCTCCTGTGCCCACCCACCCTCTCCAAGCCAGAGCTGTCCCATTAAAGTATAAAGGTGAGCATGTTAGGTCACTCCTGGATTCACACAAACCAGAACCCCACCAGGCCCCAAGCCCCAACTTCCTAACCCCTTCCCTACCCACCTCTCCCACCTGGCTCAGAACTCCTTCTTCACAGCTCAAATGCCTCCCTGAGCCCCCCAGAGGAAACTAGAGCCCCTGGTGCCCACGCCCAATGCCCAGTACAGCCTGTGGTCCCCATCCGCCCATTTCCAGGGGAGCTTGCCTGGTTCACTTGCACGCCCGGTGCCCCTGCCCATGGAGGAAGGAGTCCCTGTCCCCCTCCTGCCTGGCCTGGGGCAGGCACAGAGGCAGGTGTGGAGTTTACAGTTGAAGGGGAGGAACTATCTGCTAACTTGGCTCGGGCTGCACTGAGTGGGGAGAGGGGGCACCCAGTTCATACTCTGCCATTCTGACACCTGGCTTGGGAGGCACATGGACCATGTGTGGGTACCCAGAAGGGTGCTGAGTCAGGCATCCTGGGCCACAGGGGGAACTCGGGCAGAGGGCTATGGCTTTTGCAAACTTAGTATATGAAACTGAACTTGTATATCTCTAGGAGCTCAAGGGGACTACTCCTCCCCTTGACCTCTCTATCACTGCCCCACCATGAAACCAGAAACCAGAGTCCTCACTCCACATCCAGCGGCCCCAAGACTCGCAAGTTGGAATTGGGCTTTTCCTACTCATCCCGCATCCCGCCCACCCCCTCACTCAGGCCCACCTCTCCCCTCCAGTCCCTCCTCCACAAAACTGCCTGTGGAGCCCCACCCCTACCTCCCACTCCCCCAATTGAGTGTAATCCTGATATCTGCCCCCCTGCTGGCCCCAAGGTCAAAGTCACATAGTGTGGCCCTCGAGGGTATTCACGATGTGGGTGCACTCACCTCTGGCATCCTCTACTAGTCAAGCACTCCAAGGTGGAAGCGGGAGCCTTCCCCAGCTCCCGAGGCACATCCCATCCTTTCCAGATCCCCTGCCTTTGCACACTTGATCCGCTCTACCAGGAGGGGCTTCCCCCCCATTCCATGGGCATATCATTCACCTTTCCAAAACACCCTCCAAAGTCACCTCCTCCATGAGGCCCTTCAGGGTTTCCCCCAGCCATAGCTTCAGCCCTCAAAACAAACATCATTCTGACCCTCTTCACATTCTGTTGTGTGCAATAAATGCTGGATTTATTTATACCCACTGGATTGGGGGTGCAATAAACGCTGAACTAATTACATCAGGAAACTGGTCTAGACAAGAGAGTATCTTGGGTGGGTGAGGATGGGGGTTACCTGCAGTGTAACCTGCAGTGATGTCTGCAGGTTACATGAAGTAACTTTGGGGCACAGTCTCTGGGCCCCGCTGCTCGGCTTATGTCCCAGGCCCAGCATCTCTCATTGTGAGTCTGGGGAAGTGAACCTGGTCTCCTGTACCTCCGTTTTCTCGCCTGGTAAACTGAGGAGTTAGGCTACCCACCTCTCAGGAATGTGAGGGCTAAGAAAGAGGATGCACAGAGTTCTCAGCACAGGGCCTGGCACAGGAGTCCAACCCAACATATCTGAGGGCCCACTGGAGAAACTGGTTCACCAGAGTGCAGAACAGGGAGGGCAGGGCAGGGGAAGGAAAAAAATCCCTGAGGACATTTAACACTCAGAGTCCTGAGACAGGAGATATTTCTGTGGAAATGCATGTAGGACCAAGGCAAATACTAGAAACATGCCAGGCAGAGGTGCCCTCCTTGTGGAGCAAGGCAGGATCTGGCCACTCCTTACAGGCCTCTTCGTCATTGTGTGTGTAGCTTAAAGTTGGGAGAGCCAGCTTGGCTTTCTTACCCTGAACACACCACACTTCTACTGAGCTCCTACTTGGGGCAAGTCCTGAGTAGACACGGAGTCCTCGTGGTGAGCAGGACACTGTCCTACCACCATGGAGCCACGGTCAGAAGAGATGGTACAGAGATGACACAAATAACCATATCTTTACAGATGTGCTCAGCTGATAGCCCGTGAGGGTATGGACAAGCCTGGGGACTCTGCAAACATCTCCCAGAGAACTGGCCAAGAAAAGGGAGAAGAGGAGGAAACAGAACAGCACATGCAAAGACCCAGAGGCTGGATCAAGCTCAGCGAGTTCAGAGAAGTGCAAGGAAGCCAGGACAGCAGGACTGCAGCAAGGGCAGGGGAGGGATGCATAGTGAGGCAGATGAGGCAGATGGGGGCTGGCTGTAGCGCCCACCCCCAGGCAGCCACGTGCCAGCTCGGAGCGCCACAGGTGGGGACATCACCTACTCACAGGATATCTGGGAAGACACCGCCTGGCACCCAGCAGGTGTACGATACTTGGGTGGGTGCTCTGAAATGTTGGCAGCTGTCCCATCCAGGGCCATGAACTGAAACACTGCAGGGCAGGCTGGGGCCCCTCACCAAGGTAACCATCCACAGTTGGGTTCTAGGGGCCTGCATGGCAGTGTCAGCATCACCCAGACAAGGTGGTGGCAAGTGGTCTCCCTAGGAGCACACAGCAGCCCACAGCAGGGGGAGAGGTCAGGTGCCAACCTCACCCAGCCCCACCTGGTGGTCCACCAGGGCCGAGGAGCCAAGCTGCCCCTCCCTCAGCTTGCTCATCTATGAAATAGGAACAGGGAAGCACTGATACGATGAGGGAGAAGAGGGCCAGGGCTGTAGGAAGAGCTTGGAGATCACCCAGACTTGCCAACGAGGCTCCCCCCCATCCCCCCACCAACTGGTGCTACCCAGGACCCCATGGGGCATGCTCACCTCGAACTCGCCCTTGGTGAACTTGGCATCAGGCACACTCACAAGCTCCTCCTCGCCCACCTCGGGGAAGCCCTGAGAAGAAGACAGCTGTGGGACAGGGAAGCCCCTACCCACACTGCCCCCTCCTCCAGGGACAAGGGAAGGAGGCTCGCGGACACCCGGCACAGGCTCTGCCCCCGCACCCCTTGCCACAACTAGGGTCTCGGGCCCCAGTGCCCACCCAACTTGGAAACTCCACCCTCACGAGAGCCCCACGTACGCGAACATGCCAGAAGGCAAGCAAAGCCACCACCATGGCGGTCGTGGTGCGGCCCTGGCCGCTGAGGCAGCTGAACACGAAGCCGGCGCCCAGGTCCTTGGCAAGGGCGGCCCGCAGGGCCTCGAGCAGCCGGTCAAAATCCTGGGTGGGAGACCAAGGTCTGAGTCGGCAGGGGCCTCCAGGCTGCACAAATATTCCCGGTGGGGACCACCCACCCAAACAACAGCCCTGCAGCCGTCCTCCGACCACTCTCCCTGCACCAGGCTTAAACTCGTCTGCACACACGCACCTCAGGGGGTACACCAGAAACCCCCACGTGTGTGCCAACAGCTGCACCCTGTACATAGCCATGACCCCTGACCTCGGTGACCGGGACCCAGCACACGAGCAGATACAGGCACACACCCGGGCACACCACAGGCACACGCCACTCCTCGGGCTGCACATACACCCAGCGTGGGAACCGCAAGCACAGCTCTGGCCCACCCCTCGCCTGCCCCTGGCCGCACCCCCACCTGAGCAGGACCCAACCCAGTCCCTGCTTGAGGATGGGGCCCCGACGGCAGGCCACAGGGCACAGCCCCCAGGGGACAACAGAGAACACATCGCAGCCCCACCCCACCCAGGCCCACCCCCAACACAGACCCTCCCACACAGAACCCCGCTTACACCCACAGCCCGCTCAGACACACACAAGCGGGCGTATCACACAGGCACACATCAACGCACATACAATCCGTGCCAGGCACGTACATGACACGTGTGTACAGGGCCCCTGAAGACACACAGACTACACAGATGCTCAGAAAGACACATACGTCATGAGTCTAAAGACACCACACACACACAGACGCCGTCATTCCACTCATACCCTCTTCCACAGACCGCACACACACACACACACAAACACACACACACAGAACTCCCCATAGAAGACCAGCTCCCCACACAATTTACCAATAAGGCAACACATGCACCACAAACCCCACAGAAATGCACTCAGCACACATATATACACACTCCACAACACACTCCTCACACACAGCCAATAAAGACATACACCACAGAGGCCATGGCCACGCCCAACCCCATCCTCACACCTACAGCATAGGACACACACACACACACACACACACACACACAAGGAAACACAAAACCTGGGAGGATGGGAATTTGGGCCAAATCTGAGAACCTTGTGAGACGACCTCCAGCCCCTGCAGGGGAATTTGAGGGGATTTCTTCTCCCTGAGCCGCGCCCACAGCCAAGGCCCAGGCCAGAGGCCCCCTCCTCCTCCACCACCTCCCCATCTCTTCCCCACCTCCCCCACTTCCCTGGCAGCCCTCACCTCCTCGCGCGGGGCGCAGAAATCTGGGATGGGGATGCGGTGGTAGGTGAGGCCGGGGCAGGCCCCTCGGTGCTGGCTGAAAACCTCCTGCATGGTGAGGCACGTCCGGAACCGGGGGGTCCTAGGGCCCTCCACGCCCAGGGGAGGCCCACTCAGGTGCACCTTCAGCTGAGTCTCTAGGTTCTGGGGGAGGGGGTCAGAGGTCACAGGCCATTGAGGCAGCCACTGCCACTTTAGTAGGTCCAGCTCTGGCTTCTGGGCCCAGCCCGGCCCCTCCTTGAACCCCGGGGGTCCTAACCCCTGGAGCCAGGGATAAGCGAGAACACTAGAACACAGCCAGGTCAGCCATTCCTTGAGACCACTTACTGCGGGCCTCAGTTTCCCCACCTGTACAATAAGAAGTGGGACTTTCTAAAGACTGTCCCGGACCAGTTCCCCAGGAAGCCTCCAAGGTAGGGGTATTTAGAAGGCAGGTGGGCCTCACCTCCAGCTGGTCAGGGGCCATGGGCGCCCCAGGCCACCCCAGGCTGTGGGTATGCCCGTCGCACTCCAGCACAGCCTCCTCCCTCAGGTTGACCCACACAACCTGCTGCAGCTTCCTCTTGGCGTCGGTCAGATAGGCCAGGATGCTCCCCAGGGCCTGGGGGACAGAACGACGGTCAGGGAGAGAGCTGGCTCCCGCTCCCCTGCTCCCCAAGTGAACCCTGGCCCCCCAAGCAGTCACCTTGGCGCTGGGCTGGGCCATGCCATAGATGGGCACCCGGGGCACTCGCCGGAAGTTGGCCACGTCCATCTCTCTGAAGGTGCTGAGAGCGTCCGGGGAGACAAGGTCGTCGGCCCCCTGTGGGGAGAGTGCCAAGCCAGAGGCCACCCAGCTGAGAGGAGGGGCCAAGTCGGCATCTTCCAGCTGCCAGACCACTCTCAGGCCTGGAGCTTCACTCCTACCCTGGGGAGGGTAAGAAGGCTAGCACCCACTCTCTGGGGGAAGAGGCTGAGGCTTGGAGACGAGAAACTAGCGGCAAAGATATTAGAACTCCAGTCTCCTGACTCCTCCCATCCCAAGCTCTTGAGTCTGAGAAGGTACTAGAGTAGAACACTGGCCAAGGCTGCAAATACATCTTGGGGCCTTAGAGCAACCCATTTGTCCCCAGGAGGATCTCACCATGCCACAGGCCATTAACCCTTTGCTTCCCATGAGGGAATGCCACACGTCATTAACCCTTTGCTTACTGTGAGGGAATGCTTCCCCTAGTCCCATGGGAATCAAGATCCAGCAGCCTTTCTCTAAGACAACTCAGCACACAAACACACTGCCCTCCCCCTACGTGGGACATGACTTCCAAGGGTGTGAACCTCCCTGGCAACGTGGAATAGAAATCCCAGGATGAGCTGGGACCCGGTATCAGGGGTTTGAGAAAGACTTCTTTTTTTTTTATTTTATTAATTTTTAAATTTTTTTTTAAAATGTAACAAAAAACAAATGCAAACATTCTTAACTTTTGATCAGTTCATCCTACATATGTATCAGTAATTCACAGTATCATCACATAGTTGCATATTCATCAACATGATCATTTCTTAGAACATTTGCATCTATTCAGAAAAAGAAATAGACAACAGAAAAAAATTCATACCTACCATACCCCTTATCCCTCCCTTTCATTGAGCACTAGCATTTCAATCTAAATTTATTGTTGATAAGGTAGATAAAAGAAGCATCAGAGACAAGGTTTCCACAATCACACAGTCATATTGTGAAAGCTATATCATTATACAATCATCTTCAAGAAATATGGCTACTGGCACACAGCTCATTTTCAGGCAGTTCCCTCCAGCCTCTCCATTACATCTTGACTAACAAGGTGACATCTATTTAATGTGTAAGAACAACCTCCAGGATAACCTCTTGACTCTGGAATCTCTCAGCCATTGACACTATTTTGTCTCATTTCGCTCTTCCCCCTGAGAAAGTCTTCTTGACCAAAAGGGAGAAGAGAGAAATGAGGCAAAATAAAGTTTCAGTTGTTGAAAGATTTCAAGTAGAGTCAAGAGATTATCCTGGAGGTTATGTTTATGCAGTGTACAGATACCTCTTTTTAGTTTATGGTGTATTGGAGTGACTGGAGGATGTACCTGAAACTGTAGAGCTGTGTTCCAGTAGCCATATTTCTTGATGATGATTGAATAATGATATAGCTTTCACAATGTGACTGTGTGATTGTGCAAACTTTGTGTCTGATGCTCCAAATCCAGGTTATGGGCAGATGAGTAAAAAATATTGATAATAAATAATAAATGACGGAATAAGGGGCAAACTAAATTGATTAGATGGAAATCCTAGTGATCAATGAAAGGGACGAGTAAGGAGTATAGGATGTACGCATTTTTCCTTTTTTCTTATTTCTTTCTCTGGAGTGATGTGGAGGTTCTAAAAAATGCAGTCATGGTGATGACTACACAACTAAGTGATGATATGATGAACCTTTGCTTGTATATCATGTGTGGACTATACATGTGTAAAGATTTGTCAATAAAAATATTTTTTAAAAAAATTTTAAAAGATTCAGTGGCCCTGGGTCCAAACCTCCCTCCTCTCACTTCCCCCAGGACAGCCAGCCATACTCACCAGAGAGCCCTTGGTGATGAGGTCCCCAGAGACGAGTGGCCCCGCTGAGCTCAGGGTCACCGGTAGGCGGTACAGCTCCGGGTGGGTGCACAGCCAGCGGCTGAAACTGAGGGCGAAGGCCAGCGGGTACTGCAGCCCGAGGCAGAGAAAGATGGCATTCAGGGGCCATCCTGAGCTCTCCCAGCCCACCCTATGGGATGGGGAGATCCCCTAACCATTCCCACATGCCCCTTGTGGCCCCAGGGTAGGGAGAATGGGGTGGGTACCGAAGGACCAGGTCTGCTGAAGCTCGATCCCCCTAGGCCCTTGAAACCATGGCCAAGGGTACAGAGATGGGAGTCCAGGGGAGACAGGTGGGGAGTCCTTTTCCCTAGCCTGCTCAAGGAGCAATGCCTATCTGGGTCTCTCCTTACTCTCCCCACCTCCATCTTCCCCACACCTGCTTTCCTCTGGGATCAGCACACATTTGTCCCTAGTCTCCTCCCACCTGTGGGGTGGGAGGGCAGAGGCACCCCAGGAGAAGGGGTGTACGACGACGCTCATCCCGGCCCCACCTGCTCACGGAGATAGTAGTTAAACAGGATCAGGTAGAAGTACCGCTCCAGGCTCCGCAGCGCCCTCTGCCGGAGACTTTGCTGGATGCCACCACCCTGGGGTGGGGGGGCAGGGCATTAGCATAGGGCACCCCAGGCCACCCCAACCCCATCCTGAAGGGCCGAGTTAAGCCTCCCAAATCCACAGACGATAGTCTACCCCTCCTTCAAAGAGTTCTGCCAATCTGGAAGCTCTTCCCAGCGTCTAACCCTAGCCAATTTCCTACAGTGAATCCCTGGTGCAGGGATAGCTGAGGTTCAGAGAAACAAAGGGACTTGCTCAAAGTCACACAGTCGATGACAAACAGAGCTGGGTCCCCATGCAAGTCTCCTACCCCCAGCTAGCACCCCTTGGTAGGGGACTGTCATAGAGAATCCCAAAGGTCCCCCTTCTAACCTTAGGTCTCAAGTGATATTTGCTTAGGAGAGCAAGTGATATTAACATAAGGGCCTAGAGAAAGGCCGCGCCCCCTGCCCGGGTTTTATTCCACTGCTAGAATAGAGACAAGGGTTCAACAAATCTTTCTACAAAAGGCCAAAGAGTACATATTCTAGGGGCATAGGCTATACCTCTCTGTTGCAACAATTCAACTCTGCCATTGCAGCCTAAAAGCAGCCATAGACAATTTGTAAATAAAAGGCAAGGCTTTGTTCCAAAAAAACTTTATTTATGAAAGCCAATGGCAAGCTGGATTTGGTCCGTGGGCTGAACTCTGCAGACCTCTAATCTAGACTAAAGAAAAAAAGTCCTAAATACGGAAAAGCCTCATTGCTCTGAAGTTGCACATCGCAGAAGTATTTGTACTGGTGAGGACCGGAAGTAAACTCACTTCTGCCAACAATGGGATTGTTTAGTAAATCATGGCAGGCGACACTCAAGGAACATTTAGCCCATCAGGTTCTGTTCCAAGTGCTCTGTGTAAGTCAACTCCCCTTATTCTCACAACCAGCCAGTGAGGTAGCTGATATTACCGGTCCCTATTTTATAAATGGGGAAACTGAGGCACCAGAGAAGTTAACAGATTGCCCAATTCACACAACCTGTAAGTGGCACAGCCAGACCAGGAAGGCAGGGCTGGAGCCCACACTCTTTTTATTTATGTATTTATTTATTTATTTATTAAAAAAATAAAACAACATACATAATCAGTAATTCACAATATCATCACTTAGTTGCATATTCATCATTTCTTAGAACATTTGCATTAATTCAGAAAAAGAAATAAAAAGACAATAGAAAAAGAAATAAAATGAACACAGGAAAGAAAAAAAAAGATTATACCTACCATATCCCTTACCCCTTGTTTTCATTGATCACTAGCATTTAAACTAAATTTATTTCAGCATTTGTTTCCCCTATTATTTATTTTTATTTCATATGTTCTACTCCTTTGTTGACAAAGTAGATAAAAGGAGCATGAGACACAAGGTTTTCACAATCACAATCACATTGTGAAAGCTATATCATTATACAATCATCTTCAAGAAACATGGCTACTGGAAGACAGCTCTACATTTTCAGGCAGTTCTCTCCAGCCTCTCCATTACATCTTGGTTAACAAGGTGATATCTACTTAATGCGTAAGAATAACCTCCAGGATAACCTCTCCACTGTTTGGAATCTCTCAGCCATTGACACTTTGTCTCATTTCCCTCTTCCCCCTTTTGGTCGAGAAGGTTTTCTCAATCCCTTGATGCTAAGTCTCAGCTCATTCTAGGGTTTTTCTCAATCCCTTGATGCTGAGTTGGAGCCCACACTCTTAACCTCTAGGCCGGTAACAGCTGAACCACATAATGGGCTTAAGCTACACAGTGAAAATCTCAGTGATAAAAACCAGGTATCAACACGGAAAAGGCTGATGCTCTACAGCTAAAGGAAATAAGCAAGATGCAAGCGTGTGCTGGGGCAACCTACAGAAGAAATCAAAAACGTAAACAAATGAAGGAAATGAGGCAAAAATGCTCACAGCAGCTGTGCTGGGGTTATGGGTGACTTTTTTCCCCTTTCTTTGTTATTTCCCAATTTTCTATAATAGAATATTGTTTTTAAAATATAATAAAGGCAAGTGATCTTTATTAAAGGCACTGCAGGCTTAAGATTCTTTCCGTGCACTGTGTACAAACACCTGTCAAGCTGCCCTCCTTTCTCCAGAACGTGGGACAGGGTCTGCTCAGAGCCAGGAGTCCATCAATCTTCCAAAGCAGCAGGCTGGCCTAAACCCCAGCCTTCCCAAAGAAACATCAGGGGTTTTATTTTGGGAGGAGCCATGAGCAGTCTGGGAAGTGTCTGGGTCCCATGGCTCCCAGCGCCCCCAGCCAGCACCCCCTCCTCCATCCTGTTTATTCTGTAGTTGAGGGGACTGGGTCAGGGAAAGTAAACTTCCCGTCTTCCTTGCCTGTCTCTCCTGCAGGTCCAGCTCCCCTCATCTCTCTATCCTTTGAAAACTACTCTCACCATGAGTGAGGAAGCAGCCAGGGAAAGTCAGTCTGAAAGAAACCAGTCAACAGGTCTAACAAATTCAGACTCCGGGGCTGATACATACACAAAGGCTCACCGTGGAAGACGGTGTGATGGTTCCTCGGAAAGCTAAGTATAGAACTCCATATGACCCGGTGACCCCACTATTAGAACATGCCCCATGGAACTGAAAGCGGGGACTCGAACAGATATTTGCACACCAATGTTCACAGCAGCATTATTTACTATTTCTAAAAGGTGGAAGCAACCCAAGTGCCTGGCAAATGGTCAAATGAAAAGTGGCATATAAACACAATGGAATATCATTCAGCTATAAAAATGAACCAAGTTCTGATACACGCATCAACATGGTTGAACCTCGAAATTACCATGTTGAGTGAAATAAGCCAAACACAAAAAGACAAATCTTGTATGCTATCTCTGTCGTGAAATAACTAGAATAAACAAACTCATAGAGTCCGAATCTAGAATACAGGTTACCACGGGATGGGGTGGGGACAGGGAATGAGAAGTTAAGGCTTAAAATGTACAAGATTCCTATTTGGAATGATGGAAATGCTTTGGTAATGGATGGTGGGGATGATAATACAACACTGCTGATGTGATTAACAGCACTGAATCACATAACTAATGTGACTAAAGAGGGAAATGTTAGATTGCATATACAGTAACAGAATAAAAATATTTTTTAAAATCCATGAAACTATACTACACTGTGAATCCTAAGTTAAACCCTGGTCTTTAATTAATAGTACAATTATAAAAACAGGTATCATCAATTATAACAAATGTTCCACACCAATACAAGGTGTTAATAATAGGGTGGTATCTGGGAATCCTGTATTTTATGCATGTAAACCCACAACTTCTATAACAAGGAAAAAAATAAAGACAGCAGCTCTCACGCCATTCTCTGCACCCTCACCTGGACTGGGCTCTCTGGCCGAAGGCCTTCCAGCTTCTTCTGGTTTTCTAAGACTTCTTCTTTCAGATCATGCAACTCTGCACAGGCGGTGACTGCTCTGTCCACCTGGTGCCAGGGGCCAGGGTCAGGAAGGTGGGAGGGGAGAGGGGCCAAGGAAAAATGGCAGGAGATAAAAGGCAAGAGGGAAACAGAAAGAGAATGACAGGTGGAGAGGAGCGAGGGCATCAGGGGAGGAAGAGAAACTTCAGTGAGAGGAAGGAGTGTCCCTCTACTCCCAGCTCGTGTCACCCCTCACTCACCTCCCCCACCAGCCTTCCTCCCTGCGGCACCATGTGGAGAAATCTCTGGATCAGCTGGAACTGCTCCATGGGCAGCGGCCTGGTCTGCGTGGAGGCAGCCCTGACAAGGAACAGAGTCAGCAGGGCCCCCATGGATACCCACTCTCTCCCACTGAGACAGCCACTGAGAAACCCAGCTCATCCCTGTGAATCAAGCTGGGGAGGCAAAAGGCATTTCCCCCATCGGGGAAACTGAGGCCTAGAAGGGTCAAGTGACTTTCTCCTGGTCACTCAGCAAATCTGCAGTAAACTAATAGGTGAGCCCCAAGGACCCACTTCCCTGCTCTGGCTTCAGGCTCCAGGACATGCTCCCATCACCCCCAGGGCAGCCCACCCTCCTCGCCCCCAGGCCCCTGAGGTATGGGGTCACTCACTCCAACTGGGAGGCAGTGCCACTGTGGTGGAGGAGGAGGAGGGTGCCCAGGACCATGCCCAGGTTGGTCCTGCCCATGCCCGTCTGGCAGCTGAAGAGAAGGGTGGGGGGAGGCCCACGGGCATCACGGAGCGGCAGCAGGCTGGGGGTCTCCTGGAGAAAGGCCGTGAACATCAGCAAACCCCATGGACCCAGAAACCCCGAGGCTGAGGTCAAGCCAAGGAAGGGATTCATGACTTCCACCCATCCCCGTGCCAGGATCTGTGGCAAGATGGGGCAGGACAGGAGGTTCAGTCTCTTTCAGCAAACCAATCGGACTTAGGCAAGGGGCCAGCTCCACAGCCCAATCAGCTCCACCCTCAAAGGGTGTCCCCAGGAGCTCAGGCCGGGCCACCTTCCTGGGCTGCGGTGGACTTCCAAGGAGTGCGTGCAGGTGAGCAGGCTCTGAACTGCCAGAGGGGACAAGGCCTGTATGTGACACTGTGAGATGCAAACTGAATAAGGCGATGGACACCCTGAAGAGACGGGGACTGAAGCTGGCACTCGGGAAGTATTAAGCCCAAGAGTATACAGGGCAAAGAATTTTAGCTCCACTGAAGAAATGGAGGGAATTGAGGTCTAGAAAAGTTGGTGATTTATCTACAATCACACAGCAAATTGGCAGCCGAACCACAGCCAGAGTCCAATTCTCAGAGAGTCGGCACCAGACCTTGTCACTAGAAGATGTACAAATGCCCATCTTACTCACACAACCCTGCACAAAGACACACACGCGCACACATATGCACACAGACACAGCCCAATACACACAACCCAGTAAAACACAGAGCGAGGCCTTCCTCTGAGGCCAGCCCAGGCCGTCCCCACCCTGCACATCTCCACGGAGACAGGGCCTAGTCACAGATGACCCTCAGAGGCACCTGCCAACCCCCTGCCACCCCCACTTACCCGGACAACACTGATAAAGGCATCAAACTGAGCTTCCAGGGGCGCCCCTTGCTCCGGCAGAGGCAGCCGATGGTACCTGCCAGGCAAGTGGGAGGAGCTCATCAGGAAGGCCTCTGCCCCGGACCGCCCCGCCACCCCTAGCAGTCGCGAGCACAGCTTGTACACAGCCCTTACCCTGGTGAGAGATGGGTGTGGGGAAGCCAGCCCACCCTGCAAGTGGTGAAATGGAGTCCGCAGCTGGAGGGCAGTCCCAGCAAGCACCCATGCGCAGCACACTGGGGTCCCGGTCCCATGGCACCTGTACATGGGCTGCAGGAAGAGTGGCCGCCTGTACACCTCCTCTGTCACATGCACGTCATCCTCGCCCCGGATGGCCACGGCGTGGGGCTCGCCCCGGAGGTCCTCGGTATTGTGGTAGACGTGGTAGGTGTTCCCACTCAGCTGGGCAAAGTCATGGATCTGGGCAGAGGCGAGGAACCAAGGGCCATGACACACCCACCTGCACCCCACCCTGCTCCCTCCAAGCTTCCTGGCTGAGGTACTTGGGGCCATGGGCAGGCTTTTCCTCCCAGACAAGCGGCAGGCAGCACCCTGCCTGGGGGTCCTGGCGGGATCTGGGATGATCAGTGGCCCAGGGACTGATGCGAGGGCTTACTGTGGCTGCAGGGCCAGGCAAAGGGCTGTACAGGGGACAGGCAGGGTGAGCTAGGCTCCCAACTGCAAGGGTTGGGGTCTCAGTCAGCTGGAGCTGGAAGAAAGCAGAGGACGGCAGCCAAGGCCCTGTAATGGGGTAGAGAGACAACCATTCACTGGGACTCGGGGCACCATCACCCCATGCCTGTGTGATAACAGGCTCAGTGACCCTGACAAACCTCCATGCTATAGACGAGGACAGAGAAACCTAAAAACAGACAGAGGCCCAAGACAGAAGCCACTCATCCAAGGCCTAATGCTCATGAAAACACTGAGCTTCAGTCTGAGACTCCTAGCACAGCTCTTTTTGCTTCACCAGACCCCTTTATAAATAAGTATGCTGAGTGTCAAGGGAAAAATAGGGTTGGAAAGGGGCAGTGGCAAAGACAGCCGGGAAAAGGAAGTCCTTCCTCTGGCTACCTTGTGAGCTGACCTTGCAGCCAGCCACTCGCCCAAGCAGGACAGAAACACAGAGCCTCACGGGCTGGCCCCAGGGAACATGTCTACCAAGCTGGGCTGGGGTCTCAACTTAACTGCCTGCGGCCTGCCAAAGGGGAGAAGCTCCCATCCACCCCGCTGGCCCATAGCCTCACCTCTTTGCGGATGGACAGCTCCATGCTCTCGGCCTGGACCCCGGGCCCGAGACCCTGGAGGTTCTCCTGAAGGTTCTCCTTGTCTCGAGGTGTGTAAGGCAAGAAGTCCTCATCAGCACGCAGAAACAGCACAGGCTCCTCCCGTACACAGAAGATGACACACTCCTGCCAGGAGTCCAGAAGCCATGACAACCATCTGGCCTCCAAGTCCATGTTGACCCTCTCTCCCTAAGGACCCATCACCCCACCCCATCTCTGCAACCCAAATCCTACCCAAGAAGCAAAAAATTCCAAATGCCACTTCCTCATAACCCCCCCGGTCAGCAGTAATCCCTCCCTCCTCTCAGTGCCAACAGCCCCTTATCTGAATCTCGTGGGGCTAACTCCTACTTTGTATTAACATTATCCATGAATTCATCTTTCCTCCCCATGGACTACAAGTTCCTTGTGGGCAGAATCTTGTCCTGGTCATTTTTACATCCCCACAATCCTTAGCCTGGAACCCTGGCTAAATTAGGTGCTTCACAAACATCAGCTGAAGAAATGATTGCCTTTACCACCAACAAGCAATCATTCATTCACAGAGCACATACAGGCAGAGGGAGATATGCTGGCAGACCTGGCACTCTAGAAACTTCAGTTAAGCTGGGAAGATGGGACCTGCACACAGGCCACACACCCCACCCATTCGGGTTCACAGAAGGTCACTCCACACTAACCCCTGGGTCAGTTCAGACAAAGATGAGCCTACAGTTACAGCAGACCCTCAGCCTTGTCCTGGAAACAATCAATACGCCACCGCGACATCAGACAGGACAGGAGTTAAAAGTTGCCCTTCCTGGGAGCTCCTTTCCCCAGATTTGTTACCTTATGTCCGTCCTTCTGGAGTTTTTGGAGAACCCGCTTGAACCCCGAGAGGCTGGGCTGTCCCATGCCGAATATGGCGAGCCCACCTCGCACCTGCCGGAAATTGGGGGCCCCACAGCTCCCCACGGTGCCCAGCACATCCATCTTCTCTGCAACATCCCGTACCATGAAGTAGCGGCCCTGGAAAAGGTGAAGAGCCACAGGGGGCCATTCAGATGGCTCAAGGGTTATCTTCTACAGACAGGCTCTGTCCCAGGCCCCAGGGGATGGGAAGGGTCAGTCAGGGCAGGGGACACAGTCCTGCCAGCAAGCTGCTCACAGGCTCATGGGAAACAAAAAAAAAAACAAGGTATATAACATGCGCTCTGTGGAAGAGTGTCATAGAAAAGGGAAAAGGAAAGAGAAGTCCTCCTAAGGGGAATGGGAAAAGGCTTCATAGAGAAGGTGGCATGTGAGCCACATCTCAAAGAAAGAGAGCAGGGAGAGGCGCTCCAGGGGGAGAATCCCAAAGCTGGCTCTGGGGGAGGGTGGGCCACAGCTCCCCAGGAGGAAAGTCAGCACCCCACTCAGCACCCCTCATCCCCAGAGGAAGCTCATGGGGAAGGGGTCCGACTAGGGAGTCAGAGCTGGAGCAGCAGGAAGAAGCCAAAGGACAACTGTGCTAGCTCTCCTCTAGGGCCCTGCCAATTCTGAGGATGGGTGGAGATCCCCCCTCCCAATGACTACAGAGAAAAGAGGAAAACAGTGTTCAAACAGTCAGACAAAAGCAGAGGCAACCAGAGGAGTTAAATTCTGAGCAAAAAAGGAACCCTGAGGTCATCTGGTCCAACCCCCTGCCTCCACCAAAACCCTACCTATACTGCCTGACAGATAGGAAGTGGGACTAGTTATTCCAAATGCTAAATTTCCCAGCTTTTCTTTCAACAAGTATAGTTTAATCATCATGATTACATAGTCATTCATTCACCAAACATGTACTGAGCATCTCCATTGTGCTCAAGCCCTGGTCTAAGCCTTGGGATGACAGCAGTGAACCGCACAGATTGAAAAAAAAATCCACCCTCATGAACTGTATTTTTTTTCCCAGCTAAGCCCAGCTAAGTTATGTCTCAAAAGAGAAAAGGATGGAGATTCCCAGCCTAGGGGTTGCAGAGGGAGGAGGTATGACCGGGCCGAGTCCGTGAGGGAAGAGAGGAGGACAGAAGGACAGGAGGTTGCATAAGGCCATAGGAAAGTGCCCTAGGGCCACGACGTTCAAGAAGGATCTTGGAGAAGATGGCGGCTTAGTAAGACGCGCGGGTCTTAGTTCTTCCTCCAGAACAGCAACTAAAGAAACAGAAACAATACGAAACAGCTCCCCGAGCCACGACAGAGACCAAAAAGACAGCGTACCCCATTGTGGAACGGCTGAACGGGCAGGGAGAATCCGCTGCGATGAGATACCCAAGGGGTGCGCGCTTTCCCAGGCCGGGGCGGCTGGCGACCGGGGTCCCTTCCACACACGTGGCTTCCCGGTCCGACTGGGAACGTTGGATAGCGGGGCCCTCCCACCACACTTGGCATCTCGGGCCAGCTGGGCAATTTGGACCGGCACTCCCCCAAGCTGCGGTGGCCGGCGACCCCCCCTCCACGCACGGTTTCCCGGACCAACTGCGAGATTCGGATTGGCAAGTTAAAGGAGCCACAGCATCTTTTACTGGTGGGACCCGCAGACAGACAAGCGCCACGAGCGCCACCTACTGGGCAGGAAAAGAAAAACAGAGCCCAGAGATTTCACAGAAAAACCTTTCAACCAGCCGGGTCCCACACCCAGGGAAATCTGATCAAATGCCCAGACACCAGCAGAAAATAACGGATCATGCTCAGAAAATTGAAGATATGGCCCAGTCAAAGGAACAAACCAATAGTTCAAATGAGATACAGGAGCTGAGACAACTAATGCTGAATATACGAACAGAAATGGAAAAACTCTTCAAAAACCAAATCAATAAATTGAGGGAGGACATGAAGAAGACATAGGCTGAACAAAAAGAAGAAATAGAAAATCTGAAAAAACAAATCACAGAACTTATGGGAGTGAAGGACAAAGTAGAAAAGATGGAAAAAACAATGGATACCTACAATGGTAGATTTAAAGAGACAGAAGCTACAATTAGTGAACTGGAGGATGGAACATCTGAATTCCAAAAAGAAACAGAAACTATAGGGAAAAGAATGGAAAAACTTGAGCAGGGGATCAGGGAACTGAATGACAATATGAAGCGCACAAATATACGTGTTGTGGGTGTCCCAGAAGGAGAAGAGAAGGGAAAAGGAGGAGAAAAACTAATGGAAGAAATTATCACTGAAAATTTCCCAACTCTTATGAAAGACCTAAAATTACAGATCCAAGAAGTGCAGCGCACCCCAAAGAGAATAGACCCAAATAGGCGTTCTCCAAGACACTTACTAGTTAGAATGTCAGAGGTCAAAGAGAAAGAGAGGATCTTGAAAGCAGCAAGAGAAAAACAATCTGTCACATACAAGGGAAACCCAATAAGACTATGTGTAGATTTCTCAGCAGAAACCATGGAAGCTAGAAGACAGTGGGATGATATATTTAAATTACTAAAAGAGAAAAACTGCCAACCAAGACTTCTATATCCAGCAAAATTGTCCTTCAAAAATGAAGGAGAAATTAAAACATTTATAGACAAAAAGTCACTGAGAGAATTTGTGACCAAGAGACCAGCTCTGCAAGAAATACTAAAGGGAGCACTAGAGTCAGATACGAAAAGACAAAAGAGAGAGGTATGGAATAAAGTGTAGAAAGAAGGAAAATCAGATATGATATATAAAATACAAAAGCCAAAATGGTAGAGGAAAATATTATCCAAACAGTAATAACACTAAAAGGTAATGGACTGAATTCCCCAATCAAAAAACATAGACTGGCAGAATGGATTACGACCCAGCAATACCACTGCTAGGTATCTACTCAAAGGACTTAAGGGCAAAGACACAGACGGACATTTGCACACCAGTGTTTATAGCAGCATTATCTACAATTGCAAAGAGATGGAAACAGCCAAAATGTCCATCAACAGACGAGTGGCTAAACAAACTGTGGTGTATACCTACGATGGAATATTATGCAGCTTTAAGACAGAGTAAACTTATGAAGCATGTAATAACATGGATGGACCTAGAGAACATTATGCTGAGTGAGTCTAGCCAAAAACTAAAGGACAAATACTGTATGGTCCCACTGATGTGAACCGACATTCGAGAATCAGCTTGGAATATGTTATTGGTAACAGAGACCAGCAGGAGTTAGAAACAGGGTAAGATAATGGGTAATTGGAGCTGAAGGGATACAGACTGTGCAACAGGACTAGATACAAAAACTCAAAAATGGACAGCACAATAATACCTAATTGTAATGTAACTATGTTAAACCACTGAATGAAGTTGGATCCTGGAGGGCACAAGGGAAACTGATGCTGCTCTGTCCCTGTGGAGAGGGTGAGGTAGAGAAGGAGAGTAGGAGAAAGGTGAGGGAGGGAAGCCATGAGGAAAGAGAATGGGGAGAGTTGGGATAGGTCCAAAGCAGGGAGAGATGAGTTGGAGGGTGGGGCCTGCTCTCACCTGCACCAGGTAGTGCTCGGGGGTGGCGTCTGAAAGGCGGCCCAGCCTGTAATGGGACTTGAGCAGCTCATCGTGGATCTGGAACTCCTCCTTGCAATTGTACCTGCCCAGGGAAGATGGGAGAAACACTCAGGCAGCCCCGTGGCCAGGGCCCTCTCCACACTCACAGACCCCACCCCCGCCCATGCAGCTGGCCATTTATGAAAGTCTGCCCACTGTACCCCATATTCTCTCTCCACTTCTTCCTCAGTAACAGAGCCCCCAAATCGTGACTGGGCACTGGGTCACCCAGCCGAAGCCTACACTTCCCAGCCTCCCTTGCAGCTACCCATGGTCATATGATTAGGTCTGGCCAATGGGATGTGAGATGTCATGTGATTACATCTGGCCAATGGGATGTGAGAAGTATCACGCACACCTTATAGGCCATCCCCTTAAAGGGAAGCATATCCACCACGTCATCTTCTCCCTTCTCTGATTAAAATTTAGAAGTGAGGGCAGGTGTGGAACAGCCATCTTGAACCACAAGATAGAAGCCACATGTTGACGAAAGTGGGGCAGCTGGGTAGGAACCTGTGTGCCTGATAATCCTGGAGCAGCCACACTGGCCTGGATCATGAGAAAGATAAGTGGAGTCCTTTTTAAGACATCCTACTTGGGGGTTACTTCATTCCGGTGGCTCAAACCGCACCCTAATACACCACTGTCAGATGGTCCCTCCGTCAGATTTGCGTCTGAGAGCAATCCTGATGCTGCCAATCGCCAGCACTGAGGGAAACTGCAGAACACAGGGTTTGGAGCCAGGTGGCCTGGATCTAAATCCCAGATCCACTGCTTGGTGATTCCATGGCTTTGGACAAGTGACTTAACTTCTCAAGAGCTTGGTTTCCAGGAATACCTGCCTCCTAGGGCTTTGTGACAATTAAATGTGATAATGGATGTAAGTACTTGGCCTTGTTCCTGGGGCCCAGTAAGCATTTATCAATGTAGTTATTCTTACCAGAAGAAGTTCTATGTCCACCCAGGGCCATTTCAAGCAGCTACAAGTGAAAATCCAGACAATGTAGATGCTAAACCAGGAGAAGTTTCAAATGCTCCCACAAGACTTACTATGTACTCAAGACACAAATACTACTGTGCTGATTACAACTATGAATCAGACAGTCTCCCAGAGTTGGTGTTTGATCCTCTTTACAAAAGAACTGCCTTTAGGAAAGGCAGGGTGGTGGAACAGGTGAGATAGGGGAGCACCAGGTGAGGACTCAAGAGCCCTGGGTTCCCATTGCCAGCTCTGCTACCATCTCCCCAGTTATGGGGGACACATTTGTCTACCTCCCCGAAACTCAGTTTTCTTATGTGTTAAATGAGGAAGCTGCATTGGATCAAGGATCAGCAGACCTCTTCTATGAGCAAGGGAGCAAATATCGTAGGCATCATGGGCCAGATGGTCTCCATCACAACTACTCCACTCTGCCACTGAAGCTCTAAAAGGCCACAGATAAGATGTAAATGAATGGGAGGGGCAGTGTTCCAATCAAACTTTATTTAGAAAAACAGCTGCCGTGGACTGGCCCACAGGCCGCAGTTTGCCACCCCTTGTGTAGGATGATTTCTGAGATCCCTCCTGGCAGAAACACTCTACAACCCACGGGTGCTGCACTCGAAGTGGATTCTAGGTATGCACAGAACCACTATACTGGATTCTTACAGACAGCCGGCTGTTCTCTGCCACGCCACGTGGGTAAATATTTTGAATGTCATCCCTGCTTACATTGACATGGGAACTCAGGCCTGCAGAGGCAAAGGGGACTTGCCCAAGGTCATGGAGCACATGAGCGACAGAGCCAGGCCTGGGACACGTCTCTCTCGATGCTGCTCTCGGGCCGAAAACTAGCTTTGTCATCTGCCATTATAGAGACTCAGTATAAGGTCTCTCTTATATAATATCTATTTTCTCCAATAATTTATTATGGTTACAATTTTCCTGTCCTGCCCAAAAGCCAGCAAGCTGGATTTATCATTTCCATCCCTAAGGTTTCTTTACACTGAAGGCCCTATCTGCTAGATTTTGGCCAAACTTCTATGTGAGCAGTGTGTTTAATTCTTAGCTCATATGTTCTGCTTCCTGCCTTCCTGAAAGGGCCCAGAGCAGGGAGCACAGTGGGTGGATGCAGCGGAAAGCACAAGGCTTCCCAACTCACCAGGAGATGGGTCCAGAGTCCCTTCTGTCCTCCTGTCCTCAGGCTCAGCACCTGCTCCTTCAGCCAGGACTCCCAGGACAGAGTTTCAGGACCCCTCCCTGTCCCTCTTTCTCTGAGCACACACAGCATGCCCAGGTCTCTCCCAAAATATGGGACCAGAACAAACCCTTAGGCTCCCCAGGGAATGTCTGAGAAGGGCTTAATTTGGAGAGCTGACCCAACAACAGCCAGCTTTTCAGCCCGGGGCTCTTAAACTACCTGGTGTTAACCTCAGTGTCAAACCATAATTACTGGCTGTGAAAAAAAAATCTAAATTTTATGCCTCTAAGTATATAAAGCTCCTTTGAAAATGTTCGGCCAAAAATTATTTTCAAAAAGGTCCCTCTTCATCCCACTCTTCATTTCCCACGCTCACTGGCACTGGGGACGTGGTAAGTAACATGGACTTACGGACCCACAACAGAGACTCAGCTCTGCCAGCTGCTTGCTCTGTGACTCCAGATAAACTGCTTAACCTCTCTGGGCCAGTTTCTTCCCCTATGAAACTGAAAGTAGTTTGTAAATGTTAAGTGCTCTATGCCACACCACCTCCTCCAGCCACCGGTTACAGGAAACCGGACCTGAGGCCTGGTCACATCCCACACTGCCACTCACGTAATCACGACGGGGGCCACCTTGTTGGGGATGATGGACTTAGCCTTGCTGTTGTGCAAGCCCATGGTCTGGAAGGAGTGGATGCTGAGTGAGTGCCGACCGTCCATCGTGCTGCTGTCCTGGAGGCCCTCGAAGGGGGCGCCCGCCGAGATCGCCTGCTGGGCTGTGCTAGCCGTTGTACCCATAATCTGCCAGCAGACCCAGGGCTAAAGACCTGCAGGGTGAGAGGGCATGCCGTGAAGGCAGGGGTTGCGACTGCCCCAGGGGCACGAGGCCAACCCACCCCTCACCCCCACCGGGCAGATGCAGGGAGGCAGCTCACACTGCACTGGAAACAGACCAGGGTTGCTGCCCACCCACCCCCATGAGCTCGGCAAATCACATGATTTCTGTGCCTAGCCCTTTGTGGATGCTTTGGGAGAGTTATGGAGCTAAAGAGCCGAAGGGCTCAGCCCCTGGCAGCCGCTTGGAGTTTTCCATCCAACTGCAAAGTTGAGATAGTGAGGGCTGGTCAAGCAACCACACCAGGTCAGCCCCCAAGGCTCTAAGTGGCTGGCTCAGGAGGGAGGGAGGCCAAGCCTGGTGTGCTGGGAGAAGTCGCCAAAATGGGAAGGACCAGGGTGGTGGAAAGGGGGGGGCTGGATTGGGCTATGAAGGATTTGGAGGGGAGAGGACATTCCCATGGTGAACTAGGACCACGGAAATCCAGACCAGGTGAGTGAGCTGGTTTGGGTTCTCACAGCTGTTCAGGGCTCCACATAAAACACCCAGCCTCACAACTCATCATTAACAGCTGGAAGCTTTCGCCCATCCTGAAGAATGCCAGGCATCCTCAGGACCCAGCAATTCCTCTGACAAGAATTTCTCCAAAAGAACTAAATGATGTGTGCAAATAGCAGGCTACAACGTATTTTGTTGAGGGGTGGTGTTCACAAAGACAAAACACTGGAAACAACCTCCAAGGAAGCTAAATAAATCACAGGACATTTAGAAGATAGAATATTAAACAGTCATTAAAAATATCACATTGACTTAACGTGGAAAATAATCAAGAAATAGGAAATGGAAAAGAGCAGGATACAAAGTAAGTACATGTCACAATTCCATTTTAATTCATTAAAATCCATCAGGAGGGGCAGTACAACAGTGGCTCAATGGCAGAATTCTCACCTGCCATGCCGGAGGTTCGATTCCTGGAGCCTGCCTATGCCAAAAAAACAAAAAAACAAACAAACAAAAAAACAATCCATCAGGAGAAAAGTCTGGAAGGAGACCCATCAAGATGCCAATGTGAGTTATCTCCAAAAGTGCTGTGGCTATAGACAATTTTCACTTCCCCCTTTTTGCTTTTCCATGTTGTCTGATTTTTTTCCTCTGCACATTATGTAATGAAGTGAAAACAACTAAAGAGGACGGACCACGGTGGCTCAGCAGGCAGAGTTCTCACCTGCCAGGCTGGAGACCCGGGTTCAGTTAAAAAAGAGGGCAGAGACCCTTCCCAAAAGCTGAGAGGTGTGGGGAGCAGCAGCTCAGAGGTCCGACAGCCAGAGCTGCTGGGAAGGGAAGGGGCTAGGAATTCCACACAGACCCAGAGGGCAAGGCACATAGGAGAAAGAGGCTCAGAGAACTTTCTGGAGCTTGGGGGCTGCTGGCCCCACTTACTTAGCACTGATGGTCCTGGAACAAGAGGCGGAGAGAGCCCTCTGCTCTGCTCCGTTCCACAGAACCCCAGAGACAATAAGCTGTCCTTAGAAGACCACACGCCTGGCTGCCACCAGCCACGCATGAGCTGCTGCTCCACGACAGTGAGCACTATCTGACCTCCACCATCCACACTCCCCTCGGCAGCCCCTCAGGAAGGGGGCAGTGGGGTCTGGGGACAGACTTGAAGCAGGGTCAGAAGGTCAGCCTGAGGCTGGGCTACCTGCGCCCGCCGTCTCCCCCATACCCTGCATCAAAGGCGGGTACTCCCCAGGCCTCTCTCACATCTGTGTTCCCAGTCTCGCCTTCCCCAAAATGAGGGCCCCCAGCTCCTCCATCCCTTCCCAAACCACCACCACCCCTCTCGCTCTGGAGTGGGCTTCCTCTCTCCCACCCAGCCTTGTCATCCTTGAAAATTCCCAGCAGCCAGCACGATGGCTTCATTAACACTCACACCTTGTGTTTACAGGGCCCATCGCCAAGGCTCTCCACACACTGTTCAATTTCTTTCTTTTTTTTGGTTGAAGGTGGAGGGAATGAGCCTCTATAGTCCCAGACAGAAGCACAGGCAGCTCAGAGGAAAAGGGGCTCCACAGTGGACCCCAGCTGGCCAACAGCAGAGCTGGAACTTAACTCTCCATTTCGCCTGCCCCATAGGCCCCAGACACCCGCTCACCAAAGTTTCCCAGACCCCTCCCAGCAGCCTGAGCCAAGGAGGCCTGTGTGGGAACCGGAGCAGTGGTGAAGGGCTGCAGGATGCCACAGCTGTCCACAGCTGCCCAGGCTGAGGCCAGGCCCCAGAGCTTACTCCCAAAGGCCTGGGCTGGGACCTCTGTCTGTCCTCCCGTCATCATCCCCAACTCCAGCTGGGGCACCCCTCACCTCTCAGAGCTCCCCAGGCAGTGACAGGCCCCAGCCGGTGCCCCGGAGATAACACACATGTGCACAGCTGCAGGCTGTGGGGCACACAAGAGCAGCTGGGGGTGGGGAAGGTCAGGACCCTTTGAAACTTGAGCCTGCCTCCCAAGTGTCTAAGGAAAGTCATGACTCCAGGGGTCCCCAGGCTTCTCACCCTGCAGTTCTCACCCTAAAACTTCTCTCGATCCCACCCAGAGCGAGTCATACCAGTTCAAGAGCCTTCACCCTGCTGGTCATACGCTGTGGGGCCTTGGGCAACTTCCTTCCCCTCTCTGGGCCTCAGGCTCCCGGATGTAAAATGACAGTACGGTATGGGATGATTTGAAAGCCCCTTCCAGCTCCAGGTGGATCTGGATCTTCAGATAGTCAGTGCTCGTGGCCACCCCCCACTGCCCAAGGGCAATGGTCAGCAAGGGCAGGAGGAAGACAGGGCCCCTAGTGCTCGGACCTCTGTTAGGGGGGATATCGTGGTGGGAGGCACGATTGGGATGAGCCAAGAGGGTCCCTGAGCCTGGATGGATAAATAATCATGCCATTATTTTCTAACATGTAACTAAAATCTAGCATTTCCTTCGATTGTGAGTGAAGGCCACCCTATTGTGTCTGCAGATCCTGGGACCTAGATGCCCAGAGAACACCCAGGCGGTTTCATATGGCGTTAGAATGGCTGCAGGTATCTAGAAGCGTCACCTGCACTCATCACCCCTTAGAAACAGCAGCAGTCACAGACCCCTGCCCACAGGTGCTTGGGTGGCATAACTGGTCAACCTTCAGGCAACCCTACGTTGAGCAGCTGTTCAGGCCCCAGATGGCAGAATCCCAGATTCCCACAACTGAGTGCAACTCAGCCAGCCAGAGGAATTCTGATGAGCCTCAAGAGAAGCCTCCCCTCGCCTTATAAAGCGAGCGATGAGGAAGCTGCAATTCCATGTGCACACCAAGCCCTTCAACCCTCGGAACCATCCAAAGAGTTTCCCCCAAAACCGCAACCGCCTGGGTGTCCAGCCTGACCTGCACATGCCCGTCACAGACACGCTCCAGTTTCCTGTTCTTAGAAGCTGAGCACAATGGCCTCGTCACTGACGTGTCTCTGAAACCAAAACCTAACTCTAGTTAGCCTGATGGCAATGCAGTAACAACTAAGGGCAGATATTACCATACTGCAAATTTGTCTCGTAGCATTTTGATAGTTCTCTCACTGAACTATATCTCCTTCATAATCCCATATATTTTGTTTTATGCACTTCAAAACACTATACTGAGAAGGGGTCTGTATTAGGGTTCTCTAGAGAAACAGAATTTATTTATAAATTTATAAAAGTGTCTCACGTGACCACGGGAACACAGAGTCCAAAATCCGCAGGGCAGGCTGTGAAGCCGATGATTCCGATGGAGGGTCTGGATGAACTCCACAGGAGAGGCTCGCCAGCCGAAGCAGGAATAGAGCCTGTCTCTTCTGAATCCTCCTTAAAAGGCTTCCCATGATTAGATTCAGCATCGTTCATTGTAGAAGACACTCCCCTTTGGCTGATTCCAAATGGAATCAGCTGTGGATGCAGCTGACGTGATCATGATCTAATCCTATGAAATGTCCTCATTGCAACAGACAGGCCAGCACTTGCCCAACCAGACAAACAAGTACTACCACTTGGCCAAGTTGACACCTGAACCTGACCATGACAGTCCACCCCTTGTCAACTTAGCAGCTATATATATCACCTTATACCATACCTAATTTCTAAATAAAAAACATTAAAACACACTTTTTTTTCCTTTCACCTAATAATACTCAATTGTCCTACATATAACTGGAAACACAGTAACTCACTCCAGAATAGGGTACAAGTCCTTGGGTAATATTCATTCTTAAACTTGATATCTTACAACTTAAATAGTATAACAGGAACGAAACACCATCACAGTCCTGGTTTCTGTAACTTATCACGTTGTCGTAGTTCATATTTATCACTACCTTTTTCCACTACCTATTCCATGTTCCCTTTACCCTCAGCAAGCACTTCAGCTGGCCGTGGTTCTTTGCCTGGTGGGGTGACCCAAATCTTCATTCCTGAAGTTTCAGACCCATTGGTCATCCAGCCTGGATTGGGTTGTTGCAGTTTTCCACTGACTTTAATCACAGGGCATGGTAGTACTACAAGATGCCCTAGGGGATCTCCTATATTCCAAGAAAACTCTTCTTGATCTCTATTGTATAGTTGCAGTCCTATTTCCCCCTGATAGTCAGGGTCAGTCACCCCAGAAAATAATGCAATTCCCTTCTTGGCTTGTTGATCCAGGGGCATGAGTAGCCCAAAGTGACCAGGTGGCAGTCTTAGATTCCAGTTCAATAGAATCAGTGTTTCTCCTGGTGGAAGCACTCCCCTTTTTGGAACTAAAACCTGTAGACCAGCAGAGCTCAGGGTCACAGGGACAGGAAGCACAAATTTTCCTAGTGGATCACTAGGGGTAATAGTGAGTGGTGCCACTCCCATTTCCACCCCTTGGTTCCTGGAGCCATGGATCCTGGCTATCGGAAAAACAGCACCATACAGCGGATGCTGATTCAGAGCATATACAACTTCCTGGAGAACATTACCCCAGCCTTTCAAGGTATTGCCACCTAGTTGGCACCGTAATTGAGTTTTCAAAAGGCCATTCCATCTTTCTATCAATTCAGCTGCTTCTGGATGATGGGGAACACGGCAAGACCAGAGAATTCCATGAGCATGTGCCCATTCCCGCACTTCATTTGCTGTGAAGTGTGTTCCTTGATCCAAAGCAATGCTATGTGGAATACCATGACGATGGATAAGGCATTCTGTAAGCCCATGGATGGTAGTTTTGGCAGAAGTATTGCATGCAGGGAAAGCAAACCCATATTCAGAGTATGTGTCTATTCCAGTTAGAACAAATCAGTGACCCTTCCATGAAGGGAATGGTCCAACGTAATCAATCTGCCACCATATAGCTGGCTGGTCACCTTTGGGAATGGTGCCATATTGGGGGCTGAGTGTGGGTCTCTGTGCTGGCAGATTGGGCACTCAGCAGTGGCTGTAGCCAGGTCAGCCTTGGTGAGTGGAAGTCCATGTTGCCGAGCCCAGGTATAACCTCCATCCCTACCACCATGACCACTTTGTTCATGAGCCCATTGGGCAATGACAGGAGTTGCTGGGGAAAGAAGCTGACTGGTATCCATAGAATGGGTCATCTTATCCAATTGATTATTAAAACCTTCCTCTGCTGAAGTCACCTTCTGGTGCGCATTCACATGGGACACAAATATCTTCATGTTTTTAGCCCGTTCAGAAAGGTTTATCCACATACTTCTTCCCCAGACCTCTTTGTCACCAATTTTCCAATTATGGTCTTTCCAAGTCCCTGACCATCCAGCCAAAACATGAGCAGCAGCCCTTGAGTCAGTATACAAATGCACCTCTGGCCAGTTTTCCTTCCAAGCAAAATGAACAAGCAGGTATACTGCTCGAAGTTCTGCCCACTGGGAGGATTTCCCCTCACCACTGTCCTTCAGGGACACCCCAGAAAGGGGTTGTAATGCTGCAGCTGTGCACTTTTGGGTGGCTGAACCATCTTTAAACCAGGCCCGAGTTTTCTCTTCCTCAGTCAATTCACTGTAAGGAACTCCCCGAGAGGCCATAGCCCTGGTCTGGGAAAGAGAAGGTAATATGATAGGAGTGCAGACCATGGGCATTTTGGCCACTTCTTCATGTAACTTACTCCCTCTTGGATCTGTGTGACTCCCACTCAGTGTTCTAACCCACTCCACCCTCAGCCAGACACAGCCTCCTACAGAGACAAAGAGACACGGTTTCCCCTGACTTTGGTTTCAGTGGCGAGATCAGGGACACCGTGCCCCATTTCACCACAGCAGCCCTCAGTGGCCAGCCATGAAGCCACTGAATCGAGGCTGCAGCTGCAAAGGCATTTGAGAAAGTCCCACACAGACATGCCATCTTGCCACTTCTGTGAAATGGGAACAATAACAGTGCCTTCCTCACTCATAGGGTCGATGGGAAGGTTAAGTCCGCCCATGCATGCAAAGCCCTTAGAACAGGGCCATGGAGTGCTCCGTGGAGGTCAGCTGTTACCAAATGTTGCGGAGGCCAGGGGTACTAATCAATTAGACTCTGGAGTCCTGCTGTGTGATCAGGCCCCAGCAGCCACAGGTGGAGATCAGCACTTGAAATGTGGCGGGTCCACCCTGGGATGGGCTGCAAGTATAAAACACACACCAGATTTCTAAGACTGAAATACACAGTAAAATATTTCATTCATAATTTATCCTATTAATTCCATGTTCAAAGGATAATACTTGGGGTTAAATAAAATATGCTATTAAATTAAGTTCAACTGTTTGATTTTTTTGATGTGGCTATTTAAAGTTGCACGTGTGGTTTGTATTTTATTTCCATTGGACAATAGTACCCAGAGTCTCAAGTCCTCCATGGTCCTCAGTGGCTCCTTGAGGGCACCCCAAGGCCATCTCAGGGCCTCAGAGCGGAGCCTAATGCTTGTTGCAGGTAAGAACTTAATAAACATGTTAGAGGCAGGGAGAAACTGCCGGAAGTTGGTGCTATCATTCCTATTCAACAGAAATGAAAGTTGGGACTCGCAGAAGCCGTAAGTGACTTTCCAAGGTCCTCATGCCTACTTAGGAGACACAGTATCAGGGTGCCTGTGAAGCAGGGGGCCTGGGGCCAAAAGCAGGGCTGAATCCCATCTCTGCCACTTCTCAGGTATGTGACCTTGGGCACGGGGCTTAACTTCTCTGAGTCTTGGTTTGCCCAACTGTAAAGTGGTGAACATAACAGGGCTTCCCCTCACTGGACTGTATAAGGATAAATTAAGTGAGGAAGTGAACCGGTGCAAGGATGAAAAAGGCGACACTTGCGCAGCCCAGCAGGTCACTCAAACCCACCCTCTGCCCTCAGTACTGTCCCCCTACCTCCATCAGCCCAAGTGGACCCAGCCCTTCCCCACATCCCCCGGGCAGCCCATTTCCTGGCACCAGATCTGAACCTCCCAAAAAGGACCGGAAGCCTCGCTCCGGCACCATCCATAAAACAAATGAGGGACCCGTGGGCTCGGCCCTTGTGTGCGCTCTCAGGGCAGACACCAGGCCAGGGTCGGGGCTAGGTCAAGGCAGCCACCCTATTTTATAACACACATTTTTTTTTAATCATGAAAAATAACATATATACAAACAACCAATAAATTTCAAAGCACACCATAACAATTAGTTGTAGAACAGATTTCAGAGTTTGGTACAGGTTACAATTCTACTTTAGGTTTTTACTACTAGCTGCTCTAAGACACTGGAGACTAAAATATCAATATTCAGCAGTCAGACTCATTTGTTAAATCCTACCTTCTCTGTATTATTCTATCTTCTCCTTTGATCTTTCTCCCACTCTTTAGGGGTACTGGGGCTATGCCCATTCTAACTTTTTCATGATGTAATGGGCTGTCAATAATATGGGATGTGGGATGGAACTAGCTGATGTTCAGGAGAAGCCGGCCCCTGTGGGTTTCAGGACTTATTTGGTCTAGGAATCTGTTTGGAGGTTGTAGGTTTCTATAAAGTAATCCCAGTGGCATGGACTCTTTGTAGAATCTCAGATAAAGCCCTGGGTATAACACACAATTTTGACTCCCCTTATTCGTCTTTGTCCAAGAAGGCACTTGTGCTTCTGTCTGCTCCTGGCTTTAACCAAGAACCAGGAAACCCCAGTTGCAGTCCTGCTCTGCTCCCGGGCCTGAGGCAATTTCTCTCCCTTCTCTGAAGCTCGGTTTTCCCAGCAGGAGAAGGACAGGTTTGCAGACTCCACTTGTCTGTCCAGTTCCTTTCCACTCCTCAGCCACCACCCAGTCTAGGCCACTGACAGCACCAACTGTCCAGTCCTGACTGGACCAACTGTGACAGCCTCCAGCCCATCTCTCTCCTTCCTGCCTGTCCCCCAACAATCCCATCTCTCCATGCAACAGCCGGGAGGACCTTTCAATGTCTTGGCTCGATGGAGACCCATTCGGTAGTTCCCAGAGCACTTTCAAGCTCAGGGTTTCTTTGCTATCAACAATGACCCTGGAGGGTCACACAGACTCCAACCCCTCACCCCACCCCCTGTAGAGCAGGGAAAATGGCTGGCAGGTCCCAGTGGGCCACTTCCCCCGACTGCACATCTCGGTCGAGGCGGGGTCACCTCATCTTCTGCTGTGGGGACACCAGGCCTATCCTTTCTTAACCCCTGCCCCTCAGCCTCCTCTTTAAAACGAGGATGAGATTTTTTTTTGTTTATTTTAAAAACAAAATAAAATAAACAGGAACTAAGTGTGGTTCTCTCTCAAGGGGGTGGGATCATAGGAGAGTGTCACCTGCTAAATTATATATACACTTCCATGTATGTACACATGTATATATATGTATATGCATATATATATGACATTTAAAAAAATGATTTTCCTAAGTTGAATAAAGATTTAAGTTAAAAAGATAAGATGGAGAGATGTTTAGAAATACTGCCGTGTGCTGAGCAGATGAGCTGTCATGGTGGGGCGGGCTTTGACTTCTGGGCTCAGAACTTCAGCCTGCAACCAATGAAGAGCCTCTGAAGCTTCTGAGTTCTGACAGGGAGGTGCTGCCATCACTGTCACACATTAGGATGGGCGTGGAACAGGCAGTGGATGGGAAAAGACAAGCCACAGGACCACCAGCCGAGAAGCGGCAGCAGATGGGAAATGAGTGGGCCAGCAGCAGAGTGGGGGGCTGATGGGGTGCAGATCACCTGCTGCGCTGGAAGAAGCTGTGGGTGGAAGGAAAAAGCCTCCTCTCTACTCACCTGCCAGACCTTGCACTGCAGCCAGTGAAGACCTGGTCACCAGGTGCTGGCCGCCCAGCAGTGGCCTGTAGGTTCCTTGAACTCGGGACCACAGGAAGAAAAAGAAGGGCCCCTTCCAGCCCCCCTCCTGGTATGCATCCAAGTGCAGGGGTGCCCCCTCTACGGCTGGAGCACCCCCCCCCCCACGTAGGCAACTCACTGACAAAAACTCTGCCTTATATGAGATCTTGGATTGGGGAAGGGAGAAGAGGCTCTAAAGGACATTTGGGAGACAACTGGAGAAATCTGAATATGGATTGTATGCTGGAACATTAAATTAACGTCCTCAGGTGTGAGATATCATGGGAAAGAGAAGACTGTCTTTGTTCTTAGGAGAAAGAAGCTGATGTGTTCAGAGGTGAAACATCTTGATGGCCAAGACTTTCATATGGTTTAGAGGAGATCAGAGAGAGGCCAAGTGCAGCAAAATGTTCCCAGTAGGTGAGGGCACAGAGGTATGTGTTTGCTGTACTTTTCTTTCAACTTTCCTATAGGTTTGAATTTTTTCAAATAAAAAGGCAAGATGAAAAACATTTTTTTAATGATTTTTTTTAATTCAAAAAGAAAGCAAACCAGGGTACAACGGTAGTTCAGTGGTAGAATTCTTGCCTGCCATGTGGGAGACCCGGATTCGATTCCCAGCTCATGTACTTCCCAAAAAACAAACAAACCAATAAACAAAAATTCAACAAATGGTGCTGTGATAACCAGATACTCACATGGAAAAAGAATGAAAAAGAAATGAAATGTATGTAGGCCATATAGCATACAAAAAAGAAAGCAAACCTCTGTCTTTGGAGAAGCTAGTTTTCCACACATTCCTTCTGGTTCTCTCCTTGAAGACTCAGAATTTACCTATTTTGAAGGGCAAAAAATGTGTAATCCTCAGGCCAAAAGTGGTCTCACGTGCAATCTGCTTATACAGCATAATATATATGCTGTATATATTATGTAATTAGCTGTAATTAGCTGCCAGCACTTAAAAAGCAAGACATTTCAAACAAAAATCCAGATCTCTGGCTTCTCTTGAAGAATCCAAAGACGTGCCCCCACAGGACACCCTGGGAGGGGGTGTCCGTGCAGCCACAGCTTCTGGTCTCACCTTCTCCTGGAGCAGCCATTCGATTATTGCATCCTGTCCTCTGGGTCCCAGCCCTTGCAGCGCTCCCTCGTTTTTCTCAAACCTCTGAGTCCCCAGGTTTCCTGGCCACTATCCCGTGGGCAAGCTTTTACCTCTCCCTCACACCACAGCACGTAAGACACTGACCACACTTTCCTGGAAGGCCTTGACACCACAGAGAAGAGGGCCACCACCTCCCTTATTCTCACAGCTTGTACTGAGCTGTTTTCCTAGCATTTTCAAGGTCCTTATCCCTGGGCTCAGTCCCTCCTCTCCAATCCTGGCCTCGGGCATGGGGCTTTCCAGCTCCAAGGCAGGACTGACCTCACCCCTGGAAAATCTCCCAGTGAGACTGTGCAGTCCCTGGGGCTCTGTTCCTGCTTCCCAGCCCGGGAGCATCCTCGGATTTGATTAAAAGGCCCACAATGCCTTCATCTCCCGTTCCTGCAGTTTATATTAAAACAGATGCAGAGAACACATACACTAAGAAGGGCAGAGACAGCTAACCGAGCACATGGCCATTCAGTACCAAAATGACATTCCTTATCTCCCCTGCAGCTACATAGAGCCATGTGACTGTTCTAACTAATGGAACAGAAGGAACAGTGTCACATCCAGAAGCCTTCCGTAGGAAACCCTTTTCTTTCCTTCCTCCATCCTGCTGCCTGGAATACAGATGTGATGACTGAAGTTCCGCAGCCATCTTGAGCCCTGAGCACATGAGTCACACCCCAGGAATGTTGAAAATCAAGTTCCCAAAAGAATCATGGAGCAGAACCACATCAGGCCGTGACTGCAAAACTCTGGCCTGGGACAGGAGGTAGAAATAAACTTCCATCTTGTATAAACTACTGCTATTTGGCCTTTTCTATTACTGCAGTCAAATCTAATCCTGACTAATTCACTATGTTATTTTTAGACCTGACCCTAGATGGCCAGACACCACATGGCAACAAGACAGAACTTACTTCTCTCTCCTCTTACAGTCAAGTTTCCCTGCTGGTGGAAGCCAGGCTACACTGTGGGCCAGCAATCCCATGGGCAGGCAGAGTGACTCCGGGACCCTACAAGACCAGCACATGTGAACCCAGGGGTTTCACAAAACATAGAAAACATAATCCCCACCCAGCAGGGCCTCCAGGGTAGCTGATGGTACGCACACATGAACCTATTAGAACACCACCAACTGCCAAACAGTGTGGGACAGCAGCTTTCTCCAAGTTAAATGCAGAGATCTAGAAAGGGCCAAGCAGCAAAATGTTTATCACATGCTATAGAGATCTGGCCTCAAATGCTCCAAAAAGAGGAAAAGAGACCATATGTCTGCCCATGTGCAGGACTCTACTGGTCCCTCAAGGGCCCTTTCTGAGTAGGCTAACAACTGGGAAAGCAAGAAAGTATTATCTGCATGGGAGGGCCCCTGCCCTGTTGGTTTCTTCAGGGAGGAGCAGGAGGAGAAGAGTTTAAAAATCCCCAAGGAAGGGGCCAGTCAACTCTGGGAAGGACATTCATTCCTTTCCTTAAAGAGCCTGAAGCTTTTGTCCATCTCATGGACATTCCATGCAGCCAGAGACTGGGGAGGTGGGGAGCACTGGACAGGGGAGGAAGAGGACCCTGGGGAGAACAGGGTTAAGAGTACTTGGATGATAATTCAGAATACAGGGGCAAGGAAGGCATTGTCCAGATTTTAGAACTCCGCCTACTCTATGAGATCAACAGTAGAAAGGTTTATTTTGTCCAGAACCTAAATTTTCTGTAGCACATAAAATAACTCAACCTGTCTGGATAGATCATTTAAACAACCCAAACACAGGGAGCCCAGAATAAAAAGGAGAGCCTTCAATCCTGTATAGCTTAATGCAATGCCTGGATACACCCCAGAGTATAATAAGCAGATAATCAAAAAGTATTCCAAAGTCTCTTGAGGGATGGGAGTAAAAAAGATGGAACAATTAAACTTTACCACCGGGGAAACCCCTGACACTATGTCAAACATTAGGGACTCCCAAATCAATAGGTCAAGCCCTTGATCTTGAGGTTTGCTCATATGAAGCTTATGTATGTAGCAGAGAAGCTTAATCTACATATAGGTATGCCTAAGCGTCATCTCCGAAGGACCTCTTTCGTTGCTCAGATGCAGCCTCTCTCTCTCTCTCTCTCTCTCTCTCTCTCTCACCCCAACTCTGCAAGTGAAATCATTGCCCTTCCCCATGGAACATGACATCCAGGGATTAAACTCTCCCTGGCAGCATGGGAGATGACTCCCAGGGATGAGCCTGGCCCTGGCACTGTGGGATCAACAGTGTCATCCAGACCAAAAGGGGGAAAAGAAGCATAACAAATAAGGTATCAGTGGCCGAGAGTTCAAATAAAGTTGACAGGCTACTCTGGAAGTCACTCTTATGTAAGCTTCAGTTAGACATTGCTACCTACCATAGTTTGCCAAACCCCAACCAAAACCATTCCTGCCAATCCCAAAGAATATCTAGGGCAGTATATGAAATTCTATAAAGGTTCCATGCACTAGGGTAACTTTTCAGAAACCTGCAACATTCAGATGGGTCCTTGGACCAGATAAGTCCTGAAATGCAGCCTTTCCAGAACATCAACTAGTTCCATCTCCCTATCCCATATTATCAACAGCCCCTCCCAATATGAAAAAGTTAAAATGGGCATAGCCCAAATACCCCTAAAGGGTGAGATAAAGAGCAAAGGTGATAGTTTTACAGAGAAGTTCAGCTTTAACAAATGAGTATGAGTGCTGAATCAGTACATCAATATTTCTTTTAGTCTCCAGTACCTCATAGCAGCTAGAAATAAAAACCTAAAATTGTGGAACTGTAACCTATACCAAACTGAAATCTGTTCTACAACTAATTGTCGCAGTGTGATTTGAAATTTATTGCTTTTTTTATACATGTTATTTTTCACAAAAAAGAAAAAAAATCTGTTATGATGATAAATACACAGCTAAATGATGATATTGTGAGCCACTGATTATATATTTTGGATGACTACATGGTATGTGAATACATATCAATAAAAAATACTTTAAAAAGCCAATTGGAAAAATCACTATGAGAGTGGGAGTGGAGGGCTGATTTGGGAAATCTCCCTTGCCTTCCTGCCAGGGTAAATAAATCCTTTTCTCCTCTTCAGCCCGATTCGGTGCGATGTTCACTGGTCTAGCTGAACAACAACCCCAGATGTGGGAGTACCCGTCTACACTGTTACACTCTGCTACTGAACCACTAAGCAAAAACAGGGATCACTCTACTCGCTGAGTGACTGATCCTGATTATCAAGGTGAAATTGAGTTGCTGCTGCATAATGAGGGAAATTAAAACTATACCTGGAATCTGGGGATTCCTTGCAGATGCCACTTAATATTTCCATACTTCATAATAAAGGTTTATGCAAAACTTCAGCGATGAAAAAAAGGGAGGACAACTGACTCTGGGAATGAAAGTTTGAGTCACTCCGCCATGGAAAGAACCCCACCAGGTGGAGTTCTGGCTAAGGGTGGGGAAAATACAGAATGGGCTGTGGAAGCAGGAAGCCATAGATATAAACTATGCTCTCATGATCCATTACGGGAAGAGCCTTATGTATTTTCTCTTTATTTATTATATGTCTGTATTTATTTGTATATGCTAACCATTCTCTTCTTTTCTCTTTCTTCCCATTATTATTTTATATACAGGTTATTGGAGGTAAACTTTATAACTTATGCTTTTAGATAATAGTATATTCAGTGAAACAGTGACTGAATTCAAGGAGTATTTGATGCAGCCTGTAAAGATATGAACGATGGGACTGTGTGTCTCTTCATTTGGGGAAAGGGAGAGAACTCGTTTACTTATAAGACGGATAGCTCTATCTTGTTGGGTGGAAATGCAGAGCTGTGTTGTTGATATAAGGAAGTCCAAATGTGTACAGAAAAGTGCAAACAGAAGCTGTGTAGCCGAAGAGGTGGACTATATTAGGAGTACCTGGACGAAAGAAAGCAGCAATACTTACTATTCCGTGTACCAGGGATTCCAGAAGACTCTTGGGATTCATAGAGAGTGGCCAAGAAGCTCAGAACAATATTCCACCTGGACCACCATTCAGAGCCTGGGAACTTCATGCCCAAAGTCACAGGTTCCAAACATCATTTGGTTAAGTGAATATCACATTCCCATCACCCCATCTGGCCTGCAGAACAGACTGTATGAAGAAGGCAGAGACATAGGCTATTGTCCCATTTAGCAGATGAAAACACTGAGGCTTAGAATGCTCTCTATGTGACATAGTGACGGGCTCTTTCTACTGCATCATCCCCCATCACACTCTCCATTTTTTTTCCAAAGCTACTTCAGTTTTCTGGCTAGACATTTGGAAGCTCAATTCAGGGACACGGCAGAAGGCTGAGAATCTGCTCCTCTCCTCCTTCCAGGCCCCAGGAAAGAGTGCCTCTTCCAGATCCACAGCCTTTCACACAACCCTGGCAGCCAGATGCCCACGGCCGGATGACAACGGAGCTAAAAATAAGGTAGGGGACTGAGTGACCAGCTGCAGGAAACATCTGCCTCAGCAGCAGAACAAACACAAAGGAAGTCACCTTGCTCCAGGATTCCCCTACTGTGGGGTCAGGGGAGGAGGAGCAGGGGCTTAAGCCAGACCCCCACCTGCCCTGGGCCTTGTCCTCCCACTCCCAACACCATGCATAAAAAGGACAGAGGATCTAAATACCCCTAGGACACCAACGTGAATCTTATGATCAAAGCCAGAAGGTCCCTTTGTTTGTTCCTCTCACTTCACAGAAGAGGAAACTGAGGTTCAGAGTAGGCCACACCCCTGCCCACTGTGAGAGAACCAGTGGGCAGCAGGGCCACAATGAAAGGTCTCCTGCCTTTTCCTTCCCACCACCACCACTTTGCTGCTCATCTGCTCCACTCGATACACCCATCCAGGCCAGAGAAGATGCAGAGCAGGGAAGAGTTCCCCTGCTCCAGAGAGTAGAAGCACACCAAACAGAGGAGACAGACTTCAGCATAAAAGACTTCATTTAGGCTCCAGGAGGAGCCATGTGGCAATCATGAATTTCCATAACTCCCTCTGAGGCTCCTACCCTTGTACTCCAGCCCAAATCAACTTCAAATAGGCAACATTTCAACAGCCTTTTGCAAATAATAGTAATAAGTGCTTGCAAACCACTAACAATGATAGAAGCAAAAATAATAAAGCAGAGGTGCATCCTCTGGCTAGGGATGATAAGGGGGGCATATACTCTCTATGAGGCAGAAATTGTGTCAAGTCCATATTACCTTTGAAAATCCTCTAAACGGCCCATATAGGTCAAGGCTGGGCCATCTCTCCATTGGTCCAACCTGGCCAGTTCTTCTTACAACAATGGGGCAGATGCCACTACTTCCAGACAGCAAGGGATGAAGTTGAAGGGTCGCACGCCAGCCTCACACTCACTCATTCCTTGTCTTCCTGCCTGGATCACCCCCCCTCCCCCCTCCCACCTGCCCAGCTCCCTCCTACCCTGTGCACCAGGCTCCTCGCCACCACACCTGAGTGAGGTCCCCTCGCCCCACTCCACTATGGATGCCCTTCCTTGGTCTGCGTCCCACGAGACCCACTAGATGTCCCCAGGGCCTGGCCCGATGGTTGGCCACTTCAATGAATTAACTCTGAAAGAAACACCTGGACGCAGAAAGGATTTTTAAAGAAAAAAAAAAGGATCACTATTGAGGCTGCCCATGTTATAAGAAATGAAACAATACAGGAGGGGTTTCAGCCGAGGGCCTGGGCCACAGCAAGTATTCAAGGACAGCTATTTTGACAGGCGGTGGTGGGATGCTGACCCTCACACTCACACAGCTGAGGAGGTGAAGAGGAAGCAACGCGGAGGGCGGAGGCTGGGGGAGCTGAGGGGACCCCCAAGGGAAAAGAAGACCCATCCATGCACTTTCTGTCTCTCAGAGGGGCAAGAAAAACAGGGCATCTGTGAAGTCCCCTGAGCTTGAGTAGAATTTAGAACAGAAAATGATGACTTTTTAATGCCAAACGACTTACATCTCCACCCCCTCCCCCCATCGTGGGGTTCTTTCTGGTTTGTTAGGGGAAAGCAGCAGGTGCAGTGTGCTCCAGGAGAGCAGCCGGCGCTGGGCTGAGGGCTGTGAGGCTGGCATCTAATTGCAGTTCTGAAAATGTGCTCTGCAGACCCCTGGGGTCCCCGAGGCCAGAGCTCCCCTCCTGACGGGCTCAGTCGTGGTGGCCTTTGTCGTCCTGTTGACGCTGGCGGGAAGGGGCCGGGGGGTGGGAATGGGGAGCCCCAGCGCTGAGCGGGGCAGGGTCCCAAACGGGGCGGGTCGCGCCATGTTCCCCCCACACCTGCTGTCGCTGGAGGACCCCAGGTTCCCTTCAGAACGTCCCTGAGCAGGCAGGAAAGGGGTGTGTTTCATTCAGTCGCAGCCCTGGGGACACGTCTTTTTAACAGCCTGTGTGGGGAAGGGGCGTGCAGGGAGAGCACTGGGCTGTCTACCTAAGCAGGAGGCGGCCTGGAGGAAGAGGGCTTGTGAGGGTGTTTGAAGTGGAGCTGAATTAGCCTCTGTTTTTGGGGAACACCACTTTTTCTTGAAAGAACAACTGACGGACAAGCTGTGGTTATTCAGACTGTTCTCAAAACTGAACAAAGCGAGCCTGTCACTTCAAGAAAAACAATAGACAGCATTTGTTGCCAATGATAAAATTTGGGCTTCCAGGGGAAAATCAGAATTTTGGAAAACTTGCATCAGCTACTCTAAGGCTGACAGCTTCCCCAAACTTAAGGATTTGTCTCATGATATCAGTGATGCTATTAACATATGCCATTTTTCTTCAGTGTAATCAAATGCAATGTGTCCCCACCTGGAAATTCTGCACAACTCAGTGAACGAATACTTTCCAAACCACCAGTGCCTGGTGTTACAAAACCCTGCCTGGGCAAATCTGCCGAGTCAGAAAGTAGACTGGTGGTTATCAGGGGAAGGAGGGATGGTGGAATTAAGATTATCTGCTAACAGGTATGCGGCTTCTTTTTGGTGTGTTCAAACTATTCTGAGATTGATAGCAGTGATGGTTCCACAACTCTGTGAATATGCCACTGAACTGCCCATTTAAAAGGGTGAATTTTATGGAATGTAAAAGATCTACTTAAAGTATAAAACAGTCCATGGGGAAAAAAAAATAGTCCATGGATTCTAACGTAAGAGAGTACAGAAAAATTCACTGATGGGGTTTCAAATTCCACATTTCAACAAACCTTTAAGAAACTACTACCACTTGTCAAATTTTCTATGTAATGTCAAAGAAAAATATCCATAGATTAATAAAATACTCCTCTCTTTCTAACTATGTATCTGAATGAAGCCGGATTATTTTCATATACTTCAATCAAAACAGCATATCCCAACTGACTGAAGGCAGAAGCAGATAGGACTAGCTAGCCATCTTCTATTAAGCCAGACATTAAAGAGATTTGCAAAACCGTTAAACAATGTTACTCTTCTTACAAATGTTTGTTGTTGTTTTTTTTGGAAAAGAAATACTTTGTTTGAACACACAATGATTTTATTACTTTAAATGAATTTATAAATAAGTAGTTTTAAACATAGCTCCATTTCTAATGTTATTTATAACATCAAACAAATGCTCTCTGGAGACTTTTTAAGAGTGTAAAAGGGCCCTGAGACCAAAAAGTTTGCTAAGAGTTCATCTAATTTAGCCCTCACAATAACCCTTGAAAGTAGAACTAGCTTCATGCCCATTTTGCAGGTACTGTCACTGAGGCACAGAGTCTGGGTAATTTGCCCAAGGATACACAGCTAGAAGGTGGCGGAGCAGGGGTCAAAGCCAGGCAGTCGAACTTCGGAGTGCACGCACTTAACCTCTAAGGCATCCCTCACCTGACACTGTACACCCAAGGAAAATGCTAAAGGAAGGAAAATGGACAAGCTACCAAGGAAACCCAAAAAGTGAAAGACGGAATATAAATAAATACTTATATGAACATGGGGCACAAAAGAACTTTTCTAAGCAAATGCTAGAGGGAGAAGATACAAAGTCAAATGTTGAGAGATCCAGCTATATAAAAAAACAGTCAGCTTTAGACCACCAAAGAAAAAACACAGTTAAAAGGCAAATCACAATCTGAGTAGAAATATGTCCAACATATTTTTATTATTCATCATAGTCAATAAATAGAGTTTTCCAAACAAATCAGAAAGCAAGTATATCGTGAGAGTAAAAGAGGCAAAAATAAAAGAAAATAACGCACTCCAAAAGAGAATAAATACCACAGGCCAATAAGCATGGGAAAAAATGCTCAACCTAACTGTGCTGGTTTGAAAGGACTGTGTGCCCCCAGAAAAGCCATCCTGATCCCATCACGTGGAGACAGCAGTTTCTTTTAATCCCTAATCACTTTAGGTGAGTGACTTGATTAGATTATCTCGTGGAGATGTAGCTCGCCCAATTGTGGATATTAATTAGATGGAGATGTGACTCCACCCATTCCAACTGGGTCTTGATTAGTTTAGTGGCATCCTTTAAAAGAGGAAGCATTTTGGAGAAAGCCTGAGAATGACGAGATCCACGAGAATCACGAGAGCCATGCAAGCAGAGACCTTTGGAGATGAAGAAGGAATAGGTTCCTGGGGGAGCTTCACGAAACAGGAAGCATGGAGAGAGCTAGTAGACCTCACCATGTTCACCATGTGCCTTTCTAGTTGAGAGAGAAACCATGAACTTCATCGGCCTTTCTTGAGTGAAGGTAACCATTTGTTGCTGCCTTAATTTGGACATTTTTATAGACTTGTTTTAATTGGGACATTTTCACGGCCTTAGAACTATAAACTTGCAACTTAATAAATTCCCCCTTTTAAAAGCCATTACGTTTCTGGTATATCACATTCCAGTAGCTAGCAAACTAGAACACTTACTAATAAGTTTTAAAATGGAAACAAGATGTCACTATACTGCCTATCAATGTACAGTAACTAAATCAGGATGAAAACTCGTGTATGGGCACCACACCAGGGCTGGGTACTCTCCTATGTAGGTGTAAACTGGCTCAGCAATCTGAAAACCAATCTGGCAATAACTCTAAAATGCCTAAAAGATGTGCAATCCTTTAACCCAACAATTTTATCAACTTATTCAAAGGAAATACTCAAAGGTACAGTATGAGGGTGTTCAGTACAACTTTTATTTATATTAGTAAAGGACTGGAAAACTTCTTTTATATTCCACAGCAGTTGAATGCATCATAGATGTCATATGTCATCATTAAAATGGACGGAGTATTAGATGAACATCATAACCAAATGCAGAGGGAAAGAAGCCAACATGAGCCAACACTGTACAGTGCCATTTATCTAAAACTCAGAAGACAAAACTAGGCAATGGTATTGGAAGTTGGGTGAGAAGTCTCACCTGCAAAGGGAAGGAAGGGATGGGGTGCTGGGGCAGGGTGCTGGTAGAATTCTATTTTTTGGTGTGGGTGAAGGTGATAAGGTTGTGTTTGCTTTGTACACTCATCAAGCTGTACACTTGTGATGTGTGTACTTTTCCGTGTATGTTAAAAGTCAGCTTTAAACTTTCACAAGAAAGAAGTAGCAGATTATTTACTGACAAAGGGAAAGTATCTTCTGTACATTTTCTTTTGTTTCACTTTGTTTAAAGATGCCAAACAGTATTTTCGAGTGTTTTTCCATTAAGGGGAGGGTGAAGTACACACACACTCACACAGGAATGATAACCTCAAAACATTAATGGTGAACTGTGGTTATCTCTAGGAAGTGGAATTACAGATGATTTTTCTCACCTTCCTGTATTTGTGTATTTTCTCTGATTTTCCTACCACGAACATATACTATTTATATGCATTTTTTAAAAAACCACCACACAATTTGGCCATGAGGCCAGCAACTACGGTTCAACATGAGCTTTACAGGCCAAGGAAAGCCTGACGCCACAGAAAAAGGTGAGAGGAGTGAGGGGGCGGGAGACCTGCCACTGGTCCAAGGCCAAGAGCCTTCCAAGGTAAAACTAGGATGCTGGAACCAGAGGGGCATGGGGTGGACTCCTAGGCATCCCTCAGAGAGGCCCTGGGAGAGTGCCCTCACCACTGAGCCTCGCTTTCCTTGGTGGCAGATTAAGGTCAGGGGTGCCCCCCGCAGTAGAGGGTGAGTGAGGGCAGAGGTCGGGGCCTACCACACAGTTCTCAGGGCAGTTTCTTCACACAGGCTCCCCGAGTTCCACAGAAGAAATGGAGGCCAGGAGAGAGAAACTTCCTCCCCTCACATAGCTGGCCTGGGTCCACCCAGGTTTCCCCAGAAACGACCCCGGGACACCCTGACCATGGAGGGTGGTCAGGGGCCTCAGTGGCTTCCAGTAAAAGGAGTGGACCTGGCACTGGACATGAGCTCAGGAGTCCTTCCTCAGGCCCCACAGCCACCAGCATGGAAGGCAGGGGCAGGGAAGGGGGGTGCCCATCCAGATGGGAAGTGACCTTGCCGGATGACCAGCAGGCCAGCATTCCATCGGAAGCCCCCAACTGCTGGCGAACTGCGGGGTCACGGGGGCCAGTAAGGGGGCCCACGGTGGCCAAGGAGAAAACAGGATTTACTGCAGAGGGCCAGCCACACAGCAGACCCCAGGGTGGGGAAATGACTTCATCTCACGTTCTGTCCACCTCGCTTCCGCCCCTGGCCAGGGAGGGAGTTAATCCTGAAAGGTCCCCACCCAGGCCAGGGCAAGGGAGTCCAGGCTTTCTCTTCTCCCCCACTGCTACCATCCCCAGCCCCCAGATGAGGAAACTGAGGCTCAGAGAGGCTCACTCGCCCTAAGGTAGAATGTGGCAAGGGCAGGGATTCCAGCAGTTTTTCCACTACACTGAGCTACAAAGAAGAGGTGATGTTAACTCAAGGACATTCTGAGCAGAGGGACAGAATGGAGAGAAAAATGCTTGAGGCTGTGCAGCCTGCTGGGAAGTATTAAGACTATGGTTATAAGGGCAGGGTTGGGGCTGGGGGTGGGCTGTACCCTCAGTGCCTTGGGGAACCTGCCAGAGAATTAGGATGTTGCCCAGGAAGTCAGTCTGGTGCAACAGAAGTGTAGAGTCATGACCATGGCCTGTGTCAACCTAGGGTGGCTGCATGGAGGAGGCAACATGTAGGAAGCTTCCTGAGCAAGGACTGGTTACTACTCTGAGAACTCTAGGGCCCAAAGCTCAGTAGACCCCACCCACCACCCCACCATCCCAAATTAGACCTAGTGCCTCTGTGAAAGAGAAGTGAAAGGAGCCCACAGCACCGAGCACCTACCACAGGCCAAGGTCTGCACCAGGTGCCGTACCAATAAAACAGCGGAGTGTGAGTGCAGGTTCTGGAGCCGGACGGCCTGGGTGGGAGCCTCAGCACCCTCACCGGCCCCCATTCATGTGGACTTGCTGATCAACATCTGTCAGATGAAGATAATAACTGTGCCCACCTCTGAGGGCTGGGGTTTAACTGGGGTTTAACAAATGCCTTATCTGCTGCTAGTGCTGTTTCTCCAAACTCCCAGTGAGCTGTGTATCATGGCCATTCTGACCCACAGAGAGGGACAGTGACTTGGCTTAGACCACATGGCAAGGAAGAAGCAGAGCAGAGATTCAAACTCTGGCCTGTCTGGTCTCAACACCCAGGCTCACCCCAATCCATCACTCAAAGCAAAACCTAAACACCTAAAGCCTACAGCCCTGCCTTGGCTCTCCAGGCCTCTGGTGGTTTCTAGCAGGAAAAGAGCTCCACCACTCAAATCTCCAATGGCAGAGAGGAGTATGGAGAAAATGCCAGGGCTCAGTAGGGGAAGAAAAATATTTTTAAGCTTCTCCCTCTTCCTGTTTACCTCTCTCCTCAATCCCAAAACTCCCAGTAGCTGTTTGTTCAGGGAACGTCGTGCCAAGAGTGACATCCGTCCTATGGCCATGCTGAGCCAGGCTGTCCCCTGCCAGCCTTGCAGGGGTGGCACTGAGGCCCACTGCCCTGCAGACCAGGGAGGCTGCTGCATAAAGGGGCTTTCAGCAGAAGCCAGGGCCAAGGTGGGAGACCTGGCGCAGGGTGGAGAGGCTGGCTGCCACGGTTTCCGGGTGCCAGCTGGCACCAAACAGCACCACACTTGGCTGTAGGGAGGTGATGAGAAGGAGCTGAGGAATGACTCTGAGCTTGGTGCAGAAGGAAAAGGGGCCCAAGCCCAGGCCAGAGTTCTGAGCTGGAGAGAGGAACACAGAGCCCAGGCCGTGGGGCCAGGCAAACCTGACGTCCAATCCTGGCTGGCCAGGACTTGCTACGTGACTTTGGCCAAGTTACTGAACCTCTCTGAGCCTCTGTTTTCTTAAGATAAAATGAGGCTACTATGGGCACCTACTTCATTTGGGACATGGTGAGGTCTGAATGGGACATCGTAGGGGAAAGGCTAGCACACAGTAAATGTGAAAAAACGTCATTTATTTCCATTCCCACCAACAAGCTGACCCTTACTCAACTCTGAAGATCTGAGGTGCCTTTAAAATAGGCTCAAAAGAACAATGAAGAGCTCATTAAAAACTTTTTGATGCCCATATATATACCTTTCCGGCCCCATTTTTGAAGAGTTTAGGTTCTGCAGAAAGAACCAAAGAAACCACCACCCAGGGAGCTAGTAGAGTCAGGAGAACTTTGTGGTGAGATTCGATGAAGGAGATGCAAACTCTGCCTGGGGATCTGGGAAGGCTTCCGAGTGGAAGCGGCCCCTGCCTGGGCCCCCACTGAGCCAGGTGTGCAGCAGCCCCCAGCGGAGCTGCTCTGCCAGGCCCCTCTCCAGAATCAGGCTGGACCCTGAGCAAGGCAGCACACAGTCCTGCACCCACCAGGAGCACAAGTGAGTAGGAAGGTATGCAGCGCCCCATTCACATCTTCACATGCATGCACACACTGTACCAGGCCAAAGACATCGAGGCAGTCCCCACGTGCCAATCCCAGCCCCTGCCTGGCCAGCCCACAGCACCAATGACCAACAGCAACATCTCTTCATCTCTCCAGCACCCACCAAAGCAAGGCAAATTGCCAGGTTGAACACCAGGTCCTGAGTCCTGAGTTCTTCCCCTCCTGAGCCCTGGCATTTTCTCTACACTCCTCTCTGCCATTGGAGATTTGAGTGGTGGAGCTCTTTTCCTGCTAGAAACTACCAGAGGCCTGGAGAGCCAAGGCAGGGCTGTAGGCTTTAGGTGTTTAGGTTTTGTTTTCAGTGATGGGTTGGGGTGAGCCTGGGTGTTGAGGCCGGACAGGCCAGAGTTTGAATCTCTGCTCTGCTTCTTCCTTGCCATGTGGTCTAAACCAAGCCACTGTCCCTCTCTGTGGGTCAGAATGGCCATGATACACAGCTCACTGGGAGTTTGGAGAAACAGCACTAGCAGCAGATAAGGCACAGGGCGGGTACAGTTAAACCCTCAGACTGGATGGGGTAGGAGGTAGGTGAGGAAGGAGGAAAAGACCTCTCCTCAATGGCCTCACCCAGTACACAAAGATTCAGAAACTCCTGAGACATGGCCTGAACCCAGCCCGACCACCCTCCACACAAGGCTGGGTTGAGAAGCGGACTGCAGTTGGAGGTGGGAGCTGGCCAAGTCCGGGAGACAAGGGTAGGTGGTAGGATGAGCAACAACCCAAATGGCCATGTAACCTTCGACAGGTCACTTCCCCTCTCACAGCCCCTGGAGCCTCCTTGGTTTCCTTCTTGGTAAAATAAGGATTCTATTCTAACACCCAACGATACACCCTAGATGTACATCCCAAAGAAATGAGTGTTTCTGCCCATCAAAAGATAGGCATGAGGGCGGGCCACAGTGGCTCAACAGGCAAGAACGCTTGCCTGCCATGCCAGAGGACCCGGGTTCGGTTCCCGGTGCCTGCCCATGTGAAAAAAAAAAAAAAAAGATAGACATGAGTATTGTTCTAGTTTGCTAGCTGCCAGAATGCAATACACCAGAAACAGAATGGCTTTTAAAAAAGGGGAATTTAATAAGTTTCCAATTTACAGTTCTAAGGGAAAATTATCCTCTGGCTTTCTTCTGAGAGAGCAGGACATCATAGCCACAAAAAGCTGACGAAATTCAGGGTTTCTCTCTCAAGTGAGGAGGCATGTGGTGAACACAGTCACAGTTTCTCTCTCAACTGGAAGGGCACATGGCGAGCACAGCGTCATGTGCTAGCTTTCTCTCCTGGCTTCCTGTTTCATGAAGCTCCCCAGGAGACATTTTCCTTCATCTCCAAAGGTCACTGGCTTGTGGGCTCTCTGCCCTCTCCGACTCTCCCATTCTCCAAAATGTTTCCTCTTTTATAGCACTCCAGTAAACCAACCAAGACCCACCCAAATGGGTGGAGACATGTTGTCACCTAATCCAGTTTAACAACCACTCTTGACTAAATCACATTATCCGGGGAGATGGTCTGATTACAGTTTCAATCATACAGTATTGAATACGGATTACTCTACCTTTATGAAATGGAATTTTGATTAAAACATGGCTTTTCTAGGGTCCATATATCCTTTCAAACGAGCACAAGTATTCACAGTAGCTTCATTCAGCATCCAAAAAAACTAGAAACAAGGCAAAAGTCCATCCACAGGAAAAACAATAAGTAAACTGTAGCATATCCAATAACAAAAAGGAACAGATGACTAATAACTGCAGTAGCATACCTGGATGAATCTCTCAGCTTATGCTGAGGGAAAGAAGTCAGGAACAACCAGATGAAAACAGCTCATACTGTCTGATTTCATTTATATGCAGTTCAAGACCAGGCAGGTCATTCTTGGTGGAGAAGAGAGAAGGATGGTCACTAGACTGGGAAGGGGCATGGGAGAAACTTCTAAGGCACTGGACTGTTCTACATCTCGATCTGGTAGGGATTATGGGTGACAGAGATGTAACATTCATGAAGCTACACCCTGATCTATGGTAAGCAAATTTTATTTACATTTACAAAATAAAATAGAAATGGCTAATAACAATGCTCTCCTTTTCTCTCAGGTCTGCAGTGAGATGATACTGAGAGGCTGTGTGCGGAAAAGCCATGGAAAGGGATGGGCCACAGGTAAGAAAATGGCCTGGAAAGTCCCGCTGGGGGACTGGGAAGAAAGGAGGAAATATTAAACTTCCGCATCTGGGGAATTCCTGATAATCTTGCAAGCAGTGGGGACAACCAGTTCAACAGGCTGAGCCCTCCATCTTGGGGCTCACCCCAATGAAGTTATTCCTGCAAAAGAGAAGCTAAGCCTACTTATAATGATGCCTAAGAGTCACCCCCAGAGAACCTCTTTTGTTGCTCAGATGTGGCCTCTCTCTCTCAGCCAACTCGGCAGGTGAACTCACTGCCCTCCCCGACCACGTGGGACAAGACTCCAGAGGCATAAATCTCCTTGGCAACATGGGGCCTGACTCCTGGGCATGAGCTGGGACCTGGCATCATGGGACTGAGAAAGCTTTCTTGACCAAAAGAGGGAAAAGAGAAATGAGACAAAATACTTTTCAGTGGCTGAGAGATTTCAGAGTTGAGAGGTTATCCTAGAGGTTATTCTTATGCATTATATAGATATCCCTTTTTAGTTTATGGTGTACTAGAGTGGCTAGAGGGAAGTACCTGGAACTGTTGAGCTGTGTTCTAGTAGCCTTGATTCTTGAAGACAACTGTATAATATATAGCTTTTATCATGTGACCATGTGATTGGGAAAACCTTGTGACTGACACTTCCTTTATCCACCATAAGGAGAGATGAGTAAAAAAAGCAAAGACAAAAAATAAATAATAGGGGGGAAGTCTATCTAATTTATCTAAACAACAGATTGCAATATTAATGATCAACCAGAGGGAAGGGTAAGGGGTGTGGGATGTATAGGGGTCTTTTTATTTCCTTTTCTGGTATGATGCAAATGTTCTAAAGATAATCATGGTGATGAATACACAACTATATGATTATATCATGAGCCATCGACTGTATATTTTCAATGAACTGTATGTGCATGAAGATGTCTCAATTAAAAAATTTTTTTTAATTAAAAGAAAATGGCCTGGGAGTTGGAAGGACCAAGGTTCAAATCTTGATGCACCTCTGATTGGATAACTTTTTTTTCCTTTTTTGATTTTTTACAACCAAAGTAATGTGTACTTACTGCCACAAGTCGAATAAAAGATGTATAGAGAAAAAGTTTAATGTCCCCGTCATCCCTGCACCCCTCCCCAACCAAACCAGCCCTTTACAGCTTCCTTCTATAAACTTTTATCCCCTTAACAAGGTAACACAAACTCTAATGGCCCATGTCAGTTCACTGGCTGCCACTCATTCCACAAACGGCTACTAAGTATCAGCCCCGTCAACCAGACCAGAGCAGATACCTCAGCAAGAGAGAGGAGGGAGAGAGGGAGTTAACAGAGAAATGCAACCAGGATTCCTTGTAAACATTGTGAGGTGGGCACTGACAAAAGGCTGAGATGGAAACTGGGGAAGTAGTTAAAGGGCTATTTTTGATGATATTCCCAGAAGGCCCCTGTTGATATCTGAAGAACAGGAAGGAGCCGGTCAGGTGCAAAGCATGCGCCAGGCACAACCCTGAGCAGCGAGGTGAAAAGCCAGCCAGCAGAAACCACACGTGCAAATGCCCCGAGGTGGGAAAGCACAAGGAACTGAAAGGAGACTGCGGTTTCCAATGGCCCGGCCACAGGACTGCCACAAAACCCTTGTGCAAACAACCTGACATTCCGAAAGTTTTACTTCTTTAGGACAGGCCACCAAAATTGGAATGCTTACATGGGACATGACTCCCGGGGGTGTGGACCTTCCTGGCAACATGGGACAGAAATCCTAGAATGAGCTGGGGCTCAGCATCAAGGGATTGAGAAAACCCCCAGAATGAGCTGAGGTTCAGCATCGAGGGATTGGGAAAACCTTCTAGACCAAAAGGGGGAAGAGTGAAATGAGACAAAATAAAGAGTCAATGGTTGAGAGATTTCAAACAGTGTAGGGAGGTTATCCTGGAGGTTATTCTTAAGCATTAAATAGATATCACCTTGTCAGCCAAGATGTAATGGAGAGGCTGGAGGGAACTGCCTGAAAATGCAGAGTTGTGTTCCAGTAACCATGTTTCTTAAAGACAATTGTATAATGATATAGCTTTCACAATGTGACTGTGTGATTGTGAAAACCTTGTGTCTGTTGCTCCTTTTATCTACCTTATCAACAGACGAGTAAAACATATGGAATAAAAATAAATAATGGGGGAACAAATGTTAAAATAAATTTAGATTGAAATGCTAGTGATCAATGAAACGGAGGGGTAAGGGGTATGGTATATATATGAATTTTTTTCTGTTGTCTTTTTATTTCTTTTTCTGAATTGATGCAAAGTTCTAAGAAATCATCATGATGATGATATGCAACTATGTGATGATACTGTGCTTTACTGATTATATATGTAGAATGGAATGATCATAAGTTAAGAATGCGTGTGTTTGTTATATTTTTTTAATTTAAAGAATAGAAAAATAAAATAAAATAAAAATTGGAATGCTTATATAAAAGGGTATGTGCATTTAAATTTTTAAAATAGATACTGCCATGTTAGTTTTCCAGAAGGTCATGACATTTCACGCCACAACCAGCATCGCTTAAGAGTGCTCATTTCCCCATAACCTCGCTGGTACACGATGTCATCTTTTTCATTTTTGCCCTTACGAAAACTCCCCACTTCCTTGTCTGTAAAATGGGGGAAATCGCAGTCCTGCCCCTCAGGAGACTGTACGGTGTAATTGAGAACATCTTACCTGCTGAGCCCAGAACCTAGCAGAAAGCAAAAGCTCAACAGACGGAGGAAGGCGGGGGAGGGTGTGCCACCATCATTCCCATACAAATGCTAGTGATTCCATAATTGCTATGCTAAAAGAGAGCCTTCCTAAGAGCCTTTGAACAGAGACCCACAAGGTTTAACTCTGCAGGTCCTGGAGACAGGGATGGGGGGGGGGGCGGTTGTTGACTGCGGCTCAGCTACTAACCTAGGGAAGAAGGTTTGCAGTAAGGATTAGACAGATAGGAGAGCTCTAGGGCCTGGAGCCGGGGCCTCCACCAACCCCCCGCCCCGGGGCTCCGCTGCAATCTCAGAAGGAAAAGGAACTGGCTCTGAGGCCCTCAGGGGTCACTCTGGAAGGCAAAACAAAGAGAAAGAAAAAGTGGCTGAGCAAGGCACATCCCAGACCGCTGCAGGCTCGGCTGCCTATAGCCCAGGCAGAGCTGCCCACCCACCCTGTGCAGGTGGGGAAAACGAGGAAGCTAAATTCTATAGTAAGTACTTCTTGGTTAGAAGCCAGAAAGAGTCAGAAAGGGCCATGGTTGGCGGGGCAGGCAGCCACCCAGCCCCTCGGATCCTCCAGCTCACACCCACCACCCCAAGCATGGGCTATGGGGCTAAAGCTCAGCACCCACATACACCAAGGAAGTCTCCAGAACCCCCAAGAGGTGACAGAGGACTCTGGGTCTTCCAGAGTTGGAAACATGATTCAGTCTAAACTCCACAGATGTCTGCTTCAGGATCTGTGGTGAGCTCGCTCTTTTTTTAATTGAAATATAATTCACATACCATACAATTCACCCTTTCAAAGTGTACAAGTCAGTGGCTTTTAGTACATTCACAAAATTGCGCAACTCTCTCCACTGTCCAACTTCAGACTTTCATCACCCCAAAAAGAAACCCCAAATCCATCAATAGTCACCCCTCATTGGCCCCTCCTCCCAGCCCCTGGCAGCTACTAATCTGCTTTCTGTCTCTATAAATTTGCTTGTTCTTCACATTTCATATAAATGGAGTCATACAATTTGTGGCCTTTTGTGTCTGATTTCTTTCACTTAGCACAATGTTTTCAAAGTTCATCCATAGTCCAAGCATGTATCAGTACTTCCTTCCTTTTTGGGGCTGAATAATATTCCATTGTACAGATAAAACCACATTTTGTTTATCCACTCATCTACTGAGGGACATCTGTGTTGTTCCCACTTTTTGGCTATTATGAATATTGCTGCAATATTAATTCAAGTACGAATACTTGTTTGAGTCCCTGTTTTAGAGCTGCCGGAATGCGATATAACCAGAATGGGAACGGCCTTTAAAAACGAATTTAGTAAGTTACAAGTTTACAATTCTAAGCCTAGGAAAATGTCAAACTAAGGTATCTAGGAAAGATATCTTTATTTAAGAAAAGCCTATGCATCTGGAACAGCTCTGTCATCTGGTAAGTCGCGTGGCTGGCATCTGCCGGTCCCTTGCTCCTGGGCTGTTGTTTTCAGCCTCTGTTCCTGCCGGGGTTCCTCACTTTGCTTCTTCAGGGCTGGCCTTCATCTCTTGGCTTCCCTTGGCTCTCTCCTGGTTCTGGCTTGCTTTACATCTCATGACGACATCGGCTGGGCTCCACGCATCTTCAAACATCTGTTTCTCTGTTCTCTGACTGTCAGCCCTGCTCTGAAGTTTCTGTCGATTCTGAGGCTTCTGTCATTCCTGACTCTCTTCAAAACGTTTCCTCTTTTAAAGGATTCCAGTAAACGAATCAAGACTCACCTGGGATGGGCACAGTCACATCATCTAGTCAAATGTCACACCCACAATTGGGTGTGTCACATCTCCCTGGAGATAATCTAAAGTTTCTACCCTTCAATATTGAACTAGGATGAAAAGAAATAGCTGCCCCCACAAGACTGGATCAGGATCAAAACATGACTTTTCTGGGGTACATAATACTTTCAAACCAGTACATTGGGTAACTGTTTAACTTTTTGAGGAACTGCCAAATTGTTTCCACGAGCTCTTCACGTGGGCTTTTTCCCCTCAACTTCAAACTACGAAAAACTCCAAACTGTAGGAAAACTGAAAAGAGGAGTCCACACATGTATAACCAGAGCCTGGATTCATCACTTAACATTTGTCATCTCGCAAATGTGATTTTCTTTCTATTATAACCTTTAAAAAGTAATGAGAGTATTGTATATATGTTATACTATACAATAGAAAAGTTAAAAAAAAAAAAAGTAATGAGAGTAAACTCCGCCTCATCTGAAAGATCAGCTCATAATAGGCAAGCACTGCCGTGCAATTTTGGGTTCAAGTTTGCTCCTGCATTTGCGATTCGGTTCCTTCTCCATGAAGACCAAGTGACATCATCGCAGGCAGCACAAAGAAAGGTTGTGGTTCTAATAGGGAAAGGGGGTGGGGTGGGGAGGGGAGAGAACTGAGCCACCCCCACAGCTCCTGGGGGCCTGGATATGCGGAATTCAAAAGGCCAGCCTCTCAGGGGAGCATCTGCGTGAACTGAGCAAAGCTCATCTCGGTGCCAAATTCCTGCTTCCCACAATAAGCAGGTTTAATACCCACTAAATGCAGATTTCAATACTGCCACCACCTCACCTTTATCCTCCAGCAAACAAGACCACTTTCCAGTCATCAGTGATGTCCTACTAGAATAGACACTCGGGAATGACTGCCTGGCAGGTTGGATTTAAATGTGAGTTCTGACTTCCCCCAAACCACCCGCGTGGCTGTGACATTAGTCACGCACCCCGCACGACTGGCTCCAGGAACAGAGGCAGAAGCAGAGAAGACCCCTCCCACCCCCCACCCCAGGGCACAGCCACTTACCCAATACTGGCAATTGAGTTGCAGCAAAACATTCACACTCATCCAATTAGATCCACACTGTTTGTCTGAAATGGGTTGGCTTTCTGGTTTGATTAGTTTCTCGCTATGTAAAAACTCTAAGTAGAAGGCATTTCTGCCCAGTTTTATATTTGTACAAATTTAAGTTATCATCTAATAAAAATAATTTAAATCAACAAGAAAAACTGGTGACATTTTTGTTTTTTCCTTTAAAAGGGAGCCCACAAAAGATCACCTATTGTATGATTCCATTTTATATGAAATGTCCAGAATAGGTAAATCTGCAGAGACAGAAAGCAGATTGGTGGGCTGGGGAAGGGGGAGTGCGTTAGGAAAGAGGGAGTGACTGCAAACGAGTACAGGGTTTATTTTTAGGGGAATGGCGAACATGTAAAATAAGGGAGCAGTGACTGATGCACAACTGTGAACATATTAAAATCTATTGAATTGTACATTTAAATGGGTGAATTGGACCGCATGTGAATTATTTCAATACAGCTGTTAAACAAGGAGGGGGTCCATATATTATTTAGGTCTGAGCACCTGGAGAAATCATGTGGAAATTAACAAACCCACCTTCCCATAGCTTCTCTCCCAAACCCACCCTCTCCTCCCCCTCCCTACAGCGATCACAAGGGTTAGGAAGAGACTGAGGCTAGGTAAAACCATTAATCACCCTGGGATGTCACAGAAGAAAGGATTCCATTTCCCTAGGCCCCATTGGCTACAACAGTATTTAGGCATTGAATTATTAAATTAGGAACAACTTAAAACAATGGAAACATCCAATGTCCGTGAGCACGTGGGGATGGCGGCTCACTTATGCAGCAATGGCAGTGTTCAGGAAAGAAAGCATGATAATCGAGGTTTGGAGCGTCTGCAATCTGCTTGGCTGGGCTGGGGTAGAGCCAGAAGCATGGAGACCTGCAAATAGGCAGCCCCTCGTCCTCAGGAGGCCGCAGACACCCCAACCCCTCCACCCTGACACACACCAGGCAAACTGCTCACTCAAAGAGGGTTCTTATCAGTTAAACCCAAATCACCGCCTAGAAAAGACCCTTCCCAGCCAGGGACAGCTGCACTGGAATGAGAAGCAATGAGGAAGGGCCCATCTTCTCGCCACCTCCCTGGGCCTATTCCCTCTGGCGACACTTCACAGAGACAGAAGAGGAAGCCCCTGCTGTCTGGCTGTCCAGCTGTCTGCAAGAGGCCCTAGGGGAACAAACCGGATAGCACATCCGGCCAGACCCCCATTTACTGTCCCATCTATCCCCAGGATGGGGGACAAGCCTCTTTTGGATATTCTGGTTCCTTCTGCCCCAATGCCTCCCACTTCCCAAGACCTGCACTAAATTTACTGCCTCCAGGAAGCCTTCACCCAGTCTCCCCAGAGCCTTGCTGAGCCCCAGCTCAGGGCCAGGGGCAAGATGGACGCCTGCAACTGACTGGGCCAGATGCCTCTGTGGGTAAGGATGCCAGGAGGGCTCGCAAGCCCCAGACATTCCCAGGGACGCGCTCAGGACTCAGGACTGGCAGAGCTGGGGTCACTCCCCAGGACAGAGGACTAAGTGAAAAAAAGGAGGCCTAGAGCCACGGGCCACGGGTGAGTCCATTTCTACCCCAAAATCAAAAACTACTCAAATTCACGTGGAGGATACCTGGCCAATTGCTGGCAGCGTTTCCTCCAACTGAGGTAGGAGCCGGGAAGAAAGACGGGAAAGTTCTTACAGTTCACTCTCGAGGAAGCTCCTACGTGAAGCTTTTGTAGAGATAACTATTTTATATTATTTTTTAACTTAGAACATTTTGAAAAGCAAGATGGGCACCCATCAACTGGCAAATCAATAAGCAAGCTGTGGTACTGCCCTATACTGCGATATTGCTCGGCAACAAAAAATAAAAGGAATTAAGTACCGAAACACGCAACGACACATTTCAAAACTACCACGGTGAGTAAAAGAAGCTGGACACAAAACAATATAGCGCAGGACTCCATTTATGTGAAATTCTAGAAAAAGCAAAAACCGTAGTAACAGAGAGGAGGGATGTGGCCCTGGAGCAGGGGTAGAAGTGGCAATCGACTATGACAAAACACAAGGCACCTTTTTTGGGGTAGTAAAGTATTCTCAAACTTGACTGTCATGGCTGCGTGATCACATACATTGATCAAAAATCATCAGGTTTGAAGTGTGGGAATTTTACATATGTAAATTATACCTGAATTCTTTCTTTTTTAAGTAAGGTAGCAGGAAAAAAATATTAGGCCCATTTTGCAGATAAGAAAAATGGGCTCAGAGGGGGCAGTCACCTGCCAGACCAGGGCTTGTCCATCTGATGCCTCAGGCCCAGTTCCAAGCTCATCCCCAGCCCCATCTCAGCAAAGACCTGTTCCACACCTCCCCTAGGGGCTCTGCCTCTCTGGGGCCCAACCTGCAGGAGAGTGGCAGGCAGAGAGGGAGTGAGCATTCCCTCAAGGCGGTCCAGCTAAGGCTAAACCACCCCTGGGCAAGACCATGGGGAGGGGTCTCCCAACAGATCAAGGCTCTGCCAAGCAGGGTCTGGGGCACTGATGAAGGCCTGGCCCTGGGGGGTTATGGGGTCCCCACCACAACCCTAGGAGGAAGAGCTCAGGCCACTACAGGGCAGTGAAGGGGACACACTGCTGTCCACTCTGCAACCGGCAGGAGAGGGGTTAACTCCTTCACGGAGTTCTCTGGTTGCTGGAAAAAGGAAAAGAAAAACAGAGAAGTAACCTTCTGTGCTTTCTAAACAGAATCTTCAAAAACCGCCCAGTGTCCCTGTCCTTCCCTCTTGGGAGGGGCCGGTGAGGTCAGCACAGCCCGCAGAAGGCAGGGCCTGGGGTTCAGAAGGACACAGAGGCTGGCAAGGCCCAGGGTCGTGAGAGGGCACCCGCCTCTCCTCCCACATGGCCCCTGCACAGCTTCCTGACAGTAGGGCTATTTCTCACGTGGAAGCAAGGCCACGGACTCTCAGTGCCACTTTCTTCTCTGCCTGCAACTTCCGAAAGTCCTAGCTCCCTAAGAGCCTGCGAGGTGGGTAGCGACACACCTGCCACGGGGGCCGAGGGGGAGGTGACTCCAGACACCCCATGTCTCTCTCATCAGGGTACCCCAGTTCTGGCCCAGGGGTAGGGGGCACCCCTTCACCCCTTCAAGTCAAAGCGAGCCATTCGCCAGTTACAGGAAAGGTTTAAAACACCTCCTGAGGCCCAGGAATTCCAGCATTAGACATTCACTCCTTAGGAAAGAATTCAAAGCGTTTCTGCTTCTGTTCAAAGGCCTTTCCAAGGAGGGCGATCTGTTAACTCACAGGCATCTCAGCTAAAGGCAGGTGAGTGTTGCTGCTGAGTGAGTGCAGAGGTTCTGCTGAGGTGATGAAAGATCAGGGTAACGGATGATGGTGGTGGTAGCACAATACTGTGAGTGTAATTAACTGCACACTTGAAATGGGATGAAATGGGAAATTCTGAGTTGTATATATATTACCACAATAAAAAGTTTGTTTTTGTTTTTTAATGGGCATATTCCTCCCCTCTCTACATGGGACATAACTCCCGGGAGTGTAAATTTCCCTGGCAACATGAGACAGAAATCTTGGGATGAGCTGGGACTCCACATCAAGGGATTGAGAAAACCTTCTCGACCAAAAGGGGGAAGAGAGAAATGAGACAAAGTAAAGTGTCAATGGCTGAGAGATTTCCAATACAGTCGAGAGAGGTTATTCTTACGCATTACACAAATACCCCCTTTTCAGTTTATTGTGTATTATAGAGGCTAGAATGAAATGCCTGAAACTGTAGAGCTGTGTTCCAGTAGCCATGTTTCTTGAAAATGATTACATAATGATATAGCTTCAGCAATGTGACTGTGTGATTGTGAAAACCTTGTGTCTGATGCTCCTTTTATCTATGGTTATTGACAGCTGAGTAAAAAATATGGATTAAAAATAAAAAATAATAGGGGGAACAAAGGTTAAAATAAATTGAGTAGACTGAAATACTAGCGGTCAATGAGAGGGAGAGGTAAGAGATATGGTATGTATGGGTTTTTTTGGGTTTTTTCCTGGAGAGTTGAAAATGTTCAAAAAAATTGATGGTGATGATGAATGTACAACTATGTAATGATAATGTGAGCCACTGATTGTACACAATGTATAGGACATTTGATGTCAAGAATGTTTATATGTTTGTTTGTTAAGGTTTATAATAAAAATACTAAAATGGGCATACTGATATTGGAAAGGGGCAATCTGGGTATGCCAGCTTGAGAACGAGGGTCCCCAGGAAGGGTCGGATGGCATTTTCAAAGCAGGCAGGGGAGGCCCCTGGAGAATAGAGGGGACAGAGAATATGATTCCTGAAATGGAAAGTGAGAGTCTAGGAGTTCCAATGGGCCCCCAGCTTCCATGACATGCCAGCAAACAACCAGAGCTACCTCAGAGCCCAGAGAAGGAGAGAGGGGGACACAGAAAGGTCCTTCCCAACTGGCCAGGGGTGCTGATGACAACTTCTCTCCATGGTCCCCAGATCTGCACATGTTCCCTAAACACACCAGTCACCCTCTGTTCCTGCACGTGCTGCTCTTCCTGCTCAGGAAGTTCTCTTGTCCTGGCAAACTCTTGGCCATCTTTCAAGCCTCACAAGACGTGCTATCCCCACCCACTGCCACCTCCAGGTAAGCTGCTCCCTCCCTCCAGCTTCAAACTGTCAGGACCCCCGTGTTGTGAGGTATGATGCCTGTGGTTATCTCCCTCAACCCTGGCAGGGGATGAGTCTAATTCACCTGTGGCTCCCCTGCGCCTCCTGCTGAACCTAGGGGCCAGAAAAGGCCAAGAACCCCAATCAAGATGCCATCCTGGTGCCTTCTCACCACGTGGCCCCCAGCAAGCATCCAAGCCTCACCTGTTTCTCTGCTGAGAAAATATTAATCACAGAAATAATCACAATGGTGGCCCATGGCTACTGAGCACTTCCCCCAAGGCCCCCCATGCCTTACCTTCTTTCATCCTTGTTACACTCTTTTAAAGAGCTACTCTCCTTAGCCCTGTTACACAGGGAGCTGTGACACCGAGGGGCTCAGTGAGTTGCCCAGGGGCACACAGCTAGTGAGGGAGGGGTCCAGAATTCAGACCTGGTGGTTTGGTTCTAGAGCCGGTGCTCTTAATCACTACAGGTCCATGGGGCAGGGGAGGGTTGGAAGACGGTCGGGGAAGCAGCTGTCAGGGCAAGCCTTCAGAGGAAGAGGAGATCAGAGATTTTAAAGGCCAGTGCTCCAGGTCCCAGGTCCCAGTCAAGTCCAGGAAGGGAAGCAGACCATGGCCCTACAGCGAAGCCAGCCAGGCTGCTCCCAGGCCCACCCCCTGTGCTGAGTGCCAGTTACAGGAAACAGAAAAGGCCCGTCTGCAAGAGCCTTGGCCCAAGACCGGGGGTGGGGGCTGTGGGGACAGGCACAGCTGCCTGTGGGAGGTGAGACCACGATTTGGGGCTATTCTTAGCAAACCACTGGCTCCCCTCCCAGAGGCCTGGCAGGAGGCAGGCCTGAGTGTCCATGTGCCCTGCCTGCCATTTCCTGACCGGCCCTGAGCACCAGGTCCCGAGAGGCCAGTGGGCAGGGGGCAAGGACAAGGCCCTCCAGCTTTCTCACAAGAAGTGTCCTGCCTGCCCAGACTCCCCCAGGCCTCCCCCACCGGGCAGCGGGGACAGCCTCCAGGGCGGACAAGGGCCTCTGCCCAAGCCTCAGGCCAGGCCCCTGGCTGCTGAGGGAGCTCTGCAAAGTCTCGGCCTTAGGAAAGGCTCAGAATCCAAGCCTCAGCCAGCGGGGCACCCCGCTTCCCACCCATCATCTCACAGTTAAGCCTCACAGTATCCCCAAGGGGCAGGAGCTACTGGCCCCATTTTAAAGACAAGAAACCAAGAACTGAAGGAACTTGCCCAAGGTTGCCCAGAGTTACTGACCAAGCTGTACCCAGAATTGGAGATAAATCAGCAGATGAGCAGAGGAGATGTTCCTGGAGCCCGAAGGAGGGGGAGGCCCTTCCCTATGCAAACCCAGGGCTTGGTGGAGGAGTTCACACCAGGAGGCAACTCTTCTCATCAAAGACCAAGCTGCATTTCTACTCTTTCTACCCAGAGATTCCCCCATCCCACCCAGAGACCCTCACACTTGGGCTTAGAAGGAGAATCCTACAACCAGGTTCCTCCCTAACATGGAAGGCAAAATACAAAAAAAAAAACAGAAACAACTGGAATTCCCTCCTTAGGCCATTTGGCCTCCCTTGAGGAAGCTTCCAGGGTCCCAGGGAAGGTGACAATCAAAGGTTCACAGATTTCCCTGCCAGCACCTATGGCATGAACCCAGTCCTGAAACTTGGGGAGTGAGGAGGCCAAATAACCCTCAGAGGATTCTGAGCCCCCATCTTCAAATCCCAAAACGGAACTCCAGACCCACGGCCACATACAGAGCACCAGCAGCGCCATCCCAAACAGGACAATTTCCGGGCCGTTCTGCTCCATGGAATAACTGGGATTGCCGAACCTCAGCGTGCCCCTCTGTCCATGTCCTTGGCCTCTGCTGGCAGGTGACTCTGACAATGCACTTGACCCACAGCCAACCCCATGTCAGGTTAGGCACATGGGTCACATCTGTGTGTCTCCATGTCCCTGACCCACATCCACGTCTGTGCCAATATACTGGCCTGTATTCCTGCCCACTTGCACCCCTGCCTCTCCCGAGATAGGTGAAAATCCCTCCAAGATGTCTGTCTGTTTAGCTACATGTCTGCGTCCCTGTGTGTTCCGTGTCTATGTGCTCATCTCTGTCTGACCCGCACACTGTCAGTGCCCCTTTGTGCCATCACTCTCTGTGCACGCCTAACCATGTGAACGTCTGTGTCGCCAGATGACTTGCCCAGCTCCGCTTCTTCCTGCGTCTGTCCTAATGGATGTCTGTATCCAGCACCTCTCGGTCTCTACCCACGCGTCTGTAAACCAGAGCGTGCACACCCCTCTCTGCCCAGACGAACGCCCCCCACCTGTGCCTGTGTGAGCCGGCTCTGTGTGTGCCATCTTTGGAGGCGGCTGTGTGTGTCCCTCCAAGTTCTTCCAGTGCTGGCCAAGGGCAGCAGGGAGAGCTTAGCAGTTCCCACTCCCTGAAGAGCACCCAAGGCCGCGGGCACAAGCACACCACCACCTCTGCAAAGTGTTCCAGAAAAGCAGAAACCTGCCAGCAACGATGTGAGGGGGCACTGCCAGGGGACAGAGCAGAGCCCCAGCCACAGCAGAATCTCACCAAGGCGATGGCTCCACTTCAAAAGCTCCCCAGGGAGGCAGGGGGGGACCACCTCGGGCCAGTCTGCACTCACAGGAAACAGTGTCTGGGCCACTGCCTCCAGCCTCCCAACCTCACCCCCACCCCAGCAAGGGAGGCTCTTCAGGAAGGAAGTGAGGACTTCCTCCTGCTTGTCTCTGAACCTCCCATAAGGCTGGTCCCTAGACCCCAAACCTCAGGAGCCCAGGGCAGCTGGGAGAGTCCCAGGCGCCAATGCGCCCAGCCTGACCCAACAGAAATGAAATGGGTTTCTCAAGTAACCCACCAGTCAGAAATAACGCCCTGGGCAGGGGAAGGGCACATAAACACAGGAGTCTCCTCAGCAGGCCTGCCACTCCCCTGGAGGAGGTGACAGGTCCCAACCACGAACAGGGTAATAGACAGGGGTGTGTTCTCAGCTGAAACATGTTAAAACACATTTGTCTGGTGGCCTGAGAACTGGACTCCAGCCCTCCCCGGGAGGGCAGCCCTGTTATCACCCATTCAGCAATATCAAGTGCAGCCCTTGGCATTTCCACTGCTGCTGTCCAGGACTGGCATGGAAAACTCACATCAGCTAACTTTCTGGGTTTTAATATCTTGTTTTCGCCAGGGGCTGAGACACCTGGGGACAGAACCCTGCAAGGCCTCCTGCTACCCACACCCTCCCGGGACACAGTCCCGTGCCTGGCATTTAAGAGGAACCCTGTGACTGGGACCCAGGAGTTCTGCAGGGGAGCCCAGCACTTGGTGCCTGGACCTCTGAGAATAGATGAACCCAGAAATCTCCTGAGGAAGGCCAGGAAGCTTCTTCTCCATGCTGACTCTCCAAGAGCCAAACCCAGTCCAAACGTCCTGGCCTTTTAAAAGAGCCAGGTGCAGCTGGTTTCCTCTCTCCATACAGCTTTCTGACAAGTCCCTGTCCTGTCAGGAGCACCCTCTGAAGGTGGAAAGGGACCTCTCCTAGGAGACACAGGCCCGTGGAGGTGGAGGGCCTGACCAGCCCACAAGCCAAGTCTAAGCCGACTGGAACCTTCCCAGGCTTCCCCTCCCTGGGCCTCAGGGCCCCTAGAGAAGAGCCCAGCAAACCCTCGCTCTGGACCCGACAGAAACGAAAGGGATCATGGCTCAGGCCTCCCTCCCCCAAACTTCTCAGGACACCGGGGTGGGACCCTGCCCCCATGCCAGCAATGAAGAGCCAGGACTAGCCACTCATACCAATCCCAGTGCAGAGAATCTCTGAAGATGGGCGAAGCCCAGAGGCCGGTGTACAAAACGACTCAATAACTGCATGCTCTTTACTATCTGAGGTCTCGCTTCCCTCCCAGGCACCAAAGCTGCTGGGGTGTGAAAGAGGAGAGGGGAGCCCATGGACGTGGGCGCTCTTGGCGGCAGGGGTGGGAGGGTGGGGGAGTGGGTGGCCGGAGCAGCCCCGGGCTGGGGGTGCCCGAAGGACTCCCACATCCGCCTTCCCCTTGCCAGCCCGGGGCCCGGACGCGTCGGTACCTGTCTGCCCGCAGCTCGTGGGGGCGTCCGCGCTCCTGCAGCCGGGGCGCTGCGCCCGGACTGCGGGCACCGAGTCAGGCAGCGGCGGGGCACGCCCGGCGCGGGCTCCGACTCGCTCCTCCCAACTTCCCCAGCCCATTCGCGGGCAGAGGCGGCTCCGACGGCGCGCAGGCCGGGCGGGGTGAGGAGAGGCCACCGGGCGGGAGCCCGCGCTCAGCGGCGATGGGAGCTGCGCGCCCTGCGCCCCCCACGCCAAGGGGCGGACCCGGCCCGGCCGCCAATCACCGGCGCCAGGCCCGCGGGAGCCCCGGCCCCAGGCGCCGAGGGGGCGGGGGGCTCGGATTTAAAGACACACTCACCCCAACTGGGTCCCGCTTTGCATCCCAGAGCCGGGGCCCGGGGCCCGGGAGGGCACTGCTGGCCCCACCTTCCCCCGCAGCGCTTCCTCCCTCCGCCCCACCCCCACCCCCACCCCGCATCTCCACCCCCTCCCAGCCTCCACGAGGAGAGAAAGTTTGGGGCGGCGGGGTAGGCTGTCTGGGAAGCCAGTTCCTCTTTGCTTGTCATTAGCTCGGCTTGTTCTGGAAGGTGCCCAAACCCTGCATCCAGCCTCCCTCGCTGGAGAAAAGCGCAGCGCTCTGGGCACCGCACCCCTTCCCAGCTCCGGAGTTCGTCAGTCGCCCCGCGGAGGTCGAGCAGCCTGCGCCTCCCTCGCCGCTCTCTTCTCTATAAAGCCAGGACGAACCTTGGCGGGACCAAGACGAAAATCCGGGCTCCGAGCCAGCCCCACTCTGTGCTGTGCAGCCTGAGCCAGGTGATTACCCTCTCTGAACCTGCGCTTCCCCAGCTATCAAAGGGCGGGCCCTTAAAGAGTGGAAGGTCTGACCAAAAAGACTTTCCCAAACCCTGAAATCAGGATTTTTCCTGGACACGCCTGGAGACGCGCCCCGTCAGCTCCTGGAGGCGAACAGCAGAGTAGCGACTCCAGAAGGGAAGGAGGGCCCACCCCCAGGGATCTAATGGGCCGGGGCCCCTCAGGAGATCTCCCCCTCCCCCCCACCCCCGTCCCCGCCTCCCGCCGCGGCAGCCCCAGCCCTGGGCTCACACGCCCCGCGGGCACCCACGTGCGTTCACTCTCTTGCGGCCACTTCCTCCCTGGAAGACAGGCTTTGTTGTGCTTCGTGAGTCACTTCCTCCCTCTCTCTGCTCCACGCTCCGGAAATCCTCCTTCCTCACCTGCCCACTACCTGCCTCTTTCCCTCCTCAGTCCCAGAAATCAAGGCTGTAGTGGCTGTGTTTGGAGGTGAGGAAGTGAAGCCTGGGATGCCCCAGGATGAGGGCAGGACAGGCCCCATCCCTGTCCAGTGCCCGGGCCAGGATGCTGGCCTAGGAGTGGGGCAACCAGTCCCTGGGGTTCCTAATATGGAGGACAAGATGACTAGTTCCCATTTGTGGTGCTCTTACCCAGGTCCCCAGCTCAGGTTCAAGTGCTTCAGCTGGATTATTTTATGAGATAAGTACTTTTATCGGCCTATTTTATGCATGAGGAAACTGAGGCCCAGGGAAGCCTTGCCCTCAGCTCCAGGCCTTCTCATACCCAAGGTATATGAGCAGGAGAGGGACAGAAGAAGTACAGGAGTGACCTTGGAAGCAGACCCTACCCTAGAGTCCTGCCAAGATAGGCTCACATTGGCTCCCAGTTTACTGGTGTGTGGTCTGGGACAGATGACAAAGTTTCTCTCATCCCCAAGTTTCTCATCCATAAAAAGGTGCTGTGGAGCCAGCGAGCTGGGACACGTGATCCCCAGGCAGAGCACACAGCATGTTGTGGGGCTCCATGCGTGGTTGCAGTTCCCTTCTTACTCCTCTAGCCATGACCCCACATCCCAACCACCCCTGCATCAGATTCCACACTTGAGGTCCCACCATCCCGAGGAAGCTGTGTTCCAGGCTCATGTCCTCCTCATGACCAGGACTAGGTTAGGATGGACATGCACAAGCGTTTGCACACACACACTCAGTCTGCTTCCCCATCCCCTCACCCTCCTTCAGCTGCCCAGCAGATGCTGGGGTCCTTGGCTGCCTGCCTCTTCAGACCTAGCCCCTGCAGGACCAGAGCTGTGTCTAATCTGTCTTCCGCATTCCCCATGCACTTGGGAGGCCTGGCTGTTGAACCAAGCAGAAGGCCCGGGGCAGAGATGCCCTCAAGAGACACAGAAATCAGGGCCCTTTGGGCTCCATCAGACATCTTCAGGGCTCAGCCGATAGGCCCCAGAAGTGGGAGGCTGAGGGCTTGATGATATCTCAGGGGCAGGCCACAGACGGTGTCTAAACTGTGTCTAAACTCACCAGCCCGCCCCCAACCCCCCAAAGGTTCTACCAAGTCCTGCTCAGAGCAGCAGGTCAGGTCCAGCACCCCTCCCTGCCTGTCCGCCGTCACTGGATATCCCCCAACCACAAAGACCTTCAGGACCAGATCTGCCCCAGCCTGAGCCCCAGGGGAGGAAGGAGTCTGAGTGTTGAGGGAGAGAGAAGGAAGGGGCGCAGAGCAGCTCTAGGCATACCCAAGAGAAGGCATTCTGCTGGTTCTTCCCAGTCCTAGACAGAGGAATAGACAGAAATAATCAATTGGGCCCCTTTCTTGGCCCAAACTGCAGCGGAGGCTCTCCAAGAAGTCTAGATGCTCAGAGCAGAAGCCTAAAAGTCCCCTAAGAAAGGATTCATGGTCCCATAACTGGACCTAGAAAACTAAAGGGCTTGGAACCTACCCCCAACTCACCCCCACACTCTCCACCAGCACCACCACCATCATACCCTACACACAGGCGCACCCAAGATGTTACCTTATCTAAAGAATGGGTGTCCCTGTATAAATGTGTGCATGTGTGTAAGCTCACATTTGCAGGGATGTGAATAAGGGTATGCATGTTTGTGCAAGTGTTTAAGCAGGCTAGTGAAAGTGAGTGTGGATATGCGAGTGAGTATATGTGGGTGTATGTGGGTGTATGTAGCATATACACAAACTAACCCACCACCAAAACCAGATGAGCTGCTGCTGCATAGATTAATGAGTAGCCCCATTACTTACACTTCCAGGAGAATAGCCTATGGCCATCTGCAGCCCCCTTGGCTCAAGCAAGGTGTGTGTCCCTTGTGCAGACACATGAGCTTGGGAACCCCGAATTCCCCCTGTGGGAACACTCAAACCAAGAATTAGTTCCTGACAGGCACAAACAACTCAACAGAAGACAGAGGAACTAGGGTCAAACCAGCAAAGATGAAACTTGACAAAAGATGGGCTACAGGCCCTCCTGCCCCCTCTGGTCCCTGCTCTATGCTGACACCGCCATAGGCTGAGGTCCAGCTGGGACCAAGGAAAGGACAGCATCAGGGCAGGGAGGTGACCTGGACTTTCACTTGTGGCCACGTTATTGCCAAGAACATGGATTCACAAGGGCTCTCCGGCTGAGTATCATAGGGCCAGAAGTCTCCTCCTGAGCCAGGTGGTCTCTGAGCCCATAGGGAACCCTCCCTGATGCCTGAGTCCCAACACAGATGGATTCCCTGTCTGTCCTTCTAACCCCACGGTCGCAGCTTCAGGACCCAGCATCACCCTCCCCACCCCCACCTTTTGCCCCTGTGTGCAGTCCCGGGACTCTGAGCAGGGCAGACCTGGGCCTGAACCTTGCCCCACAGCTTTACTGTAACCTACCATATAGGTCACCATGTTTCTCATTTTGCTCATCTATAGAACGGTACAAAGTGCAGTTCCTGCCTCCTGGGAACGTCTTGAGAATTAAATAGGTGCCTGGTGCTCAGTGAGTTGCTCACCCATGGCAGCTCTTACTGTTGTTACTATAACTGCCACCCAAACTGTCATTCTGACCCAGCCCTGAGCCCTGCCTGGGTAGAGGGATTCTTCGAGGTTGAGTCCAGGTTCCGCCTCCTCCAGGCAACCTTCCTGGAACCCCTCCCCTAATCTGTACCCCACAACTTGGAATGTCTGCTCTGGACTCCTTCTGTCCACACCACCTTGCAGAACCTACTACCTCTGTCTGGCACAGAATACATAGAATACATGCTCAATAACTGGCATCATAATGATCAGCAGGATTGTTAATTTTACTAGTTACACCTGCTTTGGGTCTAGGTTCAAGTGTCACATCTCCTACCTCCCAAATTCACACGCTAGCTTCAAACGTTTCAAAGTTTAGATCCAAATGTTGACCAAAATCCAAAGTAAGAGAATAAATTTTATGTTGGGACCAGATACACAGATAGGTGAATGTGTGTGTTTCACAAAAAATACTTGGCCTTACTGCATATGATACTTTCTGATACTTTCTATTCTGTCCTATCCAATTTTTTTGTTGTTGTTATTGCTGATTGTGGTGCACTAAACTGGTTTTCCATGGGACCTGCAGTTTGAAAATGCTGCAGAGAAGAGTTGTTCCCTGAGAGCAGGAACCAGATCCTGCTACCCCCCCCCAAGCCCAGCACCGCGCAGGGCCTGACTGGGGAGTGCTGAGGACATGGCGGAGAAAGGTGACTCCATCTCCAGAACAATCATCAAGAACCTATGGGAGTGGTGGGGGGGGGAGAGGTGGAACCTACAGGGAGAATGCACTATCGGAGGAGGTGGAAAGAAAAGGGGGACAAAGTCTGTTTCATTTGTTCAACAAGTATTTCATTCATTCGGCAGCTAGTCATTCAACAAACATTCTCTGGAGCTCCTTCTGTATTCCAAGTCCTGAGCAGTGAATCAGGCAGATGTCATGGTGCTGACATCTGTCCTGGGGAGGGGGATGGAGGTGGGCTATAAGCAAAACAAAAAAGGAAGACCATTTCTGAGTGATTCGTGCCATGAAGAAAATAATACCACAAGATGGTATAGGAAAATACTCTAGGAGGGACACTAGAAATAATGGGGGTCTCTGAGCCTCAAGTCGTTCAATGATGCCAATTCCCTGATTGGCAAACCAGCCCAGCCAGCTCCTGCTGTCCTCTTTCCAAAGGCTGGAGGACTGTTGGGGTTTGAATTGTGTCCCCCATAAAAGGCATGTTCAGGTCCCAATCCCTGGGCCTGTGGGTGTGGATTCATCTGTAAATAGGACCTTTGAGGATGTTACTAGTTAAGGGATGACTGGTGGGCCTTCATCCAATATGGAAAGGAAATTGCACATAGAAAGAGAAGCCATGGGGAGCAGGCAGAAGCAGGAGGTCAACAGAACTCAGAAAAGAAAAGAGAAGACACGTGCATGTGCATTGCCACGTGACAAAAGCCAGGTAACCCCAAGGATTGCCAGCCAACCAGGAGATACTAACCCTGAGAAGAATCAAGCCTTCTAGCTTCTAAAACCTTAAGTCAATACGTTCCTGCGGTTAAGCCCTCCCATGACATAGCATTTGTTTTGGCAGCTGAGAAACTAAAACAGGCAATGAAGAGTTAACCTCTTTCTGGTGGGGTATCCCAGGCTGCATAGGGGCAGCTACCCCACAACCCCGGACCCCAACAGCCTTTACCACCCAACCCACCTGGCTCCTCAGTGGATTCCCAGTTATCAGGCCAAGCCTGGGGACCTGTGTCCCAGGCTCACGGATGCCGAGTCTCCAGCAAGACAGCGATACAGCGAGAGGGTAACAGATCTGAACCCCTCCCCCCAGGGAAAGGCTGAAGGATCCAGGTTGTCCAGCTGGAGTGCAGAAGGCTCAAGGGGCACGGTGCTCTCTTCCAGTCCCTGCAGGGCTGGCCGGGAGAGTGTGAGGACCCACAGCCAGACGGAAGACCCCTGGCTCAGGAAGAGCTGCTTAAGCATGCAACCTCCATGCAACAACGTCTAAGCATCTACTATATACCAGACCCAGGTGTCAGGGCACGGGGATGAGTGAGACGCCCCCCCTCCCCTCACAGTGCTCCCAGACCCCCGAGAAAGGCAGACAAGTGAAGATGGCTCATTTCCAAGCACTGGGTTTCCTACAGGGGGGAGTTGGACACATGCATGCATGGACACATGCTCCTGCAGGTCAACTCGGGTGAAAGTGGAAGCCCTCGGAGGGCCCTGACAGCTGGAATAAAGTGCCGTGACCTGTTCTGACTTTGGCAGGACACTTAGCCCTTCCGAGCCTCCGTTTCCACATCAGTAAAATGGGGATGGTCATACCTGCTTTGAAGGGGTTTTGAAATTAAATGAACTAAAAATGCAAAGGCCGTCAATAGCCATCCAGGAGGCAGCTCAGTACGCAGTAGTGGCTGCAGTTCCTGTCAGCACCTTCGGAAGCCCCACTCCCTGTCACTGTCACCATGCTTCTGCTCTCATCTACCCCCTCCCTCGGTCAGCACTTTCATCCCCCATGCCCCCGCCCCTCCGGGACTCACAGAGGCTCCCCGCCCCTCTGCTGTCAGAAAGGAGTTCCAAGTGACTTTCTGACCGGTCTCACTGCAGAATCCCAGGCTTTGGACCCTGGGAATAAAGGGGGCTGAGGGAGACTGCCAAACCCTGTGGCAGGGAGACCATCCATCCCTGAATAAACAGCCTGTCACCCCTTCCCTCCCCCTCGTTCCTCTCCTTTAAATAACCCAGATCTGTTGCCCAGTTGTCTCCAAGCAACACTACTCAAGGCTCCTAAGGATGCCTCACTCTGAGGGAACCATTTATGAAAATGTTGCAGGGAAGGTGGGGGCCAAGAGGGGCAGAGAGAGAGCCAGGAGGCCTGACACACCTCTTCCCCACTGCCCAGGAGCCGCTGGTGGGCTTCCAGTCCCCAGAAAGGGCTCCCACAGTGCCATGCAGCGGCTGTGAAACAGGAGGCTGGTGTAGATGTGCTGACCGGGTCCCAGCTCTAGAGCAGCGAGCAAGGTCCAGATGGAGAAATGGACAAGGACAGTCAGGGTAGTGCTGTCCACGAGAGCGGGATGCCAGCTGGGGACAACCTCAGTGTCCATCTCTAGGGGAATGGGTAAGTCCCACAGATTCCAACCACGGAGTCCTGTCCAACGTTCACACCCAAGAATCCAGCTGCACACATAGAAACATGGAGAGAGCTTGAAATGAGAGTACCCAGGGATAGAGTTTGTACACAGAACTGATCAGCCATATAAATTAACACACATCCACGGAACAATACTAAAGGGTCTTTAAATAAGAACATATACATTATATGAAAAAAAATTATCAAACACACTGTCATGAGTACCTTTGAGAAAAAGGGAAAATAAACACACCAGAAAGGCATCACTTATGTTGATGATGATATAATATGCTATGGATTAAGGAAGATAATTTACTCAATTCTGCACCTGAAGAAAGGAAGGGGAGCAGAGAGCAAGAGAGGGAAGAGAAAATTGCAGAAAGAAGATTTCATATTTCAGCACTGGAAGGAGTATAAAAAGGATATATGAATATTGTATACTCACACACACGCACACACACAAACACACACACTCCTGTGTCAACATTGTCTCTGGAAGGACGCATAAGAGATCAGTACCGTTAGGAGGAGATTGGCTGGGGCCTCAGGCAGAAGGAAACTTCACAGCGTACTTGTGCCTTCAAATTTTATTCCACATGGATTTGTTATCTATTTTAAAATTTAAAAAAAATTTTAGACTCACATTTAATCTCTGGAAGGCTGCACAAGAGGGGAGGGGAGCAGGGACCTGTGGGAGGGAAAGCAGACTTGCCTTTCACTATCCTTTTGTACAGTTAGAATTTTTTAGTCTGTGCATCTTGGCATATTCTCATGGTTAATTCATTGGTAATTTTTATTTTGGACATTTTTATGTATACACAAAAGCAGGGCAGAGTTTCATCAACTCTATATACCAATTGTCTAGAAACAACAATCATCAAAATTTTGCCACCCTTGCTTTACCTACCGTTTTTCATTTTGTTGTTGTCTTTTGGTTTTCCTGCTGGAGTGTTTTAAAGTCAACCCCAGACACCACGCCGTTTCATCCCTGCCTGCAACAGAATTCTAAGGACATAATGACAGCAGTTTGAAGAAAGATGGTGCTGTGAGGCCAACCAGGCTGGAGGAATCAATCCCCTGTGCTAAATCCTCAAGGACTGGTGGTCGCCTGCCTCTGCCTGACTGTTCCCAGTGACCAGGAGGTCATGACTGACCCAGTCTCCTGCTTTGTCCTCACTGCCTAGAGCCAGGCTTCTCGGAAGGAACCGGCACCACCCACCCTCTCCGTCCTCTCTTTGGCCAACTATGCAGGCACGAGCAGAGGGCAGGGACAGCTCAGAGCCACAGGGAAACAGCCCAGTTCATCAGAAACCAAAAAGCATAAAGGCACAATGCAAAATCAGCTAGACTGGGGGGTACTGCTAGCACAGTTGGTTGGTGAGCCCCTCCGGGCACCCCAGGCCATCTGATCCAGGCATTCACTGTTCTGGCAGCTAGGAGTAAACTTTTGGCCAACACTGGACAGTTGTTCCCCAGCCTTGGGGAATGGGATCTACTATAGATTCCCAGACTCCACCCCAGCACCTCTGAAGCCAGAATCTCCAGGGCTGGGGCCTGGGAAATCTCCCTGGGTCTGAGGCAGCAGCAAAGTGTCTGGTGATTGGGAACCTCTGGACTAAGTGACTCCAAGGCCCTCTTCTGGCTGCAATGGGTTAAGCCGCCCACCCTTTTGCCAAGATTCTGGCCTGCTCCCTCCCTCCCTTCTTCCTACCCTCTACCTGCCCAGAGTGCAACGTTCCCATCTCCAGCTGGTGGGGATCTAGGCAATGCCAACTCTTCTTAATTTGAGGGTGTGCTGGCAAGGCTCAGAAAGAGTATACGCAGCGCTGAACCAAGGTCTCCCTGGGGCTAGAGGCAATGGATTCAGAGATGGCCCTTTGCCCTCTTCCCTGCATGTACCCTCTACTTCAAGAAAGGAGAAAGGAGAGACACAGCATTTATTCTGTGCCACTGTTTACATGCATTAACTCACTGAAGCCCCACCCCAACTCCATGGGGCAGAACTATGATTACCCTCCTGCAAATGAGGAAACCAAGGCTCAAGGAGATAAACTCACCTGCCAAAGGCACATGGTTGCAAGGGGCAGAACTGGAGTTCAAACCAGGCAGCCTGATTTCAAAGTCCACCTTTCTTTCTTCACAACCTTTGACTACCCCCATAATCAAACTGAGGGGTACTGAGTACCCCTCAAACTGAGGAGTAACTGAGCAAAGCAGCTCTTGTCCCCTCTGGCCTGCCTCCAAAGCTTGATTGGCAAGGCTCTGCCTTGAATAACTGGGCACCCTAGGTCAGCACATGTATCACTGCAGTGGGCATCAGTTCCAATCCATGGAAAGCAGACACAGGGACAGGGTTAGCAGTGTAAAATATTTCCTGGGGAAAGTGCCTGTGACATTAAGTGGGAAGAGCCTTAGACCATGTTGCAAGTCTGAAGCCTATGAAAGGATGTGGCAGGGGAGGAAAGATTTGGTAGGAAGAGCCCCAGACCCCGTGCACTCTGAAGCCAAAGAGGAGTCCTGGAGCAAAGAGCACCTGTTCAAGGAGTTCTGTATCAGGCAGGAATGGTCTGGCTCTAGCAGCCTGGCTGTGCTCAGTCATTGGCTGGGAGCAAGCCGGGGAGAGTGTGGCCTTTGCAAGAACACAGCAGATCCTGAAAGTGTGGCAGCTGGAAGCAGTCAGCTAACTGTATGCCTGCAGCAAGCGGCCTCAGAGGGAGCTGGGAGCAGCACAACTCCGTGGCTGACATGACCTGACATGACCCGTCTGCTCGTCTGTTCTCTCTACCACTGAGCGATGACCTCCTGCAGGAAAGGGCATAACATATACTAGGAACTTAATAAATGATTGCATATCTGGCCAGGCCATCTGATCCCTGCAGGATAGTTGCTCCCTCTGTAAAAGGTGATCCCAGGCAGGTGAAACAAGGAGGAATTCCAGGAAGCACGTCCTTACTGAGTACTCACTGTGTGCCAAGCATAGAGCAAGATCTTAGAGTGTTTTTTTGGTTTTCAAGGGACTTTCTCAAAATTATCCTATTGGGTCTCCCCAGCCAACCTGAGAAGTAGGTGCCACTGAGGCTCACAGTAGTGAGTGATGTCACTCATCTGAGGATGGCTCCATGATGCTGAAACCTTCTGTGCTCTGTCCACTACACTGCATCCACAAGAAGTCCTGGGCAGGGGTTCCTCCTGGGCAGAGGCAGGGGAGGGGTCTCCACACTTGGGGTCTGGGGAAAGGAAGCTTCCTTAAAGACCTAGCCTGATGCCCCTCACTCTGCCTTCTTCTCAGTAAGGAAACCAGGCAAACCTTCTAATGATGAGTGACACTGAGGAGCCAGGCATGGTAAGAGTCACAACCAGACAGGTCAAGTGGAAAGGGCCACTAACCAGGTGTGCCGGTTTGAAACTGTTGTGTACCCCAGAAAAGCCATGTTCTTTCATCCTGATTCCATATTGTTTAGGGTGGGGACTTTTGATTAGGTTGTTTCCATGGAGATGTGACCCACCCAGTTGCGGGTGGGATCTTTCTTATTAAGTTGTTTCTATGGAGATGTAGCTCTGCCCAGCTGAGGTGGGTCTTAGTACGCTTACTGGGGTCCTTTAAGAGGGAACCATTTTGAAAAAAGCTTCAGAGCTGACACAGGCAGAGAAAGAAAATGCCCCCAGGGGAGCCATTTGAAGTGAGAAGCCTGGCGAGAAAGCTAGCAGGTGTCCCCATGTGCCTTCCCAGCTGACAGAGAAACCCCAAACATCATTGGCCCCTTTATGACTCAAGGTGTCTTTCGCTGGATGCCTTAGTTTGGACATTTTTATGGCCTTAGAATTGTAAACTGGTAACAATAAATTCCCTCTATAAAAGCCAACTCATTTCTGGTACACTGCCTTTCCGACAGCATTGGTAGACTAAAACACCAGGCTTCTGGAGATGCAAGTCCCAATCCGGTTCCTTCCTCGCTGTGACGACACTGGCAAGGCAAAGAACATTTCCTGACCTCAGCTTCCTTATCTGTAAACTGGGATGAATAATCACTGCCTTGCACATAAATACAAGATACCCTTCTCCTTTCTCAGGCCCCATTTGCAGAGGGCAGTCGGATCAATTGCCTATTTGGTGGCCAAGCCACAAACTTCAAACAACTCTGGAGCACTGTCAGAATGAGCCCCGGGGCTGTCTTGTAGCAGCATGTCAGGCCTGATGGGCTCTTGGCAGTGATTTAATCTAACTCCCCATCTAACCCAGGAATTCCCCCGCAGTACCCCTGTGCTTCACTGGGAGATCCCCAAGGGCTGGGCCCTGTGGTTAAACTTCATTTTCATCGTCTGGTTCCTCTCAAAACCCCTGCGGCATATTTCCTTACTGTCGTCATTTTACAATTTCTCTGAGGCACAGAGAGATTGAGGAACTTTCCCAATGTCCCACAGCCCTCCTTGACTCCAGAGCCCTTGTGATCTGCCCTAAACAGCTGCCTGATTTCAACTCTCAGTGACAGGGAGCTCAGGCTCTCAGAAGACAGCCGCTGCTCTGCAGACCAGCACCAGGTGGAAGGGCATCTTTCTCCTCACCTTAGCTTGAGGTCCCCCTCCCGGTCACTGCCTTCAGTCCCCAGCTGGTCTGCCCCCTTCTCCCAGGACCACCAGAGTGCAAATACCTCCTCCCAGGGGGCTGCAGGTCAAATATTTGAGAAATGCCATCCCATCCCCCCACCCCAGACTCCTCCAGCTAAACATCCTGAGGGCTTTCAAAGGCCAGTGGGAACCTGGAGGACACCTTAACTGTTAGCCTACCCCCCAGAGCCCCCCGCAGGGCGGGGAAGCTTTTTCCCAAGGGATCCAAACCACAGAATGAAGGCCTTCCTTCTCTCACCACTCAGCTTTCCCCCATGTGCCCCAGGAAGCCGGGCTCCCAGCTCTGACTTCTCACCTAGCTGACATTTTACATTTAGAAACCTATAGAAAGTCCCCTTCTGGGGCGCCCCCACGTCAAGCCTCTGAAGGGGGTGCAGCGCTGAGTCGCTGCTCTCAGACGGCAGAGCGCGCGCGCGTTACATTCGCACTGCCTGTTAGTTCTGTAGGGGTGAGGGGCAGAGGTCAGGAGGAGGCAGCCGCGGAGGGGGGCCGGTTAAAAGGAAGGAAGGAAAGAGTCCAGGGCAGGGGCTGAGGAAAAGCAAGGTCTAGGAGGTGAACACGCTGACCTCTCCCACCCCCGGCCCAGTCCTGCGTTTCTCCCTCACACCCCTGCCCTTTCTCTCCAGATGGCTGCGCATTCTCTCACTTCCTCTCACGACATCCCCTCGGGTTACTCAGGGAAGGCTGCCTCCCACTTCCCTCCAAAAACCACTATTAAAAAACCTCCCACAAATTCCCAAGTGTGCCCCAACTCTGCTCTGAGCTAGAAAGACCAGAGTGGGGGAGGCTGAGACCCCGCCCAGCCCTAGGGCAGAGGCTTCCTCCTGTCTGGACAGTGAAGGCCAAGAGACCCCACTCCCACCCCTACCCAGAGCTAGAAGGTACCAGAGCCCTCTGGAGGGAGTGAGTCCCTGGCCCAAGGTCACCCAGAAAGTTAACCAGGAGGCTGGGGCCTGGCCCACCCCTAAGACGCCCTCAGATAGCAAATGCAGAACTGTGGGCATCGGGGAGGAGGCCAGACAGGAAGAGCTGGGCCTCTTCTTGCTGTCCCCCATTTTCCCTGAGGGGCACTGACCTCACCCCTTGTCCCATGGGCTCCACACCTGGCCTTTTCCGCCGCACTGGTAGGAAAGCAACGTTATGGAGGGGCAATCAGGCTTGGGGAGCAGATGGACCCCACTCCACCCCTGTAAACACACACCCTTGCCTCGGGTCCCTTATTTTGAGGATTACGGCAAATGGCCGTAATACGTGCGGAAGACCTGACGTGTAGTAGGTGCTCAGTAAATATCTGTTTTCTCCTCTTCCATCCCCGGGACTCAGGGTCTTCTGTCTAGCACATGTGACTGTACAAAGAACCAGGAGGGTCTCACCTCAGCCACTAACTGCCTGAGGAACCTGAAGTAAGTCCATTCCTCTCTCTGGTCCTCAGTTTCCCCATCTGTAAAGGGAATGAGCAGAACCAGCTGACACTTCACCAACACACACACACACATATACATATACTTTGTACAGCATGTCATGTACGAGAATATTCGTTCACAGCAGCTTTATTTGACATCCAAAAAATTGATAACAACTCAAACAGCCATGAAGAGAAGAGTGGAGAGTGGAAAAGTATCTGCAAAGCCCCCTTCAGGAAATGGTGAGAGCGGGGAGAAATTCAACTTCCCCAAGTTGAATTCTTGATATTCTCACAAGCAGTGTGGACAACCAAAGCTATAGGCTGAGCCCCCAGTCTTGGGGTTTGTTCATATGAAACTTAACCCCACAAAGGATAGGTCAAGTCTACTTAAAATTTAGGCCTAAGAGTCACCCCCAAGAGAGCCTCTTTCATTGCTCAGATGTGGCCTCTCTCTCCAGCCAACATGACGAGCAGTCTCCCACCCTCCCCCTCTCTGCATAGGACATGATTCCCAGGGGTATGGACCTTCCTGTCAACGTGGAACAGAGATCCTGGAATGAGCTGAGACTCAGCATCAAAGAACTGAGAAAAACCCTAGAATGAGCTGGGAATTAACATCAAGGGATTGAGAGAACCTTCTCGACCAAAGGGGGAAGAGTGAAATGAGACTAAGTGTCAATGGCTGAGAGATTCCAAACAGAGTCTAGAGGTTATCCTGGAGGTTATTCTTATGCATTAAGTAGATATCACCTTGTTGTTCAAGATGTATCTGGAGGGAACTGCCTGAAAATGTAGTGCTGTGTTCCAGTAGCCATGTTTCTTGATGATGATTGAACAATGATATAGCTTTCACAACGAGACTCTGTGAATGTGAAAACCTTGTGTCTGATGCTCCTTTTAGCTACTATATCAACAGAAGAGTAGAACATATGGAATAAAAATAAATAATAGGGGGAACAAATGTTAAAATAAATTCAGTTTGAAATGCTAGTGGTAAATGAAAGTGAGGGGTAAGGGGTAGGGTATGTATAATCTTTTTTTTCTCTATTATCGTTTTATTTCTTTTTCTGTTGTCTTTTTATTTCTTTTTCTAAATCGATGCAAATGTTCTAAGAAATGATGAATATGCAACTATGTGATGATATTAAGAATTATTGATTGTATATGTAGAATGGAATGATATCTTAATGTTTTGTTTGTTAATTTTTTTTACTTAATAAAAAAAGTTAAAAAAAAGAATTACTGATTATATATGTAGAATGGAATGATATGTTAATGTTTTAGTTTGTTTGTTGTTAATTTTTTAAATTAATAAATAAAAATTTTAAAAAAATTTTAAAAAGAGAAGAGTGGATAACTGAAATGTAACATAGTCTTGTGATGGAATACTTCCTAGCAAATAAAATGAACTTTCGATATATGCAATATTATAGATAAATATCACGGAGAATAACGAATGAAAGAGCTGGATACAAACAAGAACACAGCATAACATTCCATCATTTATACGAAGTCCTAGGAGTGTCCTCATCTCTCATGAGGGAGGTCTGAAGAGTGGGTGAGAGTACGAGGGAGCCCCTGGGGTGCTGAGAGTTATCTAATCTTGATCTGGGGAGGCATATGTCACTGGAAGTGTGCATATGTAAGAATCCTTGGAGTTGTGACCTTGGAATCAGGGTACTTTGCTGCCTGCCTTATTTTCATCATTTCCTTCGCCCACGAAGTCCCAACCTTGCTTCTTTCAGTTCCTCAAACTGGCCGAGCCTGCTCCGTCCTCGGGGCCTTTGCCCTTGCTGGTTCCCCTTCCTAAAATGCTCTTCCTCCAGATTTTCCTGCTCATCAGTTAGGTCTGTGCTCAAAGGCCACCTTGGAGGGACCGCCCCTCCCCCTCGCTGACTCAGCGTCATGCTATTATACTTCTCAGCACAGGGCGGCTGTTCTTTGATATGGCCCTCCATTTGTTTGTTTGTTTGTATATTGTCTGTCTCCCTCCACCAGAAGGTGAGCTCCTTGAAAGCAGGTGCTTGTCTCTCTGAGTTGAAATCTTAGCTCCACAGAGAATAATGTCTGGTACATGGTAGGTACTCAGTAAACATTTGTGGGGTGAGCAGACCACCTCAAGAGTAGGGTAGATTATGTCTTGCCACTTCACTGTCTTCAGAGTGGTAAGAGGGAATTCATTTTGCACTTCTTCATTTACCCCAGGAGCATTTGTGAGAGGCCCACCCGGTGCCAGGTGCGACCCGGCCTCTGGAGGAGTTCCCCGTGGGGCAGAGCAGAGGACTCGAGTCGGACGTCCCTAGTGGAGTGCAGAGAATGGGCAGCAGGGGTGTGTGTCCAGGGCGGGGGGGGGGGGGGGCATCTGAGCGAGCAGCTGCCTCAGCCTCCCCATGTCCAAGGTGGAGCCCCCAGTGGGCTCTGGGTGTGGCCATGGCTGTCCAAGCCAGCTGAGCATCCGGGCACTAAGTGGGCCTGTGCCCTGGCAGGAAGTCACCCCTCTGAAAAGCCAGAGAGCTCAGCCAAGCCCAGCTACAGCCATTGCAACTTGCCTGCCAAGCCAATGGTGCTGGGTGCAGGAGGCGCAGCACCAGGGAGGTGAAGGACATCTGTTGGCTCCTGTGCTGGCAAAGGAGGCACCGTGGCCTGCCTGAGCTGAGCTGGGCGAGAGAAGGACTGTTCCTGCACTTCTTCCTTGGCGTGCATGCGCGTGTGTGCATAGGTGTGTCATGCAAAAGCACGTTCAATCGTACCCAGCGCACCAGTGAGCTCTCCCTCCCCCGGTGGAGGGTAAAGGATTGTTTGCTATTAAAAGCTCTCATTTACTGAGCATTTATTACATGACAAACACCATTCTAAATACTTTTCATGTATTTCTTCATTCTGTACTCACAACAACTCTTTGAGGCAGGTACTTTGCATTCACTTTACAGCTGAGAAAACTAAGCCGCAGAGAGGTTAAGGAGTCTCACAACTGGTAAGCAGTAGAGTCAGGATTAGAATCACAGCCCTAGCGTTAAGAGCCAGGCCCGAGGCCTCTCCACAGGGCCACATGGTCCACCCAGTCGGTCAGTTGTCTGAGCTCTACACAGGCGCCGAGGTAAAATAAATGGGTTAGATCAGGTGCCCGGCTTCAGCTCTTGCAAGCCCCCTGCAGCAAATGCCCGTAAATCATCACGATGCCAAGTTCTAGATCTTGAAGAAGTGAGAGGCATGCCGAGGGCTGCCTGAGACAGGGAGGCAGGAGAGGTCAGCCTGGATCTCCCGTGGGAGCCTTAGAACTTGGGCTGGAATCTGGGGATTGGCGCAAGTACCCAGCAGCGGAGGCGAAGCACTGCAGCCCTGGGAGGCCACCTGCTGGGCAGATGGTGGCAGGACAGCCTGGCAGTTCTGCCCCGACTCGGGAGAGGAGCCCACCCTGCGCGTGTCCCGTGCAGAAGCTGCACAGACGGTAGAGCAGACAGCTCTCGTGGAGCCTGGAGACTGGTGGGAGAGCAGACATCAACCAATCACCGCACAAATAAAGACATAATTACAGCTGACAGTAGGGTGTGGAAGGAAAAATATGGGGTTTCCGGGGGAGTAGTAGCAGGGAAGTCTTCTCCAAAGAGGTCATCTTTAAGTTAAGACTTGAAGGCTGAAGAGACATTTGCCAGGCAAAGAGCGGGAGAGATGGGAAGCAAGGAAAAAGGCTTTGAGGTGAGAACTAGCATGTGAGAACCAGGACCTGAAGGAAGGCTGCTGTGGCTGGCGAGCAGTGGGCCAGGAGGAGCGAGGCATAGCAGGCCAGTGTTCAGAAGTCAGCACTGGAAAGTTTTACTGAGCCGATCTACCACAGCAGCTCTTGTGAGAGTAGATTATTTATTACAGGGGCAAGGGTGCAAGCAGGGAGGCCAGTGAAGAGGCCACTGCAGTTATCCAAACAAGAGTAAGCGGTGGCTTAGACCAGGGGGTTTGACAGAGGCGGGGTGGATGGACTCTAGAGAACTATTTTGGAAGTAGACTCAACAGGGCGGGTATTGCACTGGATGTTGTGTTGAATGTTGGTGGGGAGGAAGGAATTGGGATGTCTGGCTTGAGTAACTGGGCAGAGAAAGGTCCTAGACTACAGAAAGAAACATCAGGGAAGGAGCAGATAAAGGGTCCAGTCTTGGAAGAGTAGAGCTCGAGATGCCAATGCAGGAGCCCAGGGGAGATGTGTAGGTGGGCAGGTGGGAGCCAAAGTCCAGAGCTCAGAGGAGGGGTTGGGTGGACACAAGCAGGACACTGTTGGCATTCAGATGGGGTGAGATCCTCCAGGAAAACTGAGCAATGGGAGAGGAGGAGAGCAATCCAGACAGAGCCTGGGAGGGGGAGAGGTAAGGGAGTGAGGGTAGGGGGCAGAGCAAGGAGGCTATGAGGACAAAGAGGACTGAGTAAGAGTGACCAGAATGTAGGAGGAAATCGTGGTGGCACAAAAGCCAAGAGATGGGGGGCAGTTCAACCATGTCATAGGTTAAGTAGGGCCAAGTTGGCAACACAGAGTCACCTGCAACCCAAACCAGGGTAGATTCCAGGAGGTGGGGTGGGGACAGGAGGTACACAGAGTCGAATGGGGTGCAGGTGAATGAGAGGCAGGGCAGGTGGGGCAATGCCACAGCCACTTGGCTGTGACGAGAAGATGTTGCAGCTGGAAGGAGGGAATTGGGGTGGGTGGGAGTAAAGATGGAGGTAGCAGGGCCCAGAGGTGTCTACAATGGGTATGGTTCGGTGAGGGGTCGGGGGATGGTGAGGAATTGGAGGAATTGGGCAGGGCCCACAGGACACCGTGGCTTTCCAGAGCTGTCATCTTCTGTTCCCTCTCCTTTCACCCCAGTTTCTGCAGTCTCCCCTGTAGTGACCACCCCTTCCTTCAGATGAGGGGAACTGAGGCACAGAGAGGGGCCTGAGTCACACTAGGGCTCTGCTCACTGGTTCCTTCCACAGCAAGCAAAGGGCAGGAGCGCGTATGCCAGGCTGCTCGGTGTTGCGGGAAGCCAAGAAGCAGGCCCAGGTCACTTGGGGCCTGTTGCCCAGGTCAGGACCCCTCCCTCCTGCCCAGCCTGCCCAGCCCAATCTAACCAACCCCCCACCCCCACCCCCTGGGCACCCCCGGCAGAGTACAGACCCGGGTACCACCAGGGTAGAGCCACTTCCTATGGAGTTTCAGGCTTATACTGTAGGGAGAGAAGGCTTTTTAGGGGAAAGAATACAAAATTACAAATATGAAAATAGGTACAGAGGCCTTGGAAGGGGGAAACCTAAGCTTCATCAGCCTCAGAGTAACTCTGCTTCTAGCTGCTGTGTCCTGGAGCAAGTGACATCACTTCTCTTAGCCAGGTTCCTGGTCTCTAAAGTGGGAGCAATAAGGATATCACCCAAGGGGGTGTTTGAGCACTAAACAAGATAGCTGTGCAAATGTGGATCATGAGCGCTGGGAAAAAATGACTGCAGTGGCTACTGGAAACTGGGCTCCCCTGGGCGGTGGAGGTGGAGGGAGAAAAGCCTCTCAGGCTTCCTGAGCTCAGGGGCAGCCGTTATGCCTCCCTTTAGGAGCCCTGGGACTTCCAGGAGAGGTGTGACCCACCCGGCCCCTCTGCCCCCACCGCTACCCCCGGCATCAAGTGGGGTTGTGCAGATGGCCCTGGACTATAACTTCATCCCGGCAGTTTACCAAGCCGGCACATACCCCCTCCCAGCCAGCGGCCACGAGAATTACACTTCTGAACTCATGGAGCCACCGAGCCCGGGAGAGGGGCATGGATCAGCTGGGACGAAATCCATTCAGCTGACTGCAGAGCCCTGGGTATCCCACCCGCCTCCGCCCGGATCTCCGGATCCAACAGAAGGCTCACCCTACAGCGCCGTTCCGTGGGGCCCGCTGGGGGGGCGGCGCCAATTGGACAGCGCCGCGTGCTCAAGCCGGGGGGAGGGGCGCGGGTCGTGCCCGGGAGGCATCGGGGGTCCCCAGCCGCACTCGGGACTAGAAACAACGCCCGGGCCGGGGACACTCCCCGCCGCCTCCAGCCTGCGGTCCTTTGGCTCCGCAGCCCGCTCTGGTGGCGGGGAACTCGACCCGGGCGCCCTCTGCGCCCTGTCCCACGGGCGCGCGCTCCCCTCGCTGAACCGGGCGCTGCAGCTCTGCAGGCCTTCGGGGAGCGCCGCTGCTGTGCCGGGCGCCGGGCAGGGCGCGGCAGGGGGACTGCGCACCGCCCCCCACGCACACCGTTAAACTCTGTCTTCACCAAGAGGAAAGCAGAGCCAGGGCAGGCAGGCAGTGCTGAGAGCGACAGCTGTGACCTCCAATCCGGTGCTTCTTCCCTTTGTCTTCATCACTCCGTGATGGTGATCAAGCTTCCTTAGGAAAACAAGTTCGATGATAAGAAAAATACTTTTTTCAGACTCATTTACTTAACTGCGCACCTGTTGTGTGGGCAGGGTGCTGAGTCCTAGGGTCCAGAAGAGGCTTCTGCCCTCTGGAAACTCCGAATCTAAGAGGTCAGTAGTAAGGGATCCTGTATTAAGGCCCTGAGAAATGGGCTGATAGGCACAGGAGGATGCCAGGAGGGAAGAGTTCCCACTGGGTGGGGAAAATCCTGGCTGGCTTTCTGGAGAGGGAGACATTCCAAATAAAGGATGTTTATTTTTAAATGGTAGTGAAGGAGGATGTTGACTGGCCTGCAAAGAAGTTCAGGTGACACGAAAGAAGCAATTTACACAACAGTTCACACAACGTGATTCCGCTGAGTAGAAGATGTATGTGTATATAAATTCCTGAAGGGGGAAAAACCGGAAGAGGTTTCCCCAAAATGCTACATCTGGATTGTGGGATTATAGGAGAATTTTCTCTTCTTCTGTTTACCTTATACAGTCTCCAAGTTTTCTACAGTGAATGTGCATTAATTTTGTACCCAGAAAAGCACAATAAACAAGATCTAAGAAAAAAGAAATTGTTGTATTTCACCAACAGGTGGGACGGACAGAGGGGGAAGAAGTTGTCGCAGGCCGTATGCATAGAACCTGACAGGCAGGAAACATTTTCCACCCGCCGGCCTCAGAGCTCCTCCAAGTTCAGGAAAGCCAAGTGCATGGACAGGGCCGGGAATCATCCCAGATGTGGAAACTGAGGCTCAGGGAGGCTGTATGGCTTGGTCAAGGACACAGGCTAGTCAGGGTCTAGCCAGGAGGAAGACCTGAGTGTCCCAGTCCCTCTTCCTCTCTCCCCCCCCACTCCTTACCGTGGGACCAGCAGGTACTAATCTAAACAAACACCCCTCCCCTCTCAAGGAGAGTCCTTAGCTGGACTTCCAACCAGGAGGATTTTTCCATCAGGGCAGGTCTTTCCAAAATCTTACCACCCCCCCCCTCCAGCCCTGCAGGGGCAGCTAAGGAGCTGGGAAGGTGTGGACAGAGAAAGGGTTTTTTTGTTTTTTTTCTTTTTATTTATTAATTAAAAACAAAATTTAACAACAAACGAACAAAAACATTAACGTATGATCATTCCATTCTACATATATAAACAGTAATTCACAATATCATCACATAGTTGCATATTCATCATTTCTTAGAACATTTGCATCAATTCAGAAAAAGAAATAAAAAGACAATAGAAAAAGAAATAAAACAGAAACAGAAAAAAAAAGATTATACCTACCATGCCTCTTACCCCTTGCTTTCATTGATCACTAGCATTTCAAACTAAATTTGTTTTAACATTTGTTCCCTCTATTATTTACTTTTATTCCATATGTTCTACTCGTCTGTTGACAAGGTAGATAAAAGGAGCATCAGACACAAGGTTTTCTCAATCACACAGTCACATTGTGAAAGCTATATCGTTATTCAATCATCATCAAGAAACATGGCTACTGGAACACAGCTCTACATTTTCAGGCAGTTCCCTCCAGCTTCTCCATTACATCTTGAATAACAAGGTGATGTCTACTTAATGCGTAAGAATAACCTCCAGGATAACCTCTTGTCTCTGTTTGGAATCTCTCAGCCATTGACACTGGGTCTCATTTCACTCTTCCCCCTTTTGGTCGAGAAGGTTTTCTCAATCCCTTGATGCTGGGTCTCAGCTCATTCTAGGGTTTTTCAGAGAAAGGGTCTTATGATCGTCAGTCTTTCAAGTGGGGTAGCAGGGTTCTCAGGGGCCCAGTCTGCAGGCAGGACAGAAAAGGGGAGCTGATGGATGGCATGGTAGGGCAAGGGTCTTGGGAGCCAAGACTGGAGCTGAGGGGACAAGTCCCTCAGACTTCATATCTCCTATTTATCCTCCCTGCTCTGAAACAGCATCCTTTGTCGGGGGAGTGTTTGGGTGTGGGTGGTGGGAGAATGATTGAGGCACAGGGGATAAACATGGGAGCGAAGGGATGAGGTGGGGGCAGGGGTGGACTTTGTGGTTTTATAACATCTTGAATCACAGGCACGTTGTCTCAGCCTTGAATTGCCCAGTCTCCATTCCCCAGAGATGTGTGCGTATGACCAGTGGGCAGAGAAGCTACCCCTGGGCCTGCTACTTTCCCTCCCCAGAGTCAAGGGAAAGGGCCAGGAGAATATCCTGTGATCTTAGCTGTGCACCCTCCTGAATGACAGGGTGAGGGATAGGGATTATACTCAGCACAGATCTGGGCTCCAATCCCACCTCAGCCCCTTAATACCAACTTGGCTGCAAGCAAGTACTTAAGCAATCCAAGCCTCAGTTTTCTCATCAGTAAAATGGGATTGATTACATGTATAAGATGCAACGTGAAAGGAGCTTCTTGGACTCATGCGCCTGTACCTAGTTTCAGGATAAAGATGAAGCATGTGTCTGAAACAGTCAACACTATGCCTGGCACAAAATTGGCAACAGATGGCATCAGGTTTTTCACCTATGAAATGGACACACACTTGGCACAGCCCCCAACTAGCCCCCATTCCCAGGTGTCCAGTGGTTTCATAACGTAGAACGACAGACTCCAAGGGCAGGTAGTGGGTGAGAATGTATTCAAGTCATTCCAGTGAATTATCTGCTCACTGAGGACACTTCCTGCCCCATTGGGTCTTTGGTTAATCTAATTGTATTAGCTCTCCAGGGCTTCCCTGCATACCCAGCCTGTATGTGCATCTTCCCTGAGCTGCCTTTGAAGTCTAGGGTCCTTTGATGTAACTGGGATGCAGCAGCCTGGGGATCCCAGGAGTCCTTTGGTAGCGGTCCACCAGGCACAGAACTTGAGGAGTTCTGAGATGCAAGTCCTTCTGCCTGAGTTACCTAAATGGCTGGCTTTGGAGTCAGACTGCCCAGACCCCAATCCCAGCACTGCTATTAACTAACTGTGTGACCTTGGGCAAATCACTCAGCCTTTCTGAACCTCAGGTTCCTGGATTCCTTATCTTTAGAACAGTCACAGAAGCACCTACCTCATGGGTTTGTTGAAAGCCAGAAAGAGAGAGAGAAAAAAGACAGAGATTGTGCTTTGTTTCCCATTTTAGCTAATCATAAGCCTCCCTGGGAGGGTAGGGTGAGGAGCTATTAAAACTGCAGATTCCTGGGTCCCATTTCCCCCCTCAAATTCTCATCTGTTTGAATTTTAATGATTGATTGAATCAGGAGCCATGTTAGGTCCATGTTGTACCTCTTAAATATCTTTTCTTAAATAACAGTTTTATTGTGTATAATTCATGTACCACAGAGTTCACCCACTTAAAGTGTACAGTTCGGTGTTCTTTAATATATTCACAAGATTGTGCGCTATGATCTAATTTAGGATATCCTTGTCCCATCCTAAAAGACATCACATACTCATTAGATGACACTCCCTATTACTCCCAGCCCCCCCAGTCTAAAAACAGCCACTATCTTAAGTCTGTTCTAATCCATAGCTGCCTTCATATCCCCCTGCCCTTGCTATTTGTTTTTTAGAGAAGTTGTAAGTTTTCAGAAAAATCATGCAGAAAATACAGAGTTCCTATAGAACTTCCCTCACACACAGTTATTAACCCTTTAATAATTTTTAAAAATTATTATCCCTTTGCATTAGTGGTACTTTTGTTACATCTGATGAAACAATATTATAATAACTATATTATCAACTGAGTCCATAGTTTACATCAGTGAACATCAGTTCACTGTTTGCATTGTATAGTTCCATGTTTTTTTTAAATTATTTTTATTCTGATAATATATATACAACGTAAAGTTTCCCATTTTAACCGCTTTCAAATATAGAATTCAGTGGTGTTAATTACATTCACAATGTTGTGCCACCATCATCACCATCCAGTTCCAAAGCTTTTCCATCATCCCAAACAGAAACTCTGTACCAATTAAGTATTTATTTCCAATGCCTGACTCCCACCCCAGTCCCTGGTAATGTGTATTCTAGTTTCTGAATCTATGAATTTGCATATTCTAATTATTTCATATAAGTGAAATCATACAATATTTGTCCTTTTATGTCTGGCTTATTTCACTCAAAATGTTGTCTTCAAGTTTCATCCATGTTGTCACGTATATCAGATTATCATTCCTTTTTTTCAGCTCAATAGCATTCCATTGTATGTATATACCACATTTTGTTTATTCTTTCATTGGTTGGATGCTTGGATTGCTTCCATCTTTCAGCCGTTGTGAATCATTATGAAATGTTGGTGTTCAAATATCTGATTGAGTCCCTAATTTTTAATTATTTGGTGTATATGAAGTGGGATTGCCAAGTGTGCTGGTTTGAAGCTCTTATGTACCCTAGAAAATGCCATGTTCTTTTAATCCATTCTTGTGCATGCAGACCTATTGTGGGTGGGACATTTGATTAGGTTGTTTCAATTGAGATGCGACCCACTCAGTTCAAGCTGGGTCTTAATCCTTCACTGCATCCTTTATGTGAGGATAAAAGGCAGAAAAAGCTGAGTAAGCTCAGAGAGAAACACCCAGAGAAGTTTGGAGAGAGCTTAGAGAGAAAAGCCCAGGAGATGCTAAGAAAGGACCCACAGAAGCTCAGAAAGGAAGCCCCTGGAACAAGGAGCTGAAAGCAATAAACCCAGGAGTGAAGGACAGCAGAAGCCAGCCATGTGCCTTGTTATCTAGCAGAGGAACCCAGGATGCGAGCAGCCTTTCTTCAAAGAAGCCATCTGTTCTAGTTTGCTAGCTGCCGGAATGCAACACAGCAGAGATAGATTGGCTTTCAATAAAAGGGGATTTATTTAGTTAAAGTATAGTTCTTCAGAGGAAAGGCAGCTAACTTTCAACTGAGGTTCTTTCTTACATGGGAAGGCACAGGGTGATCTCTGCTGGCCATCTCTCCAGGCCTCTGGGTTCCAACAACTTTCCCTGGGGTGATTCCTTTCTGCATCGCTAAAGGCCTGGGCTGAGCTATGAGTGCTGAGATGAGGTATGCTGAGCTGCTTGGGCTGTGCTACGTTGAGCTCTGTCATTTAAGCACAGCCAATTAAATTAAACATCATTCATTGCAGCAGACATGCCTCCTAGCTGACCGCAGATATAATCAGCAACAAATGAGGTTCACATGCCACTGGCTCATGTCCACAGCAACAGAACTAGGCATCTTCACCTAGCCAAGCTGATATCTGAATCTAACTAACTCCCACACCATCTTTCTCTTGATGCCTTAATTTGGACATTTTCATGGACTTAGAGCTACAAATTTATAAGCTAATAAAACCCCATTGGTAAAAGCCAGTCCATTTGTGGTATATTGCATTTTGGCAGCTTTAGCAACCCAAAACACCAGGTTAAATAGTAATTCTATATGTTTTAACTTTTTGAGAAAAAAACTGTTTTCCACAGTCATTGCACCATTTTACATTTCCACCAACTGTGAATGAGTGTTCCATTTCTCCACATCCTCATCAACACTTGTTATTTTCCATTTTTTAATAGTAGCCATTCTAGTGGGTGTGAAATAGTACCTCATTATGGTTTTGATTTGCTGAGCATCTTTTCACATGCTTACTGGCTATTTGTTATTTGTATATCTTCTTCAGAGAAATATCTAAAGTCCTTTGCTCATTTTTAAATTGGATTATTTGTCTTGTTGAATTGAAGGATTTCTTTATATATTCTGGATACTAAACCTTTATCAGATATGTGCTTTCCAAATATTTTCTCCCATTCAGTAGGCTGTATTTTTACTTTCGTGATGACATTCTTTGACTCACGTATGTTTTCAATTTTGATGAAGTCCCATTTATCTATTTGTGCCTTTGTGCCTTGAACTTAAAAAAAAATTTTTATTGACACATCTTCACACACATACAGTCCACACACAGTGTACATGGCTCATAATATCATCACACAGTTGTGTATTCATTACCATGATAATTTTTAGAACATCTGCATCACTCCAGAAAAAGAAAATAAAAGAAAAAACTCATACATCCTATACCCCTTACCCTCCCTGTCACTGACCACAAGTATTTCCATCTACCCAATTTATTTTTACCCGTTATCCCTCCTATTATTAACTCTTTATTCATATTTTTTTTACTTACCTGTCCATACCCTGGATAAAAGGAGCATCAAACACAAGGTTTTCATATTCACACAGTCACACTGTAAGCACTGCATCTCTATACAATCATCTTCAAGAATCGAGGCTACTGGAACACAGTTAAACAGTTTCAGGTACTTCCCTCTAGTCACTCCATAAACTAAAAAGGGATATCTATATAATGCATAAGAATAACCTCCAGGGTAACCTCTCGACTCTGCCTGAAATCTCTCAGCCACTGATATTGCTCAAACTTTTTTTTTTTTTTTTAACATGGGCAGGCACCGGGAATCGAACCCGGGTCCTCTGGCATGGCAGGCAAGCATTCTTGCCTGCTGAGCCACCATAGCCCGCCCTATATTGCTCAAATTTTTGATAAAAAGTCTAAGAAACCATTGCCTAACACAAAGTCTAAAGATATTTCTTTTACAGTTTTGGTTCTTATATTTAGGTCTTTGATTCATTTGGAGTTAAATTTTTGTATATGGTGTGAGGTAAGTGTCCACTTTCATTTTTTTGCAAGTGGATATCCAGTTTTCCCAGCACCATTTTGTTAAAGAGACTGTTCTTTCCCCATTGAGTGAACTTGACACCCTCCCTGGGTCAAAAGCTAATTGGCCACAGATGTGTGGATTTATTTCTGAACTCTCAGTGCAATTCCACGTCTTCACACCAGTACCATGCTTTGTTTAGATTACTGTAGCTTTGTGATAAGTTTTAGAATCAAAGCTCCCTTTATTTTAATAAGAGCCCCAGGTGATTATTATGACCAAGCAATTTTGGGAGACAGTGGGTTAATAATGCACATAAATTTCTCAGTACAGTCAGTGCCTGGCATATATCAGGCACTCCCTAAGTGTTTGTTCCTACTTCTTATTCTTCTCATCCCCTGTGTGTGCCTGTATGTGTGCACAAGCGCACACACACACACACACACACACACACAGGCTTTTTCCCAGCCCCAGGTTCAGTTGGGACATCAAACTCCAGCTCAGCTTCAGTACCAGTGAGTCCTAGAGGAGGAGGAAATGGGGAGGTGGGAGGCGGGAGGCAGAGGTGGCTGGCTGGACTGTGGGAATCTCTGAGAAGCTTCTAGCGTGGGAGGAGAGGGCATCCTCCTGGTGGTCTCTTTGTTTGTTTCACAAAACCATCCCATTCCGCAGGTTCCCAGGGCAGGCTGAGCCTTCACCTCCTGACCCTGTGGGAAGCAGAGCAAGCCAAGGCCTGGGCTCCACCCAGGAGAGGTTTGGGAGGAGGTCCTGGCCCTAGAAGCTGAAAAGAGCAGGAGATCAGAGGCAGACAGGCCTGCCCTCGGCTGGCTGGATGACCTTGAGTCAGCCACCCTTTCCACGGATGCCACCAGCCCTGCTCAGGTCACGCTCCTGCAAGGATCACCAGGGAGAATGACAGCAGGAGGGCAGTATATTGTGGGTACACAGAAGGTACATTAACATGATCTGTTCATAAGGAGACAAGAGCACTAAAAAAAACATTGTCTTGCTGATTTCAAGACATTGATGTATCCAGTATTTATTGAGCACTCACTGTGTACTCCACCATGTACTCAGAAGAAGAGTGAGGTAGAAGACCTTGAAACCATGGGGAGCTGGAGACCAGCCTTTGGTGTTCACAGGACTAAGAAGCACCTCTCCCATCCTTGCCTTCTTCCCTCTGTGTCCCCTAGAGGTTCAGCAAATATTTATTGAGCACCTACATGTGTCAAGAATTGGAGTAGGCAATGGGATACAGTGGTGAACTGAACAGACATGAATCTGGCTTATATTCCAATACTGGGAGGTGGGATGGGGGGTAGAAAAATAATTAATAAACAGTATTAAATAAAATGAGTTTCTTTCTAACCTCAGAAGTGCAGTGGAGAACAGGAATGGGTGGTGTAACTGAGCAAAGGAGTTCACTTTACCTGGGTGAGTCAAGAAAGGCCTGTCTGAGCAACGGAGGTTATAACTGCCTAGGACAGGACATGGTAGTGTCCAGTGTGTGTTCCAAGGTCAGAATGACTTAGGGTGACCACAGTTTTACCACTTGCTGCTTAATCTCTCTGAGCCTCAGTTTCGTCATCTGTAAAATGAGAGTAAATAACCAATCTGTTTCACAGGATTGATGGGGGGCAGGTAGATTGTAAAATGCTTAGCACAACCTCGGAAGAACATATGGCAAGTACTTATCAAACAACAGATCATTTCTATCTCATCCAGCCTGAGCCAGTAGCTCACAGCCCATGGGTTAGTTCTTATGGAATGAGACCAACAGGATGGGGCCCACCCAAACCCCCCTCAGTCTGCATTTTCTAACGGATTCCAGAGTGTCTCTCTCCCATCCAACATGTAGCAGGGATCTCAAACTCATTTGTCTTCCAGGGCCAGGCAAATCACTATAAAAAATTAAAGTGTGGTGGGGACTGTGGCATACTTAGGAGAACTACCCTGCGTAAAGGGAGCTTAGTAATTCAGCTTTAGGGAATGTGTTGCCATGTTGAAATAAGGGCTGAGAATCTTCCATTTCTCAAACATTACCCCCCCCCCCCAACTCCCCTTCAAGAAAAAATCATTTAAATGCAAAATTTTAAAAATATGTCATTGTTGGCAATTTAAACTTTTCAAAACGCTATGGGGGGTGGGGTGGTGGTGAGGACAACCAAAAACACAGCTGTCCCGCAAGGCTGGCTGCAGGCACGGTTTGCAGCCTACTTTTGCTGAGCACCCACGGAGGGCCAGGCTCAGCACCCACGGAGGCCCAGGTTCTTCTCTAAGCAGAGCAAACAGAGGACCAGGCTTGCTGGAGGAAAAGTCCTGGGGATCGAGGATCTGAACCTATAAGAATGGCTGGCCTCAGAGCCTGAATGAGGAGGGGGTCAGAAGTAAAGAATGCCTGATGGGGATGGAGGCCATGTAAGGAAGGTTTCATGGAAGAGGAGACCCTTGAACTGGATTCTATAGGATAAATAGGAGGGTTTGGGAGTAAGTAGAGGAGGCAAAGTCATTCTAGGCAGAAGAAGAGCTTTGAACTTTGGCGAAGGGCCAGTGTTTCCATGAGGCTGGAGTGCATAGGAGGTCCAAGAGGACTGGGGGGAGGGCAGTGGGCCCCAGGACTAGGATACTGACCTGTGACAGATCACAGGCAGTCATGTGCATCCAGAAGAGGTGTCTAGATGGTCCCTCTCACTTCTGAGCCTCAGCCTCCAACACCACCATGACAGCAGTGGAGGGTGCTGGAAAGGATAAGCACATACTGAAAGTGGAGGCAAGAAGCCTATGCTCAGACCCGCCTCTACCATTTATGGGACTGGATTCATTTATTGAGGCTGCAGATCACAACAAGCGGTGGTCGGTTATGAACCAGGGGCTGGGGCTTCTGAGAGAAATGAGTCAGGAGTCATCCCCTCTTCCAGGAAGCTCACAACCGGGGGCAGTCCCCAAAGTGAGTTTGGACAACTGTTCTGTGATGCTTTACTTAAAAAACGGCTCTGCTGAGTTTCTGGGGTAGCTAGTGGCAGGTTTGTTAGAGGAGGTGACTTCTCAGTTGTAATTTGATAGATGAGTAAGAGGGTATTAGGACAATCAAGTGGAAACAGCAGGGGACAGCAGGCAGAGAAGGAGCACATAGAAGGCAAATGTGCGTCAGGAGCCTGCTTCAGGAATGTGGAATTCTTTCTATCACTGACAAATCCTTATGGAGTGCCCGTGTGCCAGGTGCTGTGCTAAGCACTGGAGGGATATATTATAGTTTCTTCCATTTATCTGCACAGCAGTTTTCTCTTTTCTGAAACGCCTTGCATACCTCCCAGAGCTTCAGTGAGGGTGAATTGGATAAGCTAACATATTATGTAAATGTAAGGCAACCTGACATATAGGAAATGCTCATCAAATACGCCAGAACTGCAATACTTTCCTTCTTGACTCCTTGATAAATCTAGCTCTCTATACCTGTCACTGAGTTAACTTGCCATAGCTTCCCTAGATAAGGTTTGTTCAGTGAATTAATGTGCAAGTGACTAAATGCTATAAGCACTGTGCCCTTCACACACATTTACTCCTCACAACACCCCTATCAGGTAGACACTATTATTTATCTTTCTTTTAAGGCCGAGGACGCAGAAACTTCAAGACGAGATGTGACTGGTCTAATGTACTTGGGCAGTAAGTGATGGAAGCTGACCCCAGGGTCCCAGCACTTAACGGTGCCACACGCGCCTGCTCACGTGGAGGTAGGTTCCCAACCGCCAGATGGAAAACACTAGGAAACAGCTTGGTACTCTGCCCCCCTTCTTCTCCAGCCAGCTGTGACAGCCTCAAAGCTTATCTCCCAGGTCAGGCGACGTGTCGGTCAGTCTGTCTGGGGCAGGCAGGGGAAGCTGGAAGATGACATCCCCCCCACCCCCGGGAAGAGGGCACGTTTGGTCCTTCTCATGGGAATAGATCCTGGACTAACTAATAGCCTTTAAAAGAAGTACAGTATTAGCCTCTGTCCCAAAGAAGCTGCAGGGACTTGGGTTCCCCCAGGGTCACAGAGCAGAGAAGGTTCTCCACAGATGGAGCCTTTGTCAGACTCTGTCAGACGCTGACTCGAGTCAGAGAGCAAGCCCAGGAGCCCTGCAGCCCCTGCCAACACACACATGGACTGGGTCCATCTGCAGCTGCTGGACGGACCCTGGGAAGGGCAGGACTTTTATTTGAGAGTTTTAAAGTCTTACTACAAGGCACTTTTTCCCCGTTGTCTATGGGGACACAATAAGGGCTAAAAGAAAGGGTCTGGATATGTAGACTTAACCTTTACATACCGGCTAGTTCCACTTGTAAATCTGTGGCCTTCAGCAAGTTAATCACATTTCCTCTGAGTCTCAGTTTTCTCTTCTCTGCGGTGGGGGTGATGGTACAATTAATGTGGTGACCAGGAAAGCACCTGGTGCATTCAGTTTTCAATAAATGTAAGCTATTGTTATCATTCATTTTAATTGAACACACATTTAGTTGAGCACCTATTATATGCCACACAGTACATGGGACATAAGCATGAACAAACTTCATCTTTCCTTCATTTTAAGAAACTTCTGGTCCAATATGGAAAGTAGATAAATATCATCTTTTGGGTTCCTCCTCCAGCCTTGGTGGGCAAAGCCGCTCTGTGCTAAACATCCCTCTTAAACAGGGACCCTGCGGATTTGAGGACGCATGGTGATTTGGGCGAGCTGGGTTTCGGAACTAACTCCAGCCAGACTGACCCACGTCCCTCTCTCTAGCTGCCCGCCCTTCCCCTCACTGCTATTCTGGGTTCCCATGTGCTTGTTGGGGCCCCCACGGCAGTTACACAATCTATCTTTGTTTCCTTTATATGTGGCTTTTATTGTCTGTTTCTCCACCAGCCCTTACCACTCCCGCTGGATGTGCCTCCACAAGGCCGAGGACCTCGTCTCTGTCCCTCCAGCTCTTGCCCATCTAGTAGACACTCAAGCATAGGTGTGGCGTCACTTAATGGACACGTGTTTCTGTTTGGGATGATTAAAAATGTAGTGGAAATACATAATGGTAAAGGTTACACATCATTGTCAAATGTTGAATGTCACAGAATTGTCCACTTAAAATGGTTAAAATGATTTCTATGTTATGTATAAAAAATAATGGGGGACCTGGCATCAAGGGACTGAGAAAATCTTCTTGACAAAAGAGGGAAGAGAAAAATGAGAAAAAATAAATTGTCAGTGGCTGAGAGATTTCAAACAGAGTCGAAAGGTTATCCTGGAGGTTATTCTTACATATTATATAGATATCCCTTTTTTAGTTTATGGTGTATTTGAGTGGATAGAGGGAAGTAACTGAAACTGTAGAGCTGTGTTCCAGTAGCCATGTTTCTTGAAGATGATTGTGTAATGATACGGCTTTCACGATGTGACTGTGTGATTGTGAAAACCTTGCATCTAATGCTCCCTTTATCTAGGGTATGGACAGATGAGTAAAAAAATATGGATTAAAAAATAAATAAATAATAGGGGGAACAAAGGTTAAAATATATTGGGTAGATGAAAATACTAGCGGTCAATGAGAGGGAGGGTATGGGGTATGATATGCATAAGTTTTTTCTTTTTTCTTTTTATTTCCTTTTCTGGAGTGATGCAAATGCTTTAAAAAATTATCATGGTGATGAATATACAACTATGTGATGATATTGTGAGCCACTGCTTGCACACCATATATGGAATGTTTGTATGTTAAGAATGTGTTTGTTATGTTGTTTTGTCAAAAGAAATTTTTTAAGAGAGTGTTTGTGTTTGTACGTTGTTGTTTTTGTTTATTTATTTAAGGTGGGTTTTTTTTTTGGGCATGGGCCGGCACTGGAAATCGAACCTGGGTCTCCGGCATGGCGGCAAGAACTCTGCCAATGAGCCACCGTTGCCTGCCCTGTATGTCGTTTTATCAATAAGAATAATTTTAAAAATAATGGGGAAAGAATGGGTGTGACACAAATGTTCCCCTTTCTTCCTTTTACAGTTGCAGCAAGGTAAGTGCCCCTCAGCTTCCTAAGACCGTCTTTCCGAATGCTATGTCTAGCAAAGGAGAATTTGTATAAAGCATCTGGGCTTCAGAGACTGCTGCTGTGTCCTGTGGGGGTAATCATTAACTGCTAAAGAGTCTGTTAAGGTTGTCTAACTAAATAATGGGCTGCTCTGATAATATTTCAATTGACACCTTTTTGTCTGGAAGGGACAAACACTTGTGAATTTTTCATTGTCAAGCCAGAAGAAGGTCATGACCTCCTTCCTCTTCTCCCACATGCATGGCTGCAAGGAGATAACAAAACCTATGACTTTGCTCAATAAAATAAAAAAAAAGGTTAGGCGTGAATCGATCTCCACACTCCCAGCATTTGGCACTGAGAGAGTTCAGGTAGAATCCCCCAAATCCCTGGTGACTTGAACTGAAGTCGTTTATGCTCTTGGACCTCAGTTGCCTCAACTGAAAATGGGGATATAATAAAATAGGAAAATAATTCATATTTCACAATGCTGTATTGTGAGGATCAAAAGAGAATATCCAAGTGCACTGTGCTAGTAAGTAAAAAGATTTAGACAGAAATCATTATTACCAGTTATGGGATCGTAGGCTGTGCACATGCTACTTTATTTAGCCTTCCAACCTCCCTGTTATGTAGGTGCTATTCTCTCCCACTTTACAGGTGAGGAAATCAAAGTTCAGAGAGGTCAAGTCACTTGCCCAAGGTTGCCCGGGTGGGAATGGGTGGGAACCTAAATTCCAGCTGTTGCTAACTCCATGCGATGATTCTCTAATATAATTGTTTCCTGCTATGGAGAAAGAAAAAGTTCACCAGTTCCAACCCTTGTTTCCTCCACTGCCAGGCCCCCAGCAAGGGAAACTCTGGCATATGTCCTTTACTGGGCCTTGCCTATTTGGCCAGCCCCCTACCAAAGGGCATTTATATTGTTTTAATCAAACAATACCACTGAGCTGCTGCTATGTGGCAGGCTATAGTAGGTGATGGGAAACACCAGAGAATGGGAGGAGGGCCCTGGCCTGTGGACCCCAGCCTCCTGCCCTTCCCTCTATCTCCCATATAGTCTCTCTAGGGAGGGCTCTTTGACTCCGGGAGCTTTGCCTGAATGACCCCTGGGCCCAGTTCCCAGGGCCTGACTCAGCCACCCTGGAGACAGCAGAGCATCTACTCTGGATCCCAGCAGCAGGGGCGTTTCTCTCAAGACTGCTAGGCTCTCCTGCTTGGATCTGTGCTTCATGCCTGTTCCCTCTCCTCCTCAGAAGCCTGCAGAAGAGAGGGTAGAAGCAAGGCCAGTCGGCATCATGGAAAAGGGGAAGAAACTCTGGTGGGTTTCCTGGGCCTGAAGTTGAGCCAGGACTCCCTGGGTAGCCTCAAGAAGTTCCTAGCTTCTAGCAGAGATGGGCCAGAGCAACCTCTCCTCGAGCCAGGCAGGATGGCAGACTCCCCAGGTGAGAGGAGACCTCAGAGGTTGTGCAGTCACCGCATCAATGCCTTGGCAGCACTTCTGACTCTTAGAGTCATTCTGTGAGAGCAGCAGGTGTCCACGGGTTCCACCTGACCCGCAGCACCCAGCCCAGACTGACCATGGCTGGACTCACTGACCCTGCTGAATGGTCAACATGTCCCCAACAGTCAACCAGGCCGGCAGAGCCACCTCAGTCCCACCAAACAAGGCAAACTCCCCGGGGGGACTGCGGGCCACTTGGGTGGCAGCTGCAGAACCTGGGGAAAGGTGCCCTTCACCTCTGAGGAGGGGTCTGATGCAGAGGGCTGGAGCTGTCAACCCACAACAGTGAGCCCCCCAGGCTGGTGAGGGCATGGCAACCATGGAGCTCCCACAAGAACACCCATATGTATAATGCTTACTTGTTTCTGGTGCGTGCAAAGCATTTTTATATTCATTTCATTTCAACTGCTTGGGAAGAGGTGTCTTGAGCCAGGTTTTACAGATCAGGAAACTGAATGCAGGTAGGTGGGTTACACTGCAATTAGAATCCTAACCCACTCAGGACCCCCAAATTGTCTGAAAAGAATCACTGAGGTGCTTGTTAAATATATAGATTACCAAACCCGTCTCTCGAAATTCTAATTTTGAAGGTCTGATAATCCAGACTCAGCAATCAGTAGTTTAACAAAAATCCCAGGTGATACTTCTCCTTTAGGCAACAGTGTCATTCATTGATTTATGTACATAATTAAGATTCTTTGGGTCCCAACTATGATACGTACTGTGGGGACAGCTGAATGAACAAGACGATCCCCAACATTAAGGAATTGACCATGTGCTGAGTGAGCAGATTTTCCAAAGTCTCCTGGCTGGTGTTGGGATCACAATCTCCTCTTGCTATTACTAGTAGGCGAGGCCCCTTCGGCTGACTGGGTGGGGCAACCTCCTCCAGACACAGGCTTGGGCGCCAGGCCAAACCTGCTGGGCCTCTTTCCATTTTCTAACACCTGCTCAGGGCTGAGAAGGTTCTTTTGACCTGGAGGCCTCATGTGAAAGATGCTGAGGCATGTAAAGCACTTAGCACTGTGCCCGGCACATACTAAATGTTCAGTAAATGTTAGCCAGCTGCTAATGTGCTTATCATGGCTGGGAAAGGAGACTGGGAGGAGGAGAGAAGCCTTCTGTGCACAGGAAAACACCTGGGCAAGGATGTACATTTCTTTAAAGGTAATTCCAGCTGGGACCTGACTTGACACCTGGAAGGGAGGCAAGGCCAGCAGCGCTCTTGTGCAGATAAGGAAACAGGCCCGAGGGTGGAAAGGAGTTGTCCTGAGCCTGAAAGCCAAAACTTGCAGAATGCAGACAATGACTTTTCCCCTTAAAACTATGGGATAAAAAAACAAACAAACAAAAAACCATGGGATAACGTGGTCTGGGAGAGACAAGGCCTGACCCCACTGGAGGCTCTCCACTCATGGGAGTGGAGATCACCTCGTTTGCTGCCCCTCCATCTCGTGGCTCCAGCTACTTTACAGATGGAGGAGACTTTTTCCTGGCCACTCCTGCCCTCTGTCTTCCCTGAGAGAGGGTGGGCCATGGCGGCACCCTGTCTTCCTAAGCAGTGCCCTTCAATAGATGACGCATGCTATTACGAACCTGTGGGTCTCAGCTGGAGCTCTGTCTGTTCCAGCCACCACAGAGCATCCAGTAGTTTCTCAGAGACTGGTCCTTTAGACAGGCTGGGGACTCCCAGGAAGACCACGGGACAGTACTGGGGAAGGTGGCACATGTAGGCTGCCTGAAAACTGCCGGGACCTCCCGCCATCTCCTACCTGCCCCTGAAGGAGCCAGACATCCCCTCAGGGCCGAGGGAGAGGAAGGGCAGGGCTCCCCGGAGAGGCAGCGGTGGGGAAGCTGCGATTCAGACCTGGGAGTTGGCCAGCGAAGCGCCTGCTCTGTCTTGGAACAAGGCCTCTGGTCCCCAGAAGCACCCAGGCGGGCAAGCCAGGACTCTCCTCCCCACTGAGCTCCGGTCTCGCCCGGCCCCAGCAGGGTGTCCTTCCAGCCCACACGGGGATGGGGGCGGTGGTGGCTAACGCGATCTTAAAGCTTCTCGGCAGGGAGCGAGGGCGGGGGCGGGGCGGCTGCGGGGGCCCCAGGGTATAAGAGGTGGAGGCACCGCTTCCAGGTCCGGCCAGCCCACCATGCGCCGCCTGCCGCCCTTCTTCCTCGTCCTGGGGACCCTGCTCCAGGCAGGCTCTGCGACGGTGGCCACCGTGCCCCTCCGTACATGGGGGCAGCCCTCGTCGCCGTCCCCTCTCGCCTATATGCTGAGCCTCTACCGCGACCCGTTGCCCCGGGCGGACATCATCCGCAGCCTGCAGGCGCAAGGTAGGCGGCGCCGCCCGGCCCCGACGGGCACCCCGGGGCCTCCAGCCTCGGGATCCCGGGAGTGCGCTGAGTTCCGCGGTGGGAAGGCCGCCCTCGAGGGTGTAGGAGGGCGCTCGCAGGGCGTATCGAGGACCTGGGTCTACGGGTGTATCGGAGCCTGCGGGGGTGGAGGATGGGGTCTCCGGGCCGAGGTGGGGAGGGAATTCCGGGCCCCAAGCTGTGTCTCTGAAGGTAATCTCCGCGTCCCGGGTCTTGGTTGGGTGGGGAGAGAGCGCAGTGCTTTAGGGCGGGCGCCTGACTAGGGGCCTGATTTTCTTGTTTCTTAAATTACTACCCTCCAGGCGTCTCAGTTTCTGCATCTGTAAAATAGGAATAATAGTACCTCCCTCATGAGCCTGTAAGAGGGCCAGATGACAAAGTACGGGAAACGCATAGCGCAAAGCTCGGCAGAGGAACTACAAATGGTAGTTATTGTCGCTACAGTATTTTCGCTGGTTGAATTCTTTCCCCCTCCCCTCCTTTTTGCGGGTGAGGGATTTGGCGTCGGGAGTGTCTCAGGTACAGGGCGAGCTTGGAAACTCCGGTATCAGGAACATAAGGTCAGGAATTAGAGTTCAGAGATCCGGAATTAGAGCAGGGGTGCCCTGAACCCCAAATCTAGAATTGAAGCAGGCTTGGGTCCTCGAGCCCGGACAGCGGAGGTGGCAACGGTCCGAGAGACACGCACTTGGGACCTAGATTTGGAGCGGGGGCAGGAGAGAGGTCTGTGTAGATGGTGACCTGGGAGTACCGCCGCCCTGGGGACGGAGCACCGGCGCGAGCAGGCAGGTGGGTGCAGAGGGGAGAAGCCCCGACTCAGGACTCCTCTTGCCCCGGGCAATCCACATCCCGCCGCCAGGGAGCCCCAGCCGCTCGCACCTCGCCCCTCCTCCCGGGGCCAGACGGCCCTCCCCAGGACTGGGGCGCAATCCACATCCGCTAATCTGATCTGAAAGGCCGCCCGCCGGCCCCTCGTGGCCTGGGGGCGGGGGGCTCCCCCACCTCTCCAGCCCGCCGGGTTCGGGGTCAGGCAGCCCGTGACCCCTCTCCAAAAGGGTCATCTGGAGACCAGCCCCGACGGGGGATGCCCTGAGGGCGGGGCAAGGAGAAAACTGCAGGAGCGCTTGGCCCCTCGCCACAAAGTGACCCGGAGTGGGATGGGGCAAGGGGAGTGGGATGGGGCAAGGGGAGTGGGATGGGGCAAGGGGAGTGGGGGAGCGGTCTTTTCCAGTTCCCTTCCTCCTCGCGGAAGGTTCGTGAAAATTTGGGTTTCCGTCCTTCAAATTTGTGTTTTCAGTTCCCAGCGTGTCCCTGGCACACCACTTAACTTCTCTAGTCCCCCCCTCCCCCGCCTTTTTTTTAAATAAGGGAATTGGCTGTTGTTTTGGCGGGGTTTTATAGGAGCTGCAAGGACATCCTGCCTGGAGAAGGCTTGGAGGGGAGGGATGTCCTAAACCAGCCCCTTGTCCTCTTCAGTTTCTTTGTAAGCTGCAAAGATAGGGTGATAGGGTGAAATGGGTCTTGGAGTCAAATCAAATTGGGTTTGCATCTACAACTGTCACTGTTTAACAGCTGCTTCAACTTCTTCACCTTGGGCAACTGGGAAATCAATCTTCAGTTTCCTCACCTGCAAAATGGTTCAAACTGTGGAAAAGATTTAGGGGCACAATGCTTGTAAGGCACTTGGCACATGGGAAGCAGTTCATGGTCAGCCCTCTTGGAATTTGTATTCACGTGGAGTGGGCACTCGGTGTCATACCCCACTCTTTTCTGCAAACTCCCTATGACTTCCTCATCCTCACTATATGGATGGCTTTCAGGGTGTCTGTATTGTCAGGGTTCTCTAGAGAAACAGAACCAACAAGAGATACCTGCAAATGTAAGATTTATAGAAGTCTCTCACACAGCCATGGGGAGGTACAAATCTAAAATTTGTAGGGCAGGCTGTGAGGCTCCAGTGAAGGCCCCCAGCAGATTCCCCAGGAGAGGGTGGCTGGCTGATGTGGAGAGAGAAATTGTCTCTTCTAAATTCTCCTTAAAAGCCTTTGGTGATTAGATTAAGTGTCACTCATTGCAGAAGACACTCCCCTCAGCCAACTGCAGATACAATGAGCCATGGATGCAACCAACGTGCTCATAATTTAAGTCCATGAAATGCCCTCACAGCAGCAGATAGGCCAGTGCTTACTTGACCAGACAAACTGGAACCAACACTTGGCCAAGTTGACACATGAACCTAACCATCACAGCATCCATGAACCCCTTCCTGGTGCCTACTTCAAAGTGACATTTGTTTAAGTGGGTAGGTATGGTTTTTTCTTGGGAGAGCATTCTTAGCTTACCCCAGGCTTCGGTGACCCCCAAAAGATCAAGAGCCCCTACTTTAAGATGAACCAGAGCCAGATCTAGGAGAACCCATCAGCATAAAGTCCCAGGGAGCCCTTGGCTTGGAGATAAAAAGTCAGGTCATGATGCAGCACTCTTCCAACTGGAAGGAGCAATCTTCCCTGCCTCCTCCATAGGCAATGCCTGCCCTGTTTCATTTACAGATGACTTCACGCCCTTGTCCAGGTCTGCCCCTGCCTGGCCAGGCACCTTCATATCTAACTCATGGAGCTGGATAATAATGAAAAAGATGAAAAGCCTTAGTTTGTTGAACTTTGGTGGCTGTGCTGGAACAAGCAATTTACATGTGTTATCTCAGGGAGTTCTACACTCAAAAAAGGAAAGTAACCTGTTTAATGTCAGTTAGCAATGGCAGAGCCAGAATTTGAATTACCAAGGTTCAAATAATCCAAAGCCTCACTTTTAACCACTGAGCTTCCTCTAAATAGCCATTTGCAGATACTTGAGATAAAGCATTTTAAAACCACTGGCCCCAGACCTCCTAGGGCAGGTGGCCAGGACCTGCTGTTTATCTCCACTTTTGGTAGGATCTGAAAGACCCACGGAATGCCTAGTGGCCAGGTGGTGCTCCAGTGGGTGATGGATAATGATAACAACAGCCTCCTCTTCCTCACCTTTGGAGAGAGTTGCTAGTCAGGAGCCGGTTATTGCTTATTGGAAGTGCTAACGAGGAGGGAAGTAGAAATTAAGTGAAAAAGAGCAGCTGGAATTGGGCTGGGAGGAGCTGCCAGGAGGCTGAGGCTGGGAATTGTCCCCTAATAATGCAAGCTGGATTTCTCAGAGAAATTAATATCTGCTTTGTGAGACAAGCAAGGAAAAATGCCATGCAGTCCACCCAGAGGAGACCTAAATCAGAGGTCAAATACCTCCAGGATCTCTACACAAAAGCATCACAGACTCCCTGTTTTTATTTCTATTGAACAACCCTTGGCTTTAATTTAACAATAAGCCTTCAAACCTTGGTCCTCCTGATAATACCAAAATGCTTAGAGCATTACTCTGCCCATTGCAAGAAGACGGAACTGGGCTTGAAAAAAGTTAAAGATCACTTTTAACTGACCTGAAAATATGTGCTGTTCCCAGACTGCAGGCCAAATTAGTCCAGGACTTCAACAAATGGAATGTACTTCTTCACTCCTATTCATTCAGTTTGGGTTTGGTTTTTTTGGTTGAGTGGAGCAGGGCTGGGGGTGTGATTGCTGTAAATCTGCCCCAGGTGAGGCGTGGGGTGTGGACGACCCCAGGCAGGAGGAGGTGGGAGCCTGCAGGTAGATGGGAAGAGCCACTGTGTAGAAAACTGAGGTCTGTGCACAGTCGGGCCTAGAATGTTCTTACTAACCTATTTGTAAGGTTGCCAGAAAACTCATTAGGTTGATGCCTCCCTCCTTGGAAACTAGTGGGGATGAAGATGGCCTGTCTTTGATTTCTATTGCCTTTCCCAGCCATTCCATTTCTACTTCAATGTGCCTGGGAAACCAGAGCCCCCTTTCCAATGAGAGGAAACAGAGCAGGGAGGCTGTGACTGGTTCCAGGGACATAGGCAAGAAGGTTCTAGGCTTGGCCTTAGACTGGGTGTGTGGAGATGGAGAGACAGAAACAATCAAAATTTTACCAGATGTTCTCTGGCTGCAGAGGGTATTGAGGGGTGGCTGGTATCACATTGATTTGGAGTTTGGGCTTTGGAGTCGGGTATGCCCAGATTTGACTCTTGGCTTTGCCAGCTCCCAAGAATGACACCTTGGCCCGGTAATTTAACCTCCCTGTGCCTCTATTTTCCTCTTCTCTAAAATGGACACACTACCATTACCATTCAGGGGGTTGGTGTGAGGATTAAGAAAGGTGATTTTCTTAATGATAAGGGCTCAAGCATGAGTTGCCAGGGGAACCCCCCAACTCAGCCTACTTTTACTGTTTTTCTCCCACCCAGATGTGGAGATGCAGGGGCAGAATTGGACCTTTGCTTTTGACTTCTCCTTCCTGAGCCAAGAAGAGGATCTGATGTGGGCTGAGCTACGGCTGCAGCTGCTCAGCCCTGAAGACCCTCCCTCCGAGGCCCCACTCTACATTGAGATTTTCCACCAGCCAAAGCTGGATGTGGAACAGGACCCAGCCGATTGCCTGGAGCGATTTCGGATGGATCTATTTACTGTCACTCCATCTCAGGTCACCTTCTCATCTGGTAGTGTGGTCCTGGAGGTGACCAGGCCACTCTCCAAGTGGCTGAAGCACCCTGGAAAGCTAGAGGAGCAGATGTCCGGTCCAGCCAGAGAGTGTTGGCAGTGGCCACCCAAGCCACCCAGTACTGATGTACTCCTCATGCTCTACTCCAACCTCCCCCAGGAGCAGAGGCAGCTGGGTGGCTCCACACTCCTGTGGGAGGCTGAGAGCTCCTGGAGGGCCCAGGAAGGACAGCTCTTCCAGGAGAAGGCCAGGAGGCACCGGCGACAACACTTGCTAGACAGAAGCCAACTGTGTCGGAAGGTCAAATTCCAGGTGGACTTCAACCTGATCGGCTGGGGCTCCTGGATTATCTACCCCAAGCAGTATAATGCCTACCGCTGTGAGGGCGAGTGTCCCAACCCCGTGGGGGAAGAATTTCATCCAACCAACCATGCATACATCCAGGTGTGTTGCTGGGGCATGGGGGTCAGGGTGGCAGTGAGCTGTGAAGGACAGGGGGAAGACGTAGTCTTACTGCTGGATAGAAGACAGGATCCCAGCTTCGTTATTAATTCCCATGTTTATTCATACAGTTATTTGAGTACCTACAATGTGCTAGATCCTGTGCTAGTTAATAGGGATACAGAGGTGACCAAACGAACATGCTCTTGGAGCCTACTGGCATGCCCCATTGTGTGACCTTGAACACATGGATTCTTTCCTAGGATTAGGAGTAGGTGATCTAGAGGGTCTTGGGTCCTCTCCAGCCTTGACTTTCCAGAAAAGGAAGTTAGAAATCTGGACTTTGGGGATAGACAGACTTGGGTTTGATAGCTACTTCGTAGCTGGAAGATATTCATCAACTTGCTGACAATCTGAGCTTGTTTTCCCACCTGTAAGACGGGGATAATAATGCCATATTTCATAGGGGTATAGCAGGGTTACGTGAAATGAGTGTGTAAAGCATGTGTAGTAGTTGGCAGGTAATAGGCATGTTTAATGACAACTTACCAGAAGTCATCAGCAATTCACTGATAAAATGGGGGCCATGTATGTGAGGCAATGGCTGTGATAATACTGTTTCTGTCACTACTTTTGCTGTCTAAAACAGCAGTTGGTCACCTTTTCACAGGAGTAGGCAAGGCCAGAGGTTGCTACCTGGTGCTACTAATCAACCTAAGGTCTGGGAGGTGGTGGGAGGAGAGGAGCAGAAAGGAGGACTGGTGGGCTAGAAAAAGAGGATGAGATGGAGAGAGACAGAGCCTGATGTGATGGCTCTACCCCTCCCTCAAAGTTCATATGGGACCAAAGTGTTTTTATTTTAATTCATGAGACCCTGGAATGAGAATCTCTTGGACCTGTAATACATCTTCCATGTCACATCTGAGATGAGGTTCACGGGCTCTGGGGAACATGACCATATGAGCTGAACTCATGTAAGGGAAGCAGTGAAGGGGGCCATTGTACTTACAGGCTTACCCAAGCTTCAATCCACTCCCCCAACCTATTACAGCTCACTCAAAGGGAACTAGATACCTAGAGTCCCAATCACTAACTTGGACCCAGAGTGATGTTAAGTGCCCATAGGATGGGGGCCTAGTCCCAAATGCCAAGGGGCAGTTACCTTTTCTCTTCCTGACTTTATCTGCCCTGCTCTGGGCAGCAGAGCAAAATCTCACAAGAATTTTCACCTAACTCTGCTTTGTATTTTTGGAACTAAACAGGTAATTTCTTGGAATACTTTAGAAACTGGTTTTCACTGTAGACTAGAACAGTAAAATATAAAAGTTAGCTACTACTCTACCCAGGCACATGTAACTTTTAGAATCTTGCTGTTTAAAAGAAAAGCATTTCTGCAAAAAAAAAAAAAAAGTTTAGTCATTGCAGTTGACGATGTATTGGCATGCAATTCTTTTATGAAAACAACTATTTTTGCTCCCCAAAACTGAGGTTTTTACTCCCCAAAACTGAGGTTTTTACTCTTTACCCAGAAATGATTCTGAGCTGAGCATGTGAATTGACCCTCCTCCCCTTCCTTTTACAGAGTCTGCTGAAACGTTACCAGCCCCATCGTGTCCCCTCCACCTGCTGCGCCCCCGTGAAGACTAAGCCATTGAGTATGCTGTATGTGGACAATGGCAGGGTCCTGCTAGACCATCATAAAGACATGATTGTGGAAGAATGTGGGTGTCTCTGAAGAAATGTTGGAGGGATGCTGGATTTGCCTATATCCCGGAAGGTTGGGAAGCTCCTGGAAGACATGGTAACCATCTGATCTACTAAAGAGAAACAAAGAGGGGCAAGGTTGCTCTACCCGCCAGAACTGAAGAGGAAGGGCTGCCCACTCTATAACTGCCAGGCTCTGTGGAGTCAGGTGCACTACAGAGACCGCTGTCAGGAAGAGGGAGGAGGAAGACCAAGCGAAAGGGCCTTCTGGGTTTTCTCTTTACCGAAAAGACAATAGCAAGTGAAAGCACTAGTGTGAGAGTTCTTTACATGATTTTTTTAAACCTGTGAACCCCCTGAAATTGTATGCAAAAGTTGGGGCATGTGTGCATTTTTTTTTTTTAAATGGGACAAGGTCAATAGCTTTCATGTATTCTCCACCTTCCAACCCCCAAAAGATTCTCCCTGTATTAGATGAAAACAGTCTGCTCTTGTTAACACAGGCTGGCTTGGGGGACCCCCCAACTTCTTTCTGGCTGTCCAACTGCAATCTGTTTGCCTTGTCCAGAGGCTCCTTTGAGTGGGTCTCTATTAATGAGTTGCACAAACAATAAAGCCTTTGTATAGTTCTCCTAAGACAGCTGGTGTCTTTGAAGGGAGAGGCAGGAACTCATTCAAGTGAACTGGTCATGTTGGACTATAGAAGCTGGAGCCCTCAAGCATCGCTGAATTAGTTTGTTTCAGCAGACATAATCCAAACCTACTAAACTGGTGACATTCACCTCAACCTTTCAATGCATGCTGTTGAGGCCCTGGAGTTTCCCACCCAATAGAGGTGAAGGCCGTGCCCTGGGTGGCAGGAGTCTTGGGTTATGGTCACAACTCAGCTACTGAGAAACTATGGGACCTGTAATTCATTATAAGACTAAAGAAGATAGATTCTCATGTATTCTTGTTAAATGTCTGGTTGCCTCAGAAGAATCACGAGCTTTAAGTCACAGTTTTAAGTCATCTCTCTAAAGCTTATAAGGTCTGCTAAGCCCAGTCCCTGCCATATCTCCTCTGCCTACTCTTTATCAGCCCTTTTGTTGTACAGGGTTCTAAGACTGGCTTAATTTTAGGTTCCTCAAAGCAATATAGAAAAGGGACCTAAGCTTTCTTTTTTTTTAACGGGCAGGCACTGGGAATTGAACCTGGGTCTCCGGCATGGCAGGCAAGAACTCTGCCATTGAGCCACCGTGGCCCATCCCTAAACTTTCATGTAGGAAACTCTATCACCAAATACATGTCAGCACAGGTGTTCATCCTCTGCAGAGACATCAGTTCTGTGCTTACCTGCTGATCTTGTTGAACACTGCCAAAATAAGGGCACTTGTCTACTCCAGCCTTAGGAAAATGACTCATTGTGTGGGAACCTCTAGAGTTTGGAGTGACTCACCTCAAGTCTTGGTTGACTCAAGGTACTATTCCTCGCCCAGGCAGGGGCTAGGTTTACTAGAGCCAGTCTTGAGCTTAAGAAGCCTCTATAGTCTAATTCAGCAACAAGGCTGACCCAGTTGCTCATTTCTCAGAATGGAAATAGACCCGCCCAGGTTCTGTCCTAACCACAACTGAAAATCACCATCAGATTCTGCATCTGACACTACTTAGAGAACTGTAGAGCTGGGGTGGCCTTGTGAGGTCAACTTATGCCATTCTTTTTTTTAAACAAGACCCGAGAGGCTTAATGGCCTGACCACACAGCTAGGAGTGGCTGAGTGCTGGTCTCTTGGAGATGTTGTTCTTAATAGCACCCAGAGATTTTTGCTGACCTAGCTTTGGATCAAGGCCTTAGACTTTTGGAACCAAACACTTGAACCCAATCCCACTATCACACTTACATTCTTGGTAGTGAAAGTCCCATCCCATGTCCTCTGGAACATCTTTGCGAAGTAGGCTCTTATATGGCTGGGGCCAGGGAAAGCTAAAGGTCAGGCTATTTGTGGCTACAGTTTGTGGGAGTGTTTACAGTTAACAGCTATATTGATTCAGAGAACCTCCCTGATTGAAGGGGCACTGCTTCATATAAAGATGCAGGCATAAACTTGTTAAACTTTGTATTTTGCTGGCTCCTGTTGAAAGCTCAGTGTTTACTGTGCCAGCAGAATGACCATTCTGCTGCTGGCTGGAGGTATTTGAGGTCAAGGCCACTACCCAAGCCTGCCACACAGCCCATGGCCCGCAACCCTGAATGCTTTTTAAATAGAAGAAATGCTACCTCCGAGAACTGTATCTTATATTAACCTGGGAGTCAGGAAGGGGCTGTAATAGAATAGTAAGTAGTTATTTTAACTTTCTGAAGGCAAAAATCTATTGTTCAAATAACAGTGCCAAATCCATGGCTGAGTCAGAAAAACTTGATGTATCACTGTCCTTGGCTAGGGAAGTGTGTGAGATGTAGAAGTTGGTAGAAGTGGAGGAAAGGGAAGACAACATAAGAAGAGAAGAGAAACATGGGATAGACAAGAGTAGGAAAATGCATGTAATCCCCAAATAGCAGCATAGGTGTGAGGCTTATCTTCATCTTGAAAGTCTCCTTTTAGCAGTAAAATTCTTATCTCCCTACCCTAAATTGACTGGGGCAAAATAAAGGATGTATCAAAGTGCTTTCAAAATTATTTTGGCCCCATCTTCCCTTAAAGAAATTCTTTAGGCTGGAATTCCCTAACAAGGTGGTGGCTACCGTTAGCAAGCCTACTCCACTCCCAAACTGCAAGGGAAAAGGAGACCCAGTCTGAAGAGCTTCTCGTTGTGCCTGCCAGCAGAGCTGTCTTAAGTTCTTTAACGATAATTACTATTTCTTGAATTATTAACATACCAGGCATGGGTCAAGTGTTTTACATTATCTTGCCAGTGCCTCACAACAACTTAGAAAACAGTGCTTTCTTAATCCCATTTTAGAGAAAACTGAAGTTTAGAGAAACCAGTAGCCTGCTTGTAGTTATGTGGCCACTAAAGCGGGACAGCTGGAATTCAAGCCTGTCTGACTTTTAAAGTCTGGGCCCTAAATCTCCACACTATCCTTTCAAGAATACATTTCCTGAAGTCCAGTTCTATTCTGTGGGCCTATGTTCACAAGAAAATCTAACACCTGAAAGGACACAATTCTCCTTCTCAAGACCATTTGAGAATTGCTGGATTAGCAGTAGCAAGGCACATGATGCTCATGGGGCAGAGACAGTGCCTTTTCAGAGAAGAGGAATATTTAGATCTCCTCATGGCTGGTACTCAAAGGGCCTCCTTCCATGTATTTGGCCCCAACACCAAGGTGCAAGCACAGAACCAGGGGTCTTGCTTCTTTAAAGGGCCATAACTCCTTGCTTATCCAAGGCCAAACTGACAAGGGTGCTCCCTAAGTGTTGCAAAGAACTGATGCATAACGAAGCAACTACTTTTGCCCATCTCCCTTACCAGCCAAGAGCCCTAAAATGTCAAACAACCCTTGGGATATCATCTGAAAAAAAACATTCAATTAAACATCAAGTTGATACTCAAGATCTTTATTGATTTAACCGTAACAGCAACCATTGGTGAGAATTTAATTTTTTCTTAATTTCCAAACACCTGCTGTTTTGAAGGGTGGTTTTAAAAAAAACAACAAAGAACTGATGATGAATCATACAAAATTGCCCCAAAGACCACCCAGTGCCCTCTGCTCTCCATCCATAATAGTGCAATAGATAGGAGGAGTGCGGGGACAGCCACACCAGGGAGACAAAGGGAAGACCAAGGGAAGTGCCAGCAGTCTCCACTTCCCCAATCAGAATGTACAGAAGTGGGCCCCTGGTGGCACTAAGCCAGGGAAGGGTATTTTCTTTTTAAATATTTTAAAGATGCCTAAAATGGACAACTGAATTATGTAAGTGTCCTCTGGGCTCTCCCAGACATCTTTAGGGTTTTACCCCCTGGGGTTGCAGAGGGACTCCTCACCCCGGTGGAGAGATGGGCCCCATCTTCAGGGGAAGGAAAGGCACTGGCTCACAGGACTCAGTGACTCGGATACAGACATCCGGAGCAGGATGGCTCATCCACACAGCTTAATCGTCACCTCTACTCAACGTTGTGTTCCTTCCCACTCTTGTGGCTTCAAGTAAAAATTACCCTTGGCGTGGGCCTGGATTTCTTTTTTTTAAAGATTAAAATGGAGAAGGAAGGGATATACTGAGGGGCTAGAATGGATATTCTATGCTAGATTCATATAATTCTCTAAGCTTGAAATGTTTAGGAATTTCGGTTTTAAGCACCGGCAAGAGCTCCTTTTGGAAATTTCAATGCGGTCAAATGATTATCAAGCATTGCAGCATCTCATTGCCAGCCTCCCACACTTAGAAAGGTAGCAGAAGGAGAGTTTAAATACCCTGGAGAATCTGTCTCATCTCAGTAATATTTTCCACTTGGCATCCATGACATACAGTTTGATCTGCCAGGGTCACAGGCAGAGGTTAAGCAAAGAGGCAATAACAGACCACCTGAACAGGGACTCAAAAGACCTCTCCTAAATCTAAGCTTTGACAAGAGGTATCAAATTCCAGGACCAGCCCAGAAAAGAAATTTAAATTCCAGAGGGTGGGAAAGGTGAAATGAATGATTAATTCAAAAAACTATGTGAGACAACCATCTTTATAGTCGTCAGCAAGAAATTTCTGTGAACTAGCCTCAAGGAAACTCTTAATACTAAACTGAAAAACCATTAATTACTATTACAGAAATGCTCCCGGAGTATAAGAATTCTAAAGAGTGTGACCCAATTATATCAAGCTTGGATTTCAACTTTTCTTAAAAGTTGAGAGATAACTAACTGTGGGAGTCACCACTACCCCTTCAGAGTCCAGACATAAATCACCCTCCCACAGAAACAATGCTTCTTTAAAGCAAATACTAGCCCCTCCCAGATGTTATGGGTGGGAAAGTGATTGGGTTTCGCAAATTTATAATAAATAGCTGCCCACACACATGTAGTCCAGATGACACGCCAAGAAAGCAAAGTTCTGAACCAGACAGAAAAGGCAGCAGGGCCTCTCTCTCTAAATGGGAATTCAAAAAAGGAAAGGCCTTGGAAGGCCCTGGCTTTAAGCCACTAGTAATCAAGACAGGAAAAAAAGAAAAAGATTCAGTCTCCAGGATGTTGCTGCCAACAGGCTGAGTCCCTTACCAGTTGTCTTGATTCAAAGCAGGCATTAATATATACTAGCTGACGGATGGACTCCCGGGGTGAAATCCATTAAGTATTCTAATAGTAATGTGGGACATAGTGTTTTAAACTAGGAAGGTAAGATCTAGGAGTCCCAATCAGAAAAAAAAAAAGGAAGAGTGGGAGTGGAGGAAAAAAAAGACCGTTTAGAAGGAAAAACAATCCATTTGAAGGTCCTTTTCAAATGAGTTCCTTTCTTCTGGGAGAAGTACCTTTCGTATAGCTGCCTCCGTAGTGATACGTCTTTTCAAGTATACTCTAAAGTAAAAAGCAGGGCTACATACAGGAAGAAACTGGGAAGAAGCAGAGCTTAAATAAAAACAAGAATTCGCATCTTTAAGATGTCTGAAATATTTAAAAACTTGGTTAGGAATGCGTGCCAAAAAAACATGTCATAGACATTAAAAAACTTTGCTGAACCGACAAGTCTCATTAAATTTCTCTTGAGGGTTAAGACAACACTGGTTCTCATTAATAAGTACATTTCCATCAGGAAGCCAGGAACCAGGAAGGCACGGACAGTTAACCTGCATGCTGGATTTAAAGGAGCAATCAAGCACCACCAAACATGTATAATTCCCAGCTATTCCTCACTTTATTGAGATGTTGTTTCTTGGGTAAGAGACCTGAACCATCTGTTTAAGCTGATGTGGTTGGAGACCAGGTACCACACATTGACTCTGGTGGGAACCCGGATTTCCAATACCATTATTTGTTTCATTCAGAATCTAAACTGTTTCCCCTTCTTAAGTCCAATAACTTAACATTCACTTCACTTTACTCCTTTTGCTTGACAGTCCCAACTCCAATTAAATTAGCTTTAGTAGCTCAGCTGAAAGGATCTAGTTCCCTTTCTTGGTCAATTCCTGGCCAAGAGAGATAGCAAGTGGTAAATGACTATAAGAGACACAAAGTCTAGGACTTGCAATTGTGTCCTTAGGTTGCTGGTAGTCAGATGGATGTATTCATGCTATACTTCTCCTGGGAGTTGCTCTTTCTTCCCACTCCTCTCAAAAATAAGTGTGTACTAGGGAAGAGAAAAAGCCTACTTCTATCCCAGTTTGTTGATGCACATCTTAGAGAATTGTTTTCAGTAGTAATATCTCTCTCAGCATATCATTTACTTTAAACCTGGCTTCCCTGCTGATATGGTTTTGTCCTGTTGGGGACAAGGTAGCCCAGTGGAGACAAATTCTTTGATACTGCTCCATTAAAGAGGCAGAGGGTAATACCCCTCCCCTTGAGCATAAGCTGGGCTTAGTGGCTTGTTTCTAAGGAATGGACTAAGAAGGAAGGAACTGTGATTTTGGAGACTATGTCATAAAAGGCATTGCAGTATCTTTCTTGTCCTCTCTCTGGGGTACCATGTGCTCTAGGACACTCACGCTGCCCCATGGACAGACATACATGTTGAGAAGCTGAGGCATCCTGCTAAAAGTCACAAAAGGGGCTTGGACGCAGATCCTCCAGCCTCAGAGGACTGCAGTGCCACAAGATCCTGTGCCAAAACCACTACACTAAGCTGCCCTCGAATTCCTAACTCACAGGAACCATGAGGCCATGTTTGCTACTTTCAGATACTAAGTTTTGGGTAATTTGTTACACAGCAATAGATAACAACTGCAGATAGAACAAAAATTTTGACTTGGAAGCCCCATACCTAAGCCAGTCTCTCTATACCTGTGCTTTTGAGAACAATATACCCATTTAATCAGCACATGAAGAAGTGGTGCCTCAATGAACTACATAAACACAGTGCCTGTTCCCAGTGGAATTTAGAGGAAGGTCATCTCTCATTGATTGCCCCAGAACAGAAACATGGTTTCCTTATAAAAGAAAAGTACAAATGGTTACTAAGATTTTAAGAAACTTCTCATTCAGATGGTACCCTAAGGGTGATCCCCAAGAAAATGCCAAGATACATCTTCCATTTAGGGCTTCATCTGTGAGGTTCCTGTCAAACACCTAGAACTAAATCAACCACTGGATTCCAGCTTGCTCTGAAAATTACTTTATGAGGCATGACACAATGATGCCATCTATTGAAAGTTTATCTCTCGCCTTGTGGAATTATTTTAAAACACTGATATATGGCAGTCCAAGTATCTTTAGTAGTGGTGGCCTTCAGGGAAGAACTGCAGTGAGCAGTGAGGAGGTCCATGCAGAGAAGAAAAAGAGTTTGGCAGCTGCTATCTTATACAGCTGGCATTCCCAAGATTTACTAGAAACACGTGCTCTGCTTAGGGACCATGTATATTCCCCAAGATAAGAGTGGGGAAAATGGTATCTTGATACTGCTCGATCTCTCATGTTTTAAATCCACGCATTTCCCATTGTTCGGAGAGGAAGCCAAGTTTGCATTTGCAGCAATAAAGATCAAGAAGGGGACTTCTGCTCACTGATAAGACTGAAGTAGCTACGAGTTGTAGTCAGACTCCACAGGATGCCCAAGCCAGTATATGAAGAATGAAAAGCTTTGATCCCAAAGAATCAAGCTCCCAGGGGCCAAAGAGGTCCTGAGAAAGCTTCTTACGCAAATTTCAGTGCAACTTAAAAATTTCCAAGAGTATGTAAAGTGAAATTTGGAGTTTAATGACAATCAAAACAGGGATATATTAAACAAACAAAAATGCTTTTCTGGTCATCAAATTTTGGGACTCAAAACATCCCCCAAAACACTGGAGATCCAGCTTATTCCTGAGAGACAGCAACCATGACAAAAGGTTTTCACTCTTTGAACTACTCACATGTTGTAGCAGAAAACAGAATAAAGTTCCTCAGACATCCCTCTCTCTTCTGTCTAAAATGTATACACAAATAGGCTCTTTTCATAGTTCAAAAGAAAAACAAACAGCTTTCCTGCTTAACCAACTGGCCTATTACTCTCATCCTGGATTCTGATCTCTTAGTAAGAGTGTTCAGGGCACCAAATTCAACCAGAAATTCCCAGATACCAGTAGCTACTTCAATGATCTTTCTTATGAGGAGATGAATGTGTCTTTCTAAGAGGGAAAAATCTCTTTTGAGATTATTGCGCCAGTCAACAGTCACAGGAAGTGGAATAGGGAAGAGGGAGAAAGAAAAGCAAAGGAGTAAGAAAAGAATGAGGCTTTCATGATTGACTCACAGCCAAGAAGAATAGTCCAGTTCTACAAACCACCCACTATTAACTTCAAACATGCACACCCAAAACTAGAGGGAAGGAAAGCGCTCCTAAGGGCTAGGGAGATAAAGGCAGGTGACAGAACAGCAGATTCTTCCCCAGACATTTCTCACCTCCCTAACACTGGAAGATGTTTAATTAAAAAGTTGCTGTTCAAAATTGTACTGAAAACATATCTAAAAATAGGTCTGTAGTCATTTAAAAATAAATGGTCATCCCTCAGATAAGAGGAATGACAGATATCAGATACCAACACTTGAGGTACCTTTGATATGAATTTGAAAAATGGGCTGGCAGAGAAAAAGGAAGGAAAGGAAGGAGGGGGGCAGGAGAGGGAAGAAGGGGGAAATTCAGAGTACAATGGGGAAGGTAAGAAAACTGGGAAGAACAGGTTTATAAGTCCATGCTTATCTATCCCAGCAGCCAAACAAAGCAGATCCACAAAGGAAAAAAAATTCTGAAAGTCAACTTGAAATTCAAAATACAAGAAACTACAATCCAAGACAATAAATATACCAGTGCCGATTGGATTGTAAAACAGTAACTGCTGAGACTGGGTACTCAAATGGTACAATGCTCTTCAGAGGTCATTCATAAGTATTATCTGGCACAACACTATCTCAGGTCTTATTTACCAAGTGGAGCCTAAAGTGTCTCTATTACTTGGTAGAGCTCTGCTCTAGGAGCAGAGAAAATCACCTGGATATTTCTAAGTACAAGAGGACTCTGCAAGCAATCAGATGCAAGCAGACAGGAATGGGAGAAGAGGAAAAAAGAGTTGGTTACTAAGGGCCTCCTTTGATGTAGAGAGCTTAACATTTTTTTTTGCATAAATGCATTAAGTAAAGAAATGGAAAGACGAACTATATACTAAAGACACAACACATTCCTCCCAGAGGAAGGAGGAGAAAAGACCTTGAAACTGTGTCAGACAGTAATGCTACCAGAGTTGCACAAATGGTGCTCTGTCCCTAAGGACAAAACACTCCAAGTTCAGAAGGAAAGCAGCTCTCCTTTTGTTCATCACTTCCTTCAATAGTTTTAAATGTTCCAAACTGTCTCCTGCAGAACTGAACTACAAGTGGGATACAGGGAGGTGAGACAGAGGGTAAGGAACATGAATAATGCTGAACCTATCAAATTTCTGTATCCCCTCTCAAACTTCCCAGCCAGGTAGTTATTGGTAGGTTGTAAATAGGATTTAAGATTAAAAAAAGGGTGGGTGGAGGGCCTCAATAGTAAAATGATCAGGGAGCCAGAATTTAACTGTTTCCTCTGTGGGCTGCTTAGTACTACGGAAATATGCTAAGGCCTTCAATCTAATCTGTCTAACTGGGAAAAGGTACAGAAACAGGGAGAGGATATGGTCAGATGAAGCTCATCTCATCATTTGGCACCGGAGGAAGAGGAGGAGGTGGAGACTGCAAGGGGGATTGCTGGTACTGCCTCTTCTGTTTTTCAATGTTGATCCTATTGGCCAAATCAGATGCACATGTGTCAGTGTTGCTGCTTTCCTTCTGATCCATGCAGGAAGTCAGATGTCCATCTCAAACTGAGCATCATCCCCTAGTTAGGATGAAGGAAGTGAAAAGTTTAGTACAAAAAGGAAGAAGCAAAACAGTTTTAACTGTCATTTCCTTTGCCCCATTCTGTGTGGCCTTAAAACAATTATTCTGCTTTGCTTTTGGCTGGTCTTTATAATCAAAGAAATAATAGCAGTCAAATCACCCCTGGTGAGAAGCATTTGGGGAAATGATACAAGTGAAAACTTCACCAGTGTCCTTTTTTCTACAGGTTGACTAAACAGTAGCCCATGGGGAGCCATTTGCCACCTATCACTTTAGCACATTCTTCCGGAGGCTTTGAACTATGGCTTTGCTCTTAATCATGTTTGTCCATTAAAAATCATTTTGAATTTGAGGAAGCAAAATGCTGGCTCAAATACAGAGGTCACTAAGTGCAATCCCTGCATTTTACTTCAGGAGCTGACCATTTCCACCTCACTGTTCTGCTTTCACATAGATAAAAAAGACTTATCACTTAAAGTGTGTGTGTGTGTGTGTAGGGGGATGTTTATTTAAATATCATAGGCAATTCTAGAAAATGGGAGAAAAAATTCCCACATGAATCAAAAAAGAATATTCTTATAAGAAATAAGCTCTATTGGTGATGCCCTGATGAATTCCAGAGTGATCTGATCAGTGAGTGGAAAAGTATTTGCAAAGTCCCCTTCGGGGTGAGAAAGGGGAAAAACTCAACTTCCCCAAGTTGAATTCTTGATATTCTCACAAGCAGTATAGACAACCAAAGCTATAGGCTGAGCCCCCAGTCTTGGGGTTTGTTCATATGAAACTTAACCCCACAGGGGATAGGTTAAGCCTACTTAAAATTAAGCCTAAGAGTCACCCCCAAGAGAACCTCTTTTGTTGCTCAGATGTGGCCTCTCTCTCCAGCCAACACAGCAAGCAGTCTCACCACCCTTCCCCTGTCTATGTGGGACATGACTCCCAGGGGTGTGGATCTTCCTGGCAGTGTGGGACAGAAATCCCAGAATGAGCTGAGATTCAGCATCAAAGGACTGAGAAAAACTCTAGAATGAGCTGAGACCCAGCATCAAGGGATTGAGAAAACGTTCTGGATCAAAAGGGGGAAGAGTGAAATGAGACAAAGTGTCAATGGCTGAGAGATTCCAGAGTCCAGAGGTTATCCTGGAGGTTATTCTTATGCATTAAGTAGATATCACTTTGTTATCCAAGATGTAATGGAGAGGCTGGAGGGAACTGCCTGAAAATGTAGAGCTGTGTTCCAGTAGCCATGTTTCTTGAGGATGATTGTATAATGATATAGCTTTCACAATGTGACTGTGTGATTGTGAAAACCTTGTGTCTGATGCTCCTTTTATCTACCTTGTCAACAGATGAGAGGAACATATGGAATAAAAATAAATAACAGGGGGAACAAATGTTAAAATAGATTTAGTTTGAAATGCTAGTGATCAATGAAAGGGATCAGTAAGGGGTATGGCATGTAAAATTTTTTTTCTTTGTTTGTTATATTTTTCTGTTGTCTTTATTTCTTTTTCTGAATTGATGCTAATGTTCTGGGAAATGATCATGATGATGAATATGCAACTATGTGATGATATTGTGAATTGCTGAGTGTATGTGTTGGGAATGTTTGTGTTTCTTGTAATTTTTTTTAATTAATAAAAAATTAAAAAATAAAAAAACAAAAAAATGATATCTGCAAAAAAAAAAAAAAAGAAAGAAATAAGCTCTATTACTGAGAGTGATGGAAATGGGGGCTATTAAATTCTATTTTGCTTTGAGGGTGTGCATGTTTTAACCACAGACCAATAAAGCCTAGGCCAGGCTGTCCTTAAGGCATGGGTCAATCTTTGGGGTTTACCATTCCCTGATTTTGGATCCCACTGACACCTTCCTTCTCCCTATCAGATAAGATTTCATCATGATTTAGAACTCAAAATCTCCAGAGTGTTTCAATAAACCCTGGGGGTGGGGGGACATAAGAAATCTTAAAGGCATATAACTGAATATCAATTAAAACTAAAGCATCAACATTTTCCTAACCTATCGGAGACTGACATTCAAAACCACCCTCTTGGTTTCCACCACCCACATTCTCTTACCAACAGCATGCTTCCTGTCATGATTGTTCAAGTTGTTTAAATTGTTTACTTCTACTTTGGAGTCTTCAATTAAGGTGCCAGGGCTAGTCACTCCTGGGATATTGGGCAGATGGCAGGGTGGGGTCTGAGCCATGGGAGAATTGCGACGATCCAACAGAAACTTTCTATCATAAATGATTCGGGTTCCTGGAAAATAGGGTTGAAGAGAGTTCAAAACAAATTAAGGGGCTGTCAGCATATAATGATACCTAGGAATTTAGTTTAAGTCCCATCGAATCCTAATTCTTAAAGATTTTACAATCTAGGCACAAAAGATGAGCTACTACCTCCCTGAGTCTGACCAGGCTCCTCTGCTATCTAGAATGCCCTTTTTTCTCCTCTGTCTGCTTCAACTCCTGTTCATCCTTCAAGACGCAGCTCCAACATCAGTTCCTGTTGGGAGCCTTAAAAGAAACAACAGCAGCAGCAAAATAACTCTTATTCAATACATATCACTATTAAAAGGCTCCTCACACTGTATTTGAAGCTGTCTGTTTATCTATCATTCTCTATAGACTGTGAGTTCCTTATGACAGGCCCAGGTCATATATAGATCTGAATGAGGTCGTAATATTAGGTACTAAGATCTACATTAAGCAGATCTCAAAAAAAACTAAATGAAGGAATAGACAAGAAGTGTGTGAAAAAAACAGCCAAGAAAGATAGTCACCTTTCTGTCACTGATGTTCTCCCAGTTTTGGTAGGGGAACTGATGGCCTCTATTCAATGAAACAGAATCTGCCTACCAATAAGTGCTATCATAATGTTTTTTAAAACAATAGTTCCAAAGAGTACATTCTACCTGAAAAACAGTTAAGAAAACTTGCTGTGGTCTATTCCTTCTGTCATGGTCTTCCCAGGGTACTAATGGCTATAAATAAATGTACAATTAAAGACAAGTTAGAGATGCCTGATGGCCAGATGTAGTGGATGCCTGGCACTCTGCTGATAATTCTAAGACTATGACTGAGGCAGTAAGACAGAACGTGGTGATCAGTTAGTGATGTCTGTTAAGGGGGCAAGGGTGGGGAGGGGGAGTGGTAGCCCAGCGTATTTGCCATCCCCGCCTAAGTTAAAAAGGGGAAGCAGCCACTGGAGGTAGCAGGCTTAATTAAATCCAGAAGAAAAACCTGCTTTTGGAGTTTAGCCACCCAAATTAAAGACAACATTATATTTAAAACTAAAATTGTATACAAAGTCACCCAGTTTAAAGGGGGTGAAATCTAAATACTACCTTCTGGTAAAATGTTTTTAGGCTCTCAGGTAAAACAAAGAAACAAACAAGAAACCCAATAACTTCTGTCATTATTTATTGTAAGTCTGTTTAGGACAGATTTCCTCTCACAACACGCAACGGCTATATCCCAGGAGAACAAAGAGAACAGTAGTAATCTAATGAGAGGGAGCAAGTGGAAAAAGCAAGGCATTTTCTGCAAGAAGAAAGGAAACTCAGGAATTCTTCCAAAGGAAGATTAATACTTAATCTAAAGAAACAATGCCAACATTAAGCTAAATAACTGAGAAACAAGTTTCCAACCCAGTGATTTTCTTAGGATTAATATTCACAGGGTACCAGGATATACAAATGCTAGAGAATAACTTCCTTTCTAGCGGATGGAAAATAGTCAAACTAATGCCTTCTGAGGTGAGAAATGGCCAGAGATTCTCCTCCCACCCCTACATCCTTGCTTTAACAACTAAAATTAAGCACTAAACATATTCTCCTCTAGATAATACAACAAAAGCCACTTAGTCACAGGAAAGAATGAAGTTTTTCAAAATGGAAATGGATCCAGAATGTTCTCAGCCAGATTTCTATTAGCACATGAAGGCATTTCAAAACAAAACACTTAAAGTTTCAAACCATCTCCAAAGGATATTGAATATCTTTTTTACTATTTCTGTTGTAACTGCATTGCACACAATCATATTTATAGCTTACAAGAAGTGAAAATAAAATATCTGCTTTTCAACCTCTTAATAAACTATGAAGATATACTTTACCATCTTTAGAACACACTAGAATAATATTTTTGGGATTGTGATTACAGCTATCTGCATCAGAATCATCTGCATTGCTTGTTAAAAAATGGACTTTAACTCAATCAGAATTTCTGGGAATAGAAGCTGAAAACCCAGGTTCCACTCCTGGTCAAGTTCTCAGGTCATTCTTCTGTTCATTAAAATTTGGGAATTGCTGCACTAGGATAAAGGACCTAACTTCATCATCTCTTCCTTCTTCCAAATTCTACTAACAATGGTTTGAGACTAGAGGTCATCTGTTAGTTTCTCATTTTGACAGCTGTCAAGACCCAAAGAAGTGTCTTAATCAATTCATACCGCTAACTTTAGAGGCAGAATCAGAACTGTGGTCTCCTGACTCCCAGTCCAGTACTCTCTCCACTCTCATCACATCCTAAGGGTGGGGTTAGGTTGTCTAAAGTGAAAAAAACGGGAAGACAACTGCTACTTACATATAAAATAACACGGTAAAGAGCAGATAACAGAAAGCTATTTACTCAACAGGGACTACTAAGCATTTGCCCTAAAACACTGCTTCTCAATGGGGAGTTACTGCCCCCTAGGGAGTGTTACAGAAATTGTTGGCGGTGGTTTTGGTTTTAAAATATATTTGATCCTCTAGTGTGGCAGGGCTTGATTGCTTATATATTTTATGAATTACTTAATTCTTAAATTCCGTCTTATATATAATTATAGATGTGAATTACATGAATATAACAAATTCATTTCAGAATAGTAAAGGGAGTATTACAAAATAACGGTAATAAAAGGGAATGCTGGTATAGATAATCTCTGCTCTAAAGGACAGCACGGCAGAAATCAGGTTAATAAAAATAAGCACTAGAAGAAACAGCTCTAATTATTGTAAACCACTGTTTCTTTTATCCAGAATGTGAAATGACACATTGAAGGCTGAAAATGTCACAAAAGAGGTCTAGTTCCAGAGAGGGCGAGAACTAATTTTCCTAGTTTTACTGCTAAAAAATAAAGAGCAAAGGCCCAGAATCCATTTGTGACTAGACTCAATATCATGATATTAACCTCAGCAGAAAAGCTTTGCCTGCCTCCAACTAGCTCTCAATTCTTTAAGAACAGTTGGAAACTATCTGTTCCTGGTTTAAGGATGAAACAAGTCCTATATCCTGTTTTAAACATCATTTTAGGTCAAGGAAAGTAGAAATTCATCTTTACCCTCTTTGCTTTGAAATAAGAACTTCAGTACAACTCAAAAGGCATTTGGAAATAATGAGGAACGAGTCATTCTGGATAGCAGAATATAGCCCAACATTCAAAAAGTAAACAATTTAAATTATCTTCAAGTTGGAAAATATGAAAATAATATTGGATGAAAAATTTTAATATGGATTTCAACTTCCTACCACTGTAAACAGAAAATAATCTGACCCTTCCTTGATGGATCGGGGTCTTTATTATGAAAATCATTTTTTATACTACGTTGTGACCTGGAAAGCCTTGAGTTCTACACTGCTGATGCTCTTTACCTTACGCGGTACAGAACTCAGGCCCCAAAGTTTTGCTTGATTTGTCTCTCTCTCTCTCTCTCTCTCACACACACACACACACACACACACACACACACACTATAGTTTCTCTGTCTCCTCCCTCACTGCCAGTCTAAGAGCTACCTTTTCTCCACACAGGCTCCCATCCTTTAACATCCACTCTAACTAGATTTTTCTAATCTGTTGGGTTGGGAAATAATAAGCCATCTGCTTACTAGAACTCCATGTAAAATAAGAGCAAACAGGCTGAGGAAGGGGCCTGATGGCTCTCCAAAGGGAAGATGCTTTGCACAGCTGTTGTGTCATACCCACTTTTTTCATGGCTACATTTCAGAATGGTGACATTTCACTGTGAAATGTTCTTACTAACATTCACCTTGCAAGTGAGAACAAGATTATTCTCATTTCTCCAGTACACCAAGCTTGGAAACTCTAGGGATGAGGTACTGGAAAAAAAGCATTGGGTAAAAGCAAGTTTTCTATTTCTAAGGTACACATTAACAATTACCTGTGCATTAAAGAATTGTCACTGACCCAACAAGGAAACTGAAGAGATACTGCCTAAATTTGAGATATCAAAGAAACCACTATGAATTTTTAAACATTTTTATTGAAATATAATTCAAATACCATACAGTTCACCCATTTAAGGCATATAATTCAATAGTTTCGGTATATTCACAGATTGGACAACCATTATCACAATTTTAGAATACTGTCATCACCACAAAAAGAAACTTCATGCCCATTAGCCGTCATTCTCCATTTTCCTCCATCCTCCCAGGAAGCCACAAATCTACTTTCTGTCTCTATACATTTGCCTTCTCTGGACAAGTCACACACATGGAATCATATGAAATGTGGTCTTTTGAGATGGCTTCTTTCAATTGGCATAATGTTTTCAAGGTTGTAGCACTTATCAGTCCTTAACTTCTTTTTGTTGTCAAATAATATTACATTACATGTTTATACCATATTTTGCTTATCCACTCATCCATTGACAGACATCTGGGCTATGTCTACTTTTTTTGGCTATTAAGAATAATGCTGTTATAAACATTCATGTACAAGTTTTAATGTGGATATATGTCTTCATTTCTATGGGGTATATAACCTAAAAGTAGAATCACAGGGTCATGTGGTAACTCTATTTTTAACCTTTTGAGGAACCACCAGGCTGTTTTCCAAAGTGGCTGCGCTATGTTACAATCCCACCAGTGAGGGTTCCAATTTCTCCATCTCCTTAAAACAGTTGTTACTACCTGTCTTTGATTCTAGACATGCTAGTAGGTATGAAGTAGTTTCTTGTGGTTTGGTTTTACTCTGCTCTTCCCTAATGGCTAATGATATTGAAGATCTTTTCAAGTACTTACTGCCCATTTGAAAGTACATCTTCTTTGGAAAAATGTCTATTTAGACCCTTTGCCCAATTTTTAATGTCACGTCACAAAATAAGTCCCAATAAATTTACAAATATTAAAATCACAAAGTATCTTCTCTAACCATAATGTATAGAAATCAATACAAAGGGAGAATTGGAAAATTCACAAATAGATGGAAATTAAACAATATACTCTTCAAACAATCAACAATCACAAGGGAAACTAGGAAATAACCTGAGACAAATGAAAATGAAACACAACATGCCAAAATTTATGGGAAACAGCAAAGGTAGTACTTAGAGGGAAATTTATAGCCGTGAGTGCTTACATTAAAAAATAAAGACCTCAAATCTGAACCTAATATCCCATACCAAACTGAAAGTGAGCAGGATGAAGGAAATAATAAAGATTAAAGTGGAGATAAATGAAACAGAGAATAGAAAAATAATAGAGAGAATAAATGAAACCAAAAGCTGGCTCTTTGAAAAGATAAAAAAAATTGATAAACCTTTAGCTAGACTGACAAAGAACACAAAAGGACACAAATAAAATTCAGAAATGAAAGGGGGGACATTCTATTGAACTTACAGAAAAAAAAGGGATAAGAGAAAACTATGAAAAATTGTATGCCAGCAAATTAGATAACCATAGGCAAATTGCTAGAAACATATAAATTACCTAAACTAACTCAAGAAAAAATAGAAAATCTCACCATACCAATAACAAATAAAGAAACTGATCCTTTTTTTTTTGCAAAAACTTAACATATAAACATTCCATACATGGTATACAATCAGTGCCTCACAATATCATCACATAGTTGTGTATTCATCGCCATGATCATTTTTTTTTGAACATTTGCATCACTCCAGCAAAATAAATAAAAAAGAAAAAACTCATACATACCATACCCTCTGATTAGCCACTAGTATTTTAATCTACTTAATGTATTTTAACCTTTGTTCCACCTATTATTTGCTTATTTTTTAATCCATATTTTTTACTCATCTGTCCATACCCTAGATAAATGAAGCATGAGACACAAGGTTTTCAGAATCACACAGTCACACTGTAAAAGCTATATCATTACACAATCATCTTCAAGAACATGGCTACTGGAACACAGTTCTATAGTTCCAGGTACTTCCCTCCAGCCACTCCAATACACCATAAACTAAAAAGGGAATATCGATATAACGTGTAAGAACAACCTCCAGGATAACCCCTCGACTCCATTTGAAATCTCTCAGCCACTGACACTCTATTTTGTCTCATTTCTCTCTTTCCCCTTTTGGTCGAGAAGGTTTTCTCAATCCCTTGATACTGAGTCCTGGCTCATACCAGGATTTCTGTCCCACATTGCGAGGGAGGTTTACACCACAGAGTCATGTCCCTCGTGATGGGGGGGGGCAGTAAATTCACTTGCCATGTTGGCTTGGAGAGAGAGGCTACATTTGAGCAACAAAAGAGGTTCTCTGGGGGGTGACTCTTGGGCCTAATTTTAAGTAGGCTTAGCTTATCCTTTGCAGGGATAAGTTTCAAAGTGGCGAACCCCAAGATTGAGGGCTCAGCCTATTGACTTGGTTGTCCCCACTGCTTGTGAGTATATCAGAAATTCTCCAAATTCCCCCTTCCTCCTCATTACCCCAAGGGGACTTCAGCACCCTTTCTTGACAAAAACACTCAGAAAGCTAGGAATAGAAGGGAACTTTCTCACCATGATAAAGGGCATATGTGAAAAATTTATAACTAACATATCATGTTCAATGCTGAAAAAAGACTGAAAGCTTCCCCTCTAAGATCAGGAACAAGAAAGGATACCTGCTTTCACACTGCTATTCAACACTGTAACAGGAAGTAGTAGCCAGAACAATTCAGCAAGAAAAGTACAAGGCATCCAAATTGGAAAGGATGAAGTAAAACTAACTCTAGTCATAGATGACACGATCTTATATACAGAAAATTCTGCAAAATCTGTAAGAAAGCTACTAGAGCTAATAAATGAATGAATTCAACAAAATGGTGGGGTATATGATCAACACACAAAAATCAATGGTATTTCTATACACCAGCAATGAACAATCTGAAAAGGAAATCAATACAATTCCATTTATAAAAGCAACTAAAAGACTAAACTATCCAGGAATAACTTTAATCAAAGATATAAAGGACTTGTACATGGAAAACTACAAAACATTACTGAAAGTAAGGAAAGAAAGACTTAAATGGAAAGATCATTCATGTTCATGGATCAGAAGACTTGATATTGGTAAGAAATCAATACTGCCAAAATGATTTATAGACTCAACATAATCCCAATCAATATCCCAATGGATATTCCAGAAATGGAAAAGCTAATCAAATTCACATGGAAGGGCAAAGGACTCCAAACAGCCAAAACCATCTTGAAAAAGAATGAAGTCAGAGGACTCACACTTTCTGATTTTAAAATTGACAGTAATCAAAATGGTGTGGTACTGGTATAAGGACAGACAGACAGACCTATGGAATAGAATGGAGAGTTCAGAAATAAACCCAAACATCTATGGCCAATTGATTTTTGACAAGGGTGTCAAGTCCACTGAATGGCAAAAGAATAGTGTCTTCAACAAAAGGAGCTACGAAACTGGATATCTACATACAAAAGAACTAAAGTGGACCCTATCTCAAATCATATAAAAAAATTAACTCAACTAGACGTCATTAAAATTTAAAAATTTTGTGTACCAAAGGACACTGACAAGAACGTGAAATGGTAACCAATAGGAGACAAGAAAGTATTTAGAAACCATATATATCTGACTAAGGTTTAATATCCAGAATATATAAAGAATTCTTACAGACCAACAACAAAAAGACAAACCCAATTAATAAATGGGCAAAGAACTTAGATATTTCTACAGAAAAAAAATATACAAATGGCCAATAAGCACATGAAAAGATGCTCAACATTATTAGCCATTAGGGAAATGCATACTAAAATCACAATGGGATAATGCCTCATACCAGAAGAATGGAAAATAACAAGTGTTGATGAGAATGCAGAGAAATAGTAACACTTACATACTGCAGGAATGTAAAATGATGTAGCCACTGTGGAAAACAGTTTGGTGTTTCCTCAAGTTTTGACCCACTTCTAAGTATGTACCAAAAAAATTGAAAGCGGTGACTCAAACAGATATTTGTACACCAATTTTCATAGTGGCGCTATTGACAATAGCCAAAAGGCAGAAAAAAGCCCATGTTTACCAATAGATCAATGGATAAACAAACAATGGAATATTATTCAGCCATAAAAAAGGAATGGAGTTCTGATAACGACACAGATGAACCTTGAAGACATCATGCTGACTAAAATAAGTTACACATAAAGGGGCATATATTTTATGATTATTTTCACTTAAATGAAATAGCTAGAATATGCAAATTCATAAAGAAAGACAGTAGAATACAGGTCACAAGGGGTTGGGGAGAAGGCAAATGGGGAGCTGATGCATAATGGGTGCAGGGCTTCTGTCTGGGGTGATGGAAAATTTTGGTAATGGACCGTGATGGGGGTTAGCACAATACTGTGAATGTGATTACTCCTACCTAAATTGTAGGCTTGGGAGTAGCTGAGATGAGAAATTTTATATTGCACATATTTCTACAATTTAAAAAAGAGTAAGACTGGGCAGTGCGATGGTGGCTCTGTGGCAGAATTCTTGCCTGCCATGCCTGAGACCAGGCTTGATTCCCAGTGCCTATACACACACACACACAAAAAGTGAGATTAAAAATACAATGACAGACTTCCGGAGAAGATGGCAGCTTAGTAAGACATGCGGGTCTTAGTTCCTCCTCCAGAACAGCTACTAGGGGAGTAGAAACGATACAGAACAGCTCCCGGAGCCACGACAGAGATCAAGAAGACAGCGTACCCCATTCTGGAACGGCTGACTGGCTGGGAGAACCTACTCCGGTGAGATCGCCAAGGGACGCGGGCTTCCCTGGGCTGGGGCGGCAGGCGGCCAGAGACCCTCCCTCCCTCCTTCCCGGGCCGGCTGGGAGAATTGGAAAGGCGGTCCCCTCAAGCAGCGGCGGCAGGCGCCTACCCCACGTGCGGCCCCCTGGACCACCTGGGAGAATTGGATCGGAGATCCCCAGGCCGCGGAGAATGGTGACCAGGGTCCCTTCCAAACACGAGGCTTCCCGGTCCGGCTGGGAACGGTGCACTCTCCCGGGCCGCGATGGCTGGCACCCTTTCACCACGCTTGGCGCCCCGGGCTGGCTAGGAGATTCAGACGGGCGCTCTCCCGGGCTGCGGCAACCCTCCCCACTTTCGGATCCCCGGGCCGGCTGGGAGATTCGGATTGGCACTCTTCCAAGCCGCTTCGGCTGGCGAACCTCCCCCACGGCGAGAGTTTTCCAAAGATAAAGGACCCACAGCACCTTTTACTGGTGGGACCCGCACACAAACGAGTGCCACGAGCGCCACCTACTGGGCAGGATAAGAAAAACAGAACCCAGAGATTTCACAGAAAAATCTTTCAACCTGTTGGGTCCAACACCTAGGGAAATCTGATTAAATGCCCAGACGCCAGCAGAAGATAACGGATCACGCTCAGAAGATTGAAAATATGGCCCAGTCAAAGGAACAAACCAATAGTTCAAATGAGATACAGGAGCCGAGAAAACTAATGCTGAATATACGAACAGAAATGGAAAACCTCTTCAAAACTGAAATCGATAAATTGAGGGAGGACATGAAGAAGACATGGGCTGAACAAAAAGAAGAAATAGAAAAACTGAAAAAACAAATCACAGAACTTATGGAAGTGAAGGACAAAGTAGAAAAGATGGAAAAAACAATGGATACCTACAATGACAGATTTAAAGAGACAGAAGATAGAATTAGTGATTTGGAGGATGGAACACCTGAACTCCAAAAAGAAACAGAAACTATAGGGAAAAGAATGGAAAAATTTGAACAGGGTATCAGGGAACTCAAGGACAATATGAACCGCACAAATATACGTGTTGTGGGTGTCCCAGAGGAGAAGAGAAGGGAAAAGGAGGAGAAAAACTAATGGAAGAAATTATCACTGAAAATTTCCCAACTCTTATGAAAGACCTAAAATTACAGATCCAAGAAGTACAGCGCACCCCAAAGAGAATAGACCCAAACAGGCATTCTCCAAGACACTTACTAGTTAGAATGTCAGAGGACAAAGAGAAAAAGAGGATCTTGAAAGCAGCAAGAGAAAAACAATCCATCACATACAAGGGAAACCCAATAAGACTATGTGCAGATTTCTCAGCAGAAACCATGGAAGCTAGAAGACAGTGGGATGATATATTTAAATTACTAAAAGAGAAAAACTGCCAACCAAGACTTCTATATCCAGCAAGATTGTCCTTCAAAAATGAGGGAGAAATTAAAACATTCTCAGACAAAAAGTCACTGAGAGAACTTGTGAACAAGAGACCAGCTCTGCAAGAAATACTAAAGGGAGCACTAGAGTCAGATACGAAAAGACAGAAGAGAGAGGTATGGAGAAGAGTGTAGAAAGAAGGAAAATCAGATATGATGTACATAATACAAAAGGCAAAATGATAGAGGAAAATATTATCCAAACAGTAATAACACTAAATGTTAATGGACTGAATTCCCCAATCAAAAGACATAGACTGGCAGAATGGATTAAAAAACAGGATCCTTCTATATGCTGTCTACAGGAAACACATCTTAGACCCAAAGATAAACATAGGTTGAAAGTGAAAGGTTGGGAAAAGATATTTCATGCAAATAACAACCAGAAAAGAGCAGGAGTGGCTATACTAATATCCAACAAATTAGACTTCAAATGTAAAACAGTTAAAAGAGACAAAGAAGGACACTATCTACTAATAAAAGGAACAATTAAAGAAGAAGACATAACAATCATAAATATTTATGCACCGAACCGGAATGCCCCTAAATACGTGAGGAGTACACTGCAAACACTGAAAAGGGAAATAGACAAATATACCATAATAGTTGGAGACTTCAATTCACCACTCTCATCAATGGACAGAACATCTAGACAGAGGATCAATAAAGAAATAGAGAATCTGAATATTACTATAAATGAGCTAGACTTAACAGACATTTATAGGACATTCCATCCCACAACAGCAGGATACACCTTTTTCTCAAGTGCTCATGGATCATTCTCAAAGATAGACCATATACTGGGTCACAAAGCAAGTCTTAACAAATTTTAAAAGACTGAAATCTTTTAAAACACAACACTTTCTCGGATCATAAAGGAATGAAGTTGGAAATCAATAATAGGCGGAGTGCCAGAAAATTCACAAATACGTGGAGGCTCAACAACACACTCTTAAACAACGAGTGGGTCAAAGAAGAAATTGCTAGAGAAATTAGTAAATACCTCGAGGCAAATGAAAACGAAAACACAACATATCAAAACTTATGGGACGCAGCAAAGGCAGTGCTAAGAGGGAAATTTATTCTCCTAAATGCCTATATCAGAAAAGAAGAAAAGGCAAAAATTCAGGAATTAACTGTCCACTTGGAAGAACTGGAGAAAGAACAGCAAACTAATTCCAAAGCAAGCAAAAGGAAAGAAATAACAAAGATCAGAGCAGAAATAAATGAAATTGAAAACATGAAAACAATAGAGAAAATCAATAAGACCAGAAGTTGGTTCTATGAGAAAATCAATAAGATTGATGGGCCCTTAGCAAGATTGACAAAAAGAAGAAGAGAGAGGATGCAAATAAATAAGATCAGAAATGGAAGAGGAGACATAACTACTGACCTCACAGAAATAAAGGAGGTAATAACAGGATACTATGAACAACTTTACGCTAATAAATACAACAATTTAGAGGAAATGGACGGGTTCCTGGAAAGACATGAACAACCAACTTTGACTCAAGAAGAAATAGATGACCTCAACAAACCAATCACAAGTAAAGAAATTGAATTAGTCATTCAAAAGCTTCCTAAAAAGAAAAGTCCAGGACCAGACGGCTTCACATGTGAATTCTATCAAACATTCCAGAAAGAATTAGTACCAACTCTCCTCAAACTCTTCAAAAAAATCGAAGTGGAGGGAAAACTACCTAATTCATTCTATGAAGCCAACATCACCCTCATACCAAAACCAGGCAAAGATATTACAAAAAAAGAAAACTACAGACCAATCTCTCTAATGAATATAGATGCAAAAATCCTCAATAAAATTCTAGCAAATCGTATCCAACAGCACATTAAAAGAATTATACATCATGACCAAGTAGGATTCATCCCAGGTATGCAAGGATGGTTCAACATAAGAAAATCAATTAATGTAATACACCATATCAACAAATCAAAGCAGAAAAATCACATGATCATCTCAATTGATGCAGAGAAGGCATTTGACAAGATTCAACATCCTTTCCTGTTGAAAACACTTCAAAAGATAGGAATACAAGGGAACTTCCTTAAAATGATAGAGGGAATATATGAAAAACCCACAGCTAATATCATCCTCAATGGGGAAAAATTGAAAACTTTCCCCCTAAGATCAGGAACAAGACAAGGATGTCCACTATCACCACTATTATTCAACATTGTGTTGGAGGTTCTAGCCAGAGCAATTAGACAAGAAAAAGAAATACAAGGCATCAAAATTGGAAAGGAAGAAGTAAAACTATCACTGTTTGCAGACGATATGATACTATACGTCGAAAACCCGGAAAAATCCACAACAAAACTACTAGAGCTAATAAATGAGTACAGCAAAGTAGCAGGTTACAAGCTCAACATTCAAAAATCTGTAGCATTTCTATACACTAGCAATGAACAAGCGGAGGGGGAAATCAAGAAACGAATCCCATTTACAATTGCAACTAAAAGAATAAAATACCTAGGAATAAATTTAACTAAAGAGACAAAAAACCTATATAAAGAAAACTACAAAAAACTGCTAAAAGAAATCACAGAAGACCTAAACAGATGGAAGGGCATACCGTGTTCATGGATTGGAAGACTAAATATAGTTAAGATGTCAATCCTACCTAAATTGATTTACAGATTCAATGCAATACCAATCAAAATCCCAACAACTTATTTTTCAGAAATAGAAAAACCAATAAGCAAATTTATCTGGAAGGGCAGGGTGCCCCGAATTGCTAAAAACATCTTCAGGAAAAAAAACGAAGCTGGAGGTCTTGCACTGCCTGACTTTAAGGCATATTATGAAGCCACAGTGGTCAAAACAGCATGGTATTGGCATAAAGATAGATATATCGACCAATGGAATCGAATAGAGTGCTCAGATATAGACCCTCTCATCTATGGACATTTGATCTTTGATAAGGCAGTCAAGCCAACTCACCTGGGACAGAACAGTCTCTTCAATAAATGGTGCCTAGAGAACTGGATATCCATATGCAAAAGAATGAAAGAGGACCCGTATCTCACACCCTATACAAAAGTTAACTCAAAATGGATCAAAGATCTAAACATTAGGTCTAAGACCATAAAACAGTTAGAGGAAAATGTAGGGAGATATCTTATGAAACTTACAATTGGAGGCGGTTTTATGGAGCTTAAACTTAAAACAAGAGCACTGAAGAAAGAAATAAATAAATGGGAGCTCCTCAAAATTAAACACTTTTGTGCATCAAAGAACTTCATCAAGAAAGTAGAAAGACAGCCTACACAATGGGAGACAATATTTGAAAATGACATATCGGATAAAGGTCTAGTATCCAGAATTTATAAAGAGATTGTTCATCTCAACAACAAAAAGACAGCCAACCCAATTACAAAATGGGAAAAAGACTTGAACAGACACCTACCAGAAGAGGAAATACAAATGGCCAAAAGGCACATGAAGAGATGCTCAATGTCCCTGGCCATTAGAGAAATGCAAATCAAAACCACAATGAGGTATCATCTCACACCCACCAGAATGGCCATTATCAACAAAACAGAAAATGACAAGTGCTGGAGAGGACGCGGTGAAAGAGGCACACTTATCCACTGTTGGTGGGATTGTCAAATGGTGCAACCACTGTGGAAGGCAGTTTGGCGGTTCCTCAAAAAGCTGAATATAGAATTGCCATACAACCCAGCAATACCATTGCTGGGTATCTACTCAAAGGACTTAAGGGCAAAGACACAAATGGACATTTGCACACCAATGTTTATAGCAGCGTTATTTACAATTGCAAAGAGATGGAAACAGCCGAAATCTCCATCAACAGAAGAGTGGCTAAACAAACTGTGGTATATACATACGATGGAATATTATGCAGCTTTAAGACAGAATAAACTTATGAAGCATGTAATAACATGGATGGATCTAGAGAACATTATGCTGAGTGAGTCTAGCCAAAAACTTAAGGACAAATACTGTATGGTCCCACTGATGTGAACCGACATTCGAGAATAAACTTGGAATATGTCATTGGTAACAGAGTCCAGCAGGAGTTAGAAACAGGGTAAGATAATGGGTAATTGGAGCTGAAGGGATACAGACTGTGCAACAGGACTAGATACAAAAACTCAAAAATGGACAGCACAATAATACCTAATTGTAAAGTAATCATGTTAAAACACTGAATGAAGCTGCATCTGAGCTAAAAAAAAAAAAAAAAAAAAAGAATTACTGATTGCATATGTAGAATGGAAAGATTTCTAAATGTTGGGTTAATTTCTTTTTTTTTCTTTAATTAATAAAAAAAAAATTGTGCTAAGCAGATCCTTAGGACACACTGCAGGGCCAGGATTTCTGCCCAATCAACCCTCAATCTATGGGAGAAGAGGAGGAAGTACTGAGAAAAAAGGCAAGAGAATGGGGAGTGTAGTAGTTAGGCTCAGGTTTCAACCTGGCTAGGTGATGGTGCCCAATTGTTGTGTGGCTGTGGACCTAAACCATCAGCCTGTGAAATTCATCTATGGTTGATTACACCTCCAGTTGGCTAAGGGGAGTTGTTTCTGCAATGGGTGATGTTTAATTAAATTAGTTAGAGGCTTAAAAGAGAAAGTTCAGAAGGGCTCTCAATACAATCCAGCAGAGCTCAACACAGCCCAGCACAATGCAGCTGAGAGCTCAAGCCAGCTCAGACCCAGACGTTTGGGGATGCAGAAAGGAACTGCTCAGGGGAAGGCCATGTGAACCCAGAAGCCAGAAGGGAAGGCCAGCAGACATTGTCATGTACCTTCCCATGTGACAGAGGAAATCAAGTGAAAGCTACCTGACTTTCCTCCAAAGAACTGTAAATTCATAACTAAATAAATACCCTTTATAAAAGCAGTCCAAAAAAAAAAACAAACAAAAAAAACAAATGGACATTTGCACATCAATGTTTATAGCAGCATTATTTGCAATTGCAAAGAGATGGAAACAGCCAAAATGTCCATCAACAGACAGTGGCTAAACAAACTGTGGTATATACATATGATGGAATATTATGCAGCTTTAAGACAGAATAAACTTATGAAGCATGTAATAACATGGATGGACCTAGAGAACATTATGCTGAGTGAGTCTAGCCAAAAACTTAAGGACAAATACTGTATGGTCCCACTGATGTGAACCGACATTCGAGAATAAACTTGGAATATGTCATTGGTAACAGAGTCCAGCAGGAGTTAGAAACAGGGTAAGATAATGGGTAATTGGAGCTGAAGGGATACAGACTGTGCAACAGGACTAGATACAAAAACCCAAAAATGGATAGCACAATAATACCTAATTATAAAGTAATCATGTTAAAACACTGAATGAAGCTGCATCTGAGCTATAGGTTTTTTTTTGTCTGTTTGTTTGTTTGTCTTTTTTTTTCTTTTTCCTTTTCTTTTTTTACTATTATTATTATTTTTATTTTTTTAATCTATATTAACATTCTATATCTTTTTCTGTTGTTTTGCTAGTTCTTTTCCTAAATCGATGCAAATGTACTAAGAAATGATGATCATGCATCTATGTGATGTTAAGAATTACTGATTGCACATGTAGAATGGAATGATTTCTAAATATTGTGTTAATTTCTTTTTTTCTTTAATTAATTAAAAAAAATACAATGACAATTAAATGCAATACATAACCCCTGAATGGATCTAACAAGGAAGGAGAAATGGACACAAGAAAAACTGGAATATATAGCACTATATCACTGTGCTAAATTTCTTCTCTTTTTCTTCTTTTTTCTAAGCAAACACGCAATATTAAATTTCTTGAATTTGATAACTGTACTTAATGTGGTTACATAAATGAATATCCTTCATCTTAAAGAGAATTATTTAGTGTTCAAATGTTTAGAAAATACATACATAGATAGATGACAGACTCTTACCAAATGTGGCAAAAAGTTAAAAGCTAGTACATCTGGTCATCCAGGTAGCAGATTTACTGAAGTTCTCTTATTAGTTTTATATTATTATTATTGTTGTTGTTGTTATTATTATTTTGCATGGCAGGCACCGGGAATCAAACCTGGGTTTCCAGCATGGCAGGTGAGAACTCTGCCTGCTGAGCCACCGTGGCCTGCCCGGCTTTATATTATTTTTGCAATTGTCCTATGAGTTTGAAATTATTTCAAAATAAAAAGTTAATCTGCTGCCATTAATTCACGAACAAGCTATTATCCTGCTCAGGTGCTCTTCCTCTCCAATTAGATGAACCCCAATTTTCCCCACCTTAACTGTACCCCATCTGATCTGTACATATTAGTACACCACCACTAAATTATGCCTACACTGTCTCCAAATCACACAAGACTCCTACAAAATTGTCCTTTAGACTCCACTCCTCAAAAAATCTTTACTGAATAAACCTGGCTGTGTCAGATTACAAACTCATTACTTTTCACCCTTCTTATTTCATACAACATACCTCACAAGAGGTGAATGGAGCCCTGCCCAGGTGTGTCATGCTTGCTGCACTACCAAGCTTTAAGAGCTCTGTCTTCCCCCAATGGACTGCATCTGACCTAAGGTCTGGTAAAGACTCTCCCTTCCACACAATGCACCAAGGATGGTGACTGTTACCTTTCCCAGGTTTAGAATTCAGAAAAAATGCACTCAAACAAAATTTGAAAAAGTACATCTTCAGTATATATATATATATTCATAGCTAATAATGTTAAGACCAAGTTGAATCTCCTACAGAATAATACGTGTTAATTTGAATTACTTCAAGATAAAGTCCATCTTCCTCAACCACAAAACAAAGTGATTATACAGCTTTCATTATATTTTTCATGCACTTCTCACGTTTAATGATGTAGTCCTTTGGCTATTAAATGAAGTTAAAGAGCCCAATAAGTACACTGTTGGCTCAGAAATTATTTGCATAGATTAACTCAATCCAAGGTCACCAAATTAGATATTTCACGACATAGTAAAAAACTGCTCTGCCTTCCCCATATCTACACACACTGCTCTGTTCATTTCTCCCAAGAAACCAGATTCAAAAACTAGGACTTGCTCCTAATACCTCTATTTTGGTATATCTTACTCTAAATGAGTTATCCCCCCACTCCCTCCTTTTTTCTCTGTCCTTTTTTTTTTTTTTATCTCTATACCCTTCTGATGGCCCTGGATTTTTGCCCTTGGAAACCAATCACAGCAACTCTCCAGCTGGCAGAGAGGAAGAGCAGCCCCATGAACAAGATTTCAGACCATGATAGTTAGTTCCCCTCTGCTGCTCTTGTTATGGCAACAGCATACTTTTCCACAGCTGAGGAGGCTGTCAAGCAGGAAAAGAAAGGCTAAGTTTCTGTTTCTACTCATTACCCAGAGCACAACTCTCCCAAAAGGAGATAGCTGAGCACCTATAAAAGAAAGACTCACATCCCACTAACATTCCAAAAAGTCTCTGAATCCTTTCCCAGAATGATAAGAATCCTAAAATAGTGGAGGAAAAACAAAATGGAATAATAGCAATCAGGGCACTAAGTCCAAGGATACCCAAAGACGTTAATGGGCTGTATGATATTGAATTAGGGTCTCAGTTTCCCTCAAGCATTAGGTCCCTTTAAGCTAGCCAGAATGTTACAAAAGTGAAGGTAGCTATAGCAACCTTACCTTCCACTTCTACTCAATGGAAGTAGCCTCTCAAAGGAAGAATCAAACATCATCCCCATTCCTCCACATGCAGATAGGAAAAAAATAAAATCTTCCTTAATAATGAGAAAAGGTATTCTTCTGGCAAGATGAGAAATCTATTGCAAGTGTAACTCCCTCAGTTTTCAAAAATATAAGGAGGCAATTTTGAGAAATCTTTTCAAGGATAGGCCGTATCTTCTAGTCCTTAATGAATTAAGGGTTCTCAAGGTAGGGGGAGGGGGGAGGAAGAGACATAAATTTACTATGTTGTGAATGTTCCTGCCCTGTCTGATCGTTTAGGACATTCAGCATATCAACTGCTATCCTGGAATGCTCTGACATGTGACACTCCAGAAGGTTTTGAAGTTGGAGGCAGGAAATGGTGATTCCCTCCCTTCCTACTCTCCAAATACAAGCCTACTATCAAGTCTGAAATATGTTAGCACTTGTCTCTATACTGTCCTAGAACTGAAAATTTTACCTCTCTATAAAGATTTTGTTTTATCTTTCTCCATCAAGATTTTAAGCCCATTCAGAGAAAAGACTGCATTTCTTACTTTCATCTGTTGTCTCCTTTTGTGCAAAGCACTGTATGTACTGGGTAGACAAAGCACACTTAAGATACCTGAACACATTAATTCAGGAGACTGGAGGTGACCAAACAACAACAAACCATTTCACCTTTGTTTAGAGAAATACAATTGCATGGGGGAATGGGAGAAACACAGAGAGAGGAATAAATCATCAGAGGGAAAGAGAAGAACAAACTATCAGAGGGAGGAAAACTCCACAACAGGAAAAATTAAATCAATAAATACCGAGAATCTAAACAGCAATGAGTTATTTGTGATGAAATGGTGATTAAATCCAACTGCAACAGTTCTATAAACACATTATGTAAGAAGCCCTCATGTTAAAATTCCTAGGATTATAATAACATCCTTTATCAATAAATACATGTTCAACGTTATAGATGAACCAATATGACAAGTATCTACGTCTGAAACTTAAAACCCTGTGTGTAGAAACTACTTGTAGGCAGGTTAAGTGATATTTCAGAAAGAGGTGGTGAATGTGTGTGTTGGGAGGGGTAAATGAATCAGTATTTCTGGCAGAATCTTTCCAAGCATTTTCGGAACTAATCCAGACTATGAGACAGGCTTCTATCTTTAAAGCAATGCTTAAAGAGCAATGCTCTTATTTTAAAGGCATGGTAGCTTGGCTGTTTGAAATATGCCAAAAGGGTGTCCCTCTGTGGCTCTTCTCTCAGGGGAATAATACATAGCTAAAAGTTTAGTTCCTTCCCTAAGTAAATTATGGCTGAATGTAGTTATTACTATGGCCTGTTATGAACTGCAGAAGCAAAGGCATTTACTGACCAATGGCACAAAGAATTCTGGAAGGAGTCATAAATCTTGTTCATCATCCTGGGAAACAACTATTTCTTAAAAGTTATCAGTTCAAGTTCAAAACAACTCTATCTAGAGCAGATTTTAGTCTGTCAAAATCTTTCGCCATTAAAAAGCAATGTCTCAGCACACTCAAAGGCAGGGACTGGTCTTCAAAGATTAGGGGACGTTCATTAATAAAACAAGCATTTCATTAGGAACTCCACAACACGGCCTTAAACCCAGCTCCTGCCATACATATTGATGAATTTCTCTGCCTAGGTCATATTTAAGTCTTCTAAAGCAGCCACCCTTTCCCTAGAATGGCCTGGCTGAATTCCTCTATAAACCTCTCTCCTTGATTTTTTTTTTTTTTTTATAGGTGCATGGTCCGGGGAATTGAACCTGGGTCTCTAGCATGGAAAGCGAGCATTCTACCACTCCTCGATTTTTATCCCTTGTTTTTGGCAAGAAGTTCTCCTTATTCTACAGGACTTACTTATTGTGCAATAGATTCAAGGGTTTGCCCAGACCCAACTGCACCAGATTGGTGGTAGCACAGGCCAAGAGCCCAGCCCACAGGAACGCTGCTAGCAATCTTGTACACTGCAACGGCTGACAGCTAAGTTCCCACTCTCGAGCAAGGAGCCACCCCTTTACACAAAGATGACAAAGTTTAAGAGTTAAAAATGAAGCACCAGGGCGGTGTGATGATGGCTCAGTGACAGAATTCTCGCCTGCCATGCAGGAGACCCGGGTTCGATTCCCAGTGCCTTCACATGCAAAAAAAAAAAAAAAAAAAAAGCACCAGACCATGAAGGAACCTTACAGACATGTTTGCAAAAACAAAGAAAAGCACCATTCTTGTCAATGACGTCGTGCAATCCAGTTCTCCAGTATCCTCATTCTGGAGAACATCCCAGTCAGGGAACAGACAACCTTTGAGCTCCCTTTTCCAGTGATCAATTAGATACACGCGTCACCTCTACCCCAGTGTTACTTACTTGTAAACAGTTCCTGGTCATACTCTGAAAAGCAATGCCCAAGAATCTCCCTTTGAATCGCCTCTCTCCAAATGCCCCCTCACCAGGATTTAGCAACCCACCCGCCAAGGGTATCCTCTTGACAATGCTCACTTTAATCCATCTCAAATGCGCCGCCGCCAAAAACTACCACCTCCACCTCCTTCCCTCGGCTACTACTTGAGCATTACTTTATCACTTTCTCCTCCCCGCCCGCGGACTCCCCCCACCCGTGGGACCACATCCAGCAAAGTAAACAATGCTGTCAAAGCAGGATAACGCTGGGCGAGGCTTCCAAACTCCGCATTCCTGCCTCCTCCTTGTGTTCTAAAAGTAGCACAACAAGTCGTCGCAGGGTCCCAGGAGCGAATGAATCTCCCCAACTTCCTTTCTAAAAAGACCCGGCAGACAAATACAAAATCAAATATAAATGTGCATAAATGCACAATTTACAAGAGGTAGAAGTTAATACGAAGTGAACGCGAAGCCTAGTGCAGACTAAATTTGCCCAGGAAGGAGACAGAGCGGGAAGAGAAAACTGGGTCGAGTGCGCGTAAACCTGCCACGAAACGGGAACAAGGGCTTTTTTCCCGACGGGAAAGACCCGTTCCCAGAGCAGGCGCTCACGGAATCGAGCTGCTGGGAAGGTGAATGAGAAATTAAGGTTCCAGACAGCGCGTCCGCGCCCCGAAGACAGTCTCCAAGGAATGCGAGGAAGCGGGAGGAACTGGGGGTGGGGGTGGGCGAAGTGACCCAGTGTGGACACGCCCTGAAACAGTTACAGAAGACCGTGGCGGGAGTGGAGGACACCGAGGAGGGCTGGTGCCGGAGCCTCGGAAGCCGGTTGCAAGCTCTGGGGGCTGACCCGGGCGCGCGGTCCGGGGGCCGCGCGGGGCGGCCGGGGCTCACCTCCCGGCGTCGTGGAGAAGAGCGTCCCCCCGGGCGTGGTGCAATAGTCATGAGGTAGCTGCGCGGCATCGCTGATGGGCACGGTGCGGGTAGGGATGGCGCGGCTCTGGCTGGGCTGGTGGCCGCTGCCGGCGGACGAGGACATGGCTCTGGGCGCGGGCTCTCGGGCTTTGTCCGGTGGGCAGGCTGGCGGCGGCGGCGGCTGCGGGGCCCGGGCTGCTCCGGCTCCCCAGGCGGACGGAACTGCTGCGCGGCTGGACTCGCTAACTCGTTCCTCGCTCGCTATCTCTCGCTTCCTCGCCCCGCTCCGCTCCCGCCGCCGCCCTCTCAGCCGCCGCCGCCGCCGCCGCCCGATTCTCCGGCCTCTGCCAGCAGCTTCAGCAGCAGCAGCAGCGGCAGCAGCGGCGACGACGACAACCGGAAGCGGGCGAAGGCGGGAGCCTGAAGGAGTTCGGGGAAGCGGGCCTGCCGGAGGTGACGTTTCCGCGGAGTAGGCAGGGCCTGGCGTGGAGCGGGGCGGGGCCTGAGGAGGGGCGGGGCTTAAGTCCGCGCTTGGAAGAGTAGAGCTGGACGGAACCCGCGCTAAGAGTGTGAACCCTGGGAAGGCAGACGCTGCAAAGATTCGATCCTTTTTCTTTCTTTCTTTCTTTTTTTTTCACAGGCAGGCACCGGGAATCGAACCCGCGGGTCTCAGGCATGGCAGGCGAGAACTCTGCCTGCTGAGCGACCGTGGCCCGCCCCCTGTTTCCTTTTAATCTAAATAAAAGTAGTTTTATTTTTTATTGCTCATTATTAAATATGGGCAATGCATGCGCAAAGCTGTAAAACAGAATCAAACAACAAAAACATTTGAGGCCACTTTCTCCTAGTTTACCAGTTGTCCTTTACCAGTTTATTATATTTCCTTCCAGAGACAGTTCCTATATACCGGCATAAAGCCAACATATACAGATTAGGAAAAAAAGAATTCAATAGCCATCCACATCACAGCAAGGTTTGGTATTGTATTAGAGATAAAGAAAATGAAGCACGGGAAGAGTTTTTCTTGAGGTGCCTGAAAAGTCTAGATCTGGAACACTAATCTTTGCTGTAAGGGTTCTTGAGCTTTTTGGTCTTCTTACTCTTTTACTGTTTTTTTTTTTTTTGGCATGGGCAGGCTCAGGGAGGCGAACCCGGTCTCCGGGATGGCAGGTGAGAAATCTGCGCCTGAGCCACCTCACCGTCCCCCTTTTACATTTTTAAAAGTGACCGAGGATCCCAAAAGCAAACAGAAAATAACAAAAAAACCTTAAAAAAACCTGAAACATAAAAATAACAACAACAACGAAAAAGAAAAATGATTGAGGATCCCAATCATGATCATAGTTTGTTTGGATTATGTCTATTGATAATTATGGTATTAGAAATTACAACTGAGAATTGAAAAACTATTTATTCGTAAAATACTAAAATAACCTATTACATGCTAACAGGACATATTTCTATGAAAATAATATTTTCCAAAATAAAAAAATTACCTATTTTGGACATTTCATGTCGATGAAATCAAAGAATACATGGCCTTTTGTGTTCAATTTCTTTCACTTAGCATAATTTTGTCAAGATTCATCTATGTTGTACTTCATTATGTTTTCTATTTAGAAATAATTTGGGCGGGCCACGGTGGCTCAGCAGGCAGAGTTCTCAGACGTGGGTTCGATTCCTGGTGCCTGCCTATGCAAAAAAAAAAAGCAAGAAATAATCATCTACCATAAACTCATCATTTTAAAGTGTACAATTCAGTAGTTTTTAGTATATTCAAAAGTTGTGTGACCACTACCATATCTAACTTGAGAACTTTCTCATTAAGCCGAAAAGATACAAAGTTTTTGTGTGAAATGTTTTGGGTTCCCTTGGTTATATATATATATATACCTAGAAGTGGAATTGCTGGGACATATGGCAACTCAATGTTTAACATTTTGAAGAGCTACAGACTGTTTTCCAAAGCAGCTGCATCATTTTACACTCCCCCAGCGCTGTATGAGGCTTCCAATTTCACCATGTCCTTGCCAACACTCATTATTATTTGTCCTTTTGATTATAGCTATCCTAATGGGAGTGAAGTAGGATCTCATTATGCTTTTGATTTGCATTTTTGGGGGGGAGGTGCATGGGTTAGGAATCGAACCCAGGTGTACTGCATGGCAGGCAGGCATACTATCACTGAACCACCCGTGTACCCTTTGATTTACATTTTCCTGACGACTAATAGTATTGGTTTCCATGTGCTTATTGCCCATTAATGTATCTTCTTTTGGGAACACATTTATTCCAAAACTTTTGTCCATTTTCTGAGTTGTTTTTTCATTATTGATTTGTAAGAGTTCTTTATATATTCTAAATACCAGAGCCTCATCAGATATATGACTTGCAAATATTTCCCCCATTCTGTAGATTGTCTTTCATTTTCTTGATAGTGTGTGTGTGTATATATGTATATATATATATATATATATACACATCTTTTTTTCTTTTTGTTAATGCATGGGCAGGCACCTGGAATCGAACCTGGGTCTCCGGCGTGTCAGGCGAGAACCCTGCCTGCTGAACCACCATGGCCTGCCTTTGATAATATATTTTGATACACAAAGGTTTTTATTTCAATGAAGTCAAATTTATCTACTTTTCTTTGATTGCTTGTAATTTTGTTGTTATTTCTAAGAAACTATTGCCTAATCCAGGGTTATGAAGATTACACCTATGTTTTCTTATAAGAGTTTTACAGTTTAGCTCTTATATTTAGGTCTTTGACCCATTCGAATTAATTTTTGTATATGGTATGAGGTAGGGATCCAACTTCATTCTATTGAATATGACAGTCCAGTTGACTTGGCACTATTTGTTGAAGACATCTGTCATTGAAATGTCTTGGCAAGAACTTGCTTCTTAAACTGCCGTTCCTTGGGGAAATGTACTCCAGATGAGTAACTCAAGAAAATGGGACACTTGTCGATTGGCAGAGCACTTTTTTTTAGGATAAACACAGCTGATGTACAAGGTTGACTTCTGGGTTCCATTACTCTAGGCACTTCACATGCACCACTGGTACAGGCATTCGTGACCACAGCTCTAAGCAGTGGTCTCCATTACTTTTCACATTTGACAGAAAGGGAACTGAGGCGCGAAGAAGTTGAATTACTTGCTGTATTAGTTTTCACTGCATGACAAGTTACCTCGAAAATTAGGGGCTTAAAACAACAAATGTTTATTATCTCAGTTTCTTAGGGTTAGGAATTCAGAAGCGGCTTAGCTAGGTGCTTCTGGCTTCAACTCTCTCATGAGGTTGCAGGCCAAGGTTATAATCACATAAAGATTTAACTGGGGCTGGAAGATTTGCTTCCAAATTCACTCACATGGCTTTGGCAGGCTGGCTAATTTCCTTACTACGTGGACGTTCCCATAGGGCTGCTTGAGTGTCTTCATTCTCCAAAGTGATTGAGTCAAGAGAGGGAATGAGCAGGAACTACAGTGACTCTTTTATTAGGTCATAAGTCTTGGAAGTCACAGTTCACATCGTTATTTCTGCCACATTCTACCATTCAAAATGAGTCATTAGGTATTGCCCACACTCCATAGGAAGGGGATTAGTCTCCAAGGTTTTTTTTTTGCCCGGACAGGTACCAGGAATCAAACCTGGGTCTCCAGCACCGCAGGTGATAACTCTGCCTGCTGAGCCACTGTGGCTCACTCTAGGCTCCACCTTTTGAAGGGAGGAGTAACAAAGAATTTGTAGACATATTTTTAAATCTCTTCTCATGTCCGAGGCCATAAAAGTCATAAGTGTTTCCAGAGGAGAAACCCATGTAAAAGAACTTTTTAAAAACCCTGCTTGCATCACACTTGCTAATGTCTCTTTGGGCAAAGCAAGTTGCATGGCCAAGCCCCGAAGCAATGCAGGGGACAGAGCCTGAATACTAAGCGTCACAGTTCACTGGGGGTCACCAACGTTGTCATCTACCACAATGCACCATCTTTTATCTCCCTGAAATATTAGTGTCTTTGTGAAGTTATCTTTTGCAACTCATATTGTCTCGATTTCCTTTCGGTTTACTTTCTCTACTTTTTTTTTTTTTTTCACATGGGCAGGCTCTGGGAATCGAGCCCCGGTCTCTGGCATGGCAGCGAGAATTCTGCCACTGAGCCATTATTGCACTGCCCTCTACTTGTTTTTAATCCCCTGACTTTCAGGCTAGAAATATTCCTCAGTTGCCTGGCAATCTTTGGCTGTCTATTCACAGGTAAATATTAATGAGGGGCTAAACTCCTTAATGGAATACTTAAATATCTAAAATACTTAATGAAACCTCTGAGTAGGGATAGAGTGGTGAGCGCTTATGAGGTTCTCTGTAATCAGATTCAGACCAGCCATTTCATTGGTGGACTCTTAATTATCAGTATCTGTATGTGTTTTGTCTTGTGCTGGTCAATTTCCCCAAAAAGAATCTTACGTTTTCCAGCCTGGGGAGTCTAAGCCTGGGTACTAGGGTTCTGAGAGCTAAGCTGGGGCTTAGGGGCAGGCAGTGGGGACTTTCATTCAGAATGCAGACGTTCAATTACTGCCCTTTTGGCAGTGCAACACCTTCTCCAGGCCACACCTGTGTCCGACCACACCAGAAGGTAACCCTCCCACCACCTCTGGGCACTGGGTGCCTGGATGAACAGAAAGAGGGAGGAGATCTGGGTTTCCAGCAGCTCTTTATAAACCAATCTTTGTCTTTCCAGCCCCACTTTGCACTCCTGACAACAGAGGTACCTGGAAGCCTCTAATTCTTGAGGCTTCCCAGGCTTCTATGAAATGAACTGAACTTCTTGTTAGCTGTCCACCAGTAAAGTTAGATTTCAACTCTTTCCACTTGGTTAAGTCAGTTATCACTTGTCCTTCTGCTTGCCAACTTCCAGAATTTTGATGCCATCACTTGTCTACTACCATATCCTTTTCTAGCCTCCTAGTCTTTATGAGTTTATGCCTTTTTAAAAGATTCCTTTACTTCTTCACTGTAACATAATATGTAAACAAATCAGTGTGTATTTGTATTCTATTAATACTTTATTTACAAAAACAGGTGCCTGGCTCTATTTGGCCTGTGGGAAGTCGTTTACTGCCTGTGGGAAGTCATTTACAGACCCTGCTTGTTGGGGATTAAATCGTGTCCCCCACAAAAGGCAGATTCAGGTCCTAACCCCTGGGTCTATGGGTGTGGACCCACTGTACGTAGGATCTCTTGAAAACATTACTTCAGTTACGGTGTGCTCAAACTGAAGGAGGGTGGGCCTTAATCCAACAAGGCTGAAGATCTTATAAGCAAAGGAAACTGGATATGAAAAAGAAGCCACGGGATACTGCCAGAAGCTGGAAGTCATTGGAACCTGGAAAAAAAAGGAGAAGATGCTGCCATGATGTACTGCATGGAATGGAAAAGCCAAGGAACCCCACAGATTGCTGGCCAGCCAGAAGAAGCAAATCTTCTAGCCTCTGAAACCGTGAATCAAAGAAATTCCTGCTGTTAAGTCAGCCTATTATGTGGCATTTGTTTTAGCAGCTGAGAAACTGAAACATGGCCTAAAACACTGGACTAAAATATGTCTTGTTAACTCTACAAATATTCACTGAACATCTACTATATGCCAGGCTGTTCTGGGGAGGAGGATAGAGCAGTAAACAGAACAAATAGTACCCCATCTGACATGTGTTTTAAACCCTTTAAGCAATAACTCCGCATTCCCCCCTCCCTTCATGCCCCGGCAACCTCTAATCTACTTTCCAGTCTCCATGAATTTGCTTATTCCAGATAGTTCATGTAAGTGGAATCATATGACATCTATCCTTCTGTTCCTACTCACAGTTAGTACTTGGTTTGGTGCACCTTCCCTGCCCTCCCACAGCCAGGGTTGTTCCCCTCCCTCTAAGCTCCCATAGCCCCATGCATGGTGACCGCCTGCACCCACCCTTTCTATGAGTGGCGTCTGCTTCTGTGTCTGAGGACTGGGTCCTCTTGGCCCCATAGCCCCAAGGGGCCTGGCACAGAGCCAGCCTATGGTCTGTGTTCATGGACTGACTTCGAGAAGCCTCTGAGGAAGATGAAGAGATAAGCATTAGACACAGTGTGGATGGTTAAGTCTGGGCGGCCTTTGAGGTTTCATATTCGGATGAGAATTTTTGTAGAATTTACATACACTGAAATGCACCCCTTTTAAGCATACATGTTAATGAGATCTGACAAATATGTCCATCCTTGTAAATACCACCATGATTAATAGGTAGGACACTTTGTCACCCCCCCAAAATTCCCTCGTACCCTTTGCAATCAGTGCCCACTCCCCCACCTGGCCCTGGCCCCAAGCAATCTCTGATCTGCTTTCTATCACAATAAATTAGTTTTGCCTGTTTTAGAATTTCATATACAGATGAGTAAAAACATAAGGACAACAAATAAATGATGGGGGATTTGAAAAGAAAAGTTGGGTAGATTGCAGTACTAGTGGTCAATGAGAGGAAAGCGTAACGAGTATAGAATGTATGGGGTTTTATTTTGACTTTTTATTTTTCTGGAGTGATGCAGATGTTCTAAAAATTATAATGGTGATGAATACACACTATGTGATGATATTGTGAGCCATTGATTGTATACTTCGTATGGACTGTGTGGTTTATGAAGATATCTCAATTAAAAATTATAAAATGTTAGGGGTGCAATAAAGACTTCTGACAAAGCAAAAAAAAAAAAACACTTCATATGAATGAAGTAATATGGCTTGTACTGTTTTATGCCTAGCTTCTATCCCTTAGCATAATGTGTTGTATGTTCATTCCTTTTTATGGCTGAGTAGTAGTCCACAGTTTGGTGAGAATTTAAAGGAAAAAGCTGGGCAGGCCTGGGTGGGCTTGATGTACATGCTGGTGTCACCTCCAGATGAGGTGATCTGGAGAGTTAGGGATTAGGGAGCTGCTGACACAAGTGTGGCCCCAAGGACACAGCGCTCCTGGGATCTATACTGATGGACAGCCAGGATTAAATGTGTAAACTATACCACTATTTTGGTAATCATGTCTTGGCATTTTAAAAATTTATCAATATAATTTAAGTTTCAAAACAATGGAAGTGGTCTGGGGGTTTCTGAAATGGGTGTGCCCTTCCTCTAGTCATCTATTCCAGTGGTTAGCCACGCTGCCTTCCCAAAACTCGGTCCTTCCCACTTACCTGCCCTTGGTTGTTGCCCTGTTCCTTCTGGTTCTATCTGGTTCTATCTTCCCAGGGGCAGAGAGAGGCCAGGCCCCACCCTCTGTAACATAGCTGCCCACGCTAGATCTGTACCGTCATGAGGATAATGGCCCCTTATGTTTGGATAACGCTTTTCCACCTTACAAAGCATTTTCATTACCATTATCTCATTTAATCTGAGCCACAGCCCTATTCTTATTAGTCACATTTACAGATGGAGAAACTGAGGTTCAAAGAGGTTAAGTGACTTCTCTGAGTTCACACAGCCAGGACCTGGTAAAGCTGGAACTAGAGCTCAAGGGTTTCTGCCTGGCCATCTTGTGCTCATTCTACCATACCCCCTGGCCTCTCACATGTATAAAGAGTGCAAGGGGCCCCTTGGGCCCATACCCTTTGCCATTACATGTGCTGAACTCATTGAGGTATGAGCAGCATCCTGAGCTCCTAAAACACAAGAGAGAGAATGGATTGAGAAGGTGATAATAATAGATAGCATTTATGAGCATCTAGGATGTATCAGGTGCCTTATGAGGCCTTTTAGAGGACTGACCTCCTGTACTTGCAGCTGCCTGACAAGAGAGGTATTATTATGCCTATTTGATAGATGGGAAGATAGCCTCAGAAGAGCTAGCTTACCCAAGGTCACTGTGCAGCTCCTGGACATTTCTGTAGCCTGGCCCTTTTGGGAATAGTGCACCGTGTACAGGTGTTTGGGTCAGACATGTCTTGGTTCAAGTGCTGGCTTTTCCACCACTTGCTGTATGACCATGAGCTCTGAACAGGTTTTCTCATCTAAAAAATAGGTATTTATTGAGTGCTTTTCTGTTTGGCATTGGGAAGGATGATCAGATATCAAAACGGAAGGTGCCAGGGGCCATGAGTGCTGTGAGAGGGGCAGGTGGGATAGCAGCAACTGCCTCTCTGTAGGTATGCCAGAGGGAGCCCTGCTGTAGGCTCAGACATGACTCCTTTTGAGTTCCTCTCAGGTGATGCCTTTCAGAAAATGCAGTATGGCGTGTCCAAATCTATTTAGGCATACTAAAGTCTTCTGTTGAAACCAGTTTGTTATCTGCCTATCTACTACAGTTCAGCACCCGTAGTTCCTGTCTTTCTCCTTCTCTGTCCAGATATTTAGTTAGAAGGTGCCTCATGGGCACAACTCTCCCTCTATCACTCCAGGCCTGCAGGATAGAAACAATGTCAGAGGGGCACACCATGCCACATCCAGTGGCATCTGCTTGTTTTTATAGCTTGAGCTCCAACTAGAGAGAACTCTTTGAAATGGGAAACGCACTGTCAACAAACAGTGGTGGGCCACGCAGAGCGGGGCATGTGGTGGACAGAGCCTCAGCCCCAGAGAGGTGCTTACCAAGTTTAGGCAAGAGGTGCTCTGCCTTAAGGAGCTTCTGCCCTCTCTAGGTGTTGCCTAGGATTTTCAGTGGGAATCCTTTTGTGATGACTGGGTGGCACTATCGGGTTCAGGGTAGAAGACTCTGACTCAGTTGTTAAAAACGGAGGATCCAGTTTTTAATGCTAGCTCGGGCTTCCATCTATCCATCAACAAATTCACTCAGAAGTATTTGCTCAGCTCCTGGTATGTCCCTGGCTCTGGGTCAGGGGTAAACAAGGACACACTCATAGAGCTTCCATCTAGCCATGGGATTTGACTGCTGTGAGGATAACTCCTTGCAGTCAGCACTTGGGGATGAATTTTGATGGGTTAGTAATCCATTCATACCGAATAAGATGATCAGAAATCCTGGGGCTGCATTGCACACCTGATTGTGTCACCAACCTTTCTTCCGTAGCTTCCCATTACTCTTAGAACAAAGATCAAAATCAGGAACAAGGTTCTGCATGGTCTGGCCATGTCTCTCCCATCGCTCCCTCTTGCTTTCTGTGCTCCAGTTCCCCAGATGGACCATGCTGTCTCCTGTCAGGGCCTTCGGACATGCTTTGCCTGGGTCTTCGTGGTAAACAGTTTAAGGTGACCCCCATCATCCCAACCTGCTAGTTGTCATGCCCTTGTACAAGTCCCTCCCCTTGAGTGTCGGCAGAGCCTGTGGCTTGCTTCTACCAAGAGAATATGGCAAAATGATGGGTGTCACTCTTGTGATTGTATTTTATTATACAAGAGTTCATCTTGCTAGCAAACTCACTCTGGAGTCTCTCTCTCTTTCAGATTTTGAAGAAGCAAGCTGCCATGTGTCCTGTAGCTACAAGGAAATTACTCCTGCCAACAGGCTGAAAGAGCCTGGAAGCAGACCCTGCTGCAGCCAAGCCTGCATGTGAGAACTCAGCCTCGGCTGGCACCCTGTTTGCAAACCTCCTGAGGACTTGCCTAAGCCGAGCCACACAGAAACTATGAGAGAATAAGCGTGTTGTTGTAAGCTGCTAAATCTGTGGTAGTTTGTTATGCAGCATAGAAAACCAATATATTTCCTAACATTCACCAAGTTGACTCCCACTCATCCTTTATCATTCTCATCCCATTCAGATTCATTTCCCCAGGCAGCCTTCCCCACCTCTGCTAAGGTCTGATCTTCTTGTTGAATCCACTTGTGCCACTGTGTGTGCCTCTCTTCCACATGACCTGTGCAGTCGTGTAATTACTTAATAAACATCTGTCCCTCCACTAGACTGGAAGTTCCCTGAAAACTGGACCTTGTCTGTCATGTGCTCCGCTTTTCCCCAGGGACTAGCACAGTGCCTGGCACATGGCAGGTGCTTATAAATATGTTGAATAAATTATATGCAGTTCATCCAGGGTCATGCCAGAGGGAGTGGAGCAATAAACCAGAGCTGGATTGTTCAATGGCTAGGGGCCAAAGTGACTTGGGGGAGAGCTGGATAATTCAGTCCTAAAACCTCACCTTTATTGTGACATATCTGGACAACTGAAGCTGAAAGTATATTTTGAGGCACCCTTGGTGAGGAATATTATGTGTCTATACAACAGCAAGCTGAGCCACCTTCAGGGCTTGGCATGAGCATGTTTCTCTTGGAAACTCCAGGCTCCTTCCTCCTCCTTCCAGAAGAATATTTTGTACTCCGATCACCAGGCAACCCTCTTAACAATGTCCTCCTTCTGGGTTTCCACCTTCATGGTCAATGGAGGGGAAATGCAGGGGGAGAAAGGAGGGGTGCGGCAAGGAAGAGGGAGCTCTAGCTTGGTAGTTTCAGTAAGACCCCTGCAATGCCAAGCAGCTTGTCCCAGTAATACATAGAAAGAGAGCACATGTGGTTATCCAGAAGGCTCCATTTCTTGCTGTAAAAATAAGACTGAGGGGCATCAGAGTTCCTAGCCCTGCCTTCTCCTGTGTCACCAACTGGGCCTTTGCTATCTCCCCAGGGATTTGACATCAGTTTTTAAATATGGCCAAGTCTCTCTAGCTTTATATACCCCATTCTAGGTTCTAAGACTCTTCCTGGTACAACCATGTTTTCCTCCTTTCCTTCCAGTCAAGCTCCTTGTAAGAGTTACCTACACTTGCTGATGACATTTTCATTTCTGTTCCTTCACTCCTCTATCACTTGTTTGGCCTCCACCCTGCTGCCATTGCACAGAAACTGCTCTGATAGCAAATCCAGTGGGCACTTTTTGGTTCTCATCTGATTGTTCTCCGACCATCTCTCTCCCTCAAATTTTTGGGTACTGGTCTCTACTGCTTCTCTTCATTCCTTCCTGAGATCACCCTCTAGGTCTTAATTAACTACCTCCTACTCTGCCCCTTGTTTAAATAATGATATTCCCCGGTTTTGCCCTTGGTCCACTTCCCTTCTTACTCCTCACCTTCCTCAGGTAAGCCCACCCACTCCTACTGCGTGCTCTCTCAGTACACGGCACTATCATCTACCTGATCAACCTCTGCTATTCTTTTCCATTCCTCCTCATATCTAACCAGTCATAACCACATATCTTTTCTGCCTCTTAAACATTCACAGGCATCCACCTGTTTCTTTCCTTTCTGGCTCTTAGTCCTGTATGGAGAGGCTGAAAGACTCTGATGTATATTTTGCCTCTATACAGCAATTTTCTTTCAACAGGTGAAATGGAAAGAGGTAATAAATGTGCAAAGGATCTGTTCTTTGCTCTTTCTAAGACTGCAGCAGAAAAGTGGGTTGATGTTTGAAATTGCAGGATTTAGTGGACTTAGTTAATGAACTCTTCATCATTGGAGGCATTCTAGGAAAGGCATGGAGACCCCTTGAATAGAGTACTGTAGCGTAGACTTCTGATTTGAACATGCTGTGGGATTAGATCAGAAATGGTGCTTTAATGCCCTCATCCAGCCCACAGATTTATTTTATTTGACCCACATATTATTAAAAATGGTTTAAAGAGTTACAAAATTAAAAAAAAAACTAGAGATTTCAATGTTAAAAAATGTATTTCTAGCTTTTCTTGAAAAAACAAAAATGAGCAAACAAACAAACAAACAAAACAGATTTAGCAACTACTATCCCAGACTGCAGCCACCATCCCCGCAACTGTCGCATCTGATGGACAATTCTCTGCAGTCTTTGGCTGCTTGCTTCATACACTTTTGTGACTGCCTGTTCTGTAGAAAGGTCTGTGTTTGCTATCCCTGGACTACCGTCTCAAGTTTCCACCCAACCTGTGATATTTTATTACTGTGTTTAGGCAATGGAGTGAATTTCCTTGGGATTTCATGAGGATTCCCCCATCTGTCTAATCCTGGTAAATCCACTTTCCCTAGTCTCCTCTGGTAAGAAGTGAGTGTTTCTGGACCATCTGCAATATTCCTCTCTTCTCCACCCCAATCATCCTCCTGTTTCTAATGGTCCTCTGGCTCGGGTCTTAAGCTCTCTGTGAGGCCCATTCAATTCCAAAGCTGTGTCTCCTTGGAGCTCCACCTAAGACGCGTTTTCTCCTTCTCAGTTATATCAGTAAAGAATGTGTGTGCCTGCATCTTGCCTTTGCTTGGAGTGTTTGCATGAGTTTCATATGAGACATAAAAAAATAAATGGTTGACGTATTCTTTCTGTAAGATTCTGAGCATCCCTTAGTAGATGTAATGAACTAGTCCAAGGAGTTACTGCATTAGTTAGGAATGCTTTCAGCTATAGGTAACAGAAAACTCTGTTTCAGTGGCTTGAATAAAAGCCACATAACAAAATGTCCTGAACTTTGATCTTTCTGGAGTTAGTTCAAGGCCTCTCTCTCATGGTCAGAAGATGACAGCTGAGGCTGCAGCTAGCATATTCACATTCAAGGCAGGAAAAAAATTGTCCCATTTTATTAAGATGGGAAACACTTGCCCAAAAGCCCCAAGCTGAATTCTGTTTCTTTTTCATTGGCCTGTCAAGACACGTGGCTTCCCTTAGTGTCAAGAGAAGCAGAGAAAGCTAGTATTTAGTTGCCATTATTGCTGCCCAAAACAAAAGGGATCATTAGCAAGAAAGAAGGAGGGGGTGGCTAGTGGAATAGCAGCCAACAATGTCTGTCAATAGCCTGGTGATACAGAGGCAAGAAAGGCTGATCTACAAGGAAGAGTATAGAGGGTGGATGAATTAATGATCTCCTGGTTGGAGAACTAAACAATTGATCAATAAACACTTCCAATCCTTGTCAAGGAGAACACTTTCAGAGCCAGTCTCAGCTCTTCCCTCAAGGAGCTCATAATTAGGATGGGGGCATAAGATCTATATTTGTAAACTATGTTTTCCTGAACTCCAGATGTCTAAGCATAAAAACAAGGTTTATTTCTTTGGCTCAGTCCCTGCCTCCTGACTCAGAGGAACCCTTACCTCAAATCCTTTCCTTTGGCAGAGACTGTTGGTTGTTCCCCACTATGCATTTTCCTCTTCTTCCTTTTAATAATAAACACCTCAAGTTTTAGTTGGACACATGACCATCTGGGCACAGACTACATTTTCCAGACTCCCTTGCAATTAGGCTTGGTCATGTGACTAAGTTAGGCCCTGGAGATACAAACCAAAATGATGTGTGCAACATCTGGGTCATCGCCTTACTGGCAAAGTGGTTTGACCTGGACATTTTCCCCTGCCGAAATGGTTTAACTGCAATAGCAGCCTTGGACCCAGAGATGGAAAGAATATGTTGAAGATGACAGGGAAACTGGCTGTCTTGGTCTTTAAATGAACTTCTGGAGTAGAACAGTCAACATTCCCTAGATCCCCTGTTTCTAACCATCTTTTTTTAGTTGCAGTATTTTGGGATCTTCGTGAAAGCCACTTAGCTATATCCTAATTAATTGTGTGAGCATATATACAACATAAATTTTCCTGTCTCAACCCATTCCCAAGCATACCATTCAGTGGGATTAATCACCACTTTCCATTACTAAAACTTTCCCATTTCCCCAGATAGAAACCTATTCCCATCATGAATTGACTCCCCATTCCGCCTGCCCTATACCTGGCAACCTGCACTATACCTTCTTTCTCTATTAGCTTGCATATTCTCCAGCATTTTCTTCGTAGTTACAGCATAGCTTAAATTTAACATTCTAAATCTGTAACAATTTCATTTGCTTTGATACCAATCTAATATCAATAGTATACATAGTATGTGTTTCTATACCCCTCTGTCCCCCTGCCTTTATGTAGTTCTTGTCACAAATTACATGTTTATTTTATTATGAGTCCAAAATCACTGGTTTACCCTTACATTTTATGCATTTGCCTTTTAGATCCTGTAGGAAGTAAAAAGTGGACCTACCAATGAAAAATAAAATAATTCTGACATTTATATTTGCCCATGTTGTTACCTCACGGAGGAACTTTATTTCTTCATGTAGCTTCTATCTATTGTCTATTGTCCTTTCCTTTCAACCTCCAGAACTCTCTAACACCTCTTGTAGGGCCAATCTAGTGGTGACTAACTTCTTCAGCTCTTCTTTATCTGGCAATGTCTTAATATCGCCCTCATTTTTGAAAGATAGTTTTGCTACCTATAGAATTACTGGTGGCCAAGTTTTGCTTTCAGCACTTTAAATACATCATCCCATTGCCTCCCGGCTTTCAAGGTTTCTGATGCAAAATTCACACTTAATCTTATTGAAGCTCTTGTATATGACACATTTTTTCTCTCTGTGGCTTTCAGAATTCTCTATCTTTGGCATTCAAGAAACTGGTTATAATGTACTGCATGGGTTTATTCTGTTTGGAGTTTGTTGGGCATCTTGGATGTGTAAAGTCATGTCTCTTGTTAAATTTGTGTCCTGCAGATTTTTCAGGCTGTTTACTTTTCTTCATTCTTTCCTCCTTTTGCCCCTTAGACTGGATATTTTCCATGGTCTTTTTCTGAATTTTTCTTCTGCTATCTCCAATCTTCTGTTGAACCCCTCTAGGGAATCTTTAATTTCTGTTACTGTGGTCTTCAGCTCTGTTTGGTTCCTTTTCATAATTTCCATCTTTTTATTGAATTCTCTTTGTGTTCCTCTATCATTACTGACTCCCTTTATATCTTTGTCTATGTTTTCCTTCAGCTCTTTGAGCATATTTAGGACCGTTTTTTAAAAAGCCTTAGTCTGGTATGTCTCAGGTCTGATCTTCATTGATGGTTTCTAATGCTTTCATCTTCTCCTTTGCATGGGGTCATGTAAGCTTAAGGACAGATGCTTCAGAATCTAAGTTCCAGTGATAAAACATTAAAATATCAAAATGTCCAGGCTTCAACAAAAGTTCACTCCACTGTCTTGAATGGGATAAGGCTCACAAGCAGTTTTTAAAGTCTGGTTTTCTCCCTCACTTCCTCAAAAAGTAATACTTTCGTAGGAGAGAAAAATTGTTTTAAAAAAATGCTGAGCTCGATCCCTGCATAGGGTATACTCCCATCCCCTAAGCCTAACACCTCACCCACCCATTTTTCTCCTCCATCCCCACATCAGTTTCCAAGTCCTGCAGATTCTGTCTCAGACATTTCTCTTCAATCTGTCCCTTTTATGCTCCCTTTACAACTACCTTAAGTGGGGCCCTCAACTTCCTCACGCAGACCACCAGAAGGACTTTCTTCTGGGTCCTTCCATGGCTTAGTGGTTCTATGTGTAGGTTCTGGAGTTAGGCTACCTGATTCTCCCACTTAGTAGCAGTGTGACCTTCGATTGGAATCCCCAGAAATCAAATACTGGTTCCTCTTCCTGGCATTGAAGGCTCTCACAATCAGCTCAGTGTACCTTTTCGTACTATTTCTACTGCTTCCTCATCCCCCAGGCTTCAGTCAAATGTGAACAGTTGGTGTTTCCAGAAATGCTTTATGCTTTCTTGCTTCTAAGCCTTTGCCCAACCTGAGCCCTCCTCTTGGAATGGTCTTTCTTTCCCTATTCTTTTACCACTTTCATCCCTTTCTTGGCCTTTGTGCTTATTGAAATTTTTAAAAAGACTTATTCAAGTATCATTTTTTTTTTTGCTGGAGTTGATGGGCAAATTGGGAGCAAGTCATCCTTGAAATCTTTTGTTTTGTACTACTCAACTCACATTTCTCTTTGAAGCAATGCTACCGTGTTTCCCGAGGTGGGAACTGTATTCTTGATGTACAGGAATACTGGTAGGAGAGAGTGATTCCCTTTTCATGTCTCCTTCAATCCTTTTGAATAAACCAAAGGTGCTGGTGTGCCTTTACCATCTCCCTAACACTTGTTAGACAACAAAGGAGATCTGGCCCCAGGTACAGACCTTTGACAGACAACAATAATTTGCTAGCATTTAATAACATTTGCTTTATTTCCACTGTAGTTATATTTAAGGTTATATTTATGCAAGTGATTCGTAGTTTCCATTTGTGTAATGATATAAAGTTTCATTTTGAAAATAAATAGTTAAAAAGTGAGTCAATTTAGAGGAAAAGAGAAGAAAATAATGCTATAGTATGCTGATAGACTGGCTCTCTGGGAAAAAGAAGCCCTGATTCATAGTGTTTGCTCATTTCCCTGGTGTAAATTCTCCCACCATGGTCTGTTTCAAGCAACCAAGGTGATGTCATTGAACATAGAGGTGGGAAAAGATGTGCAGAATCAGCTTTCTGAGCCTGTACAAACGCTCCAGCTCACCATTGCCTGGGGCTTAGCTACAGCAAAACCCAGGAAGGAGGGTATAGCAACGGCTGAAGCCTGAGAAACACTTTATTATAGTCATTTTGTAAGCAGTTTATTTCCTGTAAGAGTGCAAACACCTTGAGGGTACTGACTGCTTCTTGCTCATTTTTGCAGATCCTGCAGTACCTGGCAGGGGACTCCTGGAGGGCATCACTCACCAAGCTGAGTCACTGCCTTAGGATGGCAATGATTTGGAGTGACCTCAAGTTCCTGGCTGTTGGTAACTCAGCTCCAGGCAGAGGTGTGGTGCCAGGGAAGAGCAGGGTGATGTGTGGGAAGCTAGCTCACACGTGCCCATGCGACTTCACATTTTGTTTTCATCCCAATGTACTTTTCTCCCAAGGTTTTTAAGGTGAGAGCAAATATGAGGAGAATAGTATGGAAGACCTTGAGATGGCTTCTGGAAATTCTTTGATGGGAAGTTGTCCCCACCAGGGCCCTTCGTCATAGCAGTTGACCTGCTGGCTCTGTCTATAGGACAATCTCATCTCGAAAAATTCCCTGAGAATTTATCCTGCTCAAAAAGAGGCAAGCCCCTCAAAGAGCAGCCAGATAACAATTTTTGTCATTGCACAAAAGGTTTTCTATCTGGCAGGCAGCTCTCAAGGCTTTCAAGTATCGATGGGCACTGTCTTCAAACCCTGGCAAATACCTAAATCTCTCCCTATTCGTAGGTGAAGGGCGTGGTTTCCAATTCATATGGCCAGGCTTGGGCTGGGAGTCTAGGGGTTCAGACCTCCAAAGACGCTTTGGATCTCTTCAGAGGAATTCCTGTGGGGCCAGCTGAGCTTCTTCACTGAAAAGCCTCATTGGGGTTTTTCCTTGCACAGCTCTACCTTCCCGGTCTCCTTATTTACTATTCTAAAACTGAAGTGAATTTTATCATTGAAAGTAGTTAAAATGGTAAATATTATGCTCTACATATGTTACCAAAATAAAACAAGAAAATCAACAAAATGGAAGGTGGCAATAGATGGTTTGAGGATTTTAGACTCCAGTGGTGAAGGATAATATTTTGTCAATTGTTTGACATTGATTGACACAGGTAATGAGAGCTGTGATGGAAAGTCTTATCCCTGCCAACAAGCAATTACTGAGCACCTACTATGTGCTAGGTTTTGTGAGCTATTGACAACATAGTAGTTTAAAAACTAGTCCTAATTCTCTACTCATCCCTATATCCTTGTCCTGCACATGGTGACTTTTCTGTTCCTCTTAACAGGAGATGGAAGCTGTTTCCCCACCCCTTGAACTTGGGGTGGCCTTGTGACTTGGTCTGGTCAAAACAACTTTGGAAGGAACATTGTGCCAGCTTGGAGCTAGGCCTCAAGAGAACTTGCACAAGTCTACTCTTGTAACCCTACAGCTCCAGGTGACCAAGCCTGGGCTTGCCTGTTGGTGGATGAAAGACATGTAGCCCAGCTGCCCCAACACCCTAGTCAACAGCTAGCCACCCCACGAAAGTAGAGGCCCCTGGCTGTCTGGCAACTGACTGCAGGTGAATGAGAGTCCAGCTGAGACCAGAATTACCCAGTTAAGCCCAGCCTAAAAATGCTGACCTATAACATAATGAGCTAAATAAATGGTTGTTACTTTAATCCACTAAATTTTGGGGTCATTTATTATGCAGAATTCAAAGGAAAGGGGACTGAAAGAAGTAAAGCATGAATGTGAGAAACCCCAGACAGGGCCCTTACTCTATGCATAGAAACACTGCACTGGCTATTTCAGTTCAGTGCAGGGCTTAGTACAGAAGGGAAAATAACCACATATGGAAGTTGGCCAAAAATATAAGACCAGTTTTAAGTGATTACAAGTAGCAGTGTCTGCTTTGTCCAGGGTAATGAGCATCTTGGCTAGGGCAAAACAGGACTCCACTTACTTGTTATTTATATCTGGTACCTGGCAGGGATGGGGTGGCCATGAGCTGGGTTGGCTGGGGAGAGGCCTCCATAGTCTTTCTGGGAAGGCAAAGGGAGTCAGAAAAGACAGGTGCTCAGGCTCCACAGGACTGGCAGCTCTTAGGGGATCTGTACCTGATTCATCTAGGTACACCCCAAGGCACAGAGCCTTGCACAAGCCCAACACCCAGTTGTTTTTTTTTTTAAAGTATTTTTATTGTAAACAAACGAACATACAAACGTTCTTGACATACAAATATTTTAGAAGTGGTATACAATCAATGGCTCACAATATCATCACATAGTATGTATTCATCACCATGATCATTTTTTTTGAACACTTGCATCTCTCCAGCAAAAGAAAGAAAAAAGAAAAAAGAAAAAACTCATACATACAATACCCCTTACCTCTTCCTCTCATTGACCACTAGTATTTTAATCTACTCAATTTATTTTAACCTTTGTTCCCTCTATTATTATTTTTTATCCATATTTTTACTCTACTCATCTGTCCATATTGTAGATAAAAGGAACGTCAGACACAAGGTTTTCACAATCACACAGTCCATTGAAAACTGTTGCTTTTTTATTTCTTTGCTTTGTATATATGTTTTACTATACAATAAAAAAAGTTTAAAAAATAAACAATCTCACAGCCTCATTGCAAAAGCCGTATCATTACACAGTCATCTTCAAGAATCGTGGCTACTAGAACACACCTCTACAGTTTCATGTACTTCCCTCTAGCCTCTCTAATACACCTCAAACTTAAACGGGGATATCTGTATAATGTGTAAGAATAATCTCCAGGATAACCTCTCTACACTTTGAAATCTCTCAGCTACTGACACTTTGTCTCATTTCTTTCTTCCCCCTTCGGGTGGAGGTTTTCTCAACCCCTTGATGCCGAGACCCAGCTCATTCCATGATTTCCGACACTCAAGATTTTTTCTTTTTTTTTTTCTCATTCTATAGTCTGTCTTTCTATTTTCTTAATGGTTTCTTTTTTTTTATTAATTAAAAAAATTAACTAACACAACATTTAGAAATCATTCCATTCTACATATGCAATCAGTAATTCTTAATATCATCACATAGGTGTATGGTCATCATTTCTCAGTACATATGCATCGATTTAGAGAAAGAAATAGCACGACAACAGAAAAAGAAATAAAGTGATAACACAGAGAGAAAACAAAAATAAAAATAAAGAGTACAAAAATATACAAGAGAAAAAAAAAAAACTATAGCTCAGATGCAGCTTCATTCAGCGTTCCAACATAATTACATTACAATTAGGCAGTATTGTGCTGACCATTTTTTTTTTTTTTTTTTTTAGAAATCATACCATTCTACATATGCAATCAGTAATTCTTAACATCATCACATAGATGCATGATCATCGTTTCTTAGTACATTTGCATCGGTTTAGAAGAACTAGCAATACAACCGAAAAAGATATAGAATGTTAATATAGAGAAAAAAAATAAAAGTAATAATAATAAGAACAAAACAAACAAAACAAAACAAAACAAAAACCTATAGCTCGGATGCAGCTTCATTCAGTATTTTAACATGATTACTTTACAATTAGGTATTATTGTGCTGTCCATTTTTGAGTTTTTGTATCTAGTCCTATTGAACAGTCTGTATTCCATCAGCTCCAATTACCCATTATCTTACCCTGTTTCTAACTCCTGCTGAACTCTGTTACCAATGACATATTCCAAGTTTATTCTCGAGTGTCAATTCACATCATTGGGACCATACAGTATTTGTCTTTTAGTTTTTGGCTAGACTCACTCAGCATAATGTTCTCTAGGTCCATCCATGTTATTACATGCTTCATAAGTTTATCCTGCCTTAAAGCTGCATAATATTCCATCGTATGTATATACCACAGTTTGTTTAGCCACTCGTCTGTTGATGGACATTTTGGCTGTTTCCATCTCTTTGCAATTGTAAATGACGCTGCTATAAACATTGGTGTGCAAATGTCCGTTTGAGTTTTTGCCCTTAATTCCTTTGAGTAGATTCCCAGCAATGGTATTGCTGGGTCGTATGGCAATTCTATATTCAGCTTTTTGAGGAACCGCCAAACTGCCTTCCACAGTGGTTGCACCATTTGACATTCCCACCAACAGTGGATAAGTGTGCCTCTTTCACCGCATCCTCTCCAGCACTTGTCATTTTCTGTTTTGTTGATAATGGCCATTCTGGTGGGTGTGAGATGATATCTCATTGTGGTTTTGATTTGGATTTCTCTAATGGCCAGGGACATTGAGCATCTCTTCATGTGTCTTTTGGCCATTTCTATTTCCTCCTCTGAGAGGTGTCTATTCAAGTCTTTTTCCCATTTTGTAATTGGGTTGGCTATCTTTTTGTTGTTGAGTTGAACAATCTCATTATAAATTCTGGATACTAGACCTTTATCTGATATGTCGTTTCCAAATATTGATTCCCATTGTGTAGGCTGTCTTTCTACTTTCTTGATGAAGTTCTTTGATGCACAAAAGTGTTTAATTTTGAGGAGTTCCCATTTATTTATTTCCTTCTTCAGTGCTCTTGCTTTAGGTGTAAGGTCCATAAAACTGCCTCCAATTGTAAGATTCATAAGATATCTCCCTACATTTTCCTCTAACTGTTTTATGGTCTTAGACCTAATGTTTAGATCTTTGATCCATTTTGAGTTAACTTTTGTGTAGGGTGTGAGATATGGGTCTTCTTTCATTCTTTTGCATATGGATATCCAGTTCTCTAGGCACCATTTATTGAAGAGACTGTTCTGTCCCAGGTGAGTTGGCTTGACTGCCTTATCAAAGATCAAATGTCCATAGATGAGAGGGTCTATATCTGAGCACTCTATTCAATTCCATTGGTCGATATATCTATCTTTATGCCAATACCATGCTGTTTTGACCACTGTGGCTTCATAATATGCCTTAAAGTCAGGCAGTGCAAGACCTCCAGCTTCGTTTTTTTTTCCTGAAGATGTTTTTAGCAATTCGGGGCACCCTGCCCTTCCAGATAAATTTGCTTATTGGTTTTTCTATTTCTGAAAAATAAGTTGTTGGGATTTTGATTGGTATTGCATTGTATCTGTAAATCAATTTAGGTAGGATTGACATCTTAACTATATTTAGTCTTCCAATCCATGAACACGGTATGCCCTTCCATCTGTTTAGGTCTTCTGTGATTTCTTTTAGCAGTTTTTTGTAGTTTTCTTTATATAGGTTTTTTGTCTCTTTAGTTAAATTTATTCCTAGGTATTTTATTCTTTTAGTTGCAATTGTAAATGGGATTCGTTTCTTGATTTCCCCCTCTGCTTGTTCATTGCTAGTGTATAGAAATGCTACAGATTTTTGAATGTTGATCTTGTAACCTGCTACTTTGCTGTACTCATTTATTAGCTCTAGTAGTTTTGTTGTGGATTTTTCCGGGTTTTCGACGTATAGTATCATATCGTCTGCAAACAGTGATAGTTTTACTTCTTCCTTTCCAATTTTGATGCCTTGTATTTCTTTTTCTTGTCTAGTTGCTCTGGCTAGAACCTCCAACATGATGTTGAATAATAGTGGTGATAGTGGACATCCTTGTCTTGTTCCTGATCTTAGGGGGAAAGTTTTCAATTTTTCCCCATTAAGGATGATATTAGCTGTGGGTTTTTCATATATTCCCTCTATCATTTTAAGGACGCTCCCTTGTATTCCTATCCTTTGAAGTGTTTTCAACAGGAAAGGATGTTGAATCTTGTCAAATGCCTTCTCTGCATCAATTGAGATGATCATGTGATTTTTCTGCTTTGATTTGTTGATATGGTGTATTACATTAATTGATTTTCTTATGTTGAACCATCCTTGCATACCTGGGATGAATCCTACTTAGTCATGATGAATAATTCTTTTAATGTGTTGTTGGATACGATTTGCTAGAATTTTATTGAGGATTTTTGCATCTATATTCATTAGAGATATATCGGCCTGTAGTTTTCTTTTCTTGTAATATCTTTGCCTGGTTTTGGTATGAGGGTAATGTTGGCTTCATAGAATGAATTAGGTAGTTTTCCCTCCACTTCGATTTTTTTGAAGAGTTTGAGGAGAGTTGGTACTAATTCTTTCTGGAATGTTTGATAGAATTCACATGTGAAGCCGTCTGGTCCTGGACTTTTCTTTTTAGGAAGCTTTTGAATGACTGATTCAATTTCTTTACTTGTGATTGGTTTGTTGAGGTCATCTATTTCTTCTTGAGTCAAAGTTGGTTGTTCATGTCTTCCCAGGAACCCGTCCATTTCCTCTAAATTGTTGTATTTATTAGCGTAAAGTTGTTCATAGTATCCTGTTATTACCTCCTTTATTTCTGTGAGGTCAGTAGTTATGTCTCCTCTTCCATTTCTGATCTTATTTATTTGCATCCTCTCTCTTCTTCTTTTTGTCAATCTTCCTAAGGGCCCATCAATCTTATTGATTTTCTCATAGAACCAACTTCTGGTCTTATTGATTTTCTCTATTGTTTTCATGTTTTAAATTTCATTTATTTGTGCTCTAATCTTTGTTATTTCTTTCCTTTTGCTTGCTGTGGGGTTAGCTTGCTGTTCTTTCTCCAGTTCTTCCAAATGGATAGTTAATTCCTGAATTTTTGCCTTTTCTTCTTTTCTGATATAGGCATTTAGAGCAATAAATTTCCCTCTTAGTACTGCCTTTGCTGCGTCCCATAAGTTTTGATATGTTGTGTTTTCATTTTCATTCGCCTCGAGGTATTTGCTAATTTCTCTAGCAATTTCTTCTTTGACCCACTCATTGTTTAGGAGTGTGTTGTTCAGCCTCCACGTATTTGTGAATTTTCTGGCACTCTGCCTGTTATTGATTTCCAACATCATTCCTTTATGGTCCGAGAAAGTGTTGTGTATGATTTCAATCTTTTTAAATTTGTTAAGACTTGCTTTGTGGCCCAGCATATGGTCTATTTTTGAGAATGATCCATGAGCACTTGAGAAAAAGGTGTATCCTGCTGTTGTGGGATGTAATGTCCTATAAATGTCTATTAAGTCTAGTTCATTTATAGTAATATTCAGATTCTCTATTTCTTTGTTGATCCTCTGTCTAGATGTTCTGTCCATTGATGAGAGTGGTGAGTTGAAGTCTCCAACTATTATGGTATATGAGATTATTTCCCTTTTCAGTGTTTGCAGTGTATTCCTCACGTATTTTGGGGCATTCTGGTTCGGTGCGTAAACATTTATGATTGTTATGTCTTCTTGTTTAATTGTTCCTTTTATTAGTATATAGTGTCCTTCTTTGTCTCTTTTAACTGTTTTACATTTGAAGTCTAATTTGTTGGATATTAGTATAGCCACTCCTGCTCTTTTCTGGTTGTTATTTGCATGAAATATCTTTTCCCAACCTTTCACTTTCAACCTATGTTTATCTTTGGGTCTAAGGTGTGTTTCCTGTAGACAGCATATAGAAGGATCCTGTTTTTTAATCCATTCTGCCAATCTATGTCTTTTGATTGGGGAATTCAGTCCATTGACATTTAGTGTTATTACTGTTTGGATAATATTTTCCTCTAACATTTTGCCTTTTGTATTATGTACATCATATCTGATTTTCCTTCTTTCTACACTCTTTTCCATATCTCTCTCTTCTGTCTTTTTGTATCTGACTCTAGTGCTCCCTTCAGTATTTCTTGCAGAGCTGGTCTCTTGGTCACAAATTCTCTCAGTGACTTTTTGTCTGAGAATGTTTTAATTTCTCCCTCATTTTCGAAGGATAATTTTGCTGGATATAGGAGTCTTGGTTGGCAGTTTTTCTCTTTTAGTATTTTAAATATATCATCCCACTGTCTTCTAGCTTCCATGGTTTCTGCTGAGAAATCTACACATAGTCTTATTGGGTTTCCCTTGTATGTGATGGATTGTTTTTCTCTTGCTGCTTTCAAGATCCTCTCTTTCTCTTTGACCTCTTACCCAACACTCAAGTTTTGAAAGATTTACTTTGAAGACAATTTTCATCCCCTTCCCTTTACTCCCACTCACCCATTTATTCCCACTCACCCTTCAAGGGGGCCATGTGCTCCTTTTCTGCCTGCCCTCACCTCCTAGAGACTGAATTAAAGGTTCTTTCTCTATAACTCTTACATACTTAACACTTGCCTCTGTTCATGGGAGCACTTGACACATTTATCACTGGTTGACGCAGGGCCCTCATTCTCCTTTGACTTCTCTGCACTGCCTAGTAAAGGGCACTTGACCAGCTCTCCATAACTGAAGGCCTGCAGAGGAGCCACTTCTCCCTGGGCGCCCATCATGGCTGGGAAGTACGTGAATAATTCCATACATTAATCTTCACTATGACCCGTGACGTAGGTATTTATATGTTTTAATTCCTATTTTACAGATGAGTACTCTGGGCTTCAGAGAGGTGAGGTAACGTAGTAGAACCTGAATTATTGTCTCTAAAAATACGAATGGGAGCCTGAAGGCATACACATGAAGTTTTCTGTTTCCATCTTCACTTTTTTCAAAGCACCGCTGATCTGGCTAATTCAACTCCAGTCCCTCGAGAAAAATAAACCTGGAGGCTGCGTTCTATTGATCCTGGGATGTGTTGTACGTTCACAGCTACAATCGTCCCACACCTCGAAAACATCTTCCCCCCAGAAACCGCACACAAAGCGGACCCTCTCCCCGGCCAAAGGCCGCCTTTCCGCGCGCGCCTCTCCCAGGTGCCAAGCGAGGACCCGCGCGCGCTCATTGGCTGCGCGCGGCCCGTGGTTCTCTGCCTGTATCCGCCCCGGCGCCCTTCCCGGCGCGGTGATTGGTTGGGCGGCCGTGCGCGCGGCGCGCAGAGACCGCAGCCGCGCGCGCGCCCCTCCCTGCCGGGTCCGAGCTCGCGGCTGTTGCATGGGGCGCCGCCGGCGGCCGAGGGAGCGTGACTGCGCCGCGCAGGGCGCTAGGAGGCATTGTTGCCGTAAGTGGAGCAGAAAGCGGCTCGAAACTGGGCTGTACGCCTCGTGCCCCGCAAAGTAAACGTAGTCTGAGGCTAAGCGTTTGAGGGGCTGGGGGAGCGAGGGAGAGGAGTGTCCCGGTTTCGGCGACGTACCCTCCCCCATCCCCAGGTCACCCCGTGGAAGAGAGCAGCGGCGCAGCAGCTGCGGCGTCTGCAGTGCCAGTGGCCCCGACTCCGTGCGGGCCCTTGCTTGCAGACAGCGGCTGGACCCTGGATGGCTCAGGGGAATGGGTGCAGCAGTGCCGGGAAGAGGGAATCCAGGGAAGCGCTCCTGGGTGGGCCTCCATTCCCCGCGGGAGGCGCCCTTGCGAGTGGAGGCTTCTGTGTATTTCGTACCCGAAGCGCCACTTTTGGGGTTTGCTTCCGCTCTGGGGGGCGGCACACGCCTGCCCTGGAGCGTACCTGTCGGCCTCCGGCGCCTATTCGTGCGCCCGGTACGGCGCGGGACCAACGTTCTCCCCTCTGCCTGTTTTATCCTCCCTAGGCTCCGCTTGCCTGTCGAGCGGAGGGCTGACGACGAGAAGCCATTGGCTGCAGGCGCCGGGGGGTGGGGTAGATGGGTGAGGCAGGCCCCTTGGGCGTGGGGCGCGGGGGCCCGGCCCTGGGAGGCGCAGTCTCCCAGGTATCAGGGCTCCTCGAACCCGATGGCGCAAGAAACAAGGCCCCAGTCCGTTCTCTTCATGCCCCAGCGGGTTTCTTTCATGTGGGTGGGAAAATGGGTCAATTCTGTTTTGGCCTAGAGTGGGCCTTTGAGCTACTTGGTTCCGATCCAGCACCCAGCCTCTCACCTCCCCACCCACATCCCCCCTGGCAGTGTCTAGAAGGCCCCTAGAGCCAGCGGTTGGGGGGGAGCTTGCACGCATGGCTCCCGAGGTTCCAGTTGCCGGTAGTAGCAGGCAGCCAGGCTCTAAAGTTTCCAAATGACCACATCAGTAACTAAATATAGGAGCAGCTGGTGCGGCCGGGGTGTCACAGCAGCTCCTTTGCACAGATCTGGAGGCTGCAGATAAGATAGCTTTCTTACCGGTGAAGGCAGGAGCCACGGCAGGGGTCTATGGTCAAGATTTTAGCAAAAATGACACCTCCCCAGCTTTGTGTCCAGGTGAAAACGGGTCCTGAGTATAGGAGGGTTCTACTGCCAGTCCCATATAGCAGGGCAGCATTTTTTTAATGGCATTTAATTTGCTATATCCTAACTTCCTGTCTGTACCTGTTTAGTCCACCTGTTAGGTGATGCCTTAGCTAGGAAGCACTTACTGGTTTGCAAAGGCGTTTTTCAAAAGTTATAAATCATTACAACCCAGTGAAGAAGGCGGTATTTCCATTTTACAAGTGGGGCTGCTCACAACACTGATAACTGTCCAGAAGTCTGGTTGAATTATACTGTTCCCCCAAATTTTTCCATAGTGCCCTACAGAGGAATGGAGAACAGACTTATAAGAGGGCACCCAGCCCCTCCCCCAGTAATTTGGAAATACTGGCTGCCTGTGCACCTCCCTCAAGCATCTCTTTGGGCACCTACTCTGCAAACCTTATCTCTGTTCCTTCTCTTCCAGCCATACTGTGCACCCCACATGGCTGAGCACGAGGGAATATATGCTCTTTAGGCCTGGCATCAGAGCCCTGCCGGCATCTGAGTCAGTCTGCCTCGTGTTAGTGAATTTCTCTTATATGGCAGTGAGCTCATTCTGGACAGTACCCTGTCCCTGTACTTCCCTAGCGTGTGCCTTATGAGAGCTGCCCAGGAGATTATAGTTAGATTTAAACGTTTAATGGGACCACAGTGTGTACTCTGAGGAAAGGGGCATTGGGCCCTTGTGGAGAGGAATGTGTGTGCAGACAGCAGCAGTGTGATTGTGAGCTTGGAAGAGTCCCTGGGATATGGAGTGCTTTTTTGGGAATTTTCTAAACTTCCCACTTCCTTTGGTACCTGGGACTGGCTGGGGCTAGTAGTGCTGTCCGGTTGGGGTGCCCCAAACCCAGAATGCTCCCCTGTGGGCTGGCAGTTTCTGTTTCTCCCCATTTGGGGCACTCTCTCTGACTCTCAGCTACCCCCACCCCTGTGAGTGGGGTGGACCAGATGCCCTAAGGAGCCCAGAATTTGGTCCTTTGGGGATGTCCTGGGGCCCCATGGTTAGGTTTTGGTTCCAGGAGGGCTGCCTTGTGTGCTGATCACTCCCACTGGCTGGCATGATATTTCTTTCCTGTGACTATGAGATTTGGCTGCCAGTATGGTGCTGATACACTGATTCTGGGTGACTCAATTGCTTAAATAGACAGGCTTGCCTCATGTCCCAGGGCGGCCCTGCCTAAGGGCCTTTGCACCCACAAGAGGTGGGTCCAGAGCTCTCCCAATCATTTCTATGTGACTCAAACAGTTTTCTGTCTTTTTCAGAAACAAAACAATAGAGAACAGAACAGTCTTTTTTTTTTTTAAGCTTTTTTACTCCTTATCTGTTGTCTGATTACATACTAAATAAGTTCTTGCTATTTTTTTGTCGAAGACCCAGCCTTGGGATGAAAGGAGCAGTCAGTGAAGGTGGGTGACCTTGTAGAAGCCCTGCAGTTGCCTCCGGAGCCCTCTCCAGGCTCTCGACATCCTGAATTTGCTCTTCCCTTAGTTTTGGTGCCCCCTTACCCCTCCATGGGACTAATGTCACATGTAGCCCAGCCACTCTCTCCTCTCTCAGCCCTGCCTTTGTGAAAATGTTACTGGTTTTTGTCTGTAACCTTGGCGACGGGTTCTCAGCTGATTTTATGAAGGGATTTTCTTTTGTGGGGGAAGTTTTAGGTGAAGTGGGGATGGCTTCCTAACCACGTGGCCAGCAAGGACATCTTGGGAGTCTAGGACAGATTTGTGCTGTGCCCACAACACCGCCTAGTCTGTAGGGGCCTCTCCTCTTAGTGACTGGCTCTGACACCCAGACTTTACAGGTTGATCCTGCCTCTGCCCCTGTGCCCATTCTCTGACCCACATTGAGGGTGAGCTTTATAATCTGATTAGATTTAAGCAGTGGGTTCTTTAGCCAATAAGCAGTGGGTTCTTTTGCCCAAAGCGCCACTCCCTCCCCCTAGTGGCAGTGAGTAGAATTGCAGACATAATGCTCGATGGAAAGGAATCACCCAGGAGGCTTGTTAATTCACCTCCCTTTACCCCTCTGCTATGAGTAAAGGGATGCTCAGTGCTATTTTTCAAAAAGCTCTTTTTCACCAGAATTTCAAATAAGAGCTATTTCCTGAGTTTCTTTCCTCTTCGTTCTCCCACATACTTAGTAGAGGCTCAGTAGATGTTTGATTGTTGATGATGAATATTGGGAATGGTGAAAGGGGGAGTGTGGTGATGGGACAAGCCCTAGTCTGGGAGTTAGGAGACCCTAGTTCCTTGTTCCCATAGAATTGACTTACCTCCTTTCCTGGATCCTCAGTTTCTCCATCCATAAACTGAGCAACATTACTGTGATTCAAGCTTAGGATGATGCTCTTAAAGGTAGCATGGTCAGGCTCTTGGATCCAGTTTTCCACAGTCCCACCACTCCCTACTGTCTTACATTGGTGTGCCTTATCCAAATTGCCCACCTGACATCTTTAGGCATCCGAATTTATGACCTTCCTCATTCAGACAGTGTCTTAGACCTATTGTGAAAGGCAGTTAACCTATCTTCAGATTTGGAACCCATACAATGGTTATTTATCATCGTCTTCATTGGAGGCTGCTAATGGGGCATCTGCCCCCTGTTCGGTGTGCAGTAGGTAAGGTACAAAGAAGAGGTCACAGTATAGAACTGCTGTCTACCCCAAGCTGCCCCCAGGCTAGTGGGAGAGACAAATATGTGTATATAAAAAAGCCCATACACAACCCAAGTGACTTATGATAAGGTCTTAAGTGCTGCTGAAACTCAGAGGGAGGAGAGAACACTGAGGGCTGGGGCCATCAGGGAAGACTTCCTGAAGGTGGAGAGATGGAAATCCTACTCATTCTTGAAAGATGAGTTCCACTGAGTTATTTTTTCAAAGTCACATTACCTGGGATTATATGCCAGAGTCCTGCACATGCCCTGTTTTATCCTTTCAGCTAGCATTTGTTGAGTGCCATCGTGTCCTGGGCTTTGGGCTAGACAGGTATGTACATTTTATTCAGTCTTCCTTTTAACCCAGCATGGTGGGTTTTTTCTGCTAAGATCAGAAAACTGGGGCTCACAGTATTTAAGAAATTCTCCTGAGGCTTCTTAGCTAATAAATGGCAAAGTTGGCATTAGACTATCTCCAAAAATTAGTTTTCCCTCTGTGTATCTCACACCTTCAGTGTCAGCCTCCTTGGTGAGAGGCACTCACATACTGAATGCACCCTTAGCAGCTGGGTGGGCCTTGCCTGCCCTACTTGTATGAACATGGAATACATAAGATCTTTTTCTTGTATCTCGTAGCAGCCTTCACCTCCCTTCCCTCTGCCCTTCCCATTCTTCTGCCTTTTATTCTTAGAGTGAGTCCGTTCGAATTCTTTGAGTTGTCCATAGAGCTGGGATTGGGGTGGAACACAAAAAAGTACATTGATGGGGAAGCTGGCTTTGGCTGCAGATTCATTTGTCTCTGTGGGGTACTGCCTTTGGTGATTAACGGGTGATTTTATAAAGAAATGAGTACTAGATATAGAACTGGGCTGACCTGCTTACTGCCATTTGGCCTTGACCGGGTCACTTAGCTCCTCTATAACTCACTTTTTTTTTGTATAATAGAGAGTTGGGGGTGTTTTTAGGGCCCCTTGGATCTCTAATACCTTTTAATGTGTTTATATACCTTACCCTTCTTCAAGGCTCTTCACCCCAGTGATCCAGTTTCACTTCTCCCATTTCCTCCTCCCCCATGGCTCTCTCTTATTCCCTGGGGTCTTGCAGATAAACTCAGCTACAAACTGATAATCAGGGCTACAGGCTAAGACTGTAACCTTCCCTCTACATTGACCTCTGGGAAGGGAATTCTTAGAGCTCACCCATTGGCCAGACCTGGAGCTGTGATTGGACAGATCTGTATTTTATTTACCTTGTGGTCCCACTTCCTCCCACACAGGAGGAGTGGTAGAGTGGGTTGGGGTGAATGGGGGTGCTGGAGGATTTGTCCTGGAGGGTGTGTGGACTGGGCGTCAGCCCAGAGGCTGTGAGATGGACAGCAGGTGTCTTTCTTGCCTCCTCCCTCGGCCCTGCCTGTTGAGTGAGTCAGGCCAGCACACCCACACCTCACGCCCTCCTGGCCTCAGGTCCAGGCCCGGCCCATGTCTGGTGAGGTCACACATGTGGATCCTCCCAGAAACCAGTAGGGCCCAGTTGCCCCCACTCTCAGACAGATAGATCCCTGGCTCCCAAGGCTGAGCTGGATACGGCCTGGGCTCTGAGCTCCACAGGAGAGGTGAACGGCCTGGGCCCTCCCTGCAACCTCGGTCCCCCTGGGGGGAGGACATGGGGGATGGGGCTTGGAGTGGACGCAGTGGTGGGTGCAGTACTTCATGGCCCTCTGTCTTCCTCAGGTGAGGCCTCTTGTGAGCAGCAGGCTGGCCCCAGGGCTGGCGGCAGGACGCCTGAGACTGCATGCTGAGGAAGATGGGTGAGGCTGTGGCCAGAGTTGCGAGGAAGGTCAATGAGACGGTGGAGAGCGGCTCGGATACCCTGGGTGAGTGAGGGCAGGACGGTTCCAGCTGTAGGGCACCCTGTTTGACTTTTTGTGGAATCAGTTACAAATGGGATAGAAAGAAGAAATATCAGTTGTTTCGTGGAACTCTTATTGCTTCAGGTGTAGCTTATGTATCCCAGGTACTGCTGTAGGGCATGTTTCTTACTTTGGGTCATGGTCAGAAAGGTTTGCATAACACCGAGAGAGGGCACTTTTCCTGCCTGGGCCATCTGCTTACCTTTGGACTGCCGGGGACTCTTGGCTGTGTGCACCCTCGGGTTGGGGGAAATAAGGAGCCGGCACTTCTGTGTAGCACCTGCGTACCAGGCCCTGCATGGGTCTTCTCAGCCTTCCTGTGATAAATGCCGTCCAGGCATGGTGAGCCTCTGTCTTTCAATCAGGAGGAGCTGGAGGGTTGAAGACAAAGTGGGCTTCCCTGGGGTTGCATAGCAGGAAGGCCCCTTTCGCTTCCAGTTTTACCCTAATTAAATGTGATGTATTTTTTGCTTTGAATTGGTCATAGCATTTTAGCCCTTGTCATTACCCTAAGACTTTAAGAATTTGAACAACCAAGCTAATTTAATTTAATTCAGCATATGTTATTGACTATCCGCCATGTACAGGGGGCAGCAGGGTATACAGTGCAATTACCGTGTGTGTGTGTCACCAAGTACAACCACAGAGCCACAGACGTGCTAAGGGAGCCCTGGGAGGGCAGCACAGCCCTAGCGCGGGGATGAATATGCAGTTGCATGAGTGGGATTTGAGTTAGGTTTTTGGCATGCAGAGAGAAATCTGACAGGCAGCTAGGTGTGTGTGTGTGTGTGCGCTTCTTGGAGGAGTATTTCTGTGGAGGTTATAGCTCGAACAAAGACCCAGAGACTGGAAAGGTAAACATTTCTGCGAGCAGCTACCCAACAGGGTGTCTGGAGTGTAGGCTCCTTAGGCAAGGGTTGTGGCCCAGGAAGTAGAGTGATGCTCAGCCATCATTATGATTCTGTAACCACCTCTTCTAGGATGCCTCTGCCCCACCCCATCCTCTCCTTGCTCCTTTCCTCCTCTGTTGCTCATACTCAGGGTCCTAGGAGGCAGGGACCCCAGGACATTGGTCCCCATCAGGGCCTAGCACTATGGCAGGTACTTTGCAAGCTGAACTGAGCTAAGTTGGGAGAGTTGTCTCCTCTGCCAGCAGACTAACTTGAAGATCATCATGTTGAAGGGATGTCTGGGTGCACCTTAAGCTAGTGAGCTGGTAGCTTTGGGCCCTCAGTAAAGGGATTTGGGAAGCCTGCACCCATCACTAATATGGTTGTACTTACCACAATATCCAAGGCTCCACCAGTGATATGATGGTTGATTGCCAAACCAGGCTTGGGTTATGGGCCTGGATTTTAATCCCACTGGGCCACCTATTAGCCTGGAACTTTGGCAGGTTACTTAACCTCTCTGGACCTCAGGTTCTTCAGCTATAAAATGAGGATGATGTTTGTGCCTGCCTCATCAGGGTGGTTGGGGTAATTGTAATGTCTGTAATGTTCTTGGCATGTAGTTAGCTAGTAAATGGCAGCTATTATTTTTAATTTTTCTCATCCCCACCGGCTGGGGTGGGGCCTAAGTCTTCTGCCTCCTCTCCAGATGTCAGCAGCTAGGTCTCTGCTGGGTCCGCTTCACGTTGCGTTTGGATGGGGAGTTGAGTCCAAATGGGCAAATCTCCACAGTGGATAACCTACCCCTGTCTTAAAGTGTTGTAGGAAAGATGGACATAGGCTGCTTGGACTCATCCAGGTGTGTGAAGTGCTGCAGGGTCCGGAGGGCAGCAGAGGAGAGAGAGATGGATTCTGATCAAGGTCAGGGGTGGGGGCAGGAGAAACTTCATGGAGGAGGTGCTGATTGAGAGAGGACTTCAGGAGGCAGCATTGAAGGGACGTGTGTGGTACAGGTACCTGTAGGAATGCACCTGAGCTGGGGGAGGAGCTGGGGAAGAGGCTGTGGCAGAGGCGGGTGACTGGGGATGGTGCCCAGAAGGCAGGCAGGTAGGCAGGCAGGCAGAGCGCCTTGAAGGCTGCCTTGCAGAATCTGGGCTTCACAGTCTGTGGACCAGGTGCAGCAAACTCAGATGCCTCTACAGGCCAGCCTGGAGTTTTTGAGAATGCCCTGCCTGGGCGCCCTGCTCATCAAGGAGCTCAAGCCAGGCCTCTGGCCACTCTGCCATTCAGTGCCTGGGTTTGGCATCTGATTGTCTGCCACTTCAGTCTGCCCCCTCTCCCCACCCTGCTCCCTGCCTGCGGGGGCAGTGGGGCAGGTGGCTGAGGATTAGGAGGTCTGGAGCACAGCAGTGCTCTCTAATCAACTCGGGAGATGAGTTAAACCTTGTGGCCAGGGGCATTCTTGGCCAAAGCTCAAGATTTTCATATGGAGGCAACTGTATCTTTAAACTTAGGACTGAAATAATAGAGGTGTTTTTTTTTTTTTAATCTCTCCTGTGGCCAGAGAAGAAGCAAACTATCAGACCAGGCCACTGGGGGTGCTTGCAATCCTAACCCTCAGGAAAGTGGAGTTGATCAAGTTCATACAATCTGAGAGGCCTGGGGCCCAAGCAGTCATCGCATATTGAACATCTGCTGTGTGCAAGGTGCTGGGGGCCTGGCTCCCCAGGTTATGTGCAGGAGAGTCCTGGAGACCAGCCCATCTCCTGTGGATGGTTATAGAGCACTGATTGACACGTAGGAACCATGCCAAGCAATGTTGGACGTACCACAGATGGTGGTTAATTCAGAGGTGGGAGATATGGCTTGATATCAGCATAGTCTGGGAAGGCTTGAGAAGGTGGGAATTGAACTGGGTTTTGAAAGATAGGTTTTCATGTAAAATAGGCAAACCCTGTATACAGTAAAATGCCAATTATGTTAAACGTTATGTATGTAGAAAAATTTTGGAAGGAGAATACTATACTGCATTTTAAAAATGTTTTTTGATGTTTTTATTACTATTAGAAAAATATATAAGAATTAGTTTTAGGGACCGGACTACCTGCCGCTACCTTTAGGTAGACTGGAAACACATTTCCCAACAGCAGAGGAGTTGCAGGGACAGCTCATTCTCTCAGCCCGTGCCCCTGGAGGTCGTCCAGGTTCCCCTTGTCCCTTTCTGTTGGATGCCCTTCCAGCCTCCTGGCCTCTGCCGGTACCCTGTGTGCGCAGGCCTGAGGGGATGGCTGCCCCAAAGTCGCAGGTGTCTGGCTGCAGAGTGGAGGAGGATCTCAGGTACTGGAGGCTCTCACCTTGCTCAGGTAGTTGACTCTGCCTAGGCACTCGTGCTCCCCTAGGTGCCCTGGGCATACCTCCCGAGACCAAGAAGGGCTTGTTCTTCCTGAAACCTGAGCTTTGACCCCCTGGGGCCTTTTCCTCTCTGGAGAAGCATGCTTCCTGCCACCTGGGGGCTGGTCTGCCTCCCATCAGGAGTTGAAACCACTTCCCTCCCTGTCCTATCCCCTGACCCTTTCTCAGCATCATCTGGGCTCGTCTGTGAGCCTGCAGAGCTGGGGATACCGCACCACTGTATCATTTCCATTCTCCCCTCCTTGAACCAAGCTTCCTTCTCTGACCTGTCCCTTTCTCCCCAAGTTAGCTGTTGCTCATTGTAAAGGCCTCCTCAGGCCCATGTGGGCGTCCCTGGGTTCTCACACCCCTGAACTATCTGTCTGACCTCCCCTCCCCTTCCCTCCCCGGCCTCTCTACCCTCTGCATCTGTCTGCCTTCTCTCTAGGGGGCCTCCCGGGTCTGTTGCTTGCTTTGGGGATGACTTCGGCAGTGCGCTTTGCTGCAGAGGAACAGGATTTGGAAAGGTCTGGAGACCAGGGAAGGAGGCCTGCCTGGGGATAGAGGAGCTGGCCGGAATGGGAAGGGGAGGCCAGGTGGACGGGGAGCGAGGGGCCTCTGGTTGTTGGGCCACACACTTGGAACCTCTTGTGCTTCCAGACTCAGGGCATCCTAACTGTGCTCATTTCTGGGAAATCTGGAGCCCTTAGGTCCTGGCATGGTGCTCTCCCCCTTCCCTCCAGTCCCCCTTGCCAGAATTTCTCTTAGGCCTTTAGTTCTGTGTCTCCGTTGCATCTCTGTATTTTCTTTTGATCTCCCTGTGCTGCATTCTGAGAAATTCCCTCAGATTGGTCCTCCATCTCCCTATTTGCTTCTTCATTTATGTTTAATCTGTTGTTTAACCCTTCCATGAAATTCCTTTTTTATTTTTAACCTTTCCTGTTGTCTATTTTTTTTTTAATTATTATGATGGTAACATATATAACATAAAATTTCCAGTTTTATCCATTTCTAAGTGTATGATTCAGTGAATTAATTATATTTACAGGTGGTGCGATGGTGGTTCAGTGGCAGATTTCTTGCCTGTCATACTGGAGACCCGGGTTTGATTCCTGGTGCTTGCCCATGTGAAAAAAAAAAAGTAATTATATTTACAAAGTTTTGCTAACATAACTACCAATCATTACCGAAGCTTTTTCACCCTCCCAAACAGAAAGCCTGTGCCTATTAAGCAAAAATTCACTGTTCCTCCCTTTCACTAGCCCCTGGCTGTTTCTATGTATTTGCTTTTTCTGTATATTTAATATGCATAGAATCAAACAATCCATTTTTCTGTGCCTGACTTATTTTCCATCTGTCAGATTTAAAATTTTAAGATGATATTTTTTTGTTTCCAAAAGTTCTAGTTTATTCTTTTAAAAATCTGATTTAAAAGAAGAATATTTTGTTCCCACCTTAGTTTTTCAACTCTTTTTTTTTTATTTCTTTAATCATTTGAGTAAACTTGCTTTGTAATCTTTACTACTGCTTCTGTAACAGGGAGCTCTTAGGGGTCCAAGCCTGTTGTTTCTGTTGACTCTTGCTCTTGGCAGCTCGTTCTGGGTGGATTTTGTCATCGCAGACCCTTGGTTTATTTCTGGAGGAGGGGTATGCGTCCAGAGGTGGTTGTGTTTTTCCCCTCAGATCTGCCCGATGCTGTCCTGCCCATGACCAGCCTAGACCTCGGCTAATTTTTCAGCCCTTGGGGCTTCTGACCTTAAGGGAAGTGGATACTTAAACCCCAAACCCAAGTACTAACCCTGTACTTGTTAACCATGATTTCAGAATCCCAGGGGAGATTTTTGTTTTCTTTTGATCCAGTGTACAGGCCAAGACCAGAGAGCTTTCTTAGGATCAAAAAGTGGATTTTTTTCCTAGTTCACCTTTTCATTGAGGGAGTCCTCGAAGTCCCAGCTCTCTGCAAGGGTCTCAGCTTCTGTTCTCCACCTCGCCTTAAAACACAAGCCGCCTGCTTGTCCAGACTGCCACGCTGGCCCAGGTCAGGGAGGAATCGCCTGCCCACCACGCTTTCTAAATCCCTCTCTGGTTTTGGTCCCTGGGGCTTGTGCTTATGGAATGCCAGGCCTCATTGTAAGAACTCATTCAAGTGTTCACAACCACCCTAAGACAGAGGTGATACTGATACCTCCCCCCCCGCTTTTTTTTTTGGAAGTAAAATGAGGAATACAAAATATGGTGCGAGAGAATGTGGTTTGCATCTCTGGTGTCTGTTTCCTGATACTGAACACTGGCGTTAATAAGGTCTCTCTGCTTTCCAGCAATGGATAGGAAACCACACTCTCAGAGGCAGCTAGTTTTCAAGAGAAAGGAGAGAAAAGTGTGTGGGTTACACACACTCCTGGTGCCCCAGGAGAGAAGTGACCTAGGGTGAGGAGAGGGCAGGAAAGTACACTGTGGGGCTTCCTTCTCAAGGTGGGAAATGTCAGCATGGGAGATAGCTTGGGTTTCTGATTTGTCCCTTTTATTTTGATTGCAGACAGAAGGTGGGGGGCCCCCCTTTTTTTTAAAAGTAAGCAGAAATTTTATTTCCAAACTCTTCAGAGATTATTACAAACGCAAATAAAGTATCCTTTTAAAAAGTGTCCCAATCAAACTGAAAGGCACATCATCAAAATAAAACACTGTGACATTAAGAATTCTTTGAGCCTGTATTTTCACATAACTTTGTGTTTAACCATTTGAATGTAGGTTACATTTTAAATATTTATTAGACATGAAATAATGGAGTATTTGTTAAAGCACCATCATAAAATAGAGGAGCTTACGACAAAGATCAAATCTGCTTCATGCACAGGATGGGGCAACCTCATACATAATACAATACCGATCTTTCCCCAACAAAGTTTGCTGAAACAGCTCCACGTGTAGTGTTTAAAAATAAAGCTCTCTTGGGTGCACGGGTGGTTCAGTGGTAGAATGCTTGCCTTTGCAGGAGACCCAGGTTTGATTCCCAGACCATGCACCACCCCCCAAAGAACAAAGAAAAAGAGATAAAAATAAAACTGCCTCCTCATTTAGAAAAGTCAAGACATCATTTGATTAGTAAAGCCTATTCTTCCCCTCAGGTTCATAGTTGTTTATCTTCATGTAGAAATTACATTTATGAGATAAATTTTATTACAGTATAAAAATTTTAGGAACAACAAATTACAAATACTCAATTTTTAAAAACAAAAATGTTTTCCTTTCTAAAATGTGAACATCCAGTAAATAAAATACATATAGTATTCCAGGTATAGAAACACTGATAATTCACTTATGAAAGAGATGTATTTTGGTATATTTGGTGGTAGGATTTTTGTTTAAGTATAAAGCCCTTTATCAAAAGAACCTGGTCATTATTATTTAAAAGATCCACTCTTTCACCCAGTTTCCTTATTTGAGCAGAAACGTATCAATTTTTGTAGAATTTTGGCTATAGGACGCGGCCGCAGGAAAAGAGTTTTCTTGAATCTTGGAGACAGTCGCTCACTGTGTGCTTGAAGGCATTCCTCAGTGAGCTTCTCTGCAATTTTCAGAGTCTTTAAAGCACAGGATCTGGGCTCTCGGAAGGGGTTGCTCGCGCCTGGCCCCCCAACCCGCAGGCTGTCCTTGCAGGCGTTCTGCACGCAGCGCTGCTGAAGCTCAGCAGCCGTCCGAGACACCTTGATCCTCCCCGCGCCAGCCTTGCTCGCCCCGAGCTGCTCCGCCAGGCGCTGCAAACCGTTCACCCTGGCCGGGGAAAACATGGTGGTGGCGCTCAGTAACCCCATTTCACAGATGAGGAAACTAAGTTGCAAAATGATTTTTGAAGTGTTTCTAAATGTTCTGGAGCAGGAGGGAGCTGGTTGCTGACAATAGATCTTAGTATGAAATAAAAAAGCCTTTTTAAAACATTGTTGAAATATAATTCATGTACCATATAACTCATCCATTTGAGTATACAATTCAGTGGTTTTTAGTATACTCACAGAGTTTTGAAATTTTTCAGTTACCCCATAAAGCAATTGAGTAGGTTCCTTTTAGCTATCACCTCCCAACCTACCCATCCCCCTAGGTAAACACTAATCTACTTTCTGTTTCTAGATTATTCTGGATATTTCATGGAATCATGCAATATATGGCCTTTTGTAATAGCTTCTTTCACTTTGCATAATATTTTCAAGGTTCATCCCTGTTGCAGCATGTATCATTACTTCATTCCTTTTTATGGCTGAATAATTATTCCACTGGATATAAAACATTTTATTTATCTGTTCATCAGTTGATCCCATTTGAGTTGTTTCCATTTTTTTGGCTATTATGAATAATGCTGCTATGAACAGTTTATGTACAAGTTTTTGGGTGGCTATATGTTTTCATTTCTTTTGGGTGTATACCTAGAAGTGGAATCACTAGGTCAGATGGTAACTCTGTGTTTAAATGTTTGAGAAACTGCCAGACTGTTTTCCAAGGAGGACACACCATTTTACATCCCCACCAGCAGTGGATGACGGTTCCTGTGTCTCTGAGGAAAGGATTTCATCCCGGCATTGTAGATACCAGAGCTAAGGCTTACAGTGTGTGAGTGATTTGTCCAGTGGTACAACTCTTTAGAGGTAGAACCAGATTAATCATGGGTCTCTATGGTTTGCATGTATCTCTTGCCTTTTCCAGAAACACCCTCCTGCTCAGTGCTGCCCCTGTTGAGGAGGTGGGGTAGGAACAGCCGAGGAGAACTCAGAGACTAGAGCAAACTCGAAGCTCCTTGCTTCCTCCCACCCTTGCCCTTGCTTTTTCCCCTCTTGCCTTCTTCTTCTTTTGAATTATAAAAAATGACATATATATTAAAAAAGCAATAAATTGCAAAGTACATCACAAGAATTAGTTATAGAACAGATTTCAGAGTCTGGTATGGGTAACAGTTCCACAATTTTAAGTTTTTCCTTCTAGCTGCTCCAAGACACTGGAGACTAAAAGGAATATAAACATAATGATTCAGCAGTCATACTCATTTGTTAAATCCTATCTTCTCTATTACAACGCCACCTTCTCCTTTGCTCTTTCTGCTCTTTCAATCCCAATCTTTAGGGGTATTTGGGCTATGCCCATTCTAACTTTTTCATGTTGGAAAGGGCTGTTGGTAATATGGGAGGGATGGGGGATGGAAGGAACTAGCTGATGTTCTGGAGAGGCTGACCCCTCTGCATTCCAGGATTTATTTGGTTTAGGAACCCATCTGGAGGTTGTAGGTTTCTGGAAGGTAATCATAGCGCATGGAACTTTGTAGACTCTCAGGTAGAGCCGTAGGCAAGAAACTGCTACATACGGCACAGATCTGTGATTAATCTGGTTCTACCTCTACAGAGTTGTACCAGTGGGTTGACAGTAATGGTTTTGGTTGGGGTTTGGCAAACCATGGTAAGTAGTGATATTGAGCTGAAGCATTTATAAGAATAGTCTCCAGAGTAGCCTCTTGACTCTATTTCAACTCTTCAGCCACTGATACCTTATTTATATTATATGCTAGCTATACACCTTATGCCTTCTTGGAACCACAGATGGCAAAATCTACCTGACCATTGTTAGGGCGTCTCAGATGGTAAGGAGAACGTGGGGATAGTCCCAGGGGGTGAATGTCCTTCCTTTCATATATGGTTTCCTGAAGGATGGGTTCTGCATAACCTATATCAGAATTCTTTGGGGACTGGTTAAAAGTGCGTGTTCACGGGCTGTATGCCAGAGCTTTGAAAAACAGGATCTCTGAGAGTGGGGGCTGGTGATTTACATTTTAATAAGCCCCCCAGGTGATTCTTCCTTGCTTTGAACTTAATTATTTTTTAATCAATATAAGGTACAGTTCTATGTACATTTGACAAAGGCAAGCAGTCCTGAAACCACCACAAGATGCAGAACGTTTTCATCTCCTCCCAATTCTCCTGTCCTTTTAGAGTCAAACCCTCCCCTGTATCTAGTTCCTGGGATCCACTGAACTGTCTTCTGTCCCAATAGATTTGCCTTTTCTGAAATATTTTACAAATGAAGTCCTACAGTATGTAGCCTCTTGAGTCTGGCTTTCTCGCTTTAACATGATGTATTTGCAGTCGATCCCTGCTTCGTGTACAGCAGTTGTTTGTTACTTTTTATTTTATGGATTCCATAGTATGGATCTCTGCTTTCTGTGTGTGTGAGAGAGAGAGGCTGTGTACATGTGAATATTGATATTCCCAGGGAAATAATCAAGCGGGAGCCCTCTCCCCCTCTCCCCTTGATCTGAGGCTGATGAGAGAAGGGGTACGCTCCCTCCCCTCCTCCCCTCCTCCACCCCCACCTCACTGCTCACCCATGCTTTGGCCGAGTGTGTGTCTCCTGTGCTTGCTCACCAGCAGGGGGCGCGCTGCCACCAGTCAAATGGGTAAAAGGCTGCGGAGCTGCAGGCCCTGCCCTGGCTGTAGTTGGAAGTGATCACTTTCTGCATTTACCTTCCTGTCTGACCCTCTGAAGGCTCTGATTTTGTGATTCCTTGTCTTAAGCAAAAAGGATTTGCTCAGTACTCAGGAAAACAATATATATTCACTGAATCATCTCTTTTCTTGGTTCAGAAACTGCCACCACCTTCTTTTTCAGCAAGCACATATTGAGTACCTACTGTTTGCCCCATCTGGAGGATGCCCTGGAGTGCCAGTCTGGTGGAGGAGGCAGCACATTTGCACACACTCACACTGAGGGAGGGGAGCAGCCAGGGCTGTGGGGGGAGTCTCTTGTCTGGCCTGATGGGGAGGTAGTCTTGACCTGGGGGGCCTTGTTGGCTGTAGTTACTGGTGAAGAGTGCAGGGGCCAGGGGTGAGGGGGGTGTTTTGCTGTGCTGTCTCCCGGCCTGGGGAGTCCTGGGGGGCAGCCAAGCCCAGCCCATTTGGAGGCACGGAGGAGGCACTGGGGCCTTCAGGGGCAGCTCTCAGCCTGGCTGCTAAGGCTGGATGCCTCTGCCCTACCATCCTGGGCTCCCTGTCTCCCAGCTAGGAAGCAGGCTGGGCATTTGCCAAGCAGGGAGGGGACAGAATACCCAGCGTAGAGCCCCTCTGGGCTCCTTTGGGAAGAGGCAGCCCATTCCCAATTCTGCTTCCTACATGGCATGCCATGAGGGGGTTGTCTAGAAGCCTTCTGCCTAAAATTCTGTCTCTAGACAAGGTCTGAAAGGACTGGGGTGTCTTGAGGGTCCGAGTACTGGCCTTTCTTCATCTTCCCCCATACCCTTTAGCAGAGGCTTTTCTCCCGTAAGTGCTCAGCAGTTGTTTGAAATAAAGGTTCTGCATCCTAGGGCGGGATTTGTCACCCTCAGCACTATTAGCATTTGGGCCAGACGATTCTCTGTTGTGGGGCCTCTCCTGTGCATGGGGCCAGGGGTGTTTAGCATCATCCTTGGTCTCTACCCACTAGATGCTAGTAGCACTCCCCCCGGTTGTGACAACCAAATATGTGTCCAGACATTGTCAAATGCCACCCCCTCTTCCCCCGGGGGCAGAATGGCTCTGGATTGAGAAATCTATAGCAAGAGATGGGCAGTAAGACATTGAGCCAGGGCCTAGTGAAGTTGGCTCCTCCAGGACAGGGCTGGGGCTGGAGTTCAAATGGAAAAGATGTTTTGTAAGAAGGGGTCTGACCTGGCACCGGTCCACTTCTCCTACCACACTTTGAACCACTCAGGGCTTCTCTTATTAAATCCCAGCTGTACTGACCTTTCAGCTCCTTGAATTGCCAAGCCCTTTCCAGCCTCAGGGCCTTTGCACACGTGGTTCACTTTACCTGGAATGCACCTCCCTGTTCTTCACATGGCTGGGTCCTTCTCATGTTTTAAGGCTCACCTTAAATAACATTCCTTCTTAAGTGAGGCCTCCCTGACCTTCTGACCTTCCTTTCAAAGTGGCTTTTGTCCAGTCTTTGTACTTATATTAAAAAAAAAACTATAAAAATTAATGTAGAGAAAAGTATATAAAACAATATACACACAATTCAGCAAATATTTATAAAACAAGTACTTAGGTCTAGACATAGAGGTTTACCAGAAGTCTCTGCACCCCCAGAGGTACCTACAGTCCTAACTATTGTAGTGAACTTTTCCTTGCTTTTCTTTATGGTTTTGCTACCTTTGCATACACCCCTAAACAATATAGCTTAGTTTACTATATTCATTACACTTGGATTCAAAATATAAAGTCTCTGACTCTATTGATTGCTCAGCTTCATGGCTGTGAGAATCCTCCATGTTGTGGCTTGCAGCTGTAGTTTTTTCTTTTCGTTGTTGTGTAACATCCCTTTGCACAGATAGACCTTGGTTTGTTGATCTCTGGCCCTGTTTGTGCACCCATGGGACAGCTACATGCAGTGCTGCCATGAGCAGCCATGGATGGTACCGCGTGCGTGTGCTTCCCTGAGGCCACACCTGGGACTGACATGGGGTATGTACGTCTTCCACTTCTGCTAGTTGAAACCAAACTGTTTTCCCAAGGGGTTATTCCAGGTCACTGTCCCAGGAGCAGTGTTGAGGTTTCTGAGGCTCCACTTCCTTTTTCTTTTTTTTTGCAACCGCTTTATTGAGATATAATTTACATACCATAGAATTTATCCTAGAGCATAAAAGTGTAAGTGGTTATTTGGGAAGTAATCCTGGGAAACACCAGTCGCTGAGTAGGAAGATGAGATGGGGAATGTTAGCCAGTGAATGGTGTGCTGTCAAGGGAACTCACTGTGGGTCCCTGGAGCTGAATCCTGGAGATCGGGGTGGTTCCAGGAGGCAGCGCAGCATGTGCAGCTCTGCGGCATCCCTCCACGGGGAGTTGCTGGCGCAGTTATCTTCCAGCTTCGCGGGCTCTGGCTGGGCACTGCTCCCGGGTGACCTCGTTCCCTGGCACTGCTGACTTACTATGTGTCTGGAAAGAAACTCTGGCAGCCACAGAGACCCTCGGACAAGGAGATTCAAGTGTTGGAAATGAGGCCACGGTGTGCCACAGGGTTGGGGGTATGGGTGGAGCCTGTTACGTTACAGACATGTAGGTGCCTGGGAGCTGCAGTCACGAGTGTGTGGTTCAGCAGGGCTGATCAGACAACTACACACATAACCACGGGTTGAAGGCGATGAAAGAAACAGGACGAAGAGGTTATTTTTTTGGTGGGGATCCAAAAGTGCGCGTGAATGTGGTGGCGTTGGAGCGTAGTCAACCTGGAGGGATGAGTTGTGGGTAGGGTTTTGACAGGCGAAGGGGAGGGAAAGAGCCTCCCTTTCGGGGAGTCCAGGTGAGCTAAGGTGAGGAGGCTGAGGACAGCACAGGAGGCGGCGAGGGTTTTGGGTTGATCAGAGCAATATTTTGTCTGTAGTAGAGAAGTGATGTCTAGAAAACCATGGAGGTGAGGATTTTAGACTTTTTTTTTAACTTTTTATTTTGAAAAGATCTCAAATTTACTGGACAGTTGCAAAAAAAACAACTCCCATACAGAGAACTCCAACAGAACATCCCACCCACCCCCGACCCCCGATATATCCAGATCCACCAATTTTAACACTATGTTTCCTTCAGTTCTTGCTGATTGTTCAAAGCTTCTGTGGGGGACACAAAGACTTGAAAGTTCTCATTCCACCATCTTGATGGGGCTGGATTTGTTTTTAATAACTTTGTTGAGATATAATTAACATATTCACTCATTTTACATGTATAATTTGGTGTTTTTCAGCATAGTCACAAAGTTGTGCAGCCATCAGCACAATCTAATTTTAGAACATTTCCATAACTTCAAAAAGAAAACTGTGCTCATTAGTGGTCACTCAGTATTTCCATCCCCAGCCCCAAGCACCTAGTAATCTACTTTTTGTTTCTAATAGATTTACCTTTTCTGGACATTCATATACATAGGATTTAGGATTTTATCCTGTGCAACAGTGTACTAATTTCCTATTGTTGCTGTGTTTTTAGTTCGCTAAAGCTTCTGGAATGCAATGTATCAGAAATGGGTTGGCTTTTCAATGGGAATTTATTAGGTTACAAATTTACAGTGCTAAGCCCGTGCACATGTTCAAATTAAGGTATCCACAAGAGGGTGCCTTCTCTGAGGAAAGGCCAATGGCATCTGGGGTTCCTCTGTCAGGTGGGGAGGCATGTGGCCGGTGTCTGCTGGCCCTTTGCTCCTGAGTTCTGATTTCAGGGGCTTTCTCTCTTTCCTCCTGACTCTCACAAAGGACTCTAGTAAAAGGATTAAGACCCCCCCTTGAATTGGGTGGTCCACATCTTCATGGAAATCACCTCATCAAAAGGTCCTTCTACCCACAGTAGGTCTGCACCCACAAGATTGGATTAAAAGAACTTGGCCTTCATTGGTAACAGAGTCCAGCAGGAATTAGAAACAGGGTAAGATAATGGGTAATTGGAGCTGAAGGGATACAGACTGTGCAACAGGACTAGATACAAAAACTCAAAAATGGACAGCACAATAATACCTAATTGTAATGTAATCATGTTAAAACACTGAATGAAGCTGCATCTGAGCTATAGGTTTTTTTTTTTTTGTCTGTTTGTCTTTTTTTTCTTCTTTTTCCTTTTCTTTTTTTTTTTACTATTATTATTATTTTTATTTTTTTTCTCTATATTAACATTCTGTATCTTTTTCTGTTGTTTTGCTAGTTCTTTTCCTAAATCGATGCAGATGTACTAAGAAATGATGATCATGCATCTATGTGATGATGTTAAGAATTACTGATTGCATATGTAGAATGGAATGATTTCTAAATGTTGGGTTAATTTCTTTTTTTTTCTTTAATTAATAAAAAAAATAAAATAAAATAAAATAAAATTAAAAAAAAGAACTTGGCTTTTCTGGGGTACATAACAGCTTCAATCCAGTACATGCTGTAACAAATTACCACAAGCTCGATGACTTGAAACAATATAAATTTATTCTCTCACTGTTCTGGAGGCTGAATCCTGAAATCTGTCTCACCAGCCAGAATCCAGGGGTCAGCAGAGCTCTGCTCCCTCGGGAGGCTCAAGGGGAGAACCTGTTCCTTGCGTCTTTCAGCTCCTTGTGCCTGCCAGCCATCCTTGGCTGGTGGCTGTGTCGCTCCAGTCTCTGTCTATGCTCACGTTGCCTCCCCCTTTCCTGTCTGTGTCACGTCTCTGCCTCTTCTGTGAGGACACTGATTGCTCGTAGGACCCACTAGGTGACCCAGGATCATGTCCCCATCTCAAGGTCTTTAACTTAATCACACCCACCAAGACCTTTTCCCATGTCAGGGGACATTCCCAGGTTCCAGGGAGCAGGCCTCCAATCTTGGGGTTGCATTATCAATCCTGCTGGGAGCACTCAGCAACTTTGTAGAGTTTTGAGCAGGAAGGTCAGGCTGGAGTTGGACTTTGGATGACTGTGAGTCCCACAGGCCCAGCTGACCCCAACGCCCAGCCTGTCTGTTGCTGCCTGTCGCTGTCTTCCCGCCAAACCCCAGGTAATAAAAAACCGAGTTTGAAGGAGATAGGGGCCAAGAGCTAAAGGGTTGGCATGACTGAGGTACCACGTAGTCCATGTTAACTCACTGCATGGTCCTGGGCGGCCTTTCTGTGTGATGAACTCAGTCCCTGAGGGGCCCTACTCTGTCTCAGGGCAGAGGGAGGGAGTGTGAAATGTGCCTCTGACCCTCGGGCTGTGGGCATCCTTTGATGTCCAGTGTCCTCCACAAAAAGTAGCCAGCGGGCTGGCCCAGGTGCTGGTCGGTTGTGGCACAGGGGATGGGAGAGCGGGCAAGTAGCACATGCCAGGGGTGCCGGTGAACCCTGACATCCGTATCAGGAGAAGCCTGGGCAGGGGGTGGAAGTGGCCTTGGCCTGGGAGTCAGGAGGGTTGGGCTTGAGTCTCAGCTCAGCCGCAGACTTGATCAGTAACCTTGGGAATCACTTTATGTCTCTGGTTCAGCCTTCCTTCTCTCAGACGGACTCCTAGGGGCCCACCCACTCCCAGGGTGCTTCTAAACGTTGTTTTCTGGCCCTTGGGTCCTGGAGAGAGCAGGCTGTAGGTGCTGTTATGACTTCAGAGGCAACCAATCCATACCTGTGGGTAATCAGGTGTCTGTGTGCCCAGCAAGCCATGCCAACCCAGGGCAGGGTATGTGGGTGAGATATGGTGGTGGTGTGTGCAGATATTATTCAGAGACAAATAACCAGCTTGGAAAGGAAAAGCAGTCGAGCTTTCTGAGAGCCAGGCGGCTTCCCGGGTGGCAAATCGGCCCAGGTGCAGAAAGGCTGGGCCTGGGTCGGGAGCACACCTCCTATGGAAAGGAGAGTAGTTGGGGTCAGCCCTTTTTAGGCATCTGCGTTTTGGCGCCTCCTGAACTGGCCCCAGGAGCAGCTGTTGCCCGGAGATGGGGAAGTCCAGAGGGCCTCCCAGGCCATGTCCTTCCCTGGGCGGGTAGGATAAGTCTAGCTTTGGAAGCTTCAGCAGCTATGAGCCCCACCTCACCCTTGATCCCACTGGGCTGTGGGACCTGGGACTCCTGGAGGCAGGCAGGGTAGCAATGGAGGTCAGCAGCCAGCAACCTCAAGCACAGCCCACCTGTTCCTTAGGTTCTCAGTTCCTTTGTTGGGTGAATGAGTTAATTGCTTCATCCCATGGATACCAGTTACTCAGGCTTCTCTCCTCAGCTACCTCTTTTTCATTCTGTCTGTGGAAATCACCCAGATATGCGAAGCAACCCAACCCTTAAGTGTCTCCAAGGAAGCTAGGTAGGTAGTGGTCCCTTCTTAGTGACCAGGCAGAGAGCTAGATGGCAAAGTGACTTGGAGACAGGCTGCTGGATAGTGAGCCAGTGTCATGGTTGAAAAATCCTTACGGAATATAAAATAAAATATATAATAAAAATACTAAATAAGGTTGAGTTTCTGTCTTGAATCGTATACACACAGAATGTTAGTTTTGTATCCTTGCTAAGCAGGGGTACATGGAAGAGGTGGCATTTCAACTGGATGTTGAAGGATGAATCAGGTTTAGGGTTGCAGGCATGGGAGGGGGTGCAGGGAAGGGCATTGCAGTTGAAGATGTCTGGTGAGCAGAGGCACAGCAGCAGGCAGGAGGGGGTTTCCGATGGGGATGGCAGGCACTCCTTTGCCTGTGATATGGAGGGATAATGGGAGCTGAGGCAGGAGGAGGCAGAGGTTGGCTTCAGGCCTTACCTTCAGTAATTTGTACAGTGGAGTCCGATCTTACTGGGGCTCTAAGGAGAGCTTGAGAAGTGAAAATCTCGGAGTCAGAATTAGTTTTGAATAATAAGAACAGCTCACACTTGTTTTATACCCATTATGTGCCAAGTTATCCCAATTGCTTTATATAGATTATCTCATCTAATCCTCACAACAGCCTAATCTAATCATCTCTTAGCCTCACAAGGGAGCTTCTGTTATTATCCCCATGGTTTTTTTTTTTTAAATACCTCTGGTTTCCAGGATTTCAGTCTGAATCCCAGGGAAGAATGGGCCCTCAGGTTCCCAGGGGTAACAGTAGGGAACAACTAAGTGCTGGTTCTTTATCTCATCTAATTATCACAACTTTCTTATTAGACAGATACCTTCTTTTTTCCCCTAGTTGTCTTTTTGTTTTTATAAACATACATTTCCCCTTTGCCCATCCCCACCCCCTGGAACCTCCGAAAAGCCTTTTGTCTCCACTAAATTTGCCATTTCTAGTCCTCTGTTATAAGTGACATCATAAAGTTTTTGTTCTTACTTGTCTTGCTCATTTCACTCAGCATTATGTTTCCAGGGTTCTTCTTCTTTTTTAAATATTTTTATTGAGAAATATCCATGCATGTACAGTCCAACCATATTATACAATCAGTGACTGACAGTATCATCACAAAGTTGTGTATCCTTCACCATGATCATTTTTAGAACATTTGCATCACTCCAGAAAAAGAAATAAAGAAAAAAGAACTCATACATTCCATACCCTTTACTCCTCCCTTTCATTGAACCACAGTATTTTTAAAATTAATTAATTTATTAAACATAACAACATACAAACACAAACATTCTTGCCATTCTTGATATATAATCAGTAACTCACAATATCATCACATAGTTGTATGTTCATCATTATGATCATTTCTTAGAACATTTGCTTCAATTCAGAAAAAGAAATAAGAAGAAATCAGAAAAAAATTCATACATACCATACCCCTTACCCCTCCCTTTCATTCATCACTAGCATTTCAATCTAGTAAATTTATTTTGACATTTGTTCCCCCTATTATTTATATTTAGTCCGCGTGTTTTACTCGTCTGTTGATAAGGTAGATAAAAGGAGCATCAGACACACAGTTTTCGCAATCATAGTCACATTGCAAAAGCTGTATCATTATACAATCATCTTCGAGAAACATGGCTTCTGGAACACAGCTCTACATTTTCAGGCAGTTTCCTCCAGCCTCTCCATTACATCTTGACTAACAAGGTGATATCTGTTTAATGCATAAGAATAACCTCCAGGATAACCTCTGGACTCTGTTTGGAATCCTTCAGCCATTGACGCTATTTTGTCTCATTTCGCTCTTCCCTCTTTTGGTCAAGAAGGTTTTCTCAATCTCTTGATGCTGAGTCCCAGCCAAATCCTAGAATTTCTGTCCCATGTTGCCAGGAAGGTCCACACCCCTAGGAGTCATGTCCCGTGTAGACAGGGGAAGGGTGGTGAGTTTGCTTGTTGTGTTGGATGGAGAGAGAGGCCACATCTGAGCAACAAAAGAGGTTCTCTTGGGGGTGACTCTTAGGCCTAATTTTAAGTAGGCTTGACCTATCCTTTGTGGGGTTAAGTTTCATATGAACAAACCCCAAGATTGGGGACTCAGCTTATTCCTTTGGTTGTCCCCACTGCTTGTGAAAATATCAAGAGTTCTCCACATGGGGGAGTTAGAATTTTCCCCCTTTCTCACCATTCCCCCAAGGGGACTTTGCAAATACTTTTTTACTCACTACTTTAATCACTCTGGGGTTTATTGGGGCATAAACCTACAAAACCTTATGCCCTACTCGAGGTTCCATGTACTTATGGTATTCAATTGAGCTGTCCACATAAGCTGTATAAGGAAATGCACTAGTTGAAATATAAATTTTGTACCAAATATTTTTTGCTTTAGTCTGACACATAAGTTAAAATTTTAAAATATTAATTACCATCTATTTTTAACACCCTGTAGTAATAGCATTCCTTTGTTCTTCCTCATGCAAAAACATTTTTAAATTTGTACATTTAGTCACTATCATTATACACTCTAGGCATTCCTAGATTATACCATCTCAGTCTTTATCATCTGTCTTTCTTTCTGATTTCTTTTGTGCCCCCAGCCCTCCTCCTTGTATCATTCTTGCGTTCAGCTTCATTCAGCGTTCTAACGTAATTGTATTACAGTTAGGTAGTATTGTGCTATCCATTTCTGAGTTTTTGCAATCAGTCCTGTTGCACAATCAGTATCCCTTCAGCTCCAATTACCCAGTATCTTACCCAATTTCTATCTCCTGATGATGGTCTCTGTTACTAATGAAAGTCTCCAAGTTTATTCTTTAATGTCAGGTCATATCAGTGAGATCATAAGGTATTTGTCCTTTTGTTTCTGGCTAATCTCACTCAGCATAATGTCCTTAAGGTCCATCCATGTTGTTACATACTTCATAACATTATTCTGTCTTAAAGCTGCATAATATTCCATCATATGTATATACCACAGCTTGTTTATCCAACTCGTCTGTTGATGGATATTTTGGCTGTTTCCATCTCTTCACAATTGTAAATAATGCTGCTGTAAACATTGATGTGCAAGTGTCCGTTTGTGTCCTTGCCCTCTATGCTGGTTTGAAAGGAAGTATGCCCCCTAAGAAAAGCCATGTTTTAATATAAATCTCATTTCTTAAAGGTAGAATAATCCCTATTCAATACTATATATTTGACACTGTAATGAGATCATCTCCCTGGGTGATGTGATTTAGTTAAGAATGGTTGTTAAACTGGATTAGGGGATGACATGTCTCCACCCATTTGAGTGGGTTTTGATTAGTTTCTGAAGTCCTATAAAAGAGGAAACATTTTGGAGAATGAGAGATTCAGAGAGATTCAGAGAGAGCAGAGAATGCTGCAGCACCACGAAGCAGAGAGTCCACCAGCCAGTGACCTCTGGAGATGAAGAAGGAAAACGCCTCCTGGGGAGCTTCACAAAACAGGAAGCCAGGAGAAGACACTAGCAGATGATGCTGTATTCGCCATGTGCCCTTCCAGCAGAGAGAGAAGCCCTGACTGTGTTCGCCATGTGCCTTCTCACTTGAGAGAGAAACCCTGAACTTCATCGGCCTTCTTGAACCAAGGTATCTTTCCCTGGATGCTTTTGATTGGACATTTCTATAGACTTGTTTTAATTGGGGCATTTTCTTGGCCTTAGAACTGTAAACTAGCAACTCATTAAATTCCCCTTTTAAAAGCTGTCCATTTCTGGTATATTGCATTCCAGCAGCTAGCAAATTAGAACACCCTCATATCCGCTGAGTAGATACCTAGCAATGGTATTGCCGGGTCATATGGCAATTCTATATGTAGCTTTTTGAGGACCCACCAAACTGCCTTCTACAGTGGTTGTACCATTTGACATTCCCACCAACAATGGGTAAGTGTGCCTCTTTCTCTACATCCTCTCCAGCACTTGTTGTTTTCTGTTTTATTGATAATGGCCATTCTGGTGGGTGTGAGATGATATCTCATTGGAATTTTGATTTGCATTTCCCTAATAACCAGGGAGGTTGAGCATCTTTTCATGTGCCTTTTGTTTGGCCATTTGTATTTCCTCTTCGAGAAGTGTCTGTTCAAGTCTTTTGCCCATTTTGTAATTGAGTTGTCTGTCTTTTTGTTGTTGAGTTGAACAATCTGTTTGTATATTCTCGATACTAGAACTTTACCTGATATATCGTTTCCAAATATTGTCTCCCATTGTGTAGGTTGTCTTTTTACTTTCTTGATGAAGTTCTTTGATGCACAAAAGTGTTTAATTTTAAGGAGCTCCCATTTCTTTCTTTCTTTCTTCAATGCTTGTGCTTTGGGTGTAAGGTCTAGGAAACTGCCTCCTATTATAAAATTTATAAGATATTTCCCTACATTTTCTTCTAATAGTTTTATGATCTTAGGTCTAATGTTCAGGTCTGATCCATTTTGAGTTAATTTTTGTATAGGGTGTGAGATACGGATCCTCTTTCATTCTTTTGCATATGGATATGCAGTTCTCTAGGCACCATTTATTGAAGAGACACGATTTATTGTGCCCCAGGTGAGTTGGTTTGACTATCTTATCAAGTTCAGTTGTCCATAGATGAGAAGGTCTATATCTGAACACTCTATTCGATTCCATTGGTCAATATATCTATCTTTATGCCAGTACCATGCTGTTTTGATCACAGTAGCTTCATACTATGCCTTATAGTCAGGTAGTGTGAGATCTCTGACTTCATTTTTCTTTCTCAGGATACTTTTAGCTATTCGGGGCACCCTGCCCTTCCAGATAGATTTGGTTATTGGTTTTCTATTTCAAAAAAGTAAATTGTTGGGATTTTAATTGGTATTGCATTGAATCTGTAATTCAATTTAGGTAGGATTGACATCTTAACTATATTTAGTTTTCCAATCCATGAACACGGTATGCCCTTCCATCTGTTTAGGTCTTCTGTGATTTCTTTTGATAATTTCTTGTAGTTTTCTTTGTATAGGTCTTTTGTCTCTTTAGTTAAATTTATTCCTAAATATTTTATTCTTTTGGTTTGCAGTTGTTAATGGAATTTTTTTCTTGATTTCCCCCTCAGATTTTTCATTACTAGTGTATAGAAACAACAGATTTTTGAGTGTTGATCTTTTAACCTTCCACTTTGCTGTACTCATTTATTAGCTCTAGTAGTTTTGCTGTGGATTTTTTGGGGTTTTCGACATACAGTATCACATCAACTGCCATCAGTGAGAGTTTTACTTCTTCCTTTCCAATTTTGATGCCTTGTATTTCTTTTTCTTGTCTAATTGCTCTGGCTAGAACTTCCAACACAATGTTGAATAACAGTGGTGGTAGTGGACATCCTTGCCTTGTTCCTGATCTTAGGGGGAAAGTTTTCAGTTTTTCCCCATTGAGGATGATGTTAGCTGTGGGTTTTTCATATATTCCCTCTATCATTTTAAGGAAGTTCCCTTGTATTCCTATCTTTTGAAGTGTTTTCAGCAGGAAAGATGTTGACTCTTGTCAAATGCCTTCTCTGAATCAATTGAGATGATCATGTGATTTCTGCTTTGATTTGTTGATATGTATTACATTAATTGATTTCTTATGTTGAACCATCCTTGCATACCTGGGATGCATCCTACTTGGTCATGGTGTATAATTCTTTTAATGTGCTGCTGGATTCGATTTGCTAGAATTTTCTTGAGAATTTTTGCATCTATATTCATTAGAGAGATTGGTCTGTAGTTTTCTTTTTTGTTATATCTTTGTTTGGCTTTGGTATGAGGGTGATGTTGGCTTTGTAGAGTGAGTTAGGTAGCTTTCCTTCCTCTTCAGTTTTTTTGAAGAGTTTGAGCAGGATTGGTACTAATTCTTTCTTCAATGTTTGGTAGAATTCACATGTGAATCCATCTTGTCCTGCACTTTTCTTTTTGGGGAGCTTCTTAATGACTGATTCAATTTCTTTACTTGTGATTGACTTGTTGAGATCATCTATTTCTTCTCGAGTCAATGTTTGTTGTTCATGCCTTTCTAGAAAGTTGTCCATTTCATCTACATTGTTGAGTTTGTTAGCATAAAGTTGTTCATAGTATCCTCTCATTACTTACTTCATTTCTGCAGCGTCAGTGGTTATGTCTCCTCTTCCATATCTGATTTTATTTATTTGCATCATCTTTCTTCATTTTGTCAACCTTGCTAAGGGTCCATCGATCTTATTGATTTTCTCATAGAACCAACTTCTGGTTTTGTTGATTTTCTCGCTTGTTTTCACGTTCTCAATTTCATTTATTTCTACTCTGATCTTCATTATTTCTTTCCTTTTGCTTGCTTTGGGATTAGTTTGCTATTCTTTCTCTAGTTCTTCTTAGCGGACAATTAATTCCTCGATTTTTGCCCTTTCTTTTTTTTTGATATAGGTATTTAGGGCAATAAATTTCCCTCTTAGCACTGCCTTTGCTGCAGTCCATAAATTTTGATATGTTGTTTTCATTTTCATTTGCCTCAAGATATTTACTAATTTCTCTTGTAATTTCTTCCTCGACCCAATGGTTGTTCAAGAGTGTGTTGTTGAGCCTCCATATATTTGTGAATTTGCTTGCACTGTGCCTATTATTGATTTCCAGCTTCATTCCTTTATGATCTGAGAAAGTGTTTTGTGTGATTTCAGTCTTTTTAAATTTATGGAGACTTGCTTTGTGACTGAGCATATGGTTTATCCTTGAAAATGATCCATGAGCACTTGAGAAAAAGGTGTATCCTGCTGTTGTGGGGTGTAATGTTCTATAAATGTCTATTAAGTCTAGCTTATTTATTGTATTATTCAATTTCTCTGTTTCTTTATTAATCCTCTTTCTAGATGTTCTGTCCATTGATGAGAGTGGAGAATTGAAATCTCCAACTATTATGGTAGATGTGTCTATTCCTCTTTTCAGTGTTTGCCTCATCTATTTTGGAGCATTCTGGCTTTTTTGTGCATAAATATTTGTGATTGTTATGTCTTCTTGTTGAAGTGTTCCTTTTATTAATACATAATGTCCTTCTTTGTCTCTTTTAACTGTTTTACATTTGAAGTCTGATTTGTTGGTTATTAGTATAGCTAATCCTGCTCTTTTCTGATTATTTGCATGAGATATCTTTTCCCAACCTTTCACTTTCAACCTAAGTTTATCCTTGGGTCTAAGATGTGTTTCCTGTAGACAGCATATAGATAGGTCCTGTTTTTTTAATCCATTCTTCCAGTGTATGTCTTTTGATTGGGGAGTTAACATTTAGTATTATTACAGTATGGGTAGTACTTTCTCCTACCATTTTGCCTTTTGGATTTTATATGTCATACCTAATTTTTCTTCATTTTATCTTTAGTGATAGTCTTCATTTCCACCCTCTTCTCCACACCTATCTCTCCTGTCTTTTCGTATCTGCCTTTAGTGCTCCCTTTAGTATTTCTTGCAGAGCCGGTCTCTTGGTCACAAATTCTCTCAGTGATTTTTTGTCTGAAAATGTTTTAATTTCTCCCTAATTTTTGAAGGGCAGTTTTGCTGGATATAGAATTCTTGGTTGGCTGGTTTTCTCTTTTAGTAATTTAAATATATCATCCCACTGTCTTCTCGCCTCCATGGTTTCTGCTGAGAAATCTACGCATAGTCATATTGGGCTTCTCTTGTATGTGATGGATTGCTTTTCTCTTGCTGCTTTCAAAATTCTCTCTTTCTCTTTGACCTCTGACATTCTGATTAGTAAGTGTCTTGGAGAACATTTATTTGAATCTATTCAGTTTGGAGTATGCTGCACTTCTTGGATCTGTAATTTTAAGTCTTTTATAGGAGTTGGGAAATTTTCAATGGTAATTTCCTCCATTAGGTTTTCTCCTCCTTTTCCCTTCTCTTCTCCTTCTGGAACACCCACAACATGTATATTCATGTGTTTCATGTTGTCATTCGATTTCCTGAGTCCCTGCTCATATTTTTCCATTCTTTTCCCTGTATTTTCTTTTGCTTGTTGGATTTCAGATGTTCTGTCCTCCAGTTCACTAATCCTATCTTCTACCTCATGAAATCTGACATTGTATGTTTCCATTGTTTTTTTTTATCTCTTCTACTGTGCCTTTCATTCCCATAAGTTCTGTGATTTGTTTTTTCAGACTTTCGATTTCTTCTTTTTGTTCATTCCTTGCCTTCTTTATATCCTCCTTCAGTTCATTGATTTGATTTTGATGAGGTTTTCCATGTCTGTTCAAACATTCTGAATTAATTGTTTCAACTCCTGTATCTCATTTGAATTGTTGGTTTGTTCCTTTGACTGGGCCATATTTTCAGTTGTCCTAGTGTGATTCGTTATTTTTTTGCTGGCATCTAGGCATTTAATTACCTCAATTAGTTTATTCTGGAGATTGCTTTCACTTCTTTTACCTAGGATTTTCTTGCTGGATGACTTTGTTATCTGTTTGTTCTTTGACATTCAATTCAGCTTATTCTGGACCACTAGCTCAGGTTTTGTTTAACAGAGCAGAATTTTTCAGTTCTTGTTTTCTTGTTTCTTGCCCTGCCTGTATGGTGCCTTCCTCCCCCCCCCCCCCACACCCTTAGTAGGGTCTACTTAGGTATTATAGACCCCAGCCAGATTTTCCCAGACCAAACCGGCCTCCTATCAGGAGGAAAGAGTCACCTGCATCGGTTTTCCCTGAGGGTGAGACCCAGCAGGTTGAAAGACTTTCCTGTGAAGTCTCTGGGCTCTGTTTTTGTGGTGCTTGTCTGACTGCAGGTCCCACCAGCATAAGATGATGTGGTAGCTTTAACTTTGGCCGACTCGCCCTGCTGGGGGCGTGGGATTTAGTTCATCCTCCAGAGCAGCTACTAAATAGCCAGGAACAGTACAGAACAGCTCCCAGAGCCACATCAGTGACCAGACACACAGCGTACCCCAATCTGGACCAGCTAGGGGGCGTGGTGGAGACAGAGGAGAGGTTGTAGGCTGGTTTTAATGGCTTCAAATTACCAAGCCCTGGTGTCTGAATTCCTTGAGGGAGGAATTCCACCTAAGCTGGGCTTCACCCCTTCCCTGGGGAAGGCACAGGCTCCAGGCAAGCTCTCAGACAAGCTTGTTTCTGCCTATGCCTGGGGCAGTTGCAGCCTGAGAAGCCCTGCCGCTATATCCAAAGGCAGTCAAGCCTTTGTAGAAACACAGCCACAAAAAGGAAAGAGAAAAATTCTTCTCAGAGCAGGAGCCCCGTTCCTCGGGTTTGCCAATCAAGAGCATACATTGGTATGTTGCCTTGTGTACCTTCAGATCCTATGTACCCCCTCTTTTCCTTCAGGGCCAAGACCCTTTCAAAGAGCGATTCAAAAACCTCTGTTTCTTTTTTTGTTTTTTCTTTTTCCGTCAGCCCTGTCCCCTTGGTGCCGGGGCAAAAATGAGTGCTCTACACTTTGACCAGGTTCACCTGAGCTGGGGGCCTATTTTTAGTAGTCAGAACTTGTTAATTAATTCCACAATTGGTGTTTGGTTGTGTTCAGCCCCTGCTGCTGGTGAAATCTCTTTCCTTTCCTCTCTGGGAAGCAGCCTGTGGGAGAAGGGTGCCGGCCGCCGTGGCCTGGGGAACTCACGGTTCTCGGTGGGCTTGCAGCCGGTCTGGCGGTCTAGACTGGGATACGCTGTGTGTCTGGTCACTGATGTGGCTCCGGGAGCTGTTCTGTACTGTTCCTGGCTATTTAGTAGCTGCTCTGGAGGATGAATTAAATCCCAAACCTCTGTAAGCCGCCATCTTTGCACCCCCTCTAACCACAGTGTTTTAATCTACCCAATTTTTACCGTTTATCTCCCCATATTATTTATTTATTTTTTTAATCTTTATTCATTTTTTTACTCATCTGTTCATACCCTGGATAAAAGGAGCATCAGACACATAATTTTCACAGTCACACCATCACACTGTAAAAGCTGTATCCGTATACAGTCATCCTCAAGAATCAGGGTTACTGGAACACAGCTCTACACTTCCCTCCAGCCTCTCCAGTACACTATGAACTAAAAAGGATACCTATATAATGCGTAAGAATAAGCTCTAGGATAACCTCTTGATTCTGTTGAAATCTCTCAGCCACTGAGAGTTTATTTTATCCATTTCTCTCTTTCCCCTTTTGGGTTTTCAGAGTTCTTTCATGCTGCAGCATGTCTCATAATTTCTTTAGTTTCACAGCCAGATAATATTCCATTTGTGCATGTACCACATCCAGCTTTTGACTATTGTGAATAATGCTGTTATGAACATTGGTGTGCAAGTATCTGTCTGTGACCCTGTTTTAATGTTCTTTGGGTACATATCTCAAAGTGGGATTGCTGGGTCAAATGACAATTCTATATTTAATTTTTCTATAATTATATACTTGCTTTTTAATTTAATTTATTTTTTTGCATGGGCAGGCACCGGGAATTGAAACCAGGTCTCCGGCTTGGTAGGCAAGAACTCTGCCTGCTGAGCCACCGTGGCCCACTGCCAGGATTTCCCTAGGGAACAGGGGAGAAGTAGGGGCGCCTCGCAGGATTAAGAAATGACAGATATAAGAAGTTAGTTAAGTGGGGTCAGGGGACTCAAGCTCGTCACTTGCAAGAGCAAGAGCCCCGAATAAACTGACGTCCATGTGTGTATTACGTTTTTACATGGGAACTGCTTTTAGGGAGTATAGTCAAAGCAAGATTTATTTTGAACATCTGTCATGCCTGCAAAGCTACAAAGTTTGGTTCCCAGCTCCTTGTCTCAGGAGCTGTTTATTTCTTGTCAGCATGCTCTTTATTCAGGTCTCCTCGGGCTCTCGAGTCAGCGTCCTTGAGAGCATTTCCTTCAACAGTTTACCACATTAGCAGGGCACAGTGTGCCTGTGCCCAGTGTCCTCAATCAGCCCTGAGAACACTAGTTTCTGCAGTTCCCTACCTGACACTGCTCAGGCAGCACATTTCTACAGTAAAGCCAGATTAAATAAAGTGCAGCCCAGGCCAGACCTCATTCCACAGACACCAGGGGGCCTTGCCTCCACGGGTACTCTGACGTGGCCTTGCCAGCAGTCAGAGGCCTGCTCCGTGTAAAACCTGGCCTGGGCCCAAACTGCCCACCCTATAGTTCCTTTTAAAAATATGTATATTTTTATTGAGCTATCTTCATGCACATACAGCCCACCCAAAGTATATAGTTAGTGGCTCACAATACCATCACATAGTTGTGTGTTCATAATAGTGATCATTTTTAGAACATTTGCATCACTCCTGAAAAAGATGTAAAAAGAAAAACCCATACATCCCGTACCCCTCTCTCTCATTGACCTCTAGTTTTGTAATCTACCCATTTTTTTTAACCTTTATCCCCTCCCATTTATTTATTTATTGTCCTTATTTTTTCACTCATCCGTCCATACCCTGGATAAAGGGATTGTCAGCCACAAGGTTATCACAATCACACAGTCACATTGTAAAAGCTATTCTATATTTACTTTTAAATTCTGTATTTAGCACCGTGTTGGTTTCCACAGTGGCTACACCATTTCACTTTAAATTTCTCTGCATTTTCTCCAACACTTGGTATTTTCTGTTTTTTAAATAATAGCCATCCTTATGGGTCTGAAGTGATATCTCATTGTGGTTTTAATTTTCATTTCTCTAATGGTTCATGATATTGAGCATCTTTTTATGTGCTTATTGGCCACTAGTCTTGGCCAAGAGAAATGTCTCTAAGTCCTTTGCCCATTTTTCAGTTGGATCGTCTGTTTTTTCATGTTGAGTTGCAAACATTTAAAAATATATTCTGGATATTAAATCCTTACCCAATATATGGTTTGAAACTGTTTTCTCCTATTCTGTAGGTCGTCTTTTCACTTTCTTGATAATTTTCCTTCAAAGTCAAAAAGTTTTTAATTATGATGAAATCAAATGTATCTATTGTTTCTTTTCTTGCTAATGTTTTTGTTGTCATATCTGAGAATATTATCCTCATTTTACAGATGAAGAAACTGAGGCACAGAGAGGCTATGCAACTTATCCAGGGCCCTATCTAATAAGTGGTGGGAGAGGGATTTGAACCAGGCACTCTATTGAAAAGTCCACTTTCTTACCCTTTTGTTATTCAACTAACATGGGATAAACTGCTATTTTGTTCATTGTGAACCAGATGAAGTCAGATCTGGGAGGAATGGCACTAGTCCCTGGTGGTTTCTGAGCAGGGGGTAACATGATTCAAGCTGGGTTTAGGAAGACACTGCTGGGCATAGGATGGATGTGAGACAAGTGGCAGGGAAACCAGGGAAGAATTAGTTTGATACGTTTTGTTGTGCCAGGTCCTGTGCTAGTGTGACTTTATCATGGGGTGGGGCCAGTGGGAGAAGAAACACAAGGTGGGAGAGGCTGGGTTTGGTTGTAGGTGGGAGTGTGGTAGAGAGTCAGGAGCTGCAGGCATGGCAGGGGTTGGGCCTTAACAAAAATAGGAAAGTCTGGGTCATTTGGGTGATTAAGAGGATCCTGCTGAGTTGAGGTCTCTGAGGGACCCCCCTGAGGATGTACACCGTAGGGGATTAGAAATATGGGAGTACTTTAACTCCCATAATCTATACTAGCGGAGTACAGATTTCTTCTGATGCACGCCTGCTCCAAAGGCACCCTTTCTTGACCCCTACCCTCATTATGGGGGCTCTAATACCCCAAAGGTATCCTCCCCCTCCTGCCAGCACAGATGAGCAGGCACCCAAAGACAGTTAAATGGCACATCCCAATCTGCCTGCCTGCCCTACCATCACCAGGGCTTTGAAGCAGTGTTTTTGAAGGCAAAGAAGAATATTCTTTGAAACATTGTGGGTAATTATGCAGCGTCATAAAGTCTGTGTTGGCAGAAGAATAAAAATGTTCTGACTCAGAGAGATAATCAAATAAATAATTTTGTGACATCAAAAGCTTGTGTTACCCAAGTATGAAAGTGCTTAGCCTTGGGGAGGTGATTTAATGAGACAGAGTTGATTAAAATCAAATACTGGAACTTCTTCAACATGATGAAGGGCATATTTGAAAAACCCATAGCTAACATCCTACTTAATAGTAAAGGACTGAAAGCTTTCCCTCTAGAATCAAGAACAAGACAAAGATGCTCACTGTCACCACTGTTATTAAACACTATACTGGAAGTTCTAGTGAGGGCAGTTAGGCAAGAAAAAGAAACAAAAGGCAACCAAATTGGAAAGGTAGACGTAAAATTTTACGTATTGAAGATGACATGATCTTATACATAGAAAATCCTGAAAAATACACAATAAAACTCCTGGAGCTAATAAATGAAATTAGCAGAGTGGTGGGGTCAAGATCAACACTCAAGAATCAGTAGTTTCTATGCACTAGCAAAGAACAATTAGAAGAAGAAATCAAGGAAAAAAATTCCATTTACAATAGCAACTAAGAGAATCAAATATCCAGGAATAAATCAGAGGATATACACAGAAAACAATAAAACACTGCTAAATGAAATGGAAGAAGACCTAAATAAATGGAAGAACATTCTGTATTCATGGATTGGAAAACTAAACATTGTTAAAATGCCAATTCTATCCAAAGTGATTTACAGCTTCAGCGCAATCCTAGTCAAAATTCCAATGATCTTCTTTGCAGAAATGGAAAAGCCAACCATCAAATTTATATGGGAAGGTAAGAGGCCCCAAATAGCCAAAGCCATCTTGAAAAAGAACGAAGTTGGAGGATTTACACTTCCCTATCAGAATAGGGAAATATTCAAAATAATAATCAAAAGCATGGTACTTTTGGCATATGGACAGACATATCAACGAATGGACTCAAGAGCTCAGAAATCAACCCTCATATTTATGGCCAATTGATTTTCAACAAAGGGGCAAAATAGGAAAGAATAGTCTCTTCAGCAAATGATGTGGGAAAAACTGGATCTTCATTTGCAAAAGAATGAAGGTGGTCTCCTACCTCACACCAAACATAAGAGTTGATTCAAAAGCCCTAAATGTAAGAGCCAGAACTATCAAACTCTTAGAAGAAAACAAAGGGAAGCATCTTTAGAGCCTTGTGTTAGGCAGTGGTTTCTTAGAATTTACCCAAGGCACATGCAACAAAAGAAAAAATAGATAAATGAATCTTATCACAATTAAAAACATCTGTCCTGGTGGTGCAGGGGTAGTTCAGTGGTAGAATTCTCACCTGCCATGAGGAAGACCCGAGTTTGATTCCTAGTCCATGCACTTCCCCAAAGATAAACAAGCAAAACAAACGAACAAAAAACAGACTGAAAATTCAATAAATGGTGCTATACGGGATACTCACATGGAAAAATAATGAAATGTGAACCTGCCATACAGTATATATATATATAAAAAAACCTGTCCTCAAAGGACTTTATCATGAAAGTAAAATGTCAGTCTACACAATGGGAGAGAATATTTGGAAACCACAAATCTGATAAAGGTTTAACATCCAGAATATATAAAGAAATCATTTGACTTAACAGCAAAAAAGACAACCCAATTTAAAAATGGGCAGAAGAGCTATGTTCCAGTAGCCGTATTTCTTGAAGGTGATTGTATAATGATACAGCTTTCACAGTGTGACTGTGTGTGAAAACCTTGGGTCTGATACTTCTTTTATCTACCTTATGGACAGATGAGTAAAACATATGGATTAAAAATAAATGAATAATAGGGGGAACAAATGTTTAAATAAATTTAGTAGATTGAAATGCTAGTGATCAATGAAAGGGAGGAGTAATGGATATGGTATATATTAATTTTTTTCTGTTTTCCTTTTATTTTTTTGAGTTGATACAAATGTTCTAAGAAATGATCATGATGATGAATATACAACTATGTGATGATATTGTGAATTACTGGTAATATATGTAAAATGGAGTGATCATATGGTGTATTTGTTAGGGTTCTCTAGAGAAACAGAATCAATAGGGAACATTTGCAAATATAAAATTTATAAAAGTATCTCACGTGATCATGGGAACGCAGAGTCCAAAATCCACAGGGCAGGCTGTGAAGCCGACGATTCTGATGGAAGGTCTGTACGAACTCCACAGGAGAGGCTCGCCAGCTGAAGCAGGAAGAGAGCCTGTCTCTTCTGAATCCTCCTTAAAAGGTTTCCAGTGATTAGATTAAGCATTACTCATTGCAGAAGACACTTCTCTTTGGCTGATTACAAATGGAATCCACTGTGGATGTAGCTGACATGATCGTGATTTAATTCTATGAAATGTCCTCATTGCAACAGACAGGCTAACACTTGCCCAACCAGACTAACAGGTATCACCACTTGGCCAGGTGGACACATGAACCTGACCATGACATATAGCAAGAGTGTTTGTGTTTGTATGTTGGTACATTTAATAAATAAAATAAATTTTTAAAAAATGGGCAAAAGTCTTGAAAAGACATTTCTCCAAGAAGATGTACAAATGGCCAAAAGGACTTGAAAAGATGCTCAACACCATTAGCCATTAGGGAAATGCAACTCAAAACTACAATGAGCCACAAGCAATGTCATCTATTCACATCTAAAATCCTGTTGCATCCTCAGGAACACAGGAACTGAGCAGCTGATACACATGTTGTTCTGGCACAACATGTTTGAGAGGCATTCTGAAAGAACCTGAACAGCCTTTCAAACCCATGTAAGAATTTCCCATCAAGAACAGAAGCTGTTGCATGTGTTGGGGTTTGTAGCCTGTTTTCAGTCCTACTGTCAGTTCACATTCTGGAGAACTAAACCAAAGAGTCTGTACATTGCATCTGGACTGAGGGGCTCTGAGGGACCCCTTGAAACATGGGCTTTTGTGCTTTGGAACACTCCAGCAGCAGTTGGCTCCAGATTCTGTCAGGGTGGAAAGAATGAAAGCGGACCAACCTTCTAGCACTTCCTTCCTGGCATTGTCATTCTTCTAGTTCCCTCCAGCAAACAAGTGAGGGACCAACGATGAAGGCCATTGTGCTAGTCCCCCTAGAAAATGTATGGGAAGAAGAATTCCTCCTGTTCTATGTGCATCTGGGGGTGTGGGTGATGGTCATATGCTTTTTCTGCATTGATTTTTTTGATGTGACATATTACATTAATTGTTTTTCTTCTGTTGAACCACTCTTACATACCTGCAATAAATCCCACTTGGTCATGGAGTATAATTATTTTAACATTCTGCCGGATTTTATTTGTGAGTATTTTTGTTGATGATTTTTGAATCTACATATATTAAATAAATTTATCTTTAATTTTCAAAAAACAAACAAACAAAAAAACAACAACAAAAAAACTACGAGATACCATCTCACACCCACTAGAATGGCTACTATTAAAAAAAGGGGAAATTATAAGTGTTGGAGAGGATGTGAAGAAATAGGAACACTTGTTCATTGCTGGTGGGAATGTAAAGTGGTGCAGCCTCTGCAGAAAACAGTTTGGTAGTTCCCCAAAAATTTAAGTATGGATTTGCCATATGACCTGGTGTGCTGGTTTAAAAGGATGTATGTCCTCTAGAAAAGCCACATTTTAATCTAAATCCCATTTCATAAAGGCAGAATAATCCCTATTTAATACTGTATGTTTGAAACTGTAATCAGATCATCTCCCTGGAGTTGTGATTTAATCGTGAGTAGTTGTTAAGCTGGATTAGGTGACGACATGTCTCCACCCATTTGAGTGGGTCTTGACAAGTTTCTGGAGTCCTATAAAAGAGGAAACATTTTGGAGAATAAAAGAGATTCAGAGAGAACAGAGCAGAATGCATAGCCACGAGAAGCAGAGTCCGCAACCCAGAGACCTTTGGAGATGAAGAAGGAAAATGCCTCCTGGGGAGCTTAATGAAACATTCCTGAAGAAGAAGCTAGCAGATGACTCTGTGTTCACCATGTGCTCTTCCAGATGAGAGAGAAACCCTGACCATGTTCACCATGTGCCTTTCCAGATGAGAGAGGAAGCGTGACTGTGTTTACCATGTGCCCTTCCACTTGAAAGAGAAACCCTGAGCTTCATCAGCCTTCTTGAACCAAGGTATCTTTCCCTGGATGCCTTTGATTGGACATTTCTATAGACTTGTTTTAACTGGGATATTTTCTCGGCCTTAGAACTGTAAACTAGCAACTTATTAAATTCCCCTTTAAAAAGCCATTCCGTTTCTGGTATATTGCATTCTGACAACTAGCAAACTAGAACACATCTAGGTATATACCCCATAGAATTGAAAGCAGAGATTCAAACATGTATTTCAATGTTCATAGTGACATTATTCACAATTGTCAAAAGGTGGAAGCAACCCAAGTATCCACCAACAGATGAATGAGTAAACAAAATGTGATACATACACATAATGAAATGTTATTCAGCTGTAAAAAGGAATGAAGTTCTAATATATGCTATAACACAGATAAATGTTGAATACATCATGTGTGAAATAAGCCAGACCTAAAAGGACAATAGTATATGATCTCATTGATCTGAAGTAATTAGAATAAGCAAACTCAGAGAGACAGAATCTAGAATATGGGTTACCAGGGATTAAGGCTTAAAATATACAGAGTTTCTAATTAGGACGATGGAAGAGTTTTGGTAATGAATGATGGAGACATTAGCACAATATTGTGAATGTAATTAAGAGCATTGAATTATATATTTGAATGTTAAAAGGGGAAACTTTAGGTTTATATATATGTTCCTAGAATAAAAAAAAAAGTCCATGAAACTGCACAATACAAGCCGTGAAACATAAATTAAGCCGTGGACTGTAGTTAATAATACAGTAATAAAAATGTGTTTTCATCGATTGTAACAAATGTACCACACCAATGCAAGGTGTTAATAATAGGGTAGTGTATGGGAATCCTGTGTTTTATGCATGTTTTTTCTATAAACCCACAGCTTCTCTAATAAAATTTTTTTTTTAAGCCACATAAAATCTTAGTTCTCACTATTGGAAAAAAACGATTCTTACTGAGATGTAACCGTGGCTCAGGCTGTTGAGGCAGTTGGAAATGGAGGTATGTAATGAAGGGCCTGTAAAACCAGTCCTTCAGCCCTGAATCCCCAGCAGTCCCCAAGCTGTAAATGTGGGGACATGGACAGCCATGAACCCTGCTTTCCTTTAGAGGTTAGGAAATTGTGGTTTATTCAGAGAGACAGATGCTGAAAAGGAGATTACCCTCCAAGATGAGGATTGAATTTAAGACCCTTTTAATTGGTGTCCGCGTTCTCATGGTTGGCTGTCTTTTGCTAAGATGTTTATTTTTAGTTGTGCTCCAGTTTATCCCCAAGATTCTTTATTTTGTTGAGTTCATTTTTACAGATATTTTTTCACTGTTTGCTGAGAACCTCTATGTAACATTCTGCAGAGGACAGCCAGGTGAAAGAGGGAGGAGGGAGCTGATTACTGAGCTCTGACGAGTGTCCCATTAGGCCATTGTGCTGCTGTTATTTCTGCCTGCTGTTGTCCTTACCCCAGATCTTTGCATGCCCTACTCCTTTATATTCCTTTTTTTCTCATTTTATTTTGAAATAATTTCTAACTCATTGAGCAGTTGCAAAAAATCCTACAAAATGCATACAGAGAATTCAAATAACCTCCCACCCAGATACCCCAATCCACCAACTTTTAATATTTTACCATATTTGCCATATCATATTCCATCCATCCATCCCCCTATCAATCTTTCTATTCATCAATAGGTTTTCTAAATATTTGAAAGTAGGTTTATCATGCTCCTTGGAACACTTAATGTTTTTATGTACATTCCCTAAGAACAAAAATGTTCACTTATATAATCAGCTGGAATAGAGTTAACAAGTTCAAGAAATTTAACAGTGGTATAAAGCTTACGTTCCATATTCCAAGTTTCTCATATGAACTAATAATGTCCTTTTGGCCCTTTTCTCCTCCATTATTACATCCTGTACAGGATCATATATTGGATTTAATTGTTATTGTATTTTTAGTTGCTGCTCTTTTTTTTTTTTTTTAAGTTGTGGAAAGTATATACAACATAAACTTGCCCAGCTCAGTCACTCCCAAATATACCATTCACTGGGGTTAATCACAATGCTGTACTACCCTCACCACCATCCGTTACTAGAATTTTACCATCACCCCAAAGATAAACCCTGTAACCATTATGCATTAATTCCCCCACGCCCTCTGCCACCTCACCCTGGTAACCTGTGCTCTACTTTCTGACTCTATGAACTTGCATATCCTAGCTATTTCTTGTAAATGGAATCATACAATAATCTGTCCTTTTGTGTCTGGCTTGTTTCATTTAGCATGTCTTCAAGGCTCATCCATGTTATAGTATGTATCAGAACTTTGTGCCTTTTTAAAGCTAATATCCCATTGTACATATATATCACAGTTGGTTTATCATTCATCTGTTGATGGGCCCTTGAGTTGCTTCCATCTTTTGACAGTTGTGAATAATGCCACTATGATCACTGGTATGGAAATATCTGTTTGAATCCCTGTTTTCAGTACTTTGGGAGTGTATACCTAGAAGTAGGATTGCGAGGTTATATGGCAAATCTATACTGACATTTCTGAGAAATAGCTAAACTTTTTTCCACAGCGCCTGCACTTTTTACATTCCCACCAGCAGTGTAAGTTTTCCTATTTCTCCACATCCTCTCTAACACTTATAATTTTTCCTTTTTAAAATAGTAGCCATTCTAGTGAGTATGAGCTGGTATCTTGTGGTTTTGATTTGCATTTCTTTGATGGCTAATGATGCTAAGCATCTTTTCCTGTTTTATTTTTTGGACCACTTATATATCTTCTTTGGAATGATGTCTTTTCAAATCTTTGCCAAGTTTTAAATTGGGTTGTTTGTCTTTTTTGTTGTTGAGTAGAAGGATTTCTTTATATATTCTGGATATTAAGCCCTTATCAGGTATGTGGTTTCCAAGCATTTTCTCTCATTATATGGGTTGTCATTTTACTTTCATAATAAAGTCCTTTGAGGCATAGGTGTTTTTAATTTTGATGAGGTTCCAATGATCTATTTTGTATCTTTTGTCACTTGTGCCTTGGGCGTAAAGTCTAAGAAACCATTGCCTGACACCAGGTCCTGAAGATGCTTCCCTGTGTTTTCTTCTAGTAGTTTTATATTTTTGGTTCTTAAATTTAAGTCTTTGATCCTGTTTAGGTTAATTTTTGAGTTTGGTGTAAGATAGGAGTTCACCTTCATTCTTTTGTATGTGAATATCTGGTTTTCCCAGTACTGTTTGTTGAAGTGAATATTTTTTCCTTATAACAAAACAGTGGGGTATTAGACTTAAAAAGGCATGACGTTCTGATACGTGCTACAACATGGATGAATATTCTTTCTTGGCCCCCTTATCAAAAAAAGTGGAGGTGGATTTCTGAGCGCTCCATTCTACTGCATTGGTCTGTATGTCTATTGTTGTGCCAGTACCATGCTGTTTTGATTACTGTAGCTTTCTAAAACATTAAAATTGGGTCATATGAATCCTTCAACTGTGTTCTTATCTTTCTAGTTGTTTTTAGCTATTCAGGACCTTTTACCATTCCATATGAATTTCATGATTGGCTTCTTCATTTCGGCTGTTGGAATTTTGATTGGGATGTTTTGAATCTGTAAATTCCTTTGGATAGAATTGACATCTTAATATTTAGTCTTCCAGTCCATGAACACAGACTACCCTTCTATTTGTTTAGGTCTTCTTAATTTCTTTCAGTAATGTTTTGTACTTTTTCATGTACAAGTCCTTTATATCCCAGCTAAATTTGTTCCTAGATACTTGATTCTTTTAGTTGCTATTGTAAATGGAATTTTTTTTCTTGATTTCCTTTTCAGATTGTTCATTACTAGTGGACAGAAACATCTGTTTTTGCATGTTGGTCTTTTACCCTGCCACTTTGCTGAATTTGTTTCTTAGCTCTAGTAGCTTTGTTGTAAATTTCTACTATTTTTAAGTTGCCTTTTTCTTGTTTTGGCATTTGCCCTGTGCCTGCAATCCTTTTAACTCTTTTTTTGAAACCTTGAGAAAGATGATTCTGTCAGTTCTTTTTTGATGCTTAAAGTTTCTGATGGGAGACAGACCTCTAGAATGTCTCACTGTGCCATTCTTGATCAGAGTAGGGTTCTTTTTAGTATTATCTCAACTAAATGCCACTTCCTCTGAGAAGCCTTCCCTAACCACCGTGCCTCCCCCCACCTCATTCACCAGGTTTTTCACTGCACCATTTTATTTTTGGAGTGCAGTCATTATTGTTTGACTTTCTCCCAGTTATTTGTCTGTGTATTTACTGTATTCTCAGAGTAGAAAGTAAGCTCCTAGCAGATAAGGTCTCTGTTTTGCTCATCACTATATCTTTGAGTGGTACTGGCACACAGTTGTACTCAATATTTGTTGAATGAAGAATTGCATGTGATTTTCTCAACAGCCTCTGTGAAGTGGAATTTTCGTGTCACTCATAGAAGAGGACACTGAGGCTCTAGAGCTATGTTTGGTTTGCATAGATTCCCACAACCAGCAAATCTGGTGCTAGAATTTGAGCTGGGTGTATTGGCTGCCTCTGCCAGCTTTAACATGTCACCCAACTCAGTGGAACCTAATTCTTCTTCCTGAGAAACTCTCACCTTGCTAGAAAGAGCAAGGCAAAGGCAGTGAAAACTCTTATGTAAGATAGAATAGGACAGGTACCCTGAGAGAGGTGCCAAAAATGCAATGCAGATTTAGGACGGGAGCAATTACATTAGTTGTAGAAATGAGCCAAGGCTTTGTGGAGATGAGATGTTTATAGGCTAACTTTTTAAGAGCTCGTTGATGTCAATACTGTGCATATTTGACATGTCAAATGTTCAGTAGTTTATAAAACAAAGATCATGCATTATTACCTCTAAGAACATTGTATACGAGAGAAATGCCAGGTACTTTGTGGTAGCATTTCAAGTGGAAGCATTCATATCCAAAAACAATCTGATTTCTCTGCTGGATTAAGTATGTAATTTAAAGAAATTTAAGAGATTACTGAAAAAAAATCCTAGCCATTGAAGATTCATAGTAAGTGTCAATTATGGAATTTTAAATGTTTCCCTTTTTAAAAATACCCACAACACATAACCTCTGTACAAAGAAAAATTAAATTCTGGATGATCATATTTGATCACATCACATCATTTAGAATGAAATTATAGTTATTTTCTACTTTACTAATTTGTTGACAGCATTAATTTGTGAACCAAAGTTTCTATTTATTTCAGCTGCATTTATGTACAATACCTCGTTTTCAAAACGAGCCACCAACTTAAGAGAAACAGCGTTCTGTTTTTAGTAGCAATTATATTTTTTAAAGGTTAATGATTTGTGGAACAAAGTGCACTAATGCAATTTTTAAATTTATACTCACCCGTTACAATATTTTAAAAAGGCTGAAGTCTGCATATAGAATGATCTTTTACTCTCTGCCATCCTACATCTTAAGGGTTTTCCCTTCCATCTCATTTCAGACCTGGTGGGGGGAATGCAGGAGTTCCAGAAAGGGTACCTATGTGTTTTAGATGGGATTCTTGATTTTAAGCAAGTATAAAGGCAAGAATAAGACAAAATAATTCTTAGTTCAGGGTATGTTACAGTGCCCTCAAAATTAGTTGTATGATAAATAATACCTATTGACAGACTGTAAAAGATGAGGCAGGGTGGTGCAATGGTGGCTCAGTGGCAGAATTCTCGCCTTCCATGTCAGAGACCCGGGTTCGAATCCCGGTGTCTGCCCATGCAAAACAACAACAAACGAGATGAGACATTCTTCTGGCCCTGGCACCATGGGATCAACAATTCCATCCTGACCAAAAGGGGGAAGAGAAGTGTAACTAATAAAGTATCAGTGGCAGAGAGTTCAAATAGAGTCGAGAGTTTACTCTGGAGGTTGCTTATTATTCAAGCTTTAGGTAGACCTTGCTACTTATCATAGCTTTCCAACCCCCAACCAGGACCATTCCAGCCAATCCTAAAGAACACCTAGGGCAATATGTAAGATTCCACAAGGGTTCCATGCACTAGAGCAACTTTCCAGAAACCTACAACCTCCAGATGGGTCCCTGGTCCAGATAAGTCCTGAAACCTAGAGGGCGCAGCCTCTCCAGAATGTCAGATAGTTCCATCTCCCTACCCCATATTAGTGACAGACCCTTCCAATATCAAAAATTTAGAATTGCCATGGCCCAAATACCCCTAAAGAGAGGGATGGGAAGGTCAAAGGTGATGGTAGATTATACAGTGAAGAGAGGATTTAACAAATGATTATGAATGCTGAATCATTAATTTGTTATCTCTTAGTCTCCAGTGTTTTAGATCAGCTAGAAGTAAAACCCTAAAATTGTGGAATTGAAACCCATGTCAAAATCTGAAATAGGTTCTACAACTAATTGTGGTGCTGTGTTTTGAAATTTATAGCTTTTTTGTATATATGTTATTTTTCACAAAAACAGTAGGAACAAAAGTCGATTGTTATGGTAAAAAATTATTTAAGTCCTCTAGCCTCCTCTATTCTGGAGCAGCTAGAAGGAAAAAGACCTGAGAGGATCATGTGGTAGCCCATGACAAACTCTGGGATCTGTCCTGTAACTACTTATTGAAGAGTGCTTTGAAAACTATTGCTTTTTATTTCTTTGCTTTGTATATATGTCATACAATAAAATAAAAAAGTTAAAAAAAAAAAAAAAGCATTCTAAGGTGCCCTAACAATTTAAGTCTAATAGCTGGACAAGAAAGTCATCTTACTCAACTGTGGCACCATCATGCTGCCCGGGCATTTAAGGTTAGACTCCAATCCTGTAGCCATTAGCAAACAGCAAGTTTAACTGAAGAGGTGTCACTACATGCAAAAACAAAATGTGTTTTAAAAGCAGTTTATCTTGGGAGGAGTATCGTTTTTAGGGTATTCTGTCTAAAGAGAGATGGATAAAGGGAGCTGGCTACTGAGCATGCGAAATCAAATTCCATGAATATAGTTTTCATAAGGTGTATTTGCTACATGCATTTTGCTAACAATACCTCCCTGAAAATCATTAACACTGTAGTTATATGTGATAGTTTGAAGCTGTATGTATCCCCAGAAAATCATGTTCTTAAAACGAATCCCTTCCTGTGGGTATAGATGCTATGGTGTATGGGACCATTTTGATGAGGGTATTTCAGTTGTGGTGTGCCCTGCGTGGGTCTGATCCTCTTACTGGAGTCCTGTAAGGAAGAAAAACAGAGAAAGAGACAGAAGCTGACAAAGAAAAAGATAGATGGAGCAGCCAGAAGCTGAAAGCAGTGAAACCCCAGAGAGAAGGACCAGCAGATGCTGCCATGTTCCTTCCTGTGGACAGAGGAGTCCAGCGTCACTGGACCGTCTGATGCCTTGATTGGGATCTTTTCAAGGCTTCAAAAATATGTTTGTCAGTTAATAAGTCCCCATTGTTAAAAGCCAGACCGTTTCTGGTACATTGCATTTTGGCAGCTTTTGCAAACTAAAACATTATACTTTGTGTTAAACTACTCTTGAATTATAGGGGAATACATATCAGGTAGCTATGGGCATAATATTAGACATGAAAATTCAGACAAATGAGTTGACAGATTCCTGAAAAGAGCAAATTAAATCTTTGTCAAAATAGTTATTGCACAACACAGAAATAGCTCACCTCTGGAATTTCTCAGTTAAAACTGTGATCCTTTGAAACAAATTTTGGAATGGATGTACAGTTTCCATTTGACTTCAGTATGTGGGTTTTGGGGGCCTTTTTTCTTTTACTTCCCACATTATACACTTCTGTATTGTGTGAGAGTTTTACATCTAGCACTTTTTACTTCTTACAAGTATTCTCAATTTAAGGAAAGTAACATCCCTAGCTTCCAGCTACCCATGGGGAAAGTGTCCCCTCAAATTCGAAGGGGCTTGGGTCAGTGGCAATCCATCTTAACGGAGTACCCCTGAGGACATGGGAACCTGGACTAAAATCCCATCAGGGGAAACCTTAGAGGGGCTACCCTAGAGCTCAGGGCCTGTGCTAGCCACCCCCTCCCCTCCAGCCAATGTAGCACTCACACAGGATGCCTGAATCAAAGGTGCCTTCTCATGAACTGGACTGCAGAGCCCCCAGCCTCTCCAGTCAGGTTCTGTGGCTGAGGAGTGTCTGCCTCAGAGACTGCAGTGCAGCCTTGGGCCCCCATCCAGTGGCCGCCATCAGCACACACTCTGACCACTTAGGAAGATCCAGAGATGTAAAAGGAAGAGGTGGCCCCTCCGTGGGCCTGAGCACACCCTCTTCCTTGGGGTCCATCTCAAGCCTTTGCTGGCCCGGCTGTTTGTTATAGGGGCCTTGGGTGAGTTAAAATGCAGAAAGTACCAAATGTCCATCGCTGATATGTAGATAAACAAAATAGGAAATGTCCACTCAAGGGAGTACTATTCAGCAGTAAAAAAGAAGAAAGTACTGTTACATACTATAACATGGATGAACCTTGAAAACATGCTGTGAAAGAAGCCAGAAACAAAAGACCACAAATTGTGTGATTCCGTTATATGAAATATCCAGAATAGGTAAATCTATAGAGACAGGAAGCAGATGAGTGGTTGCCAAGGGCTGGAAAGAGGGGGAATGGGGAGTGACTGCTACTGGATGTGGGGTTTCTTTTGGGGGCCATGAAAATGTTCTGAAATTAGATAGTGGTGATGATTGTATAATTTGTGAATATACTAAAGACCACTGAATTGTACGCTTAGAATGGTGGATTTTATGGTACATGAATTGTGCATGCCTCAATAAAAAATAATGAGAATGAGAAGCTCTAACTCTAACAGGGTTGTCTGAACATGAAATAAAATGTCTGCTAGGTGGTTACTTAGCACCAGTAAGTGCCTGCTGGACAGCTCACTTTTGGGATGCTGCCATGAGGATGTAAAAACATTGTTTTTACTTGAGAATTCATTACAAAAATGTGCTTCAGCTCTGCTGTTCCTCATTATTCCCTGAAGGAGGCTGAGGACCCCTGACAGGACACTTATTCCAGCAACCTCACTACAAGGAGACATGAGTGTGTGTTATCGTGGGGTTTGGAATTTTTCAAAAAATAACTGTTTTTTTCCTGGCAAGCAGCCAGCTACCTTAAAAACAAAACAAAATTATATTGCATTAGAATCAAAAGTGATACCCACATAGAGCCCGATTAAGTGGCACACAGTCACTGACTTGAGATATTAAATTATTTAAATTTGACTGGTGACTCATCATCATAGAGGTGTAGGTTCAGAGGAGAATGGAAAGAGCAGCTGCAGAGATGCCAGCAATTAACAGTTCCAGCAGCTCCAGGCCGAGCAGAGGCTCCAGCCTTGAGGCCCTCCCTCATGAACAGCCAATCCTGCCTCACATTGTCTCCTTCAGTCTCCCTGGCAGCCTCATAAGGTGGTTATTATCCTCCTTTTGCAGAAGGGGAAATTAAAGCCCAGAGAGGTTAAGAACATGCTGCAGGATTACACAGGTAGCAAGAAAGGGATGGAGCTGTCCCTTCTCTTGAGGACACTGCCCTAAGGAGTGGGTCTGGACACCTGCATTCTGATCTGCTGCTGTCCTTAGCTCATCAAGTGACCTTGGGTGGTCCTCTCAGGGCCTCAAGCTCCTCATCTGTAAAATTGGGAGATGGACTCGGCCTGCCTCTCTCGCTGCACGGAATGTACAAGACCGATGACTGTGGGACCAGACTTTTCAGCAAACGGTCACATGCTCAGTAACCACTTGCAGAGCTTGGTCCCATGCAGTTTCTGAGTCACGAGGTCTGTGGTGGTGCCTAGAAATCTGCATTTCTAGCAAAGCTTCTAGGTGATGCTGATGACGGAGAAGCAGGATTTAGCTGGAGATTAGGCACTGTACAAAGGGCAATGAGCCAAACAGTGAGAAAGTCATATTTCAGTTTCCTCTCAAATCTTCTGAAGCCCTCAAGGAGAAACTCTTGGTCCAGTGCTGATTATCCCCTCTAGTCCTTGCTGTACCTGCTTTGAATAGAGGGAGCAGATTCCGGTTCAACAATTAATAGCCAGAATTTCATAATGGTGTTTTGTTTTCATATTATATTTATGGCTACCAACTATTTGTGAAAAATAATTACTGATCATTTTACAGTAATGATAGAGAGTTCTCTTTAAAATTTTTAAAATTTATTATTAATTAAAAAAAATTACAAGATAGAAACACGAACATTCCCAACACATACACTCTGCAATTCACAGTATCATCACATAGTTGCATTTGATCATCATGATCATTTCCCAGAACATTTGCATCAGTTCAGAAAAAGAAATACAAAGACAACAGAAAAATAAAACAAAAACAGAAAAAAAATTTTTACATACCATACCCCTTACCCCTCCCTTTCATTGATCACTAGCATTTCAAACTAAATTTATTTTAACATTTGTTCCCCCTATTATTTATTTTTATTCCATATGTTCTACTCATATGTTGACAAGGTAGATAAAGGGAGCATCAGATACAAGGGTTTCACAATCACACAGCCACATTGTGAAAGCTATATCCTTATACAATCATTATCAAGAAACATGGCTACTGGAACACATCTCTACATTTTCAGGCAGTTCCCTCCAGCCTCTCCATTACATCTTGGTTAACAAGGTGATATCTACTTAATGCGTAAGAATAACCTCCAGGATAACCTCTCGACTCTGTTTGGAATCTCTCAGCCATTGACACTTTGTCTCATTTCACTCTTGCCCCTTTTGGTCGAGAAAGTTTTCTCAATCCCTTGATGCTGAATCTCAGCTCATTCTGGGATTTCTGTCTCACGTTGCCAGGAAGATCCACACCCCTGGGTGTCATGTCCCACGTAGACAGGGGGAGGGTGGTGAGTTTCCTTGCTGTGTTGGCTGGAGAGAGAGGCCACATCTGAGCAACAAAAGAGGTTCTCTTGGGGGTGACTCTTAGACCTAATTTTAGGTAGGCTTGACCTACCCCTGTGGGGTTAGGTTTCATATGAACAAACCCCAAGACTGGGGGCTCAGCCTATAGCTTTGGTTGTCCACACTGCTTGTGAGAATATCAAGAATTCAACTTGGGGAAGTTGAGTTTTCCCCATTCCCCGAAGGGGACTTTGCAAATACTTTTCCACTCACTGATCAGATCACTCTGGGATTCATCAGGGCATCAGCTGGACAAACCAACAAAATCTCATGTCCTATACAAAGTTCCATGTACTTAAGGTGTTCAATCAACTATCTACATAAGTTATATTAGGAGATGTGCTAGTCAAAGTATAGATTTGTACCAAATAAACATTTTTTTGCTTTAGTCTCACACATTAGTTGAAATTTTAAAATATTAAGTACCATCTATTTTCAGCACACTGCAGTAATGACATTCTTTTGTTCTTCCTCATGCAAAAACATTTTTTAAATTTGTGCATTTAGTCACTATCATTATACACTCTAAGCATTCCTAGATTGTACCATCTCAATCTTTATCGTTTATCTTTCTTTGTGATTTCATTTATGCCCCAGCCCTACTCCCTCTATCATTCTAACATGCAGCTTCATTCAGTGTTTTAACATAATTGTATTACAGTTAGGTAATATTGTGCTATCCATTTCTGAGTTTTTATATTCAGTCCTGTTGCACAATCTGTATCCCTTCAGCTCCAATTACCCAATATCTTACCCTATTTCTGTCTCCTGATGGTCTCTGTTACCAACGAAACATTCCAAGTTTATTCACTAATGTCAGTTCATATCAGTGAGACCATACAGTATTTGACCTTTTGTTTCTGGCTAATCACACTCAGCATAATGTCCTTAAGGTCCATTCATGTTGTTACATACTTCATAACTTTATTCTGTCTTACAGCTGCATAATATTCCATCTTATGTATATGCCACAGTTTGTTTAGCCAACCCTCAGTTGATGGACATTTTGGCTGCTTCCATCTCTTGGTAATTGTAAATAATGCTGCTGTAAACATTGGTGTGCAAATGTCCATTTGTGTCCTTGCTCTCATGTCCTTTGAGTAGAGACAGCATATAGATGGGTCCTGTTTTTTAATCCATTCTGCCAGACTATGTCTTTTGATTGGAGAGTTTAATCCATTAACGTTCAGTGTTATTACTGCATGGGTAGTACTTTCTTCTACTATTTTGCCTTCTGGATTTTATATGTCATATTTAATTTTCCTTCTTTTTACCTTTACTCATAGTCTTCCTTTCTACACTCTTCTCCACACCTCTCTCTTCTGTCTTCGTATCTGTCTCTAGTGTTCCCTTTAGTATTTCTTGCAGAGCTGGTCTCTTGGATACAAATTCTCTCAGTGATTTTTTGTTTGAAAACGTTTTAATTTCTCCCTCATTTTTGAAGGACAATTTTGCTGGATATAGAATTCCTGGTTGGCAGTTTTTCTCTTTTAATAATTTAAATATATTATCCCACTGTCTTCTCACCTCCATGGTTCCTGCTGAGAGATCTATGCATAGTCTTACTGGGCTTCCCTTGTGTGTAATGGATTGCTTTTCTCTTGCTGCTTTCAAGAGTCTCTCTTTCTCTTTGACCTCTGACATTCTGATTATGTCTTGGAGTATGTCTATTTGGATCTGTTCTCTTTGGGGTATGCTGCACTTCTTGGATCTGTAATTTTAAGTCTTTCATAAGAGTTGGGAAATTTTCAGTGATAATTTCCTCCATTAGTTTTTCTCCTCCTTTTCCTTCTCTTCTCCTTCTGGGATACCCATAACATGTATATTTGTGCACTTCATATTGTCTTTCAATTCCCTGAGTCCCTGCTCATATTTTTTTATTTTTTTCCCTATATGTTCTTTTTCTTGCCGGATTTCAGATGTTCCATCCTCCAGTTCACTAATCCTATGTTCTGTCTCTTGAAATCTACCATTGTAGGTTTCCATTGTTTTTTTCATCTCTTCTACCTTGCCTTTCATTCCCATAAGTTCTTGATTTGTTTTTTCATATTTTCAATTTCTAATTTTTGTTCATTCCTTGCCTTCTTTATATCCTCCCTCAATTCATTGATTTAGTTTTTGATGAGGTTTTCCGTGTCTGTTCGTATATTCTGAATTAATTGTTTCAGCTCCTGTATGTCATTTGAATTGTTAGTTTGTTCCTTTGACTGGACCATATCTTCAATTTTCCTAGTGTGATTTGTTATTTTTTGCTGGCATCTAGGCATTTAATTACCTTAATTAGTATTCTGGAGATTGCTTTCACTTCTTTTACCTAGGGTTTTCTTGCTGGATGAATTTGTTGTCTATCTGTTCTTTGACATTCAGTTCAGCTTTACCTGGACCTCTAGCTTAAGTTTTGTTTAACAGAGAGGAATTTTTCAGTTCTTGTTTTCTTGTTTCTTGCCCTGCTTGTATGGTACCTTCCCCCCCCACCCTTAGGAGGGTCTACTTAGGTATTATAGACCCCAGCTGGATTTTCCCAGACCAAACTGGCCTCCTATCAGGAGGAAAGAGTCACCTTTGTTGGTTTTCCCTGAGGGTGAGACCCAGTAGGTTGAAAGACTTTCCTGTGAAGTCTCTGGACTCTGTTTTTCTTATCCTGCCCAGTATGTGGCGCTTGTCTGACTGCAGGTCCCACCAGCATAAAATGATGTGGTACCTTTAACTTTGACAGACTCTCCCTGCTGGGGGCGTTGTGGAGACAGAGGAGAGGTTGTAGGCTGGTTTTAATGGCTTCAAATTACCAAGCCCTAGTGTCTGAATTCCTTGATGGAGGGATTCCACCTGGGTGGGGCTTCACCCCTCCCCTGGGGAAGGCACAGACTCCAGACAAGCCCCAAAACGAGCTCGCTTCTGCCTATACCTGGGGCAGTTGCAGCCTGAGGAGTCCTGCCGCTATATCCAAAGGCAGTCAAGCCTTTGTAGAAACACAGCCACAAAAACCTCTGTTTCCTTCTTTTTTTTCCCCCTTTTTTCCTTCAGCCCTGCCCCCTTGGTGCCGGGGCAAAAATGAGCAACCTCCACTTTGACCAGGTTCACCTAAGCTGGGGGCCTATTTTTAGTAGTCAGAATTTGTTAATTAATTCCACAATTGGGGTTTGATTGTGCTCAGTCCCTGCTGCTGGTGAAGTCTCTTTCCTTTCCCCTCTGGGAAGCAGCCTGTGGGGGAGGGGCACCGGCTGCCGTGTCTTTGGAACTCACAGTTCTGGGGGGGGGGGGCTCGCAGCCAGTCCACCTGGTCCTGACTGGGGTACGCTGTGTGTCTGGTCACTGACATGGCCCCTGGAGCTGTTCTGTACTGTTTCTGGTTATTTAGTAGTTGTTCTGGAGGAGGGACTAAAATGCACACATTGTTAAACCACCATCTTGATCCCTCTTTTAAATTTTTAAGTTAAATTTATTTTAGAGAAAAATGTTATGTAACAATAATCATAGCTAATACTTTTATAGCACTGGGGATATACTGGGGCACATTGTAAGCATTGTGCATTACACAGTTTTAATCTTCACAACAATCCGAGGAAGTAAGGGCCTTTTAGGGGTGAGAGTACCGAGACACAGAGAGGTAAGTAACTTGCTCAGGGTCACACAGCTAGTAAGTGGCAGAGCCAGGTTTCAAAGCTGGGTAGTCTGGTTTTGGAGTCTACTACACTCTTCCACCCATAAATGAGAGTACATCTTGGCCTCTGACATGGCAAAAACTGAGACCATTATATGTTCATGGCCAATTATTTGGCAAACACTTTTTCATTACTAGGAGGAGTGGTGTCTTTTCACATCTTTTGAAAGCACTGAATTATATATCTGAATGTGGTTAAAAGGGGGAGATTTTAGGTTGTATATATGGTACTAGAATAAAATTTTTAAAAACCAAACGATAAGACTGTACAATACAGTGAACCTTAATGTAAATGATGGTTTAAAGTTTATAGTATATTTTTAACTGTATTCTCATCAATTGTAACAAAAGTACTATACTAATACCAAATGTTAATAATGGAGGTGGGTGTATGGGATCCTGTGTATTTTTTGCCTGATTTTTCTGTAAATTTACTTCTCTAATTGAAAAAAAACCCAAACCTTCATTGTTTTTTGCATGTGCAGGCACCGGGAATCAAACCCGGGTCTCTGGCATGGCAGGCGAGAATTCTGCCACTGAGCCATTGTTGCACTGCCCCCAAAGCCTTCATTTTTCAAAGGAGAAAGCTAAGGCCTGTGGGGGAGTTGTTTTCCTGAGATAGTGGCAGAGCTGGAATGAGAATTGGGCCTCATGAGTCCCAGTCCAGGACTGCTTCTGCACTGAGCGTCGTATGTACCTCTTTTAGAACCAGAAACTTGAGCAAGGCAAGAGAAGATAAAGAGACAGTGGCTCTGTCTTGAACTAGTCAGAAGCACCCTAATGAGTGAGTTAATCTGAAACCCCAAGGCAGGGCCACTCAGCACTCAATCAGTGTGAGGTACTGTCCTGGTCATCACCATTATCATCATCAGTCAGGACAAAGTAACCGCAGCCAAGGAGGCATGGCACTCACACCAGTGGTGTTCAAACTCAAGCAAGCATCCAAATCCCCTGGAGGGCTGGTTAAACAGGTGGCTGGACCCCACCCCCAGAGGTTCTGACTTGGATTTCTAATGGGTTTCTGGATGGGGCTAAAGGTGTGGATCATGGACCCCACTTTGAGAACCACTGCTGTGGCCTAGCCTAGCTTGTCTGTGGGCTATGCTTGCCAGGTAGAAATGCAGAGCCTCAGGTTCCACCCCAGGCTTGGGGCCTCAGAATCTGCCCTTTAGCAGGATCCCCAGTTAGAGGTGCTGGTGTGATGCAAAGTTCTCCATCCTGGCTGCACATTAGGACTACCTGTGGAGCTTTTAAAACTCAATTCCCAAACCCCAGCCCACGCTAATTAAATCAGAACCTCTGGGAGTGAGACTCGGGCATCAAAAGTTGGTAAAGCTCCCCAGGTGATTACAGTGTGCAACCAAGGCTGAGAACCACTGGCTAGAGCCCAGATTGGCATCAGGAAGCAGCCTCAACTCATGCACTCCACTCCTGGCACTGTACTGAGTTGCCAACCAAGGGTATAACAGCTGATGTATCCTGTCTGAGGTCCCACGGTCAGTAAGTTACAAATCCAGGCTCCTTGATGCCTCTATAATTGTCTGACCACCTCTTTCAACTCTAAGCCTGGCTTAACTAGCTCTGCAGAAACTGCAGTATACCAGTGTTCGCAGTCATGAAGGATCTGCTCATAGGAAATGCACCATCTCCCATCCTGTTTCTGCATGGCAGACTGCCCAAAGGGACTGTTACCTCTGTCTCTAGGGAGGCAGTGTGGCTGAGTGGCTTGGAGTGTACAGTCAGGCCACTTACTAACCCAAGGCCCATAGCTCTGTGCCCGGACTCCTCCCTGGTAAAACAGGAATGGTGATGTAGTAACATCTCGTGGGGTTGTTGTGAGGATTAAATGGGTCAATCCAGGGCAATTCTGAGATGAATGACTTGCACAGAGAAAGCACTTTATAAATGTTACTTATTATTTCATCAACTGGTCACTTTGGGTAAGTCATGTGACCTTGAGTGAACCATTTAGCTTCTCTGTAACTCAGTTTCCTTATCTTTTAAGCATAACACTGACCTTACAGGGTGGTTGTAAAGAGTAGGTGACAAAATAGGTCTGAAGCGCCAAGCACAGTTTCTGACACACAGCCTATGTCAGCAAATGATGGCTGTCAATATGTCAGAAACTCGGAGATTGAGCAGGGGTAAGTTCTTCTGGTTGGGCAGAGACTGAGCTGGGCCAATCTTGCCTCTCTGAAGGGAACATCCAGGCCCTTAGAGATCAATGGTTCTGGGGATGTTTTTGCCTGAATAAGAGAAGTTTATAATGACCTTCATCCTCATATATGTACAGGATTGTTGGGGAGCAAAGGAGACAGATATTGTATGTGTGAGCCAAGAGGGCAAAAGGCCCCGTGGGTGGAAGGGAGACTGTTAATATGGTTCATGAAGTAACTATGTAACAGTTAAAACCATTCTGAGAGATGAGCTCCCCATCACTGGAAGTGTTCAAGGAAAACTGTGTCCTCTGAACAGGGACTGAAAGAATTTGAGGTCTCAGATTGAAGTTTGTGTTACTCAGTGTTCCCCAGTTTTCCTAGTGATAAGAATCACCTAGGGGTAATTGTGTAAAAAAAAAAACAAAACCAAAAATTCCCTGGTATGCTTCCAGACCCACTGAAGCAGAATCTCTGATGGTAGGACTGAGGAACAGTCTCTCTAGATGATTCTTACTGGGAAGTTTGGGAAACAGGGGATAAATAAATTCCAGTCTCCTTCTAAATCTGAGATTCCATGAAGAAGGATGTGTGGTGGGAGACTGGATCACACTGGCCTCAGATTCCTCCATAGAGTTGGCCAGGAGCCCATATCCCCTCCAGCCCAAATCCCCACCACTCACTCCTCTCCACAAGGATTGAGCAGGGGTCAGAGTTCTAGCTGTCAAAGAAACGGTGAGAGCTTTAAACAATTCTCCTGACTCTCAACTGAATGTTCTGCTTGCTCTTGGATTTTTTTTGTTGTTGTTCTGGCTTGGTTCTGCCTACTAGTTACTTTTCATTAGGCATTCATTATAATTAATGAGATAACCTTTACTAAAGGACTCATGAGTTTTAAATAAAAGATCCTTTTATTAACACAAAGTGCTGCCCTAATTAGAGATTTGGGGATGCAGTTTGGCCCTCCTGTAATAATAATTGTAATTATGAGGTTAATTATGCCTTGTGTTTATTGTAGCACCTTCCCCCAAGGACTTCTTTGCTTTTTCTTCTGCAGCATGGGTATCAGTGGCTAGGGGGCACTGGGAAAAGGTGTGTTTTATTCCAGCTACTGTCCAGATGTTGATGGGGGAGCCTGGTCCATAGGGGTCTGTTAGCATGCATGTACAACCAAGGAGCAGGAAATGATTCCAGCGCCAGGAGCCTTCCTCTCTGAGGACGTGGAGAGCAAAGGGATGGCTTTTTCAAACTGTAGGAGGTGGCAGAGCTCAAAGGTGGAGTCCCAGAGGAATAGAAATCCGTTGGGCCTCTGTTCCTGCCCTGGCCTACACCTGTGCTGCCTTTCCTCTCTCCTCTCTGACAAGTAGCATCTAGCTTAAATCTAGGGTGATCAACCATCCTGACTGCCTACAGAGGCGAGGGGCTTTAATACTAAAATTGGGAAAATCCTGGATAAACTGGGACGAGTTGGCCATCCTACTTGAATCTTTACATTCATGATCGTTGGCTCCCATCATCTTACCAAACATACCTTGGACAGTTTACCTACCATCACAGGCTGTCATTTCTTGGTGAAGATAACTCTTAGGTTATTTATAGGATTTAAATGAGTTACTCTGCAAAAGGTGCTTCGAGCCATGTGTGACACATAGTAAGCGCTCAGTGACATTAGCTACATTCATGTTATTGAACTGAACAACACCTAGGAGGTCATCCGCTTGGCTTCCTACCTGATTCAGGAATCATCTCTCTAGTGTTCCCACTTGATCCCGGGATCCTTTTCTTTGTGAGTTGATGAACTGTTTTCTGTACTGTCTGCCCTCAGAACCCTCTCCTTGATGCATCTCTGCAGCTATTTGAAGATGATTGTCTTGTCTCCAGCCTGGATCTTCTCTTCCTTGGCTGGGGCAGGGGTGGGAGATGGGGTCTCCCTTTCTCATGGGACCCAACACTGAACATAGTCATCCAGACTTGGCTTAGCTCATTGGGGCTTTTCTCTCCTGCAGGTGTGTATAGCAGGTGTAGGTGGTGCCCTTCTTCTGAATTAGGCCTGGATTGGAATTTCCTGAGAGCAAAGAATAAGTGACTCATGAAGAAGGTTTCAGGGCGTCTTTCCTCAGAAGTATTGAAATCCAGAGTCATGAGCTCTGAATTGGAACAGCCACAGAAGTTCCTAGCCAAGCCCCTGGTTTCCTGTTGAGGAGTATGGCACAGGCTCCCTTTCTCTGGCCAGGTGTCTAGATAGACACCCGAGCATGTTTTTGCCTCAAGGCACAGTATAGCAGGAAGATTAGTAGCCCCAGATCCCTGATCATCCGTACTTGGGCCCAGATCTTACTACCCTTGGGCGAGCCCTTAATTGCCAGTTTCCTCGTATGTCCAGTGGGGAAGTTTTCACAACCTAGCACATAAATACTAAGTACCATGATATACAATTGCTATTATCCCATCCCCCAGGAAGTGGGCACAAGGCATTTTTTGCTCCTCATCTACAGATGGGAAGATGATTGGCAGGGTTGAGATTTGTGCCGGGATGTCTGGGACTTGGATCTCCTAACTCTTGTCCCAGGGACTGTGGAGACCTGTTCCCAAGATCATGGCCCTCTCCCCTCAGCAGAGATTGGAGTCTCGGTGCTGTGCTCACTGACACCCTGGGATGAGGGATGTTTGCCTCACACCCCGGAGGGCCCCTTTGTCTTGGGCACTTTTGCCATCAGTGACAGACTGTTCTGGGGCAGGAGCCCTCACGTGTACCACCTCCCACACCCACACCAGTGTCCAGTTGTCAGTTCTGGGGTCACAGGGCTTGAGTCCCAAGGTTGAAGAAGTCATGGTGACGTCACAGGGTGCAGTGCGGAGCAGTGCTGGACACACGATAAGGCGTCCGTAGGTATTTGGGCAGAGAAGAAGCAGGTATGGGTAGATTCGGGGCCCACAGGATCCTCCAGGTGTTGGGGTGATGTGGTCCTGTCATTTATGTTGGTTGGCTGTGAGGGGCTGTGTTTGCTGGAATTGGAGACTTGGGGGTGGGGGTAGGGGGGTAGGGTTGGATGGCATGTGGCTGGCCAAGGCGGAAGGAGCGAGGCAATGGGCTGGGCCTTTCTGGGCTGATGTGCTCAGAGAAGAAAACTGAATGTCTTGAGGGCTGTGACGCTTCTCCCTTCCTTGTGGCAGTTCTTCCCCCACTTTGGGGCGGGTGGCCATTGTGCGGTTCTGCAGTGATGCTGGAATCCTGAAAGGTCCATTTCAGAGCATCTACCCCAAACCAAGGTAGGCAGTTTATTATCTATCTTTCATGGGCCTGCCTTTCTCTGTTTATCTTCCTGATCCGAAGTTGGCTCCCTTCAGGTTATCCTGTTTAAAACTCTTATGACAAATTTGTTTTTTAATATTCTGCTTATTTAAAAAACCCTAAACATTAAAACTTTACATATTTAACAAAAAAATAAAAAAAGAATTGACTTGGATTGATAATACTACCAATTTGGGGGAGGAAGACAATGCTGAAATGCTAAGATAGAAAAATAAATAGCAAGAGATATGAACAGGTTTTTCTACAGAAGGAATAAGAATGACTATTTAATCTGAAAGCTATTCAGTCTCATTATGCAAAGAATTATAAATTAAAACGATGGAAACCATTTCCCCTGTTTATTTTGCAAAGATTTTTTTAAATGGTGCTATTATTGTTTGAAATATTCTGGAGAGCAGTTTTTCAGTACATATCAGAAGACATGTTTGTTTACTAATTGTGTTTTCTCTTTTGTGAATGCCTTATGTCCTTGGCCCATTTATTTCTTGGGTGTTCTTTATTTTTTTCTTTTTGATTAATATTATGCATTTTGAATGATAAAGGTGCTAATTCTTTGTGTATTACTACAGATCCTTTTTAATAATCTGTTGGTTGCCTTATTTTTTTAAGCCTCCAGATATTTAATGTTTTTTATGCAATCAAGTTTATTGATCTATCCTTTGTGATTTTTTTAGAGGCATTTCAAAGCACTTTATTTGTAGTTGGAAGCAACTATTTCACAGCACCATAAATCTAACATATAAATCACAGAATCAAAACACCAGCTATGCTTGTGAACAGGATGTTTTTCCAAAGGGAAACAAAAAACTGCACTACTTTTAAGCCTTTTGATTTGTGTGGGCAGAAAATAAAGTGCTTTCTATTCAACAATATATTTAATCATTCCTAAGAGAATAAACAAAAAAGCCAAAAGAACTGACTTTTATTAGTTCTAAAATTAATGAAATAAAAAATAGTACAAGAGAAAGAGAAAAAAATAAAAAAGAAAACCAAAAAAATGCAAAAATTAATGGTAGAGTGAATTTGAATACTTCCACACAGAGTAGACTTCAGCAAAATCCTTCAGCAAAAACTTAAATGCTACATTAAGAAATTATATTGGAAATATGGAACTGTAGACCAGAAATACTTCTTATGCAGATACAGGATAGATCCTTAAGTAATGCTCCATTTCCACTCAGCCTTGCTATCTAATGGTGTAAGTGAACAATTTGACAGTTTTGAGTTACTGGGACGTTACAGGCCCCTCCTCCTGCTTCATGGCCTAAAATGACCACTGAGGAAAACTCATACACTTAACTTTTTTTAAAAAATATTTTTATTGAGAAATCTTCATGCACATACATTCATACTTGAGGTACAATCAGTGGCCCACAGTTTCATCATATAGTTGTGTATTCATTACCATGATAATTTTTTTAGAACCTTTAGAACATTTGCATCACTCCAGAAAAAAAGAAAAAACTCATACATACCATACACCTTACCCCTCCCTCTCATTGACCACTAGTATTTCCATCTACCCAATTTATTTTACCCTTCCACAGATGTAGAAGGATCTCCCTCTACAGCCAGCCTACCTCCAGAACTCTTCCCCTGGCAGTATGTGCCACTGCCAGCTCCACCCACTGACAAAAGAGCCAGAGCCTGATATTGGGCAGCAGCAGGGCTGAATTTACCCAGAGCCACACTGGACCAGAGGCATTAAGGATACTTCTTGCTGGATGCCCATGGAGGAGCCCTGTGGACCCTGGTCTTTTGTCTGTACCCTGTTTCCCCTTCTTTCCTGAAACTACTTCTGTAAGGCTACCTTCACCCCTCCCCTGACCCCAAGCTTGCTGGATCTCTGCTGGCACAGTGCCCTGGGGAGCCCTTGTCCAGTGGCACACAGACACATAAAGGGATTAATGCATTACTGGTGAAAAGCTCTCCTGCACGTTATTTGAGACCCAGAGGCTGGAGCAACTAACTGTATGGGGCAGTCAGGGAAGGCTTCAGGCAGGAAGTGGCATTTGAGCTGGGTTTTGGAGCAAAAATAGAAATTCTATGAGGCAGATGAAAAAGAAGGGCTTCAAGGCACAGGAACAATCTGCAAAGGCTTAGAGGTCTGGAAAAGCCAACCTCTTTGGGGAAAAACAGTTTCCTAAGAGAGAGCTGAGTGGTGCTGTCAGAGTCAGTGAGTGCTCCTGGGGTTATGGCATGGTCAGCAGCAACAGGGGTGGTCCAGGCAGACTTCTGGGAGAGGAGGATGGGAGCTGGCCTTGAAGCATAGAGGATTTGGATGGAGTAGGAAAGGGAGAGAGAAATAGCATTTATAGCATCCCCAGCAGTTTGTTAGACTTTATTTCATTACATTTGATTTTCCTGGTAGCTCTGCTGGGTAGATGATGATACCCCCATTTTGTAGATGAGGGAGCTGAGGTTCCGGGAGCTCAGAAGGCAGAGGAGCTGGACAGCCTAATTTCAGAGCCTCCTGCTTTCAGTATCTCCTTGCTGCCATATATATATATAAACAACTTTATTGAGATGTAACTCACAAACCACACAATTCATTCATTTAAAGTGTCAGTGATTTTAATATATACACAGAATCATGCAATTGTAACCTCAATCCAATTTTATAACATTTTCTTTCATTGCCCCCCAAAAGAAACTCCATACACCTTAGCTGTTACCTTCTTAGTATAGTCCTTCTCCCTAGACCTTGACAACCACTAATCTCCATTCTGTTTTTCTGGATTCGCGTATTCTGGACATTTCATATAAATGGAATCATATAACTGTGGTCCTTTGTGACTGATTTCTTTTACTTAGCATAATGTTTTCAGGATCCATCCATGTTGTAACATGTATTAATACAGCTTTCCTTTCTGTGGCTGAATATAGTCCATTATATGGCTATCCAACATTCTGTTTATCTGTTCATCAGGTGATGGACATTTGGGTTGTTTCCATTTTGAGACTGTTGTGAATACTGCTGTTATGAACACTCATGTACGTTTCCGTGCGAACAGATGGTCTCTTGGGTGTATACCACAGGAATGACATTGCTGAATCATGTGGTAACATGTTTAAATGTCTGGTATGGGGCTTGCCTTCGGAGTGACAGGACAGGGAAGAAGGTCAAACCGCAAAATCCAAGTAAGTTGTCTGTTTTCAAGGAAGTAGGCTACTGTGAAGTGCTTTTAGACTGCAGCTTCACTGTTGGCTCTTCGGTGATTCCAAAGGGACTTATAGATTTGCAGGGCCTTGGGGGCACTGCTGTGAATGCTGGTTGTCATTGTGCCCCTGTGTTTTGTTTTGTTTTTTAAAACTTTTTTTTATTAATTAAAAAAAATTAAATAAAACGTTAAGATATCATTCCATTCTACATATACAATCAGTAATTCTTAATATCATCACATAGTTACATATTCATCATTTCTTAGAACATTTGCATCGATTTAGAAAAAGAAATAAAAAGACAACAGAAAAAGAAATAAAACGATAATAGAGAAAAAAAGATTATACATACCATACCCCTTACCCCTTGTTTTCATTTACCGCTAGCATTTCAAACTAAATTTATTTTAACATTTGTTACCCCCTATTATTTATTTTTGTTCCATATGTTCTACTCTTCTGTTGATATAGTAGCTAAAAGGAGCATCAGACATAAGGTTTTCACATTCACAGAGTCTCATTGTGAAAGCTATATCATTGTTCAATCATCATCAAGAAACATGGCTACTGGAACACAGCTCTACATTTTCAGGCAGTTCCCTCCAGCCTCTCCGCTACATCTTGAACAACAAGGTGATATCTACTTAATGCGTAAGAATAACCTCCAGGATAACCTCTGGACTCTGTTTGGAATCTCTCAGCCATTGACACATAGTCTCATTTCACTCTTCCCCCTTTTGGTCGAGAAGGTTCTCTCAATCCCTTGATGTTAATTCTCAGCTCATTCTAGGGTTTTTCTCAGTTCCTTGATGCTGAGTCTCAGCTCATTCCAGGATCTCTGTCCCACGTTGCCAGGAAGGTCCACACCCCTGGGAGTCATGTCCCACGCAGAGAGGGGGAGGGTGGTGAGACTGCTCGTCATGTTGGCTGGAGAGAGAGGCCACATCTGAGCAACAAAAGAGGCTCTCTTGGGGGTGACTCTTAGTCCTAAATTTTAAGTAGACTTGACCTACCCTTTGTGGGGTTAAGTTTCATATGAACAAACCCCAAGACTGGGGGCTCAGCCTATAGCTTTGGTTGTCCACACTGCTTGTGCGAATATCAAGAATTCAACTTGGGGAAGTTGAATTTCTCCCCGCTCTCACCATTCCCTGAAGGGGTGTGCCCCTGTGTTTTGCTATTAGGCTGGATGATAGAGAAAAGGCCGTCATATATTCTGTGGTTCAGGTCAGAGGGAGGAACAGGTGTGAGTTAATGCTGGTGAGGAAGGCTCCTGGAAGAGGAGGGCAGGGTCTCTGGCCTGGTACAGGGGAAACAGGCGGGAAGGCAGGAGGCTTGGAGGAGAGGTGAGGTTGGGATCCATGTGGATTTGGGGCAAGTTGTTAGACAGCTGCAACTGATTGCTGGTTTGTCTTTGTCTTCTGGCTGCAGACCTGGCCGAGTGCAAGCTGGTGTCCTTCCCCATCGGCATCTACAAGGTCCTGCGGAATGTCTCCGACCAGATCCACCTCATCACGCTGGCCAACAATGAGCTCAAGTCCCTCACCAGCAAGTTTATGACCACCTTTAGTCAACTTCGAGGTAGGTCAGCTCAGGCCAGGATGCTGTGGCCAGCCCTGACCCTTCAGACTCAGACCCTGACTGGGGAGTGTCACTAGGGTCAGTCCCTTGTCAGCTAAGACCCATGAAATCATCTCATGGACCTGTGTCTTTCCTGTGGCCTGGAAACCTGTAAGCATCACTCCTTCCTCTAGCTGCCTGGTGAATCAAATTGACCAAAAGTCAGGGGTCTGGATCTGAACAGACTAGCAGATGTTTGGGGTCCTAAGACCCTGGAATAGTTAACTCTCAGTAGACTTGAGTGAGACCCCTTCTTACTCCCGGTCTAACATTGTTTTCCCATGCTGCTCTCTCAGTTCAGGAGCGACAATGCCACAGATGTTGGTGTTTCTCTCCCAGCTACACACAGAGCAAGGGGATATGGGCAGGGGACCAGGAGTTGGGTCTATCCATCCTGTGGAGGGCGTCCACTCCTGCTCAGTGCCCGGCGAAGCTGCGGCCTGGGCACACGGTGTGTGTTTAGAAAATGATGGGGATAAGACTTGAGTATGCTCAGGAGGCAGAGGATTTCTCTATCTGATAGGGCCATGATTTACTTCTCTTAGGAGGAACAAACACCTCTAGCACAAGGAACTGGAGTGAACATTCCTCCTACAACTGACTGGGCGAGGCAGGCTTCCTAGAGGTGTGGGCTTAGGGCATATCCCAAAAGGGAGTGCGAGGTGGGAAGCAGCTTGTACAATGGCTGAGTGAGCTTCAGACAGGGCCTGGAGAGGCCCCCTGGCCAGTGCAAACAGAGGGAAAGGAGGAAGAATTGGTCTGGGCAGTTGTTTCTGAATGACCCCCATAGAACCCCCTGCATTTGTGCTCAAAAAGCTAAAGACATTTTGCCTAGAAGGGGGAAGAACTCCTAGGGCAGGACTTGTTTTCCCTAGAGACCCCTCTGGGTTTTTTTTTTAACCCAGGCTGCTTTGCCCATCCTTCCTTTGCTGGTGGCTACTTTTTTAAACAGGTGAGACCGGTCCTCATAGTCAGCAGGTCTCTTGGACCAGGAGTTCCCATCGGTAGCTGAAATTAGAAACACTCAAGGAAATTTTCCACAAACACAATTGCATAGGCCCTACCCTAAGATGAGTTAAATCAGAATGACTGGCTTAGGCATTTGTTAAAACCTACAGAGGTCAGTCTAAAGTGCTGTCAGTCAAAGTTGAGAGCTATCATTCATGGGTTATAAAGGAAATGCCTGGAGGACATTAGGTTTGTAAGTAATGAGTGGTTCAGATTGAGTATATGCGATAGGGAGTGGTGAGGATAGGGGCAAACTAGAAACAGGAGCAGCTACCATTTGGCTTCAGTAAGCCAAATAAGAAAATGGGTTGGTGTCAGCTCTCCTGATTGTTTTATTTGACAGAAGCTAGACAGGGATTTTTTAAAAATATTTTTATTGGGCCCTTAGCAAGATTGACAAAAAGAAGAAGAGAGAGGATACAAATAAATAAGATCAGAAATGGAAGAGGAGACATAACCACTGACCTCACAGAAATAAAGGAGGTAATAACAGGATACTATGAACAACTTTACGCTAATAAATACAACAATTTAGAGGAAATGGACGGGTTCCTGGAAAGACATGAACAACCAACTTTGACTCAAGAAGAAATAGATGACCTCAACAAACCAATCACAAGTAAAGAAATTGAATTAGTCATTCAAAAGCTTCCTAAAAAGAAAAGTCCAGGACCAGACGGCTTCACATGTGAATTCTATCAAACATTCCAGAAAGAATTAGTACCAACTCTCCTCAAACTCTTCAAAAAAATCGAAGTGGAGGGAAAACTACCTAACTCATTCTATGAAGCCAACATCACCCTCATACCAAACCAGGCAAAGATATTACAAAAAAAGAAAACTACAGACCAATCTCTCTAATGAATATCTGTCTTTTTGTTGTTGAGTTGAACAATCTCTTCATAAATTCTGGATACTAGACCTTTATCTGATATGTTATTTCCAAATATTGTCTCCCATTGTGTAGGCTGTCTTTCTACTTTCTTGATGAAGTTCTTTGATGCACAAAAGTGTTTAATTTTATTGAGGATTTCTGCAGAAATCCTCAATAAAATTCTAGCAAATCGTATCCAACAACACATTAAAAGAATTATACATCATGACCAAGTAGGATTCATCCCAGGTATGCAAGGATGGTTCAACATAAGAAATCAATTAATGTAATACATATCAACAAATCAAAGCAGAAATCACATGATCATCTCAATTGATTCAGAGAAGGCATTTGACAAGAGTCAACATCTTTCCTGCTGAAAACACTTCAAAAGATAGGAATACAAGGGAACTTCCTTAAAATGATAGAGGGAATATATGAAAAACCCACAGCTAATATCATCCTCAATGGGGAAAAATTGAAAACTTTCCCCCTAAGATCAGAAACAAGACAAGGATGTCCACTATCACCACTATTATTCAACAGTGTGTTGGAGGTTCTAGCCAGAGCAATTAGACAAGAAAAAGAAATACAAGGCATCAAAATTGGAAAGGAAGAAGTAAAACTATCACTGTTTGCAGACGATATGATACTATACTTCGAAAACCCGGGAAAATCCACAACAAAACTACTAGAGCTAATAAATGAGTACAGCAAAGTAGCAGGTTACAAGATCAACATTCAAAAATCTGTAGCATTTCTATACACTAGTAATGAACAAGCTGAGGTGGAAATCAAGAAACGAATCCCATTTACAATTGCAACTAAAAGAATAAAATACCTAGGAATAAACTTAACTAAAGAGACAAAAAACCTATATAAAGAAAACTACAAAAAACTGTTAAAAGAAATCACAGAAGACCTAAATAGATGGAAGGGCATACCGTGTTCATGGATTGGAAGACTAAATATAGTTAAGATGTCAATCCTACCTAAATTGATCTACAGATTCAATGCAATACCAATCAAAATCCCAACAATTTATTTTTCAGAAATAGAAAAACCAATAAGCAAATTTATCTGGAAGGGCAGGGTGCCCCGAATTGCTAAAAACATCTTCAGGAAAAAAAACGAAGCTGGAGGTCTCGCGCTGCCTGACTTTAAGGCATATTATGAAGCCACAGTGGTCAAAACAGCATGGTATTGGCATAAAGATAGATATATCGACCAATGGAATCGAATAGAGTGCTCAGATATAGACCCTCTCATCTATGGACATTTGATCTTTGATAAGGCAGTCAAGCCAACTCGCCTGGGACAGAACAGTCTCTTCAATAAATGGTGCCTAGAGAACTGGATATCCATATACAAAAGAATGAAAGAAGACCCATATCTCACACCCTACACAAAAGTTAACTCAAAATGGATCAAAGATCTAAACATTAGGTCTAAGACCATAAAACAGTTAGAGGAAAATGTAGGGAGATATCTTATGAATCTTACAATTGGAGGCGGTTTTATGGACCTTAAACCTAAAGCAAGAGCACTGAAGAAGGAAATAAATAAATGGGAGCTCCTCAAAATTAAACACTTTTGTGCATCAAAGAACTTCATCAAGAAAGTAGAAAGACAGCCTACACAATGGGAGACAATATTTGGAAATGACATATCAGATAAAGGTCTAGTATCCAGAATTTATAAAGAGATTGTTCAACTCAACAACAAAAAGACAGCCAACCCAATTACAAAATGGGAAAAAGACTTGAACAGACACCTCTCAGAAGAGGAAATACAAATGGCCAAAAGGCACATGAAGAGATGCTCAATGTCCCTGGCCATTAGAGAAATGCAAATCAAACCCACAATGAGATATCATCTCACACCCACCAGAATGGCCATTATCAACAAAACAGAAAATGACAAGTGCTGGAGAGGATGCGGAGAAAGAGGCACACTTATCCATTGTTGGTGGGAATGTCAAATGGTGCAACCACTGTGGAAGGCAGTTTGGCGGTTCCTCAAAAAGCTGAATATAGAATTGCCATACGACCCAGCAATACCATTGCTGGGTATCTACTCAAAGGACTTAAGGGCAAAGACACAAACGGACATTTGCACACCAATGTTTATAGCAGCATTATTTACAATTGCAAAGAGATGGAAACAGCCAAAATGTCCATCAACAGAAGAGTGGCTAAGCAAACTATGGTATATACATACGATGGAATATTATGCAGCTTTAAGACAGGATAAACTTATGAAGCATGTAATAACATGGATGGATCTAGAGAACATTATGCTGAGTGAGTCTAGCCAAAAACTAAAGGACAAATACTGTGTGGTCCCACTGATGTGAATGGACATTCGAGAATAAACTTGGAATATATCATTGATAACAGAGTCCAGCAGGAGTTAGAAACAGGGTAAGGTAATGGGTAATTGGGGCTGAAGGGATACAGAATGTGCAACAGGACTAGGTACAAAAACTCGGAAATGGACAGCACAGTAATACCTAATTGTAAAGTAATCATGTTAAAACACTGAATGAAGCTGCATTTGAGCTATAGGTTTTTTTTTTTTTTTACTATTATTATTACTTTAATTTCTTTTCTCTATATTTACATTCTATATCTTTTTCTGTTGTGTTGCTAGTTCTTCTAAACCGATGCAAATGTACTAAGAAACGATGATCATGTATCTATGTGATGATGTTAAGAATTACTGATTGCATATGTAGAATGGTATGATTTCTAAATGTTGGGTTAATTTCTTTTTTTCCGTTAATTAATAAAAAAAATATATTTTTGTTGGCCAAACAAAACAACATATAAATATGAAGATTCTTTTGAGGTTTTTTATTTTTTTTTATTTGAATACATAGGCAAAGATGATGCAACGAAGTTACTACATAATGTACAGTAAAAACCTTAGAAATTTATATGTGGGTATGTCATATGTGAATTAGAAAACATGAAGATTCTTAACATATGAACATCCCATACTTGGTGTACTAACAAGGGCTCACAATATTATCACATGGTTATGTATTGATCACCATGATCATTTCTTAGAACATTTGCATCACTCCAGAAAAAGAAAAAAGAAAAAATTCATACATATCATATCCCTTGCCCCTCCCTCTCACTGACCACTAGTATATCCATCTACCCAATATATTTTAACATTTGTTCCCCTATTTTTTCTATACCCCTTACCACTTCCTTTCATTGATCACTAGTATTTCAATCTACTCAATTTATTTTAACATTTGCCCCCCCTATTATTTGTTTATTTTTTATCCATATTTTTTATTCATCTGTCTATACAGATAGTAGATAAAAGAAGCATCAGACCCAAGATTTTCACAATCACACAGACACATTGCAAAAACTATATCAGTATACAATCATCTTCCAGAAACATGGCTACTGGAACACAGCTCTACAGTTTCAGGCACTTCCCTCTAGCCACTCTAATACACCATAAACTGAAAAGGAGATATCTATATAATGCATAAGAATAATCTCCAGGATAACTTCTCGACTCTGTTTGAAATCTCTCAGCCACTGATACTTTATTTTATCTCATATCTCTCTTCCCCCTTTCGGTTGAAAAGTCTTTCTCAATCCCTTGATGATGAGTCCCAGCTCATTCTAGGATTTCTGTCCCACGTTGCCAGGGAGGTTTACACCCCTGGGAATCATGTCCCACGTAGAGAGGAGGAGGGCAGTGAGTTTGCTTTTTGCTGTGTTGGCTGAGAGAGAGAGGCCACATCTGAGCAACAAAAGTGGTTCTCTGGGGGTGACTCTTAGACGTAATTTTAAGCAAGCTTAGCCTATCCTTCGTGGGGATAAGTTTCATATGAATAAATCCCATGATTGAGGGATTTATTCAACCTATTGATTTGGTTGTCCCCACTGCTAAATATTATTAGCAATTGTCCCCACTGCTAAAATATTATCACCATCTCGTTTCATGGATGGAGACAAAAGGTCAGGGAGGGAAAGGGACTTGAACAGTAGATACAGGAATGGAACATAGGTCATTCACCTCCCAGGTCAGGGATGACTTTCAGGCCATCTGCCTGATCAAGGGGAACCTAAGTGCAATATCCAACCAATTGGAATTGGGCACTTGCTTTCCAGAGAAGGATGGAATGATAAATAGTGGATGGTGGGGTACTGTCTGGGGACCCTGAGAAGAGCACAGTGAGACAAGGGGGCTTCCTTTGGGTAAGAGGAAAGTTCACTTATGCTTTCATCCATTAATTTTTCATGAGCACATGCTGTATTCCAGGCCAGAGTCCAGAGTCAGGGAAACAAAGTTGGTGAATAAACCAGGGTCTGTTGACAGCAGAGTACCACAGTACTTCCTGGGTTGGACAACATGCAAGGATGCCTGGAAGAGGGGTTAATTCTTCCTGAGAGTGGTCTGGGAAGCGGCGTGGTTGACATGGAAGCCAGAGCTTCAAAGGCAAGCAGCCCTTTTCGGGGGGGAGGGGGGGGGGGCATGATGCTGAGTGGCAGAGAAATGCTGCCCCTGAGGGCTGTGCATTAGTGCCTCGGCCTTGGAAATGGACTTCATCAGCCCACCCATCAGAATTCTGTTGGAGGATGGTGTTTGAACTCTCTACTGCACAGCTTCTGACCGCCTGGCACTGCTTCAGATTACAAAAGGAGGGTCACCATGTGCCCCCATATTGAATTTCACAGGGACGGTTGGTGGACGGATGTGTGACCCGGGGCAGGAGCTGAGGGACCACCTGGCTCCCAAAGAGATGGCACTGGACCCAAGCCTTTGTTGTGGTTTCTCTTTCAAATAGAGGAAGTTTCTTTTATGTTTGGAGAGGCTTTGCTGATTTCTGTGTGCAGCCTGCCAATGTCCCCTTCTGGGTTCTTGAAGGAGCTGGGCCGCCTCAGTGCTGGGGAAGGGAGCAGTGTGCTTCCCCCCTGTCTGCCAGCTTGTCTCCCAGGGGTGCTCAAGGGATTTGTTTCTGCTGGGTTTGTGGCCTCGCTCATAGCATTTTCATCTTTTAGATGTTTCCTTTCCCTTGATACCCTTCATCCATTTTTATGGAAAGAAAAGGCAAGACCTGAGATGGCAAAAATACAGTGGGCCTGAAGGGCCCATGTGGCCCCTGCATTTCTTGGCTAGGACAGTGGGCCTCTACATCCAGCTGTGACTCTTCTGACCCCTCTCCTGTGTCCATCCACCAGTCCCCTCTGTCCCTCCTGATGCCAGCCATTCAGCTCCGGTTATTGAGTGTATCCTGGGCCTGCCAGGCCATAAGTGTGTGAGCTACACCTCTGTCTTTTACCTCAGTGCAGCAAGTACCCTGGGTACCTGTGCTGGGCTGGCAGTGGACACACATGGGTGAATAACCACATGAGCCCAAATTCACCAGCACTTAGCATGCCTGGGTCTGCCGAGTTTTACATGCATCTCATTTTTTAAAATGCATTTTATTGAGATATACTCACACATCATACAATCCATCCAAAGTTACAATCATTAACCCAAGAATCATCACACATGCATTTCATTTTATTCTCTCAGCAACCTAACACCGGAAATAGGGAAACTAAGACCTACCCGTTGCCCTCGAGGAGCTCACAGTCCAGCAGAAGAGGCAGATGCCCAAGCAGAGCACCACAGGGTGGGGTGGGGTGGGGAAGGGGTGCAGCATCCCATGGGGACATTGAGGAGGCAGATGTCAGTTCTGCTTTAGGTGGGCGGAGTCAGGAAACAACCTGGAGAAATGGCTTAAAGGGGAATTTGTCTGACGAGTGAGAGTTTGCCAGATGAATAAGGGTGAGTTCACAAGGCATCTTTTGGGAAGATAATGACTAGTAAAATGGTGCAAGACAACATCACAGAGCCTAGGAGGACCGTGTGTCTTCAAAGATTGGCCCGAGAGGCAGCCATGTGCCCAAGGAAGAACATTTAGCAAGGATCCTGGGAGGGTGGGATGAGTCGGGCCACATGGAAGAGGCAGAGAAAGGCACTGGGGCAGGAGCTGCAGCAGGAATCAGGGCAGGAGACGGCAGACAGAAGCGCAGGCTGACCAGGCAAGAGAAGGTGTTGTCAGCAGGGTCCACGTCAGGCAGCGCCTTGAATGCCACATCCCATGGTTTCTCGTTATCCAAATCCTGAGGGTGTCCAGCCTGGGCTGCTGAGGGTGCCATCGTGCTCTGGCGGCTGCAGATGGGCAGCCAGGCTGTGTACCTCGGCAGAGAGTAGCTGGCCCTGAGACCCCACAGCTGGAGAAAACCAGCCGCTGTCAGAGCTGAGCCCCGAGAGAGGGCTCTTCATTAGCCATCAAAAGGGGAGGAGCAGTCACCCAGACCCTGAGCCGTGCAGAGTCAAGATTGTCTCCTGAGCCCACAGCTCATAGTGAACTGTTTTTTTTTTCAACTGGAATTAGCTTCTTTTTGTGTCTCTGTCTACCCAACCGTGAGGTCCCTGAGTCTCTTCCCTGACATGTTGTGAGTCCTCCACAGAGTCGGGGGCCTCCCACAGCCCTTGAGCAAGTCAGAGCCAGGCCCCGTGGAGACCCTGTAAATGGATGGCTACTCACCAGATAGCCTCTGTCCTCCCACGGGAGTCTTCAGTCCTCTCAGGAGCTCCTTCATGTGGTAATTTTCCTCATTGCCTCAGCAGTTAGGCCAGGTTGGAGAGAAGCACCCAGGCTGTTTTTTTGCCTTTGGCAAGCAGCATGGTGCCCAACGGGGCTGCATCCGTTCCTTTCTGCATACCCTGGGGAGTGGGTTTCTGTCCTGAGGGTCTCTGATAGTCGGGTGCATGGTGGAGGGCTTGGGCAGAGGACTTTGAGAAGCTAGTGTGAAGAAACTGGGCTAACAGAGACGGGCAGAAGTGGAAGAAAGCAGACCTGGTCTCTTCCTTGGGTCAGACCCTCAACCCCCCGCCTTCCACTCCCGGGTCAGGAGTCCTCGCAGGTGCTGGAGAGTTGGAGGAGGGTGTGTGCTGATGGGACAGTGTATGTCAGGGCCCTAGACGGGTGTATTTCCTGGTTTCCTGGGGAGAGAGGGGAGAAGAACATCACTGGGCACCATAAATGACCCCAAACCAGGGAGCGAGCACTCCTGGGGGGACAGCTGTGAGGGCAGCTGACTGAAAGCAGAAAAGATGGTGGGGTTGTGTCCTCGCTGTGCCTTCCCCACATTCCACTTTGTGTCAGCCCACTGGGTTTACTTTTCTTAAGCTGATGTCCTTTGGTGTGTGGAGGAGGAAAGAAGAGGAAGGGGATCCAGAAATTTTCTGGGTAAGTTGTGCAGACATGAAAGCTTTGCAGTGGTCCGTTAGATGTTGACTTCTTGCTTTTAGTCTGGGATTGGGCAGGTCTACTCTGTCAGAGGCACATTTTCTGGTGCCCTCAGTGCAGTTTGCCATTGGAATAGTAGGGGCAGGGAGGGTCCCTTATCCCCAGGTTATCCACAAGAAGCAGCCCCCTGATGCTAATGATTGAGAGTTCTTATCTGGTGGTATCAGGTGGTGACAAACTGCATCATTTTCTGCCATCAGTCCTCAAAGGCATCTGGCCCCTGGGGCTGACCTCAGTGGGACAGAGGCCAAGCTGTAATGACATCCACACGCATGCTTCCCAGGGTAAGTCCTCCCTAGTGGAGAGTTAAAGGAAGCACATGTCATGGACTTCAGTATCCTTAGGGTTGAATCAGATATCCAAGGCCAACGGGGTAGATTTTGAGACTGTTGCTATATTCTATGACGTCATTAATCCCTGATGTTGCCCCTGAGCCTGGGGACACACCAGGAGGTAAAGAACAGATCTCCCTGTGGTCAGGCTGTCCCAGGACCACAAGATGAGAGGCTGGGGTTAAAAGCACAGATGCTGAGTTCAGATCCAGCTCTGGGTCTGGACATCTTCCTTCTGTCCTTCTGAATCCACCCTCCATCCTGATCTGAGCCCTAGGGGGCTGACCACATCCACAGGCTCTTTCGCTGTCTGGCTGTGGTTGGGTTCAGCCATGGGGAACCTCAGCAGGAGATTAGAGAAGAGAGGAGAATGAGATGGGTGAATTTCTTCCCCTGGCCGCCTCCCTGCGGGTACCTCTTGGGCTGACTGTTTCCCATGTCCAGAGGTCACTTCTCTCAAGACACCCTCTACACGACTCTCTCCTTCTGGTTTCCTTTGGGTAGTGGCAGCTCCACTGCTCCTAACCCTGGGTTACTGCAGGATCCTTTGTGGCTTCCCTATAGTCTCCCACACCTCTGTGAGTACTTCATTATAAATAAACCCAGCTTGAGTTATCTTGATTAGAGCACCGTCTCTTCCAGTTTGAAGCCCTCATGATGCTGCCACTTTCTAGCTCTGTAAGTATAGGCAAGTTGTTTAACTGCCTGTGCCTCAGTTTCCCCTTTAGTACAATAGAATAATAATGGTAATAATCTGTATCTCCTAGGGCTGTAGTGAAGAGTAAATGGGTACTGCCTAGTGCAGTACCTGGAACATATAGCAGCAGGTGTTCACTAGTTTAAACTACTGATGGGAATGGAATATGTATACCGTTTTGCTTCTTGCTTTTTTTTCACAGCATGTCCTAGAAATTGGTTTATGTCAGTACATTGAAAGTTGCTTTATTCTTTTCTCTGGGGGCAGGTTTTGGGTTTGTCCCAGTTAGAATAGTCTTCTCACCCTTTCCTTCTGTCTACCCCAAGGAGGGGGTGTGCTCTTCAGAACATCACTCCTTTTTCCTCACCCTGCTGACCCCTCCCTCGCCTCTGCCAAGCTTCCTTAGTGCTGGTGAAGGCCATCTCAGGGTCTTGCATTACCCCACCCACCGAATGTCAGGCTGGCAGACCTTGCAAACAGGGTCAGCAGTTACTCTTTGACAGGAGGTTGAAGCTGATGCCCACAATGGGTCCTCGATGGGCAGGTATTTGGGGAACTGGCACATACCCTTGCTGTCCGGCTGCATAATCTGCAGGCCAGCTTCGTGCAAGCCTAAATGGAATCAACAGGGCCTCATCTTTCCACCAGTATGAATCTAAGGCCTCTGAGTCAGTCTTGGCAGTTGTCCAAGATAAGGACAACGCAGGAAGTAATAAAAGGAACTTGGGGAAGGAGAAGACAATTAAGTGGACATCAGAAACCACAGTTCAGTAGGGACAACAAATAAAGAGATGTTGTGGCCAGCTGAGGCTGCTCTTGGGCAGGAGCTTCAGAGAATCTTGGGAGTAGGATGGAGTGGGGTCTTCCCCCAAAAGCCCCTGGGCCAATTCTGGGAGCTGTTTATCTCTAAACCTGGCATAAGAGAGCAGGAAGAAGCCTTCGGAGCTACCCTAATGCAGCCCCTCTGAGACCACAGGATCTTAGCCTTCTGTCCTTTCTGGGGGGTGGTGAGATGCTGGGTGGACAGCCTGGCTGTTGTGCCCATGGGGTGCAGTGACAGAACCAGACCAGGTGCAGCTGTGTTCAAAGGTCAGCACACCAGCCAGCCAGGTGGCTGGGACTGTTGCTACACTTTTGTCCTTCCTCTGAAATGGAGGCAGCAGAGAAAGTCCTGAGTGCCCAAGGTGGGACCACGTGGCAGATAAAGGAGAAAGCCACCCACTTTTGATTAGCCTCTCTAGGCCTCAGTTTCCCCAAATGAGAAATGGAAGAATATACATTCCCTAGGGATACAGTGAGTTTGGACATAATGCACAGAAGGAGCCCTGGAAGGTGCTTGGTGTGGGTGGTTCTGATATGGGGATGGTAAAAACTCCATGGAGCTCAGTCATGCCCATGACAATCTGCCACATAGTCAGGAGAACAGCCCCATTGTGGAAATCTGTGTCTGCACAAGGAGTTTAAGTGAGAACAGAAGTGTAGAGATCCCCAAGTCCAGGCCTTCCCAGAATGGAAGCCCAGGCTCAGAGGAGAAAGGGCTTGTCCCCTCCATCCAGGCAGATGTGAAACAGAACTCAGCTAAAGATCCTTAAAGGTCTTCTGTCAGGCCCTTTCACGTGGAAGCAGGCAATTTGATCACTCGACGGTTGGCTGATGCCAACAGGGCATTTTAAATGTGTTGTGTGTTTGTACTCCACATCCCTACACAAAAGATTTGTGGAGCTGATGAAGTGGGCAGCTTGGGCACAGGAGATGGAGGAGACGTGCCCTGAGACCTCTGCTGGGCTGCGACTTCCCAGAAGGGAACCTGCCCCCTGCCCACCTACCGCATGGCAGGAAGCATGCCCTGTCCAGGCCAAGGCCCTTTCCTGGACCGCTTACCTGTCATGGGCTCAGGTCTGGCCCGATTCACTGCGATATCTTTGATGAGACTGGACATGCCCTTTGAATTTCATTAAATCCCAGGAGTTGGGCAAAGCCACAACTTCGATAGGGTTTGGGAGACTTGTAGAGAATCTGCTCTCTTTGCTCTTTCCCCAGGAGAGGGTCTGAAAATAGCTCCATGCTTTTGTTCCCGCAGAGATTAATCCATTGAAAACCTACCAGATTTACTATTAACAATTTCACACATAAATGTGACAATTTAGAAGAAACGGGCCAGTTCATTAAAAACTGAGAACTACCAAAAAAAACAACCGAGATGAAGCAGGCAATCTGAAAAGTCCCCTAACCATTATAGAAATTTAATTAATAAATAAACAGATCCTGAGAAATGAAATCTCCAGGCTCAGATGGGTTCGCTGGAAAATTCCTCCAAACTTTTAAACAAGAATTAACACCAAATTTATACAGTCTCTTTGTAAAATAGAAGAGAAGGGAACACTTCCCAGCACGTGCTTTGAAGCCAGTGTTACTCACATACCAAAGCCAGAAGAAGATAGTACAAAAAGAAAAAACTATAGGCCAGCCTCTCTCATGCACTTAGATGCAAAGATTCTCAACAAAATAATTAGCAAATTCAAGTCCAGCGATGTATAAAAACAGTTGATGTCATGATTGAGTGGGGTTTATTCCAGGTATGCAAGCCTGTTCAGTATTTGAAAATCAATCAGTGTTATCTACCTTATCAACAAACCGAAAAAGAAAATTCATATGATCATATCAGATGACATAGTAATGAAAGAATGAAAGCATTTGGCAAACTCCAACACCCATTCGTGATTTTTAAAAGTAATAGAAATACTATCAGCAGACTAGGAATATGGGAGGAACTGCCTCAACTTGATAAAGGACATCTAAAAAAAACCCTACAATTGGCATCATACTTGATGCTTTCCCATATATATATATATATATATATATATATATATATATATAATGTGAATATTGTGAGATTTTTATAGGAATTGTCTCATGCAACTGTGGGAATGGGCAAGTCCAGATTCCATAGGACAGACTATAAGATGGGAACTCCGATGAAGGTTTTCAATGCATTCCCCAGGAGAAGCTGGCTGGCTGGCTGGAATAGAGATGGAAAATCTGTCTTCTGACTGCTAAAGGCACTCCTCTCATTGTAAAATGCAATCACCTTACTGATGATTTAAGTCCACAAAGTGTCCTCAGAGTAACAGTTAGGCCAGTGCTTGCCTGATCAAACAACTGCACACCATAACCTGACTGGGTTGATACATAAACTTAACCATCATATTCCCCAAGCCTCTGAGACACTAAGTAGCCTAGTTCCATTCTCATCTCTACCATTTTTCCTCTCTCACTCCCCATTGCAGATAACGCTGACTTCTTTTCTTTTCCTTCAGTTTCCTGGATTCTTTTCTACCTCAGGGCCTTTGCACTGGTTTCCTCTGATAGCGCTTCCCTGGGCTCTTGGCTAATTACTTCTCACCTGTCACTCTGACCTTAAATGCCTTTTCTGACCATGATAGCACTATGAAATGATCTTTTTTTTTTTCTTCTTGTTTATTTTAACTTTTTCCCTGATTAGTGTGTAGGCTTGTTAAGGTAGGGGATCTAGTCAGTCTTGTTCACCACAGGTTCCCCAACATCTAGGGGCACCTACCCCACGCTGGGTGTTGAGTGAGTGAGTGCACTGTTTTGGCGTTTGGTGGACTCATCTGCAGACCTGTGTCACAGCTGCATCCACTCTCTCTTCCTTTGTTTTCCCTTTGACTTCTATCTTTAATGTTAGCTTTCAGTTTTTTGTGTGTAAAGACCCCATAATCCACGAATTGTCTCATGGATTTTGTCCCTTTCTAACAGAGAATAGTTCCTTCCATTTATAGGGTATATTTTACTTTTCAAAGATTGCCCTTTTTCATGTTCAAGTACAGGGCTGAGCACATAGTAGGTGCTTAATGAATGTCTGTTATGTGTACAACATGCCCTTTCGGGGCACTATCTTAACTGATCATCACAGCCCTATTGTGAAATGGGCAGGCAAAACCTTCTCCTGAGGCCAACCAGGAGAGAGAATGGGGCTGAGGACACGTGATATGTTAAAATAGAACCAAATCTTCCTGACATTTTCCCCTTCGTTCATTCACCACTAACTACACAAGAATCTGCTGAGTCTCTTTGGTGAGAACCTGTACTGGCAGGACTCAGGATGCAGAACTGGATAAAACAGGGTGTCAAAATGACCCACTCCTCTTAGAAAAGCAAGTATTCCCTGAGAAATAGTTGATGTGGGGAGGAGTCTTGGCTTTGGTTTTTTTTTTTTGTTTTTTTTTTACATGGGCAGGCACCGGAAATCGAACCTGGGTCCTCTGGCAAGGCAGGCAAGCATTCTTGCCTGCTCGGCTTTGGATTTTGTTGGTGGGAGTGGGGTGGTTGGAAGAGGAAAGTCAAATATCTTGGGAGAGTATTTTGGGGTTTGTATGGCCTTGAGCAAGGTAATCTCAGTGTGCTTTGTTTGGTCATCTGTAGATCAGGTATAATGGGTTATAGAAAAATAAAAGTGATTATTACATGTAAACCCCTAGAACACCTACCTGGAACATAATAATGCCCAATAAATTTTAGCTATTCTTATTGCTTTTGGTTATAAGTTCCATACTCAGTGAGCTAGACTGGAGTCCAGCAGAACTCTCTCCTGGAAACTCCTCCACTCAAGCGCAGTACTTTAACACAGTCTCAGCACAGCAGGGGCCTGTGTCAAGGAGGGGAGCTGACCATCTCTTTCCCTGAGCAGATCTGTGGCTGCACTAAAGCTCAGTAATGGAAAACCTCCCCTTCTGTCCCAGTTTAAATGCAGTGCTTTTGATTTCTCTAATGCAGTTAAGCAGCCGAGGGCTGAGGGGTCAAGCCATAACTGCCCTGCCTCTGCAGCTGCTGTGCCTTTTGATTTTCAGAAAAGCTTCTGAGCTGGGGTAGAGGCCTCCTCCCAGCCTGAGCCAGCCATCCTTGGAGCTAAGCCTCTCACTACAGTCAACCACTAAAGAAAGCCTGGGCTTCAGAGAGCAACTTTCCCTGGGGACCAGGCCAGAGTCTGATTCTGTATGCATAAGTTCCTTCATTTGGCTATGCTAAGCAATGACTCGGAAAGCTGTCTAAACTCCATTAAGTGACAGAAGCAGGTCTCTAAGGAATATACAGTCTGTGATTACATTTTTGCTTTTAAAAACAAAACTGTGTATGTACATTAGCAGACTCATAGGAAAACATGGAAGAATGTATACTAAACTGTTAAACTTGATTATCTTTAGGGATGGGAATATATGGGATTTTCATTTTTCTATGTTATCTGCTTTTGTGATGTTTATAACTTTAGAATGAATATGAAGTGCTTTTTTAAGCAGAAAATGCATTTAAAGTTAAACTGTATCGGTCAGGATAGGCCAGGTTTGCCAAAATAATTGACAAATAATATCAGATCTCAGGGGCTTATGACAACCAAGGTTTATGTCTTGTTCGTGGCATGCGTTCAGCTGGGGTTTCTGCTCATCAGTCTCTCAGGGACCCAGGCTGATGAAGCAGCCAACATCTCAAATGTAGCTGGTTCTGTGCCAGAGGAAAAAGAGAATGTGGCAAAGCATGCACTAGTTCTTAAAGCTTCCACTTGGGAAATAACATTAATCTCTTCCAATGAGGTTTCATTAGCCAAAGCAAGTCTCTGCTCGCACATTAATTTAAGTGGCCAGTGAAGTGCAACCTACATTGTTCAAGAAGGATTAAGAGTAAAATGTCTGTGAACAGTGTGATAACTACCACAGAAACCGAATAATGTCCAGATGTAAATACAAGATTGCGTTTCATGCCACTCTTTCTCCCCAGGTTCCTCAGTGTAGGTCAAATGCAAATGACAGATCGGGGTAAGGAATGCAGTTTACCTGGGACCATAGCCCTGTGGTCCGTGCATTCAGTTTTCTGAGGGTCTTGCTTGAGTCAGCACTTCCAAGGAGTACACCTGAAGTAGTGGCTCCCAGCTGGGAGTGTGGTAATGCATCAGCATCATCTAGGGAGCCTTTTCCACATTTCTTCCCCATGGGTACATCCCAGTTCTCTTCTAGTTTGGAGCTGCAGGCCTAAAGGAGTCAGTGGGCAGTGTTTCCTCAACTGTTTGTCATCTGAGCTTTGGGGAAGGTTTGAGTGGCCAAGAGTTGAGGGGACTTGCCTCTGATGACGGCCTGTGGGTCAGTAGCCAATATAGCTGATGATGGGTAGGGTCCATATGTGTTGACAGTCAGCCTAGCTGGGTGGACACATGCTTGGTTTTAGGCCAGCCCTCCCCACTTCCCACTGATGGGCTCACGATGGGACTGAGGACTGGACCAAGACTCTTCTTTTTTTTAACTTTTTTTTTATTAATTAAAAAAAATTAACAAACAAAACATTTAGATATCATTCCATTCTACATATACAATCAGTAATTCTTAATATCATCACATAGTTGCATATTCATCATTTCTTAGAACATTTGCATCGATTTAGAAAAAGAAATAAAAAGACAACAGAAAAAGAAATAAAATGATAATAGAGAAAAAAAAAACTATACGTACCATACCCCTTACCCCTCGCTTTCAGTTACCACTATTTCAAACTGAAATTATTTTAACATTTCTTCCTCCTATTATTTATTTTTATTCCGTATGTTCTACTCTTCTGTTGATATAGTAGCTAAAAGGAGCATCAGACATAAGGTTTTCACATTCACAGAGTCTCATTGTGAAAGCTATATCATTGTTCAATCATCATCAAGAAACATGGCTACTGGAACACAGCTCTGCATTTTCAGGCAGTTCCCTTCAGCCTCTCCGCTACATCTTGAACAACAAGGTGATATCTACTTAATGCATAAGAATAACCTCCCTCCAGGATAACCTCTCGACTCTGTTTGGAATTTCTCAGCCATTGACACTTTTTCTCATTTTACTCTTCCCCCTTTTGGTTGAGAAGGTTCTCTCAATCCCTTGATGTTAATTCTCATCTCATTCTAGGGTTTTTCTCAGTCCTTTGATGCTGAGTCTCGGCTCATTCCAGGATCTTTGTCCCACGTTGCCAGGAAGGTCCACACCCCTGGGAGTCATGTCCCACACAGAGAGGGGGAGGGTGGTGAGACTGCTCGTCATATTGTCTGGAGAGAGAGGCTACATCTGAGCAACAAAAGAGGCTCTCTTGGGGGTGACTCTTAGTCCTAAATTTTAAGTAGACTTGACCTATCCTTTGTGGGGTTAAGTTTCATTTGAACAAACCCCAAGACTGGGGGCTCAGCCTATAGCTTTGGTTGTCCACACTGCTTGTGAGAATATCAAGAATTCAACTTGGGAAAGTTGAATTTCTCCCCACTCTCACCATTCCCCGAAGGGGGCTTGCAAATACTTTTCCAGTCACTGATCAAATCATTCTGGATTCATCGGGGGATCACTCTGGACAAACCAACAAAATCTCATGTGCTACCTGAGATTCCAAGTACTTATGACATTCAATCAAACTATCTACATGAGTTATATTAGGAAATGCTCTAGTCAAAATCTAAGTTTTGTAACAAATAAACATTTTTTGCTTTAGTCTCACACATAAGGTGACATTTTAAAGTATTAATTATCATCTATTTTCAGCACCCTGCAATAATGACATTCCTTTGTTCTTCCTCTTGCCAAAACATTTTTAAAATTTGTACATTGTACATTTCACTATTATTATACACTCTAGGCATTCCTAGATTATACCATCTTGATCTTTAACATCTATCTTTCTTTCTGATTTCATTATGTCTCCAGCCCTCCTCCCTCTATCATTCTCACATGCAGCTTCATTCAGTGTTTTAATATAATTACATTACAGTTAGGTAGTATTGTGCTGTCCATTTCTGAGTTTTTGTATCCAGTCCTGTTGCACAGTCTGTATCCCTTCAGCTCCAATTACCCACTCTCTTACCCTATTTCTATCTCCTGATGGTCTCTGTTACCAATGACATATTCCAAGTTTATACACTAATGTCGGTTCATATCAGTGAGACCATACAGTATTTGTCCTTTAGTTTTTGGCTAGTCTCACTCAGCATAATGTTCTCAAGGTCCATCCAGGTTGTTACATACTTCATAAGTTTATTCTGTCTTAAAGCTGCATAATATTCCATCGTATGTATATACCACAGTTTGTTTAGCCACTCGTCTGTTGATGGACATTTTGGCTGTTTCCATCTCCTTGCAATTGTAAATAATGCTGCTATAAAGATTGGTGTGCAAATGCCCGTTTGTGTCTTTGCCCTTAAGTCCTTTGAGTAGATACCTAGCAATGGTATTTCTGGGTCGTATGGCAATTCTATATTCAGCTTTTTGAGGAACCGCCAAACTGCCTTCCACAGTGGTTGCACCGTTTGACATTCCCACCAACAGTGAATAAGTGTGCCTCTTTCTCCGCATCCTCTCCAGCACTTGTCATTTTCTGTTTTGTTGATAATGGCCATTCTGGTGGGTGTGAGATGATATCTCATTGTGGTTTTGATTTGCATTTCTCTAATGGCCAGGACCAAGACTCTTCTTGAGGAAACAGCTCCAGTACAAACAAGGCCCTGAAATTACTTTGCATAGAGCAGGAAAGATGTTAAAGCAGAGATAGCAGCTGTTTCTTTTGATGATAATACATTTCATCAACAACATCTATTTTAAGTTTCTGAAGCTTCTCCAAGATAAACCAGCTGCAAAAATTATTTGTGGCAACTATGTACATCTCCCTTTATTTGTGTTAGGGTATTGAAACCCGGTAAGTACTGAGTGACCTCATACTGGCCTGAGGTTAAAAAAAAACTGGTTCTGCCATTTCTAACATCCTGACCTTTAATATGGACTTAATGAGATTAATCCTAAGAATGAAAGGTTGGTTTGACATCTGAAAATCAATTAATGTAATACACCCTATCAGTAGAATCAAGGATAAAAACTACATGATAATCTAAACAGATACAGAAACGCTGATAAAATTCAAGTCATTCGTGATAGAAATGCTCAGCAAACTAGGGATAGACAGGAACTTCCTGAACCTGATAAGGGACATCTGTGACAAACTCGCAGCTAACATCATGCTTAGTGGAAAAGACTGCGTGCTTTCCCCCTAAGATCATGAAAAAAACAAGGATGCCAGCTCTTGCCACTTGTAAGTCAGCACTGTGCTGGAGCTTCTAGCCAGGGAAGTTAGGCAAGAAAATGAAGTAAAAGATATCCATATTGAAACGAAAGAAGCAAAATCATCTCTATTTGCAGATAACATGATCTTATATGTAGAAAACCCAAAAGAATTCACTAAAAAACCATTAGAAGTAATAAATGAGTTCAGCAAGGTTGCAAGTTACAAGGTGAATATAAAATGAAATAATTCCATTTTTCAAAAGCATCTAAAAGAATAAAATATTTAGAAATAAACTTAACAAAAGAAGGGCAATACTTACACTATGAAAACTACAAAACCTTGTTGCAAGAAATTAAAGAAGACCTAAGTAAATGGAAAGGCATCCCATGTTCATGGGTCTGAAGATTTATTATTGTTTCTATGTCAGTACTCTCCAAATTAATGTACAGATTCATTGAAGTCCCTATCAAAACCCTAACTGACTTTGCAGAAATTGACAAGCTGATTCTAAAATTCATATGGAAATTCAAAGGTTCCAGAATAGTCAAAACAATCTTGAAAAAGAAGACAAAATTAGAGGACTCACACTTCCTGATTTCAAACCTTAATGCAAAACCTTGGTAATCAAAGCAGTGTGGTACTGGCATAGGTACCATATAGACATATAGTTAAATGGAATAGAATTGAGAGTTGAGAATTCAGCCCTCACATTTATGGTCAGCTGATTTTCAACGAGGATGTCAAGACAAGTCAACGGAGGGAAAAGTAGGCTTTTCAACAACTAGTGCTGGGGCAATTAGGTATCCACAGGCGAAAGAATCAAATTCGACTCCACCTCACACCATACACAAAAATAAACTCAAATTGGCTCAAAGATCTAAATGTAAGGGCTAAAACTATAAAGCACTGAGAAGAAAACACAGGTGTAAATGGTTTCTTTTATATGAAAAGGTTTTGTGCTACAAAGAACACCAAGAAAGGAAAAAGAAACCAAAGAATGGGAGAGTATTTTTGCAAATCATGTATCTGATAAGGGACTTGTATCTAGAATACATACTAAATAATACTTTTTAAAAAGAGTGATTAAAAGTGGGCAAAGGATCTGAATGACATTCCTCCAAAAAAGATATACAAATGGCCAATAAGCCCTTGAAAAGATGCTCAGCATCATAATCATAGGGAAGTGAAATTAAAACTGCAGTGAGATGCCACTTCACATCCACTAGGATGGCTAGAGAGAAAAAGACAGGCAATAACAAGTGTTGGTGAGGATGTGGGGAAATCAGAACTCTCATACACTGCTGGGAAGACATAACATGGATAGGGAGGGTCCCTGCTCCTCCCTTTCTTCCCGCTCCTGAGAGGAGCAAGTGTGATTTGACCCATCAGGGCTGCTTTTCTTCTTTTATTTAGCACACATTTAGCATCTGTCAAAACAGTGTCAGTCAGGGTAAAGGATGAGTGTCCATATCTTAAAACTTCAACTTCTGTGTGAGACTAAGGGAGAGATGTTTATTGGATGCAAACTTTTTATTTTGGGTAGTGCATTTCCTGATTTAACTTGTTTGGTCACTTTAGTTGAGCACCATAAATACAGGGAATCTTGAATAGGGCATAAGATTTTGTTGGTTTGTCTGGGTTAATGTAATGCCCCAGTAAATCCCAGAGTGATTTGGGCAATGAATAAAGAAGTATTGCAGGGTCCCCTTAGGGGAATGGAGAGAAAGGGGGAAAGATTTAGCCTCCCCATTTGGAGAATTTCTGATATTCTTGCAAGCAGTGGGGACAACCAAATCAATAGGCCAAGCCCCCAATCTTGGGGTTCACCCCATGAGACTTATTCCTGCAAAGAATAGACTGAACCTACTTAAAATTAGGCCTAAGAGTCACCCCCAGGGAACCTCTTTGGTTGCTCAGATGTGGCCTTTCTAGAACTCTAAGCCAACATGGCAAGGGAACCCATTGCCCTCCCCTCCTACATGGGACATGACTCCTAGGGGTGTGAATCTCCTTGGCAACGTGAGACAGAAATCCCACGATGAGCTGGGACCCGGCATCAAGGGATCGAGAAAACCTTCTTGACCAAAAGGGGGAAGAGAGAAATGAGACAAAATAAAGTGTCAGTGGCTGAGAAATTTTCAACACAGTCGAGAGGTTATCCTGGAGATTATTCTTATGCATTATATAGATATCCTTTTTCAGTTTATGTGTATTTGGGTGGCTAAAGGAAAGTACCTGAAACTATAGAGCTGTGCACCAGTAGCCTTGTTTCTTGAAGATGATTTTATGAAGGTATAACATTTACAAGAAAATCCTGTGTCTGATGTTCCCTTTATCTAGGGTATGAACAGATGGTGAAAAATTGGATTAAAAAATAATAATAGTAGGGGGAACAAATATATTGGATAGATGGAAATACTAGTGGTCAGTGAGAGGGAGGGGTAAGGGGTATGGTATGTGTTTTTTCTTTTTTCTTTTTATTTCTTTTTGTGGAGTGATGCAAATGTTCTAGGAAATGATCATGGTGATGAATATACAACTATGTGATGATTTTGTGAGTCACTGATTATATACCAAGTATGAAATGTTCACATGTGGCTTTGTCAATAAAAATATTGAAAAAACTGATCACCCGAGGTGTGACTCAGGCTGTTGTTGTCCTGAGGATGTGTCCTGGGACACATGTGACACTTCACAATGGAAGTGTCTCCAGCCTTCCTCAAAACTCTCTACCACCCCTCGGTTCCCTCCAGTCCCACCCCTGTCTTGGTGTCTGAATGGTCCCCTGCTCCCACCCCACCTCCCTGAGGACATGGGGCTGTCGTTTCTGTTCCCCCTTCTCCTATCTTAGGAGCATGGGAAGCATCCATCGGGCATGGTATGCTAGGTGTGTGTGACCCTGGCCATGTTGCTTGACCTACTCAGCCTCAGTTTCCTCATCATTAAGTTGGGCTAGGGCCAGATCTCCCATAAGGTTGGTGTGAAGATTACATGAGGTCTCCCTAACAACTCATCCATTGCCTGGTGGTACATAGTGTTCCTCAGGAGACATTTGTCTCAACCCCTCCAGCCTCTTGTCACCACCACATATACTGTTTACAGTTTTGTGTTTGCTCACTGTCACTTCCTTCTCTGGTAGATAGAGCATAGGGTCATCCCAGTCCTGGTTTCGTTGTGCCCCCTGATGTGATCTTAGGCAAGTTGCTTCACCTCTCTGAGCCAGTTTCTGCTTCTGTGACTTGGAGGAGAATGAGAATGAGAGCCGTCTGAGGATTGGAGACCGTGGTGCCCCAGCACCTAGCCATGTGCGGCTGCATAATTCTCTCAAAGCAAAACAAAACACAAAGGCGACTGTTGCTACCACTTTATCGATTGTAGGACCATGCCACAGTTCAGCAAGATAATGTAGCGTGTCTTCCTTTTTCTTGGGATGTGTCTCTTTGGTTGAGCTCTCACCAGGGGAGATGTTCCCCGGCAGCCTGGAACACGGACTCAGGTGTGAGCCCCAAACCTGCAGCAGCAGGTGGAAAGGCTGTAGGAGCCTGATCAGAAAGGCTCTTCGAAAACTTGCTGAAGGAGGCTTTGGGAGCCATTGATGGTTTTTGAATGAGGAAGTGACGTACTCAGAACTGCCCTTTGTGAGGTTACAAGGGCCCCAGTGTTCAGTGTTTCCTGGAGATTGATCTAGAGACAGGAGGCTCCTGAGGAGATGGGCACAGTGATCCAGGGGACAGGTATTGAGGGACTGAGCAAGGGTGGTGCAGAGGGCTCATGCCTTGGGAAGGCGATTCTGCATGGCGGGGGTGGGGGAGCGGCTTGTACAGCTTGGAAGTAGGGGGAGAGGCAGAAATGGGAAGGCTCTGGAGTGTGGGGCTTGGGCGGATTTGGAGTTGGTAGGGCTCAAAAAAGGAGAAGTGAGTTGGGAGGGTCAGGAAGAGGAGGTGCTGGTAGTCACAAGACTGCCCTGGGGTAGGGGTGAACCTGCCAACACTGTCTACCCACTGCTTGGGGGTTCTCCCTCTCCACACATCCCTGTAGGACCAGCTTGCCTCCCCACCGTTTGCTAGTCCTCTGGCCTGCCTCCCTTCCTGGGGGGCTGCTTTGCCCTCCCTGGCCCAGTACGTCGTGTGGCCAGCAGCACCTGCGTCCCCACGGTGGACAGGGCAGAGTCCTGGCTGGAGTGGGGAGGTGGGAGTCAGTGTGTGGCCCTAGGAAAGCCGCAGGCCTCTCTCTTGGACTCAGGTGAGATTTTGATGTGTGGGGGCCAGATTGGACATCAGTAATTAACGGGGAGCAGTCACAGGCTCTCTGGGGCAGCCAGTATCCACGTGACTCGAGACAGGTGCGGGCACCCACATCCCACTCTTGGCACGGTTCCCACCTGGATCTGTGGCAGGGACGAACGTCCGCCAGCCTGCCAGGCAGGAATGGAAGCCTCAGTAGTCTCCGAGTACCTCTGTTTAAGGATGTCATCCTCCCGGAAGCCAAGCCCAGGGATGAACGCGTGCATGCTGCCCTGACCAGGCACGGGACACCGAGGGGGCTTGCTGGATGGATCATGAGCCTCGTTTTCCATCTCAGGAGCGCTGGGTAGGACCCCCGCAGTTCTCCTCACACCTGCGGGCCTGTCTCCGCCCTCCAGTGCTGACCCATGGCTGGGTGGTCTCAGTCCCGAGGTGGGCTAGGCGAGGTGAACTCCTGCCCAATCTGGGGTGCTGCCTCGGGTCCCCAGGAAGGGGAGCAGGCTGCAGAGGCAGGGTGCCCCATGGTCCTTCCTGTGTCCCCTCCCACGGCCCCTCCCCCTGTCCGCTGGCCCTGACCCTGCAGCGTAGCAGGGAGGCAGTTCTTACGCTCTCAGAAGCCAGCTTCAGAGGTAGAATTCACAGTTCAGCCTCCTTGGGGCTGAGATTAGACTTGGACCAAATTGGTTTGAAAAAAAAAGGCCTTTTTTAAAAAACAAAACACAATTCTGAACATGTCAAAAACTAGGGGTTATGCCAGAGACCCAGGTTCGATTCCCAGAGCCTACCCATGCAAAAACAAACAAACAAAAACCTGGGGCTACAAAATCAAGAGGGGCGATTCTCCGCCCCACTATCCCCAGCAGTTACCCTGGCGAGCTGCGGGGTTCGACGCTGTGGCGGAAGGGCCTGGGTCACAGGCGGTAGGACCCCCCCACCCCACTCCAAGCTACCGTGCTGTGTATCTGTGATGCTGCGACCACGTTTATCAGCTCGCTGCTGCTCACCGCCGCTGGGAACCCCAAACACCTGCTCCCAGAGGCCTCAGGACCCTGCGCTTTTGCTTTTCAAAACAGCAAAGAACAGTGTTGTATCCATTACAGCCTCAGGCAAAAGGCATTTTCTCTTCTAAGACTAAATTTGAGTGATTAGTAATACAAGTCTTGTTGGTAACCCAGTACTAATCAGATTACTGGATTAACCCAGATGCCCTGCCTGGTTTCCATATCTATTTGTTTCTCCGTCTATCTGTCCATCCTTCTGTCTGTCTCACATACTTGCATAGTATTTACTGTGTGCCCAGCGCTGTTCAAAGCCCTTTTCATGTCTTAACTCATTTTAATCTCACAACAGCCCTACAGAGAGGTTTTATAGACCCCAATTTATGAGGCAAAGAAAGAAAACTTATCCAAGGTTAAATGATCTGGAAGGGGCAGAGTCTGAATTTGAACCCCCATGCCATACTGCCTTTCCCCACAAGCATGGAAGGAGGGGGGCTGAGGGGTCTCCCTCCCTGAATGGGGCTGTGCCCCCAATCAATTGTTGTATAACCCAGGAAGAGGAGGCAGGCAGTTCCTTCCCTCTGTCTCTGCTATTCCCAGGGCCCCCCCTCCCTACCCAGAAAACAAACAAGTCAGAGCAATTCCCTCCTGCCCAGAGCCCCATCCTGGCAGAGCAGGGACCGGTGGTGTGGTTAGACCAAGTGTGTGTGTGTGTATACAGAGGTTCATGGGGTGGTTAGGGGCACTTTGTTCTCACTGCGGGAACCCTGGGGGAGGCTGTTGGAATCCAGCCTCAGGAAGTTCATCTCCTCCCACCCAGCGGCTGCTCTGTGGAGCTGAGTTAGTCTGGAGCACAGGGGGAGAAGCAGGGTCAGCTACATAATTTTTGGACCCAGTGAAGAATGAAAATCTGGAGCCTTTGTCCAGAAAGCTGGAAAAGAGTGCCGTTAGAGACACAGAAAGCTTTTCCCCTGCACCCCTTCCCCTACTGCAGGTTCTTTTTTCACTTGTCATGGTCTGTTTTTATTTGCTGTTTCATGTTTGTTTGTTTGTTTTTTTCCCGCATGGGCAGGCACTGGGAATCGAACCCAGGTCTCCAGCATGGCAGGCGAGAACTCTGCCACTGAGCCACTGTTGCCCACCCCAATGTTGTTTTAAGTAAAGAAAAAATTACCTTTGAAATTATTAGCATGATTTACCAATTGCCTTTGTATTGTGCAGTGCCAATTTTAAATGCAAATATCAGAACATTCAGAACATTTAACTCGTGGAATCAGTGAAATTCCACTGTTTGTATTTCATGGCTCGTTTCCGGAGGGTGCCTTGAACTGGCCAGGAGAGACAAACTCAGACAGACTCGGGAAGGTTGGAAGGAGGAAGGGAGAATGTCTCCAGGCTTGGAGTTAGCCACAGGGGCACTCTGAGCTGGGAGATACTTGTAGGGCAAATACAGACTCTCACAGGTGCCTAGGGACCCCACCCCACATTTCAGGGCATGCCCTCAAGCCTGACAACTGCTGGGTTTCTGCTTCCACCAAATGCTGGATGGTTTCACTGTGCCTCCACTGGGGGTGGGGGAGTGGGAAAGTTGAACCAGGCAGCTGCCCTTCCCCTGGGCCCACCACCCTAATCTATGGCAGGTGGACAACTCCCGAGGATCTTGGAACCTCTGCACAGGACATGCTCCATACCTGGATTGAGGGAGGCTGGGTGGGGCCTTGGCACCAGGGGCATGAGAGCAGACTGCTGAGAATCCATCCTGGAGGTGACAGGAGACGGGATGTGTGTGTCCTGAGGTGCTATGCTATACTTAAAAACCCACATCCGGGATAAAATTATGAAGAATTTCTAGATGGTGGGTGCAGAGCATCCATTCCCAGGAGCGGAGCCCTGGTGAGCTTGGGATCCTGTGCCATTGCAATGGTCACCTGCCTTGGAAGCCAGCTCTGGAGAGAAATGCTGAGGGATAGTCTTCAGGTCACTTGGCATCTCTGGATCTCAGACCAGATGGGGAGGCTCACCTGATTCCCACCATAGAGGAGGGTTCACTTGTGAGGTCTCATGTGGACAGGGACTGGGAAATCAGCAGAAGCCAGGGGCCCAGTTGGGGCCTGGACTCTTTTTCTTCCTCTCGTGGCTGTTCTGATCTCTGCCTGCTTTCTTGCTGCCGCTGGCTTCCTCTGCTTCCCTCATTTCTTCCCTAATGTTAATTGAGCACCCACTGTGCTGACCGCTTTGCATGGTTTAATCTGCACACAGCCCTGTGATATAACAATAATAATAGTAGTGATATAATGATGTTTATGATGTTTGCCCTGAACCTGTACTGTCCTGCTGACAGATTTAATCCTCTAACAACCCTTTTTACAGATGAGGGAACCGTGACCTAAGGGAACTGGAAAACATTCTGAGTGGGCAGCTTGTCGGCTTTGACCCCAGGCTGCCTGGCTCCAGCTACCCCACTCTTAACTGCTGCGTTATGCTATGCCACCTTCCATCCAGCCCTGTGGCCTCATGCTTTTTTGTCCTTGTTTGCATAGCCCTGGTGGGTACCCCAGCCTCTCTGTACATCGTGGCATTTCAGCTGCAGCTGCACCCCTTCCCCTAGCCACTTTCTCAGCACAGCTTCAGCCACATACCCAGCCGCGGGACTCCAGCTGGTCCAGTTCACCTTCTCACCCCAATGTCTGCATGGGTTGCTGGTCTGCTTGGGGAACGGCCACCCTAGAGTTGGAACCCACCCAAGTCTGGTCAGCTGTGGCTGTGGAGGAGAGCAAGGCCACAGTACAAGAATAACTTGGCTCCCTGACAGTTCCTTGAGCAGGAGCCAAGGAGGGTGGTGTCCTTTATGTGGCTGTGGGGTGTGGGGGGGCTACAGGGTGGTCCCCCATTCCATTCCACAGCCAAAAGCAGGGGACCCAGCCAGAAGGAGGAGTGGCAGGCAGTGATGGACACGTCACCCCTCCTCTTGTGTAAAGGTGCCTGCGGTCAGCTGCTTGACTCCCCTTCTCACCTTTCCTGTCTTGCTTCCCTCCACACGGCAGCGCTCCGCCTGGAAGGGAACTTCCTGCACCGCCTCCCCAACGAAGTCAGCACCCTGCAGCACCTCAAGGCCATCGACCTCTCTCGGAACAAGTTCCAGGACTTCCCCGAGCAGCTGACCACCCTGCCAGCACTGGAAACCATCAACCTGGAGGAGAACGAGATTGTGGGTGAGTGGCAGCTGAGGAGTCCCGACACGATGGGGCCCATTCTAGCCCTCCTTCTGGACCCAGGGGCTGCTGCTGCCTCCCCTTCTCTGAGCTCTTTTTCCTATTTGAGGCTCTCACACGTGGGGAGGTCTGGGCCTTCTGGATGAGACACCCGCGTATAGGGCACAGGGCCTAGAAGGGAGCCCTATGAGACACTGCCACCTGCCTGGTGTTGTGTTGGAAGCTTGCTTTCCCCTGGCAGGTAAAGACCGGGGCTTTGCCTGCAGCACAGTCCTGAACTACCTGGGTGACCTTGATCCACAGACTCTCCCTCTCTGTGTCTCTGATGGTCTAGGCTGTCTCCGGACCCTTCAGCTCCTACCCCTTGTAAATTTATTCTTGACCGAGTCCCTGGCTCTCCCTTCCCCGCTTTCATAATGGGCTCTTCACCATCATTAAGCAGGGGCACTGGGCAAATGAGTTCAGAACAGCCGCAGATGTGCCCCTTCCTGTCGACCCAGGCTGCTGGTACCTCCCACCACCAGGAATCCCGAGGATATCCCACTTAGGGTCTTCTGCAAACAGTGGATTCCAGGTGGCTGGTTCTTCTTGGGAAGGGGAGAGAGATTCCTTCCCTCCTCTTGCAGCAGTTGTGTACCTCTTCATCTCATCAGTATATCAGGGGACTGAGAGTCCTCCCCAGCTTGCTTATCTAATCTTGCTAGAGAGAATTCAGCATTTTTCAGGGTCTCTCTGTGCCCTTGACTCCTCTGCTTCCTCCTTCAGCAGCCTTAGTGTGTGCAGGAAGCCCATTTCTGGGCACATTTCTCCTTTTCTCCTGTTCCCTCTAATGCTTTTCCTGCTTTAACAGTAATGGTGTTAAAAGCCCACTTCAGTGATGTTTTTATTTTTGTAAGCTTATCCACAGCCATTATACCATTTGATTAAAAGCAAAAGCTTTCTAGTGGTTTGGAGCAGTCTAATGGGGAATGACCTGCCTCGTGAGGTGGTAAGCTCCCCATCTCTTGGGGATGCTGCAGGAACAGCTCCAGCCCTGACTGGGTAGGAGGTGGGACCAGCTGAGCTCTGAGGTTCTGGGCTTCCTGACTCCCTTCTTTTAGAGGTGGGTTAACTGAGGCCCAGAGAGGGAATGAGAGATTGTCAGGTCACATAGCGAGTCTGCAGAAGTGCCAGGACTAGAATTAAAGACTCCAAAACTCAGGCCTGTGTCTGGGATGGAGTTTGCTTGCCTGGCCTCTGGGAAGGCCCTGGGGGGTGGGCTCTGGCTCAGTCTTGCCCTGCCAAGACCGGGGTCCCCAAGTGGCTTGTCTCTAGGCTGGCCCCTTAGTCCTCTTTGGGGCTTGAGCAAGTGTACCAGTTTTAAGCAGAAAGAGCTTTACCAGGGTGCCTTTTTACGGTGAGGCCACTCCTTCCTGAGCTCCCTGATTACCCAGGGTCCTGCTCCTGAGCTCTGCCTTCCTGGCCAGGCCCCCCTTGCCTGTGCCCTACCTCTAATTCCTCTTATTTTTTGAGGCCTTTCCTTGGCCCAGATGGGGCAGTAGCCAAGCAGGGGCTCCTCGAGGCCGATGCCAAGATCAGAATCGGGTGTATTGCTGGCAGGCAGATGGGTCAGGATAACTGCTGGCCACTCATTGGCTTCACCATTTCCTGATTGCAACCTTGGAAGACTCCTATAACCCGCCGAGTCTTAGCTGCTCATCTTTCAAATGAAGATTAGCTCCACCCACTCTGTTCCCAAAAGGTGGTCAGAGACCAGAAGGTTCCCCAGGCAGGGGAACAGGCTGAGTGGCTGAGTATAGTACAAGAAGAGACTTTCACCAAAGTGGGCTGTACAGGGTGACACAGTGCCCCTAAGACTTCCCCTCCCATGGGCTGACCATATCCCTCTGCAGCAAGAGCCCCAAAGCAAAGGTCAGCTGTTTTGCTCATTCTCTCAAATATAAATCTCTGCCTTTTCGCAGAGTGACAGTGATAGCCCTTCGCCCCTGAAAGTATCTTATAGTTTGCCAAGAACACTCATGTGTAGGCCCATGGCAAGGGGCATTTGTCCTGATTTGACAGGTGTAGAAACAGTCTCTAAAACATTTTCCTAGCCTCCATGGCCGCTTGCCTACCTCACACCTGGCCAGGCAGAAGGGACGTTAAGCACACCCTCTGGACTGCCTCCCAGTCAGTTCAGCCTGCACCAGAGCCCTTCTGCTGCCCAGCCTGGGCAGCCTAGGACGTGTGGGATGCCAGAGGCTACCCATGTCCAGGAGAGGCTCCTGGAGGTGCTCTGCTGATCCCAGGTCCCTCTCCTCCGTGGGCACCCTTTAGTTGATTCATAATTCCCATTCTCTGCTGGAGAGAAGGAGCGTGTAGGAGCAGCCAATGTTCCCATGCTGGAGTCATCTCCTGCTCCTGGTTTCTGCCTCTCTCTGATCCTATTGTGCCAACAAATGGCTGAGAAGGGAGGAGAGAATCAACTACAACCCCTCTGGAACTTCCCAGCCATCCTAGTCTCTTGGGTGGCTTCTCACCTTCCCCCAAACCAGTGGAAAGGCCAGCCACCTCCTTCAGAGCCAGTGTGGAGGGAAGCAGGCATTGAAGGGCAGGGAGGAGGGGCTGTCAGTGACAGTGAAGAAGGCAGGCACGTCATAGTCCTTCATTGGAAATACCTTTGCACTATTTGCTGATTGTAGCTGATCTCCTGCAGGATCTCATTGGAATGATTGTAGAAGGAGCTTAGGGTGCCTTCAGAATGGCCTATTTTTCCCCTTAAGAGCCCTCAGAGGGTGTTGGAAAAATAGAAAAAAAAATGTTTTTTCTAAGAAATGAACTTGAGATGTATTTCTTGCCTTAAAGCCTTAGTTCAGAGACTGGAGGACAGGTAGCTCTGAAACAAGCCCCCACGTGCATCAGAATGAGACCTCCCCATCTCAGACTCACTTCTGGAGGGACCTTCCCAAGAGATGCCCTGGCCTGGCCCCAGGAAGACCTGGAGGGCGCCCCGCTGCCTGGCGGCCACCGGGGTCCATCTGTCATCCTCGTGTTTCTAAATAGTGCTGTCACCCAGGCTTCCTCCACCCCTGGGCCACTCTGGGGGAGAGGAGGAGAGAGGGCTCCAGTCCAGGGAGGGGAGAGCAGAGGCTGGGGAGGGACAAAACCACTGTTGTCTGCTTCCTGACCTGGAGGGGACGATGCCAACCCCACGGTCTCACTGCTGGCCAACCACACGCGGCCTCACCTCGTGCAGACAGTCCTGTGGCCTTACATGGTAACCTTGACGTGTGACCTTGTGCTCCTCCGCGTCCTTGTGTCTCTGGAGCCGCTCTGCGCTGGCTTGGGGCAAGGCATATGGCAGGTGCTCAGTTGTTTGGGAATACCCAGCGAGCAGGAATGCTAGTGCCCCCTGACCCTCTGACTTTCCTGAGGCACAGTATGGGAGATTTTTTCCAATTGTAGGTTGTGACCTATTAGTGAGTGGTGAAGTCAGGTTAGTGGGTTGAGACCAGCAATTTTGTAACGAAACAGAATAGAAAATGTCAGTGTATCACGTGAAGTATAGCAGATACTGCTTTGTGAAACTTTGCTTCTGTTTTTTTATGTACATACATTGATATGTATAGTGGGTTATGATATAGAATATACCTTTTACTGGGAGTCATTAAAAAAAAAAGAAAGGCCATTCCCGCGAGTTGTCCTGCAGCGTCTGTTATTAACCAGCCTGGCTGCTTGTCCTCCTGCAGCCACACTGTGCACGCCTCCAGCACACTTCCCCTCCTTTGTGGTCACCCCCGCAGCAGAGGATACCGAGGCTCCAGCTTTGGGAATGAGCTCCCTACCCACCTGAGCATGGAACCAGGTGGATGACAGAGTTGGCACCAAGTGGCCGTTTCTCTCCACCCCACCCAACCCATGCATTTGCAGTCTGTGCTCTCAGCCTGGAAGTCCTTCTTCATTGCTCACCCTTGTCTTTGCCTGTGGCCAAATTCTGAATTTGGAGGTTTGGGTCTGCTTCCAGCAAAAGGACATGCTGCAGGTGAAGGCGCAGCCTCCCTCTCCCCGCTGACCCTCACAGACTGCTCTTTGGCAGGTGCCTCTCAGCTACCTGGGAGAGTCCTGGATCCCTGGGGACAGGCCTGGCAGTATGCATTTATTGGCTCTGGGCACTCAAAAGAGGGAGAAAAGGGTTTGCAGCCTACAGTATTTGTTTAGACAAATTACTTACAAATTACTGGGGTATGTGATGGATCCTACATTTTCCAAACCAGAAATTGGTGCCCAGAAGCTTTTAAGTATTTATAAGCAAAGCTGTCTGGAGAAAGAGACGTTGCAAAGATGAATGAGATGCACGTCCTGAGCTCACGTTGTGTACAGTCTGTAGGGGAGGCGTGAATGAGCAGATAGGAAGCTCCTGGGTAGGACACGGTCAGAGCTGTAAGGGAGTAGGAAGTGGTGGAAGAGGACTCCTAGCAGAGGGGGGCTGTCCATGTATCTGTGGGGAGGACCCAGGGAGGGTTTCTGGAGGAAGTGGAGGCGTTTAATCTGGATGGTGAACAACGAAGTGGGGCTGGGTTTGGTCCCCATGTTGAACCTCCATATAGCGCCCTGGTGGAGAGGAAGAAGTCAGCTCTCTCACCCCAGCCGCCACCACTGGAGCCTTAATTGGGGGGCAGGAGCAGAATTAAGTCCTAACCAGCTTGCTCACAGGCGCTTGATGTTGTTTAGCAATTTAAAGCCCTGGAACATGTTGGGGTGAAGAGAAAGTCAAGTTTTTCAGACACTTGGTTTTGCTAAGTAAGAGACTGTTTCAGCTAAGCTAGAATTTAACCTTCCATTACCCTCAATTTGCTGGGTTTTCCCCACTATGTACTCACTGTTCCAGAGAGAGTGAGAGATTACAGGATAACAAGTGATTGTTAAGGATTTCATAAACAGGAAACTGACATTTTTAAAAAGAAAAGTATCCATAGTACTTTGGGCTGCGCTCACTTCTGCCCTTGTGCTGTTCCATTTCCTACTGTTTTGGGCAGTAGTTCCCAATGCGGCCCCAGCAGCGTGGGCTACCTGAGAGCTTGTCAGCCACGTAGAGCCTCAGGCCCCACCTCAGGCCTCCTGAGTCAGGATCTGCATCTCAGCGAGTCCCCCAGGTAATCTGTGTGCACGCCCTGGTCTGAGCTGCGCGGTCCAGGGCTCTTCTCAGGTCCTGACTCTGGGCTGCTGGTTCTCTGAACAGCCCCTCCAGCCTCCCAAACACACCTGCTCCCTAAAGTTCGCAGAATTTCTCGGGATATGCTCCCCGGAGCCCACATCCAAATCCCACCAGAGTTAAAATGCAGGTTTCTGGGTTCTGTCTCTGACCTTTGGAGTCAGAATTTCTGTGGCCAGAGCCCAGGAAACTGCTTTTCTAGTGAGTATCCTGTGCAGGGGACGGGGGGCGGATGTGAGAAGCTGAGCACACAGCTGTCTGTGTGTCTTCCCCCCCTCTCCCCAGGCCATCCGGTCAGTGCGGGGTCCTGCCCACTTTGCTTCCCGAATCATCTTTGGTTCCTGCTTCCTCGTTTTGGTTTCTTCACTGGTTTGGTCCATTGTTTGTCCAGGCCACTGCATCAGCTCTCATAGAGCTCCCCAAATGGGGGGATTGTGGGGCCCTTAGAGCACGGACCGTGCCCATGGTGGCAGGCTGGTGCTGCACTGGGGGCCTCAGCCTGCATCGCATCCTCTCCTTGGGGAAGGCAGGAAAGAGGCAGACGCCCCTCTCTAGTCTCCCAGATGTGCGCTCTCTGGCCACCTCCCCTAGCCCTGGGCACAGATTCGCATCAGGACCCCAGGGTCTCCTTCCCCTGATACTCCCATTGCCGTGCCAGGGCTCAGCCTGTTTAATGGAGTAAATTGCTCCACATCCCCTGGCACAGAGGAGAATCTGGTTTTGTCTCATTCTAGGACTCTCTACCAAGTGCTCCTTAGAGGTTCTATGGGCTCTGGTTGCTCAAGTAACTTGCCTTTGCTTGGGAACATGGGACAGAATTGCTGAGTACCTAGTGCTGTGGGAGGGTCTCCTGGAGGCCAAGACGACGGACACGGAGGCCAGGAGCCAGCAGGGCAGGGTGGGGCCGGCTGTAGGCAGGCCCTGTCCTTCCTTCCCGGGAATGATGCTTTCTTTTTTCAGTCCTTTTGCCCTCCTGGTCCTTTTGCTCCAGGGGCTGTCTACAGGCTATTCCTTAGGTGGGAAAGGAGGAGAAGGTCACTACTAGTCATTCAGCTACAGCCCAGGAAATGTTTATTTTTTTATTTAGAAAAAAATTTTTTTTAATTTTTAAAATTTTTATTAATAAAACCAATCAGCATACAATATGAACATTCTTTTTTTAATCACATAGTTGTATATTCATCAGCATGATCATTTCTTAGAACATTTGCATCAATTCAGAAAAAGACATAAAAAGAAAACAAAAAAAATGTATACATACCATATCCCTTACCCCTCCCTTTCATTGATCACTAGCATTTCAAGCTACTAAATTTATTTTAACATTTGTTCCCCCTATTATTTATTTATTTTTAATCCATATGTTTTACTCATCTGTCCATAAGGTAGATAAAAGAAGCATCAGACACAAGGTTTTTGCAATCACAGAGTCACATCTCAAAAGCTGTATCGTCATACAATCATCTTCAAGAAACATGGCTACTGGAATACAGCTCTACATTTTCAGGCAGTTCGCTCCAGCCTCTCTGTTAACACCTTAACTAAAAAGGTGATACCTATTTAATGCATAAGAATAATCTCCAGGATAACCTCTCAGCTCTGTTTGGAATCTCTCAGCCATTGACACTTTACTTTGTCTCATTTCTTTCTTCCCCCTTTCAGTCAAGAAGGTTTTCTCAATCCCTTGGTGCTGAGTCCCAGCTCGTTCTAGGATTTCTGTCCCACGTTGCCAGGAAGGTCCATACCCCTGGGAGTCATGTCCCACGTAGAGAGGGGGGGAGGGCAGTGAGTTTGCTTGCTGTGTTGACCAAGAGAGAGAGGCCACATCTGAGCAACAGAAGAGGTTCTCTTGGGGGTGACTCTTAGGCCTAATTTTAAGTAAGCTTTGCCTGTCTTTTGCGGGGTTAAGTTTCATATGAACAAACCCCAGGATTGGGGGTTCAGCCTATTGCTTTGGTTGTCCCCACTGCTTGTGAGAATATCAAAAATTCTCTACTTGGGGAAGATGAATTTTCCCCCTTTCTCACCATTCCCCCAAGGGGACTTTGCAGATACTTTTTTATTCACTGTTCAGATCCTTCTGGGATTTATTGAGGCATCACTCTGGACAAACCTAAGAAATCTCATGCCCTACTCAAAGTTCCATGTACGTATGGTATTTCAGTTAAGCTGTCCATCCACATAAGTTATATTAGGAAATGCACTAGTCAAAATATAGATTTTGTACCAAATAAACATTTTTTGCTTTAGTCTCACATGTAAGTTAAAGTTTTAAAATATTAATTACCATCTATTTCAGGAAATGGTTTTTAAACAGAGGAAACCTTGAAGGAGCAGAAGCAAAAATAATGCTTTGTTTGATCTAAAACAGCAGAGGTACACAAGCTTTTCAGAACTTAATAACTATGGATGCCTTGTACACATCCCCTGTAATCATCTCATTTAATCCACTCACAGCTGAGAAAAGGAGACTCCAGAGGTTAAGTAGCCTGTGTGAGTACATGGGGCACAATTCAAATGCAGCTCTTTGGTGCACAGAGCCCACTCATGGCCTGCTGAGTTTTTCCTCAATGAAAGAGGGGCTCTGAGTGGCTAGAGGGGAGGCAGGCGAGGGGTACCATGTGCCCAGCAGGCACCCAGCAACTATTAGCAAAACTGAATTGGCAGGTTGCAAGGGGGTAAGTTTTCCCACAGTGGCCTCACTCAGCCCTGGGAAGAGTCCTGTAGGTGCAAGAAAAGGACCTCTCATCCTTCAGGGGGTCACACTGCAAGGCCTTGGTAACTGGTATTGCACAAGGGATGACTGGAGAAAGCAAATGTGCCTTTTCCTACAGCTCCGTGTCTGTCAAAAAGACTCTCAGCCATTAAGACAGGTCAGAGCGCAGGAGCTGCCTCTTGGCCCCCCTCCCCTTTCCCTTTGAGGCTGCCAGGCTCAGGTGACGGTGGGGATGGTGGTAGCAGGGGCTAGTCGAATCCCAGTGTAGACAAGTGAGCGGCGCTCCTTGTATTCCCAGAGCTGTAAAGACACTGAAATAAGCAGGCTGGTTGGATCTTTCAAGCTTGCAATGCTTGTGGTTTAGCCCATCCCTTGTCCTCTCAGGACTTCCCCCTCCCAGGGAGAGTGTGCATTTAGTAGGGACCATGCCAAGCTTTCGAGGGCTTTGAGGGTTCAGGCCAGGCCACTGTCTGCTCTGCAGACTGACCTATCCCCGAGGGTGGGAGAGGTGGGAAGTAGGGAATCTTGACCAAAACAGATGCTTTGGACACAGGCCTGGCCCCTTGCCAGATCAGACGGGCACAATGGGAGGGTTCACCTCCTCCAGCCTACAGTGAGGCTGCCTCCACCTTCTGGCACCAGCCGCCTTGTGCCTGAGAGGCAGCCTGAACGCCAGCAGGAAAGGTTTGTCTATGTCCCCCGAGCTTGCCTGCCTGCCAGCTTCCTCTCTGGATGGTGCCAGGGCAGACAGAAGAGGAGACCCCCACAGTTATAACGAAAGCAAACGTCAAGGCAGATGCCTCCCCCACCTCCTTCAGCTCCTCTCCTGATGGGTTGTGGCCCCCTTAGGGTACAGAATCAGACTGCACCCCACCCTGACCACGTTCCACATTCCACTCTTGCCAGGCCTTCTCCTACCTCGACTGCTTGGTTGTGGCAGAAAAGGCACAGGTGTAAAGCCCACTCCCCTGATGAACTTGCCCAGATCGCCTCGTCCTATGCGCCTCGGCCTCTTCACACGCAGCGTGGGGAGAACAGTTCCTGCCCTTGGGGCTGAAGTCAGGGCTCCTAGCTCACCCGTACTGTCTGTGGGTCCTCCTGCTGCTCTGCCTGCTTATCCTGCTCCCCTCACTCCCCCCACCCCTGCAAGTCCATTTACCCAGGGGCCAGGGTAATAGGGGATGCTGCTAAAGGCTTGGACAGGGCTAACCAGTGGGTCGCAGGTCCAGGGCAGGTGTCAGGTAGCCAGGGAAGATATGCAGAGTTGACCTCCTGAAGGATTCTAAGTAGGTAGCCCCCAGCAAAATTGTGGAGCCCTCCCAGGTCCCTTGGAGCCCATCTCTTTGCCCCCCTCTCTCCCAAGCTTGCTGCTGTATCCTTCCAGGTCCCACTGAGGAGGGGTCTGCTGCAGGCTGTGTCGGGGTTTCTGCCTCAGTGTCCCTGCATCCACCCAGCACTTCCCGATCCCTGCACAGCAGCCTCAGCAGAATGTCTTGAGCTCAACTGTTCCATCTGCACTTTCCTGTTTCTCACCTGCCTGGCTATGGCAGAGGAGATAGCTCCACTGGCGTTTGATTGGGGGTTCTCTTGAGAGTAACTGCTGACAACTCAACAACTCAGCCCATGGCCATCAAACTCCCTCCTCAGTCCCCCCCCCGCCCCCCCCCCCCCCGGCAAATCTCTTGGAGCACTAATTGGCAGGCCCTAACCACAAGGGGTCAAGGAAATATGAGTTTATTTTTCTAGCACATTATTTCATCTCTCAGTGTCATGGTTTCCTCCTCTATAAAGTTTAATAGATTAGATGAGTTGAGATACGCAAAGTACCCAGAACAGTGCTCTGCTCCCCTAGGCCCCACAGATGCCCTTTCCGGATTTCTCTGTAGCACAGCGTGCTCACCTGGCTCTTTCAGAAGGAACTTTTTATCAATAAGCTAAAGGCAAATGAAGACCCTCAAAGTAGAAAAAGAAAAGGAAAGTGGTCCAGTTTCCGAAGTCCGAGTTTAGGCCAAAAAGTCGCAGTGAGAACGGAGAGGGTTGGCCCCTGCTTCCGCACTTCTGCGGGGGAACCCCCGCTCCCCCTGTAAGGGCTGCTGGGTCTGGCTCAGCCAGGGGAGGGCTGCAGCCAGCTCACTCAGGTTCAGTGACCTCGTGTGGGTAGCTTGAAATCAGCCATGGTGGGAGTATTTACGCCACAAAATTTGGCAAATGCTGCAAATCAAGGTTTTCCCCCACAAAGAGTGGATTGCTAACCATTACCACACCCCTGGTTCAGACTTCCCACTTCCTTTCCCCTCAGCATTTTGGCTTTTTCCCATTAGCGTCCTTCTCTCTGCTCTCTGCCAGCACCACTGCCTCACCTTCAATTCATTTTATTTCCCAGGAGTGGTTTCCCCTCCTAACCTGTTCCCACCTGCTGGTTATTGCAGGAGCTTTTTCGTTGCTGTTATTTCTTCAATTGTGATTAAGTCTGAGCAGGAAGATCTGTAAGGTTGGTGTCAGCAACCAGACTTGGGAAAGGCTTTACAGCGGGGCCACGTGCACCCTAACCCCACCCCAGGGGAAACCCTAGGGGAGACCGGAACTTCTGTGGCTCCCAGATACTTGGCACCGAGAATGGTGAAGCTGTTCTGGTCCCCACTGTCGGGCGCACGCACGCAGCTGACCCACAGCGAGGGAGGGGACGGCCCAGTGAGAAGTGACAGCAAAATAGCCATCCTTTGCAGGGCCCTCCTCAGTGTCTCACCTGGGCACTTGGAGGAATATAGCAAGGCCAGAGAGCAGCCTGGCGGGGGGCTGGGCGCGGGGGCCTCACAGTGGCCTGAGTGCCAGAGGGGAGGGGGAGGGGGAGGGGAGTAATCTGAACAGGAAGATAAATGGTAGGCGGCTGGGCCACCCGAGTCCTTTGTCTCCAGAGCGGCCAATTAGGAAGCCTGTGTTATTTCTGAAGAGAAGCCTTAGGGTCAGCGTTAGTCCTCCATCCTGTGGAGCAGCAGGCTGTCGTGGGCGGGACCCTTGATGCCAGTTAGCTCACCTTTGCCTGGGGCTGGGAGGGGCACATCCCAGCGGTAGCTTTTCTCCACCTTGGTTTTTGTTTTCCTGCAGCTTGTACTTAAAAACTCTCACACACGCACACCCAAGCATAATGTGTCTCCAAGGTCATTAGTGGATTCTTAAAGTATTCCTTGCTTCCCATCTTCTTGGGGGAGGAAGGGGGAGTGCCATAGTCTTTCTGCACCCCAGTAGCCTGGTCTCCCTAGGGGAGCACCCCTTCCCGCCCTGCTGTCCCCTGTGGTTCCACCTCACAGACCAGGAAGCAAGAGGGACCATTTTAGAGATGAGTGGATGAGGTTGAGAGGGGCTGGGGGGCTTGCTTGAGGTTCTGTGGTGTTAGACGGCTGAGCCAAGGCTAGGCCCTGGGCCCCTGGGCCTGTCCACTCTCCCATCTGGGCTCTCAGCAGTGGGCTCGGGACTCCCCTGTTCTCCAAAGCCTTCCGAGGGCCACCAAAGCTTACCAAGGGCAGTGCAATGTCCCTGAAGGCAGGGACTATTTCTGCTTCAATGCCCACCCCTGCCCGAATGCTCAGTCCGGGGGGGATGCTCAGTCACTGCTCCCACCTGACTCTCCCCAATCCTTCTGAAGGGAGACCCCACCGTGTGCTTAGCTCTGAGGGTTGTGCAGCTGGGTGTGGCCCTGAAGTGCTCTTGTTAAAAGCACAATTCCCTGTCTCCCTCCACCAGGTTACCATAGCTTTCCTGCCTGTCTCTGTGGCATTTGAGTGGGGACACGGGGTTCGGTTCAGCATCCTTGATCATCATTGTTTTAGTGTCCAGGTGTCAAGAACTGCCACAAGCCTGCTGCGTGGTTGCGTGCCATGGCCAGCCAGAAATTCTCAAGCACAAATGTGCCTGGAGCTGCCCCGGGAGTCTGGCTAAGTCAGGCCCCTGCTGCACCAGGCCAGGCTGCAGCTGTGCCTCTGCACCTGTAACCAGCACTCCAGGCCCAGTTGTAAGGCAGGTATTCCAAAGATGCAGATTTAACCCCCCTGGCTGTGATCCAGCATTCTGGCTGGAAAGAGGTAGTCCAGGTCAGAAATGGGGTAGACGGCATGTGTAAACTTACGAGTGCCCTCTGGCCTGGGCAGGGGAAGGGGCACTGTGCCTTTTCTTTTTTTGTGGTGCTTTGTTTCTAAGCTGCCAAAGACGCCAGAGAATGTGGGCTCTGGGCACCAAGCTAGGGTACCTCAGGCCCCAAATACAGAGGGAACCTCTGGGTTACCTCTGTGCTGGAAAGCTCACTACCTCCCATTGCTTCCCCGGGCCTAGCCCCACCCTCTGGTACCCTTTTAGACTGAGCCCCACACGTGTAGCGGAATGGGTCCTGGTAATCATCCTTTTTAATTACCTTTCTATCAGCTGGTCTCACTGGTGAAAGTAAGCTTCCCAATCAATACTGCTAACGACTAGTACTAACCTGGAGGAAATAATTTTCTCTAAATACTGCCCGCTTTGATTTTGCTGCTATTATTATTATGTATGGGCAGGCACTGGGAATCGAACCTGGGTCTCTGGCATGGCAGGCGAGAACTCTGCCTGTTGAGCCACCATGGCCTGCCCTCTGCTATTTTCAATTACTCTAAATTTCCCACAGACATAGGACAGAGTCTGGGCGCTGGGAGGAGGGCCTGATCCATCTGTGCAGGTGGCAGAAGGGTCAGGCAGAGCCTCAAGGAGACGGCAGCTGCAATCCTGTGAGACGACAGGAAGGTGTGGTGGACGGTGCCTGACCCCGCGGCAGCACATGTGGGCATTTGCTCCGTGTTGGTGTCCTCCTTCCCTTGCCATGGGCAGCTGAATGTATGGCATTTGAGCCACCCAGGAGCACCAGGCCTTGCAGTCAAAACCCACGACCACCGCCTCCACTCATGGGGGGCAGTGGGAAAGTTACAGGAACCACACATGGCTAGAAGACGGTCCCAGGACCTTGCAGTCTTCCACTGTGCAGTCATCGGCTGAAAGGGATGGAAGGAACCCCAGAATGCCTTGTAGACTCATAGCCTCCCATTATCTGTGTAGAGTTGGAAACAGCCTGAACATCTGCAGCTGAACATCTGTTCAGTAGAAACAGGAGCCACAGTGTGGAATATCCGTACCATGTACCTGAATCGATGTTTACAAAGGGTTGTCAAGAAAAGCGTGTTGTGGCAGAGTATCTAGGAGGTCACTAAAAAGTTGGGAAGGCCGTATACCAAAACCTTAACAGTGATTAGTTCCAGATGGTAGGACATGGGCAATTTTATTTCATTTTTGCTTATTTTCTTACATTCTAAATTGATTATTAGTGCTAAAATGTTTTGGTGCATAGAGACCTCACCCTGTCATGCAGATGTCCACAGATAGGGTTGGGCGGAAAGGGTCCAACTCTTCAATGTAACTGTGGTCACAGAGGTAACTAATCAAGCAGCATTGTGCTGGGGCCACTGTGCCCACCCAGGTGGTCCCAAGCCTGAGGGAGCTCATGGTCTAGTTCAGGAAGTAGGACATGCACTCATTCTTCCAGCAAAAATGTCTTGGGCAGCCCGGTGGGTACTGTGTGAGGTGCCTCATTCCTAGGGGTGAGCAGACATGTTCACAGGTTGCAGAGCATATCTGACAGCAGTGTGGTATAAAGAAAGTATAATGGAGGTGGGAGAGGGGAGCAGCATAGAGGAGGTGGTCTTTGAGCTGGAATTCGAGTATCAGAACATCAGTGAGTGGTACTGAGGGAAAGGCACATGATCCAGAGGAAAAAGCTGAGGCTTCTCTTCTTTTTCAGGTGTCCTGTTATCACTGGGCTGCGAATATGCCTTGCAGCTTCAGGAAACTCATTTCACCTTTCCAAGCCTCAGTTTTCCCATGCACAAAATGCAGATCATTTTGTATCCTCCTCTCCACCAACTCCCCCTGGTCAGCATGCTGTGAGCATCATTGATTTTCTTTAAGCATTATCTAGAAATTCCAGGTTGGTCCCTTGGACTTGTTGCTTCCTAGTTTAGCTGCTCCAGCTTTTTCTTTTGATTCTACCAGCTCAGACCTGATGGGCTCAGTGACTGATTCTTCTCCCACTAAGCTGCTAAATGACATTAACAGTTAACTTAGAGGAAGAGGTCCACCTAGTTCCCTGCCCTTTGCCTGGGAAAGTCATCACTGCCCTTCAGTGAGTTAGACTGGAGAATGCTGCGGATTCCAGAGGCCAGCTGGATGGTAGATGTGCACGTGGCAGAGGCTGAGGACTTACAGGGCGCTGCCTAACTAGTCCTGGAGTTGCAGGGAATCCCTGCAAGGGCTGGGCTGCAGCTGGTCTTTATGCCCGGCCTAGAAGCATCCCAGGGAGACCCGCTTCCACTGTCATGAATACCAACCTCTGTGCCAGCTGCTAGCTTCCTTGGCTGAGGGATGGAGGAGTCATGGAGTCCAGAGTTGGAAGAGTCCTTAGCAAGTCTCCTAGTTCACCCCTCTTTTTCTTCCAAGGGGAAACCAAGACAAAATCAGTGATCCCAGTGGCAGGTGGGGAGATGGAGTGACTTAGTGACTTAGAGCCTCAGCACCCATCTCTGCAGTGAGGATGTGTTGATAGTCAAGGATGTGACATTCTCAGCTGAGGGTGAGTTGCTCAATGAAACCTGCCCATTCTGATTTCTTTCTGGGGCTCAGGGGCCAGTGGAAGAGGTTGGACACTGTGGCCCTGGCCTTGCCCCTTTGTGTTGTGGGATGAAGCACATGAGCTTTTGGATCAGATGCTGTCCTGCCTCCATCATTTACTGTCTTGGTGATTGTTTTAGTTTCTGAGGCTGCTTAGGCAAGTATGTGAAATGGATGGCTTAAACAATGGGAATGTCTTCTGTCAGTTTTGTGACTGGGTAAATGTCCAAATCAAGGCATCATCATGGTATTACTTTCTTCCCAAAAACCAACTGCCAGTGATCCTCGGCTCCTCTGTCACATGGCAAGACACATGGCAGCATCTGCTGATCTCTCCCTTCTCTTCTAAATTTAGTTGATTTCAACTTCTTGCTTCAGTGGCTTTCTCTCTCTGTCTGAATTTAATTCTCTTAAAAAAGACCTCAATAAGAGGATCAAGGCCCATCCTGATTGAGGTGAGCCATACTTTAACTGAAGCAGCCTCATTGAAGGTCCTACATACAATGGATTCATACCCACAGGTGTGGATTAACTGTAAGAACATGTTTTTCTGGAGTTACATACAGCTTCAAACCATCACAGTGACCTTGGGCAAATCATGGATCTGAGGATCAGTTTCCTTGTCTGTAAAATGAGTCATTGTGAGGAACATCTAGCACAGGGCATGTTGGATAACAGGTCCTCAAATATTAGTTGTCAAGTGCTGCCTTCTTTGCCTGGCCCCTTCAGACAAGGTGCTAAGCCTCCTGTGCTGGTTTGAAATGATGTATGCACCCTAGAAAAGCCATTTTAATCCTAATCCCATTTTGTAAAGGCAGCCATTTTCTGTTTCTTCTAATCCCTATTCAGTATTATATGTTTGAAGCTGTGATTAGATCATCTCCCTAGAGATATCATTTTATCAAGAGTGGTTGTTAAACTGGATTAGATGGAGGTGTGTCTCTACCCATTTGGGTGGGTCTTGATTAGTTTACTGGAATCCTATGAAAGAGGAAATGTTTTGGAGAAAGCCAGAGATTCCAAGAGAGCAGAGAATGCTGCAGCACCATGAAGCAGAGAGCCTACCAGCCAGCGACCTTTGGAGATGAAGAAGGAAAATGCCTCCCGGGGAGCTTCGCGAAACAGGAAACCAGCAGAGAAAGCTAGCAGATGATGCCATGTTCACCATGTGCCTTCTCACTTCAGAGAGAAACCCTGAACCTTATCGGCCTTCTATCTTTCCCTGGATGCCTTTGATTGGACATTTCTATAGACTTGTTTTAATTGGGACATTTTCTCAACCTTAGAACTGTGAACTAGCAACTTATTAAATTCCCCTTTTAAAAGCCATTCCATTTCTGGTATATTGCATTCCAGCAGCTAGCAACTAGAACACCTTCCTGGGCCTTGACTGCCCTCTGTGTCACGTGGTGGTTAGGATACCATGAAATGTGAGATGACTTTAAAATGCAAGGGGGTTTTCTTATTCCAGATGTATTAGTTAGGGTTCTCTAGAGAAACAGAATCAACAGGGAACACTCAGAAATATAAAATTTATTAAAGTGTCTCAAGTGACCATGGGAACGCAGAGTCCAAAATCCGCAGGGCAGGCTGTGAAGCCGACAATTCCAATGGAGGGTCTGGATGAACTCCACAGGAGAGGCTCACCAGCCAAAGCAGGAAGAGAAGAGAGCCTTTCTCTTCTGAATCCTCCTTAAAAGGCTTCCCATGATTAGATTAAGCATCACTTGTTGCAGAAGACACTCCCCTTTGGCTGATTACAAATGGAATCAGCTGTGGATGCAGCTGATGTGATCATGATCTAATTCTATGAAATGTCCTCATTGCAACAGACAGGCCAGCACTTGCCCAAGCAGACAAACAGGTAACTTATTTGGCCAAGTTGACACATGAACCTGACCATGACACCAGATGACCTGGTCAGAGCAATGGCATCTGCCCTGCCTGCCCACATTGCCACTACGTGTCAGTGATGGTCATTCTCAGCAGAGAATGAAGATTCCATGTAATTCATCCTTTTCTTTCTGGCCATTATTGCCAAGGAAAATGGGGGCTCAGCTCATTCAAAGACAGTCAAGAATAACCTTGGGCAGCCCCTCTCCTTCCTACGCCTCAAAAAGGCAGTACCCGCCCAATAGATCCCCACCCCCCACTCCAGCACACCCCTCCACCCTACCCAAGCTGGAGGCAGCTGAATGATGTGACATATGCATCTGAATGAGTTTCTGAAATAACTGAAAGGCAGTGGGTAGATCTTCTTTTTCCTTCTCTCCTAGTCACTTCTAATCTTGCATTCTGGAAGTAGTCTCTGCTTCTTCCCTTATCTGAACCTCTCAAATCTGCCTTGGCCTCCCGGTACCCCTCTTTCACTGCTCATTCAGTCCTCTTGACCGAATCATGGTCCTCCTTGCCATACTGGTGGTGTCCAGCCCCCGGAGCCAGTCTCCTTGCCTGGGACCCAGCTCCCCCGCCACAGTCCCCTCTAGTAACTCCCAGCTCCCCGCATGTCCTTTTGTGCCCACCATGTGCAAGTGTCAGGCATAGTGCTTGGGGAATTTGAACATGAAGAAAAATCTGTCCCCAGGAGCTTGAGCGTTTCTTTTCTCCCACAGCATGCAAGGCAGTGAACTGGACACCCAATCCCCTCAGAGAGCTCAAAGTCCAGGTCACCCAGAGGTGCTAAGGGAGGACGATGTCTTCCCTTTGAAGGAGGGATCACAGGGCCTGGGGACTTTTGCACACTGCTCCTCTCAAAAGGGTGAATCTCATCATACTGCCATCTGGGGTTGCATCCTCCTGCTGTGCCTCCGTTTCCCCAACTTCAAGGGCCCTCCCAGCTCTCAGGGTCTCGTTGCCATGATCTGTACAGTCCCGGGCCAATAGCCTGTGAAAATGAATGCCTCCCAGAACCTTCTGGTTGTCTTTCGGCTTTCATCAGTCAACAGATCCAAGGCTTCTAATCTTTTGAGGGGTGGTGAGGGGCTCAGGGAGCTGTGGGCTTGCAGGAGAAACCTGAGACTCAAGTACCATTCCCTTTTCAGATAATCTTACCTGGGACATCCCTGGCTGAGATCTGTGGCTGGTGTCTTCACACTGTGGAAGTTGTAGGGCTTATCCTTTCAGGTCTGGTTTGGCCAGAATACTGTCTCAGGCTGGTGGTAGGGAGCAAGGAGGGCCCTGTACTTGCAGAGTGGGTGTTGCTTGACCACTGCTGTGCTCTGGGTTGTTGATTCTTCCCTTCCTCCCTGCAAGGCTTGTCTGACCCCATTGTACAGAAGAGGACGTGCACGTTCAGGGATGGCATGGGTCCTGCTAGCACTTTATCACCAATCCCTGGCAAAGCCAGTCTTATCTTTCTGAGGCTCCAAAGCCTGTGCATCCTCCTTTCCTATGAGGTGAAGGATTGGGGGTGTTTTCCTGAAGAAGGCAGGGTTGCCGGTGGGATATAGGTTAGAGCAGAATTGTCATGAATAAGGAGGGATGAGCTTGTTCTACTCCATGACCCAAGGAGGCCTGGAAGATGCAGAAACCAACCTCAAGGAAACCCTTTCTCAGAGCAGGTCAACAAGGAAATGCCTGCCGTGAGACTGTACGGGGCCCGGAGAGCCTGACTTCTGCTCTCCCACTGGCTTCTCCTGGTGGCAGAGGCTGTGGACAGTGCTACTCCTGGGACAGAGGAGCCCTGCAGGAAGGCTCTCTTGGTTTTCTCTTTCTCACAAATGAGGGGTCCCCTTGGAGGGCTCCCGTGGGTGGTGACAGGGGCAGTGCGCGGCCGCCCTGGAAGGCAGCGTTGGAGGTGAAATGAAGATCATGGACTTGGCAGCTGGCTGCCCAGCTTCGTCTCCTCGCTCCAGCGCATCCTGACTGTGGGCCGTGGGCAAGTTATCAGCCTCTCCACGCTTTACTTTCTCATCTATAAAATGGAGATAACAGGGCCACCTCCTATGGCTTTTGTGAAGACTGATTTAATTACGGCACTTAAAGACCATAGATCAGTATGCATTCACTATGTTAGTTTTTAAAAAGCTACCATCTTTTTAGGTAGGCAACGGTGGCAAGGTGGCAGAGTTCTCACCTGCCATGCTGGAGACCTGGGTTCTATATCCAGTGCCTGCCCATGTGAAAAAAAGAAAAGTTACCATCTTTGGGAAAATTTTGGAATTCAATTGAGATGGTAGTTACACAACACTGTACTAAATGCCACTAACTTGTTCACTTTAATAGGGTTAATTTTATGTTATTTTAATAAATTACTTAAAAAAAAAAAACTATCACCACTCACCACCAACCAAAGTTGACCCAGCATGGAAAGATTTGAAGGCCCCAATCCCTGCAAACTCCCATTTCCCTCGGAACATCTCAGGCGGATGGCCATGGGGAGAAGATGCCTGTGGGAACTCCAGTATATGCTGGATCACCTGATGATTTGAGTTTAAAACTTTTGTGTCGCTTTCTCCCCTCCTGTCCCCACCTAATCCCGCTGAGTGTGGACATTTGGAACACACTGAACCAGGAGGCAGCAAACCAGGGGTCCCAGCTCTGCTTCTTAATACTTGTGTGCCCTTGAGTGCCCAGCCTTTTATGAGTCTGTGCTCTGCCCCCGTGGTTATGGGGAGGATCAGACATGGCAGCACTTTATAAGCCCGTGTGACATGCACATACCCTCGGGAGCTCCTGGCCTCCCCTTCCCCTTCTCCTCAGAAGGGGGGGGGCAGAATGAGGGAGTTGAATAGTTGCATCTCAATTACCAGGCCCAGAGGGGAGGAGAGTATCTGTCTTCAGGGGATTCAATTGTGTGGACTCTTTCCAAGGCAGAAAGCAGAGTCCAGTTTGGGTTTTTCTTACTCTCTCCTGGGTTTTGGCACCTCAGACATGGCCCTGGCCCTAACTCAGGGCTCCAAGGCTTGGGAAGCATGGATACTTTGGGGAAGACCAGGGGCTAGTATCTGCCAACCTGAAGGCCTGGACAGGCAGCTCCAGGCCCCTCTTCTGAAAACCTTGAGGCCGCAGGGACCCTGGAGCTGCCGGTAGGCTCTGCAGGGGTCCTGGAGAGCCATCAGATGAAGTACATGCATATATCCTTGACCCCACGGTCAGTGCTGCTCCTGGAAGACACCCTAGGGCATTCTCACTGAAGGGAACGTGGAGGCCCCTGGGTGTCCATCGCTCACAGGGAGGCAGAGGGTAGTGAGTGCCCAGAGCGGTGTGAGCCGATGTGCACGTGGCCTCGGGATGCAGTGTGATGAGGAACCAGGGCTTCTTGGAGATGTGGCTGCAGCTGGGGCAGGGAAGGGTCAAGATAAGCCTGATATATCTTGATATGGTAAAAGTAAAGAAGTGCACCCAGAAAATGATGGGGGCATGTCAGAGAGACAGGAGCCAGATGAAGGGGCCCCCAAATCGGGGGCAACTAGTGCACCAAAATAATTACATTGTAAACCAATTGGAAGCATAGGAGTCTGTAATGATTATAAATAGATGGGAGAGGAGAGAGGACTCTTGCTTACAGTAGAATGCCGAGGGAGTGCTGGAGTTGGGAATTAATTTTTCAACCATTACAATAAGAATTAGAGTGGCTGTGAATCATCAGTGGATGCTGAATCTAGGGACAATGGATGCTAAATCTTGATAAGGAGCAGGATATTTGCATGACCTTAAAATGTGTCCCCACAGACTGCTCCTTAGTTGCTAGGGAGAAAGAAAATACACAATGTTTATGTTGAAGAAACGGGCAACACTTTGACCAGCTGATCAGAATTACCATGACTTAGGAGGGGCAGATAGATCTAGAGGGACAGATGGACATAGCAGCTCCTGATGTGATACCCTGAGAAGGATACATCACTTGTGCAGTTTTCCGACTGAAAGTTTTTGTTAATCCCAATAAAATTATGAGGAAACACTAAACAAACACAAAATGAGAAATACTGTATTAAAACATTAATATGGAATGTTCATAGCAGCCCTAGTCACAAATGCCAGGAGATGCAAACAATCCAGGTACCCATCAGCAGACGAGCGGATGAGTGACATGTGGTGTATGCACACAATGGAATATTGTGCAGCATTTAGACGAAATGGTGTCCCAAAACATGTGACAACATGGATGAACCTTGAGGACATAATGCTGAGTGAAATAAGCCAGACATAAAAGGACAGATATTGTATAATTCCATTATTATGACCCTGATAAAGCCGCCAGTGTTTTGGAGCAGCTAGAAGGAAAAATCACAGTTGAGGGCATGGGAGCCCATGACAAACTCTGGGAACTGCTCTGTAGCTGCTTGTTGAAGTGTGCTTTGAAAAGTGTTGCTTTTTTTCTTTTTATATATATGTTATGTTTTACAATTTAAACAGTTAAAAAAAAACTATAGGCAGTTATAATAATACTAGATAAATTCCTAAAATAAAACATTCACACTTTTGACAGCTGATTAAATGGTATCTAAGTTAATTTTTAATACTTAAAATTTAAGAAGTTTGCTATCTGTGTATGTAGATTTTTTTCTTTGTTGCCTTAATTTTAGCTTGGTTTATGAAAAACATATTGCGCAAACAGAGGCTTTACAATGATTATACGGATATTTTATTTAAATATGCCTATGGTTAAGCTAACTAAAATATCCATTTTTGGTGGTTTTAAGTGTATTGTTTGTTTTCTTAAATAAAAACAATTTTAATAAAAATAAGAAGGAAGGGTGGTGTATTCTTCACAAATGTCAGTGTCATAAAAGGCAAAGAAAGTCTATGCCTCCAGATGAAAGGAACCCAAAGAGAAATGAAAACTAAATGCAGTGTTTGACCTTAGTCTGGATCTTATACTCAAGGGGAGAAATGCTATAAAAGGACATTCTTTGGTCAACTGACAAAACTGGAATATGGGTGACATTTGAGAAAAGTATTATATGAATGTAAATTTATGAAATTGATAACTAACTGCACTGCAGTTATATAAGAGAATGTCTCTATTCTTAGGAAATAAGCACTGAAATAGGGGGGTAAAGGTACATGATTTGTGTATATTATCTCACATGGTTCAGGAAGAATGTGTGTTTGTATATAAAAAGAGAGAGAGCATGAACATGCACAAATGATAAATAGGGTAAAATGTTGCCACTTGATGAAATCTGGGTAAAGGGTTTATGGTAGTCTTTGTACTGTTTTTAGTTTTTACAACTTTTTGTAAATATTTTTGGAAATTTGTATAAATGTTTACAGAGTTGTAAAGCTTTTTGTAAAAAATTTTGAAATTATTTCCGAATGGAAAGGGAAAGAGTGACTTAAGAAAATAATATACAAAGTGTTCCAAGTAAAAAACTTCTTAAGCTGGAAATTTCCTAGACAGTTGCCTAAAAGCCAGGCACATGGTATATGGTTCCATTTATAGGAAGTTCAGAAACAGGCCAAATTAATCAATGATGAGAAAAATTCAGGGTTATAAACTGGAGAGGGGCACAAGGGAGTCTTATGGGTTCTTGAAATTTTAATTTTTAATTTTTATTATAGTTACACACATCACCGAAAACTTCCCATTTTATCCATATTCAAGTGTATAATTCAGTGACATTAATGAGATTCACAATGTTGTGCCACCATCACCACCATCCATCACAAAAACTTTTTCAACTCCTCAAACGGAAACTCTGTACCCATTAAGCAGTAACTCCCCTTTGTCCCCTTCCCCCAGCCCCTTGTAACCTATAATCTACTTTCTTTTTCTATGCAGTGTTTTATGTTTGATCAGGTGGATGTTATGTAAGTGTTAAATATATGTAAAAAATCAAACTATATATCTATGTGCACTTTGAACATTTTATTTATATATACCCAATTAAAAATATTGGTGTTAAAAATATGAAAATAGAATGAGATGTGTAGCACAATACCATTTACCTAAATTAAAAATGCATGCAGACAGGTCAGATATATGGGGACTCTATATTTTCTGCATGATTTTTTCTGTAAATCAACAACTTCTCAAATTAAAAAAATAAATTAATTAATTAAAAGTATGTGCATTGGCGGGCCGCGGTGGCTCAGCGGGCAAGAGTGCTTGCCTGCCATGCCGGAGGACCCCGGTTCGATTCCCGGCCCCAGCCCATGTAAAAAACAAACAAACAAACAAAATATAATAAAACAAGAAAATGTTTAAAGATGTTTCCCTTTCTTCCTTCCTTCCATCCTTCCTTCCTTCTCTCTGTCTTTCCTTCCCTTCCTCCCTCTCTCTTTAAAAAAAAAAAAAAAAAAAAAAAGTATGTGCATAACATACACCAGTGTGCTCCAAACTTAAAAACAGGACAGGGACAAACATGGCCTTCACCTGTGGCCAGTGCACGGCACACACGAAAGGACAGGCACTGGTTCTTGCCATCACTGTTGGCCTGAGGATCTCCAGGATATGGTAGGCGTGAGGCCCCAGTCCCATTTTGGGCTTGGGTGGAAGCCATATGGGATCTGGAAAGTGGGGCTGCTCAGAGGATTGGGTCAGGGCAGAGAAGATACAGCCAAAGCCTCTGCTCAGAGGGGGCTTGTCCTGCCAGGGCAGCCCTGGCCTCTCCTGCCTGTGCGTTCGATAACATTCACTCCTGGCTGCCTCCTGCATGTCCAGCCACTGTTCTTAGTGCTTTGAATTAAATACTCCTTTTATCCTCATACCAACTCCTCATACCAACTCCACTGGATAGATAACTACTATTACTCACATTTTACAGGTGAGGAAACTGAGTCATACAAAGTTTGATTACCTGCCCAAGGACACACGGCTAGAAAATGTCAGAGCTATGATTTGAGTGCAGGTGGTCTAGAGTCGGTCTCTCTTTTTTTTTTTTTTTTAACTTTTTTATTAATTAAAAAAGAATTGACAAAACATTAAGATATCATTCCATTCTACATATACAATCAGTAATTCTTAATATCATCACATAGTTGCATATTCATCATTTCTTAGAACATTTGCATCGATTTAGAAAAAGAAATAAAACGATAATAGAGAAAAAAAGATTATACATGCCATACCCCTTACCCCTTGCTTTCATTTACCACTAGCATTTCAAACTAAATTTATTTTAACATTTGTTCCCCCTATTATTTATTTTTATTCCATATGTTCTACTCTTCTGTTGATACAGTAGCTAAAAGGAGCATCAGACACAAGGTTTTCACATTCACAGAGTTTCATTGTGAAAGCTATATCATTGTTCAATCATCATCAAGAAACATGGCTAGGGAAATCAAGAAACGAATCCTATTTACAATCGCAACTAAAAGAATAAAATACCTAGGAATAAATTTAACTAAAGAGACAAAAAAACCTATATAAAGAAAACTACAAAAAACTGCTGAAAGAAATCACAGAAGACCTAAATAGATGGAAGGGCATACTGTGTTCATGGATTGGAAGACTAAATATATTTAAGATGTCAATCCTACCTAAATTGATTTACAGATTCAATGCAATACCAATCAAAATCCCAACAACTTATTTTTCAGAAATAGAAAAACCAATAAGCAAATTTATCTGGAAGGGCAGGGTGCCCCGAATTGCTAAAAACATCTTGAGGAAAAAAAACGAAGCTGGAGGTCTTGCGCTGCCTGACTTTAAGGCATATTATGAAGCCACAGTGGTCAAAACAGCATGGTATTGGCATAAAGACAGATATATCGACCAATGGAATCGAATAGAGTGCTCAGATATAGACCCTCTCATCTATGGACATTTGATCTTTGATAAGGCAGTCAAGCCAACTCACCTGGGACAAAACAGTCTCTTCAATAAATGGTGCCTAGAGAACTGGATAGCCATATGCAAAAGAATGAAAGAAGATCCATATCTCACACCTTATACAAAAGTTAACTCAAAATGGATCAAAGATCTAAACATTAGGTCTAAGACCATAAAACAGTTAGAGGAAAATGTTGGGAGATATCTTATGGATCTTACAACTGGAGGTGGTTTTATGGACCTTAAACCTAAAGCAAGAACACTGAAGAAGGAAATAAATAAATGGGAGCTCCTCAAAATTAAACACTTTTGTGCATCAAAGAACTTCATCAAGAAAGTAGAAAGACAGCCTACACAATGGGAGACAATATTTGGAAACGACATATCAGATAAAGGTCTAGTATCCAGAATTTATAAAGAGATTGTTCAACTCAACAACAAAAAGACAGCCAACCCAATTACAAAATGGGAAAAAGACTTAAACAGACACCTACCAGAAGAAGAAATACGGATGGCCAAGAGGCACATGAAGAGATGCTCAATGTCCCTGGCCATTAGAGAAATGCAAATCAAAACCACAATGAGATATCATCTCACACCCACCAGAATGGCCATTATCAACAAAACAGAAAATGACAAGTGCTGGAGAGGATGCGGAGAAAGAGGCACACTTATCCACTGTTGGTGGGAATGTCAAAGGGTGCAACCACTGTGGAAGGCAGTTTGGCGGTTCCTCAAAAAGCTGAATATAGAATTGCCATACGACCCAGCAATACCATTGCTAGGTATCTACTCAAAGGACTTAAGGGCAAAGACACAAACGGACATTTGCACACCAATGTTTATAGCAGCGTTATTTACAATTGCAAAGAGATGGAAACAGCCAAAATGTCCATCAACAGAAGAGTGGCTAAGCAAACTGTGGTATATACATACGATGGAATATTATGCAGCTTTAAGACAGGATAAACTTATGAAGCATGTAATAACATGGATGGACCTAGAGAACATTATGCTGAGTGAGTCCAGCCAAAAACTAAAGGACAAATACTGTATGGTCCCACTGATGTGAACGGACATTTGAGAATAAACTTGGAATATGTCATTGGTAACAGAGTCCAGCAGGAGTTAGAAACAGGGTAAGATAATGGGTAATTGGAGCTGAAGGGATACAGACTGTGCAACAGGACTAGATACAAAAACTCGGAAATAGACAGCACAATAATACCTAATTGTAAAGTAATCATGTTAAAACACTGAATGAAGCTGCATCTGAGCTATTAAAAAAAAAAAAAAGAAAAAAAGAAACATGGCTACTGGAACACAGCTCTACATTTTCAGGCAGTTCCCTCCAGCCTCTCCGCTACATCTTGAACAAGATGATATCTACTTAATGCGTAAGAATAACCTCCAGGATAACCTCTCGACTCTGTTTGGAATCTTTCAGCCATTGACACTTAGTCTCATTTCACTCTTCCTCCTTTGGTCGAGAAGGTTCTCTCAATCCCTTGATGTTCTCAGCTCATTCTAGGGTTTTTCTCAGTCCCTTGATGCTGAGTCTCAGCTCATTCCAGGATCTCTGTCCCACGTTGCCAGGAAGGTCCACACCCCTGGGAGTCATGTCCCACGCAGAGAGGGGGAGAGTGGTGAGACTGCTCGTCATGTTGGCTGGAGAGAGAGGCCGCATCTGAGCAAAAGAGGCTCCCTTGGGGATGATAGAGTCGGTCTCTTACCCACAGTGTGCACCCTCCCAAGTAGAGACTCCCTCATCCTAATGATCCATAGTGGGAAAAACAGATCAAGTTGTCCCACAGGGCCCCCCGAGCCCAGACAGGAGTGCCTGGTTCTCTGGGCTGAGAAGTCCCACAGTCCTCACTATTCCAGACTGACTGCAGGGTCTGGACCCACAAGCCTCTCGAGGCTGTTGAGACAGCCCTCCGGCTGCCCACGTCCTTGCTATCCTCACTCTCTCTTTGGCATCTTGCCCCCACTCTTGTGCCCCTACTTCTCTCCAATCAAGCATGCTCTCCTAAGCTCATTTAAATCATGTCCATCTTCGAAGGCCTAACCCAGCTCCCACCTCTGTGCCCAGCCTGGCCGCACTCCCTTGAGCTCCTGCAGCCTTTCTGAGACCCTGCACTCACATCTGGGCTCAGCAAGTTACTTAGCTTCTCTGAGCCTCGGTTTTCTTTCATGAGTGTATCTAATATTCACTGGGCACAGTATGATCTCATTCATCCTGAAACAATTCAGTGAGGTATTTGTTTCAGGTGGCTGCTCTGGCAAATGACCACAAACTTAGTGGCAGAAGAAAACACAAATTTATTATCTAACAATTGTAGAGGTCAAGATCAGCTTCACTGGGCTAACATCCTTTGGAGACTCTGAAGGAAGGTTCTGTTTCTTTGCATTTTTCAGCTTCTAGTCATCTCCTCTATTCTTGAATTTGTGGCCCCCTTTTCCATCTTCAAAGCACATGATCACCTTCTCCTCTGCTCTAGTAAAAATCCCTACCCATCCCCCCCAGAGACCTGCTTTTAAGATCATTTGTGCTTAAATTTAGGGCTCACCCTGATAATCTCCTCATCTCCAGATCCTGAAATGAATTACATCTATAAAGTCCCTTTTGCCGTATTAGGTAACATTCAAAGATTACAGGGATTGGCCACATCTTTGGAGGACATTGTGCAGTATACCACGATGCTATAATATCACCCTGATGAGATGTTTAGTAATTTCTGAAGGCCACACAGCTGTTACGTGGCAGACCTGGGACTTGAACCTAAGAAGGAGTGATCCTAAAGGTTAGGCATAAGAAACTGTAAAGTTAAGGCAGCTCTTAATGTGGCTATTGCCTTGTCCTAGTCCTTGATATTTTTTGTTTATTATTTTTAAACATTGGGAATTTATTTGCTCATGGTTTGAGACTGTGAAATAGTCCAAATCAAGGTGTCATCAAGGCAGTGCTCTCTTCCCGTAGACTGCGGTGTTTGGGGGCTGGCTATCAGCAAGTCTCGGCCCTTAACTGGTCACATGGCAGCATCTGCTGGTCTCTCCCTTCTCCTTCTGGTTCCGTTGATGTTCACCTTCTTGCTTCCTATGGCTTCCCCTGTCTCTGTGTCTGAATTCTTTCCCTTATAACGGACTCCAGTGATAGGGTTAAGACCCATCCTGATTGGGGTGGGCCACACCTTGACTGAGGAAAGCTCATCCAAAGGCCCTATTTACAATTGATTCACACCCACAGGAATGGATAAAGTTTAAGAACATGTTTTTCTGGGGTGCATATAGCTTCAAACCACCACACACTACCCTCAGAACCCCACAAAGACATGTGCTTTTTACATACAATATCCCAAAAGCCTTAAGTTCTTTCAGAAACAATGCCAAGTACAAAAGTCTCATCAAAATCGGTTATGGGTGTGGTCTGCCCTGGGCACAGTTCCCCTCCATGCGTGGCCCTGTGAAACTTAGAGAACGAGTTATCTGCTTCCAGTATACAATGGAGGGACAGGCACAGAGTAAACATTTTCATTCCAGAAAGGAGAAATTGGAGGGAAAATGGGTCGCAGGTCCCAAACAATTCCGAACCCCCTCAGGGCAAATTCTGTTAGATTTCTAGGTTTCAGAGTCATGCATGGCATGATATGGTCCTCGATTTTTGTGATGCTTTCCTCCAGGTGGTTGTAGTGTCTTGGGAGGTACCCAGGCGGCCCCTCACACGGGGCTGGGCCCACCCAGCTCACCCCCCATGAGCTGACCCCATGTGCATGGGTAATGGAGAACCACTCCTTGCCACCGTGTCAGGCAGGCAAAGGTCAACTGCCTCCTTTGCCTCATCCTTCTCTCCTGCCTGGCTCCAACCCACCTGACCTGTGCCCTCTCTCCTTGACAGATGTGCCCGTGGAGAAGCTGGCCGCCATGCCAGCCTTGCAGAGCATCAACCTCCGCTTCAACCCGCTGAGTGCTGAAGTGCGGGTGATCGCCCCGCCACTCATCAAGTTTGAAATGCTCATGTCTCCAGAGGGTGCACGGCCTCCCCCACCTTAGGTGCCCCTCTTCACACCCAGTAAGGGACAGAGGCCACTGGCCTGGCACCCTGAGGGGCGGGAGGCTCAAGGGCCCATCGGAGGCCAAGCTTGGGGGGCTGGGGGTGGGTGGGTGGAGCTGTGTGTGCTAGGAGGGGTGCAGCCAATCCAGATGGATAGCTTAGAGCAGTAGTGGGCCCTGGCACAGCCGGAGGGAGGGGGCAAGGCGGGGGTAGGAGCAGACACTCTGGGTATTCACAGCTTCTGTGCAAGGCAGGTCCCTTGCACTCGCTCAGCCGTGTTACTTGGAGGAGAGGGTGGTGGCGTGGTGCCTTTGCATCCTTTGGACTACTGAGAGACTTTTTAGGAAATACTTGCCTCTAAATTGCCTCCAAACCATCAGGTACCTTGGAGCCTATGGAATGAGCACTACTGAACCGTTTCTGGACCCCTGTGGGTTTGAGGCCTTATTTTTAGTGTTGAGAGCCAGTTGCTGGGGAGGGGAGTAGAAGACAACCTCCATCTATTTATTGCTTCCTGAGAACAAACCCAGATGAGGTGGTCCCAGCACCCCATCCTCAGCCCTGCTGGGTCCCTGGATTGGCAGGAATCTGAGCTGGGGCAGATGATGGGAAAGCTGCACGACAGCACCGCCTGGTGATGTAGCAGGGCTGAGGATATTTACATAGGACGCCAAGGACCATTGGGCTGGTAAACTGGAAATGAAGTCTGCTCGTCCTTCCTCATGATTAAGAAATGGGTGGGGGAGGAAACCCTGTGCACTCCACCCCTCACTTAGGAGTGACTAGATATGCTTGGTGGCATCAACATTTGGGCCACAGGAGAAGTGCTGCAGAGAGAAAATGGCCATTTAGCCTGTGGCTCTGGTCCAAGGTGGTCAGGTGGCCACATGCACCATAGCCTCCCTCTGGCAGCAGCCCGACTGCCTCTTCATTGACTCACCTAAGGGACATAAGGTACTGCAGACCACTGGGCTTGTAGTCAACCAGCTCCCAGGCCACACACACACACACACACACACACCCCAACGTCTTGTTGACCTCAGGGCCTAAAGTGTGGCCAAGCAATAGGGTGACCAACTACCCCAGTTTGCCCAGGATTGAGGGGCTTTCTGGGACATGGGACCCTCGATGCTAAACTGAATAGTTCTAGACAAACCAGGTAGTTGGTTGGCCTAACGGAGAGGGCCAGGGGTCTTGCTTTCTGGCAACACCTGTAGTTTGGAGAACCCTGACCCTCTTGATCCCCAGGAATCTACCTACTACCTGCCATCTGTGGAACAAGCAGACTTGGAGCTGCCCCAGAACCCCCCTGGCCTGAATCTTCATGTGGGTCTGTGGAGACAAAGCCACGCCACCCGAATCCTGCATCCCATAGGGTAGTGGCCACTCTGCCACTCCTTGGATAGGCTGTTTGGGGCTCAGACTACCCTTCAGAGCAGTAGCCCTTTCCCAGAGTGCTCCCAGTTCCCTTTCCCCCACCTAGCCCGTGGAGCCTGCGCCCGCCCAGGCCTCCTGTCTCTTGGCAGGCAGCACACAGATTGGGTGGGCTGTCACTGAATTTTCTGTGTCCCAAAAGATGCCTGCTTGTATCCCAGGGCCTGGCTGGCCAAGCTCTGGAAAAAGAGTTCTTTCAGGGTGAGGGGGTTGAAATAGGATCTTCAGGGCTGCCGAGGTCAGCCATGCGTGTTGGAGGCAAGTGAAGGCTGAAGTCCAGTCCATGCTGTGCTGCAGTGGAACTTCTTCTTGTCTTCCTGACATGACAAAGGTGTTGTGTGGCCAGAGCCTTCAACTCAAAGGCTGGGCCTTGAACTAGCAGCATCCATACCTTCCGGGAACTTATTAGAGATCCAGAATCTCAGGCCTCACCCTGGACCTACTGAGTCAGAATCTGCATTTTTAACAAGATTCTGAGGTAATTCCTACAAGCACTTTTACAGTTTGAGAAGGAAGGGCGTAGGGGTGGCCCTGGGATGTCCTTGGAGGGAAGGGTAAAGGTTCTCTCATTTCTTCCCCTTGCCTCTTCTGAAGCTCTGGGCCTGGGTTTATTCCCCTTCATAAACCAGCCCTGGCAGGTCTTCCTTGGAGAGCAGACCCTTGGAATTGCAGGCCATCAAGGAAGTGTGTGCCTCCTGCTTCCCCTTTGCCAAGTTTGTGTCCCCCTCTGGACTCTGCCTTCTGGCTAACCTGCATGCCAAGCCGCTCCCCCAGGTCCTTACCACAGACCCTTTACAAAAAGTTGCTCCCGGAAGTTGTTTTCTACTCTGCTAGGAGAGTTTGTTCTTCCCTCTCTGGGAAAGCTTGGACAGTCAGAGAACCCTGCCAGATCAGAGCTCACTGTGCGAGTGAGCTCCCTTAGCTCTGAGTCTGCAATAAAGAATGCTCTGGTTGCGTCTGCCTGGTTGGTGTTTAATTCCTGCTCACTGCATGGACCTGGATGTCAGACCTGCTCACCAGCAAAGAGGAAGAGCCACTCTTTGTTGAAAGCATGAGGTAAAGATAGCTAGACCGGGGCAACACTCAAAAATATTTATAGGTGGGGCATGGGCACAACTAAGCAGAATTGTGCATACCACAAAGCTATGCTGCTGCAAGACAGCTAAATACTAGCCCTGGGGAAGGAATCTGCTGTCCCCCAGTTTCTTCTCCCTGGTGATACCCATAAGGATTCATTTCTCTGGGATTCGAAGAGGAATCTCTGGACTGTCATTAGCATTATGGGGTGGGTGGTAAGAAATGCAAATTCTCGGGTACCACCCCATACTTACTGAATCAGAAACCCTGAGGATGGGGCCCAGAAACACTTCAGGTAGTTCTGGTGCACGCTCAGGTCAGAGAACCATTCTGGATTCAGAGTTAGCATCAGGCTTTGATTCTTTAATCTGAAAGGCCAAGTTGAGTTTGCTTTAAATTTAGACCAGACGCTCTATTTTTATTTAACAAATACATAGTCTCAGAGCTTAGCTGATGCTAGGCAGTGTCTGAGCACTTTACAAATACCGATTCATTTAATCCCCACAACAGCCCTACCTAGCTTTGTGTTTGGATGCATCCCTTTCCCACTTGGGACCCTGTTTCTTGTCCATAAAGTGAAGAGGCTGTGTCTGGGATGTCCCAAGGGCTTTCTGATCTTTCTTGTGGGGGTGGGGGTGGGGTGCTTAGTGCCCCTGGGGAATGGCCCGTGCTCAGGCTGTAACCCTCCCTCACTCCGAAAGTCTGGAAAAGGTCTCCTGATTTTTTAGCCAAATGGGGCCTCATGGAAAATATCACCAGATCAGGCAAAGTTGCACTTTCTCTTTCTGAGGTCATGGAGAGCTCTACCTCCACAGAGTCCTACTAAGCATCCCAGAGAGAGTGGGGGCACAGGCAGGATCCATATGAGATCTCACAGCCTGGTTTCAGTGGGCGTTTCAGTGCAGGGCAAGGAGCCCTGATTAGAATTGTGTTAATGATCATGACATTGTTTAAGATCAGTGGATACAGCCAGGGGGATTTTGAGGTGAGAGGTTCAGAGAGTCTTGGGGTGTAAGCTCTTTCTTGATACTATCTTTTGAAGACTTGAACAGGTTGGTGTTCCTTTAAATGATTCTTCCAGGAAACACCTGGGATTGAACAATAAAGTTATTTGCAAGTTATCTCTTCTTCGGTATGAGTTTCCTGGAACAGTAATATATTAAAGAAGACAATGGAATACTTAAGTCTTGTTAATGTAAGCAGTAAGCTGCATGAAGCAAGATGGTTTCAATTCTGTCTCCCCTAAATACCACATTGGACCTCACAGGGGTGATTTGGAACTGCTCTTTACATGGCTGTCCCCTTTTCCGAACATCAGCCCTGGGCAGCAAGGAGCAGTTCCTGGAAGGGAGAAAGTTGGCAGCCGCCCCAGAAGGCCTGGGAGAGATGCCAAGGTCAAGAAGGGCAGGACTGAGGGGTTTTGGGGCCACTGGTCAGGAAAATCTCTGGGAAGACATGAGATGACAGTCTTTGTTTTGAATACCCATTTCAGGGGGCATCCTGTGGAAAGGGGCACACACCCAGCTGCTTTAAGTCTAAGAAAGAGCCCTCTCTGTTGGGAAACCTGGTTTATTTTTCCCTGAGTGGAAATGCACATGGGAGGTCATTGGTATAGCCGCCATTTTGAAAAGTCTCAGAATCCACAGGGAAGGGGAAGGGAATCTTATCCTGGTCCCAGTATGGTCCCTATGAAACAGATTCAGCACACTGCAGGCCGTGTGAGCATCTGTTTGTCAGTGGTGGGGTGGGGGAGGAGGGGCTGTCCCCTTGAAGAGTGGGGCCAAGGGGGCTACAGAGAGGATGGGGCCAACACCAGAGCAGGGTCCCTTCCTAAGAACCTGGAGGTACCCCACCCTCTCCTTAGCCAGTCTCTGAGGGGCACTTCCTTTAAAATGCTTTTAAATTGCTTAATAGACCAAGGAAGGAGGTCGGAGTTGTTTTCTGCATTTTACAAATGACAAGTGAAGGTTCTAATACCTGACTCACTCCCACATCACAGCCAGGTCAGCAACAATAGAGGATGAGAAGCTGAGAGTTCTAAGAGAATGAGCTCCCAAATGCCAGGACCCAACAAGGGTCATGGAAAGAGCCCAAAGCAGGGAGCCAGGAAACCTGGGCGTTCGTCTGGACTCTGCACCAACTCTGTATCCTTGGGCAAATCATTCCACCTCTCTGGAACTCAGTATTCCCATCTGTAACATGAGAGATGTTTGGACCAAAAGGGCATTCTGACTCTTGACATTCTGTCTTCCCCTCAACAGAATTCAAGTGTAAGGAGCCTCTTCCTAAGGAGGGACAGGAGGAGACCCCTGCTGGGACTGGAGGGCACCTAGCTTTCTGGCCTGAGCACTGTGGTACCCTGAGCAATGGTGGTGAGGGCTTTTGAGGTGGGAACTAGATCAAGAAAGATTCAGGTCAGTCTCCACTGTGTCGGGAAGAGCACATGTCTAGGGAAGCTGGTGAAGCCTATTGTGAAGAGATGGGCAGCTCTCTGCGATGTCTTAGGGCAGAATTTGCATCACCTACCCAGCTCCTGAAGATACTTGAGCTTGCCACTTGGTTTATGTCCACTCTGTGCAGATAGGTGCCTTTCCCTGTGAGAACACAGCTGGGGAATGGCCAGCTTGGAGAGGGGAGAGATGATGAGCCAATTTGGGACAGGTGAGGCTCCCAGGTTGGTGTCCACTGGAAGCAGGAAATGTGAGTGGTATTCATAGAATACCAGGAGACCAGATTAGTGATCATCTTATGATTCGGTTATAATCCCACCCCCCTTTTCAACTGATGCCCAAAGAGATTGAGAAGCTTGCCCAAGGTTATAGAAGAAGCAGAGTTTGAAATAAAGATTCTCAATTACTAGAAGATGGCACAATAGGAAACTCTAGGAATCAGTCCCTCCACCAAAACAACTAATGAACTGTCAGAAACTGTTCAAATCATTTACTTTAAAACTCTAGAGTCTAGTAGAATACTATACAATATCCAGGGAAGAGCCAAAAGAAGCTGGTAAATTCTAAGTATCAGTGAATTTCATCCTCAATGCAGCAGCAACCAAAACCCCAGCCCCCAAATGCTTGGCAGACAGCAGTGGGGACTGCAGCCTGAGCTCCTGGTATAGTTTGTTGGTGCCAGGGGGGCTATAAGGACTTGGTGCTCCAAAATCTGGGGTGTGGGTTCTGATCACTGATCTCAGTTTTTGATCAGCTATTTAAGGTCAGTGGGGACCAACTCGGTGGGCAAGCATTGTTCTGTTTCAACCCTATAGGCATTGTTTTCTCCTAAGGTTAAAGTGGCAGAGTAGTTTGAAAAGGGCAGTACCTATTTTTTCGTTTGGAAAAGTCACAAATTGGCAGCTCTAGCTCTCAAAAGCAACAACAAAAACATCAGAGGAATAGGAGAACCAGATTTACAGTTATAACAGTGTAATACTCAGAAGGTACAGTTCTCAACAAAAAATTATAAAACACACACAAAAAAACAGGAAAATATGGCTCATTCACAGGAAAAAAATAATTTGCCAGAAACCATCCCTGAGGAAGTTCATACACTGGAACTATTATTAAAGATACAAAATCAACTGTCATAAATGTTCAATGAGCTAAAAGAATCCATATACAAAAACACACACACACACAAAGGAAATGAGGAAAATGTTGTCTGAACAAAATACAGAGATAGAAGTTATGAAAAGGAACTACACAGAGATTTTGAAGCTGCAAAGTACATGAGATGGATTCAACAACAGATTTGAACAGGAAGAAGAAAGGATCAGCAAACTTGAAAACAAAATCATTGAAATTACCCAGTGTGAGGAGCAGAAAGAAAAAATGATGGAGGAAAATGAGCAGAGCCTGAGTGACTTTTGGGACACCATCAAACATACCAACGTACACATTATTGGAGTTCCAGAAGAACTAGACCGAGAGAAAGAGGAAGAAGGTATTTGAAGAAATAATGTCCCCAAACTTCCCAAATGTGATGAAAGATATGAATATACACATCTAGGAATCTCAACAAACTCCAAGCAAGATAAGACTCTTAAGAGAGCTACACCAAGGCACATTAGAATGAAATTGTCAAAATCCAGCAACAGAGAGGATTTTGATAGCAGCAAGAGAAGTGATTTGTCCATACAAGGAATCCCCAAGAAGGTTACCAATGGATTTCTCATCAGAAACAATGGAATGGTATACTTAAAGCCCTCAAAAAAAATTCAATCAGGAATTCTATATCCAACAAAATCTTTCAAAAAAGGAGAAATTAAGACATTTATAGATACTAGGAAGAAGTCTAATGCAAACTGTTTTCCCCAGAGGCCCCCGGAAGAAACCCCTGGCATGCCCCATCTCCCACTCCCATAAATGAAAGAATGGGACCTTCGCCTTTTCGTTAGCCCAGCACCCAGACATTCATTCACACTAGGAAAGTTTATGGTGTGTCTTTTGAGTGCCTGAAAAGTGCTGGAAAATGTGGACTTCAATTCATCTCAACCATTTGTTGATCATCTACTATGTACTAGGTGGAAATTTTGACATCATGCTATTATTCCTCTCAAAACCATTTTACAAAGGCGGAAACTAACATACAGAGGCAGGCAGGTAACATTTCCAGGTAAACACCTGGTGAGTGCCTGAGATACATTGCCCCTGCTGTCTCCATTCTCCTCGGAGAGATCAGAGCTAATGGGACTCCCTACACCTCTCCCCTCTGTGGCCTTCCTGTGTATTCACAGCTGCCTATCATTCTCCCTCCTTAAGAGAGCCCCGGGGTCCTGAATACCAGGGTAGTGTCAGGCTGGGGCGGGGTAAGGATGAATGGGCGAGAGGGGCACAGAGTTACTGGACGTGACTGCTAGGGTTGCAGTAAGGGATGCCCTCATCTGCAGGGGTACTCGGTCCTCGAGGAGGGAGTCCCATCAGGAAGGCAGGCTCAGGGCGCCCTCGCTCGGCTGGGCGCGACGGGCAGGGGGCGCTGCGGACCTAGGTCTGCCGGGTGCTATGGCGACCGCGCCGCGGACCCCCTCCTCTTTCTCTCCCGCCGGGGAGGCGCGGGGCAGCGGGCTGCAAAGCCAGGCGGACAGCGGCTGAGCGCGGAGCCTCCCGGCCGGGATTCTGCGACCGGCTGACTCGGAGCCCCGAGGAGAGCAAGAACCAGCGAGGTGCTGGACTGCGAGCTCACGCCCCCTGCCCTCCTCCGCTGGGCCCTAGAATCGACCCTGGAAGCGCAGGGGCGAGGGACGCGGGTCCCGCAACGAGTGGACACCGCTCCCCTGCAGCTTGGCGAGCCTGAGCTGCCCGCTGCCTCCCTCTCTGGAGACTGCGCGGAGGGGGCAGGATGGAAGGTGAGTGACCAGGGGCTGGGGGCGGAGGAGGGTGGGGGTATTGACTTAGGAGCTGTGGGCCAAGGGACAGGAAAGTGTATACAGCCAGCCACTGTGTGTGTGTGTGTGTGTGTGAGAGAGAGAGAGAGACAGAGACAGAGACAGAGAGAGACAGAAGACAGAGACAGAAAGTCAGAGACAGGGGCAGAGAATGACTTGAGACAGAGGAGAGAAAGACCTGGGGTATCTCTGTGCGCATGTTGTGTGTGTGTCAGTGTAGAGTGAGTGCGCACACGCATGCCTGATAGGAAATCATGGGAGGCTGGCTATTAGCTTTAACGGAATTGTCTTCGACTTTGGCGGGGGGGGGGGGGGGGGGGGATGGTGGGAGATGTAATTCTAGATGTGATCTCTTCCTTGCAGAGAATTTCTGTTCCTGGGGGAAAGGGAGGGAAATTTGGACCTGACCTTCAGCCCTTTGAGAGCTAATGGCCCCTGGCATATAGCTGCTTGCTCCAGCCTTACCAGATGGAGGCCAGACTCTTCTCTCAACTCAAGGACCAAGGGTTGATCCATTGGCTTGCTAGGTGTCTTTTGGATGGTGCCTAAATCTCTCCATGCTACTGGTTACCCATCTGTTGAATGGAGAAACGTATCCAACTCACCATACAGGGCTGCTGTGAGGGTAAAATAAGACAAGATGTGTTGTACAAATTCATGCTGGTAATAGGCCACTGCAGGATGTAATAAAACCCTGAAATTTCAAGTAATTGCAAACACAGCTGGCAAGAAAGAAAAGGGAGTTTTATAGAAAACCTGTGTGAGGCTGCACTTGTAGATTTCCAAAGAGCTAGGGTTTGAAAAACGCATGCCCAAAAGACACAAAGAAGAATGCATAACCCATGATGAATCTAAAAGACTGCCAGGATCTGTAAGATTAGTGTTGGCAGAGTGCCGAAGCCCCAGTGAACAGAAGCCAGGGGAAATTGGTAAGGGCAGAGCAAAGAGCTTTGAAAGTCAAAGTGAGAATAACAAGACTTGGGACTTGGGAGTGATGGTGTAATCTGAATGTTCAAGGGAGGTAGGCAGAGCAAGGCATAGGCAATTTTACTTCAAATAGTAGAATCAAGAGAATAAGGAAGAAATTGAAACCCAGATAAGTGAAAGGAAGAAGGCCTGGAACCGCCTACAATAAGTTCACCCCTGGAAGCCCAGACTGACATCCCAGGGACCTGGAGGCACTTGCAGATGTAATCAGTGCCGTATAGGAAATTACGGAGAATGAAGACCATGCCAGAAAACTGAAGATGGGCAAATGCCTTGATTTCCAGAAAGGGAGAAAAGAGAGATTTTTAAAAACCCTCTAAACTGCTAAGATTAATACTTACCTCTATTAATATTCTAGAATAGATTGTTAAGCACAGTTAATGAACACTTAGGAGATAATAAAGCAATCAGATCTCTCAGAAGTTTTTCAAAGGAGGCTACCTGCACATTTGCAAAGATGTATGCATGAGTATGTTCATCCAGGTCCAAAATTGGAAGCAGCCTAGAGGTCCATAAAGTAAATAAATTAACAAAATGATTAGATACACCCCTACAATGGCATTATGCAGAATTAAAAACAACATTTAGGATTTTATTTAACATGGAAATATGTTCACCACCTACTTTAATAAAGAAGCAGGTTTTAGAACAAATGTGTAATACTACACAGATTTATTATTGGTTATATGTAAAACACATAAAAAGAAATCTTAATTTGAATTCTCCTGAAAGAAGACCTTAAGACAAGGATTTAGGGATAGGAAGTTTATTTAGGAGGTGATCCCCAGAAGTAGAAGTGAGGGTATGGGGAGTGAGATATGTAAAAGGGAGAAAAGGCAAGAGTGGGTGTGTTGATTAGCTGGTTATAGCTGTGGATAATGGCTCTATAGCTCTGGGAACCCTCTGAAGAAAGTGCAAAGTGCACTGAGAATTGCCCACATGCAGAGTTACTCTGATTCCTGCTTGTCCCTCCCTGTTGGTTGAGAGTTGTCCCACTCCCACATTTCTGGGTTGTTCCTGTTTGTGGCTTCAGAAAAAGTAAAGCCTTGGTGCAGGCTTGACATGGGACACTGGACATGCAGCGAACTGTCCACCCCCGCTGAAATCTTGGGGCACGAAGCATCATTAGTGCCTCTGCCATTGCAGTTATCGCTGGGTATGTGCTTTCCGTGATGTTTTACTCTCTCTCCTTTTGTAGCGCCCAGAAGTGCTTTTTGATATGCATGTATTTCTATAAAAACAAACAAACAAAATTTTCAAAAAAGAAAAAAATAAAGCAATGCTCATTAGGAGTCTACCTGAGTTCACTAAAAATAAATCAGTTTAAACTGTCTAAATTTCCTCTTTTAGACTGGATTTCTAAGGGGTAAAAAATGCATTACAGGATATCAGCAGGATGCTGAAAAGATCTCTTATGGAGACCCTGCAATTGATGGAGAGCTATAGGATGGAGCTGAAGGACTGGCAACAGGTCTTACTGTTGTTAGCTGGTTAGCAGTCTAGAGGTCCCAATATGACATTCATTAATAGTTCAGATGGAAAGTAAATGGCAGGCCTATCAAACCTGTGCACAAGAGCCATGCCACCCACCAGGTAACAGGTTCAAAGCAACAGATTCCCAGCATACTGGGCTGCTGGATTGAAATCAAGAAAATGAAATTTCAAAAGGTTACATGTAAAGTCTAAATTTAGGTCTTCCAAATCAATTGCATGCATTTAAAATGGTGGAGATCGGGCTTGTATTTCCTGAAAGATGAATGACTTGCATTGGAACTGTTCCTGTATACAGGTTTTGATGGGTAAAATGGAGAACCCAGGAGCTCCTGGAGGAAGTGGAAGAGATGAAAATACTTCAGAATAGAAGGGAAAAAGCAAAAGGCTCGTTAGGGGTTCCTGTAGGCTGCCCCAGGAACCCCTTAGCGCTCAGAACTTCTGGCCTTTGCCAATCCAAATGATTCTTGAAAGGCCCGCCTGCTCTTCCTACCCAAAGACATCAGGCTTGCGAACCCCATGTTGTTAGGTTGGACTCCTGGGATGGGTTGAGTTTTAGCTTATCTTCCAGGAGGGCAGAAGCTGAGGGAGGAAGTCTCAGCAGCCTCCTTCCTCAGCATCGATCCTCCCGCGTGCCCTCCTCTCAATCTCCTCACCGGCCCGACACAGGGCTTGCCAGGCTTACTCCCTCGGGAACAGACCCGAATGAACTAGAACCTCTTCGTGACCTTTTGGTTTCCCGCGGCTGCCTGGTAACATAGCAAAGACAGTCAAGATGCAGCCACCAGCTCTGTGGGGCTTTCATCGCTGACTCTGTCTCGATGAGCCCAGTAACAGCCCCATGAGGCGGGGAGGTTCAGAGAGCCCAGATCGTCCACATTTGAAAGCAAGGAGGACACAGGGAGATGAAGTGAATCTCCCGAGCTCACATGAAGCAATGTTTGGGGCAGAGTGGTGGTACCCAATAATCAGCCCCTGATTGTACCTCTAGCCCCAAACTGAATGTACCTCTCTGTAAAATGTAAAAATAATCTTCAAGACAAGTCTTCAAGCTTGTCCTTCAAACCAGGTTCCCCACCTAAGGCTCACATACAAGCCAGGCTGCACTTTCTGACTCCTTCCCCTCTGCCTCAGCACAGTCTCTGTGGAAGATCACATGGGGAGCAGGAATTTGGGGGGTCCCCAATGCTATCTCTACCCAACCAACCGTTCCCCTTCCACCATCTCCAGAGTTTAAATCTGAACTCTGAAAACCCCTAGCAGGCTTAAGGATCATTAACTTCAGTGGTGTGTGTGTGTGTGTGTGTGTGTCTGAGAATCCCCTTGTATTAGTCAAGACAAGCAAAAGAAACTGGCTCTGGCAAACCTAAGCACTGAGGGGAGTTTAGTGGATGGGTACAGGTAGGTCATCCAATGGAAAGGAAAGCTGAGTTACTAGGACCCAGAGCCACGTCCAAAGAAGAGGTCTGACTGTCCATTCTGTGGCCAAGGGAATGTGCAGAACTCTCAGTGGCAGTGCCTCGAGACCCGCATGTAAGAAGGAGTCTGGTGCTCCGGGGAAAAATTGCATGCTAGGAGGAGCGGCGGATGCCAGGTGTGCTGAAGCCCTGAATGCCCCTCACTCCCTGGAAATTGTATATGAAACATTGAGAACACTTTTTGGAGAGGATTCAATGCTTTCAAAGACCATAAATTCCATCTATACCAAGGTCATTTTTTGCTATATCAAGATAAAGACTTAGGTGAGTACTTTGAGGACAGAGACTGTGTGGTTCAGTGGTTTTGAGTCCTGGCTGCGCACTGAAACCTCAGGGGAGCCGCTTTAAAATACCCATGCCTGGGCTGCACCCCAGGGATTGTGATTGGTCTGAGGCGGGGCTGGGGGTCTGTATCATTCAAGTCAGATTTTAATCTGAGCCAGAGTGAGAACCACGGGTGCAGTCGTTACTTTAGTCGCCTTTGTTAGAGCTTCCTTCTGATTTGAAAAGTAAAAATGCAAATTATTGAAAAAGTAAATAAAAATCACTTGAGGGAATAAAACCTCCTGTGGACAAACACTTTTTTTTTTCATTCCCACTACAGGTCACACACATGCACAATCACACACATGCACAATCACACACATGCACAATCACACACATTTTAAAATACTGAATATGGATTTGTAATGCATGTGCATACTATTTTGTAAGAATAAAACAGTTTGCATTTTTCTATTAACTATATACAACCCATGGTTACTATTTTTTCCCTGTGCCTTTAGAGCTTGTCCTTTTCCTTAGACGCGGAATTGCTAGATCTGGGAGTGGATGCCCTGTTAAGGCTTTGGATGGATGCGCCCGAATTTCTAAGGCAGAGCTGATTCGCGCTCCCTGTCCCCACTCAGTGCACAATTACACTCTGACCTCACTGCACATTAGCTGCCTCTTATTTGCCAACCTGATTGATGAAAAGTTACCTCAGTGTTCTTTTAAAAGGGCATGTCAGATTACAAACGCGGCTGAGTGTTTTGTTTCCGGGGTTCATTGGCTATTTGTACTGCTTTGTGCTTCTTGCAGCCCCTCGCGTTTTATTCTTCTGCAATTCCCCGGGGCTTCGCGGTCCAGGTCCGCGTGCCCCCCGAAGGAGGGTGTCAGGAATTGGGTGCCTAAGGGCGGGACCCAAAGGTCTCCAGCCTGGGCCTGAGCTCCCCGTGCGTTACCGGGATGAGCAAGCAGGTGGCGGTAAGGACGAAGTTATGAGGGACTGTGAACGCAGGAAACACCCAGGTTCGTCCTGTGTTAAGGTCATCATTCCTTTTGGGGTTGTTTTCTCAAACACACATATTTCAAGCCAGTAGGGAGGCGGCGAGTAAAAGTATTACAAAACCTTATCCTCACAGCTATTGTGTAATTTAATACGTTGAGTACCGCTGCAGCCAGGCCAACACCGTGGCGCGCCCTCGGGGCATTGCTTTAAATTTTTTTCACACAGGACCTCATTGGATCCTCACCACATCACTGCTCTGATATGTTGATTTCTCTCTACTCTAACAGAGAGGCGACACGACCTACCCTAGGTCATAGCCAGGAAGTGTTAATATTTCCATCTTAAAGACGACAAAGCTGAGCCCCCATAAAGGTGAGGAGGCGTGCTTGAACTCACCAGCAGGCGCAGGAAGGAGGGCTGGGGCTTCCAGTCTGTGTGGATCGGCTCCCTCCCAGGGGCCTTTGGCCCAATCCTTTAGTTCAGTGGTCCTAATGTGTGTGTGCATCCCAATCACCTGGAGAACCCCTGGGTACCCCAGAGCTTCTGATTCCCTAGGTCCGGCATGAAGGGTGATAACTTGCATTTCTAACAAATTCCCAGGGGATGCAGATGCTGCTGATGGGGGGGGGGGCACACTTTGAGAACTATTGAATCCCCCACCTTCTGTACAGCCCCAGCCTTCAGTGCCTGAGATTAACAGCTGAGCTCATCAGCGAGGCAACCATTATTTCATTCTGAGACTTCCAGGAAGCGCTCCGGGTAGGGGAATGGCTTAATTAAGTTCAGTGGATGAGATGTTCATAGGATGCATCCACATGACACCTGCAGATCCCAGAAAGGACAAATCTGGGTGTTAATGAGGTCTCTGGTGTTAGACTGGAGCCCAGATGGTCCCTGCTCCCAGCCCTGGGGAGTTGCCAGGAATAGGAAGGAATTTTTCCTCCTAGAGAAAGGCCTGTCCACAGAGCGAGAAGCTGGGCTGTGTCTCAGTACTATTGAGTCCTTATTTTTTATTTTAGAAAGATACACTGAAATGTTTAAGAATGAAAGATAGCGATGACTAATATTTGATTCAAAATAATCTAAGTGGGATGGTAGTATGGATGAAACAGGATTGGCCTTGAGTTGATAATTGGAGAACCCAGATGATGCAAATGTGGAGTTCTTTATACTACTCTCTCGTAATAGTTACTATATACCCTTGTATATACTCACCATCATAATATCTCTTGTATATGTTTGACATTTTTCATATTAAAATAGAAATGTTTGAGTGCAGCTGGAAGCCCCTGGAGACCCTAAGCAGGGGCATGTCATCTCCTTCTCTCCTCGCACCAAGCACCAGAGGCTCCCACTCTTCCGCCTCCACCAGGAGGTCCTCCACTCCCACAGAGCACCCCATTGCTGCCCCTGCTGGTCCCTGCGGTCCTGATGGTGCCAGCTAATTGGCCCTTTCTCTCCTTAGGGTCTGTCTAGCCTCTAGGTCCCAGGCCTCCGGCAGGCCTCCGGCCCAGTGGCTGAGCTCTGGATGCAACCAAAGGCTCCCCGAAGACTCTTCATCCCCGAGAAAGGGCCATATTCACTCCCAGAGGAAGGTGGGAGGAGAGTTTATGAGACAACATCGTGAGTCACCATGTCTAATTACTTCCCTAAAGAGCAGCAGTTGGACACTGAGCCTCTCCCTTCGAAATATGGCTGGAGAAACAGACACTAAAGCCCGGTGCTGACTCAAGCTCACAGAGCCAGGCCAGCTCTGCTGCATGCTCCTTTGTAACCTTGAGCAAGTCACCCAACATCACTGATCCCAGTTCTCCCATTTCAAATGGGGCCAGTCCTTAACCTGCTTACTTCATAGGGTCACTGGAAAATTAAATGTCCTAACAGATAGAGAAGTGCTTCGTAAAGTGCTATACAAATAAATTTGCCATGATGGGAGAAAGCAAAGAATGGTGGCAGCCTTGGCTTTAATAGGTGCCTCTGCTCCTTTAATAGGTGCCTCTGCTAGTTCAGATTCCCCATTTCATTCTCCCTCTCTGTAATGCCCTCTCACTTTTCCCTACTTAAGTTCCATGGGGGAGGTAGTGAGGAGGGATAGCAAAGATTCCAAGGATGTAAGAGTCAAGGTCCCAGAACTAAGTAGGTGGCACACTCAGAGAGAGTTTAACTGAAGAAAGTTTAATGGAAGGACTTTTCAGAAGTGAGGGAAGTGGTAAGAGAACTAGTGAGGGGTGGTGAAACACCAGGGATTAGCAACCACAGGAAGCTATTACCACCTGTCAGTTGTTGGGGCAAGAAGAAGAGGGAACAGTGTAAATGCACCCTGGCAAGAGCTAGAGCGATGGAAGAAGGGCCACCCAACAGGAACTGATGCTGTAGAGAAAACCAGTGCCTGGCAGAATTAGGCCAGACAAGGAGGGAGTCAAGAGATAAATACCCTGACCTCTCTCTTCTCCTGCCCTTCAATTTCTTTCAGTACCTCCCATCAGCTGAGCCCAGCCAGAAACCAGAGGACAAAGGGGCGACCTGGGTGTATTTGTTTCTTATGGCTGCTGTAACAAATTACTACAAAATGGGTGGTTTAAAACAACAAAAATGTATTCTCTCGCTGTTCTGGAGACCAGAAATTCAAATCAAGGTGTTGACAGGGCCATGCTCCCACCAGAGGTTCTGGGGAGATTCTATTTCTTGTCTTTTCCAGCTTCTTGTGGCTGTCGACATTCCTGGGACGTCCCAGCCCTTTCCTGGGCTGCACCACTCCAGTCTCTACTTTCTCCTCTTCTCTCCTCAGTCTCTTATACGGACACTTGTCATTGGATTTAGGATCTGTCCATATAATCCAGGATGCTCTCAGCTCAAGATCCTTAACATAATTACACCTGCCAAGAACATTTTTCCAAATAAATTTCCAATCACAGATCCCAGGGACTAGGACAGTATATATCTTTCGGTGGGGTCCATATGCTGCATTCCTTAGAGGTTCATATCTGGAGCACAGAGCAAAATGAAGAATAAATGAAGGAGAGGGTATAAATGGAGAATAACCAGCACTGGGGGATGAATCCTGGGCAAGATGGGGTAGGAGGTTTGAGATTAAGGTTTGAGGGCTCAAGTTTGAAAGTCATAGAGTAGTGCATCTGGTTGCAATTGGAATTGAGTGCATGATCAGGGTCCTAGGGCATGATCAAGGTTTGGAGCATAGAAGAGTCTTCCTTTTTCCTGGAGTCCTGATCCATATGCTCCTTTGGTTCTAGGGGCTCCCTCCCAGCCTTGCAACAGCAGCTGGTCCCAAAGCCCAAATAGGAGCAGCACTGAGGCTGCCTTATCCGTGAACCTCACCTTCTCCTCCTACTACCAGCACTCCTCACCAGTGGCCGCCATGTTCATTGTGGCCTACGTGCTCATCTTCCTTCTCTGCATGGTGGGCAATGCCCTGGTCTGCTTCATTGTGCTCAAGAACCGGCACATGCGCACCGTCACCAACATGTTCATCCTCAACCTGGCTGTCAGTGACCTGCTAGTGGGCATCTTCTGCATGCCCACAACCCTTATGGACAACCTCATCACAGGTGAGTGTGGGTGGCGGGCAGTGGGACTGGCCACCCCTCCCCATCCCACCAGCTAGGGCCTGAAATGGAAGCTTGTAGGAAAGAAATCATTGCTGAGCTGGTCTCTTGGCCGTGATGCTATTGTCTCAAACTCTCAGGAAAGTCTTGTAGCAGAGGGATTAGACTAGAAATAATACCTTTAAACTCATTAAATGAACTAATTTTCTTTGCGTCAGGCATTGTGTTAAGTACTCTTCATGCATTATCTTAATGAATCCTTATGACCATCCAATGAGGTATGTTTTATTATTATCCTCATTTTATGGATGAGGAGACTGATACTCAGAATCAGTAGTTACATAGCTAATAAGTGTCAAGGTCCACATTTTCTTATCCCCATATTTCTAATCACTATGCCAAACAGTCTTGCTCTCCCATGTAACTCCAAACAGGCAGAACTAAAGCTAGTGGGAAGGAGTGGTAGGGAGGCAAGTTTCCTTTAAATTAGTACTTAAAAATCCATTCCTTTGAGCCGTTCACCAGCAAAAGTTTCTGTCCTGTAGGTAGTGAGCTCCCTGCCATTTTAGGTGTCTAAGTAGGGACTGCCCAGACACTTAGCAGGCTGGTGAAAGGGATTCAAGTGGAACTAGACCACCTGACTTCTCAATATCTGCCTGTGCAAACTGCCAATGTCAGAATTATTCTACTGTCATCCCTCCCATGTGATCTGCTCTTCTTGTTTCTGAATCAGGGCTCCACAGTCTGTGGAACTCCTTGTGGGGCAGGCCGGATTTCCAGAGCTGTGGAGATGCCTAGAGGTCTAAGCCTGCAGGCTCTGAGCTCAGCACTCCCAGCCGCAAGGAGGAGTTCAGATTCCAGAGCCTAGGCAGCTCCATTTGGAGTGACTTACCTGATGCAGGGCAGGGTAGCTGGTGTTTCTTTAGGTTCCAGGACCTACAAAGTGGAGGCAGGGCAGTCAGTTTTCCTTTGTCTGTGCTGCTCTGCCTGGTGGAACATTTTCTCACCGATGGATCCCAGGTTCTTTCAGGGCTGCTGTGTATAGAACATGCATTCTTCTCCCTAACTCACAGAAGTACTTATATCCATGCTTGCATACACATACATGTACACATGCTTGTGCAGAGGTGCACGTGTGTGTGCGCACACACACACACTGGTCAACACTGATAAGGCAAGGTCCGATTCCCAATCCTTTATACATGTCCCCCAAATTTTTTAATTTTTTGGATAAATGAAACATTCACATAGTTCAATTATTAGAAGACAGCAAAAGGTATCTAGTGAAAAATCTCCCTTCCACCTCGGCCTTCTGGCCTCCCATATCTTCTAGGAAGTAACCAGAGTTGCCAGTTCCTCATGTCCTTTTCCAAAAATATTCCATGTAAGCAAATTAAGAAAAAAAGAGTTCTATACCTTTACTTTTTTTTTTTTACCTTAAAACATATCATGGGACAGATCAGATGAATAGATAGATAGATAGAATGATATGTCAAAAATGGCAAAATGTTAAACTTGGTAAAGCTAGATATTTGGGGAGTATGTTGGAGTTCTCTGTATGGGTGCTGGATCATTTCTGCAATTGTCCTGTAAGTTTGAAATTGTCTCAAAATAAAAAGCTTAAGGGAAAAAATGCATCATGGAGTTATTCCATATCAATAAGGAAAAGAGCTTTCTCATTCTTTTTCCAACTACTTAGAATTCCATTATATGGATGTACTATAATTTAGTCTCTTTTTGATGGGTATTTAGGTTGTTTTTAATAGAATCTTTGGATTCTGGTGGTAGTCTGGCATTAGTTCTTTTAAAGCTCTCCAGGTGATTCTAGTATGCCTCCAAGTTTGAGAACCTCTGGCCTAGAACCTGGGGCAGGGCTGGATGGAACTAAAGTTCATGAAGAGAAATCATAGGGAGGCATTCTCGTCAATACAAAGAGCATCACTCTCATAGAACTGTCCATGGTGGTATGGGCTGTTAGGATGCGATGAGTTCCTCATTCCTGGGAGGATGCATGGAGGCTGGATGACCACTGAGAAAGACATGGTAGAAAGATCCAAGTATCAAAGGAGACCTAGCTTAGATGGCCTGGAGGTCCTGGTGCTTTGTGGGTGGGGCACCTCTCACTCTATGGTGGCCTTTGTCGTTGCAGGGTGGCCCTTTGATAATGCCACGTGCAAGATGAGCGGCTTGGTACAGGGCATGTCTGTGTCAGCTTCCGTTTTCACCCTGGTGGCCATCGCTGTGGAAAGGTGAGGGGTTTCCTGGCTGGGTTTTCCCATTCAACTGGGCCAGGCACCAGGAGGGGCCACTGTCTACAACACTGGGCCAGCGGGCTGGAGCTGGGCCTGCACCACTGTAGGTGGGGGCTGGATCCTCATGAAAGGAAGGGGTGAGGGCTGGCTGCCCTCTCCTTCACCTCCTCCCTGTGGAAGGCCAAAAGGCAGCTCCAGAAACCTGTGAGGTACTTGAGGGCAGTCCTTGTTTCCTGAGCTACAGGAATCCTGCTACTGATGAGTCTGATGAGTCCAAGCCAGGGGAGATGGCTTATGAGGTGGGCCTTGCAAATGGTGGGGAAGGAAGCGTTTCTCCCTGCTGCTTCATTCCATCACAACGCCTCCTTACTGGTCCCTAGCAGTTCCTCTCCATCCTGTCTCCAGCCACTTCTGGTCTTTCAGCCTCAGATTCCAGTAGATTCTCTGATAAGTATTTGTCAGAGGGAGTGCAGCTAAGGGGCCAAGAAGGTGTTGCAAATGATAAAGCATGGAACCAACTGAATAAGTCTCCCCCTGCCTCCCCCACTTGGCATCATTAGGGGGACCAGGATATGGGGGAGGCATTGTGTGTCCTCGTGGTCTTTAGCTTCCCCAGCTTCTCCAGCACCACTGGCTCAGTGTGTGACCTTGGATAAGTCACTTCATTACTCTGAGCCTTGGTTTTGTCATCTATAAAATGGAATCAGTGATAGAAATTACCCTACAAGAAGTTGGGAGGATTCAGTGATCTTTTGCATGTGAAGCTTATGTACAGTACCAGCACAAAGATGAGCTATAATATAATTTTATTTTTCCTCAGACTCACACACATCTCTTTGTCCTCCCCTCCCCAATACAGCACTGTTTCACTCTTCCCTTTCTAGAATCTGGTGCTCTCATTCTCTATCCATCTCTGCCCCTATCAAACCCAGTCTTTTATAACCCAGTGAGGTAGGCAGCTGCAGTGATGGCAGTGGGTTCCTTTCTCTGCCAGGCCACTAAACTAGCTAGGTGATTGGGGGAAGTTCCTTCCCTTTCATGGAGCTCCATTTCATGATCATTGTTGGATAAGATTATGTGAGAATGCATCCTCTCCCAGAGATGCCTGCAGTATCCTTCAAGGCTTACCTCCTCCAGGAAGCCTGCTCAGACTATCCCAAGCCATACTGGTCTCCTCCAACCATTAACTGCTATTGCATTTGTAGTCAGAACCACATGCTTTAGGAATTATTTGTTCTCTGGCAATTTATTGACACTATGAAGCCAGTAGGTCAAAATCATGCAGGTTGAGACAGCAAAGCTCGAATCAAGCAGTGGGAGAAGTAAAAGGTGCTGTCAGACATAAGAAAGGGCAGGTAAGCAGGAGGGCAGGACATAGTTTGGTGAAGTTAAAAGAGTACTTGACTGGGACAAGCGTTATACATTTGTTCTAGGGCAGGGTCTGCCCCTAAACAGCCATGTGACCTTTTAAATCTCTTTCCCTCTCTGGGCCTGCTTCCCCCTCTGAAAAACAAGTACGCTTGACTAGATGGTCCTCATTTTCTGGCATCAGTAAATGGGAGAAGACATTTTGGGAAGGAGGAACCACCTTGTTTTTCTCATTAGTAAGCTTTTACCTCCTCCATCTACATCAGCAGCTCTCCACCCTAGCATCACCCAAAGAGTTTTAAAGAAAAGCAAAACACAAAGTAATGTTCAAGCCCCTTCCCAGACTAATTAGATTGGAATCATTGACTATTAGAATTGGAAAGAGTTATTTAAAAATGCTTCAGAACATTCTAATGCACAGCCAGTGTTTACAGCTACTGGTTTATATGGCATAAAGGAGCAAGACAGATTTGCATTCCAGGCTGGTGCTGGCTACTTGTTAGCTGTGTGACCTTGAGCCAGTTGCTTAACACCTCTGATTTCTGGTTTCCACACCTATCACATAAGGATGTATTAATAATTAGTTGCTGAGCCGTTCTAAAGGGACATGGTGCAGACCTGTCCTAAGACAGTGGAGCTGCCAGTGGAAGGATGCTGGCCAACATTACGAACAGACAGCCTGTCACTTATGCTTCACATCTGAATTCTCAAGGTTTTTTTTTTTTTTTTAATGGGATTAGGATTAAAACATGGCTTTTCTTCCCAAGGTTTTTGGAGAACCCATAAACAGCTTAAATTTATGTGTTTTCTATTTATATATATTCAAGGACAGAATGCTGCAGACTGACAGCTCTGCGAACTGCCAGCCAATTAGTTTACCCCCCAAAGTGCACACACAGGGTTCACTGTCTCCCCACTGTAGTTTTCTCCTGCCCTCTCTTTGATAAATCTGTTCTTGCCTTTCTTCTTTGACTCGCGGCCTACTGGCTGACTTCCTCCCAGGTGAGAAACCAATTTGTTAGCAAAGGAACTAATTAACGGCTGAGCTGTTCTTTGCTGCTGCTGCTGCGATGCTGAACTGAAGGAAAAGTGCCCCCATCCCGTCAGTCCTCGCCAAGCCCTGTTAGTTCTCGTCCACCCGTCCGCTTCTCTTTGTTCCTCGGCTGCAGGTTCCGCTGCATCGTGCACCCTTTCCGCGAGAAGCTGACCCTGCGGAAGGCGCTGGTCACCATCGCGGTCATCTGGGCGCTGGCCCTGCTCATCATGTGCCCTTCGGCCGTCACGCTGACGGTCACGCGCGAGGAGCACCACTTCATGGTGGACGCGCACAACCGCTCCTACCCGCTCTACTCGTGCTGGGAGGCGTGGCCCGAGGAGGGCATGCGCAAGGTCTACACGGCCGTGCTCTTCGCGCACATCTACCTGGCGCCCCTCGCCCTCATGGTGGTCATGTACGCCCGCATCGCGCGCAAGCTCTTCCAGGCCTCGGGCCCCGCCCGGGGCGGCGAGGATTCGGCCGCCGAGAGCCGCCGGGGGTCGGGGCGCAGGGCCCGGGTGGTGCACATGCTGGTCATGGTGGCGCTGTTCTTCACGCTGTCCTGGCTGCCGCTGTGGTCGCTGCTGCTCCTCATCGACTACGGGCAGCTCAGCGAGCCGCAGCTGCACCTGGTCAGCGTCTACGCCTTCCCCTTCGCCCACTGGCTGGCCTTCTTCAACAGCAGCGCCAACCCCGTCATCTACGGCTACTTCAACGAGAACTTCCGCCGCGGCTTCCAGGCGGCCTTCCGCGCGCAGCTCTGCCCGCGGCGGTGGGGGCGCCACAGGGAGGCCTATTCCGAGAGGCCCGGCGGGCTGCTGCGCCCGCGCGGCTTCCTGGAGGTGCCGCCCGGCGACTCGGGCCTGCCCTCCGAGTCCGGGCCCAGCAGCGGGGCGCCCCGGCCCGGCCGCCTCCCGCTGAGGAATGGGCGGGTGGCCCACAGTGGCCTGGCCCCGGAGGGCCCTGCCTGCGCCCACATGCCCCTCACCATACCAGCTTGGGATATCTGAGGTGGCCCAGCCAGGGCAGGCCCATGCCTGAGCACGCTGACCGAATGGGAGCCAGGACAGATGGCAGCCGGGCAGGGTGGTAAGAGACGGGGGCAGAGGTTCCTGCTTTTCAAAATTGAGGCCCTGGGCAGCTGCAGTGATACCTTCCCTACCCCTTCATCCTCTCTGCTGCCACCAAAGGGCCCTGTTAAGGTGAGCGCCAAGAAGATTATATATCCTAATTAGGCAGCTGGGGAGAGGCAAAATGCAAAGCCGACCTGTCCATTTGTTGCTTTTGCTCGTGTCTTGGCGCGCCTTGTGTTCTATTACTGAAGCCACTCCTCTTGACCCTTTCCTAGGAGAATTCCGTAGGCCTCTCGTGCCAGCTCTAATGTGTTGGTTTGTCTTGTTTGTTCCAAGAAGTATCCAGGGCCATACTCTTCCCCAACGCATTATGATCGTTCCTCACGACAAAGCAGCTGCAGAACGAGCCCTCCAGAGCTGGTTGCCGATGGTTCTGGGTCTGACACTCTAGTTCTGGGCCTCGAGAAGGAAGGAGGGGACTCTTCCTTCCCTAGCTCACCCTGAGAGAGTTCACCACGGTCACCTAGACCCACCCAGGCAAGAACTTGCAGTTGCAACAGGCAACTGTAAGGCCACTTGAAGGCGTCTGTGTATTTGTGGATAATGAAGGAGGGAAAGCACAGTATTTTATTATCAGCTCACTGAAGCTGCAAGCACAAACTCTTCCCCATGGCATCTCCATGCTCCCTGGAAATGGGGGAGAAGTCAGCCAACTGAAGCTGGAGCTGGGTGTGCTTTGGAGACTCCTGAAGGACAAATGCTAACCCTTCCCCAGCTACTCATGTACCCTAAAAAGGGCTGAGGATCAGAAATCCCTTCGTTTACTCTGGCCATCACCCAACATACTAGCATCACCTTGAAGAAATGAGGCACCTCTCCAGGAAGTGGGAGGAAATGGTATCATCTCGGGGTGGTCCTTGCACAGCTCCGATAGCCTATGGCTAACTAGACATGTTTCCCTTCACCGCTACAGAAAATACAAAATCACCAGAAAGTTAATGAATAAAGAAGAAACATTTGCAAGGATCAGAACAAACAATGTTACTCTCAGACTCTGTTTCCTTAACTGACCCACAAAGACAAACCTTTTATGAAGAAAGGATGTTGAATGTTATCAAATGCCTTTCTGTATCAATCGAGATGATCATGTGGTTTTCTACTTTGATTCATTAATTTGGTGTGTTACAGAATTGTTTTCTTGTGCTGAACCAGCCTTACATACCTGGAATAAATCCTACCTGGTCATGGTGATTGACAACCCTTTTACTCCTCCCTCAGTACTGAGTGTTGGGGCAGAAAGGAATTCAGAAGCAATTGTACAATATGTTTTCCAAGTGTGTTCCAAGACGCTATCTCATTTGATCCAAACAAATGAGGCCAAAGAAGTTGATGTTGTTATTGCCATTTCACAAAGTAACTGAGGCTCAGAGAGGCCAAGGCCACAAGGTCACAGAGGGGCAAGGTCTGGATTAGAACTTGTCTGCTGTCAGTGTTCTTCCCACACTGCATCCTCCCTCTCAAGGAAGGTAGATTGGGCATGGTGGGGAGGAGAGCTGGGAATCCCCACGAAGGTTTTCTGCCTGACAAGTGAACCAGAAGGCTCACAGAACCAGAATCCTCGTCCCCAAGGCCTGGGTTTGAGGAAATGAGAGTCCACTGCGTTTACTCTTGTCATTTCTGGCCTGAGCTGTTTTTGTGCACATATTTAGACTCGTGTGCTGAGTAGATTGCCACAATTCATCATGTCACCATATCAGTAGAGGTGTCTGGCAGTGACATGTGAGGGTCTTGAGAAAGAATGTGCCGTGCTATCTATCGGTGGGGTTAGCTGGTCAGTGGGCCCCATTTTGGGTACTGTATCAGCATTACATGACACATGGGCCAGAGGTTTCCACTGTTTACTGTGAAGACTCTGACTCCAGGCTCTAAAAATAGGCCTGAAAAAAGACCATCCCAAGCCCAAATGCTTGTCCCTGTGGCTGGATGGGATTTGCCTGGAACACCGTCTGGACTTTCTTCTGGGGCGTGCTTCTCATGAACCACAAATCACAGCATTTACAACTGGGGGAGACCAATCTGGTCACCCAGGCCGGCAACACCCAGCCTTCCCACCAAGACTCCTTTGTTGTATTCCATTCCCCCAAAATGTTTGAGAGAGTGTGACTACCAAAACAGCAACGAAAAAACCTGCAATCACAATTCATTTATTCTTGTCATTTTCATTTCTTTTTACAAATCCATCAAAGATCTCTCTATACCTACCTGTTCAGAAATTTGTTCCAAATGATTTCAGGCATGATTTGATGCTTTTGTGGGGAGTTGACACCTTGTGGGGACTGTGCAGTTTTAAGATGCTGAAAGTAATGCCAGTATGAACCCTGAGGACAGAGACCCCAAGGTAGGAACCAGGCTTTCTCCCAATGTAGCCGTTATGGGTGACTAGGTAGAGGCCCCAAGGGTAGCAGTGATTTGTCTCACTCCCCTGTACCCACCCCAGCTGCCCTGAACTTTTACTGGGCTTTATTTCTTGACTAGAGTGGCTAGAGAATTTTCTGCACCCTCCATGGGATGATATTTTTATGAAGCTATTTTTATATTCTAATTTTATTGTCCTCACCTGACTCCTATTCCCTGACTCCTCAACTCTGCAAGGGACCTTGTGCAGCTACCCCAAGAAATTTAAGGACAAGCAAGGCGAGCTTCTCCCGATGCCCCATCCTCCACCTGCAGACTGGGAGGGTCTACTAAGGTGACCAGCCTTTCATGAGTGGAAAGTTTGGAGATGAGTTGGATGTGATGGGGAAAAGGACCAGAGGCCTGTTGACACTCAGCACCCCCACCCCAGAGGGGTTCATGGAGGGACTCTGTGTCCTGTCTTGCCATGTGCAGCATGAGCAGTCGTTTACTCGTGGGACTTCACTGATGAATGGCCTCTTGACTTCTCCAAGACCACGCAAAACCTAACAGACCAATGAGAGCTGGAGGCGGCTGCCCGGTCTAGACCCCACAAACCACAATCTGCCCAGTTCTATGTTGAGGCCTTTCTCTTGGGGCCTGGAGGACGCGTGAGTTCATTTGAGCTGGAGTGGAGGGTGGGGTTGGCAAAGTAGGATGAGAGCCCCCCTATCATTAGGCTACTGTGTATTCATTTCAAAATCAATGTGAGAGCCAAAACGAGGGCTGGATGTACAAAGCATTGCTATTAAGCTCTGTACCATTCTGCATCCTTCTCCTCAGCTCACCTCTCAGAAGTGCCACCAAGGAAAGATAGATGAGAAGGAGAAGGTGACCCAAAGGGGCTTCATTACAGACAATTAATGTAGAATCAATAGATTCCTTGTTGAATAAGCCAATTATTTATGTTTATGTTTATTGGTACTTTTTCTCTCTACAAAAGCACTACATAATCATTGTGAAATTTTTACAAAATCTAGATAAGAAAATAAAAAGCACCATAAGAGATAAGCCTGAAGTCATTTCCTATATGTGTATATAATTTTAAAAATTGTAATAGCTTTATTGAGGCATAATTTGCATGCAATAAAATTCACCCATTTTAAGCATTCTGTTTGATGAGTTTTACCAAACGTATACAGTTGTGTAACCACTGCCATACTCAAGGTAAAGGGTATTTCCATAATCCCAAATTTCCCTGTGTCAATTTGCAGTCAGTTCCCTGCCCACATCCTGGTCCCAGGTAACCTCTGGTCTGATTTTTGTCATTGGAACACTTATTTTAGGGGGTTTGATTCCTGGTGCCTGCCATGCAAAAAAAAAAAAGAGAGAGAGAGAAAAAGAGTCAGGCACAGTGTTAATGCTTTCTGTGTTATTTATTTCTCACAATGGGCCATAAAAACAGAGATCTGTAGACTCAGATCTAGAACATTACTTGGTACATAGGAAGCACTCAATAAATGTCTGTTGAATGAATTAAATAAGCTGATATTTGTTATTCCCACATTATATGTGGAAAACAAGACTTGAAAGAAGTTAAGGAACTTATTGAAGGTCACATATCTAAAAGGTGTTAAAGCTGAATTCAAATCTTGGTCCAAAAGCCCAGGTTTTCACTACACACTCTACTGCTCCAGAGTACTACACACATTTGGGAAACTGAGGTTCAGAATAAAAGAAAGAGGGTTGATGGAGGTCCCCTTAAGTCCTAAAAATAAAACCGGCCAGCCACAGGTTCCACACAGCTGTTTTGGCCACAAGACCACATTGCCATCACATTCAGTGCTTCCAAAAATTTGAAATGGGAGAAAGACCGGTTTAAGGAAAAGGTGTAAATTTAGTTTGATCCCACACCAGATCCAGTCTCGAAGGCAGCCATGGGCAGAAAGAAATCATCTTTTGACTGCTCTGCCCTTGCGGTCACCACTGATAGAGCAAAAGCCACTGAACTGGCTATAGTGTCCTGCCTTGAGCTGTTTGTGTTCTCTTGTTAGTTGCAATACCCACCCTTTGAATCCTGTCATCAACAAATGCTGCTGTTGTTATGTGCCAGCAACCAAATGAATATGAGTGGAAAAACCCAAGCTTAGTAATTTGGGCAAATTCATTTCTCTGTCACATGGCCAGTGTTGATGTTAAATCATGCTCTGTTTGAGGAATAATCATCCACTCCATCCCACCCACCCTGTCTCCCTATCTGCATAGAGGTTAAAACAGCCAAAGCCAAACTGTGTTGGTGACAGGGAAACCTACATTTCTGTGTTTCCACCCCACCCCCACGCCCCAAGAAAGAGCCTATTGCATAGCGTGTTTTGTTTGTCTGTGGTGCTTGCTGTCGGTGGTCCTTTGAAGTTACCTCTAATGATCATAATCACCTCCTTTATTCTCTTCTATTCTGTGTCTTTGGAAAATGATCCTGTTTCCTATTTTGTAAATTATAGAAAATAAACTCATTATGAAAGAGTTTGGTGTCTAATTTTTTACTCCCCAATTCATTAGCATTTTTCCCCTTTTTGCATCTTCACCATGAATGAAAAGTTTCCCAGAAAAATACCATCCCAGTTTACTCCCAAAGGTGGACAGACAGTAAGTTATGTTACCACGGGCATAATCACAGTGTTCACATTTTTACAGATGGGAAGCTGAGGTGTGCAGAGGCTAAGGCATTTGCTTGAGGTCCCCCCAGTTAGTAAGTGGTGAAATCAAAACAAAATTTCAGGCCTTGTGGGTTGCAGTCCAGTGTTCTTTTTTTTTAAAATATTTTTATTGAGAAATCTTCGCATACATACAGTCCATCCATAGTATACAACAGTGGCTCACAATATCATACACACCATAGTTGTGTATTCATCACCATGATCACTTTTAGAACATTTGCATCACTCCAGAAAAAGAAATGAGAAAAAAGAAAAAATTCATACGTCCCATACCCCTTAACCTTCCCTCTCACTGACCACTAGTATTTCAATCTACCTAATTTTTTTTTACCCCTTATCCACCCTTATTATTTATTTATTTTTATCCTTATTTTTTTTTTACTCATCTGTCCATACGCTGGATAAAAGAAGCATCAGACACAAGGTTTTCATAATCACAAGGTCACATTGTGAAAGCTGTATAGTTTATACAATCAGGACGTCACTCTCTATCAGGTCTGAGATGTTAGAGGTTCCGATCAGATTTTGGCTAGACTAGAGCTGACCACAGGGTGGGATGGAGGAAGATGAAATCCAGAGGTCAAAGCCATGCTCCTTTTCAGGCCTTCTCCATTGAGTCCCTTCTCTAGTAAAGGGTGGGCAGACCTGACCAAACACTTGACCCAGTCTTGAGGGGCAGGCCTTGGGCTTGTGGTGCAAGAAAGGAAGAGCACCAGTCAGGAAGTCAGGGGACTGTGCCGGGCTCTCTCTTTTTTTTTTTTTGGCATGGGTAGGCACTGGGAAACAAACCTGGGTCTCCAGCATGGCAGGTAAGGACTCTGTCTGTTGAGCCACCGTGGCCCGCCCTCTTTTTTTATTTTTTGGACAAATCTTCACACACATACATGGTGAACAATCAGTGCCTCACAATATCATCACAGGTTGTGTATTCATCACCATGATCATTTTTTAGAACATTCACATTCACATCATTCCAGAAAAAGAAAGAAAAAAGAAAAAACTCATACATCCCATGCCCCTTACCCCTCCCTCTCATTGACCACTAGTATTTCCATCTACCCAATTTATTTTACCCCTTATCCACTTATTACTTATTTATTTTTTATCCATATATATTTTTTTACTCAAATGTCCATACCCTGGGTAAAAGAAGCACCAGACACAAGTTTTCACAATCACACAGTCACATTGTAAAAGCTACATGTTGTACAATCATCTTCAAGAATCAAGTCCACTGGAACACAGCTCTAACAGTTTCAGATACTTCTCTCCAGCCACTCCAACACACCATAAACTAAAAAGGGATGTTGATATAATGTATAAGAATAATCTCCAGGATAGCCTCTCGACTCTGTCCGAAATTTCTCAGCCACTGAAATTTTATTTTGCTCATTTCTCTCTTCCCCGTTCTGATCAAGAAGTCTTTCTCAATCCCATGATGTTGGGTCTCTGCTCATCCTGGCACTTCTGTTTCACATTGTCAGGGAGATTTACACCCTGGGAGTCATGTCCCACATAGGGAAGGAGGGCAGTGAGTTCACCTGCCGAGTTGGCTTAGCAAGAGAGATCACATTTGAAAAACAAGAGGTTCTCTGGGGATGTCTCTTAGGCATAATTTTAAGTAGGCATAGGCTATCCTTTGCAGGAATAAGTTTCATAGGGGTGAACTCTAAGATCAAGGCCTCAGCCTATTGATTTAATTGTCCCCACTGCTTGTGAGAATATCAGAAATTCTCCAAATGGGGAAGTTGAATATTTCCTCCTAGGTAACGCACTACCCAAAATATAAATTTTATACCAAATAAACATCTCTCCCTTTGTTCTCACTCAGAAATTGGAGATTTAAAATAAGGACAATATCGTCTTTTACCATGTATTCTGATCTACCCCAGTCCAGTGTTCTTGACATTACACCAAATTAACTATTTGGCCAGCTCCCCACTTAAATGTGTATCTGACAAATTAGATGAAACTTAGTTCTGGCATGTGTCCACTTAAGAAACAGTGTCTTGTTGAGTCTGGGAATATGGTTTACTCCATAGCCTAGTGAGAAGACAGAGAAGAGGAAAATCATAATGTGGTACAGTGATTTCTTTGATGGGGTCTTGTGGTTGGGCAGAGAAATGATGGAACAGCCTGAGGGGCATCATAAAATGATTCCCATAAGAAGCTTGAAATAAGCCTTAAAGATTGAGTTGGAAACAACCAGTTGGAGAGGGAGGGTTTGAAGCAGAGAATAGCACATTTAGATCCTGATATTTTAAGGCTCACTTTGACTACAGGTGAAGAATGAATTGGTGAAAGGCCAGTGAGATAGGAGGCATTGCAGGAATCCAGGTAAGAAATCAGGGGATTGGTTAAGGCAGAAGGGATAGAGAAGAGGCGAAAAGTTCAAGAGATGTTTTTTTTTTTTTAATTTTTTTTTTATTAATCAAAAAAAAGAAAAGAAATTAACACAACATTTAGAAATCATTCCATTCTACACATGCACTCAGTAATTCTTAGTATCATCACATAGATGTATGATCATCATTTCTTAGTACATTTGCATCGATTTAGGAAAAGAACTAGCAAAACAGCAGAAAAAGATATAGAATGTTATTATAGAGAAGAGAATTAAAATAATAATACTAATAAAAAATGTATATATATAAAAAAGGAAAAAGAAAAAAAACAAAAACAAAAGATACAAACAAACAAACAAAAAACTATATTTCAGGTGCAGCTTCATTCAGTGTTCCAACATAGTTACATTACACTTAGGTATTATTGTGCTGTCCATTTTTGAGTTTTTGTATCTAGTCCTGTTGCACAGTCTGTATCCCTTCAGCTCCAATTACCCATTATCTTACCCTGTTTCTAACTCCTGCTGGTCTCTGTTACCAATGATATATTCCAAGCTGATTCTCGAATGTCGGTTCACATCAGTGGGACCATACAGTATTTGTCCTTTAGTTTTTGGCTAGACTCACTCAGCATAATGTTCTCTAGGTCCATCCATGTTATTACATGCTTCATAAGTTTAGTCTCTCTTAAAGCTGCATAATATTCCATCGTAGGTATACGCCACAGTTTGTTTAGCCACTCGTCTGTTGATGGACATTTTGGCTGTTTCCATCTCTTTGCAATTGTAGATAATGCTGCTATAAACACTGGTGTGCAAATGTCCGTCTGTGTCTTTGCCCTTAAGTCCTTTGAGTAGATACCTAGCAGTGGTATTGCTGGGTCGTAATCCATTCTGCCATTCTATGTCTTTTGATTGGGAAATTCAGTCCATTAACTTTTAGTGTTATTACTGTTTGGATAATATTTTCCTCTACCATTTTGGCTTTTGTATTATATATATCATATCTGATTTTCCTTCTTTCTACACTTTACTCCATACCTCTCTCTTCTGTCTTTTCGTATCTGACTCTAGTGCTCCCTTTAGTATTTCTTGCAGAGCTGGTCTCTTGGTCACGAATTCTCTCAGTAACTTTTTGTCTGAGAATGTTTTAATTTCTCCTTCATTTTTGAAGGGCAATTTTGCTGGATATAGAAGTCTTGGTTGGCAGTTTTTCTCTTTTAGTAATTTAAATATATCATCCCACTGTCTTCTAGCTTCCATGGTTTCTGCTGAGAAATCTACACATAGTCTTATTGGGTTTCCCTTGTATGTGACAGATTGTTTTTCTCTTGCTGCTTTCAAGATCCTCTCTTTCTCTTTGACCTCTGACAGTCTAACTAGTAAGTGTCTTGGAGAACGCCTATTTGGGTCTATTCTCTTTGGGGTGCACTGCACTTCTTGGATCTGTAAATTTAGGTCTTTCATAAGAGTTGGGAAATTTTCAGTGATAATTTCTTCCATTAGTTTTTCTCCTCCTTTTCCCTTCTCTTCTCCTTCTGGGACACCCACAACACGTGTATTTGTGCGCTTCATATTGTCATTCAGTTCCCTGATCCCCTGCTCAAGTTTTTCCATTCTTTTCCCTATAGTTTCTGTTTCTTTTTGGAATTCAGATGTTCCATCCTCCAGTTCACTAATTGTAGCTTCTGTCTCTTTAGATCTACCATTGTAGGTATCCATTGTTTTTTCCATTTTTTCTTCTTTGTCCTTCACTCCCATAAGTTCTGTGATTTGTTTTTTCAGATTTTCTATTTCTTCTTTTTGTTCAGCCCATGTCTTCTTCATGTCCTCCCTCAATTTATTGATTTGGTTTTTGAAGAGTTTTTCCATTTCTGTTCGTATATTCAGCATTAGTTGTCTCAGCTCCTGTATCTCATTTGAACTATTGGTTTGTTCCTTTGACTGGGCCATATCTTCAATTTTCCGAGCGTCATCCATTATTTTCTGCTGGTGTCTGGGCATTTGATCAGATTTTCCTGGGTGTGGGACCCGGCTGGTTGAAAGGTTTTTCTGTGAAATCTCTGGGCTCTGTTTTTCTTTTCCTGCCCAGTAGGTGGCGCTCGTGGCGCTCGTCTGTCTGCGAGGCCCACCAGTAAAAGATGCTGTGGCTCCTTTAACTTGCCAATCCGAATCTCGCAGTCGGCCCGGGAAACCGTGCGTGGAGGTGGGGGGTCGCTGGCTGCCGCGGCTTGGGGGAGTGCTGGTTCAAATTGCCCAGCTGGCCCGAGACGTCAAGCGTGATGGGAGGGCCCCGCTATCCAACGTTCCCAGTCAGACCGGGGAGCCACTTGCGTGGAGGGGACCCCAGTCGCCAGCCGCCCGGCCGGGAAAACGCGCGCCCCTTGGGTATCTCACCGCAGCGGATTCTTCCTGCCCGTTCAGCCGTTCCAGAATGGGGTACGCTGTCTTTTTGGTCTCTGTCGTGGCTCCGGGAGCTGTTTCGTGTTGTTTCTGTTTCTTTAGTTGCTTTTCTGGAGGAGGAACTAAGACCTGCGCGTCTTACTAAGCCACCATCTTCTCCGGAAGTCTCAAGAGATGTTTGAGAGACCAATTCAATATTTCCTGGTAATTGTTACGATGTAGGGGGATAGGTCATCATCTAGTTGCTTTCAGTTGTTAGTAACAGAAACCTGACTCAAACCGGCTTAAACTATAAGGGATATATTGGTTCAAATAATAGCAAGTGCAGAGGATGTGTTGCTCTGGGGGCTCAGCAATGTCATCAAGGGCTCAGGTTGTCTGCATTCCCTGGTTTTGCCATCTACCGTGTGAACTCATCCTCAGCTGGCTTCTTTCATGATGTAGAATGGTGGCAGCAAGATCAGGGGTAAGGGCTTTCTTTTTACATTCAGCAAGAGAAAAAGAGAGAGAAAGATTCTTCCCTTGACTGTCTCAGACTAAGAGCAAGGAAACTTTTCCCAGAATTAAGCAGTAAACTCTCATGGGCTCAAATTGGGTCATGCACCCATTTCTTAACCAATCCTTCCAACCAGATTAATGCCATGTTCTGATGAACAGTTATGGGGGATGAGATTATCATTACTGACTTAGACAAATGAAAGCTCTCTCCTGGAACTAGGTTTAATCTCCAATTTAATCAGTCTATAGAAAGGGTGAATGATGTTGAGAAGTTGTAAATATAAGAATGTTCTTTTTATTTCAGCTACAAAAAAGCAAACCAACCAACCCTGAATCAAACTGTTTTAAATGCAACAAAGTCAACTCATTGTTTCACCCAACAAGAAGATCTGAGGGAGGGCAGCCTTAGGGGTGGTTAATTCAGCAATTCGGTGACATCATCAAGAGCTGAGGTTTTCCACTTCGCGATTTCATCATAGGTGTATCAATTGTACCTACCGGCTACCTCTCCTCCAGGTTGTAAAAGAGCTGTGGTTGCCAAATTCCATGACAATGTCCAAAGAAAGAAGAGATGGCCTCTTCCAGTGTATGTGTCACAGAAGCAAGAGAAAATTTACCAGAGGCCTCCATCAGACCTCTTCTCACATTCCTTTGGCCAGAATTGTGTCACATACCTATGACCAAACCGACATAGTCAAAGGGAATGGAACCACTGTGATTAACTTACGCTAATCAGGACCTTCCTGTGGAGATGAGCAGATTAGAGTACTGGGCAGATATGGCATCATTAATTGAGATAGAAGACAAGAGCAGATTTGTAGGAAGAGATGGTGAGTTCATTTTTTTTTTCATTTTTAAATAGTTTTATTCACACAGCATACATCCAACCTAAGTGTATAGACATGCCTTCACCACCATACTCTATCTGAAGACATTTCCTTTTCTTCCACAAAGAATCTATACCCCTTTCCCAATCCCCCTGCCTGTTGACATTTAGTTTTGGCATAATGCCTTTGTTACATTCATTGGAAGCATATTACAATATTACCGTTGACTATAGATCCTAGATTGCCTTGATTGTACTTTTTCCCATATACCATCTATTTTCAAAACCCTGCAATACTGATATTCCTTTGTTCTTTCACATGCAAAAGCATTTTTTAATTTGTTCATTTAATCACCATCATCGTACACTCTAGGTGTTCTTAAATTATACCATCTCAGTCTTTATCATCTATCTTTCCTTCTGGTTTCATATGTGCCCCCAGCTCTCCTCCCTTTATCTTTCTCACATTCAGCTTCATTCAGTGTACTTACATTATTGTGCTACAATCAGGTAGTATTGTGCTATCCATTTCTGAATTTTTACAATCAGTCCTGTTGTACAATCTTTATTCCTTTAGCACCAATTACTCAATCTCTACCCTATTTCTATCTCCTGATAACCTGTGTTCTTAACAGAAATTCTCCAAGTTCACTCTTTAATGTTAGTTCATATCAGTGAGACCATACAGTATTTGTCCTTTTGTTTTTGGCTAATTTCACTCAGCATAATGTCTTCAAGATCCATACATGCTTCGTGACTTTATTCTCTTTTACAGCTGCATAGTATTCCATCGTATGTATATACCATTCTCCCATCAATGGACATTTTGACTGTTTCCATCTCTTTGCAATTGTAAATAATGCTGCTATAAACACTGGTGTGCAAATGTCCGTTTGTGTCCTTGCCCTCATGTCCTCTGAATAGATACCTAGCAATGGGATTGCTGGATAATGTGGCAATTCTATACCTAGCTTCCTGAGGAACTGCCAAACTGCTTTCCACAGTGGTTGTACCATTTTACATTCCCACCAATGGTGGATAAGTTTGCCTCTTTCCCCACATCCTCTCCAGCACTTGTCGTTTCTGTTTTTTTTGATAATGGCCATTCTGGTAGGTGTGAGAGGATACGTTATTGTGGTCTTGATTTGCATTTCCCAAATAGCCAGTGAAGTTCAGCATCTTTTTATGTGACTTTTAGCCATTTGTATTTCCTCTTCTGAGAAGTTTCTGTTCATGTCTTTTGCCCATTTTAAAATAGGATTGTTTGTCTTTTTGTTGTTGAGTTCAGGAATCTTTTTATATATTCCAGATACTAAACCCTTATCTGATATGTTGCTTCCAAATATTGTCTCCCATTGTGTAGATTACCTTTTTACTTTCTTGACAAAGTTCTCTGAAGCACAAAAGTGTTTAATTTTGAGAAGTTAGCATTTCTTTCTTTCTTTCTTCAGTGCTCATGCTTTAGGTGTAAGATCTAGGACACCACCTCCTATTACAAGTTTTATAAGATATTTCCCTATATTTTCTCCTTAAATTTTTATGGTCTTAGCGCTAACATTTAGGTCTTTGATCCATTTTGAGTTAATTTTTGTGTAAGGTATGACATATGAATCCTCTTTCACTCTTTTGCATATGAATATCCAGTTCCCCAAGCACCATTTATTGAAGAGATTGCGCTGTCCCAGGTGAGTTGGTTCAATTGCCTTATCAAAGACCAATTGTCCATAGATGAGAGGTTCTATATCTGAACACTCTATTAGATTCTATCAGTCAATGTATCTATCTTCATGCCAGTGCCATGTTATTTTGACCACTGTAGCTTCATAATACGCTTTAAAGTCAGGTAGTGTGCGGCCTCCCACTTCATTTTTCTTTCTCAAGATATTTTTAGCTATTTGGGTCATGCTGCCCTCCCAAATAAATTTGGTTATTGGTTATTCTATTTTGGGGTAAGTAATTTTTGGGGATTTTAATTGGTATTGCATTGAATCTATAAATAAATTTAGATAGAATTAACATCTTAACTATATTTAGTCTTCCAATACATGAACATGGTATGCCCTTCTATTTATTTAGGTCTTCCATGATTTCTTGTAGCTATTTCTTGTCATTTTCTCTGTATAGGTCTTTTGTATCCTTAGTTAAACTTATTCCTAAATATTTTATTCTTTTGGCTGCAATTTTAAATGAAAATTTTTTCTTGATTTCCTCCTCAGATTGCTCATTACTAGTGTATAGAAATACTACTGATTTTTAAGTGTTGATCTTGTACCCTGCCATGTTGCTGTACTCACTTATTAGCTCTAGTAGCTTTGTTGTGAATTTTTGGGGGGTTTTTGAAATACAGTATCATATCATCTGCAAATAGTGAGGGTTTTGCTTCTTCCTTTTCAATTTGGATACCTTTTTTTTCTTTTTCTTGTCTAATTTCTCTGGCTAGAACTTCCAGCACAATGTTGAATAACAGTGGTGATAGTGGGCATCCTTGTCTTGTTCCTGATCTTAGAGGGAAAGCTTTCAGCCTTTCCCCATTGAGGATGATGTTAGCTGTGGCTTTTTTGTATAGTCCCTTTATCATATTGAGGAAGTTCCCTTCTATTCCTATTCTTTAAAGTGTGTTCATCAAGAAAAGATTTTGAATTCTGTCAAATGCCTTTCCTGCATCAATCAAGATGATCTTGTGGTTTTTCTGCTTTGATTTGTTGATATGGTGTATTACATGAATTAATTTTCTTATGTTGAACCATCCTTGCATGCCTGTAATATATCCCACTTGGTCATGGTGTATAATTCTTTTAATGTGCTGCTGGATTCGATTTGCAAGAATATGTATATATGTATTTTTGGCATGGTCAGGCTCCGAAAATTGAACCCGTCTCTGGCATGGCAGATGAGAATTCTGCAACTGAGCTACCATTGCCCGCCCTCAATTTGCAAGAATTTTGCTGAGGATTTTTGCATCTATATTCATTAGAGAGATTGGTCTGTAATTTTCTTTTCTGTAGTATCTTTGTCTGGCTTTGGTATGAGGGTGATGATGGCTTCATAGAATGAGTTAGGTAGCCTTCCTCCTCTTTCATTTTTTTGAAGAGTTTGAGCAGGATTGGTACTAGTTTTTTTTTTAATGCTTGGTAGAATTCACACGTGAAGCCATCTGGTCCTGGACTTTTCTTTTTTGGGAGCCTCTTGATGACTGATTCAACCTCTTTACTTGTGATTGGTTTGTTGAGGTCATCTATTTCTTCTCGAGTCAATGTTGGTTGTTCATGCCTTTCTAGGAAGTTGTCTGTTTCATCTACATTGTCTAGTTTATTAGCATATAGTTGCTCTCTCATTTTCTTCTTTATTTCTGCAGTATCAGTCATTATGTCTCCTCTTCCATTTCTGATTTTATTTGCATCCTCTCTCTCCTTGCTAAGGGTCCATCAATTTTATTGATTTTCTCAAAGAACCGACTTCCATTTTTGTTGATCTTTTTGATTGTTTTCATATTCTCAATTTCATTTATTTCTGCTCTAATCTTCATTATTTCTTTCCTTTTGCTTGCTTTGGTGTTAATCTGCTGTTCTTTCTCTAGTTCTTCCAAGTTAATAGTTAACTCCTTGATTTTTCTCTTTCTTCTTTTTTGATACAGGCGCTTAATGCAATAAATTTCCCTCTTTGCGCTGCCTTTGCTGCAGCCCATAAATTTTGATATGTTGTGTTTTCATTTTCATTTGCCTCAAGACATTTACTGATTTCTCTTATAATTTCTTCCTTGACCCACTGGTTGTTTAAGAGCATGTTGTTGAGCCTCCATATATTTGTGAATTTTCTGGCCCTCTGACTGTTATTGATTTCCAACTTCATTCCTTTATGATCTGGAAAAGGGTTTTGTATGATTTCAATCTTTTTAAATTTATTGAGACTTGCTTTGTGACCTAGCATATGGTCTATCTTTGAGAATGATCAGTGAGCACTTGAGAAAAAGGTGTATCCTGCTGTTGTGAGGTGTAGTGTTCTGTAAATGTCTGTTAAGTCTAGTTTGTTTATCATATTATTCAAATTCTCTATTTCTTTATTGATCCTCTGCCTATATGTTCTAGCCATTGATGAGAGCAGGGAATTGAAGTTCCAACTATTATGGTAGAGGTGTCTACTTCTCCCTTCAGAGTTTTTAGTGTTTTCCTCTTATATTTTGGAGCACTCTGGCTGATGCTTAAATATTTATGATTGTTATGTCTTCTCGTTGAATTGTTCCTTTTATTAATACATAATGTCCTTCTTTGTCTCTTTTAATTGTTTTACATTTGAAGTCTTGTTTGTTGGATATTAGTATAGCTAATCCTGCTCTTTTCTGACTGTTGCTCGCATGAAGTATATTTTCCCAACCTTTCACTTTCAACCTATTTTTGTCCTTGGGTCTAAAATGAGTCTCCTGTAGACAGCATATAGATGGGTCCTATTTTTTAATGCATTCTGCCAGTCTATGTCTTTTGATTGGGGAGTTTAGTCCATTAACATTTAGTGTTATCACTGTAAGGGCAGTACTTTCTTCTACCATTTTACCTTTTGGATTATATATGGCATATCTAATTTTTTTTTCTATTTTTACCTTTACTGATAGTCTTCATTTCTACACTCTTTGCCACACCTCTCTCTCCTGCCTTTTCTTATCTGCTTCTAGTGCTCCCTTTAGTATTTCTTACAGAGCTGGTTGCTTGGTCACAAATTCTCTCAGTGATTGTTTGTCTGAAAATGTTTTAATTTCCCCCTCATTTTTGAAGAATAATTTTGCTAGATATAGAATTCTTGGTTGGCAGTTTTTCTCTTTTAGACTTCTAAATATATAATACCATTATCTTCTCACCTCCATGGTTTTTACTGAGAAATCCACACATAGACTTATTTGGCTTCCCTTGTATGTGTTGGATTGCCTTTTCTCTTGCTACTTTCAAAATTCTCTCTTTCTCTTTTCTATCTGACATTCTGATTAATAAATGTCTTGGAGTATGTCTATTTGGATCTATTCTGTTTTGGTATGCTGCACTTCTTAGATCTGTAATTTTAAGTCTTTCATAAGAGTTGGGAAATTTTCAATGATAATTTCCTTCATTAGTCTTTCTCCTCCTTTTCCCTTGTCTTCTCCTTCTGGGACACCCACAACGTGTATATTCATGCACTTCATGTTTTCATTCAATTCCTTGAGACCGTGCTCATATTTTTCCACTATTTTCCCTTTATTTTTTTGTGTGTGTTGGATTTCAGATGTCCAGTCCTCAAGCCCACTAATCCTTTCTTCTGCTTCTTCAAATCTATCATTGTAGGTTTCCATTATTTTGTGTTTTTTACATTTCTTCTACGGTGCCTTTCATTCCCATAAGTTCTGTGATTTGTTTTTTCAAACTTTCGATTTCTTCTTTTTGTTCACCCATTGCCTTCTTTATATCCTCCCTCAACTTGTTTGATTTTTTATGAGATTTTCCATGTCTGTTCAAACATCTTGAATTAGTTGTTTCAACTCCTGTTTCTCATTTGAGTTGTTGGTTTGTTCCTTTGACCTGGCTTTATCTTTGATTTTCCTAGTGACTCATTATTTTTTGCTGGTGCCTAGGTGTTTGATTTCCTTAATTAGTTTATTCAGGGATTGTTTTCATTCTTTTACCTATGGTTTTCTTGCTGGATGGCTTTGCTCTCTATCTATTCTTTGACACTCAGTTCAGCTTATTCTAGACGTGTAGCATAGGTTCTGTTTAACTGATCAGAATTTTCCAGTTCTTGTTTTTCTGTTTCTTGCCCTGCCTATATGGAGCCTTTGTTTTTTTGAGGAGGGTCTACTCAGATATTATATACCCCAGTCAGATTTTCCCAGACTGGACTGGACTCATCTCTGGAGGAAAGAGTTGTCTGCATCAGTTTTCCCTGAGGGTGGACCTAGCAGGTTGATGGACTTTCCTATGAAGCCCTTAGACTCTGTATTTTTCCTATCCTGCCCAGTATGTGGTGATTGTCTGCCAGCGGCTTCCCACCAGTGTAAAGTGATAGGGTGCCTTCAACTTCAACAGACTCTTCCTGCTGGGGGCATGGTTGACACCGAGGTTAGGTTGGAGGTTGGAATTAATTGCTTCAGCTTTCCAGTCTCTGGGTCCTGAATGCTTAGAGAGATTCTATCTGAACTGGGCCCTACCCCTCTCCTGGAGCACAGCCTCCAGGGAATTAACTCTTTTCATCTGACCAGTCTCTTTGTCTCTTGGACAAGCTTAATTCTGCCCTTGCCTGGGGCAGTTGGAGCCTGAGAAGTCTTGCAGTTCTATCTAATGAGAATTCTGTGTGGGATCTCAGCTAGTCCAGCTTGTCCAGACTGGGGTACACTGTGTGTCTGGTCACTGACGCGGCCCCAACAGTTGTTCTGTACTGTTCGTGGCTATTTACCACTGTTCTGGAGGACAAAATAAATTCCACACCTCACTAAGCTGCCATCTTGCCCCAACTCATAGCTCAGTTTTGCACTATGAGATGCTGTGGGTCAGCCAAGCAGAAAAGTCCAGAAGGCAGTTGTATATAAAGGTTGGTCACTCTTTTCTCCTCAAAACCCTCTCTTCCTCTGGCTTCCAAGACACTACACTGCAATGTTTTATCACTTATCTCTCCATTATTCCTTCTTGGACTTTTGTTGGCACCTCTTCCTCTACCTGTCACTGGAATGTTGGGGCCCCTCGAGTTCTGTACTAGGTCCTCTGTTTTCTTCACTCTATCATTCCCTCTAAGTGATCTCATCCTTTCCTATGACTGAATTATCCAAACTGATGCCTCCAGCCTACCTCTCTCTTCTGGGTCCCAGGCCTCATATCTAACCCCACTGAACATCTTGACTTGGATTTTAGACTTTCCCCAACTCCTATCCCCGTAATCTCCATCAGGTTTTTTTCATTATTTGTCATTGACAATTGTGGAAATTTTTTATCTATCTTATGTAATAGACTATGCAAATGCAGCTTAGTTTAACTAAGTTCCTGTTGTCATATCATTATTCACTCTTATTGTGCTCTGCCATATTTGTTGGGGGAGCGGGACTGCTATGTTTGTTGAGATTAGGTTTCTCAAGCTTCTGAGTCAGAGGTATTCACAATTATTCACTCCCCTCCTTGTAACAGGAGCATATATTGCCTCACTGCCAAGTACCTTACAGTGCCTCCCTTCAGGTGAGCATGCCGCGGTGCCCCTTTGACACTGGCCTGGCTATGTGACTTGCTTTTGGCCAATGGAATGTGAGCAGAAGTTGTTAATACCAACTCTGGACCAGAAGCTAGGACCTTTATATTTCTCTTCTCCCTCTGTCGTGACACCAAGATAGGAGCTGCTCCTTCAGTCAGGATCCTGGAATAGTAAATATGAGGAGCAGAACCAAAGCCAACCTGTAGCTTTGACATGTAACGTGAGAAAGAAATGAATGTTACTGCAAAATTTTTGGGGGAGGGTTGTCTGTTACCACAACATTATCTAGAAAAAGCTAATAGAATAATTGCTACCAGGAATAGAATGCTGACCTAAAGTGTCTCATTGGCTTCAGGGCCTAATGATGGGCAGCAAGGAACCTGGAACCTTTGATCACGGAGAAGGCAGATAATGTACCAAATAGCTTGTTATTTTAGGCAAAGAGTTTGAGAGAGAGTTTGTTCCTAGTGTGCCATAGTTGGTTGTCAGTAACTCAAAGATAGCTTAAGAACTAAGGTTCTTTCCATTCTTCTTCTTTACTTCTGCATTTAAACTTAGTTCCCAGCCAGACTTTCCTCATGGTTGATTCCTTATGACTGCAGGAGATTTAGCCATCTGTATTAACTCCCCCCAAATCCCTGTGGCTTCAAACAACAAACATCCAGAAGTATATTTTTCTTTGAAGATTAAGGGAAACTTTTGCTAGGAACTCTCTGGTGACTTTGTCGTTATTCCATTGGACAGAACAATATCATATTTACATGCCTGAAACTATCACTGACAACCATAATTGTCTTTGCTCATTTAATGCTCATCCCTTAAATATGGAAAAGCACAGATATGAAGGAGGCAGAAATACATTCCTGAATAAAATCAGGATTTTGTTGGAAAGGAAGAGGGAATGTGGCTATTTGGCAAGAAACTATCAGTATCTGCTATCATACTCAAAAGTGAATTTAGGGCGGGCCATGGTGCTTAGCAGGCAAAGTTCTCCCCTGCCATGCCAGAGACCTGGGTTCAATTCCCGGTGCCTGCCCATGCCAAAAACAAAAACTGAATTTATCCTTTTTTCTCACCCATCACCTTGGTAGATTACACCACCATTCAACTGGTTGTTGTAGCCAGAAACCTGGTAGTCATCCTCAAATCTCCATCTCTCTCATTTTCCACTCCATCTAATGGACAATCAGTTCCACTGATTCTATCTTGGACAGTTTGATAATCAATTTACTTCTCTTTTGCTACCCACGTCCAGGGTACCATCCTTGTCTCTCACCTCCACCACTGCAGCAGCCTTTTCATTCTGGTCTTCCTGCCTGTGGTTTGACTAAATCTCAATCTAGGCTCCAAGCCATCATCAGAACCATCATTTAAAGCAATTCTGCTCTTCTCACTTTCCTGCTAAAATTCCTTTTTAGACTCCCCATTGCCCTTAGGAGAGAGTTCAAACCCCTATTGTGGCTTCCAGGTCCCTCCACCATCTAACCCTATCCATTTTTTCAGTTTTATCACACACTACTCTCTTTCTAGCTTCTATCTTGTTCCCTTTTCTTTATTAACCCCTTATCCTTTGGGTTACAGTTTAAGAGTCATTTCCTCAAAGTGTCTCTGCTTCTATAATGTTCTGTACTTCCTCTATCATTCTACTCATTCAAATTTATTGTAATTACTTGTTGAAGTCTCTTTTCTCCAATTATAAATTCTATGAGAGTCAGGAACTTTTTTTCTTATTTAGTGTTACATCCCTCCCAGAGCATGGTGACAATAAATACTAATAAAACTGAGTTACAGATTTGAGAGGTTCCATGCCTGAGATCTGTAGGAGATAGCTAAAGCCAAAGATGTACAATGAGATAGTCCAGGGAGTGTCTCTATAGAGAAAGATGATGTAAGAAGTAACAAAGACAATGATGATTAATGAACAGGTAGATTAAGAGAAGGCTAAAGAAAAGAATGAGAAATGAGTGGTCAGAGAGGTAGGATCAATGTCAGAAGAAAATGCAGTCACAAGCGAAAGGAGAGAGCATATCAGGAAATTGGAAGTACCCAAAAGGATCACTGATAGCAAAGAGGACAAGCTACACACTGGAAAATGCCATTGGGTTTGGTTACAGAGCAATGAAGATAACATTTGAGAACAGCTGAGTTCCTTCCTTGTTCAGCTATCTTTAGGAAGGTATTTTTTTCTCCTTTTCATTAATTCTTCTACCATTGGCCCAGTAAACATTCAATAAACATCTGCTCTCAACCAGGTGTCATGCTAGGGCCTTGAGGGTCACCCCACCCTCGCCTTGCAAGGGAAAGTTACAAAGCACGGACTCCTGCCCCAGCCAAAACCGGGGTGGGGGGGGGGTGGGCTTATTTTTTTTATTATTTATTACTTTTTAAGGAATAAGTAGTAAAGTTTATTAATAAAGAGAAGTTTATTAGAAAGAGAGAGTACACGTTAGAGAGGTAATGCAGGCGTGCCCAAGAGAGGGACATGCACTGAGTGGAGTGGGCCAGCTTGTTTTATAGGAAAGTTTTACCAGTGGCAGGTTTCCACAGTAACCTTTGACTTTTAGGTGTCTTCTTTGTTCTAGCAGGAGACAGCTAGCAGAATTCATGGTTTGTCTTCACTTATCTAAAATCTGTCTTTGAACAAATGGTTAACAATCTTTATGACCCTTAGCTTCCTATTATTAGCTAAGTGTTTGCTTTTGGCCTAGAATTTCACCAGCTTTTATGGATTGGGAAGGTTTTAATGGTTTGGGGAGGTTTGGGGGCTTAAAGGAAAATTTTTGTCCCAGAAATTTGCAGCTCTGGATTAGTTCATTTGAAGATACACAAGAAACGAGGGACTTGGAGTTGTCTGTTAACCTTTTCATAGATGAATGGGGAACAAAGGATTAACCGTTGTCCTACGTTATCCTGATTCAATCCCCCATCTGAAAGAGTTCAAACCCATTCATTGTTTTTTTTTTTCTTTGGCATGGGCAGGCACCGGGAATCGAACCCGGGTCTCCAGCATGGCAGGCGAGAAGTCTGCCTGCTGAGCCACCGTGGTCTGCCTGTTGAGCCACCGTGGCCTGCCCCAGTCCCTTTCATCTTAAAGGGAGGTTGAGGGATAAATTTTTGATGTTTTTATAGAGTTGAGAGAGTATATGTAGGAAAATGCATAACTGCTGGCAATGTTGGTAGGGTTGGGGGATATTGGAAAATGCAAAAATATTGTTACAATCTACTTCATCCCACCACTCTTACAATCTTCTTGCCACCTCTTCCACACAAGTCCCTGAACGTGGGATGGGAGGTTATAGGTTTGTAGTCTGCAGGGCTGAGAAATGAAAAACAGTAGCAGTTAGGGGAAGGTGAGTATGCCCTGGCTCAGTTAGAGCTGCTTTGCCCCCTGACCATTTATTATGTCATATAATGATGTCCCAGTCACACTTGAATGTGGACAGCCATTCTATGTACTTAGGAGTTTTGGTGTCCAGGAGCCACCTTTAGTAATTATCCAGATTGAGCTGTTTCAAACAGATGTCACAGATAGGCAGGTCCTGTTTAGATGTACTCTTGTTTCTTTTAAAAGTTTATTTTTGTTGAAGATGAATTTCTGATTTGTAGTTTACTGCAAATGCTTTATTTTTTCTTTCTTAATTCGGTGGTTAGCAGATTGTTCCAGTCAGCAAAAGGAGGAGAGACTGCGTGAAATGCAGGTCTTGAGGGCCGGCGTCTTATATGGAAGATGTTGCTCTCCTGAGAGCTTTTGAAATCACTCCTTGCAGGCTGGTTAGAATAGCTAACCTGTGTCCTCCTGGCAACGGTGCCAGCTGAGCCCTGATCCAGGTTCGATAGTCTCGAAACTAAAAGAATTTTGAGATGAGAGGGCCAGTAGGAATAAGCAGTCAAGTTTACTAAAAAGAGAGAGTTCACATTAGGGAGATTAATACGGGCGTGCCCAGGAAGCGACATGCCCAGGCGGGGCGTTTTAATAGAGTTGGCATTGATTGGCTCTCCAAATGTGTAATAAAACAAGAGCTAGTGTACAAGTCCAGAGGTTAGTAAGACCTTATTATCTTGTTCTGAGCTGGCAGGAGGCAAAAGGGAAAGTGTGTATAGTACACTATTGCATCATTTCTGTATGTTCATGAGTCAGTCGTCAGTCAGAGACAATATTCTGAGTTTTTCCAAGAAAACTGTTTCTGTCTGCTCAAGAGCAGAAAACTGATAGAGCAAGTCAATCAAAAGAGTAACCCCTCTAAAAAACATTCTGGACTAGATCTCGCTTACTCTGCAGAGATTCCTTTAATTCTCTGGCCTATGTTGTATCATCGACTGGACTACTGCTCCACTATCATTTTATTTTCCCTGCTCTGCTGTTCTAACTACATAACAGTGTGGTATAGCGTTCAAAAGATCAGCTCAAAAGAGACAGGGGGAGGGATGCTTTTAGGGGGAGGGATGCTTTTTCTAATCAGAAAATTGTCTTATTAGGTTTCTATTTTATACAGAGAATCTCATCTTCTACAATAGGCATTGTTTTGGGGAGAAAGCATAAATCAAAATGTCTTTAAAGCACATTATCTTTAATGCCATTAGAAAAACAAAATACTTAAAGAAACCCTGTCCACTAAATATTTTTTTTAAATAAAAACTGAGCAGTCTGAGATATGAATAATAATTCCCTAATTCATAATTGAAAAACACTTTTCCTAACACATAGAGTTGATAAAGTAAGGGATGCAAAAATCTGTCTAAGTCAGACTTTGGTTTTGGGGGATTTGGTATGACACAGTAAGTAGAAAAACAAATTTCAAAGATCCAATTCCTGAGAGAAACGTCCTCAAGGGACTCATGTCTGGATCTTTCCAATGCTTCCTTCAGAAGTCCCTGGAGATCTGGGTCCCTTTGGGCAAGGAGGAGAGTGGAGCAAACCCTCCTGCACTGGGTAAGGTGGGAATAGTAAGGTAACACTTCCCGAGTGCCAGGTGACGCGTACACACACAGTTAATCATCCAGACAAACCAATGAAATAGTCACTATTAATTCCATTTTCCAGGTGACAACTCAGGCAGAGGAGTTAAAAGTAACTTGCCTGACGTTAAACACTATAAAGTGGATGAGTCGGTATCTTGCTGGGAGCCATTATGAGTGTCACTAGGATGTCTCAATTTTGCTAAAACAGATCTGAAAAATGCACATCTCTGAGACCGGAAGCTGGTGACCTATAAACCCTTTTGAAATATGGAATTGCTCTGCTGGGAAGGGTGGGTGAGAGTCAAAGGTAAGTTCCTTTGTGCCGCGAGGCAGTCGGGGGAGAGGAGGGAGAAGAGAGAGGGGACGGTGGTCTATTCCTAGCTGATCCAAAATCATCTGAGCGCGTAACCTCCTCTGCCAGAGTCCCTAAATCGGCCCGCAGAGTCCGGAGAACTGAGACTAAACCAGCAGCCAGCCACGTGGCCGCGTCTCAAAGGGAAGGGGTGGGGCCGGGAGGGCGGGGCTGAGGCGCGAGGACGCGCGGGCCGGGAGAAGTGCGCCTGCGCACGGAGTGGGCCGGGCGGGGGTGGGGTGGGACGCGAGCGCGAGCGGCGTTAAAGGCCGCTCCCCTGCCTGTCGCAGGTCCAGTCCTTGCAGTACGCAGGCGCAGAGGTCTCCGCTTGTCAGTCGGCGCCGCGTGCAGGCTAGTGAGTCTGTGGCGGCAGCTGCTGGTCTTCGGCACCATGAGCGCCTTCAGCAGCGAGGAGCGCGCCGCGCCCTTCACCCTGGAGTATCGAGTCTTCCTCAGTGAGTGTCTGCGGGCCGCACCCCTCCCCCCACCCTCCTGCCCATTCATTCCCGGGCCTCACCTCCCGCCGGTGAGGGTGCGGCCCGCGCTCGGCCGGGTGTCCCCATCGCGGGCCGGACTCCTCGGGCCGGTCCCTGGGGCCCGTGCCAGCCCTTACTTTCCACATTTACCGCTCGTTGGCGGGACGGTGTGGGTCGGCTTCCAGCCATCCCTCTTTGCCATAGAAAAATATTCCTTCTCCATACGCTCGGAGGGTCGAGACCCTGGGCCAGGATGGTTTTCTAGGTGTCTGGCTCGGGCAGGGTCTTATGGAAAAGGAAACCACTGGGAGTCATCCTACAAAGGTGCCTGGTTGGTAAAATAATCCCTGTAAGAGGATTAGTCACTTTGAGGGTGAAGGGGGGACGATGATTTCGTAATGACCTTAATTCCTCCACTGTAAACTCAGATTGTCGGCACTGAGGGGGGTCAAATCCGGGTACTTGTGCTGTAGATAGGGAAACAGAGGCCCCGATTAGGAGCCATCAGTGGAGCCGCTGGACCAGTCCCTCTGGGGTGCCAATAGCGCTCCTGCCTCTCCCACGTGTTTTCCTGTTAGCACTGATGCTAGGAAAGCTCCTACTGAAACAGAAAGCTGTTCCCCTCAAGTCAAACAAGTGACGTCAGTCTGGCATGAGTAAGAAGGTGCGAAGTTTTTACCCTTGTGCAAGGAATTGGTGTTTAAGGGGTACCCAAGTCCAGCACTTAGACCTTTACTTATGGTACCGAGGGAGCTGGAGGCTGACCGCACTCTACTTGTCTTGGTGCACCATCTTTAGCCTTGTAGATAGAGGAAAGCTACCTCGGTTTATCTTTCCCCTCTGCCCACCAAGCCACAAGGAATAGAATTTTGGTAATAATGGAAGCATTCCAAATAGAAGTTTCTAATTTAACTTCTTCACAGTTTTATTTTGGAAGGAAATAGGCAGGTGCAGTGAACTCTGATTTCCTGAATACTGAAAGAATGAATAAAGCCCCTAGCAAAAAATAGCCTGGTGTGGTAGGAAAAGGAAACAACTCAAAAGCTTACACATCTAGCTGAAGATTAAACTACCATCCAGTTCCAGAAAGGGTGGGACTCTACATGTCGTTTAATTTTGTAATTAGGCAGCCTGGTGGTGCAGGGACTTTTGATTAATAATTCATTGAGCTATTTTTCTGGAGTTAGTGTCGAGTACAGGACTTTCTATGGAGGGGCTCAGAGGGTAAGTCTCTGGTTTGAAGGTCGGTGGCTGATCAGAGTAGTTGTCTTCAAGTAATAATGGCAGAGCAGACATACCATTTTTACTTTCTGTGTTGGCAGTGATTATTTGATGGCCATTATGGGAGACCAAAGCCATTTGGCACTGGCTAAAGTAACTTTTTATCGAATGAAACTCTCTGGAACTTAAAACATATCCATGATTTGAATATATATATATATATAGTATCATAGGTTTCTTAGCATTCTTCTTAATAGAAGTAAGATCTCCCCCCCCCCCTCTATAATGTTACATTTGCCAGTCTCTTTAAAACTGACTATGGGTTGGACCCCAAAGTCACAGTTGACTCTGAAGGGACCCCTGTGGGGTTAAGAATGGTCCTTTTTCCTATTTCATTTTAGTTTTTAAACGTGAAGAGATGCAATGTAGACTTTACCCTTAGGCTTCCTAAAGAATAGTGAGGAAATGTAAAACTACTTTATATAAAAATGATCTGTGAAAGTGTTGTAATTTGATTATCCTTAAGAAAAATCATAATTTAAGTTGGCTCTGTCTTCCTGGCAGGGACATCACTTAAGGCGACATCGTTTATAATTCAGCACACTGGTCGTCTCCTTCTCTCCAAGTATTTCATAACAGTTCTGTAAACTGTTAACTGATGGAAGATCAGTCCAAAATAATTTGATTGCCTTTGGTGTACGAGGCACTGCTGGGCTCTGGAATTCCAAGGTGCATCAGACAGTCCCTGTCTTCATTACAGGGCTAAGTTCCTGTTAGATACCTGAGGAGAGCATAGGATGAAAACCCAGCCCTAGCTTGGAGGAGGGTCATGAAAAACAGCTAGTTTTTCTGGTGTGTGAATAGAATTGTTGCTATAAAAATTGTGTACCTCATGTATCTGGAACTGTAATTAACCACAGTAATAATATTTTCTAATTTATTTTATAGAAAATGAAAAAGGACAATATGTATCTCCATTTCATGATATTCCAATTTATGCAGATAAGGTAAGGCGTCTTTGTTTTTTGAACGTAGTCACTTTACTCAGATCAACTAGTTATGAATTTTCTTTTAAGTCTCTTAACAAGTGTTGAAAATGCTGTGAGTTAAAGGTGCCTTGACTAAGTAAGAAGTCAGTCTTAAGGCCAGATTATTTTAAGCAAATGGTTGTTAGGCTGCATTAGTTTGGAAAAATCACATTGGTCTGTTGTATATAACTATTTGGAACTAAGATATTGGCACTTCATTAGTGGTTCTAAAATAAACCAGATAGCCAACACAATAACTGGGCTATGGGATGTTTCCTAAAAGTAAAAATAAACTAGATTGTTCAAAAATTATGGGAAAATTTGATCTGTTTAATGGGCTGGTAGAGTTAGGCTGCAAATAGTGTTAATAAGAGTAATTTCCCAGATTTGTAAAAAGACATTTCTGTTCCTATACATACTAGCGAGCTGAAGAAATCCAACTTTAGCATTGAATATGTTTACCAGAAATTGGTAAGAATGTTTGTTTTCCAAGGGGAAAAACACTAGAACTACATATGTTGAAATATCTGTAATCCCATGGTGGTGGAATTGCTGGTGACTTTTTGTTTTTATTTTCTTTTTTGCTTCTTCATATTTTCCAATCTTTTTACAAAGAATATGCTTTATTTGTACAACTTGATTTTAAAAACAGCTTTTTTCTTTTAGCTTCATTTCCAGCAAGAGAAACTTATACTGTAATTAAGAATTGATACAAAGACAAAAGTCTGATTCTTTTTTACATAGTAAATATGTGGTGAATGACTATTAATCAGTCAGGAAGATTGATGCACAGTGGTACAAAAGCTATACAGGTTATTGACCTTCCTTACCTAGGTGTGAGTACATAATGTGTGTGAACAACATATTCCCATAAACATTTAGAATAATAATAAAGATGAAATTTTAACCTTGTATGGGCTGAGTCTTGCTGTTTCTCTGGGCTTGATTCTCAGATAGAAATAGACAAATTCATTATACTTCTCCCAGGAAATTTGCTGAGTTCTGTACTGACACTTGGACATAGGCAGAAAATCCAAGCTGCATTTTGTTTCAGAGGAGCCTGCGGAGCGGAGTGGCCTGGGACTGGAGGCAATGGAGCAAATAGTCTGAGGCCAATTATGTGCCACAGTTGCAGGAGGGACCTCTAATTGGCATGTGTTCCCCTATGGGATCTTTGAAGTTGTATTTATTCAGATACTCTTAATTTGTTACATCTGATTTCCTGGGAGTTGGTAAGAACTGCCAGATCCTCCCTTCCTTTGAATTGCCATCATTTGATTGGTTTGAATGGTCTGTTAGTTCCACAGAAGTATGTATTTCAAAGTGCTTTATAGTACTATTTCAGACCATCTTGAGTAATGAAGAGATATAAAAAGATGATCCCTAAGCTTATTGATGGCATATGAATTAATTAGCATACAGATATCTAAGGAAGGAAAATTTTTTTCTTGGACATAGAGCTGTTATTTGTGTGTGTGTGGACAGTAATCTAAGCAAGGATCAGAATAATCATAGTTGGGGTACCCAATTTTATTGTTGCTCCAAGTTACCCCAAAATAGGAAACTGAGATTGCATTTGATGTCACATGAAACATCTGCATGCAGATTACTCTGCAACACTGTAAAGTCTTATATAGCCCTGATTATATCTGTAAACTGAGCTTAACGCAAATGAAGGCTGCCTTTACCACTGTGTACCACTTTAAGCAGAGAAAATTCTGGCTAAAACACAAGCTATTGAGACAGCCCTGAATTTCAACAGTGATCAGACTACAGCACTTCTGATTCCTGCTTGAGAAGCAGGAAAGAGCTCTTTTGTTTTGTTTATAAGGAAGTTTAGTATGTACACAACAAAAATCAAAGAATGGTAGGCAGCAATTATTTTGGATTATAGCCTAAATGAAAGATCTGGTTAACTCAGTTGGTCATAGAAAAGTGTGATTTTTAAAAAATTCCAAAGTGATTAGGTTTACATAAATAGATTTTGGGGGTATGGAAGTAGATTTCATCCCTTGTATGGTCAGTCATTTGAAGGGTGATTCATGAGGAAATGCCATTATTTAGTGAAAAAGTACCTTTAACAAAATCAGCTCTACTAAGGAAAAATGCCCAAGGGTTTATATTCTACTCCATATCAGGACCTTTCTGTGTGGACAACATTTGTTTTAGTATATGCCAATATGTAATAAATCCAGCCAGGTGTGGAAATCCTTGTACCTCGGATACCCTGCTTGGATTTTTTCCAAATTCTTGGGACGAAAAAAAGGCAAAAGCAAGCACTTACTATATATATATATATATATATATGTTTTTAACTGTAGGGATATCCTTTGTTCTGGGTCTGTTTTGGAGCCAAATATAAAGCCTCCTATAGCTCAGAGAGTTTTCTGACCTAAAACTTCTGAGATACCAGAAATCTGAAAAATCCAGCACTTAGCAAAAACAGTGTGAAACACCAGTTTCTTCTTCCGATGCTCAAACATCAAGACTTGTTTTAATTTTAGAAGTTTGATATTTTTCTGTTCCAAATCTTTGTGTTAAATAGTTCTGACAATGTATGTTTCTGTTTTTCAGGAGTCTGTTGGGAGCATATATAAATATGGAACTGTTTCTTCCCTTCTAAAAGAAAGTCTGGACTATAATCAAATAGGTTGATGTTTCAGAAACTTAAATATTTTCTGCAGTTGTGATTCATTCATCATTCTTAACTTTTTTAGATACTTCACTGTAACTGGGATGTGTAGAGGTGATATACCACTCAAGGGAATGCTTTTTAGATCATTCAGTTCTGTATAGGATTTGCTTTGTTTTGAATTTTCTATAAATGGGAGTTTTAAAACTATTACAGAAAGGGCAGGCCACGGTGGCTCAGTGTGCAGACTTCTCACCTGCCATGGTGGGGACTTGGGCTCGATTCACGGTGTCTTGCCTATGCAAAAAAAAAAAAAATTAAAGCTATCACAGAATTAATGACTTGAACATTGTGTCCCAATTTTGTATGTATATAAGGTAATGGAGTTTTCTAATTTCATTTGTTGGTTGGCTTGGTTATCTTTTTTTTTTTAGGTGTATGTGTTGGGAATCGAACCAGATCTGCATTGTAGGCGAGCATTCTGCCACTGAACCACCTGTGCACCCTGGTTATCTTTTTTTTTCAAATCTTCACAATTGATTTTTTTCTTTTTTGTGAAAAATAACATATATACAAAACAATAAATTTCAAAGTACATCACAACAATTACTTGTAGAACAGATTTCAGAGTTTGGTATGGATTATAATTCTGCAATTTTAGGTTTTTACTTTTAACTATTCTAAGATACTGGAGACTAAAAGAAGTATCAGCAGTCATACTCATTTGTTAAACCCTACCTTCTCTCTGTAACTCCACCATCAATTTGATCTTTCTGTCACACTCTTTAGGGGTATTTGGGTTATGCCCATTCAAACTTTTTCATGTTGGAAGGGGCTGTTGATAATATGGGATGAAAGATGGAACTAGTTGATGTTCTAAAGAGGCTGGACTCTGCATTTCAGGGCATATCTGGTCCAGGGACCCATGTGGAGGTTGTAGGTTTCTGGAAAGTTAACCCTTGTGAATGCCTGGTTATCTTTTGATTGTTGTAAAAAAATATTGTTAATGTTTATTGTGTTCCCTATATCCAAAGCACTGTGCTAAAGCCCTATAGGTGGATTATCTCATTTAATCTTCACATCATTCTCTGAGCTAGGTTCTTCATTAACCCTGTTGTTCAGAATCACAGCTAGAGCTCATAAGTGGTAGCAGTAGGGGTCACCCTCTGGCATTCTGGCCAGAACCACTAAACTACACTGCGTCCCATGATTATGGATGTCTGTGGAATGCATTTCATGTTGTGCTTTTTTATAGTTTCTAAATTTTCCATGGTAAATATGTCTTTGGTAATGCAGAAGAAAGGCCTACTTGAGATTATTTTTTTAGTTTAGAATTCAGAGGAAATGAATAAGAACTTTTTTGCATGCTTTGAGAAGACTTTGTATTCTTATAGTCTAGGAATTCTTGGTGACCTTGTGGCCTCGGAATGGCCATAGATGGATTCCTGTAGTTTTCTGAATCCTCTGAAGCTATAATTTGGTATACATGTGCATTTTTCTTTGGGAAATTTCCATTGCCCAAATTCTTAGTTGCAAATCATAGAAGAGTTTGACAACTGGAAGTGCAGACCCAGTGCTTGCATTTATAAAGAGAAAAGAAGAGAGATTATGATGGAAATGTCTATTTTCAAAATTTAGTCATCTTAAAGCTCATCTGAGGGGAAGACAAGGAGCTTATTCTTAGTTATATGTCTTAAAAGGAACCAGTAGAGTCAAGGATCAAGATGATGGAGTGAGATACTTCAGGGTTCCATCCCTCTGACAGAAGCTTTGAACAACCAGCAAGAACTGGCAGAAACATCTTTCTCAACATTCCAGAAAACAGTTCAAGGACTGCAGTAACAGAGCAGTGCCAAACGAAGAAAAGGCCACTTAAAGGCAGTAGGATCTCATGGCATCCTTGCTGGCCACTCCCTCACCCTTCACTGGCTTGGCCCAGAGCCTCCTGTTCTCCCAGTGCATGTCCCTTGTTGTGGTTCTGGAGGGAGCAAAATAACCCTCCTCTATATACTGGCAGCATGTTTGTTTAGCACATTCTGTCCGGCGTTGGCCTGAGGGTCCCACTGTTCCAGAACTTGACCTGAGTTTGGAAGGCGGCCCACAGAACACTCCTCCAGGATGCTGTGGGGGATCAGTCAAGTGGCTGCCTGGGCCGAGGGATTGCTGGCAATAGAATATACAGTGCAGTGCTCAGGACTGTGAGGAAATTGTTTCCTAGGAAAGAAGGGACATTCAGAACCACATCAGTGGGGGAATTCCTAGAGCCATATGTGAATGCCCAAGATCTACATAAAGTTGAGACAGAGGAGAACAGGGACATAATTTATGTATGCTGTTGAAGTGGTTAGGTTGGCATCAAAGCAAATGAGATTGTTATAGGTTTAAGACATTAAATTTAAGCCCCATAGTAATCGTAAAGAAAATATCAGAAAATATGCAAGCTCATAGAGACAGAAAATAGAGTACATGTTATCAGTAGTGGAGGGCAAGGGGCAATGGGGAGTTTAACACAAAATGAGAGTAAGGTTTCTGTTTGGGGTGAAGGAAAAGTTCTAGTAAGGAATTATGGATGTTTCCACAATTTTGAAAAATGAATGAATGGGGTGCAAGGGTAGTTCAGTGGTAAAATTCTCGCCTACCATGAAGGAGACTGGGATTTGATTCCCAACCCATGCACTTCCCAAAAACAAACAAGCAAAACAAAGGAAAAAACAAACAACAAAAATTCAACAAATGGTGTTGCAATAATGGGGTACTCACAGGGAAAATGAATGAAATGTGATCCCCGCCATAGAGCATACAAAAAAAACAAAAACAAAAGAATGAGAAACTAAGGAGATAATGACAATTAAATGCAATACATGATGTCGGATGGGATCTAAGAATGGAGGTGAAAAGGCTCAGAAGGACATTTATTAGAATATAAGAAAAATGGAATTTAGAATGTAAACTTTATATCAACATAAAATTTCTTGAACTTGATAGCTGCACCTGAGGTGATTCATTACATAATTGCATATCCTGCTTTGTAGGAGATCTACATGGAAGTATTGTGTTCAAGGAGTATGATGTGTGCAATCTTCAGTAGATAGTATGATATAGCAAAAAAAATAATAAAAGGAACTGATAAGGCCGCTGGATTAGCTGAATAAGCTTTGTCCTATTTCACTAAGGAATTAGAATTTAGTGTTTCTGAAAGCAGCAGTTTTATAGACATACTGGCTCAGTAAATTCTCACTAATTTGGACTAATTATAGTGGTAGAGTTGGGAAGCCCAATTTAAATTTTGTAATCTTTAAAAAAAAGTTTTATTACTTTATATAGGTATGTGTGGCAGTATTTATTGCCAAAAAGAGCTTGTTGTATCTGCTTTGAATAGATGGTCTGTGTAATTGGAAAACAAATAAGCATTATTGAAAGTTTTTTTTTATCTTAATAGGTTTAATATCTCCCAAGGAATCTTAACACAATTTATTGAGTAAACTTATTTTAATTTTCACTTTAGAAACCATTTTTCCTTTGGTGAATTACAGTTCTAAATGAGTAAGGGTCACACTTGTGTAAGCAGTAGTCATGATATTTATTTCCTTTGGCCATAGACTTTTGTCACTTGTCAATGAAATAATTTAGAAATGCATTTACATTAAAAACTTAGAGTAAATCCTTCTATAATCACTTTACTGACTTTGAAGCCAAAATTTAAATCTAAGCCCTAAGAGCTGTTGTCTCTTGGCAAGCAGTTAATTAGCAGAATATTCCTAGACACGATGAAATCTGGTATACTTTTTCAGAAGTACCATTATGGGGTGGAGCATTTCCTTACTGCCTGCATGAGTTCTTCTGATAGGAATTTAATACTCTAGAACTACTCTGGAAGTTATAGAAAGAGAGAGAGAGAGAGAGAGAGAGTAAAGGCAAGCTGCTTTTTATATTAGCTTCTTGCTTTATGTCTAATCTCTAGATAAGTTTAGAAGAAAATCTTCTCTCCCACCATGGTTTTTCTCAGTGTTTTTGCAATATTACTGCAAAATAGAAAAATTTAAAAGGGTGGTGGGATCAGAGGATGATTTTTATATTCTAAATCTGGTATTAATTTGGTTTCTGAAGTTATCTAGAAAAGCACATGATGGGTCAACTTGAAAATGCTAATTTAAGCCACTTATGTAATTCTGCAATGTCATCATGTTCATTAGACTTCAGATCCAGTGTTGGAAACAGGTCATGAGTCATAGGCGTTCACCAAGTCTCTCAATAAAGACACATTTAACTTTGCTAGAATTCAGAGATGGGGTATAATTAAATTGAGCATATGTTGCCTGCATAGGTGCTTTACTACATTAGTAACTATAGCCTGTCAGATAGCTGTGCTAACTACTAATGAATTACTATTCATTAGTAATTTATTTTAAAGCTTTTGTATTAATGGAATGATATAATTTAGACATGTTAAACTTCCAATTTCCTTTGAGTCTGTACTTTTTTAACATTCAATTTCTTGACTTCCTGATGAAGTGATTATAAATCTGGGAAGTGAGACTGACTATTTTATTTCTGACTTGAGGAAGTAAGAGCTAAAGGTATGGTTTACCTTTTCTCCTGCCTCCCATAGGCTTGTCAAAATTATCCCTCTATGGATACTACCTCTACCTTTTCTCTGAAATTGTACATGGGGAGGTGAGAGCTCTGATGCCAAGGCATGGTAGGAATGGAGAGCAGAGTTCTGAAAAGTCCTAACATTGGGAATAATGATAAATCCAGAATTGAAGTAAGTAATAATTAAAACCAGTGAATATTGAAGAAAGCATGTATTTTTAACTGGAGGACACCAAGTTTCTTAAAATTTTGTCTCATATTTTTAAGTGCATAAACATTAGAAATATTAGAAAACATAATATTTTAAACAGTGAACGCTTTTGTAGCAATGGTGTAATTGATGAAGTTTTAGTCAGTTGCTCTGAAAATCCTAAATATCACTGTTTACCTGGGGGCAGTTCCCTGAATTGCAGCCATGGTGTTTAGGAGAATTAAAATGTTCTTTAAAAACTTCTTTCTTTAATAGGCTATTCTTTAGTTGGAGTTCCTGCGAAAGAAAGTATAAGAACCCCTCTTTATATTAATAACTAAAAACTATTATTTTCTCCATCAGTTAATCACAATGGAGGATGTTTTCAGTTCATTGCTTTAAAAGCAAAAGTACAGAAATCACTGAAGTTTTTTACATTTGAAAATGTACTAAGCCTCAATTTTACAGACAAGCCACTGACCTATGTTTGCTATAATCTGAGGCCTATACGCTGGGAGTACCTGGTTTGGAAATGTCTTATGGAATTAAAGGTGCACTGCTAGTCTTTAGCACCTAGAACAGTGTCTGGCACATAGTAGGTGGTGCTCAAGAAATACTTGTTTGGAAAGAAAATGAATAATTGGCTCTGTGGCCCCTTTTGGGTACCCCTTGCTATTTTTTTCCCAGCTAATTTCTAAAAAGCATCAAACTTTCAGGCTTTCAGAGTTTTTCTATTCATAGTGGAGTTATCGTAACTGTTTTCTGAAGGATGGTTTCTTCCCTTGTAAAAAATTTTGGGGGGTTGATTACCCATTAGCTATGTAGATTTGTAATGTTAGATTATGTTTCATTAAAGTCTTCAAAATAGTTTTCAGAGTTTGAATTAGAGGCTTCAGCTCCATTTGCCACTTTTCTCTTGCAGCAATGTATTCATTTGGTGGTATTTTCTTTAAAAAAAATTAACACCAATCTTGGTTTTCTCTCCCTGGTAGTTTTAGATGATACTGTGGTTACAGTTATTACTGTGGGACTAAATTATTCTCTTCCATGTAGAAACAGCTCCATCTTGTGAGCCTTTAGGATATTGCTGCTGAAATCTTTTAAATCCCTGATTTGGTTTTGTTTTAGAGGCGTACTAATCTTTCATTTTAATAGCTGAGAAGTGGTACTAGATAGCAGTTCTTGAAAATTTACAGTAGGGAGAGTGAAATTTAATCACAGATTGTTTCTGAGGTTTCCTACCAATGAACAATTTGTGTTATAATTTCTGTCCTTGAGAATAATCCATGAAAACTTGAGAAAAATGTGTATCCTGCTGCTGTGGGGTGTAATGTATGTTATAGTTTCTAAACCATCCAGTTACTACTTTACAGGGATAGAGTAGTCTATTTAGTCCTGGATTTAAATACTGCCACCATTAAAAATACCTATATTTTTATTGACAAATCTTCACACACATACAGTCCATACATGGCATACAATCAACTATAGTATCATTTGTGTATTCATTACCATGATCATTTTTAGAAGATTTGCATTATTCCAGAAAAAGAAATAAAAAGAAAATACTCATACATCTCATACTCCTTAACCCTGCCTCTCATTGACCACTCTTCAATTTACCCAATTTACTTTACCCTTTGTCTCCCATATTCTTTTTTTATTAATTAAAAAAATTAACAAAACATTTAAATATCATTCCATTCTACATATACAATCAGTAATTCTTAATATCATCACAGTTGCATATTCATCATTTCTTAGTACATTTGCATCGATTTAGAAAAAGAAATAAAAAGACAACAGAAAAAGAAGTAAAATGATAATAGAGAAAAAAAAGATTATACATACCATACCCCTTACCCCTCGCTTTCATTTACCACTATTTCAAACTGAATTTATTTTAACATTTGTTCCCCCTATTATTTATTTTTATCCCATATGTTCTACTTTTCTGTTGATATAGTAGCTAAAAGGAGCATCAGACATAAGGTTTTCACATTCACAGAGTCTCATTGTGAAAGCTATATCATTGTTCAATCAACATCAAGAAACATGGCTACTGGAACACAGCATTACATTTTCAGGCAGTTCTCTCCAGCCTCTCCATTACATCTTGAACAACAAGGTGATATCTACTTAATGCGTAAGAATAACCTCCCTCCAGGATAACCTCTCGACTCTGTTTGGAATCTCTCAACCATTGACACTTTGTCTCATTTTACTCTTCCCCCTTTTGGTCGAGAAGTTTCTCTCAATCCCTTGATGTTAATTCTCAGCTCATTCTAGGGTTTTTCTCAGTCCCTTGATGCTGAGTCTCAGCTCATTCCAGGATCTTTGTCCCACGTTGCCAGTAAGGTCCACACCCCTGTATCTCCCATATTCTTTACTTTTTTATCCTTTTTTTTTTTTTTTAACTCATCTGTCTATACCCTGGCTAAAAGGAGCATCAGACACAAGGTCTTCACAGTTACATAGTCACACTGTAAAAGCTATATCATTATACAATCGTCTTTAAGAATTAAGGCTACTGGAACACAGTGCAACAGTTTTAGGTACTTCCCTCCAGCCTCTCCGATACACAATAACTAAAACGGGATATGTATATAAAGCATAAGGATAACCTCTAGGATAACCTGTTGACTCTGTTTGAAATCTCTCAATCACTGAAATTTTCTTTTGTCTCATTTCTCTCTTCTGCCTTTGGGTTAAGAAGGCTTTCTCAGTCCCATGATGCCAGGTCCTTGCGAATCTTGGGAGTTTTGTCCCATGTTGCCAGGGAGATTTATGCCCCGGGAGTCCTGTCCCACATAAGAGGGAGAGCAGTGAGTTCACTTGCTGAGTTGGCTTAGAGAGAGAGACCATATCTGAGCAACAAAAGAGGTTCTGGGGGTGGGGTGTGTGTGTGACTCTTAGGCATAATTATAAGTAGGCTTAGCTTATCCTTTACTGCCACCATTCTTTATCGATTTTTATGTTGTACCAAGTAGACCTCAGGAGGCTTTGAGCAGAAACCCGTGAAAGAATGCTTTAGACTCACTTGGCTTCACCAAGAACTTAAATAAGTGACAGAAGTTTTACATTCTGTATATATAAATCTGCATAGCTTTTCTGCTTGGTTAAAAGTAGCAGTGTGGTAAAAATTATTATTGGTTCCAAACCTTTGGTTTTATTCCATAATAGCTTCTCTGTCTCTGATTTTTGATACAAAATAGCAAGAGTTAATTCTCAAAAGATGTGTAGCAAAGTGATTTTAATTTTAAATCTATGTAAAATGATATTTATAAAGGAATAATTGCATATTTATTTTTATCTGTGCCCTTTTAGAGACCGTGAACTGAAACACTGCATTGATAAAAATAATGTTCTGATTCTATGTAAAGCTCAGTTTTAATTAGAGAAATTATGACATGTTGATGTTTGTCTCTGGTATGCAAAAAGATTTTTTTTTCATCATGTTTTTAAATAGTAAGCATCTTGGAATATGAGTATACCATCCATTTTAAAGTGGTCAATTTAAGGCAGTAAACTAATTACTATAGAGCTCCTATTGGCTAAAATATTTTTGGAACATATTATTTTATCTTTAGTATCAAACTTCTTGTCCTTTTGAGCAGAGTTTGATTTTAAAAACAGCCAAATCTGGAGAATAATGGTGGTGATTGGAATAATTAATCTTATTCAAGGCCAAAACTAAAGTATGACAAAGTGTTTAGGCTACTGTGGGGTTTGTCTTATAAACTTCCTCTGAAATAGAGGCTCCAAAAACATGTTGAAATAGTTGTAGTATCACTGAAGCAGATGAGCAGTCCTTGGAGATGATTGCTGATGTCCTCCCTTAGAGATAAAAATTCTGTTGTTTGCTTAAAAACAATTTCTTTCCTTTATAGAAACATTCTTTCCACTGCCTCCCCCCTGCCCCAGTCTTTTACTATGAAATACTTAAAGCTCACAGAAAAGTGAACAGAATTGCACAGTGAGCACCACCCACTTTGATTCTACAACTAATATTTCTCTATATTTGCTTTATCTATTCATCAGTTTATCTTATTTTCTGATTTATTGTGTTGAAAGTCCAGTTCACTGACTTCAGGGATCTGTCAAAAATCTGATACAGTGAACAGGTTAGCTCTGGAACAAATAGGATATGCTCACTGGAAGATAAGAACAAATTAATTCCTGTAACCATCTTCCTTTCTCTTTGTTTTTTTCAGGATGTGTTCCACATGGTAGTTGAAGTACCACGCTGGTCTAATGCAAAAATGGAGGTAATGTTTTGCCTTACATTGATAGTCAGACTCTGGATATTAGTTCTGATCTAGCCACACTGATATGCTCAAGATTTAACCAATCTAAACTCCAAGATTTTCTTCTTCTAGTTATAATCTGTTTTCCACCTGAGGCTTCCATTACCTGCCAATCTGCATTCTGTACTCCACCTAACCACAACCATTTGCTATTTGCAAATATATCACCAACTTCCCTGCTTTATACTGTTGCTTCTGACATTTCTGAAGCCCAGAATTTTTCCTCCCTGTCTTAATCTCTTTCAGTAGACTCTTCCAGACGACTTTCCTTCGTCAGCCCAGCCCCAAATAACTTCATTGGAATTTCTTTTGCATCTTGTTAATTTATTTTTCATGACACCTACATATTTGGCTTTTAGTTATATATATTTATACACATATTTTATATTGCTTAAGCTTTTTAACAGTAACCATACTTTGCATACATATACAGTAAAATATTTGAGTATTTTTCAATGCTTTAAAGGAAAGCTGAAGTTGGGTATTATTTCTTTTGCCCTTTTAATAAAAATCTTGGTATTTCTCATTTCTCAAATGTAAGGGTTTAGATTTTGCTTTATGGATTTGGTAAATACTTTTTTTTCCTTGCTGATAGTTCCTGTATAATTCAAGTGAGTTTTCCACTTAATGGCTGATTATGGAGAAAATTTTAGGTTTGAATTATAAAATGGTGAGAATACAAAATGGATCAGCTGCTATGGTAAACAGTTTGGTCATTCCTCAGAAGGTTAATAGAATTACCAACTGATCCAGCAATTCCACATCTAGGTATATTTCACAAAGAATTGAAAACAGGGATTCAAACAGATCTTGCACACCAATGTTCATATCAGCATTATTCACAATAGCCAGAAGGTGGGAGCAACACAAGGGTCGCATAAACGGAAGGATGGAAAAACAAAGTGTGGTATAGATACACACAACAGGAATATTATTCAGCTATGAAAAAAGAAAGAAGTTCTGATTCATGCTACTTCATGTGACCACTGAAATGATGAACCTTGAAGACACTATGTTGAATGGAATAAGCCAAGTACAAAAGGATAGATAATGTATAATTCCACTTATAAGAAATATCTAGAATAAGCAAATTCTCAGAGATAGAAGATAGATTAGAGATTACAAAGGGCCTGGGGAAGAGAGGAATGGGGAGGTATTACTTAATGGGTACAGAGTTTCTCTTTGGGGCAATGAGAAGGTTTTGGTAATGGATGGTGGTGACAGTAGTACATTATGAATGTAATTAATGCCACTGAATTGTACACCTAAAAATAGTTAAAATGGGAAATTTTGTGTTTTATATATACGTTACTACAATAATTTTTTTTAAATGCGAGGAGTAAAATATATTATTAAAGTGGATTGAGGGGACATGCAGGCATGAATAGTGTAATTTATTTGCTCAGATTCTTGTTTGAAAAGTATTTCACAGCCAAATATACAATAATTTGGAAATTTTAATTTCAGATTGCCACAAAGGACCCTTTAAACCCAATTAAACAGGATGTGAAAAAAGGAAAACTCCGTTACGTTGCAAATTTGTTCCCTTATAAAGGATATATCTGGAACTATGGTGCTATCCCTCAGGTATGTCTTCATGTAATTACTGAAAATGAATGTACTTATTAAAAATTAAACTTACTGTTATTAAAAATAAACTTACTGCTATTAGCTTATTAAAATTCTGTTACTGAAAATATACTTATTAAAGATTAACTTACTGCTATTTGTAAAAGGATTTGAACATCTTAAAAAAGGGTTTTCAATAGATTTTAAAGAAGAGGTAATAACCAATTTTAAAACTTCCTTGAATTGTCAAGATAAACTGAAAGGTAAATATTTACAGTGTTTAAATTCAGATTTGAAAATCTGTTATTTTTCTAAATACTTATTTTTAAATATGGGCTACTTATAAGTTCTATAAAATCTTTCTTTACAGACTAAATGAGTAGTAAAAAAAAAGGTTTGTGGTTAAAAGCACTGATTTTTGGCATCAGACAGACATGGGTTCAAGCACCAGCCTGCAGATTTCTAGTGTACCTAACTTGCCTCAGTTTCCTCCTCCCTAGGATAGGGATATTAATAGTCCTTAGCTCATGATTACTGTGAAGAATAAAGCACTTAATACTTGGTGCACACACATTCTCATAACTGTGGACTTTTATGTGTAAAGTCCTGATTCATTCTTTTTTAGGCCAAGCTTTCGTGGTAGAGTAATCATGGGATTTTTTTACCAAAGCAGACAACCTTTGAGAAAAGGGAATGTCTAGATTGTTTACCAGCTTATACAACACCGGTATGTGATAGGTTCTTATTTAATATTTGGATGAAAAAAAACTGGAATGGCGTCTACTTTGAGTGAAGGACGTGTATTTAATTCTTGTTTCATTCAGCTAAGGCTGTGGTACTTAAGATTTTTACATAGAATACTCTAGTTTTTCCCTGTTGATTCTGATAGGTGCTTTGTTCTTTTTAACCATTGAGTGTATTAAATAGAATCCCCTGTACAGAATCTATACATTAATAGAACTTAGGTCAAACTCAATCTAACTTGCTAGGTAGAGTTGTTTTTCTGCATTAGTAATGACACTTCAACTTATAGTTCAGTTGATTCAGTGTTTAGTCATGAGATGGCCCTTTGAGAAAACATTGCTAACATACTTATTCTTGTGTAGGCTGGGCTTTGCTTTACTAAGTTGTCTTTGTTGGATCTGGTCTTCTTTTATTCCTCTTCCCTTTTTTTTCCTTTTTTGCGGGGAGGAGTGCATGGTCCAGAAATCAAACCTGGGTCTCCTGCATGGAAGGCGAGAAGTCTACATCTGAACCACCCATGTACCTCCCTTTGACTTTTATGTTTTTACCTTTACTTTAGCTGAGTAGGCAAACAAATCTGAGTAATATGCTCTGATTGGGGGAGAAAAGAACCAAAGCAAAAATTATTATTTTAAACCTCATTTTCTGGCAAGCAGCGCTGTCAGCTCCTTGTTTAGTTTTTTTTATTTTTTTATTTTTTTATTTTTTTATTAATTAAAAAAATTAACTAACACAACATTTAGAAATCATTCCATTCTACATATGCAATCAGTAATTCTTAATATCATCACATAGATGTATGATCATCATTTCTTAGTACATTTGCATCGATTTAGGAAAAGAACTAGCAAAACAACAGAAAAAGATATAGAATGATAATATAGAGAAAAAAATAAAAATAATAAAAATAAAAATATATATATATATAAAAAAGAAAAAAAGGAAAAAGAAAAAAAACAAAAAACACAAACAAACAAAAACTATAGCTCAGATGCAGCTTCATTCAGTGTTTTAACATAATTACATTACAATTAGGTAGTATTGTGCTGTCCATTTTTGAGTTTTTGTATCTAGTCCTGTTGCACAGTCTGTATCCCTTCAGCTCCAATTACCCATTATCTTACCCTGTTTCTAACTCCTGCTGGTCTCTGTTACCAATGATATATTCCAAGTTTATTCTCGAATGTCGGTTCACATCAGTAGGACCATACAGTATTTGTCCTTTAGTTTTTGGCTAGACTCACTCAGCATAATGTTCTCTAGGTCCATCCATGTTATTACATGCTTCATAAATTTATCCTGTCTTAAAGCTGCATAATATTCCATCGTATGTATATACCACAGTTTGTTTAGCCACTCTTCTGTTGATGGACATTTTGGCTGTTTCCATCTCTTTGCAATTGTAAATAATGCTGCTGTAAACATTGGTGTGCAAATGTCCGTTTGTGTCTTTGCCCTTAAGTCCTTTGAGGAGATACCTAGCAATGGTATTGCTGGGTCGTATGGCAATTCTATATTCAGTTTTTTGAGGAACTGCCAAACTGCCTTCCACAGTGGTTGTACCATTTGACATTCCCACCAACAGTGGATAAGTGCGCCTCTTTCTCCGCATCCTCTCCAGCACTTGTCATTTTCTGTTTTGTTGATAATGGCCATTCTGGTGGGTGTGAGATGATATCTCATTGTGTTTTTTTTTTTTTATTAATTAAAGAAAAAAAAGAAATTAACCCAACATTTAGAAATCATTCCATTCTACGTATGCAATCAGTAATTCTTAATATCATCACATAGATGCATGATCATCATTTCTTAGTACATTTGCATCGATTTAGAAGAAGAACTAGCAAAACAACAGAAAAAGATATAGAATGTTAATATAGAGAAAATAAATTTAAAAATAATCATAGTACAAAAAAAAAAAGACAAACAAACAGACAAAAAAAACCTATAGCTCAGATGCAGCTTCATTCAGTGTTTTAACATGATTATTTTACAATTAGGTATTATTGTGCTGTCCATTTTTGAGTTTTTGTGTCTAGTCCTGTTACACAGTCTGTATCCCTTCAGCTCCAATCAGCCATTATCTTACCCTGTTTCTAACTCCTGCTGGACTCTGTTACCAATGATATATTCCAAGTTTATTCTCGAATGTCGGTTCACATCAGTGGGACCATACAGTATTTGTCCTTTAGTTTTTGGCTAGACACACTCAGCATAATGTTCTCTAGGTCCATCCATGTTATTACATGCTTCATAAGTTTATCCTGTCTTAAAGCTGCATAATATTCCATCGTATGTATATACCACAGTTTGTTTAGCCACTCGTCTGTTGATGGACATTTTGGCTGTTTCCATCTCTTTGCAATTGTAAATAATGCTGCTGTAAACATTGGTGTGCAAATGTCTGTTTGTGTCTTTGCCCTTAAGTCCTTTGAGTAGATACCCAGCAATGGTATTGCTGGGTCGTATGGCAATTCTATATTCAGCTTTTTGAGGAACCGCCAAACTGCCTTCCACAGTGGTTGCACCATTTGACATTCCCACCAACAGTGGATAAGTGTGCCTCTTTCTCCACATCCTCTCCAGCACTTGTCATCTGTTTTGTTGATAATGGCCATTCTGGTGGGTGTGAGATGATACCTCATTGTGGTTTTGATATGCATTTCTCTAATGGCCAGGGACATTGAGCATCTCTTCATGTGCCTTTTGGCCATTTGTATTTCCTCTTCTGATAGGTGTCTGTTCAAGTTTTTTTCCCGTTTTGTAATTGGGTTGGCTGTCTTTTTGTTGTTGAGTTGGACAATCTCAGTTTTTTTTTTTTTTTTTTAACTTTTTTTATTGTAAAAATACAACATATACAAAGCAAAGAAGTAAAATAGCAGTAATTTTCAAAGCACAATTTAACAAGTAGTTACAGAACAGATCCCAGAGTTTGTTATGGGCTACCATTCTACCACCTCAAATTTTTCCATCTAGTTGCTCTAAAACACTGGAGGCTAGAAGGTATATTAATACAGTGATTCAGCAGCCATACTTGCTTGTTAAATCCCATTTTCTCTGTTATACCTCCTCCTCCTCCTTTTAATCCTTCTTCCCATCTGTGGGTATCTTTATCAGTTCTTTTATGAATTGCTCTGTAAGGACTCCATCTTGCAATTTAGCAAGGAAAGAAAGTCAGCAATTGAGAGTTCCAGAAAATCCTGATTAAACTGTCTTGGTTCCTGGTCAACTGATGACACTTAAACCATCAGAACATTTCATTTCCATTTCAGTCTTACTGCTCATTAACCTCTGCTTTGGAAATTTGTTTTGAAGAAAATTTAGTTAGTAGAAGATAGTAAGTACCTAGAAGAATTCATCAAAGCAGTTTACTTTTAATATATTTGTAAAATAAGTATTTGAATCTGTATTTCTTTGTGTTGGTGTGTTGTCTCAGTTATTGGTAATAGTTGTAATTTGTTTGTTTTGAATAGGATCATTGGATCTTTTAAAGCTTAAATGTAGTTTACCATTATATACATAAATAGGGGTTCCAGGATTTGATTGAAATTATTGTGTATTAAGATTCTTATATGTGAATAAAGATTTAAAGAAAAATTTTAGAGTGAGAAAAAAATATAACTGAGGATTCATATTTTTGCAAAAAAGACTCAAAGGGTATTATCTTTTAATGTCAACTTGATCCATTTGTCAATAGCAAGTATGGGAATGCTGTATGCCTTATGAGTACTTTATGAGTATATGGTACTTTTTAGACTTGGGAAGACCCGGGACACAATGACAAACACACTGGCTGTTGTGGTGACAATGACCCAATCGATGTGTGCGAAATTGGAAGCAAGGTAATGAAATCCGACATATTTTTAATGTTGACATATTATTAATTAAATGTGTAAAGTTGATACTTTTAAAAATATTATGAATAAAATATATGATTATTAGTGAAGATAATGGTGTCTGGGATATAAATTAAAAGGTTCCATTCTAAACATTTGTATATTATAACTTGTACATTTAAACTTACTATAGAAAATAATGTGTGTATAAATGTGCATGTAAGTAAGAAAAGTAGACATGTTCTGCATTGCTTTAGAGGGCAGAGAATTAGTCAGTAGGTGAAAAGTACCAGGAGGCAAATTTCATCTCCATTCGAGAAACCTTATTTAATGATTTGAAGTGATCAATATATTGACCAAGCTGAATGACCCTATGAGTCGGAGACTTAAAGGTAGGGATTCCTCTATCAAATAAGATTGCTTTAAGTTTCTGATTATGGTTATATTTCTTTGTGATCTTTCTCAGGTTCAGGGAAATACTAAGCAACTGAAAAAAAGTTGTAAGTTTTCTAAGTCATATTGTATGACTTAGCTAACTTGGTGACATGTTTAAATTAAAGGTAAAGAAGCCACATGTATTTGAAACATCATGGAGGATGTGGAACAATCAGAGGTAGTTTTAAAAATGTCAGCTACCCTAAAAGATATTAGTGATTTTCTTATGACCTACCCATGATAAGGGGTACCTATTTTCAACTTTGATAAGACTGATTAGGCATTTACTTGCTGAACTTTTAAAAATTTGTTTAAAGAAACAATCTTAAAGTTTGGAGAAAGTTGACAGCTTCCTTATTTCCAGTTATCCACTAAGTAAAATTTTTCTTTCAAAGCTTTCCTTCAATAGTATTATCCTGACTGTAATTCTTGACTCTCAGGTATGTGCAAGAGGTGAAATAATTGGGGTGAAAGTTTTGGGCATTTTGGCTATGATTGACGAAGGGGAAACTGACTGGAAAGTCATTGCCATTAATGTGGATGATCCTGATGCGGCCAATTATAATGGTAAGATTTCTTGTTACGAAGAGTCTGAGATCTTCATACCTCATTCCTAAGCACCACCAAACTTAACACATGGTGACAACTGTAGACCCATGCCTTCCAACTGAATGGAGGCCCAAAGCATTTAGCAAAGCCTTGTTATTTTCACTACTGATCTTCTATAACTAAGTAAACTTTCTCCTTCACTCCAGGGGAAAAGCGTCTAGTAGTTGGGGTTTATGTTATCATTTTCTCTTTTTCTTTCCCATCTGCTAGCAGTTGCTTTATTTACTTATTTATATATTTATATTTTTTATTGATATAATTCACATACCATAAAATTCACCCTTTTATAGTGTACAATTCAGTGGGTTTTAGTATATTCACGAAGTTGTAGAACCTTTCATCATATCCTTCTACCCCCCAAATACCCTAATTTCTCTCATTCCAGCTTCTGGCAAGTGTCCCATATAATATAAAATGTTAATAATAGAGAAAAGTAAGTATGAGGTACATGGGAATTCGTTGTATTATCTTTGCAACTTTTCTGTTACTCAAAAACTGTTTTATAATAAAGTTTGCCAAGAAAAAAGGCAACTGGAATACATTGATAGACTATTGATTGAGCCAAGTATATCTGATATAACTGCTAAAAAGATTCTCTACATGTAATGGGGTTGATGGCTTCATTTCAGTCATGGAAGGTTGGGAAGAACATTTTAAGTCAGTTCTTAGTGGGCAGAGAAGCTTTGATTGGTTTTTCTCATTGGGATTCTGCAATGAGAAGTTAACCTGAGAGTCACTGATGCTAATTCCTTCAGAAGTACTCTACCCTAGGACACTCCTGATGTGGCATCAGAAGGCAGTTCTTACAGCTTCCTGCTCAGGTAGCTCTGCAGACTGCTGGCTTTGTCTTTGCATACATAATATACACACAAGGAACAAAACTCTTCTGAGTTTTCCTACTCCGCCCCCCACCCCACCCCCAGCTCTTGTGCTCTCTAGTCTAGAGCCAGCACACTTTTACAATGTTTGGTTTCCAGAATTTCAGATTTCTGGGATTTCAAATTATTTCTGTATCAGGTGACAAATTTTATGTTAGCTATAAGTTCCTTGAAATTTATCAGTGTTTAAATGATACTGATCAAAAGCAGGGGATTTTCTGCCTGATGTGCTCAAATGACCACTTTCAGAGACACCAAGATTTCAAAGAGAGAAAGAGTTTATTGCTAAGCACAAAACAGGAGATCAGACGGCCTGTAGGCCTAAAAATCTGTCTCCCTGAACTACAGTAACTCTGATAGATCAAAAAGATGGGCAGGTTTTAGGATAATGAGTGCAATGGCTTGAGATAACAAAGTTAGAGATAATCTAACTACTGAGCACGCACAGATTGATTATTGGTCACAAAAGGAAATTAAGGAAAACCAGCCTTAATTTGATGACAGGTATGAGGTATGATTTTTAGTATAATGAGGAATAGGTCACTTAAAGGTTAAAGTTTAAGCTATTGTGCACATCAGGCACACCACTTTTGGTTAGATCCAGTTCAGTCTAGTATGATAGGTTAGGAATTGGGGTGGGTTAGTTCTGGGCTGACACAATGTCTTTAAAATCGCAGTAAACATTAGGGGCTGGCTTTTGTGATCATAAGACTCTGAAGTTGAAAAGCAGGTAAGGGGGTACAAGAGGGGCCAGTTACTAGGTTTTTAGAATCACAAGATAAAAATTATATAGTATTACAATCATCAAAGACTGAGACAGCTGGGTTACAGTTCAATAATTTCAGGTACTTTCTTCTGGCTATTCTAATACACTAGAAAGTAAGATGAGCATGTATATAAGATTCAGTAATCATAATTATCCGTTAATTCTTAATTTCTTGGTTACATAGTTCCCAGTTCATTTTGTACTATGGTACTGTGATAACAGAATGTTTGATATCCATATACCTATATAAATTATAAATTGGACTTAAAGCAGAGTTATTTTAGTCTACTAAACTCTTGCTGTTGAATCCATTCCTTCTTCCAGTAACTTATCCTGATTGATGTTTTACATTTGTATCTTCTGTTTATCAGTGGTAAGCCAAGGAGGGGTTTGGTCAGTTTGATGACATTAATGTTATGCAATTTGCAAAACTGTTTCTTTCATTGTGTAGCCCCCAGCCATTCCTCTCTTCTCTTATCTAATCACACCTACTATCTGATAGTAATTAATGTAACAGATAAATATTACATTTTTTCTTTTAATTTATATATGTGTTCTCTTCTCAACAATATGGTTACCTCCAATATCATATCCCACGGCTCTTGCATGATAAGTATTTGATATTTCTTTTGAATACATAAATACTTATGCATCTGCTATCTGCTTATTCTCTTCTTAGATATTAATGATGTCAAACGGCTGAAACCTGGCTATCTAGAAGCCACTGTGGACTGGTTTAGAAGGTACAAGGTTCCTGATGGAAAACCAGAGAATGAATTTGCTTTCAACGCAGAATTTAAAGATAAGGTAAGAAAAATCATTCAGAACCATAGCTTTAGTTATATTTGCTTTCATACTTATGACTTAACCATATTGTTGCCACCTAAAGACTATTTGATTTATAAAACACATTTGTAAAGCATAAGACAGTCCTGATGTTGATGTTCTCCATTTTTGACACAAGAAGTGATTCAAAAGAGACAAAGTATCAGGCTTTGGGAATATGTTTATAATAGGAAGAGGACACTTTCCAGTGATTGTAATGCCTTTCTTTTCAAATTATAGGACTTTGCAGTTGATGTTATTAAAAGCACTCATGACCATTGGAGAGCATTAGTGAGTAAGAAAACTGATGGAAAAGGAATCAGTTGGTAAGCTTTTAACCCTTTTCTCCATGTTTAACATACAAAGCAGACCAGCTTATTCTAGCTTATTAATAACCCTAAGACATCCTTCATTTTGAACAGAAATTGTTATGGCTTTGTCAGTCAGTGCTTAAGTGGCAAGGTAAAATCCATATGAAAACAATTGAAAAGTGTTCCATAAAATACTCTGAACAAGTACAAACTAAAATTATAAAAGGGACAGTGAGATCGAAGATGTTTAAGAGTAATTGGGAAAGGCTGCCTCGTGTCAGGGTGCTTAGAATCTGTTAGTTAAATACGGTTGAAGGCAAGTGTTGGTATTTGTTGATGTAAATATATAAGATGTATTGCAACTAAACCAGGGTCTATCAGGCACATCAAATTATAACTATCACTAATAATAACAATAGCTTATGTTTATTGACCAGTTAATATTTGGTAAGCATGTAATTGAGGCATAGAGAGATTAAAGTTCACTTTCCTCACACCACAATAAATGTTGGAGTTAGGATACAGACCCAAGTCTGTCTGGCCCTCAAACCCATGTTCTTTATCAGTATCATATACTTCCTCTTAGGTATTTAAATATTTATAAGAGGATACCTGCTAGTCTCACTTAATTAATGTTGTTCTGGAAATAATAGTAAAAAATAAGAAATACTGGTAGAAATAAAATGTGGGAATATTAGAAAAAGGGGAACAAATATAAAATGTTTCCAGGTGATATGATGGTGTTCCCAGAAAACCCTAGAAAATAAGGAATTTGGCAAGGTGTAACTGATTATAAAATGAATGTATATTAATGGCTTTCTATACAAACTATAACAGACACTAAAATGGAAGAAATCATCCCATATGGAATAGAATTTTAAGAAAGAAACAGTAAGGTATAAATACTAAATCTGCAGGACCCAGAAGAAGACAGCATTAATGCTGTATCAAGGAGTGTTAAAGATGTTGAATAGAAAGGTATACTGTGTTCTTGAACAACATTCAGTTTCAACTAGAAAAATCTGCTTATAAGATTAGCCAGGAAAATTCTGAAAAAAGTAAGGGTAGTGGTGGTAAGAAGAAGTATTAATTATTGTTGCTTCATGCTTTAGTATTGGCTAAAGTTTATATTGAAGAAGAAAGAAATGACTCAATTCTGTCAGAGTTCAGTAGACCTACTGTAGAACTAACGATATAATAGGAATTTAGTTTATAATAAAGAAGGTATTTCAGATCAGTGGTTTTGGATCAACTGGCTGTTTAGGAAGAAAATAAGACTTGATTTCTATCTTACTTCTCACACTTCTTTCACTAGAGATGCAAACCAGCAATGTGTTCTGTTTGTTTTGTTTTCAAAGGCACTCTTTTGTTTTTAAAGGGCATTGTACCATCCAGCCCACAGTATACCTTTTAATTATGTGTTATCTGCTGGTGTTGTGTTTGCTGCCCTTGTCTTATACCAATATTTAATTTCAGGTAAAAAAATTTAAAGTTAAAAAGTTCTTTGAAAAAAAACATAGATGAATTTATTTATTAGCTTGTAGTAAGAAAGACCTTCCAAATTGAACAGAAAACTCTAACATCCATAAAGGAAAGGTTTAGTTATTATAATATTTTTTATGTATCAGAAGATGATTTTTTCCATTTTCTTTTCTTCACATGACAAAGGGCTAAAATCTTTAGTTTACAAATAGGTATTCAAGTCAGTGAGAAAAAGACTAGCAACTCAATAAATAAAGGGTGAAAAAGTGGAACAAGCAGTTAACATATTAGAAGATGAATAATCTCATTCATATGTAAAATGCAATTCAAGAAGATAATATTACTCTCCAATAGATTTGTAAATATTTCCAAAGTTGGATGATAACCAAGGATGCCAAGAATGTATATAATTGGTGGGAGTATAAATGGGTACAGCTTTTCTAAAAGGCAATTTGGCAAATCTAGTCCAAAAATTAAAAATGCATGTATTTTTCTTCATAGAACCACTGCTAGGGAGGTCTCTTATAGATTTTTATCAAAAAGTTTATAATAAAGATATATATATATATCATAAACACCCATATATATATATATGGATGTTTATTATAGCATCATTTATAATAAACAAGTAAATAAAAAAGGTAGAAATAATCAAAATGTCATGGTTAAGTATAATATAATAAATACATATAATAAAACAGTATGTGGCACATTTTTTAAAAAATTAGATCTAAATATGTTGATATGGAATCATGTCCAAAAGCGAGAAAAGCAAAGTCTGTAGTGTATTTAGTATGAGCGCTATGCAAATTAAATGCATACAAACACAGACACATCTTGGAATCTATTTATATTTTAACTTTTTTCCTGGAGAGTAAAGAACCATAAGTAGTGGTTGCCTTTGGAGACAACCATTCTGAGTGCAGAGGAGGCCTTTTTTTTTTTTAAGATCAAAATTGATCTGGGAAGTAGCATTTTTTTCTGAATATTAGACAAATCCTAATGTATAAAAATAATTCTCCCAAAAATATTCTATTCTGTGAGTCAGGAAAATGTCCTGTAAAATGCAGACATTGTCTTTCCACACACAGCAGAAAAACTGAACACATTTACACATTTTTGTGAAAATGTTTAAACGTAGTACTTTGTTTTTAGGTTAAAGTCTCTATTTTGTGGTCTTTTTAATTCTATGGAAATAGCCTTAATGTATGTTAAATAACAGGTAACTATAGATATTTTCTTTTTCATTTTAATAGAACATTTCTGAAAATACCTATATATAGTACTATGATAATTGATATATAGGAAATTTTGAACTATGGATATGAAAATTTTTTTCAAATCACCCATAACCATACTGTTTCTTGGAGTTTTTCTTTTTAGTCCTTAGTATGCATATATAATGCCTTTTTTTTCATAATGAGGATCATATTGCATATACCATTTGTTTTAACACTATATTATAAGCATTTCCCCATATTTAAAAAGTAGTGTTTTTATAATATTATGTAATATACCATCACCATATAATATTCTAAATGATCGAGAAACCACTTTTGATCATTACATATTGTTAGACATTTTGATTATTATCAATTTTTCTGTAAATTTAGAATAGTGAAATAGTGTCTGGTGAACATCTTTCTAGATCATTTAAAAAATCTTGGATTGTGTTCTTACAAGTAGAATTTCTCTACCAAAGTATATGAACTTTCTGAAGATTTTGGACACATTTTACCAAATTATTTTTCACAAATGTTGAAACAGATGTTACTCCTGCCAGGATCTTAGCAACAGTGATAGGAACTGTTTTGGGGGCGCTTTTCCTCCTTCATTTTTTTTTCAATTAGGAAAGAAATGTCTCATTTTAATATGCATTTTTCAGCTATTTCAATGAGAATTACAAAGCCTTCAATCTATGGTTCTTAAATCTGAACTTGTTAAGCAATTTGAGTTTAATTAAATCCATAAGTAAAACAGACCATAAGAATAGCTATAACTTGCCAAAATAAGTAGTCACAATGTTTAATATAGGTGAGAAAGTTTTCATCTAAACCAAATTTGAATGTCATCTGTTTATTTTTTTAATTTTTTGAGGTGTGTGTGCATGGTCCAAGAATCGAACCTGGGTCTCCCGCATAGAAGGCGAGCATTCTACCACTGAACCACCCATGCTTTTTAACTCTTAATAAGAGAGAATTTTTTGATACTGTGACTTATGATTACTTTTGTTTTATTTAACAGCATGAATACAACAGTGCCTGACAGCCCTTTCAAGTGTGAGCCCGATGCTGCCAAAGCCATTGTGGATGCTGTATGTAAAATTTTCCTTTAAAAAAAAATTCCTGGTGTTGAAAAAATATGGTGCTAAATGGGGAGAGAAGTACTTCTTTCAACAAATATTTGAGTACTTCCTGTATGCATATTACTATTTGAAATTATAAACCATGGACATACACAGATACACACTTGAGGGGAAACGCTGAGGAGTGATCTGATCAACCGTATCTTAATTCCAGAATGTATCAGGTAATCCAAATGCCTGTATACCTATCACAAGCCATTTCTCACAGAAGAACCAATGGAAATCAACTTGGCCTGATTACAGCAAGGGATTTATTAAATTTTGAGTGCTATTATAGGAGTGGTTTATAATACTAAAAAAAGACTTTCGTGTGAGGTAATAAGCCATTCATCAAGGAAATAATGCTGTTGATGTACTACTTTTATTACCTGATTTGGATTAGCCAAAAGATAAAACCAGGTCATCTTAAATTATTCTCATAATACTGAAGAAAATGAGCTCTGCCTTGCAAATCGAGTAGTAGAAGGAAAAAAAGGACAATTTAAAGATAAAGCCAGTATATGTAGATTTATCTTTATGTATGAATCCTGACACTTAAAGTTTAAATGATTAAGTAGGAAGGGAAAAGACAATTAACTTTTCTATGAGACCACTTTTAATATATATAACATATATATATCATTATATGTGTATAAAATTATTTATTCTTTATTTCTCTTAAAAAATATTATTTTCCTGTGTGTTATTAAGAGCCAGGAAGCTTTCATTTGTTACTGTCTGTTAGCACTAGAGAAGACCATGCATTGTTTCTGTATGTTATAAATTATTTTTAGGACCTAAAAACTGTGATAGTTGTCTTCTGTACAGATTCTTTTTATTTTTTGTGCCAGTATGTTTTTTTTTTCCTGGATAAGACTAACACATTTTTAATATTTTCTTTTAGTTACCGCCCCCTTGTGAATCTGCCTGTACACTCCCAACAGATGGTAAGATCTACATTGTAGTAAAATAACATTAAAAATTGTGTGTGTATGTGTACTTACATACATATGAAGAGAGGGGGAAAGAGAAACCTTTTTAGAGTTCCCTAGTGTACATGGAAAGAAAGATGGGCTACCTCATACCACCTTTATTACCAGCCTTTATCATAGCAGTTTTCAAACTGTGACCCAGAGTACTCCTGAGTTCCCGGTAGGTGCCCCACAGACACTGAAGGGGACATCTGGGCTGGCTGGGCTGTACCTCCCCATCTGGCCAGAGGCTGCTTCTCTCCACACCTGATGTTAGACTTCACTGTAAGGTTCTTCTGGTGAGAAATGGCTTCTGCTACTTAAAAAACAAGTTTGAAAGTCACACTTCTATAGGATTAGCATCAAGAATAAGAAAGTTCAAAAGAAAACACCGAAAAATTGCCTGTTTTTTGCTGTGGTAACTACACGTATATATGTTTGTTTTAAGATAATCTGTAGTAGAATCCACAGAGCAAGTATGCTATTCTTAGTTATCTATTGGATGTAATTTTGATTCTTAGCAGGAATTCTAATTCGTTTTTCCTTTCTCTGAATACAGTGGATAAATGGTTTCATCACCAGAAAAACTAATGAAATCTCTCTGGAATACAAGCTGAAACTGCTGCGTTCTTTTCATCTGGAAGTATTTGTTGCAAAAGTAGCTTTTCAAAGCTTTAAATTTATAGAACTAATCTTATTAAAGCAAATTCTGCTGTCACCAGTCCTATATATTTGGAATGCTGTCTGTCTAAAAACATTGTTCATATCTCAACTAAGATAACTTTATTACATGCTTAAATATCAAAGCAGACGTTGTAATTTGGAAGTCATTTGTGAATAAATGTGCAAGATAAACACATACTAGATGTATATGTGTACCATGTGTCAGAAATAAAATTATTTTGCTGAAACTCAGTTTAGGATATTTTTATTTTAATCTTTAGTCTAATGTTTCCAAGCAGACCATGGGTATTTATCAGTGTCTGTTTTCTATCAAGGATCTGAAAATTCAACCTTATAATTAGTTATTAGAGTAAAACTGACTACTTATTCTTAGGAACTTGAGAGTGGAATCTCTTAAACTTATAGTAGTTTTGATACTATGTTTGGTTACCTAATTGCCTGACATCCCATTGTAAAGCAAAGGCTTTTTAACTTAGTAAAAAAAGCAAGCACAAACTAGCTCAGCTTTTGAAGTGACATAGTTACTTTTTTTACTTCTCTAATCAACAAATTGGACCATTCAGTCATTGACATTATATTTTGAGTTATCAATCAGAAAAGCTTTGTGATTAACTTCATGGGCTCTGGCACTGGCCAGACTAGCATTTAAGTCCCAGCCTATCTACTTCTTACTTCCGTGTTAGATCAGTTCCCAGTCACTCTGAGCCTCAGTTCCCTCATCTGTAAGGCAGACCTTCCTGTAAAAGCATGGAGTGAGCATTCAGATTTTTTAATTGAATTTTTTATTGAGATAATTGTGGATTCATAATACAATAGACTTAAATGTAGATTTCTTATACCCTTTGTCCAGTGGTAACACTTTGCAATACTATAGTGTAATATCACAACCAAGACATTGATGTTGGTACAAGTCACTGTTCTTACTCAGATTTCTCCAGTTTTATGTGTAGTAATCTGTGTGTATGGGTGTGTTCTACACAATTCAATAACCTACATAGGTTCATGTCGCCTATAAAATATGATTACACATCCACAAGAATCCCTTGTGATGCCCCTTTAACTACACCCACCTCTCCTGTTCTCCCTCTCACCTGGCCCTAAACTTTGGCAACCACTAATCTTTCCTCCATTTCTAAAATGTTTTCATTTCAAAAATGACCTGTTAGGATTGGCTATTTCTTTTTTTGTGGAGAAGAAAAGAATTTATTCATAATCTTGCAAGAATGGGTGCTCAACCAAAATGCGGTGGCTGGCACGCCAGGTGGTAGAATGCCGCAGATTTTATACCCTAAGCCTTGCACGCAGGCCCCTCCCGTTTCTCCGCTAATTGGCTACCCCAGAGGTTACAGCCTATCTGGACAGACTAATTCAAATTTCCCCTGAAGGGTCCCGCTTTTGATTATGCTTTACGTTTCAGTGAACCCCACCGTGACTTATTTAAACTTGTTTTTATCTCTATGAATTTGGCACCGATTCTAGGCTTGTGTCGGAGGCCCTCTCCTTTCCCTGCCTGCAAGACCAGTCTGAGCCATTTTGCAGCCCTTTGTTTAGTTAATTCCATTTCTCTCATCCTGTGCCATCTTGCATGAAAGCTGAACTTAATTTTATTCTTACAAATTCCCCCCTCTTTCTTTTTGAACTCTTTTAGTTTTCACATTAAAGTTTTTTTTTTCCAAATTTGATAAGCGCTTTTTCACACTCCTCATCATAGGGATATTTCTCTTTAAGGGGCTACAAATTGATTTGCCTGTACAGAACAGGCATTCAATGAGTCTCTGAGCTAGCCTTTGGACACATGGGATAATGTAACACCCAAGTGCTCCGAGTACCCCAGTTATGGTGATTAAAGAAGTTAATGTGGACAGTGCCATCCCTTTCCATTTCCCAAACCAGCTTTCTAACCATCCCGTGAGAGGGTTATCAATGCCTGAATTTTCTGCCAATTCTTCACATAAAGCCGTTAGGCCTTGTAAAGCTTTGGTGATAGTTCCATCTGGGGCTGTATTATTGGGGATAAATGCACAACTATCCCCAACCATAACACAAACCCCTCCCTTTTCTGCTAGCATGTCTAGGGCCATCCTAGTCTCCCATATCATTTGACTAGTAGCATCTAACTGTTTTGCTATTCCCTCAACTGCATCCTTGTCATAATTGATAAATCTTTGCTGATTATAATATATATAATTACTCTAATCCACATTTTCGTTGATGGTGACCACCAGAATAAGAATCGAATCCTAAAGCTACTTAATTCCTAGCCTTAAACACATCTGGGATTCCCCAAGACACCTCTATACTGTCTAAACAAATTCGATCGTTGAAGGAACCAAGTAAACATTTTTCTTTCTTTTTCCTGGGGTTAGAACTTCCTCTTTTTCAAATGCCAAGGTGAATGGGATGGCCAGTTGGTCCAGAGCATAGGGCCCTTTCCACTTCTCAGGTAGTACTGGTTGGAGGATGTCACACTGAAGGTCTGCTTGGGGACCTTTCTCCAGTTAAACTGGAGAAATTCCCGGTACTATCCTCAGTCACATCGTATGCTTGGGTACACGAGGCCACAATTCCAAGGCCCTGGAGCCCTCCTCCTCCTCTAGAGAGACAGGCAGAGTGGTTTCCTGGATGGGGGCAGGAAGCCGGTATGGCCTTGACTTTTCCACCCCTGATCGGAGGGAAAAGAGGACAACGTCCTACAGTTTCCACCAGGGGTAGTATTCTGAAAGAGGAGAACTATGTGTTTGAACTCCTTTTCATGTTTCTCCGTACCTATCAGAAAGGGCACAATGAAGACAGTGGGTTGGCCTGTTGCACAAGCATAACAGTTGTTTTTGTTTAGACTCTAGACTGTATATTTAATCCATTCCACCCAGGCATTTGTATCTCCATACCCCATCTCTATTTCTATGGTTTGCTTCAAATTTTCTGCCTTGACCACCCTGACAACTTTGGAATCATTGTTTTGGGAAACCAACCGCCAGCTGGGTCTCTTTTGGTGCTATTGAAGAGTTAAGTGGAGAGGGTGTTGTTGGTGTTAGGGAGAGGATGTTGTTCTAGTTTGCTAGCTGCCGAAAGGCACTATACCAGAAACAGAATGACTTTAAAAAAGGGGAATTTAGTAAGTTGCTAGTTTACAGTTCAAAGGCCAAGAAAATGTTCCAATTAAAACAAGTCCATAGAAATGTCCAATCTAAGGCATCCAGGGAAAGATACCTTGGTTCAAGAAGGCCAGTGAAGTTCAGGGTTTCTGTCTCATCTGAGAAGGCACGTGGCGAACATAGTCACAGTTTCTCTCTCATCTGGAAAGGCTCATGGCAAGCACAATGTCATCTGCTAGCTTTCTCTCCTGGCTGCCTGTTTCATGAAGCTCCCCGGGAGGCATTTTCCTTTTTCATCTCCAAAGCGCTGGCTGATGGTCTTTCTGCTTCAGGGTGCTGCAGCATTCTCTGCTCTCTGAATCTCCTTCATTCTCCAAAATGTTTCCTCTTTTATAGGACTCCAGAAACTTATCAAGACCCACCCAAATGGGTGGAGACATGTCATCACCTAATCCAGTTTAACAACCACTCTTGATTAAATCACATCTCCAGGGAGATGATCTGATTACAGTTTTCAAACATACAGTATTGAATAGGGATTATTCTACCTTGATGAAATGGGACTTAGATTAAATCATAGCTTTTCTAGGGGACATATATCCTTTCAAACCAGTACAGATATGTATCCTGAACCTTCCTAAAGGGTCTTTTCTAGTAATGTCTGCCCCTATCCCATATAGTCGATCAACTACTACTACATGTCTTCTGCCGCCCTCTGCCGGATGTTTGTCTGCTTTCTTGATGGTTAGCATCACCAGGTTACACTGAAGAGTTTTGCAATTTGGTGGTAAGTTTCCCTTATAGAAGGTTATTTTAGCCTTTAATGGCCTCTAGGCCCGTGAAATTAATCCCACGTTCATGGTCCACCCTTGAAACTGGGTAGTCCATCAAATATCATCCCAGGAGGGGCAAGGAGAGGCTCGACTATAACGCCCCCCCTACCGGTTCCGGACATAAGTATTTGTTTTCCCCACTCAATTGTCATTGACTCATTGAGTCTCCACAGTCTGTTACTTGACAAGCATCAGACTGTACAGTTTGGGACTCTCAACCTTCGGTTACACTCACCACCAATCTGACAGGCTCATTGCGTTCCAAATTTGAAACATGATTGCTAGTATAATTATTTTCATTTTTAAATTGAGCTTTAAACCCCTCATCTTTCTTCCTTGGTGAGACTCTCAGACCAGGGTTACTATTAACTATGTTAGATTAAAATACAGAATCCAACCCCCAAATCCAAAAACCCCTTCTACCCTCCCAACTATTGTCTCTTTAACTTAATTTTTAAAGGGTCCGAAGTCGAAGTTATTTCCCAGGAATCAGACCACGTTGTTGGGTACTTATCCTCTGGCTCAGGTCCTTTCACTCAGGTATAGTGAGTCCAGCCTTTCTCTGCCATTTGGACGGCCATCTCCGTTGTCAACAGAGCTTGATAGGGTCCTTCCCGGGCCGACTGGAGTTTGGTCTTTCCATGATTTGATAAGGACCCAACTGCCATGTTGGTGCTGATGGACAGCAAATTCAAGAAGGGGGAGTCTGGGCCAGCAAGCCACAGTGCCTTGGTCCACTTGGACCAGCACAGAGTTGCTGGTCACTGTAAGGCATGTTTTCCCTTCCCCTTTTCTTGTTCACGATCAGTTGATCCAAGAGTCTGGTTTCGGGTCCTTCTGGCTGTTGGAAGTGGGCCCCCAAAGGTGAAGTCTGAGACCGCTCAATCAGCAGGGCGCGCCTCCCCTTCATCCTCCCTGGGGGTCATCCTCCAAACCCTCGGATCTGGGACAAGCCCCTACAATTGTCAGAAAGAAAGTCACAGCTGAAAGAGAATAAATGCTTACCCAACTGTGTAGAAGATAAGAATTTATTCACGATCTTGCAAGAACAGGTGCTCAACCAAAATATGGTAGGTAGCTCCAGGACTAGCTTTTTCTGCTCAGCCTAATTCCTTGGAGGTTCATACGAGTTGTTGCATATATCGATAATTTGTTCCTTTTCATTAATTCCTTTTTATTGCTTAGTAGTATTTCATGGTATGTATGTACCACAGTTTGTTTAGTCATTCACCTGATGAAGGATATCTAGACTAATTCCAGGTTTTGAATATTACAAATAAAGTTGCTATAAACCTTCATGTACAGAACTTTATGTGGACATAAACTTTCATTTCTGTGGGGAAAATGCCCAGAACTACAATTGCTGGGTGGTAAGACAGCTTTATAAGAAATTGTCAAATTGTTTTTCAGAGTGGTTGTATGTACCATTTTACATTTCTAACAGCAAGGTATGAGTGATCCAGTTTTTTCCTCATCTTCTGCAGCATATGGTTTGTGACTATTTTTTAATTTTAGCCATTTTGTTAGGTGCGTAGTGATCCCAATGGCTGTTTAATTTCCAGTACCATTGTGGTGGTGGTGTTTTTTTTTTCTTAATTTTTTTAGTGAGAAAAACCTTGACATTCATACTTTTAGTACATGGTGCACAATCAGTGGCTCACAATATCATCACATAGTTGTGTATTCATCATCATGATCATTTTTAGAACATTCACATCACTCCAGAAAAATAAATAAAAAGAAAAAAGAAAAAACTCATACATACCATACACCTTACCTCTCCCTTTCATTGACCATTAGTGTTTCCATCTACCCAATTTATTTTACCCTTCCCCCCATTATTTATTTATTTTTATCCATATTTTTTACTCATCTGTCCATACCACAGCTATAAGGAGCATCAGACACAAGGTTCTCACAATTACAGAGTCACATTGTAAACGTTCTATCTTCATACACTTGTCTTCAAGAATCTAGACTACTGGGAAAACAAGACAAAGAATCCAGGCTACTGTGACAAAATGTTTTAAGAAATTATCATGATGATGAATACACAACTATGTGATGATTTTGTGAGTTATTGATTATATACCAAGAATGAAATGATTATATGGCAAGAATGTGTTTGTATGTTATGTTAAAAAAAAAAAGGAATCTAGGCTACTGGAATATAACTCAACAGTTTCAGGTATTTTCCTCTAGTCATTCCAATATACCATAAACTAAAAAGCGATATCTATATAATGCATAAGAATAACCTCCAGGATAACCTTTTGGTTCTGAAATCTCTCAGCCACTGAAACTTTATTTTGTCTCATTTCTCTCTTCCCTCTTTTGGTCAAGGCTTTCCCAATCTCTTGATGCGTGTCCTGGTTTATCCCAGGCTTTCTGTCCCACGTTGCCAGGGAAATTTACACCCCTGGGAGTCATGTCTCACGTAGGAAGGAAGGCAGTGAGTTCACCTGCTGAGTTGGCTTAGAGAGTGAGGTCACATCTGAGCAGCAAAAGAGGTTCTCTGGGGCTGATTCTTAGGCCTAATTTTAAGTAGGCTTAGGCTATCCTTTGCAGGAATAAGTTTCATAGGGGCAGACCCCAAGATCAAGGGCTTGGCCTATTTTGATTTATTTGTCTCCATTGCTTGTGAAGAGTATTAGAAATTCTCCAAATGGGGAAGTTGAATATTTCCTCCTTTCTCTCCATTTCCCCAAGGGGACTGTGCTGGTTTAAAATGATGTACATATCCTAGAAAAGCCATGTTTTAATCCTAATCCCATTTTGTAAAGGCAGCCATTTCTTCTAATCCTTATTCAGTATTGTATATTTGAAACTGTAATTAGATCATCCCCTGGAGGTGTGATTTAATCAAGAGTTGTTGTTAGGGCGGGTCACGGTGGCTCAGCGGACAAGAATGCTTGCCTGCCATTCCAGAGGACCTGGGTTCAGTTCCCGGTGCCTGCCCATGTAAAAAAAAAAAAAAAAAAAAACAAAACAGTGGTTGTTAGGCTGGATTAGGCAGAGGTGTGTCTCCACCCATTTGGGTGGGTCTTGATTAGTTTACTGGAATCCTATAAAAGAGGAAACATTTTGGAGAAAGCCAGAGACTCTGAGAGAACAGAGAATGACATAGCCACAAGAAGCTCTACCAGCCAGTGACCTGCGGAGATGAAGAAGGAAAACGCCTCCCTGGGAGCTTCATGAAACAGGAAGTCAGGAGAGAAGGTGGCAGATGATGCCGTGCTCGCCATGAGACTTTCCAGCTGAGAGAGAAACCCTGACTGTGTTCGCCATGTGCCTTCTCACTTGACAGAGAAACCCTGAACTTCATTGGCCTTCTTGAACCAAATTATCTTTCCCTGGATGCCTTAGATTGGACATTTCTATAGACTTGTTTTAATTGGGATATTTTCTTGGCCTTAGAACTGTAAACTAGCAACTTACTAAATTTCCAATTTTAAAAGCCATTCCATTTCTGGTATATTGCATTCTGGCAGCTAGCAAACTAGAACAGGGACTTTGCAAATACTTCTTTATTCACTGCCCAAATTGCTCTGGGATTTATTGGGGCATCACACTAACCTGGACAAACCAACAAAATTTCATGCCCTATTCAAGATTCCATGTACTTATGGTGTTCAACTAAACTGACCACAAAAGTTAAGTTAGGAAATGCACTACCCAAAATACAGATTTTTGCACCAAATAAACGTCTCACCCTTTAGACTCATCCAAAAGTTGAGGTTTTAAAATATGAACGATATCATCCTTGACGCAGTTTTCTAGTACACCTTAGGCCTATTCATATCAGCTTCTTTCATAACTCTAGTTGAAGTCTGATCCCTTTTTCAACTTTTTAAACAGTTTTTGTTTGGGGTACTGCTAACTTTCATAGCTTCAGAGCTCTGAGTCTCAGGTGTCACATAAGTACCCAAAGTTTCTGGAAAAGACCATATTATATACAAACATCTCAGTATCTCAGAATTAAGAATTAACAGTTACATCCCCTAAGATCAGGAACAAGACAAGGATGTCCACTATCACCACTATCATTCAACATTGTGTTGGAGGTTCTAGCCAAAGCAATTAGACAAGAAAAAGAAATACAAGGCATCAAAATTGGAAAGGAAGAAGTAAAACTATCACTGTTTGTAGACGATATGATACTGTACGTCGAAAACCCGGAAAAATCCACAACAAAATTACTAGAGCTAATAAATGAGTACAGCAAAGTAGCAGGTTACAAGATCAACATTCAAAAATCTGTAGCATTTCTATACACTAGTAATGAACAAGCGGAGGGGGAAATCAAGAAACGAATCCCATTTACAATTGCAACTAAAAGAATAAAATACCTAGGAATAAATTAAACTAAAGAGACAAAAAACCTATATAAAGAAAACTACAAAAAACTGCTAAAAGAAATCACAGAAGACCTAAATAGATGGAAGGGCATACCGTGTTCATGGATTGGAAGACTAAATATAGTTAAGATGTCAATCCTACCTAAATTGATTTACAGATTCAATGCAATACCAATCAAAATCCCAACAAATTATTTTTCAGAAATAGAAAAACCAATAAGCAAATTTATCTGGAAGGGCAGGTTGCCCCGAATTGCTAAAAACATCTTGAAGAAAAAAAATGAAGCTGGAGGTCTCGCGCTGCCTCACTTTAAGGCATATTATGAAGCCACAGTGGTCAAAACAGCATGGTATTGGCATAAAGATAGATATATCGACCAATGGAATCGAATAGAGTGCTCAGATATAGACCCTCTCATCTATGGACATTTGATCTTTGATAAGGCAGTCAAGCCAACTCACCTGGGACAGAACAGTCTCTTCAATAAATGGTGCCTAGAGAACTGGATATCCATATGCAAAAGAATGAAAGAAGACCCATATCTCACACCCTATACAAAAGTTAACTCAAAATGGATCAAAGAGCTAAACATTAGGTCTAAGACCATAAAACAGTTAGAGGAAAATGTAGGGAGATATCTTATGAAACTTACAATTGGAGGCGGTTTTATGGACCTTAAACCTAAAGCAAGAGCACTGAAGAAGGAAATAAATAAATGGGAGCTCCTCAAAATTAAACACTTTCGTGCATCAAAGAACTTCATCAAGGAAGTAGAAAGACAGCCTACACAATGGGAGACAATATTTGGAAATGACATATCAGATAAAGGTCTAGTATCCAGAATTTATAAAGAGATTGTTCAACTCAACAACAAAAAGACAGCCAACCCAATTACAAAATGGGAAAAAGACTTGAACAGACACCTACCAGAAGAGGAAATCCAAATGGCCAAAAGGCACATGAAGAGATGCTCAATGTCCCTGGCCATTAGAGAAATGCAAATCAAAAGCACAATGAGATATCATCTCACACCCACCAGAATGGCCATTATCAACAAAACAGAAAATGACAAGTGCTGGAGAGGATGCGGAGAAAGAGGCACACTTATCCACTGTTGGTGGGAATGTCAAATGGTGCAACCACTGTGGAAGGCAGTTTGGCGGTTCCTCAAAAAGCTGAATATAGAATTGCCATACGACCCAGCAATACCATTGCTGGGTATCTACTCAAAGGACTTAAGGGCAAAGACACAAACGGACATTTGCACACCAATGTTTATAGCAGCGTCATTTACAATTGCAAAGAGATGGAAACAGCCAAAATGTCCATCAACAGAAGAGTGGCTAAACAAACTGTGGTATATACATACGATGGAATATTATGCAGCTTTAAGACAGGATAAACTTATGAAGCATGTAATAACATGGATGGACCTAGAGAACATTATGCTGAGTGAGTCTAGCCAAAAACTAAAGGACAAATACTGTATGGTCCCACTGATGTGAACCGACATTCGAGAATCAGCTTGGAATATATCATTGGTAACAGAGACCAGCAGGAGTTAGAAACAGGGTAAGATAATGGGTAATTGGAGCTGAAGGGATACAGACTGTGCAACAGGACTAGATACAAAAACTCAAAAATGGACAGCACAATAATACCTAATTGTAAAGTAATCATGTTAAAACACTGAATGAAGCTGCATCTGAGCTATAGGTTTTTTTTTTTACTATTATTACTTTTATTTTTTTCTCTATATTAACATTCTATATCTTTTTCTGTTGTGTTGCTAGTTCTTCTAAACCGATGCAAACGTACTAAGAAACGATGATCATGCATCTATGTGATGATGTTAAGAATTACTGATTGCATATGTAGAATGGTATGATTTCTAAATGTTGGGTTAATTTCTTTTTTCCATTAATTAATAAAAAAAAGGAAAAAAGGGGAAAGAAAGGGAAAAAAGGGAGGGGGCACCTCATTATATAATTACTGCAGTAATTATCAGATAGTTAAAAGATTTGAATACAAAACTTAACCCTCAAAAAAAATACATAGCTTAGTTTGAAAATAAAATATGGCATGTGTTCAAACTGTAGTCTTGATTTTCAAAATCTTATTATAAGACCATTGCCACGGGAACTGAAGAAAATCACTACAGGGAAACATTTCTAAATCACGTGACAGGAAAGGCAAACGTTAATTTAACGAAAGTCTGTCATGTGTACATTGCTTATTAACTAGTCACAATCATTCCTTTTTTCAAATATCAGTTGTTCACACAGCCTATAAAATGTCCCTACTTTGTACATTTTATATCTTTCAAGTATACAGAAGCACGTTCTCCCTTTAGTATTATACAACGACATCCTGGAATCATAAAAGAATTTCAGTGTTTTACTGAAATCGTACAAACAACTGCAAAGTTTTGACAGTATTCACATACGACAGAACTGATTAAAAGTAGTATCTAATTTCCCATAATGCCTCCTATTTTCTCTCCAGACCATAAACCGTAGAAGCATTGGTCAGTAAAAGACAGTCACATGAGACCCTGGTCTTAAACAAACAATGGCCAAAGGGTTATGTTAAACAAAATAGTATTTCACAAAGTGTGCTTCTCTTCTCTTGCTTTTCCTTCTACAGGAAAAAAATTTTTTTTAAATACAAGAACTTCTCTTCTGCCTATCTTTGTTTCCATTTTATTATCATAAGTGGAAGTTTCACAAGCAGGAATAAATAAAAAAACCTTCCATTTTCTTTTACATAAGTCACCAATAACTGGAACCATATATATTTTTTAAATCATTGAGAACATTAAAAAAGCCTCTGGAAATTGAGTAACCCAATCATAGAATTTTATAGGGCAGTCACCTCTATATCAAAAAATATTAAGAATATACTTTCTCTTTTTTTTACTAAAGTTTGATTATTCATGAATAAAAGGTAATACAGGTACATTTCATTTCATTTGATAGATGTGTTTCTAGAATGCATAAAATAAATTTTGGTAAATTAACTCATGTTTTTCCATAGAGTTGTTTTGCTACTTTGGAGATAGCTATCTTATTTAATTTTTGATCTTCAATTTCAGAAATCTTACACTCATCTTCCACCTTGCCCAACATATATAGATCCTTCCTGTTAATTAGGCAATAATTGGTCAGGTGATTACAACTCAATCATTTCATCAGGAATAGTTAACTTTTGAAATATGATTACCACCTTAATAAATAATCTCTTGTATAAGTTTCCTACTGAGTTTTTTTTTTTTTTTTTTTTTTTAAAGGAAAGACAGAGAGAAGGAAGGAAGGATAGAAGGAAGGAAGGAAGAAAGGGAAACATCTTTAAACATTTTCTTGTTTTATTGTATTTTGTTTTTTTTTTTTTGTTTGTTTTTGTTACATGGGCTGGGGCCGGGAATCGAACCGAGGTCCTCCGGCATAGCAGGCAAGCACTTTGCCCGCTGAGCCACCGCGGCCCGCCCTTACTGAGTTTTTAAAACAACTAAATGTTGGATTGAATCTCTATCATACTGTAAATTAAAATAAGTTTCAGAGGAGAAAAAAAAAAAAAGAATTAACAGTTACACCTCCTGAATATATGTGACTGCTGTAAGAGCTTACAATCTAGGACCCTTTACAATAAGCTCCAATCTGATAACCCATGCTCTCAACTTCAGTTCACCAAATTTTTATATTATAGTTAGCCCATATGATTGAGGCATGATAATATTTGTCTTTTTTTCCTGACATTTCATTCAACATACAGCTCTTAAGGTTTATTCAACTAGTTGCATGCCTCACAACTTCATTCCTTCTTGTGGCTACTCACTAGTCCACTGTATGTGTACACCGTAGTTCTCCCTGCCATTCCTCAATTGCTGTACCCTTAGGCCATCTCACTCACTGTGGATCAGGAATACTGCCAAAACACCAGTGTGCAAATTTCCATTCTTGTCTCCACACTCAGTTCTTCCAGGTATATACCGAGTAACCAGGTTTCAGGATCATATGGCAAACCCGCCCCTAGCCTCCTGTGGAACCACACACTGGCCACGTGTGGTGATGTTTTGATCTACTTGGTTTATCTGGTGCTGGTGGTACACTCCTTGGTCCCTGTTGGTGCTGCCCCTTTCTCTGCCACTGTCTCCTCTCCTGAGGCAGGAGAAGAGAGACTGGGCTATGGGGACAAAGAAACTTCCTTGTCCAGGCCACCTGTTGTACCCACCACCTGCCTCAGGATCTCAATAGAAAAGGGGAGTCTCAGGCCTTGGAGGAAGGACAGTGCCACCCCTGGTTGCTTATTTCTGGTAGGGTTCCTAACTGATCCTTCTTGCTAGTGGTGTTGGGCTCACCAGAGAAACTCCTGTCTGATCTAAGGGAGCACTAAGCCTATCTGGTCTGCCTTCTGCTTCTAGGCCAGGGGTTGGGAAATGCCAGGTCTGGATAGCTGTTTTAGTTGGTTAAGCTGCTGGAATGCAATATTTCAGAAATGGAATGGCTTTTAAAAAGGGAATTTATTAAGTTGTAAGCTTACAGTTCTAAGGCCATGAAAATGTCCAAATTAAGGCATCAACAAAAGCTGATGCTGTCTGGAACCCATCTATTACCTAGGAAGGCACCTGGTTGGCATTTGCTGGGGTCTTTGGCTCCTGGATATCTCTGTCAGCTGGGAGGGCACATGGCAACATCTCCTAGCTTTCTTACCCAGCTTCTTCAATGGCTTTTGCTGGGGGCAGCTTTCGCTGGGGCTGTTTTCCTTCATGTCCAAAGGTGTCTGGCTGTGTGGGCTCTATTGGCACTATTGGCTCTAAAGTTTTTTCCAAAATGGTTTCTTCTTAAAGGACTCCACCTTGAATGGGTGGAGACACATCTCCATGGAAACCATCTAATCAAAAGTTACCGCCCACAATTGGGTGGGTCACATCTCCATGGACAAAATGATAATAATCCCACCCAGCAATACTGAATGAGAATTAAAGAACTTGTCTTTTCTGGGGTACACACAGATTTAAACCAGCACACTAGCCTTCTTCTCTTGGATGACAAGATGCAAGGTACCTTGCTGCTCTATTCTTCTTCTAGTCCTAGGGTCCCAAACCAGCAGGAGAAGCTTCAGGTAAGCGGAACTTTCTTCCATTATCAGTGATGCTGGATAAAAGTTATCTGTGTTCTAAAACCAGAAAGAAATTCTAAATCTTAGGACAACAGCTGGTCAACAAACATTTCTTGAGATCTGACTTTTAGTCAGGTACTGTTTTAGATATTTATGGAACAAAGTACATAAACGAGGTAGGGAAACCAGTTAGGCTATTGTAGCAGTTCTGATAGGAAATTAAGCGTGGGTGAGAATGAAAGCAGTGGACATGCAGAGAAGTAGATTTACTTGGGAGGTATGACTAAGGTTATGCCAGCAGGACTTGCAGATGGGTTGGAGGTGGGGGGTGGGAAAAGAAAAGTTTCAACAATAACTTCTAGACTTTTGGTCTGAACAACAGAATAGATGATGGTTCCATGTACTGAGGAGGGAAGACAAGGGAGTGGGTTTAGAGGGAAAACTAATAGTTCTTTTAGGACATGATGACTTTCAGATGTCTTTTAGTTATCCTAATGGTATATAATCACGATTAGATTTCTTCATTTTTATTATAAAACAACACAGCATTAAAGGGAAATTTTTGACCCTGCCTCTATTTCCAGCAACAATCGAAATTTACTTTCATTTTTGTATATTCATTTGTTCACCAAATCTTAAATTACCAGCCAGTGTGTGGCACGTACCACTGGGCCCTAAGCATGTGAGAGTAGATATGACAGACATGGCCCCTGCTTTTGTCCTCCTGCTTGCTAAAGCATTTACATGGTGTGCACGTGCAGCCCAGCACAGTCAGCCAGGAGGTCCCAGACACGTGGGTAGCCCCAAAGTACCAAAAAACACCCTTGACAGGAATTTGCCCTCAGGGAATCAAGTGGTACATGTTCATACAAGGACAATGGATTGCCAAGGGGGAGCAAAGATTCTGAGGACTGTATCGTTTTTTTGCCTAATATTGTCCCCTTGCCCACTCTCCATGGATTCCTATTCAAAGCCCAGAGAAAGGGGCTCGAGAGAGGGACTGAATAAAAAGCAAATTATCTGCACTTCTGTGAGAAAGCACAAATAGGAAGCAGCCCTGCCCTGTGGAAGGGTGAATCTGTTACATGCACTGTCGTTGCTGCAGAGTCAGGCAGTTAACACAGGAGCAGGAGAGGGCAATCGCGACTGGGGGGCCATGTCCTGGGGGCTGTCAGCATCTTTCTGGCCTCAGTGTGAGACCCAAACTGAACAAGGGGAAGGCATCAAACTGTAGCTGGAAGGGCTGTCTACCCCAGGGACCTTCCAACCTGGTTGAGACAGACTGGGGTTTGAGAAGTTTTGCTTTTAGAGGCTAAGCCAAAGAAATGCTCTTGAGTTACTATTATCGTAAACTTTATAGAATCTCCATTAAGATGTGTCCCGGAGAAGCATGGATTCTGCCTTTGTTATGCTTTTATTTGTTTTTGTTTCAGTTATCATAGCTGTATAATAAACCACTCCAGACTTCACAGTATAAAACAACCACTTTTTGATTATGATCGGGGATTCTGTAAGTTGGAATTTCAGAAAGGGTATAGCTGGGATGGCTTGTCTCTGCTCCACAAAGTCTGTGGCCCCACGTTGGGAAGATCTGAAGTCTGGAGGTGACTCGGCAGCAAGGAGCTGCAATTATCTGAAGCTTCTTTACTCACTGGCTTTTAGCTGTGACCTCAGATGTGGCTATCTGCCAGAACACCTGCGTGTGGGCTTTCCAGGTGGTTACTTGGGTTTCCCCATGACTTGATTTCTGGGTTTCAAGAGCTAGTGCCCCAAATGAAGCAGGTGGAGGCTGTATCACTTTTCATGACTTAACCTTGGAACTCACACTGCATCACTTCTGCCACAGTTTTAAACCACCCCCAATTCAAGGAAGGAACACAGACCCAACCTCTTGCTGGGAGGAGTGTCAAAGTCCCATTGCAAGAAGGGCATGTGGGATAGGACATATTGTTGTGTCTTTTGTGGAAACGCAGTCTGCCATACTTTTCACCAACACTTTCCTTTGGAGTAAAGGAAACAACATTTACTAAGAATGCCAGAAACTTTAACACATTATCTCACTTGATACACAGATAAGGAATCTCTCTCTTTTTATATATAACGAGAAAAAGATTCAGAGCAACTATGTAACTTGCCCACAGTCATTAAGATAGTTTGTAATACAGGCAGGACTTATACGGGGTCACCTGACTTTCGGATCAGTTGTTTTCCCACTATTTTTACATTATTTCTCTGGCTCCACAGTCATTATTAATTGGGATTTATCCATCAAAGTAAAGTCCTGTTATCTATTTAGTCATCCCCACTTTGTTAAGCTTTGTTGTTTCTAATGTTTTAGCTCTGTCATTTTGGGACATGGTCTTTTTCCTTTGATTTAATTTCTAAGGACAAAATTCCAGGGGCAAATTGCAGAGTCATGAGATGTATATAGTTTGTTTCTCTTAGATTGACATGATTTTTGCAAGGCTTTGCCAGTTTCCAGCATAGTATATAATTGTATTTTTCTCACAGGCTTGGGAATCAAACAGATCTGACCACCTAGTCCTGGGCAAGTTATTTAACCTATGTCAACTTTAGAGTTCCCATTTTTAAGATGGTGAGAGTACCACCCTCACAGGGCTGGCAAGAGAATTCACTGAATGTTCATGACGGGCCATGCTCTGCGCCAGTATCACAGTAGGTGCAATAAATGTTGCTTGTTCATAGTTGTAATCTCAACACACTGTAATCAGTGCAATTTTTTTTGCAGATAAGGAAACCTGAAGTATTGGCCCAGTTGAATAAAGGGTCTGAATGAGTATGCAAATTCAAAATTCATTTTCCTGGTCACTGAGCCCAGGTCTGCATGAGTTGCAGCTTTAATAGCGATTCTTTCCCATCTGATAAGTGTATTCGCTCTGCTAGGGTTGAAATTGTGCTTTTATTCAAACTGTACTTTACATTTAGAAAAAGCTGCACCTACTGCTTTCTGGGAGTCTCTGAGCAGGACTGAATTTGCTTTTACATTGACAAGAATGCTGTGCAAATTGCTTCAAGTGGAAAAGTATTTATTTAAGAGTTAAAATGTTGAATCAACATTAGTTCATTAATGTCTCTGTTGGTCTTTGGGATCTTTTCCTTAGTTATTACAAAACCTTTAAAATAACAGAAAGTACTTGCCAGAAATAAGATTAAGCAATGAGAACCACATGATCATGTGGCAATTTGAATTATAAAAGGAGCCTGAAAACAATTGAGCAATATCTATCAAAATTTTAATTCATACTTACCCTTTGATTCAGCAATTCTAGCTGAAGCCCATCTATTTACCAACTATCTGGCCATCTATGGTACCTAAAGTTGAAATGTTTACTCTTTGACTTGCTACAGAAAAAGATGACTAACCCCTTTCCTATTGTATGATCCTCTTTGTAGTAGTTTTTTTTTTTTTAATATTTTTATTTCTTTGTGGTGTTTTTTTGGGAAAAGAGATACATGAATAGCTATGCTTGTATAGGATAGGAAATTTCTGGGGAAAAAAAACCAGTTTACAGTGATTACATTTGGGGCATGGGAATGTGGAATAAGCAAGGAAGGAGTTTCCTTTTCCTGTACAAGCTTCTGTACTCTTTGGATTGCTTTCTAAAAGCATATATAACTTAAACTTTTTTTTTTTTAAGAAAAGCAAATGCAGGAGAAGAGTGCTTTCAGCATAGCCAGTGACAGAAGGGCTCCTGGCCCAAGGCAGCCTCTCTCCTACTGGTCCCTGAACCACCTGCATCTAATCATTTGAAGTAGTTTTTTTGTTTAATCTACCAGGTCAGAACTGGGAGGGGCTGGGCCTGGAATGTAATTTATAACCTGTTCCCCAGGTGATTTTAATGCACCCTGATGTTTGAAACCACTGCTCTAATCATAAAGCTCAGGGGTTGGTAAAAGATTTCTCAGCAAGTTTTAATATGATCAGTGTGAGATAATTGATTGCAGCCAATGTCTAATCACAGCGACAACAATAAAAATAGCTCCCATTTGTGAGTACTTCCTAATGTCAGGCCCTGTACAACTGGGCTTAATGTAATAATAGTGCCTCATGCAATTCTCTTAGCAAAACTAGGCCGAGTGTGCTATGAAGAACAGGGGTTCAGAGGTCTCTGAGCACATGGTTTGTGCCAGGCACTGTCCCAAGCGAGGTGGAGGGGTGGGGGGGTGTAGATGAGACACTATTCCAGCCCCATGGAACGTCCCATAGTAGTTAATCTTTTCTTTTTTGTGTTTTCACCTGGCAAGCCATTTGATGCCGGTCTAACTTTAACAGTCTCAAGAGACCAACCAGCTGGGTCACCTTGAGCAAGATACACTACTTCTTTGGGCCACAGTCTGCACACCTGCAAAATGAGGGGCTTGCACAAGGTCTCCTGGAAGAGGCTGAAAGCAACCTGACACTGCACAGTGTGTGTACGTTCCAGTGTCATGGCACCGTTCCCAGTTCCTTACTGCTGCGCCCTCCTCATCTTGGCCTGTCGCCTCCTCCTGTCCTTCCCTGTTGAGGCAGTGGAGTCACCATCCCTCATCTCTGATTCAGGGCTATTTCTTTAGCATCACTGTCTCTCCTCCCAGCTCATTAAAACATATCGTGAGTATTCCTAAAACTCATGGTATCCCTAAATAGCCTGCTAGCTCCTCTCACACACAGTCATGTCCTCACCATGTTTAGACCCCAGTCAACTAGCATATTACCAAGCCCAGAGGCATTCAGTAAATGCAGCTGGAAAGATTCTCAATGGACTTTTTCAACAGCCATAAACATAACTACTTCATGACTCTCAACTTGACAAAGCAAGAGGTCTAGTGGAATGATGTGTGACTTTCCAGACAGGATGCTGTTCTAGTTTGCTAGCTGCCAGAATGCAACACATCAGAGACGGATTGGCTTTTAATAAAAGGGGATTTATTGTTAGTTCTTCAGAGGAAAGGCAGCTAACATTCCATTGAGGTTCTTTCTTACGTGAAAGGCACAGGATGGTCTCTGCTGGTCTTCTCTCGAGGCCCCTGGGTTCCAACAACTTTCCCCGGGGTGACTTCTTTCTGCATCTCCAAAGGCCTGAGCTGAGCTGTGAGTGCTGAGACGAGGAATGCTGAGCTGCTTGGGCTGTGCTACCTTGCACTCTCTCATTTAAGCACCAGCCAATTAAGTCAAAGGTCATTCATTGCAGCAGACACGCCTCCGACTGCAGATGTAAATCAGCAACAGATGAGGTTCACGTACCATTGGCTTATGTCTGCGGCAACAAAACTAGGTATGCTCACCTGGCCAAGCTGACAACTGACTAACTCAGGTGCCTCCATCCCACAGGCACACGATATTGTGTCACTGGGGAACTAAAGCCACAGGATAGACAATGTACAAAGACCTGGGCTTTGATTTTACTGGATAATGAATAATTACAATTTATTCTTAGGTTAAAAGATACAATTATGTTATGGTTTTGAATGCTAGTTTTTCATGAATTTTGAAGAGAAAGCATGCTATTTCAGGGCAATCTGCTTTTGTGGCTGCTGTCCTAGGTACCGCAGTACAAGTTTACTTTCTTCCGCTCTTAGGGTAAATTCAAAGGCAAAGTTAGCCAAGCACTGTGGGAAAGAGCTCTGTTGTACTGAGGAGTCACGAGACCTGAATTCTGGCCTTGGCTCCGTTTGACTTTGGAAAGTGTTTCCACATCTCTGGGTTTCAGTTTCCTCATTTGATAAATCAAGATAGTGGGCTCCTACCTTGAGCTTACATTTTAGCAAGGGAATACATCATATTTCTATGATTCTGATGTAGTCCAGTGGAGCAGGTGTGGGGTAGGGGTGGGGGGCGGGAACTCTGCAACTAAAGGGGACAAAGTGAGTGACCGGGACGATTATTAAGGTTCAATCCACATTTGCATTACTTTCAAATTGCAGAGGAGGGGTAAAGGTATAAAGACTAATCATGACACTATTCTGCGGCAGGATATGTTCATAGCTTCTCTTAGAGTATGTGGCAAGACAAGCTGCAACCTAAGGTGGAACTTCATTAAGACTGGTGTGCTTGGGTTAACATAGGCTTTTCCTCCCACTTCCTGCAAGGTGATAGTTTGCTTCTTCCCCCATAAGCATCTGAGTGACAGAAGGTAAAGGTGGCAGTGAGAAGACATAAGAAGTGGAATGAGTCTCCAGGTTGGAGAAGGGTACTCAGGGTCACAGCCTCGTGCTGTCTTTAACCTTGGTTGCAAAGTGTGCAGTATCTTCCAGGAGGAAGTCAAAAAGGAAACTATTGGAAAGATTTGAGAGTAGAAGACTATCAGTCAGGAGTCTGTGAATTTACTAAAAATCAGTGAATTTTATACCTTAATAGGTCAATTGTATGGCATGTGAATTATATCTCAATAAAACCGTTACCAAAAAAATCATTCTAAACCAACATTAAAGGTACTATGTTAGAAAGGAAGCAGAGGCACAATATGGGAAGGGGCCACCTGGTTAAGGTGGAAGTTTTGCTTGCACTGGGTCCTGAACTCTCAGCTCCCTAGGTGGAGATTAGGCAGAAGGGTTCTCCAGACAGGGAATGCCCCATGCAAACTGGGTGGAGAGGCAGCATATAAAACCAAGTCTGAAGATGACGTTGATATATATATGCATGCATATATAATAGAAGACACTATTATTATCCCAATTTATCCATAGAAGAATTAAATAATTGCTCAAAGTTTCAGAGCTAGTAAGTGAAAGAACTGGGATTCAAAACAGGCTGTCTGACTCAAGAATCATTTAAAAAATATATAATCTTGTACATCCCTATAAGTCATGATAATTTTACATAAATGCATAAACGCCATCATATCTTCCTATCCCTGGCTGCCTCCCTCTTTTTCTTTTTTGCTTCACTATGCCTCTGCCTCTCTTCTGCTCCCTTGACAGTCCCTGCCCCTAGACACATATTCTTGGGGAGCTGGAGAAGCAGAAATGTTTTTATCTATTTATTTATTTTAAAGTGAACTTTAATTTTAGAACAGCTTTAGAGTTACAGAAAAATTGTTATAATAGTACAGGAAGTTCCCATGTACTAAATATGCAGTTTCCTGTATTATTAACATCCTATACTAGTATGGTATATTTGTCACAATTAATGAACCAATATTGATTCATTGTCATCAACTGAAGTTCAGACTTTATTCAGATTTCCTTAGTTTTTGCCTAATATCTTTTCTCTGTTCCATGATCCCATCCAGGATACCACATTACATTTAGTCATCACGTCTCAGGCTCCACTTGGCTGTGACAGTTTCTCAAATGTACCCTGTTTTTGATGACGTTGACAGTTCTGAGGAGTTAACCAGGCATTTTACAGAATGTTCCTCAGTTAGGATTTGTTTAATGTTCTTCCCTGATTATACTGGGTTATGTGCTCTGGGGAGGAAGATTACAGAGACAGAGTGCGTTCTCATCCCATCATATCCAGGGCACACACAGTCAGCGTGGCTCATCACGGTTGATGCCTTGATCACCCGGCTAGGATACTGTTTGCAGGTTTCTCTGCTGCAAATTATTCTTTTCTTCCCCCTTATGATATTGTCCTCTGGAAAGAAGTCACCACACACTCCCCATGCTTAATGAGCAGGGAGTTGTGTTCCACTTCTTTGAAGACAGAGTAGCTACTTAGATTATTTGAAATTCTTCTGATTTGGAGATTTATCTGTTCTCCTCCATTATTTGTTCAATCATTTATCAATGTCAGTATGCACTCATGGATATTTATTTTAGACTATGGGTCTTAATCTATTACTTTTTTATTTATTTTGTTTGCAGTTTGTTTGCTCAAGACAGTCCAGCTTTGGTCAACAGAAGCTCTGCAAGGTGACTCTGTCTTTTTGACACAGCCCTATTAGTGGGAATTTTTTGTTTGTTGGTTTATTTTGTAGCATTTCCTTACTTTCTGGCACTGGAAGATGTTTTCAGGGTTCATTCATAGAATGTATCAGTAGTGCAGTGTTTTTATTGTCATTGAATAGCTACAACACATTTTATTTATCCATCCATTGATTCATGGACATTTTAATTGTTTCCACCTTTCTATCTTGTATAGTCTGTGCCTCAGCCCTAGAATTAGCCAGTTCACCAAGGAGACTTGGAGAATGTTATTAGAAGCCAAGATCTTGATGGTAGGTGTGTTCATTGCTATTGAATCTTTACTGCCCCTAGGCTCTCTAAGCTGACAGAACAAGGAAACGTATGTATATATTAACCTTGTATATATATATATATATATATCTGTAAATATTTCTATGTATAACCATCTGTATCTAGTTAAATATTTCTATATGTAAGCACCTGTACCTATAGTAAGCTAAACCTGAGTTCATACTGATGGCTCCAAGTTTAATCCATAGCCACATGAGTCATTCTAGCCTCCTCCTCTTCATTTCCATAACCTCTCATCCCAACAGTGAGAAACCTGGCTCCCACCATCCACCACCCATTCCTTAATTGTTCAAATGCAGTACACACGTATAGTGGTTTCAGAATTGTTTACTATGGGCATTAACAACTTTATCAGTTAAACAGTGGACAGTGGAAAGAAGTCAGACAGGGTGGCCTCTGTGATTTTTGCTCTGCTTAAGAAAATCAGCTAGAGCCACCCTATTCTAGTTTGCTAGCTGCCAGAATGCAATATACCAGAGATGGATTGGCTTTTAATAAAAGGGGATTATTTCGTTAAAAACATGTAGTTCTTCAGAGGAAGGGCAGCTAACTTTCAACAAAGGTTCTTTCTTATGTTGGAAGGCACAGAATGATCTCTGCTGGCCTTCTCTCCAGGCCTCTGGGTTCCAACAACTTTCCCTGGGGTGATTTCTTTCTGCAGCTCCAAAGACCTGGGCTGAGCTGCAGTGCCGAGATGAGGTATGCTGAGTTGCTTAGGCTGTGTTATGTTAAGCTCTCTCATTTAAGCACCAGCCAATTAAATCAAACATCATTCACTGCAGCAGGCACGCCTCCTAGCCAACTGCAGATATAATCAGCAACAGATGAGCTTCACATGTCATTAGCTCATGTCCACGGCAATAGAACTAGATACCTGCACCTGGCCAAGTTGACACCTGAGCCTAACTACCACACACCCCATGTATGTGTAGGCATACCATTTCTGCAGTTCCACTCTTCCAGGTGTTGGGTCTGAGGTGATTTACGGGACATGGAATGTTCAGTTTTAAAATCACTGATCACCATACTTGGAACTCCAGATGCCAGCTTGGCCTTAACCAATTACACAAGGAAATTTTTCTGGAAAAACCTCTGTGTGGACTAAAACTCAATTGCTGCTGTGGTCTGTAAGGGAGAGAAAACCCACAGTAGTATAAGAAGGAAGGACCTAACAAATATTATGTAATACTTGAACTCTGTGAGGTACTACAGTGATTATCTACATTTTACAGAAGAGAAAAACTGAGACAGAGAGAGAGCCAACCTAGGAGCTCCTTCTTTGCTGCTTGTTCTGTGGGGAGATGAAGGGGAATTTCCAGAGAAGGCAGAAGTAGGTCAGACTGAGGTGCAGTAAGAGGACAGGAAGGGCCATGTGGGCAGGGGAACAGGCTTGGGCATTGAGCGAAATGATCTGGGTTGATGTCAGCTCTATCATGCCCTGCTGGGTGGTTTTGGGCAAGTCCTTTTCCTCCCAGGGCAGTAGTTTACTATCAAATGAGGGCTTTTGTAACAATAGAAACACTTAGAAAAGGTATTCTGGAAAACTGACTTTTTGTGTACAGTAATGCCTGTTTTATGCATTGTATAGGTAGGGACACCATGTTCTGGCATGCTCATGTCCAAAGGCCCCTAGTTGGTAAGTAGTTTGCAGCACTTCTGAGAATCTGACTTAGCTCTGTCCCTTCTGTACTCCCAAAGTCATCCTCCTGGTTCACCTTTTTTTTTGTGTGGCCAGGCTCCTGCCAGAGCCAATACATTAGCTTGCCCTGGCACAACCCTATGCCTTCAGGATACATACATTGGGGTCCTGAGCCCCATTTACACAGTCCCCCTGGTTTAACCAAAGCTAGTGAGAAGCCTTGGAGCATGGCTTGGCCCCTTTCTGTGTCTGGGTGAGGTTGAAGACCTCAGGATGAAAGGATGGGAGCTGGTGTATTAGTTAAGGTTCTCTAGAGAAACAGAATCAACAGGAAACACTTGCAAATATAAAATTAATAAAAGTGTCTCACGTAACTGTGGGAATGCAGAGTCCAAATCCTGCAGGGCAGGCTGTGAAGCTGACGATTACGATGGAGGGTCTGGATGAACTCCACAGGAGAGGCTTGCCAGCTGAAGCAGGAAGAGAGCCTGCTTCTCTTAAAAGGCTTCCAGTGATTAGACTGAGCATCAATCACTGCAGAAGACACATCCCTTGGCTGATTACAAATGGAATCAGCTGTGGATGCAGCCAACATAATCATGATTTAACTCTATGAAATGTCCTCATTGCAAAAGACAGGTCAGCACTTGCCCAACCAGACAAACAGGTACCAACACTTGGCCAAATTGACACATGAACCTGACCATGACAGCTGGTGCGCTCCTTCATTCATCCAGCACCCTCTGATTATTGCTGGAGTTGCCACGAGCTATTTTGTGGGAAAACTGGCCCCAATCTTCCTTATGTCCATGCCACTGATTATGCCCTGAATCCCCGGGCTAAGGCCAAAACCCTTTATTGATTATTGAATCATTCTTGGTTTCCCTTCTAGTTTCAGGTGCTATTTTTACTGTATATTAAATTCCAACATATACTTGGAAGTATTTCTGGACTTCATTTTGTTCCGTTGATATATCTGGCTTTGCATGTACCAGTACAAAACTGTTTTAATTACTGAGTCTCTAATCACTGAGACTTTGGGCTTGTCTCATTCGTAAAAGGAGGATAAACATAGTATTTGCTTGATAGAACTGCAAGAGGGTTAAATGAGACAAGGTTGGCAAAGTACTCAGTGCACTACCTGAAACATAAGTGCTTAATAAATGTTAGCCGTTATTCTGAAAATCAGGTTATCACGAGAAGTATGACTTAAAGCAAAAACCTGGTCAAGGGCTCTAAAGTCAACGCTTCTTTCAGAGAACCTACCTACTTCTTCGGTCACCACTTATAGTTGTCCTGTACATGTGGGAACTCAGTCGGATCTGAACTCACAGTCCCAAACATCCAAGGGCAGCGAGGGACACTAGGACTCGGTCCCACCCTCTGAGCCTCCGCGCTGCCACGTCTCACGCGTCCAGTTAGAGGCAGGGAGGAGGCAGGGCCAACCGCGGGCCCGCCCCCAGCATGTTCGTCACTCCTTAGGCCCGCCCCTCCGCGGCCTGAGCCGCTGGTAGGGAGGTACTGGGGTTGCCCGCAGCCGTGACGCTTGCGAAGGGGCGGGGACAGGTCGCGCCCGGAAGTTCCGGAGGCGGGCGTATTACGTACTTCCGGCGAGTAGCTGGCGGTCTTTGGTGCTGGTAGTCTGTATAGCCTGAGAGGGTCGAGGCCGCCGCTGGAGCTGCTGTCCCCGTTGGAGCCCCTCGGGCCGTGAGTCTGGGAGCCGCGCCGGGGGAGGGAGCCGGAGCCAGAGGAGCTGGGCGGACGCCGGTGAGGGTCAGGGCGGAAACCGGCCCAGACAGGGTTGGGGGGGTAGTGACACGCAGGCGGTTCTGTGGGGCCGCTGGGCTGGTTCTGGGCGGGGACGGGCCGACTTGGCCCCGTCAGCTCCGTCCCTTGTCCGGCTTCTGAAGTATCGGGCCGATCTGCATTCCTCTCGGGGGTTTTGCGGCTGCTGGACTAGTGCGAAGAATGGAACCCCTCTTGCCTGTACTGTGCACTCCGATTTACGAAACGACTTCATGTCCCTTGTCTTGGATAAGCCTTACAGCTCGGTGATGTGGGGTGGGAGTCTTTAATGATTATTCTTCTGTGACAGACGGGGATAGGCTCGTCGAGGCAGAGTCAATTGCCAAGGCCCCACAGTTTGCAAGTGTGAGCTCTGGAACCAGGCCTACTGATTCCTTGTTCAGGACTCCCCCCATTTCAGCTCTTTTATCATCTGGTGCTTGGGGTCGAACCTCGAATTTTCTCCTTCATGCCGCTTTTCCTTCTCTCTTCCGGGCATGGAAAAATTCCCTCATGTGCGTTTGGTATAAATTAGTGTTGTCTTCACGATTGTACCCGAGAGGTCAGACCCACCTTTGTGAGAGTCAGCACTGAGTTGTCTGTTAGCATTGTCCCTTGCTCTAGGTCTTTTCTCCTTTACCTTGAGTCCATCTACTTAAGTTATGACAGGGGCTTATGGAGATAGGAGGTGAGGCTGACCTTTGACACTTACTTCACAGCCAGGCAGAATTTCTTAGCTAAAAGCCAGCTGCCAACTACCCCACATCTGTCCTGGAGCGGTGTCTGAAAGTTGCTGTGTGTGTAAGAAGTAATGTATAAATATAGTCAGCCTTTCCTGAGGTTCTTCATTGGCAGTGGTCCGCCTGAAGCTCCTCGTTTTCAATTTGTTTGCATCAATCAGTCCTGAACTTGGCAAGTTTTAATTTTAGGTTCATGAGCAGTGTTTTGTTGGTATGTTTTGAGCCCTTAAATTTTGGAGTACTCTAATTTATCATAAGATGGTAGAGTAGATCAAGAATAGAAACAAATAGAATGCTAGTTATTAAAATACCTTTCAAAAGGTGTGATGAGTTACAAGGAAAAAAATTTTCCAAGAGTTATAATCTTTGTAGTTAGTAGATTAAGGAAGTTTTATGCTTTCTTTTTTTATAGACAGTTTTGTGATTTGGATTTGAATTTTGTGTAATTAACAGGATAGTAACAGGAAGAGCTTTAGTATCAGAAGACCATGGTTTAAATCCTGGTACTGCTACTTTCTCAGATGAGCATCTTGAACAAGTCTGCTAACCGAAGAGTGTCAGCCTCCTCAACTATAGCAAGGATCCCTGGCTGCTAGGGTTGGTGTGAGGACAAAATGAGATGTATGCACAGGCACCATATAAACTGTGAAACACTACTTGGGTGGTGGTACAAATCCTAAGATCTCAAGACAGTGGAGAAGCTATTAAAGCCATTTTCTTAACTTTGTGGCGGTACGACCCAACCCATTATCCAGTAGGTGTTTTTATTTTTTAACATCACCCAAAGAGTTTCTTCAAGCACTTGCCATAAATCATTTTGGAGGAAAGAATTATTGGACCTTTAAAGTAGGAGTTTTAAGAGAAAATAAATTGGAAAATCAAGGTAGTTCAGTTACCATAAAAAATTCTTTAAATATGTGGGGTTTTATCCTTGTCATCTTCTCAGACTTCAACTAGTTGGGAAGATAAAAAACATGCTTCTGAAATCAAGTATGAACTTTAAAAAGTGTATGAAGCATTGACTATAAAACACTGTACTATGAATGCATACAGAAGTGTTGTGTTGTAAAGGAGTGATCAGAATGGGAGTGATGGTACTGAACTGTGCTTTCTAAAGGTGAGCTGTGTTTCTCCAAGTGGTAGTCTGAGAAAAATGGAAAAGGAGGTCTGTTTTGGGGAAATTGCAGAGGAAAGACATATTTCTTTATTTACCTAGAGTAAGTAAGAACTTAAGCACAGAAGCGTTGTAAGAATATTGAAGTTTCTGGACTTCTTAACGTACAGCCTAAGGTTCCGGATAAAACTGTTATTTAGTATAATAAATTTGGCCTTTTTTTTCTACGAAAACATATTTTGATATTACTGAAAGGGGCAAAAGACAAATCATTTAATATCTTTTCATGAAAACTTTTGCTTTCATTGTCCACCCCTACCCAAATGCCCAGATCTCATTTGACCCCCCCGGATAACAGCCATGGAAAGTAAGCATTAAGGAGGCCCTAAAGTTTATAGGTACCAGGCCTAATGAAAACCTGGTAACTGGATAAAAAAGGAAATGAATACATTTCTTCCATTTTAAAATTTCCTATTCAGCTAGCGTTTTTCAAATGAATATTTGTGGGTTTTTGTGGCTAGCCCTGTTACAGGTCACTATTTGTGAAAGTTATGATTACTGCTGGTCACATCTAGTATAAAAGCTCATGTTCAGATATTCCCTTTGCTGGAGAGGCGTGAAGAGGGAAAATCTTTTTTTTTTTCTGTTCCAGTATTTGAGATACTGAGGCAGAAGATCAGTGTGACCTGGAAATCTTGATGCTGAGAAACCTCAAGACTTATCACTGGTGTCTCTGGAGCCTCCCCTCTTAACTTCATATCCTCTTACTTATTCCCAATATAGGTAGCACCTTTAGTGTAGCCCATCTTTTGGTTTTACTCTTCTTATGGGAAACAGCAGGAAAAGACATGTTAATATGATTTATAATTATAAATTAAGTTATATGTTTGGCCAGAAAGAAGCTTGCTGCTGTGCCCTGAAAGAGTATTCTTGTTTTAAAAAAACCTTTGTAAAATGGAGTAGGGCTTGATTATTCACATATGAAAGGGATCTCTTCTTATCCCTTCATGGATGTCTAAAACAGGATTATCATCTCCTTTTATAAATGGAGGTACATGTCTCCTTAACAAAAGGAGTTAAAACGTTTAAGAAGAAATAGTGTTAGAAAATGGAACAGGGCAAAATGTACCAGCCACTAGGGTATTTTGGTGACTTTTTTAGAGCTCTTTATAAGGATAGGGTGATAAAATTTTCATTCTTATCTTCTACTTAGTGTACCTTTGTGGTGTTTTGATCTAGATTATTGATGAGACTGATTTCCTAGAGGTGTTGCTAACTGGTAGACAGAGGTAGTATATCTAGGGAATGTGAATGAGCAACTGCCAGGAGCAATGAGTCATTTAGTAAAAGAGGAAAATATATCTATAATTCCTAATCATTGGAGTATCATAGATTGGAAAAGATTAGAAAACCAGAAGTGCGTGCAGGTTTAAGGACCCTAGAGACTCCTCACTAGAGTGCAAAGTCTCAAGAGTGAGGTAAAATCTTAGATATCTTCTTTGGTTTGCTTCCCTAACCCAGGAATGTGAGACTGGAAACTTGCATCAGACTTGGGGTTGAGTTAACTTCTCCGAAAATATAGGCATTCAGCAAGCTAACATTTGCTGCTTTTGTATTTTATACAGGTAGAAAGCATTAATAATGTCTTTCATCTTTGAGTGGATCTACAATGGCTTCAGCAGTGTGCTCCAGTTCCTAGGTAAAGCCTCTTCCTTGAAATGTATCATAGATTTCAAACTTGGTGCATTTCCTCAGTTTAAATATGATCAGTTTTGATATGTAGAGATTAAAAATACACTAAAGTTTTTTTCTCTCCTAGGGCTCTACAAGAAATCTGGAAAACTTGTATTCTTGGGTTTGGACAATGCGGGTAAAACTACTCTTCTACACATGCTCAAAGATGACAGATTGGGCCAACATGTTCCAACGCTACATCCAAGTAGGTTTGAAAATACCAAGAGACCTTCTTTTGAAATTTGAAGGTCAATGTCAGGCTTAAAGGGTGAATTCCCAGTTGTAGTAGTTTGTTTAATGACTTGATGTTCCAAAAGATAGAACACCTAAGAAGTTCTCTGTAGGCCATATGCAGGGCACATACTCGTAGATCTAAAACTCTGGAACTTTGTAATTTTTATTTCTCACTAATCCTGTAATGGAACACATCTTCCAAATCTGCTTGGAAGAAAAGAAATTCTTGGTCTTTTAGAATAATTTAAGAATATTTTCATCCTTGTATCCTTTTCTTAACAAGATGAAAGCGCCACTAAGTTTTTTCTTTTATTGTGGTAACATATATATAACACAAAAGTGCCCCTTTTAATCACTGTCATGTATACAGTTCAGTGATAATAACACAATATTGTGTTACCATCACCACAATCTATTACTAAAATTTTTTCATCACTCCAAACAAACCCTGTACCCATTAAGCAATATCTCCCTATTTCTACCCCTCCACCCCACCCTCCCCAGCCCATGGTAACTTGTAATCTACTTTCTGTCTCTATGTGTTTGCTTATTCTAGGTATTTCATATAAGTGAAATCATACAATATCTGTCCTTTTGTGTCTGGCTTATTTCACTCAACATGATGTCTTCAAGGCTCATCCATGTTGTAACATATATCAGAACTTCATTCCTTTTTACGGCCGAATAATATTCCATTGTATGTATATACCACATTTTGTTTATACATTCATCTGTTGATGGCCACTTGGGTTGCTCCCATCTTTTGGCAGTTGTGATAATGCCATTCTGAACAGTGCTATGAAAATATCTGTTTGAGTCCCTGCTTTTAATTAGTTTGGGTAAAAACCTAGAAGTGAATTGCCAGGTCATGTGGTAATTCTGTTTAACTTTCTGAGGAACTGCCAAATGTTTTCCGTAGCAGCTGCAACATTTTATATTCTCACCAGCAATGTACAAGTGTTCCTATTTCTTGGCGTCCTTGCCAACACTTTTTATTTTCTGTTGTTTTTGTTTTTTAATAATACTCATCCTATTAGGTATGAAATGCTCTCTCATTGTATATGGTTTTGATTTGCATTTCCCTAATGGCAATGATGTTGAACATCTTTTCATGTGCTTATTGGCTGTTTTTGTATCTTTGGAGAATCTCTCTTCAAGTCCCTTGCCCATTTCTTAAGTATGTTTTTCTTTTTGTTGTGGTGTTGTAGGAGTTCTTTATATATTCTGGATACAAACCTTTATTAGCTATGTGCTTTCCAAACTCATTAAAATTTGTGTGGATATTGGCTACATTACTAGTAGTTGGTCTTTGTTGAATTGATAAGTGTCTTTCCTCTTTTTTGACAATCTTTTTAGCATCAGAAGAGCTGACAATTGCTGGAATGACTTTTACAACTTTTGACCTTGGTGGGCATGAGCAAGGTAAGAGTAAATTTAGTGAAATAATGGTATTGACATGTAATTCATTTTGTGCCCTTTTTTTTTATAGCAATGTGTTACTTTTTAAACACTTTTTATTGTGAAATATAACATATATACCTCAAAAGATATTGTAACATATTGTAACAAGTAGTTATAGAACAGATTTCAAAGTCTGGTATGGGTTACAGTTTCACAAAAACTGTGAAAGATTTTTCCTTCTAGCTGTCCCAAGACACTGGAGATTGAAAGAAATATCAGTATAATGATTCAGCAGTCAAACTCATTTGTTAAATTCTATCTTCACTGTTATAACTCCTCCTTTGAGCCTACTCCCATTCTTTAGGGTTATTTGGGCTATGCCCATGCTAACTAACTTTTTCATGTTGGAAAGGGCTGTTGATAATATGGGATACAGGATAGAACTGGATTTCAGGATTTATTAAGCCTAGGAACCCATCTGGAGGTTGTAGGTTTCTGGAACATAATCTTAGTGCCTGAAACTTTTGTAGAATCTCAGATAGAGCCCTGGGTGTTCTTTGACAGAAATGGTTTTGGTTGGGGTTTGGCAAACTGTGGTAAATAGTAATATCTAGCTGAAGCTAGCATAAGAATAGCCTCTAGAATAGCCTCTCAACTCTATTTGAACTCTTTTAGCCACTGATACCTTATTTTGTTACATTTATTTTCCCCCTTTTGTCAGGAAGGTGTTGTTGATCCCACCGTGCCAGGGCCAAGGTCATCCTTGGGAGTCATGTCCCAAGTTGCCAGGGAGACTTTCCCCCCTGGATGTCATGTTCCATGTGGGAAAGGGTAATGATTTTACTTGCAGAGTTGGGCTTAGAGAAAGAGAGAGAGAGGCTACATCTGAGCAACAAAAGAGGTTTTCTGGAAGTAACTCTTAGGCATAACTATGGGAAGGCTTAGCTTCTCTTCCGTAGAAATAGGCTTCACAAGAGCAAACCTCAAAATCAAGGAGTCCCTCATGTTTGAGACAGTATCAGGGTTGCTGTGTGTTATTTTCAATTTATAAATTGCTTGCAGTTAGGAATAGGATCATTTAGTCATTTTCAGTCTATATAAAATAGCTTTTTTGTTACTTCAGTGAAGCTTTTTAATTCACTAATTACTTTGAAGTAATTTACAGTTGTCAAAACTGCAAAAATGATAGAGAACTCCACTCCCCTCTACCCTTTGTCCAAGTTTATTATTCTCCCTCTCTCCATTTAATGCATGTTAATACTGATTTTTTCTGAATCATTTGTTAGTACATCATTCCCCTTTACTCCTTCAGTACATATTTCCCAAGAAGAAAACTTTTCTTATGTAGTTACCAAATTCAGAAAGTTTTACTTTTATCTACTCTATAATATATATTCCTTTTTTGCCAGTTGTTCCAATAATGTCCTTTCCTCTTTTTTGGGGGGGTGGGGGTGGGGGTTACGCTTCCACAATTTTAGATTTTTATTTTTATTTGCTATTAAGATACTGGAGACTAAAAGAAATATCAATATAATGATTCAGCAATCATACTAATTTGTTAAACCCTACCTTCTCTATAACTCCACCATCACCTTTGATGTTTCTTCCACTCTTTAGGGGTATTTGGACTATGCCCATTCTAACTTTTTCATGTTGGAAGGGACTGTTGATAATATGGAATAGGGGGATGGAACTAGTTGATTTACTGGAAGGGCTGGCCCTTGCATTTCAGGACTTATCTGGTCCAGGGACCCATCTGGAGGTTGTAGGTTTCTGGAAAGTTACCCTCTAGTGTTTGTAACCTTTGTAGAATCTTATATAATGCTTTAGATGTTCTTTAGGATTGACTGGAATGGTTTTGGTTGGGGTTTGGTAGCAGTGTCTAACTGAAGTTTTAGGTAGCAGTGTCTTAACTGAAGCTGCGTAAAAGTGACCTCCAAAGTAGCCTCTCAACTCTATTTGCACTCTCAGGCACTGATACCCGTATTTGATATACTTCTTTTCCTCCTTTTGGTCAGGATGGCATTGTTGACTCCACCATTACAGGGCCAGACTCATCCCTGGGTGTCATCTCCCATGCTATTACAGAAACTTTCACTCCTGAATGTTATTTCCCATGTAGCGGGGGGAGGGCATTGATTTCACTTTCAGAGTTGGGCTTAGAAAGAGTGAGGCCATGTCTAAGCAACAAAAGAGGTCTTCCAGAAGTGACTCTTAGGTATACCTATAGTTAGGCTAAGCTTCTCTACAGCATACATAAGCTTCACAGGAGCAAGCCTCAAGATCAAGGGCTTGGTCTATTGATTTGGGTGTCCCTATTGTTTGACACAGTATCAGAGGTTTCCCTGGTGGTAAAGTTTAATAGTTCCATATTTTTTCTCCCATTCCTCAAGGGACTTTCCCGATACTTTTTGATTACCTGCTTAATATATTCTGGGATGTATCTAGGCATTACATTAAGTTGTACAGCATTAAAGGCACTCATTCTTATTCTGAACTCCCTGTGTTTGGATTGTTTAAATGATCTATCCTACAGGTTGAGTTAAATTATGTGCTACCGAAAATTTATGTCCCTTTCTCTTGATCAGAGCTCAGTACAAAATTGCATGTTGTATTTTTTTAATCCTTTATTTAATGGAGTGTTAACAGGCAGGAAATTAGCTTTGTGTTGATTGTGACCATTCTGATCTGGAGCAATAGTTTGTATATTCTACATATTTGAAACAGTTGGTAGGACATTTTCTTCTACCTTCTTGCTCTCTTTAAGTGGTTTTGTTTCAGGCGGGCCACGGTAGCTCAGCAGGTCAGAATGCTTGCCTGCCAAGCCTGAGGACCTGGGTTTGATTCCCGGTGCCTGCCCATGTAAAAAATAAAAAAGTGGTTTTGTTTTTTTTTTTGCATCATTCAGTCTGTGTCTGCTTGGTTCCCAGATTCCTGTCAGTGTCTTGTTCAGACTAATGTATGTATTTTAGAGATACTTAGAATGGGCATTGTTGCTTGATGAACACTCAGTTTACATTGGCAAGACTCTAAGCTTAGGAGTAAAACACTAAAGATATGGGATAAGTATTCTGGGAAGGCAAGGTAAAGAAGCTGCTGTGATTCTGCGGGTTTACTCATTTGTTATTACATGAAGTTGAAAAGTCTCTTTTTGAAGGACTTTTAAAAAGCAGAGTAGCGTTAAAAAGTAGAATATTGGTATTTGCTAATGGTCTAGTTTTAACTTATAATCAGTGATTTCATTAGCATAGATTTTTTTATTCATTATGAAATGAATATATATGTAACCTGCAAAATTATATATGCACCATGATCATAATCACATAAAATATCTGTACAGAAGAAAGATCAAAAGAAAATATACCAAAATATTAAGCAGGATGTTTTGATGCAGCAACTATAAATGATCTTGTTACCTTTTTTCCTATTAAGAGCTTGTGTTATTTTCATTTGGATAGGAATGGGTATATTGTATCTTTCTGCTTCTTCCAAGAGTTTATGACTACTCACAGATTTAAATTGACAGCAGAATAAGACGATGGTAAGCCAAAAAGAAACCATCTGGAGAATGCAGGGTAGGTTTTTGGACATCCAAACTGAAATTTTAGATTTAGTGTGATAAGTTTAACTTTCAGGTCTTGTTAGAGTAATAAGGGAAATGTGTTGATATATAGAGTTTTGTTTTGTTTTTTCTTTTGTTTGATCCAGGAAAATGTATTTACAGAAAGTTTTCATAATAGCCAAGCCACTATTTTACAGAGATTACTAAAATGATATGTATTTGGACGTTTCTTTTTCATTTGCATAACTTAAAAAATTTTTATTTATTAAAGCAACGCAAGTTCAGTGTAATAAATTCAATTAGTATAGTAATATAAGTGGTAAAAGTGAAAGTTCCCCAAGCTCTCCTTCTTGGTGGTAACAGTTATTAACAGTTTGGTGTAGAGATATTCCTTACTCATTCCATTGAAAGGACAAAGAATGAGTGACATAGAAATTGTAATGCAGTTAAAGCATTGCTTCCCAACAGTTATCACTTCATGTCACAAACAAAGAAAAAGTAACATTCATAGGGCTGTTGGGTCAAATACAGGAAGCTGAGATGACTGACCTGGGTGCTTCAAATCCTAGGCCCCCTGAGCACAGAGCGGATGGATGTGTCAGCATACCCATGCACTGGTTAGGAACTAACCTGGGACTGAAGTTATAGGGACAAGTAATTTGCATCCTGATGTTGTAACTCAGAGGTTGCAAACTCTGATGGCTCCAGGGGTGAGTTAAGTCATTTAAATGGGTGAAATTGACTGGGTTTAAGATAGTAGGGAGTGGTGGAAACTTTGAAAAGCTTAAGAGCCCAGTCCACGTCTAAAGGATGTGCAATTTGAAATTGGTTTAAATTGCAGAGAACGGAATGTACAGATAGTTCCAGGTGATTTTTGGCCTGCGGGTATGTAGGCATGAAATTGCCAGATGTTGCAGTTTTTTCAAGGACGACAGAAATTCTGATTGCTAAGGTAAAAAACCAAAAAATGTTCAATTTAGGTGCCATCAATTTGCAACCTCTGTTGTGACCTAATACCATGTAGGGCTTGGAGAATCCCTGTGGACTCTAATGTTCTTGGAACCTGGCTGGATTTTTGTCTATTTTAGACCATTAAGTTATGTATTCTCAATATATACATTTTATTGATTCAGTTACATGCTTTGTCTTTTAGCACGTCGAGTATGGAAAAATTATCTCCCAGCAATTAATGGGATTGTCTTTCTGGTGGACTGTGCAGATCATGCTCGCCTCATGGAATCCAAAGTTGAACTTAATGTACGTTTATATTTTTTTCCTTTTTTGGGCACTATTTCTGTTAGGGATACAGTTGAGTAGTACCATCATTTGAGTTAATGCTTGATGAAAGTCCTAGGCATAGGAAGAAAGTGTTTTAAAATCTAAGATACTGCTTTTCAATGTCTTGAGGAAATGTCGCATGAACTTGAGTTAACTTTTTGTCATAGGATGTCTGTATGTCCTAGTTTGCTCAGGACTGTCCCCAGTTTGTGCCTGTTGGCCAAGCATAATTAATAGTATTCTCTTTCATATGTGGTCACTTTTAGGTAGTGCTGACTTAGAGAATACCATAAAAGATACTAGAGTTTTTTACGACTTTGAGTCTGCATTTGCAGGTTGTGCCTTTCTATACTCCCTCTGAATGACTTGCCAGATCTTGAAATTCTCTTCTCAGGCTTCGGTCTTGGTCGTGCTAGTATTTGCTCCATCATGGACTTGCTTCAGGTTTTCTTCTTTCTTAACGTTGCCCTTTTTTGGCTTGACTGTTTGTATAAGCTTACCTTTGTTATCCCGCTTCCTACTGCTTTACTTTGTGCCTTTTCCTTTTTTCTTTTTCTTCTTTTTTTACAACTATCTCTGTGCATTCTGTTCTCTGCAGTTTGAACCAGTTTCAAGTTTATTGTATCTTTTTCACATCTATAGCTCTAGTCCCATGTAGAACTTCCTACCAAGCAAATCTTACCTTAATTATTGGCACTCACATTTCTTTTTTAAATTCACCTTTTTGCTCTTGATTTTGATATTCCTTCCCTGGCTGATATTTCTGTCTCTTTCACAAGCTCCTGATCCTCTGCCTAGCTCTTTCTTAAATGGTGCTTTTCCCCAGAGTCTTACTTTATCACAAACTGGTTGATCTCATCTCTTCCCATTCCTTTCTTTACCACCCACATTCTCATGATGCCCACATGGATTTTGTCTTGTTCATACCTCTCTCCTGATCTCCAGCCTCAAACGTAAAACTGCCTACTGGATGACTCTGCTTACCAGTTTTGTTTTCTCAGACTAGAACTAGTCATCTTCCCCCACCATCTACCTGTATATCCAGTGCAGAAACTTGTGAATTATTGTAGATTCCATGCCAGCTTTCATTACTCCTAAATATTCTCAAGGTATCCCCCTGTCTTTATGTACCTTACGCTTACCCAGAAAGGATATAGCATTCCTCCTCCCCCCCGCTCCAACACTGTGAATTACCATCTACCGAGAGACTATGAGTCATTGAATTCTCCATTGATTTTTACTTGAATATTAAGTTCTGTCTACTTTACTCCTTAATTTCTGATTCCTTCTACTTCTTACCATCCCTACTTTACTTTGTTGGTTTTAGGCCTTCACTATTCTTTTCAACTGTTGGTACAATCTCCTAATTGATCTTCCTACCATCACCGTGTACCCTGATCACTTCTCCACCACTGCCAAGTACACTTCTCCACCACTGCCAAGTACTGTAATGCTAGAAGGAACTTTCTCAGACTTGTTACTGCCCTGCTTAATGTCCTTTAATAATTCTCTGTCACCTTCAAGATAAAATCTGCCAGTCTTTTGCATAGCACATAAGATGTTTCATCATCTTCCCTCTGTCTTTTTCTCCAGCTTCCTTTCTCTCTATTATCTGCCTTGAACTACATTCTAAACATAGAGAACCCACTTGCCCTTCCTAAAATATGGATAATACAAGTAGCTATCCCTGCCTTGCTTTCTCACCTGTCCCCAGTACCCAACTTTCCCCTTTTAGGTCAGTTGTAGGTTTATTGACATATCTTGCAGAAGTAGAGTTCCAATATATCAGCCTCACATACACAGCTTTTCCTATTATTAACATTATGTATTAGTGTTATCTTTGTTATAATTCATGAAACAATATTATAATTATACTATAAGCTATAGTCCATAGTTTGTATTAGGGTTCACCATTGTATAATCTTATGTTTTTTTAAAAAATTTTATTCAAGTAATGTATACAACCTAAAATTTCTTTTAACCACATTTAAATGTATAATTCATTGGTGTTAATTACATTCACAATGTTGTGCTTCCATCACCACCGTCCATTACAACAACTTTCTCATTAGCCCACACAGAAACTCTGTACCAATTAAGCATTAAACCCCCCTACCCCAACCCTGGTCTCTGGTAACCTAGTCTAGATTCTGCTCTATGAATCTTCTTATTCTAATTCTTTATCAGTGAGATTATATGATACTTTTCCTTTTGTGTTTGACTTATTTCATTCAACCTGATGCTTACAAGGCTTGACCCTCTTTTTTTTTTCTTGCACTGTTTCTTTTCTTTTTTTCAAAAATATTATTTTTGAGAAATTTCACACACATACAGTCCATCCACAGTATACAGTGGCTCATGATATCATTATATAGTTGTGTATTCATCATCATGATCATTTTTAGAATGTTTGCATCACTCTAGAAAAAGAAATAAAAAGAAAAAGGAAAAAAACTCATACATCCCATACCCTTTACCCCTCCCTGTCATTGACCACTGGTATTTCAATCTGTCCAAATTTTTTTTTTTTACCCTTTATCCCCCCCCATATAAATAAATTATTTATTTATTCTTTTTCCTTATATTTTACTCATCTGTTCATACCCTAGATAAAGAAAGCAACAACCACAAGGTTTACACAATCACATAGCCACATTTTAAAAGCTATATAGTCATGTAGTCCTTTTCAAGAATCAGGCCACTGGAACACAGTTCAACAGTTTCCGGTACTTCCTCTAGCCACTCCAGTACACTATAAACTAAAAAGAGATATCTGTATAATGCATAAAGGTACCCTCCATGATAATCTCTTGACTGCTTGAAACTTATCAGCCACTGAAACTTTATTTTGTCTCATTTCTCTCTTCCCCCTTTTGGGAGAAGCCTTTCCCAATCCCATGATGCTGATCCCGGCTCATCCCTAGGGGTGTCCTGTCCCATGTTGCCAGAGAGATTTATAACCCTGGGAGTTATGTCCCACATAGTGGGGAGGGCAGTGAGTTCACCTGCCGAGTTGACTTAGAGAGAGAGGCCACATCTGAGCACCAAAAGAGGTTCTCCAGGGGTGACTCTTAGGCATAATTACAAGTAGGCTTAGCGTATCCTTTGCAGGAATAAGTTTCATAGAGGTGAACCCCAAGATCGAGGGTTCAGCCTATTGAATTGTTTATTACCACTGTTTGTGATAATATCAGGAATTCCCCAGATGGAGAAGTTTAATATTTCCTCCTTTCTCCCCAGTCCCTCAGGGGGACTTTGCAAATACTTTTTAATTGTCTGCCCAAATTACTCTGGGGTGTATCGGGACATCACATTAACCTGTATAAACCAACAAGATCTCCTGCCTTATTCAAGAGTCCATGTAATTATGGTGTTCGCAATAAACTGACCATATAAGTTAGTTTATGCACTACCCAAATTGTACAAAATAAACATCTCTTCCTTTGGTCTCACACAGAAGTTGAAGTTTTAAAAAATGGGCCATATTGTCCTTTACTAGGTATTCTGAGCTACCTTAGTCCTATCCAGTTCAGCTTCATTCATATCTCTAGTCGAAGTCTGATCACTTTTTCAACTTTTTTAACAGTTGTTGAATGGGTTAATGCTGACTTTAATAGCTTCAGAACTCTAACTCTGAGTTTCAGCTTCCTTCACTATTAACTAGATGCTGTCACCTTAGGCTAGATCATGATCTTTCACTTGAGTTACTACAGATAGATATTATTTATGAATTCATTGAACTGAAGTATAGATTTTATCCTGTACTTCTGTGTTTGGGGCCATTAGGATATATTGCAGCTAACCACCCAGACTAGTGTTTGAGATTTTTCATAATGTGGCTCATCCCTAACCATCTCATTTATTGTCATTACTTGTCCACATAAATGCTATAACCAAGGCAGACAATACTCCATGTGGCTTCCTGGCTTCTTTTCCCTCTGCAAAGCCATTGCTTCATATCTTTTCCTTTCTACCTAATCAAATCATGCCCTTCACAGCCCAGATTAAGTTCCACATCTTTGCTAAGACTTTCTCAAGCCCACATTGACATTTTCTCTGACCTTTTTTTTTTTTTTAATATTTTTATTGAGAAATACCCACACATATTATACAATCAGTGGCTCACAATATCATCACATAGTTGTGTATTCTTCACCATGATCATTTTTAGAATTTGCATCACTCCAGAAAAAGAAATAAAAAGAAAAAAAGAACTCATACATCCCATACCCCTTACCCCTCCCTCTTATTAACCCACAGTATTTCCATCTACCCAAACTTTTAATAATTATACTGTTCCCATTTGTTGCCATACTTAATCATCTACTACATTGTGTTTTTAATTTTCCTTTGTTAACATACGTGTGAATATAGACTAAGGATTTCTTTTGAACAGGGGCTGTCTTCCCTTTTCTTTTGTATGCCTCTCAGTGCCTGAGATAGTGCTTTGGTATCCACTGGGCATTTAGTGAATACTTGGGGGATTCCCATAGGCATCCTCAAGACTCTAGCTAAACCATTCATTCCTCTAGGACTGTGCTGCATGGACATCCTGAGAATGGTCTATGGCTGAGTGATTTAGCTGAAATATAAGTTTGAGCCAGCTCTGTTGCCCTGTAAATAGACAGCAGTCTCAAGTTATAATTGTCTTGAGGCAGTTAGGACATTTAATTTAATGCCAAGATTACCTTTTAGTTAATCATTCAGATATGAAAATTTTCAGCATTTCACTTTATATCTGATACCTTATAGACCAGCAGAAATCAAAGTTCTTTTCATCATCTGGTAGGCATTTGTATTATTCCACACTTAGCTGTTTTTTTTCATCTTGTCTTTAGGCTTTAATGACTGATGAAACAATATCCAATGTGCCAATCCTTATCTTGGGTAACAAAATTGACAGAACAGATGCAATCAGTGAAGAAAAACTCCGGGAAATATTTGGACTTTATGGACAAACCACAGGAAAGGTAAGAGAGAAGAACCTTCAGGGGGCATATTATAGAGGAAATTCCCAGCTTTAAAAACATTCATGTTTTGATGTCGAGATTCTACTTTTCTTTCAAAAGTTTAAATGGGTTTAGGATTTGTTTTATTGTATTTTATAAACTCTCTGAAGGCAAGGATATAGTTTTTCTTTAACAGTTTTCCAATGAGAATTTCTGACTACCTTTCAAATCTGATTCCGAGAAATCTCTTTTGAAAAAGCCCATCTTCACCATAAAATCATTTTTTTTTTATTGACAAATTCAGGTTATAAAAAAGAGTAATCATTATATATCCCTCTCTAAGCAGTGGAAATCAAGGCACTTAATCCAATTCCAGAGCTCCTAAAAGGTTGCTAAGGAAACTCATTTTGCAGATGAGGAAACTGAGATAGTGATTTGTTCAGGTCTACACAGCAAGTCAGTGACAGAGCCAGGAATAGAACTCTGCCTCTCAGATCAGCAGGTTATGCTGTTCCCAGTGGGAAGGATGAACTTGTGGGAAGGATGAACTCATTGCAGAAAAACAGGTTTGTAAGAGAGGAAATCCAGATCAGCTAATTAAGCAGGAATCCTTCTGATCTTCTTAACTCAGGGTTTTGGCATAATTTAATTTTTAGAATCTTCCTTTTCTGTAGTTTATGATGACTTTTTGACTTCTTTAAAAAGGCACCTTAATCTTGCCTTTTCTTGGTTGTCTATTCTTACTAAAATGCTTCTAATTCATTTACTTTCTGTTTCATGAGCTGCACATAACATGAATTTTTCCCTAATTTCCTTTTTGCAGCCTGGTATTAGTGTATATGTCTGTCCTTATTTCTAAAAAGTACTAGACCTCTTTAGTTCATTGAAGAGCATACTGGTTCAGTGGATTCCAGTGGCTCTCTTCTTGGTCAGCTGACATTACTTTCCAGGTGAATATCGGGGTGTTTAAAGTGAATACTCTACCAGACAGAGACACTAAGAATAAGACTGTATTGCTTATTCTGTCCTGAAAGCAGGAAGCCCTGGGGATTCAAGCCTCTGGTCTTGTCCACATTTCTGTAATTAATTACTACTTAGATTTGCTTTTAAGGAATGGAGAAATTGATTTCAGTGACCACTCTTTAAGCTTTCCCACCATAGAGGTGTTAACAGCCCTCTCTTGGTTTTGCTTCCCTTAGGGAAATGTGACCCTGAAGGAGCTGAACGCCCGCCCCATGGAAGTGTTCATGTGCAGTGTGCTCAAGAGGCAAGGCTACGGCGAGGGTTTCCGCTGGCTTTCTCAGTATATTGACTGATGTTTGGACGGTGAAAATAAAAGAGTTTTACTTCTCTGGACTGATCCTATTCACAGCTTCCTCATGAACTTTTCTAATAAAACAAGGAAAGCTCTCCAACCATGTCTGGCGTTGAGAAGCCAGGAATCTCTGGTCAGCTCTCTCATCACCCAGTGGTGACATGTGCTCTTCTCCACACTGTTGGGAGGTAACACTGCCCCACATGCTGGTGCAGGTCTGTATCCTGGGACTTGGAAGCTGGCAGGATTTGCCGAGTTAAGCTGTGTGCCATCATAGGGCACCTGAAAAGAAAAACACGTCTCACCACTGTGGTTGATTTAAAAGAAAGTGATTCTATTTTTAAAAGAAAGTGTTGTTAATGTAATTGGCGTCCCTCCTAACTTTTTGAGTTCACGATTTACTTGGTCCAGAGTTTTCTATTCTTTTTTTTAATCTAGTGGATGGCATTTAGATATTTCATAAAATTATGAACTGATACACATGGGAGGCCAGAGCTCAGCCTGGTGAGCTTACTGCTGTTGAATTAGCAGGTTGATGAGAGGAGCCCCCTGAGCTCACCAGTCTCTATAACTGCCTTGTAGTGGGTTGCATCCCCTTGTGCACAGAGAACTAGGAAGGGGGCATGATCCTGGCCTTCACATGTGCAGCAAGTTTCCACTCTGGTTAGCTAGGGTCATTCTTCATCAAGGAATGTGTAGCAGATTGTTTACTGAGCAGTTAATTATAGAATGGGTGGTTGTTATTATTACTTACAAAATTAGGAAAACCAGTCTCTGCTTTTATACTGTTGTGAAATTTCATTTATCCCTATAGCAACTTCCTTACTTATTTTCAGGTATAAAAAGTGATGTTTGCCTCATGAAAGAGTTGAGACTGATTCCAGGTCACCCGAGTTGTCTCATATTGCAGATATGTTCCAGTTACTTTTGCACATATGCTTGGGAACAAAATTTCTGAAAGGAGAGTAAAACAGGGCAAAGTTTAAAACAGCGTAAAGGCTCTTAATTCTGTAAGATGAGGACTTGAAAACCTGATATTATTGTAACACTTGTCTGAATCTAGGAAGGGTTTATACCATGAAATTTCCTCTTGCAGAATTTGTTTTGTTTTATTAGTCTGGTCCTGAGTGCTGTCTTTTTCCTCATAGCTTTTCTCTTTATCAGTTATCTAGTTTTTGTTGTATAAAGTAAAGGTTAACATCTGTAGCTTTCCCAGATTTTTTCTTTTTGGTATGAAATTGTCTTTTCCAGAAATATACTGAGGAATGCATTAATCCAAGAACTTCTATAGAGCTGTTCCTTTTGAGCCAGTACCACTTATCAGATAGTAAACACCCAGTATAAAGGTGTCAGCATCCCCAGTAGTATGCATGAGGATTCTTTTTATAGCATTCTTTTTCTCCGAATGCTATTCGTGAAATTGGACCTAAGTTCTGCCCTCATAGTAAAAGATGAAGGGATATAAGATATGGTCTTAAGATGGGAGGCTTTCATCATTTTTCCTTTAATGAGAGATTAGGGTAATTTCCTCAAAATTGAAAATTGTGATGATGATGCTTATTTGAAGAGGGTTGAACCAAACTTAGTGGATTCCTGCTTCTGATGTGAGGATGGGAAAAATGTGGATTACATATTCCTGGGGATGTGAGAATATCGTACTTTAATTGGATTTCTCAATCTCAGTCCTCAGTACTGCCTTGTTGGCAAAACAGGCCAGGTACTGAATGCAGAGGCTTGATGGAGTTAAGTCTGGGACGAGCATGCATGTCATTTATTAGCAAGGCATAAGACAAAGTTGTTGTTTTGGCAAGGGAGTAAAGCCTTGAGTGAACAAATCTAGCTAACAGTGAATTAACTCGGTAGTTGACTTTTACACTTTTTTTCTTTTGGCTAAAGGTTACCCATACTTCTCTATCCAGAGGCATGAAAAGTGTGGTTGCTTCAGTGTTAGTTTTCTTGTTTTTGTTTCTTTCCTATTTGTCCCTACTCACATGGTAGCAAGCTAGAAAATATGATAGGGCAGCTCTTTGTGAAAGTGGTTTATTTTGGCCACTGGAGAAAGGGGATTGAAAAGGCAAGTAGCACCAGTCTCTTTGTTGCCCCACTAGACACCATTCCTATAATACTATACCTGAAAGAAAATGCTGTAAGGAGCTCTGCTTCAAACAGTGAGCATCAGAGCTTTGTACAGAAACTCTTATGAATTGACATTTTTCATTCTGTTTATCAGAGTTCATATATGTCCTAATTTCAGGAAAAGCAAAACAGTCATTTACAAAAGAAAGTCATTCTGTATCCTAAGCATTTTAATAAAAAGTTGAAACAGACTTGCTATTTGTGTGTGTGTTGGTTTGTTCTGAGTTTGAACATACTGTGACATTTGTTTGGGGGAACAAAGGTCCTTGCCTACTTATAAGAAGAAACATTTAGAATGGATCTGAGAGACGAAAATTTTGCTACCAGGAAAAAATTAAAAGGCTGAGCCTATTCACATATTGCATTAGAGTTAATAAATTTAGTACCTTTTTGAGCACCTTGAACATGCTCTGGCCCCAGCGTTGGTGGTCATTTCTGAAACCTGATGGGTATGACAGATGTTTGAGCAGAATCTCATATTAATGTGCCCGTGACAGCTGGGTCCAGTTCAGCTGTTTCACTAATCATTTTACACAGAATTGGAGAGATTTAGCTTAATACTACTTTTGGCGAAATAGGGAGAGGAATAAAATCTGTACATGTCCATTTACTAGCCTTGTGGGAATCCTTGCTTTTAGAAACCCCAAATGAGATTCTGAAACTAAAGGGGGCAAACAGATTATGAAGCAATATGCCACAGGTTCTTTTTGACCAAGTATTAAATTATTGGAGGTATCCTGTTATTGAAATTAATGTCCCTATTACTGTGAAAGAATGCCATGGGTTCTGTGTGAGGGTGGGTTTTTGTTTGTTTTGAGTTGGAGTGGATTATGAAGGTTAGAGACCGAGTCAATGCGCTCAGTACTCAAGGGGTCGTACCTTGGCTGTTGCTGGCTGTAACTGGGGACTCTACCATGGTCTGCTGTAAACAGAAAACCTGACGCAAAAGAGTTCATGCTGGAGGCTTGAACGTCACTAAGGGAGGATCACTGGACTCTAGAGAGAGAAAAACTCTTAATTGCTAGGAAGTTGGGATGATGAAAAGATTTTACTCTTACGAAGCCATGTTTTGTGTCATAGAGCCAAAGGAAGCCAATGACTCTTAAATCCAGTCCTTCTTTGTACTTTAATTTCCCTTTCTCAAGTTTGTGTCACTGGTAGCATTACCCTGTTGTGCTGGGGAAACATCAAGCAGCATTAGTTTTATTCAAAGATTGAGCAGAAAGATTATGTAATTTAAGTAGCAACAGAACAATTTTTTTTTCATTATTGCCAACATGTTTACCATATAGTTCTCTTAAATATTGATGTACATTTTAGTGATAATAGTTATAAAGTTGATAGTTGTAAAATGTTTATTTTGCCATGACTGCTTTGGAGGTATCCTAAGTCCCCCCCACCAAATTACATTCATACTCATCTGTCCCCAAGGATACTTCTTTGGAAAACTTGGGAAGTTTTGTGTTGGCTTAGATCAGGAGTTGGTAAATTTGACTTGATCAAATCTGGCCTGTCTCCTGTTTTTGTTTGGCCCATGATCTAAGAAAGAATGGTTCTTATATTTTTAAATGATTGAACTAAAAATGAAAATATTTTGTGACATGTAAAAATTATATGAATTCAAATCTGAAAGTCCACAAAAGTTTTATTGGAACACAGCCTAGCCATACCAATTTGTTTAGCTTTTGTATGCTACAACTACAAGTTGAGTATTTGCAAGAGAGATTATATGACCTGCAAAACGTAAACTATTTAGGTCAGGTCCTCGACAGAAAAAAGTTTTGACCCCTGGCCTAGGTAAATCCAGGGTGTTGTTTATAAATGTCATTATGTGAAATATGTATATTGCAAAATTCAGGGTTACATAATAAATTTTGATGTCACCTGTTCATCATAGTCCATTTAAAGGGTGATTTTATTTAGAGCAAATCCAATTTCCATGAGATTTGATATGTGGAACTTTGGCATCAGAAGGTTCTAGGAGTAGATCTTGTGAATTCCATGCTCCCTAGTGGGTTGCCGTAGGGTTTACTGTAAAAATTTCAAAATACTGACTCGTCCAAAGATTTCCTTGGCCTGTATCATCTCCGGGGTCAGAGGCTGAATGTCGCCTAGACCTGGGCAGATATTGACAGGTGCTGTCATGGCCTGGGCAAGTAGAGCCACGTCAGCCTATTTCTAGAGAAATACCAGGACCCATAGGACCCGCGCCCCCCGCCCTATCTCCCCGTAAAGCCACACGCTCGCCAGTGTCTTGGAGCTCGCCCGAGGGAACAGCTGCTCCCTCTACGTTCCGCAAGTTGGATGAACCTACCAGGGCGGATAAAGGAGGGCGGGCAGCATCAGCAGCCAATCAGGGCTCCGCCCTGGCCCCAGCCAATCGGACTCTACGCGGAAGACCTGAGTCAGAGCTTGCGCCTTTCGCTTTCCAGCTCTGGGTGGCGCTGCATGGGTTCTACAGGTCCTGACTCGTATTCTCACTCGCTCCCTGGATCTCTCGGGTGCACCGTGCCACAGGCCATGGGGCGGCAGTGGGAACCTACCATGAGTGCGGCCGAGCGGGCCGGCTGCGTAGTGAGCGCCTCCAGGGCCGGCGAGCCTGAGGCGGGCTCGTGGAGTTGCAGCGGGGTGATCCTCAGCCGCAGCCCGGGCCTGGTGCTGTGCCACGGGGGCATCTTCACCCCCTTCCTGCGGGCGGGCAGCGGAGCCCTGATCGCGGCCAGCACCGCCTGCCTGCCTGGCGACAGTTGCGGCGACGACCTGCGCCTTCACGTGCAGTGGGGCCCAACGGCTTCGAGCCCCGCCGGCCGCGCAGAGCGGGACAGTCCGGGTGTGTGCACGCCCCAATGCGCCTGCCGGGAGGCCGACCAGCTAGCTCAGCCCCGCGGGCGGCCCCCGCAACCTCCGCGCTCGGCCGAGCTGCTGCTGCTGCTGAGCTGCCCGGCCTTCCGGGCCCACTTCACGCGCCTCTTCGGGGGCGAGGCGGCCGAACAATGGCGTTTCGCGAGCGGGGCTCCGGAGGACGAGGTGTCAGAGGAAGAGGTGGAAGATCAGCTGAGAGCGCTGGGCTGGTTCGCGCTGTTACGCGTGCTGCCCGGGGACGCGGCGGCGGAGGCGGAGGAGCTCGGGGCGACTGTGTCTGTGGCGCCTCTCGGGGCTGTGCCCAAAGGCGCGCCGCTGCTGGCCTGCGGCTCCCCATTCGGGGCCTTCTGTCCCGACATCTTCCTCAACACTCTGAGCCGCGGCGTGCTCAGCAACGCGGCCGGCCCGCTGCTGCTCACAGACGCGCGCTGCCTGCCTGGCACCGAGGGCGGCGGCGTGTTCGCGACGCGACCCGCTGGGACGCTCGTGGCGCTGGTGGCAGCCCCGCTCTGCTGGAAGGCCCGCGAGTGGGTGGGCCTCACGCTGCTCTGTGCCGCCGCCCCGCTCTTACGCGCCGCCCGGGCCGCGCTCGGCCGCCTGTGCCCGGCCGCTGCTGCCCTGACCGCCCTCCTGCCGCCCGAGGTGGGCGTCCCGCGGGGCCTGCCTCTCCCAGCCCCTGAGCCCCAATGGGCAGCCGCGGCCGTGCTGGTGGAGTGCGGCAGCGTATGGGGCTCCGGAGTGGCCGTGGCGCCCCGCCTAGTGGTGACGTGCCGGCATGTGACTCCTCGGGAGACAGCTAGAGTCCTGGTGCGCACTGCCACCCCCAAGTAAGGCCCGCGGGGCTGCCACACTCTATCCCCTCACCAGTCTCTGACCTACCACCGTGAGGATTAGGGTGGCCGTTTCTTCTGGGGTCCTGCTGATGCTTTGGGGTGTAGTGTGCTAGGAACTGGGGTCCTCCACTCCGTGACGTCCAGAACCCCAGTGTAGGGGCATCTGGACCCCCTGTCAGGAGCTGGCCTGAATGGGTCTAGAGTAAGATGCTAAGCTCCACACAATTCTGGATTGGGGAACTGTGGAACCTCTGGTATCAGACAGGGCATCTTGATTCTTTCTGGGCAACTTCTCTGCCTCCTGGCTCTGCACCACACACGCTCCTGGGCCCAATGAATAGAGAGTTCTGTCCCTCCTCCCACCCCTGAAAGTCTTGGGCCCAGGATGCTGCCCTCTGGGGAAATGAAATGGGCGCGTTCATCATACTCAGTTTCTCTCATAGGTCTTGATCAGAGCTTCCCTTCTGAATCAAAAGTACAGATATGGGTTCTGCCTAATTAGAATGTGGGCATGGGGCCCAGACAAATAGATATATTTTGAACACCCTTTGGGTGACCAAAGTGGGCAGTGAGGTTGGGACATCAGACAGTTGCTTGTTCACTTTCTGCAGAGAAAAGCACCAAGCCCCTGCTTTCACTCGCTCTGTCAATGGGGCAGCTGTCTTGGCTCCCTGGCTTGTTTTTCTAATGCAGGTTCTTCATGTTTCCTCTGTAGCCTCAGGTGCTTAGTCAAAGCATAGAAGAATAGAGCTTTGGTGTTAATACTTGACCTCCTGTACCTGTTTCAACCCACCCTCCCAGCTCAGGCCTTTCCAAATCCCTCTTGTGAATTCTGGATTAACCCAGAGGGATTAACCCAGCCTGGCTTTGCCATAAAGTTCTCCACTGATGGCCTAAAGGACAGCCATGATTTTATAGGGAAAACTGATGAGTTTCCCTATCTCAGATTCCTCAGGACCCTCCAGCCCCATCCCACTCCTTTCTCCAAAGGAAACCAGCAGGTGTGCTGGAAACTACTCATGCAGAGAGGGAAGGTATCTAGTGTGAAGCCTCTGTGATCTTGGGCAATTCACTTAGTCCCTCTAAGCTGCCTCCCCATGAGTTCACATGTTATTGCTTGGAACACAGCCTGGCACATGTAGGGGCTTCAGAAGTGCTAGCATTTATGTAAGCAGGGATGCAGAGCTGTGAACTTCTGCCTGCCTCACTAACTGGTAAGATTATTTGGGGTATCCAATGAGATGGTGAAGGAAAATACTTGGAATGTTTGCCCTGGGTCCTGCCACTTACTCTGTGACTTGGAGGAAATTCCTCAACCTTTCTGGGTCTCAGCTGCACTGATGGAGATAATAACAGAGCCTGGTTCATAGGGCTGTGGGGTGGACCAAAAAGTGATGCCATAGAGTGTTAACATCTGCTCAGCCCATAGTGCTTCCTAAGTGTTAGGTGCTAATTATCATGGTGGCATTCCAGAAGCTTTACCTAGGAATGCCATACAGATGATAAAGCATGTTTGGAAATAGCACAGAACAGTTAAATGACATTCCCAGAGTCATCTGGCTGGTAGGTTCCAGGGCGACACCCAGATCTTTTGACTCCAAGTCCATGATTTACTGCCACTCTCATCTCCTTGAATTCTCCAATTGGAAGCACACAACGGTCAGAAAGCCAGCCTGTCATTTGTTTCCCTTGCTCTCAGGAGTGCCAAGATCTGGGGACATGTGGTATTTGCTACCCAGGAGACCTCTCCTTATGACATAGCAGTAGTGAGCCTGGAGGAGGCTCTGGATGGCATCCCCATGCCTGAGCCTGCAGAGCACTTCCACGAAGGTAAGGGCAAAAGGCACAACCCAAAGGGGACCCTCCTGGCCTGGGGCAGACCTTGAGAAGGGAAGTCAGTGTCTGGCACCCTAACCCAGGCAGACCAGGAGGCCAGTCTCCCAGGCCAGCTCCCTTCCCTACCCCAGCTGAATGGATGAGTCAGGTTGGCACTGAGCTGGCATGAAATCACCCCGGGTACAGCACTTTGGCCAGGGTTGTTCTGGGATACCCTCTATGCTTATGCCCAGCATGCCCTTCCCTTTGCAAGGTGCTGGGGGGCAGGGGGAGCACTCGGTGAAGGTGAGGTACACCCTCTCCCAGGGCTTGCAGCCATTTGGTAGGCAGGGGTTTGGGGGCTCCTTCAAGACTACCAGCTGGTCATATAGGTGTGTGGCACTTTCAAGGCCCCAATGGTGTGACTGGGTGAAAAGCATAGTCATGCTGCCATATAAGCATGAAATATCTCACTTCTCTGAGACGTTGCGATATGGCGATGACAAGTACAGTGTCTGGACTGTAGTCTCTGCCATTTACTAGCCCTGTATCCTCGGACAGATTACTTAGCTGTTCTCTGCCTCAGTTTCTATGACTGTAAAATGGAGCTAATACTCCCTCCTCCTGGTTGTTGGGAGGACTGGGTGAGAAGTTGTCTATAAAGCACTAAGTCAAGGAAGGTGGTTTGAGTCCTCATTACCATTTCTTCCCAGCAGAAGACTTCCTCATTCCAGGAGGAGATGGATGCTAATTCCACAAACACTGATTGAGCACCTAGCTCGGTGCTAGTGACCACCTAGCCTAGCAGGGGAATAAGGACCAGGGGCTTGGGAGAAGTCGTTGAACAGATGCTGTGTTAGGAGTTCAGGAGAGGTCTGGCCTCTTCCTGCTGGGGGACATGGGGATGCTCGCTGGTGGTGGCAGTATCTGAGCAGACACTTGAAGGGCAGAAAGGGTTTGGGCCTTTGGAGAGGGTAGCAATGGGGGTTGGGGTGTGTGAGTCCTGCCAGATCAGAGGGGGCTCCTCAGCTTCACGCTTTTCCCTCCTGGCAGGTGAGGCTGTCAGTGTGGTGGGCTTCGGTGTCTTTGGCCAGGCTTGTGGGCCCTCGGTGACCGCAGGCATCCTGTCGGCCGTGGTGCAGGTGGATGACACGCCGGTGATGCTGCAGACCACGTGTGCCGTGCACGGCGGCTCCAGCGGGGGACCCCTCTTCTCTACCCACTCAGGGGACCTTCTCGGTAAGCAGCTCCTTGACCCTCCCCCCAGCTTTCCCTTTGCCACAGTCTCAGTCCCACCCCACCGATGTTCAGTACCTAGCCCTGGGAACGACCCTCTGTTCTGAGCAGTTTGGTGGGGCTTATGCCCAGCAGGTAGTTAGCTGAGGGTTTCAGGCCGTTCTCCTGAAGGATGCTGACTGAGCTGGGAGAGAAGAGATCTGGGCTCTGGTCCCTTCTCTGCTACTAATCCATTGCGTGACACTAGGTAAGTCACTTAATCTCATTTGATCTGTGAACTTCAGGGGTAGATTAGTCCAAGGGTCACAAACTCACAAGTCCACAGAAGCTGGATGAAGATAACCCGGAGTGGAGGCAGACTCTGCTCACCCTCAGCAGACTGCTGCCTTGAAGGAATGTAGGCCTCATGTTGGTGGATTTTTCCGACTGTTCATAAAAAGCTGTGAACCTTTTTTAAAAATTGTGGTTGGCAGATGTTCCCATTTTTTAAGTTTGATTTAAAAATTCTGGTTTTTAAAAACACCGAGTCTGGACTTCTGGGAAGATGGTGGAATAGGATAGGCTGGGTTCATCCTTACACCATGGGACAACTGGAGAAAGAACAGAAAAACAGCCAGGACAGCAGTTCCAGGGTGTGAGTGACCAGAGAGGGACTCCTACTTTATATAGGGAGGACCTGGATGAAAAAGCAGAGTAGCTGTGAGTTAGAGGATGGCGTGAGGTTGCTGAGTCCAGACCGCACCTGGGGCAGGCTGCAATGCGCAGGCCCGAGCTGTGCAGTAGGAGCGATGCATTCCCACCTCTGTACCAGCTTGAGAGATCTTCCCTCTCCACTCCACAGCCGGGAGCTCCCCTGTGGGGAAGGAAGCCAGCAGACTTGGTTTAGCTATGCACAGAGACCTTGCAGTGCCCAGGCCTGACCCCCCACTCTGAGGCAGGCCACTGTGGGTGCCTGGTTTTGGTGGAGAATGGGGGGCCCTCCCTTAGGGAGGACAGTGGGATGCAGAACGCAACTGGTCTGATAATTGGCCAGCGAAAGAGACTCTATGTGTCCCAGTACCTCTATACTTTCTTCATGGAGGCCAAGAGTGCTCACAGTGTGCATGCGTGGGAGAAGCGGGGACAAGGGAGTAAGCTATGTGGCATCACCAGGCACTCACGGGCTGCAGACAAGGTGAGTTGAAATTCTCAGCCCCACAGCCCACAGTCATTCCATGCAGGAGGCTGAAAACTCCCAGACCCATCGTGCCCACAGGCAGATTCTCTGCCAAGGTGCACAGGGCCCATTGCCCCACCCACTTGGGGTTGGCCGTTTCAGCATCCGTGGAGACCTGCGGCCTTGACTGGCTTTGCACGTGGTTGGATCCTGGCCAGCTGGCTGGTGCAGTCCAGGAAAGGCGGCCTTGAGGGAGAGAGAGGGCCCAAGAGCACCATCTTCTGGGAAGACTGGGAAAGTGCACTCAGGCAAACTGCCTTTTCCCTAGCTTTTACCACGTCTCCAATTAGAGTTGGACCTCCTGCATTAGGTCCCAGCCTTGTTTTGGCAGGGAGTTACTGACAGATCAAGTGCAAAAGGAGACCAACACAAATCCAAGCAACTACAAAATCTTAAACGAGTGAGGGAGAGCAACTTCCAAAATAACTTTATAGAGGCCCCTCGTCCCAGACTGGGTGCTGTCTTCCACGGGTTCCCAGGGTTTCCTGGCTTCTTATCCCACAACTCCACGTGTGTCCTTACCGCAAGGCCTGGGAACTGCACCCTCACGGCTGACATGACGGTGAACGTGAAGCCTCCCAACATGGATCGGTGGGAACAGAAAACAGGATTATAGGATTATGCCCCCAGTTTCCTCATGGAGTCACAGGCTCAGTCAGAGTAAAATGCCTCCTGTAGAAGCCAGGCAACGGGCAATGGCTGTCAATAGGCTGTTTTCCATGAGTTGTTTGGATCTCTTGGAGCATTACGGGTCTTCTGTGTAGAATTAAGGATGGTCAAAATGCTGGTAAAATGAAAGGATCAGATAACCAAGAAAAACTAGTATATCAAATCATAGAGAATGCAGGAAATAAAGGAATATGGAGCAGAGATATCCGACACAAAAATAACTCGCCACTAAGAGACATCAACAAAATTCTAAAAATTTTGGAAAGTAAAAAGCCTATCAAAGCGGTTAAATCTGTGGCGTCTTCAAAAAGGAAGATGTATATGCTCTGTAACCTTCAGCCAGACTGATCTGTGACCAGTGGGATCTGGTACAGTGACCAAGATTTTTTTTTTAATCGACAAATCTTCAGACACATATAGCCCATGCATGGTGTACAATCAGTGTACAATCAGTGATGTTATGGTGGCCCACAACATCATCACATGGTCATTTTTAGAACATTTGCACTCCGGAAAAAGAAATAAAAAGACAAAAGTAAAAGCTCATACATCCCATACTCCTTACCTGTCCCTGTCATTGACCACTAGTATTTCAATCTACACAGTTTATTTTACCCCTTATCCCCCCATAATTTATTTTTTATCCATTTTTTTTTTTTTAACTCATCTAAGTGACCAAGATTTCGAATCCAAATTTGTAGGGGTGCTTAACCAACCGTGTTTTAAATTTCTACAAACCAAGGTGGAAACAGCATGAGAAAGCAAACAGAATCTGATGATACAAAGAGCTAGTTCATTTGCTGCATTGCATGAAGGGTGGAAATATATCTGTGAATCAGGGATCAGTAAGGTAAGAGTTGTCCATGGAGGACGTCGAAGTCATCTTGAATACACTCATTTATGATGGGAAAGTGGAGACTGTCATTGCTGCAAAAGAAGGCACAGTTGGCACGTACCGGGGCACATGGAAGTAAATACGGCAGTCAGTCCAGTCCTACTACTGGGGGTTTGACCCGAGCCGCCTGTGGACTCTGCCTGTTTTTTGATGACTGCCATGAAGGTGCTGAAATTTCACCATCTAACTGTATTTACATGACGGACTGCCTTGAATTTTAATAGAGAAGTATAAATTTTACTAACATTTGACACAAAAAGTTACTTTGGGGACAAATAATTTAATTCATGATGGAACATCAATGTCCCTTGAAAGCACACTTCAAAATAATGGTACAGACTTGCTGCTATGAAAAGATATTTCTATTTAGAAAGACTAAATTTATATTGGCAGAACAACTAACAGAATGTGAAGCAGATAAGATTAATGGAACCTGTTCATTCTTCAAAAAATAAAATACTACAGGTGTGGTCAGAGACCTGGGGGTGGGGAGGCAGGACAGCAGGGCTCAGGGGCAGAGCGTCCCCCGGTGGGCATCAAGGTGGCGTACTTTTGGTGGGCCAAAGGTGGCTGCTGTTGCCGAGACTGCCCTGGGGTGGTCCCAGCATCGGGCTGCATTGCAACCGTGCCGTGGACCTGGCTTCTGGAGATCTCGATGGAGTCGAGACCTGATGGCCAAAAGAAAGGAGGAAAATTTCTTGTCTCCTGAAAATGCCGTAAGACCAAGACAGGAAGAGACGGAAGATTTTGATAAAGATGGTGATGAAGATTAATGTACAGCTTCTTTTACTAGTGGTACCTCGACTTTGACTGCAGCAGAAGTTGGAATAATAGAGTATTCAGCTAAGAAACTTTGTGCCATTCAATGCTTTGGGCCCTTAATTTTTTTTTTTTTTTTTTACACGGGCAGGCAGTGGGAATTGAACCTGGGTCTCCTGCATGACAGATGAGAACTCTGCCTGCTGAGCCACTGTATCCCGCCCTGGGCCCTTTAAACTTGGTTCTAATGTCAGCTTTGTCTTGGAAATAATGGAAGTGGGAAGAGGGTAGTACTCACAGTTCTCATGTTGGTCTTGGTGGAAAAGCAGTTGCTACTAATAGAGGATCTTCTTTAAAGGGTTTTTGAAAGATGGGCAGAACTCAGCAGATATCTCAATAACTTTAAGGAACAGAGGAGATGCTGGGTATAGGGCAGATGTGTATGGTGACTCTGTAATTGTGCAGCAGCACACCAGCCTGGGTGGACGTCGATCTTACAAACTAAAAAGTCAAGGAGGGGCTGTGGTTTCTACAAGGAAAGAAGAGTTGATTGCAATTCTTGACATTTTAACATAGGTAGATAGTCCTGTTTCTGTTTCAGCACAAGAGATGAGCAAGCAGTCCTTGCAGTCTAAAAATGAGTGTGACCAAGGGTGACTTTCTGAACAAAGTGTCAGTGTTTGGAGAAGGAGGACTGTTTTCAATGTATGGTTTACATACAATGCAGACTAATTTAGAATATGTGATACATGAAATGGCTTGGGCAACGGTCAATGAAATTGAAAAACAGCTGAATGCTATCAGAGATAAAATCAAAATTGTACGAGATCATCCTGCTAGACTTGACAGGAAAATGGAAGAAGAGCAGGCTAGGCCTAGTGAAGCAAAAAAATACAAGGATATTCAAGATAAACTAGAAAAGATTAGTCAAGAGACAAATGCACGAGCATCAGAATGTATGGTATTGAAAGCAGATGTTATTGCTAAGAAAAGGACCTGTAATGAAGCTGAGATTTTATATAACCATTCACGGAATGAATATTAAGCATTACAGAAAGATAATGAACACAAACTCACTCAACAGGTGTCTGTTGAGCGCCCATTCTGTGCCAGGCACTGCTGTAGGCTCTGCAGATACAGTGTGAATGAAACACCAAAGTCCCGCCCTCGTGGAGCTGGCACTAGTTAGAGAGAAGACAAGAAAATAAGCGAATCATAGAATGTATTAGCTATTGATAGTGTTAAGGAAAAAGTAAAGCCAGGAAGGGGGATGGGGTGTGAGGAGGGGGTGCCCACGACAGGAAGCCCCGCGTCTATCACTGTGAGAGGGTCACAAGCCCCCAGTGGGCCCTGTGGGCCCCAGGGGGGAGATAGTCGCCTCCGCCCTACCCCCACCCCCATCCGTCTGTCTGTCTCCTGCCTCAGGTTCCCTTTTCCTCTCTGTCTCCCCAACAGGCATTGTTGCAAGCAATACCCGGGACAATACCACGGGAGCCACCTACCCCCACTTGAACTTCAGTATTCCCATCACGGTGCTCCAGCCGGCCCTGCGGCGGTACCAGCAGACCCGTGACCTGGGCGGCCTCCGCGAACTGGACTGCGCTGCCCAGCCGGTCAGGGTGGTGTGGCGGCTGCAGCGGCCGCTCACAGAGGCCCCGCGGAGCAAGCTCTGAGGCTGGCTCAGGCCTCTGTAGAGAAGGTCGACCATTTTTTTTTTTTTTTTTTGCTGTGAAAAATGGCTGAGGGGATGGGAGCCTCAGGGTCCAGCTTTTGACAGGCCCCCCACCCCTCCAAGCTGGGCTGCCTGCCTGCACCAGCCACCCCTCTCAGCAGACCCTGCTGCTTGCAGTCTGCCCTCGGGGGCCTGGAACAGAGCCGGGGGCACCGTGCTCTTCTCCCCACACCTGGAGGCCCACTTTGGACTGCTTCCCTGAGCCACCCACCTCTCTGTCCCTCTAGCACTGGATTCCACTGGGTTGTTTGCCCTTCTGGGGAGCCCAGGACAGCTGTGCTACAGCTCTGGGCCTGACAGACGGACAGATGTAGGCCAGGAGGTAGGCCCAGTGTGTCTGCTGACCACTGGAGTGGATGCTTCTCTGTGGGCCTCGGCTCATCCCTGTCTCTCAGAATCAGGTTGGCAGAGGACCTGGCTTCCTCAGAATAGCTCAGGAGAGAGGCCCTGCTCTGAAGGCCAGAGACAAAAGGAACAGGAAATTGTAGCATCTCCCTGTTCTCAGGTGGAGTCCCTGAAAGTCAGGAATCTTGGGTCTTCGTACTTTAGGTGTCCCTGACCTATGGGAGACTCTGAAGCAGTGCCTTCCACAGTGCCTTGGGCCTCAGGGATCTTGGGGTGGAGGGGGTACGGGTTAAATATCTCTAATTGGGGCTTGGGAATAAACAGGATCTATGAGAGAACCTCTGTACTTCTATATAACTTTTTTCTTTTTCAAGAGTTGAGTCTGGAGTAGGCAAGCACCAGGCAAAGAGACAAAACTCTTGGCAGGTTTTGAACTCATAGGGCACTCTTGTGCCAGACCAGCCCTAGGCAGCTGGTCATGGCACTCACCAGCCTTGGTAATCTTCGCCTGTGAGCAAGTGTTTGCAGAGTGCCTGTGCTGTGCCAAGGCCTGGGTGGGGCCCCAGGGTGAGTGGGAGTAGGAGACCCAAAGGCAGATGCTGCCAGTTGCCCCCAGGAAGCTGAGATCAATCCTGCAAGTCAGGAACGTGCACTGGGTGCCAAGGGTGCTGTGACAGACTTGGGGCGACCACAGAGCCCCCTTGTGATACTTATTCGACCCTGTACAGCTTAAGGGTGAGTCTACAGGGCAAGGTTGGGAGAAGTCCCACAGTAAGGTAAAGGTAGCAGGGGTTGGAGCTCAGGGTGACTGTCAGGGATAGGAGTGGGGACCTAGTCATTCAAGCCTGTATGGGTACAACAGCTCACAGGCTGTCAGGGGAGACCAGTGCACCCATTAGCACAGGTGGTGCAATGCGCAGATGGAGGTGCATGCCATGGGCCCAGGGAGGGGGTGTGGGGTCAGGCTAGGCTTCAAGACACCTCAGGTTGAACCCTCAAAGGAAAGTAGGCTGGAAGTGGAGAGGGTGTCCCAGGCAGAGAGAGCAGTGTCACCTGGGGCAAGGAAGGGCAAAACCACTGATAGACCCTGCCTGTCAACTGTTTTTGGGACTGCTAAGTGGAAAAAGAATTGGAAAGCAGTGAGGCTAGAGGCTGGGGGGCCAGTTACATTAATTCAGGTGAGAGAGAAGAAAGCTCAGGCTGTATTGGGTCAAGTAGGGACCCAGGAGTTGGAACTGAATGGTTATGGGGCCAAAATCAGACAGAGAGGGCGGGCCACGGTGGCTCAGCAGGCAGAATTCTCGCCTGCCATGACGGAGACCTGGGTTCAATTCCTGGTGCCTGCCCTTGCAAACAAAACAAAACAAAACAAAAAACCCGCAAATCAGACAGACAGAAAGGCAGGCAGAGAGAAGGAGAGAGAGAGAAGGAGGGAGGGAGGGAGGGAGGGATATAGATTGATGGGGTGGCTGTTTCAGATGCTTGTACCAGAGGAGATATGCCCTTGAGGGTCTATGGGACCTCAAGCAGAGGTGTACAGCAAGGGTGAATTAGGATAATGCAGTAAAGATGCCCCTGCCCCGTCTCAGTGGCCTAAGACAATAGAAATTTATGGTTGATCAGGAAGGGAAGAGTGGCTGTTCTGCAATAGTGATCGAGGGGCCCAGATTCCTCTCCTGTGGCTCTGTCATTACAACTGGGGCCTCAGAGTCCTTGCCAGATCCTCTGTACCTGGCTGTGGATGGGGAAGAGAGAGAAGAGAAGATATCCCTGCTTCTTCTTTTTAAAGAATAATTTTATTTTGAAACAATTTCCAAATCAACAGAAGACTTGCAAGAATCTTTGCACATCCTTTACCCCAGAGACCCCGTTTGGGAGCACAGCCCAGGCAGCTCAGCATACCTCATCCTGGCACTCAGCAGCTTAGCCCAGGCCTTTGGAGATGCAGAAAGAAATCACCCCGGGGAAAGTTGGGGGAACCCAGAGGCCTGGAGAGAAAGCCAGTAGAGATCACCCTGTGCCTTCCCGCGTAAGAAAGAACCTCAGTTGAAAGTTAGCTGCCTTTCCTCTGAAGAACAAACGAAATAAATCCCCTTTTATTAAAAGCCAATCCATCTCTGGTGTGTTGCATTTCAGCAGCTAGCAAACTAAAACAAGAGGTATTGGGTTCAAGGTTTTTGGCCACAAATTTTGGAAAAAGTACAGAATTTGCTATCTTTCACATGGCCTGCTATGAAAACTGGAAAGGTGAAGGGCAGTATTAAAAAGAGCATTGGGTTCGGAATGAGGAAGCTGTCAATGTACTGCACCCTTGGGCAAACCAATCTCTTTCTGTGAACTATTCATAATAAAATGGCTGTGCACAGTTTGCCAAACCCCAACCCTAAAGAACACCTAGGGCTTTATCTGAGATTTCATCGATACTTTCACACACTAAGTTTACTTTTCTGAAACCTATAATCTCCAGAGGGTTTCTAGGCCAGATAAGTCCTGAAACCCAGAGGGGCCAGCCTCTCCAAGAATATCAACTAATTACATTCTCCTATCCCACATTGTCAATACCGCGTTTCAACATGAAAAAATCAGAATGGGTATAGCCCAAAGATATAGAGTATATGTAGAGTGGGAGAAGGATCAAAGGCAAAAGAGGAGTTATAATAGAGAATATAGGAGTTAACAAATGAGTATGACTGCTGAGTGACGATACTGACATTTCTTTTAGCCTCCAGCATTTTGGAGCAGCTAGAGGGAAAGAGCTGAAATTGGGGAATGGTGTTCCATATCAAACTCTAAAATTTGTTCTGCAACTACTTGTTAAAATGTACTTTAAAATTTGTTGCTTTTTCTTTTTTGTATATATGTTATTATATTTCACCATAAAAAATGGCTGTAGCTATTGTTGCTGCTGTATGCTAGGCAACATGCTACCACATTTCACATAAATGATCTCACTGAATCTTTTCCACACCTCTTAAGGGAGACATTAATATTTTGCATTAAATAGATGAAGATACCTTATCTTTCACCAAGTCCGTTTGAGTCTACCTCCAGATTGTAGCTTGTCTCAGCCCATTCTCTTCAGATTCTAGGCCATGTTCCCTTCTTTTTCCCCATTGTCCGCAATGCCCTCCAAACTAGTCTCCTGATTTTACCCAAGACCTGTCATTCCGGGGCTTAGACCTGCCAGTGGCATCCTTTTGCTCTCGGGATAACACAGGCGAACTCCACCAGGACCTCCAGGCCTGCGGGGGCTGGGGCTGCCCTGTCCTCTGGTCAGCTCTGCACTGCTCCGCTTCCCAGCTCCTCCTGCCTCTGGGTCTTTGCACATCCCAGATGCTTCTTTCCTCTCCTCTCACAAGCTAACTCCTCTTCATCCTTGGAGAGAGAGGCCTTTACTTCTCTGAAAGTAGAAGTAAAGGCCTCTCTTTACTTCTCATCTTTCGTACCCCAATTGGTGATATGTGTGTTAAATATGTCTTCCCCCAGACTATCACCTCCATGAAAGCTGAAACCATGTCAGTTTTGTTCGCCATTTTATCCCCCGCGCGCCGGGCATGCACTAGGTGCCTGCTGAATTGTTACACGCCGTTTGGAAGGAGGTTAGGTAACCTGTCCAAAGTCCCCCAGAGCTCACCCGGACCTCTACTCCCACTCCCCCACTCCAGCCCTAAGGGTGAGGCGGCCGAAAAGGTGTCTCCCAGAAAGTCAGGCCCAAACTTTAAGCAGGGTCACGGGAGGTGTTTCTGGGCTCCAAGTGGCTCAGGGCCGGCTGAGGCGGCTGGGGGAGGAGCTCGGGCCGCGGGCTGCCCTTCCCCGAGGCTCGGGGGGCGGCGCTGCGCTGCGCGGCGGGGAGGGCGGGCGCGGGCCGAGTCACGCCCGGGAGAGGCCGGGGGCCTGGGGCACGGGGAGACGGCGGCAGGAGCGGGAGCGCGGGCAGGTGAGCGGCGCGTGGTGGGTGCGCGGGGTCCCGGGCGCTCGCAGGGCCCGACAGGGGCCCGGAACCGGGGCGCGCGGGGCTGGGGGAAGCGCAACGGACAGCGCCGGGAGGCGGTGCGGAGCAGAAGTGGCCCGGGAGAGGGGCGCGCCGGGATGCAGGGCTCGGGCCTGCGCCACCCAGTTCCCCCTGAAAACGAAACAGGGAGGCTTACTCCCCGCGGAGGGCAGCCTCGGTCTTCTTTCCATCCCCCCCTCACTTGGAAACTCTCCATCCCCCCCGTCCCCCCCCCCCCCCCAAATGTTTGCTAAGAAGGGAGAAGGGCTCAGGCGGGTAAGAGCCGGGGGAAGAACGGGGGACCCGATCCGGGGAGGGCTCCAAGGTAGTGGGGGGAAGAGGGTTACACTGAGTGGAACATGATGTCGTAACAGCCCATCTTGGAATCCACCCTGCGAGCGCCCGGGCGCCCTGTGAGGGCGCCTGCCTTCTTGGGGTGAGGAGCCGATGTCAGAGGGCATGCAGGGCTCCAAGAGGAAAATAATTGGGGTTTCCCGAGTGCTAGTGGACCCTAGGGGTGCATTTAGGAGGTTTGCTGCCGGCTCCCAGGAGACCCCTGGGTTACTTGGGGACAAAGGCCACAGTTGCCAAACTAACTGAAGACCAGGAGGTCTGATCCGGACCTAGAACTGTTTTTAGCCACTGGTGGTGTGCGCTTTCCTTCAGGTCAACACCGCCTTCTCTTCTTTAACAAGAGTCCCTTTGTCTCGGTTAGGTTTACAGGGAGGGTAGGGAGGCCAGGGTTGGTTTGGAAGCTGGACGATCCTGTGCTTGGCAAAGGGTGAGACCGAGGGTCAGGCATGAGGTAGGAAGAGTCTTCCAGGTTTCCAGGTTTTGAATACTCTGTGTTCTAAGAAAACCAGGAATTAAAATAACAAAGTCTGGCTCAGGCTACTGGGGAGTGTGGCTAGAGTCTCAAGCTCTTGTGAACCCCAACTGTTTCTTGCTCTAGCACCCAGAGAGGAATCCTCCAAATAATTCTGTGTTTGACCATGGATCCAGCATAGCCCCATTTCACAAAGTAGGAAACTGAGGTCCAGCCAGGGCTAGGGCTTGTCCAGGCCTGCCCAGCGAGTTACTGATGGAGCTGGGCTGTTCTGTGTCTGCTTCAGGGCAGACTGGTCTTTGGTGGTGAAAGGAGGTAGCCCAGAGTCCAGGCACAGGTGGGCAGACAGTGGAGCCATTAAGGGGGGCACAAAGTGACCTGCTCCAAGGAGGGTGGACGAGTTACAGGGCCTAGCTTTTTGGTACAGGAGTTTTGTGGCACCCACATGTACCTGTCTGCCCAAGAGCTGCCCTCTCCTGGGGCGTGGGAGGAGACAGCCCCTTTTTCAGACTTTGAGTCTTTTTCAGAAATGGGTTGTTTTGGGGTTACATTTAGCATATGTTCCCTGGGGGGCAGCTGGTGGAGTGCCTGCGCTCAACTGGATGCTGGTCACTGAGTTCTGTGAGGGAGACCACCACCCCTCTCCCGCCCCCAGACAGAGAGCGGACGCCCCAGGACGCTTGGAGTCACGCTCTAGCTGCCCTCTCACCCAGGACTGAGTGGAACATGATGTCGTAACAGCCCATCTTGGAATCCACCCTTGGCAGTAAGCGGTGACGATGTTAAAGGCTACATGTGATGTTTGTCATAAGCAGTGCGGGCCCATGTCTTTATTTTGATCAGAGCCGGCATGGTTCCTTCTGCTTGTCTTTGGAGGCCTGGCCTCTCCACAGCTTTGGACAAATCTAACTTCCTCATTTTTTAGTAGATTCCTAAAGGCCCCTTGTCTGAACTGTTTGAGCCTCTGTCATCTCTGCTTCACCCATTGTGACCTTGTGCAGGCCTGTGAGGTCAGGCTGAGTGAGTGTCCATGGAAGAGAACAGTTTCCTGAGCAAACTAGAGTGTAAATCAGATTGTGTGTGTGTGTGTGTGTGTAAGGGGAGGGTAGCAAAGGTAAATTACTTATTTGCTGCAGAACAATTAGGGTTTGTTCTGTTCCCTCTCGTCCTTTTTTTTTTTCTTTTCTTTTTTAAAAGAGTTTATTATTATTATTATTTGTTTAAAGTGTGAAATTCAGCGGTTTTCTTTAATATGTTCTCAGAGTTGTACAACCATCATCACTATCTAATGCCAGAACATTTACATGTTATTTTCTTTCACCCCCAAGAGGAATCCCATACCCATTAGCAGTCACTCTCTCTCCACCCCACCCCCATCCCCTGCCCCAGGCAACTACTAATCTACCTTCTGCCTCTATACATTTGCCTATTCTAGAGAAATGGAATCATATAATATGTGGTTTATGTAGCATATATCAGCACTTCATTCCTTCTTTTTTGGCTAAATAATATTCCATTGTATGGATATTTTGTTTAATTTTTCATCAGTTGTTGGACATTTGGGTTGTTTCCACTTAATCTTGTATGAACATTTATGTACAGGTATTTGTGTGGATATATGTTTTCGTGTCCCTTGGATAAATACCTAGGATGGAATTGCTGGGACATATGGGAATTCTATATTTACATTTCTGAGGAGCTGCCAGACTGTTTTCCAAAGTGGCTGGTTTGAAATCTTGATGATGTAGTGAAATCATGTGGCTGATGGGCTTGAATTAATTATTTTATTGAGAACTTCATTCTTCATGTCATCTTCATATCAACTTTTTTAAAATTTATAAAGTAGATTTTATATAGATATCTCTTTTTTTCCCAAAGAAATCCTTTACTCTATCTTAAAAGAATCTTTTAAAGTTTATTCCATGCCCCCAAACCCTCTCGTCTTTTAAGCTAACCTTCCTGCAGCTTGGCAGAAGGGATAACAGCCTCGATCTGGGTGTTCAGTTCAAAATCAGATGGTGGGTTTGGAAGTTCCTCAAAAAGTTAATATAGAATTTTATGACCCCACAATCCCACTTCTAGGTCTAACCCAAGAAAATTGAAAACCTATGTTCATGCAAAAATTTGGACACAAACATTCATAGCAGCATTATCAGAATAGCCCAAACGCGGAAACAATCCAAATATCTATCAGCTGGTGAATGGATAAACAAAATGTGATATATCTATAAAAGGGAATATTTTTCAGTCATAAAAAAGAATGAAATGCTGAATCATGCTATAAGATGGATGAACCTTGAAAACACTATGCTAAGTGAAATAATCCAGACATAAAATGCTACACATATGTTGTATCATCCCATTTACATGAAATGTCTAGAGTAGGCAAATCCGTAGAGACAGAAAGCAGCTTAGTGGTTGCCTGGGGTGGAGGTGGGGGGCAGGAGGAGTAGGAACTGATAGGCACAGATTTTCTTTTTTTTTTTTTTTCTTCACTTTCAAGATCGCAATTTATGATTTCAGATCAAAAGATTTATACATACCAGGGAATCCCTTAAAATTTGACTCTAGAGCAGTACACCATCTAATACTTTTGCACTGAATGTTAACCAAAAATATCCCTGAACACTTGAGAGCCCGGAGCGCTCTTAACATGAACGGTGGTAATAAAAAATTTGACTATTATTTGTTCAATATACAGTATTTACATTATGGAAACAATGGTTGTATGATAAACAGTGATAAACAATAAAACTAAACCTTAAAAGCAAAAGTTTATATTCTTACAATGTGCTAAGTATTATAATTGTATATAAAAATTAATGAGAGCAGAGCTTCCTATTACGAAAATCTTCATCATCTGCATTGTAGTCATTACTTGCTAACAGTTTACATGCAACGTCTGCTAGGACTGACTTGATTTTCTTTTCCCCCAGAAAGTATAAACAGATAAATGACATTTGAGTGGACGTTAATTTACTGTAGACAGAAAAAGAGAAAACTGTACTCAAAATTAGGACTGATCATGAGCCTCTTCCCCACAGAAATGATGAAAAGTGGTTCAGAGCACAGGTCGGGTCAGACTGTTGAGGACTGAACTTGGACAAAAGTTACTGGCTTTTTAAAATGGGGAGAAAAGGCCCTGTCTGTTAAAAGTGCAGCGTGCAGGGCTGCTGGCTACTGTTAATGACTGTAGTTTGTGTGGCAAGTATATATATATCTCATTGCCCGTAAGTGGGATGAACTTTCATGTAAAAAATAATTATCTGTCCTTTAAAAATTAATAGCTACAGAATATTCTTATGTACATAACTGTTTATCCTGTGGTCTCCCATTGATGGATGTTGAGGTTATTTGCCCAGCACTATTATGCTTTAAATATAATTCCACGCACAGTTTTTGAACACTGAGAGGTGTCTGGCTGGAATCGCACATCCATGGCTGTGTAAGCCTGTGGTTTGGGTGTCTGGCAAAGCAGACGATGACCAGGCAGAGGGAGAGAGTCCAGCTGTCCCTGGGGGCTAGGTGAGAATTGGCTTTGGATCGCTGCACCAGATTGCCAAGGGAGATTTGGCAAGTTCAAAAGTATTGGGCAAGGGAGGCCACAGAGGAAGAAGGGTGGACTTGGCGCGAGCTGCTGGCCTGCTCCATCCTCACCGAGTGTGTCATAGGTCAGTAGAGGAAAGCAACAGAGCAGGTTCCGAGGAGATGCATCTGGGGGGAATGGAGTGTACAATGGCCTCCCCTCTGGCTCTGCCACGGTGGTCCTCCCTGTGGGCCTGGGTGTGCTCTCAGGCCTCAGACCCAACACCGCGTCCTCCAGAGAAGCAGTTGCCTTCATTGCGGTGAATGCCTGGTTGGGTGAGGGAAGGGTTTGCTGTTTGGGGAGGCGGGTTGATAAGCCTGCTGAGCTGGGGGAGCAGGGCTTGGCCTCTGTCACATGCCCTCCAGACCTGCACACCTTTCTGATCCCTGAATTCCTCTCACTTCCTTCTTTCTTGCCACTGGGCCTCTGGCCTAAGCTGTTCCCCCTGCTGAGAAGGCCTCTGACCCCAGCTCTTTTACCAGGCTGTAGGGCATCCTTTCTGAGCCTCCCTGGGTGGTCCGGTGTGACCTGACTCACAGCAGAACCCTCCCCTGCCTCCACGAGTTGTGTTGTGGAGGGAAATGCACCTCCACCTTTCCAGGTCCCGCTCAGCTCCTGGCGTCTACTCTCCCGACCTCTCACTGGGCCCCTGGGCCCTCCTGGGTCCTGGCCCCCAGGGGACACTCCTGGTCCTGCTGGAAGGTTCTGGCTGGTGAACGCTCAGGAGATCAGCTCCGGACAACCCTTCTGAATGCCTGCAGCAGTGCAGGTGGCAACGGCGGTGGGGTTTCTCCTGGGTCCCAGCTCTGTTATGGTCTCAGCACATTGAAGGGTGTGGAGCCACATGGGAGAGCATTTGGCCAATGAGAATGGAAGCTAAATCCCCTTCTGTCCCGTATCCAGCCTCTCACTCCCTCAGGGCCCTGGGGAGAAATTAGACAGTGGGCATTTGAGCACAAAGGAGAACAGTGCCTGTGGCACGTAAGCGTGGGAGCATTTGGTGAGTCTCCCTGTCTTGGAAACCTGTGTATGCAAGGAGATCTTGGGATGTAAGTGATGCTGGGCCCTTACAGCCGTCCCTTTACTGGGGGACATCAAGGCCCAGGGAGGGGAGGGGTTCTGTTCCTGGCCTCACAGGAGATGCAGGAAAGGGTCTGTGTAGCTGTCAGACACTGCCCTCATGCTGCCTGAGCGGGTCCCAGGCGGGCTGGAGCCTACTTCCCCATGGTGCCTTTTGGCAGCTTCTTGCTTTTCCTTCAGGTGGACCTCAGAGTCCGCTTCCTGCTTCCTTGAGGCCCAGTGAACCTCCCCTGTTCACTGACGCCCACAGAAGCTGCTTTTCCTCTACCTGCTTTTGTGCAGTGTGAACTGGTTTCTTTCCGTGTGTCTCTCCTTAGCAGCCGGTTTTGTTTCTGCCTCTCCTAGGGCCTGGCCAGGAGGAGCTTGTCTCTTTTGCCCGATCCAGCACCCCTCTACAGAACCCCAGGTGCGCTCAGGATCTTACCTGTAGTCAAGGTGAGCCTGTCTGAGGCCTACCTCCTCTGGCTGGGGTTATGCTGATCCCCTGAGCGTTCACCAGGCAGAACCTTCCAGCAGGACCAGGAGTGTCCCCTGGGGGCCAGGACCCAGGAGGGCCCAGGGGCCCAGCGAGAGTTTGGGAGAGTAGACGCCAGCAGCTGAGCGGGACCTGGAAAGGTGGAGGTGCATTTCCCTCCACAACACAACTCGTGGAGGCAGGGGAGGGTTCTGCTGTGAGTCAGGTCACACCGGACCACCCAGGGAGGCTCAGGAAGGATGCCCTAGAGCCTGGTAAAAGAGCTGGGGTCAGGGGCCTTCTCAGCAGGGGGAACAGCTTAGGCCAGAGGCCCAGTGGCAAGAAAGAAGGAAGTGAGAGGAATTCAGGGATCAGAAAGGTGTGCAGGTCTGGAGGGCATGTGACAGAGGCCAAGCCCTGCTCCCCCAGCTCAGCAGGCTTATCAACCTGCCTCCCCAAACAGCAAACCCTTCCCTCGCCCAACCAGGCATTCACCGCAATGAAGGCAACTGAATCTAATTCAGAATTTTCTAGATTGAAATTTCACTAATAAAAGATTACATCATTTTTAAGCGCAGAGCCCTAGTATTTGAGGTACTTCTCGCTGGCGTCCGCCCTCCCCGCCCCCACGTTCACCACCCTGCCTGGCCCCCCCCCCCCCCCCCCCCCCCCCCCCGCCTCTGACCTGGTCTCCCCTCCCCTCCCAGCAGTGCCTGGATCGCGATGGGCTCCCGGGTCTCGGTGGAGGAGGGCTCCGTGCACGTGGTGATCGTGGGCGGGGGTTTCGGCGGGATCGCGGCTGCCAGCCAGCTCCAGGCCTGGAGTGTGCCCTTCCTGCTGGTGGACGCAAAGGACTCCTTCCACCACAACGTGGCTGCCCTCCGGGCTTCCGTGGAGACTGGTAACGCGTTCCCTTCCCGGGGCTTTCTTTGTGAGCCTGGTCTTGGGTGTGCCTGTGGGCGCGGCTTCAGGGTTGGAGACGGTGTTCCCCACTCACAGCAAGATGCCATTACACAGACTCAGAGTCTTGAGGTCCCTGGCCTCAGAAAGTCCTTAGATGTCAGCCTGAGCGTCTCTGAGGACTGGGGGCCCCGCCTGGCCCTGTAGGGGGCAGGGGGGCCCCTGGGTACACTCACCCAGATTTTTGGCCCACGGTGCAGCTCAGCAAAGGTTCTAGACTATTCTTGCTCCCCCTAAATGGCCCCAGCTCTGCATTGTAACCTCCATTCCCCAGGGTTCGCCAAAAAGACGTTCATTTCCTACTCGGCAACCTTCAAGGACAACTTCCGGCAGGGCCTGGTGGTGGGAATAGACCTACAGAATCAGACGGTGCTGCTGCAGGGGGGCGAGGTGAGTGAGTATGTGGGGGCAGGCTGGCCGTCCTCCTGTGGCTGCAGGATATGACTGCTGGCTGAACAGGAGAGAGAGGCTTGTCAGTGACCGCCAAGCCCAGGCTGGGTGCTGGGCAGGTCGCAGATTCTTCAGACGCCAGCCTGAACACAGCAACCCAAGAGCATGGTGGCAGCTACTCCGGGAGCCTTCCCTGCAGGCTGTGCACTGCCCTGTGACTTTGTAGGAATCTCCCGCAGGGTTCACTGTGACTCCCTGAGGGACGTGGGAGGTCCTCATCTCCCAGGCCTGGCATAGCAAAGCACCACAAACTGGGAGGCTTAAAACAACAGAAACGGGGCGCACGGGTGGTTCAGCGGTAGAATGCTCGCCCTCCATTCAGGAGACTGGGAGTTGATTCCTGGACCATGCACCCCCCCCCAAAAACAAACAAACAAACAAGCAAAAACAGAAACAGATTCTCTTACGGTTTTGGAGGCTGGAAGTCCAAAGTCAGGGAGTTGACAGAGTCCTGTTCCCCCTGAACTCTGCAGGGAAGAATTTGTTCCCTGCCTTTCTCCTGGTTTCTGGCATAGGCTTGCTGGCACCCATAGCGTCTGTCTCCCTCATCACGTGGTCTTCTCCCCTCTGTCTGTCTCTCTGTGTCCAAATTTCCTCTTATAAAGGCACCATTCATATGGGTTAAAGGCCCACCCTACTCCAGGTAACCCCATATTTAACTTGTCTACTTCTATCTGTAATGACCCCATTTCTAAGTAAGGTCACATTGTAAGCTGTTGGGGAATAGGACTCCAACAGATCTTTTTGGGGGTCAGAGTTCAATCCATAACAGTAATTTAACCTCATTTTACAGAAAGGCTAAATAGCTTGTCCCAGACCCCACACCGGTAAGAGACTAAGCCAGGGTTTGAACCCTGGCAGTGTTACCTCAGCGCCTCTGCTCTAAAATCCATTGTCCTAGACCAGCTCTAGGTCTGGCCAGCCCAAGGAAGGGCTGTCCTTGCTGCCTAGAATCAGTGGTGATTGTAAATCTTGACAGACATGCAACATAGAGTGAGTGGTGGGTGCTTAGCCAGCACACCAACCCATGCCCTCTGGGTCGGGAGGTGGTTGGCGGCATGGGTGTTTCTTCACTCACGTTGGTACGTGCCACCCCGGAGGCACCACAGTGCCGTGATCGTAATACTGCACTGACCTGAGCGCCAACCCACATGCTGCATTGAGGGTCGTCTCCAGGCCTAGCCCCGCATTCTGATTTGAAGCTAAGAGGGATGGAGAAAAAGGAGACACAATTCCTACCCTCAGAGAGTTTGCAATTTCATGCGAATTAATTCTAGAGTTGGAGAATCTCTCATTTGGAAAAATTACTGGGTCTCCTAGCCCTGTGGTTCTTGGGCCATGCTTCTCAGAGCCCTGGAAGGGACCCTGAATGCATCTCAGGGATGTAGGGGCTCAGTGGGAGCTGAAGCTTCCTGTCCTTCTTTCATTAGAACACAGCTAACTTTCTATATTTAGACTCCAAACAAGATTTCCATTTTTTTTTTGGAGAGGATTGGAGGGAAGGGGTTCTGAACTGCCCAGGAGGCACTAAATTAACTCCACGTTGGAAGCAAGACTTCTGCTGATTCCTAAGTAGTCTTGGGTTCCTGCTTGCCTGCCTCCCACTGTGGGGAGCTCACTCCTCCCATTGTCTGTATTGGAGACCTCCCAGCAGGAAGCTAATCTGCGCCTTCAGGTATTCTCCCAGTCCTCCTGCCATCCCTGTGTCTAACTAGTTCGGTGGTGGTTTTGCTTCCACCCTTTGGTAGTTCAGAGGGGCCCCCTCCACCTGGTGCCCCTCGGCTGGTGGGAAGGCCAGGTGTCGGGTGCAGAGCCCAGGCCCTCCTGCCCCATCCCACCCTCACCTTTCTTGTTCCTTGTAGGCCCTACCCTTCTCTCATCTTATCCTGGCCACAGGCAGCACTGGGCCCTTCCCGGGAAAGTTTAACCAGGTTTCCAGCCGGCAGTCAGCCATTGAGGCCTATGAGAACATGGTGACGCAGGTGAGCTAGCCGGCTGACCGCGGGCGGGGGACAGCGAGGGCGGACCAGGTGGGCCCCCGGCAAGAGCAGGGCTGATGACCTCGGGAGAGGCAGGCAGCTGTGGGGACACCTGGGGCTGCAGAAGGAGACTGCACGGGAGGTATTCAGGATGTATGCTGCCAACTACAGCATCAAGTCAGGTGGTCACTAGCAAGATGCTTTCCCACAAGGAGATCTTTGAACCTGTCACTGAAGCCTGGAAGGGAGCATCCCGGACTGGTCCACATTGCTAGTGGGTGTGGCCCAGACTCATCTCCCTTAGGGTTTCTGTGTTCACCTTGCCTCCTGCTTGCACAGTGCTTTGTGCTTCCTGGAGCAGGTTACGTCCACCGTCTCAAGTCAGTTTTTGCAGGAGTCCTGAGTGGTGAGGAGGACAGGGGCTGCTGTCACCATTTAACAGATGGGGAAATGGACACCCAGAGGGGGTCCCCACGCTGAGGGCTACTAAGTGAGGAAGGCCAGGTCTTATTCTGCAAAGCGTCTGAGAAGCGTTGAGGTTAGGAACCTGGCTTTGAACTTACAGCTGGGCCCTGCTCAAGGGTAAGGCAGTGGTGGTGAAACTGCCCTGGGGCTGCTGTGGGCTGCAAGTGAGAAAATTCAAGGGAAACGCCCAGCCCTGAGGAAGCACTCGAATTCATACCCTAAATTCGGAAAGGAAGTTATGCATTCTCTCTGTGTGCTCTCTTTTTCTTTGACTGAGGAACCTACACGGAGGTCTGGAAGACGAAGCAAGGATGGATTGTGGGTCTGTTTCACTTTTCCTTCTCTGGCAGGTCCAGAGCTCACAGTCCATTGTGGTGGTGGGAGGAGGCTCTGCAGGAGTGGAGATGGCAGCAGAGATTAAAACTGAATATCCTGAGAAAGAGGTGGGGCTTCCAGCTTCGGCTTTGAACTCTAAGTGGATGGCTTCCTTCTGTGTTATCTTTACTTTCTACTGAACATCAGGAATTTGCTCAGGGCCTGGGAGTCAGGAGAGCCAGTAACATGTGCCCTGGGGAGCGTGTGTTGTCCAGCCCGTGCTCTCTGCACTGGAGAAGCCCTTAGAGGGTGACTCTGTATGAGGAGTTTTCTGGGAGAGCCAGGATCCCACTGCATCTGAAGTTCTGGAGAACACAGCTGTTCTGGGTGTGTCCCAGTGCAGGGAGAGGTCCTGCCCTCTGTGACCCAGCCAGCAGGACTGAGCCCAAGGGGGATACGCAGAGGCCCGCAGCCAGGCAAAAAGAACAGTGATGGCTTACAAAAGTTGAACTCCAGGTTTTCTTTCAGTATTCAGGCCTTTGTGATATAAAGGTAGACTCTGATTACCTCTTTTTTTGTTTTTTTGCTCAGTTTGGGCAAAGACACATGACTTTGTCTTTTTTTTTTTCCCCTGGGGCAGGTTGATTTTTTTTTTGTCTATGGCAATCCGGCTTCACCTGCCTTTTTTGTTTTCCTGTAGCCCTTGCCCTGGATGTTCCCCACGCGAAAGGTGGGAGCCCGCATTGTGGGAGGGTGGCATGGGTCCACCTCCTGGTGCCTGCGGGACAGAGAGCCCACGGGGAGTCCTGGCACAGCTCTAAGGACTGGGCCTGGGCTGAGTGACAATCAGGAATTCCAGCCTCTCGGTAAGAGCTTGCTCATAGCCGATGCCAGCTCAGCTTCCGAGAGCTACACAGAAACTATGGTTGTTTTTTCCCCCCTAGGGGTAGGCAGGTTGGTTTTGAAAAGACAAATCAATGTGGGCTAATTTAATTATAGGGCTATTCTCTGACAGGTTGTTGGAAGTTGTTATGAGTTATTGGTTAATTTTGATTTATGGGGATAAAGATCGGTTTGAAGTAATAAATAATTTCAAGTAACTTCATATAATTTCCACTTGTTTATAATTTGTAGTCTAATGAGAAGGAATAGTAGCCAACTTTTATTAAGGACTTAATCTGTGCTGAGACAGGTACTTAATATGTGTCTTCTCACTTCATCATTACAGAATTCCTGAGTGGGACTATTATGCCCATTTTCAGAGATGGGATTTCAGCCCAGGCAGTCTGATTTCAAAGCCCAGGTTTTGGACATTATTCTGGGCTGCCTGTTGCTTCCCTAAGCTGACCCAGACAGCTGGTGCAGCTTTCATGTAAATGTCAGCCTGATTTGTGGTTCAAATGTCAATGGCTTGTATGTAAATTGAATCCTGAGAAGTGCCTGAAGATGCTTATCAATAATTTTCCAAGTGGCTGTAGTGAGATTTGGGCCGTAGAGCATCTGGTCTTTGGTGGGTCCTCTGTCCTAGGACGCAGGGTAGAGCTGAGCCCTGGACTTGGGGCTGGGAGATTGTGAGCTTGGGCTCAACTTGCCGCCATTGGCTCTGGCATTGGGCAGGCTACTTCTCAGGGCCCTCAGTTTCCTCAGCTGTAAACTGGAGGTAGGGGTGGGGCAGAGTTTTGAAATCTCTGTGTGTAAGCCAGAGACTCAGTAGCTCCTTTTCAGACCCTGTGTTTGTCTCTGTCTCCAGGTCTCTCTCATTCACTCCCGGGTCCCCCTCGCTGACAAGGAGCTCCTGCCTTGTGTCCGGCAGGAGGTGAAGGAGATCCTTCTCCGGAAAGGCGTGACGCTCCTGCTCGGTATGCGCCATTTCTCCTGCCTCCTGGCCCTTTCCTGGCTTAGGGAAACTTGGCTCCGAGGGTTGGTCACTGATGCCAGCTTGAGCGTGGCCGTAATCATCCCCAGGCTCCTTGTTTTCCACTCTACCATCTTGAGCATAAGGCCAATTCAAGCCTTGTTGTCCAACTGGATGTGGTGTCTATTCTCTGAAAGGGCAGAGCCCTGGAATTACAGGATTTCCATGTCATTGGGGCAGCACTGTCTTTGACCACAGTGCATATGGTAGATGTATAATGCTGTTTGTTGAAAAATATTTAGAAAATGTACCTGTCTTAGTTTGCCAAGGCTGCTGTAACAAATTCCACAGACTGGTTGGCTTAAATAACAGGAATTTATAGTCTCATAGTTTTGGAGGCTTAAATTCCAAATTCAGAATGTTGGCAGAATTATGCTGTCTCTGAAGCCCATAGCATTCTGGTGTCAGCTTGCCAACCATCCATGACTCAGTCTCTGCCTCTGTTACATGGCCATCTCTCTCCCTGTCTCCTCCTGCTGTGTCCAGTTTTCCTGTTTATAGAAGCACTCCACTCATATTGGATTAAGCTCACCCTGATTCAGTGTGGCTTCACTTTAATTAATAACATCTTTGAAGATGCTGTTTATAAATAGACACATCCACAGGCCTGAGATTAGGGCTTGAACCTGTCTTCGGGGAGGACATGACTCAATCTAACAGCCTCTAGAAGATTTGACCTGAATGATGATGTCTCCATGGTAGAGGGAATAGATTTGTTGGTTTGTAATTTGATGGTTAGGTGTATGGCTTCTGTCCAGATCCTCCCAGCATCTGAGAGTGTGGGGTTCTTGTCCCAATGCCATGACCACACACTTCACCCCACTGGGCCTCAACCCCCTCACTTCTAACAAGAAGGGGTGAGTGTGTGATTTCTTATCTTCCATTTTGTAATTGCTTATGCAGGACAGATCTCCCCTTTCCTTTCAGACAGTGAGTATAATAAGGTGGCTTCTCTGACTTTTCTTGCCTTCACCTTCACTGGGGATATCCTTGGAGGTCTCGTCCTGCCTAGTTGGGGTGGTGTAACTGACGTTCAGAGAAACACACTTGAGGTCTTCCATTGAATGGCTTTTCTCAAAATTTCTTGGGAAACTTGGTTCACTTCCCCAAATTGCTTCTTGGAACTTTCCTCCTCTTGGATACCTTGGGTCAGATCTCATGGCAGTAGAGTGGACTGGGTGGGGTGGGGGCATGGTTGGAATATGGGGGGTGTGGTGGAGTAATTGCTCTAGTTGGGCCACAGCGGTCCAGACCCGACCCAGGGCCTCCCCGGGTCTCCTGCCTCCCTCAGGGTCAGCCTCGGCTTGGACCCCAGCCTCAGTGAAGCGGCTCTGCTCCTAGTCACCCCCTCCCTCGCTCCCTGTGACAGGTGAGCGGGTGAGCAACCTGGAGGAGCTGCCTCTCAATGAGTACCGTGAACACCTCGCAGTGCGGACAGACAAGGGCACGGAGGTGGCTGCCAACCTGGTCATTCTCTGCAACGGCATCAAGATCAACAGCTCTGCCTACAGCAGTGCGTTTGGTAAGTGGGAGGCCGAGTGTCGCGGGGGTTGGCTGACCTCCCCAGGCTGTGTCCTCATTGTCCCGCAGAGCCCCGGGGTCTGAGGGACGACTGCCCCCAGTACCCACTCCCAGGAACTCACCCCTCCCTGCCTTTCCCCCTTTCAACCCAGCAGCTTATTTGGTCTCTTCTGAATGGCAACATTAACTTTAAATTCAGGAGGGTCCACTGTTGCTGGGCTTTTCTCAGCTGTGATGATGGCTTAGTCCAAGGTGGCCAGAGACTCAATCTTCCAAAATTAGGACCCATCCCCTAGTGGTAGGAGTTGGGAAGAGGTTTCAGAGAAACAAAAATCTGTTTTCTGTTATTTTCCTTCTTACATGGATGAGGAGGAAATTCTGGGTATGGGCCTGCCTTTCTCTAGTCCGTGAGTGCTGCTCTCCCCAGACCCTGATCCAAACATTTGGCCACTTGGGCTTGGAGTGCGTGTCTGGGTGACGGGGCAGTTAACATGGCCTCATGTTCAATAAGCTCCGTGTTTAACTATTTAGCTAACTGGAGGTGGAGGGAGAGGGCCTGATGTATTTTTAGGCGACCGTGTGTGACCTGAAAGATGCAGTGGCCCCTTCTCAGGCCCTGTGACTGCCTCGCATCTCCAGGTGCCCATCATTTACTCCTTGGAGGTCTCGTCCTGCCTAGTTGGGGTGGTATAACTGACATTCAGAGAAGCACACTTGAGGTCTTCCATTGAATGGCTTTTCTCAGAATTTCTTGGGAAACCTGGCTCACTTCCCCTAAGGAGCTCCTGCCCGGTGTCCAGCAGGAAGTAATTATCCGATCCCAGAAGGTGAAGCTAGACCAGACTGTGTGTGTGTGGGGGTGGCCAGTTTCCATGCTGGAGTCAGTAGCCTTGCCTTTGCAGGAAGAGTTTTGAGACAGGGGGCCTTGGGCAAATGAATTGAAGTGGGAGGCTTGCCTCTTGAAGCTGCATCTTTGGAGGGTAGCTCAGCCACTGTCTGGAGCTCAGCATCACCTTGTGCTGGTGGCCAGTTAAAGTGGTGACTAAGGGTCTTGGTCTTGGCGTCCGTTTTGCCCAGCAGAGGGTAGACTGGCCAGCAGCGGCGCCCTGAGAGTTAACGAGCACCTCCAGGTGGAGGGCTGCAGCAACATCTATGCCATTGGCGACTGCGCCGATGTGAAGGAGCCCAAGATGGCCTACCATGCCGGCCTCCACGCCAACGTTGCAGTGACCAACATCATCAACTCCGTGAAACAGAGGCCCCTCAAGGCCTACAAGCCGGGTAAGGGAAGCCCTGCCTGCTTCACAGTGTTGAGAGTTTGGGGTGAGATGTGGCAGAACCTGACCACTGGAACAAAACTCTCAAGGCTGGTGACAGACAACCCCTCAAGAGCGCTTCAAAAGTAAATCAAGAACTCATCTCCTCCTTAAGTCTTACACATTTCCCTGAAGACCCTTGGAAGGGTCTTGAGCTTTGGTGAATTGCAGACCTACAGTGATTAAGCATGATCTTAGTTTGTATGTGTCTCTCTCTCTATGCCGCAGGTGCGCTGACATTCCTTCTGGCCATGGGAAGAAATGATGGTGTGGGCCAGATCAGTGGCTTCTATGTGGGTCGGCTTGTGGTCCGACTGGCCAAGAGCCGGGATCTCCTAATCTCCACAAGCTGGAAAACCATGAGGCAGTCTCCACCCTGAAGGTGAGGCTGGTGTGTGGAAAGTAAATGGATGGCTGGATCAATGGCACCAGCCTGATGTGTCAAAGGGCAAAAGCTCTTTGTCTGGGGTTAGATGACAATGTACTACTGATGGGAGACACAACTTGTATAAAACCAACTTAAAAAACTGGAAGAGTGGCATTAAAAATATATACTCCAAGAGGATTCTTTCTGGATTTGGAAAGGTCTGCTTGCAGCTGTGCTGGCTGAGTGGCTCACTTGGTCTTGGGGAGGACACAGCCAGCTGTCTCTATTTCAGCTCCTTTTGTGTGTTTGCTGGGGAGGGGCGTGGTGGCTTGGGGAGGGGCGTGGTGGCTTGGGGAGGGGGTATGCAGAGCTCTCAGAGTAGGGAAAGGAGAGAGCTGGGAATCCTGGAGGCTGCCAGCCCCTCACGAAGGGCAGGAAGGAGATGCCGTACAGTGAGACTAGCTAATGAAGGTGGAGAGCCTGCACCCTACCTCTTCCATCACATCAGAGCACGGGGGCTTAGACATCCTGCAACATCCAAGTGAAGTGGACAGCTATTAATAGGAACCTGATTTTAAATTGCCCCTAACTTATGGTTAGTCCTTATGGTCTTTAATCTTATGAAGCTTTCTATATTTCCATTCTAAATCCTGACTTTTTACACCATAAGTTACATTTAAGAAAGAGTCAGACAAAATTTCTCTCCCAGTTAATACACCCCAACAAAGAGCTAACAGGGATTAAGACCAAAGCTCAGTCTGCCGATTCCTGGGGGTGCTTAAGGAAAGGCAGCTGAGCTGAAGTGAGCCTTTAGTGAATTGTGGCCTGGTGATGTGAGTGAGAAAACTCCAGCTGGATGCCTGCAGGGCCTGCGGAGCCTCTGCACGTTTGTGCTTCTGATTTTCTGGGCAACCCCAGTGTCATTTCTTTGGAAGCCCAGCCACATGCCAATAAAGCCTGATACTGACTACAGCTCTTGTATTTGGGAGAGAGAACTTCTGCTTATTGGTCTTTCAACAATTATTTTTTCCAATACCAGATGGAAAGTGAATCGAGAGGTTAAGACTAAATTGTAAGTGACATATTTTAAATAAGCAGGCTCCTGGTTTGGACTGCATAGGTTAAATCTCTATAGCAAAAGTTGGTAAGTTCATCCAAATACATTTAGGCCCTACCTCTTCTCGGCCCTGACCCTCCTTGCTCACACTTTTTTTCACATGGGCAGGCACCGGAAATCAAACCTGGGTCCTCTGGCATCGCAGGCAAGCGTTCCTGCCTGCTGAGCCGCCGTGGCCTGCCCCTTGCTCACACTTTTGATGGTAACTTCTGGGTACTTGGCCCGAGTCCTTGGGATATCAGCCTCTGGGGTTCTCAGCCTTTCCCCCATTTGGGCCATCACTTTGGGTCTGTTCCACTTTCTTGCCCAGGCCTAAGCAAGATTTGTGCCACTCTCTGGAAGGATGGTCACCCATCCCTGTAGACAGGAGATACAGGGCCAGCTGAGGCTTCGTCCAGGGCTGTTGGATCATCTCCAGCCAACTTCACCCTGCCTAGAAGCTGGACCTGCTGCCGGAGAAACGCAGGCCACTTGGTGCGGTCTGACCTGGGGCCTAGGGCACTGGGGGGGTCTCAGCCCATGACTGACAGGCCCTATTCCATTTTAACATTTATAATGTTCTACAAGTATCCACCACTGGGGCAGTTTTCCAAACCAAGGAAAATGTTGCAATAAAAGAATATGTAGTAAGAAAGACACTGGATCCTTTTTTTTTTTCCTTTCATTTTCTTTAAAAAACAAAACGAAACAAAAGCCCGAAGCAAAAACTTTTTAGGAGTACGTACAGATATTATTGGGGGTCAGGGTTGGGGTCAGGGCGTAGGGGGCACTAAAACAGAAGAGAAAAGCACCAGTGAAATGTCTTTCCAATTTTCCCTCCATCATGGAATACAGACAACAAACAAAACCCAAGTCACTTTTATGCCCTCTTGGTTTGGAGAAAGGAGGATCACAGGATTTTAAGAATTCTGAAAGGATTTTGTGTGTGTGTGTGTAAAAGTCAATGCTATAAATCTAAAACGAGGTCTGTTTTCCTTAAAAAGTTCTAAAACAACAGGAAGAAAACACATGGAAAGAAACCCCTGTGGAGACCTGGTCAGTGACAGGCTGAGGCTCTTTTAAGGAGGGTAGAAAATGGGGACGCGCCTGCCGCCAGCCTCGGAAACGCGGCGCCCTGCGCGGCCTCCCTGCGCGCCCTGCCCGCCGCCCGGCCCCCTCTCTGGGGAGACACCAACACCCGCTCCGGCGACCGCGACCGTCTCGGGCTCCTGCCGCAGAGCGCGGCGGCCCGCCGGGAGGCTACTTGGCGTCGAGCTTGGCCATCTCCTGCACGTAGATGCCGATGCTCTCGCTGTCGAAGAGCAAGAAGTAAACGTTCTTCAGCGAGGAGCCGCTGGAGTCGTCGAAGTGCGCGGAGATGGCCTTCAGAGTGACCTGCGCCGCCGTCTGTTTGGGAAAGCAGTTTCTGCGCGAAAGGAAAAGACGGGAGAGCCCGTCGGAATGACTCTCCCGGCCCGCGCGCTGGCGCCTCCTCGGCCCGCGGCTTGTCCACGCCTGATTCCTTCTGACCCAGAGGGACAGGCAGCGGGGCGGGATCCCCATTTTATAGTGTTCAGTCCATCTGCACGGTGATTTTAGCCAGGGTCCCACAGCTGGCAGGTGAGTGGAGCCCTGAGACTTGAATCTATGTCAGCTGGCTCCAGTCTAGCTCAGCTTTAAAAATGCTAGTAATTCTGCATTAAAAGTGCCTGGCCTTTTAAAAAAAAGAAATGTAAGCTTTATTAGTTCCCTCAAAACTGGTTTATATGTCACCTGGATTGCTATTAAAAGGGCAAAAGTGAACGCTCAAAAGCTCCTCTTCCTAATTCCTTTTCATATACTTAATAACTCTCTTTCGCCCAACGTAAATTCAGCAGCATTGACTCTGGGGAAACAGCCCTAAGTGGTCATTTATCCAAGCCCCCTTGGTGGGTCCAGGATGGGCCTGCCTGGTTGCATGCAGTGTTCCAGAAACCAAAATATCCCTGGATGGGGAAAGAATTCAGCCCCCAGGCCCCAGGCCCTGGACTGTGCCGGTCCAGCACTGCTAGCTTAGGCCCAGACGGGAATCCAGCGGGAATCCAGCTTCATGGTTTCCCTCTTTGCCTCCTCGTGACTTGCCTACAAGCAGGACACCTTGACACTATAAATCATACCTGTTATCAAGGGGCGTCTTGCAAGATGAGGGGGTTTCAAAATGAAAACAATAATTTGCTTCAGCTTTGAGTGTGAAGGCAGAGTTTATGCTGCATTGGAGAACAGATGCACTCATTATTCACCTGAAAGACTGCTCTTGGGTCCAGTTGGGGTCTATGGCAATTAAAATAATAATTCTTCCCTTTCCCCACTTTTTGAGCAAGCCCTAGATGAGAGGATTCTACCTCTCTGCGAGCGTTTGGCAAAGCCTCTATCGATCCCCAGCCTCAATGGCTCTCCTGTCCCCCAGAGCCACATAGGGATCCCGGGGGGGATTCTGATTTAGGACTGGAGGCTTGGAATTCTGCATTGACATGCTTTCAGGTGGCGCTGCTGTGGCTCCTCCACGCGCCACACTGTGACGAGCAAGCCCCCGAGCCTGATGTGTTCTCATCACGTGTCCTACATGGACAGCTGCTGGGAACATGGGCTTTGAAAACGGCAGGCTCTCAGAAGATAACATGTCCTCTTGCCACTGACTGTTTGGATTCCTGCTCCTCCCCTAAAGCTGCACTTCCACATGGGCTTTATCAAGGAGCAGCCCAGCTGTGGGAGACCTCCCACCCTGACAGCCAGTGGGCCCCATTTCCCTGTGTGTTTTGAAGGATGGAGACTGGTCCTCTGGTGATAGCACTTAGCAAGCTTGGCTGCCCTGACAGCTGGTGGTCATGCCTTCTGGAATGCCCAGGTCTGATGTAAGTGGTGGGTGCAGGTGGCTCCCAGGGAAAAGGCTGGAAGAATAAATGTAGAAGAACTGTATCTTACCTGCCACTGGGGAAAGGTGGGAACGCGACGGACTTCAGCTTTTTGTCTTCGGCTGCCGAGAGGCAGTTTTTGATGGTCTCTTCAAGCTGTTCTTCACACTTATCGGAGCCCCACTGAGGAATGTGACAGTGGATGACAAATTTGGCTGCTAGGCCGCTGGATTGGCTGACTGCAGCTGGGACATGGAGAGAGGAAGGCTGGAGGTTACTGCCTAAGTCTTCATCCTAAGCCCGGGATTGGGCCACATCCCCTGTCTTCCTTACACAGGAGAGATTTAGACTCATCACAAATGGGGTTGACTAATTACATGCATTTAGAATAAAATAATGTTACTAGCTGAATGGTATTCTGAAAAGAATAAATTAAAAAACGTAAAGTCTTTTTTAAATATGAGGAATATGCTTTTAATGGCAGTGTCAAGACAGTCAAGAAGAAAATGTCATGCCTGCTCATCCTTTTGAAGCCCTTGATTACACTAGATTTTGAAAGTTGCACATGATGCAGCCTGATAGAACGTATTTCTATGGCAGTTGGAAGTTGCAGGGGAACACAGCCTTGTAGCTTGTAATGACTTATATTTGCTACAGATGCCCAGAACCTGGGAGAAGACATGAGAGTGTTGTGACACTGGCTTTTGGTGCCCAGCACTCGCAAAGAGTAAGACTCTTTAAAAAGAGCAAACGCTCATCATTGTGCCGTCACCTGGTGAACCCCCTCCCTGCGGAAGGCCTGTGCCCTGAGGCCAGCTGCTCGTTGCATTCCCGAGGGAGCATCCGGGGGCTACACGCATGTCTGCACCTTGCGGCCTCCGTCCCCAGGCACACCTTGCAGAAGCTTAACACCACCTGGCTCTGATCTGAACATCCTCACCACAGAGCTCTCTGTCTGGCAGAGCAGGTGCTCAGATATTCACAGAATGAATGAAAGATTTGACTTTCCACCCACTTGCTCAGCCCGAAACCCTCCCCCTCCCCTTCGTGCACCATGAACACGCAGCCACTGGCTCTGCTCCTGCAATAGGTTCTTGATCTGCCCTCCTGCCACCCCCACTGCCTCAGTTCAGGCCTCACTGCCGTCTGTCTGATTCTAAGATGCAGTTTTTAACTATTTTTAATACATATTTTAACATCCCTGATATTAGGATACATCTCACAGTAGCTGTCAGCCTGGATTGAAATTGCATTCTTCAGAAGAGATTTTGCGGTTGCTTCTGAGTCACCTGGGGACACTACCAAACTGAGGTCACTTTCCATTAATGCATCTGCCTGGTGTTTTTCTGGATCACACTGGCAGTGTAAATTGGGCTGGGAAGCTGTGGGAGTACTGGCTTGTGGTTCAAATTCTCTAGCAAGGCTTTCTTTCCCTCTGCCCACCCAGCGCCAGTGTCAAGACGAGTTCCCTGCTGTTCTTTCCCGCGTGGTGGGTTTGTTTATTTGCTCTTAAACAGAATGTGTCCCAGCTTTATGTGGGGCCTCCTACTAGGCTCCCCATCTTAGAAATTCATCCTTGGTTAGTGGTCCATACAACAAGGGCGTAGCTTACATCCGACGGTGTTTTGAAATTAAATGAAATATGACCTCAGAACCCGATGGACTGTCTCCCTTTTTCCGATGCCCTTTCACCCATCCCTTCCTCCAGAGTGCTCCCAGTGATGGTTTCTTACACCTAACATGTTTGCACCGATTTCTTAGCTCCTGAATTCCTGCAACCCTCTCCTTCCTTCTGGATTCACTCTTCTCTTTCCTCAAGTGTGGCCTTTTGGAGTCCTTTCTTCAAGGGTCTGAGTCTCAATGTCCACATGTCGGAAATTGTGCTTCTTTCCCCCTCCCTCTTGATTGATGACATAGTAACATGTGGAATTCTTGGTTGTCAGTGCTTTGGAGAGATTTCTTTCCTGTTTGCAGGCATCTTTTGTTGGTCTGTGGTCAGTAGAACTATCATTTCTTTACAAATAATGTCTTTCCTCTTGGTTGCTTTAAAAATTTCTCTTGATTCTTTGAACTTCTGCAGCGTCACCACAATGGACCAGATTTTGGATTTATTTTTATTTATTATGCCTGAGGACATGTGTGTTTAATTCTGGGAAATTATCAGCCACAATCTCTTAATATAGTATTTCTCTAACTTGTCTTTTCTGCTGCCAGAACTCCATCTGGAAGTGTTGGAGCCTCTTGAGCCATACAGAGTAGTTAGTTTGCCCTTCTTTCTACCCTGTCAGGCAGTTTGGTGGGTGTCTTCCCCAGACTCCAGGCCCCCAGCCCAGATCGAGTCTTACATGGCTGACGTGGGGCTCTGCCTCATGGTGATACAGAAGTCTAGACATTGAGTCAGGGCCACAGCAGTGTGGCCTGGGCTTGGGTTGGGGAGCTTGCTGCTCCCTTCTGTCACTTTGGAAAGGTATATTTTACACTAACCACACAGAGCCCTGGGGGTGGTCAGAGCTTTGGCTTACTGTATTGACCAGTTATCCAGCCACTTGCTTTGAGCTGACCCCAATTCCTGTTACCTGCAGGAGGTCACTTCCAGATGACTCTACCTATTACTAGAACCTGGAGCCCAGTGGCCTGGGGTTGTGACTGCCCCTCTGCTGCTGCATGCGGCTCTTTGATCTCTGTCCATGGATAATCATTATCTTATATTTGTGGCTCTGGCTTAAACTTTTCAAAACAAAGGAATTTCTTCTGTCTTTGCTCTATGTATGGGTGAGTGGTAAATTCAGAGCTCAAAGTGGGAACTCATGTTCTTTCCTGACCGGAAGCCCCCAGTACTCTTCTGACAAGCAAATCTGATCAGGGTAGTCCCTGCTTCAACTCTCCAGGGTGCCCCTCTTGTCTACACAGGGTCAGAGAGCCAGACTGCTTCTTACAGCCCATGGGGCCCAGTGTGGCCTCTGGCCGCTGTTTCTCTCCTTCCTACCTGCTGACCCGACACAGCCTGCTCTCCCATGCCCTGAGCCTTCTCCCACTGCTCTGACCATCTGCAGTGTCCTCACCCCCAGATTCCACCTCGCTCCTTAAGACATGAGGCAGGGCCCACATCTTCCCTGGAGCCCTCCGCGGCCCCAGGCAGAGGTCACGGTTCCCCCACTGTAACCCATTTATGTGTCTGTCTTTCTTACCCGACTGCAATGCTTAAGGGCAGAAAGGGGCTTTATGTATGTCTGAAGCCCTAGCGTTTGTACAGTGTCTGGATGTTCAGGGAGTGAACTGACTGGTGATGGTGCGGGTGGGACATGGATCCAAAGTTGGATCCGCCTGTCAAAAGCTCCCCAATAGAACTGAAGACAGGTGTTCAACAGCTCCTTGTCCACAAACGTTCCCGGCAGCATTATTCACGACAGCCAAAAGAAGGCAACAGCCCAGGTGTCCATCAGGAGAATGAATGGTTAAACAAAAATGTGACATATCCATAAACGGAGTATTATTCAGCCATAAAGCGGAATCCATGCTACAAGATGGATGAATCCTAAGAACATTAGGCGAAGTGAAACAAGCCAGACACTGAAGACCACATATGATATATCCAGAATAGGCAAATCCATAGAGCAGAAGGCAGATTAGAGGTTGCTGAGGGCTGGGGGAAAGGGGGATGGGGAGTGACTGCTTAACGGGTGTGGGGTTTCCATTTGGGGTAATGAAAAAGGTCTGGATCTGGACAGTGGTGGCGATGGTTGTACAACACAGTAAATGTAGTTAATGTCACTTAATGGTGCACTTTAAAGTAAGGGTAAGTTTTATGTTATGTGTATTTTACCACAATGAAAAAAAAAGTTACCCAATGGCTCTAGACCGTTTTGGGGTGATGTGATGCAAATTGGCTGGGACTGTCAATTTTATCTCCCCAAAGCATATGAAGTGAACTCCATTGGCCTGTTCAAATTATCTGGGAGATGCTTTCTGATGAGTGATGGCACCTTTTGTTTCACAAACTGATGAGCAGAACCATGTGAGGCTGGCAGGGAGAGGAAGGCAGCGAGGTGAAGTTGGGAATATGGGCCCAATTCCACACTTACCTTCAGCAACTTCCAAAGGCCCTTGGGATTTACGAAGCTCCTTTACTGTTTCCAAGAACTCTTTTCCGCCAGCCTTTTCCAAGGCTTTACCTGTAAGGAGAACAATGAAGCCATTGTGGGTGGTTCTTTTTAATGCCATCACACTGTTTGACGTATTCCCAGTAGGCCAGAAAAGAAACTAGGATCTAGGTTTCACAGTTGAAATCCTGGTTGCCAATGGTCAGTGGTGCCAAGGGTCCCTGGTCCTCTATCCAGCAGAACTTAAATTCTAATAAACCTACAGGACCTTCTTAGGGATGATTTGTCTATAAAGCAGTCTCATGACATGAATCCTGAAGATGATTTCTTTTTTTAATTAGGGCTCCAGAGTTGTTCTAGTCTACCAAAGCTGCCAGAATGCAACACACCAGAGATGGATTGGCTTTCAATAAAAGGGGATTTATTTAGTTAACATATAACTCTTCAGAGGAAAAGCAACTAACTTACAACTGAGGTTCTTTCTTACATGGGAAGGCACAGAGCAATCTCTGCTGGCGATCTCTGCTGGCATTCTCTCCAGGTCTCTGAGTTCCAACAACTTTCCCAGGGTGATTCCTTTCTGCATCTCCAAAGGCCTGGGCTGAGCTGCAAGTGCTGAGATGAGGTATGCTGAGCTGCTTGGGCTGTGCTACATTGAGCTCTCTCATTTAAACTTCCAGCCAATTAAATCAAATATCATTCATTGCAGCAGGCACGCCTCCTAGCCGACTGCAGATATAATCAGCGACAGATGAGGTTCACATGCCATTGGCTCATGTCCACAGCAATAAAACTAGGCACCTTCACCCGGCCAAGCTGACACCTGACCCTAAGTACTACATGTCCAACCTTGTCAACTTGGCAACTATACACATCACCTTTAATGATATTAAAGTGGCAAAAACTCTCTTCTGGCTGTGGGCCTATGAATCTCAAAATAAGTTATCTGGTGACAATAGGCAAAGGAGGACAGCCACAGATACATGCTTTCATTTTCATAGGGAGAAATTGTAAGGAACACAGGAGTCGCAAGACCCAAACAGTTCTGAAAACCTGCAGGGCAACCTCCCTTTCCAAGGGTCTACGCAGTGGCCCATCTCTTTCCGAACCAACCTCGGGGGACACTGAGGAGACCACCTTTTTCTCTGCTCCACCCTCTCCAAGCACTGGGGTCACACCTGGGCTCTTTGCCATTTCCAGGGCACATGCTCAACGCCTCCATGTGGTGGCAGCCAGGCTCTCCCCAGTCCTCAAGGAGCGTGCTGTACCTTCTCCAAGGCCTGAGGTGGCACAGTTCTTCCACTGCAATGAGGTAGGAGACTCTTCAGGGCAAACTCACCCTCTCCATGTATACGAGTGGGTCCACTCTCCTGGCCGAGGTTTCTTGGCTTCAGACCCGAGCGTCCATGGTTCTCACTCTGCAAACTCCAATTTGTCCCTTTTGTGTCCCCGCTTTGTCCAGATTGGCAGTGGTTCCGTTTACACCAACAGTCTCTTCAAGCACTCCAGGACTTCTCCATCATTCTCTTCACAGTTTCTTCAAAATCTTCCCCTTATCCATCCAAAAAACTGTTCCAAAATATATGGCATTTGCAAACTGCAGCAGCACCCCACTTCTCCAGTACTAAGTCTGTTCTAGTCTACCAAAGCTGCCAGAATGCAACACACCAGAGATGGATTGGTTTTCAATCAAAGGGGATTTATTTAGTTAACGTATAGATCTTCAGAGGAAAGGCAGCTAACTTTCAACAGAGGTTCTTTCTTACATGGGAAGGCACAGGGCAATCTCTGCTGGCTTTCCCTCCAGGACTCTGCGTTCCAGCAACTTTCCCAGGGTGATTCCTTTCTGCATCTCCAAAAGCCTGGGGTGAGCTACTTGGACTGTGCTATGCTGAGCTCTCGCATTTAAGCACTAGCCAGTTAAATCAAACATCATTCATTGCAGCAGGCACGCCTCCTAGCTGACTGCAGATGTAATCATCAGCAGATGAAATTCACATGCCACTGGCTCATGTCTATGGCAACAGAACTAGGCACCTTCACCTGGCCAAGTTGACACCTGAACCTAACTACCACAAAAGTCCTGCTCTATGCTTGAGTATCCACATCATGTTGATTCAAATCAGTGTCTTGGGAACTGGATAGCACACCACCCTATGGGGCATCTCAGTCCCCTGCCGTCTGCTTCTTGTCACCAGCTCCTGGTTCCACATCTGCCCCTAGAGGCCCAGGACCGAGGGGATGGCTGAGCAGGAACCTCTGTGTCCAGGGTGGAGTGCTCTGGAACCCTGTTCCCATCTCAGGACCACCACCACTTGTTGTAAGTCCTTGGTGTTGTAGGACAGTTATGGGCTGAGGGTGGCGTGACATGCTGTTGCCCAACCTGGGCCTCAACGTTCAATGGAAGAATTCAGAGAACTGAGTGGTTAATCGCTAAGGATCTTTCTGCTGGGGGCTCCCAAGAGTTTCTGATCTTAGCACAATTCCCTACTCAATACCTCAGGTTTGTGCCCTTACAGAAGCCAAGTGGAGCCTCCAGGACATGGCAGTGTCCACCTCCAGCCCATCAGGAACCCCATCCGTGTACACCAAGGGATCCAGCCCTCCTTCCCACCTTCTCATGATTCAGAGATGACAGATGAACTAGGAGATGAAGTATTTCACCCCAAGTGTTTTCATCTTCTAATAATTTGATGATCTGGCTGTCTGGGGCAAGTCTCAGCTCTCTCTTTGTGGTTATTATTTGTTATTGTTATCATTATTACCGAATTCAGAGGCTTCTCTAGAGGCTGAGCAAGGTAGTTTCCTCTCTCCAAACTTCAGTCTGTTTGAAGAGCCACAGAACATACACTGCTCCAACAGTCACTGTCCCCTGGCAGGGGGGAGGGGTTTCTTCATTATGGCGCTTGGGTTTCAACACTATGATCTGGAAGTGATTATCACTGGCTATGCCAAGTGCAGTACATATGGAACTCTGTCTCCTTTCTGGCTCTCAAATCCAGGCCAGTGCTGATGGGTTGGCCTGGAGTAAAATCACCTAAGCCTGGAGAAGACCCAGTAACTGAAGCTGGTAGCCAAGTTTGTGTTGGTTCCTATAAAAAGTGAGAAGTGGAGGAAATAGGTTTTGGTGCATTCAGGTCAGAGGCCACATGGGGAAGTTTAAAAGGCAAAGGTGATTCCATTCCCTTCACTGAAGACTTTGAAGAATGAAGCAGGCTGTGGGGTTGATGAGGGGAACTGCTCTCTATGGCTATATTCCAGTGAATAAATGAAGAAGGAACGACAGCATTAGATTCTCAACACTTAGCATCCCCCAAAGAAAACAAATCTAGGGAAGGTGCATCAGTGACCCTGACACCACAAAAAGAGAGATGACCAGAGATTACATGCCTCCTGATAGAAGGACACTATGTCACTGACAAAGCAGTCCTGCCCCAAATTTTGAGCCTGTATCTCATTAAGCTTCTAGAATCCAACTACCAACTTACAAGAAACACAAGGATGAAATGTGTTTCACATCAGGAGGTTGAAATCAACAAAATACAAACTGTGGGTAGCTCTGCAGTATAAATGGCCAGGTTTCCCCCACAAATAAATGGAAAGTTGCAAAAACAGAAAGAAAGAAAAAAAAAGAGATATGAAGGGGGTACCTATGGGTTATCAAAGACTTAAGAGATTTATCAACTAATTGCAGCGTGTAGACTTACTCCCCAAGGGTAATCACGTAAATTAAAAAAACAAAACAAAACCAACACTAATGATGCAATTGGAATTTGAACATTGACTGGATGTTTTTTTTTTTAACATGGGCAGGCACCAGGAATTGAACCCGGGTCCTCTGGCCTGGCAGGTGAGCATTCTTGCCTGCTGAGCCACCGTGGCCCACCCTTGACTGGATGTTTGATGATGTTAAGGATGTGGTACCTTTTTTAGGTGTGATAATGGTATTGTAGTTACCCAAACGTTCTTAGATTGTAAGCTCTTACAGCAGTCACTTATATTTAGGAGTTGTAACTGATATTTCTAAATTCTGAGATACTAAGCTGTTTGTATATAACCTGTTCGTTCCCTGAAACTTTGGATATTCATATGATACCTGAGACTCAGAGTTAGAGCTCTGAAGCTATGCAAGTCAGCATTACCCCATTTGGCAACTGTTAAAAGAGCTGAAAAAGTGATCAGACTTTGACTGGAAATATGAATGAAGGTAATCTGGATAGGACTAACGTAAATCAGAATACTGAGTAAAGGATAACGTGGCCCATACTTTAAAATTTCTTCCTCTGGGTGAGACCAAAGAGATGTTTATTTGGTGCAAAATTTATAATTTGGTTAGCACATTATCTAATTTAACTTGTAGGTCAGTTTACTTGAACACCATAATTGCATGGACTCTTGCATAGGGCATGAGATTTTGTTGGTCTGTACAAGTTAGTATGATGCCCTGATATATCCTAGAGTAATGTGGGCAGAGAATAAAAAAGTATTTGCAAACTCCTCTTGGGGGACTGGGGAGAAAGGAGGTAATATTCAACTTTCCCATCTGGGGAATTCCTGATATTTTGCAAGCAGTGGGGACAACCAAATCAATAGGCTGAACGTCAATCTTGGGGCTTGCCCCCTATGAAGCTTATTCCTGCAAAGGAGAAGCTGAGCCTACCAATAATTATGCCTAAGAGTCACCCCAGAGAATCTCTTTGGTTGCTCAGATGTAGCCTCTTTCTCTCAGCCAACTCAGCAGGTGAATTCACTGTCCACCCCCAGTACGTGGGACATGACTCCCAGGGGTGTAAATCTCCCTGGCAATGTGGGACCTGACTCCTGGGGATGAGTCGGGACTTGGTATCATGGGTATGAGAAGGCCTTCTTGAACAAAAGGGGGAAGAGAGAAATGAGACAAAATAAAGTTTCAGTGGCTGAGAGCTTTCAAATAGAGCTGAGAGGTTATCCTGGAGGTTATTCTTATGCATTATATAGATATCCTTTTTAGTTTATGGTGTATTGGAGTGGCTAGAGGGAAGTACCTGAAACTGTTCAACTGTGTTCTAGTAGCCTTGATTCTTTTTATAAAAAAATTTTTTATTAATTAAAAAACAAATATTACAGGAAGCACAAACATTCCCAACACATACACTCAGCAATTCACAATAACATCACATAGTTGCATATTCATCATCATGATCATTTCCCACACATTTGCATCAATTCAGAAAAAGACATAAAGACAACAGAAAAATAAAATAAAAACAGGAAAAAAATTTACATACCATACCCCTTACCCCTCGCTTTCATTGATCACTAGCATTTCAAACTAAATTTATTTTAACATTTGCTCCCCCTATTATTTATTTTTATTCCATATATTCTACTCATCTGTTGACAAGGTAGATAAAAGGAGCATCAGACACAAGGTTTTCACAATCACACAGTCACACTGTGAAAGCTGTATCATTATACAATCATCATCAAGAAACATGGCTACTGAACACAGCTCTACATTTTCCAGCATTTCCCTCCAGCCTCTCCATTACATCTTGAATAACAAGATGATATCTACTTGATGCATAAGAATAACCTCCAGGATAACCTCTCAACTCTGTTTGGAATCTCTCAGCCATTGCCACTTTGTCTCATTTCCCTCTTCCCCCTTTTGGTCGAGAAGGTTTTCTCAATCCCTTGATGCTAAGTCTCAGCTCATTCTAGGGTTTTTCTCAATCCCTTGATGCTTAGTCTCCGCTCATTCCAAGATCTCTGTCCCATGTTGCCAGGAAGGTCCACACCCCTGGGAGTCATGTCCCACGTAGACAGGGGTAGGGTGGTGAGACTGCTCGTTGTGTTGGCTGGAGAGAGGGGCCACATCTGAGCAACAAAAGGGGCTCTCTTGGGGGTGACTCTTAGGCTTAAATTTTAAGTAGACTTGACCTATCCTTTGTGGGGTTAAGTTTCATATGAACAAACCCCAAGACTGGGGGCTCTGCCTATAGCTTTGGTTGTCTACACTGCTTGTGAGAATATCAAGAATTCAACTTGGGGAAGTTGAATTTCTCCCCGTTCTCACGTAGCCTTGATTCTTGAAGAAGACTGTATAATTATATAGCTTTTACAATGTGACTGTGTGGTTGTGAAAATCTTGTATGTGATGCTCCTTTTATCCAGGATATGGACAGATGAGTAAAAAAGAAATAAGGACAAAAAAATAAAGAATAGGGGGAAATAAAGGGTAAAAATTGGGTAGACTGAAATACTGTGGGTCAGTGAGAGGGAAGGGTAAAAGTTATGGGAGGTATTAGTTCTTTTTTCTTTTTATTTCTTTTTTTGGAATGATGCAAATGTTCTAAAAATGGTCATGGTGAAGAATATACAACTATGCGATGATATTGTGAGCCATTGATTGTACAGTATTGTTGTACTGTATGTGTGTGGATATTTCTCAATAAAAATATATAACAAAAAGCAGTCCTTATCTTTTAAAGACCATTCTCAGATATTCACAGATAATAATAATATGGTGTCTGGGGGAGAGGAGAGTGGGTGGATAGAAGCTACCCAGCCTGGCCACGGGTTGCTGATTATTGTAACTGTGTGATGGATATAGAAGGTATCATTATACCTATCTGCTATTTATGTGTATGCTTGAAATTTTCTGTAATAACATATAAAGTTTTTAAAAAATAATAAATCAGGGCTTTTTTTATCTGCAGGTGATGACTCGCTTAGGTGATGGTAGTACAGGATGAAATCATGATGGGGAGAACTCCTTCTAACAACCCAACAACAATGAAAAAGACTATATTTATTATATGCTTATGTCCCCCACTGCATTGAACGCCATCCATGTGTAATCTTATTTAATCTTCACAGCACTTTTATGAAGCAGGCACTGTTGCTATCCTCACTTATAGGTGAGGAAACCAAGATTAAGAAGATTAAGAAACCTGCCCACGGTCACACAGCCGGGACGTGAGTAGTAAAATCTAGGACAGAGACCCAGGCTGACCCCAGAACCTGCACTGCACTCTGAACCGTTTTGCTGCCCTTTGGCTCATTTATCTTTCTGAATCCCAAGGGTTAGCCTTATAATCCTCTCTGAAATCTGAGCTTGAGTTTTAGCTCCAATACTCTTTCTGCTCTACCACTGTGCCATTAAAAAAAAAAAAAAGGCCACACCCACTTGGACGGCTGTTATTTAAAAAATGGAATATATAGAGAGAGTTGGTGAGGATATGGAAAAATAGGAACCCTTGCACATTTATGGTGGGAATGTAAAATGGTGTAGCTGCTGTGGGAAATAGTTTGTCAGTTCTTCAAACAGTTAACCCCAGAATTGCCGCATGGCTTGGCACTTCCACTCGATATTTATGCAAGAGAACTGAAAACAGAGACTCAAACGGCTATTGTACACCCCTGTTCATAGCAGCATTATAATAATATAATAATAGCCAAAACCCAAGTGATTGCCAACAGATGAACACACCAACAAAACGTGGTATGTCCATGCAATGGAATAGTATTCAGCTGTAAAAAGGAATGAAGTTCTGATGCATGTGACAACATGGATGACCCTTGAAGACATCATGCTGTGTGAAGTAAGTCAGACCCAAAAGGACAAATACTGTGTGATTCCACTTATATGAGGTATCTAGAAGAGGCACATTCAGAGAGACAGAAAGAAAGATTACAGGCCACCAGAGGCTGGGGAGAAGGGAAGCTTAGGGAGGTATTGCTTAGTGGGTAGAGATTCTGTTTGGGGTTATGAAAACGTTCTGGAAACAAGAGGTGGCTGTACTCATTGTATTGTATGTATACATGGGATATTATTCAGACATGGAAAGGAATGAAGTTCTGATACATGCTGCAACATGGACGAAACTTGAAAACATCATGATGAGTGAAATAAGCCAGACACAAATGGACTAATACTGTGTGAATGCACTTGTATGAAATGTTCTGAATAAGCAAATTCAAAGGGACAGAAAATAAAGTACAGGCTACCAGGGGCTGAGGAGGACGAGAGACAGAGACGATTGCTTAATGGGCATGGAGCTTCTGTTTGGAATGATGGAGACGTTTTGGGGATGGATGGTGGTGATGGCAGCACGATGCTATGAACATGGTTAGTGCCACTGAATTGTACATTTAAAATGGTTAAAGTGACAAATTTTGTTATGTGTATCTTACCACAATAAATGTAAAAATTAGAAATATCTTTATTTTTTTTTCTGATGTAAAAAGTCAAATAGCGTAGACATATAAAGTAGAACACTGCAACTTGTTTAGTTTGCAAGAGGCTGACGTGCTTCAAAACAGAGCTCAAGACTCAGGCCACTAGGGGGAGCCTTTCTCCAAGGGGGGCATCACCGGCGGCTGGGAGGACCTGGGCAGGGGTGGGAAAGGGACTGAGGAACCTGCATGGTCTGTGCAGGAGAAGCTGTTTCTCTTTAATGCTGGGTTCTATCCGGTGTTTCCTGTTTCCCTGTGGCCTCTGATGCCCCAAGGGAACTGTAAGTGAGCCCAGCAGTTACTACCTAGGGCCTAGCAACTAGCAATCCTCAGAGGCAAACCCTGGACAAAGCCTGTTCTTTGCTCGCTTTACCCTTTCAATGGAGAGTTAGGACAGCTCTGTCTCGTAGAAATGTCTGAGATGGGGGGTCAGTTAATAAACCCTTATTTCCAGTGCCTTGCCAGCTACCATCCGTGCTTCTCCACCTTTCCTAAAGCACTAGCCCACCACCGCTCTGGGAGAGGACAGCCCACTGGGAAAACAAATCAGTGCCATGCGCTTACAGACAGTGTAGTTTTTCTAGATGTCCATTTCCTTTTTACCAATGGTGGGGCCAATAGTTAAGCTTATAATGTATGGAATGTTTTACCCAAAACGTGTACAACAATGTTTACAACAACCACTATTCACTGTCGCGCCAACTGGAAACTACCTAATTGCCATTAACAGTAGGAATGGATCAATAATTGTGGTATATTCACATGATGGAAAACTATACACAGCAAAGAAAATGAATGAACTACAACTGCACTACAAACACCATGTTGAGAAAAAGAAGCCAGACTGCCTGATTTCATTTATATAAAATTCAAAACAGGTGGACCCCTTCAATGCCGTTAGATTTAGGCTAGTGGTTATTCTCGCAGGGGACAGTGACCAGAAGGGAGAATGAGGGAGGCTTTTGAGGTGCAGCTGAGGTTTGGTTTCAGGAGCTAGGTGCTGGTGGCACAGGCGTGCTCACTTCGGAAAAAACTTCTTTAAGTTGAACACTAATGATCTGTGCACATTTCTGTTTTTATGCAATACTTTAAAATTTCAAAAAGGAAATTTGCAGAATTAAAACAAAGATAGTTACCCTCTAGTAATGCTGTTCAGCAAGATACAGAGACCAAGAATTTAACATGGTGCCCTGAGCAGTGGAATGTCCAGTTAACACTGACCAGCTTCCCAAGGAGTCAGTCTGTGGCCTGGCAGTGCTCCCCCAGTCTCACGGCTTACCGATATCTTCCTTGAGGTCAATTTCGGCTGTGGTTGGGTGGACAATGCCCTCCACTCTCATGGAGCCAATATGGCTGATGTCACTCTGGGTCAGGGACAGCTGCATTAGGAAGAGAAGATGGAGAATGTGGGCAAGGCCAAATACCACTGAAAATCCCCAGACTTTCCCTCGCATCCACGAACTCCTGTGTGATTCGTACTGAGTGCCAGTGAAAAGGGGCAGCAGATGAAGTAACAGTCTCAGGTTTCCCAGGTACTGGGTTTTCATTAGGGTCTTTTGAGTGCAATAGATTTGATTTCCACTTTGAGGTCGGCACCGTGGGTCAAGTCTGCCTCTTCTTCCAGGATTGGTTCTAACCCTTGTGGCCTTGATTTTCAGTGATGAGTCCCCTGAGTAGTAACTGCAAGGGAAGCCCAGAGCTCCCACTCGATTCTTCCCTCAATACCCTGTTCTCAGAGCAGCACAGACCTTTGGGTACAGGGCTGTGAAGCCAATGACCTTTCTAGAGAGAAGCGACAGGTTCTGGGGCTCCACCCTGCTTATGTCTGGCCAGGTTGCATTTTGGGGACCACATTCTTGGGGCTATACTTGTGAAATACTGCCCTCGGAGCTTGTAACTGAGTGGAATGGAGGGCATTCTCCATTGTCTGCCTATGCTCTCCTAGGTAAGCGAGAGAAAGCTTATGATCATAAGCTCCTTGCTGTCCCTGGTGATGAATTAGGAGCCCCTCATTTACGCTCTTCTCATGACACGCTCTTCCTAGCTGCTTAAGTGCAGACTTGCAGCCAGAGAGATGAGGAACTGTTTCCTTGTGTCTCTCATATCAGCCCCAGTCAACCTGGTAGACAAATGGCCTGCTCAGTAAACTTGGCACTGATGGAAATGAACTATTTGCATGTCTGGCTGGGCTGCTGTTGTGCTGCCCGAGAGTGTTCAAATGTATACAGCCCCGTTCTGTTTTCTTTCTGCAGTCTAGAAAGGAGAGCAGACTGAATTATTGGCAAACAATTCATTTCTAACATCAGGGATTTTCAGGAAACATTTATTTCTATTTTCTTTCTTGTATAAATTACATTGAACCATATAAGACAGGCCTCTCAAAGGCAGTTTGAGATAGTTTTGGGTTTTTTTTCCCTTTGGTGGGCACAAAAATAACTGCAGTATGGGAAACTACTAGCAAAACCAGAAATACCATTCATTCTATCTCTGACCAGAAAGGCCCTCTATGCTTACCTTTGGCTGACCAATGTCAGCATTTACAATTTTTCACACTAAAGAGCTTGATTACTCTCACAATGCAGAAACCACCAGAGCTCTTTGTTTTAAAAAGGAATAGTTCAAGACCAGTCTGAAAGCTGTATCAGGGAGCAAGGGACAAAGGAGGTACCTTTGCTCGTAAGCAGTAGATTATAAAAATGCAATGTTGTGTTACTACAGCACATTATGTTTGTCGTTTTACCTTCTGTCCTAGGACAAGACTCTTAGAAGACAGGATGGTGAAGCCATCCCCTGGCCCATCTTCAGAGGTGGAATTTGAAGTCCCTTCTTTATCGCTGTCCTTTGGTTTGGACTGTTGGTAGAAATGAGAAGGACATATGGGAAACCACCCAGAAAAGGCCCGAGATGGCTTTATTAAACTCCTATGGCTGCTACCAACTTAGATGTGATTAGGCATTATGCTGTGCTGTTACTTGACGGAGGGAAGCAAGGGACAGTAATATGATGCAAAAAAAAAGGGGCACTGCAAACAAAATGAAGTGTGTTAGAGGGGTTCCATGTGTCCATAGAGCTCACTAAAACCTGGACACATGTACACTATTGCCCTTCTCCATGCCTGCAGCTCATGAAGGCAAGCATCAGAACCAAGTGGAGGTGTTCACTGCCCACTGTTCCACCTGCCTTCTCCCCAATTTTTCTGGGGAGATGGGGTACAGTGGCAGTGGAGAGAACCCCTGTGTCATCACTTGTATTATCACAGAGGTCTGTGGAATGAAAATTTGATAACCTCTAAAGCAGCGCTGTCCAGCAGAACTTTCTGTGATCATGGAAATATTCTGTCTGTACCGGCCAGTGCTAGTAAGCACTTGAGATGTGGCTGCTGCAACTGAGGTGATGAATTTTTAATATGGTTTAATTTTAATTCAAATGGAGTAGCCACATGTGGTTAGTGGTTACCGTACTAGACAGCACATCAAAGTATTACCCCACAAATGGCATCTCTCAGTGGTAGCAACTTAGCAGACTGAGCTATCCAAAACACCTGAAATCCCATTGGTTGAACTCAAGGGACTATTTATGGGAAAATAGAGATTCTTCAGTGTGCAACATGGCATTCTATAGAGAAATGAGAAATAGGGTTCCAAGTCATCATCTCTTAAGATTTCAGTGGGAGCGACGGAGAAGCGGGAAAACTGCAAACTACCCATGCTTTTGGTTTGGAGACCTCTGTTTGATGATTTGAGCTCTTGTCCCAAATCCCATTTTTTATTCTATGTACACATTCTCATCCTTTTCTCCCAGCATCAAGTTGCAGAGAGCCCTCTCCTGCAGATGCCTGCTATGCCCTCTGCTTTTGATCTTTAAACCTTTCTTCTTGTTCAGTGGGAGTCCCTGGCTCGCAAGATGCAGACTTGGCTCACCTTTTTGGACGTCCGTGGCTTGGCAGCCTTGGACTTCTTGCCCCCCTTCTTTCCTGACGTGGATTTCCTTCCTCTTTTCTCTGGGGGAGGGGAGAGGATCGTTTCAGACTTGCCTCTGGCCCCTCGCTTTTTCGCCAGCAGCTCAGGGTGAATCCTGGGCAGGACGCCTCCGCTGGCAATAGTCACTCCTTTTAGCAGCTGAAGAGAGAAAAGGTGTGAGCTCTTACGGCAACCAGCTTTCTCATTCTGGATTTAATACAATTTGAACTGTTGGCAAGTCTGGTCTCTGCTTATTGAAGAAGTTGTATAATGCACAATTTAAATGGCTTCCCCCTTTTTTCACTTGTATAGTGTTTCTCTGTAGGCTTGTGATCTCAGACAGAAAGCAAAACAAAGCAAAACAAAATAAAAGGGTTAGAGAGGTTGAATCCAGGGATGTTACCCAGGGTTTTAGCATTCCAGACACACCCGCAGATAAAGAGCTCCATATGTGGGGAGCATAGCTTGACAAAAGTTAGGTTCAAAGGTCAACAAATGGACTATATCCAGAGAACCACAGACCACGGGTCTCCATAATTTTTTTTTTTTAATTTTTTACTGTGAAAAATAACATATATACAAAAAAATCAATAAATTTCAAAGTACATTGTAAATAGTTATAAAACAGATTTCAGAGTTTGGAATGCGTTACAGTTCCACAATTTTAGGTTTTTCCTTCTAGCTGCTCCAAAACACTGGGGACTAAAAGAAATATCAATATAATGATTCAGTGGTCAGACTCATTTGTTAAATTCTAACTTCTCTGTTACAACTCCTCTTTCTCCTTTGATCCTTCTCCCAATCTTTAGGGGTATTTGGGCTATGCCCACTCTAACTCTTTCATGTTGGAAGGGGCTGTTGATAATATGGGATTCGGGGATGGAACTAGTTGCTGTTGTTGGAGAGGCTGGTCCCTCTGGGTTTCAGAACTTATCTTGCCTAGGAACCCATCTGGAGGTTGTAGGTTTCTGGAAAGTAATTTTAGTGTATGAAATATCTGTAGAATCTCAGATAGAGCCCTAGGTGTTCTTTAGGGTTAACAGGAATGGTTTTGGTTTTGGTTTGGCAAATCATGGTAACAGCAATATCTAGCTGAAAGCTAGTGTAAGAGTAGTCTCCAGAATAGCCTCTAGACTCTATTGGAACTCTCTTAGCCTCTGATACCTTATTTTGTTACATTTCTTTGCCCCCTTTTGGTTAGGAAGGCATTGTTCATCCCACAGTGCCAGGGCCAGGCTCATTCCCAGGAGTCATGCCCCACGCTGCCAGGGAGACTTTCACCCCTGGATGTCATGTTCCATGAAGGGAGGAAGGTTTTACTTGCAGAGTTGGGCTTGGAGAGAGAAAGGCCACATCTGAGCAACAAAAGAGGTTTTCCGGAAGTATAAGTATAAGTATAGGTAGGCTAAGCTTCTTTGCTACAGAAATAAGCTTCGTCAGAGCAAGCCTCAAGATCAAGGGCTTGGCCTATTGACTTAGGGAGTCCTTAATATTTGGGACACTATCAGGGGTTTCCATGGTGGTAAAGCTTAATAGTTCCATACTCAGTCTCTCAAGGGACTTTGCCAATGCTTTTTAATTATCTGTCCAACATACTCTGGGATGTTTCCAGGTATTACATTAAGCTATACAGAGCTACAAGCCCTTATTCCCATTCTGAGCTCCATGTGTTTGGGTTGTTTAAAGTAGCTATCCAGATTGGCTGAGTTAGCTTATGTGTTACAGAAAATTTGGGTTTTGAACAAAATAAACCTCTTTTCCTTTGATCTCATACAGTAGGTGAAGTTCTAAAATGCAGACAAGGTCATCCTTACCCTGTATTCTGATTTACCTTAGTTCTGACCAGATCACCTTCGTTTTTATTCCTAATTGAAGCCTGATCTCTTTTTCGGTTTCTTTAAGAGTGGTTGTATGTAGCAGTGCTGATTTCTAGAGCTGCAGAATTCCACCTCTGAGTCTTAGGTGTCACACAGGTAACCAAAATTCCAGGGAGATACCAGCTTATACATATATAGCACAGCATCCCAAAACCTAAAAATAACATTTACAGTTCCATACCAAATGTGACTGCTATAAAAGCATACAATCCTTGGCCCCAACTTTCTTGTATTTTCTAAAAGACACCATACAATAGTTGTTCTTTTGTTTCTGGCTTATTTTGTACCACATTATGTCCCCAAGGTTCTTTCACCTCATTGCATGCCTCACGACTTTGTTCCTTTCTGTAGCCTCACAATATTTGATCATATGTGCTACTGTTTGCCATTCTACTTCTCAAATATCCTTCAGCCACCTCCATCCATTGGGCATCATGGTAATGTCCAAAATAAACAATCTGTATCTCACATTATCTTCACTTAGTTGTACAATCAACAACACTCTAAATTTTAGACCATTTTCATTGCTCCAAAGAGAAAAATAAACAATAAACAAAACCTCACCAAATTAGAAAATCCAACCTCCCCTTTACTCTTGTCCTCCCTGCTGCTCCACCACCCTCCATTATCTACCCCTGGTATTGCTGTGGTACTGTTGATGTCTTCCTGTTAAACACAGACCACAGAATGCAATAGTAGTTTTCCCCCAGACCCCTCTATTATTGACTCTTTCTACAAGATTCATATCTTTGAAGTAGTTCATGCAAGAATTTTTTATATCTGTAGTATTAATTGGTGGGATACATGGCTCTATACAACCCCTTTCAGTCATGTTCACCTTCAATATGGCAATATTACTTATAGACCCACTAGTGAACTGCCTTCACTTCTATTCATTCCCTTATATTTAAGTTCAACCTCATAGCGAAACCATATGGTACCTATCCTTTTGTGCCTGGCTTATTTCACTCAGCATTATGTCCTTGAGGTTCACCCATGCCATATGCTTTGGGACCTAGTTTCATCTTACTGCTGCATAATATTCCATTGTATATACCACATTTTGTTTACCCACTTGTCTGTTGATGGCCTCTTGGCTTTTTTCCATCTTTTTGCAATTGTGAATAATGCTGCTATGAACATCGGTGTGTAAATGTCTGTTTGTGTCACTGCTTTCAGCTCTTCTGAGTATATACTAAGTAGTGGTATTGCCAGGTCACAGGGTAACTCGATATTTAGTTTTCTAAGAAGGAACCGCCAAACTGCCCCTATAGCGGCTATGCCATTATACATTCCCACCAGCAGTGAATAAGTGTCCCAAATTCTCCAACATTTGTAGCTTCCTGTTTGTTTAATAACAGCCATTCTTATAGGTGTGAGGTGGAACCCTTGTAGCTAATAAAAAGGAGCACATCTTCACGTGTGTTTTAGCCATCTGTATTTGCTCTTCAGAAAAAATGTTTATTCATATCTTTAGCCCATTTTATACTTGGGTTTGTTCTTTTGTTGTTAAGTTGTATGATTTCTTTATGTATAGAGGATATCAAACCTTTATCTGATACATGTTTTCCAAATATTTTCTTCTGTTGACTTGGCTACCTCTTCATCTTTTTGACAAAGTTCTGTGAGGCACAGAAGCATGCAATTTTGAGGAGCTGAGGATAAATTTTGAGGAAAAAATTTATCGATTTTTTCTTTTACTGTTTGTGCTTTGGGTGTAAGGTCTAAGAAGATACCTCCTATATTACTAGGTCATGAAGATGTTTCCCTATATTTCTTTCTAGGAGTTTTATGGTACCAACTCTTTAAAATATTATTTAGGTCTTTGATCCACTATGAGTTAAGTTTTGTATAGAGTGTAAGGTAAGGGTCCTCTTTCATTCTTTTGGTTATTGGCATCCAGTTCTCCCAAGCCCATTTATTGAAAAGACTATTCTGTCCCAGTTCAGTGGATTTAGGGACCTTGTCGAAGAGCAATTAACCATATATTTGGTGGTCTATATCCGCACTCCTGATTCGATTCCACTAGTAATACTTCTTTTTGCCAGTACCATGTTGTTTTGACCACAGTGGCTTTAGAATAAGCATTAAAATCAGGAAGTGTTAGTCCTGCCACTTTGTTCTTCTTTCAAAATATGTTTTTAGCTATTCGAGGTCTCTTTTCCTTCCAAATGAATCTGATAACTAGCTTTTCCAAGTCTTCAAAGTAGGTTGTTGAAATTTGATTGGTACTGTGTTGAATCTGTAGATCAATTTGAGTAGAATTGACATCTTAACTACATTTAACCTTCCTATCCATGAACAAGGATTGCTTTTTTCCACCTATTTAGATCTTTGATTTCTGTTAGCAATAATTTGTAGTATTCTGTGTACAGGTCCTTTACATCCTTAGTTAAGTTTATTCCTCGATACTTGATTCTTTTAGTTGCTATTTTGAATGGAATTTTTTCCTTAATTGTCTCCTCAGTTAGGTCTCTGGTTGTGTATAGAAACATTATTGATTTTTGCACACTAATCTCATAGATACCACGTTGTTGAATTTGCTTATTAGCCCAAGAAACTTTGTCATCAATTTCTCAGGATTTTCCAAGTATAGTAGGTCATCTACAATTACTTAAAGTTTTACTTCTTTCTTTCTGATTTGGATGCCTTTTATTTCTTTTCCCTGCCTGATTGCTCTAGTTAGACCTTTTAATACAATGTTGAATAATAATAGTGACAGTGGGCATCTTTGTCTCATTCGTGATCTGAGGAGGAAGGCTTTCAGTCTCTCACTGCTGAGTATGATGCTGGCTATAGGTTTTTCATATATGCACTGTATCATTTGAGGATGTTTCCTTTGACACTTGCTTTTTGAAGTCTTTTAATTAGAAAAGGATGCTGAATTTTGTCTAATGTTTTTTCAGCATCAATCTAGGTGCTCCTGTGATTTTTCTCTTTCAATTTGTTAATGTGCTGTATTACATTGATTTTCTTGTGTTGAACCATCCTTGAATTCCTGGTATAAACCCTATTTGGTCATGGTGTATAATTTTTTAATGTGTATGGGATTTTATTTGCTAGTATTTTGTTGAGAATTTTTGCATCATATTCATTGGGGAGATTGGCCTGTAGTTTTTCTTTCTTGCAGCATTTACACCTGGTTTGTATTAGAGTGATGTTAGCGTCATCAAATGAGTTAGGTGGTGTCCTAGTTTGCTAGCTGCTGGAATGCAATACACCACAAATGGAATGGCTTTTAAAAGGGGAATTTAATAAGTTACAAGTTTACAGTTATAAGGCCATGAAAATGTCCCAATTAAAGCAAGTCTACAGAAATGTCCAATCTAAGGGATCCCGGGAAGAATACCTTGATTCAAGTAGTCTGATGAAGTTCAGGGTTTCTCTTTCAAATGGAAAGGCACATGACGAACACAGCATCTTCTAGCGTCCTCTTCAGGCCTCTTGCCTCATGAAGGTCTCTGGGAGGCATTTTCCTTCATCTCCAAAGTTTGCTGGCTGGTGGACTCTGCGGTTCTCTCATTCTTCTGTCGTGGTCCTGTGGCTCTCTCCTTGTTCTGAAAGGTAACTCTCTCCAAAATGTCTCCTCTTTTATAGGATTCCAGTAAACTAATCCAGACACATGTAGAATTGGTGGAGACATGTCCCGTCTAATCGAGTTTAACACTGACAATTGATTGAGTTATATCTCTGTGGAGATAACCTAATCAGGCTTTCAACCTATAGTACTGAATAGGGATTAGAAGGAACTGTTGCTCTCACAAGCCTGATTAGGATTAAAACATGGCTTTTCTAGGGTACATAAATCCTCTCAAACAGGCACAGGTGGTGTTCCTTTTTCCTCAATTTTCTGTAAGAGCTTGAGCAGGACTGGTGTAGTTCTTTCTGGAAAGCTTCATAAAAGTCTCCTGTGAAGCCATCTGGCCTGAGCTTTTTCTTGCAGAATGATTTTTTTTTGATATATATTATATATTCACATACCATATAATCATCCATGGTTCACAATAACATCATATAGCTGTGCATTTATCATCACAATTGACTTTTTTATTCTTTTTTGAGAAAAATAACATAAAAGCAAGCAATAAATTTCAAAGCACATCACAAGTTCATTGTAGAACAGGTTTTAGTGTTTGGAATGGGTTAGAATTCCATAATTTTAGGTTTTTACTTCTAGCTGCTCTAAGTATTGGAGACTAAAAGTAATACCAATATAATGATCCAGCAAGCATATTCATTTGTTAAACCCTACCTTCCTGTATAACTCCACCATCACCTTTGATCTTTCTCCTACTCTTTAAGGGTATTTTGGCTATGTGCATTTTGACTTTTTCATGTTGGAAGGGGCTGGTGATAATATGGGATGGGGGATGGAGCTAGTTGATGTTCTGGAGAGGCTGGGCCCTTCAGCATTTCAGGACTTATCTGGTACAGGAACCCATCTGGAGGTTGTAGTTTCTGGAAAGTCACCCTAGTGCTTGGAACTTTTGTGGAATCTTATATAATGCCCTAGGTGTTCTTTAGGATGGCAGGAATGGTTTTGGTTGGGGTTTGGCAAGTTATAATAGGTAGCAATGTCTAACTGAAGTTTGTGTAAGAGTGACCACCAAAGTAGCCTTGACTGTATCTGAACTCTTTTAGCCACAGATACCTTATTTGTTACACTTCTTTTCCCCCTTTTGGTCAGGATGGCATTGTTGATCCCACGGTGCCAGGGCCAGGCTCATCCCTGGGAGTCATATCCCATGCTGTCAGGGAGACTTTTACCCCTAGATATGTAAGACAATTTTTGATGACTGATTAAATCTATTTACTTGTGATTGGTTTGTTGAGATCTTCTGTTGTTTGTATTTTTCTAGGAATTTGTCCATTTCATCTAAGTTATCTAGTTTGTTGGCATATAGTTCTTCATAATAACCTCTCACGATTTTTAAAATTTCTTCAGGGTCTATGGTAATGATCTCTCTCTTATTTCTGATTTTATTTATTTGCATTCTCTCTTTTTTTCTTTGTTAGCCTAGCTAGGGGTCCATCGATTTTCTCAAAGAACCAATTTTTGGTTTTATTGATTCTTTCTGTTGTTTTTTGGTTTTTTAATGAATTTATTTCTGCTTTAATCTTTGCTATTTCTCTTCTTCTATTTGCTTTGGGGTTAGTTTGCTGTTCTTTTTCCAGTTCTTCCAGGTGAGCAGTTAAGTCCTCAATTTTTGCTTTCTTGTTTTTTAATATAGGCATTTAGGGCAATAAATTTCCCTCTCAGCACTGCCTTTGCCACATCTCACAAGTCTTGATATGCTGTATTCTCATTTTCATTCATTTCTAGATGTTTACCAATTTCTTTTTTGACCCACTGATTATTTATAAGTATGTTATTTAATCTCCATATATTTGTGAAAGTTCTGACTCTTTCGTGGTTATTGATTTCTAGCTTCATTTCATTATGATTAGAAAAAGCACTTTGAATAATTTCAATCTTTTAAAATTTATTAAGACCTGTTTTGTGCCTCCACATATGATCTATCCTGGAGAATGTTCCACTAGAGAGGAATATATATCGTGGTGTTTTGGGGTATAACGATCTATATATGTATGTTACGTCTAATTCATTTATCAAATTGTTTAAGTTCTCTATTTCCTTGTTGATCCTCTGTCTGGTTTTTCTATCTATAGTGGGGAGTGGTGTATTGAAGCCTCCTTGAAATGTCTATTGCTCCCTTCAGTTTTTCCAGTGTTTGCTTCAGGTACTTTGAGGCTCTCTGACTGGGAACATAAACATTTATGATTGTTATTTCTTCTTGGTGAATTTTCCCTTTTATTAATATGTAGTGTTCTTCCTTATCTCTTATGATGTTTTTACATCACAAACTAGACAAAAAATAGACTTTTTGTCTGATATTAGTATAGCTACTCCTGCTTTTTTTGGGTTACAACTTGCATGGAACATCTTTTTCCATCCTTTCACTTTCAATCTATTGGTATCCTTGGGTCTAGATGAATTTCTTGGTAAGCAGCATAAGGATGTATCATATTTCTTAATCCATTCTGCAGTTTAGTCCATTAACAAAGTTATTATTGTAAAAGTCTTTGGTTTTTGTCAGATCTAAATATTCTTTTCCCTCTTTCTCTTTGTATCCTTTAAGTTACCCTCACTGATAATCTTCAATTCTGTGCCCTCCTCCAGGCCCCCCTCTCCTGTCTATTTTTCTTTAGCTGACAGAACTCACTTTAGAATCTCTTGTAGGGCTGGTCTCTTATTGACAAATTCTCTCAGCCTTTTTCTGTCTGAAAATTTTAACCTCTCCCCTACTTAAAAAAAAGTATTTTTATTGATAAATCTTACCATGGGTAATATTCCATACATGGTGTACAATCAGTGGCTCACAACATCATCACATAGTTGTGTATTCATCACCATGATCCTTTTTTAGAACATCTGCATCACTCCAGGGAATCTCCCTCACTTTTGAAGGACAACTTAGCTGGATAAAGAATTCCTGGCTGGAAGTCTTTATGCTTCAGGATCTTAAATATATCCTACCACTGCCTTCTCACCTCCACGGTGCCTGCTGAGCAATCCGAATTCAGTCTTACGTGGTTTCCATCGTATGTGGTGAATCACTTTTCTCCTGCCACTTTCAGGACTTTCTGTCCCCCTTCAACATGTGGTAGACTGCTAGTATATGTTTTGGAGTAAACCTATTTGGATTTATTCTATTTGGGGTTCGTTGGGCTTCTTTGATTTGCATATTTATGTCTTTTATAAGGTTTGGGAAGTTTTCTTCCATTATATCCTCATCTAATCTTCCTATCCTTTTACTCTTCTCTTCTCCTTCTGGGACACCAATGATTCTTATATTTGTGTGCTTCGTGTTGTCCATCATTTCCCTGAAATCCAATTGACGCTTTTTCATCTTTTTTGCCATTTGTTCTTTTATGCATTTGAATTCACTTGTCCTGTCCTCTAGTGCACTTCTTTCTTCTGCCTCTTCAAATCCGCTGTTGTGTGTCTCTAGTATATTTTCAATTTGATTATAGTATCTTTCATCTCTGTGATATCTGCTATTTTTCTATTTACTCTTTCAAATCCTTCTTTATGCTCTTCTAATGTCATCTTAATATACTTTATGCCATTAGCCAACCAACTGAATTTATTAAGGAGATTTGTATGAACATATACAAATTATGTTCATATTTTTGATTAGTTGTTCCAAAGTCTGTGTCTCCTCCAGTGTTTTTATTTGGTCATTTGCCTGGGCCATATCTGCTTGCATCTTCATATGCTTTCTGATTTTTGTTGGCTTTGAGGCATTTGATTACTTTGATAGGTTATCTTGACAGTTGATTTCCCTCCATTGTCTAATGTTTTGTATTTTTGCTTGGGTTTGTGTTGAAAGTCTCCTTTTGTACTTGGTTTGCCAGTAATTTCCTGCCAATCCAAGGCACAGACCTCATGCAGGGGGCCAACTGTACTTCAGGATCTGTTTGACACTAAACAAATAGGCAGTTTGCCTGACTACAATTTCCATTTCTTCCCAGCAGATGGCACTCTTGGGCCTCCTCTTCCCCTCAGGCCCACCTCTCCCAGACTGCTGCAGCTAGCTGAGCTGGATGGAGACCTGATGAAATTCTTGCCAAGTCCCCTGGTCCTGGTGCATGCTGAACGCCACTAACCCTCGGGCTGGGGGTGGGGTGGGCAGTGTGCACCTCAGCAGCGATTCTGCGTGTGTGGGCCTGATGTGACTAGTGGCCTCCAGGCTTCCTCTTGGAATGACCGTGGACTGTGGGCTGGGTATGTCAGCTGTCCCTGTCCACAGCCAATCTGGAAATGCCTGCCAGGTAGGCAGGGCTAGGCCGGGTGGGGTGCAGGGTCTCGGGGCACAATGCAGCTTGCTTCCTCGTCTCTACCTCCCCATCTATGCACTCCTGAGGGCTCCAGGCTTCCACATGGAAAGGGGCATGGTAGGCCCTGTGCGCTAGCTGGACGGTCTCTATGAGCAAGGGAAGGAAGTTTATTGGTTTCTACATTCCCCAAGAGAGTGCCGGATTGTGGAGCTGAAGGGGTGGCCTCTCGGTAGTTAGGGTGGCAGGCACTTTTCTGGGAGCGACTGCTTTCCTTTACTGGAGTCATGACGTTTTTTCCTCCAGGACCTCCCTATTCAGTGTAGAAGACCATCTCAGGTCACTCACCCCCTGGAACTGCTGTCCTGGTCATTTTTTCTTCCCTTCTCTAGTTGATCCATGGAGCAGGGGTGAACTCAGCCTATCCTATTCTGCCATCTTCCCCTGTACTCTCTGTACTCTTTTGCAATGTTACATTAGCAAAATATGTTTGATCATGAACCTCCCGATCAATATATGTTTATTTCCTTGTGAGTAATCTATGTACTATCGCACTAATAGATTCTGCACATTCTAAAGCACACTTTAGAATGACAAGAGACATGCAGAAATTGAGAGTAAGAGTCAGGAAACTTTTATAGCAAAATGACAGTCATCATACAACCACTGGCTTTAATAACAGAAAATCAGTGCTTGCATTTTGTCAATCTTTGTTTTTTAATTTCATTTTTCTAGTAATGAATTTTTATTGCATTTTAAAAATGATCAGTCCACAGTGGACTGGAAATAAGAAAAAATGATTCTTTACTGCCAACAGTTTGAGAGGAATGAGATTAGAAAATAAATAGAAATAAATACAAATTCTAATATTACCTAACAGCCACCTCCATATCCTTGGAAGGGCAATCACTTAACTTCAGAGTCAATTCTAATATATCCAGGATTCCCTTGCCCTCATCAGAATAAGCCATAAACAAACAAAGTTTGGGCAAAGCAGCTATAAAGAATAACACTTGCACACGGAGGCCTTCCCTGGCAACACAATGAGCTTGCCTTTAAAAAGGAAAAGGTCTAGCAAGTCCCAGGATACATCCCGGGCTCCATTCTAGAGATAATTTAACTTTGCATCTGAATGACAGCTCACAGGATTTGTTCTCATCTGGTCTGAATTTTGGGGTACAAATGGAAGTGGGGTTGTAGCAGGAATGATTTGTGGCTTGTTGGGAAAACCCGTCCTGTGGCTTGTCTCAGCGCTTCAGGCATACCTGGTTGAGCTCCTCATCATTGGCAACCGCCAGCAGGATGTGCCTGGGAGCTATCCGGGCCTTCTTGTTGTCCCGCGCAGCATTCCCAGCCAATTCTAGAATTTCCGCTGAAAAGACAAGCGGACATTAACAGGCAATCACAGAATGGGGTTTAGGCTTTGTAAAGCTTTTCTTTGGAAATGGCCTTCAGGTTTGATCACAATAATCCATTTGTGATTTTTGATGCTTGGGTCTAGAAAGGAAACTAGAAAACTGAAAATAACTCAGGTCACACACAAGTAACATAGTTCAACAAGACACGATACATGATCCTGTGGCAAAGTCTTCTAGCTGTGCCTCAACATTTGTTCTCCTCTTTCTCCCTTAGTCTATAGACCCTTGTCTTTTGCTAAGCCTATGTCCACAGGAATGAGACTGTATTTCCCACTTCCTGTGTTGATAAGTGTGGCATACAGCTTAATTCTAGCTGATGAAAGATAAGCAGTGGTGCTGTGTGGCACTGCTGGGAAGTGTCCTTCAGGGAGGGGGCTATGCCTTCTTCCCTTTCTACTGGTGGACTGAGGACATGATGGCTGGAATTTGAGCAGCCATCTTCAACCACGAGGAAGAAGCCGTGTGACGTGGGTGGTAGAGCAGTAAGATAGAATTTGAGTCTCTTATGGCAGTGTAGCCTTCTTACCAACCTTGACTGTCTTCTCTAGACTTCTTTCGCATAAGAGAAGTAAACTATCTTGTTTTAGCCACTGTCAGGTTAATCTTGACCAATACAGAATCCTAATATAGGATCTGAATTTCTTTCAGTCTGCAGACAGCAGGGTCATCTCTGAACAGAGATGACACGGGTAAAGTCTATCTTTGATACCCATGGGGACCCACCTCAAAATCTCCTTTTCCCCTGTTCTGGCCCCACCTCAAAGCCCTAGGGTCCTCCTGTTCTAAAGGGAAGTGGACAGGAAGAACCGGCTTATACTGTGGGATGAAGAAATGCTTAACCCACAAAGCGATCAGGATGGGAATCCCCTCGAGACTTGGGGGTCATCCATTTATCTCTCAGGACCCAAGTATGGCTCTGACTTTAACAAATATGACATTTGGCAAATGAGAGAAAGCTGACAAAAAGGAATATCCCTCAAATTATTTTGCATGCTACCAAAAGTTTTGGGTTGATATTTAAAAAAAATCTAGCTGCCGAATTGGTTTATACGATTCATCTGCCTTGCTCCTTTCTCCTCTGCTTATTTTTTACTTCCTCAATTTTGGAAGGATGTTCTGTTAAATTAAATTTGGCTGCCTTCAAAAGTATGAATGAGTCTTACAAATTCCTTCCCTGAGAAACAGAGAGTCAACGTGCCAATGTGTTGTCTCATCCTTAATGAAGGAAAAAAATCTGTGTATGAGCGTGTTGTGTGTACGTGTATGTATGAGTATGTGTTGGAAGTGGCCTGCGGATACAGTGGCATAAACACTAAGCTCTAAAATTAACTGGCAATCCTGATGAATCTTTCCAATCAACCTAATTTCAAATAAAATAGCACATGAAATGGCCATCATTCATAAAAAGCTATGGTAATAATAAAAGCTTGGCATAAGTATGCCATATTAACTAAGCAAATGTGATTAACAAAAATTAGAATAAAATAAACATTGGATTTAAATATTTATATGGCATTTCCATAATGAAATGTGCTAAATCACTGCAAATTCATTCTCATAATATATTTTCCAGGTTATTAAGCCATGAATATCGTGTTTGAATCTTAACAACAACAAAAAAGAAGCTCCACTGTTATTACCAGTAATTCCTTTATACAGCGGCTATATTTTCTGAATCAAAGATTAGGGCCCTATAATTTGAGAAGTCTGAGCATAGTTTTTTGGACAATGGGAGAGACTATTTGAAATGAACCCCTTATCCGTCAATCTGGTAGCTGCACTCAGGTTCCTGCCCAACCTCTTCTTTTAAAGAGGGTACCCATCAAAAAGAAATAACAATGTAGTTATAAGCTTTCACAAAGAGGGCTGCTTTATGATTCTAGGTTAAAACGGATCCTTCTCCATTGTGGACAATAAAGGCGTTTCCTGCACCTGCGGATCTCGGGAAATCGTTATTGCCGGCTGCACACCTGGGAGGAGGGAACACTCGACTTATCCCTTTTCTTAGGTGGGGCAGGGGCAGGAGGGGCTGGGGGTCAGATAGTGGGAGAACTAAGGCACCTTCCCCTTTGAGGCTTCTGAGCAGGGGAAAGCGAATGGAATTCATTGTGTTGGAATTTTCCTTTCCTGTCTCGCCACGTTCATCAGACGGATTCCTGACAGCGCGAGCCTCAGGGCAACCGGGGAACCTGACATGCTCGGGGCCTCCAGGCTGTCCTGAGGCAGTTGAGGCTGCTTTCAGCCGGAGAGACAGATGCACAGACATTAGATGCACAGACTGAAAAGCTCTGGAGTCATGTGCAACTAAGACAGGGCCTAAATCAGTGATTCAGCAAGTAGCACAATGCACGGACCCCAGCTAGGCCCAGTGAGTGTGCACCTGCCCCCTTGAACTAACCCTTTGGAAATAATTTAAAAGGAAAAAAAAAACTTAATTACCTGCTCAAATGCAAAAACAAGAAGTAGATTTTTTTTTTCTTGAAAAACTTCTTAATAATTCACAACAGAAAATCTAGACAAAGGAGTTCTTTGTGCTGTTGGATTTTTAGTCCCTTGGGACAGACACTTTGCCATTTAGTATTGGAAATAACTTTAATCATTATTAATCATTTCAAATGGTATGACCAATATATTCGCACAAACTATAAAAGTTTGCTACATTCTTGATTTTATTGCTCTTGGAGACAAAAGCATTCTTATATTGACAACCAATCAGAGAAGCGGATTTACAAAGCACTAATCTGTTTTACTGCAGTTTGCAGGAAGATCTAGATTCTGACAAATGGTAAAGATGTCTATAGCAAACCCCTCACTTCTTGGAAGTCTCACTTCAGCCAGCATAGCAACCATGTGGAACATAGCTGACTGTCTGGTAGTAAAGAGGATGATTTCTTTAGCCAAAAAGGATGTTGGGAAGTTCACGTGCATTGTTTTAGAACAGCCTATGTCCTCGCGATTTGCACAAATTTAAACCAACGCTGGATAGTCCAGCTCACAGCAGATGGGAAATATATTAAATGTAGGACTGAGGCAGAGGCAAGGAGTGGCCACTCCTGCAAGACTGTCTCCTTTGGCTCTTCTTTCTTTATCCACTGGTGCCCTGGGGCTCTGTCCATTCCTGTGCTCTGCTGGGTTTCTGCAGTCTTCTGGGCAAACCCCACCAAATTCAAGGTTCAAGCTTCCACCCATTTACCCACTTGCCTATCTACCAAGTCTAAACCCTATCACTGCCATGGTGTCACCTGCAGCTTCACCTGGGGATTCCACAGGTAACTCAACCACAAATCATAGCTCAGTTCCTCCCACACTCCTTGGGATTGGCAGCTCCATCAGACTCTGCTTCTACCAAAGACCTGGGAGTCATTCCTTCCCCCGCCCCTCCTCTCAGTCACCACGTGGGGCCCACCCAACCTCATCAATTTTGAGTTAAGGCTCAAAGACCTTCCAGCCCAGATAACTGCAATGGTCATTTAACTGCTTTCCCCACACCCAGTTTTGTCCCCCAGGTTCCTGCCAAGGCCACTAGTAGGCTGTAGGAACCTCTGTGCCATTTAGAAACAGACACCCCTTCCACAAGACAAGTCACTTGATATTGTTAGAACAGACTCTTTATTGCTATTTGCTGACACATTCATAATAATATATAAACCTTTCAAGGCATATGATGTGAATGATAGAGACCCCCTTAAATGTGTATCTCTGTGCAGTGCATGATCTGCACAGCTACAACGTGATATTTTCAAAACACAAATCTAACACATGAATATTGTTAGGTAAGAAGATACTTGCTATTAAACGGATAGATTCAATTATCTGGAAATGGTACATAAATGATGGGTCCTATGTTACACAATGATTTCACGATGTACCGGTTTTCAACCCTGTTTTAAGACCTATGTGTTCTATCAATTAAAAATATACTACAGAACACTTCTCACCATAAAAATGATTATCAAATAATTCATTCTCAATATCTTACATTCATCGTATGTCTATTCTTGATAAAAACTAAGTATTTTTTCTGGAATTTGGGGCTTTTTTTTTCAGTCCCTTTTTCCTCACATCCACTGGAGGTGCATATTGAGCCAATATGATCCCAATTCTACACACCAAGAAAGTTAAGTATGAATCTGATGACCATTTTGGGAGGGCTGCGTAGGTCTCACGTTGGTGGAACATTCTAGATGACCCGTGCAGCATGCATCCTTTGCCCGAGTTTAAGCCTCCCCCAACAAGCCCGGACTGGAAACATCATATGACTTAACTCCCAGGAGCCATCATGTGGGAGCCTGGGGCCAGCCAGTCCGGAAACCGGGTGAAGCTGGCTGCCCCCTCTCACCAGAGTTGCCGAAATTTTGTGCAACTCCTTTTTTCTCTTACTGGCCATCCCAGGTTTCCTGTCTGGGGGCAGAGAGTGGCAGAGAGGACGTTTTAGAGACCGGAGAGATGAATGTGCGAGGGGAGGCAAGCTGGTGGAGGCAACCCGCCGGTCGGTCGTGGCCGGGCTGACCCAGAACGCCAGCGCGGGAATCCCCCGCACGCGGGACCACGAGCACCGCCTATGCTGAGCTCTGGGCAGGAGGCAGGGGCTGAACACTGCGACTTAAGACTTTTGCTACGAGGGCCAGTTAGGAAGGGCTGTGCGGGTTACGCTCTGCATCCAGGAGAGGCGGACGTCCGCACAGGGTTGACCCCGGGGCATAGCATCTGTCGCCTGCCACCCCGCCCCTCCCGGGACCTGGAGGTGGCGCCTCCCCCCTCTACCAGCCTCCGGGGATCCGCAGGAACCCTCCTTCTGCGGAACCCTCTTTCTGATGCACGCCCCTCTCCAGGATCTCCAGCCCCTCTCCCACCTGCAGGGGTGCCGCGCTCGTTGGTGCCAGAGACACCGGGGGCAGGCTGGTGAGGCTCACGGACCCGTCTCAGAACGTTTTAAAATGCATCAAAACAAAATACATAGGACAACATTATGCTCAATGAAAAAAAGCCAGACCCAAAAGGTCACATAATGTATGATTCCATTCATATGAAATCTCCAGAATAGGCAACTCAGAGACAGAAAGTAAATTAGCGGTTGCCAGGGGCTGGCGGGTGGGGGTGGGGTAGAACGGAATGCTACTGCTAATGGGTCTGGGTATTTTTTAGAGTGAATGAAAATGTTCTAGAATTTGATAGTGGTGATGGTTGCATAACTCTGTGAATATACTAAAAATCACTAGATTTTTACACTTTAAAGGGGTGAATTTTATGGTATATGAATTATATCTCAATAAAAATTACATAGGATGAGAAAGAAAATCAATTATATTGAAATCTAGTTTTCAAAATACTAAAAATATCTGGGATATAAGAATCTATGTGCTTCTTTATTAACACATAAAGTGTTGTGGTGGCAGGTCTAATAACTTCTGTGATTTTGAAGTAATAAGTGTAAATGATATTTCTAGATATCTATAAGTATGGTGATATAATAAGAAAATCCTGGTGATTTCTATCAGTGAAAAAGTCCCAGGTATCACTGACCCTACTTTGGTTTGTTTCCCACATTCATAAAGGAAGGAAATGCTAAATTTCAGGTTAGGTGAGTGAAAATAAAGATATACTCTTTTCCCGTCCAAGTTCATGGACCTCTGAATTTGGGTCCAAGAACCCCAGGTCAAGAAGCTGGCTGCCCTGACTCCTTCCTGTTTGGCTCAAGCCATGTCACACCCTGCCCCTCTGCCGTCCTCCAGCTTCCAACTTCTCTCTTCCCCATTTTTTGGACAAATTCCCTAAAAGAGCCCCCTACCCCCTGTCTCGAAGTCCACGCCCCACTCCTCAGCCCACTGCACTTTGGCTTTGACCACCCACACCGACGTTGCCAAGGCCACCGAAGATTGACAGGTGGCCACCGATGATTGATAGGTGGCTAGAGCAGGATGGGACCCCTCAGGGGCACCTGACACTGTTACTGGGCCCCATCTTCCTTCTTTTGGTCTCTGGTGGCCCCACATTCTCTTGCCTTTCCTCCTTAACCTCTAGCTACCCTCCTCAGCCTCCCTGCCAACCTCTCCCCTCCGCGTGGGCATGATGCTGCTGCTCGGGGTTGGGTCCTTGATCCTCCAGCCTCATCACTGACTTCTCCCTCTGGGTGACCTCATCATTCCACAGCCTTGATTATCACAGGTTGCCTGGTAGGTCTTCACTAGGTAACATCAACTTCTGTGTGTCAACTGAGCTGCTTCTATGTGTCCGGAGTGGCACATGCTACCTTAGGTAATTCCTACAATAACCTTATGGGGAGTGGAGCAGTGTGCCCACGTTGTCAGAGACGGCTAGGGGCAGAGCCAGAATCCAGGCTTGGGTCTGCATGATTCTAGCTCTCCTACTCTCTCTGCTCTCCTGGATATCAGGAGACGCTCAAAACCTAGGTCCCAAACTGAGGCCCTCATTCTCCATCCTATTTATCCTCCATCCTCTCCTCCTTCAGCTGCAGGCATCACTCTTCACCCACCAGCCACTTTCCTTTTGGCACACTCTTTCCACATGTTCTCCACTCCTCTCGTCTCTGAGCTCACCCCGTGCTCCCCCACCCATGGAAGCCGGGACTGAAAGATGCGAGTCGTCGTTGATGCTCCTTTTCCTTTATTCAAGGCATTAGTGGGTAGAGCTGACTCTAGTTTCCAGAGATCTCCCCAATTTGTCCATTCCTTCTCGCCATCTCCATGGTCCATTAGTCCTGGCCACTGTCAATTCTCAAAAGTGCTCCTGCAACAGCCCTGGCCGGTCTCCTGATGCTGATCTCATTCCCCACCTAAAGCCTGAGTGATCCTCCCCAAATGCCACCTCTTCCCTCCTGTGCCATCCCATGCCATGTGTGTGTGCAACTATGTGACTCCAATGTGCCCTTCAAGGACCTTCGTGATCCAGCCCTGCCTACCCCATTCCTGGCCTCATCTCTCAGCCCCCGCCTCTTTCCCAGCCATGCTCCAGGTAGGTGAATTTCCTCCAGTTCCTGGATATGGTCACATTTCCTCTAAACTTTGGGTCTTCGCTTCACTCTTTCCCCATTGGGCCATCTCCCGCAGCTCAAGCTCTGACCTGCACCTAGCCAACTCCTACTATTCTCAACCCTGGCTGCACTTTAGAATCACCTGGGGAGCTTTTAAAACTCCTAATGCCCAGACCACACACAGACTTTTTTTTTTTTTTGGCATGGGCAGGGCACCAGGAATCGAATCCAGGTCTCTGGCATGGCAGGCGAGAATTCTGCCACTGAGCCACTGTCGCACCACCCTACCCAGACCTTTTATATGAGAAATTCAGGGTGGGACTCAGGCACCAAGATTTTTAATAAATATATTTAAGAAAAAGCAGGAGGATGTGGTTTAGGTCTTAACATCCTTGCTTTATAATAGGTACCCCTGCCCTCCAATAGTGCCTCTTACATCCCTCACCCACGTGCATCTCATCTTATGGCTTGTCTTGCCTGCTGGACTGGATGCGCAGTGAAGGCAGGACCATCTCTGCCTGTTTTCTGCTGTATCCTCAAGGCCTACCCCAAGGGGGACACATAGTCTATATTTGTTTCATGAATGTTGAAAGCCATTTCATGGGGACAAAATAAAAAAAATTTGAAACATCCCCTCCCAGTTAACAAAATCTCCCTTTTCACTTACAGTGGCCTGTGATTCCACTAATGATTCGTTCTTTTGGCTTAAACCCCTTGTTCAATTAAAATGCAAATGCAGTTTGAAAATACAACCACTTTAATGGCATTAGTCTTTTACACTTTGCCCTGAATGAGTTTATCAGCTCTTAATAGTGGGGAGGGGCGAAGGAGGAGTTCCCTTTATTGAGTGCATCCTAAGTGTTTTACATACACCAGCTCCTTTAATGGAATTAAACCAGCTAGCACTGAGAACACCCCAGTGCTCAGATACTAAGTAATAATTAGCCCATGGTAACAGAGCTGGCAAATTAATAAACCCAGCTTTGAACCGACACCTAAGCTTATGTCCTCTCAACTCCAGCCTGAGGTTGGGGGGAAGAAGGCACTAAAGGAAGGGAAAGAAGGACACGACAAGGCCTGTCTGCACCTCTGAAGATGACTTCATCTTCTCCATTTGACCTGGAGCTGGTCTGGTGTAGGTGGCTGGGAGCAACCCTGCAGGGAAGGGGATTGGCTGTCGACGTCACAGTCCTCCAGTCACCTGGTTCTCATCTGCCTGTCATCACAGCAATACCCCTTAGTCCCTCTCCACCTCCATGATCTCTTCTTGGCGCAGCTGCCAGGGGCAGACCACAGGTGCCGCCTGCTCCAAACCCTCAAGAGCGTCCATCTCAAGTTCTCCACCTGGGCCTGCGAGGTCCTAGGTGAGCCCCTCTGTTACCCTCCAACCCCACCCCGGCCCTCATTTACCGTCCCAAGTTCGCTGCCTCAGCTCCAGCCCTCCAGCCTTCTTGCTATTCTCTCAGCACTTCAGACATGCTCCCTGTGGTAGTTAGATTCAGTTGTCAACTTGGCCAGGTGAGCGTACCTAGTTTTGTTGCAACGGACATGAGCCAATGGTATGTGAACCTCATCTGTTGCTGATTTATATCTGCAGTCGGCTAGGAGGCGTGCCTGCTGCAATGAAGGACGTTTGACTTAATTGGCTGATGCTTAAATGAGAGACAGCAACGTAGAACAGCCAAAGCAGCTTGGCATTCCTCATCTCAGCACTCGCAGCTCAGCCCAGGCCTTTGGAGATGCAGAAAGAAGTCACCCCGGGGAAAGTTGTCGGAACCCAGGGGCCTGGAGAGAAGGCCAGCAGAGACCATCCTGTGCCTTCCCATGTAAGAAAGAACCTCAGTGGAAAGTTAGCTGCCTTTCCTCTGAAGAACTAACAAAATAAATCCCCTTTTATTAAAAGCCAGTCCGTCTCTGGTGTGTTGCATTCCAGCAGCTAGAAAACTAGAACACTCCCCGCCAAGGTTCCCCCTGCCTGGGACACCATCCCCCAGACACCCAGTGCCTCTCCCTGGCCGAGTGGAGCCTTCCCAGACCACTCTGTTTATAGTTGCCCCCACCCACTCCCTTTCTGGAACACCCTGTTTTCCTCCTCTGCTTTATCTGTTTCCCTAGCACTTACAAACATGTTACTTATTTGTTGATTCTTTCCTGCAGAATGTATTTTGCTCCAGGGATGGGACTCTTATCTGTTGTGGTCTCTACTCTGACTCTAGCATCTAAAACAACACCTGGTATATAGTAGGTGCTCCATAAGTGTTTGTTGAATGAGTGAAAGAAGGAAGGTGCTGTGAACTATAGGATTATGAGAAATCAATTTGAGAAATAGGGTGATGGTCTACTTTTGGGGGAACACTGTAAATCTTTAAAGATGTGCTGGTTCAAACTCACAGTGTAATCAGGCAGGTGGTAGGAGAGCCTTTTTGGTGATTGTTTAGTACCCGCTGCCATGGGGCCTGGTGGCTCCACTCCAAGAAAAATTAAAAATCACATAACTGGCCCCATTCTTCTACCAGGGAATACTCTCAAGGCTTGCTGGGTGCACTGATATGTAGATGCTCAACAAAACATTTGTTGAATGAACGATCAGGGAAAAGTTGTAAGCTTTTTCATCTAACATATCTGAACCAAAGGATAACAGAGACTCCAGTGGTTTGAAAAACCAAATTTCGTTATATTGGGTATCTGAGTTTAGATTTTTGCCAATTGGAGGCCTAGGAAGTACTTAATTATTTTGGTTGTGTGAATATTAGGGACAATGTAGGGCAGCAAAAAGTGCATGGGCTTGGGGGTCAGAGAACTTCGGTAAATCCTACCTCCCCATTTCATGCTGTGGGGTGTCTGGGTTACTACGGTCTCAGTGGGTGGTACTAACCTGATAAGTGGTGTTGAACTTCATATACCTTTCTCGACGTACCCTCTCTGCCATCAGTCTTCCCCTTGCCTCCCTGGAGATTTCCCCCTTAGATTCCTGGGCCCAATCCTTCATTTTAAATAAGTACCCACCAAGTCTTTGGGCTGCTGCTCAGAAACCCCCTTACAATCTCCAAGTGTGGTCCCTGGATGAGTGGCGCCAGCATCACCTGGAGTGAGTTAGAAATGCAGCGTCTCAGGCGCCACCCTGGCTCTTGTCAACAAGATCCCTGAGGGAGCCTCACTTTGCAAAGTGCTGCACCATGCCACTTAATTGGGTTGACTTTCAGAGCCCTCCAGTCCTTCTCTCAAACCCCCTAAAGGATTCTGAAGAGCTCTGGGCTCAAGAACAAGCCTTTCATTTCACAGTAAGAGAAAGCTCAAGAGGCCAAGACCTGCCTGTGGAAAGGTGGAGGAGGAGAAGGTTTGCACATGTGTATCAAGGCACATGGTTCCTGAGTAGTGTTGACTGGTGAGTGAGGGCTACCAAGAAGACAGGACAGCAGTGAATATCTAGAAGGCAAAGAGATTGCTCTTGAGCGGGAAACATAGGATGGACGACAGCTCAGCACTGGTGTCTCAGGAGGGGTAGGGAAGGCCCTACTACCCTCCCCTGGACAGGGATCAACCCCCACCACACCCCCAAGGGTTTCTGTGCTGCTTCCCACGGACAGAAAGTTTGGGGATTTTTGCTATTAAAATCTGGCTCACTTCCCAAAGGGATTTAATCTTTATGCTTGGAGAATCTGCTAATCTTGGGTAAAGTCAGAGACATTGTCACTCATGGTCAAAGTGATCTTACAAAGAGCTAGTCACATATTTACATATATATATATATATATTAAAAAGCATCTTTGATATTGTGAGGTTCAGTGTCTGCTTAAGTATAGCATAACAAAAATGGTAAACAGCAAGCTACCCAAATATAGAAAGAATACACACATAAAAAAATCCCACCTTTTGTAAAAAAATATTTTTAACAACCAATATTGGACATTGTTTTCCTATGCTCACATTGTACACAGACAATGACCTCAGGGAAGGAGAGCAAAACCCAAACATAGTTCCACAGAAACCCATCCCCTGTGGTGACCTGAAGATACCTCAGGTAAAGGTTATGGACATTGAGTCCTAGTTTAAATGCACCAGAAAAACTGTTGCATGAGGAATTTGATGTAAAGTTAAGACCCTCTTTTACAAAATGACTAGCAACACCTCAGTTTCTCTTCTATGGGAAACTGGGTTTTTGCATATTGCATTTGCTTAAAATAAGACACCTTTTGGGGGCTTGTCTAGAGAAAACCACTTTATGGTGGGTTCTTTGCCTTCCATTTGATCGTCTGTCCTTCTTATCCCCTTCCCCCCCCTTTTTTTTTGCCCAAAAGCCTGCAGAAATTGATTTTAGCCAAGTGGGCAAGTCAAAACCCTGCCACGGTTCAGAGCAGCCCTGAGAGAGCCACAGGGTGATTTCAAGCCCGTGCGAGGGGGCAGAGGGCAGGGCAGGCATCTGGGGTGGGGCTCCCTGCTCTGCGTGCCCACGTTACCTGCCAGGTACTCGATGACGGCCGCCATGTAGACTGGGGCGCCCACGCTGATCCGGTACTTGAACGTCCCTTTCTTCAGGTACCGCATGAGCCGGCCCACCGGGAAGATGACGCCGGCCCTGGCTGACCGGGACAGCTTGGACATTTTCTTCTTCCCACTTCGGCCTGACATCTTGTCTCAGTTTCCCTCTCAGCTTGCTGACTCAGTGACTTCCTCAGCACCAACGGAATTCTGGAAAAGAAAAAAGGCAGGGTTAAGGGTGACGGTGGGCAAACATCTTGGGGACAGTGGTGTGACCCTGGGGTACTTCTATGGCACACTTGAGGGCCACATGGAGGCAGCTGAGACCAGCTGCTGCCCCAGGAAGCAGCCGGCAAGGGGCCAGGTGTGGGGCCACCTCAAGGCATCTGCAGGCCCACCCACAAACAGCTGCCCGCACCCCAGTCAAGCCAGTACCACCTAAATGGGGAAGCAAAAGAGAACTGTCACTGGAGAAAGCAGCCATGGCCCCTGTGTAGGGTGGACAACGGTCCCCAAGCTGCATAACCCCCCCCCCCCCCCCCAATTCTCAGAACCTCTGAATGCCATTTCATGCGGAAAGATGTGATTAAATTAAGGATCTTGAGATGGGGGGTGTTATCATGGATTAAGGGGTGAGCCCTAAATGCAATCACAGGGACCTACGTGAAGGAGGCAGGAGATCAGAGGGAGAGGTAAGAGGTGTACCGACACAGGTGAGAGGCTGGAGTGATGTGAGGAAGTGGTTGGGAGCCACAGAAATGCAGGTGGCCACGAGAAGCTGAAAAAGGTCAGGGAACAACTTCTCCCCACAAGCTTCCTGCAGGAACGCAGCCCTGCCGACACCTTCCCTGCAGCCTGGTGAGAGGGGCCGAAGTCTGACCCCCAGAACTGTGACGGAATACATTTGTGTTAAGTCACTAAGTTTGTGGTAATTTGTTAGAGCAGCCACAAAAAAGAGAAAAAAAAAACCAACGTAATATGGTTTCTCTTTGTCCTGATTTGCTTCTGCCTGTTGTAATAAGTAGGACTTGGTTTAGATGATCGCACCGATTATAATGGTGAGCTCTGATCTGCAGAACTGAGCAGAGGTGCCTTTCTCAGCTGGGAAACAGGTTTCTAAATTCTCCATAACGTAGCATTCCTGAGAACGTAAGCAGGTCAGAGAAGCAGTTTTGTCAGACATGCCGATGCGGAGAAAGCAAACAGCAAATGAAAAGCCAGGGTGCAACCCGAGCTTCACTCCTCAGAATAGATTTTTGAGAGACACTTCAGAATTAGCACAGTGTAAAAGGTGACTTTAGTGCAGTGCCCCAAGACACGGACATAATTCACTGCTATTTCAGGAAGTAGCTGTCCGAGGCGGCTCTCTGAGAAGCCCATTTCCAGGGGAAGTCTCGGAGGAGAGTATGAGTGCAACCAGGAATATCTGATGAAGAAACTTAGGGCAGGCATCGGGCAATGTCTGCAGTACCTGCTGCTGCCAGCACTGTCCGAGGGGACAGGAGCACAGAAAGCAATGGAAATGGTCCCTCTCTTAGAGCGACCAACACACCCTTCTGCAAATGCGGCGATGCCCCAAATAGAGTTTGGTCCTGTGTGTGTGGGGGGGTAATCCCCCTGTGCTGGGAGAGGGAGCCCCGGGTTTGGGCCCCATCTACCTAACGAGAGCTGAGCCCCACAGGTTACCCATGTGGCCTCCGGGGCCTTATTCATAAAACAGGAGAGAGGAGAGGGGACAAATGAGTCCTTCTGGTCTTAGATGGTATGACTTTTCTGAAATTCACTTTCATATGGTTCTGGAAAAGAGGCTCAGTCCCTTTAAGAAGTTGGTGCTAAGGAGTTAAGAGCCCATGCAGGCTCATAAAGATGTAATGGAGACTCCGAGAAGCCAATTATGTGTTTTTGTTTCAGTTACTAGTAGGTAGGGAGGTGAGGGTGGTTGCTATGGAAACCACGAGAAGCTCATCGGAGGGTGGATGAGCCATGTGGACGCTGCGTGTGCTGGATGGTCAGGCTTTCCCTGCGATGGAGAGGATGATGCACAGAGCACCCCCCAGTTTGCTCTAACTCGGCAAGGCTTGAGGGTGATACTCCATTATGTTTGCAGAAAGAGTCTGGCAAGATGGGAGCTCTTTGAGTGGTCAGAGAAACTAGTGGGTGCTCCTTGGAGGCATGGGTCCCTGTGGGGTGGTCCTTCAGAGGAACTGGGAACCAGATACAACCTGGATCTGCAATACACCATCCTTTCATATCTGAAAGACCAAGGCGTAAAGTCTTGTAATCATCACACAATGAATTGGAGAGTTTTAAGTATGTTATCGTTTGGGGGCAGGAAAAAAAACTCAACACTCAGGGAAGTAGAGGGAAGGATATACTGCTGCCTGCTCATTCCCTTCTACCCCCAGAAGCCCAGCAGTTGAAAAACATCACTGGTTTTGTGTGTGCTGGGAAAGAGGGCGTATTCAGACACAGTTGCTTTAGCATTTATTTCTATGATCAGGTTTTAAGCCCACAGGGACTCTGATGAGTTATGCTTTATAGATAACACAAAGGTAAATATTAAATTGCAGCACCGACTTGGACACAGGCAATAAACTCAGATGAGCCAATACAAATAACTACTGTATTTATTGTGTTTATGATGCACTTTTTTAAAAACATTTTACTATCTCTAGAAATCAGTATGCATCTTACAATCGATGATACCATAGATTCAACGAAAGACAGTATTTATGAAGCATTTATTATCGAACAAGAACATTAGATATTGTGGAATAGACAAAGGAGAGAGAAGACGTAACCCTTGTCCTCAAATATTTTCCAGTGAAGTTGCATGACAGACCATAATAATGTTTCAAGTAGATGCTAGAGCCATGTTTCTCAAACTGTGCATCAATGTACCCCAAAGCGTAGCTTAAACTTTCAAGGGAAATACAGAGATGCTTGGCCTCTGTTGAGACATTGCAACTCCCAGCTTGGGACAGTTTCAACAATTTCAACCTTAGATTACACTACATTCCTTTCAATGATGTCACATCTTTGCAAAGCTGGAGTTTTGGCCATTGCTGTGATGAAAAGCAAGTGCCACGCGAAAATCGACATGGAATAGAAAATGAGGCTGATGGTGTCCAATCTAATTCCACGGTTTGAGAATCTCTGTAGTGCCCAATAGGTGCACCATCCTATCTGTAATTAATTATGGTTATTTAAGAGTGAAATAAAAATATCATGTTTTCTGGTCATTCATGCACATTATTTTTTCAAATAGCTACTAAACTGTTAGATCATGCATACTTATTAAGTTGTTTGGCCCTAATCACTTAATAAATGGAATGCTTAGGTACTTCTACTAGTTGGGGGCACCAAGAAAAAAAATAGCTGAGACATTTGTACTCTGGACCGAGCAAGTTTGGTAACCTGTGGGTTAGGGCCCTCTGCCACCAAGCTTCCAGATATAATTACGTCTTGCTCAAGGTCATCTGGAAGCAAGGAAAGCAAGAGAGTTAAAGACGTTATTTAAATTTTTTTAGTTTATTTTATCTTAAATCTAAGTGATGCTTGCACATAGTAAAAAAAAAAGGTACAGAAATGCATAAAATGAAAACCAAGACACCTACTCCATGCTTTCCACTCCCAGTCTCACTTGTATTGTAGAAGCAACTACATGGAACAATTTTTCATTCCAGTTCTGGTAGTTAGCTCCAAAACCCCCATAGATTTACACCTCTACTTCTGGATTTATTTTCACTTTTAGACAGTTTCTACCGATTCCTGTGTAAGAAGGATGAACATTTCAATCATTTTTCTCCTCCTTTTTCCAGTTAAATATATTTTCATTTTAATCGATAACTTTAAATAATACACTTAAATCTCCATTATGGGTTCCACCAACATTAGACATGCCACTCGGGTCTTCGCTATGCAAGTTGAGGATGTGAGTCTCCTCTCCTGTCTGCTCCGGCCGCCCTGTTTCTACCTTCGGTCTTCTATCCTTTTCATCCTCATCGTTAGTCACATTTATATTTTGTTCTCAAACCACAATGAAATCTTCCCCCTTTTGACTGGAGGTTTATTTTGAAACTTGAAAGCCAATAAGCAGCATTTACAAAATTATGACTTTGTAAATACTGTTAAATCCAGAATCAAGTGGGGTCCAGCATCACATTTCCTTCTCTGTGGTCCAACCTGGTCATCCTGTATCCTCGCTCCAACAACAAATGGAGTCTACATGTCCTGTAAACCTGCTGCTCCAAGTCATTCCATGCTTGGCTTCGTATTTGGACCAGGACTTTCTGGCTTTCCATTTTCCTCCCAAAGTTACTAATTACCTTTCTTTGTTCTTATTGACAGAAGAAAAAACATGACTTTCCCAAATGCTCCAAATTATCAGACTTCTCAATTATACTGATCTTTGCAGAGGCCCTTTCTTCTCAGAGGCGTTGTTTCTGAAGCCCCCTGACCTCAGCTGTTTGTACAGAGAGTCCTTTACCTGTAACTGTTTTGGGACCTGCCTTCCCTGCTCGTCCCTTCACGACTTCCTCTTTATTGGTTGTCTCTCATTTTGCTGGTATCCATCTCGTGTAACTTCTTCAGAACAGTTCACGGAAGAAAACTCTGTTTTCTTACACAAATAGAACTGTCTTTATTGAAAGATCTTTGATTTATACTTTTTAGCATCAAAATTTCGCTTCAAAATTTTCAACAATTGATCCCGTTGGTTTTAGCACCCTATGTCACAGATAAGAAGTTAGGTGCTACCTCCCGCCACCTCCCACCCAATCATTTAGATTTTCTCTTTATCTTTTACATTGTAGAATTTTACAAGGATGTGTCTAAGATGTGATTTCTCCCCCATTCATCCAGCTCACTTGGCAATAATCCCATTTAATCTGAGGACTCCTGTCTTTCATAATTGGAATTTTCCCCAATTATTGTGTATTTAATTGTTTTCCCTACATCCTTATATCCACATTTTCCCCCACCCCCTTTCTCTGGGATGTTTCTAAACCAGGTTTTTGGATCATCCGGATTTCTCCTCTAGTGTCTCACCTTTTTTCTCCTATTTTGTAGTCCTTCTGTTTACTATCTAATTTTGACAATCCTATTTTTAATTTCCAAGACCTCTTTCTTGTACTGATTGTTCCTTTCTCATAGCATCCTTTTCTTTTGAATGTACTATGTCTTCAAAAACTCTCAAACTACTGAGAACGTGTTATAGTTATCTTCTGTTCTCTAAATTATTTTACCCACAATCAAATGCACTATTTATTTATTTTCATTTTCTCTTTTCATGTTGGCTTTTCTTAAAAGGTGATCTTTGGCTATACTTTTGTATTGAAGAATGAAGAACAAGGTTGAATATTTTGGGTAGATGAACAAGCTTGCCTCAAGGATTGTTTGGTAAGCTTGCTTGCTGCTTGGGATCTGGGAGAGGTGAGCAGGGACTGCCATAAGCAGGCATCAGTTAGGAACCAAGAGCCCCAAAATAACAGAATGAGGGGAGCTTTATTTTGCGGAGCCATATCCATTGCAGAAACTCTAGGCCTGCTTTATACTTGTTAGATTTCCTTAGAGAGGGTCCTCTGATTGTTAGCTTGGGGGATAGATGCCAGCTTGCCAGAAACTCGGCGAGGAGCTGGGGAGGGAGGGAGGCCAACTCACACAGCTGTACCGGAGACAGGTTGCCAATGTCTCCCCATGTCTCACGCCTGCCACCTTCCCTTTTATGTTTTTTCTTTTTTGTAGCTTCCCCTGTGAGTTTATCAACATGTTCCGATGCACTTTCATTCTTCCAGAAATTTGTTGAAATCTCCCATCTGTCGATGACCAACACCAGTGCCTGCCCTTTTGTTGCTAAGTATTTATTTTCTTTGTATTTCTTTACCATTATCTCTGTGGGCCCGAGAGAAGGAGGGGTTAAAGGAAAACCCACTTTGTGCTCAGTCCAGTATTTTGAAAGGGAGGCTGAAAGTGTCAAATTTAATATCTTAACAAATAAAACCCAAGGATTAATTTAGAAATGAATTTGCCAGAAACGAGAAAGAGCTCAATTGTTTTAGAATTTAGTAATAATGTCATATTGAAAAATTTATTTCACTTTCATCACTAGGTGAGTCATTAGAAACTAACTGGTCTTGAGATAAATGAAACATTAAATTTCAAAAAAAGAGATTATGTAAGACTTAATATAATGGACTCAAACTCAGCGTGTTTGCATTTTTATGATTGGAACAAGTGATATTCCTATAAACAATACTTAAAATTACACTGTAATCTCAGAAGGGAGGAGAGGGAAGAAAGGAAATATCCTAAGCATCTGCCCCTATTGAATGAATTACTTTAGGTGAGAAACAGCAAACTTTATTTTAACACATTGACTGCCTTCATAAAAAGACAAAACAGTCTGGCTTCTTTAGATCAGTATTTCCTTTTAATGCAAACAAGCTTTTTTTTTCCCAATTAAAAAGAGCTGATAAAGACCAACCCATTTTTTAATGTTTCAAACTTCTTGAAATTTTATTTTATGTAAATTGATGAGGAATATGACAAACTCTCAACCAACCAGCAAGATGGTTCATTAGAAGCTCCTAGCAATCCTGATTTAAATGACTACTTTTCTACAGTAGTCTCCCTTTTAAAAGGGAGAGCAGTCAGTAATTTGAGGATTGGGAGTAATAATTATAGTCCAGCATGTCACAGGTCAGGCTGATGAATCACCTCGACAAAGGACCTCGTATGATATGACAGTTTGTTTTAAAGCACTCTTTTGAGGTCATTCTCTTCAGAAGTACATAAATTAAAATGCTTATATATATATATACATATATATATTATTTTAAACCTATAAATAAGAGGTCTTACAGCTTTTTGAGAATGGAAAGGAATTTTTAAAAACTTTGAATACTGTGTTCTGAAAAGTTCATGAACATGAAAAACATGGTGTCATCCACCAGTGACTTCATGCGCTGTTTTATAATTGCTGAAATATACGTTTAATGTGTTCATTTTTAGTCCCCATGATATTTCCCTAATCTGTAGTCTGTGTTTTAGAATATTTTAGATTGTAAATGTTTATGAAAAAATGAAGTGGACACTGTAATGAAGCATCTTTATTTTTTCAGTTCAAAACTGTCCTTTGGGAGAATCAAATGAGATAAAATAAAACTAGGTATGACATAGGAAATTTCATGTGAATATATTAACTACATGTAGAAATAGATTTTTAAAGGGTATGAAAAAAATCTCTCAGGCAGCTTCACACCTAATAGAATTCTAATACATCTTGGTGTGTTACCCTAAGTACTGTATTAAAATAATAATAGTTTGTTAGCATTATTTTGTAGCTGTAAAAACCATTTTCAGTAATACTAGCTAAATCACTTGCTCTATTGCACTTCCATTTATGAACTCCAAGGGCAAATTATTACTTTCCAAACCATTTTCTTCCAAGGCCACCTTTAAGTGAATGAGAATAGTCAATAATTTTAGCGTCATATATGTTAAAGCACATTAACAATTTATAACATAAAGAGCTATATCAAATGCAATTTCATCAAAATGACACTCGGATCAAATTAAACAAATTAACCAACCATGAATGTTAGAACCAAACATTAACCCAATTTATTTAAATTATACTATTGGATAACAAATCATTCCCAATGTTTCAAAAAAAGTATTTCAAATCATGTCATGGAATATTCTAGCAGGAAGCGCAACTGCCAACAACACATTCTTTGTAATTCAGAGGCAGAGAAGGTGTGGCCATCTCAGGCATTCTAGAGGGGATGGGGAGAGGAGACCTGGGCAGGGGCTGGTGTCCACATGGGGTGGATTTAGGGTGTGTGCTACGGTGATCCACTGTCGCCTTTGTTGAATCTGAGCTAAGGTTAAAGCAAAAAAGAAGAAAAGTAGAAGCTGCTACTATATATTTCACTTGCTATATATACATTTTCATTTCTTCATTATCAGCCTGATGTTATTTCCTAATATAAATATATTCGGCCACCTAGGGTATTAGTTGGATGAGCAATGAATAAAAAAATTTTTAGTTCTATTTGAATCTGATTGGTAATGTATCCCAGAAGAAAATCACCCAGCAAATGAACTGTTTGCCCTCCTGAGTCTATCTTCTCGTGGGAAACAAAACAGAAACAAAACCCTTCACTGGGTTCAGTCTGGTCTCCTGTCTTTTAGCAATTTTAGGACTGACAAATAGGAATAATGGGGAAAATATCCTGTTTTCCCAATATCCAATGGTTCCAAATTAGTAATGCAGTTTGTTGTTACAAGCTATGGCCCCCTCTCACGTCTCCGAGCAGAGAACTGATTTTGTCTAAAGCAAGATGAGTGTCTCAGGTGGGAGTAAGGAGATGGGAGAGCTCCTTTTGGGGTGGGGAATCAATAACCAGACAACCGGTGGGCAATAGCGTGGTGCTGCCCGACCCACCAGAGCTTCCAGAGACATCCGTCACTGCTGGGCAGCTGAGCACATGGGTGAGGCCAGCTGTCTGCCCTGAAAGCTAGAACAGCAGACTGGGCTCCTAGCAGAGGTAGCTGGTCCTGGACCCTTCTCTCTCCATCCCTTCCCTGCCTGCTCCTCTCTCCCCTATTTTCCTTCGGCAGTGGCCTCTCTGGAGGGACAAGTGGCTGCAGGGGCTTTTGCTCCAGTTGACATGCCATGCTCTATGCTGTTGCTAGGCTGTGTCCCCCCCTGGGCATGATTCTGTGTGCCTCCCATAGTCCCTGGCCCAGGTACAGTGCATCAACTGCACCAGCTAAGGGCGACCTTCGGTGGCAAGGGGCCATTCCATCTGTGGATGGAACTAGGCGGGCATCTTGGTGCAAAATGGAAGGGGCAATGTATCAGAGAAGGGGCATCCAGTTCCTCATCAACCAGCCATGGCCCTCAGGCAAATCAGCTGGTCTTTCACACCATCCTTGGCACAAGCAGAAGGCAGGGGAGCTGCCCTGGCACCTCGATGACACGGTCCCCACCTTACTGCCTCGGGACCTCCGAGGGACCTCACGGGCTCTGGAGAGCTCTTTCTGAGAACCACTGAACCAGCTGACCTCAGGTCCTTTCCAACATGTCAAGATGCTTGTGTCCCATGAGATGTTCAAAATGCCACTTCTGACCCCTACTTGTAACTTACATTCATAAGATGGAACAACTGGGTAGAATAAGCCACATCCAGGTGATCTTTCATTTGGAGTCATTCTTTCATCACCCATGGTAACTGTAGAAAAACTGGGCCTGAAAGTCCCTTTTGTGACTTTGACGTTTCCTTTACAGGGCTGCCTTTTCTCCACGCCAAAATAGTGTGCCATGCTGTTTGCGAAGGAACAGCTGAGGTGGAAATTCAGTTTAATAGCGAGGGGGCAGTGCTTGAGCCAACTGTCACTTCACTGAAATTCCTAGAAGCCTGGTCAATGTGGAAGTTGAGCGCTTTGTGGGAAACCCAGGGTCTCAGCAGCTGAGCGACAAGCTGATGCTGCGTATTGCATAAGCTACTGGGATTTACCTCATTGTAGCCTTCTCCCCCACTATTTCACTATCTAATGCTATTTCACTATTTAATGTTAGCGGTTTTATTGAACAGTGAAGGCAGCTTAAAACACAAGGCATACAACCTGTATATCCATCAGGGATAGTGCAAGTCCACTAAACACAGAGCCTGGCTTTTCCAGGATAAGTCAGATTTTTTTTTGTCCTATTATTATGGAAATATTCCAAATTTAGGCATCTTAACTATTTTACCAGGTTACTTCTCGTACCCAAAAATAACCCCCAAATCCTCCTTATGTTGTCATTTCGGGTTAAAAAATACAGTCACTGCATGTAACTGTCCTGGCATCCCAGAATCAGCTAATCTAAAGGACCCTGCCCCGAGGCTGCTAGCCCCGCACATGTTCCCACACATTTCTGTCAAAGCATGCGAATTTTGACTTGAATTACTTACTCCATTCCAAGTCCAAATTGGCAACGCCAGTCAAATAAATCGAGCAAAGTATGATGGATGGTGAGATGGATAAATGAACAGTAAGGGGTTGAGAGAAAACACCAAATTTATCTTATTTAAAACTTAGTGACATTCGATTCCCGGTGCCTGCTCATGCCAAAAAAAAAAAAAACCCCAAAAAGTTAGTGACAAGGCAGTTTAAAATGCGGTATTAGCCAGCCCAGACGATACCCTTTATCTTTCATTTGACAAAATCCCATAAAATAATGATGCAATTAATGTTTTTCTTTTTGCATGGGCAGGCACCGGAAATTGAACCTGGGTCTCCGGCATGGCAGGTGAGAACTCTGCCTGTTGAGCCACTGTGGCCCGCCCAAATACTATGTTTTTAAAATAAATATTTGCTTACACTAATATCAGAATGAACATGTGCTAAGAATCACCAGCATGCTAGCAGCAGCTAGTTCTTACTGCCTGGGCTGTGCTGCAGGCTGCTGGGGCTGGGACCTAACTCCAGCGTTCAACAGTTATGTGGGACCTTGGACCCCCTTTACCTCTCTGTACCCAAGTCCTTTTCTGGAAGATGGGTAGAAGAATAGCACCTAGCTACAGGGTTGCTGTAAAAATGAAATGAGCACACCTAAAATGCCTGCAACAGTGCTTGGCATTTAATAAATAAACATTTAATAAATATTAGTCATTATGACTTTTTTCCACAAAAGAAACAGCTATAGAGAACTTCGCACAGAATGCAGGCTATCGTTTTCTTGAGGCTACTTCTCTGTATTCCAACTACTATAATACTATAGGGTTTGAAGTTGTGTGTATGATAACGTGAGACTTAAAACTCAGCTGGGGCAAAGGGGCAGATAATGAGATTTTAACCCGGGGAGATCTCTGGGAACCACGTGTTTCTATTGGGAGCCCTCATGACAGCAAAATACTTTTGCTTTTCCCAAGGCTGGGCACATTTGGGCTTTTCTAGTCTAATCTTGTATTTCCTAAATTCAGCCAGAAACAAATTAGCCATCAACAATGGGAGGGCGAGATGCCATCTGCCTGGGAATTTACAATCATCGCAATCTTAGAATCACAGGACTTCACAAAATCATCACCTAAGACCGGAAGGGAACTGAGTAATGAATCATGTACTCCCCCTCTCGATTTGAGCCACAGGAACGTTAAGGCATGGGAGGAGGGCCGGGGGTCATTAAATGACGGGTTCCTGGCCCAGCTGTCTGTTGGTGTGAGACTAGAGCTAGCTAACACCATGCCCTCCCCCCCCACGTCTGGAATCCGGTCCTGTGCTGTTTTATAACACTACATCCTGCTACATGCTTGACCCCTATGGCACCTGAGACAGTGTTGCAGCCACAGTAGACATTCCATAAATATTCCTTAAATGAGTGAATGAATAAATGAAACCAGCCTTAACTATTTTGTTTCAAAAGCATTTCTGAGTTCTTTTTGTGTGGTTTTTTTTTTTAAATGAATTATCTGCTCAAACATTTATTTTGTTCTCCACCCAAATTCCCAATACGCATCCCAGCATGGACCCAGGATTTTAAAAAGCCTTCACTCTCCAGCTCTCACTACATTCATTTTCAAACCACCATCCTCCCATACCATTGTTAGAACTCATATCCTTTCTGCTGGTTCTTTCTTTTTTTGTAAAACTAATTTAAAATATTCACAGAATCATAACGATGAAAGAAATTGTGAAGGTTCATTTAGTTTACCTCTCATCTTACACCCGGTAGGGCTGGCCAGGGCTCAGCCTTGGAAGGGTAGCTATAAAATCATGCTGAAGATGAAGGAGCTCTGCATCAAGCCTTCTTCCACTTGACTTTTTCTCTTTTCCCTTTTCCATTCAAATCCTGCTACATTCTCTATGAAGCCCAGCTCAATTCCCTCCCTTCCCACCTAAAATTCTCTTCTCCCTTTAAAAATGATTATAGTATATATTATCATGTGACTTTTTAATCAGGTGACTTTTATTACACTTACTAATTACTTTCAAATTTTTATATTTAGCTATTCAAGCAATAAATTAATTCACATTGTAAAATGTTCAAATATTATAAACGGTAGTTAAGGATGGATATAAATAATAATATGACTAATATCCTCCCTTACAACCCCTCCAAGTCTGGCCTGTTTTAATATGTGTATTCTTCCAGACTTTTTCCTATACATTTATGTATGCATTTTTCTGTATGTTTATTTTTACTTACAGAAATTTATCATTTTATTTTGTTTCTACAAATATGTGTTGTTCTTCAACTTCTTTTTTTACTATTAATATGTGCCAGTACTCTTTCTTACTACATAAAGATTTGGCACATTCTTTTTAACTGCTGCCTAATATTCCAGAAAGGAGATACACCAGAGTTTATTTAGTCCCCTCCTAATGAGGATTGTTAGGTTGTTTTCAGTTTTTCGGAACTGCAGGGTGCAAATACTCTGCAACACACATCAGCACACATGCTGTGCACACGTATGACTACTGCTCCAGGAGACACATAAGGAATGGGATTGCCGGGTCACAGAATGTACTCATTATTAACTCTTATTTGGTGCCAAACGGCTTTCCAAATTGGCTGTATCAATTTACACATCTGCCAACAGATGTGAAAGTACCTGTTTTCCCATTTGCTCGCCAATATTAGTCACTTCTTATCTTATTTTATCTGTGTTTGTATTTTATCTCCCAGGCTTGGGGTTATAAACCTATGAGAAGAGGGCCCACATATACCTCATATATGCATTGCTCCCCACATCCAGAGATTTTTGACAATGGGTGCTCACTAAATGTGTCTTGAATGGTCTCTCAACCAGAAGTTCTTTGCACATCTCTGTGCAATATACAATTTTCGAAAGCATTGATCAAGATTGCATGTAATTCTGAATGCAAAACATTAATATGAGAGTTGGCTTGATTTTTGCACATCTCTCCCCCTAAACAAGTTACAGCTATCTTTCATTTAAAGTTGCCTAAGACAGGATTCGCTTCCTGCTTTGCTGGCAGGAGGCAGTGGAAACAGTCATGGTTGTCTCAAACAATAGCTAGCAGGGTGTCTCACCCACTGGGAAACAGCAGACCAAAGGCGCCTCAAAAACCCTGGGAACGAGACAGAAGATGGAATGGCGAGGGAGTAGGGTCAGAATCTTTGGAACATTCTGGATCCAAGGAGGTAAATTATCTTGTAGGGTTTTGAAATAGAGGAAACCATTAATAATGCCTAAAGCATGGCAATAAATGGATCCAGGTGAGAAGCAACTGAGAAAGGGCAGGAAAACTGAAGAGGAGAACTGGGCAGATTTTTAAAGGAAAATTGGATACAGGAAAGAAGGGTTTTAAAGGTGTGGATTATGTGATTGAAAAGAAATTTTTCATCCAGGCAGGGCTATATTTATTTATAGAATGATCTTGGGCTAAAGCAGTTATAAAAACCAGTGAACATGGTTCCAAGTCTTGGAGATCTGAGCATTTAGTTTGAGAATAAGTTTTTGTTTTCTAAACAAAAAAAAGGGTAAGAGAGAACTTTCAGTGAAGTATGTAAGGATTGAGAATTATATGTAGCTTAGTTTGTGTTTTACAAAGGAACTATTTCTAAAAAAGAATCATATCTGAAAACTTATTTTCATTCATTAATGTTGCTTTTTTTCTGCTCACCTACGGAACCATTCCAATAGCAACTGTCCAGTTCATTGAGGGTTCAATTCAACATAAACAAATGAGAAAAGTGAGGAAACCATTTGCCATGGGGGATTGATTACCCCTAGGGAAATGGGCTCCTGAGGCCTGCAGGGCCCTTAAGAACTGGGTCCTTGTTTTGAATTCCCCTGAGTTGGACAGAGGCTGAACCGATACTTCAGTTCACCAGCACCGTTCGTAAGAAAGGAACTGCCTGTCCAGTCAGGGCTGGGGGCCGTGGTTCTCGCCCGCACGCCCTCACACTGGCCTGTGCTTGGTTTCTCAGCCCGTTTATCCTCGCCCCATTCGTCCAGGCCGGGAGGGAGAGGGGCTTGGAAGGCACAGCCAATAAACCCCAGCAATGACCACGCCAGGAACAAACAGCAACTGTCAGCTCCTGAGGAAGAAGGCTCATTTGGCCCTCTGGGGTCTCAACGGCCCTTTGGCCATTGTTGTGAGGAACAAAGAGGGGCAGGAGCTGAGGGCGCCCCCGCGAGGTGAGGCGGAGAAAGATTCACACCGGCGCGAATTTGGAGGCGGCCGAGGCTGGGATTTAGGGTGCACCCTGGGGAGCGGACTGGGAGCCCGGGCGAAGGGCCGTTCCTCAGCCCACCGCGGGCCGGCACCGCACCCGGCGCCCAGCGCGGCCCTTTACTGCTTTGCAGCCACTTTACTTCCATTCCCTTTTTCCTTTTTTTTTTTTCCCGCGCAAAGCGAGTCAGCCGCGGAGGGGCCGCCATTTCCCGGTGAAAGCGCAGCGCGCCTCTCCACGGACGCCCCGGAAAGGGAACCGAAGGGGAGTGCCCGGCCCGAGCCCTCCTCCGCGCCGGCCCCGGAGACACACGGCCACCCGCGGCGCGCCGGTCTCGGGCTCAGCAGCCCCCGCTCTTCGCCCTCGCCACCCGGCGTCCCCGGCCTGACCTTCCCGGCGAGGCCCGTCTCCGGACCCGGTTCCTTCCCTCCGCCCCGCGCCTTCGCGTCCCCTCCATTGTCAGCCAGGGCACCTCCAAGGCCCCGGAGCGGCCGGGCCCCGGCTCCCTCGCCCCGGCGCAGCCCCCCGTCTCCCCGCCCAGTCCCCCTTCGGCAGCCGGGCGCCCCCTCCCTCTTCCGCGCCCCAAACTCCGCATCCCCAGGCGCCCTTCGCTCCCTCCTGGCTCCCACGTCGCTGGGGCCCGCCGCTTGGACCCTGTATCCCCTCTCCCTCCCTCATTGCCCAGGATGCCCCCGGCCCCTCACGGGCCGCAGGAATTCTGGTGCTTCTTTATCAAATCCCTCTTTATTTCCCGAGGAAGCGAGTTGGATAGCTTTATTAATTCATTTTTTTTTTGGGGGGGGGGAAGGGTCAGCTAGCGGGGATGCCCCAGGCAGGGGCTAGCGGGAGAGGCTGGGGTGGATCTCTCCGGCCCCTGCACTGCCCCAGCGGTGCGTTTTGTTTCCAGACCCCGAAGCCCTCTAAACAATAATGCCATCGCCATGGCGGGCTCACCTGGTGCTGCGCCGCCTGCTCCGGGCGCCCGGTGCCCTCTGCGCGCCCCTCCCCGGCGCAGGTTCGGCCCGCGCGGCGCCGGTGCGGGGCAGGACTCTTCGCCTTTCTTTGGGCTCTATCTGTGCGTGTCAATGGCGGCAAGCGGCAGTTCTCCGGGCCGCGGATAGTAGCAGGGGGAGGAGGAGGAGGGAGAAGGGATTGCTCCTTCTCCACATAACCACCTCTAGGAGGAGTCGCTCAGCCTCATCCCCCGCCAGCCCAAGGCTCCGCGACGGGTCCGGGGCTTTCGGTGGGGCTTGATGAGCTATTGTCCTTCAGGAGCATTAATGATGAAACCGCGCGGCCTCCGCGTTGCTGGTGGAGCTGTTGGATGCGCCGAGGGCCACTCGCTAAGAGGGGGCTTTCTCCAGAGCTGGGGACAGAGGCGCTTTGGTCACGATCCGGTGTCTCCTGTTCGCAGGATCCACCTTCGGTGGGAGAAGACTGCGTGGGCGTTCATCAGGCAGTTCTGGGGAGAGCCTTAGAAGGCGAAAGCGAAAAAATGCCACCTTCGATGGTGTGTCCTTAGATACTTACAAATACATTCACATCCGGGAAGATAGGATAGGGCGGCCACGGCCACAGGAACCGAGAAATTCTATATACATTGTTGACTTTTTTAAGAAATTAAGACAGATTTAGAACCCAGCATTGCATACTTACTTGGAGTAGCAGATGTATCTTATGGTGGGTAAGACTGTATACGTGGACATAATTTTTAAATAGGTTGCTTTACAGTGTGTCAATTAGTAGTAGTCCAAAGGATATTAAAATGAGCACAAGGCTATTGTCTAAGCACCATTTTCTTAGTTTCTACAAAATACACTTTTATTGGGGGTGGACAATACCAGGTGTGATAATGGGCATTAGTAGCTGCTCTTTCTTAATGGCAGCCAGTGGTGTCCTCTGTAATGTGAAGATGTTGGCCAGGGCTCCATGACTGGAGCTGGAGGCAGAAATTGTTTTCTTGGGTCAGAAAGGCGAGCTTGCTGGGGACCCTCCATGCTTCCTCTGATTTCTCCCTTATGAGTCTAAGGATTGTGAGAGGCAGAATTTTGATCTCTTCCAAAAAGAATCCTCCAATACTGGCCAAATGGTTGTTTTTCGAAGCCTTTCCCGTTTGGTAATATATGTATTTGCCCCTATAAACTTGTAAATATTTAGGCAATGGGGGGACCTTGGGGTAACTGAAAGCCTTCAGTTGTCTGCTTAGCAAGAATCCAAGCACCCAGTGCCCTGCCGGGATGAGGGTTGTTGTTGATGGCATTCATAGAAAGCTCTTTAAAACATACACATTTTATAGAAGTGTTTTGCTGAGAAATCAGCCACCTTCCTCTACAACTTCTGAAAAAGTCATGTATATAACATATATCTTTATGCATATAACATAAAGGTATAAGTAAGCCTCTCTCTGTTTAAGCCTATATTCTCATGTGGTTTCTCAGCCTCTCCTGGACCCAGTAATATGCATTAGAACTTCCTTCATTCTTCTCCCTAAGCCTCTGTCTCGATGACCTCATTGTTTTTTGCCTTTGAAGGTATTTCCAGGTCAGAAATTCAGTCAAAATAAAATCCTCTTCTCCCAAGACAAATATTTAACAGTTTTTAGATGATCCCCTGAGGCATCCTATAATGGCTTCTTTCCTCCTTGCTAGATGGACCACCCCTCCCTTTCTTCTTATATAGATTTCTTGTGCCCATTCTTGACCAGAATCAACCTCCAGGCCAATATTCAAGCAGACAAGAGCCTTCTAGGAGTGCGTGAAATATTCCTACCCTATGACTCAGTCTTCAGGTTGATTAGAAAATGGTTGAAAAAATCATCAATACATATTAGATTTACCTTCTGTTACTATTTCCTCCAAAAAAAAAGTGTTACACATGGTCATTTTTGTGTGGATTTTATTTGTTTCAAGTAGGATGCAGCCCTTTTGTTACATAATACTCACTGACCCTTAGAAAGGATGATAGAGTCCCCCTTGTTCAAATCGTTTCTTTATGTTCTAGGAAGGAATCTGGTACTCAGATGGGTGAAGCTATTCAGCCAAGCCACACGGGTAGTTAATGGTAGAGCCTCTGATGGATTTCCAGCTACACTGCCTAATGTAATTTTCACCAACTCCATATTTTTCAGAGTATAGGACAAAGAGAATTTAATAGACACATCAGAGTAAATAGATGTTTCCATTCATGAAAAAGAGACACTGAGATAATATTCTGCAGTTAAATACGCTTAAAATAATCAGCATGATTATAAGTTCATGAGTCATCTTGAGTTCTGCAGTGGTCTCCAGGTCAAGGAACTTCTGGCAAGTAGAATAATAAATAATGATAGGAATCAGAGCTTACACTTACTGGATGCTTATCATGGGCCAGGCACTGTCCTAGGTATTTGACCCTTGCTGACTCATTTAGTCCTCACAGCAAACTTATGAGGTAGACACTTTTACAGATTTTATCCTTTTTACCTCTTTTGTACAGATAGAGAAACTGAGGCAGGGGGTGAATGAGAAATTGACCATGGCTCCAGAGCTAGGAAATGGCAAGTCCATGTTCATAACCACTATCTTTACCTGAAGGTAGGCGAGTGCACCAGCCCAGGAGCTCAGTTACCAGGACCATTTGCTTTAGACAAGGGGATTTTGCACTTGGTCAAATGATTGAAGGCTCTTTGGACCATTCCCAATACATATCCTCAAGGAGTCAGCAAACAGTCTAATTACAGGAGGTTTGGTTGATTACCGTTGCACCGAAAATATTTTCTTAACCCTTGACCTTTATGTGTGCATAGTATTATGACTAAATGTATTGATTGTGAGTTGACTCCATTAGCAACAAGGATGTCTAGTAAAAATTTTGTTGAGATGCAGAATGAACTCCTTCTCCATTCAGATCCAAACATGTAGCATGATTTAGAGATGGAAAAAAAATATATAAACAAAAAAAGGAAATCAGCCATGGAGCCATGTTCATATTCTCTTGGGTCTACTAGTAATTCATACACAAAATCATTCATTTTATAAAAAGCTTTATTGATTTTACCCCCTCAAAGCTTTTTTTCTTTCTTGTGATCCAAGTTTATGATGTTGTATGAATTGGACGGATTTTTATTTTCCAAGATTAGCTCTAATCCAAGTTATGAGACCTATTATGATTTTTGATCATTTTACACTTCTGGGATCTTGATATGTAATTACCCCATTAATTTCCTGACTCGTACCTCTTCCAGTAGGACTATGTGTACATATGTGCATGTATAAGGTGATATATATATATATCATTTATATGATATATGATATATATGACATCATATATATCACTTACCTGGCAGACGTAAGTATATGAGTATAACATTTGTCTATTTGGATTAATTTTATTAGAGAATTTCTGATCCTCTTTGAAGTGACATGAGATTTCCTGGGAGTGTCATAAAAACAGATGGAAGCCATTGGTTTAATCACTTCTTCGGATATAAGTTAGACAACTGTAGAGACTGTATTAATTCCATCAAGGCGCCAAATGGCATAACTCGGAATAGCAACTTGGGGGCCTAAGGTTATGAATATAGACAAAATACCAAGCTAAATAGTACCTCCACTATTTTAAAAAATAAATACAGCTTCCAGAAGTAACTCGTAGCCAGGAAAATACTAGGTACTCTGATAAAAAATATATATATTTATATATATTATAAAAATATATATATAATTTATATATTTTTTAGCTAGAAATTTGCAAAGTCTTTGCTGTTGTTGTATTTTAAACAGCAAATATGGTTAAGCTTTTATTTCCTTTATCAGAACTGATGGCCTTAGGATCTTAATCATTTATGGAAAGGAACGAGGGCCTCAAAGAAAGGACATATGGCAATGGTCAGGCTGACAAAGCCCATTCTTAGTATATCTGGCCTAAAAAACATCTTAGTTTCTAACAAAAGAAACTAGTCCCAGTTCTTAAAAACAACATATGTCCTTTCTGATACTGTGTCCTGAACTTTTGGTTCTGGGAAAGGAGATTTACATGAGTGGGTATGTGTGTGCATGGATGCATACCTGTGTGTATAAATCTATACATCCATATGTATAAATGTTTGGTGTGTAAATTACACGTGTACATGCTAAAGGATAGGTAATGGCTGAGATTGTAGTAGGCTCTGAGTTGCAGCTGGTATTGGATCTTTTTTTAAAGGAATCTACCAAATGTTTACAACTGAACCTATGAACTATGTTGTAACGGAAAAGGAAAAGTTTCAGATTTTTAAGAGAAATAAACTGTTAGCCCTAATTATGCACGGTTGTGGTTAAGGAAAAAAGGCACGGGGGCTCATTAAATTTAAAGGAAACAGAACCCGGAGTTGAGGGGAGTGTGTCAGTTTGTGTCTTGCTGTGTTCGGCGGCAGTGATGGAGCTCTCTGGGATGTCCCCTGGTCCCTCCAGGCAGCGCCCCTTGGACGATTGGGACTGGAGCTGACAGCAGGCAGCTAAGAGAATTTGGACTTCAGCATCTGTGTTGGGAGATCTTTGCAATTTGGCCTCACACCGAAACAAAATTGCTCTTTACAATTCAGACTCATTCATAGAGAATGGGAACATTGATTTTCCAAATCCACAATAGCAGAATACCATGGTAAAAAAATATAATTTATTTATACAAATGGTGTGTTTTTACAAAGGCCATCTGTCAGTTGACTCTCTGATCTAAAACAAATCTGTTTGTTCCCCAGAAGAAATAACATGTCTGTTGCAAAAGGATTTATGGACGACAGGCTGCCCCATCTACCAGCTATTGGTATAATAGTAACTATTTATGATATATTTACTTCTAAGGGAGTGCTGTGAGTGGAAACTATTACTTGTACAGTATGGTAATTAATTTTTCATTACCTCAAAGCCAAGAAATGGAGCCCAATTGCATTTATTAAGATTGTTGCATAAGAAACATGCTCATTCTGGGAAAAAATATCCAAATGAAGGCATGATACGGCCGCAGGGTAGTTTTCTGCACTGAGGGGTGGGGATAGGTCTGTGTGTGTATGTGTGTGTGGGAACTCAAACCCTTAAATTGTTTTTGGAGATTAAGAAGACAGGTCACTCTTAGATGACCCCGGCTACTTGATCTGTAGGCAGTATTGATGGCCTTCATTGAAAATTAGATCTTACCATTAATGCCTAAAAAAAAAAGAAAAAAAAAAAAGACTTCTAGGCTGGGAGAAACAGAAGTGAAAAAGAAGAGAAGGCCCCTTGTTCTTATCCCACCACCATACACACAAAGACGCCCAAATGTAGTAAACTGTGTGTGTGTTTTTTTTTAATGGAATCTAATATGTTTTAAACATTCAAGGAACTGGGCTAGGTCATGTGAGAGGGACAAAAAGGCATGTTCTCTTTTCTCAGAAAGCTTGCCATCCCCACCTGATAATTCAGGATTAAGGAATAGGTATAGGAATTACCTTGAAATTATGAATGCAAACTGATTAACAGGAATCAGTAGTTATCATATCAGTGTTATCAAATTAAATCACTTTCTTAAGGTAACACCTAACTTTTACCTTTTGATTCTAGGAAGCATTCTTAACATTGGCTAGATCAGATGTTTTAGAAATGTTTTATTTTATTTACTTCTAATTTGGTTTCTAAACACTTAAAAAAAAAAAAGAAAAAAAGGTAATACTTGAAAACAGTATAAACATCAAAGGGTACAAAGGTAGGCAGTCCTTTCCCAGGTGTCCCCAGCCAGCCAGGTGCCTTCTCCAAGGTAACCAATGTTAACAGTTCCTCTTGTGTCCTTCCAGAGCAAGTACTTTTCTCCCTTTGTGGACAAAAATCTTGTTTGTCTTTGCCAGGGAAACCTAGTGGGACTTTTAATATTCAGATCTCTTAGGAGACAGACTCTAAGACAAAGCATTTGCTGCCCCTCTGTTGAGATCTCAGGGCAGAAGAGTGGATATAGAGGCTCAGGGCGAGACACTGGGGATGGTCTCAAAGTGGGATCCATTGCTGGCACTGCAAGAAGGAAGGTTCCCATCTTCAGATCTAGGAAAACTCCTGCATGGCTTAAATTGAGGCCCATGTGAAGGTTAGCCCAGGGCCGTAGCTGACACAGGAATACATTTTACCTCTTGCGCATCCAGAATCCCAGCTCTGAAGATAAAAGGACCCTTCCATTCCTCTTGATAGATCCTCAAAGATGCCGGGATGCCATTCTACTGTATTTCCCAATAGTGGTGCCACAATGAAGTGGGCACTGCCCAGGAACTCCAGATCTCTTGGGGCAGTGGGACAGAGTCTGTTGGCTGCCGGGCTCCATACTGCAAAGTCATCGGCAATTCTGAGTGGGCCTTGGGCAGAATCATACCCAAGCTCATGTCCACTTGGAACCTCAGCAGCCCGCCCTCCATGGGCAGGACCACCCTGAGTGGGGGCTGCTGCTCTCTGGTATTGGCTGTCAATCTTCTGGCCTGGAGGTTGGGCCTCAGCTCAGTCTTTGGAAGTTCTGAGGATAGTGGGGCAGGACATAGCTCTGTCCAGAGAGTTATGTGGCCAAGAGGTTGATACAGCTGAGGCTCTCTAGGAGCATGGGGACAGCAAAAGGCTTCCTGCAGCCTTCAGCCATGGCCTCCTTCCACACTCTCCTCTGGGCTGGATCTCCCTAGACTCTCATCGCTAAGCCTCCTTAGCCCCTTACAGAAGAGTTCTTATCTTCACTGCAGGGCTTTGACCCACCACTCCCCTCCTTAACTATTCCTTTAATTTAGGAATAGTTTAATTTAGGGTTGGAGAAGCATATTCAGAGTGAGACGGGGCAGAGTTCACACCAAAGGAGGCTCAGTTACTTACGCTTTTACTATTCATACAGATTTCTGTTTCCATTTTTCTCCTCCCTTCCTTCCTCCTCCCTCCCTTCCTCCTTTCCTGCCTTTACCTTTGAAGTTTTTAACTTGAGTCCCTGAACATTCAAAGGTCCACCAGAGAGCTGCTGAAGCTCTTAGAAGATGCTGAGGTTCTGAGAACATTTGTGAGTGTGCATTTCTGTTGAGAAAATCCACATTAAACTTTGGGCAGATTCTCAAAGGAATTCTCACCAGAAAAGGTAGCTGATGCCTATTCAGTCTTGACATCTTGCCCCAAGCTCCCGTTCTCACTTGCTTAGCTCTGGTTCCTCTGTTGTGCTCAGGAAACTTTGTTTCTTCCTGTATATCAGGAATCAGCAAACTTTTTCTGTAAGGGGCCTGATAATAAATATTTTAGGCTTTGCAGGCCAAGAGACAAAATGGAGAATATTAGATAGCTATTTATATAACAAGAGAGAAAACAAATATTTCTATGCAAGTTTTGTTAATAAAATTCTACATGTAATAATAATTGAGTTCAATTTTTGTGATACCGGTCTACTATGTAGATGAGTGGAATTTTTTTTTTTTTAGGGGTGATGACATTTTAATTTGGGACCAAAATTTATTGTTCCCTATTATCAAAATTGATTGCGAATATTCATATGCTAATGCTGACCTGTAATGAGATTTTATATACTTAATTTTTGAATGTAAGGTTTGAATTTCATATTAGTTTCATGTGTCACAAAATATTATTCTTTAATTTTTTAATTCAACATTTAAAAATGTAAAAATCATTCTTAGCTTATGGGCAGTACAAAAGCAGATGGCAGTGGCCATATTTGCCAACCCCTGCACTCAGAGCAGCTTATGGTTTTCTCCTCCTCCTTTTCCTTACTTTAAATGCCCATGGCTAAAATAGCAAATAATCCCAAAAAGCTTTAGTTAAAAAGCATTATTCTCTGGCTCTATTTCTCCCTCTCTGTTTTAGTTTCCTGGCTGCTAAAACGAAAACCATGCAATGGATTGTCTTAACAATGGACTTCACTGGCTCCTGGTTTCAAAGGCTTGCTTCCTCCTAGGGTTGGTATCTTCTCACTGGCTGGCAATCTTTGGGGTGCGCTGGCTTTTCTGTCATATGGCAATGCACATGGCACCTTCTTCTCCTTTCTCATCCAGGTTCCATTGACCTCCAGCCTCTGGCTGCCCCCTGTGGCTTTTCTTTCTTGGCAATTTCCTTTGCATATAAAGATTTCAGCTACTTTGGATGAAGGCCCAGGCTTGTTCAGTTTGGGTACCCCTTAATTAATAACATCTTTGAAGGTCCTATTTACAAATGGATTCACATCCAAAGGACCAAAAGTTGGGACCTGAACATGATTCAATCCCAACACTATCCCGCTGCTGCTCCCTAAAGACTACCACCTAAGAGTCTTAGCTGTTTTTTTCTGATGTTTGTCTACTTATATCCAAAAGAGAAAGAACGAAGAAAAGGAATATAAAGCTGTTTCTTGATTTATCAATTTTAGATGTTCCACGTACTGACTTCTTCCTATAGAATGAGGATTTTGTCTCTTACACCCTTTCTTTCCTCCCCACTTCTTATCCTTTCATCCTCCCAAAATAGTTACGTTACAACTTTTTGATTAAATTAACACTCAACATTTACATCATTATGCTCTTGTAGCTAGTATAGCAGAACCATGTAGTATACTACAACTGTATTTCCTATTTTGCCCAACATTCATTTTTCCTGAAAGTAATAGTTGCCCTTTTCCCCCCCCATTGACTTCATTGTCTTTGTACTTTGGGGCAGATACTGCAAAAGTTCAGGAGCTCATAGGCCATGTATTTTTGGAGAAATTTGTGTCTAATAACACTGTACATTGTGCAATGCAACTGCACATGAGTGATGTGTAGTAATTTTCAGGATCACTGTGGACAATGAAGTAAGATTGAGCTGATGGTGTGGTATGAAATTGTACCTGCAACCTGGATGTTATATCCTGTGGCTTGCACAAGAAGATTTTGTAATCATGTATACTAATGCTGTTGGAGTTTTAGGGTTACTAGGCTGGAGATGGTTTGTAAGTCCCCATTCATGTTTTCTACAACCTGCAGGATGTGAACTGTAGATTAGTAGAATATCCTCACCACCCCCAACAAGCCTGATGTTCTCTTCCCACCATTGCTGGTAATGCATACTTTCAGCTTGCTACAGTGAAGTGTTGTTTGAAGAAAATTTCTGGCTGAACATAGTTTATCCCCTGTTTTTTTGTTTTTGTTTTTTTTTGCTAAAGCTGCCAGAATTCAATATACTAGAAATGGAATGGTTTTAAAAGGGGAATTTATTAAGTTTCAAATTTATAGTTCTAAAGCCATAAAAATGTCCAAACTAAGGCATCCATGGAATAATGCCTTGACTCAAGAAAGGCTGATGGGTCTGGAACACCTCTTTCAGCTGGGAAAGCATGTGGCTGGCATCTGCTGGTCCTTTGGCTTCTGTTTTCAGAGTGATTACCTGGGGCATTTTCTTTCTGCATCTCCAAACATCTCTGTGTTAACTCTTAAGCTTTTCCCAAAATGGTTCCTTCTTAAAGGATTCCAGTAAGTGAACCACCTTGAATGGGTGGAGACACATCTCCATGGAAACCACCTAATCAAAAGATTCCACCCACAACTGAGTGGGTCACATCTCCACGGAAACAACATAAACAAGAGAGATCACACTCAATAATATTGAATCAGGATCAAAGAACATCGCTTTCCTGGGCTACACAACAGTTTCAAACTGACACATCCCCCAAGCTCACCATATATCTATAAATCTTCTCTCAATAATGCAAACCAAACAAGTGATCTAATAATTTTTTTTCCTTAGCAATTCCTCCTGAATCTCTCCCTCCCCCATCCCCATTTCTTTTTACTCCAGTCTATACTGGTTGCTCGCTAAGACTGTTATACAATTATTCCTGAGACTTCTATCCCCTTGACAGTGTCCTTTACCACTGTCTTATGTTGGATCCTTTGTTTTCCTGTTTCTAGATTGACTTCCTTGTTTTGGTGGGTGTGCCTGTTTGATCATGTACCCTAGAAGGGCCATGTTTTAATTCTGATCCATAATGTAGAGGCAGCCATTTCTTTTTTTTTTACATGGGCAGGCACCGGGAATCAAACCCGGGTCCTCTGGCATGGCAGGCAAGCGTTCTTGCCTGCTGAGCCACCGTGGCCCACCCCAGCCATTTCTTTTAATCCCTATTCAGTACTGTAGGTTGGAAATGTGACTATATTATCTCCATGGAGATGTGATTCACCCAATTGTGGGTATTAACCATTGATTAGAGGGAGATGTGACTCTGCTTATTCTAGATGGGTCTTGATTAGTTTTCCGGAATCCTTTAAGAAGGAACCATTTTGAAAACGCCTCAGACCCATGAGAATCTTGAGAGCCCACACAGCCAGAGACCTTGGAGATGAAGAAGGAAAACGCCCCTGGGGGAGCTTCATGAAGCAAGAAGCCTGGAGAGAAAGCTAGCAGACGTCTCCATGTGCCTTTCCCATTGAGAGAGAAACCCTGAACATCATTGGCCTTCTTGAACCAAGTTATCTTTCCCTGATGCCTTAGATTGGACATTTCTATAGCCTTGTTTTAATTTGGACGTTTTCGTGGGCTTAGAACTGTAAACCAGCAGCTTAATAAATTCCCCTTTTTAAAAGCCATTCCATTTCCAGTATATTGCATTCTGGCAGCTAGCAAACTGGAACGGTGGGCCTTGCAATCTGCAAATATCTTTATACTACCATCACACTTGATATCTTTCATCTGTCATCGCTCTTGCTTTTTATGTCAGTTTTGGGAAGGAGTGGAAATAAACACAAATAATAGGTTGGTTAGTTGTCACTGTTAATCAAGGTCTTCTTCATTTATTAGTAGACACACACACCCCTCAAAGTTTAGCCAGACCACCAGTATATAAACTATATTTCACATGCTCTTTTGCAGCTAGATTTGGCTGTGTCGCTAATTCTTGGCCAACTCTGTCCACATTAGGTATGTAACTTCCAACACATGCTGTTATGTAGGAGAGAATTCGACCTTTATCTGGTTTAAGTCATTATTAGTAGAACCTGCATCCTAACATATTGCATGTGTTCAATATGCCATATTTAACTGGAGTCAATCCTTCAATGCATGTTGTGCTGGTTTGAAAGGATGTATGCCCCCTAGAAAAGCCATGTTTTAATTAAAATCCCATTTCATAAAGTTAGAATAATCCTTATTCAATACTGTATGTTTGAAACTGTAATTAGATCATCTCCCTGGATGATGTGATTTAGTCAAGAGTCATTGTTAAACTGGATTAGGTGACATGTCTCCACCCATTTGGGTGGGTCTTGATTGGTTTACTGGAGTCCTATAAAAGAGGAAACATTTTGGAGAATGGGAGATTCAGAGAGAGCAGAGAATGCTGCAGCACTACGAAGCAGAGAGTCCACCACCCAGCGACCTTTGGAGATGAAGCAGGAAAACGCCTCCCGGGGAGCTTTGTGAAACCGGAAGCCAGGAGAGAAAGCTAGCAGATGACACCGTGTCTGCCATGTGCCCTTCCAGCCAAGAGAGAAACCCTGACTGTGTTCGCCATGTGCCTTCTCACTTGAGAGAGAAGTGCTGAACTTCATTGGCCTTCTTGAACCAAGGTATCTTTCCCTGGATGCCTTAGATTGGGCGTTTCTATAGACTTGCTTTAATTGGGACATTTTCTCGGCTTAGAACTATAAACTAGCAACTTATTAAATTCCCCTTTTGAAAAGCCATTCTGATTCTGATATATTGCATTCCGGCAGCTAGCAAACTAGAACACATGTCGAATAAAAGTTTCTTCTCTTTTTCGCATAGGGGAAATTAAAAGTCACAGAAATGGTAAGCAGGGGAGAAATAAACACATCTCTCAGTTGAGTGAATAGATGAACCCATTACTATACTTTCAATTCATTGTATGTTCATCCACTTGGCTTATGGAAGGAAGAAGGGCTTCGAAACTAATGACTCTAGTCCTAGCTCCTCTACTGTGTGACCTTGGGCAAACTCTTTGAGTTTCCTCTCTATAAAATGATCACAGTGGCTAAATAATGAGCGTGGTTGTGGTGTGTGCCAAATTCTACTTTTGTAATTATGTCTGTAAGTAGTTTCTCTAAAATATAATCTTTAAAACGAATGTTATTTAATTATATTAGGCTATATGTATTATGATAATATCCATAGCTATTACTTCTTGAACACTTTCCATGTACCGGAGACTGCAAAGCACTTGAATAATGGTGGTGAGGATAATAATAAATTCTTATTGCATGCTGCCACGTGTCATCTATTATACTGACTGCTTTAGATGTACTAGATCATATATACCTTACACCAGCTTTTTACAATGGTTCCATTATTAAGCCCACTTTACAGATAAGGAAAGTGAAGTTTATAGAGGTTATGTAACTTGCCAAAGACAAGTTTCACACCCACATCTGGAATGATTCCAAAGTCTTTACTCTTCAGCTGCTACAATTCTTTAATGCTCTTCATCTTTTCATGTAGTATTACATCTGATTTTTAAAAATGAAAATAATATGATTAAAATGGACACGTTTGATTAGAGAACCACAAACTGAACCTTAAGCAAAATTTGCCTTTAACTTGAAACTTTTTGTTTTGAACCCATGGCTCTGATGCACAGCTTAGAATCATGGGAGGGCACATAGGATCATGCAGTCTAACCTCCCACCCAAACTGGGAATTGCTTTTATGATGGACAAGAATGACCACCCAGCCTCTTTTTTTTAGCACTTCAGTGGCTGGGATTTCACTGTTTTCTTAGGCTGCCTGGGGCACTATTGGAGAATTTCAGCAGTCTTGGTTTTCAGACTCAAGCCCCTGTGTCACTTGTTGCCTTCACAAAGCTAAAGCCATCAAGTGGCAGCAAATCTGTCTCTGGCTCTCAGCTCTTTTCCTTCCTCTTCTCTTTCCCCCAGTTTCTTTGATAGAGAATTTCCTGAAAAAGATGGGATTTGAGCTAAGCGTGGAAGGCTGTGTGGGATTTCAGCAGGTGAAGCTGGGAGAAGATAGGATTATTAGAGATAGAGGCTCAGAGGTGGTCTGGGGAGGGCTGCGGCCAGTTTCCCAGCCTGGCTGGCTTATTGGGTACCCAGAGAGCAGCTTAACAGGAAATGTTTTTGGCATGGCAGGTGGAGATTCTAATATGGGAAGTGAGAACACAGGCAAAAGGGATGGTTGGTGCTTACCGTGGGAGGCAGTGAGATCTTGGGACATTTTGTGGACAGAGGAGGGGACAATCCGAGAACCATGCTTTTGGGAGATTCTTCTGATGACTGTCCCCGTGCAATGGACGGATCAGGAGGGTGACTTTGGAGCAGAAAGCCTGGTCCCTTCCCATCCTGCTGCAGCAGGTGCCTGCTGGCTCCTCTCATTAACGTACTTCTTTTCTTTTTATGCAATAGCATTTGAATTTTTCCTACTGTATAACAGGACAGTATATTGCTTTAAAACAAAACAAAACAAAACAAAAAACTAGGCTTGTGTATTAAAACAAGAATTTTGAGTAAGAGAAGATGAAGAACAGTCTTTGACAGCACATTGTTGAAAGGTATCTGGAGCGCCTTTTTCCTTTCCTCTGAGAATACCTCTAGCAAGGGGCACAGTTGAAGCCTCAGATTTCTTCTCCTCTTGCCATGTGTGCCCAAAGACACAGAGCTGGACAGCAGCCTAGCAGCATCAGAGCCTGGGCGTTTTGATTGAGATTTCCAGGTTCTCTCCTTTCCGTCTCACTGCCCTGGTCAGTCTCACCCATCACAATTTTACACGCACACACACATACATCTATCCATATACACACATGTATGTAGATACATACATATACACATATACATACATATATTATATCCTACACACATGAAAGGCTAGAATAGGCTCAGAAGTAACTGAAAATAAGAATTGGAATTTTTGCAATTTGATTTTTTTTTTTTGCATGGCAGGCACCAGGAATCGAACCTAGGTCTCCAGCATGGCAGGTGAGAACTCTGCCTCCTGAGCCACCGTGGCCCGCCACATAAAATCGGATTTTATGTGGAGACGTGAAAAAAGGTCCAATCTTTTAATTTAGACATGCTTATTTCCATAGACGGATAGTCTCCAAAGAGGCACATGAGGTAGATCTACCTTGAATCTTATAATCTATTCATAACTCTTAGATGGCTAGACCGTGTAGTCACCCATTTTACTAAGTGGTCTCGTCTGTACATGTCTCAGCCTGCCGTCTGAGCCCAGGCTGGTGCTGGGGGGCACCTCTCTTTCTAGTGCACCACGATGTTGGTTCCTTTTGTTCAGTTCAGATGTGAGGGCATTCTCTTCTTTGTTCCATGCTGATAGTGAAATTGAGACCTCCCAAGTTATATGACAAGGACCAAGGGGAGCCCTAGAGCCAGAGGGGATGGTGGCAAACAAGATCCTTAAGAACTTTTAAGAAGACGTCCCTGCAGAGTGGCTTCAACAGCTGTGGCTCATGGAAATGAGAACCAGTGCGTGCTGAGCAGCGGGGCTTCCTTCCTCTACTCCAAAGTGTTTATTTCATTCCGTGGTGGCTGCTGAATTGCGGGCTCTAGGAATCCTGCTTTAAATGCGCCACTGGGGACCTTAGGTTATTAAGGGTTATTGCTAGTGGTTCTCTGTCTAGGAAATGTTCCAATACTACATTATACATTCGCTTAAAGGACTACATCAATTACTATAGGGTGTTGCAGTGATGGATATGTTTGCTTTGGTAACGCATTTCATCATGTGAAAGACATTACAACATATAACACAAAGAAGCAAATATCTACCCGTCAACTTCTATCCACTTTTTTTCCCAGAATAAACTCTGTGGGCTAACCTTCACATGTATGTTTTTGTTTCCCAAAATTAATCAGTGTTCAGATAACCTTTAGCTCAAACTTACATACCCTTAGAATGGTTATGTATATTAGTGATTCAGTGGAATTAATAGTTCCCAATGCCTCTTCTGGAAAATTTTAATATTATCTTACATTTCTCAAAGTTTAGATGAAATCCAAACTTTTGAATTCTGTGCTCACAAAACAAACTCTGTATTATGCTTGGTGAGAGCATATGACGTCCCATGTGCCATATCTTATTTCCTTTCACATTTGTAAATTCTAATTGGGCATCCGTTTATTTTTCTTAAATTTTTAAGTGCTCTGTAGTCCCTTGGTTACACTTTTGAATGAAGGAGGCATTTTCTTGCAAATGCTGTAGGGCTGATATTCTATGTGGCTAATCTTATTTGAACCAACTCTAGTCATTCACAAACAACACATATTCATGGTGTAGTTTTCACTTTCCTGCTCGCCCTGTGAGCAATCAAGTTAGCAGTAGGCATATATCGTTATCAGGTTCTCAGATTTCTATTCAAACCTGGTATTTTCCTTGTGCTGGTTTTCCCTGTCTTGGGGTACAGCCTTTTGGTGATACTAAATTTAGACTTGTTCTTGTTTTTAGATACAGCTGATGCTAGGATAAGATTTCTGACAAAATTTAGAGGCACATTATAGTTCTGTTTGGAATACTGAAAACACAGGGATCGTTTTATAGTATTTATGTGGGTAATGCCCTCAGTCTCCCTGTCTACCAAAGTGTCACAACCTCCTCTGAACTATGCCAGAACCTCCCAAAGAAATTGCCAGGTTTGATGAGTCCTAACTCTGCTTTCATGAATGAAATGTCCTCCCCCACGTTCCGGCTGGATATTATTATTAACTCAGACAACAAGTTCTTCAATGTAACCTTAACTGCCTTCAATTCTGTACTTAAATTTTTGAATGCTTGCTATTTACTAGATTCTGGTTGTTAATCCACACCACACAGCAATTTAGGTAGGAGTGGGTAGAACTGATGTAATCAAATCAAAGAAGAGAAAATAGTGAAATGAGTCCAAAAGAATGAATTTTGCTTCCAAGAATCATTTATATAACTTATGAATTAAGTCTTTTCATTCAAATATTTATTTTTAAAATTTTTCCTGGCTACAAAAGTAAATAATATATTGTAGGTATTTTAGAAACTTTAAAAAAGTAATCATCATCCTTCATCTCAACATCCATAAATAACCACGTTATTAAGGGTTCTCTTGAGAAACAAACCAACAGGATAAATATTCTGCAGGGAACCTGACTGAACAGACATTCTGGCAAGAGCTAATGTTGAAGCTGACAGAAATTCTTCTGGCCCCTGAAACCCTTAGTTCTGGCTTCTGAGACCTCCAGTTGATTGGCAGAGATTACCCATATCTGCTGAAGAGCAGTTTCCTTTGCTGGTTGTAGAGGCAATCAACTGATTGTAGATGCAAATCCCATCTAGGATATATCCTCACAATGATAAACAGGCCAGTAGTTGACCAAACAACCAAACCCCATAACCTAGCCAAGTTAGCACATTTGAAATCAGCTATCACATCACCATTAACACTTTATTATATATCCTTCTTGTCTTTTTTCTCAGCATGTCTATGTAGTGCACAAAAATGGAATCATTGTTTTATTGTTTTTAAAACCCTTACATCATAAAATCAAATCCATATACAGAAAACCACACAATTCTATGGCTTAATACAATACCCAAGTAAAGTAATAGAACTTTGCCATCCCCATCAGAAATCCCTCAATCTGTCCCTCCCCATCTCAAGCCCTTCAACACCCACAAAAGTACTCACTATTCTGAATTTTATCATGTATTGCATTATGTTGTTTACAACTTCTACATATATGATAAGCCCCCCAAATACATTGTTACTAGTTTTGCTTTAAACTGACAATTATCTCTTAAAGAGATTTAAAATTCTAAATAGGTTTTCTAATTCCAGAAGGCATGAATACTCAGAAAATTTGGACCACAATACATTAAAAGAAATAGACCATATATAAAGTTGGGCCCATGTTGGGTATTGTTTTCAACTTTTTAAAATTTAACATTATAGTAACTAATATTATGCTTCCTGTATGCCATGTTTGATTTCTAAGCATTTAAAATATTAATTCAGTCCCATTGAGAACAGTTTTCCATGCCATAAATATTTTCAAAAAGTTTTTATTGTGTATGCCATATTCAACAATGCATTTATATTATAATTTATTTGACCAAGCCTTAGTGATGGACAGTAAACCTATTAACTGCCCCCCAATAAAAAGAGATCTTAAAAATAAGAAAAAAACGTTTATATTTATCCACCTATTTAACCATTTCCTGTGCTTTTCATTCTCTTTTGTATATTCAGATTTCCATCTGGTGTAATTTTCCTTTTGCCTGAAGCATTCCTTTACATTTCTTGAACTGTGGGCCTGCCGTTAATAAATTCTTTCCGTTTGAACTATATATTCCGCAGCCAGTAATCTTCTGACCCAGGCAACCATGACTCGACTGCTTTCCCACAGCAGTCTTCTGTAGCAGAGCTCCATGGGCTGCCTTCTGCATGCAGGGTAAGCTCTGGGATGGCGAGCCTGTGATGAATGTCCTGGTTCAATCCTTTGGGGTGCCACCAGAGAGACTGGCCTAGACATATATATATATACACCTAGTATGTATATGAAGGTTACTCTGTTCTCTTCAGAACCAGGACCAGGAGCCTGCACTTTCTATTGCAATATATTTAAGTTCATTAATCTTTTATTGACATGGGCTGGCTCAGCGTCAAGCTAGTAGGGGTTTTGGAGGAGGGACCAGTAAGGGTGCCATGAGATCCTACCATTTTTAAGTTGTTTTTCCTTGATTTGGCACTCGCTGTTACTTCAGTTCTTTAGCTATTTTTTTGAACTTTGAGAGAGAGGTTTCTGCTAGTTATTGTTGGTTGTTCAGAGTTTTTGCAGGGGAACAGAGCCCTGGAGCGTCTCACTCCACCATCTTGGTCAGGGTGGGACCCTCCTGTATCTTCTGGCTTGCATGATCTCCATTAAAAAGTTGGTTGTCATTTTTTTCTTTGTTCTTCTGGCTGCCTAAAAAATTTGATCTTTATCACTGGTTTTAAGCAGTCTGATTATGATATGCCTCAGTAGGGTACTTATTTTGTTTCTTGTGCTTAGGGCTCTGTTTTAGTTTGTTAAAACTGTTAGAATGCAATATACCAGAAACAGAATGCTTCTAAAAAGGAGAATTAATTAAGTTGCAAGTTTCAACTCTAAGGCTGTGAAATGTCCAAATTAAGGCACCAACAAGTGGTTACCTTCACTCAAGAAAGGCTGATGCCATCCGGAACACCTCTGTCAGGTAGGAAGGCAAGTGGCTGGCGTCTACTGGGGTCTTTGGCTTCTCTGTCAGCTGGGAAGGCACATGGTGACATCTGCTAGCTTTCTCTTCCTGCTTCAACGGCTTCCCTGGGGATGTTTTCTTTCCGCTCTAAAGGTCTCTGTGTGGGCTCTCTGTGGGTCTCAAACTTTATCCAGAATGGTTCCGTCTGAAAGCAATGCCACCTTAATTGAGTGAAGACAATGAAAAGATCCTACCCACAATTGGGTGGATCACATCTCCATGGAAACAATAAAAAAGATCCCACTCAGCAATACTGAATGAGGATTAAAAAACATGGCTTTTCTGGGGTACACAATAATTTTAAACCAGCACGGGCTCATTGAGGTTCTTGAATCTGTGGGTGTAATAATTTTGAACAAATTTTTAAAAGTTTGAAAAAAATTCAGCCATTATTTCTTGAAAAAAATTTTGGGCCTGACTTTCCCCCTTTGGAGATTCCAATTGCACATTTTTAGGCTGTTGGAAGTTACCCCACTGCTTACTGGTATTCTGTTCATTTTTCTTTTTGGTATTTTTTCTCTGTGTGATTTATTTTGGATACTTTCTTTTGCTATAAATTCAAGTTCGTTAATCTTCCCCCCTCCCCATAGTGTTTAATAGACTGGATTTTTTTTTTTTTTTTGGTACATGGGGCCAGAAATTGAACCCAGACCCACATGGCAGGTGAGAATTTTACCACTGAATTACCCATGCACCATTCTAATACATGGTTAATCCTATCTAGTATGTTTTGAAGAAAAATCTCGATTTTAATCTCTAGAAGTTCATTTGGAGTTTTAAAAATATATTTTTTCATGTTTCTACATGCTCCATTTTTCTTCTACATTCTTGAACATATGGGCCACTATTATAAATGTTTTAATGTCTTTGTCTTCTAATGTTACCATCTGTGTCATTTCTGAGTCTGTTTCTATTGACTGATTTTTCTCCTCATTATGGGTCATATTTTTCTGTTCTTTTCATACCTGGTATTTTTTTTTATTGGATTAAGACTATGTGAATTTATTTTGTGGGGAACTGGATATTTTGCATTGCTATAAATATTCTTGAGTTCACTTCTTGAATGCAGTAAATTTACTTGGAAACAGTTTGATCATTTTGAAGCTTACTTTTAAGCTTGGCTGGCTGGGACCAGAGCTGCCTTTGTCTTAGGGCTGCTTTTTTCTCTTTTTAATTGTTATTAAAGAAGTTGTGGGTTTACAGACCAGTATGCATAAAATATGGGATGCCCATACACCACCCCACATCAACAACTTGCACTGGTGTGGAACATTTTTTACAATTGATGGTAGCATTTTTTAGAATTGTACTATTTTTTAAATAGTAGTTACTTTTGTTATAATTGATGAAAGAGTATTAAAATAGTACTATTAACTATTGTCCATAGCTTACATTAGGTGTATTTTTCCCATATGCCACCCTATTATTAACACCTTATATTAGTGTTGTACCTTTGTTATATTTCATGAAAGAACGTTGTTATACTTGTACTATTCATGTTCATCTAAATATTTCAGTGCTGTTAATTACACTCACAATTCTGTGCTACGACCTCCACCCCCTATTTCCAGACCTTTACAATCAATCTAAATAGGAATTCTGTACAAGTTAAGCATCAACTCTGCATTCTCTAACCCCAATCAACCCCCTGGTAACTTATATTTTAGATTCTAACTTTATGAGTTTGCTCATTATAATTAGTTCATATTGGTGTGATCATACAATATGTGTCCTTTTATGTTTATCTTATTTCACTCAGCATAATGCCCTCAAGGTTCATCCATGTTGTTACATGCATCAGGACTGCAGTCCTTTTTATGGCTGAGTAATATTCCATCATATGTGTATACTACATTTTGTTTCTCGTTCATTGGTTGATGAACACTTGGGTTGCTTCCATCTTTTGGCAATTGTGAATAATGCCATTATGAACATCGGGGTGCAAATATCTATTTGAGTCACTACCTTCAATTCTTCTGGGTGTATATACCTTGTAGCAGGATTGCAGGGTCATGTGTACTTCTATACTTAGTTTCCTGAGGAACTGCCATACTGTCTTCCACAGTGGCTGCACCATTTTACATTCCCACCAGCAATGAATGAGTGTTCCTATTTCTCCACATCCTCTCCAACATTTGTAGTTTTCTGTTTTTTTTTTTTCCCCAAGAGTAGCCATTCTAGTGTCTGTGAAATGGTATTTCATGTGGTTTTGATTTGCATTTCTTTAGGGCTGATTTTGTCTCACTACTCAACGTCTCATGAATTACCAGGGTTTGCATACTGGTTGGTGGGACCACGAACAATTCCTGGTTCTTTGAGAGTTCCAGAAATTGTTCTCCCTTCTCTTCTTGGGTGATTCTTTCCCCAGTACACAGGTGCTGATCAGTACTCAAGGAGTACCCTCTGTACACCTCTCTCCTCTCCAGTGCTCTGTTCTGTAGACTCTAGCCACATGGCTTCCTCGAACTCCCAATGTTGTCTCCTCAACTTACGGAGACCCCAGACCCGTGTATTTTCCCTCTCTGCATTGTGGCCTTGAGACGCATCCCAGACAATAAGCTGCCACGATTTTGGGGCTCACCTTGCTTGTTTCCCATCTCTCAAGGATCTCTGTCCTGTGCCACCAGATATCCAATGTCTGAAAACAGTTTTTTTTCATATATTTTTTCTAGTTTTTAAATTTGTTTTGGGAAGGAAAGTAAATCGTGATCCATCTTGATCATATGTGGTAGTCCTTATCCTGACTTTTTTTTGATACAGTATGGTGGGGGTCACATTTCATTCTTTTTCCATGTGACTATCTGTTATTGCAGCACAATTTGTTGATTTTTTTGGGGAGTGGGTGGGGGGAGTGCACAGGTTGAGACTCGAACCTCGGTCTCCTGCATGGCCTATCTTGAATTTTATAGTGATAATTTCTTTGTGTTATTGTTAGTTTTATTGCTCAAGTGTGCATCTCTGGACACTATAGCTTAGTCTTTCCTGTTCAAAATTTATTATACATCTTTTAAGCCTTTTAATATATGTATTCCTTCTCCATCTCTTACTTTTCCTTTCATTTTATCTGTTGAAGAATGAGACTGTTTGACCTGCAGAGTTTCCCACAGTCTGGATTTTGCTGATACATATTTGGGGTATAGCCAAACATACTGCTCTGGTTTTTGTATTTCTTGCAAATGGGCAGCTGGACCCACTGGCTTGATCGGACTTGGGTTCAGTATCCTTGGGAAAGATACAGTGCTGCTGCGCTCTTTCATCAGAAGGCACATGATGTCTGGTTGTCTACTTTTTGTGTCTGATGTTAGCAGTCATGAATGCTCAATGCCTAAATTTATGAATTCATTTCGGATTGCAAAATAGCGGTATTCTAATTCTTCCTTTTTTCCCATTTATTAGTTGGAGTACCTTTTCCTCATCTACTATTTGATTATTCATAAAATATATGGAAAAGGCAGAATAAATGCTTCATTCAAGATAATGACTTGCTTTCATATCATTCTCTTATGATGACCAATTACTTTTTAAAAAATCATTTTTAGTATCATTATTAACTCACTGATTGATGTGTTTCAATAAACTGCAATTCTTATCCTCTTTGAAGCTCAAATTGTCTCTTTTCTCCCTGGTGAGAGCCTCTTCAAGTTGGCTTCTGCATCCTTTTAAACATCTTAGCAGCTTGATAACTTCCTCTTTATCTAATATGACAAGATGTTTCAGGCACGTGTTATACATTTCCTGCCCTAAACCAGGAATCAGTAATTTCTCCCAAGAATCCCTAGCTTTTTTGAACAGAAACTGTTATTTCGTGCAATCTGAATTATAGGGGTAACCATTCATACTAGATTGGTCATTGTTTCAGGCCTCTTAAGCGAACAGAGCTAATTCAATCTCTTTGATATTATATCTGTATCTCCTCTCTTCCATACCTGCAATCTTGTTTCTCAAGGTCACAAGAGGTGATAAATTAGAATATCCCACAGGTCCTCATTTACTTCATCTCCCATTCACACAAAACAGTATCACAATAACAGTACTAATATGATCACCAATTCTATTACAGCATCAGTTAAAATACTTTTGTGCATCTGGTCTCCTGTTTTAAAAATAATTAACTCTATCTACATTATTTGAACTTCAGTCATTGCCCATTACAATCTCTCGCTTTAAACCTTCATTTAGTATTAGATCTCTAAACAGCCACATGTTTACTGCTAACCAGCAGTCCTTATGTTAATGTTTCTTTAATAATTGTGCTTGTCTGAAGTTCATTCTTTAGTAGATTTCTCAGAAAGGGCTCATGGGACCAATATTCCCTAAGTTTTTACATGTTGGTAACAGTTTGTGCCCTTTCTACTTGAAAACCAGTTTTGCTGAGCCAATGAAATCCTTGGCTCATATTTTCTTTTTTTCAATATCTTTCATTCTTATTTAACTTAAAAAAATTATGGTATTTCTCAAACATATACAAAAGTAGACAGAATAGTATAACAAGCCCCCCCATCACCCAGCTCTAACAGTTACTAACACTTGATCTCTTGCTTCACTACCGCTTTCCATTCCCTGCTTCATTTTTTTCTCAAGTACTTCAGAGCCAATCCTAGATATTCTATCATTTCACCTGCAAATACATAGCAATGTATGAATCTTTAATGTGTGCTGATGGATAAGAATTTAAAAACAAAGCAAAACATAACCACAACACTTTTATCACACTTAATAAAGTTAACAACACCTTGATATTATCTAAAATCCAAGTTCATTGTCTCAGATTTACCTTTTTACAGTGAATTTGTTTGCATTAGGTTTGTTTCACTTTGTTTTTTATTTAAGAAAAATAAACAATGCACTTAGAACCACCGAAAATGGATATCCTAGTTTAACCATAGGCATATTTAAATGAAGCATCTAAATAATCATAGTAAAACCTGTGTTTGCACATTAAGTTTCATAAACCAATTTAAAATTAAGGCAACAAGAAAAAACCCCTACAAATTCAGATAGCAGAGTTCTTAAATTCTAAATATTAAACACTAACTTAAATACCATTTGATCAGCTGTCAAAACTGTGAATGTTCTCAAAATATCAAGTAGAAAGTTATTATAAATATCTATGTTGCTATAATAATGACCTATGTTACTAAACATTTTCCTGATTTCAGGAAAATATGAAAATACAAATATTGTTATAATTAACATATGAAAATCTTAACCACCTGAAATGAATATCTTAGTTAGCTTATCATAGGCATATTAAAAAAATCTAAATAATCATTGTAAAGCGTGTTTGTACAACATGTTTCATAAACTAATTTAAAATTAAAGCAAGGAAGGAAAGCATCTATAGATACAGATACCAGAGTTTCTTAGGTTCTAAATACTAAACATTATCTTAAATACTATTTGATTATCAAAACTTTGCACATTCTCAAAATATCAAATATTTTTGAGAAAACTTTGGCATTTGTTCTGTTCCTTTTTTAAAATTTTTCTTCCCTATCTTCTGTTACCCATATGTTGATTTTGTTTGCCTATTTTTGGTATTTGTTACTTTTTCTCTAATCCTTTTAAATCGATTAAAATAATTCTTTTTTATTTAAATTTTTTTCTCCCGTTCACCTTCTATTTCTCTTAAGATTGTTATCAATTGTATTTATTTGCTCATTTGTTCTTTCTAGATTGGAATTTATTTCTGAAGTAATTTTTTCTTTCATTTTTAATTCTTTTCTGAGTTCTGTCACCTCATTTTTGAGTTGCGCTAGTTCTTACTTATGCTTTCATTTCATGGTTAGTGTAATTTAAAATGCCATTTAGCTCATTTTACAATAGAAATTTACAGTTCTGATCAGTACTGTGGCTTATTGTTATGGCATGTTTTAATGGTCTGTTGGGATGTTACTCTTTCCTTATTTTTGTTTTCTTATAATAATATTATAGGGGATGTGACCTGCATATTTTCACTGGAAATGAGTTTTCCTGAACTTTTCCAAGGGGGTGTGGCTCAGGGCAGCTTTTCTAGCTTCCTAGAGCGCCCTCTTCTGTTGTTTTTGTATAGTGTTAAGAAGTGTGAGTTACCTCCTGAAGTGACCTGGCTGTGCTCCTCTCCCCTATTTTTACCAGGACATTGTCATTTATTCATCTCTGTTGTCCCAGCAGTGAGGGGCTCTTTGCAGGGAGCCCAGGCAGGTCAGTTGTGAGAATTCACAAGGGCAGACGCTGCAGTCCTTACTGTGTACTGCTTGTACTCACTGCTATTGGAATGCTGAAAGCCTCTCCCAGCTGATGAACTCATATTGGCCCATTTTGCTTTCCAGGCAATATCTGTTGGTTATTTTGGGGTTCCTGTTCTCAGATTTATCAGACGCCTTGTTGCTTTCCTCAGCTTTCTCTTATTGTGGAGCTGATACCATGCAGATCTGGGGCTATTGCTGTTTGGTCCCCAAATAGATGTATTTGGTATTTGTGGGGATATCTTATTACCCACTTTTTCTCGATTGAGGCACAATTTGCATACAAAAAAAATGCACATCTTCAGTGTTAAGATGGATTAGTTTTTTTTTTGTAGCATGTACCAGAACTTTATTTTTTAATTTTTTGTATATTCGTCATCATGATCATTTCTTAGAACATTTGCATCAATTCAGAAAAAGAAATAAAAAGGAAACAAAAAATCCATGCATACCATACCCCTTACCCCTCCCTTTCATTGATCACTAGCATTTCAAGCTACTAAATTTATTTTAGCATTTGTTCCCCCTATTATTTATTTATTTTTAATCCATATATTTTACTCATCTGTCGATAAGGTAGATAAAAGGAACATCAGACACAAGGTTTTCACAATCACACAGTCACATTGTGAAAGCTATATCATTATACAATAATCTTCAAGAAACATGGCTACTGGAGCACAGCTCTACAGTTTCAGGCAGTTTCCTCCAGCCTCTCCATTATACCTTAACTAAAAAGGTGCTATCTGTATAATGTGTAAGAATAACTTCCAGGATAACCTCTTGACTCTGTTTGGAATCTCTCAGCTACTGATACTTTATTTTGTCTCATTTCTCTCTTCCCTCTTTTGCTTGAGAAGATTTTCTCAATCTCTTGATGCTGAGTCCTAGCTCATTCTAGGATTTCTGTCCCACGTTGTCAGGAAGGTCCACACCCCTGGGAGTCATGTCCTATGTAAAGAGGGGGAGGGCAATGAGTTTGCTTGTTGTGTTGGCTGAGAGAGAGAGAGGCCACATCTGAGCAACAAAAGAGGTTCTCTGGGGTGACTCTTAGGTCTAATTTTAAGTAGGTTTAGCCTATCCTTTGCAGGGATGCTTCATATGAACAACACCCCAGATTGAGGGCTTCGCCTATTGCTTTGGTTGTCCCCACTGCTTGTGAGAATATCAAGAATTCTCCACTTGGGGAAGTTGAGTTTTCCCCCTTTCTTGCCATTCCCCCAAGGGGGCTTTGCAAATACATTTTTATCCACTGTTCAAATCACTCTGGGATTTATTGGGGCATCACTCTGGACAAATCTACAGACTCTCATGCCCTGCTCAAGGTAAGATGGATTAGTTTTGACAATGTTTGCACTCATCTTGGTTATGTGGTCAGTATTATCCATTTTTTTTTAATTGAGGTAAGTTTCACATAATATATTTTTCACCATTTTAACCATCTTAATGGGTGCAACACAGTAGTTTGTAATATATTCACAATGCTTATCACCACCATCTAATCCCAGAACATTTTCATCACCCCCTAAAGTCCATGAATATATTAAGTATCACTCTCTTTTCTCCCCTCCCCCCAGACCCTGGCAACCACAAGTCCACTTTCTGTCTCTATGGATTTGCCTATTCTGGACATTTCATATAAACAGCATCATACAATATATGTCCTTAAGTGCCTGGCTTCTTTCACTTAGCACAATATTCTCCAGATCTATTCATGTTAGAGCAACTAGATGTCAGAGTCTGGTTTGAGAGCAGACACTTTACTCCAGCACTCATGCTCTTGGCAGCTCTATTGGATGGTCTCCTCAGCATGGGGAGTATGTAATGCTTGAGAAAAACAAATAAAAGCCTTTGACATCAAGTAGATTCACAAATTAGAGTCTTGTTCTTGAAACAAAATTTCGGATTGTAAACACGAATCTGAAAATACTGAACAAGTATTTTTCAAATATGCAAACTGTTTTTTACAAGTTTATTGGGTATAATTGGGGAATATTAAATTGCGTTAAACTGCACATATTTAATGTGTGCACATATTTAGTTATGTGTACATATGTTAACATACGAATATACCTGTAAATCATCACCATAACCAAAATAATGTTTCTGTCAACTACCCACCCCCTCCGCCACCAAGTTTTCCTCATGTCCCTTTGTAATCCACCCCTCCCTCTCTCCTCACCCCTGAGCAACCACTGATCTGCTTTCTGTTACTGTATATTGATTTGCATTTCCTAGTAATGCAAAGTAAATGAAATCCTGGAGTATGAACTCTTTTTTCCCCCCTGGCTTTTTTTTTATGCAGTATAATTATTTTGAGGTTCATTAATATTGTTGCGTGTATCAGTAGTTAATTCCTTTTTATTGCTGGGTAATATTCTATGGTATGGATATACCACGATTTGTTTATGCAGTCACCTGTTAATGGACATTTATGTTGTTTCCGGTTTTTGGATATTACAGGTAAAGCTGCTATGAATCATGCAAGTCTGTATGTTGGTACAAACGTTGTTTCTTTTGGGTAAATACCTGGGGCGGGGGGTAGCTGGGTGTATTGCATGCATAGGTTTAATTTTTAAAGAATTCCCAAACTATTTTTCAAAGCGGTTATACAATTTTACATTCTTACCAATAGTGTATGAGAGTTTCGGTTCCTTGAGTTCTTTTTTCCTTTTAATACATTTTAAAAATTGAAATTTAACATAGATAAAGAAAAGTGCACACCTATTATAATATAACCTTCAACGGCTTTGAATCCTATGCCAGTGGTCTATGCTCACAGAACCGCACGCGGGTCAGATCAGAGGCCCACCTTGCGCCCCCTAGCGGCACTATCGGTCTCCACCGTACTCCCCCAAGAAAGCAAGTCCTGACTTTTTTCATCATGTGAGTGGAATCATATGGTGTGTATTCTTTTGAGTCTGGCTTCTTTGGGGCAGCATTGTGAAAATCATACATTTTTCTGCATGTAGCAGTGTTTTTTTTTCTTTCTAATCTTGTATAGCATACCTTTGTTTGACTCTACCACAATTTATATAGCTGTTCTAATGTAGACAGATATTTGGATTGATTTTAGTTGGGGGCGACTGTAAATAATGCTGCCTTGAATATTCTTGTACATGTCTTTTGGTGAATAAATGCACTCATTCTTGGGTATACATTGCTGGGTGGAAGGAATGACTTTTAGTAGATGGTACTAAAGAGTTTCAAAGTGGTCTTACTAATTGTTACTCCCAATATATGGGTGTCTCCACATTCTTGTAAAGTTAAGCAGTCATTTAAAGGATGAATGAATCACAACATCCCATTGTAGGTTAAATTTGTATTTCCCTGATAATTAATGAGATTTAATTTTCTTTTTTGTGAAGTGCCTGTTTTGTCCCTTTTATGTTGAGTTTATACCTTCTTATTGATTTGCAGGTGTCCTTTGTGGGTTATAGACATTGCAGATGTTTTCCCCACATTGTGGTTTGCCCTTTCACTCTGTTTTCCAGAGTGTCTGGACCATTTTACATTCCCACAGACGATGTTTGAGAGACGTAGTTTCTACATAGCCTTACCAGATTTGGTATGATCACCATGCTTCATTTTAGCTGTACTAATAGGTGTTCAGCAATATCTCATTGTATTTTGATTTGTATTTTCCTAATGGCTAATGATGTTGAGCCTATTTTCATGTGCTTATTGGCCATCACCATCTCCTCTTTGTTGAACTATCTGATCATATCTTTTGCCCATTTTATAAGTGACTGCTTGCTTTTTCAATTAACTTTTTTATTGTATAGTATAACATATACAAAGCAAAGAAATGAAAAAGCAATTGTTTTCAAAGCACTCTTCAACAAGTGGTTATAGGACAGATCTCAGAGTTTGTCATGGGTTACCATATGATCCTCTCACATTTTTCCTTCTAGCTGCTCCAGAATATAGGAGGCTAGAGGGCTTACTTTTTTTTATCATCACAGTGGCCTTTTTTCTTTCTTTTTTTTGTGTGAGAAATAACATATACAAAAAAGCAAAAATTTCAAAGCACAGCACCACAATTAGTTGTAGAACATATTTCAGAGTTTGACATGGGTTACAATTTTGAAATTTTAGGTTTTTACTTCTAGTTGCTCTAAGATACTGGAGACTAAAAGAGATATCAATTTAATGATTCAGCAATCATATTAATTTGTGAATCCTATCTTTACTGTATAACTCCACCATCACCTTTGATCTTTCCGTCTCTCTCATTATGAGTGTTTAGACTGTGGCCATTCTAACCTTTTCATTTTGGAAGGGTCTGTCACTAATACGGGATAGGAAGATGGGACTATCTGATATTCTGGAGAGGTTGGGCCCTCTAGGTTTCAGGACCCATCTGAAGGTTGTAGGTTTCTGGAAAGTTGCTCTAGTGCATGGAACCCTTGTGGAATCTTATATATTGCCCTAGGTGTTCTTTAGGATTGGCTGGAATGGTCCTGGTTGGGGTTGGCAGGTTATGATAGGTAGCAATGTCCACCTGAAGCTTTGTAAGAGCAACTTCCTGAGTAGCCTCCTCATGCTTGCTTTTTTTTTTTAACTGTTGAGTTTTGAGAGTTCTGTATATATTCTAGATATGTGACTTCCAAATATTTTCTCCCAGTCCATACCTTGTATTTTCATCTTCTTAATAGGATTTTTTTTTAATTTTAATTTTTTTTTTATTAACGGAAAGAAAAAAAAAGAAATTAACACAACATTTAGAAATCATACCATTCTACATATGCACTCAGTAATTCTTAACATCATCACATAGATGCATGATCATTGTTTCTTAGTACATTTGCATCGGTTTAGAGGAACTAGCAACACAACAGAAAAAGATATAAAATGTTAATATAAAGAAAAGAAATAAAAGTAGTAGTAATAGTAAAAAACAACAACAACAAACAAACCAACAAGCAAACAAAAACAAAAAAAACCCTATAGCTCAGATGCAGCTTCATTCAGTATTTTAACATGATTACTTTACAATTAGGTATTATTGTGCTGTCCATTTTTGAGTTTTTGTATCTAGTCCTGTTGCACAGTCTGTATCCCTTCAGCTTCAATTACCCATTGTCTTACCCTGTTTCTAACTCCTGCTGAACTCTGTTACCAATGACATATTTCAAGTTTATTCTCGAATGTCCGTTCACATCAGTGGGACCATACAGTATTTGTCCTTTAGTTTTTGGCTGGATTCACTCAGCATAATATTCTCTAGGTCCATCCATGTTATTACATGGTTCATAAGTTTATCTTGTCTTAAAGCTGCATAATATTCCATCGTATGTATATACCACAGTTTGTTTAGCCACTCTTCTGTTGATGGAGATTTTGGCTGTTTCCATCTCTTTGCAATTGTAAATAATGCTGCTATAAACATTGGTGTGCAAATGTCCGTTTGTGTCTTTGCCCTTAAGTCCTTTGAGTAGATACCTAGCAATGGTATTGCTGGGTCGTATGGCAATTCTATATTCAGCTTTTTGAGGAACCGCCAAACTGCCTTCCACAGTGGTTGCACCCTTTGACATTCCCACCAACAGTGGATAAGTGTGCCTCTTTCTCCGCATCCTCTCCAGCACTTGTCATTTTCTGTTTTGTTGATAATGGCCATTCTGGTGGGTGTGAGATGATATCTCATTGTGGTTTTGATTTGCATTTCTCTAATGGCCAGGGACATTGAGCATCTCTTCATGTGCCTCTTGGCCATCCGTATTTCTTCTTCTGGTAGGTGTCTGTTTAAGTCTTTTTCCCATTTTGTAATTGGGTTGGCTGTCTTTTTGTTGTTGAGTTGAATAATCTCTTTATAAATTCTGGATACTAGACCTTTATCTGATATGTCGTTTCCAAATATTGTCTCCCATTGTGTAGGCTGTCTTTCTACTTTCTTGATGAAGTTCTCTGATGCACAAAAGTGTTTAATTTTGAGGAGCTCCCATTTATTTATTTCCTTCTTCAGTGTTCTTGCTTTAGGTTTAAGGTCCATAAAACCACCTCCAGTTGTAAGATCCATAAGATATCTCCCAACATTTTCCTCTATCTGTTTTATGGTCTTAGACCTAATGTTTAGATCTTTGATCCATTTTGAGTTAACTTTTGTATAGGGTGTGAGAGATGGGTCTTTTTTCATTCTTTTGCATATGGATATCCAGTTCTCTAGGCACCATTTATTGAAGAGACTGCTCTGTCCCAGGTGAGTTGGCTTGACTGCCTTATCAAAGATCAAATGTCCATAGATGAGAGGGTCTATATCTGAGCACTCTATTCGATTCCATTGGTCGATATATCTATCTTTATGCCAATACCATGCTGTTTTGACCACTGTGGCTTCATAATATGCCTTAAAGTCAGGTAGCGCGAGACCTCCAGCTTCGTTTTTTTTCCTCAAGATGTTTTTAGCAATTCGGGGCACCCTGCCCTTCCAGATAAATTTGCTTATTGGTTTTTCTATTTCTGAAAAATAAGTTGTTGGGATTTTGATTGGTATTGCATTGAATCTGTAAATCAATTTAGGTAGGATTGACATCTTAACTATATTTAGTCTTCCAATCCATGAACACGGTATGCCCTTCCATCTATTTAGGTCTTCTGTGATTTCTTTTAGCAGTTTTTTGTAGTTTTCTTTATATAGGTTTTTTGTCTCTTTGGTTAAATTTATTCCTAGGTATTTTATTCTTTTAGTTGCGATTGTAAATGGGATTCGTTTCTTGATTTCCCCCTCAGCTTGTTCATTACTAGTGTATAGAAAAGCTACAGATTTTTGAATGTTGATCTTGTAGCCTGCTACTTTGCTGTACTCATTTATTAGCTCTAGTAATTTTGTTGTGGATTTTTCTGGGTTTTCTACATATAGTATCATATCGTCTGCAAACAGTGATAGTTTTACTTCTTCCTTTCCAATTTTGATGCCTTGTATTTCTTTTTCTTGCCTAATTGCTCTGGCTAGAACTTCCAACACAATGTTGAATAATAGTGGTGATAGTGGACATCCTTGTCTTGTTCCTGATCTTAGGGGGAAAGTTTTCAATTTTTCCCCATTGAGGATGATATTAGCTGTGGGTTTTTCATATATTCCCTCTATCATTTTAAGGAAGTTCCCTTGTATTCCTATCTTTTGAAGTGTTTTCAGCAGGAAAGGATGTTGAATCTTGTCAAATGCCTTCTCTGCATCAATTGAGATGATCATGTGATTTTTCTGCTTTGATTTGTTGATATGGTGTATTACATTAATTGATTTTCTTATGTTGAACCATCCTTGCATACCTGGGATGAATCCTACTTGGTCATGATGTATAATTCTTTTAATGTGTTGTTGGATACGATTTGCTAGAATTTTATTGAGGATTTTTGCATCTGTATTCATTAGAGAGATTGGTCTGTAGTTTTCTTTTTTTGTAATATCTTTGCCTGGTTTTGGTATGAGGGTGATGTTGGCTTCATAGAATGAATTAGGTAGTTTTCCCTCCACTTCGATTATGTTGAAGAGTTTGAGGAGAGTAGGTACTAATTCTTTCTGGAATGTTTGACAGAATTCACATGTGAAGCCGTCTGGTCCTGGACTTTTCTTTTTAGGGAGCTTTTGAATAACTAATTCAATCTCTTTACTTGTGATTGGTTTGTTGAGGTCGTCTATTTCTTCTTGAGTCAAAGTTGGTTGTTCATGTCTTTCCAGGAACCCGTCCATTTCTTCTAAATTGTTGTATTTATTAGCGTAAAGTTGTTCATAGTATCCTGTTATTACCTCCTTTATTTCTGTGAGGTCAGTAGTTATGTCTCCTCTTTCATTTCTAATCTTATTTATTTGCATCCTCTCTCTTCTTCTTTTTGTCAATCTTGCTAAGGGCCCATCAATCTTGTTGATTTTCTCATAGAACCAACTTCTGGTCTTATTGATTTTCTCTATTGTTTTCATGTTTTCAATTTCATTTATTTCTGCTCTAATCTTTGTTATTTCTTTCCTTTTGCTTGCTTTGGGATTAATTTGCTGTTCTTTCTCCAGTTCTTCCAAGTGGACAGTTAATTCCTGCATTTTTGCCTTTTCTTCTTTTCTGATAAAGGCATTTAGGGCAATAAATTTCCCTCTTAGCACTGCCTTTGCTGCGTCCCATAAGTTTTGATATGTTGTATCTTCATTTTCATTTGCCTCTAGGTATTTACTAATTTCTCTTGCAATTTCTTCTTTGACCCACTTGTTGTTTAAGAGTGTGTTGTTGAGCCTCCATGTATTTATGAATTTTCTGGCCCTCCGCCTATTATTGATTTCCAACTTCATTCCTTTATGATCCGAGAAAGTGTTGTGTATGATTTCAATATTTTTAAATTTGTTAAGACTTGCTTTGTGACCCCGCATATGGTCTATCTTTGAGAATGATCCATGAGCACTTGAAAAAAAGGTGTATCCTGCTGTTGTGGGATGTAATGTCCTATAAATGTCTGTTAAGTCAAGTTCATTTATAGTAATATTCAGATTCTCTATTTCTTTATTGATCCTCTGTGTAGATGTTCTGTCCATTGATGAGAGTGGTGAGTTGAAGTCTCCAACTATTATGGTATATGTGTCTATTTCCCTCTTCATTGTTTGCAGTGTATTCCTCACGTATTTTGGGGCATTCTGGTTCGGTGCATAAATATTTATGATTGTTATGTCTTCTTGCTTAATTGTTCTTTTTAATAGTATATAGTGTCCTTCTTTGTCTCTTTTAACTGTTTTACATTTGAAGTCTAATTTGTTGGATATTAGTATAGCCACTCCTGCTCTTTTCTGGTTGTTGTTTGCATGAAATATCTTTTTCCAACCTTTCACTTTCAACCTATATTTATCTTTGGGTCTAAGATGTGTTTCCTGTAGACAGCATATAGAAGGATCCTGTTTTTTAATCCATTCTGCCAGTCTATGTCTTTTAATTGGGGAATTCAGTCCATTGACATTTAGAGTTATTACTGTTTGGATAATATTTTCCTCTACCATTTTGCCTTTTGTATTATATATATCATATCTGACTTTCCTTCTTTCTACACTTTTCTCCATGTCTCTCTCTTCTGTCTTTTTGTATCTGACTCTAGTGCTTCCTTTAGTATTACTTGCAGAGCTGGTCTCTTGGTCACAAATTCTCTTAGTGACTTTTTGTCTGAGAATGTTTTAATTTCTCCCTCAGTTTTTTTTTTATTAATTAAAAAAAGAATTAACAAAACAATTAGAAATCATTCCAATCTACATGTACAATCAGTAATTCTTAATAACATCACATAGTTGCATATTCATCATTTCTTAGTACATTTGCATCGATTTAGAAAAAGAAATAAAAAGACAACAGAATAAGAATTAAAACAATAATAGAAAGAAAAAAAAACAAAAAAAACAAAAACAAAAAACCTATACCTCACATGCAGCTTCATTCAGTGTTGTAACATAATTGCATTACAATTGGGTAGTATTGTGCTGTCCATTTCTGAGTTTTTATATCCAGTCCCGTTGTACAGTCTGTATCCCTTCATCTCCAATTATCCCTTCTCTCTTTTTTTTTTTTTAATTAACGGAAAAAAAGAAATTAACCCAACATTTAGAGATCATACCATTCTACACATGCAATCATTAATTCTTAACATCATCACATAGATACATGATCATCATTTCTTAGTACATTTGCATTGGTTTAGAAGAACTAGCAACATAACCGAAAAAGATATAGAATGTTAATATAGAGAAAAAAATAAAAGTAATAATAGTAAAATCAAAACAAAACAACACAAAACAAAACAAAAACCTATAGCTCAGATGCAGCTTCATTCAGTGTTTTAACATGATTACTTTACAATTAGGTATTATTGTGCTGTCCATTTTTGAGTTTTTGTATCTAGTCCTGTTGCACAGTCTGTATCCCTTCAGCTTCAATTACCCATTGTCTTACCCTGTTTCTAACTCCTGCTGAACTCTGTTACCAATGACATATTTCAAGTTTATTCTCGAATGTCCGTTCACATCAGTGGGACCATACAGTATTTGTCCTTTAGTTTTTGGCTGGATTCACTCAGCATAATATTCTCTAGGTCCATCCATGTTATTACATGGTTCATAAGTTTATCTTGTCTTAAAGCTGCATAATATTCCATCGTATGTATATACCACAGTTTGTTTAGCCACTCTTCTGTTGATGGAGATTTTGGCTGTTTCCATCTCTTTGCAATTGTAAATAATGCTGCTATAAACATTGGTGTGCAAATGTCCGTTTGTGTCTTTGCCCTTAAGTCCTTTGAGTAGATACCTAGCAATGGTATTGCTGGGTCGTATGGCAATTCTATATTCAGCTTTTTGAGGAACCGCCAAACTGCCTTCCACAGTGGTTGCACCCTTTGACATTCCCACCAACAGTGGATAAGTGTGCCTCTTTCTCCGCATCCTCTCCAGCACTTGTCATTTTCTGTTTTGTTGATAATGGCCATTCTGGTGGGTGTGAGATGATATCTCATTGTGGTTTTGATTTGCATTTCTCTAATGGCCAGGGACATTGAGCATCTCTTCATGTGCCTCTTGGCCATCCGTATTTCCTCTTCTGAGAGGTGTCTGTTCAAGTCTTTTTCCCATTTTGTAATTGGGTTGGCTGTCTTTTTGTTGTTGAGATGAACAATCTCTTTATAAATTCTGGATACTAGACCTTTATCTGATATATCATTTCCAAATATTGTCTCCCATTGTGAAGGCTGTCTTTCTACTTTCTTGATGAAGTTCTTTGATGCACAAAAGTGTTTAATTTTGAGGAGTTCCCATTCATTTATTTCCTTCTTCAGTGCTCTTGCTTTAGGTTTAAGGTCCATAAAACCGCCTCCAGTTGTAAGATCCATAAGATACCTCCCAACATTTTCCTCTAACTGTTTTATGGTCTTAGACCTAATGTTTAGATCTTTGATCCATTTTGAGTTAACTTTTGTATAGGGTGTGAGAGATGAGTCTTCTTTCATTCTTTTGCATATGGATATCCAGTTCTCTAGGCACCATTTATTGAAGAGACTGCTCTGTCCCAGGTGAGTTGGCTTGACTGCCTTATCAAAGATCAAATGTCCATAGATGAGAGGGTCTATATCTGAGCACTCTATTCGATTCCATTGGTCGATATATCTATCTTTATGCCAATACCATGCTGTTTTGACCACTGTGGCTTCATAATATGCCTTAAAGTCAGGTAACGCGAGACCTCCAGCTTCGTTTTTTTTCCTCAAGATGTTTTTAGCAATTCGGGGCACCCTGCCCTTCCAGATAAATTTGCTTATTGGTTTTTCTATTTCTGAAAAATAAGTTGTTGGGATTTTGATTGGTATTGCATTGAATCTGTAAATCAATTTAGGTAGGATTGACATCTTAACTATATTTAGTCTTCCAATCCATGAACACGGTATGCCCTTCCATCTATTTAGGTCTTCTGTGATTTCTTTTAGCAGTTTTTTGTAGTTTTCTTTATATAGGTTTTTTGTCTCTTTGGTTAAATTTATTCCTAGGTATTTTATTCTTTTAGTTGCGATTGTAAATGGGATTCGTTTCTTGATTTCCCCCTCAGCTTGTTCATTACTAGTGTATAGAAAAGCTACAGATTTTTGAATGTTGATCTTGTAGCCTGCTACTTTGCTGTACTCATTTATTAGCTCTAGTAATTTTGTTGTGGATTTTTCTGGGTTTTCTACATATAGTATCATATCGTCTGCAAACAGTGATAGTTTTACTTCTTCCTTTCCAATTTTGATGCCTTGTATTTCTTTTTCTTGCCTAATTGCTCTGGCTAGAACTTCCAACACAATGTTGAATAATAGTGGTGATAGTGGACATCCTTGTCTTGTTCCTGATCTTAGGGGGAAAGTTTTCAATTTTTCCCCATTGAGGATGATATTAGCTGTGGGTTTTTCATATATTCCCTCTATCATTTTAAGGAACTTCCCTTGTATTCCTATCTTTTGAAGTGTTTTCAACAGGAAAGGATGTTGAATCTTGTCAAATGCCTTCTCTGCATCAATTGAGATGATCATGTGATTTTTCTGCTTTGATTTGTTGATATGGTGTATTACATTAATTGATTTTCTTATGTTGAACCATCCTTGCATACCTGGGATGAATCCTACTTGGTCATGATGTATAATTCTTTTAATGTGTTGTTGGATACGATTTGCTAGAATTTTATTGAGGATTTTTGCATCTGTATTCATTAGAGAGATTGGTCTGTAGTTTTCTTTTTTTGTAATATCTTTGCCTGGTTTTGGTATGAGGGTGATGTTGGCTTCATAGAATGAATTAGGTAGTTTTCCCTCCACTTCGATTTTTTTGAAGAGTTTGAAGAGAATTGGTACTAATTCTTTCTGGAACGTTTGGTAGAATTCACATGTGAAGCCATCTGGTCCTGGACTTTTCTTTTTAGGAAGCTTTTGAATGACTAATTCAATTTCTTTACTTGTGATTGGTTTGTTGAGGTCATCTATGTCTTCTTGAGTCAAAGTTGGTTGTTCATGTCTTTCCAGGAACCCGTCCATTTCCTCTAAATTGTTGTATTTATTAGCGTAAAGTTGTTCATAGTATCCTGTTATTACCTCCTTTATTTCTGTGAGGTCAGTAGTTATGTCTCCTCTTCCATTTCTGATCTTATTTATTTGCATCCTCTCTCTTCTTCTTTTTGTCAATCTTGCTAAGGGCCCATCAATCTTATTGATTTTCTCATAGAACCAACTTCTGGCCTTATTGATTTTCTCTATTGTTTTCATGTTTTCAATTTCATTTATTTGTGCTCTAATCTTTGTTATTTCTTTCCTTTTGCTTGCTTTGGGGTTAGCTTGCTGTTCTTTCTCCAGTTCTTCCAAATGGATAGTTAATTCCTGAATTTTTGCCTTTTCTTCTTTTCTGATATAGGCATTTAGAGCAATAAATTTCCCTCTTAGCACTGCCTTTGCTGCGTCCCATAAGTTTTGATATGTTGTGTTTTCATTTTCATTCGCCTCGAGGTATTTGCTAATTTCTCTTGCAATTTCTTCTTTGACCCAGTCGTTGTTTAGGAGTGTGTTGTTGAGCCTCCACGTATTTGTGAATTTTCTGGCACTCTGCCTATTATTGATTTCCAACATCATTCCTTTATGGTCCGAGAAAGTGTTGTGTAAGATTTCAATCTTTTTAAATTTGTTGAGACTTGCTTTGTGACCCAGCATATGGTCTATCTTTGAGAATGATCCATGAGCACTTGAGAAAAAGGTGTATCCTGCTGTTGTGGGATGTAATGTCCTATAAATGTCTATTAAGTCTAGTTCATTTATAGTAATATTCAGATTCTCTATTTCTTTGTTGATCCTCTGTCTAGATGTTCTGTCCCTTGATGAGAGTGGTGAGTTGAAGTCTCCAACTATTATGGTATATGAGTCTATTTCCCTTTTCAGTGTTTGCAGTATATTCCTCACGTATTTTGGGGCATTCTGATTTGGTGCGTAAATATTTATGATTGTTATGTCTTCTTGTTTAATTGTTCCTTTTATTAGTATATAGTGTCCTTCTTTGTCTCTTTTAACTGTTTTACATTTGAAGTCTAATTTGTTGGATATTAGTATAGCCACTCCTGCTCTTTTCTGGTTGTTATTTGCATGAAATATCTTTTCCCAACCTTTCACTTTCAACCTATGTTTATCTTTGGGTCTAAGATGTGTTTCCTGTAGACAGCATATCGAAGGATCCTGTTTTTTAATCCATTCTGCCAATCTATGTCTTTTGATTGGGGAATTCAGTCCATTGACATTTAGTGTTATTACTGTTTGGATAATATTTTCCTCTAACATTTTGCCTTTTGTATTATATATATCATATCTGATTTTCCTTCTTTCTACACTCTTTTCCATATCTCTCTCTTCTGTCTTTTTGTATCTAACTCTAGTGCTCCCTTTAGTATTTCTTGCAGAGCTGGTCTCTTGGTCACAAATTCTTTCAGTGACTTTTTGTCTGAGAATGTTTTAATTTCTCCCTCATTTTTGAAGGATAATTTTGCTGGATATAGGAGTCTTGGTTGGCAGTTTTTCTCTTTTAGTATTTTAAATATATCATCCCACTGTCTTCTAGCTTCCATGGTTTCTGCTGAGAAATCTACACAAAGTCTTATTGGGTTTCCCTTGTATGTAATGGATTGTTTTTCTCTTGCTGCTTTCAAGATCTTCTCTTTCTCTTTGACCTCTGACATTCTAACTAGTAAGTGTCTTGGAGAACGCCTATTTGGGTCTAATCTCTTTGGGGTGCGCTGCACTTCTTGGATCTGTAATTTTAGGTCTTTCATAAGAGTTGGGAAATTTTCAGTGATAATTTCTTCCATTAGTTTTTCTCCTCCTTTTCCCTTCTCTTCTCCTTCTGGGACACCCACAACACGTATATTTGTGCGGTTCATATTGTCCTTGAGTTCCCTGATACCCTGTTCAAATTTTTCCATTCTTTTCCCTATAGTTTCTGTTTCTTTTTGGAATTCAGATGTTCCATCCTACAAATCGCTAATTCTATCTTCTGTCTCTTTAAATCTATCATTGTAGCTATCCATTATTTTTTCTATGTTTGCTACTTTATCCTTCACTTCCATAAGTTCTGCGATTTGTTTTTTCAGTTTTTCTATTTCTTCTTTATGTTCAGCCCATGTCCTCTTCATGTCCTCCCTCAATTTATCGATTTCATTTTTGAAGAGGTTTTCCATTTCTGTTCGTATATTCAGCATTAGTTGTCTCAGCTCTTGTGTCTCATTTGAGCTATTGGTTTGTTCCTTTGACTGAGCCATATTCTCAATCTTTTGAGCGTGGACAGTTATCTTCTGCTGCTGGCGTCTGGGCATTTATTCAGATTTCTCTTGGTGTTGGACCCAGCAAGGTTGTAATATTTTTCTGTGAAATCTCTGGGTTCTGTTTTTCTTATCCTGCCCAGTAGGTGGCGCTCGTGGCACACGTTTGTCTGCGGGTCCCACCAGTAAAAGGTGCTGTGGGACCTTAAACTTTGGAAAACTCTCACCGTCCTGGGGGTTCGCTAGCCGAAGCGGCTTGAGCCGGCCCGGGGTCCGAACGCAGGGAGGGTGTCCGAACGCAGGGAGGGTTGCTGGTCGCCGCAGCCAGGGAAAGAGCCCGTCCGAATTTCCTAGTCGGCCCTGGGCAACAAGCGTGGCGGGAGGGCGCCAGCGGCAGCGGCCCGCCCGAGAGAGTGCACGTTCCCCGGGAGTCACGGGGTCACCGTTCTCCGCAGCCTGGGGGTTTCCGATCCAATTCTCTCAGTTGGTCCGGGGGCTGCGCGTGGTGTGGGCGCCAGTCGCCTTGGTTTCAGGGGACCACCTCTCCAATTCTCCCAGCCGGCCCGGGAAGGGGGAAGGGAGTAACTCCGGCCGCTTGCCACCCCGCCCGTAAGGCCCGCGCACCTCGGCGATCTCACCCGAGCTGCTTCTCTCAGCCAGCCAGCCGTTCCAGGATGGGGTACGCTGTCTTTTTTATCTCTGTTGTGGCTTTGGGCGCTTTCTGTATCGTTTCTACTCCCCTAGTAGGTGTCCTGGAGAAGAAACTAAGATCCGCGCGTCTTACTAAGCCGCCATCTTCCAGGAAGTCCTCCCTCATTTTTGAAGGACAATTTTGCTGGATATAGGAGTCTTGGCTGGCAGTTTTTCTCTTTTAGTAACTTAAATATATCATCCCACTGTCTTCTAGCTTCCATGGTTTCTGCTGAGAAATCTACACATAGTCTTATTGGGTTTCCCTTGTATGTGACGGATTGTTTTTCTCTCGCTGCCTTCAAGATCCTCTCTTTCTCTTTGACCTCTGAAATTCTAACTAGTAAGTGTCTTGGGGAACGCCTATTTGTGTCTAATCTCTTTGGGGTGCGCTGCACTTCTTGGATCTGTAATTTTAGGTCTTTCATAAGAGTTGGGAAATTTTCAGTGATAATTTCTTCCATTAGTTTTTCTCCTCCTTTTCCCTTCTCTTCTCCTTCTGGGATACCCACTACACGTATATTTGTACGGTTCACATTGTCCTTGAGTTCCCTGATACCTTGTTCAAATTTTTCCATTCTTTTCCAGATAGTTTCTGTTTCTTTTTGGAATTCAGATGTTTCATCCTCCAAATCACTAATTCTATCTTCTGTTTCTTTAAATCTGTCATTGTAGGTATCCATTGTTTTTTCCATCTTTTCTACTTTATCTTTCACTTCCATAAGTTCTGTGATTTGTTTTTTCAGTTTTTCTATTTCTTCTTTATGTTCAGCCCATGTCTTCTTCATGTCCTCCCTCAATTTATCGATTTCGTTTTTGAAGAGGTTTTCCATTTCTGTTCGTATATTCAGCATTAGTTGTTTCAGCTCCTGTATCTCATTTGAACTATTGGTTTCTTCGTTTGACTGGGCCATATGTTCAATTTTCTGAGCGTGATCCGTTATCTTCTGCTGGCGTCTGGGCATTTAGTCAGATTTCCCCGGGTGTTCGACCCCACAGCTTGAAAGATTTTTCTGCGCAATCTCTGGGTTCTGTTCTTCCTATCCTGCCCAGTAGGTGGCGCTCGTGGCACACGCCTGTCTGTGGGTTCCACCAGCGAAAGTTGCTGTGGGTCCCTCAACTCTGGAAAACTCTCGCCGTAGGGGAGGTTCGGCAACCGAAGTGTCTTGGAAGAATGCCAGCCGGCCCGGGGTTCCAAACGCGGGGAGGGTCGCCGGCCGTCGCAGCACAGGAGAGCGTCCGGCCAAATTAGCCAGTCGGCCCGGGGCACCAAGCGTGGCGGGAGGGCGCCAGCTGTCGCAGCCCGGGAGAGTACACTGTTCCCAGCCGACGGGGGAGTCACGTGTTTGGAAGGGATCCCCCGGTCACTGTTCTCCACAGTCTGGGGATTTCCGACCCAACTATCTCAGTTGTTCCGGGGGGCCTCGTGTGGTGGGGGCACCAGCCGCCGCGGCCTAAGGGGACCGTCTGTCCAATTCTACCAGCTGGCCCAGGAAGGTGGAAGGGAGGGACTCCGGTCACTTGCCGTCCCACCCAGGAAAGCCCGTACCCCTTGGTGATCTCACCGGAGCTGGTTCTCCCAGATAGTCAGCCGTTCCAGGATGGGGTACGCTGTCCCTTTGATCTCCCTCGTGGTGTCGGGAGCTGCTCTGTATTATCTCCACTCCCCCAGTAGCTGTTCTGGAGGAGGAAAGGTGAGGGCGGCAAGGCTGTCGAGGCTGGTGGCGGAGGAGCACGGTGAAGGCGGGGGAAGAGGGCACCGTGGTGGTTGGAGAGCAGCCGGAGCAGGAGGGGGAAGAGAGGGGAGAAGGAGGGCGGGCGGCTCGGCTGCTGCGGGGCTTGGGCGCCGCGCGGCGGGCCGGCGGAGAAAGAGAGGGGAGAAGGAGGGCGGGTGGCTCGGCTGCTGTGGGGCTTGGGCGCCGCGCGGCGGGCCGGCGGAGAAAGAGAGGAATAGGATTTTTTTAATAGTAAAATGTTTTTAATTTTTGTGAAATCCAAATTATTATTTTTTTCTTTAATAGGTCTTTTTTTAATTCCAGCATCATTTGTTGAAAAGACTGTCCTTTTTTCACTAAATTGCTTTTGTACTTTTGTCAAAACTCATTTGGAATGTAGAGAATGGAGAGTTAATGCTGCATTTATACAGAATTTTTATTTAAGTTGATTGTAAAAGTTTAGGAACTGATGGAGTGATAGGAGCACATTATTGTGAATGTAATTAACAACACTGAATTATATGGATGAATATGGTTGAAAGGGGAAACTTTAGGTTATATATATTACTAGAATAAAATTAAGAGGTAAGACATAGGAATATATAACACAGTGATGCCTATTGTAGATGAGGTACTATTGTTAGTAGTACAAGTACAAGAATGTTCTTTCATGCAATATAACAAATGTACAACACTAATATAAGGTATTAATAATAGGGTGGTATAATGGAAAATATATACCTAATGTAAACTATGGGCAATAGTTAATAGTACTGTTTTAATAATCTTTCATCAATTGTAATGAAGGTAACTACCGTTAAAAAAAATTGTACAATTGCATTTGTGTAACAAATGTTCCACACCAGTGCAAGGAGCTGGTGGTGTGGTTATGGGCTTCCCATATTTTATGCATCATTGGTCTGCAAGCTTACAACCTCTCTAATTAAAAAATTTAAAAAACCTCAATTGGGCATATTTGCATTGGTCTATTTGGGTTCTTTATTCTGTTCCATTTATCTATGTGTCTATTCCTTCATCAATACCACTGTGTCGTAATCATTGTCACTTTGTATTGTCGTAACATTAGGTAGCATGAATAGAATGATTCACCCTACTTTATTCTTCTTTTTGAGAATTATTTTAGCTCTTCTAGTTCCTTTGTCTTTCCATATAAATTTTAGAGTAAGCTTGTCTATAGCCACAAAAAACTTTCTGGGATTTTGATAGCTGTGCATTATACCTATAGATGAATTGGGGGAGAATTGACACTTTTTTTTTTTTTTAACATGGGCAGGCACTGGGAATCGAACCCGGGTCCTTTGGCATGGTAGCCAAGCATTCTTGCCTGCTGAGCCACTGTGGCCCGCCCAGAATTGACATTTTTACTACCCTGAGCCTGTCAATTCATGAGCACTGTGTGTCTCTCCATCTATTTATACCTTTGATTTCTTTGGCGTTTTAAAATTTTAAGTGTACAAATCCTGTATGTGTTTTGTTAGATTTAAACCTAGGTATTTCACTTTGAGGGCGCAGTTGTGAATGGTATTGTATTTTTAATTTTGGTTTCCGCATGTTCCTTGCTTGTACATAAGAATATGATTACTTTTTTTAAACCACTCACAGTAAATGCTTATTAATTTGAATTCATTCATTAATAATCTTTCATTATTAAGAAAACTATTGGGCTAAATTATATTACATTTTTTATAAAGAGAATTATTATATAAATTCCGAGAGCATGTTTAAATTAACATGAAAACTGCTACTATTTTGAACATGGTTATTAATGATAGGTAAATGATATATATTCCTTAAAGTATGCTTTTGAGTAGCAAAAGGCCATGGGGAGGATAAAGTACAAGGTACAGACAAAAGACTAGTATCTAGAATATATTCTAAAATATATATAGAATATATAGACTATATGAATAATCTAGAAAGATTCTCATTGGTAGATCTCATTTTAAAAATGGAAATTGTTATTGAGGCCATTGTAGATTCATGCGCAGTTGTGAGGCATAACACAGAGGGATCTAGCATACAGCCTTTACTCTGTTTTCCTCAAAGGACCTATTTTGCAAATTTTAGTGCAATCTCACAATCAGGATATTGACATTGATAAAATCTACCCCTCTTATTCAGAGTTCCCATTTTCCCTGTATTCATTTGCGTGTGTGTGTATATTTAGCTCTATGCCATTTCATTACGTGTGTAGGTTCATGTATACAACACAGCAGTCTAGACAGTGGACAATCCATCACCACAGACTCCCTCACGTTGCCCTGTTATGACCACACCCATCTCCCTCCTGATTCCCCCTCCAGCCTTCATCCCGAACTCCTGGCAACCACTAATCTGCTCTATTCCTAAAAACTTTGTCATTTCAAAAATGTTATATAAATGGAATCATGCATCATATATGCTTTGAGGTTTGGTTTTTTTTTTCACTTTGCATAATGCCCTGAAGAGTCATCCAGGTCATTATGTGTAGCGATAGTCCGTTCCTTTTCATTGCTGAGCAGTATTCCTTGGTGTGCATGTGCCACGGTTTGTTTAATCGTCCTTCTGATGAAGGGCATCGGGGCTGTTTCCAGGTTTTGTCTATAATAAATAAAGCTGCTGTGAACATTCGTGTAGAGGTTTTCATGTGAGCATAAATATACCTTTCTCTGGATAAATGCTAAGGAGTCAAATAGATGGTTAGATGGAAATGACATTTTAGTTTTATAAGAATCTGACAGTGTTCCAGAGTGACTGTACCATTTTACCTTTCCACCAGCAGTATAAGTATGATCCATTTTCTCCACATCCTCGCCAGCATATGGTTCGTCACTGATTTTATTTTTTTAGTCATCTTGGCAGGTGTGTAGTGATATCTCCTTGAGGTTTTAATTTGTGTTTCTTTCATGGCTAATGATATTGAACATCTTTTTTGTTTTTATTTGCCATCTCTGTATCCTTTACAGTGAAATTCCTGTTCATGCCTTTTACCCATCTTCTAGTTTCTAATTGGATTGCTTTATTTCTGCTATGTTTGAGAGTTCCTTATATATTCTAGATACAAGTCTTTTGTTGGATGTGTGGTTTGCAAATATTTTCTTCCAGTCTGTAGCTTGTATTTTGTCCTCCAATGTGGTTTTTTTTTTTTTTGTAGCACAGAAGTTTAAAATTGGACCGTATAAGGTCCAACTTATCAATTTTTTTCTTGTATGGGTCGTGTTCTTAGTGTCAAATCTAAGAACCGTTTGCCTAGCCTAGACCCAGAAGGTTTTTCCTGAAAGTTTTAAATTTAGTTTTACATTTTATATTTAGATCCATGATCTAATTTTGGATTAATTTTTGTAAAAGATGTGAAGTTTAGGTCAAGGTTAATTTTTATTTCTTTTTGGCCTATGGCTGTCCAGTTGCGCTATAGATTTCCCTATTCTGGACTTTCAGATAGGTGGAATCGTATAATACATTGCCTTTTTGGCCTGGCTTCTTATGCTTAGTATAATGTTTTCAAGGTTCTACCAGTGTGGTCATATGTATCAATACATTATTCCTTTTTGTGATTGATTAATATTCTGTTGTATGTCGATGCCCCATCTTATTTAGCCATCCATCAGTTGATGGACATTTGGGTTGTTTCTACTTACTGGCGTTTATGGATAGTGCTGCTATATAAATTCATGTACATATTTTTGCATCACCAGATGTTTTCAGTTCTCTTGTATCTATAACTAGGAATGGTATTGCTGGGTCATACGATAACTCCATTTTTAATCCTTTGAGGACCTGCTAACAGTGGCTGCACCATTTTACATTCCTACCAGCAGTGTATGAGGGTTCCAGTTTCTCCACATACTTACCAACACTTATTGCTTTTCTTTTCTTTCTCATATATATATATAATAGCCATATTAGTGGCTGTGAAGTAGTATCCTATTGGAATTTTAATTTGTTTTCCCAATTATTATTGATGTTGAGCATCTTTTCATGTATTTGTTGGTCACTTGTATTTCTTCATTGGAGAAATGCCTATTCAAGTCAATTGCCCATTTTTAAAATTGGATTGTCATTTTGTTGTTGAGTTGTAAGAATTCTTTATGTATCTTGGATACAAAGCCCTTATCAGACATATGATTTGCAAATATTTTCTCCCATTTTGTAGCTTGCCTTTTCATTTTCTTGATAATGTCCTTTGGTGCACAAAAGATTTCATTTTAATGACTATTTAAATTTTTCTCTAGAATTTCTAATTTTTCGTTTTCAAAATTGCTTGATCTGCTTCACTGTCTTGTTCATTCATTATAATTTCTACACTTTAAAAAGTGGCTTTAATAATTTTAAGCATGTGTCATTTATTCTCTCTTTCTGAGTGCTCTCTTGTCTTGGTTCTTAGGATTTTAATTATTCCTTATGGAGTTTTGTGCCTTAAGTATTTTGTGATTTTTGCTTATGAACTAATCTTTACCAAGAGTCATTTTCTGTTAGGGTTCTGATATGGGTTGTGGAAGTTTCTTAACAGAACAGATTTGCATTTGCCTCTGATTATAATTTATTGTGCTCTCTCTTCCCCAAACAATTTTAATGTTAATTTCAGGTTTCATGGGGTGGGTAGAGGTGGGCAGAATGGGGAGTATCAACTTAAGTGCATGGGCTTTCTTTTGGGGGGTGTTTGATTAAAATATTTTGGAATTAGATGTTGTGATCCAACTTTGTAGCTATATTGAGAACCCCTGAATTGTGTACTTTACAAGGTGAATTTTATGGTATGTGAATTACATCTCAATTTTAAAAAAGAAAAATGAGCAGGTCTGCACCGTGTAAGTGATGTACGCTTAGCCTGCACATCTCCACAGAGCTTCAGGCCAACAGTGAATTTCTTTGCTGCATCCCTGGGCCTATCGATAAAGTAATTTAGTCTCCATTTTAAAGAAAAAGCAGCTCTTCACGACACTGCATTATATGGTGTCTTTATTTCAGCTTCTTGCCTCCTACAAGCCTGAGACCTTGGCTCCTGCCTCTGGCAAGTAAGAAAATCCCAACCTCAAGCTCTTAAATCCTATGTCTAATACCCCCTTAAGCCACCACAAATTATCTTCCTTTTCCCCTCTAATTTGCATGTCCTTTTCATGTTTGGCACTGGGGATTTTTTCCCCTTGCTTTAGAACTATTTCTCTGTGTCAACTAATTATTTTTTAAAAGTTGGATAATGTTCCATAGTGTTGCTATTACTACATTTATTTAATACTCATTTTTTATGGTTCTTTAAAAATTTATTTTATTTTATTTTTTAAATACCAAAAAACACCAAACAAACGCAAACATTCCTGTTTTGATCATTCCATTCTTCATGTATAATCAGTAATTCACAATATCATCACATAGTTGCATATTCATCATCATGATCATTTCTTGGAACATTTGTTGCATCTGTTCAGAAAAAGAAATAAAACGAAAACAGAAAAAAAATTTATACATACCATACCCCTTACCCCTCCCTTTCATTGATCACTAGCATTTCAAACTAAATTTATTTTAACATTTGTTCCCCCTATTATTTGTTTTTATTCCATATATTCTACTCATCTGTTGACAAGTAGATAAAAGGAGCAACAAATACAAGGTTTTCACAATCACGCAGTCACGTTGTGAAAGCTGTATCATTATACAATCATCTTCAAGAAACACGGCTACTGGAGCACAGCTCTATATTTTCAGGCAGTTCCCTCCAGCCTCTCCATTACATCTTGAATAACAAGGTGCTATCTATTTAATGCGTAAGAATAACTTCCAGGATAACCTCTGGACTCTGTTTGGAATCTTGCAGCCATTGACACTTGGTCTCATTTCACTTTCTCCCTTTTGATTGAGAAGGTTTTCTCAATCCCTCGACACTGAGTCTCAGCTTATTCTAGGATTTCTGTCCTACGTTGCCAGGAAAGTCCACACGCCTGGAAGTCATGTCCCATGTAGACAGGGGGAGGGTGGTAACACTCCTTATTTTGCCACTACAAATAACTTTAATAAAAATTCTTGTGCGTATGTTCTCATAAACGGATTCTTTTAGATCATGTAAGATAGAATCTCACAAGTGGGTTTGTTGTGTCAAATATATGCGCACTTTGATGTCAAGAGCTATTGCCAGATAACTTTTTTAAAAATTTTTTTTATTAATCAAAAAAAAGAAAAGAAATTAACACAACATTTAGAAATCATTCCATTCTACACATGCACTCAGTAATTCTTAGTATCATCACATAGATGTATGATCATCATTTCTTAGTACATTTGCATCGATTTAGGAAAAGAACTAGCAAAACTGCAGAAAAAGATATAGAATGTTAATATAGAGAAGAGAATTAAAATAATAATACTAATAAAATATATATATATATATAAAAAGGAAAAAGAAAAAAACAAAAACAAAAGATACAAACAAACAAACAAACAAAAAACTATATTTCAGGTGCAGCTTCATTCAGTGTTCCAACATAGTTACATTACACTTAAGTATTATTGTGCTGTCCATTTTTGAGTTTTTGTATCTAGTCCTGTTGCACAGTCTGTATCCCTTCAGCTCCAATTACCCATTATCTTACCCTGTTTCTAACTCCTGCTGGTCTCTGTTACCAATGATATATTCCAAGCTGATTCTCGAATGTCGGTTCACATCAGTGGGACCATACAGTATTTTTCCTTTAGTTTTGGGCTAGACTCACTCAGCATAATGTTCTCTAGGTCCATCCATGTTATTACATGCTTCATAAGTTTAGTCTGTCTTAAAGCTGCATAATATTCCATCGTAGGTATACGCCACAGTTTGTTTAGCCACTCGTCTGTTGATGGACATTTTGGCTGTTTCCATCTCTTTGCAATTGTAGATAATACTGCTATAAACACTGGTGTACAAATGTCCGTCTGTGTCTTTGCCCTTAAATCCTTTGAGTAGATACCTAGCAGTGGTATTGCTGGGTCGTAATCCATTCTGCCAGTCTATGTCTTTTGATTGGGAAATTCAGTCCATTAACTTTTAGTGTTATTACTGTTTGGATAATATTTTCCTCTACCATTTTGGCTTTTGTATTATATATATCATATCTGATTTTCCTTCTTTCTACACTTTACTCCATACCTCTCTCTTCTGTCTTTTCGTATCTGACTCTAGTGCTCCCTTTAGTATTTCTTGCAGAGCTGGTCTCTTGGTCACAAATTCTCTCAGTGACTTTTTGTCTGAGAATGTTTTAATTTCTCCTTCATTTTTGAAGGGCAATTTTGCTGGATATAGAAGTCTTGGTTGGCAGTTTTTCTCTTTTAGTAATTTAAATATATCATCCCACTGTCTTCTAGCTTCCATGGTTTCTGCTGAGAAATCTACACATAGTCTTATTGGGTTTCCCTTGTATGTGATGGATTGTTTTTCTCTTGCTGCTTTCAAGATCCTCTCTTTCTCTTTGACCTCTGACATTCTAACTAGTAAGTGTCTTGGAGAACGCCTATTTTGGGTCTATTCTCTTTGGGGTGCACTGCACTTCTTGGATCTGTAAATTTAGGTCTTTCATAAGAGTTGGGAAATTTTCAGTGATAATTTCTTCCATTAGTTTTTCTCCTCCTTTTCCCTTCTCTTCTCCTTCTGGGACACCCACAGCACGTATATTTGTGCGCTTCATATTGTCATTCAGTTCCCTGATCCCCTGCTCAAGTTTTTCCATTCTTTTCCCTATAGTTTCTGTTTCTTTTTGGAATTCAGATGTTCCATCCTCCAGTTCACTAATTGTAGCTTCTGTCTCTTTAGATCTACCATTGTAGGTATCCATTGTTTTTTCCATTTTTTCTTCTTTGTCCTTCACTCCCATAAGTTCTGTGATTTGTTTTTTCAGATTTTCTATTTCTTCTTTTTGTTCAGCCCATGTCTTCTTCATGTCCTCCCTCAATTTATTGATTTGGTTTTTGAAGAGTTTTTCCATTTCTGTTCGTATATTCAGCATTAGTTGTCTCAGCTCCTGTATCTCATTTGAACTATTGGTTTGTTCCTTTGACTGGGCCATATCTTCAATTTTCCGAGCGTCATCCATTATTTTCTGCTGGTGTCTGGGCATTTGATCAGATTTCCCTGGGTGTGGGACCCGGCTGGTTGAAAGGTTTTTCTGTGAAATCTCTGGGCTCTGTTTTTCTTTTCCTGCCCAGTAGGTGGCGCTCATGGCGCTCGTCTGTCTGCGGGTCCCACCAGTAAAAGATGCTGTGGCTCCTTTAACTTGCCAATCCGAATCTCGCAGTCGGCCTGGGAAACCGCGCGTGGAGGGGGGGCCGCCGGCCGCCGCAGCTTGGGGGAGTACTGGTCCAAATTGCCCAGCTGGCCCGAGACGCCAAGCGTGGCGGGAGGGCCCCGCTATCCAACGTTCCCAGTCAGACCGGGGAGCCACGTGCGTGGAGGGGACCCCAGTCGCCAGCCGCCCCGGCCGGGAAAACGCGCACCCCTCGGGTATCTCACCGCAGCGGATTCTCCCTGCCCGTTCAGCCGTTCCAGAATGGGGTACGCTGTCTTTTTGGTCTCTGTCGTGGCTCCGGGAGCTGTTTCGTATTGTTTCTGTTTCTTTAGTTGCTGTTCTGGAGGAGGAAATAATCCACTGAAAATTCCCAACCCCCAGACTTTGTACTGGACAAAAACCGTGTGTGCCGGCGACAGGGGGTGGGCGCCAGATAACTTTTTAAACATGTAGAATTTCACACTCCCACTAGCGATAAGGCTTCCTGGTTCCCTGTGTCCTTGTGCTGCAGAAGCCACAGCAGCTTTCTCTCAGCTTGGTATTGTAAGGAGAACTGAAGCCCTCCGCTCCAAGGAAGATTCCATGGTGTCTCTGGGCAGTGGAGGTGGGGCAGGGAGAGAGGGAGAGGGAGAGGGAGGGGGAGGGGGGGGGGGAGGGGGAGGGGGAGGGGGAGGGGGAGGGAGAGGGAGAGGGGGGGGAGGGGGAGGGGGAGGGGGAGGGGGAGGGAGAGGGAGAGGGGGGGGAGGGGGAGGGGGAGGGGGAGGGGGAGGGCGTGGGAGAGGGGGAGGGGGCGGGAGAGGGAGAGGGAGAGGGAGAGGGAGAGGGAGAGGGAGAGGGAGAGGGAGAGGGAGAGGGAGAGGGAGAGGGAGAGGGAGAGGGAGAGGGAGAGGTTATACTGGACTACTTCTCATTGGGCAGGTGTGTTATTTGAGTAATTGATTTTGAAAAAAAGGAGTGGGAGAGAAAATTTAAGACGTCTGTGAAACAGATCTTATCAGTTGTGGAAGACATAATGCATACTGAAGATTAGACCTCCATACATACGATGGAATATTATGCAGCTTTAAGACAGACTAAACTTATGAAGCATGTAATAACATGGATGGACCTAGAGAACATTATGCTGAGTGAGACTAGCCAAAAACTAAAGGACAAATACTGTATGGTCCCACTGATGTGAACCGACATTAGAGAATAAACTTGGAATATGTCATTGGTAACAGAGACCATCAGGAGTTAGAAACAGGGTAAGATAATGGGTAATTGGAGCTGAAGGGATACAGACTGTGCAACAGGACTAGATACAAAAACTCAGAAATGGACAGCACAATACTACCTAATTGCAATGTAATTATGTTAAAACACTGAATGAAGCTGCATCTGAGCTATAAAAAAAAAAAAGATTAGACCTCCATCTTTTAAGTCATGATGCTTTTAAGTCATGTATCTTGCACCAGTTAGCCCATAAGAATAATTCCTGGGTTCCAATGAAGGTGGTTCTAGTGTCTGTTCACATGTTCCTGAATTGAGTTTTATTCAGGTCTTACTCTTTCGGTCCACCTCCCAGTTTGTTGTTCCCAAAGGGAGTGGCTTTCGCAGCTGTTCTCTCTGGTTCAGTTCAAGGTATAACCCCTTAAGTTTAGTGCCCCCTTAAGGATGCTGACTTCATTCTTCTCTCCTAGTGTTTGACTGTCTTGGGCAGTGATCCTTGCATTTACACGGCTTCAGTCACTCTCAAGTTCTACCCCTAGCCCGCTTGTGAAGGGATAGAGTGGAAGAGAATAGCCACCTGGCCATTGCAACCTGCGAATATTTCTTTCGCTATCATGGAAGCTAGCATTGGAAGCTTAGGAGAAGAGATTAGAAAGATGAGTGCTATACTGCGAATAGTCACATGTAAAATTAACACTGATGTTTTTGAATGAATGGTAAGCAAGTGGAGAGTATTGGCTAATGAGCAGTAAGGTAATGACTGTAGAGAGGGGTTATTAGAAAAAAAAAAGTTATACTGAGACATACTTTGCAACTTACTTTGATAGTTTTTGAATTAGAGGAGATGCAGTCGATGTCATACACATAAATGTTAGGAACACATTTCAAGCAGTGTTTGAAAATTTCACTAGTAAATTTTAAGATGGCTTGGAATAAGAAACACAGTCACATGGCTTGCAATCTGTTTGAGAGACTGCAAATTGCAAATGGTATTGTTCAGTAGTTGGTTGAGATGTTTAACATAGAGTCTGAAAACAGGTGGAGAGTCTGAAAACGATTGCTGGAAATATAATCCTTAAGAAATATGTCTAGGAATTTCAGATGTTTCTGAGCAGTGTATTTGTGGGAAAAGAATTTCAATTTTCAATGAAAAAAAAATCAATCCTGAAATGCTGGGGGAATCCAGTGTTAGGGGTGGACAGTGCTTTGTGGAAAAGGACATTTTGTGTTCAACTGTGGCAACCCGCCTGGCCCTAACCACTGCTGCGTAAATTCTCTCTCTCTGTGTGGTTCATGGTTTCCTACTCTAAGTGTTGGAGGGATTTGGAAAAGTTTTCCTATAAAGTGAGATTGTCAGTATTCCAAATCCTGTGGCTTATTTAGTGTAAATTATTCCATTCATTTCCTTGAATAACTTTTGGGATTATTTGCCTATTGTATTCATGTCGTTTTCAATGATTCAAAGGAAGAAAATTTTGTTTTTCAAGAATGGACTGCATTCTGTTTTTTTGATTCCCCCTAGACATGGGAATATTTGACAGACTTCTTTTGGCAATACTATTACCTGATAAATCTGAGTGTATTAGGGCAGGGAGATTCCAAAGCCCTTTTAGATCTCATGTTTCCAATTTTGATTCCAAGAAAATATCTCCCCAGTTCTGTATTTCGATAGAAAAGAGACGCCCTGGTATAGATAGAGTAAAAATGAAAAATATTTTGAACTTATACAAAAGGCAATTTCTGGAGCCATTGATCAGAATTCTTGGGTTTTTAATTTGTCATAAAAAATACTTCTGTCTTTGAAGGAAATTATTTCCCATTTATTTTCTTCCTGATTTTATCTATGCTATATACATTTTTGTCTTTGCTATTTTATCATTCCTTTAAGAACAGTCTTAAAGGAAATATCACAAACCACACATAATCCCATCACTCTGTCTCAGGGACATGCCGTCCCCCCCCCCGACCCCTTTTTTTGAGTTGCCTTTGTTAATTTTGTCCATATGTAATTAGAGTCTATCATCTTGTTTCCTGCTTTTTTTAGTCCAGTCAAAATATTATGAACACTTCCCCTTGTGTTTACATCGTCTTTCGTCATCATCTTTATCATTACCATTAAATGGTTTTATGATTGCATGGTAATCTGTAAACCACAAATCTACTTAGCTGTTACAATGGAAACTATTCATAAATGCAATAGAAATGTCCTTGTCCCCTTTCCCCAAAGATGTATAAGGTTTTTGGTCTCTATTCAGAAATGCTAGGCTATGGTTTGGGATGGCAGTCGGAAAAATACCAGGCGCTCAGTTTGCTTAGAGTCCAGCTAAGAGACAAATTAAAAAAAATCATTTTATTCCAGAAGGCATCAATCTTTTCTGGAGAGAGAGAGAGAAAGAAGACAAATCAACCTTGCTTCCAACACTGATACAACCACTATAGTGTTTCCTTTTGTATTCGCAAATTCTTTCCTCCAAATCTGGTTTCTTTTCTTGCTTTGTCCTTTTTAAACATTTTATAACACACAAAGACGTTATTATTGTAAAAGGTTCTAATAATTCTTAAGCCTAGAGAGGAAACAATTAAGTTCTTCTTTATGCTAGAGCATTAGTTCCCCTACCTCTAGGGGTAAATTATTATTAAATAGTTGGTAAGAATAATTCTAATTTATTTTTATGTTTTTACATAATATAAATACATATATAGTTCTATAAATAGGATCATTTCTATCTTTTTCTATATCTCGCCTTCTCACTTTAAAATATATCTCAGAGCAAGTTCATGTTAATATACTTTATTCTCTTTAACAGCCACTTAGTATTCCATAGAAGGGATTATATCAGAATTTTAAAATATTTCCTCTATTGATGGACATTTAGGTTTCTTCTTATGTTTTTTTAAATAATAAATAATGGTGCAATGAATATCTTGTGCATTCTTTGAAATGTGGGAGAATTCCTATAAAGTTGGTCCCTGTACATAGAATTTCAAGTTCAAAGGGTAAGCATGTTAAAAAGTTTGAGCGATACTGTCAAACTTCTTTCATTTTACATCCTCTCCAGTAGTATATTGGGGCGTTTGTTTCCTTTTATTCTTGTCAAGTTTCATATTATAAAACTTTAAAAACTGACAATCTGGTGGGGGCTGGGAATGCTTTTTATTGTTTTAATCAGAATTTCCTGCTTATTGGTGGACATTGCTAAATGTCCTCCAGTGTCCATCTTCTTCCTTCCAGTAGTTAAAGACCATGTTTTCTGGCTTCCTTCACAGTGTGGTTTGGCCATGTGATTTAGTTCATGCAAATAGAATACATGAATGGAAGTGATGTATGGACTCGTCCTGGTCATTTTCCCCTTTACAATAGCAGGAAATAGTGCTGAGTAGACCATTTTTGGAGGCCATATATTAAGAATGACAGAGCTGTCCCACCAGCCCAACCGACTACTTTATGGAGCAGATCCTATTTATTACAAGAAAGAGAAATAAACATCTGTCTTTTCTCAAGTCCCTGGATTTTGGGGTATCTTTGTCATAGCAGCTTACCCTCTGTACTAACAAATATTGCATCTTTTCAAGTTTGCTGGTCATTTGTGCTTTTTCTCCTATGATTTTCTGGTCAAATCATTTGCCTATTTTTCACTTGGGTTTTGGTCTTTTAAAATATTGTATTGGGTAATCTTCATATATTCTAAAAATGCCTCCATTGTTAAAAATGTTGCAAAAATTTTTTTCTGCTTGTCTTTAACTTTGTTTATTGTGTCTTTCAAGAGAGAGCAATTTAATTAAAAAACGTTTAAGATTTTATTTGACTCATTTCTGATGAGGGAAATGATAAGACTTCACAACCAACAAAAAAAAGAGGCACATTTATAGATGAGGAATACTGAAATGAATGTGTAATGAAGGCGCACTTGCCTCCTCCACAACAAAAGAAGTCAGCTGAACCTTTGCAGGACAGAATTCATTTTCATGTTTAAAGACGAGAATTATTTTGCATTCCTATCAGTTATCTATAACTTACAGACGTGCAAAATAGCCCCAAAACAATGAAGAAGCAGATAACCTGGAAAGGGGTTCACTAAAAATGCTTATTTTTCTAATGGAGACACCAAGTAATCTTTTTTGCTAATTCCAAATTTTCTTATATATTGTAATATTCTGGTTGACATGTTGTCCACTTTCTGATTATTTCCTGTATATTTGTGCATCCTTCCCCCTAGCTAGGTAGTAAACTCCTCTAGGGTAACAACTCTGTCTTGTATTACTTTTGTCTCCCTAGATTTTTCCAAATTTAGGGCTGGATGAAACACTGGTACTTCTTAACTAGTTAGTGGAATGAACTTATCAAATCTGGGTGTTTGGGCTACCGTGATGGATATTAGTACACAATTAAAAACAAGCCCTTGGCAGCTTTTGGAAGAGTAAAGTTTTAAGTTTAAATTAGATCATTTCTGTAAATCTTTTACTTTATGACATCTCAGGGATTTTGTTTGTTTGTTTGTTTTTTGCATAGGCAGGCACCAGAAATCGAACCCGTGTCTCTGGCAGACATCTCAGTTTTTCATGTTCCTTAAAAAGACTGTTCTATTCCAGAGTCATAATTTCTTGTCCTCTTAATACTGTTATTCAAAAAAAGGTTCTTAATCCCTCTGAGGTTCATTTTAGTAAAGATATGAGTAGGAACTAATTTTATTTTTCCAAATAGATATGTTATCTCACTATTTATTGGGTCCATCATTTCCCCCTTGATTTGAAATACCTACATCGTGTCTAGTAAACACTCACATTTATACATGGAAAACTTTCTGGAGTATCGAGTCTAGTCCATTGCTCTATTCAGATTATCCTGAACCATTAATAGCTTGTTATTTTAATATTTTTGTAATGAAAAGTTTCAAATCTACAAAAAATAGAGAAAATAAATGTCAACATATCTCAGACTCAATTATCAACATTTTGCCATCCTTGCTTACTCCATCCCTTTTTTTTCATTGACTGAATTGTTTTAACAATATGAAGAGACATGATTTTTGCTCCTGAATGCTTCCATATACAGCTCTAACCCCCCCCCCCAGCATTTTATTATATGACCACAACGCCATTATTCAGCTAAAAAAGAGCAGTAACTCGCAAATTTTTAAGGCCCTATCCATGGTTCATATTTCTCAGATATAGCACTATTACAAATTCTGTATCAATATAATGTGGTTTTATACCTTGGTGGGACAAGTCTTCTTTGCATATCATCCTTTTTTCTTCAATATTCAGATTTTATTTTATTATTTTTTCTTTTTTTTTAAACTTTTTAAATTGTATAGTATAACATATAGAGAGAGCAAAGAAATAGAAAAACAACAGTTTTCAAAGCACTTGTCATGGTTGGGGACAGGTGTCAACTTGGCCAAGTTGTGGTACCTGTTCATCTGATTGGGCAAGCGCTGGCCTGTCTGTTGCAATGAGGACATTTCATAGGATTAGGTCATGATCACGTCAGCTACATCCACAGCTGATTCCATTTGTAGTCAGCCAAAGGGGAGTGTCTTCTGCAATTAGTGATGCTAAATCCAATCATGGGAAGCCTTTTAAGGAGGACTCAGAGGAGACAGATTCCATTCCTGCTTTGGCTGGTGAGCCTCTCCTGTGGAGTTCATCCAGGCCATCCATTGGAGTCATCAGCTTCGCAGCCTGCCCTGTGGATTTTGGACTCTGTGTTCCTATGGTCACGTGAGACACTTTCATAAATTTTATATTTGCAAGTGTTCCCTGTTGATTCTGTTTCTCTAGAGAACCCTAACTAATACAGCACTCTTCAACAAGTGGTTACAGAACAGATCCCAGAGTTTGTCATGGGCTACAATACGATCGTCTCAAAAAACTTCAAAGCACAGCACAACAATTAGTTGTAGAACATATTTCAGCGTTTGACATGGGCTACAATTTCAGAATTTTAGGTTTTTACTTCTAGCTGCTCTAAAATACTGGAGACTAAAAGAGATTAATTTAATGATTCAGCATTCACATTCATTTTTTAAATCCTATCTCCTATGTATAACTCCACCATCACCTCTGATCTTTCCATACCTCTGTTTAGGGGTGTTTGGGCTATGGCAATTCTAAATTTTTCATATTGGTAGGGTCTGTCAATAATACGGGGTAAGGAGATGGAACTATCTGATGTTCTGGAGGGGCTGGGCTAGGTTTCAGGACTTATCTGGACCAGGGACCAGTTCGGGAGGTTGTAAGTTTCTGGAAAGTTACTCTAGTGCATGGAACCCTTGTGGAATCTTATATATTGCCCTAGGTGTTCTTTAGGATTGGCTGGAATGGTCCTGGTTGGGGGTTGGCAGGATATGATAGGTAGGAAGGTCTAACTGAAGCTTGCATAAGAGCAACCACCAGAGTAGCCTCTCGACTCTGTTTGAACTCTCTCTGCTACTGATACTTTATTAATTACACTTCTTTTCCTCCTTTTGGTCAGGATGGAATTGTTGATCCCATGATGCCAGGTCTGGATTCATCCCTGGAAGTCACCTCCCCAATGTCACCAGGGAGACTTTCACCCCTGTCTGTCTTGTCCCACGTAGCGGGGAGGGCAGTGATTTCCCTTGCAGAGTTGGGCTTAGAGAGAATGAAGCCACATCTGAGCAACAAAAGAGGCCCTCCAGAAGTAACTCTTAGGTATGCCTATAAGTAGGCTAAGCTTCTCCGCTACATAAGCTTCACAAGAGTAAGCCTCTTGATCGAGGGCATGGCCTATTGATTTGGGTGCCCTAAAGTTTGACACAGTATCAGGAGATTCCCTGATGGTGAGGTTTAATAGTTCCATATTCTTTCTCCCCTCCCTTAGGGGACTTTGCCAATACTTTTTGATTATCTGCTTAATATACTCTAGGATGTTTCCAGTCATTACAATAATCTATACAGGATTAAAGGAGCTCTTTCTTATTCTGTGCTCCCTGTTTCAGTTTTTCAAATGAGCTATACAGATAGGTTGAATTAGATTATGCACTACAGAAAATTTCAATTCCAGATCAAGTAAACCTTTCTTCCATTGGTCTCAAAGAGTATGTGTAGTTCTAAAATATAGACACTGTCTTCCTTACCCCTGTGTTCTGAATTACTTTAATCCTAACCTGTTTGACTTCATTCTTATCTCTAAATATCAGGTTATATATATAAAACAATCTCTCAAAATCCGGAAATAATAATCACCACTCCAGACTTAATGTGTCTGCTCTAAAAGCTCACAATCTAGGCTCCTGTTTTCTTATAAGAATTTTTTTTATTTTTATTTTTTTATTAACGGAAAGAAAAAAAAAAGAAATTAACACAACATTTAGAAATCATACCGTTCTACATATGCACTCAGTAATTCTTTTTTTTTTATTAATTAAAAAAAGAATTAACAAAACAATTAGAAATCATTCCAATCTACATGTACAATCAGTAATTCTTAATAACATCACATAGTTGCATATTCATCATTTCTTAGTACATTTGCATCGATTTAGAAAAAGAAATAAAAAGACAACAGAATAAGAATTAAAACAATAATAGAAAGAAAAAAAAAACAAAAAAAACAAAAACAAAAAACCTATACCTCACATGCAGCTTCATTCAGTGTTTTAACATAATTGCATTACAATTGGGTAGTATTGTGCTGTCCATTTCTGAGTTTTTATATCCAGTCCCGTTGTACAGTCTGTATCCCTTCATCTCCAATTATCCCTTCTCTTTTTTTTTTTTTTTTTAATTAACGGAAAAAAAGAAATTAACCCAACATTTAGAGATCATACCATTCTACACATGCAATCATTAATTCTTAACATCATCACATAGATGCATGATCATCATTTCTTAGTACATTTGCATTGGTTTAGAAGAACTAGCAACATAACCGAAAAAGATATAGAATGTTAATATAGAGAAAAAAATAAAAGTAATAATAGTAAAATCAAAACAAAGCAAAACAAAACAAAACAAAAACCTGTAGCTCAGATGCAGCTTCATTCAGTGTTTTAACATGATTACTTTACAATTAGGTATTATTGTGCTGTCCATTTTTGAGTTTTTGTATCTAGTCCTGTTGCACAGTCTGTATCCCTTCAGCCCCAATTACCCATTGTCTTACCCTGTTTCTAACTCCTGCTGAACTCTGTTACCAATAACATATTTCAAGTTTATTCTCGAATGTCCGTTCACATCAGTGGGACCATACAGTATTTGTCCTTTAGTTTTTGGCTGGATTCACTCAGCATAATATTCTCTAGGTCCATCCATGTTTTTACATGGTTCATAAGTTTATCTTGTCTTAAAGCTGCATAATATTCCATCGTATGTATATACCACAGTTTGTTTAGCCACTCTTCTGTTGATGGAGATTTTGGCTGTTTCCATCTCTTTGCAATTGTAAATAATGCTGCTATAAACATTGGTGTGCAAATGTCCGTTTGTGTCTTTGCCCTTAAGTCCTTTGAGTAGATACCTAGCAATGGTATTGCTGGGTCGTATGGCAATTCTATATTCAGCTTTTTGAGGAACCGCCAAACTGCCTTCCACAGTGGTTGCACCCTTTGACATTCCCACCAACAGTGGATAAGTGTGCCTCTTTCTCCGCATCCTCTCCAGCACTTGTCATTTTCTGTTTTGTTGATAATGGCCATTCTGGTGGGTGTGAGATGATATCTCATTGTGGTTTTGATTTGCATTTCTCTAATGGCCAGGGACATTGAGCATCTCTTCATGTGCCTCTTGGCCATCCGTATTTCCTCTTCTGAGAGGTGTCTGTTCAAGTCTTTTTCCCATTTTGTAATTGGGTTGGCTGTCTTTTTGTTGTTGAGATGAACAATCTCTTTATAAATTCTGGATACTAGACCTTTATCTGATATATCATTTCCAAATATTGTCTCCCATTGTGAAGGCTGTCTTTCTACTTTCTTGATGAAGTTCTTTGATGCACAAAAGTGTTTAATTTTGAGGAGTTCCCATTTATTTATTTCCTTCTTCAGTGCTCTTGCTTTAGGTTTAAGGTCCATAAAACCGCCTCCAGTTGTAAGATCCATAAGATATCTCCCAACATTTTCCTCTAACTGTTTTATGGTCTTAGACCTAATGTTTAGATCTTTGATCCATTTTGAGTTAACTTTTGTATAGGGTGTGAGAGATGGGTCTTCTTTCATTCTTTTGCATATGGATATCCAGTTCTCTAGGCACCATTTATTGAAGAGACTGTTCTGTCCCAGGTGAGTTGGCTTGACTGCCTTATCAAAGATCAAATGTCCATAGATGAGAGGGTCTATATCTGAGCACTCTATTCGATTCCATTGGTCGATATATCTATCTTTATGCCAATACCATGCTGTTTTGACCACTGTGGCTTCATAATATGCCTTAAAGTCAGGCAGCGCGAGACCTCCAGCTTCGTTTTTTTTCCTCAAGATGTTTTTAGCAATTCGGGGCACCCTGCCCTTCCAGATAAATTTGCTTATTGGTTTTTCTATTTCTGAAAAATAAGTTGTTGGGATTTTGATTGGTATTGCATTGAATCTGTAAATCAATTTAGGTAGGATTGACATCTTAACTATATTTAGTCTTCCAATCCATGAACACGGTATGCCCTTCCATCTGTTTAGGTCTTCTGTGATTTCTTTTAGCAGTTTTTTGTAGTTTTCTTTATATAGGTTTTTTGTCTCTTTAGTTAAATTTATTCCTAGGTATTTTATTCTTTTAGTTGCAATTGTAAATGGGATTCGTTTCTTGATTTCCCCCTCCACTTGTTCATTACTAGTGTATAGAAATGCTACAGATTTTTGAATGTTGATCTTGTAACCTGCTACTTTGCTGTACTCATTTATTAGCTCTAGTAGTTTTGTTGTGGATTTTTCCGGGTTTTCGACGTATAGTATCATATCGTCTGCAAACAGTGATAGTTTTACTTCTTCCTTTCCAATTTTGATGCCTTGTATTTCTTTTTCTTGTCTAATTGCTCTGGCTAGAACCTCCAACACAATGTTGAATAATAGTGGTGATAGTGGACATCCTTGTCTTGTTCCTGATCTTAGGGGGAAAGTTTTCAATTTTTCCCCATTGAGGATGATATTAGCTGTGGGTTTTTCATATATTCCCTCTATCATTTTAAGGAAGTTCCCTTGTATTCCTATCTTTTGAAGTGTTTTCAGCAGGAAAGGATGTTGAATCTTGTCAAATGCCTTCTCTGCATCAATTGAGATGATCATGTGATTTTTCTGCTTTGATTTGTTGATATGGTGTATTACATTAATTGATTTTCTTATGTTGAACCATCCTTGCATACCTGGGATGAATCCTACTTGGTCATGATGTATAATTCTTTTAATGTGTTGTTGGATACGATTTGCTAGAATTTTATTGAGGATTTTTGCATCTGTATTCATTAGAGAGATTGGTCTGTAGTTTTCTTTTTTTGTAATATCTTTGCCTGGTTTTGGTATGAGGGTGATGTTGGCTTCATAGAATGAATTAGGTAGTTTTCCCTCCACTTCGATTTTTTTGAAGAGTTTGAGGAGAGTAGGTACTAATTCTTTCTGGAACGTTTGGTAGAATTCACATGTGAAGCCATCTGGTCCTGGACTTTTCTTTTTAGGAAGCTTTTGAATGACTAATTCAATTTCTTTACTTGTGATTGGTTTGTTGAGGTCATCTATGTCTTCTTGAGTCAAAGTTGGTTGTTCATGTCTTTCCAGGAACCCGTCCATTTCCTCTAAATTGTTGTATTTATTAGCGTAAAGTTGTTCATAGTATCCTGTTATTACCTCCTTTATTTCTGTGAGGTCAGTAGTTATGTCTCCTCTTCCATTTCTGATCTTATTTATTTGCATCCTCTCTCTTCTTCTTTTTGTCAATCTTGCTAAGGGCCCATCAATCTTATTGATTTTCTCATAGAACCAACTTCTGGCCTTATTGATTTTCTCTATTGTTTTCATGTTTTCAATTTCATTTATTTGTGCTCTAATCTTTGTTATTTCTTTCCTTTTGCTTGCTTTGGGGTTAGCTTGCTGTTCTTTCTCCAGTTCTTCCAAATGGATAGTTAATTCCTGAATTTTTGCCTTTTCTTCTTTTCTGATATAGGCATTTAGAGCAATAAATTTCCCTCTTAGCACTGCCTTTGCTGCGTCCCATAAGTTTTGATATGTTGTGTTTTCATTTTCATTCGCCTCGAGGTATTTGCTAATTTCCCTTGCAATTTCTTCTTTGACCCAGTCGTTGTTTAGGAGTGTGTTGTTGAGCCTCCACGTATTTGTGAATTTTCTGGCACTCTGCCTATTATTGATTTCCAACATCATTCCTTTATGGTCCGAGAAAGTGTTGTGTAAGATTTCAATCTTTTTAAATTTGTTAAGACTTGCTTTGTGACCCAGCATATGGTCTATCTTTGAGAATGATCCATGAGCACTTGAAAAAAAGGTGTATCCTGCTGTTGTGGGATGTAATGTCCTATAAATGTCTATTAAGTCTAGTTCATTTATAGTAATATTCAGATTCTCTATTTCTTTGTTGATCCTCTGTCTAGATGTTCTGTCCCTTGATGAGAGTGGTGAGTTGAAGTCTCCAACTATTATGGTATATGAGTCTATTTCCCTTTTCAGTGTTTGCAGTATATTCCTCACGTATTTTGGGGCATTCTGATTCGGTGCGTAAATATTTATGATTGTTATGTCTTCTTGTTTAATTGTTCCTTTTATTAGTATATAGTGTCCTTCTTTGTCTCTTTTAACTGTTTTACATTTGAAGTCTAATTTGTTGGATATTAGTATAGCCACTCCTGCTCTTTTCTGGTTGTTATTTGCATGAAATATCTTTTCCCAACCTTTCACTTTCAACCTATGTTTATCTTTGGGTCTAAGATGTGTTTCCTGTAGACAGCATATAGAAGGATCCTGTTTTTTAATCCATTCTGCCAATCTATGTCTTTTGATTGGGGAATTCAGTCCATTGACATTTAGTGTTATTACTGTTTGGATAATATTTTCCTCTAACATTTTGCCTTTTGTATTATATATATCATATCTGATTTTCCTTCTTTCTACACTCTTTTCCATATCTCTCTCTTCTGTCTTTTTGTATCTGACTCTAGTGCTCCCTTTAGTATTTCTTGCAGAGCTGGTCTCTTGGTCACAAATTCTTTCAGTGACTTTTTGTCTGAGAATATTTTAATTTCTCCCTCATTTTTGAAGGATAATTTTGCTGGATATAGGAGTCTTGGTTGGCAGTTTTTCTCTTTTAGTATTTTAAATATATCATCCCACTGTCTTCTAGCTTCCGTGGTTTCTGCTGAGAAATCTACACAAAGTCTTATTGGGTTTCCCTTGTATGTAATGGATTGTTTTTCTCTTGCTGCTTTCAAGATCTTCTCTTTCTCTTTGACCTCTGACATTCTAACTAGTAAGTGTCTTGGAGAACGCCTATTTGGGTCTAATCTCTTTGGGGTGCGCTGCACTTCTTGGATCTGTAATTTTAGGTCTTTCATAAGAGTTGGGAAATTTTCAGTGATAATTTCTTCCATTAGTTTTTCTCCTCCTTTTCCCTTCTCTTCTCCTTCTGGGACACCCACAACACGTATATTTGTGCGGTTCATATTGCCCTTGAGTTCCCTGATACCCTGTTCAAATTTTTCCATTTTTTTCCCTATAGTTTCTGTTTCTTTTTGGAATTCAGATGTTCCATCCTCCAAATCACTAATTCTATCTTCTGTCTCTTTAAATCTATCATTGTAGCTATCCATTATTTTTTCTATGTTTGCTACTTTATCCTTCACTTCCATAAGTTCTGCGATTTGTTTTTTCAGTTTTTCTATTTCTTCTTTATGTTCAGCCCATGTCCTCTTTATGTCCTCCCTCAATTTATCGATTTCATTTTTGAAGAGGTTTTCCATTTCTGTTCGTATATTCAGCATTAGTTGTCTCAGCTCTTGTGTCTCATTTGAGCTATTGGTTTGTTCCTTTGACTGAGCCATATTCTCAATCTTTTGAGCGTGGACAGTTATCTTCTGCTGCTGGCGTCTGGGCATTTATTCAGATTTCTCTTGGTGTTGGACCCAGCAAGGTTGTAATATTTTTCTGTGAAATCTCTGGGTTCTGTTTTTCTTATCCTGCCCAGTAGGTGGCGCTCGTGGCACACGTTTGTCTGCGGGTCCCACCAGTAAAAGGTGCTGTGGGACCTTAAACTTTGGAAAACTCTCGCCGTCCTGGGGGTTCGCTAGCCGAAGTGGCTTGAGCTGGCCCGGGGTCCGAACGCAGGGAGGGTTGCTGGTCGCCGCAGCCAGGGAAAGAGCCCGTCCGAATTTCCTAGTCGGCCCTGGGCAAGAAGCGTGGCGGGAGGGCGCCAGCGGCAGCGGCCCACCCGAGACAGTGCACGTTCCCCGGGAGTCACGGGGTCACCGTTCTCTGCGGCCTGGGGGTTTCCGATCCAATTCTCTCAGTTGGTCCGGGGGCTGCGCGTGGTGTGGGCGCCAGTCGCCTTGGTTTCAGGGGACCACCTCTCCAATTCTCCCAGCCGGCCCGGGAAGGGGGAAGGGAGTAACTCCGGCCGCTTGCCACCCCGCCCGGTAAGGCCCGCGCGCCTCGGCGATCTCACCCGAGCTGCTTCTCTCAGCCAGCCAGCTGTTCCAGGATGGGGTACGCTGTCTTTTTTATCTCTGTTGTGGCTTTGGGCGCTTTCTGTATCGTTTCTACTCCCCTAGTAGGTGTCCTGGAGAAGAAACTAAGATCCGCGCGTCTTACTAAGCCGCCATCTTCCAGGAAGTGCACTCAGTAATTCTTAACATCATCACATAGATGCATGATCATCGTTTCTTAGTACATTTGCATCGGTTTAGAGGAACTAGCAACACAACAGAAAAAGATATAAAATGTTAATATAAAGAAAAGAAATAAAAGTAGCAATAATAGTAAAAAACAACAACAACAAACAAACAAACAAGCAAACAAAAACAAAAAAAACCCTATAGCTCAGATGCAGCTTCATTCAGTGTTTTAACATGATTACTTTACAATTAGGTATTATTGTGCTGTCCATTTTTGAGTTTTTGTATCTAGTCCTGTTGCACAGTCTGTATCCCTTCAGCCCCAATTACCCATTGTCTTACCCTGTTTCTAACTCCTGCTGAACTCTGTTACCAATGACATATTTCAAGTTTATTCTCGAATGTCTGTTCACATCAGTGGGACCATACAGTATTTGTCCTTTAGTTTTTGGCTGGATTCACTCAGCATAATATTCTCTAGGTCCATCCATGTTTTTACATGGTTCATAAGTTTATCTTGTCTTAAAGCTGCATAATATTGCATCGTATGTATATACCACAGTTTGTTTAGCCACTCTTCTGTTGATGGAGATTTTGGCTGTTTCCATCTCTTTGCAATTGTAAATAATGCTGCTATAAACATTGGTGTGCAAATGTCCGTTTGTGTCTTTGCCCTTAAGTCCTTTGAGTAGATACCTAGCAATGGTATTGCTGGGTCGTATGGCAATTCTATATTCAGCTTTTTGAGGAACCGCCAAACTGCCTTCCACAGTGGTTGCACCCTTTGACATTCCCACCAACAGTGGATAAGTGTGCCTCTTTCTCCGCATCCTCTCCAGCACTTGTCATTTTCTGTTTTGTTGATAATGGCCATTCTGGTGGGTGTGAGATGATATCTCATTGTGGTTTTGATTTGCATTTCTCTAATGGCCAGGGACAGTGAGCATCTCTTCATGTGCCTCTTGGCCATCCGTATTTCTTCTTCTGGTAGGTGTCTGTTCAAGTCTTTTTCCCATTTTGTAATTGGGTTGGCTGTCTTTTTGTTGTTGAGTTGAACAATCTCTTTATAAATTCTGGATACTAGACCTTTATCTGATATGTCATTTCCAAATATTGTCTCCCATCGTGTAGGCTGTCTTTCTACTTTCTTGATGAAGTTCTTTGATGCACAAAAGTGTTTAATTTTGAGGAGCTCCCATTTATTTATTTCTTTCTTCAGTGCTCTTGCTTTAGGTTTAAGGTCCATAAAACCGCCTCCAGTTGTAAGATTCGTAAGATATCTCCCTACATTTTCCTCTAACTGTTTTATGGTCTTAGACCTAATGTTTAGATCTTTGATCCATTTTGAGTTAATTTTTGTATAAGGTGTGAGATACGGGTCTTCTTTCATTCTTTTACTTATGGATATCCAGTTCTGTAGGCACCATTTATTGAAGAGACTGTTCTGTCCCAGGTGAGTTGGCTTGACTGCCTTATCAAAGATCAAATGTCCATAGATGAGAGGGTCTATATCTGAGCACTCTATTTGATTCCATTGGTTGATATATCTATCTTTATGCCAATACCATGCTGTTTTGACCACTGTGGCTTCATAATATGCCTTAAAGTCCGGCATCGCAAGACCTCCAGCTTCGTTTTTTTCCCTCAAGTTGTTTTTAGCAATTCGGGGAAACCTGCCCTTCCAGATAAATTTGCTTATTGGTTTTTCTAATTCTGAAAAATAAGTTGTTGGGATTTTGATTGGTATTGCATTGAATCTGTAGATGAGTTTAGGTAGGATTGACATCTTAATTATATTTAGTCTTCCAATCCATGAACACGGTATGCCCTTCCATCTATTTAGGTCTTCTGTGATTTCTTTTAGCAGTTTTTTGTAGTTTTCTTTATATAGGTTTTTTGTCTCTTTAGTTAAATTTATTCCTAGGTATTTTATTCTTTTAGTTGCGATTGTAAATGGGATTCGTTTCTTGATTTCCGCCTCAGCTTGTTCATTACTAGTGTATAGAAAAGCTACAGATTTTTGAATGTTGATCGTGTAGCCTGCTACTAGAGCTAATAAATGCTGTACTCATTTATTAGCTCTAGTAATTTTGTTGTGGATTTTTCTTGGTTTTCTATGTATAGTATCATATCGTCTGCAAACAGTGATAGTTTTACTTCTTCCTTTCCAGTTTTGATGCCTTGTATTTCTTTTTCTTGCCTAATTGCTCTGGCTAGAACTTCCAACACAATGTTGAATAATAGTGGTGATAGTGGACATCCTTGTCTTGTTCCTGATCTTAGGGGGAAAGTTTTCAATTTTTCCCCATTGAGGATGATATTAGCTGTGGGTTTTTCATATATTCCCTCTATCATTTTAAGGAAGTTCCCTTGTATTCCTATCTTTTGAAGTGTTTTCAGCAGGAAAGGATGTTGAATCTTGTCGAATGCCTTCTCTGCATCAATTGAGATGATCATGTGATTTTTCTGCTTTGATTTGTTGATATGGTGTATTACATTAATTGATTTTCTTATGTTGAACCATCCTTGCATACCTGGGATGAATCCTACTTGGTCATGATGTATAATTCTTTTAATGTGTTGTTGGATACGATTTGCTAGAATTTTATTGAGGATTTTTGCATCTGTATTCATTAGAGAGATTGGTCTGTAGTTTTCTTTTTTTTGTAATATCTTTGCCTGGTTTTTGTATGAGGGTGATGTTGGCTTCATAGAATGAATTAGGTAGTTTTCCCTCCACTTCGATTATGTTGTAGAGTTTGAGGAGAGTAGGTACTAATTCTTTCTGGAATGTTTGATAGAATTCACATGTGAAGCCGTCTGATCCTGGACTTTTCTTTTTAGGGAGCTTTTGAATAACTAATTCAATCTCTTTACTTGTGATTGTTTTGTTGAGGTCGTCTATTTCTTCTTGAGTCAAAGTTGGTTGTTCATGTCTTTCCAGGAACCTGTCCATTTCATCTAAATTGTTGTATTTATTAGCGTAAAGTTGTTCATAGTATCCTGTTATTACCTCCTTATTTCTGTGAGGTCAGTAGTTATGTCTCCTCTTCCATTTCTAATCTTATTTATTTGCATCCTCTCTCTTCTTCTTTTTGTCAATCTTGCTAAGGGCCCATCAATCTTGTTGATTTTCTCATAGAACCAACTTCTGGTCTTATTGATTTTCTCTATTGTTTTCATGTTTTCAATTTCATTTATTTGTGCTCTAATCTTTGTTATTTCTTTCCTTTTGCTTGCTTTGGGATTATTTTGCTGTTCTTTCTCCATTTCTTCCACGTGGACAGTTAATTCCTGCATTTTTGCCTTTTCTTCTTTTCTGATAAAGGCATTTACGGCAATACATTTCCCTCTTAGCACTGCCTTTGCTGCGTCCCATAAGTTTTGATATGTTGTGTCTTCATTTTCATTTGCCTCTAGGTATTTACTAATTTCTCTTGCAATTTCTTCTTTGACCCACTTGTTGTTTAAGAGTGTGTTGTTGAGCCTCCATGTATTTATGAATTTTCTGGCACTCTGCCTATTATTGATTTCCAACTTCATTCCTTTATGATCCGAGAAAGTGTTGTGTATGATTTCAATCTTTTTAAATTTGTTAAGACTTGCTTTGTGACCCAGCATATGATCTATCTTTGAGAATGATCCATGAGCACTTGAAAAAAAGGTGTATCCTGCTGTTGTGGGATGTAATGTCCTGTAAATGTCTGTTAAGTCTAGCTCATTTATAGTAATATTCAGATTCTCTATTTCTTTATTGATCCTCTGTTTAGATGTTCTGTCCATTGATGAGAGTGGTGAATTGAAGTCTCCAACTATTATGGTATATGTGTCTATTTCCCTTTTCAGTGTTTGCAGTGTATTCCTCACGTATTTTGGGGCACTCTGGTTCGGTGCGTAAATATTTATGATTGTTATGTCTTCTTGCTTAATTGTTCCTTTTAATAGTATATAGTGTCCTTCTTTGTCTCTTTTAACTGTTTTACATTTGAAGTCTAATTTGTTGGATATTAGTATAGCCACTCCTGCTCTTTTCTGGTTGTTATTTGCATGAAATATCTTTTCCCAACCTTTCACTTTCAACCTATGTTTATCTTTGGGTCTAAGATGTGTTTCCTGTAGACAGCATATAGAAGGATCCTGTTTTTTAATCCATTCTGCCAATCTATGTCTTTTGATTGGGGAATTCAGTCCATTGACATTTAGTGTTATTACTGTTTGGATAATATTTTCCTCTAACATTTTGCCTTTTGTATTATATATATCATATCAGATTTTCCTTCTTTCTACACTCTTTTCCATATCTCTCTCTTCTGTCTTTTTGTATCTGACTCTAGTGCTCCCTTTAGTATTTCTTGCAGAGCTGGTCTCTTGGTCACAAATTCTTTCAGTGACTTTTTGTCTGAGAATATTTTAATTTCTCCCTCATTTTTGAAGGATAATTTTGCTGGATATAGGAGTCTTGGTTGGCAGTTTTTCTCTTTTAGTATTTTAAATATATCATCCCACTGTCTTCTAGCTTCCGTGGTTTCTGCTGAGAAATCTACACAAAGTCTTATTGGGTTTCCCTTGTATGTAATGGATTGTTTTTCTCTTGCTGCTTTCAAGATCTTCTCTTTCTCTTTGACCTCTGACATTCTAACTAGTAAGTGTCTTGGAGAACGCCTATTTGGGTCTAATCTCTTTGGGGTGCGCTGCACTTCTTGGATCTGTAATTTTAGGTCTTTCATAAGAGTTGGGAAATTTTCAGTGATAATTTCTTCCATTAGTTTTTCTCCTCCTTTTCCCTTCTCTTCTCCTTCTGGGACACCCACAACACGTATATTTGTGCGGTTCATATTGCCCTTGAGTTCCCTGATACCCTGTTCAAATTTTTCCATTTTTTTCCCTATAGTTTCTGTTTCTTTTTGGAATTCAGATGTTCCATCCTCCAAATCACTAATTCTATCTTCTGTCTCTTTAAATCTATCATTGTAGCTATCCATTATTTTTTCTATGTTTGCTACTTTATCCTTCACTTCCATAAGTTCTGCGATTTGTTTTTTCAGTTTTTCTATTTCTTCTTTATGTTCAGCCCATGTCCTCTTTATGTCCTCCCTCAATTTATCGATTTCATTTTTGAAGAGGTTTTCCATTTCTGTTCGTATATTCAGCATTAGTTGTCTCAGCTCTTGTGTCTCATTTGAGCTATTGGTTTGTTCCTTTGACTGAGCCATATTCTCAATCTTTTGAGCGTGGACAGTTATCTTCTGCTGCTGGCGTCTGGGCATTTATTCAGATTTCTCTTGGTGTTGGACCCAGCAAGGTTGTAATATTTTTCTGTGAAATCTCTGGGTTCTGTTTTTCTTATCCTGCCCAGTAGGTGGCGCTCGTGGCACACGTTTGTCTGCGGGTCCCACCAGTAAAAGGTGCTGTGGGACCTTAAACTTTGGAAAACTCTCGCCGTCCTGGGGGTTCGCTAGCCGAAGTGGCTTGAGCTGGCCCGGGGTCCGAACGCAGGGAGGGTTGCTGGTCGCCGCAGCCAGGGAAAGAGCCCGTCCGAATTTCCTAGTCGGCCCTGGGCAAGAAGCGTGGCGGGAGGGCGCCAGCGGCAGCGGCCCACCCGAGACAGTGCACGTTCCCCGGGAGTCACGGGGTCACCGTTCTCTGCGGCCTGGGGGTTTCCGATCCAATTCTCTCAGTTGGTCCGGGGGCTGCGCGTGGTGTGGGCGCCAGTCGCCTTGGTTTCAGGGGACCACCTCTCCAATTCTCCCAGCCGGCCCGGGAAGGGGGAAGGGAGTAACTCCGGCCGCTTGCCACCCCGCCCGGTAAGGCCCGCGCGCCTCGGCGATCTCACCCGAGCTGCTTCTCTCAGCCAGCCAGCTGTTCCAGGATGGGGTACGCTGTCTTTTTTATCTCTGTTGTGGCTTTGGGCGCTTTCTGTATCGTTTCTACTCCCCTAGTAGGTGTCCTGGAGAAGAAACTAAGATCCGCGCGTCTTACTAAGCCGCCATCTTCCAGGAAGTGCACTCAGTAATTCTTAACATCATCACATAGATGCATGATCATCGTTTCTTAGTACATTTGCATCGGTTTAGAGGAACTAGCAACACAACAGAAAAAGATATAAAATGTTAATATAAAGAAAAGAAATAAAAGTAGCAATAATAGTAAAAAACAACAACAACAAACAAACAAACAAGCAAACAAAAACAAAAAAAACCCTATAGCTCAGATGCAGCTTCATTCAGTGTTTTAACATGATTACTTTACAATTAGGTATTATTGTGCTGTCCATTTTTGAGTTTTTGTATCTAGTCCTGTTGCACAGTCTGTATCCCTTCAGCCCCAATTACCCATTGTCTTACCCTGTTTCTAACTCCTGCTGAACTCTGTTACCAATGACATATTTCAAGTTTATTCTCGAATGTCTGTTCACATCAGTGGGACCATACAGTATTTGTCCTTTAGTTTTTGGCTGGATTCACTCAGCATAATATTCTCTAGGTCCATCCATGTTTTTACATGGTTCATAAGTTTATCTTGTCTTAAAGCTGCATAATATTGCATCGTATGTATATACCACAGTTTGTTTAGCCACTCTTCTGTTGATGGAGATTTTGGCTGTTTCCATCTCTTTGCAATTGTAAATAATGCTGCTATAAACATTGGTGTGCAAATGTCCGTTTGTGTCTTTGCCCTTAAGTCCTTTGAGTAGATACCTAGCAATGGTATTGCTGGGTCGTATGGCAATTCTATATTCAGCTTTTTGAGGAACCGCCAAACTGCCTTCCACAGTGGTTGCACCCTTTGACATTCCCACCAACAGTGGATAAGTGTGCCTCTTTCTCCGCATCCTCTCCAGCACTTGTCATTTTCTGTTTTGTTGATAATGGCCATTCTGGTGGGTGTGAGATGATATCTCATTGTGGTTTTGATTTGCATTTCTCTAATGGCCAGGGACAGTGAGCATCTCTTCATGTGCCTCTTGGCCATCCGTATTTCTTCTTCTGGTAGGTGTCTGTTCAAGTCTTTTTCCCATTTTGTAATTGGGTTGGCTGTCTTTTTGTTGTTGAGTTGAACAATCTCTTTATAAATTCTGGATACTAGACCTTTATCTGATATGTCATTTCCAAATATTGTCTCCCATCGTGTAGGCTGTCTTTCTACTTTCTTGATGAAGTTCTTTGATGCACAAAAGTGTTTAATTTTGAGGAGCTCCCATTTATTTATTTCTTTCTTCAGTGCTCTTGCTTTAGGTTTAAGGTCCATAAAACCGCCTCCAGTTGTAAGATTCGTAAGATATCTCCCTACATTTTCCTCTAACTGTTTTATGGTCTTAGACCTAATGTTTAGATCTTTGATCCATTTTGAGTTAATTTTTGTATAAGGTGTGAGATACGGGTCTTCTTTCATTCTTTTACTTATGGATATCCAGTTCTGTAGGCACCATTTATTGAAGAGACTGTTCTGTCCCAGGTGAGTTGGCTTGACTGCCTTATCAAAGATCAAATGTCCATAGATGAGAGGGTCTATATCTGAGCACTCTATTTGATTCCATTGGTTGATATATCTATCTTTATGCCAATACCATGCTGTTTTGACCACTGTGGCTTCATAATATGCCTTAAAGTCCGGCATCGCAAGACCTCCAGCTTCGTTTTTTTCCCTCAAGTTGTTTTTAGCAATTCGGGGAAACCTGCCCTTCCAGATAAATTTGCTTATTGGTTTTTCTAATTCTGAAAAATAAGTTGTTGGGATTTTGATTGGTATTGCATTGAATCTGTAGATGAGTTTAGGTAGGATTGACATCTTAATTATATTTAGTCTTCCAATCCATGAACACGGTATGCCCTTCCATCTATTTAGGTCTTCTGTGATTTCTTTTAGCAGTTTTTTGTAGTTTTCTTTATATAGGTTTTTTGTCTCTTTAGTTAAATTTATTCCTAGGTATTTTATTCTTTTAGTTGCGATTGTAAATGGGATTCGTTTCTTGATTTCCGCCTCAGCTTGTTCATTACTAGTGTATAGAAAAGCTACAGATTTTTGAATGTTGATCGTGTAGCCTGCTACTAGAGCTAATAAATGCTGTACTCATTTATTAGCTCTAGTAATTTTGTTGTGGATTTTTCTTGGTTTTCTATGTATAGTATCATATCGTCTGCAAACAGTGATAGTTTTACTTCTTCCTTTCCAGTTTTGATGCCTTGTATTTCTTTTTCTTGCCTAATTGCTCTGGCTAGAACTTCCAACACAATGTTGAATAATAGTGGTGATAGTGGACATCCTTGTCTTGTTCCTGATCTTAGGGGGAAAGTTTTCAATTTTTCCCCATTGAGGATGATATTAGCTGTGGGTTTTTCATATATTCCCTCTATCATTTTAAAGAAGTTCCCTTGTATTCCTATCTTTTGAAGTGTTTTCAGCAGGAAAGGATGTTGAATCTTGTCGAATGCCTTCTCTGCATCAATTGAGATGATCATGTGATTTTTCTGCTTTGATTTGTTGATATGGTGTATTACATTAATTGATTTTCTTATGTTGAACCATCCTTGCATACCTGGGATGAATCCTACTTGGTCATGATGTATAATTCTTTTAATGTGTTGTTGGATACGATTTGCTAGAATTTTATTGAGGATTTTTGCATCTGTATTCATTAGAGAGATTGGTCTGTAGTTTTCTTTTTTTTGTAATATCTTTGCCTGGTTTTTGTATGAGGGTGATGTTGGCTTCATAGAATGAATTAGGTAGTTTTCCCTCCACTTCGATTATGTTGTAGAGTTTGAGGAGAGTAGGTACTAATTCTTTCTGGAATGTTTGATAGAATTCACATGTGAAGCCGTCTGATCCTGGACTTTTCTTTTTAGGGAGCTTTTGAATAACTAATTCAATCTCTTTACTTGTGATTGTTTTGTTGAGGTCGTCTATTTCTTCTTGAGTCAAAGTTGGTTGTTCATGTCTTTCCAGGAACCTGTCCATTTCATCTAAATTGTTGTATTTATTAGCGTAAAGTTGTTCATAGTATCCTGTTATTACCTCCTTATTTCTGTGAGGTCAGTAGTTATGTCTCCTCTTCCATTTCTAATCTTATTTATTTGCATCCTCTCTCTTCTTCTTTTTGTCAATCTTGCTAAGGGCCCATCAATCTTGTTGATTTTCTCATAGAACCAACTTCTGGTCTTATTGATTTTCTCTATTGTTTTCATGTTTTCAATTTCATTTATTTGTGCTCTAATCTTTGTTATTTCTTTCCTTTTGCTTGCTTTGGGATTATTTTGCTGTTCTTTCTCCATTTCTTCCACGTGGACAGTTAATTCCTGCATTTTTGCCTTTTCTTCTTTTCTGATAAAGGCATTTACGGCAATACATTTCCCTCTTAGCACTGCCTTTGCTGCGTCCCATAAGTTTTGATATGTTGTGTCTTCATTTTCATTTGCCTCTAGGTATTTACTAATTTCTCTTGCAATTTCTTCTTTGACCCACTTGTTGTTTAAGAGTGTGTTGTTGAGCCTCCATGTATTTATGAATTTTCTGGCACTCTGCCTATTATTGATTTCCAACTTCATTCCTTTATGATCCGAGAAAGTGTTGTGTATGATTTCAATCTTTTTAAATTTGTTAAGACTTGCTTTGTGACCCAGCATATGATCTATCTTTGAGAATGATCCATGAGCACTTGAAAAAAAGGTGTATCCTGCTGTTGTGGGATGTAATGTCCTGTAAATGTCTGTTAAGTCTAGCTCATTTATAGTAATATTCAGATTCTCTATTTCTTTATTGATCCTCTGTTTAGATGTTCTGTCCATTGATGAGAGTGGTGAATTGAAGTCTCCAACTATTATGGTATATGTGTCTATTTCCCTTTTCAGTGTTTGCAGTGTATTCCTCACGTATTTTGGGGCACTCTGGTTCGGTGCGTAAATATTTATGATTGTTATGTCTTCTTGCTTAATTGTTCCTTTTAATAGTATATAGTGTCCTTCTTTGTCTCTTTTAACTGTTTTACATTTGAAGTCTAATTTGTTGGATATTAGTATAGCCACTCCTGCTCTTTTCTGGTTGTTATTTGCATGAAATATCTTTTCCCAACCTTTCACTTTCAACCTATGTTTATCTTTGGGTCTAAGATGTGTTTCCTGTAGATAGCATATAGAAGGATCCTGTTTTTTAATCCATTCTGCCAATCTATGTCTTTTGATTGGGGAATTCAGTCCATTAACATTTAGAGTTATTACTGTTTGGATAATATTTTCCTCTACCATTTTGCCTTTTGTATTATATATATCATATCTGACTTTCCTTCTTTCTACACTTTTCTCCATGCCTTTCTCTTCTGTCTTTTTGTATCTGACTCTAGTGCTTCCTTTAGTATTTCTTGCAGAGCTGGTCTCTTGGTCACAAATTCTTTCAGTGACTTTTTGTCTGAGAATGTTTTAATTTCTCCCTCATTTTTGAAGGACAATTTTGCTGGGTATAGGAGTCTTGGCTGGCAGTTTTTCTCTTTTAGTAACTTAAATATATCATCCCACTGTCTTCTAGCTTCCGTGGTTTCTGCTGAGAAATCTACACATAGTCTTATTGGGTTTCCCTTGTATGTGACAGATTGTTTTTCTCTCGCTGCTTTCAAGATCCTCTCTTTCTCTTTGACCTCTGACATTCTAACTAGTAAGTGTCTTGGGGAACGCCTATTTGTGTCTAATCTCTTTGGGGTGCGCTGCACTTCTTGGATCTGTAATTTTAGGTCTTTCATAAGAGTTGGGAAATTTTCAGTGATAATTTCTTCCATTAGTTTTTCTCCTCCTTTTCTCTTCTCTTCTCCTTCTGGGACACCCACTACACGTATATTTGTACGGTTCACATTGTCCTTGAGTTCCCTGATACCTTGTTCAAATTTTTCCATTCTTTTCTGGATAGTTTCTGTTTCTTTTTGGAATTCAGATGTTTCATCCTCCAAATCACTAATTCTATCTTCTGTCTCTTTAAATCTGTCATTGTAGGTATCCATTGTTTTTTCCATCTTTTCTACTTTATCTTTCACTTCCATAAGTTCTGTGATTTGTTTTTTCAGTTTTTCTATTTCTTCTTTTTGTTCAGCCCATGTCTTCTTCATGTCCTCCCTCAATTTATCGATTTCGTTTTTGAAGAGGTTTTCCATTTCTGTTCGTATATTCAGCATTAGTTGTTTCAGCTCCTGTATCTCATTTGAACTATTGGTTTCTTCGTTTGACTGGGCCATATGTTCAATTTTCTGAGCGTGATCCGTTATCTTCTGCTGGCGTCTGGGCATTTAGTCAGATTTCCCTGGGTGTTCGACCCCACAGGTTGAAAGATTTTCCTGTGCAATCTCTGGGTTCTGTTTTTCTTATCCTGCCCAGTAGGTGGCGCTCGTGGCACACGTTTGTCTACGGGTTCCACCAGTGAAAGTTGCTGTAGGTCCTTTAACTCTGGAAAATTCTCGCCGTAGGGGAGGTTCGGCAGCCGAAGTGTCTTGGAAGAATGCCAGCCGGCCTGGGGTTCCGAATGTGGGGAGGGTCGTCGGACGCCGCAGCACGGGAGAGCGTCCGGCCGAATTAGCTAGTCGGCCCGGGGCACCAAGCGTGGCGGGAGGGCGCCAGCTGTCGCAGCCCGGGAGAGTGCACTGTTCCCAGCCGGACGGGGCAGTCACGTGTTTGGAAGGGATCCCCCGGTCACTGTTCTCCCCAGTCTGGGGATTTCTGACCCAACTCTCTCAGTTGGTCCGGGGGGCCTCGCGTGGTGGGGCACCAGCCGCCACGGCCTAAGGGGACCGCCTGTCCAATTCTACCAGCTGGCCCGGGAAGGTGGAAGGGAGGGACTCCGGTCGCTTGCCGTCCCACCCAGGAAAGTCCGTGCCCCTTGGTGATCTCACTGGAGCTGGTTCTCCCAGATAGTCAGCCGTTCCAGGATGGGGTACGCCATCCCTTTGATCTCCCTCGTGGCTCCGGGAGCTGCTCTGTATTATCTCCACTCCCCCAGTAGCTGTTCTGGGAGAGGAAAGGTGAGGGCGGCAAGGCTGTCGAGGCTGGTAGCGGAGGAGCCGGTGAAGGCGGGAGAGGGGAGAGGAGCTCTTATAAGAATTTTTTAAAGGCGACCATACCATTCTTATTCTTTTGTTTCTGGCTTATTTTGTCTCACCAAATATCCCACATGTTCATTCACATCGTTGCATGCCTCATGACATTGTTCCTTTCTGTAGCAGCACAACCTTCGTTCATAAGTATACACCATCGTTCGCCAGTCTACTTCTCCGTCAGTGCATCCTTCAGCCACCTGCATTCATGGGGCATCATGTAGAGGGCCCAAAGTCCACAGTCCAACAGCATTCTCAATTTTCAATAATTTCATTGTTCCCAAGAGGTAGAAAACCAATCAATGCACCTTCACCAAATAGGAAATCTCGACCTCCTCTTAACTCTTGTCTCTCCCCCATGATTTACCCCTGCTGTGGCTGTGGTAGTGCTGATGGTTTCCTTTTGAACATAGCTCATAGCATGCAATAGCAGTTTCCCCCTGCACCCCAGACTTAAACACTCTTTATACAGGAATCATATCTTTGAAGTAACTCTTGTGAGAACTAATTCATATTTCTAGTGTGAATCATTGGGACATGTAGGTCTGTACAACCCCTTTCAATCTTGTTCATCTTCAATATGGTAATATTACTTCTAGACCCACTAGAGAACCACCTTCACTCTTATCTATTCCCTTACATTGGAGTTCAACCTCATTACCTAATGGTTCACCCACATCTAGCTTCTGTGTATCTCTAAGTCCCCTATATTCTGTACTACAAGCCTCTGATTATACCTTTATGCTGGCCATAAAAATGGAATCATACAGTATCTATTGCATCATTCTTTAAAAAGTATTTATTTTACTGTTCTTGCTTATTTTCTCTGTCAGGCGAAATTTCCAAATCTGTTAGTCAAATTCCATAAGCAAAATTCAGTTGTACATTTCACTGAATCACATTAAATTTATAAATTAACTTGTAGGAGTTTTGACAGCTTTACAGTGTTGATTCTTTCCTTCTCAAAACATGTTTCTCCATTTATTAGGATCTCCTTTCATGCCCTCCAGTGAAGATTTAGAGTTCTCTTCATGTAGTTTTTCACATTTTTTTCATTCTTTTTTTCTCCTCTGTTTATGTTCTTCCTTTCCTGCTTTCTTTTGTATTTATTTGAATAGTTTTTAGACTTCTATTGAAATTTCGATTAGCATTTTAAGCTATACCTCTCAGCATTATGTTTTTCTTCTTTTTTTGTGTGTTGCTCTAGGTGCTTACAATATACACCCTTAAAAAATTTTTCGCAGTTCACTTAAAGTTAACATTGTATCACTTTACATAAACTCTAGAAATACTGCAGCTTTATAGATCCAATTATATCTTCCCATCCATGACACTATAGTTATCCTATGTTTTACATGTATATACCGCATGAACCTGTTACAATTTTTGCTTTAAATAGTTCTTTGTATTTGAAAAAAATGAGGAAAATATTCTTTTATACTTATCCATGTATTTGTCATTTCCAGTGCTCTTCATTCCTTCCTGAAGATCTAAAATTTTCTTTGAATTCATTTCCCTTAAGCCTGCAGTGTTTCCTTCCTTCTAGTTCAGGTCTGTTGGCAATGCATTCTCTTAGTTTTCTTTTATCTGAAAATGTGTTTATTTCACTTTCATTTTCAAAATGCTGAATATAGAATTCTTGGCTGACAGGTTTTTCTTTCAGCATTTTAAAGATGTTGTTTCACTGTCTTTTGGCCTTCACTGTTTATGATGATAAATTGGCAATATTCCAATTCATTGTTGCCCTGAAGATATGTGTCATTTTTCTGGCTGTTTTTAAGGTTTTCTATTTATTTTGGTTTGCAGAAGTTTGACTATGATGTTCCCACATGCAGTTTTCTTCATATTTATCCTGCTTGTGATGCCCTGAGCTTCATGAATTTATAAGTCATTTCTTTTACATCAGAGAAAATTTTGACCATTCTTTCTTCAAATATTTTTCTGTCCCATTTTCTTGCCTCCTTTTCTGGGATTTGAATTATGTGAGCGTTAGACTTTTTGCTATTGTCCTATATGATGCTAAATTGCTGCTCATTTATTTTTATTTTTTCCATGTTTTTAGATTGGATAATTTCTATTGATCTGTTTTCAAACTTATTGATGGATTTTTTTCTGTCATCCTCAATCTGCTGTGATATTGTTGGGGGCGGATGGGACAGAGGTCACATGCTCGCTGCAGAGATATAGCAAAGCTGTCTCTGTGGAAATAGGCACCTGATGTCCTGAAAAGACTAAGCGTTGCAAAGCTGCTTGAGTTGAGGGACACGTGTAACTTTTGACTCATCCGGGCACAAGGAAGCAGATGGTTCAGCCAGCACTTCCTCCTTCCCATCTTTAGTTACACTTTTGTTACTTTCTTTACCTCACAGCTCTATAAAATAAACAGTGCTGATCCTCTTGGGATTTTTGAGTCTCCATCAGACCTCAAAGTCCCACCTGGTCCCAGCTTTAACTCTATCTTTGTCTCTTGTCTTTCTTTCTTAATTCCTTGACACCTCCCTTTGTCCCGACACTGAGCCGTGCTGGTTGTGGCAGATATTTTTCAGATAGTGTATTTTTCAGCCCTAGAATTTCCACTTATTTTTTATATTGTGGTTTCTCTGTTGGGTTTTTTATATCTGTTCATTTCATTATGAGTATATTTTTTCTCATACCCTTCAGCATAGTTAAATTAGTTGATTTAAAGTTCTTGTCTATTAATGTCAACATTCTGGGCATCTTGGGGTTGGTTTGCATTTATCAAAATCTTTTCTCATGAGAATAAGTCACATTATTCTGTTATTTGTATGTTGAGTAATTTTCTACTGTGCACTTCAACATTTTAAATGCTGTATGGTGGGGATTCTGGATTTTGTTATAGTCTTCGGAAGAGTGTTGCTTTTACTGTTTTAAAGGGCAATGCATTTAGTTTAACTCATATTACAAACATTGTATTAAAATCTTTGGGTGGTTCTTTAGCCTTAGCTGGCTACTAGAAATCTGTTCTACATACACATGATTCAGGAGTTAGCCAGAGATCTGGGCAGAGTCTATTAACAAAAGTTGGCACTCTGCCTCCATGACTCTCTTCTTTCTGGTATTTCTATCTCACTTTCCAGAAGCTGTAATTTCCCTGACCTCTGTCCTCTGGTTCTTTAATTCAGAAAGTGTGTGGGTTTTAGTCACCTCATATGTCATAGACTGAGGCTTGCACTGAGGGTAGGAGCCATAAAAATGTGAAACTCACCTAGTGTCATTCCCTTACTACATGTGTCAGCTCTCTCCAGAGTCTACCTGCTTTTGATCTTTCTCCAGGGCCCTCAAATAGTTGCATTTTTTTTTGAATTGTCATTCTTTTAATGATATTTCAGAGCAAGAAAATGTCACAGAGTTACAAGGCACAAGAACTATGTGTCGACAGAAGATAGTTTTATAGCCCTAACAATAGCTTACTTACAAATATTTACAAAATTAATTCTTATGGTACTCAAGAAGATTTGTCCGTGAAATGAAAGTTAACAGAGATGGAAAATTAAAATCGAGCTGTTTTTATTAAAAAGACAATTATGCATAATTTAGTGCTTGCTGAAGGTATTCAGTAAGAAGGCGGAGGTAATTTTCATTCCCAGGTAATTGTCATACAGTCTCTCCTTGCTCTACTTCTGCTTTGTTCTCTTTGTGTCACTTTGGTGTACTTCTCAGTTCTCTCTGTGCATTTTTTCCTCCTCTCCATGTATCTGCGCCATGGCTTCTGGGGCTATTTCCTCTATTCCATTTTTCACTGGCTTTGCTGGGACCGTTTTAGAATTTCCTTTTGCTTGTAACTGCCATGACTTTGGCTTTGGCTTCTCCTACTCCTCTCAGACTCCCTCCTCTGGCTGCTGCTGTTGTTCTCGTTTCTTTCAGAGCCTCTCTTCTCTGGGCTAACGTTACAGCTCCTGGACTTGCCGTCAGAATCAGAATAGCACCATTGGCTTTTTTCCCAGAACACTCTTGTTTTAAATTACTAGGCTTTTCCTTAGTTACCGTGACTGCTGGAAAGTTCTTCATAAAACTTTCTCTTTTCAGGTTGGTCCTTCTCTCCAGAATCACTGCTGTTATTTCTTGGACATTTATTTTTCTTTGTTTTCCTCTTTTGTATTTTTATTTCTTTGTTGTGACTTTCATTCTCACTGCTGCTTTCTGAATTCTCACTGGAGGCAGAGAGGGAGGGTGATGATGATTTATTTGTATGTTTTTTGTTTGTGCTCCTGCTCTTCTGAAGATTTTTTTCTATCTTTTTTCTTTTCTTTAAAAAATTAATTAATTTATTTATTAAAAATAACAATATACAAACATTCTTACCATATGATCATTCCACTCTTGATATATAATATATCATAAAAACTCATAATATCATCACATAGTTGTATATTCATCATCGTAATAATTTCTTAGAACATTTGCATCAGTTCAGAAAAAGAAATAAAAAGAAAACAGAGAAAAATTCATACACAACATCCCCCTTACCCTTCCCTTTCATTGATCACTAGCATTTCAATCTACTAAATTTATTTCAACATCTGTTCCCTTATTATTTATTTATTTTTAATCCATATATTTTACTCACCTGTCGATAAGGTAGATAAAAGGAGCATCAGACACAAGGTTTTCACAGTCACACTGAGAAAGCTATATCATTATATGATCATCTTCAAGAAACATGGCTACTGGAACACAGCTTCACATTTTCAGGCAGTTCCCTCCAGCCTCTCCATTACACCTTAACTAAAAAGGTGATATCTATATAATGCGTAAGAATAACCGCTAGGATAAATTCTTGACTCTATTTGGAATCTCTCTACCATTGCCACTTTATTTTGTCTCATTTCAGTCTTCTCCCTTTCAGTCAAGAAGGTTTTCTCAATTTCTTGATGCTAGAGTCCCAGCTCATTCTAGGATTTCTGTCCCACGTTGCCAGGAAGGTCCACACCCCGGGAGTCATGTCCCATATAGACAGGGGGAGGGCAGGGAGTTTGCTTGTTGTGTTGGCTGGAGAGAGAGGCCACATCTGAGCAACAAAAGAGACTCTCTTGGGGGTGACTCTTAGGCCTAATTTTAAGTAGGCTTTGCCTATCCTTTGTGGGGTTAAGTTTCATATGAACAAACCCCAAGATTGAGGGCTCAGCCTATTGCTTTGGTTGTCCACACTGCTTGTGAGAATATCAAGAATTCTTCACTTGGGGAAGTTGAAATTTCCCCCTTTCTCACCATTCCCCCAAGGGGACTTTGCAAATATTTTTTTATTCACTGTTCAAATCACTCTGCGATTTATCAGGGCATTACTCTGGACAAACCTACAAAATCTCATGCCCTACTCAAGGTTCCATGTACATTTTTCCTTCTAAAGGAAATTCAATTTTCTGAGGAGCTTCTGCTTTTGTTTGGTTGTTAGCGGCTTTCAGAATTCAACTTCTGTAACTTCTTCACCTTCACGTCCAACATATTCCTGTAATGGATCATTTGCAGTCAAGTTTCTCCCCAGTACATTTCCTTTCAATGCAGACCCACTGTGTCTCATCTCCACTGTTATCTCTGAGGGGTGCATCGCTGGCCCTGAGCCATCAGCGGAAACTGAACTTGCATTGATTCCAGAAAGACCAAGCAAAGGACATTTTCAACCTGTATTGACATGACCCCACTTGTGACATTTAATGCATCTCACATTTTGAACCTGAGTACTAAAGGACTGATCTCTGCAGTTCATGGCACCTTTGGCATATCTTTCTTGCAGAGCTCCTTTCTGCCATTCACATTTGTATTCTGTCTGTCCTTCTGCTTCTTCTTCCTCTTTGTTTTCTTTTTTTAGCTCCTGGGGGGACCCATACATAAAATTAAAGCCATTTTTTTACACATTCATATCCCATAAACAATCTTTTATCATATGATTCTTGTTCCTTATTATATTGTTGCATTAATTCTTATTGTTTTTTATTATCATATGATATTTTCTGCTCTGCCATCCACACCTTTTTGATATTGGGTTTGAAGGCGGAATGAAAGTCTTTTTTGCATATGAAGTTGGTGAATGATTTTCCCATCTTGGAGGCCAGCAGGAAGGTCCTTAAACTGTGAACCATATAAATAAACTATTCTGCCTAATGAAACTGCACCTCCGGTCGCAATTTATATTTTGTCCAGAGTTCATAACTATTATCTGTGGAAGGATTGAAACATTAAAAGCTTACTTAATTATTATTGGAAGGAGAGTCTGATCTTACATATTTTCCTATTAGGTGAATTTCTTGGGGGTTTCTAGCTTTGGTTGCCTTGTGGAGGGATTTTCCCCTTACAAGTTTCCTCATTGGATTTTTAAAATACGTAATTTATTTATCTTAATTTTCTTGTATTTTATAAAATAAAAGCTTAATTGAAATATAATTCACTTACCATACAATTTACTCATTTACCATGTATACCTGAATGTTTTTTAGTATATTCTCAGAGTTGTGCAACCATCACCACAATAAATGTTAGAACATTTTCATCATGTCAAAAAGAAACCTCAGACCCATTATCAGTTAGTCCTCAACTCCCCACAAAACCCCAGCCCGAGGCAAACACCAATCTAACTTGTCTGTCTGAATTTACCTATTAAGGTCATTTCCCTTAAATGGAATCATACAAAATGTGGCTCCTTGTGACTGGCTTCCTTCACTTACTGTTTTCAAGGTTCATTCATGTTGTAGCATGTAATGGTACCTAATTCCTTTTATGGTTGGATTTAATGTTCCATTTTATGGATATTCCATGTTTTATTAACCATTCATCAACTGATGGACATTTGGGCTATTTTCACTTTTTTAGATATTATGAATAGTACCACTACAAAATCCATATACAAGTTTTTGTGTGATCGTATGTTTTCCTCTCTCTTGGGTATATACCAAGCAGTGAATTTGCTGGGTCATACGGGTAATTTTGTTTAACTTTTGAGGAACAGTCAGACTGTTTTCCAAAGTGGGTACACCATTTTATATTCTTACCATCAGTTTGTGAACTAATGGTTACAATTATTCCATATCCTTGCCAACATTTGTTGTTTTCCATTTTTTAAAATTATAGCCATCCCAGTGAGTGTGAAGTGCTCTCTCCTGGTAGTTTTCATTTGCATATCCCTGATGGCTAATGATGTTGAGCATCTTTTCATGTGCTTATTGGTCATTTGTATCTCTTCAGATTTTTCAAATGGACTACTTGTCTACATTATTGAATTATGAGTTTTTCCTATATTTAAATACAAGTCCCTTATCAGATATGTTTGCTCCTATTTTGTGGGTTTTCTTTTTCACTTTCTTTGTGTCTTTTGAAGCATGAAGTTTTAATTTTGATTTTGTCAAATTTTTCAGTTTTTTGTTTGTTTGCTGGTGTCATATGTAAGAAGCCATTGTCTAATGCAAGTTCATCAAGAGTTACCTCAAGGATTTGTCTAAGAGTTTTGTTGTTTTAGCTCTTAAATTTAGGTCCACTTTCAATGGAAGGGGCCCAGTTTTATCCATTTGCGTGTGGATATCCAGGTGTCCCAACACAGTTTGTTGAAAACACTATTCTTTCCCCAGTGAATGGTGTTGGCACATTTGTGGAAAATCACTTGGCCATAAATGCACGGATTTATTTCTGGACTGTCAATTCTATCTCATTTATCTATATGTCTGTTATTATGCTAGTATCACACAGTCTTGATTTCTGTAGCTTTGTAGTAAGTTTTGAAATCAGGAAGTGTTAGTCCCCCAAGTTTTTCTTCTTTTTTGAGATTGTTTTGGCTATTCTAGTTCCCTTGGATTTCCCTTTGAATTCTCAGATCAGCTTGTTAATTTCTTCCATTACAACCTGAAGACTCCCTTCAGTATTTCTTATAGAGCATGACTGCTAAAGACAAATTATTTCAGTTTCTATTGATCTACGAATGTATTAACTCCTGCTCCATTTGTGAAGGATAGCTTTTCTGGATATAGAATTCTTGGTTGCCAATATTTTTCTTTAAGCATTTTGAGATCCAGGGTCAACAGCCTTTACTAACTGCATCTGCTTTTGATAAGCTCTGAAAAGTTATTTATATCAAGAGTTCTTAGCCCCAAGCTAAGTAAGGATGGGAAAGGGGAGGGACAGACAATGAATAGAGAGAAGGGGAAGCGCTGAGGTCAGATGGTTAACATTCAAAGACTACATCAGTATCTGCCCAAGTAAAACCCCAACCAAGGGGTTTTCTGACTCTACATTTACCAGATAAAGCATATGTTGAAGATGATGCATTTTAATGACTGTGAAATTGATCTTGGTAGTAAATAAAGCAAAGCATTGCTTTACAGTTGTAGAAGAAATTGCTGCATTTCAAGGGTCACTTATAGCACACCCTTCTGGATTTTCAGATTCTAACCTGTTCGTTAAGTCTTAGCTATTTTACAATGCTTTGTAAATTGTAGGTAACAGATAGATAGGTTAGATAGATAGATAGGTTATCTGGTCCTGCCTAGGGATAATCTAACTGATTTTCCCCTTCCAAATGGAAACATCAGTTTTGTCTCCAGTAGCAATTAATTTCAAGTTTCCTTTGCTCTTCATAAATTTGTGTGTTTTTTACTTTTTTCTTTTGAGCTGGTATAATACCTGTCTGGTTCCCTCATCATATGCATAAAATGAAATCTTTAAAGCATGTTCATTTTTAAATCTGTATGAGAATCATGATTTTACTTTTTTCTGTAAATTATCTTTTTTTATTAATTTTTTAACTTTTTAAAAAATATAACATTCTTAACTTATGATCATTCTGTTCTACATATATAATCAGTAATTCACAATATCATCATATAGTTGCATATTCATCATCATGATCACTTCTTAGAACATTTGCATCAATTCAGAAAAAGAAACAGAAAGACAACAGAAAAAAATTCATACATACCATACCCCTTCCCCTCCCTCTCATTGATCACTAGCGTTTCAATCTAAATTTATTTTATTTTAATTTTAACATTTGTTCCCTCTATTATTTATTTTCATTCCATATGTTTTACTCATCTGTTGATAAGGTAGATAAAAGGAGCATCAGACACAAGGTTTTCGCAATCACACAGTCACATTGTGAAAGCTATATCATTATACAATCATCATCAAGGAACATGGCTACTGGAACACAGCTCTTCCCTCCAGCCTCTCCATTACATCTTGACTAACAAGGTGACATCTATTTAATGTGTAAGAACAACCTCCAGGATAACCTCTCGACTCTGTTTGTAGTCTCTCAGCCATTGACACTTTATTTTATTTCATTTCAATCTTCCCCCTTTGGTTGAGAAGATTTTCTCAATCCCTTGATACTGAGTCTCAGCTCATTCTAGGATTTCTGTCCTACGTTGCCAGGAAAGTCCACACCCCTGGGAGTCATGTCCCATGTAGACGGGGGGAGGGTGGTAAGTTTGCTTGTTGTGTTGGCTGGAGAAAGAGGCCACACCTGAGCAACAAAAGTGGTTCTCTTGGGGTGACTCTTAGGCCTAATTTTAAGTAGGCTTGACCTGTGAGGTTAAGTTTCATATGAACAAACCCCAAGATTGGGGGCTCAGCCTATTGCTTTGGTTGTCCACACTGCTTGTGAGAATATCAAGAATTCAACTTGGGGAAGATGAATTTTCCCCCTTTCTCACCATTCCCCAAAGGAGACTTTGCAAATACTTTTTTATTCACTGTTCAAATCACTCTGGGATTTATCGGGGCATCATTCTGGACAAACCAACAAAATCTCATGCCCTACTCAAGGTTCCATGTACTTATGGTGTTCAATTAAGCTGTCTAAATAAGTTATATTAGGAAATGCACTAGTCAAAATATAAATTTTGTACCAAATAAACATTTTTTACTTTAGTCTCAAAAAATTTAAGTTAAAAATTTTAAATATTGATTACTATCTATTGAAAATTATTTTTTAACAGAACCCTCCTGTTGCCTGTTTGCTTGTGAAAAGTTCCAGCCCCCACTCCCCTCCCCTGGGGCAGTGCCTCCTCTGCCTTTCTGAGCTTTGGTTACACAGATCAGCAATCTTCATAACTGGAACTTTTAAAATATCAGTCACTGAAAACAAAATAGAGTTGAAAACTTTTTTTATGGATGCTGTTTTCTGAATTGTTGGGTTTATCAATTTGAAAGCTCAAGACAGTTTCACTAAATTTTACCTGTCTCACCACATTTGCATCAAGGAGCTGACAGATTTCACAACTCCCTGTGAAGGGGAACTGTTCAAGGCTGACATTGGGCAAGGAAATGTCAGGACACAGTAAAAGGAGGAGGTTCGTTTAAATGCTCACCCCAGTGCTAGCATTTCAGAGCTGGAAGGGGCTCAAGATTACATTTAATGGCAGCTCCCCCTCAGCTCTTCAGAATAGAAGGAGAGGCAGAAGACTTTACTCTGTTCAGATCCCCAACTGTGCAATGCAGTGTCTACATTTCTGATGGCCTAATAAGAGGGCCAAGGGCCTAAAAGTGATGATAGATGAGAAAGCAGCAAGTTTCCTTCCACCTGCCCTCCATGGTCCCTCCTCTGAGCTGGGTGTCTGCAGCACATGGAGGAACCACACTCCGGGGAAGGGTCCAGATGGCCCCTTAGCCCCAGCTGAACACTCAGCATGATGGTGCGTGACCTTGGGTGAGTCACCTCAATTCTCAGTAGTCTCCTGTATAGGATGAGGGGGTGTTGTTACAGGACAAAGGCCGTGGATTCATTTGCCCAACGTGCTCAATAAACAATTCCTCAGTTACCGGGGTTTCAAAGAGAAAAAGAGTTTATTACTAGGCATGTAGTAGAAGAGCAAATGGCTTAGCGCCCAAAATCTGTCTTCCTGAACTACAGTAATTCTGATAGTTTTATTAGAGAAAAAGATGGGCAGCGTTTAGGGTAATGAGCACGGTGGCCCCAGATGACCTAATTGTTGGGTTTCAGACTAAAAGGAAAAGGAACTCTTGATGCAGAGCTCCTTCAGCCCCCTTCTCAGCGTCCTTGGCAGGTCCAAGTACCCAGACGTGAACCATTTGCCACACTAGCTAGTATTGTGTCCCCCAGACGGCGTAGCTGATAACACCCTCCCCAGCCAGTGTCTCACCCTGTCTGATACATGCATTGCACATCAAAGGGGAGTACCTCAGCAATCTACTGGACCCTAACTCAACAAGCCCCATCCAACCAAGGGACAACACGCCATCTAGTGGACACCCTCCCCTCCTGGCATCACTTTCCCTTTAAAACAACTCCCAGAACAAAAAAGCCTGCAGCCATTTTCTTCTTCTTCCTGCTGGCTCCCAGGAAGGATAAAGTCCAAGGTTCTGCACTTGTCAGGCGGGCCCACGTCGGTGAGATCCAGCCTCAGTCATCAAGATAACTTTGGACCTGGGGTGGGTTAGTTCTGGGCTGACCCAAGACCCTTCCTGAATAAACATTAGGGGCTGGCTTTAGTGATTACAAGTCTCTAAAGTTGAAAAGCTGGATAACTGGGTATAAATGAAGGTTAGTTATAAGGTTTTTACAATCCCAGGGGCAGAAGACACAGGCTACACAATCATTATCAGAGATCAAGGCAGCTGGATTACAATTTAGAGATTTGATTATAATTTAGAGATTTCAGATATTTCCCTCCGTCTAATGCCAATGCACCAGAAAGCAAAAAGAAATATCCATATAATGATTCAGTAATAAAAATCATCTCTTAAATCCTGATTTCTCATTTACAGTATCTCAGATGAACTTCAAGACCTTTCTCTGTTCTACCATGGTAAGAATCCAAGGTCAGGCCTTTCGCTCTGTTGGAATGGGGAGCAAACTGCTAATCGTGTTTTTTCTTTTGAATTACATGGCTTCAGTTTGGTTGTTAAAGGATAAGAAGGCAAGCCTCGGTTGAATGTAGTTAGATGTAGGATTTCCTTAGCTCCAAAGTAGAGTCTCCCTGGGTCATTCCTTGGGATTCCTGCCCAATTGGGGAAGATTGACAATTCCAGGTCATTTGATTGTATTTCTGCCTTGATAAAAGCCTTTTTCATGGAATGTTAGAGACTGATCATGAAATTTTGCTCAAACCAAGAACAAAATTCAAAGCTTGACTATTTCATTAAAAATTACTGAAACATTTCTTCTCCAAATGCTTTAAAGTTAATAAAATTATGATTTATCAATCATTGTTCTTTAGACATACCAACAGGAAAAATTACTTTACATTTAATTCATTTTTCCCCCAAAATAGAATTCATAAAGAAAAATGAAAAAAAAAAGAAAAGAAATTAATCTCCCTTATATAAGATATCCATCCCGTAACAACTTGACACAATGAAAACTAAGACTTAATAATTCCATGTGTTTGACTAGCAACTTTTTACTTTCAAAATATTTTGCGTCTGTTACCTTGTTGGAGTTTTACAACATTGACAGCTGTTTTCAATTTTAGATGAGGCTTCAAAAGTTAAATGACTTAGTCAGGTTCCCACATCCATTAATGAAAGAGTCAGAACTAAAAAAATACTTTCCTGACCCTGAATTTTTTCTTCTTTATAAGGCATCATCCTACTGCCGTTAGTTAGGAATGAGGACTCTCTTTAATCATGAAAATTTCTTTCCTTTCTTAAAGATATAAAAGTGAAGACTAAAAAAATGAGGAACAAGATGGAGATGTTTTATAATTTATTACTTAGATCAACTTCCATTTTAGAAAAGACAGAAACAAAATATTTAATTAATATTTACATATTTTACAGTGTGAAGTATTTACACCATAGATAATAAGTACAAAAAACTGCGTATAAAATTCTAGGACAACACAGACACAAGGACCACAACTTCAGTAGGGAATTCTCTGGCTCTTTTTTCCCCCTTATAATTTGAAGTTCATAGAACTGTTTTCTAACCTGATTACTAGTGTAGTCAGTTACTGATTTATCTTTCAAACTGATGCCCCGTCGAGTAATTGCTCTGTCCATACCACTTTCTTGGGCTCACCTTTCATTCTTCAGGTAACTATTAGGTCCTCAGCCCTGGCGGGTTTCCAGGGGGTTGAGACGCCTACTTAACAGTACAGTTGTACTCATTTGCTAATTTCCTCCACATCTGGACAATGGTAAAACTTCATTTCAAGGAACAGGCTGATTTGTTCAGCTAAGTCTTAACGGTAAACACACTTGGCGAAACCATTCAATACAGAATATCTGAATTGCAATGAATGTCCAGCCCCATACTGGGAGGACCACTGAGGGCTGTTGCTTAGTGCGCCAGTGGCAGCAGGGTCTTCTACCACCTCCATCCCACCCCGTGCAGAGCTTTAAGCCTGGCGTCAAGTTGCCTTCATCTGGATGGCATTGTCCAGGTCAGGGAGGAAGGCTTCTCCTCACCCAAGCCCACACTGTCCCCATCTGCAGGATCTGCCTCCTGGGTGAGCAGGTTGCAGCCTACCTGGGGGTGTGCCTAGAGTTGGGGGGCAGGTGGGCAAGAAGTTTTAAACAGATGTGGTTCTAGAGTTAACTGGGACCTCTGTTCCCGAATTCAAAAACACTCGAGGAGCCACTTGTGGCTCGGATGGTTTCCCTTGTCATTTGCTGTTAGCCTGGGATTATTGAAATGGAGCAAAGACCCCATTCTCAAGGAAAAGAGGCTGTCTTTGACTTGCATTCAGGCATTGGCAAAATGAACAGCTGGCAATTAAAATCAAGTCAGAAACAGGCAGAGATCACTTTTTTTTTTCTGAAATAGCACCTGATAATGTTAAGAAAACTATATAAGTAGCATTTAAAGGACTAATCTTTTAATATAAATGTCTATCATTGTCTAAGCAAAGAGCTTTCCTGTGTGTATTTACACAAACAACTAACATTATTTTAAAATATCCAAAGCGATTTAAAAATGAATTGAGTGCATGAAAAACATCCAAAATTAAGAATGATAATATTATACTGATAATGATCACAATAAAAAAGAGTCAGTAACTTAAAATACCAAGATATGCCAAAAGGTACTTACATATATGAAGTTAGAAAGAGCACAACATATATAAAATGGGTGTGAGGATTTAAACATTTCTGAGATCATCTGAAGGCTGTGGGAAGCAAGACAAACTCTTCCATTATCAAGCCCATCAGGCAAATAAAATATTGTGCATTTAAATACTATATACCCAAATGGACCAAATGACAAGAAAAAAATGAAAATAAAGCAGTAAAGTTAATAAATAAATAAAATCCAATTGCCTCAATAAACAGGCTGGTAAAGTCATCCTGGAATTGCTTTGGAAGTTTGCAATGCATAGTTGCCAAAGAGGTATCGAAGATTAGGGATAAGAAACTGGGTATCTTCTCTTACCATTGTTTTCCTGTTAGAATAGCATTTTTACTAAATCATTGAAATTTGATGTATGATTCTATAACCTTTCCTATAAAGGAAGCTCTCATGGTTATGAAGTAGTTAAAATTCTTTGGAGCCCATTTGCACATCATTAACTCTTTGTGCTTAATGGAGTCAGGCCTAATAGACTAAAGGAGCTATGGGCTTTTGGAGAAAAGCCACCATCTACGTTGCAGGATTCTGCCCAGAATGGGTTCCTTTTGGCCTAGAGGCCAAGTTTGAGGCCAGGACCATGGGTGCCCCCAAGGGCCATCAGTTCTTAGGTTACCACCATCCCATGGCATACTAGTGGTAGCCCAAGAGGTCCCATGCCTGAGAGGCTCCCCAGGAAAGCTCTTCCTCCCACGTCAGCAGCGTGGGGTGGGCAGGCTGCGAGCTGTGAGCATGGAGGTTCTGTACCAACACGCACTGTGAAGGATTTGGGGAGGGATACTATTTCAGAAAAGAAGACACCTGGAGAAACCAGACTTCTTTCAGGCCCTCTTTCCAGGTGGGGACATCTTTGCTTTATGAAGAAGTTAATGTTTGGATAAGAGAACTGGAGGCTGTGCGTCAAGGTAGAACCAGCCTGTCCTCTGAGTTCGTGTGCCAGTTTACAGCATGAGAGTCCTTGGCCTGTGAGGACAGAATGCTGCTCTGTCCTGCCTCTGCCCCTGCTGGGCTCAGGCCCATATGACATAGCCTTTAACATGGTCCATGCGTCCTCATATTTCCAGAGACATCACTCCGTCCCTGCATGAACTTGCAGCAATGACTTCCAGCAGGACATAAAGCACACATGTTAATTTTTTCTTAAACACAGTCATTATAAACCCTTCTGGCTAGAGGACAGCAACAGAACCACTTACAGAGCTACATTCTTACAAAGGTCAGATCATTCTACAACATGTGCATGGCTCATTGCTGAAATCTAATGGTCATGGGGACTGGACCTCTGCAGACCCTCAGATGTTCGTGGGGAAGACTTGGCCATGGGGGTCTTGGATGGCCATGACTGGCTGGTCTATTTTCGTCTAAGTCATAAACCAAGGGGATTTTTTTTTTTAAAAAGATAAGCTCTCCCATTTTCTGCTAAAAATACCTGGCATTGTGCATCTCTGAGTGTCTCATTGCTAATTAAGGTCCTAATTCTGGTTTCCAACCAGCCATTTATTGCAGAAGAACCAGGCAGATTCCCAAGGGAAAAGAAAAGAACACTTCCTGAAGCTCTTTGCTGATCTCTCACAGCACAAGGCATTTCCCCTTGATGGAAGCCTTTCCTCATTAGGACCATCTGCCACGCAGGTGCTGGGGAGAGGGGTGGGCATCGGGCCAGCCCTGACCCAGGGCACCCCTTGAAATTGGAAAAAATAAACATCCATGTGGTTCAAAACAAAATCCCGATAGGCACAAAGTAAGGTGCATTTGGCCTACTGAAACCAATACGAAGTTACTGAATATCAGAAAATATTGCATCTAGTCACACCCTTTCATTTTAAAGATGGGTCAAGTGAAACCCAGGCAGGGTGGTAGCAGCTTCCCCTTAGAGCCGCTGAGAAGAGGCTGAGAAGCTGGGAGCTGGTGTCTGCACTAAGTTGGCAGTGATATGCTGAACTCGAAGCCAACAGGAAAACCTAGAGACTTTGCTAATGATCATTAAGCCCCGAGATAAAGAAAACAAAGCATTTCTTTACTTCGATGTGCTAATAACAATGTTTTGTCAGACTTAGAATAGAAACTAAAAATAAAATAAGATAGAGATTACATTTTTCCTCTTATAAGGACAAATAGAAATGAATACAATAAGATAGAGAAAATATTTTTCCTCTTATAAGGATAAATGATACACCTGTTGAAAATCTATTTAAATAAAAGGCCCCAGGAGTGTTTAGTAGGAAGATGAAACAGCCACCCAAGCTGACGGGATTGTAGCCATTTTCCTCCCAAGGAGACCATTTCATAGAAGTGAGCAGTGATGGCCACGGGCAGGGCTCAGTGGCCGGGGCAGCATGTGGAGCCGAGAGGGGTCAGAGAGCTGCTGGGGCAAGAAGGAGTGGGCTGGGAGGATGGGAATGGGGGCCAAAAGAACTGGGGGCAGGGACAGAGAAGGAGACGCGTGGCCTGGGGGTGAGACATAAAGGAAGAAAGAACTAGAAATAAAGAAAATGGACGGCTGCAGGAGAAGGAGGTGAGAAATGGTGACATCCCCTGAAGGGGGAAGAAATGGCCGAGAGGAACTTCGTAAGGACAGGGCCGATGGGCTGGGGGTCAGGGGTTGGAAACCGTATGGTAAAAGACCGAAAGGCAGCAAGGAGGGAGAAACTGTCCAAGCTCTCTCACCCTCCCCTGAGGCCGCAAGGAGACCCCGCAGTAGGGCTCAGGATGAATGTAAAAACAGAGCACGGCGTTGGCGGTGACCCGTCGCTGCGCCCAGGAGAGGCCCGGTCAGGAGCGCCCGCTGTGGAAAGGGTCGGCGGGGTGACGCGGGGCGGGGGGGGGGGGGGAGTCCACATGTTGCTGGGAGACCTGGGGTGGGGGTGGGGGTACCTCACTCCAGGGGGCTTAGCACCAGGTTGCCTTCACAGGAGGCACTTTTGATCCAAAGGAGAGTTCAGGGGAAATGACTTTTTAAAAGTCAGGAAAAATACAACAATTAGTAAAAAGAAGGCATTTTGCCTGAACATTGAAACAGAAATGATAGAAAGCCTTAAAGCATTAGAAAACTATATGCAAAGTAAATGTTTTCTTCTTCCACAGAAAAGACCCACTGCCTGCAGTCATGGACAGGTCCTTACCGAAAATAATTATCACAAGGAAAAAAAAATTAGTGGTTCAAACGTTCCGCATTTAGGGATTACTCTTGAGAACCCATTCCCCCCCCCGCCCCAGTAGCTAAATCTGTACTGTTAGTCAAATAAGATGTTAGCCTTCTGTAAGCAATTCTCAAAATTGGGTTCTGACCTGATTAGAAAAAATATATTAAACTCTCAATTAACTGGACTGAAGCATACTTCAAGACACAATCAAATAAAAACTTTTCTATTGAAATACTGAGGCAGTAATTAAAAAATTTAAGATGTCCAATTGAGCACGTGGGAAGCCTGCCCGAAGTGTCTAAGAGGCTACAGGGAGGACAGAAGGAAGGAGGGAGCCTCCTGGGGAGATGGAAGCAGACAGGATCTATAAAACATCTTAGGTTGGAGCCAATAAAAGAGAAAAACTCATTTAACCAGAAATATGGGGAACTGGAATTTTAAAGCATGAGATGTTTTTCTTTTCTTTTTTTTAAATCAAATTGCAGACTCTTTTCTTTTAGGAAAAATATAAAAACTATGATCATTTATGGAATTTTCTTTTTAAAAGGCAGTTTCCTAGTAGTTAGTTCAGAGTCAACCTGTGCCAGCCCAGGTGGCCTCAGTTTCTCCCATTTCCCTTACTCATTTTCCCCAGTGTTTGTCAATCAGGCCTCTGTGTGGGAACTAGGAGGACTGACTTTGAGTCTCATTTAACCAGACACTTTAATGAATGGTTCCGCCTATGATTCCAGTTAATTGAGGTTTGACTACGAAAGCAAGAATTCTTTCCTGAATAGCTCACACTAAACAGTCTTATCATCCAACCTTTGTATAGCTCTTTCTCCTTTTTCCAGAGTCATAGCCAGCAGTCCTCATAACACCTGTGAGGTAGGCAGTACCTTCCCCCTGCTACAGGTGAGGAAAGGGCGGCTCAGAGAAGTTAAGGCACTTGCCCAAAGTCACCCAGGTGCAAGAGGCAGAGGCAGGGCAAGCACACAGATCTCTTTACTCCCACCTTTTCCACTGGCTGGAAGAATTGCAGGCATGTTTATTTTTGCAGATGCTAGTAATAAAACACTGTCTTTGGAATGAGTGGAGTGCAAGGAAAATGGCTTTTAGCAGGTGGATTCACTGCCTTTCTTACAGTGAGTCCTGGGACCGGGTTTCCTCTCTGAAAAAGCAGGCATGATGGATTTGTATTCCTTGACTATTGGTTCAGAGTGGAGAGGTTGGTTGGCGGGTGACAAGGACCATTCGACTACATACATACATCTAGGATCCTGAGAGTCATTGAAAGTCTTCAAGCCTGTTCCCTTTTGTGCCATTTTACAAAGGGATGCTTTCTATTTCTGCCATGCCCCGGTGATTTTGGCAGGAGCACGGGGGTGATTGGTTAACTTGGCCGTAAATAACCCAGCGGTACCCAGTGGGTCCCAAATCACGTCCATTAGCTATGATTTTTGCTACATCCAAAGGGGCCCAAGAGGGACCTGGCAATTTGTTTGCAGCCCTGGGCGTACTGTTCCTGTCCACATGAAGAGGCAGGCCCCTGTTCCTACTGTAAAGTGAGTCTCAGAAGAGGGGAGAGCAGCTGCGGAGTTCTATGAGAGAGGTGGAGTTATCAGATGAAGGTCAGGATTGTACATTTACAAGCTTTGTGGGTGAGGCACTATGAATGGAAAACAAACCAACCCCCAAAACTTGTCTTAATGCAGTTCCTTTAACCTTCCAGGGCTGAGAAAAGACTTTAACGGATTTAAGGTCAGAATGTGTGCCCTGGTATCTGGCCTCTCTGTCTTGGAATCTTGTGGAGAAATTGCTCTGAGATGTCAGTTTTTCAAGAAGATCTATGTGTCCTCTGAATACCCACCGCCCTCTGTGCCTTCCTCCGTCCCACCCTCCCTCTCGCACAGCTGTCATTTATGTTGTGATCTTTTCTCCCTACCAGAGGTGAGTGGTGGTGAGGACATGGCATGTTCCTCTGCTCCCCCGGATGCCATGGACACCCGAGGCCCCCTGTGAGTGCCTGGAGCTCCAGCCTGAGCTGAGAGGATTGGGAGATGACTCAGGTACTGGGTCATTGCTGGAGCGACACCACCTCCTGGTTTGCCAGGCTCACATATGCCACCATGGCATGCTTACTAACCGCGCTCTCTTTCACGCGCACCGTGTCCTGGATTGAACATCAGAATGCGGTTGTCCCATTTGCTGGTGATGTAAGGCGTGGCGGTTTGAGCATCATAGCAAAGGAAGAAGTAAGGCAGTGGGGAATTTTCCAGGCCCTTTGCCTTCAACAATTCTACTAAAGGAAGGAGGCTTATCTCAGACCCTTTTGAAGCTACGCAGATGACTGCCTCTTCTGTGCTTTGTCAGTTCAGTCCTGGCTGGGGCATCCCATAGCACCAGACAAGATGTAGGAGGCCCTTGGCTCTGAGCACCAGCCCAGCATCCAATGAAATCATCCGGCCTGCCTGTGGGCTGCTGTCTTCTATTGCATAGTTGCTCCTTCCTCTCCAAGACATATGTTTTCCGGCCTTCTAGTTTGGTGCATCAGTCAGCTTTCCAAGACACTGCAGGTAGCCCCTTACATGGAGAAGAGGCTGTTCGGAGCACCACAGTTCTCCATGAGGGAGATGAGTCCAAGAGCCCTTGAAATGGTGGCCATGGCAGAGGCCCCTGACTGTGGGGAAGGAGCAGGAATTTCAGCGGGCCACGAGAGATGGAGAAAAGGTGGTCGGGCAAGGCTTGGCTCTTCTAGCTGAGCTCCGGCCCTTGGAGATGGCCGTACCACAAACCAGGGCAAGAAGCAACAGCCCACGTTGTCCGGTGGCCACACAGATCTGCACCTCAAACTAAGCCCCTGGAAGGTTCAGCCAGTGACCCTCTCTCTAAGGGCAGCGCCATCTTCTCTGTCCTCCAAGGCAAGGCACTTTCCCCGAGGCTCTCACCTGGCTTCACTTCTTGGCAACTAACCAAGGACTCTGGCCCTTGAGGAGATACAGAGAAGGTGAGGTTTGAGAAGGAACCTCACTGGTGACTGGCCTAGGTTGGAGCTTCCCTGGGGCTGGGGCATCCCATGGACCCTGCTGCCCCCGGTTTGGACTCCCAGTCCCTCATGTTTGGACCCACCTTCTTACCCCCTTTCTTCCACAATCCCCTTTGTCCTCCCTTGATTCGAGAAGGAAGTGGGGCCCAGGATCACGCTCATGCGAAGGTTATGTCAGGTAAAGGGGAGAGGACTTCCTGTCTGCCGTGACCGCTGCTCTGTCTCGGCATGGTAAAGCCCTCCTGACCCACTCAGTCTCTTTTGTTGGCGGGGTGAGCCCCCTATGGAGCAATCAGCACACATCCTTGCCCCTCTGAGTACAGTTTTTATCTCCTGTAGGCCAGGGTAGTCTTACTCTCCATAGTAACCCCTCCATCCCCCACTTCCACTGCCTGGCAGGAGGCACAGCCCCTGGATATGGCAGGTGCTCAATGAAGGTTGACTGCTGACTCAGCAGGTCATGGATGTTTATGAGCCCTACCTGGCTGAGCTGATGAGCTAGGGCCCTTGGGGGGAACACTCTGGAAGACCCCTTCCTGTGCTCGAACGTAAGGTGGAGGAACAAAGGGGCATGGAGTTTCAGGTTCTTCCAAGGAGGAAGGGACTCTTCCATCTGGAGAACTCAAGTCTCCCAAAGGCCATGGTATTTAAGCTGGGTGTTGAAAGGTGGGTAGAACTTGGACTGATGAGGAAAAAATGGCAGTCCACGTGATGGGCCCAGCCTGGACAACGGTATGGAAGGGGCAGAGCAGAGGGTGTGTCCAGGGGTCAGTGAGCTGAGGACTCCGTGGAAGGTAGAAGGGTGGGCCCTGCTGGGGAAGGGCCTGGAATGGCTTAGGGCTCTGTCCTTTGCTCAGCTTTCTGTCCATCCATCCAACAGTACTGTCCTTGGAGACATGGCGTTCCCTAGGAACCAGAGGGTCCCTTTGCAGTGGAACTCTGGTGTTAGGTGGAAAGTGTAGCTCCCTTCCCTGCCCTCTCCTCCCCTCCAGGGTGAGGATCACCCTGCTTCAAGGAAACACGATCCTTAAAAAATCTGCTTCTTTGAGAAATGAATGGCTGGCCCCTCCTTTGCTTTCCTTCTCTGCTCTCCAGCTTGGCGTGGGTCTCCTCTTTTCTGATTTGCTCTCCAGTGACTGCCCTTCCTTTCTCTATGGACATTGGGAGGCTTGGGCACTTGACATCTCATTTGCCTGAAAATGGGTCAAGGTCCAGGCGAGGCATGGGCCAGGTTTGGAGCGCGTGGGTGGTGGGCGGGGAAGGGCGCCGCGGCCCGATGGGAGCAGGGCTGGGCAAAACCGCCACGGCGGCACAGTGTGCCCGAACATCTGTGGGGGCTTTGGGCAAATCCCTGAGGGCCAGGTGGCTCAACCTACAGCGCTGCGTTGCTTAATCTCTGATACTTCCATCAGTGTGGAAACCAATGTGAGAAACAACCTCTACCACCTTCTCTGCCTTGGGAGAGCTGAACCCACTCCCCCTGCCTGTGTGGCCCAGGTCCGCTTTGTGCTTTGTTATTCTGGGTTAAAACGCACGCACATGCTACACACAGCTTCGCAACACCAACTCCATGCATGGGATCATCGCGGTCGACAATGCTGAGCGTGGGGGGCCCAGAATGCTCCAGCACCCACAGTTCTCCCAGGAGCTGACCCTCGAGTGGGATCAGAAGATGTCAGGGTGTCAGAGCTGGAGGCGCCCGTGGAAGTCACCCAAGTCCCCCTTCTTCATTTGACCCCGGGGAAATCTGAGGCCTAGAGTAAGTTATCCAAGGTCAGACAGCTAGTTCACAGCGGGAAAGGACCAGAGCTGAGTCTCTCAGCTTATAGACCATTCCTACCCCTTATGGCCTAACTCAGCTCTCTCCACCCACATTGCGGCTCCAGGTGGGCTGGGCTGGGGGCGGGTGAGCATGTGTGGAAGGAGCATCCCTTCCTTCAGCACTCAGGGCCCCAGGACCTCGGAAGCACGAGTCACTGACCTTGGGAAGAGGGTTTTATTTAGGCTACATCCGCCTCTCACACTGTCAGCCCCAGGGGCACTGGCCCAGCCTTTTGCCAAGCCAGGTGTCTGCAGGTCTTCAGGTGGACAGTGCTGGGCAGCAAACTGTCCTCTGTGCCAGAGCACAAAGCAGCAGGCATCTAGACTGGGGAGGGAGCCACACAAGGCAACAGGTTTCAAGACCCAGCACCTAAGAGTTAACATAGAACTTTTACACGCACGCACGGTTGCAGTTTGCTCACCGGGAGGCACTGCGGATCCCGGGCTGCTGCTCCCCAGAAATGGAGCCAGCGTCTTTACCTTCCATGAACCCTCTCTGGCTATCAGCCCCTTGATGCTGCCTTTGCCTGGTTCCCCTGCCTTGTACCTGTACCTCTCAATCTAGCACCTGGTGATCCCAGCTCGCCTTGGTCTCCTGCCACCGGGCTTTGTTCCCATTCATTTCATAAACTTCTGACCGCACGTTTTCCTACTTCTATTCTCCACGCACTGCAGGGGACATATTGCTGAGCTGGGTTGCTTAGTGAATACTTTTGGTAGAGCTGGATTAAAAAAAATGAAGATCTTGGTTAACCCTTGTAATAGTTCTAGATACCTTGTTTATTTAAGGCAAGGGTTGGGTGGAAAAATCCAGAGCTGGGCCTGAAGCTAAAAACCCCAGGGTACACTGCTTGTGGCTTCGTGACAGGGAGGGGTCCTGGCTGACACGACACCCCCAGCAAGAAACTGCATGACGAGACAATGGGTTTATTCACGCGGGGCCAAACTTCAGTGAATTGCAACCCACCTGGGAAAGGCAGTGTGGATGCCAAAACCACACAGATCCCTTTCTTTCTTCATTTTGACCACCAGGCAGCTCGAGGTGAAATGTGTAGCTCAGCCTCAGCAACCAGCGACGGTTGGAGTTGCCTATCTCTCTAGGGCTGGTCCTGGCATCCCTTTCTCCTCTAGTCTTATTTTCCTTGACTCTGACTTTTAAACTTTCATTTACATATATTTCTATCTTAGCATATGCATTCTTGCAAGCTACTTCAGATTCTTTATGGTAATAGCTGAGATGTAAAAAGTAAATGAACAACACAAGGATTGAAATAAAATAAATGAGGTTTTAGCTTGCCCAGAGTTACCCAGTGTATACGGCTGATGGAGAATTCTAGTGTGCAAGTGTTTTCAGTTCGTGGATTCCTCCATTCTGCAACTATCCGTGAGTTCCCATTACTCTCCCCAGGGAAGGACCAGGGAGGGGACAGGTGAGCTCCATTGATGACCACAGAGATTGGCTCTAATTCAACCGGGTGGCCAAGGCTTAGAGAGGGGAGCTGTCCCACTGCCACCACGACAGAGTGGACATTTTCAGCAAGAAGGTCAGTCCACCCGCATGTGACCCTATTGACCCAGCACTTTGTGAGTGCCGCCCACGCCGTCATGAGGTGGCAGTGGCCCCGCGAACGTGAACCCAGGGTTTGTATTGCTGGCAGAATCTGAGTTTAGGTTTGCCTTTATACCATCTTGGAAGAAAGGCTGTATAAAGGCCATTTAAAATGAAAACAAGATGAGGGGGGTGTTTGAATGACCCCAGTTGTTTCTTATTTTCAAGCACTTTAGAAGCATCAATTTATGTTTTTTTTTTTTATTAAATCAAACTCTAAATGCGAATGCTGCATCATGGCCAATACTTCCCAGTCACTAAAACAGGTTTCCTAGAGATCGTGACTAAACAGTGCTCTACGAATGGAGAGAACAAAGCTCTATATTTTAGAAAATGCCAACAGCTTCATATTGGCCTGATCTGGCCCAGATTTGTGAGTATTTTCTGAATTCTTTGCTAGAGTGGGCTGGCAGATGCCACATCTCTGTGCCTCATCGAGCCCACAGCGAGGGGATGGCCCGGTCAGCGGGCCTGATACCAGGGCCTATGACACTAAAGGAGAAAACAACCCCCCAAAGCAAACACAATAGCAAACGGCTCATCGCCGCCCTGGGTGTCTGTCCACACACCTGAACCGTAAAGGGTAAAGGCTGACCTCTACCTCACGACATCGGGAGAAAAGACATCGCTTCACAGAGTCCCTCTCCTCCTCTGTCGGACTTAACATTTCAAAACATTACCCCATTCTTCAGAAGATGCCCGCTCCTGGGGCCTCCTGCTTTCACAAGAGATAATTAAATTAATTAATTAATTAATTTGGGGGGGGCCCAGGAATTGAGCCTGGGATTTCCACATGGAAGGCGAGCATTCTACTACTGAATCACCCGTGCACCCTATTTAATTTAATGATTAATCAGGATCTTGAATTGCCATGTTTTCATTTTTTTTTTTAATGAAAATCCATAAGCGTTTAAAATATTCTTCGACACACCTAGCTGGGCAAATACCACCAACCTCCACGTGTGTGTGAATTCACACGTAAGCTAGTGAGCACCTGAATGCTGGGTGGCTCCCTTTGGCACCAGAGCATAATAATTTATTAAGCTTCAATACTTAATAAGTGTGCACAAATATCATGCAAACATTACAACTGAATTCACAAGCAAGAAGTGTATTAGAGACATAGATTTATACAAAACATCTTGTAAACAAAGGAGAAGAGGTTGATATCTTCTGTACAAAATATGCAGGTTTTTTTTTTTAATAATCTGTAAGATGCATCATACTTCTGGTATTTTCAAAAACTGAAAACTGTATAAAAATAAATATTCTATGTACAAACACACAGGCCAATCCAAGGTTAGAGGCATCACTGCAAAAAACAAACAAACACAAAAAGCAAAAAACAGAGTTAGTTTTAGTGGGCCTGTGGATGTTTGTTCCCTTGTAGGAAATGAGACAAATCTTGTTCTGTGTTGGATGGGAGCTCTGGATAAGGGACCCGAGTCAATGGAATGGACGGTAAGCAGCCTGAGGGCGGGAAGCTAAGCTTTTCCTTTCCAATGACTCCCCTACATGGCCGCTAGAGGGCACTTTCCCTCTGAGACCTAAGGAGGTTGTTAATTACTGCATTTTCCCAGACTGAAAAATGGTTTGAATGGCCAGACAGGAGTCTCTCCGGTTGTTTCTCTAAGACACTGTAGCCCTTGATAGTGGCTGTTTTTCTCCTGTTAAACACAACTATTTTTATCTCCTAACCATCAGCGACAAACTTGAAGGAGAATGTCTTTTTCTTAGGGGGTACAGGGTTGGGGTCTTACCCTTTTCTTACCTGCTTCTGTGGTGCTTTAACTAAGTCTAGGGTAGAAGACAAGAGGACGTGGCATGGCCTGAGGAACAGATTCTGACAGCGCCATCTCCCTTAAGTGTTGAGTTGTTCCCTTCTCTGATTAGGGTGCAGGTGGATAAGAAACCTAGGGTCTCTTGGTGATTTTAATTCTTTCATCCAATCCCATGAATTAATGAGATTCAGAGCATCTTAGCCGAAAGGAACTTGTTCATTTCATTGTAAGTGTGACACCAGTGGAATAGAACTATATTAGCTAAGTATAAACTCTTGAACTAGTTGGGGTCTCAGGGTCATTTTGGGAAATTATGCATACTTTCTTACAAGAAAATGGAGCCCCACGTTCACCTGTGCTCCCCACGGCAAAGCAAACGCTGGGAAGCCTCACCTTGTTCCAGCAGCCCTGGACGGGTAAGCCATCTTCACCCTGCAATGAGGAAAGAAGGCAGAAGGGCTGAGAGTCTCAGAGGGTGGCCCACGAAGCAGGCAAGACAGGGGTCCCCAGGGCCACAAACATTTTTGCAACTGGTGAAGGCGTGGCCCACGCCAGGTGGTCTATTTCTTTTCTCTCCCTCGGGTCAGAGCCTCGGAAGGAAGGAGGCGGGAATCAGGTTGGCTGTCTTCCACTCGGCTAAGGTCACATGTAGTTAGAGTGCAAGGTCAAGTGGGGCTCTGCCAGCCAGTGGGAGCAGCGAGCCTAGGTGTTCTCGAATGACTGGGAGCCCTACTGGTCTCTGCTCTAGTTCTACTGGGTGCTAGAGCGCATGGAAAGGTCACTCAGCATCTGGGGGCCTCGGCTTCTTCCTTGTAAAACCCGGGGTGGGGGGTGTCTCTAAGGGTCCTCCTGGTGCACCCGCTCTCTTGTCTTTCTCTCTTCCTTAGCACATCCGTGGGAGGAAGTCTAGATTGTCCTGAGCTGATGAAATGCAAAGGGTGCGGGGGGGACACCGAGGGACAGGCGACCTCCAGAGTATTGCAGCATGGCCTCTAGGTGCCTTCAGCAGGCAGACAAAGCTCCTGATGCAGCCTGAGATGCTGCTGGGGATTTGGGGGTAAAATGCAATGTGAGGAGGGGAACTGACCACCTCACGCCTGTGGCCTCAGGACGTCTGCTCATGGCGGGGGACCCTCGCGGGGCCCGGACATCCCGGACTCTCTGGCACAGGCTGGGAGACCCAGACACCTTCGAGAGGCCAGGTGAGGAGGGTGACGCTGAACTGACAGCAGAGATCTGGTACTCAGCTGAATCTGTGGGAGTTTCCCCCACAGTCTAGAATTCCAGGTTCCAGGGCAAAGAAAGATTCTAGAAGGACAAAGGGCTTCAGGGGACTGGAGCAAGTGGTAAGTCCCCAGGGAGGTAGAATGGGAGTCTCTGTGCCGGGGACCAACTTAATCCACCCAGGACAGGTGTCCAAGCCTCCAGCCGCTTGGCGTTGGTCAGGCAGCCGGCCCTGTCATGGAGCGCGGAGAAGTCTACTAAAAACCATGGTCATAACCCCCTACCCCCCGGCCCCATATGCACAATAACACAATACAGGAGGCAAGGAAAACAGCAAGAGACAAAAAGGGGAAGAGGCATACATCTACGGCAAGATTAATAATCAAACCACACATCGATATGGGATGTTACTGGAGAAAATGCCATTTTGCATTAAGGGTCAAATAGAATGACCTTCATTTTCTCCTTGCGGGCCGGAGGCGGCGCGCGGACTCGAAAGGGGAGAGGCGCCTCCGGGGGCCTGCAACTTTCCCGGCGTGCGCACGGCCCCTGGAGGGGGCAGGGCAGGCAGAGGAGGATGGGGAGTTCCATACGTGCGCAGGAGCAGGAGGGAGGCCAAGGGTGCTGCAGGCGGGGCGGCAGGGGATGAGCTGGGTGCAGGTTAGCGGAGGGTGTAGGGGCTCCGGGAGCTCCGGGGTCGAAAAAGGGGCTTGTGCAGTGGCACGCACGGTACTGCCGGCAGCGAGGCCGGGGCGGGCGCAGGGCTTTAGCGGGAGGCTGGAAGGGTGCATGCTATTCTGCGAGCTTGCTGTGTGCTCTCCTGCGGTGGCATACGTGGATCCTAACAAGTCACTAGTAGCCTTCGACAGGCTCTTCAAGGTGGGGATGTGAGGGCTCCAATTCTAATCCATTACAAGTATGAAAATGGCTCGATGAATTCTAAAGGTGCTGGGGAAATTTAGGGAGAGCAGGAGACTCTTAAGCCTTTTGCTTCATTCTTGGGATGAAGTGTCATCTTCTATCTCCCTTGCAAGTAAGTTAAAGGCCCAAAGACGGACCGGGCCAGGTGAGAACACGCTGCCACCACTTACGCCAGGCGTGCTTGAAAGAGGGATCCCTAAATGTCCCCCTCCCTTCTCTTCCTTAACTACATTCCCAACTTTTTCATTCTCCTCCAGGCTGTTCAGTGGTGAACTATCTGAAGATGAAACCAAGGGAGCGTCTTGTAATGTCTTCTGGGATGTCAACAAGAAGGATCAACACTTTAGAACCTGAAAATCTAATCTTGGACCATTCTTCCTCCCCCATCCCCCAATTCTGGTGGTGTCACCAGGGCTGCGACCCCAAGCCCATGCTGGAAGAGGAGACTGGTGGTAGCCTCCTTTCCTTCAGAGGAAATAAGTTCTTCTGTAACTTCCAAAGAAGAACTTCTCTGTCCACCGTGGAAATGTTCCTGAGCATGCCTTTCTGTCCCCATCAAGTCACGATGTTGGGGGGGGGAGTGGCTGTGGGGCTGACTCAGCTAGCATCTTAATGATGTCGGGTTCCCTCAACACTTCAGCAAATGCTTCGCCAGGTACTCAACTGAACTAATCTCAGTATGTGAAGGAAGATAAGTCTAAGAGAGGTTCTAAGATCCTCTCCAGAGAATCCCCTTTACTAGTTTTGTTTCTGGTAGTAGATTTGTCTAGAAGCTACTCTGCAATGAGGATAAGCTGCAGGCAAAGCAGGTTATGGCAGGGTGGAGAGAGTCAGCTCATAGGAGGGTGGACGATGAGCTTTTGAATGCACAGCAGCAGGCAAGCTTTGCATGTGAGAGGGCAGCGTGGCTGGGAGGCCCCAGAGGTGACCCTTGGTGTCTATGGAGGGAAGACGCAGGACATGGAAACTGGAGGGAGGGAGGTTGAGGAGCACGGACGGCAGTAGAGAGGCATGCAGGTATCAACCACAGATGTGGGGAAACCCCAGTTGGCCATGCAGGAAATGGCAGGCGATGCCATACCAATGGGCATGGGGCATCCAGTCCGTCCAGCCCTGGTAACCCTGGCTCCCCTTTCTCTCCTTTAAAACCTCGGTGTCCCTGTTCATGAAACCAACCATGATGATTATTTGGGTAAAGACCAGCTGGCTCCATCCATGGAATGGAGAGGCTTAGCCCTACCCTGGCCAGGATGCAGGACGCTCGAGGCATCTACAATGAGGGGCTAAGTCCCAGTTCATTCCCCATCTCCCAAATTCAACCTTTGTGCTCTCTTTGGTTTCTGAATGTGGTCAACCAGCCCCCTTTTGATTTAAAGACTCACTCACTTGGAGTAGACCCAGATGATTTTCAACTTGAGCCCATCTTAATTTTCAGAACCTCGAAATGGATCAAGAAGGTGCCGCAAATAATTATCGGTTTGTTTGGCAAGGCTTCCTGTGTGTGTCTGGCTCTGAGTCTGGTCTGGCGCTTCAAGGATTTTATCTGGATGGCAGTGGGCACTGGAGGCTGGCTATTGAAAGCCCGCTGTCAGTTCTTGTTCTGTCTACAGTTGAGCACAGGTGGCCCTCAGGAGAAGCTAACCCCAGAGTCCTGCATCCTGACCGAGTGGATCTGGGCAGCTGGAAATGCTGGCCCCTAAACAGAGGTGGCCGCAAAACAAAGAAGGCAAAGTCGCAGCTCCCAAATGCTGCACTGGCTTCTGAAGTCAGCCTGGAGTTGAGAGCTGAGGCCCTCTCCCAAACTCTCTTTCCTCCCAGTTCACTTCTACACATCAAATGCTCCTCATCTTCAAAGGAAAGGGATTTGGCCAGAATGATTCACAGCTGTGGTTTTAAGGCAACCTAACAGCAGGCAGAATTTCGTGGGTCAAATGGATAGATTTTGGTAGCATGGGTGGAGTCATTTAGTTCTCATCTTGGTTTATTTGCCTTCTTTGTTTCTAACTTGCAATCCTCAAGGAGAAAACCAGAACAATGTAAGTGATAAATGAAACATACCAGCGGGCAGGGGGCATCTAATCCAGGAGCTCCTTGCTCTCCCTTATCCCCTTTAGGCCCTCTAGGGCCTTTCTTCCCCCTCTCCCCCTGTAAATAATCAGTTAGTCCGAGAAAAAACAACAACATCAGAACTTTAGGATTATCCATGTGTTAAAGTTAGAGACAGAAAAAGAAAAGAAAAATTGAAGGGTGGGGGGGACGATTTTCTCAATGAGGAGCTTCTCCCCATAGGATTTGGGGGCGGTGACCACCTCTGCCCTGCTAAAGCACCACTGGCTACGGTGGTGGGGGGTGGGGAGGGGAGGAAGGTGCCTGGCTGCGGGAAGCAGAGGGGCCCACACCTGGGGGCGGGGGGAAACGCAGATCAATGATACAGATGGGCAGTTTTGCTCATGCGGGGCCCAGGGTGGGTGTGTCATGAGCACAGGGACTGGGAGGCCAACTCCTTTCTCTTTGAGGGTCCATTTGGCTTTGAGCTTTTGTCCCAGTTGGTTTTCATTCCTTAACTATTCTATTAGGAGGCAAGGTGGTTTTAGTTAGAGCCCTGGGGTGGTGGGTTGGCATGTGTGCATGTGCATGCGTGAGTGTGAGTCTGTGCTTGTGCGTGTGCAAGTATGTGTGCACCATGTGTTGGTGCATGTATACTAGTGTGTACAGGGCTCAGATGGGTCTTCTTCCTTCTATGAGTGTCTCTGATCCATCCTGGTCTGAAGTCACAGATACCTATTTTATATATGGACATGTCAGTTCTTGGAATTCATTTGTTCCTGAAAAGCTTCACTAAACTTCATCTTTCTAAATTGAGCCCTTTTGTATCTGTCAGGGTCACTCTCCATTTGAAGGAGGGCCATGAGGAATTATTTTTAAAAGTCAGGCATCGCATCTGTAACACATTTGAGTTTGGATTTTCATATGTTGTGTGCCTGGAGGAATCTTCCAGGAAACTCCTTCCCTCCTCCATGGAAGGCCGGCTATCACGTGCTTGGGCTACTCCAGGTGGCGAGAACGTGAGAGCTCGGCAACACCTTGGTCAGAACAAAGGCTGGTTCTGCCAATTACGAGCTGTGTGACTCTGGGAAGTTATTTAACCTCTCGGAGCCTCAGTTTCTTCACCTATAAAATGGGGATAATAATACTTGCCTCAAAGACTTGTGAACTCTGTGCATATTGAGTACTCGCTACTGGCATATGGTCTGCACTCAGTTGATGCCAGCGGCCGCATATTGATATGAATGATGGTTGTTATTCATTGTTGGCTGGTACAGGAGCCAAAGCTGCTGCCAGACTGTAACTCAGGGTCAGAGTTACAGCCTTGTTCTGTCTGCAGCGTTCTCACCGTGGAGGGCTGCAGGATGTGAGTTTGTTAGAGGGAGGAAGAGGATAAGAATACTTTCAGGGTTTCCTCCACTCTTTGGAAATTACCCAAATTACTTAATTCCAGAAATTGCCTGCAATTTCCAATGCATTAGTCTAAATGAGTTTTCCAAAACTCAAATCATTACTTAGAAAATTATATGTGTTTAAGAGGAATCATGCATTATATTAGGTATAATGCTTTTATCTATTGGTTCTAAAGTATCCCGCCAAGGACAGCAGCCTGGTATAAATAATTCCCAAACGGTGGACAAGGAAAACCATGAGCTCTTTGAATGGGGAAGCCCCACGGTGAATGGTCTCAGTGCTGCTGACCCTCACTCTGTGTGGGGTAGACCAACGTAAAACTGAGCACAGCACCCTACTTAAGAGGGTGGGCGCAAAGCTGCCAAAGAGGGGGGCCTTCCAGTCCTGGATGCTTTGTCTGCGGGTAGAGGAGGGCCGGCTGGGCCTCAGGCCTTCACGGTGGCTGACGGGTACACCGTGGGCCTCAGTGTCATGTTCTAAGGGCGAGGGCAAGGGGCTTTCAGTTGGGATATTAGAGTAGAAGCTTTACCTACATCCTCCCCTGTCCCCACCCTAGAGAGTGACAGGAAAGAGGCCCTGCCAGAGAGAATGCTAGCTGGTGAGGGAGGATTGTGGCAAATGAAGCCAAGCAGTAGAGTTTTCTTAAAAAAAAAAAAGAAAAAAAAGGAAATAAACTGGAAGCTGGAGGAGGGGAATGGAAAAGATGGGGGCCACGTGGTTACGGGATCATGGTGGGCGAGCATATCTAAGGGGGGAAAGATTGGAGGAGTAAAGGACGGAGAGGCAGACCAGGCCATAAGATACAGGAGAGAGAGGTGAGGAGGCAAGATGGACCAAAGGAAGCAACACACACACACACACACACACACACACACACACACACACACAACCACAGGGCATCTCAGAGAGCGGTGAGTTAGTCCCCAGCACTGTGCTCAGACCTTTTCAGTGGGCCGCTGGCAGGCAGCTCTGCACAGCCCCAGTCCCTCATGGTGCAGTGCCCCCAATTTTCCTGATGGCCAAATTGCTAGATTCCTACCACCTTCAGCCTCTGACTGATGGTTCATCCTATAAGTGGCGTCTGGGGCAAATTCAGAGAGTTCTTCAGTGACAAGAGAAGTACACTTCTGTGACCCAGGCAGAGCATTCTTTCTATGAGCATCTGTACCTTCCTCTTACAAAGCTTCCTGTTTCAGGTTCTGAGACTTCCCTGCCATGACCCTCCCGCATCCACGAACAAGGAAGAGGCTCCAGATCTTGCTCCAGCAGGACACGGAAAAGCATGATTTTGAGGTTGTGTCTTGGTTCACTGTGAGAGGGAACGAAAGGCTTGTGCAGCCAGCAGGTGGTCTAGGATGGGGGTCCCACGGTGTGACTTGGGGCAAAGCTTGAGAGCTGCCCTACAGGACCTACCCTCCAAAATTGGGGTCGAGGTGGGGGGCTGGGGGGCTTTGAATGTCTTTAGCTTCACATTCATAAGTAACAGTGAAGCTTCAAACCAGAATGTTCTCTAAGCCCCTCCTGGCATCTTGCCTTGGCCAAAGTACCAGTCTTTGGAACTTCCAGGTATTGGAAAATCAGTCCATGGCAAAACCTTCATGCTTCCCCCCACCTCCCCCCACTAAAGTCCTGCCAAGGGGGGTATAAAGAGGTCTGAATGAGGAGGTGAGATTTAAGGAAACTCTTACAGGACATTCTGGTGTCCCAAGAGTCAGATCTCTCAAATGGAAAGAGTAAGCTGTTTTTTGATTTGGAAACCTACACTTTGTAATAAGACTAATAAGCCAATTGTTCTTAATGGTGAAAGTTCATGCAACTTTACTATTTTCTGGACTTAATTTTACATGACATATTCCTGCTCTCTATGTGGGACAGGGGCAAGTGTGTAAAACTTCAGGAAGGGAGCAGGGGAGTACTCCTTTCTCCTGGATTCCAGGGGCCTCACTGGCTCATTTGGTAACACTATTTCTTTAAGAATCAGAGCCACCGGCTTCCCTGCTATGAACAGTCTGTCTTCCCTGCTTTCACCTCTAGGGCAACAAATCACCCTTACTTTAAGGATGGACTTTGCAGCCTTTAAATGATTCAATGCCTCAAGCCCACTGAAAAAGTCTTAAGAAATAGGTTTTAGAAATATCAGTTTAATAAAGAAAAGAAAACCAGAACTCTTTAGAAGTAAATTTAAAAGGAGGTTAATAAGCCAACGAAGAGGTGGAATGATCAATTTCTTTACAGGCCTAAATCCTTTGATGCCACACCAAGGAAGGTGGGTTTCCCAGCCTGCCTCAAAAGGCTGGCTATATCTCCGGAAGCAGATCTCTTTATTCCAGTGGTTTCTGAACTTGTCTTCCAGGAGGCTCTCTGGTAGGGGTAGTTCTGCCTGTTCCCCCTTGTTTACAGACTACCTGAGACAAGCTGAGTTGCTTTTGACCAATTGCCTATGAGATGTCTTCAGGAATGTAAAAATGCTCAATAAATACATCTTAAATTGAAGAGAAAGGAATTAATTGGTGCACAGGTCTGGTGATTGCTCAGCATAAATATGGGGTCAGTTTCCAAAGACCAGCTCAAAGACCTGGGTCCCCGAGGGCCCCCCTCTCTGCCTCTGACTCTCTGTGGCACCTCAATACATGACATCGTTCTGGACCTCATTTCTCCATCTGTTCCTTTCATTCCTTCTCTTCAAACTCTAAGACCCTTGGATTTTAAGACCCATTAGAAAACCCTCCTGGGCCTCTGGGGCGCATGGGCCCCCTCCGAGAATCACTGTGAGGAGTCAACAGATGGAAGACATTCTACACAGGAGTCTGGAGGTACTCTCTTGGTCAGATGTTAAATTATGCTCCTTGCTGGGTCCAAATGCTAAGCCACAGCATGTGTCATTCATCCCATGTGGATGTGCGTCCTGTGGACATTGGATATATGTGTCCTGGCCGAGCAAGGGGCCTAGGAAGGCACATTTCACTTCATAGTCCTACTGACTCTTTCCAAGAGAAACAATGACTGTAATACATGTGTGTGTATATATATATATTTAAGGGTTGGCTACTTACAACAGCTGTATTCTTGTTCTTAGGTCTGAAATTTATTTTCTTTCTCACCAGTGGCCTGGGATGCCTGGTGAAACCAAGCTTTAGAAGCTGAGGACTAGCTAATGATGGATTTTAAAACCAGTGTAGGGGGCGGGCAGTGATGGCTCAGTGGTAGAGCTCTTGCCTGCCATGCTGGAGACCCAGGTTCAATGCTGTGCCTGCCTGTGCAAAAGCAAACAAACAAACAAGTAACATAGGGGCCCCCTATCAGGGCCACGCAGAGGGGCAGGATGGGTGGCTGGTTACTTTATGGCGAAGCTGAGCAGATGGCCACCGGTTGGGGCAGCAGCTCCTTGTCGGATGGAAAGCTACGAGCTTCCATTTGAAAACCAGGCCCCAGGCCCCCTGCATGCCACGTATTAAGCCCTTCATTTTAAAGCCTTTTCATTTAGGATGATTTATGGGAAGAAATTTTTTGGCATGTTGTCAGAACCCCCCAGTTGATCATTCCACCCCATCGGGGAGACGTTAGCAACCACAGCCAGGCGGCAAGGGCTCAGACTCACCCGGTGTCCTTTGTCCCCGGGTGGTCCATGTAAACCCTGTCATCAAGCAGAGAAATGGGGACACATTAGGGAGAAAACCCGGATGGTGACCAGCCCTTCCTCCCAGGGCTCATAGCACTCTCTACTGATGCCTCAGTCACTGGAGACAGGCTTTATCAGTCCCAGTGCACAGGAAGGGATGCAGGAGAAAAGCTCTGAAGTCACATGACCCAGGGACAGCCGGTGAGCCCCGGGCAGAGCTGAGAGCGTGCTCCTCGTCCTCCCGCTCCGCAGCCCACATCCTCATGGGCCGTTGAGCTTTTCCAAGGTCACGCGGCAAGAGCGCTGGGTTCTGAGGACGTGGCTGTGGAGCAGAGAACTCTCCTGACAGGAGAGTGTCCACGTGGCTGCCCTGCCAGGCTGTTGCTGGTAAAAAGATTCCCCATCTTCTCAGACACTCTTTCAGGGTACAAGATTCTAACCATTCCTTCAGCTGGGGGAATGCGTGTGAGGCAAAGATTTGTCTGGAGTTGCCTGTTTAGCAGAAATGGAGCTGCCTAGGCAACTTAGCATGGAGCTGGCCTACAGATGTACAAGCCTTAAAGTGGCAGGGAAGCGAAAGTTCTGGCTCTGTTAGGCGGACAATTTACTTTTATGACACGCTGCAACCGGAGAGCAGCCTATTGTTTTCAGGCCCAGCTTCCTTGGGAAAGCTGCTCCTTTCCGGAAGGCTCTTTTTGTATTGGAGGAATTTAGATTTGATTCCGCCCCCTGCCCCTGGGCCCCCTGCTGCCCCTAGCTCCGAGCCTGACTGTGGAAGGAGCTCTTGCAGATTGCCACCGTCTGTCAGATGGTCCGTGTGCGGCTGAGGACTCGGTCCACGGCCCCGGTGTCTTCCTCAAGCTGTGCCCAGCAGGGCAGCTTCAGTGCAGCAACCCTTTGGCTGCTGGTGGTAGCCTCTGTCATGGAGGTGAGAATTCTCACTTGGCCCCAGGTTTGCTGCCCTGCATCCCGGGCTTTCCGTTTCAACAGAGCTTTTGTTGGGGGTGGGGGTGGGGCGGTCGTGGTGGGGAGACACCTCTGATCCTGTGAGACTTACAGGAAGCCCAGCTGCTCCAGTTGGTCCTGTCATCCCAGGGTCGCCTTTGCTGCCCTGAAACAGGAGAAAGGAACCCGTGACCCTCCCTTATAGGATAACAGCATTCCATCAGCCATTTTCTATTTTCATATGAAACAGAGAAGTGTCCCTAGCTCCCTGAAAGAGCCCCTGGGAAGCAAGGGGCTGTGCCGGGGGGTGGGGTGTGGCTGGTGTGAACTTGCCCTAGGCAAGGGTTTGCAACTCCTCCTCACTCTCTCTCCAGATGCCTCAGCACCTATATCCCCCAAGGCCCTCAAGGACTGGGCAGTGTCCTGGGGGTCCAGGAGAGAAGAAAAGGGAGCAAGGAATGGGCCTGGATGAGGAAGGCAAGGAAAAGTGCCAGGAAAGAGAAAGTTTGTGTCTTTTCTTTGAAGCCTCCCTCAATTGTCACCTCTTCAGGGAAGCCATCCTTGATTTCCCCCAAATGGGCAAAGAGAGCCCTATGTCCTTCTTCAGAAGCTTCCAGCCTCCCCACTCCAGGAAGGCTTCTCCTGTGCCCCTCGGCTGTGCGAGAACACAAAAGGGGACAGAGGCCAGACGGCCCCGTGGCAGTCAGCCAGGTATGCAGTTGGAGAGAGGAGAGAGAGGAGAGAGAGGGGCTCACAGCCGGAGCTGGACCGATGCCTCCAGAGGTCCAACACCTGAGAACTTCCTCCAGCGAGCCCCAGCCCTGAATGTATAGAAATCAGGGCCTGGGAAGAGTTTGAGGTGGAGACCACGAGGCAGCCCTCCTGCTTCCACTGAGTAAACACGCTCCTGTCTCACCTTGCAGACACCCATCCTAGGTGGGGCTGGGGTGCGGCATTCTGGGATGGACTGGGTCATGGCACCAGGCCACCTGACTTCCAGATGTCCCTGGGTGTTTTCCTAAACCTCATGGGACTCTGTGCCATGCTCTCCCTAGATCATTACAAAGTGGAGAAGTGTCCCAGTGACCACAGCCCATGGGCCTGCCCAACTCCGAATCCCGGGCACTGACACGAGGTGACCAGAGGCAGAGAAGTGGAGAAAGCTGTCCAGTTCCCCCACTGCATCGAGTCCCTGTGCACGCACAGCTATAGGACATGCCACCCCTCGGCCTCCTGGCACCCCCACAGCCTGCTGTGAGGACCACCAGAGGAGACGAAGGAGGCAGGGACGGTGGTTGCAGTGCCCGGTGCCGACGGAAGTGGAACCTGGGAACCCTGCTGGGGACCAGGCACTGGGGCTGCGGGTTCTGAGGCTTAAGGCAGAGGGATGCCCCGCTCCCTCCCGGATGCCCATCCCCGACTCGCTTAGTACTCACCCTCTCACCCTTTGGTCCTGCTGGGCCGGGAGCTCCAATTGGTCCTGGAGTGCCCTGGGGAGTGTAAAGAAAGCAAAGGTGAGGGCCCTGGTTGGGGGGGGAGGGGGCGGGGCGGATGGGTGCCCTATCCGAGGCCCAGAGATGGGAAGGTCCGCAGGTCCAGTTTTCAGGGTTGGCGAGGCCAGGCGCGTTCAGGGCATCATGGACTGGGCTGTGCTCCTGTTTGAGTTTGGGGGGCCTGGGGGGAGAGCGCACCTCCCCTCTGCCTCAGAGCCAGATTCTTGGAATGAAGCCCTTTAGCTTCACAACCAAGCTTGCCAAGGCTGAAAACGGTAGGAGAACGGGTGCTTAGTTTGCTCCCACAAGCACTTGAGAGGGAGTCGACCCTACCCCAGGGTGGGGGTTGGGAGCTGGTCCCCTTTGCGGTCGCAGCGCCACATGCAGCGGGAAGGTCTTCATGCCACAGAGACCAGCAGACACACACACACAGCGGGCGCGGGGGCCTCACCCACCCCTGCCTGCCCCCTGCAGACCTGCCCTACGGCCCTGGCCTTCTGCCAGGCTGCGCTGGCCCGTGGGTTGTTATGCCTGGAGGGCTGCACCGGCCCGGCAGGAAGGTGTCATAAACCCTCCCGACTCGGGGCTACAGGGGAGTGGGAGGCGGCTGGAGGAATGCCGCCCGCCCCATGCTTAGAGTCCGGAGCAAGACCTGCCACGGCATAATTAAACATCTTCCCCAATTACAGCCCAACTGGATCAAGTCTACACTGCAGAGCCTCCTACTATCCCGCCTGGGTATTCATGTTTCCTACGCAAAAGAAGATGAGGAGGCGGTTCTCGGGGTGGGGGCAGGGGGAGAGGTCACAAAGACTGTGGCTGTGGAAGGCGGCACAGGGCCAGTGGGAGAATGCTGATTTACTTTACAAGAGAAAAACAAAAAGCACAATACGATGTTATTGGTGCCCCCTTTGCAACCAGGAGGGAAGGACAATTCTTGGGCATCAATAACAAGAAAATGAAAGAGATCAGATCAGGCTAATGGTTAAGAACAGGGTTCCAGAGTCAGCCTGGCTATTCCAAACTCTGCCTTGAAGGCCTATAAGCTGTGTGACCCTGGAGAAGTTTCTTGGCCTCTCTGAGTGACAGTTTTCTGTTCTGTGAAATGAGGATGGTTAGTGCCTCTCTCCAGGTTTAAACAAGAGGATGCATGCAAAGTCTTTGGCTCTGGGCCCTAGGAAGTGCTCAGTAAATATCAGCTATTGATATGCAGGGTTATTTGTCCCATAAAAATTTTCCTTTAAGGTTATGATACTGATCTCAGGATAAAAATAAGGCCTTCAGACCGAAGGGACAGAGTATTGGGATTTGCACTGCTCTCCTTTGCCCAATGTAAATGGAGTCAGCAGTTGAGAAAAAAGTCTAGGCTTCTCTGATTCCAGCCACGGATCATCCCGCTAGCCCTGACCGGCCTCCTGGGAAAGACGGAAATAGAAGAGGAGCACCTCAATACGGCCTGGGCCATGGGGCATGTTCTCATCTGGCCGTGTCCATGATGTCATCTCTACAAATGCATGTGGGAACAGGGCTCGGGAAAGATCTGTCATCCTGGGCAAGTCCCACCAGCTCCCCCTCTTTGGGAGGACACAGAACAGGCATTCAACAGGACGAGCTAGCAGTGGGGTCTCTCTGGCCCTCCTATCTGCAAAAACTCTGGACTTCTATGGGCATCAATTTTGGAGGTCCCTGTCCAGGTCCTCTGGGGAAGCAGCGGGGTTTTAATGGTTCCCTGTACCCTGCCTGCATGTCCTCCCCTCCGTGCATGAACTCCTGAAAGTTCTCATCTTCCCTGGTCATGACTATGGCCAGCTCATTAGAGCCTCGTCTCCGGGACGGGCGGCGAGTCCATGGTCTCGAAAGCATCCTGCAGAGCAGAGATGGGACTCGCTGGCTGGCAGGGGCTGGACACAGGCAGCTCTGGTTACTTCTCCCATCTCCTGGCCCTTTATAGTCAGGGACCCCAACACAATGGAGTGGGGATGGGCTCCAGCAGGGAGTATGCGGCTGACAGCCAGGTGCCCTCAGAACCTCATGGAGTGCTCAGAAAGGGTGACCAGAAGGTGGAGAGGAAGGAAGTTTCCTTCCAGTGCTTCAGCTGTTTGTCCCAAGAAGCAGGGACAGGTGTTTTCGTGTCAAGAGTAGATGCTGTCTGTTTTCTGGAATCAGGAAGCATGGAGAGAAAGGGGACCCAAGTCCCTCACTTGCTCTCTAGTAGGACCCCTTGGGCGTGGTTAGGATATACCACAAAGCACTGGCTGGACTGGCCTCTGTGCTCCTAAATGCTACCCCTGTCCTCCCTCTCCAGGGCCCTCCCCACCCCCCATACACACCAGTTGGTGGCGGCACAGGAGTCGGAAGCCCTGGTGGGCAGACAGGCGATAAACAGAATTCACAGCATGAAGACAACACGGCACGATGTGCACAGACAGACACTGTGTGTGGTGGGAACAGGTCACAGCCCAAACCCTAGAGCTGGGCTCCCAGACTGGCCTTGGCATCCTTTCAGGAACAGGTTAGTGCTGCTGGAGCAGCCTCCACCCCCCACCCCCCCAGTGGCTTGGTAATTGAGGTTTGAGGTCCCAGGGTGCATACTCTGGACAGGGGAATTCTGACGGAGGCCAGCCGATTTTGGATAAGAGGCCTGAATTCTGAACTTCTGAATTGAGCACGGACTAAACCTCCCTGGGATCGTGGTGGGATGAGGCATGACTCACTGGGAAAACAAGGCCACGGCGGGACAGACAAGAGGGGTCACAGGCCAGGGGTGGGGTCGGGGTAGGGTCGGGGATAACGGAGAAGTGACACTCACCGGTGGCCCAGGCCTGCCGTCCAAACCTGAAGCTCCCTGGACGAAGGGGACGGTTTGACCAAAAGAAGGGGAAGGGAGGAACGGGAGGGAAAAAAGGGAACGGGGGAGGGAAGAGGTGAGTGAAGCAGTGACTCTGGACAGACATAAATGCTGGTAATCAAACAAAACGGGAGAAATAAGGACAGGGAATGGCATTTACATGGACACCAACAAAACATGGAGACGCTGAGTGCAGTGTGGCCTGCTGCTGACCCCTACATCCTTGTCCCCTTTTATCTCCTCCCGGAAACCCTCCCCCAAGGGGGTCCAGTGTTTTAGGGAAAGGGATACAGAAGGCGAATTTATGTGCAGATGTCTGGAACCAGCTCTAGAGTGTTCTCCCCAGGAGAGGTTTCACTGGGGAGGGACATGCTGGTCTTCCCAGCCTGTTTTGTGCACCTGTTGAGGCCAGGCTAGGCTGGGGCACCCCTGAGCCCGAGCGTTGAATTACAGCGCTTGGGTCTGAAACCAAAGCAGAAGCTGGCCTACCTTCAGCATGGCTGGGTGGGAGAAGTGGGCATTCGAGTGATAATACTGATGATGTTTGACATTTCTCTGGTGCTGTACAGTTTGCAGAGCTCAACATCAATTCATATGTTCTCAGGCAAGGGCTCTTTCACAGAAAAAGGCTTTGGGGGCAGCTGCCTGGGACAGAGGGCCAAGGCCATGTATTCCCCAGAGCAAAGCAGCAGGTAGGTGGGAAGCCACTAAGACCCACGTGCTGTGCCTAGTGACATATGAGATGTCAATGGGGGATTTTGTGCCAATGCTGGGTTTTGAAGCTTCTCTTGCAGCCCACCTAGGAAAAGCCGGGGGGGTAAACTGTCCAATGATTCCAATATGTAAACCAGGGAGAAGGCAGAGAGGGACAATCTAGCTCAGAAACATTTTTGGAAACTGCTTCCAACTGGCTTCAAGATTTGAAATCCCCACTGGGAGAAGGAAAGCAGGGAGGTGTTTCATTCTGAGCAGCAGGTTGCTAAAGGGACGCCCTTCTCAGTTTTAGGACCACATAATTTTCAGGCAGATCTTGACTCATCAGCCTAGAGAGCTGTGGTTAACCCTCATTAGAATCTCCTGGGGAGAGCTGAAATAATACAGATGCGTGGGCCCCACCCAAGATCAGTTAAATTCAAGTCTCTAAGAATGGGGTTGGGTAATAGTATGTTTAAAAAGCTCCCCAGGTGACTCCAATGTGCAGCCAGAGTTGAGAATCACTTCTGTGGGGCAAAAAGGTATGCTCAGTAGAATGGTTCTGAAAAAAATTGGCTGGTACTAAAATATTGATAAATATTCCAAATGAAGCCTAAAAACAACTTTATCCAAATATCTACATGCTTTGTCTGTGCAGTATTAATACTGACTTATCTCGAGATTTCTACAACAGAGAGCACAAACTGGAGGTTTCAGGCTACCTGTGGACCACTGATATATTTTGTATGGTCTACAGTGCTGTAAATGATTTTGAGCTAGTGTTAGAAAGTAGGGGAGATTACACATAAAATGCCAAATTTCCTGCATCCCTTGAAAAAGTGGAAGGTCGAGAAATACTGGGTCCTCATTCCCCCAAGGCAACAGCCAGCTGAGGTAGAAGGGGCTGTCCCCTTAAGAAGGGACCCACAGTTGCAGTGTGCCGCAGTCCCCACCACTCCCTATTATTTCCCTAGGTTCCATGTTAGCTGCTGCTTATGGATATGCTCGTTCTTTTGCTTTCTTAAACAAGAAAAAGTATTTCTCTGTACCCGTGTCTCTATCAAAACTTAGAAAATAAAAGATAGCCTGGGCACTTTCTCTTTCAGCTGGCTGGCTCTTTGTTCATCTTAGCTGCTTGGCCACTGTGGCATTTGAATTTCAATCCCTGGCAGAATTCTCCAATTTTCATTAGGATTGTGGAGGCCGTGAAGGTAGGCAAGGGGAGATGTATGGTTGAGTGAGGGGTGGTGGAAGGTTCTGTTAGTTCGGGAGCATTTAGTCATTTTAGATGCAGCTTAAGACATGGGGAAAATGTCTGCTAAAGTCATCATTTTTGGAGTCCGTCAAGTGAATCAGCTTCTGAAGTATGTCTACACAGATGCATTAATGAGGGTGTAAGGATACCTTTCAGTGTCTGGTTGCTGGGATTGTATTAACCTGAACATCAGGGTCTGCCAAGCCAGGTAACTGGGCTTTCCCTTGTTCCCTGTGGCTTCCTGAGGTGGGACCTGGTCTCGAGCCGGGGACAGAGGAGGCCTGTCCCTTTGTGAGGAGCAGCCCCTGGCCTGGTTCCGTCACTGACTTCATGAGGGATCTCAAATGACTCACTTTCTTCTCTTGGATCATCAGTAAAATGATTAGATGAATCATCAAAATCCCTGGCAGCTCTTGAAAACCAAATCAACGTCTGCAGCCTCCGTGGGGTATGAGGGAGGATGGAGTTCAGGGCTTGGGGGCGGGGGGGACTTGCTCACCTGGACACAGGTGAGGAAGTGATGAGCCCATGAGCCCCCAGGAGGTGGGGGCAAAGGGATTTGCTCAGCCCAGGCCCTAGAACTGGAACTGTAGAAGCCTTCTGAGCAGAAACCCACCTCTGAGCTGGTAGCTCTGGCCCTGGGCAGGCCGAGATCATAGCTCTCCAGGAACCCTGAATCTGAGTGGCCTTAGCCTGCTGCTGGAATCAAAGAATCTGACCCTTCTCGAGCTTTTCTGCTGTGACCAGTGCTCAAAAGCAGAGAGCAGGAGTTCTCATGAAGTCCCTCTGGGAAAAGTAGGAGACACTAGAGAATATCCCATGGCTCTATTGCTTGCAAGTCCACAAGCCTGGCCCACCACATAAGGGCAGAGATTTACTGCCCCTGAATCAGGCATAACAGGGACTGAAGCTGTTTTAATGCCCCTCCTGGCTTTTCAGCTGGGAGTTCCTTGGAAGCAGGGACCCTGCCTTATTCAGCTTTGCATTCCCCCAGTGCCTAGAACCCAGAGGAGGTCCTTGGTAAGAGAATTGGAACCTGCAGTCTTGCCCAGGCTGGAAAGCAAACCACAGGGAGTTCTGGAATGTTCAGAACTTAAGAACACTGAGTTTTCCAGTTGCCTTCTCCTGGTACCTGCCCAGCATCCCTGGCCCCTTTGGACTACCTGGGCTCCTGGACCCAGCTGGGGTCTCCACAGCAATTTGCTGGGTCCAAGATACTTACTGGTAATCCCAGAGGACCTCGGTCTCCTTTTTCTCCCTGGTCACCCTTCTCTCCATTTGCTCCATCTAGACCTGCTTCCCCCTGAAGGAAAGGTAATGGGGAGGTCACAGAAGGGCACGTCCCAGATAAGTCACTCTTTCATTCTGGGGTTCTGAAGGGTGGGGGAAGGTGGGGCAGGTGAAGTTGGGAGGAGGCTGAGGTGGCTGACTCAGGGGTGGCAGGCTTGGGACTCTCAACCTAGCTTTGCCCCTGAAACAGCACCCCCTGCAGTAACCCAAGGTTGCCGAAGGTGAGAGGGATGGGGGGAGTGAGGACAAACCCCAAGGGCAGTGCCAGGTTGGGCTTTGTCATGGGTGGGAATCTGATCACTGCCCAGGGAGAAAACTGGGATTCTGCGGAGATCCGCTGGCAGATGCCTAAAATGCCACCAGCAGAGGACAGAGCTTCCCACACTGAGCAGCAGCTAGCCGCCCCCATGCCCATTAGAAATGCTCGTGGGGAAGGCTGGGAGGCCACAGCCCAGAGTTCAGTGGGCTGGGCCCTGGGGGGGGGGGGGTCCCCATCTATGTTGCTTCTAGCCTCCCACCTATTCTTCAGGGTACATGAAGGGTTTGGGGCAGATGACATGGGAATAAGATTTCATCACTTGCTAAGAATCTAACCTATCACTCTGTGGGTCAACTGATGGAGGGAAAATTCTGAAACCAAAGCATGCCAGATGTCAACAATGGCTACTAAAGGGACCACGGGACTTCATTCTGCCCCGACGGTACCACGGGATTCTATTTGGAGAAGAGGGTCAACAGGGTTACCTGCCTCAGAAGCACTTTCCCTCCTTTTTTTTGCTGTCACTGACCAAACCCTCCCCTTGTCCAGCACCTGTCACTTGATCTCTTCCTACCTTTGGTCCAGGAACACCTTGGAGCCCCTGCAATTGGAATAAAACAAGACACGTTACAGTTGCATTTCCAGTTAAATCAACTTTCTTATCCATACATTGGGCCACAGAAGAGCAAGAGGCCTTGGGTATAGAGTCTGGTATGGGTCCCCACCCAGGAGAGGGAGAAGGGAATGCGAATGGGGCCCTGTTGGCAGTGGGAGCGGCAGGGGCAGACTCTGGCTGGTCCATGGGTGAGGGGGTCAGAGCCAGCCTCCCCCAGCCAGGGGCTGATAATCTCTCCGTGGCCCTCCCAGGTGACCCAGAGTCTCAGGAAGAGACGATTCAGAGGAAACAGCACAAATTAAATAAATGACCCTATGCAATGGGCTCTGAACCATGTCCAGTACATTGTAAGTTTCAATAAGTGTTGGCCAAGTTTATTATTACTACTTCTGCTTCCACCAGTGACAATGGGGGACATCCTGTAAAACGGGGGTCTTGAGCCGCGGAGGCACGCACCAGTGTCTGCTGGTTGAGGATGCTCGGGTACTTAGCAGGCGCAGCATGAAGGGGGTCCCTTTAAAGGGGCTGCCTTATCATCTATCACCAGGGAAAGACCACTCCAGAGGGGCTGGTTTTAAGTGGGTCACTTTCTATTTTAATCCTAGCCTTCTTGCCAGCTGGTAGCAGGAAGGAGGGAGGGGAGGAACAGATGTCTGGTGGCAAAGGGTTAAGTAGGGCTGAGTGACAAAGCGACTGACTCCTGCAGGACAGTGGGACCAGGCCTGGGGGGCTGTCATTCCATTCACCCGTTCCCAGGGGACCAGGCAAGGCCCAGGCTCCTTGGTGTCACCAGATAAGGCCTGTTCGACGTGGGTGGAAAAGGAGGAGGTGCAGGGAAGGGTATGAGAACGTCCCTGGGAAGAGCAGGTGGTGGTGACCTACGGTTGAAGCTGAGCCCAGGAACTGTCATGGGGAGGGGACGTTAGAGACACAACCGCAATGGACCAAAATGCTGACAAGCTCTCCAAACTCACCGGAGGTCCAGGGGGCCCCTCTGGCCCTGGTGGCCCAGGAACCTGGAAGCCAAAAGGGAGATAGTCATTCCATTCCCTGTTACAATTGAAGTGGTCCTCGTGCCTGACAGGGCTAAGGGTCCAGCTGGGGACTACGAGGCGAGAGGAGGACAGAACTGCCCAGCACACAGTCTCCCCAAAAAGGCCTGGGTCAGGCAACCCATTGGCCTTCACAATGTTGAAAAAAAAAGTTGCCAGAAAATGTCCTTCAAGTGTTCGTTCTTCCAGATTTTCTTGGGGAATCAGAAGATCCAGCAATGCTAGGCTTTGTTGCGTGGCCACCATTGTCTGCAGCTGATTTGTCTTTCCCTCGAGAGGATCAAGAACTTTCGGGTCACCCCAGTCCCCACGCCCCCCACTGTCTTTCTGCCTGGACTCCTTGCACTCTTTGGTCACTTGCCTGACCCTTGTAGGTATTTGTGTTAGAGACCCTTGGCTTAGAGGAGCAGGGATTGGTTATCTGGGATGGGAGGAGGCTCAGCTGTCTCTGAAGAATATCCTTAAGTACCCCAGGCTTGTAACCAAGGGAGTGAGGACTGCTGGTCTCCATTTCCCATGAGGGCAGGTGTAGTAAGAGAGATTAACGCCGGATGGAGATGGGAACCCAGGGCTAATTCCTCCTCTATGGAGGACGCTGGCCATCTCAGACTCCTGTCTCTGACGGAGATGGACGTCCATTTGTCCACAGTCAGCTGCCCAAGAGGCACGAGGAGACCTGCCCTCTCCTTTCCGAGCTGTTCACCCCGTGTTGGCTTTGGGGTTCTCTTAGGGCACCTCACCTTCCCGGGGATAGAGTCCCCTGGAGTGTGGCCAACAGGGGCACCCCTCTGTCAGGCCGCCACAGAGGGCGCTACTGCACTGGCCGGACACGTGGACACCAACATCCCTCAGGCATGTGGACTTTCCAGCCCCTTGATGCTATCTAGTCTCCTTGCAGGAAATAAAATTCATAGAACTGTAATGCTCCTCCCAGAGCCCATTTTACTGTATGGTTATTTAAAAAATAAGAAAATTTAAAAAGTAATACTCACTAAAATATTTTATATACTAAAGAAAAATTGAAAGAAGAAAAAAGAACAAATCTCTTGGTTGACTTGGCAGAGGAGGGCTACTAATATTTTGCTTTATTGCCTTCCACTCTTTTCCAGTGCATAAAATGTATTTAAATATATGAATATATTTATGATGATATTATATATAACTTGGTTCTTTTTCATTTCCCAGGAAACCCATTTTCCTGTGTTTTGTGTATTTCCCACAAGTTTCTATTTAATGGCAATGTATTATTTGTTGAGTCAAAAGAAAATTCGTTGTCACCTAGCAAGGGGTAGAGCGGGACTCGGCATGTGGGACGCCCTCTAACCGGTCACTATTCTCCTTATTAATATGATTACTATATGTTATTTCCTTCTTGTTAGAAATGCAGGTTGTTTTAAGTTTTACCTGAAATTTTTCTGGAAGGGATATTCTTGTGCATAGCGCTTCTTCTGAATTTAGGGCCATTTCTTTAGGAGGCTATCCATTTCTAAGTACAGTATGTATTGTCTGAGCAGGTTGCTTTCACTGAATTCGGGAGGGGCCTGGTGGCGTTACAGAGCGGCAGGGCAGGGGGAGCTCCCGGGGACTGAGAAGGCCTGTTGGTGTCCCCCTAGTGCCGAGGTGGGGTCCAGGCGCCCCGGGGGCTCCCGCCCAGCAGGCTGACAGAGGAGGCCCCTCTCCTGACATGACCCTGGTCTCCATGGCTTTCCCGGCTCTTTCCCCTGAGCCCACCAATAAGCCGCCTGCTCTTCCACCTTCACCCCAACTCTTCACACACCCCACTTACTCCTGCCTCCCCAGAGAAGCCCCAATCTGCAGGGCATGCTCTGAACCCCCGAGGTAGCTCGGAGGGAGTCTCCAGGGGCCTGGCGCTGGCTGTGTCCATTCTGCCACTCCGGGGCCCGCACCAGGGATGGCATGCTCTGTGGTACAGGGAGGCTGTGTGTGTAGGGGGTCTCTGTTTACTTTCCCTTCTCCAGACCCCAGCACTGGGCCTGAGAGCAGCCAGGCGCTTTGGGAATACTGCCCGGTGGCCTGATTAACGGGACCTGGAGCAAACGCGCGTCCCCCTTGGGTGCTCAGCCCACGTCCGGCTCCTCCCTTCCCTCCGGGGCAGCTGTGAGCTCCACTCGCCGGCACCCCGCAGGGCGGCCCTGCCGCGGGAGGAAGAGGAGGCGCCACCAACCTCCACTCCTGGGTCCCCCTGCCTCCCGGGCTCTCCTGTCTCTCCCTGCGGGCACAGAACACCGCGGCGTGAATGCCAGCCCCTGGGGGAGCCTGGGCACAAGCAGACCCTCGATCTGTGACATGTTAGAGCTGGACAGACCGGGTTTAGGCGTCGGCAAGGAACACGGGGAGGCTGCAGAGGTAGTTGGCCTGCAGGAGGGAAGGAGGGAAGGCTGGCGGAGGAGATGCGGGCACTGTCTTCAAGAAGCCGAGGTTCTAACACGTGGGAGGAGACGCTGGGGTTCTGCGTGGATCCTGCGGTGGGCGGGCCCCAGGATGGACTAACTAATAGGATACGGCACAAGGCAAAGGTCACAGCATGCCACCCTCGGGATTATGTTACTGTGTATATGTATCATATATACATGCATCTATCTTTACCTATCTCTATCCATTTATCTGTCCATCTATCTATCCACTCTCTATTATCTATCTATATCTGCCTCCCCCTCTCTCCGTCTCTCATCTGTCTGTCTGTCTGTCTGTCTCTGTCCTGCTAGCACAGAGGCGACTCCTGCTGGCCTTGAAGAAGCAAGCTGGGGTCACGTGAACTCCCTCTGCAGGGGGCCGTGGTGGTGGGGGTACTGCAGGGACCAGGCCGCTGAGCTTGGAAGGAGGGCCTGGCTCCAGAGGAGAACGCAGCCGGCCAGCGCTTGCACGGCGGCGTGTAAGACCTGGGAAGAGACTGCGAAGGTGTTCCTGGGCTCCCGCTCCCTAAAAACTGGGAGATAAGAAATGCGTGTTGTTTTCAGCTGCTAAATTTGTGTATTTGTTACACAGCAGGGAAAGTGCACACAGATAGGGCAGAATGGTGCTTATTGGGAAGAAGGTTATAAAGAAAAAGTTTTCCACAGCACAGCTGGAAGCCCTCCCTGCGCCTCGCAGCCGCCTTCCTGTACAGTGGACGTGGAGGGAGGCTGTGAGCTCCCAGTCAGAACCAGATGCAGTCGGAGGCGGCTGCAGAGGGATTCCTGCACTGGGAGGGAGGCAGGGCTGGGTGACCTCTAGGGTTCCTTCCCTTTCTAAGAGAGAATTCCAAATCTGAGATTCACTTGCATTTGAACTGGGTTGGGGCCTGAAGACAGAGGCCATCTGCTGTGAACTGAGGACCTGGGGTCCCCATTTGTACCCCAGCGCCCCTCATGGCAGTGGCAGCTCACCCCCAGGGCACCCCCAAGGTAAGGCACGCGGGGTTACTGCAGTTCCCGCAGCACAAGGCACCCTTGCTGGCCACCTGCGCCTGCAGCCGCCTGCTGCCAGCCTTGACATCCAGCCCTGTCGCCTTACTGTGAATCCCGGGAGCCCAATTGGGCCAGGCGATCCTGCCGCTCCGGGTCTCCCTGGGTCACCTGGTTCTCCCTTCTCCCCAGTGGGGCCGTCTAGACCCTACAGATCGACAAAGATCTCCGTTAGTGAAGCGCACGGAATGGCCTGACCCACTGGGGCATGCACGCGTGGCTCCTGGGGAGAGTGTCTGTTTCAGAGACAGAACAACTGAGGCTCAGGTCAGGTCCTCAGGGCAGCTCACTGGCTACACTTTTCCCATCTGCAACCTCTTCTGGGTATAGGGTTTCTGTACGCCTTCCAAAGAAGAGTTTTACATGCAGGACTTCATCTCCTTCCCCGCAGCCCAGTGAGGGATCCAGGGAAGGCATCACCATCTCCGTGTTAGATATGGGGAAACTGAGGTTCTGCAAGGCTCTGTGGCTTGCCCAAGGTCACAGACAGGTGACAACAAAACAGCACCCCGGTTCCTTGAGTTGGGAAACTGGCCTTCATAATGTAATTGGGTTGAAGAGGCACCTGAGTGAAACCCATTCCCTCCTCTCCCCAATTGCAAGCTTTAGATCTCCAGCTGGGGCAGCAGCTGGCATCATGCACAGGGTTGCACATGCCAGGAGGATAGAGGGGGGAGGGCAGAGAAGGGAGGGTCCAGCTTGGCTCTGCCCACTCACCGGTGAGCCTGCTTGTCCCGTCTCCCCTTTCTCGCCTTTGCTCCCCATGAATCCGTTTTCTCCCTTCAGTCCTGGAGGCCCATTCTTTCCTGGGGGTCCTTGGGGACCAGGAGGGCCCGTGTCTCCCGGTTTGCCTCGAGGCCCCTTTAGAAAAGAGCAACAATACTTATTAGACACATTAATGGAGGAAAGAGGAGATGGGAGGATCCAAAGGGCCATCAGAATTGGCTCTGGTGCTTGTCCAGCCCAGGCAGAGAGACACCGTGAGTCCCTCTTTTCAGGAAACTGGGGTCTCCTTGGGCAACAGCACAGCTCCGCAGGGATCTGCTGCCTCCCCCTAGAGCCTGCAGTGTGGGGCTCAGCTGGCCCTGCCCCTCCCCCCCATTCCCTAAGCAGACTTGGGCCTGGGGTGCTCCAGTGCCCTGCTGTCCCTCTGCCCGCAGTCCTCAGGAGGGGACCATTTTCAGGTTTGTCAGGGAGCGTCTGTTCTTACCGTCTCCCCATCGTGCCCTGGGGGGCCCGGCAGTCCGATCTCCCCCTGTGGCCAGAATAACCAAAGGTCAGCTCAGAGCAGAGAATGAGAGCAAAAACCGGTCACTCGGTACTTCCTATGTGCCAGGCGGGCTCAGCACCGTCACATCAAGTTCACACATTTAATTCTCCTCGCAATTCTGTGGGCATGCACATTTATGATGTCGGCTTTACAGAGGAGGGCCCTGAAGCACAAAGGTAAGGAACTCGCCCGGGTCCTGGCTCCCGCCACCGTCGCAGGCGCCTGCGGCCTCGGCTCCCCGCGCAGCTGCCCCTGGCCGTCCTGGCCACTCCCGGGAGCACCCTTCAGTTTCACATCAAGCCTCTCCTTTAGGTCGGGGACAGAGACAAAGAAGGCTACGCCTCTGCCTTCCAGGCTGGGGGAGTAACCTCCGTGACCAGGTAGTGTGTGGGTGCGAGGAGAGGAGCAACTTTCAGTTGGGAGTAAAGATGGGAAAGGCTTGGAAAGGTGGGGGAGAGGGGAAAGGACACGGGTCGGGGGGTCTCACGAGCAAGGCTGAGAAGGGCAAAAATGTACAAACATTTGAGAAAAAACACAGGGGCCCGGGGGGGAGGGAGTCACCGCAGGGAGGGTGGGGCGATCGTGGGGAGGCCCCAAATGCCACATTCTCTGACCCCTGATGGGTGGCTTCAGGCCACAGCTGGGGTCTGGTTGGGGTAGGGGCGGGGGAGTCCAGAGCCAGGCTCAACTTATCAGAGCCTGAGAAGTGCAGGAGCCCAAGGACGAGACAGGAAGGGAGAAGGCCGAGCTGAGAGCTGGGGGGAGGAAGGGGCTGCGGTGGGGGAGGTGATGGGAGGGAGGGGGCCCTGGGTCCCTGTGGTCGGGAGGGCAGTGCATCTGCAGGGACACCCCCACCGCTGCCCGCCCTCCCCGTCAAGACTAGTTTTACCTTCTGGCCTGGGATTCCTGGTGCTCCAGGAGGGCCGATCTGCCCGGGAAGACCAGGGGGCCCCTAGGAGAGAAAAGGAAATCAACTGGGGGAGCTTTCTCACTCAGGGAAGGGTCCTGCTGCCAGGGGGGAAATGTGGAGAGTGGCTTACAGACATCAGTGTTTTCAAACCTCCCTTCAGTGGTGGAAACACTTCCTCTTTTTTTTTTTTTTTTTTTGGCAAAGGGAATAACATGAGGAACCCCAAAAGGTAGAACAGATAAGCATGGAATGTGTTTGGGTTAAAATGGGGTGGGAGTGGGGGTCCTAGAGCCACTCCCAGCAGCCTCTCCCTCCTCTTCCCTCTAGGGCACCCCTTGGGACTCCTTGAGCTCTGAGAACACAAATCTGACCTTCTCTGACAAGGACTTAAAAATGTCTCCAGGGAACAATCCAAAAGTCCACTAACAGGGGAAAAGAAAGTGCATCTATACAGTGAAATAGAATCGAGGTTAAAAAAGAACAAAAGGACCAAGCGCTGATGGAGGCAATTACACAGATGAGTCTGAAAATCATTATACCGAGTCAAAGAAACCAGACACAGAAGCCTACACACCGTGTGATGCCATTCATATGGGACTCTAGAAATGACAAATCTAATCTGTAAGCGCAGAAAGCAGATGGGCAGTGGTCTGGGGCTGCACACAGGAGTAGGGGCGACTCCTAAGGGGCATGTCGGAACTTTCTGGAGTGATTGGGGTGGTGGTTATATTTATCAAAACTGACTGAATTCTACACTTACAACTGGTACATTTTGTTACATGTAAACTACACCTCAAAGTTGCTTTTAAAAGGAGCATATGTTTCCAGGACAGATTTGCTTCCAATAGCTATTTCAAATAGTACATTTGAATGTTCCCATATGAAGCTCACTGATTCGCAGCGGAATCACACTGGCTATTTCTAGGTTTGGGAAATCACGTGATTGGTGTTTGGTTCTGTGCTAAGCGTGTTCTGTGGCACATGACCAATAAAAAAAGTTAATTGAAAAGAAATTCTAGAAGTTTGAAAACTTTGTGATGTCCCCTGTCCTCCCCTGTGAATTAGTCCCTGGTGTGGGTGTCGTAACCACAGTATTTACTAAGGGCCTGCCACTGGGGACATGTGGGCAAACTGGGCTGGGAGCTGCTGTTGGGTTTTTTCTTTTCTTTTCTTTTTTTTGCTTTACCATTTTTTATTGTGAATTTTAACATATGTACAGGAAAGCAATAAATTTCAAAGTTCAGTTTAACAAGTAGTTATAGAGCAAATTTCAAAGTATAGTATGGGTTATAGTTCTACAATTTCAGGTATGTCCTTCTGGCTAAAATAAAGTGTTTCTAAAAAGAAACATCTATACAATGACTCAATAGTCATAATCCTTTGTTAAATCCTAACTTCTCTGTTACAACTCCTCCCTCTCATTTGATGATTTTCTCAGTCTTCACGGATATTTGGGCAATGACCATTCTTACTTTCTCATGTTGAAAAGGAGTGTTGACATTATGGGGTAGAGAAATGCAACTGGCTGACGTGCGGGGAGAGAGTGGCCCCTCTAAGTTTCGGGGCATATCTGGCATAGGAACAATCTGGAGGTTTTAAGTTTCTGAAAAATAAACTTAATAAGTAAAACTTTTGTAGAGTCTTAGATAGGGCCCTGAGTTTTCTTTAGGGAATACTGCTGACTGGGCTTGGCATATCCAGAAGCCACTGTTTTATCCAGTGCAGATAATGAAACGGATTTCTAGGAAAGGAGGAAATGTGGAAGGTCGCTGCGGATTCCCCGGGCTGTCGATTTTACCAGCTGAGGGTTGATCTCCTACAGGACACCGAGGCATCCGCCTCAGTACCCGTCTTTCCTGGACACCGCTGCGATAGAACCGGCATTTATTGTGTCACCGGGCTGCACAACCGCATGGGTGACACGCCGTGACAGAGGACAGCGGTGACCCGGGGCTCGGGCAGCTCTGGCAACCCACTCACACGCCCCCGCTCCGGCGTGGGGCACCGATGGCCCGGCTTGGTTCGCCTGAACTCACAAGCCCCGTGTCTGCTTCCGGAAGCAGAGAACTTGCATTCTTCTCCCCAGGCTGCCCCCTCCCCGCTTCAGGCGGTGCCCGAGGGCCACGAGAAGGGGACTCACCATCAAGGCCAGCGTTCGGATCTCCTGAAAAGCCAACACCACACCATCAGTCGAACGGCAACCCCTGAAGGTCACCCCTGCCCGGCCCGGGGAACGGAGGAGGTCAGCCCTCGCAGGTGGGCGTCCACGGCCCCCAGCCCCTCCCATTTCTGCCCCTGTTACTTCTTTGTAACCACTGGGCAGAGGACAGCCCCCTAATCTCTTGCAGCCAATTCCTGCTCTGCAGACCGCTGTGCCCAGGACCCAGATGTGTTGTAGCTGTACTGGCAGCCCTCGCTTTACAAAAGGAGAGAAGGAAGCAGCATCTCCTCTTCTTTCTCGTCTCCTACCGGGGCCCCTCCCTTGTTTTCCTCTTCTCTCAAAACTCAGACTTCAAGGTGTAGATGTACTGCCTTAAAGCTAACGCAGTATAAAAAGATATGGAGCCACTAAAAAAATTAATTAGAGGGACGAGGGTTGGTTTTTTTAAAAAAGAATTATATACCTAATGAATGAATTCACATGCAGATTCCTTAGAGCAGCGGTTCTCAATCTGGAGTGTTTTGCACACATACTCCGCCCCACAAGGGGCATTTGGTAATGCCTGGGGATGTTTTTTGGTTGCTGCAACTGGGGGTGCTACTGTCACCTAGTGGGTAGAAACTAGGGCTGCTGCTAAACAACCTACAATGCACTGGACAGTAAAGAATTATTCAGCCAACGTATCAGTAGTGCCAAGGCTGAGAAACCCTGCCTTGAAGAGTAACTTATGAACAAATTATGATTAAATTACAAAAAAGGGAGATGTATTTCAGGAAGGTGGATTCTACCATGTGAAAGAGGAATGTGTATGTACTGAAGAAATGGGCCTCAGAACCCTGGGTGGGCTGCACCCCTGGGGGTGCCGGGATGGTCCTGGTACAGCTCTCAATCCAGTGCCAGGATAACCGGCCAGCTGTGCCCCGACACAGAGCCACGCTACGTGGGTGCTAAATGATAGGGGGCATGTGCCTGGAGACTAAAGGAAAGCAAGGGAAGCCCTAGCTCCTGGAAGCTCTGCCCAATGGCTTGATGTGTTTAAAAAACTCTCTCATCACAGCTTTGGTCGGATCTCCATCCAAGCCCCACTCACCTGCAGCGCCTCGTTGATGTCTCCATTGTAATCCACCATCTCCCCTTTCCCTGGTTCTCCCTTGGAGCCCTACAAGACAAAGGAGATCTCAGCCCAGGGCCCGGACCAGAGGGGCCCTGAGGTTACCTGCTGCTGCTGTCTCCAAAACAGCTCCACCTGGCTGCATACAGGTGTCTACAGAGCAGCTGCAGGAGGGCTGTGAGGGGAGCCTAAACCTTCTCAGAGGATGTTCAGGGATTCTAGGACAAAGAGGGAACTCTTTATTTGTGGCATCTGGACTAGACAGAACTCAAGAAGACTGACTGCAATCATGGCTGCAATGCCAGATCCCTACCTGGGACCAGAACGCTATTCCCCTCCTTCCCCTTCAAAACCTCAGGGTCGCCACTTCGCACTGTGACTCCAGGGAGGTGAGCTGTCACTCTGACTCCAGGTGGGAGGTGCACATACCTTGGGGCCAGTGGGTCCGTGCTCTCCTGCTGCTCCAGGCTCCCCCTGTTGCAGGACAAAATTGGAGTGACATGGAGATGAAGCTGGGCACCAGAGAACCTGATGTCCCCAGATGGCCATGCATTAGGAGTCTTGGAGGCCAGGAGGCTCATCTAAGCCCAGGCTGGGAGGACACACACCTCCCTGTCCATTAAAGAGCAGTACAGACTCTTGTCCCTTCAAGAAGCAGTCCCTGGGTACCTGCCCACTCCTCTCTCCATCTGAGCTCCGCTGGGTCAGTCTGCTCCTTCCAGTGGAGCACTTGATATTCTGTCTTGTGTTATTTGCTAGTGACTCCAGCTGAGTGACTCCAGCTGAGGCAGGCTGGGCCCCCCTTGCCATCTCGGGGAATGGCCTGACCACTGATACCAGCTTCTCCCCAGGGAAGAGGAGAGAGACAGATGACAAAAGGTGGCCTTGCTGCTGACGTTTTGGGTACTTGAAGTCTCTGGGCTTCTGTCTCTTCCCTGTCTGATTTCTAATTCACCCCATTCCACCCTTGGGACTCCTACCCACCCTCAGCCCCAGCCTGGGCCTCACCGCCTCCTGGAAGCCTTCTCTGTCTGTTCCCTTCTCCCTCAGAGGCCTGCACATCTGTTCACGCTACTGCTAGGCCCCTCTTCAGTTCTCAGTTAATACACACAACCCCTGCTCGACAGTCACCCCTGACTGGACTGCACAATGACGTCAGCCCCTAGGGCAGGAGGTAGGTAATTCTGGAGGCTGGAACACCTGAGCAGGCAGACCTCTTCAGGTCCTGCCAGGAGACCACAGGAACCATGAAGGCCCTGGGGGCTGGGGGCCAAGGATGGGGGCCATTCCGAACACTTCACATAGTGGAAAACGTGGCTGGGCCTGGAAAGTGGACATTGATTTGGGAACAGTCTTCTAGATTCCCCTCCCTTTTGTCCTAAGGCACAGGCCAATCACGACCAGGCTTCCCTAACCCCAAACTGAGACCTAAGATGTAACAAGGACATAAATCTTCAGGGGTCAGTGGAGAGACTCCAGCCCTGGGGACATTCTGGAGCCCCGGGCACGGCTGCCTTTGGCAGAGCTCATGCTGGGGAAGCTCTGTTCTGGCCACAGGATGGGAACCTGGGGGTGAGCCCAGATTCTCTCCACTCATCTTGTCTGTCTCTGGGGTTCACTGCAGCGTCTTATGCTGTATCTCTGTGAATTGTGGGTCTTTCTCCTGATAGGTTATCAGCACCCCGAGGGCAGGTTGCCTGGAGCCACACCGCCCAGCACAGAGGCCCACCCATAGAGAACTTCGATAAATGTCCGTGGGATGAGAATTGCCTCAAATCATGCAGAGCAAGTACTCATTTCCTTGTGCCCTAAGAAACAGACTCTGTCTCCCTGTACTGCTGAAGTAAACCCAGCCAGGCATGAGGCCTCTGCTTTGGGAAATCTGAATCTGCCCAGTGCGATTCCAACCAGTGCGAGGAAAGTGAGAGCAACACCACTCCAGCCGCCACCTCCGTGCTGCCACCTCTCTCCTGGGTGCCTCCTGATCCGAGCCAAGGTGAGGGACCTTCCTGGCTCTCCAGAGCCCTGCAGCCATCAGGCCCTGACACAGTCATGTCACAGCCATTGCAATCAGTGGACCACCCACCTGCCCCAGGGAAGACACCTCTCCTGGACGGGCAACTGTCACCTGCTTGGAAGCAGGTGCATCACCCAAATGACCTTTCAGGATCCACTGGGAGAAATAAGAGAAGGCTAGAGGGTGGGCTACAGTGACTCAGCAGGCACAGTTCTCTCCTGCCATGCTGGAGACCTGGGTTCGATTCCCTGTGCCTGACCATGCAAAATAAAAAAGGAGAAGGCTAGAGAAGGAGAGATGTCTAGGACACAAGTCTGAGGAACAGGCTGAGGATAAGGGCCACAGGCAAAAGTTTTCCTTGAGCACTGACCTCAGGAAAGACTCACCTTTGGCCCCGGAGGCCCAGGGAGCCCTGGGGGGCCGGGCTCCCCTCTGCCTCCTCCAATGGAGTTGCCAGTGTCACCTTTCTCTCCCTGAGGATGCACAGTGGAGATGCCATCAGTGGGTCCATCTAGCTCTGGAGGGAGGGGGTCCCTTGCCGCCCACTCCTCTGTCTTTTCTCCCCCCATAGTGCAAAGAAGTGGAGACAGTTTGCTGCCCTCTTGTCTAAGCTGAGCTCTGGAGGGACAGGTTGCTCCTTGGAGGGCTTGAGGATGGTTGGGAACCCTGGCCAGGTGAGATCTGGCAGTGGGATGTGAGGTGAGAATGGAGCTAGTTGCTGAAGGGAACAGATTTAGAGCTGAAACAAGGAAACTGTCAGGACCAGGGACTGGAGCAGAGTTTCCCAAAGTGTGTTCCATGGAACATGCCTTCTACGGGTTGGGAATACTCAGTCTGTGAAATATGGTGTTAGGAAACAATGGGTTAAGCAAGGCTCCGTGGGCCTTCTCTGCAGGACTGCTCAGAGCCCTCTGCAGGCCAAAGTGCACTGTGACCTTCCCAGAGGGCCTGTCCTATCAAGCCCTCAACAAGCTTATTTGAATTCACATTTTTTTAAAATGACATATTCTACAGAGCTAGTGTGCTGTGGAATGTATTTGAAGCTGGTGCAGAAAAATCTGGCTGGATGATAGCCTATTGAGTTCTGTGATTTGGACAACTGCCCCAGGGAGGATGCCCCTCCTGGACGGGCAAGAGTCCCCTCCTTGGAAGCAGATGCATCATCCAAATGACCTGTCAGGATCCACTGGGAGAAACAAGAGCAGGCTAGAGAAGGAGAGGTGTCTAGACACAAGCCCACAGGAACAGGCTGAGGATAAGGGCGGCTCCCCCCACCTCAAACAGATGTCCCGCTGTGCTCCAGCCCCTTTCCTTTCTGCCCAGCCAGGGGAGGGGCACGTGCAATGCTGGGGCGTGTGTGGATATGGAAACAGGGTGTGGGTGGGGATGGGCACAGAACCCCCACTCAGAGTTCCTCCTTTCCTACCTTGTACCCGAGGAGGCCGGGGAACCCTGGGGGGCCTGCAGCCCCCTTCTCACCCTGTGGGGGAAACACAGGCAAAGGTTAGGGATCGTTTCTCCAGGATGCCTGCAAAGGCACTGGCCCCATCAGCTTAGGGCCTGCACTTCCGCCTGTCCTGCCCCTGGCCCCTTCCTGGCTGCTCTCTGAAGGGCTCCGCCTCCTGCCAGCCCCCAGCCCGGCTCCTCCCCAGGCACCAGCTGGCCACTTCACACTGGCATTGCGAGCCCCAGGCCGGGAGTGCTGGGCCCATTCCACGCACACAGGGAAGGACAGTGCAAAGGTCAACAGAAGTCAGGCTATTTTGGGGAGAGGCAGGGGGTTCAGGATGCCGGCAGTTGTGGAAGCTCCCCCTTTTAACCACTACACTCTTTTTTTCCATGTTCTTGTTCTCTGCCTTTTGGAAGCCGAGCCTTTTCTGACCACCTCCTCCCTACTTCTAGGAATGACTGAAACCATTTGTCCAGAACTTATCCTTTGGGGGAATAGCTTGAGAGGTTTGCCCCCTGTCATGGTCAGGTTCATGTGTCAACTTGGCCAGGTGGTGGTACCTGTTTGTCTGGTTGGGCAAGTGCTGGCCTGTCTGTTGTGATGAGGAAGTTTCATAGAATTAAATCATGATCATGTCAGCTGCTTCCACAGCTGATTCCATTTGTAATCAGCCAAGGGGAGTGTCTTCTGCAATAAGTGATGCTCAATCTAATCACTGGAAGCTTTTTAAGGAGAATTCAGAAGAGACAAGCTCTCTTCCTGCTTCGGCCGGCGAGCCTCTCCTGTGGAGTTCGTCCAGACCCTCCATCAGAATCATTGGCTTCACAGCCTGCCCTGCAGATTTTGGACTCTATGTTCCCACGGTTATGTGAGACATTTTTATAAATTTTATATTTATGGATCTTTCCTGTTGATTCTGTTTCTCTAGAGAACCCTAACACACCTTCCTAATCAGCTTCTTCTGCTAATGAAGAACTCTGGTTGTTCTTTTCTTTTTAATGACATGAATCAGACAGCCCCTTAGAGGTACTTGAGCCCACCCCACCCCCTCCTCACTTTATAGATGGAGAAAGCAACAAGCTTACTCCCAGGAGTAAGCAACAAGCCAGCTCTAGAACCTGGCTCTCCCGATGCTCTGTCTTCTATGCTACATGGATTGTCCAGTATTAGGTCAGCACTCCAAGAGCAGACTTGGATGTTAGTGTCAGGTTGGCCCAAGAACTCCCATTCCCTATGACTCAGAGTAACAGAGGTCTCTCACATGTATTAATATGAGCCAAAGGTTCTGGAATCATTATTTGGAAAGATAGATTTTCCGGCTTGAGGCACAAAAGATGCCACCCATAATCTGTGGGTATCATCTCCTTTCCACCTGCCCTTGGGTAGAAGCTGAATTGCAAAATAGCCCAAAGCTGGTGAAGGGGCAGTGAGGAGAGCCACACAAGGGCCCAGGTGACAGGAGGGAAGGGGAGCCCTGAGGAAACTCCTGGGGAAGTGCCATAGCCTGGGCACCCCCCGCCCCCCGCCCTGAGATGGACCAGGCCTGAAGGGAAGCTCCTGCCCTACAGAAATCCTGGGGGGTCGGGTGGAGGGTGAAGTCCTCCCTCTTGCTGGGCTTTTTCTCCAAGGTAACCAGGCTTTCGAGGAGGGAGGGTATGCTCCAGGGTGCCAAATGCTGAACCTCTGCCAGGTCATCCTGTGGCCAGCCCCGTCTTCCTGGGGCCACATGCGCACACTGCAGACAGCACACCAGCCGCGGGCGTGGGCAGGGAGTGGGGACCAGCAGTGCCGGGATGTGGGAGGCACACACCCAATATGCAATATCCTACCCTCTGCCCCCTCTTTCCCGGCAAACCTGGGGGCCCCGGCTTCCCTGCTGCTCCTGGGTCTCCCTTTGAGGTAAGAAGAGAAAGTCACTGATAAGAGGACAGGGTGGGGGTGAGGATGGGGAGGAAATGACCATATGCCAGAGTCTCCAAAGTGGGGTCTACAGGGTACTCGTCCCATAAGATGCTGTTCTTAAAAAAGAGAAGATGCCCTGGTTTAAAAAAGTTTGGGAAATGCTGCATAGCACATTTCCTATTAGAACTTCCGAGTGCACGCTGCCATATTAAAGGCTCTGAGAAGGCCTGCAGTAAAGAAACCTGTATAATATTTTTAACCCAGTATTTTTCAAACTTATTTGGCTATGCAAGCTTTTTGTCATGCTACAAATCTTATCATTCTAGATGAACTAGAAAGAGAATACTGTGGGCAAAGGGGACAATAGTCACTGCCCACTGGCGTTGGCATGCCAACCGGCCTCTTACAATGGTATGTGACTGAGCTTAGTGCCACCCCCCGTAGGTCCCCAGCCCTAGCCCAGTCTCAGGGGTCCAAGAGCAAAACAACCGCAGCCCTCCCACCTCCAGCCCACCCCATGCAGCCCAGGACTTTCCCTCTGCATCAGTACCTTGGCTCCAGGGTTGCCTGGCTCACCCTGCGTGGAAATAAACAGAAGAATCAGGTAAAGAAAAAGGCGAGGGAGATTGAATAAGCAAAGGCACTCTGGGGGGAGGTGAAGGGCTTTCCTTTGCCCAGGCCCGAGGAAGCCCATTGGGCTGCTGACTTCTTTGGGGGGGGGGGGTGGTGTCTTTATTTACCTAGGGCACTGCCTCAAGAATGCCTCTAGTCTAGCAAAATATCAGGCTGGTGGAAAATAATGCCTTACGGCTTCTCTTTTTCTCCTGCTAACTGATTTCTTCCTTGAGGGAGGGGGCCAGTCTGACTCAACTCTGCGTCTCCCAGAGCTTGCGGCTGAGCACGTGGCCTTGGAGACCTGCTTACTGAATGAATGAAAGAGAATGGCCGAGTGACTTTTTGCAGCTGCGGCTGTGTTCTTCCTTTAGGCAAGGGGCATGGCTGGAGCGAGCATGCGAGGCACCCAGAGGCGGGGTGAGGAATGGATGGGCATTTGGTTTGGCCTCAGCACCCGCTCGGCGCCCGCCCTCCTGTAAGTGGGCCTGCCCCAAAGAAGTTCAACTTTGAACACCTGTGCTTCTGGGGTGTCCCCACCCCTTCACCAGCCAACCAAATGGGCCATTAGGGTGAGGGCTCAGGAGAAGGACTCCTGTTCTCTTTGAGGATTTGAAAGCATGTAGCCACTGAATTCTAGAGCACCAAGGAAGGAACTGGGCTCCCTTTCTCTATTAGTAGCCTGGTGAGACCTTTAATTTGAGAACTGGTAACTTTTTGCCACTTAGTTGCAAATCTTAGTTAAACATCTATTGTTCAGGGTTGTGCATCTGCATAAATGTTGCTTTAAGAAAAATGTCTCCCAGTTCTGTCTGCTGGATCCCAAGGCCCCCAGTGAGGGACTAAAGCCCCAGCTGTCATTCTCGCTCCATCTCTCCAATCCTGTCCCTGATATGTTGAATTCAACTGACCTTCATCCCAGCCACAGCGATTCCTGGGAGGCCCTGGAGGGGAGGAAAAAGGCATGAAGATTTTCTGCAGGGCTGTGGAAAAAGACCGCCCTCCCTTGGTGAGGTATGAAGGAAGCCTCCCCACTCCTGCCTGCTGCCCACCCAACTCCTCAGCTCCCAAGTTCTACCGGGAGTGCATGGGTGGGTGATGGTGGGGGCATCCCTGGAGTGGAACTGGGTGGGTGGGGCTTCGTGAGAATGTGAAAGGAGGAGGCAAAGGGAGGGGAAGGTGGGTGGTAGAACGAGAGCTGTGGGGAAGGGGAGGACTAGTAGATGACAAAATAAAGGGATCGATTTTACCAAGGACAGTAGCCCCTGAGTGTGCAAGTGGGATTATCCTCAGTGGCAGCTCTCTGGCCCTCTGCCCTCACAGCCTGGGGAGCAGCTGGGGTGAACCCATTTTCAGATCAGCCCAGGAACGTCTACATTGAGGTAAAAATGCTTCCAAAAGCACCACTCCGTAAATCCCAAGGGGAGATGATTTTGGATGGGGTGGGGGATCCCTGCTCCCCACATGGGCCTCAGGACTGCCGCAGAGCTGGGGGGCATCTGAGCAGGCTTCCCATGACCCAGGGATGCCCAGGAGGGGCTCAGACCCCAGCACCTCTGGCTGAAGGACAGGCCAGTGTGGCCAGGGGAGGGGACCAGGGGAGGAGTCGGGCAGGGCGTGAGAAGGAAGAGGGCTGATGAGCTGAGCCTCCTGGGGGGTCCCCAGAGCCAGGGGGGAGGTTTCAAGGTAAAGAAGGGAGGTGTGGGGGAGGGGAGGGGCACCTTTGCTCCGTGTCTGCCCGGCATCCCCGGCATGCCCCGTTCTCCCTGGAGAAAGAAATGAGGAAAACATCGAGCAGAGGCCCACACCAGGGTCCCGAGGCCTAGAAGCCCTTGAAGCACCACCAGCCAGAAAGGCTTATCTGGAAGCTTGATGGTGTCCGCAGCTCAAGGTGAGCTTTGAGACCCTGCCTACTTCCCAGGGATGGCGGCCACAGGGGGTGACCCCCCCACTGCGAGGTGGACTGGCAGGAAGGCCCAGGCCACGGGTCCACATTTTGGGAAAGGCCCCCAGGGCCAGCAGCTCATGGGTAAGGCCAGCGGTGCGGGTGGGTGGCTTGGCGGGCAGTGGCAGGCCGGGCTTCGGACGCAGGGCGGTGGGGCACGGCTGAAGCAGGAGCCGCTTGGCCCCTTCCTGCTGAGCGCCTCTCTTGCTGGCCCCATCTAGTATCTCCCGGCCCTATTTTTATTCCAGCGGGTTTGCTACGACGGTACCTGCTGGATGAGCCAGACGGGGAGACCCCTCGCTCCCTTTTCTGGGGGTTCCTTTTCCTCCCCGGTTATGTGGGTCCAGCTCTTCCCAAGGGCACGTCAGCCTTGGCCCCATGTCAACCTGTGCTTTGGGGGTGGGGGAGGCATGGAAGTGGCACACCCTGCCTGCTTCTCCGCCCTCTGTTCCTGACTGCGCCTTTTCAGAGGCAGAGCCATCACCTGTCTCGGCTATCACGGGGTTTTCTCGACCATCTTGGCACTGTCTGAGCTTTACTTCAACCTCTCTCACCTCCTGATGAAAATGCCAATATTATGGTGGGGGTTGAGATGGGGAAGGAGGAGGGGGCTATACTCTTTCCTCCTTGGAAGAACACGCCAGGATGGAGGCGTGTCGCTGGGGATGTTAGCCAGTTACAAATGGGGAACTAAAGGTGGGGAAGTGGAGCCTATAACCTGCCTGATCAGAGAAGCAGGGGTTCGACCCCTGCTTGAAGCTTTCCGCCAGGGCCCGGGACGTTGCCCAGCTACAGGTGACAGCTCACAGCCAGCCTGCTGCAGTCTCGGCCCTCCGGAGGCCGGCGCTCTGCAATGGGCAGTGTGGAGGCCTGAATAGACCAGAGCGCTGCGGCCTGTGGCTGTGCCTCGATTCCCACAGGCGTAAGGCGGAGGGGACAACCTGGCCCCACCTGGCTGCCATCTCTTTGGCTGTCCACTCTTTGCCTCTCTGCCATCAAGTCCTGATCCACCTTCTCCTAACCAAGATTAGCGCTGCTTCCGAACGCTCCCCTCCATAATCTGCCCGCCACCTGGCAGCCAAGTGAGCTTCCCGGGCTGCAGGCTGGCTGATGATTCCGTCCTGCCGGGTACTGCTGGGAGGAGAGGGGCGGATTCCCGTGCCTGGCACTCAGCTTCTTTCCTGGCCTCTTTATCTGACATCCTGACACCTATCAGCTACTACCTGTTTCTCCAAAAGTACCCTCTATTTTCATGATGCCATGCCTTTAGGCTCCTCCTTCAACTGTTTCATTGTTCGAGGCCCTGGTTATCACCAGCTCCTCTGTGAAGCCTTTTGCTCCCCCTCATACCCCAGGGCGGTTCCTCACCACAGCAGGGTGTAATCTGCATAGCCTCATGTCTGCCTCCTGGATGGTTTCACCCTTATTCTAGTTGGGCTAGGTTTCTAAATTCTGCAAAAAGCTTAACATCCTTAGCTCCAAATACTTGAGCTCTCCCTCAACCCGACCCTACTGGTGACCCCTGAGCCACAGGCTGGGGTGTCAGAGCTCAGAGAGTGACCTATAGCAGGTGGGCCAGTATCTCAAGCCTGCCCAGGCCATTGAGCTCTGACATCCTTCCTTCACCTGCTCTCAAAGAATCCTCTCCAATGTGGGAGCAGCTGCTATTCCTGTTTTACAGGTGACACACTGTGGCTCAGAGAGGCCAGGTAAGATTGCAAAGGCTGTGCACTGTGTAAAAGACAGAGCAGGATTTAAATACCAGTCCTTTGGCCACCAAAACCCAGGTGCCCATTTCTCTTGGCCAAACCCAAACAGCAAATGAGCTGATGTTCCGCCTGCTTCCATCAACCCCCCTCTGCAGACTGAAAGCAGGGCAAAGCCTCTGCCGGAGGGCCCTTAGGTCTGTGGCCCTTAGGGGTGGAGGGGTCAGTGTGAGTGCGTGGCCCCACCCTGAGCTGGGACTTTCACCACAGGCACCCAGAGAAAGGGGGCTGGGAGGGCCCAGCCTGCGTGCGCAGTCTGCTCTGTGGCCAGCAGAGGGCGCCACGGGATCTTCCCTGAAGTCAGCAAGGGCAGCTGTCTGTTCTCAATCTTCTGACCCCCTCACAGCTTGGAGCTGTCCAAGGGGAATGATTCCCAAAGCTCCCTCCTCAGGAGATGGGCCAAGGGCTCTTGCCACTCTTTCCTCTGGAAGACCAGAGCTCCTTGCAAACATTCCATCCTGACCCAGGAGGGTCGACTCAACCCCAAGTTCCCTGGGTGGTCAGCGTGGGAGCCCCCACTATTCAGGGATATCCCGTGTGTCATTCTCTTCCTTTCCTCAGTTTACTCTCACTGCCCCCCCCCCCCCTTGCTCCACCTCTGTAATGAGTCCAGTCTCAACTGGACTTGAAGTTGACCTTGTCTGTGTGGCCTTAGAGAAGCCTCTTTCCCTCTCTGGGTCCAAGGTGTCACCAAAAGGTGGAGAAGCGTGGCCACCTCCTGCTGGGTCCTGCCCCTCCATCGTTCTCTGTCACCCACAGCTGTGCCTCTGCTGCCCTGCACCCTCCTGAGGAGGGGGAGAGGCCAAAAGCTGGAGAGGTGACCCTTACGGCTATTGGCAGCTCCCCAAAAAGCCCGTGGGGGAGGAAGTTTTAGCCCGGGGGGGGGGTGGTGTCTCAGCCGTTTCTGCTCCCCCCTCCTCCTGCCTGGGAGGACAGCTGCGGGGGTGGGGCGAGGAGAGCAGGGTCTGTGCCACGGCTAGTCTCTGGGCTTCTGCCGCCGATCCCTGCCTGGGCTGAGCAGACAAAACCCCAGGCGAGGGTCCTGGCTAATTGGGACTCTCCTCAGCCTCTGCTGGTCTGAGTGTGGAGAGACACGACGGGTATGTTCTCAAGGGAAATCTGGGCCCCTTGGAGCCCCCTAGGGAGGCAGCCCTCCTCGTTAGGCGGCTGACCCTCGCCCCTTCCCTCCCCTCCGGGTCAGGTCTCCTAATTCCGCAGATGACCCAGTTTCCCCTGGTTCCCCTCCGGGGACCTTTCCTGCCCTCTCCCCTTTGCAAAGCAGGAAGCAAGGGTGGCCCCGCTGACCCCCATTGCAGTCTCTCTCCACTCTCATTAGTCTCACCCTCCCAGGGCTTGTCTCTGTGGGCTGGCCTCAGCCCGACCTCTGACCTAGGGAGCCCGGCTCATCATAAACCAGACAGCATCAACTCGGGGACACTGGGTAGGGCGAAAGGGGTGGCGAGAGTCATGATCAAGGACTCCGGGGCCGCCCTGGGCAGAGGCGTATGCGCAGGGCTGGGAGGCGGCTGCCTGTGTGCGGCGGTTGAGAAAGGAGGATAAACGATAAATGCCCTTCTCTTCATGGCACTTTCCTGCGTGGCAGGAGCTCTAGGGGCTCCTTCTTTTCCATTTTCCCTCTTAAAACTTTTCCTGTGTATAAGGTTTAAGTTGTTTGGAGTTGCACTGAATTTCAAAGCACTAACTCAGCCTGCCAAGCCTGAAGGGCCTCCATTTACCGGTTCTACCTCTGCCCTCCCTTGTCTTCCCAGCACCACGGATTCTGGGCCATTCTGCAGGTGGGGAGGGGGCACTGCAGACGCTCCAGGCAGGGGCCTACTGCGAGCCAGGCCTCTGAGGCCAGCCCGGGCCCTGCCCACCACGCTGGGAAAGTGGCCCTTTTGCCTTGGTGCCAAGAGCCAATGCCCAATTTCTGGCACAGAAGGAGCGGATTCCAGCCATTGTGGCTGAGAAGGGTCTGGGTGGGCACAGGTGGGTAAAGAGGATGCTGCCCTGAAAGACCCTGAAGGCCCCTCCGAGCCCTGACTGTTAGGCACCCCCCAGCTGGGCCCTGCACATGAGCTCCTTGCGGCATCCACAGACCCTCTGCTCCAGCCCCAGCTTCCTAGCGGGAAGGCCCGTCCTTTACCGAGATGACAGGACAGAAGGGAGCTCCTTGCAGCACCAGCCTTCATGTGTTCGCCCTGCCCTGTTAATTGATGACTTACTGTTTGTTGAACAAGCCAGGCCGGGATTTGGTAAGAGGAAACAGTCTGCAAGGAGGAGGGGGCTTCCAGAAGGGTTCCCCACCCAAGCAAAGGTCCAGCCAGGGAAGCAGGCAGAGATGAATGGACCTCGCACACGTGAGGCCGTCCGAGCAGGCGGGGTCCCTGCTGCAGTGGAGCTGGGCTCTGAACACACACTCTTTGTTCTCTGCAGGGGAGGGGGAAGGCCTGGCTGAGTGGGTGGGGTGGGGAGTGGAGGGCTGGGGGGTAGGGGGGGCCAGAAGGCGGCTCGGGCCTCAGGCCTGGACCAGGTCCCTTTCCCAGGCTGGGAAGTCGGGGAGAGGCGAGCGAATGCCCTCCTGCCCCCTAAATAGCTCCCAGACCTCCCTTCTGGGAAAAAAAGCAGCTCAGTTCCTGCTTCCCTGCCCCAGCCAGCCTCCAGACCAGAGAGGGCTGGAACCACGGAAATGCCAAGCCTTGCAGTAATTAGGGCCAGCAGGAAGTGATCCGAGGTATTACCTTGGCCGGACGCCCCACCTCAGGCCAGGGCTTTGGAAGGGCGGCTGGCTTGTAATCTCGATTGGAGATCACTAGATTTTGCCGTTCAGTTCCAAAAAGAAAATCAACCCTAATTACTCTGCAGAGTCTGGAGTGCAGGAGGAGAGGCAGGGCTCGGAGAGCAGAGGGTGGGGGCTGGAGACGGAGGGCTGGAGCCCCTCTCCGACCCACGAGGCCTCAGGCCTGGGGCCCACGTCTCAGTTCTCTGACCTGTCTTTAATTTAAACGGTCTGGATGTCTCCACTGGGATTCCATGGCTTTGAAAGAGATTGCTGTCCCCACACCAGAAGGCTCCTGGGTCTTGGCCTCCATCTCTAGCCCTCTATCGTATGCGAATGTCACGCAAAGCCCGTGCCTATGCAGGTCCTCTGGGAAACAGCGGGTGGGGGCAGGCTAAGGGACAGCTGTGGTGGAGGGTTGAGAGAAGCTGCCTCTCCTGGCCTTATTGGACGTCCTGGCACCCGCCCAATCCCGGGGGAGTCATTCCACTAGAATCCATGCCAATTGTCAAACCACTGTCCTTCCGTCGTTCTTTGGCTAAAATGATACATCAAAACTCCCACTTTCTCTGCCACTGACCCTCAGATACTGCTCAGAGGCAGCAGCCTAGAGGCTTAGGGAGAGGCCTGAATCCAGCCACAGATTTTTCTCACAAGAAAGGTAACACCTCAACGCCCACCTCCTTTCTTTGCAGTTGAGGAGAAGGGGTGGGGGGGGCAGGCCTACTGGAAATCATGGGGTCCTCCTGGGCTTAGAAGATGCATGCAACAAGTACTTAGAGCAAGACTTTAGGGTCAGACCGACACGGGTTGGATTTGTGGCCCCACTGCTCCCCAGCTGGGACCTGGGGGACATGGGCCTCTGTGAACCTCCTTTTGTTCATGCCGAAAATGGAGATAAGAATAAAATCTACCTCGTGGGGTTGTTATAAGGACTCAGTAAGAAGGGTGCACACCCCATCCAGGTTCACAGCACCACTGTGCTGGTGGCCACAATGGCAATAGTTTTCATTCTACTGAACTGGGTCTGCCCATCCGGCACTGGCTCTGGCTGGCAGGCTGGGATCAGCTGACCCGTTCACAGAAGGACCAGGGAGGGGTGATGAGGAGGCCAGGACGCCCAAAGAAGGAAGGCCGCGGCCTGGCCCAGCACCGTAGCACCTGACCATGGGACTCTCCTCTCCCAAGGCCTTGTTTGGGGATACCCCACAGGCCACCAGGAACTTTGCTGCAGTAACAAGCGGCTGCAGCGTGAGGTGCTTGACCTCCAGCCCCGATCTGAAACCAGCGCGGCCCACAGCCTGCAGGAGGTACGCAGGGCACCAGCCAGGCCTTCACGCAACCCCGAGACTCACACTCAGACCGCCAAACGTGTCCCCACCGCACGCCGGTCAGAAGTGCTAGCTCGGATGCACCTAGAAAACAGCTCTCACTAGGCTTCGAGATGCACAGGCTTACACTCCAGCAATACTGGTCAATCCTCTTAAGAGACAGCCAAGGCTGCAATATTTTAAATACACCAGATTTGCAACATAGTGAGAGTAGATCAATGCTATACATTTGGATCCAAATGAGTGCCACATGGATGCCAGCCATCCTTGCACTGTTTAGGCAGGAGGAATTGGCCCAAAGCAGAGTGGGCTTTGGTCCCAGGGGCTGCAGGAGAAGCCTGCCCTGCTGGCCTGCCTGGCCTCCGGGAGGACACCACGCCTGGTCCAGCAGATGGGGCTGGTGGGGGGTGGACAGAACAAATCATTAGCAAACTTCACAGGTTGAGAAATGTCTTTTCTGGGAGTTAAATTCCAACCAGTGCTGAAAGCAAGGCCTCCCTGCCTGCATGTTAGGTTGCCAGGACAGAGAGAGGCTGCTTGTGGGGACTGAGGCACATGTGAATGGCCCATGGGTTATTCCACCCGCCAGCCACGAAGGGTGGCTGCACGCCCTCTGCCTCAGCTCCCACGGTGCCCACCTACCGGGGCCTGCTCCTTTTTTAGGACCCTGGCTGGGAACCTGTCCTCCCAGCCTCTCCATCAAGTCAACCTGCATGCTGGGGCCCACTCCCCAGGCTGTTATTGCAAGCAGAGGGCAGCGAGGGGACGAGAGAGAAGGGTGGACAAGAGCAGAAGGTTGGGGCTAACCGGTGAGGGTGACCTGTGACAGCTGAGCCTGGGGGGAGACCCACGAGCAGGCCTTCACCTCTGCACCTGGCATAATCACTTCCTAGCTGTGCAACTGGGGCAACACATTGACTCCTCTGAGTTTCTCATCAGTAGAATGGGGATAATGAGCTTTAACTGCTGGTCAGGGAGTAGATGGACTCTGATTAAACTACAGATGTGAGGTCAGCCTTTGATCTCAGCATACTGAGGCCAAGCAAGCTTCAGCCCTGGGAAGCAGCCCCTCTGCTGCTGGCCATCTCCTCCCTGTGCATGCCTTCCAGCCTTCTGCTGGACTGGAGGCCTTGGATGAGTTGATAACAGGAAAGAGGTCCCAGCAGAGTGAACGGTGCTGAGATGTGGGTGCTGAGACCCACCGGGAGCTGGTTGGCTTTGGGAGGCTGGTGACACCAGCAGGGCTTAGAGAAAAGCCTTGATGACAGGCTGGGACAAATGGAGGCAGCAGGAGCCTTCCAGAGATCTAGAGAGGCAGTGGCAGGAGCTAGTGGCCTCATAGACCCCCTCCTCCCCTCGGGTTCCAGGAGAAGACGTCCCTGTGAGAGCAGAGGGGAGTGCCTGATTGAGGAAGGTCCCTTGACCCAAGAGCAGTGATGCTTCTGACAAGTCCTGGGTATGGATGAGAAATGGCTCATACAGAGAGGCCCAAGGAGGCTTGGCCTCCTAGAAAATGAATACCTCACACAAAACCGGGGGTGGCTCCTCTCCTGGGTTTAAGGAGCCAACTATGTACTATGTCCCAGGAAGTGTTGGCTTTCCTGAGCTGGAAGGGACTTTAATCCAGTCTCCCATCTGATGTACAAACTTCTCTTAACACATCTTAGGCAAGTACTTATCCAGACTCTACTTGAATCCCTCTGGTGACGGAGAGCTCCCTCCCTCCCAAGGCACTTGTGACCATTATAAACTCCCTCCTTAGTGAGCTGAAATTGCTCTCCCTGTCGGTTTCACCCATTGGCCCATGTTCTCCTCTTCCACACTATGGCCCTTTGTGTATCGTGTGACACCCTGAGCCTTCTTTCCCCAGGGCCACTCTCCCCAGCTTCTCAGGACCCAGAAGCTACCCCTGTCAGCAGGAACACACTGCTTTTCTCTGAAAATTCGAAGCAACAAAGGTTGAAATATTTTCCTCACCAATTGAGCCTAAGATTATTACATTCAGAGGACCAGCCCCTCCGTCTTTGTGACACTCCAACCCTAGCTGAGACCTCTCCAACCTCAGGACCGTCCCCACCCCCTCTGAACTCTATTCTGGATGGACCCGACTTCCAGTCTGCCACAGCACGCAGATGCCCTGTAGCCCAACACCGAGCCGTGGGCACCGCCACAGGCCCTGGGGCACTGCCGCTGGCCCTGCCTCCCCGCTGGAAGGAGCTGGTCCCCTGCTCATGGAAAACTGACCCTCGCTGCACCAGGAGGCAGTAAATTTTGAGTCTGTGCAAGTGAATGGAAGCAACCACGGGGGCTATAATTTTCTCTTCCTGACACAACACAAACTTCGCAGTTAGTGCCGAACTAATTAAAGATCTCTCAGGTCTCACCATTTCACCCACCAAGTCCCCATAAAACAATGTGGTGATGGCGGCTGCCTGATTAGTCTGCACGGAATGTGCTTCTTTCCCCCTGCCACATTCTTTTCCCCTCTTTGCCCTCCCAGTGCCTTTCCTTCCTGCTTCTTTTCTTTATTTCCCTTCCTCCAGAAAGGCTCTGGTGGGGCTTCCCATCAGCATCAGGAAGGAGGGCAGGCATACTTTTTGCAGCAGATGGTGCTGCAAGAAGGACTCAGGTTGTGCAGCTGCCCAGGCCTGCATGTCAATTTCTGCTCTGTCCCTTATGAGCCACGAGTCTTGGGGCATGTCTGGGTTCCTTCATTTGTTAATAGGAGAATAGTAGTACCGGCCTCGTGGGCAGCCTGATGATTAGAAGTAATGCAGGCCATGCTGAAAGACTGGTTTGGCATGCAGGAGGCATTCAGTGAGTAGTGACTTATTAAAATAATTATTATGCTATTGTAGCTATTGCAATGACTACCTCTTAGCCCCAGTTCAGATCGTTTCCCTGTTATAACAGCCATTTTCTTGCGCATTTGCTGCGCGAAGGCCACCAACGCCTCGCCATGCCTCTGATCAAAGAGTGGAGGTGAAGTCCCCTGCCACACTGATGCACGTGAATTGGCCACGTGACGCGCTCTGGCTGATAGGAAGTCAGAACGAGTGATGCGAGACGGCACCTGAACAGTGCTCATGCCCTGGGCCTGCTGTGCCATCAGGACGCCTGTCCCGCTGCCTGCAGGATGAGAGGCCACGTGGAGGAAAGCGGAGGCGCTGGGCCCTCAGCCAGCACCAACCATCGGGCATGTGTTACATCTTGGCCCCTCCTGTCTTTCCATCTCCCATGTGATGGCACGGCAGGAGAGGGGCTAGTTGAGGCCCAGATTACCAACCCGCAGGACCATGAGAGATAAGTCACTCTTTTAAGCAGTTAGTTTGGGGTGGTTTGTCACACAGCAATAGCTAACGGATACAACTATCACTCCTCAGCACCGACCTTGTGAGCTGTCTTCTTCTAGAGGATTCCCCCCTACCTGGAATTTATCTCTCTGCCCTCTATAATCACACAGCACTTTGCCTTCCCAGTCCACCTTCACCAGAATCCTTCCGTCACTCCAGCCTGGGAACTTACGGAGGGAGGGCTGGATCCGTCCACACCCCCCACTCTATTCAGCATGGAGCTCTGCCCAGGGTGGACCCAGTTACCCAGTCCTCAGCCGTGTTAGTACAGACTCGGCTGCTCAGCTTGTGGGAAGAGATCTTCCTGGGGCGAAGGTCCGGCCATGCCACCGACTCCTCCAAAGCTCCTGCACCGTCTGACCTCCTCCCCACCCTCACCCACGGAGCCCCTCACCCTCAGAGGAGGGTAACCCCTATCCAGCCAGCCTGGGTCTCACAGGGTAGCGTACATGCTGGGCATCACCTAGGGCTGACCCACTTGGGGCGCCACTAGGGGAGGCTGGGTCCTCTCCCTCCCCCCTACTCTCCTTACCTTCCGGCCGTGATAGCCCTGGATCCCAGGGTCACCCTGAGAAAAAAAGAGAAGACCATGAGAGGGGTCTCCCTCGTGCCAAACTTCTGCTTGTGCTGGTCTCTTTCCCATTGGATGCCATCCCTCGTCTTCCAACATCTCCAAGCCTCGCGGTCCTTCAACACCCACCTCCAGCCTCCCTTGGCACACAGCTCTTGGCTTCCTTCGAAGCCAACAGAGGCTGCTCCACTTTTTAGAACAAGACCCTGCCCTTCAGAGGCAAAGAAATGGTGGGAGGGGTCAACCTGGCAGAGACCCAAGAGGCTGAAGTTTCAGTCTGGGCTCCATTCCCTCCGACCTTCTTTCCCTCCTGGACAAGGCATTTCTCCCCAGAGCTCAGCTTCCACATTTATAAGATGGTGGAGCAAGAGCAATGCTTTGCCCTGGTGCTTTGCAACTTCTCTTCCCCAGAGCCCCAGTTCCCCAGCTTCGAAGGGAGAGTGTGTTGGACATATTAAGCTTTCGAGAAAGGTTTCACAACAGACTGGATGGCCCCAAAGGTCCCTTCCAGTTCTGATATATTAGGACATGTTATTTTAGTAGGTCATTGACACAATGGCTGGGCTTTAGCCTGGTGTTTCCAACCAGACTATAAGCTCTTTCACAGTATCTGTAGCCCTTGCCTGGCCTGGGCACACAGAATGCAATTCTTGTGGAATCAAACCAACTTCATAAGAGAAGGGTGGTTGTTTGAAAGTGAGTCAAGCTTGATCCATCTCTCAGCCCTGGGCCTCCTTACTCGGTAGCCTTCAGAGCTGCCTCCCCACCTCCTCCCTCCTGCAGAGAACTCCCCCATCTATTTGACACATCACCCAGAAGGGCCCTTACCTTCGGTCCAGGAGGCCCAGGTAAGCCCTGCGGAAGCAAGAAAAAGGTGTGTGGGAGATGTTTTCCACTGTGGATGGTTGAGGTTAGTCCTGTTTACAGTGGGGGTGGGGGAAGAGCAGCCGAATAAGCAGCCCCCAAACAGCTATAACGAGAGAACAGACGTGCTACGACAGATGTAAGATTTCTGGAAGGGTATCTGAAGCCTGCAGAGGGCACATGGGGGCAAGAGGCTCTGTCCTCTTTGGAGCCACACGGAACTGTGGGCATCTCCACTTCGCCTGCTGGAAAATAGGTCAGCGGCAGCATGTTAAATTGCTGGTGTGGTTTGGTTCATATTCCTGCCCCCCCACCTCCTGCGTGAGACCCTCCCTAGGAAACCGACCTTTCCCAGCTCAGCCTGGATTTTGCCTTTGCCCCCCACCCAAAGAAGCCCTCAGTCCCCGGCTCCCACCCTTCTGCCCAGGGCTTGACGGCCTCGGCATCTAGCCGTGGTGTGTTCACACGGGCTGAGGTGCCTGCATTTGCCGAGAAGAGCAGGGAAGGCTGGTTCCAGCGCAGCCCTGGGCGCGGGTCTGGACGACAAGCACGGGTTGGAGAAAACGTGATGCCCGAATCTGGTCTCTCTCCATGGGTTTAAAAAAATGCTTTAGGTTTTTTTTTCTTTATAAACGCCCTAACAAAGAAAACCCTCTGGATTTGGTTCAGGGAGTGGGAACCCTCACCGGATGTATTTTTGTTGTTATTGTTTGGGAAGAGGTCAGCAAAGAAGTGAATTTTAAGTGCTTTTTGTTTTTTTTCAGTTTGGTTTGGTTCAATTTCCTAAATTTCACTTCCTTTCTGGCTTTACTTTCCCATTTAGAGACCCATGGAAGTGAGACTAATCTCGGCCCCTGGGGTCCTGGGGAGAAATCATGGAAATATTTTAAATCCACTGTGGAGGGGAGCTGGGCAGGACAGCCGGCTCCCAGCAGATTTCCTTTGAGCTGGATGCCTGGCCAGACAGGGCTGTGCCCCAGTTTAGAGGAACTGTGCACTGAGCCTCGGGTTGGCAGCTGAGGCACCGAGGGGCCCAGAAGTGAATCCAGACGATCTCAAAGGGGCTGTACATCTCGAGGGCTACTGACCTAGCAATTCTACCCCTGGGCATCTATCCCAGTGCAGCAGCCAGAGATGTGCACAAAAATTTACGTTTGAGGATATGTGAATAAGCCGGGCAGCCCCAAGATGGATATCATGGTGCAAGGGTTTGCTTTATGCTATTAAGAGCAATCTCACCAAGATACAAAACTGTTATTTTATTCAGAATGTCACCAATCTGGAAAATGTTTATGTGGAGATATAACTAGAGAGAAAAATGGAAGGACATTAACAAAATGTTAATGATGCCTAACTCTGGATTATTTAAATCAACAATTAAAATTTTTGTCTTTGTGTATGCCCTCCAAATTTTTCACAATGACTGTATGATACTTTTGTAATAAGAAAGCCAGGTAATTATTTTCACATAAGAAAGTCATTATTAATAAGTAATTAGACTTTGTCCCTAATTTCAGTCTTTCCAATAACATATGGAGGCAGCCTTATTTCTGGGTAGGGGGACCTATTTTTTCCAAAGAAGCCCTGATAGCTTCTATCCTGGCACTTGTACTAAACTGGGCTGGAAAAGGCTTGCAGATGGGTGCTCTGAGTGGCCACCGGGTTTGACCTGTAACAGCTCCTTCCAGCTGTGCCCCCCAGGCACCCCTCAAGCCTAGTGCAGGGTGTTTCTAGGCTGAGGATGGCTCAGGCTGACCAGCCGAGCTGGAAAGGCAGTCCACCAGTGTGGACATCTCACCTGCTGTCTTCTCCTGCCTCCCCTACCTCTCTTGCTTTGCCCTGCCACACACCAGGGTAGGTGTTTGTTACCGGTGCCAGGTGGTCGGACACCTCCTGGCCAGCCTTCTTTAGAACCCATGGCCCCAGGGACCAGGGGCCAGCCATCAGATGTGGCCCTGGAGAACCTCTTTTGAGCTTTCTACTGAGGCTGGGGAAGGGGCAGCCTGCTAGTGACGTCCTCCTGGGAGGGAGTGACTGGGGTTGAGGCCACGGCACCAGCAGGTTTTCAGAGCCAGGGCTCCACCAGTTGTGTGACAAGGATGGGCAGCTCTTTGCCTGGGCCACCCAGGTCCAGTGGCCTTGCCAAGGTCTTCTAGGGACCCAGGTTCCGGTTGGTTATCCGAGGATGGGAGGTGGTAGATAGAGGAAAGGGATACTTACGGGAGGCCCCATGGGCCCCGGCAGTCCGGGGTGTCCCAGCGGTCCGCTTGGTCCAGGTGGGCCCGGTGGCCCTGGTGGGCCTTGGACGCCGGCCTGGCCCTGTTCTCCCTGAGGTTCACAGGAACAAACATTAGAACAAAGACCCCCAGAGCTGTAGGCCAGTTCCCGCCCGGGGCCATGCGCCCAGTGCCAGCGTGGGCTTGGAGGGGAAGGTGTATTTGCAGCAGAGAGAGATGGTGACGTGATGGTGGTGGCTGCTGTGACGGTGGTGATTCCATGCAGGGGCTGGGGCAGCAAGAGGAGAGCCAAGACATCCAAGCCCCGAGGTGGGGCTTCCTGAGAGGACTCCCTGCACAGAGCTGCTGGCACTGGCCCGAGAATCCAGCTGCCGGAGGTGGGCAGTGCATGAAGCTGACCACCAACCCTTCTAGAGGCCTCGTACCACCTGGTCAAGTGGCCAGAGCCTGGACCAAGTGGTCTGTGGCCTGGCCTGCCTTGGCCAATTCAATCTGTGCAACAAGTCACATCATCCTTCTAAGGCCTGGCCTCTCAGACATAGAGTGGGACCAGCAGTTACTGTTTCCTGTCTTTGATTATCTTGCCCAGAGGATCAAATGAGATCCTTAGGTCACAGGTCACAGAATTTTGTTTGGCTCACTAAACAACTGGGCAAGAGAGTCTATGTAAATTTTGTATTGGTGGCTTCTGATGAAAAACTAGGAGCCCTGACAACTTTGGGCCCCCAACCCTGCAGGGTGATCACTGCTCGGATCCAAGGAGTGGTCGCCCCTTCAGATGGGATATGTACCCTTGAGCTGCCTCAACCCCCACCCTCTAGCTTCTGTCACTCGGGTGACCTGCCTGGTGATGAAGGGCAATTGTGTTTGCCATACTTTTGGCTTGCTTGGAAGTGCTTTGAAGCTGTAAAGTGTTCTGTGCATGTATGGGGTCGCTTTGGCTCTTCTCTTCCCCCAGCCCAACTCCTCAATCAGCTGCTCTGAGCCCAGCCTTCGTCCTCACACCTGTGCTCAGGATAGAGACGGAGAGCCCAGCAAGTTTCTCTTTTGGAGGAGTGAGCCTGGCCCGTATGACTGGGACTTCGGGGCTGGGGGGTAGCCAGAGTCATCCTACATCTGGACTGATGAAAACCCACTTCGGTCATTATTTTAACTGCCATTATATTTTCTAAATGACCTCTCTAGGGATGATTGGGGTTGTGCTCTCGTCAGAGGGGCCCATCCCTAGAGACTAGTTAAAGCAGAAGGGCCCGGTAGGCTGGGATGATGGGGGATGCAGAGTCCCAGGGTTCCAGCTGGCCCCACACTTCTCACTGTGATCTCAGCAAGCTCTAGACGCTAGAGGTTTCCTGCTGATGGTGCTTGCTGCAAGTTGTGTGCCGCGATGTGGTGAAGAAGAAAGGGAGTCTCATGACTGGATGAGAAATGGAAGATTCTAGCAGCACCTGCTTGCACCCTCTCTGGCTGGGAACACCTTAGGGCGGACGCCACCAGCAGCATCTTGCTGGGGTCTGGGCCTTGTCTTCTCACACCCTTTGAGAAGCTAGGGTTCAGACTGTCTATAGCAGAGGGAGCAGATGCAGAAAGTGCTTTTGTGGTCTTCCAGCTTCCAGTGCCCGCCCTGCCTTCGGTTTTATATTGGCTGTTGATGAGTCCTAAGGGCCTCTCCAGGGATGTCTCTCCTGAGCCAGGGAAGGCTTAAAGCAAACTTAGGCTTCAGGAGGGGACCAGGGCTGCCTCTTTTTCAACCAGAATAAATCTGATTAGGTCCATCAGGTCCTCTGAACTACCAAATAACTTTTGCATTTGTGTGCTGCTTTTTGCTCTTTACAGTATTTTTGCATTTTTGGAGTGCAGGGAAGATTTGGTCTTAAACAAAACCCTGAGGTCCTTTCTGACTTTGAAATTCTAGAATCTTTACCATGTTCCAAGTTCTATTTTGCAGAAGAGAAAACTGAGGCTCAGAGAAGTTGAGCTCCCTGACCGAGGTCAAATACACGATGGAGCCAGGACCCAAATTTGGAACTCTAGACTCTGTTCCTATTCATTCCAATGAATTCCCCAGGAGAAAGTGCTTTCTGTCCAACTCTGAACTTAGGAAACGACCTCCAACACCATCTGCTATGTGCATCATAACTCATATAAAGTTTCCTCTTTCAACTAACGTTAGACCCAATATTCAAGCATCTTGCAGAGCCTGGAAAGTCAATATCAGTTTATTGATAGGATATGGACAAGCCTTTTTGGTCCCATGAGGGCTGACTGCATAAAACCTTAGTCTCCCGGTGGAAGCTGTTCCACACTGGCCAGGGCCCTATTTGTCTCTCTCTTCTTTGGAAACCAGGTCAGGGGCAGCTCCGAAAGTTCCAGCCTCCTGTCCCTGGCTTTCAAGGAGGAGTCAATAAAATAGAGTGTGCTGGATGGAATCTGGGACCTCTCTCAATTTCTTTACCTGTAAAGTGAGGCTGTGGCACTACCACTGCCGGGTGGCCGGTGGGGGGACTGATTGCACGAGTGAATCTATGGGGGATTCTTGCAACAGTGCCTGGAACCCAGCGAGGGCCCAATAAATGGTGGCTCATCCAGCCAGGGTCATAGGGGCTGTCGGAAGCCCAGGCCGCACTGAGGGCATGTCCTCCGCTCTCCCGGAGCGGGTCTGGCCCGGGCAGGGCTGGGGCGGTGGGGCCGGCCTTCTGGTAGGCAGCTCGGGTAAGGGCTCAGGGAGGCTCTCGAGGATTTGGCGGGTGTAACGGGAGACGCAGATTGCAGGCTCCGGCAGCACGCGTATCACGTGTCCCTCTGTATTTTTAGCTGTTTCATCAGAGTGATTTTTCAGCCTTGTTCTGGACATCCCGGCCCCTGAGCTGCTGACTCCTCCTGAGTAGGGCTGGATTGTGGCCTCGAGGTCCTGCTGCCAGGCTCTCAGAGAGCGACTCAGAGCTCTGCCAGAGACCCCCCCCCATCCCAGTGACTCTGGGGGTACACTGTGCGTACATAAGGAAGGTTAGAGGCAGAAGTGGCCTGGCCTGGAATCAAGCAGTAATGCCCACCTTTGGATCCCTGGGACTGTCATCACTTGGAGAGCGGGGGCGGGGAGGGGGATTGTTTTTTTCCTTTGGGATCTTGTCCTTTCTCAGCCTCTTTCGGTCCATAAGGCAGGAAGAAGGAAGCAGTTTTTAGTCAGGATGATTACACCAGTTGGTTGTGGACTACATTCCTTCTGCAAATTCCCTCATTCCTCAAACCTCAGGTTACAGGTGATCAGATGCAAATCTTCCTTAAAGCAGGGGCCAAGCCTGCATTTCTGAATGCAAAGGAGGTAGACTGAAAGCCTACATGCGGGCCTGGCTGACTTTTGCTATTTGTGGGAGCTTCAACAAATCATTTCACTTCTCTGAGCCTCGATTCCCCAGTTTCCAAAACATGGATAATAGTAATATGATAGCTAACAGTGTATACAAGTGCTTAAACTGTCCCAGGCAATATTCTAAGTGCTTATAATACAAAACAATAACCCTGTGCAGCACGTACTCAGGTACTGTTATTTTCTCACTTTATAGATGAGGAAGCTAAGACATAGAGAGGTTAAGTAACTTGCCCCAAATCACACAGCAGAGAACTTGGATACAAACCCCTGCTCTGCAATTTACTGGCTGTGTGAGTCTGGGCAGAACTTACTCAACCTCTCTGAGCTTCAAGGTCCTCATCTGTGAAATAAGGATGATCATTCCTCATTCATAAAAATGCTGAGAGAATGAAATAAAATCAGGCATGCAAAATGCATGCCATGGAACCTAGCACTTGGTGACTGCTTAAAAAGTGTAGGTGACTGGTGGGGATAGCAATGGCACGGCAGCAGTCCCAAATCTCTGGGGGCCTATGTGTAGGCCTCAATAGTTATTTGTGGATGTTTTTGCTTCATTTAATTGAACCAGACCAGGATGAGACCCTGGCTTCGTCTGCAACCCCAACTGGCCTGCCAGGGCCCAAGACTCGCGGAGCCCCTCAGGGGAGCCCCTCAGCGAATCCCCATGCCACCTGGGCACACAGGCGGGGTCTAACCTGGAAGGTCCGCCTCTTTATGACCGGAGGCGGGGCCAGCCGCACTGAATTGAGGAGAGGCAGCAGCTGAGGAGAGAGATGAGTTGGAAGGCCAGAGGGCAAGGGCCAGAGATCGCAGGTGGTCAGAAGGATGCCAAGAGTCGCCGGGAAGGCAGGGCAGCCGAGAGGGATGGGTGGGAAGGAAGAGAGAAGAGAGATTAGCAAGCACGAGGCACAGGGCGGAGTGTGTGTGTGGGGGACCCACGGGGACGTGGGGCCCAGAGGACCCCTGGAAAGTGAGGACACCCAGAGGAGTGGCCCTTCGGTCCGCGCCCCGCCTTGGCCTCAGCCAGCAGCCCCGGGTGGGGAGAGCGCCACTCCTCCTAAGAGCCCCCTGAAGCATGCGGCCCAACATTGCACGGCTGTCCCCTCTCCCCGCCCCTGGTTGGTGAGCAGAGGTCAGTAGCCTCAGAGGCCTTGGCTGGGGAGCCACAGGACCGGCTTAATTGGTACTTGAAGCCAGGCGGGTGTGTGGCGACCTCGGGTTCTGTTATTTGGTTGAGCAGGAAAGGCTGATGTCAGCCAGTCGGGGGAGATGGTCACCGGCCAGGCCAGCCTGGCTCCCAGGGGCTGAGCTGGGCTGAGGGTGTGGCCGGTCTGGGCACAAGCTAAGTGCTACTTAGTCCTCACCCTGGGGCTGGAGGGCTTGGAAAATAGAGGCTGGGCAGAAAAGATGTCTCCAGAATGTTCAACCACGTTTTTTTTTGGGGGGGGGGGAATGGGAGCAGAGGCAACTTGTAATTATATTATCTAATGTGATTTTCATTTCTGGAAATACTTGCTGCTTCCTGTCCCTATTCCCAGTGAAGCTGAGCAACCCATGGCTTCAGAGGCAGGTAGAAGCCATGTGAAACAAAGATCACAAAAAATCGAGTGCTTGCATTTTAAAGCATTTTTAACTCATGTGCCATGAGCCCTGGGATAAGCGTTAGAACCATGGGCTTCCTGGGCTGATAATGCGCCCATCTGGGGTCTCGGGGACCCCAACTGGGGCCTTTCCATGTCCTCACTGCTGCCTGCACAGGCAACGGCTGTACACAGAGCCCGTCCACCGTCCCACTGCTGGGGCCTGGGCACGTGCAATGTTGGGCTCAGCAGAAGGGGTCCCCGAGATCTTCCGTGGAGCCTACAAACCTTCAGGGTAATTATCTGGTTGGAGCGCAGAGCTGCTAGAGTGCCGCTTAGATACTCCTGGTTCGGCGAGGGGAATGATGGTGGCAGAGACAGGGCAACGGGGGGGATGGTGAGGCTCAGAGCCCATAGACACTGGCTGTCCTGTTCCCTGCCCCCGGGGGGGGGGTCCTTCCCACCACTCACATGCCTCCCCTCTCCCCTCCCTGCCCGAGGGATGCTGCAGGCGGAACCCCTTGGTATCTGTGGGCTTAGCAACCTGCCCCCTCCTTCATGCCCACCCTCCCCCCTGAAAAACCAACAGACCAACTGCCCCAGAAAGCCCCCCTTTTCTACTCTTTTCTAAATAAATAGGGGAGCTGGCTGCCCTTGCCCTGCCTGCCAGCTGGGTCCCAAAATCCACTCTCACTTCTACATGACTTGCTCCCCAGACTGCCACTGTCATAATGCTGTGCTTCGCTGTGCCCCGTGACAGCTTCTGGAGGCTTCCACCACTGCCCTCCCTCTCGCGGTGAGCTGAGGAGCCGAGTGCCCCCCATCACCTGGGCGCTTGCTCAGGACAGAGGACACACTGCCAAAGAGTCAGCAGTGATGCTGTCTCCTGTGCTGGGGGGATGCTGTCTTTCTTTTGGGTAACATAACAATCCTGTTAACCCATCGTTCCAAATAAACACAGCTGACCTCCTATTATTGTATCAGGATCGGGCTGGCCGGAGCACCGGGGCCCCTGCATCCCTGGGGCACATGACGCCGATAGGCTGGCTCTGTCTGCATGGCTGCTGCACGCGGCCCCCTGCCCTGGCCTGGTCTCCTTTGGTCTCAGCCCCGCACCAGCCTCTCTCTGGCCAAGGAACCCAGGAGTCACATGCTGGGTATAGGCTGGACCCTGCAGCAAGGCCCTTTTGTGGCCTTCCAGAGTGAAGTTGGCGCTGAGCTGGGTTTGTGTCTGTCTTCATTCCCTAAATCCTACTGCCAGGGTCTGCTTGGCTGGGCAGGCAGCCAAGGAGCCACTCTGCATGTGTTTCTCAGCATAAATGCAGCCCATAACAGGGGGTGGATACCTTTACAAAGATGCCCCTTCTCTCCGCCCCTCTCCCCAGGCCTGATAGCTGCAAGGGCAGGAGACACTTTCCGGCACCCAGATCACTGCAGCTCCTGCTGGAGGAAACTGTGCATGTCCTTCTCCTCCTCCCTCCCAAGAATGATTCTCGCTTTTGGGGTACAAGTTTGAAGATTCCTAATAGGATGTTAGCAGTCTTTTGCGTTCTGTATATTGGGGTAGAGCATGGCAAAGGAAGGAGTTGGGTGGGAGCCAGGGTTCGGAGACCACCTCAGGTCTGAAATCCACAAGCCTGCCCAGAGAAGGGCTTCCTCTCTCCTTAAAGAGGCAAAGTAGAGACCTTTTCCCAGGAGTTAAACACTCAGCCCCCTGTATCTCCCACCATCAAGGTCTGGGTCATCTGAAACAATGACTAACCCAAAAGTTCCTCCAATTTGGCCTGGGCTGGCAACCAGACATACAAACACAGTCACACAAATACACACTGGATGGGTACAGCCAGACACACAGACTTGTCTGAGCACATGGACAAATGGAGAAGGTGACATATGGAGGAGCCACAGACAGAGAGTTCCAGATACTCACAACTCAAGAGAGTCACCAGGCATACTACTGAGAAACACAGCTGTGTAGCAAATACACTGTCACCCCACAGAGCCCTCTCTGTCTGGATCAGCTGGTCAGACCTGAGCCTATTCCCCACAGCTCGGTTAGGTACTGGGGACCCCAGGTAGATGGGGCTGAGCTTGGTGCTGAGTCCCAGAGATGGCTCAAAGGGCCCCACTTGATTGGGAGGGTTCACTTACCCGGTGTGGGTACTCTCCACACTGACCCTGGGCGACGAGGGAAGGAGAAGAGGCTATTAGCACTTGTTGGGGAGGAGGGGGTCAACTTCAGGACTTAGCAATATGCCATGCCCACCATCACCCACCATCACCCACCATCACCCGTCATGCCCACCATCACCTGCTGGCTCTACTTCCATCTGGAACCCTCTGAGGCAGGAGAACTACATCCCTCCCTGTTCCTGGATGGCAACGAGGAAGAAATACCCAGGGCCTGCCTGGAAGAGGCCCCCTGGAGCCTAGGGCAGAGTGAGGAGTTATGCCCCATGCCTGGCTGGAGGCATCTTCCTGGAAAGGTACCCCCCTCTGGGTGGGGTCACCCAGCAGCCCTCAACAGGACCCGAGGACAGGAACAGCAGACCCCCAGGCAACTGTGGGCAATGGGGCTTGTCTAAGCAGGGAACAACAGGCCCCTGTACCATGCACCCAGGGGCAAACCCATCAGAGCTTCCTATGGAAATTTCAATGAGACAGAGAAAGTATGATGCCAGGGTAGAGGCCAGACCAAGGGTGTACAACTTGACACCTTGAAATCCTCAAGCTCATGGAGGTATGTCAGTGGTCACTATGGGGGCAGCAAGTGGGGACCCATAAAAAGGCTGAAAGGTCCAGGCTCCCCTAAAAAGTGTCACCTAGAATGGCTCGACTTTCACTTCATATTTTGGGGCCACACAGAAGGTTTCCTGCATCAAAGGGTTGTATTGATAAAAACTAGGTTGAGAAGAACTACAATGGACCCTTTTCTACCTTTTGGGAGGCTATTTCTTGAAATGGGAAAGCTCTGTCAAGGCTTACCTTGTCTCCTTTTTGTCCTTGAGGCCCCTATGAAGAGATGGAAATGAGAGTCAGAAAGCAAAGCTAAGCACATGCGGCTGAACCCTCTCTGCTGGGAAAACTAAGAACGGATACCAACCGGCTGTCCTCGGGGGCCCATCAGACCCTGTGGGAAGGAAACACACACATGTCAGTGGGGGACGGGAGGTGGCAGAATCAGGGGCATGTGTCTGGGTGGGGGCTATGCTACAACCTGGGGCTTCCAGTCCTTTCCAGAATGCCCCAAAGTCCAGGCTGGCCTGGTCTTCCTGTACCTGAGAAATTCGAGGCAGCGCGGCCTTAACCACCAACACTCAGTCTCTCCTCCGAGCACCGGACATGACTATGCACGTGTGTCCTGCTCACCGTACGGGGCCACAGTGAAGGACATGTGTGACCCTTCATTCATTCCATTATCAACCCTCATGGGCCTGCTATGGACAAGGTGCTGGGTTCGCCTAGAGGTCGGGATAAGCTTGTCTCACCTGACCTGCCTTCTTAGGAGCCAGGAAACGGGAGACAAAGCACGTGCCATCTTCTACCTGCCACGGCCAGGGGCAGGGTCGGGGAGGGGCTGGAGTCTTACCTCAGCCACCTGGGCTTTAGAGAAACTTTTGGTACAAGTTGGTGCCTTGAGCCATGTTCTGGGCTCCTAGAGGACTCCCGGATTCCTTCTAGGTTGTCCTGTCTAGTTCCCAGGGCTAAGAAAGGAGTGTCCCTGGTTAGGGCAGACTCGGGTCTTCTGAAAGGACAGTGGCCAGCTGGGTCTCTCAGGAGCCTTTTCTCTGAGGCTAGCGCTGAGGGAGCCGCAGGGCCCGTGTGGAGGAGAAAGGGGAAAGGACAAAAGCATTAAACTTTGGAGCATCTGCCTGAGGCCGTCTCTTTAGGCACTGCACGCTGGCCCACCAGGAAGCTGCTCTCCTTCTAGCTGGTCCCCGGATGAGACAATGGAGACAAAGCCCTCGGCTCAGTGAGTAGAGGTGCTGGGACTAGAGCCCAGGTGCGTCTGAACGCGAAGTTCCAGCTTTTCCCACCCCGGCACGCCCTCTTTATGGCTGGACATCTGGAGGTTCCTAGACTTGTGCTACCAGGGATTTCCGGACAAGCAATCCCCTGCCCCTGTGCCCCTGCAGTCCCTTCCAGCTTTCAGGACCCGTGTGCAGGGTCCTTTGGGGTCTGGAGAACTCAGGGCTCCTGTGGACAGATTGCTTCTGGGTAAACTGTCCTCAGAATACCAAGAAGTGGGAGAAGAGCCTCTCTCTCTCGGCCCCAATTTGCCAATTTCCCTCCAAGCTGGGAAATTCCCAGAGGTTCACTGGGAGGGAACAAGTGGCCTCTGGGACCATCTGGGTGGCACCCTCAGCTCATCTGGCTAATGGAGTGTTTAGTGCCAACTTTCAGAAGAAGATGCTTCATCCAGTAGGGAACAGGCCACAGGCGACCAGGCCACAGGTGACCAGGCCATCGCTCTCAGGACGGAGAGAGGAGTGTGAAGAGACAGAGGAGTGCAGGGTACTGAGAAAAATAACCCAAAAATTTTAGGACAGCAAGACACATGGAGAACTGAGTCCAGAGGTCACAGGTGGTAGCCCCTGGAACAACTGTGGTCCCCAGAGGTACTTTGTCTGCACCCCCATATATATATATATATATATATATATATATATATATTTAAAATTTCAATTAATAGTCAACATTTAAGAGCAAGGAGAGTACAAATAAAGATCTGGATTGCCAGCATCTCTTAAATATTTCAGGATCCAACAACACGGGGTGACGATGAGCTCTAGTTGAGTAGCGGCTGCTCCTTTAAGACTGGCCCCTGCTTTGCTGTCTACTGCAGACTTTCATCAACAAGCACCACAAATAATAGCCCAGGCGCTTCCAGTGCTTGCATGTGCCAGGCTCTGCTCTGGGTGTTTCGAGTGTATTAAGGCATCTCATCCGTAGGACAACCCTGGGATGTAGGCTTAATTTTCTTCCCCCATTTTATAGTAGGAGCTAAAGCACAGGCCAGGGGATGGTGGGGTGAAGTTTGAATCCAGGCTGCCTGGCTCTGGAGTCTGGACTTTCTTTGCAGGACCGTGCCACTCTCGAGGCTGCTGAATTTGAGACCCCCGATCTCATCCCACACCCGATTTTGCTATTGAGAACATCATATCCTCTCAGCATCTTACATCAGGTTCTTGGGGCTACCAAGAGGTGGGCAGGGCAGGTGAGGACACAGGAAGTGGAGGAGTGTGAGCCCAAGACCCCAGTGTCAGACGCCCAGCACAGGGAAAACCATCTGGGCAGGGAGACGGACAGATGCTAAGCAGGCCAAGATAATCACATTAGGCAGCCCTGATGAATGAATAGCTCCGGGGTCCCTGTGCCAAGCTAAACAGGAGCCTAATGGCTCTGCAGCCTGTCGGATTCTGATGGATGATGACGAGGCAGACAGGGGATCTATCACACCGACGTGGGCTCCTGGGAGATGGGACAGCCCTGCCCTGTCCTCTGAGTTAGCCTTGACCCCTGAGCAGAAGGGAAGGCTCAAGGGTACGTCAAGTGGAGTCGGGCAGAGGGATGGTGAGAACAGGGGCAGGTCAGGGAAAGAAGCCCCATAGGACGGTTGGTTCTTTCCCTTCAAGACAAAAGGCCCTGGCAGCAGGGAGGTGGCATGGTGGAGTGGTAAGATCCCACTGCACAGGTCTGAATCCCAGCTTAGTTATTTGGTAGCTGTGTGGCCTTGAGGAAGGCATTTAACCATTCTGTGCCTTGGTTTCCCCTTTTGTAAAATGGAGATAATAAACTGTTAGGAGGATTCCAGAACAGTGCCTAGTGGATGACAGTTATTATTACTTCGGGAGTGCCATGGACAGCCTCATGGGACCATCAGGACATCAGGAAAAGCAAAGAAGGTGGGGAGCTGAGGAGGGACTGAGCGAATAAGCACCCACAGAGGCATAAGGTGCGTCCAATCATCTTATGCGTCTATGAAAATGGCAGTGTGGATGTTTATTCCTGCCTTGGTCCCCATTATTTCAAGTGTGTGTATAGTAAGCTTAAGAACATCCGAAAAACACATTTGAAATTGGCGGGCAATTTCAAGGACTTTTCTGCCTCGGCTTTTGCACATGCTGTCTCTGCCTCTCCACATGCCCAGAATGCTCCTCCCCATCTTTTTTTCTTCTTTTCCTTGATTAAATTCTCTCTTTCTCAAGGATACCTCTCCGACCCTCAGCCTGGGGAGGTTGCTGAGCTTTCTCAGCATTCATGTACTACTTTTTCATAGCACTAAATACAAAGGTAACTTATTAATTTTGCATGTGATTATTCAAATGTATGCCTCCCCTCTAGACTGCGCGCTACGGGATGGCAAGGACAGTGCCTGTCTGTATCCCTAGCACCCGGCAGCACCCGGCAGGACAGGCAATAAAAGTCTGTGAACAGACGGAAGGAGGCAGGGAGGCATGGAAGGAGAAAGAGGACGAGGAGGACAGAAGGCAGGAAGATGTGGTAGGAAGGAACTTGAGAACTGGATTTGAATCTTATTTTGGACACTCTCTAGCCACGTCCTTCAGGCAATTTACTTAGTCTCTGGGCCTCAGCATTCCCAGCTGTCAAATGGGGCTAAAAACAGGACCCACAGCACAGGGTTATGTGGATGAGTAAATGAGAAAAACCCAATGCCCACCGCCTAGAAAACCCCATTAATGTCTGTTGACCCTGAGTCAGGCAGACAGGTGGAGAAGAGGGCTGAGTTGTAGGGTCCTGTGGCAAGTCGGGGCACAGCTGGGGCCCACACTCCTCCGGCTCATTTACCATCCACCTCCCTCAGGGACAGGGTTCCGACTTCCCCCATCTTGGCAGCGCCCCAGCCATGGGTGAACGGAGTGTTCAGGCCAGCACTTGGGGCAAGGCGTGAGCCAGACCCCGCTGGCCAGGGCGGGGGGCCTGCCACACTGCTCTAAATCCCACCCGGGGTTAAACTCCATGTCTACACCCCAGGGAACTGGAGCTGACCCTCATAGCGGGGGCGCGATGGGATACGGAGGCGGGAACCATCCCAGTCCTGGAGGCCTGGACCGCCCCTTTGCTCCTCATGGTCCATCAATCCCCACTGGGGACTGGCCTCCCTTCACCACACTGGGTGGCCCCTGACATGGGGGGGCCTTTCCTTTCGGAGGGGGCCTGTGGAGAGAGCAAAATCCTCCCCAAAAGCTCTGCGGGAGGTAGAAGGGGCCGGGAGAAAAGTGGAGGCGGCTCAGCACGGGCGGCAACTAGGAGAGCCCACGGGTTCCGAGGGTTTTAGGGAATAATCCCGGGAAGGAGAAACGCCTTCTCCAAGAAGATGTGTTGGGCCAGCTGCCCACGCCTGTGGGATTGCTGAGTGGAAGCTTGTCCTGGACAGTTTGGGGACGCGGAGGCTGAGCGAGCCGCTAGCCTCCGGGTGACACTGCCCAAGCAGGTCCTCTCCCTTTCCTCGTTTTCTTGGATGGAGGAAGCCCTGCCCACCTCCTCCCTGCACTGGTATGAGGATCTAAGAGGGTTGCTGCACCACTGGGGGAGTGTCCGTGTGAGGTGGCCATGCCCGCTGTCGGCCCCCTTTGCCAGCTGTGGCCCAGGAGGGCCCGCGGACCCCCACCCACACCAGGAAGGTGGCAAAGCCGGGTCTTACCATCTCCCCTTTCGGTCCGGGGTGGCCCTGGAAGGAGAAGAGCGTGAATGCCGAGGACCTCGCTTGCAACCCAGGCCCGGCCCTCCCCCAGCGGCTCTTCCCTCTCACCCGCCAGCACTCTTGGCACATGCATCTTTTGTTTGCATTTAGTCACGCACGCCCTGACTGCTCTGGCTAGTCCTTAAATGCCCGACTCAGTCGTGGTCATTCGTCCACTGCCCTTTGCAGAGAACAGTGGCAGGAGGGGAGGTGTCTCTGGGTCCTAACCTCTGCCCTACCCACACACCCAGGATGGCTTCGGGGGAATGCTTGTTCCCATGAAATGAGGGAGATGGACACTGGCCTGCCATGGGGGGAGTGACCAGGTGGGGCCCTTGGAGGGCAATGGCTGCCCAGGGGAGGGGCAAGCTGTGGGGAGGGGACTGGGCTCAGCACTGGTAGGGCTGTTTCACGCCCTTGGTGAGGGGTTGTCTATGAGGGCTCTGGAGGGGTCAAGCTCTCGCCTCGCTTACTCCTTTCTAGGGCGGGTTATGGGAGGGGAAAGCAGTCTCCTTGTGGACTTGGGCCTGTATGGGGTGTGGTGGGGTCACCCAGGGAGGGAGATGGCAAGGAGACTTGCCTGGGTGTGGCTGGGGGGGGGCGGTCTGTGCCCTGGTTCTTTTCAGATTAGCTGGTTGAGCTGCTTTCTGTGCTGCCCCCCGACTTATCCATACCCGGGCCCCCTTGGAAGAAAGCCTCCCAACCCCCACAGACACTGTGGGCCCACTTACCGGTTTGCCATCTAGCCCAATGGGACCCTGCAACAGGAAGGAGGCCAGATGTAAAGACAGAGCATCACAGGACTCTTGCCGAGAGGCAGCATGCTGCAGAAGCTAAGAGCATGAGTTCTGGACTCCAACAAGTGAAGGCTCAAGTCCCTGCTTGTCCACTTACCGGTCAGGTGACCACGGCTAAGCCTAAGCCTCAATGACCCATTCTAAAATGGGGATGAGAATAAAAGAGCTTGCCACAAAGGGGGGTGAGGAGTAAATGAAATGCTGCGTGCCAGGGGCTTGGCCAGGGGGGATCCCAATGCATTGCATCACCACTGAGATCAAGGCCTGGGGAAAAGGGGGCCTAGCAACCCCTTCCCACCCTCCCACTCTCCATCCCTGCCACTTAGGCCCCTTAGGCAGGGTTCAAAGGGCACAGGACGACCACCCTGCGGCTTCTTCCATGAAAGCCAGGTGGGGGGTTGAGCCGCAGGGGGCTTCCCTGCAGCGCCTCATCTGCTGGTCTTCCGGCATCACGCTTCATAAGCCTGTGACGTCCCTGGCAGTAACCTGAGAGGTGCCTCCACCCGGCCCTGCTGCCTTTTGTGTGTTATTTCCCTGGTTTTACTTGCTCCCTGAACAGGGCACTGAGCACTCTCCCTGGGAAAGGTGGCAGAAGGGGGTCCTTAGTGAGGGTTTGGAAGGGAAAAAGCCACTTCAGGCTGGCCTGGGATGAAGTTCAACCCAACCAGGCCTGGAGAATGCCTGGGACAAAGCTCACCTCAGTTCCCCTACTTACTGGAAATCCAGGAAAACCTCGAGTGCCTGGCTGACCCTAGAAAGAACAGGAGAAGAGTCAGGATGAGCAAAAAGGGGGAAACTCCAACCCCTAGTTCACTGGGGTCTCTGCTCCCAAAGGGCCCATGGCTTCATTTTCATCATTTGATCGTCCTCAGAAGCCCCTCACCTCGGTGAGCTGGCTGAGAAGGAGGGAGGAGAAAGATAGAGACGGAGCATTTACAGGAAATTCCTTCAGCACCCTGGGGGCGGGGGAAGCAAAAAGGAGGCAGCCAGTGTGCCGTGGGTCTTCCTGGGAAGTAGCCCCCCAAGAGCTCAGCACTGCTGCACACACTCGACCTCGGCCCGTAAACAGACGGCGGCGGAGCAGGGACAGTGGGGGTGCAGACCGCAGCATGCTGGCTGGACTCCCTGACCGTGATCCTTCAGGTCCTTTTGATTTACAGTCACTGCTCCTGACCACTTATCCGAGGATGGTCTGGAGGTGTGGTAGCAGCTATCAGAACTTGACCTTCAGAAAGTTCTTTCAGGCAAGAAAACACAGATGGTTCACTTTCCTCTACCCTGGCTGCAGCCCTCGCCTATCAGTTGGGAAATCTGTGGATCCCTCAAACTTCGTGGGAACCAGAGCAGCTCATACCCCTTGCCCTGGAGGGGCAGAGAGCAACCCAGATAGTCAGGCTGGAGACTAGAAGCATGGGGCTGGGAAGACCCAGGGCTGGGGAGGGCTCACCAGGAGGTCAAGGGCGATGGCAATCTAAGAAACATGAGTCATATTACTTCCTGTCTCAAGAACTAGAAAGGGCTCCCTTCTACTCACGCATCACCCAAGGCTATTCTCTGTCTTGCCTTGACCAACCACTTTAGCTTCCTTTCCTGCCTCATCTCTCCACCCACTCTTTGTTCAGGCTCCCCTATCTTTCCCTGGACATACTACATCATTTACAAATCCAGCCCTTTGCTCAGAGCCTCTATTTGGCTGAGATGGCCACAATCTCTTCCTGAGTTCGGGGATTTGAGTCTGGCAGTTCTATTCCTGGCTTAGCTAATGATGGCTGTTTGTGACTTCAAGTAAGTGGCCTAAGCTCTCTGGGCCTCATTTCCTCATCTATAGATGGGGGATAATGGTACAACCTCAGAGGGCCAGTGGGATACATTAAATTATGCTTGTAAAGCCCAAAGGAAGGCACTGTGTCAGTATTTGGGAAACGGTGGCTGCCATCATCAGATGTTGGTTGAAGTGAATTGAACCAACAAGCACTCAGAAGAAAGCAAGGTTGCTTTTGAGCCCAGCAAGTCTGTGGCTCAATGGAGACTTTGCCAAGGAGTAGAGTTTCAGAATTAAATCCTAGCCAGAGGAAGACTTCTGGGTCTATCTGTTGTTACTCTGAAACATCTTCAGGCTGGTTGAGTCCTCCTTGGAGCAAGGACATGAGGACAAGAGTGTCCAGAGCACATGCCAGCCCCTCTGGCTGGTCGAGTGGGGACCCAGCTGTCAGATGGGTGTGCTGGTCAGGAGGGGAGAGACCAAGGATGGGCTCATGGCAGGCATCCACAGGGCAAGGGAGGAGACATCACTCATATATAACAAGGGCCTTGGACTTCTCTCCTCTCAAGGATATGTGATGCTAAGAATAGCACTAAGGAGAAAACCCAGAAACCATGCAATGTGGCCTCTGAAACTTTCCAGTGTAAACTTTTTACTGCCCTGAGCACTCAGAGGCTTATAGAAAAGGTCGAGAGGAGAGGATTCCAAGAAACCTCCTCCAGTCCCACTTGGATCATGTTTACATATTTGGGAAAATCACATGGTTTGTTAATTACAGAACCTGCCTGGTGGCAGGATGCATCTTTCTCCCAGCACCAAATCCAGGGCTAACCAGGGCTTTCTCAGGAAGCTGGGAAAGATGCTCTCATAGACTAAATGGAAACTGGGTCTCTATTTCCTAGAGAAGTGGGGCCTGGGGAGGCTTGAAGAGGGCTGGTAATTGATGTGCTGAAGTTACATAGCTTTTCCTATGTTTACTGGCCGGTCCTATTTGTTTGCTCACTATCAATATTTCCTCTGAGGCTATTTGTCTTGATCAACTTGAAGACTCTTTGCTAAGAACAATAACTCTCTGACAGTCATGTGCGTTGCAAACATTTTTTCCATCTGGGCGTCTGTCTTTTATTTTGTTTATAGTATGTTTTTGGTTATATGGAATTTTACATTTATATTGACAAACATATCAGTCTTTTCCTATGACTTGTGGGTTTTATGCCATGTTTCAAAGGTCCTTTCCCAGTTCAAAATGATAAAATGTTCACTCATGCTTTATCCTTGTACTTTTATGGTTTCATTCTTTATATCTAAGTATTACATCCATTTGAAATTTATTCTATTATAACAAGTGAGGTAGACGGTAGGGTTTTTTTTTTTAAGGGCTGCTCTCATTGAACCTTTTCCTAAAGGCTAATCAGGTGTCCCAGCATCATTTGCTGAGCAATCTGTCTTTCTCTTCCTATTGTGAGAAGAAGCTTTGATCATGTACCAAATTCTCATACATTCTCGCTGCATTTTGGCCTCCTTATTCTGTTCCATTCATGCGTCAGTTTTTATAACGCATTTTAATATATAGCAGGACAAGAAGTCCCCTCTTCACTTGCTCCCATTACTCTATTTTTGGGGGGATTTTTCTGACATTCTTACAAGCTTATTTTTTTTTTTTTCCAAGTGAAATCTAAAATTATTTTGTGAATCTCCCAGCCCCAATACCAAATTCACTGGGATTAGAATCACATTAAATTTATAGATTACAGATATATTTGCAGGTTAATTTATGGACTAATAGTGCATCCTTCTATACAAGGACAAGAGAAAGCTTTGTATTGATCTCTGAATCCCCACCTTTAATTCAAGGCGTGTGTCAGGAGAGCCCATGCATCCCACTTTCTGGAAGTGGACCCCCACGTCACCCTTCTTTCCTTTTCCTCTTCCTGGCTGGCCCTCCTCCCTGCAGCTTGTGTAGGCTAAAACCACACTGATAGCAGAAGGCTCTAGTAGGAAACAGCCTGTCAGGCAGATTCCCTTCCCTGACCCCTGCGCCTAGAAGCGGGGTCAGCCAGGCATCTGCCCCGAGCCTCTCTTCATTTGTCTCCCCAGGCCCATCCCATGCTGACCATCTTCAGCCACGACTCGGTGCTGGTGAATGTGCCATCACTGGCTGGGGGTGTGGAAGGCTGGGCGAGGAGAGCCCTGCTTTGCACAGGCAGTGCTGATTTCGGTGGTGTAAATACTCCCACCATGGCCAATTTCGAGCTGCCCACGTGTCGCATTGGACCCCAAGCTGGGGAGAGATATATGCTTGCTCTGCTCTTGTCAGCTAGCAGGTCGGTTCCAGCCCACCACAGCCTCCTACCCTTCAGCAGCCAAACAACTTCTCCACCTGCACATCACAAAGACATCGCAGACTCATCACGTTCGAACTAAACTCATCTGCCCTAGCAAGACCGCTCCTCCCTCTGGCAAAGGGCACCTCCCTCCACCCTGTTATTCAAGGCAGAAAGTGTGTGTGTGTGTGGGGGGGGGTGTTCTCTGAACTCCTCCCTCTCCCTCAACTCCCATTTTCTCTTCACGGAAGCCTGTCGATTCCAGCTCCAAAATATTTCGCCAGACCATCCTTTCCACCTGCCCCACTGACACTGCCCCAGTCCAGGCCTTGGTTATTGGAATTGCCTGCCAGCCAGTCTCCCCACCTCTAGCCTCTTCTTCTAAACCATCCTCCAGGCTGGTGGGGTAGATCTGGTCATCTTTTCGAAATGCAAATTGGGCCCTGCCATTCCTCAGTTTAACACAACCGGGGCTCTGCACGCCTGAGCGCGGTGCGGCAAGGCCCTTGTGCTCACCTGGCCAGCCCTGCTTCTCACCAAACTCCTTACCCAAGCTTTGCAGCAGAGAATACTTTATGCACTTCAATACTTTTAGCATCCCTCCTGCCTCAGGGCTTCGATGCTCCTCCCCCATCCTCATTACCTGAGCAGTCTCTACTCATCCTCAATTACAGCATAGCTACACTTTCCTCCAGGAAGCCTTCCCTGCCTACTTCTCCAGCCCTAAGCCAGATGCCTCCTCCATGTCTCCATGACTCCTAAACATCCCTGATCTTAGCATTTACAGTCTGCATTGTAATGCTGGTGTAATTGCTGGACTCTCCCACTAGATGGTGAACCCAGAAGGGCAAGGATGCTCTGTCAGGTACCCAACAGATGTTAATAGAATGAGTACATGAAGAAACACTAAACAGTGCATCTATCTGGCATGAGGTGACTCCTTGTGGATGAGGCTTGGCCCCTGAGGGAAACTGGGGGCCTCAGGGGAAGAAAGAACCCCTACTGAGATAGGGGGGGCATTTCCTGGCCTGGCAGATGCCTGCGCTCCAAGGATCAGCTAGAATCCCGAGGTCCCAGCCTTTCCTGAGTTTAATGGGATTCCCTAAAAATTCAACACCCCCTAGACATGCTGCTCCAGCTTCTTGCCTCATTGGAATGGGAACCATCAACTTCTGAAGGGCCTGGGATGGTTTCCCCTTTAGCTTGGACCATTTATCATGCTCCAAGAGAGGAGGCCGATGGCCCCTGGAGGTGGTGAGACTGGTTCTTATTAGCAGCATTTATTCTGGACCCTTCCTGGCTGAGTAGAAAGCCACATGTTCTCCATTATCCTGGCTGTCAGGACCTGCCCTACTTGACCTCTCCCCTTCAATGACAAATGACACCTATGTCACCCTAGCCCCACTATCCCAGCTCAGGGTGACTTCCCAGTAGAGGCTGGTAGGGCTGCCCTGCTGTTCAGGGAGGTCTGAGTGAGTGGCCCAGCCATCTGGGTGATGGTCACCCACAGAGGCCAAGGCCAGAGGATGCTGGGCTTGGCCCAGGTTCCCAGAATCAGACAACCTCTCTTAGCATCCATGCAGGTACCGAAAGGATACGTGTTTTTTCTCCTTCGGGTAAATTTCCTTTTCGTTTTTAAACAGGAGAGCTATAAACATGGAAGTAGAGAACTGGAGCAAGCACATGGGCTTTGGAATGGGCAGACCTGGCCACACCCAAGTGCCACCACCCCCTACCAGCTGTGCTGCCACAGGCAGGTGAAGGGATGCTTGGGTGCCTTCTCTGTAAAATGGGTGGCGGTGCTGCCCTGCAGTGTTCAGGAAGGTGGGAGGAGACCTGCGTGCCCGCCAGCCCCAGCACAGGGGTCTGGTATGCAGCAGTGCCCCAGAGAGGGGAGTTATCAGTGCCACCGGAACAGAAGTCAGTCATCACCACTGGAGTCCCATCCAAAGCAGTAGGTGTGTTCCTGATCAGGCTCCCACATGCCGGGCCAAAAGCCAGGAGGAGCCAAGGCAGATAAAGGTCCCTAAGCACATGCTTAAAAAAAATGGGGCCTTTTCAGCAATCGTGAACTAGCATGCTGCCTTGGGCTGACGGAAGGGGGTCGGAGGAGACAGCGCTGTGGACACAGTAGGAACAACTGTGGCCAGAGTGGGCAGTGGACAGAGATGGTGGCCAGAGGGCAAAGCTGGCCTAAATTTAAGCTAAGCCCCCTGCCTGGCTGCCAGGCACTTTGGGCCTTCCTGACACCCACCCCCTCCCTGTTTGGGTGCCACCTTCTCAGGACATCCCCAAGATGCACAAAGAGGCTTGAAGCCCATCAGGGGCAGGGGCGATGTGAGCCACATGGGGTGTGAGAGTGCAGACCGCAAGCCACCTGCCCACGGCCGGCCCAGGCCACGCACTGGCTTTACAGCTCGGGGCAAGACACCTGGCCGCTCTGTAAAAGGGAGGTCACAATAGTGTCCATCTCCCGGGGCTGTGTGAGGATGAAATGAGTTCATATGTATAACACTTTTAGGCCACTGCTTGCCACACACTAAGTCCTGAGCATCAGCCTGAGCGCCAGAAAACACTTGCTGAGACGGCTGTGTCCACCCAGCCCAGGGCTGCGCCGACCCAGGCCCCTGACCTGCCCGCCGCCCCCGGCTCACCAGCTCCGTGCTCAGCTCCCCTCCCTTCCTTCCCGGGTCGCCAAGTAGCCCCATTTTGGCTCCAGCTTCCAGCTTCAAGCACTTACCATGACCCTTCTCTTGGCTTCTTAATTTTGTCTCCCTCCCTTGGACATAATGACAACTTGCTCTCTGACCCCTCTCCTTCGGCTATGAGTAAGAGAGACTCCTGCTCCCCACTCTCTGCGGAAGGTGTGGGGGGGGCGGGTAGGCAGGCTGGGCGTCGACCGGCCATCAGCCTAGCCTCAGACTCCTGGGTGAGAGCCAGGAGGGAGCTTCAGCCTTCCTGGAGGGCACTTCAGAGATGCCAGCCTCATGTTATAGGACAGGAAACAGGCCAGAGCATGTATACCCCTCTAGGGTTCAGGAAATGCCCTGTTCTCACTTGGCAGGCCCTTGGGGCACCCCTAGGGCTGAGGCTAATCCACGACTCCCATCACCCCCTCCCAGTGCATCACTGGTCAGGAAACACACACAGCTAAGCATGGGGCCCGGCAACTGCTGCCGTGGTGACAGCCCTGGGGACCCGTGTCCTGGGCTCTGCCCATGCCTGCCATGGCCTCGGCAAGCGGGACCCTCTCCAAGCCCTTTCTCCTTTCTGGGCCTCAGTTTCCCCTTCTGAGAGGACTGCATTAAACAGTCACTAAGGTCCTTCCCGTACTGACATCTGATGATTTTATTTAAGCCCTGTGGTTTGGGCACGGTTTGAGAAAAACAACTCACTCCCCTTCCCATAGCCACAACATCTTCCCAGCGTCTTCACCCGCACTCCCTTCCTGTCCCTAAGGAGACATCCGAGGGGAAGCGTCACTGATTTTCCCACCTCCCAGCCACTGGTGGAGGGTACTTAGACCCAGGACCCTGGAGTGCGCCCAAAGAAAGAGCCTTTGGGGGGGGGGGGGTGGACTGGGACTCTGCCAAGACCTGGAGTGGGGGCTGGGTCAGGGAGGCTGGGCTCTGGGTGTCTGCTCCGTGGGCTTCCGGAAACAAGGGCACATCCCCTGGAAAGCTGGAGTGTCCTCTCCAGAGCGGAGTGGGCACTTTCTCTGACCCGTAAAACGGCAGGGCTGCCGCAGCTCCCGCAGTTTTGTGGCGAGAGGGTAGGCCCTGCGGAAGTCTCCCGAGGGGCTGTGATTTAGGGAGACAGAGTCACACGTGGTGGCCGCCCCGCTCCCCACCCCCACCACAGGCTTTTTCATTAACTCATTCACCCCCTACTCCAAAGAAGGGCGGAAACAACTTACCGGGGGGCCGCGGGGACCGATGATGGACATTCCAGCATCTCCTGGGGCTCCCTGTGGGGAGAGAGAAAACCAGGAGAGGAGGGTAGGAGGGGAAGGGGAGTGGGAAAGAGAGCAGTAAAAGGAAAAGGGCTGGCAGGTGGGGGAGGGGGAGCAGAGGGGAGGGAGAGGCAAAGCCAGAGGGTGCAAAGGACAAAAGGGAGGTCAGAGGGTGGGGGGTGATGAGGGACTTAGAGGAGAGGGAGCAAAGGGCGAAGGAGGGGGGTGTTGAGAATGGAAAGAGGACAGCAGGGAAGAGATACCAGCGAGAGCAGAGCATGTGGGGTGCAGGCTGTGGGAACCCAGACCAGGGGAGCGGAGGACAGGTGCTCACTGTAAGGATGGGAAAGGGGACGCTGGGGGGAGAGGCTTGGCTCGGCAGTGGCTGCCCTGGCCAGAGGTTCCAGGGGTCTCCCAACCTTCGCCCTGTTCGGGACACTTCCCGACCCATCCCAGCCGCCCCCAAGTTTTAAAGGCCCTGAAATCTTCCTCCTCACCCATCCCCAAATCCCCGCCACACTGTGTAACTGGTGACACTGTTGACCACGGTTGTGGAAAGCAGAGAGTGGATCTTACTCCGTGGGTCCAACAGCCCTGAGCCTGGTGGCTTGAGCTACCTCGAAATTTCTAGTCCCACGTGAGAGTGACACAGGGGTTAGGGCCGGGGCAGAACTTTCAGCCCCAAGGGGATGGTGGAGGCTGCTGGCCTATGAGCTCAAAGAGTGGTCCAAGGAGGACTGAGCAGGCTGGAGCTGTGAGTGTGCTGTGGGTTGGACAGCAGGGCGAGGAATGGATGAGACATGGGTGGGGGAGAGAAAGGACATTCTGGCAGAAGGACTGTAACTGTGTCCCCGCAGGCCAGGCGGAGGGGCAGGACCCGCATCCCCCCAGGCATCCACACCTCCCAGCAGAGACACCAGGGGAGTGAGAAAGCCCAGGGCCTCCAGTTGGAGGCCCTGCTCTACCATTTGCCAACTAGGAAACCTCTGCAGACCCCTCCGCGAAAGCAGGCTGCTGGGTGTGGCGCCACCAAACCTACAGGTCAAGGGCAGACGCATTTTGTAAATCAGAATGCCTCGCACGCTGGTGAGAAATTCAAATTAGTAACTGCTCATACCATCGCAACTGCACAATAATTTTTATAAAGGCACTATAAGGTCACTGAAAAGCGCAGACTTCAGAGCCAGAAGGCTTGGGTTTGAAGCCCAAGTTCTGTCCCCCGCCAGCTGTGCGATCGTGGGCAAGCTATTTAACTTTCTTGTGCCTCAGTTTCTTCTTCTGTAACCCAGGGGTAATAGCACCTTCTACCTCAGGGGGATGTGAAAATTCCCTAAAGTAATGCAATTTGCTTAGAGCAATGCTTGGTCCCTGGAAGGTGCTATGAAGGGCCTGCTGTTCTCCTTAGACAGTGATCATGTCTCTCTCCTGGGCAGTTGAGCCTCCTGTGAGGTCAGAACTGAAAGGCAGACCCCCTTCTATGTGGGGCCCAGCGTATGCGGGGGTTAGAACCCCAACCTGGGGGTCGGATACTCCTAGGCTCCTCTCCAACTCTGCCACTTTTGCACTATGTGACCTGGGACCTAAGATCTTGCCTTTCTGTGCCTCAGCTCTGTGTCATGTCAAATGGGAACACCAAAACCCCCCTGGGAGGGAAGTGTGATTAAGGGGGATAACAGAGGTACAATATTCAAAACTACACTTGATACAGAGTTCGGGGTTATTAACTGTATAATTAGAGTTAGTTATGGCTTAATTCTATTAAGGGTTAATAGAGTTAACTCCGTGGCTGCTATTATAATTGTGGCTGCTGTTACTTTGGAGATGGGGACGCTGTGAGGCAGAAACACACGCCACGACGCATGGGCAAGGGGCGGCCGGGACAGTACCGAGGTGGGCACTAGGAGCTCCGGCTTCTAGCTCCTCACCACTACTGCAGTGGGACCATGGGCCCCCCTGGCCCCCTCTGGACCTCAGTTTCCTCATCTGTAAAATGAGCTGGTTAGATGTGTGGTTCTCCGAAATCTCGCTAGAACCCGCCAGGGCTGATGTGCCAGGGTGCCCTCCTGGCTGTCTAATGTCCCTGACCTTACAGCTGGGCTCGTCCTGCTTGGAGGCCTCCCCTGGGGACTCCACTCTCCAAACCTGGGAGAGCCATTGTCCCAGGGAACTCTCTGGGGCAGCCCAGGAGAGGAGGGCCCTGGGGGTGGGGAGTTGTGTCTAGAACCAGCTACACATAACAGAGATGGGTGTTGTCTTGGCCTTGGGGAAGCCGGGCACCTGCGTCCTGGGACTAGAGTGAGGAGGCCACAGGCAGCCGGGCAGGTGGGGGGAGACCCAGTCATCCAGGAGAGCTGGACCCATCGCCCGGAACCCCAAGGATGTGGGGAAGTTGTTAGGAAGCGGTCTGGCTGTGTGGGTCAGGCCTGAGCCCCTGGGCAGGGCAGTGGGCTGAGAAACGGGGCTCTGAAAGCCCTTCCCTGGAGAGTCCCTGGGGCGGAAGGGACTGGAGGGCCGGAGGGGAGCATGTGCATGTGGACTCACCTTCTCGCCTGGGTGGCCCTTGACTCCCTGGGGCAGCCACATGCAAAACAGGGCGCCGAGAAGAGAGGGGGAGGGGGAGAAAAAAGGAAGGATGAGAGAGAGGCACAGACACAAGAATCTGCGTTATGGCACAACGATCAAACAAAAGAAATCACCGTGAAATAAGAAACAAAACAAAACACAGATGCTGGCACGCGTCAGGCTCTGCATCCAGCCCACTCAGCCTCGGCTCACAGTTCGTCTCGCGCCCTTCCGGATTATTGAGAGAGAAATGAATGGTGGCTGGGGAGAAAGAGGTCCTCAAAAGTGCTGTGTGAGAGAGAGAGATAGAGAAACAGAGACAGAGAGAACAAGAACTCACCTAGGTCAGGAAATCTGCTGAGAAGCTGTGGCCCCTCTGGGGCTGGGTCAACTTGAGGAAGGGGTGGGGGTGGGGAGGAGTTCTGAGGGGCTGGGTCGGGTGGTGGAGTGTGGAGAATGGAGGGCCCAGCTGACCTCCAAGTCAAAGCTTTGCCAAGCAAGGGAAGCCAGGAGTCGTTTGGGCTGGCAAGGCAAGACGGAGGAGGGGGGATGGAGGGGCATGGGTGGACAGACAGCAGGACACACTATCTGGAAGGATGGAGGACGGGTCAGGGATACAGAGGAAACTGGGTAGTCAGAAAAGGATCTCCTAGCCACAGTGACCATGCAGGTGGGGGGCGGTAGTATCACCTCTTGTGACCCCCTCCCTCCCAAAACAACTCAGGCATTTCACACCCTCTGGCCACCCTGGAGTCCTTATCAGATGGCTTACGGCAGGACCCTTACTGGGCAGCCAAATAGGTCCATTGTCACATTTAGCAACAGGGAAAGCCGCAAAATGGCTTGAAAAATGTCCTTATGTTGAGGGAAACGGGGAGACTTAATGGGGTCTCCTCCCTCCCCCCACATTGCCCAGGGACTGTAGGAGGCCCGGGGGCCGGGGCCGGGGGGGGGGGGGGGCTGACGTGCCTGTGCAGCCTCCTGCAGGCTAGCAGCTCTCAGGGTGAGCAGAGACACCCGAGATTTACCTGTGAGGAGCCAGGACTTTGGGGTCTAACAGTCAGCTTGGGGATAAAGCCCAGCTCCACCCTGTCTTGGGTGAATTGTCTCAACATTCTCATCAGTAAGACAGGGCACCAACAGCACTAGACTCAAGAGCCAGTGGAGGCCACACTGAGTAAACCTAATGGCCAGTGCTGTGGCCCTGTGCAGAAAGAACCAAACGTCTGCAGGTGGACACAGCATGGAGGTGAGAGTTAAAGAGAGGAACTGGATCAGAGCTTTCGCTCTGGGGAGCTTCACTTGGGGGCCCAGGGCTCCCAGCCTCCCGGTCTTGGCAGATGGTGGTAGCTGGGCTCCAGGGAGCTCAAAGCTCTGGAACCCTTGTCCTGGACTTCTGAAATGTCCCAGGCCCAGACACTGTGGCCTTGTCCCAACACTCAGCTCCTCCTTAGGCTGATAGACCATGGCTGGGGAATGGGGGTAAGGGGTCAGCATTGTCAGGGTCAGAGTCAAGAGCACAGGCTTTGGAGTCAGGTTGCCTGGGTTAAAACTTCTTCCAGGCCATGTGACCTTGGTGGGAAAGACACAACTCAGTTTTCTCATCTGAAAAATGGGGTTGGAAATCTGCCTAGCTCACGATGTTCCTAGGAGGATCTAATCTGTGTCAGGCTTTTAACAGGAGGCCCAGCATGCAGTTAGCACTTGAAGTATTAGCTGGTAAGTGGATGGATTTTCTCCACTTCTGAGCCCCAGGGTCACCAGGCATGCAAGCTCACACAAGGACGTCTGACCCACGCCTAAAGCCAATCCCAGCTGAAGAGGAGGAGGAGGAGAAGAGATTAGGAGGCAAAGCACATGAAGGACGTGGGTATTCCAGGGGCACGGGGGAGCCAGGGTGGCGGTCGAAGCTGATGGCCAGGGTGCAGTCAGGACTCAGGCCGGGAGAGCAGCCCTGGCCAGGCCCCTGGAGCTGGGTCATCCCTGCCCAAGGCAGTGAAAGGTGCCCTTTCTAGCCCCTTGGAGACCATCGCCCTGAAGCCACCAGGAAAAATCTGGTGTCAGGACCTCAAGACCTAGTGCCACCTTCCCGTTTCTGGGAAATGCTCTTCCCTATTTCCCTCTCTCCATCTTAGTTTTTCATCAGGAAACGTTAATATTTTACATCACAGCCTCTTTGTGAGGATTTGGAGGCACCGCAGGGGGCCAAGCCGTGTCCTTGCCATCTCCTCCGAGCGTGTCTCCATCTACAGAACATGACCCTCCTGGAGCGCTCGCCCAGCTATGGTTCTGTACGCCTACCCAGGCCTCCAGTGGAGGTGCACCAGAGCTTTGCAGGTGCCATTCTCTCTGTCTTCTGCTGTTCTTTGCTGGGGGACGGTTGCAGGAGCAGTCACAAATCAGAGGGCGAGATGCCAGCCTTGGGCGGGGTTGGGAGTCCTCCTAACCAGGAGAAGGCACAGGCCTCCCTGGTCATCTGGTGGGTGACCAGCAAAGAGCCTCATCCTTATAACTTTCCTGGGTTTGCCCTTTGCTGGGGCAGTCTCTAGAGAATAAAGCCATGTTGTGAAGGCCTGAGGATTGGAATAAAGCGTCTTCCACTCTCCAGCCCCTTGGCAGCTGGTTTAGGCAGGGGCAGGGGGAGTACTGACCCTCTCCTTGGGGCTGGGGCAGGTAGCACCTTGCCGTGGTTTGGGGGACAAGCCAGCATGGAAAAGCAAGCAATGCCCCCAGGAGCAGGTACAGATGTGCCAACTCACCACACGTCCAGGCATTCCGATGGCACCTTTGTCTCCCTGATGAACGGGGTGGAAACAGACAGATGTGCTGCAGTCAGGCCCACGTGGGAAGGAACCCAAGGGCTAGCTGTGCACCCCAGGCCTCGCACAGATAGTTGGGGCTTCCCATGCGGGAGGGCTTTCTCCGCGCAGCATCCATGGATGGTTTAGCAAGCAGCTCCCCCCATCACCGTCTGCACCCAGGCACACTGCTGTGAGCATTAGAGTTTGGCCCCAGGTCCGAGACTCAGTTTCCCTGTGCATATCACAAAGGGCCTTCCTTCCTCAGACTTTCTTTACTGCAGTTCCTTCTGGTTCTGATCAGGATGCATTCATCCTTGTCACGCTCAACTTCAAGGCACGGAGCAGAGTAACTGGTCGCTCCTGGGTGACCCACGACTGAGTCATTTCCCTAGATCTGTCTCCCAGAGCTGGGGGGGGGGGGGGGTGTCGGGTTCCACACTGCCCTGCTCCTTCCCAGGCCTCCTATCTGGGAAAGCTGTGGACAGAGTCCTTCTCCATCCCTCCCTCCCCACCCACGGCACTGACAGGAAGACCCCTGAGCCATGTGGACACAACCACATCACGAGTTTCAGCTGCTGGGAAGGGTGGGGTGGGGGGATCGCTTTGTTTCCTAGCCAGAAGTTACATCTTCCCACTCTGGAAATCTGCTTATTAAGTTTTGTTCCTCCCCCTTTCCATAGAAAATATTTTTTTGCAATCATACACGTGTAGACATCATAAAAGCTGGGGTGGGGCCTGGAGTTCACTATGAGCCTTGGAAAGGTGGAAAGCCATTGGATGGAGAAAAGACCATGTCCTCCAGCCTGCTGGGGAGCAAGAGAGCTGGGGTCTTGGGTTCTCCTGAAGTGCATGGGCATTTCTGGGGTCACTCTGCGCTTCTCCTGACCCCACCGAGGTGAAATGCCTCAAGGGACAATTAGCATCACAGGACATGTGTGGGATGCACCAAAGAATAGCAATCAGCTCTAAAATTAGACTCTTGTTGCACATGTGTTGTCAAGACCAATGATGTCTTGAGTCAAAAGCTCTGACTTTGTTGAAGTGTAGCAGGGTTGTCGTTTTGGTTATAAGCACTGGCTGCGTTTCCTTAACCTCCCTGAGCTCCTGCTTCTGTCCGATGGGGTTACTAAGAGGGGTTGCTGGGAGGATCCCATGAGGGATATCTCCAAAGAGCTCACGCCCAGGCCTGGCAATAATATGTGTGGAGGCAATGGCATCTGCTACTTTTACTCCAGCGTGGCATGGGCAGGTGGATTTTATGTTTGTGTGTACTTCACACCTCTTGCATTTCAGAGCAAAGGCCAGGGTGATCAGATCTTTTTCTGGGTCCATCCCAGGTCCCTTCATAACGAAAGCATAAGCAGGACCATAACCCGTGGGTCTGTGGCATCCTCTCCCAGCTGAAAACCCCAGGTCCTGCTGGTCATCAGCTGTCACACCCCATGGTTCATGCATGCTTGGGCCTTTGAATGATATTGCAGGATGTGGGTTTTGGTTTCTTTTTCTTTTTTTTAAAACTAATGTTCTTTGCAGTCTTGGCCATAAAATGCTTGGTTTAGGGACAGGCGTGGAATGGTCAGCAGGCTGGAAATGATGTGCAGCAGTCCCTGCTGTGTGAATTGCTCCCAAAATGCTTTTTAAAGGTGGACTTTGTAAGAAAAAACAAGGTCTGCCCACATTCCCCTCAGTCATCTGATTTTTCCCCTTCTTGGGTTTCGTGAGCCCGATTTACTCATCTGCCATTTGCTCTGGGCTCCTATTTACTGGGAGGGTTTCCATTTTCAAGGCTAAACATGCTCCCACCTACATTTCATTCAGAAAGCCACTACTGGACAAGAATTCTAGAAGCTGCTTGGGCAAGAGATTACAGTATAATTCACATCTAAAGGGGGAGTAACTTGGGTAAGAGGCATGCACAGAAGGGTCTAGAATCTGTCTTTGGTGCAGAGAGATAGAGAAGGCTGGCACCCTGTCCCTGATCACTTCCCGTGCCACCTCGGCCCTCTGGTCTGCCTGAGTCTCTCTGTACTGGGGGTCCCTAGTATGCAGTTCTCAACCCATCTGTGCCCAGGACTGGGTCATGGAGTGGTGTCTGAGAAGACTCTCAGGATGGTTCTCAAACATCAACAGGGACCCAAGAAACAGCAGTATGGACGGGTGTGGGCTTCCCAGTAGGTCTACAACTGAAGCTGCTCACCTAGAAGCAGGCTAACTATGGACAGGGCACTTTACCTTTCTATGTCTCAGTCTCCTCATCTATCAAGTGGGCATAACAAAAGCCATTTCGTCAAGTTGTTGAACAAATCAAGCATATACAGTGTGATGAGTGTTAGGCCTGGCACCTATTAATGTCTCAATTAAATAAATTAAAGTCTCTATTTAATTTCCTTCCAAAGTCCCTATGGTTCCTTTCAAAGCCTCTCCAGAAATTCAGAAATAGTCACTGGGGAAAACAAAGCCTTGGAGTCTGCTTGGAGTCTACTCTTTTACCAGTGGGCATAGGAGAGAGGGGGCAGTGGTTTTCAAACTTCACCGGTATCACTGGAGTTCAAGATGCTCCAGCAGAGGCCTCTCTAGGTCTCAAAGGAGGGAAGCCCAACAGTGGGCTTCCCGCTCAGTTGGAGATCAGAGACTGTGGAGAGAGGTTCTCACCCAGACACACCTGGAGGAAAAGTGGCCAAACCAACCCAGCCAGTGCTCAGATTGAGAAAGAGCACGTGAGAGAGACACAGAGGAAAGAAGACATGAAAGCTGCTTACCGGGAGTCCAGGTCTTCCAGTGGGACCCTGAAATAAAGGGGGGACAAAGTGAAGTTTACAGAGGTTAGGTTATTATAATACCCTGGTCTTCAAAACTGCCCTACCCAACTATGCAGTCAACCTTTGTGCAGTAGCTGTCATAGCAGCTCTGGAAAACTAAGACAGGGAGGAACAACACAGGAGGAGTTTTGAGAGCCAAGCCCCAACCCTGGCATGGCAGAGGCATGGGGTCCAGGAGAGATGGGATGTCCTGGTAGGGGGACAGTCGGACTTAGAGAGTAAGAGCACTGGTTCTGGACTCAGCCTGCCTGTGCTCAGACTCTGGCTCTGCCTCTTATGGGTTGTGTGACCTCTGGCAAGCCGTGTGGGCCTCTCAGGGCCTCTGTTTGGTCCTCTTGCAAATGGGGGGAAGTCATGCCTGTCTTAGAGAACTAAATGAGATGCTGTGTGTAGCACACTCAGCACAGTGTCTGGTAGTAGAAGTGCTAAATAAATGGCGCTATCACAATTATGAGAACGGAAGGGGCTGGAAGTGAGGTGCATGGAGCTCGCCAGCATTTCTCCCTCTGGAGGCGCTTGTGCCTTGGGGAATAGTGGGTAGCACAGCACCATCCCTCCCCCTCACTCCGCTTGATTCTGCTCCATACCCCTGACATATAAGCTCCCAGGGCAGGGGCTTCTCTGTTTGCCCAGTGCCTCAAGGACAACTGGAGGCCCTCAATACGTATCTAAGAATGAATGAATGCTGAGCACCCCTCCTTACACCAGCGCTTTAGGCTGAGCCACTGGGAAAGAGATCCAGCCTCAGAGAATAGGAACAGCCAAAGGACAGTTTACTTACAGCTCACATAGAGTTAAAACCTTTACCCCTCACATCACCCTCAGGAGGCCAAATGGGATGAATTTCTCTCAGGGCTCAGTACCAGGAAAAGTTGAGCTTCACCCAAGCCTCTAGCGTGCCCCTTTCTACCTTACTGCAGCCATGCCTTGGTAACCAGCCATGCTCTCCTCCTTGCACTGACCACCAGGGAACTGAAGGACAAGTTCATAGCTCACCTGCACAGGACACTATGGTGTCTTCCACCCTGGCTTCCTTTGTTTCCTGCCTCTGCTCTCCTAATCTATTTAATTACTTACCTTGTCATCTCCAAACCATTCTTGGAATGAGGTGGGGTAGGAATCAACAAAACAACACATTTGTTCATTAAATTTAAAAAATTCACAGTATAATAATTTCCTTCTAAAAAATTAAAGGCTTGGAAGAACCTTTGGGGATCATCCAGTGAAAGCCCTCTTTCTAGGATTTAAATGAGTCAATATATTCTCTTTTGGGTGAATATGTATATTTATTTACTAGATGAATATACATAACATTTATATAGGTATTCCTCACAATTGGATGAGGCAGGTACTCTTACTATTCCCATTTCACAGATGAGGAAACTGAGGCATGGAGGGCTTATGTAATTTGCCCAAGGTCACACAGCAGATCCCATGTTTGCAGCCACTCTATTTATGCTGCCTCCAGGAGAACACGATGGTGCCCAGCACGCACGTGTTAGCAATGATGTCAGCAAGGAGCACGTTTTCTCAGGCCTGGCAGCAGGGCATTCAATATTTCCCTAAACTCCCCAGGGAAAGAGAGAGCCATCCTTTCCTAGGTCATGTGCCTCACTCAGTCTCACAGCTCCCATCACTGAGAAATTCTCCCTTCAATCCATCATCCGCTGGATGGCTAACAGATGTCAGCGTGGGCGCCAGCTCCGATGGCTTGGCGGTGACTGAGTCAACACTGCGCTAAGAAGCCTCTGAATTGATTCACCATGTCTGCAAGGGCACAATGGGGCACCGGGTGGGGGGCACACATTGGCTACATCTTAAATGGTTCCTGCTGCAACTTAAATCCGTCGCTGGGTGCCCTGGGCACTAGTGGTCCTGTTCCTGGAAACGTGGGTCATCTGCTCCGAGGACGGAGATGTCGCAGAATTGGCCCAGGTGACAAGCACAGAGGGCGCGGCAGCCCAAGGTGTTCCTTCCTTTTGCAGGATGCAGAGACAGGGCTAAGGAGGCGCCCCCATCCCTCCCTCCCTCCACACGAGCTCCCTACTCTTCGTCCTCCGGAAGTGGGCAGCTGAGCCCGCCAGCGGGCAGAGGCTCGGGCTTCCCTCCAGTGTTGGGCTCAGAATGGGGGGTGGGGGGGTTTGGGGGTGGGGGTGGGTAGCTCCGCTGCTCCTCTCCTGCTGTCACAGGTCCTCTCCTCCCTTCTCATCTGTCCCTCTGCTCCAGAGCTCCAGGGCAGCATCAGCCTCCCTGGGTCAGCAGACAGGAGCTTTCGAACCCTAAATCCCTGATGAGGGCAGGACCCGCCCCTTCTGCAGGCACCAGGGCTGAGCACGCGTGGGGCAGCTTGGCAGTGGGGACCCTGTGAGGGTCTGGAGTGGGGCAGGAGGAGGCTCTTTTGGCCTTGTCCAAAAAGACGGGGCAGGAGATGGGGGAAGATGGCCGTTTCCAGCAGGTGGTCTGTCAAAAGTTCCCCATGGCTGAGTTCATTTTGGAAGATCGATGACAGAAATCGAGAGCAGACATCCTAGGCCCACCGTGATAAATCCTTCCTTCTCCTTCTAAGGAATGAAAGACTCCTGCCCACGTGACTGGTCAGCCCGGGAGCTGAGCAGGGCTCTCAGGATGGGCTCAATTTACCTTTCAGAGAGCCAATGGGATATTAAATAATGGCCTTCTTAAAAACTGGGCAGGCTGCTCTCCCAGGTACAAAGCAAGAGGGGAACAACTCTGGAAACGGCTTCTCTGAGGAAGAGATGACAGCTTTGCTGGTTTCAGTGACCTTCTTGAGAAAGATCTGGTGAGGTGGGCTGGGCCTTTTCAATTCCAAACCCCAGCTCCCCTGGCGACCTCTGGGTCTTTTGTTAGGATATCAAATGTCTGCCCTCAAAGAAGACGGCGCTCCTGTTCTCCAGGCCCATTTCTCCGGGGAGTTAGCCTCCTCGGGCTCTTCTCAGGTTCTCTGGCAGTGGCTGGACTTCCCCACCCCACCCGGGCCTCAGAGAGGCGCCAGGAGGCAGAGTGGCACTGACAGTAATTTAGGTCTAAATTAGGTCTAACCTGCTGCCATCGCTTTCCCTTCCACAAGAGCAGCCACTACTGCCATGGCCTGCCCCGAGTGGCCTGGCCAAGTGAAGCTGCCCACGCCAGGGGCACGTTGCCAAGGCCCCAGGGAACCCGCGCTCGGAGCTGCACGCTGACCCGTTTTCTGAGGAGCAGGAGCCTTTCCAAGGCCCAGGACTGAGGAGAGATTATCTCTTTCTTCTTTCTAATACCTTGTGCTTCTCTGACTCAGATTGCTTCTTCAGCGGACAAAGGAGCTGGGCTAACAATGCGGTAAACTGGCCTTTCAGATTTAAATTCAGGACCTGCTTTGTCCTGGGGGTGCAGCCATTGTCTGGCGCTGGAGGTGGAGAGAGGTGGGTGGAGGCCAAATTGCAGCCTCCTTTCCCATGTAAAGGTTCTAGACGGACCCTGCAGAAACGGTCTGCATAGGTGCTCCCCTGGGAGACACGAGGGCACTGCCTGTCGTCCCCCCACCCCGGACCCGTTACCGGCAGGGAGCATAGATGCGCTGTGACCAGGCTGCAGCTTGAGTACTTACAGGAGGTCCTGAAAGAGAGAGAGAGAATGCCAGGGTCAGCACCACTGCCGTGAGGAATACAGGGGGAGGGAGGGGAGGCGGGGGGAGGGGGCGGCGGCAAGGGGAAGCTGCCTTAGAGACGGTGTCCAAGGGTTTCCATCTGGTCTTCAAAGTTTGTATTTTTCTGGCCTGCTTTCACCAATGTAATCTCTTCCCCCTTTATGTCATCTCCATATTTTCATGATGGGATGGGAAATCCAGAGGTCTGGGCCCCAGACTCAGCCCTGCTGGGAACCTAAAGGTGATGCCCAGTCAAGTCCTCAGCCTCAGCTTCCTTCTCCCCAAAACGGGGGCTCTTTGGGACCAGCCCAAACTTGTGCCTGGGCCTGCTCTGCAGACCATGGAATGGAGGGCACCAGAGCTCACTGAGAAAGTCCGAAAGTGTAACAAGACCTGAAGAAATTAGAATTGTGCCTATGCTCTGTGACCTCTCCAAGCTTCCCATGAATGCACTGGAAAACAAGCAGGAAGGAGAGGGGCGTGATGGCTTCTGGTTTGGTTCCCTACCTGATGTCTATCGGGCCTGCCCTGGTTTCTGCCCACTATGCACCAGGCATCTCTAACCTCCTAGGGCTGCCGCCCCCTCCTCTTTCCTCCACGCCCACCTCGCACAATCCGGCCCATCCTCTGTCCACACCTCTCTCTTTTCTTTTCCTTGTTGTGTCCGTTCTCCCTTCTACCTCCCATAGGCCTCAGCAGCAGCCCTATCTCATTATCAGCAAAGCCAAGAATTACAGATTCAAGTGTTTCCGAGGAGAAAGCAAGGGCCAGGGGTGGGTAGGGGCTGGGAGAAAAGCAGCAGAGAGAGATAGTGAAATGAAAGGCATTACTATGGAGCATGAGTCATGCAGCCCCCCAGACCTGCTGGAGTCCCAGCTGGGTCTGGAGCATCTGCCCAGCCCCTAGTGACCTGGCGATGTTAATTCAGCTGCCACTCCTGCTGCTGCTTTTATGGCCGGCCAATAAAGACTCCTCATGTTTCCCCTTGCTTCTCACTGTCCCCAAGCCAGCTTCCTTCCCTCCTCCGTTATCTGCCGGCTTCTCCGTCCTGGTCCCCGTCCAGGAGAAAACCACCTCTTTCTCTCTAGCCTCTGTCAGACCATCACTTTAAGGGGAGCAAAATACTAAAAAAGAAAGGGCCAGAGGTGCGGTACCGGGGCGAGGACGACACGCGGGGTTTCAGAGCAAGAGTGGGGCAGTGGTCAGGGAAGAGGCGAGCATCTGGGACTCATTAGGCTGAGGGGCAGGAGAATGTAACCCAGCATCTTAAAATACCCCCGAGCTGCAGGCTGCCAAGGGGCCAGCCCAGCTGGAAAGTCCGTGCAGCCTGGCCGGGGGAAGTGTCCTGGTGACAGATTTCAGCCTCTGGCAGTCTAGATGGCTGGGCCACATGGAAGGCAGATGCCGGCTCCGCTGGGCCCAACGGGGTGCTGGCTCCCAGGACTGCACTGGACCGGAGGACACAGGTCAGAGCTGGGGGGCGCAGGCCCCACCCTCAGCAGACTTAGGCTGCAGGGGGCATCGCCAGATGTACCGAGGCGGAGTACCATGGGACGAGGTGCCCCGCAGGGTCCTGAGAGAGCACTGGGCGCGGTTCCCCCTGCACTCCTGGGAAATGCACATTGCAGTGACGATTCTGAGGGTTTCATATCCCCAGAGCCCTGTCATCACTGCTCACCCCTCTACGGTGCCGACGGTAGGCCAGGCACAGCCTGTGCTTCCATGTGTGAACTCCCTCCATCTGCACAATTCCACGGGGTGGGTTTGTAGCTGAGAAATCAGGATTTAAGGGAGGATTTTGATTACTGAATCATTACATAGATATTCTTTTTTGCTTTCTGGTATACTGGAGCAGACAGAGGGAAATTCCTGAAATCTCTGAATTGCAATCCAGCTGCCTTGATCTCTGATAATGATTGTAGAGCCCTTATCTTCTGCCCCTGTGATAAGGCCAGTCCCTAATGTTTATTCATGAAGGGTCTTGGGTCAGCCCAGGACGAACCCACCCCAGGTCCAAAGTTATCTTGATGACCGAGGCTGAATCTAACCAAAGCGGGCCCACTGGACATGTGCAGTAGCTTAGACTTTCACCTACAAGTCACCTATACCTCATGCCTCCATTTTCTTACACAGGTTCTGCGACTCAGCATGTCATCAGACTGTGCGTGCTCAGTAGTTAGATCACCTCTAATTATATCATCTGGGGCCACTGTGCTCATTATACTAAACCCTGCCCACCTCTTCTCTAATAAAACTATCTGAAATACTGTAGTTTGGGGAGACAGGTTCTGGGCTGCTAGGCCATCTGCTCTCCTACTAGGTGCCTAGTGATAAACTTTGTCTCTTTGACACCCCAGTGTCTCAGGAACTGATTGTTGAGGGGGTTGGGCAAAAGAATCCATGGCCTTTATCTGGTAACAGGTTCTATTATCCCATATAGCACGTGGAGAAACTGAGGCACAGAAAGGCTGAGCAACCACCCTCGAGGCCAGCCAGCGAGGAGGTGGAAGAGCTCCTAGCCCTTTCCTGCAGGGCTCCTCTCTAGGGGTCTCACTCAAAAAGCAACTCACCCCACGCCAAAATCACCTACTGACCCATCTCCTCTCTAAGCCTCTCCCGTGGACGCCTGCTGCCCGTGGGTCCCGAGCTCCTTGCTCTAAGTGGAACCCTCCCATCTCTCTTTTCCTTTGCAAAAGGATTAGGTTGGCCGCTCCCACTTGCCTCTCACACAGACATCGCCAATGCGAAAAGCCTCTATTTGGAGGCTGATTGTGTACCACACAAAGGGGATAGAGATAGGGGAATTACTTTAAAAAGACTTTTTCCATCACGAACACCCCCCCCCCCATCAATGGTGATCCCCTATGGCATTTTTAAGTCCCCTGGAAAATGCTTAGGCACCTGGAAAATCTAACTGCCACCCTCCTTCAGCCAGGGATTGGAGGCAGCTGCCTCACTTGACGCTGTGTTCTAACCCCGTAGCTCCGAGGAGGGCTGGGAAGGCTGTGGCTTTGTGAAATCCAGCAGAGCCTGGTGCAGTCAGAGTAGATGGTGCTGGCTGGTCTTCCACGTGGGCCACTTGGCCACATGCAGTAATATGGCCCCTGACAGACTCCTTACCCAGGTTGGGCACGGTGGTAGTTTGGAGCTATGTTACCCAGAAAAGCAGGTTCTTAATCTGTTCCTGTGGTGCCAACCCTTGTAAATAGCACCTTTTGATGAGGCTCCTTCAGTGAAGATGTGCCCCAGCTGAATTGGGATGGGTTTTTATGCTGCTATGGAAAGCGTTACGGGGACTGGAGAGAGAGAGCCACAGGCTGCAGATGGAAACTTGAACTCAAAGGATCCTGGAAGAGGAAGGGGAGGCTGCCATGTACCTTGCCAGGTGACCAAAAAGTCAAGGACCATTTGCTGGTGCCTGCTGCCAGGCTTGCTGTACCAACCTCCTGCCCTGCGGCCCTGCCATGACCCACCCATCTCTGCTGGGGACAAGAATCTAGCACCCCAGGCTCTCCTCGGACCTTCGGTGGCTAATAGTACCAGCCACACTCTATCCCACTGGAGCAGTGCTTCTCAACTGGGGGGCAATTCTGTCTCCAAGGGGACAGCTGGCAACATCTGGAGACATTTTGATTTTTATAACTGGGAGGTTGTAACTGGTTGCTAGTGGATGGAGGCCATCAGGGAGGCTGCTCACAATCCTACAATGTGCAAGGCAGCCCCCCACAGCAACGACTTATCTGGCCCCAAATGTCAATGGTGCCAAGGATGAGAGACACTCCACTGGCCCAGTGGGACAGCCATGTCTCCCTGGTGGCCTGGGCACCCACAAGTCCAAGGGCTCCCCCTCCTGCCCAGGGCCCCAGGTTGGGAGCACAGCCCTTTCTCCACCCTGTGGCTTGCCAACTTTTGGGATCCCGTTCTTACAGTTTAGCCTGGTCCATCCCCACCCAAGACCTATTAGACGAACAGGAAGCTATTTACTGAGCCTGTCTTCTGTGTCTGACACTATGACAGAAACATTATATGTTCTATTTCACTCAGGGAAGTAGCGACTACTCTTCTTCTTCCCACTCTACAGGTGAGAAAGCCAAGGCCCCGATGGTTCACACACGACTTGGAGGAGGCAGGGCTCAGGCAGACCTGCAGGCCTCAGCTGGGCGGGTCCTCGGGCCCAGGGCTGCCAGAGGTCGAGGCCTGCGCTCTCCGCAGCCACTCCGGGCCATGGACCCAGCCTGGCTCCTTGAAGCGCAGCCTCCTGGGGCCACAGGGACCCTGAGCTTGAAGGAAGCACAATTATTAGCAGCAATAAAAGGAAGGCCCTTCTCATCCAGCAACCTATGTCACAAGGGTTGCTGAGGGGCAGAAACATGAGTAGCTTCAAAAACCAAGGGGGGAAATTTATGAGTGACAGGCATGCTGAGCAGTTAGAGGAAACTAAATGAGCTCCCAGGCCGTCTGGACTTTGAGGCTGACATCAAAGACGACAACCAGCTCCTTCTTTTTTACAATCCCAGGGCAGAAACACCAGCTTTACAGGGGAAGGACAGAGACAGCTTTCTGGGGCAGACCGCTTGAATTTGGTCCCCTGGGAGCATATCTGATAAATCATGCTTTGTGACCTTCAAAGCACTTTCACATATCTTAACTCTCTTGATTCCCATTTTATAGATGAAGAAACTGAAGCTCAGAGAAGGGATGTGACTTGCTCCTGGTTCACAGCTGGTAAGGGATGGAAAGGCTGTGTGTCCTGAATCCTAGTCTGCCTTCTACCACTGGCAGAGCTTTAAGGGGTGGCAGGAGTCTTTGCATTTCCCAGTAAAATGTATGACCACGCAGACAGTGGAGTGTGGGGCCCAGCTAACACAGTCTTGGGAGAGCCCACTGATTGTGGGCCTCTCCTCCCAACACTGCCTACAGTGATTCCACATTGGCTGCAGGAAATTGGCCAAGGTGGGAAAGACACACAGCAGATATCGACAAAAGCAACAAATCAGCCAGCACTTCCCTGCCTTTGGTCCCAAAAAACAGTTGTTAAACATTTTCCACTACACCACTGCTTGGATCTCTCAGCCACAAGACATCCCTGGACCTTTTCAGCTCAGGCTGATGAAAAGAACAAGGTACTGAGAGGGGTGGGTAGCAGTTTGAATCACACATACCCACATTCTCTACTCCTGTACTCATGGCAGACATTGCTAATCGATCACAGCAAATCTTCCTCAATCAGCCTAGACAAGGCTTCACAATTCTTTCCCACACAGCCACCATCAACCAGCAGGAAACGGCACACTAGACAGCACCAACTTGTCATCTGGGAACTAGAGCCATTGGGGTGGGGGGTGGGGGTGAGGCACAGGGCAGACCGCAGGTGAAGCATGAGGGTTATGAGGTTGGTTGTCTTATCAGGCAGGGGTTGGTCTATCTTTGAGGGTTAGAGGAACTGAAGGCAAACTGGGAAACCAAGGCAGAGAGTCACCCACTGTGAACCTGCCTGGCTGGAATGGGGTTGGCAGAGATGGAGGCAGAGAGTCTGGGTGCCCAGGACTCCTCAGGCACACCTCTGTCAACAGCAGCCCTCTCACCCTGTCCCCAAACAGCCGTCAAGACTGGCAGAGAGACCCAGAGACACAGTAGGGAAGGGACCCAAGCCAGCAAGATCCCCTCCAGTTAATCCGTGGCCCGGCCCCAGCAGGTCCTCAGATGACCTACGTTCCTCCGGCTGCAGCTGTGCTGCTGCCACACCTGGGGCCGTGGGAAAGCAGCTCCAGTGGCCACCTCTGTGCAGACAGCGTGGAAGTGGCCATCCAGTCCGGTGGGCTCTTGGACCAGCCGCCTGGGCTCCTTGGCCACTCTGCCCTTAGGAATCCCCTCTGTGGGGACGGGGCAGGGGCCTAGGAGGAGGGGAGATGCAAGTGCCTGCAGCCAGTGCTCTGAGCCACCCACACAACGACATGCAGAGGAGTGTCTGTGTGCAGACCCTCTCGGTTGCCTTCCCAGCGGCCATTCTCTCCTTCCTCCTTCCTAACAGAACCCAGATTTATTGCAGTCCCTGGTTCCCAGGGAAGTGGGTCTGACGCCCAGCTGGAAGGTGGATCTGGCGGGTTTGGGGGAGACCCACGTCAGCCGGCAGCAGGGGAAGCCCACAGCCGAGGACACCAGGTACACAGACCCCGTTCCAATGAGAACAGCTCTGATGGCACGGGAGTCCCTGCCTGCCCTGTCTCAGGGGAAAGCAGTCCCGAGGCTCCAGGAAGTGACAGTGGGGGCTGCTGGCCTGTGGGAGGCCCCAGGTAGGGGTGAGGAGAATGCCAGGGGGGCTGGCAACAGGGACCCAGCCCCTCAGAGGGAGAACTGCCACAGGCCACACCTGTGCCCCCTCCCAGCCACAGGCCATCACCTGGGCCTCCCCCACCTGCAGTAATCCAGGGAGAAGGAAAGAGCGGGAAGGGGTGGTGGCAGGGGTCCTGAACCAACAGAGCAATAAGTCTGAAAGGCTCAAGTTCTAAACAGGAACAGAAATCAGGGGCTTGAAAGGAAAGCCACGTGCAGGATTAGGAGGGTAACGAAAATCACTTTAGCTGTGTTTGCTTCATACTCCTTCATGAGTGTTCATCATCACAAGCAACTGCTCCATGCCAGCTCCACGTGGGCTGCTGTGCAGACATGGTCCCTGCCCTGGGGAGACCTTGACTAGTTCAGGAGGTGCCCCCTCCAACAAGCATGGGCTGTACTCCCTTCGTCCCTGACACCCCTCTCTAGGCCTGGGGGTTCTGGCCAGCTTCTCTCTCGAATACAGCTCAATTGCAAACCAGCCTCCTTCTCCTTCTTGTAGACCTTCCCAACTGAGAGCTGGGGGCCCACCTGAGCCCTCCCCGCAGGAGACCCCCTGCTACTTCCTCTTGGTTCATATATCCTGGCCCCACCTTCCGGCCAGATCAGAGCTGGGTTTGCTGCTGGTGTTGGGTGGTGGTGTCCTCTTCTCTCCCTCCACGTTAGGGCCACATTTCAGCAGCCTCCAGCCACTTTGGTTTCATTCAGCCCTGACCCACCCCACCCCACTCTAAAATGAGCTCCTGTCTGGGTGCTGTGTGGCTGGCCTGGGTCTGCTCCATCGAGTCAGCCCTCTACCTTCTTCAGGCTCTTGCTTTACCTTTTCTCACGGACATACACAACAATCCTGAAAGGTTGGGTATTGGCAGCCCTATTTCACGCATGAGGGACCAAGATGCAAAAAGGGGAAATGCTGCCCAGACTTTTCCAGAAACTCCCAACAAACTCAGGTCTCGCCTCCAGCTGCAGCCTTCTGCTCAGCTCCCAGCCTTGTGGACTGGCCCAGGAACATCGACTGGACCATGGGGGGCCAGTGGCCTCAACACCCCTGACTGCCAGCCCCAGGACTGAGTTTATTTTCCAGAGTCAGAATTTCTTTTCTGCCATTGGGATGTCACATCGATCCTTGCAGGAGAACAAGCCTCTGAGGCACATGATCTCTGACCAGGGTCCTTTTTCCTGCCACCGGATCCTGCCACCCCATCCGATGTTCTCGCGGAAGGCCTGGCTAGGGAAGCAAACGTCACGGCCTCTGCTGGCAGGGCCCCCCCAGGCGACTGCGGGATGGAGGAGTGGGGGGGTGGGTGGTCAGGGTCATGGGCCTGGCTAGATCCACACCTAGTACAGAGGGTGGGTGGTGGGTGGGGGTAGGGACAGGCTTTGTAGGTCTTGTCTCCTAAGGACAGGCTTTTAAATTTTTAAGTCACATTTTTGGATAATCCATTATGTGGCAGCCATTGCTCTAGGTCTTTTGTCTCACTGTCTTCATAAACACTCATATTTATTGAGCACTCAGTAAATCTCAATAAAAAGGGTCAAGCACTTTATACATCACTTCATTTAATCTTCACAGTAGTCCTATAAGGTACCACCTAAAAGATGTGGAAACTGAGACACAGAGATCAAGTTACCTGGCCATGGTCACACAGCTAGAACCCGGCATGCCCGTAGTCCCAAAGCTAAGCATGACCTCACTGGATATCCACAACATCTCTGATATTCAGGGTCAGTGTTATTATTGCCCCATTTTACAGATGGGGCTCGTGAGGTGCAGAGAAGTTAAATAACTTGTCCAAGGTCACACAGCTGGTAAGTGGTAGACCTGGCAGTTAAAACCAGTGGCACCCTAAAGTGCTTCTCTTTAACCCCTACATTTATTGCTTCAGCTGTGAAAGCAAATTAAGAGCATCAACAGACTTAGATGGTGGTGGTGGGGTTTGGATTGTTGAGAAATAATATCTAATCAAGTCCTTTGAGTACCACACGGCCTTCTCCATGGGGCTGACCTTGGACCACTCCTTTTGCTGAAGCTGGCTCCCTCCGAGGACTAACTCCCATCTGAAGAGTAACTATAATCAGCCACACACGTGCATCAGTCTCGCGGTTTCATTATTCCTACCTTTACTTAGAAGTAATGAAAGAGAAACTTGACTAACAACCTGAACTTTCACTCATCGAGCTGGACTCCTGCCCCCAGTACAGATGGGTAAGGGTATGGCTCTCAGAGTCAAATGGCCATAGGTTTGAGACCTGACTTTACTGCTGAGCAGTTGGTGTTCTTGGGCGAGATGTTTAACCTGAGTTCCAGTGCCCTTCGCTGTAAAGTGGACGTCACAATAGTTATCTATCCCACTGGATTTGGAGTGTTAAATGAGAGAGTACAGATAAAGTGTTTAGCACTGTTCCTGGCTTAGAATAAGCACTCAATAAGTGATAGCTATGCAATTATTATGGTTATGAAGTCAGAAATAATGATGTTTGAGCACAATATCTTGTAAGACTTTCCTCTATGTTCTAACCAAAGAGCTAACATTTAGAGCGCTCTTGGAGAACTCTTGCCAGGCACCATCTAAATGTTTTAATGATATCAACACATTTAACTTTTACAAGCCTTATAAGCGAGGCACCGTTGCCCCCATTTTACAGATGAGGAAACTGAGGCATAGAGAGGTGGTGCCCCTGCCAGGGGGAGCACAGCTGGCAAGTGGCAGGCTGACTCCAGGGCCCAGGGCCTTAACTGCCCGGCTGCACGGCTGCTCGGATGAGCCCCTGAAACCCTGGAAACCAAGATCCACAAATAGTCAGGGGTCAGGGTGAGCTGAGATAAGCAGCCCATGATGGATGGGGCCGGGTGACCGTTTGAATAAAATAAGAATAAATTAAAGTCACTGGCTTTGAACTGGTGGGACAAACTGCGTAATTTCTCACTTCCTTGGGCCCCTGACCTTTTCACGTTGAGGTCAGAATCAGAATCCGAGTGAGGAAATCTTGCGGGGGGGGTAGGTCTAGCTGGGGGAGATTGCAGGCTCAGCTCTGCCGATTCAGGCCAACAGCAGGCATTGTTCTCAGAGGGCCAGTTCCCAGGACAACCTCCACCTCGGCCAGAGGGCCCGGGCTGCCTGCACACAGAAGGGGGCAGTGGGTCCACTGCGGAGGTTCACTATCAACTGATCAAGGGAAATCAACTAGGGGTGGGGCTCGCCCATTGGACTCTGCTGACTCTGACCACTCCACTTTCTTTCCGTAATGATGTAAATCTCGGGGTCTCTAAATTTGAACTTGTCACCCTTCACCCTTGACTGAATCTCCGAGAAGCAGCAAGATCCTTCTACGTGGCCTGGAGATATCTTCCCAAGAAGAGTTACACTGAACCTTACCGGCAACCCCTCACCTCTGGTCCTTCCCAGGAAGTCAGCATTTTGCACAAATGGTGTTCTTTTTCCACAGCCAAAAGGCACAAACAGTTCTCCAGCAAAGCTTGTAGTATGAACACTGCAGCTGCCCATCATCTCCTCCAGGAAGTTGGCTTTGATTTACATCAACCCCATGGTACAAAGCCCTGTCATCTCCTCTATCTCGCAAGCCCCTCAAAATATTTAGTTATCATTCTCATTTCTATGTGTATATGAAAACTCCATGTTTTTCCAGTTCATCTTCTCTATTAGACTAAAAAATTTCTGATGGATGCAGTCATTTATTCTTTAGTTACTGTTCCCAGAGGAGTTGAAGGGGATCAGGCATTGCAAACCTAATTGCCTACAAGGAGCCAAGCAGGCACCATAAAAGAGTGAAGCAGGATAGATGTGGAGCAACAGGGAGTGGTGAAGACTATGGAAAAGTGCTTAGGGCTTGTCTGTGGGCTTACAATGGAGTGGCTGCCCCTCAGTTGCCACCAAATACTGCCAGGTGGGGATCCAGACCCATTATTGCCGGATCTTGAAAATATTCAAGAAAAAAACAAAATCTGATTTTGTTTTTAAGGCAAAAATCTCCTGGTTTCTAAATGCTGATACTAATTTTTAAAGTCCTGAAAGCTGAACAAAGCCTGTGAGGAACCTCGTTTGGTCCTTAAGCTGCTAATTCACAATACACAGTCTCTGGGGGCCTTTCCTTTCTCAACAGTTTCAATTCCACGGCTCAGAGCTGCTGGCCCAGAGTGTACGCTCAGTAACTTCTGACTGAATAAGTGAAAGGATGGGGGCACCCACTGGCCATCTCCTTAACTAACGATCTCTGAAGAAACACTATAGTAATAGTGTTTGGAAATGGAACTTCCGTTTGAGAGTTCGGTTTAACCAAGTATTGTTCAGTTATGTGATCTGTGAGTGTGCAGGAAACCCTTCCCTTTGCTTCTCCCCTTCCACTGGGCATAGAAGCCCAGAAGCCCAGTACTGAACAAGTCCTAAACCCCAAGAGAGTTGGTGAATTAGAAAGCTGAGTTGTACTCAGGCCTGGAGATAATGTGGGGTAGTGGAGCACGGTGACTAGGAGTAATTGATTATTAGTGAGGTACTTAGTTGTTTCTGGGTATCTTTTTTTTTTAATCTTATTTTAAATTGTGCATAATTAAAACTATACATGGTGATTAGTAATGAATGAATGTTAATGCCTGGTCATAATACAAAGTGTTTTAATTTATAAGTCAAGTGGAAAATCTTGCTTATTTCTGTCTCTTAATTAACCACATCTCAAGCATGGCTTGATTAAGGTGTGCATCTGTGAATGTGGGCTAGGAAGCCCTGAGAAATACCAGCCTAGAAACCCCCATGGGCCTTTCACCACACACCTGCCTGAGTGGCACCACCAAATCCTTTGGATTTACAGGTGGCCAGGATAATGGCCACTCCATGGCTAACATCTTCTGTGTACCAAGCAGCAGACTTAACTTCCAGATAAGTTGTGTTATAAAGATTAGAAATAATGAATGGATAGTGAGGTACTTAGTTGCCACTGGGTACCTATTTTTCTTAAATCTTATTTAAAATTTTGCATAATTACAAAAATACATACGGTGATTAGTAATGAATGAATGTCAAGCACCTCACTTTTCATTCATTATTTCTAATCTTTATAGCACAACTTATCTGCAAGTTTCAGTATTCTAATCTACAATGACAACACCAAGGCTCAATAAGTTTAGAGAGGTTGTCCAAGGTCAAATAGCTAAGAAATAATGGAGCTGAGATTCTTGCCCATCCTCTTTCCATACTGCTGCCTGGAGAACTAGAAAAATGGAAGTGTCTTTTTTCATGTAGGACCCCAAGATTCTCCAGTAAAGCACTGGCAGAGTTGTGATGAAAGCCCAGATGTCAGGGCCCTGCTTTTTAGTACTAAACTTCTCTGGGACAGGGAGTACTTGAGACACATACAACTACAGGGCCAATGCAGACATAACTAATCTATTCCAGTGCTAAGACTTGTACTTTTGGCAGTCACAACCAACCGATCAGAGTTGGCGTCCACGATGAAACATATTAACATCGTTGGCCAGAGTTTTAGAACAACCTCAAGTTAAAGAACCTTCCTAACCCAGGATGTGGAAGCTCTAACCAGAATCTGGTGGCAAGTAGAGGCAAAAAGAAACCACTGTCTTTCAAACTGAAAGGGACTTAAACATGCACCAAGAGAAGGAGCAGAAGGCAAATGGAAAGATGAAGTTAGAGTCTATAGTCTTACAGACAGGGTGGGGGTTGGGGCTTCATTTGCACACCCAGCTGTGTGAGCTCACATGCACATGTCTTGGTGTGGGCTGCTGGAGTGACCGAGCAGCTGAGGAATGGATGTATTTGGACTATGAACGGAGAAAACACTTTGGTTCTTACCTTTGGCTTTGCTTTTTTAAAAAATGTTAGGTTTATTTTTCAGACACTTATTGATTGTTCAGACAGCTCTTTAACAACACTGAAGGACATTTTGTGAAAGGAAAGCATCGTCCCCAGCCCCCAGCTCCCACTCAATTGTTTCCATCTTCTTTTCTCTCCAGCAAGCCTTGTCCACACACACACACACACACACACACACACACACACACACACACACACACACCTGTGTTCACAGAGCTGAAATCTGCATGTTCGCAGTTTGGTACACTGCTTCTTTCACTTAACATGACAAGGTAGACACATCCCTATTTTTGTGCAGCCTTCAAAATTCCATTTTCAAATGGCTACAAAACATTTCTTCATGTTGATCCACCAAGATTTACCTTTTTCTTGTCAATAAATCCTGAATCCTCCAACAATCCTAAGAGGGGTCACACATTCTTGTCAATAAATCCTGAATCCTCCAACAATCCTAAGAGGGGTCACACATTCTATTATACAGATGGGGAAACTGAGGCTCAGAAGGTAAGAAGCTTATTCTGGATCATCCGGCCAAAAAAACAGGTCTCATCGGAGCTAATGCTTATGCTTCAGGCTCCTTGTCCCACGCTCTCCCCATCAGACCTGAGTCTTGGGAACAGAGGTGGTTGGGGCAGGGAGTGCAGAGTTCACAGTGGACAGGGCAGCAGGGAGAAGAGGAGGCTGAAGCCTCTCTGGTTGCTTGCCTTCCCTCCTCACAGCTTCCCCTCCCTTCGGAATGTCCCTTCCCAAAAGGAGGCAGAGAGCCTCCTTTTTTAAAAACAAATTTTATTATGAAATATAACATATACACAACAAAGCAATAAATTTCAGAGTATATTTTAACAAGTAGTTATAGAATAAATTTCAAAGTCTGGTATGGGTTACAGTTCCACAATTTCAGTAGTCATATGCATTTGTTAAATCCTAACATCTCTGTTATCATTCCTCCTTTTCCTTTGATCCTTCTCCCAATCTTTAGGGATATCTGGGTTCTGCCCATTCTCACTTTTTTTTCATGTTGAAAAGGGGTGTCGACAATTTGGGATAAGTGGATGGAACTGGCTGATGTTCCTGGAGAGGCTAACCCCTCTGGGTTTTAGGATTTATCTGGCCTAAACCTACATCGGGAGATTATAGGTTTTTGAAAAGTAAACTCAATGCACGCAATTTTTGTAGGATCTCAGACAGAGAGAGCCCTGGGTTAACAGGAATGATGTTGGTTGGGGTTTGGCAAAGCATTCTGCCCAACATTTTAAATAAGAAAAGATGCATGTGGAGCAGGGGTGGGGACACCCCAAGTAGATGAAGCTGTGTTATCAGGGGCTAACTCCCACGCAGGGGCTCACAGCAGTCCTCTTCCCATCGCTGCCTTCTCTGCACAGGGCCCCCTCCCTGCAGCTGGACAGCCTGAGGCCAGGGCTCTGGTGCAGGGGGAAGCAGTGTGAGAAAGCTCTGCAGAGGAAAAGGCTGGGTGGTCTCCGAGGCTCTGCTCCCTCTCTGCCCGAGGCACCGGGAAAGCACAATAAACACAGGCTGAGCAGCCCCTGCCCAGCCCCAGCCAGGGTGAGTCCACCTTGGCTGATAGGACTGCTTCTCTGACTAGGAAAAGGTGGTCAGTTGTTGGCCGGTCAGTTTTCCCCAGCTAGGCCCACTGTTTTTTTAAAACAAATATTTTTATTGAGAAATCTTCACACACATACAGTACACCTATAGTATAAAATCATCACTCACAATATCATCACATAGTTGTGTATTCATTACCATGATCATTTTCAGAACATTTGCATCACTCCAGAAAAAGAGATAAAAGGAAAAAAGAAAAAACCCATACATCCCATACCCCTTACCCCTTCCTGTCACTGACTACTAGTATTTCAATCTACCTATTTTTTTTTACCCCTTATACCCCTGCCCCCATTATTGATTTCATTCTGTCCTTTTTTTTTTTTTTTTAACTCATCTGTCCATACCCTGGATAAAAGGAGCATCAGACATGAGGTTTCACAATCACACAGTCACACTGAAAAAGTTATATTGTTATACAATTGTCTTCAAGAAACAAGGCTACTGGGACACAGCTCGGTAGTTTCAGGAACTTCCCTCCAGCCACTCCAATACACCATAAACTAAAAAGGGATATCTACATAATGCATAAGAATAACCTCCAGGATAACTTCTTGACTCTGTCTGAAATCTCTCAGCCACTGAAACTTTATTTTGTCTCTTTTCTTTCTTCCCCCTTTTGATCAAGAAGGCTTTCTCAATCCCTTGACCTGGGTCCCAGCTCATCCTGGAAGCTCTGCCTCACATTGCCAGGAGATATACACCCTGGGAGTCATGTCCCACGAAGTGCAGAGGGCAGTGAGTTCACCGGCTGAGTTGGCTTGAGAGAGAGCAGGCCCGCTCTTCTCCCCATCCAGGCTGGGGGGATCTGACTGCACAGGCCACCCCTAGCCCCACCCTCCCAGCCCTCACTTCCCGCCCACTGCCCTGGAGCTGCAGGACCCCGAAGCGCTCCCGGGCCCACACGTGTCCAGCCTCCCACCTAGTAGAGTCTCAGCCAGTTTAGTCAATGATCTACTGAGCCTCTACTGTGTGTACTGGGCACTGCTCTAAGTTGGTGCTGGAGCTCTAGAGGCGAAAAAGACAGAATGCCAGCGTAGGCCCTCGGAGCCTTGGCTTTCTTATCTGTGAAATGGGGATAAAGCAGTACCTGCTTTGTATGCTGCTCTGAGAATGAAATGAGATTATATGTGCCAGGTGCTTAAACTGGTGCCTGACACAGAGCGCCACTCAAGTATCAGCTTTTACATTATTATTTCTACTTGCAAGAGTATAAAAATGAATAAGTGAGCACAAATGTCGGCACTGATATCTGCCAGGAGGAAGTTAGCTCTGGAGTCGTGGAGTGGGGCTGGAATTTGAAAACGCGTTAGCGTGGGTGGTAGCAGAAGGTTGTTCTGAGGAGATGATGTGGGAGTAAAAACTTAAACGGGAGCAGGAGCCGGTGTGAGAGGCTGTGCGGGACGAGCAGTCCACACGCAGACAAGCGGCGCAGGTGCAGAGGCCTCGAGATGGGAAGAAGCCTGGGTGTCTGGGGAATAGAAAAAAGGCCCCTATGGCTGGAGCTGGGCTGCCCAATACGGTTGATACTGGCTATGTGTAGCTACTTAAATTAAAACTAATTGAAATTAAATAAAACAGAAAATTCAGCACCTCAGTCTCACTAGCTATATTTCAAGTGTTCAATAGCCACATGTGGCTAGTGACTATCGTAATGGACAGTGCCAAGAGAGGCGGTTTTCAGCATTGCCAAAAGTCCTATTAAGCAGCACTGCCCTAGAGGATTGGGTGGGTGGGTGGGTGGGGGTGTGGGAAAGAAGAGGTTGGTATGAGATGAGGCAAGAGAGGAAGGGGCCAGAGCTCAAATAGTTTTGTAGGCTAGCGCAAGGAGTTTGGCATTTTCCCTAAGTGCCCTGAGAAACCTTTGAGATATCTTAAGGAGGGGAGTGATGTTATCTGGTCTGGTCTTTGGCAAAATCACTTTGGCTTAAGGGTGGGGGCAAAACTCCTTTTCTGCATCTTCACTTCTCTAAGCCTGCAGAATCCGCCAAAGTCAGAGCTAAAGGGGAACAGATGTGTTCACTGCACCCACCCTTCTCACTTTCCCAGACCTAGAGGTTCTGAAGAGTACATAGAGAATGCCACAGAAACTTCTGGGAACGTAGCACTTTCCCGAGGGATGCTTGGCTCCCCTTAGCAAAGGCAGAGATGGAACCGCTGGTCTTAAGACTGTGTCCACGTCCTGGGCCCCTGGACAAAGGTGCCCGGAGTGGACGCTGTGCTGTGCACCACGAAGAGAAGAGTCTGCCCCTTTGCCCATTGGCAGGAGACAGCCAGGGAGCCGGGGCGAAGGCGTGGCACTGGGCTGACAGCATAGGCGGAGCGTGGCCGCGGCCGGACCTCGGGAAAGGACCCCTGAGCAGGCCTGTCCTTGGCACGCAGGTGGCCCTGGAAGCCTGCCAAGGCGCCAGGCTCCGAGGGAGCCCACCAGGAGCCCAGTTTTCTTCAACTCCCAAATGTCTGAGCTGGGATTTGAACGCAGGTCTTACGGATTCCAGAGTCCGCTCTTTTTGCCGTGAACCATACTGGGCTGCGTAGCCCGTACTCGGTTCCAAACTCAAGACTTTCGAGAGTTAACTCACAAATTCATTTTAAGGGACTCAGGAATATGAATCTCACCTTGCCTTTGTTGTAGCCAAAAATCAACATAACATCCTCTTCCCTCCACCCCACCTCATCCAGCAGGCGCTTTATGACTTCCCTGCAGCTACCAGCTAACGTCTGTCTTGGTCACTGCTTTTCCAGGCTCTACAAATACTGCTTTGATGTACCAACAGCCCCTAATGGGGACACAAACTAATAAATCATTAAGTGGCCAAACCAACATACTCCCCTGACCTCCAACCTCACCAGGAGCTGGCAGCGGGGCCACTCCGCATCCCAGGAGGCACTGGGGTGGGACAATTCTGGGAAGCTGAAATCACCGAGGCAGCTCTCCCTGGGCCAGGAGGTCTGGGAAGGAGGCCAGTGGCATTGTGACTTCAGCATATGGGAACAAACACCCATAAAGGAGGAATTGGGGATCCCAGGAGTCTGCCCCCAGGGCCAGGTGGAGGCAAGCCTAGGAAGACAGGAGGCACCATCCTAAGTAAACAGGAGACTAGATAGCTGGCTTCTGAAGAAATAATGCCCATATGCTACTAGGGTCAGAAAGTCCTGCTTATTTGGGGCCAAGATCAGAAAGGAGACATGACAAGGGGGAAACTGTTAATAGACAAAGGCCATGACAGTCTTTTTTTAAAAATTTTTAAAAAAATACCCAAAAGCACCAAACAAACGCAAACATTCTTGACTTTTGATCATTCTCTTCTACATATATAATCGGTAATTCATAATATCATCACATAGCTGCATATTCATCATCACGATCATTTCTTGGAACATTTGCATCTATTCAGAAAAAGAAATAAAAAGAAAACAGAAGAAAATTCATACATACCATACCCCCCACCCCTCCCCGTCACCGATTGGAGTGAAAAATAATTTCACTCTAAATTTATTTTAACATTTGTTCCCCCTCTTATTCATCTTTATTCCGTATGTTTTACTCGTCTGTTGAAAAGGTAGATAAAAGGAGCATCAGACACAAGGTTTCCATGACAGTCTTTTGCCTGATGTGTTCAATAACCAATTCCTGAGACACCAGGTCTTCAAATAGAGAAAGAGTTTATTACTAGGCGCTCAGTAGGAGAGCACGTGGCCTAATGGCCCCAAATCTTCCCCCAAATGACAGTATTTCAGATAGTTTTATTAGAGAAAAAGGTGGAAAGCGTTTAGGATAATGAGCACAGGGGCCCCAGATGCTGTAATTAGGGGTGATCTAACTACTGAGCACGCACAGTCTGATGACATGCTGAGTCACAGAACCTGTGTAAGAAAATGGAGGAATGAGGTACAGGTGACTTGCAGGTTTAAGTCTAAGCTACTGCACATGTCCAGTGGGCCCACATTGGTTAGATCCAGTCTCGGTCATCAAGATAACTTTGGACCTGGGGTGCGTTAATACTGGACTGACCCAAGACCCTTCATGAATAAACATTAGGGGCTGTCTTTAGAGATCACAAGACTTTAAAGTTGAAAAACTGGATAACTGAGTTCAAATGAAGTTTGGTCACAGGGTTTCTACAGTCACAGAGGCAGAGGATAAGAGCTATCCAGTCATTATCAGAGATCAAGGCAGCCGGATTACAGTTTGGAGATTTCAGGCATTTCCCTCAGTCTGCTCTAATATACCCAAAAGCAAAAAGGAATATCTATATAATGATTCAGTAATCAAAATCAGCCCTTAAATCCTGATTTCTCAGTTACAAAACAACATCCTCTCCTTTACTGAAAACTAAAGAGACTACAAACCTGCCATCATAAGGCAATAATCCTACAACTCTCTCCAAAGAGAGGGCAAAGGGCTGCCAAGCCAGGTGCTGACCCCTCCACGAAAGGGGTGGTGGGGGAGCCCGAGGGTGGCATTGGGGCACACAGCCCCTGGGAGCACCAGGCTAGCCCACCAGGGCATCTGTACCAACTGCAGGCCCCTCTCCTGGAGGAAGAAGGAAAAGGACTCAAGGGAGGACAAGGAAAGCATCGAAAGGGGGTTTCTCTGATGGGACAAGAGAATGGAGCTGCGGCCTAACAGTGAGGGTCGGAAACTTGTTCTTCTTAATCACTGGGATATATACGAGTCTTTTACAATTCTAAGCCATTCTAAAAATGGCTTCAACACTCCTCATTTTTGGAAAAATTGTTAAGAAAATTCCAGTCCATCTGAGCTGGAAGGGGACATGCACATGAACTGCCCGGCAAGGGTCAGGCAGAGAAAAGGGGGTCAAGTACCTGGAGAGGCTGGGCACGGGGGCGGCAGCAGAAAAACCCATGACCACGTCGCAGGAGCGAACGCAGCCGGGCGGGGCGGCCTGGCCTGGAGCACTGTCCACTCCATGCGGTACATGACACACCGAGGGGTGCGAGCTGCCGGAGGGAGGGTCTTGGGGGATAGTGTGGCTCTCACCTGCCCTCAGGTGTTCCACCTTGGTGCGGCTTGTTTCTGCTGTGGGGAATGAGGAGAGGAGGATTCAAACCCAGTGCATTGAAACTCACACGGCATGGGATCTTTGTTCATTTGCCTCCAGAAAGATGCAAAGGAAGTCTGGGGACGGAAGACAGGTGAAAGAGACGGCAGCTACAGGGACAGAGCGTCATTCTGTGCCCTATCGGCTGCTCTCTTTTTTGCCGAGGAGATTTTTAAGTCTGAGTAGTTCTCGAAACTACACGCTGTCAGAGGTTTTCTCACAGCCATGATATGCATGAGCTTTAGAGCCAAACAGATCTGCTTTCAAATCTTAGTAACTCTCAATAGCTATGGGGCCTCAGGCACATTTCTTTTAATTTCTCTGAGCCTCAGTTTCCTTATCTGTAAAATGGACCCAAAGGTACCAGCTTGCAAGGCTGCTGTAAGGACAAGACTATGGTTCTTGGCACTTAATGGGCCCTCAGGAAATGGCAGCCTTGTTTCTCATCACTCAGCCACCACGTGGGGTTTGGATGCGTGTTACAGGCAGATTTTTAATTCATTTCAGGCCAATGGTGTGCTGACACTTTGTGACACTAATGTGGCCATCCGATCTATCTTCTTGGCAATGTCTGTATTTTCCATGACCCCTACCCAAGAGCCCATCCGTCTCAGCTGGCCCCAGTGGTTCTCCTACCTCCAAGGCTTAAAGGAGGCGAGCAGATGACCCCAGGCCCCAGCTGGCACACACAACTCCCAGTCCCACCCCAGACAGGCTGGGAGGCGGAAGGAAGGTGGAAACGGGGTGGGGGGAGGGGGCAAGACGGGCTGTGCTTCCTGCCTGAAATCTGGGCACAGGGGTCTCAGAAGGCATTCTCGTTCCAGCCTCCCAGGGGGCCAGCCCACCCTCACCGGGGACCCTGGTGGGAAAAACTTGCTGAACTTCTTTAGGTTTCCTGGCCAGTGTTGTAGGGCTGGCCTGATTCCTTCTGTGGGTCAGAGACTGGGAGGGGAAAGGGAGTCTTGAGAGTCCCTCCCTGACTTTGGCAGGAGGCCCCTGTCCCTCTCTCCCAGGCCAGCTCCTAATCTCTCAGCCTGCACACGCCTGTCGTCCCCGAGATGAGACGCTGCAGAGCTGGCGGTGTATACACAGACCCTGTTATTTATTGGGAGGCGTGGGGCCAGGGCCGAGGTCGGGCTGGTCACAGCCACATTCTCTTCTGTCCTGGCTCTTCTCACCTGGGTCGTAAGGAAGGAGGGAGGGAAGACAGGACAAGAGGAGGGAGAGGGGAGGAAAAGGAGAGAGGGACAGAGGAAGGGCTCTCTTGCAGTTGAGGACCTACTATGTGCTTGGCCCTGTGTGCGCGGTCTGCAGGGGTGGTCTCGTGTAACCAGCGGCGCTAAGTCACACTATCGAACGTGTGCATGTGCATTGAACGTGTAAGTGTGTGTTTTGGAGACAGGATGGTACAGCAGCCAACAGTACAGGCTCTGGAGAATTGGGCCTGAGTTCAAACCGCAGCCCTGACACGGGATGACCTTATCTACACAGACATGTTACTTCCCTTCTCTGAGCCTCAGTTTCCCCATCTGTAAAGTGGAAATAAGATTTCCTCCCTCCTAGGGTTCTCAGTGCACTGGACTCAGGCCCTTCGCACGGGGCCTGGCACACCGTAAAATAGCCCAAAGACAGTAGCTGTAGTGAGGAGGAGGCAGCTAGAAGGCAGGGGGACAGCTGGAGATAAAACAGGAGAAGGTCAAGAAAGGGTGGCTGAGCAAGAGAATTCATCCGCCCGTCTCCACCTGGGGTTCTACCAGCTTCAGTTTTCCAGCACCACGCCGGGTGGCGGGCGAGCTCCAGATGAGGAGGCCCCGGCTAGGCAGGGCCCCCGCGTCCACCCCCAAAGGCTTGGACATCCTGTGCACCACCAGTCACCGGTCAGAGGAGGGCCTGAAAGGGGGAAGCTCTTTCGTTCCCCTGATTAAGTCCCTCCTGGGGCTCAGAGCCCAGAACCAGAAAGACTCCCTGTGTCTTTAAGGAGACGCCGACTGCGTGCACAGGAGGGAAGGAGGTTAAGACGATTAGCTGGTGCTAACAAATTTAGGATGTGGAAGAAGTCTTTTCTTGGCCGTCCATCAAAGGAAGGATTGGATGTCCCTGCGCTTGGAGAGAGCAGGAGAGGAGGGAAGGGTGGAGGAGGGGAGGCGGAGGGGCGTTATGTGTTTACCAGCTGAGCTTTCTCCCTGGACAGGCCTTCCCTGGGCACTGGGGGTGTGCAGGAGTCGGGCAGGCGTGCTGGACCCGGCCAGCTGTCTGTCCTGGCGCTGGCCTTCCCATCAGCCCGTCTGTCTGTCGCCGCCCCGCCCCTACCACCCCGACCCAGCTCAGGTTATGTCCAAGCAGCTGGCTGAAAAGTGATCCTGGAGGAAGAAGGTCCTTCCTGTTGATTAGGAACCAGGACACTCTCTCCTACCCCTCACCCCCAGCCTGAGGAGACACCCTCCTCACCCAGGCTCCCTGTTCTGGGGCCACCCCCTGCCCCTTGTCACCAAGAGCTGGGCAGCTCTTCATCTAGGTTCTGCTGTAACCAAGGGAAACTTGCAAGGCCTCCCAGAGAGATCTCAAACCACTCACTAAAGCTCCATCAGAGGTTATTTCCGGCACAGGCGGGAGGGAGGGCGGGCATGGGGGCCGTGTCATGTCCAGGAATGGTTCATTCAGAACTGCTTGGCACTGGCTCTGTGCCAGGTCCTGTGTCGGGCACTGGGGAGATAAGTGGCAAGACACTGCTCCCTGTGCCAGTACCTGCCCCCAGGAGCTCTAATGGGACAGAGAAAGGTGTGGGAACACACAAAGATACACTATAAAATGAAACATAAACACAGCAGAGGCTCTGAGAATTTAATGGGCAAAATGAGTATCTGGAATGCTTATCTAAATGCAGATTTCCAGGCCCCACCCTCGCATGTTCTGGTGCTGGAGGACCAGCAAGGGGCCCCCGCATCTGCATTTTCAAGCAGAGCAGGTAGTTCTGATGCAGGCAGATGTCGGAGTTGATTCAGAGGAAGACTAAGTGTAGGGGGCAGGGCGAGGGCCAAGAAGGCACACAGGGGTGGAGGGTCAGGGGTGGAAGCAGGGAAGGCTTTTCCCAGGAAGTGACCTTTAGCTGACTGCTACGGGGGTGGGGGGGTGGGGGTGGCGCAGGCTGAGGGAGAGGGAGCTGGCGGGTGGGTGGGGGAATGCCTAGTTTGGTGTGGCTGGAGCAGGGGGCTGGGGGGTGTGGAGGCGTGTAGAGGAAGAAGAGGCTGAGCGAGAAGGCAGTGGGGGATCTGGGAAGCCTCAGAGGGATCAGAAAGTATCAGGACCCTATCGTGGGAGAGTTTAATGTCATAAGCAAGGGAGGGTCTTGAAAGACTGTTGTAAGCTGCAAGAGGGAGTGTGGGCTGCAGGGGACCAGATGGAGGTGGGGACAGCTGTTAGGAGGTTACGGCAAGAATCGAGACTCAATCTCGATGAGGGCTGATGGTGGGTAAGAGTAAGAGGGGGCATGGAGAGGCGGACCATGGAAGTGACTCTGCAGAACTTGGGGCCTGGCAGTTTGAGGGGTAAAGAAGAGGGAGGAAGACCAGGTGCTCTTCAGGTTTCCAGTCTTGGTAGTCGGGGAAGAGTGCTGCTTTTTCCCTGAAGCCAGAGATACTACAAGAGAACGAGCAGGTTGAAGAGGAAAATGGGACACTTAGTTTTGGACCCAGTAGCTTGGAGCTCCTCATAGGCCCATTAGTGAAGACAGGCAGTGGGCAACTGGACGTATAAGTCTGGAGGGCAGGGAAGAAAAAGGAGCTCTGAAGACACAAATTTGAGAGACAGCAGTACCCAAGTCCATGGCTTTCAACCCTTTGGCTGACCTAGTTTAAGGAAATCACGATCTGGAATATACCTATAGAAACAAACAGCTTCAGCAAACAGGAGTTCCCTTGCACGTGTGATGTACTTGATATTGTCTAGTTCATTTTCCTCTATTCTAGCTCATTTAATAAAAAAAAAAAAAAGATGCTGGCCACAGCCCACTAAATTATTTCAAATCACTGTGTGATCTGCAATTTGAAAAACACGGATCTCAACGGAAAGGGAGTTACCAGAGGGAAGGAGATCACTAGAGTTTAGTAGGTAAATACGTGTCCAAGCAGCCCCAGCATTCAGAGCACTGGTGGAAGATGAGCCAGCAAAGATGGCTCATTTCTTGAGAAGGAAGGAATGAGAAAAACTGGAGGAGACAATGTCTTGGAAGAGAGGAGCACATTTCAAGGAGAAGGGAGTGGTCAGCAGGGAGATGTCAGGTCCAGTGAGTCTTGAGTAGCCCACAGGACTCAGCAGGGCATGACCTGGGGGTCAACATTGCATAAGACTCAGGGAAGGTCAGCACAAGAAGAGGCCTCACCTCTCTGTGGGCCAGCTCGGCAGGTGGGCTCACTGCTCTCCCTCCTGCCTACGTGGGACATGACTCTCAGGGGTGTGGGTCTCCCTGGCAACGTGGGATAGAGCTCCCGGAGGTGTGCTGAGACCCAGCATCATGGGAATGAGATAGCCTTCTTGACCAAAACGGGGAAGAGAGAAATGAGACACACTAAAAGTTTCAGTGGCTGAGAGATTTCAGAGTCAAGAGTTATCCTGGAGGTTATTCCTATGCATTACGTGACTATTCCTTTTTGGTTTGTGGTGTACTGGAGCAGCTAGAGGGAAGTACCTGGGGCTGTTGGGCTGTGTTCCAGTGGCCTTGATCCTTGAATGCGACTACATGGCTAGATAGCTTCTGCAATGTGACCCTGTGATTGTGAAATCCTTGTGTCTAGTGCTCCCTTTATCCAGAGTATGGACAGATGAGTAAAAAATTAAGGACAAAAAAAAAAATGGGGGGAAAGATAAGGGGTTAAAACTGGGTAGATTAAAATACTAATGGTTGATGAGAGGGAGGGGTAAGGGGTATGGAATTTACGAGTTTTTTCTTTTTTCCTTTTATTTCTTTTTCTGAAGTGCAAATGTTCTTAAAGCATTTTAGTTGGGAACACACAATTACGCAATGATATTGTGAGCCACTGATTGTTTGCTTTGAATGGACTGTGTGTATGTGAGGATATCAATAAAAATATTGAAAAAAAAGGCCTCAGGGGTTCTCTGGTACATGCTACAGATGGGGAAACCAAGTCCCACACAGGTGCAGGGACGTGCCCGAGGAGGCCTGGGACCATCTCTCCTCCCACCTCATCCCTCACCCCTGGCCTGGGACGGGGGCCGGCCCCATCCCTCTGTTACCCATCTCCATGGAGCACACGTGGCCTCTCGGGGTCTTGGGAGAGATATTTGTCTTTATCCTCGCTCATGCTCGGGGCCAACTTGGGGCTGAGTAGGCCATGTGTGGCTGAGTATCAGGATATCTCAACTGAGTCACTCATCATATATTGAGGGCCAGAGACTGTGCCAGGCCCAGAACCTAGGGGGACCTAACCTCACTTGGGGTGGGGTTAGAGATAGCTGCCCTTGGATGGGAAGTGTCATTAAGGCCCGAAAGGTGAGCAGGAGAGAGGTTGGCTTGAGAGGGGGCAGACTGCATCAGGAGCCTCAGAAGGAGGGTCTACCACCCACCTCCATTGATTTTCTGAGGCGGAAGTCAGGACAGTTGTCCCCAGCTCCAAATATTGGGAAGGTGTGGGGAGCAGCAGACTGGAAGCACCTGGTGACCCAGAGGCTGCAGGAGCCCAAAGACCTGGCAATGGCTCCTTCTGCATACATCATATCCTTTCTAAATCAAGTCCCGGCTTGCCCCATCTGTGACTGCTCCATCCTCCCAGAATGCCTGTAACCATTGGTGCAAAATGTTTGAGAGGCTGGGGAGGGAATGTGTCTGTCCCAGGCTGGCTCCCTCTAGGAGAGGACCTTGGAGAAGTCATGAGCCTGCCTCAGAGGAAACATAAGATGCTACTCCTGGAAAGGAGTCTGTACACCATCCAACCTAATATCCCATTTTGCAGATAAGGAAACTGGGGAGCAGAGAATCATATAATTAAATAGGCATAAGGCCTCAACATAATATGGCTCTCTAGTAAGCCTCTCTGGTAAACTCCTACTCATCTCTCAAAACCCATATGAAAAATCACCTTCCTTGGGATTCTGGAAACGGAGCCCAGTTTATTCAGAGCAAAACCACTGCAGGCAGTATATCAGCTCAGGAGCCGAGGCTCAATTCCATCTGCCAACCTAGGGCTGCTGTAATTGTCAGCCTGGGCACCACTCTCTCTAGCATGCATTTGCCCAGTTTATGGGTACAAGCATACTTCAAGGCAGGTGACATGTGCGGCATGATTTTAGGGACCTTTAATCTCTCAAATGATCAAACAGGTCAACCAACACTTCCCTTCTTCATGACAAAGTATCTGTTGTCACCAATCCCTACATTGTTAGCTAACACTTCTATTGTCTTCACTTTATGCTCATTGCTGTTCTAAGTATTTTGTGCATATTGATTCATTTAATCCTTATAATAACCCAACAAAGTGGCTACTCTTATTAACCTATTTTGCAGATGGGGAGATGACTCATGAAGTTAGACCACCTGGTATCTGGTCTGGGACTGATCTTGATGGAAACATTTTTCAGGTCCCCTCACAGGCTTGCTGGGAGGTCGGAGGTGGAGGAGGAGGTAGGATCTGACCAGACTTGAGGCACAGATAGGTAGGGAAGACTGAGATCACAACCATGAGCGTCACCCAGCCACTGGCATTTGCTGAGCACTGGGAGTCTGTGCTCATGTCCTCTTTGTACCAGCCACACTGAGTCGTCCATCATTTTCAAAACCAGAGTGCTTTCCACGTGCCCCAGGTTGGCACAGGCTGCTCCCTCACTTTGTCTGGGATGCTCTCCTGCCCTCTCCAACTCAAATCCAAGCCTACTCATCCATCAAGACCTAGACCAAATGACACCTCCTCTGGGAAGCCCTCAGGGTTTGTTATTCCATTTGCTTCTGACTCCTCTTGGGTATGTTTTGCATTATACCCTTTATCTGTGGATCTCTCTTCTGGAGAACAAGGACCATGCCTGGTTCAAGTTTGTGACCCCACATACTTATCACAGTGTCTGGCCCAGAGTAAATGATCAACAACGTTTCATTGATAAGTAAATTCAGGCTTATTGATTCCTAGCCCCAGGACCTTCTTATTGGATGGTAGCATCTCTCCTGGTGGACACAACAGGAACATTGGGAAAGCACATGGAAGCAAATGGACTTCTCCAATCCTGCCACCACCATCGCCATCACAGTCAACCTTAGCTGAGAACTTATTATATGTTGGGCCCTCTGCCAGATGGCTTTACATTTGTGATCCCATTTAATCCTCACAAAACTCCACAGAATAAGTCTTCTCATCATTGTCATTTTATAGATCAAAGCTGTCCAACAGAATATTTTGCAATTACGGAAATGTCCTCTAACTGCATTGTCCAATACAGTAACCACTAGCCGTTTGAGACCTTGAGAGATGGCTGGTGCAATGGAGGAACTGACTTTTCAATTGTATTTCATTTTAATTAATTTAAATTTAAATTTAAAGAGACACATGTGGCAAGAGGCAATCAAAATGGATACCGCAATATTGATGATCAAAGACTTGAGAGGTTAAGTAACTTACCCAAGAACACACAGTGGACAAGTGACAAAGGCAAGATTTGAACCTAGGATTGTCTGATCCCCAATCCCTGACTTTGAACCATGATGCCTTAGCTCCATCCCCTCTTCTCACCACTAGATTATTCTGCGGTGGGGAGGGGCTAGTAGAGGGAGGAGTCTAGCATCCCCACATCAGCCACAGTGCCTTTGGGCTAGACTCTGGACCTTTTTGGGCCTCCAATTCCTTCTGTGAAAGTAGGGACTGGAGGAGATGATCCCATTCCCTCCAGCACAGACATGTTACAAGCCATGATTTCTCTGCAGGAGACTTTTTGCTCATAGGCTCTGCAAACAGAGAACATAAACAGTTTACTCTCGCTGCATTTCTGCAGCCCAGGCAACTGGGAGGATTTAACTTTGCTTGGCTCTGGCACCAATCTCCACACATGTGTGCCCGAAGCACGTGAGGGCCTCCTCTCTGGCGTAAATGCTGCTGCTGAACAACTGCTGGGCCCTGGCTGAATCCATCTGTGGCCAAGTCCAGCAGGTTTTGGCAGGGAGTGGGCACCAGCGAGTGCTGGTGTGGACACCGGCCCCTGAAGCACACTGGGGTCAGTGTGTGGGCACCCACAGCTTGCCCAGCTGGTAGGGACAAGGGACTAAACTACGGTGACAGCGCATGGCCATGTCCAATGCCCAGGAAAAGTCCCCACTCAGGCTGGGCCCTCGCCTGTGGGTGAGGATATTAGTGCCAAATGTGAATGGACAGATGAATATTTCTAGGGGGTCCTTGGAGGTACAGTGACCTGGGGTGGGGCTGGAGGGCAGCAGAACATGGACATCACATTGGGGGCTGGGTGTCAGGACACCTGGATTCTGGTCCCTGCTCTATACAGAAGTGATTCTCAGCTTTTCATGATATCAACTTGATGACATGACCCTGCTCAATACCCTTTTGTGTCTCCCCATTGCTCTTAGGATAAAGACCAAAAACCTTAACATGGTCACAGACTCCTGCACATTCTAGCTCCCAACCTCATCTTGCATAAGTCCCCTGCCCTCCAAGCTCCCTGCTTTACCACACTGGTCTTCTTTCAACCTTGCCACCCTGCTGCAGGGCCTTTGCACATGCTGTTTCCTCTGCCTGAAGCATCCTCCCTCCAAAGTCATCTCCAGAACATGCGCTGAGTCTGTCCACCTTCTCTGACACCTCTGGTCAGTTCCTACTGCTCTGTCAGCTCTCTGCTCAAGGACCGCTTCTTCAGGGACCCTTCCTGGACCTCCATGATTCTGAGGATTTTTTGCCTAGTACTCATGAAACTCTGTATTTCTCTTTGGTAGTGCTGGTCACCACTGCAATTTTACATTTGCTGGTGCAATTGATGGAGATTGCCTCCCTTGCTAGAATAGAACTGGGAGCTCTGTGAGGGCAGGGGTCATGACAATTGATGAGGAAAACAGAATTGACTGCATGAAGGGGGGATGCAGGGGAAGCAGGAGAGACGGGGCTGGAGGGGGATTGAGCCCACCTGGGGCCGGGTTGGGTACTACTGGCAGGTGCTGGTGCCACTGTTGGGGGACTGCAGGCAGGGGGGCAACAGAGGAGCACCCTCTTGGGTAAATCAGAGTCTGAGCCCCTCCCAGCTCCGACGTCTGCCTCACGAGACCCTGGGGGCCTAGTTAGGGTGGTTCTGACTCCGTGGGCAGCAGAAGCCTCAAGGGAGCAGTTTTCCTCCTGACGCCAACTAGAAGGTCAGGCAGATCCCAGGTTTCCACTCTGAGCCACTTAGGGCTGCACGTTCTGCCCTTTGGGAGCCCGTGACATTCCCAGCCCGGACCCTCGCGGGGTAACGAGTCCCCTGAGCTCCCGAGCTGCTGTGAGAAGCAGGACTTCCTTTCGTTTGTCCTAAACTTACCTCACTCAAGTTTCAAAGGCTGCCTCGGCATCCTAGCATTTCAGGATTCAGTGAACGAGGAAATGCACATGAGCAGACGAGGTGGGAGGGGGAACTCGGGACACTCCTTACGCCAATGACCTTCTGCTCCTTCATATCGCTTTCAGCCAACAGGGCTTATTCCCACCACGCCGCCAAGGGACAGACAGGCTGGCCTGTCCGTCCTCCCCACACCCAGGTCCTGCTTGCCTCCTGTCTAAATGGGGGCATGAATTGACGACCCAGGAGTGAAATAAGGCAATTCAACAGACTCCCCTCCCCAGCCCGCAGACTCCACAGACGGGGGCACATAAATTACAGAGCCCCCGAGTAACCGGGTCCCTTCAGTGCCTGGTCCCCACACCCCACCCCCTTCCCCTGCGACCTTCCAAGAAACCTCCCCTCCCACCCAGGCACCTTGGCCAAAGCCTTTTTCCAACTCCACTCACGGCCTGGCCCAGCCCAGTCAATGGCGCAAGTCAAAAAACTGTACATTTTTTTGTAGCCTCTCTCTGTTTCCCCCTGTCCCACAAAAGCAGTCCGTCAGCAAGGCCTGCCAACGTCTCCGAATCTGTCCACTCTTCCCAAGTCCTCTGTCCTCCTGGACACTCTTGATAGGTTCCCCTCTCCCTGCCTCTCCTGGGCCTCTCCGCAATTCATTCTCTGCCTGTGCCAAGGCGGAAGCTTCTTAAAATGTAACCCAGAGCCTGTGGCTCCTCCACTTGGGCCCCTCTCCCCCAGGGGCTTGCTGGGTCACTGAAGGTAAATTCACCAGCCCCCAGGCTGGCATCCCTTCAGGGCCACCTCTCCGAGCTGGCTCTCTCCTCCCCGTCACTCCAGCCACTCCCTGCTCTTCAGACACCCCTTGCCAGCCCCAACTCAGGGCCCTTGCAGGCTCGTTTCTGCTGACCAGAATGCCATTGCCCCCAGTTAATTATTTGTTTGTTGAACAGTCACTTTTATAGTGCATAATTGGTCATGCCAGGCTCAGTCTCAGCACTGTCCAGTCCTAAATCACTTGTTAACTCTTCCCACGGCTGGTTCCTGATTATCAGGCCAAGTGTTGGCTTCTTCTCACAGCAGCCTTCCCTGACCACCATCCAACACAAACAACAAGGGCCCCTGCCAGGCTGTTTCAGAGCTGTCTCTAGATTTATTTTCTTCAAAACAATCACTGAATAATGTCTTGTTTGGTTGTTTGTTTATGTGCTCATGCACTTACTGTCTGTCTCTCCCACTGGGCTATAAGCTCCACGAGGGCAAGACCTGCCCGCTGGTTCATCTCATCCCAGGAACCCAGCATGGAGCCTGCCCATGGTAGGTACTTAATAAACATTTGAATGAAGGGGTCACTGCCCCCGGGAGGCTTTAAGACCACCACACTGTCTAAACTCCACAGCTGGCATATACAGATTGCAGGATATAATTGGTGAAATGCTTGCTGTGGACACAGCTCAGTGGCCCAATCAGATGGATTTCTTGAGGGCAGGGATCTGGTCATAGAGGTCTCCAAAAAACAACCAACTTTACTTTTGCACTCCTGGAGTCGCTGGCTTTGCCCAGCTAATTAGCGCAGCTGTCACAGCCCCTTCTCGGGACATGGGAACCAAGGCTCAAAAGACCAGCCAGCCAGTGTGCACAGAGCTAGGCACGACCCCATGGCCAGTGCTGATCTGAGCCTTCCAAAGGCTGTGTCACCTGCACACCCGGTGGTCCGCAAGCACTAGGGATCAGGTGCAGGTGTCTGCACTCCCCGTGGCCAACAGGCCGCTTCAGCGTGCTCCTGTCCAGAGTCCTCTGGAAAGGCTGTTCCCAGGGTACAGAAAGCAATAGGGAGGTCAAAAGATACTGGGCTGGAACCCTAAAAATCACCTAGGGCTTGATCTGAGATTCTACAAAGGTTCTATGCACCATGACTGCTTTCCAGAAACCTACCACCTCCAGATGGACTCTTAGGCCAGGTAAGTCCTGAAACCCAGAGGGGCCAGCCTCTAGAACATCAGCCATTTCCATCCCCTTATCCCATATTATTGACAGCCCTTTCCAAACATGAAAAAGTTAGAATGGACATAGCCCAAATACCCCTAAAGAGTGGATCAAAGGGGAAGGAGGAGTTATAACAGAGAAGTTAGAATTTAACAAATGAGTCTGACTGCTGAATCACTAGATTGAAATTTCTTTTAGTCTCCAGTGTCTTGGAGCAGCTAGAAGGAAAAACCTAAAATTGTGGAGCTATAACCCATACCAATCTGTTCTACAGCTACTTGTTAAAATGTACTTAGAAATTTATTGCTTTTTCTGTATATATGTTATATTTTACAATTAAAAAAAGAGAGAGAGTACTGGGCTGGGGTTTAGGAGATCATTTATCAGATACCTACTAAGTGCTTTACATATCTTTCCTAATTCATGGATAACAGCGGGACAAATAGGGATTTTATAGATGAGTAAACTGAGGCTCAGGGAGGTTAAATCACTCACCCGCTGTAACACAGTCGGACCCCAGAACTCAGCCAGCAGACAATCCTGCCACTGGTTAGTTTAGGGTCTTCCAGAAAAGGCTGGGGGACCCTCTCTGGGCTTTGGATTCCGTCTGTAGTCCCAGGTTCACACCAGATCCTGATGAGTGTCGGGGAGGGAGGAGACAAGGATGTGTGGGCGCTGCTGTCTCCTGGGCTGCTGTGGGGAAGGGGCTCCCTGGAGGGACTCTGGTAGTGTGTCCAGGAGAAATCAACCCACAGAGCCCTGGCTTCCCGTGCTGGCTGGGTGACAAAGTCTACAATCACACAGGGATGGAGACAGGCTGGGGGCCCTTGGGGCTTCCCAGCACCAAGACAGTGACTCATTGCTTTCCCAGGGGGGTTTTAGGTAGTATCCAGCCCCACTGCAGAACTGCCAAACTGAACAGCAGAAATGGGCTCCCAACCTGAATTTCCATTTTTGTCTTTTTTTTTTTCCCAGCAGAATCTTTGAGCTGGTAGTTCCTCTATAGAAACAGGATTCTGCTGCCTTGGGTTCCACCTCACAAGGGGGATGGGGATAAAGGGTGGAGAAGGTGTGAGAGTCAAGGCCAATTTCCAGCTCCCCAGGGGATCTGCTACCCTCCCCAAAAGCAAGGGCATCTGGGAAAATGCCCCCCAAGGCCCCACAGTGGTTGTTGTGCAGTGGGTGGCAGCTCCCAGGGGGCCTGCAGTTTTAGGGATGTTCTGTGCTAAGGGCAGCAGAGGCCCTGCCAGGCAGGGTCAGACTCCCAGGCCTCAGGAGGCGTCCAGGACCCACCGGCGCTGGTGGTTTACATCCCTCTACCTTGCCTCAGTTTCCAGCAAACTCTTGCCTCCCCCTATGGCCCCGTAGCAGCTCGGGGGACCCAGTGAGGGACAAGAAGCAGTTGGAAGGGCTTAGCCAGAATGAGAACACCTCTGTTTCCATCTGCACGGCTGGGCAGGCTCCCCTCCCTCGCGCAGGGCCTTGTCTTCCCAACTGCAGAATGCAGGGTTGGATGACACCAGCGGATTTTATATCATGCTCAGAGATCTCCGGGGGCCTCCAGGGGTGCCTGGAAGGGCCCACCAGGGGGCCACCCCCTCAGTGTCCTTGTCTCCCATCTCCTCCACAGTTCCAACCACAAGGGCTCTGCTTTTACGTGTGTGTGTGTTGGACCTGGTGTAAGATTTCGTTCGCGGCCAGGGTCCGTGGCTGCCCCAGCCGCCATGCGGCCTCTGAGGTCCCTCTGGCTCTGCAGCTGGAGGAGGCAGGGGCCCCGCCCGTAGCTATGGGCCCTGGAAGGCAGGAACTCGCGTCTCCTTATCCCCCTCGGAGGGGTAGTTCACAGCATCGCCCCACCCCCAGCTTAAAAGCCCCGTCCCCTCCCTCTCTCAATAGCACAGGACATCACCCACCTTAGCTCCCTCCCCAGTTGGAGGGACCAGGAGCAGTGGGCAGATAGCTCTGTTACAATTTTAAGTGTTGGGGCTGTCATTCTTTTAGGGTAGAATAGACTTTCCAAAGTCAAGTTCTCCTCCTCCTCCAGGGCTGGTGGAGAAGAGGCAAGCGGGTGGGGTGGCGATGGGAAATGACCCTGCACAGAAGTCGGGTGTGCTGGGTGGACACAGGCACGCCCTCAATTCACCAGAAACAGTCAGAGAGATTTTGTTTTTTGACCTCTGTCAACGTCCAGTGTCTTTTCTCCCAGCCAGTGCACCCAGGGAATCGCCTATCCCATCCCCTGTGTTAAAAGCATTAAAGTCACGCCCAGTCAACCCCTCTGGGCGCCGGTCGGCCAGGAACGCTGCGGTCGGGCCGAGGCCGTCCTAGGTGTGGGACTAGGGACGTGCCACAGCGCCAGCCGTGACGGTTCGGGGAGGCCACCGCGGGGCGTCCCTGCGGCCTCACTGGCCCACTCTGCTTGGGAGCTAAAGGAAACCCTTCTTCCAGGTTCTAAGCCTGACAGGCAATGCCGAGGACATGCAGTCTGGCAATACCCTTGGCCCTAAAAGGCCACTCTGAGCGGACCCGGGCAGGCCAGGGGGAGCTCACTGCCTGTCGGTCCAGGCCCTCCCAGGAGGTTGGGACACGCCCTCCTGCTGGCTGGTCTGTCACAGGGCATCAGGACACTCTGCGACAGCTCACATAACTGTGGGGAGCAGGGTGCTCGCTTCTCCACCCGTGGCCAGCCGGGCCCTTTTCCATGGCTCTGTGCCATCTGGGCTCAGCGCATTTCCTCCCCACTAAGGCGAGGGAAAGGGGCAGCAGACCCCACTGGAGCCCTCTGCCCACGCCTGACCCTCAAGCCAGACTACAGGGGCTCACAAGGCAGGACAGTAGGGCCGCCCAGGGCTGTAGATTCCTGCCTCTGTTTCCTCTAGCCCCCACCCCCACTGGAGACATTCCCACTGTGCCTCACCCAGTACTTGCCACGTGCAGACAGACGGCAAAGGCGGGAGAGGGTGGGAAGAAGTGTTAGGCTGAGAACGAGTTTGGGAAGAGGGCCGGAAAGAATGAGCAGGCAGGGTGCCGGGCAGCCTGGCTGCCAATCAGCAACAGGAGGTCCTGCCCCCTCTCCCATCTGCCCTGTAGCCACCCCAACCTGTGCTGCAGCCCCCACAGGCAGGGCCAGCCGCTCCCTGCATCAGAAGCTGAGCTGGCTGGGCTGTGGACCCCTGTGGAGCCCTGGGTGGTGGTTGACCTCATGGGTGCTGGGATCCCAGAGGATGGTGCCCCAGGACTGCAGCCCACCTGAGCCCTTAGTGCTCTCTGCAGCAGCCACGGCTTTCCCTCTGTGTCCCTCCACCTGGACAGTGAACACCTCTGTCTCCTGGAGAAAGGATGGGGTACAGAGCCAGTGCTCAAGGTTGTTCATTGAGAGAGAGACACACACACACGGAGAAAGAAAGGGAGGGAGAGAATAAGAGACAGAGAGATGGGGAGAGCACGAGAGTAAGATAGAGACACACACACACAGAGAGGGAGAGAGAGCTAGAGCAAGAGAGGGTGGGGGTGGGGTGGGAGAGAAGGTGAGTGCCCGAGAGAGAGAGAGAGAGAGAGAGAGAGAGAGAGAGAGAGAGAGAGAGAGAGAGAGAGAGAAAGTATGGAGCGAGTTGGAGAGAGCGAGAAACAGAGAGAGGGAGAGAGAGTCAGCCTGCATTCAGACACTGCCCTGCTGTGCCTGGAGTCTGACTATTGGGCTTAAATTTTGGCTCCAACACTCACTAGCTCTGTGACCTCAGCCACATTACGTAACCTCTTTAGGCTTCCATCTTCTCATAGGTAAAAAGGAGATAATACTAGGATCTGCTATCTACAGTGATCACGGAGATTAAATGAGACGATTCCTATAAAGTGATGAGAACAGTGCCTGGCCCAGAGCAAGCATTTAAAGCACGGTGCTGTCACCATTAAGGAATGCCCTCTGGCCTTCCCTGGCAGCTCCCTCCTGGGTACACGTTACAGCCACAACCGCCCGTCTCCCTGTCCACCCCAGGGAACACGCGTCTCATTGCCCGGCACGTGCCTTCTGATACTTTGGCGCTGGTTGCCCGCTCCTGTCACTTCCTAACCCTGTGTCCTTGAACAAAGGGCTCTTGAGTGTCAGTGTCCCCATCTGGAAAGGGGGAGATGTGAATACCAACCTTAGAGAGATGCTGGGAGGATGGAATGGGGTGAGGTGTGCAAAATGCAAGACAGACTTGCATAGCAGAGCCTGCCTGAGCCGGCGCTTCCTGGCTGGATGGAAACGTGCGAGGGAGAGGGTGAGGCCAGAGGTGGGCTGGGTGGCTGCAGTCATGGGGCAGCCACCGAGGGGGAGGCGGCTGAGTGGCTCCTGCACGGGGAACTGAGAGCTGTGTCCACGTGCCCAGGTCTGCCCACTTATGGTTCCTTCTAGCTGCCTGAGAAAAACCGCAGGTCCTTCCTGGTTGTCACCTCTTCCTCCAAAGTGGCACGAGGTGTTTCTATAGCATTACGAGGGTGGAACCTCCCTTTGGACTCTTCAGGCCTGAGCTGATGGTGGTTAAACCAAGAGACCGTTCTCTGAGTCTAGAGGCAAGGCCTTAGCATAGCAGTTGCCTGGGGCCGGGGCTAGGTGTGGAGAGCTGCGGGCCCGCCCTTGAGGCTGGGTTCCAGTGCTCCTGAAAGCTTCTTGCAGACGAGTGTGTGGTGCCGTGTGCAGAAGTATCACCAGAGTGGACGACCCCCCAGGAGCTGGGCAGAATGGGGCCTCCTTCTCCAGGGAGCCTGATGGCATGGGAGAAAGGGACACCCAGCCTCTGCTGTGGCTTGCCTATGAGTCCACCCAGACAGGCAGCTGCCCATATTCTACTCCAACTCCCAAATGCCCCCCCACTCAAACAATCAACAGCTGCTGTGGCCAGGGTGAAGTCAACCGCCTGGCTCCCTGTGGGCAGGGCCATAAATCCGACCATGAGGACAAGCCCTGACTTGCCAGGGGTGACACAACCCCACTGGGACTGGATGGAGGAGGGTGCAGGGAAGGGGGTGCTTCTTCCTGAACCAGGGGTTCCGAGCCTCGTCAACCCCATCTTATCAGTGAGTGCAAGCATCCCTGCAAGGGGCCACTCATCACCCTCAATCGTAATTAGGCCCTCCCTCTGCCCGAATCTCACAGCCCTTTGTTTATATCTCACAGCACTCAGCAGAGTCCACCTTCTACTAAATAACTGAATTGCTTAGTATGACTGTCCACCTTAATTACTTTCATTTGTATCAAATTCCACACTTGATAAAGAATTTTCATGATAACCTGAAAGAGCATCATTTTTACCCAAATGGAAACTCAGGGCAAGTGGCTTCTCCATGTTGAAGAGCCAGCCTGGGAGTCCCTGCAAATGCCACCCTCACACCTTGGAGGGCACACGTGCTTCTTGCCCATTTAGCATCTCTTGCAGTTGTGTAGCATGGTGTTCTGTCAACAGCGGGACCCAGAACTGCTCACTGTCAGAGTGGCCCACCCTCCGGTTGGGCAGCGAGAGAAGTGGGAGTCATCGTGTCACCTACACTTGCACCTCTGCAGTCTGAGCCGGGCTTCCCCATCTCCAGGTCTTCCAAGACCTGCAGTAGCTGGATGCAACAGGGCAAAGGCCATAACCTCCCCCAGTGACCCCACCAGAAACCACCAGACGTCCTTTCCCACTCAGTGCACTCGTCATCGTCATGGTACCCAACACTCAGTTACGGCCACGCGGTGTCAGAGCCCCAGCTGGATGAAGGGTGCTGGAGCCCAGCTGAGTGGGTTTTGACCCCTGGACACAGGACCTGGTCAAGCGGACACTATGGATTTCCAGCTGAAGGCTCCCCCCTTCTCCCAGCACCCCACCCCACTGGATTTACACTCCAAGTGTAAATACATCCTTATTGGGGGAGAAAGTCCATTCACTATAGAATCAGGTCCGAAGGGACCCTCTAATCTAACAGCATCCTCTAATCAACCCCTAGATTAAAAAGTATCTTATCTTGAAATATTCCAGACATTCAGAAAGGTTTAAAAGATAATAAATACAATGTATTATTTGGCAATAAAAAAGAATGAGGTGCTGATACATGCTGCGGCATGGGTGAATCTTGAAAATACGTTAAATCCATGGAGACAGAAAGTAGATGAGTGGTGGCCTCGGGCTGGGGTTGCATCGGAGTGAAAGAGGGATGCCTCTGCTGTGTAGAGAGGTTTTTTTGGGGGGGGGTGATAAAAAATGTACTAAAATTGACTGCAATGATGGTTACACAACTCTATGAATATACCCCAAACCATTTAATGGTGCACCTTAAATGGATGAATCGTATGATGTGTGAATTCTTTTCTAAAGTCGTTATTGAAAGAGATTATACAATGAACCTGGCATACCAGCTAAATAATGATCGATACAGTCAAATCCCAAACTCTACCGTGTCCCTCCTCTCTCTGGGGTTCCACTAGCCTGGCTTTAATGTACGCTATCCCTACTTCTTTCTTTATACCTTTACTACTTATGCATAGATTTCCTGAACCGCGCATTGTGTTCTTTTATACGTTTGTAACTTTATATCAAAGAACTAAATTGTAACTATGCTCTGGCCTCCCCGCGCCCCCTGCCCCGATGGATGGATTATAAAATGCATTCCTTTGAGCCGCATGGGCGACGGTGCCTGGTGGAGGTTTGGTTCTCCCAGCCTCTCCGTGGATCAGCTCCCCTGATGAAGCGACTGCAACTTAACCTCCCCAACGCGCAGGTCTGCTGTGCTCATGACAAATGCCCGGGTTTGCCCTTCTTCTCAGCAGCACAAGCACTGCCACAGGGAATGTCCTTTCCTCCTTCTGTGCGGAAGAGAATTTCTCTAGAACGCGCTAGAGCTGGAACCTCCGTGTTAGGGCAACTCATTTTACCAGGACCTGTCCCAGCTGCCTTCAAAATCACCCACCTCTTGGCAAACATGAGGAAAATGCAGCCCAGAGAGACGACAGTGACCTGCTCAGAGTCCCGAGAGTCCAACATGGCCTTACCCTCTGCCTTTCCTGAACCCTCCATTTCCTTATTTTTATTTCTCTGCAAATCCCAACGACCACCCGGGTGTTATCAGAGGCAATCTAGGAGAAACACATTATCGGCCTTGTCCAGGAGGGATGGGGATCTGGAAGTGGTTTTAGGAGGAAATGGGGAAGATATTAACTCTCGAGAATTCCCAAGGCATCTGTAAAGTGCAGAGCTGCACGGCCGGAGCAAAGAGGCCCGTCCGGGGGCAGATGGTGGAGCATTTCCGCAGCCGGACAGCTCCTGGGCTCCCTAGCAGCTGTGGGCTGCTGCTGCCCTTCCCTCTACTATTACCTGCCCCTCCTCCCGTGACATGGCCACGAGCTGCTGTCGGGGGTGGGGCGGGGGGCTTCCTTAAGTCTAAGGTCCTCCGTGAGCTAACAGCCAACCCTCCTCTTGTGCAACGTGGAGGCCACAGGGGAAGCCTCCACTTGGAGCTAAGGGGCCAAGCACGATCCATTACTCGTCTGGTTTCTAATGCACAGCATTCCTGCTCTGGTTTGCAGAAGTCCTTTCCCATACAGCCTCGTCACTCCAAATGCCGTCCAGTGGAATCTCAATGGCTTCACCAGAGAGCTTGCTGGAAACGCAGAAGGGACGATGGCAAGAAGGAAGGCTCGAGGAGGGCAGCTGGTCGTGTTAGGGATTTTGGCCTTTATTCCAAGGGGGGTGGAAAGCTGCTAAAGTGCTTTAGCTGCAGTTACACATTAATTACAAAATACCATCCTACTGCAGCATCAGGTGAGAGATGGTGGCATCTTGGGCCCAGTAATGACAGTAAAGAGGGACATGGTGGCTGGTGGGACATAAGGGAGAAGGCAGCGTCCAGACTGACCCCCAGGTACGGGCTCAGGGACCAGATAAGCATGGGGTGAGGGTGCCATTCCCAGAGATGGGAACGTTGGAAAAGGGCCCCAGGTGGGGGAAAGGTGCTGGTGTCCATCATGTGCTTTTTGAGGATGGGTGGCCCGTAAGACTTCCAGGTGGGAATACTTGTAGGTGGAGGACACTCTGTTTCTCTGGAAACCTACCAAGGTGACTCTTAGTGTGAAAGAATCTCACGCTGAGTATTGCTTTCAAGTGCCTGCAGAACCTAAACCAAATGGCTTGTGATCGTAGCCAGCAAGGAACACTCGCAGGTGTATACACATCTTGGTCTGGTTTGCACTTCTCATTTTAAGACAAATTGCTTGCCCCAGTAGGTGGTTTTGCATGGGTCATACATTGAACATACACCAGGCATTATGTTAACACAGCAATCAGATAGCAGAGCTAATGCACAAGGTAATGGTAGGCGGGGACAGAGGGTAGGACTTAGAGGGATGATGTAGCAGGTCTGCAGGAGTTAAGAGTTCATCAGGTGGAAACAGAGAACAAATGTATTAGAACAGCACGAGCCAGTGTGCACAGGCAGGACAGGGCAGTGTATGGACAGGCGAAGAGCCCTGTTTTACTGAAGTAAAAGGAGCATATCAGGAAGACTGGCCAGCGATTATGCTAGAGAGCAAAGTATCCCTGGGGGTGAGGTGTAGGGTGCACATGTAAGCACTGGGGAGCCATGGATGGTTTCTGAGCAGAGGAGGGAACTACCCAGGTGTGCTCATGGAAGATCAAGATGACCTTTGTGAAACGGCCCAGGAGTGAAGAGGCAGTGCTGGGTTGGTGGCAGTAGAGATGGAACAGACAAGGCAGGTGTGAGGCATTTCTGAGGAGGAAGTGACAGGACCCAGCAGCTGATGGAGTACCGTGGGAGAAGGAGTACTCCAACTCCTGGATGTTGCTGTTGGTTTTCAGTCTGTGGGTCTGGGAAGCCAGATAGGGCTCCAAAGCCAGGGAGAGGAGATGGCGGTGGTGGTAAAGCTGACGTGGCATGTGAGAGCACATCCCTCCGGCCAAAGCAGAACAAGGGGGAGCCTGAATATCAACGACGACATCAGTCGGAATAGCAGGGTCTCCTACACAAACCCACACGACCTAGGGAGACATGAGCTAGGCAATCTGCTTTAGGCAATGGCCAGGAGTGTCTCAGAAATAACCCAAGTATTTGCACAGAAAGTCAGGTTTCTGGGGTACCTGAAAACAGTATTTCTTGAGTTTAAATGTTCTCCTTAAAATAGCCATCACCTCTGCAATCCTTTTCTTCATTAATGGCATCAAGGGACACTTTAGTCTGAATTCTCCCTTTCCTGGGTTAGCAGAGGCTGAACTGAGGGGGATAGCAAGGAAAAGGTGGGGAGTCATGGGTCTAGTCGCTCTTGTGCGGCCCGGTTTGGGACTGAAGCCCTGGCCACAGGCCCTGCCCATGTAAATGCCACAAGGCTGCTGGAGGCAAACTCCAGTGCCAAGGAAACAGGGCAAGGCTAGCAAGGGCAAAGGTTCCGGGGAGTGCGGGCGCCAGCTCTCACACCTATGGAAAACGACCAGGCCAGAGGGGCAGTCCCAACCTGAGTGTAAATAGCAGCACATGAGCAAATACAGCTCGGTTCCTGGGGGCACAGACTTTCGTTGCTGGAAGGGGTTGCTCCCCTTTCCAAACTACCCTTCCCATCACCGCCAGTTATTTTTCTAGAATACAAATTGTATCAGAGTACATCCCTGTTCTCAAAGCCTTCTGTGATTGCTCCTTATCTCCTGTGGGGACAGCAAAGCTGGGGCTCCGGCGCTGCTGCCTTCCACTCCAGAAGCCCCAGCAGACACCATTAACCAATTGCCACATTTTCTGCTGAGTCCAGATGCAGCTTCCAAATCTGACCCAATACAGCACTCCAGGCAGCCTTTACCAACCCTTTGCACTCAGGATGAAAACAGTGTGCCTCCACTGAACAGAGAAAGCCAGGACATGAGCTGGGCCCTTTGCATCTCTCTTTGACCTCTCTGTCCACCCTCACCTCCTGCTGCTCCTCTGCTCCAGCTTACACTGCATCCATTCTCAAGCATACATATTCTTTTTCTCGTTTCTCCAAGCCTCTGTACACGAGCCGTTCCTTTGGAATGTGACAGTCTGCTAGTTATCTCTCAACATCTATTTTCTCACTTCCCCAAGTAATAATATTTGATTTGGGCATATGAACACCCAGCTAAAAATGTTTCCTGGCCTCTGTTGGGCCTTACAGTGGCCATATGACAAAGTTTTGGTCAGTGACATGCGTGTCATTTTTTTCAAGTTTTGCTCTTAAAGATTAGGGCTGGACAGGGGATGGCAAGACCTGAAGAGGTTCCCAGAGTCCAGGGACAGAGGTCATGTGCTGAAGATGGCAGAGCCATCCTCCCAGCCCTGGACTACTCTCCTGCTAAGTAAGAGAGACGGACACTTCCATCTTGTTCAAGTCCCTGAAATGTGACATCTTTTGTTCTGGTGGCAGCTGAGTCTACACCTTAACTGTATATATTTCCACTTGCTTCCTCGTTCCTTAAGTCCAACCTCCAAGCTACCTCCTCAGCGAAGATTTCTCTGAGTCCAGGCTCGGCGGGTCTCCCCAGGGATTTACACGCACCTCTCACCAGCACCCTCTAAATCAGAGGATTATATGGCTTCTCCTGGCAATGTCTCTCCCTTCCTATCCATCGTTTACACCAATGCCACCCTGGGGCTAAAGCGCAGGCCTGACCTCTTTGCTTCCTTGCTCCCGCTGCTTGGGTGAAACACACTCTGTTCCCCCCCACGTGCTGCCAGCCTAACCCCGGGCTGGACCCGCCTAGCCTCAGCCTGGCTGCCCTGAAGTGGCTGCGTCCTCGCCGGCAGGAACCCATATTGTCCTGCCCCTCATTTTTAGGCATAAGAACAGGGACCAAGCATGAGAAGTTCTGCCAGATCTTTGTATTCTTCCCAAGTGGCCTAGGAAGTCCCAACACCTTTGTCCTGTCCTGCCAGGCCACTGTGCACTGCAAATGCCCCGCCCCCATTCCTCTGAACTTCTGGCTGCCATGACCCTCCCAGTGAGGCCCGACCCCTGACATCCTGGCCCAGCCCGCGGTCCCCTTGCTTCCTTGCAGATGTGCATGTGGCCAAGGGGCAGGATGCAGCCGGACCTCGGCCAGCAGAGGGCTATTTTGGGACAGGGAGGCTCCCAGGAGGACGCTGGCGAGGGCCAGGGTAGGAAGGGAAGGAGGTAGGTTTCTGCCCATGATTATGTGTCCCGAGCCCTCTGGACACCTCCCAGGGCCCAGGGCTGCCACGAGGAGGGCCGCACCCACCACAGGACTCCAGCCTCGGCCCGGCAGCGAAGCGGGGGCAGGCACGGGTTTGGGGCTGTCGGCTCCCACCCCAACAGGCCACAGCGGGCAGGAAGACTGTGTTTATCTGTTGTGTTCCAACAGCGGGGATTTCGGCGTCAGGCAAGGGGTGGGGGATCCGAAACCAAGCAGGGTAGGGCGAGGGATCCGAAACCAATTGGATGGCAGATGGAGAACGTGAGAAAGAATCGAATCCAGTGGGAACGAATATGGATGATAATTTTCCTGAACGCTTATTGTGCCTCTACCATGCGTGAGGCGCAAAATCAGGTGCTGGCAAAACAAAAGCGAACAAGGCCTGGAATTTGTGTGTGGCACTTTATATGATTGTAGAAGTCCTTCCACAAGTATCAGGGGCCTTAGAGCTGTTCAGAAAGTTGTTTCTAGACCCTGACCCTAAGAAAATCACTGGAGAAGCAGGATTAAGGTGTAAAACTGAATGGGGTGCTGTACTCATGAATTTGGGGATTTGCAAACATTTCATACGTGAGAAGCCCACCTGGCCTCCCTCCGGTGTCTTGGGGAAGGTGGCACTCAGTGGGGAATGCCCGGTGCTTGTGGAGCACAGTAGGTGCTCAGTTAGGGGTGGTACCAGTAACTGCTGTTATTCGTAAGAAGAGGTCTCTGGTGCCCAGGAGGTTGCTCTACGGGGTGAGAAGAGGCCCCAGGGTGGCCAGAGGGAGGCAGGTCCAGGGACCTGTGCTCTTCCAGTCCCCTCTGACTCTCCGAAACACTAGGAGAGAATATTAGCCCCTTTGTGATTTGGCCTCAATTTGGGGCCTTCTCTTTCACTTCTGGTGCTGCCCACCTGGCTCTGACCAGAATGTCGGGCCAAACTGTCCTCTGGGAGGTCCCCGAGCCCTCAGGGTACCCACCCAGGAGGCCCAGCTCTCTCCGGGCCAACTCATTTTCTCCACGACGCGACTCGTCCCTCCCCTCTGGTGTGCCCCTCACGGCGGACGTCTCCAAGCCCTTCCTTCTCCTTGGTGTGTCCCTCCCCCCGACCCGTGACCCCTGGGTCCCACAGGGATTCCCAGAAGGTGAGGAGGAGATGAGCTCTCTGTCAAACCCTCCCACCTGCTGCAGCCCCCCAGTCCCCGGGCCTCCCAGGATCACCTGAGCCAGTTACGGAATCACAAAATTGAGACACGTGTCAGACGCCCACACCGCTGGGGCCAGGGCACGGGAAGCCACGTGGGCAGGGAGGAGAGGAGGACAGGCCTCTGCCTCGCTGTAAATGCACAGCCCACACTGCCCCGAACGCCAGGGTGTGATGTTCGGTACAGATTTGTCATCTTTGAGAACCAGTGGCAATTGAAGAAATGCAATGATGACCGTAGTGCTGCTTGCCAGGAACCAGGGAGGGTGCTGAATGGCTTGTGGGGTCCCCTTCCTGAAAGCCTACATGCACCTGTGAGAGGGGTACTACCCTATTTTCCAGACCAGGAAACTGAGGAACAGAGCCTTTAAATACCTCTTTGCAGGTCACAGGTAAGTGTCAGGACCGGAACCCAAGCCTATTTCTTTGGGGCTCCCAGCCTCTGCCCTTAATCAGTATTCCAGTACCTTGCAATTGCCTGAGAGTTATGGGGAAACAGACACAATGACTGGAATCTGGGGCCGCCCCAGAAACATCAAGGCCTGCGGTCACTCTGCCAGGTCCCATCACCCACCCTTGCCTGCATCTCAACTCATTAATCTTGGCATTCCTCTCCCCAAAGCTTTTCCAGATCCTGGGCCCAATCCCCGGGGCTCAGAGGGAGGGAGGGAGCTTCCCAGAGCTTCTGGACACCCTTTTAATTAACCCTGATGACCTTCTCCTAACTGAGGCCAGCTGAATCCCTTCACAGTCTCACCAGCTCCCGCAGCACCATCCCTGAGCTGTGACTCCTGCCCCAGCCCACTCACTCTCCGGCTCCCATATGCTCAACATCTGCCGGCTTCCCTTCTCTGGCTTGGAGACTCCAGGGGAGGGTTAGCGGGGCCCCTCAGCTCCTGTGGACAGAGGAGGGCTGGCCAGCAGTTGCCTAACTGGCCAGAGCAGGTATCGATGGGGCCACACTCTGAGCTGGCAGAGACCCAGGGCCCAGGGCAAAATCCTCTGCGATTCCTTAAAGGTGCTACCCCCAGCCCTTTTTCAGGGCTTCCTTCCTCGGCCTCAAAGGGGAACAGCTCATCCCACCTACTCAAGGGAACAGTGCGACTTACTCATCTCTCATTCTCATAGCTTAATGAGAATGGTCAGGAAAGTTCTCATGGGCTATCACTTATTACTGCTGTTAATGGTGGACAAGGCAATTGAAGCCCACCCCCCGCTCACCCCTGTGTGGGGCCCAGCACGGGCGGGAACTCAGTGCATGGCTCCTGAATAGAGGAACAGCACAGCGGAAGTGGAGGCGGCTGTGGGACAGAGGACCGAGCCCTGGAAGACGTGTCCTCAGTAAGTGACCAGCCAACCACCGGGCGAGTGGGTGGAGAGAGAGAGTGTGAATCCAGATGCGACTGGCTAAGTTCATGTTCATCTCCTGCGTCTGTGTGCGTGTGTATGTGTGTGTGTGCGTGAGCACACCGTGAACACACACAACCTTAAACCACCTATTTAGGGCCAGCGAGGCCTTAAAACAACAGGGAAGTTTATCATGCAGGTATCAAGCACTCGTGTGTACCTACTATGCGCCAGGATGGAGACCCGACAGGGACTCCCAGGAGCAAGGTCCCTGCCCTCATGCAGCTTTTCTTCCCCTCAACTCTGCACTGCACTTCATAATATGCAAAACGCAGCCATCTCGTCATCCAGTGTTTTTCACAACCACTTGGTGTGCACCGGGTCCGACCCATGGAAGGGTTTAGGAACAAATGATTGACTGACTGAATGAATGATGGGTGGGATGGGTGAGCCAATGAATGAGTAGTCGGAAGGCAACACGATCATTTCCACCTTTCCAACGGAAGTGACACCCGCTGGGAGGGGCCTCGGGTGTGCGGTCCCCTCCTGGGGCTGCCCGACCCCACCAGGCTGGGGCGCTCCTTACCTGGCGGGCAGTGACACCCTGGTGAGGTGTTCGGGGCCTCCCGGCGTCTCCGCGAGTGGAGCTTCCATTTCTGCACAAGGAGACAGAGAAGAGGAGTCACTGGGAGCTTGTAAACGCCAAGGCCTGGAAGGCCTGCTGTGCGAGGGCGGGGAGGAGGGTGGGGGCTGCACGGGGGTAGGGGGGAGCTGGCAGGAGGGCCGCTCCTGGATCAAAGACTGGAGCTTACAGCCTTCCACTGGCCATGGGGCGTCTGGGTAATGGGAAGCAGACAGAGAAGGACCTGTCTTGGTAAGCTCAGTGTCTGAGTCTTGGGAGTACTCTTAAGGAAATTAATCCCAATAGCAGGGCGCTATAACCTGCCACGGCCAGCCTGCACCCCACACTTATGGGTTTGGTGACTTGCTCTTCTCTGCCTTCGACCCTGCTTTCCAGGCTTGGTCTTGGCTCCTGACCGGATCCTGGGGCAGGGTTCACACCAGGCAACCGAGGCAGAGAACCGTTAAATTATCTCTTTGCAGGTCATATAGCTGGTAAGTGTCAGAGCCGGAACTCAAGCCTATTTCTTTGGTGCTCTGGGCCTCTGCCCTTAGCCAATATTTCAGAAAGTTGCAATTGCCTGAGAGTTATGGGGAAACAGACATAACTCTGGAGTCCCTCATGCCTGGCCAGAGGGAAGAGGTGCAGGGGGAGAACTGGGGAGGTGGGGGGTGGGGAAGCATCTCTGCACCCTTCCACCCAACCTCCTTCTCACTAGCTTGAAAATCACCTGGGCCATTAGAAGGCCCCATGGAGGCGGCTGCAAGCTGAGTAAGACTCCCCTACCCTCAAGGAGCTGCCATTTACATGGTGGGAGATGGACAAACATATGCAAAGCAGAATCCATGAATCTGAGGTGCTGGCTCTGGGGCCAGCCCGCCTGGGTTCCCACACTGGCTGGACCCCTCTGCTCCCAGGCTAATAACTGCACCTGCCTCACTGGGTTACTGAGGGGGTCAAAAAAGTTGGCTTGTAGAAAGAACGGTGCCTGACACCCAGTAAATGTCACAGGTGAGGAAATCAAAGCCCCGAGAGTTGACTGTGACCTGGCTGAGTTCAGGGCTGGGGAGAGGGAGGGAGCTGAGATGCAAACCCACTCTCCGAGGCTAGTGCAGGAGTTAAAAGCTGGCAGGCCTAGGACCTAGGGGCCTTTAGCTGTGTTTTGTTTGGTTTCCATGGTGATTTTTTAAAAATCGAATTTGTTGCCAATATGTAAAAGTGGGTGATTTGACCTGCAAATCTGCATTTCTAATTTCTCTGGCCACATGGGCCGGTCCTCTGACTGACAATGGCGAGCTGAGTTATGTCCCATGTAGTCCCCACCCTGGTAACTGACCAGTTGGGATGCCAGACAGACCCCTCTAAGTCGTTCTCTAGCATCTGTTTCCTCGCTGCTGTGCAATTTTGTCACTCAGAGTGAGCTACAAGAGAGGTAAAGAACGGCGTATGGGAGAGGGCAGAAGATGTGACGTGCCATCTGTTCGGTGGTGGGGAGGGAAGGTCAGGAAAGATCATGAAGATACAGAGCACACTAATTTTCGCTGTGTTCCCACTACGTACTGGCACTGAGCAGGGGGCTTTACACAGAGAATCACATCGATTTTTCATAATCAAACTCTGAGATGGGTTTTATAGGAGCCTTATCTTATCCTTAAGGAGACAGGCTCAGAGAGGCTAAGTGACTTGCAGAAGGTCACACAGTCAGGACACGGCCTTTTTTTTTTTTTTTACATGGGCAGGCACCGGGAAGCGAATCCAGGTCCTCTGGCATGGCAGGCAAGCATCCTTGCCTGCTGAGCCACCGTGGCCGCCCAGGACATGGCTTTTTGATGCAAAGTCCCCTCCATCCTGCTGGAGAAAGTTGTGTGCCAATGTTTCTGGGAGAGGGAGTAGAGTGAGATGGAGCAGGAAGGGACTCTGCAGGCAGAAGTGGGCTGGAGGGCTAAGCAGAGAGGGAGGGGAGGAAAAAAGTGCCCCAAAGAGAGGACCCTCACTCAGAAAAGGGAGGCTGGGCCAAAATAGATTAGGATGGAGGTTGGAGTTGGGTTCCAGCTAGGCACGAGGTGAACAAACAGCCTCCCAGGTCAAAAGCCAGAGAAAGGCCCTGTGATCCCCAGTGCCGAGCCTCACACGTTAGTGACACTTTCCAGTAAGAGATTGTACACATCTATTTATCTAGTCCCACTTCCCTCTCCCTCATTAACTTGTGGGTTCCTCAAGGGATTTATTCATGGCTGCGCCTGGCACACGGTGAGCCAGCGACCGACAGGCCAAGACCAACTGAGTGTGTAGATTTATGACCACAGCCTGTGGTCCCATGGGTCCTCACCTATCCAACCTCAACATCAGTCCCGATGCCAAGCACAGGGTTAGGTCCTGGAGATAGAGACTGCGGCATGAGATGGACGAGGCCCCTGCCCTCGCTGGGTTTACCTCTTAGTGGACAATTAGGAGATAAACAAATAATGACATAACTCAGGAAGTGCTAAGTGCTGGGGGGAGAAGCAAAGCAGGGCAAGGGGCAGAGAGTGATGGGTCCCCGAAGGCCTCTCAGTGGCAGGGACGTCTGAGCAGAGTCTGACGTAGTGGGGCCCTGTGGCTATGTCATGTGGCTTTAGGAGGAAGGGTGTTCCAGGCAGGGGGAACAGCAAAAGGCAAAGGCTCTGAGATAGGAAGATGTACGGAGTCCTCGAGGGACAGATAGGAGGACTTTAGGGTGGCTGGAATGACATGAGCGATGGGGAGGGACAGGAACGGGGGCCAGGTTGTGTAGGGCTGGGGCAAAGGCTCTGAATTTATAACAACACAGATGCCTGACATTTCCATAGCTTCCCAGTGGATGCCACAGGGCCCTGTCAGAGAGGAAAATGAAGTTGCAGAACACTTAAATTCCAGGTCCTCCAACCTCAAGTTCAAAGCTTCAAAGCTTTTGTTCAATTAATCCCATCTTTTTTTTTTTTCTGGAAGTGTGTATGGTCTGGGAATGGAACCCGGGTCCCCGCATGGAAGGTGAGCATTCTACCACGGAACCACTCGTGCACCCAATTAATCCCATCTTTATTGAGCTCCTACTAATTGCAGGACTGTGCAAAATGGGGACCAGGATACAGTCCCCATCAGTAAGGAGGCCTGAGCTGAGAGTGGGTGCAGCAAGTTCAGGTGTGGCCAGGCGGCTGCCCACCGGGGTCTGCCTGAGTGTCAGGTAAGAGATGAGGTAAGGGGGGCGAGGTCTCCAGGTAAGGAGCCTGGAACCGAGGAGACACCCAAGGATTTTAAGTAGAGGAGACAAATCTGGGTTGAGTAGAGGTCCCTCCCCCAGCCCACGGAGATGGCAGGTTGGAGGCTGTGCAGGTGATCCTCCAATCACAAGGCACTGGGTGTCTGGGCAATAAGCGTGGCGGCATGATGGGGAGAAGCAGATGGAGGGAGGAGACATGCAGCAGGAGGAATGGACAGGGCACAGATGGGGGGTGAAGGACTGAGGATGTGAGGACACAGCTGGCTGTGCCTTGGGCAGCTGAGATACCACCAGCTGACGAGACAAGACAGGCCTAAGGGCATGCCTGAGGGGAAGAGGATGCGTTTGGTTTGGGACAAGTTAAGTTTGAGGAGCCCGGGGCTGTCCTGTGGGCACTGGCACAGGAGGGCCCTGGCGCTCGGGACAGAGGCTTGGGCTGCAAAGGCCAGTCCAGGAGCCAGGAGGATTGGGAGACATGGGGGGGGGGGATGTTGGCAAATTCCCTGGGGACACGGGGTGGGGGTGGGTGGGGGGAGTAGCTGAATTCAGGGGGCAAGAGTGTTTTCGTGGCCTGCCCAGTGTTTATTTTTAAAAAGTAATAAAATCCCAACATAACTACACCCCTTCCATAGCCTTAGTTTCATTCCCGCCTAGCTCATTCCCTCTAAAACCTCAACCCCTGAAACCTTCTTGTCCATGGGCACCCACCCTCACCTTCAGCTCAGGATCCTGCCACCTCTCTCAGCCCCGCTTGTTTCACGCCCGCCTTGCCCAGCTCACACCCATGGTGAGTGACTATAACCAGTCCCCTGTCTTCGCTCCCAGCTCTCTTACATCCTTCGCCTTCATCGCATCCTCTTGACTAAATCACCGACCTCGTTAGATCCAGCATTCCCACCTCCCCCCAGCAGCTGCATTAGGCAGGAGGAAGCACAAAACAGTTCGGGATCATTATTGCACGTGAAAGCCCCACCCGTGGGCCATCAGACGGCCCATGGTTCTCATTACTTCTCTCTCCTCAAACCACCACCACTCTTCTCCCAACTTTCCTCTTAACAGATGACCTTGAGTAACCAGAAGCAGGCAGAAGAGGCTTTCCAGACCAGCGTCCACCCACAGTCCACCTGTGTCCAGCTCCCACCAGCCCCTGAACTGGGCAGGCTGCACCCCTGTCACTGGCTCGAGGGCCTCCCTCCAACAAGGGCCCCCCTCCTGCATCATCAGTTTCCTCCTCCAGGAGGACCCTTCACATCACCCGCACAGTGTCAGCCACAACTAGTCAGCTCTGCCCTCGCAGTGAGATAGCAGTCAGACACGATCAGAAAACAAATGAGTAAGGATCTGTTCCCATAAAAGTATCTTTACAAAATCAGGATTTAGTCATAGTTTGCCAACCTTCAATTTACAAAAACGCAAACGGGGTTTTATTTCATCATTAAAGAAAGAAAGAAAACTTCCCTCCTGACCCTACTTAGATTTTTCCCAAAAACTCCTTGATAAAAGTTGTCTCCAGTCTCCTCATTTCCTGGGCCCCTCCCCTCCCCCCAGGCAGTTCTCCCGGAGGTCTCCAAGGACCTCTGCGTCATTGAGCTCGGTGGGCAGTCCCACCTCATCTCACATGCCGGGTAGGCAGCATCTGCTCTCTCCGCCTCCTTGACACAATCTCTTCTCCGGCTCCAGGACCCATACTCCCCGGGCATCTCACACCCCTCAGCTGCTCCTTCAGCCTCCTTTGCTGGAGCCTTCTTATCTGCCTAAATGTGAGCACTACATGGCTCAGTCCAGGGTCTCACATCTTTTCTCTAGATACTGACTCCCTGGGTGGTCTTGCCCAGTCTTTTAGTTTTAAACGCCCCCCATCTGTGATGACGCCCACATTCTCACGCTTACAAACTGTGGACCTTTTTCTATGAACCTGGAACCTCAGACCCATAAATCCAGCTGCTTCCTTGACATCTTCACGTGGGTGTCTCATGGGGACCTCAAAATTAGCCCGTCAAATTAAGTTTCCCAGTCCCCAGACCTGCTCCTCCCACCAACTCCGCCATCACAGGAAACAGCCCCTCCAACCTGCTAGTTGCTCCAAACCTCGAAGTCAGTGATGCCTCGCTTTCTGTCTCACCCCACAGCCAGGCGGTCAGCAACTCCTGTTCTCTACCTGCAGGACATCCAGGAGGGGCCCGCCTCACCTCTGCATCCTTTCCACCAGCCTGTCCAAGCCACGCCCTATCTGGTCCAATTGCAGTAGGTTGAGGTATGAACCCCAGAAAAAACATGGTCTTAATCCATTCCCGGTGGGAGGGGGAACCCATTGTAAACAGGACCTTTGAAGATGCCATTTCTAGTGATAAACTGTCACCAGATGAATCAGGGTGGGCTTTAATCTGATTACTGGAGTCCATTATAAGCAGAATGACATTCAGACATAGAGAGAGAAAGCCAGGAGAAGCAACAAACCAGAAGCCAATGGAACTCAGAGGACACAGAAGATGGTATCACCATGTGCATTGTGATATGACAGAAAAGCCAAGGACTAAGGTTCAGGATGCCACTGTCTTCAGGGAGAAAGTATCGCTTTGCTGAAACCTCAATTTTGGATTTCTCATAGCTTCCAGACTGTGAGTCAATAAATTCCCATTGTTTAAGCCAACCTATTACAACTTATTATCTCTGTTTTAGCAGTTGGGAAACTAATACAACCTTCTAACAGATTTCCCAAAGACTATTCTCAGCACGAAGCCAGGGTGGCCACAGGGGGCCTCCTGGATGCTCCTGAACATGCCAGGCTTTCTCCCACCTCAGGGCCTTTGCACTTACTTGTCCTTTGGCCTGGAATGCTCTTGTTCCACCTAGCCACCTGGCTTGATGATAATGAGGTCTTCCTTGCCCCCTCCCCCACCAATAGGCTTCATCTACACCCTTCCTGTTTCATTTTTCTCTTTAAGAGTTTCTTGGGGACTTATTTATCTTGTTTATTATCTCCCTCTGCCACAAGAATGTAAATTTCACAAACACAAGGGTTGTTCAGTCTGTTTTATTCACCACTGTATCCCCCATGCCTCAAACGGGGCCTGGCACAAAGTAGGTGTTCAATAAATACTGGCTTCTTACAAATCAGGAGACTTCACATATAGTTCTGATTTCCAGTCTCTCTTGTAAAATGGGAAGATCTGGCAACACTGGGCCACTTGCCCATGGTGACAGTCCAATGGTGCCAAGTGGTGGCTGCCCCTTTTAGATGGACATATGCTGTCCAGGTCACCAAAGAGCCCTCCCCTGTCCAGCTTCACCTCCACAGGCCACCAGCTTGGCCCCTTTGGGCAGCTGAGCTTGAGAGCCTGGGGAGAAGTCAAAGAGATCCCCAGGCCGAGGCTCAGAGGCAGGTGGGAAACCTTCTGAGCCCTGGGCTGGACCCCCAGCCTCCCTGTGCAGAGCAGCCTTCCTGCTTCCCCTCTGCCAGGCCTCCTGGAATGCCCTGCGTGGTCAGAGCTGAAACATCACCCGCCTGATCATCGCAGCTATGAAAATGCCTGTATCAGTATCAAAGGGAAAATGCCAGGCAGCCACTCTCTCCCCCCAGAGAATGCAGCTCCGCCTGGAGCTTGGGTTTAGGGGCCACTCCCTGCCCTTGCCTCAGCCTCAGGGCTCTTAAAGGGCTCAGCTCAATCTGTGATATAGGGGGAGGGATGGTCCAAGTTGTGGGGGACAAAGGGGCAGGGAATCCAGGTGAGGTCTGCACTCTACAGCCATGAACTTGAGCCTGCCACCGCCCACTGGGGGAGCGGTTTCCTCATCTGATGCACCTGCTCACCTACACATTACCGTTGGCCCCAAATGCGATCATGTACATTGCAGTGTTGTGGAAACCATGAAGTGCTTGTCACTGTCGGATGAAATTATTTAACGGTAGTTAATACTGATAATGCTAGCTACACGTACTGAGCACTTACTGGACTCCGGGCACCGGGCTAAGTGCTTGGGGTGAAACATGTCATCTAATAATTAAGTTTTAATATTATTAATTTAGGATACCGATTAGAGCCCATCTGTCCTTGGAGGCTGGGGTGGGGACCTTGACCCTGTTTGGGGTAGGACAGAGGACCTCAAACTTTGAAGAGGCATCTACAAGGTGCAGAGCTTGGCAGCGTGATATGGGCTTGACCTACAGACATTTGGGGGTACTGGGCCTTGGGGTCTAGTGCCAGGTCTCCCACTAACTGTGTGTGAAGCAAGAGATATAACTTTCTGGGCCTGAGTTTCTCTTCCACAAAATGGGGATAATGTCAGTTATCCTCTACGCTACAAAGGACGGCCGAAGGGTAAAGTGAGATGAGATCAGAGAACAAAAAGAGGTGCCCAGGGGTGAAGAAGAGGGGCCCCCGCTGATGCCCGCTCGTTATCTTAGTGGCCAGACGAAAGCCACTCTTCCCTCGCGCTGGTGCCAGCTTGTCCTCCCAGCGCGTGCGCCTCTGTCAACACACGGCCAAGCTCCCTCCACTTGTCTCGCCTCCTGGCACAGACCCCACTTCCTGCAAGAGGAAGGGTGAGCAAGGGTCCTTGCCTGCATCCCTGCCCCTGACTCTAAGAACTAGAAGCCATGGAAAGGACCACACTGGGCAAAGCTCCGGCCGCTGTGCCATCACCTTGCCACCAGGCCTGGCACAGCGGGGAGACCCGATCCGTCTCCGAGGGCCTTTCTCATCAAGTGGCCTCAGAGCTGTTGGCTGGGTTGGCTTCCCTGCTGGAGAATGAGTCAGCCCTCTGAGGGCAGGGGCTGGGGTTGGTGGCTCTGAGCCACACTTGAGCCTAACTGACTTGAGGTCTGTGACGGAGGACTCATCCCTGCAGCCTCACAGAGGAGGTGGGATTTGGGCTGGGCTTTGGTGGAATTTGGAGAGATGGAGATGCAGGGGTGCGGGTGGGGGACATTCCAGGGAGGAGTAAAGGCACAGAGGCAGGCGGGTGGCTCAGTGCTGGCTCCCCGTGGCCCTAACCCTAGGATGGGCAGCCGAGGGCCGATCCCACAGAGGGCTATGCTAAAGGGAGAGCCCCTGCGCAGCACCCTGTCCAGAGCACAGACACCTGGGAAGGGTGAAATCAAAGCAGAAGAAACTGAGTTGCCCAATCCACATCCACAGAAACAGGTCTGCTGTGGGGGGCTGTGCTGGCGGGCATGGGCGCAATGGTGCACGGAAAACATGAGGGACTGCTCTTCCCTCCCTCCATAGCTCTTTTACCAACGGACTTGGCACTGGATCACAGATTCCCAGGGCCATGAGACAGGTTTCCGAGGGGCCTCCAGATACCACCAACTGCCTCTGCCTCCCTGTGTCACCAGAACCACAAACAGATGTGGCTCTAGGCTCTGCCATTAAGAAAAAGTCAAGGAAGGAGGCTTCTGTCCCTGTTTGAGTGTTCTAGCATTCACATTCGGAAGTCCTTCCTTCTAGCTAACCTAAGGCTCTGCTGCTGCCTCAGGGGAGTCAAGGAGCTGGGCCCCGGAACTGAATGCTGGTCCCAGGAACTGGACTGTGTAGGACCTGAGACCTCAAGAGTTTTTGGGGGTCTGGGATCATCTCTGGGCTAGAACAGGATGAGTCAGGGGGCCCCTACCCAGAGTGGGGAGCAGCTGGGGCTAAGAGTCCTGGGATGGGAGTCAGGAGCCTCTTCTCTCCTTCCCTCCCCTCTACAACTGGGCATTGAGCACCTACTATGTGCCAGAGCTGTGCAAGGAGGCTACGTGCATGGGGCTTTCATCCAGGAAGGGGCACAGAGTTCCTGTGGCCCGCTCACACTGATGGGCAGTAACCACTGCAGTAGGAGCGACGGTGGAGAGGGGCGAGGTGCCGAGAGCCAGGCACAGGGCAGGGGCCCGCCTGACTTATCACAGGGAAGGGCCAGCTGAGCTGAGAGCTGAGGACCAGGCACAGCGGAAAAGGCTAAGGGAGAGCACAGCCACATGCTTCTTCTGAGCTAGGCAGGTCTCTCACGTATATTATCTCATTTCAGGCTTACACGAACCCATTTTGTGAATGAGGTAATAGAGACAGAGGGAGATGAAACAACTTGCACAAAGGCTGAGACCAGGATGCCTGGCTCCGAGCCCAGGCCACTCCATTCTGTCCCTGGGACAGGTCGGGCTGGGCTCTCTCAAGGAAATGGAATACCTATTCCTATGTGGTACCAACTCTACTCGGACATGGCTCAAAGCACTTCACGGGTGTGCTGATTTGAAACTATTATGTATCCAGAAAAGCCATGCCTTAACCCTAATCCAGCCTTGTGGGGCCAGACCTGTTGTTTAGGGTTGGACACTCTGGGTCGTTTCCATGGAGATGTGACACCCCCAGTTGTGGGTGTGACTTTTTCATGAGATGGATATGTGACTCTACCCATTCAGGGGTCTCTTGATTAGTTTACTATAGTCCTTTAAAAGGGGAAACATTTTGGAGAAACCTCAGAGGTAGACCCTTGGAGAACAATTGCTTCAGAGCTAACAGGGACACAGATGTTTGGAGATGCTTGGAGTGCAGACAGAGAGAATAGACGCCTAGACAGTGATGTTTGTAGATGCAGAGCCCCTCAAACATTTCCATGTGCTTTCCCATGAGATCCTAAGCAAGCCAGAACCCAGAGTTGTGTCCCAGAGGAGCTGAGTAAAGGCCCACAGACGCTTAGAGGGGAAACCACTGGCATCAGAAGCTGGAAGCAATGGAAACAGGAACAAGGACCAGCAGATGCCAGCCATGTGCCTTCCTATGTGATAGATTTTGGCCTTTCTTGAATTAAGGTATCTTTCTCTGGATGCCTTAGTTTGGACACAACTATGGCCTTAGAATTGTAAACTTATAATAAATTCCCTTTTTAAAAAGTCTTTCCATTTCTGGTATATTGCACTCTGGAAGCTTTAACAGACTAGAACAGGTTTTCACATTTTTAGTCCTAAAAACAACCCTAGTAAGAGGCAGATACTCTTATTATCAACACCCCTACTTTACAGAGATACAAACCCAGGCACAGAGCATTTGGCACCTTATCCAGCCAGTATGGCAATCTGACTCTAGCCAGTGCCCGTAGCTGAGAGTGTGCCCGGCCATGTGGCTGGATGCAGAGAGTGAGGGGAGATGAGCCATCAGGGATGCTGGGAGGGCACCAAGGGCCAGGTCTGGTCACACTAAGAAGTGGGGTCTTTGGCCTGAGAAGTTACTTAAGAGTGTTAAGCAGGGGGACAGCATGATTTTATCAGCCTGCTTTTGCACGATGACTGGGGCAGGGCAAAACAGAGGAGTTAGGAGGCTCCTGCTGTGGCCTGGGAAAACGGAGGTGGTTTGGACTGGGGAAAAACAGACAGTGATGGAGAAAAGAGCACAGGCCTGTGGGCAGCTGAGAAGGCGCAGGCAGTAGGGGCTGGAATGGGCAAGCTGGAGGACGGCACATTCACAGAGGAGGAAGTGCGGGGGGAGCACTGGACTTCCCACTCAATTTAGACACATTGAGTTTGAGGTGATTTTGAAACATGTTGGAGGAGATGTGGGGCGGCAGGTGTAGATTTGGGTCTGGAACTCTGATAAGATGAAATACCCATACATTACAGTCAGTGCTATCCCACCATGGAAGAGGAAGCTGCATAAAGTAGTGAGCTCCCCACCACTAAGAGTATGCAAGCCTGATGACCAGGTATACTGTGGGGGTTCCTGTTATAGCACATGACTTACAAAGGCCCTTTCTTCCAACACTGATTCTATGGAGCAGGGGGAGGCTGAGGGTAGCAGGACCACGCTCTGGCTTCCCATGTCACCAAGCCTCCCCAACCCTAGGAAACTCACGTGCCAGCTCACAGGGAGGTGAACAAGGTCTGCCCTTGGCAGAGCCCCACCTAATGCCCCATTAACCCACCCCCTTTTTCATTCCTTTTCCCAGAGGTCACCTTTCCTGGCCTGTCCTATATGTCACCCTCCCAGAGAACAAACCAAAGCAGAAAACCTCAGAGGGATAACAGAAGAGGTGGCTTCACAGGGACATCTGCAGCTTAACCTGCAAAGGTGACTCTGCAGGTGTCAAATGGCCAAATTTCAGGTCCTACAAGAGTCCCTTTGGGGAGGACATGCCCTCTGGGGACAGCAAGGCCTTTCTGCTGGGACTTAAAGGACAGATAAGCATGAGCAGGCCAGGTGGAAGGGCGGGTGGGCAGGGAGAGCCTGCTGAAAGTGGGATACGCTCCAAGGACCAAAAGACAGGACTTAACTCAAGTCGGCGAGGAAGTCAGTGAGGGCAGCTGGGGGTGGGTGTGGGCCAGGAGTTTCCTCTCCCATGAAGGGGCATCAGAGGCCCAGCCCACACGGGCTCTAAAGTTGGTGTTTCCAGAAAATCCACAAGAGCCTCCAGGTGGGGAGATGGCCTCGGTGTCCCCCTCAGAGGCCAAAGGCCTCCCAGGCAGGTGGTGCTGCCCCTTTGAAGGTCCAGAGGTGCACCCGCTGCCAGCAGCCCCATCCCTGCCCTTTGGGGCCACAGAGAGCTTCTCTCCAGGGAGGCCCCCAGCCAGGGCAGGTAGTGGAACCTTCCAGATGGGAGTGGTGGCAGCGTCAGCAAGGGGCTGCTGCAGGGGTCTCCCGTAACCCACCGCCTGCCCCAGCCCCTCCCCAGACCCGGACCTCTATTAGGAGCTGCTTACTCCTCAACAAACGGTTTTTGAGAAGGGTAGTGTGCTGGTTTGAAAGGAAGTATGCCCCCTAAGAAAAGCCATGTTTTAATATAAATCCCATTTCATAAAGGTAGAATAATCTCTATTCAATACTGTATGTTTGAAACTGTAATGAGATTTTCTCCCTGGATGATGTGATTTAGTCAAGAGTGGTTGTTAAACTGGATTAGGGGATGACATGTCTCCACCCATTTGAGTGGGTCTTGATTAGTTTCTGAAGTCCTGTAAAAGGAGAATGAGAGATTCGGAGAGAGCAGAGAATGCTGCAACACTACAAAGCAGAGAGTCCACCAGCCAGTGACCTTTGGAAATGAAGAAGGAAAACGCCTCCTGGGGAGCTTCATGAAACCGGAAGCCAGGAGAGAAAGCTAACAGATGATGCTGTGTTCACCATGTGCCCTTCCAGCTGAGAGAAAAACCCTGAACTTCATCAGCCTTCTTGAACCAAGGTATCTTTCCCTGGATGCCTTTGGACATTTCTACAGACTTGTTTTAATTGGGACATTTTCTCGGCCTTAGAACTGTAAACTGGCAACTCATTAAATTCCCCTTGTTAAAAGCCATTCCATTTCTGGTATATTGCATTCCAGCAGCTAGCAAACCAGAACAGGTAGATATAGCCGAAAGAGGTGAAGGAAGGATCCCTGAGGCTTGTCCTGAAACCTCCTTTTCTTCTGGACCTGATTTTATATTTTGGGGGGAAAAATACAAAAAACCGCTGGTGGCCCTTCTTTACCCTCCCAGGCTTTCAGAGTGCTGAGTGCACAGTAGGACTTTTGCTGACAACTCACTGCCACCATCAGCCCTCGGTCACGGCTTAGGACTCAGGAGAAGGGGTCTGAGTTAAATTACAACAACGTGCCCCATGCAGAGAGCCCAGACAGACTCTGTTTCTCAGGGACTGCCGGGCCTGGCTGCACTGCACAATCGCCAGAGGAGTTGTAGACACCTCAATTGCAGACCCTGCACACAGGGATTCACACGCAGGCTACCGGGGAGGGGTCTCCAAGGGATTTTAATGCGTCCACTCTAAGGCAGGCCCTTGAGGGCATACGGATGTGATGAGAAGGAGGGAAGGAACAGCTTTAAAATGTTTAGTTACTTCGGGACTTTCACCCCTGTCTTGCTCTAAAAGGGAAATTCCGGTGAATGACATAGACAAACAGAAACAAATTTTACAGCGAGGCAGAAGGAGGTATGAGAGGAGAAGAGAGAGGTAGGGGAGGGTGGTAAATGAAACTTGCAATGAAGCTTGTACAAACAACTCCTGCCCAAAGGGCTCCCCTATGCCACTGGTCAGCTCCAGATTTGATGCTGCACTTCCTAGCGGCCAGCTCAGTGTCCAAAAGGCAAGAACACACTCCGGGAAGCCCGAGAATCCTGGAAGCCACGGCTGGGTGGACACCCTCGCAGAGTCCTAATCACAAGGCCTGATGTGATGGGCCACGTCCTCAAGGCCTTTCTTACAACAAAGATGAAGATGCACCTGGGGGTATCTGGGCCAAGAGCCTGATGCCAGGACAGGTCAATAACTGTCACCTCCATAGGAGCCGAATAGAACCGAACAGACCCTCAGCGCCCAGCATACCTGGCCTGCCTCCACGGACCTAGAGAGGTTTGGCACTTTATGCCCGTGGTATAAAGTAAATGTAGCACCTAGTAAATACTCAGTAAATACTAGCTATTAATCAACTTCGCAGATATGGTGTTGGCCCATCTCATCACCTCCAACTCTGAGGCAGGAGGTAAGATCACAGCTGCCATTAATTGAATGGCTCCATTTAATTCTGTAATAGAGGGATGTCATCCCCATTTTCCAGACCAGGAAGCTGAGGCTCAGATTACGTGACTTGCTCAAGGTCACACAACTCATTAGTGGCAGACGTCCATGTGACACCAAAGTCTGTAAGTTGCCCACATCACTATTTTGCTCCCCAAACCCAAACCAAACCCACTCCGAGTAGGTTGGGCAGATGAAGACTGAAACTCCTGACGTGTAAGAGTAAGGGCTGGGGGTTCACAGCTCCTGTGTCTAGATGGGAATGCCTCTCTCTGAGCCATGCCCCCTCTCCCAGCAAGGACCAGGAATGCAGCCCTGACTTTCTAATCATTTCATACTCTGCTGGTTGCTGCAAACACAACCTCAACCCCACCCCACCCCCACCTCCAGGCAGGCCCTCTCAGCAGATGCTAAAGCCTCCAGGCTGGGGGGTAGGGGCCAGGGGTTGGGAAGCCTCCCTAGTCTCCAGCAGATAGACCTTAAATCAACAGCTAATTGGTGAGGGCCACCTACCATATGCAAATTTCTGAACTAGTCTCTTTGAGGGATCTGGATACAAGCAAGCCAGTATCCCTGTCATCAAAATGTATGAGATAAATGAGGAGACAAGACATTTAAGGCAACAGAGAGGAGGGCACACAATATAATGTAGTTGGGGCTGAGTTATCATTGGCAAACAGATTTTATCTTGCATATTGACTTTGACAGACTGAGTGGCAGCCTTGAGCACCCTTTTGAAAAGGATTCTGAGGCCCTCTCTAGGTTCAGAGAAAGAGTACGCTGATTGATTAGTCATGTCTGCCATGGTCCCAGCAAGGGCCCTGTCTATCTATCTGACATCTTTGAACTAAATCCTTGCCACAGCCAGAAGTTGCTGCACGGAAAGGCCCACTTTGAGTTGGTGTGGCTGGAAGACTTTCTCAAGGACGTTGGTACAAGTCTAGAATGATTAGGAATAAGGGAAAAAGGTATCAGGGAGTGGTCCAATTGTAAAACTATGCTTAAGGCAGTTAATGTGTTTTTCCTGGTGCTTTCAGCCTTTTACCCACCACTTTCCCATGAGGGTCAGCTATTTAATGAGGCCCCATCTGGTTTTGAATTATCTGCTAGTTTTAAGACCTCTGAAGAGGCTGTAAAATTGAAATAGCTCTCCATGAATTCATAGTGTATATAGTTTTGAATTTTAAAACAAAAACAAAAAAAACTTAGAGTCATTAAAAGCTCCTTATCTCGAATACAGACTTACACTTTCACTAGCTAGTAGTAGCTTTTTGGAACACTGGTCAAAAACGATTCTGAGGTCTTATGTAAGCTCAATGGGGAAGGGTGCTGCAATTGATTAGCAATGTCTGCTGGGGACCCTGGAATGGGGCGCGTATTTGCCACTACAGAACATGTTCATTATCTGGAAAGGAGAAGGTGTGGTATAGAGGAGGATACCTGCTGGAGGCTGGGAACCTATCTCTGGCTCCTCTGACAACTGGGTGTGCAGCCTTTGGACTGCTTTTCTCATCTACAGAGTGGGGGGACTGAGGGGCTCTGAGGCATCTGCTCAGCACATGGAAGGAAGAACCAATTTAGGACTGACATGGGGTGCTGGCTGCATCTGAGGCACTCCGGGTCCAGGTCTGTCCATTTACTGAGGTCCTGGGCGGTTGTGAGCTTTACAGGATACTGTATACAGGCACCCTCCCCCCCTGCTGTCACCCACCCACTTCCCCCTTCTCGCCCCCGCATTGCAGTCCTCCAGCACTCCATCCCGAGCCCCAGACTTAAAGCCTCTGCTTTGATCTCTCCCCCGTATCAGGGAAGGACTGATACAGGGCCCCCTGCACACACCCCATAAAGGTGAGACATTCTGAGTACGGCTGTTACGATTATTCAGGATCAGGGAGTCTGCCTGGGGTCCCCCGACATTCTAGCCTGGAAGCTGCCTCTCTCCCAAGGGATTCCTGGGGTGGACGTGTAGTGACATCAGTGTCCTCATCTGTAAAATGGGGGAATGAGAGTGTCCATGCCTGAGAGAAGCGATGAGGATTGAAAGAGACGCACTGTGGCATCGGGCTCCTGTCGGCACCCTAGAAATGTGAGGTGTTCCCCAGAATACATTTGGTGGTATTGGTGTAACTGGAGGTGGGAGTCTGCCTGGGATCCCTCAAAACTCACCTAGAAGGTGGCTGCAGATGCCCTCTACTCCCCTTCTGACTCTACAAAATGGATTTGGCTATTTTAAATTCCATTCCCTTCTCTTCCACTCCATACCCACCCCCTAGCCCTAGGTGACATCTGAGTTCTTCCATTTGGGACACTCTGGTTTATTTCTCCATAGCAAACAAATCAAATAACAGGCAGCTGGAGCACTCGTTAAGGGCCCTAGACCAAGAGAGAGGCGCTGATGGGGAAGAGTTAGGACTGGAAGCCACATTTTCAGCTCCCCAGGGAGCCCCACCCCCACCCACCCCACCCTCCTGCCTCCTCTCCAGTCTCTGACCCTCCCAGTGGCTCAGCCTCTGCTTGCCTCTGCCTTTGGCTTGCTTCATCCCCGTCTTCCTCTCCACCTGGGGTCACAGGCCCTCTCTGCTTTCCCAGTGGGAGAGGTGCCTGAGCCCTTGACTCCTGCCTCCAGGCCACTGTGCCCTTCCCAGGGTGGCTTCCTCCATCCATCAGGGGGTGGCCCAGGTCCCAGGATGCCCTCTGAAAGCACTCATTTGGTGCTGGCACGGCCTGGGGTTATGACTCCCAGAGTATTCTCTCATCTGCATCTGCTGAGGGTCTCACAGCAAGCCTGAGAGGACAGCAGTGCCTGGATTTTACAGAGGAGGGGCCTGAGGTTCAGGCGATGGTGGTGGCTCATCTAAGCCATGCAGGTGCAAAGACACAAAGCCAGGCTGGAATCCTGGTTTTGGATCCCAAAGCTCACCAGGAGCCCATCTAACCTTTGCGAGTAGAGATGCATGGTGCATCATTTCCATAGAGTCGGCTCAGAACTAAACCGTTTCCTCACCTCTTCAACTTTTCCTCTTCTCACCCAAGGGTTTCCACCTGTCTCAATTCTCCCTTCTCTGCCTCACCCAGTCCTCTCCTTTGCCCTTTCTTCACCTAGGAGGACACACCCAGGAAAGGAAAGGCTGGGGCAGGGCCCCTCAGGCTGCCCCCTAGACACCTCTGTGGGCCCAGGAGCTGCCCCAACAGCAGTGCTATCCAGTAGAACTTTCTGTGATGGTGGAAATATTCTGTATCTGTGCTGCCCAATATGGGAGGCATGAGCTGTAGGTGGAGCTGAGTTTTAAATTTTATTCAATTTAATTAATTTTAATTTAAATACAGTCACATGTGACTAGAGGCTACCCTATTGGATAACTCCACTCAGGTCAGGCCACCCACAGGACAGAGCCTTCTTCTGACCCCAGCTGCTTCCCCTGCTGACTGCAGGTCCCATCGTTGGGGCCACCATTTCTAGTCACTCCTCTCTGACTAACCCCCGCAGTCCAGGTTACAGACCCCTCTGGCCTGGAGCAACCTCCTATTTGGTGTCCCAGCTCTGCCTTAAGTTTCTCATGCTAGGAAAATGAGAAAAGCCCATCCATGGTCCCCACTGCTCTTACACAAATCTACCTGTTACTAAGGCCCTGCTTGGCCAGGGCCGCCCCTCTCTCTCCAGCCACCCTACTCTTCTAGTCTTTCTTGGTTCTCTCTCTCTCTGGCCTCCAGGCTCCAGACACTGTTCCCTTTGCTCCCTTAGAAGGTCCCCACACTCACCCCTTCCACCGGGAAAACTCCCGTTCACCCTCTAGGTTTTAGCTTGAAAATCCTCTTCCAGGAAGCCCACCATGACCAGCATCAACCCCATCGCCGCCACCACACTATGTCACGTGCAATACGTCCCCCAGGCCCCCGTCTACTTCCACTACTAGAGCATTCCACACGTGGCATGGCCCGTGCCCATTTTCTTCTCTGGGCCCCTTTTTACCTGTAGGTCTGGGAGGGCACATGTCTGTCTCATACAACGCCTGGTCCACAGCTGGCTCTCAGTAAACCTTTGCCGAATGAACAAAGAAATGTAGCAGGACACTAGAGAGTACTGGGCATGGTGTCAGGAAGCTTAGGTTCTAGTCCTTGATCTTCCACGAACGCACCAAGTGACTCTGGACAGTGTACGGCCCCTCTGAGGCCTCAGTTTCCCCTCTGTAAAATGGGGAATCAGTTCAGACACTGTCTGGGTGCCTTTCAACTCTGGCAGGTGAGACATCTAGAAGTCAGTATGGTAAAAATGAAGCTGCAGTTTGGAGAGGAGAAATCAGATGCCAGTTAAAACTGTCAGGCCCAGGACCCTGAGAACATGAGGCTTCAGCCTTATTCCTTGAGAAATAAGGACCTGGGGAGGGGCTGGGTCACACTCTGGCCACGGGCAGTGTCTGAGAGAGAACTGGGCTAAATCTCCAGGGTCAGATGCTTGTCTCTCAGCATCCAGGGCCCTGAAATACCTGGGTGACCCCAGCTCCCCCATAGCCTCTGCACTGCTCAGCCAGCCCATCTTCATTCTCAGCCTGATGGCAAAGACTGCCTGTTCACTCCACTGAGCCCAGAGGCTTTCCCCAGCACCCAGGGGACTGTGGGCGGCCTCCCAGAGCCCTCTGGATTCCCTGGGGCCTGGTAGAGCGTGGGAATAAGCTGATAATGGTAATCATGGGTGCACCACAGCGCCAGTAAGCCTGCCCTATGAGCACCCTGAGAGGAGCCTTCCTGTAGGGAACAGGTGGGTCCTGCCAGAATGGCTGCAGCACCCACACCCACAGGCTGCGTTCCAAGGCTTCCCATCAACACCACCACTTTGCAAGCTCAGAGGGGTTGGGGTTCTTGCTCCAGGATGGAAGGCTTTTAAGTAGCAGAGTAGGAATAAAAACCCAGGGCTGCTGCACCCTCCCGCCTTGCTCTTCACTATTCTACATCACTTCTCACCAAATAAGCGGCTCCCCCTCCCACTTCTCTTCATGGAAACTTTCCACCACCCGCCTGCTCCAGGACCCCTTCACAGGCTGTCACAACCCTTCACCTGCTCATCATCTGGATCCTGTGCTGTCCAGATGCCTATAAGTCACCAAGTCTCACCATCTTAATGACTGGCCTTTCCTCTGGTGGCACCAGTGAGACTGCATGTCCTTCCTTCCTGGAGCGGGCAGAGTCTTTTTACATACCCTAGGATTGCCAGCCTGAGACACACTAGGTGCTTCCTGAAGCTGAGGACAGCGGTCTTTAACCAAGGACACTTTGGGAACACGAGACAGCTCAGCATCCTTTACCCAGCAAAATGCACAGACACAAATGTTAGGGACCACTCCAAGCATCCCAGGACAAGGAACCCAGCTTAGGAACAGGACAGTGTGAGCTAACACTCGTGCCCACTGTGGGTAGTGCCATGTGGCCCACACCTGGGATCTAGCGGCTTGGAGCAGACACCAGGGACCTGGACACTGCCCCCTGCAAGGACTCCCCCCTCCAGCCCCTGCAGTCCCTGGGATGACTCACACACACCCCAGCCCCCACCCACTCCCTCTTCCCAACAGAACGTGGCCATAAAAGTCAGGCAGCACCGACCCTGAAGGAGGTTAGGGGGAGGGGGGCTGCGGGGGCCCAGCAAGTTTTGGCCCAGGCGGCCGGGCACGCTTCCTGCCGCGTGGGCGCGGGGCCGCACTCACACCGCCCGGCGCGGCCCCCGAAAGGGAGCAGAGTAAGGCGCCCGCCTCGGCGCGCGCTGCCTTCCTCCTCCACCTGCCCTACGCGCCCACAGCACTCGCAGCGCAGGACGCCGGGTGGGCTGCCGGGGGCGGGAGCCTCGGGGTCACGCACACGCCGCTGGGTCCTCTCGGTCCCTGGCAGAGCCGCGTCCGACTCTGCCCCTTCCCCGCCTGCAGCAACTTGGGCGAGTCGGGGCGCACCGCGTGGCGCGGAGGGCGAGCGCCCCTGGGCACTGGCTGGTCAGAAGTGAGGAGGCTGCGCGAGGGGGCGCCGCGGGGAGGGATAAAAGCCAGCAACAAAGAGCACAGACCTCGTCCAGCAGTTGGTTGACTCGTCCCAAAATAGCCGTCTCCATTTGCTGCTCCCCGCGCCCGGCTTCCAGGGCAAGCACCCGGGCCTGCAGCTCGGTGGTGCGGAAGTGGGCGAGCAGGCTGAGCGCCAGCGAGCACAGGGCCAGCACCAGCAGCCCGCACGACCCCGGGCTGGGCAGCCGCGCGCAGCGCTCCCCCGGCACCGCCGCCAGCGCCACCATCCTCGGCGCGCCCAGTTCCTCAGGGCCGCGGGCACCGGCGGCCGCCGCTTTAGCGGCGCTCTCGGCTACCATCCCTGCGCGTCTTGAGAACCAATAAATAAATAAATAGAATAAATAAAGGCGCGAGCTTAAAAGCGCGATCCAGACCGCGGGGCCGGGAGAAAGGGCTGTGCCGTTGCAAAACGTCCCTTTCCTTCAGCTCCCGGCAAAGCGGACGGAAAGAATCCGCAGCAGAGAAGTGGAAAGCCGAGAAACACAACCGACGGGAATTGGGGTACACCAAGGTGAGGAAAGAAGTACTTCGAAGAATGCTCTCAGTCCAGGAAAAGTTCCGGAGATCTGGCCCGCTCTCCTCTCCACGGGGTCTTTCGGTTCAGGTATCTATCTGTGGAGTCCTGGAGTAGGTTCGGCGCTGTCGGTCCGTCTTGATGTCTCGCGTCTCCCGGGCGAATCACTTTCAGTCCCGGGGCAAAGGGGCGCACGTGGGGGGCCCCATGGGCAGAGGTGGGTGGTGGCTGCTTGCGGAGGAGCGCTGGGGCCGATTCCGGCGCCTCTGTAACTTGACACACTCGCGGCGGCTGTACGGATCGGATGAGCAATCCCTGCTACTTCCCAAACTAATCTCTCCCGCCCCCTCCCTCCTCCACTCTCCTCCTCCACCTCCTGCGGGGCGGACGGCTTGGATTTGTTTATTTATGCAAACTCGCCCGGGGTGGGGGGCGTGGTGCGCAGGCCCCGCGGTCCCAGTCCGCCGGCCCCAGGAGCCCCTCTCCCTTACTGTCTGTCTCCTTTGAAGTGACAGTTGGGGTTATTTATAGGCAGGAAAGGGGTGTGGAGTGAAGCCACGACTCGCACTTCTCTCCCTTTCCCCGGATTCGCCCCGAGGCGAATTGACCTTCCCCTGCAGCCCCGCAGCCGGCACCGCTCAGTTTTTTGACAAGTCGGCAAAAAGCCCGTCTTTGGGACCCTCCAGGAGCCCGGCTGAGTTACCGTTAGGGCATCCGGAGGAATTTCCGAGTCCTGAGCAGGCCGATCGGAATTCTTTTGGCACCACTGCGCTCCCACCTCCACCCTCAGGTTCTCAGCCCCTCCCTCCCCAGCCGGACTCCACCTTGGGCTCAGCACCTAGCTGAGTCCTGCAGCTTAACCAGTGCCCATAGTGGGCTCATCTGTCCCCACCGCGTCTTTACACCAAGATGCAAAGTCAACCCTGCAGGGGGCGGCAGAATTGGAGCCCTTTTGTGATTCCCAGGATCAAGAACAGAACAGGAGAGTAAAACCTGAGATGTTTTCTTCCAGAGTACATGACAGACGGGTCAGTCCTGCTGCCCTCCGTTCATGGTCTGCATCTGAGACCCATTCCACTCTTCCGCTGTCCCACCGGCCAATCATCCCAGCCACCGCCTTCTTGAAAAGGGAGCGCTTCCCACACCTACTCATGCACCATGGGGGATGGACTTCTTCCTTATGGCTAACCCTGCTTCCTCCTTCTGGCATTTCCTATGCTCCAGTGGAGAAAAGCTGGTGGGTGGTCTGAAGGACATTTCCTAGTTTCCTCTGAGCCCCTCTCTTTTCTGGTCACCACCTGAGAGACCTTATCTCCTCGAGCCTCTTGACATTCCTGCAAATGAGGTGGTGGGATTGAGTTTGTGGGGAAAGCCTCCCTCCCCGGAACAGCAGGCAGGGGTGAGAAGGTTGACTTCCTGCTGACATTGAAATGTGCAACGTGGGGGTGGGGTGGGTGGGGGTGGGGGTTAAGATTCTGTTTTATAATTACAGGATGTGTCAGTACAAGCTTCAGGTTTTATATATGATCTGGTGGACCGTAATATATAATACAGTCTCATGGCACACCTGATAGAGTGCATTGAACTTGTAACATGGTATTTCTAATATAGGAAATGATTGAAGCACCACTGCTGCTGGGCCAGCCAGACCCCCGGAGAGGACTGCAGGGATAGAAAACGATGCTTTAGAAAAGGTTGACACTCAGGAACTCTGAGTTCCAGTCCCAACTCTAGCATTTCTTTGATTTGCGACTTTGGGTGCTTGAGCCTGCGTTTCCCCATCCTTGTAGTGGGGTGTCCCAATTCTGCTGTACAGAGAGGGAGTGACCTCTGAGAACCCAGGGGTGTTGCAGGCCACCAGGGGGCGCTGGAGAGTTTCTGTACAGGAACTTTGGTCCCTTCTCTCCCAACTCTCCCCAGGCTAGTGGGGTGGAGGAACTGGGGGGTTAGTTTCATTCATTCTTTCTTTCAATTGCTAATCTTTTCCTTTTAAGGATTCTAGCTGCCCTCAAGAAAGTCCAGGCGATGAAACCTGGTGTCCTGTGTGATTAGAAGCTGGAGGAGGGCACAGTGTTTGGCCTGAGCAACGTATCAGTGACCCCAGCATCAGAAATAACATCTCCAAACCCCAGAGACTTGCAGGAGGACTTCTTAGAAACCTAGGTGTAAGTCCCAGTTCCATCGATTTGGGGGTCCTTAATATCTCTGGGCTTCAGTTTTCTCATTTATAAAATGAACTTATAATAAAGGTACCCTCCTGTTTGGAAGGACGTAATGAGGTACTACATGGAAAGCACGTAGCACAGTGCCTGGCACATAGTAAGCACTCAATAAACGGTGTCTGTTTCCTTCTTTAGAACTCCATGGCTGCTAGTGCCAGCTTAGGCATGGCCACTTCTGGGCTCAGTTATAAAAAAGGAAAAAAATTCAATCCCAAGAGAAAGCAAATAAGTCATAGCTAATCTCTTTTTGCCCACCAATAGCTGGGAGTAGTGGCAGGTGGGGGCAGGACTTTGCTTCAGCTGAGGAACCCTATCTCCAGATATGCACCCCCTTTCCCCTTCTTACCCTAGGGAATTTCCTTTCAGGTTGAGCATTGCCCACCCCAGGCAAATGTTATACTGTAATTGATTTTATTTCAAACCCCTCTTTCTGCAGACATGGGTACCAGAGGCAGGATACACAGAGGTTAAAAAGACCCTGCCAGCCCTCTAGGAGCTCAAAGTTGAGTGGTCCGGTCCAGAAAAACTGTCATAAAGGTCAGAAGAGTGCAAATCCACAAAACAGTGTAAATACCTTAAAAGAGGCACTTTGGAGGTTCCCAGGGAGAAGGGCGGAGGCCCTGTGGCCCAGGATAACTCCTCGTTTGCGGCGCTGGGGTGGAGGCCTTCAGTGTTCCCCCAGAGAACGTGACTGATCTGTGATCTAGGTTACATTCCTACATAAACACGGACATTCTGCTACCACTTCAGAAAGCTAAACAGAACAAAACAAAACAAAACAAAAATTCCCCTATATACACCATCTCTACTGTTTTTTCTATGAAGTATTTTCTGTCTCTACACGTGTGCTTCTGCTGGATCCTCTGCTAGCAAGCCTAGCCAGCCTTCACTCGCCTGTTCTCTGCACCTTAAACTCCTGCCAACCCCTCGAAGCCGACTCTTAGTGAGGGAATCCTACCTCACTTTCCCTCCCTGAGGCTTTAGTGACCTCCCCCTTCCTGAAACCCTCACCATGCCGGCTCCCGAGACCCTGCCATCCCATTTACTCTTGTCTCTCTTCTCTGCTTCTCCATCTTCCCTGCAGATCCCTTTTCCTCTCCCCGTAGTGGTCAGACCTCCTCGGGATTCTGTGGCAGGTCCTCTTCTGGGCTCTTCCACCCGGGTTTTCACCTGGCTGCATATCAGAATCACCTGTGAAGGCCACAGCAGCGCAGACACCTGTCTCATCTGCCCCAAGCCTCTTCCCTCTTCTCCTAGCAATTCTGACTCAGTTTCCTTTGGGAAATTTTCTCACCCTCACACCCTGTGGTTCTGATGGGGTCGACCCCTTTCCTGGCTCTGGGACATGTGAGCCAAACCTAATCAATTAGCATCTCCCATCTCCCTGGGCTGCAGTGATTGGGTCTGAAGTGGGCATGGGGTCCCATTCAGGCCGATGAGAGTCAGTCTGGAACGGTTGGGAAGTGATGGCTATTTCTTCACAAAAAGGATATCAGCAGAAGCTGCAGGGCACATCTTGCCACTGTTGGTAAAGATCTTACCTTAGAATGAAGCCCACCCAGAGGCAAGCAGATATTCAGACAAACTGAGACCTAAGACGTTGGTTAAACCCTTCGATCAAACTGTGCCAGATGCTCATCAATGCCTAAATCTCAGTTCCATGAGTCAATCAGTTCTCTTTTTTGGCTCAAGCCAGTTTGAGTTGGGCTTCTTCTCTTTTTCATTTTTAAATTTTTTTTTGGGGGGGGGTTGCATGGTCTGGGAATTGAACCCAGGTCTCCTGCATTGGGCTTCTTCTCTTGCAAGCAAAAGAGCCCAGAGTCACCTATAAGGGCTCACCCCAACTTACTGTGTCAGCCTCTCTCTGTGGTGGGAGTTGAGGGGCAGGGAGACCCAGGATCCTATCTTATTTATAAACGCTCCCAAGGGACTGGGATACACTACAATGCATACTCCCCTGGGAGAATGCTGTAGTCTCCACCACTTTGCTGATGACAAGCCTTCACTAACCCACAGCCCACATCTCCCCTCACTTCTCACTCACATCATAATCTGTCTCCCGGCAGCCCCACCCCACTCTCACCCCCCAAACCTCCCCATGCTCTTCCCCGCCTTGCATTTCCTTGATGGGTGGTCTTGGTGTGAGGCTGGGTGGCCAGTGGCTCAGGCTGGGTGATCACCTTCTCCCTCACCCTTAACCTCCTCCATTTGCTTGGCCCCAGTCCTGTGGATTCCACCCTCCTTGGCTTCCCTCAGACTTTTGCCCTTGCTCCCACTGCCTGCCTCAGGCCTAGCCCTTTATAGAAGCTCAACACTCCCAGGTAGCAGCTACAACTGGCAAATCTAGCCTGAGGACACATGGACTGGGGACTTGCCACAGCGTCCCCCTTCCCTCTGGATTCCCTGTTCCTTATTTCTCTCCCAGGCATGATGATCACTGGCAGGGCAGCCAAGCTTCCTAACTCTGCTTTGGACGCCTGCATCTGGTGAGCAACAAGATGGAAGGGGTTTGGGCCCTTGGCGACTTTGACGTTGAGCTGCCAAGCCAGCCTAGACTTTCTCATGAATGAGAAGAAACCTAACTCATATGAACCACTGTTGTTCTGGGTCTGCCTTGTGTAGCCTGAGCCACATCCTAACTATGACCCGTGCCTGTCTCCTTCAACTAAGCTGTGAGCTCCATGAGAGCAGGGGGCAGCTGTGTTTATCTTTGTATCCTCAGTACTCGGCATGGTGTAGATGGCCAAGGAAGGATGGTTTGAGTGAATGAGTGAATGAGTGTTTGACTGGGTGGACAAATCCTAGTCCTGGCTTTCCCTCAGTGACATTACTTAACCTCTGCATCTATTTCCTCTTATGTAAAATTTCGAGATTGTTGGCAAGCAAAAGAAAGAGGTGGAGTAACTTGTACTCATCAATGTATAAGAGCTTTTCCAGTCCCCCTAATTCTTTCATTCAGCAAAAATTCATGGAGCACTTTCAAACGCCAGGCAGACTCTGCTGTGCTGGAGACATAGCTGTAAATGAGACAGGCTAGTGGTGGAAGCTGACAGAAATAAGCACCAAGATACAGGAAACAGAGAGCATTTGGAGGGGGAGGGGCACAGAAAAGGCTCCCCTCCTAGGCTTGGGGATTAGACCTCAGCGATGAGCAGAGTTAGGTGAAGGGGTGCAGGGAAGGCACACCAAACAGAGGGCTTGCAAAGGCCTGGAAGAGGGAAAGCATGGAGCCTGGGGGAAGCTGTGAGCGGTTTGCTGCGGCTGAAGTGTGGGGTGCTGGAGAGGGGGTTGGGGGCCAGGCATGATACAGGGTTGGGACTTTGTCCTGAGGGCAAACTGGAGCTGTTAAGGTGCTCTGATCCCACACTGGATATCAGGCGCTATTGACCTGCCCCAGATGGATCTCAAACAGAGCAAGGCCATTGTTGGAGTAGAGATGAGATGAGCCAGGCAGCCGTCTTCTTGGGTGTAAGCGCTCAATATGACCTTCATACTGGCCATAAGATTAAATCAGTTTGCCCCAACTAAGTGGTGTGTAAAATAGTATGGCAGCACCACTGGGGAGAGCCCTTTGGGGCCTCGGGGCCAACCCAAGATTCCTGATTGGAGCTGTGGACCAGACATTTGAAAATGCCTTTTCCTGAGTCTTCACTTCCTTCCTGCACAACCACCGCCAGTGATCAGTTCACTGACTGTGACCCTGAAGAGCTGGGGGAGGGGTTGAGGGGCAGGGGCTGCAGATGTGTGGGGGAAGGCTAGCCGGGGCTGGCCGGGAGGTCCTGGGAGTCTTGTTAACTGGGACCAAAATAAACATTCTAATTAAGAACAGAGCCAAGTGCAGGGGCTCTGCTGATGAAAACACCCAGGAGTCCCTCCTCAGCTGGCCGAGGGGCTTGGAGGCGTTTGGGTGCTTACAGCTTCAGGCTGTGAGAGATGGTATGCAGGTGTGAGTGAGCGTGGCTCCCATCTCCCAACTATTTTGGGTCTTACTGCATGTACTTGCCTTTATCTGCTCTTTGTGTTTGGATCACATGACAGCATACAAATGCCTGCACACATCTACAAGCATCCATGTGCAGGGGAATGCAAATGCTATGGGTGACACGGTTGCCCCTAAACCACGCCCCATGTGCATGTGTATGAGTGTGTGCCTATACACGTGCCCAGAAACAGGGGTATGCTGACATCTGTGTAGATAATCCATTTTGGTCTACATGTATATTCAGAACACATACCTGCTCTGAAAGGCCATGACCCCAGTCCGTGCAGAAGCGGTGATGGCTATAATCAGGGATGGTATTTCAGTTACCTGTAGCTGCAAAACAAACCTTCAGGGCTTAAACCAAAGGATTCATTGTTCTCACAATTCTGTGCGTTGACAGGGCTCAGCTGAGTGGTTGTTCTGCTCCAGGTAAGCTGGCGGAGGTCAAGCCTGTGGCTGCCTTTTGGGGACCTGGCTGGGGATGGAACATTCATGATGGCTCTCATCCTCCAGGGCTCACTCGTCCTATCGTGTAGCCTGAGCTCTGTAAGCGTAGCTGTGGCTTACAAAGGGGGGTTCAAAGGAGAAGCCCCAGTGGGCAAGTGCTAATCACACCTCTGCCTGGGTCACACTGGACTCAAACAAGTTGCGTGACCAAGCCAAGTCACGTGGGAGGGGAACGAAACAAGAGCATTGTTTTGGTTTGCTAAAGCTGAAAAAATGCAATATACGAGAAATGGGTTGGTTTTAACAATAGGGATTTATTAACTTATAAGATTACAGTGAAAAATGTCCAAGGCCATCAACAGGATGATACTTAGCCTTTGAAGACCGGCTACCGATGAGCTTGGGCTCCGCTGTCAGATAGCAAGGCACGTGGTACCAGTTCTTCTCAGGGTTCTCTGCTTCCAGCTTCTGACTTTGGTGGCTTCCTCTCTGAGCTTCTGCATGCTTCTCTTAGCTTCTGCCTCTCTTAGCTTCCGTGGGGCTTTTTATTCTAAACTTCTGTCGGGCTTTTTCTGTCTTTTATCCTCTTATAAAGGACTCCACCTGGGAGGAGGTGGGTCACATCCCAATTGAAATAAACAAATCAAAAGTTCCCACATTCAGAAGGTCCCACGTACAACAGGTCTACACCCACAGGAATGGATTAAAAGAACATGATCTTTTCTGGTGTACATATGGCTTCCAATCATTACAAACCGAATACCCAGGGAAGAGTGCCTAGGATAGCAGACTAGTGGGCCTGGCTAGAGGATTGCTTAACACCGGAAAGGAGGATTTGGGGAATGTTGTAGTTAGAAAGGACTATTCCCAATTGTCAATTCTAGTGCTCAGACCCTTCACAGCCCCTTCTCATGAAGACCTCTTCTAGAAGCAGCTGGAGCCCAAAAAACTCACATCCCTCTGGTGTCGGGTAGAGGATAATTCAGCAGAAGCCTCCTCCCTGGCCTTATAAGGTAGGTCCTGGACTGCTCTGGGATCCTTTTCTGCTCTCTTGGAGGCTGTTCCAGGTGGTTTCAGGTCTTGGCTCCACTGGTTACTAGCTCTGTGAACCTTGGGTGAAGACTGAATAATTCGTAAGTCTCTCTGCACTTGTGTTTCTAAGCTGAAACAGGTAGAGAACAATTCCTGTCTCCTAAGGTCGTGGCAAGGATCGGATGTGATGAAGCATGCAAAGGGCCAGGTCAGTACTCAGTACACGGGCCTCATCATTGCTATTATAATAACTGCAGAGACTGGGGGCAGAGAGCAAAGGCCAGGCAAGAGTTTTGCTTCCTCTCAAGCCCTGTGTTCCTGAAGCTGAAAGGAAGGCCACTGCTTGCCCATTTACATGGCCTGGGTTGTGAATCCACCAATCAGTAAATAAGTATTATTGAGCTACTGGTGGGACCAAGGCTCAGAGTCAGCTGCTCACAGAGTCACAGTCTCACAGAGCCTCTGCAAGCACCCATGTGTGCAGAGAGAGAACAGCTATGCCAGGCAGGAGGAGCTCAGTGCCAAACAAGCAGGCCAATGAGAAATGCCTTGGGACTGGAGAAGGGGAGATGGGGAGAAACTTGAAATTAGAGTTGAAGATTCAAGAAAGGATTCCTGTGAGAAGTGAGACCTGAGCTGGGCCTTGGAGCATGGCAGGATCCAGACACAGAATAGGACAGAAGTTCCAAGCTTTTGTGGTCCATCCCTGCCAAGGATGCACCATGTGACTGCCCACCCCCAAGGGCTACGGCCATCTGTCCCTGCGTCCCCTCTCAGGTGGCATAATGTGGTCATGTTTGGCATACTTGCCAGCAGTGCCATTCCCACACCATTGGCAGACATCGCTGATCAACCACCAAATACCCCACCCCACCCCAAACACACACAGGCTGCTTAGGCTTCTCAAAGCAGAAAGTGATGCCCGTTTATGGAGGTGAGTACAGGAGATGAAACTGTTTGGTCAATTCAGGCTGAGCTAAATAAAACTTTGAGTCCTGGCTTTTCCATCTGCAAAAAGTGTGCCTTTCATTAAGGGCCTGAACCTCTCTGGACCTCAGCCTTCTGCCCAGGGCAGAGGAATATTAATCCCTGCTCAGGGGAACACAGAAACTCAAATGAGATCATGTGTGCAAGGCCCTAATGAAGTACAAGATCCAGAGGAGATGATGGTGATGGTCATTCGGCAGCCAGACGTCAGAAACCACAAGCAAATGCATCCATTAGGGCCCTATTTGCAGCTTTTTGGAGGAAGAACAGTCGTTTGAGGAGTGAGAGTGAGACACAGACCCTCAGAGCTGTCAGCCTTGGAACAGGACTGAGAATCTGGGCCTCAGCGCAGAGATGGTGGAAGGATGCTCCAAGCATGTGCTTGGAGAAGCAGCCCAGAACTTGAGTGCTCCCTGACAAGCAGGAAGAGCTGTCGGAAAGGCAGTGAACTGCGGTTAAGAGACAGATGTTTCTGGTTGATGAAAGATGGGTAACGAAGAGCCCAGTTAGTTTACTAAAGCAGATCCCTGTTTACCAGCATTCAGGACGTGCAAGTTATGGCAGTGTGTCTCTGCCTGCTCTTATGTCTCCAAGTCCTCTGCCCCCACACTGGGAACTCTTTATCTCTACTTAGGAACTGCTCTCCTGGTTTGAAGTGGGAAGGTGCCCCATCCCTTGCCCAGCCCCGCCCCACCGCCCTTGCACAGATGGACCTTTATAAATGCTCCAAGACACTGAGCACAGACAGGCTCAGGGTGTTGCCCAAGGTCACACAGCATATTAGTGCAGAGCCAGGCCAGATCAAATCTCTACCCGACCAGGTACCACATAGACCCCAAGTTCAAACTCAGTCCAGCGTCTGGACATGGCCACAGTTAGTAAATGCAGGAGGAGGCTTTGTCCTCCTGGCAGAGCTTTTGTCCTAGTTCTTTTCCCAGCAGTAGCAGTGAAGGCAAAAAACTCCACCTGGAACGTTTGTTCCCATAGACCTCATTACAAAGGCCTTTTTCCTCCCGCTTTTTCCCGAAGGCAATTGCTTCGCTAAGGTCATTTCTGAAATGGGGGGAAGCGCCCTGTTTGTCTTTCTTACACAGCCCCACCGCCACTACCCCCAATCAGGAAACCAGAGGTCTTGCTTTCCTCGAGTGATCGTTCCTGACATTAGCTGGCCGCCAACACTGGGTCTGCTGTAAATATATTAACTTGAGCCTTCCCTCAGCTTTACAAGGCTCTGGGACAACATCTGGAAACAGATGTTTGCTCCAAGACAGAGCAGGAGCAGGAGGCACAGAGCCAAAAGCGAGCCCCAGGCCTCCAGGGGAGGGGGGAGAAGATATAGTAGACAGCCCCGGCAGGCCGCAGGCAAGCAGCTAGTGTGGGGCATTGGCGCCTTCGAAGGAATGGGCTGGGGCACAGCCCCATCACTCCAGAGGATGCTGGTCTGCCCAGGGCTTAGGGCCACTGCTGCAGAAGTGATGAGCGCTGTCCCCAAGGCTCCTTCTGCTCCCGTTCTGCAGCCAAGGACTGAGTGCAGGTCTTCGAATGTGTCAGCCTTCTTACTTCTCGCTGGGTGCTCAGCTCCTGGCTGGATGGGGACTTTGTCCAACTTGGGTTTGTTGAGGTTCCAAACGTGATGCTTAGGGTTGAGCACATTAAAGTTTTCAAGAAAAGAGTGCAGGTGGTGGTGATGGGAGATGGGGAGGATGTGGATTCAAACTAGGGTGCCTGCCTGCTCCCTAAGTTTCCCCAAATTGCCCTGTATATACTGGGCACATGACAAAGGATGGGCCGATTACAGAATTACACATTTCCAGCCACTGGGATTAACTCAAAGGATGAATAAGCCGGGCCCATCGGGGACCTTACCTGGGATTTCTCCATCTGAATGTGGGGGACAGAATTTTTTTTGCTTTGGGCTCACTGTGTGGGGATGATGCGCGTCCCTGAAGCTCCAGGATCTGTTTGTAGAAGGAGAGAATTAAATGGATGGTGGAGAGAAGCAGAGATGAGAGAAGGGGGAAAGCATACTATCGGTGTTTGAATCTCTTGGGCACAGTCACCCACAGGGTGGTCTTGCCCTTTCTAGTTTGGGTGAGTGAACCATAAACCCCAGCTCTTTTTTATTCCTTAAACTACGTTCCTTGGGTGTCCGTCACTTGCTACCAAGGGGTTCTGACTGGTCTTAAGCAGGAGGAATCATGGATTATAAAGATGGTCATGTAAGAGAGATCCTGATGGTGATGACAAGGGAGGTGAAGACAAAAAGATAGAGGTGGTCATGGTGATGCAATGGTGTCGCCAGAAAAAGTGGTGGTGGTCACCATGGTCTAGAGTAGACGGTGACATTGACGGGACGGAGGTTAGTGACGGGGTTGACGGTGGTGGCATGCGACTGATCATGATGATGCTAAGGCTTTAACCGGCCTAACCTGGGTATGTTTTTCTCCGAAGCTCAAGCCCCAAAGACCCAGAGACAAGACTATTTAAAAAGGGCAGGGGGAGGTGGGAAGGGAGGAGAATAAACTCCTAGCTGAACCTCAATCTGGGAAGGGCATTCCACATGACACCTCATACTGGAAACTTCTGGAACAGAGAGACCCAGGGTCCCCAACACCCTCAGGTCTTTTTGAGAATCCCAGGTACCTCCAGCCAAGAGGGTAGCCAGGTTCAACCAGCAGGGAGATGAACTTGGGGTGGGGCTGCATTGCTGGTGGTAGGAAAGCAAACATAAAGCACCATATCTCATGCCTAACCATTTGTATATCAAATGCAAATATCTTTCCATCATAGCCTACTTGGTGAAAATGGATCACTTCCGGAGAATAATAATAAGTAATTTTTATTCAGCATTTACTCTGTGCCTGGCTTCATGGACATCAGTTCTCATGATGATGGGTATTGCTATCCCCCCATTTAGCAGATGAGAAAACTAAGGTACAGAGAGGTCATGAAGCTCACCCAACACCCTGTTAGAAGGCGGGGTGGGAAGCCAGGTAGTCTCTCTCATCACACCACATAGGAAATGTGCTCAGCCCCTTTCCCAGGTACCTCTCTGTCATCCACTTCTACCTGGGAAAGCATTTTCCAGAGGGAGCGCCTGAGGCCCGAGGGAGGAAGTGAACTTCTATGGGTTCCCTGGAGGAAGCTGCCTGCTCCAAAGAGCTGACCTGCACTGCCAGCCCCCAACGGGGTGGAGCACTGGTGGAGGAGGGCTGGCTGTTGGGAAGACCCCTGCCTCTTCCTTGGGGTCCAGTCCTTTTTTCCAAACAGAGGGCTCAGGCCTGCAGTAGTGAGCACAGGGCTCCGAGACTGTGTCACAGACATTCAACTCTAGGTCCGGCTTAGACAAGCCTGTGGGCTAGTAACTAACTTCTCTGAGGCTCACATTTCTCCCCTGTAAAGTGCAGGTAATAATCCCTCTTTCTGAGGTTAGCTAGACCAATCAGTGCAAGTGCCTATCATCAGGCCTGGGACATAGTAAGCACTCCATAAGTGCCAGCACCAGTTGTCATAACGGACCAGCCCTGATTCCAGTTCTCTCCACCACTGTTTCCATCCGTGAGCTAGATTTCTTCTTTGCTAGGAGGGGAGAACCAAGAGGCTAAAGAAACCCAGACTGGATTTAAGAGCAGGAGGACCAGTGTTGGTCCCTGCGCCGTCTCTCTCCCCCAGGAGTCAGACATCCCCGTGGTTGGGTTGTTAAAAATAAATGCATGCCATATCCACAATGGAAAGTTTTCTTTAAAAAAAAGAGAGAAAGTAAAACATTCTCCTGTCATCTCCTTTGGCCAGAGAGAACTAAGAAAGATAAATTAAGCCTTTTACACAGACGCCCTGGAGCTCCAGCTCTGGGCTCCACTTGGCCTCAGCTGGGCCTTTGTGGGAGGTTCCTGCAGCCCCAGGAGCCGGGGACCCCAGTGTCTCTGGGAGGCCTGGAGGGGCTCCCCCTCCACGGTGGCAATGTCGTCTTGGGGGGAAGGGCCCACCTCACTTCTAGCTTTTAATTTTTCCTTCTTGGTGGCTCCCCCTGTGGGCATCCACAGCCGCTTGTTATTCGGACACCCAACACTGCCCATTTATCTAAAGTTTGCCACATGTTTCTCACAGTCCCCACGGCCAGCCTGCATTTGGCCTAGACACGTGAGCATACTTGTCCGAGGTCACCCAGCAAGGAAATGGCAGATACAGAACCAGAGGCAAGGTTTCCGATTCTGCCTGGCCCAGAAGCTTTCTTCTGTACCTGCTACTGTGCCCCATCGAAGAGCCATCTGGAAACTCTGCCATCAATTTTGTGGGCCTGGGCCGCGATGAGGAAGCCTCTGAGCCTGGAGTCTCAAGATATGGGCTCTTTACTCTCTGCCTTACCCCCTAGGTCACTGCTCAGCTCCGAGCTCCAGTCTCCATTGCCTCATCCGCAAAACACAGGCAAAAGGGCCAATTTCCTGGGGTTGTGAGCATGGAAGGGCCGAGAACATAGAAAGGACTCCGTACATATGTTCAAATTTGAATCATGTGAAAACCATTCTTGTTTTCATGGAAAGATTCAGGCTCTTTTGATTGACAATTAATTAATTAGGCTATTCTGCGTTTTCCCGTTTTTCTACAAGAAAATATTTTTCTTTCACTTTTAAATAAAACACAAACAAGATCTCTGTGTTTTTCAACTAGTTGTCCTTTTCCATTGCTGTTTGTATCAAGCAGGAAAAGGAGTATGTGGGGTCAGGCTTCTGATACCATGGCACATGGCCGAACCTCCCACCTCCCCTAATGTCGCAGGTGGGTTTCCCAAGGAGCCGGGTGCTGAGGCAGAGAATCACAGGCAGGAGGTGGACTGGGGGTTGCTCTTGGGGTCAACACCTGTGGGGTGCAGAAAGCAGGACTGGGCAGAGGCACAAGGATCCCACGGAGCTCCAGAGTTGGGATGCCCTGTTAAGGGGGCCTGTCTGTGCACACTCCACCGCGGCACTGGTCCTAGGATGCAGGCTGCCCCCAGGGATCTCAGGTGAGGTTGCTCCCTTCGGCCAAGGGTAAACCATTAACAGCTGACAGCCTGCAGCTGGAGAACATGTGCCTCTGTCCTGTGGGGGAATCCAGGTGGTCATTTCCAGCATCCTCTCTATCAGGGTTAAAACTGACCCTGCAGAAGGCAGATGGGGCAGAAGCAGAGCTCTTGGTGAAGAGACCCTTGTCCTTTGACTTTCAGTCCTGGGTTGCACACACATAACCCCTGCAGTCGCCTCTGGCTACCAAGACAGGAGAATGCAGGCATTTTAGTGGTTGCATCTGAGCTCCTCTCTTCCCCACTTCCCCTTTCTGAGTCCTAGCGCTCCATCCAGAGGGTGCCTGGGCATGCAGGCACACAGCTTCCCTGCTGGAGAATGCAAACTTCTCGCCAGGTTTGGCACAAGGACATTGAGAGGCTTTGTGTGTTGAGCATCCTCTCAAATGCTCAGGAGCGCTGCGTCTTTGAAGGAAAGTCTGTGTCTCCCACTACCAGCACTCTTCCAGGTACTCTGACGGGAGCAGCTCTCCACCTTTTGCTGTGGTGACATCTGAGATAAACATTCCTGGGAACAGCCCACATGCATGGGCTTCCCAGACTTGGAAGCAGTTCAAAATGTTTTGAGTGTGTCAGTTAGAATACATATGATTGGAGGTAATAGAAAACCTGACCCAAACTGGCTGAAACAATAAAGTGAGAATATTGACTCATCTAATTGAAAAATTCGAAGGTCTGGCTTCAGGCGATGCTTGATTCAGAGAACAGTAGTGTCACTAAGGTCTCTACTTGCTCTTCTCTCTCTCTTTTCCTCTCCCCTCACTCTCTGTCTGTCTCTCTGCTGCTTCTACTGAGCAGCTTCACTCTAAGCCTGACTTCTCTTGTGACTCCAAGATAGCTGCCCACAGCTCCAGGGCTACTTGCTTTCCTCTTCATCTCCTGTACTACCTTAGGTCATCTGCCCACCCCCCTGGACCAATCACCAGGGGCGGGAGGAGGGGACGTGCCACCTGGCGTCAGCCTTGCGTGGGCGCATGTTGAATCAGCTTCTGAATCCCTCTCCCCAAGCAGAAGACAGGGCTGCTGGGGTGGGCAGATGGTCCCTTGAAGTAAGAAGCAGGTGTCCACGGTGGCTCATGGTGCTGTGGTCCCACAACCTCCCTATCGGTTAAAACACCCTGAAACACTTAAAGAATAGTAAATGAGTCCTTTGAGTTACTCACAATTGCTGTACAGAGGTGGGTGCTCCCAGGCTCCAACCGGTCACCCATGCAGCCCAAAGAGTCCTAGCTAGTAGGGCCTGTGTTTGGCTTATCCTCACCCCACCCTGCCTGGCTGAAAGCTCCTGACTCTTGAGCAGACCCCAGGTTTTCAGTGAGAAAACTGTTTCCCTGCTGTTTTAATTTGCTAAAGCTGACAAAATGTGATATCCTGGAACTGGGCTGACTTTTGCAGTGGGGATTTACAGTTCTAAGGCCATGAAAGGGTCCAAATCAAGTCACCGTCAAGATGATGCCTGGACTCTGAAGACAGGCTCCTGGCGAGCTGGGCCTCTTGTCACATAGCAAGGCACGTGGCCACATCTGCTGCTTCTTTCCTCCCATGTTTTGCTGCTTTCAGCTTCTGGCTTCTCCGTCTCTCAGCTTCTCTGGAACTTTTTTCCCCGTGTCTTGTCTTTTGCCTTCTTATAAAGGATGGTGAGAGGATTAAGACCCACCCTGGATGAGGAGGTTACATCTCAATTAAAGCTCTTACTCACCCAAAGATCCTACTGGCATGGGTCCACACCACAGGGATGGATTCGCTTTAGGAACATGATCTTTTCTGGGGTATATACAGCTTCAAACCCTCACACCTATCCAATGTTTCAGCTTGGAGTGGTCAAACCAGGGGGTGTGTTAAGAAAAAAGCATTCTCTATAATGGTCAGAGTCACACTGTCAGGCCATCCCTTCCAGCTGGGGAGGAGCACTGAACGTTATTGTGAAAAGCTGTAGAAAGAGGGTGCTCCAAGGCGAGCCAGCAGAGAAAATCAGTCAAAGCCCCACTCTTACGAAAGCAAAACAGGGGTGGCTGTGGGTCACTCCCTGGGGAAATTAAGCCTGGCTGTTGGGAATGCTTCCCAAGAGAACATGCATGGTTTTGCTGCCTATTCCCGCTCAGGCTCTTCCTCAAATGGCTAAATAATCTGAAGGGCACTGCTGTGTATTTCAGATTCCACATACTATTCGCTCTCCCCGCCTATCCCAGCCGGCCAAGTTGAACCCAATAGAGACATTCTTCTTGCGAATTAAAGTTAAAGGAATCCCATAACTCACAGGATCAAATGTCAGCTGTCCACTGTAGCTTTGGTTGTGATCGATCCAGCGAATGTTACCAGCATCTTCTCCAGCCGGGCGGGGGAGCAGCTGGACCCCCTGTGTGAGCACCGACTGGAACCAATGCGAACGGGACCCAACGCCTGCACTTCAAAGAACTCGGAGTTGGGAGAGGGTGGATGTGCAAAAGACAAGCTATGAGACAGGCGGAAGAAAAGGGGGCGAGTAAGAGAGTTGGAGCCCTGTGTTTTGAGAACGTTGAAGGAGGAGGGGTTTGGGGGAGGCCGTCATGGCAGAACTTCACAGAGGAGCTGCCTCGGAGCTTGCTTAAGCCTCAACTTCACCCTCTCCCTTTTGGGGAGAGTATGGAGGACTCTCTGGACTGAGCAGTCCAACGCCTAACCTCGTTTTCCCCTTTGTCTTCCTCAGGCTGTGCTTCCATTGCTGGGTTTCTGCAGCTAAAGCTCAAAGAGGGTTATGAAAACGTTGTACTCAAGGGGGTAAGTGTTGAAACTAAGCCTTCACGGTCACCTGGGCCTTTTCCTTCATTAAGTTCTGGCTTTCTTGGCCACAACTCTCCTTTCCTCAGGCCAATCTGACAAGCTCAAAACAGAGCCCCGAATTGTACGTCTCACAATGTCATGGTGGTTTCTATATCAACCCTCTACGAGAGAACCCCCTGGGAATTATTACAGCTCCAAGTGTGATCTCTCATAAATTGGCCACATGAGATTACCAGCCAGTGGTTGTTACCATTTCTGCATTTTAAGGGCTTGGTTTCTTGAGACTACAAGGTTAGGGAGGAGTGAGACTGTTTCCCAAAGATGTGATGGTGCTGGGGGGTGGGGGCAGGTGTTGGGAGCATGGACTAAATGAAGATCTGGCTCAGAAAGGGAGATGCAGGCAAGAGGGGTGGGGCAGACACAGGGGCGCTATATGGGGGCATAGAAGATGATTATCATATTGGAAATTTGGCAGTTCTGCTGTGTGACTTTGGGTCTACCACTCAGTGTCTCTGTGCTTCCTCTACGTGAGAGAAAAAATTGATAGTGGGTAGTGATGCATTAGTGATCAAATACTGCATATGAAATCACCCCAAGACTTAGTGGCTTAGACAACGATATTTATTGTCACTTACAGTTTCTGTGGATCTGGAACTTGTGCAGTGCTACCTTGGGGTCTCTCCAAATGTTCCTACCAGGTGCAGGCTGGGGCTGTAGCTTGACGGGGGCTGAAGGGACCACGGCTTTAGGGGGCAGACCTCAGACCCACTCCATGTAGAGCAACTCCACTTGGCTGCTTGAGTGTCCTCAGGGCATGGCTCCTACCTTCCCCCAGCACGAGTAGTCCTAGGGAGCCAAGCAGAGGCTGCAAGACGTTTCTGCTGTATTCCGTTCGCCACAGTCAGTCCCGATGGGGTGTGGGAGGGGACCTCTGAAAGAGGGAGCATCAGGAGGTGAGAACCGCCAGGGCCCAGCTGGGCGACTGGCCTCAGTGATTCATGACCCACCCACGTGCAAAACTACATTCACCCCTTCCAGCCCCTGAAAGTCTCATCCCGTCACAGCCATGGCTCAAAGTATGGAGTCTCACCATCTAAATCAGGGCCAGGGGTAGGTAAGGCTCTTGGGTTGTAATCCCGTGAGTTCAGTTCAATTGGTGATGGAGCTTGAGAAGCTAAGAGGGTTGTAGAGGTTGGGTGGGACAAAGGATGGCGGTTATAGTCAGGTGGCCAGTGAGGGACAAAGGAGCCCACTCACCCCCCGAGACTGAGCAGTGAAGCAGCCCAGTGAGGCCAGGGCAGGGGAAACCGAGGGACTGAGAGGCGGGGTGCTGCAGGCCTACCCAGAGGCCCCTCCCCGATTCAGTTACCATTGAAATACCCCAAATGGACCTTTCCATTTATTTCAAGACCTTTTTAGGACAAAGATAAAATTAAAAAGTAACAAACAATTCATATCGTGAGTTTATAGTGAAGTCACCCCCAAAACCACCGAGTGCCCCGAGATTGCCAGGGCTCAGCACACGCAGCAGGGGGCTGACATCTGTGGTGCCCCCCGAGGTCCCCGCATACAGCTAGCTCCCAGGTCAAAAGCCATTTGGGGCTTTCTGTTTATTAAGGCAGGAAAATGGATCCAGATGTTTGGAAAAAAGCATTTCACTGTAGAGGTGGAGAAGAACGGCTCAGAGCGCTGGGGGAAGACGGGTTCCTTACCTGGATGCAGGTGGGGGGAAGACGGGTTCCTTACCTGAACGCAGGTGATTGGCCAGGCCCAGCGCGGCAGGTATCGAGTCCCATGGAGTGTTGCCCAGTGGCAGTGATGAGGCGGGACGCACAAAGGAACGGACGAGCATAGGTGCTCCCATTTTCTTGTCGTGTGACCTGGACACCTCTCTGGGACTCAGTTTCCTCCTCATCAAAATGGGGACAACAAGATCCAACCTGCCTGCCCAACAACACTGCTTTGAGACGCAGATAAGACTTGTGTGGTCAGAGCTGCCGTATATGGATGGGTGGGTTGTTCACTGCACAAGTGTGCCCAGTCTGGGGCTGAGTCCACGCTCCACTTAAGTTGTGAGACTGTGGGGCCACTCATCCAGGGGAGATGGCTTTTTCTCATTTGCACCAAGAGGCCGTGTGAGCCAGTGGCTCTGCCTGTGAAGCTTAGATCAAAATGAGTGGTGTGACGTCTGAACAGGAAGAGTCTCTGGCACGGTCTTGCCCCAGCTCAGAGTCCCGAGTTGCCTCTTTGCAAGGCAAACAGAAGGGAAAGGTGAGAGGAAGAGGGGAGCTGGGTCTGAAACTGAACTCATTGCTCCCCCTCTACATAAGTGGAGGAGGGACAGCCAGGACCCTCCGTCCTGCTGCCTCCAGATGTACGCATTTGGCTGCAGGCGAGAAGGGAGCATGAGGCCAGGTGAGGCCAGTGAGCCTGGGAGGCCCTGGGAAGGTGGAGCTGGGCAGCACCTTTCCATCCTATGGGAAGGGAAGAAGGTCCCTCGCTGGAAGTAGCCTTCGAGAAAGCATCCCAGGGCCCCCAGTTTCCTCAACTACTCCTGATGGAGGAACTGAAATGACCTGGGAGAAAAGATCCCAGGTGGCAGAAGTGGCTGCACAAGCAGCAGAAACCAGAGGACAAGGAGGCAAAGAGGCTTGATGCCCCCTCCAACACCCCCCTTCCTTCTGCCCCACTACCCCCTGCCTCTGAGCTTCCTTTCCTTCCCACTTGAGTCCTTTACCCTCAGGGTCCTGGAGAGCAGAACAGAGCAGAACTGCCCTCAGCCTGGAAGGCAGGGGGGACACTTGCGAGCCCTGTCCCCGGCTCTCATAGCCTAGCCAGCCCAGTGTGTGCTTCTCTCCCCTTTCCTTGACTGAGACCCACACATGCTACAACTTTGTGAGGTCTCACCTGTGTCCCTCCCTCTCTCCTGGGCAGGGGTGGGAAGGGGAGCTGAGTGTTGGGTACAGCACTATACAGTAAGTACGAATTCCACGTCACCAACTCAGGTACGTAAGAGACGGAACTTTCTCTATTCCCTACTCAGTGTGTATTTCAAGCCCCTGTTCTACCACACTGGTAGGAATGCAATCCCAGCCAGTTTGGGGTCCCTCTCTTTTTCTACGGTGGCTTCTAATTTCCAGGAGGTTAATTTGGCACCCAGGCACGTTGTCTCCAATGTCGTTTGTGGTGTCCATCACTAGGTCCCTGCAGGCTGCCCTGGAGACAGGCTGTGTCCCCTACAGGGTCCTTGATGATCTGCTCTGCTGTTCCCTTCCAGGCCTGCGCCACGCTTGGGAGCAGCAGGGCCATTCTCATTCCTGGGGCAGTGCCAGCCTGCAGGAAGACACGGCAAGGCTGGCTGGGGCCTTGCTGTGGCACATGCTGTGAAGCCATCTCCCCTCTCTGCTGCTTTCCAGGGTTCTCTGGGAAATGGTGCCCAGGTGCCCTCTGCTCTCAAATCCTCCAGAGCTCTCTGGGCCCCTTTCTACGAAACCATCACTCTCCCCAGCACCGCCCGCCGTCAGGCTGCAGACCTCTTTCAGATCTCAGGGGCGGGAGAAGCATTACTCTTGCTTGTGTTGCCTTTCACACGGGGCTCGTGTGGGCCCCTTCTGCTGCCCTACTGGCCCAAGAGAATTAAACTTGAATCCAGGAGACTCCTTCCCCTGCATTTCTGTCAATGAGCACTGGGCAGAATTTTGGTGGGGATGGGAAGGAGAGGGGAAAAGCATGGGAGCGGGAAATGCCAGAGGAGAAAATACATTGGGAATATTTCAGAGCACTTGCCTGAGGTGTTGTTAGGGCTCACCTGCACTCAGAGAGGTGTAAGTGACCTGACCTGTCAAGATAATGGCACCCATCACGGGGAGATCCCAAACAAGAAGCTGCAGCCTCTCTCTGCACACCAAAATACTGTATTTGGTCACCTATTTGACTCACGTTACACCTCTGGGAAGAGCCCCTCACTCAGGTAGTCTATTGACAGCAGAGATGCCAAGTGAACCTGACAGCTGGACAGATGTCCACTCATGGAGGACAAACTCCTTGGTGATGAGACACCCATTTCTGAAAGGCCATCAGTGGGAGAAGGACATGTTCTGGAGCTCCCTGTAGGATCTGAGGGGTCCAGAGAGTCAGATGTCAGCTCTGCTGAGGGGATGACCTGAAACGGAAAGCTCTTTCTTACAGGTGGTGAGTTCCCCGTCAGTGGAGTGATGGAGCAGAGGTTGGATGATCCGTTGGTGTGAGACAGACCTCTGGATAGAAGGTGTGATGAGACCTGGGAGGTTCCTGCCCTGCTGGATGAGTCTTCACATCCGCTGGGTTCTGGGCTCTCCCACTGTGTTCACTTCAACTCCACTAATCCGTGCCTTGTGGTGACTCAGATGGATGTTGTCTGAAGACATCACCAACTAGGAAAAATGAGTTTGGTGAAGGATGGAAAGTGTAAATGAGATGACAAGGGAAGGGCTTGCCCCACGTCTGAGAACAGACTGTTTCCATGCCTTCCTTCAGATGTGAGTGTCACCTGCCTCCTGTGTTTTCTAAGAAAATTGAGGCTGTCGTGTTTATGAGTTCTCAACTTCCAGACATCCTCATCCTCTGGTCTCGCCCCAGCCAGACTCCTTCTGCCTCCTTCACTGCTGGCTCAGAGGATGAGGTGTCTCCTTGTTGAAAGCCAACCAGCCTCTCCTCCGAGAGGTTATCCCGTCGTCAGCCCCGTCCTCTCCTAATTTACTGGCTGCTTCTCCTCTGACTAAAAATGTACTTGGGCTCCTTACATACCCCAGACCAAATTCATCCTCTAGCTTCTGTCCGAATCTCCTTTGTCCTGTTCTCATCCAACCTTCTCAAAAGAGTAGACCATGCCTGTTCATCACCCGTTCAAACCTCAGTCCATTGCAAACTGGTCATCTAAAGTGCTCTTAAGTAGGACACCAGTGACACTTTGATTGGCAAGTCCACTGGGCACTTCTCAATCTTTAGCTCACTGTTCGGTTGAAAACCGGATGTCCCACCCTACCAGTTCCTTCAAATGCAGCATGTCCAGACTTGATTCTAATTTTCCCCTCCTAAACTGCTTCCCCTCAGAAGTCTGATCTCAGTTTGGGGGAACCAACATCCACCTGCTAATCCAAGCTGGAAGCCTGGCTGTCACTCTGGAACTCTTCCCCTCTTTCTTCTCTTTCTAGCCATAGTAACCAGATTCTACTATTTTCAACACCCAAGCATTTCTTATATACATCTCCTCCTCTCCATTCCTCCTCTCACTTCTCCAGGACAGCCCTGGCATCTTGCTCCTTGTCTATTCTCCCAGTTTCCAATGCATCCCACATGCTGCTTCAGCCGCAGTACTCTTTTTTTTTTTTTTTTTTTTTTTTAAAGGAAAGACAGAGAGAAGGAAGGAAGGAAGAGAGGAAGAAAGGGAAACATCTTTTAAACATTTTCTTGTTTTTATTGTATTTTGTTTCTCCGTTTTCGTTACATGGGCTGGGGCCGGGAATCGAACCGAGGTCCTCCGGCATAGCAGGCAAGCACTTTGCCCGCTGAGCCACCGCGGCCCCCCCCCGCAGTACTCTTTTTGAAACAAATCTATCTTTATCACTCACCTGCTTAGAACCTTTCAGTGCCTCCCATGGCTTATGCACTGAAGTCTATCCCTAGGCCAGGTCCTGGCCTGGCCTCTGCTGACTGCTCCAGCCCCATCTTTTGCCCCACCGCCACTTCACATCACATCTGAGCAACACCAATTTGCGGTTGTTATCTCTATTTACCCTCCTACTTCTCCCCTTTGTGCCTTTGTGCATGCTGTGCCTATTGCATTAGGTGGCTCCCTGCAGGCTCCATCCCACCCCCCAGCTCTTCTCCTGCAAGCATCTATTTCTTCTGTAAGGGTAGGCTCCCCTTTTTCCTCCTTCTGGAAGCTTTCCCTGTTTATTCCAAACCTCCAGCCTTGCACATTTACCCTCTTCTGTGCTCCAGCAGTACCTCATTTGTCTCATTCCTGCTATACCTACCATTTTGCTTTGTACTCTTGGATAAATGTCTGTCTGTCCCTCCAGACCAAGCTCTTGGGGGTCAGAGACTGGGACTTACTTAGCCTTGTATGCACGGCCTTTGGTGTGGGCCCAGACCTATGGTGGATGCTCAGTAAGTATTTGATGACTGAATGAGTCACCAAACGAATCCCTTACTGCAGGTCCCTGAAGACCACTGCCATGGAACGCCTAGTGGTTAGCTCACTCAGCTAAGTGGATTGGCCTAAAAGTAATAAGACTGTGTCTTCTTAAAATCATTTTTCCACCAGCACTTTCTTTTAATTAGTACAACAAGGGAAGGGAGTGTATTTGTGGTGAGGTTTCCATGGCACTTTTCTCAGAAGGGGTATTGTGTTTCCAGAGGCAAAAAACCATGGCTCAGGATGAGAAAATGTGAAAAGAGCATGGTATGGATCAGAGAAGCTGCTGGAAAACTTTTCTAGACCATGATAATCAGGGTGGACCTTAAAAATACATGGAGTGAGTGATGAGAGATATGGTGTAATTTGGTGGGTATCTGACAGGCCCTTCTCCCCCATCACACTTATCAAAATTTCACCATTAGAAAGTCACTCCTTTTGACTACCCATCATCCTTTTTTGTAGAATACTTAGAAGCCAAATTTCCTGTGGAAGGAAGTCCCTCTCTCCTTCCAGGGATTGCTTTCTTCTGCCTGGAAAATGTCTGCCTCCTCCTCCGTCTACTCCAATTTTTCCTATTTGAAAAAAAAGGTAGATGAAATCCCTCCTCTCCCACAAAACTTCCCAGATCTTTGTTTTAAGACTATAAGTACCTTGGGGGTGGGGTGGGGACAGAAACCGTGTATCATTCCACCCTGTCTCCTGGGTGCTAATTAGAGAGCCTGGCACATGGGAGATTTTCAATAAACGAAGGATGGCCTGACTTGAACTAAGCCAGTCCACAATCATGCCTCCATCCTTAAATTCTGGATGCTTCTGTCAATGCTGGCTCTCCACTGTGATCGCTTATGGCTTATGGGACGTCTTCTGTTGCTCCACAGACATGTTCTTCTTGATGTGCCTTTTTAACACTTCCTGGGTGCAGGCTAGTTTTCTCAGGTGGGTGATAGACTCTTGGGAGCCAAGGGCTGAAGCCTCCCAGCTTGGATCAGATGGGTGATGAGAAACTTCTGATGTATGGTATGTGAGCTCTCATTTGTTCTCTTCTTCTGGACCCCACAATCAGTAGTGTAGGCAGGATTCCCAGGTAATGGAGGCTCCAGGCAGGAACCCAGCAAAGTCTGGTAGCTGGATGGTTGTTTCTCTCTGGCTTGATGACTAGTTCATAAGGGGCTAAATAAGCAAAGTCATCACTCAACTAGTGTCGGCTGGTGCACAGGCAGTGGGAACTTCTTGCCCTTGGCTTGGCAGGTGGTGGCTGCCTGGGTGGCCCCAGGCCCTCAAACCCTGCTCTCGGGTGAGGGCTTCTGCCAGGCTGGCTCACTCGGCTCTTCCTGGGGCACCTTCCCCCACTCAGGTCCCCAACTTTTCCCCCGGTCACCACTTTTCTCCAACCTTTGACTTTAGACTCTAGGGGATTCCCTCCCCTACCCCATCCTACTGTCTTCAGGTTCTTTCAGTCGATGACCCATTCAACCTCCCAGCACTGGGACACCAGTTTTCTTTGCTTTGGTGATAGACAGCGCTTACCATCATCAAACCTTCTCAAACCTTCTGAGAAGTAGAGGAAATGTTTGTTTCATTCCTTTCAGTGCAACAAAGAAAGGAGGAACATAGTTAAATTTCCATATTAAAAGAAACAGGATCATTCCTGCCTTGTTAGACTGGAGGGCTGGCCCCACTCACCGCCCTCTCTGCAGCCACACCTCGCCGCAGCCTCACCACGGGGCCGGGTGTCCTCCTGCCGCCCGGCTCTGGGACTGACCTGTGGCTTGCCTTGGCCAATGGCCCAGTGCAGAACTGAAAATGCACCAGCTCCTTAGGAGGCACCGTGCATCTCTGTGTCCCTTTTATGCCTCTGTGACTGCCACAAGAGAAACATGCCCAGCCACCTTCTCCCTTATCCAAGGAACATGAGAAGTGCAGGGAGCACAAGACCCCCAGCTGGCCTCCAGACATGCCGTGAGAAGTGCCTGAGGCAGGGCCGCTCAGCCAAGCCCGGCCTAGACCCGTTGGGCCCCAGTCAACCTGCAGATCCTTGAGAGGAGCAATTGCTGCATCCAACCATGGAGTGGGGTGGTTTGTTACGCAGGGTTATTGTGGCAATAGCTGACTGCCACATGATAAGGGTAAAGCCTTTCCTAGGTGCTCAGCTTATGATGGGTGTTCAGTAAGTGGTTATTGATGGAGATTTCCTGGCAGACATCATATAAGAATTCTAGAGTCTCAGACTTGGAAGGGCCCTTAAATCAATTATGGATGGAGTAACAAGGCCTGAGTGGGGTTGTGACTTGTCCAAGATCACGCAGGGAGTTTGTGGGTGAGCTTGGAGTAGCGCTTGGGGCTGGTGCCTTCCCAACAAATTGGGCCGACTTCCCCTCTTCCTGTGGGCCAGTCTGATGAGAACCATTCCTTCCTCCTGCTCCTTCCTTGGCCCCACATGCAACTTTCATGTCATTGTGCTAGAATTTTGACAAATGTGAAGTGGTAGGAAGGGAGAAGCAGCAGCAGGAAGAAGGTTCAGTCAGAGACACGTCGCCGGATGCAAGCAGGGGTGTTTGTTCTGCACCCACATCTCCCTCTGGTACCAAATGCCCTGTGACAGGACCCCCAGTCCAGACCTCAGGCTGCGGGCCAGTTTCCGCAGCCTGGTCTCAGGAGAGACATTTGCTCTCAGGTACAGAAGCTAATGGCTGCCTCACCTGTCATCATTAACTTCTGGCTCCCCCAGCCCCCAGGGAACCCAGCTCAGACAGCCATGGAGTGGGCTGGAGGAGTCTGGGAAAGGGGTGGGAACCGGTGTTCAAGGGAGAGACCCTGCTGCTCCTTCATGTCTGTGCCTCACTGATGTTGTTCCCAACTCCAGATGGGGCCTCTTCACACTCCAGTGTTCCTTGGCTCAGAGTGGAACCAGCTTCTGGGACTCTTGCTGGGAGACAGCCCATTAATCTCCCCACTGTGGCAGGAGCCAGAGAAGAAGGGAGGCCTGGGACAGGGATTTAAGAAACTTCTCAGAGTTGGCTGTGCAGAAAGGCTAAGCAAAAGAGAGAGTGGAAGGAGCACCTGGCAAGAGTCAGCAGTCCTGGGTTTTAGTTCCAGCTTTGCATTTTATTAACTCCCTATGTGATCGTCAAGAAGACAGTTCTCCTATCTGAGCCTCAGTTTCCCGTTCTGTAAAATGGCTGTGTAGGAATAATGACTTTAGAGACTGCCTCCAGCCCTGATATCTGGTGCTAGCGTTGGGGTTGGAGTATTTCCTCCATTCCTATGGGACGATAATAATAGTTTCTAACTGTCCAACCCTCAATATGTGCCAGGCAATGAACGAAGCACTTGCATGAATTAGCTCATTGCAGGCTCACAGCAGTCCTTTGAGATAGATACTCTTGTCTCCGTTTTATGGACGAGGAAACTGAGGCTTAGCAAGTCTCGGTCACTTGCCTGTGGCTACTTGCAAATGCAGTGCTGGGATTTGAACCAAAGGGGTCTGATTCAGAGTGTGCACCCGTTACTTCTCTGCTTCCAGTCCTCTCCTGGTCTTTTCCTTTGGAGACCCCGTCCTTGTCTCAAGACCCTGTCCCTGTACACTTTGACCCTCACAACCCTTTGCCTTTCCACAGTCTGGGAGAGCCCGGGGTGTCTGAGGGAAAATCCCTTAACACAGGGATGAGTGCAGTTTAACACATCATCCCCTGTAACGGCCTGCCCCATAAGGCCAGCCCTGCCCCCAGTGTGTCATGTCTGGAGAAATGGAAGATGGTTCCTGCCATTGGGGTGGCATGTCGATGGCCAAGTGCCTTATTTATCCCTGAACTTAGGAGGTCCAGTCCAGTTCTGATGCACCATACATGCTCAGCAAGCGTTTGTTGATGGCATGTTGGGTGGGCCAGTTAGCAGTTTTGGGCTAAGCAAAGGTGCAAGGTGGTCCTCATTAGGCTAGAAATTTTGCTTCATTGGCATCTCTGAGCTCTCATAACTCAGGAGACAAGGAGACATCAGCACCCTGGAAAGAACAACGCACTAAAGGTTAACTACAAAACGTGGGAGGAAAGACCCTGTCCACCAGCACCCCTTCTGGAACATGGCCCTGGCACCAACGTTCCATTAATGGGCCATGAGCCAACAAGGGCCGTCTGAGAGTCTGGGCATGCGACACTACAACGACTGCTTGGGAAGGGGAAGCACATCACGGAAAAGCTCGCGTGTCCCCGCGGCCTCCTCCTGAAACTGGTCTGGCTGCCCTTTTACATGAAGAAGTCCACTGTGAGCCTCAGGGTGGGGGAGAGACAAAGTGCTGTTTGCTGAGACTGCCAATGGGAGACTGAGGCAGGCTCCCCCACTAAGGAGGCCGGTGGCCTCTCAGAGCAGCCGAGTCCTCACCAGGCAAAAGGGGACAGTCACCCAGGCCCTCCCATCGCTCCTAGGAGCCTCTGAAGCTCAAATGTGGCAAATTAGGGAAAGTGCTTGGAGGAGAAGTCAGGGGCTGCACAGAGGCTGGGGCGGGACCAGGTTGCCCTGAGAATCCTAAGTGTGTGCCCTTGGGCAACACATGGAGCCTCCCTGGGCCTCAGTTTCTGTGCGTCCTTTTGTTCATTCATTCATTCATTCATTCATTCATCTGAGGGCCGTCGGTGGCCTTGGAAAGAGCAGATTTACTGTACGGATGCAGGCAGAGGTCAGACCCTAGGGCGTGCCCAGAGGTTATATTTAGCTATAGGATCTTAAGCCACTTGGCTATAGGATATTAGGAGGGTCCTTAATGCCTGGAATTGGCCACTTGTGCTAAGAATGTTCTAGTTTCAGGTGACTGCAGGGTGTGGTAGGAAAAAGGCAAGTTCTCTGGAACTAGGCAGATGTGGATTCAGCCCCCAGTCGTGCCTCTTGCTGCAGTTGGGTCTCTAAAGTTCTCTCTTCCCCCTGGTTGGGTGGGTTTGGTCATCCTGGCTTCACACAGAGTGATGTGAAGATTAAATTCAATACCATAGGTATAACACTCAGCTTATGCCTAGTACCTAATAAGTGCTTGATTAATGTTAGCTCTAACTTCCACAGAGCTAGAATCGGGGTGATTCATTGTGCATGAGCTCTGGATTGTTCTTACCTTCCAAAGCCTTGATTTCATCTGGCACTGAGCCCGAGAAGGCCATCTCCAGCTCCTCCCTCTGCCTTTTGGGTCTTTCCCTCTCGCTCTAGTCTTACCTACTGCGAAGGTGACATCCTCTCTCTGTGAAATCCACCATCCTTGTGCTCCTTCTCTCCTTCCTATCCAGTCTTCCCGTGGAAAGGGTCTGTGGGATCCTTTACACCAGGGTGTAACTGACTGATATGGCTGGGGATTTGCCCTTCGGAGGGATGGCGTTTGGAAGGAAACAACCATCAGTGGGCCGAGGTATCAGGGGGGTCGTTCAGGCATCAGGGCACAAGTGAAGGAGTTAAGTGTGGGTGGGTGGGTGGGCCTTACCCCGAGGGGGCCCAGGATCCTGTGGAAACCAAGGCTGTTCTTGCTGTTTGCTTTCTGTCTCCAAGCTGTGTCCCCAGCTCCCCAGGGTACCTTCCTCAGTGACCCAAAGACTCTGGTAGGAATGCAATGAACCCTTCAAGCTCCAGGCAACCTCACCCTTCTCTTGGCCCCTCCTTCTGGCTGCACACTTGCACCGCACTAGGCAGCTGTTTCAGGGTCTCCCCAGCCCGGCCTCCAAGCCCGGTCCAGGCCCCTGCTCTGGACTACTGCCCCCCGACTGGCCTCACGGCTCTCTCTGTCCCTTTGCTCTGATCCCAGCTTCTAGGGGAAATGTGTTCCTCCTGGGGTTTCAGAACAAGACAGCCTGATCCATTCTAAGAGCTTATTTGTTTACATTCCCCGGGTCTTTCTATTCTGGAAAAAAAAGAAAAAGCAAGAAAGGAAAAGAAGGTGGGAGGGAAGAAAGATGAAAATGTATACTTTGGTCAAAGAGTGGATGTGATTTTCCTGTTTCTTCTTCTTTTCTTTCTGCAGCAGCAAGCTGCCAGGCGCTGAAATGAGAGGGCGGGGACCCCCAGCCCTGGCCGAGAGGGGACAGGACCAAGCTCGTGGCCCCCCGCTCTTCCCTCCAGTGACCTCGTTGGCTGCACTGACACCCTGGGGGTCAGCAACGGATGCGTCTTCACCTGGCCCCTGCCCTCTGCTATGGGGAGCTTCCAGAACCTCTGTGCGTCCATATCTCACATCATTCCCTGCTGCCCCCATGAAACCAGAGAGGAGGAGAAGAAAATAAAAAGGTGCCCACCCCTCTCCATCACACACACCCCCTTTTAATTTTCTTCCTATCATTCATCATTCTCTTGGCATTTTTTTTTGTGGGTGCACTTGTGTGCCTCCCCTCACCAGATGAGTGCTCCTTGAAGGAAGATGAGGGAAGAGGTGGAGTTTTCTCATGCATGCTGTCACTCCAGCACCCAGGTGGTGGCTGGACTGGGATAAATGGATGAGCGGAGACGTCACCCCGTGCCCCGCAGCTCGCTGCCGAGGCCACCAGCCTTCTGAGTCTAGCTTCCGTGCCCCTCTCCCGGCACACACAGGCCTTTGGGGGCAGGGGTAGGGGCTCCTTCTTCAGAGCCCCGGAGGATGGGTGGCAACTAAACAGGTTCCTTGGCAGCCTGGGAATGACCCCGGGGCCAGAGCCCTGCGGCCCGGGCCTTTGCCTGAGGAAAGGGAGGGTGCCTCTTAGTTCTGCGCCCCTCAGGAGTCCCTTAACTCAAGGACCGAAGGCCCAGAGCCCCCTGAGCTGCTGTGCCCCTTTTCTGAGAGTCTGGCTGGCCAGAAGCTGAGGACAGGTGAGTAATTCCATCCCCGCCTCCCAGCGGCAAACCCTGAGCAGCGAGACAGGGATATACACAAACACCCAGGGCCGGGGCAGGGTGGGCTGAGCCAGGAAGTCTCTCCGGCGCTGTCAGCCCCTGGCCCGCCTCTTGCTGCCCTTGGCTGGGGGAACATATTGTTCGGAGGAGAAAGCGTGGTCTCTGCCAGAGCTCGTCGAATCTGAGTGAGGCTAGGCCTGAGCTCCCCAGGAGCCTGATCATTGCCAGTTCCTGCCACCAGCAGGGGTGTCTGATCATTGCCAGTTCCTGCCACCAGCATGCTGGGCAGCCAGCAGAAGCTCCGTTACCTCATACCTGTCCCTCTTCCAGCCTTCGCTGCAGAGCTCGGGATTCCTTCTCCCTGTTCCATGGCTCCCCCTTGGCTCCCGGCTGGCGGAGTGTCTGGTGCATCTGAAGATTATTTCCGGTCCTCACCATGTGGCTGTTGAACAGGGGTTATTTTACAGAGAGGGAAACTGAGGCTTAGAGATGTTATGTCATGTACCCAGGGCCACACAGCTCATGCAGGTGGAGTGGGGATTCAAACTCAAGTTGCTGATGTCCCTGTGTCCACTCTCCTTCCCCTGTGAGAACGCCTCCTCCCGTGGGAGATTTCACACCTGCCACTAACCTGCCACTTAGCCCCCTGCTCCAGGACCCCCTGCCTCTACCCCGGCACAACCGGAGAAGGGATCCTGGGGGAAGTGCCCACTCCTTCATGCCCCATCACAGCCACATTGGACCCAGGTTTTCAGAAGGTGAGTATGCCCCTGGGGGACCAGAAAACTTTACCTTGCTTCTTATCAAACCGGACCTCAAGGTCCTAACAGATATTATTTTTTCTTTCTGTGTCTGCAAAGAACAAATTTCTTCTTAAGTTTGCTAGGCCCAGAAAAATATTTCTGTTTGAGTTAATAGACTCTGTCACGCCCTAGCCGCCATCCTGCTCCCACTCCTTACTCTTCCTGGCTGGGTGACATTGAGCAAATGACACAACATCTCTGAACCTCTATATCCTCATCTCTTATGTGGATACATTAATTGACATAATTCATGAAAGTCTCTGAGGATGGGATCTGGCAGACAAATACTCTATAAATAAATGTTCTTTTTCATTAGTGTCAAATGACAAGGTGGTGCAATGGAAATGCCAGCTTCTAAGCCCAGCTTTCTCAGTGATTAGCCGGGTCTCAGTTTCCCCACTTTTAGAGTGAGAAGGGTTGGCTGGCTGCCCCTTAACACCCAGTGCTGCGCTGAGCTGACCAAGGCCTGACCCCTTAGATAATGTGTGTTCCAGCCCCTGCGAGCACCTGTTTTCCCATGTCAATGTTTTCCAGACACACTTCCCTCATTTCCACCTAGTAAAGGGAGGGCAGGGACCAGGAATTCCTGCTGCAGACGGAACAGACAGATGTCCAGAGAGGTTATGTGATCTGCCCAAAGTCACACAGCAGAAGCTACACCAGAACACAGCTTTCCTTTCATTCTGCTCCAAGGGTCAAGTGGTGGAAGAAGGACCCATGGGGCAACAGAGAGAAAACTGCCTAGAGAATGGAAGTAATGTTGCGGGGCTGAGCAACATGCCTGCCCCCCTGCGGGGCTGTGGAGGCTCACCGGCTATTTGGGGGAATGAGAGGAAGGCGGGCAGTAGAAGAGCCCCGCAGGCTGCCTCTGCCCCCTGGGTCTGAAACCAGGCTTGCACCACAAGCGGTGAGCAGAGAGAGCCTAATGATTCCAAGCTGTCCTGGAATCATTCTCTCAGCCCTGGGGAGCTGTGGGGGAAGTCTGGCTGCTGTACACAGCAGCTGCATGAGCTTCCCGCCGGCAGCAAGCCTGGCCACCAGGGACCCCCCGCGGCCACAGCCACCGGGCCACCGGCAGTGGGGCCAAGAGAAGTCAGCTCCGTCTTTCCTCATAGAGTTCCAGAGTCAGCCGGCTTCTCAGGCAGCAGTGCTGTGTGGGTAAGGGGAGTCAGGCCTCAGCTCTCCCTCTCCAATTCCCTGTGAGCTGACAGGAAGGACCCAGCTTAGAGTGAGAAGGACATTGATTTCCATCCCTGTAGGAGGGCTTCAGCACCCGGGCAGGGCCTCCTCAAGGCCAGGATGAACCAAAGGCCCTGTGACCACTCCTCTCCCACCCCATCAGCACCTAAGTGTTTAGGCCTAGGTGCTGACCTAACTCTGCCATGCATCGGCTGTGTGACTTTGAGCAAGTTATTTAACCTCTCTGGGCAAGTTACGCAAACTCTAAGGCAAGTACCTATCTCAGGGTTGCTGTGAATATTACATGAGTGAAGGCTCAACCAGGTCTAGGCTGGGGCACTGGAGCCATGCTGGCTCTCCTTGGTATTATTTCCATCAGTCACCCACCGCCCTTCTCTGCCACAACCCGTCCTCTCATGTCCCATTGTCAATCCATTCTCTCCTGGTGTCAAGTGCACAACAGGCAAGGCCCTGGCTAAGCCCTGGCTGCTTTGGCCAATAAAGACACAACAGGTCACTTTTTGCATCAGTTTATTACTTGGACAGTGAAAGGAGGAGTCACCAAAGTGCCAACTCCCTGGGTCCTTGTCCCACCCACACACCAGAGAGTTGCTGTGGAGCCCATAGGCTCCAGCTCAGGAGTGCCACAGCCTGCAGCCACAGCTGGCGGGGAGGGGCAGGGCGGCATCACATTCCAGGCGTCCAGGAGGGGATGAGAAACTGTGACATGCCAGCGTTCCCTGGAGGCAGGGAGGCCCATGTGAGATGGCCTCCTAGTAGCTGCCCATGGTTCCTGGCCTCTCACAATCCTGAAAGATCCAAAGTATTGCACCAAGACTTAGATCCACGGCAATTCAAGCCCTTTCCTGCATGGCCTGTGCCAGGCCTCTGCCTCGGCAGCCCCAGCTGTCTCCCTTTCTCCTCTGAGAAGAGCTGAGAGGAGAAGCCCTGGGGCCCAGACCTGGCCAAGTTCCCCTCACAGCTCCAGTGGCACTATCGATCTTGATGAGAGTAACAGCTAAAATGATCGCGGGTGACCTGGGCCAAGCCTGTGCCAGGTGTTTTACATGTCCTCATTGGGGTGAACACAGAACAACTCTAAGATGGTACTACTGCTGCTGTTCCCATTTTACAGATGGGGAAACTGAGCCTCAGAGAGACAAAGTAACTTGCCCAAAACTAGTGGCAGACTTGAAATTCCAATGCTGACCACTGACTTCCAAGCCATGAGCTTGCCCTTTAGATCATTTATATTGCTATCTGCTCTTATTTATTGGTATAATATTTCATTAGCACCCCCACCTCCCTCATTAGGTTATGAGTCCTCGTCTGCCTTGTTCACTGTGGAGCCTTCATGAACCTGGGACGTGGAATTACAAATGCAGAAGCTGTACGTGTCCTGCCTGTGCCTCCCCAGGACTCCCAGTCACTTTTTGCCAGAGGGTTCTCTCTGGCCTCTGGAGCCTGCTCTGCCCATGTGGCAGGCCAGAAGGGCAGGGAATCAATGTGTTCCAGAAGCAGCCAACTAGAGACTGGAGTAGTTGGTGGATAAACTTCCCAGGCCCCTCATGCTCCAGGAGTGATAACTTCACTGTTTCCTGGAGTTCCCCAGCTTTAATCTAGCTCTAGTTGTCCACAGTTTTCACCTGCTAGAAACACCTTTCAAGGCTCTCTTTCATTCATGTTGCTTGCCCAACTCAACCATCAATAAACCATTTCCAAGTAAACCTCACAAATAATCTACTTGCACTCAAAACCTTATCTCTGAGCCTGCTTCCGGGGAAGCCCAAACTAAGACAGTGCTTCAGGTTTGCGGAATGGCTGGTTTTACATTTCCCAGTGGGGGTTACGGAACAGCAAATCACTGGCCTAATAATTTGCTTCAGTTCTGATTTGTATAGTAAATACATATTTCATTTGCCATTGTTAAAATATATTTGTTTACAAAAAGTAAACCTCACATTGGAAAGACAAGCTCCAGTCTCAGAGTTGGGGAACCTCTCTTCCTCCCAAGTGGAGTGTGATAAAGATCACAAGGGAGACCCCGACAAGAAGGTCCCAGGAGTGAGTTCAGGAGAAAGAGAAAAGGATGAATGTCTGGGAGCTGCAGAGGTGTTCAGGGAGGGCTTTCTGGAGGTGGCAGCAAGGGTGGGTTGGAATTAGACAGATAGCAAGTGGAACTTTCAGATGTCAGTGAGGGTCTGAGCTCCTTCTCTAGGCAGGAGCAAAGAAGCAAAACCCAGCTCTGCTGCTCACCAGTTGGGTGACCTTGAGCAATAAATCAGCCTCTCTGAGCCCCCTCAACTGTACAGTGGGCACCTCAACTGTGCCCTCTCCAGAAGGAGGTTGCCCGAAAACTTGACAAGATGACGTACGCAAAGAGCCTGGCATGGAGGGTGTGACCCAGGGCCAGGGGGCTTCTGTTAGTGGTGTGTGTGGTCCCGTCGGCCTTGCTGTCCCCAGCTCGGACCTCGGCTCTGGAGTTACTGGGATGGAGCTGGGGAGGTGCAAGATGCCACTGCTGTTCGAATCATTTCATCACTGCAAGTCTGTAAATGAGATTGGAATCTCAGCCCCACCTGAGTATCCAGGGATCTAACATAGTTTATAAACTGTTAATTGGCAACACTTTGGAGAGATTAAGGCAATGGCCACAGTGACTCCAATTCAAGATGAGAGAGCTCAAAGCGGAGATTTTATTATGGGGCAGGAATTCTTAGAAGTTTCTAGATGGAAGTGACTCTAGATTGAGTAATCTAGTTCAACATCCCCCACGTGCCCCATCTTACAGATGCACAAACCAAGGCTCAGAATAGGAAGATGATTTGCCCAAGGTCACACAGCTGCCAAGTAGCAGAGCCAGGATTTGAACCAAGGACCGTGGTAGCCAGCTAGTCCAGGACACCCTCCCCTTTTCCACAGTGGCTGCCAGGAGCCCAGCTGCCTTCTAAACAAACCTCCTTTGCCCTGCTTCCGTCCTCCTCGTCACAGTTCCAGCCATGCCATTTGCCTGGCTTCACTCTCCTGCAGCCTCCTGTCCACACCTCTGACCCACCCCCACCCCGCGTCCGCCTCACTTCCCTCACCCCCACCGGTTATTTCGGAGAAGCCGCTCTGGCCCGGGCCTCTCTGTGTGTAAAGTTTCCCACCTCTGCTTCCTGGTGTTTATCCGGTTGGGTCCTGGCTGCCCTTTTAGCCTGGAAGTCAGCACTGCTGGTCCTACCTCCTGGTACCGCCCCCCACCCTCCATGGGCTCTGACCTTTGCACACAGCAGGCGCCGGGACATGGTGCCCGGGCCCGGGCAGGGCTGACGGCCGGCCAGGAAGGGGATGTGGGGTTCCCCCGGAGGAAAGGAGGATGTGTTCCTGGGTCCAGGATGTTAGCAATCCCCATCATAATTTAAAAGGCTAGTTTCCATTTAGGCCCACTTACTCTCTCCGGGGACTGTCCCGAGAGATTTCCATGGATCATCCCGCCCCCAACACCTGTCTACTTAATGTCCTTATTGTCTCCCATGTTTTTCGACTGAAAAGGCCTAGAGAAGTCACACGTGTCTGAGGGTACCTCCTCTCTCAGGCGGTGGAGTCAGGACTCAAACCCAAGTGTGTCTGGCTCCGAACCCCATGCTTTCAATCACTCTACTGAATATCTCTAATGTGACACCCCACAACCAGAGACCACCACCCAACACGGCTGCGGGGGGCCCCGCCGGCTCCCAGCCGACTTCTCTAGGAGGCAAGGGGGCCCCAGCCATGTCAAAGTCACCTGCCAGGAAACCCTGACCCCACTCAGCGAGCAGAACTGCTGTCCTGGGCTCTGACGCATGATCAGGGAGAATCTAAAGGGAATCAGCCTTCTGGAGGGCCATTCGGTAGAAGCTAAAAAAATTAAAAATATCACACTCTTTGACCCAGCAATTCCTCTTCTACAAAGTAACCACTCATGGGCCCAGCAGTGTGCCTACACAGGTGTTCACTGCACACAAGCCTGGGGCTTCACGGGGTGGCCGGGAGCAGCCGGGAAAAAGCATGAGGCCGATGTATGTGAACTGACGTGGGAACAGCTCCAAGACATGTGGTAAGCAGAAAAAAGCACGCTGCAGAGCCATATGCGAGGTGTGTATATAAAACCTCCACAACAAATCCGAATGATATGTACGTGTAAACAAACGCCAAGAAACGGGCTGCAGCGATACGTCCTCGCTGTAAACAGTAGTCACCCCAGGGAGAGGCTAGGTTTGCAAGGGCCGAGGTAAGGTAGGAGTTTTACTGTTTCCTCTGTGCACGTATGGATCTTTTTTTTCCCCGAATGAGAATGTGTGCGTGACTCATTTCATAATTAAGAAAAACAAAGGCAAACGCGAGGCTCAGGCGGCTCTTGTTGGAGGCAAGTCTCCGAGCAAGGAGGCAGAGAGGGGAGATTTCTCGGACCGCTGAGGGCAGCTGGAGGAGACAGTCTGGAGGTCAGCTGGACCCCCGGGAGGCCCCCACGGTGTGTGCTGAATGCTCTGCCTGCCGCCCCCCGGGACAGCTTCCCAAGAAGGTCTGTGCCCAGTCTCGTGTCTAACACACCCACTTTCCCTGTGGCCTTCTTTGGCCTGTCCAGCCACCCTGAGAGAGCTAATGCAGAGAGCCTCAGGCCACCTGGTGGGGGAGGAACTGCAGCTAGTGGGGTCCTGGAAGCAAGCAACCCCGTAGTGGGGGAAGGAAGTGGGTCTCCAGAATAGCTGAGGGCTGGGGTCCCCGCTGGAGGAGGGCAAGGGGCAGCTGGCCGCTCAGAGGGGAGGCAGGGCTGGCCTGGGGGAGAGTTACCTACGGCTGGAGGAGGTGAAGGCCCTCTAGGGAAACAGAGTCACTTCCCCTGAGAGGTGGGGCGCAGTGTCCCTCAGCGTCCCCAGCCCCCCACCCATCACCACCCTCTAAGGGAGGCTCCATGGTCTTCTAGTGGCTTGGAGCACTGACCCTGGAGTCTGTCAGATCTGGGTTCGAACCTGCTAAGCAGACCAGCTTTGCCGCCTGAGCATGTGCTCTACCTTTCTGAGCCTCCAGGTCCTCATCTGCAAAATGAGAAAATCCTAGAAATGTCTCCAAGGGCTGTGGTGAGACAACATGAGACAATATTGATGAAGCACAATGACAGTGCCTATTGCACAATCAGTGCCGGACAAACAGTGGGGTCACAGCTGACACCTGGGCAGTGCAGGGGGCGCTTTTAAAAAAGGCTTCAAATCCAGCACAACTCCAGACATCCTACTATTTTTTTCCATCTCCTAAAATAACAATCGAGTTTTCATTTCCAAAAAGAAATCCAGATTCACAACCCCTATCTAAAACCCTTGCAGCTGTATATGTTCCAGTTCCATGATTTTTTGGATCTGAGATGTGCACACACTAACTGAACCCCTAGCTGGGTCTGGGGTAGCACCCCATAATCAAATGGTAATATTTTTGCAGCAAAACATATGAATATTCACGTGGGGGGGGTTGATAAGTAAATCAGTAAACAGCTTTATGTCAGTGCGGGTCGGATTTTGCTGCCAAATGAGTTGCAAAAACCTTTAGTTCTCAGAGTTTTGGGGTTTCAGAATGCGTATTAGGAATGTTAGGTCAGCTTTATAAATCCCTGATACTCTCAGACTATTTTCCCACTCACGAAAGCAACTTCACTATTTTCCCACTCACGAAAGCAACTTCACTGCGCTGCATTTTACCACCACTCTACAGACGAGGACGTGGGGGCTCAGAGAAGCGCCTCGCCCAGCATCACGCAACCAGCAGGTATCAGTCGGGACCAGGGTCTGGGATCCTAAGTGTCTCTCGGGAAGGCAGCGAGAGGTTCCAGAGGCAAGGCGAGCGGGAACCTCCTGCCCCTTTCTGCTCCCCCTTCGGCCCCCCCCAGGCAGTCGGCTTGAATGTCTCCTCCTGCTGAGTCTCAGCACCCTACAGGGCACGTGTGGGCTGCCCTGCTGGCCCGCGCACCCCTGCACACGCAGCGCCCCACGCCAGGCACAGGGCTCTCCCTCCACGCCTGTGAGTTTCCGGGGACGATAGTAATGAAGCTGTAACAGAGAAGAGCGTTCACTCTCCCATGTGTTTTCACTTCAGCCATACAACCAAGATATTTCCTGGCATCTGGGTTCAATTGCAAGCGGACAAGGGAGCTGGTGGCGGTGGAGGCGGCAGAGGCGGAGCTGGGGGAAGCGAAGGCTGAGGCTTCCCAGTCCCGTCGCAGATGTGCCCACGGCTACGGCATGCCCTCTCTCTGTCCGGTCACTGCAGCCAAGGCCAGGAGGGAGGCGGCCCAGCCAGCGGCCGGCCAGATGATCTGGATAACTGGGGTGGGGGTGGGATATAAATAACTAATCGAGTGCGTGGAGACAGGGCGATTTCAGCAGGCCTTGCTCGTCTGGGGGGAGGGGGTGTGAATTCAGGGAGAGAGGGGTGATTTTCAGCAGCTGGTTCCTGACCCAGAGTCCCGAGCAGGGGATGGGGGCTGGGGGGTGGGAAGAGACTTCCCTCCAAGCCTCAAGGGTGTTGAGCTTTGGTTTCTCTCTGGGGGCTGGGCAGCTTGGCTCAGACAGACTACACCCCCTGGGAAGCTCAAGGAGGCTGGGACACCGAGTTTGGATTAGGAGCAGAAGACAATTGAGCCTGGGCCTGCCCTCTCTTTCCCCAGCACAGGGGTGCCCACTTGACCCTGGGGCTCTCGGGGTTAAGTCCAACTGGTTCTGGGAGGCAGCATCTGTCTTGTTTTCCTCTCTGTAAACGACCAGCTGATGTCCTGAGGAGGTCCCCCTAGCCCAAGGAGGACATGCTCTCCCCATCTGGTGTGTGCTCTTGGTGGGGGGTGGGGGGGCAGATGGCTTCCTGGCTCAAAGCACGGGCTCTGGACTTACAAAGACATGAGTTCAAGTCCTGGTTCTGTCATGCACTGCTGTGCGATCTTGAAGTTACCTGACTTCTCTGTGCTAGAGTTTCTTCATCTATAAAATGAGGCGACAACAGCACCTACTCCTGGGCTTGTTGGAGTGAAATGAACTAATTTACAGTAAGTTCTCTGCAACTAATTGCTTTTATCAGAGTTTCTGGAAATCAGCTGGGCCTTCCCGTCACCGTGAAGATGAGATCCTTGAGACGCAGACAAGGGAAATGACTTGCCCAGGAGCACAGATCTTACTGGTGACAGAGCAGGGAGGTGGTCCCGGGTTTCTTCTATCCAGGCCCACCCTTCGTCCCAGCTCATTCACCCTCCGGATCATGTCTGTCTCATGTTTCCTGGTAGGCCTGGGCTTCAGGGTCCCAGAAAGCACCCGTTACCTACCACTAAGTGAAAAAAACCCAACTCTCTCCAAGGATGGCACCATCTTTGAACAAATGTATAGTTCTATATACATGTCTGCACACACTTAGTGAAAAGTCTAGAAGGAAATAAACCCAACTCAATAGACAGCCAATATTCAGGCTTTATTTTATATTATTTTTAATGTGATTTTTCCCCCCTCTCTGCTTGTGCCCGCTTTGTAATTTAAATGAATGAACGAAAATGCAAACCTTCAGAAAGGATTCAGGGAGTTGGTCAAAAAGTGCCCAAGTTGCCAGCACAGCCCAGGGGCTGCAGTCAAGGACTTGGCATCGGCTAGGTCTGCGTTTAACTCTCAGGTAACTGATCTAAACTCTCTTGGCCTTGCTGTTCTCATCTGTTAAATGGGGGTGGGGGTGGGGTGCTACTTGTACCTGTGCCCTGGCTGTTGTGGGGATTAAAGGAACCTGCAAAGCACTGGCCCCATGTCAGCATGATTGCGATCATGATGACAGAAGGAGCTTTCAGGCTCTCCAGCGGAGGTCGTGCGTGTGGTGGAGAAGCTGGGGACGACGGATAAAGTCAGCAGAGTAGCCCCTGTGCTTGCATACCTTTCTCAAGTACTTTCTCACTCATTACCTTATTCAAGTTTCACAAGACTCAGACAAAGGGAAGAAAAACAGTGATGACCATCCTGGTTTGACAGAGGGAGAAACTGGGGCTCTGAGATATGGAGAGGTCTTCCAGGCCTGCCCTAGGGCAGCTGGGCAGACTTTCAGTCACTTAGCCGGTTTGCCTTTGGCCTCAGTCCCTGGACACACTGTTCCAACCCAGTCTTCTGCAAATCCCACGCCAAATGCAATCAGCCAACAAGCATATAAGGAAGCTTACTACGTGCAATGAACAGGGTGGGATACCGAGACAGATAATAATAGTTAACTTTTATTGAGCACATACTGTGTGCCAGGCACTGTACTAAGTGCTGTACAAGCACTATCTCAAATGACCATGAAAACTCCAAGGATAGGCACTATTATTATTCACGTATTTAGGGATGAGGAAACTGAGGCATGGAGCATTTGAATAAACTTGTTCAGGTTCACTGAGCAAGTGACTGAGAAGGAAGTAGATGCAGGCAATACAGCTCAAGGGACAAGAACCTTCACCTCTTCCCTGTGGTCCGCCCAGCCCTGGCGGGATTGATCCTGGCTGAGATGTGGAAAGAGGAGGAACACGTAGCACCTGCTGTGTGCCAGGTCTATGTGAGCATTTACATGATTTCACCGACAGCTCAACACAACCCTTTGCACTAGGATCATTATCCCCATTTATAACCCAGGAACTCGGGGCTGGAGTAGAATGGGCTGGAGCGGCTGAGAAGGTTTTCTGTTGAGGGCAGGATGTGAGGTGGGATCAGAGCGGCAGGGAAGAGGATCACGGCCTGCAGGGTGAGTCAGGAGAGGGACAGCAGTACCTTCCCCTCTGGGGGAAATGCCCATCTTTACTCTCCCGGGCCCTTGGGATGGCAGGAGCTGGTGCCCTGACCTCTGGCTGTGAGCCTATTGGATGTATTTGCAAGGCTGACTTAACCAAAAACACTCCTGAGCCTCTCTGCTTCCAGACACAATTTTCACCTATTCCCAGACTTGCAGAAGCCTGGAAAATCCTGGTAAGGGATTCATTCTCCCTCGTCATCCCATCTTTGACTTCCAAGCCAGAACATATGGCATGCCTCTTCTCCCACAGGGTGGAATGAAGTTGGGGAAGGATGGTAGTAGGGAGGCTGGGAAGAGAATCTTTCCAGTAGCAGCAAACCGTGTCTCAGAGAAACATGTAACTTGGGTCCTAGGACCCAACCTCAGAGGGAGGAACTTGACAACCAGCTAATCCAACCCTGAGAAACCAGTGACATCAATCGCCTATGGTTGAACGCCTCCTCTGGCTGAAATTCCACTCCTACTTGAGGAGACCCCTTCTGTACTGATTTGACCAAGGTCTTCCGTTCTCCCTAGAATTAATTCTTTTTAACTAAGTGGGTCAAGAAAGGCCAAGGTACTGGGCATCTCTGGGAAGCTTAGACTTTTTCAACATGGCCCCAATGCCCCAAGAGGAGTGGTCTAGGTATCACCCAATGGTTTAGAAGTCCTCTAAAGCCCTCTGCTCAAAACTGTGTCCCCAGGGGGTTGGCATGGGACCTGATGTTTCCTCCAACTAGAAAGAGTCCCCTCATTTGGTTTGCCTCTTTATTTTCTTTAGTTGTCTTTTTTTTTAAATAATAGCTTTATTTAGATATAATTGATACACTGTACAAGTCACTCAAAGTATTCAACTCAATGTTTTTAGTACATTTACAGAGTTGTGCAGCCATCATGAAGTCCAATTTAAAACATTTTCATCACCCCAAAAAAGAAACCCTATACCCGTCAGCAGTAACTTCCCATTTTCTCCCAAGCTTCCCAGCCCTAGGCAACCACTAATCTACTTTCTGTCTCTATAGATTTGCCTATTTTAGGCATTTCATATAAATGAAATCATATACTATGTGGTTTTTTGTGACTGACTTCTTTCCCTTTACATAGTGTTTTCAAGGTTCATCCATGGTGCAGTATGTATCAATACTCCATCCTTTTTATTCCCAAATAATATTCTACCATATGGATATAGCACATTTTATTTACCCATTTGTACTGGTTTGAAAGGATTAGGTACCCTAGACAGCCATGTTTTAACCTTGTGGGAACAACAATTTCTTTTTAATTCCTATTCAGTAAGGTAGGTTGGAATCTTTTGATTAGGTTATCTCCATGGAGATGTGACATGCCCAAATGTAGGTATTAATTTGATTAGATGGAGATGTGACTCTACCCATTCCAGGTGGGTCTTGATTAGTTTATTGGAATGCTTTAAAAGAAGAAACATTTTGGAGAAAGTCCCTTTTAGAGCCATGAGGCTGAGAGCCCATGCAGCCAGAGACCTTTGGAGATGAAGAAGGAATATGCCCCTGGGGGAGCTTCATGAAACAAGAAGCCTGGAGAGGAAGCTAGCAGACATCGCCGTGTATGTCATTTGCTTTTCCAGTTGAGAGAAAAACTAAACCTCATTGGCCTTTTTTGAGTGAATATAACCTCTTCTTGGTGCCTTAATTTGGACATTTTTATTGACTTGCTTCAATTGGGACATTTTCATGGCCTTAGAACTGCAAACTTGCAACTTAATAAATTCCCCCTTTTAAAAAAGCTGTTTCGTTTCTTGTATATTGCATTCTGGCAGCTTGCAAACTAGAACACCGTTGTTCTTGGTTGACAGATATTTGGGTTATTACCACTTTTGGGCTATTACGAATAATTTTACTGTGAATATTTATGTACAACTTTTTTGTGTGAACATATGCTTCATTTCTCTTGGACATAAACCTAGGAGTAGAATTCTGTGCCACATGCTTAACTTTGTAGGAACTGCCAAACTGTTTTCCTATGTGGCTGCACTGTCTTACATTCCTGCCAGCAGTGTATGAGGGTTCCAACTTCTCCATATCCTGCCCAACCACTTGCTTTTACATGTCTTTATTATAGCCAACTCAGTGGGTATGAAGCGGTGTCTCATTGTGGTTATGATTTGCATTTCCTTGATGTTAACGATGTTGAGCATCTTTTCATGAGCTAATTGGCCATTTGCATATCTTTTTTGGAGTAATATCTATGCTGATCCTTTGCCCATTTTTAAATTAGGTTATTTTCCTTATTAAGCTGTTAGAGTTCTTTATATGTCCTGAATACTAGACCCTTCTATGATAAATACTTTGCAAATAATTTCTCCCATACTGTTGTCTTTTACTTTCTTGATGGTGTCCTTTGAGGCATAAAAAATTAATTTTGAATAATTTTAATTTATTTTTTTCTTGTGGTGCTTGGGACTTTGGAATCATCTCTCAAGAACCATTTCCTAATCCAACATCATGAAGATGTGCATCTAAATTTTCTTCTAAGTCTTTTATACTTACTTTAACTCTTATATTTAGGACTTTGGTCTACTTTGAGTGAATTTTTGTATGTGGTGGGAGGTAGGAGTCTGGCTTCATTATTTTGCATGTACACTTCCAGCTGTCAATCTTTTGATTAACAGGCGTTCTTAGATTTAATGTGTTTGACTTTATCTCTGATCTTTAAATTGATATTTTGGGGGCCTTATTCAAGAAATCTGTCCGTCTTCCCCAAGAGTGGCAAGATATTCATTGATGTGCCAGTTTGAATCTGCTGTGTACCCCTGAAAAGCTAAGTTCTTTAATCCTCATTCAGTATTGCTGGGTGGGAGCTTTCTTACTGTTTCCTTGGAAATGTGACCCACCTAATTGTGGGTGGTAACATTTGGTTGGATGGTTTCCATGGAGCTGTGGCTCTACCCATTCAAGGTGGGGTTGCTTACTGGAGCCCTTTAAGAGGAAACTATTCTGGAAAAGGCTTGCGAGCCACCAGAACTGACAGAGCCAACAGAAAGGATAGAGCCCTGGGGAAGCCATTGAAGATTTCTGGTGAGAAGGCTGGCAGACATCACCATGTGCCTTTCCAGCTGAGAGAGAAGCCCTGAGCATCATTGGCCTTCTTAAACCAAGGTATGATTTCCCGGATGCCCTAGTTTGGACATTTTCTCAGCCTTAGAACTGTAAAGTTGCAACTTAATAAATACCCCTTTTTAAAAGCCATTCCGTTTCAGGTATATCACATTCTAGCAGCTTGCGAACTAGAACATGTGATATTTTCACTTAAAAATGTAAAGTTTTTATTGGGTGGTGTGATGGTGGCTCAGGGCAGAACTCTCACCTGCCATGCCAGAGACCCTGGTTTGAGTCCAGGTGCCTACCCATGTAAAAAAGAAAAAAATAAGTAAAGTTTTTATTAACCTTTACCATAAGGGAATCCTCTAATACTGTGTCAAATTTTAGGGGCACCCAAATCAATAGGCTATGCCAATCTTGAGGTTTACTCTTGTGAAGCTTATGTAGGTAGTGGAGAAGCTTAGACTACCTATAGGTATGCCTAAGAGTTACTTCTGGAGGACCTCTGTTGTTGCTCGGATGTGGCTTCAGTCTCTCTTAAGTCCAACTCTGCAAGTGAAAGCATTGCCCTCTCCCCTATGTGGAACATGACATCCAGAGGTGAAAGTCTCCCTGGCGACATGGGAGAGGACTTCCAGGGATGAATCTGGCCTGGGACCATGGGATCAACAACTCCATCTTGACCAAAAGGGGGAAAAGAAGTGTAACTAATAAAGTATCAGTGGCTGAGAGAGTTCAAATAGGGTCGAGAGGCTACTCTGGAGGTTACTCTTATGCAAGCTTCAGTTAGATATTGCTACCTATCATAACCTGCCAACCCCCAACCAGGACCATTCTAGTCAATATTGCCTAAAGAACACCTAGGGCAATATAGAAGATTCCACAAGGGTTCCATGCACTAGTTTAACTGTGCAGAAACCTACAACCTCCAGATGGGTCTCTGGACCAGATAAGTCCTGAAACCTAGAGGGCCCAGCCTCTCCAGTACATCAGCTAGTTCCATCTCCCTACCCCATATTATCGACAGCACCTTCCGACATGAAAAAATTAGAATGGCCATAGTCCAAACACCCTAAAGAGAGGGTGACAGTGGAGTTATACAGAGAAGATAGGATTTAACAAATGAATATGACTGCTGAATAATTAAATTGATATCTCCTTTAGTTTCCAGTATCTTAGATCAGCTAGAAGTAAAAGCCTAAAATTGTGGAGTTATAACCCATGTCAAACTCTGAAATATGTTCTACAACTAATTGTGGTGCTGTGCTTTGAAATTTATTGCTCTTTTTGTATATATATTATTTCTCACAAAAAAGAAAGAAAAAAAGTTGATTGTGATGATAAAAAAAAATTTATGCCTTCTAGCCTTCTATATTCTGAAGCAGCTAGAAGGAAAAATCTGAGATGATGATATGGTAGCCTATGACAAATCTGGGATCTGTCCTGTAACTACTTATTGAAGAGCACTTCAAAAACTATAGCTTTTTTATTTATTTGATTTGTATGTATGTTACATTATACAATAAAAAAGTTATTTTAAAAATGTTAAGTTTTATTTTTCACATTTAAGATTTTAATCTGCTTGAAGTTGATTTTTGCGTATGATGTTAGGTAGGAATTACATTTCATTCCCCTTCCCCACCCATGCATGTCCTATTATTCCCACACTATTTGGGGAAAACACCATCCTTTCCCTACTGTTCTGCCGGCCACTGGGTTGTGTAACAGAAAGGGCACTGGATGTGGAGTCAAAAGAGGCATGTTCTAACCCTGACACTCACTTCAGCTGTGTGACAACATTGGCCACAGTGATAACTCAGAATGGTCAGACCTGGAGCCTGCACCCATCATCAGCATTCAGTGAAGTGACTGTTTCAGATCAGCTTTAGGTTAGATCAGCGAATCTGACAGCACCTGAGGGGTGATACTGAATCTATAAAGAGGCGACCCAAGAAATGAATGCTGCAGTGGCTGAGAACTACGCTGGGGTGGGAGTCCTGTGAAATCAGGAGCAAAGGGTTCAGCATGGGGCAGAGGTCCTAGAGTGGGTGAGAAGACCCATTTTGATTTGGGGGTGGACCTTATTGCAGAGAGAGTCCAGGCCAGCTCACCCAAGCCTGGGAGGAGGCGACAGACTGACTGATTGGGCAGCCCTCCCAGCCTGCAAGGGGCCCAGGTCAATCTGGGTGACCTGCCCTGGATTCTCCAACCTCCTCTTGCCCCATGGCCAGTTTGTCCAGACCATACTGCTTTGTAATAAAGAGACTGTTTATACAAGTTGGGTTCATCCAACAGTCTGGGAGCTACCTGAGGACAGGAAGCATAGGGCCTGACACACAGTAGGTGCTCAATAAATGTTTGTGGAGTCAAAGAAAGAAAGTGTATGAATCACTGGGTTTAAGCCATATGGCATAGGGATTCTGCTAAGTCCACCTCATTTGACTTCACTTGGGTCAGAATGGTCTTGTTACTTTCTTTAAACATGGCCCATCCCCAGGCTTCTTTCCTGCTCTGCCATGGTACTGCCCTCCCCAAAGCCTCCTTTCTCCTAAAACTTTTGTCCCAGTCCTCCCCTGACCTGTTTCTCCAGAAATCACTTTCTCTCTCTTGCTCTTTGAAACAGTCTCCTCGCCCTCGTCCTTCTCATCCAGAATCTCAGACTCCTTTCTCCAGTAGCCGTCCACACTCACAGAGCCCCCTCTCCCTCCCTTCCAGAATTTTTCTGAATTGACCTATTTGTTAGTCACCCCTATGCTCAGCCCTGGGTTTGGCCAAAGCCAGGCCTCTTTTGGGGGACATGGTGTGTTGATTGACCTTCTCGTTATAGGAAGAGGAAAGGCCTACAAACCTTCTCTGAATCTAAACCCTTCTCATGCAGAAGTCAAGACCCCAGAGCTCTCTGCAGTTCACGTCTGGAAAAATCTTAGAACCCCACCACCCCCACCCCCCACCCCCACAAGACCAGCGTTCCAAACTAGGAATAAACAATTTCCAGCCTAAAAAGCCACAAACCCACTCCCAGCGCACCCACCGCACACAGGGTGCCCAGAGGCCACAGCCAAGGAGGACGCACTTCCGCCTCAGCTTAGTGGAAACAGAGGAGGCGAAGGAGTGAAGCTGGGGGAAATTACAGATGACAGAGCCAGGTAGGGTGGGGCAAGAGAGAAACAGAGTGCTTGAAACTTCCAAGTATCAGAAAACACAGCCAGGGCTGCCTATTTTCACCCCCTTCCCTTTCGTCTCTCACTCCTGGATGGTCTGGCTCTATAATGCAGACTTCCCCTATGTTATAATAAGTCCTGGAGGAATTCCCTTTTCCTCTAGGAGCTGGGTCAGGCCACATCCGTCTGCTCAGTGCTGCAAATTCACTTTCCAAGGCATCCCCTTTGGGCTATAGCTTCCTTTTCTGGTCTTCCTGTTTATAGACGTACCCCCAAATATAGAAACAGAATAAACAGATATGCACTTTTGTTTCATTCACTGGTTCTAATCCTGGAGACATATCTTCTAGAATATTCTTCATTCTTTCCTGAAACATGCATTCTGCTATCATACCTTAATCTGTGATTTGTCTCTCTCCAATTCGCTCACCACTGGCCTCTGCCTAGAAGAACCTGAATTGCACTTACTTAGCTAGCAGCTACCAACTGCTGGAAGTGCAACCCATGCAACCAAAAGTATATAGTTTTGTCCATAGAAAATTGAGGAAAGAGGTTTACGAGCCTGGTATTCTGCTCAATTAAGCTGTCATGGGTGTTTTGAAGCTATCAGCCAAACATAAAAATACACTTGTAGTCACTTTGCGTTTATGCGTTTATGCTTGCGTTTATACAAACTTAGTTTGTATATTACCATTTTTGCACTGCAAAATATTTTTCCGTTAACTATATAATTTAGCGTTTTTTTTCTAAATGTCATTTCATTATATCCTGGAGTCAAATTTTTCCTTCCAGAGGAATGCATCTCCAATTTAACAATTAAAACCAATGAAACATTACGGTTCAGTATGAAGAAACTAATTTTGAAGCCATTTTCCCTCCAAGCCCGGCTGACGTCTATTGTGATCTTCTCTCTGCCCCTTTCATTCTTTGGTGCCCTTTGGCATTTAGGACCAATTCCAGTTGCCTTGTGTAGCTCTGCCAGACAACCATGAAATCCTGGGCTTAACCCCTGAGAGAAAAATGGCCGAGGGAGGATATCAGAGTTCATGGCACATTAAACACAGCTACCTCCCCAAAACACAGACCCATGAGAGCCTGGAGTGAGGAACTCAGAGCTGGGACAGCCCTGGAAACTCATCTACCTCCAAACAGACAATGATCTATTCTCCAGAGCGACCATCTCTCTGTCCTTTTTTTGAAGTTTTCCAGGTGTAAAAGCTCCAAGACACCTGTTCTAGGGTTTTGTGGTTCAGCAGGCCTCCTTCTGTGTCCCACTTAAGCTGCATGACTAGGGTTGCCAGAATTTAGCAAAAACAAAAGCAAATAGGACACCCAGTTAAACTTGACTTTTGGAAAGCAACAAATAACTTTAGTATAAATATGCCCCATGCAATATTTGAAACACACTTATGCTATAAAATAATTTCAAATTCAGCTTCAACTGGGCATCCTAAATTTTATCTACACATGCCCTCTTCTTATCTCAGGCTGACACTGACCACAGATAACCCATCCTGTATAGGGTCTGGCCTCGAAGCACTGAGTTTCCACTGTACAACTTGTCCTGCCCCAAGGGAAGAAAGGTTTCAAAGACCCTTATCCCCCACCAGGCTGGAGCACAGTCCATATTGGGGTCAGTGGGTTAAATTCAGTGTGAGAGGCTGTGACATCTGATAACTAATTGCTTTCACCTGTCAGGAAGGGATGGGGACGTTGCCTCAGCAGCCAGTGTGAGGCCCGAGGCCTGGTCCCTCTTCCCTGTGCTGGGGAGGAAATGCTACGCAGAAGACACTGACAGGCCTGCAAAAGCCCGAGCAGAGACAGCCGAGATGGGACCAGGCCTGAAACAAGACCCCAAATAGGGAGGAGGGAGGAAGGCGAGGATCAGGGAGGAGGAAAAGATAGAGGGAGGTGGGAACAGAACTGGAGCAGAACACAGACTTAGGCAACTTAAAGTGAGTGTAGATAACTACGGTTGAGAAGCTTAAGGTAGAATGCAGGCCCCAAGAACTTTCTGGAGGAGGTGTGGGATGACAGCACAGGATGAGGCAGAGATGGATGGGATGGGGCCATGCACTGAGGAAGTCAGCATCAATCAAACCCAATGCAAATACGGGTGGCTGAGGGCTCGCTTCCCTTCCTATCTGTGCAAGATGGATTCACGGAGAGGTGAGGCAGACCCTTCCCCAGCTGGTGAATACAGCAGCCCTGGGGAGGCCCTGAGCACGGAGGGTGCCTTCCAGGAAAGGCAAGGAGGAGCCCAGCAGGACAGGAAATGCAGACATAGGAGGGGGCCTAAGAGGGCCCAAGAGGAGAATATGTTCTGTCTCTCTCTCTTTCGAAACACTTTATATGTTTTGGCTGCTGAATAAGCCAGGTTTCTCAGTTGCCAGTGAAAGAAACTCAAGTAAGCTGGCTTTAAACCATAAGGAGCATTCTTTGGCTTTAAGAGGCTGAACAGGCTGGGAGTAGAGCTTGCTTTAGGTATCAGTGGATCCAGAGGCCCAGGCAATGTCAACAAGTTGCCGCTCACTCTCTCTCCTGGGTCTCTTCTACGTGTTGGCTCTTCTCAGAAGAGCTCGGGTGGCTCAGGCCCCTCGCTGGTCACCCGGCACTCGTGCTGGCAGCGCTCCTGGGGCTCAGTCCCGTTGACCTGATTGAGCTCAAGTGCTCATTCCTGACCCATCACTGCGGCCAGGAGGCCTGGCCGGGGTTGGGGCCAAATGTGAGACATGGGGTTCTCAGCGACGCTCACCCAAAGGACTGGGTATGAGAGAGATGGTTCCTCAAAGGACAGTTGGGTGCTGCCGGCCAAAAGGAAGAGGGGCGAGGACTGGATGCTGGTTGGGTGGAAATGCCCGATGTCTAAGCGAGTGAGCTTGGGCACCGAAGCTGACTTCATCTGATCCTTGAAACATCCCAGTCAGGGGGGCTGGGCTGCGGTTATGATTGTTTTATGGATAAGGGGAAACTGAGGCTGAGTTTTTGCAACTAGCCTGATATCATGGAGCAAGGTGGAGGCATAACAGACTTAGGATTCAGGTTTCTGGGCCCTGCTGTGGCACATGGGGAGAGCCAGCCTAGGCACACGGCTTCCCAATGGAAGCATGAGGCACGGGCCCTGCCCTCCAAAGGCTTAGCCAGCCAGTGCCAGACCAACTCCAGCCCCTCTGAGAAGACAGCTTCCAAACCCACAGAAAGCAATGTTGCTTCATGGCAGGTCAAGGACGGTATGTAAGGGAAGGAGGGAAGGGAGCTGTGGGCCTCAGAGAAACGGGAGGCTACAGCTGGGTCTTTGCAATAGCCAGAGGGCTCACCAGAGGAGCAAAGCAGCAGAGCCTACAGGGCCGGGGACCCTAGGAGTAGGGCTAGGTAAACCAGCAGCTGAAACTTGGGAATGGGGCAAGAAAAGTCTCCTGTGATCCTTGTTTTCCTGGAAGGGCTGGGAGACCTGGAGCCCAGTAACCAGTCTCCCAGAGACCCCAGGCTCTGACCACCCCCTGCTCAAGGCATGACCCCAGCAAGTCCCATCCTCTCCTGGGCCCCAGTCTGCTCACCTGGAAAATGAAGTCTATAGACCAAGTCGGTGGCTTTCGATTCTTTCTTTTGAGCTGCCATGCACAGTAAGGAACACCTTGACCCCTGACTCAGTACAAACTTGCATAGAGAAATGCCACACCATACTATTCACTCTCACCACACTTGGATCTTTTGTATTTGCTCTATTTCATGTTTTAGAAGCAGTTTTTTTTCCCACCCATGCACAGCTTACAAAACACACTGGACTGGATGATCTCCAAGGACTTTCTGAGATGTTAGATCTTTTGTGGGTGTGTTGGGGTGAGCCTCTGGCTCGGGATATCTGTTTGGTGCGGGCAGGCACTTAGAAGAACTAGACGGGAGGTGGGTGTTGGGGGAGCTGACATTTGGAATGGCCCCTCTTTCCTCCCTGGGCCTGCTTGCCCCTGCCCCGCGTTTCTCTCCATTGCCTTTCCAGCTATCCTGGGAAGCTCTCACAGTGGGTCAAAGGCCAGTCTGGGACCCTTTGTGTTGCGTGAACTTGGGCAATTCCCTTTCCTGGGCCATTTCTCCCCCTGTGAAATGGGGCGAGTAGAAAGTAGAAGTCTGGATCATGGGGTTGAGTGCAGACTGCTCCGCCCTCGGCCTGGCACAGACCTGTGGCATTCCGGGCGGTGAGTTCCCTCCAGCTCCATCGCTCCTCGGCCAGCCGGGGCTGCGGAGCCAGCCTCCCGTCCATCCCGGCCGCGCTGGGGGCCGTGGAGCGCCTTGTAAGTGGTTTTAAGGACACCAGCTGCGTCTGTCCGAATTTGACAGACCGTTTAATCAGAGACTGAAGTTTCTGTTTGAAGACCGACAGAAGGCTCCGGAGGGAGGCCCTGAGAAGTTGCAAGGAAATACTGACGGGCTGATTTTCTGTCTGTCAAAAACAGTCCTGCTGAAAGGGCTGCAAAATACTAAGTAGGCTGCTCCCAACTTGGTTTTTTTTAGGCAAAAGTCACACGCCAATTTCCTCCCTCCTCTCCCAGGGGCTCCAAGTGCAACTTTTTGGAGTACCTGGCCAGTGTTGGGCTTGGCTGGGATTGAGCCCAATTTGGGAGTATTGAAACTGGCTGCTGATAGGATTTTTTAAAACTGACTTTCAATTTCACAAGCAAAACATGGATACAGTCTCCGTTTTAAAAATAAAAGCAGCACAGATAAAACTAGAGTCCTGTTTGAGTGCCACACTCAAGCCCATTCCCCCCACACCCCTGCTTCCCCAGAGATAACCTCTGTTTGCATCTGGTACAAAAATAGGTTTGTTGTGTAGCGTGTTTTCTTTTCCAAATAAATTGTACCTGTAGCAGATTTGCTCATTGCCCACAGAGGCTTCCCCTTTTTACCCTGCTAAAAGAACCTGATATTTTCAAGTAGTGTGCAGAAATCTCTTGATATCAGGGAGAGTAGCAATACCCTCCACCCTCACCCCAGCCCCTTGGGAATAAATTGTGATTACTCTAAATGATTCATGATAATTTCATTTTTTTTAAATCAGAAATTGGTCTAAAAGTTGGCAGATGACTAGTTTTGGCTAATGTGATGTAAAGGGAGGTCTACTAGTGAGGGCTGTCTTATCAAAGAAAAAGCCAAAGATTTGTGAAGGGAAAACCACTTCACTTCCCCATTCTTCCTTCCTTGAATCCAAATGTGATGCCTGGTGCTGCGGCAGCTATTTTGTGACTATGAGGCAACAAGCCAAAGAGAAAGGTCAACAAAATCACTTAAGTGTATTATTGAGTAATTGACTAAACTTCAGCAACTTCTACATCAGGACTCCTTGCTATTTGAGAAAAATAAACTCCTGTCTGATTAAGCTATGGTAGTTGGATATTTGTTTTCTCAAAGCCCCAAAGGACTCTTGACTCTGAATTATACTGTTTTAGTTTTCCAGGGCTGCTCTAATAAATTAACAAAGACTTATTGGTTTTAAACACTTGAATTTATTGTCTCGCAGTTGTAGAGACTTCTTCTGAAATCTGTAGGGTTCTGGTGGTGGCTTACAATCCATGGCATAATTCAGTCACTGCTTCTGTCACATGGCCATCTCTCTGTCTTTGCAACAATCATCTGCGTTTCTGTCCAAACCCTCAGGACTCTAGTCTTATTGGATTAGGGCCCACCTTAATCTAATTTGCCCTCAGCAAATAGCATCTTCAAAGATCCTATATATAAATGAGGCCATATTCACAGGACTAAGGTTTAGGATTTAAACATGTCTCTTTTGAAGATCTAATTCAATATGTAACATCATGTATATGTTGATCAATGACTTGCTTTTTTCCATGCAATAGTACTTTTTAGGTTCACCCACGTCAGTACATAGGGATCATTTTTTAACTAGTAAATTGCGTTCCATTGTGGAATAGACCATATTTCAGTTAGTTGTTTCCCTACTGGGAATATTTAATTTGCTTTCCATTTTTGTTTTATTATCAATACTTCTGTGAACAGCCCATATACGTGTCACTGTTTCCCCTGGGTATGTACCTACAGAAGGTTCCTGGAAAGGTAATTGCCGGGTCATCGGCTATACACACCTTCAGGTTTAATCGATTACAGTTGAACTGCAGAAAGTGTACCAATTTACACTTCCATCCTGGCATATATGGGCCCCCAGTCCCCACACCCACATCTACTTTCCTTTGACCATGATAACACTTTAGGTTTCTTTTCACTAAAATGACAGCTAAAGTTATTCTCCTTGCCTTTTAGTTTCCCTGATTACTAATGAGGAGGTAGACATTTTGGTCATTTATGTTTCTTCTTTTGCAAATTGCCTGTTCAGAGGACTTGCCTATTTTTCTACCATGTCATTTGTTCCTTTTCTTACTGATTTGCAAATATTCCTTATGCACTGTGAATTCTTGTCCTTTCTCTGTTATGTCTGTTCCAAATCTTTTCTCTCAGTGCGTTGATTGTCTTTTAAGCCCAGCCCATGGCAGTGATTCCTGCTTACTCTTACGGTCCGTGCAGGGACAGAGAGCACGTGAGTAGCAGAGCACAGACTTGAAGTCAGGGCGTCTAACACTGACCTCCGTTCTCTTTCCGTTATTTCCTGCTGCGGCCCCTCCTATCCTCCCCTATCCTCCCTCTCCCCATAGCCTCCCTGGGGTTCTCGTGCCCTAATTTGTCTGCAGGTTCCACCCTTTAGAGCACTGCTCTGGGTTGGGCATCAAGGGAGAGACCTCGTGTCCAGAGATGGCCTCAAATCCAATCCCCCCAGGAGAGGAGGAGGAAGAACATGGCTCTTGTTTTAGGGGATCCCCCTCTGTCTAGGGTCATGAGGATCTGGGGAGAGGCCTCACTGTCCGAGCCCTGGGGTCATTTGAAAGCGGCAGCTCCATTTGCTCGCTAGAATCCTCGGCAGTAGCTCCCAGTGCCCAGCCTCTAATGTCCACCCCTCCCGCCTCCCCAGGCCTCCCCATCAGAGGTCCAACCTCCCTCAGGAGCCCGGGAACTTCAGGTCCCACAAACGCCTTTTTTTCTCAGTCTGGAGAGTCCCTTCAATCCTCTCTTTTCTGAAGTGCTCCCACCTTTCCCTGAGTCCTCTGTCTGCCCCATTCCCCCCGCCCCCTCCCAAACAGGACAATCACAGCACAATGACCCTTCCAGATCCCCTCTGGGTGTCCGGTGACTTCTGCTTCTGGTGCTGCTACCCATGGCTGGCGTCCTTGGCCCCACTTCCAGCCCTCCCAAGGCAGCAGCATTCCCAGGTCTGGAAATGCTCCCTGCAGTCTCCTCGTGACCCCAGATCTACTGTGTGCCTTTGGGTGGACTGTGGGACCTCCTTAAGCCTCTAGGTTTCTGCCCTAGAGAGTGAGGTGTCCCTAGGGTGACCAGATACCCGGGAAAGGCAGCCACGGCACAGGCACACAGGCTGGACTGTTTCCCCTGCTGCCTGCACGCTCCTCCTATGGAGTTTGAGTTTTTCTAGTTCTGAGACCCAGAGGCATCAGGTCCCTGGGCTTTCTGCCCCTGGTTTGTCTCCCAGATTAGGCCCTTGTTCTTGGTTTTTCCTCTGTTCTCCCCTCCTCCCTGCTGTTCCAAGGATGCTAGTGTCTCTGTGGCAGTCCCTAGGCTGAGTCTCAGTCCTAGAAGCAGCAACCTGGTGAGAAGGCCCTTTCCCTGCAGGAAGTCCTCCCATCCCTGCATGTCTGCTGTCAGGCATCCTGAGCCAAAAAGCTTTTCATACCCTGGCCCAATGACCCCTTCAACCTTATCTCTGTGGTGAAGCTTGTGCCCCAGCCATACCAAATGATCCCCCTGCATCCAACCATATCACATCCTATCGTACTTCCGTGAGTTTGCAAGTGCTGTTCCCTTTTCCCTCAAATATCGTTCCAATTTCTTGCATCTATCTGGAAAACCGTGATTTTCCCCCATTGTTAGTCACTTCTTTCTCAGCATCTCTAGACCAGTGTATAGGATCATGGCCCCAACCACACTGTATTTTATTATTCTTTTACCTATATGTACAGCAACTTCAATCACAAGGGCAGAAGTGACAGTTTGTTCATCTTTGTAATGCCAATGCTTTCAGGAACGTGGCATGGCGTATGTCTCAATAATTGTGCGCAGAGAGAAGGAAAGGAGAGAAGGGCAGGAGGGAAGAAGGTAGGAAGACAGGAAGGAAGGAAGGAAAGAAGGCAGGAAGAAGGGAGGGAGGTGATGAGAACTGAGAAACACAAATCAGAAAATGAACTATTACTCACCGTTATTTAAATGAAACAGGAGAGCTGGGGGCAAGCATGTACAAGAGAGAAGCTGAGAGGGGAGAGTCATGGAGGGGAGAGGAATTCCACTGGGGCAACTCTGTGCCAGAGAGACCCAGCTCTGAGTTTCAAGGTCCAGCCTCCCCCCAGCCCCAACTGCCCAGTTCTTCCTACCTGGGACAGGAAGAGGCCACGCTGGAGATACCACACTCACCCACTCACACCTGCACCTGGCCAGGCCCGCTGGCAGAGCTGCTGTGGCTGTCTTCTTATTTCATCCCTCCAGCAGCCCCAAGAGGGGTGGGGTTGGGAGAGCACGGGGCTGGCCTCTGCCTTTGAACCCACCGCAGGAGAATTCACCCCAAATTGTGACGGACAGAAGTCCCGCCCACCTCCACTGGGCGCCTTCATCTCGGGTCCTGGCTGCTGGTGACTCAAATCTCTGGAGAAAGAAGAAACCATACACAAAGGGAACATTTATAGAGGCCTTGTCTCTTTCCGGCATAGGATTAGGTTCTTTACATGAATTATTCTTTATGATTTTCTATGGATATCATGAAGTGGGTAATATTTTCCCCATTTTTCAAGTGACGGGAGTACATCTCAGGAAGGTCAAGTCATGTGTCAAGTACAAGGAGGTGGGGAGCAACATTCGGTCCCATCAGTCTGACTCCAGTGCCGGGACATTTGTCCCACGTGCTCCATTACTCCTTTGGGGTAGCCTTGTGTGGCCCTTGGACCCACAGCATTGTCAGAGTTCTCTGAAGGTCACAGAAATGATGGATGTGGAGCCAGTCCTGAAAGGCTGTGTGACCTGGGGTAAGCCACTTAACCTCTCTGGGCTAGGTTCCCCCCTGGAAGAGCAGCAGTAACCATCTTTTAAATATATATATATGCATGTATATATATTTTATTGAGATATCTTCACACACATACTTTCCATCCAAAGTATGCAGTCAATGGCTTACAATATCATCACATAGTTGTGCATTCATCACCATGATCATTTTTAGAATATTTGCATCACTCCGGAAGAAGAAATGAAAAAAAAAAAAGAAAAAACTCATATATGCCATACACCTTACCTCTCCCTCTCATTGACTACTATTATTTCAAACTAGTCAATTTTTTTTTACTCATTATTTATTTATTTTTTGTCCTTATTTTTTTACTCATCTGTCCATACCCTGGAAAAAAGAAGCATCAGACACATTCATGCAGGAGCATTATAAAAGCTATACAGTTATACAGTTGTCATCAAGAATCAAGGCTACTAGAACACAGCTCAACAGTTTCAGGTACTTCCCTCCAGCCACTACAATACACCACAAACCAAAAAGTAATATCTGTATAATGCATAGGAATAGCCTCCAGGATAACCTCTCGACTCTGTTTGAAATCTCTCAGCTACTGAAACATTATTTTGCGTCCTTTCTCTCTTCCCCCTTTTGGTCAAGAAAACTTTCTTAATGTCATGATGCCAGCTCATCCTGGGAGTTCTCTCCCATGTTGCCAGGCAGATTTATACCCCTGGGAGTCATGAGAGAGAGATCATATCTGAACAACAAGAGAGGTTCTCTGAGGGTGACTCTCAGGCATAACTATAAACAGCCTTAGCTTTTCCTTTGCAGGAATAAGTTTTATAGGGGAGAACCCCAAGATCGAGGGCTTGGCCTATTGATTTGGTTGTCCCCCACAGCTTGTGAGAACATCAGGAATTCTCCAGATGGGGAAGTTTAATATTTCCTCCTTTTGCCGCATTCCCTCAAGGGACTTTGCAAATACTTTTTTATTCTCTGCCCATATTACTCTGGGATGTATCAGGGCATCACATCAACCTGTACAAACCAACAAAATCTCACGCTCTACTCAAGATTCCATGTGATTATGGTATTCACACAAACTGACCATCCAAGTTAAATCAGTTAATGCGCTATCTAAAATAATAAATTTTGCACCACGTAAACATCTCTTACTTTGGTCTCAAATAGAAGTTGAAGTTTTAAAAGATGTACCATATCATCCTTTACCATGTATTCTGATATACCTTAGTCCTATCACTTTTTCAACTTTTTGAACAGTTTCTGTATGGGGTACTGCTGAGTTTCATAGCTTCAGAGCTCTAGCTCTGAGTCTCAGGTGTCACATAAATACCCGAAGTTTCGCAGAACAACCAGGTTATACACAAACAGCTCAGTATCTCAGAACTTAGAAATAACAGTTACAATTCCTAAATATGTCCGACTGCTGTAACAGCTTACAATCTAGGAATCAAATAGGCCCCAACCTGATAACCCATGCTCTCGACTTCAATTCTCCGTGTTCATATGTTAAAGTTAGTCCATATGAGTGAGGCATGATAATATTGGTCTTTTTGTTTCTGACATTTCATTCAACAAGCAGTAACCATCTTGCCTGGCCTTTCTCCCAGGGCTTTATGAGTTCATATCAGATACAGGACGGAGAGGACTTTGAAAAATCTGCAGGGCCAGACTCCTGGATGAGATTCCTGTTCATAAATGCACAGAGCAGATGCCCCGCCAAACAAGACCCCACCTCCCTTGAGGGGAACCCACCTCCCCATTCCTCGCTGGCCTGCTTTGGGGAGCCCAGCCGGGGCCCTGGCGAGCCACCTGCCTCCATTCATGCACAGGTGTCGTCATATTCTGGGACAGCCACAGGCCCAGACACCACACAGACTTCCAGGGTCAGCCTGAATCCCCAAGCATCTAGCTGGTGAGTGGAGAAAGGGAAGATTCCAAACAGACACATCCCACCTTGTTCAGGCCAACTTGGCCCCAGGAAGCTTTGGCAGAGAAAGAAAGGAAGGTGCTCAGACAAGGGCTGGTGGGACGTTTGGCTGCAGTTCTGTGCACGAGGGCCTGGGAGTCTGCCTTCTGAGGTGCGTCCATCCCCGGTCTAGCCTCCCTGTTGACCTCAGGCCTGGGACGACTCACTCCAGAAAGGAGGAGTAGAGAGGTGCCTGCAGGGCTGGGCAGATGAGAAGATGTAGCAGTGTGTGCTGGACATGGGGGGACAGACAAAGTCCCGGCACACAGACCAGTCTGGGGTTCTGTGGTTTAATTTTCAAGGATATTTGAGGAAGGGCCCCTTCCTGTGCTATCAACTGCTCCACATGCTTGCATGGCTTAAAAACAGACTCTACACTTGGACTCGATTTTGGAGCATGGTTTCCTTACTCCACTACAATCTTGTTTTAATCTCTGGGTGGCTCTCTGAGGAAGGCAGAGTAGGGGGTATGAGTCAATGGGAAACACTGGAGAACTGGGTTCAAAGAGATCTAGAGTTTGTGTGTGGGCTTAGTGTTAAATGGCACTGTAATTGATTAGTGATGTCTGCAATGAGTGCAGGAGTGGGAAGGGATAGTACGCATGCAATGGAGTGGATATTTTATATCAAATTGTGTCCTCCTTGAGGACATGAGTCAAGTCCTCTTGTACCTGCCACATCTGGCACAGTGCCTAGCACAGGTAGATGCTCCATAACTGTGTTATATGAAGAAAATAAAGCACAGATGAAAATGCCAAGAGTCAGAAGTGGGGAGTGTATCTTGTCCAAGGACACATGGTGAGTCCAAGTCTCCTAACTACCCATCTTCTCGTCAACCCCCCAGGATGTGTACCTGTATTTCCATCTCTGAGAAGTGATTCAAAGCCTCCATCCACCCAGTCCAAAATATATATGTATATATCCCTGAATGCCAATGCTGCAAGTAACCAAAGCTATGGGGGAAATTGGGGGGAAAGGTCACTGTGCCCTATACTTTTAAGGCATAAGTACCAGATTTGTGAGGGTTAGAGAGGAACCAAAACTACCCAGTGGCCTCACCTGGTCTTTGAATGCAGGAAGCCGGTAAAAGGGGAGGGGGGTTCTCCTGGGTGTGCCTGTTGGGGTTGGGGAGAAGCAGTCCCCAAATGCACTGCCTGCCCCTGGCAGATCACCAAAAATATTTCAGGTTACATCCCGGCCCAGATCTGGCCAAAAAAATACTATGACAGGAGGTTCAGGAATATTTTTAAAGAATCCTTCCCAGCAGCTGAGGGATGAGGCTGTCCCCACCCGATATTGCATTAATGAGTCTCTCTTAATGGGGTCTCCAGCCTTATTCTAGTGCATTCTTATCTACTCTCTAGTCTAGAAGGGAACCACAGAAGGATAACATTGAAAGGGCCTTAGAGAGCCCCAGAAGCTAAGGCCCAGAGAGGGGAAGTGACTTGCCCAAGATCATACAGAGAAGTCAGGGCAGAACTGAGCCCGTTCTCTGGCAGGGCTCTCCAGCTTCCTTGGTGCCCCTGCCCAGGAGACATATCTCAGGCTTCAGGCCTCTCTGGAGAGGCAACAGCAGCTGGGAGTTGTGATGGGGAGTAGGGTGACTGGAGAGGGTCTTGGAGTCAGGCCCCGCCCTCATTCAAGCATTCATTCCCCAGTGGGGGGGCTGCCCCGTCTGCCCCAGCCCTGTCCATGCCACCCGCAAAAGATTCCTCGTTCGTTTGTTCACTCATTCATTGTTTCATTTATTTTTAAATATTTTGGAGTTTGTTCTCTGTCCTTTGTGTTTACAAGGCAAACTACATAAACAATCCCAGAAGGTCACCAGCTCCGGCCAGCTGCTTGGGTTCAGGGTCAAAGTCAATGTTTTCGGGCAATGGGCCTTTCCTTCCCCCCACTGCTCCCCCCACCCCTGCCCTCCTCTCCCCCACCCCATCTGGCTGAGTGGAAGTCTCCGTCATTCAGTATAGCATGAAGGCAGGGCGAGCAGGGCAGGCACGGAGTGGGATGCTTTGCGCACACTGCACAGTCAGCCCCCAGAATAGCACAACAGGCCCCATTTTGCCAGTGGGAGTGAATCTGCCCGAGACCACATGGCTAGCGATTGGTAGGGCCAGATTCAAACCCGGGGAAGTATAGAGTTCAACTTCTTGTCACTGTGCTAAAGGGACTTCCGAAAATGGAGGAGGACCGCGGTGAGGGGGTGGGAGACACGCGGGAGGAGTGGGGAGAGCAGGGCTGATGCCTCCCTCTAAGGAAGGGCCTGCAGGGCCAAGACCCACGCCCTGCCCATGCTCCTGGAGAACACTATGCAGTGTATATACACATTCATACACACACACACACACACACACACACGCTACACAGAGCCCTGCACCTCCATACACCCTCACTCACGTATAGGTTGACCCCATTGCCACGATGCTGGAGGTGCCTGACCAGGCCACATTCCCAGGACGTTCTCAACCCCGAGACCTGGACCAACTCCAGCACTTCCGCAGCATCTCGGTGCGGCCCAGGGCTCCCAGCAGCCTGGCCTGACTCCCCATGGATCTGGGCACAGCCTGGCCTGACTCCCCATGAATCTGGGCACAGCCTGGCCTGACTCCCCGTGGGTCTGGGAACAGCCTGGCCTGATTGCCCCTGGGTCTGGGCACAGCCTGGCCTGACTCCCCATGGATCTGGGCACAGCCTGGCCTGACTCCCCCCGGGTCTGGGCAGGAAGCAGGACTTGCATCATCATGGCCAGCAAGCACCTCACTTGCCCTCCGCTTTGGCAGTTCCCCACTTCTCGTGGCCATTGCCCTCCGGCCATGCGCAGGTCCCAGGAAACTGAGGCCAGAGAGAGGACGTGGCTTATCCGAGGCCAAACAGTGGGTCGCGCGAGGTCCCGGCTTTCCCGGGGAGCTTTCTTAGATCCCGTTTCACGACTTTACTAGCTTGAGCTCCTCCCTGGCCTCGTTGAGAAGGACAGATGGGGATTCCCTAGGCCGGGGCGGGGGGGCGGGTATGAGAGGGAGTCCCTGTGAGTGTTTGCTGAGTGAGGGGATGGGTGGGTGGGTGGATGGATGGGCGGGTGGAGTGATGGAAGGAAGGGAGAGGCCAGTGAACCACTGACGAGTAACACATCCAGGTCCTCAGGGCTGGCAATTCATCCCACTGGAAAAGGCAGACGCAGGACAAGACTCTGCCCTCATGGAGCTGGCAATTTTCAAAGTGAAATCTGATCATTTTTAAAGGTGTATAACAGGTAGGAAGGCCCACAGCGTCCTGCTGAGAGCCACCTTTTTTGGAAGATCCTCACCAATCCCACCTGCCCCCATCATGCTGCCCTCAGGGGTCGCTGTCGCCCAGGTGACATGGGACCCAGGAGTAGACTTGGCAGCCCCCCCACGTTTAATTTCCTATAGCACGGCTGAGAGAAGGCTTGTTTAAACGAGGCTTTACAGAGGCTTGAGGATAACAATAGGGAAATGAACCCTGCGTTAGGGGTTCCGAGTTCCAGGTATTTGTATCGCCTTCCCCTGTATCACTAGGTGGCCTTGATGCTTTCTCACTGAGCACAGGGCCCTGCTCGGTCCTGTGCTGCGGGCGGTCACCAGCAGGCGGTGGACAGTGACATGGTCAGTGACCACCACTTAACCTCCCTGGGCTGGTGTTACTGACCAGCTCAGGGAGGTCCTTGGAGAGGCCACACGGCCCCCACACACACACACACACACACACACACACACACACACACACACACACACACACACACACACACACACACACACACACACACATTCTTCCTCCTGCTCAGCCACAAGGGCTGACATGAGAACCAGGTCTCAGGTAGGGCTGGCCTACTCATAAGGCAGGAGCCCGTTGCTGGCACGGAGACACCAGGAGCAGAGGGGTGCAGGGGCTTGGCCAAGCTCACGCAGAGGCCTCGGCCCCACCCTGCAAGGGCGTCGCAGTCCCCCTGAGGACAGCAGCGCTGCTGGAGCGTGGGGAGGGGAGAAAGCATCTGGTTCCACTCCCTTGCCTTAACTTAGGGGCCCAGAGTGGCCAGGTGACTTGCCCAAAGCCACATGGTGAGTGACTCAGCTGGATCTAACCCACAACCCCTGACGCCACCTCCTGTGCCCTCACCCTCACCCTAACCCTCACCCTCACCCTCACCCTAACCCTGCATCCACCGCCGTACTGATGAACAAGGTCCGGATGGAATCACAGTTTGGAGGCTAAAAGAAAGTCCAAGTCAAGGCGTCATCACGGGTTAGCGCTTTCTTCTGGAAGACTGGTGTCCTGGGTCTGGCTGCAGTGGTCCTTGGCTCCTCTGTCACAATGCAAGGCACACGGTGGCATCTCCTAGTCTCTCCCTTCTCTTCCAAGTTCCATTCATGTTCAGCTTCTTGCTTCCTGTGGCTTCCCCTCTCTCTTCCTCTGAGTTTTATTCCGCTTACAAACAACTCGAGTAACAGGATTCAGGCCTGTCCTAATGGGGCCGGGGCTCACCTTACCTGCAGTAATCTCAGCAAAAGGTCCTACCTACAATGAGTTCCCACCCACAGAAATGGATTACATTTAGGGACGTGTTTTTCTGGGGTACATACAGCTTCAAACCACCACACTCACATCTTGCATTAGTGTGGTACATTTGTTATGACTGATACATTAGTATAAATCAAAGTCCATAGTTTACATTAGGGTTCGCTCTGTGTTGCACAGTTCTGTGGGTTTGGACAAACGCGTAAGGTCACGTATCCACCATTACAGCAACCTACAGAAGTTTCGCTGTCCTTAAAATGTCCTGTGCTAGGCGGTCCGAGGGTGGTTGGCTGGTAGAATTCTTGCCTGCCATGCAGGAGACCCAGCTTTGATTCCCAACCCATGCACTTCCCAAACAAACAAACAAACAAAAATGCAACAAATGGTGCTCCAATAATGGATACTCACATGGAAAAAGAATGAAATGTGACCCCTACTATACAGTATACAAAAAAAATGTCCTGTGCTTCACTTATTCATCTCTCTCTCCCTTCCCATGAACCTCTGGCAACCTCAGATCTTTTTACTTCTCTCTAAATTTTTGCCTTTTCTAGAACTCATACAATTGGACTTGTACATTTTGGAGCTCTTTCTTTTATTAAGCAATGTGCATTTAAGATTTCTCCATGTCTTGTCCTGAGTGGATCCCTAATTTCTTTTTATTACTGATGAATACCCCACTTACGGGTGTGTAACAGTCTGCTTATTCATTCCCCTATTGACCTATTGGTTGTTTCTGAGTTTGGGTAATCACATTTAAAGCAGCTTTAAACATTCACGTGCAAGGTTTTGCATGGCTATCTGGGAGCACAACTGCTGGATTATGTGGTAAGTCTGTGTTTAGCTTTGTAAGAAACTTCCAGTCTGTCTTCCAACATGGCAGTGCCATCCTGCATTCCCGTCAGCTCTATACCAGGTTTCAGGGGAGTTGATAAGCGTCGTGGGGCAGGTTGGGGGTAGGGAATGGGCAAGATACCTGGTGTACATTCTGAGTATTAGACGAGCTGGGTATTTGCTGGGTAGGTCCATGGTGGGATGGGAGGTGAGGGGTTGGCTGGTTGGGGGGTGGGGTGTGGTGGGCTGGCTGGCTGTCAGGAGGGGATTGAGTATACAGACTAGGATGGGGCTGGTTTCAGGCTAGAGAGCCTGGATGTCCCACTCCACATTCTCTTTGCCATTTGATATTTGGCAGCTGCTGAGAGCCAAATGCCTGGCTCCCCTGTTGCCTCCTTGAGCTGCAAACCAGCCTCCAGCCCTCTGCAGTTCCCCACCTACCAATCAGCCTACTCTGGAGCTGAGGGGCTAAACCGAGGGTGGGATGGACCGAAGGCTATTCAGAGCAGTGGTCAGGGGCGAACTACTTGAGCCAGCCCAGAGTGACCTCTGGATGCTTTCCAGAAACTTCTGGCAAGTATCCTCCCCTCTCACATTGCACAGACTCAGCTGTTTGGGGAGGAAGAGGAGGGGTAGGAGGACGCAGCGGGAAGCTTTCTGCAATGAGGGTGCAGTCATGATTTCCACAGAGCCAGGCTGGTTGCGGTGCATTGGTGCCTGCAAAGGAGTGGCCAGGTCCCATGTGGGCATGGGGACTGGGCAGAGCCGGGGAGGGGGATGAGTGCCAGGGAAGAGCAGGAGGCAGCAACAGGAGAGAGGAACAAGGGCTTGAAAAGATCCACTCATTTAGATCCTTTACAAAAGAGTTTGGATGTGGATCAAGGCTGACATGGGCTCTTGTACCATCCAGAAAGAAAGAGTTTGTGAGGCCAAATTAAGACCAAACAAGATGGCAGAAGGGCCTTTGAACCACTTAAGAGCCAAGAGAGCTTGGGTACTTGCTTAAGAGCAAGGGCTGTGGAGCCAGCCTGATGGTATCTGAACCCACTTCCGCCACTTCCTGGCTGTGTGACCTCAGGCAAGTCACAACTTTTCTGTGCCTCATTTTCCTCACCTCATGAAATGGGATAAAACAATAATACCCACCTCATAGGGTTGTAAGAAGTAAATGAACTAAGACGTGAAAGATGTAGAAAAGAGTATCTAGCACATAGTAAATGACATATGAATTAACTATTATTGTTTTATTTCATTATTAAGAAGACAGACTTGTCAATCATTTCTCATTACCTAGCTGCCTGCCTGTGCTTGTCTCTAGGGTCTCTCATCTCTTCATTAAAGGGGAGTCCCGGGGCAGCCACAAGGCAGCTTTGTTGGTATTGAGTCACACCAAACAGATAAATGAAAGCAATAAAAGTGAATTAGTTGATTTAGATTTTCCAGACAGCGAGTATTTCAGTGGAACCTCCCTTGCATCAGGAACTATCCCTCTGGCCCCCAGTATCAACCCCAAACCAAGAAGCATTAGGGAAGGAGAGGGGAAAAGATGGTGTTTAATGGAGGGGCCCTTGGGGAAGTGTCTTGCTGGTTTAGGGAAAGGTTAGGAAGAGAGAAGGCTGCTGCCAGCCCCTGCCCTAGTTGTGCCAGGGGACAGGTATGGGGCCAGGGGCGGCTGTGGAGCGTTGGCCCAGGGAGATGGGAGGGCAGCTGGAAGTCTCATTGCTGGGTCTTCTCACCCTGTCTAGGTCTGGACATCAGCTGTCCTGCCAAGAATGACCTGTGTGGAATGGGCTGGCCACCGGAGAGGAAGCCCTGAGTGTGCCAGGCCCGCCTGGGGGCCGGGTCAGGGACTGCAGGCCAGCTCTCAGGCCGCAGCTGCTCTGCTGGCCTGCCCCCACCCCGGGAACTGTCAGGTGTGTGCTCATCTTAGAGAGGGGCCAATTGCTCACTCTAGAGCCCCACTCTGCTTCCAACCACCTCCTGCTCCCTGCCTTGTCCATTCCTTTTCTGTCCCCAGTTCAGTTTCAGACATAGGACAGACTTTGCATCCTATGAAGAGGACCTCCAGGGCTTCTCAGAGGCATGGCCCTGGGGCTTAGGGTAGTGGTGTGTGTGTGTGTGTGTGTGTGTGTGTGTGAGAGAGAGAGAGAGAGAGAGAGAGAGAGAGAGAAGCTAGGGGGAGGGGTGGCAGGGCAGCATTATCTCCTCCCTGTACCCACTGGGGGACCAGGGACCAGCAAACTTACCTCTTAGTGCCTTCTTGACCTTAGTGCTAATGTTATGGGTGGGAAGTGTGGGCAGGAGGAAGACATTAATAATGTCTGAAAAATTGGAATTAGGACTTCAAAACTGAAATGATTGCTGGGATCACAAAATCACAACCCCTGTGACCTCCATTATCACCACAAACACAGCCACCTCCACAGTTAATGCGTCCCCACCTCTGCAAGGTGCAGCCAAATCTGTGCCCCGGCGTGGAGCCAGAAAAGCATGGCCTGACAATCGGGTCTCCTTGGGTCTCGGGTGTCTACAAAGTCTAACTGAATTGACAGAATTGGAGGGGAGAAAGGGAAGGCAGATTGGTACGCACATGTATACGTGTGTGTGTGTGTGTGTGTGTGCTTGCATGCTTGCATGGGTCCGTGTGTGCCTTCCCGAGCACATGTGTCTGGTCTCAAAGGCATATCAAAGGGCTTTGGATTTGTCTGTCTGTTCTATACCGTTTATAGCACCCGGTCATTTGCATAATAACAAAGAGTTGTCAGGACCACCCATCGTTTCTGTTCCTTACAAAGTGGGAGGACTAAGGGGAAGAGAAACAAGTATTTTTCTTGCAATTTTCCCAAGAAAAAACTCAGGCCCAGAGAGGTTATGTGACTTGTCCAAGGTCACACAGGGAGTCAGAGCTAAATCCAGGCCTGGAAGCCAGATGTTCAGAATCCTTTGCTGGGCGATTCCCAACAGGAGATGGGGTTCAAAGGCTGCTGTTGGCAGGCCTCCCTGGGGTTCCCGCTCCTGCCCCCAAGGGTTATCCTCCCACTCCGCTTCTCAGGACATGGGGTGCTGGCCAGTGGCCTCAGAGCAGCTCCTCAGAAGCTCCGACAGGCCCAGCCTGCAGGACTGGGTGGAGCAGGAAGCCGCCCCCTACCCCCACCCCGAGCTGAACAGGCCAGGCATGGAGTCCACCCTGTGGGCAGGCGCAGCTCAGGGCCCAGCCCCATGTGGAAAGGCGGGGCATGCACGGGTAGGCAGGCCGGTGGCAGGAACACGGCCGGCACAGCAGACGCTTGCACACTCCCTCACCCCACACATTCCCGTGTGCCAAAACACACAGCCGCTCACTCCAAACCAGACCCCCTTCCACGGGGACTGCTCCCACTCCCACTTTCCCACACCCACACCCACTCATTCCCACGGCCCTCACATGCAGCCAGCGCAACCACACAGCGTCCTCCTGTGGGAACCCCCACCGGGGCTTCAGAGTGACACACTCATTGTGTCACATGCAGCACCAGACTACTCAGATGCGCACTCACACATGTGCTCAGATCGCCCGGAGTATAGGCTCTGCCAGACACAAACACACGCGTGCACTCCTGGGCACACTCGCAGACACATACCCACTCACCATCTTAGGTTGGGTGGAAGGAGAGCTCGAGACAAGAGTTCCAGTGCTAACAGATTGTTGAGAAGGTAAGTGCGGAAGCACTGGTGGAGGAGGGGAAAGAAGCCAATAACCATGTGTGATCAAGCCAGTTATCATTGTGGGCAACTGCGGGGGCCGTGGGAGATAGTGTGGAACATGCTTCAGAGTCTCCCCAACTGCAAGCGCAGGGAAGGGGGCATTACCCACCAACGCCCATCAAACACAGGTAGAGGGCTGCTACTTGCTGGGGCACCAAGTCCCTGGAATTTCCAGGCTGCCCTTCACTCGGCCCAGGGGATCTTCAGAGGCCAGAGGAAACCCTCTGGCAGAGACAGGGGCTGGCCCTTGCACGGAGATGGTGCACACTGAGGGAGGTGGGGGAGTCACCGTTGTACGCGCCCTCAAGTACCAGTGCTCAGATCCATTCCACGGATGTGTAAAAAGCCCCAGGGCTCAGACATGGGGTTTCCAAACATTCATCATAAGAGAAGGTATCGACAGATCACACACAACATTGTGACTGAATAGAAGTGACAGGGCCATGGAAGTGCCCAGCCGGGGGAGAGGGGGCAGCTCATGGTCTGACCTGACCTGCCACTTCGGAGTCCCAAGCAGGGTACTGTGTGTCTGGAGGGAAGGTTGGCGGCACAGGGGACAATAGGAAACAAAGGTGAGCCACAGCTCCCTTCCATTTGAGTCCCCTCTTTAGACTCTCCCCACCTCACTCTAAAAAGCACTGGAGGTCGCATCATTCATCTTCTCAGAAGCCCTCAATGGCCCCCAACACGTCGGGATGGAGCCAGTGCGAGGGCCTGGGCCAGACAGCCCAGCGCCCCTTTCCGGGCACACTCAGCTCTGGCCAGACAGGGCTCCTTATGCCATGGAAGCCCATCTAGACCCGACAGTGCTGCCCCACAGCCAGGCCTTGGGCCCCGCTAGAACACCTCGCCCTGCTTCCTTTCTGGGTGATGCACACCAGCCTTCAACGCCATGCTCGGATCCCTCCTTCCTGGGAAGCCTTTGTGGCAGAATTCCCCAGTTTTCTGCACCATTCGTTTGCTTCTCAGCCCACATGTGGCCGCGAGAGCTACCCCAGTGGACTGTCATTCTGCACCAGCCAGCATGTGAGCCCCTGTGCTGTAACAGCAAGAGTCTTGGAAGGGACAGCTTTCCTCCCAAACAGAAGCTGAAAACACCACATACTCTTCTGGCTCCCTTGCAGCTGGGTGTGAGCATGTGACCTAGCCAGTCACTCAAGAAGTGCCCTGGGTGGGACATACGTGGCTGTCTTGGCGGCTGAGGCCTGTTGCAATCCAGTGACAGGTTCACAAGCTGCAGACTGGAAAGTGCGGAGGGCCCTTGAGGCTGTCGTGCGCAACCTGCTCACTAGACAGAGGAAGAAACAGGCCCAGAGAGGGGAAGGGACTGCTCCAGATCATCAGGCTTCCTGACCCCCACCCCCAGGCTCTTTCTACTGCGGCACCCGACTTCGGTCTGACAGATGATGACCTGGCCAGTCGAGGGGACTGTGGAGATCCCTGGAATCCAGAACTAGTCCCTAGGGCCAAGTCCCCAGGGGATTCTGCTCTCTTCCTTCCACAAAGGTGAGACTCCCTTCCCACTATGCCTTGGAGAACAGACCCCTGAACCCTGTTGGCCTGTGGCTATTCCAGGGCCTGGGACAGTAACCCAGGAGGTGAGGCACGCACTGACCTGCTAGCTCGTTGGCTGGGCTGCCAAATCTGCACCAACCCCTCCAGGATAAAGTGCTCAGGGCCACCAACAAGGGAGGGAGGATCCCCTGCCCCCAGCACTGCTATGCAGAGGGGAATAGTTTTTATGTTGGGCAGAGCCCAGGTCCTGGCTCTTTTGTCCTTTTAATGCACTGTACCTTGTGGCAGGGGGCTAAGGAAGGCAAGGGGGAGGCTGCAGCCTTGGCTGAGAGAGCAGTGTCAACAGCCTCCCAGGGAGCCCCTCCAGAGCAGGGAAGGTGCTGGCATCCGCACAGGATGGAGCTGTCAGCCTAAGAGTGCACGAGCTCAGCACTAACCTCATCAGCTGTGGACAATCAGAAACTTCTGCATAGGAAGCTGAGGCCCAGGGTGGCAGCAGACAGGGTTCCCATAGTGGGAGAGCCTGGGCAGAACCCTGACCTCCTGACCCTAAGAGAAGCTTCTGTCTGATGCCCGGCCCCTCTTCCATGCACAGTATCCAGGAGAGGGGAGCACTCCACCACTCTTTGCTAGTCAGTCAATAATTGCTGATCAGAATGCAAAAGTCACCTGCTGCCCAGTTGCACAAGGCTCGGGTTCCATTTCCCAATGGGGCAGAGCAACGACCGTAGCCTGGACCAGTACCCAGGGGCAGGTGAGGCCCAGAGCAAGGAGGACGCTGAAGCTCGGTCTTTCAGGCCACCTGTGTGTCCACGCCCCTCCCTGAGTCCCTCCTGGAATGAGATCAGTGTGGCCCCACGAATGCCTCTCCAGTCTGCCCAGTCGTCACCACCACGCAGCCCCACCCGGGTTCTGGTGCAACCATCTCGCTCTGCCCTTTCATCTCGTCCTTCTGGATTTCTTTCTTAATCAGCTTTGGGATCCTGCCACTCCCTTGCTCCCAAACCCTTACTGCCTGTAACTTTTGGGGGATATTCAAGGCCCTTTATAATCCAGCCCAGCCCAGCTTTTGGGCCTCATCCTTCCAGCTGGTCCCCTGTATGTTATGTTTGCTCTCCCTTGAGTAGGCTCTGAATTTGGGGCATCCTTATTTTTGCATACACCGGAGTTTCCTTTCTCCAACTAAGGAAACCACTCATCCTTCTGTGCTGAGGAGACACACTGAGCCCGGCTCCTTTTCCTCTGTGTAAACAGATGACTTAAAGGCTTAGGGACAGAAAAATAAATAGCCCTGACGGCCACAGCTGGCCTTGGCCACAGGGAGCTCACTTTTCCTTTGGGAAGAAGCCTCTGGGCTCAGAGGCCCTGGCAGGCCTCCAGCTGGCCCCACCAGCCTGGGAGGAGTGCCTGGCTGGCTTCCTACAGCCTCCCCCTCCCCAGGTTCCAACCACAAGGAAGCTCATTTTCTCGATACAAGATGTCCCCATATGCAAATGACACTGGGGGGAAAATAGCAAGCTGGAATTGGACCCATTCACATAGCCCTAGAGACCCCTCAGGATAGCTGGGGGGACTGGGCAAGGCTGTGTCCAGGCTTTGGTCTGAGCCAGGTATTGCCACCAACTCACTGGGTGAGTCTGGGCCAGGGACACAACCTCACTGTGCCTCAGCTGCCTAGAAAATGGGGACACTAAACAGTACTAGCACCCCTCCACCCCACCCCAGTGTTGTGAGGGTTAAATGAGATAATACATGCGAAATGTAGAACAGCGCCTGGCACAGAGTGAGCGCGCAGCAAATGGTAGCTATTGATTTATTATTGTTAATGTGCCTGGCTCCTGCCTGTGGCACCTGAATCCCACCCAAAGGGGCCAACTCTGCAACTTCAAACACTGGAGTGAAGTGTGTGAAGTCACTTGGGCCACATAACTCCAGCTCCGGCTTTTTGCTGACACTTCCATGGATCTCTGGACAAAGCCCACCCTCTCCCCTCCAGCCCCCACCCAGATGTCTGCTCTCTGCTGACGCCCGGCTTCTAGCTGTTTGAAAACATCTGGATGGTGCCTCTTGGCTTTCTGCGTGGCCCAGATGTTTGGGCACCATGTGGACTTGCTTTTCCGGCCTCCTCCCAGGAGCGGGGCTGGGGCTCAGCGTGCTGTGGTGAACATCTGTGATTGTAGGGAGCCCAGCCCTCACCTTCCTTGGACCGGGCCTCCCAGCTAGGGGCCCTCCTGATGGGACAAGGGGGTGGAGCCAGTCACCCCCAGCCTCTGCTCCAGAGACTGCCCCACCCTGGGCTGGCCCCTATCCCCACCAGGTCCTGCAGAAGGTGATTGCCGAGAGCCAGCTAGCCCAGAAGGCAGGCCCGGAGGGAGCACTCATGGCTGGGAGTGGGGGACAGGGAGACGGAGAGTGACGTAGGGAGCTGCAGACCTGGGCAGCAGATGTTGGGCACCAGGACTGAGGAAACCTGGGTTTAGTGCTGACTGTCTATGCAATTGCTGTGTGGCCTTGGAAAAATCACTCTCCCTCTCTGTGCCCTGCATCTGAGATGGTTGGGCTAGAACAGTGGTTATTATATCTGTCTAATACCTGATGCCCCAGAGAACCTGCTAGATACCAGCCCTCCCACTCCACTTACCACCAGCAGTCCCAGCAAGATTCCAAGAAGCCAGGTCTGGGAACCTGGTCTGGGAATTGTTGACTAAAGCCTCTAAGGTGGGCCTCCAGGTGTGGCAGCCACTAGCCCTGATGATGTATGGAACCTGTAGCTTCTGGGTGCTGACCTCTGCACCTGGCTCCCAGACTCAGACTGGCTCCCGGACATCAGCCAGCTGTGACCCTCAGACAGGCATGGGTAAGTAGGGCTGACAGCTTTGGGCACAGCTGGATGAGGCTGAGCCCGCAGGATGTGTGTGAGATGAGGCACCTGGGTCTGAGTGGGTGGACAGGAAAGGTGGGTGTGCTTCTCTGTGTGAGTGGGGTGTGTGTATATGTGTATGTGTGTGTGTGTAAGTGTCCACATTCGATACCCAAGGCTGGGTTATTTCTAGCCCACTGCCCTGCCTCTTCCCTCTGTGATGCCACTGGGGAGAGCCAGGTGCTAAGCTGGCCACAGGGAAATGGCCCAGAAGGCTGTCCTCCCCTGCCCTCCGTGTGAGAGGTGGACTGCCAGTCTCCGTGGGCAAGTGGCACAGCTGGGCTCTGGGGTGGGGAATGCACTGTGATGAGTGGCTGGGGAAGAGGCCAGACGCAGGAGGGGGCCACGGGAGGGACAGACTGACAGCCAGGCCCAGCCACTCAAAGCTGGAGCATTGGAAGGGGAAAGCAGAGCCACGAAGACACCCCGCTCAACATATGCAAGACTTCCAGAGTACCTTGGTGGCTGTAAGCCTGGGCACACGTCCTAAGGCCCCTTCAGTTCTGCCCATTTTCTCCCAGCCCACTGTGGGGGCCTAAGAGGCTGAGTGAACTGGGGGAAGAGGAGCAGGACTCGAGTTGGGAATTTGAAGGTCCTTCTCGGAGGCACCCCCCACCTCATTATCCAGGGCACCACGGCTCTCATGCCCTCCTCCCCACCCTAAGCTGCTGTGACACCTCAGGGCCCAGCTCCTCTGGGCTACTTTTCCTGAGCCCTGGTCCATTAGAAAAGGGGCCCCAGGCCCGGCTGTGTGGGCACAGCAAGGTGCAATTAGAGGCTTGGCTGGCAAGGCAGGCCTGAGGCTCCACAGCCCTCTCAACTGGGGGAAACTGCCCACCACTGCTTCCAGCTATCCTGGGCCAGCCCCCAAATAAGTCAGTGTCATTGAGCTTCACACACACACACACACACACACACACACGTAAACAATCAAGCCTGGGATCTCCTGTTTTAAGACCCCATCCCAGCCTGCAGCTAGTGAGACCCCCTGCTGCCTCCTGGTCAGACCATCGTACAGACTTGATCTTACAAGGTCACAAAGGCTCTGAGCACTGGAGTCAGGGGGGCAAGTCCTCTGCTCCCAGCACAGACGCGGCCTTGCTGGGGACCCTGGGCCAGGTTCATTGGAGGTAGATCCCAGGACCCTCCAAAGAGATTAACCCAACGATGACAATAATGTGCCATGCACCCTGTGAAGCACTTACTTGGCATGATGTGATTTTCACAAGGACCCTACGGGATAAGTACTATTACTATTCCTAGTTTTCAGATAGCAACTGAGGCCCAGAGAGGTGAAGCAACTTGCCCCAGGTCACACAGTGAGTAAGCAATGAAGGGGTGTGAGCCATCAAGGGCTTAAATTCCCGGATTATGATTTTAACCCCAGCGCCTTCTCATTTATGGAGCTCTAACAATGTGCCAGGCGCTGTGCTCAGCATTCTCTGGTTTCATGAGAGTCTCATTTTCTAAGGACCAGAGATGGAGGAAGAGGGAGCAGGAGAGGACCTGATGGGTGGCTTGGAAACAAAGCCATAGAAAGCTAAAGAGGGAAACACAGGGTATGGAAGGGTGTGGTAGTTAGATTCAGTTGTCAACTTGGCCAGGTGAAGGCACCTAGTTCTGTTGCTGCGGACATGAGCCTATGGTACATGAACCTCATCTGTCGCTGATTACATCTGCAGTCGGCTAGGAGGCTTGCCTGCTGCAATTGAATGATGTTTGACTTAATTGGCTGGTGCTTAAATGAGAGAGCTCAACATAGCACAGCCCAAACAGCTCAGCATACCTCATCTCAGCACTCGCAGCTCAGCCCAGGCCTTTGGAGATGCAGAAAGAAATCTCCCGGGGGAAAGTTGTTGGGACCCAGGGCCCTGGAGAGAAGGCCAGCAGAGACCATCCTGTGCCTTCCCACGTAAGAAAGAACCTCAGTTGAAAGTTAGCTGCCTTTCCTCTGAAGAACTAACAAAATAAATCCCCTTTTATTAAAAGCCAACCCGTCTCCGGTGTGTTGCATTCCAGCAGCTAGCAAGCTAGAGTAAAGGGGTTGACAGACTTTTTTCTATCAAGAATCAGATAGTAAGTATTATAGGTGGTATCTGTTGCAACTCAACTCTGCTAATTATAGTGCAAAAGCAGCAATTGTTAATTCATCAATGAATGAGCATGGCTGTGTTCCAATAAAACATTGATGATTGACACTGAGATTTGAATTTCATCTAGCTTTTACATTACTGAAATATTCTTTTTCCCCCTCCCCAGCCCTCAACCATTTAAAAGTTGAAAAACCATTCCAGTTCATGGGCTGTACAAAAACAGGAGGTGGGCTGGATTTGGCCTGCAGGCTGCAGTCTGAAGCCCCTGGCTCAATATTTGCATTCAGCTCATGACCACTGTGCTTTGTGGCCGTGCTTGTTCTTGCAATTCTTCAGCTGGGCTGGAGCACCTGGCCTGGGATGCTCCATCCTGACGTCAAGCCCATCCACAGTTCTGGATGAGAATTTGACAGCGCTTAGTCCTGCTTCTGAGCCAGGATCCAGGCTGCCATGAGAGGCAACTGGGCTTGAGATTTCAGCACCAGCATTTCCTGGCTGTGTGAGCTTGGGCAAGTTTCTCAATCTCGTTGAATTAAAGGTACAAGGGAGAGAACTGTAACTCAATTGCTTATGCAAAGAAAGGGGTTTATTGACTCCTTGGGTTGAAAGGTCCCGGAGTAGATCTAACAGCTTCAGGTACAGTTAGATCCAGGTGCTCAAATGCTATTCCCAGTCTCTTTCCACCTCCTGGCTGTGTCCCAGGTTGACTTCAGTCTCGGTTAGGGTCATCCCAAGGGATAGCAGACATGGCCACCAGCAGCTCCCGGCTCATGACTTATCTACTTAGCAACCCTAGTTGAAAACAAACTCCGCTTCCCCCAAACACTTAGCAAATTTCCAGAAGACGCGCCCACTGGACGGCTTTGGGTCATGAAACCCCCGCTAAACCAATCACCATTTCCAGGGAGTGCCCAGGGGCAGAGTGGAAAACTGGGCACTGGAACCAAACGAAAGAAGAATGAAGGTTGGGTAGGTAAAAACAGCAGCCACCCACCATAGAACCAAGTCACAGATTCTGTAATAGGTGGATGGCGGCACCAGCTCCCAGCAGGGGTGATGGGACAAGGCGAGCCCTGAGACAAGCCTACGCCATCGTAGAGGGGACGGGAACTGGGTACTTGTGGCGGGCCCTTGGTCGAGGCCCCTCTGGCATTTGCATCACACCCTCCTGCTAGGAGAAACCACACAGAAAGTAAGGTCCTCGGACAGCCGCGGGTGGAGGCGTGGTGGGCGCTGGGGGTACACGCCCTGCCTCGAGGCCCTCCAACCATGCTGAGTGAATAGCCGGGTTCACAGACAAGTGAACAAACAAGATAAAAGTCTTGTCTATCTGCAGTTTAGGGCAGTGAGGTGGTTGTGAGGTTGTAGGTTTTTGTTGCTATTGTTGTCGTTTAACACTTTCTCTCCTTCCCTCTTCACAGGCTCTGCCATAGCCAGTTCCCCGAGCTGAGATTGGACGCCTGCCTCCTGTACCCCTTAAAGATCAGCTTCCCGGCCTCTGGCCTGGAGGGGGACAGGAGAATGGCGAGCCCTGTGGGGGGGGACCTGCCTGGGTCCCACTTGGTGGCAGAATCAGGCCTGGACACTGCAGTCACCTCCTGCTGCCTTCCTGACCTTCAGCTGCTGCCATCTGTTCTCTGCCCAGCGACCAGATGGACTTTGCAAAATTGTACCTCTGCTAAGGCTACTCCCTGCTTAAAGCCCTCCAAGGGCTCTTTGGAATAAGGTTCAAACTCCTTATCCTGGCAGGAAAACACTGCAGGTGCCGGCCCTGGGGTGGCCCCCCAGCCTCACCTTGGCCCTCTCCCCTCTCCTGCAGTGGCCCTGACCTTTCTGTGCCTCCAGCATGGGGCCTGGGGGTCTTTCTGTGGCTGCACCTCTGCTGCTGCCTGCGGAGCTTTCCGTCAGCTTTGCTCCATCTGATCTTTCAGGACTCAACCCAATCCTTCCCAGAGGAGGCCTTGTCAGATCCCCCAGCTCCAGCACCTGGTCCAACTCCATAGGACCACGAGGCCCTGGCTTCCCCAGCAGGTACCCGGGAGGGCTGGGCAATGCAATTCAGAATTATAGGGGAGGAGCGCCCACGGCAAGAAGGGGAGGGCCCAGTGAAAGCATCCCCCCACCCCCGGCTCGGTCTAAGACACTGCGGTGCCATAGGCTTCTCTAGGGACAGTCTAGTGATGGAGAGCCAGCTGTGCTTCCTTGAGAGGCTGAGCCAGTTCCAGACTTGGTTTAGTTTTTCTCCTTCTTGTCCTACCTAGCTGTCCCCTCACTCTTACTTCCTGAGATTGCACCCCAAAACAAAGTACCAGGCATAAGCTTTGCCACAGACTATTTTCTGGGGAACCCAGGCTTTGTAAAACCAGCACCATATATAGCTAGAGAATACGTGTGGGATGGGTGGATGGATAGATGGATGGATGGATGGATGGTTTGGATGTATGCATGGATGGATGGAAGCCTTAGCTACAGAATGCAGTCAGGGACTTCCTTTTAGGGAGACAAAAGTTGATAGCCCCATATTCGAGCTAAAAACACTGGGTGCACAGCCAGGGAGTCACTGCCCCCACACGTGCCCTCTACATCCCTCCCACGTACCAAAAACATGCACTCAGACGCACTTGCCCAACCAGGGATAGCACTGTCTCTTCCAGGTTAAGTCTCTTGTGAATGAGCCTATTTGTAGAGCTGGAAAAGGGGACACCGGCAAGTGGAGAAAACTCACCAGTTGGATAATCCCCTTGACAATGAGATCAGGGCGAACCACGTGCTCTAGTGTACTAGACACAGTGTAAGCACTGTCCATATAGACTCATCGGCTCCTCACAGCATCCCTCTGAGGGCAATACTATTATTTTTCCCCCGTACATAAATGAGGAAGCAGACTCAGAGTGATTAAGTACCTTCCCCCAAGTCACACAGACAGTAAAAGACAGAGGTGGCGTTTGAACCCACGGCCACCCGCTCTTCCAGCAGCTGTGCTCCTACGCAGTGCGCCTGTGAGAATGGGGACAATCCCACTTTTCTTTGCCAGCCAGACCCCGCGACCCTGGTTTTCCCATCAGCCCAGCGGGGCAGCCTTCCAGCCAGCCATGCAGGCATGAGTGGCCTCTCTGCTGGGCAACCCTCACGGACCCGTGTAACAGCTGGCTATAGTATAGGGGAGACCCACCCCCAATATCTTCCCAGAAGAAAGACCCCCTTTCTCTCTGCTTGGGCCTGAGCAGGGCAGAGGGAGGAGCAGTTACAGCCTGGATGGAGATTTATGAGCCTCCACCTGCAATGACTTCTCCAGATGGAAGGCCACAGGGGATTTTTTTTTTCTTTTCCAGGTGAAGGGAAGTGGAGAGAAGGTGCAGGAGGAGGACAAGAAGTGATGGAGAGAGGCCAGGGACGTGAGAAGGCCTCACCGCCTTCCCTGCCAGGCCTGGTGTGCGGAGACGCGGGAGGACTGGCTGCCAGGCCCCCCACCCACCCTGTGGCCTTCAGGAGAGCTCATTGGCCTTGGCCAGAGCGGGCCAGACCATCTCAGTGATGTGGGTCCTAGACTTCCTGCTGGACATCAGGGGCTTCGAAAGCCTTGGGGTCCATCCCCCCCTCCCCGCCCCGGAATCTTAGAGCTACCCCGTTCCCCACAGTGGGCTCATGAGGCCGCTCACACCAGCTACCCGCTGGGGCTGAGTGATCCGTTCATTCTGCCCCTCCAGACCCAAGCACACCCTAGAGCTAGCCGGGGCCTGCAGGCCTCCCAGCAATCACCCTGCCTCCGAGTCATGCAGCTCCACCTGCCTTCCTGGAGAGCTCCCAGGATGAAACCCCTGACCGTGCCAGCTGCCCACTCTGAAGCCTTGCCACATCTCTTCCGCTTAAACTGTGTCCAGGGCAGAGGTGGCTGCATTCTCGAGAAGGCCAAACCATGCTCCGGGTGCATCTGCGTCCCCTTGTTTCTCTCACCTTCCCTGGGAATAATACAAATCCACAGTTAAGAAGAGAATATAAGTTGTATTAAGAACTGCACTGGTCAAAATGTAAATTTTGTACCAAATAAACATTTTTTTTGCTTTAGTCTCACACATAAGTTAAAATTTTAAAATATTAATTGCCATCTATTTTCAACACCCTGCAGTAATGACATTCCTTTGTTCTTCCTCATGCAAAAAGATTTTTAAATTTGTACATTTAGTGCAGTTCCTAATATAACTTATGTAGACAGCTTAATTGCACACCATAAGTACATGGCATAAGATTTTGTAGGTTTGTCCAGAGTGATGCCCCAATAAATCCCAGAGTGATTTGAACAGTGAATAAAAAAAATATTTGCAAATTCCCCTTGGGGGAATGATGAGAAACAGGGAAAATTTAACTTCCCCAAGTGGAGAATTCTCACAAGCAGTGGGGACAACCAAAGTAATAGGCTGAGACCCCAATCTTGGGGTTTGTTCATATAAAACTTAACCCCACAAAGGATAGGTCAAGCCTACTTAAAATTAGGCCTAAGAGTCACCCCCAAGAGAACCTCTTTTGTTGCTCAGATATGGCCTCTCTCTCTCTAGCCAACACAACAAGCAAACTCATTGCCCTCCCCCTGTCTACGTGGACTTGACTCCCAGGGGTGTGGCCTCCTGGCAACATGGGACAGAAATCCTAAAATGAGCTGGGACTGAGCATCAGTGGATTGAGAAAACCTTCTTGACCAAAAGGGGGAAGAGTTAAATGAGACAAAATAAAGTGTCAGTGGCTGAGAGATTCCAAACAGAGTCGAGAGGTTATCCTGGAGGTTATTCTTATGCATTAAGTAGATATTACCTTGTTAGTCAAAATGTAATGGAGAGGCTGGAGGGAAGTGCCTGAAACTGTAGAACTGTGTTCCAGTAGCCATGTTTCTTGAAGATGATTGTATAATGATACAGCTTTCACAATGTGACTGTGTGATTGTGAAAACCTTGTGTCTGATGCTCCTGGTAAGGTATCAACAGATCAGTAAAACATATGGAATAAAAATAAATAATAGGGGGAACAAATGTTAAACTTAGATTGAAGTGCTAGTGACCAAGAAAGGGAGGGGTAAGGGGTATGGCATGTATGAATTTTTTTCTGTTGTCTCTTTATTTCTTTTTCTGAATTGATGCAAATGTTCTAAGAAATGATCATGACGATGATTATGCAACTATGTGATGATATTGTGAATTACTGATTATATATGTAGAACGGAATGATCATATGTTAAGAATGTTTGTGTTTGTTCGTTGTTATATATTTTTTAATTTAAAAATTAATTTAAAAAATTAAAAAAAAGAAAGAAGGGACCAGCAGAGCAAACACTCATGACAGCGATTGCTGGTTGTACAGCAACATCCATCCTCCTCTTTTTCTTTAGCACTAGAACTTCTAAGTTTAAGGACTTAATTTCTCAGCCTCCCTGTGGCTAGGTGTTACATGTGACTAGGTTCCAGACAATAAGATGTAGGCAGAAGGGGAAATCATTTCCACGTTATGGCCTTTAAGATATGTGTGTGTCCCCAGGCCACCGTGCAAGGCTGTGCGAAGTTTCTAGTTTACTTCTGCAGGGACGTTATTCGTGCACACTGGAATGTGGTGGTGTCCCCTGGAGTTGTGCAGTGCACGACTGTGCACAGGGGCCCTGGGGGCTTTCTCTTGCTCTCTCTCCTTCTTTTGCTGGCTGGGATATGCCAGGAGCTACAATGGCTGCTTTAGACTGAGGGGTGGAAGCCAAGCGTTGAGCACAAAGTGCCTCATGAGCCTGTGCAGTCAATTCACCCTGAGAGCTGCAGAATCTCTTGACTCCCACCCAAACCGCTTTCACCCTCAGTTTTCCTCATACCAATAAGCAACAGCACCATCCACCCTGTTTCTCCAGCAGGTAACCTGGGAATCCGCCTTGGGTCTGCCTCCGTTCTGCTCCCTCCCTGCGGGGGTTCAGCACCTCCTTCCCAGCCTCGCTGCGCCCGCCAGCCCCTCTCTCCACAAGCCCATTCCAGGGCAGCCCACAGGTTCTCTTTAAGTGTGAACAACATCGTTCTTTCACGAAACCTTCAATAGCTCTCCACGTCCTCTTGTACCAAAACCCAGAGTCCTCACCCACAGCACGCGGGGCTCTGTGTCACCTAACCAGGCTCACTCCTTGTAGGGCTCCAGCGTCTGCTGTTCCTTCTGCCTGGAACACGCCAGCCCCCATGTCCGCGTGGCTGGCTTCTTCCTGTCATCAGGTGACAACTCACATGTCACTTTTCTGGGGAGCCCTTCCCTTACCACAGTCTAAAGCCACCTCCCACCTCACCCACCCAAGGCTCTCTGTGAAGTCGTCTACATGGCACTTCATTCTCTTTGACATTCTCCTTCCTATCTGTTTGCCTGCTGATTGTGTCCTCAAACTACAATTTATATTCCATGAGAGCAAATGTGTGTGAAATAAATATGTATTAAACAAATGACTACAGGATGGCAACAAGTACTGGTTGAGTTAAGCTTCAGACAAAAGAAATAAACAGTAGGACAACTTTCCAAATGTATGGAATGGTTTGAAGGGGGAGATGTCAGAAAAACGTGTCTTGTTTATTCTTCGTGTTTGATGTTACATGTCTCAATTTAAAAAACTTTGAATAAACTCAGGAGATGGGACACTGGGTGCTCAGGCAGAGCATCATCTGGATAAGTTATGCAGTTGAACAGGCCGTGCACTGCACAACTCCAGTGGCCGCATCCACGCTGGAATCATGGAGTTGTGCAGTGCGCCGCCTGAGAACCCAAAAGGGCAGCCCTGATGGCCATGTTGGAAAGGGGAAGATGGTAGGAAGGGACAGAAAATTCATTTCATGAAGAAAGAGCTGGAATAGTTCTAAGTGATCATCTAGTTTGAGTGCCCGCCCTCTCATTTTACAAAGAAGGGAACGGAGGCCTCGAGGAGTGAAATAACTTCAGAAAGCAAAGGAGGAACAAAGCAGCTAAAATTCTAACAAGGGCCAATGACACCAAGATCATCATGTCTGTAGTTTATATCTCATCACCTTGTCATGGTAAAGGAGAGAAAGCAGGCTCCGCTGCTCCACTGGAGAAAGCAGCCTCCTGGACCCAAGCGGTGGCAGAGAATATTTTATATATGATTTTCCTAATTACAGAAGTTGTAAGTTTACAGAAAAATTATGAAGAAAATACAGAGTTCCCATACTACTACCTCCCCCTATTATTAACACTTTGCATTAGTGTGGAACCCTTGTCATATTTTTGAAAGAATATTATTATAATTATACTATTAACTAGTGGCCATCATTTATATTAGGGTTTACTGCTTGTGTTGTACAGTTCCACGGTTGTTGTTTTTTATTAAAGTAACATATATACAACCTAAAATTTCCCTTTTAACCACATTCATATAATTCAGTGTTAATTACATTCACAATGCTGGGCTCCCATCACCACCACCCATTACCCAAACTTTCCTATTAACCAAACAGAAACTCTGTACCAATTAAGCATTAAGTTTCCTTTCCTTATTTTCACCCCCTGCCCCTGGTAACCTGTAGTTTAGTTTCTGACTTGATGTATTTGCTTATTCTAATTATCTTATATCATTGCCCTCATACAATATTTGCCCTTTTGTGTCTGTCTTATTTCACTCAACATGATGACTCCAAGTTCTTCACACTGCCATGTGCATCAGAAACTTATTCCTTTCTCCAGCTGAATAATTTCCCATTGTCTCTATATACCACAATGTGTTTATGCCTTCGTGCACTGATGGACACTCAGGTAGCTTCCATCTTTTGGCAATTGTGAATACTGTCACTATGAACATGAATATTGGGGTGCAAACATCTGTTCCAGCCCCTGGTTTCAATTCTTTGGGGTATATACCTGGAAGCAGGAGTGCTAGGTCACATGGTAATTCTACACTTAACTTTCTGAGGAAACACCAAATTGCCTTCCACAGTGGCTGCACCATTTTGCGCTCCCATATGGTTGGAAATTTCAAGTTTTCAAGGGGTAGCAACCAGCTATCCAATTGCATAAACTGTAAATGCTCCGTGACTGTCTAGTTCATCATAGCATCCTGTTCTAGTTTGCTAGCTGCCGGAATGCAATATACCAGAAACAGAATGGCTTTTAACAACGGGAATTTAATAAGCTGCTAGTTCACAGTTCTAAGGCCGAGAAAATGTCCTAATTAAAACAAGTCTTTAGAAATGTTCAATTTAAGGCATCCGGGGAAAGATACCTTGGTTCAAGAAGGCCGACGACGTTCAACGTTTCTCTCTGGAAGGGCACATGGCAAACATGGCAGTGTCTGCTGGCTTTCATGTGGCTCTACCAAAAAGGGACTCTCTCCAAAATGTTTCCTCTTTTAAAGGATTCCAGCAAGCAACTCCACCTTCAGTGGGTGGAGACACACCTCCATGGAAATCATCTAATCAAAAGTTACCACCCGACACCTCTCAGAAGAGGAAATACAAATGGCCAAAAGGCACATGAAGAGATGCCCAATGTCCCTGGCCATTAGAGAAATGCAAATCAAAACCACAATGAGATGTCATCTCACACCCACCAGAATGGCCACTATCAACAAAACAGAAAATGACAAGTGCTGGAGAGGATGCGGAGAAAGAGGCACATTTATCCACTGTTGGTGGGAATGTCAAATGGTGCAACCACTGTGGAAGGCAGTTTGGCAGTTCCTCAAAAAGCTGAATATAGAATTGCCATACGATCCAGCAATACCATTGCTAGGTATCTACTCAAAGGACTTAAGGGCAAAGACACAAACGGACATTTGCACACCAATGTTTATAGCAGCGTTATTTACAACTGCAAGGAGATGGAAACAGCCAAAATGTCCATCAACAGACGAGTGGCTAAACAAACTGTGGTATATACATACGATGGAATATTATGCAGCTTTAAGACAGAATAAACTTATGAAGCATGTAATAACATGGATGGACCTAGAGAACATTATGCTGAGTGAGACTAGCCAAAAACTAAAGGACAAATACTGTATGGTCCCACTGATGTGAACCGACATTCGAGAATAAACTTGGAATATGTCATTGGTAACAGAGACCATCAGGAGATAGAAATAGGGTAAGATAACGGGTAATTTGAGCTGAGGGATACAGACTGTGCAACAAGATTGGATACAAAAACTCAGAAATGGACAGCACAATACTACCTAACTGTAATGTAATTATGTTAAAACACTGAATGAAGCTGCATCTGAGGTATAGTTTTTTTAAAATTATTATTATTTTTTAAATTATTTTTAAAATTTTTTTCTCTCTATTATCGTTTTATTTCTTTTTCTGTTGTCTTTCTATTTCTTTTTCTAAATCAATGCAAATGTACTAAGAAATGATGAATATGCATCTATGTGATGATATTAAGAATTACTGATTGTATATGTAGAATGGAATGATTTCTAAATGTTGTGTTAGTTAATTTTTTTTAATTAATAAAAAAAAAAGTTACCACCCACAACTGGGTGGGTCACATCTTCATGGAAACAATCAAAATGCTCCCACCCAGCAATATTGACTGAGGATCAAAGGGCATGGCTTTTCTGGGGTCCGCCACAGATTCAGACAGGCACACATCCCCTTGTCCTCTGCCCTTGCTTAAAACTGGTACGCAGTAACCACAGCTGACCTTTACTGAGCCCTGACTACGTGCTCTTCACATATATAACTCTTTGTAATCCTCTTAAGAACCTTATGAGGGAGATACCATTATCACCATTCTATAGAAGGGGAAACTGAGCCACAGAAAGGTTAGGTAACCCACACACAACGCACAGCTAGTAAGTGCCAAATGAGGAATTGAATAAATGAGTAAATAAATGAACCGGTTAGTCATCATAAGCCCTAAAATATCCCAACTGGGACATCAGAGACCCCAGAGCCTCTCACGAGGCTGATGAGCTGCCTAGCACCGTGTCGGTGAGACATCACCCCTAGGGAGCAAGGGGCTCTGTATCCTGCAGGAACTAGCATGCAAATGATCTGAGGGGGACTCTTGACAGTGTCTCAGAATGAGTCAGGACTGGGAAGGCTGGTGGTCAGTGAAGGCCAAGCATGGAGTAGAAGGGAGAGGAAGTATATTTTGTTTGCTTTTCTGGAGGTGCTAAGTGGGAAGGTGGCATGGGCCCTCGGACACACACGTACACACGGCGTCTCAGCTGACAGGAAGAGGAAATGCCTTGCATTTTCCAGCCACTTGTCCCCAGGCCAAGCCTAAATGCCAGCCCTAAAAATACAGCCTGGAAGCCAAGCTATGCTAACAGCTCCCTCCTGTCTCTGTCATCGCACCCCTCCTTATCCCTCCAGGTTTATTTTTGAACCTGGATCTGCGAATGTAATTTGATGCTGATGAAACTTGAGCCATTTTTCTTTCAGGTTTCCTTCCATTCAGGTTTCTGGAAGGGGAAGAGAAGAAGGGAAGCATGGTTACCTTTGGTTCTGGAGGAAAGCAGACGGCATGGGCAGGGAGGAATCAGAAAACCCAGGATACTTACAGGCCTTTCTACATGATTCACTGAATTGGTTGCCAGCGAAAAATTTGTCAAGCTGGCACCATGCCAGGCATCGTGTGGGGAAATGGAGTCACATTTACCCTCCCTGTCCTCAGGGCACGTGCAGTCTCTGGGGGGCATGCACCAAAACACAGGAAACCAGACAACCCACCCAATGCACAGAGTAAAGTAGAGGCCAACTCTGCAGTCCTCCAAGCAGTCATGAAGGGCCACCCCTTTGTGCTTCTCAAGAAGCTGCCAGGAAAAAAAAAAAAAAAAAAAGAAGTTACCAGGGTGAATAAAAGCCAAGGATGAGTGAAAGACTGACTACCTCCTGCTAGGTATGATTGGAGACAAGGCAAAGACATCCATTCTTACCACTTCTACTTAACATTGTATTGAAGGTTGAAGCCAGTGCAATAAGGCAAGAAAAAGAAATAAAAGGCATCCAGACAGGAAAGGAATAAGTAAAACAGTCTTTATTTGCAAATAAAATAATTATCTACAAAGAAAATCCTATGGAACCCACAAAAAGGCTACTAGAATTAGTCAGTCAGAAGGTTGTAAGAGTCAAGATCAATATACACAACTCAATCTATTTCTATATACTAGCAACAAATAATTAGAAACTGAAATTTAAAAACTACCATTTACAATAGCATGAAAAAGTATGAAATGTCTAGCAATAAATCTGATAAAAGATACATAAGACCTGTAAACCGAAAAACTAAAAATCATTGCTAGGAGAAATTAAAGAACTAAGTTAGCAGAGACACATTGTGTTCATGAGTCAGAAGATTGTATATTGTTAAGAAGAGTCTATTTTCCCCAAACTAATCTAAAGCTCCAATAGGATCCCTAGTCAACATCCCAGCAGGTAGAAATTGATGAGACAATTTTATTTTTTTTGTACAGTCAAAACAACTTTGAAAACTAAAGACCAAAATTGAAGGACTTATTTGGATTTTATGACTTATCATAAAGCAAAAATAATCAAGACAGAGTGGGAAAGAATAGAGTCTAAAAATAGACCCAATTTTATATGGTTGAATGATTTTTGACAAAAGTATGAGGCAATTCACTGAGTGGAAGATAATCTTTTTAACAAATGGTGCTGGAACAATTGGATATTGTATGTTAAAAAAAAAGACTTGGATATATAGCTTGCAACATATACAAAAATTAATTCAAAGGATCATGGACCTAAATGTAAGAGCTAAAATTAGAAAACTTCTAGAAGAAAACATAGAAAAGTTCCAGGAGAAAATCTTAGTAACATTGAGTTTGACAAAGGCTTCTTAAATGTGACACAAAAGCACAAACTATAGAAGAAAATAAATAAAATTTTATGATACAAAAGTGAAAAGATAAGCCAAACACTGGAAAAAAATATTTGCAGCACATGTATCCAACAAAGAACTTTTATCCAGATTGTGTAAAGAACCTTACAACTTGATAAGAAGAAAAGCAACCTTATTTTTTTAAGGGAGCAAAAAATTTGAACAGACATGTCACCAAAGAAAATATGTGGATGACACAAAAGCAGAGGAAAAGATGCTCAACATTATTAGTCATTAGGGAAATGTAAATGAAGACCACAATGGGAAGCCACTACTCACCCACTAGAAAGGGTAAAACTAAAAAGACTAACCATACAAAGTGTTGGAAAGGATGCAGAGGCACAGAAACTCTCATACCTTACTGGTGGGGATGCAAAATGACCCAGTCATTTTGGAAAACAGTTTGACAGTCTCCATTTCTAAGTATTTACCTAAAAGAAATGAAAGCATGTGTCCATACAAATGTGCATCCATGGATGTACATAGCATCTTTACTTGTAATAGCCAAAACTGGAAGCAACCTAACTCTCCATCGACAAATGAATGGATATACAAATTGTGGTACATTCACACAATGGGATATTGCCCAGCAATAAAAAGGAATGAACTGTTGGTACACGCAATAACAAGGATGCATATCAAAATAATTAAGGTGAGTGAAAGAAGTCAGGCCAAAAGTAAAAAGTACAACCTGTATGTTTCTATTAATATAAGATTCTAAAAAATGTAAGTGAATCTATAATGATAGAGAGTAGATCAACTTTTGGGAGGGTTATAGATATGCTTATTATTTTTATTGTGGTGATGATTTCAAGGGAGTATATATGTCAAAACTTACCAAATCGGATACTTTAAATATGTGCAGTTTGTTGTCTGTCAGTAATACTCAATAAAGCTTTAAGAAAGTAAAGTTTAAAAAAAGCTGAAGATGGGCCTAGCCAAGGATTCTTAACTATTTTGTGGGGAGTGGCCCTCTGAAAATCTGATGGAAACTACAGAAAATTACCCAGACCCCATGGAATACTGGTGGACCCCCCCCAGGGTCCTTGGACCTCAGGTTTCACCCCAGGTTCAAAGCAGCATCAATTACCACATTTGTTAATATGTTAATTCTCTGCCCCCACCCAAGCTGGGCCCTTCCCCCTCAGCATGTCCACCTTCACGTGGTGTCTGTGCTAGTTTGAAGCTGGTATGCACCCCGTAAAAGGGCATGTCCTCTTAACCCATCTCTGTGGGGGCAGACCTGTTGTGGGTGGGACCTTTTGATTAGATTGCATCCATGGAGACGTGAGCCACCCAATCCAAGGTGGGTCTTAATATCTTTGCTGGAGTCCTCTAGGAGAGGAGAAAAGACAAATGAAACTCAGAGAGCTAAGAGAGAAAGAAAACACCCCAGGAGAATCCAGAATGACACACAGGAGCTGAAAGAGCCATTTTGAAACCAGAATCTAGGAGAGAAGGACCAGCGGATGTTGCCATTGTATTCCCATGCAATAGGGGAACCCCGGATGCTTTCCTCGAAGAAAGCATCTCCCTCTTGATACCTTAACATGGATATTTTCACGGCCTTAAAACTGTATGTTTGTAACCTAATAAATCCCGTTTGTAAAAGCCCACTTAGGTTATACTGCAACTTCAGCAAACTGAAACAGTCTTTCTTTGGACCAGGAGCCTGTAGAGGTTACAAGAGGGCACTGCACCCCAGACCCAGAGCCCAGGAGCTGGGCCCACCTGGGAATTGTGCCAAGGGCCTGGCCTGATGCATTACATACCTCTTCCTTCTCTTTATCATCACATTGGCACCTCTGGGCAATGACTCATGTTTAGGGTTAATAGGACTGAACCCAACTGAGTTTTGCTGTGTGCCCCAGTTGGAGCTCAGCTGCTCTGAGCCCCCACAGCTCCTTGTCTGGGTGGTTAGTGACACTGGGGTCAGTGTGGGTAGCCCTGAGCTATGGCTCCCTAAGCCACCTGACAGCCTGGAACAGCCATCACTGGAGGAGCTGGAGAAACCCCAGCAAGCTCCCCTTTGTGTCTTCCTCCTCCTACCTGGTTCTCCCAGGCACAGTCCTCCTTCGCTGTGGGCAGGCCTGGACTTTAATGGGATGGGCCCAGCCACTGGGGCCCGCCCTGGGCACAGGTGACCCTCCGAGGGCTGACCCCGGCCGGGCCGAGATCCAACTCTCACTCCCATCACCGCTGATCCAACGCTGACCCCACGCTGACCCAGTGTCACTAACCACCAAGGAGCCCAGACCAGTTGCTGTGAGGGCTCAGAGCCGCTAAGCTCCACCTGGGGGACACACAGCAAAACTCAGGTTCAGTCCTGTTACCCCTAAATATGAGTCAGTGCCCGGAGGTGCCCATGGTGATGATAAAGAAAAGGAAAAGGTGGTGGAGGCGGGAAGTGCCCCGGTGTGATTCGGTTGTGTGAGGGCCGAAAGCAAAGATTTCCCAGCCTCCAGAGGCTCAACCTGTGACCCCTCGTCTGACCCAGGCTTCAGCTCCGTGGACCCTGGAATCAGGAGACAGAAGAGACAGAGCAGCCCTCCCTGCCCTCCCCCGATCTGCCCCATTCCGGGGGTCTAGAGGAAGCGGGTCCCAGCATCCCATTCCCACATGCATCTTCCCGACCCGGGAGCCCCCAGGGAGAAACAGCCCAAGCGTCCCAGCAGAGGGCGCCCTGTGCCTGCTCACCTGGCGCTGGGGCCGGTTTCCTGGGTGCCGGGCGGGAGTCCTCGGGGCGGGCACGGGCCTCCAGACGGCGGGAGGAAGGAGCACTGTTCAAGCTCCTCGGGGTCCCCTTGCTGCGGTCGGGCCTTACGGAGGTGCCCGTCGGTAAGGGGCTGTCCAGGGTGGGAGCTCTACCTTGAGACCCTCAAGGCGCCTACCAGTTAAAGGCACCCACCATCGAGGGGCTGCAGCGCTTCGGCATCCCCAGCCGGCCCCTTCCCTCCGCGAGCTTCTGAACTGAGCATCCCCAACCGTAGGAAGATAAACCTACCTGCGGGGGTAAGGAGCGCGGCTAGCCCGTGGTCATCGGCCCTGGCTGCCCAACAGAATCACCTTGAAGAGCCTTTAAGGCTCATCAGAGCCTACCCCACCCCACCCCCACCCCCCAGGCCGGTCACAGGAGACCCTGGGCACGGGCATTTTATCGTGAGCAACCCGGGGTTGAGAGCCATGGGGCTAGAAGCGCTGACAGGGGCTCAGCCCTTGCTGGGGTCGCAGGACCAGCAGCAGCTTCTGGGAGCGTTTCAGAGCCCCAGCATCTCAGGCCCTCCCCAGATCTTCCAATCCAGTACCATTGTCTTAACGAAATCTCCAGGGGTTCCAAGGGCACATGAAACTTTGGGAACTGCTGATGTGGAAGCAAGTCCTGGCATCAGGAAGTTGACATTGCGGTTTGGTTGCAGGAATGCCACGTAGTTCGGGACAAGGCTAATGAAACGACGCATGGAGGGGTGGCTGTAGGACATTCAAAAATGGGTGCACTCTGGGGTCTAGAACATTCCAGAGACTTCTTGGGGGAGGTGGAATTTCTGCTGCCTTGAAGGACAGTTGAGTGGAGAGTATGACAGGACATTTGGGGAGGGGAATGTTCTCCACAAAGGCCCAGGGTGAGGGGCGCTTGGCATATTGGGGGCTCTGGGGGGAGGTGGGGCCCAGTGGAGAAGAACCTCCTGGAGGGAGGAGAGAAAATCCTCCTGGAGAGGCAGCTTGGAGCCAGACGCAGCAGGCAGAGGAGGTGGACTTCATCCTGTAAGCCAAGAGGGGCCCTGGAGGATTTTTGAGCAGGAAAATAACTTTAAATAAGAGCTTCGAAAACCGTGTCTGGAAGAGAATGTGGGTGAAATGGAATGAGGTGTCTGCTTTCCAGGCAGAATGATTAATAACGAAAATAATATCAAGAAAAACAAACAGCTAATTTATTTTGTGCCTATTTTCCCCACGTGATTCCAAGTGCTTGCATTGTTTACAAGTAGAGTTGATTCCACTGGTGCATACCAGGCAGGCTCCCGGGCAGTCTCTTAACCCATCAGCCAGCTTCCTTGGAGCCCCTGACATTAAATATGTTGAATGTCATTCCTGATTAAATACAGGCTTTTGTTAAACAGACCATGTGCCACCCAAGGCATGGCTCAAGTCACACGGAGCCTTGATTTCTCTCATGCTAAACGGAGTTAACAGGAACTGCCCCTCAAGGAGCTTCACTGAAGATGAAAGGAGATAGTTTACAACTACAATTGCTCAGCAAAGTGCCTGGCAGGTGGCAGGGGCAGTAAATGCCAGTGATTGTTATTTGGCTCGGAGACCCATGTGAGGGGGCGATGCTTGACACTGGAAACTGAGTGTCTCACCTGGACTCTGATGCAGACTCTTGGACCGCCTACCTTCTCCTCTGGCTGTGGACAATGTCTCCATTTCCATCCCCACCCTACCCCTGCCCCAACTTCGTAGCTCTAGCCAAGTGGACTCACCTCTCAAAGATAGCCTCTGCCTCAGGGCACAGCCTTCAGTCTGGGTTTCCTTGCCCCTTCTTCCTTTAGGTTAGCTCCTGCTCCCACTGGGTGCAGTGCCAGAAGGCTGAGGCTGGTTTAGCACCCCCTGTCTGCACAGTGCTCCCCAACACCCCAGTGCTACAATCGCCAATATCACTGGAGTGCCTGTCTTTCCACCAGATCGTGCAAGGAACGTCTAGACTCAGTACTTGTGGCCGAAGAGTTTAATCCAGCAACTGGCGTGAAGTGGGCAGGCAATAATGTTGAGTGATTGCGTGAATGAATGAGTAATGCCCTCCCAGTATTGCCGCTCCATGCCGGAAGTGATCCACCCAGTTTCCCCGCTCGGCTTGAATTGTGATCTTCCATTTACTAGCTGTGTGACTCGGAGCAAGTTAGGTAACATCTCTGTGCCTCCGTTTCCTCATGTGTAAAATAGGGCTAATAGGGTTGTGCATAATTATTTAATTAGTATTCATAAAGCACTCAGCACAGGGCCTGGCACCTAGTGAGCAGACAATAAGTGGTAGCTGGAATCATTATTATAGTAATTATTACAAGGTACAAGAGTTATTAAAGGCCCTGACAAGTCTGGCAGTAAAGAAACATGGTTTCCTCTGTTCAATCCAGAACTTCCCAAACTTGATTATGGAAGGCCTGCCCTTGTTTTCATGAACATTCATTAGTTTATAAATCTGAATAAGGGTCACAGTGCCCAGGACCCACTGTCCCCGGAAGCTTCTATCTGGGTCATCCTGTCCACATCCGTACCCCATTTTATAGAAGAAACTGAAGCTCGAAAGGGGCTACTCCTTGCCCAAACTTGCCCAGGGAGTCAGTGGTAAAGTCGAGGCTACAAGGATGAAGTTCTTGCAGCCAGATGGCGACAGGCTCCCACCCTCCTAATTCCTGAAAGGTCACCTCCCTCTCAGGCCCAGACGAGGCCCCTGCAGACCGTCTGACCCGACGGTCCCAAGGCCCCTCACAATGGTCCCCTCTGAGGAGAACGCCAGCGGGACCATCCGCGCATGGGGACAGCTGCCGGCTGGCCTCGGGGAGACCCGGAAAATAAATGATGAGGATGGGGCTGGGGGCTTGGGCCCCCGGGCTGGAGATTGATGCGGCCGCAGCCAGGGGACATAATGGGCCTTGTGGGCCAGGCAGGCAGGAAATGAAAGGCAAGGGACATAAATAACGGGAAATAAAGGGTGGGAAGCTGGCTCAAAGGAATAAATCCCTGCTCCCAACAGCTCACTGTGGGAGGAGAGGGTGTCAGGGGGCGGGGGAAGCGTGGTAGGCTGCCAGCAGCACCCTGGGCCTCTTGGTCACACTCATCCCCACACAGCACACACTCCCGCAGCAGTCGGGGCGGGGGGCGGGGAGGCGGCCCAGAAGGGGCCCCTCGTTCTGCCCCCATCCCCAAGTGGGCCAACCAGGGAAGTCACTTGCTCTGCCTCAGTTTCTCCTTGGCAAAATGAGGTGTGGTTACTAGGCCAGTGTTTCTCAAGGCAGAGCCTGAGGACCCCTGCACTCCCATAAACATGCAGACTCAGAGCTACTGATTCGGGGTGTCGGGGGAGGGGGCGCACAGGCCGAGCACAGCCAACACGCTCCCCAGGGGTGAAACTCACTGGACCAGAAAGATCCTAAGATCGCTTCTTTCATATAGATTAGATAGATGATGGACAGACAGATAGGTAATGCATGGACGGACGGACAACGTTTGCCACCCTTTATTAACTGCTCCCACAGATAATGCTCTATGCTTATCCAATTCAATTTTTGCATTGCTCCCCCCATTTTACAGAATAAGAAACCGGCTCAAAGAGGTCCCCTGACCTACCGAGGGTGAGCGCAGGGCCGGGATTCAGCCCAGGTCCGGGAGACCCAGAGCCCATTCCCTCGGGACCGTGTGTAGCACCCTGGGATGAGGGGACTCTGGGGGGAGCCCTCAGTCAGCAAGCATGGCTGGTTTGCTGCTTTATGACCCCAATGTCTCCTAAAGTGGGATCTGATCCCAAAAGCTCCATCCCTAACCCCACGGGGTCCTGGGTGAGAGCAAGAAGGCCCTGTGGATGTGGCTGAGTTTCCCACATGTGCTTGCACACACATGCACACGCGCACACACGCGCGCGCACGTGCACACACACACACCCATCCTGATGGTGAGCTTGGAGGCTAGGAGACCTCAGCACGCAGAACCCTACTCTGGAAAACCTCGCGGGTAGCCCTCCCTGTCCTGTGAAGGGCACACTCGTTTCCCAGTCTGTCTTGTTCTTTGTAGGCGGCCTGAACCCTTACCATTTCCCTGCTTCTCCAAGGAGCCAACACTGCTGCCGGCCCATCCTTTCTCCTCCCCTCTGGCACGGACCCCCCTGCTTCCCAAAGGTCAGAGCGGGGAGTGGGCCGGGGTCCTGAGGACGGCTCCGGTGGATTGAGGACCGAGGGGCCTGAAGCTGGCCTTTGGCAATGGCTTCCAGAGAGATATGCAAAGAGAAAGGCTCTGCTCTGCTGGGCCTTCTGCAAGGGAAAATGGAAACCAGATGTGTGGGCCTTGGGGGAACGCTCTCCTCAAGACAGGGGCATTAGCACCTCATTCCCACTGTCCTCAGCTGCGGCTGAGGGTCTCGGGAAGACAGCGTGGCCTTCAGTGGGGACCCGGCCCTCCCAGCTGCCTCTTTCGCTCAGCGGTGAAAAGGGGAGAGACGTCTCCTGAGCCTTGGGGAGGATCAGGGCCTCTGAGAACTCGGGGCTGACCTTACAGACCAAACAGGATTCGACTACTCAGAGCCAAGACACCGAGGCCCGAGGCCTGAAATTGCTCTAGTGAGATCACAAATGGCATTGCCATTTTGGGAAGGTCTAACCTGGTCATTTCTTCTGTCCCTCAACTGGCCATTCCTTTGTGGTAAAACATGTTCCTCGGTGAAACCCAGGATGCTCCTGGGAAGAGTCTGAGGTTAAATTATTTCTGGCAATTCCCACCTGAGCACAGATTAGTTGGTCATCGACCAAGAATTTTAAGGTAGGGAATAATCTTCCACAATCTAGTCTAGTGGTTCTCGGTCCTGGCTGCACAAACCACCTGGGGGGCTTAACAAGGACACCCACAGGTGTCCCAGCCCCAGGCATCAGAGATTCTGATTCAATTGGTTCAGGTGGGGGGAGGCATATTTTAAAGCTCTCCAGGTAAGTCTGCAGGGTGGCTCCACTCATCTTCCTTCCAGGTGACCCTTTTAGGCTGGCAAAACACTTTCCACCTCGCTACGCACAGCAAGTTGCTGGATTCTCCTGGGAGCTTGTGAGAAGTGAAGAATCTCAGGCCCCACTCTGCCCCTCCTGAATCAGAAGCTGCATCTTCGCGAGAGATCCAGGGTGCTTGCAGGCACATTGCCTTAAGGGAGAGCCAGCCCTTTGTTCCCACCTCATTTCTGAGGCCTCTGAGCGGATCCCGACTCAGCAGCTCCCTTTTCTTTAACACCCAGAGGTGCTGCCCCCCTTGGCTCCATCTCCCCCCAAATCCTCTTCCACCACGGAGGCTGCTTATCTGTGGATGGGAAGGAGCACAGGGTGTTTGTGAGGGGATCCCTTCTTCTGCCCTGGCCCCTGGAGGCCCCCGAGACCTCTTCCCCTGCAGAGAGAGCCAGTGGGTGATTTACTGCCGGTGGACACTGGGGCGGGGGTGGGAAGGGTGCGAGACAGGGCACAGCCTGGCAACCAGCCTGACCAAACACACTAAATGTCGGCCACCGCCTGCACCCTCGAGGAGTTACACAGCTTCCAATATGCAGCAGCTCAACGTGGAGAAAGATGGGCTGTTTTGTTTTTCTTCTTTAGCAAGCGACGCTTGTTCCAGGGTCTGTGAGCATATGTCGCCTGGGCTGGGGTGGCCAGGCTGCACCTGCTGTTTCTGTTCCCGAGATGCAAGCAGCCCGAGGTGATCCCATCCCGTCCTCTTCACTCCCTTTCCCATCGCCTCCAGCAGCCTCTGCAGCTTCAGGGAAACAAGCCCGGCCTGGAACTGAGATTGTAGGGGGATCTGCAGCCACCGAGAGGGGAGCGTGGGCCAGGGGCTGAGATGAGGTTTCGAGGTCCACTCTGGGCCCTTGAGATCCAGGTCCTGGGGTGAAGCCAGCAGGGAGCTCCTCACCCCCACCCCACCCCCACCCCCCACTGCAGGGTCAGGTGGGACTGCGTAGGAGAGGAGGGCTGGCAGGTAAGGAAGGGGTATCTTTTAAGGAAGGTCCATGTGTTACAGATGTTCCTTCCCAAAAGGAAAAGGCTTTCTCTGGTTTTCTCTGAAGCATCTTGCAAGGGGCTGGGAGCAGCAATAGAGAATAAGTAAGGAATAAAAGACAAGATTGATGGGTGGATAAATGAAGGAGGAATGAAAAGTGATTAATTATGACTTGTAGTTACAATAAGGCAAACTGGATCCTTGGAAACATCTTCCTGCTTAAGAACTAGGTCCTGGATAAATTACAACACATTTTTAAGTACATTTCTGGGCCTGCAAAAATGTTAAGGAAATATCCAAGGGAGGAAAAAATCATAAGGAACTAGAAACTAAAGGTGATGTTAGCAAAACCAAAGTAATCCCCCTGTAAATTAGGGGAGCTGAATTTGGCATTCCCCAAATAAGCCTGAGGCCCTTAAAAGGGCCTGAACCAAACAAACCAAATTGTCTCTGGAGGAAGGCGTTTCCAGGTGAGACCCTCATGATGTCCAAAGATTAAGCTCAACAAAATGTGAACTCACAATCAAAAATTACCAAACACGCATGGGTAAGAATTGTTGTGTGTGTGTGTGTGCGCATGTGTTAACAGAAACAACGTACACATTTAGATCCCTGAGGACTAACCTTGCTGGAATAATCAAATACAGACTATTAAATAAATTTGAGTAAGGAATAGGGTATTATAAAAAATAACCAGGATTTCTGCTTTCTGTCATAAGGGAATAATAAGGTCTGGACTCCCTCTTCCTCTGTTAACAACTAGAAAACTGAGGAGGGAAGGAGGTGGGATATATTGTTTTTAGACACTGGACAGCAGGCAGCACAGGGCTAAGAGAAGGGGAATAAATGGGGTGAGTTGCCATCATCCCAGCCTGGACGCAGTTTCTGGAATGCAGAGCAGACTGCTGGACTGCTAAACCGGAGTCCAGCAGTCTCACAGAGTTGAGGAGAGGAAGTGGGGTTTGCAGGGCAGTGGTGCCTAGGATTCTCAGGGCAGAGGATCAAGGAGAAAAGGAGCTGGGCAGAGAAAAGTCTCCTTAAATCTGCATAAGGGGGGTCCCTGGCTGAATTCCAGACTCTGCACGCGTGAAGTGGAGTGCCCATGCCTCAGCAAAGAACATTTGGGGAAAGAGCAATTACCAGGAATTTGTAAGTTGAAAAATTCCCAGAGCCCATACAGAATTAGCAATCATTGAAGTCTGTTGTTGTTTCTTTTTCTTACGGCTCTCCTTTTTGTTCCAGCATCATTTGTTAGAAAAGTTGGCTCCCCTCATCACTTCTATTTAGCATTTCCCTGACACTCCTAGCCACTGCAGTAAGATAAGAAGACATAAAAGCATCCATATTAGGAAAGAAGTACAACTGTATTTCTAGGCAACACAATCGTGTACATAGAAAATCTAAGGAATCTACAAAGAAACTACCAGAACTAATAAGTGAGGTGAGCAAGATCAAATTATTAAAAAATCAATTGTATTATAAACACTAATATAAGCAACTGGGAATTGAAGTATAAAACACCATTTACAATGGTATGCAAAAATACTTAGGAAAAAAGTAATGAAATATGGCCAAGACCTATACACCGAGAACTATCAGACAAATAGGGACTATATGGAGGATAAACATGATTACAGATCAGAAGACAGGGTTGTTAATCTGATATTATGCACAAATTGGTCTATAGATTCAATGCCATTCTAATAAAATCCTAGCAGGATAGCTTTTGGTTTTTTTTTGGGAGGTGGGTAGAAATTACCAAGCTGATTCTAAAATTCACTCAGAAATGCAAAGAACCTAGAATAACCAAGGTAATTTTGCAAAAAAAAGAGCAATGTTGGCGGTTTACACACCTGAATTCAATACTTATAGAGTGATAGTAATCAAAACTATATAATATTAGCATAAGGATAGACATATTTATAGAGCGATAGAACAGAATACAGAGAGCCCAGAAATAAATCCACAAATTTATGGCAGTAAATTGATTTGACAAAGATGCTAAGGTACTGCATTAGTCAAGATTCTCCAGGGAAACAGAGGCAATAAGAAATATAAATACATGTATCTATAATGTAAATATTATGCAATTTATTCTAGAAATTGGCTCACACAACTGTGGGTATTAGCAAGTCCAAATTCTGCAGAGCAGGCTGCAAGTTGAGAACTCTAATGAAAATTTCAGTGAATTCCCCAGGAGAAGCTGACTGGCTGTAGTAGACAGAAATTCTTCCTTCTGACTGCTGAAATCAGCAGATCTCCTTTTATGGACTTCCAACTGATTGGCTGAGGCTTCTCTCAACGCTTGAGGCAATTTCCTTGGTTGATTGTAGATGTAATCAGCCATAGATGTGATCAACTGACTGATGATTTAAATCTACAAAATATTATCACAGTAACAATCAGGTCAGTGCTGGCTTGACCAAACAATTGCACACCATATCCTAGCAAAGTTGACGTATAAACTGAACCATCACAGATACATTAATGTGAAAAATACGGTCTTTTCAACAAACGATGCTGGAACAATAGGATAGCCATATGTAAAAAATTAAAAAAACCCAATGCTATACCTCACATAATACCTAAAAATACTCAAGATGGACAAAGATACAAATGTAAAAACTGAAACTATAAAATTTCTAGAAGACTATATAGGAGATGGTCTTTATGACCTTAAAGAAGGGCACAAAAAAACATGAACTATAAAAGCAAAAAGTTATAAATTGAAGTTTTTTGCTCTTTCAAAGACAACAGAAGAAATTGAAGGCAAGCCACAGACTGGAAAAAATATTTGCAATACATGTATCTAACTCTATCATAATACATGTATCTAACAAAGACTTGCACCAAGAATACATGAAGAACTCTCAAAACTCAGAATAAGAAACTGAATAAAATATGGGTAAAACAACTGAACAGGTGGTAGAATGCTCACCTTCCATGTGGGAGACCCAGGTTCGATTCCCAGACCAGACACTTAACAAAACAAAACAAAACAAAAAACTGAATAGACCTTTTGCCAAAGAAAAGAAACAATGAAATAAGCAAATGGAAAGATGCTTAATTTATTAATTCACACCAGAGAAATGTGAATTAAAACTGCAGTGAGTTCCCTAACTTGTGAGTGTTGCCTATAGGACAGTCGTATAGAGGACAGCCTGAGCCTATGAAGTCCGGCCTGACTGCAGGTAGTTGGAGTCAAAATTGAATGCGTAGAGTTACTGCAGTATTGGTGCCAGGCTATGTGATTGTTTGACAGGAGGTTTTTTTTCACAGTATCTACAGTTTTCCAGGCACAAAATGGGACTGTAAGGTGGGCATGAGGAATGGAGGGGCAGCAGCAGGGCAATAGTGTGATGTAACCAATTCCATCATATTCTCATTATGACCTGAAATCATAGCTTTCCTGTTTTCCAGAGAAAAATGAATCTAAACACCTTAAAAAAATGGTCTTAAAAAGATTGACAATAGCAAGTGTTGATAAGGATGCGAAGGAACTGGAACTCTCATAAATTGCTGGAGGAATGTAAAATACTATAACCACTGTGGAAATTTAACTTGGCAATTTCTTAAAGGTTATACATACCATACAATCCACTCATTCCACTGCTAGGTATTTACCAAGAGAAATGAAACATGCATCCACCTGAAGACATGAATGTTCAGGAAAAAAACTTATTTCAGAATAGCTCAAACCTATATATAACTCATACGTCCACAAAAAGATAATGCATAAATAAACCATGGTATATCCATACTATGGGACACTATTCATCAATAAAAAGGAACAAAGTACTCATACATATAAGCATGATGAATCTCATATCAATTCACTAAGAAAAAGAATTCAGATGTAAAATACACACTGTATAATTCCTATTTTTATGAAACACTAGAAAACACTAATCTATAGTAAGAGAAGGCAGAATCAATGGTTGTCTGGGGCTGGGTTGGGGATTTATGGAAAAATGGCATAAAAGAAACTTTTGGGGAAATGAAAATGTTCTCTATCTTGTGGTGGAAGTTACATGTGAGTATACGCATTTGCCAAAATTCAACAAATGAAGTGGGTGTTAGACAGATTTTCAGACCAACCAAATTGAGCTTTCAGAAACAAACAAACAAAAAATAAAACAATTGTCCAAATTCAAAGCTCAGTGTATAGAACCTGCAGTGTTGGAATTGAATCCAAAAGATCAATAGAAACATTGATTTTAAAACATATACAAAGATAGATAGGTAAATACAGAAACTCAGAGGTGTGAATATGTGGGTTAGTATACACAAATACATGCTCTAGCACTGCTTACTGAGGGGACCTAGAAGCAGGAATGGACACCCCAGTAACAATGACCACACTTAGTGTCCAGATTTTGGTTTCTAAATATCATTGTCCAATAAAAGGAACCAGGGCTCCTGGGCAAAATGCCTGATTCAATGTCTAGGACAGAGATATATAAAAGATGATCCTGGAGGATTGTTTGATGCCAGAAAGTAAGGCAGTGTCTAAAAGAAAAAAGTCTAAACGCATAGAAACCAACCTGAAAGAGCTCCCAAAGTTCAAAGTTGTAATGATTTAAGCAACAAAGTAAATATCCACGAATCCATACTGATATAACTAAGTGATTGAAGAAGAATTCTAACTAATAAATGAGGGGGGGAGGAGGGAAATAGAAAATCACCATTAGAACATCACAGTAATAATGGCTGCAGGCAAGATCCATGAAGAATGCTCAAATGAACATTCAAAACTACAAGGAGGAACAGAGCATATGCATAGCCTTAGGTATCTCCCCCAAAATATGTATTAACTATAGTGAAGGTTTTAACATATGTCCACAACTTCTTTGGTACTCCTCTCTCCAAGAGGAGAGCTTGATTCCCCTCCCCTTGAATGCAGGCTAGACTTACGGCTAACTAATAACGAATGCTGGGAAAAGAGAAAATAGTAACATTCACAGTGGAGAAACCTGGAGGGCACTACCTTGACCAAGGGAACAAGATTTGCATCATTTGTAATAAAATATATTGATACTATATACTCCCTGGTAGGACATGGTGAGAAGGACATATTACCTCTGTGGTATTCATCTCCCCAAATCCATAACTCCAGTCTAATCATGAGACAGACCAACCCAAATTGAAGAACATTACACAACATGGCTAGCCAGTATTCCTCAAAAGTCTCAAGACCATGAATGACCAGGAAAGACTAAAGAACTGTCACAGATAAGGGAACTAAAGAAACATGTCAATGAAAGGCAATGTGGTATCATTGACTGGATGCCTGAATGGACAAAAGACATTAAGTGGGGAAAATGGAGGAAATCCAAATAAAATCTGTAGTTTAGTTAGTAGTATTGTACAAGAAAATGGAGAAAATCCAAGTAAAATCTGTAGTTTAGTTAGTAGCACTGTACTAAGAAATTGTTAATTTCTTTGTTTCGATCATTGGTCCATGGCCATGTAAGATAATAATATTAGAGGAATCTGTACTTCTATGCAACTCTTCTGCAAGTCTAAAAAGTATTTAAAACAAAGTTGGTAGCAATTAGTTATTGCTCTTAACTACATATACAAATGCAATATCAGCATGAAGTTATGCCAGATAGTCCATGTCCAGGCCAAAGTGCTGATCTTTCCACATATATTCCCAGTGTTCTCTATCAGATCCCATTGTAAGAGATGGAGAAATAGTCAGCCGCTTGTACTTTAATTAAATTAAGAAATCTACTGTTCCTTCACCCTGAGTTAAGTGCTTGTGGCAAACACTCCACATATACCTCAAATTGTCCTTTAATCTTATGTTTTCCAAATCTTCAGATTTGTATATTGTTTTCCCAAATAAATCTTAAACTCTTTAATTAAAGGTTATATTTTAACTCTTGTGCCTTTTATACAGTGGACTCCCAATAATGTTTTAGGATTTTTTAAAATCTACTTATTTATCTTGATAGTTCAAGTTACTTGCATTCATATGGGGCATATAATCTTGCATATGTCATGTACTAAAAATCTCATCTTGATTCGCACTGTTTTGAATTTAATGTTTATATTCCCCCAAACTGTCAACAACCAAGACTGGAACTTCCTCTTCTCCCTCCACTGGGTGTTCTTTGGAAATGTATGGGAACTGTTTTTTGAATGGGACATTTAGTGGGGGGAACCAAAAGATGCAAAAGTCCTGTAATTTGTGGAACAGTCCTGCAAAACAAAGAATTTCCAACTCAAAATTGCAATAGCTTCTTCATTATTTTTAAAAAAATGTAGGACTTCCAGAGAAGATGGCGGCTTAGTAAGACGCGCGGGTCTTAGTTCCTCCTCCAGAAAAGCAACTAAAGAAACAGAAACAATACGAAACAGCTCCCAGAGCCACGACAGAGACCAAAAAGACAGCGTACCCCATTCTGGAACGGCTGAACGGGCAGGGAGAATCCGCTGCGGTGAGATACCCGAGGGACGCGCGTTTTCCCGGCCGGGGTGGCTGGCGACTGGGGTCCCTTCCACACACGTGGCTTCCCGGTCCGACTGGGAACGTTGGATAGCGGGGCTCTCCCACCACGCTTGGTGTCTCGGGCCAGCTGGGCAATTTGGACCGGCACTTCCCCAAGCCGCGGCGGCCAGCGACCCACCCCTCCACGCGTGCGGTTTCCCAGGCCGACTGCGAGATTTGGATTGGCAAGTTAAAGGAGCCACAGCATCTTTTACTGGTGGGACCCGCAGACAGACGAGCGCCATGAGCGCCACCTACTGGGCAGGAAAAGAAAAACAGAGCCCAGAGATTACACAGAAAAACCTTTCAATCAGCCGGGTCCCACACCCAGGGAAATCTGATCAAATGCCCAGACACCAGCAGAAAATAATGGATGACGCTCGGAAAATTGAAGATATGGCCCAGTCAAAGGAACAAACCAATAGTTCAAATGAGATACAGGAGCTGAGACAACTAATGCTGAATATACGAACAGAAATGGAAAAACTCTTCAAAAACCAAATCAATAAATTGAGGGAGGACATGAAGAAGACATGGGCTGAACAAAAAGAAGAAATAGAAAATCTTGAAAAAACAAATCACAGAACTTATGGGAGTGAAGGACAAAGAAGAAAAAATGGAAAAAACAATGGATACCTACAATGGTAGATCTAAAGAGACAGAAGCTACAATTAGTGAACTGGAGGATGGAACATCTGAATTCCAAAAAGAAACAGAAACTATAGGGAAAAGAATGGAAAAACTTGAGCAGGGGATCAGGGAACTGAATGACAATATGAAGCGCACAAATATACGTGTTGTGGGTGTCCCAGAAGGAGAAGAGAAGGGAAAAGGAGGAGAAAAACTAATGGAAGAAATTATCACTGAAAATTTCCCAACTCTTATGAAAGACCTAAATTTACAGATCTAAGAAGTGCAGCGCACCCCAAAGAGAATAGACCCAAATAGGCGTTCTCCAAGACACTTACTAGTTAGAATGTCAGAGGTCAAAGAGAAAGAGAGGATCTTGAAAGCAGCAAGAGAAAAACAATCTGTCACATACAAGGGAAACCCAATAAGACTATGTGTAGATTTCTCAGCAGAAACCATGGAAGCTAGAAGACAGTGGGATGATATATTTAAATTACTAAAAGAGAAAAACTGCCAACCAAGACTTCTATATCCAGCAAAATTGTCCTTCAAAAATGAAGGAGAAATTAAAACATTTATAGACAAAAAGTCACTGAGAGAATCTGTGACCAAGAGACCAGCTCTGCAAGAAATACTAAAGGGAGCACTAGAGTCAGATACGAAAAGACAGAAGAGAGAGGTATGGAGAAGAGTGTAGAAAGAAGGAAAGTCAGATATGATATATATAATACAAAAGGCAAAATGGTAGAGGAAAATATTATCCAAACAGTAATAACACTAAAAGGTAATGGACTGAATTTCCCAATCAAAAGACATAGACTGGCAGAATGGATTACGACCCAGCAATACCACTGCTAGGTATCTACTCAAAGGACTTAAGGGCAAAGACACAGATGGACATTTGCACACCAGTGTTTATAGCAGCATTATCTACAATTGCAAAGAGATGGAACAGCCAAAATGTCCATCAATAGACGAGTGGCTAAACAAACTGTGGCGCATACCTACAATGGAATATTATGCAGCTTTAAGACAGACTAAACTTATGAAGCATGTAATAACATGGATGGACCTAGAGAACATTATGCTGAGTGAGTCTAGCCAAAAACTAAAGGACAAATACTGTATGGTCCCACTGATGTGAACCGACATTCGAGAATCAGCTTGGAATATATCATTGGTAACAGAGACCAGCAGGAGTTAGAAACAGGGTAAGATAATGGGTAATTGGAGCTGAAGGGATACAGACTGTGCAACAGGACTAGATACAAAAACTCAAAAATGGACAGCACAATAATACCTAAGTGTAATGTAACTATGTTGGAACACTGAATGAAGCTGCACCTGAAATATAGTTTTTTGTTTGTTTGTTTGTATCTTTTGTTTTTGTTTTTTTCTTTTTCCTTTTTATATATATTTTTTTATTAGTATTATTATTTTAATTCTCTTCTCTATATTAACATTCTATATCTTTTTCTGTTGTTTTGCTAGTTCTTTTCCTAAATCGATGCAAATGTACTAAGAAATGATGATCATACATCTATGTGATGATACTAAGAATTACTGAGTGCATGTGTAGAATGGAATGATTTCTAAATGTTGTGTTAATTTCTTTTCTTTTTTTTGATTAATAAAAAAAATTAAAAAAACAAAACAAACAAAAAAGGCAACAACAAAATGCTTTCTAAAGTTAAGAGCTTTATAAAAAAAAAAATGTATATGGGTGTTTTAGTTTGCCAAAGTTGTTGGAATGAAATATACCAGAAATGGAACGACTTTTAAAAAGGGAATTTATCAAGTTGCAAGTTTACAGTTCTAAGGCCATGAACATGTTGAAGTTAAGGCACCAACAAGAGATTACTTTCACCCAAGAAATGCTGAAGCTGTCTGGAACACCTCTGTCAGCTGAGAAGTCATGTGACTGGCATCTGCTGGGGTCTTTGGCTTCTGACACCTCTGTTAGCTGGGAAGGCACATGGTGACATCTGCTAGTTTTCTCTCCTGGCTTCTCATTTCATAAGGAGTCCCTGGGGTGTTTTCCTTCTGCATCTCCAAAGGTTTCTGGCTATGTGGGCTCAGACGCTTTCTCAAAAATGGTTCCCTCTTAAAGGATGCTAGGAAGTGACCCATCCTGAATAGATGGAGACACCTCTCTTTGGAAACCACCTAACCAAAAGGTCCCACCCAATTGTCACATCTCCATGGAAACAACTTAATCAAAAAGATCCCACCCAGCAACATTAAATGAGGCTTTTCTGGGGTACACAACAGTTTCAAACTGGCACAATGGGCTAAGTCTCAAATTAGACAAAATTGAAAAGAGAATTCATTAATTAGAAGATAGATCTAAAGAAATTAGCCTGAATGCAGGAAAAAGACAGAGAAAGAGATGGAGACAGAGAGGGAGAGGGAAAGGAGAGGAGAGGGGAAGGGAGGGGAAGGGAGGGGAGGGGAGGGGAGATTTGGAGAGGAGAGGAGAGGAGGAAGAAGGAGATAGAGTAAGGTTCAGAGATTTGTACAATAGTATGAGAAGGTGTAACAGGTGAAATCAGAATCTTGGAAGGAACACACAGAATAGAAGAGAGGGGATATTTGAAGAAAGAATACTTGAGAATTTTTCACAACTGACTTAAAGTACAGATCCATAAATACAGGAAGCCCAACATACATCCAATAAGATCAATAAAAATAAATCCACATCAAGTCACATTGAAGAGAAACTTTAGACCACCAAACATGAGAGAAGACCATAAAAGCAGCTAGGAAAAAAATAACACTCACCTATGAAGAAAAAAAAAAAAGAAATTAGACTGATAGTTGATGTCAGTTACAGATGAAAACAAGATTGTGGGAAAATACCTCCAAAGAATTGAGAAAAAAATTTAACCATCAGCTTCATTTTATTTGCAGCAAAACTATCTTTCAAGACAAGAGTTAAAGAAAATCATTTTCAGGTAAGTGAAAACTGAGTTTTCCACTAACAGACCTTCATTAAAGGAACTTCTCAGGAGGCTGTCTTCAGTCTCATCCTGGATCTCTTACCCTTGGAGAGTGGAAAGAGCTGTGTGGTACGAGTGAGAATGCCCACATTGTAGTTGTGCCTTAATTCTGTTTGCGATCCCTTTAGGGCCCTGCAGTTGCCTGAGCTGTAACATGATGGTGAACAAAGCTTGCCCTGGTTATTTAAATAGTGGTTGTCAATGTATGGTCGAAGGGCTTCTGGGATCCCCAAGACCTTTTGGGGCGTCCATAAGATCTTTCCTTTTTCAACCACATATCTGTATATCTGTATGAGACCAGATTTTCTTTATATTCTTTAACCAAAAATAACAGATGGGAACAGATCGATGCAGAAACAGGTATTCTATTAAGCCAGACATAAGAGAGGCTTGCCCAAATATAAAACAATGCTTGTCTTCCCACTAAATGTTTGTTTTGAAAAATACTGATATTTCATAAAATATTTTATATTAAATTGTAATAAACACTTTTTATTTATTTATTTATTTTACAATTCCACAATTTTAGGTTTTTACTTCTATCTCCTCTAAGATACTGGAGACTAAAAGAAATATTAATATAATGATTCAGCACTCATACTCATTTGTTAAACCCTACCTTCTATGTATAACTCTACCATCACCTTTGATCTTTCTCCCACTCTTTTGGGGTATTTGGACTATGCCAATTCTAACTTTTTTATGTTGGAAGAGCTGTCAATTTTAAGAGGTATGGAGATGGAACTAGCTGATGTTCTGGAGAGGCTGGACCCTCTAGGTTTCAGGACTTATCTGGTCCAGGGACCCATCTGAAGGTTGTAGGTTTCTGGAAAGTTACCCTAGTGCCTGGAACCTTTGTAGAATCTTATATATTGCCCTAGGTGTTCTTTAGAATTGGCTGAAATGGTTTTGGTTTTGGTTTGACAAGTTATGGTAGGTAGCGATGTCACTGAAGTTTGTGTAAGAGTGACGTCCAAAGTAGCCTCTTGTCATTATTATTTTTAATTGATTAATAAAATGTTTTTTAAATATCTTAGTTTTAATTTCTAATATGATAAAAATTGATAAAAAATTGTTTTTATATTTGTTCTCATTTTTGAGAAGGTAAAGGGGTCCTGAGACTAAAAAATTTGAGAACCACTATGGTTAGAATTAAATGAGACTCAGCCTGCTACTGTACTTGCCACATGAGTCTGAGATCTGAGAACCCAAGTGATCTCTGTGTTACAGATCCTGAATCTGATACACCGAGAGGTTAACTGACTCACGCAATGACACATAGGAAGAGGCAGAGTCAGAATTCAAAGCCAGGTGGTCTGGCTCCAGAGCCTACACTCTGAACCACTACATTATGATTATTACTTGGGAAAAGCAAATTTATTTTTCAACAAAATTTGTCAGTAATGTGCTGTATTGAAAGCATAATTAATGAAAAGGATTTGTGGTAGTTAGGTTCAGGTATCAACTTGGCCAGGTGAAGGTGCCTAGTTCCATTGCTGTGGACATGAGCCAATGGTATGTGAAGTTCATCTGTTGCTCATTACATCTGCAGTTGGCTAGGAGGCGTGCCTGCTGCAATGAATGATGTTTGATTTAATTGGCTGGTGCTTAAATGGGAGAGCCCAACGTAGCACAGCCCAAGCAGCTCAGCATACCTCATCTCAGCACTTGCAGCTCAGCCCAGGCCTTTGGAGATGCAGAAAGAAATCTCCCCGGGGAAAGTTTTTGGAACCCAGAGGCCTGGAGAGAAGGCCAGCAGAGATCACCCTGTGCCTTCCCATGTAAGAAAGAACCTCAGTTGAAAGTTAGCTGCCTTTCCTCTGAAGAACTAACAAAATAAATCCCCTTTTATTAAAAGCCAATCTGTCTCTGGTGTGTTGCATTCCAGCAGCTAGCAAACTAGAACAGGATTCCTTGCTGTGAAAAGATTGAAAATCACTAACCTAGAACAATGACTTCATTTTTCCAAGCTAGGACTCAACCCACATTTCCCAGCACCCTGTCAGGTGATTTTCCACCTCTGGCCCCTGCTTCTCGTAGGTGGGAATACGATGCTTTCCAGTTCCCCCCCAAGCCAGGTCAGGAGTCCTGGCCTTCCCAGGGATAGCTGTATAGTGGGGGTGGGGAAGGGAAGCTGCCCCAGACTGGAAAGGAAGTAGATTCAACAAGCAGCTGGGCTGGTGCAAAGACCTTAATCTTTTTCTTTGTTTCTCCTTTACTGGCCTCAGACTGGGTGTTCAGTCCCTGAGCTAGATTGCCTTCTAGCTATTCCCAGAGCCCCTCTGAACTGCATATATTCTCATCTGTAAAATGGGACCAGCACAAATGGTCCCTCGGAGGTCCGGCAAAGGAAAGCATGGCTCAGTCACCCCATATTCTTAAACAGGCACACACATAACTAGTACAGAAGCACAACTCCCTCTTTCTTTACATTTACTGGGGCACCTGGGGCAGCAGGAAATCAAATCCATCTTCCTGAAAGGACAGGAATAGCCTTAGTAGGAGAAACATTGAGTTTGAGTCTTTGCAAAGAGATTTAAAACAAACTGCTGGTCTTCTGCTCCCTCCATAGACCTCTTACCTGGAAAGAAGCCTTCCTGACAGTATTATCTGTCGGGAGGAGTCCCAGAGACAGTTTTCCCATCTATAGCAATAGTGAGCAGGATGGGACCTTCCTTTAGTGTGGGAACTCTCTGGTGCTGGGGTGTTTTTCTAGGAAGCAGGGGTGTGTGGGAGAGACGGCTGGACAGGGTGGAGCTTATAGCTTCCCAGCTTATAGTGTCTTCTCTTCTATCATTTCACCCAACTTCCTTGAGGAGTTTGAAATTTTAGAATATACACATGTTATCTTTTCCCCTCTGATCTCTTTTAAGTGTTATATGCTCATTATAAAAGGCATATGGAAAAAGCAAAAAGAAGTAAGAATTATCCAAAATTTCTCTCCCTGTAGATAACAATGATTGATAATATTCTAAGGCTCCCAAGCATACACTGAGACCCACACCCTCCCCACCCCAGGCCCCAAGGCAAACTCACAATGACAATGCAGGGTATTTTAAATTTCAAGGGAAACAGTGACAGCTGTCAAAGGCTACACAGTTTCCACATTAGACCCCACTACATTCCTTTCAGACCTTCATGAAGTGATTCATTGGTGGCTGCTGTGATAAAAAGCCAAGACCGCGTGGAAATCATCATGGAACAGGTGCCCAGTGGGGTCCAGGTGTCCTGTGGGACCCCAAGGTTCAAGACGTTGTACCGTGTTCAACACAAAAGTCCTGTTAACAAATAATTGTGGCTGTTTAAGAATGAAACTACAATATTATTTTTCCTATCCATTTACATGGTCTTTTTCAGATGGCTCCCAAGTTGCTAGGATATAAATACACATTGAGTTAATTAGGCCTAACTACTTAATAAATAGAACTCTTCGGTATTTCTTTTGGCCTCAGGGGACCACAATAAAATTACTGGCACTGAGGGTGTTACGATCAGAGAAAGTCTGTGGACACCTGTTCTAGCTTTTTGGTCTATGTAAATAAACATGTATCTCTTCTTTATAATTGAGCTCATATGCAGAGACAGTTCATCATTTCCTAGTCGAAGAAAATGAGCCGCAAAGAAAAGTCGGCATCCAGCTCACCCGGCCTCTTTGAAACACACCCTGCTGCTTCCTTCGCTCAGATCCCCTTCCTCAGAGCCCTCTGGCTCTCACGAGTGCCGCCTCCCCAGCCAGCATTTGCAGAGCCTTGGGATTACCCTGCCATACTCGAGGTCACTGGCATACTGCAGTTCCTGCTTTGCTGATAAATCAGAAGTGCCCCAATCTTATCTCATTACCCACCTTGCTGATTCCTGAAACTTCATCCTCCCTTTGATGTAAGATTCTCACAAACAGCAGATAACTCTGGGAAAAGAAACCCGTTGGGCTATTTTCAATCATTGGTATCTGTTTTAGTTTGCTAAAGTTACTGAAATGCAATATCCCAGAAGTGGACTGGCTTTCAACAGTGGGGATTTATTAGCTCACAAGTTTGCAGTTCTGAGGCTGTGAAAATGTCCAAATCAAGGCATCAATAGGACGATACCTTCTTCCCCACGAAAGGCTGCTGGCAATCTGGGGCTCCTCTGTCACATTGCTACCAGCCCCCTCTATGGGGCTGGACCCTCTAAAATGGATCTCCTTGCTGCTTGTACCCATAGAACAAACCCAGCTTCAGTAAAGCAAAGAAGCACTTTATTCTTTGGCCGAAGAATGAAGAAGGGTGGACTTGTGTCCTAAAGGCAACTTCTCCCCAAAGGAAGGTGAGTGAAATCAAGGGATGTGCATGCATGTGATTGGGGCAAGTGGGTGAGGAGATTTCCAGAGAAATCAAGGGGTTTTTCAAAGAATTGGTTTTGAACATGCATAGTCCCTGTCCATGCTACAACATACTTCTACATATATTGCATGTTCAGAAAATGGCATCTAAATCCTGCCCCAAGGTGGAGAATTTATTATTACAGTGACCAGAAGTGAGGCCAGGTCAAGGTTAGGGGCTTAGTGTTCCTGCCCCTGGAAGGGGACTTCCCGACTGTGGTGAGGCAGGAAACTGAGGTTAATATCAAAATGGGCTCTTGCTATTTCATCAGCTACTAAGTGCCCATGGAGTGAGAGGGCAATGACTGCAGAAGCTACAGTTGTAACAGCTTAACTTCTTTGCAGGTGTTTGCAGTTGCATTTTTTCTGAAAATAAGCACAACTTAAGCAAAGACAGAAGTTAGTGTTTTCATGAGCAACTTTCTGGGTCAGACTTCATCCAGGAGACAACATGGCAAGGCACATGGTGACGTCTGCTGGTCCTTCTCTCCTGGTTTCATTGCTTTCAGCTTCTGGCTTCAGTGGCTTCCTCTCTGTTTCTGTGGTTTCTCTGTTTTCTGTGTGTCCTTTTCCTTCAGCCTCTCAGTGTGCTTCTCTGAATTTCACCTCTTATTAAGGACTCCAGTAGGAGGATTAAAACCCACCTGGGGCATGACTCAACTGTAACAACCTGATCGAAAGGTCCCACCTACAACAGGTCTACAGGCATAGGAATGGACTAGTTTTAAGAATGTGATCTTTTCTGGGGATAGACAGCTTTGAACCATCACAGTATCTGCATATATGAGGTTATCGATCGGAGCTTTCCTGAGAAAAATTTTGATAAAGAAGAAATAGAGAGAGAGGGAGAGGGATCTCTAAGGGGGTTGTGTAGTGGGTGTCTCAGATGGTGTCATGGTCAGGTTCATGTGTCAACTTGGCCAGGTGGTTGTGTCCGGTGGGTTTCTTTGAATTTTGGCAACAACATATTCCTCATTTGGGTGTGCTATTTTGGCCCATTTATCAAGTGACCAGAAAAGCAGTTAATTTTGAGTGGGGACCTGAACAAGAGGAGGCTCTGTGACAGGTCCAGGCTGCTGTACAAGCTGCTCTGCCACTTGGACCATATGATCCAGCAGATCCAATGGTGCTGGAAGTGTCAGTGGCAAATAGAGATGCTGTCTGGAGCCTTTGGCAGGTCCCTATAGGAGAATCACAATGCAGACCCTTAGGATTTTGGAGCAAAGCCTTACCATCTGCTGCAGATAACTATGCTCCTTTTGAGAAACAGTTTTTGGCCCCTACTGGGCCTTAGTAGAGACTGAACACTTAACCATGGGCCACCAAGTGTTGCCTATCATGAGCTGGTGTTGTCTGACCCACCAAGCCGTAAAGTTGGACGTGTGCAGCAGCACTCTATCATAAAATGGAAATGGTATATACGAGATAGGGCCAGAGCAGGTCCTGAAGGCACAAGAAAGTTACATGAAGAAGTGGCCCAAATGCCCATGGTCTGCACTCCTGCCACATTACCTTCTCCTTCCCAGACTAGAGCTATTGCCTCTTGGGGAGTTTCTTACAGTGAATTGACTGAGGAAGAGAAAACTCAGGCTTGTTTACAGATGGTTCAGCACGATATGCAGGTACCACCCAAAAGTGGACAATTGGGCACTACAACCCCTTTCTGGGGTGTCCCTGAAGGACAGTGGTGAGGGGAAATCCTCCTGGTGGGTAGAACTTCGAGCAGTACACCTGGTTGTTCATTTTGCTTGGAAGGAGAACTGGCCAGAGGTGTTTGTATACTGACTCATGGGCTGTTGCTAATGGTTTGGCTGGATGGTCAGGGACTTGGAAAGAGCATGATTGGAAAATTGGTGTCAAAGAAGTCTGGGGAAGTGATATATGGATAGACCTTTCTGAGTGGGCTAAAAACATGAAGATATTTGTGTCCCATGTGAATGCACACTAGAAGGTGACTTCAGCAGAGGAAGGTTTTAATAACCAAGTGGATAAGATGACCCGTTCTGTGGATACCAGTCAGCCTCTTTCCCCAGCAACTCCTGCCATTATCCAATGGGCTTTGAACAAAGTGGTCATGGTGATAGGGATGGAGGTTATGGAAGTCCTGGAACATGGACTTCCACTCGCCAAGGCTGACCTGGCTACAGTCACTGCTGAGTGCCCAGTCTGCCAGCAGCAGAGACCCACACTCAACCCCCAATATGGCACCATTCCCTGAGGTGGTCAGCTGACTACATGGTGGCAGGTTGATTACCCTTGACCATGGAAGGGGCAGTGATTTGTTCTAACTGGAATAGACACATACTCTGGATATGGGTTTGCTTTCCCTGCACGCAATGCTTCTGCCAAAACTACCATCAGAACGCCTTAACTTGCAGAAAGTTACTAATGCCAAAACTTACAGAATGCCTTATCCATCGTCACGGTATTCCACACAGCATTGCTTCTGATCAAGGGACACACTTCACAGAAAATGAAGTGCGCGAATGAGCACATGCTCATGGAATTCTCTGTGTTCCCCATCATCCAGAGGCAGCTGGATTGATAGAACTGTGGAATGGCCTTTTGAAAACTCAATTACAGTGCCAACTAGGTGGCAATTCCTTGCAGGACCGGGATATTGTTCTCCAGGAAGCTGTATATGCTCTGAATCAGCATCCGCTGTGTGGTGCTGTTTCTCCCATAGCCAGGATCCATGGGTCCAGGAACCAAGGGGTGGAAATGGGAGTGGCACCATTCACCATTACCCCTAGTGATACACTAGGAAAAATTTTGCTTCCTGTCCCTGCTGCCTTGAACTCTGCTGGTCTACAGGTTTTAATTTCAGAAGGGGGAGTGCTTCCACCAGGAGAAGCAACAATGATTCCATTGAACTGGAATCTAAGACTGCCACCTGGTTACTTTGGGCTACTCATAACCCTGGATCAACAAGCCAAAATGGCTGGGGTGACTGACCCTGACTATCAGGAGGAACTAGGACTGCAAATATACAATGGAGGTAAAGAAGAGTTTTCTTGGAATATAGGAGATCCCCTAGGGCATCTTTTAGTACTACCATGCCTTGGAATTAAAATCAATGGAAAATTGCAATAACTCAATCCAGGTAGGACTGCCAATGGCTCTGAAACTCCAGGAATGAAGGTTTGGGTCACCCCACCAGGCAAAGAACCATGGCCAGCTGAAGTGCTTGCTGAGGGTAAAGGAAATATGGAATGGGTAGTGGAAGAAGGTAGTGATAAATATGACTATGACCACGTGGTCAGTTACAGAAATGAGAACTGTAATGTTATATTTCTTCCTTACTTTGTAATTAGTATCTTTGTATTTATACATAAATAAAATATCTTCGTTTTCCACTTCATTTTATCTCCTTTATCATATGACAGAAGCTGTTTTTGTTCATGTTATAGTATTTAAGTTGTAAGATATCAAGTTTAAGAGTGAATATTACCCAAGGACTTGCACACTATTCTGGAGAGATTTAATGCATTTCCGGTTGTATGTGGGACAGTTGGGTATTGTCAAGCAAGGAAAAAATGTGTCTGTTACTGTTTTCCACTTAGAGATTAAGTTTGGTTTAAGGAGATGTGTACAGCTGCCAAGTTGGCAAGGGGTGGACTGTCATGGTCAGGTTCATGTGTCAACTTGGACAGGTGGCAGTACCTGCTTGGCTGGTCGGGCAAGCACTGGCCTGTCTGTGGCTATGAGGACATTTCATGGACTTAAATCATGACCATGTTGGCAGCGTCCACATGTCTTCTGCAGTGAGTGATTCTTAATCTGATCACAAGAAGGCCTTTAAGGAGGATTCAGAAGAGACAGTCACTCTTCCTACTTCAGCCAGCCAGTCTCTCCTGAGAGTGTGTTGAGGACCTTCATCAGAGCTGCCAGTTTGTGGCCTGCCCTAAAGACCTTGGACTCTACATCCCCACAGTTATGTGAGACGCTTTTATAAATTTTATATTTATAGATATCTCCTGCTGACTGTGTCTCTAGAGAACCCTAGCTAATACAGATGGGATTCCCTATATACAGTCTGATCCAAAGAGCTATTTGTGGAAAATATTTGGTGGAGTTGGGGATTTGCAGGAAATACAACTATAAGGAACTGTGGAAGACAGGCTGGGCAAAGGAGGAGCTGATCTGTAATGTGCTTGCAACTGAGCCAGATCCCTGTCTTTGACAGTCTTTGGATGCTGGGACCCCCACAGAAGTCCTGTAGCTCAGAGCAAGGCAGCGCCAAGTGGACCAGGCAGAGCCCAGCGAGGCATGCAGCTGTGACCCATCAACAACTAACAGTCCTGGCAGCTGGGGGGATGGGCAAGCAGCTCTGTAAGAGGGAATCTGGCCAGAGCACCTCAGCACCTAGTGCAGAGGGGTATGCAGAAAGGAGAGGCAGGGGCTCTGAAGACAGAGCTATGGGCTAGGATCCCACAGACATCCCAGGAGAATCTGGTTGGGAATGCTGGGATAGAAGGTCAGTTGACCTTGGCACCAAGGGCAGTCCCCCGAGACCTCACATCAGAGAATTAGAATCTCAAACAGTGGCCAGAGGGTCAAATGCAGTCTCGGTTGTTTTTTTGTCTGGCTCACAAGTTGCCAACACTTGAAAAATGGTAGATTTCACATTTTAAAAAATCCATATTTCCATCGTCTCTTGAAAAATGGGATTTAGACAGTGTTAGATTCCCATTCCTCCAGGGGCTGAAGCTGCTGCTCTTCCGTTGGCCCCTGTGCTGGTTTGAAAGGATGTATGTCCCCTGGAAAAGCCATGTTTTAATCAAAATCCCATTTCATAAAGGTAGAATAATCCCTATTCAATACTGTATGTTTGAAACTGTAATCAGATCATCTCCCTGGATGATGTGATTTAGTCAAGAGTGGTTGTTAAACTGGGTTAGGTGACAACATGTCTCCACCCATTTGGGTGGGTCTTGATTGGTTTATTGGAGTCCTATAAAAGAGGAAACATTTTGGAGAACAGGAGATTCAGAGAAAGCAGCACCACAAAGCAGAGAGTCCACGAGCCAGTGACCTTTGGAGATGAAAAAGGAAAACACCTCCCGGGGAGCTTCATGAAACCAGAAGCTAGGACAGAAAGCTAGCAGATGACACCATGTTCACCACGTACCCTTCCAGCTGAGAGAGAAACCCTGACCGTGTTCACCATGTGCCCTTCCACTTGAGAAAGAACCCGTGAACTTCACTGGGCTTCTTGAACCAAGGTATCTTTCCCTGGATGCCTTTGGTTAGAAATTTCTATAGACTTGTTTTCATTGGCACATTTTCTCGGCCTTAGAACTGTAAACTAGCAACTTATTAAATTCCCCTTTTTTAAAAGCTATCCCGTCTCTGGTATATTGCATTCTGGCAGCTAGCAAACTAGAACAGCCCCCCAATACTTCCTGTAACATCTCTGATAACCAGGTATCAATGCCACTGCACTCTGCATTGTTGTCCTTATACCTATTCCGACATGTATGTTCCCAGCCTGACCCCTGTGGGCACTGGGGTTGGCCACCCTGACCTTAGAAAATCCCACCACGCCCTCATTCGGGGACTCAGAAAAGGGTAAAATAGAGAAGGAGAGGCTCTTCTGCCTTTCCAGGTCCAACAGAGGAGGGGCTTCTATGCAGGCAATTAGTTCATGTCGGCTCCATCCCATCACCACCACCTTAGAGTCACACCTTTAAATGTTCGGGAAGATCATTGTAAGATCTGTGCTCACTCCAAACCAGAAGCTCAGATTCCTTCTCCAGCATCCCTGCCAAGTCATCATTCAGCCTCTCCTTGTACTTCTCCAGGGATAAGGAAGTCATCACACCTTTCAGTTACCCATTCATTTTGCTCTTGGCCAAGCCCCCTGCAAAGGCCTTCCACATTTGAAGCCATTCTATCTCTTATAGTTCCCACCATTATCCAGGCACCCATAGAATGAGAGAGGCCACAAGTCCAATGGTCATTTTCCAAATATTTAAGAATAGCTACTGTACCCTGTCATTGGGCTGGGTAAATCAGGCAGACATGGCCACCATCCTCTTAAAGAAGAAACAATGGACATTAAAGTAGTTAAACAAGGAGAAAGTTACAATTGTGCTACGTGGGCTGAAGGAGAAATCCAAGAGTTTGAGTGTATGCAATAAAGGGGAAGAGCAAATGTCCTAATCTAGTCTGGAGTGGGTAGGGATCAAGGAAGACTTTTCTGAAAGAGTGACACAGGTACAGGATGAAGAGTTGCAGAGGTGCAAAGGTGGAGAAGAACAAGAGTGGAAAGCATGTGCAAAGGCCCTAAGACAGAAGGAACATCGAGGAACAGCCGATAGCTGAGTTTAGGGCACAAGGGGCCATCACAAGTTAAGGCTGATGTGCAGCCTGGTCAGAGAGGACAGGGTCATGGGGAGGATGGAGGACCCTATCCTAAAGGGATTCCATCCTGAAGGCCTCTACTGGAAACCACTGACCAGGGAGGTATCACATGATCAGGTCATGCACCTCCTCTCTGGAGCCCTTACCTGGCTTCAGGCTACTTTAATGGTCAGCCTAACAGTTTCACCAGGGTATGCCAGAGGTGTGCCAGGCAAGTGCCCCTAGGACTCCCCAGCCAACCCCAGGGCCTCATAGCAGCCAGCGGCCTCCCTCCTGGAAACACCCCTAGGCCCAGGATGTTCCCTGCATCTAAGGGACCTCCGAGAAGACAGAAGACCCTGGAAATAAATGATTTTCCTTGTCCTCCTCCCATCACCCCTTTCTGCCCCAGAGCAGACAGAGTTGCCTCATCTAAAAAGACCTTTGTGGGAGAAAGGGAGACGGAAGTGAATAATCTATCCACCTATCCCCCACCCACCTCCCAGAGGAAACAGGGAGGAACAGATTAGCAGAGCTCAAAGGCTCCATCTGGGAAACTGCTCAGAGTTTCCAGGATCTGACCCGCCGGCAACTCCAAGGAGGACCTGAGGGTCAAGGAAACACCGGTCGCGGGGCCCCCTGTCTGATGTCTGTCTGCCTCCGTGGGAACTTCTCCCGGAAGCTTGGGCTGAGGCCTCTGAAGCAGATCTCCTCACGCCACAGCGGGGGCTGGTCACTTCCACAGAGCAACAGCACCTCAACCGGATCTGTATTTTTAAAACACCCCAAACCGGTTCCATGAAATCTAACAGTCTCCTTGACTGATTTCCTTTCTGATGCAGTAGAAGGATGGTGTTCAATCATTTCTTTAAGTGAGGCGACCTCTGACATCAAAGTTGGCAAACTGGTCTCATGCAGTTTAGACATGCAGAATGGACATGGTCTAATCACCAAGACAGGATGGCCTGAGAATGTCCTTACATGCCAGGGGCTGTTCTCCGTGCTGCCTGGATAGTCGCCCATTTGGCACTCACAGTGCTCTTATGGGAGAGAATATCATTTTCCCCATTGCACAGATGAAGAAACTGAGGCACTGAGAAGCTAACACATTCCTGGGCCCACAGGGAGCAGGGATTGAAATGAGAGTGTGGTTCCTGGCTTTTAACCCGGGCCCTGAGGCACACTTGGGGGCTTTGAGGACCCCAGCCCTTTCCACCAGGGCAGGCCTTTTAATCTATTCCATTGGTTTTTCTCTCCCGCATAAAGATTTTTTTGGAATAAGGGATTTCAAGGCATCAAATAAATTTGCAAATCACTGGCAAGAGAACTTTATCTGAAGAGGCAAGAGACTGGTCTGTGTTCTGAAATTCTGATTTAAATTCCTGAGTTGGGACCCAGGAATTAGTATTGAATAAACACACCAGGTGATTCTTATCTTCAGACAAGTTTTGGGGGAAAAGAAGGACTGGCCTCGGGGTTCCAGCTCCTCCCCACCTCAGTGGGACCCAGGTCGACCCTGAGCCTCCAGTCTTCCTTCACCTGGAAAATGGGCACAATTCCCCCACCTCCCCACCAGGGCTACTGTGGGCTATGATGAAATCAGCACTGTGTTGGAGAATGTAAGGAGATGTCACAACATGGACAGTGGCTGTTCCTCCCAGCCACAGCTGGGGCTGGCCTTGTTCCTGAGCCTGGGATGAGGCAAGGAGGGTGGATGGGGTGGGGGGTGGGGAGTCGGCTTTCTCAAAAATTGAAACCCCGAGACAGCATAGAGGTAACACGGGCTGCAGCAGGAGTAAACAACCACCAGCGGCCGAGATATTTAAATACCCCTCGTGTCCAAGTGGCGTGGGCCAGGGAATCCACCCAGAGGGCAGGGGGTGGGAGGAGCAGGGACTTGGGAGTCAGCAGAGGTGGGTTTGCCTCTGGGTCCCTTCCAGGTACTGACTCTGCGGCTTTGGGCAGGCTGCTCAGTGCCTGCATGGTGCAGTCCCTCATCCATAAGATGGGCGGAATCACAGGTCCTGCCCTGGGGACCCAACCGCAGGGGTCCGAGGAGACAACACCAAGGCCCTGCCAGCAAGTGTGAGCGCAGCAGGAGCCATGCTCGGCCGCAGCTCAGCTTTTCGGGCTGCATCATCCTCTTTCCATAACAGCTTCATTTCTGGCTTGAGCCTCCCATCAGCGGCAGTGGTGGACATGCCCTCAGTGAATGGGGGACAATCCCTGTTCCCCAAGAGGAGTCTGAATTATGGGGGGCTTCTTTAACCCCAGCTGCTGGGGAAGTCAGCACGTCCCTGAAGCTCCTGCCCCACAGGTTCCCCTACGGTCTTTCGGCAGAGCCCCCGGCACCACGGGCTTCAGTGCTCTCAGCTCACCTCCAAGCTGACCTCATCCTGCCTCTGCTGTGCAGCTGCGTCTCCGGGCCAGGCCTCCCGGAGCAGGGGGAGGCAGCCAGGCCACCAGACTGCACGAGCTTTCTGCCCTCCCCTCCCTGGGGTCTCACTGCCTCCCAGGGTTCTCTGGGGAGGTACCTCCTCAACACCGGCTCTCCCTCCGATGTTGCTCCCACATTTCCACTAAGCTCTTGCACCCTCTCATTTCTTCTAAGATGTGGGGCTTGGGAGGCTCTGAAGTCAGACGGCTCCTTTGTTTCCACTCGCCATCTGTCCTGCGCCGCTGTCTGATTGCACAAGGCTCCGAGGTGTGAATGCAGAACCCAGAGTCACCTCCCAGAGGGAAAATAATCATTGCCATCTCCAACAAGTGCGCCCACCTCCTTTGCTGGTATTACTATGCTTGATACACTAGCAGAGGGGATATAGCAGGAAGGAGTTAGGGAGCCAAAGCCCCCAGCAGAGCTAGAGCAGGGCTGGAAGGATGGGGTGTCCTGGGAAAGACATCTCGGAACAAACCAGGGCCCAGATGTGGAAAGATGGAAGGAGGACTGGGGGGATCACAGCTGCCGACCGGCCTACACCTGGAGCCTCTGGAGTGTAGACTGCTGGAAGGGGCTTTATGAGACAGTGGCGGGGGCTGGATTGGCTGCACAAATCTCCCTACCATACACACACACACACACAGACACACACAGACATGCACACCAAGGGCTGGGACTCTTGGGGCCATGGCTACTCTTTCCTCCATAAGAGAGACAAAATAATCTCATATTCTTTCCCTGAGCACAGACATGGCCTTCCATAGCTAAAGAGAGGGCAAGAGGAAGGGGGAAGGATGAGAAGATGGGAGTGAGCATATCTGGGCCTCCTCTATCCAGCATCCTTTCCCTGCACAAGGATTCCAAAATGCTTACAGTCCCTGCTGCCATTATGCCCTGGTTTGTCCTGCAGCCTCTTATGGGTCTCCCTGGCCCCCTTGGAGACACCACAGTGTCCTGGCATGTCACATGGACCCAGAGGACCATGAGGCCATAATCATCAATCTCCAAGAAGGACTGCCTCTCCCTCCACCCATAAGCTTGTTCTGAAGGAGAAGGGACGCTCTGGCTTAGCTGACTCCTCACCCACCCCCATCCCTTTGCCATGAGGATGCTGCCGGTGAAGCCCCAGGGGTGCCCAGATCTGCTCCTTCCCATCTCTGGGCCTCGGATGGAAACCAATCAGGCCAAGGCGGGGAGCTCCGAGACTCCCCTAGTGCAGAGACTCCAAATCACCACCTGCGGCTGGCGGCCAGCTTTCACCACCGAGAACAGACACAGAGCCTGCTTTGATCTTCCTAGGGGAAGGGTGGGCTCCGGAGCCAGGCCGCAGGCACGGCTGGGGAGGGCGGGAGGGTGGGCTGGTGGAGAGGTGCGTGGTGAACCAAGATCGCTCAAACGAGAGCCTTTCAAATGCCCACAGGCATCTGGGCCCGCTCCTGGGCATGGGTCTGTGACAGGATGGAGGAGGGATAAGAGTTCAGAAGCCCCAGGACATGGTTCCACCAGGGGCTCAGAAGCAGATCAGCTGTGCCTCTGCGTCCGGCCGGGCCTCTGGGCAGGGCTGGGTGGGGCAGGGCTGGGAGGGCAGGCAAGGAGCAAGGGTGGGCATGTGCTTGTGCATTTCCTGGGCATTTGGAAGTGTTGGCTGCTCAGAGAGGGGTGTATGTGTGTGTGAATGTGTCCGCCTTCAGGTTTCACAGTCAGTGGAAGCCTTCAGGGGAAAAAAGCAGAGAAAGAGTAGAGAGCAATCTAACTCGACGCTAAATTTCAGCTGGTACTGCCAGGGGAGCTGGGCTCGCTGTTAAATTATTAAAATCCTTCGTTCCTTGCTTTCTTGAGCTCCCAGAACATTGCCACTACCAGCCCCAACTGTTACTCGGGTCCGGGACCCCAACACTCCCCGCCCCCTCCACCATCCTGCAACCAAAGAGTGAACACTGAGTCCAGGAAGGATCCCCACTGGCTTCCCGGCTGCCCGAAAGCACCCTCCTGGGAGTGGGCTTCCGTGTGTGGACCAGCCTCCCTGCGCCCTCCCAGCTCCCCTCCCACTGCAGCTGCGCCTGTCCTTGCCCTCATCACGCCCCTCTTGTGCTTTCCCACCCTGAGTCTTAGGGTCCCGATGCCAAGGAAGTCCAGAGGCTGCAGCTGGGCTGAAGGGCCTCTGGGGGTGTGCCCCATGCCTGGGCCATGTGCCCCCTCCACGCCCCCTCACCCACAGCCCAGGGGATCCGTCCCCTCCTGCCATCTTGCCAGTCCTTTGATGACTATTCCACAGCATCCTGCCCGCCACTGTTTGCCGACAACCAGGAAAGGGTTTTAATCTCAGAAACAGTCAAGGTGGGAAGGGGACTGGGGGGAGCTGGGGTGAGCATATGGAACCTGTTTGAGGCGCTGGGTCAGAGCCCAAATACACCTCCACGCCCTGGGGCCAGGCCAGCTCTTGGCTGCGCCTGCACAAGGCCTGCCAGAGACGGAATGCAGCGTGGGAGAACATTCAGGCCACCGTGCGGGGGCTGGTGGGGCCCTGCGCTCACCAGGCAGCTGTCCTTTAGGTGAGGACTTGCTGGCTGGCTGCCCAGCGGCGGCACCACTGGCTTTGGAATGCCTGGCAGCTGGGCGAGGTGCTGGGGCGCCAGAGTGCCATTCGGCATCTCCTCAAGGCAGCAGCCCGGCGCTTATCCGGCCACGCCACTCCTGACCAGCCTGCGGGGTCCTCAGCCGGCTCCCGGCGGGCATCGTTCCGGGAGCCCCGGCACGGTGCCCCCCCCACTCTCCACGCTGGCCCCGCCGCCTGCCCGCCCCGCCAGCCCTCTCTGTCTGTGCATCGCGAGCCGGGTCCCACGCTGGAGGTTGGGCCCCTGCAATGCCAACTGCACTGGTTGACGGTGAGAATGATCAGAATAAACATTTAACTAACCCACCTCGCAGCCCTGAATTTTGGACTGATCCAAACTTCGGATTAACCTTGTTGGATTTTGGACAGACCTCACCAAATTTCGGCCGAACCGCCTCCCTAGACGTGAAGCCTGCCTGAACTTCTGTCTAGACTCCTAGGGCTCCGAGATGGATTGCCCAAGCTTGTGATCGATTTTGCAGAAGTTTTGACTAAACTTGACTGGAAGGAATGCGGCCTGACTCTCCCACATTTTCAACCTACCTGACTGGATTTCGGACAGGTTTGAATGAAAAGTTCTTCCCGATTGTTATTTTAAAAACTAAAACGCCTGAGTGTTTGATGGAGCTCTCTGGGCTCTTTTCTTTTGAATTGGCCAGATGGTGGGGTGCCGCCAGATTCAGACCAAATGACAGGAAATCATGTGGGGAGGCTCCAATGGCTGGCCCAAGACATGGGGGCAGAGCCCCAACCTCACACCCAAGGCCCACCTTGATAGGAGATGGGGCAAGAAGCGTCCATTGGCTCCTTATCCCCATTCTAGAATCTTCCAACATTCCAGCACCAGACTCTTTATTGATATTTCCATCAGTCATCCTCTGCCTTCCTTCTTGCTTCCAGCTCTGCTCCAACTCTTAGAACCTGGCTTCAGGAGTTCTAGGAAACAGCCATCCTGGTCTTTGATCTAAGTCAGTTTCCTCAGTTTCTCCACTTACACAATGGAGGCTGCCAGGAGGTCTTATGAAACGGACCTTAAAAGAGAAGGCTCTGAGGTCAGCCTGCCTGGCTCAGCACTGCCATTTCTAACCCTGTGATCTGGGATGTATTCATGACCTTTTCTGAACTTCAGTTTCTTCAATCCTGAAATGGGCACGACTCTACTGCTTATCTCTTGGGCTTGTTTTGAAGTTTTGGGCAAGAATCTTAAAGCTAGTAATGTCAGTGATAAGTGCTGTTGAGTGCTTACGCTGAGCCCACCGCTGCTGTAGGGCTATGAGTGGCCTTAGAATCCTCCTTGCATTCTCGCTGAAGTCCACAGGTCCTGTGAGCAGGACAGGCAGGAGGTTCTGAGCAGGTCAGGCCAGCTCTGGAGGTCCTGCTGTCCACCCCTGCAATCCTGCCTCTGGGGCTCGCCTCACCGCTCAGGCATCCAGTAAGTGTGGGCTGGCCCTCTCTTCCTCGTCACCACGATTATAGGGTTATGACTATTGCCCTATTTCTCTTGGGAAGAATTGGGCTTCTCTTTGAGTTGTGTTTCAATTAACCCTTTTTTTTTTTTTTGATGGTGTGACTTCAAATTATTGTAGCAACATCAAAAAGCAAGGCTCTCCTAGTTAATCCCATACCCAACACCATTAAGCCTTGGTGAATTTCAAACCCTTCAGGTGTGTCAGAACCGAGGGGTTAATTCAGTTCTTTGGGACCTTTGGGAACCTATTCCCCTCTGGTCTGACTTTACCACGTGCACCACCCCAGGCCTTTTTTACTGGCGGTCTAAGGGGCACCAGACTTGCCGAGTGTCCCCGGCCCCTGGTGAGTGCTGGCGCTGTCCGGGCATGCCCTGGGGACAGTGACTGTGGAGAAAGGTCTTCCCGACCTCAAGCAATTCCTGTGGCAAAACTGATGCTGCTTATTTCCTTGAGGCTGGCAGAAAAGGCAGGTGTTTGGGTGGATGAACCGACAGAAAATGTTCATTCCTAACACAGAGGTAACGGGGGAGAGTTGGTGAGGGGCACTTGAGCTGCCCTTTACAGTAGCCTCCGCCTTAAGTCTCTACGTGAGTCTGTCTGTGTCCTGTCTAGATGAATGCCTCTACTCCTCGTCATCCCCCTTGTCCTTGCCTCTGCACATGCCTCCTTTGCCTGGTGTGCCTTCCTCCTCCCTTATGTACTTACTCAGCATTTGCTGAAAACCTTCCAATGTTAGATATGATTCAAGAACTAGAGGCACAAAGACAGTCCCTGCCCTCAGTTTTAGGGACACAAAGAGTATCAAAGGTGCACAGACTCGGGACACACAGGCCAGCAGGATGGGGTGACAGAGACAATCAGGGAAGACCTCCTGTGTTTCTGCCTTGCTCATCTGGAAAGGTGGCAGAGGTAATCCCCGAGGGTGGAATTTTTGCGTTGTCAGGACCCTGTAAAAATGTAATAAATGTTTGATCAAAGTAAGTCTGTGTATCAATGTGCATTCAGCCTTCAATGCCCAGCTCAAATGACACCTCCTCTTGGAAGCACTCCCAGATTCCCACTAGCAGAGTAAGCCTCTCTTGCTCCAGAACTCCCTTGGCTTTGCACTTAGAAGGGATGGAACTGACCAGCACATTGTTTAGTCAACCCCCCTCACCCCCACCCTGAGTGCCAACTCTCTGAGGAAGGAAATGGATTTTCTTTTGCATTGTCAGGGCCTGAAGAAGTTTAATGTTTGAGCAGGGTAAGCCTGCATATCTACATGTATTGTGGTAACAAGTGTTTGCATGTGGGTATTGATGCCTGTGAGAGGGGAGCAGTAGCCATGAGGGGGAACTAGTTCTCATCCCTAACATATTGGCTTCATTAAGATCTCTCAGCTTCTCCCCTGACCCCCTCCTGTCTCCATGTACAAACACCCTAATGTTTGGAAAAATTGAAAGGTTGATGCAAGTCGGTGGAGCTGGGAGGCCCTGAGGCCTCCACCTCTAACAGCACCCTCCTTCCAGCCAGCTCAGCCTAGGGGCCAGGGGTGGGGAACATGCCAAGAGGCGATCAGTACATCTTAGCCAGAGGGACCCTCTTCTGGGCACCCTGCACCTCTGTTCCCAGAAAATCTCTCCACCCCTACAAAAGCCCCTACCCCAATCCCACTCCAACCCACAACTTGAGGTTGGCGGAATGGTACCAAGGGGCCGTACTGTCGTGACACTGAACATTTCAGAAAGAGACCTAAGGTTGGGTCACAGGTTAATTCCTCTCTGGGACCTCATATACCAGCTGCCCCTCCCCCATCTAGGGGAAAGGCGAGTTGTGCGGCTTCTCTAGCCTGGGCTGAGAACCAGCCTGAGATGCCAACAAGGCCGGGAGAAGAGCCCCAAGCACTGAGGCCCCTACATGCTACCCCAAAATACCCCATTGCCTGGGTGTGATCACAAGAGGCCTTGCTTCTGTTGGGACCTTTGTAATTTCCAAAGTTCCTTCCACACACTGCCCATTTACTTTGTGCCGGTGACAGATAATGTGAATGGATTATAGCTCTTGTGCCAGGCAGAGGGCAAATAAGCATCACTGCCTGGTCTTTGTGACGTCCCTGTTGTAAAAATGAGACTCAGAGTTCTTCTGCTTCTCAAGGACACACTGTGGTTAAGTGGTAGAACCGGGATTTAAATCCACCCCTCTCTCACATTCCCCTGTCCTGCAAAGCTGTGGATAAGCTGGAACAGTCATTAATGTCCCCATCTTAAAGGAGAGGAAAGCTGACCCTGGCTGGGTTCAGGAGACTTTCCAGAGAGCTCTCACAGGCTGGCGAGGATCCCAACCGGGCCCTAAAGAGAGCACCTGCCCTACGCCACTCCCCATAGCTGACCCACCACCAGCGCCCACCCAGACACCTGCTCAGCATCCCACCCCCTCCCCACCTCCCTCCTGACCCCGCAATGTGGAATGTTCTGACAGGTGGGAGACGGGCTCCTGGAAAGCAGAATCTCAGCAATCAATACTGGTTTGTGAGGCCTCAGGGCTGGTGGCTGGGCAGGCCGCAGAGCGGGCCCCGGCTAAAGGGCTGCCCCTGTTGGGCTCCTCTCCCCTAACCTCCCTCTACGGGGCCAGTAATGAGCCTGCATTCCTGGCAGCTGAGGCCCTCGAGCATTCCATCTGAAACACTCCTGCCCAATCCATGCCCGCCCGGCCAAGGGCTTCGGGCTCCATTACAAGATCAATAGTTGCCCAAATATCATAAGCCCAGGACTATTTTTGGTGTTGAGACTGGCCAACCCTCTTCAGGCCTGTTTCTCTTCCATCTGTTCCCACTGACCCTCTCTTGGCCCCCTTCTCTAAAATGTTGGCATCTCTGCTCCCATTATTTTGAGAACCCCCCTCCCTGACTCGGAGGTCTGGGTAAACTTCTCCCCAGAGCATGAGGGAATATCCCATGTGGTAAAAGCAAGACACAGCTTCCAGAGTCCAAAGAAAGTCAGATGGGCCCAGGTGACCCCCCCAAGTCCTTTGTCCTTGGACCTTGTTCCCTGAGGAATTCTGACCTCCAGGCTTGTCTCATTGATGGTCACTGAGACATAGCACAGAAGAAAAACACTTGGAATTTTAAAAAAAAAGCATGTGTTCAAACGCCAGCTCTGGTCACTTACTCCCTGTGTGCCTGAGTCACGTCACCCCCCATCTGTGGGCATCAGTTTACCCATCATTTGAAAGAGAGGCTGGACTTAGTATCGGAATATGATTTGGTTCCGACATTCCTTGCTTGACACAACCCAATCTAGGAAAATAATTGTAACGAGGAAGTTTTTGCCTTCAAAGCACTTTTCTATCATTCCATGCATTCTCACCTTATCTCTGACACCATGTGTTGTGAATGATCCATGTGCTGCTGCTAATAATAAAATAGGAGAAGGTAGCCCACAATTCATGGAGAACTTGCTCTGTGCCAGTCCCTCTTCTAAGTGTTTTCTGTGCCCTAATTCGTGTATTCCTCCCGCAGCCCTCTGAGACGGTGCTATCGCTGCCCCTATTTTACAGATGATCAGGGCGAGGCCCAGAGCGCCAACACAGGGGGCCGGATCACGGGGCTCAAAGGCAGCACAGCTCGCCGCTGACCATAGGTGGGCAGCCTCAGAGCACCCACGTTTAATGACCATGCCACACGGGCCACAGAAAGATGGGAGAGACACAGAATCTACAGCCCAGAAGGGAAGGTGTGGTTTGTACATAAGTTATTCTAATTCAAATTGGGGGAGCGATGTGACCAAGAGAGAAACAGATAAGATTCCCTGGGAGGTCAGATGAAGAGGAAATTGCTTTCAGCTGGAACTTGAAGGGAGGTTTTATAGAGGAAATGACATTTTAGCTGAGCCTTGAAGAACAGGTAGAATTTGCACTGGTGGAGGTTTGGAGTGGGGGAGCTGTGGGGATTGTGTTTGGAGAAAGCAGTTTGTTCTGCAGGGGAAGGGATGGGCAGGAGAAGAGACTGAGCAGATGACATTACAGCCAAACTGCAGAGGGTTGTAAAGGCCTGTTTTATTCTGAATAAGGATGATGAAGGGGCAAAGAGATTTGGGGCTTGGGAGAGACATTGTCAGAACTGTGTTTTCGGCGTCGGACATGGCTTAGAATTATGGACACTCAGGTTGCAGGAGGATACTGAGTCCAAATTCGCTTAATAGATGTTTGCATAAGCCTATTGCTTACGCAGGGGCGGGGGTAGGCAGTGAGGGATGAGATGCCCCAGAGACTAGCAGCCTTTCCTTCTTTAGGCCTGAGGAATGCAGGTAGGACATCGTATCACTGGAGCCTGATGAGAGCTGGGGGCCCATCAGCAGGAGCTGCAGACCTTTGGGAGATGCAACCCATGCCAGAAACGTGAGCCAGAAAAAGAATGGAACAAGGAAGAACCCACCTTAGATCCCCTTCTTGTGCTTTCCATTGGCAGAAGCCAGAAGCCAGAGGGAAAAGAAGCCCCGGTGCAAGAGTCTTCAGGGATCAGTGTCCCAGGACACAGAGCAGGGCAGGGAAGAATAGAGGGAGGGGGGAGGGGGCAAAAAGAAAAATAGCCCTGCCCTGCCCAGACTAGAAGTTATGATGGTTTGAGAAAGAGATGGTGTAAGAGACTGAGCTGGAGCAGTTGCAGAAGAAAAGGGGGTGTAAGGGAACAAATGTGGGGATCATATAGAAATAAGATTGACAAAATTTGCCAAGAAGTTATCTTCAAGGCCAAAGAAGAGTGTGGATACCTACTAAGTGCCTTGTACATTCAAGATGTTCTGTGTTGAATAAGAGAAACAAAAGCACAAGGATCTGCTCTGGCATGTTTTAAATCTGATTTGAAATAAGCCTGTGATGACAAGTGATAAATTAGTCAGGGTTATCATGGAGGGACTAGTAGTCTCCAATCTCCTGGCATATATCCCTGTGCACAGACTTCTTGGATGAATTCTCTTCCCCGTTCTGCAGAGAAGGAACTAAGACCCAAGGAATGCCAGTAGTTGGGGGAAGGACTCTATATTAGCTTTCTGTGGCTGTCATCGCACATTACCACAAACTTGGTGGTTTCAGAAAACTGGGATTCACTCTCTCACAGTTCTGGAGACCAGAAGTCTGAAATGAAGGTGTTGATGGGGCCATGCTGTCTCCAGGGAAGAATCCTTCCTTGCCTGCTCCAGCTTCTGGCAGCCTCAGACATTCCTTGGCTTGTGGCTGTATCACTCTACTCCCCGCCTCCAGGGTCCCATGGCGTCTTCCTCTTCTATCGGCCTCAACTCTCCCCCTGCCTTTCTCTTACAGGAGTCTTGCCATTGGAATTAAGGCCCACCTGGATAATTCAGGATTCTCCTCCTCTCTAGATCCTTCTCTTAGTTACATTTGCCAAGTCTCTTTTTTCGAATACGGTCACATTCACAGGTTCCAGGGTTTATGATGAGGACATATAGTCTGGGGCCACCACTTAACCCACTGTAGCCATAAAGCAGGATCAGCTCAGAGCTTAAACTGGAAGCTGCCACGGTCCAACCCACCTCCAGCTGATGTTTTATGAAAGTTAAGGGTCTAGGCCAGTCCAGCTGGGGAAGCCAGGGGCCAAGCTTCCACCCACTTGGTGTGGGAAGGGCCTCTGCCTGGGATGAGCCTCTCCTCCTCCATTCCCACCCTCTCTTTCTCCAGCTCTGCTGCAGTCCAGACCCCAAGATGAATACGTCTTTGCCTTGGAAAAGACAGAAACTAACCAAGGTGGTGCCTGGCCAGGCACCCCCCTGAATGAACTCCCAGCTCTGTGTTTCTACCACATGATCTCCCAAGAGGTTACCGGGGCACTCAGCTGCGATGGTGGGTTGGGAAATAAATGCTGCCATGGAAAGCCTTGGAAAGCAGTCTCCTTATACTGCTGCAGATTTTTGGCAATCCCTCAAGTCTGGCTTGTTTTATGTCTAATTACATATCACCGGGCATATCCCCCATATGTTATGTTTCACATAATAAATACATGGAAAATCTTCCTCTTTTTCCATCAGCCTCTGCCCAGAAATGAACAGATTTCTGGTGTGCTCTTACGCAATAAAGAGGCTGTTGTCTCAGACACCGTGATACTTCGTAACTCGGGAATGTATGAGCCCCCATTGCTCTGATTTAGAGGACTTGAAAGAGGGACCTGAGTTTTCCGAATGTGGTTTCTGGGCTGGAAGCAAAGGGCAGTGGTGAGGATTCATGTCCTGGGACGGCTGAAAACTCAGCCAAGCCCCAATCTGGGGAGGCAAAGGGGCCATCAGGCTGCTGGAGGGTGGTGTGCTCGACGTCTAGAGGTGAGGCCTGGCAAAGGCTGCCCTGTACCTTACAGTGGTGGTAGAAAACCTCCAGTCTCATAAGTATTGATCAGTCACAGGCGCCTCATCTAACAATCAATCTACAAGCATTTATTAAATACCTCCTATGAGCCAAGCTTGGTTCTAGATGCTGATTTGGAGAGGGAAGGGCTAGAGAGTGAGGAGGGGAACCCCAAAGACGAAATCGGGTCCCCTGGGTTCAAGGCCCAACCCCAAGGCTTACCATGTCTGACAAGTCACTGAGAACCTCTCTGAACCTCAGTTTTCACATCCCTAAAGTGGGGATGCCAAGATCCGGCCACCTGGGGTTGTGGTGAGAATTAAAGGAGATTATTCACGTAAAGGGCCTCAGCGTATCCTTAGCCCAGAGAGTGCGCTCCGTCACAGGTTATTATGACAAATGCTATCATTGAAGTCCCTACTCTCAAGGGCAGGTTAGAAGCAAAGAAAATAGAAGTGGCGCCTAACTGCGTGGTCCTGGGTTTCAAGCCTAGTTCCTGGGTGCCTGAGGAAGTGAACCCTTGGCCTGGCCTGGGAGTGGGCAGGAAATGATCTGAACGGAACTGCACTTGAACCGAGTACAGTGCAAGAGAAGCGCTGGGGCACTGTGGGCCGAGGTCCAGGAGGGTTCAAAGGGGACGTAGGTTTTGTGCAAAAGATGCAGCAGGATATGGGTAAAAGATGAAAGGGGAGCAAAAGTAGGAATATAAACAAGGGAATGATGCTTTTCTGAGACTTTAAACCTTTCGTTATCCATTCCTCAAATACCTATCAAGCATGATAATTTCTAGTACGTACTTAGGGCCAGGCAGTCTGCAAGGCAAGGGGAATACAGAGCTCAAATGTGGTCCTTGTCCAAGTCTAATGGGTTCATGACCCGTACACAGGAAATCACAGTACAGTGGCCCACATGCTAAGGTGAAGCTCTGTAGAGCAGAGGGGCAGGATGCGTCAGGGTCAAGGAAGGGTGCACAGATGTGGTGGCACTTTGATCTGGCCCACTTGGCTGGTGATGAGAGGGCAGGCTCGGGGCAGAGGGAGGTCAGGCTGGGCATATATTCCAAATTAAATGGTCATCCCGACTTTGAGCCAAAGAGCCCTGATGCCACGCACAATGCATCAGCCCTACTGCATGTGACATGAGGGCACGGGCCTTGTTTGTTCAAACTGTACCTAGCACAGTATAGATGCTCAAAAAACTAATTACTGAATGGATGAATTGATGAGTGATTTAAGTCACATCCTGGCCAGTCCACTCTCCCCACTTCACCATCTTGCTCTCTGCCCAAGACACTCACCAGCACAAGCTGCCTCAGTAGGCTCCCTTGCCTTGGCTGTGGTTGGGTTTGGTCAAGGAGAACCCTGTAGAAGATTGGAGGGAGGGAAGAGAATAAAATCCAGGTACCTGTTTTCTGACTCTCCCTACAGAATCAGCTCTGGGCTGGCTGAGTCCCTCCCCAGAAGCTTCTCCTCAAAGAAAGTTCCAATACCCCTGCGTCACCTCTCCTGGGGGCTGGTAACCTCCCCCTCACTTCACCCCATAAGCAAGCCTAGGGATGGCAACCTTTGTCACTTGTCCAGGTCCCTGCACCATCCATTATGCTTCACCCACACCTTAGTCATTCTATAAATAGTCCCTTTGTAAATTAAGCCTTCTCGAATTTGAGTTTGCCATCTGTCTGTTTTTGGAAATCCAACTCACACGTTACCCACCTTCAAATATCCCACCACAAAATTCTAATACAGTGCTATCCTTTTCCTTTCAATTCTGGGAGGTTGGTGGAACGTGTAGATATCCGATGGATGTTTTACCAACCATAACCTTGCTAATTCAACCTTTTTCTCTACTCTCCAAATACTGCAGAACAGAAAAGAAACCCCAAATTCCCCAAATACAGAACATGGGAAAAGAACTCGAGTGAATGAAAGCTCTCAGCCATGCCAATATTGAATATCTTCTTCCTTTCCCCTTTGGTTAACCAGACTCCTATATTTTTGTTATGTTTTATGAAATTCTGTCAAGTATTTGTAGAACAATCACAATTATAGAGTTTGTTCTACAAATCACAATTTGTTCTACAATTTGTTCACGTTCACCTATTTATGTTCCAATTTCCAAACCTAAACTTTATTTTATTTAAATTGAGTTTTCTGCCTTGATCACAGCTGTTAGCTTGTGAAAAGAAAATACTCTCCTTGGGTTGAAGTGTGAGCTTCTAAATTTACATATTGTATATGTTCCCATCAAGAACAGTCAAAATTATAATCCTCATGGGTGAACTGTGTTTGACTTGATATGTAAGTGCAAAGAAATTCCACTATTTACCAAGTAACAATAATACTGGCTTACTTATATATTTTTCAAGGAAGTTTTACATCTACTATTTTTTCTGGTTCTCAAAATAACCCCAAGAGTAGATAGAAATACTATTGTTCAGTGAGAGGGAGGGGTATGGGGTATAGTACGTATGAGTTTTTTCTTCTTATTTCTTTTTCTGGAGTGATGCAAATGTTCAAAAAAATGATCACGGTGATGAATATAAAACTATGTGATGATATTGTGAGCCACTGATTCTACAGCATATATGGACTGTATGTGTGTGAAGATTTGTCAAAAGTAATACTTAAAAAATAAATAACCCTAAGAGGATGGCATCACTGATGCTATTTTATAGGTGAGGAAACTGAGATGCAAATGTTCAGGGTCCCAACACGAACAGGCGGCGGAGATGCACTTACAGCCACAGGCTGCTGCTGTTCATGATGATGATGATGATGAAGGCTGATGCTTGCTGAGCTGGGCTGGCGGCCTCAGCAGCTGCCACTGTGAACAGAGCCCCAAGGGGGAAGATCTGAAATCTGGAACTGAACCCTGGGGTAGAAGCCCCTGTTTTGATCTTTCTGTGTGGAAGGACCTCGGACAGGTTCTCCTCTCATTCCTTCCCCACCTCAGTTTCCTCCCTGGTAAAATGGGAAAGCTTGGGAAAGGACCCAGGGGGCTGTAAGGCTAGCTGCCCTCAGTGCCCTGGAGCCCTGCGCAGGCTGGGGTGGCCCCACAACTTGCATTTCTTGCCCTCCCATCCCTAGGCAGGGAAGGATGGAAGCAGACTTTTTCCCAACCATCGTCTGATGCAACCTCAGACATGTCCTGCCCTTTCCTTCCCGCCCTTGCAGCAAGGGCTCCCATTTCCCCCCATACTCCCACTCGGCTGCAGTGAAGGGGTGCTAAACGGATGGAGCGATGCATATCAAATTGTCTGCCCATGTGGCCTTCCTCATTACTGCTGTGGTTTATGGCTCAGGAGTGTCCTGGAAGAGACATCCAAAGACATCCTCCCATCCTGGGGGAGTAGGTGGGACAAAAACAAAGATCTCTTCTCCCCTCAGGGCTTTCCCTGATTAGTGCTCCCTTTCATACTTATTATATAAACATCTGTGCTCTTACTTGTTCCCTGGCAGTCTGGTGATGCTGTGGTGCCCATCTTTCGGTTCTCTTGAACTCTTTGTGTGGCTTTGTGTGGCTTATTTGAGATAGCTTGGGTGGGTCTCTATGCCTCCCAATCAAGAGGAATCAGCTACACAAATAGAGCATGAATCCTCTGTTTTATCCCAAGGACTCTCATATGAGGTTTGTTGTGCATGGAAAATTCCACATTCAACCCCCAGCAGCCTTTTAGAGCTTTTTGGCCAGAGTTCCATTCTGAGAGATTCCCCCTTTGACAAGCTGCCCATGGCCAGGCCACAGGGATTCCCCCTGGCTATGGTCCTGGTGCCTCCCAGGGCTCCAGATTAAGACCTGTGGGTCTTGTGCAGGGGTAGAGACACACTCGCACTGGGCTTAGCCTTCACAGTGGCCCTGCTGAGCTCAGGCTGGGTGTCCTCAGAGGTCTCTGTGCTTCCAGGGCTGCGACTGTGCCAGACATCAGGCTGAAAATACCAAGGGCTCAGAAGGCAATTTCAAAGGTCCTGAGGGCTGTAGAAGAGATGCTCATGGTGCATTTGGGGAGCATGGACACTTTCAGATCTCAGGGAGGCTCGGGAGCGCCAGGAGCCGAGCGGGCATGCAGCCCTACCCTCAGAGGCACAGCTGCCCACCTGGGTGGCCTCAGCAGGGAAAGGGGCTAAGAACCTGTCCCAGCTCAGGACCTCCCAGCTCTGGGTCTAAGGCAGCCTCCAATCCACATGAGACCCAGCAGCCAGAGCCCACTCCACCGTGCTAAGCCTTTTACCTGCATTTGTAGCAAGTACACATCTCAGTCCGTAAATGCAAGTGTGTAAGAAATAAGACCTTCATTATTTTCTATTCCTCTGCTTTATTTTCATTTCAAATTCCTATGCCAATGGTGGCAGAATCTTAATCTCAGACAATTCAGGTTTCATGCCATTTTCCCTCGGAGGAAGTCTGAGTTCCAGTGGGTGGGAGTGGAGTGGGATTGTCATGGTGATAAGGCATGATCACCATGTGAAGCCTGGTGAAGCCTCGATGACATGAATCCATTTGGCCACCACAGAGATGCCCTGTGACCATGTCTGCATGACCCCTCCAATCTGGCAGAGGAATGGGTCGGGGGTCTCTCTACTTCGTCTGGATCACAGTTGCACCACGGACCCACCTGCTGCTTCTGCAGCCCAACGGGTCAGGGGCTGCCTAAGGCCCTGTGACCTTGACATACTTTCTACACAGCCCTTTCCTTTCCCTGGGCCTTGCTGCCTCCCAAGGGTCGTCTCTAGACGAGAAGGCGTAGGAACCCTCTGCTCCCAGATCCCCGGCCTCCGTGGAAATGAGGTGCTTTCCCTGGGACCCAACCATGAGCCGTGCTGACCATCTCACCCTCCTCCCCACCTCCCCCAGTCATTCTCCTCTTCGATAGGGAGGACTTTTCTAGTCACTCTGAGGCGGGGTCATGCTTACTCACTCAGGATGTTTTCTTCTAAATCTGTAGCTATTGCTGTGAGTCTTTTCTGTCCCCCTAAAGCCAGGGCTATTGAACACAAAAGTCAGGAAGAGATTCCTTTTATTTCCCTTGCCTTCTTCTCTCACATCCTTTCCCTGCGGCAACGAGCACAGAGGAGCTGGCTGCATGAATGGGAGAAGGGTGGGGACGGAAGGAAGCATGGCGGTGGGAAGGGGTAGGGGTGGTGGAAGAGCGGGGAAGGCCGGCTGATTTTTCAGAATGTTATGCAGCCAGATGGAATGTCGTCGAACCTCCAGCAATGCTGTGACATAAATATTATTATGCCCATTTTATAGATATGGAAACCAAGGCTTACGTGGTCTGCCCAGGTCTGATGTTTGAAGCCTGGCGCGTGGAGGAGCCCGTGCCCCTAACCACACAGTGCTATCTATCCTTCCAGCCGTCGCTCTCCTGCCCACCTCGGGACTTTCCTGGGCAGAGCGAGGACACAGGAGCAGGGTGCATTGGGCCTCCCTGGCTCCCCAACTCCTGCTGACTCCTTCAGCCTCAGCTCTGTTCCTGGTCCAGGTTCCACAAAGCCCCGGAGACACACCTGCCCCCCGAGTCAGCCACAGGCACTCAGACTGTGCATGCTAAGGAGGAGATGTTGGATCTAACTTGGATTTTCTGCCTGGTTCATGACAAGCAATCAGTAAAATAAATAGGGGTTATCACTATTTGTCATCTCCTTTGAGCCTCACAGCAACCTAATGAGAGAGATATTATGTCTCTCATTTGACAGAGGTTAAATTACCGAAGTCACACACAAGAGAGGGGTGGTGTTGAACTCCTCTGGCTCATTGGTGGGAGCTGCCAGAAGCAGCCACCCAGAGATGGAGCGTCTCAGGGTCATCTATCCTTGTTAGGAAGCCCACAGGTCAGAGAGAGGCTGAAAGCTGCTTTGTGCATGGTTACGGGTAAGGGAGTTCATGTCCCATGGTCCCAGCACACCTCCAGAGCTTTCCGTGGCCTCCCTGGGCCCAGCGAGGGCAGGCCTTGCACTGGTTGTGCCCCGGGTTGGAAGAGGAGGGAGGGACCCCTCAGCCCTAAGGGAGGATCTGCTCCCCCAACCTGCTCAGACCCTGGACACTTTACAACTGGCCTGTGATGCAGGCTCCAGCTGGCCTGAGGCTTCGGGAAGATGAGGTGTCACAGGCTCTGCCAAAGAAGACCCCAGGGAGTTCTCGGTGGCTGGGGGTGAGGAGGCAGCACTCTCTGACCCTCTGAGCGGCTCAGGAGCGAGTTCCCTCCCCACCCTGGGGCTTGGAGATAAGGCTGTGCTGGGCAAAACTGGTGTCTGGAGCTCCTTCTGGTCCTGGCCCTGAGCCCGGGCACCCAAGAAATGCCCCTTCTCAGGACTTGGGAAAGGCCTGGCAACAAAAGAGGAGTTGAAACCTCGCCCCTCCCTTCATCCTCTCTCCATTTCTACCAACTTTCCAAGGAAAGGCTTCGCCCCTCCCAACCCACTGGGCTCCAGGAAACCTCACAAATCCTTCCAGAGGTAAGGGGCCCTGGTCCAGCTCTAAATGCTCACCTCTCTGGCAATGGGCTTTCCTGACCTCATGCCAGTCACTTCTCACGCCCTGCCCGGTTCAATCTTTCCCAAAGGACAGGCCCCACCTACCACCACCCACTGAGGGACTCATCCCACCTCCTCCAAAAGCATCGTTTCCAAGGGGATCCCCCTCCCACGTCTCCAGGGACAGGCTGGTACAGGATGAGGGAAGTGAGCTGGGCAGGGATCTGACAGACAGAAGATTCCAAAGCGGTGCCCGTGACCCAACTCCAGCCCCCTGTTGCCAGGTCTGATTTTTCAAAAAGAATTGTACGTAAAATATTCTCAAATTCAAGTGCCCAACTGTTACCTCAAAACTTCAAAAGGGCTTCCAGTTGACCAAAACGGCAGCACAAGACACTGCAGACTGTCATTCCCCCACAGAATCTTTGAGTAGTTAGCAAAAACTGGCAGATTTATCTTCTTAAAAACTCCAGAAAACAAGTAAAGGGCTGCAAAAACGGGGCGAATGTCCAGCTATGGTGGCTCAATAGGCAGAGTTGTCGCCTGCCATGCTGGAGACCCAGGTTCGATTCCTAGGGCCTGCCATGTAGAAAAAGAAACAAAAACCGGGTGAATGTCAAACGAGAAAACGCAATTCAAATATGGTAGGTGAGCAGGTGATGACACGGGCTGCTGCAGTTTCCCCATCCCCACCCCTGCAGCCATGGTGAACTCCACCCTTTTCTTTAACATTGCCATCTATGGCAAATCCTTGGGCCACGTCTTGTCTGAGCTGTTTGCAGACAAAGTTCCAAAGACAGCAGAATATTTTCATTCTCTGAGCACTGGGGAGAAAGTATTTGGTTATAAGGGTTCCTGCTTTCACAGAATTATTCCTGAGTGTATGTGCCAGGGTGCTGACTTCACACGCCATAACAGCACTGGTGGCAAGTCCCTCCACAGGGAGGAGTTTGATGATGAGTTCATCCTGAAACATACAGGCCCTGGCATCTTGTCCATGGCCAATGCTGGATCTAACACAAACGGTTCCCAGTGTTTCGTCTGCACTGCTAAGCCTGAGTGTTTGGATGGCAAGCACGTGGTCTTGGCAGAGTGAAGGAGGGCGTGGATATTGTGGAAGCCATGGGGTGCTTTGGGTCCAGGAATGGCAAGACCAGCGAGAAGATCACCATTGCTGACTGTGGGTAAGTCTAATGAATTTGATTTATGTTTTGTCTTAACCACCAGACCATTCCTTCTGTGCTCTCAGTAGCCTATCATCTTTGTGCTTTCAATGCAGTTCTTTGGGTTTTACATTATCCTCTCTGTGCTGGTTTGAAGCTGTTGTGTACCCCCCAAAAAACCATGTTCCTTTATCCAATCTTGTGAGGCAAACCTTTTATTGGGTGGGATCTTCAATTACACTGTTTCTATGGAGATGTGACCCACCCAATTCAAGGTAGGTCTTAATCCTTCTACTGGAGCCCTATTTGAATAGATAAACACAGAGGGCAGAGAGATGAAACCAAGAGGTGCAGATGTTTGGAGATGCTAAGCTAAGAGAAGAAACCCAGTCTTGCCCTGGAGAAGCTAAGTGAGGACCCACAGATGCTTAGAGAGAAAGCCACCGGAATCAGAAACTGGAAGCAATGAACCAGGAGCAAGAACCAGTGGACACCAGCCATGTACCTTCCCAGCTGTCAGAGGTGTTCCAGTTGCCAGTGGCCTTTCTTCAAAGTCAAGATATCTTCCTCAGGGTGCCTTAATTTGGACATTTTCATGGTCTGAGAACTGTAGATTTGTAACCTAATAAATGCCCTTTGCAAAAACCAATCCATTTCTGGCATATTGCATTCTGGCAGCTTTAGCAAACTGAAACAGATTTTGATAACAGAGAAGTAAGATGCTGCTGTGTTTGCAAATACCAAACATATCGGTATGACTTTTTAAATGGATAAGGGGAAGATTCTGGAAGAATTGTGAGGAATTCAAAAGAAAAGGCCTAAAATGCTCTGAAGAGACTGTTGGTAGAAATATGTACTTTAAAGATATTTCTGATGAGACCTTGACAGAAATGATGAATGTGTTGTTGCAAACTGGAAGACAAGTGGCTCTTGTATTAAAGTGGCAGAGAATTTGGCAAAATTGAGTCCTGGTGCTGGATGGAAGGGAGAATTTAAAAGCAACAAGCTGGGATATCTCGCTGAAAAGATTTCCAAACTAAATGTGGAAAATGCAGCCTGGCTGCTCCTTGCAGCTTATAGTAAAATGTGATAGGAAAGGGATAAGCTGAGAACTAACTCTTGGCTACAAAGAAACCAGAAATTGATGTCTGCAAAATTCTGGGCTTCCAGAAAGTGAGACCCTGGAGAATAGAGCCCCATGTGAGGATTTAACCAAACATGGAACCAGTCAGCCATTTCAGCACAAGCCAGGCTCGAAGATGCAGCTATCTAAAAGGATTTGTGGAGAGTCCTGTTTGATAGTTATGATCCCTGCATATTGCATGGGAAATTGACAAAAGTGTTGCAGGATCTGTATGAATGGAACCATTGTCAGTCTGGACTAAAAGGGACAGAAAAGGAACAGATTGAAGGAAAAATTACTTCAAGGGAAGAACCATGGAAGTTAAGGTCTGGAGCCAGAAAATCTTGTGCCAGGGGAGTGGATCCATCCGTGAATTTGAAGAGGGTGAGTTTGCCCCAGAGGCAGGGGGCAGGCCTTTCACTTTGTTGCTTGAAAAGAGTGAACCTTAATGCAAACTACTGACTCTAGTCAACAGTTCTATTATAAAAGTATTCTTGCGTCAGTAAGAAAGGTACTGCACTAATGCAAAATGCTAATAGAGGACTCCGTATTTTCTTCATCATTTTTCTGTAAACCTACATCTTCTCAAATTAAAAAAATATATTACTAAAAACTTCAAAAGGGAAAGAACAGAAAACACAAAGCCAAATTTAAAATACCACATGGGCCCATGTTTTTAAGGCTGCCAGTTTGGAATTGCCACGCTGGAATTGCCACCGGACTGACCAAAGCACCAGCAGTTCCATTTGTCCGATCACAGTGACCTGAGCTTCTCCTCCAAGAGATGCAGCAGGCCCTGAGAAGGTGACCTAGCAATCTTCTGTCCCCCCTCCCATGCACCCCCATGAGACTCAGTGGGTTGAGCCTTCTTGGGAAAGGAGTTTCCCATGGCAGAAAAGGGAGCCGTGCCACTTCCCTACCTGCTGGGGTCCTGGTTCAGTAGCAGCAAATCCTGCTACCATCCCTGTCCATCCATGGAGTGTGGGGTGAGATTAGAACCCACATCCAGGGCTTCCTAGGTCTACCCATCTTCCCACCAGGAACACAAGGCCAGCAGGATGCTGGTCCCTGGCTATGGTCCTGGGAAGCCTTTCCTTAGGCCAGGTCATGTGCTGGAGCTCTGGGGTAGATGTGGAGGTTGGAATCCGACCCAGGGCCCCCTGACACACAGATTCTGCCCATCCAGAGTTGGCTAGGCCGTCATCTTTCTCTGCCGTCGGAGGTCTGTATGCTAACTCTCCCATTACCCTTAGCCTGCCCTCTGGCTGGACAGATGGAGCCAGCAGTCAGGAGGGAGGAGGATCATCCACACTGGCCTCCAAGCAAGAGGGACTGGGGTCCTGCACAGCCGGTCAGCTTGGCTGTGGCTTGTGAACAATAGCAGGGCTCTATTACTCAGCATACAAGCCATGAACTGCAGACCAGGAGCTGGGGCCCTCTTAGGGAGGGCAGGACAGGGCTGCCTCTAACAAGCAAACCCTTCCTGCTGAGATTCCAGATTTTCACAGACAGGATTAAAGGGAGGACCCTGAAAGATACCTGGGAGGACAACCAGATTTTGTGTGCTCTGAGACACCAAAGAAGATTCGTTTTACCTTCGGAGATTTCTAAGATGTTGATGACAGTCATTCTTCTCTCTGCCTTACAGCAGTTCCTTTCAGGACTTCCAGTGTCGAATTTGAGTATGTCCTTCAGTGATTTTCTTTCCACAGTACATTCTCCACTTCAGGCTGGACTTCCCTTCTGTTAGTCAGTCTACAACTATTTGTGGAGCACCTCCAAGGGGGCATGCAGGGTGGTCTACTTAGCAGAGGTTGGTGAGCCACCTGCTTTAGTTTCCTAGGCTGCCGAAAGCAGATCCCATAAAATGGGTTGGCTTAAACAGTGAGGATTTATTAGCTTACAGGTTGAGGCCAAGAAAATGCCCAAATCAGGGCATCATCAAGGCGATGCCTTCTTCCCCAAATCCAGCTGCCAGCAACCCTTGGGTTCTCTGCCACACGGCAAGGCACATGGTGGCATCTGCTGGTCTCCCTTCTCTTCTCTGCTTTCAGCTCCTTGTTTCTGGGGCTTTCTCTCTCTTCGTCTAAATTTCATTTCTTATAAAGACTCCAGTAAGAAGATTGAGATCCACCTGGGTCATGCCTTAATTGAAATAATCTCATCAAAATGTCCTACTTGCAGTGGCTTCATACCCACAGGAATGGATTAGCTTTAAGAACATGATTTTCTGCGGTACACACAGTTCCAAACCACCGCACCACCCAGGCCCACTTCCTAGGGGGCTTCTGGTAGTCACCTGCTGAGAAGACACAGGTGGTCCCTGGAGCCCACAGGCCGACCTCCTGCAGGCTCACAAAGCCCCAGAATCCCAGTCCTCTAGCCAAGAGAGGCAGCTGTGTGGGACTGAGATCCGTGAGCACTGCTCCAGATGTGTTCTCCCACCTGGCTTGGACTCCACTAGGTCCAGGGCTGCCACTTGCCCGGGGTCTCTGGACAGCTCTCCACCCATTCCCTCTCCCTTGACTGGCCCTTGGCTGGTTTGACTGCATTCATGCCCACCTCTGCCTTGGCCCCTCTCCTATCTTTATGTTCCCTGAAGCTTTCTTCCCATTTGGGCCCGAAGCCCAATAAGGAACCCTCCATCCCTCACAGGACTGGGCTCTGACTCTGATTTGGCAAGGGAAGAGGTCATCTGGAGTTTGTCTCCTCTCGAGGCTGGTTTCCACACCCCGAGGCTTTATCACGGGACTCAAGACCCAACTTCAGATATCTGGAAGAGCTGCCTCCAAGAGCAATTAGTTAGGACACAATCATCTGAGAAATCATGGGAACCAGCAGGAATGGGTCCTGGGCCCAGGCAGTGGGGAGAGAGCCACACGGTGACCCACCCCTACCCCCACCCCCATCCCCACCCAGGACTCTTTGGAAAAAGGCTCAAGCATGGAAATGGATTTCATCCAGACAAGTGGCCAGTTCAGGCAGAATGGCACAAATGTGGCTCTTGGGGCCCCTGTAGCATCTTAGAGACTCTCTGCACCCTGACCCCCTTGTCTGTAAATGGGGTTAAGCCTGGAACAGTGGCTCGAGCATAGTGGTAGAGCCAGACAGGTATGGCTGCAAATCCCAGCTCTGAGCTGCAAGCTGAGTTCCTTAACCTATGTGAACCACAGATATACCATCTGTAAGAGGGACGTGGTAATGGTAATACTCACCTTCTGAGACTATTGACAGGGCTTTGAAAAATGTACATAAAGTACCTGGTAAGGACCAGAGCTCTGTAAACAGGAGTTATCAATATTTCTTCATAGGGCTGTTTTCAAGATTAAACTGAATGAGATAATGTGTGTGTGATGTCCTGGTGAAATATGGGGTACGAATGATAGCAGTTAGCACTTAGTGTCCTCCCCTGAGCCTCACCACTCCTCTTCCCTCTTTCTCTATCTAGTTTACTGTTTATCCTCTGCCTTAACCCTCTCTTGTAGCCTCTCTTCCTCCAGTCTCTTCCCTCCCTACCCATCCCCATAGCCAACATCCAACACCAGTTCCCTATTTACTCACCCCAGAACCTACAATGACTTTCCATTGTCCCTCATGTTCACACTTGACGCCACCTCCACCACCACTGCCAGTCACCAATTTTATCTCACGTGCTCACCCAGAGCAGAGCCTCCCCACTGGTCTCCTCGCTGCCTCCCATATGCCCGCTCATCATCCCCTCCCCATCTTCACTCTCACTGTCCTCCAGCCCACAGAGGCTCTTGGCTGCTGGTTGCTCCACTCAGTGGATTTTATCCCACCCAACTCCAGGTGGGCGGTTCAGTTTGCTAAAGCTGTCAGAGTGCAGATACCAGAAATGCATTGGCTTTTACAATGGAGATTCATTGGTTTAAAAACTCACAGTTCAAAGCCATGAAAATGTTCCAATTAAGACATCAGCAGAATGATATCTTATTTGTTAGCAAGGCACACGGCTGGTGCCTGCTGGCCCTTCGCTCCCGGGTTTCATTCTCTTCAGCTTCTTGTTCCAGTTGTCTCCTCTATGAGATTCTGTGGGTCCTCTCTCAGCATCTCTAGGCCTCTTTTCTCTCTGTGAGCTCTCTCTCTCTGGCTGTTTTCTCTCTGAGCTCTCTCAAAATTTCTCTAAAATCTCTTGGCTTTTTCTGCCTTTTACCCTCTCAGAAAGGACTCTAGTAAAAAATTAAGACCCACCTTGAATTGAGTGAGTCACATCTCGATTGAAACAAATCAAAAGGTCCCATCTATAACAGGGCTGTGCACACAGAAATGGATTAAAAGAATATGGGCTTTTCTGTGGCACATACAGCTTCAAACCAACACAAGACCCAACTGAGTTCCATTTCCTAGTCAACAAATATGTTTTGAGCAGCTGCTCTGAAGCAGAGCTTTTCAAAAGAGTTCTTGAGAGAGCACTTTCTCCTTGGGAGAATCGCCTTAAAAGTGTTGCCACAATTTTCTAGCTGTGTGACCTTAGGAGACTGACCTACCCTCTCTGAGCCTACGCTGTGGGATGTTTGTGAGGTTTAAATTAAATGAAGTGATTTGTAAAGTTTCTAGCACATTATCTGTATTGGTTTCCTAGGACTGCCATAACAAATTATCATAAACTTGGCAGCTTAAAACAGTAGAAATTTATTTCATGGCTCTGAATTGAACTTGAGCAAACTGCATCTCCTCTGGGACCCCTACCCCTCACCTGCACCTTGGAGACAACTGCTTGGCTACAGGTAAAAGGGAGCTTCCAGCACAAGGGAGGGGGCATGAACAATAGTTGACAGTGAAAGGCAGGAACCACCCCTGTCAGAGTCTGGACAGGTGGACAGAAGCCAAAGGGCTTCAGTTCTCAGCAAAGAAGCAGCTCTTTGACCCAAGCCAGAGGGAAGCACAGGTGTGACGTGCTCAGAGCGGCACAGGAGGAGGGTCACTGGGCTATGTGCCAGATACGTTGCTGGGGAGAGACTAAGCAGGATCCCACAGTAAGGCCCCTAACCGAGCCCTGTCCACCCGAAGGTCCACAGGGGGCCTTGGCAGTTCATACCAGGTCGAAGAGCCCTTGGGAGCAGAGACCAGGCCCTGTGCTTCTGGACCCCTCAGAGCCCCTCAGGCAGGGCTGGGCGCACAACAGGCGCCCAATAAAGACCTGTCACCCTGACGCACCTGGCGCAGGTTTCCCAGCCTCTGGCGTCTCTTACCCTCTCCTGCCCAGCATCCCTCCCAGTTAGAAAGAGGATCCTCCCCCAGCACCCGCAGCCCCACCCTCCACCCCCTCATTAGATTATGTCTAGAAAGTCCCTTGGATCTAAGTGTGCTTCAAATACCAGGCGCTACTATTAGATCCAGGCTTGGGAAGATGCGCGGAGCCGGGCAGGAGAGAGGGCTCCGGGAGGGCTGCACCACTGAGCTGAACCAAGTTTCTTGTGGTTCAGATGCTATCAGTCAAAGCTGATGGCTGCTGCCGGCTGCTCGGAGTTATGAGGAACCAGGGAGGGCAGAATTGGCTGCGTGTTGAGCTTGTTGGATGCTTTGGACTAGGTGTCTAGTATATGTGATTGGAGTAAACCCAGGGCACGTTTGGTTGAGCCATTTTTAAAATTTGTTTTTCAGCCCATTTGAGTTTAAGGGTTGAGGGATTTCCCAGTTCTCGCTTGTTTTGCACAGCGGCCTGTTCTTGGATGCCCCTTTTGTAGTCTCGGAGAAGGGAGGGAGGTGGGTTGGACTCAGAGCTAAAAGGCTCCACTGGTGGGAACCCCGAAAGCTAGCAGTTTGGGGTCCTCTAACTGAACGCTCTCAGGGGTTTTGCTTTTCCACATTCCCTTCTTCGATGCTTCTCCCTGGGAGAAGACAGGAACCGTGAACCCCCTTTTCTTCTCATCCTTTACCAGCCATTGGACCCTGCTGGTGGGTTCCCTGCAGGTTCCCCACTGTCGGGCACATACCTCAGGAGAACAGGACTTAAGCCTGGCATTTATTCCCCCCTTGCCTTCAGGTAGCTGTGAGGACTGGAGATCCCAGCAGCTGCTAACAATCCACTGGTGGACCTCATAGCCTGACCTGGTGCGTCTCCCAGACAACCAGTCCCTGCCGTAACTGATCACCGCCGACGTGGCCACCACTTCCTGCACCCCCAACACTGCCATCGGGACCCCCACCCCACGCTGTCACAGCCCTCCTCTCCACCTCTCCAACTTCCCTCGACCATCGCCACCACCACCCCCTCCAAACTGCACCATGCAAAGAATGCTTAGGACTCTGGTGCAGTCAGAAGTGGCCCCTTATCAGGAAATTTTGAGGAAGGGGGATTTCAACCAGTGATTCCCTCCCATCCATGAGTTCAGGATCCCTGAGAAACTGAGTGAGAAGAGGCTCTGCAAAGGATGCTAGTGTGTCTGTAGCTGGAATAAATCCTGTCTCATAACGCATTCTCCACACAGCCCAGAGGTTGGTAAGTATGGCTGGGGGATTGCTCAGTGATTGCACTGAGTCGGGGATTGCTCAGTGAACACACATTCAAAACCTTTCTGGATCCAGAGTAGCTCTTGGAATCAAAGAGGAGGAGCAATGGGCTTTTTAATGGTTTGTGCATCAAGTTTCTCACTGTATCCTAGAAAAGGCAATTGAATGCCAGTCGAAAGCATGATAAGTGCAATAAAGGAAAGGTGCTGGGTGCTGGGGGAAATGGAGAGGTGGGGGGTCTGACCTCACAAGGCTGGGCAGGGACTCCCATGATGAAACCCCAGAGCCGCCTGCCAGATGCCCCCTCTCCTGTACCCATGGATGTGGGCCCTGCCTGGGTGCGCTGCTCCCTTCCACGCGGTGGTCACACCTGTGGGTACCGCCTGCTGATACGGTGCCCCCACCGCAGAGGCCCTCGATATCTGAGCCTCAGGCTCATCGGACCTCAAGGCTGGAAGGAAGCTGAGCAGCCTCCCACCTGAGGCTTGTGTTGAGATGAAAGCCAAGGACTGCCAACTTGTCTGAGGTAAACAGAAAATGAGTGGAATCTCCTGGCCTCACGGTAACGCTGTGGTTAATGCACTTAACTTATCAAAGCCTCTATTTTTCATCTGTAAAATGGGCCTGGCAGGGGATTATTAGGAGGATTAACAGGGACAAGGACAGGGGGAAGTCTTTGTGAGCTGGGAACACTGGGGACAAAGGACTCCTGAGATGGGAAGGCGGCAGATAAAGCCCATATTTTCTTTCAGGCGCCCCCACCCCCAGAGCCTGTGGTCCCACGCCGCGGTGCTGGCTCCCCTGTCTCAGGCTCTGGAGGACCTGACTCAAAGCCGTGTGGGTGCTCCGCGGGGGGGAAGGCAGGGAGGGAGGAGAGCCTCCCTTTCTGGGCAGGGCTTGTCCCTCCTCCCATCAGAAAGGGCTTCAGGGTGCAGACAGCTGGAGACAGTGCGGTGGGGAGACAGGGAGCTCAGACAGAGGGACAGGAAGGTGACCGCTGGGATGGGGGAGAGGAGTCGGGGACTGGGGCATGCAGGGGCCCTGCGCCTGGCCCTGTGTTAAATATAACGCCCGTCTATTGTTTCCTCTGGTAATTGTATTTTGCTGTTTTCCCTCTTGAGATGCAGCCTAAATGAGGAGCTGGCCAAGACAGGGGCCGCCTGGAAGTTCTAAGGACACAATTGTTTTTGTGATGAAAATTAAATTGTGTATTTTTAAAGTTTAAAAAAGCAAACACTCCAAGGTCATTTATTGGCCCCATGCCTTGAGGAATCCGGCTTGTTTGCTATTTTTGCTCTGAGTCTGGGGGCCCAGAAGCAGGGGTCAGCTGGGGCCATCCCTGGGAGATGGTGAGAGACCGTGCACCCAGGGAGGCACCCACTCAGCACGCCGACGTATGTGTGTGTGTGTGGTGTGGGGTGTGGTGTGTGTGTATGTGATTTGGGGTGTAGTGTGGGGGGGATGTGGTGTGTATGTGTGTGGTTCATGTGTGTATGTGTGTGTGTGGTGTGGATGTCTGTGTGTGGTTTGGGGTGTGGTATATGTGTGTGTGGTGTGTTTGTGTGTGTGTGTGTGGTTTGGGGTGTGGTGTGGGGGGTATGTGGTGTGTATGTGTGTGGTTTGTGTGTGTGTGGTGTGTGTTTGTGTGTGGTTTGGGGTGTGTGTGTATGGTGTGTTTGTATGTGTGTGTGTGGTGTGGATGTATGTGGTTTGGGGTGTGGTGTGGGGGGTATGTGGTGTGTATGTGTGTGGTTTGTGTGTGTGTGGTGTGTGTTTATGTGTGGTTTGGGGTGTGTGTGTGTATGTGTGTGTTTGTATGTGGTTTGGGGTGTGCGTGTATGGTGTGTTTGTATGTGTGTGTGTGTGGTGTGGTGTGTGTGTGTGTGTGTGTGGTTTGGGGTGTGGTTTGTGTGTGTGTGGTGTGTGTTTATGTGTGGTTTGGGGTGTGTGTGTGTATGTGTGTGTTTGTGTGTGGTTTGGGGTGTGTGTGTATGGTGTGTTTGTATGTGTGTGTGTGGTGTGGGGTGTGGTGTGTGTGTGTGGTTTGGGACACGTGTGTGGTGTGGAGTGTGTGTGTGTGTGCGTGTGTGTAGCTAGCTGTCCTCTCAGCACCGCCGTGTCCCGGCCCGGCCCTCCCCGGAGAAGGCGGCACCCCCGCTGCGGGCCCTGAGGCTGCCCGGGCCCTGAGGCGGCCCACCCGTGCGGAGGGCAGGACAGCCCCCACGTTTGGAGAGCTGACGGCGCTGTCCTAAGTCACACATATCTGTGCGCTGGCTCCTTGCTCTTCTCGCTCTCTCAGGTTTTCCCTCAGGGACCCTCTCTTGAACTGAGGAGTCTTAATCCCACCTGATACATGGGTAAGGGAGGCCCCACGGGGTCACTGCAAGGCCAGCCCGGGGCCTCCAGTGGGTGAGGGGCACCCAAAACTCCAGAATGGGGACCTGCAGGTGGGTGGCCCCCACCTGCCCACCGCAGTGGGCTGAGCTGGGGGAGGCTGTGGAGAACGGCCGGCAGGCTTCCCATCTCCTGCCTCCTCTGCCCAGGTCTCCCCAGGGAGGAAAGCGCCCTCCTGCTCCGCAGCTCCCCGTGCCCTCCGGCCTCAGCCGTGCCTCCCTTCTGGCCCTCTCTGGGACTACCCTGGAGCCTCCCTCACGGAGAATGCTCAGCAGCCAGAGCTCCAGGCGGGCGAGGCCGAGCTCCGCAGTCGCCACAGCTGCTCTCCTGGCGGGAGCCGCTTTGGCCCCACAGCCCTGGCTTACCCTGGCCAGATGGAACTTGCTCTGGGGAGAGGGAAGGGGAGAGGACACTGGGGTGGGCCCAGGAAGAGCTGTCCTCCTGTGTCAACTGGGGCGCCGGGGCCTGAGAGGAGCTGATGGGGTGGCCCTGATGTGAGCCAGGAAGTTGGAGACAAATTCTCACCCTCAAATATCTAAGTGTAAATAGCAGCAGCAGAAGCAAACCTTTTTATATCCTTGTTGCAGGCCAGGCCCTGCTCTACACAGCTGACATGTGCTCACAGCCTCTCACTTTCCCCATCTTGCAGATGCCGGAGCCAGAGCCCAGAGACGTTCGCTGCCTCGTCTGGGCACAGAGGCCTGAGAGCACAAAGCCTCCTGCCCAGCCTGGGGCCTGCTACCACCTTGGTACAGGTAGCCTGGAATCCAGCATCCCAGGGCCCACGAGTGCTCGGGCAAGACCCCAGCAGACCCAGGTACCCAGACGGGCCTGGAGAAAGACCCAGCCAAGACAAGTGAGAGAAAGGAGGTGGAGGGAGAGAGGTTAGCAGCCAGTGAACCAGTCCAGAAACTGACCTTGACTGTCACGGCTTCTGTACCCAGGAATGGCTGCATGATTTGTGGGACCCACTGCAAAATGCACATGTGGGCTCCTGTTAAAAAAATTATTAAGGGTAGGCCACAGTGACTCAACAGGCAGAGTTCTCGACTGCCATGCCGGAGACTCGGGTTTGATTCCTGGTGCCTGCCCATGCAAAAAAAAAAAATTATTAAGGATTTTAAGATGGTGGTGGCTGAGCATTCACCTCGGCGTGGGGCCCGGTATGGCTGCGGCCACCGCAGCTGCACAACCATAGAGTTGCCCTGACTGAACCTTCTCTGATGGAAAGTGCTAGGTCTACTAGCCTATATGTGAGCTGATACAGGGAAGCTGCAAGGAGCATGATCTCTGGAGCCAGACTGGGTTCAAATCCTGGGCCAACCCCTTACAAGCTGCACAATGTTACCTTGCATCTCCTTTTGTGTCTCAGCCCCTTGCCCAGGCTTGGTGAGTGATAGGCATTCAAATAATGTTTGTTTCAATGACAAACCTGGACAAAGCTGCCCAGTGCAGGGCTCTCACGAAATAAATTTCTCTCTGCCCAAACTTCCTGTTTATTTTAAAATAAGTGTGTGTGTTCTTTCCCTTGCGTGATTTCTTACTTTGGTTTCTTCCATCCAGAAGAATAGCATCCGCGACTCCAGGAAGCGGGTGTGGATTTGCCACAGGGCCAGTGCGCCCTGCTCTGGGTAGGGACGGCGGGGAGGGGGCTCCCGTCCTCCAGGTGCCTGTTTCCCGCTCCCAGGCCGGGGTGGGGGACCTGGGTGCGGTCACTCCCTGGCGCAGTCACGGCATGTACCAGAGGCTCGGAGAGGTCACAGGAAATCCCACAGCCCGCAGAACACGGCACAGGCAAGCCCTGGACTCTGGGGGCTCCAGCAGCCTGGGGAAAGCCAGCAACCAAGGATCAAAGCGTTCCTTCCGCCGCAGAGGAGACCCCACCGAGCACGAGCTCAGCCAACACCACTCCAAAGTGGACTCGGGGTCTCCAGATGGGAGGCAGGCAGCTTGGCCAAATTGTCCTGGCCCCAGTCTCCTAACTCCTTCGTTATGTTCTGAGTCTAATCTGGGGTTTCCCTCCTGGTTTGGGAATCTGCAGCTTCTCCGCACCCCTCCTGGCCTTGGCTGGCCTGCGAGGGCAGAAAGGACTGGCATCGAGCCTCCAGGCCATGGGCAGCCCACCAGGCAAAACCTAAAAATACATATGAGGAAATACTCAATCATGTGTCCAAAGGGACCCGGAGATCATAATGGGGTCACTTCCCAGACTTCACTCACACGGACCAGCTGTGTAAACCTGTGCCCCCCTCCCCCCAGCCCCCCACCTCCCACCTCCAGGGCTGGCTCATAGAAATTGGATCAAAGCACAAGAAGTGATTTGGAAGTGAGCTACGTGCAGCCCCCTAGAACATTCCTGCTTTTCTTCAGGCAGCTGAAGCCCCACCTTCTGCTCAACAAATCTTTGTTCTGCCGACTTGGGAGGCAGTAGACCCACGAAGGGCAAGGCTGGTTAGCCCGGAGGGTAGGGAAGCAAGCAGGTACGCCTGTTGGCAGGAGCCCTGCAGCTGGAACTTGAAGTCTTCACAGGTGGCAGGGGGATAGATCCTCTGAGCATCCTCGCCTTTCCGAGGGTAGGCGGGGCTGGGAGCCGGCCAGGGGAGAGAGAAGCACCTAACATTCCTGGGGTTCAATCAGGGCAAACTACAAGACTGAGGTCTGCATTCTAATCCCTCTCGGAGAGGTAGAGGCAGAGGGGATGAGGCTCCAGGTAATATTCCCCTCCCCAACCACACCATCACCACTCCCCTACTCCCCACCCCTGCCACCCTCACCCCTCAAAAATGAGCCAACTCCAACTGCAGCAGCTACTCTGTTTTACAACACGGGACTTCTGAGCAAGAAGGGAAGGGGGAAACAAAGGGATCTGAAAAGCCACAGAGTTTGCAAATCCTCCTGGTTAGCATCTTTGAGGGCCCCTCTGGCCTGACCCCCAAGTACTCTAAGCCAGGCTGGGGGAGGGAACTCCAGGCTGAAGGGGACACTGGAGGTGGAGGGTGCAGCCAGGTGGGACCTCAAGAATTGCAGAGGTCATCCTCTCCCACAACTGCGTCCACAGGAGAGCCTGGGTCCGGCTACAGCAGGTGGTGGTGCAGGCCTGTGCCAGAGTCCGTGAGGCTGAGAGGAGGGGCTGCCTGCCAGCCACACTTTTCAGAACCAGTTCTAGTTCCATGTCTTATTCTATGGGGCTATGGTTTGCTCCAGCGTGGGCCTGAGGGGAGCTGGCTGGCTGGAGACACCTGGGGGGTCAGCCCTCCAGGCTCCCGCTAGCCCTCTCCCCACCCGCCCAAGATGGGCCACAGCGGAACCTGGCAGGGCTTTCATTCCCCTTTGGGAAAATGCCTCGTGTTGCTTTGCATTTATTCCCAGACTACGCCCCAACACACACAAACACACACACACACTCATAACTCATAAAACACACACACACATAAACCCTTTTTATACAATTCTGGATTCCATTCCACCTTTCTTGGTGTATACACATTCCTTTTCCAACCGTTTTATGTATTACGTGGAAAAGCACATATGTATTTTTATCCTGCCCTACCCTCCTAATGTGTGTGTGTTTTTACGTTAGAGACAGCACGGTGTGTTTTAAAAGAAAACAAGTATATACAGTAATGCCTTAACCCCAATGATTCTTAAATGGGTTAATGCAAGGCACCTAAGGGTGGGGGTGGGGGTGGAAAGAAAGGCCTAAAAATGCCAATTCTCCTAAAGCCTTAGGCTTCTGGACACATCACAAGTATTTAAGGGATATAAAGTTGTCTGTACTCAATATGATCCCAATTACGTAAACACATATGTTTAACGCAGAAGAAAAGTCTGAAGGGATATGGTGGCTGTATCTCAGCAGTCACATATTAGTCATCTGTAAGTGTTTTTATACTCCTCCGTAATTCCTGAGTGTTATCTTGAGCCTGTAATGGAGAGGCAAAAGGAAGCTTTATCGAAATCCCTCCGTCAGCTTCTCATTTTTCCTTAGGAGAACTTCAAACAGGCCCTTCGCGCACACCCAACAAACTTCAAAACGTGAAAGAGGAGTCCGTGGAAAGCCAGTCTCCCTCTGCCCCTGACCCCAGACGTCAACCCTCCTCCCCAGAGGCAGTCTCTGTCACCACTGATAAAAGTCACTTTAAAGTCATTTAAAGCTCTCAGCACAGCAATCACAGTCCACTGGTTCAGGGCCAAGTCCTGCCCTCCCTGGCCCGGGGCTGCTCGGGGCCTGGGGTCTTCAGTGCACGCACCCCCAGCACAGGCATCCGGGGCGCGGCCGCTGGCCCCTTGCCTAAGACAGAGGAACCATGACCAGGGGGCAGTCTCTGGGCAGGGCCTCTCCAGCCCCGGCCACCTGGATACCCGTTGGGTGATGAGGGGGTTCCAGCCCCACCGGCCTCCTTCCAGGTGGGAGGAGCCAGATCCCCCTCCCCCCCACCCCGCCCCTCAGAGCAGGGAGGGGGTCCCGGACACCTCAGCCTCAAGCGTGTATGGTTGGGGAGTAGGGTGTCCCTAAAAAAAGGAAATCCAGAAACAAAATTAGGTACAACAGTGAATTTTATTGCGAGTGAGAGAAATCAAAACAAATAATTTTAAAAAGCTGACAAATACCACAAGCACCACAAAATCCAGAACAAAATTCCAGACTCGCCTCTGCCTCTGTGCATTTCAAATCTCATTTCCTCTCCAGGCCCTGCCTGCCTTGGGGCGCATTATTTGACCCCACGGGCTGGGCCTTCTTGCAAGATGTATGCAGGTGAGTCCCAGGTTCTGGGAACCGTCCCCACCCAGAGAGGGCCAGCTGTACCTTAGCCACACGCGGCAGGGCTGCAAGGGCACAAACACATCTCCTGGCCCTCCACTCAGCATTCCTTCTGCTGTTTCCAGTGATGCGCAACCCTCACCCCCAGCCCAAGCACAGACAAAGGAGAGGGAGGAGGAGTTTCGGTCTCAAGCAAGTACAGTTGAGGTGTTTTAGCTCTGCAGTTTTTACAAAAGCATGTCACCATGCAGACAGTGCTAGGGCCCCCTCTCGGGCCTTGGAAGGTGCCTGTGTACCTGGTGCCCTGGGTATGAAGCTTCATCGCCTTCCAGGGGCCCCACATCCGCTGGGGACCTCACGCCTCACCTGAGACGCACCTCCCCTGGCTGACCTCTGCTTCCGTCATAGCAGTGGAGCCATCACCTCCTCCAAGAGGCCCCTCCGGACCCGCAACCTAAGGTCCTTCCTATTCTTTTTCATAGAACCCTGCTTTGTTTCTGTTTGATATTTTTCACAATTTGCAGTTACATTTTTATGTGTTTTTTTGTTTGGTGTCTAACGCTCCCACCAGATTCATCAGCCAGAGGGCAAGGACCACACCTGATGTGTTCACTGCCGCATCTCCCACGGTGGACGCACAGCCAGCCTCCACCAATGGCAGCATCGGTAAACAGGACCCTCTGCAACTCCTGTAGGTGTCAGAGAATATAAAGCCCCAAGGAGCTATAAGGGCTTCAACCTCATCTCTTGTCACTGCTGAGTAACCCCCTCTTAGCAGAAGGGGCTGATGGCCTGCTGAGTCCACAGAGAGCAGGAAGCTATAGGGCACCCACGGTAAAGGGAACAGCACCGGTGAGATGAGGGGAATCATCTGTGGGGTATCCCAGCTTGCATAATGTTTATTTTAAAATATGAGCACAGGGCCACGGTGACTCTAGCAGGCAGAGTTCTCTCCTGCCATGATGGAGACCCGGGTTTGGTTCCCGGTGCCCGCCCATGTAAAAAAAAAAAAAAAAAAAAAAAAAAACCAGAAAAAAAAAAATAAAATATGTGCATATATAAGAGCAGTGCTCCTAAACAGCCCAGACAAAAAGTCCCAGAGGACTCAAATGTAAGTCAGACAGGAACATGGGGTAGGATGGGTTAAGCCCATCATGAATGCATTATGTTATAGAGATGTCTTAGACATGTGAAATTAAGCAGGAAGAAATTAGCCAAAGAAATGAGAAGAGAAAAGGAGAGAAGAAAAAAGAAAGGAAAGAGGGAAGGAGGGACGGGCAGAGAAGGAGGAAGAAAAAGCAGATGGAGAGAGAGAGAGGGAGGAATCTTCAAGACCTCAAATTGGGCAAAATAAGTTACCTAAAAGACTGCAGTAATTCTCAGACTGAGCAAAACCCAGCCTGTTCTGCCTGCTGTGTGGTAAATGTGATGATCAGAAATTCCAGGCTGGGTCGTCAAGTTCATTGATCAGGAGGTGAACTGGCTTTAGGTCACCCCACCACGGAAATGACTTCTCCTGAGACCGGGTGACTCTGGAATTGTCGGTGCTGGGCCTGGAATCCTGTCCTGAGGGAGCTCCGGCCTGTCACACATTCACAGAGGAGGACCCAGGAGGGGTCAGCTAATATCCTGTGGGCACCACAGGCCTGTTTCCATGGTGACAGAGACCCTCGTACTGTGAAAACCCAGAGGGGAAGCTGATGGCAGCACAGCAACCTCGTCCCCTCCTCTGGGCCCCCCTGACAGTCCCCTCAGCCCAGTCCTGTCTGTCTCCCGCCCCCATACTCGCTTTTGCCCTGACTGTGTCTGTAACTGCCCCTGGGCCCCAAGCTCACGGTCTCTGTCACTCGCCCCCCTTCTTCTCTCTGAAGACTAGCACATGTTCCCCCACCCCCTAATTGATCTATGCAGGGAGAATGGGAGAAAACTCTTTAATTAATCTCCTGCCTTAATTAATTATTGTAATGGCTTTCAACTTGGGGGGAAAGAGGGGTACAATGTGCTTAATATGTTTTTACGTCGATAAACACATGCTGTACTTGGCAGTGAAAGAAGAGGCCTGTTCTTCTTTTGGGGTTGGGAGCCTGTGGAGTGAATTATGGGGGATATTAACAGCAGAGAAACACTCCTGCTACAGTCTCATGGCCCAACTTTCTTTGGTGACCTGAAATCTCACCCTCAATCCCTACCCCTTAAACTCCCCGTCTCCATACCTCACGCTTTCCTCTGACACAGCGTTTCTCCCTCTTTTAACCTGCTGCAGCTGCCTGTGTCCACATGGCTCCTTTGCCCCGCCATGCCCTCCTTGCTGCCTCTTGCCTTCTCTCCAAGACGACGAGCCTGCGTCAGGGAAACGGCCACTGTGCAGAAGCTGATGACGGGGATGGCTGTTGGCTGCCGGGGGGAGGCATCATGGGCAGCGAATGTGGGAGCCTTTGGCCTGTTTCTCTGTGGCGACCCCTCAGCAGCCCTCTAAGGGCACTGTGTCCGCTCTGTGAGTGGGGGTGAAGGTACCAGGGGGCCCCTGTGTAAACCAAATGCTTTAGGGCCTGAGTGGCCCAGGGTAGGGAAGCCCTTTGGAGAGGACTTCCAGATCTGTGTGAGTGGGCGATTCAGGCTGACAGGAATTTCTAGAAAGAAGGAAGGAGATGAAATAAAGAAGAAAAACAGTCCCACAAATCACTCTCCAATGAGGTGAGAATCTCCACGGCAACCTGCCCAGGGCTGAGAACCAGAGGTAGGAGATGCACCATCACCATGGAAACCACATCCTAGGAACCCACTGGCACTTGTCCCTGTCTGCTTTTGCAGATGAGGTGCTGGGAGCAGGGGCTAGAACTGCAAGGTCCCTCTGGGGTACTGGGGTGGGGATTAAAGTGAGGAAAGAGACAAGAGAGTTGGGAGAGGAGAGCAGTGGAAGGAGATATGGGAAGGCAGAGAAGAGAGGAATAAGGTAGGAGAGGGAGGCAGGAATAGAGAAGAGAGGAAGGAGGAGAGGAAGATTCTAGGAACCAGACAGCCCTTCTCAGGGCACATTCTTGAGTTCTCAGGGCTTTTCCTGTAGAGAAGGAGGTGCCCTGTTTGCTAAGTGTGGGAATGTGCCAGTGACTTAAGTGAGGTGAAGGGGCATGAGCTGGAGCCCCAACCCGAGCCTCATGTCATCTAGAGTAGGGGCAACCACCCCCTTCGCTGCATTAATTTCATCCTTGGTTATCATTTATTCAAGATAAGTTGACGGAGCAGTCACCTGTGATGCCCACTCAGTGACTCCAGAACAATCCTACAAAGGGTCTGGAACCAGAGAAACCCAGTTTGGGGTCTCCAGTCCCTCCCCTGCCCCAGGGTGCCCAAGCACAAGGGTGCCAGTGGGATGGTGATGGGAAGCTGGGCCCCAAAGGCGGCCTCCTGCCCTAATTACTCCCAGACATAGTCTGTGGTTCCCTTTCTCTGGGACTAAGTGGCCACTGGGTGCCTGGCGCCACCTGCTGGTAGCCCCTGAAAGCACGTACCCTGAGCCATCTCCAGAATTGGCTGGTCCTGAGTCCCCCACGGCAGAGGCCAGGTGTCTTCAGCCCAGGTGTCAAACCAGGACCTTTCTTGGATGGCCCGAGGGCCAGATGAACTTTTCAGCCAAATGAATGCCAGAACACATCCAGCATGGAGAACCGGTCCTGCCCCAATATTAACACGCTGTGTGATCTTGACAAGTTAGTTTCCTCTCTGGGCTTCAGTATCCCATCTCTGAAAGCAATATTGAGGTAAAGTACCCTTCAGGGGGGTTTAGGGCTTGGAGAGTCTCTGAGTTCCTTAATTCAAGTCAGAATTTAGATCCTATCCAGGGTATTCCATTGTGAGGAGAGAGACAAGGACCCGCCACCACCGCCACCAGAGCGTCTCAGTGCTGCTCAGAGCCGCAAGCGGGGGGCTCTCCTGGCCTGCATGGTTTAAGAGCAACGCTGCACAGGAGGGCACCGGAATTTCCTCATCCCCCTCCCTTTACCAGGTGGGCCCTACCAAGAGGGAGGCCGGAGCTAAAGCATCCAGTACCCACAGCAAGCACAGCCGCACCTGCCCTCCTGTGCAGTCTGAATGAGCCCTCTGGAGGTACAAAGTCCTCCTGGAAATCTGCTAAGGGAGAGGGAGAGCTGGGGACCAGCCTCCTCCCAATCAGGGCTGGTGCCCACTACCCCAGAGCACAGGTGAGACACCACTGCAGGGCATGACGGGCAGTGAGTGGCCTGGTCTGGGTGGTCAGGAGGATTAATCTTCACCTGCTGCCTGGAGTGAGAAGTGCAGCTGCGGAGAGACAGGGAAGCACCCAGACTACAACCCTAAGATCGGACCCCTAACTCCTGGAGTGCGCGCAGCTAAAAGGCCAGAATAGGGGCACTTCCCTCTGGAGGGAGGGTTGTTGCTTCAGTTAAGAGAGACACTGGCATGCAGGCAGATGTCACAGGGACCCCTGTAGCTCCAGACACCCCTGGCTTGGAGTACATTAATGCTGGTTTTTTCCCTTCCTTTTTTCCTCTCCCTCCCTCCCTCTCTTCCGGGGAGTGTGGGGGGTGGGGCAGCACTTACAACTCAGCCTCTTGAGCATCATCTGAGACTTTCTCTCCAACCCCACTGAAAGCAACCAGGACGCAGCCTAGCCAAGGCAAGGGGTGCGGGTACCTCACACTTTCACGTGTATTTCACTCAACAATCCCTACGCTTCGCCTAAGTTCACGGATCAGGAGTACCAGAGAGAACAAGACACCATCCCTGCCCTCAGAAACAATGTCAGTGTGTGAGAGTGGGGACCCCACAGATGGCGGTCCCCAGAGAAGGCAAGTCTGGCAGTGGGACCTGCACGCTGCTAGTTTCAGAGTTGTCCAGCTGAGTCAGCTGTGCATCCGGGGATGAGAATTGTTGTAAGAGAAAGGGACATTTTGTCCAAGGCACGCATAGGTGTTTTCCCTTCCTGGTGCCTAGATTTTAGTCACTTCATCAGAGGAAGATGGTTTTTCAGAGTTAGCTGGGCTCAATGCTGCAAAAGAAACCCCATACCCTAGGCCCCAGAACTTCAGAGGAAAATTTCTCAGCTACACATGCTGGTAAGCAGCCATACTGGCAATTATTTCTATTTTTTTCTCAAAAGCAAATTACATTTTAACTATTCTTGAGTTAGAGCAGCCAGTTTTCAATAGCTAGCTTGCAGGAAGTGATGTGATACAAATGACCATGCATGCATGCTGTGTGCTGGACGCTGTATGCACACCTTTCATTTGGGCCCCACAGCTGCCTTCCAATGCACATCATCCCCATTTCACAGATGGAGGAAACTAAGGCAGTGACTTTGCCCAATGGCACACAGAGCAAGAGGGAGATCCAACTCCTCTGCTGCTTGGCACCTAAACAGCAAGCGCTAGATAATGGACCCTGTGTCACAACTGGTCCCGGACCCTGAGTAAAGACAGGTGACTGTGAGAAATACCGGTTGGTACAGTGCTGGGTGGGGTGTCACAGACACAGCACCCCTACCTAGAGAGAGCACAGGCTGAGAAAGTGCTCAAATCCCCCGTTTGCCTAATGATAATCTTGGGCTAGATAATAACCGAGTTTACAACTCCCCACTCTGTCTCCAGACTGAAATCACAGATACTGGAAGATCTGGTTCAAGCCTGTGCCCCAGGGACCCAGTGGCAGATCTTCCTGGGGGTCCCCAGCCAAACACCCTCTGCCCTCCCCCAGACCTGGGCGATCATTTTTCACTGCTTGCCTGAGGCTGGAGTCAGGTCCACCTGCCTATAAACCCCAGATGTGCCACCTCCCGTGTGACCTCATGCGATTCACTTTCACTTCTGTGAGCTTGAGGCCACCATCTGTAAAAAAGGAAAGACTTCTACTTTTCTTCATTTGGGGGAAGATGAAATGAGAAGAGGCTTATGAACATTCATGGTGCAGGGTTCAGCCCTAGACGAGACCACAATAAATGAAGGAGCACAATGGAATCAAGTCCTCTCTCCACCAGAAACTTAAGTTGAAGAACAGAGCTATCCCAGGTCTGGGCTAGCTGACCAGAGGCAGAAGGAAAGACGATTTCACCGAGGCACAGGTTTTGTGGACATTGTCCATACTCCCACCCAGACAGTCCGTTAGGTGGCGCCATGGGGTAACTTTCAACAGCCCTTCAGCTTGCCACCCCAGCTCATCTCCAGAGGCTGCAGTGCAGGAGGAGCAGTTCAGAGCTAAAGAAAGCCCATGGCTGTCAGTCTTCATGCTATCCCTCAGCTTCCTCAATCCAGACCTTCATCAGAAATGGAGGGGGGGGGGGTAAACTAGTGATGCCGAGGCATGTAAGGCAAAATTCATGAAGCACCCACTGTGGCCAAGGTATCATGGCAAGTGTCATCACAGAGATCTGGCCTGGCCACTTCGTCTTCCCGGAATGGAAAGAGGCCAAGGGAGGGATGCTCCCTGGGCTGGTAGAGGCAGTAGAGAGGACTTCAGGACCTGCGCTGGAAGGGAGAGTGATTCCAAACCCCAGGGAGGCCCCAAGAGCTGGAAGAGCCCCTCCTCTCCACAACACTTTGCCCATCTCTCACCAAGCCCAGACTACACCAAAAGACTGGTTAGGGCTCCTGTCCCAGGGAGGGGGACACGAGAAGGCTCCTTGAGAACTGGGCAAGCTGGAGCTGCTCTTGGGCCTGATTGTAGGGTGGTGTCTCCTGGAGAAAAAGAAACATGGCTCCCCATCTACTTGGCTAGTTGGAGGATGGGGAGAGGTAGAGCTTAGTGAGGAAAGGGCTTGGACTTGCCAGAAGGGTCCAGGAGGTCGGCACATCCACAGGGACTGGAAGAGGAACATACCCCAGCTCACTTGGGTTCCCCAGGCCAGCGAGTCAAAATTACCCCGGGGGGCCTCCCTCCTCCAGCCCTGCAAAGGCAGAGGTGGGCCCGGGTGAGACCCGAGTTGGTGGCTCACTAGGGTGGGGGGTCTGACCAAAGCTTTTCCTCGAGGCAGCCAGGTCACAAATCCGACCTGACATGGAAGCCCAGTGCTTCGAGGATTAACCCTGGAGATAAGCAGAAATCTCCCCTGGGTCGGCCCTCTGTGGGGGTGGAGGCGGGGGTTAGAGCCAATAAGGCAATCCAGTCTGGGGCTCCTGCGTGGCACCGGGGAGGCATGAGTGGGGAAGAAGGGCCCACCCTCCTCAGCAGGCTGATTCAGGATGCCCCTCATGAAGCCAAAGCAGGCAGAGGTCCTTCAGGGTCTGAGCATTTGGCCTCGGTCTCTCTGAACACTCTACACCCCCTGGGCTCTCAGCCGGTACATGCGGGAGCCTCACTGATGGGCATTCAAAGCAGAGACAGAGATGCAGCCCCCCAGACCCACTGAACAGGCGGCACAACTCCAGGGGCGCCTTCCCCACACTTCGCCGCCCCTGCCTGCAGGTGAGGCTGCCCAATGGCTGCCAGCCAGAAACAGTACAGTCCTACCCTGGCTTTCCAGAAGTGACGCCGCAAGGTCACCAAACTCTGCCCAGGGTCCGAGGGGAACAAGGAAGGTGGAATGTGCAAAGAAGAGTCGGTAGGATGAGACCTGGAGAACGGGGACAATAATTTTTTCTCCAATAACTTCTAATTCCCAACCTTAGGCTGATTTAACAAGCCTCTGGAGAGGCTGCTTCTGCCCCACCTCTGCCCCAGGACACACGTCCCCAGCTGTCCCAGGTCCTGCCACTCTCCACGCCCACAGGCCCCTCCTCACACCATCTCTTTCTATCAGGAACAGAAAGGAAAGCCCCACTCTCCCTGCCCTCCCCAAAGTGTGTGCTCTGTGCCTTCAATTTGGGCTTGGGCTTTGGGAACGGAAACCAAATTCGAGAAGGGTAGTCCTCTGCCCCTGAGTCTGTGGACTCAGAGCTATACCTCCTGAAGGTATTTTATATATCGGGGGTCTACTTTAGATTTATTGCTTCAGAATCCCACAGCTTTGAAAGGGGATAAATAAAAAAAAAACAAACCTAGCTCTAAAGAGACAGCTGAGGGGAGATGGGAGTCTGGGGAAAGGGTCTGTACAGAAACCAACCCCTGCCTTGGCTGTGCGGTGGGGATGGAGGCGGTGCAGCGGTGCCAGGGCAGGAGATGCCAGAGGAAGCAGCCAAGGACACCAGCTGGGGCTGGGCCATCAGAGGGGAGCCAGACCCTCCCTGCCCTGCTGTGACACCCCTCCCCAAGAAGGGTCCTGCTCCCCTCCCCTCTACATGCCCATCATAAAGGGAGACATGCTCTAAATGCCATGGGAAATAAAGACAGAAAGCATTCTTTGAGAAAGGAATTCTGTTCCAATGCCACAGAGGCCCCTCAGGAATGTCTGTGACAAAGACCCCAGGCCCCTCAAGAGCAACAGTGGACATGGGGACCGAGGGGAAGGCGATGGTGGTGGTGGGGGCTCCGTCTGGGCAGTCAGTGCGGCAGGACTTCGGGAGGAAGGCCGAATCCATCTCTCTCCCCTCGTCCCTTCCTCCCCCACCACACGCCCCGCGGTGGCTGGCTACCCCAGCCCCTCCAAAACCTGCCATCCTCCCCTAAACAACCAAACCCAGAAGGATCCTGACCAAAGGGTGAGAAATCTGGTCCCAAGGCAGGCCAAGTCTTCAAGCTCACCCAGCCTCTCTCACCTGTCACCCTCAGCGGCCCAGTGCCTACCCCTGGCAGGAGCTAGGTGCAGACCCAGGGCCAAACTCAAGGCCTCCTCTTATGAAAGGCAGGACACCCTCACCGCCTGCTCTCGAGGGCCTCACCCCACATGGCCTGAGTCTTCCAGGCCCCCCGTCTTCTAAGTGTGCTGTGGTCAAAGGTTTGAGAGCTTCAGGAAGTTCAAGGAGGCTGGGAGCCTTGGTCAAGGGCCCTGGGGGGAGGTGGGGAGACCTCAGACTTGCACCCTGGCCATCCTGTCCTTACACCCTCCCCTGCCATCGGGAGGAGCCCTCTTCCCAAGGCTGACCTTCAAGCCCAGCATCTCAGAACAGATCTAGAAGTTATTCAAGCATCAGACAGGCAGACAGACGAGGCGTGCAAGTCCAGGCTTTACCTGGACCACCAGCTCCTGGACCCTATCTTCACCCTCCCAGGTCATGCGCCCACTGTCACCGCGTTCCTCAGGCCCAGCACCCGCCGGATCATTTGACCATGTCTTTCACACCTGCCTGCCAGCTGCACTATTATTTACTAATTTCTGTACATGGACTCATTTTTACTTAAATCTATTTATTGAAAATGTCACCACAGTAAATAGCATGCCAGTATCACCTGTCATAAATAAAAGGTAGCCAATAAAAAATACAATTAAAGCAAAGCAGTGCTATAAAAGTCTGGAAACATCCCACCTGTCCTTAACCCAAGGCTTGTTCCCTAGTAAAAGGAGAAGTCAACACATGTTCCAGAGGTGTTAGAACATTTTGGCACCAAACTGAGATTTTCTTCTTGGAATAAAAGGATTGAAAGAGAACTGGAGAGGGAATGCATTTCTCAGTCTGATTTCATGTCACTGAATGCCCGTAACACCTAAAAAGGTCTCAAGGACCCCAGGTATCTGCCCAACACTTTGGGAACACTGGCCTAGAATCTTTCTCTGCCTCATGCTTAACACAACATGGTACCTGTGGACCCTCCTCTGACCTCACCTGCAAGGCTTCATCAGATCCCAACCCACGAGCCTGCCCGGCAACTCCCTCTCCCACCAGCCCCCAGAGGTCACCGCTGACTGAGGTGGGACACAAGGTAGACCAGGCCCACCAGCAGGAGCCCACGAACGCCCAGCATCATGAGCAGGAAGAGGAGCAGGATGGAGGTCACTGGCTCCACAGCGTGGTTGCCGAGATGCCACTGTGGGAAGCCCATGTTCACCAGCTGCCGGTTGAGATCATTGAAGGGGGACTGAGCAGCACCCAGCCTGGCTCCTGCCTGCTGCTGGCGGAGACCAGGACCCCCCGGGGGGTTACCATGGCCCCTGTTCAGAAAACTCTGGAAGTTGGAGAGAGAGAGAGAAATAAATTCAGGGATAACTTCCCTGAAGTTGGAGCACCAGCCATACCCTGTCCCACCCCACGTAGGAAGGGGTGACTGGTCCCGGGGAACCAGCCAAGGATACTCCCTCCTTCCTCAGCAATCCCTAAATGCCACCCAGGAACCCCCACAACTGAGTCACAAACTCTCAGAGCACAGAAAATGCCAGCCCATCTTCCCCATTCCATGCCCTGAGAGAAGGTGTGCAAGACAGAGAAGAGAGGAAGGGGTCTCAGCAGGTTGAATACAGGACACAGCCGTTGGACAAGTGTTTTTAATACTCATTACTCCTTTCTTTAAAATAATCATTTTGTGGCTATGAGTTCATCTCCTTTACTTACTCTCCAGTTTCTCTCTCATCAGAGACTTAGAAGAGTGCTGCTAGGTCCAATGGGGTTTGCTAATGAGGCTAAGGAAGAAAGAACTGTTGGGTTTCAAGTCCAGGAGGGCTACTTGGAGTAGGAAGCCTTGGGGAGGTAGAGAGCTGAACAACAAATTCATTGGGCTTTCCCCAAATTGACCCTCTGGGCTTTCCTGCCTGACTCTTTGGCAAAGACAACTTCATGCTAGAGAAGGTGGCTGACCAGCAGGATAGGCTTCTGGAGAGCAGAGGAGTAACCAGTTAGGAGAACAGGAGGAGGCCAGCTGCTCCCCTTCCAAGGAGGATGGGAGCTCACCTGGCGAGGGGTGCTATGGTGCAGGGGAGTGGTGGTCCTCACGCGGGGGTCATCGTCCTGCACAATCTCCCCGTTGGCCAAGATCCGCACCATCGTCTGTAGAGTTGTGGGTCCCTGGACTGCACCTGCAATGCACGGCCAAGCTGCAGGCTGAAGGAAGCCAGGCAGCCCTGAGGTCCCCCATAACCCCTAAACCAGCGACCTGTGACTAGGATGTTAAAGGCCCGTGGATGACATTTTCCCAGACTTCAAAAAGCCGGGTGGGAATGATTTCTGAGAGATAAAAAGATGTTGCTTTCAGTGGGAATAAATGCCACGCGGGGCGCTCACACCAGCTACCCATGCTGAGAAGGCACTGTGTCTGCGATTTTAATACAAGAGGGGAGAAAGTTGTGCAAGTTGCCTGCTAGACAAAAATCTTTCAGACATTGAGTCCACAGAGGAAACCATCACAAGAATCTCGGGAGGAGTTTTATTATTAACCACCACCATCAGCGCCACCTGGAACCTGCCTGCTCTGGCTCAGGCACTGTGGAAGCCCACCAGGGTTCAGCCCTCCAAGGTCGGGTGTGCACAGGACGGGAAGTGGAGGCACAGGTCGGTTTAAGCAGCTGGCCCAGGCTCACATATTTACAGGCGGCAGAGAAATGAAGAAGCCAATGCCAAGGAGCTGGGCCTTCTCCTGCCCACCTGCCAGCACCCCTAGGAGATGCAGACCCCACTTCAAAGGGGCTCCAGATCCACTGCCTGGCAGCGGATCACTCTGGTGGCCACACACCACCAGCATGGTCTGAGAGGGGCAGAACAGTCATGCAAGGGATTTGCCCCTCATCTGTCCCTCACTTCTCAGGTGACACCTCGCCATCCTTTGCTAACCGGAGGCCAGAGCCCAGCTTTACCAAAGACGGAGTGGGGGAGGGGCGCGGCTGCGGCTTCTGGGAGGGCGCCACGTTGCAGAACTCCTGGCCTCCCCGAGGCAGAGGCCCTTAACCCCAGGGTGCCCACGGGCTGGGGTGAAAGTGGAGGTCATTCCATCCTCTCCCCAAGACTGTGGAAAGGCCATTTTTCTCAGGAGATGAGTCACAGTTTTCATCGAAATTCTCAAAGCCATTCGTGACACATATCTCAAAAAAGGTTTAGGAGCCCCTGTCCTCTTGCCCGTGGGGCCTGGGACGGGGGTGGGAAGGGAGGGGCTTTTTGAAGCGTGCTGCCCCGTGGAGAAGACTAAGAGGGCTCTCCACAGCCCCTCTATGCTTTGTCATGCCGCCCCGGCTGGGTGGGCTAAAGGCGCGGCCCACCCCCTCAGATCATCTGGCACAACGGGCACGGGAGCCTTGCCCAGCGGCAGGGATGGGACGCTGGCCGCCCCCCACCCCCGGGGCGCTGTTGCTGGGGGAGGAGGGGCCGAGGGGCCGCACGGGCACCGGGTAGGACCGGGCTCCATGGAAGGGGCGCTGCTCAGGCCCCCGAGTCCCAGCCTCCCATGCCTCAGGCCAGCTCCCGGCCCAGGCCCGGAGTGGGGAAGGGGTGCGCCGCGACCCCTCCTCCCTGGCCGGGACACCCACCTGCGGGGGCGGCGCGCGGGCCTCGGCGGCGTCCACTCGCGGCTGCCGGGAGACCGCTTCCTTCCGCCTGGCCTCGCGGGAAGCGCGGCGCGGAGGGGCGCGGCCAGGAGGGTGGCGCAGCTGCGCCCTCTGCAGGCCTCTGCGCGGAACTGCCGGGCCCAGGGGGAGTCCCAGGGCCGGGAGGAGGGAGGAGTGGAAGTGGGGGGAGGGGAGAGGAGGGAAAAAGGAGGGAGAGGAGAAAGGGATGGGAGGGTAGGGGACGAGAGAGGAAAGGAAGGTGACCGAGAGAGACAGGCAGGGGGGAAATAAGAGAGGAAGGAGGAGGGAGAAGAGAAGGAGGAGGGAAGGGAGGCGGGACCAGGCAGGAACAAGTGTATGTTTGCTGAGGCGGTTCTGAAGATGCCCCTGGAGTAGGACCCAGCCCTGCCCTCAAGGAGCAACGAGTCCTGTCGGGGAGCCTGAGCCTGAACCACAGCGCCGGTGAGGCCAAATGTAGCACGAGAGAAGACAGGCTTCCCGGAAGAGGCGGCCTTTGAGCTGGGACTAGAAGGTTAGGTAGGAGTTCGCCAGTGCTGCAAATACAGAAGGGTACTCCTGGCAAAAGGAAACGCCTGTGTAAAGGCGGGAAGGCGTGTAATCCGCCTCTGCCTCCTTCCTGATGTGCCAGAATCTCCTGGAACCGCGCTTCTTAGGCTGCTCTAGGCGCATCTGCGACCAGTCGGAGAGGAGGAGCCGTGCTCGCAGACCACCTGGGTTCGGGTTCTGGTCACCTCGGTGTCCTCCTGCAAACTGGGATAATCAGCATTCACCTTATAGGAGCGACATGGAGGGTAAGTCTGAGAGTCTGGCATGTGGCATGTAGCGTTGATAAACGCTAACTGTGATTATCAGTCAGTAAGTGTTTCCTGAAGTGGGCAGATATTCTGCATGTGTTAGGACTCAGGTGCCTGCTAGCCACTGGGTAGGGAGAACAGAAAGAAGAGTGCGACTTGCACCTTGTTTCCAGGGCTCAGAGTCTGCCCCCGTGCTCTCTTATTTGACTGTGAAACCCTACGAGTAGAAATTGTTGAGTACTTCCCCCCGATATATGGATCTTATTTGTGTATTATTTGTTTAAAAATCCTGCATATGTACTGTGAGAGGCAGATTGGCCTTGTGGTTAAAATGGTGCTGGAACCAGCCAGGGTTCACCTCTTGGCACAGCTGCTTTTAGTGGCATGACCCTGGACCAGTTATTCTGCCTCTGGGGCCTCAGCTCCTTCATCTGTAAAATGGGGGCAATAAAGGTACCCACCTCGGGTGCACAGGTGGTTCAGTGGTAGAATGCTTGCCTTCCATGTGGGCGACCTGGGTTTGATTTCCGGACCATGCACCACCACCCCTCCTCCCCCCCAAAAAGTACCCGCCTTGTAGGGTTGTTGTGAAGCCACAGTTTGGGGCTGTTATCAACAAAGCTGCTGCAAACACCACTCTTCATATCTCTGAGATAAATGCCCAGAAATGCAGTTGCTGGGTTGTATGGATAGTACATGTTTAGTTTCATAAGAAACTGCCAAAATGTGCTTCAGAATGGCTGTATCATTTTACATTCCCACGAGTAATTTATGAGTGACCAGTTTTTCTGCATCCTCACCAGCGTATGTCATTATTTTTTATTTTAGCCATTCTTATAGGTGCATAGTGCTATTTCATTGTGGTTTTCATTTGCATTTCCTGATGGCTGAAGATGTTGAACATCTTTTCATGTGCTTATTTGCCATCTATGTATCTTTTTTGGTAAAATATCTGTTCATGTCTTGTTCATTTTCTAATTGGATTGTTTGCTTTTTGAGAGTTTGAGAGTGCTTTATGCATTCTATATGCTATTCCTTTGTTGGCTATGTCATTTGCAAATATTTCTTTCACTTTAAAACTTGTTTTTTTATTCTCTTAACAGGATCTTGCTTAGAGCAAAAGTTTTTAATTTTGGTGAAATCCACTTTATCAGATTTTCTTTTGTAATATGTGTTTTGTTGTGTCAGTCTAAGAACTCTTGTCAGCCCTCGAAGATTTTTCTCTCATTTTTTTCTAAAAGTTTTCTGGTTTTATGTTTTACATTTAAACCCATGATCCATTTTGAATTAATTTTGTAAAAAAAAAGACTTAGGTTTAGTTCATTTTTTTTCTTTTTTGCTCTTTATGTCCACTTTTCCAGCACCATTTGTTAGAAAATCTCTTTCCTCCACTGAAATGATTGTGTACCTTTGTAAAAAATAAGTTGTATTGGCACAGCCAGAGACCTTTGGAGATGAAGAAGAAAAACATCCCTGGGGGAGCATCATGAAACAAGAAGCCTGCAGAGAAAGCTGGCAGACTTTGCTGTGTGCCCTTCCAACTGAGAGAGAAACCCCAAATTTCATCGGCCTTTCTTGAGTGAAGGTAACCTTAATTTGGCCATTTTCATAGCCTTTCCTTAATTTGGACATTTTCACGGCCTTAGAACTGTAAACTTGCAACTTAATAAATTCTCCTTTTTAAAAGCTGTTCTGTTTCTGGTATATCACATTCCAGGAGCTTCAAACGAGAACAGATTTTGGTACCAGAAGTGGGGTGCTATGGCTTGCAAATACCAAACATGTTGGAATGGCTTTTTAAATGAGTAAGGGGAAGAGTCTGGAAGAGTTGTGAGGAGCTTGGCAGAGAAGGCCTAGAATGCTTTGAAGAGACTTTTGGTAGAAATGTGGACTCTGAAGATACCTCTGATGAGGCTTTAGGCAGAAATGCTGAATGTGTTGTTCCAAACTGGAAGAAAGGCCTTCTTTGTAGATGGAGAGCAGAATTTAAGAGTGATGAACTTGGATATTAAACAGAAGAAATTTCCTAACTAAATGTGGAAAATGCAGTCTGGCTGCTCCTTAAAGCTTACAATACAATGTGAGAGGAAAGAGATAAGTTGAGAACTGAACTCTTGGGTACAAAAGAAATCCCAGAAATTGATGTTCTGGAAAATACTGGGCTTCCCAGAAGGGAGAGCCCAGAGAATTGTGTCCCACATGAGGATTTAACCAAATGTAGAACCAGTCAGCCATTTCAGAGAAAGCTGGCTGGAGATAGAGTTATCCAGGAAGGATTTGTGGAAACTCCTTTTGTGTGATGGGCGTGATCCTTGCCTGCTACATAAAAAAACCAACAAGAGTGTTGTGGGATCTGTAGAAACTGAACTGCTGCTAGGCTGGACTAAAAGGCTCAGAAAAGGGACAAAGTAAAGGTAAAATGCCTTCAGAAGCAGAACCTAAATGACTTTAGGCTAAGGTCTGAAGTCAGGAAACTTCCGGCCAGGAGAGCGGACCCTCCCAAGTACTTGGAGTGGGTGAGTTTGCCCCTAAGGCAGAGGGTAGCTCATTGTTGCTGCAGTGGAAGAGATGTGCTACTTCAGGCCTTGAAGAGTGCGGAGCATGTTCCTTGGGGTTGGGGAGAGCCTGGCTGCAGGGGCTGAGCATGTGCCCCGGAGATGGCAGAAAGCCTGGGTGCGGCCCCATGCTTGGAGAGGGTGGAGCTAAGAAAAAGGTCGTCTCCCCAATATCCCCCAAGGTTCCATTTGGAAAGGGTTAGGCTGCTGCATATGCCCTTGGAAGGGGTGGGTCTGCTGCTTTCTAAAGCCCCAAAAATAAATGACTCCAAGATTTGAAATCTAAAAAGTTTGCCCTGTAGGGTTTCGAAACTGCTTGGGTCCAGTGACCCCTGTGTCACTTCCAATTTCTCCCTATGGAAATGGGAATATGCATCCTATGACTGTCCCTCCTTTGTATGTTGGCAGCAAATAATTTGTTCTGAGTTTTGCAGGTCCAGAGCCAGAGGAGAATTTTGCCTTAGGACAGACCATGCCTGTAGCTGACTTTGATAAGATTTTGTACTGTTTCTGACTTTGTATTGTATTTGTATTGTTACTGAAATGGTTTAAGGCTTTCTGATATTGTTATGGAATGAATGTACTTTGCATTTGGAAAGAACATGTCTTTGGGGATCCAAAGCATGGAATGTGCTGATTTGAATCTGTTGTGCACCCCTAGAAAATCAAGTTCTTTAATCTTTATTCAGTAGTACTGGGTGGGAGCTTTCTAGTTCTTTCCATGGAGATGTGACCTACCCAGTTGTGGGTGGTAACTTTTGATTAGATGGTTTCCATGGAGATGTGTCTCCACCCATTCAAGGTGGATTGCTTACTGGAGCCCTTTAAGAGGGAACCATTTTGGAAAAAGCTTTAGAGCCCTCTCAGCCAGAGACCTTTGGAGAGGAAGAAGGAAAATGCATCTGAGGGAACTTCACGAAACAAGAAGCTGGGAAAGAAAGCCAGCAGATTTTGCCACATGCCCTTCCAGCTAAGAAAGAAACCCAAACTTCATTGGCCTTTCTTAAGTGAAGGTAACCTCTTGTTTGTGCCTTAATTTGGCCATTTTCATGGCCTTAGAACTTTGAACTTGTAAGTTAATAAACTCCCTTTTAAAATTCATTCTGTTACTGGTATATTGCATTTGGGCAGCTTTCAAACTAGAACAGCCCCTATGAAACTTATTCCTGCAAAGGATAGGCTAAGCCTACTGATAATTATGCTTAAGAGTCACCCCCAGAGAGCCCCTTTTGTTGCTCAGATGTGGCCAATTCTCTCTCTAAGCCAACTAGGCAGGTATACTCACTGTCCTCCCCCTTACATGGGACATGACTCCCAGGGGAGTAAATCTCCCTCACAGCGTGGTACAAGACTCCCAAAATGAGCCAAGACTCAGCATCATGGGAAGGAGAAAACCTTCTTGATGAAAAGAGGAAAGAGAGAAAAGAGACAAAATAAAGTTTCCATGGCTGAGAGATTTCAAACAGAGAGAAGAGATTATCCTGGAGGTTGTTCTTACGCATTATATAGATATCCCTTTTTAGTTTATGGTGTATTGCAGTGGCTAGAGGGAAGTACCTGAAACTGTTGATCTGTGTTCCAGTAGCCTCAATTCTTGAAGATGATTGTATAACGATATAGCTTTTACAATATGACTGTGTGTTTGTGAAAACCTTGTGTCTGATGCTTCTTTTATACAGGGTATGGACAAATGAGTAAATTAATATGAATGCAAGTTAAATAAGTAATGGGGGGGATGTCATGATCAGGTTCATGTGTCAACTTGGCCAAGTGATGGTACCTGTTTGTCTGGTTGGGCAAGGTTTGGCCTGTTTGTTGCAATGAGGACATTTCATAGAATTAGATCATGATCACGTCAGCTGCATCCACAGCTCATTCCATTTGTAATCACCAAAGGGGAGTGTATTCTGTAATGAGTGATGCTTAATCTAATCACGAGAAGCCTTTTAAGGAGGATTCAGAAGAGACGGGCTCTATTCCTACTTTGGTTGGTGAGCCTCTCCTGTGGAGTTCGTCTAGACCTTCCATCGGAGTCGTCAGCTTCACAGCCTGCCCTGTGGATTTTGGACTCTGTGTTCCTGTGGTCATGTGATTCACTTTTATAAATTTTATATTTGCAAGTGTTCCTGTTGATTCTGTTTCTCTAGAGAACCCTAACTAATACAGGGAATAGGGGTAAAATAAATTGAGTAGATTGAAATACGAGTGGTCAGTGAGAGGCAGGGGTAATGGGTATGGGATGTGTGAGTTTTTAATTTTTTCTTTTTATTTTTCTGGTGTGATGCAAATGTTCTAAAAATGATCATGGTGATGAACACACAACTATGTGATATATTGTGAGCCATTGATTGTACACCATGTATACACTGTATATGTGTAAAGATTTGTCAATAAAAATATATATTTTAAAATAAGTTGTGTTGGTATGTTTCTTAGTTCTCTATTCTCCCCCACTGATGTTGTGGTGTTGTCCCTCTGCCAACCCCACACTATCTTTTTTTTTTTAACTTTTTTTTATTAGAGAAGTTGTAGGTTTACAGAAAAAAACATGCATAAAATTCAGAGTTCACATACCACCCTATTATTAATACCTTGCATTAGTGTAGTACATTTGTTACAGTTAATGAAAGAACACTTTTATAATTGTATTATTAATTATAGTCCATAATTTTGCTTTAGGTTCACTGTTGGAATACCATACAACCCTGATTACTGAAGCTATATAATGTAAGTGTTGAAATTGGGTAGACTGATACCTTCCATTTTATTTATGCACGAGAATAATCTTTTCTGTTTATACAAAATATCTTGCCAGGATTTTGATGCAAATTGCATTAAACCTATATACCAATTTGGGGAAAATTGACATCTTTACTATGTTGAATCTTTCAATCCATGAACACAGGATGTTCCTCCATTTATTTAGGTCTTCTTTGATTTCTTTTATCAGCATTATGTCATTTGCAGCACTTAAGAGCTATACACGCTTTATTAGATTTTCTCTATTTTGAAGGAATTATGTTTTTATGGTTAATGTCCATATGTTCCTTGCTAGTATATAGCAGCTTTGCTGCTACATAAATAAGCTTCACGAGAGCAATCCTCAAGATCAAAGGTTTGGCCTATTGACTTGGGAGTCCCTAAGGTTTGAGACAGTATCTGGGATTTCCCCAGTGGTAAAGTTCAATAATTCCATATGTTTTCTCCCAACCCTCAAGGGACTTTGCCAATACTTTTTTATTATCTGATCAATATACTCTGGGATGTATCCAGGCATTACATTAAACTGTACAGAATTATAAGCCCTCATTCCCATTCTGGGCTCCTTGTGTTTGGGTTGTTTAAATGGTCTGCTTAGACAAGGTGAGTTGGATCATGTGCTACAGAAGATTTAGGTCTTGGACAAAATAAATCTCTCTTCCTCTGGTCTCACAGAATGGGTGAAGTTCTAAAGTACAATGTCCTCCTTACCCCTGTATTCCGATTTACCTTAGTCCCAACCTATTCAGCCTCGTTTTTATCTCTCATTGAAGCCTGGTCTCTTTCTCAAGTTCTTTAACAGTTATCGTACGTGGCAATGCTGACTTTCAGACCTGCAGAATGCCTGCTGTGAGTCTTAGGTATCACACAGGTACCCAAAATTCCAGGGAAATACCAGGTTATGCTTAAATAGCGCAGCCTCTCAAAATCTGGAAATAAAAATTACAGCTACAGACTAAATGTGCCTGCTATAAGAGCTTACAATCTAGGCCCCAATTTTCGTATAAGTATTTTCTAAATGAGAGCATACAATGTTTGCTCTTTTGGTTCTGGCTTATTTTACATCACATAATGTCCCCCAGGTTCATTCACATCGTTGCATGCCTCACGACTTCCTTTCTTTCTATGGGAGCACAATATCTGATCATAAGCATCCACCACAGTTCGCCATTCTGCTTCTCAGTCAGTGCGTCCTTCAGCCGCCTCCATCCATTGGGCGTCATGTATAATGTCCAAAGTCAACAGTCCCTGTCTCACATTATCTTCACTTAGTGGTATAATCATCAACACTCTCAATTTTAGACAATTTCCGTTGCTCCCAAGAGAAAAATAAACAATAAATACACCCTCATCAAGCAGAAAATCCAAACCTCCCCTTTACTCTTGTCCTCCCCACACCCCTACCCCCAATTATTTACCCCTGGTATTGCTGTAGTACTCTTGATGTTTTCTGTTAAACATAGCCTACAGAATGCAATAGTATTTTCCCCCTATACCCCGATATTACTTACTCTTTGCACAAGATTCATATCTTTGAAGTAGTTCATGCAAGAACTTATTTCTATTCGTAGTGTTAATCAGTGGGATACATTCCTCTATATAACCCCTTTCAATCAAGTTCAGCTTCAGTATGGCAATATTACTTATAGACCCACTAATGAACTGCCTTCACTTCTATCAGTTATCTTACATTTAAGTTTAACCTCATTAGCTAACTGTTCACCCGTCTCTAGCTTCCATGTATTTCTAGGTCCTGTATATTCTGTAATACAAGCCTCTAAGTTTACCTTTACCAAAGTCATAAAAATGAAATCATACTGTATCTGTCCTTTTGTGTCTGGCTTATTTCTTCAGCATTATGTCCTCAAGGTTCACCCATGTTGCCATAAGCTTTGGGACCTCATTTAGCCTTACTGCTTCATAGTACTCCATCGTATGTACATACCACATTTTGTGATCCACTTGTCTATTGACAGGCACTTGGACTCTTTCCATCTTTTGGAAGTTGTAAATAATGCTGCTATGAATATTGGTGTGCAAATGTCTGTTTGTGTCACCGCTTTCAGGTCTTCTGGGTATATACCAAATAGTGCTATTGCCAGGTGATAGGGAAACTCGATATTTAGTTTCCTAAGGAACTGTCAAACTGTCTTCCATAGTGGCTACACCATTATACATTCCCACCAGCAGTGTATAAGTCCCAATTTCTCCACATCCTCTCCAACATTTGTAGTTTCCTGTTTGTTTAATACCTATATATTCTTATAGGTATGACATGGTCTCATTGTAGTCTTGATCTGCATTTCCCTTATAGCTAATGAAAATGAGCATCTCTTCATGTGCTTTTGAGCCGTTTGTATTTGTTCTTCAGAAAAATGTCTATTCATATCTTTAGCCCATTTTATAATTAGGTTGTTTGTTCTTTTGTTATCGAGTTGTTTGATTTCTTTACGTACACAGGATATCAAACCTTTGTCCAATGTGTGATTTCCAAATATTTTCTCCCATTGAGTCAAAAACTTCACCTTTTTAACAAAGTCTTTTGAGGCACAAAAGCTTTTGATTTTGAGGAGTTCCCACTTTTATTTTTTTCTTTTCTTGCTTGTGCTTTGGTTGTAAAGTTTTGGAAGCTACCTCCTATTACTAGGTCTTGAAGATGTTTACCTATATTTTCTTCTAGGAGTTTTATAGTTCTGGTTCTTATAGTTAGGTCTTTGATCCACTTTGACTTAATTTTTGTATAAAGTGTAAGGTAAGGGTCCTCTTTCATTCTTTTGGCTGTTGATACCTAGTTCTCCCATGCCCATTAGAAAAGACTATTTTGTCCCACTTCAGTGGATTTGAAGGCCTTGTCAAAGATCAGTTGACATAGATTTGGTGGTCTATTCCCACACTCTTGATTTGATTCCATTGGTCAATACTTCTGTCTTTGTGCCAGTACCATGCTGTTTTGATCACTCCCACAAATTTTTATATATTGCATTTTTATTTTCATTCAACTCAGTGTATTTTAAAATTTACTTTGAGTCTTTCTTTTTGACTCATGGATTTATTTAGAAAAGTGTTTAGTTTTCAAGTGTCTGGAGATTTTCCTGTTATCTCTGTTACTGATTTCTAGATTGATTCCATTGTGGTCAGAAAACACTCTGAATTATTTCAGTTCTTTCAAATTTTTTGAAGCTTGTTTAATGGTCATGATTATGGTCTATGTTGGTGTATTTTCCATGAACTCCTAAAAAGAACATGCATTATGCTGTTGTTAGTTGCTTAATGTTGATGATGGTGTTGACTTCTATCTATTTGCTGATTTTCTCTTAGTTATTATATCAGTTGAGAGAGGGGTGTTGAGGTCTCCACCTATAATTCTGGATATGTCTGCTTCTCCTCTCAATTCTATCAGTTTTTGCTTTACATATTTTGCAACTCTGTTGTTTGGGGCATATACATTTAGGATTGCTGTATCTTCTTGGTGGACTAACCCTTTTATCATACATTACATCTGTCTCTATATCTGGTAATTTTCTTTGTTCTAAAGTCTACATTATCTGATTTTATTTATCTAATTTATATTAATATAGCTACTCCTCCTTTCCTTTAATTAATGTTTGCATTATATATTTTCCATCCTTTTACTTTCAACCTGTTTCTGTTGTTATATTTGAAATGTGTTTCTTATAGACAGCATATAGTTGGATCATATTTTTAATCCACTTTGCAAATCAGTCTTTCAATTGATGTATTTAGACCATTCACATTTAATATAGTTGTTAACATGTTAAGGCTTAAGTCTGCCATTTTATTTTTTGTTTTCTGTTTATCCTCTCTGTTTCTTTGTTTCTGGGTTTTTTTCCTGCTTTTCTGCAAGGTACTCGAACATTTTTTAGAATTTCATTTTTTTAATCTAGAGTGTTTTTACTGTACCTCTTTGTATAACGTTTTATAGATTACTCTAGGTACTAAATATTACATTAATAACATATACCTGTTGTCATTTTACCAGTTCAAGTGAAGGATATAAACTTACTTCCCTTTACGTCCTTTTCATTCACCATTTATAATCTGTCTTAAATAATTCTTCTAATACATTTAGAACCACATTGCATAGTGTGATAATTTTTGTTTTAACTGTTAAACGTAATTTAGAAAACTCAAGGGAAGGAAGAAAGCCAATTTTATTCCCATGTTTTGCTTATCATGTAATTCCTGATGTTGCAAGTTGTTGTTTTTTTTTATCATTTCCTTTTTGTTGAGAGAACTTCCTTTAGTCATTCTTTTAGGATAGGTGTCTTGGTGACAAATTATTTTAATTTATCATCATCTATAAATGTCAATTTCCCCTTTATTCTTCAAGGATATTATTGCTGGGTATAGGATTCTGGATTGGCCATTCTTTCCTTCAGCGTTTAAAAAGTATTGTGAAAACTAATGTGCATTCCCTCTGGACTCTGAAGTTCCTAATGAGAAATCTGCTTTCACTCATTTGAATCGGTTTTCCCCTGTGGGTAACGTAGCATTTTTCTTGGCTGCTATCAAGATTTCTTCCTTGCCTTTAGTTTTTGGAAGTATAATTATTATCTTAGATTGCCAGAGCTTTTATGACAATTATCATGTAATGAGTTGGCTTAAACAGCAAAAATTTATCAGAGTAACAAGACAGTCTGAAACCCACAGAGATCACTCACTATGGCTGCGGCTGGTACAGAGCAGCCTGGCTGAGCATGGAGGCACAGCTAGCGCATGGCCACTGCACAAGGACCCTTGAGCGCAGACAGACATGGTTGGGTCATGGGCAAGGCCTCCTCCTGGCCAGGCAATATGCCCTTGATGCCATTTGGGGCTCAGTGGAGTGGAGTGGAGGCTGAGCCTGGGCAACAGGCTGGGTAGGAAACCACAGGCCTGGTCGACTATGCAGGTGGATGCAGTGGTGGCAATGGTGATGGAGCCTTGGAGAAAGAGAGCTTTGGGCACTGTCCATCTCTTCCACCTTTGATGCAGAATCTGATGCTGGCACTCTCTGCCTCTAGTACCACAGCAGGCTTTGCATGAATCCTTTGTGATCGTTCACTCTTTGACTTGGATCAGAATTCCAGTCCTTCAGCCCGAGTCGTCTAGCTGGGTGAGTTTTGGGGAGAGTGTTTTAACTAGGGTGTCACTGCCCCCATTTTGAGATTTCCAGAGCTCCTATTATAGCTAGCCTCGGCCATGACAATCAACTGAAAGAGATGCCCTTTACGTAAAAGCTATATGTGAAACTCAACTTGTGTTTCTAGTCCCTTTATCACTGTCTTTTGCTAGTCCTGATGTAGTCTCACTGTATATAAAGAAGCCTCTTTTAAGCATTATTTTTGAAAAAGTATTTTTACAGACGAATATTTAGGCTAACCTAGTGGATCTAATCTTGGAATTTCCATGATGACCCACTTAAAGATCAAAGTAGTAGATGCTGTGTGCTTTTTAGATGTTAGTGCTATGAAAGTAAAAATGCCTTCTACACTGCTGTTCCTAACTGACTGGGCACCAATGAGTGTGAGCTGTGTGCCGAACCTAGACTGGAAGGTACCCTTTACTTGTAGCATGTTTAGTGTGTTTGTGGAGCTTTGCTTAAAATCCCTTTGGTATAAATCCAGTTGTTAGGTGTTCAATTGGGATGAGTGTGAGTTTAGTAAAAACCGTGACTTCGCAAGATCTGCAATCCCTTCTGCATGTCAAATTCTCCTACCAAGATGGTTTTCCAGTGTCTAGCTCAGCACGTGTAGGAGGCAGCAAACAGCTGTCTTGGTCATCTGTCTGGCTTTGGCTTAGTAAAATGTTTGGTGCAACATTTCTGACCAAAGAATGTCTGTCCCTAGAAAAAAGAAAATGCAGTTTACTTCCCAAGGTGTGCCTTTGAAATCTTTCCTAAGTAGAAATAAAAATTTATATTGACTTTCCAAAAACATATATTTATGGCTCCCTGTTTGAAGGCTAGAAATTAAGATGTTGAATGTTCAATTGAGATGTTGGCAAGGCCGTGTTTTTCCCTCTGGGAATAGTGTTCTGGGATGGCAGTCTTCTGTCACATGGCAATCTCTGTCTCCTTTCTGGCTTCTCCTCGTGGCTTCTCCTGACTGTGTCAGGATTTCCTCTCTTAAAAGGCTTCTAGTCATCTGGATTGAGGCCCACCCTGATTCAGTCTGACCCATCTTATCTAATAACAGTATCGTCGAACGTCCTGCTTACAAATGAGTTCATGTCCACAGGTATGTGGATTAAGATCTGCACATGTCTGTTATGGGGTACATGATTCAATCCCCAACAATTCTGAGGTATATTGGGATTTCTTTAGGTTTATCCTATTTGGGGTTCACTATGCTTCTCTAACCTGTAGATATAGTGTGCTGGTTTGAGGCTGTTGTGTACTCCAGAAAAGTCATGTTCTTTAATCCTGATTCAATATTGCTGGGTGGGATCTTTTTATTAAGCTGTTTCCATGGAGACGTGTCTCCACCCATTCAAGGTGGGGTTGCTTACTGGAACCCTTTAAGAGGGAACCATCTTGGTAAAAGCTTCAGAGCTGACACAGTTGACAGAGCCAATACAAGACCCAGACATTTGGAGATGCAGAAAGAAAATGGCCCTCAAGAAGCTGTTTGAAATGAAAAACCCAAAGACCAACAGATGCCAGCCACATGCCTTCCCAGCTGACAGAGGTTTTCTGGACCCATCAGCCTTTCTTGAGTCAAGGTATCTTTCTGTGGATGCCTTAGTTTAGACATTCTTATGCCCTTAGAACTGTAAACTTGTAACATAATAAATTCCCTTCTTAAAAGTCATTCCTTTTCTGATATATTGCATTCTGACAGCGTTAGCAAACCAAAACATATAGCTAGAGATATAGATAAAGAGCTAGAGATATAGATTTAGATATAGATATAGATAAAGATATAGATATCCAAATTTGGGAAATTTCCAGCCATTATTTCTTCAAGTGTATTTTCAGGCCTACCCATTTTCTCCTCTCCTTCTGAGAATTGGATGCTACACATATTAGATCTTTTGTTATAGTCTCACAGGTGCTGTTCATTTTTTTAGCCTAATTTCTCTCTTTGGTTCAGAGATTGGGTGATTTTCTGTTGTTCTTCTATCTTCCAGTTCACCAATTCTTTTCTCCATTCTGCTGTTGAGCCTATCCACTGAGTTTTTATTTTGATCATTGTATTTTTCAGGTCACTTCCCTCTGTTTTCTATTTTCATCCCTACTGTGGTGCTCAGATACATACACAGCAAGACCCATAAGCATTGAGAGGCAGGCACTTCCCTGGAGAGAGTGTGTTATGGGGCACTGGGGGCGGGCAGGGAAGCATTGACAATGTTGCATCCTGTTTGGAAGTAAATTCTGAGGTGGGTAAACTCAAAGGAGAGAAGGAGATGTCAAAAGGAGTAAACCTAGGATGTTTGGAATCCAGTAGGAGAAATGATTGCCAGGTGGGTGATCCGAGAGGGGCTTCCAGGGGACAGAGTCTAAGGACAGGCAACATGCAGGGGCCTGTCAGCCAGGTAGAAATAACACGCCAGCTTAGGGACTGGCTTCAGGACAGAATGCTGGGCTCTGTGGGGCTGGGCTAGGCAGGGCAGGGAAGGAATGAAGGAAACAGAGTTGAGGAACAAGTTGTTTTTTTCAAGTGAGAGTCAAATGGGTATATTCTTTTGTTAGTGGCAGCCTAGGTAGGGATTACAGGTAAAGCCTCTGAGATCAGACTGCTTGGATTTGAATTGTGTCTTCTACCCCCTTGCTCTGTGACCTTGTACAAGTTGCTTAACCTCCTTATGTCTCATCTGTAAAATAGAGATACTACTACCTAACGTGAGAATTGATAACTCTTAGGCATGCAGTAAACAGTACACGAGCTTTTTTTTGTTAAATAAATAAAAACGTATACATGCATTCAACATAAAAATTCCTTGAGTGCTGTGCTCTGCTGCTCCCTTTGATGAGCCTTTGCAGGCCAGTGGAGTTAGGCCCCAGGTCACAGCTACAGAGCTCTCAGAACTGGGGGTTCACCTAGAGTCAGTGCAGCTGGCAGGCTGGCCTGTTGCAAACTCTCCCACTAAAATCTATATCAAATTGCAAGCCTGGGCCAAGCTGAGCCCACAAATGAAGCCAAGGGGATTCACCTTGGGGAGGGCTTTGAAACCAGGCCTGCTGCCTCCACTGGGCATGAGGGTTTTGAAAGTCTGGTACCAGATCCAAGGCAGCCTCTTCGCCTACTCCAGGGCTCAGAAGAGTGGAGAGAGGTCAGAATGTGGGAAAAAAAAAAAAAAGAGAGAGAGAGAGACAGGGAGAATGCAGAAGCCACAGAGAGTCTTGTATACCTTTCATCCCTTCCACAGAGGAAATAGCAAAAACAGAAGTGTGGGGGTGGGGTGAACAAAAAAGGAACCAAAAGCAGAGAATGGGGTCAGCCCAGCCAAGGGCTTTTTGTGGTATCTTAATTAAGCCTGGAGCCCCCATTGTTCCTTTTAGGGTGGAACATATGTTCAGGTCCGGGCTGAAGTTTGGAACTGAAGCTTTAGCATTAGTGGGCACTATGGTATGTGACGGGGCGGGGGTGGTGGTGAGGGGAGCATCCGCAAGCCAGCCAAGAACCGATAGCACCTCCAGTCCAGCCTTTCCCAGAGTCACCTTTGGCTGGAGCAGAAAAGAGAAACAACTAGAAAGGCTTTACTGCCCAGCTCAGCCCTTCAGTGGGCCTCAGTTTCCAAATGTGTATCATTCTGATGCAGCTGGTGAGGATGGTAGGCAGTCACCCAGACCTGCCACCACCGTGAGCAGGAGGCACCAGCACATCCAGACGACCGGATGGTGAAGAACTCAAGCCCGAGATCCGTCGAACTTGCATTTGAACACTCGTTCTGCTGCTTGTCAGCTGGGTAGCCTCAGGCAAGTGATTTAATCAGTCTGAACCTGTTTGCTCATCTCTGAAATGGAGTTAATCATTCCCATCCTACATATTTGCAGTGGGAATTGATGAAGATGGCCCATATAAAGCCCTTCCATGGAGTGCTTGATGAGCATTTGTAGTTACCACAAGGGCAAAGATACAGACACTGGAGAAAGAAGACTCAGCCCAGGCCCCTCAAAGCTGCAGGAGCTCAAGATGAAGGCTGAGCCCCATGGGTGGGAGAGGGGAAGACCTTGCAAAGCCCATGAAAGTCCAGGGATGGGGGATGGTTTTTTTTCCAGCAGGGGCATAGGACTAGCAGAGGTGTGAGGCTGGGACTCTAAGCAGCATGTTTAAGGACTAGGGAGTTTAAGCTGGCTGGATGGAGGGATTCTTATTGGGGACTGGTGGGACAAGAGGCTGAGAGAATTGTTTCGGTCAACATGCAAAGCATAAACACATAGTCTGAGCATCTCTTTCCTTAGCTATTGAAATAGAGCACTGAACTCAGAGATCTCTAAAATCATCCTGGTTCTAACATCTTGAAACTGTGACTTTCACTGCAGGCTGCAGGGAGCCACAGAAGGTTCTGGAGCCTGCAGGTACTGTGGAACAGCGAGGACTCTAGCCAGTGTCCCAGGCCACACAGGATCTGCCATCGAAGCTTAGGATGGGGGAGCCTTGGAGTGAAATGTTGCCTGTGACACCAGGGCGTGGGCTGCACAGCCAGTGTGGGAATTCTCAACAGCAGAGTCCCCACTTCAGCCCTGTCCTAGGAAGCAGCAGAAGTAAGACCAGCCCTGGGAGACTAATGAAGCCTCAGGCCAGGTTGTCTCTGCCATGTGCCCCCCTCCCCCCACCCCAGAGAACTCTTGCCTTTCTAAACTGCACCCTTCCCTGAAGTGCTGCCACCTGCCCAGAACCCTTCCTTCCAGGTGGTCTGAATGCCACCTTGAGTTAGAATGAGAGAAAGAGGCCCTCTCTGTCCAAAATCAAGTCAACCAGTTGTCTTGTGTTTCCTAAAACATAGTTGTCAACTAGACACTGGGAGAGCCACAACCAAGGATTCAAAGCACTCGATGTCGAATAATTATAGGGTAATACTATGTGTTCACCACACCATTTCTTCTTCCTGGGCACAAGGAACAAGCTTCTTGAACTTGTGGGTTTATGTTTTGCTTTTGTTTTTGCCAAGTTTGGGAAGTTCACAGAGAAAATTATCTCTCAAACTCCTTTGTCTTCTCTGGGAATCCAGTGATACAATTGTTAGGTCTTTGTTATTGTCTCATACATTCCTATGACCCTGCTCTTTCTTTTTTTATTCACTCTCTTTTCTCTCTGTTGATCATTTTGGATAAATTCTATTGATCTTCCCTCAAATTCACTGATTCTACCCTCTGTTATCTCCATTCTACTGTTCAATCCAGCCAATGATTTTTTTAAAATGTTTTTGGGGTGGTGTGATGGTGGCTCAGTGGCAGAATTCTCACCTCCCATGCTGGAGACCTGGGTTCGATTCCCAGTGTCTGCCCATGCAAGAAAAAAAAATGTTTTTGTACTTTTCATTTCTATAATTTCCTTTTCATTCTTTTTTCTAACTTCTAGTTATTTTTCTGAGATTTTCTGTTTTTTTTTTTATTTGTTTCAGAAGAATTTGTAATTGCTTTTGAATCATTTTTATGGTGGTTGCTTTAAAATCCTTGTCAAATAATTCCAATATCTGATTTATTTTTGCGTTGGCATCAGTTGATTATCTTTTCTCCTTAAAATTGTGGTTTTCCTGGCTCTCGGTGTGATGGGTGATTTGTGTCCTAGACACTTGGTAGGGAGAATGGCATGGACAAAGGTGCTGAGGTAGGAATTTGGTCAAGAAACAAGTGAGCGCCCTAAAGTAGGAAGTGAGTTGTCTTCACCTTTGAGTGCTCAGAGCCAGCCCAGAGCATACTGATGGCAGGGAGTTGAAAACAATATCTGTGGAATTGCGCTAACTGTGGTAGAAGACTTTGCTCTGGAGAGCTTGTCTGGAGCAAAGGCTGTAGAGAGGAGCAATGATAAATCTCCATGAAATGACAAGTTGAGGTCAGCCTATGAAGGATATATGAGAGAACACCTGTTGCTTTAGCCTGTCCAGTGTGCATCACCCCACTCCTTTTGATATCAGCATGCCAATTTTCTTCTTGAGAAAAGGACTCTCCTTTACTCTAGTTCCATATAGTTCAGGTAAAGCTAATCCCATTCCCATATCCAGAGGTGACAAGTGGCCCAAGCCTGGCCCAACAGTTCACTCAATCCTACCAGCCAGGTTATGAGTTGTAACCCAAGCTGGGCCAATGAGAGCCATTCCTAGAGCTGTTGCTGAAGGAAAAAGGGCCCCCTTTCCACTGAGGTGGCTAAGACAATAAAAATAAAATTAAATTAAAAGTAATATAAAATCTTTGGATGATGTCATGGAAAATGGTGACATAGGACATTCAAAGTATCACTCCCTCCACTGAAATAACTATAAACTGACAAAGACTTATAGAATCAACTTTTTCTGAGCTCTGAAATCTAATCTAAAACTTATGACAACCAGGAGACTGCTTAAGAAGAAAGAGCAGCTAAACTCCAGTAAGAGAGTATTGCAGCATTTTCACTCATCTGACTACCGTGCCCCATTCCTCAGCATGGCAGTGGCAGCAGCCTTGGGGACAGTGGCCTACATTCCTATTGTGGCTTGCTGGTACTAAGGGGCTAATATAGACTTTACTCTTAAAATGATGTGGTTGTGTGTTTCTACATATCCTTTAGTTCCCTGAGGGACTAGCACAGAGGCTGATCTTTGTTTCACAAGCCCCCTAGCAGGCTGGAGTGGATTTCCAGGTGGTGGCAGCATCTGTCAATAGATTTAAAGACATACACTGCCTGTGGCTTCCTGCGACAAGGGACAGTGAATGGAGCAAGCAGCAGACAGCTCCAAAAGCCTGGAAGGGAGAAGGAAATTTCTTGGGGGAATAAGGGCCACTGTGTATAACAGGAAAAATGGAGTGCTACATGCATGGCCAGGACTGGTCACCGCTCAGAAAAGACCTGGGAGGACCCTAGGCTTGCACCTTTAGTGAACGTGTGGACGTCACACCAGCAAGAGGTGAAGGCTAAAGCAGTGTTGAAGGCAATCAGGCTTAGTATTAAACGAGCACCCCAGCTTAGCTGTGGTGTAAAAACTAGGAGAGTAGTATTTTTTTTTCTTTTTTGCTCCAAGCATTTAGGGAAATCTCTGTCAGATCACTGGCTAAACACTGAGATAACAAAACAGTGGCCACACATGCTAAGGAACAGTCATTCCAAAAACATTTTGGAAAGTCACTAAACAAACCACGAATCTACAATCACAACAGCAAACCGATGAAGTGGGTAGAATCTGATTTCTAGGGTTACTAATTATAATATTCAAAATGCCCAGTTGTCAACAAAAAAATACAAAGCATACAGGAAAGTATGGCTCATTCATAGAAAAAAAAGAGAAATTCACAGAAACCACCCATGAGGAAGCCTACACACAGAACTCACTAAAGACTTTAAATCAACTGTCTTAAATATGCTCAAGGAGCTAAAGGAAAGTGGACAAAGAACTAAGGAAAGCAGGAAAATGATGTATAAACAAAATGAGAATATCAATAAAGAGATAGAAAATATAAAATGGAACAAAATAGAAATCCTGGAGCCAAAAGTAGCATATAGGAAATGAAAATTTTGCTAGAGACATTCAATATCAGATTTAAATAGTCAGAGGAAAGAATCAGGAAACTTGAAGAAAGAATGATTCAGAGGAGCAGAAAGTAGAAAGAATGAAAAAAAGTGAAGAGAGCCTAAGGGATCTGTAAAACACTGTTCTGGTTTGAAATGATGTATGTACCCTAGAAAAACCATGTTTTAATCCTAATCCCATTTTGTAAAGGCAGCCGTTTCCTCTAATCCCTGTTCAGTGATGTATGTTTGAAACTGTAATTAGATCATCTCCCTGGAGATGTGATTTCATCAAGAGTGATTGTTAGCTGGATTAGCTGGAGGCATGTCTCCACCCATTTGGGTGGGTCTTGATAAGTTTCTGGAATACTATAAAAGAGGAAATATTTTGGAGAATGAAGGAGATTCAGAGAGAGCAGAGCAGAACGACACAGCCACGAGAAGCAGGGAGTCCACAAGCCAGTGACATTTGGTGATGAAGAAGAAAAACACCTCCCGGGGAGCTTCATGAAACAGGAAACCAGGAGAGAAAAAGAGTAGATGATGCCTTGTTTGCCATGTGCCTTTTCGGCTGAAAGAGAAGCCCTGACTATGTTCACCATGTGCCTTCTCACTTGAGAGAGAAACCCTGAACTTCATTGGCCTTCTTGAAACAAGGTATCTTTCTCTGGATGCGTTTGATTGGACATTTCTATAGACTTCTTGTAATTTGGACATTTTCTCAGCCTTAGAACTGTAAACTAGCAACTTATTAAATTCCCCTTTTTAAAAGCCATTCCATTTCTGGTATATTGCATTCCGGCAGCTAGCAAACTAGAACAAACAACCATCAAGTATACTGATGTATGCAGTATGGGAATCTAAGAAGGAAAAGGGAGAAAGAAAGAGGCAGAAGGAACATTTGAAGCATTAATGGCTACAAACATTTCTAATATGATGAAATACCTGAATCTCTGCATCCAAGAAGATCAATGAACTTCAAGTAGGATAAATACAAAGAGATCCATAATGAGACACATTATAATCAAACTGTCAAAAGACGAAAATGAATTGATAATTCCCACTTAACAGAGGAGCAGACTACAATTTCAATGAGCTGGAGTTAAAATCCAGAGCCCCAGGGCTCTTCCTACCTGCTTTCATTCCTGTGTCTCTGCCTGCAGTGGCCTCATCAAAAGCATATATTTAGTTAGCTGTGGTCTGGGTCCCAAACATGGCTTCCTATCAGAATCACCAGGAAGACTTGTTAAATTTACAGATTCATAAAAACTGGATGTCCACATGCAAAAAAAAATAAAGATGAACCCCTACCTCATACCACATACAAAAATTAACTCAAAATGGAATAATGTGCCCTAATGCACGCACAGACAGCAACTAAATCCTAGACAAGACAGAGAAACTTATCTTCAGAATAGACCCACCAAGGTAATCAGATGCCCAGATATCAGCAAAAAATCACAAGGCATACTAAAACTCAAGAAATGGCCCAATCAAAGGAACAGATCAAAAAGTCAGAAGAGATACAGAATCTGGAACAACTAATCAAAGATGTGCAAACAAATCTCCTGAATCAACTCAAAGAAATGAAGGAAAATATGTATAAAAAGATAAAGGATATTAAGAAGACACTGGATAGCATAAAAAAGAATTTGTAAGAATATATGGGAAAAGAACAGATATTATGGAAATAAAAGACACTGTAGATGAAATTTAAAATATATTAGAGACACAACAGCAGATGTAATGAGGCAGAAGAAAGAATCAGGGAGATAGAAGACATAACAACCAAATTTAAACTGACAAAAGAACAAATGGAGAAAAAAATGGAAAAGTTGAGTAGGGTCTCAGGGAAATGATTAACCACACAGAGTGCACAAATATAGGCATCATGGGTATCCCAGAAGGAGAAGAGAAGAGAAAAAGGCCAGAAAGAATATTTGAAGAAATAATGGCTGAAAAATTCCCAATCCTCATAAAAGACATAAATATGCAAATCCAAGAATCCCAACATACTCCAAACAGAATAAATCCAAATAGACCCACTCCAAGACACATAGTAATCAGACTATCAAATGCCGACAAGATGGAGAGAATTCTGAATGCAGCAAATGAAAAGTGATTCACCCCAAACAAGGGAAAACACGTAAGACTAAGTGCTGATTTCTCATCAGATGCCATGGAGGTGAGAAGGCAATGGTACAATATATTTAAGATACTGAAAGAGAAAAATTACCAGACAAATTCTCTATCCAGCAAAGCTGTCTTTCAAAAATGAGGGAGGAGGATGGGGGCAAGATGACAACTTAGTGAGGTGTGGGATTTAGTTTGTCCTCCAGTTCGTCCTCCAGAGCAGCTAGTAAATAGCCAGGAACAGTACAGAACAAGTGCTGGGGGAACACCAGTGACTGGACACACAGCATACACCAGCCTGGACAAGCTGGACTGGCTGAGACCACACACACACAACTGTAAGTCCTCCAAGCTGTGGAGGCTGGTGCCCCTCCCCAAAGGGCATAGCAGGCTGGTTCCCCAAGGGGAAAGAAAGCAGACTTTGCTAGCAGCAAAGGCTTAGTTCAACGAAGCTCCACTTGCAGGATGCATTAACAAATTCTGACTACTGAAAATAGGCCCCCAGCACAGAGAAACCTGGAATAAGTATTAAAGGTTCTAGGAGGTTTTGCCCTGGCAGAGAGGGGGCAGGGTTGACAGAAATAAAACCCGGAGGCTTTTTGAGCCAGACAGCACAAAATACTGCAAAAGGGCTGGACCCAGGGTTCTGGGAAGATGGTGGAATAGGATAGGTTGAGTTCACCCCTGCTCTAAGGAACAGCTAGAGAAGGGATGGGACGGTGACTGAGATTCTAGAATGTAAGTGACCTGGGAGGGTTTTCTACACCATATAGGGAGGCCCTAGTTTCAAAAGCTGAAGAATTGAGATGCAGAGAACTGGAGACTGTCCAGCTGGTGCAAACAGCCTAATGCACCCCTTTCCAAACAGAGTCCTGGAGCCCTCAGGAGTGCACAGATGGGGAGACCGGGACTAGAAACACTCTACCTCTGTGTCTGCCATACTGCACCCTGCGCCTGCACTCCAAGGTCTTCCTGAGGTGCATCACATACCCACAGACCCAGCACCGCATCTCTGTAACCCCACGACTCGTACCCCCTGTTCAAGAGAACCAGCGTAGCATCCTCAACCTGTGCCTATATCTGCACGGCAACGCATCACTGCACTGTTGTGCCCCGCCCCATGCCCCGCATCCTGGTGCACATCCATCCCACAAATACAAGACCTTAGACTACTGAAGGAAATCAACTTACAAAGTAAACCAATCAAGATATTTACATGCTGCAAAGACAGCAGAAGATCACTCAGCATATCAAGATGTAGACAGATATAGCCCAGGCTAATAACCAAATTAAAACACTGGAGGAGACACAGACTTTGGAACAACTAATCAAAGATGTTCATATAACTTTACTAAGTAAATAAATGGGATGATTAATGACATAAAGGAGATCAAGAAGACAATAGAAGAGCATAAAGAGGAATTTGAAAGAATAAATTTAAAAAAATAACAGATATCACAGAGATTAAAGATGCTGTAGACCAAATAAAAAAACGTACTCAAGACACACAACAGCAAATTTGAAGAGGCAGAAGAAGCAATAAGTGAACTAGAGGACAGGACAACTGATTTCAAACATGCAAGACAAAAAATGGCAAAATAGATGGAAAAAACTGAATGGGATCTCAGGGAAATGATGGACAAAACAAAGTGAACAAATACAGAAATGACTGGTGTCCCAGAAGGTGAAGAGAACAGTAAAGGGCTAGGAAGAGTAATTGAGGATATAGATGGGAAAAACTTCCCAACCCTCATAAAGGATATGAATATTCAAAGCAAAGAAGCCCAACAAACTCCAAATAGAATTAATCCAAGTAGGCCTTCCCCAAGACACGTACCACTCAGTCTGTCAAATGTTGAAGAGAAACAGAAAATTCTGAAAGCGGCAAGAGAAAAACAATCCACTGCATACAAGGGTAACCACATAAGACTGAGTTCAGGCCACTCAAGTGGCACTATGGAGGCGAGAAGGCAGTGGTGTGATATGTTTAAGATCCTGAAAGACAAAGACTTCCAGCCAAGAATTCTGTACACAGCTAAATTGTCCTTAAAACTGAGGAAGAGATTAAAATTTTCACAGGCAAACAAATCCTGAAAGAATCTGTCAATAAGAGACTAGCCATTCAAGAAATACTAAAGGGAGTTCTGCCAGTTGAAAAAAAAAAAAAAGACAGGAGAGGGCAGTCTGGAGGAGGGCATAGAATTGAAGAGTACCTCTAAGGGTAACTTGAAGGACAAAAAGAGATAGAGGGAAAATATATAGATCTGACAAAAAAAACCAAAGGATAAGATGGGGGATTCAAGAAACACATTTTTAGTAATAACACTGAATGTTAATGGACTAAATTTACCAATTAAAAGATATAGATTGGCAGAATCGATTAAGAAATATAATCTAAATATATGCTGCTTGGGCCAAGATGGCGGCTTAGCAATGTGTGCATTTTAGTTCGTCCTCCAGAACAACTACTAAATAACCAGAAACAGAACAGAACAGTTCCTGGGGCCATGTCAGTGACTGGACACACAGCATACCCCAGTCTGGACCAGCTGGACTGGCTGCAAGCCCCCCCAGAACCGTGAGTTCCTCAAGCCATGGCAGCTGGCGCCCCTCCCCCACAGGCTGCTTCCCAGAGGGGAAAGGAAAGAGACTTTACTAGCAGCAGGGGCTGAGCCCAATCAAACGCCAATTGTGGAATTAATTAGCAAATTCTGACTACGAAAAATAGGCCCCCGGCTCAGGTGAACCTGGTCAAAGCAGAGGTCGCTCATTTTTGCCCTGGTGCCAAGGGGGCAGGGTTGAAGGAAAAATAAAAATAAAAGAAAGAAACAGAGGTTTTTGTGGCTGTGTTTCTACAAAGGCTTGACTGCCATTGGATACAGTGGCAGGGCTTCTCAGGCTGCAACTACTCAGGCATAGGCAGAAACAAGCTCATTTGAGGGCTTGTCTGGAGCCTATGTCTTCCCTAGTGGAGGGTCAAGCCCAACTCAGGTGGAATCCCTCCATCAAGGAATTCAGACATAAGGGCTTGGTAATTTGAAGCCAATAAAATCAGACTACAACCTCTCCTCTACTCCACCACATCCCCAGCAGGGAGAGTCTGCCAAAGTTAAAGGTACTACATCATCTTATGCTGGAGGGACCTGCAGGCAGACAAGCACCACATACTGAGCAGGATAAGAAAAACAGAGTCTAGAGACTTCACAGGAAAGTCTTTCAACCTGCTGGGTCTCACCCTCAGGGAAAACTGACACAGGTGACACTTTCCTCCTGATAGCAGGCCAGTTTGGTCTGGGAAAATCTGGTTGGGGTCTATAATACCTATGTAGACCCTCCTAAGGGTGGGGGGGGGGGAGGCACCATACAAGCAGGGCAAGAAAAAAGGAAACAAGAATTGAAAAATTCTGATCTGTTAAACAAAACCTAAGCTAGAGGTCCAGAAAAAGCTGAACTGAATGTCAAAGAACAGATAGACAACAAATTCATCCAGTAAGAAAACCGTAGGTAAAAGAAGTGAAAGCAATCTCCAGAATAAACTAATTAAGGTAATTAAATGCCTAGATGCCAGCAAAAAATAACAAACCATACTAGGAAAATTGAACATATGGCCCAGTCAAAGGAACAAACCAACAATTCAAATGAGATACAGGAGCTGAAACAATTAATTCATAATATACAAACAGACATGGAAAACCTCATCAAAACCAAATCAATGAATTGAGGGAGGATATAAATTAGGCAATGAACAAAGAGAAGAAATCAAAAGTCTGAAAGAACAAATCACAAACTTATGGGGATGAAAGGCACAGTAGAAGAGATGAAAAAAAAATAATGGAAACCTACAATGGTAGATTTCGAGAGGTAAAACATAGGACAGTGAACTGGAGGTTGGAACATCTGAAATCTGACAAGAAAAAGAAAATATAGAGAAAAAATGGAAAAATATGAGCAGGGACTCAGGAAATTGAATGACAATATGAACCACATGAATATACATGTTGTGGGTGTGAGAAGAGAAGGCAAAAGGAGGAGAAAAACTAATGGAGGAAATCATCACTGAAAATTTCCCAACTCTTATGAAAGACTTAAAATTACAGATCCAAAAAATGCACTGTACCCCAAAGAGAATAGATCCAAATATATGTACTCCAAGACACTTACTAATCAGAATTTCAGAGGTCAAAGAGAAAGAGAGAATCTTGAGAGCAGCAAGAGAAAAGAAATCCATCACATACAAGGAAAGCCTAATAAGACTATGCATAGATTTCTCAGGAGAAACCATGGAGGTGAGAAGACAGTGGAATGATATATTTAAATTACTAAAAGAGAAAAACTGCCAGCCAAGAATTCTATATCCAGCAAAATTGTCCTTCAAAAATGAGGGAGAAATTAAAACATTTTCAGACAAAACATCACCGAGAGAATTTGTGGCCAAGAAACCAACTCTACAAGAAATATTAAAGGGAGCACTAGAGACAGATATGAAAAGACAGAAGAGTGAGGTGTAGAGAAGAGTGTAGAAAGGAAGACTATAAGTAAAGGTAAAAAGAAAGAAAATTAGATATGACATATAAAATCCAGAAGGCAAAATAGTAGAAGAAAGTACTACCCATACAGTAATAACACTAAATGTTAATGGATTAAACTCCCCAATCAAAAGACAGAGACTGGAAGAATGGATTAAATTAACAGGACCCACCTCTATGCTGTCTACAGGAAACACATCTTAGACCCAAAGATAAACATAGGTTGAAAGTGAAAGGTTGGGAAAAGATATTTCATGCAAATAACAATCAGGAAAGAGCAAGAGTAGCTATGCTAATGTCCAACAAATTAGACTTCAAATGTAAAACAGTTAAAAGAGACAAAGAAGGATACTATGTATTAATAAAAGGAACGATTCAGCACGAAGACATAACAATCATAAATATTTATGCACTGAACCAGAATGCTCCAAAATACATGTGACAAACACTGAAAAGAGAAATAGACACATTTACCATAATAGTTGGAGGCTTCAATTCCCCACTCTCATCAATGGACAGAACATCTAGACAGAGGATCAATAAAGAAACAGAAAATTTGAATAGTACAATAGATGAGCTAGACTTAACAGACATTTATAGAACATTACACCCCACAACATCAGGATACGCCTTTTTCTCAAGTGCTCGTGGATCATTCTCAAAGATAGACCATATGCTGGGTCACAAAGCAAGTCTCAATAAATTTTAAAAGATTGAAATCATAGAAAACACTTTCTCAGATCATAAAAGAATGAAGTTGGAAATCAATAATAGGAAGAGTGCCAGAAAATTCACAGATATGTGGAGACTCAACAACACACTCTTAAGCAACCAGTGGGTCAAGGAAGAAATTACAAGAGGAATCAGTAAATATCTCGAGGAAAATGAAAATGAAAACATAACATATCAAAACTTATGGGACACAGCAAAGGCAGTGCTAAGAGGGAAATTTATTGCCCTAAATGCCTATATCAGAAAAGAAGAAAGGGCAAAAATTCAGGAATTAACTGTCCACTTGGAAGAACTAGAGAAAGAACAGCAAACTAACCCCAAAGCAAGCAAAAGGAAAGAAATAACAAAGATTAGAGCAGAAATAAATGAAATTGAGAACATGAAAACAATTGAGAAAATCAATAAAACTAGAAGCTGGTTTTATGAGAAAATCAATAAGATTGATGGGCCCTTAGCAAGATTGACAAAAAGAAGAAGAGAGAGGATGCAAATAAATAAGAGCAGAAATGGAAGAGGAGACATAACCACTGACCCCACAGACATAAAGAAAATAATGACAGGATACTATGAACAACTTTATGCTAATAAAAACAACAATGTAGATGAAATGGACAACTTCCTGGAAAGGCATGAACAACCAACCTGACTCGAGAAGTAGACCACCTCAAGAAACCAATCACAAGAAATTGAATCAGTCATTAAGAAGCTCCTAAAAAAGAAAAGTCCAGGACCAGATGGCTTCACATGTGAATTCTACCAAACATTTCAGAAAGAATTAGTACCAATCTTGCTCAAACTCTTCAAAAAAATTGAAGAGGAGGGAAAGCTACCTAACTAATTCTATGAAGCCAACATCACCCTCATACCAAAGCCAGACAAAGATATTACAAAAAAAGAAAACTACAGACCAATCTCTCTAATGAATATAGATGCAAAAATCCTCAACAAAATTCTAGCAAATCGAATCCAGCAACACATTAAAAGAATTATACATCATGACCTAGTAGGATTCATCCCAGGTATGCAAGGATGGTTCAACATAAGAAAATCAATTAATGTAATACACCATATCAACAAATCAAAGCAGAAAGATCACATGATCATCTCAATTGATGCAGAGAAGGCATTTGACAAAATTCAACATCCTTTTCTGCTGAAAACACTTCAAAGGATAGGAATACAAGGGAACTTCCTTAAAATTATGAAGGGAATGTATGAAAAACCCACAGCTAATATCATCCTCAATGGGGAAAAAACTGAAAACTTTCCCCCTAAGATCAGGAATAAGACAAGGGTGTCCACTATCACCACTGTTATTCAACATTGTGTTGGAAGTTCTAGCCAGAACAATTAGACAAGAAAAAGAAATACAAGGCATCAAAATTGGAAAAGAAGACATAAAACTATCACTGTTTGCAGATGATATGATACTATATGTCGAAAACCCCGAAAAATCCACAGCAAAACTACTAGAGCTAATAAACGAGTACAGCAAAGTGGCAGGTTACAAGATCAACACTCAAAAATCTGTAGTGTTTCTATACACTAGTAATGAACAATCTGAGGAGGAAATCAAGAAACGAATTCCATTTACAATTGCAACTAAAAGAATAAAATATTTAGGAATAAATTCAACTGAAGAGACAAAAGATTTATACAAAGAAAACTACAAGAAATTGTCAAAAGAAATCACAGAAGACCTAAATAGATGTAAAGGCATACCGTGCTCATGGATTGGAAGACTAAATATAGTTAAGATGTCAATTCTACCTAAACCGATTTACAGATTCAATGCAATACCAATCAAAATCCCAACAACTCACTTCTCAGAAATAGAAAAAAACAATAACCAAATTTATCTGGATGGGCAGGGTGCCCCGAATAGCTAAAAGTATCCTGAGAAAAAAATAATGAAGTCGGAGATCTCACGCTACCTGACTTTAAGGCATATTATGAAGCTACAGTGGTCAAAACAGCATGGTACTGGCATAAAGATATATTGGCCAATGGAATCAAATAGAGTGTTCAGATATAGACCCTGTCATCTATGGGAAATTGATCTTTGATAAGGCAGTCAAGACAACTCACCTGGGACAGAACAGTCTCTTCAATAAATTGTGCCTAGAGAACTAGATATCCATATGCAACAGAATGAAAGAGGACCCATATCTCACACCCTATACAAAAATTAACTCAAAATGGATCAAAGACCTAGACATTAGGTCTAAGACCATAAAACTGTTAGAAGAAAATGTAGGGAAATATCTTATAAATCTTATTCTTGGAGGCAGTTTTATAGACCTTACACCCAAAGCAAGATCACAGAAGAAAGAAAGAAATAAATGGGAACTCCTCAAAATTAAACACTTTTGTGCATCAAAGAACTTCATCAAGAAAGTAAAAAGACAGCTTACACAATGGGAGACAATATCTGGAAACAACATATCAGATAAAGGTCTAGTATCCAGAATTTATAAAGAGATTGTTCAACTCAACAACAAAAAGACAGCCAATCCAATTACAAAATGGGCAAAAGACTTGAACAGACACTTCTCAGAAGAGGAAATACAAATGGCCAAAAGGCACATAAAGAGATACTAAACTTCCCTGGCCATTAGAGAAATGCAAATCAAAACCACAATGAGATGTCATCTCACACTCACCAGAATGGCCATTATCAATAAAACAGAAAATGACAAGTGCTGGAGAGGATGTGGAGAAAGAGGCACACTTATCCATTGCTGGTGGGAATGTCAAATGGTGCAACTGCTGTGGAAGACCGTTTGGCGTTTCCTCAAAAAGCTGAATAGAGAATTGCCATATGACCTGGCAACACCATTGCTAGGTATCTACTCAAAGAACGTAAGGGAAAGGACACAAATGGACATCTGCACACCAATGTTTATAGCAGCATTATTTACAATTGCAAAGAGATGGAGACAGCCAAAATGTCCATCAACAGACAGGTGGCTAAACAAACTGTGGTATATACATATGATGGAATATTATGCAGCTGTAAGAATAAAGTTATGAAGTATGTAACAACATGGATGGACCTTGAGGACATTATGCTGAGTGTGATTAGCCAAAAGCAAAAGGACAAATACTGTATGGTCTCACTGATATGAACTGACATTAGTGAATAAACTTGGAATATTCCGTTGGTAACAGAGACCATCAGGAGATAGAAATAAGGTAAGATATTGGGTAATTGGAGCTGAAGAGATATAAACTGTGCAACAGGACTGAATATAAAAACTCAGAAATGGACAGCACAATACTTCCTAACTGTAATACAATTATGTTAAAACATTGAATGAAGCTGAATGTGAGAATGATAGAGGGAGGAGGGCTGGGGACATAAATGAAATCAGAAAGAAAGATAGACGATAAAGATTGAGATGGTATAATCTAGGAATGCCTAGAGTGTATAATAATAGTGACTAAATGTACAAATTTTTAAAATGTTTTTGCATGAGGAAGAGCAAAGGAATGTCATTACTGCAGGGTGCTGAAAATAGATGGTAATTAATATTTAAAAATTTCAATTTATGTGTGAGGCTAAAGCAAAAAATGTTTATTTGGTACAAAATTTATATTTTGACTAGTGCATTTCCTATTATAACTTATGTAGTTAGCTTGATTGAACACCATAAGTACTTGGAATCTCAGGTAGGACGTGAGAGTTTGTTGGTTTGTCCAGAGTGATGCCCCGATGAATTCCAGAGTGATTTGATCAGTGAGTGGAAAAGTATTTGCAAAGTCCCCTTCAGGGAATTGTGAGCACAGGGAAAAATTCAACTTCCCCAAGTTGAATTCTTGATATTCTCACAAGCAGTGTGGACAACCAAAGCTTTTATAGGCTGAGCCCCCAGTCTTGGGATTTGTTCATATGAAACTTAACCCCAAAAAGGATAGGTCACGCCTACTTAAAATTAGGACTAACAGTCACCCCCAAGAGAGCCTCTTTTGTTCCTCAGATGTGGCCTCTCTCTCCAGCCAACACAACAAGCAAACTCACCACCCTCCCCCTGTCTACATGGGACATGACTCCCAGCAGTGTGGACCTTCCTGGCAACATGGGACAGAAATCCTGGAATGAGCTGAGACTCAGCATCAAGGGATTGAGAAAAACCCTAGAATGAGCTGAGACTCAGCATCAGGGCATTGAGAAAACCTTCTCGACCAAAAGGGGGAAGAGTGAAATGAGACAAAATAAGTGTCAACGGCTGAGAGATTCCGAACAGAGTCGAGAGGTTATCCTGGAGGTTATTCTTACTCATTAAATGGATATCACCTTGTTAGTCAAGATGTAGTGGAGAGGCTGGAGGGAACTGCCTGAAAATGTAGAGCTGTGTTCCAGTAAGCCATGTTTCTTGAAGATGATTGTATAATGATATAGCTTTCACAATGTGACTGTGTGATTGTGAAAACCTTGTGTCTGATACTCTTTTTATCTACCTTATCAACAGACAAGTAAAACATATGGAATAAAGATGAATAATTGGGGGAACAAATGTTAAAATAAATTTAGAGTGAAATGCTGGTGACTGGTGAGGGGAAGGGGCGGGCGGTATGGGATGTATGAATTTTTTTCTGTTTACCTTTTTATTTCTTTTTCCGAATAGATGCAAATGTTCCAAGAAATGATCATGATGATGAATATGCAACTATGTGATGATATTGTGAATTACTGATTATATATGTAGAACAGAATGATCAAAAATTACGAATGTTTGCATTTGTTTTGTGTTTTTTGGTATTTTAATAAAATATTTAATAAAAATATTAATAAAAATTGTATATATGTAAAGAAACTCTAAAATTTTAAAAATCACAAAATCATGTGTCTCCAAGTGGCCTGCTCCAATTCAGCATTGAGTTGAATATTGGGCTATTTTGTTCCTATAATCAATTAATAACTCCAGCTGTTTGTTTGTAAAAATAAAATTTTCCTGCTAAAAGTTTTCCAAAAAAAAATTTGTTCTATAACTACTTGTTAAAATGTACTTGGAAATTTATTGCTTTTTTGTATATATATTTCACAATAAAAAATGTTTTAAAAAATTATATACCATAACCAAGTGGGTCTTATTCCATGTATGAAAGGGTGGTTCAACACAAGAAAATAATTAATGTAATACACCACATTAACAGATTAAAACAGCAAACCACATGGTCACTTTGACTCAGAAAAGGCATTTGACAAAATTCAGCATTCTTTCATGATAAAAACACTTCAAAAGAAAGGAATCAAAGGAAACTTCCTCAACATGATAAAGGGCATATATGTGAAACCCACAACTAACACCATACTCAATGGTGGGAGACTAAAACTTTCCCTCTAAGATCAGGAACAAGACAAGGATGCTCACTGTCACCTCTGCTATTCAATATTGTGCTAGAAATTCTAGCTAGAGCAATTAGGCAAGACAAAGAAATATAATGTATCCAAATTGGAAAGGAAGAGTAAAATTGTCACTATTTGCAAATGACATGATCCTACATTTAGAAAATCCAGAAGAAAACAAGGGAAAGCTACTTGAGATAATAAGCGAGTTCAGCGAAGTGACAGGATACAAGATCAACACAAAAAAAATCTGGTATTTCTGTACACTCGTAATGAATACACGAGAAGGTAATCAAGAAAAAAAATCCATTTATAATATCACCCAAAAGAATCAAATATCTAGGAATACACCTAGCCAAGGATGTAAAGGACTTGTACACAGAAAACTATAAAACATTGCTAAAATAAATCAAAGAAGATCCGAACAAATGGAAAGACATTCCATGTTCATGGATTGGAAGGCTAAATGTCGTTAAGATGTCAATTCTACCCAAATTGATTTACAAACTCAGTGTGATATCTACCAAACTTCCAACAGACTTCTTTGCAGAGACAGAGTATCAATTTTATTTGGAAGAGTAGGGGGCCTCAAATAGCTAAAAACCTTGAAAAAGAAGAATGAAGTGGAAAGTATCACATTTCCTGACATTAAAGCTTATTTAAAGCCACAATGGTACTGGCATACAGATAGACATGTTTATCAATGGAATCAAGCTGAGAACTCAGAAATGCACCCTCAGATCTATCATCAATTGAATTTTTTAGACTAATTTCTATTTTAAAAAAATTTTTTTATTGTATAATATAACATATATACAAAGCGAAGAAAGAAAAAACAGTAGTTTTCAAAGTACTCTTCAACAAGTAGTTACAGGACAGATCCCAGAGTTTATCATAGACTACCATATCATTATCTCAGATTTTTCCTTCTAGCTGTCTAGGAAGCTAGAAGGAATAAATATTTTTTATCATCGCAATGATAAAATAACATATATTTTAGTGAAAAATAACATATATACCAAAAAAGCAATAAATTTCAAAGCACAGCACAACAATTACTTGTAGAACAGATTTCAGGGTTTGGTATGGGTTGCAATTCCACAATTGTAGGTTTTTACTTCTAGCTGCTCTAAGACACTGGAGACTAAAAGAAATATCAATTTAATGATTCAGCAATCTTATTCACTTGTTAAATCCTACCTTCTCTGTATAACTCGACCATCACGTTTGATTTTTCTATCCCACTCTTTAGGTGTATTTGGGCTATGGCCATTCTAACTTTTTCATGTTGGAAGGGCTGTCAGTAATATGGGATAGGGAGATAGAACTAGCCGATGTTCTGGAGAGGCTGGGCCCTCTAAGTTTCAGGACTTATCTGGTCCAGGGACCCCTCTTGAGGTTATAGGTTTGTGGAAAGTTACCCTGATGCATGAAAGCTTTGTAGAATCTTATGTATTGCCCTAGGTGTTCTTTAGGATTGGCCGGATTGATTTTGATGGGGGTTTGGCAAGTTATGATAGATAGTAATGTCTAACTGAAACTTGCATAAGAGCGACCTCCAAAGTAGCCTCTTGACTCTTTTTGAACTCTCTCGGGCACTGATACTTTATTGGTCACACTTCCTGCCCCCCTTTTGGTCAGGGTAGAATTGTTGATCCCACGGTCCCAGGGCCAGACTCATCCCTAGGTGTCATCTTCCACATTGCCAGGGAGATTTCCATGCCTGGATATCATGTCCCACATAGTGGGGAGGGCAATGATTCACCTATAGAGCTGGGCTTAGAGAGAGTGAGGCCACATCTGAGCAACAAAAGAGGTCTTCCAGAAGTAACTCTTAGGCATATCTACATAAGTTTCACAAGAGTAAGCCTCAAGATCAAGGGCTTGGCCTATTAATTTGGGTGTCCCTAATGTTTGACACAGTATCAGGGGATTCCCTGAAGGTAAAGTTTAATAGTTCCATATTTTTTCTCCCATCCCTCAGGGGACTTTGCTGATACTTTTTTGCTTATTTGCTTAATATATTTTAGGATGTATCCAGGCATTACATTAAGCTATACTGGATTAAAGGCCCTGATTCTTATTCTGAGCTCCCTGTGTTTCAGTTGTTCAAATGAACTATTCAGACAGGTTGAGTAAGATTATGTACTACAGAAAATTAAGGTTCCAGATAAAACAAACCTTTCTTCCTTTGGTCTCAAAGAGTAGGTACAATTCTAAAATAAAGACAATGTCTTCCTTACTCCTGTGTTCTGAATTACCTTAACCCTGACCTGATCAGCTTTGTTTATATCTCTGAATACCAAGTTATGGATATATAAAACATCCTCTCAAAATACAGAAATAATAATTACTACCCCGGACTCAATGTGTCTGCTATAAGAGCTTACAATCTAGACCTCTGTTTTCTTATAAGCATTTTCTAAATGAGACCATACAATAATTGTTCTTTCGTTTCTGGCTTATTTTGCTTCACCAAATGTCCCACAGGTTCGTTCACATCATTCCATGCCTCACGACTTTGTTTCTTTTTGTAGCTGCACAATATTTGATCATATGTATACACTATCATTCACCAATCACTTCTCAGTGGGTGCATCCTTCAGACACCTGTATTCATTAGGCATAATTTATAAAGCCCAAAGTCCACAGTCCATCAGCACTCTCAATTTTAGATAATTTCATTGTTCCCAAGATAAAGATAATCAATAAACAGACCTTCACTAAATAGGAAATCTATACCTCCCCTTAATTCTTGCCCCTTGCCCCATTATTTATCCCTGCTGTTGCTGTGGTACTGTTGATGTTTTCCTGTTAAGCACAGCCTATAGCATGCAATAGCAGTTTTCCCACTATACCCTGGACTTTAACACTCTTTGTACATGAATCATACCTTTGAAGTAGTTCTTGCAAGAACTTATGCATATTTCTAGTGTTAAGCAGTGGGACACATAGGTTGATACAATGCCTTTCAGTCATGTTCACCTTCAATATGGTAATATCACTTATAGAGCCACTAGAGAACTGCTTTCACTCCCTTACATTTGGGTTCAACCTCATTAGCTAACAGTTCACCCATCTCTATCTTCCATGTATCTCTAAGTCCCCTATATTTGGTATTATAAGCCTCTGATTTGACTGTTACGTGGTCATAAAAGTGGAATCATACAGTATCTATCCTTTTATGACTGGCTATTTCACTCAGCATTATGTCCTCAAGGTTCACCCATCTTGTCATGTGCTTCAGGATGTCATTTCATCTTACTTCTGCATGATATTCCATAGTATATATATATATATATACCACGTTTTGTTAATCCATTTGTCTGTTGGTGGGCACTTGGTTTGCTTCCATCTTCTGGCGATTGTGAATAATGCTGTGTGTAAATGTCTCTGTCACTGCTTTCAGCTCTTCTGGGTATATACCAAGTAGTGCTATTGCTGGGTCATAGGGCAACTTGATATTTAGTTTCATAAGGAACTGCCAAACTGTCTTCCATAGCAGCTGTACCATTATACATTCCCACCAGCAGTGCATAAGTGTCCCAATTTCTCCACATCCTCTTCAACATTTATAGTTTCCTGTTTGTTTAATAGCAGCCATTCTTACAGGCGTGAGGTAGTATCTCATTGTAGTCTTGATCTGCATTTCCCTTATAGCCAATGAAAATGAGCATTTGTTCATGTGCTTTTGAGCCATCTGTATTTGCTCATCAGAGAAAATGCCTATTCATATCTTTAGTCCATTTTATAAGTGGGTTGTTTATTCTTTTGTTGTTGAGTTGTGTTTCTTTATGTATATAGGATATCAAACTTTTGTCCGATGTGTGATTTCCAAATATTTCCTCCCATTCAGTTGGCTACCTCTTCACCTTTTTGACAAACTCTTTTGAGGTGCAGAAACATTTGATTTTGAGGAGTTCCCATTTATCTACTTTTTATTTCGTTGCTTGTGCTTTGTGTGTAAAGTTTAGGAAGCTACCTCCTGTTACTAGGTCTTGAAAATATTTCCCTACATTTTCTTCTAGAAGCTTTATGGTGCTAGTTCTTATATTTAGATGTTTGATCCACTTTGAGTTAATTTTTGTATAGGGTATAAGGTAAGGGTCCTCTTTCATTCTCTTGGCTATTGACATCCAATTCTCCCGTGCTCATTTATTGAAAAAATTATTTTGTCCCAGTTCAGTGGATTTGGGGGCCTCGTCAAAAATCAGTTGACCATAGATTTGTAGGTCTATTTCTGCACTCTTGATTCAATTCCATTGACCAATACTTCTATCTGTGTACCAGTACCATGCTGCTTTGACCACTGTGGCTTTATAGTAGATTTTAAAGTTAGGAAGTTTAGACCTCCCACTTCGTTCTTCTTTTTTAGGATACTTTTAGCTATTCAGGGTCTCCTTCCCTTCCAGATGAATTTAGTAACTGCCTTTTCCAAGTCTTCAAAGTTGGTTGTTGGAATTTTTATTGGTACTTTGTTGAATCTGTAGATCAGTTTGGGGAGAACTGACATCTTAACTATATATAACCTTCCTATCCATGAGCAGGGAATACCTTTCCACCTATTTAGATCTCCTTTGATTTCTTTTATCAATGTTATGTAGTTTTCTATGAATAAGTCCTTTATGTCCCTGGTTAAGTTCATTCCTAGGTACTTGATTCTTTTAGTTGCTATTTTGAATGGAATTTTTTCCTTAACTGACTCCTTAGGTCATTTCTTGTGTATAGAAATGTTACTGATTTTGCATATTAATTTTATATCCCACCACCTTGCTGAATTTGTTTATTAGCTCAAATAACTTTGCTGTAGATTTCTTAGGATTTTCCAAATATAGTAGTATGTCATCTGCAAATAATGAAAGTTTTACTTCTTCCTTTCCAATTTGGATGCCTTTTATTTCTTTGTCATGCCTGATTGCTCTAGCTAGAACTTCTAGTGTGTTGATTAATAGTGATGACAGTAGGCATTCTTGTCTTGTACCTGATCTTAGGGGGAAAACTTTCAGTATCTCTCCATTGAGTATGATGCTGGCTATCAGTTTTTCATATATGCCCTTTATCATATTGAGGAAGTTACCTTTGATTCCTATCTTTCAAAGTGTTTTTATCAGAAAAGGATGTGGAATTTTGTCAAATGCTTTTTCAGCATCAATTGAAATGATCGTTTGATTTTTCCCTTTCGAATTGTTAGTGTCCTGTATTACATTAATTGATTTTCTTGTGTTAACCCATCCTTGCATCCCTGGTATAAACCCCACTTGGTCGTGGTGTATAATTCTTTTAATGTGTTGTTGGATTTTATTTGCTAGTATTTTGTTGAGAATTTTTGCCTCTATGTTCATTAGGGAGATAAGCCTACAGTTTTCCTTTCTTATGGCATCTTTACCCGGTTTTGATTTAAAATGATATTAGTTTGTTGAGATCTTATATTTCTTCCTGAATCAGTGTAACTTCTTCATGTGTTTCCAGGAATTTGTCCATTTCATCTAAGTTGTCTAGTTTGTTGGCATATAGTTGTTCGTAGTATCCTCTTATGATTTCTTTTATTTCTTCAGGGTCTATGATAACAGACCCCTTCTCATTTCTGATTTTGTTTATTTGCATCCTCTCTCTTTTTTTCTTTGTCAGTCTTGCTAGAGGCCCATCAATTTTATTGATTTTCTCAAAGAACCAACTGTTGATTTTATTGATTCTTTCTATTGTTCTTTTGTTTTCCCATTCAACTCTGCTTTAATCTTTGTTATTCCTCTTCTTCTATTTGCTTTGGGGTTCGTTGGCTGTTCTTTCTCAAGTTCCTCCAGATGGGCAGTTAAGTCCTCGATTTTTGCTCTTTCTTGTTTTTTAATATAGACATTTAAGGCAATAAATTTCCCTCTCAGCACAGCCTTTGCCACATCCCATAAGTTCTGATATGATGTATTCTCATTTTCATTAGTCTCCAGATAGGTACTGATTTCTCTAGCAATATCTTCTTTGACCCACTGGTTGTTTAAGAATGTGTTAATTTCCATATATTTGTGAATGTTCTCATTCTTTGGCAGTTATTGATATCCAGCTTCATTCCATTGTGATCAGAGAAAATGCTTTGAATAATTCCAATGTTTTTAAATTTATAAAGATATATTTTGTGTCCCAGCATATGATGTATCCTGGAGAATGTTCCATGAGCACTAGAGAAGAATGTATATCCCGGTGTTTTGGGGTGTAATGACCTATATGTGTCTGTTAGGTCTAATTCATTTATCCAATTGTTTAACTTCTCTGTTTCCTTGTTGCTTCTGTCTGGTTGTTCTATCTATAGAGAAGAGTGATGTATTGAAGTCTCCTACTATTATCATTGAAACATCTATCACTCCCTTCAGTTTTGCTAATGTCTGTCTCATGTACTTTGCAGCTCCTTGATTGGGAGCATGAACATTTATGATTTATCATCTATTGAATTTTGATAAGGCTCCCAAGCCCACTCAACTGGTACAGAACAGTCTCTTCAATAACTGGTGTTGGTAAAAATGGATATCCATAACCAAAAGGAGGAACGAGCACTCCATCTCACACCCTGTTCAAAAATTAATACAAAATGGATCAAAGACCTAAATATAAGAAACAATACCATAAAACTCCTAGAAGAAAATATAGGGAAACATCTTCAAGATTAGTGACAGTCGGGAGTTTCTTAAACTTTACACCCAAAGCACAAGGAATGAAAGAAAGAATAGAAAAATTGGAATCCCTCAATGCTGAATACTTCAGTGCTTCAAAGGACTTTGTCAAAAGGGTGGAAAGGCAGCCAACTCAATGGGAGAAAATATTTGGAAACCACATCTTTGATAAAGGTTTGATATTCAATATATATAAAGAAATGCTACAACTCAACAATAAAAATGCAAACAAGCCAATTAAAAATGGGCAAAGGTCATGAATAGACATTTATCCAAAAAGGAAATACAGATGGCTAGGAGGCACATGGAAAGATGCTCAGCTTCACTAGTACTAGGGAAATGCGAATCAAAACCACAATGAAATATCACCTTACGCCCTCTAGAATGATTGCTATTAAACAAACAGGCAACTACAAATGTTGGAGAGGATATGGAGAAATTGGAACACTTATTCATTGCTAGTGGGAATGTAAAATGGTAGAGCTGCTATGGAGGACAGTTTGGCAGTTCCTCAGGAAGTATAAAGTTGCCTTAGGACCCAATAATCCCACTACTTGGAATATACCCAGAAGATCGGATGTTCATAGTGGCATTATTCACAATTGCTAAAAGATGGAAACAACCCAAATATCCATCAACAGAAGAATGAACAATGTGGTATACACATATGATGGCATATTATCCATCAGTAAGAAGGAATGAAGTCCTGAAGCATGAGACAACATGGATAAACCTTGAGGACATTATGCTAAGTGAAATAAATCAGACACAAAAGGACAAATATTGCATGATCTTGAACTAATTACAATATGTAAATTCATAGGCTGTAGGTTACCAGAAAATACAATTAGGCTAAAGAATGGGGAGTGGTTGCTTAGTATATGCAGAATATTTAGCCAGGGTGAACTTAGACATTTGGAAACTGACAGAGGTGATGGTAGGACATTATTGTGAGAATGATTAGCAGTGCTAGATGGTATGTGAGTGCGGTGGAAAGGGGAAGTTTAGAGTCATGTATGTCATCAGAAGGAAATTTGAAGGTTAAAACAAGGAAATGCTTAGCACAGTGAATCTTCTGCTGGACAATGTCTGTGATTAACTGCACAAATAAAAAAACTGTACAAATATAAAAATATAGTTCTTTCATGAACTAGAACAAATATACGATACTATTATAAGGATTTAATAATAGAGGGGAGTAAGGGGGAAAAGGTCTGTATTGCAGACTATGAACCATAGGTAACAGTAATATTCTAATACTCTTTCATCAACAGTAACAAATGTACCACACTAATACTATGGATCAATAATATGGGGGACAAGAAGTATTGGAGGATTAGGGTTTTATTTTTTTTAATTTCTTTCCTGGAGTAATGAAAATGTTCTAAATTTGGTCATAGGCTGTTATGTATAACCATGTAATGATACTATGAACCAGTGATTGTATAGTAGGGACGGCTTTGATACTGTGTGAATATATCTCAGTAAAATTGCATTTTAAAAATGGATTAATGACCTAAATATAAGCGCTAAAACCATAAAACTCCTAGAAGAGAATATAGGGAGAAATCTTCATGACCCTGGATTTTGCAATGAATTTTTACATATGATACCAAAAGTAAGAGCAACAAAATAAGAAGTAGACAAATTAGGCTTCATCAAAACTAAAACATTTTATGTATCAAAGGACATTATCAAGAAAATGAAAAGACAACCTACAGAATGGGGAAAATAATTGCAAATCATATATCTGATAAGAGTGTAATATGTAGAATATATAAAGAACTCCTAAAACTCAACATAAAGAAAAAACAACCCAATTTAGAATGGTCAAAAGACTTGAACAGACACTTTTTTCAAAGAAGATATACAGATGACCAATAAGCACATGAAAAGATTCTGAACATAATGATGTCATCAGGGAAATGCAAATCAAAACCACAATGAAATACCACTTCACACCCACTAGTGTAGCTATTTTTTTTTTAATGGAAAGTTGTGGCTATCTTTTTTTAAATGGAAAGTAACAAGTGTTAGCAAGGATGTGGAGTAACTAGACCTTGCTGGTTTTTGTGGGAGTGTAAAATGGTACAGCCAAGGTGGGAAAGAGTTTGGCATTCTCAAATAGTTAAACAAAAAAGTTATCATATGACCTGGCAATTCTAGGTACATGCCCAAAAGAACCAAAAACTGGAACTCAAACAGATATTTCTACTATGAGCCACTGTTCATAGCAGCATTATTTACAATAGCCAAAAGGTGAAAACAGCCCAAGTGTCCATCACCAGATATTATCCAGCCATGAACGAGAGAGAAGTTCTGTGATGGATGACCTTGAAAACATTATGCTGAGTGAAATAAGCCAGATCCAAAAGAATAAATATTATTTGATTCCACCTATATGAAATATGTAAAATAAACAAATTCACAAAGACAGAAAGTAGATTCAAAGTCACCACAAATATGAGGGAGGGAGGAATGAGGAGATGTAGCTTCATAGGTAGAGTTTCTGTTTGGGGTGTTAAAAATTTTGCTAATGGATGGAAGTGATCATAGCACAACATGGTAAACATAGTCAGTATCACTGGATTTTACACTTATGCTTCAATGGGAAATTTTATGTTATATGTATTTTCTTTCTAGAGTTTTCCAGGCTACTAGCAGGCACACAGGGTTCCGTGATTCTTGATCTAGAGACCTGTCTCACCTCTAGACGGTGAGCTAGATTCCCTGTGCTAACCACAGTGCTGGGTCCATTTCAGACCTCAGTAAGTGTGTGCTAAATTATTGAAAAGTCTTCATTTTATTTTGCCTTCACTTTTTTTTTTGCCTTAACTTTTATTCAAAGCTCTTCATTCACTCACAGCCTCAGCACATCTCTATTACAAAGAAACAAATTCTCCAAAAATCAGAGAGGTTGTGTGACTTGCCTGGAATTGCTCAGCAACCTGAGCAGTGTAACCTGCGTGTACATTCAATACATGCAGAATGTTCCCCACAGGAACTTCACAATCCTTGGAAGCCTCTAGGCTGGGGTGGGGGTGGGCGAGATGGACACTACACAGAGAATCTTTACTTTAGTCTAAGGAGGAAAAGTTCATCTATTCCAATAACTGCAGCAAAGACTGTCGGTAATAGATTCCCAATTTATAGCTTGGCAAATGGCCATCCATTTTACAGATTACATACCCTCTCCTCCCCTGCAGCTAAATGAAGCTGGGTAATTATGTGCAGACCAATGGAAACTTGAGCAGAAATAATATATACAAGGATTGAGCCCTTAAAGGGAAAGGATGCGCCTCCCCTTCTTCTCCGTGGTCCCTCAGGCTGGAATGTGGAAGTGGCAGTGACTATCTTGGATAATGAGAATAAAGCAAGCGTCCTAGAGGCAGCAGAGGAACAAGAGAGAAGGTGCTCAATAAATGTGGGATGCATTGAAGCAAACCCTGCTCTCTTAATTATCTAGGCAAACAAATCGGAGAATTGTTCTCTGGTAGAAGTCACTAAATTATCTCATCATTCCACATCCCTCAGTTCTACAAAGTGAGGTAGTCATTAAGATGTTTCCCAAGATTCTTAGTTTCCGGAGCCGCCCGACCTCCCTACCCCCTCTCTCTCTCCGCCGGACCGCCGCGCGGCGCACGCGCCCCGCAGCAGCCGAGCCGCCCGACCTCCCTACCCCCTCCCTCTCTCCGCCGGACCGCCGCGCGGCGCACGCGCCCCGCAGCAGCCGAGCCGCCCGACCTCCCTACCCCCTCCCTCTCTCCGCCGGACCGCCGCGCGGCGCACGCGCCCCGCAGCAGCCGAGCCGCCCGACCTCCCTACCCCCTCCCTCTCTCCGCCGGACCGCCGTGCGGCGCACGCGCCCCGCAGCAGCCGAGCCGCCCGACCTCCCTACCCCCTCCCTCTCTCCGCCGGACCGCCGCGCGGCGCACGCGCCCCGCAGCAGCCGAGCCGCCCGACCTCCCTACCCCCCTCCTCCCCCTCCTGCTCCAGCTGCTCTCCAACCAACACGGTGCCCTCTTCCCCCGCCTTCACCGTGCTCCTCCGCCACCAGCCTCGACAGCCTTGCCGCCCTCACCTTTCCTCCTCCAGAACAACTACTGGGGGAGTGGAGATAATACAGAGCAGCTCCCGGAGCCACGAGGGAAATCAAAGGGACAGCGTACCCCATCCTGGAACGGCTGAGTATCTGGGAGAACCAGCTCCGGTGAGATCACCAAGGGGCACGGGCTTTCCTGGGTGGGACAGCAAGCGACCGGAGTCCCTCCCTTCCACCTTCCCAGGCCAGCTGGTAGAATTGGACAGGCGGTCCCCTTAGGCCGCGGCGGCTGGTGCCCCCACCACACAAGGCCCCCCGGAACAACTGAGATAGTTGGGTCGGAAATCCCCAGACTGCGGAGAACAGTGACCGGGGGATCCCTTCCAAACACGTGACTCCCCCGTCGGCTGGGAGCAGTGCACTCTCCCAGGCTGCGACAGCTGGCGCCCTCCCGCCACGCTTGGTGCCCCGGGCCGACTAGCTAATTTGGCCGGACGCTCTCCTGTGCTGCGACAGCCGGCGACCCTCCCGGCGTTTGGAACCCCGGGCCGGCTGGCATTCTTCCAAGACGCTTCGGTTGCCGAACCTCCCCTACGGCGAGAGTTTTCCAGAGTTGAGGGACCCACAGCAACTTTCGCTGGTGGAACCCACAGACAGGCGTGTGCCACGTGTGCCACCTACTGGGCAGGATAGGAAGAACAGAACCCAGAGACTGCGCAGAAAAATCTTTCAACCTGTGGGGTCGAACACCCGGGGAAATCTGACTAAATGCCCAGACGCCAGCAGAAGATAACGGATCACGCTCAGAAAATTGAACATATGGCCCAGCCAAACGAAGAAACCAATAGTTCAAATGAGATACAGGAGCTGAAACAACTAATGCTGAATATACGAACAGAAATGGAAAACCTCTTCAAAAACGAAATCGATAAATTGAGGGAGGACATGAAGAAGACATGGGCTGAACATAAAGAAGAAATAGAAAAACTGAAAAAACAAATCACAGAACTTATGGAAGTGAAAGATAAAGTAGAAAAGATGGAAAAAACAATGGATACCTACAATGACAGATTTAAAGAAACAGAAGATAGAATTAGTGATTTGGAGGATGAAACATCTGAACTCCAAAAAGAAACAGAAACTATCCGGAAAAGAATGGAAAAATTTGAACAAGGTATCAGGGAACTCAAGGACAATGTGAACCGTACAAATATACGTGTAGTGGGTATCCCAGAAGGAGAAGAGAAGGGAAAAGGAGGAGAAAAACTAATGGAAGAAATTATCACTGAAAATTTCCCAACTTTTATGAAAGACCTAAAATTACAGATCCAAGAAGTGCAGCGCACCCCAAAGAGATTAGACACAAATAGGCGTTCCCCAAGACACTTACTAGTTAGAATGTCAGAGGTCAAAGAGAAAGAGAGGATCTTGAAGGCAGCGAGAGAAAAACAATCCGTCACATACAAGGGAAACCCAATAAGACTATGTGTAGATTTCTCAGCAGAAACCATGGAAGCTAGAAGACAGTGGGATGATATATTTAAGTTACTAAAAGAGAAAAACTGCCAGCCAAGACTCCTATATCCAGCAAAATTGTCCTTCAAAAATGAGGGAGAATTTAAAACATTCTCAGACAAAAAGTCACTAAGAGAATTTGTGACCAAGAGACCAGCTTTGCAAGAAATACTAAAGGAAGCACTAGAGTCAGATACAAAAAGACAGAAGAGAGAGACATGGAGAAAAGTGTAGAAAGAAGGAAAGACAGATATGATATATATAATACAAAAGGCAAAATGGTAGAGGAAAATATTATCCAAACAGTAATAACTCTAAATGTCAATGGACTGAATTCCCCAATTAAAAGGCATAGACTGGCAGAATGGATTAAAAAACAGGATCCTTCTATATGCTGTCTACAGGAAACACATCTTAGACCCAAAGATAAATATAGGTTGAAAGTGAAAGGTTGGGAAAAGATATTTCATGCAAACAACAACCAGAAAAGAGCAGGAGTGGCTATACTAATATCCAACAAATTAGACTTCAAATGTAAAACAGTTAAAAGAGACAAAGAAGGACACTATATACTAATAAAAGGAACAATTAAACAAGAAGACATAACAATCATAAATATTTACGCACCGAACCAGAATGCCCCAAAATACGTGAGGAATACACTGCAAACACTGAAAAGGGAAATAGACACATATACCATAATAGTTGGAGACTTCAATTCACCACTCTCATCAATGGACAGAACATCTACACAGAGGATCAATAAAGAAATAGAGAACCTGAATATTACTATAAATGAACTTGACTTAACAGACATTTATAGGACATTACATCCCACAACAGCAGGATACACCTTTTTTTCAAGTGCTCATGGATCATTCTCAAAGATAGACCATATGCTGGGTCACAAAGCAAGTCTTAACAAATTTAAAAAGATTGAAATCATACACAACACTTTCTCGGATCATAAAGGAATGAAGTTGGAAATCAATAATAGGCGGAGTGCCAGAAAATTCATAAATACATGGAGGCTCAACAACACACTCTTAAACAACAAGTGGGTCAAAGAAGAAATTGCAAGAGAAATTAGTAAATACCTAGAGGCAAATGAAAATGAAGACACAACATATCAAAACTTATGGGACGCAGCAAAGGCAGTGCTAAGAGGGAAATTTATTGCCCTAAATGCCTTTATCAGAAAAGAAGAAAAGGCAAAAATGCAGGAATTAACTGTCCACTTGGAAGAACTGGAGAAAGAACAGCAAACTAATCCCAAAGCAAGCAAAAGGAAAGAAATAACAAAGATTAGAGCAGAAATAAATGAAATTGAAAACATGAAAACAATAGAGAAAATCAATAAGACCAGAAGTTGGTTCTATGAGAAAATCAACAAGATTGATGGGCCCTTAGCAAGATTGACAAAAAGAAGAAGAGAGAGGATGCAAATAAATAAGATTAGAAATGAAAGAGGAGACATAACTACTGACCTCACAGAAATAAAGGAGGTAATAACAGGATACTATGAACAACTTTACGCTAATAAATACAACAATTTAGAAGAAATGGACAGGTTCCTGGAAAGACATGAACAACCAACTTTGACTCAAGAAGAAATAGACGACCTCAACAAACCAATCACAAGTAAAGAGATTGAATTAGTTATTCAAAACCTCCCTAAAAAGAAAAGTCCAGGACCAGACGGCTTCACATGTGAATTCTATCAAACATTCCAGAAAGAATTAGTACCTACTCTCCTCAAACTCTTCAACATAATCGAAGTGGAGGGAAAACTACCTAATTCATTCTATGAAGCCAACATCACCCTCATACCAAAACCAGGCAAAGATATTACAAAAAAAGAAAACTACAGACCAATCTCTCTAATGAATACAGATGCAAAAATCCTCAATAAAATTCTAGCAAATCGTATCCAGCAACACATTAAAAGAATTATACATCATGACCAAGTAGGATTCATCCCAGGTATGCAAGGATGGTTCAACATAAGAAAATCAATTAATGTAATACACCATATCAACAAATCAAAGCAGAAAAATCACATGATCATCTCAATTGATGCAGAGAAGGCATTTGACAAGATTCAACATCCTTTCCTGCTGAAAACACTTCAAAAGATAGGAATACAAGGGAACTTCCTTAAAATGATAGAGGGAATATATGAAAAACCCACAGCTAATATCATCCTCAATGGGGAAAAATTGAAAACTTTCCCCCTAAGATCAGGAACAAGACAAGGATGTCCACTATCACCACTATTATTCAACATTGTGTTGGAAGTTCTAGCCAGAGCAATTAGGCAAGAAAAAGAAATACAAGGCATCAAAATTGGAAAGGAAGAAGTAAAACTATCACTGTTTGCAGACGATATGATACTATATGTAGAAAACCCAGAAAAATCCACAACAAAATTACTAGAGCTAATAAATGAGTACAGCAAAGTAGCAGGCTACAAGATCAACATTCAAAAATCTGTAGCTTTTCTATACACTAGTAATGAACAAGCTGAGGTAGAAATCAAGAAACGAATCCCATTTACAATCGCAACTAAAAGAATAAAATACCTAGGAATAAATTTAACTAAAGAGACAAAAAACCTATATAAAGAAAACTACAAAAAACTGTTAAAAGAAATCACAGAAGACCTAAATAGATGGAAGGGTGTACCGTGTTCATGGATTGGAAGACTAAATATAGTTAAGATGTCAATCCTACCTAAATTGATTTACAGATTCAATGCAATACCAATCAAAATCCCAACAACATATTTTTCAGAAATAGAAAAACCAATAAGCAAATTTATCTGGAAGGGCAGGGTACCCCGAATTGCTAAAAACATCTTGAGGAAAAAAAACGAAGCTGGAGGTCTCGCGCTGCCTGACTTTAAGGCGTATTATGAAGCCACAGTGGTCAAAACAGCATGGTATTGGCATAAAGATAGATATATCGACCAATGGAATCGAATAGAGTGCTCAGATATAGACCCTCTCATCTATGGACATTTGATCTTTGATAAGGCAGTCAAGCCAACTCACCTGGGACAGAACAGTCTCTTCAATAAATGGTGCCTAGAGAACTGGATATCCATATGCAAAAGAATGAAAGAAGACCCATCTCTCACACCCTATACAAAAGTTAACTCAAAATGGATCAAAGATCTAAACATTAGGTCTAAGACCATAAAACAGTTAGAGGAAAATGTTGGGAGATATCTTATGGATCTTACAACTGGAGGTGGTTTTATGGACCTTAAACCTAAAGCAAGAACACTGAAGAAGGAAATAAATAAATGGGAGCTTCTCAAAATTAAACACTTTTGTGCATCAGAGAACTTCATCAAGAAAGTAGAAAGACAGCCTACACAATGGGAGACAATATTTGGAAATGACATATCAGATAAGGGTCTAGTATCCAGAATTTATAAAGAGATTATTCAACTCAACAACAAAAAGACAGCCAACCCAATTACAAAATGGGAAAAAGACTTAAACAGACACCTACCAGAAGAAGAAATACGGATGGCCAAGAGGCACATGAAGAGATGCTCAATGTCCCTGGCCATTAGAGAAATGCAAATCAAAACCACAATGAGATATCATCTCACACCCACCAGAATGGCCATTATCAACAAAACAGAAAATGACAAGTGCTGGAGAGGATGCGGAGAAAGAGGCACACTTATTCACTGTTGGTGGGAATGTCAAAGGGTGCAACCACTGTGGAAGGCAGTTTGGCGGTTCCTCAAAAAGCTGAATATAGAATTGCCATACGACCCAGCAATACCATTGCTAGGTATCTACTCAAAGGACTTAAGGGCAAAGACACAAACGGACATTTGCACACCAATGTTTATAGCAGCGTTATTTACAATTGCAAAGAGATGGAAACAGCCAAAATCTCCATCAACAGAAGAGTGGCTAAACAAACTGTGGTATATACATACGATGGAATATTATGCAGCTTTAAGACAAGATAAACTTGTGAACCATGTAATAACATGGATGGACCTAGAGAATATTATGCTGAGTGAATCCAGCCAAAAACTAAAGGACAAATACTGTATGGTCCCACTGTTGTGAACGGACATTCGAGAATAAACTTGAAATATGTCATTGGTAACAGAGTTCAGCAGGAGTTAGAAACAGGGTAAGACAATGGGTAATTGAAGCTGAAGGGATACAGATTGTGCAACAGGACTAGATACAAAAACTCAAAAATGGACAGCACAATAATACCTAATTGTAAAGTAATCATGTTAAAATACTGAATGAAGCTGCATCTGAGCTATAGGGTTTTTTTTTGTTTTTGTTTGCTTGTTGGTTTGTTTGTTGTTGTTGTTTTTTATTATTACTACTACTTTTATTTCTTTTCTTTATATTGACATTTTATATCTTTTTCTGTTGTGTTGCTAGTTCCTCTAAACTGATGCAAATGTACTAAGAAACAATGATCATGCATCTATGTGATGATGTTAAGAATTACTGAGTGCATATGTAGAATGGTATGATTTCTAAATGTTGTGTTAATTTCTTTTTTTTCTTTCCGTTAATAAAAAAAAAAAAAATAAAAAATAAAACATGTATATTTTTACTATATTAGCTTTAAAAAAAAAAAAAAAAAAAAAAAAAAGATTCTTAGTTTCCTCCTTGCCTTGGTTTGGGTAACTCCAGAAGCAGACCCCAAGAGAAGGATTCGCGGGCAGGGAGTTTATGGGGGAGACTCTCCTCCCTCCCAGGAAATAAGGGGAGGGGGCATGGAAAGCCGAGGGTAAGGCAAGGAAGGGAAGGAGGGTAGGAGACATTATAAAGCCCCTTACTGTGGGCAACTGGGACCCACCCTCACTGGGGAACTCTAGGAGATGGTGCAGCATACGTCTCAAAGTTACCCTAACTGAGGGGAAGGAAACTGGAGTAGGTGCCCATCACCTCTCCTCCAGCCCTGGTTGAGGGCTGCATTCGGGGGCGTTAACCATCTGGTACTTCCAGCCTGTCATGTACGTGGATGGACCCGTGACCAGGAAAAGCGCCTTCAGGCAGTGAAGTACAGGTGGTCGCAAGTAACAGCCTTTGGCATTTAGAAGCAAAAGTTGAGGGGCTCTGGGTGGGCACTGACAGCACTGCTGTGCCCCTCCCATTCGGTAAGACTGCACTTCCCTAACCTTTGTGAAGTCAGGGGTGGCCCTGTGACTGGCTTTAGCCAATGAAATATGAGCAAAAAATACACTTATCATATCTGGGCAGAGGCTCTAAGGGCCTGTGTACAATTTACCATCATCTTTTCTCCCCTCCGCAGTGATGGTAGAAGCAGGGGGGAAGCTGGAGACTTCACCAGTCCAGGTCCCTGAGTGACCACGAAGAGCAGAGTTCACCACTACCTTGTCTTGTGGCAAGAACAAGAAACAGACTTTGATTTGTTACAGCACTGAAATTCTTGGGTTGTTTGTTATCAAGCATACCAGAGCCTTCCCTGACTGACACATAAATTTAATCCATAGTGACACAACCAGCAGCAGAGTTTGTGAGCTGGGTTCAGCCCATAGATGGGGGGTTTGCTTGACCCATCCACTATTGTATTCCAAAACTGAATCCAGGTGTCTGATTTCTGTATTTTAAAAAGGATCATGAGGTCCGGTAAATATTGGCCACATTCCCTATCGCAGCATTCAGCTCTAGCCCAGGGGCACTGCTCACCTTGGATGCGGCCAAATGGACTTTCCCCAATGGACTCTATTATGATGCTGGTTCTTCCTTCTTTCACATTACTGGGTCTCTGTAGACATAAAAGTTTATCTACCAGACCCCAGTACTCTGTAAAATGCTGTAGAGCAGTCACTGAGGTTCAGGTCTCCCACAGCCTTGGCTCCTTCACTTGCATCCAAGTTTATAGGAGCCACATGGGTCTGATCAGCCCCTTCCATTCCTTCCGTGTCCTGCCAGCCTCCTGCTGGCTGCCCAGATGCCCAGGTCTCACATACCTTCACCTGCCTGGGCTCATCAATCTGACTTCTGTCAGATATACAATGCTCTTGCTAAAGTCTCAACTAGACACAGACCCTGTCCTCGTGGAGCTCATTCTCTATCAAGGGAGACACTCATGCAAAGGGAACTCCATATACAAGGTAGAGCATCAGATGAGAGCAGCAGAGAGCAGAGGCTTTGGGATTTGATCTTGGGGAATTGGAAAGAGATTTGGATTCTGACTTGGCTGCTCTCGCTGTGTGATCTTGAATAAACTGCATTTCCTTTCTGAGCCTCAGTTCCCTCATTTGTCAGCTTAGGTTTGGAACCACATGTAGTGAAGGTCCTCCTCAGCCCTAACCCTCTATTTCTTGGTGTTTCTCACAACACTTAGCACATCATGGGGTGTGGTGTTAGGCTACAATTCTTCAGAGAGAGGCTAATGTTAATTGTAATTCACCCAGGTTTAGAGGCTATGACAAGTAGTGAATCCCACCCATGCTCTTGAAATGCTTTTGTGACAGGTAAGTGAGTTATCCCTTCCAAAAGAGATGGCTCCTTGATATGTGCTCCATACAACAAAGAGCCATTCCAACTATTCACAGCGATGAAGTTATGGGAGGAGACATTTTGAAGTTATTGGAAGAGGATGCTGTCTCATCTGAAAAGGACCCTCACCATGTTTATCTATCAGGAAAGATGTAAAAAAAAAAAAAAAAATAGCCTAAATCCCTCCTTTTCCAATTCAGATCACTTTCCTCAGGTCTAATCTTTGTGACTGTGGGGAACAGCTGGCCACCACTCTCATAATGACCCTTCATAAACGTTTATGGGACAGAGGTAAGGTGTGCCCAGTTGACCCAGGACCATCTTGGTGTCTGGGCAAGTTGCGGTGACAGAAAGTTGATTTGTCGTTTCCTGTGCAGACTAGAAGCTCTACACAAAAGAGCTCCCCTCTACCCTGCATCTGCAAAGTCTGCCCTACCCACCAGATAAGCTCACCTGCCAGGGAGTCTCCAAGCCCAGTTGCTGGTAGAAAAGAATGAATGAACCATCTGCACATAATACCAGCTAGTCTCATTGATTTGCCTTCACATTCTTCTTTTGAGGGTTGGTTTTACAGTGAACTCACTAGTTGGACTCAGTTTAACAGAGAGCCAGGGTTGATGGGCTCGGACTCAGGTTAGAAGACCTGGATTTTTTTTCCCCACACCATGATACAAACTGAACACCCTTGGGTGAGTCACATCACCTCCGTACAGCCTCAGTTTCTTCCTATGTAAAATGGACTCTAGGCAACACTGCCTCAGTGGTTTGATGGGAAATAATAGGTGAGAAAGTGCTGACCAAGTATAAACCTGTGTCATAACTGTTGATAATTTTTAAGCATTTGCTCCAAAGTGAGTTGCACGGAGGGAAGAACACAAGAAGACTAAATAATAAAACTTGTTATATTTTTTATTTATAGCATAAATTTCTTTTTAGGTGTATTTTCTAGTGCACGTATATTGTGTTCACAAATGATGGGGCATTCACTGCAAAGCTGGGGCTTATCTAAGCATTTTATAAGCATTAGATCATTTAAGCCCCATGAAGTAGGTACTTTATTATTATCCCCATTTCATAGGTGAGAACATGGAAGTTCCTCAGAGAGGTTGTGTCAGAGAGCCAAGATGACCCAGCTATGAAATGGACAAGTCAGAACTGGAATCCAGGCTGTCTGAGGAATAATAAATACCTAACATATTTGGGAAGGGTTTCACTAAAATACTTTTTTCTTATAGGGGCACATAATCAAAAAGTTGGGAACCAGCTGCTTTAAGGCACAAAAACGGGGAAATATGAGATTAATTGCCGCACTCCCTCCCCCACCCCCACAGCAGGGCCAAGACTAGAGTCAGGCAAGTGAGGTGCCTAAGGCACAAAATGAAAGTGGGCGCTCACCCTCAAGGACATGAGGGATGGGTAAGCCTGGCCCTGCCCCCACAGCACTGGTGGGGTAGCAAAAGGAGGCTCACAGAAGCCATAGAGAGAGAAAGACCTGAGAAGAGGGAAAAGTTGCCATTATTTATTGTTCCCACACACTTCAACTCCTGTCCACTCCTGCAGAACTAAGAACTGTCGACCTCTGAAGGCTCCCAGATGGTGGCAGAATGGAGATCCTGGAGTGTGGGTAGTGAATAGAGGACCAGGAGGGTGGTGAAATGAAGTTTCTCTGCCAGCTGGCTGGAGTGGACACAAGGGAAGCCGAGATCCAATCTGGGGCCTGAGGACTTGGGGCCTCAGGCAGCTTGTGTAAACTAAGGATGAGAAAAAGTTCTTCCTTTCTCCCCCATGGGCTGTGTGAGCACCTGAGAGGTGATCTGCCTCCTTCGAAGTTCCATACGCATAGTAGTGTTACTAAGTACAGCCTGGAACTATTTTCAAAACCATGTTGCATTACATTCTTTTGCTTCTCCGCTGAGTTATCCTAGAATTAATTCTTAATTCTCCCCACTCACCATCCTTGCCCCACTTTCTGCCTTCCCAATCTGATAACTGGGGAGTAAAAGTTGTGGGGGAAAGTGAGCTGAGTATCTGTTTTATCCATGGTGATTTGAACAGATGTCCCCCCACCCCAAACTCATAGTAGCTCTGAGTCCCTGGGTTCCTACTGCTATTGTCCTAGGCCTTGGGAAAAGTATGGACCACAGAAATGAAGATGGTTCCATGCAAGGCTGAGGGAGGCCACCGCTATCTTTCGGAATGAATACAGCCCATCTAAGCACACACTGAGGGTGGGTGGGGCACTTTTTTATCCAGAAACAGGCCTGGAGAGAGGACGGGGGCCCAACAGCTGCCCCCTTACCACTCCCCCATTATCACCCCCACCCCCACTCCCACCACTCCCAACACACACACACACACACACACACACACACACACACACCCAGCCTCCTAGCTCCATCCCAGCACTGGAAGAAATGAAGCCGAGCATCAGCAGGTGTGCCTGGCCTGCCACTGAGTGTCAGACTGACCCAAGGGTGGCCTGTGCACCTGGAGTTGAAAGACGGAGGGGGAAGAGGATGACTTCTTATATCCGTCAGTGCCAACCCTGTGTTTCCCCACTATCATTACCGCCCCCACCTCCTTGTCTCTTTGGTGAAAGGCCTATCAGCTTTAGAAGATTCTGGAGACTCAGATCCCAGGGAACTGAAGTGTGTTTATGGTCCAGTGGGTGCACCCTCCCTGGGATTCCTCCACTCATATCCTAATAAGGCCTACTGATGTAGAAGTCTTCCCACTGTTGGAAACTTGAAAATAAAATTATAAATATCTACTCCACAGCTTCTAATTTTATAGCTGGGAAATAAAGGCCCAGGGAGGTCAAGGAATACTTTGCTCGTGGTCGCAGAGAGATAGTAGTAGAGCAAGGCTCCTGCCACCCCTCCCCGCCCCCAACCAGCTCTCTTTCTATCACATTCTGGTGCCGAAGCGCGGGCGGGGGAGCTCGCGCCGTCAGGCAGTGGAGACCAGCGGGAAGAAGTGAGCCAGCAACGGACTCCTCCCCGCGCATCGGGTCGGCCCCGAGTAAGCCTCAGGTGGGTGCGAACTGCTGGGAGTCCCCGCAGGATGGAATTGTTTTCACTCAGGGGTTCCGAGGCCAAGCCGGGGCGAGAGGTCCCGTAGTGCCCAGCGAACACCTCTCACTCTTCCAGCCTCTCCACTCGGCCCGGGGGGCTCCCGCCGCGGCCACCTTTCTGTCCGCGCTCTCCGCCGGCAACCTTGCGCTCTCCGGGCTAACCGCGCAGCGCGTGCGCCAGGCGCCAAAGGGCGAGCGCCGAGCCGCGCGCGCCTGTAGGTGGCCTGCCCCAGCCCCCGCCGGCTTCCGCTGTTTCTTTCTTTCTGGGGGAGGGAGAAATCACACCGCCTGTTTGATGCCCCAGCCCCAGCCCGCGCGGAGCCCAGGCATATGGGCATCTTGCGCTCTGCATCTGTGTCCTCCTTCGCATTTTCTGTGGATGCGTTTGTGTGTGTATGCGTGTGTGTTTGGGCCGGGCTCTGGGAACAAACGTGCATCTGTTAATTTTGACAATAAAGTCCTACAGCGAAGCTGCCAAGATTGGGGCGGCAGGTGGGGGCGGAAGGCCGAGGGGGTGCGTGAGAGCTGGAGTCTCAAAAGGCGACTCCAAAGCGCCTGGCCCAGGTATTATGTCGGAGGAAGGTGAGGAGAGCAGCTGCTCCTTCTCGCGGGGTGTGTATGGGAGCGAGGGTGGCGTGTGTCCCTGTGAAGTGTACACACCGATCTGCTCAACATATGTCGCCACAAATCACAGTATCTCTCCCTCCTCCACCCCTACCCCCACTCCTGTCCGAGGGGCAGAGCAAAGAGAGGCGCTGAGAAGAGGCGGCGCGTCAACAGGTGTCTCAGTGCGCAATGCACCTTTTCACGCATTCACGATCGGAGGGGATATTGTGGACACTTTGTTTCCAGGAGCTGCGCGCGAGCTGCGAAAGCCCTCGGGGAGGCGGCCCTGGCAGGGAGGGGGATCTGGAAATAAAGACCTCAGGCGCTCCTGAGGGCCCAGGCCTTCTCCTCCTTTTGTTCGCAGACTCCCTGGGTCGGAGCTCCCTTGTGCGCCTTGGGGGGTGGCATATGGCGCCCTCTCACCTACCCAAGAAAAAGAACGAGACACTCATTCAAGAGCGCACGAGATCTCTGGGCCCGGGGAGGGGAAAATCTCTGAGGGAATGGCCTCTCTCCCAAAGCCGGTGAGGAACCCGCCTTATCTCTTCTCCACCCCACCCCCACCACCCCTGCTGCTGGCGCAGCAGCCGTTGGGTGGGGAGCAGCGCGCGGGGCAGCACCAGCCTGCGGAAGCGTCCCAGCTCCCGGCAGATGAAATATGAGGCTGGTAAGCCCCTGGAGACCATATGCTTTCAATAAAAGAAGACAAATAGGACCGAGATAGGCCTTGCAGCCAACCTGTTATAAATGGGTGGCAATTGGGCCAATGTACACGGGGGCAGGGCCCCCGGGGGGAGGTCTGCTCAGTGCCAAATCCATGTGTCAGCTTCTGGGACAGGTGTGCCCAGGGGCCAGGGCCGGGTCTCCCCGCTCTGGGTTTATCACGGCAAAGGTAATATTGTGCTAACTATGAGTAAACAGTCATTGTGAAAACCAGGGAGAGTTTATCAGAGGCGAACTAGTTGGGGGGTGGCTTTAACAATAAAGTTGCCCGCCTTGGGAGCAGGTGACGGCTGGCTGCGCCGACTCCCGCGGTAGATGTTTTCCAAAGCACTCCACTTTACAATCTCTTGTAATTATTTATTAAACGAAATCTATTTATTATTATTTTAGCAAACACTGGAGACAGGTGGGGCTTTCTTTTCGTAGTCTCCTTTTGTTTGAAGGGCTGTTTGAAGTGGCCAGTCTCGGCCCCGGCAGCTCGCTCGCCAGATTTTTGTCTTCCCCTCTTTCAGTGCGGAGGCGAAGGCGAGAGAAAGAAGGCCCCTCCTTTGGCAAGCCATTAGCTATTCAGCTTCCCATGGCCCCCCTCCCTTCCCGCTCGATTCTCAAAGAGCCCCCATGCACTGCTAAGACTTCCCCCCACCCCCGACAGGAAGGCAGCAGGGCAGACCGCTGCCTTCCTTCTCTTCCAGTCTGCCTCGGACTCCAGGCGTCTGGTGTCGCCTCTGTCCTGAGCCCCCGCAGGCTCCAGGCAAGCCTAGGGTTCAGAGGGTCGAGGGGGCGGGGGTCCTGGAGGCCTCAGAGGCGGAGGCTGGCCCAGGGCTGCAAGAATAGACTCAGGTCTCCGCGGGAAGACCCGTTTCACAAACACCGCATTGCGCACGGAGTTGGCGCTGCCTGCGCTTCGGTCACCAAAAGCACGGAGATAAATTTTGGAGAGGGGTCTGTGCGTCCCCTCCAGTGGAGAGGGAGGGCATTGATCTTTGATTTCTAACCTCCCTGGGCTGCTCAACCTCCGACACTGCACTCCTGGCCAGAAGAAGGGTTGCCAGGTATCCTGGGTTGCAACACGGAGGCGGATGCTGCGCGCTCCTCATCTTGGGTGCTTTTTACGCAAAGAAGGAGTGGTGGCGGTCTGCAAGTCCCAGAGGGCCTTAAACAGGACGGGTTCTAAGGAGGCTAGAGAAGGGATCCAAGTCCCAGAATTGTCTCCCAAGCTAGAAGATTCCCAAGAATTCCCCAGGATCTTCTATGCTGGGGAAGCTTGCTCTGTGATTCTCTCCAGCATCTATTAGCTACTCCAAGCAGGCTCCAGGTAGGGCGAGACCCATTTTTGCTCTCCATCTGAGGTCCACTAAGCAAAATAAAGTCCAGGCTGTGGGTTACTCTTCAGGCCCCCAGGTGACTACAGAGGTGCTTGGAAGCTTCATTGGCCAAGGCTTCCTCCACGGAGCCTGCCTAGGTCCCGGGGCCTTAGAGAAGCTGTTCGGATTTCCCCTCCCAGTTCCTAAATCTTAGGAGTATAAAACAATTAAGGCTGGGGCATGGAAGAGGAAAGTAGAGGGATGGAGCTTGAGTGGACTCAAGCTCTCCAAGGCACTGGTGAAGGTGGCCACTACCCCTTTTCCAATCTGACCCCAACATCCTTCACAGACCCAGGGCTTCTCTTATTTTCTCCTATTTGGGGTCTCAGGCTTTATCTTGAGAAAAAATTGTCCCGGGAATCGAGGATAAGCAGCGGGTGCAGGGGATAATCTTCCATTTGGAGTTTTGGGACCTGAAGTTCTATGTGATTCTGATAAAATTTGTCATGTGTCCTTGGGCCAGCCACTTCCCCTCTCTGGGCCTTGACTTCTCCATCAGTAAAATGGGTCTCAGGTTCCCAATCTTATGGCTAAAAGACAGGTCTGGAGCAAATCCTAACCTAAGGGAGGAGTCACAGCAAAGGAGTGGAGCCCAAGAGTCCAGATGGGGCCTCTATGTTGATCCTTACCTTGAGCAGGCTTGGGTTCCCTCAGCAAGGAAAAGAGCCTCTGCTATAGTGCCTCAACTGATGTTAGGGGTACAGCACCTCCCCCCCACCCACTCCACTCTGCAAAGCCAGTCCTAGAGCTGCCACCTACTGACTTCCAAGCATTGCCACCCTTGGTATTAACTTCATTCCTCAAGCATCCTGGGCTGATGAGAGGCCATCACTAGTGCAGACAGGCAGACCTACCTCATCCCTCACCCCATCCTCTCAGTTTTCCAGGAGGCTCAGGGTTTCTGGACTCGCTAGAAAGTGAAGCCTTTGTCACTTCCAGAGGCTTAACCCGGGGTCCAGTCGCCCCTGTCTCTGCTTTCTTCACTGGGCATGTCACGGTCAAGAGAGAGGAGCGGAAGCCGTGACCCCTCACCCTGAGTGACCGGAAGCAGAACACCACGGGGTGTCCAAGGCAGGGACAAGAGGGAGGGGCGGAAGAAAGGAGCGAGGATCTTCACTTGGGGAAGATTTCCTGGCAGCACTAAGAGGGGCAAACTGAGGACCTTGGAGAGGGCCTGCCCTATGCTCACCGCAGGATCCCTACATAAGGCTGAGGCAGGGGGCCAGGTGACAGCTGACAGCCCCTGCCTTCCTGCAGTTGGGCAGGATTAAGGGGAGAAAGAGTGGATCCACTGCCAAGGTGCCAGCACACTGTGGGCATTTAACAGACACAAGTTCAGGCAGCTGCCCCCACCTCTCAGCTCCCTATGAACTCCTGGTCCTTTTCTGACCCCTTCACCCCTCCCCAATCTCCCCTGCAGGCCCTGACCTGAATGCTAAGGTACTGTCCATGCAGGTATTGCTCCTGGGTGGTGATGGTGGACTGTGCCCTAGGAAGCCTCTGGGATGGGGGTGGGGGGGTGGTCAGGGTCTCAGGCTAGGAGGAAGGGAAAGGGGGTTGTTCCAAGCACCTCTGTCTGAGGAGTATGGACTGGCATCTCAGGGCAATGCTGGAGCCTGGGACATTTAAGCAAAGGTCGCAGAGTGGCAGGGGCATAAGTAAGATCACTCACTGAGGTCGCCTCTACTCCCCCCTCCCCCCTCCCCTCCCCACCCCCGATCTCCCAGATGGAAAGCACTGGTGAAACACGACCCCAGTGTGTTTCCTAACCTAACCCATGGCTCAGGTGAGGAGGATGGCAGCCAGAACTGGTGGTAGTCAAAACACCTGGTGCCCTGTTTTGTCTCTGCCACTATCTTGCCCTGTGATTTGGGACAAGCCATCTCCGGCTCTGAGCCTAAGTATGCCTGTGTGTAACACGCGGGTGTTGGCCTCCCTTACAGGTTTCCCAAAGCCCCTGTTAGGTACCAGGAGAAGGTCTGCACAGATGCAAAAGAAAGACTAGCAAAGCGGTCTAGGCGGCCAGGCGCGAGACAGACGGGGTTCTGCACACTGGGCGAGGCTCTTTGAGGAACCGAGAGTTGCTGGGACAGAGCCCGCCCGGAAAGAGCAAACAGAGCGTGGCCCCCTCCCCCGACTCCGGCCCTTTGTCCGGAATCCAGCTGTGCCCCGCGGGGGAGGAGGGGGCTCGCGTGGCGCGGGCCGGGGGGGGCCCTGCGCTGATTGGCCCGCAGCGCGGACAGCAGCCGGGCAGGCACGCTCCTGGCCCGGGCCGAGCAGATAAAGCGTGCCAAGGGGCACACGACTTACGGCTCAGGAAATCCCCGCGGTCTCGCAGCGGCGCCGAGAGAGACAGAGGCCGGGAACTCGGAGCGGTCACGCTTCTCTTCTCCGCTCCAAGCTGGGGAAATTCCCCAGTGGCGGCGCCTGCAGCTCAGCAGAGGGTGCAGGCGAGAAGGCCAGTTCCGCCGTCGCTCCTCACGAGCTCTCTGACCCTTTGAGCCCTGAGAACGAGGTAACGCTTACTCTTCTGGTACTTGGAGGCCGGCGGAGGGGTCCTCGAACCCCGCGGGGTGGCCCGTTCCAGGGTTATTCCCACCTGGCCCTTGTGTCCCGGGAGGCGCGGAGGTCACGGATCCGCGTTTACCCTTCCCTCTTACCTCGCTGCAGGATGGCGCCCTACCCTTCGGGTGCGCCCGCTGTCCAAGTAACCCGCGAGACTGAGCGACCCTTTCCGGGCGCCTCGGACGACGAAGTGACTTGTGCCGCGTCCACCCCGCCCTGCCCCACTCTCGTGACCCCGAACTGCTCCGAGGCCGAAAGAGGCAGCTGCCGAGGGGCCGCGAGGAAGCTCCGGGTGCGGCGCGGGGGGCGCAGCCGGCCCAAGAGTGAGTTAGCGCTGAGCAAACAGCGCCGGAGCCGGCGCAAGAAGGCCAACGATCGCGAGCGCAATCGCATGCACAACCTCAACTCCGCGCTGGACGCGCTGCGCGGCGTCCTGCCGACCTTCCCAGACGACGCTAAACTCACCAAGATTGAGACTCTGCGCTTCGCGCACAACTACATCTGGGCGCTGACGCAGACGCTGCGCATAGCGGACCACAGCTTCCACGGGTTGGACCCGCCGGCGCTGCCTTGCGGGGACCTGGGCAGCCCGGATGGCGGCTCCCCCGGGGACTGGGGTTCCCTCTACTCCCCGGTCTCCCAGGAGGGCAGCCTGAGCCCCGCCGCCTCGCTGGAAGAGAGGCCGGGGCTGCCCGCACCCGCCTCTCCCGCCTCACTACACCCGGTCTCCCTGGCCTTCTCAGATTTTCTGTGAAGCTGCCGCTGGTGACTGGGTGGAGGGGCGCTGGGGGAGAGGGAAGGGGCGAGAACCACCGGAGGTGGGCAGCGGCGGCTCTCAAGCGCACTTGCTCTTTCTGGCTGTGGTTCGCTGATCCCTGACGGCTCCCTGCGCCCGTCAGGCCGTCTGGCTGGTTCAATTCCCAGCCCCGCTGCGCCCTGCCAACTCACACAACCCTCTCAGTCCCCGCATGAAGTGGGTCCTGCAGGATAAGCGCTTTTTAGACCCGCTCCCTGCAGCCTCCCCTACAACTCGTGCAAAGAGGGTGAGAACGGTAGCACTACACGGCCGGGGACGCCCACAGTCTCTGGACGTCCTACTCGCACTCAAGTCCAGGTCTGCCCATCTGCCTGTCCACTGTCTCTTACCACTCCTTCCCCGAAGTGATTTAATCCAATGTTTGGTCTCTCTCAGACATTGTTTCCTTCGCCACGCGTCTCTTCTTCACACACGCCGCTGACCTTCTCCCCTCTTCGGTATCAAGTCCTGGAGTTCAGGCGCTCCAAACTATGCCTTAATCCACGAAGGTGATTCTTTGCCTTGTCCTCGTGCACTTTCGGAGCCATCGCCCTTCGGAGACGGGAGACCAGGTTGCGAACTGAGAAAGCCGTAGGCTGGACACAGGAAGCACTTTGGGGTTTTCCTGCATCCTGCTCCCAGAACGTGAGCTGGGTGGCACCAGCTTTGAGCGCCACGCATCTTTTTTAAAAAAAAAATCAGTTTGTGAATCATATGATGTTTTCAAAAAAATAATTTTAGTACGGTAAATTATATGGTCCCCTCCCCTGTGTTACACGTTTGTATTTATTGATAGATGGGGAAAGTCTATATTTTGTATATAAGATTATTTGGGAACTGGTGAATGAGATTTTTTAAGCCAACAACAATAATAATATTAATAATAAAAAAAGCTTTGAAGAAGCGTGAGCAAAGTGACTCCATGGGGGGCTAGGAAGGAGGGCTGGGCTGCAACCGCTGTGGCTGGGGGTGGGGGGGGCGGGAGTTGTCTCTGACCGCAGAGAGGGGGTGCAACTCTTCCTCGAGGTCTGGGGTGCCTCCTTTGGGCCTGAAGGAAGAGGCCGTGGTACTGGGCTGGAGGCCTGGCATATTGTGTGCCAGGGCAAGTCAGCCACACATGCCTAGAAAGTAAGATTTGGAAGTCTTCTAAGAAATCATCGGTCCTGCCCCATTGTTTTGTTTATAGGAAACGGCTTGTCTTAATTCAAACAGTTGTTTAGAAGAAAGACAATCCTCAATCACAGCTACTCACTTGAGCTGCTGGCGCTTTCCCCTTCTTCACCAGCGGTTTTAGAACGATGTTTGCATTTGGGGAACGGAGTAATAAAGCAAAGTCAGAGCCCTCAGAAATGCTGCCGTGGACCTACGCATCCTGCACATTTCCCCAAAGTGCTTAGAGGCAGAGCGTATCCCCTAAGCTTCTGTAACGCAGAGGGCGCTGGGGCCGCCGCATCTTAACGCGTTGGAACCCAGCGGCCCAGAGCAGAGAAAGTGGAATCTCTGGCGCCGCCGGCCACAGGGCAGGCAACCCTACTGTAACCTTATCAAGAAGCTGTTCCAGGATCCCAGCCACGCGTTTTCTCTTACTCCCAAGGTGAAATCTGGCTGGTGCTTTACGGGTCTGAAGTGGGTCCGAGGGCGCTCGTGCAGTGCCGCTACAAGGCTTGAGAGAAACCCAGGGCCTCGAGGAAGCCGATCTGAGCTGTAAAAACTCACCGATTCTGCCTGCAGCTCGGGAGCAGGAAAATGGGGTAGGGCATTCTACCGGGTGAGTCGGACCCCAGGGGCCTCCTGTAGCAAAAAGCGGGCTACCCAGGTGGGGAGCGGTGCCGGCAGGGACCAGGAGCTCTCTAGAGCTTGGAGAGCCAAGGTGGCGGCTTCGCAGGGTTAACGATTCTTGTATCTTTCTCTCCTGAACCCTCCCGCCTCAAAATGAGCTTTCTCCTCTACTCCCGGGTCGCTAAACGGAGCTCGGAGGAGATAGGTCTGTTATCGCCGGCGGATTCGGGCACGGGAATCGGGACGCAGCAAACAAACGAATGAACGAGGTTTTGTTTCATTTCAAGGGCTTTAATCTGGAAGGAGGAGATTAATGAGTTATTGATGACCTCGGCGGCAGCCAATTTTCCACCTGGGGCACCGCCCGGGGGCAGGTGTTAGCAGTTGGGCTTTGCGCGGACCCAGTGGACGCCTGCTACTTGCTGGGCGTTGGGGGGAGGGGTGTGGAGACACACACACACACACACACACACACACACACACACACACAGGAAGGTCCATCTCTGTCCTCCCGGGACAGAGGCAAGGACATGGAGAAAGCCATTCAAAACCAAAAGATATCCGTGCTGGGTTGAGGTACCACCAGCAGGATCGACAGTTGGACTGGTACCTGGAGCGGGATTGCCCGGAGGCCTGCCGGAGGAGGTGGCTTTTGAGCCGGGACTTAAGGTTTGGAAATTCCTCAAGGGGGAAGAGTGTTCTTCCTGTAGAAGGCAGTGGGAGGTGGTGTTCCTCTAGGCGGGGGACTCCCTTGGTGCAAACCACCGAGAAAGCTGGAGGTCACTGGGTTTCCGGCAGCGACCACCGGGGAGCTGGGGCCGCACCCACTGCCCCGTCGCTCTCCTGCTTTAAGAAGGCGCTCATTAAGGAGCCATTAGTCACCCGACGCACACGGACCGTCCTCCGCCCCACGAATTAGAACAGCAGCGGCAACAAATGCTCACGGTTTAACCAACTCCGCCGCTGGGCTGTCACCTGAGGTCGGGGCGACTTTGACCTTTGGTCAGCCCCCCTCTCCAAGTACGTGAGAGGCGAGGAAGGCTCAGAGTTCGGTTGAATCGCTGCAAAAGTTTGGGGCTGCCTGGTGCTGGAGGCGCTGGGTCAAGGTAGGCGGAATCCCCTTGAGGCGGTCCACGCCTCTTTTCAAAGAGCACCTTGGCAAGAAGGGCGTGGAAACATTTCTGTGAGTGGGCGTCCAACTAGCTCAGTATCACCACCACAGAGGCCCCCGCATCTCCCAGCTCCCAGCCGGCATTTTGCTTCCTGTCACCTTTAAAACCAGACACGCTGCTCAGGAGTCTCCGGGAGAAATCGGCTCCCTGCCCCTTCCACGGGCGCTTGTTTGGTTGTGGAACTCAGCTGAGTCTCAGCTCCCGGAAGCCGGGACAGTGTCCCAAGCTGAGATAGGAGAGGCCCTTGGATGGAATGACTCTTCCCCCTCTTCTGCCTTTGTGTGAGCCCAAGCCTGGCTTCCAGAAAGGCAGCACATGAATCTTGTGCTTCGGGGGCCCCCCTCCCAACCCGCGTCCGCGCACAAACAGGTAGATTTATGGTGCCCTGCCCCCACCCCACCCCCCAGCCGGCCGCGGTCGGTGGCAGGACAAAGCGTCCGGGGCCATTGGAATGCTAATGTCTGGGAGCCAGGCCGCTGGGCTGGCACAAAGGCAGGCGGGGCCCGGGCGCACGCGACCCCACAGGAGCGCCCTGCCCCTCCCCTCTCCCCACCGGCCACTCTGCCTGGCTGCGTGGCCTTGAACAATTCTCTGAGCCTCGGTTTATTCACAAAAGAATTTGGAGAGAGGCCCTGATTCTCTTTCACTGGTTTTCTGGATGCCTGAGGTAGTGCTGGCCGTGTTCGGAATTAGAGACCCTATGACCCGAAGCCATGTAAAAACCCTTCAGACCCTGGCACTGGGGGCAGTATAGGAGATGGCATCAGGGGCATTCGGCTGAGAAAGTGGCACAGAAGACGAGTTGGGCAAATTGAAATTACATTTTACATTAGTGTAATTAATATTCTTGGCTGTGCCCCTTCCCTTTTTTTTTAAAAATCCCTGCAGATGGGGGTACTCACATAAAGTGGAGGGGGGTGAGGAGAATATTTGCTAATCTTACCTGTCTGCCCTGCCTTCAAAAAGCCAACCTCACTGACGGCGCGAGAATGGCTGCTTGACACTTATTTCAAGTACCCTTGTGGGCCCAGCAAAGGTGGCCACGCCCATGGAAACAGAGAACCAAAGACCAGGAAGTGAGTGGCCCAAAGCCCTTAATCACTCGGTGAGTTATTTGGACAAGTTAGGACTGGGGCCCTGGCTAACGGTTTTGAACCCTTTCCTCTGTGCCCATAAATGGGGTGTTGGGGGCAGTGAGTCTGTCTACAGTTGTGCATTGGCCGGAACCTGGCCTTCAGGATCTTGTGAAGTGAAGAGGCTCCAGGAGTTTGGCCGCCTCCGGGACCCTTGGCGGGGCTCCAGCCTTCTGTCTGCCTCCTCCACTTCTGGATCCGAGAGCCAGGCCCGATGGAGCGGGCGCCTGCTTAGCTAAGCCGCACTACTGATAGCTGGCGGTCCTGGAAGCAGCGGCGCGCCCCTGCCCATGGTGCTGAAATGACCGCGTTGATCCAGCGCGAGACAGCCCGGGAGGGAACCTGGAGCTCTTAACCCGGAAAATTATCTATCAACCCCCTCTTCCCACGTTTACAGGCCACAGTCCCTAAGAATGCCATTGTGGACATGCAGAACCCACGGGACAGGCAGGTTTCTCTGGTTTGGGGGCCTGAGTGGAACGACATTGGAAGTTCAGGGAAGCCCTAGCTAGGGAGAACTGGTTTGGAACTTTGCCCTTAGGGGTCTTATTCTTTGGGTTACAAATAAGTTTCAGTTATTCCAAGATCAAGGGCAAAAGCCTCTGTAAGGCCCATTTTCCTCATCTTTGGAGTTGGGACATAAAATAGTGGTCACTTCACTGAGCTGTGGTAGAGATTAAATGGCAGCTATTGTTAGCCTCTTCATTTGTCTCAGATTCTTTCATTTTCCCAGGTTGGGGGTGGATGGTGGTGGTAGGTGGAAGAGAGCTTTTTGTATGAATTTGAATTTCCTCTGTACCTCTGTTCAGTTTAAACTGGCACAAAGACTAAGAGCCACCCACCCCTTACTGGTAACCTTTCCCAGCTCAAGTATATCCTTCCTGACCTCCAGGATTATAAATCTAAATGTCCCTTGGGCAGCTCAAATGAGATATGTCTAAAATGGAATTCTTTTCGCCTAGGCCTTCTTCTCCCAATGCTGCCTCTGTTCCTGATTTCACAAAGTAGCATCACCCAGTCAACTGTAACAGAAATTTGGGTCACCTTGACTTTTCTCTCTCACACCCACATCTACAATACCCTCAAGCCCTGCTTCTCATGTATTTTTTCCCCTTCAACCTGGGTCCTCCCTTACCTCCCTATGACCACTGCCCTAGCTCAAGATCTCATCTCTCACTTGGAAAGGCCTCATAACTGAGCTTCCTGTTTCTAATGGTGACACCCTTCACTCCACCCTCCATGCAGCAGACAGAATACCATATAATATGCAAATAAAACATTGTCACTCTCCTGTTTAAAATCTACCAAGTGGTGGCCAGTGACCCATGGGACAAAGACCACATTCCAAAAGAGGCCTGTATAGTAGGAGTTGTGGAGTGATAGCAATTTCCAGCTGGATCATTAGGGCCGTGCACAAGTTCCTTAATCTGTCTCCATTTTCTCATCTGTAAAGTGAGGGCAATAATATTGCCTTTTAGGGTTGGGTTAGGGTAAAGCTAGGCTGCTATTCAAGAATCACCAACAGTTCAGTGTGGTGTGAACCTGCCAGGTGAATAGGTGGCTCTGCTCCATGACATCATTCAAGGACCCAGGTCCCTTCTGTCCGCCACCAGCTCTTAGATCCCTGTTTTGCACATGGTTGAGCTGCATTGCTGTGGGTCCCAGCCAGCATGAAAGGGGAAGAGCATAGGACAGAAGCTCATGCACAGTCTTAAAGCTTAGACTCAGGAGCACATCCCACTTCTGCCCGTATTCTACAGAAAGAACAAGATCACATTGTCTCACCTAACGGGAGGGGGCCATGTGCTTAAGAATAAGTGAACAGCAGATTCTGGTGAACTACGAGCAGTCGCCACTACAGGATTATTGTCAAAATTAAATTGGATTATAGTGCTATTATTATTTGTTTTTATCATCACAAATCACATATGCTTATGTTCAGGGTCCTGCTGCATCATCTTCTTTTTCATCATGCCTTGTTTGCCCTGGCATTTACCCTCCAGAATTATGACCCGCTTGAGATTTTACCCTTACCCACACTCACGCACCCCTTGCTTGCTTTTTGTTTTCACATTGTTGTCTCTCTCAAACTTGCATTCCCTTTTCTCTCTCCACACTTCTATCTGGCTGACTCCCGCACAGACATCACCTCTTCCCAGGTACTTTCTCTGCATGATTTCTTCCTCCTCCCTGCTCCCAAAATACCCCTCACATGTGACTATCCTTATTGCAATTATTTGTTTTCTCATCTTCAGCCTTCACTAGTTTGTGATATCTCCTTGAGAGCAAGGACTGTGTCCAATACATCTCTTTGTCTCCAAAAAGCAGAACACTGAGTGTCCATTCTGGACCAGATGCCACATGTCTTTAGAATGAATGAGTAACTGAGTGAGTTGACTAAATGAATGAAAGGCATTAAAATTGTTTAGAAATTTCTATCCTTCCTGACTGCCTAGCACATAAAGGCCAATTGAATATTTTTTGGATAAATGATTATAGACACTCATTCCTCTTCCTGCCACATGATCTCCCCAGCACCAGAAGAGCCTTAGCAGTCCATGGGTCTCTTTTAGAAGATGTCCCAATTGCCTAGGTAAGACTGGGTTATGACAGCATCATCATTGTTTCTGAGATCACTAATGGCGATGCCAATAGGCATGTGAGAGTATTCCCTCCCAAAGCAGTCCAAGTGAGTCAATGGAAAGAACATGAAGCTTGGCAGCTCTACCAACTTCAGCACTCCTTAATTCTATTATCTTGGACAAGTTACTTAACCTCTCCAAGCCTCAGTCTCTGCATCCATAACAACGAACAAGATCATGCCTACCCATAGGAATTAATGAGGATTCAAATGAAGTAGCTGATATTTTCATCCCCTGCATGCATCTGCCAGCAATTTACATCATCACCAACTATACTAACTCCTTTGTACTAGTTATTGCTGTGTAACATATTACTTCAAACATTACTTTGTAAGTTGCAAATATTTTTTATCTGTTTTTATGGGTCAATAACCTAGGCATGGCTTAGCTGGGTACCTCTGGTTCAAGGTCTCGCATGAGGTTACAGCTGGGAGTCAGCTGGGGAAGTGATCTCATCTGAAGGTTTGACTGGATTCCAAGCTCACTATGTGATTGTTGGCAGAATTCAGCTCCTCTTGGACTTTTGGACTAAGAATCCTCCCTCAGTTCCTTGCCATGTGAGCCTCTCCATAGGGCAACTCACAGCATGGCAGCTGACTTCCCTCCATGCAAGCAAGCAAAGTGGGGGAGGGGTAGAACCCAAAATGGAAGGCGCATCTCTTTGAAATCTAATCTCAAAAGTGACGTCCCATCACCTGCGCCACATTCTATTTGCTAAAGAAAAATCACAAAATCCAGACCACATCCAAAGGGGCGGATCACACTAGTATATGAATACAATTCTTGGGACCAATTTAGAGGCTGCGCATCATGCTGGCAGTAATAGAAATCTTTCCTACCCACTTTCCATCCTCCCCCAGGCCCCAAGACAGTCACACAGCCATACCCACAGGCACACATACACACACACCACTCCCCAGGGCCAAACATGCCAGGGTTCAAAGGAGGAAAGCCCAGGTAATTTGACTCCTGGGACTGAAACAGATGTCTCCCTGTCCCCTAGTGCTGGTTGGCCCAGGAGGGGGGCTGCTAAGTGAGCATTTGAGCCACCCCAGCTGATCTTTGACACCCATTTACTGCTTTCACAGGCCTCCCCACCCCCACTCCTGGAGGCAGAGATTTAGGACGTCTGGGGCCTGGACACCATACCCACTGAAGGGAAATTTACTGCCTCTAGAGAACCAGGGTCTGACTTGGGGTCTTGAATGCATCTTTTTCCCCTTTGCCTCTGCTTTATTAGGTTAATCATTGCTTGAATTGGTTGCCATGGTTTGGGCAAACCCATGGCGACTCTATAATGAAGCCTGAAAGACTCGGACCCCATTTATCATCCTCTGTGTTTGGGAGGCCCAGAGCTTTGCTACCTCCTCTGGGGTCTGGGCACCACCCTTCTGCTCGCACTGCACACCCCACCGCCCAGCCCTTTTAGAATGAGGAATGAACAGGTGGCGACTTGGAAGAGGAGATCCCCACAGGTGGAGTGAACACTCCACACATTTGTGTCACCACACACACGCGCATTTGCCTGCAAACACATGTGTGCATACACAAACACACACAGACTTACACTCTCTACTCCCAAGAGTCTGGAAACAGACCAAACACATGGGCAGCTCTGCCAGGCTTTTTTTTTTTTTCTTATGGGGAATGGGAGGGAAAAGAATGATTTTCAGCTAGAAGGGGTCTGTGACAGCCCTTAGAAACTGAGGACCTCTGTCTCAGCAGATTCAGGTGCTGTTATGCTCTTCATTCCCCAGGCACAGATTGAGCAGCATTGCAATCCTGCAATAAGCTGGGGACAGATGAGGCAAGATGCAGTTGGGAAACTGAGGCATATAGAGATTCAGCAACATGTTCAAGATTACATGGTGATGAGCAGTCAGGGAAGAGCCAGTCTCCTAGGTCAGAATTAAAAAAAAAATTTATCATGGGAAATTTCAAAATTAGAGCATAATGAGTTCCCATGTATCCATCAGCCCGATTTAACGATTATTACCTCAGAGCCCATTATACTTCACCCACATCCCTACCTACTCCCCCAGTAAAACCTCCATGGTTTATTTTGAAGCAAAACCCAGATATCATACAATCCCAACGAGGAACACTTAACTAGTCTGAGATGCATGAGAAAGTGTGGCAGCTCAGAGAATTGGCTTTGAAAATGGATGCCCAGGGGTTCAAATCTGAGCTCTGCCCATTCCTGGCTGTGTGACCTGGGGCCAATTACCTAATGTCTCTGAGCCTCAGCTTCCTCAATTATAAAAGGATAAGATGTTACCTGTCCCACAGGGTAATTGTCAGAAAATGAGGTAATGCAGGGCATGTGCGCTGGTGCCAGGCATAGAGTGAGCCCTGGTAAGTGGAGGCTCTCTCTTCTTTTATTACCTCTGCACCACCAGCAGTGGCTGTGGTCTGCCCTGGCAAGAGGTCAGCTCTTGGCCTCCAATTGCCAGGTCTCTTGGAATAGTTCCCTGGCATGGAGGCCGATGCTGTCTGTCTGCCGCGGGACCCCGAGAACGCAAACCGCAATGGGGAACCCAGCTCCAGGTGCTGACAGCCACCAGCTGCGGCGGTTCACTGACTTTTCAGTGCTGCACTGTGAACTGGCCCCTCCTCCATGAAAAAAAAAAAAAAGGCCCACCTTCCGCTGCATCTTTAGGCCTTCTGACACCATTTGTGAGCAGGTACCGATGTGCCTGCCTGCAGTTTGCATGTGTGTGCACATGCCTCTGTCTGTGTGTGCGTGTGCCGTGTCCCAAAGCAAAGGCATGAAGGCGTGAGCATAGTACTGAGGCTCCCCAGAGGAGATGGGGGAAACTGAGCTCTGCCAAACAAGTAAGAATGAGAACAGACAGGGAGCCCTGTGGAGGTGGAGAGCACGGGAAGGGAGGCACCTGGTCCGTGTTCCTTGTGTAGGTGAGGGCCGAGTCCCAATAGCTGACCTCTGCAGGTTTGTTCCAGGAAATCATCCCTACTCCCAGGTTCCAAGCTCTAAAGAGTGCTCCTGGGTTGGAAAGGCACATCCTGGCTCTCAAATCTCCTATCTTTTTTATGGTAGCTGATTTAAAAAAATTTTTTTTTATCAAGTGCTTGCTGTGTCTAAGTGTAGACTTAGTTCTTTCTGTTTTTTAGTCTTTTGGATCAGAATTTTTTTTCCCATTTTACAAATGACAAAACTGAGGCTGAAGGTAGTTAAGTAATGTATTCTAGGTTACCTAGTGACAGGTGGAGTCAGATTTTGTACCCAAGCTCCCTTGGCCTGTGCTCTTGACCACTGACAGGGTTTCCTTTCCCTTTCAAGTTTTATTTTGTGCATCTTCAGACATGCACAAAAGTAGAGAGATGAATCCTCAGGCACCATTACCCAGCTTCTGCAACCATGAATTCATGGTCAATCTTTTTACACCTCTGCCCCTGCCCTTGCAACTCTGCACACATCCTTATGCGTGTGGAAGATTTTAAAACAAATCCGAAACAGCTATCATCTCACTGGTAAATACCTCTTTCTAAAGATAAGGGCATTAAACACACACACACACAAAGGCCAAGCCATTTTCACACTTGACAAAGTTAACAATTCTTTCATCTGATTTAAAATCCAATCATATTCAAATGTCCCCAGTTGTCTTTCATAAAGACCTAAGAACAAAGAACTTCCCATTTGGGGGTTCCCTCTCTCCCCGCCCAGGTGGGTGACCCAGGGCTGCCTTGTTGGAGCAAGTATCAGCCTCAGTTCCATGTTGGGGGTATTCACCCTTCCCATCCCCTCCACTCCCCACAAATCCCACCCTGAAGTTTGGTGGCCAACTGTCCGGATTTGCTTGGGGCTGTCCCGGTTTTAGCACTGAAGGTTCCCTGTCCCAGGCAAACCCAGATGGTTGGTCACCCTACAAGAAACCAGAAGCCTGCACCCGTCCCCCCTGCCCCCGCCTCCTAGCTCCAGCGTGGAGTCACCCACTAAGAGCAAGGGGAGCCCGCCGCTGAATTTCAAGGGCCCTCAACATAAATAATTGCCCGAAACCTTTGAGGGGCCCAGGCGTTCCGGGCTGAGGAGAGGGCCTGAAGCCCCCCAGCCGCCGGCAGAGAATCGCCATCTTTTCACTCCCAGGGGCCAACTTTCAGCAGTCTCCTCCCTCCGTCTTTTTTCCCCCTTTCCAGATCTAATGACAATCCAAAGAGTTCCTGATAGGGTTTTAAAAGATGCTCTTTCATTCACCATCCACCAAGCATGAAAATGCAGCTCATTTGTCTCCATTCTTCGCCCCGAAGGTCTGGCGGGCCTAGGCCTGCAACCTCAAACTTGTCACTCACTTTTCACTTCCCTTTGTTGCCGCGCCTTTATTTCATTCTTCTGTCTCCTCTGTACACCCTCCTCTACCCCTCCTCACTCCAGCCCTGCCTTCTCCTCTGCCCTCCCCCCAGCACTCCCCGGTTTCTCTCTCCACACACAAAAAGCAACAGACCAGTCTGGGAACCTCTTACAGCCCCCGTGCCCACCCCCCACGCCCCCACCCCCGGCCTCTTCTCACTTACTGCTTTTAGAAAATAGGAGCAAAAAGCCAGCAGCAGCTAAAAAGGACTGGGGATCCCGGGATGAAACTGCCTCGTGCCCTGGTAGAAGTGGCCTCGGGGGTTGCCGAGTGGTCTGAGCCTTTGGATTCACAGCTGTTGAAACGGAAACCCAGAGAGGGGAAGGGGCTTGCCTGATGTCCCACACAGCATTAGGGGCACAGCAGGAGTCTGAGCCGTGGAGCAGGGGCCCAGCCCCTCAGCAGAGACTGCCCCACTCAGAACTGATGGCTGATCTTCCATCCCCACAGCACAATTTATTCCCCCCTTTCGATTCTTTGCTGATTGTACTGAGGGTTGTGGCTTGAAGGCAAGGCCATAGCCAATCCAGCTCTGTATCTCTGGAATGCTGAGAACAAGGTAGGGTTCTGTGATGGTAGTTTTTTTTTTTTTTTTTAATTAAAAAAAAAAATGACTCGGGGGTGTTAGTTGTTCCCTTCTCTTTGGACCTCTTAATAGCTACCTCCTGGGCAGTGCCTTGGTTGCCAGGCCCAAGGGATAATGGTCCAGGCTCTGGGCCCGGTGCAGAGAGCTGGGTAGATAAGAGATGGGTGTCTTCAGTGGTCTGACCCCTTCTGAGAACAATGGGAACTGGAGAGAAGTGTCCCTGTCCTTCTCCAGTGGGCGGGGCCAATGGACCAGTCCTCATGCCCCCTGAGGGCCCTGATTGCTAGAGGGAGGTTGGACATCTCATCAGTGGCAACAAGAACTAGAAGTAAGAGAAGAAGGAAGGAGTAAGAGAGAAGCAAGAGGAAATAAGAGAAGGTAGAGGGCTCACCAACTGTCTCTTCTGTGCCAGGCCCTATGCGAGCGATGGGAGGAGAGAGGCAGCTGCCAGCCATGGATTCCAGTTGGCCTCAGAAGGCCCGGCAGGTCAGATTCCCCAGCTTCCCCCAAACAGAGCTCGGTTTCAGTCTGCAACTTGGCCAGTGTCTCCTCCTCGAGGCTCCACTTCTGTAAATAGCACCACTAGCCACCCACCTGCCCAAGCCAGCAAGCTGGGAGTCATCCTCACTGCACCCCGTGGGTTCTGCCTCCACAGCGTCTGAGGAGCCTCCTCCCCTCTCCATCCGTGCTCTCTCAGTCGGCTCTTGACTCACCATCATCCCAGCTACCCTGATGACCCTGCTTGGAGCACTTCCCACCACCTCTCCCTCCAGTCCAGCCCCCACACCAGATCCTAGTATTCTTGCTGAAGCTTGTGTCACTCTTCTGCATGAAGCTTTACATGGAGGAAAGAGAGCTGCTTGCCTCCTGTGGTGGTCAAGAGCACCGGCGGGTCTACACCTACCAGCATGGCAACTTCAGACAACCTCGCAGAGCCTTATCTGTGAAATGGGGATAATTTCAGTACTGGTCTCATAGGGTAATCAGGGGAAGAATCCCAGGAGACTGCTTGGAGGAGGTGGACCTTTGACAGAGAGAAAAGCCTCAGGACAAAGAACCAATGATGGATGGTAAAATGAGCATGCGATTTGAGCCCAACGACCTGGTTAGAATCCCAGCTCAGTCACTGCTAAGATTTGGTTGCTATTCTTCCAGGCTTTTACATACATATGTATAAAGAAAAACAGCACACTATACTTGCTGTGACACTATGCTTATTTTACTTAATATGTCATGAACATCTTTCAGTATCGATGAAATATAGACCTACTGTGCCATTTTAATTGCTATGTTAGTCACTTTTATTGCTTCATCTTGTAAAACAGTATCTGGCTTGCCTGTGTTCTTGGAGGTTTAAATGAGAGGGCTTGTGTACTTCGGAGGGTTTGTATATGGGCCACCGGCTTTTGCAGGGAGGAGTTGGCACCTTTTATCAGCCTTCCTGCCTGGGGCACGAAGGCTCCAAGGAGCAGACTGGACCAGGGGAGGTGGAAAAATGGTGGCAGGAGAGAGCAGGCTTCTCACAGCCCCTCATCCATCAACGCTGACATGCCTGGCCCCCCGCGAGGGCCCTGGCTCCAGCTGCTGAGCAACGGCAGGTACGGAGAAGGAGCCCCTCCTGGAGCCCTGGACACCCTCCTCTTAGGTCAACAGACAGAGCGGGCTCTGTGGGTCTGGTTGGGACAAGGAAGATTAATGGAGCAGGTGCGGGCTGGGACAGGACAATCACCTGGCCTGACAAGATCCCTCCTGGAGACTGGGTGCCCGGCCCAAGCCAAGAACCGAGCCTGATGTCATTCCAGCTGGGCTCAGACGTGGCTGGAGGGGAGCTGGAGCCAGCTAAGCCACCTCTGCTGCCCACCCCCGCTCCAGCCCCCGCTCCCCCACCCCGGCCTCTCCTGGCCTCACCTGGTCTCCCACAGGGGGGTCCACAGAAAGGCCCCTGGAGCCTGACCTTTAAAATAAAATTTCCTCTTGTTTTTCCATTTCCCAAGTAACTCATTGCAGAAAAATATAGATTAGCAAAATATTTTAAATCACCTGTTAATCTCACCACCCCGAGATAACCACCGCTAACATTTGGAGGATATTCTTCCCAGCTTTTACATCCACATATGAGAGAGAGAAAGAAACCACTCTATACTTGCAATCTTTTTTCACTTAATATATTATGTATATTTTTCAGTGTCAATAAAATATATATCTACCTCATCACTCTGATTGCACACTTTAATTGAGGTACAGAGTCAGAAGTAATTTCACCCCAAATCCCCAGTTGTTGGATATTATGTTGTGTCCAATTTTTGCCCTTTATAAACAACATTGAGATTACCATTTATATAAATATATTGGTTTATTTTATCTTTAGGAAAATGTCATAGAAGCAGAACTACTGGTTCAGAAGGCTTAGAGGATGTGAGCTTTTTTAGTACATATTGCTAAAGGGTTATACCTGTGTTGATTGGAGCCTGTATATTGCCCATCCTGGCTAGGGTGAAGAGGGAATGGTAAGAGAGGGGGACCCGCAGATGGAGGTTGGGATTGAGGCTATTCTAGCATGGACCTGACCCTCCAGGAGCTTGTTGCTTAGCCTTCCAGCAACGGAGAGAAGTTGCTGAACAGGCAGGCAAGGAACATGGTGCGCTTGGGAGCTGAGCGTTCTCTGGGAGCAACAGAGAAGTCAAGGCGGAGAAGGAAACAATCTCCGGGGGATATGAAGTCAGGGAAGACTTCCTAGAGAGGGTGCGATTCGGCTAGCCTTGGAAGATGGGATGGACATGGCTGCTCAACAAGAGTATTCCAGGTGGGGCAAAGGGCCAGGAAGAATAACCCACATGAATTTTGTTTTAGAGAAGATATCCAGAACCTACCCTTAGCCATGGAATCCTCTCCCTGCCCCCTCATGTTGGTTGAGTCTTCCAGAGGGCAAAACCTTGTCCCCTGGTCAGACCTAAACTCAGAGCAGAGGTAGCCTCCCGCACTTTGCTTTGTCACATTGAGCAACTCCTTGAATGGCTGTTATCAGTTTCCCATTTGCAAATGGAGAAAATAATTATATCACTTCCACACTATGACTATAAGGACTGAGGGATATGCTTGGAATGAACCTTTATAAATCGTGATAAGTATAAAGGTTTAATCACTAGAAAGAAAAAGTGATCTAACTTTCTGTCCTGAAAGCTGAATTATATCATATTTCTGTGCTCTCACTCCTAGCCCATTTGTTTGCCTCTAAGGATGCTGAGACCCTGGAAGGTTTAGCAGCTTCAGTAAAGAATTTCCTGGTCCAGATCCCTGGGGCTCTAGGGGAGAGAAAAGAATACACAACTATCCAATGCTGGCCATCTATGCTCCTTCTCACATTGCATCCTTACAACCCCTGTGAGAGCAGACTTATTTGCCCCATTCAGTGGGTATGGTCAGAGTGTTCAGTAATTTATCTTGGTTGGAAAAGCTGGTACGCAGCAAGTTTTCAACCCCAGGTCTGTCTGCCCCCTAGCCCCTACTACTTCCCTTGGCCAGGTTGCCACCAGAGCTGAGCTCAGCATCACTTGGGCTAAGAGCTCTTCAGGGTATAACTGGTTCCACCATGGGGGATGGTTTCTGGGGCTAGGGAGTTGGGATCTGAGGCTGCGGAGTTGGAAGGCAAGGACTCCCATAACCTGCTCCCCCACCCCCACCCCAGCACCACCACTGGCCTCCTCTGCATGGAGCAACCAGCTGGCGGCCTGACCTTGTGCCTCTGACAATGATTTAACCACTGGGAGTGGGGGGAGGAGGCAGGGTGGAATCTGTAAAGCTGTTGGTGGAGGAAGGGCTTTAGCTCCAGCCCTTGGCTGTGCTAGTTGAGGAGCGGGAGAAGGAGGGTCCAGGAAGAGGCGGTGGGATCTTCTGTTTCTGCTTGTGTTTCTCCCACGAAGGACCAGAGAACCATGGAGCCCATGATGTTCTGTGTCTCTTACCCAACCCTATACAAGTCCAGCTTCTCTTAGTGAAAACTCAGGGAGCTCTGAAATATTATTCCTCTTTCCTGCCCCATCAGGGGAGAGCCCTGCTGACCCCAGAATATAGTAGGAATCCCACTGGCTTGGAAATTTAGAGACCTGGATTCATTCCCCAGCCCCGCCACTGTCTGTGCAAAGACGCCCGTGCAAGTGCTGCCAGGGGCCAAACAGGAAGCCCAGGTGCATGGTCAAGGCCACTTGGAGAGACCACAGCTGCCTAACAGGCCGGCTGCTAGTTAGGTCCAGGCCACCGGTTCTGTGCACTGATTGGAGCTTGGGTTGCCACGCTCTCAATTTTCAAGAGAAGCTGGAAATCTCGATTTGTATATGAAATCTCCCCAAATGTTAGCAATTAATTGGGGAAAAAAATTAAACACAGTTTAGACCAAACTGAAGAAGTCTATGGGCTGAATGTAGCCTTGTTCCATAGACAGAAACTGCGCACGATCAGAAAGAAGCGGCTGCTAGAAATTATGTGGCATAACTGCTTTGCTTTAGATGGGGAAACTAAGATCTGATTGAGTCGGGGTACGGCTTGGTTAAAGTACAGAGCAAGTCAGTGGCCTGGCCGGGCAAGGAATCCAGGTCTCCTGCCCCAAGTCTGTGTCTTGACCGTGACTTGCCTGGAGGAGAGGCCAGCAGAGAGACTTTGAAGAAATCTGAAAAAGGAAGTGAAAGGAGGAAAGCTGAGGCCCTTCTTCCCTGTTAGGCTCATCTGAGGCGCCGTCAGTCTCATGTGGGTGCGGGATCCCCACACAGTCCTCCGCTCGGTGCCTGCACCTCCGCCTCACCTTTCCCCACCACTGCTTTCTCCCCTCCCCAGTCCAGACTCCAGCTTCAAGCTCCTGGGGCCAGGCACACCTGGGAGGCGGTGGAGGGGATTGCTCTCCTTGCTCCGTCAGGGAATTGACCGACAAGCCCCTCATTAGGGTGTGTCGTGCGGGGATTTCTAAACCAATTAAGAAATTAGACAAAGGAAAGTCAGGTAGAGGCCAGATATCCATTTACTACCGATAAAACTGATTTTGGAGATCATGATTTGTGGTTGTGGGCACGTGGGCTTCCTAACATGGAAACAGAATTGCTCAGGCTTCCCATAAGGTCACAACCACCCCTATATCACCCTGAGCTTGCTCTACTCACAAGGGCACACTAGACGCGTGTGCTCCCTGCAGAAAGCTTGCACTTTCTGTAGAAAAGAGGACTGGACAACCTAAACCAGATGGCTCTTGCCAAATTCAGCAGTCAGATAAGTCACTCAATATTTCCTGGAGCATGATGAGAGAAAGACCAAAGAGAGGCCAGGTTTGTTATGGCAATGGGGTTCCCAACACTCAGAAAGAACTATAAGGATTCCATTTTACCTCCACTTTTGGGTTAGTAGTTGTACTCTTTGTTATTCTCTTAGTTATTGTGCTAGGGTTTACAATATGCTCGTTTAATTTATCACAATCTACTATCAAATAATATTATACCACTTCATGTGCAGTGTAAGAACTTCATGACAGTATGTAGACTTCCATTCTCCCCTCCCATCCTTTGTGCTGTTGTCATGCATTTTTTTTAACTTTTTAAAGTTTCTATTCAGAAATCTTCACACATACATTCTATCCACAATATACAATATACAATATCATCACATAGTTGTGTGTCATCACCGTGATCATTTTTTAGAACATTTGCATCACTCTGGAAAAAGAAATAAAAAGAAAAGAGAAAAAATGCATACATACCTCACACCTTACCCCTCCCTCTCATTGACTACTAGTGTTTCCATCTACCCAATATATTTTAACCTTTGTTCACCCTATTGCTTACTTATTTTTTAACCATATCTTTTACTCATCTGTCCATATCCCAGATAGAAGGAGCACCAGACACAAGATTTTCACACGCATACAGTCACATTGTACACGTTATATCTTTATACAATCATCTTCAAGAAACAAGGCTACTGGAACACAGCTCAACAGTTTTATTGCTTCCCTCTAGCCACTCCAATACACTATAAACTAAAAAAGGATATCTATATAATGCCTAAGAATAACCTCTAGGGTAATCTCTAGACTCTATTTGAAATCTCTCAGCCACTGATACTTTATTTTGTCTCATTTCTTTCTTCCTTCTTTTGGTCAAGAAGGCTTTCTCAATCTCTTGTTGCTGGGTCCCGGCTTATCCTGGACTTTCTGTCCCACATTGCCAGGGAGATTTACACCCCTGGGTGTCATGTCCAATGTAGGACGGAGGCAGTGAGTTCACCAGCTGAGTTATTGCCATGCATTTTATTTCCACATATGTTATAAGCCTCATATATATTGTTATTATTTTTGCTTTATGCAGTCAATTATCTTTCTAAAATTATTTTGTTCACTCACACATTTACCATTTTTTTGTTCTCTTCATTTCTTTGTGTAGATTAAAGTTTCTATCTGGTATTTTCCTTCTGCCTACAGGATTTCTTATGTCATTTCTTAACAACAACAAATTCTCCCAGCTCTAATTTGTATGGAAAACAATATTCATTTCATTATCAGTTCTGAAAGATATTTTCACTGGGTATTGAATTCTAGGGTAAGTGCTGGTTTTTCTTAGGCACCATGAAGGCGTTGTTTCATTGTCTTCTGGCTTGCATGGTTTTTGGTGGGAAGTCTGCTGTTACTGTTCTCTTTGCTCCTTGGTGTTTTATATCTAAAAGATACAAGATATAATTATGGATGGAAGCACATAATACAAAGACACTCAGATACGTGAAAAACAAAAGTCTTTTACTTATAGCTCTAAATGAGAGAAGGCTGTCATGTAGGACCCCGGAGGTTTGTACCTGAAGACAGGATACAGCAAGTTGAACCATAGGAGGCAGCTTATGTATACGAATTAGGTGGAATTAGTTAAATTTCACAGTATCCTTGTGGATTAGGCTATTTGATTAATTTCATGGGCTCCAGGGCACACGGACTGTTTCTAGTGGTCAGGTACCTGGCCCTGAGACAATTTGGCTGAAAACATGGTAGCTCAGGAGTATAAGAGCCAAATAAGGGTTGGGGTATAGACTTAATTGGCTGCTCAAGAAAAGGAACTGACAAGCCTCTAGTCAGTGTCTCAAAACTATGTCAAGATAGGATCTTGAAGACAATTACATTATACCTGGCTCATAGAGAACTTTTTTCTTTGACTGCTTTCAAGATTTTTGTCTTTATCACTGGCTTTCAGCAATTTGATTGTAATATTCCTATGGTGTAATTTTATTTGGGTTTACCCTGCTTGGTCGTCATTCTTCTGCAGAGTCTAATTAGCTGTTCATCCTACCAGTGAAACTTCATTTCAAATATTGTATTTTTCATCTCTAGGAGTTCTGTTTGGGTCTTTTTTATCTTCTATTTCTTTCCTGAGTATGCTCATGCTTTCCTCTAAACTGTCAGGCATAATAAGTATATTTGTAATAGCTGTTATAATATCCTTGAATACTAATTTGATTATCTCTGTTATTTCTGAGTCTATTTCTATGGATGGATTTTTCTCCTAGTCAATTTTTTTTTCTTTGTTGCATTTCCATTAATTCTTGATTGGATGCAGTAAAATGCAATTTTATGTTGCATTTTGTTCTGGCAAGTAATTAAAAGACCAGTATAATCTCTTTGAGGCTTGTTTCAGAACTTTTCAAGGGTGGGGCTATACTAGCCTTTACCGTAGAGATAGGTAGCCCTACTATGGAAATATAACCCTTTTGGGATCTCTCATCAAATATATGAAATCTCTCTACCCTGGCTAGTGAGAACTCAAATGATTTCTCACCCTGTGTGAGCTCTGAGGATATTTTAGTCTGTTAGCTCCGGCTAACAGTAATTGTCCTTTTCCTGGAAGTTGTTCTTTGATCTATATCATGATTTTTATTCCACCAAAGACTCAAGGGAACCCTACATAGAGTTCTGTAGTTGCCTTTGCAAATATCCCTCCTCTCCATTACTCTGCCCTGCAAATCCTTGACACCTCAATCTCTCAAACACTATAACCTGTCTTGTTAACTCAACAAGACTGCTGGGTTCTATTTAGTTACCCTGTCATTCCACCACTGATCAGATATTGTCTCCAGGCAGAAAGCCAGGGTGCTTGAAGGGCTCACTCATTTGTTTCCCTTCTCTCACAGATCACAGTCCTGTGCTACCTATTGTTCATTGTCTAGATAAACTGTTGTTTATAGATTTTGTCTTATTCATAGCTGTTTATGGTAGGTCTGATCCCTGTTAGTCCCTTACAATTAGAAGCAGAAATCTAGAAAGAATCATTAGGAGTGAGGGAATGTTCTACCATTAGCAATTCCTATGTGAGAATGAGGACCATTTTTGGACCATATCTCTGCTCTGAGGAATGTTGTATTTGATCACTTAGCTACAAGGCCATGTGGTGGAATGGAAAGGATGGAGTCAGGAATCTAGTTCCACCTCCTCACTGTTTGCTGTAGCATTTTTTGTTTTTGTCTTCCCCACATCTTTTCGCCCCTTCTCCTGGTTACAATACTCACTTTCCTTGGAGAACTGCTCCTCCCCAATTCTAAACGGTTCTGCTTGGGCTGTCAATAGGAGCCCCCAACCCGCCAGGCCACAAGGATGAACATGTGACCCATGCCTAGTCAATCAGAATTCTTCACCCCCCTACTCTAGTTATTGGCTCAAGGATGAGTACATGATCCAAATTGGGCCAATCAGAACCCTTCCCTAAGATTTTGTACATGGATGCTAGAAAAGAAAAGCTTTTACCTGGGGCATCACTAGGTTGGACTGATTAAGCCTACAGCTTTCTGCAGCCACATTCTACCTCCCTCCCCATTCCTGTAGTAGAAGAGGTAGGGAGAGAAGACCTGAACCAAAACACAAATGCCGTCCCTGGTATCCCTGAGGCCAGCTCCACCTCTGTACTTCCTGGTTATGTGAACTAATATTCCCTTTTCTGTTGGTTTAAGTTGGGGTTTTTTTGTCATTTTTAATCTAAAGAAAAATCTATTTTTTCCTGTCTCTGAGTCTATGACTAGGTGTCTTCAAATGGCACTTTGTATTCTCCAGTGGGTGCACAAGATGATCCATTGGTGTGTGGGAAGAAAATATAATATCTCCTATTTATGCGTAGGCATTATCCGGAAGGAAAGGGGTATATTGGAATAACAGAATAGTCTAAGCAATGGCATGAAGATCTCTGAGGGGACAGGGACAAGAACAGGGTTTATCTCTATATTATCTCTCTCAGCACCAAGCACAGAGCTTGGCTCATATTTGGCACCCAACAAATAATGGTTGGATAAATGAATAAGAAAGAACAGGAAATGGTCAATAAGTGCCTATGGAAGTGCATGGTACATAGACATGTGGTCCTGGAAGATGAGGAGTAAAGGGCATGAGTTTGGTAAGGACAGGGCACAGAAATCTCTAAGCAGGCAATTCCTATGCTAAGACTTGAGTTTAGAAGGTTCTCTTTCAGTTTAGATGAAAGATTGTGAGCAGTGACACTAGGAGTCTACTGAATAGTCAAGTTTGAGATGATGGAGATTTGGGAGATGAGGGAGGATGCTGATGCAAGAGAGATTTAAAAGGCAGAATTACCTTGGTGACTGGGTGTTGGAGCAGTGTGATAATACAGTAGGAGAGGTTTCAATCAGAAAGGGGAATGAGAGGTGTCAGAACAGAAATGAATCAATGATGACTCAGGGTGTTCCACTTTGGAAGTCTAAGATAGAAAATGTTTGGATGAGGAGACAGTTTGGAGCAAATAGGAATTGAGTTGATGACCTCTTATGCTTTTGCATTGGGACATCCAGGTGGAGATAGGTCATGGAACTTGTCAATGATGGGGATATAAATTTTGAAGTCATCAGGGAAGATACAACATTAAAACAATGAACTTGGTTATAGGTGAGAAGGTCAAGCAATAGCCTGAAGCACATTTAAGGGGTGTGGGACCAAGACTGGAAATTACAGTTCTCCAGAGGATGCCTATAGTCTACAGATTATATGGAATCTATCTTCTAGCTACTCTATCATCTAGCTAGCTAGTGCTTTATCTATCATTTATCATCCACCTATCTATAACCTATCATCTATCTATCATCCATCTATCACCAACTATCATCTGTCATCCAGCTAGCTAGCTATTTGTCTGCCTATCACATATGCATCTATTATCTATCCATCTATCTTAATTATAGTCTAACTAGCTATTTATCTATCCATCCATCATCTATCATCCATCATATAGCTATCGTCCATCTATCTATGTACCTATCATCTATCCATTCATCATCTAGTTAGCTATTTATCTGTCCATCTATCATCTGTATCTATCTATCTAGTACCAACTATCTTATCTATATCTATCTATCTATCTATCTATCTATCTATCTATCTATCTATCTACCTACCTATTTATGTCCCTTACAGCAGATGCCCTGGTTGGGACACACAGGAAACCTCACCTCAGAGAGGAAAGAGCAGGCCGGAAAGGTGGTGGTGTCCTGGAAGTCAGGAAAGATTAAGTCTCAAGAAGGCAGGAGTCAAACGCAAAAAGGAGGAATTACAGCACTGGAAATGAATAGTCAGCGAGGAAAAACAGGGCGAGCTCTACCACCGACTAGCTGGTTTTCTTAAGCAAGTCCCCCAACCTCAATTACCTTCTGGAGTCGCTGAAGTTAAAATCCCTCTGGAGTGCCTAGCACCGGGCCAAGAAGTAAGCACTTATGAAATGCTGGTTCTTGCTTTTATTCTTTATTATTATTGTCTTTTCACCTTGACTGCTTCGCCCTGTGCAGACCATCCCCATTCTGGTCGTACCCCTCTGCCTCCCTCCCCAAACACGTGACTGACTGGGCACCCTTCTGAGGACTAGGGACCCCTGTGTCTCTGTATGAGGCCTGCATTTTCTACGAGTCTCCTCTCTGCTCCAATCTGAGATGCTTGGCAGGGCAGAGATGGCAAGCGGGAGCAAGAAGTCTCTAAAGCCTAAAGTGATTCAGGCATGGCCAGGGGTGGAGGGGAATGGGCGGGGCTTAATCTGAGCCACCACCCCCCCCCAAGCCTCGCCCCTTCTCAGACCGGAATTTCCACAGCATTCACCCCGTGGGGATGGAGAGGGTGTTGCTGGAGCATCTCTAAAATCACTAGGGTTTGCAATCCTCCAAGTTTGGAATCTTCCCAATGCCCTAGGTTCTTGTGCCTCCCGGGACTCCCATTCAACTTTCTGGGCAGAAAAGTTCAATTCGCTGGGGAAGGGGTGGGCGGGAGGGGAGAGGCGTGGACAGGGAAGCAGGGAGGGAGTCACAAAGGGGCGCGCTGTGTGGCCTCCTGGCGGGCCAGCTTTTGAAGGCCGATTTGCTCTGGCTGGGACAGAGGAAGCGAATGCTAATTTCCTCCAGAAGAGGGTCTTTGCCCCTTCCTCCTAGGCCCAAAGAGGGTGGGGGGAGCGGGAGGCTGGGCTTTCTTGTCCGTTGTCCTTTGGCTGCCATCATCCTCTACCTCCCCCAACCCTCTCACGCTTTCTGGGACCCCAGGGACCACCTCACAATGCACCAAAAACTAGGTGATTTTTTCACTCTGTCCAGGGAAAAGGCTAGTTTCACGACTGGCAGTAGCTGTCTTCACTTTGCCCCTAGTTTACTAAAGAGGAAAGGAAGGAACCAAAGCTGACCTGGTCCTAAGCCTTGAAGCTGCCACACACACCGCCCCCACCCCCGCTCCCCCACCCCCACCCCAGACCGCCTTGCTGGGTGCAGTTATTTGAACCACTGGGGGAGAGACTTGTTCTCTTTTCAGTCCTGGATTAGGCCCACGCGGAGTCTCAGTTTGTTGCTGACATTTGCCCACCTCCTGCCCCAACCCCATCACACCCCCATCACACCCCAAATCCCAGAGCTGGCCTGGTGCTGGGGAGCTCTTGGCTGGCCCCAAAACCTAGCTGAGGTTTAACAATATTGGGTTATTTGGATTATGTTTCTTTTGAGAATTAGCTTCCACTTTTTCTGTTTGCAGTCAGGATATGAACTTTTCTTTTTAAACATTACATATTTAATTTAAAGTAAATCGATTTAAAGAAAAATAATTATTTAGGCGGACATGGCAAAGGCAGTGCAGCTGGTACTTGATGACTCAAGTCAGGGAAGCCCTTGTCTGATGTAGGTTCTTCATCTGGGGGCAGAGAATGTGGTTTAGAGAGGCTGGGCCTTGCCCAAAAGAGGTAGGGGTCCCTTCTGCAGCACCCAGTGCCTCTGGGGACCCATAACTCCCCACACAGACCTGCTGGCTGATTGAGAATGAATTTAAAGTCCCCATTTTCACCTTCTCCCACTGCTCCCCAAGGGCTGAGGTTTCCTCTTCTGGTCTGGGTATGAGCCTACACACACACACACACACACACACACACACACACACACACACACACACACGCACGCGCGCACGAGCAAGCAAACTCCCCCTCCCTTCCCACTTCCCTACCCTCCCTCCCTGTCTTCAGGGGTCCTTTGTGAGGTAATTGGATTTCTTCCCTTGTTAGTTTGCAATGAAAATGTCATCTATTCCAGGCCACCGCTAGGGAGGGGCTGAACCCCCATTCAGCAAGCCCGGCCCAGAGCTGTGAAGCTATTCAGGCTCCAGCCTCCCAGGCAGGCAGCTGCCTGCCGACTTCCCTGTCAAAGCCCCCTTCCCTCCCCACCCAGCGTGCCCAGCCTGGACTGCTGTTCTCACCACCACTCACCCCCAGCCAATTGGCCCTGGAGGAATTTGATTTTAAGAGCCCTACCCCTACCTCCAAGTGTGGGCAAAAGGGAGGGGAGTCCGAGGGAGAGGGAGGGCAGAGGCTTTCCCCGTGGGGGAGGTTCTATGGGAGTTGTAAGACATTAGAGGCACTTGAAAAGCAACTAAGAGAGATGAGCAAAGGCCAGAGGCTGAGGCGGAAGGCTGGATGTGTCACCTGCCCCTTGGACATCACTAGCATGGCCCATTTGGAAACCATCTTGGCACTGCCCAGCCACAGCTTGAGCCACAGGAAGTGCAGTCTTCTTGCCTGCAGGGTGTATAGCTGGGGACACTGGGGGGGAAGAGAGCACAATGTATTCAGACATCTGTCGGAGCCCTGCACCATAGCTTTGAGGGCAAAGTGAACTAATGGGGGAAATGGACGGAAAGGCAATGATGTGGGTTTCACATCTTGAAAGGCTTCCCCCAGATAAAGAGATAAATACCCGACCCACCCCCACTATTCAAATATGGAAACTGAGGTCCACTCAGGTTAGGTACTTGCTCAAAATGGCCCAGATGATAAGTGACTGGGAGAAGTTTCAAATCCGGGTCTGTCTTATTTCAAAGCCTGTGTATTTTAATTGCTAGACTTGATGCCTATAAAGCAAAAGCAATTTTGGATGTGCATTAACGTTCACAGCTAGGCCACACACGGTCCCGTATCTCTTTGCATGAGCCACAGTCCAGCTGAGGAGCAGGAGAAACCATGTCCTCGCAGCACTGAGCACTCAGGCGAGCTCCCTTTCCATCCAGACAGCAGAGGAACCACCACTGGGCAGATGGAGAAGTTCCATTCCCCACGGCCTGGCCTCGAGGAATAGAACAGCAAGTTACTCGGGGATTGGTGGAAGCGCTGCACAAGGAAGAACTTTCTAAGAAAAGATGAAATGGGTTGCTTTAGTAGGGAGTAGAGGCTATCAATGGAGGCTGAAATATTACACTCTGAGATTCAAATCCATGTTACTCCAAAGTGTCATTTGGAACCCTGGAGCCCTCTAGTTTCACCTCCTGGTCTTCTCAGCACCAAACTGCAGTTGTAAGCTTCTCTGGTCCCCTGGCCTTTCCCTTGATCTCTTCCCCCTGACACTTACCGTCCCCACTGACCCCCTCCCCAATCTTTCCTGGGTATCCTCCCCACGATAAACCACCTCCAGTGAGGATCTGCCGGGCTAGTGGCCCTGTCGGGGAGGCGATGGGGGTTGGCTACTCTGATTCCTCACTGAGCATCCCAACCAGCCTCACTTTTCCACCTTTGTATGGAATTTTGTCTTCTTTGAGGCCCACAGTTATCAGTCAGGGTCATTATCAGACATTTGGGTGTCCCCATATTTACCATTGCACTGTCTTCTCTTCTTCCTCACACACAGTCTGCCATCATCCCAGGGAACTTCAGTGTCCTTTGGAAAACTCACCTGGCACCTCTGTTCCTCGGCCTCTGGGACCTTTGGCTTCACGTTGGCCACCCAGACACCGGAGCATGGCATCACCCCAAACCAACCCCCTCTGAAGTTGTAAACACCAGGTTCCTCCTGGCCAGACATAGCCTCCTGACCTCCCAGCGCTCCTCCTGAATTTGAGACACACCCCAATTGGCCTCTTCCCACTTTCTCCCAGACATGCCCTGCTCCCTCAGGATCACACAAAACTTCCTGCCAGTCCAGATCCCAAGGCCCATCACCCGAATACCTCTCACCATGTGCTCACGTCCCTGGCCCCTCTCACCCTGTTTAGCCCTCCTCAGAGAGCCCCCACCTTGAGGCAACCCTGCCCAGGGCAGCCCTGTTTCCCATTCCTCTTAGCAAGAATTTGAAACCTCAAGTCCCATGCTCAACCCTCTCACTGTATCACATAACTGGGACCTCACCTTGTGACTCACAGAGAAAACAATAGATATCATCTGATTGAAATTCCCTCACTTTTATGCCCTCATGCCAATAGTTAGCAGCAGAGAAGTCTAAGCTGTGTCCATGGCCACCAGAAAAAATACTGCATTCCCCAGTCTCTCATGCAGCTAGGTGTGGCCATAAGCTAATTCTGGCCAATGGGATTGTGATGGTTAATTTCACGTGTCATTTTGGCTTGGTTATGGTGTTCAGTTGTTTGGCCAAATGAGCACTGACCTGTTACTGTGAAAGTGTATTTTAGATGAATTTGCATCCATAATCAGTTGATTGCATCTACAATCAACAAAGGAGATTGGCCTCAACCATGTGAGGAGTCTTCTTATCCAATCAGTTGGATGTTATAAAGCCAGAAGTGAGGATTTCAGGAATCAGGAAGAAGAGTTTCTGACTCAACTCCAGTCAATCAGCTTCCCTTGGGGAATTTGGCGTTAACGTCAGCATCACCTTATCAGAGTTTCAAGCTTGTGGTCTGCCACGGAGTTTGGACTTGCAGTCCCCACAGTCACGTAAGCCTATCACTTATAATTAAAACTCCATATATATATATGTATGTATGTATATTCTGTCAGTTAACATATACATACATACGTGCTTGCATATATTACACACACACACACACACACATACCACCTGCAGGTTCTGTTTCTCTGGAGAAACTGACTAATCAGGGATGCAAGTGAAAGTGCTCTGTGTGCACTTTTATTTTATTTAAAAGGAAGGGTTGTACCTTCTCCCTTTCCTTCTTTCTTACTAGTTGGAATGTGGACCTGATGGATGGAGCAGGAGCAGCCATATTAGTCATGAGGTAAACTTGAGGATAGAGGTCACTTGTGTTGGAGCAACAAGATAGAAGGAACCTGGGCCCCTGACCCCCGGGAATCAGCCCCAACTTGACTCCTCTATACTTCTTCAGTACCAGAGGGAGCTGGTCTTGTTTAAACCCTGTGCCTTTGGATTTTCCATCATTTGACCCTGCAGTAATGCCTTCCTTCTCCCCTCCACGGCTTTGTGCTCTAGGCATCTCTCTCCTCAGGGCTCTCATTTTGCTGCTCACCTCCTCTCTCTCCTGTATCTTAACCTCTCACCCAGCTTCTTCCTGGGCTCACCTGTGCACCTCTCATCTCTCTTGTCAGGTCTTCGAGCTCTCAAACTCTGCCCCACGCAACCAGAAGCTCTCTGTCTCCTTTCTATCCAGAGCCTAGCTTCTCTAGTGTGTCTGCGCTCCCCATTCCTTCACCCTCTTCTCCCTGCTGTGATGAGGCTTTCCTGCCCATGGCTTCTCCAGGGGGACCCCCTGCCTCACTAAGGTCACCCAGGACTTCTGTTGGCTAAACTGAGGGCACACTTTCCAGCCCTCGTTTTACGCAAAGTCTCTTTAGTACTAGCTACTGTCGACCCCTCCCTTCACTTGGCATCTTGCTTCCCCATCTTCCCTGCTCTCCTTTTTTTCTGAGTCCTCTCCCTAAACTCATGATGCCCAAGCTTCTTACCGTGGGCCCCTTCTCTCTTTATCTCACACTGCACTCTCTTCCTAAGGGGCAGTGAAATAACCTACTGCAAAGGCTTGAGCATCTACGGCTGCTCATTCTCTCTAGAACCAGACCTCCTTTAACTGCAGCCATACTCTGGGCCTCTCTAGCTGTCTAATGGTGGTGCTGCTGGCATTATTGAGTGCTTACTGGGGGCCAGGCTGCCCAGAGCACTTCACGTGGACCCTCAGCCTCCATGGATGCTGGCTGTCCTGTGATTTAGGCACTGGTGCACCCCCCCAAGGCGTGGGGAAGCTAAATGGCCCATCCCAAGGTCACTGCAGCCAGCAAGGGGTGGAGTCGGGCTTCATGCTTCAGATCCTGTACCCCAAACCTGAGGGCATCTTCCAAAGAAACCTGCGGCTTTCCTCTCAGCCCTTTGCCTACCGGTGGTGCCACCCCTGACCCCTCAGAAAAGCCAGAGTCCTGGGAATCAACCTTGACCCTCCTCCCTCCCCCCAGCCCCACATGCAGCCATGGACAAGCCCCGCAAGCCTACCTTCTCAGGGTCTTTCAAGCCCATCCCCTTCTCCCACCCCGAGGCTCCAGCCTGCCACACTATTCTAGCTTAGGCTCACTGGGGCTTCCTAACTGGTGTCCCTGCCCCTGCCTCACTCCCCGCAACCCACCACCACACAGCGGCCAGAGGAGAAGACAGCCACATAGATCGACCTTGTCTCTGTCCCACCTAAGAACTCATCATTGGTTCCATTTTTCTCGATCCCAATTCCATGCCATGATTTAGCACTCCCTTTCCTGTTCCAGCCCCATCTACTATTCTCTTCTTACTTATATCCTATGCCTGAGCCACCAGCAAAGAACTGAAGGCGCTGTGCTGTTTCCCACACAGGGGTCTGGGACAAGGGAGTGTCCGTCCCTCTCCACCCACTTATTCTACTGAAAAATGGCTGCTCATCGGTCTAGTATTCCCCACTCCGTGAATATTCCCAAGACTCCCCTTTCCGAGATTCACCATTATACATCTATCCCTTTATTCGAGACTGCCCTTGGACTTGGCGAAAAGGGCCCCCTCCCTGCACTGTCCTCAGGCTAGAAACCTCCCCTCCAGGCAAGGAGTCTGTGACTCTCCTTCCCCAGCATGCTCTCGAGTACGCAGAATCCCGGGACCACCCTGAAGGCAGACCCATCCTGCTTTCACGGCCTATACGCTTCCCTGCCCCAACCCCATTTTCCAAAAGGTGACATAAACCACCGATTGTGCAGCAGCTGAACACAGCTAGGACGTCCAGCTTGGAGCATCCACACAGCCTCCCAGCCTGGGGCACCCAGCCTGGCGGCAGACTGAAGTTCATCTCTAGTCCATGCCTCCGGAAGGGCTCATACGGACAAGGGTCCCTCAGTTCTCTGCATGTTGATAACAGTTTGTGCCTTTTGTCCTCAAAAGGCAGTTTTGCTGGATATAAAATTCTTGGCTCACCCTTTCTTTCCCTGAGTGCCTTAAGTATGCTACTCGATTTTTTTCTGGCATAAAGCATTGCTGTCTGAAAGTCTGATGACAGACTAATTTTCTTTCCCTTCTAGGGCACTTGATTCTTTTGCCTAGATGATCAGAGAGCTTTTCTTTTTCTTTGAAGTCCAGTGATTTTACCAGACTGAGTTTTAGTGTTTTTGTTTTGGGTTGTTATTCTCAGATATGTAATGTGCTCTTCCAATACATCACTTCTGATCTTTTTATATTTCAAGAAGGTTTTCTTGAATAATAGATTTTAGTATTTTTCTATATCCTTACTTTGGGTTTTTTCTTCAGAGTTTCCCATTGTTTGTATGTTAATTCTTCTTTGTCCACATTCAATATTTGGCACCTTCTGTTTTGCTTAAAGCATTATCTTCTGTGTTTATTCCTTGCTGTTTTCCTTCGATTTCAGTATGCATTTATGAAATTATTTTTCCTATTATTTCTACCTCTTTCCAGGAGTTCTGTCACCACATTTCTGATTTTTTTCTAATCCTAATATGTTCATCTTTCATGTTTTTAAAAATCAATTTCTTAATGTATTTTTTTTCCACTTTGAAATGAGAGTTTATAGTTTCATTTTTTGTGTGTATGGTTATGTCCTTCTGGCGTTCTTTTACTGTCTGTAGCATTGTTATTCTACTCATTATTCTATTTTTTCTTATAATAATTTTTTTTTTTTTAACATGGGCAGGCACCGGGAATTGAACCCGGGTCCTCGGGCATGGCAGGCAAGCACTCTTACCTGCTGAGCCACCGTGGCCCACCCATAATAATTTTTATAAGACTTGACCACAATATTTCTTGATTGCTTATTTTTATGTGAATTTCATTTTCCTGAACTTTTAGGAGGAGGCGTGGTTTAGATGTTTTTTATTACATAGAGCGCCCTCTTCTGTTGATTTTTAAATAGTGTGAAAAAATAGTGGTTTCCCCTGCCCCATTTTTATCTGGATCAATTCTTTACTTCATCTCTATTATCCAGCCCTTTGCAGTTTCTTCTTTTTGAACTTCTCTCTGTATGTTTGGAAGTTTTTGCTGGGCATTTTTAACTGCAATGGAGCATTATACAGCACTTTAAATGTATGAACTGCGTATCAGATCTCAAGAGCACAATGCTGAGTGAAAAAAAAAGTGGCATAATGATACATAGAATATTATATCATATATAATTTTTAATAATAAACTTTATCTTTAGAACAGTTTTAGGTTTTCAGAAAAATTGTACAGAAATTACAGAGTTCCCATGTACTCCGCCGTGCAGTTCCCCTTGCTGTCAACATCTTGTGTTAATGTGGCCCATTTAGTTACAATTGCCCAAGCAATATTGTTTCATTATTAATAATTAGGGTCTATCGTTGGCATTAGGGTTCACACTGTGTGGGAAAGTCCTGTAGGTTTTGACAGATATGTAACGTCATGATGCATCGACAGTTATTATCTCATACAGAATAATTTCACTGCCGTAAAATTGTCCTGTGTTCCACCTGTTTATCCACCTGTCACCCTGAATCCCTGGAAACCCCTGATCTGTTTATTGTCTCTACAATTTTGCCATTTCCAAACTGTCATATGTTGGAATCATATAATATGTAGGCCCTACAGACTGGCTTCTTTCACTTAGCAATGTGCATTTAAAGTTCTTCCATGTCTTTTCATAGCTTGAGAGCTTGCTTTTTTTTTTTATCACTGAATAATATTCCATTGTATAGATGTGTTATCCATTCACCTATTGAAGGACATCTCAGTTGTTTCCGATTTTTGGCAACTATTCATAAAGCTGCTCTGAAGGTTTACGTACAGGTTTCGTGTGGACGTAAGTTTTCAGTTCCTTTAAGTAAATACCTAGGAGTGCAATTGCTGAATCATACAGTTAGCCTATATTTATAAATTTTTTCATGATAGATTGCTTATAGATACCTATATAAGAAGCAAAAGTATAAAGTATGTACTGGGAGGAGCAATATCACATTTAGGAAAGTCCATAAAGGGGAAAAAAAATGGGACGGGGGAGGGTGCCCCTTATCTGCAGAGCTTTACTCATTTTCCTAAAAAATCAGAAACAAAAATGCCCAATTGTGAATATTTGTCCATTTGGGATATCCCTAGAAGATAATTTATTTTACTCTCAGTAGTTTTCCATACTTTTAAACTTGTCAGAGGAAAGGAGTCGAGAGTTGAGCTGGAGCCTCAGGGTTTGCTCTGTACTAGGCAAAATTTCAGGAAGAAACTCCACAACTAGATGTATCTTAGTACATGGATTGAGTGTCAGAGATAAGGAATTCACGAAGAATACAAGGAGAAAATAAAGTTTACCCACAAATTAAAATCAGGGTGGCCTCAGACCTCTCTTTTGACAAATATGCGAGAGCTTTCAGTTTTTTACTATTACAAGAAGGGTTGGGCACAGAGTTCTCACCTGCCGTGTTGGAGACCCGGGTTCAATTCCCTGTGCCTGCCCAAGCAAAATCAAAATCAAAAACAAAAACAAAAAGGGTTGGGCATCCTTTTACTCAGCGCCTGTGAGTGGCTCTTGGGCTCACTCATGAGCTCTTTGGCCCCACCCACGCTGGTGAGATTTTGATTCTCTCATCCTAGGCCTGAGGTGGTCCTTCGTTTTGCGCAGGGAACTAATAAATGCTTCCACTTTCTCTATGAGCCTTGTAGAAAGTTAGAAAGAATTGCTGAGTCACAGGATTTGCACATTTTTAACTTTACTGAGTCTTGTTTCAATTAAGAGTTTATTTCTTTTTTTAACTTGATTATTGCTTTTGTTTCCTCTGTCTGTTTGTGCCTGTCTGTGTGTCTGGTTGGAGCTGGAGGTGGAGGCAGGGGCAGGGAATGGCTGTCACTTAATGAGAATTCTGTGGCCCTTGTCCTTTGTGTTTTCTCAGTAATGCTCCACCCTTCTCCTTCCCCTTTGCATTCTGTGAATATTTCTCCCTCTGATCCTTTATATTTTTAATTTGATTTTTTATACTGTCTGGTCTACTATTTATTGCATCCGATGCAAATTTTAATTCAGCTACTGTACTTTTTTGTTTACCACTGTTTCTTATTATGAATTGTCCTTACTTAATAGAAGCAGTATTTGCTGGTACCTTATACACAGCCTGAAGTACAAATAGTCTAATCTTGCCAGTAAAATCCACTGTGGGGAGAGGTTGGACTCTGAGTCATGTACTCATTCAACAGAAATTTATTGAGCACCTACTATGTGCCTTGTGAGGTGTCTAGTGAGTTACAGTGATTAGAAGACACCATCCTTGCCCTCTTGCTCTCCTTCCCCTGTGCTGCACCTTTCTTTCAAGAGCCGGTTGTTTTCCCACCGCTGACTCTTTTAATGAGCATTCTTCACTTGTTGGATTCCTGGATTGCCTCTCAGAGAGGAGGAGAGGAGCAGATAGAGGTCCTAAGAGCGACAAAGATTTGACAAGGCTCCCAGACGTCAGCAGCTGTGTGTGCCGAGGCCCTCCGGGGTTACAGGTGTGGGACTCAGGGGTCCGGGCTCTCTCCCGCAGCTGCCTTCACTCAGCACCCAGCCCGCGCCAGGCGCCACGATCTAAGCTCCGAGGAACGGCTGCGCACAAAGCAGATCAAAATCCTGCCGCAGGGAGCTGCGCTCTAGTGAGAAGGGTTGACCGCCCACCAAGCAGATCAGTAGGAATATATGATGCGTTAGGTGATGACTTTCCTATTACTGTCACTTGTTGGTATTGCCTGCTCAGCGCGTGGGACAAGGCTTGGGGAGGGAACAGGCGCTGAGCCTCACGTGGGGTAAGAACTTCACACCCGCGGTCTCACTTCACGGTCCCAGGAACCTCCTCTTACAGGTGGAACGCCGCCCCGGGGCATACAGCAGGTGAGCCGTGTCCCCCGCTCCCGGCCCCGGGCTCCCGGCACTGCCGTCCTCTGACGTGGTAAGTCCCCACCACCCGCCCCAGCCTCTTTCTGGGCGCCTCGGTGGGGTATCTCAAGGCCAAGGCTGCCCCCTAGTGGTCACATGATGCCCCGGGGCCGAGGCTCAGCTAGCTGCGCCGCTGCTTCCCCTGTGGTCCTGCCGGGGGCGGGGGGCGAGGACGGAATCTGCCGGACCAAACAGGCGACCCCTATCCTGCCCTGCTGCTCAGGCGCAGGCAGAGTGGGTCAAATCCTGGTTCTTTGGCTTATTCCACCAACTGTATGACTCGAGCTCTCTAAGCCCCAATGTCCTCACCTGCAAAATGGAAATACAGGGCGGGCCATGGTGGCTCAGCAGGTAGGAATGCTTGCCTGTGATGCCAGAGGACCTGGGTTCGTGTCCCAGTGCCTGCCCATGTTAAAAAGAAAAAAAAAGAAAAAAAAAATGGAAATACAAAGCATCTGCCTCATTGCTATGATGACTAAATAGGAGGAAGAATAAAGGGTGCCCAGCGCCCAGTAACCTAGAGGTAACCTATAACAGTAACCCTGGTTACTATCACTATTGTTTTAATCCAGCCTCGGCGGTTGGTCTGTAAAACCCGGATGGAAAAGTTTCATCTACACCAACTTCACAGAATGGACATTCATTCAACATTTTTTTTAATTGAGCACCTACTATATTACAGGTTCTTGCGGTATTCTTGGGCTCTCAGAGGAGGGGCACCCTAGCTGCTGCCCTGGTGGGTGCCATGATCTGGGGATTGAGAAGGTGATGACCTGCTGGGCTCTGGGTAGTGAGCCGGCAGCACCACCTAGTGGCCATATATAGGCTCTGCTCTTTTTTTTGCTGAGAATTGCGTCTGCCTGGGTGATGGGACTGCAGGTCAGGTTCCCTCCAAGGGTTCACAGCCTCGAACAGCCAGGCCTTGTGCCAGAGCCAGCAACTCCATAATATTGCTGGGTACTAACCAGGCTCCAGGAGGGTGGTAGGTAGGGCAGGGCCCTGGGGGGCGGGGGTGTCCCAGGAAAGAGACCAGGTTCTGGGGTTGTTGGCAGAGTCTCTTGACATTTCACTTACTGAGGACAGTCAGGCCTCAGCTTTCCTCATCTGAAAAATGGGTGACCATAAACGAAGCCCCAGCACACACAGAAATGAAGTGAGGCTCGGAGGATTTGGAAGCGATGGGGCAGAACTGGGGTGCCTTCTGCTGGGGTGACATGTGAGCTGACAATGAACTTGGTCCAGGAACCTACCAACTGGAGCAGGGATCCAGGGATGAGACTGGAGTGACAGGTGGAGCTTGTCATGGTGGAGCAAGGGCCTTGGGGTCAAACCTGTGTTCAAATCCTGGCTGCACCACATAACCAACCAGACTACCCCAGGCATGCTCCTCTCCCGTCTGGTCCTCAGTTTCCTTTTCTGTAACTGTGATTAGGGCCATAATGAATGAAAGAGATGTGCATAAGAGGGGATGCGCAGCAAGTATGTGCAAAGGAACAGCTGTTACTTTATTTGACTGTGGCATGGTGGAATGAGGTCATACAATGAAGGAGTTGTCCTCTCTGAGACTGGAGGAGGACCTCATGTCTGTCCCAGGGTTCCAGCAGGGCCCCAGCAGCACACAGCATCCAGGCTGTGAGCATCGGCCCAGTCACCAATGCCCTGGGTTGTCTGGGACAAATGTGGGGCGCTGGCCAACTATCAGGAAGTGATTAGGGTTTATTTTTCCATGGATAGGCTCTCCCCAGACCATCCTCATTCATTCCACTCTCTCATGCAACAAATCCTGAGCGTTACTCAGTGTCAGGCACTGAGCTAGGTGCTGGGAACACAGTTGGAACCTGACTCCTCTATGCTCCATTCCAAATCCTCTTGACCCCACTTCTTATTCCAGCCAAGGCTGTAGGAGCCACTTCTTGCAGGCTCTGGGCAGCTTTGAGCAGGTGCAACAGGCTGTGCCCCATGTCCAGCCATGCCACATCCCTCTCTCTCCCTGCCCTGTGGCTGCTCTGAGGCCATGGCATGAAATGTCCCCAAAATCGGCTTGCCCTTGTGGATGTGCAAGGGAGTTAATGCCCAAGGGCCCACTTGTGACTGGTGGGGGTGAAAGCTGATGGAGAAAGGATTTCCCATTGCCCCTTAGATGGGGTAGCTGGATCCTCATGTCCCAAGTCTCCTTAGAAGGTGCCCGCAGGAGTGAGCACCTGCATGGCAGTGGAGCATGTAATAATGCAGAATGTACTGGCTTTCTCTCCTTCCTTGTTTCATTTCTACTTGTCCTTTACCCCTGCTTCCTGGGATCACTTCCCAAATAAATTGCTTGTGTCTTCTGCCTGCTTGGGCTCTCAGCACTGCATTGCCTCAGGGTCAGCTTTCAGGGGAACCCAGGCTAAGACAAGTGATGAATAAAAGAGAGAAAAATTCCCACCTTCATGGAGCTTTTGTACCTTTTGTGGAGACAAAAAAGTAAACAAGATAAATAAGTAAAATAGATCTCACGTCAGTGAGAAATTCTAAGAGGAAAATAAAACTGGGAACAGAGACAGGGAATTAAGGAAGGAGACAGCAGTTTTATGGAGGGGGGCCACAAGGAGAGTCCCGTTGAGGAGGTGACGTTTGAGTCATGACCAGATAAGACTGAGAGCCAGCCATGCTGAGCTAGCTGAAAGCAGAGCACTTTGGGCAGAGAAAAGAGCAAATGCAAGGCTCTGAGCATTCAAGGAACAGCCCAGAAGCCAGTGTGACTGGAGCAGAGAGGATGAGAAAGTGGGTCTAAGAGGCCTTGGAGGAGCCCTCACGGGTCATGAAAGGACTTCAGCCTTTATACTGAATGAGATGAGAAGGCAATGTCGAGGGTTCTGAGCACAAGGAGACATGGCCCAATGTTCTAACAGGATCACTCTGGCTGCTGGGTAGAGAATGGCCAAATGGAGACCAGTAGGGAGGTCATGAGATTGATCCAAATGAGAGATGATGTTGGTTTGGTGGTGAGAGCAGTCTGGATGTGTCTTAAAGGTGGAGCTGACAGGCTGTGCTAATGCATTGGATGAGGCATATGTGGAGGGCAGAAAAGTCATTGACTCCAGGGTTTGGGGCCAGAGCACCTGAGAGGATGGAGTGGCCATTCCCTGAAATGGGGAGGAATGTGGGTTGCAGGTTTGGAGGAGGAATATCAGGAATCAGTATGGAAATTTTAGGTGCAGGATGTCTATTAGACATCCAAGTGGAGATGGCAAGTAGCCAGTTGGATGTATAAGTCTGTCATTGAGAGAAGAAAGGGCTAGCCTGGAAATATTCTATTTGGGAGTCATGAGCTTAGAGATGGCTTTTAAACCCATGAGGCTAGATGAGGTCATTAGGGGAGTGAGTATAGACAGGAAAGAGAGGAACCCTCAAATGCTAAGAGGTGAGGGAACAGGGACCACAGATGAGACTGAGAAGAGGTGGCCAATGATGGAAGAGAAAAAGACAGACAAGGTTGGTATTGTGGAAGACAAAAAAGAAAGCCTTTCAAAGAGGAGGGAGTGACCAGCTGGTCAAATGCTGCAGAAAGTCAAGTAAGAGAAGGAGTGATACTTGAACACTGGATATAGCCATGTGGAAGCCATCGGCAATCTTGATAAGAGCAGTCTGATGGGCGAGGTGCAGACAAGGGTCTAATTAGAGACGTTCAAGAATGAAGGAAAGAAGAAAAATCAGAGACAGGATATAAGCTACTCTTTCAAAGTGGTTGCCTTGATGAGAAGAAATAGTGTGATGGCTAGAGCAGGAGTAAGGCTGAAAGAGGTTTGCTTGCTCTTATGTTTGAAGATAGTTGTAGTAATAGCTATTTATATCTTGAGGATACTCCAACTGGTTCTTTGAGCAGGTCAACAAAACTGATTAACCTCTAGCAGACCGATTAGGGAAAAAGAGAAAGAAGACAAGTTACCCATATCAGGAAAAAGAGAGACAAAATAACTTTGGATTTTGTCAATAGTAAATGGTAAAGGAATATTATGAACAACGTTATGCCCATTAATTTGATAATTTAGATGAAACGGACAAATCTCCTGAAGGAACAAACTACCCGAGCTTTCTTTGGTAAAATAAGTAACTGAATAGTTCTGTATCTATTAAAGAAATTGCATTTGCAGCTAAACACTTTCCCAGGAAGAAAACTCCAGGTCTAGATAGCATCACCGGTGAATTCTACCAAACTTTTAAGGAAGGAATAATATAAATTCTATATAAACTCTTCCAGAAAATTGAAAAGGAGGGAATACTTCTCAACTTATGCTATGAAGCCAACATTACTCTCATACCAAACTCAAAGATACTGCAAGAAAACAGTCCAATATCCTTCCTGAACACAGGTGCAAAAATTCTGAAAACTTTTTTTCGCAAATTAAATCCAACAGTATATTAATAGATCATTGACTGAAATGTAAAACCTAAAACTATAACACTTCTAAAAAAACACAGATAAGTTTCCAGGATATAGAATGAGGCTAATGAATGGGGACCGGTTGTTCAATATGTGCAGAATGTTTAATAGAGTGAACTTAACATATTTGAAAATGGACAGAGATGGCAGCATGTTATTGTGAGAATAATTAACAGTGCTGTATGGCATGTGAGTATGGTAGAAAGGGGAGGTTTAGATTCATGTATTGTCACCAGCAGGAAAGTTGAAGTTTAAAACATGGGAATGCATAGCACAGTGAATCTTGTGATGGACAATGTCTGTGATTAACTGTGCAAAGATGGAAAAGTTCTTTCCTGACTAGAACAGATATACAACACTATTATAAGGAGTTAATAATAGAGAAGTATATGGGGAAAAGGTCCGTATTGCAGACTATGGACTACAGGTAACAGTAATATCCTAATACTCTTTTATCAACAGTAACAAATGTGCCACACCAATACTGTGGGTCAATAATGTGGGGGACAAGGAGTGTGGGAGGATGAGGGCTTTCTTTTTCTTTTTCTTTCTTTTCTGGAGTAGTAAAACTGTTCTAAATTTGATCATGGGACTGCATACACAACCATCTGATGATACTGTGAACCAGTGATTGTATACTGCAGATGGTTTCTATGTTGTGTGAATATATCTCAATAAAATTGCATTTTAAAAAATGGGCAAAGGACATGAATAGACATTTATCCAAAGAGGAATACAGATAACTAAGAGGCACATGAAAAGATGCCCGGCTTCCCTAGCTATTAGGGAAATGTGAATCAAAACCACAATGAGATATCATCTCACACCTACTAGAATGGACACGATTAAACAAACAGGCAACTACAAGTGTCGGAGAGGATATGGAGAAATTGGAACACTTATTCATTGCTAGTGGAAATGTAAAATGGTTGAGCTTCTGTGGAGGACAGTTTGGTGGTTCCTGAGAAAACTAAATATTGAGTTGCCTTATGACCCGGCAATTCTGCTACTTGGTATATGCCCAGAAGACCTGACCGAAGGGAAATGAACAGACATTTGTACACTGATGTTCATAGTGGCAATGTTCACAATTGCTAAAAAACAGAAGCAATCCAAGTATCCATCCACAGATGAATGGATAAACAAAATGTGGTATATACATACAATGGAATATTATGCAGCAATATAGAAGAAATGAGGTCCTGAAGCATGAGACAATATGGATGACCCCTGAGACATAATGCTGAGTGAAATAAGTCAGACACAAAAGGATAGGTACTGTATGATTTCACTGATTTGAACTAAGTAGAATATGTAAACTCAGAGTCTTAAAATGCAGAATACAGGATGCTTAGTAATAGAAGTTAGAGAAGGGGGAGTGATAACATACTATGTTCAGAATGTAAAACGAGGTTGAACTTAAAATGTTTGGAAATAGCTATGGAGGAGGGTAGCTCATTAGTGGGAATATGGAATTGGGCTGCCAGGGAAGGGAAAAGGCATTCTTCTGGCTACATGGGCTAGAAGAAGAGATCAAAAGGTCCAACTTTCAAGCAATTCTTCTCTTTCAGCCCTACCCCTAAACCCCACCTTCACATGTACCTGGGAGTTCTGTTCATGAATCATCTTGTTTCCTCTTAGCAGCACCCCTGCGTGGAGGAAAGTGGACGAAGGATGTATGGGACCACTCTGTACCTCCTTTGTAATTTCCTCTATATCTATTATTGTTTCAAAAAAGTTAAAGGGCAGGCCACGGTGGCTCAGCAGGCAAGAATGCTTGCCTGCCATGCCAGAGGACCCGGGTTCGCTTCCTGGTGCCTGCCCATGTAAAAAAAAAAGTTAAAAATATCAGCTTATGATTCTGTGAGAATCAACTCTCTATGTGGAACATAAAAAATATTGTATATTAAAAAAAACACCTGGAAACAACCCAAATGTCCATCAATGAATGAATAGCTAAATAAACTGTGATATATCCATATAAAGGAATATTACTCAGCAAAGAAAAGGAATGGACTATTTCCCTGTCAGGGTGGGAGTTTAGATAAGCAAGGGGAAGAGGCTAGAATGACCCATGTGGTAATGGATCAGAGTTGGAGACATCAGTATGAACTCATGTTTAGCTTACTATAGATATACATGGTTACACATAGACATATTTACAGACATATAGAGAGACACGGGTGAATATGCACACATATTTACTGGCTCTGTCAGATGAGAGGTACTAAAAGAAATGATACTCCAGTAGCAATGAGCACACCCAATGCCAGGTCTCGGTTTCTAGTATCATTCTCTAATAAAAGGAATCAGGACTCCTTGGAGAAATGGCTGATTATAAGACTGGGGCAGGGAACATACAAGATGAGCCAGGAGCATCCTGTAGTGCCAGAAAGTATAAGAAGTGTTAAAAAACAAAACCCATGTTGATGGTGCATAAGAGCCATCTGAAAGAGCTTCCAGGGGCCAAAACTGGAAAAATTTAAGGAATGCAATAAATAAAGTAATATTGGATTATAATCCAAAGTATTCAATAAACACCCATGTGCCCATACTGATATAAATTAAATGTCTGATAAAAAAATCAATGAATAGGCTAGAATAGACAAATGTCCCTTGCAGAAGAATTCAAAATAATTTATGTAGAGAAAACTCTTGATATATGCTAGGTCATAAAAACTCATGATAGATGCTAGATGCTACAACATGAATGAATCTTAGAATAATTATGGAATGAAAGGAGTCATACGAAAAGGTGTCACCACATCAGGCGACAGAGGCAGTAGAGCAGAGGGGCTGAGTGTCCTGTGAGATTCTACCTGGGTTCAAGTCACAGCTTTGCCACTTACCAGCTGTGTGCCTCGGGCAGGTTACCTAACCCCTCTGTGTCTCGTTTCACCCACAATAAAATGGAGATAACAAGAGTGACCACATACAGCTGTAAGGATTAAGTAAGTTAATATTTATAAAATTCTTAGACAAGTTGCTGGCACAGAGTATACCCTTTGACAGATGAGCTATTGGTGTATTGGTCCATTCTTCTTAAACCCCTCTCTGGCCCTTCCTTACACCACATCAGACAGTTCAGGCCTGTACCTGTGGCAGACCAAGCATCCAACCACGTAACTTCTGGGTGACGTGGACAGTGCCCATCCTAACACTGAGCTCTTCGGGTCTGGGGACTTTTGCTGTTATTTTTTTCAGGCTTTGAAGGTTGAATTTATTTATTTATTTATTTTTGATTGTGAAAAATAACATATGTAAAAAAGTAATAAATTTCAAAGCACACCACAACAATTAGTTGTAAAACAGATTTCAGAGTTTGGTCTGGGTTACAATTCCACAATTTTAGGCTTTTGCTTTAGCTGCTCCAAGACACTGGAGGCTAAAAGAAATAACAATATTTCTTTCAGCAGTCATACTCATTTGTTAAATCCCATCTTCTCTAACTCCACTTTTACCTTTGATCTTTATCCCACTCTTCAGGGGTATTTGGGTTATGCCCATTCTAACTTTTTCATGTTGGAAAGGGGTGTTCACAATATGGGATGGGGGATGGAACTAGTAGATGTTCTGGAAAGGCTGGGCCCTCTGCATTTCAGGACTTTTCTGGTCCAGGAACCCATTTGGATGTTGTAGGCTTCTGGAAAGTAGTCATAATGCATGGAAATTTTTCTCTACTTATTATTTTTTTTATCATCACAATAGACTTTTCTTTTCTGTGAAAAATAGCATATTATTGCTATAATTAAGAATTTGGGATTAGCAGTGAAGAAATCATTATTAGAAGACCTGCCTTCGAATTCTGACTCTGTTTCTTGAATAAACATTTCATTTATGTCTGTAAAAACATTCAAAACATATTGCAACAATTAGTTATAGAACAGATTTCAGAGTTTGGTATGGGTTACAATTCCACAATTTTAGGTTTTTACTTCTAGCTGCTCTAAGATGCTGGAGACTGAAAGAAATATCAATTTAATGATTCAGCAATCATATTCGTTTGTTAAACCCTACCTTCTCTGTATAACCCCACCTCTAGTCTTTCTCCCACTCTTTAAGGGTATCTGGGTTATGCCCATTCTATCTTTTTCATGTTGGAAAGGGCTGTTGATAATATGGGATAAGGGGATGGAACTAGTTGATACTCTGGAGATGCTGGCCCCTCTGCATTTCAGGACTTATCTGGAGGTTGTAGGTTTCTGGAAAGTTACCCTAGAGCGTGGAACTTTGCAGAAGACTTTTGCTATTTTATTTCTATCGCCCTGGCCACTAAAATGCTCACAGAAAACCCAAGTCTTGGGGCAGGAAGGCTTGGGTAGACCGATCCATGCAAGTCCTGTGGTCTCCAGCAGGGGGCGATCAGCACCAAGCTTTGTTTGTCACGGAGCATCGTTACCGCCCAGCCCCAGCCCCAGTCCCAGTCCCAGCCCCTGGGTAGAAGCTGCTCGCTGTTGGAGGGAGTCATTCTGATACTAAAACCACAGGTGGGTTTGTGGGCACTACTCCGTTTCTGGGCCCTTGGCTTTCCTAGTTCCGTCTGCCCTGTCTCCTGAAGGAGGCACCCCATGCCGTACTTTGCTGAGTTTCAGCTTCCCCATCTGTAAAGCAGGCGTTGTGATCTCTGTCTCTTCCCCTGAGGTTTCCTACGAGCAGATTCTCAGCAGGAAGGACAGGTGCAATGGAGAGGTAACCCCTCTATGCAGGGAGGTGCTGGCCTGGCCCACAAGCACAGCTGAGAAAAGCCATTTCCTAAAATAGCACCACTAAAGAACGAGAGGGGCCATTCCAAGCTGGAAACAGGCACCCTTGGGAGAGACACCAATTCTTCCAGGCCTCCATGTCCTAATCAGTATCAAATCTGCACTCCAGCATGGCCCCCCAGTGCCCTGGCACCAACAAGGGAATCCCTATCTAAGGCTGAGGCCACACCAAAACAGCACAAAAGACCAAAAAAAAAAAAAATCACATCTTTAATGGTTGATTAATAAACTGGATTGGAGGGACAGGAAGGGAGCAAGTGGAGAGACACCCAGCTCTGATTAGTCACCTGTTAGATCTATACAAACACGAGTGTTACAAAAATTACATAAAAAAAAAAAAACAGCCCTTGGGGAGGGCTCAAGGCACCTGGAGGCTAGGAAAGGGACCCGATCTGGCCTTGGTACATGGCCAAGGGGCTGAGGGCTGGGGGGCTGCACCCCACCCACCTGCCCAGGTCACATATGCTCCCCTTCCCCATTTAGAAATCACAAAACTGTCCTCGGAGGGGCGTAAATGCCGCTGGTCAAGGCACTACCAGAAACGAGCCCTGAGCTAAACCCTGGGCTCCCAACACCTGCACCCCCCCCCAAACCCCCCCCCCCAAGCCTGGAGAAGAGGAGCCTTTGTTCCCCACGCCCTGCAGTGTGGGCGCCACTCTGGGCAGGACAGGGTCCAGGAGGACGCACCAAGAAGCCTCTTAGGAGAAGAGACTCAGGCTCGGCTGGTAGTGGCCGTCGGGGGGCAGCAGGGGCAGAGCCGCCAGCCAAACACAACCTGGACTTTGGTCAGTGCCGAGCGTGGGGAGAGGGGCCGCATTCCCGGCCAGTCCCCGCCGTGGGCTGGAAGGTGCACCCTGGCTCGGTCCCGCAGGAGGTCCGGTCCAGCCTGGGTCCTAGCCCGGGTAGCACATGCAGCAGCCAGAGCCCGCAGCCTCCACGCTGGGCTTGGCCCCAGGCCCCAGGAGCCCATCGGTGACAGAGTGCTCCGTGATGATGTCCTCCACCCGGGTGATGTACAGCAGTGTCAGCAGCACCCCTAGGAACTGAGGAGAGGGTGCAGGGCGGGTGAGGGCCTGGGGGAATCTGGGTGGCCTCCCCGACAGCCCCCAGCCCTCAGAAACCCAAACAGCATGTCACGAGTCCTAGTGGCCCCGGGCGGCCTGGGAATTCCTGCCCCCCCCCCCCGCCCCCCACCAGCGCAGGTGTCTCCTAGCACCTTCCATGCCCCAGCAGTCCCAGCCTGGGCCCTCCACTGCCCCTCCCAGGAAATCCCAGAGACCCTCCCTGTCCCCCATCAGCAGAGGCTTCTCCATTCAGGGACCCCCGACTCCCCCAGCTCAAGGTACTTAACCTTGTTGAGCCTCAGTTTCCTCCTCTGTAAAATGGTCGTTAACGGCACCTACCTCACAGAGAGAACTAGAAAGTGCCTGTGAAGCACTTGTGAGAGCTCAAGAGAGATGCCATTGCCAGCTGCCCTCTCCTTCCAGCCTCCAGGGTCCCCAGCACCAGCCCAGACTGCGGCCACCAGGGCCTCCTTCGCCGGCCCCTTTGCACCGTATCTCCAGCCCCACCCACCCGCTCCCGGCCCCGCGGGGTGGGGAGGAGCCAGCCCACCTGGGGGAGCAGGATGCCCAGCAGGACGCCTGCCATGATGGCGTAGTTGTCCATGAACCAGATGAGCACAGCGTTGGTGCAGCCTCGCACGTAGATGACTTCCTGCACGCTCAGGCGCTGTGGGAGGCAGGAGGGGAGCACGGTGGGCCGGGTGGAGCGCCCATCCCGCCCCCTGCTGCCTGGGACCGGGTGAGCGCGGGGAATGCTCTGGACATTCGTGGGGGTATGTTTGGTTCTTACAGACTTTGGGGCTCTGGGCTGAGGGGCTGCAAAGCTCAGGGTGCTCCTACCCTGCAAACAAGGGACCCGCCTGCCGGCCTCTCACACTCAGCCCCGCCCCCACGCGCCTCTCGCCCCTGTCCCCGCATATGCGTGGGCCCAAATCCTTTCTCCAATCATCTCAGCCAAACCCTAACTCCAGGCACACTGGGAGAAAAAAAAAAGCCTTGGTGCTCTCTGCTTGAATGATCGTACTTGATTTTATTCAGAACTTTATCGAGAGTTGTTCACTGTGTAGAAAAATGCCAATGACAGAAATGATGGCCCCGGATACGAGCTGCCAACACAAAGCCCCGCGGCAGCACCTCCGTGGCTGTCCCCGTGTCGGGACCCTTCCCACCTGTGCACACAGGAGGACGTCACTGTGCCCTGCCCTATCCATCGAATGCCCGAGCAGTGTCATGCTGAACTATCTATCGTGTAACTGTCGGAAATCGTTTTATGTCTCCTTTTATCTCAGGTGTGTAGGTAGCTTTTATTTGTGAACTTCATTTCTGGATAATAAATAAGGCATTACTAGGCATCTATTATACAAGCGGCCGTGGGGTCTGTTGCGTTGAGACCCACTGCTGACCTAGAGCCCTCAGATTGCGCTGTGTGTCAGAACCACCTGCTGGGCCCCATCACAAGAGCTTCTGATTTGGGAGGTCTCCGGTACAGCCCAGGAATTTGCATCTCTAACCAGTTCCCCAGTGACGCTGAGGAGGCAGGCTCAGGAGCCCTGAGTTAGAACCTAGAACCGAGGCCCCCTCGCTCAGCTCCGAGGCATCTCGAGGTCATTACTTTCAGCCCATTCCCAGGAGAGGGGACAAGCGACAGAGGGAGGGAGAGGGGACAAGTGGCACATGGGCTCACTGTCCTCCAGGGGCCCCTGGGCTCCTGGCTGAGGGACCCAGTCTGAGCAGTCTACAGGCTGGCGGTCCCAAGGCTGGTGCTGGGCCCGGGCATCCCTGAGCTCTAGGGGTACCAGCAGGGGCCGTGTGCGCCTCATACGGGAAAGCCCAGCCGCCGCTGCAAACATGGGCAGGCGGCCGCTCCCTGCTTCTGTATCTGGACGGGGCGGGAACCCCTGGCAGTCCCCGGCTCCTGGGCAGAGCTGTGAAGGCTGAGAAACCCCAGCAGTCAAAAGCCCCACCCCTGGGCACCCATTCAGTCCTGGGCGGTGGGAGCAGGGGGAGATGCAGGAAGAGCAACGCTGCTGGGGAAAGGGATTTAGACATTACCTCCTTGTCGATGGTTCTGTAGCCACACATGGTGTTGACGACTTCTGTCTGAAACAGAAAGAGTATGACAACTAACACTTAAAGCTTTCTACCCAAAATGCCATTCCCCACCCCCTCCATTTGACAGATGAAAGTACTGAGGCGCAGAGAGGGGCTCTGTCCAAAGCCACAGAGTTGATTCTGACCCAGGCAGTCTGACTTGAGTCTGCATTTCAGCCTCCCCTGAGAAACATCCAGCAAGCACCAGCGGGAAGGCTCGGCCGGCGGCACTGGGCAGGAGGACCACCACACCACCAGCAGCACCCCAGGCTTTCCACTATGGCACCCCCAGGGCTATTTGCGCAGAGGCAGTTTGCTGGCTTTTATGCAGGAAAAACCGAGACCGCAGCCGGGACCCCAGCCAGCTGCGTTTTACCTGAGGGTGAGAAGCCAGCTGGCACCCCTGGCTACACTTTGCCACCCTCAGAGACTGTCACCCAACCGAGGGCTGGTGGAGGGTGTCACCACAATTCCCTTCCTGGGAGGGGAGCTGCTGCCAGGAACTCCCAGGTATGGTCAGTCTGAGCTTGGGAAAGCTACGGTCAGGTCCTTCCGGAATCAAGACCCCAACCTGATAAATCTTTCCTGTGATGGTTAATTTTATGAGTCAACTTGGCTAGGCCATGGTGCCAGTTTGACCAGTCAAACATTAGCTTAGATGTTGTGAAGGTATTTTGTACTGTCAGTTGACTTTAAATAAAGGAGATTGCCCTCTTATTTATAACAATGTGGTAGGTCCTCATTCAATCAGTTAAGAAGGCCTTAAGAGCAAAACAGGTTTCCCAGAGAAGAAATTCTGCCTCCAGACGGCAGTGTCAATGCCTGCTAAATTTCCAGCCTGCTGCCCTTCCCCAGACTTCAGACTAGCCAGCCCCTACAATCACATGAGCAAATTCCTTAAAATAAATCTCTTTATATGCATATACACACATTCACATATACATAAGTACATATGTATATACCTATATTTGTGTGTGTGTGTCCTGTTAGTTCTATTTCTTTGTAGAACCCTGAGTGATCCCCTCCCTGGGCAGCCCTAAGTCCCAGGGCTGGCAGGGCACCTCCCGTCAAGTTTCCTGGTCCAGACCCTGCTCTGCTGCTTATTAGCTCTGTGAGCAAGAGGCCAGCACGTGGGAGGCACTCAACAAATCTTTGTTGAATGAGTGAGTGAGTGATGGGGTCTCTTGGGCTCCTCCATCAGCAGACTGAGCAGCGAGCCCACCTCAGGGTGCTGTTTAGAGCACAAGTGAGACGCATGCATCACTGTATGCAGGCAGTGGCCAGGTCCATAGCTCAGTGGTGCTGGCTGGCATGGCTCAGCCTTGGCAGGGCAAGGACAGATGTCTGCTCCCCTCCCAGAGAGTGGGTCACCCTCAGACATCATCAGATCACTCTAAACGGAAGGGCTTGATGTGCATGCAAAATTAAACCATCAGTCTAGATGGTCACCAAGTGGTACCGACCCAACCACACCTGGCATCCACTGGCACAGATCAGTTAGCTTTTGTGGCCCTGAACCCCAGGCCCCTCCAGGCTGGAAATGTGACCCCCATGGAGAGAGGCAGGCCTGGGGAGCCGTGGGGCAACAGGGCATGATAGAAGTGGGTGCTTTCCACCTCATTCAATTATTCATCCATTCATTCATCTAACAAATAGTAATTGAGCACCTACTATGTGCTAATCACAATTCTTGGTGCTTGGAATACAGAACAAAACAAAACCTCTAAACTGAGTCTGTGGTGGTGGGGGGGAGTGGATCTATATGGGAACTTTGTACTTTCTGCATGATTCTTCTGAAAACCTACAACCATTCTTAAAGTCCCTGCCTTCACGGAACTTATACCAAGGAAGACAGACAATGAACAATAAAGATAAATAAGTAAACTATAAGCATGTAAAAAGGTGACAAGCAGCAGCACAATAACTTCACTGAGCTAGACCTGGCTACTAAATCATGGCATCTGCCCCCCCGCCTCCATCCCCACAACCAGAGAGGGCCCCATATCCCAGCAGGCACGCTGCTGGAGATGCCTTCCTTATACCTGTGTGTAGAGCCCAAAACCCTTCTCTGTCACCATGGCAGGTCTTGCCTCCCCTGCCTCCAGAGCCCCCCTCCCCAAGAAGTAAGACGAACCTGTGGTCCTTCCAGACCTGAAGCCTGCCTGGGTTTGACCATAAAACCCGTATTGTACGGAAACTTCTGCTGCAGTTTCAGGGTTCTGAGATCAGCTGCCCAGTGGCCTCCTCCATCTGGCCCAGGGCACAAGACAGGCAGTCAGCAAAAGGGGCCTCTGAGCTGCCAAAAGATTAATACCACCAAATTTCACCAGGGTGTTCATGTGTGCTGCCTTCACCCGAAATACAGGACCTACGAGCTGAGTTATCTGAGTCTGAGGTGCTAATGGGAAAGGGGGAGACAGGCCTCCACTTACAGGCCCCCAAAGGGCAGCCAACAGCAAGGGAGGGGTGCATTAGTTTCTCAGCTGCTCAAACAAATACCATACAATGGATTGGCTTAACAACAGGAATTTATTGGCTGACGGTTTCAGGGGCTAGAAAGTTTGCTTCCTTCCAGGGTCAGTATCTTCTGGCTAGCCAGCAATGTGTGGGGTTCCCTGGCTTTTCTGACACACGGCAAAGCACATGGTGGTGTCTTCTTTCTCTTCTGGGTTCCACTAGTTTTCAGCCTCTGGCCGCCCCCCACAGCTTCTCTCTCCATCTCCAATTTCCTTTGCTTATAAGGGCTTCAGCCACACTCGAGTAAGGCTCACTCTTACTCAGTTTGGGGGCACCTGAGCTCATAACATCTACAAAGGTCCTGTTTACAAATGGGCTCGCACCGAGATAAGACAGGGGTCAGGAGCTGAACGGGTTTTTATGGGAGACATGATTCAACCCACATTAAGCGGATAGCTACAAAAACTGACACAGGAGCTCAACATTTAATGGGCCATTTAATGGAGAAGCAAGCTGCCCTCAATACTCCAGGTCTCTGGAGCATCCCTATTGCATCTTATAATCAAATAGTATAGCATAAATGGAGCTCTCTTGCTCCATATCCTCTATATAAAGCCACCTATGAGACATTTCTTTTAAAGCTGAAAGTTGGAAACAGAGTTACTTTCCCTGAAGAACTGGCATGTTTTCTTCTGTTTAACAAGAATGATATAATCTAGGCCATGTCTCCCTTTTTTCCCTTTGGCTGCCAGGAAGCTCCAAGCCACCAAATACAAGTCTCATTTCCAGTGATCCCAGAGGGCCTCTCAGCCTACAGATAAGTTTTATATTTTTCTGTTCATTTATGTCTCCTATTTTAGAGGTCCTGATGTTTTTCTTAATTTTGACTTTTTGTTCTATGTATTTCCTCTAGGCTCATTCAAATCCTTTGTGACACGAGATTATGAAAAATGGATAAAGAAATAGACTTGTACACAAATCATATTGATTCTTCTGAGGAAAGAAGCAACCTCTTTAATATTTAGAGAAAATCAGGCAGGTGTGGGTTGGCACAGAAGAGTTAATGGTAGTTTTCAAACATGGGACCAGAGACAACTTCAGCTTGGTCAACTTTGTCTCCCATTCAACTCTTGAGATACCATGCCTGAGTGTCCAGCATCTGAGTTTATATACCCAGCACCGACCTCTCCTGAAACCTCAAACTCCTTTATCTAAATGCACACGGCCATATTGAGCTCCTGGTTCTTCAGCCTGTTTCCCGGACACCTACCCCTCACAGGCAATGGCTCAGGCCAAAACCTGGAACCCTCTTGATCTCCCCTTCACCCACCCCCCACATCTGATCTGTCAACACATCCTGTCGACTTACTTTCAAAACAGTCAGGGTCCAACCACTTGTACCACCTCTACCACCTGGCTCGAAGCCTCCATCTCCTGCCTGGGGTGGTGGGTGCTGGCAGGCACTGACCGGAACCCCTGTGGCTGCCAGCAGGAGCCTTTAGCCGTCGGCCTCCTACCACGAGTGCCTCGACTGGTCCCCATGGGGTATAAAGGCTGAGCCCCGAGCCCTGACACGGGACAGCGCTTGATGATCATTTTGGTGCATCCTCAGAGGCTTGGCTGAGGCTGGCGCTGAGACTCCGTGGGTGTCCAGCTTGCTCTGCCCGACCCTGCTTCCGTCTCTGCCCCACCTACCAGCGCTGCTCCCCAGGGCACCCCTCATGAGCCTCCTGCACACTAACCAGCATCCAAGAGTCTGCTTCCGGAGAACTGGTGGCACCTGGTATGCGGCACTGGCCTCCTAACCCAACTTCTTGTGTCCATTCCTGCCCCCTATAGTCTGTTCTCAGCACAGCAGCCACAGTGATCCTGGTCAAACCTCTACTGGAAGCCCTGCCCAGCCCTCTGACATGCAAATAACACCAAAGTCTTTATTGTGACTGTCAGAGCACCCAGGAACTCTCTGGCTTCTCTACTGTCTCCCCAAACCCCTAACGCCCTGCACTCATTCTGCTCCAGCCACACCGGTCTTTGTGCTGTTTCTGAACTACATCAGGGCCATCTCAGGGCTTTTGCACTTGCTGGTCTCTCTGCCATGAATTTACCTCCCCAGACACCCACCTGGCTCACTCTCTCACTTCCCTTGGGGTTTTACTATGAAACCACCTTTTCAGTATCTAAAAGTGCAATCAATCCGCCATATCCCTGCTTTATTTTTCTCCTTAGCATCACTCTGTCTTTTATTTACTTATTTCGTCAACTTTCTCCTCTAGAATGTGAGCTCCAGGTAGGCTGAGTTTTCTGTGCCTCTGCTCTGTCCCTACAACCTAGAATGGTGACTGGCACATGGCAGACCCTCAGTAAAGGTGTGGAGGCTGTGTGAATGCAGGAATGACTGAATGAACGAATACAAGTTAAGCTTCCACACCCTTGCTTGGACTTTCAGGCACTGCTGCCCTGCTGCTGTCCAGCACCCCCTCCCACAGACCTCTCCGGAGACCCCAGGCACCTCCTCCCCAGCTCTCCCCCTGCCCAGAGAGCTACCCTAATGCGGCCACTAAAATTTCCCCAACCCCCATCCCGGTCCAGCCTTTTTAGGATGAGTGCACTTGGCACTGGCTCCCCCACCCAGAGGCGGGGCCTCCACCCCCACCAGCAGCTGCTCGGCTTACAGAATCCAGCAGTAGGCACAGAATGGTGGAAATGTCAGAGGAGAAATTTTCCATGACTATTTGGGGCATGAGTAATTGCAAAGCTCTCTGCCTCATTCCAATTTCAGAAACGAGGCAACTCCTTGACACAGACATCACAGGCGGGATTGATGAGCCTCTCACTCATCAGTGATGACTGCACAGCACTGTGCCCCAAGGGTGGCAGGGCCAAGAGGACCGCGCTGGGCACAGCACTCACCACGCTGGACCCCCTTCTCAGCACCCTGCTGCGTCAGTCTCCAGGACCACATGCCCAGGTCCCCCGGAGACCCCAGGGTGCAGACCCTGCTCTGGTCCCCTCCGCTGACACTCAGGGCCCTGCTGCTTCCAGTCCCTCATTTGCAAACTGGTTAAAATAATGGTACCTACCCCACAGGGCTGTTGGGAAGATAGAGTGAGCTCGTCCCACTAAAGCACCTAGGACAGTGGGTGCCCTGTAGCTGCAGCCTGATGACAAAGACAAGACCTCCACCCCACCCAGATTCACCACCCCCTGAAGCCCCTGAGGCTCATGAAAGCCCCAGCTCTGCCCACCCTCACCCACCCCTGCCCACCTTCACTCCTACCCCCTCTGTCTTCAACTTGGGCAGAAGGACGAGGGAGGGGCCAGAGCAGCCCCACCCCAAGTGTCAGGTACCGTGTTTCTGAAGCAGCAGGTGTAGGGCACCCCGCAGGCCAGGGGTCCGGGGGCGTTGCAGTCGTGGTACTGGTTTTTACTCCAATCTCGGTAGTCTTCCCCACCACAGCACTTAAACTGAGGAAGGAAACAAGTAGGAAAGAGGGGCTGCCGTCATCGCCAGGGCCCAGTCAGACAGGAAGAAGGGGCCCTGCCAGGAGACAGGTATGATTCATTATGTGGCCCCCATGGGAGGGGGCTGTACAAGGAAGCACATCAGACTGGATATTGTCAGGCCAGAGCTGTCCAAAAGTGGCAGGGGCTGCCCAGGAGGAAGTGAGTGCCCTGTCACTGAAGAGCAAGCAAGCCATGGCTGGCAGCCCCTTGGGGGGATATGGTAATGGCTAAACACTGGAAGAAGTACTCCCTGACTCTATCTCCTCCATCTCTGTGTCCCCAGGGCCAGTGTGGGACTGAAGAGGATGGCAGGTAAGGTCCAAGAGACTGTGGTTCTATGAAAACCCCCGACCCCAGTGGCCAACAACTGGCCTTCTTCTCCCCTGGACTCTAAGAAGCTGGGTCCACCCCAGGCGAGATCTACTTGTCCTGCCCTCAGCAAAGGAGGCAACACACCTCATGTCCCACCTTGGACTCAGGACTGAGGGGAGTTTGGCATCACTCTTCCCCTTAGCTCAGCCCCTGCTTGCATCTCCTCCCCTGGAAGTGCTTAGTGACTCTACTGAGTTGCTGGTGTGTGCCAGGCATCATTCAGAGCACTAGAGATAAAGGAGTGAACAAAACCAACCCAGCCCCTGCCCCGTGGAACACACTCCAGAGGAGGGAGGTAGAGAGGAAACCACTAAACAAAAAGATCACTTAGGCAGTGCTGTGCTCACTGATGACAGCAGAGATGACAAAACAGGGAGCAGGAGGGGAGCAGGAACAACTTGAGGTTAGGAGGCCAGCTGAGGCTGCTCTGAGGAGATGACATTTAACAGGAAACCTGACCAGGAAAAAGTCACTCAACATATGGAGAGGCCTTGCATGGACATAAGCTTGTATTTCGAGAGCAGACGCAAAAGCCAGTGGAGCCAAGAGTGAACAGTGGAGGGGATGAAGCTGAGAGGTCAGCATTGGCTGGACCACAGCAAGCCTTGCCAGCCAGAATAAACAGGGCTGGGACAGTCTTCTAAGAGAGAGTGATAGGAAGTCACAGGGGGAGGAGGGGCTCTGCCAGAGGAGTCACGTGGTCAGAGGTCCTAGTGGACATGCAAACCAAACACCCTTATGGGCCCCCACACTGCCCCTCAGTCCATCAGGTTTGGGGACCTGGAAGTGCCTCTCTGGTACAGTTCAAAGGGCATGTGCTTCACAATCAGACCCAAGTTCAAATCCTCACACTGCCACACCTAGCTGGTGACCTCGGGCAAGTCAATTAGCCTCTCTGGGCTTCATAACCTCGTCTGTAAAGCCTGAAGAGCCATGCCAGCTTTGAATGGCTGAGACGAGGAACACAGGGAGAGGCACCAAGTGTGAAGCACTCAGCACGGGGCCTGGCAGCAAGTGGGGGAGCATGAGCATCCATCATCCCCACCCTGGGAGAATGAAATCCCCAGGCCAGCTGGTAGCTGGTTCCAATGAAAACATCATCCTCCACCCAGAGCAGGGCTGTGTGCCCTGGCCAGAGCTGCCGAGTGCATTCCTGGTAGAGATGCCCTTACTACCCCCTCCTCGGTGAGCCAGCCACTGCCAGCCCTTGCCACCTGACTTACCCAGCCACCTGCTCTGGGAATGGATAAACCACCTGAGCCCCTGCCCTCCCCCACCCTCCTGAGCAGGGCCCCGCATGGGGGGCAAAGGGCACAGCAGGCACATGTTGACCCTGGAGCGCCCGGCTCACCTGCTTCTGCACGAAGTCCATGATGTTTTTGAAGTCCAGGTCGTCATAGTAGTTCTCAATGCCCCTTCGGATGTTCTCATTCAGAAAGTCAATGGTCTGTTTAGAAGGAGAAATGACCAAGGGAAAGAACCCCACGCACCTGGAGTCCAACCTGAGTTCCCCTCAGAAGCCTGCATCAGCACCAAGGGCCCGGGTGCCCCGCAGGCCCACCCCTGCCTGCACCCAGCCCCACTCCATCCCAGCCCTGAACACCCCTGGCCTCACTGCCACACACCCTCCCCCGGGCGGGAACCCCTCTGCCCCGTGTGGGCAGGAGTGACTCACCCCAACTCCTTACAGAGCAGCTGGGGGGTGGGGGGGCTGGGGGCAAAGGGCTCTGAAGCAGCAATGCTGTGACTCCTGGCCTCCTGCTCTTCCCACCACCCAGAGGCAGGCCTGCGCGACAACCTTCCCTGTGCCCCTCCAGACGCCCTCCACGCCCTTCTCCACCATCCAACTTCGGGGCTAGGGGGTGTGACCCGGGCCGGGGGGCGCAGAGCCGGGCACAGCCAGGCCGGGAACTCCGGCCTTCCCGCCTCCCGGTGGCCTCTCTCGGCGTCACCGCCGGCCCCGGCCCACGGGCGAATTGGCTCCCCGCGGGCTGGGGCAGCACCCGCCGGGGGGTCCCTGGCACGCCGCCCGCTCCCAGGCCCCGCGGGGCTTTGGGGATGGAGCGCCCGGCTGTGGCGCTGAGGCCGCGGGCACAAAGGGCCCCGCAGCGGGGGTGGGGGGCGGGCGCCGCGGCTCGGGGCCTCGCGGTGACAATCGGGGCTTTCAGAGGCCGGGGCGGCGCGGCGGCGTCGCAGAGGCGGCGCTGCACAAAGGGGGCATTCTCAGCCACCAGGCCGCCGCCGGGGAGCCCGACCGAGCCGGGGAGGCTCCCGCGGGGACCACGGGGCCCTGGGTTCTGGGGCCCGGATCTGCGGCGGCAAGCCCCTTCCCACTTGCTTCCCCTCTCCGGGCCTCAGTGTCCCCATTTGTAAACCATCTTTAAGAGAACGTCCAGCTCCGAGGATCAGAGAGTTATCTGGGAGGGGCCACAAAGTCTGAGGTCAAGAGCGCGGTCCCTGCAGCCGCCCCAGCCCCAGGCCCACAGTGAACTCACAAGGCTCTGTTTGCTTCCCTGCAAAATGGGCATGTGAATACTCTCTATCCCAGAGGGATGCCATGAGATAGCACATCGCAGGGCACTGGGTGCACTGTTATCACAGATATCACAGACCTTCTCTTTTCCTAGAAGACAAATGCCGTATGGGGCCACTTCATACCCAGCACACCATCAGTGGAAAATGGCAATCCCAAGGGAAACTGAGCCCCCCTAGCTCTTGTCTAGTAGACCTACTGCAGTGAGGGAGCTTCCAGGGCAAGAGTTCTGGGACTGCCAGGACAGGCCACCCTTAGCCTGGAACCCCACACAAATCCCCTACAACCCTGGGAGGAAATGGGGCTTGTCTGAGGTCATTCAGCTGGCCAGTGGCAGAGAGATGCTGAGACCCGGGTGGCAAAACCACCTGCCTATTACACTTCGAAAGCCAAGATAAGGACCCGAGATTCCATTTTGGGGTCATTTCCCCAAGCTGTCTCCCAGTGTCAGAAGAAGAACAGAGAAATGCAATGGCAGTCTCCTTCCTGAGACTTATATTGCCCCCTGTATGAAGCGGAACTAGTGGGGGAAGCCGGGTCTCTGTGGACCAGAAGGAAAACCCTCTGATGGCAAAAACAGCAGCTTCTGAGTCGCAACCTGGGAGCTGAGGAGGGAGAAGCCGGCAGGCGCGGGTGCTGGATCTTTGGCAAGTGGAGGGGCACCGGCCTGGGCAGAGGTAGGACTCACCTGGCCTCAGGCCCACTCTGCCCAGAGGCCCCATGAAGCCTTTTCACCCTGGTGCCTGTTGCTCCGGGTGATGAAGTGACAGGCCAGCTGACTGGGGTATCGTTGGGGAAGCTGAGAAACAGAACACCAGGGTGGGGCCAGTTGCCACCCAGGGTGGGGCAGGAGAATGAGCTCACAGCACTGCATGGCATAGTGCAGGGGCCCCTGCCAGCTGAGGCCCGACGGCAGGGGAATGCCAGGGCAGGGGCAGGCCTGAGGCCGTGGGCATGGAGACACATGGCTTCTTCCACTCTGGAAACACTGCAGACAGTCCACCACGACCCCCCTCCCCTCTCAGCAGCTTCTCCTCCCAGGCCCTCTGCTCTTCCCCCACCCCAGTGACACCTCCTCCTGCACCTCCCCGTGGGTGAACTTCACTGTGTAGAATCCCCTGGAAGCAGAGATGGAGTAGAATAAAAGCAGGAAGTTGGAGCAGGGAGCAAAAGTGGCATGTGCGTGAGCATGTGTGCTGTGTGTCCTCAGTGGGGGGAGAGGGGACCGGGGGGGATTCTCCCTGCCTCGGCGGTGAGCGGTCCTGGCTTCTCCCCTCAAACCATCACCCTGAGTGCTTTCCAAAGACAGTGACTGGGAGAGAATCCTCTTTGTAAAGATCAGGCCTTCCATCTGGCAAGCCGAGCAGGGCCCTGCAGAGAAGAGAGCCCTGTCGGGGGCCTCTCGGAATTGGCAGGAGGAACAGATGGTCCCAGGCAGCGGCATTGGGCTCCACGAGGTGGCAGCTGTCCCCATTCCCACCGGGACCTCTCTGGGTCAATGCCGGCTCTTGTGAGCATGCGCTGCCTTTGGGGGAGTGTGAGTGTGTACTGGAGAGACATGTCCGGTACATTTAGTTGGTTCCTGTGCTGTACTGGGGAAGGGGAAGGAGGGATCTGAACCTGCATGGGAGAGAAGGAGGCGCAGGTGGGAAACTCCAGGAAAACAAGCCAATTGTGTGGTTTGCTAACTGTGAAGTGTGGTGCCATCGTGGGCAGGTACAGGTAAGACGCTCTAGGGGTCCTGGAGGAGCCACTAAGAGGACGTGCCCTGCGGGAGCACAGTGGAGGAGGAGGGAGGTCTGCCTTCCTCTGCTGCTTCCAAGGGACAAAGCGCACCCAACTGCCCTCCCCGCCCTGCTCTAAGCCAGGTCACTCTGGCAGGCTAGTGCCCAGTATGGAGAGAAAACCACCTTTCATGAACTGCTGACATGACCTTGGAGGCCACATGGCCCAGGCTAAATTAAGCAGAGAGCAAAGAAATCTCAAACCCCACAGGATGTTCAGAGAGCATATACTTTAAGCCACCAGACTCAAAACTCTAAAGAACTGTTATTTCTACTTATTTCTTTTAAATCTAGTGTTAGAAATTTCCAAGGCTTCTGTATCATGCCCTCCCCCACTCCCCACCCCCACCCCCACCCCGGAGGTGCTTGGAGCATTTTTAAATGAATGAGTAATGGAAGGGGCTGCACGTGTGGAGGCAGAGTCTGGCCAGCTGAGAGGCCAGATAGGAAGAGAGGAGGGCAGTGGAAAGAGCTACAGCTGAATCTCCACCAGGCCCCTGCAATCAGCCTCTGGGACCCCACTCTTTTCTGGGGAAGGAGCTGTCCTGGGCTCCTGGGGTGGCCTGGAGCTTCAGTCCCAGGGCCAAACTGGCTCCTGCAGGCTTCCCTCTAGGCTTCCACTATCAGCTTCTCTATCAGCTTCCAAAAATGCAAGTGACTTGCCCTGGGTCATCCCTGAGTAGGCGGCACACTGGGGCACTTTGCCCCCCCACCCCTCTCCCCATCACTTGCCTGCTCTCAACACCTGCCAAGCTCGTGCCTGCCTTGGGGCCTGGGCTTCTGCCACCCCCTGCCAGGCCTTCACTCCCTCCAAGCCCCCCTTGGTTGGCTCCTTTTCACTATTTAAGGCCTCGAATCAAATGTCACCTCTTCCTCGAACGTGGCACCACCCTCTTCCACGCTGTCCTCCCCACCTCTGCCCCCATTTTCTCATTATCTGCTAACTTGTCCAGCGCCTGCCTCCCCCAGCTGAATGGAAGCCCCACAAGGACGGGTGAGCCCTGCTCAGTGCACACCCGCAGTTCACAGCCCAGGCACACGCGGCCTAGCACGTGTGAGAGCAGCGAAGGCTCGCGCGGGCTCACCTGGTTCCGGAAGGTGAGGGCCACCACGCCGCCGATGAGCTCGATGATGAGGCAGATCCCAAGGATATACATAAACTGGAAAACAAAATTCAGAGACTCACCCACAGGGAAGGCAGAGGACGTGGGGGGGGGGGCTGGGGGGGCGCGGAGGTGGGGAGCGTCAGTGATCTGAGATCCAGTTCCAATGAGCCACCGTGGGATCATCTCTGAGTGAGCGCACATCAGCGCGCGGACCCTTCACCCCCTTCCTCCTGCACAGATGCAGGACGTGACAAACATTCCCTGGGAAAGTCTGTCTTTGGAGTCGGCGGTCAGGAAGAGTGACTCAGACGTCTCAGCTGGACTGCTATCTATGCTTGTCCAGTGCGTCCTTGGTGGGGTCTAGGTGGAAACCACCCCCTAACGAGGAGAGTCTCTCCTCTCTCCAGTTGTGTCAGAGCACAGGGCCTGCCTGTCCTGTGCTGGGCGGGCTGAGGGAGCCATCCCAGCCCCACGATGTGGGGGCTTCCCAAACCCCCAGAGTGCGTGAGGGCGGCATCTGAGATTTAGAAGATGCACACCCCACTCTGCCCTTCATCGAAGAACAGGCATCATCCAAACGAATTCCAGCAACTTGCAACCTCAGGTAGCAGCAAGTCCCTGCTTAGAGGGGGCTGCCCTTCAAGGGGGAACAGTGAGGCCAAAACACACCCCATGGTGGAGGGCAAATGGACCCGCCTCCCAGCTCCCCTGGCTTGGGGAGCATCCCTCACCCCACAGAAAGGGGTGCAGGTAGGCCTGACTCCACCCCCTGGCCCAGGGTGGACACGTGGTCCAAGCCAGGCCGTCCATGTCCTGCGACTTTAGCCCAAGCTACCAGGAAAGATGCCCCAGGATTAAGAGCTATAGGATTCTGCTGCCCTGAGATGCTGCAACCATCTCAAAGACAGCCCAAGAATGATGCCAGGTGGAAGCAAGCAGGGACTCTGCGAGGGAGCAGGACACTGGCCAGGAGCAGGGATGCTGGGCAGGGACATGGAAGCTGGGCAGGGGCAGCTCCAGCGGGGAGGTGGTGAGAGAGCCCAGCGGTGCTGCCTCTGCACCCAGCCATGGGTTTATTGGTTCCACAAACTAATGAACTCACCACCACCCACCTTTTATTGTTTTTACTTGCTCTCATTTGAATTTGGTGTCTCCCACTTGCAACTGAGAGTCCAGATGAATACAGGGTTTAAGAAAAATAAGCAAAATAGCATTCAAAGACAGCAGCTTTTCCATCCAGGAGTGGAGGTGGCCTGGGCCCTCTGGACCGAAGTGGACAGATGGGCTCATCCAGGAGACCCTCCAGGGGAGCTGCTTTGAGGCCTGAAGAAGCTAAGCTGCCCACGGGCCCAGAGGCCATTTCCCTGCCCCGCTGTGAAACGCCCCCCGGCCCCCGAGAACAGAGCCTTCAGAGCCCAAGCCCAGCATGAATGAAGTCCTGAGAGAAGGACACAGTGTACGTGTCCTGTGGGCTCCAGGGGCTGGCTGAGGGTGGGGGCACCTCACCGCCTGGAGAAGGCACAGGTTGTCACGGAGGGAAGCCACCACGCCGACAAAGGAGACGATGAACATGATGACGCCCAGGAGGATGAGGATGATGGCGGGGGCCAGGAAGGCACTCTCGAGGGTCTTGTATTTCTGCCGCTCGACCTCGGCGTAGATGCCCACGGACAGGACCAGGCCCCCAATCAGCTGCAGCGGAAAGCAGGGGGTGAGAGCCCGGCTGCTGATGCTTGGTTCGCCTCCAAAAAGCTCTGGGGCTGAGGAGTGTGGGGTCCCCCCAGTGACAGCATGTGAGTGAACCCTATTTGGAGATACCCCTTTTCAAGGAGAGCCCTGGTGGGGCCGGGAAACGCCACTGGGTGGAGAGGCCTGGGTGTCTGAATCCCCGGGGGTTCTCATCTGAAAAATGGGTACAATGACACTCATCTCTTCCCTGTTCAGCAAACAGGATTTCGGCAAGGCTTTAGCAAGAAAACCAAGGTAGAGACAAGGCAAACCTGAAAGTGCAGGGCCACTGGAATGAGCATTACACAGGCAGGACACGCAAGGACAGGGGGACAGGTCTTTCATCCAGAACTCTAAAAACCAATTACTTTCAGGGTGACCATCCAGAGGCTGAAGGTTGGTGTGGGAGGGATTTCGAGGGGATTTTTAAGTAGAATTCCCTCATTATCAATGTTGTTATCCATGGAAAGATGACCACTGTAACATCCCATTGGGAAAACCCAGACGGCAAGGCCCCGCCCCCCCCCCCCCCCCCCCCCCAGCACTCAGTGCAGTCGGGGGCTGCACAGCCACATGCCCCGGAGCCGCAAGAGCTCATAGCCAGCCCCATTAGTCCATTTCCCACACACCAGCCAGAGGAAACCCCAAGTCAGAGCACAGTGCTCTCCTGTGCACCCAGAATAAAGGCCCAAATCCTCCCCCCACCCCACATGGGATGTGACTCCCAGGGGTGTGGACCTCCCTGGCAACGTGGGACAGAAATCCTGGGATGAGCTGGGACTCAGCATCAAGGGATTGAGAAAACCTTCTTGACCAAAAGTAGGAAGAGAGAAATGAGACAAAGTAAAGTGTCAGTGGCTGAGAGATTCCAAACAGAGCTGAGAGGTTATCCTGGAGGTTATTCTTACACATTAAATAGATATCACCTTGTTAGTTTATGGGTATATCGGAGTGGCTAGAGGGAAGTGCCTGAAATTGTAAAGCTGTGTTCCAGTAGCCTTGTTTCTTGAAGATAACTATATAATGATATAGCTTTCACAGTGTGACTGTGTGATTGTGAAAACCTTGTATCTGATGCTCTTTTCATCTACAGTATGGAAAGATGAGCAAAAAGTATGGATAAAAAAATAAACAAATAATAAGGGGAACAAAGGTTTAAAAAAAATATCCAACTCCTAAAGACAGCCTACAGTTCCTGCAAGATCTGCCCCCATGATGGGTCTCACCACCTCTCACTCTCTCCCTTTCCTTGCTCTTCCTTAGCTGCACTGGCCTTTTTTGCAGCTTCCCGAACACACCCAGCATGCCCACTGCAGGGCCTCTGCACTGCCTGTCCCCATGGCCTGGACTGCACTTCCTTCTGATACCCACACGGCTCACTCCTGTACAGTGAGCTTGGATTTCTGGCCCACCCGTTTCCCGAGGGCAGGGTCAGGTCATTAGATACACTGAACCTCTCCCCTGAGCAGAAGGTAGCACGTGAGAGTAAATGGAAGCCGTGATGCTGGCACCTAAGGACTAAGTAAACCAAGTAAGGGATAACACAGGCAAGATGTTGGAAGGGTATGCTGTCAGCACAGGTACCGCCCTGCAGGCCACATCTGGGACCCTGTGAGGCCCCCCTCCACTTACTGGTCTCCCTCAGCCTGAATGGGCGCTAACGGGACTCCTATTTGTTCAGCATGTCCCAAAGTAGATCTCCTTGCCCTCCTTGTAGAGGGCACCAGGACTGTCAGATACAGGGCAGTGGCAGTGGCCCCCTGGGCACTGACAAGTGGAAGGAATGCCAAAGTCAACCGAGCAGATGCGTTACCCAGAAACGCATCGGACCCGGGGGGTCACCAGGAAACTGCCTTGCTTGGGGTCATTCCCCTTGGTTTGGAAAGACCACCTGGGATGCTGAGCTCATTGTCCCCTCCCACTCCAGTCTAACAGGACTGCCTTCCCCACACAGGGGGCCAGCAGGTGCTGGAGGCAGGGACAAACTCAGCCCCTGACAGACACGTGGGCCACATCAGGAAAACCAAGAGTGAAGTGGCTTCATCAAAGTTACCCACTTGGGTAAATTTTTAAATCTGTAAGGCAGTATACACACCCACAAAGATGCACGCGGTCCTCCACAGGGAAATGACAACCGGAGGAAATAAAGTCTACCTTTGATAGAGAAAGATGAACCGGTCGGTTCACATTCCAAAGGCCGGACACAGTGAAATCGTTGTTCCAGCCGGCTACGCCCAGGGGTCCTCTGAGAACACGGGTGAGCATGAACAGCCTTCGGACAGCCATATCCCCTGCCCCCCAATTCCTGCCCCCGTAAGGAGCCTCCCACTAACCCCTGCCCTGAGGCAGATTCAGAAACCCTCCACTCCAGCGCTGAGAGCAACAGTTAAATAAGAAACGCCCCCCGCCCCCCGAAAACAGAGCCTTCAGAGCCCAAGCCCAGCGTGAATGAAGTCCTGAGAGAAGGACACAGCGTACGTAAGGGTGGTAGAGGGGGTTTCTAGCTTCTGTCTTGATGAAAAGTGTAATTCCTCCCTTGGCGCTGAACCCACAGGACTATCACATTTCACCTATTTTCAGAAGTGATTCCATATACTTTTGAGGGTTCTGTTTCCTGTGATGTGAATCTTCCCCAGAAGAGTGGGGCATGGGCCCTGACAATCCCCACCCCATCCCCACCCCCTGCCTGTGCCCACCCCTCCTTCCCACCTAAGCCTAGCTTCCGGTTAAGGCACCTTCCTTGGGAAACCCTCCCCAAAACACCAGAGCTGTCACTGGCCCCAGTGACAGCACCGACCCCCCCCACCCCCACCCCGCTCCGTACAGTCAGCCCCTGGCTGCTTCTGTTTTACAGGCTCCCCAGAGGAAGACACCAGAGTCCTGGGACCCTCTGCAAAAAACAGCCTTGTGAGCAGGAAACAGAATTTCCTGTGGTCTGAGCTCCCGCCCTCTCCCTCCCACTGCAAAGCATCACCTTTTCCTTGCCAGTGATCCCAGCGATGTTCCCAAACCACCCAAGCCTTGGGAAAATCTCCCATGACAAGCTGAAGCCCTGACCCCCGGCTCCCCGAGCACGCACGAGCACCATGCCCTGAGCCGTCCCAGGCCCCCAGGTCCAGGGAGGATGTTGCAACCACAGCTCCGACAAGGTCCCCACACACCACGGGCCCACCTGGGCCCCTCACTCAAGAGTTCCAAAAGGCAGGGGCCATGGAGAGGGGCTCTCATAACCCTTCCCAGGAACTTTAAGATTTCCAAATGATGTTGACCTCTCCGATGACATCAGTTTATGTTTCCAAGTATAAAATCATCTGTCAATGCCAGAGTGCAATCCCGTCCACAACTCATAACTAATTTTAGCCCTTTGCCAGGTGGCCAGCTGCTCCAGTTCCAGCTCAGGAAACAAATGGTCCATTTGTCACAGGAGAGCTTCAGCTAAACAGGGCTGGGGGCAGGGGGCACACAGCCATGCCTGTTCGGAGTCAAGAAGGGAAAGTGCATGCTGCTTGCAGCCCGCAGGCCAGGCCCAAAGCTCTAGGCTGGGCACATGGTGTGGGGTTGTCAACTGAGATTGCTTGGGAGCCCGGTGGCCTAGACCCAAGCTTTCTCCTTGCAGGGAGGCCTAGTTCCACATGGCTTCTGGGAAGCAGGTGGCCTGTGAGCAGCACCTGGGTCCCCGCCTCCAGGAAGCATCTGCTGACCTAGAGCAGTGCCAGCCAGCTCAACCCTGGCCGAGCAGGTCTGTACTGCGAGGAGACCTGCAAAGTGTTCATTTAAGGCATAAACCAGGCATCTGCAGCAGGCCCACAGCAGGCTCTATGGGGCCACAGGGGGAGGCAAATAGAAACTGGGGAGAGGAGGTTAGGAGAGAAGTATTCAGGGGGTCTCTGGACTCAGGTGGGGAGAATGTCACACATTTATTTTCATTAGCCTCTAACTGAAACGCAGCATGTCCTTCCAGTTTGAATACAGGCAGCAAACCTAACAGTACCTATGACTTTGTCAATAACAGAAACCATGCTAGTTACTGAGTATCTTAAAATTCCACAAAGGTGAGAGCAGGGGGATGCCAGATAATCAGGATGGGCTTCCTAGAGGAGGTGGCCTTTCCTGGAAGGCCCTAAGAAACTCTTTGTCCTGGCACTATTTCATAAGTCACTCCAGGGTCCTAGGCTCTGTGTTGGGCTAAAACAAAGCACTTTTCTGAACCTCCACTTTGGAAGAAAGTAGGGAGTAGCTAAACTCCAAGTCCTGAAGGAGATTTTACATAAAACGGGGCTAGTAGGGTCCCTGCATCTGGCCTAGAGAAACCCTGGACTTTGATTCCTGGATGTCTGCCCAGAGGCCAGTCCTGCTGGGGCCTGGGCTGAGCCGAGGCTGCAGATGGTCAGACTCTGCTCAGCCTGCTTTCTGCATCAGCTTTGCTCCTGCCAGATCAGGGTGCTGGAAGGAGCAGTAGGGGCAAGTTACAAGAAACAGGAGTTTGCTTTGTGGGCCTGCCATTTAATCGCTCAGTGTCCTTGAGCTCTTCATTTCGTTGGGCCTTATTTTCACCTGTAAAACAGCAAAGCCTGCTACCATTATATATGCCAGCATCCTGCAAAATCCCTTCATCTTCATACCCCACCTCACATACCCAAAGGAACAACCGTTCTCATTTCTCCGGTGAGGCTTATAGAGGTTAAGTGACAGAGCACATGTGACAGGGTCAGGACTCACCACTGTAGTCCTGCCCTCCCAAAGCTAAACATGGCTGGCTGGCTGGCCACAGAGGCTACCGAATGGGCTTCTCATGAAGACCAGGAGATAATTGATGTGAGATGGTTTTGCAAAATAAAAACGTACCAAGTGCAGGGAAACGTACCAAGTGCAGCAGAACTTTCTGTGATGGTGGCAATATTCAATATGGTAGCCACAAACCACATAGGATGAGTGAGCCCTGGAAATGCAGCCTGTGTGGCTCAGGAACTGAATTTCAGTTTTATTTCATTTTAATTAATTTATATTTAATCTCATGTGGCTAATGGCCATTGTACTGGCAGCACAGTTCTAGAGTGCCTTCTCATAGGATGGTATACCTTGCCACTCTCTGAGTCCTTCCTTTCTGAAGGTTGAGACTGCCCTTTGTACAAAGTTACGTGCCCCAATCATCCTCCCATTAGTTAAAGAATGCTCAGTAAATATCCACTGGCTTCATCCAGGGAAAAACACCCCCATCTTTTCCCACTTCCCTCAAGAGAGCTTGGTTCCTCTGGGTCCACAGCCTCTGCCCCTCAGGAAAGCAGGACAGACCAACCCCGGCGGCCCGGGCACTGCCCCCAACCTAACTGACGTATGGCTCAGAGAGCCCTTGGCCCACCTCCAAGGCCAAGGGGCCTAGGACCCCAGCCCAGCCCCAGAGGCATCCCCAAGACCCAGGCACACTAGCCCAGGCAGCCACTGCTTGGGAAATGGGGCTGCCCCCATGCCAAACCACAGCCAGCTCTTGGGAAAGCAGAAGAGGCTGCCTCCCACAGCCAGGAAGGAAGCTGGTTCCTGGTACTTTGCTGTCTACTCCACCTTTAGCCAGGAGAGGATTGTTTTTTCTTTTTTTCTTTTCAAAACCTGGATGTCAAGCACACAGAATTTAGTCAATTGCAGTGCTTGGTCCAAGTCACATTCACTGTCATAGCCTACTTTTGTTTATCTTTAATACTGTAATAAGGGCCTAGAAACTGACCACCCAAACAATAATCTACACCTAACTTCATTGTTATCACTCACCCAGAGTGAGCATCCCCCTGAGTCCTGTGCTCATTCCCTGAGTTTCTTTTTTCTACACTTTTAATGCATCTACATGTACTCCAAACACATTTTATTCAGTTGTTTTTATTTTATAAAACAGGATCGTGAGGGTATATGTACGTATGCACTTACAATTTCTTTGCTCCCTAAATAGTATACGGCTGCAGTCTATAATAAACTGCTCCTGCCATCCCCACCGAGCTGCCAGGACACCCCTTTCCTGCAGATGTCTGTTTGGGACCCTCTATTCCTTCCAGTGGTCGGTATATTTATCCCACACAATCTGCAGTATCACTGTAGTTCATCTGTTTTGACCGCTGTGTAAAATTCTGCTTAATTATATTTTGTAAATATGGCACAGTGCACTCACCCACGCTCCCACCAGTGGGCACTAAAATCGCGTGAAATGACTGTACTCTGTGCTGCCATGGTGTGTCCTGTATGTCTCTCCGGCGTGGACGTGCAAACACCTCTCTCAGGCCTACCCCTGGGAGTGAACTTCTGAGTCATAAGAGGAATGATCAACTACGGGAGATAATGCCTAAGTGTTTTCCAAAGTGATTACATTAATGCATCTGTCCCCCAGCACGGGACCGGGGGCCCTGTGGGTCCTCTGCCCTCTCAGTGTGGCGGGTGGAATGGTGGCACCCAAAATAGATGTGTCATGTCCTGACCCTAAAATCTGTGAAAGGAACCCCTTTTGGAAAAGGGGACTTTGCAGATGTAATTAAGGATCTCAAAGAGAAGTAAGGTGGGCCCTAAATCCAATAAGGTGTCCTTCAAAGAGACAGATCAAGACCCAGAGAAGAAGTTGGTGTGCAGATGGGGGCAGAGGGGGCTGACTTTCTACCAGCCAAGCAGAGCCCAGGAGACGAGCAGGGAATGGCTTCTCCCGCAGGGCCTCCAAAAGGAGCCGACCCCGCCCACGCCTGGATTTCAGACTTCTGGCCTCCAGAACTTCAAGAAAATACATTTCTGTTTTAAGCCACCAAGTTAATGATAATTTGCTATGGCAGCCAAAGGAAACTAATACTCTTGGGATTGTTATTTTGCCATCAAATAGGTATACCATGTTTACTGAGTTCACACGCTTCTCCTGTATAATGCCATTTTAATGCTCTTGTCCATTTTTCTATTGGGTTGTATGTCTTCATGATATGTAGGAATTCTTGATAGTAATTCCTTTGTGTATATTACATAGATCTTCTCCTGGTATGTAACCTGTCTTTTCACTTTCTTTAAAGTATTTTTTTGCATGGGCAGGCACTGGGAATCGAACCCGGTCTCTGGCATGGCAGGCGAGAACTCTGCCACTCGGCGACTATCGCCTGCTCTCTTTAATGTATCTTTTGATAAACAAAAATGTTTATTTTTAATGTAGTTAAATGGATCAATCTTTTACAGTCATTTTTGTATCTTAAAAATTCTTTTCCTGCCCCTAGTTCTAAAATATATTCCCTTTTGATAGCCGAGCCTTTAATCCACCTGAATTCCATTTCACCTTTCCCATATGGATAGCCACGTTCTCCGGCTGCATTTACTAACCAGCCCTCCTGCCCCCCGACCAGACACAAACCCACCATCATGCGCTAAGTTTCCACACATAGCTGGGTCTGTTTCTGACCTCTCCATTCTTTTGCACTGGCCAGTCTGCCCACTGACGATAGCATTCTGCAATCGAAGCTTGCAAGGCTTAAGGAAAAGAGTGACTTGTGGTTAACCTGAAAACCACTGAAAAGAACCAAGGGAGGAGAACACTGGCCATTGTAACGTTTGTAACTTTATAACAACATCTGAGCATGTGGTAGATCTAGTCTCCCCTTCCTTCTTCTTCAGCAGTGTCCTGGATATTCATGGATCTTGACTCTCCATCTACATTTTAGAATCCCCTTATCAAATTCCATGAAAAAAATCCTGCTGAGATTTGACTGCAACTGCACTGAATCTATACTTAAATCTCTTTGGGGAAAACTGACATCTTTACTATCCCAGGCCCGCCTATCTATCCATGAGCAAGGTGTATTCCTTCTTTATCTATATCTTCTGTATTGTGACTTCTTTCGTAACAGTGCTCTCGCCTTCCTCAAGCTTTTCCTCATGGTTGTCCAAGAGGGCTGGGAAAAGACTTCCGGAAGTATTGCTCAAGCCTGCCTGGGAATGCCCTCCAGCTGGGCCCAGGATCGAAAGCCCAACCTTTGGAAAACAAACCTTCTCCAGGAGGCAAAGTGGACAGGCCTGTCTGTTTTGCTACCCTCCTGGCAGCAACAGCTACAAAAACTTGATTTAAAAGACTCCCACATGCATTCAGTACATTCCAGGCTGCAAAGGAGCTAAGCTGAGAGGTTCACAAACCCCAGCTATTCAATCCACCTAGAGTGGAGTGTGGAGTTTCTGATCAAGAATAAACATGTATGAAGCACTGGGAGTAAAAACGGAACAAGCCCAGGAAGAGCTTGGGAGCAAGCAGGCAAGTAGGAGGATGACATTAAAAATAACAGATCATGATATTCTGGACACAAATTGCAGACCAATTACTTCTTCCTGGGAAAACCACAGAGAAGGACCATTTGGGCTGAGCCTTGAAAGACGTATGGGAATTTGACTTCATGCAATGGGACCTCCAAGAAGACAGGGGCTGGCCCGATACATCTGCTGAAGGAAGGAATCTGAGAAATGATATGGCTTCAGGTGACAACTAGCCCAAAGAAGAAACACTGTGTAAACCCCATCCTGAAATAGAACCTTCCAAGGCTTAAGGATAAGAGTGGTTTGTGGCTTATCTGACAACCATGGAAACAGCCAAGGGAAGAAGGCTAGTTAAGAGCAATTTTACCCCCACTCAACAAACTCCACTTCCTGGTTTTCTTTTCTCCTCTTCCTCTAGGCCTCTGTCTCTCCCCAGTTTCCATATGTCAGAACCAAGAGTCAGAACCTGCCTCCCAGGACTGCCTTCCCAAAGCACCTGGGTACGTGTCCAGCCAGTATCTTCCCAGATACTAGGTTGCCTGGATCTCAACCTTGGGTGAACCTGGGAGCCCCCAGGGCCAGGCTGACTCATTAGCCTGAGGCTAATCAGAGTAGAATACCTGCTCCCCAAATGCACCCTGGACACCTGACCCTGGCAGTGGGGACAGCACCCTAGATCCTCATGTATAGAGAGATGTGGTGGCAGCAATATGGGGGCCTTGGTTCATTCTTTCTGCCTTTGCACAGAATCCCACATCTGAACTGAACTCTGCCCTGAACTCAGTTCAGATGTGGGATTCTATGCAAAGTTCACAGGTAATTCAGTGACTTGGGTTCCAGTGCACACTCTCCCTAAAGAAGCCTTACGGAAAATGGTTGAGGCTGAAGCCAGTTCAAAACAGCCAGATGACCCACAATGCCCTGTAGTGAGATACCATCTGAAAGTATGGTGATCAATACGTGTTACGTTCCCTCCCTCAGTTAAAATGAAGCACCATCTTAACTCTGACATTTCAAGACCCAAATCAGATGCCAGAAACTGTGTCCCCTTCAGAGGTACTTTGGTCCTAGGTTAATTCAGGGGAGGGAGGGAGTCTCTATTCTGAATTCCAAGGCAGCACTCATTGCTTCAACACGCATTTATTAAGCACCTATGATGGGCCAGGTGCTCAGGATAAATAGAGAAAATCTACTGCTTGCCACCAAGGAACACAGTATGGTGAGAGACACAGAAGTACAACAACAAATACAGCAGTCAGATAAACACAGGAGGAGAGGTAACTGCAAGTGCAGAGGGGCCAGAGAGGAGGAAACTCTAAATCAGATATGTGAGAGATCCAGGACAACTTCCTGGAGGAGGTGATATTTTGAACTGAGTTCATTTAATGGACAAGCAGGAATTCCTGAGGTGGTGAAGAAAGGGGTTCCAGATACCCATAAAGGTGCCACAGGGACAGCAGGTCACCTGGAGCCAAGGACAGGAGGAGGAAAGGAAGGGGAGGAAGCCAGTGAGCAGAAGCTTCTACTGGACAGAAGCCAGACCACCAATACCTGGTCCTAAGGGTTAAGCCATAAAGTTCATTCATTGATTCAGCATCTATTTACTGAGCATCTATTATGCACCAGGCATTGTTTTAGACTAGTGGTTCCCAAAGGTTTTGGTTTCAGGACTCTTTTTTAGTCAAAAATGTTTGAGGACACTAGAGCTTTTGTTTTTATGGATTATATCTATTAATATTAAGCATATAAGAAATTTAAACAGACACATTTTAAGTATTTATTAATTCATTTGGAAATATTATAAATTCATTATATGTTAACATAAATGACATTTTTAATTTAAAAACTTCCAAAAATCACTAAGAAGAATGGCATAAATTTTACATTTTTGCAAAGACATGATTAGAAGACAGTTGGATTCTCATATGTATTTCTCAATCTGTTGCCACATCACACACCACGTGTCTCTGGAACATTTCCTCATACATTCCTGAGAGAATGAGAGCAGAAAAGCCAAATGCCATCCTAGCATTATTAAGCTAATGGTTTGATCCCACAGACCCAAAGGAGTCTCAGGGTCCCCCACAGGCACCTGGATACTTTGAGAGACACTATTTGAGGTTCTGGGGATACAGCCAAGACAGCGAACCAAACGGACAAAACTCTCAGCCTTGGCGGAACTTACATTCTAGTTGGGGAGAGGCAAGCAAATAAAAAAAAAAACAAATAATACATCACAGTTATAGGTACTATAGGGAAAATAAAGCAGGAACGAGAAGGGGTTGTCATTTTAAAGAGCATGGCTGGGGAAGGGTCACGTTTGAGCCAAGGCTTGAAGTAGGGACCAAGCCACGGGGATATATGGACAAGCACCGAAGCAGGTATCAAGTCCTCGAGGTGGGCACGTGCCCAGCGTGGTCAAGGAATAGCGAGGGTGCCACCGACCGATGGTGAGGGAGAGCAGGAGGAGGTGGGGGTGGGCAGATCAGAAAGGCCTTTTAAACACTTGAGAGAACTCTAGCTGGCTCTGAGTGATGGCAGGCATGGAAAGCTTGCAGGAGTGACCTGATCCAACTCTGGTTTTTAAATGAGTTACTCTGTAGTGCTGAGAACAGACGGGCGGAAAAAGAAAAAAAGGGCGGGCAACTGTGGCACAGTGGCAGCAATCTCACTTGCCATGCTGGAGACCCGGGTTCAGTTCCCAGTGCCTGCCTGTGCAAAAAAAAAAAAGGACAGATGGGTGGGGAGGTGGTACAGTCAGGAAACCGCTGCAGCAACCAGATGAAGAGTGCCAGTGGTCTGCACGGGTGGGCACCAGAAGAGGGAAAGAAGAGCAGATTCAATATTTTGGGGGGTGGGAACTGGGAAATCATTGAAAAAGCTTAAGCTAGGAAGTAACGTGATCAGAATTGCTTTCAATTTTTTTTTGAAACGGAAGATGCACGTGGCCTCAGTGTTACCCCGTGGCTGGGGCACTCGCTGAAATGAGAAACGTGCCTTTATACTGGAGGGAACCGGCAGTCAAGCCCAGCTGGGTCCGCAGAGGACAGCCTGCCCTCGTGTGCCACCAGCGTGGTATCCTGGGCCCCCTGTCACCACCGTCCCCCACCCCAGGAAGCCCTCTAGCAGGGCACCTGTGACCTCAACCAAATCATGAGGAAACAGTGAAGCAAATCCAGAACCTGGAACATTCTGCAAATGACTAACTTGCCTGGATTCTTTAGAGGAGTCAAAAGAAGGGGAGATAGTCTAGATTGGGGGAGACCAAAGAGAAATATAACGGCCCAAAGAATGTGTAGACCCCAAGTACATGCTGGGTTGGGTAAAATATCAGCCACAAAGGACATTTTGAGGAAAGACTGCAGAAAGATGAATATGGCTGTATACTGGGTGATGATATTATTTAATAGTGCTTTTTTTTTATATCTGGACAATGAGGGTGTTGTGTGGGAAAGTGCTCTTTCAGGAGAACTGAATGCTGGAGTATTTAGGGGTGACACGTCACGATGACTGCAGCCAAAGGAAAGTGCTTATTTAGAGAGAGAGAAATGGTTAAGAGAAGATGTGAAGAATTAGTAAAGCAAAAGCAGGAAGGTATTCTCTGAATTCTTCTTTCAACTTTTCTGAGAGTTTGAAATCTGAAAAAGAAAACATCATTTCCATCACAGCTGGATTTAGAATTACCGATTTGGGGCTTCTCCAGCAATTTGTTAGTGTATCTGGCATAGGATGAGGGGCCTCTCCCAGCTGTCCCCACCCCCACCGTAAGTCTTCAGAACCAACGAGCTAATGGTGGCCACCCCACCTCGGGGCAGACTGCCTTCCCGAAGGCCTCCTGTGCATGCTGCTTGTCCAGCAAATGCAGGGCCCATCACCAGGCCATGCCAGGGCACAGAGGGTCTACCCAAGCAGACTCGGAGCAGCCAGCCCCATGTCTTGTGAGCCCAATGTGGGCTGTGGGCCGAGGTGAGAGGGAGACTCAGGTGGATCCCAGGCGATACAGCAGCTAACAGGAGGAAAGCTTGTGTAGGGACCCAGCTCCCACTGCCTTCCAGGCCCAGCTCATCTTTCCCAACCTGCTTTCTGAATTTCCCCTTAGCAACGAGAGGGCAAGGGGCCAGCAAGGTCTCGGCAGAGCAGACACAACGCAGGCACGTAACACAGACCAAACTCCCCAGGACACCAGAACCTACGGCCTGCAGGGCCTCAGAGGCTGGCGAGGGCAGGCCCTGTTTCTCAGATGCACTGGCCCTTTCTTACCAAAAAGAGACCCAAAGCAGTGTCTGAATGAACCATGCACTGGATCCTGGTCTTTTTTTTTTTTTTAAGTGCTATGAGAAACATTTTGGGGACAACTAAAGAAATTTTAATATGGGCATATTTGAGACAAAGGAATTATCATTAATTTTCATAGGCATGATAATGGCATTGTGGTTGTCACCGAGAATGCTCTTTCTTTTTTTTCTTTTAGGACATGCATCCTGGATATTTGGGGTGAATCTTCATGATGTCTATAGCTTCCTCTGATGTGGCCGAATGTTTCAATTATTGAATCCATAAATCAGGCATATGGTGTTCACTGTATCACTTTCACTTTCTCTGTACATTTGACATTTTTTACAATAAAAAGTTGAGCAAGTGAGACGCACATTCCATATTTTCCAAGAGGAGGTGTGTGCACAGGTCTGAATCTTGCTTGGGAGTGTGATGCTCCGGAGCAGACCTGCCTCCAGCAGGGAAGGCTTGGTGGCTGCAGCCGGGGCCAGCTAATAAGAGGCCAGGGGCAGTGGTCTCCTCTAGCCCCAGCCAGATGTTTCACTAACTGTTGATGGGGACTAAATAAAGACTGTATGGAATTATGCATTCAAATGAGCCTACTAGACAACAGGATTCAGCAGGCTTTAGAACCTGCTCCTTGATGCCTGCCTGGCCCAGGGAAGCCCACAGCATGGGGAGAGACCCAGGGAAAGAGGAGAGACAGCCACTAATCACCTGAAATTTCCCTCCTCCTCGGCTTTCAGAAAGTCAGGAAGAGAGAGGATGCACGCAGCAAACCCACGTGGAAATAAAACTCTGGTGCTTATGTCTGCCAGGAGAGGAGGTGAAAGTGGCGGCAGGAGGGCTGTGCCAACTCACTGAAGAGCAGGCAACGGGCTTGGAACCACGCTGCCGCCTAGGAGCTGTGTGGCCTTGGGGCAAATTGCCTCCCACTCTGAATGTCAGGTGGTGGCACTGCAGAGCTGGGATAAAACACCTGCCCAGCGGCCACTCAGAACTCGGGAGACATAAGACTGCTTTGTAAATTGTAAGGTGCTGGAACGCATAATGAGAATCCCCTTCTTTCTTTAAAAGCGCACCCCAAAGAGATTAGACCCAAATAGGCATTCTCCAAGACACTTACTAGTTAGAATGTCAGAGGTCAAAGAGAAAGAGAGGATCTTGAAAGCAGCAAGAGAAAAACAATCTGTCACATACAAGGGAAACCCAATAAGACTATGTGTAGATTTCTCAGCAGAAACCATGGAAGCTAGAAGGCAGTGGGATGATATATTTAAATCACTAAAAGAGAAAAACTGCCAACCAAGACTCCTATATCCAGCAAAATTGTCCTTCAAAAATGAAGGAGAAATTAAAACATTTATAGACAAAAAGTCACTGAGAGAATTTGTGACCAAGAGACCAGCTCTGCAAGAAATACTAAAGGGAGCACTAGAGTCAGGTACGAAAAGACAGAAGAGAGAGGTATGGAGTAAAGTGTAGAAAGAAGGAAAATCAGATATGATATATATAATACAAAAGCCAAAATGGTAGAGGAAAATATTATCCAAACAGTAATAACACTAAAAGTTAACGGACTGAATTTCCCAATCAAAAGACATAGAATGGCAGAATGGATTACGACCCAGCAATACCACTGCTAGGTATCTACTCAAAGGACTTAAGGGCAAAGACACAGACGGACATTTGCACACCAGTGTTTATAGCAGCATTATCTACAATTGCAAAGAAATGGAAACAGCCAAAATGTCCATCAACAGACGAGTGGCTAAACAAACTGTGGCGTATACCTACAATGGAATATTATGCAGCTTTAAGACAGACTAAACTTATGAAGCATGTAATAACATGGATGGACCTAGAGAACATTATGCTGAGTGAGTCTAGCCCAAAACTAAAGGACAAATACTGTATGGTCCCACTGATGTGAACCGACATTCGAGAATCAACTTGGAATATATCATTGGTAACAGAGACCAGCAGGAGTTAGAAACAGGGTAAGATAATGGGTAATTGGAGCTGAAGGGATACAGACTGTGCAACAGGACTAGATACAAAAACTCAAAAATGGACAGCGCAAATACACCTGACCAGGAAATGCCAAAATACCAAAGTTCCCAGAACTGTGGGGCCAGGCGGAACCATCAAGAACTTGCAGTGCTCCCGAAGCTCCAGCTGTTCCCTTCCGACATGGTGACACGAGCTGTGTCACTGGCGAATTACGGGTCCTGCGCTTGACTAGCTTTTCTTCTTTAAATTGACTTTTCTCACTGAAATAAGTACGGTGCTGGTCTAACCTAATCAACATCCATGAAAATCACAGATTTGAGGCACTGATTGTCTTCTTTAATACACATATCCTAAATATACAATGACATTTTTTTTAATGTTCACCTGTGAACAACCTTAATCATCTCAGGGCCATCAGGAATTAGCAGATGGATGTTGTTCTTTATTCTGCAGATGCCTAGGGGGAGGCTGCCACTCCCTCAGTTAGTCGGTCAGCAGCTGTGACCCCAGTCCCTCCACTCCCAGGCCAGTACCGTCTCCACTCCAAGCGGCCCGCCCTCATCAGGTCCAAGAGGGAAGTTCTCACGCCCTGGTTTATCCTCTCCCAAAAAAGAAAAATGAGAAAGCTCTCTCTGAAGGACAGTGACGCTGGCTCCGTTTCGGCCTTCCCTGCAGTTCCAGAGAGCCCGGCAGGCTTGGCCGCAGGCACCTTGCCCCACTTGCTGTCTGCTCCCTTCCTCCCCACACAGGGTGGCCGCCAGCCCACCTCCCTGGGGCAGCCCACAGTTCCTGCTGCAGGGAGCTGGACCTGACTCCAGGGAACTTGCTCCTGTAGGGAGAGCCTCATGGAGAAGCCAAGGACCCACTGTAACAGGTTTGACTAGTGCCTGAGCCACCAAATCAATCAAAAGACAACCCATCCCAAATAGTCCATTTCTCTAAAAAGAGGAAAGTTCTTTAAAAGAATACCTGGTGGAACAAGCAAACTCACCACCCTCCCTCTGTCTGCGTGGGACATGACTCCTAGGGGTGTGGACCTTCCTGGCAACGTGGGACAGAAATCCTAGAATGAGCTGAGTCTCGGCATCCCTAGAATGAGCTGAGACCTAGCATCAGGGGATTGAGAAAACCTTCTTGACCAAAAGGGGGAAGAGTGAAATGAGACAAAATAAAGTGTCAATGGCTAAGAGAATCCAAACAGAGCTGAGAGGTTATCCTGGAGGTTATTCTTACGTGTTAAATAGATATCACCTTGTTAGTCAAGATGTAATGGAGAGGCTGGAGGGAACTGCCTGAAAATGTAGAGCTGTGTTCCAGTAGCCGTGTTTCTTGAAGATGATTGTATAATGATATAGCTTTCACAATGTGACTGTGTGATTGTGAAAACCTTGTGTCTGATGCTCCGTTTATCCACCTTGTCAACAGACAAGTAGAACATATGGAATAAAAATAAGTAATAGGGGGAACAAATGTTAAAATAAATTTAGTTTGAAATGCTGGTGATCAGTGAAAGGGAAGGGTAAGGGGTATGGTATATATGAATTTTTTTCCTGTTTTCTTTTTATTTCTTTTTCTGAATAGATGCAAATGTTCCAAGAAATGATCATGATGATGAATATGTAACTATGTGATGATATTGTGAATTACTGATTATATATGTAGAATGGAATGATCAAAAGTTAAGAATGTTTGTGTTTGATGTTTTTTGGTATTTTAAAAAAAAATTAAAAAAAAAAAAAAGAATACCTGGTGGAACTGGAAAATTGTGTGTTGTATATACAAGACCACAATAACTGTTCCTTTTTTTTTTCACGGGCAGGCACCGGGAATCGAACCCAGGTCTCCGGCATCACAGGCAAGAATTCTGCCACTAAGCCACCGTCGCACCGCCCAATAATTTTTTTTTTTAATAGGCAAAGTCAACAAAGTAAAAAAACAGCCTTAAAAAAAAAAAAAGACAACCTAAAGAATGGGAGAAAACAGTTGTAAATCATATGCCTGATAAAGGATTAATATCCACAATATATAAAGAACTGCTATAACTCAACAATAAAAAGACAAACCTAATTTTTTAAAAATGGGTATAGGACTTAAATATACATTTCTCCAAAGAAGATATACAAATGGCCAATTAGTATATGAAAAAATGCTCAACATCATTAGCCATTGGGGAAATGCAAATCAAACCACAAGATATTACTCCAGGGCCGGCCATGGTGGCTCAACAGGCAAGAATGCTTGCCTGTCATGCCAGAGGACCCGGGTTCGATTCCCAGTGCCTGCCCATGTTAAAAAAAAAAAGATATCACTCCACAGCCATGAGGAAAGTCATTATTTTAAAATAAATAAATAAAATACTCATACACAAAGATGACAATGACCGGAGGTAGGAAAAAAGCCAGTAAAAAAAAAAAAAGGAGAGCAAGGCTTCCTACTTAGTTGCAAGGTACTTTACCTAGCTGAACTTCACATTTCTTTTGTATAAATGGGGATAATAATAGTGCCTAACTCTTGGGTTTGTAGAGAATATCTAGAAAACCTCTCAGCCCAGAGACCAGAATAAGAATGAGGGCCTTTAATCCCATATAGCTTAATGTAATGCCTGGAGACATCCTAGAATATAGTAAACATAATCAAAAAGTATTGGCAGAGTCCCTTAAGGGATGGGAGAAAAAATATGGAGCTATTAAACTTTACCACCAGGGAAACCCCTGATACTGTGTCAAACATTAGGGACACCCAAATCAACAGGCCAAGCCCTTGATCTTGAGGCTTACTCTTATAAAGCTTATATACGTAGTGGAGAAGCTTAAACTACCTATAGGTATGCCTAAGAGTTACTTCTGGAGGACGTCTTTTGCTGCTCAGCTGTGGCCTCACTTTCTCTAAGCTCAACTCTGGAAGTGAAATCATTGCCCTCCCCACTACATGGGACATGACATCCAGGGATGAAAGTCTCCCTGGAGATGTGGGAGATGACTCCCAGGGATGAATCTGGCCCTGGCACCATGGGATCAACAATGCCATCCTGACCAAAAGGGGGAAAAGAAATGTAACTAATAAAGTATCAGTGGCTGAGAGAGTTCAAATAGAGTCAAGAGGCTGCTCCGAAGGTCACTCTTATGCAAGCTTCAATTAGACATTGCTACCTACCATAACTCGCCAGACTCCAATCAAAACCATCCCAGCCAATCCTAAAGAACACTTGGGGAAATATATAAGATTCTACAAAGGTTCCATGCACTCGGGTAACTCTTCAGAAACCTACAACCTCCAGATGGGTTCCTGGACCAGATAAGTCCTGAAATCTCAAGAGCCCAGTCTCTCCAGAACATCCGATAGTTCCATTTCCCTACCCCATATCAGTGACAGCCCTTTCCAATATGAAAAAGTTAGAATGGCCGTTAGCCCAAATACCCCTAAAGAGTGGGATAGAAAGATCAAAGGTGATGGTTGAGTTATACAGTGAAGGTACGGCTTAACAAACAAATATGATTGCTGAGTCATTACACTGATTTTTTTTTGGCTAGAAGGAAAAACCTAAACTTGTGGAGTTGTAACCCATACCAAACTCTGGAATCTGTTCTACAACTAACTGTTGTGCTGTGCTTTGAAATTTATTAATTTTTTGTATATGTTATTTTTCACAAAAAAAGAAAAAAAAAGTCAATCGTGATGATAAAAAATCATTTAAAGAAAAAGGAAACCTCCCAGCCCAGAAAACCTGGCATATAGGAAGCCCTCAATGTTAGCATAAAAAAGACTAAGAAGGCCAAGTCAATAGGCCAAGCCCTTGAACTTGAGGCTTGTTTTTGTGAAGCTTATTTCCATAGCAGAAAACCTAAGCCTTCCTTTTTATAGTTGTGCCTAAGAGTTGTTTCCAGAGAACCTCTTTTGTTGCTCAGATGTGTCTCTCTCTCTCTCTAAGCCCAACTGTGCAAGCAAATCATTACCCTCCCTGCTCTCCTACATGAGACATGACGTCCAGGGGTAGGAGTCCCCTTGGCAACATGGGACACGACTCCCAGGGATGATCCTGGCCCTGGCACCGTGGGATTGGCATTGCCTTCCCAACCAAAAGGGGGGAAAACAGCATAGTAAAATAAACCATCACTGGCTAAGAGAGTTCCAATAGTGTCAAGAAGCTATTCTGGAGGCTACTCTTATGCAAGCTTCAGCTAGATATTGCTAATTACCACAGTTTGCCAAACCCCAACCAAAACCATTTATGTTAACCCTAAAGAACATCTAGGGCCCTATCTGAGACTACAAAATTTTGAAATATTAAGATTACTTTCCAGAAACCTACAACATCCGGATGGGTTCCTAGGCCAGATAAGTCCTGAAACCCAGAGAAGACAGCCTCTCCAGAATATCAACTAGTTCCATCCCCCATCCCATTTTAGCAACACCCCTTTCCAACATGAAGAAGTTAGAAAGGGCAGAGCCCAGATACCCCTAAGGATTGGAAGAAGGATTGAGGGAGAAGGAGGAGTATAACAGAGAAGACAGGATTTAACAAATGATTATGACTACTGAATCATTATATTAATATTTTTTTAGTCTCCAGTATCTTGGAGCAGCTAGAAGGAAAAACCTAAAAAATTGTGGCACAGTAACCCTTACCAAACTCTATAATTTCTTCTATAGCTACCTGTTACAGTGTACTTTGTATGTTGCTTTTTTGTATAAATGTTATATTTCATAATAACACAAACAAACAAAAGAGCCCAACTAGAAAGATGCAGAAGGTACAACCAGACTAGATGGGTGGCAGCTGCATGGGGGGATTTCCTGGTTGCTAAGAGGAAAATTTCATTCCCAAAGAGGCCAGCACATGAGATCATAATGGAGAAGGGAGATTGAAACAGACCAAAATTAGGCCACTCCTGTCTCTGCATCTAGGGGTCCCTGAACAACTCTGCCCTCAATTTGTTTCTGCTCTGAACAGGAGTCTGCACTCCTTGCACTCCTTGGGGATGGGAGAGGCAGGGTGGAAGGAGTCAAGTAACCGTGGCCACGTCTATAGGACCTGAGGGCTGGCTGCACTAGGGGCCCATTGCTGCTTGCAGCTGTTAAGTGTCCCTGCCGTGGCCTCCTGGGACCCACTGCCCAGGCCAGCCCAGCCGCCTCCACCCAGATCAGAGAACATCTGCAGCTGTCAGAGCTGGCCGATGGGACTCAGTGAGTGCCAGCGTCTCAAAGGGCAGGGACAGAGCTGCTCATTGGTCGCTGCAGCCCAGCACAGGCCACGCAATCAGGCCAGGCAATCAGAGGCTGAGGCTGAGGGTGAGCTGGAACCAAAAGGCACAAACTGGGGTTTCCGCAGCCTGGGTTCAGGCCCTACAGGAAACATTCCTCCCCCTTCAGAGAGGGCGGTCCCCAGGGGCAGCGGCAACCCCGTTTACATTGTGGATGCCCAGGCCCCAGCGAAGAGGGAGCAAATAGGGTGAAATTTAGGAGTGCCCCTGCCTCCTTTGAGTGCCAGAGGCTGTTCCATGGGCCCACAGGGTTTTAAAACCAGAGGGACTCGCAGATGCCCTCCACAACTCGTCACCAAGTCCAAGCCACATCCAAACCACCCCTCGTGACAGTAAGGCTCCTATATGCACAGGATGTAAGGGAATCCCAGATACTTTACAGCCCCCTAAGCAAGTGGTTCTGATTTAATTAGTTCAGAACCAGGAAGTCCTTCCTGAGAGCTAACTTGCATTCTGTTCCCTGGCTTTAACTTCTTTTCATGCAGGCTTTTCTTTCAGAGGGAAAACCCTAAGAAACCAGTTGTCGCGCTCTGACCTGTGGGGGCTGTGGTCCCTAAGGCCTCACGCCCACCAGCCTTGATCTGCGCCGGTGCCCCGCCCCTCTCAGCACACTCTCTACCCTTCAGGCTTCAGCACAGTCCACAATAGGAAAAGGAATTTCTTTTCAGGGACCCGCCCAGCTGGGCCCCTCCCTAGTGAGGCAACCTGATGAAGCAGAAGGAATCAATGGATGGTCTGAGTCAGAAACCATGAGTTCAAGTCCCCGCCCTTCCACTAACTGGCGACTACCTAGCACATGACCCCTAAGCAAGTTCACCTTCCCTGCCTGGCCCTCTGTCTCTCCAGACACCCCCTATGCCAACACCTCTGTGGTTCTCCAAGTTGAGACATAATTTAAGATACAAATTAAGAAAATTATCACACACACACACACACCCAGGTTTGTGAATCCCTGACCCAAGGCACTCAAGTCTGATTCCATAGAGACCTCTTCGAGTGACAGAGCTTAACTACAGAGAAGTGTTGCCTTTAGGGCAGATAAAAGAAACATTTTAAGTAAAACCAAACAGAAAGTATAAAATTCTACAACTGGTGGAAACACATCCACGGAGAGAGAAGCCCCGCCTCCCAGGCAGCCCCCCACATCCCAGCCTGGTGAGCTCCATAGGTCCCTCCCTAACCCTCACTGGGCCCACCTCTCCCCTTTTCGGGGCCCGCTTGTACCCATTCTAGAGACTGTCCAGAATGTCAGGGAGGTCAGGAAAAAGTCCAACACGCTCCTTGGAAGCAGCTTCAGAGACTGTCGGCCTGTAAGTCAGGCCGGTCCTGTCCCAGTGCCCTCACGGGTCAGCCTTGGGCTGCGCATTAGAACTCCCCAGAGGAGTGTAGAAATCACAGGCGCCTGGGCTCCACCCAGACCGAGTCAGAAACTCTGAGGTCTGGACGTGGAGGCTTCAGAAAGCTTGCCAGGGTGGGAGGCCTCGTGCCATGGCCGAGGCCCGGGGACCCAGAAGGCCCTGTCTTTGATCCCCGGCAGTGACCCAGCCTCCTGGCATCCGCTGCAGACTCGGGGCCAGCACCCCTTGCCCTGCCGCAGGACTCGGCCGCACTCCTCCGAGCCGCCTGGCCCTGAGGCACCTGGCCGTCCCCCTCCTGCCCTCGGCCCGGCGGAAAGGCCGGCACCAGAGGCCGTGTGACTCGTCTGAGGCCACATGCAGCATCCTGGGAGGGGCTCCCAGCGCGCCCAGTGGTTCCCAGTCTCGCAGGCAGGAAGGAGAAGGGCTCCGAGCAGGGAAAAACAAGCTCTCACAGGGCCAAGGCTGTTTTCCTTCTAACTTCCGGGCAAATATTTACTTCCCCTCTGGCCAAGATGCAAAGGCCTCCCTTGGTGAGAAAGTCCACTTGGAAAAAAATTAAATAAAACAAAACAGGCATTGTTTCAGCCCTCATCTGTGAAACAGCTCATGTCAGAGATGGGGCAATGTCCTGCGCTCAGCTCCCGCACAAGCCATGGTCCTCTCAGGCCCTCGGTCTCCTCATCTGTAACCAGGACCGGCGCCCGGGAGCCCGGGGTCATTCTGAGGACCCAAGGGGGTGATGCACAGAACAGTGAGGCAAGCACGGAGCAGCAACACGCGCCGAGCCCCGGTGACCCTGCCCCTCCCGCACCTGCGCTCTGATCCTGCCTCTGCTCCGTGGTAGGCACTCTGCTAAGAGCCACAGAGGCATCGCCCCATCCCTTGATGAGGAAACTGAGGCACAGAGAGGTAGAGAGGTTATGTGACCCACCCACGGTCACCCCCACCTCCTCGAAAGTCCTCCACACTCCATAGCCAGGCAGCCTGGCAGGAAACCACAAGCCTCCTTGGCCTGGCCTGGCCTCTGCTGCCTGTTTTACCCTCCGTGGGCTGAGTCTCTTGTTGGGGGAGGACGGCACCTTACTTAGACTTCTCTGTCTCCCCTCCCAGGGGCTTAGCATGGAGCCGAGCAAATGCAACAGTGCTGACTGACATCCGCCTGGCATTCCCTAGCGTGGATACACCTGCTCGACCAAGGCATGGGAGGGCCAGCCACCCAAACAGGCCACATCCAATCCCAATGGGTCAGCCCTCTCGGCCCAAGGGAACGATGACCGCCACCTGCCCTAGTAAGGCAGAGCCTCCCCAGCAAAATGTTGCCTCCTCTGACAAATGAGTTCCAGAGCTTCTAATACTACCTTATGGATCCGAGCCCATCCCAGTCCCTGGCCAGCAGCCTTTGGCTCGGCCGGGCTCCCAGGTACCAACCTCCACCCTCCAGGGGGCATTCCAGGGTCTCAGCAAGCACCGCCACCAGGTCCTGACAATTAGGGTGTTTTTCTGAATCACTCAGACCCGAACTCCTCTCCACCCTCAGCTTGGCCCTTCCCAGCCTTCCTGCTCTGATCCAACCATGCTTGCCCACCTCAGTGCCTTTGCACTTACTGTAACCCCTCTGTCTCATGCTATGCTCTCTACTGATCTTCTCCATGTCTACCTCCTCTTCACTCTTAGCATCTCAGCTGAAACTCTAGCTCCTCGGAAAGGCCTTCCTTGCCCACTCTGTCTAAAGTAGGGTATCTCCATTTTCTCCTGGCACGGTCTGTTTCCTCCTTAGCAGCTCCCACAACTGTGCTGTTCACTGGTCTGTCTGTTTTCTCCAAGGCTGCAAGTCTGCCTTGTTCACAGTTGTTTCCTGGTAACTTCTGCAGTGCCCAGCATTCAGGTGGCATCAAATACCTATGAACAAACCAACCCTCTCTGCCATACAGACCGAATGGCAGGTCAAGACAAGATGCTCCTGCCTTCTGTGAAGATGTCAATTCAAATCCACTCCCATCTAAAAGTTCTCTCTGGGAAAGGTTTTCTTTTCAACTCCCTGTGCTCTGGGTTTACCCAGAAGATATCTTTCCCCTGCGTCTGGAGCTAGCTGGTATGGAAATTTCCTTATCAGGCCCTTATCTGGTGACTCTGTGCCCCACCCCAGGTTAGCACCGTGAGTCAGGCAGAGAGGTAGTGGGCAGGGAAGGTGGCAGGAGGGCAGGTCTCGATTCCTGCTTGTCCAGAACAAAGGTAGCTACCCAGTCCTACCACTTGCACAAACCCTCCCTCAGAGGAAGGGAAGGATAATGTAAGAAGCCTAGAACAGGTGAGAAGAAACTCTGCTGGGGCCCTTGTAAAACAAGGAGGCTGGAAGGCTCCAAACCCCTTCCAGGGCCGCCGGCCAGATTCTCTGGCTTCTAAAGGACGGGGAGGCCTCTTTGTGCACGGGGCCCAGGCCGGGGCTTGCTGGCGAGACTGTCCCCAACAGCCATGAGGTGCGGCTGGCTAGATCTCCCAGGCGAAGTTCGCCCCACTTGCCGCTTGTTTTACCATTTCTTCCTTGATATGTTTGCCTATAACAAAAGGAAAAGGGGCCTGTCCATGAGTCAAGCACAATAAAAGAATTAAGGAAATAAAAAGATGTACAAAGAGATGTGTGGCCAGTTGTTCACTCACACAAAACAAGAATTTTCAAAGTACATTTAAACTAGTGGTTACAGAACAAATGACAGACTTTGGTATGGATTACAGTTCCACAACTTTAGGTTTTTCCCTCTAGCTGCTCCAAAACACTGGAGGCTAAAAGAAATATCAATATAGTGATTCAGTAATCATAGTTGTCTGTTAAATCCTATTTTCTCTGTTATGACTCCTCCTCCTTTGACCCTTCCCCCAATCTATGGGGATCTTTAGGCAATGCCCATTCTAACTTTTTCACGTTGAGAAGGGGTGTTAAGACTAAAAGATAGGGGGATGTAATTAGTTGATAATCTTGGAGAAACTGGCCCCTATGGGTTTCAGGATTTATCTAGCCTAAGAACTCTCTGGGGGTTGAGGTTTCAGGAGAGTAAACATTGTGCATGAAACTTTTATAGAGTCTCAAAGCCTGGGGTGTTTTGGGGTTTTTTTTTAATATTTTAATGATGGATCTTCACACACATACAGTACCTACACGGGGTACAATCAGTGGCTCACAATATCATCACGAAGCTGTGTATTCATCACCACGATCATTTTTAAGAACATTTGCATCACTCCAGAAAAAGAAACAAAAAGAAAAAGAAAAACTCATACAAAACATACCCCTTACCCCTCCCTCTCATTGACCACTAGTATTTGCATTTATCCAATTTATTTTGCCCTTTGTCCCCCCTATTATTTATTTTTTCCATATTTATTTTATTCATCTATCCATACCCTGGATAACAGGAGGATTGTATAAATCTTTATACAATCGTCTCCAAGAATCAAGGCTACTGGAACACAGCTCAACAGTTCCAGGTGCTTCCCTCCAGCCTCTCTAATACACTGGGTGTTTCTGAGGGTTAACAGGAGTGATGCTGGTTGGGGCATGGCATACCTTGGCAATTGGCAATGTCTAGCTGAAGTTTGGGTAAGAGTACCCTCCAGAATAGCCTTCTGGTTCTACTTGAACCCTCTAAGCCACTGATGCCTTATTGTGCTATGCTTCTTCTCCCCCCCCCCCCCCCCGCCCCGCCCCTTATGTTCAGGAAGGCATTGTTGATCCCCCTATGCCAGGGCCAGGCTCATCCCTGGGAGTCACATGCCACATTGCCAGGGAGACTTTCACCCGGGATGTCAGGTCACACATAGGGGAGAGGGTAACGATTTTACTTGTAGAGTCAGGCTTAGAAAGAGAGAGAGAGAGGCCACATCTGAGCCACAAAAGAGGTTTCCTGGAAGCAACCTTCAGGCCTCATTGTAGGTAGGCTTAGCCTTCCCCTATAGAAATAAGTTCCATAAGGGCAAACTTCAAAATCAAGGGCTTGGACTATTTCAGGCAGGAGTCCCTAATGTCTGCGAGGGTACCAGGGGGTTCCCAGATGGAAAAGTTTAATAGTTCCATATTTTTTCTTCAGTCCCTCAAGAGACTCTGCCAATACCTTTTACATTAAGCTATACAGAATGACAAGACCTTGTTCCCGTTCTGGGCTTCGCGTGTTTGGGTTATTTAAATGAGTGATCCAGACAGGCTGATTTAGATTATGTGTTACATAAAATTTAGATTCTAGACACAATAAACTTCTCTGCCTTTGATCATATATATATAGTACATGAAGCTCTAGAATACCTACACTAGCATCTTTTGCCCTGTATTCTGATTTACCTCCGTCCCAACCAGATCGGCTTCGTTTCTGGGTCTAATCGAAGCCTGGTCTCCTTCCCAGTGTAACTGCTATGGTGTGTGGCATGCTGACTTTCAGAGCTGCACAACCCCAGCTCCGCATCTTAGGTGTCACGCAGGTGCTCACAACTCCAGGGAAAGACCAGCTTATACACACACAGCGCAGTGTGTCAGGACCTAGAAACACACTTACAATTTCAGAGTAAGTGTAGCCGTTATAAGACCTTACAATCCAGGCTTCATTTTTCTTGTAAGTATTTTCTGAAAGAGACCACAGCATATTTGCTCTTCAGTTTCTGGCTTATTTTGTACGACATGTTGCCCACAAGGTTCATTCAGCTCACTGAGTGCCTCACAGCATCGCTCCTTTCTGTACGTTGTTCCATCATTCATATATATATATATATATCACATTTCCATCGTTTGTATAGAGATATGTCACATTTCACCTTCTGGCTTCTCAGTCACTGTATCCTTTGTCCCTCTCCATCCATTGGGCATCATGTATACTGTCCAAAATAAACGGACATGTCTTACGTGACCTCACTTCGTTGCATAATCAGTAGCACACTCAATTTTAGACAATTTTCACTGGTCCAAAGAGACGAAAAAAAAGCCTCACCAAATATCAAATCAAAACCTCCTCTAATCTCATCCTGCCCCCACCCCAATTATTCATCCCTGGTATTGCTGTGGTTCCTGTAACTACAGTTCATAGTATGTAATATTAGTTTTCCCCCATCCCCCTCTATTATTAACTCTTTGTACAAGATCACACTTTTGAAGGAGTTCATGTGAGAACTTATCTATAACTGTAGAGTTAATCAGTGGGATACATGGCACTACACAACCTCTTTCAGTCACACTCACCTTCCATATGGCAATATTACATACAACCCCACTAATTAGCTACCATCACTTCTATCTGTTTCCTTACATTTAAGTTCAACCTCATTGGGTAGCTTTTACCCCATCTCTAGGTTTTGTGTGCATCTAGGTCCCCTCTATTCTGTAGTGTAAACCTGTGAGATTACCTTTTCCAGAGTCAACAGCGAAATCATACAGTATCTGTCCTTTTGTGTCTGACTTATTTCATGCAACATTATGTCCTTAAGGTTCATCCACATTATCATATGCTTCAGGATTTCATTTTGTCTTACTACTGATAATATTTCATCGTATGCATATGCCACATTTGCTTTATCCACTCATCTGCTGATGGGCATTTGGATTGTTTCCATCTTTTGGCAACTGTGAATAATGCCACTATGAATATCGGTGTGCAAATATCTGTCATGTCACTGCTTTCAGCTCTTCTGGGTATATATTGAGTATTGGTACTGCTGGGTCATAGGGCAACTTAATATTGAGTCTTCTGAGAAATCGTCAAACTGTTTTCCACAGCGGCTGTGCCATTATACATTTCCACCAACAGCAAAGGTGATTTTTATTGTCCTCACTGTACTTTCCCGAATTGCTTGAATTTTTTTTTAACTATGTGAACATATGATTTTCACAAAAACAATAAAGTTCTTTTCAAAAGTAAAAAAATCCTTCTGGGAGCCAAATCTACTTTCTTTTCCATCTAGCTTCACCCAGGGCTTAAGTAGGAGGTCAGGTACCCGTTGCTTTCAGAAAAGGTGGCCCCCACCCAGGGAGGGGCCACAGGGTGAGGGGGAGTGCAGGGTTGGCCGGTCATGGGGACTCAACAACGAAACCAGTCAGGCAGTTTGGGTCCTGCTATTGGTCTGTCACTAACCACCTGTGGAACCTCAGGGAAATCACATCCTCTCTCCTGGCCTCTGTTTCCTCCTCAGTAAAATGAAAAGGTTGTGCTCACATGCCCATAAGTGCCTTCTGATTCTCAATCTATGGCTCTGGAACACCTAAAAGAATAGAGAGGAAGGTGGAAAAAGAACAGCAAACCCTTTAGATAGTTGATGCAGTGCTTACCACATGCCAGGCATTGTCCTAAAGTCTTTCTAAGAATTATATCCATTTAATCTTCTCAGCAACTCTAACGTAGGTACTAATATCCCCCATTTTACAGATAAGGCAACTAAGGCAAATGGGAGTTGCAATGGTTAAGTTCAGGTGTCAACCTGGCCACTTTATAGTGTCCAGATATTTGGTCAAGCCAGCACTAGTCTGATTGGTACCATGAGGATATTTTGTGGATATAAGTCATCAGTTGACTGCACCTATGGCTGATTTAATCTACAATCAGCAAAGGAGATTGCCTTCAGCAATAACAGAAATCTCATCCAAACCATCTGATTGCCTAAAAGGGAGAACTGATGATTTCATCAACCAGAAGGAAGAATTTCTGTCTCTACTTCAGCCAGCCAGCTTCTCCTGGGGAATTCATCCAAACCTTCCTTGGAGAACCAAGCTCCTGGCTTGCCCTGAGGAATTCAAACTTGCCAGAACTGCCAATCTCTACGATGATGTGAGCAATTCCTACAATAAATTCTTAACAGTTATATACATACATATAGGTACACGTGCCTAAATTGTACAGGTGCCTAAACTGGATAACCCATGAGTGCCAGAGTTAGGATTTGAACCTAGGTAGCCTGATCAAGAGCCCATACTCTTAACTACCGTCATACAGGGGAATGGAAAACACACAGTCAGGTCAAAATATGATAACCAAGTCCATCCTTGGAGGATAAAAGACAAGGAAGAGTTCATATTGCCTCTGGCATTTACTACCCTCCCCAGGTACTTTTCTTCCTGACGCCCCTACCCACCCTTAGCCATCACTGGTGCCTTCTAGAGAGCCAGTATTAGCTCAGTGACCAGCACAACCCACTTTGCAAATCTGACCACCGCTGAGCACACATCCAGCTGGATGTTGTCCAGCACCTCCGGCTCACGTCTCCACGGCAAGGTGCTGCTTGTAACCCGACCACCACCAGGCAGCAGGCCTCTCCAGAGCACCTGCCAGCGAGCCCAGCACTAGCAGGGAGAATATGAACAAGCTACCCCCAGCCTCTGGGAGCTCAGAGTCCAGCAAGGGAGCACAGTTATGGAACTGGATCTCTAGGATGCCCTGTGGTCAGTGCTAAAATTAGAGGCGTGTCTCCACGGGCTGAGGGCACATGTGTCAAGATGATTCACCCCGGGTGGTGGGAAAAGGAGGCGCTAAGTGTTTCAGGGTAAGCTCATCTATAACAGAGACTTCACCATGACACACCGGAGGGAGCACTGAACTGGGAGCCACAGGAGGATCCTCAAGTTTGGAACGGGAGACCATTTTCACTGATTTAAGGTTATATTGTCCCACTGGCTGAGAAAACTATTCCTTTTTAAATACCCTTCTGGTCCTTTTGATCACATCCAGCGACTCTGTTTTGGTGCCAGTTTCTAATGCCTTCAAAACATCTGCCAACCTGCCTTTTTAACAAAGGGGCAGCTCAGGTTCGCAGCCTTCGGCAGGTGCAGTATCCATGCTTAGTTTTCCCTGTACTCCATTTACTTGGTTGCCTGCTATTTATGATGAAGGGCATTGGCTTCCCATTGGCACTGATAATATAAAGCCACCTTTTAAAAATAAAGTTAAGCTTGAAAAGTGAGTCAATTTAAAGAAATATGTTAAGCAAACAAATAATATTACAACTAGTATCACCTCTATGGAGGACAATTTAGCCACATCTATCAAAATTGTCAATGCACGGAGAAAACCTGGCAAAGCTATTCCATGTGCTATAGGCTATAATAGGGCTTACCCCTGGGGGAAGGGGAAATGACTGGAGGAGGGCACAGGGGACCTTATGGGTTCTGCTGGTTGATCTAGAGGCTGATTCTACAGGTGTGGTCACTTGGTGAAAAGTCATCAAGTCTTATACACCTACGATATGTACATTTCTGCATGTGTATTGTACATATACGTCCCTTTAACTGAGCAAATGCGCTCCTAGAAATCATCCTACAGATACGCACATACATGTGCAAAATGGCATGTTCAGAGATATTCACTGTAGCACAGTTTGCAATAACAAAAGATCAGAGACAATCTAAGAGATCGATTAAATAAATTCCTACAGTGAAGTCTATGCAATCAAACAGATGTGGCAGCAGCTGGCAAATTTCCACACTTTACCTGGATTTAAATTTACATTGAAAATTAAGGGGCAGAACTCTGTATAGTGTGTTACCTTTGGACACACACACATTTTGTGCCTAGGACATCCTACGCCTATGATATCTCAGAGAAGTTGGACAGGAGGAGAGGGGTGGGATGGACACTTGTCACCGATGACTGCCGTTTTGTATTTTTTAAGTTTTTACCATGTCCATGCATTTCCTAATCTGTAATAATTTTTAAACAAAAGGTATCATAGAAGGAACGTGGCTAAGGTAAAATGCATGGTCCCTTTCAGGCCTTAAGACTGAGATAAAAAATATTAGCCCTTTGGGCTTATGAAGCAAGTAACCCTTAGCTCCACCCTTCCTCCCAAGAGATGGCACTAGAGACAATGGGCTTTCCTGTAAATGATGTTTCCAATCAACATCAAACCGGCTCAGGATAAATGACTTACTCAGGCTGGGGTTCCGCCCTACAGTCAAACTCTGGCACCTGGACCTTTTCTGGCAGCGTGAGCAGGTGGTTGAGTTCTTGGCGTGAGTGGGGAAATTTTTAACCAGAAATCCTTCCAGGGATGGGAAGTCAAGGACTTGGTAAGACAAGCCCAGCTGGCTGGAGAGGAAAGATTCCAAATTCTGAGTCTCATCTCACCCCCAAGGAGCAAAGCAAGGACCACAGAGTGGGCTGCAGAGGACAGTGTCAGAATGAGGCTTTAAGAACTCCAGCTCCGTTTTATTTAACTGCATTGGTTTCTTCTGTATGACATTTGGCGGGCTCATATGATGCTATCTCCCCATAACACTAAATGTAAAAAGAATCCAGTGACACAGGTGAGACAAGGAATGGGTTATCCATTTTATAGATGAGCAAACAGAGGCTTGGGGAGGTTGAGACTGGATAGTGATTACACAGCAAGGGAGGGGGGTGAAGCCAAAAAATACCCCCCACCTCTGACCCTTGATCTCCCCTTATCTTTTCCCCTCCCTACCCACTAACCTTGGTCATTCCTTTTTCAACTCTGATCTTCAGAGAGAAGGGTTCTGAGGCTGGCTATGCCTCAGGGCATCCAGAATCAGAATCAATGAGCCTGTGAGACCATCTTGCCCAGTAGTTCTCAACCCTGACTGCCTACTAGACTCATGGGGTAAGTTTAAATACCAGTGCCAGGGCACGCCACCCACCCCCCCCCCTGCCAAATGAGCTGAAAACAAATTCTCTAGAGGCGCTCAGGCACCTGTAGTTTTATAAACCCTCTCTAATTGATTCTAATGCACCTTTGAGGTAAGAATAGCTGAATTTAAAATTCAAATCACCCCATTCCAATCCCTCAAACAAATTTCTGCCTCTCTGGACCTTTCCCCAGGGGTCTTTCCACCATCCTCTGAGTCCCCAAACATAATGCTCGTGTCTTTCCACATTACTTATAGTTCGAGACCAGAACTGGAAGCTAGGTTCAGCATCTTTCTGGATGGGAGTCCCTGGGCAACTCAGTTAGCAACTTCGAAGCCCAAAACAGGGAAGCGACTTACCTAAGACCTCCCAATGCGTCAGGTACAGAGCAGAACTAGAGCCAGGACTTTCTGACCATCAGGTCAGGTCACACCCACAGAGGGGTCACAAGGGACAGCTAGTCCTGTGGCAGATCTAACAGCCCTCACTAGCAGAACAGGCAGAATGAGTAGGCTGAGGAGACCAGGAGTGTGTGTGTGTGTGTGTGCACGTGTGTGTGTCTTGAGTGGGGGAGGACAGTATCAGTGATCTTGCAGCCTGGGGTCACTGGGCAGATCTGCCCTGCGGCATATGGAAGCAGGGGAATTTTCCAGAGTGGCCAAGTTGGAGCTGGCCTGTGGAAAGACACTTCCATTTTTAAGTGGGCTCTCAGCCAATATGACCTCCCTGTAAAGAGACCCAGTCTCCTGGGGCAGCGCACACCACAGACTTTCAGATTTCCAGGTTCCCTGCTCACAACAATAATGGCTTGTGCTTCTTGAGCTCTTCCCTGATCTCTGTTCTAGGCACTGTGCGTGCACCAGGTCATTTAACCTCACAACCACCGTAAGAGTTAGGTGTAATTACTGTTCCCATTCTGCAGAAGAGGAAACTATGGCATAGAGAGACGAAGTAACTTCCCCCCCCAAGATCACTCAGCTAGAAAACCGCAGGGTGAGATTCGAATCCTGTCTCCTGCTCCAATCACTTCCATCCTGACTCCCAACAAAACAGGAAGAGGTGGCAAAGCCCAGTGGCAGTGTGGTGAGCCCCTCGGATGGCAGCGGGAGACCTCTGTAAACATTGCCTAGTGGCATCCTCCCAACAACGCGGCGGCGAGGACAAGAGTAACCTCCTTGGACAGATAAGGAAATCAAGGCGCGCCGGGGGTGGGAGAGGAAGGGGGAGGGGGACGCGAAGCCGGCATCTTGCCTAAGCCCAATCGACAATTAAATAACGGGACAGAACCCAGAATCCAGCTGTCCCAACCCCGGACCACAAAGCCTGCCCGCTTCCTTTCCACAGCCAGAAGGGGGCTGGCGAACTCAGGGATGCCCGGCAGGCGTGGCGGGCGCGGCCAACGCGGTGACTGCGGGTGCCAGGGACCAACCCCGCGCCAGGTGCACAAAGGTGAGCCACATAGGCTCTTGTCGCCCACGCTCTTGTGTTCCGGACCCGGCAGCTGAAACTCAGGCTAAATCGGCAAGCTGAATTTCCAGGTTCTCAGTGAGAGCGGTTCGAGGAGCTGGGCGCGCGCTTCGGGCGCCGGTCCGGACGGAATTAAATTCAGACCCGAGCCAGGAGGCAGGGCCGGGCGCGGGGGCGGTCGAGGGAGTGGGAACCTTCCGCCAATCCCCGGCGCTACTAGGGTCACTCACCCAGAACACTGTGGAGTAGATGATGAGGGAGAACTTGAGCCAGAGGTAGGAGAAGCGCGCGCAGTAGCGCACCTGCTCCGAGTCCCCGCGGGGCATCCTGGGCGCTCTCCGCGCGGGCCTCTTAGGGCTCCAGGGCTGGGTCCCTCCGCCGCACTCGCGGCCCCACCTGCGGCTGCCCGGCCGCGGGCCCCGCCACCGGCGCGCTCTCCGGGACTGGCACCCAGGCGCCGCAATCACGGCCGGGATGGGAGAGCTAGCCAGCCCCGGCGGCCAATGGGAGCGAGGCGGTGGCCCAGCCCCTGGGAGGGGGCTGATCGGGGGCGGGGCTGCGGCCCTGAGCTCGAGAGGAGGCGGGGAGAGGCGGCGAAGAGAGGCGAGGTGGCTCCGGCTTTGCGAGGAAGCTCGCGTCGGCGCCTGGGAACGCCTGTGCTGAGGGCGCCCTGGGGGCGCTGGGGAGCGCGCGAGCGTACCCAATACCGGGTACAGAGGGGGCGCTGCTTAAATGCGCGCTTTGTGCTGTTTTCCAGAGGACAGACTACGGGAAAGGGGCAGGAAATAACCGTCAAGGTGTTGAAGTGTGTGAGTGTGCAAGCGTTGAATGAAATATGGAAGTGGAGTTGCTCAGCCTGAGGGGGGCGGGATGCCAACACAACGGGCGCATCTAGGAAGGTGCAGCAGACCAGGGTGAGGCCAAGAACCTCATACCCTTACCCCTACCCCCACCCACCCCCATCGCCGAGGGAGCTGGGACCCGGAGTTCCCTCCTGTAACAAATCCTTGGCTCGTAGCTATTGCCCAGACGGGGTTGGAATCCTCTTCTTTGGGGCCTTGTGATATTTCAGCCCTGCTTCCAGGGGCCTCCTCCTCCAGGAAGTCCTCCCCCAGGACCATTCCCACGCCGGGTTAGCCGCGCCCTCCCTTGCACACCCTCAGCCCAGGTCTGACCAAGCCTCTTGCCAGACTGTCCTTTGCTCTGACTGGTGCCAGAGGTGGCTGCGAATATGTCTTTCAAGCTAGACGGTTCCAGCTTCACGTACCTCAGTTCCCCACCTCCTAGACGTAACTCAACCTGGGGCTTGGGAGACAGACAACTGGTGTTTGTGACATTCGGTAATTAAGCGTGTGGCCTAGAGGTCATGAGCTCAAGCCTGGTGCTGGGTGGGGTCCCTGGTGGTGACTCCAGGAATGGCACCCTTGTCCAAGTTTCCTGCCCCTGTCTCATAAGCTCCTGTGTAAACACACTCACTGAGAGTGACAGAGCCCAGCAGGCCCTGCCCACAGGGCTCCACACCACAAGGAAGAGAATAAGGGTGGAGGATGGGGACTGGGGGGGAGTGGGGTGGTGCAATGCTCTGACTGGAAGGGTGAAAGGGAAGCCAGTTTCCTGGCGCAATGGGAATGCACACTACAAGAGCATTTGTGGGGGGAGAGAAATGGAACCAGGGACTGCTGCAAGTTACTTTCAAACAAAAAACGGGCTGACATCTGACTGCAATGTTAAAAGTTGTCCTTTCTGTCCTTTGAGGAGGACTAACTTTTTACCCTTTCTTTGGGATTCCCCTCTCTCACCCAGCTGTGCAGAGCTAGCCTTACACTCCGCCCATGAAGGATTAGTTTCTGTTCAGTGTGGCTGGCAGCCCTCTGTGTCCCCTGGAGGGCTAGCTCGCAACTTGCCTCCAAGGGGCTAGCCTCTCACCCTATTCCTGGGCAATAGCCTCCTTCTCTTCACTGGGCGGAGCTAGCCACTTTCCTCACCCTCTGTATTTAAATAATATCCCCCCAAAGAATAAATGAATGAATAAATAAATAACAGCCCCAGCTACCTATGCTCCTCCACTGCCCAAGTTTTCTTTCCAGTTGTTCCTGGCCTTAGCTCTTAGGACTCCCTAGATTCCTCTCCCCCTTTAAATTTTCCTTAATGATGCACGAGCTTCTAAGAGACCCCACTCAACTGTACCTGTACCCTTCAGTCTCCACCTTTCCCTGGAAGATGCCCAGAGAGATGAGACAGAGACCCCCTCCAGAGGGGCTAGTGCAGACTCTCCTGGGCTTCTGAGCAGCTTCATTGTCCTCCTGCAGTGTTCAGTCCCCACCCCAGCCACCAAGGGCTTCCCCTAAGCCATATTTGCAAACACTGAGACCTAAGAAGTGGCCAACTGTTTTCATCTTTTCCCTCCTTTTGCCCCAGCTCTGGGTGCTAATCCTGGTTTTGCCATTCCCTTTTTGTGGGGCGTTAGAATGTCTGCCTTAAAGTGTGTGACATACAGCATTTGTGTGACCCTGGATGCAGATTAGAATCACCTGGCAAGCTTTTAATATATCCATATATCCAAGTCCCATTTAAGTCAAAATCTTCTTCAACAGGGACTTAGGAATCAGTATTATTTTAAAGCTCCATGTGGGACTTCAGTAGTGCAGCCAGGACAGACAGCCACTGGTCTAGAGGTAGTCATGAGGGCAACTACACTGGGGGATACAACTATAAACAAGACAAGACCTTAGATTCTATTATGTTGGGGAGCTGGAGAGGGGGGAGACATGAAATGCATATTTTGAAAAAAACCAAACACGTGAGCAGGAAAATTTCAAGTAAAGATCTGGAAGAACAGTTTCTGAGTAGAAGGCACAGCCAAGTGCAAAAGTACTTAGGAAAGAGCTTGGAGGTTTCAGGAACAGAAAGGTCTTGTGGCTCACTAAGAGACCACACTGAGAGAATGGAAGGAGGCAAGGTCAGAGATGAAGCCTCTTAGCTTCGTTATATGGTGTGGACTTCTTCCTGGTGTGAATGCATGCCACCGGTGAGTTTTAAGCAGGGCAGTGGTACAGCATCTGATTGCAGCTTTGGACAGTTCACTGTGGCTGCTGCGTGGAGGCTGGACAGGAGAGGGCAGACACTGGGGAGCAGGAAGGCTGGTTAGGAGGCTGCTGTGGTAGTCCCAGTGTGAGATGATAGTGGCTTTAGACTAGGGTATAGCGCTGGAAATGGTGACAGGTGGTTGAATTTTGGAATACATATTGGACATAGAGACAACAGGGCTCCCCACTGGATTAGGTATGGGGTGTGAGGAAGAAAACAAAAATCATGGATCATTCCGCATTTTTGCCTTGAACAATTAGGTGGATGTTGCTGTCATTCATGAAAGTGAGGAAGACCAGACAGAGTGATGGGGAGGTTGGGTTGGAAATCTGTTACTTTGTTTGGCTGTTTTAGTTTTTGATACGTCTTTTCCAAATCCTGGTGGAGTTGTCTGGGGAATTCAGGGGTGAGGTCTGGGTTGAATGATATCAATTTAAACCATGGGCTTATGTGAGATCACAAAGGAGAAGCTGTAGCAAGAACAGAGAAGAGAAGAGAAGAGAAGAGAACCGACTACTGACCCTAGAGCCCTCCAAAATTGAGAGGAAGAGAGGCTGGCAAAGAAACTGAGGAAGGTGTGGCTAATGAGGAAGGAGAAAAGGAGGCCAATACAGGGACAGCGATGCCTGGGGAACAAAAGGCTTCAAGAACTTGAAAGAGATGTAGAACTGGATTTAATTTCATGGGAACTTCCTTTAATACACTGAGACTCCAACTATGTCCTGAGAGGTCTGAGAAGAGAAGAACAGAGAATTGACCATTGGCTTTAAAAGATGTGGGTCATTCCTCTCCACCCTCTTTTCAACTCTCAAGGATCTGCAGTCATTCTCTACCAGTTTTTTATTTAGCATCAGACACCAAGCTGTAAGTTCTCACATAATTACTTCTTTCATTCTCACGCCAAAGCCATTAGAAGTTGATGTTATTAATCCAGCCTTACAAATGAATATATTAAGTTCAGAGAAGGAAATGGATTTTTCTCTGTTGGGAAGTTAAACTGCTCTCTGACCCAATAAGCTATGTGCTCTCTATTCTGACTCTGTTATTGCCCTGATGAGAGCTATTTCAATGCAGTGATGGAATGAAAGCCCGATTGGAGTGGATTGAGGAGAGGAAGGAAGAAGAAATATAAGAACCAAAAACAGACAACTCTTGATTTTGCTGGAAATGGAACAGGGAAATGCACACTCACAAGCAGGTATATGAAACCACTCATGTGGTCATTCATATGTGGGATTCTTGCAAATGCACCAAACAGCCTCCCAGCCCCAATACTCGAGAGTTAGTATTAGTAACTTTTTTTCTGGGAAATTTTAAATGGCCACAAAACATTTGATGCTTCTCTTATCAGGTAGATTCTTCCCCACCCCTTGACTCTATGGGGGACCTTATGACTTGCTTTGATTAATGGAAGTTAAAATGTTTGAGTTCCAAGTCTAGGTCTCAGGACACCTTGAAGCTCATGCTTTGGCCCTCTTGGAATGCTTCTGTCATAAGAATAAGCTTGCTGGCTGGAAAGACCACAGGAAGAACTAATTTGTTCCAGCTGACAGCTACCAGCAGCCAGACATGAGTGTGAAGCCATCTTAGACCAGTCAACCCCAGCCAACCCACCAGCTGACTACATCCATGTAAGTGAGTGGAGGTGAAACCAGCAGAACTGTCCAGCTGAGTCCAGACCAAATCACCAACCCATAGAATCATGAACTAATAAATAATTATTTTAAGGTACAAAGTTTTAGGATGGTTTGTTATGCAGCACATGCTAACTAATACACTCTTAGTGATTCAAAATAACATGAAATCAAATAACCATCCCCTTCTTTCTTCTTCCTCTGATTTTTCCCTAGAGTACTGCACTTTTGAATCGATATGTTTATTCTTGAGTAGGGACTTCAGTTTCTCTTCAAGCTTTCCTTTACCCCTTTCCACACTTTTCCCGGGCTCAGCTTATAGGCTACTTCTCCTCTCCACCCTCTTTTCAACTCTCAGGGATCTGGAGTCATTCTCTACCAGTTATTTATTTAGCATCAGACACCAAGCTGTAAGTTCTCATATAATTACTTCTTCATTCTCACACCAAAGCCCATAGAAGTTGATGTTATTAATCCAGTCTTACAAATGAATGTATTAAGTTCAGAGAAGGAAATGGATTTTTCTCTGTTGGGAAGTTAAACTCTCTGATCCAATAAGCTATGTGCTCTCTATTCTGACGCAGGTGCATTAGAATGAAATGATTAACTATGTGGTTTAAAAAACAAATAGAAACAGTACACTCAGCCAAATATTGGGAATTCAGTATTATGGAGTCATAGGTCACTGCAAAACAAAAGTTCTGTGAGATTTTAAATGTTGTATAAAATAGGATCCATCAAATAATTCTGGAAATACTGCAGGACTTGCTCAGGGCTTCTAACCGGCAAATAGACATGGTGTATCTCTAAGAGGGAAGAAAATTCTGAGGCCTTTTCTAGATGTATTAACCCACAGAACCAACTTTTAACACGTCAAGGAACTAATATCTCTTGGAATGTACTTTGAGAAATGCTGCCCAGAGGGACTGGTTCCTAATTCTTTTGGAGTTGAATGTGACCTCCTCCAAGTTATATGCTCTATATTAAAAAGGGAAATTAAAGACAACAGGATTGTTTTGTGCTTGACTTTGTAAAATTAAACAATTTCCTCTACTATGATGTGAGACAACCAGGGGGTCTGGGTGACCGTAACTTAGGGCCTGAGGGGAATCAGGACCAGAGCCTCCAAGGAAATGCAAAATGCTTAGTACTCAGAGGGGGATCACTGTCATTCTTTGCTTCCCAAAGGCTTGCCCTGTCTTCCCCCCACTCTCTGCCTCCCACGGCTGCTCTAGTTGTGCTGTCCCCACAGCAGGCAGACTGCCCAGGCCCTCTCCATGCAGCCCAGGGCCTCCTCCCTATATTTGGCTGCTGGACCCACCTCCTTGCAGCCCCCACCCCCAGGACTCTCTCAAAACACCAGGGACTTTCTGCTTCCTTTTGGGCAGACAGGACCAAAGAGCTGTCCGGCTCCCCTTTCTGTCTGGGTCCTGGAGCCCCAATGTGCTCTGCCCCTACCCACCCCCTCCTTCTTGAGATAGGATCCTGGGCCAGTTCTTCAAATGGCTTCATCCCACAGAGGTCAGCACAGGCCTGCCTTCCTACTGCCCCTCCTGTCCCAGCTGCAAGGCTGTTCCTGACCAGCCAGGGAGAGGCCTCAGGAGCAGCGGTGGGGGTAGGGTACGTTGATAGCCTAATTGTCCAACATTAGGGCCCTATGGCTAAATGATAGCACCACTGCACAGAGCCCTGGGCACCTAGTGAAAGAGATGTGAGGTCTACTGAGTGTCCCGGGACCTGCTGTGAACACACTGAGGCTCTACCTGCATTTGGGAGGGGGGAGTGGGGCACCGGTCAGGTTTGTCCAATTCTGAGACTCCAGCAAGGTTTTCTGGGTCTTCATCCTCAGTGATGGGATTGGGGGAGTAGAGGGGTGGTGCCCAGAAGATGGGTGGAGCCCATGGGAGAACTATGTTCAGCCTCCAGGGAAGGGGGCATTTGGGAGTCCTGGGGGAGAGGCCGAGGCTAGAGTCCAGGGACCAAGCTGGAGGGTCCTTGGCCTGGCAAGTGAGTGGGTCCTAGAGCTAGGAATGGTATCAAGAGCTGGCAGAACCTACAAGGAGTTGTGTCTACTTTCCCCGTTGAGCCTTTTTGAGAAGGGACAGGCCAGGCTCTGAATGGGAACTAGCCCCTCGGTGATGGGCAGGAATACGCTCAGGGGTCAGCCTTGGGGATCAGCCTGTGTCGGGGTGCTGGGCTTCAGGGGAGGTGAGGCTATGTGAAACAGAAGGCCCTCATGGGGGCACAGAAAAAGATACCCAATGGTAAGTCCCATATAAGCAGAGCTTTCCCCCCAGAATTACTGCCCCTCCAGGTTTAGGGTGAGGTCCGACCTATATGAAAGAGGGGTTCCATTTCCGGGAGAAAGTGGGGAAGGGATTCTCCTCAAATGGAAAACCCACAGACACCCAGTCCTTTCCTGTATGTCTCTGTTTTCCCGTGTGTGGCTGCCACATGATTTGGGACTTTTTCATTCCTCAAGCTTCTCTAGAGAAACAGAATCAACAGGAGGGGTCTGTAAATATGAGATTTAGAAAGGTGTTTCACTCAGCTGTGGGAATGAAAGAATCCAAAATCCGTAGGACATGCTGTGAAGCTGGCAGCTCCGATGAAATGTCTAGACGAACTCTACAGGAGAGGCTCACTGGCTGAAGAAGCAGTGAAAGAGTCTCTCTTCTTCCTTAAAAGCCTTTAACTGATTGGATTATCTCATGGGGGGGGGGGCACGCCTTAGTTGATCACAGATGTAATCAGCCACAGATGCAATCAACTACTGATGATTTAATATACCAGCCTTCCAGTTTATCAACCAGACATGAACTAGTCTTGCAGCAATGGTCAGGTCAGTGTTTGCCTGACCAGACAACTGGGCATAACCACTTAGCCAAGTTGGCACCAGACCCTAACCATCACACTCAGCAAGTCTTTTCTAGTCGAGTGAAAGCGTCCTGAGACTACTAATCACTGAATACAGTGTGAGTTTTGGTGCATTCAGCCGTCCCGCCTGAAGCTGCCCCAGATCCTGATTTACCACAGGTGTGAGCCCTGGCTCCTAACACACGGAGAGCAGCCAGATGCTTGCCTGGAACTTGGAGCAAAACCCTTACCTTATTCCTACTCTGGGACCACTGAAGGTGCAGGGCTCTTCTCCTCCTCAACCTCTCGCCTTCTGGATCCCTTAGAGGGGGAAATGGATGTCCCAGCATGACATTTGCTTTCTTCTTGTTTTCTTTCTAGGGTGACCAGCTGTCCCAATTTACTTAGGACTGATGGTAGTTCCAGGCAGACGGAACTTTCAGTTTTAGAACAGGATAAGTCCCCAGCAAATCATAACAGCTTTCCAGGGACTGAGGGGCTTCCAAGGATGCAAAACTTACGGTGCTAAAACCAGGAAAGTCTGGGGCAGGCTAGGGCAAGTTGGTGACCCCACTTTTGTCTACCTTGCCCACCATCTAACGGATGTTCAGAGGGGAGTGTGCAGTGATAAAAGGCGGAAACTCAGAGAGATGGGAAGGGGAGACTCAGCGGACAGGACTAGTGGCTCCAGTTATCTGAAGGCTGTCCAGTGGGGGGGAGGGCAGAGACTCACTGGGTGGTGGAAGAGCATTTGATTCAGATCAGGATGTGGGGAGTTCACATACCAACCCTCCAGGCACAAGCCAGCCCTGAATGAGGACACTGGAACTTTGCTGCCCTCCCTGGACACCAGTGTCCTCACCTGTGAATGGGTCCCTTCACGGAGGAGAGGCGGTAACCAACATGAAATTATCAAGCTCTGTACCTGGAACAAAACAGGCTCTAAATAATTGTGTGTCAGATCTATATCTCAGCGGGAGGAGATTTTTTCCCAGAGATGTGAAATGGGATGCCTTGGGAGGAGCTAGGGTGGGGGAGGTCCTTGCCCCTCATGAAATACAAGCAGATGTGGGAGAGGGTCAGCTGGGGGAATAGCAGACCCATAGGGCTCTGAATTAGGAACTATCCCCACCGGGCACACTCCCTGAGAGCATAATGCTCTGATGGTCATTTGCGCTTCCTCTCCCTCCTCCGAAACTCGCAGCCGACAGCTGACCCTCTGTGCATCTCCAATGGTGGATGCACTGAACATGGGGTGGGGAAGACCCCGGAGCCCACCAGAACTACCCTTCACCCTCATAGCCCAGGCGCCAGCCTGTGCTTGGCATTGCAGCCCCTCTCCTAAAACATCCGTCCTGGCTGGCTTCCTCCTTTGAAACTTTTTGGAACCACCTATCGGTGCTCTGAGGCATGTTGGGTAGGAGTTTGTGTGTCCAACCTATACATGAGAAGACAGAGGTTAGGATATTTTCCCCAGGTCACAAGGAGAATCCGCAGTAAATAAGACCAACCAAAGTGGTGATTCAATGAGAGCTGGAGCTGGGAGGGTCTTTAGACATCATTATGTCCAGCCCTATCATGTTATGGATAGAGAAACTCAAGCTCAGAGAGGGGTGACATCTTGCTCACGGTTGCCAGGGACATAGTGAAAGACCTGGGACTAGAACTCGGGTCTCTGGGCTCCCATTTCTGCATAAATAGAAAGACATGTTTCTGGAGGGGGAAGTCTCAGTTTGGAAAATGTCAGTTTTCCTATAGACTAATCAATATATCCAATGTAGTTCCAATCAACATGTAATAGAATTTCAAAACTGAGTCCGCAAGCTGATTTAAAAATTAACATGGAAGAGAAACTATGTAAGAAGAGTCAAGTAAATTAGGAAGAAAAAAATGAACTAAAATATACACTATCAAGCATTAACACAAACTATAAAGCTATAATAATTAAAACAAAGTGACACCGGTTGTAGGAATGGCCAAAAAAAGATGGTGGTTACTGGAACAAACCTATGTATATGGAGAAATTTAGTGTGTGTTGAAAGTAACATTTCAAATTATAATAGACTATGCAGTAAGTAGTGTTGGAACAACCAGCTGTATGTCTGTGGGAAAATAAAGGCAGCTTTATATCCCCATGGTAACCAAAATTACATTCCAGGTGGAGTAAAGAGAAAAGTTTTTTGTTTTTTTTTTACATGGGCAGGCACCAGGAATCGAACCCGGGTCCTCTGGCCTGGCAGGCAAGCATTCTCACCTGCTGAGCCACCGTGGCCCAGAAAAGGTTTTTTAAAACTATGAAGGTGTTAAAAGAAAACATGTCTATATCAATATTCTTAGGGTTAAGAAAGCTTTAGGATAAAGTACAGAATTCATTAAGAAAAAGAGCCTGAATCACTGGCTACATAAAATTTAAAACTTCTATATGCAGAAGAGAACATAATAGAGTCTAAGAAAAAAGTTCAGAGCAGGAGAAAATATTTGCAATATATAATAGACAAAGGATTAATGCTCAAAACATTTTAAGAATTCTGATAGCTCAATAGTTGGGTAACCTACCTAACACCAAGCAAAAGAGAGGAATACAAAATGCCAAAAAACTTATGAAAAATTTTTGACATCACTAATATTAAGAACATACAAGTTAAAGCAATTGCAGTGCTCTTTTTTGTCCTTGGATTGACAAAAATTTAAAACAGAAAATTCCATGGTTGACAACGGTATGGGGAAACGAGCCCTGCTTCTGCACTGTGGCGGATTCATTTTGGCAGTATCTTTTGCAATCCAAGGGGTTCATAGTCTTTGACCTAACAATTCCATTTCTAAATTTCCATTCTAGAGAAATGCTCACGAGCATGTGAAAGAAGCACACACAGTGTGTTCACTGGGGTTAACTTTGGAAAGAATTAATGAACTTTCAGTGGAGACCATGGTGCCACCCCAGCCCAAATGCCATGCAGACATTACAAAGAATGAGCTGACGCAGAAAGTTCACCAAGACATTCTTAAAGAGGAAGAAAATTGTGTTGCAAAACAGTATGTGTAGCATGTTCCCATTTATATATTACATATAAATGCCAACAAAAAAACACCACAAAGCTATGAAATTAAGTATTCCCCTCCCCAATTTGAAAGTTACACATATATACAAATCAACATATATATATATATATATATATATATATATTGAGTTGTATATATGGATGGATAAATTATATATCTGTTTGTGTGTGTGCATATGTATAGAGAAAGAAAGCAATTTTTCCCCTAAAAATTAGATAATGCATTACATACTGCTCTGAACCTTGCTTTTTTGCCCAAACAATTATCTTAGGCATCCAGTTCTGTCTTCTTTTTAAAGGCTATACGGTGAGAATTTTATTTTAGGGATGTGCCATAATTCTGGGCATCAGTTCCTGTAATGCAAACTTTTAGGTTGTTCCCAATCTTGCATTGTTGCAAGCAATTCAAGATTGATCAATATTGTTTTTAATGTGTTTGTGCCTAAGTGTCTGTCCTCCACAATCTCACCAATGAGATGGATGAAAAGAGGTATTAAAAGTTAACCATAAAGGGTGCATGTGTGGTTCAGTGGTAGAATGCTCACCTTCTAAGTGGGATATCTGGGTTCAATTCCCAGACCATGCACCCCCCCAAAAAAAAAACTTAACCATAAACAGATACCCATCTGAATGGCTAAAATGAAAAGGACTGGCAAAACCAAGTTGGGAAGTTGGAGCAACGGGAATTCTCACATGGCGCTGAACTGTAACTACATCTGACCACTTTGGGAAATTATTTGGCATTTTCTACTGAAGTTGAAGATACATTCTACCTTATAATCCAGAAACCAACAGAAATGTGTGCTCGTGTCCATCAAGAGGTTAGCACAGTGCCTTTAAAGTGGCTGTGTTCTCGTTGGCAATATTAAAAGCAGACACGTCATCAGCACCAGCAACTGACTAGATTCAAGAAGAAGTAAATGACCTGGGAGAGTTTCAGGTCCAATCTAAAGTTCAGGGGCAAGGTAGAATTTTGAGATGGTTAGTGCTAGGAAGTTTCCATGGAGAAGTCAGAGTATGTGAACTGGGTTTTGATGGGTCAGATTAGGGAGGTAGAGAATGGGGAAAAGGCCACCCAAAGCAGAAGTCTCTCATCTGTGAAAGTCCACTCTAGTTTCAAAACCCTGCACACCATGAATTTACTTAAGACATATGGCAAGACTTGATTTCTAGGAAGGGAGCCTCATGTATTTATGGTTGATAAAATCTATTGTATTTTTCCCTGTGATTTTAATTTACTGTGTCCTTCGCACTGTTATTGAAAGCTTCTTCAGAGCTTAAATGAAAATATCAAGTCTGCAATTTAATGCATAAACTATTTCATTATACCTTCAAAAAAAGAGAGAGAGAGATCAGCACACGGAGCCATTGATTGCATGGAATGTTTGTATGTTAATATTTATCAATAAAAATATTTTTTTTAAAAAAGGATATCGCTGCAAGAACTCCATAGCAGCACAAGCCAGTTGTCCATTAGCAGGAGAACGAAGATGTCTGTGAGTGTGGTGGGGCCGTGTAATATGACGCTATAGAGCAACAAGCTAAGCAGGCTATTACTATATGCACCAAATTGAGTATGAATCTCACAATAAAATCACTGAATAAAAGAAGCCAGATGCAAAGGAATATCTACCATCTGATGCCATAAACATAACAAAAACAAGTAAAACAAAGCTATACTGTTTAAAGACACATACTCAGGTGGTGAAGAAGGAAGTGGCTACCCCATAAAAGTCAAGAGAATGGTTATTTTTAAGGGGGAGGAAAGGGACTGTGATTGGAAAGTCGCTGTCAGTGTCCTTTGGTTTGACCTGTGTGGTGGCTGCTTGGGGATTTTCTTCATAAAATTCATTAGGCTGTGCATTCATGTTTTGTGCCCTTTTCTAACTATATTATATAATAGTTTTTTTTAAAAGACAAATGATGTTCTCTTGTTTTAATTTGCATTTCCCTGATGATTAAGGAGATTGAATGCTTTTTAACATGTTCATTAGTCATTTGTAGTTTTCTCTGTAAATTTCCTGTTTTTATCCCTTGCACATTTTTCAATTAAGTAATGTTCTTTGAAGTGGGCAAAGCCAAAGTCTGGCAGGCTGAGGAAATGGCACTCCCACCGCTTATGGCCACGGGAGAGAAGCCCCCTCCCAGCTGAGGGGACTCCGAGCTGGTAGCACAGAACTTTGACTGAGGAAAGGTCTCTGGAGCCAGCTGCCCCAGGCGCTGACCTTGCTGGGAGAGCAGCCAGGGAGCCCTGGCTGTGGGGAGGTGGTGCCAGGCCCTGAGCCACTCACTAGGACTCACTGGAAGCGACTGGGTGCCCGGGGATTGCAGCTCGAGCAGTTCCACCTGTCACTCAGGAGGGTGGGGGTGCTGCCCAGGAAAGGGCTGGGTCCTCCTGGGAGGAGGCATCAGAGGGGCAGGCTGGACTCCCAGGGCAGTCTGGGGGTGCCAAGAATGGGGGCCTGGGAGGCATGGAAGTGAAGTGGGATCTGGACTTGATCCGATAACTACGGGGGAAGATGGGCAGAAGAAAGGATGCAAGACTTTACATTTAGAAAACATATATGATCCCTGCTCTGCGCCAGGCGAGTTAACAACCCACGGGGTCCTGCCATGTGCTAAGTGCTATGGGACCCCGCAGAACAAGGGCAGATAAAAACGAGCATCCAAAAAAAAGGAGCATCCCTGAGGGGCAAACTCCAGTTTACAGCTTACTACCATGTACCCCTCCTAGATTCACTGGATGTTGCCCACCTTTCCCACTGGATCATCCGCACCGTGAACCGGGAAGGGCTGTCCCACCGTCCGGTATCTGGGAACTGGTGGGAAACCAGGCACATTTAGACACTCATTAAACATGAACTCTGCAAGGCCGCTGGCCCCTCACTCCATGGGCTGGCGCAGCAGAGCTGTGCCTCCCTGCGCCTCCACCAGAAATCCAGTCACCCGGGCATCTGATGGCAGACCTCTCCGGTCATGGGGAAGGGTCAGTCCTCTTCTCCCAGACTCGCTGGCTCCTTTCTCCTACTTCCTACATTTTCCCTCAGGGCATTTCAATTTCCTCTTTCCTGTTCGCTGAACAAGTCAGCTCGGCTGCGGTACCTACTCCCTGTCACACATACCAAATCCCTCTCTGCCCCTGCTCAGAAAAATCAAAGCATTCTCCATTAGCAAAATGCCATTTTTTGTTACAAGTATGCACTGAATGAACAGCTGGGGGTTTTCTTTCTCTGGTGGGTGGTTAGGACAGCTTTATATGGGAAACAGGGACAATTCCCCTGTTTTACGTCTGAGAGGCCTCAGGCTCAGAAATTGTACCCAAAGTCACACAGCCCTTTAGGGTCTTTGCAGGAACTGGAACATGGAGCTAAGTTTCCCCCACACTGCTGCCTCCTCAAGCTTTGCTCCAAACACTGGAGCAATGTTTTCTTCTCTCTGCCCTAGGGAATAGTCCCGAGCACCTCACAATGACCGCAGTGAAACTTGGCTAGTCTGGACTTCCTGGGTGAGGGTGGGGGTGCTGGACAGAGACCACTGTGAGTTCCCAGAGAAGGGGTCGCTGTTATCTGGTAAGTCATAGTGCATCCTGAGGGCCTGGGAGGTAGTTGGTAATTAGAGCCAGCTGGGGATAGGGGAGGCATGAAATTCTACTAGTAAAGGATCGAACCTTCCTCTAATTTTACTCTTATGTGAAACCAAGTCAACTGCTTTCAGAACTCCAATTCAGTCTTGCTCATTCATTTTTTAAATTGGTAAATCTTAACACAAAAACATTCCATACATGGTGTACAAACAATGACTCAGAATATCACCATAGTTGTATATTCACCACCATGATCATTTTTAGAATATTTGCATCACTCCAGAAAAAGAAATAAAAAGAAAAAACTCATACATACCATACCCCTTACCCCTCCTTCTCATTGACCACAAGTATTACCATATACTCAATTTATTTCACCCTTTGTTCCCCCTATTGTTTATTTTTCATCCACATCTTTCACTCATCTGTCCATAACCTAGATAAAAGGAGCAATGGACACAAGGTTTCACAATCACATTGTAAAAGCTATACTGTTATATAACCGTCTTCCTGAATCGAGGCTGCTGGAACACAGCTCAACAGTTTTCAGGTACCTCCCTCTAGTCACTCCAATGCACCATAAACTAAAAAGGTGATATCTATATGATGCATAAGAATAACCTCCAGGATAACCTCTCAACTCTCTTTGAAATCTCTCAGCCACTGACACTTTATTTTTTCTCAATTCTCTCTTCCCCCTTTTGGTCAAAAAGTTTTTCTCAATCCCATGATGCTGGCTTCTGGCTCAACCCAGGATTTCTGTCCCACATTGCCTGGGAGATTTACACCCCTGGGAGTCATGTTCCACATAGGGCAGAAGGTAGTAAGTTCACTTGTCACATTGACTTAGAGAGAGAGTCCACATCTGAGCAACAAAAGAGGTTCTCTGGAGGTGACTCTTAGGCCTAATTTTAAGAAGGCTTAGCCTATCCTTTGCAGGAATAAGTTTCATAGGGGCAAACCCCAAGATTGAGGGTTCAGTCTATTGACTTGGTTGTCCCCACTGCTTGCAAGAATATCAGAAATTCTCCTGATAGGGGAGTTGAATATTTCCTCCATTCTCCCCATTCCCCCGAGGGGACTTTGCAAATACTTCTTTATTCACTGCCCAAATTACTCTGGAATATATCAAGGCATCACCCTAACCTGGACAAACCATGTTCTCACACCCTTTTCAAGATTTCACGTGCTTATAGTATTCAACTAAACTGACCATAGAAGTTAGATTAGGAAATGCACTACCCAAAACATGCATTTTGCACCAAATAAACATCTCTCCCTTTAGTCTCACACAGAAGTTGATGTTTTAAAATATGGATGATATCATCCTTTACCCTGTATTCTGATTTACTTTAGTCCTATCCAGATCAGCTTCATTCATCTCTCTACTCGAAGTCAGATCCCTTTTTCAACTTTTTAAACAGTTCCTGTATGGGGTACTGCTGACTTTCATAGCTTCAGAGCTCTAACTCTGATTCTCAGGTGTCACATAAATACCTGAAGTTTGTGGGAACGACCAGGTTATAAACAAACAGCTCAGTATCTCAGAATTTAGAAATAACAATTACACCTCCTGAATTTATGTGACTGCTGTAAGAGCTTACAATCTAGGACCCTTTACAATAGGCCCCAACCTGATAACCCATGCTCTCGACTTCATTTCACCTGGTTTTTATATTATAGTTAGTCCATATGTGTAAGGCATGATATTTGTCATTTTGTTCCTGACATTTCATTCAACATGCAGTCCTTAAAGTTCATTCACCTAGTTGCAAGCCTCACAACTTCATTCCTTCTGGCACTGCTCAGTAGTCCATCGTATGTATACACCATAGATCCCCCTTTGTGGACTGTAAACACTGCCACCATAAACACCAGTGTGCGAACGTCCATTCATGTCCCCATACTCGGTTCCTCCAGGTATACACTGAGCAACAGATTTCAGGGCCGTATGGCACCCCCACCTCTAACCTCCTGTGGAACCACCACACTGCCCTCCAAGGGGCTGCCTCTGTTTCCCTACTGATGGTGAATAGGTGCATCTCTTCACATTTTCTCTAGCACTTATTTCTCTCTGTTCATTTTTGAACAGTTTTATTCACACATCATACAATCCAACCTAAGTGTATAGACATGGCTTCATCACCATAACCTATCTGAAGGTATTTCCTTTTCATCCACAAAGAATCCATACTCCTTCCCCATACCCCCTGCTTGTTGACATTTAGTTTTGGCACAATGCCTTTGTTACATTCAGTGGGAGCATATTACAAAGTTACTGTTGACTATAGACCCTACCTTACATTGATTGTACTTTTCCCCATATACTGTCTATTTCAACACCCTGCAATATTGACATTCATTTGTTTTCTCTCCTGCAAAAACTTTTTTTATTTATACTTTTAATCACAATCATTGTGCACTCTTGGCATTCCTAAATTATACTGTCTCAGTCTTTATCTTCTGTCTTTCCTTCTGGTTTCATATGTGCCCCCAGCTCTTCTCCCTCTATCATATCACATTCAGCTTCATTCAGTACTTATCTCATTCATTTTTTCCTTACGCAGAAATATATTTTACACCATGGTCCAGCATAGAAACAAAACTTCACAACTGAGACAAGTTTCATGACACAAACTTGTTCTGCCTGGGTAATACACTCTGATATTATCCATTCTATCCTTTTTCCTTTAACATTTTTTATTTTGTGAAATGCATATACAAAAAAAAGCAATATGTTTCAAAATACATTGTAATAAGCAGTTATAGAACAGATTTCAAAGCTTGATATGAGTTTTAGTTCCACAATTTCAGGTTTTTCCTTCTGGCTGCTCCAAGACATTGGAGACTAAAAGAAATATTGATATAATGATTCAGCAGACTGAATCAGACTCATCTGTCAAATCCTAACTTCATCTGTCAAATTCTAACTTCACTGTTATGGCTCCTTATTCTCCTTTGATCCTTCTCCCAAACTTTAAGGCTATTTGGGTTAGGCCCATTCTAGCTTTTTCGTGTTGAAAGGGGGTGTCAACAATATGGGCATCCCTTTTAACTGTTTGAAAACCCCCGATCTAATTCAATCAAGCTGCTGACAGAATGCCTCAGACAAACCCTACTATGTCTGTTTTAGCAAACAAGTAAGTCATACCTGGATTTACAACATATGTTTGCTCAGAAAGTTGGCTTACAGGAATCTTAAAATGTCTGTAACAGAGCATTGCTGTCTGACCCTGCTCCGGGCCCCGCCTGCTGGTTCTCTGACTCTGCTGGGTAACAGCCCAGGAAGCTGAAGGCAGGGGACGGCTACATGTTCAAGGGCAGGAGGAAGTTTGGGGCTTCCCTCAACTGGACTAGAGCTGAACGACCAGGGGCAGGAGGGAGGGTGTGTCCTGCTGGAGGTGTCTGGTGGAAAAGAATTTCTGGTTCCCAGAAGTAACCCAGCCACCAGAGCCCTAACTCTTCTCAGGGAGGGAAGCCCCTGCCTGGGGGGTGGCATGTGTCCTTAGAGGGCCTGGATCAGAGGGGAGCTGCTCTGCCATCCTGACCAGTAGCGCCCCGTGGCGGGACAGTGAGCGCAGGCGTACTTGGGGTAGAGAGAGCTCAACCGGGTTGCCAGATCTTCCCCTGCCACAGGCCCACAAGAGTAGAAACTGATGCATCTTACACTTTCGGCGCTGCCCTAGAAACCCCAACAGCCTGACCTCTATGGAGCTGAGGGAACAAAACCCTGAGCAGGGAAAGACAAATTCCATCTGTTTAGGAGAACTCTACATGAGTGAGGAAGCCCCAGATGAGGACAGAAAGTGGAACTACCTGGAAAGACAGAGGAGGGCTTCAAAGAAAGGGGACAAAAGATTGTTCTCAAGGAGACCCAATTAGAGCCTGCACAAAAAGATTCTTGCCAAATTAAAAAGCGTGACTTTCAAATATAGCAATTCAATGGAGGATGGTCAGCGCTGAGAACTGAGTCATCAGTCTGGAAGATAAAGTGAGAAAAATATCTCACAATACAGAGGGAAAAAAAAAAACCCAAGGAGGTAGAAATCAGGAGGGAAAGATAAGAGATGTGGACCCTGGTTCAAGATGAAGAAGCACAGGAGATGCTATTGGTTGACTTGACCCCACTCCCGGCATCCTTCCCCCTTTCTCCAACTCTACTATGGAGGCTTAGAAAAGGGGGATCCACCCCTGACCAGCTTCCCTTGCTCTATGACACAGTTCTGACCAATAAGGCATAGACATCCGGAAAGATATTTGTCTTTTCTGAAATAAAATGTGTATGCAATTGGTACAGCATTTTTTTAATCCTGTCTTCCTAACTTGAATGCAAATATGATGCCTGGAACTACAACCGCCATTCTGTGCACCAGAGAAAGGTCAAGAGAGTTGAAGAGCTGACAGCCCAAATCCTGGCATTGTTGGGCAACTGAATCATAGCAACCTCTGGGCTTATTGTTAAGTGAGAAAAACAAATGCCTATTCATGACTCAAATTTTCTGTTACTTGCAGCTGAAAACATTCCTAACTAGTATGGGAAGTAACTAAGAAATGATAGGAGAAAGATCATTTCTTTCTCCTCTGGAGAAGTAAAACATGATTTTTCACATCAAAAGAACTGAGTACCAGGCATAGTTAGTGAAAAACAAATACTCTTTTAGATACCTCTTGGTAAATGCAGGAATTCCAAGCATGAGAGATAAGAGAAAATTCACAGTCTTCCCAGCAGAAAGAACAAGTTCCTACAAAGAAAAAGAGTATCAGACTAGCATTAGATTTTTCATTTTTAACTCTTGAATTTGGAAGACAGAAAAAGAGCATCGATAGATTACTGAAAGGAAATAACCATGATCTAAGGATCTGTGTCCTGCCAAGATATTTCACCTGAAAGACAAAAGAAAAATATTTTTCACAGTGAGACTTCTATCCACGTACCCGACACAGGTAGAATGCCCCAAGAAGTCCTCTAACCAAATGGCAATTTAAATCAGAGCAGAGATCTCAAGACGGGAAAGACAAAGAGAAAATAGTGGTAAGCATAGATGTAGTTAAATCTAAGTGGATGATGATAACATGACTAGATTGCTTTTTATAAAATTTTAAATGAGAACCCTTGGAATAGAACATCCAAACTTAAAAATAACCCACGACTAAAAAAGTTCAATGATCTCAGCAAAACTGGGAAGCTTGAGTGGAGAGGAGAAAAAAATAGGTTTCATTATCCAGAAAAATTGAGGGGGTAAATAACACATCTTATTAAAGCAGATGTGATTATTTAATTTTTACCTATTACTGGAGAACTAGAGGTTTAATTAAGGCTCTTAGGAATACCTTCACAGGTAATCTATCATTTGGCTAACAAGTGAAAGGAAATAGTCAAAGAGGAAAGAACTGCATTGTACTAAATAAAGTAAAAGTAAAATATGATGGAAGGAATAAAAATACTTAACTACAACATTAAATATAAATGGATTCATGTGCCCATCAAAAACAGAGCTTGTCAATCATGTTAAAAGAAAATATCTAGCTATATGTTGTTAATGTGAAATATTAAGTGAAAGCAAATATTAAGCGAAAGAAAGTGAAAAAGAAAAGAATGGGCCAAGAGATGCCAGGCAGTTACAAACAAAAAGAAATCAGTAGTTACAACATAAATATCATGGTGATAGTCAAGGCCAAAAGAATGAAACAGGAAAAAGTGGTATATTATGTAACTTTTAAAAAAATCTGTGAAAAAGCTACATAACTTTATGAACCAAACAACATAGCAGCCAAGTACATAAAGCAAAAATCCCTACTCTTAGAAATTTAATAAAAAGATTTAGGCATTTTAATGTACTCATTCCAAACTTGCCAACAATCTCATGTTCAGAGGCTTAAGGAATAAAATCAACAAGCCAGGTGTGTCTGGAATTTTGAACCCTACAAATAAAGATTACACATCCTTTTCAAATATGTCCATGGAAAGTTTACCAAAATTAGTCAGGTGGAACCTTTAATAAATTCTGGAAGGTAGAGATTTCACAAGCAGCATGCGCTGGTTATATAAACCAATTAAACCAGAAATCAACAAGAAAACAACTTGACCAAAAACTTGAAAATTATGAAACATCCTTTTAAACAACTCCTAAGTCAATGAGAAAATTGCAATGAAAATAGATTTTCCAGAAAGTAACGTATATCTCTAAAACCTATGAGTAACAATAAAACTCAAAGGAATGTTATAGCCTTACTTAAAATGGAAGGCTGAAACTATATAACTTCATTCAATTTAAGAAATACAAAAAAGGTCAGCAGAATAAACCAAGAAAAAAAAGTTAGAGAATAACACCTTTATAAATTTATAAATCAAGAAATAGTAGTATTGGGGATGCATGGGTCCTTCAGCGGCCTTCCATGTGGGAGACCTGGGTTCATTTCCAAACCATGCAACCCCCCAAACAAGGAAAAAAAAGTAGTGTTATTGTGTTCAGACATATGGACATATATACCAGAAAAAAATGGCCTAAAAAATTGAAACTGGTTGCTTCTGAAAACAGGAATGAGGATTAGGGAAGAGATTACTGGGAATCACCTTTTATTGTTTTAAGTCTTATAGTATCATTTGGCCTTTTAAATTATGCAAATGTATTACTTTGATTAAAAAAGATATATCAGTGTTTAACAAGAAGAGTAAAGGAAAGCAGGCCTGGGGACTTTGACCCTTCCTGATACAGAGGAAAGAGTATGAGCAGTTAGGCCTCAGTTTGAAGTTTTCCTCTACTGCTTATTGGTAATATGACCTTGGCAATTCATTCAGCCTTTTAAGTCTCATCCTCTTCTTTTGTAAAATGGGCACTGATTTGTACAAGTACTACAGGAGGGGAGAAGGACAGGCTGCAGCCTCCTGGGAAAGACTAGGTGTCCTCTTCCCACACCCAGCCACAGACACCAGCCGATAACTCAGCTTATCTGCTCCCTGGTTTCACTTTTCAGTTAAAATTGCGGCGTTCATTTTGTTTTCCTATAAACATAAGCATGTGGGGTATTTCCCGTAGTCTCAAAGTTCTTGGGCAGGTATTAGCCACAACTTGGGAATTTCAAGCAGAAAACTAGACAAAAGTAGCTTTGAGGGTATTGAAAACAGACATTTCTCTCTATATATATATATTATATATAAATATACACATATATACATATATGCACGTATATTGTATATACACATATATTATATATACATGTGCACACACACACACATTTGAAGAGAAAATGTATTTCTTTGTGTTTCAAATATTGCAAACAGATCAACTGCACAAACAAACCTGGGAAAAATTCAAAATTGTAAGAATAATAAAACTTACCTCTCCGTCATTGTAAAGATTGCTCTGTTCATGTATTCACACTCAGGGCCTGTGTCAGGTGCAGGGAGACAGTGAGCAGGGAGCACACTCTTCTCTCAGGGGGAGGGGGATGTCGGAGGAGCAGATATTTGGCAAACCGATAACAATACAGCGGGCTGAGTGTCCAGATGGGGGAGTCCAGGAGGAGAGTGGATTCTGCCTGTGAGTTCCAGGGAGGTAGAGATGCTAAAGAGGGGTCTTCCAGGTTAGTGGGGTCACCCAAGTGAAAGGGTGTGGAAAAGCCTTGAACCAAGCGAAGAGCCTACACCCATGGTTCCCAAACTTTGCTGCAACTTTGCACCCACCTGGGCAACTTTAAAAAGCAATAATGCTTGGCTCAGATTTAACTAGTCTGACGTATGACCCGGGTATGGGAGGTTTCAAAGCTTCCCAGGTAACGTTAATGTGCACCGAAGTTTGGGAACTCTGCGGCCTGTGCTTGAGCACAAGGTAAAGGTATGTGGCCCTCAGAAAATCTGAATGAGGAGCTAGAGGGGCGGGGAAGACAGTGAGAATGGAGAGAAGTGGGTGAAGACTTAGGATGTAGAGTGGACAAGACTAAACGATAGTTGTAGGGACAGCAAGGGAGGAAGGAGCTGATGGTGATGCCTGGGCTCCAGGCACAAATGTGGGTCCATCTCCTGAGATGTGGAACACTTTGAGAGAAAGGAATGAGTGTGGTAAGACTTGCTGATTAGAGATGAGATGGCCTGGTACAAGACAGCCTGGTCAGAAAATGGTAGCTGCCTCCATAGCCTTCTCCTCCTTCTCCTCCTCCCCCTCCATCATCATCACCATCATCGTCACCATCATCATCATCATCACCATCATCCTCACCATCATCACCATCATCATCATTACTGTCATCATCATCATCATCATCATTATCACCATCACCATCATCACCATCACCATCATCATCATCATCACCATCATCATCACCACCATCATCATCGTCATCATGATGATGACGATGCTTAAAGCACCTGTGTTCACAAGGATTCACGTAGTGGTGTTGCCCTCTATTGGTGACAACTGTGCATTACAGGCATGCGGCCAGCATCTGCACACCTCTGTAGGGGTGGGGCTGGGCCCAGGTGGGAGTAAGGGGTGGGGAGGGGAGAAGTTGACGATGAGTTGGACATGGTCTCCTCTTGATGTTCAGGCCACGGTCTCCCAGTTGAATCCCATGATCTGCCCAACTCTGAGGATTCAGGTTTCCCTTAGACCCTTCCAGGGCCTCCTTTAGATGAGCCACCTCCTCTGTGACTGCTCGTATATTATGGAGGAAGCCCTGAGCAGGGAGGAGGGTGCTGGACTGGGGGTCTGCTAGTTCCTGGCTGTCTGACCTAGAGTGACAGCCATTCTTGGGCTTTGGTGCCCTTATCAAGACTAGGCAGTCCCTAGAAGCCTAAGACTGTGTCTGTGTTAACAGCCACAACAGTGGGCAACATCCTGACCCTCCCATCCAGAGAAGAGGCTGAGTCAGCTCTCTTGTTCCCTGGAGGGAGATGCCGAGTGCTGAAGAGGGACAGAGAGCAAATTCCCTAGAGTCAAAGGGGAGAGAGGGATCCCTGGGAACCTTCCAGGAGGAGGTAGCATTCTATCTGGGCCTTAAAGAAGTTATCAGTCTATGGCAAGACACCCACCTTTGGGACATTCAGGAGAAGTTTGTAGTAACAGAGGAACCAGGGCTAAGAGGGGAAAGGAGTATGGGCTCTGGAGTGAGACAGACTAGGCTTTGACTCTTGGCACCCCCAGCTATGTGACACTGGCCACATTATTTAGCCTTTCTGAGCATAGATTCCCATCTGGAAATAAGTATATCGCAAACCAACAACAGCAAATACTTATTTGGCCCTATATGCCTGGTACTAGTCTAAGCACTTTGCCTGTTAACTAATTTAATCCTCACAACAATCTTGTGAGTAATGGAACTAGCCCCATGTTCTAGTTTGCTAATGCTGCTGGAATGCAATATGCTAGAAATGGAATGGCTGTTATAAAGGCGATTTATTAAGTTGCAAGTTTACAGTTCTAAGACCTCTAAAATGTCCGAACTAAGGCATCCAGATAAAGATGCCTCGATTCTTGAAGAAAGGTTGAATGGTGTCCAGGATTTCTCTATCACCTGGGAAGGCACATGGCTGGCATCTGAAGTCCTCGCTCCTAGTTTGCTGCTTTGTGCTTCTGATTCCAGTGGCTTTTTCTCTAAGCATCTATGGGCCCTCATTTAAGCTTCTCCAGGGCAAAACTCTGGGTTATGGCATGCTTGGCATCTCATGGGAAGGTACATGGCAACTTCTGTTGGGCTCCACTCCTAGCTTCTGGTGTCAAATGACTCTCGCAGATCCTGTGGGACCTTCCGGTATTTTCCTCTGCGTATCCAAACATCTGCATCTATGTCAGCTCTGGACTCTTTCTCTTTCTGTAAGCCCTCTTAAAGACTCCAATAAACTAATTAAGACGCACCTTGAATGGGCTGAGTCACATCTCCATCTAATCAAATGTCACACCCACAATTAGGTGTGTTACGTCTCCATGGAAACAATATAATTAAGAGGTCCTGCCCCCATAAAATTGGATTAGGATTAAGAGAACATGGCTTTTCTGGGGTACATAACAGTTTCAAACCAGCACAACCCATTTTACAGATGAGGAAAAGGAGGCACACATTGGTTAACTTATTCAGTCACCTGACACATGATTGGCACTTGGTCAATAGTAGCTACTGCTGTGATTAAAGAAGTGACAGTTCCTGAATGTGCCTAAATAGGTGAGCTCATTGGCAGAGCTCATTCTCACGGGCCCATCTCCAGGGAGAAGATTTCAAGAGCTAGATATTCTGCAGTAAGCAGGGCAGATAGGTGACAGCTGACACATAGGGAGATACTATTTCTAAAGGGGAGAAGGGGAAAGTGGTTCCTGAGGGACAATTAGCAGTCACATGTGGTAAAGGATTGGGGATATTTTCCTCTTAACCCAGACAGCAGTGGGGAATCGCTGAAGAGTTTAGGCAGTAAAGACATGGTCAGATTTGTGTTTTATACATGTATAACCTGGTATTTAGAGATAAGAACGGAGCCAATCAGGTCAGGATTAAGGTAATTCGGAACACAGGGGCAAGGAAGACATTGTCTATATTTTAGAACCTCATCTACTCTTTGAGACTGAAGGAAGAAAGGTTTATTTTGTCCAGAACCTAAATTTTCTGTAGCACATAATCTAACTCAACCTGTGTGGATAGCTCATTTGGACAATCGAAACACAGGGAGCCCAGAATAAGAATGAGGGCCTTTAATCCTGTATATCTTAATGTAATGCCTGAATACATCCTAGAATATGTTAAGCAGATAATCAAAAACTATTGGCAAAGTCCACTGAGGGACGGGAGAAAAAATATGGAACTATTAAACTTTATCATCAGGAAATCCCCTGATACTGTGTCAAGCATTAAGAACACTCAGACCAATAGGCCAAGCCCTTGATCTTGAGGCTTGCTCTTGTGAAGCTTATGTATGCAGTAGAGAAGCTTAACTTACCTCTAGGCATGCCTAAGAGTTACTGGAGGACCTTTTTTGTTGCTCAGATGCGGCCTCACTCTCTAAGCCCAACTCTGTAATCATTGCCCTTCGCCTTACATGGGACATGACATGTGAAAGTCTCCCTGGCAACATGGTAGATGACTCCCAGGGATGAGTCCAGACCTGGCACCATGGGATCAACAATACCACCCTGACCAAAAGGGGGAAAAGAAATGTAACAAATAATGTTTCAGTGGCTAAGAGATTTCAAATAGAGTAGAGAGGCTACTCTGGAGGTCCCTCTTATGCAAGCTTCAGTTAGACATTGCTACCTATTATAACTGGCCAGACCCAACCAAAACCATTCCAGCCAATCCTAAGAACACCTAGGGCAAGATATAAGATTCTACAAAGGTTCCATGCACTAGGGTAACTTTCCAGAAACTGCAACCTCCAGGTGGGTTCCTGGACCAGATAAGTCCTGAAACCCAGAGGGCCCAGCCTCTCCAGAACCTCAGCTTGTTCCATCTCCCTACCCCATATTATTGACAGCCCCTTCCAACATGAAAAAGTTAGAATAAGCATAACCCAATTATCCCTTTAGAGTGGGATATAAAGAGCAAAGGTGATGGTGGAGTGATACAGAGAAGGTAGGATTTGACAAACAAATATGATTGCTGAATCATTAAGTTGATATTTATTTTAGTTTCCAGTATCTTAGAGTAGCTAGAAGTAAAAACCTAAAATTGTGGAATTGTAACCCTTACCAAACTCTGAAATCTGTTCTACAACTAATTATTGTGCTGTGCTTTGAACTTTATTGCTTTTATATATATATATATGTATGTTATTTTTCACGAAAAGAAAAAAGTTGATTGCAATGATAAAAATATATATATTTATTCTTTCTAGCCTCCAATGTTCTGGAGCAGCTGGAAGGAAAAATCTGAGAGGATGGTATGGTAGCCTATAACAAACTCTGGGATTGTCCTGTAACTACTTGTTGAAGAGTGCTTTGAAAACTATGGCTTTTTTCTTTCTTTCCTTTGTATATATATTATACTATACAATGAAAGACAGTTTAAAAAAAAACAGATCACAATGGCAGTGGTGGCATATTGAGTAGAGGAGGCTGTCATGGCAAATCTAACAATAATAGTGATTGCCTCCGTGGGGATGGACAGACGGATCCATGGCTCCAGGCACAGGCATTTTTGGCTGAGTGGACATTTTTTTTTAATAATGACTTATGCCAAGGACTCGATAGGGATGGGACTCCAGCATGAGTTGAAAACACATGCAGTTTTATTCAACCCTGTTTTCCATTAGTCAGGGGGTCTTCAGCAGAATCCCCCAGTTTCATCATGTCCTTTTAGTTTAATTAAACTTGTGCCCCAAGTTGACATTACGAGGGCCTGGGATAGGTCTAGGCTCCACTCCCCTGCTATGAGGTGGGCACATGTTTTGCAAATGACCTCGAGTAGACCACCCCAGGAGGAAGAAGTTCACATGGTGGTGCATCCTCAAAGGGCTGGCTTCTGAGGAACCCTTGAAGGTCCGGGAGCGTGACTTCAGACAAAGTGGCCAGAAAGGACATTCCCGGCTCCCCCATCAGCCCTCGGGGCTCTGCTCCAGCCCCATCTCTGGGGCAGGAGATGGGTATTCTGGTTTTTATGGAAACTTAGCTTAGTTTTTCCTACCTTTTTTTGCCACACTTGAAGGACAGAAAGCAGATGTTTTCCTCAGTTCCTAGAAAGGTCTCCAGGTTGTTAGTGTCTGGTCTTTAGCAAAGATATCGTGAAAGGGCACACAGGATGGTGGGGTGGGAGGAGGAGCTGAGGTTCTTAGAGAAGCAGGACTTTCTGGAGAGGGCTGGGAGGAGAGAGGGCCAGGAAAAGTGGGTGCTCAGTCCTTCTTCCTGGCAGGGTCTGGGGAGAAATGGGTATGGGGGTCTCTGGAAAGAAAGACCTCCAGAACTCATTTCCCAGCTGAGACCTAAATTCCGGGGTTGCAGGCGTGACTCAGAAACCACAGGCCCCTGACCTCGCAGAAGCAGGGAGAAGAGGCATCTGCACCATGACCTGGGTGGAATAATGCCCAGAAAAGGGGCCCCACCCCAGATGCCGTGGCACCCTGGGCAGCCGCACGAGGTGTGCAGTGGAGTACATGAGTGGTGAGATTGCATTTCCCTTCATTTCAGTAAGATAGACACTCAGAGTCAAGATTAAGATGACTTTTAGAGACTAAAGAAAAGGGTCCTTTCTTGTATTTCTGGGTTTGTGACCTGAGCTCTATAATTGTGGCACCTCCCATTCTACTCCTGCAGAAACCCTGGGCTTCAGCCAGGCTGGCCTGACTTCTTCTCAGCATCAGGGCTCAGTCCCTTGTCTCCTCTGCCACGACTTCAAGGAGTCTCCCAAATGCCAGACCCCTCCTCAGTCCCAGCAGCCCCAAATAGCCTCTTCCCATCTCCTCTCATGGCCTGAGTGGGGGGTGGCAGCACCCATTTGACAGATGGCTATGGCGAGTTCTCTGCTGGTCTGGGACTTGGCTGCCCACTTCAGCGGGAGCTTTCTGAAGGTAGAGACATGACCCTTTCTCCTAACTCTGGGCTAATAGCAGACCCTGCCCACTCAGTGGAGAGGCTCGTTCAGGACCCAGGGCTGGAGCCTTTCAGCAGAGGCTCCAACCCTTTACCAATCCCTTTCCTCACCTCCCTCCTATGCCACGTCACGACTCTGGTTGCCACATTTGGCAACACCAGGCAGACGTGGAATTCTCCTGTCTGCAACACCCCTGATGCTTCTTGGGTGAGGCCCAGTTACCCAACCAGCAAGACAGGGTGTCGGGGTGTCCTTCCTAGGACCAGCCCCGCCCACTTTCTCTTCTGCCTCCATACATGGGCGGATCCTGCTGCCGGCCAGAGCTTGAGGAATGGACCTGTTTTGTGTTAAGAGCCTCTGGGCTCTGTGTACACCAAGACCACAGCAAATGTAAACGTTCCCAGCCTCTCTTCTCCAGCTAGATAAACTTCAGGCTGCCAGGGTGAGGCACTGACCCCCACGTGCTCCCAGTGTTTAATGAATATGACAGGCACAGACCATGCTCTTGGCAGAGACCAGCTCTCCCTCTCTCAGCTGAAGCTGTACATGCTGGGCCACAGATGCCCAGGCCAAGGCAGAGAGCACAGAGCCCGTTGCCCAAAGGGGACCAGGACTCAGGACCCTCTTGTTTATAGACAAAGACGGCTGTGCAGAGGAATGACTTCAGGACTGCTGTGGCGACTCTGACGACCCCCAAAAGCCCTGCTCTGCCTATACAGAGCTGTTACGTTAGTTTAAGCTTCGAATCCGGTGCAAAGAGGAATGCTACCTCCTTTCCCCTAGAAGGATGAGATTTTAAACTTTGCTCATCATATTTTATTCATGTGTCCATCTGACACTTATAGAGTACTACTATGTGCCAGTGTGCCGGGCATTATAGCATTATAATGTGTACAGACATTACATATATGTGTACAGACTGCCCTGTCCACTCAAAGTTGCCGAAAATCCCATTAGTACTAGTCCCTTTGGTTTAAGGTTTTCATTTATATTTTAAGTGTTATTCATAATTTTCATTCAAACAATATTTACAAGGTACCTACCATGCATGGGCCACTCTCCTGGGCCCCAGAGATAAATAGGACAGCCCAGTCCAGTTGAGGGGCTCCCGAACAGTGTGACAGGGAAGGGACAGAACAGACCAGAAGAGGTCAGGCAGGGCAGTGGAAAGCAGCAGGCCATCACTCCCAGGGCTGCAGTTCTCCCACTGCTGGTGATGTGCCCTGGGGCAGGGTGATGTGCCCTGGGGCAGGTGCTGCCCCCTCTCGAGGGCCCACTTTCCTCTTCTATAAAATGAGGAGGCTGAGGTAGATCAGGGCTCCCGGGTCTTTGGAGTTCATGCAATAAAATGTCAAAATACTAACTGAGGGGATCATATGGGGTACCAACTTTTTATTCCAGTGAGTAAAGCTTTTTCAGGAAAAAGCAAAACCAGGTCTAACAACTGCCATCTGCCATTGCCATTATTTCATGAAAGAAAGGACATTGTCATTCAATAAGCAGGAATAGCGTAGCCTCAGAGTGAAGGGGCAGCCTTTAAACAGACTCCAGGTAGCTGAATACAGAGCTAAGCAGCTTGTCCTTGTCCTCATGTTGCCCATGCCAGCTGAAACCAGTCATCGCCTGGTGCCCACTCTTGGGCGGTAGTTTGATGACGTGACCTGCAGCGACTATCCAGTGCAAATGTCTCATGAGTATGTGTGTGACCTACTGATGCCGTGACCCAAGTGGTCCGAGCCCCGGGCACCTCCAGGTCAGAGAGACACATTCAGGCAGCTTCTAAGGGCAATTCTGAAACGAACTCTTCCCATGCATCTGTCTTTCAGATATGCTGAAGGGGACAACCAGTTCACAACAATGCTTCCTGGAGTCCCTTTTCTCTCCCATCCACTTCAGACCTTGCAGTTGCTACTGCCTTTTTCTCCTGGCTGGAGAAAAAGAAAATTCCTCTACCAATTCCAGTCTTCGAGCCTCTGGCCTAGAGGTCACAATGACACAAATCATAGAGGTCACAATTAGTCACAAACCGAGCACGCCACTCATCTGATGCTGATGCCGTCGGCCCTGATGGCCACGGCGCTGAGCTCCCCAGACCCCATGCAGACGTGCTTAGACGTGAGATGGAAGGCCTGGTCACTGTGCCCAGTGCAGGTCTGCAGGGCCCTTCTAGTTCCAGAGCAATCCGTGGGCATAACCAAGACCATCAAGGCTTGTGTGATGACCAGGCCTGTGCCCCACTGAACCTCTCCCTCTGCCCTTGCCTGCCTCCTTCCCAAGGTGATGATCCCAAGGACGTCCCATAATAAACCTCTGCACCCTAAACTCTGAGCCAGTCTGCTTGCCAGAGGTACCCAAGTTGTGTCATCAGCTCAGCCGGCCACAGCCAGAGCTTTGGGGCAGCCTCCCTGCTCTGCTTCCTGCCTGGATGGGACTCCCCATACATAAACCTCAAAGAGTAACTTTACAGTCTTGATATGCCAATAGGCGCTACAGGGATTCAGCATATTCTTTCTCTTTGAACAAAGCCTGGCTTTCAAAACCATCGTTTATAGCTAAGGACTCAGAAGCTCAGCTATGAGCTTCAGAGCTGACCAGTAACCTCTTTGTCCTGGGCAGCCCTCTCCCTCTCCTTCCGTGAGACTATAAGCCTCACAGCGCATAGTTGGAAAGCTGCAAGAGCACATACTTTAGGGGGAAATGAAATCCCTTAGATTTAATAGCTCTAAAAGTCTACAGAGGAGTGGGGGGGTATGGGGGCAGAGTTGTTCTCTTCTGGGCTTCCATGGCCTGGTGGCAGATGTCCTTATTTGTCCCATCCCTGTACTGTGCTGGCACCTGAAACTCAATAAATTCTGGCTGCCTGGGAGTAGGAGGCCAGGAGGGCAAAGAGAGAGGTCTTATGTTTACATTTGCATTTCTACACGTTCTACCCGCCAGAAGCCTGGCCAGTTGGACATGAAGCAGGAACAAGCCCCAGAGCCGAGTGGCGGTGGCTGCTGCCACCCGCAAAAGAGATCAAAGGCAGTCGCCCTTCAGGAGGTGACATCCAGAGGGTGGTGGATGGCTCTAGGGAGGAGACCAGACTCTCTCCTTGGCTTAGCCAGGGCTGGAGCTGGGTTCTGCCCAGAGCTGGCCATGGAAGGGCAGAAGCCCCAGGGTGCCCAGTACCCACGTCTAGTGGAACACGGGGGCCCAGCAAGTACACCCCTGCCCAAAGAGCAGGACAGGATCCCAGTAGACCAAATGCGCGCTCAGCATACCAGCACAGCGGGGGCACCTGACAGACTAACTCGGCTTTTGAATAACTTATCCAGAAACTTACAATCTGAAAAATCTAGAAAAAACCTCTTTTGATTTTGGCACACGTTTAAGTTTAGTGATTTACGGTGTAGTTTTGAGTTTATTTTGCATTCCATGGATAGCCTAATCTTTTGTGCATTTGAGGCATTTAAAGGTCTTTCCCAGCTCCTGCCAGGAAGGCAGGAGGCAGTCTTTGTGAAGCAGGGGGAGAAGCAGGAAAAAAGGTGGCTGGGTGGTAGCTGGGCAGGGGGCAGGCCAGGAGAGAGCCAGGCTGTGCCAGGGTCTGAGGAACCGTGGGGAGCCGGAGGTCACGGGCCGGGGCTGGCTGGTGAGTGAAGCCCTCATCTCTTTGATGAGGGACATGCTCCGCTTGGGGTTCACACAAACACCGGTGCACCCAGGCACATGAGGTGCTTCCCCGCGGCAGCCCTTACCTGCGCTTGGCGCTCCTGCACGGCACCTGCAGTCAGGGGCACAGCAGGCTCCTTTGGGCGAAGCCAGCCCAGCCCCTCAGGGATTTAAACCCCAGCCTTCAGTTCATGAATGATTTAATAAAATGGGGTGCACACACACACACACACGGAATATTATCCAGCTGTAAACAGGAATGAAATCCTGATGCGTGCAACAAAACGGATGAACCCTGAGGACATCATATCGAGTGAAATAAGCCAGGCACAAACGGACAAGTATTATGTGATCTCATTTACATGGAATAACTAGAACATGCATATTCGTAAAGACAGAAAGCGGAAGTATGATTGCCAGGGCAGGGGGTACTGGGGTGTTATTGTTTCATGGGTATGAATTTCTGTTTGGGATGATGAAAATGTTCTGGAAATAGATGGTGGTGGAGGTTCCACAGCATCGTCAATGTACTTAATGTCATATTTAACATTTAGTTAAAATGGTTAAAACAATTTCTATATTATGTATATTTTACCACAATAAAAAAAAAACAGGCCATTAAAAAATAATAATACAATTAAAAAATTAAAAAGAAAACCTCCAGCCTTTCTGGGAGCCAAAAAGAGGCATGTGGTTCTCAAAGTGAAGTCCCTGGACCAGCAGCACCATGGGGGAGCTTGTCAGAGAAAACAGTTTGGGTTCTGTCTCCTCCTTCCTGCAGACCCTAGAGCTGTTTGGGGGCCACTTTGGGGTCACAAATCCCTGAAGCTCTTTTGATGTGCCAACACCTGTGCTAAATACAGTTTATGAGCATCATCTAATTGAAAACTCACAAGATGTGAGACGTGGTTTCTCTGTTTTTTTCAAGTGGTGAAGCCAAAGCTCTGAAAGGTTAAATGATTTGCCCAGGTGTGGTCCCCAAGTGTCTGCTCCTGTCGTCTTGTAGACGTGGCCTCTGTCCCAGCTGAATCTACACACCCCATGGAGAACTGTACCCACGACCCTGGCCAGCCCAGCCCCCACCCCTGTGCCCCTATTTCCCCCTGGCCCCTCCCTGCCTCGGCCCAGCTGTCCCAGCAGGGGGTGGGACAAGGGATGGGAGCCCAAGCCACACCTCGTGAGCCAAGGCCCTTCCCCGCCCGGCACGGGACAGAGCTGCAGAGGCAGCAGCCAGGGCCGGGCAGCTGGCAGAGCTGCGAGCACATCCTGGCCCTCCGCCCCAAACCCGGAGAGCCAGCCTGCTCCGGGCAGTGGACCTGCGGAATCCACAGACTGCGGCTGAGCACTCCTCAGCATGGGCCACCTTTCCCGTCCGATCTAGGATGTTTCCTGGGTAGCAGTAGGAGGGCTCTGGGTTCAGATCCGGCCTTGTCACCAACTCCAGCTCGCTGACTGACTCGGACTGGTCACTTCCCTTCTTGGAATCTCAGTGTCTCCAGCTTGGACTGGTCACTTCCCTTCTTAGAATCTCAGTTTCTCCAACTCGGACTGGTCGCTTCCCTTCTTGGAACCTCAGTTTCTCCATCTCTGCAGGGAAGGGGTTGAACCAATGATTTCTAACGTTGGTTCCTGCTCTGAAACTGTGATTTGGATTCCAGGTTTGCAGAGTCTGGCCGGGACGTGGAACTCTGAAACGACACTGGCTCTGGGCTGGGTTTTCTGCTCATCCTAACTCATCTTTGCTTAGGTCCCAGGTCATGTGACCCCACCCTCCCTGATGCAGCCTGGTGCCTGCTGTGCTTTCTCCCTGTGGCCCACATAGCAGAGGGGACCTCCCGTCCACAGCAGGCCCCAGGGGAGCTGCATAGCTGGGCTCCTCCTCTCCGGCCCAGAGGTGGCCATGGGGGGCTGTGGCGCCGAGGTGGACGCCAACGCCTCGTCTGGCCCTGAGGGCGACATCACGGACCTCACGGCCTTCTCCATGCCCGCCTGGCAGCTGGCGCCGTGGGCCGCAGCCTACCTGGCCCTGGTGCTGGTGGCCGTGACCGGCAACACCATGGTCATCTGGATCATCCTGGCTCATCAGAGGATGCGCGCGGTGACCAGCTACCTCATCGTCAACCTGGCCCTGGCCGACCTTTGCCTGGCCACCTTCAACGCCGCCTTCAACTTCGTCTACGCCAGCCACAACATCTGGTACTTTGGCCGTGCCTTCTGCTACTTCCAGAATCTCTTCCCCATCACGGCCATGTTCGTCAGCATCTATTCCATGACCGCCATCGCCGCCGACAGGCAAGAGAGGCTGCGGGGAGCTGCGGGCACGGGCGGAGGGGGCTGCTCAGGCGGCTGAGGCTGGCGCGGGTGGGTGGAGGGCACCCACTCGCCGAGGTGGCGTGGCCCGCGAAGGGCACTGCTTCCCAGACCTGGCCGTGAGCCAAAGCTCGGCCTCTGGAAGTGGACGGGCAGAGGAATGAATGAAGCAAATAGGGTTAAGGTGAGACACGGGAAAGAACTTTGCCATAGATGGGTTGTTCAAGGCTGCGAGGGGAGAAGTGAGGCAGAGATTTAGGGACCTTCTGGAATGTTCTTCTCTGTGTTTGGTCTTTGTTTTGGTGTCTTTCTTTTAGCAAGAGGAAATTGCTTATATTGATTTCCTTTTCCAGACAGACTATGGGAGGGGGGGAATGTGATAGGGCACGCAGTTACTCTAGAATGCAAAGTATTGATTTCCCCAGCATATGGTTGCTCTCCGGGTCTGCAGACGGTGATGTTCGGTGGGAGGAGTTAGCTGTAAACAGTTCCAGAGCCCTTTGAAAGTTGTTTGGGGGCAGGCAGGGTCCAGGGTGGATATGCAAGGGGAACTTCGGGTGTTCAGGTGGGTATAAGTCAGATAGATAGCAATCAAAAAGGAACATGGGAAAGACATAGGGGGTGTGGGAGGCGGGGTGAAGGCCAGGAACCCTTGGAGATACAGGCTTGGTCTGGCTAAGCCTGAGCCTCACAGCCCTTTGCTGAGACACCCCACCCCACCCCAACTGCCCCTGCCACCTCTCACCCAGAGAAGCTTACCTTCTCTGCTCTTGGCTGTTTTAATATGGAGTTTCCCTTAAGATTTCATCTGCAAAAAAAAAGTTTCCATTAATTAGAAAAGGGAAAAAAGGAGGTTTGAAAAACATTCATTGAGGATAAGCCTCTAATTCACACCAGAGAAACTAAGGCTAGAGACAGGCAGGAGGCAGGATCTCCTGAGGGCAGCCAGCAAGTCGGGGTACAGCCAAGCGCCTGGGCCTCAGGCTCTCAGCACAGGAGTGTCCCCTCATCACCTCACAGCACCCCTCCCCCACCATCCAAAGCACCCTAACACCCCTGGATGTTTCCGAAAGGCCTCACTAGTGTTTCCTTTTCATTCACTCAACAAATGTTTGAGTTTCTCTCTGTGTCAGGCACAGGTCTGGAGACTGGGGAGCACACCAGTGGGAAAAACTAGTCCCAAATTCCTAGCCTCGTGAAGCTTTCCTTTTAAAGGGGCACAAGACTAGACTGTAGAGGGCAGGATGGAAGGCAGGAAACAAGACAGGAAGCTGCTGCAACAATCCAGGTGAGCATAGGTACGTGGAACCTGGAATAGGGCATGAGATTTCGTAGGTTCATCCAGTGTGATGCCCCGATAAATCCCAGAGTGATTTGAACAGTGAATAAAGAAGCATTTACAAAGTCCCCTCGGAAGAATGGCGAGAAAGGGGGAAAATTCGACTTCCCCATTTGGAGAATTCCTGATATTCTCACAAGCAGTGGGGACAACCAAAGCAATAGGCTGAGCCCTCAATCTTGGGGTTTGTTCATATGAAACTGCAGAGGATAGGCTAAGTCTACTTAAAATTAGGCTTAAGAGTCACCCCCAGAGAACCTCTTTCGTTGCTCAGACATGGCCTATCTCTCTCTCAGCCAACATGGCAAGCAAATTCACTGCCCTCCCCCTCTCTACGTGGGACATGACTCCCAGGGGTGTAAACCTCCCTGGCAACATAGGATAGAAATCTTAGAATGAACCGGGACTCCGCATCAAGGGATTGAGAAAACGTTCTCAACCAAAAGTGGGAAGAGAGAAATGAGACAAAATAAAACGTCAGCGGCTGAGAGATTTCAAACAAAGCTGAGAGGTTATCCTGGAGGTTATTCTTATGCATTATATAGATATCTCCATTTTAGTTTAAGGTGTATTAGAGAGGCTAGAGGGAAGTACTTGAAACTGTAGAGTTGTGGTCCAGTAGCCATGTTTCTTGAGGATGATTGTATAATGATATAACTTTCACAATGTGACTGTGTGATTGTGAAAACCTTGTGTCCTTTTATCTATGGTATGGATGGATGAGTAAAAAAGAGAGATTAAAAATAAATAAATAATAGGGGGAACAAATGTTTAAAAAATAATCCAGATGAGAGAGGATGGTGTGCCAATAAAGGACACTTATCCATTCATTTTTTCATTCATTCATTCAAAAAATATTTATCCAACACCTGCTATGGGCAGACACTGTACTGGGTGGGCACTGGGGAAAAAGCAGATAAAGATGCCTCCTTGGAAGAGTTAGACAGTAAACACATAAATAAATTATGTATTGTGTTTTGAGGTCCTGAGTGCTGTGAAAAAATGAGAGTGTAAAGGGGACCAAAGGTGTGTGTGAGAGAGTGGGGGTGGGGTGGGGGCAAGGTCAAAGTGTTAGAGTATCAGGACAGGCCTCTTTGTGAGGGAGGGGTCTGAGCAAGGGTGGAAGGAGGTGAGGGGGGGTGCCCTAGGCCTCTCGGGAAGGAACATCCTCAGCAGACGGCACAGCGGGGGCAGGGGCTTGGCTGGTGTGTGTGTGAGAAGCGGTGGGAGGCAGGGCAGGTCCCTTGCTCAGTGCCCACAATAGGAACTTCCCCGCCCAGGGCGAGGGCTCAGAAAAATGCGAGGCCACATCCAGTCATCCTGATCGTGTCCCCAGACTCGATTTAATGCCAGGGAGGAAGCCTCAGGGAGCATCCAAGGCCCAAAGCCATTTCGGGAGCATTTGAAGGAGACGGGCAGGAAGCTTGACCAGTCGCCTGCTGCCCCCTGCCTCAGACTTCCCCAGCGGACCTCATCGCTTTTGCACAACCACCCTACATGGCCGGAATTGCTATTCCCCTCTTCACAGAGGAAGGAACAGGGGCCCAAAGAGCTCAGGTTATTTGCTAACCAAGTGATGGTGTCAGGACTCAAATCCAAATCACTTCAAATACAAACGCCCAAGGCTGGCGCTTCCATTAATGGGTTAAGGGAAAAGCTCCCCTGACTCCACCCCACCTCCCGGAACAGGCAGGGAACCTAATGCTCCAAGTAGACCCTCCTGTTACCTGACATCATCTAATGGGTGGGGAGGCGGGGAGTGGATGCTGTTCTCGAACCTTCAGGAAATGGGCCCACTCCTCTTGCTGAATTACTCAGCCCGGGTCCACACTGTCCCCGCCCACCCCACAGACTCGCCAAAGTCAAGGGGGAAGGTCAGTGACACAGGGTGGGGGATGGGGGGATGTGGAGGTGGGGGGTGGGAGGGTGGAGAATGGGGGAGGGCTTGGCAATCATCCAGCAGCACCCCTGGCTGTGTCTTTCATAGAAATTACAAAACTCAGCTGTTGCAGAAATCTAAGCTCATCGCTAATTACCGGTCTCCAGACCTGCTGCTAGATCTTGTTATTTAATGGGTTAATAAAGCAGCACATATATTGCTATGCCCCAAATTTATTATATACATATATTATTTGGGGGGGGGGAGGTGGTACATGGTCTGGGAATTGAACCCGGGTCTCCCGTATGGAAGGCAAGCATTCTACCACGGAACCACCTGTGCACTCCTACTTTATATTTTAAAAACTGTTTTTCAGTGTAACTGGTTTCCTTCGTAATCCTGTGTATTATACATTTTCCCACCTTTTTTTTAAATTAGAGAAGTTACAGGTGTACAGGGAAGTGGTGCAGAAAGTACAGAACTCCCCTTAACCCCTGTCTCACACGCAGTCTTCCCTATTATTAACACTGTGCATTCATGCGGTATCTTTGTTATAATTAATGAGATAATATCATTATAATTAGACTATTTAGTGTAGCCCGTAATTTATACTAAGGTCTACAGTTCGTGTTGTACAGTTCTAGGGGTTTTGTACGTTTTTATCCTGATAGCATAGCCACAACCTATGTCCCCCGCTTTTAACCACATTCAAGTACACAATTCACAGGTTATCACGTTCACAACGCTGTGTTTCCACCACCACCATCCATCACCACGACATCACCATCACCCCAAAGTGCGGCTCTATATTTTATTCATGTAAAGACATTATTCATAGGAGGGGCTTGGCGTGCCAAGGCCCGTGACACAAAGCGTGTCCCGCTCAAGCCCTAGGCCGCCCTCTCCCTCCGGGTCACACGGCACATCAGCGGCGGGCAGGGCCAGGCAGGCTGCTCGGTTCCTGGGTGAATGGTGCCCTTCCAGCGTTTAACCTTGGGGAAGCGGCTGCTCCCCTGCAGCTCCCCCTTCCTTGGTCAGGGCCCTAGACCCACGTGGCCTCAGTGCCACCCCCCAAAGGCCCCAGGACACCCCTACACGGTCTTTCTGGGTCCTGCAGCAAAGGGGAGCCAAATCTACAGGATACCGGGAGCAGGACGGCTGAGCCAGTCTAACTTCAAAGCCAGCCAGCTCGGCCTCGTCCAAGCTGCTGTTTCATTTCTCCAAGCCTCCATTTTCTGCTGTGGTTTAAAAAAAAAAAAAAAAAACTGAGATAACTGAAAAGGTGGCAGGCCCTGCGCCTCACCAGAAGAAATGCTAAGGATAGTTCAAATCCCACAGGTTCCCCAGAGAGAGGCAGGAGCTGAGGAGATGGGACTGCTCCTGGTTGGCTCCGTGGAGGAGGAGCCTTTGGTTTGGACTTGGATGCATCTGAAGAGGAAGGCCACAGGCATGGGAGTGGGGAGGAAATGTCCCATGGAGAGGCACAAGCCAGAGGGGCCAGGGAAGACGCGCGAAGCAATGACAGAGGAGACTGGGAAGTGCACTGGCCACAAAGCACAGGGTTTTGAAGGCTGTGTTTAAAAGTTTGGAATGCGGTGTCCCAAACTATAGCCACTAGCCATATGTCCCTATCTAAACTTTAATTAATTAAAATTAAAAATTCAGTTCCTCATTCACATTAGCCACACTTCTAATGCTCAAATCCACTTGTGATTAGCAACTACAGAATGGGACAGCCTAAACAAAGAACATTTCCACCAACACAGAAAGTTCAGTGGGCAGCACAGGTTTGGATTTTGTTCGGGAGATGGTCAGGCTCTGCTAAGGCTTCTGAATAGAACAGAAGCTGGGAGAGGGGCTCGGGCAGCACAGAGCTTCAGGCTAATATTGAATGCTCCAGAGTGGCTGCACAGCTGGTGTGCAGCCATCTGACGGCATGTCCATGCAGAGAGGGAGGTGGTGTGGTGGACTGGAATTCTGGGGCACTAGCGTTATGTGTGGCTGTGGAGGGTCACCAGGCCAGCTGCCAGCATCTGCAGGCAGTGGGTAGCAGTGCACGGAATGGGCTAAACGGCAGGTCTGGCATGGAGGGATGGAGGTGGTCTGTTGGGAGGGTGACCGCCACTCACACCACCCTCTGCTCACAGGTACATGGCCATCGTCCACCCCTTCCGGCCTCGGCTCTCAGCCCCCAGCACCAAAGCAGTTATTGCTGGCATCTGGCTGGTGGCACTGGCCCTCGCCTTCCCCCAGTGCTTCTACTCCACTATCACCCTGGAACAGGGTGCCACCAAGTGTGTTGTGGCTTGGCCAGAAGACCAAGGGGGCATGACACTCCTCCTGTAAGGCCCCCTGGTTTGTGTGTGCATGTGTGTGTACCTGAGAACAAACGTATGTATTCATGTGCATGGGCATTCGTGTACATGTATGTACATAGAGTAGTGTGTGTGTACAGATGTATCTGTTCATGTACATGGATTATGTGAGTGCATGCGCACACCAAAAGTAATGCTGGCAGAGCACTTAGTAGACCCCAAGCCTGCTCTAAGCATTTTATGTATATTCACCCATTTAATTCTAACAATCTATGAGGTATTTACTATCACCATTCCCATTTTTCAGATGAGGGACTGAGACATAAGAAAATTAAGTTGTTAACCCAAGGCCACACAGCTAGTAAGTGGTGGGATTCAAACCCAGGTAGTCCCACTTCAGAGCCCAATCTTCTAAGCACTCTGCTACTTAAATAAGATGTGTACCCTTCAATAAGAAATACGCAGGCAAGGAGAACTTATGCCTACTGATAATTATGCTTAAGAGTCACCCCCAGAGAGCCTCTTTTGTTGCTCAGATGTGGCCTCTCTCTCTAAGCCAACTTGGCAGGTGAACACGCTGCCTTACGTGGAACATGACTCCCAGGGGTGTAAATCTCCCTGGCAATGTGGCACCTGACTCCCAAGGATGAGCTACGACCCAGTATCATCAGATGAGGAAGACTTCTTGACCAAAAGGAGGAAGGGAGAAATGAGACAAAATAAAGTCTCAGTGGCTGAGAGATTCCATACAGAGTCGTGAGGTTACCCTGGAGGTTATTCTTATGCATTATGTAGATATTTGTTTTTAGTTTATGGTGAGGCTCTAGGGAAGTACCTGAAACTATTGAACTATGTTCCAGTAGCCTCAGTTCTTGAAGACAACTGTATAACCATATAGCTTTTACAATGTGACTGTGTGATTGTGAAAAAAAAAATGCAGGCATGCAGTGTGCATGCAATGATTATGCATGTGTGCTACACTCAGTTGTGCACATATGTTTGTAAGTATGTGGGTGTTTGTAGATGTGTGGTGTGCACACAGGAATCTGTGTGCACGTGTGGGGGGAGGCATTGTACATGCTCAGGCCTTGGACAGAGCACTGAAGTGGAAAGAGTGGGTGGGTGGAGCCTGGGATACCCGGTGCTGCTCCATGCTGATGACAGGTTGGGAGGGGCCAGAAGAACTCAGGCCCAGCTGGGTCAGTCCTTTCCCCATTCTGGGTCTCAGTTTCCTTGTTTCTCACAGCGTGATTCTATGATCCCCAAATATTGCATGCACCATTGGTTAGCAGAGGACAAAGAATTAATTGAGGGAGTGGGTTTTGCAGCCAGCCAGCCAGGTAGGAGTCCTGCTCTGCTCCCTCCTGATGGAGGACCGCACAGGGCCCCTTGCCCTCTCTGAGCCTCTGGCTCCTTCTCCTTAAAAGGAAGATAAGTAATAGTGCCATGCTCACAAAACATGGTACTGTCATTCAGGATGTGGTCGTTTCAATAGGGGACAAACAAAAACAGACCTGGAGGGGAAGGTTTAGTCCAACCAACCTCCAGCCAAGTGAGCAGGAGGATGCGGCATGCTCTGAGCTGAGGGCTGCCAGGTAAGCATGGCCACACAGCCCCCTGCCTCTACCTGCTTTAACAGCCCTCCCTCCCCCAACAGATGCCCCTAACTGGCCTCCATCTGTCCTGAGCACCTGCCAAGAGAAGGCCCTTCTTGTCGCCTTCAGTGCTAGAGAAGCATCTTTCCTCTGAGAAGCCTGCTCCCAGGGGCTGATGAGGCTCAAGGACAGCCCTGCCTGGGGTCTCTGCCCCCACCCCCCACCCCACTCTCTCAGAGGGATCCCCAACCACGAGGAAGTTGTGCGTGTAGGGAAAGTGCCCCCCCCCCCCCCCCCCCCCCCCCCGGCTCAGGGAGTGATGAGAACAGAACACTTTGGCAATGGCCACTGGGAGGCGATATTTCTCCACCTAAATCCAGGCTTGTCGACCCGACCCAGGTATAAGCTTCAGCTCTCTCCTAATGGCAAGTTCCAACCCTGCTTCTGGCAACAGGAAAAAACAGGCGGGCAAGAGTGGCTAGGAAAGCCTAGCCTTGTTGTTACTTAGAATTCTGAGAGAGGATTTGGGGAAAGCCTGGTTTATGCATGAGAATGTGTTACTCTTTGTCTTGGGTGACAGAGCCTCTAATAAGAGTTAGATTCCGTGTGTGTAGAGGGTGAGAGTCTGATGAAATGACACATGTTCTCTGTGGGAAAATGCACATACACCCCAAAATCAAAATGGAAAGAGTCCAGTCTGAGAGGGGGAAGCATTCCCTAATTTTGGCAGGTCCTAGGATCTTGGTCCCCATGACTCCTCTGAGGTCCCTCCTGTGTGGAAACCTAGCTCAGGGTGAATTCCTATCCTGCAACCCATTTCACATTTTGAAAGATCCTTAGAGATTACCTCCTCAGTTTATAGATGGGGAAACTGAGGCTGAGGGAGAGACCTGATTGCCGAAGGACTCACTTCAAATTAGAGATGGGACAAGAGCCCTATTATTTTTATCACACAAAATTGACCCTCCATGAAAGGAAATCGTTCAAAGTGTTAAGTCTGTAGTGCTGCTTTATATGGTACAGACTTCCTGTGCCTCTGTAGGTCTCAGTGTCCCCCCTCAGGATAATAAAGCAAGTGGCCTGGTTGACCCTCAAGATTTTTCTTATTCAAACACTAATCTGATAATGAAGGTGAAGTGGCCGGTGTCTGGCACTTGCTCTTCTTGCTCCCTTCTTACCTGCTCTGACGGCAAGGCTCTCAACCCAGATCCTAGATGAGGATCAGGGGGTCTAGGAGCTCCCAAACATTTTGTAAAATTGGCATTCTTGCCAAAGGAGCATGCAAGCAGAATTTCTAATTGCCTGGCTTCAGGAGAGAAATTTGCTGAAGCCATCTGCTCCCCTCCCTTGGGGTGCCAGTGCTTCTTGAAAGAAGCCCAGCACAGCTGGACACAGAGGGGCTGGAGAACACCTTAGTCCACCTAGTAAGAAAGAAAAGAAGTCATGTGGCAAGGGTCTCAGGCCCACTCATGGGATGGTGAAAGGGCTCCCTCTGCAGACCCGGCTTGGAATCAGTCCTCAGCCACCACCTTGTCGGAGGGAGGCCCTGGCATCACTCAGGGACACAGAACACACGTGTTCTTGACTTTACCTTTCCAAAAGGAGAAAGATAATGGGGGTCGGGGTGAGGTGGCACTCTGGGCCGCGTGCTCACAGGTGATGTAAAGAGAGCATTTACTGCCATGTCGCCCACCTAATGCTGACGGGTGGGAAACAGATGACACAATAGTGTATACAATATGGGGCTTTCCCACTGCCCATTTCTTGACAGGGACATTAGTGCAGGATGGAACCACGTTACCTTCAGTAACTTTAGCTAGCTGGCCAGCTGGGCACACAGATATAGAGATTTTGTATAGATAATATATATTTTCTAATATATGCATATATAATTCTATTGAGCCCATATGTATTATCTAACATATATGATTCTGGAAGGAAACGTGCCTGTTAAGTGGTGGGAGCCGGGTAAGTGATTTTACTTCCTCCATTCTCAGTGGCATTTTTAAAATTTTAAACAAATGTACTACCTAGTTAAGTTTTTCATGCCTACTAATTTTTATTAGTATTTCTTCCTTGTTTGGCACTTGTCTATCACAAGGAAGGCAGCAGGGCTGATTTACGAAGCCCTGCAGAGTGACGGGAGCGTCCTAGCTGGACACAGGAGTGTCCTCCGGGGCCGAACCGCCCCCTCGGCGCCTAGGAGAGCGCCCTGTATCCCGCTTCAGCCGCCCGCCTGCAGTTCTCACCCCGCGCGGCAGGGGAACCCGCTTCTGTTATATGAGCGAGCGAAGGCTGCCTTTTTTTTTTTTTTTAAAGCCAAGCCAAGGCCCTGGGATAGTGGCCCGCGGACGCGGGACACAGAGCCAGGACCGCGGCTCAAGGGCGCCCGCGGGGTTCCGGGGACCGCACACTGGCAGGCGTTGGAGTCAGGCCGGCCAGTGCCCAGACCCCGCGTTGTCCCTGCAGGTACCACGTGGCCGTGATCGCCCTCATCTACTTCCTGCCCCTGGTGGTGATGTTCGTCGCCTACAGCGTCATCGGCCTCACGCTCTGGAAGCGCGCGGTGCCGGGGCACCAGGCGCACGGCGCCAGCCTGCGCCACCTGCAGGCCAAGAAGAAGGTGGGCGCCGGGGGGCGTGGCTGACCCGGATCCCGCCCCTGGGAAACGCTCTTCCCGGCTCAAGGCCCGCCCCCAAGGGGGATGGACCGCGCCTGGGCTGCAGGGATCCACGGGTGATGTGCCGTGTCCTAAACCCTGGACCAGACGCTGAATTCATTCCTCCTGGGCGGGAGGGTCTTTGGCCCCATAGAGTTAAGGAACTTCCCAGAATCTTAGGAGAATAGGGAAATCCTAAAGCCTCACACAATGTCAGATCTTCCAAGAATCTTAGGATGATAGAGTCTTTTTGTTTGTTTATTTGTTTGTTTGTTTTTTACATGGGCAGGCACCGGGAATCGAACCCAGGTCCTCTGGCATGGCAGGCAAGCATTCTTGCCTGCTGAGCCACCATGGCCTGCCCAGGATGATAGAGTCTTAAATTCAGTCTTCTTGAATATCAGAATGAGGAATCTAAGAAGGCTATAGAACCATAGGAGCCTCCTTGCTAGAAGTGCTGGAACCACAGCCCTCAGAGATCATGGAGATGGGGTTGTCCTCCAGGTTGATGTCTGTCTTCAATTTCCACCCACTCTCCATGCCCACCTGAAGTGCCACTGCACCCCTCCTCACCATCTGGGGTCCCCCAAGGACACTGATGTAGCATTCTATGCTCAGACCCCCTCCCTTCACTCTCAATCACAGCCCACTCTCAGCATGTCCCTTTCCACCAGGCGACCAGTGGCCGACTGGGTTAATCACAGCACAGATGTGGGTTAAGTCCCGCTTCTCACCTGCTGTTAAGCACTTTTCACAGGGTTGCTCAGGGAGGTGGTGGGCAGGGATGCCATCCAAGTGCCCCTCCTCCTGGGAAGGTGGTCCCAGTGGGGTGCTGGGCCTGCCAGCAGGGTTTGTGGAGGCTGGGCCACGAGGGTGGAGAGGTGGGGATGCCGGCCTCCAAGGCCGTGGACAGAAGGGCTGTAGGGGACACAGATCCTAGGGAGCAGAGGGAGGCCTGGCACAGGGAACCCCTAAGGATGGAGTTAGAGGGAGAACTCATCCAGGAAGACTTTTGGAAGAGGTGGCATTTGTGTTGGGGAAAGTACTTCAAAGGAAGATTTGGGAAGGACAGTGGTATGGACAGAAGGACCAGCCTGGTGGCGGGTGGGGCTCTGATATGTCTGGGCAGCAGAGGCTTCAGAGGCCTGAGAAGGTAGAAGAAGAAAGGGCCTGATTGTGGAGAGCTTCCCAGGCCAGCCTGAAGGCCACCCCAGTCTGCCCCCGGGGGCTTGGGGCTCGGGGCTCTTGGCTGAGGAGTGACCTCCATCTCCCCTGGGCCAGTTCGTGAAGACCATGGTGCTGGTGGTGGTGACCTTTGCGGTGTGCTGGCTGCCCTACCACTTCTACTTCCTCCTGGGCCACTTGCAGAAGGATATCTACTGCCACAAGTTCATCCAGCAGGTCTACCTGGCCCTCTTCTGGCTGGCCATGAGCTCCACCATGTACAACCCCATCATCTACTGCTGCCTCAACCACAGGTGAGCCCTGCGCCGGCCCCTCTCTCAGCCCTCAGGACCCCACCTGGGTGCACCTGCCCAACTCGACCTCCACTGCTCCAGCCTGAGTCTCTGCCCCTCTGCCCCTCGTGCCCATGAGAGAAGGCCGTCCTTGCAAGTCCAGCCCCCAGCACAATCCTCCCTCTCCTTGGGGCCTAGTTTGAGCCCCATCTCCTCCCTAAGATGTGGCCAGGCCGCCTCTCTGTCTGCTGCTCCTGTAGTAACCTCGAGCTCTCCCTTCTGGGGTCTACGTCAGAGAGAATGAGGGGCAAAGCCTGAGAGAGGCAGCAGAAAACAGAAAGGGAGAAAGGAATGTGGGAGGGGGAGGAAAGCAGGACTTGCTTCTGTCCTGGCATCTGAGAGAGCTTCCTGTGGTGAGGAAAAGCTCCAAGGCGCAGTGGACAGCACCACCCTGCGCCGTCCTAAGCCCTCGGCTGCGGGAAGCTGGGGGCCGTGACTTGGGGGCGGGGTGCCGGCTGCTGCCTGGGAGGATGTCAGCGCATTTCCTGCCTTGAGTGGCTTCCAGGGCAGTGGGGAAGCAGTGGGTAAGACAGCTGGGAGCAGGAGGCCAGGGTCTCATTTCTCCCTCAGGTACCAGCTGGTTCTCCTGGTCCTTGCACTGTGGGAAAGCCGCCTCCCAGAGGACTGGCACATACTCTGGGGCACTTGGAGAACTGGGGGACAGGTTGGGGGTAGTGGCCGGCAGGGACCCTAGCCGCCAGGTTCTTTGCAGAGCAGGCCTTTTTCACCCTCGGAAGCTCCCGAAGGTGGGGCCAAGCAAAAGGAGACGAGGCCTCAGCAAGACAGCCCTATGGGTGAGGGGACCCTGGGCCTTTTGCCATTTCCCTGGGTGCTCAGGCCACACATGGTGCCAGGAGGGACTCTGTCGCTCAGACACTGCACCCACCTGGGGAAGGCCAGAAACAAGTGAAAGAATTAAGATTTGGGGGTGTTTGCTGGTTGCCAGAACCCTCCTTTATTTCCCAACAGGAGAGAGGTAGGTATTATTCCCATTTCACAGATGAGGAAACTGCCTTGGAAAGGAAGAGATTCCTGTGAACTCAAACAGCTCACAGTGGAACCAGGATTCTAGGTCTCTCCAAGGCCTGTGCTCCTCTCCCCACAGCAGACAGTCCCCTCTGGGGGTGAGAGAGAGCTGGGAGTCAGGGAGGGGCCACCCCGCAGTGTCCAGGCTTCGGTCACTCTCCTGCTTCCCAACGACACAGTGCCAGGACTCTGAACCCCACCGTAGGGAGCGCAATGATCCCAAATGGCTTCTGAATTGCTCGTCACGTGGTGACGCTGGCTCTGAGGTAGGGCTGACGCTCCTGTGGGAATCTTCATTCAATCAGCCAAGGTTTCTCACGTGGCTACATGTGCCCACCATGTGCCCCCGTGCCTGAGGAGAGGACAGAGAACGAAAACAAAGACCCCTGTCCTTGGGGAGCTGACTTCCTAGCAGGGGAGGCAGCCATTAAAGGCAGGGAGGAAATGATCCCCGCAGTGTCCTAGAAGGTGAGAAGCCGTGTGGACAAAGAAAACCTGGACCAGGGTGAGGATGAGGGTGCCGGGGGAGTGGTGGGCGCAGGAGTTGCAATTTCACAGGATGGTCAGGGCCAGCTCGCTGAGGCGTCATCTGACAACTGCAAGGACGGAGTGGGCTCTGCGGCTCTCTCGGGAAGAGAATCCCAGGCAGAGGGCACAGCCAGTGCTGTGGCCCCAGGGTAAGGGCAGGCCTTGGACTTGAACTCCGGGTTGGGGAGCCAATTCCGCTTTCTGAGCTGGGGAAGACCTGTTCTGACCTACAGAACCGGCTTGGCCACTTTGGACCCTAAGGGGATGAGGGTGCAGGCAGGGAGATAGATAAGAAGTTATTGCAGCAGCCCAGGTGAGGGACGGTGGTCAGAGAGTGCACACTGCTAAGGCAGAGCCGACAAGCTGCAGTGGGTGGGAGGTGGCATGGGAGAGGAAGTCCAGGTTCTTGGCCTGAACAAATGGAAGGATGAGTCCTCAGGACTGAGATGGGGAGGGCGGTGGAGGCGGCTGGGGAAGGGGGGCGGAGCGTGGGGAGGATGATTAGGAGCTCCCCTGGGGATCTGCTGAGTGTGGATGTCAGTTACAGAGAACATCAAACACCAAAGGTGCTTGTGCTTAAGCCACATAGCGGACTCTTGTGGAGCCACAAGGCGTGTCCTAGTCCCCTGGAACATGGAACCCTGCACCCCCAGGGAAAAGGCAACACGGTTCTCCCTGCTCTCAGCCTTTGCACAGGATCTCATTTCTGCTTCTCTGAGCAACCGGTGCACTTTTTCTGCCAACCATTTTGTCTGTTTACTGTTGTCTGCTTCCTCATAATTCCAGTTTACATGTAGCTCTTCAGTGCCCCCATGGGGAAAGCTGTTTGTTTTAAGCAAATGTACCCAAACTTAGTATTTCCATGGCTGTATTTTCTTTCAAAGCAGTCCCTTGGAGGAGCATCCTTATTCCACCAACAGCACCAGAGTCTCAATTTTAACTGGCTCCTCCCTGAATACCCTTGTAGAAGCCAGTTAAGAAATCAAACAAGAAAATTGGCTGTCCCTTATAATTACATTTGTTTGTTATAACAAATGATTGGATTTAGCTTCATTACCACTTCAATCACCAGACTTGGCTAGATTACTTCTGGCTGTTCCCATGTTTAAATCCACTAAAAAAAAAAAAAATGAGTTTCTTAAGAGACACCGAGCAATGATAGGTTCCTCCTTGGTGTGTGGCAGCCAGTGTCCTCTGGAGTGAAGAGGACACTCCTGGAGGACGGGGTGTGGCCACACAATAGCTCCTGTACTGCGCCCTGACTCCAGGCTCATGGTGACCCTCCCCACCCAGGTTCCGCTCTGGATTCTGGCTTGCTTTCCCTTGCTGCCCATGGGTCATGCCAACCGAGGAAGATAAGCTTGAGCTGACCCGCACTCCATCCCCCTCCATGAGGGTCAACAGGTGTCACACTAAAGAGACTTTGTTTATGACCTGGGATGTGGTCTCCTTTGAGGCTACCAAAGGGCAAGTTGGGGGTCCCCAAGATGGGGTACCCACTGAGCCCTGAAGCCCTATGCATGCTACAGGGCCAGGCCTAGCACTTTTGGAGATGCAGCCAATCAAGAGGACAAGATCTGAAAGCTAGGTCTGCTTCCTACCTTTCTCTACACTAATGGAAAAACAAAGTGGGGCCAAGAGCCATGCAGAGAACGCTGCCTCTAAGAAGGCCCAGCCACTGCCCCAGAGTCTGCTTCAGGGGGGGCTATACAAGTCAGAGAAAAATAGTGTGAACTGACATTTATCTAGTCCAAGAGCTGCAAGCTCAAATGCCTTCCTGGGGCCAAGCATACAAAATAAATGAGTGAATAGGATCAAATATAAAAGAAAAACTGCAAACATGTTGACAAAAGGCAACCGACTTCCAGCCTCAGTGTTGAGGTCATCGGGAATGGTGGAGACCAAGGCAACCCGGCAGAGCTAGGCTTCCAAAGGGGACAGTGGCGATTCAGCTCTGGACAGATGTTGCCAGATGGTCATGGGAACCCATTGCCAGGTCTTCTAATCTTCCAACAGAGACCAGCAATCCAAATTTGTGAGGCCTTCAGATTTGTTCAGTTTGTCTTATGTTTTCATAACTTTGGGTAAGCCAAACAAAACACGTTTGTAGGCAGAATACAGGTGAATTATCAGGCAAAATACAAAAAGGAGGAAGCTTCTTGTTTTACAGAGTCCATCAGTGTGAGTCAACCCAGGGCTTCTCTGTCTCAGCACTCAAGAACTCAGATACAGCCCACTGCAGACAAAGGTTAAGGGTCAACAGGAGGATGAAGGTGGCGGTGGGCGGGGGGCTACTGCTGGGTGCTGAACCGCGGTGAAGGCTCTGGCAGGGTTTTGTAGGGTGGAGGTCGGTCATAAGGTGATTCTGTTAGGGAGGGGTCGGCCTGGAGGGGCGCCATCCGCCTGAGGGCTGCAGACCCCGGCTCCTGTACCCACCGTGGCTGGCTCCGGTGTTGATGTGGCTGCGGCACTGGGGAGGGAACAGGGCCAATCTCAGCCCAACAGTGGGATTAGAGTCCCCCAGAAAACCCAGCATATAGCCCATGAGGTGGAATGGTGATGTCTCCATGAGGGAACCCCCTTTCATTCATCCCGTCCTGTATATCACACTATTCTCCACTGGGCCACGCACCTAAAATGGGATTTACCCTGCAAAACAGGGAGAAGATGTATAGACCGTAAACATCATGTCAAGTTATAGTTGAGGTTTTTTTCTAAATACCGACATACCTGCAGAGTTCTTTCGCTTTGGACCCTATGCTTTATTAAAGCTGCTGTGTTACTCACCCAAAACTGCTCCAGTGTATTAATTGATCATCCAGGCTACGGTTTGGAAGAGACTGCAGCATGTGGGAAAACACACTTCCAAGTTCCAATGTGTGGCCTCCTACCAGGAGCTGATGGTTGAGTGTACTAAAAAATGGCAACCAGATAAACATGATAGTTTGGACAAGAAGAAGCTCAAGAAAATCTTCTAAGGCTCATAGCTGGCAACTTGGAATAAAAAAATCCATACCGTGGTTTTGTATTATGGCCTGTTCTTGAAAACACTGAAATAACTGTAATACTTTTTTAAGCATCCTTATGTAGAGGAACTTAAAGATAAAGAGTGGACATTGTCATAGAAAATGAATCCCTTCTGGTGGAAGGAAAGCTCTTGCTGCTAGCAGCATCAACATGAACCATTATGCAAGCCCTATGCCAACTCAGACTGATGTCAAGTTAAAATTCAAGGCATTGTCTAAAAAAGTTGTGTCTGCCACTCTACACTTTTCTTTATCTTGCATTTTCCTTTGGGAAGGAAAAGTCACAGATGAAGACACGCAAAGTCTGGCTAGTTTGAAGCAGGCTGACATTGGCCATTTAGATGACTTTGAAGAAGATAATGAAGAAAAGGATGAGAACTGGGTGAAACGAGAAAAAGGCAGCCAAAATTACAGAGCTTATCAACAAACAACTTTTTGGATGAAGCAGAAAAGGACTTGGCCACTGTAAATCCAAGCCCATTTGGTGATCCAGATGTAACAGATTTAAATCCATTTGGAGATCCTGACTCAGAAGAACCAGACTCCTGACAATCACTTTAGTCCAAACACAGCCTCCTCTTACTGTCACAGGACTAAATGTGACACAGAACCCCCAAAATCCCAGCAGAGCTCTGGGAGGACTTCAGGATCCCATGATCCTGGAATACATCCCAATACGGATACAACCCAAGCACAGGTTTATTAGGCAAGAAGAGACTGTTGAAAACTGAGACCTTAGAATTAAGTGACTTAAATGTTAGTGATAAGAAGGATGCGTCTCAGGCGGGCCACGGTGGCTCAGCAGGCAGAGTTCTTGCCTACCATGCCAGAGATCCGAGTTCAACTCAACCCGGGTTCGATTCCCAGTGCCTGCCCATGCCAAAAAAAAGAAGAAGGATGTATCTCCATCCTTTATTTGTGAGGAAACAGATGAGCAAAATTCAGACTGTAGCCATTACTAGTAACCTGGACCAAGAAAAATTGGAGAATTCCACTCCATTGGAGTAGAGTGATCAAAGCCTGAATCACCTGTCAAAAGAAGAAGTTTATCTCATGCATTGCTCAATTCAGATACCCATATAATAGAGAGGCAGACCCTGCAAAGAAAAAACATAGTTTCCTGAAGCAGAGTCTGATTCAGATGCTGACAGAAACCACTTTAAATTAAACATCCACAAAAACAGTCCAGCATCGAATGTTATCCAGACAAGGACTGAAAGAAAGAGCAAGAGTTCTGCTTGATCAAGCGAGGGGAGATGCAGCTTTGGCGGCAGGGAATGAGCAGAATGCCAACACAGCCACTCCGCCTTACAGCGGGCAGTAAGGGATCAGCAAAATGAAGAGCAACGTCACCAGCTGAGAGGGAGAGAGCCCGTCAGCTAATAGTAGCAGCTCGATGTGGAGTGAAGATGTCAGAACTTCCCAGCTGGGGTGAAATAGCTGCAGGAAAGTTGAAAGGAACGTCCAAGGCATCTGGAGAACAAAACACTACATCGGTGGGCTTGAAGCTGAAGGAGCTCAGCCACAGTTGGCAAATTCATTGTCCAGTGCTTCTCAGAAGGCTGTAACTGAGAGCTCAAAGCAAGACATTGAGAATGTCACAGAAGGTCTCTGGATTGAAGGATTACAAAAAGCAACAGGACATTTCAGAAATCTTGTTGTGTTCAGTAAGGATTCCAAGGTTAGAAAAACTCAACTTCAGTCTTTCGGTCAATATGTTGAGAATAGGCCAGAGACGAAAAGACAGAGATCAATACAGGAAAATACAAAGAAAGCAAATGCGAAGGCGGTGGTAGCTGAAACTCAGAGGAAACCATCAGAAGATGAAGTGCTTAATAAAGGGTTCAGAGAGACACCAGCCAGTATGTTGTAGGAGAATTGGCAACACTAGAGAATGGTCAAAAGCAAATTAGCACTGGTGCCTCTCTGGTGGAGAAGAGCCTTTGCTATCTCATGGACACAGGGAGGAACACAGAAGAAGTTATGATGCAAGAATGGTTTATGTTAGTTATTTTTTTTAAATGCCTTAATAAGGCAAAGGAACCAGCTCTCTTTTCTGGAAAAAGAGTACAACCTAGAACAACGGTAGGAGCTGCTAAACCGGGAATTGCATGCAGTGCTAGCCACTGAAGGTTGACAGAAGACTGAGGCCCAGAAGTGATGTGAGCAGCTTCTGCTGGATAAGCTGGTGGCCCTGGGGCACAAGCCCGACACACGGGTCAGGGACCTGGGCATGCAGGAGAAGCAGGTCAAAGAAGAAGACAAGTATTAGAGGGAACTCTGGAGCAAAACAAAGGCAAGATGGCCAAGAAAGAAGAGAAATGAGTTCTTCAGCAGCAACCGGGCCAGAATCTCACCCAACATCGTAAAGTCTTGGGTCCCCAGACCAGAAAAAGTCAGACTCATTGCTGATTTATAGGCTGTACTTCGCGACGACTAACACCCCTTTTCCTCTCCTACCTTCAGATAATACACAGAACTACAAAATAGATGTGTTTGGGAGTTATCATGTCTCTGAAATCATGTGAAATAGATTTGCAGACACCTTATGAGAACTTTGTATTGGAGTGTTTGAGAAGCTGTTCAAAAAAGAAAAAATAAAAGCTCCCCACATTATTTTCTTTCATTTTTTTTGATGGGAGGAAAATTTGAAAATCTTTGTTGTTAATAGCGTAATGATGGTGGGAGTGGGGTTCAGAGAGGGGTAAGGAAAATGTCATGAATAAATTTTTTCTGGTCCCGCCATATGTAACACTTACTCTACTACCTTTATTTTACAATTAGAGCATACTCAATCCACTTATTAAACTGTGTTCTATTTTCCGTAGGGGTTTTTGCAGTTGTTTTGCATTTACCATAAGGATAATAGAATTCTTCTCCTCTGCTTTTCTTAGAGGAGGGTCTTTTAACATAGCCTGAGACAAGGCCTGTGACTGAAAGTGAAGCATGAGGATGAGACTAATTGACAGGCATCCTTTTACAAGACAGGCTTATCACCTGAGAATGTGCCATCTTTTTCCCTAGATAAGTACGCATTACATCTAGCTTGGTTCCTACATTTTATTGGTTGAAGAATGCTGTTAATATCTATTCTGCATTGATAGAAGCCTGTCTTGCCACTGAGTAAATCCCTCCAATTAATATTTTCTTCTCTAAAATAGTAGTCATTTATTGTGAGAATGCTTATCTGTTTATTTATTATAATACTGAGTCATATAAATTTTCAATAAAACCAGAAACTTTCTTAACGTAAAAAAAAATCAAAAGGAACTGGGCTTGAATCCCAGCTGGGATTGGGCAAATCACTCTGACCTTAGCCTCTTTGCCCTTTGGCTAAAGGACCTCACAAGATATTATGAGAATCCCTCTAGGTGATGCCTATAAAACTAGCAGGCCAGACACAGATGAAGTGCTCAATAAACAGCTGCCAAAATTTCGATGACGACCGTGTCAGCCTTTTTACACAAAAGCCTCCGGCAAGTCAGCCACACAGCATCCACCCTCATGCCTACAGCGGGGCGGTGGCAGGCAGAGAATCCCAACTGTCCCCACTCCCAGAAAGCTCCTGGCCTGGCCCAGCCCACCCTCCCAAGGGTGTACCTCTCTCTGTTTGCCCACTCACCCTCCACGCCCCAGGGCCCCTCCAGAAGAGCCATGAAACACTGTAAATGCACATTAAGAAGTTTAATGTCATCTATGTTCTCCACAAAGACCATGGAGCCAGACACCGGCACCATTGGTGCCCCAAATAAAGTCCGATCTCACCAAACCAAGTGGGCATGCAGTCTGCAGTTGTCCTGAAGGGAGCCACTTAAAGCTGGAAGTCACGGCTTGGGAGACACACAGGGCACCAGAATAGGAACTGCCAAAGGATCCACCAGAGGGCTGGGGGCAGAACCCAAAAGGGCAGCCACACGGAGAAACAGCAATCTGCCAACATTGATGTTGGTAGGGATTTGTTTAAGATCGAGGTGGGGGGTGGGAAGGGAAGGAATGCAGCAAGTCCTGCTACCCTGGGCTGCTTCAAACCTTCCTATGTGTTAGGGCAAAGGGTACTATTTAATCTGTTGCTCTGGGGTCAGCAGAATGGATGATAAAGGGGCAGGATCTGCTTGGGGATGGCAGGGAGAGAACTTCATTAAACCCAAACAGCCTCCTGGAAGCTGAGTTTTTTCCTTTGTTCCAATTCTAAGTGGGGGCAGGGACGGGCAAGTAAAGAAAAGACGTGGTTGAGTTTGCAGATGCTAAGGCCTTGCATTCCTTTACCCTATTAAAGAGGCTGGGGTAGGGGCTGCAGGAGCAACTTCATGGGATATGTAGAGGAGAGAACTGGCAGGGCAGGTACTGGAAGACAAGGGGAGAGACTACCACTGCGATATGGCCCAGAGAGGTTGTAGATGTCATCATGCCAAACTAAGGGCTCTAAAGGACACAATCTTCATTTGAAACTCTCTGCCCCACCCAGAAGGCCACAAAAGTCCCCAGGGTTTGGTTTTCACCTCATGCCAAGATCTCCTTCCCTCTCCCCAGCCATTAAGCATCACTCAAGTCTCTGGGTTGGTACAAAGTTTACTAGGTCATACAACATGGCTCACAAAAAGCGATGGGAATTTCCAGTGATGGCATTGTTTGTTGGTTGGTTCGTTTTACCCAAATGGAGACAAGACACTTTCCCACAGGAGACTGCCCACCTTCCCCCACAAGACAAACAGGATGCAAAACTATCACAATGTGGCTATGATTGGTTCCACAGACACACCATTTAGTGGTATCGACATGTCCCAATGGGAGCCTTGAGATGCCAGACAGCAGTGGGTGCTGGGATGCGAGGAAGCAGTTAATGCTACGTCCACACACGCCCTTTGGTTGCACCCCTGGGAGGGGAGTCCCAGCAGTGTCTGCTGGAGATAACACATTTCACATGGGGGATGCGTCCCCATGGCCAGCCTTCAGAGGCCCATAAGGCCTGTCAGGTGACATAACTTTTCATCTCAAGCCAATAAATAACATCATTGGATGAATGCATAAATTAGAAATAGACATCACTAAACTTCACACGTGGAGAACGTACGACCAGGTTGAAATCAAATCATGCAGAGTGGCAGGGCAGGTGAGGAGGGATCCAGGTGAGAGAGATTATCAACAGCACACACCCTATTTTGTACCCTACTTTATACGCCATTAGTTGTTGTGTTTTCTTCTCCACCGCGGCGATGGCAGGCTCCAGTGCTGGCTTCTCCCAACATGGCTGCTGGGAGGAACAGGGGGTCACCGCTTAAAGAGAAGTGCTGGAAGGGCAGCAGGCTGGGGTTCCTGGGCTTTAGCTGCTTGGGGCCATTTCCTCTCGGAGCCGCACACCCACAGCTGTGATGAGGGCCGCCCCTTTGCCGCTGCCATCTTCCGACAGCAGGAACGAAACGTTACAACTTGGTGACAGCTCCTTCACAGTTTGGTACATAATTCTGGAGAAGCTAAAAAAGACAAAAAACAGAGGAAGCTGTGGAGAGAATGGGGATCCACCTGAAAATGCCAAAACACCCTAAGAACAAAGAGGGCAAGCAAGATGCGTGGGGCACCACAAATCCCAGAGTGATCTGAACAGTGAAGAAAGAAGTATTTGCAAAGTCCCCTTGGGGGAATGGTGAGAAAGGGGGAAAATTCAACTTCCCATGTGGAGAATTCCTGATATTCTCGAAAGCAGTGGGGACAACCAAATCAAGATGTCAAGCCCTCAATCTTGGGGTTTGTTCACATAAAATTTTCCCTGCAAAGGATAGGCTAAGCCTACTCAAAATTAGGTCTAAGAGTCACCCCCAGAGAACCTCTTTTGTTGCTCAGATGTGGCCTCTATCTCAGCCCACACAGCAAGCAAACTCACTGCCCTCCCCCTCTCTATGTGGGACATGACTCTCAGGGGTGTAAATTTCCCAGGCAATATGGGACAGAAATCCTTGAATGAGCTGGGATGCAGTATCAAGGGATTGAGAAAACCTTCTAGACACCGTAGCTTACTAGGAATGGTAGAGAGGGAAGTGGAGTATAATCTACCATATTATCAGTTATGAGCAGGGACACACAACTGATAACCCAAAACCAAGCCACTCTGGGTAGCTGATAAGGGCCAGGGCATGATTAACCTACTCAGACTTATCCATCTTCAGAGCTTGGGGCTCCCAGGGAGCCCGAAAACTAAGACAGATGCCTAGTCCTGGCATGGACCACTGAGGCTGGCCCAAACTGGTCGAGCAGGAAGCTACATGTGAATGAATTATGATCCCCCCACAAAGCTGCAGTTGCTCTGAGACCCCCACCCCACCAACAGCAACAACCAAGCATCCAACACTGGATGCCACAATAGTGAAGGATAATTGCTAAATGAGGTGACTCCGTGCATTTGCATTTTAGAACAGAAGATGAAAGACAGGGCCAGGCCAAGGGTGCTTGGGTGATGGGGCCCTTAGGGGTCATAATACCTGCCATTCATTGAGCACCTCCTGGGTGCCCTATACTTTAAGTACATATTCTCCAGGCCCGTAGTGGCTATTCTTATCCCACTTTATAGATGAGGAAATGAGAAGATGTAAAGATCAAATACCTGGAGACAGCTTCTAAATCATGGTGCCAGGATTAAATCCCAAAATGTCTGGCTCCCCAGCCTAGTACAAAAGCACCCTCATTGGCTGCCTCAGTTGATAATGAGGCCTGCTAGTTAAGTGGAGAGTGGTGAGATGGAGCAAGACAGAGGTTCTATCACAAGCATGGCCACGAGATAAGCAATTGGTGTCTATATTGAGTGGGTGAGGTTGCTTATAAGTAGGGTGATGTTACGGCCTGGTTTCCCAGGGATGGTCCCAGTGTGCTGTGTGGTCCCAGAGTAATTAGCAGCACACTTCTCATCACAAAAGCACAGTGAATACATTACTCTACTTAGAAAAGCCCTGCTTAGGGACACATGGAGGATGGAAGAGCAGGCAAGGACCTGTGTCCTTCTGGGCCTGGGGTACTGGCATTTCCCAGACACTGACCACTATGAGATCTTGGCAACCAAAAGACCACTCCCTACCTCTTCTTGCCTTGAAGCCCAAGGCCAAAATGGCAGTGCCCTTCCAAGTCACTTGACAAATTCTAGATATAGCAAGGGAACAAGACAGTGGCCCTCCTCCTCCCTTTCCTCCACTCCCTCTCCTCACTTACCAAAAAGCCTTCGGGCCAGGCTGCAGCTAGCCCAGCTGATGCCCTCGCCACCCTCACCTTCTTCCCCACTCTCTAGCCCATCCCCGACTCAGCTCGACCTAAGAGGGACACAAGAGGAGGAGTGGGCAGAAGGAGACATGTCATGCAGAGGTCTGAGCTGCCCACCTAGGGATTCCAGGCAAACTCTCAGCCTGGTCAGTACCTCGCCCAGACGAGCCGCAATCCCTACACACACAGCCTTCTGGTTGATTGCACCAGGTGAGGGATTTCCCTGGTGGGAATCACAAGCTGATGCTCCCTTAACCATAAAGGGATCATGACAACCCAGGAAGGGCTGCCCATTCAAGCCTGAAGCCCCCACTTACTGCGGGTGAAGTTTGTAGAGCGTTCCATCCACTCCCACGGTCACGTTCAGGTGGCTGAGCCCTCTGTTCTCGCGGATCTTGTCTACCACGGCGGCCATGCCTGCACCACACAGCTGTGCGGCCCTCCTGGACACGACCCCACATACGGTCTTGACGAGGATACTGTCATCGCATGTGCTGTTTAGCCCCAGCTGCTGCAGGATGGCCCGGACCTGGAGCAGTGCCAAGCGGTCACTGTGGTGGACAAAAGCCAGGGGGCTGGGTGAAGCAGGGCCCACCAGAGCAGCCTGGGAGCCGACTCCAAAGGAATGGACCAAATCCCTGAACTTATCTGCAGTAGGGTCGTGGGTTTTTCCCTTCAAAATAACTTTTTTTTTTAAGTGACCACAAAAGCCTTACAGGAGAAATTGCAGAAAAAATGGCAAATCTAGGAAAGTGCAAATTGGAAAATGAAAACTAGACACAATCCTAATACACCCAGGAAAATGCTACTAACGTTTTAATCTATTTCATTCTAATCTAATTTTCTTAGATGCCATTTAAACAATATTATATTATGATTTGCAAAATGGGATCATCCTTTATTAATACATCTCACATCCTTAAATAGTATCTGAGAACAAGACTGGAAATGGCCACCACAGTATTCCATTCTAGGGATGAATCATAACTTATTTAACCAATTTGGGGACATTCAAGTTGTTTGCAATTTTCTGCTACTATAACATTTTGATGACGCTTCTTGTTTACCAACTCTGATTTTTTTCCTTAGGACACATTTCTGGGTCTCAGGGCTTTTTGATACATAGTGCCAAGTGCCTTTCATAAAAGTTGTATCCATTTACTCTCTCCCTAGCAGTTACCAGGCTGTACTTGTCCCCATGCACATTTACCAAACCATGCCTTCCACTCCCCCCACCCAATAAATGATCACTTTTTAAAACTTTTGACAATCTGAAAAGAGGCAGCGCACTGAAGTGTAATTTGCATTCCTCTCTATTTGTGAGGATGATCTTTTCTTTTTTCATTTGTTTATTCAGCATATTCAAATACCTATATGTCCAAAGCCTTTTTAATACCTGGGGTACTTATCTCTTTCTTATTAAATTTAAAGAAATGATGGTGATGGTGGTGGTAGTCAGCCTTTTCTGAGGACTTACTGTGTGACAGGTGCCTTAATCCTCTTAGCTGATTGATGCACATATTATTATTCCTATTTTAAAGATGAGGAAACCAAGGCTGGGAGAAACTAAGTAACTCTCACATGGCCAGCGGGGCACAGCTGGGTCTCAAGTCCAGAACTGCCGGACCCTCTAGCACCACCTATGCTCGGCAGCTTGTGGAGGACAATGTATGCTTTCCTCACCTTTTAACTTTGATTACCAATTTTTTTTTAACATACCAAAGCTATGCATCATATGTAGCTAAATTTTGCAATTTTTTCCGCCATGATTTTTTTTTTATAATTAGAGAAATTGTGGATTTACAAAACAATCACACATAAATTACAGGGCTCCTATATACTATGCTATTATTAACATCCTATATTACTGTGATACATTTGTTACAACTGATAAAAGCTTATTTTAATAATTGTATTATTAACTATAGTCTGTAGCTTAACTAGGGTTCATTGTTTGTGCTGTGTAATTCCTTGGATTTTTGAAAACTTTTTTTATTCTAGGACCATATATATAACCTACCATTTCCCCTTTTATTCACATTCAGGTATTTATTTCAGTGCTGTTAATTATATCCACAATGTTGTACAACGATTAGTACCATTCATTACCAAAACATTTCCATCGTTCCAAACAGAAACTCTGTACATTTAGAGCCTTAACTCTCTATTCCCTATCCCTACCCTGTCCCTCCGTGACCTATATTCTAGGTTCTGCGTCTATGAGTTTGCTTATTCTAGTTCTTTTCTATCAGTGAGATCACATGTTTGTCTTTTTGTGTCTGGCTTATTTCAGCCAACAAACACCATGTCTTCAAGGTTCATTTGTGTCATCGCATGTATCAGAACTTCTTTCCTTTTTGTGGCTGAATAATATTCCACTGCGTGTGTATGCCATATTTTGTTTATCCATTCATCTTTGACAGACCCTGGGGTTGCTTCCATCTTTTGGCAATTGTAAATGATACCACTATGAAGACTGGTGTGAATATCTGTTCAAGTCACTGCTTTCAATTCTTTTGGGCATATACCTAGAAGTGGGATTGCCGGGTCATATGGTTATTCTACTTAACTTCCTGAGGATCTGCCAAATTGCCTTCCACAGCAGCTGCACCATGTAAATTCCTACCAACAGTGAACGAATGTTTGTATGACTCCACATCCTCTCTAACACTTGTAATTTTCTGCTCTTTTTTTTTTTTTTTAAATAACAGCCATTCTAATGGTGTGAGATGGCATTTCAATGTTGTTTTGATTTGGCATTTCTCTAATGGCTAACAATGACAAGCATCTTTTCATGTGCTTTTTGGCCATTTGTATATCTTCTTTGGAGAAATATCTATTCAAGTCTTTTGCTCATTTTTAAACTGGGTTATTTGTCTTTTTGTTGTTGAGTTGAAAGATCTCTTTATATATCCTGGATATTAAAATCTTATTGGATCTGTGGTTTCCAAACATTTTCTCTTATTATGTAGGCTATAGTTTCACTTTCATGATAAAGTACTTTGAAGCACAAAAGGTTTTAACTTTGATGCAGTCCTATTTATTTTTTTCTGTTGTTGCTCTCACTTTGGGTATAAAGTCTAAGAAATCATTACCTAACACGAGGTTCTGAAGATGCAGCCCTACTTTTCTCCTAGGAGTTTGATAGTTCTGGCTCTTATAATTATTTAGGGCTTTGTTCCATTTTGAGTTGCTTTTTGTATATGATGTGAGGTATGGGTCCACCTTCATTTGCAAATGGAGATCCAATTTTCTCAGGAACATTGTTGAAGAGACTATTCTTTCCCAATTGAGTGGTCTTTGCACCTTGTCAAAAATCAGTTAGCCGTAAATACGAGGGTTGATTTCTGAACTCTCAGTTTGATTCCACTGGTCGATATGTCTTGTGCCAGTACCATGCTATATTGACTGCTGTTGCTTCATGATAAGTTTTAAAATCGGGTTGCGTCAAGTCATCCAACTTCTTTCTTCTTTTTCAATATAGCTTTCACTATTCCAGGCCCCTTACTCTTCCATATAAATTTTATGACTGGCTTTTCTATTTCTGCAAGGAAAGTATTGGAATTAGGGGGTGGGGGGACTGTGTGAATCTGTATATCGCTTTGGGTAGAATTGATATCTTAACAATATTTAGTCTTCCAATCCTGAATACAGAATATCCTTCCATTTATTTAGGTCTTCTTTGATTTCTTTTAGCAGTATTTTGTAATTTTCTGTGTGCAATTCTTTTACATCCTTGGTTAGAACTATTCTGATATATTTGATTCTTTTAGTTGCTATTGCAAATGGAATGTTTTTTTCTTGATTTCTTCTTTTGATTGTTCGTTGCTAGTATATAGAAACACTACTGATCTTTGGATGTTGCTTTTGTACCCTGCCACCTTGCTGAATTCATCTATTAGCTCTAGGAGTGTTGTGAATTTTTCACAGAATTTTCTGCGTATAGGATCATGTCATCTACAAAGTTTTACTTCTTCCTTTCCAATTTGGATAACTATTATTTCTTTTTCTTTATTTTTCTTGCCTAATTGCTCTGGCAAGAACATCCAATACAATGTTGAATAACAGAGGTGACAGTAGGCATCTTTGCCTTGTTCCTGATCTTAGAGGGAAAGCTCTTAGTCTTTCACCATTAAGTAGGATGCTAGCTGTGCACTTTTCATACATGCTGAGGATGTTTCCTTTCATTCTTAATTTTCTAAGGGTTTTTATCAAGGAGGGCTGGATTTTGTCAAATGCCTTTCTTGCATCAATTGAAATCATCATGAGGTTATTTCCCTTCATTTTGTTATTGTGGTCTATTAAATTAATTGATTTTTCTTGTGTTGAACCACCCTTGCATACCTGGGGAAATCTACTTGATCATGGTATATTAATTCTTTAATTGCTGTTGGATTTGGTGTGCATGTTGCTGGGGATTTCTGCATCTATTTTCATTAAGAGATACTGGTCTGTAATTTTCTCTTCTTGTGGTATCTTTATCCTGGCATTGGGATGAGGGAGATGGTGGCCTTGTAGACTGAATTAGAGAGTGTTCCCTCCTCTTCAGTTTTTTTTGGAGAGTTTGCAGTAGGATTGGTGTTAATTCCTCTTGGAATGTTTGGTAAAATTCCCTCTGTGAAGCCATCAATCTGGTCCTGGGCTTTCCTTTTTGGGATGGTTTTTGATGCCTGATTCAACTTTTTTACTAGTAATTGGTTTGTTGAGATCTTTTGCCTCTTCTCGAGTTAGTGTAGGTAGTTTGTGTGTTTCTAGGAATTTGACCATTTCACCTAGGTCATCTAACTTCTTGGCATACAGCTCTTCATAGTTTCCTCTTAAGAGTCCTTTTTATTTCATGTGGTTGGTAGTAATGCCTCCCTTTTCATTTCTGATTTTCATTATTCTCTTTTTCTTCATCACTCCAGCTAAAGGTCTATCAATTTCATTGCTCTGTTCAAAGAACCAGTTTTTCTGTTTCGTTGATTCTATTGTTTTTCACTTATCTCTGTTCTAATTTTTGCTATTTCTTTCCTTCAGCTCGCTCTGGGTTTAGTTTGCTCTTCTTTTTCTAGTTCTTCTAAGTTTGAGGTTAGGGCTCTGATTTGAAATCTTTCTTCTTTTTGAATTTAAGAATTTAGAGCTATAAATTTCCCACTCACCACTGCCTTTGCAACATTTCATAAGTTTTCATACGTTGTATTTCATTCTCATTTACCTCAAGATATTTCCTAATTTCTCTTGTGAGTTCCTCCTTAACCCACTGGTTATTTAAGAGTACATTGTTTAATTTCGATACAATTGTGAGTTTTCCATTTCTTATTCTGTTACTGATTTCCAGCTTCATTCCATTGTGGTTGGAGAATAAACATCGCATGATTTCTATATTTTAAATTTGCTGCAACCTAATATATGCTCTGTTCTAGAGAATGATCCATGTGTACTCAAGAAGAATGTATATCCTGCTGCTGTTGGGTGAAGCATTCTAAATATGTTTAATAGATCTAGTTGGTTTATACTGTTATTCAAGTCTTCTATTTCCTTACTGATCTTCTGTCTAGATGTTCTTGAATGTATTGATCTATTCTTGGATGTGGTGTACTGAAATTTCCTATTCTTTATGTAGAACTGTCAATTTCTCCCTTCAGTTCTGTCAGTATCTGCTTCATATATATTTTTTTAATTTATTTATTAATTTAAAAAATTAACAAACCAAATAAAACATCAACATATATAATCAGTAATTCACAATATCATCACTTAGTTGCATATTCATCATTTCTTAGAACATTTGCATTAATTCAGAAAAAGAAATAAAACGAACACAGAAAAGAAAAAAAAAAGCTTATACCTACCATACCCCTTACCCCTCGCTTTCATTGATCACTAGCATTTCAAACTAAATTTATTTCAGCATTTGTTCCCACTATTATTTATTTTGATTCCATACGTTCTACTTGTTTGTTGACAAGGTAGATAAAAGGAGCATCAGTGCTTCATATATTTTGAGGGCTTTGCTGTTATGTGCATATATTTATAATTGTTACATCTTCTTGTTCAATTGACCCCTTTGTAGATATAGAATCACTATCTTTGTCCCTCATAGCTGTTTTTTTTAAAATTTTTTTATTAATAAAAAAAAGAAAAGAAATTAACACAACATTTAGAAATCATTCCATTCTACACATGCACTCAGTAATTCTTAGTATCATCACATAGATGTATGATCATCATTTCTTAGTACATTTGCATCGATTTAGGAAAAGAACTAGCAAAACAGCAGAAAAAGATATAGAATGTTAATATAGAGAAGAGAATTAAAATAATAATACTGGCGGGCCGCGGTGGCTCAGCGGGCAAAGTGCTTGCCTGCTATGCCGGAGGACCTCGGTTCGATTCCCGGCCCCAGCCCATGTAACAAAAACGGAGAAACAGAATACAATAAAACAAGAAAATGTTTAAAAATGTTTCCCTTTCTTCCTTCCTTCCTTCCTTCTATCCTTCCTTCCTTCTCTCTGTCTTTCCTTTAAAAAAAAAAAAAATAATAATAATAATAATACTAATAAAAAAATATATATATAAAAAGGAAAAAGAAAAAAAACAAAAACAAAAGATACAAACACACAAACAAACAAAAAACCATATTTGAGGTGCAGCTTCATTCAGTGTTCCAACATAGTTACATTACACTTAGGTATTATTGTGCTGTCCATTTTTGAGTTTTTGTATCTAGTCCTGTTGCACAGTCTGTATCCCTTCAGCTCCAATTACCCATTATCTTACCCTGTTTCTAACTCCTGCTGGTCTTTGTTACCAATGATATATTCCAAGCTGATTCTCGAATGTCGGTTCGCATCAGTGGGACCATACAGTATTTGTCCTTTAGTTTTGGGCTAGACTCACTCAGCATAATGTTCTCTAGGTCCATCCATGTTATTACATGCTTCATAAGTTTACTCTGTCTTAAAGCTGCATAATATTCCATCGTAGGTATACGCCACAGTTTGTTTAGCCACTCGTCTGTTGATGGACATTTTGGCTGTTTCCATCTCTTTGCAATTGCAGATAATGCTGCTATAAACACTGGTGTGCAAATGTCCGTCTGTGTCTTTGCCCTTGAGTCCTTTGAGTAGATACCTAGCAGTGGTATTGCTGGGTCGTAATCCATTCTGCCATTCTATGTCTTTTGATTGGGAAATTCAGTCCATTAACTTTTAGTGTTATTACTGTTTGGATAATATTTTCTTCTACCATTTTGGCTTTTGTATGATATATATCATATCTGATTTTCCTTCTTTCTACACTTTACTCCATACCTCTCTCTTCTGTCTTTTCGTATCTGACTCTAGTGCTCCCTTTAGTATTTCTTGCAGAGCTGGTCTCTTGGTCACAAATTCTCTCGGTGACTTTTTGTCTATAAATGTTTTAATTTCTCCTTCATTTTTGAAGGACAACTTTGCTGGATATAGGAGTCTTGGTTGGCAGTTTTTCTCTTTTAGTAATTTAAATATATCATCCCACTGTCTTCTAGCTTCCATGGTTTCTGCTGAGAAATCTACACATAGTCTTATTGGGTTTCCCTTGTATGTGATGGATTGTTTTTCTCTTGCTGCTTTCAAGATCCTCTCTTTCTCTTTGACCTCTGACATTCTAACTAGTAAATGTCTTGGAGAACGCCTATTGGGGTCTATTCTCTTTGGGGTGCGCTGCACTTCTTGGATCTGTAAATTTAGGTCTTTCATAAGAGTTGGGAAATTTTCAGTGATAATTTCTTCCATTAGTTTTTCTCCTCCTTTTCCCTTCTCTTCTCCTTCTGGGACACCCACAACACGTATATTTGTGCGCTTCATATTGTCATTCAGTTCCCTGATCCCCTGCTCAAGTTTTTCCATTCTTTTCCCTATAGTTTCTGTTTCTTTTTGGAATTCAGATGTTCCATCCTCCAGGTCACTAATTGTAGCTTCTGTCTCTTTAGATCTACCATTGTAGGTATCCATTGTTTTTTCCATTTTTTCTTCTTTGTCCTTCACTCCCATAAGTTCTGTGATTTGTTTTTTCAGATTTTCTATTTCTTCTTTATGTTCAGCCCATGTCTTCTTCATGTCCTCCCTCAATTTATTGATTTGATTTTTGAAGAGTTTTTCCATTTCTGTTCGTATATTCAGCATTAGTTGTCTCAGCTCCTGTATCTCATTTGAACTATTGGTTTGTTCCTTTGACTGGGCCATATCTTCAATTTTCCGAGTGTCATCCATTATTTTCTGCTGGTGTCTGGGCATTTGATCAGATTTCCCTGGGTGTGAGACCCAGCTGGTTGAAAGGTTTTTCTGTGAAATCTCTGGGCTCTGTTTTTCTTTTCCTGCCCAGTAGGTGGCGCTCGTGGCGCTCGTCTGTCTGCGGGGCAGTTGGCCCAGGAAACCGCGCGTGGAGGGGGGGTCGCCGGCTGCTGCGGCTTGGGGGAGTGCCGGTCCAAATTGCCCAGCTGGCCCGAGACGCCAAGCGTGGCGGGAGGGCCCCGCTATCCAACGTTCCCAGTCAGACTGGGGAGCCACATGCGTGGAGGGGACCCCAGTCGCCAGCCGCCCCGGCCAGGAAAACACGCGCCCCTCGGGTATCTCACCGCAGCGGATTCTCCCTGCCCGTTCAGCCGTTCCAGAATGGGGTATGCTGTCTTTTTGGTCTCTGTCGTGACTCCGGGAGCTGTTTCGTATTGTTTCTGTTTCTTTAGTTGCTTTTCTGGAGGAGGAACTAAGACCCGTGCGTCTTACTAAGCCGCCATCTTCTCCGGAAGTCCTCATAGCTGTTTTGATTTAAAGCCTATTTTATCTGATATTAGTATCACTACCCCAGCTTTCTGTTGGTTACTAATTGCATAGTATATATTTTTTCCATCCTTTCACTTTCTTCATTCTTATGTCTTTGAATTTAAGGTAGTCTCTTGTAAGCAGCATATCCTTGGGTCATGTGTTTTTTAATCCATTCTGCCAATCTCTCTGTCTGTTGACTGGAGAGTTTAGTGCATTTACATTTTTAAGTCACTACTGATAATACAGGACTTTCTCCTGCCATTCTGTTATTTAGTCTTTGCAAGTCTTATACTTCTTTTGTTTATCAATTCTTCCATTAATTCTACTTTTACATTTTTGTGTGTGTGTGTGTGCATCATGTTCTAGTTTGCTAGCTGACAGAATGCAATATACCAGAAATGGAATGGCTTTTAACAAGGGGAATTTAATAAGTTGCTAGTTTAAAGTTCTGAGGCCAAGAAAATGTCCCAACTGAAACAAGTCTATAGAAATGTTCAATCAAAGGCATCCATCCAGGGAAAGATACCTTGGCTCAAGAAGGCCAATGAAGTTCAGGGTCTCTCTCTCAAGGAGAAGGCACATGGCGAATAAAGTCAGGACTTCTCTCTTAGTTGGAAGGGCACACGATGAACACGGCATCATCTGCTAGCCTTCTCTCCCAGGTTCTGGTTTCATGAAGCATCCCAGGAAGCATTATCCTTCTTCATCTCCAAAGGTTGCTGGCTGGTGGACTTTTGCTTCTTGTGGCTATGTTGTTCTGCTCTGCTCTCTCTGAATCTCCTCATTCTCTGAAATGTTTCCTTTTTTATAGGAATCCAGAAACTTATCAAGGCCCACCCAAATGGGTGTCGTCACCTAATCCAGCTTAACAACCACTCTTGATTAAATCACATCTCCAGGGAGATGATCTGGTTTCAAGCATATAGTATTGAATAGGGAATACTCTACCTTTATGAAATGGGAGTTTGATTAAAACAGCTTTTCTAGGGGACATACATCCTTTCAAATCAGCACATTCCACCCTCTGGACCCTAAAAAAGACACGTTTTCCCCATCTACAAAATACATTCATTCCATAACAATATCAGAGAACCTTAAACCATTTCAGTAACATTTCAAATACAAGAGTATCACAAGATTAAAATCAGTACAAAGTCTCATCAACATGGTGCACACACACACACGTTCACATGCATGGACAGTCCTAAGGCAAAATTTTCTCTATTTGCTCTGGACCTCTGAAAACTCATAAGTTATTTGCTGCCAACATACAAAGGAGGAACAGTCATGGGATATATATACACATTTCCATAGGGAGGAAAGAACACAGGGGTCACCGGACCCATACAGTTTTGAAAACCTGTGGTGCAAAGTCTATTCGACTTCAAAGTCTGAGAGTCATTTATTCTACCTTTATGAAATGGGCTTTTGATTAAAACATGGCTTTTCTAGGGGACACACATCCTTTCAAACCAGCACAACCATATTGAGTTGCCTACTCTTTTCTATCTAGATATATTTTTCAGTATTTTCCTTACAGTGGGATTAAAATTTAACATCCTAAATATAAAAAAATCCTATTTGGAATTAATTGGGGGCCAAGATGGCGGCTTAGCAATGTGCACATTTTAGTTTGTCCTCCAGAACAACTACTAAATAACCAGAAACAGTACAGAACAGCTCCCGGAGTCACGATAGTGACTGGACACACAGCGTACCGCAGTCTGGACCAGCTGGACCGGCTGCGAGCCTCCCCGGAACCATGAGTTCCCCAAGCCGCGGTGGCCAGCACCCGGCACCCCTCCCCCACAGGCAGCTTCCCAGAGGGAAAAGAAAGACACTCTAACAGTAGCAGGGACTGAGTCCAACCAAACACCAATTGTGGCATTAATCAACAAATTCTGACTACTAAAAATAGGCCCCCAGCTCAGGCGAACCTGGTCAAGGCAGAGGTCGCTTATTGGGCTAACTGAAAAAGAGGAAAGGGGACAAAACAGAGGTTTTTGTCGCTGTTTCTACAGAGGCTTGGCTGCCTCTGGATTCAGCGGCGGGACTACTCGGGCTGCAACTGCCCCAGGCATAGGCAGAAATGGACTGCTTTCAGGCTGTCTCCCGCCTGTGCCTTCCCCAGGGGAGGGGTGAAGCCCAACTCAGGTGGAATCCCTCTTTCAAGGAATTCAGAACCCAGGGCTTGGCAATTTGAAGCCATGAAAACCAGCCTACAACCTCTCCTCTGTCTCCACCATGCCCCCAGCAGGGAGCGCCTTCCAAAGATAAAGGTGCCACAACATCTTTTGCTGGTGGGACCCGCAGGCAGACTAGTGCCACATACTGGGCAGGATAAGAAAAACAGAGCACAGAGACTTCACAGGAAAGTCTTTCAACCTGCTGGGTCTCACCCTCAGGGAAAACTGATGCAGGTGACTCCTTCCCCCTGATAGGAGGCCAGTTTAGTCTGGGAAAACCCGGCTGGAGTCTGTAATACCTATGTAGACCCTCCTAAGGGTGGGGAGGGAAAAGGCACCTTACAAGCAGGGCAAGAAACAAGAAAACAAGAACTGAAAAATTATCCTCTGTTAAACAAAACCTAAGCTAGAGGTCCAGAAAAAGCTGAACAGAATGTCAAAGAACAGATAGACAACAAACTCATCTAGCAAGAAAACCCTAGGTAAGATAAGTGAAAGCTAACCCCAAAATAAACTAATTAAGGTAATTAAATGTCTAGACATCAGCAAAAAATAACAAATCACACCAGGAAAACTGAAGATATGGCCCAGTCAAAGGAACAAACCAATAGTTCAAATGAGATACAGGAGCTGAAACAATTAATTCAGAATATATGAACAGACATGGAAAACCTCATCAAAAACCAAATCAATGAATTGAGGGAGGATATGAAGAATGCAAGGAATGAACAAAAAGAAGAAACGGAAAGTCTGAAAAAACAAATCACAGAACTTATGGGAATGAAAGATACAGTAGAAGAGATGAAAAATACAATGGAAACCTAGGTGACTCCTAGGTTTCCAATGTAGATTTCAAGAGACAGAGGTTAGGATTAGTGAACTGGAGGATGGAACATCTGAAATCCGACAAGAAACAGAAACTACAGGGGAAAAAATAGAAAAATATGAGCAGAGACTCAGGGAATTGAATGATAATATGAAGCGCACAAATATACATGTTGTAGGTGTCCCGGAAGGAGAAGAGAAGGGAAAAGGAGGAGAAAAACTAATGGAAGAAATTATCACTGAAAATTTCCCAACTCTTATGAAAGACCTAAAATTACAGATCCAAGAAGTGCAGCGCACCCCAAAGAGAACAGATCCAAATAGACGTTCTCCAAAACACTTACTGGTCAGAATGTCAGAGGTCAAAGAGAAAGAGAGGATCTTGAAAGTAGCAAGAGAAAAGCAATCCATCACATACAAGGGAAACCCAATAAGACTAGGTGTAGATTTCTCAGCAGAAACCATGGAGGCGAGAAGACAGTGGGATGATATTTTTAAATTACTAAAAGAGAAAAACTGCCAACCAAGAATTCTATACCCAGCAAAATTGTCCTTCAAAAATGAGGGAGAAATTAAAACATTTTCAGACAAAAAATCACTGAGAGAATTTGTGACCAAGAGACTAGCTCTGCAAGAAATACTAAAGGGAGACTTCCTGGAAGATGGCGGCTTAGTAAGACGCGCGGATCTTAGTTTCTTCTCCAGGACAGCTACTAGGGGAGTAGAAACGATACAGAAAGCGCCCAAAGCCACAACAGAGATAAAAAAGACAGCGTACCCCATCCTGGAACGACTGGCTGGCTGAGAGAAGCAGCTCGGGTGAGATCACCGAGGCGCGCGGTGGCGCTCCCTTCCCCCAGAGATAAAAAAGACAGCGTACCCCATCCTGGAACGGCTGGCTGGCTGAGAGAAGCAGCTCGGGTGAGATCGCCGAGGCGTGCGGGCCTCACCGGGCAGGGTGGCAAGCGGCCGGAGTTACTCCCTTCCCCCTTCCCGGGCTAGCTGGGAGAATTGGAGAGGCGGTCCCCTGAAACCAAGGCGGCTGGCGCCCACACCACGCGCGGCCCCCCAGACCAACTGAGAGAATTGGATCGGAAATCCCCAGGCCGCGGAGAACAGTGACGGGTGGGGGAGGCCCCTTCCAAACCCGTGACTCCCGGGGAACGTGCACTCTCTCGGGCGGGTTGCTGCCGCTGGCGCCCTCCCGCCACGCTTGTCGCCCAGGGCCGACTAGGAAATTCGGACGGGCTCTTTCCCGGGCGGCGGCGACCAGCAACCCTCCCTGCGTTCGGACCCCGGGCCGGCTCAAGCCGCTTCGGCTAGCGAACCCCCCGGACGGCGAGAGTTTTCCAAACTTTAAGATCCCACAGCACCTTTTACTGGTGGGACCCGCATACAAACGTGTGCCACGAGCGCCACCTACTGGGCAGGATAAGAAAAACAGAACCCAGAGATTTCACAGAAAAATCTTCCAAACTTTTGGATCCAATACCCAGGGAAATCTGTCTAAATGCGCAGACGCCAACAGAAGATAACGGATCACACTCAAATAATTGAAAATATGGCCCAGTCAAAGGAACAAACCAATAGTTCAAATGAGATACAGGAGCTGAGACAACTAATGCTAAATATACGAACAGAAATGGAAAACCTCTTCAAAAACGAAATCGATAAACTGAGGGAGGACATGAAGAAGACATGGGCTGAACATAAAGAAGAAATAGAAAAACTGAAAAAACAAATCACAGAACTTATGGAAGTGAAGGACAAAGTAGAAAAGATAGAAAAAACAATGGATACCTACAATGATAGATTCAAAGAGACAGAAGATAGAATTAATGATTTGGAGGATGGAACATCTGAATTCCAAAAACAAACAGAAACTATCGGGAAAAGAATGGAAAAATTTGAACAGGGTATCAGGGAACTCAAGGACAATATGAACCGCACAAATATACGCGTTGTGGGTGTCCCAGAAGGAGAAGAGAAGGGAAAAGGAGGAGAAAAACTAATGGAAGAAATTATCACTGAAAATTTCCCAACTCTTATGAAAGACCTAAAATTACAGATCCAAGAAGTGCAGCGCACCCCAAAGAGATTAGACCCAAATAGGCATTCTCCAAGACACTTACTAGTTAGAATGTCAGAGGTCAAAGAGAAAGAGAGGATCTTGAAAGCAGCAAGAGAAAAACAATCCATCACATACAAGGGAAACCCAATAAGACTATGTGTAGATTTCTCAGCAGAAACCATGGAGGCTAGAAGACAGTGGGATGATATATTTAAATTACTAAAAGAGAAAAACTGTCAACCAAGACTCCTATATCCAGAAAAATTGTCCTTCAAAAATGAGGGAGAAATTAAAACATTCTCAGACAAAAAGTCACTGAGAGAATTTGTGACCAAGAGACCAGCTCTGCAAGAAATACTAAAGGGAGCACTAGAGTCAGATACAAAAAGACAGAAGAGAGAGATATGGAAAAGAGTGTAGAAAGAAGGAAAATCAGATATGATATATATAATACAAAAGGCAAAATGGCAGAGGAAAATATTATCCAAACAGTAATAACACTAAATGTCAATGGACTGAATACCCCAATCAAAAGACATAGATTGGCAGAATGGATTAAAAAACAGGATCCTTCTATATGCTGTCTACAGGAAACACATCTTAGACCCAAAGATAAACACAGGTTGAAAGTGAAAGGTTGGGAAAAGATATTTCATGCAACTAACAACCAGAAAAGAGCAGGAGTGGCTATACTAATATCCAACAAGTTAGACTTCAAATGTAAAACAGTTAAAAGAGACAAAGAAGGACACTATATACTAATAAAAGGAACAATTAAACAAGAAGACATAACAATCATAAATATTTATGCACCGAACCAGAATGCCCCAAAATACGTGAGGAATACACTGCAAACACTGAAAAGGGAAATAGACACAAATACCATAATAGTTGGAGACTTCAATTCCCCACTCTCATCAATGGACAGAACATCTAGACAGAGGATCAATAAAGAAATAGAGAATCTGAATATTACTATAAACGAGCTAGACTTAACAGACATTTATAGGACATTACATCCCACAACAGCAGGATACACCTTTTTCTCAAGTGCTCATGGATCATTCTCAAAGATAGACCATATGCTGGGTCACAAAGCAAGTCTTAACAAATTTAAAAAGATTGAAATCATACACAACACTTTCTCGGATCATAAAGGAATGAAGTTGGAAATCAATAATAGGCGGAATGCCAGAAAATTCACAAATACCTGGAGGCTCAACAACACACTCTTAAACAACGAGTGGGTCAAAGAAGAAATTGCAAGAGAAATTAGTAAATACCTCGAGGCAAATGAAAATGAAAACACAACATATCAAAACTTATGGGATGCAGCAAAGGCAGTGCTAAGAGGGAAATTTATTGCCCTAAATGCCTATATCAGAAAAGAAGAAAAGGCAAAAATGCAGGAATTAACTGTCCACTTGGAAGAACTGGAGAAAGAACAGCAAACTAATCCCAAAGCAAGCAAAAGGAAAGAAATAACAAAGATCAGAGCAGAAATAAATGAAATTGAAAATATGAAAACAGTAGAGAAAATCAATAAGACCAGAAGTTGGTTCTATGAGAAAATCAATAAGATTGATGGGCCCCTATCAAGATTGACAAAAAGAAGAAGAGAGAGGATGCAAATAAATAAGATCAGAAATGGAAGAGGAGACATAACTACTGACCTCACAGAAATAAAGGAGGTAATAACAGGATACTATGAACAACTTTATGCTAATAAATACAACAATTTAGATGAAATGGACGGGTTCCTGGAAAGACATGAACAACCAACTTTGACTCAAGAAGACATAGATGACCTCAACAAACCAATCACAAGTAAAGAAATTGAATTAGTCATTCAAAAGCTTCCTAAAAAGAAAAGTCCAGGACCAGATGGCTTCACATGTGAATTCTACCAAACGTTCCAGAAAGAATTAGTACCAACTCTCCTCAAACTCTTCAAAAAAATCGAAGTGGAGGGAAATCTGCCTAATTCATTATATGAAGCCAACATCACCCTCATACCAAAACCAGGCAAAGATATTACAAAAAAAGAAAACTACAGACCAATCTCTCTAATGAATACAGATGCAAAAATCCTCAATAAAATTCTAGCAAATCGTATCCAACAACACATTAAAAGAATTATACATCATGACCAAGTAGGATTCATCCCAGGTATGCAAGGATGGTCCAACATAAGAAAATCAATTAATGTAATACACCATATCAACAAATCAAAGCAGAAAAATCACATGATCATCTCAATTGATGCAGAGAAGGCATTCGACAAGATTCAACATCCTTTCCTGTTGAAAACACTTCAAAAGATAGGAATAAAGGGAACTTCCTTAAAATGATAGAGGGAATATATGAAAAACCCACAGCTAATATCATCCTCAATGGGGAAAAATTGAAAACTTTCCCCCTAAGATCAGGAACAAGACAAGGATGTCCACTATCACCACTATTATTCAACATTGTGTTGGAGGTTCTAGCCAGAGCAATTAGACAAGAAAAAGAAATACAAGGCATCAAAATTGGAAAGGAAGAAGTAAAACTATCACTGTTTGCAGACGATATGATACTATACGTCGAAAACCCGGAAAAATCCACAACAAAACTACTAGAGCTAATAAATGAGTACGGCAAAGTAGCAGGTTACAAGATCAACACTCAAAAATCTGTAGCATTTCTATACACTAGTAATGAACAAGCTGAGCGGGAAATCAAGAAACAAATCCCATTTACAACTGAAACTAAAAGAATAAAATACCTAGGAATAAATTTAACTAAAGAGACAAAAAACCTATATAAAGAAAACTACAAAAAAATGCTAAAAGAAATCACAGAAGACCTAAATAGATGGAAGGGCATACCGTGTTCATGGATTGGAAGACTAAATATAGTTAAGATGTCAATCCTACCTAAATTGATTTACAGATTCAATGCAATACCAATCAAAATCCCAACAACTTATTTTTCAGAAATAGAAAAACCAATAAGCAAATTTATCTGGAAGGGCAGGGTGCCCCGAATTGCTAAAAACATCTTGAGGAAAAAAAACGAAGCTGGAGGTCTCGCGCTGCCTGACTTTAAGGCATATTATGAAGCCACAGTGGTCAAAACAGCATGGTATTGGCATAAAGATAGATATATCGACCAATGGAATCGAATAGAGTGCTCAGATATAGACCCTCTCATCTATGGACATTTGATCTTTGATAAGGCAGTCAAGCCAACTCACCTGGGACAGAGCAGTCTCTTCAATAAATGGTGCCTAGAGAACTGGATATCCATATGCAAATGAATGAAAGAAGACCCATCTCTCACACCCTATACAAAAGTTAACTCAAAATGGATCAAAGATCTAAACATTAGGTCTAAGACCATAAAACAGTTAGAGGAAAATGTTGGGAGATATCTTATGGATCTTACAACTGGAGGCGGTTTTATGGACCTTAAACCTAAAGCAAGAGCACTGAAGAAGGAAATAAATAAATGGGAACTCCTCAAAATTAAACACTTTTGTGCATCAAAGAACTTCATCAGGAAAGTAGAAAGACAGCCTTCACAATGGGAGACAATATTTGGAAATGATATATCAGATAAAGGTCTAGTATCCAGAATTTATAAAGAGATTGTTCATCTCAACAACAAAAAGACAGCCAACCCAATTACAAAATGGGAAAAAGACTTGAACAGACACCTATCAGAAGAGGAAATACAAATGGCCAAAAGGCACATGAAGAGATGCTCAATGTCCCTGGTCATTAGAGAAATGCAAATCAAAACCACAATGAGATATCATCTCCCACCCACCAGAGTGGCCATTATCAACAAAACAGAAAATGACAAGTGCTGGAGAGGATGCGGAGAAAGAGGCACACTTATCCACTGTTGGTGGGAATGTCAAATGCTGCAACCACTGTGGAAGGCAGTTTGGCGGTTCCTCAAAAAGCTGAATATAGAATTGCCATACGACCCAGCAATACCATTGCTGGGAATCTACTCAAAGGAATTAAGGGCAAAGACACAAACGGACATTTGCACACCAATGTTTATAGCAGCGTTATTTACAATTGCAAAGAGATGGAAACAGCCGAAATCTCCATCAACAGAAGAGTGGCTAAACAAACTGTGGTATATACATACGATGGAATACTATGCAGCTTTAAGACAGGATAAACTTATGAAGCATGTAATAACATGGATGGACCTAGAGAACAGTATGCTGAGTGAGTCTAGCCAAAAACTAAAGGACAAATACTGTATGGTCCCACTGATGTGAACAGACATTCGAGAATAAATTTGGAATATGTCCTTGATAACAGAGTCCAGCAGGAGGTAGAAACAGGGTAAGATAATGGCCAATTGGAGTTGAAGGGATACAGACGGTGTAACAGGACTAGATACAAAAACTCAAAAATGGACAGCACAATAATACCTAATTGTAAAGTAATCATGTTAAAACACTGAATGAAGCTGCATCTGAGCTATAGGTTTTTGTTTTGTTTTGTTTTGTTTTGATTTTACTATTATTACTTTTATTTTTTTCTCTATATTAACATTCTATATCTTTTTCGGTTATGCTGCTAGTTCTTCTAAACCAATGCATATGTACTAAGAAATGATGATCATGCATCTATGTGATGATGTTAAGAATTAATGATTGCATATGTAGAATGGTATGATCTCTAAATGTTGGGTTAATTTCTTTTTTTCCGTTAATTAAAAAAAAAAAAAAAAGAGAAGGGATAATTGGAGCTGAAGGGATACAGACTGTACAACGGGACTGGATATAAAAACTCAGAAATGGACAGCACAATACTACCCAATTGTAATGCAATTATGTTAAAACACTGAATGAAGCTGCATGTGAGGTATAGGTTTTTTGTTTTTGTTTTTGTTTTTTTTTCTTTCTATTATTGTTTTAATTCTTATTCTGTTGTCTTTTTACTTCTTTTTCTAAATCGATGCAAATGTACTAAGAAATGATGAATATGCAACTATGTGATGTTATTAAGAATTACTGATTGTACATGTAGATTGGAATGAATTCTAATTGTTTTGTTAATTCTTTTTTTAATTAATAAAAAAAATAAATAAATAAATAAATAAATAAAAAATATATATATATAAAAAAAAGAAATACTAAAGGGAGCACTAGAGACAGATATGAAAACACAAAAGAAAGAGGTGTGGAGAAGAGTGTAGAAAGAAGGAAAATTAGATATGACATATAAAATACAAAAGGCAAAATGGTAGAAAAAGTACTATCCGTACAGTAGTAACACTAAATGTTAATGGATTGAACTCCCCAATCAAACGACATAGACTGGCAGAATGGATTTTTTAAAATCCTATTTGGTTTGATATCAGCTTGACTTACATAGCGTACACCTACACTTTTCCTATACGTTTCTACCACCATCCCCATAATTGGTACTTGTCATCAATTATATCTTTGTACCTTTTTTGTCCAAAATGTAATGTATTTATCATTACTTTTTATGCATTAGAAAGTAAGAAGTGGAGTTACATACCAAAAAATACAATACAATAGTACCAGCATTTGCAATTACCAGAATGGTTACCTTTATCAGAGGTCTTTATTTCTTCATCCTGCTTTGAAGCAGTCTAGTGTCCTTTTCTTTCTGTCTGAAAAACTACTTTTAGCAGTGCTTGTAGGCAGGTCTAGTGGTGATGAACTCCCTCTGTTTGTTTTAGTTTTTTGTTGTTTTTTTTTTAATCTGGGAACATCTTAATCTCTCCATTTCTGAAAGAAAGTCTTGCTGGATATAAAAATTCTGGGTTGGCAGTTGTTTTCTTTCAGCACTTTAAGTATTTCAACCCACTGCCTTCTTTCTTAGATTACTTCTGATGAGAAATCAGCACTCAATATAATTGGGACTTCCTTGTATATAACATGTTTTTCTCTTTCAGCTTTCAGAACTCTCTCTGTCTTTTGCATTTGACAGTTTGATCACTATGTACAGGGTGTATTTTTCTCAAGTTTATCCTATATGGTATCCTCTGGACTTTCTGAATGTGCATATTCATGTCTTTTGCTAAGTTTGGGAAGTTTCTGTCATTATTTCTTTGACTATTCCTTCTGCCCCTTTCTCTCTTTCTTCTCCTTTTGGAACTCCCATAATATGTGTATTGGTTCACTGGATTGTGTCCCTAAGGTCTCTTAGGCTATTTTTTTTTTAAATAATTCTTTTATCTTCTGCTCTTCAGCTGCAGTTGTCTTGTCTTTTATCTTCTGCTGTTCAATTTCAGTTGTCTTGTCTTTGAATTTGCTGATTCTTTCTTCTGCCAGCACCAACCTCCTGTTGAAAACTCTTGAAATTTTTCATTTCCTTGTGTTTCCCTTCATCTCCTTAAGCATACTGAAGGTGATTTTTTTTTTTTTTTTAATATCTTTGGCCAGCATGTCCAAAGTCTGGTTTTCTTTGTCGGTGTTCTCCAAATTTTCTTCCTCTTCCTTTGGCAGGACTATCATTTCCTGTTTGACTTGTTAGTTTGAGATGTTTGTTTCTTGGGTTTGTAACCCACTGGTGATACAACAAAGATTTTCTTGAATGTCAGCCTTTCTATTAGGGAAGTCTGCGCAAAGCTACTTGCTTAGGAGGTCCCCTGTTTACAGGAGTTTGAATGCCCCCTCTACTCCATAGGAGACAGATCTCTTCCCTTTGCCCATTGTTCCATTGCTGGCTTTAAAGTAGGTAAGCCTTTGCCCAGGCACTGTGACTCAACTGTTTCTTAGACTACTTTCATTATCTCATGCTGCTTTTGCCTACAGGGCAAATTCTGGGAGGCAGGGTTTGCCAGAGAGGAGTTTCCTAAGTTAGTCTTCCCCAGCCATAACAAGGCCAGGGACCTACAAAGGGAGTGCAGACTGGCTCCAAACTCTCCTAGAGTGGGGCTGAGAGAGCGTCCAGGAAGGGTGCCAGGAGTTTCTTCCACAGCTCCCCAAAGCTGCACTTTCTTGACCTGCCCAGCAAATGCAGCCCTTCAACTGTCCTCCACAGCTCTGAGGACAAGTGCTATTTCCTTTGCCGCCTTTATTCAGGGCAGTTTGGAACAACAGCCGCCCTTAGAGCCAGGCCACCAGTAACCCGAAGTCATTATTCAAAAGCCATAATCAGCAATGGATCTTAGGGAAGTGAAATTGTATGTCCCTTTCTGGTACGAGCAAGCTACACCTGGAACCAGACTCCACTGCTGCCTACCACAAAAGGAAGGAATGGGCACCAATAACTAATGTGTGGAAAGAGAAATTTACTGGTATTTACTATAATTTACAAGCTTCTCTCTCCTGCTCTTCGCTAGATGTTGTACATTGCCCTATTGGACTCTGGAGTTTCAAAATAGTTGTGCTATGCAGGGAATGATTCCTGGAGCTTCCTACTCTGCCATCTTCCCACAGTCCTCCTCCTTTATGTTTTTTTTTTGTTTGTTTACTATTATGCTTTAAAAGACCTTCCCCACCCCAAGATGAAAAAATAGATGGGTCCTATTTTTCACATTTAGCTCTCTAAACCATTTGGAACGATGAGAAACAAGGCAATAACTTATTTTCCAACCACAAAGCAGCCCACGGCGTGTTTGGTGAGCTGCACGCCCCCTTTGCCAGTGAGCTGTGGGAGGTGACCACTCAATGTGCTCAGTTCTTCCAGGCTTACTGCTCCTGGGCCTGTCTGGTAGCAGCTCACCACCTTCTTCACAGTGGGTGATGAATTTTACATGCAGGTTGCCGATATAGGAATGGAGAAATGCAATGCATAGCCTCCAGCAGTGCTGCTGTTTTTGTTATTATAATCATTATAAAAGTAAGGTGGAATAGGGACAGCTGCTTTTGCTTTCTCAGAGCATTTTTCCATCCTCGGCAAGACAGAAGCAGCTTGTTATGGGGCGCAACACTTGGTGGCCAAACTGAGCTGCCATCCCAGGCTGCCTTTCCTGATGAAACGGGGAGGGCACAGAAACTAGACTAGTGAGTTCTGGCTTTATTAGAGTCAATACCTCTTTAATACAAATATTTTATAATGCACCTTTACTTTCCTGAAACAGAATCCATTTAACATGCATATATAGTTTCAAATGAATCATTATTGTGCCCTGACCTAAAGAACAAATACAAATGAAGCAATTTATAATAGAATTATGTGATTTCAATATGCAAATGCTCAGGGCCTGACTATTCCAGAGGACAAAAACACCCTCACCAAATGGCCAACCCATCCCTTAGGGTCTTTGCAACCCCATCAGAACCACCGCCCAAGCCAACCTGTAGCCCTTCACCACTCACCTCTCAATCTGAGAGAGATACTTGGTCTCAAAGATGCCCCGGGTCTTCAGGGTCTCAGAGATCTGCCCTCGGAAGAGGAAGCCCTTCTTGGTGAAGTCAATCAGGATGTTGCGGACAATCTCACCCAGGTACATCCCACTGATCATCTTCTCATACCTGAGGGAGAGGGATGGGAGTTGGAGCATCTGAGCAAGGGACCATCTTGTAGGAGTGCCAGGTCTCTTACTGCCCCTCCAGGACATCACCAGTGGCCATGTGCCCGGACCTGTGCTCCCCAGGCAGAAGCACAGAAGAGCAAGACTGAGAACTGGGCAATCCTCCATCCATCCCAAATAAGAAACAAAACCAAGCCCAGCATTCACGCCTGGCCTCCTCACCTAATGTCCCGCTCTTTGCATGGCTAAACACCATTCCAGCGCTCAGCCTTTCCTCCTCCCGTGGACTAGCTGCCCTGCACCCACCCTTCCCTTTCTTCCAACACATGACTCCCTGCCTCCCTTGTCCACTGCAGCAAAAGTTCTGAGAGGGCTGGAAACACGCATCTTGCTGAGCATGGAATCTCCAGGGCCTACAACAGCACTCAGCAATAAATATGCATGCAAAAAAATATCTGCAGAATAAGCAAATCATTGGGCTTAAAGGGACAAGAAGACAAAGAGGAGGAAATTTCTGGATTTTTCGAAGGTTGTGCAAAAACCCAGGTTAGGCACAGAGAGTGGTGTGGAGAAGCCAAGTGGACTGAAGGATTCCTGCGGCCACAGCACACCTGAGGTTGACCTGTTCTTGGGACATTTCATTCCCTCAAGCATTTCTAGAAATGACAAGAGATTTAAATATTTCCACGGACGCACTTTAACACAGTGACCCTAAGCTGGAAAGAGTCCACTGGTGATGCTCCAGGAGATTTCAGGTGATCAACATATTGATCTTTTTGTTGAAAGAAACAGCACTAAATCACAGCAAGGGTGTGTGTTGTTAATTCCCACCCTGTCCTTCTGATTCTATCAAGGAGTCAGCCTCAGCTTGGTGCTAATCTGTCCTTTAATCCTTCCTAACACTTGCTAATGTCCCTTGTTAACAGAGGGGTCTTACTTTAGAGCTTTTGGTGGGGAAAGTATTTGGCTATCATTTAATAACACTGTCACTATATTCATTTTTATGGTTGTCATCTATTTATGGCAATGTTGGTTTTCTTTTTTTTTTTCCTTTCTCAGTAAATTTAAGTAAAGAATATAGCTGATTTAAAGAAAACCATTAAACAAATAACAGCACAGGTGTTATGTGGAAAAAGCAGAAATCTTGAGGGTGGCTGGAGATTGATGTTTGGGGGGGTCCTACCCCAGCCCTTCTCTCTGCTCCTGGGGACACAGCTTGCACCAGTGCATCCTGACTCTCACAGAGAATGGTGTGATTCCAGAAACCAAAGGAAGTCTGGGAGCCTTGAGACAGAAGCCATTGGCACACTGGGAAGAGCTGATACTGTCATCTCAGAGACGGTCCCTGAGATGCAAAGCTCCAAATACCCATTTGGTGGTGGAGGCAGGTGCACTGTGGGAAGGATGAATTGAGGAAGAGCCTCTGCTGCACCTCAGACATCCTCCCCAAACCCCTAAATTCCCCTTTAACAACTGCTGGCCAAGTGTGTTCTACTTCCATGAAAACAAAACAAAATAAAAACCTACTGACCCAACTGGGTTCCATTATTTTGATGGGGAAGACATGTAAAGCAGGGAAAGACCAGAATCTTCAAGGATGGAAAAAGCCAATGAGGGAAGTAGGTAGCCCATGTCACCCTGCTGTCTGGGCATCTGTCTGGCACCATGCCAGGGACCATCCTCATTGGCTCCCTGCCATCCTTGGGCCAACAATCCAAGGTCAAGAGTGAAGCAGGTGCCCCAAAGGGCCAGTCTCCTGGCCTCTGTCCAGAGCCCTCTTCTATAACTGTCTTCCATTGAGAGAGGAAAAATGCAGCCAGATGCCCTCCCTCCTGACCACCCTGCCCCATTATGTCCTCTCCCCTAGGCAGAATCACCTTTGTTTCCCAGAGTTTAGAGAATATTCATCCACCAGTACATCATAGTGTGTCCTGATATCGTCCAGACACCCGTTGTCCCCGAAGGCGCCCCACTCCATGTTGATACACATTCGCCCCTCGTTACCCTCCAGCACCTCAACATTCCTCATTTCTTCCATGTAGCAGGCATTGCTGCCAGTTCCTGAAACACAGAGGAGGGGAAATGGATGTCATGCCCCTAGGCTCGGGAGTTGTGCAATAGGGCCAGGGGTCTGTGATTCCACAGACGCAGGGGAACACTTTTAAAATGAACCAATCTTTTCCAGTGTTTTCTAGGAAAACCTCCAATAAAAAAGGAAAGTCAGAATGAAACCATCCAGAGAGCATCTGATGAACTTATTACTAAGGCATTAATACTGAGAGCCTAGGGTATTAACCTGTCCCAGGCTCTATTTCTTTTAATAAGAGATGATTTTACAATAAAGGAATGTATCTTCAATGGTGGAGGTTTAGACAATAGTCAGATTAGAAGGGTATTATATTGTGTTGTCTATCTCGCCATCGATATCAGCTTGTCTTTTATTATTAAAGATATGCCTGTTCAATAAACTCTCCTACATGTTTACTGACAGGTATGTCTTCCTAAGCCAATGGTTCTTCACCGTTTTGGTCTCACAGACCTCTTTGAAAATCTGATCATTCTATGGAGAAAAATGAACATTTCTGTGGGCTCATATATACACTGCACACACACAAGGCAAACAGTTTGTGGGTTTCAGGAACCTCTGATGTCTATTCCCAAACCCTCTAGGGCAGGGCCACTCACAGTACCAGGCCTGGACAATGAACTGTTTGCTATTTCAGCCCATGAGGAGATAAATATAGAAATTGAGAGTAATGTTCTGAAACTTTTACGGCAGTTTTAATTGCCATGACATCCAAGCTTACGATCCCTGGAATTGTCTTATTGAATGGATAGTAAATTAAAAGCCAACGAGACAACTAAGCAATGACTCCTGAGCACAGGTATTTTAATATGAACATGAATCAACCTATGGGGCTTGTTAAGATGCAGAATCTGAGTCAGGAGGCCTGAGACTCTGCATTTCTAACAAGCGCCAGGTGATGCCCGATGCTACTGTTCATGGACCACACACTTTCAGTAGCAAAGGCCCTAGAGCACCATCGACACATGGTCTTCTTAAGATCATCAGGGGGACACCATAATTCACCCCTACCCCACATCCCACTGTTAGAGCAAAAGGGCTCTTTTAGGTCATTTTCATCTGCTTTGAAGAAATTCAAGTAGTTACTTCTGACAGAGGAACTGCATTTTTCTGGGGGGTTTTTTGTTTGATTTTTTTTCTCTCTCTCCCAGTTCCCTTCTACTCAAGAATATAAAATGGAAAGAAGAGGAGCCCCAGAGGTGATGGTAGATGGGGAGTAAAGAAAGCCAAAACCAAACTTCTTGCCCATGAGAGTTCCAAGCAAAGAGATTAACTGGTAGAAGGGAAATGTGGCTTTAAATATAGCTGCAGCAGGTGGAGAACTTCCGCCCTAACCTGGTTCCAGGAACATCTACCTAGGCTGCCCAGAACTGAGTGGGCCTGACCTCCCAGGCAGAAAGGTGAGGCCTTGAAAGGAAGAGGAGAATGTGCTGTGTCACTCTAGCTTTGCATTTCATACTCAAACCCATTCATGGAAGAAAGGAGTGGCTGGGTGGAGAAAGAGTTTTTCAAAAGACAAGATGAAACAAAACAGCCCAAAAGCCAAGGCCTACATAACATTTTACCTAGAGCTGCTCCCCAGTCATTCTGAACTTCAACAGAAACCAAAAGTGGTTTGACAAATGAAAAGTCTTCCTGACATCAGGAAGGCAGCCTGATGGGACCTTATTCCAATCTCCAAGACATACAGCAAATGTTCTGACCCACAGCATGGACACCCACCCATCCAGGTAGGGTGTGCACCCTGACACTGGAGACAGGACCAATTGGGTAAATGGTGTTCTCAGAGCCCAAAACAATGTGTTTCAGGGATGCCATGCACTCCAGAACCCTGATATGTCTGAAATATAAGAGAACAACCTGCATAGCCCATAGGTTATCCCTCTGGGACCCACTTCAGTGACTGAGACCACTCACCAGTAGTGGTTGCTAAAAGCAAAATGGTACCCAAGACCATTCCCTTTGGCCTTTTGCAGCTCTAAGCATGGTCAGGAAAGGAGACTGGCTCTGTTTCTTTTCTAATTTCAGGCTCCCAACCCAAAACACCTGTCCAGAGACTAAAAACTCCCAACAGCAGCTCCAGGTGGCACCATCCCAACCTTCCAAGCCATGCGATCCATTTGGGGCTTAATCTTAGAGAGAGCTCACCATCAGTGTGAAGTGTATGGGAGAGCTGTGGAAGGGAAGGCCTCTGGAGGGCACATTGCAGCCTTAGTCCAGGACTTAACTCTGAACAGAGGTGGTGATAGGATAATAGTGACACCATACACTGCCCAACCCAGAGGACTGAACTGCTGTGTCAAGGCTCCACAAAGCAGGAAAACTTTCCACATTTACTGTTTTGTCAGGGGGTGACCTTCTGGCATACTCACCAACGATAAGTCCGACCTCACAGGTGGGCTCCTCATAAGCACAGGTCATCATGGTGCCCACCGTGTCGTTGACCACAGCTACCACATCCAAGTCAAATTCCTTTGGGAAGAAAGGGACACAGCTTTAGAGGGCCACAGCTCTGCCCAGCTTGAATCCTAACAGTTCACTCAGCTACACTGCAATCAGAAAGCCACTGGTGCATCATCTGAAATGGTTTTCTTACCAGCTGATAAAAAGGTAATTAAATACAACTTCACTGACTAAAAAGCTATTGCTAAGGATGTGTATAAAAGTTTAGATTAAATAGAAGGAAGTAGTCTACCCATTTTACAGATAGTACCAAGTATCAGAATGGAAACGAGGACGGAATTATTGAATGGAGAAAGGACAAGGACAATGGCCATACCCCAAAGTGTCACAGTCCTTTCAGAGAGCAAAATGGAAATATCAAATCCATTTCTCAGAATCTGCCCTTTAGAAATAGTCACGCCGGGACACAAAGGTACATCACAAGCACATTTAACCGCATGATTTGCAATGGCCTGAGAAAGGAAACAATGCAAGCATGATCCATGGGGGTTATGTAAACCATGGCTCAAATACACACTGGATTTTGTGCAGTCAGGAACAGGAATGTTGGTCTATACGTATGATGAGGAAAGATGCCTGTAGTATAATGAATGAAAAACACAACTTGTACCATTGTGTATATAGCATGGTTCTCATTTAAAAAAATATGTGTGTATATGTGTATATGCACGGAAAACAAGCTAGTAAGAATACAAATTAACATTAAAAGCCATGAAACAGGCAAAGCTTGAAGTGGGTAAAAACAGATCACAGGTGTCTTTTAATGAAATACTAGAATTTACCTAGCAAACCCTTCCAGATGCTAGTCTAATGAGCTATATGCCTTTTATTGTTTGGAGGCTATTTTGCAACATTTTAAGAAAGTTATAAAAAACTGACAGTAATATAAATGATTCTTGTCCATAGAGATGCAAATAAATAAAATCTGCCAGCTGGTAGTGCAAATAATCCCTCCATCAGAACATTCATTTTAAACACATTGATTTCAGTATTTTTGATGGCTTAAATATTTGTCTGCTCCTTGGACTATCCCTTGAACTGACTTTTTTTTGAACTTCTAACTGATTCCCACCTTAATCAATGAGTTAAATAAAATCTTCAGCCTTTATAATTTTTTATTTTATCAATGTCTTATAGCCAAAGACCACCAGAATCACACCAATGATTGAACAAAGTTAATTTTATTAACTTGGTGCAACTCAGCAGGACACACACACTGCAGGGCACTGTGGGTTCTTCAGTTAGGAAAGTCTTAGAAAGAACTTATTGCAGGGACAACTAAATCAACAGGCCGAGCCCTCGATCTTGGGGTTTGCCCCTATGAAACTTATTCCTGCAAAGGATACGCTAAGCCTACTTAAAATTAGGCCTAAGAATCACCCCCAGAGAACCTCTTTTGTTGCTCAGATGTGGCTTCTCTCTCTAAGCCAACTCAGCAGGTGAACTCACTGCCCTCCCCACTATGTGGGACGTGACTCCCAAGGGTATAACTCTCCCTGGAAATATGGGACAGAAATCCCAGGAAGAACCGGACTCAGCATCAAGGGGGAAGAGAGAAATGAGACAAAAGAAAGTTTCAGTGGCTGAGAAATTTCAAAGAGAGTCAAGAGGTTATCCTGGAGGTTATTCTGATGCATTATGTAGACAGCCCCCTTTTAATTTATGGTGTATTGGAGTGGCTAGAGGGAAGTGCCTGAAACAGTAGAGCTGTGTTCCAGTAGCCTTGATTCTTGAAGATGATTATACAATGATATAGCTTTCACAATGTGACTGTGTGATTGTGGAAAAAAAAAACTTATCACAGGTTTTGGACACTGTTGGTGCTCTGGGAGAAGAAATGGGGCTTTGTTCTGGATTGCTATCAGAAAGCAGAGGCAATTTCACGATTCAGTATCTCATTGAATCTCATCTGGAAGCCATAAGGAATGAAATGAGGCTAAAAAGGTCACTGGTGAAGTCGCAGCAGTCATTGTATTCACCAGGACAGAGGGTGTTTTGTACAGCATTCTAGGTTCTGACAGGATTACAGAGTGGTCTTACTTGTGTCTTAATTCAGGGTGATCCCAGAGTGGCCGTGTCCAATGTTAACACTCTAAAACTGTTATGTTTGACAGGACGACACCAAGCCCAGCTGACACCAGTGGCTTTGATCTTTTCCAATTTATATAAGAATCATAATTTTACCTTTTCTCAAATATCACTCTTTAGCAACACACCAAACTGTTAACTCTAGTTTTATTGCTGACTGGAAAATAAAGATAGGGGAACTTTCTGAATTCTTTACAACAATAAAGATTTTTTTTAAATGTATGTTTTTAATAGTTACCTCTCTCCTTTTTATTGCATCCCTTAATAAGGTGGATAGTTACCTCTCTCCTTTTTATTGCATCCCTTAATAAGGTGGCAACATCATGCCCCACACAGTCAGTTGCTTTGAAACCCTTCGTCCAGGTGATTAAGATTCCCTGAAATACAAAAAGCAGTAGAGGTGTGTAATTAACCCTTCCAAGCAGAATACAAAATTTCACCCCCTCCATTCTGAGTTAACATCTGCGAAAAATTGATAGTGAGGCCCGATGTTCAAACATATGGAGCACAAACCAATACACTTTAAAAGCCCCCGTCCTCCATGGACCCACCCTGCCCTCATCGTCCACACAGCAGTACAGTTTAGAACATCCACTTGGGAGATGGGGAAATCGAGATATATAAGGTCAGTGGGTGTGTCCAAGTTCACAGAAAGAGGCAGAGCTGGACAAAGCCCCAGGTTTCCTGCTTCTTGGCCTAGTGCCATCCTCGGCATAACCACCCAGTTCCCCAGAGGTGGGCTCGCTGATGACATAAGTGAAGGAATGCAAACTTTAGTAACTTTGTGGACCCTTTAGATTTGAGTGGGCTGAAGTTATGACTTTTTTTTTTTTGTATGCTACATGGTGGGGGTCACATTTCATCCTTTTTCCATGTGAGTATCCCATTACTCCCGCACCATTTTTTTTTTTTTTTTTTTGGTGGGGGTAAGTGCACAGCTGGGACTCAAACTTGGGTTTCCTGCATGACAGGTGAGAATTCTACCACTGAAGTATGTTTGCACACTGAAGTTATGATTTGTTAGGAAAAGAAAGTGCCATGGACATGCACCCATTAGGAATACAAGGTGATGGTACAAGTGAACCACTCTGGAGAGTCACCCAGACCCTTACAAACTGCCCAAAACAAGTTCCTTTGGATCCGATTCCAGAGGGCTAGAGGAGAAAAAAGTCCCAAGTCAGCAACGGGACTGGATGTTATAACTGGCTGAGGGAGCAAGTGGCCCCTATCTGGCTCTTCAGTGGTGACAGTCAAATGCCTTAAACCCGGACCTACAGCCCTGTGTGATCTAGTGCTACCTCCAGGCCTCCTCCCTGGGCGCGCCCTCACCTGTGACACACAGGGCTACCTGCAGTTCTTCCAACAAGACAGATTCTGTCTTGCCTCCGTGACTCTGCACACTCAGCTCCCTCTGCCTGCCTGGACTATATGCCTATGGGATACAGCTGGAGCTGCTGGTGGAAAGGCTGGGGTGTCCCCACTAGCCAGGGGGCTCCCTGAGGACAGGAACTGTATCTGTCAGTTGTACCCAGTACTTAGTCCTTAGCAGGTACATAAACCCTGTCCCAGGACAACTCTTTACCCCATGTGTTCAACAAACATTTACTTAGTAGCTCCTCTGGTAGGCACTGTGCTAAGGTACGTGGGGAGAAAAGGTCCTTGCTCAAGGAGCATACAATGTAGCAGAAACAAAAGACATATTGTTGAGAACTAAGTGTATGAAAAGTGCTGCAAACAAGGCAACACTCAAAAGAATGAGGAACACAGAAGAGGGTGAAATTCTTTTTGCTGGGGGATCCAGGAGGCTTCCCAGAAGAGGTCTAAGCTTTAACTGATAAGAGGGGAGAAGAGCCTTGAGGCCTATGGCGAGTATGAATAAAGCCTGGGTCTACCACTGTGACGTCTGAGCTAGTCCCAGAGATCTAGAGATGAAACCAATCCTGGAGAACACCTTGAAAGTCAGCCCACCCTGGCCACAGGGCACCAGTGGTCCCTGATGTCTGACCCTGGAAGAAACACTCACCGCATCCAAACTCGTCTGCTTGCAGGGAAATGAAAATGTGAAGCCCAGAGGCATTCTGGGGCCTTTGATCCCCATGTAGTCCAGGAAGTCAGAAATGCAGGAGACGATGTGGTCAAACAGCTTTTGGAGAAAAGAAGGGATTACCCATGCTTACTCTGGTTTCATGCTTTCAGTGCACATGCACTAGGACACACACATAAACACTGGACACATGCAGAGCAAGCCCCCTTCTCCAGGGTCTTTGCAGCCACCAGCATGTATTAAAACAGCCATGGCTGAAAGGGACCCCAATGCCTTCAGGCCACAAGGGCCTAACCACATGGCTGCAGACATTGTGTGGGGAGTTTGGGGGCACGTGAGCCACGTACATGCTCCACTGGGGCAAAAGCAGACCCGGCTCACCTCCTCCCCAGTGCCCTGCATGATTTCAGTGGGAATGGCATAGATCTTGTTGTGCATTTCCACTGTTCTCTTTTTCCCACTACGGATTTTCACCAGCAGGACGCGGAAATTCGTTCCTCCAAGATCCAGGGCTAAGAAGTCGCCATTCTCTGTTGTAGCCAAGAACATAAAGAATGTCAAAAACAGCCTCAGCAGCCACTAGTCTAAAAATCTAAAGACTCCAGATTTTCAAGGGGATGCCCCCTTATCAAATACAGGGGAGAAGCTGGATGCACCCCACGGGCCAACCCTGTCTCTCTTCCCTCCTTCCTGTTTGCAACCAGGCCTAGAAAAGGGGTAGCCAATAAATCATTGACCCCCTACATACTTTCAGGCCTTGAGTCACTTTGGAAGAACACAAATCATCTGTCACAAAGAAATAAACTTCATCTGGGTTAATAAAAAGCCTACAACAATGTACTCAATTTAGAGAACTTCACATAAAAATTAGTAATTTATGTCACTATGTAGACTGTTTGCAGAAAAAATGGCCACAATCTTTCCCCTCCCTGTTCATATACTTCTTCACAATATGATTGTAGCTTTGCCCATCAAAAGATGAAGTTTAGACTCCATCTTTCTGGGGGGAGGAGGGATTAGGGTATTAAAGCTTAAATGGGTACAGAGTTTCTATTTGGAATGAGGAAAAAGTTTTAGTAATGGATAGTAGCTATGGTAGCACAGTATTGTAAATGTAATTAATACTGAAGAACTACACATTTAAAAATGGTTACAATGGCAATTTTATGGTATGTTATATATATAACCACAATTAGAAAACTATATACATACAAAATAAAATTCTAGAAATGAAAACTATTTATAAAAATAAAACACTAAATGAGGGGAAAAAAGGCAATGGCATCCATTTCTCCTCCCCTTGAATCTTGTGACTTGCTTTGCCCAGCAGGGTATGGTAAAAGCCAAGCTGAGCTAGTCCCCAGCCTAGACCTCCTACAGGCTGTGCCATCTCGCACTCTCCCTAGCAGACTGCTGTTTCCATGCAGCGAGCCCAGAGCCCTGCTGGAAGATGAGGCATGTGGTACCCACCCCCCACCACAGATGCATGAGTGAGCCCAGCAAGAACAGCGAGGCCAGCCCAGACAAGCACAACCGACCAGCTGACCCATGACCACGGGCAATAACAAATGGTTGTTGTTTAAAGGCACTAAGGTTGAGGGAGGTTTATAATGCAGTAATGTCAGAATATCCATCATGAACACTCATACGTCCAGGGACCCACCTAAGAAGCCCTTTGGATTCCCCATGATGCTCGGCCCCCACGAGAACGAGCAAGGCTGGCCTTACAGGCTGGATTCTGCTCTCCAGTCTGCCTGGGTGAGAAAATTCCCAGGCCCGTCTGCTTCACGCACACCCTGTCAGGGTTTAGGAAGGCTCCAGATCAAACTCCTTCCTTACTCACAAGTCCGTGCATTGGGTGTTTATCCTTCTGGGGTTTACCATGTTCACGAGAGAACCTACACCAGTCTCACTGCTGTGGGATTTGCTCAGCTTCTTTAAGAACACTTTCTAATTCTGAGCAGGGCTGTGAGGTTTGAGAGATGGAGCTTGCCTGGGAGGCCTGACCAGGACAAGTCAACTGCCTGGAGTTACACATGTGGCCATCAAGGGTAAAAATGGAAAACAGAAGTTCCAGTTAATGTTCAGCTCTTACCCAAATCCTACATCCCAGGTGCAAATGCATCCCCCAGAGAATCCCACCTCCCCCACTCCGGCCCGGTGTGACTGTCATCGATATGTGCACAGAGGACCTAGCAGGCCCCCAACCGCGGCCCTCACCAGTCCCATCCGGGGTGCTCCGGACAAAGGAGGGCAGCATCTTGACGACGGCCTTCTCGTGCGTCTTCTTCTTCAGCCCAAACTCCATCTCGGCCCTCATCCTCTTCTTTACCTCCAGCAGCATCTCCTTCGTGAGGTGGAAGTGGGCCAGGGTCTCCTCTATCTGCCGGTGCTGCTCCGCCAGGCGGTAAGCCACGGCCGTCACCATGGCGGCCCCCTTGCCACTGCCGCTTTCCGAGAGGAGGAAACGCACGTCGGAGTCGGGCACCAAGCGCCTCAGAGTCTTGTGGAAACGCCGGGAATACCTGGGGTGGAAGGGTGGGTATGGACAGGCCACGAGAGCTGGACTGAGCCAGCTGTCAAGGCCCTCTGGTGCCCCTTTCTTTTCTCACACTATCATTCCATCTTCTACACTTATTTATTCATTGCACAAATCATATACACCCACCGTGAAAAAAAAGCAAGTGTAGACAGTAAAGAGGAAAACTGAAATTGGCCATAACCACACCTACTGAGAAAGGATTATAATTATTATATCAGCATTCAGTACAGAATATTTGGGGACCCAGAAATATGTCCTCCACCACAACAAGGAGACAATACAGCTTAATCATCAAGAACAAAGTGTTTGAGAATCAGATCTGGAAACAAGTGTGAGCTCTTGTACTTCCAAATCTGGTGACATTAAGCAGTTACTTAACCTTGGAGTCAAACAAGGATGACAGTCTGGCTGGCAGCAATGGGGTACAAACTCACTGAGTTCATTAAAATGCTTAGGTTGGAACTGATGTTGAGCAAGGGCTCAATAAATAATTGCTCTTGTTTTTTAGTTTTGAGTTGGCCTTGCCCTCCCTCCCCAAGAGTCTAGACATTTCTTACTGGCTAGAAGAAGGCTAGGACAGGACCCAGTGAGACAGAGGAAGACAAAAAGGAAGACTCCCACCAAAGGAAACAGCCGAAGAAAACATACCCCAAAATATTAACAGTATTAACTCCAGGGGCTGGGATCAAGAATGACTTCTATTCTGTTTGTGACTTTTTAAACTTTCTAAAGTTTCTATATTGAAAATATATTACTTCTGAAAGAAGAACCATTTAAAATTATCATTTAAAAAATTGCAATGTTGTAAACCCCTAGGCTTTCCTATCTAAAAATTAGTCAAGAAATTTCCCCCCAAAATATAAAATAATGATGGTTAGCTAGGTTTATTCTCAAGAATTTTATAAATACTTTAAGAATAGAAAGAAATAACAAAATTATACAACCAGAGATATACTAATTATCCTAGCCTGGCAGATAATAACTTCTAACTAGCTCATACCCCATTCACTCAGTAACTCAGGACGATTTCCATTTAAATAAACAATTGTTTACCTGTCTCTAGAGCTGGGTATGAAAATCCAGTAACCACAAGGCCATTTTATATGCTCATTAGCTAGACAATGGGAAGAAACATAGGCTCTGTACAAAGTCATGTCACTGGAGGCTACTTATTAAACAAAGACTTACAATTTATCTTCAGCTTTTTATAAATGTACAAGCCATGTTCTTACTGATGACAAGAGGCTTCTGAAGCTAAGTTCAGTCAGCCTGGGGCTGGCTAAAGTTTAGGCAGGAAGGTGGCATGGTGGAATCCCTCCTTATTCATGAGGGAGGAGGATGTAGACTATTTACAACTTCACATCTCTTTCACGCTCTGATTCAAAGCACCAACAATTTCCTATTTTAACAAGTAATATCTGTGAGTTTAGGGGATTTTATCAGGAGTTTCTAAAACAAAAAAGTTTGCATAGCACCCATGACCTAAACTATAATGAGGATGAAGATCATTGATGAAATGTGGATAAGCTAGAGAATTTAAAATACAGACATATTACACCCAGCATTTCTCACAACCATAAAAATCTCTACCAAGACTTTAAAATAAGCAGAGGTGACCCTGGAGTACAGAAGCAACCCAAGCAAGAATCAACTGAGGACCAGATCCTTTCCAGGTGGACAACACACATTTTAAATTCAGACTGATAAAGAGGAACAGTAATCATCAACAAAAAGAATCATCAGTGTTCTCTGGAACTACTTGGCTCACCTTACTGGTTATCTGGGCTGGTTATTATTAAAATGTCATCTAGACTTTCTGCTAACAACTGTTCACTGGCTGCAAAAGCCTGACCTCAGGAGAAGGTCCTTAGCCCAGATGGGTTCTGAGCACCAATTATAGCAAAGGGCAGACTCACTGTGGGTGTGTCTTGTAAAGAGACCCGTCGACACCAACCGTGGTCCGCAGCCTGGGGCTGCCCTTGTTATCACGAAGGCGGTTCAAGATGGCACCCAGCGTTGCAGCCACCAGATTGGCAGAGCGAAATGAGACAATGGTGCACACGTGCTGGACAGCAATGCAGTCGTCATCAGACGGCTCCACTCCTAGGCGGGTCAGGATTTCTTTGGCATTGTGGAGGCCTTCCTTATTCCTGTGGGATTAGAGACAATACTGTCAGGACCATATAGTAGACTGAGTCACGAATGCCAACAAACACATGTTCTTACTCTTAATCTGTATCCCTGTGGATTGAACCCATTGTAGATCAGACCTTTTGAAGATGTTATTTTTAGTGAAGGTGTGGCCCAATTGAATGAAGTGGTTTTAACCCACATTAATGGAGACTGTATAAAGAGAAGAAACTGGAAACCAGAAGTTAGAGAAGGCCACCCAAGAAGAAGTGGAAACCTATAAAAGCAGACACAAGGAGAAAGAGATCATCATGTGACAGGAGGCAGAGATGCAAGCCAAGGAACCCCCCAGGATCACAGCAACCAGCACCAGAACACTACAGACTTTGGGGAGAAAGCACAGTCTTCCTGATGCCTGGATTTTGGACTTCTATCTTCTGAAACCATGAGACAATAAATTCTCACTATTTAAGTCAACCCATTGTGCGGTACTTGTCATAGCAGCCTGGCAAACTAAGACAGACCATAAAAGGCAATGAAAAGCACTGAAGTTTTAAAGATACTAGACTTAAAACAATATAATACCTGAGAAGCTCATGAGAAGGATTCTTTTCCAAAAGAAATTTGGGGCAACAGAAAAAAACTAGACAAATCTGGGTTATCACAAGTCAGATGCTTAGAGAAAACCAGAGAAGCGAAATCACATGGCCATTATGAAAGTTGGAGAATGAATTACCCCACTCCCGGGCTCACTGCTCATGAGGTCTGGGGGAATTTCCTGTTAAATATCCTTTCTTGATATTTGTGCTGGTTCGAAAGGAAGTATGCCCCCTAAGAAAAACCATGTTTTAATATAAATCCCATTTCATAAAGGTAGAATAATCTCTATTCATTACTGTATGTTTGAAACTGTAATGAGATTATCTCCCTGGATGATGTGATTTAGTTAAGAATGGTTGTTAAACTGGATTAGGGGATGACATGTCTCCACCCATCTGAGTGGGTCTTGATTAGTTTCTGAAGTCCTTTAAAAGAGGAAACATTTTGGAGAATGAGAGATTCAGACAGATTCAGAGAGAGCAACACTACAAAGCAGAGAGTCCACCAGCCAGCGACCTTTGGAGATGAAGAAGGAAGACACCTCCTGGGGAGCTTCATGAAATAGGAAGCCAGGAGAAAAAGCTAGCAGATGACGCCGTGTTTGCCATGTGCCTTCTCACTTGAGAGAGAAACCCTGAACTTCATTGGCCTTCTTGAACCAAGATATCTTTCCCTAGATGCCTTTGATTGGACATTTCTTTAGACTTGTTTTAATTGGGACATTTTCTCAGCCTTAGAACTGTAAACTAGCAACTCATTAAATCCCCCTTTTTAAAAGCCATTCCGTTTCTGGTATATTGCATTCCAGCAGCTAGCAAACTAGAACAATATTTTTTCAGTCGAATTTTAATTTTCTGCATATAGGTGTTGCATACCTCTTGTTAGATTCATTCTGAAGTACTTTATACTTTTGTTACTATTGTAAATGCTGTCTTTAGATATATATTTTTTCTTTTAAAATGTGCACAGTAATGTAAAATGTTAACAAATTGGGAAAACTGAGGGCAGGGTATACAGGAACTCTGTGTTAACTTTGCAACATTTTTGTAAATCAAACTATTTTAAAATTTAAAGTTTAATTTAAAAGATATATATATGTGTGTGTGTATACACACACCTTTTAAGTATCGGCCATACACAAACATACAATTGACTTTTGTAGTTAATCCCCAGTCATTCTGGTAACCTTTCCTGTTGTTTCTGTTCATTTGTCTGTAGATTTTTGGGGGTACCCCATACAGACAATTATTATTTGCAAATAATGACAATTTTAGGTTCTCTCTTTTTTTTTTTTTATTCTCATGCCCTAAATTTCTTTTTCTTGCTTGTTTTTAAAATTTTATTTTGTATTTGTTTTCTGTTTTAACACTGGCTAAGATTTCCAGCACAAAGTTAACAGAAGTATACTTTCTTGTCCCTGATTTTAAAGAGAATGCTTCAAACATCGCCACTATACAATTTTTTAACAGTTTTTTTGAGCTAACATTAATTACAGTATACATGCTTTCTTGAGCTAGCAAAAGTGAGCTTGTGTTTCTTGCTAACCAAAGAGCCAACAATAGAAGCAGGCTGAGAGAAAGAAAGGTATTTCTTGACTTTGTTGATAACTTTGAAGTGAAGCCATAAACTTCTGCTCCTCTCCCTTCACAACGGCTGACAAGGAGACCTGAGAAGATGGTTCAAATCTCAGTGATGCAGTATACCCATGTTCACGGTGGCACTGGTCAGAGCTGCCAAAAGATAGAAGCAACCCCAGTGCCCATGCAGAGATGAAAGGATAAACAAAATGTGCCATATACACACAATAGAATATTATTCAGCCATAAACAGATATGTAATTCTGATACACCTGACAACATGGATGAATCTTGAGGCCATCACGTTGAGTGAATTAAACCAGACACAAAAGAACAAATATTGTATGATATCACTGATATGAAATAACTAGAATAAACAAACTCACAGAGTCAGAATCTAGAAAATATTTACAAAGGGACAGGGTAGGGAGAGGGAATAGGGAATTAAGGGTTCAAATGCAGAGTTTCTATTTGGAACAATGGAGATGTTTTGGTAATGGATGGTGCTGATGGCAGCACAACACTGTAAACATAATTAACAGTACTGAATTATATATTTGAATGTGGTTAAAAAGAGGAATTTTAAGCTGTATATGTTAAAAGAATAAAATTTTTAAAAGTCCATGAACTATGTGATGATATTGTGAATTACTGATTATATCTGTAAAACAGAATGATGAAAATACTGTATGGTCTTACTGATATGAACTGACATTAGTGAATAAACTTGGAGAACTTCGCTGGAAACAGAGACCATCAGGAGATAGAAATAGGATGCAAATGTTTCAAGAAATGATCATAAAAATGAATATGCAAAAAAAAAAAAAAAAAAAAGATGGAATGGAGAGGCTGGAGGGAAATGCCTGAAAATGTGGAGCTGTGCTTTGGTAGCCATGTTTCTTGACGATGATTGTATAATGATAAAGCTTTCACAATGTGACTGCATGATGGTGAAAACCTTGTGTCTGATGCTCCTTTTATCTACCTTGTCAATAGACGAGTAGAACATATGGAATAAAAATAAATAGGGGGAACAAATGTTAAAATAAATTTAGTTTGAAATGCTAGTGATCAATGAAAGGGAGGGGTAAAGGGGTATGGTATGTATAAATTTTTTTCTGTTTTCTTTTTATTTCTTTTTCTGAATAGATGCAAATATTCCAAGAAATGATCATGATGATGAATATGCAACTATGTGATGATACTGTGAATTACTGATTATATATGTAGAATGGAATGATGAAAAGTTAAGAATGTTTATGTTTGTTTGGTATTTTTTTGGTATTTAAAAAAAAATTTTTTAAAAAAAGTCCATGAACTGCATAACACAGTGAACACTAATATAAACTATGGACTATGGCTAACAGTAGTTATGCTGCTTCAACATCTGTAACAAAGGGTACCCCACTAAGGCAAAGCATTACTAATAGTGAAATCTGTTGAGTGTGAGGGGAATTATATGGGAGCTCTGCACCTTCTGTATGATTTTTCTGTAAACATACAATTTTTCTTAAAAAAAAAAAAAAAAGACATTCCCTTAGTGCCTTAGTTGCATAGCTCCCTGCTTACTGCAGCACTGCACAAACCACCCCTGAAGCAGACTGTCCTAGGACAAACCCCAGCATAAGCAACTGCAGAAGAGTCCAAACAAACCTCTCCCGACTTCTGGCAGCCTCCTTATCTAACTTCAAAGACAGCTGATGCACATCTCCTCCAGCAGCCAGTGCTAAGAAGCCACTGGCTCCGTCTGACTTTCCAGGACCATAAGGAAGCAGGTGGGAACGATGCTCCATGCAGAGATGAACTGGCATCCCCAGGACCCAGGATGGAAGCAAGCTAGGCTTATCTTCCATCAGATGCCCTCGTGCTGGCTGTACAGATGGGATTTCCTCAACCAGGAATAGAATCTGGTGGCAAACAGATGCAGCCCCGAGAGCACCTGACAGCATCGAATACCTCTGTGATCAACTATACCTTCTTCTCTCTTGGGGTGAGGGCCCTTGATTAACAGCCAAGGCTGGGAATTCCTGGGTTTCTTATTTGGTGCCAAGAGGCTGCAGTCGGGTTGCTGCTTGGACCCTGTCCTTCTGAGGCTATCTGTACTATCTCATCTGTTAACCAGTGTTTCCCAAACTTACATGCCAGAGGATACTTCTAGGCGTTCTCTAAAAAAGTATATTTTAGGGACAGGATGAGAGGCTGGGGGGGTGCTGGGGAGTGGGGAGTGGAGGTGGGGTGGATTTCAGGCCCAAATTTAGTTTGGACAATAGTGAGTTAACCAAAGTGAAATGGGGTTTCTATATTATACTAATGAACATTATAACTCTTTAAAAGGAGGATAAAAATGTGCAGTATTTCTCAAACTTATTGGCCACAGGGCCTGTTTTTCAGGAAATACCCACCTATCATCTTGAGGTCTCTAGGGTTCCTGGGAACACAGTCTGGAGAAGGACATGAAATACCAAGGGAAGAATTTCCAACAAGAGCCCAGACCCGGGCTTGTGCAACTCCTTACTCTCCATTAGACTCACCTGCTTCCTATACTTTGCTCTTACCTTGAGAGACAGACGGAGATGGTGAACGGGGACGGGGGTGGGGGTGGGGGGTAGGTTGCTTTTGTAATGAAATAGGAAAATCACCCATGAAGCATTTGCCACCAACAAGGTCATTTTTTAATGGAGAAATGGAGTCACTACAAGGGCCTGGAAGGAGCCCACCCAGGTGGGTCACGAAGAGTTAGGGGAAAGTGACCTGAAGAACTCTGGCAGTCTTAGGGGAAAGGCCCACTAGAGCAGGAGACTCGACCGTCGCTCCCCAACAACCCCCGGAAGGCTTCGAGGGGTGGCACCTACTTTTCAATGGCTGACACGTCACTGGTGTTGAACTTCCCTTTGGTGAGCAACTCTGGGGTGATCCGCCCTTCAAATAAGAGGCCTTCCTTGGCCATCTTGACTAGGATCATTCGAACCAGCTCCCCCATGTACATGCCACTGACCATCTTCTCAAACCTGTGGAGAAAAACACACCAGGCACTTGTCAGCTTCTTCCCACATACCCAGCATGACAAGTGGGACAGATACAGAAGAAGGCCCTGCCTCATCCTCACCAGCCGGTGGTCTCACTGGCAGTGAGACCACACATTCATGGGCTCAAACGCAATGGGATGGGGGACCTGGAAAGCCTGTTCCAGAGGGGGTCATGCAGATGACATGTCCATGCCCAGAGAGATCAGTGGAAGGACGGCAACACAGGCAGGAGCAGGCAGGGAGGGCTGTTTGGAGGTGGGGGAAGCATTTAGATTTAGACTGGGGATGATGAGAAAATCCCCCAGACAGAAATGAGCAGCATACGATCGTCTATTACATTTACACAAAAACCGTACACTGTCCGTTTCAAAGGGTGTTCACCTCCATTGTGCTACCAGGGAGCTTCCTACCCCTGTTGGTAGGAGGTGACCCCAGCTCAGAAAGGGTGTCTTCTCCAAGGGAAGGCTGAAGAGACTGACGGGGCTGAAAGTGGAGCTGCTCCCAATGGGGTGGCGGCAGGGCCATTTGTTGGCCACCTCCCTGGTATCCATTTTCTCCTCCAGCAAATGGACAAAGAATTTGCTTTGGGGAACCCACTCCTCCCCCACTGACCTTACCCTAAACTTCAGGGTGGGCTCTGAGCTTAATGCCAATCAGCTTAAGTGCTCGAGCCACATTCAGGCACAGGCCCCTGTGGAGAGCAAATCCAGACTTGGAGCTGAGGGAAGACTCCTATGCATGCTTATGCACCTCTCTCCTCCATTCCCCTCTTGCCTCACCCCGGACCTGGGAATTGTGGCGTGAGGTATGGGCTCTATAACTGCAGCAGCCGCTTTGAGTCCTGTGCTGCAGATGAAACACTGTCATGTGGAGCCTGAGACTGAAGCCTACTCACACATGGGAAGGCTCAACAGAGAGCCAGCAAGAACCCGGGCCTGAGGCCATTTCTGAGCCAGATTCAACCCCAGGTGGCCAGGGGCAGGGCAGATCAGAGGCAGGTCCCCCAGCCAAGCTGCAGGCCTTGCCTCTGATGGAACCCAGTTGGCATTACCAGCGCTGATGCATCAAACAATCTATTCCAGTCGGAATTGGGTACAGGAGCCAAGGATGCTACTGGGACCTGAGTACCCCACCCTCTCCTGTCAGCACAGGCAGCGTGACTTCCAGCCCCGCTGCAAACACAGTCCTCATTGTTCCTGCTCTGACAGGATCAGACAGGATGCCCAGCCAATCTGTGCCAAGCAACCCTGGCCAGAATGCCCTTCTGACTCCTGGGTGCCTGATAACTGCCCCAGGCACCTGTGGGGACAGCTTCTGGCAGCCCTGAACCAGAATCTCAAAGCTGGCAGGGCTACCCTGGGGACAGCTTGCCCATGCCAGGCCCAACCCCAGCGCTTGCTGGGCCGCTCACCTCTGAGCTGTGCCTCGGCTTCCTCATCTATATACGGGATAGTGACAGAGCTGACCTTACAGGGTTGCTTTAAGGAGGTAATGGGTTAATACAGGTAAAGTGCAATAGTTCTCGGCTAGTAATGAGCACTTATTTAGCCCTATCTGTGTGTCTGAGCACTTTACATGTGTTAATTCATTTCATCCTCATTACAACCCTATGAGACAGACATTAGTATCCCCCATTCACAGATGAGGAAGCTGAGGCACAGAAAAGTTACATAACTTGCCCACAGTCACAGAACTGATAAGTAGCAAATGTGGGTTTCGAACCCAGTGAACAACCAGAGGTTGTGCTCTGACCACTATGCTGTTCTGCCTCTTCATGGTCAGTGGCATTAAACGCTAGCTATTGGGTCATGCTAAGAACCACATAGGCCAATCCCTACCCCAGCCCCAGCCCGCTTCCTCCCTTGGCCGCCTGCCACTGGAGACAGTCCCACAGTAAGAAGAATATTCCCACTAAGATGAGCTAAAATCAGTCTACCGGTACCTGCTACCACTGCTTTTCACACTGCCTTCTAGAAACACCTAGAACAATCTGATGTTGAACAACCTTTTCCACATGATGGTCTTCTACATACGTAGATCCTGACATCCCCTTTTCTGGATAAGAAGGCCCTAGGCCAGGGGTCTGTCTTTTTTACAGGTCCCTAGAACTCCTATTGGTACAAAAGAACAGAAAACAGCATGTCTCACAATCCTTTCTCAGCCCAAGGCAAAGGCTCGTGGGGATGGACAGGGCTCCTTCTCTGCCAGTGTGCTTCCCCTTCTGCTCAGGCAAAACCCAGCAAGCCAAGATCTCGCTCCCAGCACTGAGACACCTATGACCAGGACGGGCAGTAAGAGGTAGCACCAGGGTGTTTCAGCCTGCCAGCCTGCAGGTGAGCACAGGTAGGGGTGAGACCCACAGGGCCTGGAAGGGAGGCTAAAGCAACGAGTGAGGCCTCACATGTTAGTTAGGAGCTCCTTTGGCAATGGGGTCTGCTCCAACTGGCAGCCCGGGGAAAGAAAAGGAGAGAGAATGGTCTGGGCCCAACAAACTAGGACTGAAGCTACAGCGAGTTCATGGGATGGGCAGGACAGTAATAAGAAAAGGCACTTGGGGGCTTACTGGGAAAGATCTGAAGTTACTCTACCACCATCCAAGCTAAAGGATTCTCCTGACCAACAGCACTTGCTGCTGCGATCACTGCTACTGCTGTTTTGTGGGGCAGATGTCTCCTTGAATTTAGAAGGATGTGATGAATAAGGAATCACAGTGAAAGGGATCTGAGATACCAGACACAAGCACAAAAAACAGAAGAGCAGAAAGTGTAAGAACACAGGAGGGAAGGAGAAGGAGAATTAAAAATATAAGAATTTTTTCCATGAACAAATACACAAAACTATTACAAAGATAACAGAATGGTATATGGGAAAACATGCACCTATTGCAAACAATGGATTATAGTTAACAGTAATATCTTAATATTCTTTCATCAATAATAACAAAGGTACCATACCAATGCTAGGGGTCAATAATGGGGGGATAAGAGGTATGGGATGCCTAAGGCTTTCTCTCTTTTTTTTTGAGTAATGAAAATGTTCTAAAATTGATTATAGTTATGAATTCATAACTAAGTGACGATAGTGTCAGCCACTGATTATATACTTTGGATGGACTGCATGACGTGTGACTGCATCTCAGTAAACATCCATTAAAAAGAAAGAAGGTACCAGAGATGAGCCTGGCCCCGGCACCTTGGGATTGACAATACCTTCCTGATCAAAAGGGGGAAAAGAAATGTAACAAAATAAGGTACAAAGGGCTTACAGAGTTCAAACAGAGTTGAGAGGCTATTCTAGAGGCTACTTTTATGCAAGTTTCAGCTAGATACTGCTAATTGTTATGGTTTGCTAAACCCTAACCAATATCATTCCTGTTAACCCTAAAGTACACCCAAGCCTCTATCTGAGGTTCTACAAAAGTTGCATGCACTAAGTTTACTTTCCAGAAACCTATAATCTCCAGATGGTTCCTAGGTCAGATAAGCCCCAAAACCCCACCAGCCTCTCCAAGAACATCAACTAATTCCATCCCCTAATCCTATATTGTCAACACCTCTTTTAAACATGAAAAAGTTAGAATGGGCATAGCCCAAATATACCTGAAGATAAGGAGAATGATCAAAAGAGAAAGAGGAGTTATAACAGAGACAACAGGACTTAAAAAATGAGTATGATATTTTAGTCTCCAGTACCTTAGAGCAGGTAGAAGGAAAAACCCGAAATTGTGCAACTGTAACCCATACCAAACTTTGAAATCTATTCTACAACTACTTGTTAAAATGTATTTTGAAATGTATTGCTTTTTTGTATATATGCTATATTTTGCAATAAAAACATTAAAAAAGAAAGAAGGTGGGGAACAAAATCTCCAGTAGGAAACAGCTATGAGACAAGAATATTAAAGGCCTCGAATGTAAGGGTGCTGGGAGGCAGCCAAACATCTGATCCCTTTCATGAGAGACCTTCTAGCTCTGGGTTCTGGAGCAAGGTTGTGGGGTCCTGAAGACGTGGAACAGTTGCCCCACTGCCTCCCAAAAGCAGTGAACTAATGAAGGCGGGAGCCACAGAGCTACTGAGATGGTGTCCTTCCTGTCAACCGAATGCAGGAGGTGCTTAATTAATGCTAATGTCAATCAAAGCACATAAAGTGAATGGGTGTGTAAAGGTCTGAAACCAGTTCTTAAACACCTGGGTTTCAGGTCACTGAGAGCCTCTACACAAATCCAAGCCCAACCAAGTCTTCAACCTTGGCTAAAATCTGGGATCACCTAGCAAGATTTTACACAAGCCCAAGGAAAGGCCTAGTCCAGGCCAATTTAATTTGTCAAGGTTAAAAAAAAAACCCCTGATGTTTCATTCCATAAATGAGAGAAATACCTCTTGGAGATTCTGGAAACTCTCTGAATATTCAAACTTTCAAACAGGGTGGTAAATCCCCAAGCTAAGCCAGCACAAAGCTCAACAAAGAGCCTCAAGCCAGTTTTATCCTACCCCAGCGCCTCAAATTTTCCCACAGGCAAAATGAAACAAACATCCTTCCAAGGGAAACAGAGGACAAAACGGCTTTGAATAACTTGGCATTCCATGGAAGAAAGACACTGGGATGATCCAAAGACTCAGGTAGGAACCTGGGAGAACAGCAAAAATTGGCCTGCCCAAAGGTTACCAAGCTTTGGTCAATACTTTATTTTCGAGAGTATGAGATGCAGCTCAAAAATCTGTAATATTCTTGGAACTGTTCTTAACAAGACCTGCCCTAAGGCAATCAATAAGCTGGAAAGCATACCATGCAGAAGACAGATTTTACCCTAGGCTTTCTCTTCCATCCATCTACCCATCCATCAATCACTCATCCCATACCTATCCATCCATTCATCCATCCACTTAAAAAACAGCTACTGGAAGCCAACCGTGAGCCCAATTCACAGTTCAGCCTGGGGATACAGTTCAGCTTTTTACAGAAATTCAGAAAATAGATCAAGGATGGATAGCTGAGAAATGCAGGTTTACACCCAACTCCTGCAGGATCCTAACACCAGGGCTGTTAAGAATGCAGACAACAGACTGGGTTACTCCTGCAGGGTTCTCACACGGGACTGCTAAGGATACAGACAAGGGCCTGGGCCACAGAGCTGCTCAGTTAGCACAGGTGGCCTGCCCCACCTACAGTTTCTGTGAAGGGGGTTCTGATTAAGTGATTGCTTGTAACTACAGGTACATAACCTCTTATCTGAAACCCTTGGGGTCAGATGTGTTTTGGAATTAGGAGACTTGAGGATTTGAGAGATGTAATATGGTATGTATGCTACTTACTACAGAATACCCCCAGCGGTACCTGTGGCAGCACTGTAATCAAGCTCATGAACAGATCTGCAGTACAAGACATAAACAGTCATAGTAAATAGCTCCATGTCAGCTGGCCTCAGGTTTTACCACCAGTGGATGAAGGAAAATAACCCAAACTTTTGGCTTTCAGAGCTCTGGAACTGTGGTAAGGGATTGTGTGTGGCCCTTTATCATCAACAAGCTGGCGCCCCAGGCTCAGGCTCCAGAGTACATGTTCAACTGTAGGTCTAAGAACTTGGGATTCCTCTCGCGGAGAAACCTAATTTTTCACCACCACCCCCAGCCATGGGGAGCTGGCCAGTTCTGCAATTCCTTTAATTCAGGTTAAAAGCTTAATGGTCCAGCCTGAAGTATCAAGAGCTTTTGGGCGATGGGTTTCAAAATGACTTGCAAACTTCTGTTTCTCTGTGGCAGAAGAATAAGGGGAGTTAGGCCAACTGGATAGGTGAACCTCAAAAGATGGAGTGTCAAGTCAGCCCATTATCCCAGCCTCCCTACAGGCCAACAACATCAAACTCTGAGGACAAGGCAGTTGGAAGGTTGAGCTGATCCAAGCCCTAGCAGCAAAATGGAATCAGGGAAATGTGGAAACCAAGTGTGCACTTCAGATGAAGCAATACCCACTCTAGCCTGAATAATGTCACTCTGACTTCTGCAGGCAGGATATCCCCAAGGCCAAAAAGCAACTTGCCAGATGAGTGTGAGGTTCTCTATCCACTCAGGCCCATTGCCTACACTTAACGTGAAGGAAGGTCTCCATCCTCCAATCTCCCTAAGGTCTATAAAACTCATATGGTTCTCACCCATTCCTCTGCCTCTGCCCGACAGAAATTCGCATGAGTGACATACCTCCCCCTCTAGACAGTGAGTCCGGGAAGGGAAGAACCCTGTTTCGCATCCTCAGAACCTAACACAGGGCCCAGAACATAAGTGCTCAAGAAATTTGTGTCAATTGAGTGGACACCCACTGCCATGTGCTCAGAACGCCCTGTTACGTGTCCTCTCTGAGCAGCAACGCTAGTGACCGTGGTATATACAGATGTTTCTACACCTTATATTTATATAATGCTTCTGTGCTTTTAATTTTATAAATTGTTTTATGTGGATATGATCATAGTGTAATTAAACAAAGAAAACATCATTTAAAAAATGCTTTTAAAGCTGCAGACTCCACAACTGTGTGTCTATCCAAACAAGGAGAGAGAGGGAATACAAATTGGGTAGGTGTTTCCTTTTTGGGGCTCACTATGTGGCTGCAGGCCTCTTTTCTCCCACCCCAATTCTTTGTATTAACCCCTTAAGTCGTATACATGGCTAGCGAGAAAAGGTCAGGGACTCACAGCTGTTTTCCAGGGTTGAGGGATCCCCGGTCTATCTCTCTGTCAAACTCGGTCCGAATGTCCTCCAGGGAGCCGTCGTCCCCAAAGGCGCCCCACTCCGTGTTGATGCACATCCTGCCCTCGTCGCCTTCCACCAGGTCAATGTACCTCAGTTCCTCCATGTAGCAGGCATTCGTGCCAGTGCCTTGGAGAGACAAGAGCAGAAGCTGTGAGCACACACAGACACCAGAGAGGAGCAGGCACCACAGGATGGAGGGACGGATGGAAGAACACATGTTACCAATGATCAGGCCAACTTCACACTGCTGGTCATCATAGCCACAGGTCATCATGGTCCCCACGGTGTCGTTCACCACAGCCACAATGTTGGCGTCATAGTCCTGGGGACAGAGAGCTGAGTGTCACCGTTCACGCGCACGAGGGAGCAGAGCTTGCCAACCGTGAAGACCACTTGGCAGGAGAGCTCCAGCTTTAATAACCACCACTCCTCCCAGGGGTGGAGCTGGTTTCATTTCTGCTGGCACTCAAGCTAACTGGATTCGAGTGCCAGGGTTAAATCATGGAAGCTGCTCATTCCCTTTGATCATCTGGCTTAAAATTCTTTTGAGGGTGCATTTTTCTCCTGGAGCCGTGTTCCTCTGCAACCAGCTTACTGCATCTACACGTCTGCTCTAACGCCAGCCCCTCAACCTTGTTCTGTCCACAGCAGTGTACCTGGGCTCTGGCTCCCTGCACAGACACAGCATTCCACCTGGCAGGGGTGTGTGGGTCCTCTGGACAGCACCTCCCTTTGAGAGTTCAGGCCACCCAGGCTGCGACCCTCACCTTTAACTTGCCCGGGTCTTCAAGCCTCCCCATCAGATGTCCCAGGCAGGGCCACTATTCGACCTCAGACCCCTGCCCCACCACCCCTGGAAAGGGCCTTGGTCTGTTTTAGAATGCAGCCTTCTCCACATGGCAGATGCAGACGGCCCAAGAGATATTACCCCTCGCTTTTTTATGGCCTTGGTAAGCAGCTTCACCACGTCTGCTCCCTCCACTCCACTCGCTTTAAATCGTTTTGTCCAGGTGATCAGCACGGCCTGCAAAGGAGAGCAGATAGGGCTGGATGAGGGATGGGAAGCCTCTAGAACCTTCAGGTCCCTGGAGAGGCTGCTTAAGGAGAGCCAAGAAACAGGGGCCAGAGAGGCTAAGCGGTTTGCTCAGAGAAGCCAGGCTGTGTTCCACCTTCTGCTCACCTACCTGATGGATTTTTCTGGGGAAAAGGAAAAACCTGCCCACACTTTCTGGCTCACACTGGAATAAATCAAGCGGCCAACAGGAGTACACAGAGCAAACAAATCTCACTGGATTTCAACTGCACAGCCAGGGCCCATTAAAAAAGCAAGCCCCAGAGAAATCCCTTTTACATGATCACCTCCCCCACCTTCAAACCAGTTCTTGGCTTCCACAGCCCCAGGGAAAGAAAGCCAGAGCCAAATGGCAAGAGAATTAAAATGCTCAGATAATTCTTGGCTTTTGAGCTCCTAAGAGCCTGGTCCTAGAGAGGTAAGGGACAGTGATGATTTATACTTCATTCACTACCTGGGGAGCTTAACCCCCATTTGTAGGCTGCAACTCCACTATTTATATAATAGATCCCATTTCTGTGTGTATATCGACAGAGAAACTTCAAGAAGCATATATATATATTTGGTTATTCACTTGGGAATGTGGAGGGGTAAGAATTTTACTTTTTGTTTTGTATACTTTTAAAGGAAATAGCTTTACTTATTGCTTTTGTGTTTTAAAACAAAGATACCAATAAGAAAAATAATCATTACACTTGAGTGTTTTTTCTCAGAATGTAGACAGTAACAAAAAATAATAATAAATAATAATAAAATTTTTTAAAATAATAATAATAAAAAAATGCTCCAGTGTTGGAAAGATTCTCTGATCAGATCCTGCAGCCTTGGAGAAGAGGGAAGGGGACGCAGAAACGGGGAACTTGCTCAGCAGCGTGAACTGCCCCCTCTTACGGTGGAAACCACAGCAACCTATAAGAGGTGCCGGCAAGGGGAGCCTATGAGACTGTATGATTCATAACCCCATCCAACCCTCTGGCCCCTAAAAAACACACACAAAAAACTAGGAACATGGTGTTCTGGAAAGAATGTAGGACCAGAAATCAGAGACCAGGTCCTTTTTCCCTACCTCCTGCCCATTTCCTGAGAGCAATCCCCTAACTCTTCTGACAGTGACTGATCATCTGCAGAACAAGGAGCTGGTGGGGATCTGGACAATGCTGAAGGCGCCAGCCAGCCGTGAGGATGTGGGCACAGGTCCCTGGATGCCCAGAAAGCTCTCCAGGACGTGGGGCAAAGCCTGCGGCTGGGGCCCCTACCTCTGCTTCCTCTGCAGAAGGCCCTTCTCCCAGGCACTCCTCCACTGCCCTCTCTTATGCCCACGAGGACACCCCTTCCTGGAAGCTGGCACCCTCTGGGAGGGCAGCCACATCCGCTCCCTGTCCCCTCTCAGGGCCTGGCACAGCTCTGGGCACAGGGACGGCCCTCGGTAAGAGCAGCTGAATGAACACACGGTCCCCCTTACCCCAGCCCCACTGAGGTCTCTCCATTCCCAGGCCTCTCCCACTTCTCACAGTGGGAAGGGGGGGGGGTAGAGGCCTGAAACCTGCCTCTCTGCCCAGGGAGCATGGCTGGGGTTGTGTCTTAGTTCTCCAAAGCAAAAGGATTTGAAATGCCCAGAATAAGCAAATACGGTGCTCATGGGGAAAGGACTGGACTATCGACACTAACCCAACTATTTCTCTGCTCCTAAGACATGCAGGTATCTCACCCTGACCTTTTCAAGCCCCACACTGACCCCATACCAGCAGCTCAGGGGTGTATGTAGTGAGACCTCCTTCCCCTTCCACTATGTTCTTTGGGGGCCACAGAGTGGGAATGTAGGGATCAAGAGCTGTTAAGACCCAATTCCTAAAATCTGAGGCTCCAAGCCCCATCCCCACCCCAACCTCTAAGTGGCTCACTTCTTTCTCACTTTACCAGGGTACTGTGGGAAAACTCTGCCACCCCTTTTCCTCCAACCCGCACCCCTACCACAGGCCTCTGCTCCTGACCTTTGCCAGCACCTCCTCCAGGCAGGCATCATAAAACCAAACCCTCTGCCCACAGTAACCTGAGTCCGGGGAAGACGTTTACAGGGCCCTGCAGGATCTAACAGAACACCTGCAAGTCTGATACCTTGAAAAACAGATACATTTAATCCCAAGACAGTCTAGTTTTACTAAGACAAGGGTTAGCAGGTACTAAAGGTTGAAGACAAATTCTCAAGGATGCATGACTTAAAATTAATATTCAGTGACTTGACTTTATCCCAGCAACTACCCAATTTGGCCCTGCAGATCTGGAGCAAAGCTGAAGAACCAATATCTGTTGGGAGAGGCAAGACACACCAAAGCAAAACTGAGTCATTTGCTTGGTGTACAAGAAACCAGTCCTAATGGATGTGGAGCAGCCAGGGATGTAAGTGAGGGCGTGGTAAAAGTCACGACTTCTTAAGAGTCAGAAGAAGGGTCACTAAATCTTTTCCCTGCTTCCTCCTCTCCTCTCTGCCCTTACTTCCTGCAGACAGGCCAGCCCCAAGGTGACTTCAGGAGTAGGCTCTGGGATGAGACAACAATATCTCAGAGGCAATTAGAGCTGTCAGGGGGCAGGAGGCCACTGGCCAGGATCCTGGTCTTGCAACCACCATTAATGAACCGAGTGAACTTGGTGAGGCTCTGGGTTTCCCATCTGGGAAATGAGGGGTCTGGCCTGCTGAGCTCTCAAGCCCGTTTCTGCTCTAATGTTTTGTGATTCCACAAGTATTCAATGTCAGGGCTCCAGCAGCAGGGAGTAGTGTCCAGGAGAGGGCACTGACCCTACTAAGAAAGAGGTACAGGGAGGCTGCCGGGGGGGGGGGGGTATGGTACAGCAGGTGCCAGAGGGTTTCTGAGCACAGGCCAGACTGCCCGGGGCTAAGCTGGGTTCTGCCTCCTCTGCGTGATCTTGGGCAGGATCTTAACCTCTCCAAACCTTGGTTTCCTCATCTGGATAATGTGAATCATGGTATTTCACTCGCAGGAGAGTATGAAGAAAATATGTGTAAACTGTGGCGGGTGTATTAGAACGGAGCCTGGCACATGGTGGACACCCAATAAATGTTAACTATAGGTATTCCAATGATTAGGAATTTATTCATAGGTTGCTGTGTTTCTTTTTTTTTCCTTTTCTTCTCTTTTTTTTTGTCTCTCCACATAGAAGAGAAACAAGACAAGATCGTATCTACTTATTCTGCACCCCTGCAGCACTCCAAGGTACAACGCTGTCAACACAGGAGGTCTGAGTCCATCCTTGTTGACTGGATGAACGAATGAACAAACAGCTAACAAAAAGGTCAATGCAACAAGTCGTCCATAAGTCAACAAGGGAACTAAGAGCCCCTCTGGGATGGCAGCCACTGATGGGCAGCAGCTGTGCAGAGGTGGCCCTGGCCCTGAGCCCCCAACTTCCCTAGAACCAGGATAGCTCTGACCAAACTCCCCCCCACTGTGCCACACCATCAAAGCGCTTTCTAAATTCTCTCCATCAACACCAAACCTGCTTTCTTTTCCTTTGCTTGCCTGAGTTTTCTAAGTACTTCTCTCTACCCTATGGCCACAAACATCATGACCCATCTCCTGAAATATATAAATAACTAAAGTAACTGAAAAAAATAAACTGTATATACCATGATCTCACCTTAATTTCTACAGATGTTTCTTTAAAAACATACAAGCTACGCATACCATTTGAAAAGCGAAAGGGCAAAGGAATGGAGAAAAAGGGCTCCTTAGCTTTCCTATTCTGGAGGCACATGCGGAGCCCAATAAAATCCTACAATGGCCTTACCTCGTCTATTTTAGATTGTCGGCAAGGGAAAGAAAATGTGAATCCCACAGGTAATTTCTTGTCCTTGATTTTCTTTTTCTCCATGAAATCTCCCAGGCATTCGGCGACATGATCAAAAAGCTGAAGGAAGCAGGAGACAGCAGTCACGTAGGAGAACGGGGACTGAGCGCTTCTGGGGAAAACGGAAACAATTCCTTCCTACACAGGAAGGAAAGAACACCGCACGCAGGCCGGATGTCCATCCCCATGGGCCCCCCCAGGGCCTTATTTGGAAAGTCACGCCCTTGTGTGAATGGCTGGGAAGAGTCACATAAAAGGGCCTGTCTCAGGGGCCCACAGAGTAGCTAGCACTTTAAACACTTAAAACGTTTAGGACAGGCATCCCACAGTCACCGGAGGCACCTCCACCCACGCCTGGGACAACACCGCCTGCCTGAAGGCTTTCCTCGCAGGGGCTTCCTTGGGAGGGGGCCGGAAGTCATTATTCCCAGCTCCTTCTTTCCCCAGATGCCCCTGGTTCAGCTCTAAAGCCCAGCTTCTCTCCTTCAGGGTACAGGAAAACCTAGAACATTTTGATTTAGGAGCCTTTATCCCCAAGTGACAGTTCCTCAGGTTGGGCTGCAGCCGGCTTGTCTGTCTGAGGAGACACACACCACCCTCTCTGCGGAAGCCCGGCTAAGCTTCCTGTGACCTGTATCTCAGATCGATATAAACCCATCGCTTAGGCCATCAGCGCCCACGTCATCTGCACTTAGCAGAGAAGGTCGGGCAGAAGGAAGGCTGCCGGCAGGAAGTGGTGGGGAAGTGCTGAGCGCCTGGAATGCAGAAATGGATTTACATGGAAGGGGCCCTGCAACCAGCTCTTGGATCCAAGCCAAACTCGACTACCCCAAAGCACTGGAATGAAAAGGAAATGTTTCTGTGGAATGCCTACAAGCCTGCTGAAAGAGGAAGGAAGGTACCCCTGGGCTAACCCAGACCCCTCCCCACATCTATGACTAACCAGGGAAGGAAGTTACTCATACTTTTAGCATCTAAAAAAAAAAAAAAAATTCATTGTGTCTTTCCTGACAGCATGCTCATTTTTTAAAAACTCCCCCCACTCTCAAGAAGCAGTCCCTCTAATTAAAGATGACAAACAATTACTAAAGCAAAAAGTTAAGTATGTATTATTCAAAATCCCAAAGTGAAGTAATGGTTTAAGTCTGGTACATTTATAAGTCTGAAGTTATTACATCTTAAAACTGCACTGAGACTTTTGGGGTGCTGTGTGTGCGCACGTGCATGCATGTGTGTGGAGAGACAGGGAGGGAGGGAGGGGAGAAGGAGAGAGAAATAAAGGGTAAAGCAAATAGTTAATTGGGGAATATGAACAAAGGGTATATACAGGAGCTCTTTGTACCACCCAATATCCATTTCTAGCCTCGCACCAAACTTCTGGAGTAGGTGTTTCTGTATCATCCCTATTTTTCATCTTCCAACCCTCCTCTCCCTTGTCCTAAATTCCCTTATCATCAAAAAATGTAAAAAAAGAAAAGAAAATCCAAAATAAAAATTATAAAGGCAAAGACTACCAGCCTACGAATCTCCCGTTGTTGAAACTGTAATATCTGGAGCTGGACTGCCTAGGTTCAAATCCCAGCTCCACAACTTACATATGAGCTGTATCATGCAAGGGCTAGTGATGACATCTGAGCCTTGATATGCCTATCTGTAAAATAGGAATAATAATAATAGCCATCCCATAGTCTGTTGAGAAGATTAAATGAGCTATTACATGTAAAGAAAAAACTTAAGAGTAATCACTTAGATGAGTGACCTGTACATAACAGATACTACATAAGTATTTACCATAACACTATAATATCACCATCCTCTGTCTTTTGCACTGCTTAAAGTGGGCAGACGAAGAAAGAGAGACAGAGGCAAACAAAGTCATCCTGCAAATGAGAAGAGGAGAAGTCAGAGAAAGTCTGGGACAGACAAGGTCATCAGGGCAGGTAAGAAGGAATTCAGAAGAAATGAATTCAGCAAGTGGTGTGCAACTGTGTTTCTGTATGTTGAGGACATCCCCTTAATTTAGAAAACCTGCCCCAAAAAGAGCAGGCCAAACCATAAAAGAATGTCTGCAACAGGGGTGAGTCCTAATGGTGAAGGCAGCAGGCAAAGTGTCCCCAAGGACCATAGAGGACACAGTACCTGCTGAGTGCTCATCGCCAAGTGCAAAGAGCAGGATGCTGAAAACCCAAGGCTGCTGCCACCTGCACAACGAAGGGTGGCAGTGGGCAAGTGGACAGTAGGAAGTGCCCCACTGCTGCAGCCTTACCTCCTGCACCACACAAGTAGGCCACTTTCAGAATCCAGAGACAGAGGGTAGGGGGACCTTTCGGCAGGGCCATCAAGTGAGGTGAAGTGCCCCAGTGCCAGTGGCTGACAATAGTGTGGACCATCTGCTGGAGTGACATGGCACCTTGGATGACACTAGTCCGAAGAACTCTGAACTCAAACTGCAGGAAGTAGGTTAAAGGCCAGGATTAGCCCTTACCTCCTGGACAAAGAAAACGCTGATGACTGACTCCAGGTCCCACCCAAGTTAAATTAAGTACAAAGTGGAGTCAAGAGAAGCAGGCTCCTGGGTCTCATCTCAAAGTCCACCCCTGAACAAATGGGATTTCTGAAGAACATGGTCATGACCACACCCTTCCCAAAACAAATATTTGGCAAGGATTGAACACATATCCGGGAGAGAAGGCACAACTCAGGAGACAAGCTACGGTCTGGAGAAGACAGACGGTCTAAAGAGAGGGCAAGAAGTGCTCACCCCATGACCGGCTTCCAGGACTCAAGACTCACTGGAACCCCAAGAGGAGGGGCACTGGCTAAATTTTTATTTTTTTGGTGAGATGGGGACCCACCACCCAGCACAAGCAGACAGGTGGGAGCTGTGTGGACGGGCCCTCCTGTATAACTCACAGCTCCTTGGCCAGTAAAGACCAGCCCTTCCCAGGGAGACCGAGAAGGGGTGGGCTTCAGGAGCTGAGCATGAAAGGAAAGGATGGGGGTTTCCTAAACAAGGCCCTGCCTTCCAGTCTTCTGTGCCAAGGATTTGGACAATGCTATAAAAGCAGGGAGTTACGATCCCCCTAACTAGCCCTGTAGTTGTGAACTCTAATACTGCTGTCCCACATGGCAAGAGCTACACCCTTACGCGGACTGGGCATGGTGAGCTACAGAAGCTGGCGCTAGAGGAAGGGGCAGTTCCACCCCAGGGTTTGGCAAAACCTTTGCTGAGGAACAACCTCAGTATCATTAAGGAACAAATGCATTTATACACCAGAGCTGCCTGTCTCCTTCCTCACACACCTTTGGCCCTGCAAAAAGTCTGAGCAGCCCACTCCCACTCCATTACTTTACCCAGATGGTGGGTGTCTCTTGTAGCATAATCCAGCCTCCACCCGGAGTGTCACGTCCTTCCACCCAAGTGTTGCCCTCAGTCTGAATCTATGCTGAATGCCTTTCAGGGGCTCAGGATATCCTGTGTACTTAGGGGTCTGATTCTTTTGAGGTACCCTCAGGCCTGACACCTGACTGGTCGGGAGTGACCTAAACAGAGCGGGACCCACCTGGCTTCCGCTGCCGTGCATGATGTTTTCTGGGGTGTCGTAAACCTCAGACTCCATGCGAACATTCTGCTTTTGCTCGTGATTCACTTGCACCCGCAGAATTCGAAAGGAAGACCCACCAAGATCCAGGGCAATGAAATCCCCCTTTTCTGTTTAGGGAGACAATAGGTATCACATCAGATTCAAGCATTATGAGAAGGCCACGTGCTGTGTCCACTTCCCTCTAGGGTCCAGGCCTCTCGGCCTCCCCCACCACGCTGTCCTCCTGACTGGAGAGCAGGAGGCAGGCAAACCTCATCTGCCCACCACTATCTGGAAGACTGCACAAGAGAAACCCTGTTCTGAGCCAGGTCTCCTTAGACAGAAATCGCTTCAAGCAATTCCAGAATCTAACGTTCAAGTACAGGGGAATGCACTGAATTAAATACAAATTCTTTAATTCCTTACCCTACTTCAAAAATTGCACTGCTATCTACTAAAATCAATCAGCCAATCAATCACATAGTCAAACCACAGTGAGAGGCTTTTCAGCACGGAGACAGCCCTGATTTTGAAGGCCATCCAATGTCAGCTCTGACACAAGTACCAGTGGTCCAGAGCTCCACTTATTACCCAGAAGAAGTCATTCTTGGACACTTAAGAATAGAAGAGGCCACTGTGGCTACCTCCCTGATGACCAGTGTGTGTGGTAACTGGGTGGGTGGGGGCCTCAGAGGGATGGAGAAGTTGATGGGAGACTGTACACCCAAATCACCAGGCAGCACACCAAGGCAGGAATCTAAACCTTTAAGCCACCAGTAAACATTCGTTACCTGACTTCTCATTAGGTACCCTCACACATGCACCCAAAAATTCAATTAATCTGTTAATTTTACTCAGGATGCCAAGGTGACATTCCCACAGTTTCACCATCCCTTGTGCTAGGTGCTAAACCCTCAACCCTCTGACATCTCATTTTTCTAGGAAAGCGTCTTTATGATTATTTGGGGGGAGGGGTTAACAGCTTTATTGAGCTATAAGTCACACACTATTCAAGTCATACACTTAGTGTGCAATTCAATGGTTTTCAGTATATTCAGAGTTGTGCAACAGTCACTATGATCAATTTTAGGACATTTTCATCGCCTTAAAGAGAGACCCTGTATGTACCTTTTAGCCATCACCTCCCAATCCCGCCATACCCCCCACCCCAGCCCTAAGCAACTACTAATCTACTTTCTGTCTCTACATATTTACCTTTTCTGAACATTTCATACAAATGGAATCATATAATACATAGTCTTTTGTGACTGGCTTCTTTCATTTAGCAAAATGTTTTCATCCATGTCATACCATTTATCAATAGTATTTCATTCCTTTTTATTGCCAAACAATATTTCACTGCATGGATATACCACATTTTGTTTATCCACTCATTAGTTGACAGACATTTGAGCTTTTTCCACTTTTTGGCTAGTATTATAAAAAATGCTCCTATGAATATCTGTCTACAAGTTTTTACATGGACATGTTTTCAGGTCTATCGCATATATACCTAGGAATGAAACTGCTGGAATAAATAACCCTATATTTAACTTTTGGAGGAAAACGTTACACAATTTTCCAAAGCAGCTGCACCATTTTACATTCCCACCAGTAGTGTGTGAGGGTTCCAACTTCCCCACATCTTTACCAAAACTGTTGTTATTTGACCTTTTCACACAGCCATACTAGTGGGTGTGGCATGGTATCTGATTGTAGCTTTGATTTGCATTTCCGTAGTGACTAATGATTTTGAGCATCTTCTCATGTGCTCACCGGCCATTTGTAATATCTTCTTTGGAGAAGTATCTATTCAGATTGTTTGCCCATTCTTTAAATTGGGTTTTTGGCCCCTTTTTTGAGTTGTAAGAGTTCTATATAAATTCCTTATTAGATAAACAATCTGAAAATATTTTCTCTCATTCTGTGGGCTTTTCTACCTTCTTGCTAGTGCCCACTGAAGCACAAATATTTTTCAGTTCAATGAAGTCCAATTTACCTATTTTTATTATGTTGCTTTTGTGCTTTCAGTGTCATATTCTAAAAATCCTTTGCCAAATCCAAAGTCAGGAAGATTTCTTCCTATATTTTCTTCTAAGGGTTTGAAAGTTTTAGCTCTTATATGTAGGTCTTTGATTCATTTTGAGTTTATTTTTTGTATATGGTGTGAGGGAAGGGTTCAACTTCATTCTATTGCTGTGGTTATACAGTTTTCCCAAACCATTTGCTGAAAAGACAATTCTTTCCCCATTTACATAGTCTTGGCACCCTTATCAAAAATCAACTGACTGTAGTCAGAATGCCTGCCTTCCATGCGGGAGACCTGGATTCGATTCCTGGACCATGTACCCCCCAAAAAATTAATAATTAAAAAAAATCAATTGACTAAATATGAGGGGTCTATTTCTGGACCCTCAATTCTCATACTGTTCTCTATATCTATCTTGGTGCTAATACCACACTGTCCTGATTACTGCTGCTCTGTTTTAAGTTTTGAAATTGGGAAGTTAAAGTCCTCCAACTTTGTTCTTCTTTTACAAAATTGTTTTCACTATTCTGGGTCCCTATATATATATATATATATTTTTTTTTTTTTTTTAAATAATGGTTGCTCTAGGTGTGTGTGTGTTTTTTTTTCTTTTTTTATTAATTAAAAAAATTAACAACAAACAAAACAATAAGATATCATTCCATTCTTCATATATAATCAGTAATTCTTAATATCACATAGTTGCATATTCATTTCTTAGAACATTTACATTGATTTAGAAAAGGAAATAAAAAAACAGAAAAAGAAATAAAACGATAATAGAGAAAAAAAAGTTATACATACCATACCTCTTACCCCTCACTTTCATTTACCACTAGCATTTCAAATTAAATTTATTTTAACATTTGTTCCCCCTATTATTTATTTTTATTCCATATGTTCTACTCTTTTGTTTTAACTTATTCTCTTTTATGAAGTGGACTCATGTTTACATTTGATGCCATCAAGCTGTAAGTTCTCATATACTGCCATATTTCTGGAAATTAAATCGTGCCAAACACACAGTAAGATTACCTGCTGAATAAATGAGAAATAAAGGAAAGAAAATAAAGAAGTCTTTCATTGAACTGTTTTTTTTTTTACATTTCAGTGCTGTTCTATTTTATGATTTACTGGAAGATTTTATAGGAAGATTTCCTATGAAGACACAAACTTAGAAAATACTGGATTCAGCCAGAGGGTTGGATTTCCATTCCACTCATTTACTTATTATTTGCTAGAGAAGCTGTGGGTTTACAGAACAATCGTGCATAAAATACAGGATTCCCATACACCCCTTATTATTAAAACCTTACTTTGGTACGTCTGGCATTGAAGTTAACTGTCCTTATTATCTTCTTTCTCAAGTTTCCTTGAGAGGAGAACACAATTTAGGATTCTTTTTGTCTACCCATGGCATCCAGGCCAGCTCAATAAATGCCGGGTGGCTCACTGATCACAGAGATTAATGGCCCATTTTTTCACTCATTCATTCAAGGACCCCCCCCCCCCACGCGGGTTACTGAGCAAGCAAAAAGCAGTAAAACAGCTGTTGTTGTTTTTATTATAAGAGGTATAATTCATATATAAAATTCACCCATTTTAAAGGGTACAATTCAGTGGTTTTTAATATATTCATAGAATTGTGCAACTATGTATACCACTATCCAATTTCTGAATAGTTTCTCACCCCCAAAAGAAACCTAATACCCATTAGCAGTCACTCCCCATTCTCTACCCTACTTCCATAGCCTCTGGCAATCGCCAATCTTCTTTTTGTCTCTATGGATTTGCCTATTCTGGACCTTTTATATAAATGAAATCATATAATATATGGCCTTTTGTGTCTTGCTTCTTTCACTTAGCAAAATGTTTTGAAGGTTCACCTATGTCATAGCACACACCAGTACTGCATTTCTTTTTATTGCCAAATAAACGACTGTTGTATGAATGTATCACATGAGGCCACTGACTTCAATTTGTTTCAGTGGCACAAGGGAGAGACACCAAGGATGAAGGTGGGAAAATACTGGGGGACAGGTTTAACAGATCTGTGGGAAAATCTGACCCTGACTTTGTGGTTTGCTCACATCAGTTTAAGGTTGTTTTTTTTTTCACTCCCAATCAGAATCCTAACCCCCATGCTGCGTAAAAAACTGAACTTGGCATGAGGTGGGTCCTCTTTGAAGGGAAAGTTACTAGAGTCTCAAAAGCACTTCATTTTACCATCAGTTAACGTTCATCAAGTTTTCTTCACCAGAGCACTGATAAAATGCTTTACATACATCTTTTACTTGTAATCCACTCAACCATATGAAGTAGGTACTGTTATGATCCCCGCTTTACAGATGAGCAAATCAAGGCTTGGAGTAACTTGCCCAAACACACAATTAGTAAGTAGCTGAGCGAGAATTTTAATACAAAGCTCCAATTCATAACCATCAAGTAAAATTGTTCCCTGGACAGGCCTTGGGACAAGGGACCCCAAGGATGGCATTAAAGTGACACAGGAGCTCATTAGGGATGTCTACACTTCTTTTCTGGGTTCTTCTCAGCATCCATGACTCCTCTGAATATATCCAACAAGCTTCTGTTTTTATTTTGCTCTGGTCTTTTATGAAAATAATAAATACTCATCTGGTGTAAACAATTCTAAAACCACACGTGCACAAGGATATAACAGGCACAAAACTCTACATGCGCTTTCTTTTAACATTTTTAGTTAATGAATTAATTTAATCTTTTGATGTTTAAATAAACAATTACTTATTTAATTTTTTACACTGGGTTTTCATCCTAACTTTAAAAAAAAATGGCATAGGAATTCTGTTCCCTGCTTTTTCAGTTGCCAGCTGAGTCAAAAGTCTCATTTCAGCTGAATCAAAGGCCTAAAGAAAAAGCAGGTTCGTGCTGCTCCAGTTGGGGTCCCCGTGGCTGGGAGCTCCCTCTTACTGGTACAGGTAAGTGCATCCGGCCTCTTGCCCAGGCAAGCGGTCAGGTTTCAAGCAGAACCCTTGCAGGACACAGGCCTGAAGTTTTTCGAGCAGGATAAGTGAAAAGTGATCTCAAACTTTATGTAGACCCAGGAGAAGCCTGGCCTTAGGGGTGCCTGGGACTGGCCTGCCCTTCTGCAACTCTGCCAGGACCCAGGACCCACGCTGACCTCTTGCCAGTGTGTCCACACCAGCTCTCCACTGCTCCTTGAGAAAACAAGCATATGTTAGCAGGGCCACAGGGAGTTAGGGTCAGAGAAAGGTGGACTTGAGATGCCAGCTGGGAGTTGATGGATTTGAGGGGGGCCATAATAAATAGTCTCTGAAGGCATTAGTTATAAGAGGTCATTGTCAGGTCCAGTGCGCTCTCTCTCTCCTGATCCTTTCCTCAACACTGATTCTGGTTCCATTTGAAGGATGAGTTTTATGTCTGCTAAAAGAAATGCCATTTGACTTATCTTCTGAAAATTACATATGCAGCTCAGGAAATGCTTAACAAATATTAACTCAACCTTCCTGGTTTAAGGATGAGGAAGCTGAATGAGTCACCCTGTAGCAGGGCCAAGGACACCCCTCCCTTCTTTCAGTTACTCTTAAAACTGCAGGTACTGTGATGTTAATTCCTTTTAAGTGCATCTTCTAATCCTCCTTAGTTGGATTATAAGCAACTTGAAAGCAAAGGCAATTTAACACCTCACCTCCCTCCCTCAAATACTGCGCCCAGCACACTTCAGGTTTGCTACTGGCTGAGTAAGAACTACCTGGGTCAAACATGGGCTCTTCAGTCCTGTTTTCTGTCAGGCAAAACACACCAGGGAACGATTTCTGGTGAGGGCAAGCAGACTTCTAGCCTCTCCGCAGATAACTAACCTTCCCATTGTTTTAATCCAAGAGGTTGGGGGCAGGGCTAACCCCCTGCTCAGCCTCCACGGGGACCGATGTAGGCATGGCCAGGCTTGTCCAGAGGCACCCATCTCGGCAATGGCGATTGGTTCAGAATGGGCACATGACCCAAGCTCGGCACCGTGACTGGTTCAGAACGGGCACATGACCCAAGTTAGCCATCATGATTGGTTCAAAATGGGCACATGACCCAAGTTAGTAAATCATCACCCTCTCCACGAGTTTCACTGGTCCTGGGGGCAGGCATGTTCGTTTTGATGAGGTGGTGGCGAGGAGATGCCAGTCCAGGGCTACATCTGTCTCTATTATCATAAGGGGCAAACAGGCCCTGAGAATGAAGCCAACACAGGGAAAGCAAGGCTGACTGGAAGATGAACACACGTGAGATACGGAAGCCAACTCAGATCTAGTCTTCCCGGTCAGTGAACCTAGAATTTTCCTTTTTTTTTTTTTGCTTAGACTAATTTGTTAGATTTCTTTCAGCCACAACCAGCAGGCTCCTAAGTTCAATATTCTTTATAAGTAAGTGATTGTGTCCCCCAAATACCTGATTCTCCTCCATAACAAAGGGGGGGCTATCGTCCATGAGTTAATCTCAGATGAGCTCCCAGTTCAGAGTGGTAGTGTCCAGTCAGCCCGCTTCAGCGCTGTGACTTGTGACCTACATTTTGTGTGGCTGGCCCAGGGGTGGAGTCTTGGGGTCAGCAGAAAGACAGCCTGCCTCCCTTTTCCCTTTTCTTTGCCTCCTCCCCCATAACATCACAGGGATGTCAGTGAATTCGGCAAAACTCCGGATCTTTCTCCAGGGGCCTGATAGGTGGGGCTCCTCTGACTGGCCACATCAGTTAGGAAAGGCCTCTCCTGAGATTTCATGTGAAGTCAGTTATGGAATTACGATGGTGACGACCACAGTGACCACTGTTTATTCTTACTGTGACTTACAATTTCCAAAGCACTTCCCCTGTATTCTGCTGACAGTCTTATAAGGCAGGGAGGGCAGGGAATTTGGTGCCCATTTTAGAGATGAGGAAATGGAGGCAAAGAAAGTTAAGTGACTTCTTTAAGGTCGCCAGCGATTAATCCAATGTTTAGGGGTTTTAATGGCATTTTTCCCCTTAATTTCAAGTTTAGCCTCTGCAGCAGTGGGCTTTCCTCCACCACCATCCTCCCTTCAAATCTGTGGCCTCAACCTTCATTCCTGCTACTGATGCCATCTACTTGTGATTTTTCCCCACATTTCCTATTTCCACCGAAGCCGGGAGCACCTCTCTTCAAGAGAAGGCTCATTAAACAAAACATCTGAAAGGTCCCTGGCAACTCTCACTTTCTAATGACAGCCATTATTACCAGCAAATAATGGAAAACAAACATGGGGACAGATGTCTCTCGAGTCCAGACCTGCACTGGAATACAGGACAAACAAAAATCTGCCATCCTGAAATGCCTGCCTTTCACCTTCTTAATGAATTAATTCTGCACTGAGATACAAAGGCATTCCCTTCTGTCTGCGGTTCAGCTACTTGATGAGAATCCTAAACCTTTATCAAAAATCCAACTCTGCTGTTAAAAGGGAAAGTTTTTTGATTTAGAGCACAAAAGATTTCACAGATGGAAAGAACTTTCAAGATAATCCAGCAATCTTTCCAGATAAGGAACAGAGAAACGCAAGTGACTAGCATAAACGCTACAGGCTGGAAAGTAATACTATGCATATTCAGAGCCCAAAATAACTGTGACCACACTGCAAACCATTCTGCTCTGCATGAAAAGAGACAACCATACCATTCAAGGTTCTAGTAAATTTTCTTTGAACTTCCTTTGGGTAAAGAGCATGTTAGGAACCATGAAGAAATATCCAACTTTATTTACCTTCATGATATTTACAATCTAATTGGTACTTCTAATATCCTTAGTGACAAATGAAAGGATGGGAAAAAGGGGGAAATTTCTTGAATGTGACTCAAATTGAGCTGGGCCTTCTCAGAGAGGCTGGACCACAGAGGGACAGTTTTGAAGAGGGACTTCTATTTAATCAAATCCCCAGTGTTAAAAGGTTTCAATATTTTCCTTCTTTTATTTATTATTCATACCTTTTCTGTTTCAAAAAGGATTCACGGCAGCTAAATGCCACTTTGGGATTAAAAAAAAATTTATATATATATATATATATATATAACTTAAAAGCAACTAAAGAAGACTCATGTCCATAAAAAAATGGCCCAAGGGGAAAAAAATTAAATAGTAAAAAATAGGCTGATACATATCTGAAACAATTAGTAGAAAAAGGTCAACAACTTTGTTTCAAAACTCTGAGTCTTTCTGGCTGTTCCTCAGAAAGTTGAATATAGAATTATCATAAGACCTGAAAATCCCACTTTCAAATATATACCCAAAAGAACTGAAAGCAGACTTGGACAGATGTCCATATACCCATATTCACAGCAGCATTATTCACAATAGCCAAAAGGGGGAAGCAATAGATAAACAAAATGTGGCATACATATATACAATGGAATATTATTCAGCGATAAAAAGAGAATGAAGTTCTGATGCATGGTATATGGATGAATCTTGAAGATACCATTTTGAGTTAAGGAAGCTGGATACAAAAGGACAAATATTGTATGATTTTACTGACATGAAATACCCAGAATATGTAAATTCATAGACAGAAAATATATTACAGATTGAGAGGGGAGGGGATGGAATGATGGGGAGGACTAGGAAGTTACTACTTAATGGGTACAGAGTTTCTATTTGGGATGATGAAAAAGTTTTGGTGGTGGGTGGCGGTGATGGTGGCACAACATTGTGAATGTAATTAGTACCACTGAATTGTATACTTCAAAGTGGTTAAAATGGGAAATTTTGAGTTGTATATATGTTACCACAATAAAAAGTTAAAAATAAAATAAAACTCTGAGTACATTACACCAGGGTCAAGATGAACTAGGAAAGAAAATGTTTGTTTCTCCCTTTGCCTTGGAAGCCTAATCATGTGACTGGCTGGGGTATTTCTCTGCCATGTTGTCCCGATTTATCCTTCAGTGGTTTGGGAGTACTACTAATTCTGTTGCTGACTAATTACTATAAGTGAAGCAGTGATTAAACATTTCAGAAAGGGAACAGGACTTCCTATTAAGGAGGCCTGTATTATGATTACTCCTGGGGACCTCTTGATTCTTGGTTGAAGAAGGTGTGCAGGGGCAGGGGGAAGAGATGGTGGAGGCAATGCACAAAGAGGTAGGGATTAGATTGGGGGGCTGGTGGTATCTGAGGCCTTGGCACCAGTATCCATCTCTTTGTGTGGTTAAAGGGACTTTTCCAAGGGGAGTGTGGACCCCAGGGTACGAAAACTGAGCCCACCTATAAACATCATGAACAGCCATACAGAAAAGGGTTATAACACTGAAGAAGCAGTCAGAGGGAGGAGAATCAGGGTGGGTGGGATAGGGGAAGGGTGCACCCTTTGTGCACAGGATGGTGGGTCCTTGCAGTTTAGGAATTTAATCGCAATACCCCTTTCTCCTTCGTTTCTCAATGCCGCTTTGTACACCAGAGAAGCCCAAAAGATTTGCCCACATCGGCAATGGAGAGCAGAGAGGACCTACCCTCCTGCTGGTTTCAATTTTGCAAACCCTGGGACAGTGTTTCTCCACATTGGTGTATTACCACATATGCCATCATATTGAGGACACCACTGATTGTGAGACATCATCATTTTATGTAACACTAATAAAGAAAAAGTGCCACCAATAATGATTATTGGACAACACATTGCTGATTTCAGGGATATTCAAATGAAAAAGCATGAGTGTCTCAAGATAGAGAAAATGGCAACAGATTAAACAGGTTTGGGGTGAAACAAATTTCTTCCTGCAGGACTTCTCAGGGTCTTTAGTCTATCCATGTCTGTTATGAACCGCTGAGAGAAGGCTGGAGAATGTTATATTTCCCAAATGAAAAGGTGTTCTGGGCCTTGTTTTCAGGAGTAGCCCATGGGCAGAAATGGCTAGAGTACTAATCTTGAATCCATTTGGAGATTCAATCTTGGAAAGATAATCCTAATGATATAACATCCTAATAAGGGTACTACTGGCTGACAGCAGGGTTCCAGAGGAAAGAGACAGCATCTTTACCACAGATGCGTCAACCCTGGGCCAGGGACAGCAGATCAGGTGCCCCGCACAGATCCAGTATAGTTCTGAGCTCTCCCAAACAAAGCCAGATTTGCTGCACTCCTGTGGGCTGCCCACACTCACTTTAGCTCCCCATCCCCCTCCCCTCAGCTAGAAACAGGGCACAGCCACACCTCTCCTACAGAACTCTGAAACTGCTAAACCTGGAAAAGCTCAAATGCTCCTGGACGTGAGATCTACCAGGACTAGAAAAAGGAGGAGTAAACAAAAAAGGTCTCTTCACCTCAGCCAAAGACATCAGAACAAAACTCAGTGCACACTATGGCCATTATAATGGCCACCGTCTCATGGGCAGTTCTTAAGCTCAACTGGCCTGCCCCGATCAAGACTGGCACAGTGAGAGGCTTCAGGGCTCCATTCCCCCACAGAAGCTTTGAACAACCGGCAAGAAATGGCAGAAACAATCTTACTCAACGCTCCAGAAAGCAATGAGAGGAACACAGTAACAGGGTGTGTGCCAAATAAAGACAAAGGCTACTTACAAGCAGTCAGATCTTGTTGCACAACTAGCTGTCCCCTTCCCTAGCCCTCATAGCTCAGCATGGATAAGCCTGCGCTCCCAGTGGGTTCCCAGGCCCCACTGAAGGGAGCAGAGTAACTCCTGTGCACTTGCTAGGGGCATATATGTCTGGCCCAATCTCTTGCTGGTGGCCAAAGGGACTTGCTGTCCCAGAACCTGCCCTGCATGCAGAAGGCGGTTCACAGAGCTCTCCTGCAGAATGCTGGGGGAGAGCAATCAAGTGGCTGCCGGGGGCAAGGGAAGAGGGGACAGTTGCATCCAAGTAAATGGGAGAATCCCTAGGGCCACACAAGACAAGAGACATACACAAAAAGGATCAGGGAAGTCCCTAGGCTTTGTCCTCAAGTTATTCTCTAAAGTCACTGCATGAATAAGCTCTGATAGAGCGCACTGGCACAAGTCAATCTGCAAAAACTGGGGAAGGTGTTTTCTTTTTTACTTTCTTCTTCTTCTTTGTTTTTTTGGTTAGCTTCTGGCATTCAAGGAAAGCTCTGTCATAACACTAGCTGGATACAAGCTTAAGGAACAGACATCTCAGAGTCTAAATTCCAGAGATAACTCCCTAAAATATCAAAATACCCAGGATACAACCAAAAGATTACAAAACACACAAAGAAACAGGGAGCAATGGCCCAGGCAAAGGAGAAGCTCAAAGCATTTAAAATCATCAGTGAGGAGGATCAGGCCTGGACACACCAGATAAAGATTTTTTAAATGGTCTTAAATATGCTCAAAGAGCTAAAGGAAAACACAGACAAAGAATTAAATCAGGAAAACAACAGGTGAACCCGTAGAGAATATCAATAGAGAGATGGAAATTATAAAAAGGAACCAAATAGAGTCGAAGACCACAGTAACAGAAATTTAAAATTCCCTGGGGGGTTCCACAGCATTAGGGGCTGGCAGAAGACAGACTCAGTGAATGTGAAAGGAAGACAATTGAAATCATTTAGTCTAAGGAGCAGAAAGAGGAAAGAATGAAGAAAAGTGAACAGAACCTAAGGAACCTGTGGGGCATCATCAAGCCTATTGATGTACATATTGTGGAAGTCCCAAAAGAAGAAAGAGAGAAAGGAGGAACGAGAATATTCAATGAAATAATGGCTGAAAGCATCCCAAATTTAAACAAAAGACATGAATATATGCTGCATACAAGATGTGCAATAAACTCTTAACGGGACAAACCCAAATAGACTCATACCGGAACATATTATAATAAAACTGTAGAATGCCAAAGATTAAGGAGAATTATGAAAGCTGCAAGAGAGAAGCAACATGTCATATACAAGGAAGCCTCAATAACATTAAGTGCCAATTTCTCATTAGAAACCATGGAGGCAGGAAAGCAGTAGAAGTGACACCAGTTGGATCCCAAACTGGTTAGTTCTCCAAATTGTACATGTCCTAGCTAAACATGGAGGCTAATAGATCTGGCACAGACCTCAGTCGCTCTGAGAAGGTCTTACTGGTGTCCCCTCCTCACTGGACCACGAGTTTCCTGAGGACAAGGACAGCAGGAATTGAAGTGTATTATCTTAGTATCCCAGACTCAACTTCACTTCCATAAATGCTTTATGAGCAAATAAATGAATGAGTGACCAACTCAAGTTTTATTTCTGGCACCCAACTGTTCTACTCCAACTGTTCTGAAAAGCAGAGAACCAAATTCTTAGGGTTAGTCAAGCAATCCCTGATCTGAACTAGAAAATGTGGAAATGGGACAAGAAACATTGGTTTTGCATCCTTGGGATTCAGAGATATTGAGTTCATTTTCCTAATCTGTGATCTTGCTATTCTCTGCCTTCTTCCACCCCCTGGTTCTGGGTACCTACTTTCTTTCATGTTGCATATTGTACAATGTTCAATGTCGGTTGTTATGTAACAAGGCCTCTCACATGTCCCTCACTGAACAGAATAGTCTGGAATTATAGCTTTCTGGCCAGTAAAATGAAATGCTTCAGACCCACCACCAAAACAAGTTGTGCTGGTTTGAAAGGATTATATACCCTAAAAAAAGCCATGTTTTAATCCTGATCCATCTTGTGGAGGCAGCCATTTCTTTTAATCCCAATTCAGTACTGTAGGTTGGAAATTTGATTAGATTATCTCCATGGAGATGTGGCACACCCAACTATGGGTATTAACCTTTGATTAGGAGATGTGACTCCACCCATTTCAGGTGGGCCTCGATTAACTTACTGGAATCCTATAAAGAGGAAATTGGAAAAGACTTGAAAGCCAGAGAGCCAAGAGAGAGCCCAGGCAGCCAGAGACCTTTGGAGATAAAGAAGGAAAATGCCCCAGGGGGAGCTTCATGAAACAAGAAGCCTGGAGAAAAAGCTAGCAGATGTCACCATGTTCACCATGTGCTTTTACAGTTGAGAGAGAAATTCTGAACTTCATCAGCCTTCCTTGAGTGAAAGTAACCTCTTGTTGGTACTTTAATTTGGACATTTTTATAGACTTTCTTCAATTGAGACATTTTCATGGCCTTAGAACTGTAAACTTGCAACTTAATAAATTCCACCTTTTAGTTCTGTTTCTGGTATATATCGCATCTGGTAGCTAGCAAACTAGAACACCACCCCTTTAAAAACTGCATATGGGGTGGGCCACAGGGGCTCAGCAGGCAAGAATGCTTGCCTGCCATGCCAGAGAACCCGGGTTCGATTCCTGGTGCCTGCCCATGTAAAAAAAAATAAAATAAAAAAATTAAAACTGCATATGTTTTTGATAATACATGCATATAGAGCAAAAGTCAAAAAAAAAATGATAAACAGAGAAAATCATTGTTTCTCCTACCCTGGAATCCTCTTTATTCCATCGATGAATATGCCACATATGTACGTATATATATATATACAGAGTGACAGGCCTCTGTTGTTTGATAAAAATTGTGGCATTTTGTGTACCCTATTGTGCTTTCTTCACATGGTGACTTATTTTGAAAAAACCTTCCATACCAGCATGTATTGCTCTACTTAATCTTTAAAAACAATTCCCTGGTATTCCATTGTATAGATGTACCATGATTTATTTAACTGGGCTTGTATCAATCAGCACTTAAGTTTTCCATTCCTTTATTAACACATTAAATGCTACAATAAAAAAATAAAATAAAGAAAGCAGTGGAAGGACTTATTTACAGTGCTGAAGGCAAAGAACTGCCAGCCAAGCATTCTATATCTGGTAAAACAGTCTTTGAAAAATGAAGGGGCGATTAAGACATTCCCAGATAAATAAAAGCGGAGGGACTTTGTCACCACTAGACCAGCCTTATAAGGGATGCCCTACAAGGAAGGGAGAATCCATGATAGGTCAAAGTTGCATGAAGAAATAAAAGATCTCTCATGAGGGTAATAACACGGGTAAATATAAATGCTAGTATCATTGTATTTTTGGCTTGTAACTCCACTTTTTATTTCCTACAGGATCTGAAAGGCAAATGTATAAAAGGTAATGAGAATTCAGTGCTTCTGGACTCATAATGTATAAACATGTAATTGGTGACAAGAACTACATAAAGGTGGGGGGATAGAAGGGTACAGGAACATAGCGTATATCTACAATTACAAGTTTTTATCAAAGCAAACAAGATACTACAACTTTAGGATGTTAAATTTAAGCCCCATAAAACTACAAAGAAAATACTGGAGAATATGCAAGTTCATAGAGACAAAAATTAAGAGGAAAGGTTGGCAGAGGCAGTGAGGATAAGGGGAATGGGAGTTAAAGCAAACTGAGCGTAGGGTTTCTGTTTGGGAAACGGGAAAGTTTGAGTAGTAGAAGGTGGTAAGCATACCACAATATAGTAAATGTAATGACTCCCACAGAATGGCATGCTTAGGAGTGGTTGAGATGGGAAAGTTCATGTTGTATATACATGTTCTCACAATTTTAAAAAGAAAGAGCAACTAAAGAGCACAGTTAAATTCAATATATCATGCTGGATGGGATCTAACAAGAGAGGAGAAAAGACTCAAAGAGACATTAATGGGCTATCTGAAAAAATCAAACATTGACTGTAAACCTTATATCAACATTAAATTTCTTGAATACCATAACGGCACTTAAGGCAGTTACATTAAATGAATATCCTTGTTCTTAGGAACATACATGGCAGTACACAGGAACATGATATATACAACCTACATGCAAGTGTTCAGAAAATGAATTGATAGATGATTGATAAAAGAAAGGAAGGAAGGAAGAAAAGAATATAAAATGTGGCAAAATGTTAAAATTAGTAAATCTGGGTATTTGGGGGCATAGAGGTATGTTGGAGTTCTTTGGATGGGGTTTATATTATTTCTGTACTGTTTGTATTATAACTGCACTGTTAAGTTTGAAAATATTTCCAGATAAAAAGTTTAACAACAACAAAAAAAGCTAAACTGTTAGTAACCAAGACCACAAGGAGAACAACAGGATACAGGCAGAACAGATTTCTAAATAGCAAAGAAACAACCAAGAGAGGTGTGTGCATGACAAGCAAGATAGCTGTATGAGTGAATTTACACTCCACCTGTGGCCATAGCTGACAGAGTAAACAGCACACACCCTTCATCAGCATTTGAATCAGTCATGGTTCTCAAGGCGTTGCAGACAGAGCAGTACTTTCCCACAGTGGCAGTCTGCTCCAACAAGCCATGCACTTACCCAATTTTTATGAATGTTATCTGCAACAGCTACAGTTTTCCTAACATCCATTTTGCTGTACACAAGATGCCCCAATTCCCTGCTTTCTACAGGAACCTCCAGAGCAGGGAAGTGGGGTTATGAGGGCCGTGGTCAAGGGGTGTGTCCTCATAGCCCCAAGATAAACTTTTCTCCCTCATAACCTCCCTCCCTCTATCACATGTACCAGGTGAAGCCAAGACCATAGAACATGATTCAAGAATGGGACAAACTGGGGTGGGCAAGGACCCACCCTTGTAAACTAATAACTGCAGTCAGGCAGGCAGCCCAGGCTGCACTCTCCCAGCCTCTACTCTCCCAGCCTCTACTCTGCCACGTGTAGAGGCTGATGCCACTCCTCTAGGAAGAGAGGCTAATGACCCTTGGGAAACACCCAACTCCCCATTGTGAGCTGAGCCACAGGAATACAAACCCAAGGGGGAAAAAATTTTGTTTTTCCATTTCTCTGCTTCAGGGGCTAACTTGATTCAGCATCCATATAAGTTATTCATATGGATTTTTGAATATCACCTCTCAATTTGAGATCCACCTGGCTACTAGGATTTTATTTATCTGGGGTATTGAAGTGGGTCCATGGTGCCCTGATGGAGAGATTCTCCTAAAGTGAACTCTTCACACTCTGGAGACTCTCCTATTCTTGAGACATCAGGGCAATCCAACAGCATCTGTGAGACCCATAAACACTACATTTTCTGAAATATCACAAGCCACTAAACAAGCAGGCCTATGACGGCAAGTTGGCCATGTCTAACCATGGTACCCCAATGTCTGGTACATAATAGGTGTTCAGTAGACCTCTATTGGATGGATGGATGGACGGATGGATGGATGGGTGGATGGATGAATGATGGGTGGAGGATAGACAGGTGAATGGATGGATGGGTGGAAGGATGGACAGATGGATGGAAGATGGAAAAATTATGCATGGATGGGAAAACTGATGGATGGAAAGAGTGGACAAGTGAATGAATGAATGAATGAAAATTGGTAAAGACAGTTCTGGTTTCACAGAACATTTGGCCCTCAGAGCCCAATGTCTGCTTTAGAGACTCACCTGAACCATCGGGAATAGATCTTACAAATGTTGGCAGCATCTTGAGTGTGGCTGTGGGATTAAAATCTCGAGAGAGGCCATTCTGCATCTCTTTCTTGAAGCGAACCATGATATCCATCAGCGTTTCATCGGAGAGCCGCATGGCATAGAGATACTTGTCAATCTGGTGAGAAGAGTAAGAATGAAGGCAAGTGAGGTTGAGGTTAAGGATGGTCATGTCAGTTCAAGAGTGGCTGGGTAAGGACAAGGCACATGAGGTGCCTGCATGGCTGAGGCAATCAGTTCTTGCTTATGCTAAAGCATCCATGCTAGCACATCAAAAAATGGGAGGTCACAGAGTGGCAGATGACTCCCAGGGATGAGTCCAGCCCGGCACCGTGGGATCATCAATTCCATCCTGACCAAAAGGGGGAGAAGAAGTGTAACTAATAAAGCATCAGTGGCTGAGAGAGTTCAAATAGAGTCGAGAGGCTACTCTGGAGGTCACTCTTATGCAAGCTTCATTTACACATTGCTACCTATCACAACTTGTCAAACCCCAACCATTCCAGCCAATTCTAAAGAATACCTAGGGTGTTATATAAGATTCTACAAAGGTTCTATGCACTAGGGTAACTTTCCAGAAACCTACAACCTCCAGATGGGTCCCTGTACCAGATAGGTCCTGAAACCTAGAGGGCCCTACCTCTCCAGAACCTCAGTTAGTTCCATCTCCCTGCCCCATATTATTGACAGCCCCTTCCAACATGAAAGAGTTAGAATGGACATAGTCCAAATATCCCTAAAGAGTGGCATAGAAAGATCAAAGGTAATGATGGAGCTATACAGAGAAGGTAGGGTTTAACAAACGAATATCACTGCTGAATCATTAAATTGATATTTATTTTAGTCTCCAGTATCTTATAGTACCTAGAAGTAAAAATCTAAAATTGTAGAATTGTAACCCATACTAAACTCTGAAATCTGTTCTGGTTTAACAAATGAATATGACTGCTGAATCATTAAATTGATATTTATTTTAGTCTCCAGTATCTTAGAGTAGCTAGAAGTAAAAACCTAAAATTGTGGAATTATAACCCATACCAAACTCTGAAATCTGTTCTACAACTAACTGTTGTGCTATGCTTTGTAATTTATTGCTTTTTGTCTATTATTTTTTCCAAAAAAGAAAAAAAAAGTCAATTGTGATGATAAAAAATATTTATTCCTTCTAGTATCCTATATTCTGGAGCAGCTAGAAGGAAAAATCTGAGAAGATGATATGGTAGTCCATGACAAACTCTGGGATCTGTCCTGCAACTACTTGTTGAAGAGAGCTTTGAAAACTATTGTTTTTTTCTTTCTTTGCTTTGTATATATGGTATACTATACAATAAAAAAAAGTTTAAAAAAAAAGTGAGGTTGTTCACTCGCCATCAACTTTGTGACTTGGAGCAGTATTGTGAATGCTCTGAACCCCTGTTCAGAGGGGAACAGCTGAAACCAGGCGATCTGTACGGCTTCCATAAGAACACGATGGAGGCAGGTCTCTTTGTGTATCTTCACACCCCAGGCCTCCACATGACTCCTTCCTCTATGGAAGTAGCCATCCTCAAGTGGATGTCATGTGGCAGAGGGTAAGATGGGGGTCTGGAACCAGCCCCTGCATTCAGATCCCAGCCATCACTTACCAGCTGCATGAACCTCAATTTCCTCAACTGAAAAAGTGAGATAAGAAATAGGATCTAACACACAAGAAGTCACAAAGGCCAAATGAGCTGCAGAAGCATATAGAGCATAGCACTCAATGAACATCAGCTATGGGGCCAGTGGGTTTCCTAGGGCACAACTTCTAGGTACAAGGAAGTGATGGCCAAAGGGCTAGAACTCTTCAGAGAACATGGGCTGGAGGTCTATAGCACAGGGACCTTAATCCCACCCTCAGAAGCATGGGGACAGCCCCTGGGCTCCCAAACACATGTGCAATGCCCTGGGTGCCAGGGCCGATGTGCTCATAGCTCCAAGTTGGACCACTCTCCACTCCTACCCCTGACCAGACGAACCCAGTCTGCACGTCCTTCTGTGTTATCCACTTTCCTCCAGGTTCCCAGGCTCCTGATCTCAGACCCCCTAGGATAGGCAGAGAGGGAGGAATCATTCAGCCGCCAAGTGAGTTGCTGTTCTTCCTTCGCAGTATCTTACCATTTATTCTCTCAAAAAAAATGCTTACTGGGCATCTACGATAGGTCTGGCACTGGGCATCTATGATAGGTCTGGCACTGGGTTAGGGCCCTGTCTTCACAGCACCCATCTCATGGAGTCCACCAACAGACCTTTTGCCTCACCATTCATTCTTTTCCACTGCTAGTCAACATAAGTCCTGATAACCATGGACCTGATTACTGATGATTCAACCATTACAAAGGTTTTCCATCTCCAATCTCTCTCTCCCTCCCAGTCCATCCTCCATACCACATTAGCCTCTTTAAAGAACATACTTTAAAGAATAGTGAGAAAGGGGGAAAATTCAAAAAAAAAAAAGAGAACACACTGATCAATGCACTCCCCTGCTCAAAACCTCTCCATGTCTCCCCATTTCCAAGGCACCTAAGCTCTGCAGATTTGGCTCCAGACCCCTGAACTCCAACCAAACCATCTCTACCATTCCTGATAGGTGCCCAGGACCTTCCTGCTTCTTTTGTCATCTATTCCCAAAATAGTCCTCCTTCTCTGTCCAGCCATCCAAATTCTACCTGCCCTTTAAGGTTCAGATCAGATGTCCAAGTCTCTCTGGCTGGGCCCTGCATCCCTCAGCAAGACCTAGCCTAGATCATGGCTTTCAGCACCCATTACCTTGCCTGTGTCCATTCCATTAACTTTGACTTGCCAGGGCCCTACACAGAGTCCTGCACACACAGGGCGCCCAGCAGATGGAGAGGCAGATTTATGACCTGACAAAGCGGAAAAGACCTTGATGCTGATTGCTTCAAGAGCAACATCTCGTGCTCACTTTTCAGGATGGTTAGAAGTGTCCTGACTCAAGGACGGAGGCCCCAGCCTAGGTCATTTCTGCATATTTTGGTCCCAGGCAGCCTTCTCACTCTAGTGTCTCCATGTCTAGTGTCCCTCACTTCCCTCAGGCCCTGCATGTCTCCCCTCTCATGGATAATCTGATGAGAGCATCCCTAAAAGTTCTCTGCAAAGACAATCCCATCCCTGACCCTTAATCTCTCCTACTGCAACCACTTTTTCCTTTTCTTCTTGTGATAAAGCAATGCAACAAAGCACAATCACACACTACCTAGAGCTGAAACAGAAATTCCCAGAATCATGATTTGGGCTGAGAGCCACGCCCCAATTTAACCCCAAGACTGGTGTCAGAGCACCAACACAAGGTGCCTGATCAGCACAGGCCATGACATCATGAACCCCCAGTCTGGGGTGGGGTGGCAGCTATCATGATACGAGTGTGCAGGGGCAGCCAGGCAGACACACAGGCAACTCAACACAAATCAAGAAGGCTTCCTGATGATCATACGATAAGAATGTGTTTGTATGTGGTTATGTATCATAAATCAAAAATAAATAAATTTTTTTTAAAAATGGAAAAAAAAAAAAAGAAGAAGGCTTCCTCGAGGGGTGATGCGAAAGGCACAGCAAGAGCATGTGTGGAGGCCAAGGTGAAGGAGGGCGGTTTGTTCGGTAAACAGAAACAAATTCGGTATGAATCAAGCAGACAGCGTACGAAACGATGTAATTGGAAACAGTGAAGACTTGGATCCTGCAGGGCCTTAAAAGTCATATGAACACATTTATACTTGATCCAAAGGCCAATGGTGACCCTCAAAAGGGCTTTGCATTTTAGAAAGGTCAAGCTGTCTGGGTGGAGAATGGATGAGGCAGGAGCAAGACCATACAATAATAGTAACACAGCTCTTTAGCATTTTGGATATGCTTCTACTCCCACACTTAGCACACAGCATCATGACTCTCTCTTTTAATGACATGTCCATCTCTTCCAATCCTATTTGAGTTTCATGGGAAAAGGAAACAAATGTAATATACCTCTGAAACTCACCCACTGTCGTCTGGCACAAAGGAGAAATTCAATAAGCATCAGTTGGATGCTAGAATAATAAGTACTTGGCCACTGTATTGTGGTTTATAGAATATCAAGCTCTTTCACATACAATATATTATTTAATTTTTAAAACAACCGGCAGGGAGACATTCTTTATGCCCATTTTACAGTTGCAGAAACCAAGGCTCCAAGAAGCTAAGTGTCCCCACACTCAGTTTCTCCAGGTATATACTGAGCAACGGGTGAAGTGAGTGTGGGGACACAAATGGATATTTGCACACTGGTGTTTCTGGAGGCAGTGGTCCTGATCCACAATGAATGGAGGTGGCCTGAGGGTACAATAACTGAAGAATGAAAGAAGGAATTGTGGTGTATACATACAATGGACTACAGAGCGGCTGCAGGAAGGAATGAAGTTGTGAGGCATGTGACTAGGTGAGTTGAATGAAACGTCAAGAACAAAAAGACAAATATTATCAAACTCAATTATATGGACTAACTATAATATAAAAACCCAGTGAACTGAAGTCAAGAGCATGGGTTATCAGGTAAAGGGTGCTAGATTGATTGTAAGCTCTTACAGCAGTCCCATATACTCAGAAGGTGTACCTGTTAATTCTAAATTCTGAGATACTGAGCTATTTGTATACAACATGGTCATTCCCAGAAACTTCAGGTATTTATGTGACACCTGAGACTCAGAGTTAGAGCTCTGAAGCTATGAAAGTCAGCAGTACCCCAAACAAAAACTGTTTAAAAAGTTGAAAAAGTGATCAGACTTTGAGTCGAGAGATGAATGAAACTGATCTGGATAGGACTAAAGAATATCAGAATACAGGGCAAAGAATGATATTGTTCATATTTTAGGACTTAAACTTTTGTGTGAGACTAAAGGGAGAGATGTTTATTGGGTGTAAAATTTATATTTTGGGTAGTGCATTTCCTAATTTAACTTGTATGGTCAGTTTCGTTGAACACCATTAGTGTATGGAATCTTGAATAGAGCATGAGATTTTGTTGGTTTGTCCGGGTTAGTGCAGATAATAAATCCCCAATAAATCCCAGAGTAATTTGGGCAGTGAATAAAGAGGTATTTGCAAAATCCCCTTGGGGGAATGGGGAGAAAGGAGGAAATATTCAACTTCCCCATTTGGAGAATTTCTGATATTCTCACAAGCAGTGGAGACAACCAAATCAATAGGCCAAGCCCTCGATCTTGGGGTTCACCCCTATGAAATTTATTTCTGCAAAGGATAGGCTAAACCTACTTAAAATTAGGCCTAAGAGTCACCTCCACAGAACCTCTTTTGTTGCTCAGATGTGGCCTCTCTCTATAAGCCAACTCAGCAGGTAAACTCACTGCCCTCCCCCTTATTTGGGACATGACTCCCAGGGGTGTAACTCTCCCTGGCAACATGGGACAAAAATCCAGGGATGAGCTGGAAACTGGCCTCAAGGGATTTAGAAAGGCTTCTTGATCAAAAGGTGGAAGAGACAAATGAGACAAAATAAAGTTTCAGCGGCTGGGAGATTTCAAACAGAGTCAAATGATTATCCTGGAGGTTGTCCTTATGCATTATATAGATATCCTTTTTTAGTCTATGGTATGTTGGAGCGGGTGGAGGAAAGTACCTGCAACACTTGAGCTGTGTTCCAGTAGCCTTGGTTTTTTAACATGATTATATAAGATATAACATTTACAATGTAACTGTGATTGTGAAAACCTTGTGTCTGATGCTCCTTTTATCCAGGGTATGGACAGATGAGTTAAAAAATATAGATAAAAAAATAAATATATAATAGGGGGACAAAGGGTAAAATAAATTGGTTAGATGGAAATAGTAGTGGTCAATGAAAGGGAGGGGTGAGGGGTATGATAATGGATGGATTTTTTATTTTTTCTTTCTATTTCTTTTTCTGGAGTGATGCATATGTTCTAAAAAATGATCATGGTGATGAATACACAACTTTGTGATGATATTGTTAGCCACTGATTTTACACCACATACGGAATGTATGTGTGTGAAGATTTCTCAATAAAAATATTTTTTAAAAAATACTATGAAAATGAAACAATGTTATTTAGTAAATAGCTACTGTGCCTACCAAAGGCTTGGAGATAGAGCTTATGTTGGAAAAAAAAAAGAGGAAGTTTTGATGCTGCAAACATAGTAGTATTACTATGTTCTCCTTAATTTAACCAGGCCAGGAAAAATAAAATTAGAAGGAAACAACTTTTTCATTGCATGATTCTATGTTACTTAATGTCACTTTCATTCAAGACTTAAAGTCATTATCTTGTGTAGGAGTCCCACACTGTAAGAGATGCCTCACTATAAATAAAGTTAAGCATTGCAATTGAAAAAAAAAAAAAGCTAAGTGATTAGTTCAAAGTGCACAGCCCGGATATTCAAATCTTATACCTGCCGATCTAACACTCCTCCTTTCAAACAACCCCATCCTCTGGGGAAGGCTGGTCCTCCTACTGCGTGGAGGGCAGGCCCAAGGAAAGCTGCTGAGGCTTTCCAGCTGGACACAGAGAAGCTTCTAGAAAAAACAGGGCTCTCAGTAACTCCTCAAATCATCTTGCCTCCTAAACTGTAGTGCAGCTCAGCAGACAATCACTGATCTGAGAATCCCGATGGTTTGGGGCAGTCGAGTCTAGAAGATCAAATGAAAAAAAAGGTTGGGTACAAAGACGACAGCCTGGCTCCATGTTTCTGTGGAAGGAGGGCTTTTCCTCCTCTTTTTCAGTTCCATGAATCGTGCTGTAGCACATCCTCTCAAAAGAGATCTGGAAACTGGGACCAAAAGGGGGTACGACTTGGGCAGCGCTGGAAGTGAAACAGAAGCCCCTTGCATTCCGCTTGTACTGAGGCTAAGTGAAGCGAAGCCCTTTCCAGTGGTCCTTGGGAGCTGCAGGGGCGGGGGTGGTCTCTGAACCAGCATTTATCCTGGGACTAGGGCTGGCCAGGGGAGAAGTCACTCCACTGGTCCCCTCACAGTACCTGGCCAGGCAGGCTCAGGTGCAGGGCTCAGCAAATGCACACTAAATGGGCCGTGACCCTTTAAGTGGCCCAGGAAACATCAAAGCAAAGCACATGCCAGGAGGCATTTGCAGAATAGGCCCAGGGCCCAGAGCACCTAGCCCTGAGCTGAGCAAGGGGCCTCTTTCCCTTCCTTCCGATCAGCAACCCCGGCACGTGGCCAGGATGCCTCTGAACCCACCAGCCTCCGTTGGCCTAGGAAAGAGCCTGAGAATGCACAGTGGGTGGAAGGAAACAGGAAGGAAGGGCAAAAAGGGAAAAAAAACACTTCTGCCCATTTGCTCCAGGTCTTGGCAAGGCTGCACTCTGCAAGAAATCCATAAGAGAGCTGCTATTTCCTACAGAAGGTGGGGCCAAAAGTTTGTGGGCCTTTTGATTTTCCTATTTCTGTCTCTTTCTCCATGGCATCTCCTCTGCCCCCCCCTTCTCTGTCTCTCTCACACACACACACAAATGCACACACACACACATTTCTATAATCCTTCCCCTTCTCGTGGGACACTGCCCCCAAACCACTCTTGCTATACCACTTCAGCCAGACATCAGAGCCCTAAAATCCCCTGACCTTCCAGCTCCCCAGCCTCCACATCTTGGAGATGGAAAGAGCAAAGTGCAGGACCCTCTAGCTGCAGACCTCAGGCCTCTGGAACATCTGTCATAGGAGAGAGGCTCCTACAGCCCATGACTGGAATCACAGGCTCCTGGGTTCCCACTCTCACATATGGTGTCTAAAGCGGGTGTGTGGGACTCCAGCCAGGCGGGGAAGGAAATGGGGCTGTCTGGGGCCCCAGCCACCACACCCTGAGCTAGGTCCTGCAGACTCCTGCCTGACAAGGAATGCCATTCAGCCACCTGGGTCTCTTTCACCACTCCCTGAGGACAGGGCCCTTCTTTGTGTGGGTGCAGGGCTGCTAAAGGCAGAGGCTTCTGCCCAAATCTTGTCCAAATACTTGTCCTGAATTATCCTTCTTGTGGACCAAGAGGACCCTGAAGCTTTGAGCACCTCCAGGAGTTGGAACATGGGGAAGGGAGGAGGAGACAAAAGAGACAGCCATGTCAAAACCTCCTGGACCAGAGTCTTCAGCCAATGAAAGAACCAAATGGCCCAGCACGGAGCTAAACTCACAGATATTTCTGCGTCCCAACCTCAGCCCCACCTCCTGTACCCAAAAAGAACGCTGGCAAGCAGACCCAGGAGCAAAGGGGACATGGGCCAAAAACAAATCAAGACTGGACCTGCCCAAGTGAACAAGCCGGTCATGGCAGGAGGTGGTGGTAACCACTGGTAACTGGGCATATTTACCCCTTGCGGAAGGGGCCACAGCCATGGAAAATTCTCACTCCCTCTCTCATCCACTCTCCAAGGAGGTCGAGAATGAGGCAGAGCTAACAGATGTGACTGAAGCTGCTGGCCTTGAAAATGAACTTTTCCAGGGAGGCCTGATTTCACTTGCAAAGGAAGTTGGGAGCTGGCAGTGAAGGGTTAAGAGGCAGGCTTGCTGAAGGGCAGGGCAAAGATTTCAACACCGGATTCACTTCCCTTCTTAAAGAGACTGACTCAGGAGAAGGAATGGGTCCTGGGTGTACACAAAGGACTTTCACATATACTATCCCATCTGAACCTCACAGGAAGACAGAAAATGAGCTCATGGATCCAAAGTGTTAGCATGAAGTAGACACTTAATGTGCTAGTTACCTTTCTTCCTTCACAATAACCCAGTGAAGTAGGCAGGATATATATAATTATCTCCATTTTACAGGAGAGGAAATTGAGACCCAGTGACTCACCCAGTTACATAGTTTCTAAGTGGTAGCTTAGTCTAGAATCCAAGTCTTGTAACCTCTCATTTGGGGCTTCTCTTTAACCATCTCTATTCTTTCTCATATGGTAGAAAGAACATGGGATGTGGAGGAAGAGAGCTGGGTTCAAATGCAGAATCTGCCTCTTGTTAGCTGTGTGATTCTGGACAGATGACTTAACCTCTCTGAACCTTGGTGTCCTCACTTTTAAGACGGGGATAATAATATCTCCTCCTCAGAAGGGTACTGGGAGGATTTTAATAATGTGCTGAGAACAAAGGAAGCAGAAAGTATCATTTCCCTTTCTTTCATCCCTGTAAAAGTGACATAATCACATGTCCCCAACTCCTTTTATCTAAAATATCTAGAAAAAATACATCCAGCTGCCAAACATTATCATTATTGACCCATTTTGAGGAAGAGAAAACTAAAGCTAGGTGGCAATATGCCTGGAACCAGAGCAAATGAAAGATTTATGAGCAAACTTCCTTTGAAACATTTGCCCCATTTGGCTTAAAAAAAAAACTATAACAATAATATACAGTTATTATAAAAAATATTCTAACACATACATGCATAAAATAAAAACAACATTCCCAGGAATATCCCTACTAATTAAAGGTTTATGGTCTAGGATTGCTTTCATACTTAAATAAACATTCATACATACAGAGACTGGTGGGTTTTTTGTTGGTTGTTGTTTTGTTTTGTTTGGGTGCATGGTCCAGGAATCGAACCCGGGTCTCCTGCATTGAAGGCCAGCATTCTACCACTGAACCACCCGTGCACCCCAGAGAATGTTTTTTTTAACTTTGTCTTACAAAAACAGAATCAGATCATGAAGACTTTCTCCTTTGCAACCTGAACTCCACCTCCCCGTTTCTTTTGTGAACTGTCTCTAAGACTCCCACTAAGGCACTCGGCCTTGAGATTTCCTTGGCACACTGGCTGGTTCACGGGGCAGCAGGGACCAGGCACTGCAGACCCAGGCCCACCTCGGGCTTTGCTGTCCTGTCGGCCCCTCAGTCTCTCCATCTGCAACATGGGTATGTTCACTTTGATACACACTTCAGAGGGCACTTTTACTTGTGGGGCTTTACATCATTGGTCTGCACAGCTGCTGTCATCACTTCTAATTCCCAGAGGAAGAATCTAAGGGCCCAAAGAGGGTACCTGACTGGCCAAGGTGACCACCGGTCAGCAAAAGAAGCAAGTGGACACCAAGTTCCCCAATTCCTTGTCCAGTGCTCCTTCCTCTGTTCCTTCCTGCTTGGTTCAGGGAGAACGCACGTCTGGGATTTCGGGTGGTAGTACAGCCCCGGCCCCACGTGGCGGCTCCCTTGCAGAGAGCCCTAGTGGTCAGTGATTTTTAGGAGGCCTCATTCACCCTCCACCTGGGATCACAGCAGCTACAGGCTGCCTCATCTGCTCAGTTTCCCTTTTGCAAAATCCTGGGAAGGAAGTTTGAAGTAGAGTGAGTCCGGAATCTAGGACCAACCAGAGCCCACCCCTTGTTGTGGTTTGTGCTGACCCACTCCCTCCTCCCGGTGCTCAGCAAGGCCCCGACTCCTTCTTCCTGACTGCACTGGGCTCCTCAGGCCACCGGTCCCCCCTCGCTGCTGCAGGTGGCAGCTGAGGCCCCAGTGTCTCTGTCCTGCTCTTGGCAGCTGGCCTCAGAGCAGAGAGGGAGTTGGCCACAAGGAAGACATCTCTAACCTGGGTGGTTCCCCACAGGAGCCATTGACCCCCAGCACCCTCACGCCTCCCCCTCGGGTAATGTGGGGCCTTGACGGGGTTCTCCCCCCACTCCACACCCCACAAAGCTCCTTCCTCATAGACCCACTGAAGTCGGCTTCCGTGGCCTGCAAGCGGCCTCTTTGTCCCCCACTCCCTCTTTCACCCACCTCGAAGCTCACCTCCCCGGGCACGTATGCCATGGTGCGCCCCACCTACGCGGTCGGATCTTCTCCTCAGCATCCCCTCGGCCTTGGGTGTTCACCATGTAGGACTTCATTTGCCCCGGCAGACACGCCGCTGTGGGGGATCCTTTTCCAGGAGCCACGGCCGCGGGGGCATGGTCTGCATGCCCCCCTAGACCTCCCTGTATCCCCAAAGCCCTCAGGACGGTGCCTCCGAGCGGCTGCTTGGCTGGGCTGGGCCTAACCCGGGGAGGTCTCCAGAAGGGTTTGTTGGCTCAGATAAGGCCCGGGGAGTCCTCTTCCCCCAACAGCCCAGCCCATTTCCCCCAGCATTGGCCCCTCACCTCAGCCTCCCAGCGACCTGTGCAGAGGGGACGCTGTGTGGTGAGTTCCAGGCATTTTTAACCCTCCCCTTCCCCTCATGACATCTCCACTTCACAGCCGAGGCCCCGTGGAACACAGGAGGCCCCTAAGATGATCAGGATTCTTACACAGCTAGCCGAGCCTCCCAGACACTGCTGTGTTAGAGGAAAATAAATGCCAGTTTAGAGCCCCACCCCCACCCTGGCCCCGAGTGAAAGATCTGAGTGTGAATATGCCCAAAGCAAAAATGATCCTCTTTTCAAGCTTCATATACCTTTCAGTGCCTTCTCCATAATTGTACTTATGCTTCTGACCTGTTGTTCAGTTTCAATGAGCACGGACTTCACGCCTACCATGCACCACGTACTGTTCGGATGACTCTGCTCATTCACAATAAATCATGGGGAAATGAAATATTGAGGAAACTCAGGTTCTGGGAACGGAGGACAGGGCCCGCACTGGCCACATGGACCTACCATGATCCAAATCTGCACAGTTTGCATGGCAGGTTTTATCTACCACGCTTTACATTGGCAGGGCCTGAGGCTGCCCCAAAGCACCCAGGAGCCAGGGCAGCACCAGCCCAGGATCTCCAAATTGGGCACTCCTTCCCCTGCTCCCCAGACGCCTCTTGCTGCGAGGACCCGGATAAAACCAGGTCCTAGAAGGTCACAAGGGCCTCCTGGTGACCTTGACACCCGTAAGTAGGAGTTTCCTGGATAGTGAGTGACCCAGCCCTTGCCTAGGACGAGAACAAAGCTGTCACACTGAACTGGCTAAAAAGAAAGGAGGCACCGTCATGGAGAAGAGAAGAGCCCTGGAATGGGGCATGGCAAGAACAACAGGCTTAATTCTTAATGTCCCCCCAGATGGCTTGGGAAGGGGCCAGCCTCCAGACCTGCAATCCCCAGTGCTGAGCACCTCCAGACAAGGTGGAAAGAAGGACCTAAAGTGCGGGCAGTTTCACTTTCACTATGAGACAACCGGACCCCAATGCCATTGCAAATAAGGCTCACTTCCCGTCCACTCCCCCGGCCCTGGCAGGGCTGCAGTGGTGACGGTGGACCTGGCTAGACATTAAAAGACCTTCAAAAGCCACACTCCCTTTGTGACCTTGAGTAAGTCACTTCCATCCCTGTGTTTTCCCATCAATAAAACAGCAAAAATTAAAAATTCACCCTCTCACCCTCACGTATGGAGGGCATAGGAGTTCCATGACATTTTGAATTCCTCAGAATGCAGTCTTTTCAGAAACCAATTTGGGCAGTGGGAAAATGGACATACCAGCGGTCCATGAACCCTCGAGCCCTCACACACAATTGGAAGCAAAAGCAGCATGGCATCAAGATGCCCACCTCAGTTTGGGGGCTCTGGCCACCTGCCCTCTCCCATCCAGAAAGCTGCAATCCCCCACCTGGCTACTCAAGATGCCTCCAGGAGTATTCTGAGTGAATAATGACGATAACACCTGGCACTTGTATAATTATGCACTTAAAAGTGCTTCCATGTCCATTTTCTAATTTAATTCTCATTAATTAATCTCATCTAAAAGATAAGGAATCTGAGGCCCAGAGAGCTTGCTGGCCACCCAACAACTCTGCTGAAGCTGGAGGGGCCCTTCAGAGATAATGGGTTCCAGCCTCTGGATCTTATAGATGAGGAATCTGAGGTCAAGGGCCCACAGGAATTCAGTGCTTTAAATAAAACTCCGTCTAACAGAGTGCTGTTCCACAGAAATGCAATGCAAGCTGCATAAAGAATTTTCAATTTTCAACTAGCCACAATTTATAAAGCAAAAACAGGTGAAATTAACTTTAATGACCATGTTATTTGACCTAATATACCCAAAATATCATTCAAACATGTAATCAATATTCAACATTTTTAATATTTTATATTCTTTTTGTCCTATAAAGTCTTTGAAATCCTGTGTCTATTTTACACTTAACAGGACACTCAAAGCAGACTCACCACATTTCAAGTGCTCAACAGTCCCCTGTGGCTAGTGCCCTATAGCTAGATGAGTCAGCAATTCAGACTCAACCTTTTTTTTGGAAGCCCCTAGTGGAAGCTCCTACCTGGAGCCTCTAGGATGCAGTGGAATGAGCACTGCACTGAGAATCTGGGGTCCCAGTTCTCCATGCCTGGAGATGCCCTCTGGGGCCAGGCAGTCCTGGGTCCCCATCCTACCCCATACTTTCTGGACATGGGACCTAGATCACATCGATTCCACTTACTGAGCCTCGGTTGCCCTATATGGAAGATGCAGGAAGAAATGCCTACATCCAAGCTTGCTGGAAAGACTCAACCAAATCAAGCACATGAAAGTAGTTTGTAAAGGGAACAGAGCTTTGCAAATGTGAGGTTGTGTCTTTATTATAATTGCAACTTGGGTCTTCTAATCTACTCACTCCACCATCTAGAGAGAGTCCTGGAAGGCACCAGGAGACATCAGAGTAACGTGGTCAGGTTGGATAATATGGCTTTAAAGCAAGCCCCATCTGTCAATCAATAGGTGAAATCAATGGATGCTTTTAATACCATCAGGCCGAGAGGCAAGGTAAGAACCGGAACAGCCTCCTGGAGTGGGGGGCACTGCAGGGTAGGGAGCATTAGGGTCTTTCTGCAAATTGCTCTTATGGGGGTCCTCTCTTAAATGCAAACAAGGATGGGGGTAGGTAGGGTCATGTGAAAGGACTCAGGAAGGGATTTGAACACAAGAGGGAAATCTCCTGACACCTCACTGTAAATGATTTTATCGAAGAAATTTCTTTCCCAAGTGGGGGATGTTGGTCAACACTGACAGCGGGTGGGGAGAGGCAAGCAGAAGCAGAGAGCTGGTGTTAGGGAGGCACAAGAGATGGAAGCCAGGGGACCTAGGAGGTCCTGAGCTCGGTTCTACCCTCCCCAGCCCAGCTCTTTCTCTCCTTGGCTCTCAGTTTTGATAATTGCAGAATGAGAGCTGCTATGGTGGAAAGTACACTGAGTCTGGGGACCTGGGAGTGCTCCTATCCCCATCACTAATGAGCTGTGTGGGTATGCGCTTGGCACTTCCACTTGGCACCCTCAGTACCATTTCTAATGGAGATGCTGCTGCCACCCTCAATGTGGTTAAAAGCAAGGTTCTCCCTTGGTATAGACCCAGGAGAAACTAAACCATGACCACACAAAAAGTCTTGCACATAGTGTTCATAGCAGTATTATTCATAATAGCCAAAAGATGGAAAGAACTAAAGTATCTATCAATAGATATGTGGTATAGCCACATTTACAATGGAATATTATTCAGCCATATAAAAGAGGTACTGATGCAAGAGTGGAAGAACCTTGAAAATACTATGCCAAGTGTAAGAAGTCAGATACAAAAGGCTACTTATTGTATGATTCCATATATTTGAAATGTCCAGAATAGGCAAATCCATGGAGACAGAAAGTAGATTTGGGGTTGCCAAGAACTAAGGAGTGACTGTTTAATATGTATGGGGTTTCTTTTGAGGGTGATAAAAATGTTCTGGAGTTAGATGGTGGTGATGGTTGTACAACTTCTAGAAACCACTGAATTGTATACTTTAAAATGGTTAAAATGGAGAATTTCACGGTATGTGAATTAGATCTCAATAACAAAATAGAAGAAGAGCAAAATTTTGCCAAGGGCCTTGATGGGTCTGCATATTGGCTCTACCACTTATAACGACTCTTAGGGTCCTTATTCCAGAAGTGGCGATGATAACAGTGCCCCACACGGGCCTTATGGGGGTACAGAGAGATAAGGCTCAAAACAAGCATAGCCCAGTACCTGACAGAAAACGTGATGGGAATTACATGCTGGCTTCAATAGTAATAATTATTAAATGAGACTTATGTTGAGAAAAGACAGGCATTTAATACCTCTCTTCCTTCTAGGACCCCTCAAGGACTCATCTTCTGTGAGGCTCTATCCAAGCCAATGGGATCAAGATGAACAGGCACCGCCCCCATCCCTTCTTTTTTTTTTTTTAACATGGGCAGGCACCGGGAATCGAACCCAGGTCCTCGGGCTTGGCAGGCAAGCATTCTTACCTGCTGAGCCACCGTGGCCCGCCCCCCATCCCTTCTACATGGGACATGACTCCCAGGGATGATCCTGGCCCTGGCATCATAAGATTGACAATGCCTTCTTGACCAAAAGGGGGAAAAGAAATGAAACAAAATAAAATTTCAGTGGCTGAGAGATTTCAAATGGAGTAGAGAGGTCATTTTGGAGGTTACTCTTAGACAAGCTTCAGCTGGATACTACAGATTGTCACAATATGCCAAGCCCCAACCAACAGTATTCCTGAAAACCCTAAAGAATACCCTGGGCTCTATCTAAGACTCTATAAAAATTTTAGTTAGTACATTTATTTTTTCAGACTCTTAAGGCCTCCCGATTATTCCTATGCCAGACAAAACCTGAAGTGCAAACCTGAAGTGTACCAGTCTCTGCAAGAACATCAACCAGTCTCACTCCTCTACCCCATTAGCTCAACATCCCTTTCTAACATGAAGAAGTTAAAATGGTCATTGCTCAGATATGCCTGAACACTGAGAGAATGTTCAAATCAGAGGGGGGAGGTGGAACTGAGAAAGTAGGATTTAACAAATGACTTTGACTAATGACTCATTATATAGCTATTTCTTTTTAGTTGCTAGTGTATTAGAACAGCCAGAAGGAAATACCTGAAATCGTTGAACCGTAATCCAGTTGCCTTGACCTTTGATAATGATTGTGTATCATATATAGCTTTTATGGTGTGACTGTGTGACTGTGTGACTGTAAAAACCTTGGGGCTATACCACTGATTGTGGAATTTGGATGATTATATGTTACGCGAATATACAATATATCTCAATAAAATTGTATTTAATAAGAAAAAGCCTTGTCGACTGACATTCCCTTTATCCAGAATACAGATAGATGAGTAACAAAATAAAACATGAACAATAATAATAGGTCAGGAATATGGGGGAAAATATCCCTGCATAATACAGTTTATTGTACTACTTAATCTTTCATCAATTGTAACAAATACAACTACTGTTAAAAAAACAGTAGAATTACACAAAAAAAGAAGAAATGATCCACTTTTGGAGATTTTAGAAAATCATTCATTTACAGTATAAATTACTTTGGAAATTTAATGTATTCAATTAATGTTACTGAACTGTACACTTAGAAATGGTTAAAATGGCAAAGTTTATGATATATGTTACCCCAATAAAATTTTATTTAATTTTTTTTTTAAAAAGATGAATAGGAGCCAGCATTTTCTGCCTCACCTGGACCACTGGGCTTGTGTTTGCAAAGTACTAAGCTGCAGACTCCCCATTTCAGTTTTCCCTGCACAGAGTGGGGAGGGAAAGGTGGATTAGAGCTACCCTCTCCTTTTACGGAAGCCAGTCTGAGAGAGGCGGCTGGCTTTCTCTGAACAGTTTTCTCTGAACAGAGTGAGGCATGTTTAGGGAACAGATAAGCCTGCCCGGGTAGGGTCCACCCAGGAAGAGAGAATGCAAGCAAAAGCAAGCATGCGTAAGTGTTTTAATTCCCAGAAAAGTTTAACGGATTCACACTACAGCCCAAAAGGCCAGAAAGAGTTATCATAAGCCTCTTCTCTGCATCTGCCCCCTCCCAATAGAGCTGAGTGATGTTTCTAGCGGCAGCCAGTGGGGCTGGCCACAGTGAGGGCTGTCAGCTTAACTCAGTAAGACTTTACAACGACTGTGTTTGATAAGGTAAAATAAGAAATGGGCTAATTTTAAACTAAGCTTCAGTGCCATAATATGAATGGAAATGACTACGAAAAGAAACAGACTCTAAAAATTATCTATTCAAAAAGTTTAAAGGTCCGAACGTACCAAGGGCTGGCACAGAACAACAGGGACTCACACACACTTCTGATGGGATTGTAAATTGCCAAGACCATGGAGGACAGCAATTTGTAAAATCTTATAAATGGGAAGATGCGCGCGCACACCCCCTTAGCAATTCCAGCCCTGGTGCCCAGCCCAACACCCACCGAAGCTCTCGCATGCGCACTGGAGGACAGGTGCCGCAGAACACTCACTCTGGCATTCTTCGTAATTTGAAAAATTAGAAACCCAAACGTCCATCCACAGAAGACTGGATAAACTAACTATGACTTATTTATGCAATGGAGAGGATAGAGCAACTTAAATTAATGAAACAAGAGCTACATGGATCCGTGTGGGGAAAAAAAGTCTCAAAAATAATGTCAAGCTAAAAAAGGTGAGCTGCAGAAGGATATATACAGAACGGTATCATTTATAAAAGTTTAAAACCCATGTAAAGCAATACTATATATTGTTTAAAGACACATGCATATCCCATGAACCCACTGCCACAATCAAGAGGGTGAACATGCCCCACAAAATTTCCTCTTGCCCCTTGGTCATCCCTCCCTCACACTCCTTCCCACCTTCTCCCACTCCCATCCCAGGCAACCATTGAGCTGCTTTCTTTCACTATAGATTACTTTGCATTTTCTAGAATTCTATATAAATGAAATTATACTGTAAAAAACAAAAAGATACGTGCATATGTAACAAGAGGATAAAAACAAACGTGGAAATGCTAAACACCGATTCAGGACAAATGTCACCTCTGGAGGGAGGGGAAGCAGATGGGATCAGTCGCAGGTATGGAAGGGGCTTCAGTGATATCTGCAATGTTTTATTTCTTAAGCTGAGTGGGGGGTACCCAGGGGGTTGTTATGTGAACCTTGATATTGCTTATGCACCTAAAATACTTCATAATTTAAAAATTAACTCATATATATCAATTTGTGGGGGACAGAATTAAAATACAAGTTCCACAGTAAAGCATTAAAATCTTTCCTAAGGGAAAGAAAGTAGAGACAGCAAGAACAGTCCCTGGGATCCCATTCCTGATTTTCCTGTGACCTTAGGAAAGTCACTTATGTCCTCCGGGTGGGCCTCCGGTGTCCGCTTCTAAATGAAGAATAAAATCTCTGTCTTCCATCTGCAGCAGACAAGGCAGTCACGGATAAACACTTCCTGTCATGACAACCTCACCCAGGGTTTTTAAAAATCCAATAACACACACTCATGTATGTTATCATAACTGGAAGTATTGTTTTATATACATATATAATAAAATGATTACTGATACCTGACATGACACCCATAAAGTGGGTGTTGCTCAGGAAACAACTTCTCATTAAGAAGAGAGAAAGATATTGCTTTTTGTGTGTAATAAGAAAAAAAAGAGAGAGAGAGAGAGAGAGAGAAAGCCCAGGCCACACAGGTGCTTCCGTGGTAGAATGTTCGCCTTTCATGCGGGAGACCCAGGTTCGATTCCCGGACCATGCACCACTCCTCCTACCCTCCCCCTCCAAAAAAAAGAGAGAAACCCTAAAGAGAAACAAAAGCTACATTTTGTTAGTATCAATTGGCTCTGCCTTACAAAGTTTCTAAGTATAACACCCCATTTGTATTGCTTACAAGACAATGTCGTTCTCAGAAGTAAAAACAGTTAAAGCTTTAAAGCTTTACCTATTTTTCTTTAAGATCAGATACAATGAACACAATGTATAGTTAAGTGGCTGCCTACAATCCTGATATTAGGGGGTCAGTAGGCTGGAAGGCAGTGGGCACCTGTCCTGCTTCCCCAACCAGACTAACCTCCACCCACCTTCCCCAAGTTTGACAGCAGGGAGAGGGGACAGCTTCCCCGGGCACTTAACAGACCAGCATCTAAGTCCTGGCTTTGGGGGTTCCTAAAATAGTGATCCCCCAATCCAGATCTGTTCCTTCCCCACTTCCCATTTCACGTGTTCTCATAGAAGTTAATGCTTTGCACATGACACAACTGACAGCAAATATTTATGCTCGGTGAGATTAGGGGCCATTTCTGTCTGATTTCTAGTTCCTGCCCCAACTTAGCTCAGTACCTCAAACATATAACAAACATGAAGAGATGAGTATGTTCCAGTGATCGGATTTGATTCTAAGGATCTTTGCTCAGTAAGAGAGAGGTGCCACGAGCCTGGCCACACCTGCTTCCTGAACAGAGGGGCAGGGCTGCCTCTCTCCATCCAGCCTCCCAGGGGCCTCCTCCGGCTCGGTCAGGAGCTGACTGCAGTGGCTAATTCCACCAGCCAGGAATCCCTGATTGTAGACACACACGGAGACAGTACCAGCCACGCCACATCAGTCTTTTTTTAGGAGAAAGCTGCCCATGTCCTCTCAGGAGAACAGCAGGGACGTGGGAAGACAGCAGCATAGCCAGATGTGAAACCCCTCACACCCACCCACTTTCCCAGCTGACTCCTTCACAACATTCCCAAATTATGAAACCAAACAGGATGCTGCGGCTTCTTGTGGAACCCCTAGCAACATCAAAGGTAGAGGGGACAGGGATTATGAAATGAAGATTTGCCAAGGAGCAACATTCTCACCAGATATTTATACAACACCAGACAGAAAGGCGTACAAGACATTTTTTGTAATTTTCTCTCCCTCACTCTGAGCAATAAGGAAGGGGCAATTTTTTTTAATGATTGACTTTGCAGCTGGGGCACATGGATTCAGAGGAAATGGACCCTTTAATTGCTAAGCACACCGACGCCTTTTTCTTGGGCCAGCACTGGATGACTCCTGGGCTTGGCCATTGGACAACTCTCACCTGCCTGATCGGAATTACGCAGGGTCCTGGGATCAGACCCAGAGAAAATCCACTGGTGTTTGCTCACCACTGACAACCCCAGAAGAAGCAAAGTGGAGCATCTCTTTAAAGGCCAGGTTCTTTCCTTCCTGAACCCATCTCCTTTTCCTAATCAAACACAGCACTCTGCAATCCTTCATCCTCCAGGCTCCGAACGGAGTGGAAGAAGCTGGACAGATTAGAGGCACGTTAAAGGTATTTTGAGGCCAAGGGACCCAGGCTCTAGCTGCAGAATATGCAGATGCTGGGATCCTCAGGAATGGAATCTTTCACAGGCACATACGTGCCTTCCTTTCCTCCAAAGAGCACTACAAGAGTGAAGGGAAAATGCATGTTTTGTGCTCCAGGCTAACCTAATGTCAGGACATCATTTTCATGACACTCTATTAGCCAATATTATGTAGAGCCAGTCTGGAAAGTGGGGCCCCCAAGCCTGGAATCTGGACCTTTTAAACTGTTTTAACTCAAAATATATATGTGTGTGTATATATATATATATTTGTTTGTTTGTTTGTTTTTTGGCATAGGCAGGCACCAGGAATAGAAACCAGTCTCTAGCATCTGCATATTCTGCAGCTAGAGCCTGGGTCCCTTGGCCTCAAAATACTTTTAACGTGCCTCTAATCTGTCCACTGAGCCACCGTCGTACCGCCCAGAATATATTTTATGATATTAAATTACTGATGTGCCTCAAAGAGTAATGGGGAAAGAAATGACTCCCCAGCCGTGATTATCTCAGAATCCTGAACAATCCCCAACTTTCCCCACTTCCTCAGGCCTGGGGGAGTGAGAGGTGGGGAAATGCCAGGTCTGCCACTGAGACCTGCTATCCTGGGGAGCTGCCCTGGGGCTAGAGAGCGAAATCAAACTGGGTCCCCAAGGGGTTGCAGGCATGGCATAAAAAGTCTTTACTGAGGTTCAAGAAAGCCATCTAGTTTTTAGGAAATCTCCTTGACAAACAATACTGTCTGGCCAAAGCTTAAGCCCCACCTCCAGCAAGGTTCTGAGGCCCAGAGGGGGAGGGGACATCAGAATAACAATGTCACAGGGAGAAAGGATTTAAGGATCCAGTGACTCCAAAACCACACACACAAAAACCTACAGCAGCCTGGTAGACAGAATAAATGTGTAAATCAGGCTGCCCAACAGTTGGAGAGAGCTCTGGGGGCCATGTTAGACATCACATGCCTGATAAAGCAGACCTCAAGGGGTGCAATCCACCTTAAGGGGCCAGAGGTCACGTGGGTTGTGGTGCATGTGGATGCCGGAGGTTTACAAGGTCACCGCCACCCCACCCCAGTATGCTGTCTGCAGCTACAGAGGGCACCGTGCAGAAGGAGGGCAGTGAACTCTTTTTGACTTCAGAGGCCTGATCTGGGCATGCCTTGTAGTGCTGGGAGGTCTGTCTCCACATTTAATGTCCCCCCTGTGGAATGGAAAGAGCGCCAAAGATGTACAACATCACGGAAGAAAACTTGTGAAATTTAAACATTGTCACTCTCCTCTCCCAGAGTTCAGTGGCCAGAAGGGAACTCCAGGAAGCAACCGTGAGGTCCCCTGGTTTGGCAGCTCAGAGTCACTGGCCCTTAAAGTGATGATGGACCATGGAGATGAGCGGAACTCACAGAACTGACTCCCAGGCCTGCGAAGGATCCCAGGAGGCTGCCCCAGGGGCTCTGTCTCTCACCATCAACTCCCTCTGACTTCCAAGAGGAGACTGGTCAAGTTTCCCGGAGGAAGGAGGTGGGAGTCCTGGGTCCCCACCCTGAGTCCTTGCCCTCGCGCTGCCTCTAACTGGCTGGGTGACCTTGATGAGGTCATTGCCCTCGGCAGGCCTGCTTTCTACCGTGGGGGAGGGGTGTCTTCTTAGGTGTATGCAAAGAGCACTGCCATTCTGTGGCTTGCAGGGCGGGAAATTAAGGCTGCTGCTTCTGCCTTTCGCCCACAGGTAGCACTATACCAGTCAGGTTGACTTTTTACATCCATCCCAGCTTGCCTGGGCAATAACATCACCTGCTCCAAGGGTGGGTGGGTCAGGAACCTGTGCCACACCTGGCACTGATAAAACAGGCATCCTTCCCTACAGCCTAGACTATTTCTTGAAAACTCGGTAGTAAAATTGGCAGAAACCTGCCAGTGGGCAATATTTCACCCATGACAGATGTCAAAGGCAGCAACATCTCCAGATAGGAATACGCCATCATGTACAAGTACATACATGTTACAAACCATATGTGTCAAGGCCTACATCCAACTCAAATGACCAAAGTCTCTTTATTTGAGCTCCCAGAGCTGGTTAGAAATTACAGCGTAGGAGAGCTGTCACGTAGAGGAATAAAAAAATTCCATTCAGACGTGCAGCTCCAGACCTGAGGCCTATGAGCAAAGTTTCCCGTGGCTTCAGCGCCCCTCCCGGTTCTGGGAAGCCGGGTTTGTCACCCAGACTGGTCACCCCATCCTCTGATTAACGAGCAGTCGCAGCAGCTGGGGGAGCCCAGTGACAGTCTTTCCGGGGCACGGGGCACCCGGCGCCCTCCGCTGGAAACCCCAAATATGGGATGGCTGGCCTCCAGCCAGCACTCCCGCCTACTGTTCGCTCAGCTCCCCAGCATCTCGGTCATCACACCTCCGCCCACGGCGCTCGGACCCTTCCACACGAGCGCTGTGGACCGGCCAGTGGGTCCCCACGCAGCCACCTCCTCGCACGGCCCATCTGACATCCACAGCCCGTTTCAAGGACACTGCAGCAAGCAGCCCAGTCTCGGGGGTCAGCCGCCCACCCCTCACACACACCCACACCGACAATGCCGGAGAGGATCGAAGCGAGAAGCCTTCCCCACCGCCCCGCAGGCCAAGCCAGTGCTGGCCCGGGGGAGGATGGGAGCGCGTGGATGGAGGCGGCGACCGCGAGCGGATGCCGGAATGCACTGCTGCGGCCAGGGCGCCCGGCGGCGGTGCCCGACGGGAACTCACCTTTTTGACTTGGTCATCCTTCAGCTGGGTGAAGTAATAGGCTAGGAGCTGCGCGGCGAGCATGCTGGTGGTCACGGGCGCGGGGCGGCAGGCGTGGGGCCGGCGTCTGTCCTCCGCAGCCGGGACGAACAGTGGTCCTCGGGCGGCTGCTCGGCAGCTCCTCCTCCTCCTCCCGCGGCTCCTCCCCCACGGCCCGGGGCTAGGCGGCGGCTCCGCGAGCTCGCTCCCTCCCTCCGCGCTCGCGTCCCCGGGAGGGTGACAGCCGCGAGCCGGCCCACCTCCTCCGCGCCCATTGGCTGCGGCACGCCTCAGCAGCGCAGGGCGGTGGCGCCCGGGCTGGAGAAGGGCGGCGCGGCGATCGCTCCCTCCTTCGCCGGAAAGGGGGCGGGGAACACTGCGAAATCCCCCAAAGCCGGGCAGACCCTGCACGTCCCCCACGTAGGGAGCCGGTGCGGGGGCCGGGAGGTTCTCTCACGCGCACGGTTCCGAGTGGCGGCGCCCGGGCGGGCGGGGCGCTGGGCTCCGGGAAGAGCGCGGGGCGGCGGGGCTCCCCTGAGAGCGTTTGCTGCTGGCATTGGGACAGCTAAGAGCAGGCTGTCCCCTTCCTCGGAAAGTAGACCTCAGCCCCGGGAGTTCTGAGGAAAGGGAGACGCCGGGAGGGAGTTTGCAGAAATGGACATGGAAAGCCGGCCAGACTGTGCCGGAGGAAGCCGGAGCCAGGGGAGAACACCGGGTCGCCGCGCCTGCCTGCTCTTGCGAGTCCAGAGCAGGGGCGCGGCGCCCCTCCTGGCCCCTCAGGCGCAGCGCATCACCCCCTCTCCTCGCGCCCGCCCGACCTAATCTTCGGCTGGCGGATTTCCATTACTCAAAACAGTGCGACGCCCAGTAGCACCCGCCTCTGAGTAGCCGACTCTCCCGTGGCTCTAGGTGAAGGCGTCCGCCCGCTGGGCGGGACCTGGGTGCAGGCCTCTCTTGGGCACCCAGGCCTTTCAGACTTGGGAGGACAATTCAAGCTTCCTTCCCAGATGCCATATTTTTAATAGAGCCGTTTGTGTGTACAGGAAGTTAGCTGGGGTGGGAGGGATCCCTAGAAAACCATTCAGCTTCAAAGGGGGGGAGGGGAGTGATAGTAGCACAACGTTGTAAATGTAATTAATGCCGCTGGATTGTACACTTAAAGATGATTAAAACACTAAAACTAAAGAAAGGGGGATTGCAGATTTAGAGGTATTTATGCTAGTACTAGAACTGATGACTAGCGTAGGATTCTTAGATTCATTGCTTTGTGCGCCAACACTGCTAGGAGCTTTACTGCTTTATAAGACAACGTGTCGAGCTCAAAAATACAGAGGAGTGGTTACTATCTTTATAAGATAACGTGTTGAGCTCAAAAATACAGAGGAGTGGTTACTATTCAGCTTCTACAGGTAAGGCCACTGAGGCTCAGTGATGCCACATATCTTACTGGACTTGACACAGCCGGGAAGTTGTATATCTGGGATTGGACCTTGGGTCTGTCTTCACAGCCAGTGCTCTCACTCCTGGGTTTTGCTGTCCTCCCAGTTGAGTGTCTCTGCATCTGCCTAAATAGTCCACATTCCTGGGTACCCTTTGCCAGTGGAGATAATAGATTGGGGGCCTCTGCTGACAGGCTAATACCCTGGAATGAAGGGCTACACCATGTGATGCCTTGAGATTGCCAGAGCCCAACTGCCCCCCTCTAACCCAGCCCCAGATCCTGTGAGTCCCTAGCCATGCCTAGCAAGAATACCCTGGAGTTAGGGGACAACCCTCCTTATGAACCCTAGGATCCGGACAGCTGCCAACAGCACCTGGAAAGAAGAAGCTAGACCTGACCTTTGCAACCTTGGGTCCGGAGTGCAGCCCTCACTCACTGGCCTTATGGCCGTGGCACCCTGAGTAACGGCACTGAGCACTGAGCCTGAGTCCATCCCCTTTTTGAAATATTTTAAATACTATAAATAAAATACCTGCCCATAATATATACTTAGTACATGGCAGGTATCATAGGTGTTGAGGTTTAAGCTTCAGGACTACTCAATTGCATTTGACCTTTTCTGGGTCTTGGGAGGACATAGCAGTTTTATATTTGAAATTTTGAATTCCTTTCCCAAGAGGTTCCCTAAAATTATTTAAAAGCTTTACTCCCCACTGTGTTGGTTTGAATCTGCTGTGTCCCCCAGGGAAGCCAAGTTCTTTAATCTTCATTCAATATTGCTGGGTGGGAGCTTTTTGATTATTTCCGTGGAGATGTGTCTCCACCCATTCAAGGTGGAGTTGCTTACCAGAGCCCTTTAAGAGGAAACCATTTAGGAAAAAGCTGTAGAGCCAGAAGAGCCCCTGGAACCAACAGAGCCAATAGAACAGACAGAGCTCTGGGAAAGCCATTGAAGAGAAAGTCAGTAGATCTTGCCATGTGCCTTTCTGACTGAGAGAGAAACCCTGAACTTCACAGGCTTTCTTGAACCAAGGCATCTTTCTCTGAATGCCTTAGATTGGATGTTTTTATAGCCCTGCTTTAATTTGGACATTTTCACAGCCTTGGAAATGTAAACTCGCAACAATAAATTCCCCTTTTTAAAAGCCATTCTGTTTCTGGTATATCACACTCCATCAGCTTTCAAACTAAAACAGCCACACAACCTGAATCTTGGATATTATTATAAGCACCCATGAAACACTTATACTACCTTCATGGCCATAAAGCAAAATTGTGTGAATGAGAACAAGATGGTCGTTCTCCAGTGCCATCTGATTTGAGTCCTGCAAATGTAATTCTGTAAAACTTTCAAGGCTGGCAGCTCCTTGAGGGTGGAGGACCATATTTTGCTAATTGCACTGTCTCCCCCAACTAGCCTGGCATGCAGTGGGTAGAATGAGCAGGGTGCAGTTATCAGGAGCATGCCCTTAACCCAGCCTCCACTATGACTGTGATCTCTTATCTGAGCCTGATGGAGTCAGGGAGAAGCTGACCCCTCAAATGACTAGACTACCCTGAGATCTTCCATCCCAGGCAGGAATGAAAAGCCTACCTTGCTTTTTCTTCCCTGGCCTTGGAGAGAGCAGCTACTTCTCAAGGTGACTCCCTTCTTCCCCACTCCCCCCCTCCCCCAATACAGCCAGGTCCAAAGGCTTTTCGGTAGTTCCTGAGAAATGTCTCTAGGCCTGACTTACTGCCTCCTCTCATTCCCCAAGCCTAATCACCCCATGCCAGAAATATTATAAGAGTCTTCTGCCTATCCTCCCTGGTTCCTGGCTTCCCGCCATCCAAGCCATTCCAAGCACCAGGCCACATTAATCCTGCTAAAAAGCAGCCTAATCACATCACGACCCTGCCCAAAATCCCTCAATGGCCCCCTTCCTCTCCAGTGGAGCCAATTTAAACATCTCTGCCAGGTTGCTGAGGGCATTTGTAATCTGACACTCTCAAATTTATCCCTTCCTCCCACTGTTGGCCACAGCCAGGCCAGACCAATTTCCCACTGTCCTCAGCCCTTTTGAGGTCGTTCTGTTTGAACCCTTGTTCATATTTCCTTCTTTGCCCTCCCTTCCCCACTCACCTCTACCTGACCAATTAACCCTCTCTGACCAAAGGCCCAGCTCTCCCGCCTTCCCCAGAAAGCCCTCTCTGACCACATCTACTTACCCCAGCTTCCCAGGCCTTGGAACTCCCACAGGGCAAACTTAGACTGTGCCCCGAGTCCATCTAGATGTAGACCAATACTCTTCTTTACAGGTGAGGGCCCTGAGGCACAGCAGGTGAGCCATCTTGTCCAGCATCGGGTTGCAGTCGAGTTTGGCCTCAAACCCAGTTCTGATGCCCAGCCAGAGTTCTGTCCATCCTTCCCCACAACCTCACGGCAGCCTGTGCCTCAGATAAGTAATACTGAGTCATGACGGCCTGCCTGATATTGCTTACTGTCTTCTTGGGGGCCCTGTCTTATCTGCTCCAATCAGACAGAACTTCCTGAGGCCAGGGCCGCTGCTGCACTTCTTTTGTCCCCCCCACCACCACTGGGCTTGCCGCTGAGCCTGTGTTCCCTCTGTCATACCGATTACCACCTCATGCATTTCTATATTTTTCTGCCTTGTTTTTGCTGTCACTGAGCTCTTAGACTCCAGGTAAACCCACTTGCCCAATACTCCCTGGGCCTTCAGAAAAAGCAGCAAAGACCTCCTTAGTTCCACATGTTTCCTTCCCTCTCCCGCTAGATGACCCTCCCCTCCCTACCTTTATTCCCCTGGATTTTTCTTCATACATCTGCTCTCATTCCCGTGACTCTACCCCACCAAACCCTCCTGCCTATAAGAGAGCACAGGCTGCAGCTAAGGCTGTCACAACAGTCCCATGAATGTCTGTAACAACTGAAATCTGACCCACCCATGGCACCGGGAATGTTTCTCCAGAAATTTTCTCCAATGGATCGAAACTCTTCCCCAGTAGACAGGAGCACACTTGTCACAAGAATATGACTGCAAAACGTTTGGCAGATTACAGGGCAGTTTCTCGTGATAACAGCCCAGGGAGGTCAGAAGGGCAAATATCATTATTCCCACTTAATCATCAATGAGGCTCTGGAGGTTATAGAGCTTGTTTAAGCTCAAACATAGTGAGGAAAGAAAAAAATTTCAGTCCAGTGCCCAAACCACTGCAATGTCTTCCAACCCTGACACCATTTGGAACTCTCTTGCTCAGCACAAACCAAGAGAAGGAAAAGAAGGGCTCTGACCCAGAGCTTGTATTACTGAGATCGATGGTTTTCAACGTGGCTGCACAAGTGAATCACCTAGAGGGCTTTGAAAAATGCTGACATCCAGGCCCCAACGCCAGAGGTGGTGAATGAACCAATCCTGGGGTGCAGTCTGGACATTTTTTAAAAGTTCCCCAGGTGACTCTCAGCAACTGCCAGAATTGAAAGCCAAGGCTCCGATTTGGAGCCTGAGATTCCACAGAAATTTCTTTAGGAAATTTCAGCAATGAATAAACCTATGTTTTTAGGGGCCTCTCTTGGATGACGCCGAAGGCAGTTCCTCCAGGACTGTTGGTGGCTTTGTGGCTATGGAGTAAACTGGGCTGAAAGTTAATCGTGACCTTCTCAGCTTTGCAGACAGCTCTGCTGCCTTGCCTGCCTGAGAAGGCTCAGCCCCCAGAGTGAGCCCCCCGAGTTCTAAAATCAGTCTCTCAGCCTTTCCCTTTCCCTCCTTCCTTTGCCCAAAGTTCTACCTTCCAGCAACATCCTAACAACCATCATGCTGAAAAGCGACCTCTAACACACCTTATTTAACCCATCTGGTGTTTTGTAAATATGGGCCAACAATAAAAAAGTTTCACTTTAAAATCCAGGTTTCTGGCATCTAAAGTGTGGCTACAGAGGACCCACATTACCAAGTGGCAACAATCAGCAGCCGCTGCTGTTTGTGGCGGGCCCTGGCCCCACCCAGCCCACCCTACCGACTGGCCCCTGGAAACATCTACATTTTCAAGTCCTGATGCCCGGAGGTTACAGGCAGAATGCCTAAGGTAATAGGGCAAGGAATAGGGTGAGGCAAGAGCTGTGTCATTTAAATCTGGCTCCCACATCTTGCACCCTAGGCAACTCTTTTGCTTCACCCTCTCAGGTATCCTAAACACCTCTGTCTGTCTGTCCCTTGCCCAACCCTGATCATTTGGGCAAGGCCCTTTCAACCAGAGGCCCCTTTCTCAGTTTCTGTCCTAAAGAGGCTTCTATGCCCCTTTGGGGACGGCAGTTCTTCTGGGCCAGAGAAACCTGCCAGGCATGGGAGCCAAGCTCAGTCTCCTCCCCTTGTTACTTCCTGGACATTCCACCCTTACCTTATCTCAGGCGGCTCCCTCTCCAAAGGAAGCCCAGTATGTTGTTGAACCAGAGAAATCTCAAATCACCCTTCTGGGTGAAGAGTGAAATGAGACAAAGTGTCAATGGCTGAGAGATTCCAAACAGAGTCGAGAGGTTGTCCTGGAGGTTATTCTTATGCATTAAGTAGATATCACCTTGTTATTCAAGATGTAATGGAGAGGCTGGAGGGAACTGCCTGAAAATGTAGAGCTGTGTTCCAGTAGCCATGTTTCTCGAGGATGACTGAATAATGATATAGCTGTCACAATGTGACTGCGTGATTGTGAAAACCTTGTGTCTGATGCTCCTTTTATCTACCTTGTCAAGAAACGAGTAGAACATACGGAATAATAAATAAATAATGGGGGAACAAATGTTAAAATAAATTTAGTTTGAAATGCTAGTGATAAATGAAAATGAGGGGTAAGGGGTATGGTATGTATAATCTTTTTTTTCTGTTATTGTTTTATTTCTTTTTCTGTTGTCTTTTTCTGAATTGATGCAAATGTTCTAAATGATGAATATGCAACTATGTGATGATGTTGAGAATTACTGAATATATATGTAGAACCGAATTATATGTTAATGTGTTTGTTCTTAATTTTTTTTTTAATTAATTTTTTTTAAAAATCACCCTTCTGGTCACCCTGAGTTTCCTGGAATAGTTCTCCCTAGTGCCCACACATAACAGGCCAATAAAAGACCCTCAATCCTGCCCCCTTAGAATTGGCACCCAAATACAGAGGGAAACGGCTCACACAGAGTCCACGGGCAGCACCTGGCCAGGGGCCCTAGGCTTAGCATTTCCCAGGTGTGTATGTAAGCAGACAAACAGAAATCAGGTAAAGCATAACAAGTGGGCCCCAGCTCTGTACTCTCCTTTAAAGGGACTTTCTGGTTTTTTTCTTTTGCCACAAAAGGATATTTTTCAAAATTATAATTTCCATCTCCTATCACCATAATTTTCATAAGGAAAAGATGTCTTAGTACAGAGAAAAGGACATAATCTCACAATAATGGACATATTTGAAAGCTAAATCCATGGCTTTAAGATTTAAAAAGCTAATATTTAAGTAGAACTTGCTCTATGCCGGGTATTATTCTCAAGTCTTTGCTTATAGTAACTTGTTTGATCCTCAGGAGAAGCCAACCCACTGAGGCCGATACTAATACTATCCCTGTTTTACAGATGAGAAAACTGAGTCACAAGGAAGCTCAGTGATGTTCTCAAGGTCCCATGGCTATTGTCTGGCTCCAGTCTGTGCTCTTAAACACCAATCCACCCTCCCGCTCTCAGGAGGTGAAATAGTCATTTCACCACGTTGTCCTTAATCCAACTTTATTTCAACCTGGTTCAGTGAAACCTCCAGTCACAGATGGATCCAAAGACCTGCATGGGGACTCTGCCCGCTGAGAGACCCAGTCTACCTTGGTTAGATTTGTAAAGCATGACAAGTGGGTCCCAGCTCTATAGAGTTTTCTTTAAAGGGACCTTCTGAAGCCAAGCAGCAAGCAGATCCAGGTGACCAGAGGGAGATATAAGGGGGGTGGGGGGTGGAAGCAGTTACCCCGCCAAGTCGGGTGTTGTGGGGCACCTGGCTTCAGTGGGTCCCACTGGCAGGCTGGCTGCGTACACCCTCCTCTCTCATGGTTTGCTCTGAGATCACCAAAAGAATCCTTCTTGTCAAAATCTCTAGCCCCATTCCCAGCCCATACACCACCTCCCACACCTTCCCCCCAGAAAGATCTCTAGCCCCAACTTCTATCCCAGGCTACAGACCCATATTTACAACTGTGTATGAAGATCAATTCCTCGACGTCCTATAGGCCCATGAAACTCTGTGTCTCCCAATCAAGTCATTTTCTTCTTAATCTTTTTTTTTCCCCCAGATTCCACACCTTGTCATTTATTCATTCAGCAAACATTTGGGAGGCACCCAAATCTGCCCTGGTGCTTTTCTCTTTACTACAAATGTGGTGGTGACCAAGACAGAGTCCCTGCTCATATTCTGGGAGGGAAGGAGAGGACAGACAGTAAGCAAATTACGATTAGATATACATTAACTCAGGTGCTAGGAAGAAAATTATGGCAGGGTGTAGCTGACAGAGCTATTACCCACAGTAACCACTTCCCCTTTGTCCTAACTTATAAAAGCTCAAACTTTGGGCTGAATTCAGGTCATCCAGGACAAAGACTGCATTTCCTGGCTTCCCACGTAGCTAGATGTGCCATGTGGCAAGTTCTGGCTGAGAAGATGAAGGTGAGAGAGTTGGACAGTAGTTTCCAGGAACATTCCTGCAGACGTGGTCACTGTGCACCTTCCCCCTTCTTTGCCCTTCTTCCTTCCTCCTTTTTGCTGGCTGAGATACAGACGGGCTGGGGAGCAGCCATCTTGGATTGCGAGATGAGTTGGGGACTGGCAGCCACACAAAACAAAGCAACAAAATAAAGCAGGAGTCTGGGTCTCTTGCACCAAGGTGACCCCTTCAGTCCCACACTGACCACCTCCAGATTTCTGGAACTTGGGAGAAACATAAAAGTCTGATATGTGTACCCAACTGCTCTCTTAAGGGTTTTCTGCCACTACCAGCAGAATCTAATACTGATACGTAGATTAAACCAGCCAAATCTCATCCTAATTGACACCCTCTATAAACAAATAGAGGGTAGGGCATTATTTTAGAAAGGATGGACAGGGAAGTGCTCTCTGAGGATGTGACGTTTGAGCAGAAACCAAAATGAAGTGAGTTCCTGCCTCTTTCACACGCCCCGCAGCTCATCTGTCACCAAACCCTAACAATTTTACTTGTTAATGTGTCTCAAGCACAACAACAACAAAACCAAACAACGCACTGGAATTCATCCTCTCTCCTCATTCCTTCTGCTAAACAGTCTCTTAGCAGTATCAACTGTCCCCTCGCCCCAGGCTATAAAATTTGTTGAATCATGAACCCCCATCAGTAAAATGTTTTGATCATGTATCACAATAACATATAGTTTTACTTATCTAAAACTACCAATGCATACTGCTGTCCTAATACATTATGTACATGATAAAACACACATAAAATATACACAAAAAAACAGAAAGACATAAAATGGATAATACGGATGGGAGCATAAAATAAAATAATTTGAAACTGTTTCTAAAAAAGTTAAATATATACTTACCCTATGAGCCAGCAATTCTACTCCTAGGTATTTACCCAAGAGAAATGAAAACATATGTCCATACAAGGATTTGTACCCAAATGTTCAGCAGCTTTATTTGTAATTGCCAAAAACTGGAAATAACCCAAATGTCCACTATCAGATGAGAGGATAAACAAATTGTGGTATATCCATAAAATGGAGTATTTCTCAGCAATATAAAATGACGAACTATTTTTTCTTAGTGGTTTTTTTTTTTTGGTAGCAGCTTTGAGATATAATCCACATATCATATAGTTTGCCCATCTAAAGTTTATCATTCAATAATTTTTAGTACAGTAACAACGTTGTGAGACCACCACCACAAACAATTTTAGAACATTTTATCACCCTAAAAAGAAACCCTGGACCCTTCAGCCGTCACCTCTCAATCTTCCCAAGCTATCCCAGCCCTGGATAAGCACTAATCTACTTTCTGTGTCTATAGATTTACCTATTCTGTATATTTCTTGTATATGGTGTTATACAATATACCATCTCGTATGACTAGCTACTTTCACTTAGCACAGCATTTCCAAGGTTTACAAGAGTTGTAGCATGTTTCAGAACTTCATTCCTTTTATTCCCAAATAATATTCCGTTGTATGGATATACATTTTGTTTATCCATTCATCGGTTAATGGACATTTGGTTTGCATCTAATTTAGGCTATAAAGAATAAAACTGCTATGAACATGCACGTATAAGTTCTTAGGCAGACACGTTTTCTTTTCTCTCAGGTACATATATGGTGGTGGAATGCCTGTATGTAGATGTTTTCCAAAGTAGTTGTACCATTTTACATTGCCACCAGCAGTGTATGAGGGTTCCAATTTCTCCACAGCCTCGTCAGTACTTGTTATTGTCCTTTAAAAAAAAATGTTTATTATAGTCATCCTGGTGTGTGTGAGTGATAATCTCAATACGGTTTTGATGTCTGCTGATGCTGACCGTCCTTTCATATGCCTATTGACCATTTATAGATCTTCATTGGAGAAATATTTATGTCCTTTGCTCATTTTTAAATTATTTATCTTTTATTACTGAATTATAAGAGTTCTTTATATATACCAGATTGAAGTCCCTTGTCAGATGTATGATTTGCACAACACTTTCTTCCATTCTGTGTGAATCATAATTATTTACCTTCTTGATGGCATCCTTTGAGGTACAAAAGTTTTTAATTTTTATGAAATCCAAGTTATTTTTTTCTTTGGTGCTTGTGCTTTTTGTGCCATTATTTAAGAAACCACTGACAAATCCAAGGTCACAATGATTTACACCCATGTTTTCCTCTAAGAGTTTTATAATTTTAACTTACATTTAGGACTTTGATCCATTTTGAATTAATGTTTATATATGGACAATAGAGGGGTCCACTGTCCTTCTTTTGCATGTGGATAGCCAGTTGTCTGAGCACGATTTGTTGCAAATACTATTTTTACCCCATTCATTTCCCCCACTAACAGTTTTGGTACTCTTGTCAAAAACCAGTTGACCATAAGTACCAACATTCATCAGCATTGTGCACAATAGCCAGATGGTGGAGGTAAGCCCACTGCTCATCAACAAATGAATGGATAAACAAAATGCATATACAGCCAATGGAATATTATTCAGTAGTAAAAAGGAATGAAGTTTCGGTGCATGGTACAACATAGATGAACCCTGAAGACATCACATTGAGTGAAATAAGCCAGACACAAAAGGGTAAATATCAAACTATCTCACTTATATAAAATAACCAAAATATGCAAATTCAAAGGCATAGAAAGTAGAGTACAGATTACTAGGGATCCCAGGGTAGTGTTAATTCTCAATGGGTACAGAGTTTCTATCTGGGGTGATGGAAAAATTTTGGTAATGAATGGTAATAGTAACAAAGCATTCGTTAAAATGGGACATTTTATGCTGTTTATACTTTACCAAAAAAATTTTTTTGATTAAAAAAATCACTTGGCCGTAAATGTGAGGTTTATTTCTAGACTCTCAATTTTATTCTAGACTCTCAATTTTATTCCATTGATATATATGTCTATCCTTATTCCAGTACCACACTGTCTTGGTTAGTTTCTTGATAGCAAGTTTTGAAATGAGAAGTATGAGTTCTTCAACTTTGTTCTCCTTTAAAGTACTTTTTGGCTAATCTGAATCCATATGAATTTTAGAATCAGCTTGTCGATTTCTGCAAAGAAGCCAACTGGCACTTTGATAGAGATTTCCTTGAATTTGAAGATCAATTTGGGAGGTATTACTATCTTAAGAATATGAAATCTTCCAATTCACAAACATGGGATGTCTTTCTATTTATTTCTATTTTTAATTTCTTTCAGTCACATTTTGTATTATTCAGAGTATAAGTTTTGTACATTTTTTGCTAAATTTATTCCTAAGTATTTTATTATTTTTGATGCTAAGTAAATGGAATTGTTTTCTTAATTTCATTTTTGGATTATTAGAGTGCCTATAAATGCAATTGATTTTTTTGTGTATTGATCTTATATTCTGCAGCCTTGCTGAACTTGTTTATTAGTTCTAATAGTTTTAAGTGTAATCCTTAGGATTTTTCATATACAAGATTATATAGAAATGAAGTCTAGATACATGCAAGAGCTTAAAAATCACTAAAGCCCAGCACAAAAGTTTACATGTATATGATTCCACTTACATGAGAACAGGAAAACCCACTTAGAGTGATAGAAGTCAGAATAATGATAACCTTAGGATGGGTTTTGTATTCACTGGAAAGGGGCATGAAGGGATTTTGGGGTGGGTGATGGAAATGTGTTAAATTTTGAACTGGGTGATAGTTACATGGCATACATTGATAGCATTTATTGAACTGACAATGCTTTGTGCATTTGACTGTTAGTAAACTATGTCTTAATAAAAATTAAAATAAAAAAACAAGATAAAGATGAAATAATATTTTTAAATGTGGTGGCCACATAGTACCATTAGCTAATTGTCTCAAGGCATTCTGTAGACATAGGAATTAGTTCATCATTGATATGGAAAGTAAAATCAGAATTCATATATAGCCTTCCTCATTTTTTATTTTTATTTTTTTGGCTGACTTCTCATTGGATTGGGTCAGAGCTCTGTTTTCTTTTAACCCCATGAGGTGGCTGATGAAGAGCTTTTACCAGAGATAGGCAAAGCGCCAGTACTCCCGTTTCCTCATTGTCCATGTGTTAGCTTCAATCTACAGGTGTGTGTCAGGGGGTGTGTCGTTGCTGTTGTTATCGGTGCTGTTGTTGCAGAAATCTCTCCTAAGCCACTTGTCTATTTTGTGGAGGTTAGTCTAGTTAAAGTCGGATAACATGACCCACAAAACTACTTCAACCAGAAGATATAAAACTCTAATACCTTGTAATATGCTAAAATTGGCCTAGAAAATAAAGGAGGGGCCACTGTTCATCACTCCTCAGTAGGAAAAACCCTGCATACAGTAGGAAAAGCAGCGCCACCAGTGTGGACTTTTCTTTTAAAAACTGGTAAGACTTCCAGGTCAAGATGGTGGCTTAACAACGTGCGCGCATTTTAGTTCGTCCTCCAGAACAACTACTAAATAACCAGAAACAGTACAGAACAGCTCCCGGAGCCATTATAGTAACCAGACACACAGCGTACCCCAGTCTGGACCAGCTGGACCGGCTGCAAGCACCCCCCAGAATCATGAGTTCCCAAAACTGCGGTGGCCAGCGCCCCTCCCCCACAGGCCGCTTCCCAGAGGGGAAAGGAAAGGACTTTACCAGCAGCAGGGACTGGGCACAATCAAATGCCAATTGTGGAACTAATTAACAAATTCCGACTACTAGAAATAGGCCCCCAGCTTAGGTGAACCTGATCAAAGCGGAAGTTGCTCATTTTTGCCCTGATGCCAAGGGGGCAGGATTGACAGAAAAAGGGGGGGGGAAAAAAAAAGAAGGAAACAGAGGTTTTTGTGGCTGTATATCTACAAAGGCTTAACTACCTCTGGATACAGCAGCAGGACTTTTCAGGCTGCAACTGCCCCAGGCATAGGCAGAAGTGAGCTCTTTTGGGGGCTTATCGGGAGCTTATGCCTTCCCCAGGGGAGGGGTGAAGCCCCACCCAGGTGGAATCCCTCCATCAAGGAATTCAGACATAAGGGCTTGGTAATTTGAAGCCATTAAAACCAGCCTACAACCTCTCCTCTGTCTCCACCACGCCCCCAGCAGGCAGAGTCTGCCAAAGTTAAAGGTACCACATCATCTTATGCTGGTGGGACCTGCAGGCAGACAAGCGCCACACACAGGGCAGGATGAGAAAAACAGAGTCCAGAGACTTCACAGGAAAGTCTTTCCACCTGCTGGGTCTCACCCTCAGGGAAAACCGACGCAGGTGACTCTTTCCTCCTGACAGGAGCCCAGTTTGGTCTGGGAAAATCCGGCTGGGGTCTATAACACCTAAGTAGACCCTCCTAAGTGTGTGGGGGGGGAAGGCACCACACAAGCAGGGCAAGAAACAAGAAAAAAACTGAAAAACTCTCCTCTGTTAAACAAAACTTAAGCTAAAGGTCCAGATAAAGCTGAATGGAATGTCAAAGAACAGATAGACAACAAATTCATCCAGCAAGAAAACCCTAGATAAAAGAAGTGAAAGCATTCTCCAGAATAAACTAATTAAGGTAATTAAATGCCTAGAGGCCAGCAAAAAATAACAAATGACACTGGGAAAGTTGAAGATATGGCCCAGTCAAAGGAACAAACCAACAATTCAAATGACATACAGGAGCTGAAACAATTAATTCAGAATGTACGAACAGACATGGAAAACCTCATCAAAAACCAAATCAATGAATTGAGGGAGGATATAAAGAAGGCAAGGAAAGAACAAAAAGAAGAAACTGAAAGTCTAAAAAAAACAAATCACAGAACTTATGGGAATGAAAGACACAGTAGAAGAGATGAAAAAAACAATGGAAACCTACAATGGTAGATTTAGAGAGACAGAACATAGGATTTCTAAACTGGAGGACGGAACATCTGAAATCCGACAAGAAACAAAAACTATAGGGGAAAAAAAGGAAAAATATGAGCAGGGACGCAGGGAATTGAAAGACAATATGAAGCGCATGAATATATGTGTTGTGGGTGTCCCAGAAGGAGAAGAGAAGGGAAAAGGAGGAGAAAAACTAATGGAGGAAATTATCACTGAAAATTTCCCAACTCTTGTGAAAGACTTAAAATTACAGATCCAAGAAGTGCAGCGTACCCCAAAGAGAATAGATCTAAATAGACATACTCCAAGACATTTAATAATCAGAATGTCAGAGGTGAAAGAGAAAGAGAGGATCTTGAAAGCAGCAAGAGAAAAGCAATCCATCACATACAAGGGAAACCCAATAAGACTATGTGCAGATCTTTCAGCAGAAACCATGGAGGAGAGAAGACAGTGGGATAATATATTTGAGTTATTAAAAGAGAAAAACTGCCAACCAAGAATTCTACATCCAGCAAAATTGTCCTTCAAAAATGAGGGAGAAATTAAAACATTTTCAGACAAAAAATCACTGAGAGAATTTGTGACCAAGAGACCAGCTCTGCAAGAAATACTAAGGGGAACACTAGAGACAGATACGAAGACAGACGAGAGAGGTGTGGAGAAGTGTAGAAAGGAAGACTATGAGTAAAGGTAAAAAGAAGGAAAATTAGATATGACATATAAAATCCAGAAGGCAAAATAGTAGAAGAAAGTACTACCCATGCAGTAATAACACTGAATGTTAATGGATTAAACTCTCCAATCAGAAGACATAGTCTGGCAGAATGGATTAAAAAACAGGACCCATCTATATGCTGTCTCTACTCAAAGGACACGAGGCCAAGGACACAAATGGACATTTACACACCAATGTTTATAGCAGCATTATTAACAATTACCAAGAGATGGAAACAGCCAAAATGTCCATCAACAGACAGTTGGCTAAACAAATTGTGGCATTTACATAAGATGGAATATTATGCAGCTGTAAGACAGAATAAAGTTATGAAGTATGTAACAACATGAATGGACCTTAAGGACATTATGTGGAGTGTGATTAGCCAGAAACAAAATGACAAATACTGTATGGTCTCACTGATATGAACTGACATTAGTGAATAAACTTGGAATACTTCCTTGGTAACAGAGACCATCAGATAGAAACAGGGTAAGATATTGGGTAATTGGAGCTGAAGGGATACAGATTGTACAACAGGACTGAATATAAAAACTCAGAAGTGGACAGCACATTATTACCTAACTGTAATACAATTATGTTAAAACACTGAATGAAGCTTCATATGAGAATGATAGAGGGAGGAGGGCTGGGGCATAAATGAAATCACAAAGATAGATAGACGATAAAGATTGAGATGGTGTAATCTAGGAATGCCTAAAGTGTATAATGATAGTGACAATGTACAAATTAAAAAAAATTGTTGCCTGAGGAAGAACAAAAGAATGTCATTACTGCAGTGTGCTGAAAATAGATGGTACTTAATATTTTAAAATTTCACCTTATATGTGAGACTAAGGCAAAAAATGTTTATTTGGTACAAATTTATACTTTGACTAGTGCATCTCCTAATATAATTTATGTAGATAGTTGATTGGACACCTTAAGTACATGGAACTTTGTATAGGACATGAGATTTTGTTGGTTTGTCCAGGTGATGCCCTGATGAATCCCTGAGTGATTTGATCAGTAAGTGGAAAAGTATTTGCAAAGTCCCCTTCGGGGAATGGTGAGAACCAGGGGAAAACAACTTCCCCAAGTTGAATTCTTGATATTCTCACAAGCAGTATGGACAACCAAAGCTATAGGCTGAGCCCCCAGTCTTGGGGTTTGTTCATATGAAACGACTCACCACCCTCCCCCTGTCTACGTGGGACATGACTACCAGGGGTGTGGATCTTCCTGGCAGCGTGGGACAGAAATCCCAGAATGAGCTGAGATTCAGCATCAAGGGATTGAGAAAAACTCTAGAATGAGCTGAGACCCAGCATCAAGGGATTGAGAAAACCTTCTCGACCAAAAGGGGGAAGAGTGAAATGAGACAAAGTGTCAATGGCTGAGAGATTCCAAACAGAGTTGAGAGTTTATCCTGGAGGTTATTCTTATGCATTAAGTAGATATCACCTTGTTATCCAAGATGTAATGGAGAGGCTGGAGGGAAGTGCCTGAAAATGTAGAGCTGTGTTCCAGTAGCCATGTTTCTTGAGGATGATTGTATAATGATATAGCTTTCCCAATGTGACTGTGTGATTGTGAAAACCTTGTGTCTGATGCTTTTGTCTAACTTGTCAACAGATGAGAGGAACATATGGAATAAAAATAAATAATAGGGGGAACAAATGTTAAAATAGATTTAGTTTGAAATACTAGTGATCAATGAAAGGGATCAGTAAGGGGTATGGCCTGTAAAATTTTTTTGTTTGTTTGTTATATTTTTCTGTTCTCTTTTTATTTCTTTTTCTGAATTGATGCTAATGTTCTGGGAAATGGTCATGATGATAAATATGCAACTATGTGATGATATTGTGAATTGCTGAGTGTACGTGTTGGGAATGTTTGTGTCTTGTAGTTCTTTTAATTAATAAATAATTAAAAAAAGAATTAGTACAAGAGTATAATTATGTTTGTAAGAGAGACCTTCATAAATGATTACTTTCTAAAAATCTGTGTAAAACAGAATCTGCATCAAGTCCATAGAATTTTTTTCCATATCTAAAAATTTGGATAGGAAGGTAAAACTATCCATCTATTTTTAATCATCACAGTTGTTGCTTGGTGGTAGAAAATCATAACCCTTGTTTGGATATTTCCTCTTTACTCCTGTCTTTTTACTAATAAACAAGTTTCCATACCAAACAAAAAACTGGTAACAATGGAACTTGTGCTACTTTTTTCCTACTCCATGTGGATCATCTTACACATACCCCATTCTGGAGGCCTCTCGACAATTAACCCCCCTGCCTCCATCTCTGGCCTTGTGGATGTCCAAAGGCTCCCGCTGGCTCATTCTCCTCACCGCTGCCAGGACTGAAAAGGTGACTCCTTAGCCTGGAAGTTCCTTTGGGCCCCATCGATGGAGTTCCTTAATGGGATATCCAATCCCAGCCCTTCCCAACTTTGTCAGCCTCACCACCAGCCTATTCTAACAGCTTCACAGCAGCCAGCATCACCCAACTTCTCCCCATGCCTCAAGGCTCCACTTTTGCACTTGCCGTTCTCTCTGCTTGGAATGTCCTTTCTGGCCTGGCAAATTCCTTCTTCTGCTTCAGGACCCTCTGCAAATCTCACCCCCACTATGCAGCATTACCTTTCCAAGTGGCATTGATCACTCCCTTGCCTGGCTTTGAAGGCATATTACCCTATGTTGTGATTTTTATTTTTTTTTTTACAGGTTGAGCTTCACTTCTGGACCATACATGCTTTGAGAAGACTGGGTCTTACTTCTCTTTGAAAGAAAATAATACAGTTGCTCAATCAAAGTGAAATGTGGAACAAGGCATAGGGGCCATGGATCCAGACTGGACCTTGGGCTTTACCTGGGACCAGGTAATAGACCCAGATGTGGAGAAATGAACAGTTACTGTACTTCTTCCCTAAGAAGATGCTTCTTAAAGACTCCACCTCACCACCTTCACATGAAGCCACCCACCTCAGAGCTACCCTACTGTAATTTTAAGGGCACAGTAAGGCATCTGCTTGGGGAGTGGGAGTGAGGATTACAGATCATCACAAACAGCACAGAAAACTCCGATTCGGGGCCATGTGGGATATATCAACAGCAAAGATCTGAACTTGTCCATGTTCAAGTGCAAACGAGACGAGTATCACGTTCCTGGAATGCCTGATTCTGCATGTAGGAAAAGATAAAGGGAGAGACCCTTCCATTTCCTCTCCCAGAGGCTCTCCCACAGTTAGATAGTTCATGCAGCTCCAAGACAGGAAGGCTCCGGGTTTAGCACCGAAACTTAGCATCCTGCCTCCAAGAGAGGGCTAAGAAGGGGGTTAGTCACAAAATCAGGCCCCCTCAGAAAGCACCTGCCCTGTGCAGGTGGACTAAGGCCTGGCAGGAGCAGACTAGATGGAAACACTTCTCTTCACCCTGGAGAATCCATAGCAAAGCTGCTTGGCTGCCTTAAAACCATTATCTGAACTCCCAAAGAGAATTGCCACACAATCTTTCGTTTTTATAGAAAATGCTACAGAAGGAAATGAGAGTTATTGAGATTTCCTACCTTACTTTCTGTGAGTGGGGGTGTCATTCTCTCTTCATGTGCTGTAGACTTCCGTGGGAATTAAAGAAAGACAGGACAAGAGAAGATGTTACAAAGTCATCTTAGCAACATGCATTCATAACATACTGATGCTTATAGCCAACAAATCACTCTTTAAAAGCAAAAGTAGTAACAAATAGCCTTGAAATGGCTAAACAAATTATAACCTGATGAACTATTTTATGGATGGAATGCAGCAGGTCTCAGAAGTTGTTCTAGTTTGCTAGCTGCTAGAATGCAACACACCAGAGACGGACTGGCTTTCAATAAAAGGGGGTTTATTTTGTTAGTTCTTCAGAGGAAAGGCAGTTAACTTTCCACTGAAGCTCTTTCTTACATGGAAGGCACAGGATGGTCTCTGCTGATCTTCTCTCCAGGCCCCTGGGTTCCAACAACTTCTTTCTGCATCTCCAAAGGCCTGGGCTGAGCTGTGAGTGCTGAGATGAGAAATGCCAAGCTGCTTAGGCTGTACTACCATGTGCTCTCTCATTTAAGCACCAGCCAATTAAGTCAAACATCACTCATTGCAGCAGGCACGCCTCCTAGCCGACTGCAGATGTAATTAGCAGCAAATGAGGTTCACATACCATTGGCTTATGTCTGCAGCAACAAAACTAGGTATGTTCACCTGGCCAAGTTGACAAGTGAATCTAACTAACACATGTCCACCCCTTGTCAACTTGGCAACTTCAAGCATCACCTTAAGCAGGTGCAAAAAATTCTCTTCTTGCTGTGGACCTGTAAATCTCAAAACAAGTTGTCTGATGCCAAGATGCAAAGGAGGATAGTCACAGGACATAGGTTTTCATTTCCATAGGGAGAAATTGGAAGAAACACAGATGTAAAATCTGCAGGGCAAGCGCCGTGGGATTTTAGAGTCTGAAAGTCATTTATCCTTCGGCTTTAGAAAATGGCAGTCCCACCCCTTCCAAGGGACCATGAAGTGGCCCGCCTCTTTCCAAATCAACCTCGGGGAACATCGAGGAGACCACCTCTCGGCTCCACTCTCTCCAGGCATCAGGGCCACCCCTGGGCTCTCTGCCATTTCTGGGGCACACACTCAACCCCTCCATGTGGTGGCAGCCAGGCTCTCCCAGTCCCCCAAGGAGCATGCTTCACCTTTTCCAAGGCCTGAAGCTGCACAACTCTTCCACTGCAATGAGAGGGGAGACTCATCGTCACCCTTCAGGGTAAACTTACCCTCTCCATGTATACGAGTGGGTCCACTCTCCTGGCTGAGGTTTCTTGGCTTCAGACCCAAGCTTCCATGGTTCCTACTCTGCAAACTCCAATTTCTCCCTTTTGTGTCCTCCTTTGTCAAGATTGGCTATGGTTCCATTTACACCAACAATCTCTTCAAACACTCCAGGACTTCTCCATCATTCTCTTCACAGTTCCTCCAAAATCTTCCCCTGAGCCATCCAAAACACTATTCCAACATATCTGGTATTTGCAAACCGCAGCAGCACCCCACTCTCCAGTACCAACTCTGTTCTAGTTTGCTAGCTGCTGGAATGCAACACACCAGAGATGGATTGGCTTTTAATAAAAGGGGGTTTATTTTGTTAGTTCTTCAGAGGAAAGGCAGTTAACTTTCCACTGAGGCTCTTTCTTACATGGAAGGCACAGGATGGTCTCTGCTGGTCTTCTCTCCAGGCCCCTGGGTTCCAACAACTTTCCCCGGGGTGACTTCTTTCTGCATCTCCAAAGGCCTGGGCTGAGCTGCGCGAGTACTGAGATGAGAAATGCCGAGCTGCTTAGGCTGTGCTACCTTGCGCTCTCTCATTTAAGCACCAGCCAATTAAGTCAAACATCACTCATTGCAACAGACACGCCTCCTAGCCAACTGCAGATGTAATTAGCAAGAGATGAGGTTCACGTACCATTGGCTTATGTCTGCAGCAACAAAACTAGGTATGCTCACCTGGCCAAGTTGACAAGTGAATCTAACACAGAAGTGTTCAACTCATTATTTTATTCTCATAAACATTTACTAGGTGCTTACAAACTTTCCAGGCACCGTGCTAGAACATGGAGATTCAAAGGTTCTGGATTCAAAGATTCAAAACATTGCTGGTTCTGCACCCAGGGACCGTACAGTCTAGAAGAGACTGCTGATGTGTGAATCAATAAGCCAAGCACAGCCCAGGCAGAGCTTCTAGAGAGGCCTGCAGGGGAGCTGGAGTAGCACAAGTGTCTGGTCCCTGCTGAGCCATTGGCCTTACAATGTCCCCAAGGTGGCAGGACACAATGCTTCCCTTTTGAAGGGACTGAGATAAGCATGAAGGAAACAATGGCAGTGACCAGCTCCCCAGTGCCCAATGGGGATAGCTTGGCATCCTGCCCCTTTAGAACTTCCTCTGCCTCACAAGTTTTGGAAGGTGCTGCCAATCTGAGATGTGTATTTCCTCATGGCAGCCTTAAAATTTATGGAGGGTATAGTAAATCATTTGCAAAAAAGAGTCACTAAAATTCTCCTTGTCCTACAATGACTGGGGATTTGCCATGTGACTTGCTTTGGCCAAAGGACAATAAAGGTTTGAAAAATGCTTGTGTATGGGGGCTTATCCTCTCTTCCTCCTTTTGGAACTCTTGCAGCCACCACCATGTGAATGATCCCGAGCTAGTCTGCTGGAAGATGATTGACACATGGTCCAGTTTTTTTCATCACCTTTGCTTATAGTCAGCCACCTGCCTAGCTGTGAGAGGAACCACAAACCCTGAGCTGACTACAAAAGTCTGAGTGAGCCCAGCTGATTGGAATGGGACAGAGAAGAGTCATCCCAGCTGAGCCCAATCTAAATTGCCAACTCACAGAAATGTGGGCAAAGAAAGGATTGTTGTATTAAGGCACCAAGCATTTGGGTGATTTATTACACAGCAAAATCTAAGTGATACAGAAGTAGACTTAAAAACTGGAGGCAGGAGTAATGAGGCACATCTGTCTTGGAGATATCTTCCTTCTTCTTCCAATAGCCCCAAAATTCAAATGCAACCTGGTCTGTTCAGATGCTTCATTCTCTGGTTGCTGGAATACTATAGGGAGAAGGAATCCTGGACCAATGAGGGTGATCTGAGGCTGGAAACTCAGGGAAGGTGAGTGCCAGCCCTCCTGCCTAAAGGGCATGCTGGGATAAACTGGCTGAAGGTTGGGGACTTAGCCAGCTGTCAATGGGACAGAGAGAGGTCTACTTGAGGAGTGCAGACATGATAAATGTTACCACAGACAGAGACTGCTAGGTAGGGGGTGAGGTAAAACTGTTCAGGTGATGAACTCAAGTCACACCTCCAGAAATGAGTGTTTGGGAACACTCGTGTAGCCAGCTTGCCTGCCTTAGAGCCTGACAAGGTCAAATCAATCCTGCCAATAAGGGAGAGGACAGTCAGCTCAGTCAGGGCCTGCTCCAGCCCTTCTGCCTCTCCCTAGGAAGGAAGGGGGATTTGGTCCCAACCAATCCAAGGGCTGCTAAGGACAGATTTTCTAGGGAGTTCCAAGCTGGAATAGATAGGACCCAAACTCAAATATATTGGTCCCAACTAGAGGCTTCAAAGGGCTCCAATAATTGCAACTCAGAGAACTGAGGCCTCTCTTCAGCCCTTTATCTGATATAACCTATAAAGTGTCTCCTACCTTAGCGTCTGGGCCCAGAAAGCACAGTACGAATGTTAGGTCCCTTTTCCCTAATAACTCTTGGTGGGTGACGAGGGATGGAGCCTGGAGTGATAGAACATGAGGCAATCCCATTTTCTAAGAAAGGAGACTGAGGTAACCAGACGGTTGAAAACAGCATACAGACATGTCCCTAGTCACCATAAAAATCAGGGGTAATGCAAGTATCCTCCTTGGAGGGCAGAGACTTTGTTTATAGCATGTTCTTGTCCTACACAGTGTCTGGTATAGAGTAGATGCTTAATAAGGTTTGCTATTTATGAACTGAAAAGCCATAACCTCCACTGAGCAAACCCCAAATCAAAGAAACTCCATAGATATCATGGTTCTAGGGCTAAGGAAACAAGGAAAGTCACCCCATAGACAGCCTGAGTGACCAGGAAAATCTTGGCAAGTTTTCCACCTGCCCAAAGACCAAAGAGTCTAGGACATACCCATGACAGGAGACTTCCTGCTGAAAGGGCTCTAATGAAACCTTGCAGATAGTAATAGGTCTACATGAGAATTAAGAATAAGAGAAGATGATACATCCCAGAGTAATATGGGCAGAGAATAAAAAAATATTTCCAAAGTCCCCTTGGGGGACTGGCAAGAAAGGAAAAAACATTGAACTTCCCCATCTGGAGAATTTCTCATATTTTCGTAAGCACTGGGGACAACCAATTCAATAAGCTAAGCCCTCGATCTTGGGGCTCACCCCTATGAAACTTATTTCTGTAAAGGAGAAGATAAGCCTAGTTATAATTATGCTAAAAGTCACCCCCAGAGAACCTCTTCTGTGGCTCAGATGTGTCCTCTCTCACTAAGCCAATTCGACAGGTGAACTCACTGCCGTCCCCACTACATGGGACATGACTCCCAGGGATATAAATCTCCCTGGCAATGTGGGACAGGACTCCCAGGGATGAGCCAGGACCTAGCATCACGGGATGGGGAAAGCTTTCTTGACCAAAAGGGGAAAGAAAGAAACAGGACAAAATAAAATTTTGGTGGCTGAGAGATTTCAGAGTTGAGAGTTTATCTTGGAGGTTATTCTTATACATTATATAGCTATCCCTTTTCAGTTTATGGTGTATTGGAGTGGCTAGAGCGAAGTACTTGAAACTGCTGAACTGCTGTTCCAGTAGCCTTGATTCTTGAAGACAATTGTATAATTATACAGCTTTTCAATGTGACCATGTGACTGTGAAAACTTTGTGGCTGAAGCACCCTTTATCCAGGGTATGGACAGATGAGTGAAAAAATAAGACAAAAAAATAAATAAATAATAGTGGGGGGGGGATATGGATTTTAAAAAATTGGGTAGATTGAAATAATAGTGGCCAATGACAGGGAGGGGTAAAGGTTATGGGATGTATGAGTTTTTCCTTTTTATTTCTTTTCCTTCAGTGATGCAAATGTTCCAAAAATGATTGTATTGATGAATATACAACTATATGATTAAATTGTGAGCCACTGATTATATACTTTGGATGGACTGTATGTGTGTAAAAATATCTCAATACAAATCTTTTTTAAAAAAATAGAATAAGGGAAGAGTGAAAAAGGCTATTGGGGGCTTGGACTAGCCTGGGGGCCTAAGAGAAAGACACGAAGCAGATCATACAATTTTTGGCTATTCTTTAGACTAAGAGTAGAAATTCAATATCCAGAGCACAACATTTCTAAACTTGAGATCGCACAAAATATTTCAGTCCTTAAGAAGATATGGTTGGAGTAGCACACATCACTTTCAACCCTGAATTTGACATGGACATAGAAAGAACACAGGGCTGGAGTCGGAGAGACCTGGATTTATGTCCTGACCTGTCACTGACCAGATGTGTGACATTGGGCAAGTAATTTAATCTCTCTAAGCCTCAGTTTCCTCATCTGAAAAATGGGAATGATACTTACTTCTTGGGCCTTTGTAAAAATTGAAGGGGACCATGTAAAATGGAGTGACTGGTGCAGAGTAATTGCTCATTAAATAGCAGCAACTACAGTAATGACCACTGATAGCAGACTCACAGGGCACTACAAATGCAGCTTACCCTGGGCTACTTGACGGACAAGGGACAGGGATTCAAATCAATTTCCAACTCCTAGGTTTCCAACCTGTGTCTGAGACCCCAGGGCCCCAAGTACTATGGAGGACGAGACCCAGACTCACAAACTAACACTGGACTCCAGGGGCCAGTGCCCAAGCCGGTGACAGGGACACGGGCTGCTTCACTCTCCTGGCCTGCCTTCAGCTCCTGGAGGCATGCTCCCTGAGCTAGCAGGTGCTCAGGAAGAGAAGGCTGGGGACCGCGAGAACTGGCTATGACATCCCCAAACAAACCTTCTGGTTTGTAGGTGCCTCTCCCTTCCCAAAGCAGGCAAAACCGTTTTTCCTCCTTCTTGGGATGAGTGTGGGGGTGAAGAGGAAAAGGAAGAGAAGGAAGAAACTTCAGAGGTCAGGGGCAAAGATGAGTCTTCAGATTCATGTTTTTGGTGATGGACACTCTCCCACCCCTCCCTGTAAACCAAGCAGCTCCTCCGATTGGGTGAATGAGAAGGAGAATGACAGCTTCCATTATCCAGTCCTGCCTGCTGGGTGCCAGGGGCTTTAGAGACAGGCTGGAATTCAATTCCCTCAAAGCCCTGTGAGATAGGAAGGATGCATCTGGCTGGGCTTTGGGAGACTTTTCTGTGAGCTGATGAAGGGTTACTTTTTGTTGCTGCTTTGTTTGACCAATTTTTAAATCAATCTTGGCCTAGGCAGGACTGGGAGAAAGTGGTGTGCCTTGCAAAGTTCCAGAGTCCCTCACCTCTAGGCTAAAGCAGATCTTTGGGTTTGCAATCTCCACTTTTAGATGCAATAAAGAACTAATTTGTCACCCAGCAGCTGACCAGAGGAGATTATTCCACAAGGCAGATAGGCCAGGCTGCAGCACTGACTCAACTACTGTTCTGATAGAGAGCTGAGGGGATTCTGGTTCTTGGGGCACAGGGTTTGTCCCTGGCCTTAAACCCCATCTCAAATTCCCAAAGCATATTCCTGCTCCAGGGCAGACCATCTGTAGTATAGATAAATTCTAAATGAACCAGCTACTCAGGAGAACATAGCATGTCCTGTAAACGTTTTCCAGGGGATTGTTTCAACAACCAGGGGAGAAGCGGCGCGCTCTCCAAGTGGTAAGAATGGACTTATGCCTTTAAATGGCAACACAAAATCAGGCCAAAGAAGCCTTCTCCTGGAGAGAAAAGGCTTAGCTCCTGTTTTCAGCACCGGTTCATGACATCCCAATGTTAAGTATCTAAGAAGCGTTCAGCTAGAGGGGTTACATGAATGAGGAATAATCAGTGATCCTTTTGGCTCCTTGGGTCAGGACCCATCTGGCCCTGGGGAGAATTAACCTGCCCTAGAGTTAGAGGACAGCTCTGTGGGGCTCCTGTTTTGCCCTATAGCAGGTGGCTGTTGTGCTCTTGGCCAGGTTTTTTTTCTCCCATAAAATGGACCGTAATATAACCCACTGCCAGAGAGAGTGGGCTGAGCAGGCTGTGGCACAGGGGACCCTTCTCAGATGTCAGAGCCAGGCTTGGGGACAACTTACAAATCCACGCTGACAGGACTGTCCCATGGTGGGGAAAACGGCTGTCCTGGGTCCTCGTCTTCTCCTCTCAGCAGCAGGATCTGGAACTTCTGGGGAAAAGTAAAGTCCCAATGAAGGAGACAAGTTCAGGATCTTGTCGCCTTCATTCCTGTCCTCACCAATTGGAAACTAAAGACCCTGACATTGGGGACAGTGGGCAGAATGTAGGATTACAATCCCAAGTAAAAGGTCCTACCATTCTAGAAGAAATTCCCTGGAACCTTGTCTGGAGGTGGTGCCTTGTCACAAGCTATCCTCTCTGCTGTTTCAGACTGGCCTGATGAAGTGGAGGTTGATTTAAGATCTGTGCTTTGGGGGAGGAAATCAAAATAAAAATAGAAGTTTTCCAAGACAGCTTCAAAAGGTCAGAATTTTGAAAGGTGTGAGCTTCATCTTTATTTCATTCTCCCCTTCCCCACATCTGTCTAATTTAGATAGGATAAGGAATATCTCTGGGTAAAACTTAATTAAAATCACCTTTATTCCTATAGAAGTAAGTTCTGTTTTGCATTTATCTTTCCTTATATTTTTCTCTGGATAACTCCATATCAAGAACAACAACAACAAAAATGGAACCATGCCGTAATACTCTTATTATTTTAAATCTACTTTTTTTCTCCTGGAATAATAAATCTTTTCATATAAATAAAGATTGACCTCATCATCTTGGTTGTTGGATTGAGTAGAGATTCTCCAATTCACACCAAAATGCTAACTCAAGAGTCCCTAATCAATAAATGTCAGATCCTAAGTCAAATTCATGGAAATTTTTCTTCCCATTCATTTAAGATCATTTCAGCTCCAAGAGGATTAGCCAAGGGTCCATGTTTTTAAATACTGGTGTGGTAGTGGGGATCCAGCTGAGTCAGGCTAGCACAGGGACCTGAGAGAGGAGAGAAAATACCATGAAGAAGCCCTTGAGCAGAGATGGTTAATCAAAGTTGGGGGGGCCTATCCTGCACAGACACCCTACCTGGGGGCTGTCCACCTACACAGAACACCCAGCAGCAGCCAACCCACCCAAATGCACTATTTATCACCATGCACTGCCCTGGAATGAAGGGACAGTAGAAGGGAGGGCCTTGAACAAGGCGGGGGGGGGGGGGACGGGAATAAGTGAAGCTAAGCAATAGAAGTCTCGCTCTTTCTCCTCTGTCTGGCTTTGAAAAGCAGATTGCCCCAGTGTTGTAGGGCCTCTCACCTCTCACCCTTTTTTTCTTGTGAGAGTGCCCATATATCTCTTCACGTGCATACCTAATAAACTTTACTTGCTTGCTATATCCATGCTGTGCCCTTGAATTCTTTCTCGCAGTGCAGCCAAGAATCTAGACCCAAATCCAGCAACATATTTTGGCGAGCCCACCAGGAGACACTTCTCTCCAGCCATCTGGACTGGTAAGCCAGCTCTTTGTCTATTGACCAGGAGATAAGGCCACGTGCATTCACTTTTCTTCTCACTTGGTTTATTGTTATCCTCTCCTATGTACTCATGCAACTCTGTGTCTCCAGGAGTCTAGGGACTCTGACCCAGCTCCCCCAGGACATAATCTTTCTTTTTTCTTTTTTTATTAATTTAAAAACTTTTTTTAAATACAACAACAAATAAACATCCTTAACTTATGATCATTCCATTATGCATATATAATCAGTACTTCACAATATCATCACATAGTTGCATATTCATCATCATGATCATTTCTTAGAACATTTGCATCAATTCAGAAAAAGAAATAAAAAGACAACAGAAAAAAATTCAAAAATACCATACCCTTACCTCTCCCTTTCATTGATCACTAGCATTTCAAACTAAATTTATTTTAACATTTGTTCCCCCTATTATTTATTTTTATTCCATATGTTTTACTTGTCTGTCGATAAGGTAGATAAAAGGAGCATCAGACGCAAGGTTTTCACAATCACACAGTCACATTGTGAAAGCTATATCATTATATAATCATCTTCAAGAAACATGGCTACTGGAACACAACTCTACATTTGCAGGCAGTTCCCTCCAGCCTCTCCATTACATCTTGACTAACAAGGTGCTATCTAGTTAATGCATAAGAATAACCTCCAGGATACCTCTCGACTCTGTTTGGAATCTCTCAGCCGTTGACACTTAATTTTGTCTCATTTTGCTCTTCCCCCTTTTGGTCAAGGTTTTCTCAATCCCTTGATGCTGAGCCTCAGCTCATTCTAGGATTTCTGTCCCACATTGCCAGGAAGGTCTACACCCCTGGGAGTCATGTCCCATGTAGACAGGGGGAGGGCAGTGAGTTTGCTTGTTGTGTTGGCTGGAGAGAGATTCTTAGGCCTCATTTTAAGTAGGCCTGACCTATCCTTTGCGGGGTTAAGTTTCATATGAACAAACCCCAAGATTGGGGGCTCAGCCTATTGCTTTGGTTGTCCCAACCGCTTGTAAAAAAGATCAAGAATTCAACTTGGGGAAGTTGAATTTTCCCCCTTTCTCATCATTCCCCAAAGGGGACTTCGCAAATACTTTTTTACTCACTGTTCAAATCACTCTGGGATTCATTGGGGCATCACTCTGCACAAACCAACAAAATCTCATGCCCTACTCGAGGTTCCATGTACTTATGGTGTTCAATTAAGCTGCCCAGGACATAATCTTGATCTACTCTGAGTCCTTTGGTTCTCTCCTAGGAGGTGGCAGGAGCCCATCTCCACTCCATGCATATCCAAAAAGACTCATAACAGCAGGTGATACTGTCCTAGAGACCTGACTGGGGGCTTCTCCCTGTGTCATGTAGGAGTCCAATGGGAGTCAGATCAAGTATCCCTGTCTCCCTGAGACTTTGCTGCATGTTCCTCTCTTCCCCTCTGGGGACCTCCTCTTGATCCTCACTTGCCTAACAGTATTTCCTCGCCCCTCAGACCCTTCCTCCTGCTGGATCTGTTACTCTTTTCAGCTCTCCCCTGCCTCCATGAGAGTCTCCCTCTTTCACCTCTGTCTTGCTTTCAATGCCTTCTAAGACATTCCATCTTCTATAACACAGGATTCTGGGCTAAGGATTCTTGTACAAAACTAAGTGTTGCCTTTGACATTCTAGGGATTCACCTCTGATCTGTGCCCATGGGAATTAAGTACTTTCCAATGAGAGTGTCTCCCCTCCAGCCCTTGATCATTTAGGATCTATAGAGGCCCATGCGGCTGAATATGAGGCTCACCTGCTTTAGAGCATGCTCACATTTTAGCCCTCAGGAAACTGGAGGACAAAGGTATTCCCGGTAGCATGTCCTAGACTTCTCTCAGGTGGATGTGTGCCCCTGCTTCAGGAGCATAGGTCTAAACATCTCCTGGGGAGGAATGGCCTGGGGACAACTGGTGAACCCTTACTCCCCATGTTCCCAGGAGATTGGGCCGACAGAGAAGAAGGACTCCTCAAGAACACTGCCCTGAAATTCTTATGGGCAAGCCCTAGGAAGCCCCCTGGAAGTGTAGATCCAGACATCACACAGGAAAGGGGTCTCAGTGATGGCCTGCAACTTGACTCTGTATTCACAAGACATGGGGCCAGCAGACAGGTTATAAGCTCTAGTTCCTTTTCCAGAGAAAATGGGAAATGCCAAGTCAATATAAGCTAAAAGATGGGAAGCATAGCTCTCCAAAGGGACTCTCAATGACAATACCATCTTCCAGTCTGTAAAAGACGTGGAAAGTAGTCAGAGATTCCCTATTACTAGATATTTATACCTCTCTATCAAGACAAGGACCCAAGAGGGACTTGTCACTGGTGTTATGCCCATGTCTCAAATCCATTAGAGGAGAAAATCTTCTTAATAATCTCCTTTTAAAACTTGTTTGCAAAAAGACTTGAGAGAACATACCACCAAGCCAGTTAATTATAATAAGCTAAAGAAGATCACTCAGAAGAGGAAAACCTGGCCCTGTTTCAGGGGAGGTTAGTAGAAGCCCTAAAGAAGTATACTAATGCAAGCCCAGATTCCCGGGAAGGTCAGATTTTGTTGGGCACCCATTTTTCATCAGCCAGCATGCCCTTGACATTCAGAAAAAGCTGCAAAATTTCTCCATGGGCCCACACTCTCCACTAATGACCTGTCAGAAACTGTCTTTTCTGTCTTTAACAAGTGAGACAAGGCCGAGGAGGAGAGGGCAAAGAGAGGTAAGCAAAAGACCAGAGAAAAGGCTCAGCTTATTGCAGTTACTGTTAACAGCACCCTGTCCCCTCAAGGTCACCCAAATCATGATTCCAAGCCTCAAGGGCCCAGCTTCAACTGTGGATCAGAGGTCCACTGGTAGAGAAGGTGCCAAAAACCTCAAGAGGACCCTCAGCATCAGAACCCACCAGGACCTTGCCCCAGGTGCCACCAACATGAATTCACTGTCGGGACTCAAACTCAATATGGTTCAGGTGTTGGTGAAATCCACCAGCCTTTATCTTGGCGGGATGAATTCTGCTCATCCCAAACCCTCCCTGGCCTGGTGCAGAGGCACTTGTGATACCAAACACAAGCAGGGGGTTCTCTGTCCCATGTGCTCAGAGGACCAATTCTGGGGTTTCAAAGAGGAACAGAATTTATTGCTAGCACAAGGAAGGAGATAAGACAGCCTAGTGGCCTTAAATTCTGTCTCCCCAAGTCTAAGGAGTTTAGCAATTTTTATGGATTCAAACAAGGGGTGATGGAGTTGTTACCATCCCGATAAGTATAGACAAGTACAATTTCAAACGTAAAGTGGTGAAGGAAGGCTAGAACTAAGACAGCCACCACAATAACAAGTCACAGCCATCACAATAACAAGTAACAAGAGTAACAGTTCTGGGCTGACTTGGTCCCTTCATTACATTAGGGTGTTGTCTTTGTGATTATAAGACTCTAAAGTTGTAATAAATGGGCAAGGGGGAACAAGGTGGGTCCAATCATAAGGTTTTTACAATATCCAATTCAGTTGGTTTCTGCTTTTGGTAATTCTACAATACACTGGAAAGTAAGAAAAAGGCATGTATATAGTGACTCACTCACCATAATTATTTGTTAAATTTTCTATTCTCAATTACATTTGCATATAAACCAAATTTGGTTTAAATTACTTAATTGCTTCATCCTAAGCTTTTCTGTAAGACAGACACAGAGCTTTTCTGTTTTATAGATTCTTTGGAGCACTTATAACTATTATAAATTACTTATTTACTTGCTTATTGTTCCCAACTGATGGAGAAATCATAAAATATTGCCAACATGGATGCCGTGGCTGATGCAAGGCAACACAAAATGGCCTAGCCCGCGACCAGCTTTCTTCCCAGAACTGGCGGTGGTTCACGCCAAAAGTGCTACCCTTAAATCTGCCCTCCACCCTGGCAACAACGGTGACCAATCCCAGCCTGACACGTGTACCTGCATGCTCCCAACCTATATAAGCCTGTGCACTTCCTCAATAAAGCAGACGCCTTCCACTCACCCCTGAGGGTTGTCTCCTGGGTTGTGTGCTGTGCGCTGTGTGTCTGTGTGACTGACTCAGTATGGCCGCTTACCCCCAGCCATCAGCTAACCCAACACCCAACACCCCTAGTCAGCATTAGGGCTCCAAGAGTGCAGGGACTGCACTTCCTTCCACTACCAGTTCCCAATGCCTGGAGCAGTTCCAGGCATACGGTAAGAATTGAACTCAGGTTAACGGAGAAGGCACTGAGCATAACTGCTTGATTTGAAGCGCTACTCAGCCACTTATTAGCTCCATAACCTGCCTGAACCTCAGTTTTCTCAACTGTAAAATGGAAATGTAATAACAGTAATAGAGTCATATAGGATTGAGACATTTGTATATAAACCGAACATTTAGAATAGTGCATGTCATCTGATCTGCACTCAGTGTATGTTAGTTAGTAATAGTTATTACTATTGCTGATTGATCAGCAATTTTGCTGAAATTCAAAGCGGTTGTGAAAGCAAAAAGGGGCTTTTACTAATGGCCATAAATGGCTTGTAATTGGAGGCACAGCCTATTTAGTGATGATTTAAAGCAGTGGTTCCACAGGGAGAGCAAAAGACAATTTGTTGGGGTAAGGGAAGACAATATCAGAAATTTTAATTGTATGACTTTTTAAATCTCTTCTTATAACTTTTACAGGCTATTCTTTATAATGCACATATTCTTTTAGTTCCTTACTGTTTTAGTTTACGGGCTGCTAAACCAAATACCATACAATGGGTTGTTTTGTTTGTTTGTTTGTTTGTTTGTTTTGAACCTTTAATAAAAGTTAAAAAAAATGAATGCAAAAAGAAGACAATGCTGAAAATGGTATGAAAGTAAATCTCGCTTCCAGGTCAAGATGGCGGTTTAACAATGTGCGCATTTTAGTTTGTCATCCAGAACAACTACAAAATAACCAGACACAGTACAGAACAGCTCCTGGGGCCACATCAGTGACTAGACACACAGCGTACCCCAGTCTGGACCAGCTGGACCGGCTGCGAGCCTCCCCAGAACTGTGGGTTCCCAAAGCTGCGGCGGCCAGAGCCCCTCCCCCACAGGCCGCTTCCCAGAGGGGAAAGGAAAGGACTTTACCAGCAGTAGGGACTGAGCACAATGCCAATTGTGGAATTAATTAACGAATTCTGACTACTAAAAATAGGCCCCCCGCTTAGGTGAACCTGGTCAAAATGGAGGTTGCTCATTTTTGCCCCGGCACCAAGGGGGCAGGGCTGATGGAAAAAGGAGGGAAAAAAGAAGGAAACAGAGGTTTTTGTGACTGTGATTCTACAAAGGCTTGACTGCCTTTGGATATAGTGGCAGGACTTCTCAGGCTGCAACTGCCCCAGGCATAGGCAGAAATGTGCTCTTTTGGGAGGCCTGTGCCTTCCCCAGGGGAGGGGTGAAGCCCAACTCAGGTGAAATCCCTCCATCAAGGAATTCAAACACAGGGCTTGGGAATTTGAAGCCATTAAAACCAGCCTACAACCTCTCCTCTGTCTCCACCACACCCCAGCAGGGAGAGTCTGCCAAAGTTAAAGGTGCTGCATCATCTTATGCTGGTGGGACCTGCAGGCAGACAAGCGCCACATACTGGGCAGGATAAGAAAAACAGAGTCCAGAGACTTCACAGGAAAGTCTTTCCACCTGCTGGGTCTCACCCTCAGGGAAAACCGACGCAAGTGACTCTTTCTTCCTGATAGGAGGCCAGTTTGGTCTGGGAAAATCCGGCTGGGGTCTATAATATCTAAGTAGACCCTCCTAAGGTTCGGGGGGGGGGGGGGGAAAGGCACCATACAAGCAGGGCAAGAAAAAAGAAAACAAAAACTGAAAATTTCTCCTCTGTTAAACAAAACTTAAGCTAGAGGTCCAGACAAAGCTGAACTGAATGTCAAAGAACAGATAGACAACAAATTCATCCAGCAAGAAAACCCTAGGTAAAAGAAGTGAAAGCAATCTCCAGAATAAACTAATTAAGGTAATTAAATGCCTAGACGCCAGCAAAAAATAACAAATCACACTAGGAAAATTGAAGAGATGGCCCAGTCAAAGGAACAAACCAACAATTCAAATGACATACAGGAGCTGAAATAATTCATTCAGAATATACGAACAGACATGGAAAATCTCATCAAAAACCAAATCAATGAATTGAGGGAGGATATGAAGAAGACAAGGAATGAACAAGAAGACATTGAAAGTCTGAAAAAACAAATCACAGAACTTATGGGAATGAAAGGCAAGGTAGAAGAGATGAAAAAAACAATGGAAACCTACAATGGTAGATTTTGAGAGACAGAACATAGGATTAGTGAACTGGAGAATGGAACATCTGAAATCCGGCAAGAAAAAGAAAACATAGGGGAAAAAATCGAAAAATATGAGCAGGGACTGAGGGAATTGAAAGACAATATGAAGCGCATGAATATACATGTTGTGGGTATCCCAGAAGGAGAAGAGAAGGGAAAAGGAGGAGAAAAACTAATGGAGGAAATTATCACTGAAAATTTCCCAACTCGTATGAAAGACTTAAAATTACAGATCCAAGAAGTGCAGCGTATCCCAAAGAGAATAGATCCAAACAGACATACCCCAAGATATTTACTAATCACAATGTCAGAGGTCAAAGAGAAAGAGAGAATCTTGAAAGCAGCAAGAGAAAAGCAATCCATCACATACTAGGGAAGCCCAATAAGACTATGCATAGATTTCTCAGCAGAAACCATGGAGGCGAGAAGACAGTGGGATGATATATTTAAATTATTAAAAGAGAAAACTGCCAACCAAGAATTCTACATCCAGCAAAATTATCCTTCAAAAATGAGGGAGAGGGCGGGCCATGGTGGCTCAGCAGGCAAGAATGCTGGACTGCCATGCCAAAGGACCCAGGTTTGATTCCTGGTGCCTGCCCATGTAAAAAAAAATGAGGGAGAAATTAAAACATTTTCAGACAAAAAAATCACTGAGAGAATTTGTGTCCAAGAGACCAGCTCTGCAATAAATACTATAGGGAACACTAGAGACAGATACAAACACAGAACAGAGAGGTGTGGAGAAGAGTGTAGAAAGGAAGACTATGAGTACAGGTAAAAAGAAGGAAAATTAGGTATGACATATAAAATCTAGAAGGCAAAATAGTAGAAGAAAGTACTACCCATGCAGTAATAACACTGAATGTTAATGGATTAAACTCTCCAATCAAAAGACATAGTCTGGCAGAATGGATTAAAAAACAGGACCCATCTATATGCTGTCTCTACTCAAACGACATTTACACACCAATGTTTATAGCAGCATTATTTACAATTACCAAAAGAAGCATCCAAAATGTCCATCAACAGACGGTTGGCTAAACAAACTGTGGCATTTACATAAGATGGAATATTATGCAGCTGTCAGACAGAATAAAGTTATGAAGTATGTAACAACATGAATGGACCTTAAGGACATTATGCGGAGTGTGATTAGCCAGAAACAAAAGGACAAATACTGTATGGTCTCACTGATATGAACTGACATTAGTGAATAAACTTGGAATATTTCCTTGGTCACAGAGACCATCAGGAGATAGAAATAGGGTAAGATATTGGGTAATTGGAGCTGAAGGGATACAGATTGTGCAACAGGACTGAATATAAAAACTCAGAAATGGACAGCACAATATTACCTAACTGTAATACAATTATGTTAAAACACTGAATGAAGCTGAATGTGAGAATGATAGAGGGAGGAGGGCTGGGGCATAAATGAAATCAGAAAGAAAGATAGATGATAGAGATTGAGATGGCATAATCTAGGAATGCCTAGAGTGTATAGTGATAGTGACTAAATGTACAAATTTAAAAAATGTTTTTGCATGACGAAGAACAAAAGAATGTCATTACTGCAGTGTGCTGAAAATAGATGGTGATTAGTATTTTAAAATTTCAACTTATGTGTTAGACTAAAGCAAAAAATGTTTATTTGGTACAAGTTTATACTTTGACTAGTGCATCTCCTAATATAACTTATGTAGATAGTTGGTTGAACACCTTAAGTACATGGATTTTTGTATAGGACATGAGATTTTGTTGGTTTGTCCAAGTGATGCCCTTATGAATCCCAGAGTGATTTGATCAGTGAGTGAAAAAGTATTTGCAAAGTCCCCTTCGGGGAATGGTGAGAACGGGAGAAAACTCAACTTCCCCAAGTTGAATTCTTGATATTCTCGCAAGCAGTGTGGGCAACCAAAGCTATAGGCTGAGCCCCTAGTCTTGGAGTTTGTTCATATGAAACTTAACCCCACAGGGGATAGGTCAAGCCTACTTAAAATTAGGCCTAAGAGTCACCCCCAAGAGAACCTCTTTTGTAGTGTACATACATATAGTGTACATACTGGGAATATACATATAAGTCTGTCACTGAGTGACAGGATTAAATGAGAGTGTGGTTTCTAAAGCATGGCAATGTTATGATCTGACATGGAGTACCTCCCTACACCTGTTCCATTTTTTTTTAACACAACCCTATTTAAAAATATCTTTTGGATATATATTACTCCTATTATACCACATTTCATTTTTGTTAAGCACCATCAACCCATCTCCTTTGGGCACTGATACAAAATCAGTAATTGGTAACTAAGTTTTAGTTCGAGGCTTTGAAATATGGCAACTTGTTTTTAATAACATACATGAAATCTAATACTTGGGAAATTGCCAGCTGCCTGAGCTCCTATGCATAGCCTGCACTCAAATGCTTCCAGAGCACAGACAGGTACAAATGCAGTCAATCAAAGGAAGATTTCAAGGTAGGTATTCTTTCCACATCACTATTCTAAAATAGGTGAATTTTTTTTTCCCAGGGGTCATTTGTGTAGTCAGTCCAATCTAAATAGTTTATTTGAGAAAAAGATAATCTTTGTCACAATCCAATATCACAGATTTTCTTCCCAAATCTTGCCCATTCTTCTGAATCAGTGAGTCTGAAGACTCACTCTGTGGCTTTTCAGGAACACCCATAGCCAGTTGTCATCTTATGTTTCCTACTGTTACATCTCCTGAGAAAAATATACGTGGGAGCCAAGAACGAATATAGAGAAATTCTGGGGATGTATACTGATAAACACCATACATACGAGAAACTGAGTGATCAGTGTAGCTAGAAATGTGATGGTAATTCCAAGCCCAAGACCACTTCTTGAACTATCAAATGTCCACCAAAGGCCCAATGATAGGGCTGCTAAAGTCAAAGACAGCTGAACATTATTGGCAAAATCCAATTTGGCACTTGCATAGCTGATGCCAACAAAACTTGAGATACAACGCATCACGCTGGCCCACTCTTTTAAATTTATGGGGTTCTCCAAGATGGCTGGCAATACAGGGGTAGAGCAAGCCCACAACAGCAGCTGTTGTCCCACAACAGGGAGGAACCCACCAGGCTGAGGAGAAGATGGTGGCAATAACTTCTTCTGGGAAAAGGGTGACATTTCTCTGCATCTGCAGTAGGTTGAGCACAAGGGCTAGGACAACTCTAACTTAAAAAAGCACAAGGCTTCTTTGCACCAAGTGATGATGCCAACTGTTAGCATGGCTGCTGCTGCTACTGTAGTCACACCACTGTGGTCCACCAGCAAAGAGGGGCTGGAAACAGACAAACTGATCATTTCTCCCACTTTTGCTGCCAGCCCTCCAGCACTGACTTTCTGGTATTTTGGGTGCCTCCCACCGTGAGCACAGAACAACTGCAGAAGTGACCGTCTAATTTGGGCATCTGTTACCACCAAAGTCGAGATGAGTTTCCGTAGGGGTGGGAGCCGGGTTCAGCTGCCTCTCAGTTCTGTGGAGTTGGTCCTGGGGCTGAGGAAGGGGCGGTGCCACCGGAGGAACGCAAGCCTGGGGTGGCCGATGCTGGCGGAGGAGAAAAGGAAGCCGAGCGAGGCGAGAGCAGGACATTGGGGGCCGGCCCCGCCGCACAGACACCGCGTTCCCCCGGCCCCGCCCCTCGTGCGCCCAGACTGGGGCTGCCCAATGCGTTGATTTAACAACAGGAAATTCTTGGCTCCGGGTCTTAGAGGTTAGAAGGCTTGCTTCCTTCCTGGGTCAGGATCTTCTGGCTCTCCAGCAATGTTAGGGGTTCCTTGACTTTTCCTTCACATGACAAGGCAGATGGCGGTGTCTTCTCCTTTGTCTTCCGTGTTCTGTTGCCGTCCATTTGGCTGCCTCTCTCTCTGTGGCCTTCTCTCAAGGGCCTCCAGTAATAGGACTCAGACCCAACCTGAATCAGTTGAGCCACAGCTTAACCGGAGTACCCTCATCAGAAGGTCCAATGCACACCCACAGGAAGGGATTACGATTAAGAACATGTTTTTCCAGGGTACATAACTCCATGACACTACAATTAATATCTGCATATAATTTTCTAAAGATGAAGATACCTAAAATTCTCACTTTATTTTTATATTAAGTATACAATCCAGTGGTTTTTAGTATATTCACAAGGTGTGCACTAATCACCACTCTCTCACTCCAGAAATTTTTCTCTCTCCAGAAAGAAACCCCATACCCATTATCAGACACTTCCCGTCCTCTCCCTTCCCCACCTTTGGCAACCACTAATCTACCTTCTGTCTTTATGGATTTACCTGTTCTGGCTATTCCATATAAATGGACTCATAGATGTATATAATTTTAAAATAATATTTTTCTGGGGTATATAACTCCAAGATGCCACAATTACCATATGTAATTAAGATACTTATATTTTTATGTCCACAAAAAATTTTTATTGATGAGATACATAACCAAAAAGCTTTGGAGAGTTTTGGCTAAAAGCATAAAAACATAAAGCTTCCCTGGTTTTGTCCTGTACTAACTTGCTCTGCAGACACTCCAACAGGTGCTCCATGGCTCCATCAGCCTGTACTAATGAAAGTCCTATAACTGACATAGACCAAAGCAGAACGCTAAATATAATTAACATTTTGTTTTGTAATTTATGACTTCATTTTGTTTTTCTAAAAAGATGTTCTAATTTTGCCAGATAGATTAACAGGTAAAGCAGCAATGCAATCTGGAACCCAGGTTCCCATCCCTTCTCTGTCACTTACTGAACATCTGTGAGTTCACATTTTAGTATCATAAAATGGACGTAATAATAGCCTCTGCTTCATAAGTGAGAATTAACAAGCTTTTCTAATTTGACCTTAGGTTAACTCTTCAGCTCTGTTCCCCTTTTTACCTGATAAGGATGGTATGCCATATATATTACTGAGCAACATTTCTTATGACAAAATAACTCCTTATTGGTCAATTACTGCTGGATCGGAAGAACTATTAAGTACCTGGTGGGGATGCCCTAGCTTTGGGCGTCCCTGAGCGTGATGACTCTTGTAACTGGCCACATCCCTTGCAGGAACCCTGGAAGATATCCCAATGGAACTGTTACAAGAAATATTACCTTCTGAGGGGTGGGAGACTTTTCTCTCTCTCTCTCTCTTTTTTTTTTCCATGGACAGGTTCCAGGAATTGAACCAGGGTGTCCAGCATGGCAGGTGAGAATTCTGCCAATGAGCCACCATCGCACCATCTGAGGTGGAGGACTTTTAAGCCAGGGGATAGCTCCTCCCATCTGAGCTGTTCTGCTACATGGACTCCCACAAAAAAAGAGAACTCGACATTGCCCTGCTGACAAATTCCTAGGCAAACTGGGGCCATAAATGGCCTGTGGCAGTCATGTAAATCTGAAGGCAGACTCTAAGAAGACCCTTGATGGATGCTGCAGATTAAATAATACATAGAGTTTTGGCATATGGTAAGTACTTAATAAATGGCAGCTATCACTATTATTAATATAGCTATCTGGGTTTGTTTTATATTATCTACACTTACCAACTCATAGTGGGCAAGAGATTATTCTAACCCTGAGAAGTCCACATAAGGGGTGTCAGGCTGCTAGATATAGTCCCATCATGGAAAACATGTCTCTGTAGTTGTCAAAGGAGAAATTATACAACTGTCCGATTCAACTAGCATTTATTTGGCACCAAGTGTGTGGCAAATGCACATCTTATTAACAAGACGTTAGCAGAAAAGATGGACAGAGTTCCTCCCTTTGCAGAGCTTATAACACTGAAGAGCAATTATAATGCATTGTGAAGGGGGATGGGTGTGCAACTGTATTTTGAACCATATTTGGGGGTTCAAGAAGGCTCCTCAAAGAACACCAACCTTTGCCCCAGGTCACATAGGACTGGAGCCCTGACACCACCCTCTAGCACTGCTCACTGTACATGTGGTATGTTGTTGTAACCATGGGCATGCCTCTCTCTGTTCTTGTCCTTGGGGAGTCCCCACCAAGTGACTGTCTTTGGCCAATGAGACAATGGCAAATATGCCACAAGAAGAAACTTGAAAAGTGCTTACGGATGGGGCCTTTCTCTTGCTGCTCTTGGAATCCTTACCCTGGCTGCCATGTGAAGCAGCCCAGGCTAGCCTACTGGATGATGAGAGGCCATTCAAGGCAGAAATGAGCCATCCCAGCGGAGCATAGCAGGCCAGCACCCCCAGCTCACCTGCAAGCCGACTGCAGACGCAGGACTGAGCCCAACTGAGATCAGAGAAGCAGAACCACCTAGGTGAGCTCAGCCCAAACTGCTGAAACACAGAATTGTGGGCTTATTGTTTTAACAAGCTCACGGAGATTGGGGTGGTGGTTTTTGTAATGTAGCCGTTGACAAGTGAGCCCTCAAGGAGTAGGCCATAATGGAAGGGCACTGGACTAGGGGTTGGAATTGCGAGCTCTGGTCCTGGTTCCACCACCTGCTAAATGGTCTCAGAAAAGACCCTTAACCCCACCACGTCTCAGTTGTCATCAGATCACAATCCCTCTCCAGTCTACCTCATGGGGTTGCTGCAAAGATCCAATATAGCTGCTTGGATCCCTTAATGAAGGCAGTAAGATGCTCAAAAGGAAGGGGAGATGGGCTGGATGAAAGCTGACATAAAAGAGACTTTGGTGCCCGATGACTACTAGTAATAACACGGTAAGAAAGAGGTTCCATTCACAGGGCAATAAGTATCCTTTACACAACACGTTTCCTCATTTAATCCCAGTAACACTGTTAAGGGGAGACAGTGCCATCCTATTTTACGGATGAGGACGTTGACATTCAGAGAAGTGCTGTAACTTAACCAAGGCACACAACGGCACACGGGGAAACAGCCTGGGTGCAGACTTACAGACCCCTGAGCCCATGTTCTTCCCACTCCACTGTGAGAGTCTGTGCCCTGCCATCCACCCCTCCTTCCACCTCAGCCTCCAGAATGCCCTATACCTCCCCTAAGACAGCCTGCAAGAGCTGAGCTGGCTCCCTGAATTCAAAGCAGTTCATCAACATGGTCCACCGTGCACTTTTGGCTTCCTTTCCAATACCCAGGCAGCTTCTCATATCTAGTTCAAACAACAGTCTACATCACCAAAGCAACCTTACAGAGAATTAATATTAAATCTTTTCCATTTGCATTTCTTAAAAGTCCCCTTGGGTCAGTACTGTGACAGAGAAGAAAAGGCTGAGTACCACCCCCATACACACCCTTCTTTTTCCCTGGCTTTCTATCTGTTGTTACCCAGGAGATGCTAGTGGAGGGGAGAAAGAAGCCCTAGGAACTGGCCTGGGTCCCTCATTTTTTGTCAAGAGGCTGCTTAGCCTAGAATTCCTGTAGAAAGCAGTGGTACTTCCCCTTGCGTAGCACATAGCCAGTAAATATCCAGCGGTTCATCCCGCACGCGCAGCCCGCTTCACGCTGGGGGCCACATTCCCATCACTCCAATTGGGAGCACAAGGGTTCTGACAATGTTCAGGCTTTTTTCAATTAATTTTAACATTTGTTCTCCCTATTATTTATTTATTTTTAATCCATATGTTTTGCTCATCTTCCATACCGTAGATAAAAGGAGCATCAGACACAAGGTTTTCACAATCACACAGTCACATTACAAAAGCTATATCATTATAAAATCATCTTCAAGAAACATGGCTGTGGGAACAGAGCTCCACAGTTTCAGACACTTCCCTCTAGCCTCTCTAATACATCTTAAACTGAAAAGGAGATATCTATATAATGTGTAAGAATAACCTCCAGGATGACCTCTCCATTCTGCTGGAAATCTCTCCGCCACTGACACTTTGTTTTGTTTCATTTCTCTCTTCTTGCTTTTGGTCGAGAAAGTTTTCTCAGTTCCTTAATGCTGAGTCCCAGCTCATTCTAGAACTACTGTCCACTTTGCCAGGGAGGTTTACACCCCTGGGAGTCATGTCCCATGTAGAGGGAGTAGGGCAGTGAGTTTGCTTGTCATGTTGGCTGAGAGAGAGAGGCCACATGTGAGCAACAAGAGAGGGTCTCTGGGGGTGACTCTTAGGCCTAATTTTAAGTAGGCTTAGCCTATCCTTTGTGGGGATAAGTTTCATGGGAACAAACCCCAAAATTGAGGGCTCAGCCTATTGCTTTGGTTGTCCCCACTGCTTGTGAGAATATCAGGAACTCTCCACATGGGGAAGTCATGTTTTCCCCCTTTCTTGCCATTTCCCACAACGTTCAATTTTAACTGAGTCCTGCAATCCCAGAAAACAGCAAAGATTAAGAAATCCCCCATCCTTTGTATTCCAGAAAACAGTTTACTGTGAAGAACACCCCTTCACCATATGACTTAGATAAGACTCAGGGATGCCCCCTGGTTTACTGTGACAAGACATGGTCCAGGAATGGACCCTCCACATTCCCATTAGTTGTCTCATAAATGATTGGCTGAACTTTTTGTCCCCACTGATCAATCGGAACAAAATGATTGTTAACCAAATTTGGCTAAGTTCCTTCCTCTAAAAGTTTAAGGGCACCTCCCAGAATTTAGGCACCTTCAGCATAAAATATTTTCAGATCACACCAGCCTTTCATCCCACGTTCCTACACCTGGTTCTTTCTTCTTTATAAAGGAAAATCCCTTTTTTTCCCTAACTCTTGAGACACCTAGAGTCCTTAAATTCAGAGTGTTCTCCCTATTGCCATAACCCCCTCCCTCCATTGCAATAGTCCAGTCAAATAAAGTCTCCCCTTAAGAAGTTCAGTTTGTTTTTTATTTGATGGTCTGTGGAACTGTCTATAATTGCACTTCCTCCCTCCTCAGAATCCAAAGCTTTGGTGTAAACCAAGTGGAGCCCTTGTCAACAAAGCCATCACAATTTCTCTTATATACAGTTTCAAATTAGGTGCTTCATTTCTTGTGTGATTTACCTGAATTTAGGGATCATGATAGCCCAGTATTTTGACAAAAGAAACATACGCACTTCATTTGTATCTAATAGTTAGATTCTTTGCTTGTTTCCATATGAACTTCCTACCTTGACCTCAAGTTACTCATTTGAAGATAATTTTAATTACTATTTATTGAGTGCTTACTATATAGCAGTTACTTCTCAAAACAATTTACAGGAATTAATTCACAAGAACCCTATAGTAGTTCCCTTAGCCCATTTTACAGATGAAGAAATTGAGGCCCAAGGAGGTTAAGTAACTTGCCCAAGGTCATACAGCTGGTAAGCAACAAGGCCAAGGTTTGAAATCAGGCTGGCTCCAGCTCCTATGCTCTAAACCACTGTACGACACTGCCTCTCAACAGCACAGTGTCAACTCAGACACTGATGTTAATAGAGAAGGTCAAAGGAGCACACAAAGGAGAAGGGCATTTTGTGATTCCTCAAACTACATAGTGAATATCAGCTCATCATTGCCTTAAAAAATCACATTATGGATGTTGTTAGCCCATTACTTCAAACAAAAAGACCTAACTGGAGTGAATTTGGGTCCAGCTATGAATTATTTTATAATGCTGAGAAAGTGCTTTTCCCACTCTGGGCTTCATCAATAAAATAAGTGGTCTTAAACTCCAAAATCTACCTTTTGAAATCCTGAGACTTGTATGTCTCTTTTTTCTTATTTTACAAAGAAGGACAGGAAGCTCCTTCATTCAAAAGGTCAGAGAGGGTCTGGTTCCCAAGGGAGTCAGACCTGCTCCCCAGCCCAGCCACCCCATCCACTTGCCTTGTAATGGCTCGAGAAGCCCCAACTGGTTCGTCACTTAGGTGCACTTTCATTTTTCTAAAAGAACAACATATGCTGTCCTTGCTTCCCCACTGTAGATTCTTGGCACAAAGCAGGTGTAGGTGGGTGTTCTGGTTCTTTTCTTCCTTGGGAACAATACTCCGGGTAACAGCCCTTTTAGTTGGTTAGTTGGTGCCCTGAGAACAGAAAAGGACAACAGATGCATTTGTCATAAAATTGAAGTCACCAAAGGGCCTTCAAGGGGAGGGCCTGTGCCATTATCCTCTGGAAGGAAGGGAATGGGTCTCGTTTCCAGTGAAAAGAATGTTATTGTAGGTACTCAATGGCCCTGGCATTCAGACAGTGCTTTATGGCTATGGAATTCTTTGCCCCACTAGAACCTAATAGAAATCTTGGGGACAGGAGACAGGAATAGTGAAAATGGTGAAGACAGGGACAATGATGGATGGTGATAACCATGGCAGCTCTGTGTGCCAGGTGCTGTGCCAAGGGTTTCCCATGCATTGACTCTTCGAAGCCTTGCAACAGCATTAGGAAGAAGAAATTATGGGTAAGATGAAGCTTAGAGTTAAGTCACATGCTCATGGAAATGCAGTCGCCTGGTCAGGCTTCCAACTCAGGTATCTCCAGCCCTAATGCTTTTAACTATTTTATTGGTGCAGGAGCTGAGGCTTGGAGCTTAGTAGGTAGCTCAGATCTAATAATACCAACTGAGGTTTAAGAATCTGGGTTAACCCAAAGCAATTTACAGATTCTACAAAATCCCAATCAAAATTCCAACAGCCTTCTTTGCAAAATTGGAAAAGCCAAGATTTTAAAACTTATTCAAAGCTACAGTAATCAAAACAGCATGGTACTGGCACAAGGACTGACATATACACCAATGGAATCAATTGAGAATTCAGAAATAAGCCTTCACATCCATGGCCAATTGATTTTTTTATTTATTTGTTTATTTATTTTTAAAATAAAAATATTTATATTATATTTAAATGTAACGACAAACACAAACATTCTTAACATATGATCATTCCATTCTACATACATAGTCAGTAATTCACAATAGCATCACTTAATTGTATATTCATCATTGTTCTAGTTTGCTAGCTGCTGAAATGCATCACACCACAGACAGATTGGCTTTTAATAAAAGGGGATTTATTTTGTTAGTTCTTCAGAGGAAAGGCAGCTAACTATCTACTGAGGTTCTTTCTTATGTGGGAAGGCACAGGATGGTCTCTGTTGGCCTTCTCTCCAGGCCTCTGGGTTCCAACAACTTTCCCTGGGGTGATTTTTTTCTGCATCTCCAAAGGCTTGGGCTGAGCTGCGAGTGCTGAGATGAGGTATGCTGAGCTGCTTGGGCTGTGCTACATTGAGCTCTCTCATTTAAGCACCAGCCAATTAAGTCAAACATCATTCATTGCAGCAGGCATACCTCCTAGCCGACTGCAGATGTAATCAGCAACAGATGAGGTTCACGTACCAATGGCTCATGTCCACAGCAACAGTACTAGGTGCCTTCACCTGGCCAAGTTGACAACTGAATCTAACTACCACAATCATCATGATCATTTCTTAGAATATTTGCATCAATTCAGAAAAAGAAATGAAAAGACAACAGAAAAAGATTCATACATACTATACCCCTTACCCCTCCTTTTCACTGATCATAGCATTTCAATCTACTAAATTTATTTTAACATTTGTTCCCCCTATTAGTTATTTGTTTTTAATCCATATGTTTTACTCATCTGTTGATAAGGTAGATAAAAGGAGCATCAGACATAAGGTTTTCACAATCACACAATCACATTACAAAAGCTGTATCATTATACAATTATCTTCAAGAAACACGTCTACTGGAACACAGCTCTACATTTTCAGGCACTTCCCTCCAGCCTCTCCATTATATCTGGACTAACAAGGTGATATCTATTTAATGCGTAAGAATAACCTCCAGGATAACCTCTTGACTCTGTTTGGACTCTCTCAGCCTTTGACACTATTTTGTCTCATTTTGCTCTTCCCCCTTTCAGTCAAGAAGGCTTTCTCAATCTCTTGATGCTGAGTTCCAGCTCATTCTAGGATTTCTGTTCCACATTGCCAGGAAGGTCCACTCCCCTGGGAGTCATGTCCCATGTAGAGAGGGGGAGGACGGTGAGTTTGCTTGTTGTGTTGGCTGGAGAGAGAGGCCACATCTGAGCAACAAAAGAGGGTCTGTTGGGGGTGACTCTTAGGCCTAATTTTAAGTAGGCTTGACGTATCCTTTGCAGTGTTAAGTTTCATGTGAACAAACCAAATTGCTTTGGTTGCCCCCACTGCCTGTGAGAATATCAAGAATTCTCCACTTGGGGAAGTTGAATTTTCCCCCTTTCTCACCATTTCCCTAGGGGGACTTTGCAAATACTTTTTTACTCACTGTTCAAACTACTCTGGGATTTATTGGGGTATCACTCTGGAGAAACCTACAAAATCTTATATCTTACTTAAGGTTCCATGTACTTATGGTGTTCAATTAAGCTGTCCACATAAGTTATATTAGGAACTGCAGTAGTCAAAATATAAATTTCAGTTGATTTTTGACAAGGGTATCAAATCTACTCAATGAAGAAAGAATAGTCTCTTCAACAAATGGTCCTGGGAAAATGGGATCTCTATATGCAAAAGAATAAAACTGGACCCTACCTCATACCACATATAAAAATGAACTCAAAATGGATAAAAGACCTAAATATAAAAACAAAAACTAGAAGAAAACATAGGGAAATGTCTTCAGGACCTTGTATTAGGCAATGTTGTTTTTTTTTTTTTAATTGTGAAATATAACATATATACAAAACTATAAATTTCAAAGTACACCACAGCAATTAGTTATAGAACAAATTTCAGAGTTTGGTATGGGTTATAGTTCCACAATTTTAGGTTTTTCCTTCTAACTGCTCCAAGACACTGGAGACTAAAAGAAATATCAGTATAATGATTCAACAGTCATACTCATTTGTTGAATCCTGTCCTCTCTGTTATAACTTCTCCTTCTCCTTTGATCTTTTGCCCATCGTTAGGGGTATTTGTGCTGTGGCCACTCTGACTTTTTCATGTTAGAAAGGGGTGTCAATAATATGGGATAGGGGCATGGAACTAGTTGATGTTCTGGAGAGGCTGGCCCCTCTGGGTTTCAGGACTTATCTGACCTATGACCCTATCTGGTGGTTTTAGGTTTCTGGAAAGTAATCATAGTGATGGAACTTTTGTAGAATCTCAGATAGAGCTGTAGGTGTTCTTTAGTGTTAGCGGGAATGGTCTTGTTTTGGCAAACTGATAAATAGCAATATGTAGGTGAAACTTGTGTAAGAGTAGCCTCCAGAATAACCTCTTACCTCTATTTGAACTCTCTCAGCCACTGATACCTTATTTTGTTACAATTCTTTTTCCCCTTTTGGTCAGGAAGGCGTTGTCGATCACATGGTGCCAGGTCCAGGCTCATCCCTGGGAGTGATATCCCACATTGCCAGGGAGACTTTCACCCCTGGATGTCATGTCCCATGTAGGAGTGAGGGTAATGATTTTACTTGCTGAGTTTGGCTTAGAGAGAGAGGGGTCACATCTGAGCAACTAAAGAGAGTTTCCTGGAAGTAACTCTTAGGCATGACTCTAGGTAGGCTTAGCTTGTCCACTTCATAAACCAGTTTCACAAGAGCAAGCCTCAAGATCCAGGGTTTGCCTTTTGACTTCAGAGTACCTAAGGTTTCCTCAGATGGTAAAGTTTAATAGTTCCATTTCTTTTTCCTGTCCCTCAAGGGAATTTAGTCAATGATTTTTTTAATGATACATAACCACATACAAACACAAACGTTCTTATCATATGATCATTCTGTTCTTCTTACATAATCAATAACTCACAACATCATCACATATTTGTATATTCATCATCATGATCATTTCTTAGAACATTTGCATCAATTCAGAAAAAGAAATAAAAAGAAAACAGAGAAAAATTCACACATACCATACCCCTTACCCCTCCCTTTCATTGATCACTAGCATTTCAATCTACTAAATTTATTTTAACATTTGTTCCCCCTATTATTTATTTGTTTTTAATCCATATGTTTTACTCGTCTGTCGATAAGGTAGATAAAAGGAGCATCAGACACAAAGTTTTCACAATCACACAGTCACATTATGAAAGTTATATCATTATACAATCACCTTCAAGAAACATGGCTACTGGAACACAGCTCTACATTATCAGGCACTTCCCTCCAGCCTCTCCATGACACCTTAAGTAAACAGGTGATATCTATTTAATGCATAAGAATAACTTCCAGGATAACCTCTCGACTCTGTCTGGACTCTTTCAGGCATTGACACTTTATTTTGTCTCATTTCGTTCTTCCCCCTTTTGGTCGTGAAGGTTTTCTCAATCCCTTGATGCTGAGTTCCAACTCATTCAAGGATTTCTGTTCCATGTTGCCAGGAAAGTCCACACCCCTGGGAGTTATGTCCCACGTAGAGAGGGGGAGGGCAGTGAGTTTGCTTGTCATGTTGGCTGAGAGAGAGAGGCCACATCTGAGCAACAGTAGAGGTTCTCTTGTGGGTGACTCTTATAGCCAATGATTTTTTTGCTTTACACCAGATGCACAGCCACAAGAGAGAAAATAAATGGCACTTCATACAAATTTAAAACTTCTATGCATCAAAGGACTTTGTCAAGAAAGTAAAAAGAAAACCTACAGAATGGGAGAAAATACTTGCAAACCATACATCTGATAAGAGTTTAATATCCAGAATATACATAGAATTCTTAAAACTCAATTACAAGAAGGCAAATAACCCAATTTTAAAATGGGCAAAGGACTTGAATACAAGTTTCTCCAAAGAATATATACAAATAATCAATAAGCACATGAAAAGATAGTCAACATCATTAGCCATTAAGAAAATGCAAATCCATCAAAACCACAGTGAGATACTACTTCATCCCCACTAGAATGGCTACTATTAGAAAAATGGAAAATAACAAGTGTTGGAGAGGATGTAGAGAAATAGAAACACTAGTACATTGTTGGTAGGAATGTAAAATGGTGCAATTGCATTGAAGAACAGTTTGGTGGTTCCTCAGGAAGTATAGAATTATCATATGACCCAGCAATCCCATATCACAGTATATACCCAAAGGAAATGAAAGCAGGAACTTGGACAGTTGCACAATGAAGTTCATAGCAGCATTATTCACAATTGACAAAAGGTGGAAGCAACCCCAGTATCCATCAATGGAAGACTGGATCAACAGAATGTGGTATATCCATGCAATGGAATATTATTCAACCATAAAAAGGATCGAAGTCCTGATATATGCTACAACATGAATGAACCATCATGATATCATGTTGAGTGAAATAAGGCAGACACAAAAGGACAAATATTTTATGATCTCATTTATATGAAATAATCAGAATGGACAAATTCATAGAGTCAGAAACTAGAATATAGGTTACCAAGGACCAGGGTGGGGGGCAGAAAATGCAGTGTTAACACCTAACCAGGCTCAGCAGCTCAGGCAGACCTGGTGAGTCAAAAGTCTTAATGACTGTCCCAGGCCACCGCCCTCCTTCCTCCTCCCTAGGCAAGGAGCTGCAATCCCAGGGATGACTATTACCATTTCCCACCCAACCATCTTGTTTCTCTCCTCCTATTCTTAAATGTTGCCCTCGTGGAGCTTGCAGTCTCTAGGGAAGAAAGAATTCAAGAAATTACAAAAATTGCAATTATAAACTAGGAATTGAGGTGTACTGGTTTGAAGCTATTATGTACCCCAAAAAAGCCATGTCCTTTAACCCACATTCAGTATTGCTAGGTGGGAGCTTTTGGACTATTTCCATGGAGATGTGACCCACCCATTCAAGGTGGGGTTGTTGCTGGAACCCTTTAAATGGGAATCATTTTGGAAAAAACTTTAGAGCCACCAGAACCAACAGAGCCCACACAACCAGAGACTTTGGAAATACATAAAGAAAACACCCTCGGGAAGACTTATGAAATGAGGAAAGAAAACTAGCAGATGTCACCATGTGCCTTTCCAGGTGAGAGAGAAACCACGAACATCATCGGCCTCCTTGAACCAAGGTTTCTTTCCCTAGATGCCTTATTTTGACAATTTTTATAGCTTACCTTAATTTGGACATTTTCATGGCCATAGAACTGTAAGATTGCAACTTAATAAATTCCCCTCTTTAAAAGCCATCCCATTTCTGGTACATTGCATTCTGGCAGCTTTTACAAACTAGAACATGATGTAACTACCATAAAGAAGTATAAGGACCTATAGAATCTAATCCAGTCTGGGGGATCCTGGAAGGCTTCCTAGAGGAAAGGACCTTGGAGCTGGATCACACTGGTTTAGGTCAGAGTTTTATTTGAGGCCCCAGAGGTAGGGAACAGGTGGGCTTGTTAAAGGAGAACAAGGAAAAAGACAACATACTCTAGTATTTATTAATCCTCCCTCCATATTTGGGATTTATTGAGTTTGGGCTGTAGAAAAATAATTCCCAAAGTATGGACAGTGGATAGCATTGGCATTACCTGGGAACTTGCCATAAATGCAAACTTTCAAAACCCCATTCCATACCTATTGGACTGGAAACTTTTGAGGCCAACAATCTGTTTTAACAAGCCCTCCAGGCGATTCTGAAACAAGCTTAAGTTTGAGAGCCATACTCCCATGCCTGCAATCAAGTGGATCCATTCAAATTTGTACTGGCAGGTTCTCCCAACATCCTTCATGGCATGAGAAGGAGGACAGAGATTATTAGCCCATTTCAGAGAGAGTCAGACTGATGCCCAGGAAGAAATACTTCTGGGCCTACTTCTCAGCCTGTGATCCACTTCCGATCAGGACCCCAGGCTTGGGAAGGCTCTCATGTCAGCCACCATCTGGGGATGATGTCTGACATTGAGTGATGATGACCACAGAATCAGCCAAAACAAAACCTAAAAAGAAACTTACTATGAAATGGGGCTCTGACGCTTCTTGTATAAAGATGGCCTTTGGAGAGTCACAAGACGATAAAAACTCATTCCTTTGAAACTGGAATCACAGCTTCTTTATACTCTTGATGATGCCAGACAAAAATATGGCCACGTGCTCTTAAAATGGCTTTGCACCAAATACGGGAGAGAGGTCATCTGCGAGGGCCTGCTAACAACTGGAGCCAAATCTTTGTTTCATTATCACCAAAAATAAAAAATAAAAAAAATTCTCCATCCTACCACAAGAGTCCATTGAATTCAAGCCTCTTCACAGAGGAAGCAAAAAACTTCCTAATCTCAAACAAAAAATGCCAGCTATGTGCTCCCACAGGGTTCCAGCCCCTGGAGGCCACGGGGCACCAGAGCTGTCACAATAACCTCCCAGCTGATCTGATCTGCAACTCAATTCCCTTTTGTGCAAAACTCCAGACACTGACCCAATAGAGCAGATCCAAGCTTCAAACCCAGGACAGACCACCTTTGACCTCTCCTGAGTGGCATTCCTTGACCACACAAGCAGACTCGGAAATCTAGACAGACTAGAACAGGGGGCCCAGGGACTGACCACATAGCTCTAACTCTGATGCTCCCTTTAAGAGGAGAGATGGATTTCCAATTTGATTCATAAGTGCTGCCTTCTCTGTACCAGGTACTGGAGCAGAAGGGGGCAGGTAGGTGGCAGGATAGAATACAACTGTGAAACTCTCCAAGAATTTGAGGACAAAACACAAGATTATACACATTTATACCCGAGAAAAGACTATTAGGTAGCCACAGTGTGAGTAGGAAGTGCTTTATAGTAAGTGCCTTAGGCTCACAGGAAATGGCAACACAGTTCCAAGAAGATGGAATTGACCTGGGAAGTTGGCTAACTTGTCAGTTTCCCTGGGAAATATCATTTCCTTTCCTCTAGTTCCCCACCTCTAACCCCACCATCAGATTTGTGCACCCAGCCCTACACTCCCACAGTTCACTGTTGTGCTAGTTTGAAAGGATGTATGTCCCCTAGAAAAGCCATGTTTTAATCTAAATTCCATTTCAAAAAGGCAGAATAATCTCTATTCAATACTGTATGTTTGAAACTGTAATCAGATCATCTCCCTGGAGATGTGATTTAATCAACAGTGGTTGTTAAACTGGATTAGGTGATGACATGTCTCCACCCATTTGGGTGGGTCTTGATAAGTTTCTGGAGTCCTATAAAAGAGGAAACATTTTGGAGAATGAGAGTGATTCAGAGAGAGTAGAAAATGACATAGCCACGAGAAGCAGAGTCCACCAGCCAGTGGCCTTTAGAGATGAAGAAGAAAAATGTCTCCCAGGGATCTTCATGAAACAGGAAGCCAGGAGAAGAAGCTAGCAGATTATGCCATGTTCACCATATGCCCTTCCAGATGAGAGAGGAATCCTGACCGTGTTCACCATGTGCGTTTCCAGATGAGAGAGGAACTTTGACTGTGTTTGCCATGTGCCTTCTCACTTGAGAGAGAAACCCCGAACTTCATCGGCCTTCTTGAACCAAGGTATCTTTACCTGGATTCCTTAGATTGGACAGTTCTATAGACTTGCTTTAATGGGGACATTTTCTCAGCCTTAGAACTGTAAACTAGCAACTTATTAAACTTCCCTTTTTAAAAGTCATTCCATTTCTGGTATATTGCATTCCAGCAGCTACCAAACTAGAACAACTATAAAACTGTTTTTGTCACATGGGGTACCTGATGAATAGTATTTTATTAAAGCTATAAAAAGTAAAAGATGCCATAAGTCTTAGTGTTATATTAGTTAGGGTTCTCTAGAGAAACGGAATCAAGAGGAAATATTCATAAATATAAAATTTATAAAAGTGTCTCACATCAGAGCAGTCTCTTCAATAAATGGTGCCTAGAGAACTGGATATCCATATGCAAAAGAATGAAAGAAGACCCATCTCTCACACCCTATACAAAAGTTAACTCAAAATGGATCAAAGATCTAAACATTAGGTCTAAGACCATAAAACAGTTAGAGGAATATGTTGGGAGATATCTTATGGATCTTACAACTGGAGGCGGTTTTATGGACCTTAAACCTAAAGCAAGAGCACTGAAGAAGGAAATAAATAAATGGAAACTCCTCAAAATTAAACACTTTTGTGCATCAAAGAACTTCATCAAGAAAGTAGAAAGACAGCCTTCACAATGGGAGACAATATTTGGAAATGATATATCAGATAAAGGTCTAGTATCCAGAATTTATAAAGAGATTGTTCATCTCAACAACAAAAAGACAGCCAACCCAATTACAAAATGGGAAAAAGACTTGAACAGACACCTCTCAGAAGAGGAAATACGGATGGCCAAGAGGCACATGAAGAGATGCTCAATGTCCCTGGCCATTAGAGAAATGCAAATCAAAACCACAATGAGATATCATCTCACACACACCAGAATGGCCATTATCAACAAAACAGAAAATGACAAGTGCTGGAGAGGATGCGGAGAAAGAGGCACACTTATCCACTGTTGGTGGGAATGTCAAAGGGTGCAACCACTGTGGAAGGCAGTTTGGCGGTTCCTCAAAAAGCTGAATATAGAATTGCCATACGACCCAGCAATACCATTGCTAGGTATCTACTCAAAGGACTTAAGGGCAAAGACACAAACGGACATTTGCACACCAATGTTTATAGCAGCATTATTTACAATTGCAAAGAGATGGAAACAGCCAAAATCTCCATCAACAGAAGAGTGGCTAAACAAACTGTGGTATATACATACGATGGAATATTATGCAGCTTTAAGACAAGATAAACTTATGAACCATGTAATAACATGGATGGACCTAGAGAATATTATGCTGAGTGAATCCAGCCAAAAACTAAAGGACAAATACTGTATGGTCCCACTGATGTGAACGGACATTCGAGAATAAACTTGAAATATGTCATTGGTAACAGAGTTCAGCAGGAGTTAGAAACAGGGTAAGACAATGGGTAATTGAAGCTGAAGGGATACAGACTGTGCAACAGGACTAGATACAAAAACTCAAAAATGGACAGCACAATAATACCTAATTGTAAAGTAATCATGTTAAAACACTGAATGAAGCTGCATCTGAGCTATAGGTTTTTGTTTTGTTTTGTTTTGTTTTGTTTTGATTTTACTATTATTACTTTTATTTTTTTCTCTATATTAACATTCTATATCTTTTTCGGTTATGTTGCTAGTTCTTCTAAACCAATGCAAATGTACTAAGAAATGATGATCATGCATCTATGTGATGATGTTAAGAATTAATGATTGCATATGTAGAATGGTATGATCTCTAAATGTTGGGTTAATTTCTTTTTTTCCGTTAATTAAAAAAAAAAAAAAAAAGAGAAGGGATAATTGGAGCTGAAGGGATACAGACTGTACAACGGGACTGGATATAAAAACTCAGAAATGGACAGCACAATACTACCCAATTGTAATGCAATTATGTTAAAACACTGAATGAAGCTGCATGTGAGGTATAGGTTTTTTGTTTTTTTTTTCTTTCTATTATTGTTTTAATTCTTATTCTGTTGTCTTTTTATTTCTTTTTCTAAATCGATGCAAATGTACTAAGAAATGATGAATATGCAACTATGTGATGTTATTAAGAATTACTGATTGTACATGTAGATTGGAATGATTTCTAATTGTTTTGTTAATTCTTTTTTTAATTAATAAAAAAAAAAAAAAAGTGTCTCACATAACCGTGGGAACGCAGAGTCCAAAAACTGCAGGGCAGGCTGTGAAGCTGATGATTCCCATGGAGGGCCTAGATGAACTCTCTTCCAAAGCAGGAAGAGAGCCTGTCTCTTCTGAATCCTCCTTAAAAGGCTTCCAGTGATTAGATTGAGCATCACTCATTGCAGAAGGCACTCCTCTTGGCTGATTACAAACAGAATCAGCTGTGGATGCAGCTGACGTGATCATGATTTAATTCTATGAAATGTCCTCATAGCAACAGACCAGCCAGCACTGGCCCAACCAGACAAATAGGTACCACCACTTGGCCAAGTTGACACATGAACCTGACCATGACAGTGGTTATCCATGATATATTGTTAAGCAAAAAATAGCTAGATACAGAGTAGTGTTTGCAGTATTATTCCTTTAATATTACCACCACCATCACCAAAGCAACACTTCCATTGCACCATATGAATTGGCTGTTTCTGTAGGTAGAAAAGGTGAAAGTTAGAGAGGAGTGGTTTCAATTCTGCTCCTGCCTCTCCCTACATGGAACCTGAGCCTATCACTTCCTGCTCCTTCCCTGGGGGAGGTAATAGTTCAGGTCTCCAGTACAGATGTCCAAGGAGGAAGATCAAGGCAAAAGGCCAACCTGGTGACAGAGCTGGAAAGCAGGTAAGGCTTAGCTAACCTTAGGCATTCACTGGCCCATCCCCAAGGCTGGTAGATGATAATCTAGTGAAATATTTCCTCCTGGTGTTGCTTTTTGCTAACAGATTAAAGCTCAAATTCAAAATACTGACCAGAGGAGATTTTTGAGGCTAACAGAAGTATAAAATAAGGATGATAAATATACTTAATGAGATAAAGGAGACTAAGAACATGAAACAAAACTTGAAATCATAAAAAATAACCAAATAGATACCAGACCTCTATTATTATTCAACCTCTCCCAAGTCCTCCCTTTTAATAAAATATGGTTCACCAATAGTTTCAGCTGTGAAAAGGGCAGGATAATAGTTGTTGCAGCTTCAACTTTCCAGCACTTCAGGAAAGTGGGGATGGAAGGCAGGGGTTGGGAGAAAAGCCTGTTCCCCCCACCCCCTCAATTACCATTTGTGAGCCACCTATGTTTGGACAATTGGCTTGGAAGGACTTTAGTGATAATGATCACACTGGTAGGAAGAGGGGCCCCTAACACCCAGCTACAACTGTGACATACCACCTCACACGTGTGTAAGTGGTGTAACTTGTTCACATCTATACATGATCGGGTTGCATAATTCTTGCATAACATTATTAGGCTGTGTCTTAGTTTGTCAGGGCTGCCATGACAAGTACTGTACAATGAGTTGGCTTAAACAGGAATTTATATCGTGGTTTTGGAGAAAAGAAATCCAAAATCAAGGGTTCAACAAGCCATCCTTTCTTCCAGAGACTGCAGCATTCCGCAGCTGGCTTGTCACAATCCTTGGGGCTCCTTGGCTTACATCTCTATCTTCATCACATGGCGATCTGTCTCTACCTGCAGCTTTCCCTGACTGACTGCATCGAAATTTCCTTTCCCTTACAAGGGCTCCAGTCATATGGATTAAGGCCCACCATGATTAATTTGGTTTTATCTAAATAGGTTCTTTGAAGATCCTATTCACAAATGAGTCCACACCTTAACTGATAATACTTCTTCAAAAGTCTTTTTTACAAATGGGTTAACACGCACAGGACCAGGGGTTAGGACTTGAACGTGTACCTTGTGGGGAAAATGCTTCAATCCCCAATAGTTCGTTGTATTATTCACCTTTTTTGGCTGAGGAAATCGAAGTTCAGGAAGGTTTAACAGCATGCCTACATCACATGATGGACACCAGACCAAACCCATTTTCTGTGTCCAAACCACACTGTCTCTTTGCCATCTGAGACACTATCCCTAAATAAGTCCAAGCTCCACTAGGCATTTCAAGCAGGAATTATTAACAGTCATGGGGACCATAAACTTTTTTGGGGAAAACAATCACGATTTTCTTTTCAATAACCTCTAAATGAAATTCAGCATTTCCTTCAATTATAAATGTGGTTGTGAATGTACTAATGCCCCTGAATTATGTATCTGAATGTGGTTAAAGCGGACATTTTAGGTAGCGGTATATATGTTGCTAGAATAAAATTAAAAAAAAACAAACATAGCACTATACAACACAGTGAAGCCTAATGTAAATTATGGATTAGAGTTTATAATTCATATATTCTATAGATTATAGAATTATAATAATAGTCTGTCATCAATTGTAACAAAGCTATATACTAATGCAAAATGGGAGTGGATATATGGGATCTCTGTATTTTTTCCATGGTCTTTCTGTAAACCTCCAACTTCCCTAATTAAAGAAAAATTTATGAACATGGGCAACAAAACAATTATTAACACAGTGGTAGCAGTACCTGTGACTTTGTCTCCCAGTAGAAATAACAACTATTTTCATATCTGTGTAATTTTTCATGTCCCAAAATATGGTATATACTCTTTGGGACTTCAAAATTGTGATTGATGTTATATCCTTGTTAGATCTTGTTATATAATGTATTAACAAATAAGCATATATATTACTATATCACCACTTTAATACATATATGTATTTTGGGGAGTGCATGGTCCAGGAATTGAATCCGGGTCTCCTGCATGGAAGGTGAGCATTCTACCACTGAACAACCCGTGTACCCACTTTAATATTTTAAAAACTGTAATTCAGTAACATTGATTTGCTCTATAATCCTGTGTGTTTGATGCATTTTAAAAACATTTTTCTGAGAAAGGATGCAGGGCTTTCACAGGATTGCCAAGGGGGTACATGGTGCGCGCGCACACACACACACACACGTACACATAAGGTTAAGTGTTCCTGATCTAAAGGATATAGATCACAGTCAGAAATTGCATCTTCACTTTAATACTGTTTACTCTATTACACTAAAAATATTTGTGTGTCTTTTCTCCCTTGCTAGTGTGTGAATTCTTGGAGGACAATAATAATGACTTACATTTATTTGGGTCCTCAGTGCCTAGAGGTAGGGTTTGGTATTCCTTGAACCATCATTTATAGAGTGTCTACTGCGTATAAGGTTCAAATCCCATTGGGCGAGGCAGAGGGATTCAAAGAGCAATAATTCATTCACGTGACTATTTGAGCATTCATTCATTCACTCATGCCAGGCACTATGCTAGGCTCCAGGGATACTAAAAAGAATGAGACCCAAGTACTTATTCTTGTAGAGTGCCCATTCCAGCTAAGAGGAAGAAGAGAAAAGATTCTGAAGAAAGCCATACGGGAATGAATTCACTTGTTCTGGGGGAAGCAGAGTCATGGAAGAAATCCAGTTCTTGACTCTGCATTCATCATCTCTTTCTGGTCAAAAGGTTACAGGGAGAAGGTAGCCAGAGAGCTAGAAAAATGTAGATCAAGATGTTCCTCCTATGAGGAAAATTCTGCAAGGTTCTCATGAGGACAGTTTACCTTGTTGTACGGATGTTTGGTCTTGCCTAGTAAACCTTGAAGAGAAGTTAGCCCTCCATGGCCCCAAGTGTCTCAGGGGCTGGCCTGTCCAAGGGACAGCAGGATGGACCACTGCCCTCCCTGAAGTTCCATTCTGGTCCAAGGATTCTATGATGCTATCAATTCGTCAGAATGTACACGGTTGCCTAGATACCTTGAAGCCCCTTTTTCTTGTAAGATGCCAGAGCTGGTAAGGAAATAGGCTGGACAACTTCCTTTAACTTGCCAAACACACGCTGAGAGCAGGTCGTGGGAGAACTTGGTGGCACAGCTACTGGACTCTCTTGGGGCAGAACATCTGTTCCAAAAGGATGGCTATGGGAAACACTCGTAGCAGAATCAGGGGGAAGAGCGTGGGGCGCTGAGGGGGTCTTATTAAGGGATGGGGTGGAGGGACGGACTGGGAAAAGGTAACCTAACAAGGACAATAAGGTTTTCGGTTATTAAAAAAAACAATCTAAAAAAGTGAAACATTTCCTCAAAGAGGTGTAACCTCAAAATACAAAAAGTTTAATAAATCCGTACAACTTTTCCCCAAAAGAGGTATCACCTTAAAATAAAAAAGTTAACTTTGGCAAATCTAAGGCCAACCCACAGTAATAATTCCATACATGTTTACTGAATGCATGAAAAAATATTTCCTGGGAAACCCTCAGTTCCCTCATCTATCCCCTTCTAACTGGCCTCTCTTGCACCCTCTTAAATTCAGCCTCCTCCGTTCTGTCTGTCTAAACATCTTATTTCAACAAATGGTGATGGTTAGTACGGAATCTTAAGGCAATGAAGAAGCAGCCAACCCTTTGTGGAATTGAAGTGGTGTGTAATTACATCCTTAGGGAGATGAAATTAACTTGGATGATCTGGAAAGCTACATCCCATGATAATGGAATAGTTTTCCTTCCCTTTTGCCAAGGAATATTTCTCAGAGTGTTCTATTTTTTAGTCATCCCTCCATCCAAAAAGTTTTAAAGAGACCAGCAGAGTGCTGAGCTCACTGGGAGAACACAAAGATGTATCTGACAAAGAGTGTACAATTTATGAGGCCAAATAAGAAACTCATACCTGTGTGGTTGCTGGTCTTGCCTGTGTGACAAGGTAGAAAGTCACAGGAAGGTCACATAAAGGGACAGGGAGAATCAGAGAAGAGAGAGAGAGCAAAGACTTCCACTGGAGAAATGACTAGGAACCCATCAATTCCACATAGTTCTGGGGGACAGAATGGAGACCAGTGGAGTGTGTGGGAGGGGCTAAGTTCCAGGGGGCCAGAGGTCAGCTCCGAGGTCAAAAGAACCTTCAAGTCTAGCTGTTTAGAAGCAAGAGCTGCGTGATCAGATGGTAAGCTCCCCATTACCAGAAATATTCATTCAAGTAAAATTCGAATAATCTATTAAGAACATAATAGAAAAATGTCCTTATATTTCTCACTGTCGGTGGGAAGTTTGTACTAGATGTTCCTAGCTCCTTTTGACTCCACATGTCCGACATTCTACCAGCATAACGTGTGGTTACCAAGAAAGCCTCCCAGATGAACCATCAAAACTTCATGCAAAGTTTCTTAGGAAATCAAATATTTTTTATTCACCTAATGGATTTCATACACCTGACAATCCTTAAAACAACTATCAAAAGAAGCAACACAAACCACATACAAAATGAGAAGCAAATGCCCCAAATGGCACCCTACTCGATAACACACACTTACTAAGGAACAGATTCCTACAGGGGCTGACAATTCACTTTAAGCATGAGAAGTTTCCTGCCAAGGGTTCCCTGGCAATCAACCCTTCTGCGTCCTGGGGTGAATCCTCCAAAGTCTTAGTTCTCTCTTTACATCTGAAGTCAACATAACAAGTTGAGGACAAGTTAGATTAGATCCCCAATTTGTTACATGAGTCCTCTTCACTCTCAAATGTTCGCCCACAAGGAGAGGGCCCCATCTTCTACAACTGGCAGCTTGAGTATCCCAGGCCAAGGCCATGTGGGAGGGTCTCTGTATGTTTCCAAGTCCAGCAGCCACAGGTCCCAAAGGCACAGAGAACTGACAGCTCAGACCTGGAGGGGAGAATGCTGAAAGGTATCTCTTGGTCCAGATACTTTGATTTTACAAGTTGGCCCATCTTTGGCCAGAATTCACCGGACAGAAATGACATTTAATGCCATGGCAGAATCAGTAACAAAATGCTAGCCAAGGACCTCGGGCTCTCTCAGCCATCCAGAAAGTGAAGTCTGTTTGAAGGAGAGGCTGGTCAGTATCCAAGGGGCATCATGCCCAAACCCAAGGTGTTCCTAGTTCTCCTTTGCCTGCTGTAACCTCTTGGCCACAGCAGTGATCAGAGCTGCCCCCTTTCCACTTCCATCTTCTGACAACATGAATGTCACATCACATTGAGGGGCTAGTTCCTTCACAGTTTCCTGCAATATCCTAGAAAAGCTAAGAAAAACAGAAAAAGAAATATCATCAGCACTTGGGTATGGGATTAGCAAATTTATAAATGACTCCAGTCTGGTTTGTTCCTTCCAGCTTGCTTCCTAGGGCTCTAAGCAGCTTCTTAAGCAGTTATTTTACCTTTTACCTTTTATTGGGTAACTGCTAATGCCAAGGCTTGTTCTAGATGAATACACAACAGAATGTCAAAGCATAACAAATAATAGTTTGACAGTATTATTCTTTTCATTACATAAAGAAATGAATGCTCAGAAATTAAGAAACTTATTCAAGTTTGCACATCTTGTAAGTTTATTAGGATTTGAATCAAGCCTGTCTTTTTCCAAAATCCACCTTTATTCCCCTCCAAATTTCCCTACAACTTTTTATTTTGAAAAATGTTAAACTTATAGAAATGCTGAAAGAAGGTATAATGAGCACTTACCTGTTCACCCTCTGCCTAGATTCCATGACTTAAAATACTGCCCTTTTGCTTTGTCCATCCATCCATTCATCCATTTCTCACTCCATTAATTCCACACCCCCAAACACACAGCCTTAATTACAATGATCCTCTGCCTCTCTCAACTGTCTTTTGAGACTTAATCCATTTAAACGGGCACCTTGGGAGTAAGAGTTACCCATGCCAGTCTGTTGAGTCAAAGTGTGTTTGCCAGAGACGTGGGTGTCTCGGCCTCAAGTCCTTGGATCCTGGGTTACGTGAATGACACAAAGATGATCCTCTTGGAGGACCAGCGTGCCAGGGCAGGTTCTGAGCCAGACTCTTAACACCCCACCAGGGGGTGGCCTCTGCCCACCACTGCCACTCCCTGGGACTCTGCTTGCTTCGTGGGAGGAAAAAATTTGAGGTCTCAATGGAGGTATTGTAAGGGTGGTTAGCCCCAGCATGCCTGGGAGAAAGGACAAAATGGCTTGTAAAGAGTCACTTCTCAGTTCTGTCCCATTGAAGGTCAAAAATCATTTGATCATCTGGAAGCAGGGCTAGGAGAGTCAGTACGATGTTGAATAGAAGCTGTGAGAACAGAATCCTTATCTTTTTCTGATCCTAAGAGAAAAGCTTTTAGTCTTTCACCATTAAGTATGATAGCAGTGGATTTTTCATAGATACCGTTTATTAGATTATTTTATTTTTTTTCGCATGGGCAGGCTCTGGGAATCGAACCCGGGCCTCTGGCATGGCAGGCAGAAAGTCTGCCTGCTGAGCCACCAGGGCCCACCCCCTTTATTAGAATAGATTAGATTGAGGAAGTTACCTTCTTTTCCTAGTTTGTTGAGTGTTTTTAGCATAAAAGACTGTCAGATTTTGGCAAATGCTTTTTCTGCACCTGGTTTAGTTCCCCAGCTGCTAAAACAACCACCATAAAATGGGAATGTATTAGCTCAAAAGTTTGAGGCTTGGAGGAGTCCCAAATTAAGGTGTGCTGGTTTGAAAGGATGTTATGTCCCCAAGAAAAGCCATGTTTTAATCAAAATCCCATTTCATAAAGGCAGAATAATCCCTATTCAGTACTGTATAGAATTAGATCATCTCCCTGAAGATGTAACCAAATCAAGACTGGTTGTTAAACAGAATTAGGTGATGACATGTCTCCACCCATTTGGGTGGGTCTTGATTAGTTTCTGAAGTCCTATAAAAAAGGAAACATTCTGGAGAATGAGCAATTCAGAGAAGGCAGAATGAGCAGAATGACATCGCCACAAGAGGCAGAGTCCACCAGCCAGCGACCTTTGGAGGTGAAGAAGGAACATGCTTCCCAGGGAGCTTCATGAAACAGGAAACCAGAAGAAGCTAGCAGATGATGCTGTGTTCTCCATGTGCCCTTCCAATGAGAGAGGAACCCTGACTGTGTTCGCAATGTGCCTTCTCACTTGAGAGAGAAACCCTGAACTTCATTGGCCTTCTTGAAGCAAGGTATCTTTCCCTGGATGCCTTTGATTGGACATTTCTATAGACTTGTTTAATTGGGACATTTTCTTGGCCTTAGAACTGTAAACTAGCAAATTATTAATTTCCCTCTTTTAAAAGCCATTCTGTTTCTGGTATATTGCATTCTGACAGCTAGCAAACTAGAACATAAGGCATATATCTACAAGGCGATGCTTTCTCCCCTAAGACTGTGGCATTCTGGGTTTGGCTGCCGGCAATCTTTTGGTCCTTTGTTTTTCTGTCCCATAGCAATGCACGTGGAGACTTCATCTCCTTTCTCTTATGGGTTTCCATGATTTCCAGCTTCTGGCTGCTTTCTGTGGTTTCTTTTTTCCTGTCCAATTTCCTTTGCTTATAAAGACTTCAGCCATATTGGAATGAGGCCCACCCTCCTCCAGAATGGGCACATCTTAACTAACATCGTTAAAGGTCCTATTACCAATAGGTTCCCACCCACAGGGCCAGGGGCTGTGACCTGAGCATGACTTTTAAAGAACATGATTCAATCCCCAGCAGCACCTACTGAGATGATCTTGTGGTTTTTGTCCCTGAGTCAAGTCTTGACTCAAAGAAGAGATTTGTAGGAACCACACTAAAACATGTGACCCCCAAAGGGAGAATCAAGGCAGGATACCAGTCAGTTACTTTACGTCAGCATCATAGTAAAGGCTGAGGATTACAATGTTCATATGCTCATGGAGACATTTCAGCATGATTTGAAATTTTTATAAGCATGTATTACTTTTTCTCTTCAGTGAAAGAGAAAAGTAAAACATTAAATTAAAATAATAGCTTCTCTGGGGGATGAAAAGTTCTACTATGGAAGGTGGCGATCACGGCACAACATTGTAAAAGTCATTAACGCCACTGAATTGTACACTTAAAAATGGTTAAAATGGCAAATTTTGCTATATATATATATATATATATCTACAATACAAATGCATACAACATAGACACATAAAATAATAATGATAATAATAATAACTTCCATTATTGAGTTTACATGATGTGCCGTGCCCTTTACAGACACTATTTTACTTAATACTCATGAAACCTCCACACTAGGTACGATCTTTGTCGTTTTTTACAGATAAACAACTAAGACTCAAAGAAAATAAGAACTAGCCCTACACTTCCTAGCTTCTACATGGCAAAGTCAGGAATCAAACCCACATTGCCTGATGGGACTCTTTTTTTTTTTTAATTTTTAAATTTTTTTAAAAAATATAACAAACGCAAACATTCTTAACTTATGATCATTCCCTTCTACATATATAATCAATAATTCACAATATCATCACATAGTTGCATATTCATCATCATGATCATTTCTTAGAACATTTGCACCTATTCAGAAAAAGAAATAAAAAGAAAACAGAAAAAAATTGATACATACCATACCCCTTACTCCTCCCTTTCATCGATCACTAGCATTTCCATCTAAATTTATTTTAACATTTGTTCCATCTCTTATTTATTTTTATTCCATATGTTTTCCTCGTCTGTTGATAAGGTAGATAAAAGGAGCAGCCTGATGGAACTCTTAATCCTTCTGACCATTGAGTTTAAGCTAAGAAAATTCATCCTTAACAAATGTTCTTTGCTGTGCAAAATATTCTCATTACAACTCTGTGAGGTTAGATGAAAATAAAGAAAGCAACAATAATTTGCAATATGGAGTACTATGGGAAGTGCTTTACATGCATTAGCTCATTTAATCCCCACGTAGCTCTATGAGATGGGGATTATAATTTACTGCCCTGCTTTTACAGATGAGGAATCTGGGGTTGGCTACTATTCCCACATCATAACCCTAGGAAGCGGCGTCACCACGGCTTAAACCTCATCTGTCAGACTCCGCAGCCTCAGACTTAACCACCACCTGGGACCCCCTTCCCACAACCAGACAGGAAGCATCTTCCTGATCTGTAGCTGAGGAAGCTATGCCAAGTCCACCGCGCTTGGCCCCAGGCCCCTCCACGCCTCTCGCCAGGCACTCACTGCGGGTGCAGCTTGTACAGGGTGCCGTCCACACCCACGGTGATTCTCAAGAGCTCAAGTTTCTGGTCCTCTCTCCTCTTCTCCACGATGGCAGCCAGGCCAGCGCCACAGAGCTGAGCTGCCCGCCGGGACACAGCTCCACACACCTCCTTCACCACGATGCTGTCCTCGCACGTGCTGTCCAGGCCAAGCTGCTGGAGGATCTTCCTCACCTGGAGGAGAGCCAGCCGGTCGCTGCAGGAAAGCAGAGTGTGATGTCAGGGCCTAGTTTTAGGGCCCAGGAACCTGCTCAACATGGCTCATAGATTCCCCATCCTTAGATATTCTAGCAGGACAGAAAAGAAAGCCGTCCAGGCAATGGCTACAGTGGAGTTAAATGCCTTAGAAACTGAGAGTCAAGGTCTGCCACCCCCCAGGAAGTCCCATCATCTCTAAAAAATAGAGTGTGAGCACTTCTTGATTTGGCATGTCCATACCTACCTCTTACTAGGAGATATTATTAGATTAAGCAAACAATACACTAGATACCTATTTTGTCAGAAGAGGAATCTGAGGGTCAGAGTGTGTGAGGCTTGCCCCGAACAGGAGCCCAGTAAGTATTCAACGCAAGCCTTCTCACATCAAGTCTAGCACGCTCCCATTGATCAAGACAGCTCACAGCACTATGGCTCCATTCAACTGAAGACCAACTTTCCTCCTACTTAATGCTTTCTGATTCTCTGCTTTAGCCTCCCAAGCAGATTACATACTTTTTGAGGGTATAGTAGCCACCCTAGGGCTGGGTACATTCAATGAGTAAGTGAATAAATGAATCAATGATTATACAATCATCACCTTAGAGAATGAGTACCTGTTATAACCTTAAGCACATACAGAGAAACAACCACGATGGGGACAGGCTGGCCTCAGTTCTAGGCCCTGATTATCTCACAGTAAATTCAGAGTATTTACATGGAGTTTTGACTCCCCAGCTATATATTGTGAAATTATACCCTTGGCTGCCTCCAGCAGTAACTTAGGGAAGAAGAATGTTACCTATGTGGCCAGGTAAATGGTGGTGCAGCCAGACAACAGAATTCATTATAGACATTAAAGATGACCTTGCAGAAAACTATTTAATGGCATAGAAAATGTTCATAAAATATTAAGTGAAGAAACAGATTGTAAAATGTTATGTTCAATATGATCTTGTTTTCTTAAAATGTTTGTCTTGGCACACACACATAAAAAGGAGCAGAAAGAATTCTATTTAGATGTGGTGGGATTACTGATCTTTTTTCTGTATCAGTATTTATGATTTGTTTACCTGTATTTTTTTAGACTTTTTAAAATTACTAAGTAACATCTCTGTCTCTTTCTCTCTCTTTTATGATGTCAGCTGTCACTGATGCTCATTGCCTAGCTCTACTACTTGAAAATAGTAGATTAACAAAATGGTGATAATCTAATTCTTTCATTCCTTTTACATTTATATGCTGGAGTAGTTCTAGAAAGAGAAACTATATTGTGTGCATTAAATGTGGGTCAAAAAAGAAAACCTATTAAGAGAATAAAAAGACAAGCCACAGACTGGGAGAAAAACTTGCAAAACACATCAGATAAAGGACTATATCCAAAATGTACAAAGAATTCTTAAAATTCAACAATAGGAAAACAAACAATGCAATTACAAAGTGGGCAAAAGATATGAACCCCACCAGAGAAGACATTCAGATGGCAAATAAGCATATGAAAAGTACTCAACATGAGACGTCATTAGGGAATTCCATATTAAAACAACAACAGCATACTATTACACACCTATTAGAATGGCTAAAATCCAAAACACTGACAATACCAAATATTTTCAAGGATGTGGAGGAACAAGAACTCTCATGCATTGCTGGTGGGAATGCAAAAGAGTATCTCTAGTTTGGAAGACAGTCTCACAATTTCTTACAAAGCTAAACACAGATTTGCCATACAATCCAGCAATCACACTCCTATATATTTACCCAATTGAGTTGAAACTTACATACACACAAAAATCTGCACACCAATGTTTATAGCAGCTTTACTCATAATTGCTCAAAATTGGAAGATATCAAGATGTCCTTCAAAAAGTGAATGGATAAACAAACTGTGGTACATCCATAAAATGTAGTATTCGGCGATTAAAGAAATGAACAATCAAGCTACAAAAGACATGGAAATACGCACCCAAGACACTCAATGAACTCCAAACATAGTAAACCCAAACACAGGCATACCTCGTTTTATCACACTTCACTTTACTGTACTTCACAGATACTACATTTTCTTACAAACTGAAGCTTGCTATACTTACAAGTCTATCCGGGCCATTTTTCCAACAGTATATACTCACTTCGTGTCTCTGTGTTACATTTTAATTAAGGTATGTAACGTTGTTTTTTAGACATAATGCTATTGCACACTTAATTGACTCTGATATAGCGTAAACATAACTTTTATATGCACTGAGAAACCAAAAATTTCATGTGACTTGCTTTATTGCAATATTTACTTTAATGCAGTGATCTAGAACCAAAACTGCAATCTCTCTGAGGTATGCCTGTAGACCTACACTGTGGCATATTAAAATCAAACGGTTGCATGCCAAAGATAAAGAGAGAATCATGAAAGCCAACACATCGTGTACAAGGGAGCCTCAGTAACATTAAGTGCCGAATTCTCATCAAAAGCCATGGAGAGAAGAAGGCAGTGGGATGACATATTTAAAAGGCTGAAGGCAAAAAAAGTGCCAACCAAGAATTCTGTATCTGGCAAAACTGTCTTTCAAAAATAAGGAAGATATTAAAACATTCCCAGATAAACAAAAGTTGAAGGAGGTTGTCACCACTAGACTGGCTGTATAAGAGATGCTAAGGAGAATTCTTCAGGTTGAAAGGAAAGGACAATAGATCACAGCTACAAGAAAAAATTTAAGCTATTGAGTGAAGGTAATGACGGGGATTAATATAAATGCCAGTTCTATTGAATTTTGGGTTTGGAATTCCACTTTTTACTTCCTTCAGGATCTGAGAGGCAAATGCATAAAATGCAATGATAAATCAGTGGTTTTGAAATCTTAATGTATAAATATGTAATTGGTAACAAGAACTAAAAGGTAGAAGGATGGAGTGGTACAATAGTTTGTGTATACTATTGGAGTTAAATCGGTATCAAAGCTATGAGTATGTTACAGATTTAGGATGTTGAATTTAAGACCTATGGTAACTAAAAAGAAAATATGAAGAAGATATGCAAGCCCATAGAGACAGAGATTAGAGTACAGGTTGCCACGAGCAGGGAGCAGAGGGAATAGGGAGTTAATGCATAATGGGTGTAGGATTTCTGTTTGGGGACAAGGAAAAGTTTTAGTAATGGAAGGTGGTGAGGGGATCACAATATTGTGAATGCAGTTACTGCCTTTGGATGGTATGCTCGGGAGTGGATGAAATGAAAGCTTATATTGTATATATGTTCCCACGATTTAAAAAGAAAAAAAGAGAAAACAACCAGATAATGACAATTACATGTAGTACATTGTCCTTGATGGGATCTAGCAAAAGACTCAAAGGAATATTAGAAAGAATTGGAATATAGACTGTAAGATTTAAATCAATGTTAAATTTCTTGAACTTGATAACTGCACTTAAGGTGATTGCATAAATGAATATCCTGTTCTTAGGAAAAATACACGGCATTATTAGGTGTTCAGGGTGCACGACATTCAGAAAATGGATGGATGGATGGATGGATGGATAGATAGATAGATAGATAGATATACAAATAGATAGATAGGTAAGGCAAATGTACCAAAATGTTAACACTGGTGGATCTGGGGTATTGGGGAAAGGGGTTGCGGTATGCTGGAGTTCTCTTTATGAAGTTTCTGTTATTTTTGTAACTGTCCTATAAGTTTGAAAGTATTTACAAATAAGTTTTTAAAAAGGCATGGAGGAAACATAAATGCATATTGTTGTGTGAAAGAAGATATTCTGAAAAAGATGTATGGCTCCAACTATATGGCATTCAAGAAAAGGCAAAACTATAGAGACAGTACAGAGATTAGTGGATGCCAAGGGTTCAGGGAGAGGGAGAGTGCTGGTTTGAAAGTGTTGTGTGCCCCAGAAAAGCCATGTCCTTTAATCCTGATTCAATATTGTAGGGTTAGATTGATTTGATTAGATTGTTTCCACAGAGACTGATCCACTCAATTGTGGGTGTGATCTTTTGATTAGATTACTTCCATGGAGATGGGGCATGACCCATTGTGGGTGTGACCTTTTTATTAGATGGAGATGTGACTCCACCCATTCAAGGTGGGTCTTGATTAGTTTACTGGAGTTCTTAGAAAGGGGAGACATTTTGGAGAAGTTGCTTCAAAGCTAACAAAGACACAGACATTTGGAGATGCTTGAAGTGCTGACAGAGAAAGCAGACACCTAGACTTGGACGTTTGGAGATGCAGAGCCCAGCAGACATCACCATGTGCCTTCCCAAGAGACGCTAAGCAAATCAGAATCAGAGTTGTGTCCCAGAAGAGCTACGTGAAGGCCCACAGAGGCTTAGAGAGGAAACCACTGCATCAGAAGCTGGAAGCAACAGAACTTGGAACAAGGACCAGCAGACACCATCCATAAGCCTTCCCATGTGACAGACATCTTCCTTTCTTGAGTCAAGACAGCTTTCTCTGGATGCCTTAGTTTGGACATTTCTATGTCCTTAGAACTATAAACTTGTAACTTAATAAATTCCTTTTTTAATAGTTGTTCCATTTCTGGTATGTTGCATACTGCCAGCATTTAGCAAACCAAAACAGGGAGGAACGGAGTAGGCCAGAGCACAGGATTTTTAGGGCGGTGAAACTAGCCCAAAAGATACTGTAATTGTAGATACATGATATTATGCATTTGTCAAAAGCCATAGAACTGTATAACATAAACAGTGAACCCTAATGTAAACAATGGACTTCAGTTAGTAACAATGTACCAATATTGGTTCATCAATAGTAACATATGGACCACACTAATGCCAGATGTCAATAATAAGAGAAACTGTGAGGGTGGGGGGGAGGTGTATGGGAACCCTCTATACTTTCTGCACAATTTTTCTGTAAACCTAAAACAGCTCTTTAAAAAATCTATTAAAAAACAAGAAAACCTGAAATTTCCTTACAGTTTACCTAGTTCTTTCGTGTACATTCCCTAACTCAATCCTCTGAGCAATCTTGGGAGTTAAACAGCAGAACAATTATTTCTCTTATAAAGAAGGAAATTGAGGTTCAAAGAAGTACAGCAACCTCCCTCAGGTCATCCAGTACCAACAGGTTAGCTCTGGGGCTGTAAACCCTGGGCTTTTCCTCTGAGAATCACTCCCCTACCCACTGGACCACATACTCTGAAATGGGCCACAGTCAATGTAGCGCCCACCTTCTCCCAGGAGGCACTAGACGGACCTGATTTTCTATTTAATTCCATGAAGGATTTTTTTAAGCATCCAAAATAGACACCTCTTGTACAGCAGCAGAAAATATTTCTGGAGACAGATGGCTGCCTTGCACTTATTCAGGAACAACTTTCATTGTATTCAGGCCAATAATAATAATTTTAAAAAGCAAAGATAAATCGATCCTCTACACATCACCGCACGTGAGGGAGAAACTGTTTCTCACCTCAAAAGAGGAACTTTCTGGTCATCAAAAGATGATGACTTTTAACTTGCTCCTTGGGATCTGGTGGCTTAAAGACCAGATAGAAAAAGGACGCTGAGCACCTGCTAATCACCACCAAGCATAAAGTCACCTGTGCTGCTGCTGTCCTACCACCATGTCCCTAGACAGTGGGGACAACTCTGCAACAGTCCCTCCAAGTTCCCTCATTAAGTCATTGCTTTAATTATGAAGTGATTTTGGTTTTCCCTCTGCAAAGTGACTTTCAGCTTGCTGGCATCTGACCAAAATGACCAGGAGAGTAGAATGAATAAATGCAAATTGAAAGAAATTCCAAATAGAGCCTATGATAACATCCAGTGCTAGTAGGAAGGCAGTAAAATGGACATAATCATGCATAATTGGTGGGGGCAGACACTGAACTATGTTTTTTTAAAATAGTGTGTCCATAAGAGGCCCTATGTCTTTTGACAAATGCTTCTACTTTTAAGGGAATAATTCACAAGTTGCAAATTACTTTGTGTATAATAATATTAATGACAGTATTAGAATAGCAGAAATTCATAAATTACAGGCTAGACATCTATGCCAAAGGAAAAGTTTAGGAAATTATAGGACAGAAGCATAATATATTATGTAGCTATTTAAAATGATATTTAAACCAAAGAGTTTCTAGAAAGAAACTAGAAACTAATTAATACAGAAGGAATATTAGAATTAGAATATTGTCATTTTGCAATTCCTACTGAAATAATACATCTAGGCTATGAAACATCATTGACTGCTGCCATTCATGAAAAAGAGACAGATAAAACTTAGTGCCACCTATAAATTATTCTTGCCCAAAATTCAGCCCTGAATCCAGTGAAGTCTATGTATCTAACTACAAATTTGCAGGAAATACAAAGGACAGAGAAAAACATTAGATGATGTAATCAGCAAACTCCAGAATGTAGGAAACTTATTGGACAAATGATAGTGTCTTCAATAAATAAATACAAGGGAAAGCAAGAAAGGAAAGGGAAATCTATAGATTAAAAGGCATTTAAGAGCCATATCATCCAAAGCAACATATGAACCTTGTTTGGATACTGCTGCAAATAAATGAACTGTAAAAAACATTTTTACGCAATTGCGGAAACAAGAACACTGGCAGGATATTTAATGAGATTAAGAGTTATCATTATTTCAAGTGTGAAAATGGTATTGTGGTTATGTTTTTATAAAGAATCCTTGTACTCCAGAAATACATTTTGAAATATTTATAGATGAAGTGATATAAAATGTGAGATTTGTTTTAAATTAATCCAGTTTGCGAGTGGGGGAAGTAGGAGTCATAGACGCGCCAAGTCTGGCTGTGAGTTGGTATTTGATGTAGCTGGTGAATGGGTAATGGAGGGTTCATCGGATTTACTGTAATATTCTGCCTGCTTTTGTTGATGTTTAAAATTTTTCATAAGGAAAGGTAAAATAAAAATCAGAATTGTAAATGAATACGTCCATGAGTAAACATTTAATAAAACAAGATATAGAATAATAGATGTAATATGATTGAAGTCAGGAAAAAATGCTTGCATGTATTCAAGGACTGAAAGGGGATATGATATACAAAAAAAATTTAAATCAAATGTTTCCTTTATACATGGAAAATCATCTTTTCAGGGATAGGAGAGGATGGACAGCCTTACACTGACTTTAGTGTGACAGTTTCGGCACCATATTGGTTTTGCGGCGCACGCTGAGGCCCGGGCAGGGTGCTGGCCCCTTCGCCATCCACAGCCCTTGGGACTGTGATCCCAACACAGCTGGAAAGAGGGAGCAGTCCCAGGGACACCCCCAACCCCTCCATGGCCTTTCTGTTTTTACTTTTAAATCTCACATCTGCCAGGCCCCCGCACCACAGCCTGACGCAGAGCGTCCCCGTCAGCACCCCTAGTGCCAGGCAGGGAACCTGAGCAAACATCACCTTTCAATCTGGGACAGGAACTTCGTTTCAAAGATGCCCCTGGTCCTGAGACGCTCCGAGATCTGCCCGCGGAACAGGAGCCCCTGCCTGGTCAGGTCGATCAGGATCTGCCGCACTATTTCCCCCAGGTACATCCCGCTGGTCATTTTCTCGTATCTGTTTGGGGAGGAGGCTGAGGTTGGCGCAGGCAGGAAAACCGACACTGACGAAGGTTCCCAAAAGAACAGGAGGCCGGGCTGTGTCAGGCCACAGTCACACCATTGTCGCCCACCGGGGGCTAGCGAGGCCCTCGGGCTGCAAGCCCTGAGGAGCGCAAAGCAGAGACAGCAGGAGGAGGCGGGAAAGCCAGGCTTTGGAGTCCTGTGGACCTGGACCCAGGCCCCAGCTCTGCCTCCTACTGCCACATAACTTTCAGCATCCACCATAAGCTCCCACCCATTAAATGGGGAGCAAAACACCCACACCACAAGACTGCCGCACTCCCAGAGCCACCACTGGCCTTGTGGTGATTAGAAAAAGGCGTCCCTTCCTTCCATGTGCTGGGAACCAGTCATAATATACTGCTTTTCTTCAAATAAGCTATTTCACTGACATCTGATAGAAAGTTGAAAAAAGTGCACAAAGCTATGGTGTCCAGGATATGAGAACGGCACCCCCTCAGACCTGGTAAAGTTGTGTACTGCACACCCTGCATAGTCCACACAGCCGCCTACTTCACCTCTGTTTGCCAGGATTCAAGGACCCCTCATCCACCTCCTTGTCATATTGGGTCCTGATATCGTCTATGCAGCCATTGTCTCCAAATGCTCCCCACTCTGTGTTGATGCACATTTTCCCTTCGTCCCCTTCCACCACCTCGATGTTTCTCATCTCCTCCATGTAGCACATGTTGCTGCCTGTTCCTAGAAGGAAAAGTGAAATGACTTTAGTCCTCGAAAGACACCATCAGGTCTTACAGGGGCACTGGCGCACACCAGATAAGAATTTAGACTTGGAGTCGAATACTCCTGGGTGTGGATTCCAGCCTTATTCTCATAGCCGGGAGACCCTAGCAAATAGCTCATCTTTCAGCAGCTCGGTTTCTTAATTAGTAGAAAGGAGATAATACCTGCTTTATACATTTGTTACAAGATAATATTTGCAAGTTTTTTCCACATGGTAAGTGTTCAATAATGTATCTACTATTATTATTATATTTTAGCCACAGGCATACAAAGTGGCCTTCCAAGCAGTCTTGTGGTGAGCAGTCAGAGCTGAAAGGGAATACATGGAGTCATCTAGTCTGGGATCAGCAAATATTTGGCATCACGAGCCACTCTCTTCTCCCTTGCCCATGACCTGGTCTCAGAATCATTCTCAACACAGCAGGCCAGGCAACTACCATATTCAGTCAAACAGGTCTCATCTTTTTGCCCTCCTTGATCTAGTCCACCTCCTCCCATAGATGAGGAAACTCAAGTCCAGACAGAGTAAGTAACTTTCCCAGAGTCACACAGTGGTAGGAGTTGGAGTGAGATGAAACCTCTTAGCTGGCAAGAGAGACATCTTAGTATCCCAGCACCTCATTCTGCCCATTATATATCACTAGAAAGTCCAGGCAAGCAACTGGGCAACTTTCCCAGATTCTATCTGCCATCTGGAATGCCCTTCTTTCCCATCTTCTTCTAGTTAAATTCTACCCCTCCCCTTACTTCTTAGAGAAATTCAATCTCTTGGAATCCACCCTTGAACTTTATCACTGCCAGATTTTTTCTAAGAACTCCTATGAGGTTTTGTTTGTTTGTTTTGTTTTTTTCCTTTTTGCATGGGCAGTGTCCAGAAATCGAACCCAGATCTCAAGCATGGTAAGTGAGAACTCTGCCACCGAGCCACAGTTGCACCGCCCATGGGGCAGTGTTTCTTTTTTTGGGGGGAGGGGTGTGCATGGTCCCAGAATTGAACCCGGGTGTCCTGCATGGAACGCAAGCATTCTACCACTGAACCACCCATGCACCTCTAATGGTTAATTTTATGTATTAACTTGGCTAGTTATGCTTTCCAGTGGTTTGGTCAAACAGTGGCCTAGCTGTTGCTGTGGAGGCATTTATAGATGGGGTCAGCATCTGCAGCCAGCTGGCTTTCAGTAAGGGAGACTGCCCTCAATAATACGGGTGGGTCTCAGTCAGTTGGAGACTTAAATACAAAGAAATGATGATACTGGGAGGAAGAAGAAGGAATCCTTCCTCAAGACAACATTCTTCACTCTTTCCTGAGTTTCCAACCTGCTGGCCTCCTCTATGGATTTCAGACTCATGATTTCAACATCATTCTTATCAGAATTTCCTATGGAATTTCAACCTGCCCTACAGAATTCAGACTTACCAGCCCCCATAATTGCATGAAACATTGCCTTAAAATAAATCTCCTTGCAGGAGACCCGGGCTGAATTCCCAGACCATGCACTTCACCCCCCCGCCCAAAAAAAATCAACACAAGGTGCTGCAATAACGGGATAGTCACATGGAAAAAGAATAAAATGTGACCCCCACCATATAGCATAGAAAAAATAAATAAATAAATCATTAAAAAACATGCACATGAGCCCCCAGTCTTGGGGTTTGTTCATATGAAACTTAACCCCACAAAGGATAGGTCAAGCCTACTTAAAATTAGGCCTAAGAGTCACCCCTTAAGAGAATCTCTTTTGTTACTCAGATGTGGCCTCTCTCTCCAGCCAACACAACAAGCAAACTCACCACCCTCCCCCCCTTTTCCGTGGGACATGACTCCCAGGGTGTGGACCTTCCTGGCAATGTGGGGACAGAAATCCTAGAATGAATTGGGACTCAGCATCAAGAGATTGAGAAAACCTTCTCGACCAAAAGAGGAAAGAGTGAAATGAGACAAAGTGTCGATGACTGAGAGATTCCAAACAGAGTCGAGAGGTTATCCTGGAGGTTATTCTTACGCATTAAGTAGATATCACCTTGTTATCCAAGATGTAATGGAGAGGCTGGAGGGAACTGCCTAGTGCTACCTTCTAGTTACAATCTAATTACAGCTCCTTTCCTCCCGGGGCAATCTGCCCCAAGACACTAATTTGAAAGTCCCCTCTTTCTATCTCATTCCTTTTTCTCAGCAGAAAGCATGACCTCAATTTAAGACTCTTAGTGGAGAAAGATATTAAGTAAAGACTTAGGAATTAGGGAACCTGGACCTCCAGTCTTGATTTCATCTCTGCCTTGGACAGAGCTGACCTCAAAGCCTCTGTATAACGGAACAATGGCCCCCTGTCTCTCAGTGGATTGAAAGGGAACCTCCAAAAGAACAGATGGGATTAGGTCTGTGGGACATGCCTGACACCTACCTGCAATCAAGCCAATCTCACAATTGGGATCTTCAAAGCCACAGGTCATCATGGTCCCCACCGTGTCATTCACGACTGCCACTATGTCCAGGTCAAACTCCTGCAAAGGAAGCAGCTCCGCTGTAAGGAAAATGTGCAAACCAAACAGATTTTAAAACAAGCTTTATCAGGAGGGGCACGTGAGCCTGGGGATGGGAACAGAGACATAGGATGGACATAGAATGGCAGAAGACGGACTTGGGGATGGGGCAAGATCAGCCATGAGCCTCAAATCCATATCATACATTTCTCCGCTTGATGGCTTCCCTGAGGAGGTCCACTACATCTTCCCCTTCACAGTCGGTGGCCTTGAAGCCTTTGGTCCACTCTATGAGCATTCCCTAAAAAGAAGGAGAAATTCACTTGAGCAACAGCTTGCTGTGACCACAGCACAGCTCAACATCCACTAGATACCAGGCACTCTAGCTGATTGCTAGGCACACGCATGTGTCCCCACTGCGCTTCCATCTCCGTCACCCTAACGCTGAGCACAGAGGCTTCACACACGATGATCCTCTCAATGTCCACTGCTGAGCGGAATAATCACAGCAATGTATGGTTACCAAGTGCCAAATCACGCTCCCAGGCAATGACTACAGAGTATAAAGTTCTGGGATCATAGTGGTCCCACTTTTAATCTAGCTAAGGTCAGACTTAAGATGTGAGCAAAGACAAAGCTACAAATTTTCATCAAAGCATTACTCCACAGTGAAAATCTGGAGGCTTTCTATCATTTCAATAATGTGGGACCATCATCTTGTACATTTATATAGGAAATGTAAGCCAATCATTAAAAATCATCTTTTTTCTCCCTGGCCAACTCTCAGTGGCTCTGCTTCCAGCTTCCCGTTAGTCTCCCCTTCCTGTTTGCTGTGTCTCCCTGAATCTGTCAGAACTGCCGGGAGGAAGGCTCAGAGGTCCTGTGCCCCAGGTCAGGAGGATCCACTGGGTCCTAGAACCCATCCGTCCTTCAGGATTGTGCACAGCTGCACACAGTTCTCATCACTCATGATGCGTTTACTTTTAATGGCAGTGGTAATACAGGAATGAATTACCCTCATAAAAATTAAATAGCACTGATAAGGATAAAGTCCTGTTTAACACTTCGTCCCCTCAATCTGAGAGGTAGCCTCTATTATTATTTTGATATGAATCTTTCCAGACTTTTTCCTCTCCTTTCCATGTATTTTTAAAATAAAGAAATTTATACTCTGTGTTGAACTGCAATTTGCTTTTCTAACTCAATAAGGAATCTTTTAAGCCTTTCCAGGTCAGTTCAAACAGATCTGCCACATTCTAACAATGTATTTCTTGACTATAATTGCACTGAAAGAAAACTCCACAAAACACACCTATGAAAGAAGTACTATTTTTATCCCCATCTTTCAATTGAAGGACTCAAAGTACAGGGAGGTAAAGTAACTTGCCCAAAGTCACACAGCCAGTAGGTGAAGAAGCCAAGAGTCAAACCCAGGCACTCCCGAGCCTGTGTTCTTAGCCATTGTACTCTGCTGCCTCCCAGCTAGGTAAGTTAATAACTCTGAAGCACTTGGAACAGTACCTGAGGACAGCAAACACTATGTATATGTTTGTTAAATAAAAATCAAGTTATTAATTACACATGATTAATAAGCCATTATTGATCTCATTGCTCTCCATTGCCAGATATTTGGGTTATTTCTAATTCTTCATGATTAAAGCAGGTGCTATAATGAACATTCATGTTCATTCCTCCATGAGTTCATGTTTGAGAAGGGGATCTGCTGGCTCTTAGGACATGTACATTTTAAATTTTAGCCATTCCATTTCATGTTTTGGATCTCTTTCTTCCTGTTTTCTGAATTATAAACCCATATGTATGCAATTAAAACAAAAAATCAGGAAATAATACTACCCTTATTATCTGCAATACATTCTGATATTTTCTACTCTCTTTCATTTTTCAAATGGGGAAATTGAGACATGCAGGTCTCTGCAGGCCAGAATCCCGGGTTAGAACCCTTTACTACCATTATAGGTATGGCACCTTAGGCAATTTACTTAACCTCTGTTTTCCTCAACTATAAAATGATTTTAAAAACAAACAAACAGTGTGTATATTATGGGGACATTGAGTGGATTAGACAACATGGCAATAAGTATTAGGTGTTAGTATCGTCACACTCTGATTGACTAGCCATGCTGACCAGAGTTCTCACTGTAAATTTAGAAAGGGCATTTGTCTTATGCCAACCTCATAAGCCTGGTTGATGTGAGTCTGCCAGAGAGAGTGTGCCACTCTCTCTCAGCTGGTGAGTCAGTCTGCAAAGTTAAAGCTTTGCAGAGACTTCTCCACAGGTGACAGTGGGCCAACTTCCCCCACTTCCCTGTGCCTCACTACCCTGGGCTCTGCTTAACATTATCACCCACACCAGCATCCCCTTTGCCTTTTCTATGCTGAATTTCAATCATATTCTGCCACAAGAGTTAATAATGGTACTAATATTTGAGTGCTTATTACGCGCTTGGCACTGTGCTATGCATTTTATAAACATTAGCTCATTTAATCTAACCATTATCCTACAAAGGAGGGTTCTGTTATGTTCATTTTTACAGATGAAGAAGGTGAGGCTCAGAAAAATCCAGTCCTTTCAGGCAGGAAGCAGGAGAGCGAGATTTCAGCCCAGGCAGCCTGTGAGCCCAGAGCCTGTGCCCTCGTCCACTGCTTTCCTGCCTGGGGAAGGATGCCGGGTCTCAGTGCTGCAGCACCACCCAGGCCCTGAGCCCGAGTCACTGAAGAAGGGTCACCCTTGCTTCAAAGGTTGCCTGCCAAAGGCCATTCTATGGGGTGCTGGCTATACCCCAACAGAGACTGTACCCCATTCTCTGCAATTTGCAGCACAGACAGCCCCATCCTGAGCCTTGTCCAAAAGCTCAACTTTGTCCACCCACCTTCAACTTCAACCAGAGGCCCCCATCACCCAGTGGAGATCTGGGTTCTTGAAGAGAGCAGTCAGTGTCTATTCTTCACTTTCTAAGCTCTACCCTTAGGTCAAGGTTGTTTACAAAAAAGAGACAAAATGAAAAAACAACAGCATGGGCCTGACCTACTTGAATCCTAGATTCCCAATAAAAAGAGTTTTCAGTCATTACACATAAAATTAATAGCTTTGGGAAAAGGGGTGCTTTTTTACCCAAGAATTCTAAGAAAGACCTCATAATAAATGTTTCTAAATTATGAATTATCTATTAAATTCATGACGTTCTTCAGTGTCAACCAAGTAAAAGTGACCAATTGCAAAATTCCTTCTGAGATTCTAACATCAGGAAAGAGATGGATTTAAGCTTTCTTTCATCAGTCAAGAAAAACCCTACAACCTGTTGGGTTTCCCTGTTTTTACCGGCTGCTCAGGGACACGCAAATACTATTACTGCCACTGTTATAACTGGTTTTAACCGATAGATTTAGGTCATCACCTCTTTCTCTCTCAGTACAATAGGACTTGACTTCTCTTTTAACAGCAGTCTTATGTATATGTCCCTTTACAACACGGTATTCTAAACTCTTTTCTGAATTTTGAGCCAAAAAATAATCATAATGAAAAATAGAATATAATAAGTAAAAAAAAAAAATTAATGGTTAAAATTCTCTTTTCTGTTTCCCTAGCTGCCCAGGACCTGGGGCCCCTAAATGAAATGAACAGAAACTCAGAGACACTTTGCAATTCTTCTAGTGCCGGAAGGAAGCCCAGAGCTGGCTGCAAGCTTGGCCGCCTGTCTTACCTTGTCAATGCTCGTCTGCCTGCAGGGAAAGGAGAAGGTGAAGCCCAAAGGCAGCTGGGCTCCCTTGAGGCCCATGTAGTCCAGGAAGTCGGCGATGCACTGCACAATGTGGTCAAACAGCTGCAGGGAGAGAGCGGCACTCACGCCTGGCGGAAACCATCCCAGGTCAGCCCCCTGGCGCCCGGGAACCTGCGCCCCGTGCTCACCTCCTCGCCAGTGCCCTGCATGATCTCCAGGGGGATGGCGAAGATCTTGTTGTACATTCGTACTGACCTTCGCGCGCTTCTGATCTTCACCAGGAGGACACGGAAGTTGGTTCCCCCCAGATCCAGGGCAAGGAACTTCCCTTTCTCTGTGGTGGAGAAAGTAAGTCGGGGCTGCAATCCACCAGTATGTCCTGAGTAGGGACTTGTGTCAAGGCACTGGGAGGAGGGGCAGAAGCTGAAACAGGCCAGACCCAGGGCCTGCCCTCCCGGGCCTTCTGGGTCACACGGGATGGATGCGACAGTCACTGTGCACAGGCCCAAGGCACCCCGAGGCTAGGGGCAGACTGATTGTCTTGGCCTCCTCTTTCCTTAGACCAAACAATCTAGGCATCACCTAATCCATCACTAATGAGGCACAGTGAGGAGGGACTAGGGACCTAGGAGTTCTGAGAACTGTGCTTTTTGTCTTGAACAAGATAGCCCAGGTCTCATTTTCCCACATCTGTAAAGTAAGGGAAGTTGGGTCTCTGAAGCCTCTTCCAGCTCTAGAACACATATGTGATGGCCTTCTAGGAACCCAAGTAGCCATGCTCTAGGAGTGGGGTATCCAGTAAAGGACACACATGACGCTTGTGCACAAGGAGTCTCTGAAGGTAAATCTGGGCCATACAGTCCTGAAAGCAACTGGATCCCTCCAGCAGCTGCCCTCCTATCTCTACAGCCAAGAGAAACCACTCATCACAAGCATGGAATATTCCTTCCTGTCCCTGCTCTCCCTTCCCTGGATCCTCATAGACCCACCTGGCTAATAAGAAACCATATCAAGCCCTGCATCCCTGTGCTTCAGGCCTTACGCATTTAATAACTCTTACTCCCGGCCTTACCCACTCTGTTCTAGTTACCCTGATCTTTTTGTTGTTCCTTGAATTTGCTAAAGCCTCACTTCCAGTCATTTCTCTAACCCCACATCCTGCTCTAATTTTCTTCCTACACCACCTGTTATTACCTGACATCATATGACGTTTATTTATTTATTGTCTGCAAGCCCTAACAGGTGCTGAATTCCACAAGGGCAGGGACTGTGTTTCCTGCACTGCTACATCACAAAACCTAGAACAGGGACTGACACACAGTAGGTCCTTCATGAAATTTTGAGGAATGTATGAGGGCTAGAAGGATTAAAGGGGTGAAAGAATGAATAACTGAATAGCGCCTTCTATTGTCCTCTGCTTTTTTTCCCATGTAGAGTTAAAGGACATTATCTCGGGAAAAGCTCTTAGAAACCTTTGTTGTGAAGAGATTCAAAGTTCAGTGATGTGACCTTGACCTCACCTCTCTGAGTCTCAGTTTTTGCATCTATAAAATAGGAATCATTTTCTCTTTCTTAACACACAGAGTGATTGTGAGGATCAAATGAGATGAAAAATTCAAAAGCAAATTATGAACTGTAAAGCATTTTATGAAGGTCATTCTTTCCATATGAGGCTAGTGAAGTCCAAACCAGCGAAATGACTTATCCGAGGAGCTGACTCTGCTAGTTAGTGATTTCTCTGGGCTGAGCGTAGAGAACCGGGAGAAGAACTGGGGTTGGAAAAGTCAGAGAGTGTTGAAAAGCAAAAGGAAGGACCCAGCCTCAGAAGAGATGAGAATCAAAGAAGCTGGGCAGGAAATCAAACCCAGAGAAGCCCATGGGTTCTAGAAGAAGTCTAGATGGATGCTCCCTGGGGACAGAGTCTGGGTCTGCTAACAGCATATGGTACACTCCATCTTCTCAACTACATGAATAAATATTCACACGCATGAGCACACGCGCAGAACCTAACTCTTTCGGAGTCAGAACCTTGGTCAAACCAAGGCAAACAGGTCCAGGAGCACTGGTACCCTACCCTACCCTACCCTCCACCCCCATGACAGATGGGAATCCAAGGCTTCTGAAAACAACCTCCAGGATTTAAGGAGTTCCGACGGGAGCCGGGGGACCCTCCCCAGCAGGGCTGTACCGGCCCACCTGTGCCATCAGGCATCCCGCAGACATAGGTGGGCAGCATCTTGACGGAGGCCAGCTCATGGGTCTCCCTCTTCAGCCCGTACTCGAGCTCGGCCCGCATCTTGTCCTGCACTTCCACGAGATGCTCCCGCGTCAGCTGGAACAAAGCCAGCACCTCGTCGATCCGCTTCCGCTGGGCCTGCAGGCGGCAGCCCACCGCCGTCACCATGGCGGCCCCTTTGCTGCTGCCACTCTCCGACAGGAGGAAGCGGACGTCACAGTTCGGGACCAGTCTCCTCACCACTTTGTGCAGGCGCTTGGGGTACCTGTAGGCAGGGCTGATTTAATAACCACGAAAGACCTGGCCTGTCGATCGGAACAGACCCAGGTACAGTAGTGGAAAAAGGTCACGGGGAACCCTGATGGGCCAGAGGTCAACCTTTTAGTTGCTGGTGGCAGGAGGGATGCAAGTCGGGGGTGGGGCATTGCGTGGGGAAAGACCAGGAGAGCTGGGGCAGGAGGAGGTGCACTTGGGAGGCTCAGGGAAGTGACTATTTTATCAGCTAATATTTCCGCCAGCCGAGCAGCACACACACACCATCTTGGCTGAACGTCTCTGCCCAAATGGGAAGGATTTCCCTTCCCCTGTCCTTTCCAGGATGTGCCTGCCTGACTTCCTAATACCACCTCTGTTAGCGAAAGAAACGTTCACTCTCCCTCCTCCTGGGAACATCTCATATTACTGTAATTTCCTATCAGGATCCTTCTTGTGAACTTGGCAACTGTTGCCATCCTATTTTCCCCGTCTATCATTGGGTGTATGTAACTTTCTAGTCCTACTGCATACAGATGCTCGATAACTAATGGACAGACAGATGAATAATAGATGGATGAATGGATGGACAGATGGATGGGTGGACAGACACACAGATGGAGGGCCTTGCTAGCTAGTCAGTTGGCTTTAGGCGAATAGTTCTTTCAATACGATCCCCCAAAGCAACCCAGCCAGCTAGATGAACGTCGCCTCTGGATTGCCCCTTCCCCTAGGGGGCAGTGAGTTCCAGCCGCTCAGATGCAGCAGCATATTCCAGAGGGAAGAGCCCGGACTCCCTTCTGGGAGACGGTTTCGTTGGCGGAGGCTGGGCTGAGGGGCAGCACTCACTGAGGGTGGATCTTGTAGACCGTGCCGTCCACACCGACCGTGGTCCGCAGCCGCACAAGCTTCTTATTTTCCCGGAGGCGCGTCAGGATCGCGGCCAGGGCCGCAGCGCAGAGATTGGCCGAGCGGAAGGAGACGATGGTGCAGACGTGCTGCACGGCGATGCAGTCGGCCTCAGACGGCTCCAGCCCCAGGTCCGTCAGAATCTCTCTTGTGTTGGCCAGGCCTTCCTTATACCTGGCCAGGAGAGAGGAATGAGGGGAACCCCCCTTCTCCATCCCCTGGGTATCCCTTTGAGAAGCCAGCTTTCCTACCTCTCAGGCTGGGAAAAATAAACAGGCTGCATACAGCAGTATAATACAATAACAATATCAGCCCTGATAACAGCAGCCAACATACTGAGCACTCACTATGTGCCAAATACTCCCCTGAGGGTTTACATATATTCATTCACTGGCTCCTCACACAATCCTGGGAGAAGTAGCATCATTACTCTATTGTATGAATGCAAGACCTGAGGCCAGACAGGATAAGGAACTCAGCCACGGTCACAGAGCTAGTAAGTAGTAGAGCCAGGATTTGAACTCAGACAGTTGGATTACAGGGCCTTTACAGTAACTCCACCCCGCCGAGCACTGCACAGAACACAGACTCTGGGGCTCAGGTACCATCTGCTGAGCTCAAAATCTAAACACATTACAAAGCTCAGGGTTTCTAAGCCGGAGGAGGAGAACCCTGAGTTGACTGGGGAAGCTCCCTGTTCCAGGGGCCACCAGGGGGTAAAGCCTCAAATCACCAAATCCACAGCCAAACCCTGAAGGGATCAGGTGAAGAAGGTCCCATGTATAATTGGGTGCATTATTTGCCATAGCAGGAGTTCTTAATTTGGGTTCCATGCATAGGCTTTAAGGGGTCCAAGGCTGACCTGAAATGGTAAGCAAAACGATGTAGGAATGTGCATTTTGGGGGATAAAGGACCCAGAACTTGAATCAGGTTCTCAAAGGGGTCTATGACCCTAAAAAAATCTGCAAGGTAACAAGTCACCACATTAGAGAGGAAAAAGGCAGCGAAACATGAGGAGGAAGTGGGCCTCTGATATCAGGAGCCCCAGCTCATGAACAACAGGTATGCCATCTCTGACTCACATCAATATCACCAACTCATCTGAAGCTGTTCCCAGGTCTGCAGGAAGACCTGGTCCCTAGAGCAGCACGGCCACCACTATAGGGAAGCCACTTCTTGGCCGCCCACCCTACCCCTCAGCAGAGTCAAGGCGGGAGGGGCCTGGCCAGCAGCTTACTTCTCCATGGCAGCCACATGTCGGGTTTCAATCTTGCCTTTAGTGAGGAGAGTGGAAGATTTCTTGCCACCAAAGAGAAGGCCAGCCTTGGTCATCTTCAGCAAAATGAGCCTGACAAGTTCCCCCAGGTACAGGCCACTGATCATCTTCTCAAACCTGGCAGAGAGATCAGAGGAAGCAACCCCTTTGGTTATGGTCACGCAGCATCCTTTGCCCAAAGACCCTGAGCCACAGCAAATAATCAGAGCACGTGCAGTGGGGGTGAGGTCAGGTGAGGTCAGGAGGTCTCACTTTCAGTCCCAGCCCTTGTGAAACCTCTAATCTTCTCTGACTTCATTCGCATCATCCACAAAAGAAGAGGACTGAACTGGAGTTTAGTGTAGTTTAGTGTAGTTTAGCAAAAAGATTGGTTTTTGCTCACAAGTACTTCATTCCAAGAATTCCAAATTTACCCCAAATCTCCCCTAACCACAGAGGTACCATTCTCATATTAGGCATAAGGAACCCGAATTTCAGAGATTTCAGGTACTTTCTTTTTCAAGGTCATCCAACCATGACATGAAAAATCCAAACCTCACTCAGATGCTTCCAACTCCTACACTAAGCTTCTGTCCAAGAAAGAAAGATGCTGTGCTGGTGACACAGGCCTCTCGAGCCCTGGAGAGATGCTACAACAATGTGGATGGAATATCCCGCGAGGCTACCTACACCTTCACTCTGAGTCCATATGTACCAACACATGATTACTAACTGTTTCCCTGATAAAATACTAAATATAATTTTTTAATTTTATTTATTTTTTAAATATAATTTTTTAAAACATAATTTTATTCCCAAAACACATTAAGACACAACATCCAGCACAATCAGTTTCATAATCAATTTTATATATTTCACTACAAAAAGCCTCAGAACACTGAAGAAACAAAAGAAAATCAAAAAGAAATTCAGGTTGGCTTTGAAGGAATAGAGTTTTGTTTTTTTTTAAGTGAAACAAAGAGAGATGAAGATGATAAAATCCAAACTATTGGCACTATTTCCATGGGATGTGACAGCAATGGGTCACCAGCAAATCAGGTATGCATTGGACAAGAGGTACATCAACAACAGAAATTTGCTTTACTGGCAAGCAATGCTGGTGTTTGAATGGTTTCGGGGAGGTGCTTAAAAGTATTTCACCAGGGCTGATTGCAGGGCTAGGGCTGAGAAAGGATAAGATGAGCCTGAAATATTTTACTTTTGTGCCAGAAAATAAGAAAGAACTTAAAGGGTGATTGGAACATATCAAAGGACACAGGAAATGGAGAGTTGTCGCTTGATGGGTACAGAATCTGTGCTTGGGCTGGTGAAAATAGTTGTGAAATATTTTACTTTTGTGCCAGAAAATAAGAAAGAACTTAAAGGGTGATTGGAACATATCAAAGGACACAGGAAATGGAGAGTTGTCGCTTAATGGGTACAGAATCTGTGCTTGGGCTGGTGAAAATAGTTCTGGTAATGGATGGTGGTGAAAGTAGCACAATATTGTGAATGTAATTAATGTCACTGAATTATATACATAAAAGCAGTTAAAATGGGAAATGTTATGCAGTATCTTTTTTAAGTTACACAATAAACGTTTTTAAAAAGATGCAAGAGCACACACAAAAAAAATAACAACAACAACAAAAAGACACAGGAACCAGCTTGAAGTGGCTTTCCATTGGCCGAATCTGAAACTATCTGTGCACCAAAATAAATAATGATATTAAATTGAAGAACCCATGAGTGGGGCGGGCCACGGTGGATCAGCAGGCAGAGTTCTCGCCTGCCATGCCAGAGACCCGGGTTCGATTCCCGGTGCCTGCCCATGCAAAAAAAAAAGGAAAAGAACCCATGAGTCCATATTAGTATAAATAAACAAATGGAGGACACAGGAACACTCTTCCCTACAGTAAATAGCAACTCATAGAGAAGGGATGATAGATATAGAAATTCATTAATGTGTGCTAAAACTAGTGAGTGAAAGTTTGGTGAGGAACACGATATTTATGTAGTCTCAAAGTATCTCCTTAGCAGACACTTATTAATTATAAAAGGAATAATATTAACCTTCTGGTAGAGAAACCTGTTGGGCATACCTTTGACCAAGTGAGTCAGCATTACCAGTAACAAACAAATATCATTTGCCTCCTGATAGAAAGCACTGAAAAGAACACAACATCATATCTGTTGTGATATTCCTGCCAGAATTGCATAATCTGAATCTATGATGAGGAGACATCAGACAAATCCAAATTGAGGGTTATTGTGCAAAATAAATGGTCTGTACTCTTCAAGGTCATGAAAAGCAAAGAGATGTTAAGGGAATGGTCCAGGTTAAAGGGGGCTAAAGACACGTGGCAACAAAACGCAGCATGTATTACTGGACTGGAGTCTGGACCAAGAACGTTTTTTTGGTCCACGTTAAACGTTATTGGGGTAGTTGGTAAATTTTTAATAAGCTCTGTAAATTAGATATTAGAACTGATTAAGTATTCATTTCTTAATTTTGATAATTATACTGATGTTCTGTAAAATAATGTGCTTGTTTTTAGGAAATACACTGAAGTATTTAGGGGTAAAACGGTATTATATCTGCAAGTTAGTCCCAATAAAAAAAATAATTTTATATATACCTACATGCATTTTAAGTATATGAGTATTTTATATGTGTGCATGCACACACGCACACCCATACACACACACACATATACATGGAGAGAGGAAATGTTAATGTTTGTGGAATCTGGGTGAAGGCGTCTATGGGGAATTTTATAGTATTTTTGTAAATATTTTGTAAGTCTGAAATTTTTCAAAGTTTAAAAACGATTTTTTCTCATGCAACAAACACTTAATGATCTGCTATAATGTATAAGATACTGTATGTAGAAGGGAAAGAAAAACTGCATAGGCTGCCTTCAGGGAGCTCAGTGTACAAATAAAGGGCTGAGGCAGATGCCCAAGTAATGACTCCATGGTGGGTACTGAGAAGGCACCCTGAGACCTGTGGGCTGGGAAGTACTGACACAGCATAAGATGCAAGGGCAGCCCACGCGTGTCCACAAAGTGCCATGTAATTGGGCGCATGAGAAAGCAGGGGGTGGGGGTGGGAGTAGTGGAATCACAAAACCTGAGGAATTAGGCTGAGTTCTACTTCCTCGGGCTGCAGGTGGGTTTGCTCTGTGACCACTCATCTGAAGGTTTTAAGGGCATGTCATCTGGTTCTTAGAGGTATCTCCAGGGCCTTGACACAGATGCTTCAGAAACACTGGTTAAATTAGATTTCAGTACAAAAGGACAGATATTGTACGATTCCATTTAAATGAAATGTCTAGAATAGGCAAATTCATAGACAGAAAGTAGATTAGAAAGCACCAGGACTTGGGAGTGGGGGGGATTGGGAGTTAATGCACAATGCTATAGGGTCTCTGCCTGGGGTGATGAGAAGTTTTGGCCATGGATGATGGTGATGATAGGAGAGCATGACACTGTGAATGTAATTAATGCCACTGAATAGCACACTTAAAATGGTTAAAATGGCAAGTTTTATATGTTATATATATATATATATATATATATATATATATATATATATATGTCATCACAAAACATTTTTTTTTAATGTAAATAAGGGCTATGAGCTGGGGAAGTCCCTGTTTTCTTGGCTTCAGTTTCCATCCATCTGTCAAATGAAACTTAAGCCACAAGCCTTGCCCTGTAGACTGGCTGTGACGGTGACCAGTCATGGCGTGAAAGCCCCCCGAGGATCGAGTGTACCTGGATGGCTGGGTATGTCCTGGTGACGATGCCAGATGGCAGCACAAGGGTACTCACAGCTGCTTCCCTGGGTTGAGAGAGCCGAGGTCCAGCTCCCTGTCAAACTCCGTGCGGATGTCCTCCAGCGCCCCGTCGTCCCCAAAGGCGCCCCACTCCGTGTTGATGCACATTCTCCCCTCATCGCCTTCCACCAGGTCAATGTTGCTTATGTCCTCCATGTAAGATGCGTTGGTGCCAGTGCCTGGACATGGGGTCAGAAGGAATATGCAAAGGGAGAAGGGCTCCCGGCTGGGCAAAGACAGAGAGAACTCGGGGAGCCCCCTGGAAAGTACCACAAAGTGCTTTTGACCCACTCACTCCACGGGGCTGGTTCTGGCTGAGGGAAGCAGCCTTGGCAAGCCCAGTGTTCATGATGGAATAAAGCTGGCATAGCAAGTGTATCCTTCTCAGAGTGTTAATGGTTTGCTCTTATGAATGAAGTCAATTGTGAAGAAATGTCTGATGAATATGTATAAAAGCTCACAAGGCACATTTTTACAGAGGAAGATGAGTTAATCTAACCTTGTAAATATAGAAAATCACCAGCCCACAGTCATTTTTAAAATCCCTTCCCTTATCTACTTAGCTTTCTTTCTATCTGATGCTAAAACTATTTTTCACTCATGGTCTGCCACCAAATTTCTAGCATACAGTATATCCTTCTCTTTGACAATTGTCATGGTTAGGTACAGTAAGAAAGCAGCATTTCTTTATTCAAGTACAAAACGCTCCATGGAAATGTCTGAAAACTTGAGTATGGGGCAGTAATTGCAAATGGGCATGAAGGATCTCTTGGAGATGATAGAAATATTCTAAAATTGGATTGTGGTGACGGTTATAAGGCTCTACAAATTTACTAAAAGTCATTGAATTGTACACTTAAAATGAGAGAATCTTTATGCCTCAAGGAGGCTGTTTTAAAAATAAATAAATAAGCAAACTGGTACCTTCCCCTGGCTAATAACTCTGTTCTGGGGATTTTGAAGGCCAACATGAGAAATAAGAATGTAGAAAAGCAGAATTTAATATAATAAGTGGAAAAAGCTTTTCTCAGAAAAGGGTGGCCGCTGTGTAGGCCGGATGCCCGATGTGTGGGCCACCAGACCCAGGCTGGAAGACAGACCCGGGCACACAGGGCTAGCAGTGTTCATCATATTCTGCAGACACAGCAAGGCAGATCAAGAGGCCTGGCTGAAAGACCCTGCCTTTAGGGAAAGTCAGGCTGAGGAGGACTGGCTGGAATTTAAGAAAACTTTCCTCAATAGTATAACAGAATAGGAGGGGGGAGTATTTTAAATAAATTTGCTTTTATCGTACCCCAAACTGTCTTCTCACGGGCTCCCCTCTGGCAAAACCCCTCCCAGCTTGGGAGTTGAGCCCATCCACTGGACACCTCCACTGCTACCTCTCTGGTCCAAGCCGCTGTCACTTCTTCTCTGGGCTGTGCTATGGCCTCTTATCTGGTCATCCTGCTTCCACTCTCGCCCTCAATAATTGATTCTCCACTCAGCAGTCAAAATGAGCTTTTGAAAAATCCAATTTATCACCCCTGCCCAAAGCTCCCTAGGTGCTTCCTGCCCCTGCCAGAGTTAAAGCCAGTGACTGCCTAGGGACGTATGTCCCCTGTCCTATGCAATCTGTCCAGTGCTACCCGCTCTCTCGCAGCTGTTTTGCATATTACTCTCTACTTCTTTCACTTTGAGCCATTGTTTAGCCTTTTATTATTCTTGAGCTCCCCAAACTCATTCCCCTCTCAGGGGCCACACATGTTTCCTATTTTCTTTGCCAGGAACTCTTCCCTCCTTCTCATCACCAAGGTCCCTGATCAAACATCACCCCTTCAAGGGGCACCTTCCTGACCACCTCCCCACTGCTCACTCTTTAATTTTCATCACACTGACCAATGACCTGAACTAACACCCTATCTGTTTAGGAGACTTTGATCTTCACACACACACACAACACTACTGAAAATTCCATGCGTATCAGAACTTTTGAATATTAGCTCACCACTGTGAATTCAGTGTGGAGCGTGGAGCCTGGCACACACTAGGCACTCAGTAAACAATTGCATGAATGAACACACATGTGCAGTATTTTCCATCCTCCCTGGGTTGCTTCTTCTAAATGGAAAGTGCCAATTCCCCTGCCACAGACTTTACTGACAGTTTGCTGAAACTAAGTCCCGAAGCAGCCCTTTCCCACCCCCACTCCAGAAAAAAAAATAAGTCCATGTGAATCACCAATAATGACACCGACTTCACAGAAGGGATCATCGTAGGCACACGTCATCATGGTCCCCACCGTGTCATTGACCAAGGCCAGGACGTCCACATCCAAGTCCTGATGGAACACAAGTCCCAGGGGTTGTCAGTGGGCGGGAAGGAGCTGTTATCTGACCTTTCCCCACAGAAGAAGCAAAAGCGCGGAAGGTGACTGGCACATCACCAGATGCTGCCTGCAGGGCCCACCTGGAGGAAACAAGGTCTTTACCAAGGGTCAGTTCTCTTCACAGCTATGGTGGGGTTGGAGGAGAGAAAGAGCAGATTGGGGGCTGAGGAGGGAAACCCATGCTACTGTTTTGTGGGTGAAGACCTCATTGCAATGGAAATGTGAGGACTCCAGCCCCTCATTTGGGAGACCCTGGGAAGACACGGAGGAAAGCATGTTGAGCCAGAGGGCAATGCATGTCCAAGAGAAAATGCCAACATTCCTGCCCACAGGACATCTTAACTAGGAAGTAGCCTCAGCCAAATCCTCTCCATGGGTAGCACCATGGGCTTCCCATCTGGGTTTCCCCTTCTGCCAAGGCAACTTGGGTTATTGCACCAAGGTCCCCGGGGTGAAAACAAGAAGAGAAAAAAGCAGGCTGCAAATGAACAAATCCCAGATTTAAGGAGGAAAAAGACTGGCAAGGTATACATCAAGACATTCCTCTTGCTTTCAGGGTAATAGACAATTTGGGCTGATTTGTGTACTTTTCACTCTGCAAGGAGCATGTTTCACTTTGGCCATTAATTACATTATTTTTAAATATATTCAACAAATAGAGATCTTCAATGAATTGAGACTGGGAGCGAGACTGGAAAGAAAGTGATATCTTAAGGCTTGGAGAGGAGCGTGGAGTGGGAGCATTACACACAGCACTGGTCTAACTAAGACCCCCTGAGGGGACTGTGGCTGGCAGGGGAGGTCCCAGGCCCCCTTTAAGGGTGATTGGAAGAAGCCCCGCATGTCAAGGCCATGAGGGGTTGTTCCAGGGCGGGCACAGTACCAGGGCCCACCCAGAGAAGGGGCTAGGACTGGGAGGGCGTCCACGCAGAGGAGAATTCCTTGCCTCGTGTCTCTTCATGGCCTTGGTAAGACAGCTCACTACGTCTGCATCCTGAACTCCCCGCGCCTTAAACTTCTTTGTCCATGAGAGCAGGACACCCTGTGGGAAGATTTCAAAGCCCATCAAAACCAAGGAGGCTCTCAGATGTGAATGACAGCCGCGTCAAGGACGCCCCCCCTTGGCCGTCTCTTCTCCGAGGTGAGTCACCCCAGCTCTTTAAAGAGCTCGAGATCTCCCACTCACACAAGGGAACTGGGAGAGCCCAACTAAAACACAGGTCCCCCTTCCCACCAGCCACCAGGCTTTTTCCCTGCACACAGCACCACCTGGTGGCAGCTCTCCCTACTTCCACCTTCATAGGAAATGGAAACAGACTCTGCTTCAACTGATAGGGGAGTGAGAGATCTTGACATCCCCCAAGAAAGCTTAAAAGGGACAAGGTGAGACCTTTTGGGGGAAGGTGTAAAGGGGAGTGGAGGAGAACTGTTTATTGTATAATGCTATGGGGAAAATAGTAACAAAAAAAAGGAAAGCAGTACACAGCTATTTTTAAAACTCTACATACAGGGGTGTGAGGGTAGTTCAGTGGTAGAATTCTCGCCTGCCATGTGGGAGACCCAGGTTCAATTCCCTGCCCAAGCACTCCCCCAAACAAACAAAGAATCCAACAAAACAAAGTTCTGCAAATGGTGCTGCAATTGCGGGATACTCACATGGAAAGAGAATGATGGGACACCACCATACAGCATACACAAAAAAACCCTATACATACAGTATAATATCAATATTTAATACAGAGAGGACTAGAAGGAAAACCTCATAATTACAGTAGTGGGTATTTCTGAGTGTTAGAATTAGAGGCAATTTCTGTTTCCTTCTTTAAAAATTTCAGTTCCCACTCTCTCTTTTTTAATTTTAATATTTTTATTGTAAAAAGTTAACATACAATCGTATGAATGTTCTTGACATGCAAACATTCCATACACGGTGTACAATCAATAACTCACAACATCATCACATAGTTGTGTACTCATCGCCATAATCATTTTTTTAACATTTCCATCACTCCAGCAAAAGACAGAAAAAAGAAAAAACTCATATATACCATACCCCTTACCCCTTCCTCTCATTGACTGCTAGTATTTCAATCTACTCCATTTATTTTAAGCTTTGTTCCCCCTATTATTTGCTTATCTTTTTGTCCATAGTTTTTACTCATCTGTCCATACCCTAGATAAAAGGAGCATCAGACACGAGGTTTTCACAATCACACACTCACATTGTATCTCTCATTTTTTACCCTGAAGAAGGATAGTACATTTAAAAAAAAAAATACACAAAAAGAAACTTCTCTTTGGCTAAGATTTTTATGTTAGCTAATTTTTAAAAAGTGACTTCCTCTTTTAATCCTCTCTAATTTTTATCCTCTCTAATTGAAAACGCCCTCTTAGTTACACGTCCTAATGAATTCTTCCCCTTCTCAATACCTTCTGCACTTGCCTGGTGAGCAGACCCCACCTTCTCCAAGAGCTCTTACTTTTGTGTTCACAAAATCCCCCTCAGGAGCAGAGCCATGGTTAAACAGCTATTCGATATGAGCCCACATTCAGTTATTTATAAGTAATGAGTTTCCTTGTAGTTGAAGCTTTTCTATTTATCTTTAGACTTTATCAAAAAGCAGTTTGGGAGAAAAATTTATTAAAAAACAAGTAATCAACTAGAATTGATAAGAAAAAGCTTTATCTCCTTCTTCAATATAATCAAGCACCCTTCTCTAGTTTAGATGTTAACTGGAAAATTCTTATGGTAATAAGACACAAAACTAGTCAAATTACTTTCAGGCACCTGTTGGCATTTTAAAGAAAGTTCTAGAGCTGTGCCTTTCTGGAAAGACAGTGTAGTCAGGGAGTTTACAAGCTTGGACTTAGACACTCTTGGCTGTGTGGCCTTAGGCAAGTGTCTTAATCTCTCTGAGCTGCAGTTTTTCCCAAATATTAAATGGAATAATAACCGTATCTACCTTACTTGGCTTGTTTTGGAATTTTAATGACATAATGTACACACTGAGTTTAGCACAGTGGAAGACACAGCATCAAAATCCAAAGTACAGTATATAAGCCATGATAATAGAAAGATGCTGGTGGGTATTTGACTTAGATAAATGCCTAAGAGACAAATCATAGATTCACCCCTCAGGTATCAAGCAAGTGTGTAATTACGGGGTGGGGTTAAGATTGAAACGTGGCTTTTCTAGGGTGCGAACATCCTTTCAAACCGGCACACCAACCAAGAAAGAAAATCTAACTCTTTCAAATTGGCCTATGTAATTTATATCTGCATCATTCATATTATTTCTCAGCTAAAGTAGTTTTGTAATCTTAATACCTATAGTCATAGAGCACACTCTCATCATTTTATTTTATTTTATTTTTATTTTAAACTTTCCAAAATTTAGAAATACTCTATACCTGCAAGCAATATCTCCTCCCCCCTTCCCATTCCCTGGTGTGCCGGTTTGAATATACTGTGCGCCCCTGAGAGGCCTGGTACTGATTCGATCTTGTGGAGGCAGCCATTTCTTTTGGTCCTGATTCAGTGATGTATGTTGGAAATTTTTTTTTGGATTGTCTCTATTGTGATGTGGCATGCCCAATTGTGGGTGTGACCTTTTGATTGGATGGAGATGTGACCCTACCCGTTCCAGGTGGGCCTTGATTGGTTGCTGGAGTCCTTTAGAAGAGGAAACATTTTGGAGAAATGACAGAAGCTTCAGAGATGACAGAAACTTCACAGCAGAACTGACACAGATGCGGACACTTGGAGAAAAGAGATATTTGGAGATGCTTGAAGCCCAGCAAATGTTTCCAAGAGATGTTAAGCAAGCCAGAAACTGGAGAGAGCCAAAGGGAGCCAAGAGATGAAAGCCAGCCCTGAAGAAGTAAAGTGAGGAACCCCCACAGGAACAGAGGCTAAAAGCAACAGAGCCCAGGAGCAAGGGACCAGCAGATGCCAGCCACGTGACTCCCGGCTGAAAGAGGTGTTCTGGACCCACTGGCCTTTCTTGAGTGAAGGTAACCTCTTATTGGTGCCTTAATTTGGACACTTTCACTTCCTTAGAACTGTAAACTTGTAACTTATTATATTCCCCTTTATAAAAATCCTTCCACTTCAGGTATACTGCATTCCAGCAGCTTTCAAACTAACACACCTGTTAAGCTCTAATTTACTTTCTCTCTCTATAAATTTGTTATTTATAGATATTTCATTAAAGTATTTGTCCTTATGTGCCTTATTTCACTCAGCACAATGTCTTCAAGACTCATATATCTTGCAGCATGTCTCAATATTTCATTCCTTCTCATAGCTGAATAATCCATTTTGTGTATGTAGCACATTTTGCTTATCCATTTATCTGCTGATGGACATTTGGGTCATTTTCACCTTTTAGCTCTTGTGAATAATTTTGTTATGAACATTGGTATACAAGTATCTGTTTGAGTACCTGATGTCAATTTCTTTGGGTGTAAACCTAGAAATGAAATTGCCATGTCATATAGTAACTCAATATTTAACCTTTTGGGTTGCTGTCATGCTGTTTTCCACAGTGGCTATACCATTTTACGTTGCCACCAACAGTGCCAGAGTGTTCCAATTTCTCTGCATCCTCTCCAATACTTCTTGTTTTCCAGTTTTTAAAATAATGGCCATCCTGGTGGATGTGGGGCCGTATCTCACTGTGGTTTTGATTTGTATTTCCGTAATGGCTAATGGCATTGAGCATTTTTGTATGTGCTTACTGGCCAATCGTATGTCCTCTTTGGAGAGGTGTCTGTTCGAATCCTTTGTCCATTTTTAAATTGGGTTGTTCGTCTTTTTTGCTGTTCAGGTGTAAAAAATTTTTATGTGTTCTAGATATTGAATCCTTATTAGATATTTCAATTTACAACTATTTTCTCACTTTCTTGATAATGGTTGTCTTTTCACTTTCTTGATAATGTCCTTTGATGAATAAAATTTTTTAATTTTGAAAAAAAAAGAGAAAAGGAAGTGTGTAAGTTTGATTCTCAAAGTCAAATTAGCTCCCACAGTATAGCTTGAGAATTTGCTTCCTTCTTGCTGATATCTCTGTTTCTGAGCTTGAGTAGCGTAAGGGGTGTTTAAGTATTTGTTGTGTAGCAGGCAAGCTCCTACCCCGCCGCCCGTGCTACAGAATCTAGCACCAAGGCCTGGTCCCCACTGCTCCTTGCATTTCCTCTGCGGACTCCTAGGACATTGGCGAGTCACTTCTGGCCAGGAAAGACAACGACACTTCAGAACAAAACTCCACTTTGCCTCATATAATCTTTATATTATTTTTTAAATCCTCTCTTTATAAAATAATGAAGAGGTAAACCTCAGTCCATTCCCTGTATAGTTGATTTCAAATTCTCACTGAATGGAATCAAATAAATGAACTTTCATTGCACCTTTCAATGGTCGGGTAGTTATGAAGCACCTATTAAATACAGGCTATTATGCTAGAAACCCTGGGAGTGGGGGGGAAGAATTATACAGAACAGTGACTGCCTTCCAAGAAAAATCCCACTGAATTGGGGGACAAGGCACAAATGCTCAAAGAGATAAGTAACACAGACAGCGTCATCATAACCCAGTGGCTACATCCATGCACCAGACCCAGGGCTGGGCACTTTGCATGTGCTCTCTGCACGCTTCATCTCAGCTCAGCAAGGAGATAGTATCATCCCTGCTTTCAAATGAGAAAACAAGAGGCTCAAGAAGTTAAGCAACTTGTCCTAGGGCACAGTTTGTGCTGAGCCAAAAGGTAGGACTTGAAAGTCCTTTCCTTTTCCACTACGCTACATGAAAAGCAGTTCAATCCAACAATATCAAAAAACATCCCAAGGCCCAAAACGAGGTGGTCCATGATTTACTGTCACCTGGATGTCACAATCGCTATGTGCAGTACATAACAAGCCACCACCTCAAACAGCAGCAGCCTGGGGAGACTGGATTCCTGGCTCCAGAAAGCTTATTGTCCTTTGACACATTCCCTGATTTATTTTCAGAGATTCCCTTAGGCTTAGCTTTAGCTTCACCCTGTTTACAAATTGGAAAATTGAGGCACACAGAGATCAATTACCAGAGAACCATGCCTTTCAAGTGATACAGCTGAGATCACATACCCCAGGCTCTGTGTTTGCTAATAACTGTTTGTTTTTGGCATGGGCAGGCTCCAGGAATCGAACCCTGGTCTCTGGCATGGCAGGCGAGAACTCTGCCACTGAACCACCACTGCACTGCCCTGCTAATAACATTTTCACTCCAATGACTCTACCTCCGTTTTTCTCCTAAGGTCTTCCCCAGCTTTTCAGCTCCTATTCTAGTCAGCTATGTCAGTGATTCTAAGTGTGGGCGCCAGACTAGCCGTGTGAATACCACCAAGAAACTTGTCAGAAATGCAATAGAGTCCTACCCCAAACCCACTGATTAAGAAACCCAGTGTAGGTCCCAGCAATCAATATTTAATAAGTCTTTTAGGGTTTTCCATTGCACGCTCAGGTTTGAGCGTAACTAACTGTGGCATGAAAACCATTCCACTGACTTGTGCTGTGCCCATGGTAAGTATAAAGTCAAGGCAGCTGGGTTACTAAGTTCTCCATCTCATATTAGTAAAAAGAAAAAGATAAATAAGAAAACTCCAACTGGGTACTCTGGGAGTTCCTGTTCCTAGCCAGACTCACACATGCACACATTCTCCAGTCCCAGACCCCAAATCCTACACAGCAACTCCCCCCATTCGGCCTTACCTCTTCCAATTTCGTTTGTCTGCAAGGAAAAGAAAAGGTGAGGCCGAGCGGCAATTTCTTGTGCTTCAAATTTCTGGTTTTCATGAAATCATTCAGACAGTCAGCTACATATTCAAACAGCTGCAGAGGAGAAAAAGCAAAGGATAAGGGCCTAGATACTTGTAAACTTGCTGCCAAGCCTTCCCCGACCTGGGCATGTACCTCAGAGCCATTGCCTCGGATAATCTCACTGGGTGTTGGGTAGAACTGACTCTCCATCTGGACATTTCGCCTCCCATCTTGAGAAACTTGCACTTTCGAGACACGAAATTTGGATCCTCCAAGATCCAGGGAAAGAAACTCCCCGTTTTCTGTTACCAAAAACAAAACAACAAAAACACCATTTGTTATGAGTCTATTTTATGGTCAGGTCTGCCCAAGAAGTTGGACATAAAATAATTGTCATTGAATCTCACATGAAATAGGTATCATGAGATCATGAGCCGCATTTGCTGAGGCGCCGAGGGCAGTCACTTTCGGCCTTCACTGTCGGGGACAAGCATGGGGTGGAGCCCCTAAGTGTCTGACCCCACAGCCACAGCCTTCCTCACTGGAGTGGGCTATATGGAATGTGAATGTTCATTTGGGAAAGACAAATGTTAACCCACTTTATGCAGGTGGCATCAGAAATGGACCTTGAGCTAGTATCCATAATTAGGAGGCAAAGGGAACAAAAGGCAAGGAAGGAAAAATGTTAAGGTAAATACAAATTTATGTATGTTCCCATCAAACCTTTTATATGTTACTACTTACATTATGGTATTTTGGTAAGTTATTCATTTCCAGGAAGTAGAAAAAAGCCATTAAGAATTATAAATTTTAGGATGGGTAACAGTGGCTCAGCAGGCAGAGATCTCGCCTGCCTTGCCAGAGACCCGGGTTCAATTGCCGATGCCTACCTGTGCAAAAATAAATAAATACAATGGACTTTTTGGGTAATATCTGAATGTTATTTCATTGCAGGTCTGTTCTTAACACTGAATTTTTAGAGTGTCTTCTCTAGTTGTTACCTTTTTTGGTTGTATGCATTTATATCCATTCAGAAACAAAAGAGTCAAACAAAAGAAAATTGTAATCTATTGTCTGTGAATTTTATATGTTTGAAAGTTTTTAATTTTTTCAACATCTTAAAGTGTTGGAAAATTACCACGTTTAATGAAATTGTAGTGCTCTTTAATTATACTCCATATTTTAGGCTTTTGTTTACAATTATTAAAGAACAGTTATTTTTATTTTCCTCCAGGTATAATACCAGCATATTAAACCACTTGGGCAATATTCCACTTCTATGGCCCAGCTAGTTCATTAGAGCTACAAATGCAGAGATTGGAGCATATTTGAAGAAAGTAATTACCCTTAAAATTGTGTTAATACTGGCTTAAAAACAAAATTTGGTGTTTGGAAAGTTGAAAGTAAGATAGTGATACGAAAGAATATATCTAAACAACAAAATAGCAGAAACATTTTCATGCCATGTATGAGCATCTGAATGTTCTGGTCTTGAAGGTAAAAACAGTCTAAACATATAGATTCAAGGGAATTTTGACTCCTTTTGAAGGCATTATATAAAACTTCTGCTTCTTCCCTTTCATTTTAAATGACAAGGAAAAATCAAACCTTACTCTGATAAGAAGATTTTTGTTGCTGTTGAACAAAAGTATAAAAAACCAAGTAGCTTCTCTATCTGGTTGGAATCAACCCACTGGAGCCTTTCAATGTGTTAATAAATAAATTGAATCAAGAATTAAAAAAAAAGAAAGAAAGAAAGAAAGAAATGGGCCTTGAGGATGGAGCAGATTTTAGCGTGCCATAACAGGGAAGAGAGAAAGCTGCTACTTCAAGCATAGGGGAGGATGGGGGAAACACAGATAAAGGAATGGAGGAGAAGGGTGTGCAGGGAAGAGAATCCAGCCTCATACATGCCTCAATCTGACAGGCAGAGGAAAAACACTCCGGGAGGGAAGGGGAGACAGGAACCAAATGATGGAGCTCAAGATACCCAGGATATTTAGTTCAGTCATTCCAAATCCTTTTGGAACATGACCCAACCTGTCTCAAGATACCAGGCAGATAAGAAGATATTAATCTTGAAAAGGCTTCCAGGTAACTGGTATATGTTCCCTGGGTTAAGAACTTCAGTTTTAGACTCTAACCTGGAAGGCTTTTCTAGCACAAGACAGATGCTGTGCTGGATTGAATAGCGTCCATCCCCAACCTCCCACCCGCCTCCCACCCAAAGAAATTCCTGTCCGCCTGGAACCTCACAATGTGACCTTATTTGGAAATAGGGTCTTTGCAGAAGTCATTAGTTAAGAGGAGGTCATACTGGATTATGGTGGGCCATAAACTAGTGACTGGTGTCCTTAGCAGAGAAACACAGGGACACAGACACATGGGGAGAAAGCATGTGGTGGTGGAGGCAGAGATTGGAGTGAGCAACTAATGCTGCTGACACTTGATTTCCGATTTCTAGCCTTCAGAACTGTGAGGGAATAAACTTCTGTGATTTGAAGCCAGCCAATGTGTTACAGTAGCCCTAAGAAACTAATACAGATGTTATCAATAAAAAGATGGAAATGAAGGGTGCACGGGAGTTCAGTGGTAGAATGCTCGCCTTCCATGCAGGAGACCTGGGTTCGATTCCTGGACCATGCACCCCCCCAAAAAAAGATGGAAATGAGATACATGGCAGGGGTTGGGGGGGCAGGGAAGGGCAGTCCTCCCTGATGACTTCTATTCAGCCAGAATTCCTGCCCAGAACCCCAGCCGGTGCCTTGGCTTCAGCCATAAATACGGGATGGGAAATCAGGCATGCAAACCCTGAGCCAACAGGCCCACAAATCCTAGCACTTAGGTGGCCCTCTTGTGTGCCATGTGATTCCAGCCTCAGCTGCCTGGATTTAAGGGGCCTCCTGACCAATCAGATTCACTCCTTGTGAAATGAGAAGTAAAAAACAGAGTGAAGAGTTGCTAGTAGGTGGTAAAAACTGAGACGGAAGAATCCCAAAAAACAGAGTCAACTGGGAGCCAAGGTGGCCGTATGCAGGCTGAAATCACGGGGAGGAAAACTCTGAGTCCCAGTCCCCTGGAGGCCTGTACGTGCCATGGTTCCTGCCCTTGGATTCCTCCTGAGACCCTGTGTGTCTCCCTTTTTACTCCAATCATCCTCCCACAATAGTCCTCCTTTCCTTGACCCCGCTAGAGTAGGTTTCTCTGTTCCTGGCAACCAAAGAGCTTGAAGGAAGCCAGCTCTCTAGGTCATTTAGAGCAAGGCTCCGCAGTCTTTAATGTGCCTTTGAATCTCCCAGGATCTTATTAAAATGCAGACTGTGATTCAGGGAAGGTGGAGCCTGAGATGCTGCATTTCTGAACAAGCTCCCAAGTGATGCTGCTGCGGCTCCTCCGTGGAACCCAGTTAAATGTTTCAGGTCCTCATCAGACAGGCACAGCCAGCCCCTTCTTTGATTTGTGTGGAGACATCTGGAAAATGAGATTCTTATCTTCCTAGACCAGGCTGAAAGGAAACTAAAGGAGCTGTTTATTATTCGGTGGAGGAATCCAGGGACCTCACCCTACAAAACTTTGTTAGGCATGTGTTACCAAGCAAGAGATGCTGTCACATGTTTGTCTCACTGTGTAGGAAATAAGGTAGATCACATAACCCATGTACAACTATTTATTGAGCACCTACTATGTGCCACATGGTATGCCCAGGGCTAGGGAAGCAGCAATAAAAGACCTTGGGCTCCCCAGGGAATCTACTGGGGATGCAGGCAAGTAAACAAGCACAGGGAAGGGCAGTAAATTAGAGCCATCAAAGGCAGCTCCTAAGGGAAGGTGGTACATTGCTGAGTGCAGAAGGATGAGAGGGAGTTGGCCAGCCAGACAGGGGAGTAGGAAAGCAGGCTGGCTCAAGGAAAGGAAACCATGAGCAAAGGAATGAAGGACTGAGGAAGCATGATGGGACGGGGGCTTTTGAGGAAAGAGGGAGGCTATGACAGAATTTGTCTGGAAGCTATTCTCAAGTTAAATTAGGAAGGATTTGGAAAGGCCACTCTACCCGAGGAGATTGGGTTTTATCCAGAAAGTGACAGGGAGTCACAGAAAGGGAGTGCTGAGATATGATTGAGATTTTGGGAAAATGCTGCTGCACCATCCAGGAACGGATTGAAGAGTTTCAAAACAAAACAGGAAGTTACTGTGCTGCAATTCAGGTTGGAGGTGAAACCTGGTGCCGCATCTGCCCGAAAACATTCCAGTGACTCACGATGCTATTTCATGGAAACCCTGTGGTATGTTCGCTTTAGTGACTTTGATGCTAGAGGAAAGACTCGTTTGATCCTGGAAGGAAGTGGGCCTGCCAAGGAAGAAGGAGAGGACCTAAGTGGCAGTGGGGCCATCAAGGCCTCTAGAGCAATTATTAAGGAAATGACCTCCCAGGAGGGCGGATCATAGTGCAAACCACTAGGGTTCTCAGCTGGCCTGGGCTGGCCCTAGGAGGCCTGCTTGGAGACAGAGGAAAAGAGGAGAGCCAGCCAGGGTCGGGCTTACAAAATCTTAATTACCTTTATAGTTACATAATGGGGTCTTCTCGTGGTGATGGAGGAGAAGGCACAGAGGAGAACACACTTTTACAGCCTCTGACACTAAGAACTATCACAGCTCCTTAACTAAAACATAGGGTAGTAACTGAGGCTCAAGCAGGTTAACCCCTCTCGAGTGGAATCGGATGAAAAGAGAAGAAACTACAAGAGGAGGTGAACTCAAAAGGATTCTTCCAGAAACTGCATACATTTCTGAAATGGAAGACCCAAGGGATTAAGAGAGTTTTATGTATTTGTTTCTTTGTCATGAATTATACCACCAGCTCCCAAGAGCTACCAAGGACCTGGGGGCAACATTTTAGATATTTCAAAGCACTCCATCCACATGACTTCACTGGATCCTCACACCTCTGCAAGATGGTGAGATGAGCTGACCATGACCTTTTCCTAATGAACACGGGCCACTTTACTAAGGGCACCCAGCTCATTAGGGACTCTGGACGCAGGTACCTCACTGCATCAGAATAACTGGTGAGATTTACTACGTGATGAGAGGTTCTGAGGACACAGCAAAGAAAGTAGGCAGGTGTCTCCTGATCTAAGGAGGAGGGAGTTTCTAAAACTGTGTTACTTTCACTTTTAAATCCTCCTGAAGCAGCCAGCACAAGGAAGGAACTGCCCTTGCAGCTGCCAGACCATCAAAGGCCATTCTTGCTTGCTTCTCGGGCCACACCTTATCTGTATCAGGAGGCGGAGCCACAGCACAGGATGTCAGGAGGACTTAGCCCTGGTGTCCCTACCCCCCAACCTCCCATGAGTCAGGGAACACATGTTGACTCATACATTTCCTCTGGATGGCTCTCAAGGACCTGGCCTCTCAGCACACTCTCAGTGAGCAATGCTGGGGACTGACCTGAGATTTCAAAGTAGGATAGCCTCTAGCCAAAGCTTACACTCCTCCAGGGTGGGGCAATGCCCAACCCTAGCATCTAACCAACATGCTGATCCCATCACATTTTCCCAGGGACCTCACAAGCAGCAGGGCCATGCTAATTTGGACCTGCACGTTGCCCCAAAGGGCCCCAGAACCCAGCTAACCCATTCGAGTCCCCCCTGAAAGCTTCCCAAACTTCAGCCCTACTCCTTCAAGGGTTCCAAGGTTCCTGCTGGAACTTGGTTTGGGCACTAAGACCCTGACTTTGGGGAAGTCCCTCAGTCCTTGGTGTCCTCATCTGGCCTGGGGATAACAGCTACACCACAGGATTTTTGTAGGATTATGTGAGACTATGATTCCTGAATACTCTGCAGCCACAGTCAGTGCTCAATAAACTTCAGTTCCATTCCCTCCCACGGTTCTGCCCAGAGACTAAGAATGCAGGAGTGGATAGGACCTCAGAGATCCCCTTAGAGTGGTCTAGGCTGCAGTAGGCATTATGATAGCCTCCAAAGATGTCCACATCCTAATCCCTGGATCTATGAATAGGTCAGGTTATGGCAAAGGGGAATTAAGGTCGCAGATGGAATTAAGGTTGCTAATCAGTTGACCTTAAGTTTGGGAGATTATCCTGGAATATCCAGGTAGGCCCAATATTAATCACAAAAGTCCTTGTAAGTGGAAGGTGAGGAGAAGAGTCAGAGTCAAAGAGAGATTTGAAAATGCTATTGCGCTGGCTTTGAGACAGAGGAAGGGTGCCAGGAGCCAAGGTATGCAGGTGGCGTCCAGAAGCTGGAAAAGTTAAGGAAACATAGTCTCTCTAGAGCCTCCAGAATGAATGCAGTCCTGCTGACATCTTGATTTGAGCCTAGTGAGACCCATTTCAGACTTCTGATCTCCAGAAATGTAAAAGAATAAATGTTCGTTGTTCTAAGCCACTAAGTTTATGGTAATTCATTACAGCAGCCCCAGGAAACTAATAGATAAGCCAACTCTCATTTTACAGACGGAGAAACTTGTTTAAGGGCACTGAGGAATGATAGAGCCGGGCCTAGAACCCAGGCTTCCTGAATTATCACTTAATATTCTTTCTACTACGTCATACCTCCTTCCGTAACCTAGAATCTAGATGCCTGGGAGTAAAATGCCATTTATTATTCCTTCAACAAATATTTGAGGGTCTAGTATGCATCAGGCCCTATGCTATTTGCTCAGTACACTGTGGTGAATAAAACACATATCCTTCCCTTGTGGGTCCAATGGGGAGATTCTCATACCTAGACTTCAGATTGATGAGTCCTCCCACAAGCACTTAACCCAATATAGGATGCTGCTCAGACAGAAGCAGAGACCTCTGCACTGAGGTCGAAGGCTAAGTTGGAGAAGGATGCAATGAGAGGAGACAATACATGAGGGCAAGGCAGGCAAGAGAGAAAGCAAGGTATATTTGCCATAGAACCAAAAGTTATTCAGTAAGACAGAAGCACAGAGAGTCAAGGAAGGGAGACTGCAGAGAGAAGGCAGTAAGCTGGGGGCCAGGAGTGAACTTCAGGTACCCAACAGTCAAGAGGGAATCAGGGGGATCAGGATTCCTGACAGTCCCCCAGGCCCACTTACCCGAGCCATCTGGAATGGCCCTGACAAAGGTGGGCAGCATCTTCACTGCAGCTGTGGGGTTGGTGTCCTTCCCCAGGCCCTTCTCCATCTCAGCCTTGAACCGTGACATGATATCCAAAAGGGCTTCATCGGAGAGCCGCATGTGATACAGGAACCGGTCCACCTGGAACAGACGCCAGGTGACCAGGGTTGGCTGCTGGGGGCACCTCCTTCCAATCGAGGCTGTGAACTCCCACGCCCATCCCAAAGCTGCCCTCTTGATTCTGGGGACAGTTTTGTGATGTAGATTCCCAAAGGCTCCCTGCCTGACACCTCATCAAGCTCAGGAAAAGGAGAAGAGTTGGGAGAACAGGATGGAGTAGGTTATAGAGATGGGGATTTATAGCCTCTTCTGGAGGGCAAACTCTGAGGAAGGAATAATTCCATGATTTTTCTGATGGGACAATGGAAGGGCAGAAACCAAGGATTCAGGCTTTCTAATTCCCCTTTCAGGGTCCCCACCATTGCCCCATTGCTCTCCACCTGAAAAGACTGGATATAGCTTGAATTTTAGACTCTGAGCCATGGAAGCTTTCATTTATCTGATGATGAAAATATATATCCAACCATGTTTGTTTATGGGCTGCTAGGAAGTTCAGAGCTAAATTCAGTTTTCAACGGCAACTTCTAAAACTTAAATGAAATATTTAAAATTTTTCATTATGTTTTAATCAGTTTTAACCAAGGTTGTTCCAATTTAGATGAAACTTAATCTTTAAAGCCAGCTCAAATTGCTACTGGAGATGAGTGAACATCACTCAAATAAATGAAAACTCAGCAGGAAATTGGGACAAAGGACCACCTTCCAAGTGTAGGGGAGCTATAAAGTTTACTGTGGCTGTGCCGAATCCAGTTGAGGGTCACGTGTTACATCAGGACCAGCAGAGGAGTTTCCTCCCTGTGCTCCTTCTAACAAGTTGGTGGTGGTAGCCGGGATTCCCAGGGCTTACTGGGAGAGATTCAGTGATGGAGCAACGAAGGGGGCAGGAGGAGGCATGGTGGCATCTGTACTGTGTATTTGCCACCCCTGTTTTGTATTTACTGGAAGCTCTCTTCACCCATCCAAATCTCAAGGAAGCTTGATCCCAGGCAGCTTCCTGTGGGAAGTGCATCTCCACAGTTTTTTCTAAGGCTAAGAGCGTGGGTTGCAGTCCACAAAGTGCTTTCACATATGGCATCTCATCTATTCTCCTCTAATCTCTTGAGGTAGCCAGGTAAGGCCAAAATTCTTGTCCCTGATTCAGAGATGAGGAATCTAAGGCTCAGAGTCATTAAGTATTATTAACCAGAGTTGTTAAGTGGCAGAGATGGAACTATAAAGCAGTGCCCGGTTTTAGTTTGCAGATCCATCTGAGATCCACAAGCCAAAGACACAAATTACACCAAAAACAGAGGGGGTTGCAGCACCTTTATCAGAAGACGGGTGCTCAGCCATGAGCCAGACCTCAGAGGTCACAGGAACCCAGCTCAGTCCTGTGCCAATGCCAGTAAAATGGCACATGGCTCCAGGGGCTTGGAAGCCAGAGGAAATCATCAGACAACCATTAGCAAGAAAGGACAATTGGGCTTTCAGCAGATTGAGAGGACAGCGTGTAACCAGGTCATGCTTCATTAAGGGCTTCCTGATCTCCGAGTCTGTTTATCACTAATTGGTTGGCACAGCCATACTCAGATGGAGAAAACTGGATGGAAGGGACATGACTCAAGTTATTGGCTGTTGGGAAGGGTGTGATGCCCTACATGGAAACTGAACTTGACCCTTCATTACCCCAGAGCCCCTGAGATAGTGCTCCTGAACCAATTTCTTATCTTCACCCAGGCAAGAGTACAACGGGTATTGCCAGGAATGCCCAAAATGCCATCCTTCCCATGCAAGTAAGGGTTTTGGAGCCTTGTAGGGACTGCTTACAAGGTACGGTTAAACAGAAGGAAAAAAATGTCAAGTTAGCAACCGTCGCTTGTTTATTCTTTGTATCCTCCACAGCACCTTATACAATGGCTACAAGGGGAGAGTGAATCATACCATATGTTGGCACAAAAATAAAAAAGCTTTACTTTAAATCCAGCTGGTGACTTTGGGCATGTATAACCAGAAACGTGTCCCAGGCACTAAAGAGGATGCTTGTGCTACAGACAATCAAGCCCACTTTGGGAGTGACTCACAAACCATAGCATGGGTTACCTTTTAGACAAGACAGCTAACAAGCAGCACATTTGACTTAGGGAGAGCACATTCAAATATTTAGGCTCCACACTGTTGAATTACAGAATGTGTGAGCTGCAAGTTGCCTTAGAAATCACTTAGTCCAAAGGTCTCATGTCATGAATCAAGAGTTATAAAAAGGTTCAAATCCTTGACCCAGCAATTTCATTTCTGGGAATCTATCTTCAGGAAATAATCTTAAATATGGAGGACATTAGGTATATAAAAATATTTATCCTAGCAATATTTTTATTGCAAAAAATTCATTTGAAAGTAGCCAAAATGCCCAAGAAGAGGGAAAGGTTCTAATAAATTGTGGCATGTCCACTTGATTTACAATTAGGAAAACATTAAAATGAAAATTATGAAGATGTTGGAGAAATGTCGATAACTGGTTACAACATAACAATAAGTGAAGAAAGCAAGACTCAGAACTGTACGTACGTTATAACTATAAAAAATATATACCATGAAAACAAGTTAAGCGCTTCTACCCAGCAAACATGACAGTGTTTGTGAAAGATCACATTTCTACTTTTCGTAATGTTGACTTACTAAACTGTAAAAAATACACATTGAAAACCCCACCAGTCCTTCTCTTCCCAACAATCTGCAGGTCAGTGACCAGGTCCAGTCCAATGTTATCAACAGGTCAAATGATACCAATAAATTGAATCAGAAAAGAAACTATCAGAGTGTTTTTTTCTTGTCTTTCTTCTTTGTTTTGTTTTGTTTTAATGTTTGAATGGGGAGATTTTTAAAAATTGTTTCAGGGTCTGAATAGTAACCTTCACAGGCAAGCATGGCCTGGGATCTTGACAAGACAGGAAACCACAGAAACTCAGTAAGGGACTGAATAATTGACCAAGGAGAGAGGAAAAAGCCACCTGCCCCTGACCAGGTTTGCTTTCTTCAGCGGAGGAGCAGAACCTGAGACACTGCAGCAACCCATGACCCAACATCCCACACCACCCTAGAGACCTGCTTAAGGTAGCTATAAAACACTCCTTGATTCTTCTTGCTCAATTTACTCTCTCAAGCTTCTTCGCCTGGGAAGGTGGGCAGTGGGGAGGGTTTGAGGGGGGTTGAGCATCAGCTCCTAGCACTGAGGAAAGTTGACAACACGTCCTGCCCTGGAACCAGAACAGATCAGTGGAGGCTACATTTTCTAGTAAAGGGGCCTCCTGAGGCTGCACCAGGGCTGCTGAACAAACACATCCCGCCCTGTGGTGTGACAAAAGGTTAACCACTACAAAGGGCTCAAGAAAAGGAAATGGATTTGCAGAACCAAAAGTGTCAAGGTTCCAAAGACACCCCTTGGGGGTTGGAGAGACAACATGTACATTGCATCTTTCCTTAAAGAGGTGGTAATAAGAGAAAATTAATTCTTGAGTAGGGCTATGTAGAACTTTTTCATCTTCTAAAGTAGCCAGCAGAGGGCTCCATGAATCTAATCAACAAATGAAAGGCAGATGAAATCTGATTGATTTATATCTTTCAAAAAATTCACTCCAATTGCTAACCCAACTCTCTAATAAAGTTTCCTGGGAGTTTATCCCATCCAGCACATGAGAGCTGTAAGGGGCCACGCTTCCTCTCTTTCAGTTTGAAAAAGCAGGAAGGCATCATGGCATTTTGGAAAGAATGTTGGAGGAGGAGTCAGTCGACTTGGGTTTAATCTGGGTTCCACCCCATATGTCTGGGTGACCCTGGGTAAGTCCTCTTTCTCAAAGAACTCGAAGAACTTCTGTTATCTGTAGATTGAGAAGAAGGCTTCATGCTAGGACCCTGCTGCTACAGACAGGCCCAATGTGGCCAGAGAGGCAAGCTTGGAATATCCTGGGCTTCCAGGAGAGAATCCTGATTGCCCAGTTCAACCCTGACCACCTTTTGTCAGCGCATCTCGGAATGAATTTTACACGCGTTTCTTAGATAAAATGGGGAGGGGGGTGGGAGGCACACCATTAATTGTTGACCATTACAAATAGCCAGGCCAATAATAAATGTGCCAATTATTGTACATTAAAATTCATACCCCTCTTGGTGCCCATTTTATATTCTTTCAAAGACATGAAGAATCAGATATGTGTTAAAATTCTTAAAACTTCTTTTAAAATGACTCTCCTTTCCTTTGTAGCATTTCCCCAAACCTCCCTTACATCACATCAAACACAATCCTCTTTAAATTTCCTGAAGACTTTCTCCTCATCCTCTTCCGTACCTGCCAGGAAGCTGTGAGTGAAATGCAACACTCAGGACAGTAACTGAATGCCCGGCAGTGGAGAGGATTTACTTTCTCTTCCCCCTCCATGAGGTTTTTACTAATCACCAGCCCCCTGTATCTCTTGTAATACGCTCTCCTAAATGCTTTTAGATGTAGTCAGAATATCGATTTTGTCAGTGAAGAAAGACCCAGGCATCTCTGAGATTGCTGAGTCCGTACCTTCTTGATCTGATCCTCCTTCAGTTTGGTGAAGTAAAACGCCATCAGGTGTACCGCAAACATTTTCCCCAAGTTCGGTTTCTCCTGAGATGGGCAGAGACTTCTGTGCCGTGTTTGGCTCCCACGTTTCCGGCGTTCTGCTCACTTCCAGTTGAGGCTGGGAGACCGCCCTGGGAGTGAGGTGCTAGGATTAAATACTCCCAGCTTGCTTGGTTCAATTATTAAACTTTGCCCCCTCTCTCTGGCCCCTCCCTCTGGCACATAGTTAATTGTCTAGTATGACGCTTTGGACAGCAGCTGAGGGTTGGGGGCGGGGTGGGCAGGGAACTGATGGGCTGCTTGAGCATTTGAGAATCGGGTGCTACAAAATCCTGTCGCTAAGCAACGCTCTCAAACTAGTAGTCCAACAAGTCCACTGAGGCGAGGAAAATCTCTGCAAAGTTGGGCACTGAACAAAGCCCACATTCAACCGCTTGAACTGCTCTTCAGATGTCCAGACCTTAGGTCTTTTCTCCTTAGTTCTTTTCTCCTCAGCCCAGCGATACAACGACAAGACTTCCTGCCCCTCTGTGATACTGTCTTCATTAAGACTGGACATTACCTTGATGAGATTTTAAGAATGTTGGGGCAAATTCCTCTGTTGGTGAAAGATCAGTTCTCACAGCTAACGGGCCAGGGTGATGGAAAAGAATCAATGAAACTTTACCCGGAACAACAGTAAGCCAGAAAGCCTTTATTTCACAGTTAGTGACCCAGAAAAAAATATGCGTGAGAAAGAGTGAATAGAAGTCACCAGTACCCACCGGGAAGATGCTGCTGGAGAAAAGAACTGACTCCACAGAAGGAAATGTCCCCTGCCACTAGGAAATTTGGTTCCCTCACTTATCTCACTCATCCCGCCTGAGGATGAGAAGGTCCAGAGAGCAGTCAAAGTGAGGGCTCCACAGACCTCATGCCCTCCCCATAGTCACTAACCGGCTAATGAAATCCACAATGACAACTGGATTTAAAACAAGAGCTAACCTGGATTGAGGACTTAATATTCCCATTTTATAAATGAGAAAACTAGGGCCCAGAAAGGTTAAGTGACTTACTCAAAATCACAAAGTTTGTAAGTGGTAGAGTGAGGAATCAAACTTCTGAGTTTGATTAAGGGCCCAGCTCTTAATCAATACATGATATTGCCTCTCAGATTTTTTTGCTCCACACAATAGGTACTCAGTTGATAACTACTGATAGCAGTAGCAGTATTCTGTTGGACCACTGTTAAGAATTTCAATTATATGGGAAACTAAATAGAGAGATATTGTTTCAACAGGGCCTTCCCAGTGGAGACAAAAGGCAAATGAAGGAATTCCTGGCCACACCTTCCCAGCAAAAGACCTTAATGAATGTCTGCTGGGAATCCAATGTTGGACATCCCAATGTTTCTCACTCCTACCTGGTACCTGCTTTTGACACAGGGGACTTCTGCGGGGGTGGGGTGGGGGGGTGGGTAGTGTTTTCCTGGTCAGCTAGACAGCCTTAGCTGTCCCCTTAGCTTTGTTTGCTTTTCTACTACAAAGTCTCATTAATCAGAACAGTTATCAAATGATTGCCTAGTCAGGGAACCTTCAACAGCTGCTTCTTCAGAAGCCACTGATCCTCCAATCAGTGCTCTTTGCCCATCCTTCATGTGGTTAAATGTTCTGCCTTTGAGAGTTTACCTTAGGCCCGTGTTTTGGCTTATTAAAGCTGCCAAAATGCAATATACCAGAAATGGAATGGGTTTTTTTTTTTGAATGGCATTTAAAAAGGGAATTTAGTAACTTACAAGTTTACAGTTCTAAGGTCATAGAAATGTCCAAACTAAGGCAGCCAAAGAAAAATACCTCGACTCAAGAAAGGCCAATGTCTGTCACATGGGAAGGCACATGGCTGGCGTCTGCTGGTCCTTGTTCCTGGTTCCATTGCTCCCAGCTTCTGATGCCAGTGGTTTCCTCTCTAAGCATCTGTGGGCTTCACTCAGCTCCTCTAGGACACAACGCTGGGTTCTGGTATGCTTATCATCTCCTGGAATCCAGTGATGTCTGCCGGGCTCTGCATCTCCAAACATCTGTGTCTAGGCATCTGCTCTCTCTGTTGGTACTCCAAGCATCTCCAAATACAATATCTGCATCTCTGTCAGCTCTGAAGCAAATGTGTTCTCTCCAAAATGTCTCCTCTTTTCAAGGACTTCCAGTAAACTAATCAAGACCCACCCTGAATGGGTAAAATCACATCTTCTTCTAATTAGAAGGTCACACCCACAATTGTGTGGGTCAATCTCCATGGAAACAATCTAATAAGGTTTCCACCCCACAATATTGAATAAGGATCAAAGGACAAGGCTTTTCTGGGGTATACAACACTTTCAAAGCAGCACAGCCCACAATTCAGGGGGCGCTTGATTAAAATTACTCCAGATGCTTTTTTTCAGATTGATATAAAACTGCGTCCCATACTGAGAAACTCTGTTTCAGATTGTCTGCCCTTCAGGCAATGAACTCTCTTTTACTGTATACAAGCAAGCAAAGGTTACCCTTTTGGGCCTCAAAACTATTCAGTCCCTCATACCATTTAGAATTGTCTGAAATGGGTGTGCCCTGCCCTAAGTCTGCACTGGCCAAGGATAATAACATCATGGAGAAGATAACCTGCCCATGAGTGGTAGCATTATTTGTCTTAATTCCCCCATTTTAAAAATAACCCCTGAATGATGTCATCAACAAGGCAACGTAAGGCAGCGACTGAAAACCTCTCCCCAGAAGTTCAGCAGAGAAAAGGACAAATTTCACTTGTTAAGAACTCTGGAGGAAGGTAAAGACTGGAGAAGGATCTCGCTACTATGTTGAAACAAAGAAACAGAAAAATAGGTAGGAAACGTCCCTTCTGTACCAATCGGTATTCCCTACTCCTCCCTCAGTCTCACACATCCTGGGAAGGGCCCAGAGGCAGTGGCTGGGATCCCTCCCACCGCCCACTGGGGACGCAGACTATAAACCCCGTGAGACCTATGAGAGCCCCACCTATGTCCAGACACGAGACCAAAGTCCACAGGGATCCGCAGCAGGACTCAAGCCACAGGGGAAGGTAGAAAACAAAAGGGCAACAAAGAGGAGCTCTCAGAATAGAGGAGTACGGAAGGAATGGCAAAATCTACGTCTTTCCCAAAAGCAGCAAGTAATCAGGCAGACTCTGTCTGACTCAACTCTTTGAGGACCTGGGGGACAGGGAGATATTTTAAGTCCAGGTCAATGAGGGACGAAGAGTCTGAGAAAACATGACAGAGACAATAACCCCTGGTGCCCATCCCCCAACCTTGAGGAAAGTAGCAGCAGGAGGCTTGGTCCTTGCCTGGGGGACAGTGGCAGACTGAGGCAGCTGTGGGAGAACCTCCACCCCAAGCACAGAGGGGGACACAGCCCAAAACTGAGCCAGAGATTGGCTGGCAAAGTGGGAGCATAAGAACCCTGTGGTTTCAGCCCTGCGGGGTCAGATGCTGCAGGGCCCCACCTTCTGAGGATGAATAGGTAACTGAAGAGCACCATCTGCTGGGCAGGCCGGAAAACACAGGGGGAAAAAGCAGGGCTTTTCAGAGCCTCTCCAGACCCTGTCCCAGGCCAACTGGAGCTGGTCTAATACCCCTGCAAAACAGGTACCTAGTCCTCTTTTGTCTGGAAGTACTGATGACGCATATGTCAAAGCAGTTCCCTAGCCAGGCAACAACTAAATCCTAGACAAGCAAGAGAAACCTACCTTCAGAATAGATCAGGTAACCAGTTGACCAGGTATCAGAAAAAAAAATCATAAGGCATACTAAAACACAGGAAGCAATGGCCCAATCAAAGGAACAAATCAAAAAGTTGAAGTCACACAATCTGGAGCATCTAATCAAAGATGTTCAAACAACTCTCCTGAATCAATTGAAAGAAATAAAAGAAAATATGCATAAAGAGATAAAGGATATTAAGAAGACACTAGGATGCCTTCCATGCAAGAGACCTGGGTTCGATTCCCTCCTGGAGCATGCACCCAAAAAAAAAAAAAAAAGAAGAAGAAGACGGTTGAAGAACATAAAGAAGAACTTGAAAGAACACAGAAAAATAACAGGCACTACAGAAATTAAAGACACTGTAGACAAGATTTAAAGTATACTAAATTTCTGGTGCCTGCCCATGCAAAAATATATATATATATATATATATATATATATATATACTAGAGACATACTACAGCAGATTTGAAGAGGGAGAAGAAAGGATCAGTGAGCTAGAAGACAGAGCAACCGAATTCAAGAGACTAAAGAACAAATGGGGAAAAAATGGAAAACTTTGAGCAGGGTATCAGGGAAATTAATGACAACACAAAGCATACAAACATACACATCATGAGTGTGCCAGAGGGAGAAGAAAAGGGAAAAGGACCAGGAAGAATATTCAAGGAAGTAATCACTGAAAATTTCCCAACCATTATAAAAGACTTAAGCATGCAAATGCAAGAAGCCCAACATACTTCAAAAAGAATAAATCCAAATAGATCCACTCCAAGACACATACTTATCAGCCTGCCAAATGCCATGGAGAAGGAGAAAATTCTGAAAGCAGCAAGAGAAAAGTGATTCACCGCAAACCAGGGGAACCAAGTAAGACTCAGAGCTGCATGGAGCCCAGAAGGGGAATGGGGGCTTGTAATTTTGTATAGCATAATATAATACCCAGATATATCCCAGAGTACATTGAGTAGATAATTAAAAAGTATTGGCAAAGTCCCTTGAGGAATGGGAGAAAATATATGGAACTATTAAGCTTTACCATCGGGGAAACCCCTCAAATTGTCTCAAACATTAAGAACTTCCAAGTTCATAGGCCAAACTCTTAATTTTGAGGCTTGTGAAGCCTATTCCTGCAGCAAAGAAGCTAAAGCTACCTATAATTATGCCTAAGAGTTACTTCCAGAAAACTTCTTTTGTTGCTCAGAAGTGGCCTCTCTCTCTAAGCCCAACTCTGCAAGCAAAATCATTACCTTCCCCCCTACATGGGACATGACATCCAAGGACGAGTGTCTCCCTGGCAATGTGGGACGTGACTCCCGGGGATGAGCCTGGCCCTTGTACTGTGCGATCAACCACAACTTCTAGACCAAAAGGGGGAAAAGAAATGTAACAAAATAAGGAATCAGTAGCTAAAAGAGTTCAAATAGAGTCGAGAGGCTATTTTGGAAGCTACTCTTATGAAAATTTCAGTTAGATATTGCTAATTAGCCTGGTTTGCCAAATCCCAACCAAAACCATTCCTGCCAACTCTAAAGAACACCTAGGGCTTTATCTGAGATTCTGCAAAAGTTTCACGCACTAAGATTACTTTCCAGAAACCTACAACCTCCAGATGGGTTCCTACACGAGAGCATCAAAGAACGGCAACTAGTTCCATCCCCCTATCCCATATTATTGACACCCCATTCCAATATGAAAAAGTTGGAATGGACATAACCCAAATGCCCCAAAGATTGGGAGAAAGATCAAAGGAGAAGGTGGCGTTATAACAGAGAAGATAGGATTTAACAAATGAGTATGACTGCTGAATCATTATGTTGATATTTCTTTCAGTCTCCAGTGTCTTGGAGCAGCTAGAAGGAAAAACCTAGAATTGTGGAACTGTAACCCACACCATACTTTGAAATCTGTTCTGTAATTAATTGTTACAATGTACTTTGAAAATTATTGCTTATTTTTTTTGCTTTTTTGTATATATATTATATTTCACAATAAAAATGTTTAAAGAAAGACTCCATGCTGAATTCTCATCAGACACCATGGAAGCAAGAAGGCAGTGGTACAATATATTTAAGAAACTGAAAGAGAAAAATTGCCAACCAAGAATTCTTTATCCAGCAAAACAATCCTTCAAAAGTGAGGAAGAGTTTAAAATATTCAAGATAAACAGAAGCTGAGAGAGTCTGTTAACAATAACAAACAAGCAACAAGCAGTACTAAAGGGAGTTCTACTGAGTGAAAAGACAAGAGGGAGAGGTCTAATGATGGATAAAGAAAAGAAGAGTATTAATAATCATAACTGAAAGGATTTAAAAAGAGAAAAAAATAGATCTGACAAATAAAAGCCAAAGGTTAAAATGGCTTTTACAGTGTTAATATTGAATGTTAATGGATTAAATTGCCTAGTCAAAAGACACAGATTGGCAAAATGGATTAAAAAAAATATATGGTGCATCTATATGCTGTTTACAAGAAATTCATTTTGTCATCTATTTTATTTTATTATTATTATTATTTTTTGTCATGGGAAGGCTCCGGGAATCGAACCCAGGTCTACAGCACGGCAGGCGAGAACTCTGCCACTGAGACACCATTGCACTGCCCAAGAAACTCATTTTAGATCCAAAGATACAAACAGGTTGAAAGTAAACAAATAGAAAAACATACTCCATGCAAGCAGTAACAACAACAAAAGGGTATAGTCTAGGGTAGCTATACTAATATTCGACAAAATAGACTTTAAATGCAAAACGTTATAAGCAACAAAACACTATATGTTAATGAAAGGGGCAATTCACCAAGAAGAAATAATGATTATAAAATATTTATGCATCTAATAAAGGTACCCCAAAGTACATGAGACAAACACCAGCAAAACTGAAGGCAGTAATAGACATCTCTACAATAATAGTGGGAGACTTCAACACACACTCTCGTCAATAAATAGAATATTTAACCAGCAGATCAATAAGGAAAAAAAGAACCTAAATAATATGATAATTGAACTAGACCTAACATGCACACCTAGTTATAGAGAGAGCATCCCACCCCAAAGAGCAGGCTATACATTCATCTCAAGTGCTCACGGAATATTTTCCAGGATAGACCATATGCTGGGGCACAAGAACAGGTCTTACTAAATTTAAAATGACTGAAATTATACAAAGCACTTTCTCTGATGGTAATGGAATGTGGCTGGAAATCAATAACAACTGGAGAACCATAAAATTAACAAATATGTGGAGGTTAAACAACATGCTGTTAAACAATCAGTGGGTCAAAGAATAAATTGCAAGAGAAATCAGAAAATATTTTGAAATGAATGAAAACGAAAACACAACTTATCAAAACTTATGGGATGCAGCGAAGGCAACGTTGAAATGGGCATTTATAGTCCTAAACACCTACGTTAAAAAGGAAGAGGATGCCCTCTCGCCTCAGATTCCTCTGAGCACCTCTGGCCTTTGGGATGGGGGTGCTCAGATTGGACCAGGGTGAGCCTGATGCAATTCGGGAGGGAGGGTGGTTTGGGGGCAGGAAACAGGAGGGAGAAAAAGGGGGGAGGGAGTGTCTTAAAGGGCCAGAGCTTGAGAGCAGCTGCAGGTGGAGCACATGGCCCGTCCCGCCCATGGGCCACGCGGTGGTCCCGGCTTGATTTCTCTTTTAAGGTTGGATGCCAGAGTCCGGAGAAGGAGCCATTAAAGGCACAACCACCACCACCACTCCCTGCCCTCCAGGGTCAGCTGGAGAAGGGTCCGCATCCTCCTTGAAGACGCGGGCCTCGTTCCCGGTGCCCTTCGAGCCTAGTCTCTCCCGCCCTGCCTGGGTGGCCTTGCGCAAGCCGCCCTCAACCGCTGTCTCCGCCCCTGGAACAGGTTCGACTTCGGGCCAGGAAGGTGGCTCTTACCTCCTGAGGGCAGCGGGCTCCTAGGAAGTGGGAGCGGAATTACCACCCCTCCACCCCTGCCAGCCCCCAAAACGATTCTGTATGGACAGGAAATGTCTTTTAAGTGAATTTCGTTGTTTTTTTAAAGGACTGTTTGGGGCACAGCTGAACCAACACCTGATTGGAACTCCTGAGATCTGAGATTTTATACTGGCCGGGACCTTTTCCCTTACCAACTCTGTGACAGTCACTTTCCTCTCCGTGGGTCTCAGCTTCTCCATTGTAAAACAAAGAAGTGGTCTGTGAAGGTGGTTTCAAACTTTACTGCACATTCAATTCTATAAATATTTACTGATCCCCCACTATGGAGCCCGCACAGAGTTGGAAACGGGTTTGGCAATAATCCAGGCTAATAATGTCCCTGTCCTCGTGGAGCTTATATTCTAAAGTGGGGAAAGAGACAGTAAAGAAACTTAAGTGATATAACAAGTTGTTGTCTAGTGTCTGTGATGACAGTCAACTTTAGCAACAGTTAAAATAAATGGGCTATTCCCTCTGCTATGTGGGACATGACTCCCAGGGATGTAAATATCCCTGACAATGTGGGACAGAACTCCTGGGATGAGCCAGGACCCAGCATCATGGGGTTAAGAAAGTCTTCTTGACCAAAAGGGGGAAGAGAGAAATGAGACAAAATAGTTTCTGTGGCTGAGAGAATTCAAACACAGTTGAGAAGTTATTTTGGAGATTATTCTTATACATTATATAGACATCCCTTTTTAGTTTATGTCATATTGGAATGGATGGAGGGAAGTACCTGAAAGTGTTAAGCCATGTCTCAGTAGCCTTGATTCTTGAAGATGATTGTATAATGATATATATTTTTTACAATGTGACTGTGTGATTATGAAAACCTTGTGTCTGAAGCTCCTTTTATCCAGAGTATGGACAGATGAGTAAAATATATATGGATATATGGATAATAAATAAATCATAGTGGGGGATAAGGGGTAAAATAAATTGAGTAGATGGAAATACTAGTGGTCAATGAGAGGGAGGGGTAAAGTATGGGATATATGAGTTTTTTCTTTTTTCTTTTTCTTTTTCTGGAGTGATGCAAATGTTCTAAAAATGATCATGATGATGAATACACAACTATGTGATATATGAGCCATTGATTGTACACCGCTTAATGGAATATATGTGTATGTGAAGATATGTCAATAAAAATATTTTAAAAAAGGGCTGCTCTAGTGTGGGTGATAAGACTTTCCTGAAAATAGACTCCAAAGCCTTTAGAATCAGGCATGGTCTGGGATTGGACCCAGAATCTGCACTTGTAACAAGCCCTCTGGGTGCTTCTGCACCAGATTCCCCCACTCTTCACTTGGCGAAGTCCTGGCCTATGCATTCTGAGGGTGGTGCAGCTGTTGTGATCTTACCTGCTCAAGACATGACAGCCTGGAATGTTGGTCACCTCTTGTGCAGGTTTGAAAGGATTATGCACCCTAGAAAAACCATGTTTTAATCCTAATCAGCCTTGTGGGAGCAACAGTTTCTTCTAATTCCTATTCAGTACTATAGCTTGGAAACTTGATTAGGTTATCTCCATGGAGATGTGACTCAATAAACTGTGATTAAACTTGATTAGATGGAGATGTGCCTCCACCCATTCCACGTGAGCCTTGATTAGTTTACTGGAATCCTATAAAAGAGGAAACGTTTGGGAGAAAGTTGGAGATTCAGAGAGAGCAGAGAAGAACAGAACGCTGCACAACCATGAGGCAGAGAGTTCACCAGCTAGCAACTTTTGGAGATGAAGAAGGAAAAGGCCTCCCAGGGAGCTTCATGAAGCAAGAGGCCTAGAGAGGAAGCTAGCAGATGCTGCCATGTTCGCAATGTGCCCTTCCAGCTGAGAGAGAAATGCTGAACATCATCAGCCTTCTTGAACCAACGTATCTTTCCCTGGATGCCTTAGAGGGACATTTCTATAGACTTGTTTTAATTGGGACATTTTCTCAGCCTTAGAACTGTAAACTAACAACTTATTAAATTCCCCTTTTTAAAAGTCAAAAAAAAAAAAAAAAAAAAAAAAAAAGCAAGAGGGTGCATAGGTGGTTCAGTGATAGAATGCTCGCCTTCCAAGTGGGAGACCTGGGTTCAATTCCCTGACCATCCACAAAAAAAAAAAAAAAAAAGGAAGAATGGTATTTGTTTGCATCCATGTTTTCAGATCTTCTGAGTATATCCCAAGTAGTGGGATCGCCAAGTCTTAAGGCAACTCTATACTCAGCTTCCTGAGGAACCACCAAACCATTCTCCACAGTGGCTGTACCATTTTACCTTCCCACCAGCAATGTTCCAATTTTGTCCACGTCCTCTCCAACTATGTAGTTTCCTGCTTAATAGTTGCCATTCTAATAGGTGTGAGATGATAGCTCATTGTGATTTTGATTTGCATTTCCCCAGTAGCTACTGAAGCCGGACATCTTTTCATGTGCCTTTTAGTCATCTGTATTTCCTCTTTGGAAAAAAAAAAATCATGTAAGTTGCCCATTTTTTAATTGGGTTGTCTTTCTGTTGTTGAGTTGTAGGATTTCTTTATATATCTCTATATACCACCCTTATCAGATATGTGGTTTCCAAATATTTTCTAAAATTGATCATGGAGATATGTGCACAACCATGTGATGATACTGTAAGATGTGATGATGCTTGTGTATCTCAGATGGTTTGCATGTTGTGTGACTATATCTTAATAAAACTACATTTTTTTAAAAAAGGAAGAAAGAGCTAAAACCAATGACCTAACTGAACAACTGTAGAAACTAGAGAAAGAACAGCAAACTAATTCCAATGCAAGCAGAAAGATATAACAAAGATTAGATTATAAATAAATGGAATGGAGAATTTTTTAAAAATAGAGAAAATTATAAAATCAAAATTGGTTCTCTGACAAGATCAATAAAACTGAAAACCCTTAGCCAGAATGACAAAGACAAAAAGAGAGTAGATGAAAATAAAATCAGAAATGAAAGAGGAGTTCATTACCATAGTCCTTGAATAAAAAAGATCATGAGGATATTATGGACGACTATATGCTAGCAAATTAGGCCACTTAAAAGAAATGAACAATGTCCTAGAAACACATGAACAACTTACACTGATTCAAGAAGAAATAGAAAAAAAAAAAAGAAAGAAATGGAAGACCTCATCAAACCGATCACAAGTAGAAAGATTGAATCAGTCATCAAAAACTTATGAACTCAACTATGATAGTATTGTGAATTACTGATTATATATATAGAATGGAATGATCAAAATAGGAATGTTTGCGTTTGTTATGTGGTTTTTTTTTGGTATTTAAAAATAAAATAAAATTAAAATTAAAAAAAAAAACAAAACTTAAGAAAACAAAGAACAAAGAAAAGTCAAGGACTAGACAGCTTCACAGGTGTATTTTACCAAGCATTCCAAGAAGAATTAATACTATTCCTGCTCAGACTCTTCTGAAGAAGAAGGAACACTACCTAACTCATTCTATGAAGCCAACGTCACCCTAATACCAAGGCCAGATAAAGATACTATAAGAAAAGAAAACATATCAAGCTCTCTAATGAATATAGATGCAAAAATCTTCAATAAAATACTTGCAAATCGAATCCAATAGCACATTAGAAGAATTATACACCATGGCCAAGTGGGTTTTATTTTAGGTATGCAAAGGTGGTTCAATGCAAAAAAATCAATTAATATAAATCATCACACTAACAAATCAAAGGGAAAACTACATGATCATCTTGACTGATGCAGAAAAAGGCATTTGCCAAAATTCAGCATACTTTCATGATAAAAAAAAAGCTTTGAAAGGTAGAAAACTTCCTCAAAATGATAAAGGGTATATATGAAAAACCCACAGCTGACATCCTACTCAATGGAGAGAGACTAAAGCTCTCCCTCTAAGATCAGGAACAATACAAGGATACCCACTGTCACCACTGTTATTCAACATTGTGCTAGAACTTCTAGCTACAGCAATTAGGCAAGAGAAAGAAATGGAATGTATCCAAACTGGAAAAGAAGTAAAACTTCCACCATTTGTTGATGACATGATCTGATATCTGGAAAAAGTACAACAAAGCTACTTGACCTAATAACGAGTTCAGCAAAGTGGTGGGATACAAGATCAACATGCAAAAGTCAGTGGTGTTTCTATATACTAGTAATGAACTATCCAAGGAGGTAATCCAGAAAAAAATTCCATTTACAATAGCACTTAAAAGAATCAAATATCTGGTAATAAACATAAGCAAAGATATAAAGAACTTGTACACAGAAAAAATATGATACATTGCTTAAAGAAATTTAAGAAGACCTTAATATATGGAAAGACATTTCTGTGTTCATGGATTGGAAGGCTAATGTCATTAAGATGTCAATTCTACCCAAGGTGATCTATAGATTCAATGCAATCCCAATCAAAATTCCAACAGCCTACTTTACAGAAATGGAAAAGCTAATTATCAATTTATTTGGAAAGGGTAAAGGGTCTCAAATAGCTAAAAATATCTTGAAAAAAATGAATGAAGTGGAAGTATCATGTTTCCTGACTTTAAATCATATTATAAAGCCACTGTAACAGCATAGTACTGGTATAAGGATAAATATATCAATCAATAGTAATCAAATTGAAAGTTCAGAAATAGATCCTCAGATCTATGGTCAATTGATTTGTGACATGGGTCCCAAGTCTACTCAAGTGGGACAGAAGAGTGTCTTCAATAAATGGTGTCAGGAAAAATGTATATCCAAAACCAAAAGAATGAAAGAGGACCCCTATCTCACACCGTACACCAAAAATTAACTTAAAATGGATTAAAGACCTAAATATAAGGACCAGTACTTTAAAACTCCTAGAAGAAAATTAGGGAAACATCTTCAAGATCTAGTGACAGGCAGTAGTTTCTTAAACTTTACACCCATTGCACAAGCAGTGAAAGAAAAAATAGACAAGTGGGCACTCCTCAAAACTGAATACTTCTGCACTTCAAAGGACTTTGTCAAAAATGCAGCCGACTCAATGGAAGAAAGTATTTGGAAACCACATGTCTGATAAGGGTTTGATAGCCAGAATATATAAAGAAATCCTGCAACTTAATAAAAAGACAAACAATCCGATTTAAAAATGGGCAAAATACATGAACTAACATTTTTCCAAAGAGGAAATACAAACGGGTAAAAAGCACATGAAAAGATGCTCAAGTTCACTATCTATTAGGGAAATGCAAATCAAAACCACAATCACATATAATTTCACACCTACTAAAATGGCTACATTTAAACAAACAAGAAACTACAACTGTTGGAGAGGATGTGGAGACAAAGAAACACTTATTCACTGCTGGTGGTAACATGTGCCAGTTCGAAACTATTATGGACCCCAGACAAGCCATGTTTTAATCCTGATCCAATCTCGTGGAGCAGACCTACTGTGGGAGTGGAAACCTTTGATTAGATTGTTTCCATGGAGATCGACTCACCTAATTGCTGGTGCGGTCTTTTGATTAGATGGAGATGTGATTCCATCCATTCAAGGTGGGACTTGTTTGGTTTACTGGAGTCCTTTAAAAAGGGAAAGATGAGGCAGGCCCTCCAGCTGTCCAACCATAGCGGTCTTGGCCCAGCCGAGGCTTGAATTTGCGCACCCGGGAAGGGATCCTCAGTAGCGGAGCGTGCCGAGGCGAACCTTAGAGGAAGAGGCGGCTGGCCGCGGAGTGATGTGGTAACCGCTTGGGGCAGACCCTGGAGCTCAGTGGGCCCCAGTGCTCAGCCGGTCCTGGCCAGCCACGCTGCGGAACACCCCGCCTTCTCTCGTCCATCCACAATCGCCAGGGCAAATCGCCGCTTCCCCATCCCTCCCCAAGCTCTGTCCCAGCCCCTGGGGCCGCCGCCCCACCCCAAACCCCGCCTCCCGCCATAGCCTTGAAGAGAATCCACAAGGAAATGAACGACTGGCACCGGACGCCCCAGCACAGTGTTCAGCAGGTCCTGTTGGAGATGATAGGCTCCATTGGCAAGCTACAATAATGGCTGCAAATGACTGCAAAGACTCTACCAGGCTGGAGTATTTTTCTTGACAATTCATTTCTTAACAGATTACCCCTTCAAACCACCTAATGTTGCATTTACAACAAGAATTTACCATCCAAATATTAACAGTACTGACAGTATTTGTCTTGATATTCTGCGGTCACAGTGGTTTCCAGCACTATTTCAAACGTACTCTTGTGCATCTGTTGTTCTCTGTTGTGCGACCCCAATCCAGATGAACCTTTAGTGCCTGAGACTGCTCGGATCTACAAAACAGAGAAAAGTAGAACAGAATAGCTCAGGAATGGACTCAGAAGTATGCGATGTAATTAAAGAAATTATTGAATAACCTCTGCAAATAAAGATAGAGGAACTCTGAAAGAGAAAGTCTCTTCAATTTTCATTTCACTGCTTTCCATGAGCCAGCACCTCAACTTTCACTATGCACATGTTTACCTGAAACAGCGGTGCTGTGTGTTATACATACTTGGAACAAATAACTGGAAATGCTGTCGCCTGTACCAACACTGCCTCCTAGCAGAGAAGCGTGTGAATGGCAAGCCAGCTCTCCAGGCGTAACCTAGATGTGAGGCTAAAAGCTTTCCTTATTGACTTAAATTTGAATGACAGCAAGGTGAGGGGTGGTGGGTATACTATGTGCTTGGATGGGGAAGAACAGCTCCACTGACCTGTAGCAACTTGTAAGCGGACCCCTTTAAAACTCACAACAGTTATGGAAAGCAAGGTGAAGAATATGAAGCTGTCTCTATTCATTTTATTCTAAAGGACCTACATCTTGGGTGAAAGTTACAACCAATCAGATTAAAACTGTACCTACCTCCTATATTTTAAGGTCTAATTTTAACTGATCATTATTTAAATGGATTGGAGCTAATAGTGCATAAAGTGTGTGGGCTCTGTTTCCAAATCTTTTATATCTTCCCACCCCTTCACCCTTTATCTTTTCAGCCCCTCTTTCTCTTTCCCATATTTTTTTGGTTTGTATGTGGTTTTTCAGTTACCGCATAGCTAATAGCTCTTATTTTTCTTATGTTTTTAACTGCTTAGGCCTCTCTGGATGTAAGAGTGAAAATTCATTTGATGGAAATACTTGCATACATTAAAAGACCCAATTGATACATTTAGAATGATTAATCTATGTAATAAACTGGTTACTACTGTCATTACAAATAATTTTGTTTGAATAGGATTTTTGATTTTGAGAACTTTGTCTAGCTGAGATTAGTAGTGGATTTTCCCTCACCCCTGAAATGTTTTTATTTATACTGGGTGCATTTCAAACTCATGAAAGAATTCCAGTTTCCAGAGTAAAAAGGATATCCTGAGAATAATTTTACTGAACAAGATAGGGGCATAAGCTTAAAAGCATTTCCATAAAACTTAGTTGTGCAGCATTCCAGGAACATGGCTGCTAAATGCAAAATTTGCTTGTGCTCACTTCAGCAGCACATATACTAAAATTGGAACGATACAGAGAAGATTAGCATGGCCCCTGCGCAAGGATGACACGCAAATTCGTGAAGTGTTCCATATTTTTTTTTAAATGCAAAAATTGCTGTATTAATGAAAACTAAGGGGCATTTCCACAAAATCTTGTGACATTCCCTTGGTATATAGGACATAAAACACAAAGGTGTTGCTATTTGGTAAGTTAAGTCTCTGGTTGTAATTGTAAAAGAAACCTGGGAAACATGAGCACAATCTTGTTTTGGAGAGTCGACATGATTACTTTGTACTAACATTTGCAGGTTGTTCATCCAAATTTAAAATTGTACTGTATGTGGCATTTTTTAAGTCTTCCCTTGACTCTAGTAAAATGTAGCTTGAAACTTGTAAACAACTGTGTTTGCCTGAAACATCATTCATGTGAACTAGGCAAGTTACCTTTTTTTCTTCCCTTCTTCTAATCTAAATATGCACCAGGCCAGCCTGAAGTCCATAGCTATTGTTCTCTAGCCATCAGATTGTTTCAAATGATATCCTTACACTCCTGCACAAAAACTGAGGAATAAATAGCCATTGCTTTTGGTTAAAAAAAGAAAAGAAAAGAAAAAGGGAAACATTTTGGAGAAAACTCAGAGCCAACAGAGGCACAGACATTTGAAGATGCTGGGAATGCAAACAAAGAGCGGACACCTAGACATGGATGTTTGAAGATGGATGCAGAGCCCAGCAGACATCGCCATGTACCTTCCCATGACATGCTAAGCAAACCAGAACCTAGAGATGTGTCCTGAAGGAGCTAAGTAAAGGCCTGCAGATGCTTACAGCGTGGGAACAAGGACCAGCAGGCGCCAGCTACATGACTTCCCATGTGACAGACATTGGCCTTTCTTGGGTCAAGGTATCTTTCTCTGGATGCCTTAGCTTAGACATTTTTATGGCCTTAGAACTGTAAACTTGTAACTTAATAAATTCCCTTTTAAAAGCCATTCCATTTCTGGCATATTGCATTCTGGCAACATTAAACAAACTAAAACAGAATGTAAAATGGTATGGTCATTGTGAAAGATGGTTTGGCAGTTCCTCAGGAATCTAAATATAGAGTTGTCTATGACCCAGCAATCCTGCTACTTGGGATACACCCAGAAGATCTGAAAGTGGGGATCTGAGCAGAGATTTGCATGCTGATGTTCACAGCAGCATTATTTAAAATTGCTAAAAGATAGAAACAATCCAAGTGTCCATCAACCAATGAATGGATAAACAAAATGTGGTATATGCATACGATGGAATATTACTCAGCAGTAAGAAGGACTGAAGTCCTGAAGCACACAACAATATGGAGGAAACCTGAGGACATTATCTTATGTGAAATAAGTCATACACAAAATGACCAATATTTTATAATCTCACTAATATGAACTAATCATAATAACTAAACTCAAGAGTTAAAATCTAGAACGTATTCTTTTTTCTTTGTATTTCTTTTTCTGGAGTGATGCAAGTGTTCTAAGGAATGATCATGGTGGTGAATAAACAACTACGTGATAACATCGTGAGCCATTGATTGCACACCAAGTATGGAATGTTCATATGTTAAGAATATTCATGTTTGTATGTTGTTTTATCAATAAAAATTTTTATAAAATCTAGAACACAGGCTACCAGTAGATAGAATGAGGCCTAAGAATGGGAAACAATTGCTTAATATGTATAGAATATATATAGAAGGTTTAACTAGGTTGAACTGAAACATTTGAAAGGGGATAGAGGTGATGGTATCATGTTATTGTAAGAATAATTAACAGTTCTGAATTGTGGGTGAATGTCATGGAAAGGGGAAGTTTAGAGCCATGTATGTCATCAGAAGGAAAGCTAGAGATTAAAACATGGGAATGTATAACACAGTGAATCTGTGGTGGATAATGTCTGTGATTAACTATACAAATATAAAAAAGTTCTTTCATGAACTAGAATAAATGTACAACATTATTACAAGGAGTTAATAATAAAGTGGCATATGGGAAAAAATGTACCTATTGAAAAATATGGACTATAGTTAACAGTAATATCTTAATATTCTTTCCTGAAAGCAACACATCTCACATCAATACTAGGGGTCAGTAATGGGGGGATAAGGAATATGGAATGTTTTGATTTTTCTTTTTTCTTTTTATTTCTTTTCTGGAATAATGAAAATGTTCTAAAATTGATCATGGTGATATATGCACAATTATGTGATGATACTGCAAGCCATTGATTGTATAGTTCAGATGCTTTGTGTGGTGTATGAATATATCTCAATAAGATTACACTTAAAAATAAGTAACCTCTACAGTGCTGTGCAGTGTCCATTGGTTTATTCAACATAAGGATAAAAGGTTACAATGACCACTGAACAAAAGCACACAAAACTAAAGATAATGCTTTCCTTTAAAATATTGAGCTTAATGGGAAGACTAGAAGTCCAAGAAGATTTACCTTTTGATTTAGCAAACACTTATATAGTGTTAGTACTAAGTGTTTTGCGGTATTTATTTCCACAGCAACTATTATTCTCCCCACTTTACAGATGGATAAACTGAAGCATAGAGGACAGGTAGTATGCATTAGGATAGGGATTGAAATCCAAGCAGTCTGGCTCCAAAGTTCATGCTTAACCACTATGGTTTCCACTAAGCTGGAAGCAAAGCACAGGGGAAATGTGGGATCTAAGGAGCTGAATACTGACCTAAACCCCCAGTAGCACACTGGAAAGTGCACAAAATTTGGGTTCCCACTTTGGCTCTGTCCTCAGTGGAAAACAAGTTACAGAGTCCTTACCTATAAAGGATTCATGGCAAACTCAGTATTAAATATAAGAATGAAAGTAAATCAGTTCACCCATGGGAAAGCATGTGGCCCATAAGGGCACTCAAGAAGTATCTCCTGAATTTAAATCATCACCTGGCTAGCGACTCCATCTGAAATTTCTATTTCTTCTCATCCCATTTGGTCCTGTATGATAAAAATGCATGTATTCCTTTCAGAACAAAATAAACTTAAACCATTAGAAAGTACTAGCTCCATTTACTGAAATTGTAAGGACAATTAGGAATTTGTAAACATTCTATTCCTGTTACTAAAGAAAATAGATCTTGAAGTTGGCCCATATTCTTTTACCTTATAAATCCAAAGTTAAGCTGTCCATAACATAAATCGGTCTGACCTGACAGTATTCCAGTTGCTTCAAAAGAATAAGAGAAAATATATGAAAATTTATATTTTGGGTAGTGCATTACCTAATTTAACTTGCATGGTCAAATTAATTGAACACTATGAGTACACGGAATCTTGGATAGGGCATGAGATTTTGTTGGCTTAAGTGTGATGCCCTGATATATCCCAGAGTAATTTGGGCACTGAATAAAGAAGTATTTGCAAAGTCCCCTTAGGGGACTGGGGAGAAAGGAGGAAATATTCAACTTCCCCATTTGGAGAATTTCTGATATCCTCACAAGCAATAGGGGCAACCAAATCAATAGGCCTAGGCCTTCAATCTTGAGTTTTGCCCCTATGAAACCTACTCCTGCAAAGGATAGGCTGATTTTACTTAAAATTAGGCCTAAGAGTCACCCCCAGAGAACCTTTTTTGTTGCTCAGATGTGGCCTCTCTAAGCCAATTCGGCAGGTGAACTCACTGCCCTCCCCCACTACATGGGACATGACTCCCAGGGGTGTAAATCTCCCTGGCAATGTGGGACAGAACTCCCAGGATGAACCGGGAGCCGGCATCAATGGATCGACAAAGCCTTGTTGACCAAAATGGGGAAGAGAGAAATGAGACAAAGTTTCAGTGGCTGAGAGATTTCAGAGTCAAGAGATTATCCTGGAGGTTATTCTTATCTATTACATAGATATCTCTTTTTAGTTTATGGTGTATTGGAGTGGCTAGAGGGAAGTACCTGAAACTGTTGAGCTGTGTTCTAGTAGCCTTGATTCTTCAGGGGTTTTCATGTTTTATTTTTAATATTTTTATTATAAACAATGAACAAATTACAAACATTCTTGCAATGGTTACAATCAGTGGCTCATAATATCATCACACAGATGTGTATTCATCACCATGAATTTTTTTGAACATTTGGATCTCTCCACAAAAGAAATAAAAAAGAAAAAACTCATACTGCCATATCCCTTACCATTCCCTTTCTTTGACCACTAGTATTTCAATCTACTCAATTTATTTTAATACTTGTTCCTCTTATTATTTGTTTATTTCTTATCCATATTTTTTACTCATCTGTCTGTACCATAGATAAAAGGAGCATCAGACACAATTACACAGTCACAGCCAGTAGCCTTGATTCTTGAAGATGATCGTATAAAGATATGTTTTACAATGTGACTATATGATTGTGAAAATCTTCTGTCTGATACTCCTTTTATCCAGAGTATGGACAGATGAGTAAAAAAATATGGATTAAAAATAAATAAATAATAGGGGGCATAAGAGGTGTACCAGTTAGAAAGGTTTAAGTACCCTAGAAAAGCCATGTTTTAATCCTAATCCATCAAGTGGAGGTAGCCATTTCTTTTAATCCTTATTCAGCACTATAGGTTGGAAACTTGATTAGATTATCTTCATGGAGATGTGATTCACCCAACTGAGGGTTTTAACCTTTGATTAGAGGGAGATGTGACTCCACCAATTACAAGTGGGTATTGATCAGTTTGCTGGAATCCTTTAACAGAGGAAGCACTTTGGAGAGAGCAACAGAGCCACAGAGAGTCATGAGAAACACAGAGCCCATGCAGTCAGAGACCTTTGGAGATGAAGAATGAAAACCCCCTGTGGTAACTTCATGAAACAAGAAGCCTGGAGAGAAAGCTAGCAGATGTCACCATATTTGCCAAGTGCCTTTCCAGTTGAGAGAGAAACCCTTGAACTTCTTCGGCCTTCCTTCTTTTTTTTTAACATGGGCAGGCACCGGGAACTGAACCTGGGTCTCCAGCATGGCAGGTGAGAACTCTGCCACTGAGCCACCATTGCCTGCCCGGCATTGGCCTTTCTTGAGTGAAGGTAACCTCTCGGTGGTGCCTTAATTTGGACATTTTTATAGATTTGCTTTAATTGGGACATTTTCACAGTCATAGAACTGTAAACCTGCAACATAATAAATTCCCCCCTTTAAAAGCCATTCCAGGGTGGGCCACAGTGGCTCAGCAGGCAGAGTTCTCACCTGCCATGCCAGAGACCCGGGTTCGTTTCCTGGTGCCTGCCCATGCAAAAAAATTAATTAATTTAAAAAGCCATTCTATTTCTGGTATATCAGATTCCAGCAGCTAGGAAACTAGAAAAAAGAGTAAAATCAATTGGGTAAATGGAAATACTGGTGGTCAATGAGAGGGAGGGGTAAGGAGTATGGTATGTATACATTTTTTTCTTTTCTTTTCCTGGAGTGATGCAAATGTTCTAAAAAATGATCATGGTGATGAATACACAACTGTGTGATTCATCCATGTGTGGAATGTATGTGTGAGAAGATTTGTCAATAAAAATATTTTTAAAAGAGAGGGAGAGAGTGAAGGTGTGAGACAGTAAACTTCCATCACAGAAAGTCAATGAAGAAATTTTTAAACCCTGCCAGTAGTTACAATTACTATGGTGTCTCCATGGCTGCAAGTACAGATGAAGCAGAAATGTTAACTTCAGCAAGTTTCAAAAGAATGCTACTGATCATTTTCTAATAAGTTTATTCCTAAGCCAAAAGAAGACAGGAAATGTTAATGAAGAAATCAATTGAACACAAGTCTTTTTATCACAACTATACAATACGAGCCATATATGTAAAACATGTGCAAGGAAAAAGAAGCCATAAAAGGAAATTTAATTCATGTGGCTTTTAACATTTTTCGGAGTAACTACAATATCGATTCCACAAAATAGGAAAGTTTTAAAAACAAATGAAATGAAATGACTTAAGGCTCTGTGGTAACTGAAATTGTCTAAGGCTTTTGTGATATTATGATGGAACGAATATATTTCATATATGGAAAGATTTAGTGCATTGTATGCAGGACAGATGATCAGTTAGGTGAGAAAAAGTTGTTTTCTATTTAGAGATTAAGTATGATTTAAGGTGATATGTATAGTTGACAAGTTGACAAGGGGTAGACATGTGATAGTTAGGTTCAGGTGTCAATTCAGCCCCATTGTTCTGTTGTTATGGACTTTAAACATCAGTATGTGAAAAAACAAACGAAAGAACAAATGAGGAAAAGCATTGTGAAGAGACGTCCCAAGATGGCGGCTTAGCGAGGACTGGGATTTAGTTCATCCTCCAGAGCAGCTAGCAAATAGCCAGGAACAGTACAGAACAATTGCTGGGGCCACGTCAGTGACCTGACACACAGTGTACCCCAGTCTGGACCAGCTGCGATCCTACCCAGAACTGTGAGCCCCCCAAGCCACAGAGGCTGGCGCCCCTCCTGCACAGGCTACTTCCCAGAGGAGATAGGAAAGAGACTTTACTAACAGCAAGGGGCTGAGCACAACCAAATTCCAATTGTGGAATTAATTAACAAACTCTGACTACTAAAAATAGACTCCCAGCTCAGCTGAACCTCCAATAAAAGCTGAAGTTGCTGTTTTTTGCCCCATTACAGAGGGGGCAGGGCTGATGGAAAAAGAAAACAAAAACAAAAACAACAGAGGGTTATTTTGGATTCAGCACAAAATACTTGAAAGGGTCTGGGCCCTCAAGGAAAGGAGGGGGCACATAGGACCTGATGATACACAGAGCAAAGTACCAACTTAAGCCCTTGACTAGCAAACCCAAGGAATGGGGATCTTGATCTGAAAAGGTGGTTTTTTGTTTGTTTGTTTTTTGCTGTGTTTCTATGGCTTCACTGCTCTTTGGATACAACTGCTAGGATTCTCAAGCTCCAATTGCCCCAAGTGTGCTGGTTTGAAAGGATGTATGTCCCCTAGAAAGCCATGTTTTAATCTAAATCCCATTTTATAAAGGCAGAATGATCCCTATTCAATACTGTATGTTTGAAACTGTAATTAGATCATCTCCCTGGAGATGTGATTTAATCAAGAGTGGTTTTTAAGCTGGATTAGGTGAAAAAATGTCTCCACCGATTTGGGTGGGTCTTGGCAAGTTTCTGGAGTCCTATAAAAGAGAAAATATTTTGGAGAATGAAGGATATTTGGAGAGAGCAGAGAATGCTGCAGCACCACAAAGCAGAGAGTCCACGAGCCAGTGACCTTTGGAAATGAAGAAGGAAAATGCCTCCTGGGGAACTTCATGAAACCAGAAGCCAGGAGAAGCAGCTAGCAGATGACACCGTGTTTGCCATGTGCCCTTCCAAATGAGAGAGGAACCCTGACTGTGTTCGCCATGTGCCTCCTCACTTGAGAGAGAAACCCTGAACTTCACTGGCCTTCTTGAATCAAGGTATCTTTCCCTGGATGCCTTAAATTGGACATTTCTACAGACTTGTTTTAATTGAGATATTTTCTCAGCCTTAGAACTATAAACTAGCAACTTATTAAATTCCCCTTTTTAAAAGCTGTTCTGTTTCTGGTAAATTGCATTCTAGCAGCTAGCAAACTAGAACACCAAGCAAGGGTGGAATTAAGCTTGTCTGAGAACTTGTTTGGAGGCTGTGCCTTCCCCAGGAGAGGGATGGGGCCTAGCTCAGGCGGAATCCCTCCCTCAAGGAATTCAGACCCGCAAGTCTGGAAAACTGAAGCAATTAAAGCCAGCCTACAACCCGACCTCTGTCTCAACCATGCCAAGCAAGGAGAGTCTGCTGAAGTTAAAGGTACCACATCACCTTATGCTGATGGGACCTGCAGGCAGACAAGCACCACATACCAGACAGGATAGGAAAAACACACTGTCCAGAGGCTTCATGGGAAAGTCTTTCAACCTGCTGGGTCTCATCCTTAGGGAAAACTGATGCAAGTGACTCTTTCCTCCTCAGAGGAGGCCAGTTTGGTCTGGGAAAATCTGGTGGGGTCTATAATATCTAAATAGACCCTCCTAATTTGGGGGGAGGGGAGACACCATACAGACAGGTCAAGAAACAAGAAAACAAGAAATGAAAATTTCTCATCTGTTAAACAAAACCTATGCTAGAGGTCTAGAATAAGCTGAACTGAAAGTCAAAGAACAGATACACAACAAAATCATGCAGCAAGAAACATCTAGGTAAAAAAGTGAAAACAATCTCCAGAATAAACTAATTAAGGAAATTAAATGTTTAGATGCCAGTAAAAAATAATGAATCATACTAGAAAAATTGAAGATGTGGCGCAGTCAAAAGAACAAACCAACAATTCATATGAGATTCAGAAGTTGAAACAATTAATTCAGAATGTTCAAACAGACATGGAAAATCTCATCAAAAATCAAATCAACGAACTGAGGGAGAATATAAAGAAGGCAAGGGACTAACAAAAACAAGAAATCAAAAGTCTGAAAACCAAATCACAGAACTTATGGGAATGAAAGACACAGTAGAAGAAAAAAAAAAACGGAAACCTACAATGTTAGATTTGAAGAGGAAGAAGATAGGATTAGTGAACTGGAGGATGGGACACCTGAAATCTGACAAGCAAAAGAAAATATAGGGAAAAGAATGGAAAAATATGAGCAGGGACTCAGGGAATTGAATGACAACATGAAAAGGAGGAGAAAAACTTTCCTCCTAAGATCAGGAATAAGACAAGGATGTCTACTATCACTATTGTTATTCAACATTATGTTGGAAGTTCTAACCAGAGCAATTAGACAAGAAAAAGAAATACAAGGTATCAAAATTGGAAAGGAAGAAGTAAAACTCTCACTGTTTGCAGATGATATGATACTGTATGTCAAAAACCCCAAAAAACCCACAGCAAAACTTCTAGAGCAAAAAAATAAGTACAGCAAAGAAGCAGGTTACAAGATCAACACTCAAAAATCTGTAGTATTTCTATACACTAGTAATGAACAATCTGAGGGGGAGATCAAGAAAAAAATTCCATTTACAACTGCAACCAAAAGAATAAAATGTTTAGAAATAAATTCAACTAAGGATACAAAAGACCTAATAAAGGAAACTACAAGAAATTGTCAAAAGAAATCCCAGAAGAGCTAAATAGATGGAAGGGCATACCATGTTCATGGATTGCAAGACTAAATATAGTTAAGATGTCAATTCTACCTAAATTGAAAATCCCAAAAACTTACTTTCCAGAAATATAAAGACCAATAATCAAATTTATCTGGAATTGCAGGGTTCCCAAATAGCTAAAAACATCCTGAGAAAGAAAAATGAAATTGGAGGTCTCACATTACCTAACTTTAAGGTGTATTACAAAGCTACAGAGGTCTAAACAGCATGGTACTGGCATAAGGATAGACATACTGACCAATGGAATCAAATAGAGTGTTCAGATATAGAACCTCTCATCTATGAACAATTGATCTTTGATAAGGCAATCACGCCAACTCACCTGGGACAGAACAGTCTCTTCAATAAATGATGCTTGGAGAACTGGATATCCACATGCAAAAGAATGTGGATATCTCTCACCCTATACAAAAATTAATTCAAAATGGATCAAAGAACTAAACAGTAAAGCTAAGACCATAAAACTTTTAGAAGAAAATGCAGGGAAATATCTTATCAATCTTATAATAGGAGGTGGTTTCCTAGACCTCACACCCAAGCATGAGCATCGAAGAAAGAAATAGATAAATGGGAACTCCTCAAAATTAAACACTTTTGTGCATCAAAGAACTCTGTCAAGAAGGTAAAAAAGACAGCCTACACAATATCAGATAAAGGTCTAGTATCAAGAATATATAAAAAGGTTATTCAACTCAACAACAAAAAGACAAACAACCCAATTGCAAAATGGGCAAAAGACATAAACAGACACTTCTCGAAGAGGAAATACAAGTGGCTAAAAGGCATATGAAAAGATGCTCAACTTCCCGAGCTATTAGGGAAATACAAATCAAAACCACAGTGGGATATCATCTCACACCTACCAAAATGGCCATTATCAATAAAACAGAAAACGACAAGTGCTGGAGAGGATGTGGAGAAAGAAGCACACTTACCGACTGTTGGTGGGAAAGTAAAATGGTACAACCACTGTGGAAGGCAGTTTGGTGGTTCCTCAAGAAGGTAAAAATAGAATTTGCATCAGACACAAGGTTTTCACAATCACACAGTCGCATTGTGAAAGCTATATCATTATACAATCGTCTTCAAGGAACATGGCTACTGGAATACAGCTCTATATTTTCAGGCAGTTCCCTTGAGCCTCTCCATTACATCTTGACTAACAAGGTGATATCTATTTAATACATAAGAATAATCTCCAGGATAACCTCTTAACTCTGTTTGGAATCTCTCAGGCATTGACACTTTATTTTGTCTCATTTCATTCTTCCCCCTTTCAGTCAAGAAGTTTTTCTCAATCCCTCCAGCTCATTCAAGGATTTCTGTCCCATGTTGCCAGGAAGGCCCACACCCTTGAGAGTCATGTCCTATGTAGAGGCAGAGGGCAGTGAGTCTGCTTTTCATGTTGGCTGAGAGAGAGAGAGAGGCCACATTTGAGCAACAAAAGAGGTTCTCTTGGGGGTGACTCTTACGCCTAATTTTAAGTAGGCTTGATCTATCCTTTGTGGGGTTAAGTTTCATATGAACAACCCCCAAGATTGGGGGCTCAGTCTATTGCTTTGGCTTTCCCCACTGCTTGTGAGAATATCAATAATTCCACTTGGGAAGTTGAATTTTCCCCCTTTCTCACCATTCCCCAAAGGGGACTTTGCAAATATATTTTATTCACTGTTCAAATCACTCTGGGATTTATCGGGGCATCACTCTGGACAAACCAAGAAAATCTCATGCCCTACTCAAGGTTCAATGTACTTATGGTGTTCAATTAAGCTGTCTCCATATTATATTATATTAGGAAATGCACTAGTCAAAATATAAATTTTGTACCAAATAAACATTTTTTGCTTTAGTCTCACACATAAGTTAAAATTTTAAAATATTAATTACCATCTATTTTCAACAACCTGCAGCAATGACATTCCTTTGTTCTCATGTAAAAACATTTTTTAAATTTGTACATTTAATCACTATCATTATAGGCTCTAGGCATTTTTAGGTTATACCATCTCAGTCTTTATCATCTATCATTCTTTCTGATTTCATTTGTGCCCCCAGCCCTCCTTCCTCTATTATTCTCACATTCAGCTTCATTCAGTGTTTTAACATAATTGTATCACAGTTAGGTAGTATTGTGGTATCCATTTCTGAGTTTTTACAATCAGTCCTGTTGCACAACCTGTATCCCTTCAGCTCCAATTATGCAATATCTTACCCTATTTCTATCTCCTGATGGTCCCTGTTACCAATGAAATTCTCCAAGTTTATTCACTAATGTCAGTCCATATCAGTGAGAACATACAGTTCTTTTGTTTCTGGCTAATCTCACTCAGCATAATGTCCTTAATATCTATCCATGTTGTTACATACTTCAAAATTTTATTCTGTCTTACAGCTGCATAATATTCCATTGTAGGTATATACCACAGTTTGTTTAGCCACTCGTCTGTTGATGGGCATTTTGGCTATTTCCATCTCTTCATAATTGTAAATAATGCTGCCATACATTGGTGTGCAAATGTCCATTTGTGTCCTTGCACTCATGTCCTCTGAGTAGATACCTAACAATGGTATTGCTGGGTCATATGGCAATTCTATACTTAGCTTCCTGAGGAACCACCAAACTGCCTTCCACAGTGGTTTTACCATTTGACATTCCCATCAACAGTGGCTAAGTGTGCCTCTTTCTCCACATCTTCTCTAGCACTTGTCATTTTCTGTTTTATTGAAAATGGCCATTCTGGTGGGTGTGAGATGATATCCAATCATGGTTTTGATTTGCATTTCTCTAATGGCCAGGGAGGTTGAGCAACTCTTCATGTGCCTTTTGGCCATTTGTATTTCCTCTTCTGAGAAGTGTCTGTTCAAGTGTTTTGCCCATTTTGTAATTGGGTTGGCTGCCTTTTTGTTGTTGATTTGAATACTCTCTTTATATATTCTTGATACTGGACCTTTATCTGATATATTGTTTCCAAATATTGTCTCCCATTGTGTAGGCTGTCTTTTTACTTTCTTGACAGAGTTCTTTGATGTGCAAAAGTGTTTAATTTTGAGGAGTTCCCATTTCTTTCTTTTTCAATGCTTGTGCTTTGGGTGTAAGGTCTAGGAAACCACCTCTTATTATAAGATTGATAAGATATTTCCCTACATTTTCTTCTAACAGTTTTATGGTCTTAGATCCAATGTTTAGTTCTTTGATCCATTTTGAGTTAATTTTTGTATAGGGTGAGAGATATGGATCCTCTTTCATTCTTTTGCATATAGATATCCAGTTCTCTAAGCACCATTTATTTTTTTTATAGCTTTGCCTTTATTTACATTTACATTTTACATTAATTTCATGTGACACTTTATAGTTTTTTGTATAGGAGCTTTTAAAGTTATTACTAGATATTTATTTTCACTATTGTAAATTGTACTTTTAAAAATTATGTTGTGAAGCCGTTTGTTTTGTTGTTGGTTTATAGAAGTATAGGTAATTTTTACATATTGAACTTCCCAATTATCTCTGCCTGTTTGCACTCATGCTCTTGGGTAGTCCCTTCCTTTTGAATGTGAATGGGAAATGGGACTAGCTTTTTGACCAATAAACTATGGCAACAGTGATAGGATGTCACTTCTGTGATTATATTACATAAGATTGTAATGTCTACTTTATTTGGAGACTCTCTCTTGCTTCTCTTTGGGAAGCTCATGTGTCATGTAACTGTGGGTGGCCTTAGGCGAACACTAGCGAGGAACTGAGGGTGGTCTCTTGATCAACAGCTAGCAAGAAACTGTGGTCCTTGTTTCTACCACTACATCAAACTGAATTCTGTCAACATATAAGCTTGAAAGCAGGTCCTACCCCTGGTCAAGCTTTGAGATGGACTTCCAATCCTGGCTGACACTTTTTTTAAAAATTTATTTATTAATTTAAAAAATAAGAAACAAAATAAAACAACATACATAATCAGTAACTCACAATATCATCACTTAGTTGCATATTCATCATTTCTTAGAACATTTGCATTAATTCAGAAAAAGAAATAAAAAGACAATAGAAAAAGAAATAAAATGAACACATGAAAGAAAAAAAAAAAGATTATACCTACCATACCCCTTACCCCTTGCTCTCATTGATCACTAGCATTTCAAACTAAATTTATTTTAGCATTTGTTCCCCCTATTATTTATTTTTATTCCATATGTTCTACTCCTTGGTTGACAAGGTAGATAAAAGGAGCATCAGACACAAGGTTTTCACAATCACACAGTCACATTGTGACAGCTGTATCATTATTCAATCATCCTCAGGAAACATGGCTACTGGAACACAGCTCTACATTTTCAGGCAGTTCCCTCCAGCCTCTCTATTACATCTTGAATAACAAGATGATATCTACTTGATGCATAAGAATAACCTCCAGGATAACCTCTCGACTCTGTTTGGAATCTCTCAGCCATTGACACTTTGTCGCATTTCCCTCTTCCCCCTTTTGGTTGAGAAGTTTTTCTCAATCCCTTGATGCTGGGTCTCAGCTCATTCTAGGGTTTTTCTCAATCCCTTGATGCTGAGTCTCCGCTCATTCCAAGATCTCTGTCCCACGTTGCCAGGAAGGTCCACACCCCTGGGAGTCATGTCCCACGTAGAGAGAGTTAGGGTGGTGAGACTGCTCATTGTGTTGGCTGGAGAGAGGGGCCACATCTGAGCAACAAAAGAGGCTCTCTTGGGGATGACTCTTAGGCCTAAATTTTAAGTAGACTTGACCTATCCTTTGCGGGATTAAGTTTCATATGAACAAACCCCAAGACTGGGGGCTCAGCCTATAGCTTTGGTTGTCCACACTGGTTGTGAGAATCTCAAGAATTCAACTTGGGGAAGTTTAATTTCTCCCCGTTCTCACCACTCCCCGAAGGGGGCTTTGCAGATACTTTTCCACTCACTGATCGAATCACCCTGGGATTCATCAGGGCATCACTCAGGACAAACCAGCAAAATCTCATGTCCTACCTGAGATTCCAAGTACTTATGGCATTCAATCAAACTATCTACATAAGTTATATTAGGAAATGAACTAATCAAAATATAAATTTTGTAACAAATAAACATTTTTTAAGCACCATTTATTGAAGAGACTGTTCTGTCACAGGTGAGTTGACTTGAATGCTTTATCAAAGATCAATTGTTCATTGATGAGAGGGTCTATATCTGAGCACTCTATTCTATTCCATTGGTCATATATCTATCTTTATGCCAGTACCATGCTGTTTTGACCACTGTAGCTTCATAATACACCTTAAAGTCAGGTAGCATGAGACCTCCGACTTCATTTTTTTTTCTCAGGATACTTTTAGCTATTCGGGGCACCCTGCCCTTCCAGATAAATTTGGTTATTGGTTTTTCTATATCTGAAAAGTAAGTTGTTGGGATTTTATTTGGTATTGCATTGAATCTGTAAATCAATTTAGGTAGAATTGGCATCTTAATTATGTTGAGTCTTCCAATCCATGAACACAGTATGCCCTTCCATCTATTTAGGTCTTCTGGGATTTCTTTTGACAATTTCTTGTAGTTTTCTTTGTATAGGTCTTTTGTCTCTTTAGTTAAATTTATTCCTAAATATTTTATTCTTTTGGTTGCAACTGTAAATGGAATTTTTTGCTTGATTTCCCCCTCAGATTGTTTATTGTAGTGTATAGAAACACCACAGACTTTTGAGTGTTGATCTTGTAACTTGCCTCTTTGCTGTACTCATTTATTAGCTCTAGTAGCTTTGCTGAGCATTTTTCAGGGTTTTCAACATATAGTATCATATAATCTGCCAACAGTGAGAGTTTTACTTCTTTCTTTCCCATTTTGATGCCTTGTATTTCTTTTTCTTGTCTAATTGTTCTGGCTAGAACTTCCAACACAATGTTGAATAATAGTGGTGATAGTGGACATCCTTGTCATGTTCCTGATCTTAGGGGGAACGTTTTCAGTTTTTCCCCATTGAGGATGATGTTAGCTGTGGGTTTTTCATAAATTTCCTTTATCATTTTGAGAAAGTTTCCTTCTATTCCTATCCTTTGAAGTGTTTTCAACAAGAAACGATGTTGAATTTTGTTAAATACCTTTTCTGCATCAATCGAGATGATCAATGCAGTTTTTTGCTTTGATTTGTTGATATGGAGTATTACATTATTTGATTTTCTAAAGTTGAACCATCCTTGCATACCTGGACGAATCCTACTTAGTCATGGTGTATAATTCTTTTAATGTGCTGCTGGATTCGATTAGCAAGAATTTTGTTGAGAATTTTTGCATCTATATTCACTAGAGAGATTGTTATGTCGTTTTCTTTTCTTGTATTGTCTTTGTCTGGCTTTGGTATGAGGGTGATGTTGGTCTCGTAGAATGAGTTAGGTAGCTTTCCCTCCTCCTCATTTTTTTTGAAGAGTTTGAGCAGGATTGGTACTAATTCTTTCTTGAAGCCATCTTGTCCTGGACTTTTCTTTTTTGGGAGCTTCTTAATGACTGATTCAATTTCTTTACTTGTGATTGGATTGTCGATGTCATCTATTTCTTCTCGAGTCAGTGTTGGTTGTTCATGCCTTTCTAGGAAGTTGTCCATTTCATCTACATTGTCTAGTTGATTGACATAAAGTTGTTCATAGTTTCCTCTCATTACCTCCTTTATTTCTGTGAGGTCAGTATTTATGTCTCCTCTTCCGTTCTGGTTTTATTTATTTGCATCCTCTCTCTTCTCCTTTTTGTCAACCTCTCTAAGGGTCCATCAATCTTATTGATTTTCTCATAGAACCAACTTCTGGTTTTGTTGATTTTCTTGATTGTTTTCATATTCTCAATTTCATTTATTTCTGCTCTAATCTTTGTTATTTCTTTCATTTTGCTTGCTTTGGGGTTAATTTGCTGTTCTTTCTCTAGTTCTTCCGAGTGGACTGTTAATTCCCTGATTTTTGCCCTTTCTTCTTTTTTGATATGGGATTTAGGGCAACTAAATTCCCTCATAGCCCTGCCTTTGCTGCTAAGGAAAGCAGCATAAAATCCCATAAATTTTGATATATTGTGTTTTCATTTTCATTTGCCTCGAGATATTTTCTGATTTCTCTTGTAATTTCTTCCTTAACCCATTGGCTTTTTAAGAGTGTGTTGTTGCGCCTCTGGCACTCTGCCTATTATTGATTTCCAGCTTCATTCCTTTATGATCTGAGAAAGTATTTCATATGGTTTCAATCTTTTTAAATTTATTGAGACTTGCTTTGTGACCCAGCATATGGTCTATCCTTGAGAATGATCCATGAGCACTTGAGAAAAAGGTGTATCCTGCTGTTGTGGGGTATAATGTTCTATAAATGTCTGTTAAGTCTAGCTCATTTATTGTAATATTCAAATTCTCTGTTTCTTTATTGATCCTCTATCTACATGATCTATCCATTGATGAGAGTGTGGAATTGAAGTCTCCAACTATTATGGTAGATGTGTCTATTTCTCTTTTCAATGTTTGCCTCGTGTATTTTGGAGCATTCTGGCTCAGTATATAAATACTTATGATTATTATGTCTTCTGTTGAATTTTCCTTTTATTAATACATAGTGTCCTCTTTGTCTCTTTTAACTGTTTTACATTTGAAGTCTAATTTTTTGGATATTAGTATAGCTACTCCTGCTCTTTTCTGATTGTTATTTGCATGAAATATCTTTTCCCAACCTTTCACTTTCGACCTATGTTTATTCTTGGGCCTAAGATATGTTTCCTGTAGACAGCTTATAGATGGGTCCTGTTTTTTAAATCCATTCTGCCAGTCTCTGTCTTTTGATTGGGGAGTTTAATCCATTAACATTTTAGTGTTATTACTGTATGGGAGCACTTTCTTCTACCATTTGCCTTTTGGATTTTGTATGTCATATCTAATTTTTCTTCTTTTTACCTTTACTCATAGTCTTCATTTCTACACTCTTCTCCACACCTCTCTCTCCTGTCTTTTCATATCTGCCTCTAGTGCTCCCTTTAGTATTTCTCGCAGAGCCAGTCTTTTGGTCACAAATTCTCTCAGTGATTTTTTTGTCTGAAAATGTTTTAACTTCCTTGTCATTTTTGAACGACAATTTTGCTGGATATAGAATTCTTGGTTGGCAGTTTTCCTCTTTTAGTAATTTAAATATATTATCCCACTGTCTTCTCACCTCCATGGTTTCTGCCGAGAAATCCATGCATAGTATTATTGGGTTCCCTTGTATGTGATGGATTGCTTTTCTCTTGCTACTTTCAAGATTCTCTCTTTCTCCTTGACGCTGACATTCTGATTAGTAAGTGTCTTGGAGTATATCTGTTTGGATCTATTCTCTTGGGGGTACACTGCACTTCTTGGATCAGTAATTATTAGTCTTTAATAAGAGTTGGGAAATTTTCAGTGATAATTTCCTCCATTAGTTTTTCTCCTCCTTTTCCTTTCTCTTCTACTTCTGGAACACCCACAACACGTATATTCGTGCGCTTCATGTTGTCATTCAATTCCCTGAGTCCCTGCTCATGTTTTTCCATTCTTTTCCCTATATATTTTTTTGTGTGTTAGATTTCAGATGCTCTGTCCTCCAGTTCACTAATTCTATTGTCTGCCTCTTGAAATCTGACATTGCAGGTTTCCATTGTTTTTTTCATCTCTTCTGCTGTGCCTTTCATTTCCATAAGTTCTGTGTTTGGTTTTTCAGACATTCAATTTTTTCTTTTTGTTCTTTCCTTGCCTTTCTTATATCCTCCCTCAATTCTCCCAGAACAGTTTTAATCTCAAAAAAGAGAAATTAACATTAGCCTAATAAGGAAAAGCCATGACTGATAAAAACCTTAGGTTGGAGTCTAAAATTTTAATTTATATTATTCATTTTAACAATTATATGTATAATTTATATTTATAATTTGTAAAATACTAATGGCAAAAGCTCAGATTCTAGAAAGACAAAGGAGGTAGTATGGCCCTTCCACATCTCTATTAAAAAGAACAACTTTTAAATCTTTTTATTTTTGGAAACAGTAATCCCAAATTTTGGATCATGTATTAAAATGCCTTTTAAATTTCAAAAAGTGTTTATTATAAAGCACATTGAATAATGAAACTAGAAAACATATTCATTTACCTTAATTTTAAAGGTCATAATTACCACCCATTTTGTTTTACAAAATGCAAAATTCTTAATTTGGGGAATGGCATATTGAATTACAGCTTAGAATCTGGATTGCTGCAGTAAAATAAAACAGCTAAGGTTTTATGTAAATATGACAAAAATCATGATATTTCAATTGAAATATTCTGTAATTATGAACATTAGGGTTTTATTACGGGGGTTAGCATGGCCTAGATACTAGAAATTATGAGTCTGTAGGGACCTTCCTAATAAAACTTTCAGGGTATGATTTAAAGGTGTTCTATCTGGCACATTTCCCAATATTTTTTTTTTGATAGTATTAAATTTTTATATTCTCTGGCTATATATATATATATATATATATATATATATAGTATGCTGTACCACAGGGGTCACATTTCATTCTTTTTTCATGTGAGTATTCCCTTATTGCAGCCTCATTTGTTGAATTTTTTTTTCGCTAGGTTTTTTGTTTTTGTTTGCTTGTTTGTTTGTTTTGGGAAGTGCATGGGCTGGGAATTGAACCCTGGTCTCCCACATGGCAGGCAAGAATTCTACCACTGAACTACCCTTGCACCCCCTCTCTGGTTATATTTTATAGCATTTTTAATTAGCTAAGAGCAGGTCTGAATTCAGAAAAGATAACGGCCTCGAGGAAATATTATACCAGGACTATCTGTAACTGAAAAAGTGATAATGTACATATACACATATGTTGTAAACTTTGTTATAACACTACAAGATGTGATGTAAGCTAGTAAGAGAAGAATATTAACTTAGGAAAGTGAAAAAGATGAAGTTTTTAAATGTGAGCAAGGTTTATAGTTAAAAGATTGAGAAAATAAGAGTTTTAATATTACTAAAAATCAAATAGAGAGGCAAAATTAGTTGAATTCAGCTAGAAATAATATATATATGAACTTCGCACCTATAACTAAGTCAAAAGTCTTTGTATATGGACCAGTTGGTGATGAAATCTAATCACTACAGAATTCAGGAGACTATGTCATGGGAGTGGTCCTCCATTACCTCGAGGTAGAGACTCTTCTTTCTTCTTGTGGCTGAGAGTCTCTACTTGCTAAGTAGAACTCAGGACTGTCACTTGTTGGAATAACAACACTCCTACAACAAAAGAAGCATCAAAATCCTCACCTGTGTTTTCCCTTCAATGTAGACTCCCATGAATTCTGTGACTCCCTTTCCTTTCAAATGTATATCTGAATCTCTTCTCAGATGTAGACATTACCTCATTTATTGTTATTCCTTTTTTCAAAAAGAAAAAAAGGAAATTGTCAAATAATAAAGAGTGCTAAGAAACTAAAACTGTGATAGAGTAAAAATTTCAATAGGCTGTAAGATAAAGTTGAAGAAATTACCTAGAGAGTAGTCCAAAAATCCTGAGTAGTTTTTAAATGGCAATTTAACAAAAAAAGAATAACTATATCAGGAGGGAAATGGGGAAAAGAAAAAAAGAAGTGGTTTAACAAAGCTAAATCCTCTCCTGATATAATAGGAAATCAGTTGTTAATGTTGTAAAATGATGACTTAAAAGCTGGTAGATGAGGGTGGGCTACAGTGGCTCAGCAGGCAGAGTCTCACCTGCCATGCTGGAGACCTGGGTTCGATTCCCGGTGCCTGCCCTTGCAAAAAAAAAAAGCTGGTAGATGTGAATTAGACAGAGTCACTGAGATAAATGCTAGAAGAAACAGATAATAAAAGTACTTGTCTTTAGTTTTTTTTAACAGGTGCATGCATTCCTTTAAATTGTTTTTAAAATGACAAGCTAATCTGCTGATGTACAAAGATGAGAGATAAAGTCAAAGTACAAAGATGTGGCTGAAAGGGGAGTTCTTATTTCCCAGGGAACTGTGTTTTGAATCCATATTATTCGTATTGCTTTAAATAGTTACATGCTAAAGGCAATTCAACAGATACAAGGTAATCAACATCCGTCAGTTTTAAAAGGGTTACAATGCATAATAAATATGTTAAGAAAATGAAAAGATAGCTGTTCAAAGAATAAGACATTTTGGTGAACATTAGAAGTTACTATGAGATTTTAAAAATAAGAAAAATTTATGATGCTGACCTGAGTAGAAGCACTTGTGAAAAAGACTTTCCAGTAGGTAATTATAAATTTCAGTGCATTTTATAGATGTGTCAAATGGTAATTCAAACTAATTACTGGGCTTACAAGTTTTCCCAAGCATCTTTCTACATATGCTTTTGTTAAGGGATCGTGTGGACCAGAACATGTTAAATTGAATCTTTGGGTTGATTCTAGTAATGTAGGCTTAAAGCACCAAGTTAAAATCATCTCCTCTCTCCATATTAGCCAAAAGCAGTTTCCTAAATACAGTCTTCAAAGCCTCATCCTGTTTCAAAACTTCATCTCTAACATTCTTTTGCCCATATAGACAACTTGTTTCTCTTTGCATAAAATTTTCCCACTATTTTAAATGACAAAGTTTTAGGTAATAGTGGTAACTTGGAAGCACATTTACAAATATTGGTCTCTGTTCAAGTTTTTATTTTTTAATAAAGTTTTGACATAAAGAAAGGAAATCTTAGTCTGATTCACAATTTTTTTTTTTTTAACATGGACAGGCACCAGGTCTCCAGCATGGCAGGTGAGAACTCTGCCACTGAGCCACCATCGCCTGCTCTGATTCACTTCTCATTGTATTCTAATGGGTTTGCTTTGAGCTGGGTACACAGAGAAGGACTATATCAGACATAATTATAGACTCATAGTTCTAAGCTGCAAGACAGTTTGGTGATTTGTGATGATAGTTTTATATATTTGCAATTCAAAGTAAAAGTCCTATTTCAAAAGACCCAGTTTCCTTTTGCAGATTTATATTCTTCCATAGATATAATGTACAAAGTATTACAAGTCATTGGTTATTATTCCTAATAACCAGCTGTGTACTAACCGCATTCTATAAAATTGCCTAGACCCGTTGTGATAGAATTGAGATTAACATCTAAGCCTCAGACCATCCTCCATGTTAATATTCAGCTGAATCCACAATAATCCAAGGATTATGTCAACAAGCTTTCAAACAAGCTATTTCATATTCGTTACAAAACTGCAAGGAAAAAAAGTTGCATTTGGAGAAGGGTGAGAACATGAGAGCTATGTACAGAACTTAATTTTCCCCAAATCTTAGAAGTGAAATATATACCTGGAACTTAGCTGGCACAGAAGCATATAAAGAAAAAGACATATCAACACAGTCACAGAGAAGGAAGCCCAGGCTGTTCTGTCAGTATTTTAAGCACACTGCAGAGAATTTTTCAGGGCCAACCCCCACCCCCATTTGGATTCTTCTGATATCATCTTTCTTTAGTGTGTTCTGCTTAAAACCATAATGCTCTCCCTTCCCAAAAGAAAAAGGAAAGGTGAAAGGGTAAACTATTACTATTTTAAAACACTCTAAGTTTAGCTAAATATTCAAGCAATTCTTCCCTTAAGCATTCCTCACCCCTTATCTGACGTTTCGCTAGCATTTAACTTGCCTAAGTTTGCAAATGTCTTGCCTAAGTATCTTCTCTTAACTTACCAACTCTGGCTCCAAATCTGGAGAGAGAAGGGAGAATTAACAACCCTTTAAGTGACGTCCCTCATCAATTAAAATACAACACTAAAGCCATTATCCAATTCAGTTCATGGATTATTTCTTAAAATCATTTGGGAAAGAATGACTATGACAGCAGTGGCATTAAGTCCCGAGGGAAACTAATACAAAAGACTGAAGTTGTTGCCCAAAAGCAGAGTGCCAGAATTATACTGTTCGAGGCATTACACCACTGTTTACCCATAAGCAAGGGAAAAATACAGTCACTGTTACCTGTTCAGCCTTTATTTCCATAAAGGCAAAGGTTAGCAGAAAGATCATCACCTCAGTTAAGTATAATATATGGACTCTGAGTGGAAGCAGGAGGGTGGAGAGCCAAGATGGCGGCTTAGCAAGGTGTGAGATTTAGTCCCTCCTCCAGAGCAGCTACAAAATAGCCAGAAACAGTACAGAACAACTGCTGGGGCCACGTCAGTGACTGGACACACAGCATACCCCAGTCTGGACCAAATGGACCGGCTGCAAGCGCCCCCCACCAGAACCATGAGTTCCCCAAGCCTCGGTGGCCGGTGCCCCTCCCCCAAAGGCTGCTTCCCAGAGGGAAAAGGAAAGAGACTTTACCAGCAGCAGGGGCTGAGCCCAACCAAACTCCAATTGTGGAAGTAATTAACAAATTCTGACTACTACTCAGAGGAACTGCAAGTAAAAGCAGAGGTCACCGGTTTTTGCCCCAACAGAGAGGGCAATGCTGATGGAAAAAGAAAAAAAAACAGAGGTTTTTTTTAATCTGAAAAAGTCTGGGCCCTGAAGAAAAGGAGGGAGCACATAGGATCTGGAGATACACAGAGAAATGCACCAATTTAAGCTCTTGATTGGCAAACCCAAGGAATGGGGTCCTGCTCTGAAAAGGATTTTTCTTTTTCAATTTTTTTGTGACCGTGTTTTTACAGCTTGACTACTCTTTAGATACAGCTGCAATGCTTCTCAGGCTCCAACTGCCCCAGGTAAAGGCAGAATTGAGTTTGAGTGTTTGTCTGGAGTCTGTGCCTTCCGCATGAGAGGGGTGGGGCCGAGCTCAGGTGGAATCCCTCCCTCAAAGAATTCAGACCCCAAGGTCTGGAAAAGTAAAGCGATTAAAGCCAGCCTACAATCGCTCCTCTATCTCCACCATGCCCCCAGCAGGGAGAGTCTGCTGAAGTTAATTGCACCACATCACCTTATGCTGCTAGGGCCCACTGCAGAAAAGCGCCACATATTGGGCAGGATAGGAAAAACACAGAGTCCAGAGACTTCACAGGAAAGTCTTTCAACCTGCTGGGTCTCACCCTCAGGGAAAACTGATGCAGGTGACTCTTTCCTCCTGAATGGAGACCAGTTTGGTTTGGGAAAATCTGGCTGGGGTCTATAATTCCTAAGTAGATCCTCCTAAGTGGGGGGGAAAGCACCATACAGGCAGGGCAAGAAACAAAAAAAACAAGAACTGAAAATTTGTGATCTGTTAAACAAAACCTAAGCTAGAGGACTAGAATAAGCTGAACTGAATGTCAAAGAACAGATAGACAACAAAGTCATCCAGCAAGAAAATCCTAGGTAAAAAAAAGTGAAAATAATCTCCAGAATAAACTAATTAAGGTAACTAAAAGCCTAGACGCCTGCAAAAAATAATGAATCATACTAGGAAAATTGAAGATATGGCCCAGTCAAAGGAACAAACCAACAATTCAACTGATACAGGAGTTGAAACAATTAATTCAGAATGTTCGAACAGACATGGAAAACCTCATCAAAAGTCAAATCAATGAATTGAGGGAGGATATAAAGAAGGCAAGAAATGAACAAAAAGAAGAAATCAAAAGTCTGAAAAAACAAATCACAGAACTTATGGCAATGAAAGGCACAGTAGAAGAGATGAAAAAAACAATGGAAACCTACAATGTCAGATTTCAAGAGGCAGAAGATACAATTAGTGAACTGGGGAATGAGACATCTGAAACCTGAGAAGCAAAAGAAAACAGAGGGAAAAGTGCGGCTTGGGGCTTGCCTAGCCCGACCGCACTGGGGTCTCGTCCTCTGATGTGGTTCGGCTGGAGAGCGGCGTCAGCCGAGACCACGGGGCTCGAAGGTTTGGAGGGCGCACGAGCACAATAAACCGAGACTAAAGAATAATAGTAGTAATTTATTGCATAGGGCTCGCGGGACTTAGCTGGCTGGCAAGGCTTACAGGCTAAGACCCCGACAGGAGGAAACACAAAGAATATATAGGGTTGGTGAGGGGGAGTTAGTTAGGGGTGAAGAAACTTTGATGGGCAGCTGGTATTGTGTCGTATAGGATGTGGATTGGTTAGGAGGTGTGTTGAATATTATAATGGGTGGTGAAGTGAGGAGTGTACATGGTCTAATGAAGAAGAGGTGAAAAGGTGGTGCGATATATGCTCAGGAGTTGTTAGGCAGGGGGTTAGAATAGCAAGGCTTGCAAGAACGAGAGATGTCTGGATATGTTAGGGCATATTAAGGCAGATAAGAGGCAACAGTTACAAATATATGCAGCAATTCCTCCCTTGTATTTAATTAAAGAGCGGAGAGGAAGGGGCATCCTTGAAGGCTGGTACGCAAGGTTTCCGAGGGGCTCACGCGGACTAACTAGTATTGCGTTAGCCACGCTCCCCAAGGGTGAGTAGTTTTTATTTTTAGAAGGAGGTAGAAGAGATGCATTTGGGTTTTAGCAGGGTGGCAGGCGGTCCACTAAGCTCCCGAGGGGCGGAATGCGGATTAACCGGTATTTGCACCCGCCACGCTCCCACAGGGTGATCAGTCCTGAGGGTGGGCAACACTAGCTAACCATACCTGCGCTTGCTGCCGATGACCCGCATCTGAAAAAGGATTTTGAAGTTCAAGAGCTGCTAGGGCAAGAAGTTTAGTTTGCTGTTTATGGCGAGAGAGCTGTTTGCATATATATTTGAATATAATAAGAACGATAATTAGGGCAAGCAATAGGATTCCATAGAAAATGAGATTTGAGGGTTGAAAGAATGAGGCGAATTTGTTTATTAGTTCAGTGAATATGGAGGCTGAAACTTTGGGAAGTATGGTATTTTGAAGATTTAGTATGTGTGTTTGTAGTTTGTGTGTTTGGTTCCAGTATGAGTCGTTGTATGCGGTGAAGATCCAGTCTCGCAAGGAGAGACGGGGCATGGAATGGTTAACCGGGACAGGAGTAACACAGAGCTTAGTGAAGGGGTATCGCCCATCACAAGCGGAGGAGGCAAGTTCATAAAGGGCTTCTATGTCTAGAGCAATTAAGTCTATTTGCTGTTGTAAGTTGAACACAGCGCTATGCATTAGATGGTTGATATTTTCTTGCGTCCCAACAGCTTGGGCGGCCGTTTGGGACACGTTGAGGAGGGTTTCAGCAGTGGTAGAGGTTTGAGTGAGGGCTATGGCGGCAACAGTACTGGCTGCTACAGCGGCGACGATGGCGGCGGCGATGGCGGCGGAGATACCGAAGTCTCGTTTTGTATGCTTTAAGTCGGGTAAGCTGTCCGTGCCTAGAATGTAAGGGAGTTGGGGGGCCATCCAGGTGGTGGCGTTGACCGGAATCCAGAGTAACCTAGGCTGCAAGACGATAAAGGCATAAGGGTAAGAAGTGTTCCAATAGTTAGCCAGTATGCATTTTGATGAGGGGGGGGCTTCAGGGCACAGAAAGAAAAAGAAGGGGGGGCTTACGAAAATATAGGTGGTAATGTTGATGCAGCTTGTATAGTTAGGCTCACACCGGTGTGTTGTATCATATATGGTGGTTCCGTTGCAGAGCTGACAGTTTTGGACGCAAGTGAGGGGGCGGAGGTCGAGGCATGCATATTTGCCACAAGCATAATGGGAGGAAAAAACGGGTACACCGTATACGGGGTCTGAGGAAACGTCTCTGGAGTTAGTAGGGAGAGGAAACGGGATGCTGATATTGGTTTTAACAGTGATAAAGCTGATATTAGGGGCAGCCATGGGTAGGTTTGGGGAGTAAAGTGCGTAGGAGGGTGTGACTATAAGTGGCTCAGGGCGATGGCACTCAAGCCAGGTAAATTTGTTGATTGGCAGAGAGCGCGGAGGATGCATTTTGTTTGAATGTGGGCTGGAACAAGGCCGACCTGGAGGAGTTGTGTGGGTGGAGGTGACGTTTGCCTGAGGCTTAGGGGGAATTGGCCACCATGCAGAGCGTAGAAAGTATGCAGACATTTGTTTCGGGTTGGGGAGTGCGTTTTTTATGAATTTTTCTATGAAGTTTTCATTAGAAAAGGCTTGTACGAAGAGTTCTGACCCGTTATTACAAAGTAGGGGGAAGCAGTTTGGGAAGGTTGGAGGGCAAATAGAATTTGATTTGCAGGGAAATTGGCCTGGATTAGATGTTTTGTTGCTAATAAAAAGGAATGCTGAGCGGGGCGGATTAACGGAGATGTTGAGTGGACTTTCACTTTTTATGTGAAGAGGGTTACAGGGGAGCTGGAGATTACATGAGAAGTGCTGCAGTTGAGGAAAAAAAGGGCTGTCGGGTGTGAGGAACAGGACTCCGGGGGGGTGCTGAATGGCTGCCCAGAGTTCCTTGGGTGTTGTTGCGGATGCTGTGGGAAGAAGCGTGAGCATTATTAGAAGGATTTGCTTTAAGCTAGAAGGGGGGTTACCACAACGTTTTCGAGCTTCATCATAGAGATGAAGAAGTTGTCGTTTCATTTCTTTATTTGGGTTGTGGCAGAGAGGCTCTGTAGATTTTAAATCTGTATGGGTTAGCTGCCAAACCAGGCACCGAGCATGTCGGCGTACGCGCCTGATTTTGGCAGCTGTTGGGGGTTGCTGGGGTGATGATTGGGGTTCTTCAAGGTGGAGGCGGTCTAGCCTCTTTTTCAGTTGTCTCAGTCTGCGTCTGTGGCGTCTGCTCGGTCGCCGTGGCCGGACGGATGTTTCTTCCGGGGATCCAGATTGGCTGGGATTCATTTTCTGGAAAGACACAAGCAAAACTGCGCCCCTGGGCAAGGAGAGGGGCGGGTCCTTGCCACGTATTGGTGGCTGGATCACGCCAGTGAACTGAAGGGACTAGGGAAGGCCTGTATGAAGGTCCCCAGTGTTTATGTAGGGGAGATAGCCCTTGTTTATCTAATGTAAGCAAGTTAAGGTGTATGAGGGCAGCTGTGACAAGGTCACTTGGTGAGGCTTGGGGAAGATTATTCTTCTCCTTTTCTATTTGGATTTTTAGCCTGCGATTTAAAGATTCTACCATAGCTTGCCCCTGTGGGTTATAAGGGATTCCAAAGTGGTGGGTGATGTTATATAGGCGCAGGAAGGCTGTGAAGGAGGCGCTGCGGTAGGTAGGGCCATTGTCTGTTTTCAGGTCCCAGGGAATGCCCATAAAGAGAATTCCTTGGCGAAGTGCTTTGATGCAATGTTTGGCAGTTTCGCCCGGTAGGGGGACTGCATGGCACATGCTTGAATAAGTGTCTATAATGACATGTAGATATTTAAGACGCCTAAAGGAAGAGATGTGGGTAACATCCATTTGCCACCTGGCATTTGGCTTAAGGCCACGGGGATTGACTCCTTGCGGTTGTAGAGGCCTAAGTGGCGCAAAGGGCGCGCAAGTGGCGCAGCTGCGAACTATGTGTTTGCAGGTTTCCTTGGGCAGACCGCAAAGATGATGTAGGGAGTTGGCTGAAAAGTGAAACTTGGAGTGGAGTTGTTTGGCTGTATTAATGGAGTCACCGAGTGTGTTGGCAGCTGAGACAGAGACTGCTCTATCGGCTGCTTCATTGCCGGCCGCAAGCGGTCCGGGGAGGCCGGAATGGCTGCGGATGTGAGCGATGAACCAGGGGGCCTGTCTTTTTTCAAGCTGATTTTTTAATGAGACTAAGGCTCTATCTATGGCCTTGGAAGTATCTGGAAAGAAAGTAGCTAGCGCCAACACTTTACAGACTTGGTAGGTGTATAAACTGTCCGTGAAGATGTTGAGTGGCGTGCTAGGAAACTTTCTGAAGGCTTCTTCTACTGCGAGAAGTTCGCCGACCTGCACAGAGTATTGATGGAACTGGGTAAAACAAAGGGGGTCTTTTTGTTCTGGTAGGTACACCACAAGGGCGAACTTGGTTTTTGACGCATCCGTAAAGACGGTGGTTTCATTTGGGATAGGGGAAGAAGATGGGAATGGGAAATAAGGACATTTGGGCGGCAGTGGGAAGTGAAGCACCGTCTGAAATATTTTGTGTGATGGGTAATGGTTGTCAAAATTACCAGTAAAGCCCTCCATTAGAAGTTGCATGTCTACATTACTTTGGATGAGCTATGTAGTCTGTTTCTCATCAAAAGGCCAGATTATGGTGTCGGGAGGACGCCCAAAGAGGTGTATAGCTGTTTTGACTAAGTCGAGGGCAAGGCACACCCACATTTTTGTTTGGGGGCAGATTTTTTTGAGTTTACTTTTGGCAGGGTGGACCCATAGTAGGGGGCCTTCCTGCCAGAGTACCCCTGTGGGGGTAAAATATGTATTTAGGACTAGCCCCTGAAGGGGGAGCTCCGGTTTAAACCGATCGAGCTGGCTTTTGGAGAAATATTCGTTGAACGTTTGGAGAGCCAGTTTTGCCCAAAAGTCTAACTTAATGGGCTGTGTGATAGCTTTGGATGTTTGCTCTCCAGTTTTTAGGAGTTTGAATAGTGGCTGAAGCTCCGCTGTGGTTATTGGCAGGGCTGAGCGCACCCAGTTTATTTGCCCGCACAGTTGCTGCAGTTCATGTAAGGTTAGTTTGTTGGGGATAGTGAACTGAAATTTTGTAGGGGTTACTTTTTGGTCTATAGTGAACCCCAGGAAGGTATATGGTGCACAGAGTTGGATTTTGTCTGGCTGAACTTTAAGCCCTAGACCTTGTAAGTTGACTTGTAACTGTGAAACAAGTTCCTTGAGCTGCTCGGAGTCCTCGGTTGCTACGAGAATGTCATCCATATAATGAATGATGAGGGCCTGGTCGCGCAGTGGAGACACTGCGGAGTCGACATAGGCCTGGCAGATAGCTGGACTATTACGCATGCCTTGGGGGAGCACTTTCCACTGATAACGTTGCGCTGCCCCCGCGTGGTTGGTGACTGGAACCGTAAAGGCAAATTTTGGCTTGTCAGAGTTATGTAATGGAATTGAGAAAAAACAATCTTTGATGTCTATTGTGGCCACGTGAAGATGTGCTGGGATGGCTACCGGGTGTGGCAGCCCAGGCTGTGGAGAGCCCATGGGGAGTATGTGTTTATTAATCTCCCTAAGGTCATGAAGGAGTCTGAATTTGTTTGCGGCCTTTTTGTGAATAACAAAAACAGGCGAATTGTAGGGGCTGGTGGAAGGTTTGATATGCCCCGCTTCTAGTTGCTCTAGGACGAGGGTTTTGAGTATATTTAATTTATGGGAAGGTAAAGGCCACTGCTCCACCCAAATAGGCTCCTCTGTATCCCATTGAAGAGGAGTGGGTGCTGGAGGTGTTATGCGAGCAGTGGCGCAAATTATTGGGGGGGCTGTGTGGTAACACTGGCCCCCGTAGCTGTGGGAATGGCTCGTCCCCAGAGGGCTTGGCCAATGGTGGTTAGGAAGCATTCTTGGGGGGGCTGCGTGGTAATATATGCCCCCGAGGCTGCTAGAATGTCTCGCCCCCATAAGATTTGGTCAATGGTGTTTAGAAAGAGCGGCCGGAAGGTACCGGAGTGACCTTCATTATCTTCCCATTTAATGGGAGAGGCGGCGCGCAGGGAGGGAGCAGAGCCCGTGGCTCCGATAACGGAGGGTCCCTCCTCTGTTTTCCATTGGGCTATAAGGCGGGTAGGCAGACATGAGATTTCTGCCCCAGAATCAACGGTGCCTGTGTACCAGCGACTGTTTATTTTAATTTCGCGGGTGGGCTTGTTGGGGGTTATAGGGATTGACCACATTATGGTTTGGGGCCGGTCTTGGCCCGGGTCTGTGTCTCTTGGGGGCGGGGCTGAGACATGCCCCCTTTCAAGTTTAAAGGCTGCGCTTTGTTATTAGCGCGGCAGTCTCGAGCCCAGTGATAGCCCTTGTTGCAGCGAGGGCAGGGCGTAGGGGGCTTGCGCTGCTGCCACTGTGGCTTGGTAGGCGGCGGGCTAGGGGTGGTACAGTTTTTTGCAAAATGCCCCGTTTTTCCGCACCTGAAGCAGCCAGACGTTAGGGCCATGGCAGTGGCAATGGCTTGAGCTAACGAGGCTGCACTAGAGTCTATATTACTGCAAGCGAGCACCCAGTCATGCATGGCCTTTTCTTTGATGGGCAGTATGGCCTGTTTGCAGGCTGGACTTGCTCCTTCAAAAATAAGCTCTTTGGCAAGGGCGGTTTGTGCTTGTTCACCCAGAACTTTGCGTTCACATGTCTCAGTAACCCGTGAGACGAAGGAGGCGAAGTCTTCGTCCTTGCCTTGTGTAAGTTTAGTGAATTTTTCGGGCTTAGCTGCGGAACAGGAGCGGAAGGCTCGCATGGCGACTTCCCTCAGTTGTATCCAGAATCCATTTGGGGCTTGCAGGTATACTGCAGGATTAACATAGGGGCCCATCCCTAAGAAAGCTTCAAGAGGCACACCGAGACCCGGGGGCTCAAACTGGTGCATGAGTGTGATTTGCTTTTCCGCCTCAGCATTAAAGTGGGCCCTCCAGTCAACGTACTGGCCAGGTGTAAGAATAGCCCGTGCTAAGGAGGTCTAATCATGGGGAGTACACAGGTTTGTTGAGATTTCTTCAAGGAGGTGGGTTGCATACGGACTGGCAAATCCATCCTCCTTTACCGCTTTGCGCAGCCGCTTGGTGTCTTCTGGTTCCAAGGGGTACCAGGGGAGCGGGCGCTGCGGTGTAGGGGCAACGTTTATAGGGAAGCAAGCGACCGGCGGTGGCAAATTAGGTTGAGGGGCAGCCGGGCCGTTAGATGCGCTAGCGTTGAGCGGCCATAATGACGCTGCCGATTGAGGGGCGGAGGCGCAAAATAATGGGCCTGGAGAGTTGCCCCGTGCAAAAGATGGCGGCCAGGAAGGCACTGCCGGCAAGGAGGTCGGAGCACAAGATGGCGGACAGGGTGGAGCTAGAGCACAAGATGGCAGACAAGGCTCCTCCCTCTGTGGAGGGGGGGCAGCCGGGAGGCACCTCTCCTTTTTGATTGAAGGAGAAGGAGGAAGTGACTCACCGGATGGCGCGAAACCGCCATCTTTAGGAAGGGCAGGATGCGTGAAACCGCCATCTTTAGGAAGGGCGGGATATAGGCACTTCCGGTTTTCTTTGTCTTTGCTCGAACAGGAAGGAGGAAGTTCGCCATCTTGGTCTGTCGCCAGATTGTTAAGTTTAGGAGGACAGAGCTCGAGCTCATTATTTAGCTGCTCAAATAAGGATTCAGAGTCTGGGTCGGAGTTATTATGAGACTCCTCTGAATTAGCAGAATTTGTTGCCGATAAGGCTTCCTGGGGGGCGCTATCGGACGGTGGCCGCGAACCGTGTAGACAAGAACGGATGGTAATAAGCGTGGGCAGGAGCCCGGGGGGGAAACGTTTGTTTTCATGCTCCATTTTTTGGGTGACCCGTTCGATAAGTTGGTCATAGGTAGCCGGGTCCCACAAGTGGCAATTGACAAGCCATGGGTTAAACGGGAGCAGGAGGTCCCAATAAACTTGGAGCTGACGAACTGAAACCTTGCATTTATGAGTGTCTAACAGGGCTGCCAGCGCACGGACCTGCGGCGCCTGGCGTATTGAAATGCGATTGCCCATGATAAGAGGTAAGTTGTAGCAGTGAGCAGGAGGAGGATGGGGGCTGAGTTCTACCGATTAAGGGAGAAAAAGTAGCAGGGTAATACACCCTACGGCGCAGAGAAACGTTATGGCAAGCAAAAGTCTTTTTACTAAATTCCAATCTTTAGGGGCGATTTGTGCTAATATTGCTGCCCACACTAACGCTAAGAGAGATATTAACAAGAGCTAATAATTCATTTATACTAGTGAAAGGTTGGAGGGGCTCTCAGCCGGAGAGAGCGGGGGCCCTTACCTTGTCGAGCGGCGGCTGGAGAGGGGGAGACGAAGAGAGGTCCCTGTTCGGGCGCCAATTGCGGCTTGGGGCTTGCCTAGCCCGACCGCACTGGGGTCTCGTCCTCTGATGTGGTTCGGCTGGAGAGCGGCGTCAGCCGAGACCACGGGGCTCGAAGGTTTGGAGGGCGCACGAGCACAATAAACCGAGACTAAAGAATAATAGTAGTAATTTATTGCATAGGGCTCGCGGGACTTAGCTGGCTGGCAAGGCTTACAGGCTAAGACCCCGACAGGAGGAAACACAAAGAATATATAGGGTTGGTGAGGGGGAGTTAGTTAGGGGTGAAGAAACTTTGATGGGCAGCTGGTATTGTGTTGTATAGGATGTGGATTGGTTAGGAGGTGTGTTGAATATTATAATGGGTGGTGAAGTGAGGAGTGTACATGGTCTAATGAAGAAGAGGTGAAAAGGTGGTGCGATATATGCTCAGGAGTTGTTAGGCAGGGGGTTAGAATAGCAAGGCTTGCAAGAACGAGAGATGTCTGGATATGTTAGGGCATATTAAGGCAGATAAGAGGCAACAGTTACAAATATATGCAGCAGAAAAGAATGTAAAAATATGAGCAGGGACTTAGGGAAGTGAATGACAACATGAAGTGCATGAATATACGTGTTGTGGGTGTTCCAGAAGGAGAAGAGAAGGGAAAAGGAGGAGAAAAACTAATGGAGGAAATTATCACTGAAAATTTCTCAACTTTTATGAAAGACTTAAAATTACAGGTCCAAGAGATGCAGTGTACCCCAAACAGAACACATCCAAATAGACGTACTCCAAGACACTTACTAATCAGAATGCCAGATGTCAAACAGAGAATCTTGACAGGAGCAAGAGAAAAACAATCCATTACATACAAGGGAAGCACAATAAGACTATGCATAGATTTCTCAGCAGAAACCATGAAGGCAAGAAGACAGTGGGATGATATATTTAAGATATTAAAAGAGAAAATCTGCCAATCAAGAACTCTATATTCAGCAAAATTGTCCTTCAAAAATGAGGGGGAAGTTAAAACACTTTCAGGCAAAAAAAATCACTGAAAGAATTTGTGACCAAGAGACTGGCTCTGCAAGAAATACTGAAGGGAGCACTAGAGACAAATAAGACAAGACAGGAGAGATGTGGAGAAGAGTGTAGAAATGAAAACTATCAGTAGAGGTAAAAAGAAGAAAAATTAAGTATGACATATGAAATTCAAAAGGCAAAATGGTAGAAGAAAACTACTGCCCATACAGTAATAACACTAAATGTTAATGGATTAAACTCCCCAATCAAAAGATACAGACTGGCAGAATGGATTAAAAAACAGGACCCATCTATATTCTGTCTACAGGAAACACATTTTAGACCCAAGGACAAACATAGTTTGAAAGTGAAAGGTTGGGAAAAGATATTTCATGCAAACAAAAATCAGAAAAGAGCAGGAGTGGCTATACTAATATCCAACAAATTAGACTTCAAATGTAAAACAGTTAAAAGACACAAAGAAGGACACTATATATTAATAAAAGGAACAATTCAACAAGGCACATAACAATCATAAATATTTAAGCACTGAGCCAGAATGCTCCAAAATACACGAGGCAAACATTGAAAAGAGAAATAGACACATCTACCATAATAGTTGGAGACTTCAATTCCACACTCTCATCAATGGATAGATCATGTAGATAGAGGGTCAATAAAGAAACAGAGAATTTGAATAATACAATAAAAGAGCTAGATTTAACAGACATTTATAGAACATTACATCGCACAACAGCAGGATACACCTTTTTCTCAAGTGCTCATGGATCATTCTCAAGGATAGACCATATACTGGGTCACAAAGCAAGTCTCAATAAATTTTAAAAGATTGAAATCATACAAAACACTTTCTCAGATCATAAAGAAATGAAGTTGGAAATCAATAATAGGCAGAGGGCCAGAAAATTCACAAAAATATGGAGGCTCAACAACACACTCTTAAAAAGCCAGTGGGCCAAGGAAGAAATTACAATAGAAATCAGTAAATATCTCAATGCAAATGAAAATGAAAATATAACATACCAAAATTTATGGGATGCAGCAAAGGCAGTGCAAAGAGGGAAACTTATTTCACTAAATGCCTTTATCAAAAAACAGAGCAAAAATCAAGGAATTAACTGTCTACCTGGAGGAAATACAGAAAGAACAGCAAATTACCCCCAAATAAGCAAAAGGAAAGAAATAATGATTAGAGCAAAAGAAATGAACTTGAGAACATGAAAACAATCAGGAATATCAACAAAAACAGAAGTTGGTCCTATCAGAAAATCAATTAAGATTGATGGACCCTTAGCACAGTTAACAAAAAGAACAGAGGACGCAAATAAGTAAAATCAGAAATGCAAGAGGAGACATAATCACTGACCCCATAGAAATAAAGGAAGTAATGAGAAGAAACTATGAACAACTTTATGTCAATCAACTAGACAATGTAGATGAAATGGACAACTTCCTAGAAAGACATGAACAGCCAACACTGACTCGAGAAGAAATAGACGACCTCAACAAACCAATCACAAGTAAGGAAATTGAATCAGTCATTAAGAAGCTCCCCAAAAAGAAGACTCCAGGACCAGATGGCTTCACATGTGAATTCTACCAAATATTCAAGAAAAACTTAGTACCAATCCTGCTCAAACTCTTCAAAAAAATGGAGGAGGAGGGAAAGCTACCTAACTCATTCTATGAAGCCAACATCACCTTTATACCAACAACAGACAAAGATTTTACAAGAAAACTACAGACCAATCGCTAATGAATATAGATGCAAAATTCCTCAACAAAATTCTAGCAAATCGAATCCAGCAACACATTAAAAGAATTATACACCATGACCAAGTAGGATGCATCCCAGGTATGCAAGGATGGTTCAACATAAGAAAATCAATTGATGTAATATACCATATCAACAAATTAAAGCAGAAAAATCACATGATCATCTCGACTGATGCAGAAAAGGTATGTGACAAAATTCAACATCGTTTCTTATTGAAAACCCTTCAAAGGATAAGAATAGAAGGGAACTTCCTCAAAATGATAAAGGAAATTTATGAAAAACCCACAGCTAACATCATCCTCAATGGGGAAAAACTGAAAACTTTCCCCTTAAGACCAGGAGCAACACAAGGATGTCCACTATCACCACTGTTATTCAACATTGTGTTGGAAGTTCTAGCCAGAGCAATTAGACAAGAAAAAGAAATACAAGGCATCAAAATTGGAAAGGAAGAAGTAAAACTATCACTGTTTGCAGACGATATGATACTATACGTCGAAAACCCGGAAAAATCCACAACAAAACTACTAGAGCTAATAAATGAGTACAGCAAAGTAGCAGGTTACAAGATCAACATTCAAAAATCTGTAGCATTTCTATACACTAGTAATGAACAAGCTGAGGGGGAAATCAAGAAACGAATCCCATTTACAATTGCAACTAAAAGAATAAAATACCTAGGAATAAATTTAACTAAAGAGACAAAAAACCTATATAAAGAAAACTACAAAAAACTGCTAAAAGAAATCACAGAAAACCTAAATAGATGGAAGGGCATATCGTGTTCATGGATTGGAAGACTAAATATAGTTAAGATGTCAATCCTACCTAAATTGATTTACAGATTCAATGCAATACCAATCAAAATCCCAACAACCTATTTTTCAGAAATAGAAAAACCAATAAGCAAATTTATCTGGAAGGGCAGGGTGCCCCGAATTGCTAAAAACATCTTGAGGAAAAAAAACGAAGCTGGAGGTCTCGCGCTGCCTGACTTTAAGGCATATTATGAAGCCACAGTGGTCAAAACAGCATGGTATTGGCATAAAGATAGATATATCGACCAATGGAATCGAATAGAGTGCTCAGATATAGACCCTCTCATCTATGGACATTTGATCTTTGATAAGGCAGTCAAGCCAACTCACCTGGGACAGAGCAGTCTCTTCAATAAATGGTGCCTAGAGAACTGGATATCCATATGCAAAAGAATGAAAGAAGACCCATCTCTCACACCCTATACAAAAGTTAACTCAAAATGGATCAAAGATCTAAACATTAGGTCTAAGACCATAAAACAGTTAGAGGAAAATGTTGGGAGATATCTTATGGATCTTACAACTGGAGGTGGTTTTATGGACCTTAAACCTAAAGCAAGAGCACTGAAGAAGGAAATAAATAAATGGGAACTCCTCAAAATTAAACACTTTTGTGCATCAAAGAACTTCATCAAGAAAGTAGAAAGACAGCCTTCACAATGGGAGACAATATTTGGAAATGATATATCAGATAAAGGTCTAGTATCCAGAATTTATAAAGAGATTGTTCATCTCAACAACAAAAAGACAGCCAACCCAATTACAAAATGGGAAAAAGACTTGAACAGACACCTCTCAGAAGAGGAAATACGGATGGCCAAGAGGCACATGAAGAGATGCTCAATGTCCCTGGCCATTAGAGAAATGCAAATCAAAACCACAATGAGATATCATCTCACACCCACCAGAATGGCCATTATCAACAAAACAGAAAATGATAAGTGCTGGAGAGGATGCGGAGAAAGAGGCACACTTATCCACTGTTGGTGGGAATGTCAAAGGGTGCAACCACTGTGGAAGGCAGTTTGGCGGTTCCTCAAAAAGCTGAATATAGAATTGCCATACGACCCAGCAATACCATTGCTAGGTATCTACTCAAAGGACTTAAGGGCAAAGACACAAACGGACATTTGCACACCAATGTTTATAGCAGCATTATTTACAATTGCAAAGAGATGGAAACAGCCAAAATCTCCATCAACAGAAGAGTGGCTAAACAAACTGTGGTATATACATACGATGGAATATTATGCAGCTTTAAGACAAGATAAACCTATGAACCATGTAATAACATGGATGGACCTAGAGAATATTATGTTGAGTGAATCCAGCCAAAAACTAAAGGACAAATACTGTATGGTCCCACTGATGTGAACGGACATTCGAGAATAAACTTGAAATATGTCATTGGTAACAGAGTTCAGCAGGAGTTAGAAACAGGGTAAGACAATGGGTAATTGAAGCTGAAGGGATACAGACTGTGCAACAGGACTAGATACAAAAACTCAAAAATGGACAGCACAATAATACCTAATTGTAAAGTAATCATGCTAAAACACTGAATGAAGCTGCATCTGAGCTATAGGTTTTTGTTTTGTTTTGTGTTGTTTTGTTTTGATTTTACTATTATTACTTTTATTTTTTTCTCTATATTAACATTCTATATCTTTTTTGGTTATGTTGCTAGTTCTTCTAAACCAATGCAAATGTACTAAGAAATGATGATCATGCATCTATGTGATGATGTTAAGAATTAATGATTGCATGTGTAGAATGGTATGATCTCTAAATGTTGGGTTAATTTCTTTTTTTCCGTTAATTAAAAAAAAAAAAAAAAAAAGAGAAGGGATAATTGGAGATGAAGGGATACAGACTGTACAATGGGACTGGATATAAAAACTCAGAAATGGACAGCACAATACTACCCAATTGTAATGCAATTATGTTAAAACACTGAATGAAGCTGCATGTGAGGTATAGGTTTTTTGTTTTTGTTTTTTTTGTTTTTTTTCTTTCTATTATTGTTTTAATTCTTATTCTGTTGTCTTTTTATTTCTTTTTCTAAATCGATGCAAATGTACTAAGAAATGATGAATATGCAACTATGTGATGTTATTAAGAATTACTGATTGTACATGTAGATTGGAATGCTTTCTAATTGTTTCGTTAATTCTTTTTTTAATTAATAAAAAAAAAAAATGAAAACAAAAAAAAAAAAAGAAGAAATAGATGACCTCAACAAACCAATCACAAGTAAAGAAATTGAATTAGTCATTCAAAAGCTTCCTAAAAAGAAAAGTCCAGGACCAGATGGCTTCACATGTGAATTCTATCAAACATTCCAGAAAGAATTAGTACCAACTCTCCTCAAACTCTTCAAAAAAATCGAAGTGGAGTGAAAACTACCTAACTCATTCTATGAAGCCAACATCACCCTCATACCAAAACCAGGCAAAGATATTATAAAAAAAGAAAACTACAGACCAATCTCTCTAATGAATATAGATGCAAAAATCCTCAACAAAATTCTAGCAAATCGTATCCAACAACACATTAAAAGAATTATACATCATGACCAAGTAGGATTCATCCCAGGTTTGCAAGGATGGTTCAACATAAGAAAATCAATTAATGTAATACACCATATCAACAAATCAAAGCAGAAAAATCACATGATCATCTCAATTGATGCAGAGAAGGCATTTGACAAGATTCAACATCTTTTCCTGTTGAAAACACTTCAAAAGATAGGAATACAAGGGAACTTCCTTAAAATGATAGAGGGAATATATGAAAAACCCACAGCCAATATCATCCTCAATGGGGAAAAATGGAAACTTTCCCCCTAAGATCAGGAACAAGACAAGGATGTCCACTATCACCACTATTATTCAACATTGTGTTGGAGGTTCTAGCCAAAGCAATTAGACAAGAAAAAGAAATACAAGGCATCAAAATTGGAAAGGAAGAAGTAAAACTATCACTGTTTGCAGACGATATGATACTATACGTCGAAAACCCAGAAAAATCCACAACAAAACTACTAGAGCTAATAAATGAGTACAGCAAAGTAGCAGGTTACAAGATCAACATTCAAAAATCTGTAGCATTTCTATACACTAGTAATGAACAAGCTGAGGGGGAACTCAAGAAACGAATCCCATTTACAATCGCAACTAAAAGAATAAAATACCTAGGAATAAATTTAACTAAAGAGACAAAAAACCTATATAAAGAAAACTACAAAAAACTGCTAAAAGAAATCACAGAAGACCTAAATAGATGGAAGGGCATACCGTGTTCATGGATTGGAAGACTAAATATAATTAAGATGTCAATCCTACCTAAATTGATCTACAGATTCAATGCAATACCAATCAAAATCCCAACAACTTATTTTTCAGAAATAGAAAAACCAATAAGCAAATTTATCTGGAAGGGCAGGGTGCCCCGAATTGCTAAAAACATCTTGAGGAAAAAAAACGAAGCTGGAGGTCTCGCGCTGCCTGACTTTAAGGCATATTATGAAGCCACCGTGGTCAAAACAGCATGGTATTGGCATAAAGATAGATATATCGACCAATGGAATCGAATAGAGTGCTCAGATATAGACCTTCTCATCTATGGACATTTGATCTTTATAAGGCAGTCAAGCCAACTCATCTGGGACAGAACAGTCTCTTCAATAAATGGTGCCTAGAGAACTGGATATCCATATGCAAAAGAATGAAAGAAGACCCATAACTTACACCTTATACAAAAGTTAACTCAAAATGGATCAAAGATCTAAACATTAGGTCTAAGACCATAAAACAGTTAGAGGAAAATGTAGGGAGACATCTTATGAAACTTACAACTGGAGGCGGTTTTATGGACCTTAAACCTAAAGCAAGAGCACTGAAGAAGGAAATAAATAAATGGGAGCTCCTCAAAATTAAACAGTTTTGTGCATCAAAGAACTTCATCAAGAAAGTAGAAAGACAGCCTTCACAATGGGAGACAATATTTGGAAATGATATATCAGATAAAGGTCTAGTATCCAGAATTTATAAAGAGATTGTTCAACTCAACAACAAACAGACAGCCAACCCAATTACAAAATGGGAAAAAGACTCGAACAGACACCTATCAGAAGACGAAATACAAATGGCCAAGAGGCACATGAAGAGATGCTCAATGTCCCTGCCCATTAGAGAAATGCAAATCAAAACCACAATGAGATATCATCTCACACCCACCAGAATGGCCATTATCAACAGAAAAGAAAATGACAAGTGCTGGAGAGGATGCGGAGAAAGAGGCACACTTATCCACTGTTGGTGGGAATGTCAAATGGTGCAACCACTGTGGAAGGCAGTTTGGCGGTTCCTCAAAAAGCTGAATATAGAATTGCCATACGGCCCAGCAATACCATTGCTAGGTATCTACTCAAAGGACTTAAGGGCAAAGACACAAATGGACATTTGCACACCAATGTTTATAGCAGCGTTATTTACAATTGCAAAGAGATGGAAACAGCCAAAATGTCCATCAACAGAAGAATGGCTAAACAAACTGTGGTATATACATACGATGGAATATTATGCAGCTTTAAGACAAGATAAACTTATGAAGCATGTAATAACATGGATGGACCTAGAGAACATTATGCCGAGTGACTCTAGCCCAAAACTAAAGGACAAATACTGTATGGTCCCACTGATGTGAACCGACATTTCAGAATAAACTTGGAATATGTCATTGGTAACAGTCCAGCAGGAGTTAGAAACAGGGTAAGATAATGGGTAATTGGAGCTGAAGGGATACAGACTGTGCAACAGGACTAGATACAAAAACTCAAAAATGGACAGCACAATAATACCTAAGTGTAAAGTAATCATGTTAAAACACTGAATGAAGCTGCATCTGAGCTATAGTTTTTTTTTGGTTTTTTTGTTTTGTTTTGTTTTTTTTACTATTATTATTACTTTTATTTCTTTTCTCTATATTAACATTCTATACCTTTTTCTGTTGTGTTGCTAGTTCCTCTAAACCGATGCAAATGTACTAAGAAACGATGATCATGCATCTATGTGATGATGTTAAGAATTACTGATTGCATATGTAGAATGGTATGATTTCTAAATGTTGGGTTAATTTCTTTTTTTTCCGTTAATTAATAAAAAAAAAAAGAAATCACAGAAGGCCTAAATAAATGGAAAGGCATACCATGTTCATGAATTGGAAGCCTATATATAGTTAAAATGTCAATTCTACCTAAATTGATTTATAGATTCAATGCAATAGCAATTAAAAACCCAACAACTTACTTTTCAGAAATAGAAAAACCGATAACCAAATTTATTTGGAAGGGCAGGGTGCCCCGAATAGCTAAAAATATCCTAAGAAAGAAAAATGAAATTGGAGTTCTCACATTACCTGACATTAAAGTGCATTATTAAGCTAAAGTGGTCAAAACAGCATGGTACTGGCATAAAGATAGATATACTGACCAATGGAATTGAATAGAGTGTTCAGATATAGACCCTCTCATCTATGGACAATTGATCTGTGATAAGACAGTTATGGCAACTTACCTGGGACAAAACAGTTTCTTCAATAAACGGTGCCTAGAGAACTGGATATAACATGCAAAAGAATGAAAAAGGATCCATATCTCACACAATATACAAAAATTAACTCAAAATGGATCAAAGACCTAAACATTAGATCTAAGACCATAAAACTGTTAGAAGAAAATGTAGGGAAATATCTTATCAATCTTATAATAGGAGGTGGTTTCCTAGACCTTACACCCAAAGCACGAGCATTGAAGAAAGAAAGAAATGGGAACTCCTCAAAATTAAACACTTTTGGGCATCAAAGATCTTTGCCAAGAAAGGAAAGACAGCCAACACAATGGGAGACAATATTTGGAAACCATATATCAGATAAAGGTCTAGTATCCAGAGTATATACAGAGATTGTTCAATTCAACAATAAGAAGACAGACAACCCAATTACAAAATGGGCAAAACACTTGAACAGACACTTCTCAGAAGAGGAAATACAAATGGCCAAAAGGCACATGAAGAGTTGCTCAACCTCCTTGGCCATTAGAGAAATGCAAATCAAAACCACGATTAGATATCATCACACACTCACCAGAATGGTCATGATCAATAAAACAGAAAATGACAAGTGCTGGAGAGGATGTGGAGAAAGAGGCACACTTATCCACTGTTGGTGGGACTGTCAAATGGTACAACTGTGGAAGGCAGTGTGGCCGTTCCTCAGGAAGCTAAGTATAGAACTGCCATATGACCCAGCAATACCATTGCTAGGAATTTACTCAGAGGACAGGAGGGCAAGAACACAAACAAACATTAGCACTCCAATGTTTATAGCAGCATTTTACAATTGCCAAGAGATTGAAACAGCCAAAATGTCCATCAACAGACAAGTGGCTAAACACGTTGTGGTATATACATACAATGGAATATTATGCAGCTGTAAGACAAAATAAAGTTATGAAGTATGTAACAACAGGGATGGACCTTAAGGACATTATGCTGAGTGAAGTTAGCCAGAAACAAAAGGACAAATACTGTATGGTCTCAGTGATAAGAACTGACATTAGTGAATGAACTTGGGGAATTTCAGTTAGTAACAGAGACCATCCGGAGATAGAAATAGAGTAGATATTGGGTAATTGGAGCTGGAGTGATATAGACTGTGCAACAGGATGGATTGTAAAAATTCAGAAATGGATAGCACAATACTACCTAACTGTAGTACAATAATGTTAGAACACTGAATGAAGCTGAATGTGAGAATGACAGAGGGAGGAGGCCAGGGGCACAGATGAAATCAGAAGGAAAGACAGACGAAAAGATTGAGATGGTATAATCTAGGAATGCCTACAGTGTATAATAATAGAAGCAAAATATGCAAATTTAAAAATGTTTTTGCATGAGGAAGAACAAAGGAATGTCAATATTGCAGGGTGTTGAAAATAGAGGGTGATTCATATTTTAAAACCCTAGCTTATGTGTGAAACTAAAGCAAAAAATGTTTATTTGGTACAAAATTTATACTTTGACTAGTGCATTTCCTAATATAACTTTTGTGGACAGCTTAATAGAACACCATAGTACCTGAAACCTTGAGTAGGGCATGAGAATTTGTAGGTCTGTCCAGAGTGATGTCCCGATAAATCCCAGAGTGATTTGAACAGTGAATAAAGAAGTATTTGCAAAAAGTCCCCTTTGGAGAATGGTGAGAAAGGGGGAATAGTCAACCTCCCCAAGTGGAGAATTCTTGATTTTCTCACAAGCAGTGGGGACAACCAAAGCAATAGGCTAAGCCCCCAAACTTGGGGCTTGTTCATATGAAACTTAAGCTCACAAAATATAGGTCAAGCCTACTTAAAATTAGGCCTAAGAGTCACCCCCAAGAGAACCTCTTTTATGGCTCACATGTGGCCTTTCTCATCCAACACAACAAGCAAACTCACTACCCTTCCCCTCTCTACGTGGGACATGACTCCCCAGGTAGTGGCCCTTCCTGGCAACATGAGTCAGAAATCCTAGAATGAGCTCGGACTCAGCATCAAGGGATTGAGAAAACCTTCTCGACCAAAAGGGGGAAGAGAGAAATGAGACAAAATAAAGTGTCAATGGCTGAGAGATTCCAAACAGAGTCGAGAGTTTATCCTGGAGGTTATTCTTATGCATTTAATAGATAACACCTGTTTAGTTAAGGTGTAATGAAGAGGCTGGAGGGAAGTGCCTGAAAACGTAGAGCTGTGCTCTAGTAGCCATGTTTCTTGAAGATGACTGTATAATGGTATAGCTTTCACAATGTGACTGTGATTGTGAAAACCTTGTGTCTGATGCTCCTTTTATCTATCTTATCAGATGAGTAAAACATGTGGATTAAAAATAATAGGGGGAATAATGTTAAAATAAATTTAGTAGATTGAAATGCTAGTGATCAGTGAAAGGGAGGGTTAAAGGGTATGGTTTGTATGAATTTTTTTCTGTTTTCTTTTTATTTCTTTTTCTGAATTGATGCAAATGTTCTAAGAAATGATCATGAAGATGAATATACAACTATGTGATGAAAAAAAATCCGTATTTGACTTGTAAAACTACCTACTCGAAAAACTACCAACATTCTCTGAGGGTGAGAGTGTCAGTGTTGCTCTGTATAAGTACAGATTGCTAGGCTGCTAATACGTAGTTAATGAGAACTATTTTTCATGCATTCAGTATGCACATATTTTAGTACCAATTAAGATCATTCCAGAGATCACAGGTCTCTTAAATTCAGACTTATATATGTCTTAAAGATTGTAAAATCCTGCAAACCTCAAATATTAGATATTCAAAGGAATAAATTATCCAATTTCATTGGTTACTGACTTGACTATAAATAGGATGTTTCAAATATTTTTTTTTTTTTTTTTTTTTTTTTTTTTTTTTTATTTAAAGACAGAGAGAAGGAAGGAAGGATGAAAGACAGAGAGAAGGAAGGAAGGAAGGGAGGAAGAAAGGGAAACATCTTTTAAACATTTTCTTGTTTTATTGTATTTTGTTTCTCCGTTTTCGTTACATGGGCTGGGGCCGGGAATCGAACCGAGGTCCTCCGGCATAGCAGGCAAGCACTTTGCCCGCTGAGCCACCGCGGCCCGCCCTCAACTATTTTTTAATAAATTTGGGGTAGAAACACTTGTTTCCAAAAGGGAAATATATATATATATATAAATTTATATATGGACTCTGAACTACCAAAGGAAAAGCCAGAGAGAAAGAGAGAGAAATGACTAGCTGGAAAACCTGGCTCTGGGTTCCCTGACCCAATTTGAACCAAATAAGGTTTAATCCATAGTCCAAGGTCAGCTTCGATTCAGTAGTTCTCGGAACAACCTATGAGTTCAATTTGCAACCCCAAATGGACCCAAAACTTCAGGCTCATTTCTAAAGCACTTATTGTGTGCCACGCCCTGTGCTAAATGGCACATCATCATAGTTAGCCTCCAGAACAAATCTATGTAGATTTCATGTCCACCTTCCTGAGAGGCAGAGACTAAGCCATAGAAAGGGAAAAGTAAAAAAGCTGGTGGGTAAAGAGAGAACTTGAACAGGTCTCTGCCCTCATGAAGCTTTGTTAACTTGTTTCTGTCTCTCCTACCAAAATATAAGCTCCACAAGGGTAAAACCATTATCTGTCATGCTTACTGCATATCTCCCACATCTAGAACAGACTCTCAGACATGGTACATGCTCAGTGAATATTTGCCAAGTAAATGAAAGAAAATAAGCCCAAGAGATGTCAATGTTTGTCAAAGATTTCCATCCAAGATATCCTTAGTAACAATATAAAAAATCTGTCCAACAATTCACCAATGGATTTTATTCCCACGCAGTTTGGTGGTCTCAGTGCTATACTACAAATGGCCATTGCATTAAGGATTTGAATAAAATATCTAAAACATTCCAGTATTTTTTCAGATGTTTAGTCATCATTAAAAGTTCATTCTCTGGGTGGGCCAAGGTGGCTCAGCAGGCAGAGTTCTCGCCTGCCATGCCAGAGGACCCGGGTTCAATTTCCAGTGCCTGCCCACGTTAAAAAAAAAAAAAAAAAAAAAAAAGTTCATTCTCCTGTACAAAACGAGCAGTCAGAAATAGTTATAATACTGTGGCAGTCAGTAAATGTATATGAGGAAGAGTTTTTAAAATAGACTTTTATTTGCAAAATTAAAAAATAAAATAAAACAAAACTAGTCTGATTCAGGATTATTTTTCTTTCTTCGTGTCCCTTTTGAGTAACTCTCAGATTCTGTTCTTTCTTTGCTATGTTCTGTCTGTTGTTTCAACCATTCTTTTTCCAGCTGTTTCAGCATGGCAGGAGTGAGCAGTCCTTGCTGCACCAGTGTGGAAGCGAGGGATTTCTCTCCTGCACCATGGCTGAGTGGCTCTGCAGCTTTATTTCCTAAATTTTTGGTGCTGCGTATCCTTCTAGCTTGGCTCCTTGAGGTTCCTGACAACCCTGCTGACATGCTTTCCAATTTCAATAGCTTACGTGTCTCAGATATTTTAATCAATTTGGTGATGTTGTGTACACCATCTTGGATAATGCCATCTAGTTCTTTCTGGAGATCTCGGATAAGGCTGGCATCTGGAAACATATCCATAAATCGGTAACTGGAAAAAAAGACACAGTATATTATAGCAATAGCTCTTATCAATTGTTAGGCTAACCTCAAAAACATACCTATACCCTGACACTGATTAATTCCAAATGTTTTCTTTTATACAGACTTCTGTCCAGTGCCTTTGCTTAACCTTATTTCTGCCCCAACACACCTGAGGAATATGCCATCATAGGGAAGCTCATTACTTGTATCTCAAGTAATTCTGATATGCTCCTCTAAAGGGACATGTCCCTTCTTTTTGAATCATTGGTCTGGAACAGTGCTTCTCAAATGTTAATTACAAATGAATCACCTAGGATCATGACAAAATGCAGAATTTAATAAACTAAGTCTGGAATGGGCCTGATATTCTATATTTCTAACAAACTCCCAGGTGACATGGATGCTTTTGGCCCAGGGAGCACCTTCTGAGTAGCAAGGATCTAGTAGACCTTCTCACCTAGTTATTTTAACTAGAATCATAAGAACCCCTTAAGATTTTTTTGGAACAGATATAAACCAGGTTCAACTGCCTTTATGGACAATAAACCTTTATGGATTACAAATAAGAAGCACCCTGCAAATGTGTACCTAATTGAAAGAGCAAAGACCATTTATAAAATCTTTGATTTACCTTATTACTTAGAAAAATGAGTGCACATAAGAGAAAAATTTTGGTACCTTAGCCACAGGTAGAGATCTAAGACATCATGGACAGCTTCAAGATCCATGAGGTCTTTAATATTTTTAGGTGGAAGTATTGGCCATTTAATAAATCGGCGTAACCAGGTAAATGTCAATGGCTCATTCCTGCTATACTGCCTGGCAAACTGAGAGAAAGAGAAGAAAAGAGTTTAGAAAAGGAATCAGAATTCACTTAAGTCTCTGATTAGAAAGAAAAAGGAAGAAAGCATAACAAAATGTTGACTGTAGTTGTGTTTTAATAGGCAGACTGATTTCTTTACACTTTGCTATATTAAAAAAATTAAAAATATTTGCTACTTTATAAAAGTACTTAAAAAAAAATGATGATTTTCTTCTTTTCTAAAACCAGGGCAATAATATGTGTATCAGAAGTTGTTCAAGGACTATTGCCCTAGGTCTTATCTGCTAGCTCTCCTTTATGGATAGTTGATGTTCTAAGCTATAGGCAGACAGTACCTGAAGAGTCCCATTTCTACCCCTTCAAATAATAGTCCCACAATCTCAAATATGAGCTCCATTTTCTATATCATGTTAATATCCTCCCTTATTATAAAGGCACTCTTTGAAGTGACCTGGGACAAGGTTGATCATAAGCGCATCTTGACTCTGCTTCTTACTATCTGTGACTTTGTCACCACTTAGTGCTTCAACTTCCTCAATGGTGACCCACCCGCCTCCTTCTTGAACCATGAGCCACTGTTGAGGAATAGCTTCGAAAACCGTTATCACACCGCAGACCACATTAGGCATCATTATGCAGCACCTATACTACAGGAAAAAGGAATACAACCATATAGACCTTTCAAGCAATAATTTAAAATCTTTAGCTTTAAGAATAAGCTACTTTCAAATGGCTCATTTCTTAATCAGGGAGAATTATCTCTAAATGCTTAACCAAAGCAAACAATATTTCAAAGAAAGTTAGGACAGCTTTAGACCAATTGTGGTTAAATAATGCTATGATTTTATTAAATTCAAGCTGGTGTAACCTTCTAAGTTTAATAAATGCCAAGTAGGACTGCCATGAAGCCTGCAAATGTGACCACACTAACCTGTACCACACTAACATATTAAACAGGTTAAGCTAAACACAACTTTCAAGTTATCTTAGAAAGGCACTGGTTTTAACATTTTTGGTCACAAACAACCAGTGGAAGCCCAATATGTAAAAGAGAAAGTGGGGTGGGATAAATGACCATTCACTGAGATGTTCATCCAACAGCCGTTTCTAAAGAAGCTCCATGGAACACAGTTTTAAACACCCTAAGAGGCATTAGAGGTCAACAAAGGATTGAGCTCAATGGGACTTACAGTTTAATAATGATGGAGATCAAGGAAAAGTTAAAACTGCTAGCTCTCACATTCTAATATTTAAACTGGAAATATAAGCAAATTGTTGACCTGTACTATTCCAGAGAGTACACTACTCTCTAATAAAGAGTTTCTGCTTCATTAATCAGCTACTTGAGGATGGTACAAATGGGACCAAAGCCATGGGAATGAGCTCCATGGAGGCCAGTTTACTGCAGAGAAAAAAAAAAGACTGTTCCATAAACATCTATCTGATGCTAGCAAGCTTTCTCAAAAATGTCAGCTCTAAGAAACATATGTTATCAAGGGATTTTCTAGTAAATACCTGGAAAAGAAAGCCCTCTAAGCCATACTAAGTTTTCACATTTCTTTTCAGAAAATAGCAAGTTGCAGAATTATTATGATGATATTTATGGGAAAACACAGACACATAATCTATAGAAAAGTACCTATATGTATGTAAATGCAAAGGAAAAGGTCTGCAAGGATACACACACTGACAAGTGATTATTTCTGAGGACTGGGATTAAGGGTAAAAGCAAAACTTAAACCTATCTATATTGGCTCAATTTTATACAAAAAATATATAGGTTTTGTTCATGTAATTTAAAACTTAGGGGCGGGCCGCGGTGGCTCAGCGGGCAAAGTGCTTGCCTGCTATGCCGGAGGACCTCGGTTCGATTCCCGGCCCCAGCCCATGTAACAAAAACGGAGAAACAAAATACAATAAAACAAGAAAATGTTTAAAAGATGTTTCCCTTTCTTCCTCCTTTCCTTCCTTCTATCCTTCCTTCCTTCTCTCTGTCTTTAAAAAAAAAAAAAAAAAAAAAAAAAAAAAAAAAAAAAAACTTAGTTAACAAAAATAAGTTTAGAAAGAGATTTGATTAGGCCAGGGCTAGTATGCAGAACACTACAGCCTATAAAGGATATTGCAACTAACCTACACTAGCAAGTCATGAAAAGATTCAGAGAAGAGGAAACCTTTGGTTAGTGGGGTATGGAGGGCACTTCAAGAAGAGACAACAGGAAAAGGAAAAAGATGGCAGCTTAGTGAGGTGTGAAATTTAGTTTGTCTTCCAGAGCAGCTAGTACATAGCTAGGAATAGTGCAGAACAAATGGTGGGGCCATATCAGTGACCGGACACAGAGTATATCAGTCTGGACAAGCTGGACTTGTCCAGCTTGTTCTGACTGGACACAGAATTGCAAACCTCTAAAGCCATGGAGGCCAGCACCCCTCCCCCACGGGCATAGCAAGCTGGTTTCCCGAGGGGAAAGGCTTTATTAGCAGCAGGGACTTAGCTCAACCAAGCTCCAACTGTAGAATTAATTAACAAATTCTGACTACTGAAAATAGGCCTCCAGCTCAGACAAACCTCAAATAAGAGCTAAAGGTACTAGAAGTTTTTACACTGACCAGGGAGGGGGCAGGACTGATGGGTGGGGTGGGGGTGGGGAAAGAGACAGAGATTTTTTGGATATGACAGCACAAAATACTTGAAAAGGGCTAGACCCTAAAAAAGGGGAGAGGGGCACATACAGCCTGGAGATACATAGAGTAAGAAACCAACTTAAGTTCTTGATTAAAAAACCAGAGGAAAGGGAGTTCTGCTCTGAAAAGGATTTTTCTTTCTTTCTTTCTTTCTTTTTTGCTTTGTTTCTACTGCTTAACAGCTCAGCAGATAGAACTGCAAAGGCTTGACAGGCTCCGACTGTGCCAGGAAAGGGCAGAATTAAGCTTATCTGAGAGATAAAGTGGCTGGTCAAGTGAAAGAACAATTTCCTGGAGGCTGTGCCTTTCCCAGGAGAGGGATGGGGCCCAGCTCAGGTGGAATCCCACCCTCAAGGAATTCAGACCCCAGGACTGGAAAACTCAACCAATGAAAGCCATCTTACAACCTCTCCTCTGTCTTAACCATGCCTCCAACAGGGAGAATCTGCTGAAGTTAAAGGCACCACATCACTTTATGTTGGTGGAAAACTGCATGCAGACAAGCACCACATACTGGGCAGGATAGGAAAAACACAGTGTCCAGAGGCTTCATAGAAAAGTGTGTCAACCTGCTGGGTTTCACCCACCCTCAAAGAAAACTGATACAGGTGACTCTTTGATCCTGAGAGAAGGCCAGTCTAGTCTCGGGGAAAATCTGACTGGGGTCTCTAATATCTAAGTGGACCCACCCAAGGCAAAATAAATAAATACATAAAAGGCTCCATATAGGCAGGGCAAGAAATAAAAAAACAAGAACAGAAAAATTCTGATCCATTAAAATCTATGCTAGAGAATGTCAAAAAACAGATGGAGAACAAAGCCATCTGTGTTGGCTTGAAAGGATGTATGTCCCCTAGAAAAGCCATGTTTTAATCTAAATCCCATTTCGTAAAGGCAGAATAATCCCTATTCAATACTGTATGTTTGAAACTGTAATCAGATCATCTCCCTGGAGATGTGATTTAATCAATCATGGTTGTTAAACTGGATTAGGTGATGACATGTCTCCACCCATTTGGGTGGGTCTTGATAATTTTCTGAAGTCCTACAAAACAGGAAACATTCTGGAGAATGAAATGAATTCTGAGAGAGCAGAGAATGCTGCCGCACCATGAAGCAGAGAGTCTACAACCCAGTGACCTTTGGAGATGAAGAAGGAAAATGCCTCCCAGGGAGCTTCATGAAACAGGAAGCCAGGAGAAGAAGCTAGCAGATGATGGATGCCATGTTCACCATGTGCCTTTCCAGATGAGAGAGAAACTTTGTGTTTGCCACTTGAGAGAAATCATTCCACTTGAGAGAAACTCTGAACTTCAATAGCCCTTCTTGAATCAAGGTATCTTTCCCTGGATGCCTTAGATTGGACATTTCTACAGACTTGCTTTAAGTGGAATATTTTCTTAGCCTTAGAACAGTAAACTAGCAACTATTAAATTCCCCTTTTTAAAAGCCATTCTGTTTCAGGTATATTGCATTCCAGCAGCTAGCAAACTGGAACACCATCTAAGCAAGAAAATCCTAGGCAAAAGAGTGAAAACAATCTCCAGAAGAAACTAATTAAGGAAATTAAATGCCTAGACACCAGCAAAAAATAACAAGTCATACTAGGAAAATCGAAGATATGGCCCAGTCAAAGGGACAAACCAACAATTCAAATGGGATACAGGAGCTGAAACAACTAATACAGGATGTTCGAACAGACATGGAAAATCTCATCAAAACTCAAATCAATAAGTTGAGGGAGGATATGAAGAAGGCAAGGGACTAACAAAAAGAAGAAATAGAAAGTTTGAAAAAACAAATCACAGAACTTATAGGAATGAAAGGCACAGTAGAAGAAACAAAAAAACAATGGAAACCTACGATAGATTTGAAGAGGCAGAAGAAAGGGTAGTGAAATGGAGGAAAGAACACCTGAAATCTAACACACAAAAGAAAATATAGGGAAAAGAATGGAAAAATATGAGCAGGGTCTCAGGGAACTGAATGACAACATGAAATGCATAAATATACGTGTTGTGGGGGTCCCAGAAGGAGAATAGAAGGGAAAAGGAGGAGAAAGAGTAATGGAGGAAATTATCACTGAAAATTTCCCACCTCTTATGAAAGACACAAAATTATAGATCCAAAAAGTCCAGAGTACCCCAAACAGAATAAATCCAAATAGATGTACTCCAAGACACTTACTAATCAGTGTCAGATGTCAAAGGGAAAGAATTTTTTAAATTTCTTTATTAATTTTTAAATTAAAAAAATGACAATAAAGAAACAATGATTATTACATTCTACATATATAATCAGAAATTCACAATATCACATAGTTGCATATTCATCATCACGATCATTTCTTAGAACATTTGCATCAATTCAGAAAAAGAAATAAAAAGACAACAGAAAAAGAAGTAAAACAAAAACAAAAGAAAGAAAAAAAATTACACATACCATATCCCTTACCCCTCCCTTTCATTGATCACTAGCATTTCAAACTAAACTTATTTTAACATTTGTTCCCCCTATTATTTATTTTTATTCCATACGTTCTACTCGTCTGTTGACAAGGTAGATAAAAGGAGTATCAAGACACAAGGTTTTCACAATCACACAGTCACACTGTGAAAGCTATATCATTATACAGTCATCAAGAAACATGGCTACTGGAACACAGCTCTACATTTTCAGGCAGTTTCCTCCAGCCTCTCCATTACATCTTGGATAACAAGGTGATATCTACTTAATGCATAAGAATAACCTCCAGGATAACCTCTCGACTGTTTGGAATCTCTCAGCCATTGACACTTTGTTTCATTTCACTCTTCCCCCTTTTGATCGAGAAGGTTTTCTCAATCCCTTGATGCTCAGTCTCAGGTCATTCTAGGGTTTTTCTCAATCCCTTGTTGCTGAGTCTCAGCTCATTCTAGGACTTCTGTCCGACGTTGCCAGGAAGGTCCACACCCCTGGGAGTCATGTCCCACGTAGACAGGGGGAGGGTGGTGAGTTTGCTTGTTGTGTTGGCTGGAGAGAGAGGCCAACAAAAGAAGTTCTCTTGGGGGTGACTCTTAGGCCTAATTTTAAGTAGGTTTGACCTATCCTTTGTGGGGTAAGTTTCATATGAACAAACCCCAAGACTGGGGGCTCAGCCTATAGCTTTGGTTCTCCACACTGCTTGTGAGAATATCAAGAATTCAACTTGGGGAGGTTAAATTTTCCCCCATGAATGAGAGAATTTTGAAAGCAGCAAGAGAAAGGCAATCCATCACATATGAACACCAATAAGACTATGTGTGGATTTCTCAACAGAAACTATGGAAGCGAGAAGGCAATGGTATGATATAGTTAAGATTCTAAAAGAGAAAACCTGCCAACCAAGAATTCTATATCCAGAAAAATTGTCCTTCAAAAATGAGGGGGAAATTGAAGCATTTTCAGATAATCACTGAGAGAACCTGTGACCAAGAGACCGGCCCTGCAAGAAGGGAAGATAGGAAGGGAAGACAGAGGCAGATAGGAAAGGACAGGAAAGAGAGGTGTGGAAAAGAATGTAGAAATGAAGACTATAAGTAAAGTTTAAAAGAGAAAAAAAAAATATATATGACATATAAAATCCAAAAGGCAAAATGGGAGAAAGTACTGTCCTTACAGTAATAACACTAAATGTCAATGGTTTAAACTCCCCAATCAAAAGATACAGACTGGCAGAATGGATTAAAAAACATAATAAACCTTTATGCTGTCTACAGGAGACACATTTTAGACCCAACACAGGTTGAAAGTGAAAGGTTGGGAAAAGATATTTCATGCAAACAATAATCAGAAAAGAGCAGGAGTAGCTATACTAATACCCAACAAATTAGACTTCAAATGTAAAGTAATTAAAAGAGACAAAGAAGGACACTATGTATTAATAAAAGGAACAATTCAACAAGAAGACATAACAATCATAAATATTTATGCACCAAGCCAGAGTGATATGAACAGTGAATAAAGAAGTATTCACAAAGCCCCTTTGGGAGAACGGCGAGAAAGGGTGAAAAATTCAACTTCCCCATGTGGAGAATTCCTAATATTCTCACAAGCAGTGGGGACAACCAAATCAATAGGCCAAGCCCTCAATTAGGAGGTTTGCCCCTATGAAACTTATCACTGCAAGGATAGGCTATGTTTACTTAAAATTAGGTCTAAGAGTCATCCCCAAGAGAACCTCTTTTGTTGCTCAGGTGTGGTGGCCTCTCTTTCTCGGCCGACATGGCAAGTGAACTCACTGCCCTTCCCCACTACATGGGACATGACTCCCAGGGGTGTAAACTTCCCTGGCAACGTGTGACAGATATCCTAGAATGAGCTGGAACTCAGCATCAAGGGATTGGGAAAACCTTCTCGACCAAAAAGGGGAAGAGAGAAATGAGACAAAATAAAGTGTCAGTGGCTGAGAGATTCCAGAGTTGAGAGGTTATCCTGGAGATTATTCTTACGCACTGTACAGATATCCCCTTTTTAGTTTATGGTGTATTAGAGTGGCTAGAGGGAATTACCTGAAACTGCAGAGATGTGTTCCAGTAGCCATGTTTCTTGAAGGCGATTGTATAATGAAATAGCTTTTGTAATGTGACTGTGTGATTGTGAAAACCTTGTTGTGTCTGATGCTCCTTTTATTTATGGTATGGACAGATGAGTAAAAAATATGGATAAGAAATAAACAACAGGGGGAAAAAGATTAAAATAAATTGAGTAGATTGAAATAGTAGTGGTCAATGAGAGGGAAGGGTAAGGGGTATGGCATGTATGAGTTTTTCCTTTTTCCTTTTTTATTTCTATTGTTGGAGCGATGCAAATGTTCATAAAAATTATCATGGTGATGAATACACAACTATGTGATGATATTGTGGGCCACTGATTACACATACCATGTGTAGAATGTTTGTATGTCAAGAATGTTCATGTTTGTTGGCTGTTTACAATAAAAATATTAAAAAAATAAAAAGAGAGAGAGACAATAGCACATGCAAGGGCCCAACATGATGAGGAAACAGAGTGGGGGTTAGACGTTCAGTTTCCACTGCCCTTCTCTGGGCCCTTTGTTTGGATGAATCACACCCACTGTGTTCCTCAGAAATCAGAGAACTACATTCTCTACCCAATTGTGTTAAAAGAGAAGGAACCGCTGATACATCCTAGAGCAACTGGGGCAGAGAATAAAAAGATATTTGCAAGCCCCCCTGAGGGACTGGGGTAAAATGTGGAAATTAAACTTCTCCACCTGGGGAATTCCTGATATTCTTGCAAGCAATAGGGCCTACCAATTTAAAAGCCCAAGGCCTCTGGGGCTTGCCCTTATGAAACTTATTTCTGTAAAGGAGAAGCTAAGCCTACCTATAATGATGTCTAAGAGTCACCCCCAGAGAACCTCTTTTGTTGCTCAGATTTGGCCTCTCTTTTGAAACCAACTTGGCAAGTAAATCCACTGCCTTACCCCCCTATGCAGGACATGACCCTTAAGGAGTGTGAATCTTCCTGGCAATGTGGGACATGACTCCTGAGGATGAGGCTGGCCCTGGCATGGTGGGACTAAGAAAGTCTTCTTGACCAAAAGGGGAAATGAAATGAAAAAAAGAAATTTCTCAGCAGCTGAGAGATTTCAAATAGAGTCGAGAGGTCATTCTGGAGACTTGCTGGACGGCAGCCCCTGTCAGAGCAGGCCACCTGTCAGAGCAAGACCCCCTGCTAAGCATGCCAACCTCAAGTCGCTCAGTCCAGGAGGGGTAGGGCTGAAGGAGGGGGACACTAAAGCCTGACATCTGCTGGCCAGATGCGGCTAGGAGTTCATCTTAGGTCTCCTGTGTAGTAATCAGCCATCCTGCCACTGGAGTACCCATGTATCCAGGTCTACCTTATAGTAGACCCTTAAGTTGAATTGTATCCGGTACATGAGATCCGGACCTTGATTTGGCAAAAATTAACTGACAAAAAGGAACATTTAGCAAAAACTAAGTAAATACAAAACTTCAGAAGAGTGAAGGAAACCAACCTGCATAATAACCATATCAAGATAATCAAATGAAAATAAAATAAAAAGATAATCAAACACCAAGAACATGACAGAAAATCATAAAGTATATGAAGATCCAAGCAGAAATGGCCCAGTCAAATGACCAAATCAAAATTCCAGAGGGGACAGATAATATGGCATAACTACTCAAGGATATTTATAAAGAAATAAAGGATATCATGAAGACACTAGAAAAGCATAAAGAAGAATTCGGGAGGTTAAGCAGAAAAATGGCAGATCCCATAGAAATGAAAGATACAGTAGATCAAATAAAAAATATACTAGAGACACACAATAGCAGATTCGAAGAGGGAGAAGGAAGAATAAGTGAGCTAGAAAACAGAACAATAGAACTAGAGCACAGCGAAGAAAAATGGAAAAAAATGCAAAAGGATCTTAGGGAAATGATGGACAACAAGAGCAAAAATGTAAGAATTACTGGTGTCCAGAAGGAGAGAAGAGTAAAGGATTGGGAAAGTTAGTTGAAGATATAATTGGAGAAAACTTTCCAACCCTAATAAAAGACACAAATATACACATCAAAGACGCCCAGCAAACTCCAAATAGAATAAATCTGAACAAGCCCACTCTAAGACACATACTAATTAGACTGTCAGATATTGAAGAGAAACAGTTAAGTCCTGTTGAAAAGAAAAGCAATTACTACATACAAGGGAAAACACATAAGACTAACTTCAGACTACTTAACAGTCACCATGGAAGCAAGAAGGAAGTTTGACAATATTTTTAAGATTCTGAATCAGAAAGGTTTTCAATCAAGAATATTTAATCCAGTCTAGGTATCCTTCAAAATTGAGGGAGAGATTAAAATCTTCAAAGATAAAGACTGAGAGAACTAGTAAACAAGACACCAGCCTTACAAAAAAAACTAAAGGGAGCCCTGCCAGCTGAGGGCATAGAACTGAAGAACAAGCTTCACAATGATTACATAGATACTTTATTTAAATATGCCTATGGTTAAGCTAAGATATCCATTTTTGGTGGTTCTAAGTATATTGTTTGCTTTATTAAATTAAAAAAATTAACAATAAATAAATAAATTGCATTAAAAAAAGAGAGAGAGAAAGAAAAGGCTGTAACATTGGAAGCTCATCATCCTCATACAAGACAGCAATTCCTGGCTCAGTATCTTACAGTTAAAAAAAAACTGAATACTACTGCCACCACTAGTCCCTAATTTCACCTCTCCCTCAAAATATTACTCCAACACTAATAAGGGAAAAATGGATTATCAGACAAAGCACATCCCCTTCAAAAATTTAACCATCTTTGTTTTAGCATCTTCACAAAGGCTACCATATAAGCTCAATACAAGGCAAGGGTTCTCTTCCCGCCCCCAACTCCCCCAAAAAATTATCTGTAAGAAAAAAGGGAATCACTCTATATTCAAATTCTTATAAAATCTCTCATATTACAGGGCACACAACCAATTTTTTTAGTTTGAAAAACAAAGTACTTTTTGGGGAAATGCATCAACACACACAAAAAAACCCTCAAAATATAAAGATAAAGGCTTACCTGTAGCAATGAAGAACAGACAAAAGGCTGCTTCTTGTTGATAGGAGCTGTGCAGAAAACATACCTCACTCGTAGATTTAATGGAATATGTTGTATCAAGTCTGCGGAAAATTTAAAATCATCCATATTGCAGACAAAATATTGCCCATCAACTTGTGAAAAGTCTACAAAAATATCCTAACAGAAAAAAATACATGAAGTTATTAGACTGCCAAATTGGGCATGAACAAATTTGACAAATCTATAAAAGACAATCCCTTTAATGCATAATAGACTTCCAGAAAAGTCTGCTTTATTCACTGCCTCAAGCTTATAAACTTCCTCATAGCCTTCCCAACCTGAAACACTCAGAGAGAAAATTCCTCAGGAGAAAAGTCCCAGAAGAGTTTGAGAAAAAGTTTTCACTTTCAATATAAATTTCATAAATAATAGTTCCACAAAACAGACTATCCATTCATGCCTATGAGACTACCCAGTAATTCTCTGACATATCACCAACATTTTTAGAATTGTATACAACACAAAAGTTTTAAAAGTGAGTTTCTACTTACAATGAGATTAGAAAGCGTTGTATCAGGGAGATGGTAGGCAAACATTTCAATCTGTTCAGCAGTTGGATGAAGTCCAGCTGCCTTTAGTAACAGTAAAAGAAAAAAAAATAAGCTAATTTTTTAAAAAAAGGATATATTTTCTTAAGTTATTTCAAGATAAAGTCCTATATTCAGGCTAAGCTCTCACAAATAAGTTAAATTCCAAGAATTTCAGCAAAATAAAGATTTAAAAAATCATTTTACCATTTATCATCAATTTGGAAAACTAGTAAGATGATTTCTGTAAACCTAGCATCTTATACACATTGAGTAATTAGTCTTTTGCCTATATTTTAATCATATATATAAAAACCTATGATGATCTGGGAAACTACCAAAAAGTGCTTTCTAGTGTAAAACAATTTTTCAAGTGTCAATATTCCCCAAGGAACAAAACTGAACAAGAAAAACCCAATCTCACTGATGAAGGCAAGTGATACATATAAGAACATTTCCTAACTGGAATTCAGTTATTTCTTTAGCTTATTCTATAATGGTAAAAGAAATGCACAAAAATGAGTAAAGAGAATGAAGCAAGGCAAAAGAAAAAAGGGATTGGGAAAGAGAAAGAAGAAAAGAGAGGAGGGATCTGAGGCATAAGGGAAGAGTTTGAATAAAAGATAAGAAGTGTAGTAGGGAACTAGGGGTATCATTACCAACTGCCCTGGGAGTCACCCATGAATCTCACTGCCCTCTTAACAAAAGCTACAGAAATTATTTCAACCACAGCTTTCATCCAGAAACTTATTCTTATATCATCTCATATATAAACACCCCTTTACATAGAATCAATGAAAAAATGGGATAAGCCACGTAAGTCAATTTTCTAGGCAACTTTAAATTCCAATTATGTTTTTAAAATAGTGATTCTGTTAAAAAATATATTCCCCTGACTCATTAACTATAATAACCAAAATTTAACATTAGTCCTTTCTGCTTGAAGTTGTATTGTTTAGTGCTGTCCCTCCGTGGTCCCATCCCTACACATCTGAGGTTTCTTCTACATTTAGGCTCCTGATAATTCTGCTAACTGCTAGATAGCTCAATGTGCCCACCTGAAACAACTGTTCCTATCCCACCTGCTGCTAGATTCCAGAAAAAAAACTAAAGAAAAATCAGGTTATCCAAATCTGTTCAATATGGATCTTTCAGTTGTACACTACTCTCTGACCAAGGAGTCTTTATGGCTCTCCAAACAATAAAGTAGAGCCCTGCCCTAATAAAGATTGCAGAGTAAGAAGCTTAAGGGTTTGGTGCCCCCACAGAAGCTTTGAACAACCAGTGAGAACTGGCAGAAACATTATTCTCAAAGCTTCAGAAAACGGTTAAAAGATTGTAGTAATAGGGTGAGTGACAAATCAAGAAAAAGTCAATTTAAAAATAGTAGGATCTCGTGGTACCCTGGCTGGCCCCCCTTCCCTTCCCCTCAAAGGCTCAACACAGCTGGCCTACACTCCCAATGTGGGTCCTGGCTCCAGAGAGAGCAGAGTAACCCTCATGCATATACACATCTGGCCCAATCTCTCCAGTGGTAGCCAAAGGGACTGAACCAGGACACTTGTCGTAAGCACCCCATTCAAGAAATTTGCTTTGTGTGTAGAAAGCAGCTCATAGAACTGTTCTAGAGAAAGCTGTGAGAGAGCAGTCAGGTCACAACTACCTAGGGCAAAGGAATGCTCTCTGTGGGACAGATAGTCCAGTGCCCAGGACTGTGAGGAAACTATTTCCTAAGGAAAAAGGGATTAATATCTGCGCGAAAGGGAATAGCTAGGGCCACACACACATGCCCAAGATAAGACATATGTTCAGAAAGTGTGCTGGTTTGAAATGGCGTAGGTACCCTTGAAAAGCCATGTTTTAATCCTAATCCCATTGTGTAAAGGCAGCGTTTCTTCTAATCCTTATTTAGCACCGCATGTTTGAGACTGTAATTAGATCATCTTTCTGAAGATGTGATTTAATCAAGAGTGGTTGATAAGCTGGATTAGGTGATGACATGTCTCCACCCATTTGGGTGAGTCTTGATTAGTTTCTGAATCCTATAAAAGAGGAAACATTTTGGAGAATGAAAGAGATTCAGAGAGAGTAGAGTAGAATGACATACCCACAAGAAGCAGAGTTCACTAGCTAGCAAACTTTGGAGATGAAGAAGGAAAATGCCTCCCGGGGAGCGTCATGAAACAGGAAGCCAGGAGAAGAAGCTAGCAGACGACGCCGTGTTTGCCATGTGCCCTTTCAGATGAGAGAAGAACCCTGACTGTGTTCACCATGTGCCTTTCCAGATAACAGAGAAACTCTAACTGTGTTTGCCATGTGCCTTCTCACTTGAGAGAGAAACTCTGAACTTCATCGGCCTTCTTTAAGCAAGGTATCTTTCCCTGGATGCCTTAGATTGGACATTTCTATTGACTTGTTTTTTAATTGGGACATTTTCTCGGCCTTGGAACTGTAAACTAGCATCTGATTAAATTCCCTTTTTTAAAAGCCATTCTGTTTCTGGTATATTGCATTCCAGCAGCTAGCAAACTAGAACAGAAAGGATGAGAGAGGCACCTGCACTTCGGCTTGCAGCTATTCTCTAAACTCACTGTATAGATAAACTCTGAAGGAAGCATCTGCACAGATCAATCTGGAAAGTCTGAGAAAGGTGTTTTCTTTTCTTGCTTGGTTTTTTTTGGTTAGCTTATGGCATTCAAGGGAATCTTTATCATAACCCTAGCTGGATACAATCTCTTTTCTTTTTTTTAATTAAAAAAAATTTTTATTAATAAAACCAATCAACATACAATATGAACATTTTTTATCACATAGTTGTATATTCATCATCATGATCATTTCTTAGAACATCTGCATCAATTCAGAAAAAGAAATAAAAAGAAAACAGAAAAAAATTCATATATACCATACCCCTTAAACCCTCCTTTTGATCACTAGCATTTCAATTTACCAAATTTATTTCAACATTTGTTCCCCCTATTATTTATTTATTTTTAATTCATATGTTTTACTCATCTGTTGATAAGGTAGACAAAAGGAGCATCAGACACAAGGTTTTCACAATCACACAGTCACACTGCGAAAGCTATATCATTATACAATCATCTTCAAGAAACATAGCTACTGGAACACAGCTCTACATTTTCAGGCAGTTCCCTCCAGCCTCTCCATTACACCTTAACTAAAAAGGTGATGTCTATATAATGCATAAGAGTAACCTCCAGGATAACCTCTCGACTCTGGAATCTCTCAGAATCTCTCAGCCACTGACACTTTATTTTGTCTCATTTCTCTCTTCCCCCTTTTGCTGGAGAAAGTTTTCTCAATCCCTTGACGCTGAGTTCCACTAGCTGGATACAATCTTACTGAACAGAAACCTCTGAGTCAAAATTCTACCAATAACCCACTAAAATATCACAACATCCAGATTTCTTTTGTTGAAACCTGGATGGGAAGCAATGGCCCAGGCAAAGGAGAAGATTTAAAGAACTAGAAACCAAAAGTGAGAATGACCAGTCGTGGGACATACCAGACAAAAACTGAAAAAATGGTGCTAAGTATGCTTTAAAGGAAAGCATGGACAAAAAAATAAAGGATAAACAACAAATGAACACATAGAGAATATCAACAGAGAGCTGGAAATTATGAAAAGGTACCAAACAGAGCTGAAGATCACAGTAACGTTATTAACTCCCTGGAATGCTTCCATAGCACACTGGAGCTGGCAGAAGAATCAGTGAACCTGAAGAGAAGACAACTGAAATCATTCAGTTTTTCTAAGAAGAAAAGCGAAAAGTGCCTGAGGAACCTGTGGGACACCATCAAGCATACCAATACATGCACTGTGGGAGTCCCAAAAGGAGAAGAAAGAAAGAGGCAAAGAGGCAAAAAGATAGATCCAAGCAGTGGCATATTATAACCAAACTGCCAAATGCCAAAGATAATTCTGAGAGAATTCTGAGAGCTGCAAGAGAAAAGCACAACGTGTTACATAAAAAGGAACTTCAATAAGATTAAGTGTCAATTTTTCATCAATAACCACAAAGGTAAGAAGGTAGTGGGATGCCAACCAATTCTATATTCAGCAAGACTGTCTTTCAAAAATAAGGGAAAGATTATGATATTCCCAGATAAACAAAGCTGAGGGAGGTTATCACCACTAGGGCAGCTCTAAAAGAGATGCTGTAGAGAGTTTTAAAGGTTGAAAGAAAAAGAGTAGACAATAGATGAAAACCACATGAAAAAATAAAAATCTCCAGTTAGGGTAATGACATGGGTACTACTGTATTTTTGCTTTGTAATTCCACTATTTACTCTCTATAGGATCTAAAAGGCATATGCATAAAATGCAATAATAAATCAGCAGCTTTGGACTCAGAAGGTATAAACATACAATTGGTAAAAAGAACTACATAAAGATGGGGGGAAAGAGGGGTACAGGACCATAGTTTGTGTATATATTGAAGTTAAGCTGGTATCAAAGCAATAAGACTATTACAGACTTAGGATGTCAAATTAAGCCCCATGGTAACTAAAAGAAAATATTAGAGAATATACAAGTTCATAGAGACAGAAATTAGAGTTCATGTTGCCAGAGGTGGGGGGAGAGGGAAAGGAAGGTGGGCAGAGTTAATACATATGAGTATAGGGTTTCTGCTTGGGGAAATGGGATTTCAATAATAGAAGGTGGTAAGGGTGCTGCAACATTGTGAATATGATTACTACCCACTGAACGGTATGTGTGGGAATAACTGAGATGGGAAGGTTTTATACTGTATGTAAGTTCCCACAATCAAAAAAAAAAGAAAGCAACTGAAGAGACAGTAGATAATGGAATATGTGATCCTGGACAGTTTCTAATAAGGGAAGAGAAAAGGCTCAAAGGAACATAATTAGAACATATGAAAAAGTTGGAATATACAATGTATACTTTATATCAATGTTAAATTTCCTGAACTTAACCGGCACATAAGATGGTTACATAAGTGAACGTTCTTGTTCTTAGGAAATGTACATGGCAGTTTTAAGTGTTCAAGGAGCATGATGTGTACAATCTATACAAAGAACAGACTGATAAACAGACAGCAGACAGAATGACAGATAGATGGATTGACAGATGGGTAGACAAAAGTGATACAGCAAATGTGGCAAAATTTTAAGATTTGTGGAGGGGTATCTGGGAAGACAGGCATTTTCTGGAATTCTCCGTATGGAGTTTTATTATTTCTGCAGTGGTTCTATAAGTTTGAAAGTATTTAAAAATTAAACATTTAATTAAAAAAAAAAACAGTTTAGGGGCTTCTTGACATTATTTTCATGGGGCAATTTTTTTCTTCACTTATTTATGTTTCCAGATGTCTGAAGCAACAGTCTGAATGGTAGGTGAAGGAAGGAATGATTGTACTCTTAGAAAGAAGAAATTAATATGTTTTCCTTACCCTTATAGGATCCACAGGCCTATTCAAAATTTCCTTTAACAAACTGAGGTCTTCACGATTCATTGTGGTAACCAGCCCTTCTTTAAATTTTGTGCTGAATCTACCAGCTCTGCCAGCAATCTGAAGGGCTTGAGACGTAGTGATTGGTTCTATTTCTTTCTCTCCCTTTTCATTAATACTGGGTTTTATAAGAGAGTAAAAAATAATTCTTTGAATGCTCCTGAAAAAGAAATAAAAATCATCTCACAGGCTGCTTTATGAAAAAAAACTCTTATTACTTGAGTCATCACATAAAATCCTTACTCTGATTTTAGTTTAGGTACACTTGAGAAGTTTTGCTCACTGTAAAAAACAAAGAAGTTTGTTGATTACTCACTTCCTCCTTTTCAAATATTTTTTTAACTGTGTAAATTTACTAAAAATTAAACTGCAAACTTAACAATGAGTAAATTGTGCAGTATGTAAATCATACTCCAATAAAGCTATAAAATACATATATCTCATGAATATAAACACACAAAAAGTGTTCTCAGACTGCTTTAAAAAGTTGGCTGTTATTCATGGCTATAATTCTAAAAACTATAAAAGTACAAGTTGCCTTGATTACTCAGGGAGGAATATTTAGGCTTAACACTGTTCTCTCTAGAGATAGCACCCCACGTGCATAATAGGCACTCAGAAACTTATTGACTAAGAAACTGAAAATAAAGTAATATAACAGTTAGCACTGGTGGAAGGAAGAGCCCCACAACCTAGTGTTATTTTATGTTTTACTTTTATCCCCTCAACAGTTGTATAAGCAAGATAAATCTATAATACACACTTGTAATAGTTAGGATCAGGTGTCAACTTGACCAGGTGATGGTACCTAGTTGTTCTGTTTCTGTGAACTTAAATCATCAGTGAGTGAATTTCATCTATGGCTGATTACATCTGCAGTCAGCTAAGGGGAGTGCCCGCCACAATGAGTGATGTTTAATCTAATCAGCTAGAGGCTTAAAAGAAGAAGTCAGAAGAAAGGGAGCTCAGAGCTCACATAGACATTTGGAGATGCAGAGAGGAAACTTCTCAGGGGAAGTTGTTTGAAACCAGAAGCTGGGAAAGAAGGCCAGCAAACATCACTGTGTGCATTCCCATATGGCAGAGGACCCCAGATGAAAACTAGTTGTCTTTCCTCCAAAGAAACATAAATTTGTAATTAATTAAATGTCCTTTATAAAAACCAATCCATTTCTGGTGTACTGCATTCTGGTAGCTTCAGCAAACTAAAACATTCATTTTTTTAAATCAGTGTTTGGTCATTCTAATGCCAATTAGAAAACTGGTGGGGGGTGGGGGAAAGCCACCTAACCCACTGAGTATTTGTCCTTATTAAAAACAAACTACTTACAAATTAAGTCCCATGCCAATTGCATCTGTAGCAACAAGGATTTTGCACGGATCATCAGGATCATTAAATTTCTTTGCCTGAGCAAGTTTTGTCCCTAAAGTAAAAACAGGTATAATACAGTTTATATCAGTGTTCTGAGTCCTTTAATACATCATACTAAGTATATTTTAGAAACCCTCACCTCCTGCTCTTCCCATTTTTATGGATAAAATTTTTTTCACAGACTTATTTAATATCCTCAATAGAGTCACTTACCCTCTATTTCCACTCCTTTAAATATCCCCTCATGTAGCATCACAATCCCCTACCACACTTGTCTTATAATTTCTCTGAGGACATTCATTAAGAGATACCAAGATTATAACTTACAATCTGTACTTTAATAACATTTCTGAGAGAAAATCATAAAATTAACATTTAAAATACAATCTATTAGTAGCGGCAAATAACAAAAGCTATAAATAACTAAAACACTTTTATTCCCAACCAGGATGTACTAGAAGAATACTTATTTTATGACTTACAACAAACTACTGATGTATTAATCACCTTAATTATCTTTTGTTATATTTTCTATACATGTCTTAATATAAACTGCCAAAAAAGAGATTTCATGCGCTGTAACTATTAACAGTCAATAATTACCAGGTGGGAGACTGCCATATATCACAGCTGACTCCAATCCTCGAATTTCAATCTGTCGACTCACAGAATAAATATCATTCTTGCTAAAACAGACAATGCAGTCCCCAGGTTGAAGGTTATCTAAGGAGTCTAGTGCATAATCAAGCACAGAGATAGGGGTAAGCCTCTCGTAGCTTTGAACCTAAAATAAAGATACAATACTGTAAAAAACACATCTAACTCGACTTCTTATAACTAATAAGTAATTGAAAAACTTGTAAAACAATCCAAGACCAGATAAAAACTGACAAGTATCAATATTTTTCAAAGGAAAATAGAGAAGACATTTATTTTGATATCTTAAGTGTTATGATCACTTCACACTGGCATTTCTAAATTAATAAAGTGTTCTATAGTGTTTTATGAACTTTTAAAACACTTTCGCATTCAGTTTTCATAGCAGCTCTGTAAGTTCAGCAGGGTTGTTAAATGTTACTTCCAAAGAGGTGGTCTGAGGCTTTGTTCAATTCTAGACTTCTATGATTTGCCTAAAAATAGCCAAGCCTAGATTGGAACCCAGAATTTCTTCCACTATATCTCACTAACTTTCCCTGAAAGCTGAGCATGAAACTAAAGTAATAGACCAAATGAGAAAAATTTCTTCTTCTTACAGAACTCTGGAAAAGAAAAGAAATAAAAGAAAGAAACCAGAATATCCTACTCTAAATTTTAGAGACACAAACTGTCTCTGGCAATTAAATGAATATCAAAGTTCTTAATTTCTGACATGGCAATTTTAACTTGTCATTTTGCTGGGCCTCAAATTCCCAACAGTCCTGATTTATTTAATTCTAAAGAAATCTGTTCAAACGCCAAACGGTTTTGTCAAGAGAAGATGAGGAATCAACTTCAGGACTTCAGAACATGCAATTCAACTGAATATGCATGACCTAGTCAACCATAAGGAAATTAAGCTTCCTTTTTAATTCTTTTTAGTTCTTTTCAGATCGTTTTGCCTCTATCAGGTATCTATGAAACCACTGCCCAGGTCCTCTGGGCTATTTGTTATGCCATCCTGAGAATAAAGCATATAATGTAATACCTCCACTTCCTCCCCAGTTGTATACATGAGCTCAGTAACTAGGTCAATAGCAGCAGATTCTCCACACACATGGACTTCTTCAGCACAGAGTCCTATAAATGCAAAATCAGGATTTTCTTTTAATTTTAAAGCAATCAAAATTTAATATGCAGCTTTGTATATATGTAATATTATACAATTAAAAAGTTAAAAAAATTCAATATGCAATACATTACTAGTAAAAATACTTCACATTTGCTTACTTATTTCTTTACAACTTTACCAAAGATTACCACTTTTACTCAAACCTCAGAACAATGACTTTCTAATGGGTGAAGATTATCCCCATCTTGAAAAATCTTGAGGATTTTAAAATTGGTTTGGCCAAAGTTTCAAGTCTATTATGGGGTGAAGCCAATCAGGACTTCTAATGAATACTTTATTTGAAGAAAGAGTTCAGCTATTTGTTTTTAAAATTGAAAACACCTGCCCTATAACATGTTGATCAAAAAAAATTCACTCCAATACCAAACAGCAGAAATGTTCACTCATGTCTGTGAACCTCAAGAACTCTACTTCCAGGAGCCTAGGCTAAAGAAATAATTTTCTTTTAAATGAATAAAAAATAAAAAGCTATGGCCAGAAAGATGTTCCCTGCAGCATTATTGATAAAAAGAAAAAGATTTTTTACATATGGTAACAAATTATAGTACAGCTTTTCAATGTGAATAATGGAATCACATTAACATACAGTATAGAAAAATGTTTATGAAACAATAGAAATGGAAAAAAAGACACAAAAATATATGTACACAGGGTGGGCAATGGTGGCTCAGTGGCAGAATTCTCGCCTACAATGCCACAGACCCAGGTTTGAACTGCAAACCCGGGTTCAATTCTCAGAGCCTGTCGACGCAAAAAAAAAAAAAAATTATATGTACACAAAACACCATTTATATAAGGAAAAAAGACTAGCATGAAACACACCAAAATGTTAATAATGCTGTGTGAATGAGGCGAGATTTGAAATTTTTAATTTTAATTACATGATCATGCTAATTTTTTAAATGTGAAAATTGGATTCCCATAATTAAAATAATTTTTTTTTTTTCCTACATGGGCAGGCACCGGGAATCGAACCCGGGTCCTCTGGCATGGCAGGCAAGCATTCTTGCCTGCAGAGCCACCATGGCCCGCCCAAAATAATATTTATAAAATAAAAACTTACACCTTGCTAGCCAGGCTTTTTTGTTTGATATGTATCAAAAAAGAGGAACTCCCACAATTAAAAAAAGAAAGAAAGAACACCAAAGAAACAATGGGAAAAAAATTTTAAATAAAAAAAGAAAGAAACAATGACAAACACGATACATGATCATGGATATGATCTAACAGGGAAGGAGAACAGGCTCAAAGGGACATTACTGGGACATATGGAAAAACCGAATTTGACTACAAGTTTTATATTAATGTTAAATTTCATGAACTTGATAATTACATTTAAGGTGGTTACATAGTGAATATCCCTGTTCTTAGGAAATGTACGTGTTTTAGTACTTAAGTGTAAGTGTTCAAGGAGCATGATACATACAACCTATATCAAGCATTCAGAAAATGGACTGATAAATAGACAGACAGATATATACATAAATAAAATGATATGGCAAATGTGACAAAAATCTTAGAGTTGGAGTATGCTGGAGTTCTCTTTATGGGGTTTGTATTATTTCTCTAACTATCCTGTAGGTTTGAAAATATTTCAAAATAAAAAGCTAGAAAAAAGAATGAGAGAGAATATCTACCTGACTTTATTTGGCAATGCCAAGCAGATAAATGCATTTCAGTCACTAAGATGCAGATGTCACTAAGTAGAGGTTTTAGCATTAAGAACACCAACCTAGAAGTGCTCTGGTCCAGGCCCATCCTCTGGCTGGATCTTTAATCATTTGAATTTCATCAATCACAGCTACTTCATCTTAAGATAAAAAAGCTATCATGAGAAATACAGTCAGCTTAAATAATATAAACAAATGACAACATCAAAACTCAAGGTTTCATCATTGTCATCATCATCTGGCAGCAGCAACTAACAATTATCTCATTCTTCTTTTCTGGCTGGCATGTTCTAAGTGCTTTACTATTGTAACTCATTTAAACATCACAACCCCATGAGGTAGATATAATCATTATCTCCTTTTATAGAAGATAAACTGAGGCCCAGAAAAATTAAGTCACTTGCCCAATGCTACACAGCACGTACAGAGACGAAATTTAAATCCAGGACATCTAGCTCCAAAGTTCATGCTTTTAATCATTATACTGCACTACCTCCTACATTGAGCAAGTATATCTGTTCTATTTTCTGCAATCTCAGAGGCAACCTGGAAGAATCTCCCTAATAAGAAATAACAAATCAGCACAACAGGAAAAGAAGAAAGCAATTATCCATACTTCTAGGAATAAGGAGCAGTAGCCCTGTAGAAAATGAAAATCTCCACCAGAGAAAACCAGACAGGGTTCACAGGAAGTGAAATGAAATGTATACTTCCTTGGGTTCCTGCTATGCTCATTCTTAGGGTTTTAAGCTCACCACTATGGCAAAAAATGGTATCCCACCTTATTTTCTAATGCTAACATTAATGGGCTTTAGAATTCCAACTACAATATTTTCCATGAGCTATGTAAATTATATTTTTGTTTTCTTTTCTAAATATCAAAGAACTGAGAAGAGGAGGGGAAAAAACAAGACCATGTAATATACCACAATGATATTTAGGAAACTAAAGAAAGATGATTTTATAGTGAAAAACCATCAAATTAAAAATTACTTTATCATATCTTGGTATATACAAACAAGATTAGAAAAGTGAGGGCAGAAGAGGGAATTTTGCTTTATAAATATCTGTGCTATTTAAATTTTTATAATGCTTACCTTACATTAAACTGACTTTTTAATAAACTGACTTTTTAAACTATCTGTCCACTCAGAAGATTATTAAAATGGAAAAAAATTAAAATGCAAACTAGCAAAATGTACATAATGTATAATCTCTAATTTATTTAACATACATACCCACAATGCATACATACGTGTATATATGCATGCACAAGAGGAACACAAATATTGAAAAATTCTGGAATATATACACCACAGGGTTAACACTTGTTGATTTTAGACAGGTACAACTGGGGGATTATGTATGTTTGTTTCCTTCTCTTTACTTGCTCATATTTTTTTATTTTATGGAAGATAAGCTTGTTTATATAAGAAAAAAATTGTTTTTTTATTTTTTTCAAAACTATTAAATAGAAGTTCACAGCAACACTGTGTCTAATAGCAAAAAAAAAAATTATTTTTTAAATATCCTTTAATGGGGAATGAATAATGTTAGTCATAAAACGGAATACTATGCAATAGTTTAGTTGAATAAATTCAATCCCCATGTATCAACTAGATTAGATCTAAAAATACACCAGGTATTTCAGTGGTAGAATGCCCACCTGCCATGCAGGAGACCTGGATTCGATTCCTAGCCTGTGCACTCACACACCCCCATCCACCACCCACAAAAAATTGTATGGAGTTAAAAAAGCAAGTTATAGAACAATACATACAGTATGAGATGACCATGTAAAGGTCTTAAAGCATAGCAATCTATAGTATTATAGGTAATATATATCAACAATATAAGGAAACAGGAAAAAGAACACACCAAATAACTAATAGCAGTAGGCTCAAAAGAAGGGAGAAGAATTGAACTGAGGAATGGTACAAAGAAAAGTTCAATTATAGTTGCTGTTGACATTTTCATTCTTTTAAGAGAAAAAGAGAATGCATGTTCAAAAGCAACTTGAGAGTTTAACATTTATTAGTAGTATTAGTACAGCAGTATCTTTTCATGATTTAAAAAACTTTTTCATAATAAAAATATATTTCACATAGATATATGTTATAACAAAAAAATACAAAAACAAAGTTTTAAATGTGTACATACAAGGAGTTGTGACACTGCACATCTCCACAGTGCAAGCAACATGGGTAGCCTGTTTCCCATCTGGCGCCACTGTCACACGCTCTTCACCTGTCACCAAGTCACATGGTACACCCTAGGTTGACAAAAAAGAAACCTAAAATTATTTCTACCTTGCAAACAATAGCAAAAAGAAGTTCTGAATGTTTAATATTCTCTTCGTTAATACCAAATTTATGTAACAGCTTGAAACAAAATATTCTCTGATTTTTTTTTCTATAAAAAACAGAGTCACTGTCTTATAGAAACTAGACAAACTTGGAAACATCTCAAATTGACAAAATCCTCAGGTAACAAAAGGAACATGAGAAATCATGCTTCCCCCTCTGATCAGTGTGGGGTGCTGATTTTCATTTGCCATACTGACTTACATTTCCCAACCAACTGCCATTGAGAGGAAACTTCTGTTCATAAGTTTCTGATTAAAACTCAAGAATAACAAATAAATAAATAATAGGGGGAACAAATGTTAAAATAAATTTAGTAGATTGAAATGCTAGTGATTAATGAAAGGGAGTAATATGGGGTATAGAAAAAATAGGGGAAACAAAGGCTAAAATATATTGCATAGATGGAAATACTAGCAATCAATGAGAGGGACGGGTAAGGGGTATGGTATGTACAAGTTTTTTTTCTTTTTATTTCTTTTTCTGAAGTGATGCAAATGTTCTCTAAGAAATGATCATGGTTATGAATATACAACTATGGGATGATATTGTGAGTTACTGATTATATACCAAGAATGGAATGAGCTCATGCTAAGAATGTTAGTGTTTGTATGTTGTTATATTAGTAAAAAAAAAAAATAAGGACAAAAACTAAATAGATAACAGGGGCAGATACAAGGCATGGAATGTTTTGGGTGTTCTTTTTCATTTTCATTTTTATTCTTATATGTATTTTTTTGAGTAATGAAATGTTCTAAAATTGATTGTAGTGATGAATGCATAACTATATGATGATCTAAGAACCACTGATTGTACACTTTGAATGATTATATGATATGCAAACAAAAATCTCAACAAAATTGAGTTAAAAATAAAGAGGTTAGGGGAAAAAAGAAAGAATATTACAAATAAAATTGAAGACTGTAAAGACCTCCTGATACAATGTTCCAAGAAGGACCAACTGTAGTATATTGGGGTGACCTTGTCTAGGACTGAAGGGTTCCTTGGGACATGGATTTTCTATGATAGATTTTGGAAAGTTTCAGGCAGATCAGGATGGTTGGTCACCTTAGTGGCCTCAATCTAGTCATGAGGAAGACATAAGACATTCAAACTTACAGACATTCAAACTTAGAGATAGATGGTTTCCAACAAAATTACCTGTGGTCTTCCAAAATATGAAAGTTAGATAAGACAAAGACTGAAGAACTGCCCAAGATTAATGGAAACTAGAGACATGACAATTAAATATGATGAGAGACCCTGGATGGAATCCTGGGTCAGGGTGGGATAAAATAAACCTTATTGGACAACTGGCAAAATTTGATTATGGACTTTGGATTAAATAATGGTAGCTATCAGATGATTTCCAGTTTTGATAAATATCCTATGGTTATGCAAAAGAAAGTCCTTGGCAAATGAGACACAAGTTTGGGTTATTAATCTCTAAATTTGCAAGCATGTAAAGCAAGGGGATTATTGAGGATTGAATCAATTCCCTACAAAAGACATATTCACGTCCTAACCTCTAGCCCAGTGAGTGTGAAACCATCTGCAAACAGGACCTCTGAAGATTATTAGTAATGGGTGGACTCATTTTGTGAATAGGAATTTTGAAGAACCTACTTAGATGAGGCCAAACTGAATTAGGGTGGGTCTTAACCCATATGATTGGAGCCCTTTCAACAAAGGAAATTCGGATGCAGTTAAGAAAACTCAGGAGTCAGCGAAAACCAGAGTAAGAGATGCAAGGAGAGAGAGCTCGCCATGAGAAATGGAGAATTGCCAGAACCCTATGAATGGAGAAAGAGGCCTTGTCAAATGCTTTAAAACCTAGAAAAAAGACTGTGGGATAATAAATTCCCGTTGTTTTTAAGGAAAAAAAAGTACTTGTTCTTAGAAAATACATTCTTAAGTATTTATGAGTAAAGGGACATTATGTACATGAATTACTTTAAATTTTTTTTTTGTCTTTCTTTAATCATCACAATCGACTTTTTTTTCTCTTTTGTAAAATAACATATATACAAAAAAGCAATAAATCCAAAGCACATTGCAACAATTATTTGTAGAACAGATGTCAGAGTTTGGTATGGGTTACAATTTCACAATTTTAGGTTTTTACTTCTAGCTGCTCTAAGATATTGGAGATTAAAAGAAATATCAAGGCAACACATCAAAAACAATTATATATCATGACCAAGTAGGATTCATTCCAGGTATGCAAGGATGGTTCAACATAAGAAAATCAATTAATGTAATACACCATATCAACAAGCCAAAGCAAAAAAACCACATGATCATCTCGACTGATGCAGAAGGCATTTGACAATATTCAACATCCTTTCCTGTTTAAAACACTTCAAAGGATAGGAATAGAAGGGAACTTCCTTAAAATGATAAAGGGAATATATGAAAAACCCACAGCTAATATCATACTCAATGGGGAAAAACTGAAAACTTTTCCCCTAAGATCAGGAACAACACAAGGATGTCCACCATCACCACTTTTATTCAACACTGTGTTGGAAGTTCTAGCCAGAGCAATTAGACAAGAAAAAGAAATACAAGGCATCAAAATTGGAAAGGAAGAAGTAAAACTCTCACTGTTTGCAGATGATATGATTCTATATGTCGAAAACCCTGAAAAATCCATAGCTCATTACTATACACTAGTAATGAACAATCAGAGGGGGAATCAAGAAACAAATTCCATTCACAATTGCAACCAAAAGAATAAAATATTTAGGAATAAATTTAACTAAAGAGACAAAAGACCTATACAAAGAAAACTACAAGAAATTGTCAAAAGAAATCACAGAAGACCTAAATAGATGGAAGGACATACTGCGTTCATGGATTGGAAGACTAAATATAGTTAAGATGTCAATTCTACCTAAACTGATTTACAGATTCAATCCAATACCAATTAAAATCCCAACAACTTACTTTTCAGATATAGAAAAACCAATAACCAAATTTATCTGGAAGGGGAGGGTGCCCCAAATAGCTAAAAGTATCCTGAGGAAAAAAAAAAGAAGTTGGAGGTCTCACAGTACCTGACTTTAAGGCATATTATGAAGCTACAGTGGTTAAAACAGCATGCTACTGGCATAAAGATAGATATATTGACCAATGGAATCAAATAGAGTGTTCAGATATAGACCCTCTCATCTACGGACAATTATCTTTGATAAGGCAGTCAAGCCAACTCACCTGGGACAGAACAGTCTCTTCAATAAATGGTGCCTAGAGAACTGGATATCCATATGCAAAAGAATGAAAGAGGACCCATATCTCACACCTTATACAAAAGTTAACTCAAAATGGATCAAAGACCTAAACATTAGATCTAAGACCATAAAACTGTTAGAAGAAAATGTAGGTAAATTTTTTATCAATCTTATACTTGGAGGCAGTTTTATAAACCTTACACCCAAAGCGAGAGCACTGAAGAAAGAAAGAAAGAAATGGGAACTCCTCAAAATTACACACTATTGGGCATCAAAGACCTTCATAAAGAAAGTAAAAAGACAGCCCACACAATGGGAGACAATATTTGGAAACTGACATACCAGATAAAGGTCTAGTATTCAGAATTTATAAGGAGATTGTTCAACTCAACAACAAAAAGGCAACCAACCCAATTACAAAATGGGCAAAGGACTTGAACAGACACTTCTCAGAAGAGGAAATACAAATGGCCAAAAGGCACATGAAGAGATGCTCAATGTCCCTGGCCATTAGAGAAATGCAAATCAAAACCATGATGAGATATCATCTCACAGCCACCACAATGGCCATGATCAATAAAACAGAAAATGACAAGTGCTGGAGAGGATGTGGAGAAAGAGGCACACTTATCCACTATTGGTGGGAATGTCAACTGGTACAACCACTGTGGAAGGCAGTTTGGTGGTTCCTCAAAAAGCTAAAAACAGAATTGCCATATGACCCGACAATACCATTGCTAGGTATCTACTCAGAGGACATGAGGGCACAGACACAAACAGACATTTGCACACCACTGTTTACAGCAGCATTATTTACAATTGCAAAGAGATGGAGACAGCCAAAATGTCCATCAACAGATGAGCGGCTAAACAAACTGTGGTATATACATACGATGGAATATTATGCAGCTGTAAGACAGAATAAAGTTATGAAGTATTTAACAACATGGATGGACCTTAAGGACATTATGCTGAGTGAGATTAGACAAAAACAAAAGGACAAATACTGTATGGTCTCACTGATATGAACTGACATTAGTGAATAAACGTGGAATATTTCGTTGGTAACGGAGACCATCAGGAGATAGAAATAGGGTAAGATATTGGGTAATTGGAGCTGAAGGGATACAGACTATGCAACAGGACTAAATATAAAAACTCAGAAATGAACAGCACAATACTACCTAACTGTAATACAATTATGTTAAAACACTGAATGAAGCTGAATGTGAGAATGATAGAGGGAGAAGGGCTGAAATCAGAAAGAAAGATAGACGATAAAGATTGAGATGGTATAATCTAGGAATGCCTTGAGTATATAATGATAGTGATTAAATGTACAAATTTAAAAAATGTTTTTGCATGAGGAAGAACAAAGGAATGTCATTACTGCAGGGTGCTGAAAATAGATGGCAATTAATATTTTTAAATTTCAACTTATATGTGAGACTAAAGCAAAAAATGTTTATTTGGTACAAAATTTATATTTTGACTAGTGCATTTCCTAATATAACATGTAGATAGCTTGGTTGAACACTATAAGTACATGGAACCTTGGGTAGGACATGAGATTTTGTTGGTTTGTCCAGAGTGATGCCCCGATTAATCCCAGAGTGATTTGATCAGTGAGTGGACAAGTATTTGCAAAGTCCCCTTCAGGGAATGATGAGAACAGGGGAAAATTCAACCTCCCCAAGTTGAATTCTTGATATTCTCACAAGCAGTGTGGACAACCAAAGCTATAGGCTGAGCCCCTAGTCTTGGGGTTTGTTCATATGAAACTTAACCCCACAAAGAATAGGTCAAGCCTACTTAAAATTAGGCCTAAGAGTCACCCCCAAGAGAACCTCTTTTGTTGCTCAGATGTGGTCTCTCTCGCCAACACAACAAGCAAACTCACCACCCTTCCCCTGTCTACGTGGGGCATGACTCCTAGGGGTGTGGACCTCCCTGGCAATGTGGGACAGAAATCCTAGAATTAGCTGAGACTCAACATCAAGAAATTGAGAAAACCTTCTCAACCAAAAGGGGTAAGAGCAAAATGAGACAAAATAAAGTGTCAGTGGCTGAGAGATTTCAAACAGAGTCAAGAGGTTATCCTGGAGGTTATTCTTATGCATTAAATAGATATCACCTTTTTAGTTAAAGTGTAATGGAGAGCCTGGAGGGAACTGCATGAAAATGTAGAGCTGTGTTCCAGTAGCCATGTTTCTTAAAGATGACTGTATAATGATATAGCTTTCACAATGTGGCTGTGTGATTCTGAAAACCTTGTGTCTGATGCTCCTTTTATCTACCTTGTCAACAGACGAGCAGAACATATGGAACAAAAATAAATAATAGGGGGAACAAATGTTAAAATAAATTTAGTTTGAAATGCTAGTGATCAATGAAAGGCAGAGGTAAGGGATATGTATGTATAATTTTTTTTTCTGTTGTCTTTTTATTTCTTTTTCTGAATTGATGCAAATGTTCTAAGAAATGATCATGATGATGAATATGCAACTATGTGATGATATTGTGAACTACTGATTATATATGTAGAATGGAATGATCATATGTTAAGAATGTTTGTGTTTCTTGTCATATTTTTTTTTAATTTAAAATTTTAAAAAAATTGAAAAAAAAGAAATATCAATATAATGAATCAGCAATCATGCTCATTTGTTAAACCCTACCTTCTCAGTATAACTCCACCATCTTCCTCTGGTCTTTCTCCCACTCTTTAGGGGTATTTGGGCTACGCCTGTTCTAACTTTTTCATGTTGGAAGGGTATGCTGATAATATGGAATAGGGGGATGGAACTAGTTGATGTTCTAGAAAGGCTGACTCTTGCATTAGGACTTATATGGTCCAGGGACCCTTGTGGAAGTTGTAGGTGTCTGGAAAGTTACCCTAGTGCATGGAACCTTTGTAGAATCTTATAAAACCCCCTAGGTGTTCTTCAGGCTTGGCAGGAATGGTTTTTGGTTGGGGTTTGACAAGTTATGGTAGGCAGCACTGTCTAACTGAAGCTTACATAAGAATGACCTTCAGAATAGCCTCTCGACTCTCTTTGAACTCTCTAAACCACTGATACCTTATTTGTTACATTTCTTTTACCCTTTTGGTCAGGATAGGATTGTTAATCCCATAGTACCAGGGCAAGGCTCATTCCTTGGGTCATCTCTGTGTGGGCAAATATTGAAAAAAATAGATGAGAGTGCAGAAGCACAAATTAATAACAAAATTGGTTAATCTAACTCACATTATAAAGCCATATTAAAACAATAAACCAAAGTATGGTCCATTTAGTGAAATGATGCCTCAGCCAACTGGCAATTCAGTCTTTTTAATTTCTGAAAAGGCGACTTCAGTCTTTACTATTGGTTCTAGTGGATAGCATCAGAGGTCTGCTCTAAGAAAAGTAAATTAAACATCATAACAAAGTATTGGTTAACTATGAGGAGGCAAAGAAAGAGGGAGTTTTAACTACATCAATATTTTATTTCTTAAAAAAGTAAATGAAGTAAGTATGGCAAAATATTAGGATCTGGTGGAGTTGGGTAGTGGATACAAGATTATTCATTACTCTCTGTACTTCTCTATTTAGGTGAAATATCTCATAATATATTTTGTTCATTCTAATGCACACATTTTGAAAGTACTCTGAAATCAGGATGCATTTAAGAATCAAAGGCATGTCAGAGTTCAAGTGACAGCAACTTTTTCTTTCTTAGTTGCATGTTAAATAATGACGCATCTTACAACTGACAGCTTCTTAGGCTCAATGACATATGGCAATTTTTGTTAACAGTAAGTTATTACATATGACTTTCTCCCATTCCCACCTTCATTTCACTCCAAAAAAGAAAATTACAAGGAAAAAGATAAAATATTTGGTAATAAACTGACAGCAGCATTACTCTTTTCGAAGATCTCATGTGCCAGTAATTTTAAAGGACCACAATACACTCCAGATTTTGCTGCCAAGTATTTCTGGATTGCATGGTAAGTCTTTCCACTGTTTGTGGGTCCTGAATGAAATATTATCTTCCGCCGTATAGCTCTGGCTTCTGGGTACCTAAAACATGAGTAGGAAACAGCTTAGTTGCATGTACCTCAAATTCACTCTGTAAAACTTACCAATTGAAAAAAATTCCAAATTTAATACCCTTTTAACATTCACAAGACAGTTTCTTTGAAAAGCTAAATTAAACAATGGGTTTCACATTCATGCTAAAATAGTGACCGATTCCCAAAAATGGTATTTACTAACTAAAGGAAAGAAAAACACAAATGCAAATTAATTTCTTGGACATTTCCCATCGTAAAAACTGCTTTATCTCAGAAAAGTTCCATAAAATAAGTCTGACAGCAACCTGCTCCATAGATATATTCACATAATTTCCACAGCTCTAAACATATGACCCTATAAATTAATGCTCACAGGCTTCTGCTCACAGGCTTGAGTCTTAAGGTAAGATTATAACTGAGGCGCCTGCTTCTGGCATGAAGGAATAATTGGCACTAGACTTCTGCTTCTACCATACACAACTATAAAACCGGACAAAATATATGCAGCAACTGTTTGAGGGCACTGGGTAATAAGCAGTGTGAGACTGCAATCCCTAAAAGAAAGGAGAACTACTTCACCCTAGTAGGGCCTAAGGAAATGGAACCCAAGCAGGATCCAATAGTACCAGTGAGCTGAGGAGGAGAGATGAGGTTCAGAGCTGCTGAAGTAGCTGGAATGTGAAGAGTAAAGTATGGGAGAGAAGGGAAAATACAAGGTGGGAGAGACCTGACATCTGTGTGGGGGTTCCCAAGGCTCCTTGGTCAAGGGTGAGGCTAAAAATGTACAAGGTGAAAATCGATATGGCCTTGCAGACAGCAGCTTGCTAAGGGTTTGAGAGTGGAAAGTCTAAGACAGCAAAAAGTGCTAGGAGATGCTGGAGTTACAATTACAGTGGAGAGAGCTCATTAACACCCCAGACTTTCAGCTGACACACCAGAATGGTCACACACAATTTGGAAGTAAGGACAATACTTTAAGGGCTGCTCTAGATCTGTCCTAATAAAGCCTAAAACCAAGCCTGACCAGGATCAAGGGAAGCTACCAGTTAAATTCCTGCCAGAATTATCTGCCTGTTTATCCAAAACAGCACAATTCAGGTCCTTATGATTTATTATCCAATGTACAAGTAAAAAAATAATGATCACTAAACTCCCAAGATTAGAAACTAAAAATTTAAATCCACAAACGAAGAAACTAACCAGTTAGGAGGTAATCGTAAGTCACTGATTTTACGTAGATCATCCTTACATTCCAATACAGGGAATATCTGTTTTGCATGTCTCAAGAAAAATGGAAATAAATCATCCACATGAGCTGGAAAATAAAACACTACATTAACATGTGTAATCTACATGTTAACCATATCTGAAGTTAGTGAGACCTTTCTTCTTAATAACTAAGTTGGGAGGGCATCATCTGGATAAAAAGAAAAGTCTTGGAGCAAGGATGACCACCCGTTTCTGGAATGCTGCTCTGCCTTACTTTTTCCTCCAAATTTCCCTTATGCTTTCCAGGAAAACAAAAAACTGGCTGCCAATCACCATTACTTATTCCTCTAATGCAAACAGGAAAAAATCAGCATAGGTGAAAGTTCAATTAAAAATAAAGAATGCAGAAATATACATTAGAGAAAATGTTTATGGTTACGTGAAGAGAAATACAGATGCAAATATTTTTTTTTAACGACAAAGACCAGAGAAAGACAAACACAAAAATGAATTAATTCCTCAGCAAGAATAATCTACAAGTTAACAGCTCCAAGTCAAGGTGGGGGACTATGTCCCATTCTGCTTGTTATCCAGTTTCTACCTCAGCAAAAGTTTAAGAGTCAAACATGCTTTAAAAATACAACCAAATCCAGCCTGCCTATGGGAATGAACTAATGTTCTACTATTTTTTTCTTTTGCAGCAAGAGCTTTATCCTGACACAAGGGACAAATAAGTGGAAGAAAGAGATTGAATGTGCTAATTCCACCTTCTGTGAGAGCTCATTTCACTGTGGCTTATGTTAACACACACTGGAGAACAGATGATGATATATCCAGAACCTAGTCTTCCTCTAGTCCAAGACACAAGGGTGATTTAATAACTACCTCAAGGACTTAACATAAAAGTAAAAGGACCTAGAAAGATCTCTTATCAAAGTAAGGGAGTATTTACAAAGGATGTTACTTGGGCACAATATGAAACAAGTAAGTCCTGCCTAGATAAATAAACATGAAGTACAGTAAGAAGTAGAAAGTGAGTTCAACAGGATTTTAAAAATCTTTAAATACTTGCCTGCACTGAAGCAAATATCATTCAAAACAATGTGAATGTCCACATCCAGGGAATGAGACTGCATAATATAATTTCTAAAGCTTATGAAAGCTTGGTGGAAGAGACGAGCTGTGGAAAACAGTGTTAAAATAGATAGACCTTAATTTTCATTTCATTTTGCATTAAAAAAATTATACATACACCACACTAAAGTCATCAAGTGTCATTTTAAAATGATTTTCATAATAAACTTAAAGCATTCTTGTATTTCTGTATTGAAGTTAAGTGTTATATATTAGAAAGAGTCAAGGTAGCTGGCAGAAATATTTTTAAGTATATATTTTAGATACATTCAACTGAAAGGGATTACATTTTCTCAAAAATAAACCTTAGTGACATAGTGAATTTAGCTTTTCCACAGATCAGGAAATAACAGTGAAGAACATTAAAATTCCATTTCTTAATATCAAACTTTTGGCAGTTTTGGAGAGTTTTTATGACACCAAATTTACTAGTATTGGGAAAGGGCAGGGAACTGAAATACTTCATCAGTACAATAAGGTTTTTTCGTGCCTAACAAAATTGTTGGGGTGGAGTGACAAATTTCACTTTTGTTCACCCATCCCCAGGCCTACACCAATTCTGGCAATGAGGACTCCTTTCTGCCATGTAATCTGGCTCACAAAGTGAGCCTTGCCAGTTTCCTTCCAGGGCAGAAGGAAAGGTCAGGGACACACTATGTACAGGCCACACAGGTCCCACAGAATACTGCCAAAGCTGTACCCTAACAAGTAAGAAAACGTTACTATGAAAATGTGATTAGACTTACCATCAAGTCCATAATCAGCACCCAGTTTCTGAATTTCTTTCCTCTTGTAAAACTTATCTAAGATCTTCTTTACTTCATCTGAAAGAAAGATATCAAAATTTTAGCATGTGTTTCCTACCTCAAACAGAGAAATGTCTGAAAAGCAAAAGAAACTTGTTGTTAGAGGCAGTAGTTGACCTATTAAGTATTGCAAGAACCTGAAGGGTTTAGTTGATCACAAGCATTTTATGGGTTAAAGGTGCAATGGAGGCTCTACAAAATTATAAAATCAAATAACACAATCCATATTCCTGTTTTATTGCAGAGGAATGAGTAAGGCATTACAGGATTAGAAGAGGTAGTCCCTAAACTTCATTAGACTACTTTTAGACATCTGTGTTCTATTTTATTTACTTATAACCACTCTGAATATCAAATAGTGGGCAGCTAGATTGTTTCAAGAAAGACATTCAATACAGCAAAGACTGGAACACCGTGTTGCATGCAAATTATTAAAAGAGCTGGGGATGAACTTTAGTTTGAAGATTACATTAGAGAGGATCTTTTATTTTGTTCTAGAGGGCAGAGTTAAAGTTAGTAGGAGGTAAGGGAATCAGATTTCAGCAGTATTAATATAAGAATTTCCTGACAGACAATGAAAAGGGGTGCCTAACAAAATTGTGAGCTCCTTATTATATGTACTCAAGCAAGGGTTAGATGACTATAGTTTGGAGTGATGTCAGAGAAATTACTGTGCTGTAGATAAGAGCGAATTAGATGCCTTCTGAGATAACATGCCAATATGAGTCAACATATGAGAAAATGTTTTCAATTAAACTGAAATTGTATTAATGCTGTATAAGTCAAGAAAACAATAATGGGGCCACGGTGGTTCAGCAGGCAAGAATGCTCGCCTGCCATGCCAGAGGACCTGGGTTCGATTCCTGGCGCCTGCCCACGTAAAAAAAAAAAAAAAACAATAATGATATTCTGTAGTGATGAACATTTTACTGATCTACTCCCATACTGTGCATTTCTGGGAAAGCAGGCCAAAACTGAGGATATAGTCTTTGCCCGTGAAAGAACAGCCAATAGAAAACCTCATAAAAGAACCAGCCACATTTTCACCCAATATGTACAAAACTCATTAAAGAAATTAACACTGAACAAAGCATTCCATCAACAAAACTTCATTTTGCAGAAAAAGAGAATTTCAGTCACAGATTTAACAACTAGATTTGCCCACAGCTGGAAGTGAGATATATTATGCATTTCTCCAAGCCAGACAGCTAATCTGACATATATAGGTTTCTGTTACTTTGTATCTAATGATGGCAATAGTTTCTTCTCATTACTAGTAGAAAAATCAATGACAAATAAAAGACCATGACAAAGCATTGGGAAAATTCTGGGGACGTATAAATTCAATACAAGCAGAAGATAATACACTTATTTAGAACTAAACCATTTTCTGTGACTAACATTCTGGCGTTGTAAGAATCATGCTATTATACTCATTTTTTAATAAAATTTTATTGGAAAATGTGTAGGTTTACAGAAAAAACACACATAAAATAGAGTTCCCATACACCACCCCATTATTAACACTTCACTACTTTACTCAATTTTAAATGTTTTCAAAAATGTAAGTGAAAGAAACCAATCACGAAAACACCACACATAGTATGACATAATTGTATGAAATGTCCAGATAGGCAAACCTATAGCGACAGAAAGATTAGTGGTTGCCTAGGGTTCAGGGAGGAGTGAAAGGGAATGAATACTAACGGGTATGGGTTTCTTTTCTGGGTGATGAAAATATTCTAAAATTAAATTATAGCCATGGTTCCACAACCTTGCAAATATAATAAAAACCATGGAATTAAACACTTTAAATGGGAAATTTATGGTATGTAAATTATATCTCAATAAAGCTATTTAAAACCATGAATATTACTCACCCAAATACACAGAGGTTTTCTGTACCAAGATTTTTTTATCTAAAACAATTTTTAAAATGCATTAATAAATCCTTTAAAAATAACTGTAAAAACAGTAACACAATGGAAACAGCTCTGAAAAAATTTTCACTTACTACGGAAGTATATGAAAACATAATTTCATTTTTCACAAAAATTAGGCTTTAACTGCTTCACTGTTCTTAACAGAATGACCTAAATTTTGTTTGTAATTACTTCCCATTAAAATTACCAAATGATAGGGTGGGCTACCATGGCACAGCAGGCAGAGTTCTCGCCTGCCATGCCAGAGACTCGGGCTCGATTCCTGGTGCCTGCCCATGCAAAAAAAAAATTATCATGATTAAAGTTAGAGTCTCTCTGAATTTCAGTAAAATTTAGTCATTTCTACCTTAGCTAGTTGAAGGCAAGTACTAGCTTTCTTCCTGCTGCCTTTAATAGGAATCTGGGATTTATTATGACTACATCTGCTAAAATTAGGAGGCTAGAGCCCACGATACATTTGGAGCCAATTAAAATGTGTTTTAAATGATTTCTAGCTTTCACAATGTGTGATTGTGAAAACTTTGTGTCTGATGCTCCTTTTATCTACCTTATCAACAGAAGAGTAAAACATATGGCATAAAAATAAATAATAGGGGGAACAAATGTTAAAATAAACTTAGTAGATTGAAATGTTAGTGATCAATGAAAGGGAGGGGTAAGGGGTATGGTATGTATGAATTTTTTTGTTTTCCTTTTATTTCTTTTTCTGAATTGATACAATTGTTCTAAGAAATGCTCATGATGAATATGCAACTATGTGATGATATTGTGAAGTGCTGATTATATATGTAGAACAGAATGATCATATGTTAAGAATGTTTGTGTCTGCTTGTTGTTACATATATTTTTTTAATTTAAAAATTAATTTTAAAAAATGATTTCATCTTCTTTTGACAACAAAATATAATGCTCCAGACAGCTCAATAGGATAGTTTCTCTTCTAAAACATAAATATACCCCATATGAGTGTTCATTCAAAAATAATTATCTACTTTATTCATTCCACTTATAGCCTAAGAAGAAAGTAGGTAGCCATTATAAAAGCTTTTAACTTCTTACTCTGTGATTTACCCATTTTGTTAAAATGTTTTCATTCACTTGTTTTGCTATGGTCACCAGTAACTGCAAACCCAGGTACAATATGCCAGTAACAATCTAATTCCAATCTCAGAACTAGAAAGGCCAACTCCATAGTGGAAACCCAGGTGGAGAAATGTAATCAGAATAGGTTAGAAAATCTTTTGGATATTTAAAAAAAAAAAGCATAAGAGCCATACAAGACCAGAATCAATCCTCAAGAGATTGCATCAAAGTCCATCAAATAATGACACTTAGTCCTGCCCCACTATAATGTTACAACTAATATTACTGCCTTTGCTTTTGATATGAATATGTACTAAAATACAGCTCTAAGTAGTGGTAAGGAACTTGTACTAAACCTTTCATAGCATCACAAAGCGAGTTACGAAATGGGATACAAGACTTGCTAATGCTGTCACTACTGTGTCAGTTGTGCATCAGGCCAGATGCCTGTGGCTAGTCTGCATCCTCTCAGGTGATGGGGTGTGACAGCAGCATTAAGACTGAGGAACCTCAGCTGTTCCTATATTCCCAAATGAGTCTGTGCCCGATACACTGACGTCAAACCACATTCATTGGCTGAGACTTTGCTCTTACATAAGGTTCCTCTTGAAACAAACAGCATGATGCCAATCCAGGCAGCCAGATATGCTGAAAAGTAATCACTGGTCAGAAAACTGCCACCGAATAGTCTGTGCAGGTACTGACCCCATAATCTTTTTTTATTTTTATTTTTTTTAACATAACAACATACAAACATGAACATATGAGCATTTCATTCTTGGTATATAATCAATGACTCACAATAATCATCACATAGTTGTATATTCATCACCATGATCATTTCTTAGAACATCTGCATCACTTCAGAAAAAGAAATAAAAAGGAAAAAGAAAAAAATTCATACAATACCACACCCCATAGTAAGGGGTATTGTATGTATGAATTGACTGCTAGTATTTCCTCTACCCAATATATTTTAGCCTTTGTTTCCCCTATTTTTTTCTATACCCCTTACCACTCCCTTTCACTGATCACTAGCATTTCAAGCTACTAAATCATTTTAACATTTGTTTCCCCTATTATTTATTTATTTTTAATCTATATGCTTTACTCATCTGTCCATACTGTAGATAAAAGGAGCATCAGACACAAGGTTTTCACTATCACACAATCACATTGCGAAAGCTACACCATTATACAATCATCTTCAAGAAACATGGCTACAAGGAACATGGCTCTACGTTTTCAGGCACTTTCCTCTAGCCTCTCTAATATACCTTAAACTAAAAAGGTGATATCTATATAATGCATAAGAATACCTCCAGGATAACCTCTTGACTCTGTTTGGAATCTCTCAGCCATTGACACTTTATTTTGTCTCATTTCTCTCTTCCCCCTTTTGGTCAAGAAGTTTTCTCAATCCCTTCATGATGAATTTCAGCTCATTCGAGGATTTCCGTCCCACTTTTCCAGGAAGGTTTACACCCTGGGAGTTATGTCCCACATAGAGAGGGGAGGGCGGTGAGTTTGCTTGTTATGTTGGCTGAGAAAGAGAGGTCACATCTGAGCATCAAAAGAGGTTCTCTGGGGACGAATCTTAGGCCTAACTTTAAGTAGACTTAGCCTATCCTTTGCGGGGGTAAGTTTCGTATGAACAAACCCCAAGATTGAGGGCTTGGCCTATTACTTTGGTTGTCCCCATTGCTTGTGGGAATATTAGGAATTCTCCACATGGGAAAGTTGAATTTTCCCCCTTTCTCGCCATTTCCCAAAGGGGACTTGGCAAATACTTTTTTATTCACTGTTCAAATTACTCTGGGATTTATGGGGGCACTACACTGGACAAACCTACAAAATTCCATGCCCTATTCAAGGTTCCATGTACTTAAGGTGTTCAATTAACCTGTCCACATATATTAGGAAATGCACTATTCAAAATATAAATTTTGTACCAAATAAACATTTTTTGCTTTAGTCGCATGCAGAAGTTGAAGTTTTAAAATATGAATGACCATCTATTTTCAGCACCCTGCATACTGACATTCCTTTGTTTTTCCCCATGCAAAAACATTTTTGAATCTGTTACATTTAGTCACTGCCATTGTACACTCTAAGTATTCCTACATTATACTATCTCAGTCTTTATCATTTATCTTTCCTTTTGGTTTCATTTGTACCCCCAGCTCTCCTCCCTCTATCAGTCGCACATTCAGCTTCATTCAATGTACTAATATTATTGTGCTACAATTGCATAGTATTGTGCTATCCATTTCTGAATTTTTACAATCAGTCCTACTGCACAATCTGTATCCCTTCAGCTCCAATTACCCAAAATCTACCCTATTTCTATCTCTTGATGGCCTCTGTTAATTGAAATTCCCCAATTTCACTTATTAATATTAGTTCATATCTGTGAGACCATATAGTATTTGTACTTTTGTTTCTGGCTAATCTCACTCAGCATAATGTCCTCAAGGTCCATCCATGTTGTTATATGCTTTATGACTTTATTCTCTGACCCCATAATCTTGACCTTCTTACCACTATAAACTAATTCTGCTCTTCTTAAACAGTATGCCAGAATATATCACGCTAGTTATTTTGACAAGCAAGCCTCCCAAATCTCTGATTTCAATTCACCCCACTAACAGGAAGTGACATCAACCCCCTTGCCACAACCCTACCAATCCAAGTCCCAATCTGCATCCACCCATCTACCAGGACTAGAACCTGCTAGAAAACTACCACAACTTGCCTCAATTAACCTGAAACCTTCCATAGGAGTCATAACTGCTAATAAAACCCACCCATGATTATTAGTTTTTTTGCTGCCACCTCCTGTAAACATGCCAGTGGTACATCAAAAATTCAGAATGTAAATATGCTCTGGATGTACATGTGTCACCGGTGGGTGGCCAGGGCTGACCTGGCTGATCTAACTGCCTGGGTGCTCCCTTCCTCCTTCACTGTTTCACCTGAAATCACCCGAAGCTTCTAACTACTCAACTTTCCCAGAAAGAAGTGGGCCACTCTTCCATCAAAGGTAACTGCACTTCAATGCTAGAACTTCCAAACACATGAAAGTGCCCAGAAGACTTAAAGCCAGTGCTCCAGTGGTGCCAACAGATTATGAGCAGAAATACCTAAGGAATTTTACACCAGCTATTAAACAGCCTAAGGAATCAGAGGCTTAGAAAAAAAAATCCCTTGCTTGTACAGTAATTTAAAAATTCAAACACTTTTTTTGTTAAATCCTCACATCAACCTATTAAATAGGTAAGGCTGATTATCTAGGTTCCTGAGGGAATAGTTTTTGCAGTATCCGCACATCACCGCATGGTGACAACCCAACAAATTTTTTTCTTCCATTTTTCAAGGTACCTTGCCAAATGATATTTTACAAGAATCCAGGGAAGAAGGCAGGGAAAATATTATTCTCATTTTATCAATTTGGAAATGAAGAAAAGTAAATGAATTGCAAATTCACCTAAGTCACCTAAGTCAGTCATCTAAGTGCTTTGTAGCTATCATAAACATGCACCATATTTCTAGTTATAGTCCATCTACAACCATGGGGTTAAAGATGTAACGATTAGTCAGAAAGAAAATATATACAATGTATATATTTATATATCATCTGTTGCCTGTCAAAGTATTTGTTGAACAATCGAGTAAATGTATCAGAGCAGTGAACAAGACCTTCATGGCCATGTCCTCCTGAAACCCACCTAGAATATGGCTTATGATCACATTCACCTCTTATGCAATTACAAGAGTGGAACTTAAAGAGAAAATAAGAGGATGCTACAAGAGCCTGGCAACTTAACCTGCTCTCCTGGTCAGAAAGCAATATTTATTTAAACTACTTTTAAGAATTGGGAGGAGTCAGCTAAATTAAAAATGAAGGGACCATCACACCAACTAGAATGGCCACTTTTAAACAAACAGGAAGCTACAAGTATTGGAGAGGATGTAGAGAAAAAGGGACACTTATTCACTGCTGGTGGGAATGTAAAATAGTACAAATACTGTGTAGATGGTTTGGGGGTACTCAGAAGCTCCAAGAAAACACCAGAGGAGGGAAAAGGAGAAAATGTTGAAGGACTATCTCTCGGTGGCTCAAGATGCACTCAGGGCACAGAAGGAGCTGTACCATGTGAAGGAAACAAAGACTGGCTTTGGCCCTGGATGAATATGCATGATTAAATGATGGCTTACCAGGAAAAGCCGAGTTCTCGCACAAGCTTGTTCTCAGGATCTTCAACCAGTACTAAATATGATTCTGATATTTTAAAAGCTGAGATAACCACTACACGATTAAGGGTTAAAAAGCTGAAGAAAGAACTTTCACAGATGAAGGAGAAATTGCTCTGTAAAGAATAAGGCTTTGAAACATTGCAAAAAATTTATTAAAAAAACGTCTAGAGGTCAGAGTGGGTACACTTGATGATGCCAGAGCCATTCTAATTGAACTGAAGTCTATCAGAAAGGCTCAGGAGAAAAAGAAAAACAAGATTTGATGCAGAATTTTGCTAAGCTTCAGGAGCACTCTCATTTGGACCACAGCACTGGCAAATCTGAGCCAGACTTGAGTTCCAGTCCTGTGAACTCTCACTTGTGTCTCTCCGGACAGCCTTTCAATGCTGGGTCACAAACAAGCATTTCCAGAGATAATGGAGTGAGAACTAGATCAAACTTAGCTGAAAAGGTCAGGCTATGCCTACAGTATGAAGAAGCAAAAAGACGTACGACCAACTTAATAACTGAACTGTCAAAATTGGACAATGAGGCCTGGCCTGAGGCACTGGGCATTGAAAAAAGAGAAGCTGATGCTGATCAACAAAAAAGAACTTCTGAAAGAGCTTTAGTTTGTCATTCCCCAGAAATACACTCAAGGTTAGCTAGAACACCTGGAAGCCGAGCGATAGCAGCTGGAGGAGGAACTGCTCTCCAGGAGTGCCCCAAGCTGAGCTCTGGCAGAGAGAGTGAAAATCAGAAGAGAAGAAAAGAGCTGCTAAAGAAACTTGAAGAAACTACTAAATTACTTATTTGCATTCACAATTTAAAAACCTCTCTGCCAGCCTGTTCATGTCTTCTGGGAGCAGCCTGGGCTCCCTGGCATTCAGTCAGGAATTTCTCAATATGTCCAACAAAGGGTTGCTCAACTCCCTCAGTTTCAATTAGCTCTATTACAAGGGTCAGGATGCTCAGATCGATGTGGACTAGCAGTATAAACTGAACTTCCTTCTGTTAGAGAAAGGTGGTTACATTCCTTCTGGACCCAACACCACAACATCCACAAAAACAAGGTGGTCAAGTCCCCCAGCATACCTGGCCTGACTGACCCCTGGGGGCAGCCACCACAGCCACAGGCCCCATTCCCTCACTGACTGAGGCCCCCAAGTCTGGACATCCCTGTGCTCAAGGTCTTCCCTTTCCTTCTTATCCCCCCCAGGCTCTCCCTTGGCTTTGGAAGGCCCATTTCCTATGTCTTCTCCTGACACCCCTCTCTATCAGTTCATGCTGACTCTGAACACTGCGAACTGAGTAGTCATTTTGCAGAAACTGGCCTCAGTGAAAATCAGATATTGATGGATTCTGATTCAGGAGGAACTTTGTGGTCTCTCTTGGAGGATAAAAACTTAACGAATGTTGCAGGGAGAGAACTACAGATGTTATAAAATCTTTACCACATGTTTGGGGAGAAAGCGGCCTGCATGCCCACTGCTGTATCTGATGAGTCAGTGGTTGGAGACAGGCTAGTGAAATGGAAGATGTCACACACAGTGAGGATGGTGCAGCCATGGTAGAGACTGCCCAGGTGCAGAAAGGACTCAGATATGATACAAAAAGTTCACAGTGGTTATAGCACAATTCCAAAATCTTCATGCCTGCTCGATACCTCATACTTTTAAAATATATTTCAGGGTTGCAGTACTTCCCTCAACTGATGTCAGCTTTCTGTTTCAAACAAAAGTCCATCCAGCCACAGAATCCATCTTATTTCTCAGAGTGGCCATTTCCCAAACAGCCTTACAACAGAAGACACTAGGAGTAGCTCTTTGCTCTGTCAATAGAAACAGAAGGGAAGACTGCCTGGCCAGAACTCAGATCAGCTTGGCAGATTTACCATTTTTCAATGAGATTTTCACTCAGTGGTACATAACTTCCTTCCAAGCACATGCCTTACAAAAAGCAGGAAGAAGAAAATGAGGATTTTGTATTTCAACCAAACCAGCCACCAACAGGCTCTACTGATTTGGATGCAGTGTCAGCCTTACTTGCAAGGACATCAGCTGAGCTTCTGGCTGTGGAGCAGGAACTGGGACAGAAGATCAAAAGGAACCTTCTTTGCAAGAAGAGCAATAGGGTCCAGATAGAGATTGGTTAACAACGCTGAGAGGCCTCTGGTGAAACTGTGACTGAAGAAGAGGTTGAAGTTAATTTTCCAGAGGGCAGTAGCTGTATAGAAGACTTATGTTCATGCATTAGGTTGTCTGAAGTGAATGAAGACAGGAAAAAGGAAGAAAATGACTGTGCCAAAGACCCTGAAGTCAGCAACCAATGGGAATTCCCATCCTGGCTGATAAAGAGACAAATACCAATGAAGTAGTTAATGGCAATATGGCAATGCACCCCAAAGACGGGAGTGGCCTGAGTTCCCAGCAACACCCTTATGTGAGGAGCAGTGTGGTAGTACACTTACAGATTTTTTCCCCCAGGAGAGTGGAACCAGTAGATCTGCAGGTTAAATCGGAGTGACAGCAACAATTCAACCCTGGCTAAAAAATCACTGTCTTTGCAAAACTCCACCAAACGGTGCAGTTTGAGAGTCAAAAGGACTGTTTGCCAGTCAGTCCTCAGACGAACAGCACAAAAGTGCCCAGTACGTACATTTCTAGACTTGGAACTGGATCTTCAGGCATCTCTGACCCAGCAGAGTCACCTCGATGATAAGCTGGAGGCCCTGTGTGGCCTGTGGCAGAAGGTGGAGAAGCTGAAAGTACAAGGAGAGATTGACCTTCTGCAGGCTATGCTCAACGAGAAGCTCCTTAAACAGGCTGAACAGTCAAAAGAAGACAGAAGCAGGGTTTGAATGCTGAGAAGCTGATTAGGCAAATCTCCAACGATGTGTGTCAGCTTCGAGAGCAGAGCCAGAAGATGCCTCGGCAAGTGCAGTCCTTAGGGAGAAGATTGTTTACTTCACCAGGAGGAAGTTAACAATCCCATCCCTGCCTGCTGATGCTGTACAATTACACTGTTTAAGGAATTACTTTTTCCCCTGCTAACTTTCTTAGGGAAAATTCCTTGTCCTAAAGACTTGGGATCATTTCCAGATGAGAATCCACAAGCAATTCACTGACTTGCACCATTCTTCTGAGATGCTGAACAAATTATCTATGAGAGCTGAGCCAGAAATAAAAGGTTGAAGTCACCTTTGCAGGTGCTTAAATAAATTATTTTAATAAACTGATTATCAGTTGCTAGAAAAAGAAAAAGGGACCAGAGGGTATTCTAGGCAGAAAAGGTAGTGCATGCAGAAGGCCTGGAACAAAAGCGCACACACGGCACATTTCATCATGGCTGAAGTAAGGAAAGAGGCATGCAATGAAGTTGGGGAAGTACTTAGGCCAAATCAGGCAGCAGCAATGGAAAAAAGTTCAATAACTTCTTGCAGGGGCGCAACATGATTATATCTTTTTAAAAGAATATTCTGATTGCATTTACAAGACATCAGAGAAATAAAAGGTGTACAAGGAGACATTAGTAATAGAGGGAGCTATCGCAACAATCTAGTCCAAAGACAGAAGCTGATCATTTAGGCTAGGCTGTCTGCAGTGGAGAAGGAGAGAAATGAATGAATTTAATAAATATTTATGAGGTAGAATCAACAAAACTTGTCAACTATTCTTTCTGATTGTGAGATGCATGGTTGAGGGATGGGAAGAACCAAGACTAACACATTTTTTACTTGAGCACCCAGAAGAAGGTACAGGTTGAGGAGAAGATACATTGTCTTGGACATGATAAGCTGAGGTGAATATGAGAAATCTAAGTGGAGATACCAGGTAAGGAGCTAGATATATATGTTTAGGATGAATGAGAGAGGTCCAGCTTAGAGACAGATATCTGAGAGGAATGAACATACAAATGTTAACTAACTTCAGAGGAGAAAGGAGACACTCTTGGGAGAGAATGCAGAGTAACCACTTTCCTCTGCTGCCACTCTTGTAATGCTTACAAGAACATTCTAATTAGTTCAACCTCTGGACCAATGCCAGTTAAGGGAAATGAAAAAATACCCAGCACACACTGATTCAATGGGATATCTAAAGATTCTCCACCAGAAGAAAACCTGGTTTGGAAAATCCAATGTCAACCTTCTACCTCCTGACTGGGAGCATCAATAATGTATTCATCTCAGATGTTAAGACTGACTAGAACAGCAAAGACATTTACTGGACTGTTTATGGTAAACTGGAATCGCAGGAAAAAAATAAGGAGTTACCTATACTTTAATACAACAAATAAGGCAGATTATTCCATGCAATTACCTATGCCTTAATATGAAATGATTGCATTATTAAAACAATAGAGTCCCAAACTTTAAAGTGAAAGGCGTTGCTTAACACTGGTTTGGAAGAACAAGTCAAAGAATAAAATATTGTGAATTCCATAACATTTTGAGTCTAAGTACTGTACCTCTACTCTGAAATACAAGATCCAATCCATAGCATGCTGTAATTTTAAAATTATAACAGATGAGAAACTCTGAAATCTGTATAGATTTTTTCCTTCCTTGCTTTAATTTTAAATTAGTTTATGAAACATATTACACAAACAGGCTTTGCAATGATTACCCTGTTTTTTTTTAATATGCCTATTTTCACATGTTAATTGTAAAATATTTGTATCTTCATATTTTCCTGAAATCAGGAAAATGTTTAGTAACATAAGTCACTACCATAGCAATACAGATAATTTGTAAGAACTTGCTACTTGATATTTTGAGAACATTCACAATTTTGACAGCTGGCCAAACAGTATCTAAGTTAGTGTTTAATGTTTAGAATTCAAGAACTTTGCTACTTGAACTTGTAGATTTTTTTCCTTCCGAAACTTTCTGTGCAAACACAGATTTTACAACGATTATATGGATACTTCATTTAAATATGCCTATGGATAAGCTAACTAAGATATCCATTTTTGGTGGTTCTAAATATATTGTTTGTTTTCTTAAATAAATAAATTACAACAGACAGCACTGATGATGTTCCTTGTTAAAGTGAATTGCCTGAAGACAGTTCCTATACAGTGTCCCAACGAGCTATAGCGTTCCCTTCCCAGCCTCCCAGAACACTTCATTTGCTCAGATGACTCCCACTCCTCCCTAATCAACCAGACACTAAAGACATACAATCCGAAGAAACTGCACAGGCCCCTTGAAACATGTACAAGCCTTTCCCTCCTCCTTAAATCCAGCCAACTTTAGTTTCGTTGGTAAAACCCAGTGTTACTTGTTACCTATGCTAAGCTTTTCCTTTCTCCCTGGAGCCGCGGATACCTACCACCTTATTGTTTCTACCTGATGTTACAGTTGGTTATCCACGTGTCCTTTATGCCACAAGACCTTGAAAAAAGGAGATCTGAATCTGAGTCGGGTTCCTTTTGGCAACTACCACAAAGCCTAACACAGTATGACAAATAATACTGAAAAAGCCGTCCACTGGCTTTAAACACACACACACATAAACACACACGACCTTAGCTCCTCAGGAGCAATCGTTCTGGGGAGCAGTGGAGGAACAAAAAAGATCACTAGATAAAGCAGTCGTCTACCTAACGACTGAAAAAAACGTTGAATCATCCTAACACAAAACGATTTAAATCATTAGGAGGAGAACAACGAAAGTGAAGATGCCACTTCTGGGGAGGGATCGTAAGGGTGAACCAGGCATAACTCCAAGCCTATGCGGCTCACAAACCAGCGAGGAGACAGATACTGACAGACACAATGACGACGTTCGAGAGGGGTCTCGAGTCACCAAGGGAAGGGAATGCGGCTTGCTCCCGGCCGCGCCTCGGTCGGGCAGACACCTTCCCCTCATCCCGGCCGCCTGTACTCACTCTTGTCCAAGGGCCGGGTTAGTTCGGCACCGACGTCGCCGTCCGCGCTAGGGCCTTGCGGTCTCACAGTAAGGGGCACAAATAAGGACGTGTTCGGAGCTTTGGAGCCACCAGAGGCAGAGGAGGAGGCGGCAAGGGCAGAAACGCGCCCCGGAAACCCAGGAAAGGGCTCAATGTGGGCGCGAAAGGCAGAGCAGACGGCTGTCAGGTGCCCAACCTGACGCCCTGCCGGGAGCCGAGCCCACCATAGGGCACACCGGGGGAAGGACATTGAGACCGCGTGCCTTAGAGGAGCCGGGAGCTGCCCCGGACAAGGCAACGGTCTGTGACGCACACCTCCAGAGCCTGCTGTCCTGAAAGACCCAAACCAAGTCTTGAAGCTGCCCAGAAAAACACCTGATCAAAAACGAAACGTAGTGCCGTATGATTTATCTTAAAGGCAAGAGAAAGCTTGGAGGTGAAAATCATGACGATAAGGTTTTGTTCTTTCTCTCTTTTTCCTTGGAGATTGGAACCAGCTTTCTCTACAAAAGGGAAAATAATCAGGCATATTTGGAGATGGCTCAGATGGGAGTAGAGGGCCTACGAACTGTATCATGTGACGCAAACTGACCCTCTAGGTAACCACATGTCCAGAGACACGTGGGTTTTAGGTCGCGCTCAACTGGTGTAATGAGAAAGCAACTGCCTATGCTGTGGGTTACAAATGTGGCTTGCAGGCTTGAGCGCTAAAGAGCATTTTTCCTTTGTTTTCTTGGATTATTAAGTTTTGCTTCCTGATAGGGTAAGGTGGGAGAGCATAACTTGATCTGCCCATCAGGAGGATTCCTAAGGAATTTTGTTCTAGAAGTTTATAGGTAAAACGCTTTGTATGACACTGTGTAACTACTCTGTACTTTACACCCCCGCCAAAGTTATTTCACTTACATTAGTGGACTGCTGTGACCTCTTACAGGGTTGCAGGATATTAAATTCAAAATTTGCTCTTAGGTTTCCCATTTTGCTAAAAACATTGACTCTAGCAACTTGAGTTGCTAGATATATAATGTTAGGTCGGGGGAACCAGGAAAGGCACTACAACTGGAGCTGCAGAGGCTGTCACCCTTCCCAACCTGACTTCAGGAACTAATGAACCGCCCCTTCTGGATGTTACCTGACCCCCACCCTTAAAAGCTGCCCGTGCTGAAGCCCACGTGTGGACTCACCTCTCTCCATCTTGGATGCAGTGAGCTCTACCCGGGAGCGCAGAAATAAACTCGCTCACTTTAAACTTCCTGGTCTACTTTTCTTTTTCACCCTTTTTCCTCCTAAACCTTTCATATAAGTACCTCTTTTTTTTTTAATTTCTTAATTAAAAAAATAAAACAAGCACAAATATTCTTAACTTATGATCATTCCGTTCTACATATATAATCAGTAATTCACAATATCGTCACATAGTTGCACAGTCATCATGATCATTTCTTAGAACATTTGCATTAATTCAGAAAAAGAAATAAAAAGACAAAAAAAATTCATACATACCATTCTCCTTACCCCTCCCTTTCATTGATCACTAGCATTTCAATCAATTTAACATTTGTTCCCCCTGTTATTTATTTTTATTCCATATGTTTTACTCCTCTGATGATACAATAGATAAGAGGAGCATCAGGCACAGGTTTTCACAGTCACACAGTCACATTGTGAAAGCTATATCATTATACAATCATCTTCAAGAAACATGGCTACTGGAACACAGCTCTACATTTTCAGGCATTTCCCTCCAGCCTCTCGGCTACATCTTGACTAACAAGGTGGCAGCTATTTAATGTGTAAGAATAACCTCCAGGATAACCTCTCTACTCTGTTTGGAATCTCTCAGCCACTGACAGTTTATTTTGTTTCATTTCACTCTTCCCCCTTTTGGTTGAGAAGGTTTTCTCAATTTCTTGATGTTGAGTCTCAGCTAATTCTAGGATTTCTGTGCCACGTTGCCAGGAAGGTCCACACCCCTAGGAGTCATGACCCACGTAGACAGGGGGAGGGTGGTGAGTTTGCTTGTTGTGTTGGCTGGAGAGAGAGGCCACATCCGAGCAACAAAAGAGGCTCTCTTGGGGGTGACTCTTAGGTGTAATTTTAGGTAGACTTGACCTATCCTTTGTGGGGTTAAGTTTCGTATGAACAAACCCCAAGACTAGGGGCTCAGCCTATAGCTTTGGTTGTCCACACTGCTTGTGAGAATATCAAGAATTCAACTTGGGGAAGTTGAATTTTCCCCCTTTCTCACCATTCCCCGAAGGGGACTTTGCAAATACTTTTTTATTCACTCTTCAAATCCCTCTGGGATTTATCGGGGCATCACTCTGGACAAACCTACAAAATCTCATGCCCTACTCAAGTTCCCATGTACTTATGGTATTCAATTTAACTCTTCACATAAGTTATATTAGGAAATGCACTAGTCAAAATATAATTTTTGTACCAAATAAACATTTTTTACTTTAGTATTATGCATGAGTTAAAGTTTTTAAATATGAACTACCATTTATTTTCAACACCCTGCAGTAATGACATCCCTTTGTTCTTCCTCATGCAAAAACATTTTTAAATTTGTACATTTAGTCACTATCAGTCTATACTCTAGGCATTCCTGAATTATACCATCTCAGTCTTTAACATCTATCTTTCTATAAGAATCTCTTAATATTTAATACTGTATGTCAAGTAGGATCCCGGTAAAAATTTGCTTATTGTTTATGAGTCATAATACTTTTCAAACTTCGGGGATACAAGTTTATGGTTTCTTGCCTTCAAAGAACTTTTCATCAGATCTTAAGAACGGTACATGTTAAATAATGCAAATACTAATTATTTACTCTAATAAGCTAATGGGAGTTCAGGGACAGGAGCAACTTCAGAACCATATGGAAATTTCTTATGGACTTAAAAAGCAGACAGTAAAATGAGATGTTCTAGTTTGCTAGCTGCCAGAATGCAGTATACCAGAAAAAAGAATGGCTTTTAAAAAGAATTTAATAAGTTGCTAGTTGACAGTTCTAAGGTGGAGAAAATGTCCCAAGTAAAACAAGCCTATAGAAATGTCCAATCAAAGGCATCCATTCGGGAAAGATACCTTGGTTCAAGAAGGCCAATGAAGTTCAGGATTTCTCTCTAAGGTGAGAAGGCACATGGTGAACACAGTCAGGGCTTCTCTCTCAGCTGGAAGGGCACATGGCGAACACAGCATCATCTGCTAGCTTTCTCTCCTGGCTTCCTGTTTCATCAAGCTTGCCGGGAGGTGTTTTACTTCCTCATCTCCAAAGGTAGCTGGCTGATGGACTCTCTGCTTCATGGTGCTGCAGCATTCTCTGCTCTCTTTGAATCTCCTTCTTCTCCAAAATGTTTTCTCTTTTATAGGACTCCAGAAACTTATCAAGACCCACCCAAATAGGTGGAGACATGTCATCACCTTATCCAATTTAACAACCACTCTTGATTAAATCACATTTCCAGGGAGATGATCTGATTACAGTTTCAAACAAAGTATTGAAGAGGGATTATTCTATCTTTATGAAGTGGGATTTTGATTAAAACATGGCTTTTCTAAGGGACATACATCCTTTCAAACCAGCACACAAGACAAATAAGAAAGCGAAGTGGTAAGAAAATTCTAGTCGGAAGAAATGTTTAAGAGAGGTTTAATGTTGGAGAAAATGTATTGAAACGTTTCTAACATCCAGAGTAAAGCAGGTGACCTTTTGTGGTTTATACTCTTTAAATTTTTTAGCATCAAATAACCTTTGGTTTAGAAAGTTCCTGGGATGGACAGGAACAAACTAACCAAAAGCACTGCAAAAGAGGAAAACCAATTTTAACTATTGCAATAGCTTTAGCAGGAGTCGGTGGATTAGTATGAATTACTTAGAGACTGTGGGTGGAATGGAGAGACTTTAAAAAGGAATCCTAGATAATTTAGTGATGGATCAGATAGTGTAGAAAATAATATTAAACAAAGATGTCTAAATCTGATGATTTCGAAACTGGTTAAATGAGGAATGAACTCTTATTTCAATGTGAGTAGAGGCAATGACAAGAAAGAAAAGCAGGGGAGAGGTCAGAGAAGGTTGCTCTGCCTGAGCCACATAGCAGCCAATCTATGACACCTGGGTTTCCATAAAAGAAAGGTTTATTGCAAAACCTAAAGCAGGAAATTAGATGACTTAGCCTAAGAATCAGTCTCCCCAAGTCTAAGTAGTTTAGGGGTTTTTATGGATTCAAACAAGAGGAGATGGAGTAAAGCCTGCAACTAGGTGAATGGACCTTGAGGACAGTTATGAGTGAAATAAGCTAGAAATAAAAAGACAAACATAATGCCTCATTTATATGGATTAAATATAATGTGAAAACTCTGAGAATTTAATCTGCAAGCATAGGTTATCCGGGAAAGAGTTATTGTGAAGGTTGTTAGATTCTGAACTATTACAGCAGCCACACCTATTCCTAAGATGTAATGGTCATATCTAAATCATATCTATATCCTTTTATATAACTGGTTGTTCTTTGGGATTTGGGGTATCTGTGTGACACTTGAGACACAGAGCTAGAGTTCTGTAGCTATGAAAGTCAGCATTACCCCATACACAACTGTTAAAAAAGTTGAAAGGGAGATCAGACTTCAAATAGAGATATGAATGAAGAAGATCTGGTTAGGAATAAGGTAAATCAGACTAAGGGGTAAAGGATAATATTGACTGTATTTTAAAACTTCAGCTTCTGAGAGAGCAAGGAAGAGATGTTTATTCCATGCAAAATTTATATTTTCTATAGCATGCTATCTGATTTAACTTGTATAGTCAGTTTATTTAAACACCATAATTACATGGAACCTTGAATAGGGAGTGTTCTAGTTTGCTAGCTGCTGGAATGCAATATACCAGAAACAGAATGGCTTTTAAAAGGGGGGATTTAATAAGCTGCTAGTTTACAGTTCTAAGGCCAAGAAAATGTCCCAATTAAAACAAGTCTGTAGAAATGTCCAATCAAAGGCATCCATCCAGGGAAAGATACCTTGGTTCAAGAAGGCTGATGAAGTTCAGGGTTTCTCTCTCAAGTGGAAAGGCACATGGTGAACACAGTCAGGGCTCCTCTCTCAGTTGAAAGGGCACGTGGTGAACATGGCGTCATCTGCTAGCTTTCCCTCCTGGCTTCCTGTTTCATGAAGCTCCCCGGGAGGCATTTTATGTCTTCATCTCCAAAGGTCACTGGCTTTTGGGCTCTCAGCTTCTCGTGGTTATGTCGTTCTTCTCTGCTCTCTCTGAATCTCTTTCATTCTCCAAAATGTTTCCTCTTTTGTAGTACTCCAGAAATTTACCAAATAGATGGAAACATGTCATCACCTAATCCAGTTTAACAACCGCTCTTGATTAAATCACATTTCCAGGGAGATGATCTGATCACAGTTTCAAACATGCAGTATTGAATAGGAATTATCCTGCCTTTACGAAATGGGATTTAGATTAAAACATGACTTTTCTAGGGGACATACATCCTTTCAAACCAGCACAGGGAGTGAGATCTTGTTAATTTGTACAGGTTAGTGTAATGTCCTGGTACATCCCAGAGTAATCTGGGCAGAGAATAAAAAAGTATTTGCAAAGCACCCTTGAGAAAGTGGAAAGAAATGTGGAAATATTAAAAGTCCCCACTTGGGGAATTGCTGATATTCTCGCAAGCATTGGGGACTACCAATTTAATAGGCCAAGCCCTCCATCTTAGGGTTTGCCCTTATGAAATTTATTCCTGCAAAGGAGAAGCTAAGTTTACTTATAATGATGCCTAAGAGTCACCCCCCAGAGAACCTCTTTTGTTGTTTAAATGTGTCCTCTCTCCTTAAGCAACTTGGAAGTAAAATCCCCACCCTCTCCACCCCCTTACATGGGATATGACTTTCAGGGGTGTAAATCTCCCTGGTGTGTGGGTTTGAAAGGATGTATGTTCCCTAGAAAAGCCATGTTTTAATCTAAATCCCATTTCATAAAGGCAGAATAACCCCTATTCAAAACTGTATGTTTGAAACTATAATCAGATCATCTCTCTGGAGATGTGATTTAATCAGAGTGGTTGTTAAACTGGATTAGGGGATGACATGTCTCCACCCATCTGGGTGGGTCTTGATTGGTTTACTGGAGTCCTATAAAGGAGGAAACATTTTGGAGAATGAGAGATTCAGAGAGAGCAGAGAATGCTGCAGCACCACGAAACAGAGAGTCCTTCAGCCAGCACTTTGGAGATGAAGATGTAAAATGCCTCCGGGGGAGCTTGATGAAACAGGAAGCCAGGAGAAGAAGCTAGCAGATGATGCCATGTCCACCATGTGCCCTTCCAGAGAAATGAGGAACCCTGACTGTGTTCACCATGTGCCTTTCCACTTGAGAGAGAAACCCTGAAGTTCATTGGTCTTTTTGAACCAAGGTATCTTTTCCTGGGTGCCTTTGATTGGAGATTTCTATAGACTTGTTTTACTTGGGACATTTACTCAGCCTTAGAACTGTAAATAGCAACTTATTAAATTCCCCTTTTTAAAAGCCATTCTGTTTCTGGTATATTGCATTTTGGCAGCTAGCAAACTAGAACTTCTGGTAATGTGGGACATGACTCCTGGGGATGAGCCTGGACCTGGCATCCTGGGATTGAGAAAGCCTTCTTTACCAAAAAGGGGAAGATAAATGAAGCAAAATAGTTTCAGTGACTGAGAGATTTCAAATAGAGTTGAGAGGTCTTTCGGGATGTTATTCTTATGCATTATATAAATATCACCCTTTAATTTTAGTGTATTAGAATAGCTAGAAGGAAATACCTGAAACCTTTTTTGAACTGTGATTCTGTAGCCTTGATTCTTAGAAACAATTGTATAATTATAGAGCCTTTACAGTGTGACTATGTATCGTGAAAACTTTATGGCTGGAACTCTTTTTATCCAGTGTAGGGACAGATGCGTATAAAAATAAGGACAAAAAAATAAATAATGGGGTGGGTGATAAGGGATGTGGGATGTTTTGGGTGTTCTTTTTTTTTGAGTAATGAAAATGTTCAAAAATTATGATGAATATACAACTATGTGGTGATACTGTGAATCATTGTACGCTTTGGATGAGTATATGGTATGTGAGTGTATCTCCATAAAATTGCATTTTTTTAGAAAGAATATATAAGCACTCTTAAAAATCAATAAGGGCCGGAGTCCCTCCCTTCCTCCTTCCCGGGTCAGCTGGCAGAATTGGGCAGGCGGTCCCCTCAAGCCACGGCGGCTGTCGCCTCCACCACGCGTGACCCCTGGACCAACTGAGAGAATAAGATCGGAAACCCCCAGGCCGTGGAGAATGGTGACCGTGGGGGGGGGTGCCTTCCAAACACGTGACTCCCCGGTAAGGCTGGGAACGGTGCATTCTCCCGGGCTGCAGCGGCTGGCGCCCTCCCGCCACGCTTGGTGCCCCGGGCCGACTAGGAAATTCGGACGGGCACTCTCCTGGGCTGCAGCGGCTGGCGACCCTCCCCACGTTCGGACCCCCAGGCCGGCTGGCACTCTTCCAAGCCGCTTCGGCTGGCGAACCTCCCCCACGGCAAGAGTTTTCCAAAGTTAAAGGACCCACAGCACCTTCTACTGGTGGGACCCGCAGACAAACGTGTGCCACGAGCGCCCACCTACTGGGCAGGATAAGAAAAACCGAACCCAGAGATTTCACAGAAAAATCTTTCAACCTGTTGGGTCCAACACCCAGGGAAATCTGACTAAATGCCCAGACGCCAGCAGAATATAACGGATCACGCTCAGAAAATTGAAAATATGGCCCAGTCAAAGGAACAAACCAATAGTTCAAATGAGATACAGGAGCTGAGACAACTAATGCTGAATATACGAACAGAAATGGAAAACCTCTTCAAAAACGAAATCGATAAATTGAGGGAGGACATGAAGAAGACATGGGCTGAACAAAAAGAAGAAATAGAAAAACTGAAAAAACAAATCACAGAACTTATGGGAGTGAAGGACAAAGTAGAAAAGATGGAAAAAACAATGGATACCTACAATGGTAGATGTAAAGAGACAGAAGATAGAATTAGTGATTTGGAGGATGGAACATCTGAATTCCGAAAAGAAACAGACACTATCGGGAAAAGAAAGGAAAAATTTGAACAGGGTATCAGGGAACTCAAGGACAATATGAACCGCACAAATATACGTGTTGTGGGTGTCCCAGAAGGAGAAGAAAAGGGAAAAGGAGGAGAAAAACTAATGGAAGAAATTATCACTGAATTTTTTCCAACTCTTATGAAAGACCTAAAATTACAGATCCAAGAAGTGCAGCGCACCCCAAAGATATTAGACCCAAATAGGCGTTCCCCAAGACACTTACTAGTTAGAATGTCAGAGGTCAAAGAGAAGGAGAGGATCTTGAAAGCAGCAAGAGAAAAACAATCCATCACATACAAGGGAAACCCAATAAGACTATGTGTAGATTTCTCAGCAGAAACCATGGAAGCTAGAAGACAGTGGGATGATATATTTAAATTACTAAAAGAGAAAAACTGCCAACCAAGACTCCTATATCCAGAAAAATTGTCCTTCAAAAATGAGGGAGAAATTAAAACATTCTCAGACAAAAAGTCACTGAGAGAATTTGTGACCAAGAGACCAGCTCTGCAAGAAATACTAAAGGGAGCACTAGAGTCAGATACAAAAAGACAGAAGAGAGAGGTATGGAGAAGAGTGTAGAAAGAAGGAAAATCAGATATGATATATATAATACAAAAGGCAAAATGTTAGAGGAAAATATTATCCAAACAGTAATAACACTAAATGTCAATGGACTGAATTCCCCAATCAAAACACATAGATTGGCAGAATGGATTAAAAAACAGGATCCTTCTATATGCTGTCTACAGGAAACACATCTTAGACCCAAAGATAAACACAGGTTGAAAGTGAAAGGTTGGGAAAAGATATTTCATGCAAATAACAACCAGAAAAGAGCAGGAGTGGCTACACTAATATCCAACAAATTAGACTTCAAATGTAAAACAGCTAAAAGAGACAAAGAAGGACACTATATACTAATAAAAGGAACAATTAAACAAGAAGACATAACAATCATAAATATTTATGCACCGAACCAGAATGCCCCAAAATACGTGAGGAATACACTGCAAACACTGAAAAGGGAAATAGACTCATATACCATAATAGTTGGAGACTTCAATTCACCACTCTCATCAATGGACAGAACATCTAGACAGAGGATCAATAAAGAAATAGAGAATCTGAATATTACTATAAATGAGCTAGACTTAACAGACATTCATAGGACATTACATCCCACAACAGCAGGATACACCTTTTTCTCGAGTGCTCATGGATCATTCTCAAAGATAGACCATATGCTGGGTCACAAAGCAAGTCTTAACAAATTTAAAAAGATTGAAATCATACACAACACTTTCTCGGATCATAAAGGAATGAAGTTGGAAATCAATAATAGGTGGAGTGCCAGAAAATTCACAAATACGTGGAGGCTCAACAACACACTCTTAAACAATGAGTGGGTCAAAGAAGAAATTGTAAGAGAAATTAGTGAATACCTCGAAGTGAATGAAAATGAAAACACAACATATCAAAACTTATGGGACGCAGCAAAGGCAGTGCTAAGAGGGAAATTTATTGCCCTAAATGCCTATATCAGAAAAGAAGAAAAGGCAAAAATGCAGGAATTAACTGTCCACTTGGAAGAACTGGAGAAAGAACAGCAAACTAATCCCAAAGCAAGCAAAAGGAAAGAAATAATAAAGATTAGAGCAGAAATAAATGAAATTGAAAACAATAGAGAAAATCAATAAGACCAGAAGTTGGTTCTATGAGAAAATCAATAAGATTGATGGGCCCTTAGCAAGATTGACAAAAGAAGAAGGGAGAGGATGCAAATAAATAAGATCAGAAATGGAAGAGGAGACATAACTACTGACCTCACAGAAATAAAGGAGGTAATAACAGGATACTATGAACAACTTTACGCTAATAAATACAACAATTTAGATGAAATGGACGGGTTCCTAGACATGAACAACCAACTTTGACTCAAGAAGAAATAGATGACCTCAACAAACCAATCACAGGTAAAGAAATTGAATTAGTCATTCAAAAGCTTCCTAAAAAGAAAAGTCCAGGACCAGACGGCTTCACATATGAATTCTATCAAACATTCCAGAAAGAATTAGTACCAACTCTCCTCAAACTCTTCAAAAAAATCGAAGTGGAGGGAAAACTACCTAACTCATTCTATGAAGACAACATCACCCTCATACCAAAACCAGGCAAAGATATTACAAAAAAAGAAAACTACAGACCAATCTCTCTAATGAATATAGATGCAAAAATCCTCAACAAAATTCTAGCAAATCGTATCCAACAACACATTAAAAGAATTATACATCATGACCAAGTAGGATTCATCCCAGGTATGCAAGGATGGTTCAACATAAGAAAATCAATTAATGTAATACACCATATCAACAAATCAAAGCAGAAAAATCACATGATCCTCTCAATTGATGCAGAGAAGGCATTTGACAAGATTCAACATCCTTTCCTGTTGAAAACACTTCAAAAGATAGGAATACAAGGGAACTTCCTTAAAATGATAGAGGGAATATATGAAAAACCCACAGCAAATATCATCCTCAATGGGGAAAAATTGAAAACTTTCCCCCTAAGATCAGGAACAAGACAAGGATGTCCACTATCACCACTATTATTCAACATTGTGTTGGAGGTTCTAGCCAGAGCAATTAGACAAGAAAAAGAAATACAAGGCATCAAAATTGGAAAGGAAGAAGTAAAACTATCACTGTTTGCAGACGATATGATACTATACATCAAAAATCCAGAAAAATCCACAACAAAGCTACTAGAGCTAATAAATGAGTACAGCAAAGTAGCAGGTTACAAGATCAACATTCAAAAATTTGTAGCATTTCTATACACTAGTAATGAACAAACTGAGGGGGAAATCAAGAAACGAATCCCATTTACAATTGCAACTAAAAGAATAAAATACCTAGGAATAAATTTAACTAAAGAGACAAAAATCCTATATAAAGAAAACTACAAAAAACTGTTAAAAGAAATCACAGAAGACCTAAATAGATGGAAGGGCATACCGTGTTCATGGATTGGAAGACTAAATATAGTTAAGATGTCAATCCTACCTAAATTGATTTACAGATTCAATGCAATACCAATCAAAATCCCAACAACTTATTTTTCAGAAATAGAAAAACCAATAAGCAAATTTATCTGGAAGGGCAGGGTGCCCCAAATTGCTAAAAACATCTTGAGGGAAAAAAACGAAGCTGGAGGTCTCGCGCTGCCTGACTTTAGGGCATATTATGAAGCCACAGTGGTCAAAACAGCATGGTATTGGCATAAAGATAGATATATCAACCAATGGAATCGAATAGAGTGCTCAGATATAGACCCTCTCATCTATGGACATTTGATCTTTGATAAGGCAGTCAAGCCAACTCATCTGGGACAGAACAGTCTCTTCAATAAATGGTGCCTAGAGAACTGGATATCCATATGCAAAAGAATGAAAGAAGACCCATCTCTCACATCCTATACAAAAGTTAACTCAAAATGGATCAAAGATCTAAACATGAGGTCTAAGACCATAAAACAGTTAGAGGAAAATGTTGGGAGATATCTTATGAAACTTACAATTGGAGGCGGTTTTATGGACCTTAAACCTAAAGCAAGAGCACTGAAGAAGGAAATAAATAAATGGGAGCTCCTCAAAATTAAACACTTTTGTGCATCAAAGAACTTCATCAAGAAAGTAGAAAGACAGCCTACACAATGGGAGACAATATTTGGAAATGACATATCAGATAAAGGTTTAGTATCCAGAATTTATAAAGAGGTTGTTCAACTCAACAACAACAAAAAGATAGCCAACCCAATTACAAAATGGGAAAAAGACTTGAACAGACACCTATCAGAAGAGGAAATACAAATGGCCAAAAGGCACAAGAAGAGATGCTCAATGTCCCTGGCCATTAGAGAAATGCAAATCAAAACCACAATGAGATATCATCTCACACCCACCAGAATGGCCATTATCAACAGAACAGAAAATGACAAGTGCTGAAGAGGATGCGGAGAAAGAGGCACACTTATCCACTGTTGGTGGGAATGTCAAATGGTGCAACCACTGTGGAAGGCAGTTTGGCGGTTCCTCAAAAAGCTGAATATAGAATTGCCACAGGACCCAGCAATACCATTGCTGGGTATCTACTCAAAGGACTTAAGGGCAAAGACACAAACGGACATTTGCACACCAATGTTTATAGCAGCATTATTTACGATTGCAAAGAGATGGAAACAGACAAAATGTCCATCAATAGACGAGTGGCTAAACAAACTGTGGTATATACATACGATGGAATATTATGCAGTCTAAGACAGGATAAACTTATGAAGCATGTAATAACATGGATGGACCTAGAGAACATTATGCCGAGTGACTCTAGCCAAAAACTAAAGGACAAATACTGTATGGTCCCACTGATGTGAACCGACATTTGAGAATAAACTTGGAATATGTCATTGGTAACAGAGTCCAGCAGGAGTTAGAAACAGGGTAAGATAATGGGTAATTGGAGCTGAAGGGATACAGAGTGTGCAACAGGATAAGTACAAAAACTCAAAAATGGACAGCACAATAATACCTAATTATAAAGTAATCATGTTAAAACACTGAATGAAGCTGCATCTGAGCTATAGGTTTTTTTTTTTACTATTATTACTTTTATTTTTTTCTCTATATTAACATTCTATATCTTTTTCTGTTGTGTTGCTAGTTCTTCTAAACCGCTGCAAATGTACTAAGAAACGATGATCACGCATCTATGTGATGATGTTAAGAATTACTGATTGCATATGTAGAATGGTATGATTTCTAAATGTTGGGTTAATTTCTTATTTTTCCGTTAATTAATAAAAAAAAAAATCAATAAGAGAGTACCGGACGCGGGTTCTCACCGAGGCTTCCCAGGCCGGCAGAGAGGAGCCTGGCGGGGCGTGGAGGCCCGGCTGGCGCGTGGGCACTGCGCGGGGAGCCTGTGGACAGGCTGTGGCTTCCTCCCGGCGGGGCGACGGGCCCTCGATGCCGTCTGGGGCTCTGCGGAACAGGGCCGGGGCTAGGCCCGGGCAGCGGGCTGGGTAGGAGACCGGGTGGATGCAGTGGCGGCTGCGGAGGCCGCAGTGGCGGCTGCGGAGGCCGCGGCGGCGGCGATGGACGCCTTAGAGGAAGAGAGCCTCGCGCTGTCAGTCTCTTCCGCCTCTGATGCAGAATTTGATGCTGTGGTTGGATATTTAGAGGACATTATCATGGATGATGAGTTCCAGTTATTACAGAGAAATTTCATGGACAAGTACTATCAGGAGTTTGAGGACACGGAAGAGAATAAACTCATCTACACTCCCATTTTTAATGAATATATTTCCTTGGTAGAAAAGTATATCGAGGAACAGCTGCTGGAGAGGATTCCTGGATTTAACATGGTGGTTTTCACAACAACATTACAGCACCATAAAGATGAAGTGGCTGGTGATATATTTGACATGCTGCTCACATTTACAGATTTCCTGGCTTTTAAAGAAATGTTTCTGGATTACAGAGCAGAAAAAGAAGGCCGGGGATTGGATTTAAGCAGTGGTTTAGTAGTGACTTCATTGTGCAAATCATCTTCTACTCCAGCTTCCCAGAACAGTCTGCGCCACTAGCTCCCACCTCCAGGCAGGGGGATGGGTCTGAGTATCACCCACACGGTGGGCTGGGTGAGACTTCTGCTAATGCCAAAGGAGAATACATCTTGCAAAGACTGACTGTCCTGTGGCTCTTCATTAACGTGAAGTATTGATGGGTTAAAATGAAAATTCCCTGACCCTCCCAGGACCTGTTTCTCCTGAACCGTCTTGTATTCAGTAACCCTACCACTCCTGGAGCCCCTTCCCCCAGCATAAATGATTGTCAACAGTGTGGTATAACCCCCCCCCCCCAACAAAAAAAGGCCCTCTGCCCCCAGGACCAGAGCGGGCTTTGCGTAAATTTTCACTTGGGTCAGAGTTGCACTACTTCAGCCCTAGTGGTCCAACCAAGTGGGTTTTTTATTTGGGAGTATTTTATCTAGAGTGTCACTCAAATGTCTTGAGATTTCTGGAGATCCTATTTTTTTTTTTTTTTTTTTTTTAAAGACAGAGAGAAGGAAGGAAGGATAGAAGGAAGGAAGAAAGGGAAACATTTTTAAACATTTTCTTGTTTTTATTGTATTCTGTTTCTCCGTTTTTGTTACATGGGCTGGGGCCGGGAATCGAACCGAGGTCCTCCGGCATAGCAGGCAAGCACTTTGCCCGCTGAGCCACCGCGGCCCGCCCTGGAGATCCTATTTTTATAGTTAGTCTTGGCCATGGCAATCAACTGAAAGAGGTGCGCTTTACCTAAAAGCTGTTTGTGAAACTCAGCTTGTGTTTCCAGTCCTTTTATCACCGTCTTCTGCTGGTTCTGATGTAGTCCCACTGTTTCTAGAAGCCACTTTTAAGCATAATTTTTTGAAAAAAATATTTTTATAGATGAATAGTCAGGCTAACCTAATGGATCTAATCGTGGAATTTCCATGATTATCCACTTAAAGATCAAAGTATTATATGCTGTGTGCTTTTTAGATGTTAGTGCTATGAAGGCAAAAATGCTTTGTACATTGGTGTTCCTAACTTCCTGGGCACGGAGAACGTGAGCTTGTGCAAATGTAGACCAAAAGGTATCCTTTACTGTAATTATAGCATGTTGAATGTGTTTGTGCAGGGTTCTTTAAAAAATCCTTTCTGTATAAATCAATTCATTAAGTTTTCTGTTGGGATGGGTGTGAGTTTAGTAAAAAACATGACTGTAACTCTGCAATTTCTTCTTCATGTCACATCTCTTACCAAAATGCTCTAGCTCAGCATGAGTAGGAGGTAGCAGACAGCTTTCATGTCATCTGACTGGCTTTGTTTTAGTAAAATGTTTGGTATAACATTCCTGACCAGAAAGCATGTATGTCATGTCCCCAGAAAGAAGAAAAAATCTAGTTTAATTCCCAGCATGTATCTTTGAAAAAAAAAATTTAAGTAAAAATAAAAATCTGTACTGACTTTCTTAAAAAAAAAAAAAATCAATAAGAAATACAAGCAGCCCTGTGGGAAATGAGCAAAGAATAGGAACAGGTTCTTCCCAAAAAAGAAAACCCAAATGGCAAATAAAAATATAAAAAGCTGCTCAACCTACCTACAGTTAACTAATGAAATGCAGATAAAAACAATGATGTTATTAGCATTTCCAACATCAGATTGCTAAAAGTTAAAATATCTGAACATATCTATGTGATAGTTGCTGGCTGAGCCCCTACACTAAAAGAGTCTTGTGGCTGCTACCACAGTATGTGGTACTGGCTGGATGTATAACTTGCAGCAACCTCTTTGAAGAGCAATGTGGCACTATCTAACTAGCATGATGATATGCACATATAGGAAATCCACTTTCAATATTATACACTAGAGCAGTGGTTCTCAAAGTATGGTCCCTGAACTAGCATCATCAGCATTTTGCAAAAGGGGCTTGTTGAGAATGCAGATTCTTGGGCCCCACCTGGACCTATCAGAAACTCTGGAGAAGTAGCTCAGTAATCTGTGTTTTAAGAAGTATTTGAGAGTCAAGAGCCAAGATGGTGGTTTAATGAGGTGTGGGACTTAGTTCATCCTCCAGAGCACATAAGAAATATCCAAGAACAATACAGAACAACTGCTGGTGCCATGTCAGTGACCAGACACACAGTGTATACCAGTCTGGACAAGCTGGACAGGCTGCGATCCCAACCAGAATTGCGAGCCCCCGAGCTGCAATAGCCAGCACCCCTACCCAACAGGCTGGTTCCCAGAGGGGAAAGGAAAGAGACTGTACTAGCAGCAGGGGCTGAGCTCAACCAAGCTCCAGTGTGGACTTAATTAACAAATTCTAACTACTAAAAATAGGCCCCCAGCTCAGCTGAACCTCAAGTAAAAGCTGAGGTTGCTGGGTTTTGCCCTGGCACAGAGGGGAAGGGCTAATGGAAAAAGAAAAACAAAGCAGGTTTTTTTGGATTGGACAGCACAAAACACTTGAAAGAGTCTGGACCCTGAAGGAAAGGAGGGGGCACATAGGACCTGGAGATACACAGAGCAATGTACCAATTTAAGCTCTTGATTGGCAGACCCTGGGGATCCTGCTCTGAAAAGGAATTTTTTTTCTTTTCTTCTTTGTGGCTGTGTTTCTATGGCTTGACTGCTCTTTGGATACAACTGCAAGGCTCCTCAGCCTCCAACTGCCCCCAGGCAAGGGTGGAATTAAGCTTGTCTGGGAGCTTGTCTGGAGGCTGTGCCTTCCCCAGAAGAGGGATGGGGCCCAGCTCAGGTGGAATCCCTCCCTCTAGGAATTCAGGCCCCAGAGTCTGGAAAGCTGAAGCAATTAAAGCCAACCGACAACCTCTCCTCTGTCTTGACCACACCCCCAACAGGGAGAGTCTGCTGAAGTTAAAGGTACCACATCACCTTATACTGGTGGGACCCACAGGCAGATAAGTGCCACATACGGGGCAGGATAGGTAAAACACAGACTCTAGAGGCATCATAGGAAAGTCCTTCAACCTGCTGGGTCTCGCCCTCGGGAAAACTGACGCACGTGACTCTTCACTCCTGAGAGGAGGCCAGTCTGGTCTGGGAAAATCTGACTGGGGTCTATAATACCTAAGTAGACCCTCTTGAGGGAGAAAAAAGGCACCACACAGGCAGGACAAGAAACAAGAAAACAAGAACTGAAAAAATCTGATCTGTTAAAACCTAAGCTAGAGGTCTAGAATAAGCTGAACTGAATGTCAAAGAACAGGTAGACAATAAAGTCATCCAGCAAGAAAATCCTAGGCAAAAAAAGTGAATACAAAGCATGGGCGGTTCAGTGGTAGAATGCTTGCCTTCCATGCAGGAGACCTGGGTTCAATTCCCAGACCATGCACCACCACCCCTTAAAAAAGTGAAAACAATCTACAGAATAAACTAATTAAGGTAATTAAATGCCTATACACCAGGAAAAATAATAATTCATACTAGCAAAATTGAAGATATGGCCCAGCCAAAGGAAAAAAACAACAATCAAATGAGATACAGGAGTTGAAACAATTAATTCAGAATGTTTGAACAGACATGGAAAACCTCATCAAAAATCAAATCAATGAATTGAGGGAGGAGATAAAGAAGGCAAGGGATGAACAAAAAGGGAAATCAAAAGTCTGAAAATACAAATCACGGAACATATGGGAATGATGGCACCTTAGAAGACATGAAAAAAAAAGTAAACCTACAATGTCAGATTTCAAGAGGCAGAAGATAGGATTAGTGAACTGGAGGATGGGACATCTGAAATCTGACAACAAAAGGAAATATAGGGAAAGGAATGGAAAAATATGGCCAGGGACTCAAGGAATTAAATGACAACATGAAGCACATGAACATACATTTTGTGGGTATCCCAGAAGGAGAAGAGAAGGGAAAAGGAGGAGAAAAACTAATGGAGGAAATTATCACTGAAAATTTCCCAACTCTTAAGAAGAACTTAAAATTACAGACCCAAGAAGTGCAGTGTACCCCAAACAAAATAGATCCAAATAGACGTACTCTAAGACACTTAATAATCATAATGTCAGTTATCAAAGAGAGAGAATTTTGAAAGCAGCAAGAGAAGAGCAATCCATCACATACAAGGGAACCCAATAAGACTATGCATAGATTTCTCAGCAGAAAAAATGAAGGCAAGAAGACAGCAGTATGATATATTTAAGATACTGTTCTAATTTGCTAGCTGCCAGAATACAACATACCAGAGATGAATTGGCTTTTAATAAAAGGGGATTTATTTCATTAGTTCTTCAGAGGAAAGGCAGCTAGCTTTCAACTGAGGTTCGTTCTTACATGGGAAAGCACAGGGTGATCTCTGCTGGCCTTCTCTCCAGGCCCCTGGGTTCCAACAACTTTCCCCAGTGTGATTTCTTTCTGCATCTCCAAAGGCCTGGGCTGAGGGACAAAATGGTAGGAAGAAAGTACTGCCCTTACAGTAATAACACTAAATGTTCATTTATTAAACTCCCCAATCAAAAGACATAGATTGGCAGAATGGATTAAAAAACATACTAAATCTATATGCTGTCTACAGGAGATGCATCTTAGACCCAAGGATAAACATAGGTTGATAGTGAAAGGTTGGGAAAAGATATTTCATGCAAACAACAATCAGAAAAGAGCAGGAGTAGCTATACTAATATCCAACAAATTAGACTTCAAATGTAAAACAATTAAAAGAGACAAAGAAGGACACTAAGCCTTAATAAAAGGAACAACTCAACAACTCAACCCCACAGAAATAAAGGAGGTAATGAGAGGATACTATAAACAACTTCATACTAATCAGCTAGACAACATAGAAGAAATGGATGACTTCCTAGAAAGGCATAAACAACCAACATTGACTCGAGAATAGATGACCTCAACAAACCAATCACAAGAAAATAAATTGAATCAGTCATTTAAAAGCTCCCAAAAAAGAAAAGTCCAGGACCAGATGGCTTCACATGTGAGTTCTACCAAAAACATAAAAACATAAATATTTATGCACTGAGCCAGAATGCTCCAAAATACATGAGGCAAACACTAAAAAAGAGAAATAGACACTTCTACCATTGGAGACTGCACTTTCCCACTCTCATAAATGGACAGAACATCTAGACAACAGAGAATTTGAATAATATAATAAATGAGCTAGATTTAACAGACGTTTATAGAACATTACACCCCACAACAGCAGGATACATCATTTTCTCAAGTGCTCATGGATCATTCTCAAGGATAAACCACATGCTGTGTCACAAAACATGTCTCAAAAATTTAAAAAGATTGAAATCATATGAAATACTTTCTCAGATCATAAAAGAATGAAGTTGGAAATCAATAACAAGCAGAGGCCAGAAAACTCACAAATACATGGAGGCTCAGCAACACACTGTTAAACAACCAGTCCCTCAGGGAATAAATTACCAGAGAAATCAGTAAATATCTGGAAGCAAATGAAAATGAAAACACAACATATGAAAATGTATGGTATGCAGCAAAAGCAGTACTAAGAGGGAAATTTATGGCTGTAAATGCCTATACCAAAAAAAAAAAAAAGAACAAAAAATGAGGAATTAACTGTTCACTTGAAAGAACTAGAGAAAGGACAGAAAACTACATTTACCCCCAAAGCAAGCAAAAGGAAAGAAATAACAAAGATTAGAGCAAAAATAAAAGAAATTAAGAACATGGAAACAATCGAGAAAATCAACAAAACCAGAAGTTGGCTCTATGAGAAAAATGAATAAAATTGATGGACCCTTTTGCAGGGTTGACAAAAAGAAGAGAGAAGATGCAAATAAATAAAATTAGAAATGGAGAGGAGACATAACCACTGACCCCACAGAAATAAAGGAGGTAATAAGAGGATACTATAAACAACTTTATACTAATCAGCTAGACAACATAGATGAAATGGACAACTTCCTAGAAAGGTGTAAACAACCAACATTGACTCAAGAAGAATAGATGACCTCAACAAACCAATCACAAGAAAAGAAATTGAATCAGTCATTTAAAAGCTTTCAAAAAAGAAAAGTCCAGGACCAGATGGCTTCACATGTGAGTTCTACCAAACATTCAGAAAGAATTAATACCAATCCTGCTCAAACTCTTAAAAAATATTAAAGAGGAGAGAAGGCTACCTAACTCATTCTACAAAGCCAACATCATCCTCATACCAAAGCCAAAGATACCACCAGGAAAGAAAATTACAGACCATTCTCTGTAATGAATATAGATGCAAAATTCCTCAGCAAAATTCTAGCAAATTGAATACAGCAGCACATTAAAAGAATTATACACCATGACCAAGTGGGATTCATCCTAGGTATGCAAGGATGGTTCAACATAAGAAAATCAATTAATGTAATACACCATATCAACAAATCAAAGCAGAAGAACCACATGATCATTGAATGATGCAGAAAAGGCATTTGACAAAATTCAACATCCTTTCTTGTAGAAAAAACTTCAAAGGATAGGAATAGAAGGAAACTTCCTCAACATGATAAAGGGAAAATGTGGAAAACCCACAGCTATCATCATCCTCAATGATGAGATCAGGAACAAGACAAGGATGCCCACTGTCACCATTGGATTTCAACATTGTGTTGGAAGTTCTAGCCAGAGCAACTAGACATGAAAAAGAAATACAAAGCATCAAAATTGGAAAGGAAGAAGTGAAACCCTCACTGTTTGCTGATGATATGATACTAAAAGTAAAAAACCAAAAAAAATCCACAGCCAAACTACTGGAGCTAATAAATGAGTACAGCAAAGTGGCAAGTTACAAGATCAACACTCAAAAATCTGCAATGTTTCTATATACAAGTAATGAGCAATCTGAAGGGGAAATCAAGAAAAAAATTCCATTTACAGTTGCAAGCAAAGAATAAAATATTTACAGTTCCAGAAAAACTGATAACCAACTTTATTTGGAAGGGCAGCATGCTCCAAATAACTAAAAATACCTTGAAAAAGAAAAATGAAGTTGGAGGTCTCACACTACCTGACTTTAATGCATATTACAAAGCCACAGTGGTCAAAACAGCATGGTACTGCATAAAGATAGATATACTGACTGTTCTAGTTTGCTAGCTGCTGGAATGCAACACACCAGAGACAGATTGGCTTTCAATAAAAGAGGATTTATTTTGTTAGTTCTTCACAGGAAAGGCAGCTAACTTTCCACTGAGGCTCTTACTTACGTGGAAGGCACAGGATGATCTCTGCTGGTCTTCTCTCCAGGCCCCTGGGTTCCAACAACTTTCCCTGGGGTGACTTCTTTCTGCATCTCCAAAGGCCTGAGCTGAGCTCAAGTGCTGAAATGAGGAATGCTGAGATGCTTAGGCTGTGCTACATTGTGCTCTCTCATTTAAGCACCAGCCAATTAAGTCAAACGTCATTCATTGCAGCAGACACACCTCCTAGCCGACTGCAGATGTAATTAGAAACAGATGAGGTTCACGTACCATTGGCGTATGTCTGCAGTAACAAGACCAGGTATGCTCACATGGCCAAGTTGACAACTGAATCTAACACACTGACCAACGGAATCGAATAGAGTGTTCAGATATAGACCCTCTCATCTATAAACAATTAATCTTTGATGAGGCAGTCAAGCCAACTAACCTGGGACAGAACAGTCCCTTCAGTATGGTGCTTGGATAACTGGATATCCATGTACAAAAGAATGAAAGGGGATCCATATCTCACACCCTATACAAAAATTAACTCATAATGGATCAAAGACCTAAACATTAGCGCTAAGGCCATTTTAGAGGAAAATATCTTATGAAACTTGTAATAGGAGGCGATTTGCTAGATCTATACCCAAAGCAAAGGCATTGAAGAAAGAAATAGATAAATGGGAACTCCTCAAAATCAGACACTTTTGTGCATCAAAGAACTTTGTCAAGAAAGTAAAAAGACAGCCTACACAATGGGAGACAATATTTGGGAAATAATATTTCAGTTAAGAGTCTAGTATCCAGAATATATAAAGAGATTGTTCAACTCAACAACAAAAGGACAACATAATTACAAAATGGGCAAAAGACATGAACAGACATTTCTCAGAAGAGGAAATACAAATGATTAAAACGCACATGAAAATATGCTCAACTTCCCTGGCTATTGGGAAATGCAAATCAAAACTACAATCAGATGTTTCTTGAGGTTGAATTAATGATATAGCTTTCACAGTGTGACTATGTGATTGTGAAAACCTTGTGTCTGATGCTCCTTTTATCTACAGAACAGACAGATGAGTAAAAAATATGGATTAAAAATAAATAAATAATGGGGGAACAAATGTTAAAACAAATTAAGTAGATTGAAATAATAATGATCAATGAAAGGGAGTAGTAAGGGGTATAGAAAAAACGGGGGGAACAAAGGTTAAAATATGTTGGGTAGTTGGAAATACTTGTGGTCAATGAAAGGAATGAGTAAGGGTTATGGTATGTATGAGTTTTTTCTTTTTTCTTTTATTTCTCTTTCTGGGGTGATGCAAATGTTCTGAAAAATGATCATGGTGATGAATATATCACTATGTGATGATATTGTGAACCATTGATTGTACACCATGTGCGGAATGTTTGTATGTTAAGAATGTTTGTGTTTGTTTGTTATTTTTGCTTGTCAATTAAAAATAAATAACAATTAAAAAAAAAACACCCCAATGAGATGTCATTTCACACCCCCCAGAAGGGGCATTACCAATAAAACAGAAAAGTGCTGGAGAGGATTTGAAGAATCCTTACCGACTATTGGTGGAAATGTGAAATGGTACAACTGCTGTGGAAGGCAGTTTGGTGGGTTCCTCAGAAAGCTAAGTTTAGAATTGCCATATGGTCCGGCAATACCATTGCTAGGTATCTATTCAGAGAACATGAAGGCAAAGGAACATAAATGGACATTTGCACACCAATGTTTATAGCAGCATTTTTACACTTGCCAAGAGATAGAAACAGCCCAAGTGTCCATCAACAGATGAGTGGCTAAACAAGCTGTGGTATATACATACAATGGAATATTATGCAGCTGTAGGACAGAATAAAGTCATGAAGTATGTAACAACATGGATGGACCTTGAGGATAGATATTATGCTGAGTGAGATTAGCCAGAAACAAAAGGACAAATACTGTATGGTCTCACTGATATGAACTAACATTAGTGAATGAACTTGGAGAATTTCGGTTGGTAACAGAGACCATAAGGAGATAGAAATAGGGTAGATTTGGGGTAATTAGGGCTGAAGGGATAAAGATTGTGCAATAGGACTGATTGTAAAAATTCAGAAATGGATAGCATACTACTACCTAACTGTAATACAATAATGTTAGAACACTGAATGTAGCTGAATATGAAAATAATAGAGGGAGGAGACCTGGGGGCACAAATGAAATCAAAAGGAAAGATATACGATAAAGGCTGAGATGGTATAATCTAGGAATGCCTGGAGTGAATAATGATAGTGACTAAATGTACAAATTTAAAAATGTTTTTGCATGACAAATGTTCTAAGAAATGATGAATATGCAACTATGCGATGATATTAAGAATTACTGATTGTATATGTAGAATGAAATGATATCTTAATGTTTTGTTTGTTGTTAATTTTTTTTAATTAAAAAAAGAAAAAAAATGTTTTTGCATGAGGAAGAACAAAGGAATGCCAATACTGCAGGGTGTTGAAAATAGATGATGTCATGGTCAGGTTCATGTGTCAACTTGGCCAAGTGGTTGTACCTATTTGTCTGGTTGGGCAAGTGCTGACTTGTCTGTTGTGATGAGGACATTTCATAGAATTAAATCATGATCATGTCAGCTGCATCCACAGCTGATTCCATTTGTAATCAGCAAAGGGGCATGTCTTCTACAATGAGTGATGCTCAATCTAATCACCGGAAGCCTTTTAAGGAGGATTCAGAAGAGACATGCTCTCTTCTTGCTTCAGCCAGCGAGCCTCTCCTGTGAAGTTCATTCAGACCCTCCATCAGAACTGTCAGCTTCACAGCCTGCCCTGTGGATTTTGGACTTTGAGTTCCCACGGTTATGTGAGGCACTTTGACAAATTTTATATTTGTGTTTCATGTTGATTCTGTTTCTCTAGAGAACCCTAACTAATACAACTTGGTATCAGGAGTGGTTCTTAAGAAACAGAATCTTTAAAATGGGTTTTTATGAATGGTTTTCTACTCTGGCTGGACTCAAAGGCACTAAGGACTCTGATTCCCATAATCAGAATGACACTCCCAATCCATGGAGTGAGTTGGCAAAAGAGGTAGTCAAAATATCACCATTTGATTCTCCTAATACTTTGCTTGTATGAAGCCAGGCTCTGGGGGATAATGTTTCGACACCTTTACAGAGTTTTGTGGAAACAAGAGGTATAGAGATGTTGGCTGTTGTTAGATATGCTGGATACATTAAAGAGTGAAAGGGATGGGCTTAAGGCTTCAAATGAGAAGCTTAAGTGCTGTCTGACAGATGTAGAAATTTCTATGAGTATCCTGAAGGAAAATCTTATTTCCTGTAGCCATAGACTTGAGATCTCTGAAAATCAGACTCAGAATTTTATTGTTAGCATAGCAACTTTACAATGTAAACTGAAATCTCAATGTTGCATGGTGTCTGCCATTAAAGTGAGGGTATTGATTGGAAAGGAGTGGGACCCTGAAAATTGGGATGGTGACATATGGATTGATAATGATGTTGGGGGTGAGGTTGAAACCCTAGGTCATGCTGAGTCTTCTTTAGATAACCCTGTGATAGTTTGCCCCGAGTACGTAAACTGCCCAACCTCCAGCCTGCCTTGAGGAGTTGGCCACCCAACCTCCTCCTGAAGGGATTAGCCCTAGATTGATTAATCCTGTTTCACCAGATGAAATTGCAAATGAATGCTCTGAAGCAAATGACTTGGAAGATATTTCTAATTCTTTTTATGACCCACCCCCACCACCCCTCATTTCTTCCAGACCTATAACTAGACTAAAGTCCCAACAGCCCCGTAAAGTTGCGGTAAAAAGTATCACACATGAGGAGGTACATTATACTCCAAAAGAACTGTGTGAGTTTTCCAATTTATATAGACAGAAATCAGGAGAATATGTGTGGCAATAGATTTTAAGGGTGTGGGATAATGGTGGGTGGAATATAACCTTGGATCAGGCTGAATTTATGGATATGGACCCACTAAGCAGAGATTCTCCATTCAGTGTTATAGCTCGAGGGATTAGAAAAGGTATTAACGGTTTGTTTGGATGGTTCGTTGAAACATGGATCAAAAGGTGGCTGACATTACCTGAGGTTGAAATGCCAGAACTTTTCTGGTATAATACAGATGAGGGGATCCAAAGGCTTAGAGAGATTGGAATGTTAGACTGGATTCAGCATGCAAAGCCTGCTCTTACACCCCAGGAATGTCCGGAGGATGCACCTTTTACCAGAACAGTGAGAAATAAATCTGTGAGACTAGCGCCATCATCCCTGAAGAGCTCTGTAATTGCACTTCTCTGAAGGTCAGATATTATTGTAAGAACTGCTGTCACTGAGCTGGAATCCTTAAACACAAAAAATGGGGATGACCAGATCCAGAGTTGGGAGAAGTCAGGTGGCAGCACTTAATCACCAAAGATAGGGAAGATGTGGCTATTATAATAGACAGCAAACTCAAAGCAGGAGGAAAAATTATATGACTCACAGAGATTTGTGGCATTGGCTAGTAAATCATGAGGTACCTAGAAATACAATAGAAGGGCAGTCTGCTAAATTCTTGTTTCAGCTGTATAAACAAAAGAGTTCTAGGTCAAGTGAACAGAAGTCTAACCTGAATTACAAGAAACACAGAGTCATGGCCCCTTAATCAATTTCAGACTTGAGACAGTTTACAGACCCAGAGCCCCTTGAATGAAGGGGAGACCAGGTCCCTTTGGGGGAGAACCATGTTACACTGCCACAAATTTATACTGTTAAGCTTCATCCAAGCCTTACCCAAGGAGACCGATGGCCTTTTACCAGGGTAACTGTGCATTGGGGAAAAGGAAATGATAAGATATTTGGGGGATTATTAGACACTGGTTCAGAAGTGACATTTATTCCAGGGGACCCAAAATGTCACTCTGGTCCACCAGTCAGAGTGGGGGCTTATGGAAGCAGGTGATCAATGGAGTTTTAGCTCAGGTCCATCTCACAGTAGTCCAGGGGGCCCCCGGACCCATTCTGTAGTTATTTCCCCAGTTCCAGAGTTTATAATTGGAATAGACATGCTGAGCAACTGGCAAAATCCCCACCTTGGCTTTCTAAGTCATGCAGTGAGGGCTATTATGGTGGGAAAGGCCAAGTGGAAGACACTAGAACTGCCCCTACCTAACAAAATAGTAAATCAGAAGCAATACCAGATTCCTGGAGTAATGCAGAGATTACTGCAACTCTTAAGGACTTGAAGGATGCAGGGGTGTGATTCCTACCACATCCCCATTCAACTCCTGTTTGACCTGTGCAGAAAACAGATGAGTCTTGGAGAATGACAGTGGATTAAAGTCAGCTCAACCAGGTGGTAACTCCAATTGCAGCTGCTGTTCCAGATGTGATATCATTGCTGGAACAAATCAATACATCCCCTAGTACCTGGTATGCAGCTGTTGTTCTGGCAAATGTTTTTTTCTCAATAGCTATTAGTAAGGACCACCAGAAACAGTTTGCTTTCAGCTGGCAAGGCCAGCAATATACTTTCACTGTCCTACCTCAGGAGTATATCAACTCTCCAGCCCTATGTCATAATTTTGTCCGCAGGGATCTTGATCATTTCTCCCTCCCACAAGACATCACACTGGTCCATCATATTGATGACATCATGTTGATTGGACCTACGGAACAAGAAGTAGCAACTACTCTAGACTTATTGGTAAGGCATTTGCATGTCAGAGAATGGGAGAGAAATCCAATAAAAATACAGGGGCCTTCCACCTCAGTGAAATTTCTAGGTGTCCAGTAGTGTGGGGCATGTTGAGATATCCCTTCTAAGGTGAAGGATAAGTTGCTGCGTCTGACCCCTCCTATGATCAAAAAAGAGGCACAATGCCTAGTTGGTCTCTTTGGATTTTGGTGACAACATATTCCTCATTTGGGTGTGCTACTCTGGACCATTTATCAAGCTACCAGAAAAGCTGTTTATTTTGAGTGGGGACCTGAACAAGAGGAGGCTCTGCGACAGGTCCAGGCTGTTGTTCAAGCTTCTCTGCCACTTTGACCGTATGATCCAGCAGATCCAATGGTGCTGGAAGTGTCAGTGGCAAATAGAGATGCTCTTTGAAACCTTTGGCAGGCCCCTATAAGAGAATTACAACGCTGACCCTTACGATTTTAGGGCAAAGCCTTACCATCTGCTGCAGATAACTACTCTCCTTTTGAGAAACAGCTTTTGGCCTGTTACTGGGCCTTAGTAGAGACTGAACGCTTAACCTTGGAACACCAAGTTACCATGAGACCTGAGTTGCCTATCATAAGCTGGGTGTTATCTGACCCACCAAGCCATAAAATTGGGCATGCACAGCAGCATTCTATTGTAACATGGAAATGGTATATACGAGATAGGGCCAGAGCAGGTCCTGAAGGCACAAGTAAGTTACATGAGGAAGTGGCCCAAATGACCATGGTCTCCACTCCTGCCACATTACCTTCTTTTTCCCAGACCAGAGTTGTGGCCTCTTGGGGAGTTCCTTACAGTAAATTGATTGAGGAAGAGAAAACTCGGGCCTAGTTTACAGATGGTTCAGCATGATATGCAGGTACCACCTGAAAGTGCACAGCTGCAGCATTACAACTCCTTTCTGAGGTGTCCTTGAAGGACAGTGGTGAGGCGCAATCCTCTCAGTGGGCAGAACTTCGATCAGTGCACCTAGTTGTTCATTTTGCTTGGAAGGAGAACTTGCCAGAGGTGCATTTGTATACTGACTCATGGGCTGCTGCTCATGTTTTGGCTGGATGGTCAGAGACTTGGAAAGACATAATTGGAAAATTGGTGACAAAGAGATCTGGGAAAGAAGTATGTGGATAGACCTTTTTGAGTGGGCTAAAAACATGAATATATTTGTGTCCCATGTGAATGCACACCAGAGGGTGACTTCAGTGGAGGAAGGTTTTAGTAATCAAGTGGATAAGATGACCCATTTTGTGGCTCCCAGTCAGCCTCTTTCCCCAGCAACTCCTGTCACTGCCCAATGGGCTCATAAACAAAGTGGTCATGGTGGTAGAGATGGAGGTTATGCATGGGCTCAGCAACATGGGCTTCCACTCACCAAGGCTGACTTGGCTACAGCCACTGCTGAGTGCCCAATATGCCAGCAGCAGAGACCCACACTCAGCCTCTTATATGGCACCATTCCCCAAGGTGACCAGCCAGCTACATGGTGGCAGGTTGATTACACTGGACCACTCCCTTCATGGAAGGGTCAATGATTTGTTCTAACTGGAATAGACACATACTCTGGATATGGGTTTGCTTTCCCTGCACACAATACTCCTGCCAAAACTACCATCCATGGGCTTGCAGAATGCCTTATTCATCATCATGGTATTCTACACAGCATTGCTTTTGATCAAGGAACACACTTCACAGAAAATAAAGTGCAGGAATGGGCATATGCTCATGGAATTCTCTGGTCTTGCCATGTTCCCTATCATCCAGGAGTAGCTGGACTGATAGAATGATGGAATGGCCTTTTGAAAACTCAATTACTGTGCCAACTAGGTGGCAATACCTTGAAGGACTGGGGTAATGTTCTCCAGGAGGCTACGTGTGCTCTGAATCAGCATCTGCTGTATGGTGCTGTTTCTCCCATAGCCAGGATCCATGTGTCCAGGAACCAAGGGGTGGAAATGGGTGTGGTACCATCACTATTACCCCTAATAATCCACTAGGAAAACTTTTGCTTCCTGTCCCTGCGACCCTGAGCTTTGCTGGTCTACAGGTTTTAGTTCCAAAAGGGGGAGTGCTTCCACCAGGAGAAACAACAATGATTCCATTGAACTGGAATCTAAGACTGCCACCTGGTCACTTTGGGCTACTCATGCCCCTGGATCAACAAGCCAAGAATTACAACAAGCCAAGGATTACATTATTGGCTGGGGTGATTGACCCTGACTATCAGTGGGAAATAGGACTGCAACTACGCAATGGAGGTAAAGAAGGGTTTTCTTGGAATATAGGAGATCCCCTAGAGCGTCTTTTAGTACTACCATGCCCTATGATTAAAATCAATGGAAAACCACAACAACCCAATCCAGGCAGGACTACCAATGGCTCTGAAATTTCAGGAATGAAGGTTTGGGTCACCCCACGAGGCAAAGAACAATATCTAGCTAAAGTGCTTGCTGAGGGTAAAGGGAACATGGAATGGGTAGTAGAACATAGAATGGGAAATATGAACTATGACCATGTGATCAGTTACAGAAACAAGGACTGTAATGCTCTTTTGTTAATGTTATACTATTTAAGTTGTAAGATATCAAGTTTAAGAACGAATATTACCCAAGGACTTGCACCCTATTCTGGAGAGATTTAATGTGTTTCTGGTTATATGCAGGACAGTTAAGTGCTGTTAGGTGAAAGAAAAAAATGTGTGTTTTATTGTTCTTTATTTAGAAATTAGGTATGGTTTAAGGTGATATGTATAGCTGCGAAGTTGACAAGACGTGGACTGTCATGGTCAGGTTCATGTGTCAACCTGACCAAGTGGTGGTACCTGTTTGTCTGGTTGGGCAAGTGCTAGTCTGTCTGTTGTGATGAGGACATTTCATAGAATTAAATCATGATCACATCAGCTGCATCCACAGCTGATTTCATTCATAATCAGCCAAGGGACATGTCTTCTATAATGAGTGATGCTAAATATAATCACTGGAAGCCTTTTAAGGAGGATTCAGAAGAGACAAGCTCTCTTCCTGCTTCAGCCAGTGAGCCTCTCCTGTGGAGTTTGTCCAGACCCTCCATCGGAATCATCAGCTTCACAGCCTGTCCTGCGGATTTTGGGCTCTGCATTCCCATGTTTATGTGAAACACTTTTATAAAATTTAAATTTGTGAGTGTTTCCTGTTGAATCTGTTTCTCTAGAGAACCCTAACTAATACAGATGGTAATTCATATTTTAAAACTTTAACTTGTGTGTGAGACTAAAGCAAAAAATGTTTACTAGGTACAAAATTTAGTGCATTTCCTCATATCACTTATATGGACAGCTTAACTGAATACCATAAGTACACGCAACCTTGAGTAGGGCATGAGATTTTATAGGTTTGTCCATAGCGATGCCCTGGTAAATCCAGAATGATTTGAACAGTGAATAAAAATGTTTTTGCCAAGTCTCCTTGGGGGAATGGCGAGAAAAAGGAAAAATTCACCTTCTCCACGTGAAGAATTCCTGATATTCTCACAAGCAGTGGAAACAACCAAAACAATAGGCCGAGCCCTCAATCTTGGGGTTTGTTCATATGAAACAACCTCACAAAGGGTAAGCTAAGCTTCCAGGTCAAGATGGCAGCTTAACAACGTGCGCGTTTTAGTTCGTCCTCCAGAACAACTAATAAATAACCAGAAACAGTACGGAACAGCTCCTGGGGCCACGTCAGTGACCAGACACACAGCGTACCCCAGTCTGGACCAGCTGGACCGGCTACGAGCACCCCCACAACCGTGAGTTCCCAAGATGCAGCGGCCAGTGCCCCTCCCCCACAGGCCACTTCCCAGAGGGGAAAGGAAAGGACTTTACCAGCAGCAGGGACTGGGCACAATCAAACGCCAATTGTGGAACTAATTAACAAATTCTGACTACTAAAAATAGGCCCCCAGCTTAGGTGAACCTGATCAAAGTGGAGGTTGCTCATTTTTGCCCTGGCACCAAGGGGGCAGGACTGACAGAAAAAGGGGGAAAAAAAAAAAGAAGGAAACAGAGGTTTTTGTGACTGTGTATCTGCAAAGGCTTGACTGCCTCTGGATACAGTGGCAGGACTTTTCAGGCTGCAACTGCCCCAGGCATAGGCAGAAGTGAGCTCTTTTGGGGGCTTGTCTGGAGCCTGTGCCTTCCCCAGGGGAGGGGTGAAGCCCCACCCAGGTGGAATCCCTCCATCAAGGAATTCAGACACCAGGGCTTGGTAATTTGAAGCCATTAAAACCAGCCTACAACCTCTCCTCTGTCTCCACCACGCCCCCAGCCAAAGTTAAAGGAACTGCATCATCTTATGCTGGTGGGACCTGCAGTCAGACAAGTGCCACATACTGGGCAGGATAAGGAAAACAGAGTCCAGAGACTTCACAGGAAAGTCTTTCAACCTACTGGGTCTCACCCTCAGGGAAAACCAACGCAAGTGACCCTTTCCTCCTGATAGGAGGCCAGTTTGGTCTGGGAAAATCTGGCTGGGGTATATAATATCTAAGTAGGCCCTCCTAAGTGTGTGTGCGGGAAGGCACCACACAAGCAGGGCAAGAAACAAGAAAACAAGAACTGAAAAACTCTCCTCTGTTAAACAAAACTTAAGCTAAAGGTCCAGATAAAGCTGAACAGAATGTCAAAGAACAGATAGACAACAAATTCATCCAGCAAGAAAACCCTAGATAAAAGAAGTGAAAGCAATCTCCAGAATAAACTAATTAAGGTAATTAAATGCCTAGATGCCAGCAAAAAATAACAAATGACACTGGGAAAATTGAAGATATGGCCCAGTCAAAGGAACAAACCAACAATTCAAATGACATACAGGAGCTGAAACAATTAATTCAGAATGTACAAACAGACATGGAAAACCTCATCAAGAACCAAATCAATGAATTGAGGGAGGATATAAAGAAGGCAAGGAAAGAACAAAAAGAAGAAACTGAAAGTCTGACAAAACAAATCACAGAACTTATGGGAATGAAAGACACAGTAGAAGAGAAGAAAAAAAACAATGGAAACCTACAATGGTAGATTTCGAGAGACAGGACATAAGATTTCTGACCTGGAGGATGGAACATCTCAAATCCGAAAAGAAACAGAAACTATAGGAAAAAAATGGAAAAATATGAGCAGGGACTGAGGAAATTGAAAGACAATATGAAGCGCACGAATATACGTGTTGTGGGTGTCCCAGAAGGAGAAGAGAAGGGAAAAGGAGGAGAAAAACTAATGGAGGAAATTATCAATGACAATTTCCCAACTCTTATGAAAGACTTAAAATTACAGATCCAAGAAGTGCAGCGTACCCCAAAGAGAATAGATCCAAATAGACATACCCCAAGACATTTAATAATCAGAATGTCAGAGGTCAAAGAGAAAGAGAGGATCTTGAAAGCAGCAAGAGAAAAGCAAGCCATCACATACAAGGGAAGCCCAATAAAACTATGCGCAGATCTCTCAGCAGAAACCATGGAGGCGAGAAGACAGTGGGATAATATATTTAAATTATTAAAAGAGAAAAACTGCCAACCAAGAATTCTATATCCAGCAAAATTGTCCTTCAAGAATGAGAGAGAAATTAAAACATTTTCAGACAAAAAAATCACTGAGAGAATTTGTGATCAAGAGACCAGCTCTGCAAGAAATACTAAAGGAAACACTAGAGACAGATAAGAAGACAGAAGAGAAAGGTGTGGAGAAGAATGTAGAAAGGAAGACTATGAGTAAAGGTAAGAAGAAGGAAAATTAGATATGACATATAAAATCCAGAAGGCAAAATAGTAGAAGAAAGTACTACCCATGCAGTAATAACACTGAATGTTAATGGATCAAACTCTCCAATCAAAAGACATAGTCTGGCAGAATGGATTAAAAAAACCGGATCCATCTATACGCTGTCTCTACTCAAAGGACACGAGGCCAAGGACAGAAATGGACATTTACACACCAATGTTTATAGCAGCATTATTAACAATTACCAAGAGATGGAAACAGCCCAAATGTCCATCAACAGACAGTTGGCTAAACAAGCTGTGACATTTACATAAGACGGAATATTATGCAACTGTAAGACAGAAGAAAGTTATGAAGTATGTAACAACATGAATGGACCTTAAGGACATTATGCTGAGTGAGATTAGCCAGAAACAAAAGGACAAATACTGTATGGTCTCACTGATATGAACTGACATTAGTGAATAAACTTGGAATATTTCCTTGGTAACAAAGACCATCAGGAGATAGAAACAGGGTAAGATATTGGGTAATTGTAGCTGAAGGGATACAGATTGTGCAACAGGACTGAATATAAAAACTCAGAAATGGACAGCACAATACTACCTAACTGTAATGTAATTATGTTAAAACACAGAATGAAGCTGCATGTGATAATGATAGAGGGAGGAGGGCTGGGGACATAAATGAAATCAGAAAGAAAGATAGATGGTAAAGATTGAGATGGTATAATCTAGGAATGCCTAGAGTGTATAATAATAGTGAAATGTACAATGTACAAATTTTAAAAATATTTTTGCATGAGGAAGAACAAAGGAATGTTTATTGCAGGGTGCTGAAAATAGATGATAATTAATACTTTAAAATGTCACCTTATGTGTGAGACTAAAGTAAAAAATGTTTATTTGTTACCAAATTTATATTTTGACTAGAGCATTTCCTAATACAGCTCATGTAGAAAGTTTGATTGAATGTCATAAGTACTTGGAATCTCAGGTAGGACATGAGATTTTGTTGATTTGTCCAGAGTGATGCCCCAATGAATCCCAGAGTGATTTGATCAGTGACTGGAAAAGTATTTGCAAGCCCCCTTCGGGGAATGGTCTGAATGGGGGAAAACTCAACTTCCTCAAGTTGAATTCTTGATATTCTCACAAGCAGTGTGGACAACCAAAGCTATAGGCTGAGCCCCCAGTCTTGGGGGTTGTTCACATGAAACTTAACCCCACAAAGAATAGGTCAAGTCTACTTAAAATTTGGGCCTAAGAGTCACCACCAAGAGAGCTTCTTTTGTTGCTCAGATGTGGCCTCTCTCTCCAGCCAACATGACGAGCAGTCTCACCACCTTCCCCCTCTCTGCGTGAGACATGACTCCCAGGGGTGTGGACCTTCCTGGCAACGTGGGACAGAGATCCTGGAATGAGCTGAGACTCAGCATCAAGGGACTGAGAAAAACCCTAGAATGAGCTGAGAATTAACATCAAGGGATTGAGAGAAGCTTCTCAACCAAAGGGGGAAGAGTGAAATGAGACTTAAGTGTCAATGGCTGAGAGATTCCAAACAGAGTTGAGAGGTTATCCTGGAGGTTATTCTTATGTATTAAGTAGATATCACCTTGTTGTTCAAGATGTAGCGGAGAGGCTGGAGGGAACTGCCTGAAAATGTAGAACCGTGTTCCAGTAGCCATGTTTCTTGATGATGATTGAACAATGATATAGCTTTCACAATGAGACTCTGTGAATGTGAAAACCTTGTGTCTGATGCTCCTTTTAGCTACTGTATCAACAGAAGAGTAGAACATGTGGAATAAAAATAAATAATAGGGGGAACAAATGTTAAAATAAATTTAGTTTGAAATGCTAGTGGTAAATGAAAGCGAGGGGTAAGGGGTATTGTATGTATAATCTTTTTTTTTCTCTGTCATCTTTTATTTCTTTTTCTGTTGTCTTTTTATTTCCTTTTTTAAATCAATACAAGTGTTCTAAGAAATGATGAATATGCAACTATGTGATGATATTAAGAATTACTGATTGTATATCTAGAATGGAATGATATCTTAATGTTTTGTTTGTTAATTTTTTTACTTAATAAAAAAAGTTTAAAAAAAAAAGAGTAAGCTAAGCCTACTTAAAATTAGGTTTAAAAGTCACCCCCAAGAAGAAAAAAAAAAAAGAAAAACTCGCCCCCAAGAGAACCTCTTTTGTTGTTCAGATGTGACCTCTTGCTGTCAGCCAACACAAGAAGCAAACTCACTGCCCTCCCCCTGTCTACCTGGGACATGACTCCCAGGGGCATGGACCTTCCTGGCAACATGGGACAGAAATCCTAGAATGAGCTGGAACTCAGTATCAAGGAATTGAGAAAACCTTCTTGACTGAAAGGGAGAAGAGAGTAGTGTCAGTGGCTGAGAGATTCCAAACAGAGGTGAGATGTTTTCCTGGAGGTTATTCTTATGCATTAAATAGATATCACCTTTTTAGGTAAAGCGTAACAGAGAGCCTGGAGGGAAGTGCCTGATAATGTAGAGCTGTGTTCCAGTAGCCATCATTTCTTGAAGATGATTGTATAATGATATAGCGTTCACAATGTGACTGTCTGATTGTGAAAACCTTGTGTCTGATGCTCCTTTTAGTGACCTTATCAACAGACAAGTAAAGCATATGGATTAAAAATAAATAAATAATAGGGGGAAAATGTTAAAATAAATTTAGTAGATTGAAATACTGGTGATCGGTGAGGGGTAGGGGTAGAGGGTGTGGTATGCATGAATTTTTTTCTTTTTTCTTTTTATTTCTTTTTCTGGATCGATGCAAATGTTCTGAGATGTGATCATGGTGATTAATATACAACTATGTGATGATATTGTGAGTTATTGTTTATGTACCAAGAATGGAATGATCATATGGTAAGAATGTTCGTGTTTGTATGTTGTTATATGTTAAATAAAAATAAATACATAAATAACTTTTAAAAAGCAAAAAAAAAATTGAAAAAAAGAAGAAAACAAACAATATACTTAGAAGCACCAACAGTGGATATCTTAGTTAGCTTAACCATAGGCATAGTTAAAGAAATTATCCATATAATCATTGTAAAGCCTGTGTTTGTGCAGTAAGTTTCATAAGCCAATTTAAAATTAAGGCAAAAAGAAAACAATCAACATATTCAGATACCAAAAGTTTTTAAATTCCAAGTATTACAAACTAATTTAGATACCATTTGTTCGGCTGTCAAAACTGTAAATGTTAAGGATTACTGATTGTACATGTAGATTGGAATGATTTCTAATTGTTTTGTTAATTCTTTTTTTAATTAATAAAAAAAACTGTAAATGTTCTCAAAATATCAAATAGTTCTTACAAATATCTGCATTACTATAGTAATGACCCATGTTACTAAATATTTTCCTTATTTCAGGAAAATATGAAGATAGAAATATTTTTACAATTAACATTGTAAAACATTCTAACCACCTAAAATGAATGTCTTAGTTAGCTTATCCATAGGCATATTAGAAAAAAGAAATCTATGTAATCATCATGAAGTGTGTACAATATGTGATAGAACAATAGAGCTGTGTTCCAGTAGCCATCGTTTCTTGAAGATGATTGTATAATGATATAGCGTTCACAATGTGACTGTGTGATTGTGAAAACCTTGTGTCTGATGCTCCTTTTAGTGACATTATCAACAGACAAGTAAAACATATGGATTAAAAATAAATAAATAATAGGGGGAAAATGTTAAAATAAATTTAGTAGATTGAAATACTGGTGATCGGTGAGGGGTAGGGGTTTAATTTTAAACCAATTTAAAATTAAAGCAAGGAAGGAAAAAATATATATATACAGATATCAAAGTTATTTGAATTCTAAATGTTAAGCAGTATGTTAAATACCATTTGATTACCTATCAAAACTGTATGCATTCTCAAAATATCAAAGTAAAAAAGTTATTTATTTTTTTTTTACTTTGTTATAGTATTGAGCTACGTTACTAAATTTTTTCAAGCTTTTTATTTCAGGAATTTATCTAATATTACTATAACTGCCTACAGTTTTTTTAAACCATTTTTTAGTTGTAAAATATAACATATATCCAAATAAAAGAAAGAAAAAAAAGCAATAATTTTCAAAGCACACTTCAATAAGCATTTACAGAACAGTTCCCAGAGTTTGTCATGGGCTACCATGCCATCAATGCAGGTTTTTCCTTCTAGCTGCTCCAAAACGCTGGCGGACTTATCAGTTATAATAATGGAATCATACAGTATCTGTCCTTTTGTGTCTGACTTATTTCACTCAGCATTATGTCTTCAAGGTTCATCCATGTTGTCATGTGTTTCAGGACATCATTCTGTCTAAATGCTACATAATATTCCATCATATGTATATACCACATTTTGTTTATCCATTCATCTGTTGATGGGCACTTGGATTGTTTTCATCTCTTGGCAATTATGAATCATGCCGCTATGAACATCGGTGTAAAAATTTCTGTTTGTGTCACTGCCCTCAACTCTTCTAGGTATACACCAAGTATTTGTATTGCTGGGTCATTGGGCAACTCAATATTTAGTTCTGAGGAATCACCAAACTGCTTTTTAGCCATCTGTATTTGCTCTTCAGAAAAGTGCCTATTCATTTCTTATAATTGGGTTATTTATTCTTTTGTTGGTGAGCTGTACAATTTATGTACACAGGATATCAAGCCTTTATCCAATATGTGGTTTCCAAATATTTTCCCCCATTGAGTTGGCTGCTTTTCACCTTTTCAACAAACTCCTTTGAGGCACTGAAGCTCTTGGTTTTAGGAATTCCCATTTGTCTATTTTTTTTCTTTCACAGCTTGTGCTTTAGGTGTAAAGTTTAAGAAGCTACCTCCTATTGCTAGATCTTGAAGATGTTTCCCTACATTTTTTTCAATAAGTTTTATGGTATTGGTTCTTACATTTAGGTCTTTGATCCATTTTGAATTAATTTTTGTATAGGGTGTAAGGTAGGGGTCCTCTTTCATTCTTTTGGCTATTGAAATACAGTTTTTCCATACTTATTTATTGAAAAGGCTACTCTGTCCCAATTCAGTGGATTTGGGGGCCTTATTGAAGATCAAATGTCCATTAATTTAGTGGTCAATCTCTGCACTCTCAATTCTATTCCACTGGTCAGTCCTTCTGTTTTGTGCTAGTACCATGCAGTTTGGACCACTGTGGCTATATAGTAAGCTTTAAAGTAAGGAAATGATAGGCCTCCCAGTTTACTCTTTTTATTTATTTATTTATTTATTTGGATATCTTCAGCTATTCGAGGCCCCTTTCCCTTCCATATAAATTTGATAACCAGTTTTTCCAAGTCTTCAAAGAAGGTTGTTGGGATTTTTATTGGTATTGCATAGAATCTGCAGATCAGTTTGGGTAGAACTGACATCTTGACAATATTCAACCTTCTTATCCATAAGTTCGGAATATCTTTCCATCTTTTTAGGTCATTTTTTATTTCCTTTAGCAATTTCTCATAATTTTCTGTGCATAATTCATTGCTATCCCTTGTTAGGCTTATTCCTAGATACCTAATTCTTTTGGTTGCTATTCTGAATGGATTTTTTTCCATAGTTGTCACCTCACACAGGTCATTGTTTCTGTACAAAACCATTACTGATTTTTATACAATAATCTTGTATCCTGCCACTTTGCTGAATTTGTTTATTAGCTCAAATAGTTTTGCTGTAGATTTCTCAGGGTTTTCTAAGTATAAGATCATGCTATCTGAAAATAATTAAAGCTTTACTTCTTCCCTTCCTATTTGGATACCCTTTACTTCTTTCTCCTGTCCAATTGCTACAGCTAGTATTTACAATACAATGCTGAATAATAGTGGTGACAATGGAATCCTCGTCTTTTCTTTTTCGTGCATGATTGCTCTAGCTAGAACTTCTAGTATAATCTTGAATAATAGCGGTGCCAGAGGACATCTTTGTCTCATTCCCAATCTCAGGGAGGCTTTCAGTTTCTCCCAGTTGAGTACAATGTTTGCTATGGATTTTTTTTTTTTTTTTTTGCAATGGGTGGACTTTATTTGGATTCCACGTCAAAGAAACTAAATGTAAGTTAAAAAAAAAAAGCATTACATTATTTTTATTAATTAACGGAAAAAAAGAAATTAACCCAACATTTAGAAATCATACCATTCTACATATGCAATCAGTAATTCTTAACATCATCACATAGATGCATGATCATCGTTTCTTAGTACATTTGCATCGATTTATGAAAAGAACTAGCAAAACAACAGAAAAAGATATAGAATGTTAATATGGAGAAAAAAAATAAAACTAATAATAATAGTAAAAAAAAAAAACCTATAGCTCAGATGCAACTTCATTCAGTGTTTTAACATGATTACTTTACAATTAGGTATTATTGTGCTGTCCATTTTTGAGTTTTTGTATCCAGTACTGTTGCACAATCTGTATCCCTTCAGCTCCAATTACCTATTATCTTACCCTGTTTCTAACTCCTGCTGGACTCTGTTACCAATGACATATTCCAAGTTTATTCTCAAATGTCGGTTCACATCAGTGGGACCATACAGTATTTGTCCTTTAGTTTTTGGCTAGAGTCACTCGGCATAATGTTCTCTAGGTCCATCCATGTTATTACATGCTTCATAAGTTTATCCTGTCTTAAAACTGCATAATATTCCATCGTATGTATATACCACAGTTTGTTTAGCCACTCATCTGTTGATGGACATTTTGTCTGTTTCCATCTCTTTGCAATTGTAAATAACGCTGCTATAAACATTGGTGTGCAAATGTCCGTTTGTGTCTTTGCCCTTAAGTCCTTTGAGTAGATACCCAGCAATGGTATTGCTGGGTCCTATGGCAATTCTATATTCAGCTTTTTGAGGAACCGCCAAACTGCCTTCCACAGTGGTTGCACCATTTGACATTCCCACCAACAGTGGATAAGTGTGCCTCTTTCTCCGCATCCTCTCCAGCACTTGTCATTTTCTTTTCTGTTGATAATGGCCATTCTGGTGGGTGTGAGATGATATCTCATTGTGGTTTTGATTTGCATTTCTCTAATGGCCAGGGACATTGAGCATCTCTTCATGTGCCTCTTGGCCATTTGTATTTCCTCTTCTGATAGGTGTCTGTTCGAGTCTTTTTCCCATTTTGTAATTGGGTTGGCTGTCTGTTTGTTGTTGAGTTGAACAATCTCTTTATAAATTCTGGATACTAGACCTTTATCTGATATATCATTTCCAAATATTGTCTCCCATTGTGAAGGCTGTCTTTCTACTTTCTTGATGAAGTTCTTTGATGCACAAAAGTGTTTAATTTTGAGGAGCTCCCATTTATTTATTTCCTTCTTCAGTGCTCTTGCTTTAGGTTTAAGGTCCATAAAACCGCCTCCAATTGTAAGTTTCATAAGATACCTCCATACATTTTCCTCTAACTGTTTTATGGTCTTAGACCTAATGTTTAGATCTTTGATCCATTTTGAGTTAACTTTTGTATAGGGTGTGAGATATGGGTCTTCTTTCATTCTTTTGCATATGGATATCCAGTTCTCTAGGCACCATTTATTGAAGAGACTGTTCTGTCCCAGGTGAGTTGGCTTGACTGCCTTATCAAAGATCAAATGTCCATAGATGAGAGGGTCAATATCTGAGCACTCTATTCGATTCCATTGGTCGATATATCTATCTTTATGCCAATACCATGCTGTTTTGACCACTGTGGCTTCATAATATGCCTTAAAGTCAGGCAGCGCGAGACCTCCAGCTTCGTTTTTTTCCCTCAAGATGTTTTTAGCAATTTGGGGCACCCTGCCCTTCCAGATAAATTTGCTTATTGGTTTTTCTATTTCTGAAAAATAAGTTGTTGGGATTTTGATTGGTATTGCATTGAATCTGTAAATCAATTTAGGTAGGATTGACATCTTAACTATATTTAGTCTTCCAATCCATGAACACGGTATGCCCTTCCATCTATTTAGGTCTTCTGTGATTTCTTTTAACAGTTTTTTGTAGTTTTCTTTATATAGGATTTTTGTCTCTTTAGTTAAATTTATTCCTAGGTATTTTATTCTTTTAGTTGCAATTGTAAATGGGATTCGTTTCTTGATTTCCCCCTCAGTTTGTTCATTACTAGTGTATAGAAATGCTACAGATTTTTGAATGTTGATCTTGTAACCTGCTACTTTGCTGTACTCATTTATTAGCTCTAGTAGTTTTGTTGTGGATTTTTCCGGGTTTTCGACGTATAGTATCATATCGTCTGCAAACAGTGATAGTTTTACTTCTTCCTTTCCAATTTTGATGCCTTGTATTTCTTTTTCTTGTCTAATTGCTCTGGCTAGAACCTCCAACACAATGTTGAATAATAGTGGTGATAGTGGACATCCTTGTCTTGTTCCTGATCTTAGGGGGAAAGTTTTCAATTTTTCCCCATTGAGGATGATATTTGCTGTGGGTTTTTCATATATTCCCTCTATCATTTTAAGGACGTTCCCTTGTATTCCTATCTTTTGAAGTGTTTTCAACAGGAAAGGATGTTGAATCTTGTCAAATGCCTTCTCTGCATCAATTGAGATGATCATGTGATTTTTCTGCTTTGATTTGTTGATATGGTGTATTACATTAATTGATTTTCTTATGTTGAACCATCCTTGCATACCTGGGATGAATCCTACTTGGTCATGATGTATAATTCTTTTAATGTGTTGTTGGATACGATTTGCTAGAATTTTGTTGAGGATTTTTGCATCTATATTCATTAGAGAGATTGGTCTGTAGTTTTCTTTTTTTGTAATATCTTTGCCTGGTTTTGGTATGAGGGTGATGTTGGCTTCATAGAATGAGTTAGGTAGTTTTCCCTCCACTTCGATTTTTTTGAAGAGTTTGAGGAGAGTTGGTACTAATTCTTTCTGGAATGTTTGATAGAATTCACATGTGAAGCCGTCTGGTCCTGGACTTTTCTTTTTAGGAAGCTTTTGAATGACTAATTCAATTTCTTTACCTGTGATTGGTTTGTTGAGGTCATCTATTTCTTCTTGAGTCAAAGTTGGTTGTTCATGTCTAGGAACCCGTCCATTTCATCTAAATTGTTGTATTTATTAGCGTAAAGTTGTTCATAGTATCCTGTTATTACCTCCTTTATTTCTGTGAGGTCAGTAGTTATGTCTCCTCTTCCATTTCTGATCTTATTTATTTGCAGTCTCTCTCTTCTTCTTTTTGTCAATCTTGATAAGGGCCCATCAATCTTATTGATTTTCTCTATCTTCAATTTCATTTATTTCTGCTCTAATCTTTGTTATTTCTTTCCTTTTGCTTGCTTTGGGATTAGTTTGCTGTTCTTTCTCCAGTTCTTCCAAGTGGACAGTTAATTCCTGCATTTTTGCCTTTTCTTCTTTTCTGATATAGGCATTTAGGGCAATAAATTTCCCTCTTAGCACTGCCTTTGCTGCGTCCCATAAGTTTTGATATGTTGTGTTTTCATTTTCATTCACTTCGAGGTATTCACTAATTTCTCTTGCAATTTCTTCTTTGACCCACTCATTGTTTAAGAGTGTGTTGTTGAGCCTCCACGTATTTGTGAATTTTCTGGCACTCCACCTATTATTGATTTCCAACTTCATTCCTTTATGATCCGAGAAAGTGTTGTGTATGATTTCAATCTTTTTAAATTTGTTAAGACTTGCTTTGTGACCCAGCATATGGTCTATCTTTGAGAATGATCCATGAGCACTCGAGAAAAAGGTGTATCCTGCTGTTGTGGGATGTAATGTCCTATGAATGTCTGTTAAGTCTAGCTCATTTATAGTAATATTCAGATTCTCTATTTCTTTATTGATCCTCTGTCTAGATGTTCTGTCCATTGATGAGAGTGGTGAATTGAAGTCTCCAACTATTATGGTATATGAGTCTATTTCCCTTTTCAGTGTTTGCAGTGTATTCCTCACGTATTTTGGGGCATTCTGGTTCGGTGCGTAAATATTTATGATTGTTATGTCTTCTTGTTTAATTGTTCCTTTTATTAGTATATAGTGTCCTTCTTTGTCTCTTTTAGCTGTTTTACATTTGAAGTCTAATTTGTTGGATATTAGTGTAGCCACTCCTACTCTTTTCTGGTTGTTATTTGCATGAAATATCTTTTCCCAACCTTTCACTTTCAACCTATGTTTATCTTTGGGTCTAAGATGTGTTTCCTGTAGACAGCATATAGAAGGATCCTGTTTTTTAATCCATTCTGCCAATCTATGTGTTTTGATTGGGGAATTCAGTCCATTGACATTTAGTGTTATTACTGTTTGGATAATATTTTCCTCTACCATTTTGCCTTTTGTATTATATATATCATATCTGACTTTCCTTCCTGCTACACTCTTCTCCATACCTCTCTCTTCTGTCTTTTTGTATCTGACTCTAGTGCTCCCTTTAGTATTTCTTGCAGAGCTGGTCTCTTGGTCACAAATTCTCTCAGTGACTTTTTGTCTGAGAATGTTTTAATTTCTCCCTCATTTTTGAAGGACAATTTTTCTGGATATAAGAGTCTTGGTTGGCAGTTTTTCTCTTTTAGTAATTTAAATATATCATCCCACTGTCTTCTAGCTTCCATGGTTTCTGCTGAGAAATCTACACATAGTCTTATTGGGTTTCCCTTGTATGTGATGGATTGTTTTTCTCTTGCTGTTTTCAAGATCCTCTCTTTCTCTTTGACCTCTGACATTCTAACTAGTAAGTGTCTTGGAGAACGCCTATTTGGGTCTAATATCTTTGGGGTGCACTGCACTTCTTGGATCTGTAATTTTAGGTCTTTCATAAGAGTTGGGAAATTTTCAGTGATAATTTCTTCCATTAGTTTTTCTCCTCCTTTTCCCTTCTCTTCTCCTTCTGGGACACCCACAACACGTATATTTGTGCGGTTCATATTGTCCTTGAGTTCCCCGATACTCTGTTCAAATTTTTCCATTCTTTTCCCGATAGTTTCTGTTTCTCTTTGGAATTCAGATGTTCCATCCTCCAAATCACTAGTTCTAGCTTCTGTCTTTTTAAATCTAGCATTGTAGGTATCCATTGTTTTTTCCATCTTTTCTACTTTATCCTTCACTTCCATAAGTTCTGTGATTTGTTTTTTCAGTTTTTCTATTTCTTCTTTTTGTTCAGCCCATGTCTTCTTCTTGTCCTCCCTGAATTTATCGATTTCGTTTTTGAAGAGGTTTTCCATTTCTGTTCATATATTCAGCATTAGTTGTCTCAGCTCCTGTATCTCATTTGAACTATTGATTTGTTCCTTTGACTGGCCCATATTTTCAATTTTCTGAGCGTGATCCATTATCTTCTGCTGGCGTCTGGGCATTTAGTCAGATTTCCCTGGGTGTTGGACCCAACAGGTGAAAGATTTTTCTGTGAAATCTCTGGGTTCTGTTTTTCTTATCCTGCCTAGTAAGTGGTGCTCGTGGCACACGTTTGTCTGCGGGTCCCACCAGTAAAAGGTGATGTGGGTCCTTTAACTTTGGAAAACTCTCGCCGTGGGGGAGGTTCACCAGACGAAGTGGCTTGGAAGAGTGCCAGCCGGCCCGGGGATCCAAACGCGGGGAGGGTCGCCAGCCGCCACAGCCCGGGAGAGCGCCCATCCGAATTTCCTAGTCGGCCCGGGGTGCCAAGCATGGTGGGAGCGTGCCAGCCGCCGCGGCCTGGGAGAGTGCCCCGTTCCCAGCTGGACCGGGGAGTCACATGTTTGGAAGGGACCCCCCTGGTCACCATTCTCCATGGCCTGGGGATTTCCGATCCAATTCTCTCAGTTGGTCCGGGGGGCTGCGCGTGGTGGGGGTGCCAGTCGCCGCGACTTGAGGGGACCGCCTGCCCAATTCTGCCAGCTGGCCCGGGAAGGAGGAGGGGAGGGACTCCGGCCGCTTGCCGTCCCGCCCGGGGGAGCCCACGCCCCTCGACAATCTCACCGGAGCAGGTTCTCCCAGCCAGTCAGCTGTTCCAGGATGGGGTACGCTGTCTTTTTTATCTCTGTCGTGGCTCCAGGAGCTGTTCTGTATCGTTTCTACTCCCCTAGTAGCTGTTCTAGAGGAGGAAATGTGAGGATGGCAAGACTGTCGAGGACGGTGGCGGAGGAGCCAGTGAAGGTGGAAGAGGGCACGGTGGTGGTTGGAGAGCCGCTTAGTAAAATGAATCAAGGGTGTGGTTAATTTTTGTAATCTTCTGAATTTAATGCCAGGCCATGTTACGGAAATGAAGGCAGGAGCTCCTTCTGGCTTCTGGTCACCATTATATTCTGTCCCGTGGTGTGAAAGTCCTTAGCCCAGGAAAACCCGCACCTTCTCCAGGAGCAGTGGACCTGGGCGGCCGGAAATATGGCAGCCCAAGGAGCAGGGCCGCCATGGGCCGTAAGTGGGAAGGCCAATGCTATGGATTTTTCATATATGCCTGTTATCATATTGAGGAAGTTTCCTTCAATTCCTACCTTTTGAAGTGTTTTCATCAGAAAAGGATGTTGAATTTTTTCGTATGCTTTTTCAGCATCAATCTTGATGATCATGTGATTTCCCCATTTTGATTTAATGTGCTGTATTACATTAATTGATTTTCTTGTGTTGAACCATCCTTGCATTCATGGTATAAACACCACTTGGTCTCAGTGTACAATTATTTTAATGTGAAGTTGGATTCAACTTGCTAATATTTTGTTGAGAATTTTTGCATTTATATTCATTAGGAAAATTGCCTGTAGTTTTCCTTTCCTGCAGCATCGTTACTCAGTTTTGGTATTAGGGTAATTTTAGCTTCATAAAATGAATTACATAATATTCCTTTTTTATTCAGTTATTTAATTCAGTATTAAAAATAAAAAATAATATTTTTATTCAGTTTTTGGAACAAGTTGAGCAGGATTGGTGTTAGTTCTTTTTGGAATGTTTGTTAAAATTTCCTTGTGAGGGGTGTAAACCTCCCTGGGAGTATGGGACAGAAATCCTAGAATGAGCCGGGACTCAGCATCAAAGGATTGAGAAAACCTTCTCGACCAAAAGCGGAAAGAGTGAAATGAGACAATATAAAGTGTTAGTGGTTGAGAGGTCCAAAAGGAGTGGAGAGGTTATCCTGGAGGTTATTTTTATGCATTATATAGATAACTCTATATCTAGTTTAAGGTGTATTAGAGAGGCTAGAGGAAAGTACCTGAAACTGTAGAGCTATGTTCCAGTAGACATGTTTCTTTAAGATTATTATATAATGATATAGCTTTTGTAAGTGACTGCATGATTGTGAAAACTTTGTTCTGATGCTCCTTTTATCTACAGTATGGACAGGTGAGTAAAAACTATGGATCAAAAATAAATAAATAAATAATAGGGGGAATAAATGTTAAAACAAATTGGATGGAGGGTGTTCTAGTTTGCTAGCTGCCGGAATGCAATATACCAGAAACGGAATGGCTTTTAAAAAGAGAAATTTAATGAGTTGCTAGTTTACAGATCTAAGGCTGAGAAAATGTCCCAATTAAAACAAGTCTATAGAAATGTCCAATCAAAGGCATCTGGGGAAAGATACCTTGGTTCAAGAAGGCTGATGAAGTTCAGGGTTTCTCTCTCATCTGGAAAGGCACATGGCGAACACAGTCAGGGCTTCTCTCTCAGCTGGAAGGGCACATGGCGAATATGGCATCATCTGCTAGCTTACTCTCCTGGCTTCTGGTTTCATGAAGCTCCCCGGGAGGCGTTTTTCTTCTTCATCTCCAATGGACTCCCCACTTCGTGGTGCTGCAGCATTCTCTGCTCTCTCTGAGTCTCTCTGAATCTCTGAATGTTTCCTCTTTTATAGGACTTCAGAAACTAATCAAGACCCACTCAGATGGGTGGAGACATGTCATCCCCTAATCCAGTTTAACAACCGTTCTTAACTAAATCTCATCAACCAGGGAGATGATCCCATCACAGTCCCAAATACACAGCATTGAATAGAGACTATTCTACTTTTAAGAAATGGGATTTATAGTAAAACATGGCTTTTCTTAGGGGGCATACTTCCCTTCAAACCAGCACAGAGGGAAATACTAGCGGTCAATGAGAGGGAGGGGTAAGGGATATGGTATGTATGAGGTTTTTCTTTTTATTTCTTTTTCTGAAGTGATGAAAATGTTTTGAGAAATAATCATGGTGATGAATATACACCTATGTAATGATATTGTGAGCCACTGATTGCATACCAAGTATGGAATGTTCATACGTTAAGAATGTTCCTATTGTATGTAGATTGAGTTCGTTAATAAGTTTTTTTTTTTTAATTCCCCTATGAAGCCGTCGAGCCCTGGGCTTTTCTTTGCAGGAAGATTTTTGATGACTGATTCAATCTCTTTTCTTGTGATTGGTTTTTTTTTTGAAATCTATTTGTTCTCAAGACAATGTAGTTTGTTTGTGTGTCTTTAGGAATTTCTTCACTACATCTAAGTTTTCTAGCTTGTTGCTGTTTAGTTTTTCACAGTATCATCTTATGATTTTTGTTATTTCTTCAGGGTCTGTGATAACAACCCCCCTTTTACTTCTGATTTTGTTTATTTGCATCCTCACCTATTTTTTTTTCTTTGTCAGCCTAGCTAGGGGCCCACTGATTTTATTTCTATTTCTCAAAGTACCAACATTTGATTTTACTGTTTCTTTCTATTCTCTTTTTGTTCTCCAATTCATTTTTTCTTTTATCTTTGCTATTTCTTTTTTTTTATTATTTGCTTTGGGGTTACTTTGCTGTCAATTCTCTAGTTTCTCCAGGTGAGTAGTTAAGTCCTCGATTTTTGCTCTTTCTTCTTTTTTTCGGGGGAGGGAGGTGGGTTGTACATTGTCTGGGAATTGAACCCAGATCTCCCGCATGGAAGGCAAATATTATACCACTGAACTGTCCATGCACCCCTTCTTCTTTTTAAATATAAGCATTTAGAGCAATAAATTTCCCTCTCAGAAGTGCTTTTGCCACATCCCAACTATTCTAATAAGTTGTATTCTCATTTTCATTTGTCTCCAGATATTTACCAATTTCTCTAGCAATTTCTTGACATATTAATTATTAAAGAGTGCATTATTTCATCTCCATATATTTGTGAAAGTTCTGGTTCTTTGATGGTTATTGATTTCTAGCATCATTCTGTTGTAATCAAAGAAAGTGCTTTAAATAATTTCAATCTTTTAAAATTTATAAAATCCAGACTTCCGGAGAAGATGGCGGCTTAGTAAGACGTGCGGGTCTTAGTTCCTCCTCCAGAACAGCTACTAGGGAAGTAGAAAGGGTACAGAACAGCTCCCGGAGCCACGACAGAGACCAAGAAGACAGCGTACCCCATTCTGGAACAGCTGACTGGCTGGAAGAACCCGCTGCAGTGAGATCACTGAGGGGCACGCGCTTCCCCAGGCCGGGGTGGCAGGCGGCCGGAGTCCCTCCCTCCCTCCTTCCCGGGCCGGCTGGGAGAATTGGACAGGCAATCCCCTCGAACCACGGCGGCTGGCGCCTCCCCCCCATGCGCGGCCCTCCGGACCAGCTGGGAGAATTGAATCGGAGATCCCCCAAGCCACGGAGACCAACGACCGGGGTCCCTTCCAAACACATGGCTTCCCAGTCCAGCTGGGAATGGTGGATAGGCACTCCCCCAAGCCGCAGTGGCCGGCGCCCCCCCCTGCCATGCTTGGCGCCCCAGGCCGGCTGGTAAGTTTGGACAGGCGCTCCCCTAAGCCGCGGAGGCTGGCGACCCTACCCACGTGCGGATTCCCGGGCCAGCTGGGAGATTCGGATTGGCACACCCCCAAGCCGCTTCGGCTGACGACCCTCCCCCACAGAGAGAGTTTTCCAAAGTTAAAGGAGCCACAGCATCTTTTACTGGTGGGACCCGTAGACAGACAAGCGCCACGGGCGCCACCTACTGGGCAGGATAAGAAAAACAGAACCCAGAGATTTCACAGAAAAATCTTTCAACCTGCTGGGTCCCACACCCAGGGAAATCTGATTAAATGCCCAGACGCCAACAGAAAATAATGGATCATGCTCAGAAAATTGAAGATATGGCCCAGTCAAGGGAACAAACCAATAGTTCAAATGAGATACAGGAGCTGAGACAACTAATGCTGAATATACGAACAGAAATGGAAAACCTCTTCAAAAACCAAATCAATAAATTGAGGGAGGATATGGAGAAGACATGGGCTGAACAAAAAGAAGAAATAGAAAAACTGAAAAAACAAATCACAGAACTTATGGAAGTGAAGGATAAAGTAGAAAAGATGGAAAAAACAATGGATACCTACAATGCTAGATTTAAAAAGACAGAAGCTAGAACTAGTGATTTGGAGGATGGAACATCTGAATTCCAAAGAGAAACAGAAACTATCGGGAAAAGAATGGAAAAATTTGAACAGAGTATCGGGGAACTCAAGGACAATATGAACCGCACAAATATACGTGTTGTGGGTGTCCCAGAAGGAGAAGAGAAGGGAAAAGGAGGAGAAAAACTAATGGAAGAAATTATCACTGAAAATTTCCCAACTCTTATGAAAGACCTAAAATTACAGATCCAAGAAGTGCAGCACAACCCAAAGATATTAGACCCAAATAGGCATTTTCCAAGACACTTACTAGTTAGAATGTCAGAAGTCAAAGAGAAAGAGAGGATCTTGAAAGCAGCAAGAGAAAAACAATCCATCACATACAAGGGAAACCCAATAAGACTATGTGTAGATTTCTCAGCAGAAACCATGGAAGCTAGAAGACAGTGGGATGATATATTTAAATTACTAAAAGAGAAAAACTGCCAACCAAGACTCTTATATCCAGAAAAATTGTCCTTCAAAAATGAGGGAGAAATTAAAACATTCTCAGACAAAAAGTCACTGAGAGAATTTGTGACCAAGAGACCAGCTCTGCAAGAAATACTAAAGGGAGCACTAGAGTCAGATACGAAAAGACAGAAGAGAGAGGTATGGAGAAGAGTGTAGAAAGAAGGAAAGTCAGATATGATATATATAATACAAAAGGCAAAATGGTAGAGGAAAATATTATCCAAACAGTAATAACACTAAATGTCAATGGACTGAATTCCCCAATCAAAACACATAGATTGGCAGAATGGATTAAAAAAACAGGATCCTTCTATATGCTGTCTACAGGAAACACATCTTAGACCCAAAGATAAACATAGGTTGAAAGTGAAAGGTTGGGAAAAGATATTTCATGCAAAGAACAACCAGAAAAGAGCAGGAGTGACTATACTAATATCCAACAAATTAGACTTCAAATGTAAAACAGTTAAAAGAGACAAAGAAGGACACTATATACTAATAAAAGGAACAATTAAACAAGAAGACATAACAATCATAAATATTTATGCACCGAACCAGAATGCCCCAAAATACGTGAGGAATACACTGCAAACACTGAAAAGGGAAATAGACACATATACCATAATAGTTGGAGACTTCAATTCACCACTCTCATCAATGGACAGAACATCTAGACAGAAGATCAATAAAGAAATAGAGAATCTGAATATTACTGTAAATGAGCTAGACTTAACAGACATTTATAGGACATTACATCCCACAACAGCAGGATACACCTTTTTCTCAAGTGCTCATGGATCATTCTCAAAGATAGACCATATGCTGGGTCACAAAGCAAGTCTTAACAAATTTAAAAAGATTGAAATCATACACAACACTTTCTCGGATCATAAAGGAATGAAGTTGGAAATCAATAATAGGTGGAGTGCCAGAAAATTCACAAATACGTGGAGGCTCAAGCACACACTCTTAAACAATGAGTGGGTCAAGGAAGAAATTGCAAGAGAAATTAGTAAATATCTCGAGGTGAATGAAAATGAAAACACAACATATCAAAACCTATGGGATGCAGCAAAGGCAGTGCTAAGAGGGAAATTTATTGCCCTAAATGCCTATATCAGAAAAGAAGAAAAGGCAAAAATTCAGGAATTAACTTGTCCACTTGGAAGAACTGAGAAAGAACAGCAAACTAACCCCAAAGCAAGCAAAAGGAAAGAAATAACAAAGATTAGAGCAGAAATAAATGAAATTGAAAACAATAGAGAAATCAACTTATGAAGCATGTAATAACAGGGATGGACGTATAGAACATTATGCTGAGTGAGTCTAGCCAAAAACTAAAGGACAAATACTGTATGGTCCCACTGATGTGAATCGACATTCGAGAATAAACTTGGAATATGTCATTGGTAACAGAGACCAGCAGGAGTTAGAAACAGGGTAAGATAATGGGTAATTGGAGCTGAAGGGATACAGACTGTGCAACAGGACTAGATACAAAAACTCGAAAATGGACAGCACAATAATACCTAATTGTAATGTAATTATGTTAAAACACTGAATGAAGCTGCATCTGAGCTATAGTTTTTTGTTTGTTTGTTTGTTTGTTTGTGTCTTATGTTTTTTCTTTTTCCTTTTCTTTTTATTATTATTATTATTTTTATTTTTTCTCTATATTAACATTCTATATCTTTTTCTGTTGTTTTGCTCGTTCTTTTCATAAATCGATGCAAATGTACTAAGAAATGATAATCATACATCTATGTGATGATGTTAAGAATTACTGATTGCATATGTAGAATGGAATGATTTCTAAATGTTGTGTTAATTTCTTTTTTTCTTTAATTAATAAAAAAATAAATAAAAATAAAATTTATAAAATCCCAGTATATGATCTGTCCTGGAGAACATTCTATGAGCACTAGAGAAAAATGTGTATCCTCATGTTAAGGAATATAACAATTGATATATGTCTGGTAGGCTTAATTCATTTTATCAATTAAATTCTCTATTTCCTTGTTGATCCTCTATATGGTTGTTCTACTTATAGAGGACAGTGCATATTGAAGTGGCCCACTATTGTTTTTAAAACATCTGTTGTTCCCTTCATTTTTGCCAATGTTTGTCTTATGTACTTTCGAACTCCTTGATATAGAGCATAAACATTTTTTATTGTTATTTCTCCTTGGTAAGGTGTCTCTCTTATCAATATGTAATGTCCTTCTTTGTCCCTTATCACATATTTGCATTCATTTTTTATTTTTTTACTTTTTATTAATTAAAAAAATTACAAGAAACACAAACATTCCCAACACATACACTCAGCAATTCACAATATCATCACATAGTTGCATATTCATCATCATGATCATTTCCCAGAACATTAGCATCAATTCAGAAAAAGAAATAAAAAGACAACAGAAAAATATAACAAACAGAAAAAATTTTTTTACAGGCTTTACCCCTTACTGATCCCTTTCATTGATCACTAGCATTTCAAACTAAATCTACTTTAACATTTGTTCCCCCTATTATTTATTTTTATTCCATATGTTCCTCTGATCTGTTGACAAGGTAGACAAAAGGAGCATCAGACACAAGGTTTCCACAATCACACAGTCACATTGTGACAGCTGTATCATTATACAATCATCATCAGGAAACATGGCTACTGGAACACAGCTCTACATTTTCAGGCAGTTCCCTCCAGCCTCTCCATTACATCTTGGATAACAAGGTGATATCTACTTAATGCATAAGAATAACCTCCAGGATAACCTCTCGACTCTGTTTGGAATCTCTCAGCCACTGACACTTTGTCTCATTTCACTCTTCCCCCTTTTGGTCGAGAAGGTTTTCTCAATCCCTTGATGCTGAGTCTCAGCTCATTCTAGAGTTTTTCTCAATCCCTTGGTGCTGAATCTCAGCTCATTCTGGGATTTCTGTCCCACGCTGCCAGGACGATCCACACCCCTGGTAGTCATGTCCCACATAGTCAGAGGGAGGGTGGTGAGTCTGCTTGCTGTGTTGGCTGGAGAGAGAGGCCACATCTGAGCAACAAAAGAGGTTCTCTTGGGGGCGACTCTTGGGCTTAATTTTAAGTAGGCTTGACCTATCCCCTGTGGGGTTAAGTTTCATATGAACAAACCCCAAGACTGGGGGCTCAGCCTATAGCTTTGGTTGTCCACAATGCTTGTGAGAATATCAAGAATTCAACTTGGGGAGGTTGAGTTTTCCCCCATTCAGACCATTCCCAGAAGGGGACTTTGAAAATACTTTTCCACTCACTGATCAAATCACTCTGGGATTCATCAGGGCATCAGCTGGACAAACCAACAAAATCTCACATCCTATGCAAAGTTCCATGTACTTAAGGTGTTCAATCAACTATCTACATAAGTTATATTAGGAGATGCACAAGTCAAAGTATAGATTTGTACCAAATAAACACTTTTTGCTTTAGTCTCACACATTAGTTGAAATTTTAAAATATTAATTACCATCTATTTTCAGCACACTGCAGTAATGACATTCCTTTGTTCTTCCTCATGCAAAAATATTTTTTTAATTTGTACGTTTAGTCACTATCATTATACACTCTAGGCATTCTAGATTACACCATCGCAATCTTTATTGTCTATCTTTCTTTGTGATTTCATTTATGCCCCAGCCCTCCTCCCTCTATCATTCTCATATGCAGTTTCATTCAGTGTTTTAACATAATTGTATTACAGTTAGGTAATATTGTGCTGCCGACTTCTGAGTTTTTATATTCAGTCCTGTTGCACAATCTGTATCCCTTCAGCTACAATTACCCAATATCTTACCTTGTTTCTATCTCCTGATGGTCTTTGTTACCAAGGAAATATTCCAAGTTTATTCACTAATGTCAGTTCATATCAGTGAGACCATACAGTATTTGTCCTTTTGTTTCTGGCTAATCTCACTCAGCATAATGTCCTTAAGGTCCAGTCATGTTGTTACATACTTCATAACTTTCTTCTGTCTTACAGTTGCATAATATTCCGTCTTATGTAAATGTCACAGTTTGTTTAGCCAACTGTCTGTTGATGGACATTTGGGCTGTTTCCATCTCTTGGTAATTGTTAATAATGCTGCTATAAACATTGGTGTGTAAATGTCCATTTCTGTCCTTGGCCTTGTGTCCTTTGAGTAGAGACAGTGTATAGATGGATCCGGTTTTTTAATCCATTCTGCCAGACTATGTCTTTTGATTGGAGAGTTTGATCCATTAACATTCAGTGTTATTACTGCATGGGTAGTACTTTCTTCTACTATTTTGCCTTCTGGATTTTATATGTCATATCTAATTTTCCTTCTTCTTACCTTTACTCATAGTCTTCCTTTCTACATTCTTCTCCACACCTTTCTCTTCTGTCTTCTTATCTGTCTCTAGTGTTCCCTTTAGTATTTCTTGCAGAGCTGGTCTCTTGATCACAAATTCTCTCAGTGATTTTTTTGTCTGAAAATGTTTTAATTTCTCCCTCATTCTTGAAGGACAATTTTGCTGGATATAGAATTCTTGGTTGGCAGTTTTTCTCTTTTAATAATTTAAATATATTATCCCACTGTCTTCTCGCCTCCATGGTTTCTGCTGAGAGATCTGTGCATAGTTTTATTGGGCTTCCCTTGTATGTGATGGCTTGCTTTTCTCTTGCTGCTTTCAAGATCCTCTCTTTCTCTTTGATCTCTGACATTCTGATTATTAAATGTCTGGGATATGTGTATTTGGATCTATTCTCTTTGGGGTACGCTGCACTTCTTGGATCTGTAATTTTAAGTCTTTCATAAGAGTTGGGAAATTGTCATTGATAATTTCCTCCATTAGTTTTTCTCCTCCTTTTCCCTTCTCTTCTCCTTCTGGGACACCCACAACATGTATATTCATGCGCTTCATATTGTCTTTCAATTCCCTCAGTCCCTGCTCGTATTTTTCCATTTTTTTCCCTATAGTTTCTGTTTCTTGTCGGATTTCAGATGTTCCATTCTCCAGTTCAGAAATCCTATGTCCTGTCTCTCGAAATCTACCATTGTAGGTTTCCATTGTTTTTTTCATCTCTTCTACTGTGTCTTTCATTCCCATAAGTTCTGTGATTTGTTTTTTCAGACTTTCAGTTTCTTTTTTTTGTTCTTTCCTTGCCTTCTTTATATCTTCCCTCAATTCATTGATTTGGTTTTTGATGAGGTTTTCCATGTCTGTTCGTACAGTCTGAATTAATTGTTTCAGTTCTTGTATATCATATGAATTGTTGGTTTGTTCCTTTGACTGGGCCATATCTTCAATTTTCCCAGTGTCATTTGTTATTTTTTGCTGGCGTCTAGGCATTTAATTACCTTGATTAGTTTATTCTGGAGATTGCTTTCACTTCTTTTATCTAGGGTTTTCTTGCTGGATGAATTTGTTGTCTATCTGTTCTTTGACATTCCGTTCATCTTTATCTGGACCTTTAGCTTAAGTTTTGTTTAACAGAGGAAAGTTTTTCAGTTCTCGTTTTCTTGTTTCTTGCTCTGCTTGTGTGGTGCCTTTCCCACACACAAAGACTTAGAAGGGTCTACTTAGATATTATAGACCCCAGCCAGATTTTCCCAGTCCAAACTGGCCTCCTATCAGGAGGAAAGAGTTACTTGTGTTGGTTTTTCCTGAGGGTGAGACCCAGCAGGTGGAAAGACTTTCCTGTGAAGTCTCTGGACTCTGTTTTTCTTATCCTGCCCAGTATGTGGCGCTTGTCTGACTGCAGGTCCCACCAGCATAAGATGATGTGGTACCTTTAATTTTGGCAGACTCTCCCTGCTGGGGGCATGGTGGAGACAGAGGGGAGGTTGTAGGCTGATTTTAATGGCTTCAAATTACCAAGCCCTGGTGTCTGAATTCCTTGATGGAGGGATTCCACCTGGGTGGGGCTTCACCCCTCCCCTGGGGAAGGCACAGTTTCCAGATAAGCCCCCCAAAGAGCTCACTTCTGCCCATGCCTGGGGCAGTTGCAGCCTGAAAAGTCCTGCTGCTGTATCCAGAGGCGGTCAAGCCTTTGTAGGTACAGAGCCACAAAAACTTCTGTTTCCTTCTTCCTTTTCCCCCTTTTTCTGTCAGTACTGCCCCCTTGGCACCGGGGTAAAAATGAGCAGGTTCACCTAAGCTGGGGGCCTATTTTTAGTAGTCAGAATTTGTTAATTAGTTCCACAATTGGCGTTTGATTGTGCCCAGTCCCTGCTGCTGGTAAAGTCCTTTCCTTTCCCCTCTGGGAAGCGGCCTGTGGGGGAGGGGCACTGGCCACTGCATCTTGGGAACTCACGGTTGTGGGGGTGCTCATAGCCGGTCCAGCTGGTCCAGACTGGGGTACGTTGTGTGTCTGGTCACTGATGTGGCCCCAGGAGCTGTTCTGTACTGTTTCTGGTTATTTAGTAGTTGTTCTGGAGGACGTACTAAAATGCGCACGTTGTTAAGCCGCCTTCTTGACACGGAAGGATGACATCTTTACATTTAAAGTCTGTTTTGTCTAGTATTAGTATAGCTACTCCTCCTTTCTTTTGGTTACATCCTGCAAAGACCATCTTTTCTCATCCTTTCACTTTCAATCAATTTGTATCCTTGGGCATAATATGAGTCTTTTGTAAGCATATGGATGGATCACATTTCTTAACCCATTCTGCCAATCTGTATCTCTTAATTGGTGAGTTAGTCCGTTAACATTCAAAGGTATTACTGTAAAGGCATTTCTTGAATCTACAATTATATCCTTTGGTTTTTATTTGTCAGGTCTATATATTCTTTTTTCTCTTTCTCCTCTTATCCTTTAAGTTACTGTTTTAGATTGTTAAATGCTGCTGGAATGCAAATATACCAGAAAAGGAATGACTTTTATAAAGGGAACTTATGTTACAAATTTACAGTTCTAAGGCTATAAAAATGTCCAAACTAAGGCATCCAGAGAAAGATACCTTGACTCAAGAAGGGCTGATTGTTGTCTATATCAGCTGGGAAGGCACATTGTTGGTATCTGATGTCCCTGCTCCTGGTTCCGTTGCTTCCAGTTCCTGATTCCAGTGGCTCCCTCTCTAAGTATCTGTGGGCCTTCACTTAGCTGCTCCAGGGCAAAACTCTAGGTTCTAACTTGCTAGTATCTCATGAGAAGGCATATGATGACGTCTACTGGGCTTTCCATCTCCAAACATCTGTGTCTAGGCATCTGATCTCTCTTGGCACTCTAAGCACCTCGAAATGTCTGTCAGCTCTTTCAGCTCCTGGTGTCTCCTGGGGCTTCTGTATTTTCAAATATCCATCTGCATATGCATCTAAGGTTTCTCCCAAATGTTTTCCATTTTAAAGGACTCTAGTAAACTAATCAGGACCCACCTTGAATGGGTACAGTCACATCTCCATCTAAGGTCACACTCACAACTGAGTGATTCAGTCTCCTTGGAAACAATCTGATCAAAGGTTTCTACCCTAACCAATAAGCCTGGCCCCATAAGATTGGATCAGGATTAAAATATGGTTCTCTAAGTTACATAACAGTTTCAAACTGGCATAGTTACTGTTACTAGTAGTCTTCAGTTCTGTGCCCTACTCCAGACCTCCCTCTCCTGTTTTTGTTGTTTTTTCTTCCAGCCAACAGAACTCCCTTTAGTATTTCTTGTAGATTCAGTCTTTTGTTGACAAATTCTCTCAGCCCTTGTCTGTGAAAATTTTAATCTCTCCTTCACTTTTTATTTGGGGGGTGTGCTGGTTTGAAAGAGAGTGTGCCCCCTAAGAAAAGCCATGTTTTAATATAAGTCCCATTTCATAAGGTAGAATAATCTCTATTCAACACTGTATGTTTGAAACTGTGATTGGATCATCTCCCTGGTTGATGTGATTTAGTCAAGAATGGTTGTTAAACTGGATAGGGGATGACATGTCTCCACCCATTTGAGTGGGTCTTGATTAGTCTGAAGTCCTATAAAAGAGGAAATATTTTGGAGAAGGAGAGATTCAGAGAGAGCAGAGAATGCTGCAGCACTACGAAGCAGAGTCCACAAGCCAGCGAACTTTGGAGATGAAGAAGGAAAATGCCTCCCGGGGAGCTTCATGAAACAGGAAGCCAGGAGAGAAAGTAGCAGATGACGCTGTTTGCCATATGCCCTTCCAGCCAAGAGAGAAACCATGACTGTGTTCACCATGTGCCTTTCCAGATGAGAGAGGAACCCTGAACTTCATTGGCCTTCTTGAACCAAGGTATCTTTCCCTGGATGCCTTAGATTGGACATTTCTATAGACTTGTTTTAATTGGGACATTTTCTCGGCCTTAGAACTATAAACCAGCAACTCATTAAATTCTCCCTTTTAAAAGCTATTCCATTTCTGGTATATTGCATTCTGGCAGCTAGCAAACTAGAACGGGGGGGGGGGGGGGGGTGCATGTTCTGGGAATCAAACCCGGGTCTGCCACATGAAAGACCCACATTTCTCCAAAATGTTTTCCATTTTAAAGGACTCTAGTCCTTAAAATGGGTCTCCCACATGAAAGGTGAGCATTCTACCACTGAACCACCCTTCCTTCACTTTTGAGGGACACCTCAGCTGGAGATAGAATTCTTCACTGGAAGTCTTTCTCTTTCAGGAACTTAAATATATCATACCATTTCCTTCTTGCCTCCATGGTGCCTTTTGAGTAGTCCAAACTCAGTCTCATGTGGTTTCTTTGTATGTGGTGAGTTGCTTTTCTCTTGCTGCTTTCAGGACTTTCTGCTTCTCTTTCACATTTGACAGACTGATTAGTATGTGTCTTAGAGTAGGCCTATTTTGATTTATTTATTTGGGGTTCATTGGATATCTTTGATTCGAATATTTATGTCTTTTATAAAGTTTGGGAAGCTTTTCATTATCTCCTCAACTAATCTTCCTAGCCATTACTCTTCTCGTCTCCTTCTGGGACACCAATGATTGTTTCATTTGTACGCATCATGTTGTCCATCATTTCCCTGAGATTCAACTCAAATTTTTCCATCTTTTTTGCCATTTGTTCCCTTGTGCATTTGAATTCAATTGTCCTGTCCACTAGCTCATTTATTCTTAGTTCTGCCTCTCCAAATTTGCTGTTTTATGTCTCTAGTATAATTTTAATTTGGTCTACAGTATCTTTCATCTCTGTTATCTGCTATTTATCTTATTCTTTCAAATTCTTTTTTATGCTCTTCTGGTGTTTTCTTGATATCCTTTATGTCATTAGCCAACCCACTGAATTCATTTAGGAAAGTTGTATGAATACATTTGATTAGTTGTTTCAAAGTCTATGTCTTCTCTTATGTTTTAATTTGGTCATATGGCTGAGCCATATCTGCCTGTATCTTCATATCCTTTGAGATTTTCTTAGATTTGAGGTATTTGATTATCTTGATAGGATTATTTTAAAAGTTGATTTCCGATGATATTAAGAATTACTGATTGCATATGTAGAATGGAATGATTTCTAAATGTTGTGTTAGTTATTTTTTTTAATTAATAAAAAATATATTAAAAAAAGGAAATAAAAAAAAGTTGATTTCCCTCAGTTTTCTGAGGTTTTGTGTTTTCATGGGTTTGTACTGAAGGTCTCCTTTTGCACTTGGTTTATCAGTAATTCCCCCCAAACCAAGGTCTGTACCTCATGCAGGAGATGCAACTCTACTTGAGGATCTGTTTGAAGCTAGACAGATAGGTAGCTTGCCAAACTGCATTTCCCATTTCTTCCCAGAAGATGGTACTCTGAGGCCTCCTCTTCTCCTCTGGCCTGCCTCTCCCCAGCTTTGGCACCCAGGTGAGCTGGATGGGGACCTGGTGCAATTCCTGTGAGGTTCACTGATCCCAGTGCATGCTGAAAGCTGCCAACCCTAGGGCTAGCGGTGGGCAGTGTGCACCTTAGCAGAGATTCCGCTTATAGGCCCAATCAAACTAGTAGCTTCCAGGCTCCCACTTGGAATGAACTTGGACTATGTGAGAGAGTTTGTCAGTTGCCCCTGCCCACAGCCAAACTGGAAATGCCTGCTAGCTAGCTGTGGCATAGGGCACAGTGCACAGGGGGTGCAGTTGGCAGCACCTGGGACATGTGGGTGCAGGGAAGGTGAAGCACAGGATGGGAATTATTACTGTGGGGCAGGGCATGGTGCAAGGGCACTGTGCAATACAAGGGGGCACAGGGCCGGGGCACAGCATGGGGAATGGGGCAGGATGCATGGGGTGGCATAGGACGTAACTTGAGTGTGGGGATATGTGGCACAGGGAGGCCATGGATGGGGCACAGGAGAATGACTGCAAAGGGTGCAACACAGGAGAGCAGGGCACGGGGGGCATGGGCATGGGTGGGTTGGTGTGGTGCGTGGGTGGTGTGCGTGCATGCATGGCCACTGGGGCACAGTGACTTGCTTCCTCATCCCTGCCTGCTTGTCCTTGTCTTCCTAGTGCTCTGAGCTAGGAAAGGGGAGCAGTAGGCTCTGTGCACTAGCTGGATGATCTCTATGAGCAGGGAAAACAAGTTTACTGGCTTCCAGGTTCCCCAAGGGGACTCCAAGCTGTGGAGCTGAGGTGGCTGATACCCTGTTAGTTGTAAGCCCAGCATTTTGTCCCGGGTGGAGTCCCCATGGAGCCCAACCACCCTGTTCTCTATATCCCAATTCCTCAGCTTTTTCATCCAGGACCTCCCTATAGAGTATATAAGACCATCTCAGGCCACTCCCACTCTGGAACTTCTGCCCCAGTCGTTTTTCTATGATTTCACCAGTTGTTCCTTGGAACAGGGGTGAACTCAGCCTATTCTATTCCACCATCTTCCCAGATGTCACTGCCCAGTATTTTACTCTTGTAGATGCTGTTGTAAATGGAATTTTTTTCTTGATTTCCTCTTCAGATTGTTCATTGCTCATGTATAGAAACACAGCTGACTCTTGTGTGTTGATCTTATATCCTGCAAATGTGCTATTCTTTATTAGCTATAGTAGGTTTCTCATAAATTCCTTGGTATTTTCCTAAATACAGAATTTTGTCATCTTCAAATAGAGCTTTCCAATTTATCTTTTATTTCTTTTTCTTGTGTAACTGAACAGCTAGTTTCAGTACAATGTTAAGTAGTAGTGGTAAAACTGGGCATCCTTGTTTTGTTCCTGTTCTTAGGCAGAAAGTTTTTAGTCTTTCACCACCAAGTATGGTGTTAGCTGTGGCTTGCTTTTGCTTTTTTTTTTTGCCTTTGTTTTTGATATTTACAAAACCTGATATAAAAGGTTTCAGAAAGCACATACTTAATAGATAGATTCCTCCCCTTCATATTTTGTCTAGTATGCCTTTGTAGCACAGGAGAGGGTCATTTCACTACCTGATTTGGACATGGAGATGGTGTCAGGCAAGAGCTGCCAGGAGAGCCTTAGTAAAAGTCAGCTGGAGAGCAAGCAGGAAGATCAGCATTCTCCAAGGGTCTGGTGTGCCTGAACCACTGGATTAACAGACATTTTATTAAAGACAATTCCTTTCTCAGTTTATTTCTAATTAACTGGCAGACTTTTGACTCAGATCACCAAAATACTGAATTTAAATTTTTATTTTTCAAATTGGTCATGCAGCAGAAAGTCTCAAGCAAAAGTAAGCATCCTGTGAGAAGTATCCTGTGTATATAGACTGTGTTGTAAGCCAGCTAAGTAAAAGCATTTAAAATTTAAGCAGATAATATTTATAAAAGCATTACAATTATAGCGTTCTAAATCACTGAGCAACTTATCCTCAACAAAAAATCTGACAATGAGAACAGATTTGAGAACAAAGCTATTTTAATCATTCAAAGAGCAAGCTTAGTATGTTTCAATTTATTTTTTACACGTCATGGTTGCACAATTTGAGGCTGGTTAAATACAAATAGTTTTCAAAATTTCTTTGAATATTTTTAATTACTACATGTAAAGTGATCACGAAAATATTTGGCATTAAGTTTTAAAATTCTGAACAGGCACTTACATGAAGGGAAATGTTACCATTCACAGATGTCTATATTTAAAATAGATGCTCCAGCATAGAACTTTTTGCCAATAGAGAAGTTGTTTATCGGCCATTTTATCAAAGTGCCATTGTAGTAAAACAGGTTAAGGAAATTAATTTGGATTATTTAGCTTACTCAAAGTATTACCTGACAAGGTTTACTCTGAAGTGTATAAAAATATTGGTACAAAAACCAATGAGCCATAAATGAAAGTAGTTTCCACACAGCAGGCTTTGTTTTGGTATCTGCATCCCACATTTACTGCATTTGAGATCAGATCCCATGCACAGAATCAGATGACTGCAACCTTCTTTTTCAGAGACGTTGAATAAATGACTTGAATTTAATGTTAAAAAAATTAAAACAGGTGGAAAGATTTAAATTTGAGGTTGAACTAACCAATGTTCCAGTTTAACAAACATGAAATTGTCCAGATCTGGAAAATACATGCTTCACATATGCTCCTGAGTCCCCCATCCCAAAATTTTCACCTGAAATGTGAAGAGAATAAATTTGTGAGGCCAAGAAAATAGTGCATATATGGCAAAAAGATTCCTTAAATTAAAAAAATACACATACACATTTCAGAGTATTTATGGAAAAATTACACAGTTTAACAAATTTTAAAACACCAACATAGGGTCAATTCCACATTACAGAAAACATATAGTGGCAATACTGAAAAGTAGCAGAATGGTTACTTTTGGGGGAAAAAAAAAGACAATGATTACAGTAACATGCCACATATTCCCTTGAAAAAAAAATTTAATATTCATATGACAGAAGACTTCTAAGAGGATACAAATTCAGGAAGCCATGGAATGGTAGACTCAGAGGCACCTACAATTCAACACTTCATATGTGTTTCTCAAAGTTATGTAAAAACAATTTAGTTGTTTTAAAAAATTGAGATGCTGTTTTAAATCTCTGCACAATATAAGGGCTATTCAGGTTTTCTCATTTTACTTGGACATAAAATATGTTTCTGCATGAAAAGAGTAAGTACTCATTCGCATGAAAAGGGAGAAAAATATTTATAATCAACACTAAGCAGAAAGAAAGCAAAATTATAAATAGCCAGCCTACTCAGAGGAAGATCTTTAATATTTATGCTTAAGTATATGAGTGCTTATCATCAAATCAAAGTGCAGTTAATTAAAAAAAAAAAAAAAAGGAGGCAGCTTAAGAAAGTTCCAGTGTCTCAAAGAAAGCACTTTTTAAAATGTATATACACGAAGAACATTTAGTTATATCATAAAATATATGCAGCACTGTAGGATAAAGGAAGACTATTATAAATGGAGTTTTGGCCTTTTACCCCTACATGCCGCAACCATCTTCAACCTGCTGAACTTAATCTCAATAGTTACAGGAGTTTTTTGTTTTTCTTTCTTACTCCCATTCAGTTCACATTTCAGGCTGTTCAGCAGATGCCTGTGATTCTGGAGATTCAAATCGCTGGTGAAAGTTTGTTCTCTGTTTCCTCAGTTTTTCAGGTGCTTTTCTCCATAAAATGATCTCCTTAAAAAAAATGCAAGATATCAACAAATTAATGTTCTCTCATACATTAACATTTCATCTTGGAGATACTGCCACCTCAATTTTAACTATAGCAAAACTAAATTCTTCCCTACAAAAGCTTTTTCCTTCCTGACTGATCCACTTTTCTTTCCACCCTATATTGGACTACCCCTTCTGCCTCTCCTGCTCTCCCCAGCAGCACGCAAGCACATCACACCAATCCAATCAGGCCCAAAGTTTTAAAATATTATTGATTTAAAAAATTCCTAAAATCTGTCCTTTGCTTCCATTCCACTGCCCTCATATAAATTCAATCTCGTCTTCAACCTTAAATATTAAAACAACTTCCTTGTAGATAGTACTGCCCTTCTTGCCTGAGGCTTTCTAACCCATCCTATACATCAGTACCAGATTAATTAAACACTGCTTGGACTGCTGTTTAGTAGTTCTCAGTTGCCTTCAGGATAAATCTCCCTGGTTTTGGTAAATTGCGTAAATCTTTACCCAATTTAGCAACATCACCCTCCTCCCTTCACCAGCCTCCAACGTACTCCAAATAAATCTGTCCTACCTCTTACATATGTTCTTCAAATCCTTATTTCTCTGCCTATCTAAATTTTACCCTAACCAAACCACCCTGAATTCTTTCTTCTAAATTTCAAAAATTATTTGCTGCATAAATTCACAACTGGCTGTAGTTATTTTGTTTATTACTTCACCAACATATAAGAATATGAACATGACTCCCACTGGAAGCAATACATTTACTTCAACAGTGCTGCCATAATAATGTAACTGATTTTGAAATTGAAAAATTTTGTAATTTAAAATTCCCTAAGTTTAATTATACAGTATTATAGCAGCAATCTGTCTGCAATAAGACAAAGCATTATTTAAGTTTTCTGTTAACTTACAAAGTTTTTCTTTTTCCCACATACCCGCAATGTAAAGACCTTGAGGACAAATGTTTACAAAAATAGTTTTTGTATTCTTCACAGTACTTCAGCACAGAATAATTTCTAATCTCACTTTGAACTAAAATTCAAATATTTATTAATCTGACTCAAAGTAAAAGCCTATCTTAATCACAGTCTTCACTCAAAATTCATCAATGGTTTTTAACTGATGTTCAAATGAGGACAAGTTTTATGGTAAACACTAGATCTGAAAGTATTAGAACTGGGTCATAACAGAATTGGTTAATAAGGGAAAATGACAAACCCAAAATTATATCAAGTAAATGACAGTACTAAGCAGCCATTAAAAGTGATAATGGAAATCTACATTGTTGATAAAGGAAAGATATTCAAGACACTACTGAGAGAAAAAGCACCCAACACACATGATACAATCTAAATACACATACACAGTTTGAAAACTAATGTGATAGAATTTCTGGTAACTCTTAGTTCATTCTCTGTTTTCAACTCTCTTGCATAAAGTTTTTCTGTTTTTAAAAAACTAACAGCAGGTACTGCTTTGATTTAATTACAAATTTCCTTAAGAAAAAGAAAAGTCCTGCTAATTATAGCCCATTCCTGAGTCCTGCAGAATGATTAGGAGAGGGATCTGTCACAACAGGATTAAATTCTTGACTATTTCCTTAACATACCACCCCAATGTTTTCACTTAAAACCCCTACTTGCCCAGTACAGTTTTAAAGCTTCAGAAAGCGAGTGAGTACTTTCTAGGATTTTTAAAACTATAACAGCAAAAAAAATATACCAGCTTGGGCGGCACCATACCTGCTGCTTGAAGTACCTTCTGTCTTCCTCATCAACAAGGACTAGATTCAAAAAGTACCTTACTGAAAATTTTTTGTTCACATCTCTCATTGTTGGAGTTGGGTCATATCCCGCTAAAAATAGTCTTATTGGAATTGATTCACCTAGAAGAAAAGCACTTTTCATTTAATTCTAAGAGATCATTAAATACATTCACATAATACCTAGGACCCAAGCATTAGGGAGAAAACACTAATGCTTCAGTTCCTCAGATGAGATGCACCTTAATAAATACTTTTGAGCAGGATTTCTCAACTTTGGTGCTACTGACATTTAGGGCTGGATAATTCTTTGTTGTGGGAGCTCTTCCATGTATTTTAGGATGTTGCACAGCATCCTTAGCCTCTAACCCACTATATCCCTGGGTGTGACAAGCAAAATGATTCCAGACATTGCCAAATGTCCTCTGGCAGAGAGGGTATGTGACAAAATTCCCCTGGATGGGAACCATGGCTCTAGGGTCAAAATGCCTGGATTCAAATTCCAATTCTCCCACTTACTGGCTGTGTGACCTTGGTCAAGTCACATCTCTGCTTCAAGTTTCACATCTGTGAAATGGGGCTAATACCCAACTCATAGGGAATGTATAAGGACCATACAGGTTAAACATGTAAAGTGCTTAACATAGCACTAGCAAGTAAGTACTGTATAAGTAGTTTTGTTATTTTCTGTTTTCTCAATAATTTCTAATAAGTATAAATTCTTGAAATATCTATTATAAATCATCCAAAGCAACAGACATGTACAGAACAGTCAACATTTCCTTACAACCAAAAAAGAAAGATAATTATTTGCATACTTTCTTTTGAATCTTCCTGAAAGATAGACCTATCTCTTTACATAAAAATTTGCAGCTGCTGGAATTTTACAAAGTAATGCTGCATAACACAAGAGTACACAATTTGGGGACTGAAGATAGAAAGGCCTAGGCTCAAACCCCAAATTCTGTAATTGTTAAATCTATTGCCTTTAGAAAAATTTTTTTAACTTCTTTGGACTGCTTTTGTTTGATCTGTAAAACACCACCACCATCTAACTAAAAGGATGGTTGGGAACTTTAAAGCATACAGTCCCATCTGTAATTGCCACTCAACTACCTTTTGAAGTAATTATTAATAGAGTGAATAAAATCCAAAGACATAAAAATTTAAAATGATATTGATTTCATTGTCTTGAAGATTAACAAGTAATGGCACTGTTTGTTTTCTTGGGAGCAACAGGGACTCCAAGATCGCATAAAAATTAATGCTCAGCTATACTGCATCTTATGTTCAGCATGAGAAAAAAAAATTTACTGAAATGAACTATTAAAACAGAAGACAATCAAGGGCAGATTGCCAGATTGCTCAGACAATCATGCCAGAGACCCGGGTTCGATTCCCAGTGCCCATCCATGGCGGGGGGAGGGAACAAAACAGAAGACAAGCAAAATGTCACAGATTCCAAACTACAGAAGAGCTATACACAATGTCTCTTGTAAATTCTAAATTCATGCTGAGTGAAAAATTTAATCTTATTTCAGATTACTTAGAAGTATATAGTCATCTTTCATCTATACAAAGATGATCTCAAGAACCATCATTATGAGAATAAATTTAAAAACACACTTTCATACTGAATAGCTACTTTCAAACTAAACTGCACAAACACTGCTGTTTATGAAAAACAAAGTACTTAAAAGCGTGTTACCTTTTACTGGTGCACCATCCATTATTTCATATTTGGCAATTGTTTCTGTTTCTGTTGTTGTACTAGGTCCTAGTGCAATAATGAAAATATTAATTTAAATATTCCCAGAGACTCAGCATCAAGGGATTGAGAAAATCTTTTCAACCAAAAGGGGGAGGAGCGAAATGAGACAAAATAAAGTGTCAATGGCTGAGAGATTCCAAACAGAGTCGAGAGGTTATCCTGGAGGTTATTCTCACGCATTATACAGATATCACCTTTTTAGTTAAGGTGTACTGGAGAAGCTGGACAGAAGTGCCTGAAAATGTAAAGCTGTGTTCCAGAAGCCATGTTTCTTGAAGATGATTGTACAATGATATAGCTTTTGCAATGTGACTGTGTGAACGTGAAAACCCTGTGTCTGATGCTCCTTTTATCTACCTTATTGACAGACGAGTAAAACATATGGATTAAAAATAAATAATAGGGGGAACAAATGTTAAAATAAATTTATTAGATTGAAATGCTTTCTGAAAATAAATTTAGTAGGAATTGAAATTTAGTTATCAATGAAAGGGAGGGGTAAGGGGTATGGTATGTATGAATTTTTTTTGTTTTCTTTTTATTTCTTTTTCTGAATTGATGCAAATGTTCTAAGGAATGATCATGATGATGAATATACAACTATGTGATGAAGTGAGTTACTGATTATATATGAAGAATGGAATGATCATATGGTAAGAATGTTTGTATGTTGGTATGTTTAATAAATAAAACAGGATTTTAAAAAGTAGTTATTTTTGCCACTGTCTTTTAAATCGGAAATTATGTCAAAAGAAGGAAGGAAGGAGGCAGGGAAAGAGGTAGGGAGGGAAGGAGGGGGAAGGGGGATGAAGGGAGGAAAAAAGAAAACAAAAGAAAAAGTAGTGGGTCATGTGGTTAGCCATCTGGAAAATTAAGTTAGATACATATCTCACAACCTCCAGCAGGACAAATTACAAATGAATTAAGAATTTAAACAAAAAGCAAAACAAAGTCATAAAACTTATTTAGTAGAATCTAGCACAGAAAATTATTTTCAAAACCTCACCATGCGAAAGGTCTTTTAACTGGGGCACAAAATCCAGAGGCCGTAAGAGGAAAATTTGAAAAATTTGACTACATAAACTTCAAAAAATGAAGTTTTTACTATTCTTAAACACAGAAAAAGGGATTGATTTCTCTAATATGCAAAGAGTTTCTATGAATTAATAAGAAAAAGGCCAATAATCCAATAGGGAATAGGACAAAGAATAGGAATAGGTTACAGAAAAGAAATAGAAATGTCTTTTCTATATATGAAAAGATACTCAACCCTCAGAATAAGAAAACTGTCAATTAAAACTACAATCAAGAGGGGCACAAGGGTAGTTCAGGGATAGAATTCTTGCCTGCCATGTGGGAGACCCGGATTCAATTCCTGGCCCATGCACTTTCCCAAAAAACAAAGAAGCAAGCCAACAAACAAAAACAAACCAACCAAACAAAAATTCAACAAATGGTGCTGCAATAAAAGAATACTCACGTGGAAAAAGAATGAAATGTGACCCCGCCATATAGCATACAAAAAAACTACAATCAAGTTTTCCCCACCCATCAGATCAGCTAAAAGTTTTTATAATATTGTGCTGATGAGAGATGGGAAGAAGAGGCACTCTCCTACATTCACTGCTGGCAGTAATGCTAATTAATTAGCACAACTCCTAAAGAGGACATATTGATAGTATGTATCAAAATTACAAATAAATATACTCTTTGACTCAGCAATTCCACTTCTAAGCTATTGTCTTATATGCACATGCAAAATGACATTCTTTAAGAAGCACTGTTTTAATAGCAAAAGACTGGAAACAATTTGTGTGTCCACCAATAGGAAAATGGTTAAATAAATTCTAGTACATCCATAAAATGAAATTCTATAAAAAAGACGAGGAAGTGTTCAACACAGTGCTAATGAAAGATCTCTAAGGTATGTTAAGTGCAAAGGAAGATGTGTTGTATGCCACCATATAAATGATTTTAAAAAGGAGAGGATAATATGCTTGTATGTGAATAAATACCTAGAAGGATTTTTTAAATGTCTCCCTGCATATATGCATTTCTATATCTATACATGCACATACAGAGAAGCAGATATGTGATATGTATATCATAGGTAATTTCGTAAGCTTTTTGGTTGTTTTTGATGCATGTGCTGGGAATCGAACCCAGGTCTCCCACATGGCAGGTGAGAATTCTGCCACTGAACAACCTGTGCTAAAAGGATTTTAAAACTTATAATAAACATATTACTTATGAGTATTTACAGAACTGAAATAGTATATTTTCCATTGTATAGCCTTTTATACATTTTTTGACCCACGCAAATATACCTATTCAAACCATGCAAATATACCTATATATACCTAAATATACCTATTTAATTTTTAAACAATCCTCAGTAACTTATCAACAATGCTAGTATCAAAGTAAATATCCAATATGGACTTTTTTTTTAAATAGTACATTAAGATTTTTAAAATTCAACTAAAACAAAGAATTTTAATTCAAATGCTTTTCAACTTACCAATCCCTGTGATCTCTTTTTTGATCAGCTGTAACTCCATATGTTGGATTTTTATTCTTACTAATAAAAAGTAAATTTTTCCAACAATCACATCCTTTAAATGATACCTTTAAGGAAAGAAAATACCTCATTTACTAAATATCAATTTTCAAAACAAAAAAAATGTGTCCTTCTGAAAAACTCCATTAGACATCTTTTAAGATAATAACTATTGAACAAATAATTTGATTCATATTGTTTAATGCACATTTTTGTCAAAGAAGTATTTATTTCAGAGGTGAATAAGAAATGAGACCTTTACTTGACCTATGCCTCAAAGGAGAAGATTCAGTCTGATTAACTGTTGATCCTTATTTAGAGGTTAACTTACTTTTCAGAGAACCTATATAAATGGAATAGAAAAATCTCTGCATGAAATATCTATTTCATGGGCGAAGATGGTTTTGAACATTCAAAGCTCTACACAGTTAATCAGTATCAGTGAGACATACTGAATTTGTCCTTTTGTATTTGGCTTATTTTACTCAATATGATGTCTTCAAGGTACACCCATGTTGTCGCATTTATCAGAACTTAATTTCCTTTTACAGCTGATATGAAATAATTAAAGTAAGCAAATTTTCAGAATCAGGAACTAGAATAGGGGTTACTAGGTGCTGGGGTGGGGATACAGAATGGGGAATTAATGATTACCTGTACAGAGTTTCTGTTTAGGGTGATGAAAACCTTTTGGTAATGGATGACAATGATGGTAACACAACAATATGAATGAAATTAACACAATGAATTATATGTATGAATGTGGCTATAAGGAGAAGTTTTAGGTTGAATATATGTTACTAGAAAATAAAAACACAGGACTGTAAAACAAAAAAGTGAACCATGATAGAGATTATGGACTACTGTTCATAGTACAATTTTAATAATATTCTTTCATTAATTAGAAGAGGTACCTCATGAATGCAAAATGTTAATGAAGGAGAAGGATATAGGGAACTCTGTATTTTCTGCATGATATTTCTGTACCTTATAACTCCTCTAATAAAAAAAAATAGATTAAAAAAAAAAGTTCTACACAAGAGTTTTGTATCAGCCTGGATCAGGATGATGGAGTGAGAAGCTGCAGGGGTCTGTCACCCCACAGAAGCGTTGAACAATCAGCAAGAAATGGCAGAAACATCTTTCTCAAAGCTCCAGGAAGCAGTTAAAGGACTGCAGTAATAGGGTGAGCACCGAATCAAGAAAAAGGCAACTTACAAGTGGTAGGAAAAAAAAAAGGTAGAATCTCGTGGTGCACTGGCTAGCCCCTCCCCATTCCCTTAGCAGGTTGGTATGGAACCAGTCCCCACACAGCAAGGGAGGAGAGTGACCCTTGTACTCATACTGGGAGCAAGTATGTCTAGCCCAATCTCTCTGGTGGTAGTCAGAGGGACTGAACCAAGACAGTCTTTGCAGGCTTGCCATCCCAGAATTTGCCCAGTATGTAGAAAGCAGCTCACATAGCTGACCTACAGAACACTGTGAGAGAGTAGCCACATTGGAGCTACCTGGGGTAAAGGACTGCTAGCTGTAGAACATACTGTAGCGCTGGGGGCTGTGAGGAAACTGCTCCCAAGAAAAGAGGGGACATTCCATCCATTTTAATAGGGGAACTCCTAGGCCACACACAAATGCCCAAGACAAGATGCATGCCCAGAAAGAATCACTGAGGCCCCCTATACTTTGGCCTCAAGCTACTCTCAAAACTCATTGTTCGGATAAACTCTGAAAGATGAGAGTACTGGTGCCAGGTAATCTGCAAAGACTTGGGAAGAGGTTTTTTTCCCTTGCATTTTTTTGTTGTTGTTAGCTCCTACAATTCAAGAAACACTCTGTCATAACACCAGATGGATACACGCTTAAGAACAGACGCCTCAGAGTCTAAATTCCAGCAATAACACATTAAAATATCAAAATGTCCATGTTTCAACAAAAGAATACAAGCCATATGAGAAGAAACAGGAAATAACAGTCCAGGCAAAGGAGAAGATTAAAGCATTGAAACCAACATTGAGGAAGACCAGACCTGAGACACACCGGACAAAGACTTAAAAAAAAAAAAAAGGTCGTAAACATGCACAGAGAGCTAATGGAAAACATGAATGAAGAGTTAAAGGATATCAGGAGAACAAAAGATGAACACAGAGACTATTAAAGAGAGATTGAAATTAGTAAAAGGAACCAAACAGAACTGAAGACCATAGTAATACAAATTAAAAATTGAAGGCTTCGAAAGCAGACTGGAGCTGGCAGAATTAATCAGTGAACCTGAACATAAGAAAACTGAAATCATCCAGTCTGAGGAGCAGAAAGAATGAAGAAAAGTGAACAGAGCCTAAGGAACTGATATGACACCAACAAGCATACCAATATAAACTGTGTGAATCCCAGAAGGAGAAGAAAGTGAGAAAGGGCAGAAAGAGTATTCAAAGAAATAATGGCTGAAAACTTCTTAAATATAATAAAAGACATGGAGTACACATCTAGGACGCTCAACAAACTACAAATAGGATAAACCCAAATAGACCCATTCCACAATATATTATGATGAAACTATCAAGTGCCAAAGATAGAGAATTCTGAAAGCCTCAGGAAAAAAGTAATGTCATGTAAAAGGGATCCTCAATCAGATTAACAGCCAATTTCTCATCAGAAACCATGGATTCACAAAGGCAGTGGGAGGACATATTTAAAGTGCTGGAAAAAAAAAAAAACAGAGGTAAATGCCAGTATTGTTGTATTTCTGGCTTATAACTCCACTACTTACATTCCACAAGATGTAAAATGCAAATGTATAAAATGTAATTATAACATGTTGATCAATGGAATGGAACTGAGAATTCATAAACAGATTCTCAGATCTATAGTCAGTCAATTTTTAACAAGGCCCTCAAATCCACTGAACTGGGACAGAATAGTCTCTTCAATATGCTGCTGGGAGAACTGGATATCTGTATTCACAGGAATGAAAGAGAACATCTACCTCACACCCTATACAAAAATTAACTCAAAGTGGATCAAAGACCCAAATGTAAAAGCCAGTACCATAAAACTCCTAGAATATAGGAAGAACTCTTCATGACACAGTGATAGGAGGTAGCTCCTTAGACTTTACACCCAAAGCACAAGCAACAAAAGAATAAAAAGATAAATTTTTTTTATCGTCTCAAGATAAGAATCCTCGACTGCCATGCTGGAGATCCAGGTTCAATTTCCAGTGCCTGTCCAGGCAAAAAAAAAAAAAAAAAACAAGAAAGAAAGATGAAAAGACAGCCAACTAAAGGAGAGAGAATATTTGGTAACCATATATTTAATAAGGGTCTGATATCCATTACATATAAAGAAATCCTACAACTCAACAAGAAAAGGACAAATAATCCAATTATAAAATGGGCAAAAGATAGGAATAGACATTTCTGCAGAGAGGAAATACAAATGACCAAAAAGCACATGAAAAGATGTTTATCTTCATTAACTATTAAGGAAATGCAAATAAAAACCACAATGAGATATCATCTCATACCTATAAGAATGGCCACTATTAAACAAACAGGAAACTACAAGTGTTGGAGAAGATGTGGAGAAACTGGAACACTTATTCATTGCTGGATGTCATTGCTGGATGGAGTATAAAATGGTACAGCCACTGTGGAAGACAGTCTGGTAATTTCTCAGAAAACTAAACAATAAGTTGCCATATGACCAGTCGATTCCGCTACTCAGTCGATACCCAAAAGATCTGAAAGCAGGGAAACAGACAGACATCTGCACACTGATGTGCATAGCAGTATTGTTCACAGTTGCCAAAAGATGGAAACAATCCAAATGCCCATCAGCAGTTGAGGGGATAAGCAAAATGTGGTATAAACAGACAATAAAATATTATGCAGCAGTGAGAAGAAATGAGGTCCTGAAGCATGTGACAATATGGATGAATCCTGAGGACACAATGCTGAGTGAAATAAATCAGACACAAAAGGATAGATATTGTATGATTTCACTAATATGAACTATCTAGAATATATAAACTCAGAGTCTAAAAATGTAGAATATAGGACACCCTAGAAATAGACAGATGTTAGAGAAAGGGGAGTGGTAACCTAATATGTTCAGAATGTATGAGGGTGAACTTAAAATGTTTAGAAATAAATACGGGGTGAGGGTAGTTGTTAGAGGGAATATAAGGAATAGGGCTATACTGTAGGTGATTTTGACTGAAAGGAATTGTTTAGAGTTATGTATATCACCAATTAACACTACAAAGTTAAGTAAGTACTTGCATGAATTGGTACAAATGTATGAGACTGGTACAAAGAGTTAATAACAGAGTGGTACATGGGGGAAAAATACATAATGCAAGCTAAGGAATACAGTTAATAGTAATGGTGTGCCACACCAATACTAGGGGTCAATAATAAGGGATATGGGGTGTTTGGGCTTTTCTTTCTTGTGTGTCTACCTGATAATTTTCTTTTTGGAGTTAGTGAAATGGTCTAAAAGTGAGTATGGTGATGACTGTACAACTAAGTGATGATATTGCGAGATACTGATTGTATAATATGGATGGAATATAAGACAAAAGAATATATTACAATAAAATCTGCAAAAGTACAAAAGAAAAGTAATGCTAAATCAGTGATTTTGGACATATACTGTATAAACCTGTAATTGGTGACAAGAACTACATAGAAGACAGAGGAGTACAGGAACATATTCTTTGTATACTTCATGTTAAATTGGTATCAAAGCAAGCAAGACTGTTACAGATTTAGTATGTTAAATTTAAGCCTTACGGTAACTATAAAGAAAGTATCAGAGAATATGCAAGCTCACAGAAAAAAGAAAAGTGGATGGAGCACAGGTCACCAGGGGTGGAAGGTAGGGGGAATGGAGAGTTAATGCATAATGGGTATAGGAAACATGTTTGGGGAGATGAGAAACTTTTAGTAATGGAAGATGGTAAGGGTACCAAAACATGGTGAATGTGATTAATCCCACTGAATGGTATGGTTGGGAATGGCAAAGATGGGAAAATTTATGTTGTATATATGCTTCCACAGTTTACAAAGAAAGAAGAGCAACTGAAGAGACATGACAAATGCAACATGGGATCCTGGATGGAATCTAATAAGGAAGGAGAAAAAGCACAAAAGGATTTTTGTAGACACATGAAAAAACTGTAATACAGACATAAGTTTTATATCAATGTTAAATTTTGTGAAGTTTGATAACTGCGTTAAAGGTGGTTACACAGATGAATATATTCGTTTTTAGGAAATATACACAGCAACGTCAAGTGTTCAAGGAGCATGACGTGTACGACCTATACTCAAGTCTTCAGAAAATGGACTGAGAAACAGACACTGACACAGCTAAAAAGATAGACATAATGATATGACATGTGGCAAAATGCTAAAATTAGTAAATCTGGGTATCTGAGGAGAAATAGGTATGTCAGAGTTCTCACAAGGGGTTTGTATTATTCTTGTAACAGTCCTGTAAATTTGAAAGTATTACAGAATAAACTTTATTTTCACTAAGAAACAGATTGGCAACAATGGCATATACATATGATAAAATATTGTACTGCTACAAAAAAGAATGAACTTATGAGGCATCATGCGGGTCATCTGGTGAGGCAAAATAAGCCAGAAACAAAAGAGCAAATATTGTATGGTCTCATTTAGAAAATACTTATAAGAAAACAGGGGCCTAGATTGTAATCTCTTAGAGCAGTCAAATTTAGTCCAGAGTGATAATTGTTATTTCTGGATTTTGAGGGGCTGTTTTATATATGAATAACCTGGTACTGAGAGATAAGAACAAAGTCGATCAGGTAGGGATTAAGGTAATTCAGAATAAAGGAGTAAGGAAGACACTGTCTATATTTTAGAACCTCATCTACGCTTTGAGACCAAAGGAAGAAAGGTTTATTTTGTCCTGAACCTAAATTTCCTATAGCATATAATCTAACTCAACCTATCTGGATAGATCATTTAAACAATCCAAACACAGGGAGCCACAAGGAAGAATGAGAACCTTTAATCCTGTATAGCTTAATGTAATGCCTGGGTATATTCCAGAGTATATTAAGCACATAATCAAAAAAGGATTGCCAATGAGCCCCCAATCTTGGAGTTTGTTCATAAGAAACTTAGCCCCGCAAAGGATCGGTCAAGCACACTTAAAATTAGGCCTTAGAGTCACCACCAAGAGAACCTCTTTTGTTGCTCAGATGTGGCCTATCTCTCCAGCCAACACAACAAGCAAACTCACCGCCCTCCCCGTCTACATGGGACATGACTCCCAGAGGTGTTTACCTTCTGGCAATGTGGGGCAGAAATCCTAGAATAAGCTGGGACTCAGCATCAAGGGATTGAGAAAACCTTCTCCACCAAAAGGGGGAGGAGCAAAATTAGACAAAATAAAGTGTCAATGGCTGAGAGATTCCAAACAGAGTCAAGAGGTTATCCTGGAGGCTATTCTTACACATTATATAGATATCACCTTGTTAGTCAAGACATAATGGAGATGCTGGAGGAAACTACCTGAAAATGTAGAGCTGTGTTCCAGTAGCCACGTTTCTTGAAGATGAATGTATAATGATACAGCTTTCACAATGTGATTGTGAAAACCTTGTGTCTGATGCTCTTTTTATCTACCTTATCAACAGACGAGTAAAAAATACAGAATGAAAATAAATAATAGGGGACACAAATGTTAAAATAAATTTAGTAGACTGAAATGTTAGTGATCAATGAGGGTGAGGGTTAAGGGATATAGTATGTATGAATTTTTTTCGGTTGTCTTGTTTCTTTTTCTGATTGACGCAAATGTTCTAAGAAATGATCATGATGATGAATATGCAACTATGTGATGATAATGTGAATTACTGATTATGTATGTAGAACAGAATGATCATATGTTAGGAATGTTTGTGTTTCTTTCTTGTCATGTGTATTTTTTAATTTAAAAATTAATTTAAAAAATTTAAAAAAAAGACTTTAGTGGCACTGTTTAGTCTAAGTGCTGGAATACTACAGTTAACCTAAACTCCCTGGTCACAAGCAGAGCTTAAGAGGGAAAGCCTCTGAATAAAACTGCTTAAAAATGAAAATAAATAAATAAATAATAGGATCGCTTCCATAGGTTGAGTTGTCGTCCTATCTAATAACCAAAGACCTTTTGCATGTACCTTGAAATTAAGTAGTAATAAATCTGGGAATCGCTAGAGGATTTTAGTCTCAGTACAAGGTCTGATCTCAAAACAATATCCTAAGAATTTATTAGTGCATATGCCATTGTATAGGGAGGCTTCCAGTTGTAAGTCTTTAGGTCCTAAACTATTTGCTAATTTTATCAGCAATATGGTTTAAGATTCTGTAGGTATGTGTATTATTTTCAGTGAATCAAACCTGCAAGAGTGATGTCTGATTCATATGTTAGATAATAGGTGTAGACAAACAAGAGAGACTAATTAAACAAATCAGGGTACTTCTTAATGGAAGCCTGACCCACTATAAAATCATGTAACGTAAGGGTGAAACCGGGTACACTGTTTCTTCTACAAATACCTTTTTTTTTTTTGCATGGACAGGCACCAGGAATTGAACCCAGGCCCCTGGCATGGCAGGCAATACAAACAAATTTTAAAGCAACACAAAGAAGGAAATCCTAGTCAGAAAGAGTGTTTTTGTTTAAAGAGATGGCCAGGTTGACATGTCAAGGCAGTGCAACAAATTTTTACAGAGATGATGGGACTTGCTTCCTATGAGATGCTGAGTTCCTCTAAAACAAGTGGCCAAGCAGAGACTTATGAGGAATACAATATGAAAGACACCTGTCCCAGGCTGGAAGTCAGGTGGAGTTCCTAAAGTTTCTTTCAACTCAGAGACTGTTGATCTGCTAACACCAGATTAATGTCAATTCTATCCTTACTTTGAGGAGTTTACAAGGATCTGAAAAGCTTATTTATTAATTTTCCCTGCACATTTAAAAGTTGTCAGTTTGTGAAAGGTACTTACTTTGATTTATTATATTCAAATTCTATGTGTAGACAATCTTCAATGCCCACTTCCATTTTAATAGAATTATTTACATCAGGATAGGTGGCAAGCTGGTGAACAATAAGATCATACTCTTTTACCAAGTCTGTCAGTCTTCTTACTATTGTCACTTTAAGAAAATACCTACAAAATTAATGGAGAGGACAAGTTAAATCTCCTGTGATAAATTTAGATGTCTTAAATAAGCGAACACTGACTGCAACTCAGCTTTCTCTTTCCTGCTCAAACTCCTCTGGGATCAACTAACAGCATTATTGACTTGATGAAGTTCTAATTAAAGAAAACTATATCATGAAAAAAATTTCTTCATTTAAAGAACTGTGTTTGCACTTTCAGATGAGTTTGGTAGGTAACTTGGAAATATCTTTGCTTTTTCTTTTTTAAAGAGACATCAGTCTAAAGAAAGATCATACAGAAAATAAAGATTTCCATATATCCCCCTATTATTAACACCTTGCATTATTGTGGTATATTTGTTACAACTAATTAAAGAATATTATTATAACTGAACTACTAACTCATGGGGTTCCCCATTTTGTCTTGTAGAGTTCTACGTTTATTTTTAAAACTTTTATTCTAACAACATATACAACCTAAAATTTTCCTTTAACTACATTCAAATATATAATTTGGTGCAGTTATTACATTCTCTAGATCTTTCTTAACCACATACTAAATGAGATTCTTGGAAGCAAATGCTAGGAAACTAACAAATTTAGAGGGTAATTAAGTTTACATCACAAATGAAATACCTATGGAACAATTCATACAAGGAAAATATGTAACTAAACATCACATAATGGGATTTCCTAAATCTGTGATGCTAGAAATAATGATATCTTTTCTATCCTTGTAAAGACACAAAATCTTTAAAAATCTGAAGTCCTCCAGTCCAGAGTTATAACTGAAAGTTCATAAGACATTCAAGAGTAGCCATTACTTTCCAGTTTTGACTTTATTTAGTTTCTAATATACATTCATACCTCAAGCGAACATTGGCACCAATATAAGATTCATATGGCTTTTCAACTTGCATGAATTCAAAGTCATAACTTCTGCTCTGAGTCAGTTCTCCAGGCAAGGCCAATTCTTTCACTAGGTTTACAAATTCATGAGTATTACTCTTGTCATTGAAAAGTTCTAAGGAATTTAAAAAGGAAAAAGACCAATTATATTTAACAAACATCCAATAAAACCCAAACTTTCACCTCCAAAGCAAATAATTTTTACAAAAAAAATTAGTTGGATTTGACACTGCATTTTTAAATTAAGTTCTGATCTGAATTCCATTACCTTCATTATTATTTTCTACCTAGACATAAAAAAAAAAAGTAGCATAGGCACAATGAAAATTTATGTTATTAAAAAAATAAGTTCATTCCTTGAGCTGAGACTCAGCATCAAAGGATTGAGAAAACCTTCTTGACCAAAAGGCGGAAGAGTGAAATGAGACCAAATAAACTGTCAGTGGCTGAGAGATTCCAAACAGTCGAGAGGCCATCCTGGAGGTTATTCTTACATATTAAGTAAATATCACCTTTGTTAGTCAAGATGCAATGGAGAGGCTGGAGGGAACTGCCTGAGAATGTAGAGCTGTGTTCCAGTAGCCATGTTTCTTGAAGATGATTGTATAATGATATAGCTGTCAAAATGTGACTGTGTGATTGTGAAAACCTGGTGTCTGATGTTCCTTTTATCTACCTTATCAACAGACGAGTAAAACAAATGGAATAAAAATGAATAATAGGGGACAAATGTTAAAATAAATTTAGATTGAAACGCTAGTGATCAATGAAAGGGAAGGGTAAGGGGTATGGTATATATGAATATTTTTCTGTTTGCTTTTTACTTCTTTTTCTGAATAAATACAAATGTTCCAAGAAATAATCATGATGATGAACATGCAACTATGTGATGATATTGTGAATTACTGATTATATACGTAGAACGGAATGATCAGAATTTAAGAATGTTTGCGTTTGTTTGGTGTTTTTTGGTACTTTTTTTAATTAAAAAATTAAAAAAAAATAATAAGTTCATTCCTTTGATGTAGTTAGGACTTCCCCAATATGAAACTCTTTTAACACATTATCATCAATTATTTGAACTTTCTCCCTTCAAGGCAAAAAGTCTGTTTTGGTTTTTTCAGTTAGGCAGATATATTTCCTTAATAAACTATTATGCAGAAAACAGTAAAACCAACTACCATTTAATTATTATAATTTACCCTTTAAGTACAATTTCATCCAAAACAGATGAGCAAATATCTATACTTTCCAATTTTGATACCTTGAAAATGTACAGTAAAATTTAGCTAAATTCAAAACCAAACTATGTAAGGAGTATTATACAAACATGGTTTTTCTCCCCTTCTTTTCTGATTCTGCAGTACCATAACATAAATTCTCTACTCAATCAAGAATATCTCTGAAACGCATGTATGGAAATGTACAGTACGGTCTCAGTCAAGAAAAAATTACACTTTTCCTTTTCACACAGAATTTTCTGTTGAAACGTTAGTCTGGATAAAGGCATACACTAAGTCAGGAAAACAAATGGAATGGGTAATTAAAAAGGGAAAGATGAAGGTAGACTTCGTATTGTAAGGCTACTGAAAAATGTAGACAGATGGAAATTTCAGTGTGTCAACTTGAATTATTTTTCAAGGCTGATAGTTTACATAACTCCTTTCATTTTTAGTAATTTAATCCAGTAAACATAAAGGCAGGAGGAACCAAACGTCATTTAATACAATTAAAAGAAACATGATATAATGTTCATAAAGTCCTTTTGTTATGCAAAATCAACTCCTTCCTTCCAGAAAACTAAGCTTTAATTCAATTATTTAAAAGACAAATCCAACCCTCTTCACACTCAGTTATCACAGAAAAAAAAAAGTAATATTATTTTAAAACTCACCAATTTGACCTACAAATTCAATTCTAATTCCTTGGTGCTCTAGCCTCTTCCCAGGTTGCTTAAAGGCTAGGTTTACCTGCCAAAACATGAAATGTAAGAGATGTTAACAGTTCTTTCACTGGGCCTACTAGTAGATTCTTTCCAGATGAATGCAATATGTAAGTATTTCAGGTATTCACTTCCAAAATCTGAGACACCATCACCACCTACATCAGGATGACCTTACAGCACCAAAGAAGGTACAATTTATTCACATACAATCACTAATGAATCTATCACTTAACACATACACTTAAAGTGTCTGTTAGGAGGGAATCTTTCTTTATAGTTGAAAAAACATAAAAAGACTCAATGAAAGAAAAGGAAAACCAACTATCCAAATGTGTTTTCTGGTCAGAAAGTAAAACAATTTTATGACTAATAATAATAACTTTAATGTGAGGTGATCACTAATTCCAAGAATTGACCTACTTTTAGCTTTTTATATATTGTTACAACTCCTAACCTTAAAAGTTATGCATATTGTCTTAAGTCTGTCATTCATTCTAAAAACAATTTCTAAACATTTAAATTTTTCAGTACAATTTTATCTCATACTTCTGAAGAAAAAGATATAACCTCAAAATCCCTAAATTGTAAAAAATTATAATTTTTTAATTTGAAAAAAAGTACACTCAGTTTAAGAATTAACAGACTTTCTTCCACATAAAACAGCATGCTTCATGGTTCAGTGGTAGAATGCTTGCCTTCCAAGCGGGAGACACAGGTTCAATTCCTGGACCATACACCAAAAAAAAGCAACCAAAAAAACAGCATGCTTCAGGTTTACTCTTCACTGTAAGAAACAGTGGCAACATGACTCAAAATCTTTTCTTCTAAACGACGTTTCTCAAAAGAAACTAGAAATCAAAGACCAATAAAACAGAGATCCAATTACTTTTGTCTGTAAACTATGTAAATTAGAATATTCACTCTTCTGTATTTTCCAGATCAGTAACCACAGTAAGTTAGTAACTTGCCTTTAAAAGGAATAGCAATTAAAAAAAAAAAAAAAGGGGGGGTGGTGGTGGTGCACAGTGCATGGGTAGTTCAGTGATAGAATTCTCACCTGCCATGCAGGACACCCGGGTTCAACCACCAGCTCATACATCAAAAAAAACAAACATCAACAACAAAAAATACATACATTGGAAAGGGCATGCCTAGTAGCTGGGAAAACATAAGTAATCTCAGGCAAGGCAATAAATAAATAAATTAATATTATATCATATGGATGGACCATAAAAGTTTAAAAATAGTCAAAAAATTTTAATGATGTGAAGAAGATGTGCGTGATATCTTACTAAAGGAAACAAAATTGTTTATAGGTATAATCACAATTATATTTTTAAAAACTACAGAAATAAATAAATCTACAGCATTTACTTCTAGTGTAGCTTTGTCATTTGTTGTTAGTTTTTCCTTTTTTTAATAAAATAATACTTTCAAAGTCAAAAAAAATTATTTTAAGAAGGAAATTATCTTAAAATTATTTTAAAGGAAGTTCCACGTATACAAACACGTTGAATTTTAGGTTCACACCACAAATAAAACGAGTGTAACTCCCAGCTATTTCAAAAACCAGTCAGTAATTAGAGACGGTCTCTAATTTGTAACACTAAAGCATACAATGATAAAAGTATATTAAAAAGTCTACTTGACAGGTTGCTTCTGAAGTCTTTTTTTTAACATGGCTGTATCTGATATTTTAAAATTTACAGTTCTGTGGATAATTTCAGTTAAGAACAGAGGTCATCAAGAGATAGAAATAGGGCAGATATTGGGTAATTGGAACTGAAGAGATACAGACTGTGCAACGGGACTGACTGTAAAAATTCAGAAATGGATAGCACTATACTATTTAACTGTAATACAATAATGTTAGAACACTGAATGAAGCTGAATGTGACAATAATAGAGGGAGGAGGCCTGGGGACACAAATGAAATCAGAAGGAAAGACAGACGATAAAGACTGAGATGGTATAATCTAGGAATGCTTAAATTATCATTCCTAGTCACTAGGAATGAGTGACTAAATGTACAAATTTTAAAATGTTTTCCATGAGGAAGAACAAAGGAATGTCAATATTGCAGGGTGTTGAAAATAGATGGTCATTCATATTTTAAAACTTTAACTTATGTGTGAGACTAAAGCAAAAAACGTTTATTTGGTACAAAATTTATATTTTGACTAGTGCATTTCCTAATATAACTTAAGTGAACAGTTTAACTGAAAACCATAAGTACATGAAACTTTGAGTAGGGTATGAGATTTTGTAGGTTTCTCCAGAGTAATGCCTCGATAAATCACAGAAGGATTTGAACAGTGAATAAAAAAGTATTTGCAAAGTCCCCTTGGGGGAATGGTAAGAAAGGGGGAGAATTCAACTTCCCCAAGTGGAGAATTCTTGATATTCTCACAAGCAGTGGGGACAACCAAAGCAATAGGTTGAGCCCCCAACCTTAGGGTTTGTTCATATGAAACTTAACCCAATGAAGGACAGGCTAAGCCTACTTAAAATTAGGCCTAAGAGTCACTCCCAAGAGAGCCTCTTGTGTTGCTCAGATGTGGCCTCTCTCTCAGCCAAGATGACGAGCAAACTCACTGCCCTCCCCCTCTCTACATGCAACATGACTCCCAGGGGTGCGGACCTTCCTGGCAACATGGGACAGAAATCCTAGAATGAGTTGGAAATCAGAATCAAGGGATTGAGAAAACCTTGTTGACCAAAAGGGGGAAGAGAAAAATGGGACAAAATAAAGTACCAACGGCTGAGAGATTCCAAACAGAGTCGAGAGGCTATCCTGGAGGTTATTCTTACGCATTAAATAGATATCACCTTGTTAGTGAAGATGTAATGAGGCTGGAGGGAACTGCCTGAAAATGTAGAGCTGTGTCCCAGTAGCCATGTTTCTTGAACAGATTGTATAATGATATAGCTTTCACAATGTGACTGTGTGATTGTGAAAACCTTCTGTCTGATGCTTTTATCTACTTTATCAAGAGATGAGTAAAACATATGGAATAAAAATAAATAATAGAGGAACAAATGCTAAAATAAATTTAGATTGAAATGCTAGTGATCAATGAAAGGGAGGGATAAGGGGTATGGTATGTATGAATTTTTTTTCTGTTGTCTTTTTATTTCTTTTTCTGAATTGATGCAAATGTTCTAAAAAAAAATCATGATGATGAATATGCAACTATGTGATGATATTTTGAACTACTGATTATATAAGCCGATACAGCAAGCAAACTCACTGTCCTCACCCATTCTATATGGGACATTACTCCCAGGGGTATAAACCTCCCTGGCAACGTGGGACAGAAATCCTAGGATGAGCTGGGACTTGGCATCAAGGGATTGAGAAAACCTTCTCAACCAAAAGGGGAAAGAGAGAAATGAGACAAAATAAAGTGTCAGTGGCTAAGAAATTTCAGAGCCAAGTGGTATCCTGGAGGTTATTCTTACACATTATATAGATATCCCCTTTTTAGTTTATGGTGTATTGGAGTGGCTAGAGGGAAGTGCCTGAAACTGTAGAGCTGTGTTCAGGTAGTCGTTGTTTCTTGAAGTTGACTGTACAATAATAGAGCTTTTGCAATGTTACTGTGTGACTGTGAAAACCTTGTGTCTTTATCCATGATATGGAGAGATAACTAAAAAATATGGATAAGAATAAACAAATAATGGGGGAACAAAGGTTAAGATAAATTGAGTAGATTGAAATAGTAGTGGTTAACGAGAGGGAGAGGTAAGGGATATGGCATGTATGAGTTTTTTCTTATTTATTTCTTTTGCTGGAGAGATGTAAATGTTCAAAAAGATGATCATGGTGATGAATACACAACAATGTAATGATATTGTGAGCCACTAATTGTAACCATACCAAGAATGCCTGCATGTGAAGAACATTTGTTGTTTACAATAAAAATTAAAAAAAAAAGAGTACCTAATTAATACTATGGACTAGAGTTAACAATAATATATCTTAATATTCTTTCATCAACAGTAATAAATGTACCACACCAACACTATGACTGAATGATATGGGGAGACCGGGGGGGGGGGGGTATGGCAGGACAGGGGATTTATTTTTGATACTTGTTTCTTTTCTGGAGTAATGAAAACGTTCTAAAATTGATGATGGGAATGCATGCACAACTATGGAACAATGGTGTGAGCCTTTGTAAACTTTGGATGGACTATATGGATATGAATATGTATCAATAAAATTTCAAAAAATAGTAATAATGGGGGATCAAGGCTATAAGATGGTTTGGGTACTGCTTTTCATTTTTATCTTGGCAAGTAATGTAAATGTTCAAAAAATGATTATGGAAATGTACATACAACTATGTGATGATATTATGAGCCACTGCTTGTATACTTCAGATGGACTGTATGGTGTGTGAATATATCACAATAAAATTGCATTAAAAAAAAAAAAACTCCACAAAACTTTAATAGACAGCAGTTAGTTTTAACTTTTAAAAATAAATACCTCATATTTTAAAAAAAAGGATATGCCAAAAGAGTGCCAAGACAATTTAACAGGGAAAGAACACTCTTCAACAAATGGTGGTGAGACACCTATACATCCACATGCAAAAGAATGGAGTTGGATCCTTACCTCATATATATACAAATATTAACTCAAAGTGGATTTTGCTGGTTTGAGGCTACTGTGTACCCCAGAAAAGCCCTACTATTTTTCCTAATTTAGTCTTGTGGGGGCCGACCTATTGTATAGGGTGGGACCTTTTGATGAGGTTGTTTCCATGGAGATGTGACCCACCCAGTTTGGAGATGGGATCTTATGATTAAGTGGTTTCCATGGAGTGCGACTCCGCCCATTCAAGATAGGTCTTAATTGCTTATTAGAGTCCTATGAGAGAAAAATATCTTGGAAAAAGCTCAGAGCCAACATAGACACATTTGGAGATGCAAAAAGAAAACACTGCGGGAGAAGCTCTTCGAAACCAGAAGCAAAAGGTCCACCAGACACCAGCCATGTGCTTTCCCAGCTGACCAAGGTGTTCTGGACTCCATGGCCTTTCTTGAGTCAAGGTAACTTTCACTAGATGTCTTACTTTGGACATTTTTATGGCCTCAAAACTGTAAACTTGTAACTTAATAAGTCCTCTTTATAAAAGCCAACCAATTTCTGGTTTATTACATTCTGGCAGAATTACCAATCTAAAACATGGACCAAGGCCTAAATATAAGAATCTCAGAAGAAAGTATAAGCATAAATCTTCATGACCTTGGATAAGGCAATGGTTTCTTATATACAATCTCAAAAAATGAGAAACAAAAGAAAAAATTAAATTCATCAAAATTTAAAACTTTTGTGTATCAAAGGATAAATGATACTGTCAAGAACGTGAAAAGACTACCCAGAATGGGAGAAAGTAACTGCAAGCCATGTATCTCATAAATGATTTGTATACAGAAAAAAAAGCAAAATATTTTAAAACTAATTTCCTATTAATATTGATAGTGGTGGCATTAGTATTATTATTCTGAGACTGTGTGTATAATGGAGGATACTGCAAATCAGTAATTATAGGATATGCTAATTATAACACCATCTATACCTTTGAAAATCAGGATTCTTGGTTTTGAGGGAAAGAGATACAGATGTATATAAAAGTGGTTAAGGACGGGGGTTCGGCCAAGATGGAGTTTTAGCGAGGCATGGGATTTAGTTCGTCCTCCAGAGCAGCTAATAAATAGCCAGGAACCATACGGAACATCTGCTGGGGCCACGTCAGTAACCAGGACACACAGCACACACCAGTCTAGACCAGTTGGACCGGCTGCGAACACACTCAGAACTGCGAGTTCTCCAAGCCGCGGCAGCTGGCACCTCTCCCCCACAGGCTATTTCCCAGAGGGAAAAAGAAAGAAAGTTTACCAGCAACAGGTGCTGAGCGCAACCAAACTCCAATCATGGAATTCTCAAATTCTGACTACTAAAAAAAGGCTCCCAGCTCAGCTGAGCCTCAAGTAAAAGCTGAAGTCGCTGGTTCATGACCCAGCGCAGAGGGGACAGGGCTGACAAAAAAAAGAAAACAAAAAAATAGGTTTTCTTTGGATTTGAAAAAGGTATAGGCTCTGAAGGAAAGGAGGGGCACACAGGACCTGGAGATACACAGAGCAATGTACCAACTTAAGCTCTTGATTGGCAAACCCAAGGAATAGGGATCCTGCTCTAAAAAGGATTTTTCTCCTTAGTTTTGGGGGCTGTGTTTCTACAGCTTAACTGCTCTTTGGATATAGGTGCAAGTATTCTCAGGCTCCACTGCCCCAAATATAGGCAGAATAAAGCTTGTTTGAGAGTTTGTCTGGAGCCTGCGCCTTCCCCAGCAGAGGGGTAGGATCCAGTCTAGGTGGAATCCCTCCCTCAAAGATTTCAGACCCCAGGATCTGGAAAAGTGAAGCAATCAAAACCAGGCTATAACCTCTCCTCTGTCTTTACCATTCCCACAGCAAGGAGAGTCTGCTGAAGTTAAAGGTACCGCATCACCTTACGCTGGTGGGACCTGCAGGCAAACAAGTACCACATACTGGGCAGGAAAGGAAAAACGGAGAGCCCAGAGGCTTCACAGGAAAGCCTTTCAATCTGCTGGGTCTCACCCTCAATGAAAACTGCTGCAGGGGACGCTTTCCTTCTGACAGAGGCCAGTATGGTCTGGGAAAATCTGGCTGGGACCTAAGTAGACCCTTGAAGGCGGAAAAAGGCACCATACAGGCAGGGCAAGAAACAAGAGCTGAAAATTCTGATCTGTTGAACAAAACCTAAGCTAGAGGTCCAGAACAAGCTGAACTGAATGTCAAAGAACAAACAGACAACAAGATCATACAGCAAGAAAATCCTAGGTAAAATAAGTGAAAACAATCTCCAGAATAAGCAAATTAATGCAATTAAATGCTAGACACGAGCAAAAAAATAACAAATCATACTATGAAAATTGAAGATATGGCCCAGTCAAAGGAACAAACCAACAATTTAAATGAGATAGAGGAGTTGAAACAAATAATTCAGAATGTTCGAACAGGCATGGAAAACCTCATCAAAAACCAAATCAGTGAATTGAGGGAGTATATAAGAAGGCAAGGAATGAACAAAAATAAGACATCGAAAGTCTGAAAAAGCAAATCACAGAACTTATGGGAATGAAAGGCACAGTAGAAGAGATGAAAAAAACAATGGAAACCTACAATGGCAGATTTCAAGAGGCAGAAGATAGGATTAGTGAGGTGGAGGACAGGACATCTGAAATCTGACAAGAAAAAGAAAATATAGGGAAAAGAATGGAAAAATATGAGCAAGGATTCAGGGAGCTGAATGACAACATGAAGCGCACAAATATACGTGTTGTGGGTGTTCCAGAAGGAGAAGAGAAGGGAAAAGGAGGAGAAAAACTAATGGAGGAAATTATCACTGAAAATTTCCCAATTCTTATGAAAGTCTTAAAATTACAGATTCAAGAAGTGCAGTGTAACCCAAAGAGAACAGATCCAAATAGACGTACTCCAAGATGCTTAAAATAAGAATGTCAAATGTCAAAGAGAAAGAGAGAATCTTGAAAGCTGCAAGAGAAAAGCAATAGATTAAATACAAGGGAAGCCCAATAAGACTATGAGCAGATTTCTCAGCAGAAACCATGGAGGCGAGAAGACAGTGGGATGATATATTTAAATTATTCAAAGAGAAAAACTGCCAACCAAGAATTCTATATCCAGCAAAATTGTCCTTCAAAAAATGAGGGGGAAATTAAAACATTTTCAGACAAGAAATCACTGACAGAATCTGTGACCAAGAGACCAGCTCTGCAAAAATACTTAAAGGAGCACTAGAGACAGATACGAAAAGACAGAAGAGAGAGGTGTGGAGAAGAGTGTAGAAAGGAAGACTATGAGTAAAGGCAAAAAGGAAAATTAAATATAACATATAAAATCCAAAAGGCAAAATGGAAGAAGAAAGTACTACCCGTGCAGTAATAGCACTAAATGTTAATGGATTAAACTCCCCAAGCAAAAGACATAGACTGGCAGAATGGATTAAAAAACAAGACCCATTTATATGATGTCTACAGGAAACACATCTTAGACCCAAGAATAATCATAGGTTGAAAGTGAAAGGTCAGGAAAAGATATTTCATGCAAATAACAATCAGAAAAGAACAGGAGGAGCTATACTAATATCCAACAAATTAGACTTCAAATGTAAAACTGTTAAAAGAGACAAAGGACACTATGCATTAATAAAAGGAACAATTCAACAAGAATATATAACAATCATAAATATTTATGCACCGAGTCAGAATTCTCGAAAATACATGAGGCAAACACTGAAAACACTGAAAAGAGAAATAGACACATCTACCATAATAGGTGGAGACTTCAATTCACCACTCACACCAATGGACAGAACATCTAGACAGAGGATCAACAAAGAAACGGAGAATTTGAACAATACAATAAATGAGCTAGACTTAACAGACACTTATAGAACATTACACCCCACAACAGCAGGATATACCTTTTGCTCAAGTGCTCATTGATCATTCTCAAGGACAGACCATATGCTGGGCCACAAAGCAAGTCTCAATAAATCTGAAAAGACTGATTCATACAAAACACTTTCTCAGATCATAAAGGAATGAAGTTGGAAATCAATAATAGGCAAAGGGCCAGAAAATTCACAAATATGTGGAGGCTCAACAACACACTCTTAAAAAGCCAGTGGGTCAAGGAAGAAATTACAAGAGAAATCAGAAAAATCTCGAGGCAAATGAAAATGAAAACACAACATATCAAAACTTATGGGAAGCAGCAAAGGCAGTGTTAATAGGGAAATTCATTGCCCTAAATGTATATATAAAAAAAGAAGAAAGGGACTTTCAGGCCAAGAGGGCGGCTTAGCAATGTATGCGTTTTAGTTCGTCCTCCATAACAACTACTAAATAACCAGAAACAGTACAGAACAGCTCCTGGGGCCATGTCAGTGACCAAACACACAGCATACCCCAGTCTGGATCAGCTGGACCGACAGCAACCCCCCCCCAGAACCAGGCCTCACTGCATTTGGACGCGGTGGCGTAACTTCTCAGGCTGCAACTGCCCCGGGCATAGGTAGAAACAAGCTCGTCTGAGGGCTTGTCTGGAGACTGTGCCTTCCTCAGGGGAGGGGTGAAGCCCAACTCAGGTGGAATCCCTCCCTTAATGAATTCAGACACTGGGGCTTGGTAATTTGAAGCCATTAAAACCAGCCTACAACCTCTCCTCTGTCTCCACCACGCCCCCAGCAGGGAGAGTCTGCCTAAGTTAAAGGAACCGCATCATTTTATGCTGGTGGGACCTGCAGGCAGACAAGCGCCACACACAGGGCAGGATAAGAAAAACAGAGCCCAGAGACTTCACAAGAAAGTCTGTCAACCTGCTGGGTCTCACCCTCAGGGAAAACCAATGCAGATGACTCTTTCCTCCTGATAGGAGGCCAGTCTGGTCTGGGAAAATCCAGCTGGGGTCTATAATACCTAAGTAGACCCTCCTGGGGTAGGGGGTGGGGGAGGCACCATACAAGCAGGGCAAGAAACAAAAAAACAAGAACTGAAAAATTCTCCTCTCTTAAACAAAACCTAAGCTAGAGGTCCAGAAAAAGCTGAACTGAATGTCAAAGAACAGATATACAACAAATCCACCCAGCAAGAAAACCCTAGGTAAAAGAAGTGCAAGCAATCTCCAGAGTAAACTAATTAAGGTAATTAAATGCCTAGACGCCAGCAAAAAATAACAAATGACACTGGGAAAATTGAAGATATGGCCCAGTCAAAGGAACAAACCAACAATTCAAATGACATACAGGAGCTGAAACAACTAATTCAGAATGTACGAACAGACATGGAAAACCTCATCAAAAACCAAATCAATGAATTGAGGGAGGATATAAAGAAGGCAAGGAATGAACAAAAAGAAGAAATCGAAAGTCTGAAAAAACAAATCACAAAACTTATGGGAATGAAAGGCAAGGTAAAAGAGATGAATAAAAACAATGGAAACCTACAATGTCAGATTTTGAGAGGCAGAACATAGGATTAGTGAACTGGAGGACGGAACATCTGAAATCCAACCAGAAAAAGAAAATACAGAGAAAAAAATGGAAAAATACGAGCAGGGACTCAGGGAATTGAATGACAACATGAAGTGCACGAATATACGTGTTGTGGGTGTTCCAGAAGGAGAAGAGAAGGGAAAAGGAGGAGAAAAACTAATGGAGGAAATTATCACTGAAAATTTCCCAACTCTTACGAAAAACTTAAAATTACAGATCTAAGAAGTGCAGCATAACCCAAAGAGAATAAATTCAAGTAGATGTACTCCAAGACATTTAATCAGAATGTCAGAGGTCAAAGAGAAACAGAGAATCTTGAAAGCAGCAAGAGAAAAGCAATCCATCACATACAAGGGAAGCCCAATAAGACTATGTGTAGATCTCTCAGCAGAAACCATGGAGGCAAGAAGACAGTGGGATGATATATTTAAATTATTAAAAGAGAAAAACTGCCAACCAAGAATTCTATATCCAGCAAAATTGTCCTTCAAAAATGAGGGGGAAATTAAAACATTTTCAGACAAAAAATCCCTGAGAGAATTTGTGACCAAGAGACCAGCTCTGCAAAAATACTTAAAGGAGCACTAGAGACAGATACGAAAAGACAGAAGAGAGAGATGTGGAGAAGAGTGTAGAAAGGAAGACTATGAGTAAAGGTAGAAAGAAGGGAAATTAGATATAACATATAAAATCCAAAAGGCAAAATGGTAGAAGAAAGTACTACCCATGCAGTAATAACACTAAATGTTAATGGATTAAATTCCCCAAGCAAAAGACATAGTCTGGCAAAATGGATTACAAAACAGGATATATCTATATTCTGTCTCTACTCAAAGGACGTGGGGGCAAGGACACAAACGGACATTTGCACACCAATGGTTATTTACAATTACCAAGATATGGAAACAGCCAAAATGTCCATCAACAGATGGGGGCCAAACAAACTGTGCATGTACATACAATGGAATATTATGTAGCTGTAAAACAGAATAAAGTTATGAAGTTTGTAACAACATGGATGGACCTTAAGGACATTATGCTGAGTGAGATTAGCCAAAAACAAAAGGACAAATTCTGTATGGTCTCACTGATATGAACTGACATTAGTGAATAAACGTGGAATATTCCATTTGTAAGAGAGACCATCAGGAGATAGAAACTGGGTAAGATATTGGGTAATTGGAGCTGAAGGGATACAGAATGTGCAACAGGACTGAATATAAAAACTCAGAAATGGACAGCACAATACCACCTAACTGTAATACAATTATGTTAAAACACTGAATGAAGTTGAATGTGAGAATAATAGAGGGAGGAGGGCTGGGGGCATAAATGAAATCACAAAGAAACACAATAAAGACTGAGATGGTATAATCTAGGAATAACTAGAGTGTATAATGATAGTGACTAAATGTACAAATTTAAAAAATGAGTTTGCATGAGGAAGAACAAAGGAATGTCATTACTGCAGGATGCTGAAAATAGATGGTAAATAATATTTTAAAGGCAAAAAACGTTTATTTGGTACAAAATTAATATTTCGATTAATGCATCTCCTAATATAACTTATGTAGATAGTTAGTTGAACAACGTAAGTACATGGAACCTTGAGAAGGACATGAGATTTTGTTGGTTTGTTCAGAGTGATGCCCCGATGAATCCTATAGTGCCTATAGTGATTTGATAGGTGAGTGGAAAAGTATTTGCAAAGTCCCCTTCGAGGAATGGTGAGAACGGGGAAAAATTCAACCTCCCCAAGTTGAATTCTTGATAGTCTCACAAGCAGTGTGGACAACCAAAGCTATAAGCTGAGCCCCCAGTCTTGGGGTTTGTTCATATGAAACTTAACCCCACAAAGGATAGGTCAAGCCTACTTAAAATTAGGCCTAAGAGTCACCAAGAAGACAGCCTCTTTTGTTGCTCACATGTGGCCTCTCTCTCCAGCCAATACAACAAGCAAGCTCACCTCCCTCCCCCTGTCTATGTGGGATATGAATTGCAGGGATGTGGACCTTCCTGGTAATATGAGACAGAAAACCTAGAATGAGCTGACTCAGTATCAAGGGATTGGGAAAAACTCTAGAATGAGCTGAGACCCAGCATCCAGGGATTGAGAAAACCTTCTCGAACAAAAGGGGGAAGTGTGAAATGAGACAGTGTCAATGGCTGAGAGATTCCAAACAGAGTTGAGAGGTTATCCTGGAGGTTACTCTTACGCATTAAGTAGATATCATTGTTATTCAAGATGTAGTGGAGAGGCTGGAGGGAACTGCCTGAAAATGCAGAGCTGTGTTCCAGTAGCCATGTTTCTTGATGATGACTGTATAATGACATAGCTTTCACAATGTGACTGTGTGTTTGTGAAAACCTTGTGTCTGATGCTCCTTTTATCTACCATGTCAACAGACGAGTAGAACAAATGGAATAAAAATAAGGAATAGGGAGAACAAATGTTAAAATAAATTTAGTTTGAAATGCTAGTGATAAATGAAAGTGGGGGGTAAGGGGTATGGTATGCATAATCTTTTTTTTTCTGTTATCGTTTTATTTCTTTTTCAGTTGTCTTTTTCTTTTTCTGAATTGATGCAAATGTTCTAAGAAATAATGAATATGCAACTATGTGATGATATTGAGAATTACTGATTCTATATGTAGAACGGAATGAGATGTTAATGGTTTTGTTTGTTCTTAATTTTTTTAATTAACAAATAAACTTTTTTTAAAATTTTCATCACTAATAAAATCGTTCAAATTTAGAAATGGCACAGCCTATCTGAGACTAATTCTAATGTCCTACACCTGGATAATTCTCCAAAACAAGGATTTACCTTTCCTGAAACAGATTCTCCATCATAGAAAAGATAGTGTTTTTCTACTTTCCCATCTTCAGTTTTCATTTCTGCCATTTTCCTGGTTTCCCCATCATTAAGGACAACATCGATCTCACAAATTGGACCAAAAAAGCCTCCAAGAAAACTCTGAAATAAAAGGAAAATGCTCATATTTACCAAGTTTAGTTAATCACTACCACATTTTGTACTTCGAAGTTAATTACCTATGACCCATGGTTAAATATACTGAAAACCTGTGAGCGCATAAGGAAACAATAATAAGAACTTTTATCCAACTCTACATCAAAATGAAACAAATTTAAATCTGCTATAATTTCCACAGGTAATCACTGTAAATAATAAAAAATTATTTGATTATTTTTGATACACCAGAAGTTAATTTTTAACACCTGGATTTGAAAACTTACCTTTGGTTATACTTCTCTGAGATCCTTTCATTATAGCAGAACTCACACAATCTGAATTACTCAAATAAATATCACACTGTACTATTTACTGTAAAATCTAATATTAAAATAGGTCTAAACAGTACATAGTACATTGTATAAAACCTTGAAATTAAACTAGTCCTAATGGACAAATGAAATTTATGTGAATTTTTGTAAAGAAAATTTATAAGCCTTGTTCTATAAATCTTGACTATGACAAAAATATAGGGAACAAAAATCAATTGTTTCAATAATGTTGGGACACTGAATGAAGCTGAATGTGAGAAGGACAGAGGGAGGAGGGCTGGGGGCACATATGGAACCAGAGGGAAAGACAGACTGAGATGGTATAATCCCGAGGAATGCCTAGAGTGTAAAATGATAGTGACTAAATGTACAAATTTAAAAATGTTTTTGTATGTGGAAGAACAAAGCAATGTCAATATTGCACAGTGTTGAAAATAGATGGTCATTCATATTTTAAAACTTTAACTTATGTGTGAGACTAAAGCAAAAAATGTTTATCTGGCACAAAATTTATATTTTGACCAGGGCATTTGCTAATATAACTTACATGGACAGTTTAACTGAACACCATAAGTACATGGAACCTTGAATAGGACATGAGATTGTGTAGGTTTGTCCAGAGTGATGTCTCGATAAATTCCAGAGTGATATGAACAGTGGATAAAAACGTATTTGCAAAGTCCCTTTGGGGTAACAGTGAGAAAAGCTAGAAATTCAACTTCCCCATTTGGAGAATTTCTGATATTCTCGCCAAGCAATGGGGACAACCAAATCAATAGGCTGAGCCCCTCAATCTTAGGGTTTGCTCATATGAAACTTATACCCACAAAAGATAGACTAAGCCTACTTAAAATTAGGCCTAAGAGTCATCCCCGAGAACCTCTTTCGTTTCTCAGATGTGGCCTATCTCTCTATCTGTCAACAACGCAAGCAAACTTACCACCCTCCCCTGCTCTACATGGGACATGACTCCCAGGGGCGTAAACTTCCCTGGGAACATGGGACAGAAATCCTAGAATGAGCTGGGACTCAGCATTAAGGGATTGAGAAAACCTGCTCAACTGAGAGGGGAAAGAGGGAAATTAGACAAAATAAAGTATCAGTGGCTGAGAGATTTCAAACAGAGTTGAGAGGTTATCCTGGAGGTTATTATGCATTTTACAGATATTCCCTTTTAAATTTAAGGTGTATTAGAGAGGCTAGAGGGAAGAGCTGTGTTCCAGTAGCCATGTTTCTCGAAGATGAATATATAATGATACAGCTTTTGCAATGCGACCGTGTGATTGTGAAAACCTTGTGCCTGGCGCTTCTTTTATCTACGATACTGACAGATGAGTAAAAATATGGATTAAAAATAAATAATAGGGGGAACAAATGTTAAAATAAATTTAGTTTGAAATGCTAGTGGTAAATGAAAGCGAAGGGTAAGGGGTATTGTATGTATAATCTTTTTTTCTCTGTTATCGTTTTATTTCTTTGTTCTGTTGTCTTTTTATTTCTTTTTCTAAATCGATGCAAATGTTCTAAGAAATGATGAATATGCAACTATGTGATGATATTAAGAATTGCTGATTGTATATCTAGAATGGAATGATATCTTAATGTTTTGTTTGTTAATTTTTTTAATTAATAAAAAAGTTAAAAAATTAAATAAAAAAAAGAATATTCATGGTTTTTTGTTGTTGTTGTGGTTTGATAATAAAAAATAAATTTAAAAGGGGGGGGAGAGAAAAAAAAATCAATTGTTTCAAAATACCAAAACACACTAGCTGCTAATAACAATACATAATTCACTAACAATTCTGATACTGGATTATTTTTGTACCCATGAAAGGTAGTCTTCTAGAATTTTTTTTTAAACAAAGAGAATGGCCTATCAAATCTTCCTAACATCCTTTCTTACTCTGCCCTACACAACAACCAGACTGATTCTTTAAAACATAAATCTCATCATATCATTCCCTGCTTAAGATCCTTCAATGGACTGGTGAGAGCATAAACTGGAACTACCTTAGAAAACAGTTTGTCATTATTTGGTAATGCTAAAGATAAAACTTATGCCTTGACCCAGTAATTCCAGCCCTAGGTTTATACCCAACTCAGAAACGAACACACCGGAACCTGGAGACAAATTTAAGACTGTTCACAGCAGCACTGTTCATAACAGCCCCAAATGGAAAAAATCCAAACATCCATCAACAGAACGGATAAATTTTTTTTTTTTTTTAACATGGGCAGGCACGGGGAATCGAATCCGGGTCCTCTGGCATGGCAGGCAAGCATTCTTGCCTGCTGAGCTACTGTGGCCCGCCCGGAATGGATAAATTTTGGCATATAGTCATACGATGGTAATACCAAATAGTAGAAGAATATACACAACATGTTGAGTGAAAAAAGGCCACAAAAAGAATACACACTGTATGATTTCATTTAAATAAAAAGTCAAAACCAGGTATGCTACACTATGTTAAGTAGATGGAAGTAAGCACAAAAGTAGGTTCCAGAGTACTTGTAAAGCTGTTGCTTTTAATCTGAGGGCCTGACAGACATGTTCATTTATCTGTCCACCTTTTACTTAGGTAATGCTTACTTCACTTAAGTATTATATTCACACACACACACACAATCATACACACACCCCATGTTCCCTAAACTGGTCTACATGTAACTAACCCTACCCATCTCTCCAGCCATACCAGCCTCAAATGATTCAAGCTCTTCTTCAATAGTTTGTCAAATTTGCCAGCCTTCCCTGTTGTTCAAGAGCCCAGCTATATATCCTGAACCTAGCTAATTCACCCTTCAAGTTGCAGTTTGAGTCACCTCCAACAGAGGCCTTCTCTGACTTCTCAATAAAAATTTGGTTCTCCAAACTTAGGTCTCAAAACATCATGTAGTTTTACTTTATAATTTAATTATAGTCTACATGCTTATTTATGTCTGACTCCCCAAATGAACTGTAAACTCCATAGGGATAGACACATTGTCCTTTGATCATCACTTGAAGACACAGTGATTTGGACAGTGCCTAGCAGTCAGCAGAAAGCATTCAAATACATGTTGAATGTTAAATTAATCTTGAACAAAACACCTGCTATCCTAATAACAGAAAATACACAAAAGAAATGAGCTGCAATCAAGAATATTCAGTAAGACTTGGTCTCTCCCAGGAAATAGCAGTTATAAGAACAGAGACTAGAGCTGAGTAATCAAGGATATATGTAAACCATGACCCTTTAAGGCTATGTTAAGTCACAGGATGATAATATGATCAAACAAGACACTGTTTTCCTAAAGTTTGGACTTGCTTCTTTGTTTTTATTAATCCTACATTAACAAAAGGGATTATAATTTCAAGAAATCAAGTAACAGAACTTCCAGATTACTACTATTAACATAAACCAAACATACAAACCACAAATTTTCCTTTTGACAAGATGTTTTTATCTTCTCTGGCAACATTACACACATAACAAACTCAATTTTGATCAGAACACAGTATTAAATGACTCTGAACTAATTTACAAAAGAGAACAAAAAGCACCAATTATAAATACCTGTACTGTCCTTGCCTACTTAGCTTTCATACTCCAAATCTTAAACTCAAAACTTCCTCAAAAGAGTAAAACATGAAAATTATACGTTTTCACCTAAGGATTACAAGTATAAGAATGAAAAGTAGTTCAAAATCAATCAGCTGATATTTACTAATTATCATCTATGTGCAAAACACTGGTAGGACGGTCGCTGCAGAATAGTAATTATAAAAGTGTAGAAGACAAGGTGTCCAAGGAGCTATTTTAAATGGGGAAACAAAATTAGATACATAAAAAGATAATTGCTGAGGGGTGGGCCACGGTGGCTCAGCAGGCAGAGTTCTCGCCTGCCATATTCCCAGTGCCTGCCCATGCAAAAAAAAAAAGGATGATAACTGCCTACGTAAGATGGGTCCCTGGTCCAGGTAAGTCTTGAAACCTAGCCCAGCCTCTCCAAAATATCATATAGTTCCATCTTCCTACTCCATATTAGTGACAGACCCTCCCAATATTAAAAATTTAGAATTGCAATAGCCCAAAAACCCCAAAGAGAGGTACGGAAAGATCAACGGTGATGGTGGAATTACACAAAGAAGACAGGACTTAACAAATGAATATGAATGCTGAATCATGAAATTGGTATTTCTTTTAGTCTCCAGTATTTCAGAGCAGCTAGAAGTAAAAATCTAAAATTGTTAAATTGTAACCCATGTCAGAGTCTAAGATATGTTCTACAACTAATTGTAGTGCTGTGCTTTGAAATTTAAAGCTTTTTTGTATATATGTTATTGTTCACAAAAAGAGAAGGAAAAAAAAGTCGATTGTGATGATAAAAAAGTATTTAAGTCCTCCAGCCTCCTATATTCTGGGGCAGCTAGAAGGAAAAATATGAAAGAATCATATGGTAGGTAGCCCATGACAAACTCTGGGACCTGTCCTGTAACCACTCTTTGAAAAGTGCTTTGAAAACTATTGCTTTTTTATTTCTTTGCTTTGTATACTATACAATTTTAAAAGTTTTTAAAAATTATGCATTTAAAAAAATTTTTTAATTCCTGATTTTGGATCTCTTATGGATGCTTTTCCAGAAATGCGATTACTCAATCAAACCTGTAAGTGTGTGGATGGGTATGTATTTGTGTTCACATGAGAAGATTCCTGGGGTTGTTTTTCCAAAATTCCTTTTCCTTATAACTATATGATAATTTAAAAATCCCTATTACTTGTATCTCTCTTGAAATCTTTAAAAATGCCACTTGCACTGAAGTTTATAACAAGGAATTTACAACTTCACTGAGAAAATACATTGGAAACTCTAGCTAAAAAAAAAAAAAAAAAGATAATTGCCAACTGGCAATTGAGCTCTCCTTCTTTAGGAAACCAACATTTATACATTTACACATCTGAGTTATAAAATAGAGGCAGGAGTATTTTCTCATCCCCCCTAACACTTCCCAGAGCTGATCAAGGAAAAATGAGATTAGGAAACTATGAAAAATGTTTTACAGATAAAAGGAAATATGGTAAGTTATTTCACATATTCAGCACAGAGAGCTGAATGTGGCATTTGAAAGCTGATATTAAAAAATCAAATAATAAAAAACTAAATTAGCATGAAACAAAATGGCATAAAACAGACTTGAAGTTTTATGAAATTTACTAATATTTAACTAATTATTAAATTAATAATATAAGTATGCAAAGAGTTTTATTTCACTTTTTTAGAAGTTAAACTTCCTAAGCACTGGAAACGTATGTAATAACTATATGTCTGCCTCTGCTAGCTTCTAAATGCATGAAATATTTTATAACAAAAAATAAAAAGTAGACACTTTTCAACACACAAAACTCTAAAACTGGGAGAGATCAGAAGTTATATAAAAAGTCTGGAAGAGCATATGCAGAATAATAGTTTCATAATAAGCTATACCATTTTAACAAGGTTAAACTAGTTACGCCATGAGAATGCAGCACTGGATTAGCACACAGTTTTTTACATTGACATCAAAAATGAACTATACTTAAAACTCCACACAGTTATGAATGTCTTACATTTAACAAGTAGACAAGGAAATAAATAACTAAGAAAAAGGTTTGGGACGGGCCAGGGTGGCTCAGCAGGCAGACTTCTCACCTGCCATGCCTCAGACCCAGGTTCAATTCCCGGTGCCTGCCCATGCAAAAAAAAAAAAAAAAAAAGTTGTATTTTTGTTTTCTAAAAATAAATTGAAAGAAAAAGATTTTAACCCAAAGTCTTGCTCTTGAAAGTTTTAAGATGTACACGTTATCATTTCAAGTAAGTCATGAAATTAAAATCCTTTTTAAATTATTCACAATCAAATTATATTACTTCTCCAGATATGTAAAGAGAAAGTAAAATACAGATTTGTCGGGATGATGAAGACAAGAAGAAAGGAAATAAGATATAGAGAGGGTTAAGATATATTAATGTAAAAAAAGATTAGACTTGTTGAAATTACAGAAGGCAGTTTTGTGACCTTTTAAGACTACGAAATTCTTGGGGAGAGGCCATCGTGAAGTGAATATCTAGAATAAGAGATTTTCAGGAGCAATACTAGACAATTAATATGCAAGTAAAAAATCTCAGGTCGCTTTTAAATAACTAAACTGCAATATATGTGACTATTAAAACATTACAACTGCTTTTATAGTTTTCTAACCTAAGCTTAAACTTCTTATCACTGATTTTAAGGTTTTTCACATAAATCATGAATCCAACTTTGAGCATTACCATCTAGCAAAACTACACGTGGATACATAAAAGCAGCAAACTTTACTCTCCAGCCAACACAACAAGCAATCTCACCACCCTCCCCCTGTCTACGTGGGACATGACTCCCAGGGGTGTGGACCTTCCTGGCAACGTGGGACAGAAATCCTAGAATGAGCTGAGACTCAGCACCAAGGGATTGAGAAAACCTTCTCGACCAAAAGGGGGAAGAGTGAAATGAGACAAAATGTCAATGGCTGAGAGATTCCAGAGTGGAGAGGTTATCCTGGAGGTTACTCATGCATTAAGTAGATATCACCTTGTTATCCAAGATGTAATGGAGAGGCTGGAGGGAACTGCCTGAAAATGTAGAGCTGTGTTCCAGTAGCCAGGTTTCTCGAAGATGATTGAATAACGATATAGCTTTCACAATGTGACTGTGTGATTCTGAAAACCTTGTGTCTTATGCTCCTTTTATCTACCTTGTCAACAAACGAGTAGAACATATGGAATAAAAATAAATAATAGGGGAAACAAATGTTAAAATAAATTTAGTTTGAAATGCTAGTGATCAGTGAAAGCGAGGGGTAAGGGGTATGGTAGGTATAATCTTTTTTTCTGTTTTCGTTTTATTTCTTTTTCTATTGTCTTTTTATTTCTTTTTCTGAATAGATGCAAATGTTCTAAGAAATGATGAATATGCAACTAAGTGATGATGTGAATTACTACTTATCTATGTTAATGTTATATTTCATTTGTTAAATTTTTTAATTAATAAATAAATTTAAATATATATAAATGAAAACAAAAGCAGCAAACTTTACAACTCTCACTGAAGAAATTTCACAAACTCCAACGATGCAAAGAAATGTAACTCAAGGTGGGGCAAGACACTCAAAATTTATTCAGTTAGCCCATAAACAAGCAATGAAACAGCAAATTTTCATACATATGCATGCCCATTTCAATGTTTTAAAGCTTTAAAAGTTAGTTTCATTAGTAACTTGAAAATTTTTTTAAACTGCTCTCGAACATAATTCAAAAATAGCAAATATAAATATAAGCAAAAAATAAGGAGGACCTGTTTTCTTTTCAAATACTATTCAATTAGAGAAGCCTTCCCTAACTCCCTGAAGGCAAGGTAGGCAAGGTCCCCCAACACTTCCTTCTTACTATTTATCACAATTATAACTTACACATCAAATAATTACACAATTATATATTCACCTCCTCCTAGATTGCAAGCTGCAAGAAGGCAGGGGCCAGCCTGCTCTCTGCCTCAGGGCGTGCCTAAGTAATTATGTGTTGAAAAAGAAAAAAAAGGCTCCAAGATTAAGAATAAACCCGCCTGTCTTCACTTTTTAAAAATTAAAGCAACACAATTTCTGAATGTAAAAGTAATTTATTCAAAGTTTTGGTTTTTTTAATAAACCTAGTTTGGCCTTTTGCCTAAAAGTCTCAGTTTACAGAACCGATGAGCTTTAGGAGAGCAGCTTGAATAAAGCACACACAGTAGGGGCTCAAACATATGCTTGTTAAATGAAATCGAACAAACGTATTCTATAATAAAATGATCCAAATGCGATCCAATCTAGAGATCACTGACACACAAAAAGTTCAATGCCATCGTGCCCAGGCCTGTGCTTCCCGCTTAACTGTGATTAGAGTACCGACTTCCTTCCCTCCCGTTTTCTAGGCCAGTTCAACATCCCAAAGCTTTAAGTTTAAAGAAATTTCTTGGGGGAGGAAATGAGAGTCAATACTTTAAAGGAGGGCACAAAACCAGGGTCTTTTAAATTAAAGAAGCCCCCCAACCCCTCCCAACGTCTTTTCTTTTTTCACTATCATTCTACAAGTGTCAATATCAACCCTGAACTGGGGTCAAAAAACGGCAGAATATTACCGTATCCAGGTTTTTTTAAAAAAAATCAAGGAGTTTATCAAGCTCGTGAAATACTGACAGAGAATAACCGAGTCCCCCCAGAATCTGGAACTCGGGGACTCACAGGTCACCCAACATAAAGGGAAGCGAGGCAGCCCGGGAAGAGCAGAGGGACTGGCTACCTTGGAGGAGGAGGCGGCGACAAGTCCCCGCAGAGGCGGGGTCGGAGTACTCAGCCAGGGCCCCCAACGCCGGAGGAGAAAAGCTGGTAGAGGCTCCGACATGGCCAGGAGAGCGCGCCGCTGCCCGCAGGAGCTCGGGCCTTGCCGAGACCGGGAAGAGGCAGCGTCGCCTGCTCCTCTACGCCCTCAGGGTGGCCCGAAAGGCCTAGCCCCGCTCCCCAACCTGCGCGCCTGCCCCCTTCTCCCGCTCCGCGCTGCCTTTCCCGCAACGCCCGGGCCGCCGTTGGCCCGCCCGCCGCGCGCTCCGAGACGAGGGCGGGAAGCAAAGCACGCGGGCCGCCGCACACTCACCATTGTCAGCGCCGCCGCCGCCGCGTCCCCCCCACTTCACTTCTCTTCCCTCAGGAGAACTCCCAGTCCCGGCTCCCACCGCCCCAGCGCCCCGTCACGTGACCCGGGACCGCCCGCCGCACGTGACCCCTCCCTTCCTTTCCTCCCCTCCCCCTGCGCCCGGCCCCTCCTCCGGGCCGCTCGCCCCGCCCTACTGGTCACCGTGGTCGCTTCGAGAGGAGGGTTGCAGGCGGAGCCTCGTGCTCCACCCTTAGGCGGACGGGGAGGGGCCACGCGGTCGACGTCCAGTAGGAGGAGCCTGGGCGGAAGTAGGTTTCTCTGGTCGTCTTCGCCCTCCCTCTGTCATGTGGCTGGCGGGTTGCGGACTTGTCTCTGACCCGCCCCTTTACCACACCCAGTTCCTTCTCCCTGTGGAAGTTTGAGTGTCTGGGAAGGAGGGATGCGTTTGTTTGGGAGGTTCTCTCGTGGTTGGGTTACTGAGTCACCGAGGCGAAGAGAGTCTGCAGTGCGAGGCCGCGCTGCCTGAGACCTCGCAATGAGCCGTGGATGAGGCGTTCTTCCACCTTTTTGGACTTCAAAGCGCTGTTTCCTTCCGAGAGCTTCTGCGTTCTAAAACTAACTGATCTTTGTGATACTGCGCTGAGAAGAAAATCAACATCCGTTGGTTCCTGAAGTCGTCGGATAGCTTGTAAACTCCTTATCCGTCCCGAGCCACAGAGGGCTCTCAAATCATTTGTACTACCCTACACAAACAAAAAAATGTCCCTTCCTTTAAAAGTCTGGTGATGCTGCTAAAGACTCCTCTGGCCTTACCCGCGTCCTAAATCACTGTATTGTAAACCTAGAACACCTCCAGAGAAACGAAATGCTGCTGAGGACCTAGAACAAATAAACCTAGTGTTGATCTACCACAGTGCTGTCCATACATAACCAAGACAAGAAAAAAAAAAGACGAATCCTCTGAACATACCATAATTATAACCCAGCAAAATCAAGTGAGGCGGGGCTGTAAAGCAATTGTCAATTTTAGGAGGATTGAAATCAGAATATGGTCTCAGAAATTGGGGATTTCCTAGCTATCTTTTTGTTATTGAGTTCTGCTTCATCTCTATTTGGAAACTCACCAATATAATTCTAAACATAATCAATGGAAATTTTTAAATAGTGTGAATTAAAAATGTTATGCAAATACAACGTAAAGTTTATGGGATTTGGCTGAGGTAATGCTCAGAGGAAAATCTGTGGCTTAAAATTAGTTATCTACATTTCCACCTAAAGAAGCTTTAAAAAGTAAATGCTAAGAATAAAAGGAAGAGAGCAAAAGTCAATAGAATAGAAAATAGAGGAAAATAGACAATCAATAAATCCAAAAATTGGAAAGATAAAAAAAAATTGATAAGCCTCCAGCAATATTGATCAAGGGAAAAAGAGAAAACACACATTATCAATATTAGGAATGAAAAGGGGGACACATTTTAGATCCTATAGACGTCAAAAGGATAAAGGGAATATTATGAACAACTTTAGTCCAGTAAATTTGACAACCTAGGAAAAATAGATAATGTTCTTAAAAACACAGCTTTCTGAAACTTACATAAGAATAGAAAATCTGAACCATCCTATACAGCTAAAGAAATTGAATAAAACATTGAAAATCTTTCCAGAAAAATAAAACTTTAAGCCCTGAAATGCACTGGTGAGTTCTATCAAAATCTAAGGAAGAAATAATGCCAAACTTCTTAGACAAACTTTTTAAGAGACTAGAGGAAGAGAGAACAGAACACTTGCCAACTAATTTTGTGAGTCCAGTATAACTCCATGCCAAAACCTGACAAGCACATCACAGGAAAGAAAATCACGTGCCAATATCCCTCATAAACTTACATGCAAAAGTCCTAAATCAAGTTTCCAAAGTAGAAATTCCTGTGAAAACAGTGATCTGTGAATTAGCCCCAAATTGTGGTCAAACATACTTCTTAGAATCTTTGTGTATCTTTAAAATTCTTATTTAGTAGAGTGGAACAGTACCTCTATACATATTTTAAAGAGTTCTGTTGTTTCTATCAGGCAAACATTTTAATATGTAAATATTAGTAAAATGTGAAAAGTACAGAGCCATTTTATATAAGCCTCAAAAAAAAAACAAGATTCATCAAAGGAGAAAGAATGTGTTTCGTGTTTCCCCCCATCTTTGTTTTTATGTAGTAGTCTCTGCCTGGTTACTGAGAGTATTTACTGGAGCAGATATTTGGATTTGAGACCCTGACATTCATTCATTAAATATATACTTATTGAAAGCCTGCTAAATGCCCAGTGCTGTTCTAGACACTTGTGGAGATAGAGCCAGTTAACAAAAATAAATAAATAAGGTCCTTCCCCCCATGAAGCTTATATTCTAGTGGAGGAAATGGAAAATGAACAAGGAATTAAAGAATGTACTTTCAACTGGAAAAAAAGTGTTAAAAAGAAATAAACATAGGTAGCAGAGAAGTTGAGACTACCTATAGGCATGCCTAAGAGTTACTTCTGGAGGACCTCTTCTGTTGCTCAGATGTGGCCTCACTCTCTCTAAGCCCAACTTTGCAAGTGAAATCACTGCCCAGCCCCCTACATGGGACATGACATCCAGGGGTGAAAGTCCCCCTGGTGATGGGGAGATGACTCCCAGGGATGAATCCAGACCTGGCACCGTGGGATCAACAATTACATCCTGACCAAAAGGGGATAAAGAAGTGTAATTAATAAAGTATCAGTGCCAGAAAGAGTTCAAATAGAGTCGAGAGGCTACTCTGGAGGTTGCTCTTACGCAAACTCTAGGCAGACCTTTCTACCTATCATAACCTGCCAACCCCCAACCAGGACAATTCCAGCCAATCCTAAAGAACACCTAGGACAACATATAAGATTCCACAAGAAAAAAAAAAGATTCCACAAGGGTTCCAGGCACTAGAGTAACTTTCCAAAAACCTACAACCTCCAGATGGGTCCTTGCTCCAGATAAGTTCTGAAACATAGCCTGACTTCTCTGGAAAATCAGATAGTTCCATCTCCCTACCCCATATTAGTGACAGACCCTTCCGATATCAAAAATTTATAATTGTCATAGCCCAAACAACCCCAAAGGGAAGTATGGAAAGATCAAAGGTGATGGTAGAATGATACATAGAAAGAAGATAGGAATTAAATGAATATAAATGCTGAATCATTAAACTGATATCTTTTAGTTTCCAGTATTTTAGAGCAGCTAGAAGTGAAAACCTAAAATTGTGAAATTGTAACCATGTCAAAGTCTGAAATATGTTCTACAATTAATTGTGGTGCTGTGCTTTGAAATTTGTATCTTTTTTGTATATATGTCATTTTCACACACACAAAAAAAGGAAAAACACTTGATTGTGATGATAAAAAAGTATTTAAGCCCTCTAGCCTCCTATCTTCTGGAGCAGCGAGAAGGAAAAATACGAGAGTATCATATGGTAGCCCATGAAAATTCTGGGATCTATCCTGTAACCACTTTTTGAAGAGTGCTTTGAAAACTATTGCTGTTTTATTCCTTTGCTTATATCTTATATTATACAATAAAAAAAGTTAAAAAAAAAAAAAAAAAGAAAGATGGTGATGTGATGGGAGAATAGAAAGCAGTTCCTAAATAGTTTCTCCTATTATTTGTTGCAATTGATATAAACCAATATTATTATAATTACAGTATTAACTAAAACTCCGTAGTTTACATTAGGGTTCACTCTTTGTGTTGTACAATGCTAGGAGATTTGCTCTCTTAACCCCAGATTAAGGAGAATTGCAGGGCGGGAATTTAAAGCAGCACATTCTGAATTTGCTTCTGTACTTCAGAACCTTGAGGAGAACTGTTTCCTTTCTTGCTCATTCCAACATAGCCTTCTGTTTATTCCCTGTGAATATAATTTGTCTTCTCTCAGATTAGGAAAGGGACTAAACACTGCAACTTCATCCTTCATTCACTTCATCCTGCCCCAACCTCCACACCTAAAACTCAGCAAACCCACAATAAAAATTTTCTTTTGGTTTTTAATTGGGGCTGTAGATAGAATTGGAGATCAGTTGGTCAATGCTTTTATTTTATTAGATTCAAGATGATACAACCGCTCCCCCCTTATGTGGGACATGATTCCCAGGGGTGTAAATCCCCCTGGCAACGTGGGACATGACTCTTGGAGTTGAACTGAGACCTGGTATCATGGGATTGAGAAAGCCTTCTTAACCAAAAGTGGGGAGAGAGAAATGAGATGAAATAAAGTTTCAGTGGCTGAGAGATTTCAGAGTCAAGAGATTATCCTGGAGGTTATTCTTCTGCACTATATAGATACCCCCTTTTAGTTTTTTGTATGTTAGAATGGCTAGAGGGAGGTATCTGAAACTGTTGAACTGTATTCCAGTAGCCTTGATCCTTGAAGAAGATTGTGTAACTATATAGCTTTTACGATGTGACCATGTGATTGTGAAAACCTTGTATCTGATGTTCCTTTTATCGAGGGTATGGACAGATGAGTAAAAAGAAAAATAAGGATAAAAGGTAAATAAAAAATGGGGTGGGGATAAAGGGTAAAAAATTGGGTAGATTGAAATTTGGGTGGTCAATGAGAGGAAGGGGTAAGGGGTATAGTATGCATGAGATTTTCTTTTATCTTTTTATTTCTTTTTCTGAAGTGATGCAAATGTTGCAAAAATTATCACGGTAATGAATACACAACTATGTGGTGATATGAGCTATTAATTGTATGATACGGTTGGTCTGTATGTGTGTGAAGATTTGCCAATAATTTTTTTTTTTAATTGAAGGAAGAACTAAAAAAAAAAGATCCTACAACTCGTTAGTGCTAGTACACAGACTTCCTGATTCTGGGTGCAGAATACTTTATCTATCAGATTGCCCACTTGATATTAGTAAATAAGAGTATAGTCAAAGCACATTTAATAAGTCACACAGAAATTGCATGGGGTCCCATGATTTTTTTTTTAATTGTTTTTGTTCTTATTTTTCATTCTATTTCCAGTCACTTATTAAAAGCTAAGTGTGCTATTTAAAATTGCAGTGACACTGGTATTACTGTCTGTTTGAACTGAGAAGAAAACAGAGTAGAAACAATACAAGTCTTCATGAAATAAAACTTTTTTTATTAATTCAAAAAATTAACAAAAAACAATAAGATATCATTCCATTCTACATATACAATCAGTAATAATATCATCACATAGTTGCAAATTCATCATTTCTTAGAACATTTGCATTGATTTAGAAAAAGAAATAAAAAGACAACAGAGACAGAAATAAAACGATACAGAGAAAAAAAAAGATTGTACATACCATATCCCTTACCCCTCGCTTTCATTTACCACTAGCTTTTCAAACTAAATTTATTTTAACATTCGTTCCCCCTATTATTTATTTTTATTCCATATTTTCTACTCTTCTGTTGATACAGTAGCTAAAAGGAGCATCAGACACAAGGTTTTCACATTCACAGAGTCTCATTGTGAAAGCTATATCATTGTTCAATCATCATCAAGAAACATGGCTATTGGAACATGGCTCTACATTTTCAGGCAGTTCCCTCCAGTCTCTCCACTACATCTTGAACAACAAGGTGATATCTACTTAATGCATAAGAATAACCTCCAGGATAACCTCTCGACTCTGTTTGGAATCTCTCAGTCATTGACACTTAGTCTCATTTCACTCTTCCCCCTTTGGTCAAGAAGGTTCTCTCAATCCCTTGATGTTAATTCAAGCTCATTCTAGGGTTTTTCTCAGTCCCTCGATGCTGAGTCTCAGCTCATTCCAGGATCTCTGTCCCACGTTGCCAGGAGGGTCCACACCCCTGGGAGTCATATCCCATGCAGAGAGGGGGAGGGTGGTGAGACTGCTCGTCATGTTGGCTGGAGAGAGAGGCCACATCTGAGCAACAAAAGAGGCTCTCTTGGGGGTGACTCTTAGGCCTAAATTTTAAGTAGACTTGACCTATCCTTTGCGGGGTTAAGTCTCATATGAACAAACCCCAACACTGGGGACTCAGCGTATAGCTTTGGTTGTCCACACTGCTTGTGAGAATATCAAGAATTCAACTTGGGGAAGTTGAATTTCTCCCCACTCTCACAATTCCCCAAAGGGGGCTTGCAAATACTTTTCCAGTCACTGATCAAATCACTCTGGGATTCATCAGGGCATCACTCTGGACAAACCAACAAAATCTCATGTCCTACCTGAGATTCCAAGTACTTATGACATTCAATCACACTATCTACATGAGTTATATTAGGAAATGCTCTAGTCAAAATATAAATTTGGTAACAAATAAACATTTTTTGCTTTAGTCTCACACATAAGGTGACATTTTAAAGTATTAATTATCATCTATTTTCAGCACCCTGCAATAGTGACATTCCTTTGTTCTTCCTCATGCAAAAACATTTTTAAAATTTGTACATTGTACATTTCACTATTATACACTCTAGGCATTCCTAGATTATACCATCTCCATTTTTAACATCTATCTTTCTTTCTGATTTCATTTATGTCCCCAGCCCTCCTCTCTCTATCATTATCACATGCAGCTTCATTCAGTGTTTTAACATAATTACATTACAGTTAGGTAGTATTGTGCTGTCCATTTCTGAGTTTTTGTATCCAGTACTGTTGCACAGTCTGTATCCCTTCAGCTCCAATTACCCAATATCTTACCCTATTTCTATCTCCTGATGGTCTCTGTTACCAACGACATATTCCAAGTTTATTCACTAATGTCAGTTCATATCAGTGAGACCATACAGTATTTGTCCTTTTGTTTCTGGCTAATTACACTCAGCACAATGTCCTTAAAGTCCATTCATGTTGTTACATACTTCATAACTTTATTCTGTCTTACAGCTGCATAATATTCCATCTTATGTAAATGTCACAGTTTGTTTAGTCAACTGTCTGTTGATGGACATTTTGGCTGTTTCCATCTCTTGGTAATTGTTAATAATGCTGCTATAAACATTGGTGAGTAAATGTCCATTTGTGTCCTTGGCCTCGTGTCCTTTGAGTAGAGACAGCATACAGATGGGTCCTGTTTTTTAATCCATTCTGCCAGACTATGTCTTTTGATTGGAGAGATTAATCCATTAACATTCAGTGTTATTACTGCATGGGTAGTCCTTTCTTCTACTATTTTGCCTTCTGGATTTTATATGTCATATCTAATTTTCCTTCTTCTTACCTTTACTTATAGTCTTCCTTTCTACACTCTTCTCTGCACCTCTCTCTTCTGTTTTCTAATCTGTCTCTAGTGTTCCCTTTAGTATTTCTTGAAGAGCTGGTCTCTTGGTCACAAATTCTCTCTGTGATTTTTTGTCTGAAAATGTTTTAATTTCTCCCTCATTTTTGAAGGACAGTTTTGCTGGATATAGAATTCTTGGTTGGCAGTTTTTCTCTTTAATAATTTAAATATATTATCCCACTGTCTTCTCACCTCCATGGTTTCTGCTGAGAGATCTGCGCATAGTCTTATTGGGCTTCCCTTGTATGTGATGTGTAGGAGCCAAAGGTTTAAAGCAAGACCTACAGAATTTGTTGCAAGCAGCTGGCCTCAGGATGGCAAGAGTAAACTGTGGACATTGTTATGTAGAGCAGTCTGGGAGAAAGAGAATATTTACCCCAAATGGTTATTTTAAATATGAAGAACACTGTAAGATAAGAACTTTGCTCCCTCAGGAAATGCCTGCATATCTATTGACATCTTGTGGTATATAACTAGGATCTGGTTGAGAATAAAGTTGTCTGATGTCTGATGTCTGATGTAGAGTTAAACTTCAGACCCCCTGAACCCATTTGTGTCTGTCTTTCTTTTCTTCCTTTTTCTCTCTCCTTCTCATCATTCCTTAATATCCTTCGAGCTCTGTTTCAACAGAAAGCAACAGTGATGGATTGCTTTTCTCTTGCTGCTTTCAAGATCCTCTCTTTCTCTTTAACCTCTGACATTCTGATTATTAAATGTCTTGGGGTATGTCTATTTGGATCTATTCTCTTTGGGGTACGCTGCACTTCTTGGATCTGTAATTTTAAGTCTTTCATAAGAGTTGGGAAATTTTCATTGATAATTTCCTCCATTAGTTTTTCTCCTCCTTTTCCCTTCTCTTCTCCTTCTGGGACACCCACAACACGTATATTTATGCGCTTCATATTGTCTTTCAATTCCCTGAGTCCCTGCTCATATTTTTCCTTTTTTTTTCCTTTAGTTTCTGTTTCTTGTCGGATTTCAGATGTTCCGTCCTCCAGTTCAGGAATCCTATGGCCTGTCTCTCGAAATCTACCATTTCCATTGTTTTTTTTTAATCTCTTCTACTGTGTCTTTCATTCCCATATTCTGTGATTTGTTTGTTCAGATTTTCAGTTTCTTCTTTTTGTTCTTTCCTTGCCTTCTTTATATCCTCCCTCAATTCATTGATTTGGTTTTTGATGAGGTTTTCCATGTCTGTTCGTATGTTCTGAATTAATTGTTTCAGCTCTTGTATATCATTTGAATTGTTGGTTTGTTCCTTTGACTGGGCCATATCTTCAATTTTCCTAGTGTGATTTGTTATTTTTGCTGGCGTCTAGGCATTTAATTACCTTAATTAGTTTATTCTGGAGATTGCTTTCACTTCTTTTATCTAGGGTTTTCTTGCTGGATGAATTTGTTGTCTATCTGTTCTTTGACATTCCATTCAGCTTTATTTGGATCTTTAGCTTAAGTTTTGTTTAACAGAGGAGAGTTTTTCAGTTCTTGTTTTCTTGTTTCTTGCCCTGCTTGTGTGGTGCCTTCCCCCACACACACACTTAGGAGGGTCTACTTAGATATTATATACCCCAGCCAGATTTTCCCAGACCAAACTGGCCTCCTATCAGGAGGAAACAGTCACCTGCATCAGTTTTCCCTGAGGGTGAGACCCAGCAGGTTGAAAGACTTTCCTGTGAAGTCTCTGGACTCTGTTTTTCTTATCCTGCCCTGTGTGCGGCGCCTGTCTGACTTCAGGTCCCACCAGCATAAGATGATGCGGTTCCTTTAACTTTGGCACACTCTCCCTGCTGGGGGTGTGGTGGAGACAGAGGAGAGGTTGTAGGCTGGTTTTTTTTTGTTTTTGTTTTCATGGGCAGGCACCAGGAATCCAACCCGGGTCCTCGGGCATGGCAAGCAAGCACTCTTACCTGCTGAGCCACCGTGGCCCGCCCTGTAGGCTGGTTTTAATGGCTTCAAATTACCAAGCCCTGGTGTCTGAATTCCTTGATGGAGGGATTCCACCTGAGTTGGGCTTCACCCCTCCCCTGGGGAAGGCACAGGCTCCAGACAAGCCCCCAAAAGAGCTCACTTCTGCCTATGCCTGGGGCAGTTGCAGCCTGAAAAGTCCTGCTGCTGTATCCAGAGGCAGTCAAGCCTTTGTAGATATGCAGCCACAAAAACCTCTGTTTCCTTCTTTTTTTTTTCCCCCTTTTTCCGTCAGTCCTGCCCCCTTGGCGCCAGGGCAAAAATGAGCAACCTCCGCTTTGATCAGGTTCACCTAATCTGGGGGCCTATTTTTAGTAGTCAGAATTTGTTAATTAGTTCCACAATTGGCGTTTGATTGTGCCCAGTCCCTGCTGCTGGTAAAGTCCTTTCCTTTCCCCTCTGGGAAGCGGCCTGTGGGGGAGGGGCACTGGCCGCTGCATCTTGGGAACTCACGGTTGTGGGGGTGCTCGTAGCTGGTCCAGCTGGTCCAGACTGGGGTACGTTGTGTGTCTGGTCACTGATGTGGCCCCAGGAGCTGTTCTGTACTGTTTCTGGTTATTTAGTAGTTGTTCTGGAGGACGAACTAAAATGCACACGTTATTAAGCCGCCATCTTGACCTGGACTGTTTCAAAATAAAACATTTTTAATGAAAGAGGAAAATGATTTTTTTTTCACTTAGAAGACTTGCTGTTCTAGTTTGCTAGCTGCCGGAATGCAATATACCAGAAACGGAATGGCTTTTAACAAGGGGAATTTAATGAGTTGCTAGTTTACAGTTCTACGGCTGAGAAAATGTCCCAATTAAAACAAGTCTATAAAAATGTCCAATCAAAGGCATCCAGGGAAAGGTACCTTGGTTCAAGAAGACTGATGAAGTTCAGGGTTTCTTTCTCATCTGAAAAGGCACATGGCGAACACAGTCACAGTTTCTTTCTCGGCTAGAACGACACATGGCGAATACGGTGTCATCTGCTGGCTTTCTCTCCTGGCTTCTGGTTTCATGAAGCTCCCCGGGAGGCGTCTTCCTTCTTCATCTCCAAAGGTCGCTGGCTGGTGGACTCTCTGCTTCGTAGTGTTGCTCTCTCTAAATCTCTCATTCTCCAAAATGTTTCCTCTTTTATAGGACTCCAATAAACCAATCAAGACCCACCCAAATGGGTGGAGACATGTCATCCCCTAATCCAGTTTAACAACCATTCTTGATTAAATCACATCATCTGGGGAGATGATCCAATCACAGTTTCAAACATACATATTGAACACAGAGACCATTCTACCTTTATGAAATGGGATTTTGGTTAAAACATGGATTTTCTAGGGGACATACTTCCTTTCAAACCAGCACACTTGCCTATCACTTTGACACCTATTTTGGTTCCTAAGAGTGCTGTTTGGTGGCTTAAATATCAACACAGCAAAGAGACTGCAAACTCTGGACTGTTTCACGGTCTAGCTCTAATATTCTGGAAAGAGAGAGACAGAGAGAATTAATGAAAGAAAAGTAGCAGTAGCACAGAAATACTGGTGAAGCCAAGTATAAAGAAATGGTGGGAAAGAAGGTAACACCAGAGACCGATTTGTACTGTTTAGTCTACTGATCAAAACCCAGTAATTGTGCTCTTGTATTAAATACAAGGAGCAAAGGAACTGTGGAGCTAGTGTCTCTGTCTCTCTGTCTCTCTCTCTCCAGAATGTTAGAGCTAGGCCACGGAACAGTCCAGAGTTTGCCAGGTGAGGGCTGGCATAGTCAGTTGTGTCCTTCGCAAAAACAAACGTGATTGATTATTTGGGTTGATCGTAAAGTTTTGGTAATGGATGGTGGTGATGGTAGCACAACATTGTGATCGTAATTAAAAGCCCTAAATTGTATATTTGAGTGTGGTTAAAAGGGGAAATTTGGGGTTGTATAAATGTTACTAGAATGAAATTTTTTTAATGGGACTGTACAACACAAACTATGAACTCTATTGTAAATGACAGACTATGGTTAATAGTACAATTATAAAAATGTTCTTTCATGAATTGTAGCAAATGTACCACACTGATGCAGGCTGTGGATAATAGGGTGGTATATGGGTGGCATTTGGGAACTCTTTTTTCTGTTAATAAATATCTGATTTTTCCCAGTTTTGTTTTTTTTCTTTTTTTTATTATTGTGAATAAAGTGCTACCAGTATCTACTTGGTAGAGGCCTGAAATGTTGATAAATATCCTATAGGACAGTCCCCTACATCAAAGAAATATCCTGCCCAAAATATCAGTGATCCCAAAGTTGAGAAACTTTGGTCTTATGTAAACCTAAGAAGACAAATAGGATTCCGAAAGATCAATTATATTAGTGTTTTAAGCAATGACTCTAATGGTGACAACATGTTGAGGGCATAGAAATAAGACCTTCTGCAAAATTAATCATTCCCTTCTCTTTGCTACCTTAAACATTTTGTTTATAATTATTACATATTTGGAAAAATGTTTATAATGTAAAATGTACTATAGTTATGTATTTCTTCCAGTAAGTTGTGAGCAGTCATAACTATTTATTCCTGGTGCCTTTGTCCTCAGTAGGTATATTTTTTTAGGGCAGTTTTAGGTTTACAGTAAAATCATGCAGAAAATACAGAGTTTGCTTATACTCTCCCCCCCCACACACAGACAGTTTTCCCTATTATTAACATTATGCATTAGCGTAGTACATTTGTTACAATTGAGGAACCAATATTATTATAATTATCATAGTTTACATTAAAGTTCACTCTTTGTGTTGTACAGTTTTATCAGTTGAATGGTGTATTTTTTATTGTAATGTGGTAACATATATACAATATAAAATTTCCCATTGTAACCACTTTCAAGTATAGTACACAATTCAGTGGTGTTAATTACATTCACGATGTTTTGCTGCCATCAACACCATTTGTAACACCAAACTTTTCCATCACCCCAAACAGAAATGCTGTAGATTTTGTTGATTGTATATCAGATAAGAAAAGTGATTATGAATTAGAATTACTCAAAAGTACTGATTAGAAGAAATTCACATGCACCCCCCAAAAAACTGTAATTATGGTAAATGGTGGGTTGACAAATAGAATCCAAAAGGTAAAAGAGTAGGAATTAGAAAGTTGTTTTATATCCCTTAGCGCCTGACAGTATTTACTTCTGCCTTCCTTTGAACCAAGCAAGACTAACACATCGCTTTCACCCTTAGCTCAAGGACAAAAGCCATATGATGTGTCTTTGTTTCCTTCTGTATCGCCAGCACTTACCACAGTGCTTGGCGCGTAGATAGAATTCTTAATCTTAGGAAGTAGTCATAACCCACATTTTCATGATTATAATCGTTTTTTAGGGGCCTACTGTGTGCCAGGCACTGAGCTAATCATATCACATATATTACCTCATATTAATTCTCACCACAATCCTATGGGTAAGTATTATGAATCTGTAGTATGGATAACAGTAATAGTCCGTGTTTATTGATTACTCACTCAATGGCATTGTTCCAAATACTTTACATGAATTAATTTATTTAATTCTCTCAACAAAACTATAAGGTAGGTACTATCATTACCCTCATTTTAAAGAGGAAACTGAGGTACAGAGAGGTTAAGAAACTCATCTAAAGTTACCTAGTGGAAAGTAACAGAACTTTGAACCCAGACGATCTGGCACCAGAGTTCACACAATTAACCCTTTCGCTACACTGCACTCCTCAGACAAGCCTAGGTAACTAAGTAACTTGTGTAAAGTAGCAGCTAATAAAGAGTGAAACTGGTATTTAAGCCAGGACTTTGCAATTCTAAAGCCCCTATTCTTCCCCTCAGTCTAATTACTCACCCCCAAGATAGAAATAGTCTACATTTCCTTTGTGGCAAGCTTAAGATTTTTCTCTCGAAGGGTATCATTTTTTGTAAAATCAACCTAGATCACCTGCCTCTTCTTCAAAGGGGTAAAACCTAGCGCTTAACTACAGAACACAAAGCAACATGCATATTTTCTACTGTATGCCCTGTTTCCTCTGCTATATTAAAATAGTTATGGGAGTAAAAAAAAAGAAGCCTCTTGACACTAACACCCTACTGAACACAAAGACCCATTAAGTTCCTGATAAATATGTTAAATAATCACGGAGAGGTTCATTTCATTAAAGGAAAGATCAGGATATAATTTAACAACTGTCATTGAAAGTAAAAAGCTACAAAGACAATCGCTGTGAGTTGGGTTCCACAGGAACCAGACTCTGAGATGGAGAATAGCATGGAAGAAATATAGAGAGTGGACTTAGGTTCAACACCTGTGCAGGATCACAAGGAAGCAGGATTGAGCAGAGGAATAAATTGAACTGGAACATAATCACAATCTCAAGACCTCAGCTGACCACTAAGGGAGTGCTGAAGCTAGAAGGGGCTTTCAGAGTGAGGCTCCTCAAGGCAGTGGCAGGGGCTGCAATTCATTCCACTGACCTTTTATGAGGTCTTTATCCCAGGTGAGGGGTGAACCCAAGCCTTTATACCTCTACACTTGAGTTCAAGTCTTTGGCTATGAGATGTCTGGGAAAGGGAACATGACCTTGGGTGAAGTGGCTCCTCATATAACAGCTCAGCTGTGAGCCAACGGTCCCAGTAGCTAGGAGAGGAAATTCTCCAGACCTTGAGGGGACTCTGAGTGATACAACGCAGAAGTCATAACTGTTCGCCCTTTATGACACTCAGATCCTTTTGATTCATAAAAATTCTGAGAGTAGCTCCTTCAGGACTTCGGTGGGACAGCTCTGTGCCTGAGGAAAACTTTAAAAAAAGGTCAGTGGAATGTACTTTACCCCCTGCCACTACCCTGGTATCAAGGCTACAACTGACATAAAATGGCCAAGTCGTTTTATCCACCTAGTTGTTCAGTGCCTCTTAAGTGGTGGATTTACTGATGGGTGTTAACATTTGCTGCAAAGATCTTCACACTTGTACCCTCTCCATTGATCCATTAGCATGCCCCCACCCAACTTCCTAGTCCCCAATTCTTTGTTTTAGTCATCTAAGAAGTTTTTCCCACCACCAATCTCTAATACAGTAAAGTCTAATGTATTTGACATAGAGCTCTTTCCTGTTCTGTGTTCCATCCAAAGTTGGCAGCTTTTAGTGTCATCCAGTAAATGGGACAGAGTAGTATTCCCAAGTATATTAGTTAGGGTTCTCTAGAGAAACAGAATCAACAGGGAACACTTGCAAATATAAAATTTATGAAAGTGACTCACGTGACCGTAGGAACGCAGAGTCCAAAATCCACAGGGCAGGCTGCGAAGCTGATGACTCCAATGGATGGCCTGAATGAACTCCACAGGAGAGGCTCACCAGCCAAAGCAGGAATGGAACCTGTCTCCTCTGAGTCCTCCTTAAAAGGCTTCCCATGATTGCATTTAGCATCACTAATTGCAGAAGACACTCCCCTTTGGGTGATTACAAATGGAATCAGCTGTGGATGTAGCTGATGTGATCATGACCTAATCCTATGAAATGTCCTCATTGCAACAGACAGGCCAGCGCTTGCCCAATCAGATGAACAGGTACCACAACTTGGCCAAGTTGACACCTGTCCCTAACCATGACACCAAGTATAAAAGATACTGCATCCATGCCCAAACAGGCATGCAGGTATTGTGCTCCCTTCTTCAGAGTGGGAAGTCTGAGCTCCTATAATTTGTCCTACTGTGCTCAAAACTCCCTAACCTCGAAAAATTCAGCTGATGTAGTGAGTCCCTGAATCCTTGTAGGATTTCTTTCTCACGCTCTGGAACATTTACCTTACCAAGGCCTCCAACACACTTGCTAGTTCTTCCTCATCTAGTCCAATTAGTGTGCTGTTCTATAAGGTGTCCAGTTGGTCCAGGTCTCTTCAGACTATATTATGACAGAGGATCAGAGAGTTAACATATCCCTAGGAATAGACTGTAAGTGTAGACTGTTGTCTGCTCCAAGAGAATATAAGCTGTTTCTAATCCTTCTTTTTGATAGTAGTGGAAAAGAGCATTTACCCAATCAATGGCTGTCTACTATGTACTTGGAACTGTATAGCTCTGCTCTAGCAAAAGTAATATAACTGGCATAGCTGCTGCTAATGGTTGAATTTATAATAGTCTACCATCATCCTCTGGGATCCATCAGGCTTTTGTAAGGCCCAGACTGCTGAATTAAGTGGCGATGTTGGGGTCCAGCATCCCTACATTCTTTAGGTCTTTAACTGTGTTACTAATCCCTAACATCCCCCCCCCCAGGATGAAATAGTTTTTTATTTACTATATTGGCAGTGGGGGTGGGGAGCATCTTCAGAAGCTTCTGCTTGATTTCTCCACTACAGTAGCTCCTACCACATAGGTCACAAAGCCAAAGTGGATTTTCTGCTAACTATTACCTGTGTCCATTCTAATTATACATTTGGGGATTGGAAAAATTACTCCTGTGAGCCAGACAGATCTGGGCCAAGATTCCACTTATTACCTGGCCACCATACACCCCCACTAACATCCTGCATAACTAACACTAGTCATCTGGTAGATTTTGTGGGCTTATGTGGTCTATTCACTATAGCAAGCCCACTTCCTTAAACTTCCCTTCTTCTGATGCCTACCATGGCAGTTCCAGCATTTCTGATTTCTTTAAGAGGTATGTGTATGAAGATGCAGCTAAGTGAATGAATCTTAAGGGCTATATGTTGAATGAAATGGCAGAAACAAAAAGACTAATATCATCATCATATTGACTAACTATAATATAAAACTTGGTGAATTGAAGTCAAGAGCATGAGTTATCAGGTTAGGGGCCTATTGTAAAGGTTCCTAGATTGTAAGCTCTTATAACAGTCACATATATTCAGGAGTTGTAACTGTTATTTCTCAATTCTGAGATACTGAGCTGTTTGTTTATAACCTGGTCATTCCCAGGAACTTTGAGTATTTATATGACACCTGAGACCCAGAGTCAGAGCTCCAAAGCTATGAAAGTCAGCTCTACCCCAAACAGGAACTGGGATCAGACTTCAACTAGAGATATGAATGAAGCTAGTCTGGATAAGACTAAGGTAGATCAGAATACAGGGTAATGAATATTGTCTATATTTTAAAACTTCAATTTCTGTGTGAGACCAAAGGGAGAGATGTTTATTTGGTGCAAAATTTATATTTTGGGTAGCACATTACCAACTTTAACCTGTATGGTCAGTTTAGTTGAACACCGTAAGTATGTGGACTCTTGAATAGGGCATGAGATCTTGTTGGTTTGTCCAGGTTAGTGTGATGCCCTAATATATCCCAGAGTAATTTGGGCAGTGAATAAAGAAGTTAATTTGGAAAGTCACCTTGGTGGACTGGAGAGAAAGGAGGAAATATTCAACTTCCCCAAGTGGAGAATTCCTCATATTCTCACAAACAGTAGAGACAATCAAATCAATAACTGAGCCCTCAATTTTGAGGCTCGCCCCTAAGAAACTATTCCTGCAAAGGATAGGTTAATCTTACTTATAAACATGCGTAAGAGTCACCCCCAGAGAATCCCTTTTTTGCTCAGATGTTGCCTTCTCTCTAAGCCAATGCAGCAGGTGAATTCACTGCCCTCCCTGCTACATGGGACATGATTCCCTGGGGTGTAAATTTCCCTGACAATGTGTGACAGAACTCCTGGTGTGAACTGGGACCTGGCATCATCAGATTGAAAAAGGCTTCTTGACCAAAAGGGGGAAGAGAGAAATGAGACAAAAATAGTTTCAGTGGCTGAGAGATTTCAAACAGTCGAGTATCCTGGAGGTTATTCTTATGCATTACATAGATATCCCTTTTTAGTTTATGGTGTACTGGAGTGGCTGGAGGGAAGTACCTGAAACTGCTGAGCCGTGTTCCAGAAGCCTTCATTCTTGAAGACGATTGTATAACTGTATAGGTTTTTTGTTTGTTTGTTTCTGGACATGTTTTGACCCAAGCTAAGGGGCTGGAAAAAGAAATTGAACAGTACCAAGTATGTATGGAAAGTGATAGCATTGATGAAGCGTTTGACATTTCAGCCTTTAATCCTACCTAGTTGGTACTTTTCTGTGGGTTTCTCAACATTGAGTCCAAACCTTATGAAGCAACTTTTACAAAGCCTAGGTTGTCCAGTAACCTAAGTATGGCATAGGTCCAATAGTCCGGATATAGAAACCATGTAAATTATGGTAAAATCAAATCAAGGACCAGGTGCCAAGATTTCCCCTCGTGTTCCACAGTTGGAAGAATAAGTACTTGAACCTTAGGTAGTTTTCCGCTTCTTGACAGATGGCTGCTCAAATACATCTCATACCCCAGCTGCCTTCTGTAAAGAACTTAGTGTTCTGGGCATTCTCTTGACCCCACTGAGTCGGAGGAAGTGGCGTCTTGATCCACCATGGCAGTTCCAGCTGTGTATTTGGGACAGCCAGAGCGTCTGAAGTTCTTGACCTGCATGACTTTGGGAAAAATGGTTTTGTTGAAATGATCCTCCAGGGTTGGTGCACTAAAATCTCTTTTACATACTTATTCATCATTATCCATGAAGAAAGCACCCCAGTGATAATACTTCTGTAAGAATTTATATTTGCCCTTAACAGCTTTGTTGGTAATGACTTTGCCATTTGTACGAAGCTCAGCTCGCCTTTCTTTATCAGTCAGTTTTCTCATGAGTTCAATTTCTACTTCTTCCGTCTCCAGCACTTCTCAATCTTCTCTATCCCTCTTAATTCTCTTTAGCTCCTGAACTTTCCATGCCTCATATTCCTCATCATTTTCATCATCAGTATTGAGTGTATCCAGTGCAGCTAAGGACCACTTGTTCTCTTCCAGCTCTTTCTTGGTCTCCTCTTCTACAAGGTCGAGTGTGTGCTTGTGCCTCTTTTCCATGTGTTTTGCCTCCTGCTCCAGCTCCTGTTTTAATGCTTCAGCCTCATGTTCTTGAACTGTCACTTGGTTCTTCTTTCAAATGAAGACTGGCTTTAGGCGAGGTTCCAGGTCATTCTCACTGTCTGTATATTCTCCATACTCAGACTCTGATTCTGACTCCTTCCCAGAATGCCCCTCATCCTCCACCTCCATGACTTCCATCTCTTCATTTTTCCTCTCTTGTGCTCGCTGACGCATCATGCCACGGTGCCACCTTATTTCTTCATCATCAATTTCTTCCTCTTCTTCATTGCTATCTTCTCGCTCCACGTGCCAAGTATCTCCTTCTACCTCTGAGTCACTTTCAGGTGGGTTTCAGGTTCCACAGTTTTCCTACACCGAGCCAATCTCTCTTCTACATCTTCACTAATATAGTTTGGCAAATGTTGCAGATGGTGGTCGTTAGATGAATCTTCCTCCTGTTCCTCAGGCTCTGCTTCTTGTTCTTTGGCTTTCTTAATGAACTGAAATTCTTCATCCTCCTCATCTGAGGACTCCATAGGGGCATAGTCTGGCCGCTTTCCTAATGTAATATTTCACCTTTACTTTCTCCACGGAAATCTTCCCTTTCTCATTGCGAACTGGAATGGCTCCAGCTGTAGACTGAATGGGCGGTTATTTCATGAGTGTGCTTGGGACCTACATGTTGATGGTAGCGGTGGTGACTCCCAAAACCTAAAATCATATAACTGCATAGCTTTTACAATGTGACTGTGATGGTGAAAAAACCTTGTGTCTGATGCTCCTTTTATCTAGGATGTGGGCAGATGAGTAAAAACAATATGAATAAAAAATAAATAATAGGGGGATAAAGGGTAAAATTAATTGGGTGGCTGGAAATACTAGTGGTCAGTGAGAGGGAAGGTAAGAGGAATGGGAGGGGTGAGGTTTTTTCTTTTTTTTTTTGTTTTCTGGAGTGATGCAAATGTTCTAAAAATGATCATGGTGATGAATACACAACTACCTGATGTTATTGTGAGCCACTGATTGGACACCATGTATGGAATATATGTGTGTGAAGATTTGTCAATTAAAAAAAAAAGAAAGAAAGAAAGAAAAAGAGGTATATGTCAGTTAGGTTCTACAGAACCATCAATGGTTATTACTTTTCTCCTTACCAGGCCCAGCCCTTCCCTGTTGGTTTACATTGTAACTTAACTCTAGGTTATTGACCTCGTGGTCATTAGGGGAGGTAGGGATATATATTGAGGGAAGGGCAAATGTTGTCTTGCAGGGCAGAGACCTCTTAATCATTGTCAAGCAAGAGGAATGCATTAGTTCTTAAGGAGCAGTTAACCTCTGTAATTCTCTTCTATACACTCAGAGGATTCAGGGGAATCTGGACGAGTAAATATTTGAATGTATCCTTATCTCTCAGGAGGAGTCTTTTCCAATTAGGGCCATTCTTTTCCAATCAGGGCTCTGACCTTACATAGCATACTTGACTAGGTCGATAAGTTAACATTCTTGGACCTGTGCTATTTCTAATGATTAAGTTCTGGGTTTAGCCCTCATCTTTCTCTGCCCTTTCACTGCAAGAGAAGAGTTTAAGATGTTGCCAAGGAAGCACATTGGTTTTCACATCTAGCTTTAATTAATCATATTCGGCCTTTCATGGTCTCTTTCAAAAGCATTAATTGCCTCCAGCAATAACTAGCCAATTCCATTGTCTTTATAATTACTACTTGCCCATATTTCTCAACTGCCTGATACACTGCATCCTAATGCACTTCCTTCCATTGGTATATGATTCCAGTTTCCCCTGGCACTGAAAGTTTTAACAACTTCAGTGTTATCTTTTATCTGTACTTCAGCTATGTCCAGGGATGGGGTTCTCTTTGCCAGCCAGGCAACAGTTAATCTAGCTCCAAAATCTCATCTAAGCATCTGCTTTCTACCCCTCCTGGCACCAATTGTCTAGATTGGATTCTTCAGGAAGCAACAGCGTGCAGAAAGTTTCTAAGTGAGTGCTCAAAGTATAAACACTTGGGAGGGGAATGGAACAAAGCAAGGCCAGGCAAGGGAAGAATAAGTCATCTCAAAAAAAGACTCAACGGGGATTGAGAAAAACCCTAGAATGAGCCAAGATTCAGCATCAAGGAATTGAGAAAACCTTCTCGACCAAAAGGGGGAAGAAGGAAATGAGACCAAGTGTCAATGGCTGAGAGATTCCAAACAGAGTCGAGAGGTCATCCTGGAGGTTATTCTTATGCATTAAGTAGATATCACCTTGTTATTCAAGATGTAATGGAGAGGCTGGAGGGAAGTACCTGAAAATGTAGAGCTGTGTTCCAGCAGCCATGTTTCTTGATGATGATTGTGCAATGATATAATTTTCACAATGTGACTGTGTGATTGTGAAAACCTTGTGTCTGATGCTCCTTTTATCTACCTTGTCAACAGATGGGTAGAACATATGGAATAAAAATAAATAATAGGGGGAACAAATGTTAAAATAAATTTAGTTTGAAATGCTAGTGATCAATGAAAGGGAGGGGTAAGGGGTATGCTATGTATAATTTTTTTTTCTGTTTTTGTTTTATTTCTTTTTCTGTTATCTTTTTAATTTCTTTTTCTGAATTGATGCAAATGTTCTAAGAAATGATGATGATGATGAATATGCAACTATGTGATGGTCTTGTGAATTCCTGATTATACATGTAGAATGGAATGATCATATGTTAAGAATGTTTGTGTTTCTTTCTTGTCATATTTTCTTTAAAAATTTAAAAATTAAAAAAAAAAAAAAAGACTCAGCTTGACCCCTCGGAGCTTAGAATCTCAGAATGGCTAGATGTGGTAGCCATTCTGAGTTGCCCCGAGTTCTGGTGAGGGGGGTGGGGCTTTATCTGCCTACATCAACTAGACGTCAGATGTGGGCTTCCCTGGAAAAGGGGGTGACCTTGGACAAGGTGGCTCTCTTCAGCCAGAATAATTTGAATAAATGTGAATAGTTCAGGCGAGAAACCAGGACAATGACGCTGATGACCTTTTCAAGACTAAAAGGGACAGAGACGTGAATACCCTTCAGGTAGAGGAAGTGCTTTGACAAGTGCAACCTTTCTGCTAAGGCATGACAGTTTTCATCATATTAGTATAATTTGATTCAAGTCACAAAATTTGTACTCAATGTAAAATAATGTTAAAGCTATTTGGTTGATAAGACTTCTAGACACATCTGAACAAAACAAGTCATTTCCTGAGTTTAAAACAGAAATTCCAAACAGTCTAACCCTTTGGTTATATTTCTGCTTTAATAGTCATTTGAAAATGTACATATATCCAGAGAAAAAGGTAAAGAAGTATGAGGCATTGAGAATATGGCTGTGCTTTAATTTGGGTCTTAAGTTTCTAACTATAACAGAGACCACACTTCTAAACAACATCCACTAGCTCTGCAAACACATCCAATCATAATATTATAGTAATACACCTTACACTATAAAACACATCAAATATCCACTCCGTAAACTCACAGTGTGTTGTCTTTTGATTTTTTTCGTAAGAAAAGGGACATCTGTAATTCACATTCAGAGGCATGTTCCTGAAGACTAAAAAGTTATGAAATATTGCCTGTCGATTCGCTTCTCAAACACTTTTTTAAAAACAGCATAATTTATTCTTTAAAGCAATTTTATGGACATGGGGAGTGTAGTTAATTTCATAGTCAGGTTGGTTGAATACGATACAAAGAGAAGGCACGTATTTTCCAGAACAATATGATAGATATCAGCATTAAAACATAAGTTTTTAACATTCCAGGAGGAAAAGAAAGTGATATAAATGTAAGCTTCTTTTCAGATATTTAAAAATTCCTATAAAATTTTTGGTCCCAAGATCATTTAACTACGGTACACAAAAGTTTCCAAATACATTGCCTGGTGTCAGGGTGGGGAAAATCCCTCTCTTTTATATAATAAAGTCATCTTCTGCTCCACCTTGATCTAGGTTCTGGTAGCCTGCGGGCGGATTCCTCTTAAGAGGCTGAGTGCTGAAATGGAGAGCATCCTCTTCGTCCACTGGTTGGTATTCTTGCTCGATTCCGAGTGGGAAGCCAATTCCAGAGCCTGAGCCAGAGCCGGAGCCTGATCCAGAATAGTCCTCGGAAAGAGGGAAGACGTCGTGCACGTTCTGGACCCTCGTCATCCTGTATAGAAAAACAATAAAATGATAAAAACACGGTAAAATCTGAAACACAGGAAAAGAATCTTAATTTTTGAAAGGATAAAATAATAAATAGTCACCCAGTTGTTCAAATTAAAAGTTAAAATCTTCCCAATTATCCAGCGCTTTAAAATAAAAACACAAGTCGTGTGTTTTCTTCTTACGTGTTTGCCTATATTTATCTTACCTAATTCGTTCCACTGACCATTCTGTGTCTACTCTTTGCTGACACATAAACAGTGTTAATTTTCTTATCTGTAACAACAATCTTATATTTGGAATTTACTTAATGGGTCACTTATTAAAAACCAAAAAAGTTCCCTTTTTCCATTTTCTCCCACTAAATAAAGGTCAAACGACTGAGTTAGCCTCAACAGAGGACATTTTCTCTTAATTTAAAATTCTGAAGAAAGAAATGTGCTTTTGACACATTATTTGTAACAACTACCATAGTTGCCAGCATATAACATTCAAATACCTCCTCCCCCACCCCGGAAAAATGCAAAATTATCCTGCCCTTAAAGTGCATTCGTTCACATGTAGAGTGCTGAAAGGTAAGGCTACAAGTGCTTTTCTGAAGGTATTTAAGAAGTCAGGATGCTAAAAAGAGAAGCAACCACTGAATTTATCAACCTGGAGTCATTGTGACCCTAACACACATTCCGGGTGGGCGAAAGGGACAGAAGTGCGACCAGAGGGGTTGAGGAGAGGAGGAGGTGGGAGACAGCGACTCTTTCAGGAGGTGTCACTATGAGGGGAGCAGAGAATGAGGCAATAGCTAGAGGAGGTGGAATCAAAGGAGGGTTTGTAAAAAAAGTTAAACATAAGTGATACGAAAGTATTTTTTGCTTTGCTCATGGAAAGCAGATGCCAGGTTCAGAGGGCTGGCTGCAGAACTGAAGTCCTGGCGTTGTAGGAATAGGCTCCCCAGCACCTAGGGTGGTCTTCAGAGGGTGGCCTTAGAAGCTGCAATGGTCAAAGTCCCACCAGGGAACTTCTATGAATACTAAACACAGAGGGAATTGGTTATACATGTGGGGCAGGAGAAGGAAAACCAAATAGGGGGTGGCGAGGTAACCCAGATTAAGAACAGCATGAAGATATTTTCACTCCTAGGCTGAAGAGAAGATGGAAGGAGGTGGGTTCCTGAGCCCAGGGACAAGGGGCACCTAGTGGAGCCTCTGCCAGAGGGAGTGAGAAGAAACACCCTGTCCCTGACTCTTTCCCTGGCCCTCCACTCTCCTTCTGTGCCTCCTATTAGCCAAACTCAGCCCTGAGCCAGGTGCCTGGGAGATGAAGTACACAGGGGTCAGCCCCTTTGATAAAGAACAGGGCTGGGGAAGGACACGGAATGGATTAAACAGGCATAGGACTGGCATAGAAACAGGGACCATTCGCCCATAGTGGGAAGACAAGCTACAGAGGGAGGGTCATAGATGTTTGAGAAAAATATATACAAAACAGATATTTTGGAGAATGAGTTATCCCCCTAACATTTTAGATTTAATTATTATTGAAACCTGTTGGCTTAAAGCACTGGAGGATGCTGTAATATTAGGTTCAAATAGGGAATGGACTGCAAAGCTGCATTTTGAGGATTCCAATGAGCAACACTCTAAATAGGTGAATGCCACTGATGATGGGCTTATCTGGTTTGGGTCTTGGAGGAGAATGATTTTCTAGGTTTGAGCCTAAAGATTAGAATTTTTATTATCTTTTTTCTGAATATACCCCTTTCTGAATTATTGCTACATACTTTATAATTTTAGTATTCATTAAAACAATGTAATTTGATTTTGATACTTACAAATTCCTGTTGAATTAAAAAACTTTTTTTGCAGGTTTTAGCTGATCAAGAAGATGGTCAAGTTTTTTTAGCTATAGTCATTTTTTCTTCCTTTTCCTAATTTTTAAACTTGAGATATAATTCACATACCATTAAAATGTACCCTTTTAAAATGTACAATTTAGTTATTCTTAGTATAGTCACAACTCTACCACATTTTCCATTAGCAGTCACACCTCATCTTTCCCTTCCCCTGACCCCTAGCAATCACTAATCTACTTTCTGCCTGTTTGGATTTACCTATTTCAGACATTTCTTATGAATGAAATTATATAATATGTGGCCTTCTGTTTCTGGCTTCTTTCACTTAGCATGTTTTCAAATTTCATTCCATATTGTAGCATGTATCAGTACTTCATTCTTTTTTATAGCCCATTAATATGCCATTGGGCTGTAGATATCACATTTTGTTTATCCATTCATCTGTGGATGGACTCCTATTAGATATTAATTCAATATGGTGTGCTCTGTTTACATAACAAAAACAATGTTCAGTCATTTTCAATACCTACTAGTGAAAAGCACTCAATTCTTGTCCCCATCACCAACAAAACAAACTTGCAAAAATGTAGATGTATTATGTACACTCACACATCTCATATGTCAATAAATATGGTACAAGTTTTATGATGTGCTGCGTGGTTAAAACCAAACCAACAAAGCAGGAGCTTGAAGAAAAAGCATGCTGGCCAACCCTCCCAACTCCAAGCCAAGATCAGAGGTTGAGAAATGTGACCATTTTAAAATTGGGAAAATCTACTTACGAAAAAGGGTCAGTCCTCAGAGGAAGGATCCTGTTAGATTCACCAGAAGGTAGGTCAAACATTGGTCCCTTTTCCTCAATGCAGTTTGCAGAATTACTGTCCGGACTGCAGTGTACCCATTGGTACCTGGCTCTCCGCATGGGATAACCTGCCCAAATGAGGAATCCACAAGTTTAACAAGTATCTCTCACACAGCTTCTAATCACTCTGTCCCTGACGGGGGTTGAATTAAATACACTTTAGATTTGATAGGCGGTAGGTTGTGGGCAAGTTTTTGCACCCATTATATGCCAGCCTCTTATATACATTGTTCTTCTCACAACACCCCTGGAAAGTAGCAGAGGTTCTGGAATCAGCTGCCTGGGTGAGTCCCAGCTCTCTTTGCTACTGGCTAGCTGTGAAGTCTTAACTTCTCTGACCCTCACTGTAAAATAAAAGTACTAATATTTTAACTAAGGTACTAGTTAGTGTCTCTATCTTACAAACTTGTTCCAAAAATTAAATGAAAAAAACAAAAAACAAAAAAAACACCCATGTGTTTTGCCAGACACATAGCAAACACTTGAAAATATTTTCTGTTACTGTTTTTGTACTGTCATCTCCGTTTTGCACAGAGGAAAATTGAGGCCACACAGGTACCAAGTAGAAGTCCCAGGATTCAAACAGATAATCTGACTCCCAAGTCTACCTCTTTCTATAGAGACAAGTCGAACCATGTTCAAAGAGGTTAAGGAATACAGCGACAACTACCAAGATATTACACAGCCCTAGTCTTTTGTTTAGGGCCAGGTGGTGTGCTAGGAACAAAAGTAAATAAAAACTCATCCTCTTTCCTCCCTTCGCACCGAGACCAGAGATGTCACAAGAACAGGACCAGAGGGACAGCCGGCTTGTGGCAAGTAAGTCACAGCTTTTTTTGAATTTTAGTTTCTATGGAATATGTTCCATATCTGGTGTTACGAAGGTATAGAAGAGATCCTTTTAGTAGTTTACCAGATGAATTTTTCATTCCTCAATTTAGCAAGCACTGAGGCCTGGTGGTGAGAAATACTTCACTACCCTTCAAAGAGTTCATCTCTTTCCCAGCCCAAGCACTTACTTTATTCAAACAAGTGCTACTAATAATCACCTAGCAAGAAGGAGCATGTCTAGAATTCTTGAAAAGCAGGAAAGGTGGTTTTAAAGCCCAGCACATTCCTGTCCCAGGCAGATTAGAAGGTTAAAGACAGCAACTATTACAGAAAACAGCTAATGCTTCAGACAATCACTGCAGAATTGTGTGCCATAACAAAAGATTGGGAAAGTAAATGTCCATAAATGTCCATCAACCTCAGATGTAAATTAAAGTACAGCCCTTTTTAGGTATTAAAAAGAATGAGGCAGCTCTCTGTATACTGATTAGAAATAACCTCCAAGGTATGTTATTAAGTAAAAGAAAACTAAGGAGCAGTATGCATAGTGTATTACCATTTGCGTGTGTTTGTAGTAAATTTTCATGTTTGTACATATGTATGGAACACCTGTGAAAAGACACACAACAAACCAGTTGCGTTCAAGAACAAACTGAGAACAGAGGAAAGAAGGAAACTGACTTTTCACTGCGTACCCTTTTGAACTTTTTCATTTTCTGAGCCATATGTATGTCTTCCCTAGTCAAAATTAATTATTTTTATTTTTAACAGGTTACGGTGGAACGGATAGACAATAATATTTGGACATATACATACATCTATGGAGACCTCACCATAATCAACAGAGTGATCGCCCCCAAAAGCTTCCTTGTGCCTCTTTGTAATCCTCCTCCTCTACTCCCTCTTCTTGACCATCTTCCCTTCCCCCAGACAAGCACTACTTTGTTTTTGTCCCTATAGATTAGTTTCATCTAAATTTTATATAAATGTACAATTACAGCAACGGGTAAAGAGTTCCCTGACTTTGTTTCAATGTAAGGACTCTACCTGTCATAGTACTCTCCCCTAGAAATGGACAGTCTATTTGGCTATTCTTTACATTTAGGCTGCCTTCTTTGCAATTTAAAAAAATAACATTTGTTATAAAAGGCACTTGCTCATTACAGAAATTTTTGAAAAATGCAGAAAACGAAAAGAAAAATTACCTAACCACCAAGAGACCATGCATTTGGAGTTTTGCTTTTTAATTTTTCCCCCCTGGACATGTGTGTTTATAGGTGAATAGGCACAAATAGTGTTCTGTTCTCTTCTCACAGAAGCTATCAGAGGTTAAAAAGAGAAGACTGTACAATGACCATACTTTCCTTTACATGTCAATGGGATAGAGCTAAGAGCTTTGTTCTTCCAAGAATGAAGACTGGGGAACTTTTCAAAATGTTCTGTTCCCTGGTGAATTTCTATTATGTCTATTTATATTCAATATTGTCCTAGCTAATCTATCTGATTAGTTATATAAATACAGCATTGCCAAATTTTACATCATTAAAATATAAAAGATGCATAAAGCCATTCTCCTTAGTATTATTTAAAATAGGGGAACAGGAACACAAGGAAAAAACTAAACAGTCTACAAAAGAAAATAGATTAAGCATAAGCCATTCAGTCATGTTGAAAGAATATTAACCAAATGATCAGGATATAAACTCCCATTTCTCAAGCAGAGCCCAGTTTACCGTTGCAATCTGGCAGCTAAGAACTTTGAAACCCTCTTGGCAGTTTCTTCAGATACAGCAGACAAAAAATTCTTTTCATTCTGGAATAGTGGGTGGCAGAGGACAAGCAAAGGCTGGACCAGGTGTTAAGGACGGTAAGAAAAATTCTTTTTCTATATGCAACTATGTGATGATATTGTGAATTACTGATTATCTATGTAGAACAGAATGATCGTATGCTGAGAATGTTTGTGTTTCTTTCTTGTCATATATATTTTTTTAATTTAAAAATTAATGAAAAAATTTAGAAAAAAGAAAAATTCTTTTTCTATTACAGTTCCAGAAAAAGTCTCAGGTAAAGCCTCAGGCGCTCCTGATGAGGGCAAAAGTTTCTTTTGATGATTGTCTTGTTGTTATTCTTTCAAAACGCTCTCACTGGTGTCACTGCAGGGATGTTCACAGCTAAGGCTCCTCAGAACTCCGCGTCCATCGTCATTTCAGCAGCACTGCTTTCATTGCTGTCACTGCAAACACCGGTCTCTCTGCTTTACGAGGGCCACATTCTCCATTCACAACATTAATAGAAACTCAGTAAATATCAGCCGCTGTCCTAATGGTAGCAGGTCCTGGGAAGAATGACCACTGCCAGAGCTGTTCTTTCACTTACCTTTGGCTTCTTCTTTAATCTTTTCATTAAATTTTTAAGAGGTATTTTTTCCCAATATTTATTCAGACCCTCTTAAGGTCAACAGTATGAGAAAAACATTGTCGGAACAGAATGATGTCCAACCCCTACAGCATCACGGTCATTTTCATTATCGACATCCTTGTCGCCGCCAGCAGCAGCAGCTTCCTCATCACTCGAATAGGGATTCGCTTACTACTTTTCTGATTCTCAATTTCTCATCTTTCAGATGTGAATAATAACATCCCAAAGAGTTCCCATTTAAACGAGACTGAAAGTATGTGAAGCACCTCGCCGGGCCTCTTGCACACGGTATTTCACACGATTGGAGTTTGTTTCTCTCTCCTTCCCTCCATCTCTCCTGAGGCAGCGTTACTGCGCCGGCTCAGAAGCTCCTGCGGCTGGGATAAAAGTCGGATATTTCCTCCAGCAGAGGGCGATGTCCTCACAGCCTGTGCTGTCTGGACCAGCACTGTCCAGTAGAAATACAAGATGAACCACTAAATGTTCTAGTAGTTGCTTCTAAAAAAAATTTGACTTCACTGTATTTTATTTAACCTGATATATTCATACCATTACCATTTTACCATAATCAATAGAAAAGTTATTAATGGGCTATTTTACATCTTTTCTTCATACTCCATCTTCAAAATCTGGTGTATACTTTGCACTTAAGGCACATCTCAGTTTGGACTTGCCACCTTTCAAGTCTCCAGAGCCACCCGCGGCTGGTGGCCACCTTGAATGGACAGCGCAGGGCTAGACAGTCCTCTGCAGGCTGCTGCTTAACTGAATATCAGGCAGCAGAAATTTTTGCTTGGGTAAGAAGTGAAACAGAAGACTAAAACTGATACTTTATGAAGAAGCATCCAGGCAAAAGACCACATCTCTCCATTTGTACAACAAATATAGTTTTGGTAGAGTATGCTTTAAAAAAATTTTTTTTTCTAAAATACAAAATCCCCCCAGAGTTCAGAATCTCAGCTTTTAAAACATAAAGAAATAAAAGCGAGAAAGCCTAATTTGGGACTAAGGGTTTTAAATGTTCTTTAAAACACAAAATTCCTGAGATATTTATTTGAGAAGAGTGGCCAGCATGTGAAAATTCACCAACGGGCACTGTCTGTTAATGTGAGAATATCTTGACTCCACCTTGCTTGAGGAAAATGTCTTATGATTATCCTAATTTTAAAAATAAAAAGGAAGTATGCTCTTGGACAGAAAGGTCCCGTTTATAGCACATGCTGGTTAATTTTGTGGTGGATTCCAGGGGAAAGAATGATTTTTAATGAGAATCCCTATTCTCAATGCCCCCCTCCCACACACACACACACCCCCAAAGGTCACTAGTTCTGTTTTACCAAAATACTTTTTATAAGGAAATGTCACCGGGGCAAACAGCTTTCCCCAGTAGTCTCTTTATCTTTTTATATTGTAGTACCAAATTTTCCCCATAGTGCCAATTTACTAATTTTCTTACCTTAAGGAAGAATTACTGCACGCATAACAGAGAAATTTAAGCAGAAACTGCAATCCTAAAGAAAGACCGTTTTTGATTCATTCATAACAGTAGCATGTAAAGAACAGCATCATAGCTTAGTTGCTACCTACTTGCCTAAAAGTAGATAAGACTCCCCAACATTTGCACAGTTTGACAAAATTATAAAAAGAGTGGAAATCTATTTTCAATTTCTCCCTACTATCCCTCAACTCACGGGTAAACATCACAGGCAGGGCTATTGTCAAAGGAAAGCTTTTTGTTTTTTGTCTAGGGAAGGCCAAATTGCAGCCGGAAAGTTCCTTAACTCTGCCATTAAGTAACTGTTGGGTGCCTTAGGCAAGTCTCTTAAACTTTTTGCATGAGATTAATATAAAGAAGAAATGAAATGATGGGTGTAGCAACCAGTTCTCTTGTCCATAAATTGGTGCTAAATTCCTCCTTGCAGGGAATGTGATGATCATCCCCAAGCAAGGATGTGGTCACTTTGCAGACATCGCGGCCTGTGTAGGGAATTACTAACAGCACTGTGACCTAGGAGACAAGTCGGGTGGACACTTGGTCTGGCCCTGAGTCCTGAGGCTGCAATCATAGATTTTTCCATTTTCTCTCTTTATGTTCATCTTTGAAGAAAAGAACTTCAATTAGAGTTTAAGACTTACAGCCTTATCAATACTCCTCTGAGCTCTAAATTAAATAGACACCTATGCTCTCCCGGGTCTCACACACATTGCCACACTTGTATTTGACTTTGCAACAGGTAGACGGGGTTTTGCCCCAGGTTATTACTTAGGATTGCCTTACAGTGACATAAGACGCTTTGAATATGCTCAGTAAAAGCAAATTACGGGCAGGCCACGGTGGCTCAGCAGACAGAATTCTTGCCTGCCATGCTGGAGACCAGAGTTCATTTCCCAGTGCCTTCCCATAAGCCTCATTAATATGATCAGTTCAGCCAAATCAACGGGTTGAGTAGAATTGTTTTTAAAAAGTTGAGGAAGAATCGTCAAATCATGTTTGGCGCCTCGAGGATGTATGATGAAATGGCATGGCTCTTGGCGTTGTCGCTGTGTGTTGCTGTGGCTCCTACAGGCAGCTGTGGGCATCTGTTCCTTTTAGCATTCAGATGGTGGCACCTGTCAGTACAGCACGAAGGAAGCTTCTCCTTTGGAACCTCCCTAGTTCTTCAGCTCATTTATTGCCTCTTTTTCAGTTTTCTTTTCCAACAAAAATCTAAATCTACCAAGCGATGATATAAATGCCAGTATTTTATACAATTTCATATTGCTTTGGTTTCTTTTTTCATCTTTATTTATAATGAAACATAAGGAACATTTTTTGTTTCAAGCAACAAGGCTGCTGGAACACCGCTCTACAGTTCAGGTGCTTCCTCCATCCACTCTAATACACCATTAACTAAAAAGGGATATCTATAAAATGCATAAAAATAACCTCCATGAAAGGCGAGCATTCTACCACTGAACCACCTGTGCGCCCAAATGATGTAGCCTTCGCAATGGGACTGTGTGATTGTGAAAACCTTGTGTCTGATGCTCCTTTTATCTACCTTGTCAACAGACGAGTAGAACATGTGGAATAAAAATAAATAACAGGGGGAACAAATGTTAAAATAAATTTAGTTTGAAATACTAGTGATCAGTGAAAGAGAGGGGTAAGGAGTATGGTATGTATGAATTTTTTTTCTGTTTTCTTTTTATTTCTTTTTCTGAATTGATGCAATGTTTTAAGAAATGATCATGATGATGAATATACAACTATGTGATGAAAAAAAGAATGTTCATATTGTATGTTGACTGGTTTTATTAATAAAAATTTTAAAAAGAGAGAGAGAAAAAAAAAAGAATAACCTCCAGGATAACCTCTTGACTATTTGAAATCTCACAGCCACTAACACTTTATTTTGTCTCATTTCACTCTTCCCCCTTTTGGTCGAGAAGGTTTTCTTAATCCCTTGATGCTGAGTCCCAGCTCATTCTAGGATTTCTGTCCCCCGTAGTCAGGGAGATCCAAACCCCTGGGAGTCATGCCCTGTGTGTGGTGGGCAGGGCAGTGAGTTCACCTGCTATGTCGGCTTAGAGAGAGAGGCCACATCAGAGCAACAAAAGAGGTTCTCTGGGGGGTGACAGGCCTAATTTTAAGTAGGCTTAACCTGTCCTTTCAGGAATACGTTTCATAGGGGAATCCCACTGTTCTTGATCTTGTCTAGAGCACATGGTTCTAGGAAATTTTTTCATCAAAAAAGCTGAAAATGTCTCCCAAAAGATACAAATAAAGCCTGTTCCCTACAATTGACAAAGTTTTATATTTTAAATATATATATACAAATTAATGGAAAAGTTTCAGTAACATTACTTACTGAATTAAAGCTTCTAATATATAATGAATGTATATCTGAAATCATCTACAAGATTTCATTTCCAGCGGAAGTAAGAACATGACAACTAGAAGTTACTTCAAAGAAAAAAATCCTGGGCATGTGTGTCACTGTGACTCAACATTTCCTTTACATCTTGGGGGAACTTAATGTTTTTCTACTATAAATTCTGCCATCTATGTAGCAGACCACAACCTTCTGCCTTACTTAGACATGATCCCTTGTTTACAGAGAAGAAATTATATTCTTCTTACAAATTGACCATTTTTGTTTTCTTGGTCATTGAAGGTTTTTAAGTAGATTCTGCCTAAGTAACTCTAAACTTAAAAAGAAATTTCCAAATGTGATATTTCTCTAAGCACCAGAGCAAATATTAAAATTATTTGAAATTTGAGAGAGTTTGCATTAATTATGTATGTATAACCATAGGTGATTTTTCACTAAGAATTAAGTTAAAATTGAAAGGAGAAAAAGCCAAACTCACCCCTATTAAGAAATAGTAGTTCCCAGTGTTAAAATAAATGACATCACCACTATGCAGTACAATTCGGAATTGATATAGAAACTCAGGGGTAGGTATATAGATACTCCAAAAACACTCAAAGATGCCGTCTTTTCCTTACAACAGACACATGGGATATTTTCTATCTTCCTTTCTTAAGCTTTTTTATAAGCCACACATTTCCATCCCCAAATAAAGCTCAGCCATTGCAAGACCTCAAAAGGCTGCACCTGCTTCATTCAGAATTTTAATTTTTCTTGGTACCAAACTTAGCTGAACTCACTCCAAGGAGATCAGCCACCCCAAACCCCACTTACGTTCTCACAATATGAAAAATTCTGTACGTTAGTGTGAATATAAACATTTATATGGGGGCTAGAGTTCACAAAGAAAAACAGCCAATCCTGGATCTTACCTTGAACTGAAGATTCCCAAAACAGGACGAGGGAGATGGCCAGGACAAGCCCGCTGCTGGAGAGGAAGCCCCGCATGGTGACCAGCACAGCACGCTTGGCCCCGCCGAAGCACAGCCACCCCACGACCAGGAACCGTAAGCAGAGTGCTTGCTGTCCCTTTTAGACAAGGTTCCGAAACCTCAAACCCTGCCCAGAACGCACGTCACGATTTCCTGAACAAATAAAAAGAGATCCACATGAAAATCTAGAAAGAAAAGAAAAAAAAAAAAAAAAAGCAGCAGCAGCAAAACAACTATTCATACCCATTATGAAACTGTACTGGACTCTCCCCAGGTCGGTTTTTTCAAAAGTTCTGTTGTTTGCCACTTGCCTGTTAAAATTTTTTTCCCCACCGAAACAGTAGAATCAGCATTCAGGGCAGTTTGTTTTTGCTTTCTTCAGGTCACAACCTACACAGGAGATTGCTAACATGAAGACTCTACTGCCTATTGATGAGATAAGGAGCTAACCAACTCTTCATCACTGAGCACCTTCAACAGAAAATGTTCTCGATTTTCTTTCTCATCAAAGAGGAGCACAGCTCACTGAACCAAGCTGCTGGGCTTCAGAAGACACACCCCCACCCCTCAAATAAAGAAACAGCCTTGTCCCCCAGGATTACCCGGTACAGACTCCATATTAATGAACACGATAAATACAACAGTTTATCACTTGGGGACACACTTTCTTCTTACTTCCTTTCAGTATTCTGTCACTTTTTATTTCAGTCCCATCTGTCCCTCCAGCTCCCCCAGACAGTTTAGTACATATGCATCACTTTCCATTTTCCTCCACACTCTTGCCTGTTCTTTGATAGGAGGGAGGAGTTTCCCTTCTCTTGTTTTAGACTTCCTTTACCATTTCCTGCTAAGGACAGGCCTCAGAATCTTATCACTGAGTAGCTGTGGAAGGAGGCAAAGAATGCACATTTTAACCCTCCTCATAAGCCTTCCCAGAACCATGCATAAGTGTATCCCGCAATCCCGGGACTCCTCAGAGTGCAGCAACCCCCAACTCACAAGCCCAGCGAACTCCCCTCTCTGGAATATCGGTTTCCACCTGATATATAACGTCTTCAGTTACTTTTCATTCTAACCCCCGATTGAAAACCTAGGCACCAAAACAATAGTTCCTGTCAATAAGCTTCAATAAGTACCCTAGTAAACTCTTAGAGCTATTAAAGCTTGTGCTTCAAAATGGTAACTGGGGGTAGGGGTGGGGGGAGGGGGGCTTTTCCCATTTGGATACTTCATTTTCCCTTTCTTCAGTCTTGGTGATTTAAAAAAAAACAACCAAACTTTGCAGTATTCATAAGCATTTGCCCTTCTTCCACCACAATGACAAATGTTTCTTTTTCTAAGAACACTCCCTCCAGGCTCATTTCCTTCGTTCTTTCTCAAGCACAGAGGAGCAGAACAAATGCACACCAGCAACCAGGAGTCCTGGGTCGGAGCCTGTTTCCCTTACTTACCAGCTGGGTGAGGCCGGCCGCCTAACTTTTCACACTTCCACTGTGCTAACAAGGGTGGGAGAAACCAGGGCGAGGGTGCAGTGGTCAGCGCTCCTCCAGGCTGCATATCAGCTTCTTGCCCAAAGTTTTCTCCATTCTCTAAAAGCTTGTTTTCCATAAATTTGAAAGACCAAATCTATTCCAGAATTAACCCATCACATGCCAGGCAACCTTAAATGCACCTACTTGACTTCACATTCAACTGACTTGCCTGTAAAATGTATAACCTTATTCCTTAACAATCACCCTGCAACATGGCAGAAATGAGTTCCTCATTGTCTAAGAAAGTAATATAACCACCAAAAAGGAGTTATCAACATCGCTTTTCACTAGCTTTTGGTTTCAGAGTGTTCTTTGTAAACGGTGAATCTGTGTAGAGAGCATGAACCTTCCCAGCGTCTCACTTCAGCAGAATATTTGTTAAGATGAATTGAGGTTTTCAGAAGAGAGATGGAGGGGAGCAGACAGCTGCTCCAGGGATGGCTTCAAGGCTCACTTCTTTTTCTAAAGGCCCAAGTGAAAGATTCTACCAGGAAACTCCCTCTAGGACTTTTTCTTGGCTCTTTATTCAGAAGGTCTTCAATCTGAACTGGGCATTGCACCAAAAAAAAAAAAAAAAAAAAGCAGATTGAACTTGTACCAAATCTGTCCCTTAAGCCTAAAAGACAATCCTTGCAAAAAATTTTAGATCTAGAACTTAGAAATCATCTAGTTTTCCTATTCATGGGAAACAACCCAAGTCCAGAAAAGTTACATGACTTGCCCCTGGTCACACAGAACAGCTAGTGAATGGCAAAACCAAGACGAGAACTCAAGTTTCTTAATTTATAAGCCACTGAATAAAAGAGAGGAATGAAGGGGGTACAAAATTTTAAACAATCAAAAGTCTTCCATTTAATCATTTCCTTTTAGACACACCTAAGGTAGTATTGGGGATTAAATCATGTTCCCCACAAAAGGCAGGTTAATATTCCAACTTTGGTCCTGCGCATGTGAAGCCATTTGTAAAGAGGACCTTAGAAGATGCTATCAGTTAAGGTGTGCCCAAACTGAATGAGTATGGGCCTTAATCCAATATGGCTAAAGTTCATCTCACAAAGGAAATTGGACAAAAGAGTCATGTCCACTGCCATGTGACAGAAGAGCCAAGAACCAAGGATCTCTAGCGGCCAGGCCCAGAGCGCCAGTCTTTGGAGATAAAGCATTGTCTTGCTGATGCCTCGATTTTAGACTTCTCCTAGCCTTAAAACTTTGTTTAAGCCAACCCATCATTTGGTATTTATTTAACAACTGAGAAGCTAAGACTATGTTTGAAATGATTAGATGACTGGGATTTGCTCCAAAATAATCCGGTTTAAGGAGAGGGGATGAGTGGTGGGTTGATAATTGCTGAAGCTGAGCAAATGGATAAATGCAAGTTCATTATAGTATTCTCCCTGCTTTTATACATGTTTGAGAATTTCAATGAAAGTTTTTAAAAATCATCCTTTTAAAAAGGTATTATCTCAGGTGGGTGGGCCACGGTGGCTCAGCAGGCGGAGTTCTCACCTGCCATGCTAGAGACCTGGGTTCAGTTTCCAGTGCCTGCCCATGTTTAAAAAAAAAGATTAAAAAAAGGTATTGTCTTCTTTGGAATCTATACAAACAAGAAACCATCTCTTAATTTAAAAATGGGAACTTGCGGACGGGCCACGGTGGCTCAGCAGGTAAGAATGCTTGCCTGCCATGCCAGAGGACCCGGGTTCGTTTCTCGGTGCCTGCCCATGTTCAAAAAAAAAAAAAAAAGGGAACTTGCAAAACCAACAACAAAAGTCTAGTTTATTTAAAAAGCAACTTATTTATCCTTGGCCTTGGCTTTCAGGTACTTTCAAGTTTCCCATTCTTTCAATCCTACTCTCATCCCCAACTGAAGTGAAGAGACTGTGACAAAGACAAAAATGTACTGATGCTTCTGGTCCCAAAGAAGCAGCTACCATTAGTGTTCTTGGTCTCTTCACCAACTAACAAAGGAAGGACCCCTGGAAAGAGGCTCAAGAGCATCCCTGGCCGGACCCCTTGTGCCTCCTTCTCTAACTCTTCCCTTCTCAACATGACAGCCTCACATCCAGCTTCCCAAGGGCCAGATTTCTTACTGGGCCTAGGCCAGAAGCCTCCGTAGTGTTGCCAAGCGCCTAACAGTTTGGGAACTCTGTTTTAATCTTGTGCTGGGAAAGGGTGGGGTGGGGGGGGTGAGGGGGTGGAGCGTCCCTCCCCTCATGGTTTGGGTTTGTACTTTGAACAGAAGAAAAACAAGGCATAGAAGAACTTCTCAAATGCCACCTAGAACCTAGCAGAATATCCCAATTCCAAAATTATAGGCCTTGAAGAACCAAAACTTGCAAGGGAAGAACCACACAATTTATATTATTGATTTAAATAACTGGGAATGGGAAAATGCAGTATTTCTCTTGGGAATATTTTCACAAGACTCAGAAACATTGGAAAATATCTCTAAGGGAAAATTTCAGACATAAGAGAAGAGGAGCAGATCCTCTGAAACCAAATCATAGAAGGGACACCCTTATTTGATTTCTTGTTTTACCTTTTCCCCAAGATACACTACTTGCCAACACTATTTTTAAGTTGTTTTCTATCTTTAGTATCTATCTTTAGAAACTATCTTTTCTAATTAAAAAATTAATAAATACTGACCATAGAAAAGTATGAAGTTGGAGAGTGGTAAGGGAGGTATTTAAAAGACAATTTCCTTATCATTTTTCACCTTTGGCAGATTACAACTGCCATCTTCTTTATTATGTCCTGCCTCTGGTAATCGACGTACCACACTATTCCCTAGTGCATTGGGCCCTCTCATCTCCTTTTACTGCCTTTATTTCACACCCTTCCCTGTGGAACACTACCTAGCCCTAAAGTTGTTCCCAGAACTTACTTGTCACTTCTAGCTAATCCATAATCAATCTATCAATTCTACCCCGAGACCTTGATCTCACTCTAGAGATAATGAAACTCTCCAAGTTCCCTATTGTATTGACAATATCTCCTAGGCTTCCAGTTCAAGCTCACACATACTTTTTATTCCCCAGAATACACATACTGAAATTATTCTCACATACCTGCAGTTACATTTAAGGTTATCATAAGTCACCATGGAAGAGAGAAATTCTTGCCCCTTAATTTTTAGCCACAAAACAGCAAAATCTTCAACGGCCTTTTGATTTCAATCCCCAGAAGCTGACCACATTTACCAGTTAAGTTACTACACTTTAGTCAGTTCTTATTTTTTCCCCACTCTAGGCTTTTTTTTTTTTTTTTTTTTCCAGTTTTGGCCACAAATAAGGAAAATGAACAAAGACGCTCAGCAAAATACTATTTAGAAGCCTAACCACTTGGTCACATTTATTGCATTGAGGAGGTACTATTTTTTTCTCATGGTAACTTTTTTAAACACGTCTCTACCATTCCCTGATGAAAAATGAAATGATACAGCCACCCTCCATTTAAAATGATAGCAGCTACTGCTGGAATCAGTTGTTCCTTTCCTGAGTTCAATGACAGGCTCTGCAATTTTTACCTTTATTTGATTACACTCTTTAAAAATGGACTAGACCTCCAGAGAGTAGATTGTCAAGCACCTATATATCTCCCCAAGTACTGAATGAATAAATGAATACATTTCTTATTGGATACATACAATTTTTTTTTGCATATGCTAGACCTACTTTGTAACAGGTTGCAATTACAGAATGTAATAAGCTCGAATAACTCTAGTTAACCATGGATTTTCTAGGCAAATGATTTTAATTTTCTTTCTTGCCAAATTTTGTAGGAAAAAGTTATCATATTAGCAATCAGGAAAATACTGTCAATAAACATGGTTTGTTGTTGATAAAAATTTAAAAGCACTGTTAGTGGAAAACAAACCTGGTATAACATCCTTAGAGGTCCAGTGAGACTAAAGAATTCAGATTGGTGGGAACAGGAGTCCTACAGCAATTCCTCGATAAAAATATTTTGCCTTAGCTGGGCTTCAAGGCAATAGGCAATGTAGCTGGGAATACCATAGAATGGGGAAAAAGTAAGCAATCAGGGAAACTGAAAGGAAAATAAAATTCTTGGACAAAGGAGATGGTCCAAATATCATCACCAATGAAACAAGAATAGGGTTTCTTTTCAGAATTTAGGGAAACCAAGGGGTAATAACACTATTAGCTCATGGAAGGTAGAAGTGAGGTGCCATCTTACCAAGTACTTGAAAATAGAGAAATGAGACCATCTTTAAGCAAATTCATAATGAATAGGAGGAAAGACATGTAAATTTCCACCAAAAAGATAGACTTGGGAGTGGGGAGGACAGAAGAGGAGTAAGAGGAGGTCTTGTCCAAGACCTCATTAGCCAGCTTCCCTTAAAGCACTTCCTACCTGGAAACCCAAACTGAAAACCCTTTGAATAGGATCCAAGAACATTTGTGGGGGGAGAGAGGTGGAGGTGGAAGAAGTCTGTAAAACTCTTCCTGGGACACCTGATAGGGGTTTCAGATTCAGATTAATTCATCTGGAAAGATATGGACCCAAGGTGTCCAGAATGTTGATGTCTGCTCTCACCCTCAAAGCTGCTGCTTTTGGCTAATGAGGTCACCTTTAGAGATAAGTGAAAGCATTCATTAAACACGTGGGCCTGCAGCATCAACTTGGCAGGGCTTTCCTATCAAGACTGGCTCTTAAAGCAATGCCACTTCTCACAGCTCCCGAGTAGAGTCCAAAAAGGCTACTTCATGCCAACCTAATCTCTACCTGAACTACATTAAGTCCTAGCTGATACTCAAGAAATTCACTAAATGAAGATATTATCCCAACATTCGCATCTTAACAGAGGATGATAATCATTGATAGACTGATGATTTCAGAATCTAACGCCTCATAGCAGGTTGAGGTGAAGAATAGGGATGGTGGGTAGTCAGGAAAAGAACCCCTAGGAGCTAGCAAAAGCTTCTTCAATGTATCTCAGTTCAAAATCACTCCCCTGGAATTGTAGGATCCTCCTTGTTCAGTATGACCAAAAGACCACATCTCGAGAGTTCTGGTTATAATTATGGTGACTAGCAAAAAGAATCAGACTAGAGAGGATGGTACGGTAGCTCACTGACAAACTCTGAGAAATGTCCTGTAACTACTTGTTGAAGAATGGAAACTATTGCTTTTTTCTTTCTTTGCTTTTTATATATGTTATATTATACAATTTAAAAAGTTAATTGGGATGATTGTATAATGATATAGCTTCCACAATATGATTGTGTGATTGTGAAAACCTTGTGTCTGATGCTCCTTTTATCTACCTTGCCAACAGACGAGTAGAACATATGGAATAAAAATAAATAATAAGGGGAACAAATGTTAAAATAAATTTAGTTTGAAATGCTAGTGATTAATGAAAGGGAAGGGTAAGGGGTATGGTTTGCATAAATTTTTTTTCTGTTTTCGTTTTATTTCTTCTTCTGAATAGATGCAAATGTTCCAAGAAATGATCATGATGATGAAGATGCAACTATGTGATGATATTGTGAATTACTGATTACATATGTAGAACAGAATTATCAAAATAGGAATGTTTGTGTTTGTTAGGTGTTTTTTGGTATTTAAAAAAATAAAATAAAATAAGTTCATTGGAACCACTTGGATATTGGCTAGGAAGAGCCCATGGAACCGAAAGACAAAAGGACCCACCATTGGCTGTTTCACTAGGACATTCCAGGTACTGTTCTAAGGATTTCATGCCTATTACTTCACTTGTGCCATTTGTATACCTATCTTTCAGATGAGGAAACTGAGGTACAGAGTGGTTTAATGAAGATGGGCCTGACTTCAGATTTCTGACCCTTACCTGTTCTGTGACCCTTCACATGGGCTCACCTTTCTGGATGCGCTTTCCTAGGGGGATTTTGTTAATCCTGTTTTCTCGGCCAGCCCACCTGTTGCCCTGGCATTAGAAAGCCAAACACTCCATTCTGTTGTGGGGAGGGAAAGCCCTTCCCTAGCATCACAGGACCTCAAATTCTGAAGTTAAGGCAAAACCAAGTACCTGACAGTAGAATGCTCTCAAATCCTTCCGTTTAGCAGCTCTGTGGATTGGGGAAGGTGATTTATCATCTCTGGTCTCTGCAGCCTGAGGGCTGGGAAATTTTACTACTTAAAAAAAAAAAGTGTCAAAGACCGTTCTTCATCTTTTGCACAATACTACTTTCCAAACTTTCCCAACGGACAGTTGGCTGCTTGCAGATGTTCTGAACTCTCAGCTAAGGAAACGCTCTCCCGGAGCAGCTGAGAGGAGACTCACCACGCAAAGACAGTTAAATGCTAGCGAGAGGAGCCCCGTTTTGCTTCGTTCACCTCATTATTTTTCCTGACCAAAGACCACGCTCTTTCCTTTCTTTTCCTCAGAAGCTACAGAAGTCAGACTTCTAAATTTTATTTTAAAAACTCTCAAGAAGAGGAATAATTAACTTCTTTACCCCAGAAAGACACTCGAAAGGTCGTTGTCATTGTGATTATTATTTCGTGACAAAATGCACTCAGGTGGCCGGAGAAGGGCAGATGCTCACCATCTCCATTCACAGACAAGGCCACAGAAACCAGGGGCTAAGTGGCTTACCCAAGATCACATGTTAGTTGTGCAAGAGCCTGGACCAGAGCTGTTTCACCGCCACATTTGTCTGATTTCCGTTTGCCCAGAGGTTTGAGCAGAGCCTGATCCCCAGGGTCAGGGGAAGTCACCCCACCTAGAGAGGCCACAACGCGATTAGCGTTGGCATGTGGGCCTCCACCCTCCCCTCTTCCCTGGGCACTTTCTCAGGCTGCTCCTTACCTTCCTTGTGGCCTGGGTTTGTGTTGCATTTTGCTTTTTTTAGGCCTTAGCTGTTCCCTGTGCCTGAATTGCTCTGCCCCTATGTGGTTAACTCCCTCATCTTCTTCATATCTTGGCTCAAATCTCACCTTTTTAAGGTGACTCCCCCACCCCACCCCATTTAATACACTTTGCGCCCACTGGACCCCAATCCCCCTTCCTCTTCTTTCAGAGCATTTATCGATTCATCCTCTGCTGTCCCCAAATGCAGCCTGGTCTGTAAGGCTAAGCTCCAAGAGGACAGCAGGGAGCTTTTGCTCCCTGATGTATACCAAGTGCCTGGAAGAGGACTGGGCCATAGTAGGTGCTCAATAGATACTGGTAGAGATGGAAATTGTTCAAAGCTTGTCTAGACACTCAGGAGCTCAGATTGTAGGCACCCTGAGCTACAGCTGTAGCTCCATATTTCCTCCCAGGTGGGGCATATATGCATTGCCTGCCCTCACGTCTAAAGTAAACTCTATTTAACCTGCATAAAATTGTCAGGGAAAGAAGGCTTTATTCAGGGTGATGTCTGTCCCTCATTGTTTCAGAGAAGGGGCTCCGAGAGATTTTTGTGACATTTAATTTAAGGCTATTTAGAAGCACAGGGAAGGATGTGCTGATCTGCTCCTTTCCATCTCTGTAAGTGACAGAACAGGAATACAAAGGCCTATTTTGAAAACAAAAGAGTTCTAGAAAGAATTTCTTATTTAAAGGAGATTAAACACGAGCAGAGGGCAATTTTGAAATTTCCAACTCCATAGTAAAATATCTTTCAGTTGCTCTTTTTATCTATAAAGATTGACAGACGAGTAAAACATATGGATTAAAAATAAATGACTCATAGCGGGAACAAATGTTAAAATAAATTTAGTAGATTGAAATGCTGGTGATCAATGAAAGGGAGGGGTAAGGGGTATGGTATGCTTGATTTTTTTCTGTTTTCTTTTTATTTCTTTTTCTGAATTAATGCAAATGTTCTAAGAAATGATCGTGATGAATATACAACTATGTGATGATATTGTGAGCTGCTTATTATATAGGTGGAATGTTATGATCACATGGTAAGAATGTTTGTGTTTGTATGTTGGTATGTTTCATAAACAAAATTAAAAAAAAAACTTTCAGTTAAAAAAAAAAGCAAACTAAAGCTCTGATGTTGGTAGAAAAAGACCATGCTCCCTTCCTGATTCCTGTGGGTTCTAGACATTAGGGTCCAATAATATTTAGTGGTTGGGAACTAGGAATTGGGGTCAGATTACTTGGGTTCAATCCTACCACTTCCTCACTGCAATCTTTGTGCCTCAGTTCCTCTATCTTTTAAATGGGAACGGTGACCACACCAATCTCATAGAACAGTATGAGAATCTAACAAGTAGATGCATGTGGCACCTGCTAGGTAAGAATGCTCAGAGCATGATCAGGACCCAGTATATATGACCTTTTATTATTAGAGTGTGGAAGAGATACATCTCCCAGAGGTGGAGGGCTGGGATGGGACCCAAAGGGGTAATCCTTAGTTCAGACAGAAGTTAAAAGGAGACCTAAAAGCTGGGAACTAAAAGATAGGAAGCCTGGGGTAAGTGGAGGCAAAGAGGTGAACAACTAGGAAGTCAGGAAGGAGAAACAACAGGAGCAAACCTTCCCGGGAAATCTTAATCCATTTTCTTTAATCGTCAAGCAGAGGATGAGAGATCTACCATGTGTCAGGCAGGGGGTGAGCTCTTGCCTGATCCAGACTGACTTTGCCATCCCCCCCGCCACAGGTGGGCATTAGAGGCTCAAGACTGACAGGTAGGAAGGGAGGAGCCAGGAGAGGACCCAGGTTTTTGTCCAACTCTGTTCACTAGGCCAGGTGATATTATAATAGTAATCACACACAGGTAAAATACAAGGAGGCACTGTTCAAAGCACTTTGCATATATCAAAGCACCCTCCATCAAGGGCAGGCTCTCCCAGCTCAAGCTGAGGACTCTGCAAGTCCAGACTCAGGCCCCATCAGTCCAGTGCAGCCAGAGCCAGCTTGTTAAAACACAAATGGCATCATGTCACACCCCTCCAGAACCTCCAAAAGCAGAGACACCTAATCAAGCACGATTTCTCCCCAGTAGAAAGTTCGACGTAGGGTCTCTTAATCCTGCCCTCAGAATCTCTTGGGCTATGTGTCCCAGTGAACTACTTCAAAGGTAAAAACAGAAAACTCCTTGGGAAGGGCTTCTCTAGCAGGATCCATTGGCAGCGTCTCTTATTTTGTGGCATGTATGTGAAACAGAGATAGGCAAAGCCCCATAATGTGCGTGTGAGGCAAGAACCCACAGAGGTTCATCTGGGAGATAAAACAGCCCTTGAGACACCTCACTACTTGCTTCAGCCTGTAAAGAGGATAACCCATTCCCTCAGGGTAGCCACAAAGGAAGAGGTTAAGGTCACCAGTGATTGCCATCCCCAAGCAGGGGTGATGAGGGGCAGGGCCTCTCCCAGCCTAGGCCCAGTGTCCTAATCCTGGCTGTCCCCAACCACCTCCCTGCTCTGGCCATGGACACCCGGGCCTGGGACAATGACACCAGTGTGGAAGCTCTGTGAGGACAGTACCTGTCTGGTCCCTGCTGCCACTGCACGTGCCAGGCTCACAGCAGGTCTTGGGACATTTATGTTAAGTTATGAGCATGGGCTTTGGAACCACACAAGGCTAAATCCAACGCTTTCTCCAACATGGTGGGTAAGAGCCTGTTCTGCAGCCAAGCTGCCTGCGTGGGCCTCTCTGCTCTGACATTTGCTAGATGTATACCTTGGGGAGCCTGTCTAACCATCCTATACTCCAGTTTCTAAATCTGTTAAATTGGGAAAAAATCAGGGATGTTATTAAAATAGGAAGGCCCCTAGAGCCTGGCCCATAGTAAGTGCTCAGTGTTTGTCAGTTATTAACTAGCCTGACTGTATTTAGCTGCTTGATCCTGGGCAAGTCACTTATCTCTGGGCCCCAGTTTTTGTCCCAGTAAAATAGGGACATCATCTACCGCACAGGGCTGTTGAAAAGAATGAAAAGAGACTATCCTGTGTAGAAGGCTTAATGCACTATATGGAAAATAATGGATAAGAAGTCAACCACCCGGTGTTGTATTCTATCCTCTCAGGGGTTTGCTAGTTGAGTGGCAATTGACTGACTATATTAATTAATATTAATAGTTCAGAAAGGATAGAATTGGCCAGGACTTCCCATGAATAGCACAGCACAAATACTTCCCAGACACCCATTTCCTCTGACTGTACTGAGTGAATTAGTTTTCCACAGAGCAGAGTCACCTTGTGGCTCTTGCTCCATTAGAGAAATAACTCAAGAGGATCCCTTTCCATATGATCAGACGTGGGCATGAGCAGCAGCTTCCAATACCCTCTCCTCAAAGAGTACTGATGGTGGTATCTCAGCCAAGGGGGTGGTGGCTGGGAAGTTAACATTTGGAGGCAGGCTTTCACCACTTGGCAAATGCCAACTCACACCCAAGCATCCTACTTGTGCCTTTCTCCAAGTCCTCCCACACCCGAACATAAAGCCCCTGCAGAGGCTGGCACTGTTGTAGAGCCCAGAAGGGGAAAATGGAAGCAGATGACCTTCCATCCTGCTCCACAGATGCCCACACTTGGAGGAGGGCAGAGGTGGACCCACGGTCACTGGTTCCTGGGCCCACGCAAAGTTTGGCAGCTCAGCTTGGCAGCTGCTCTTCCCTAAAACTAGGACCACAGCACCCTCACTGGACTCTGAATACAGAATGGGGTTCCATATCCAACAAAGGGCTTTTCACCTCATTTTTTGTGGTTTTACACATGCAAAAAACTTTGAGGTGTAAAAATTACATTATGGGGTTGTACATTTACTAAGCCACCATGGTTGAAAAGAACTGACTTATACGCAATCAAGACAAGAGGTCGTGGTACTTGAAACATTTCCTTTAATGGTGATTTGGTGGTCGGTGAGAAGTCAGATTTTATTCTTTCCCCTCTATATACCTCTGGCACTTTCAAAAAATATCTAAACCTTGGTAGCACAACATAATAAGTGTAATTAATGCCACTGGGTTATACATTTAAAAATGCTCAAAGGGGCAAGTTTTATGTAATATATATGTTACCCAATTAAAAAAAAAAAGGATCTAAACCTTTGACGTAGTGCCAACTGAGACACTAATTCAAGGAGTATTTAATGCACACCTGCTATGTATGGTGTGGGCCAATGAGGGAGCTTCATGAACAAAACAAGACTCTAGCCTCAAGGAGCTCCATTCATCGAGCCAGGATATGCAACAGATTTCTGCCATCGAATTCCCAGCCCCATCCATCATGGAGCACTACCAAAGTTTTGGTTTTTATACTGTATTGATGAAGGGACACTTGAAACTAAAGAAGAACCTAGAACGTCACCCTCCCCCAACTCCATAATCTCACTGCCTTAACACAGCTATTTCCATTTTGCCTTTGCATTCCAGTTTTTAGCAGCAAAATATGCATCATGTTGTATAGCAGGCACAACCACAACATACGTACTGGATGTTTTCCTACCACTTATATTTTTATATAATCCTGTAATCTGGTTCATGTACCAGAATATTACACAACTATTTCCCTGTTGTTGGACTTCCACGTTTTTTGGGGGTTTTTTTAACAGTGTTTCCTATCCTAGTCCTGTGCCGAGAACCCTGGGAATGTAGGTCCCTGCCCTTGCAGAGCTTAAGTTCCTGTTAGGCCTTAAAGTTCCAAGGAATACTAGCAAATCATTTCAGTAAAGTATGAAAACACTTTGGGACACCTGCCAAAGTGAATCACACTGAAAGCCCCAGCAAAAGGGAATCAAGTCAAGTCTGAGGGATGCAAAATAGTTTTCATAATGACTGATACAAAGTCTTTGAGGAAGTCCCAGCTCCTAAGTTTCAGCTACCAGCAGGGCTGAAACTACCTCCAGACAAGGTTTTTGTTTCTAAATGGCCACTCTTCTGATCTCATTGGCGGCTGAGGAAATACCCACCTTTATTTCAGAAGGAACTGACCCTATTTATTAACCAGCCAGGAAATCTAGACTTGTCTTCCTGCGACTAGGAGAATAAGTTCAGGCCTATGGCCAGGAAGGAGGGATTACTGCAGGGGGCTGACCCTCACTGGACCTTTCTCTCCTCTTCTTCACTTCTTACTCCACACAAAGCCAGAGCACCATAGCTTGGATAGATATCCATTAAAGGACCTTCCCATTGTTTCCTTAGAAATAAAGGCAGAAAAACATATTTACTAACTCTACATTAAGATTATTTCCCTGTAAAACCCAATTTTCGGGTTTCCACCCCAAACGTGAAACTGATATAGAAGAAAAACTGAAGGTACACAGCCCAGCTGGAAACTCCAGGCCTCAGGCAGCTCAAGGCAAGTTTTTGTGTGTTTGTGGATTCCTTTGGACTTTGAGGTTCCACAGAACTATCTATGCACCCAGTGGTGTAGGGGTGGGGAGGGAAAAGTAGTTATTGGTCAGATTTCTAAAAGCTTCCACACACCAGAGCCCTTAATCATTTCCTCCTCCACAGCTGACTCGAAATGCCATCTCTAGTGCTTTGTAAATCTTAGGAGATTGAGCACCGATCACCCAGGGTCATTCTATATTGTGAAGGGCATTTGCCCTAAAAAGGTTTGAGTTCCGGGAGGGCAAGAGACAGAACCCACAGAACTCTGGAATCGGTAAATAAGGGGCCTTCTCTGGAAGTTTCATCCCCTCCTAGTTTATATGAGATAAGGAACCCAGGATGAATCACATCCAGGTGACCTGAGGAAAGAGGGACACTCCCCACCTGCAGAGGGTCATACTAGGCACCAGGCTCCTAAATCTGAAATTCTCTGGCCTTAAGACATCTCAGATCATGTTGAGTGAAATAAGCCAGACACAAAAGGACAAATACCGTATGACCTCACTTATATGAAATGCTTAGAACACGGAAATTCATGGACAGAAAGTAGATTTTAGGGTACCAGTGGCAGGGGTGGGAAATGGGAAGTTAATGCTTAAGGAAGAGAATCCCCCATGTTACTCAGTGGGTGCTGACTAAACGTGTGTCTTCTGTCTTAGCAAATTCAAAAGGGGCAGCTGCAGAGAATCCCAGACTATCATAGCCAGAAGGAGATTTACTGAAGACCACCAGAAACTTTGGTTCCTATTTTGCAAAGTTAGCTGAACATTGGGGAAGTGGGAGATTTAAGAAGCCCTGAGGTTAGAGAAATGGGTAGATGGATAGATAGGTGATGAAGCGAGCATCCACAAAAGTTCATGTCTGTAGAATCTACATGGTAGATGGATGTCTGTTCACTAGAGAGTTCTTTCCATTTGGCTATATATTTGAACATTTTCATAATACCGAATTCATAATCGGGGAAATAAATCCTAATGCCTGGTCTCGTCCCAGAGATTCTGATCTAATTGGTGTAGCATGTGCATGGAGAGTTGCGAGACCTCTCCAGGTGATTCCACTATCCATCCAAGGTTGAGCCCCTTTGTTCAAATCTAGGCCAGATGTGGTCGCCTAACAAGCATTATCACCATCACCAGGGAACTTGTTAGAAATGCAAATGATCAGACCCCACCCTAGACCTACAGAATTAGAATCTCTGGGGTGGAGCTAGTACTCTGTGTTTAATAAACATCTTCCAGTCTGAAGCTCACCTAGTTAAGATTAGTGCTTCCCAACTTTGGTTTTGCCGGAGGGAATCATCTGGGAAACTCTGCAGTAAAAAGAGAAGATTCCAGTATCAGCCTCACACTTCCTGAATTAGGTGCTAGGAATTTGTTCTTTTTTATAAGCTGCCCTGGTGACCCTGATGTTACCGAAGGTTTGGGTGCAGCCCCCTTCTAGTGCACATCAGGAGGCTGAGACCCTTGGAGGGCTGAGCCCTGCCCAAAGCTGCAGAGTCCCAGGGGAGCAGGATTAGGCCTAGGCATCCTGCATTGTTGCTCCATAGCCCTTCCCACTGCCCCACCCCCAAGTGCCATCCATTATTTATGTCTATCAGGAGGGCTCCCTACTTTAGCCTCCTGTTTTTCAAATGTGGCTGTACATTGGGAACACCTGGAAAGCTTTAAAAAGATCCAGAAAGCATTCTCTGAAATAAGTAGGAGTATAAGAAATGTCCTCTGGCGTTATTCCATCTCTATTGCATGCCCCATGCACCCCCAGCATGTGGGGTGTAGCACCATTCCTTAAGTTCTGTGGCTGCCTGGTAATTGTGAATTTTGCTCAATTAACTTTATGCATTAGGGGCCTTTGTAGAACCCAAGCATAAGAAGTAGAGCTTTCTGCTCTGCCACCAACTTTCCCCCAAATCCTAACTTTGGTCCCCTGGGACACTAAGAAGCCTGGAGAAGAAATGAAAATAGGTGGCTGATACAGAACTCATCTTTCTAGTCTAAAAAGCCTCAGTAAATAGCATTGTGGAGGGCACCTGGGAACAGGGGTAAGAAAATGAGGCAGAACAACGAAAGACTCTACCTAGACTCATCCAATATCAGGAAGCCACCATGTAGGGAATCTCAACATTAAACAAAGGAAACGCCCTTCCTGGCACAGATGTAAATCAAGGGCACCCCACTGCCCTCAGGACAATCCAATGAACAGGACTCTTCCCTCCTCCCACCATGTACCCAGAGGAAGAATCAAACAATGTGGTAGCGTTCAAAATGGACCAGTGTTCCCCTCTAACAGATAGGGCAACATTTTCATTGGCTCAGAAAATGAAACAACTTACCCCCTGTCAAACACCAAGCAAGCGGAGAGTCAGGGTTTGAAGGCAGCTCTGTCTCCAAAGACTGACCCTTTCAGTTAGTAAGTGGCCAAGTTAGAACTCAGATTAGGCTCCCAGACTCCAAAGCTGGTGCTCTTTCCTGATACTGCTGTCAGATCACACAGAAAGCTGCCAGAGCTCTCAACAAAAGCCACAGCCAGGCTCCCCTCAGAGTTGTAGTGGTGACAGAGAAAGGGAACAGCCCACCCAACAGCTCAGAAACTGACACCAAAACCCATCCAAACGAAACCTCCAAGTCACAGCCCTAGCCTTCACATATGCCTGACCTCTCAGCTTTTCCAGCCTTGGGTCCAACTCTTCCTTTGGTAATTGCTTCCCAGATCCTTAGTTTGGGTGTTTCTAGGCCAAAGTGAAACACAAAGAGCAGCCTGATGATTTTTTTTTTAAAAGAAATGGATGTATTATGCTTTAAACCAAGTCCCCTCCCATCACCACCAGGAGAATCCCTAGCCCAAGCACAGAAAGGCAGTAGAGTTTGGAGTTCTCGCCACTCACCTCTCTCTGGCTTCTGTCCCTGTCCCTGCTTGTGCTTCCAAGGAAGGAGAGGAGTTGCGTTTGGGATTGCTCAGGATCCTGCCCCACTAGAGAAAGAGGTTGGGTTTCTTAACACCTAGCAAGAGCAGATGGGAAAAGTTCAAATCTTTTACATACAATAGGACCACCTTCAGGTCAGCTGACAGTCTGATCCAATAGAGGGGCTAGAGAGATTCCTTCTCAAGGTCTGCCCAAGCCAGAAAGCATAGAGGTGCAATAAGCCTGGGAATATCATCCTGAAGGTCAGGGCAGTAGAATCCAGGGATTTGGGAAGTTAGTCTAACTTCTTGCATTTTGATTTGGTAAAAAGAACAGAGGAATGAAATGGAAGAGATGGTTTCACCCATTCATCTATCCATTCATTTCCTCATTCATTCACTCACTCATTCAAGGGACAATGTTTTGAGCATCTACTATGAGCTGGCACCCCGAGACACCCTGAAAAGAAGGGCAGCATGACTCACTCCCCAGGGAGTTCAGTTTTAATGTTGCCAAAGGAGTCCATGACCCCCTCAAAGTGTTGTTACCCACTTAAGTAATTGACAAATCCTCTTCTGAGAAAAATAACTGTTAACCATAAACTATTCACTCCAATTTAAGGGTTTTGACTTAGAGCTTGACCTCCCAATCTGACGTCTATCTAGGATCTGCTACTTTTTTTTTTAATTAATTTTTAAATTAAAAAAAATAACAAACTAACACAAATATTCTTAACTTATAATCATTCCATCCTACATATATAATCAGTAATTCACAATATCATCACATAGTTGCATATTCATCATCATGATTATTTCTTAGAACATTTGCATGAATTCGGAAAAAGAAATAAAAAAACAACAGATAAAAATTCATACATATCATACCCCTTACCCCTCCCTTTCATTAATCACTAGCATTTCAATCTAAATTTATTTTAACATTTATTCCCCCTATTATTTATTTTTATTCCATATGTTTTACTCATCTGTTGATAAGGTTGATAAAAGGAACATCAGACACCAGGTTTTCACAGTCACACAGTCACATTGTGAAAGCTATATCAGTATACAATCATCTTCAAGAAACATGGCTACTGGAACACAGCTCTACATTTTCAGGCAGTTCCCTCCAGCCTCTCCATTACATCTTGACTAACAAGGTGATATCTATTTAATGTGTAAGAATAACCTCCAGGATAACCTCTGGACTCTCTTTGGAATCTCTCAGCCATTGACATTTTATTTTGTCTCATTTCACTCTTCCCCCTTTTGGTCAAGAAGGTTTTCTCAATCCCTTAATGCTGAGTCTCAGCTCATTCTAGCATTTCTGTCCCACATTGACAGGAAGGTTCACACCCCTGGGAGTCGTGTCCCATGTAGACAGGGGGAGGGCAGTGAGTTTGCTTGTCGTGTTGGCTGGAGAGAGAGACCACATCTGAGCAACAAAAGAGGCTCCATTGGGGGTGACTCTTAGGCCTAATTTTAAGTAGGCTTGACCTATTCTTTGTGGGGTTAAGTTTCATATGAACAAACCCCAAGATTGGGGGCTCAGCCTATTGCTTTGGTTGTCCACATTGCTTGTGAGAATATCAAGAATTCAACTTGGGGAGGTTGAATTTTCCCCCTTTCTCACCATTCCCCAAAAGGGACTTTGCAAATACTTTTTAATTCATTGTTCAAGTCACTCTTGGATTTATCGGGGCATCACTCTGGACAAACCAACAAAATCTCATGCCCTACTCAAGGTTCCATGTACTTAGGGTGTTCAATTAAGCTTTGACCCTTCTCAAATCTCAAAGATCAGTGACTCTGGAAGCTCTGGAGCTGCCCAGCTGAAATGAGATTAGAAGGAGAAAAGTGTGTGTGGGCTTGGAAGTCCCTGATGGTGAAGAGAAGGCAAGGAATTTTCAAGCCAGCTTCAAGCCCCACTGTAGTGGCTTCTGGGCACAAAGCCTTGTCCTTGTAGGGACAGAGGGAAAGAATGCTCTGTCCCACCCAAGCACAATTAGTCTGCCCCTAGGACAGGGAGGGGCCCCTCTGGAAGGCCCAGAGACTCTGGTGACACTTAGATGAATTTCCGGGAGGATAAGGTCACAGAATCTCTCATCTATTCAATAAATAATAATTGAGGCAGGTGCATACTGAGGTGAGTAGCCAGGCAGAGCCTCTGGAACTTTCTTTCTGGGAGCAGTCAGACCATGTAAATGTAAAACAGACAAGATCATTTCAGGTAGTCACCAAGCAAGGGAATAAAACCGGTTATGGGATAAGGAAATGGGGGAGGGGGGCCCCTTTACATTGGGTCTGAAGATAAGCAATAAAACCTTAATGACAAGGACAAGCCAGCCCTGAGAAGATGGGAGCCAGGTTTTCCAGACAGAGGGAACAGCAATGGCAAAGGTCCTAAGGTGGAAAAGAACTTGGTAAAGAAGGGAGGGGAGAGTGGGAGGCACTGAGGTGCCTACAGGCAGGAAGGGGCAGAGAGCCACTGAGGAAAGAATGGACACCTGCAAGGCACTAGTGGATCTGTCACGTCTTCTTTCCTCTTTGACCACATTACCCTCAGCCATGCTGGCTGCCTTGATGTTCTACAAAGAGGAACATTACAGGTGACTCTTACCTGGAGTCCTTCAGACTGGCTGTTCCCTCTACTTAGAATACTTTCCCCCCACATATCTACAAAGCTGTCTCCCTCCCCTCTTCAGTCACAACTCAAGGGGACACCTTCTCAGTGAGGCCTTCCCCGTCACCAAACTGAAGACTAAGACCCCTCCCCACCCCACAGCACTCTTATCTCCAGAACACTTAACCTTTTCTTTCGCACATTCAATTTTTATTATCTTTCTCTTTCTGCTGGAAAATCAGCCCCATGAGGGCAGGGATTTTTGTCTTTTGTTCATTGCTGATCCCCACTGCGGGGAACAGGGCCCAGCCTTAGCAGGTGTTCAGTAAGGAATTGCAGAATGAATGCAGCAGGAAGACAATTGCAGTGTTTCATAAGCAAGGTGATGGTGGCTTGTAAAAGGACGGTGGCCTAAGGGCAGAGAGAAGCCTGGAATGTCAGCAGAGCCAGATTTAAGGTGATCCCAGCCCACGTGTTGTTTTCCTCTTTGACCTTCAAAGCCATCAATACAGGCACTGCAGTCTCAAACCTGCTCTCTTCACTCTTGCTCTTCCTTTTGGCATCAACACCTAAACTAGGTCAGAAGCAAAAAAGAAATTGTTTTTTGAGACTTTGCCCAGACCCCCAATTCTCTGCAAAATGTAAAGAAGTAGCCCACCTAAATTTACACAGAAATTAGTATATTGGTTTCAGCTCTGTTTTTTTTTCTTGAGCTATAATTCACATACCATAGTATTCACCCTTTTTAAGGGTACAATTCAGTGGTTTTTAGTATATTCACAGATATGTGCAACAGTCACCACTATCTAATTTCAAATTATTTCATCACCCCAAAAAGAAACCTTCCATCCACTACCCTCCATTAACACCTCTGACACATCACCACCATCCACTAACAAAACTTTGTGAATGTAGTTAATACCATCACATTGTATACTTGACAGTGGTTAAAATGGGAAATACAGTGGTAGCTGTATTTATGCTACCACAATAAAAATGTGCAAGAAAGAAAGGAACCACATACACATTAGTAGCCACTTCCCATTCCCCCCTGTCACCAGCTCCTTACAACCACGAATCTACTTTCTGTCTCAATGGATTTGTCTATTCTGGACAATTCATATAAATAGAATCATACAATATATGGCCTTTTGTAACCAGCCAATTACCTAGCATAATATTTTTGAGGGTTATCCATCTTGTAGCATGTATCCGTAGTTCATTTCTCTTTACAGACAAATAGTACTCCATCGTATGGATATATCTGATTTTGTTTATCCATTCATCAATTAGTAGATATTTCTGTTGTTTCCATTTTGGGGTTGTTATGAATTATGCTGCTATAAATATTCACGGACAAGTTTTTGGACTTGAATGGACATGTGTTTTCACTCCTCTTACCTAGAAGTGGAATTGCCGGGTCAGATGGTAACTCCATGTTTAACTTTGGGAGGAACTGCCAGACCATTTGCCAAAGCTATAGCTCCAGTATTCTCCTCAGTTTGCAGATGGAGAACCTGGGGGAGGAGACGGGAGGTGGTTTTCTCACATTCATCAGCTACTGAACGGCAGACCCTTGGGAGTTTTGCTCATGAAAAGGACCCCCTTGCCTCCTTCCAATGCATTTCCATCATTATGCAAAATTTGGGGTGCCTTCCATCTGACAGTTTCTAGTCTAGGTGCTGGGAGTGCCTCTGAGAGCAAGACAGACACAGCCCAGATTGGGGAAAAGGCTCATTGGGCAGATAATTCAGATTTGACATAGGCAATGACAAAGTCTACGGGAGGGTAACAATGAACTTATTCTACCCTGGGGGTGTGGTGGTCGAGAACTCGGGCTTGGGCCAGCATGCCCAGCTCCAAATCCCAGATTTCTGCTTACTAAGCAGTAGGAACCGAACAAGCTCCCTAACCTCCCTATGTCTCTGTGTCCTCATGTGCAAAGTAGGGGCAGTAATACAACCTTCTTCAAGGTAGGCTCTGTAAAGCACCATGCACTGGCAAGCCCAAAGTAAATATGAGCTGTTTGAAGTTGCTTTTTTACTGTCTAGGCCTTTCCCTTCCTTCAAGGACCAAGCTCCTAAATCCTGGTCCATCAACTTTCACTGCTTCCCTCTCCTCACCCCCACCCCCGTACGGGCAACTCTGACATTAACCGGAATTTCCAGCGTGCTGTATTCCTAAGTCCTGCAGTTTAGTTCATCTGGTTTGGTACTCCAGTTCGAACCCCTGGATACCAGTCTCCCTGGTTGTACAGAGAAGGAAATGCTTTTTATAGAGTCCTCTTTTCTCCTACACTAGATTGCAAGCTCCTTGAATCCAGGCCTTCTCACTCTTAGTCTACTGTAACATTTTGGTGAAGAAGTCAAAAAGAAGCAAAGTCATGGAGTGAGGTGGTGGAATGGAAAGAACAGAACTGAGGTCATACCCCAGCTGCGCCTCCTCTAGCCACATGCTCTAGGTCAGGAGACAGAGGATCTCCCTGAGCTGGTTTTCTCATCTAAGAAAGGAGTGCAGGGGCAGTTGCCTCTCAGAGGGGCCCAGGGGTCGACAGTGACCTGCAGAAGTCCCTTGCTTGTGTCTGGTAGGCATTTGCTGGTGGCAGTTGCCACTACTATTGCCAGGAGAGTGTGCTGACACTTGGGCAGCATGCCCAGTCGCGCCAGGGAAGGACAGAAGTACCCAAGGCCAAAAGGAAAATGAGCTCTTGGGGGATGTCCTGTGATCAGCATTGAGTACTTTGGGTCAAATACAACAGAATTTGCTGTTTGGGCTTTCCCCCCCTCCTAACCACATCGACAGGAACAGGAACTGACAGTATTCACTTAACTGTATCCAGTGAGTTATTAGGAAATAAATGCACATGAGCAGAGATTGTGAAATTCCCAAACTGCCATACTCGTCATCCCTCTTGCAGCCAGAAATACTGTTGCTCTCTCCCTAAGATGTTGAACTTCCTAAGAAGCTAAAATTGGCTATAATGCATTGTTTGAGAATTATGGCAAAGGCTATAAAAAAAATCCTTCCTCATAATGATGACCACACATTGGTAGCACATGTCCCATATTTAATCTTCAGAGCTGTGTGCAAGGAATAATAAAAGGTTTGCCTTTTATTGAAAGGTGTCCATTTCTTCAACTGAGCTACATTAAGGGTGAGTTGCTTATTTGTATTAAAAGGGTCACAGAATTTTTTTATTGCAATGAGCAAATACAAAAAAAATAAAAGCTATATATATGTATATCTATAGTATATCTATAAATTATATATAGTATATATAAATTCTGTGTATATATAGTGTGTGTGTGTATATATATATATATATGTGTGTGTATATATATATATATAAATTTTAAAATGACTTTTGAATTTTCTCTGTGGCAATTCCAAGAGGCAGCAGCTGTGTGGAAAAGAGGTTGAGCTTGGGTGTTCAAAAGAGGGCCTGACAGCTTCTCCTTCCTCTCTGTTTTGCATTTCAGAGGCACTTAGAAACCAGTAGAATCTTGCACAGGACTCCCCCAAATGTAATTCTAGGCTCAGCGAAACCTCACTCATTTTGGCAGAGGCTGAGCTGAAATTTACCTTTACTTAGCAAACTCTCTATGAGATAGTGCAAATGGTTTGTGTAAAGAAAGTCATAGAGGAGGATTTCTTAAAGGCCTAAGAAAACTTGAGACCAAACTTTCTAAGACCTCAGTTTAGTCAAGGGGCATGCTAATTATATACCCTTCTTAACTAGATCCCGCTTTTCAAATATTCTCCAAGTGAAACTCTTCACTAAACAATCTGTATTTTGACTCCCAAATTGGTAAAATTTGACCAGGCCATCAAACATTATTTGGAGGCAGGAAGAGTGTGTTGTCATCCCTTTGGTGCTGGCCAAAACTGGACAACAGAGAAGGGAAGGAGGGAAGAGAGAAAGAAAACTGGGCCACCATGAGGTGATATTAAACAGAAGCCATCCAGGCTCAGAGCTTGAGGGTTGGAGACAGAACTCCTGACACCGACAAGCCCTGCCGGTACCAGACATCTCAGGGACTTGCTCCAGATCTTTGGTAACCACAGATTTTCTGAGTCAATAACCTGTAACTGAGGGTAGCAGCACATGTGAAATGAGCACGGAGTCAGAGAATCCAGGGCCTCTGGCACAACTTTCCCAGCCCCAGTCTCAGACACCCACAGCCTGAATCGCTCCTGAGTGATCTGGGGATTCAGGACAGACTCTGGGAGGGATTCACCTCACTAGAAGCATTTTCCCCTTTCCCTTTCCTTCTCATTCACAGGTGGAGGCAACTGGGAGGTCGTGGATGATCTTTCTACTTTTTTCCTGCGGGTGGCTTTTGTCACCAGCAGCTCCCCCTGTACTAATGCAGAGAGGAGTCAGGAGAGGAGCCGGACCCCAGTCCTGAGCTGCTCAGGTCACGCTGAGAAGAGACCATTTCCAGGAAGCACAAGCAGGAAAGCCTTTGGCCCACATCCTTTCAGATTCCAGTGAAGAGGGCACTCACCCTGGGGTCACTGGGTTGGGTTCTTGTTGAAACCCTGAGTCCTTTCTCTGCTTGAGGAGGAAGGGGTCTTAGATACACAGGTGGCTAGAGGACTCTTTAATTCCCCCCAGGAGGAAGAGGTTCAGGTTATGAATACAAGAAGAAAACGTGCTGCTCTTTGGCTCTGGAATCAAGAAGGTAGAGAGAGAGGGTGAGAATTCTAAGAGGCGCTGGCGCCTCTGCTGCCTTTTGTACCCGTGCCTAGATGTTCTGGGCACGTCTGAGCTGTTCCTCTGGGGATGGGGGTAGAGGAGTGTTTATTCTACCTGTTAGCTTCCCCAGCGTGGCGCGGAACCGGAAGTGTGGCCTGTCCTCCACCCCCAACCCACTTCCTCCTCTTGGTGGGAAGTGATGAAGGGGCAGGGGGAAGGGGTCCCGGATCTGCCACTAGCTCTGCAATTGTGGGGAATTTATTCTATCTCTCAAGCTTTATTTCTTCTTCCTCCAAACACGGGGGCCCCCAGCCCTTGAATGTGAACCTCTGAGATGGTGTGCAGACTTGTGGCTGACATGTATGAAGTATGACTTTCCCTGTGGAGAAGGGTCTGTGGCTTTCACCAGAGGCTGAAAGGTATTGTGACCCCAAAAGACAAGGAGAAAAGATCACCTCTGAGGACCCCGTGCTCTGACTGGGCAACAGGACACCGTTCCCTGGGTCTGTCATTGAGAGAGTTTATGTAGGCTCTCACCTAATGACCTCCCTACGCACAACTAGTGCCCTGAGGCCACTCCAGGATGCCTGCCACCCATAGCTACTGTTCTTATGCTCAACAAAGTGTGTTTTCTTGGCTTCTGGGCCAAGAGGTCCATTTCCACCATGGAGACACTCTGCTGCCTCTCACCAGTGGGCATGCTCCTCACAAGTCCATGTCCAGGGGCGATAGAACCAAAGGACACTTGTTAGCTGGGTGGCTGAGACAGCCTATTCTGTATCCAAGACCTACCTCCTCCAGCAAAGAAAGGGTTCAATGTCTTAACAAGAAGTAAACCCAGTGACCCCAGATTGTCTACCTTGCTGAAATCGGAAAGGAAGTGCTCCAAAAACTTGCAGACTCAGGTTGCCTGCAAATGGTGTCTTCTCGGCATAATCTGAGCAGTACAGGACATGAGTCAGGTTTCTCTCCCCAACCCTTCCCTATCCCTCTACTTTTCCTTTCTGCTAAATATCATTGGCTCAGTCTTGTTCCCAGTGACCCACCTCGACAACTCAGGAATGTCATTCAGGGCCGCCCTGGGGGGAGAAGGGGTGCTTCTGCCAAGAGCTGGGAAGTAGAGAGAGAGAACTGGGGGCAACTTCCCCAAGGGAAAGTCAGACAGCCCCTCCCGTGAATGGCGTGACATTTGCCAGCAGGCCACATGGGACAAGAGGAAGATACTATTCCTACTACCTGCCCTGTGTCCTCTCTGGAGGGCAGGGAAAAGCCTTCTTTGATGTTCTATCAAGATCTTTTTCATCCAAAGGTCTGAACTTCATTTGTGCCAGGAATACCTTTGGCCATCTGAGGAAGCTGATGGACCCTTACTCAGAATACTGTTTTAAAATGCATATAATGAAATAGAGAGGACGTCAGTGGAAACAGTTATACCAAATACTGGTAACAAAAATATTTTTTAAATGGTGATTCAGTAATATATGGGCATCTTTATTAATATATTAAATAGCAAAATCTAGAAGCAAGTCTAATAACTACCTTAATTTTGAAGTGGGTGTTGGGGATTAAATCATGTCCCCCACAAAAGGCATGTTCAGGTCCCAACCCTGGTCCTCTGGGTGGGAACCCATTTATAAATAGGACCTTTGAAGATGGTCTCAGTTTAAGGTGCGCCCAAATAGAATGAGGGTGCCCCTTAATCCAATATGATTGAAGTCCTTTTAAGCAAAGGAATTAGTCACAGAAGGGAAATCACAGGAAGAACAAAACACTGGCAGTCAATAGAACCTGGGAGAGAAAGGAAAAGAAATAGCCATGTACGTTGCCATGAGATAGAAAGGCTAAGGACCAAAGATCCCCTGCAGCCAGCCATAGAAGCCACAGTCTCCGTGGGAAGAAAGCATCGCCTTGCTGACACTGTGATTTTGAACTTATCCATATCTCAAAATCATAAACCAGTGCTCGCTTCAGCAGCTCATATACTAAATAAATAAATAAATCATAAGCTAGTAAACTCTCATTGTTTAAACTAACCCATCCTGTGGTCTTTGTTTCAACAACTGAGAAACAAAAGCCATAGGGATAAGCTTAAATGATATTTTGAGATATCTCTAATACTAATGTGATATGAAAACATCCGTGATTAGGTATATGGGCCTTTTCCTAAAGAGAAGTTTGAAGGTTTTATCAGATTTTCAAACTGTTCTGAGCCCTGCACCCCCATAAGATTAAGAACCACTGCAGCAGGTCCAGGTCTATGAGGGGAAGACTGAGTCCAGCCCCCTCCCTTTGCCACTTTGCAGAAGAGGAGTCTGTGGGCATAGAATGGGCACCTTGCTCCAGGGTACACAGCTGTGTGCAGCACAACTGGGTTTGTGACTTTGCTTCGGGGACTCCACAGCTCCCCAGCTTGTTCCCAACCCTGGAGGAAAATTGAGATTCTTGGTGTGAGGTCAGCAGAGGGAGGGCCCAGGTGGGGTGGGGAGTGAGAGCTGAAGTCAGCAAGGCACAGTTTCCACAGCTTCTTGCGCCTACGAGAATGACACATTCTTCTCTGCTCAACTCAGTTCTCACAGATGTTTCCACGGAAAGGGCAACTTCCTCTTTTCTGCTCTTTCTCCATCTCTCTTATCAAAAGTCTCTTCTGGGAGCTCCACCCTGCCACTCTGAGCCACGGGCGGAAACCCTTCTCTCCCCAATCCCGAGGTGGACCTACCCTGCAGGTGCTTTACCATGAGGGTCCCCAAATCTGCCTGGTTTTCAGAATCAACCGTGGATGGTTAAAGGTGCAGCTGCCTGTGTCCCAGGCCCACTGAACCTGAGTCCTTGGGGACAGGACTCATCTCTATACTGAGTTCTGTTGATTCTGTGTATGGTCGCCTTTGGGTTTTGTTGGCTCTCTCTGCCCTTCCATACAGATGAGAGATGGGTCTTGCAGTCATCTAAATTTACAAGCTAGACTCCTGCCACTTTCTGGCTCTGTGACCTTGGGTGAGTTTATTATTATTGTTATTATCATTAAAACTTTTTGAGCCTCCATTTGTTTACTTGCAGAATGAAAATAATGGAAAGATTAAATCCTTTCACAGTTCCGGGAGCCCCACCCTGGATCCTTACGGGGGGGGGGGGCCTGGACCCTCACCTCCCCACCCCACCCTGCTTCTCACTCTGTACCATTTAACTGAGAAAGTCTCTCCAGAAAATAAGGTCCAGTGGTTCTAAGAGTAACCAGATGTTTCAAATACCTTTAGGAGCAAGACATTTCCTAGGGTTCTTCCCAAGAAATAAAGGTAACTACAGTTATTTTCCCCAAAGGATGGGAAAAAAAGATTCCATAGAGTAAATCCCCGTGTTCTACAATATCTGTCACCACATTCAGAGTCTTGACATTTTCCCAAGCAAAGGTCATAGTCCAGTTCTACCTACAGACATAATAAGCTAAAGTTGTACTGCAGCTTTCCCATGAAGAAAATGGCTGATATCCAGCGATTTCCATCAGAGAGATATTTTAATGTTGGTTATCAGCCTCACTCACTTAGAGAAAATTTTTTTTCATTAGAGAAGTTGTAGGTTTACAGAATAATCATGCAGAAAGTACAGAGTTCCCATTTACCTCCCCTCCCCATGCATACTTTGCATTAGTATGGTACTTTTGTTACAACTGATGAAATAATATTATTATAATTATACCATTAATTGTAGTCCATAGTTTACATCAGGGTTCACTCTTTGTGTTGTACAATTCTATGTTTTTTTAAATTTTAACCTACAATTTCCTATTTTAACCACTTTCAAATATACAATGGTGTTAATTACATTCAACGCTGTGAGAGAGGATGTATTTTTAAAAGTCCATTTAACTTCAAGCAGTTTGGTGGTTCCTCAGGAAGCTAAGTATAGAATTGCCATATGAGCCGGCAGTATCATGGCTCTATATCTACTCAGAGGACATGAGGGCAAAGACACAAACGGACATTTGCACACCAATGTTTATAGCAGCATTATTTACAATTGCCAAGAGATGGAAACAGCCCAAATGTCCATCAACAGACGAGTGGCTAAACAAGCTGTGGTATTTACATACAATGGAATATTATGCAGCTGTAAGACAGAATAAAGTCATGAAACATGTAACAACATGGATGGACCTTAAGGACATTATGCTGAGTGAGATAAGCCAGAAACAAAAGGACAAATACTGTATGGTCTCACTGATATGAACTGACATTAGTGAATGAACTTGGAGAATTTCAGTTAAGAACAGAGACTGGGCGGGCCGTGGTGGCTCAGTGACAGAGTTCTCGCCTGCTGTACTGGAGACCCGGGTTCATTTCCCACTGTCTGCCTATGCAAAAAAAAAAAAGAAAAGAAAAAAAGAGCAGAGAACATTATGAGATAGAAATAAGGTAGGTATTGGGTAATTGGAGCTGAAGGGATACAGATTGTCAAACAGGACTGATAGTAAAAATTCAGAAATGGATAGCACAATACTACCTAACTGTGATACAATAATGTTAGAACACTGAATGAAGCTGAATGTGAAAATGATAGAGGGAGAAGGCCTTGGGGCACAAATGAAATCGAAAGGAAAAACAGACGATAAAGACTGAGATGGTATAATCTAGGAATGCCTGGAGTGTATAATGATAGTGGGTAAATATACAAATTTTAAAATGTTTTTCATGAGGAAGAACAAAGGAATGTCAATACTGTAGGGTGTTGATATAGATTGTAATTCGTATTTTAAAACTTTAACTTATGTGTAACACTAAGGCAAAAAAATGTTTATTTGGTACAAAATTATATTTTGACTAGTGCATTTTCTAATACAACTTATGAGGACAGCTTAATTGAACACCATAGTGCATGGGACCTTGAGTAGGGCATGAGATTTTATAGGTTTGTCCAGAGTGATGCCCTGATAAATCCCAGAGTGATTTGAACAGTGAATGAGAAAGTATTTGCAAAGTCCCCTTGGGGGAATGATGAGAAAGAGGGAAAATTCTACTTTTCCAAGCGGAGAATTCCTGATATTCTCACAAGCAGTGGGAACAACCAAAGCTCAAGGCTGAGCCCTCAATTTTGGCGTTTGTTCATATGAAACTTAACCCTGCAAAGGATAGGCTAAGCCTACTTAAAATGAGGCCTAAGGGTCACCCCCAGAGAACTTCTTTTGTTGCTTAGATGTGGTCCCTCTCTCTCTCAGCCAACACGACAAGCAAACTGACTGCCCTCCCCCTCTCTACATGCGACATGACTCCCAGGGGTGTGGACCTTCCTGGCAACGTGGGACAGAAATGCTAGAATGAGCTGGGACTCAGCACCAAGGGATTGAGAAAACCTTCTCCACCAAAAGGGGGAAGAGTGAAATGAGACAAAATAAAGTTTCAATGGCTGAGAGATTCCAAACAGAGTCGAGAGGTTATCCTGGAGGTTATTCTTATGCATTAAATAGATATCACCTTTTTAGTTAGGGTGCAACAGAGAGGCTGGAGGGGACTGCCTGAAAATGTGGGGCTGTGTTCCAGTAGCCATGTTTCTTGAAGATGACTGTATAATGATATAGTTTCCACAATGTTACTGTGTGATTGTGAAAATTTTGTGTCTGATGCTCCTTTTATCTATGGTATAGACAGATGAGTAAAACATATGGATTAAAAATAAATGAACAATGGGGGAATGAATGTTAAAATAAATTTAGTAGATTGAAATGCTGGTGATCAGTGAGGGGGAGGGGTACAGGGTATGGTATATATGAATTTTTTTCTTTTTTCTTTTTATTTCTTTTTCTGGATTGATGCAAATGTTCTGAAGAGGTGATTGTGGTAATGAATATGCAACTATGTGATGATATTGTGAGTTATTGCTTATGTACCGAGAATGGAATGATCATATGGTAAGAATGTTTGTGCTTGCATGTTATGTTTAAAAAAATAAATAAAGTCCATAAACTTCCAAATAACAAATTGCTTCAGAAATTCCTATATTGGATAACTGCCAAGATCTCTTGAGGGGGTCACCATGAGGAATAAGCATGAACTTTCTTTTCCCCTGTGCCAGGGCAGATGGGGGGACAGGAACGGGAGCAGCTTTAGCAGTCGGTGCCTCCCAGGCCATCGTGCATCCACACTCTCTCCTCCTTCTGTCTTTCACAGACCTGTATCCAAGCCAGCCGGGCTCTCCCTGATGCCTAAACATTGCTGGGACATCCAGCTCTTAGTTTCTTCTGGGCGCTCCTGAGTCCTCCCCATCACACATGGCCTCTTGTCTTCCCCGCCTCTTCTCATTCTTCGAGTCCCACTTCCTCCACGAAGTTGGAGTCCTCTCCAGCTCCCCAGGTTCATAGACACCCTTGCCTGAGTCCCCAAAGCCTGGATCACCTGCGTCTTCTCCTTGGCTCCCATTATTGGCAGTTGGATGCACAGGCTCCTAGGCAGGGCCTCACATGAGATGAGTGCTCAATCAAGCTTTACTGGCTGGTTAGATCTGAGAAGCTGCTTTAAGGAGCTTTAAATTAAATCAGGGCTTAGACAGAAGTTCTATCAGCCTGAGCACCTGATGGTGGTGGGGACTGCATGAGGCAGGGGCGGTAGGGGTGGGATGGGATAGATTAGGTATAAGGTATATCAGCCTGGTCACTGGGCTTTGGGACATGTGTTTAGGTTGAGTCCCTTTGAACCTGGAGCTGCAAAAAAGAGGAAACGTGGGTTGTTACAAAACAGCCTAACCACAATAGGCACATATCTTGTTTATTATCTGTATGTGATGCTTTTGGTTTCAGAAACACCTTTCTATTGCAAGGCTAGTACTCTGCAGGAACTAGATTTTCTCTATTGGGTCAGCTGCAGACAGTTATGGGCCTCTCTGTCCAGGGGCCAGGGCCTCGGTTGCATTCAGAAATACTTTCTCACAAAGTGTGGCTTTTCCTTCAGCAGACTGAATCACAGGTCAAGGAGGAAGCCTAGTAAGAAGGAAAAAATACTGCCAGGGTGGTTTCCATGAGCAGTTACTTTGTTTTCTCTTATAGACACCGTAGTGAGTTGTGTAATTGTTCCAGTTTCCCTTTTCTCGTTGGTTACTAGGATTCTCAGAGCCAGTCCTGAAAGCAGGGGTGTCCATTTCCGTATTGGTTTTGTGCCTGACTCCATTTTATGATTGCATCCTCATTTTCCCTCTATTTTTCTCAGTAATCTGCTGAAAATGTCCTTAAATCTCATTTAGAATAAGGAAGATGATAAGAAGAGAAAGGGAAAAAGAGCTCCCCGTCCTTAAGGAATCAATAGATGCATCTGCTTTGGATGATGAAAACATTTTAGTAATAGAAGGTGGTGATGGTAGCACAATACTGTAATTAATGCTGCTGAATTGTACACTTAATGGTTAAGAGGGCCAATTTTATACTATACATATTGCTACAATTAAAAAATAGATAAGTAAGGAGATGAGTAACAGTAATAAAAATAGCAGCGAGGAAGTGGACATTTATTTAGTACTGTACCAGGCATTGTACTAAGCATAGGTTTGCATTAGCTCAGTCAATCCCACTACAACCCTACCAAGTAAGTCCAGAACTATTATTTTCCCCAGATTAGTATCACAGGTGAAGAAAGGGAAGGTGAGAGAGGATAAGTCATGAGCCCAAGGTCACATGGCTGGTACGTGGTACGACCAGGCCCCTGGCCCAGGCCTGGGTGATGCCAAAGCTCAGGCTCATAGGCTCCCCACTGTGCAAAGTCATACATGAGGGCTGGAAAGGGAAAGTGTTATATGGGATTCACACTGACAGCCTGTGGAGTTCAGGGTTGGAGAGCTCACTTCGCGCAGGTCTGCTCTAAAAAATGTCAATGTCTTTGACTCAAAAGGAGAACATTGCTAAGTTCAAACTGCCTTGGTTGTCATGACAAAGAGCTAAGATGGAAAAAGAGCCTGTGTGTCTGAACTATAAGGCTGTCCACTTCCCCTCAAACCCAGGCCCCCGGGGTTACCCTTAAACTGCATGTTCCCTGAGGACAAGGGTTTTTCGTGTTCCCTAGTGGGTCCCCAGATAGAGCCCAGCACCAAATGTCTGGGACAAAGCATGCCCTCAATAAATATGTGATGAATAAATAAATGAATGAATAGGTTCATAGATGCATCAAAACCAGTCCAGGTGAAGGAAGCTACACCAAACTCATACAAAAGTGTCCTGGTCACACACATATATGCAAACACACACACACACACACACACACAGATGTTCAGACTTCACTTTGCTCACCTAAGCGCTGTACCTATTTTCAAGTTTCAATGAAAAGGGGAAAAAAATAGTAACCAGACTACACTTGTATGTGTGTGATTTAATCAATTTTATTTACAATTTTTTTTTTTTTTTACATTTCAGAGCATTGCACAATTATATTTTCTGATCCACAAATAGATACCTTACATGGAAATATTTTCTTAAACTATCAAATTTGGTAAGTCTAAAATGCAACAGTTACACATATGACAATTAATTCACAAAGTGTAATCTCCTAGGACATATCCTAAGAATTTAGGACAGCCAGTCAGGAGAAATCTGACCAAATTTAATAATCAGCTATTTACATATCAAAAAAAAAACAAACCTATATACACTCCCAAACCAGAAACTTGAAAAGTTTTTGTTAAATCTCCATTGGAAGATAGAAAGTAATGATTTAAACGTATCCAGCCTTAATAACCTTAATCTCAAATACTAGATTATTTCCCCTGTCTGCAAATGAATAGCAAGTATCTGTTTGTCAAGCACCTAAGTATCAAACTCTTATGCCATTATGTGCATAGAAAGGCTAAGTGTTCATTAATTAAAAGCCTAAACAAGTAGTCACTGAATATCCACACTATCCAGTTCACCAACATTTACTGCCATCCAAAATCTGCAACCTGTGTCACACAGTGACAAGCTATAGTTCATATTACATATATATATATATATATATATACACACATATGTTTTTTTGTCTTTGTGTATACACACACACAGTAGTAGATACAACATGGCTATTAAAAGTCCCTACAAAAATGCACTTTTGATTGAGGCTATGGCTTCTATGCCTTAGGATGCTTTGACTTTTCAACTGAAAAATACTGCTAATATCTCACGTAAGGTACAATACCTGAGGAATGGAAGGGGGAACTATGGTGTATATATACAATGGACTACTGAGTGGCTACAATAAGTAATGAAGTTGTGAGGAATGCAAGCAGGTGTATGAACCTTAAGAACTGTATGTTGAATGAAATGTCAGGAACAAAAACACAAATATTATCATGCCTCAATCATATGGACTAACTACAATACAAAAACTTGGTGAACTGAAGTCAAGAACGTGGGTTATCAGGTTGGGGCCTATTGTAAAGGGTCTTAGATTGTAAGCTCCATTTTGTGTAGGGTGTAAGATAGGGGTTCTCTTTCATTCTCTTGGCTATTGATATCCAGTTCTTCCATGCCCAATTATTGAAAAGACTATTTTGTCCCAGAGGATTTGGTTGTCTTGTCAAAAATGAGTTGACCATAAATTTGGTGGTTAATTTCCGCACTCTCGATTCGATTCCATTGGCCAATGGAATTTTTTCCTTAACTGACTCCTCAGTTAGGTCATTGCTTGTGTGTAGAAATGTTACTGATTTTTGCACATTAATTTTATATCCTGCCACTTGCTGAATTTGTTGATTAGCTCAAGTAACTTTGCTGTAGATTTCTCAGGATCTTCCAAGTATAGCATCATATCACCTGCAAATGATGAGAGTTTTACTTCTTCCTTTCCAATTTGGATGTCTTTTATTTCTTTGTTCTGCCTGATTGCTCTAGCTAGAACTTCTAGCACAATGTTGAATAATAGTGGTGACAGTGGGCATCCTTGTCTTGTACCTCATCTTAGGGGGGAGGCTTTCAGTCTCTCTCCATTGACTATGATTCTAGCTATCAGTTTTTCATATATTCCCTTGATCATATTGAGTTAGTTACCTTTGATTCCTATCTTTTGGAGTATTTTTATCAGAAAAGGATGCTGAATTTTGTCAAATGCTTTTTCAGCATCGAGATGATCATGTGATTTTTCCCTTTTGATTTGTTAATGTGCTGTATTACATTAACTGATTTTCTTGCGTTGAACCACCCTTGCATTTCTGGTATAAACCACACTTGGTCATGGTGTATAATTCTTTCAATGTGCTGTTGGATTTGATTTGCTAATATTTTATTGAGAATTTTTGCATTTTTGTTCATCAGGGAGATTGGCCTGTAGTTTTCCTTTCTTATAGCATCTTTACCCAGTTTTGGTATTAAAATAATATTAGCTTCATAACATGAGTTAGGTAGAGTTCCTTTTTCCTCAATTTTTTGGAAAAGTTTGAGCAGGATTGGTGTTAGTTCTTTCCAGGAGGTTTGATAAAATTCCCCAGTGAAGCAAACTGGCCCGGGCTTTTCTTCTTAGGAAGATTTTTGATGACTGACTCTCTTTACTTGTGATTGGTTTCCTGAGATCTTCTATTTCTTCCTTAGTCAGTGTACCTTGTTTGTGTGTCTCCAGGAATTTGTCCATTTCATCTAAGTTGTCTAGTTTGTTGGCGTATAGTTGTTCAAGGTATCCTCTTATGATTTATTTTATTTCTTCATGGTCTGTGGTAAGGCACCACATTTCATTTCTGATTTTGTTTATTTGCATCTCTCTTTTTCTTTGTCAGTCTTGCTAGGGGCCCATCAATTTTATTGACTTTCTCAAAGAACCAACTATTGGTTTTATTGATTCTTTCTATTGTTCTTTTGTTCTACCAATCAAAAGAACAATAGAAAGAATCAATCTCTGCTTTAATCTTTGTTATTTCTCTTCTCCTATTTGCTTTGGGGTTAGTTAGCTGTTCTTTCTCAAGTTCCTCCAGGTGTGCTATTAAGTCCTTGATTTTTGCCCTTTCTTGTTTTTTAATATAGGCATCTATGGCAATAAATTTCCCTCTCAGCACAGCCTTTGTCGCATCCTGTAAATTCTGATAAGTTGTATTTTCATTTTCATTCATCTCCAGATAGCTACTGATTTCGCTAGCAATTTCCTCTTTGACCCACTGGTTGTTTAAGAGTGTGCTATTTAATCTCCATATATTTGTGAATGTTCTCATTCTTTAGTGGTTACTGAGATCCTGCTTCGCCCCATTGTGATCAGAGGAAGTGCTGTAAATAATTTCAATATTTTTAAATTTATAAAGACCTGTTTTGTGCCCCAGCATATGATCTATCCTGGAGAATGCTCCATGAGCACTAGAGAAGAATGTATAACCTTGTGCTTTGGGGTGCAATGACCTGTATATGTCTGTTACATCTAATTCATTTATCAATGAAAGGTTTAGCAGGCGAAAGGGTGAGAAAGAAGAAAGGTAGACCAGGAAATTTAAAGTGTGTGTGTGGGGTTATTTCTGCACTCCCGGGCAGAGCTCACCAAACCCAAGATGGAGGGAGGTGAGTGCGCACGCAGGCTTTGGTGCGGGCAGCTTTTAAGGATGGAGGTCAGGTGACGTCCGGAAGGGGCAGTTCATTAGTTCTGGAAGTCAGGTTGGGAGGGGTGACATAGCCTCCGCAGGTCCAGTTGCAGTGCCCTTCCCCATTTCCCCCACCTAACAATCAAGTTATTTAACTTCTCTATTTCCTTGCTGATCTTCTGTCTGGTTGTTCTATCTACAGAGGAGAGTGGTGTATTGAAGTATCCTACTATTATTGTTGAAACATTTATCGCTCCCTTCAGTTTTGCCAATGTCTGTCTCATGTACTCTGGAGCTCCTTGATTGGGAGCATAAACATTTAAGATTGTTATAACTTCTTGGTGAATTGACCCTTTAATTAGTATATAGTGTCTTTCTTTGTCTCTTATGATGTCTTTACATTTAAAGTCTGTTTTGTCCAATATAATATAGCTACTCCTGCTTTCTTTTGGTTACAACTTGTGTGGAAAATCTTTTTCCATCCTTTTGCTATCAATCTATTTGTATCCCTGTGTCTAAGATGAGTCTCTTGTAAGCAGCATATAGCTGGATTATGTTTCTTAATCTACTCTGCCAATCTTTATCCTTTAATTGGTAAATTTAGTCCGTTAACATTCAAAGTTATTACTGAAGAGGTATTTCTTGATTCTACCATCTTATCCTTTTCATTTTATTTGTCAGCTCTATATAGTCTTTTCCCTCTTTCTCTTTGTATTATTTAAATTACCCTTAGTGGTACTCTTCAATTCTGTGCCCTCTCCAGACCTCTCTCTCCTCTTTTTTTTTTTTCAGCCTGCAGAACTCTTTTTAGTATTTCTTGTAGGGCTGGTCTCTTGTTGACAAATTCTTTCAGGGCTTCTTTGTCTGTGAAAACAAAACTCATCAAATTGTGCATTAATGATCTGTGTATTTCACTATATATAATTTTTACTCAATTTAATCAAAATGAAAAATAATTTTGTCACATAGAATGTCACATGCTTCAGTATCCAATTCTATCCAATCCAGTTCAATTGAATATGAACATTCAATTTTCACTTTTATTTAATTTACATCTTACCTACCGAAATTTGTCTTTTTCTGTTTGTGTCATTTGTAAAATCAGAAAGTGATTGATTACTATTTCCAATAATCTTTCATATACTGATAGAAAATCAGATATTATAGAATTTTTAATACTTTAACATTGTTTTCATAGCCTTCCTTTAAACCCACTGTCAGGCTCACAATTTTATATTAAGTATGGCTTAAAGATAAAATTAAGTGATTCTGACTGAGCTGGACGGTGTGTTTCTACCTCTAGTCTATCCCCTAATCTTCTCAACACTATAAAATGTGCCTTAGGAGGTTGATCCTTATGGTCTTTCATGGTCTTGCTCTCTGGCTCTGGACAATGGGAGGCACTGGTAGAACCCATGAGGTTGGAAGGAGAGGGAGACTGGGTTATTTATTCCTCTGGTTCCCTCATTTCAATGCCATGGGTTGGCAATTATTTACGCTCCTTTACTAAAAGCCATAGATGTTTGCGAGCTGCCCTCCTACAGTTACAGGCCCTCATTATGTCTAGAAGACATAATGATTCTGCTCTGTTATGGTGCTATGTTGCTCTACCATCTCTTCTTAGTTCCCTTAACTCTGTCCACCTTTTATAAGTTTTCACTAAACTCTTAAATTAGTCTAGTTCAGCATTCCTTCTAACTCCTCATAACACTCTTGACTTGATTTGCCTCGATTCATCTATTTTAATTTTTTGTCAGATCTCATACAAACTAGGTTTGGAAGTTCTAAGTCAGGTTAGCCATGTAAATATGTAAAATCACATTTCAGAGGTGCTTCTCTCACTCCTGTTGTTTAAGAATACACACATGGGTATATGATTTCTAGAATTTCTTACAGGAAGCATTTTTTATTTTTTTTGTTTGTTTTGTCAATTCTTTAAATAAAATACTCTACAGATACTCTCTGGAAATCATCTCTAGTATATGAAAATGCTCTTGGATATAGAATACTGATAGCAAAATTATGCAAGAGTCCCATACTTCCTCATGTTGGTGCTTCAGAGGTAGTACAGTTTAGGATATAGGCTGAAACGTCTATGTTTGATTATTGTTACAATTTTAGATGTTATTTTCAATGTAGGGTATTTTCCTCTCTTTTAAAGATGGCAATCCCAAGAAGTGCGTTAAACAGGCATGAAAAAAAAAAACATCTGAAGGCATGAATGTGATCATCTGCTAGATAAACTACAGTGCCTTCCTTGGAGTTTAGATGACAGGGTGCCATCTCTAGGCCTGCTGGAGTATACACTGGCTCAGGATAAGGAGTCCAATCAATACGTTGGGTTTTTCATCAATGACCTCACAGTGATATGGCCAGTGTGTTGGGCTCAGTGGTCCAGAAGAAGAGACACCATATAGATCTCGTGGTTGACAAAGACGTGGCACCCATCTCCCTAACTGATACTCCAGTAGTATCTGTATAGTCCGGGGGGAACATGGATTGCCACTAGGGTCAGCTATTAAAAGTGTACACTGATGGATAGCTTCACTTACAAATTTCATAAAGGTATCCTCATCCTCTCCTAGACACCACAGTATCAGGAGGAGCTCATTTTGGGGAGGAGTCATCTTTCCACATGCGCCCGCGGGCTGGGACAGTCATCTCGCGCTGGAGGTGTCTCCTTGGATCTCACCTATCCTCTTGGTACTTCACTCCCCCGCCTCCATCGGCCCCTCATCACGCCCCCAGTCCCCTGACCAGGTGGGGGCCCCTTTCTGGAAGGGAACAGTTCAACCAGAGCTTGCCTGGGCACGCAGCTGGAAGCAACGCCACTGTGGGAGTTTAGCCTAGCTTTGATTCTTGAAGACAATTGTATAAAGATATAACTTCCAAGGTGACTGTGATTGTGAAAACCCTGTGTCTGATGCTCCTTTTATCCAGGGTATGGACAGATGAGTAAAAAAGTATGGATAAAAAATAAATAAATAATAATGGGGACAAAGGGTAAAATAAATTGGGTAGATGGAAATACTAATGATCAATGAGAGGGATGGGTAAGGGATGTGATATGTATGAGGTTTTTCTTTTTTCTTTTTATTTCTTTTTCTGGAGTGATGCAAACGTTTTAAAAAAAATGATCATGGTGATGAATACACATCTATTTGATGATATTGTGAGCCACTGATTGTACACCATGTATGGGATGTATGTGTGTGAAGATTTGTCAATAAAAATATTTTTGAAAATATCTCATTTCATTAAGACAAAATTTGATTGCATGTTCAATAAGCTTTTCAGTCAAAAATGGCTGTAAGATTAAGTTAAAAACAAACAGCCAACTGAGTATAATTTCTCTCTCCAATTTGGCCAAACAATTTGTAGAAGTTATTCCTAACCAGACCAGAAAATCTGCAGCACCTTTCCAATTTCCTTGCCTACCTTACTACTTTCCATGTTCATGTTTCAAACTATTTCAACAGAGCCTTCACTTCAGGGGTCAGCTGCTTGGCACCCTAGGCTGCCTGCGATAACTTTGCGACACAGGATGTTTCTCTTCTTATTAAAGCCTGACTGGATATTTTCTAAAAAGGCAGAGAGGTGCAAAAGGGCAAGGAAAGATTTTGTTGGAGACCAGAACCATGAAATATAGACCTCCAGGGTGGGCCACTCACAGTGGCTCAGCAGGCATTGTTCTCGCCTGCCATGCCGGAGACCTGGTTCGATTCCCGGTCCCTGTCCATGCAAAAAAAAAAAAAAAAAAAAGAAATACAGACCTCCTGTCAGACTGAAAGGCCATTATCTCTCTGGCTCACAGTTATAGTAAGAATACGTGCTGGGCACCAAGGAAGCCATAGATCGTGGCCCAAACAATGTCCCCTACACATATGGTCCTGACAACCGGTGTGACACATTTAGAAGTGTTTTCGAAAAAAGACTTTCATTTTCAAGGAACTATGAGTTCATTCTCTTCCTTTGAAAAGAAGGAAGTAGAGAAGGTGAAAGGTGCACACACACTGCCTGAAGCCGAAAATCAAAGCTTTCAGAACTAAGCTCAGAGTTGGAAGATTTCAAGTCACCTGCGCTACAATTGCTACAAACTGATGCCCTGGGAGAGTCAGATTTCTTTTGATTTAGGGTCTCGCAAACAGAGATAAGGCTTTTGCTGCCCTTTTTGCCCAATGTCGGGGGCTCATCCTGCTCCCCAGCACACTACCTCACTGCTGGTCTCTTCCGGGCCTTTCCACGGTCTGTGATTTTCTGAAAAGGCATCACCTGCTGAGCAGATAGAGGTGCAGTGAAACCGGAGCTTGGGTGCCATCTCGCCACTCTGCATTTTCTCAAGTCCTGTCTTCAGAGAAGTCATTGCCTTCATTCCTGTGCGTTTGTGGTTTTAAATGAACCTGGGGTGGATACAATTCTGATATCAATGTGTGAAATGGACTTTTGAATATGCATTTTTGGAAGCAAAGTTTTCTGTTGTTTCTTTTCTTTGGCTATTTTCAACACTTCCCGAGCTTTTACATCATTCATGTTCTTACTCTGGAGCACATTTTTCGTCTTAACTGAGCATTTGATGTATTTTGTTCGGCAGAAACTTTAATTACCCTGCCTCTGCTATGGGCAGAAACCTTAACCACAGAATTTCTTTTCTGGCTTTCATTTTGGTTTTTCCCATCCACTTTAGGGTTAGTTTCAAGCTTTTTGTACAAGTTTCTTATCTTCATATTTAGAAGAGTCGTTTGCACTACTAACTTTACCTAATTTCTTTTTTTTCCCCCCAGCAACAACACTGTTTTTACATTTGTCATGCAGGACTTGCCTAGTTGGTAGTTTAATAACATTCACTGCAGAAGCGGATTCTTCCCTGTATTTTTTTCTCAAACTGCTTCACCAGAACGGCTGTTTATTTTTCCCACCAGAAGCAGAGCTAGTGCCCCACGCGTTTCAGGGTCTCTCTCGCATCCCTGAGGATCCGGGAGAAGAGCTTCTCCCCGTGACGCGCCTCCGAGCGGCGGCTGCAAGGCGACCCCGCCGAGTCCCGCCCGCGGGGCGGCGGCGCCGGAGGAGGGGGAGGGTCGGGCCCTTCCTGAGGCGCGGCCCACGCGGCCCCGCAAGCCCAACCGGCGGCGTCTCCTCAGCTTCAGCTTCAGCTGCGGCCACGCCGCCTCCGGCCTGAGGAGCGGATTGCTGCCCACCAGCCTCGCCGTCCTGCACGGAGGCGCCAGCGGAGGAGGGCGCCTGCGCCGGCCTCGCTGCCGGGAACCGGGTCCAGCTCCGGCCCGGCCTCACCCGCGCCCTCTCCCCGGGGACGCGGCCGTCGCTGCCGCCTCTCAGCCGCAGCCGCCATGTTCGCTCTGGCGTCTCCCTCCTCCGAGGCGCGCTGCCCTCACTACATTTTTAAACAGAAATGACGAATTAAAAACCGGTTACCGCCTGGGTAAGGCAGAAAATCCTAGTGATCTAAGTAGGCACTTCAAGCCTGGATGGCTGAGACCCTGATTTTCACGAGCCGGGAAAGCGGAGCTGACATGGAACCAGTAAGATACCCGGGCTCAGCCACAGGGCTGCCGCCCACCCGACCAGGACACGTGGATCCGGGTTGTTTGTCCCTAACAGTTTGATTGACCAAACCCTAGATTATCCTTGTGGTCAAATCCAGACACCATAAACAGTTGCAAGGCAGTATGCAGTAGTGGTTAAACACCAGGGCCTGGGAGTCCAAACTGGGCTCAAAGCCCATCTCCGGCACTCGCTAGCTTTGTGACTTGAGCATCCGTGAAGGTACTTCATCAAGTTGTTGGGTTAAATAAGGGAGTGTACATGAGTGCTTCGCACAGTGTTTGGCCCATGGGAAGTCTGGGCAGGTCTACATGGGGCCCCTGGCAGCAGAGTCTGAAGGGGCGCAGGGCATCCGGATTCATTCCCCAGTGTGTAGGGAGCCAGCAGAGCTTCTTTGCCAACTAGGTAAATGGATTCCATCAGGCCAGAGGCAGCGTGGAGGCAGGGACACATCCTCATGATCCATCCCTTCTGGCACAGGTGCCAAAAGTCACATGTGACAGCGGCCTCTCTCTAGATGGCCTAGTGATGGGGTCACTTTGGGGCACCACTTTGAGGGCAGCTGAGGGGAAACTAAATTCCCCCCCAAGGAGGGCCAGCTCCAGTGGCCTGTGTCTGTGTCCTTTGGCCTCCTAAAGGAAGGATCAGGCCAGCAGCAATATCCATCCAAGAAAGCCTTGCAGATTGCCAAAAGGCCCTCAGCAGAGATGTCATGTTGTAAAAGGTTAAACAAGCAGACAAAGAGCTTATAGCAAAAGCACATGTAAAAGGGAATTGTATCCCTAAGAATTAATGGCTAAGATCTTGATAGGTTCCCAGATCTCCGTGATCTAATGGTTTTCCATTAGAGGTGGAGGGTCAGACCATTGACACTGTCATTGACACTGCCCTAAACCACCTGAAATAAAATTTAAGATGAAGAAATAATGGATTTGTTGGAATGATACTGATTTTAAAAATGTCCATTCCAGACCTAATGGAAGAATTATGGGGACACATGAGTTACTGCTTACAATGGCCATGCACACAAACCCTGGAGAAGGAGTTCATAGACCAAGGGAAGGGAAGAGAGGAAGGTTTGCCTGTCCTGTGCATCCCCTTCACATCCATGTTAGGGACAGATGCAGATGGGGAAGAGCTGTGGGAGTTTGTCCTGTTACTCCTCCTCACTGTGACACAGTAAAGAAGGGCGAGAGTGTCGAGAATCTTCTACTGTAAATCCCAACATCAAGAATCACATGAAAATACACCTTTTCTCCCTGCTGCAACATGAAATAAAACAACATAAGGGTAACAATCTCTGCAAATGAGCAACCGAGTGGGAAATGACTCCTAAAGGACCCACATACAGTGAGGACCCCTCTCTGTAGTCTCTCTGTCCAGGTCTTGAGCCAAACTGACAGCACTGGTTAAACGGTCTCAATTTAAAATGTGGTGTCTCAAGCAAAAGTTTCAGGAAGTACTCCCTTGTTGATTAAAAACAAATAATTCCAGAGACTGGCATCCCAGTTAGTCCCAAGACAGCTTTGCCTCATGCCCATTCCTTCCTCTCCATGTCCAGGAATACTTTTTCTTCCCTTTCCCTGGTTCCATTTCCTCTTTCACTCCTGAAGAGTGGATTTTCCCCCCAAGGTGTATTCGACATTTACTGAGCACTACTTTGTGTCAGGCGCTATTCTAAGACCTAGAGTTCTATGACACAGTTTCTGCCCTCACAGAGATGGCTTTCTTGGCCTTGTATGTTCCACTTCCTCCTCTGAATCTACCATGTACAACTCTTGATAGAGACCTAACTCCAGGGCTCCAGGCTGGCTAATCTATCTGGGTGACCCATCGTCAACTCAAACTCATCATGACCCAGAATGAACTTTTCTCACACCCAACTCTCATTGGCTATAATTGATTTTTTTAAGCCACTCCGTATCCTTTTTTTACTTACATAGAGTCCCTACTAACACAGTGTGGCAAGCAGAACAACACCTTCCAAAGATGTTTATGTCCTAACCCCCATGTCCTGTGAACATGTTGTCTTATCTGGTAAAGGGAAATTAAAGTTTTAGATGGAATTAAGGTCGCTAATCAGCTGACTTTTAAAAAGGGAGATTATCCTGGAATATCCAAAGTGGGTCCAGTAATCACAAGAGCCCTTTAATGTGGAAGAGGGGGTCAGAAGAAAAGGTCAAAGTGATGAAGTATGAGAAGGACTAGACTAGCCTTTGCCGGCTTTGAAGATGGAGGAAAGGGGCCCCAAGTCAAGGAATGTGGACAGCCTCCAGAACCTAGAAAAGACAAGGAAATTCAGAGACTTTAGAAGAAATGCAGCCCTGCAAACATGTTGATTTTAGTCAATGATACCTGTGTTAGATCTCTAATCTACAGAACTGTAGAATAATCAGTTGGTGTTCTTTTAGGCCATCAAGTTTGTATAGATTTGTTACAGCAGCAAATGGAAAACTGAAACCAGTTGCCTCTTTACACTGCCCTGTTAAGCACTACCAGTGACTCCACTTATCTGCAGGACAAGCCCATAGTCCTCACCTAGAATTCAGATCCTTCATGAACAATCTCTCTGGCCTCCCCAACCTTTTCAGCCTCATAACTTGATAATTGGATCTTTCAGTATCTTCTTCAACCAGGGTTGCTTTTCTCATTTTCCACTCTGGACATTTGGTGCTAAAACTGACCCAGCAAAAATCCAATGCTCTTCTATCTGCCTATTGTAGCCCCGCATTTTCCAGGTGACCTCCATCTCTCAGCCTCACCATTTGAGTGGAGACGACTACTATCTAACATTGTCACTTGCTTCAGATGTATGAGTACAATTGTATATCCTGCTTCCCCACTAGATTGTGGGCTTGTATGTTTCCCAAGCAGGGCATCCAATACACTTAGTGCCTCCCAACCCATCTCCTTAGAAAAGAAAACTGAAGCTCTGAAATAGAGGGCAAGTGACACTCCTGACTGAGTCCAGAGATGTTTCCACTATTCTCTGCAGCCTCCAGGCTCTCAGTAGAGATTTTTTTTTTAATTTATTTTATTTATTAATCATACCAACATACAAACACAAACATTCTTACCATATGATCATTCCATTTTACATATATAATAATTCATAATATTATCACATAGTTGTATATTCATCATCATGATCATTTCTTAGAGTATTTGCATCAATTCAGAAAAAAAAGTAAAAAGAAAACAAAAAATTCATACATACCATACCCCTTACCACTCCCTTTATTGATCACTAGCATTTCAATCTACTAAATTTATTTTAACATGTTTCCCCTATTATTTATTTTTAATCCATATGTTTTACTCATCTGTCCATAAGATAGATAAAAGAAGCATCAGACACAAAATTTTCACAATCACACAATACCATTTTGAAAGCTGTATCATTATACACAATCATCTTCAAGAAACATGACTACTGGAACACAGCTCTACATTTTCAGGCAATTGCCTCCAGCCTCTCCATTATACCTTAACTAAAAAGGTGATATCTAGTTAATGCATAAGAATAACCTCCAGGATAACCTCTCGACTCTGTTTGGAATCTCTCAGACATTGACACTTTATTTTGTCTCATTTCACTCTTCCACCTTTCAGTCGAGAAGGTTTTCTCAATCCCTTGATGCTGAGTCCCAGCTCATTCTAGCATTTCTGTCCCACATTGCCAGGAAGGTCCATACCCCTGGGAGTCATGTCCCATATAGAGAGGAGAAGGGCAATGAGTTTGCTTGTCATGTTGGCTGAGAGAGAGAGGCCACATCTGAGCAACAAAAGATGTTCTCTTGGGGTTGACTCTTAGGCCTAATTTTAAGTAAGCTTAGCCTGTCCTTTGAGGAGATAAGTTTCATATGAACAAATCCCAAGATTGGGGGCTCAGCCTATTGCTTTGATTGTTCCCAGTGCTTGTGAGAATATCAGGAATTCTCCACTTGGGAAAGTTGAATTTTCCCCCTTTCTCACCATTCCCCCAAAGGGACTTTGCAAATACTTTTTTTTTTAATTTATTAATTAAAAAAAATTAACAAACAAAAATATTAACATATCATTCCATTCTACATATACAATCAGCAATTCTCAATATCATCACATAGATGCATATTCATCATTTCTTAGAACATTTGCATTGATTTAGAAAAAGAAATAAACAAACAGAAAAAGAAAGAAAACGATAACAGAAAAAAAAAGATTATACATACCATACCCCTTACCCCTCGCTTTCATTTATCACTAGCATGTCAAACTAAATTTATTTTAACATTTGTTCCCCCTATTATTTATTTTTATTCCAGACGTTCATAAGATAGATAAAAGAAGCATCAGACACAAGGTTTTCACATCTGTTGATATGGTAGATAAAAGGAGCATCAGACACAAGGTTTTCACAATCACACAGTCACATTGTGACAGCTGTATCATTATTCAATCATCCTCAAGAAACATGGCTATCGGAACAAAGCTCTATATTTTCAGGCAGTTCCCTCCAGCCTCTCCATTACATCTTGAATAACAAGAGGATATCTCCTTGATGCATAAGAATAACCTCCAGGATAACCTCTCGACTCTGTTTGGAATCTCTCAGCCACTGACACTTTGTCTCATTTCCCTCTTCTCCCTTTTGGTCGAGAAGGTTTTCTCCCTTGACGCTGAGTCTCAGCTCATTCCAAGATCTCAGTCCCAGGTTGCCAGGAAGGTCCACACCCCTGGGAGTCATGTCCCACGTAGAGAGGGGTAGGGTGGTGAGACTGCTCGTTGTGTTGGCTGGAGAGAGAGGCCACATCTGAGCAACAAAAGAGGCTCTCTTGGGGGTGACTCTTAGGCCCAAATTTTAAGTAGACTTGACCTATCCTTTGCGGGGTTAAGTCTCATATGAACAAACCCCAAGACTGGGGACTCAGCCTATAGCTTTGGTTGTCCACACTGCTTGTGAGAATATCAAGAATTCAACTTGGGGAAGTTGAATTTCTCCCTGTTCTCACCATTCCCCGAAGGGGGCTTTGCAGATACTTTTCCAGTCACTGATCGAATCACTGTGGGATTCATCAAGGCATCACTCTGGACAAACCAGCAAAATCTCATGTCCTACCTGAGATTCCAAGTACTGATGGCGTTCAATCAAACTATCTACATAAGTTATATTAGGAAATGCACTAGTCAAAATATAAATTTTGTAACAAATAAACATTTTTTGCTTTAGTCTCACACATAAGTTAAAGTTTTAAAGTATGAATTACCATCTATTTTCAACACCCTGCAGTATTGACATTATCAGACCAGTATACTTACTGATATGTATATTGACCATCTTCTTTCTTAGTGTTTTAGACAATGCCTCCTCACTTAAAAAAAAAAAAATTCTTTTTAAAATCATGTTAATTCTTCTATTCACTTTCAGACTCTTATGCCACGTTGAATAAATAATAAAAAAAAAAATGGGGGAGTGATCTGTAGTTCCTTACTGAGCCCTACAATACCCTGCAAACCACAGAAATAAAGTAGATGCCAAAGTGTCCTTGGGCAAGTTCAGTGCTCCTGTCTGGGTGTTGGTTTCCTCATCTATAAAATAAGGTGTTCGCACCACGATGTCCAACATCATGGGTTAGTCAGGAAGTACAAATTGAAATAACCATGAGATACTATCACCTCTCAGATTAGCAAAAATTATACAAAGTAACAATATCTAGTGTTAGAATGTGGGGAAACAGATGCTTTCTTACATTACTTGTGGGAAAATGAATTGCTACAATTCTTGGGCAGAGCAATGTGGCAATATCTTAAAATTAAAAAGATGCCTGAAGTATCCTGTTAGAGGTGGGGATAGAGGTTGCTCTTGGGAAGGGATTCTTGACCCAAAGGGAATACAAGACAGGCTTCTGGAGTGCTGGCCATGTCCTTTTCTTGATATGGGTACTGGTCATACTTTTGTGTTCTATTTGTGAAAATTTATTGAACTGTACATTTAGAGTGTGTACGCTTTTTGGCATGTATGTTATACTTCAATAAAAGGTTTACATAACACATGCATGTCCTTTATTTCAATAATCCCAGTTTTGGAAATCTATCCTATAAAAATAAGAGCATCAATATATGAGGTTTCTTTCACAAATGTGTGTATTGGCTTGTAGCAGTACAAAAACGGAAAATAATCTGAATATTCACCATAGGAAATAGTTGAATGGATAAGGTATAGTCATGTTGTGGGAACATAAGCAGCTATGAATGTGGTTAAAAGGGGGAAATTTTAGTTGTTTTGATAGTATTTCAATATTGTTACATCAATATGTATTGATGTGAAGAAAGGTCTGTGATAAATTATTAAGTAGGGGAAAAAAGCAAATTGCAGAGCAAAATGGATGATATGATTTCATTTTTGTGAGAGAAGAATAAAAGGAAGCCAAGTGTTAATATGTTTGCTTATATGTATTTGAGCACAGACAAAGACAAGACAACCCACCACACTGTTAACGTTGACTGCGTCAGGGGTGCAAGATAGGAGAACAAAGGGACTTTTTTTTATTATTAAACATTACATACAAACACAAACATTTTTACCATATGATCACTCCATTCTTGATATATAATCAATAACACAATATCATCACATAGTGGTATATTCATTATCATGATCATTTCTGAGAATATTTGCATCAATTCAGAAAAAGAAATAAAAAGAAAACAGAAAAAAATTCATACATACTGTACCCCTTATCCCTTCCCTTCATTGATCATTAGCATTTCAATCTACTAAATTTATTTTAACATTTGTTCCCCCATTATTTATTTATTTTTAATCCATATGTTTTACTCATCTGTCAATAAGGTAGATAAAAGGAGAATCAGACACAAGGTACAAAGGGACCTTTTTATATATCTCTACACTTTACTCATTATAAGAAGCATGTGTTACTTTTTTTTTTTTCAATTTAATAAACCAAGAAAAAGGAAGATAGAGGATCCAGGAAAGAGTGGCTCTAACCTAGGAAAGCACTGGGGAAAGTCCCAGTGAGAGCTGTGTATCAGACCTGGAGATAATCAGTCCAGATTGGAGTAGGAAGTGAGAGCTGCAGAATGGAGGTCTCTGGGGGTGGAAAAAGGAAGTCCATAGAATAGATGATTATGTTGGTGAGTATGATAATTCAGAATATGAAAGGGCAAATACTGAGGGGAAAATGGCAATTAGAAACTCCAGGAAGAACACAGATCTGTACAACAAAGAAATAATCAGTATATTTTTCTTGATACTGCAGTGAGAGATATTTATGTAATCATTATAAATTGTTCATTGTTAATTTTTTTCATTTTATACACACACACACACACACATATATTTTGTATGCTGTATGGCAGGGGTTACATTTCATTCTTTTTCCATGTGAGTATCCCATTATTGCAGCACCATTTATTGATTTTTTTTTTTTTGGAAGTGCATGGGTTGGGAATCAAACCCACATGGCAGGTGAGAATTCTACCACTGAACTACCCTTGCACCCCCCTCGTTGTGCTTTTTATTATTTCTGATCAACTTTCAGAATCTCCCTACAGACAAAAATACAAGATACAAGAATTTAATTATCATTACATAAAAGAATGTGTATATATATTAACCCCGATGAAGTATAAATGAAAGTAAAGATGATTTGTGAGATTGATGGAGAAAGGAAAGTTAAAGGGAAGGGTAGAGACACTAATATCCTTATCTTAGTGGGTGCTTAAGAGATGGAACAATTTGCACACACATATGCATATTTTATATCAGTATATAGTTTAAACAAAAATAGTGTTAAACTATATTGGGACATATTTTAAAAGGCGAGGAGAGAAAGTGGGGTGTTGTGAATCAAATGCTTTATTACCATTGGAAGAAGTCAACAGATAATGTTTTCTTTGTTTGCTTAGTTTTTTTTCGATTTTTGTTGAGAAATCTTCACAAACATATAGCCCAAACTTGGTATATAATCAGTGGTTCATAATATGAACATATAGTTGTGTATTCATCACCATGGTCATTTTAAGAAGATTTGCATCTCTCCAGAAAAAGAAATAAACACAATAAACAGAAAACTCATACATCTCATACTCCTTACCCCTCTCTCTCATTGACAGATAATGTTTTAAATTGATAAAATTAAGAAATAGTGATATAATCGTATTATTACAACATAGCCAAGTAACCACCAAACGACAGTTTAAGAGATTCTCTCCTGAGAGTTGTTGAGGGGGTGGCATAGAGAAGGATGACGGTAGGGACTGCTACTTTTCATTTTTGACTCCTTGGAACTACGGGTTTTAGTTTTAGTTTTTTAGAAATTTATTAGAGAAGTTGGGGGTTTACAGGAGAATCATGCGTAAAATACAGGACTCCCATATAGCACTCTATTATAACACCTTGCATTGATGTGTACATTTGTTACAATTGACGAAAGCACTCTTTTTTTTCATGGGCAGGCACCTGGAATTGAACCCAGGTCTCCAGCATGGCAGGCAAGAATTCTGCCACTGAGCCACTGTCGCATCAGCCCAAATCACATTTTTATCCTTGTACTAATAAACAATAATCCATGGTTTAACTTAGGGCCACTGTTAGTTATGTGCAGTTCCATGAATTTTTAAAAATATTTTATTCTAGAACCATATATACAACCAAAATTTCCCCTTTTAACCTTATTCAAATATATAATTCAGTGCAGTTACTTACATTCACAATACTGTGCTACCATCACTACCATCCATTACCAAAACTCTCCCATCCTCCCAAATAGAAACTCTGCAGATTTTGAGCCTTAACTTCCTATTCCCCAAAGCTGTTCCATCGTAACTGGTAGTCCAGATTCTGCCTCTATGAATTTGCTCATTCTAATTATCTCACATCAGTGAGATCATACAATATTTGTCATTTTGTGCATGGGTTATTTCAGTATTATTAGTTTTTTGACTAAGGGTATCTCCTCAGTTCTTAAAAATATTTAAAGTAATATAAACTACAAATGCAAATGTATGTGAGAGAGAGAATGTAAGTAACATTCAGCAAATCCTCAAAGGGATAAGTGACAAAAGATTAGGAATTAGATATAGGAGGTGTTCTAGTTTGCTAGCTGCCAGAAAGCAACACACCTGAAATGGATTGGTTTTTAATAAAAGGGGATTTATTTTGTTAATTCCTCAGAGGAAAGGCAGCTAACTTTCAACTGAGGTTCTTTCTTACGTGGAAGGCACAGGATGGTCTCTGCTGGCTTCTCTCCAGGCCCCTGGGTTCCAACAACTTTCCCTGGGGTGACTTCTTTCTGCATCTCCAAAGGCCTGGGCTGAGCTGCGAGTGCTGAGATGAGGAATGCCGAGCTGCTTAGGCTGTGCTATGTTGTGCTCTCTCATTTAAGCACCAGTCAATTAAATCAAACGTCAGTCATCATAGCAGGCATGCCTCCTAGCCAACTGCAGATGTAATTAGCAACAGATAAGGTTCACGTACCATTGGCTCATGTCCACAGCAACAGAACTAGGTGCCTTCACCTGGCCAAGTTGACAACTGAATCTAACTATCACAGGAGGTAACTATTATCTTGAGTGAATTTTCCCTGGGAAGACTGGGAGGACTGAGAACCTAGAACAAAATCTGAAGTGATAAGTTAAAAAAGCCCTTAAAGTTTGTCCATGTGATTGTGAAAACCTTGTGAATGACACTGCCTTTATCCAATGTTAAGGACAGATGAGTAAGAAAAAAAGGACAAGAAATAAATAAACAATATGGGGGATGGGATGTTTTCGGTTCTTTTTACTTTTATTTTTATTTTCTTTAAAAAAGAAAGCACAGACCTCCTATTTGGAATGATGAAATGAGGATAGTAGGATGACATTGTGAACATAATTAACAGCAGTGAAATTTGTATCTGAATGTGGTTGTCATGGTCATGTTCATGTGTCAACTTGGCCAAGTGGTGGTACCTGTTTGTCTGATTGGACAAGTGCTGATCTGTCTGTTGCAATGAGGACATTTCATAGAATTAAATCATGATCACGTCAGCTGCATCTGCAGCTGATTCCATTTGTAATCAGCCAAGGAGAGTGTCTTCTACAGTGAGTGATGCTCCATCTAATCACTGGAAGCCTTTTAAGGAGGATTCAGAAGAGACAAGCTCTCTTCCTGCTTCAGCCGGTGAGCCTCTCCTGTGGAGTTCGTCCAGACCCTCCATCAGAATCATCCGCTTCACAGCTTGCCCTGTGGATTTTGGACTCTGCATTCCCACAGTCACATGAGACGCTTTTATAAATTTTATGTTTGCGAGTATTCCCTGTTGATTCTGTTTCTCTAGAGAACCCTAACTAATACAGCGTTATTAGTTAAAAGGGGAAATGTTGTATTGTATATATGGTACATTTAAAAAAAATTGTATGAAATTGCACTATACAAACAGTGAACCCTAAGTTTAAATGGACAGTAATTAATAGTACAATTATAAAATGTGCTTTCACCAACTGAAACAAATGTACTACACCAACGCAAGGTGATAATAATACGGTGGTATATGGGAATCCTGCATTTTATGCATGATTTTTCTGTAAACCCGCAATTTCTCTAATAAAGAAATTTTTATTTTATTTTTTTAAATACCAAAAAACATAAAGCAAATGCAAACATTCCCATTTTGATCATTCCATTCTACGTATATAATCAGTAATTCACAATATCATCACATAGTTGCATATTCATCATCATAATCATTCCTTGGAACATTTGCATCTATTCAGAAAAAGAAATAAAATGAAAACAGAAAAAAAAAATTATACATACCATACCCCTTACCCCCCCCCTCCCTTTCATTGATCACTAGCAGGGAAAATCTTTTTTTTTTTTTTTGAAGCCCTTAGGGAAACATAAGACACAGTTGGCAAGGTAGAATGAGAGAGTGCAGTGTTCTGGAAGGAAAGGGAGGAAAGTTTTAAGGAGGGAATAGTCAAACACCATACTCACAAGAGGTCAGGAATGAGGAGGATGGAAAAGTTTTCATTGGATTTAGCACCAAGGACCCTGGAACCCTTGGTAGGGTCATATGCTGATCAATGGCTAAGTCCACCATATGCTGTTCACATGTATATTGGTATATTGGACTGCCTGGCAGAGGTATCGGGGGAGGAGGAGGCAGAGAAGATTCCATTCTTCTCATTCGAGAGTGTCAAGCCCATCCACCTGGCATGAGATTCTTATCTCCTCCAAAGGAAGATTGCAGTAATGGCAGTCAAAGATGAAGAACATAGGTGTCCATTCTGCAGTTTGGATAGTCTTCAGGGAAGAGGTGCTGTGGTGCTTTCTGAGAGATGGCCCTGGCTCTCAAGTGCAAAGTAAATAAATACCACACCACTGGGACAACCATTTGAGTATTTCCATTCAAATCTCCCCAAGAACTGCTGTTTGCTCAATCTATATTTTTCATCAATCTATCCTTCCCTTTCTTCACCACTCTAGAGGCATCCTAAAATATCTTCAAGAGTCAGTAGGGAGTGCCTACCTTCCATTACAAAAGCCTCCCTTGGGACCCTCAGAGAACCAGTGCTGTGGTTTCCAGTATCAGCCCCCAGCAGGTGTGCACTCAGCAGAATTCCCCTCCCAGTACAGGGAGCCCCAGGAAAGAGACTGCAGCTCCTAGGCTACCCAAAGCTTTTGGGAATGCGCATTCTGTCCCTCTGCCCCTCTTGGAAACTGAAGGCACAGAATAACTTTCTAGTTCATGATGCTTCTTCCTATAAAAGCTCCTCTAATATACTCTAACTCTAGCTTCTTTCTTTCAGCTTAAAGAGCAGGGGTTCCTGCATTTTAATGTACATAAGAATCACATGGGGCTTTACTAAAATACAGATACCTGAACCCCACTCCCAGAATTTCTGATTAGGTTCAGAGCCTGGGAATATTCATTTTAATAAGCACCTCTAAATGATTCCAATGCAGGCATTCCTGAGACTTGAGTTTAAGAAACAGTGTCCTACAGCTTTTGCTAACATAGTCTAATGTTAAAAATATGTTTATAAGCACAATCATTCCAAATAATTTAATAGTCATACTGAGCATTAAATAGTGATATGAACAAATCCCTGCTGTTGAACCTGGAGCAACACAGAATTGCCTATGTGAAAAGCAGCTTAATTAGCAATTAATACTTGAATTTGGAGCTCATATTCAAAACCTATTTGTTAAGGGTCCATCAATCTTATTGATTTTCTCATAGAAACAGTTTCTGGTTTTATTGATTTTCTCAATTGTTTTCATGTTCTCAATCTCATTTATTTCTGCTCTAATCTTTGTTATTTCTTTCCTCTTGCTTGCTTTGGGGTTAGTTTGCTATTCTTTCTCTAGTTCTTCCAAGTGGACTGTTAATTCCTCGATTTTTGCCCTTTCTTCTTTTTTGATATAGGCATTTAGGGCAATAAATTTCCCTCTTAGCACTGCCTTTGCTGCGTCCCATAAGTTTTCATATGTTGTGTTTTCATTTTCATTTGGCTTGAGATATTTACTGATTTCTCTTGTAATTTCTTCCTTGACCCACTGGTTGTTTAAGAGTGTGTTGTTGAGCCTCCACATATTTGTGAATTTTCTGGCACTCTGCCTATTATTGATTTCCAACTTCATTCCTTTATGATCTGATAAAGTGTTTTGTATGATTTCAATCTTTTTAAATTTATCGAGGCTTGCTTTGTGACCCACCATATGGTCTATCTTTGAGAATGATCCATGAGCACTTGAGAAGAAGGCAGGGTGCCCCGAATAGCTAAAAGTATCCAGAGGAAAAACAGTGAAGTCAGAGGTCTCACACTGCCTGACTTTAAGGCATATTATGAAGCTACAGTGGTCAAAATATCATGCTACTGGCATAAAGACAGATATACTGACCAATGGAATCAAATAGAGTGTTCAGATATAGACCCTCTCATCTATGGACAATTGATCTTTGATAAGGCAGTCAAGCCAACTCACCTGGGACAGAACAGTCTCTTCAATAAATGGTGCCTAGAGAACTGGATATCCATATGCAAAAGAATGAAAGAGGACCTGTATCTCACACCCTATACAAAAGTTAACTCAAAATGGAACAAAGACCTAAACATTAGGTCTAAGACCATAAAACTGTTAGAAGAAAATTTAGGGAAATATCTTATAAACCTTATACTTGGAGGCGGTTTTATAGACCTTACATCCAAAGCAAGAGCACTGAAGAAAGATATAAATAAATGGGAACCCCTCAAAATTAAACATTTTTGCACATCAAAGGACTTCATCAAGAAAGCAAAAAGACAGCCTACACAATGGGAGACAATATTTGGAAATGACATATCAGATAACGATCTAGTATCCTGAATTTATAAAGAGATTGTTCAACTCAACAACAAAAAGACAGCCAATCCAATTACAGCATGGGAAAAAGACTTGAATAGACACTTCTCAGAAGAGGAAATACAAATGACCAAAAGGCACATGAAGAGATGCTCAACTTCCCTGGCCATTAGAGAAATGCAAATCAAAACCACAATGAGATATCATCTCACACCCACCAGAATGGCCATTATCAACAAAACAGAAAATGACAAGTGCTGGAGAGGATGCGGAGAAAGAGGCACACTTATCCACTGTTGGTGGGAATGTCAAAGGGTGCAACCACTGTGGAAGGCAGTTTGGCAGTTCCTCAAAAAGCTGAATATAGAATTGCCATACGACCCAGCAATACCATTGCTAGGTATCTACTCAAAGGACTTAAGGGCAAAGACACAAACGGACATTTGCACACCAATGTTTATAGCAGCGTTGTTTACAATTGCAAAGAGATGGAAACAGCCAAAGTCTCCATCAACAGAAGAGTGGCTAAACAAACTGTGGTATATACATACGATGGAATATTATGCAGCTTTAAGACAAGATAAACTTATGAACCATGTAATAACATGGATGGACCTAGAGAATATTATGCTGAGTGAATCCAGCCAAAAACTAAAGGACAAATACTGTATGGTCCCACTGATGTGAACGGACATTCGAGAATAAACTTGAAATATGTCATTGGTAACAGAGTTCAGCAGGAGTTAGAAACAGGGTAAGACAATGGGTAATTGAAGCTGAAGGGATACAGACTGTGCAACAGGACTAGATACAAAAACTCAAAAATGGACAGCACAATAATACCTAATTGTAAAGTAATCATGTTAAAACACTGAATGAAGCTGCATCTGAGCTATAGGGTTTTTTTTGTTTTTGTTTGCTTGTTTGTTTGTTTGTTGTTGTTGTTTTTTACTATTATTACTACTTTTATTTCTTTTCTTTATATTAACATTTTATATCTTTTTCTGTTGTGTTGCTAGTTCCTCTAAACTGATGCAAATGTACTAAGAAACAATGATCATGCATCTATGTGATGATGTTAAGAATTACTGAGTGCATATGTAGAACGGTATGATTTCTAAATGTTGTGTTAATTTCTTTTTTTTTTCTTTCCGTTAATAAAAAAAATTAAAAAAATTAAAAAAAAAAACCCACAATGAGATATCATCTCACACCCACCAGAATGGCAATTACCAACGAAACAGAAAATGACAAGTGCTGGAGAGGATGTGGAGAAAGAGGCACACTTATTCATTGTTGGTGGGAATGTCAAATGGTGCAACCGCTGTGGAAGGCAGTTTGGTGTTTCCTCAAAAAGCTGAATATAGAGGAACCGGCAGATGACCATATGACCATATGACCCGGCAATACCATTGCTAGGTATCTACTCAAAGGACATAAGGGCAAAGACACAAACAGACATTTGCACACCAATGTTTATAGCAGCATTATTTATTTACAATTGCAAGCTGGAAACAGCCAAAATGTCCATCAACCGATGAGTGGCTAAACAAACTGTGGTATATACATACAATGGAATATTATGCAGCTTTAAGACAGAATAAACTTATGAAGTATGTAACAACATGGATGGACCTTAAGGACATTATGCTGAGTGAGATTAGCCAAAAACAAAAGGACAAGTACTGTATGGTCTCACTGATATGAACTGACATTAGTGAATAAACTTGGAAAATTTCATTGGTAACAGAGACCATCAGGAGATAGAAACAGGGTAAGATATTGGGTAATTGGAACTGAAGGGATACAGATTGTGCAACAGGACTGAATATAAAAACTCAGAAATGGACAGCACGATACTACCTAACTGTAATACAATTATATTAAAACACTGAATGAAGCTGCATGTGAGAATGATAGAGGGAGGAGGGCTGGGGACATAAATGAAATCAGAAAGAAAGATAGATGATAAAGATTCAGATGGTATAATCTAGGAATGCCTAGAGTGTATAATAATAGTGACTAAATGTAAAAATTTTTTAAATGTTTGTGCATGAGGAAAAACAAAGGAATGTCATTACTGCAGGATGCTGAAAAGAGATGGTAATTAATATTTTAAAATTTCACCTTATGTGTGAGACTAAAGCAAAAAATGTTTATTTGGTACAAAATTTATATTTTGACTAGTGCATTTCCTAATATAACTTATGTTGATAGCTTGGTTGTATACCATAAGTATTTGGAATCTTGGGTAGGACATGAGATTTTGTGGGTTTGTCCAGAGTGATGTCCCAATGAATCCCAGAGTGATTCAATCAGTGAGTGGAAAAGTATTTGCAAAGTCCCCTTCAGGGAATGGGGAGAACGGGGAGAAATTCAATTTCCCCAAGTTGAATTCTTGATATTCTCACAAGCAGTATGGACAGCAAAGGCTATAGGCTGAGTCCCCAGTCTTGGGGTTTGTTCTATGAAACTTAACCCCACAAAGGATAGGTCAAGTCTACTTAAAATTTAGGCGTAAGAGTCACCCCCAAGAGAGCCTCTTTTGTTGCTCAGATGTGGCCTCTTTCTCCAGCCAACACAAAAAGCAGACTCACCACCCTTCCCCTGTCTACGTGGGACATGACCCCCAAGGGTGTGGACCTTCCTGGCAACGTGGGACAGAAACCTGGAATGACCCGAGACTCAGCATCAAGGGATTGAGAAAAACCCTAGAATGAGCTGAGAATTAACATCAAAGAATTGAGAAAACCTTCTCGACCAAAAGGGGGAAGAGTGAAATGAGACAAAGTGTCAATGGCTAAGAGATTCCAGAGTCCAGAGGTTATCCTGGAGGTTATTCTTACGCATTAAGTAGATATCACCTTGTTATTCAAGACATAATGGAGAGGCTGGAGGGAACTGCCTGAAAATGTGGAGCGGTGTTCCAGTAGCCATGTTTCTTGATGATGATTGTATAATGATAGATCTTTCACAATGTGACTGTGTGATTGTGAAAACCTTGTGTCTGATGCTCCTTTTATCTACCTTGTCAATAGACAAGTAGAACATATGGAATAAAAATAAATAATAGGGGTAACAAATGTTAAAACAAATTTAGTTTGAAATGCTAGTGATCAATGAAAGCGAGGGATAAGGGGTATGCTATGTATAATCTTTTTTTTGTTTTTGTTTTATTTCTTTCTGTTGTCTTTTTCTCTTTCTGAATTGATGCAAATATTCTAAGAAATGATGAATATGCAACTATGTGATGATATTGAGAATTACTGATTATATATGTAGAACGGAATGATCATATGTTAATGTTTTTGTTTGTTGTTAATTTTTTTAAATTAATAAATTAAATTTTAAAAAAACCTATTGTTTTCTCTGTCTATGGCAGCCTAGTACCGTCTTGAGTGCATAGCAGTCACCCCCGCTCGTGCCTGCCTCGTTATCCAAGTACCCCAAGGAATCTCAAAGTGACTTTCATTTATAACACATAGCCATATTTCAAGTCAGATCATTCCAGATACCTTCTATTGGTGTACATACCCTATTGAATTAATGTACAAATATATATACATGTAATTTTTCATTAAGAAGGTAGAAGCAGCCTGTGAAATTATTTAACTTCTACTCTACACCATCTGGAAACTCTGGCACGTTCTCAATGAATAAAACATAAGCTACTGTTCCCAACAAGTCTGAAAAACATTTCTATTATTTATAAATGGAATGCAATTAGATTTTACATCCAATAGTTCTCTGACTTGTTTTGTTTTCGCAAGGCAGGCGAGCACTCTACCACTGAACCACCAATGCATGCTTTGACTTGTTTTTCTCAACTACATTTTTTATCTTTATTTTCATAGACCGCACAGATAAGGCCTTCTTGTCACTTCCTGTAGATGAAAAATTCCTATTGGGTTGTGACCTTTTTGAGAAAGAGGTTATTGTTTTAAAGAGTCTGGTTGGCTTATATGGGTGAGATTTTATGAGAACTATATTTTCTCTGGAATTTCTCCTTGACAATAGTTCCTGGCAACTTTCCTGATTCCTCTTCCCATTCTAGGTTTTCTTAAAGTTCAATAATAGCAAAAGAAAAAATAATAATACACAACAGGATTGGATACAGTGGCCCTCAATTGTCTTTTCCAAAATGATTACATCTCTTTGGAGTGCAAAATTACTAAAAGGCCCATTTGTGTACTGTCGCTTATGAATGAATGCACCTATATACACTGAGCCCCATTTAACAATACTGTTGCCTAACGTATTTGAGTTTTCTTTCTTCATATCTCATGATTAATAACTGATTGTAATAATCAAAACTGACGTGTACTAAAGATGTCTATGGAAAGTTTGGAAACACTGCTACAGTCACTTAGAAATAAAATGAAATTTTAAAAAAATCATTACCTGTATCTATTATATACAATGATAATATATCATTTGGATAATGTGTGATTTTAGGTTTTAATATCCCTATTGTAGCAAATACCTGGCTTAGTAGCTTGTCAGCAATTTTACTTGAGGTGTACTTATACTTTCCTATAGTCCATTCAAACTAAAATTGACAGAATTAGGCAGCTTGTTAACTTTGTAAAAGTTATTCCTCCTTCCAAGGACACCAAACCTATCTCTTGACTCAAGTTATATGGATGCCAGAAACAAACTGCTGCGGTACTGAGAAAACCACAGGATCTCACTTAGGGGAGATCCAGGTTTGCAGTTAAGAGTGTTTTAAATTTTACGTTGGTGGTCTAAATTGTTATATTTCACAACAAATAGCATTTGAAATGTGGACATTTTTATTTTCTAGGAAAAAACAAAAACAAAAATGAGGAGAGGAACATATATGTCTTTATCAAGGCCTTTTTCTCATATGATTCAGGGAGAAACTGACAACATGGGCTCAAAATGATCTGAGGAGCAGAGACAAACAAGCAAGATGCCGATAAACCAGAAAAACTCATTGTTATAGGCAACCGTGACAACTTTCCCTGAGCAATTGTAAGGGAAGAGGAAAAGAGTTCTCTTCACCCAGTGTGGTCCCCCCGAGAATATCAGTGAAGGAATGAGAATGACATTTAAATAGTCCGTTCTTAATAACAAGGATTCCGTCAAAAGATAAACAAAGCCATCTAGAAGACCTTACAATTCATGTACACATTTCAACATTTTTCAGCTACAGTATTAGTCAACTGCTTTGGATTGACAAGTAATATGCATTCTTCTGATAGTCGGCATTCACTATACATATATATTTGTTGAATAAATGAATAAATGAATGAGATGAGTGAATTACATCTTTAATCTATTAGTTTTCCAAATTAAGCAAGGCTGAGAAGAAAATTGCAAAGGACTTTTTTATCAAAAAACTAAAACATGTTTTATTAGCTTATTATATAGTCTTTGTCCAAATAATTGATTTTGGGGGTGAGGAAAAGAAGAACAAACGGTTATTTGAAAAAAAATCTGTGGCTTTGAGAGGTCATTAACACTGGCCCAAATCCCTTCATGCTGCCAACATTTCTAAGATCCCTGGGCATGTGTTTTTCATGTGCAGTTTTGCAAACTCAGCACAGACTAATGAGACAAGTGTCTAAGAAATAGAGAGCCTTTTTTTCCTTTCAGCAACACCTACAACGACTCGGTAACAACAAAACACTTGACTCTGGCAGAGTTCTAACAGATAAAACAGTATTAGTTAAAGTAGCAAGATTGCTTAAGAAGCCAAATATATTCCGTGGTAAAATAACAATTGTATGTAACATTGCCATGTCTCCAGACTCAGTTAAAATGAACATTACAAAGTAATAGAGGTTTCAATTTCTTCTATGGATGTGAGACCTAGACCAGCCACTGCAGCCACTTTAGTTTACTAAACCAAACCTCAACATCATTCACTTTGCACCATATCCAATAGAGTAGTCCGGGCAACAGTTCTTAAAGTGAACCCTCAGGGGAAGTGTCCCATGAAACTATTTTCATTGTAACACTAAGACATTATGTACCTTTCCATTCTCATTCTCTCACAAGTGTACAGTGGAGTTTCCAAAGGTTATATAAGACATCCATATCACCACTGCTATGAAAATCAACAGTCTCCTATTGAGACAAATATTAAAAATATTGGCAAAGATGTAAAATAATTCCACTCATCTAAATCTTTTTGTTTAGAAAAATTATTTTTCATAAATATTTAAACACAATGGGTTTATAATTGTCATTTAACCATAAATTATTGCTTAAATTTGTAAATTTAATTTCAAATAGGGTAAATAATAAAAGATAAAACCAACATAAACAAGAGCTTTGGGGGGTTCTCAATTGTTTGAAGAGTGCAAAGGCTCTTGAGAAAAAAAAATTTGAGAACTACTGATCTAGAGAAGCAAAGAAGTCTCAGAGGCTGCTTCTCTGGGAAGCCATGCTCAGCAAAAGCAGCATTTATGAAACAGGATACATGAACAGATGTAGGACTGCAAAGCAGTTAATGAAATACTGGCAACCAAAGACAAAGCCTTAAAATATGAAAAATTACTATTGGCTGCAAATGCCAAACAGCAAAGTATGTTGATGGCTACTAGAATAAAGATGGATTTTAAGATCAAACCTTGTTATACTTGTAGTTTATCTTTCGAACTCAGGTTAAATATCATAGTAGTGAAGATGAAGGAAGGTTATCAAGATTTAAGAGGCTGTCTTATAGATCATATTCTCAGAGCTTAGCACTGTGCCTAGCACAGAAAGTTTAGTAATTAGTCACTAAATAAATGAATTTATATATATGTGAAGTTTTGAAATTGGTAGAGGTAGGTAGAAAAATTGTTATAACTTGAAAGACATCTAATAGGGGGATTTGTTATAGAATGAGTTCACAAAAGGAAGGTGACTTTTAGAAGTATTTGGTACCAGATGCCATAGAGAGCTGTTGAAAAGGTATTAATATTGCATTTCAGAAGGAAACAGAACCAAGTGATCGAGAAAATGCCAGCTCTTGAAATGGATATAGTGTTGGATATAGAAGATACAGTAATGAGTGTGTTTCTTGCCGTATATGAGCTTAAAGAGGAATGGGTAACAGAGGCAACTGTTAGAATTCACAAAAATGTCATGGAGTTGAAAGATATAACAAACAAGATTCTTAAAAAAAAATTAAGAGGCACCCTACACGAATGAGCTCAAGTAAACCCAAAAACAAGAGAAAGTCTCAAGCAATGCAGAGAAAAAGGGAAAAGAAATCAAGATTTACATTTTAAAGATAAAGAAAAAATTCTACAAATATCCAGACAGAGAAAACAGGTTACCTATAAAAGAGCAAAAATCAGGCTGACCCCAGATTTTTCTCTTGCAACAGTCAGTGCAAGAAGACAGGAATAACACGTACAGAGTTTTAAGGGAAAATGATTTTGAACCAAAAATTATATACCCTACCAAGTTATCGCTTCGGTATGAAGACAAATGAAAAACATTCTCAGATATGCAGGTGTTGAGAAAATATACCACCCAAGTACCATTCCTGAAAGTTTTGCTGAATGAGGTACTGCAGCCAACAGAAAGCAGGAAATGAAAAAAAATACAAATGTAATGAGGCAATCGTATGAATGAATTAATGGTATTAAAACTAGTTAAATTGTTACATATAGGGTTTAAAACTAAATGTAAAAATCGATTTGTAAGCTGAATCTAAAATTTCAGCATTTATTATTTTAAACTGAAAGGGGCATGCTACATATTTTGTATTGAACACAAATAAATAATGCATATTTTTTTAGCACGTAGCATTGCACATAAAAATGCAAGTTCGTAAGTTGAACATACGGACTTTATCATTGTGGCTATAGCAATTAATCTAACAAAATGGGAAATCAGCAAGTACAATTTAAATCCTCCCATTTTTAGTTAAAGAGGAAAATAATAAGTTTGCCCTTAATATTAATATTGCAGTGTTAAAAGAAATAACCAAATCACTGTTTGGGGAGGGGAGAGATAAAACCTTTTTCTTTTTTTTTAAAGCTTTTTGTATTGTATAACATATATACAAAACAAAGAAAGAAAAAAGCAATAGTTTCCAAAGCACTCTTCAACAAGTAGTTTTAGGACAGGTCCCAGAGTTTGTCATCAGCTACCACACCATCCTCGCAGATTTTTCCTTCTAACTGCTCCAGAGTACAGGATGTTAGTTCTGGAATACATACTTTTTTATCATCACAATTGACTTTTTTGTGAAAGTAACATGTATACAAAAAAGCAACAAATTTCAAAGCACTGCACAACAATCAGTTGTAGAACAGATTTCAGAGTTTGGTATGGGTTACAATTCCACAATTTTACCTTTTTACTTCTAGCTGCTCTAAGACACTGGAGACTAAAAGAAATATCGATTTACTGATTCAGCAATCATATTCATTTGTAATCAGCCAAGGGGAGTTTCTTCTGCAATGAGTGATGCTCAATCTAATCACTGGAAACCTTTTAAGGAGGATTCAGAAGATACAGGCTCTCTTCTCTTCCTGCTTCAGCTGGCAAGCCTCTCCTGTGGAGTTTACCCAGACCCTCCATCGGAATCGTCGGCTTCACAGCCTGCCCTGCAGATTTTGGACTCTGCGTTCCCACAGTCATGTAAGACACTTTTATAAATTTTATATTTGCGAGTGTTCCCTGTTGATTCTGTTTCTCTAGAGTACCCTAATACAGTGTTGAAACAACAAGAAAATATAACAAAGGAATAACATCAAAGCAGCATTAAAATTATCATAAAATAGATTAAAAGAGGTACAGATGAGTTACCATATTCAAAAACTGGTTAAGTATCACTATGAAAAATATCCAAATTGGATTAAAAAAACAGTCTTTAACCTAGGATACTCAAATTGTAGAAAACAAGAATATAAGAGTTTAAGAATAATATAAACTATAAATCTGAGAAATTGAAATAGGGAATATTTCTATTAGACACAATTCAAACATTTAACAAATTATATTTATAAACACACAGTGAAGGATGAAGGATGTAATACTTAAGAGACTATGTGGTGATTAAAGTGGCATTCATTTGAAAAATAAGTGTTCCATATCTTGATATGCATAGTTGTTTTACTGATGCATACATAAGTAAAAAGAAATAATTGTACAATGAAAGTTAGCATGTTTTATGTACTTAAAATCCACTGAGTAATCCTTCAATTACAGAGAATACATACAGGAAAAAAAAAAAAAGGAAGTGAGTTAAAGAAATGAGAATACAGAGCTACAGTGCCATATCACTAACCCCTCTTACAATCTATTTTACCCTCAGGAACCAAAGGATTTCTCAAAAATACCAATTAGATCATGCCACTCTACTTTGAAAAAATATTTTAAAAGTTTCCCACTGCACTTAGCATAAATTCCAAACTCCTTACCCTGATCTACAAAGCCCACGCCATCTAGAGGCCTCTCTACCCCACCTTCCCCAATCCAACCACCCCCAACTGCAAAGGCAACACCAACGTTTATTATTTATCTCAAAATTATTTCTTTTTTTCACCACATATTTGTGTGATCATTTTTAGAACATTTGCATCACTCCAGAAAAAGAAATAAAAAGAAAAAAAACATATCCCATATTCCACATCCCTTAACTCTCCCTCTCATTAACAACTAGCATTGCAATATACTCAAATTTTTTTTTACCCCTTATGCCTCCTCTATTATTTATTTATTTTTTGTCCTTATTTTTATACTCATCTATCCATACCTTGGATATAATTACACAATTATCTTCAAGAATCAAGGCTACTGGAATACAGCTCAAGTTTCAGGTACTTCCCTATAGCCACTCTGATGCACCAAAACTAAAAAGGGGCATCTGTATAAAGCATAAGAACAATCTCTTTATGTATGAAGTTTTTTTCTTTTTATTTCTGTCCTGAATTGATGCAAATGTTCTAAGACATGATCATGATGATGAATATACAACTATACAACTATGTGATGATATTGTGAGTTATTGATTACATAACAAGAATGGAATGATCATATGGTAAGGATGTTCATTTTTGTATGTTGTTATGTTGTAAAAAAAATAAATAATAAAAAAAAGAATAACCTCCAGGATAACCTCTCGACTCTGCTTGAAATCTCTCAGCCACTGATTTATTTTGCTTCATTTCTTCCTTTCCTCTTTTAGTCAGGAAGGTTTTCTCAATCCCAAGATGTTGGGTCTTGGTTCATCTCTGGGAGGCATGTCCCATGTAACTGGAGGGCAGTAAGTTTTCTGCTGAGTTAGCTTACACAGAGAGGCCGTACCTGAACAAAAGAGGTTCTCTGAGGGTGACTCAGGCATCATTATAAGTAGGCTTAGCTTCTTTGCAGGAATAAATTTCACAGGGGTGAGCCCCAAGATGGAGGGCTCAGCCTATTGAATTGGTTTTCCCCACTGCTTGTAAGAATATCATGAATTCCCCAGATGGGGAAGTTTAATATGTCTTCCTTTCTCCCCAGTCCCCAAGGGGACTTTGCAAATACTTTTTTATTCTCTGCCCAAATTACTCTGGGATGTATTAGGGCATCACACTAATCTGTACAAACCAACAAGACCTTACTTCCTATTCAAGATTCCATGTGATAATAGTGTTCAAATAAACTGACCACACAAGTTAAATTAGAGAATACACTACCCAAAACATAAAGTTTGCATCAAACAAACATCTCTTCCTTTGGTCACACATAGGAGTTGAAGTTTTAAAATATAGACAAGATCAGCCTTTACCTTATATTCTGAGTTACCTTAATGCTATCCAAATCAGCTTTATTCTTCTCTCTAGTTGAAGTCTGATCACTTTTTCAACTTTTTAAACAGGTGCTGAATGGGGTAATGCTGACCTTCATGGCTTCAGAGCTCTACTGATTCTCAGTTGTCACACAAATACCCGAAGTGCCAGGGAAACAGGGCCCTTTTATATCTTCCAAAATCTTAAACTCCTTCTGAAATTAGTTCTAGCCTAAGGACCTAGTATTCTCTAGAATACTCTACCCAAGATCTTTACTTGGCTGCCTTTTTTTTTTTTACATTTAGTTTTCAGCTCCAAGTTACCTCACACCTTCTCTAAGGTCTTTCCAGACCACGAAGCAGCACCCCCTCTCAATAAATGTTTACCATATCATTCTGCTTTCCTTTCTTAATAATACTTATGACCTGAAATTATCTTGTTCATTTGTTGATTTGTTCCATGAGAGCAGGGACCTTGTTTATCTTGCTCATCACTGTATCATTCATGCGTAGAAAAGTGGTCCTGACCCACAGCAAACAATAAATATTAGTCAAGTACTGACTGCATTACACATTGTTTACTGTTATACTCAAAGATTTTTCTCCCTCGCAAATTGAGCTGAAAGGAAAAGTAAAGGGATTATCATATATATAAATGTTACAGAATCTTAGAGTTCGACTAATAAAATTTTAGAAGCAAAGTAACAGGCAAGCCAACACAGCACTACTTTCTATATCAAATTTTACAGCTAATCTTGATTTGTACACTGGATAGGGATTCCCACTTCAATTCCGTATTTCTTAAAATGACTATCATATTACTAACTCCATATTAATTATGGAGTACATATCCTTCTTCAACAGAGTTTAAAGGTTTATAATTATATTGGGATTCTCTGATAAGAAACCACAGTCAATAAAATGTTCTGGCACACAGAGTAGCTCAATAAATATTTATTAAATGAATGAGATTTCAATGTTTTCTAACTGTGCAGTATTATTAAATATTCTTCTCTGACTTTAAATAAGCCAATACCTATGAAGTGTCAAAAATAAAGTCAGTTCTTAAAAGAACAGAAAGACAGAAACAGAAGTTTTTATTAATGAAGCAAGTTATTTAATATATTTTTAAAAAGGCCTTTTTTACCCTTTACTGAGACAAACTACTTTACAACACACAAGTATAACTCAGTTTTTAATATTTTCAAAAAGATTTCTTTGGAAATTTAGGAAAAGTAAATATTTTGGAAAGAATAACTATAGGAAGTAACTTTATCAATTTTAATTTTAATAGGCTGTCTACCAGGTATATTACCCAGCATTTTTCCTCATATATAAAGTCCATCAAGTACTACCCAACAAAGAACCTATATTTAGAAACTGAGGCAGGAAAAGTTTATATTAAAATAGGAAACAAACTTAATACCAAACACATTATTTTAACAAGGCAATTTACATAATTAGGTGTAAATTATTAACTTTATGTTGATCAAGGTCCTAGCAAAGCCTCAACTGCCCTGACTATATCATATGTCAAACTGTACTCAGATGGCTATAAAGGTAATTACCACAATGGACTCGGGCCTGCTTGACAAAGGAAAAGAATCACTTCAATATTGCACATTTCCTTTCCTTGAAAACAAGGATTAAGTCAGGGCCATCTTGGTTCTGAATCTCTCCATTTTTGTTGGAAGAAGACTCACCATCTCTTTACTAAGTTCTAGTTCAACTTCTATTTCCTGGGCAGCCTCAGGATGCTTTTCACAGTAATCAACGATAAATTTGTAATGTTCCAATGATGTTGCCAAATTTTCTAGCTCTTTCTTGGGATCTGCAGTGATGATTTTGCCATAGAGACGGGCAACTCGAAACTTAGCTAACATAGCAGGGCGAAGAACATCTTCCCCAATGTGCTCGGGAAATACTTTATTTGGGTCTCTCAGGGAGTCTAAGAAGAGCTGGTAGTACTTCAGTGCTGACTTATTAAGATTATTTATTTTTTTTACAATGTGTGAATCAGGATCCCTTAGCTTGTCAGCAATGGCAACCTTCAAATCCATCATATCATAGTAAGCATGTGCAATTTCAAACTGAATCTGTCTGTTGACTAACAGATAATACTGTGGATTCAGATCTACAATTAGGGGCTCTAGCATGGCTATTCTACGTTTATGCATCTTGCACCGTCTCTCCATGTCAGTTTCAAAGAATGCAAGCACCTTAAACAAAGCACTGTGGTCCTGGACAACTTCAATATGATCAGTGACATAACCGTCAATCTGAAAGAACTCTTTTGCCTCTAAGACATAGTGCTGGCCTAGTAAGAAAAGTTCTCTAGCTTCTTCAAAATCTAAAGGTCTCAAATAGCTCACTTTCTCTTCAACTGCAGAAATGGCATCACACAGTTCGCCAGTTCCAAACTGCACAGCTTTCTTCCTAACATTTTCTTCTTCTTCTAGTTCTTTTTTCCTTAAAGCTCTAAGTTCAGATTGTTTATCAAGGTCAAGCTCTCCTATGTTGTCCTGAATGAAAAAAAATATATGGTTAAATAGGACACAGATTTCCTGCTGTCAAGTAATATTAAAGGAAACGTAAACATAAAGAAAAGAAAAGAAAACCCTCTTCCCAACTCTGGTTTAGGTACATGTTATAATGTTAAAATATCTTTTAAAACTTCTTTTTTCCAATTATATTCCAATTATATCAAAAACTCAAGAAAAGGGGAAATTTACAGTTACTCCTTCAAAAGGATAAATGCATATGAAAGTACTTTGAGAACTGTGAAACATTATATACATGTAAATCATTCTCAGTATTTATTCTTTAATGTTATAATAAGACTGTAATCAATATCCTAGGATTATTTCATAGGGATATCATTAAGACTAATATGATGCTTATATTATGTTAAGTTGTTTAGTGAAATGTTTTACAGAGAAATGCTCTAGGTTTCATAAAGACACTAAGATAAAGACACAATCAAATCTACTTTCATAAAGTTATCTCCCCTACCCCAGCTGGAGTGGGGGTAGGAAAAAAAAGAGCTGAGATGGTTGCAAAGTAGAGTAAACTCATCTTCCTCTTCCCAGCCAATGAAATTAAATATCAGATCCCTCAATGTTCATCACCAAGGTCTTTTCTTCTTTTCATGTGACACACTCTAGACCTCCACTGTTTAAAACAGTAACCACAAACCATGTGTGGCTACTGAGTACTTGAAATTTGACAAGCCCAAATTGAGATGTGTGCTGTATGTGTAAAATACACACCAGTTTCAAAGATTTAGTACAAAAAACAATTTGAAGTTTCTCATTAATTTGTCAATACAAGCATATCTCAGATATTGTGGGTTTGGTTCCAGATTACCACAATAAAGTGAGTATCCCAATAAAGCAAGTCACATGAATTTTTTTCTTTATGCATATAAAAGTTATATTTCGACTATACTGCAGTCTATTATATATGCAATAGCATACATGCCTGACTTGAAGAGAGTTTACAGCTCTTTTTGGCTCCAACTTCTGTAGATATAAAACTCTATAGTTCCTCTCCCTACTTCATTTATTTCCTTTATATGATTAATCTTCATCCTCTATCTCTACATGCTCTCATCTTTTTAAGATCTATGCTTCTAAAATCTTGAGGTTATTTTAGTTTAGTGTTACTTTAATAGTTTCACAAAGTTCTATACTATTTATTATTAAGAATTATTATACCTTAATGCATGCAAAAAAGAAAAAAGGCACAAGTACTCCTCCAGGAAACAGTCTCCTATATATTTATTCTTAGGGGTTAGGAACTAAGATTCAGTATGGATTAGTACTAACAATGATAATGATAGTTAACCTTTATTGAGGACTTATAATATTTCAGATACTTTTCTAATCTATTATATATATTACTTTAACCTTCATCACAACTCAATTAAGTGGGTACTAAATTACTATCTTCTTCTTACTTGTGAGGAAATTGAGGCACAGAGATTAAGGAAATTGCCACAAACACAGCTATGAAATGACAGGGCTGGGATTCATACTCGAACAGTCTGTTCCCAGAGTCCATGCTCTTAACTGTTATCAGTACTGCATCTGTACTTGTACTATTACATGAGCTATTTCTTAAAAGCCTATCCTTTTAGATTTTATCAGTTCATACCATGTGTAAGATAATTTACAAAGTATATAAAGTAAAAATATTTCCTACTCTCACTGTATACTGTCTTAAAAGAGGTAAAGAAATAAAAAATAAGAATAGGAATAGGGATAATACAAAGAATTTAAGTAATTTATGAAGGGGCAACAGAAGTTTTATGGAGTTTAAAGGAGGAAAATAATATCTGTGGGGGATAAAAAATTTTTCATTCAACAACTATTTATTGAGAACTTATTATGCCTGAGGATAAGGATATATTAATATGATGTGGACCTCACCTCTCAAGGAGTTTCTATTCTAGTCAAAAGAAAGTCTTCAAGGACATGAATAATATTTGAGAAAGACCTTGGATGATGGGTAAGATTTTAAAAGGCAGAGATGGGGAAGGCAAGAAATAAACACTTAAGAGCATATTATGCACATCATGACTTAATAATGACACAGTGAATCCAATAACTATGATCCCCATTTTGTTTTATTTTATTATTATTTTTTTGATCCCCATTTTAAACTTTTACTTATATATTACTCATTTAAGAAAGAAAATGTCTACTTTGAGTGTATTACCTGCATGGAAAGCTGGGCATTTTGCATGAGGGTCAAACAGTATTTGATCCAGCATCTTGCTATCTCCCCTTTTCTTTGATGATAAAGTTCTGGCACATCTCTTTCAGTTTCAGTAGCTAAAATTACACATATGATTTGTGTAAGTTAATGATCATAACTATAATTTTCATTATGTAATGCATTGGTTTTTTTAATTGTAAAATATAACATATACAAAACAAAGAAAGAAAAAAGCAATAATTTTCAAAGCACACTTCAATAAGTAGTTCCAGAACAGATCCCAGAGTTTGTCATGGGCTACCATTCCACCATCTCAAATTTTTCTTTCTAGTTGGTCCAAAGCACTGGAGGCTAGAAAGTTTATTAATATAGTGATTCAGCAGTCATACTTGTTTGTTAAATCCCATTTTCTCTGTCATACCACCTCTTTCGCCTTTGATCTGTCTCCTAATCTACAGGATCTTTGGGCAATGTCCCTTCTGACTTTTTCATGTTGAGAAGGGATGTCAACGCTAAATGATAGGGGATGTAATTAATTGATAATCTTGGCACGGCTGGTCCCTCTGTGTTTCAGGACTTATCTGACCTAGGAACCCTCTGGGAATTATAGGTTCCAGGAAGGCAAATCTAGTGCGTGAAACTTCTATAGAGTCTCAGTTCAAGCCCTAAGTGTTCTTTTTTTATTATTATTATTATTTTTTAATTTTTATTTTTTTGCCCTAAGTGTTCTTAAGAGTCAACAGGAGTGATGTTGGTTGGAGCTTAGCAAACCATGGCAATTAGCACTATCTAAGTGAAGCTTGCATAAGAATAACCGCCACAACTTTATATCCTGCTACTTAAGTGAATGATGATATTGATTTAGTTTAATTATTGATTCCCTTTTTTCTTCCTGTTTAGGTACCCTATCATTTCTTATGAAAACAGAGATAGTTTCACTTATGTTCTCTAATAATTATATTTAAAATTGTTTTCTCTTGTCTAATTGCTTTGGTTAATACCTCCAATATGATGTGGAGTAGAATTGGAAATGATGAAAATCTGTGCTTCTTCTAGGCTTAGCGAAATGCTTCTAGTGGTCACCCATTAGATATGAATTGTTTTGTTTGTGTTGAGAAAGTAACTATCAACTCATATTTTATAGGGGGCATTATCAGTAATAAGTGGTTTTGTATTTTGTCAAAATTTTCGGATCTTATGGAGAATGGTGTATAATTTTTATCTTTAGATCTATTAATATGGAGAATTTTTATTAATAAACCATATCATTTGTAATCATCATCATATTAACGGAATAAATCTCTCATGCCAAAAAAAAAAAAAAAAAAAGAGTAGCCTTCAGAACAGCCTGTTGATTCCATGTGATCTCTCCTGGCCACTGATGCCTTATTATATTACACTTCTCTTCCCCCTTTTGTTCCAGAAAGTGTTGTCGATCCCACCATGCCAGGGCCAAACTCATATCTAGGAGCCATGCCCCATGCTGTCAGGGAGATTTTCACCCCTGAATGTCATGTCCCACATAGTGGGGAGGATAATGACTTTCCTTGAAGAGCTGGGCTTAGAGAGAGAGAGAGAGAGAGGTCACATCTGAGCAACAAAGAGGCTTCCTAGAAGCAACTCTTAGGCTTCGTTATGGGGAGTCTTAGTTTCTCCCTACAGAAATAAGTTTCGTATGCAAACACTCAAAATCTAGGGTTTGGCCCATTTTCTTGGGAATCTTCAATGGCTGAGACGGTACCTAGGGTTTCCCAGAAGGGAAAATTTAATAGTTCCATATATATTTCACCACCTTCAGGCCTCAAGGAACTCTAGCAATAATTTTTAATTATTAGCCCACCATAGTCTGAGATGCTGAGATGGTTGCGTTATTTTTTACATCACTTTTTCCTGAATATAAAAGTAATAGATTCTCACTGACGCAGAGGGGAAAAAAAGACCAACTAAAATTCTATTACCCAGAGCCACACACTGCTATTATTTTTGCATGTTTCTTTCCAGTTTTTTCTTATGTATTTATTCTCTGTAGGTAAAAATTAAGGTCACAATGTAAATTCAATTTTGAACCTAGCTTTTTTTCATATATTATACCACTAATAATTTACCCATATCATTAAAATCATTTTAAGTACATCAACATATGCAATTAAATAGAGTTCCATACTTTATGTAACCATTCTTCTAATAATGGGCATTCATTGTTTCCAATTCTTCACTACCACAAACAACTCTAAAAATGAAGATCTTTGTGCATAAATCTGTCTGGATTTTAGATTATTTCCTTAGGACAGATTCCTAGAAATGGAATTTACTGAGTCAAAGTGCTTACATAATTTTAAATGTTCTCAATACGCACTGCCAAATTACTTTCAGCAAAGCTCCAACCAACAGTGTACAAGGGTGTGCAGTGAAAGCATTTTGAAAACACTGGACAGTATCATTTTTTCCAGCTTTCTGTCTTAAAGAGTAAAACAAAATGTTATTTCGCTGGTGTTTTAATTGCTATTAATTTTTTTTAACAAATGCCATTTAAACTTCAATCAATCTATCATTAATTCAATGTATAAAATACACTAAGGGAAAAATGATTTAATATGATAATGTAACTTCTTCCAGCTCTTCATAGCCTCTGCATCCTTTTGATCCATCTGTATAGAATGGATGATGTTTCAAAATCTAAAATCTCTTAGGTTGGAGACTTCAACAATGAGTTATAGAATCAAACAGAAGATAACGAAAATTGCAAACTTATTATAAAATCTGTTAAAATGACTTAAATATATATGTTAATTATGATTTTCAATACCAAATAAAGTCTGAGGAATGTTCCAGATGAAAGAAAACTAGAAATATGACAACTAAATCCTATATACAATCTTAGACTGGATAATCTTGTACCAGAAAAAATTTCCACAAAGGATACTATGGGGACAAGTGATGAAATAAAAATATGCACTACAGATAAAAGAATTATATCAATGTTACATTTCCTGAATTTGATAACTGTTCTATGATTATATGAGAAAACATTCTTGTTCTTAGAAAATTGAAGTATTAAGGGATTAAGGGGTCTGACATATGTAATCCTCTCTCAAATAGTTCAGAAAGAAAAATAAAATATGATTGCAAAATGAGGCAAATATTAAAAATTGGTGAATTTAGGAGAAGGGTATATGGTAGTTCTGTTCTTTCAACTTATCTAAAGTTTAAAATTATTTCAAAATAAAAAGTTTTTATAAGCAAGATAATGAAACATGAACACATAAACTTACTGTCTTCTGTGGTTGAGATCTTTCCTGTCTGACCAAAAATGACATTAGCAGCTGATAAACAGTGCCTGGCCTCCATAAAACATAGCTGAAAGGGAAAATAAGAGTGAATGTAACTATCACACAGCCTGATTTGCAATTAATACTTGCCTAAACAGTTTTATATGGCAAAAGGTATACAATCAGGTAAAAACCTCTACTGAAAAGACCCTGTATAGTTGCTGGACATTAAGAAAGTATAAAAGACATATTGTAGTATTACTTGGTTAAAAAGCTTTCTCTAAGATTAAAATAACAATGCTTCATTCTCTTAATAATAGTCCAAACTGGCTGAAAGACAACTGCTGATTGAAAATTGGCCTTCCTCTTGTAATTAGTAAATATATAGAACAGTTATCATCCTAGACTCAAAGTACCTCAGAGAATCCTTTAGGTTCAGTCTAATAGCCAAAGTCTCGTGCAGGATAAATTCTTATATCATCTACATTCTACCAAAGGATTTGAAGATTTAATTTTTATTAAGTTTAGAGATTCCATTTACACTCTACCTTTCAAAGGCAAAAGGATACATTCTAAAAGGAAGAGAGTCCAGTCTTCTAAACTCTTTGGAATTTATATACAAAAAGCCTTCTTACCAAGTTCTAAAATCAACAATTTCCACAGATAAACTTTATAGAACTACTTTATCAATAAACCTAAACATTCCATATTCAATTATAGCATGGTAAACTTCTCAGACACTTACAGAAGATCTTATTAATATAAACACCTTGCATTTGTCACATAAGTCACAGAACCACCCAGCAGAAGTACAAAGTTAAAGCCCAATTTTGGTTGGAAGCCTCTTGCATTAAATTGAATGTAATGGTTGGCTGTCATTTTAAACCTATTAAATACATCTCTCAATGACAGCAATTTCAGAAGCCATCTTGAGATGAGGCACCCTGTGTATAGTCCAATAATATCTGGAGGTCAAAAGGTTGGTGTTAAACCTCAAAACCAAAAGCAAGTTACAGTTTACATAAGGAAACTTTAATTGTTCCCTAAACAATTCCTTACCCATCATCATCACTTCAGCTTTGTCCTGATTGGCTCCCTATGGGCATTCACTGCCTGTGCAATGCCTTATGCCCTCCAGGTAGCTGATAAATGTGGGATGTTAGCTCCTGCTAGGTTAGGACTCACCAAGTAACAAAACCTCACTAGAATCAGATGAAGATGATGATGATAACCTAAAAATGTGGAATTGTAACCCATATCAAACTCTGAAATCTGTTCTACAACTAATTGTTGGGCAGTGCTTTGAAACTTACTGCTTTTTTGTATATATGTTATTTTTCACAAAAAAGAAAAAAAATCCTTTGCTATATGATTATGTTTATATATGCTTATGCTGTTTAATTATGCTGTAATACTAATAATTGAAACAATAATAAAAAAAGTGGGAAAAAAAACACTGGGGTGAGAGGGAGGTATTCATGAAAATCACTGCATGCTCCATATAATAAATAATGCTTAAAAACCTAAAAGTTTTAATCCCATTTTAAATTAATATTTATGTATCTTAGAACTATAAATATTTGTGGAATTCTAAGTGTTAATTAAAATTACAGTGAATATGTAATTTTAAAGTTGCTAAGAAAACAAACAAGGGGCCTCCGAGAGCATTAAAAAAGGAGCCACATGTAATGGCACTAGGTAATACTTTTTGATGATAACCACAATGAAATGGATTCTTGAGAGTTAGATTTAGCTGAATGCTTGGATATACGCACTAGTGTTACTTACAAGCTTCATCTTAGACCAAAGTCCTAGTAACAATGCTACAGCCACTACAACCCTTTCTCTCTTGCTACCAATTTTTCAGAATGAAATTCAAAGGGACAATACTTTAAACAAAGGGTGAATTTACAGAACCAGTACTAACAAAACACTCAGAAAGAACAAAAGTCCAGTGAGGATAAGGTGTTAGGTAACCTGAGAGATGAAATTAGGAGCTCTGATATGCAAAGAATGACCAATATTTCAGAAAGCCTTGTGAATTAGAAATACAAATAAAAGTAATTCCTATTGTCAAGATATGTATTTTTAATAAGGAGTTACAGAAATTGTGGCTGAGAAAGATGGCTTAAAAGGGTTTTTAGTATTAGAAACTCTTGAGGACTAGAGGAATAAATAAGTCATTTATGAGTATCACCAGGGTAATTCTGAGCAATTCTGATAAATGATGAAGCTCAAAACTTATTTCAATGTGACAGTCCAGAAGAAGTATGTCATGAAGACCCTAAATTAGAAATGAGCAGAAATATTTCCAATGTAGAAAAATCTCTATAGAGAAGTTAATTCTGAAAAATAACTGAAATTCATCACATGCTTTTATCAAAGTCCACATTTAACAGTCAACTTCCTTAGACCAATTCTCACAGCTACCAGATTACTGTAAGTGAAAAGATAAAGTTATATCTGCAACAAGATAAAAACTGCAATTTAAAGCAACATCTCACTAAAACGAATCAAGATAGTGTGCCTATGTCAAAAAAGAACTGGTCTTAGGTAACATGTAATTTTAGGGGCTATCAACATGTGAGACAATGATAAAACTTGGGATTTTAAGATTCAAAAGAATTAAGTCCAAAAAAGCAACAAAATTTTAATATATTGACAAATTGTGCTATATTTTTCTGTCTGATTTTATATCATTAAATACAAGCTACCTACAAAGGAAAAAAAATACGTTACCTGTTTTTAAAAGATGACATTTTCTAGGTTCTATTGGTTCGATTTGAGTATTTTTGGTACTTTGTTCCGTAACTGCTTTGAGGCGCTTACCTTATTGATGTAAAATTGTGACAAGGTAGCAGCATTAATAGCCCACTCTATGGGATGGTAGGCATTGTGCTCAAGTTGCCGTTTTAAAGTACTGTGGCAATAATGAGCAGCCTTCTCAAACATTTCCATATGTTGGTAGACTTGAGCCAGGTAATATAGGTTATGAGTATAAACCTTCTCAAACCTGTGAAGAAAAAAAATTTGCATAATAGTTCATAATTTATAAAAAACGTTCATATATATTTATCACTTGATCATGCTGTCAATCCCTTGAGTTGGGTATGGAGAAGTAAGTAAACAGAGCCTCAACATTGGACAAGGTTATATAGCTAGTAGTAGTAAGTGGCAAATGGAGGTTTGAATTCATGCCAGAATCCAAACTCCATACCCTTTCAAGTACTTCAAACAAAACACTGCTTTTTTGAATAATCATCTTAGGTACACTATGGTGAAATATCTGTTAAGGCTGATTTATTTGCCTACTCACCTTTTTGATCGCTCTTGTTCAGTAAGTTTCTCTTCTTCAGGAAGAAAATGCTCAGTAGGATCAAGAGGAGAACTTCCAACCTACAATTATTAAAAAAAATTAAAAGCTATTTAAACGTTTAATCTGTAAACACCGAACGCCCTCTCCTGGCAGAATTTGAGCCTAATACATTTCATTTTTTTACAAGTTTGCTGTAATGTTACCCAAGAAGTAATTTTCTCTACCAAAAAATCTGAAAAAGTCAAGCAAATAATGGACGATTGCCTACTAACTCACACTTAACAAAATCTTAATTACTGTTGCAGTTAAATTACAAATACATGCAAAAAATCTACCAATTTGATTTAGATATATAATTCTTTAAATATTTTGTCTTAATTTTATACAGTAAAAAGGGCTCTTTTAAAAACAACATAAGCATAACAAATAGGGAAAATGTACACATCCTTAGAGTAATATTGTTCTAAACTGACCACTAATGAAAATCAAATCAAAGTTTTGAGTACTTATTCTAATTTTTTTTTCTAAAGAAAACAAGAAAAGTATATGGATTACCCCCTTTCCATATTTGGACAATAAAACCAATTTCCATGGTTTATAAATTCATCTCATCTAAAGTCTTCCAAGAGAACTGTTTAACCTCTGTCTCATTCTATTTCTATGAGAATAGTTTCATCTACAAGCCCATCCTTGCTTTAAAATGAATTCACTAAATTCCAAATAGTAATAATTTTTCTATAAAAAACGTGATCTTACATTTTGGATGCAAATAATGAAAGCATCACAGGTTGGGTTCCTAGAATTTAGAAAACCACTATGACATTACAAAATTGGTAACTAATTCTTCAGAGACCTCCTCAATGATCTTAAGGACTGTTTAAGCACTTAACTTCTATCTTGATGAGGGGAATTAATTAAGGTTTTATTTCATGTACATACTTCACTGTTATAATTGTCATACTTCATATATAACACTAACAGTCAAATCAGCCTTTTTTCTTAACTAAAATAGAGGTATAACTAAATGTAAAGAGTCTTGTATTGTGTGCTATTTCCACACTAATACCAGTTTTAAATTAACAATTTCCTGTACAGGGCATGAACTTAAAAGCATAGAACGAGACTAACATCTCACTTTGGCTTTGTGGTGCTCTGCTCTTCAGGTACCTTGTGGTGGCGGGGGGAGCCCGTTAAAATGCCAAGGTACAAGTGCCATGAATTTTTAAATTCTCCAATTAGGGTATATATTACTTAGAAAAAAAGTGTTAGGGGCCTATAAGGAACATGTTCTAAACCACATTCTAAAATTCCTTGTTGGTGTCATGTTGATTTGCTCCAATCTTTATCCTCAAGGAGAAGCTTGTGTGGGTAGAGACCATATCTTACTCATATTATAGACAGGAAAATCCTCTCTACACTACCCAACCCTTAGAGGAACACCTCACACTAGTGTTTTAGACTAAGTTCACCTTCTCACTGAGGCAGTTAGATTCTAGTGGGTAGGAGTAGGTGTTCTGGAGCCAGACTGCATGGATTGGAATCCCAGCTCCATCACCTACTAGTGTATATTCTTGGGCAAGTCACTTAATTTTTTGTGCTTCTGTTTTTTATAGTACTTACCTCAGAAGGTTGTTATGAAGATTAAATGAGTTAATATTTGTAAATCAGAGCCTGGTACATAAACACTTTGTTATATAAAAGTATTTGTTATATAAATGAAAAATCTTTCTGACTTGTAAGATTTTGTCTCTTAATCCCCAAACCTAAGAATGAAAAGCCCTTCATAATTGCAGCACACATTCTCTTCTTATTCTATATTTGAACAATTTTATGGAGAAAAAAGGATCTTTAATAATTAACTTGGAAGGCAGCACAATATGGTGGGGTCAGATAAACCAGATCTAAATCTTGATTCTTTCATTAAACTATACTATATGTTAACCTCACTGAATCACAAACTCCAGACCAATAAATGGGAACAACAGTACCTGGTTCACAGAGTTGTTGTGAGAATAAAATGTAACCTACTCCTGCCCCAATCAAGATGCCAGAGTGAGATGCTTTAGGGCTTTGTCCCCCAACAAAAACTTAAGAACAACTAGTAAGAAATGACACAGACATCTTTCTCAAAGCTCCAGAAAAGAACTAAAGGATTGCAATAATAGTGTAAGCGCTGAATCAAGAAAAAGACTACTTAACAGTACTAGCACCTCCTGGTGTCCTGGTTGGCCCCTCGCCATCAATGCTACCAGTGTAGATTTCTAGTCCTAATTCTGAAGGGAGGAGAGTAAGCCTCATGTACATACTGAGAGCACGTATGGCCTAAGGGACTTGCTGTCCCAGAACTTGCCCTATTCATATAAGGCAGTTCATAGAACTCTCCTACAGAATGTTATGGGAAAGAAGTCAAGTTATGCTGCCTGAGGCAAGGGATTGGTGGCTGTAGGACATACAGTACAGGCCCCATATTGTGAGTAAATGGTTTCCTAGAGAAAGGAGACATCCGGAACTGTGTAAACAGGGGAATTTCTAAAGCCACACGCACACGCCCAAAATCAGACATAAGTGCAGAAAGGACCATGGAGGCCCTTATGCTTTAGCCTGGAGATATGCTCTAAACTCATTGTATAGATAAGCCCTGAAGGAGAGCACTGGCACAGGTCAATCTACAAGGGCTGGGGAAGATGTTTTCTTATTATTTTCTCCTTATATAGATGTCTCAGAGTCTAAAGTCCAGTGATAACACACAAAAGTATTATTTGATCAAAAGTGTACTTTCATGTGTTATCACTGGACAAAATGCAAAAAACAGGAAGCAATGGCTTAGGCAAAGGAAAATATTAAAACAAAACCATCAATGAGGAGGATCAGACCAAGGACACAGAAGACAAAGACTTTTAAAATATTGCCCCAAATATGTACAAATAGCTAAAGGAAAACATGGACTAAGAACTAAAGGAAAACAACAGAAGAATACAAAGAGATTATCGATAGAGAATGAAATTATGAAAAGGAAACTCAGCTACAGACTACAGCATCAGAAATTAAAAACTCCCTAGAGAGGTTGCACAGCAGAATGGAGCTAGCAGAAGAACTCAAAAATAGGACAAATGAAATCAGTCTAAGCAGAGACAGAAGAATGAAGAAATGTGAATAGAGACTGAGGGACCTGGGGGACAGCATCAAGCATGCCAATATATACATTGTAGGAATCCCAGGAGAAGAAAAAGAGAAAGGGGCAGAGAGAATACTCAAAGAAATAATGGCTGAAAACTTCCAAAATTTAAAGAAAGGCACATCAAGAAACTCCAAACAGGTTAAACTCAAAGAGACCCACATTACAACACATTATAATTAAACTGTTCAATACCAGAGAAAAATGGATAATTCTGAAGGTCTTAAGGGATAAGCATTATGTCACAGATAAAGGAATCTGAATAAGATAAATGCTGATTTCTCATAAGAGACCAGGGAAGGCAAGAAGGCAGTGGGCCCCATGCAGAAGCTTTGAACAAACAGCAAGAACTGGCAGAAACATCTCTCAAGGCCCCAGAAAAAAAGTTCAAAGACTGCAGTAACAGTGAAAAGGCTAAATCAAGAGAAAGATCATTTAAAAGCAATGGAACCTCATGCCCACTCTCCACACCTCCCCCACTTAATGTAAAACTTTCAGTGGGGTTCCCTGTTCCTGGTTCCAGAGGCACCAGAGTAGCCCTCATGTACTACCAGGAGCCCAATCTGTCTGGTGATGCCTGAGAGACTTGCAGTACACAACTTGCCCTGCATGTAGAAGGTGGTTCACTGAGCTTTCCTACAGAATGCTGGGGGTGAGCAGACAAGTTGTGCTGCTTGGGGTAAGGGATTGCTGACTATAGGACGCACAATGCAGTGTCCAGGGCCATAAGGAAACTGTTTCCCAGAGAAGAGAGGATATTCATATCCGTGTAAATGGGAAATTCCCAAGAGTGCATGTCCAAGACAAGATGCATGAGCAGAAGGGACCAGAGAGGCCCCTAAGCTTTGGCCTGGAGCTATATTAAACTCTTAGTATACATAAGCCCCCAAGGAGAGCACTTACACAGGTCAATCTGCAAAGACTGGGAAAGATGCTTTCTTTTTTTCCTTCTTCTATGTTTTTGTGCTTGTTGACAGAACTTTCCTTGATTGCTAGAACCTAACACTAGCTGGGTACAAGCTTCTAAATTCATGCTGTGTTGGGACCTGCCCCTTCCCCACCAGCTGGACATCTGGACTCTTCCCCTCAAGGACCCTTAGAGGTCCTTGGGCTACTTCTAAATTGGGCCCCTCCCTATCCATCAGAGAAGACCCTAACATTGATCCTCAAGAGGAAAGAATTAATAGCTAGAGAATATTCTCGCCCTAGCTAAGCTGAGCAGTCTACTCTTTGTACTTTGTTCCCAGGACATTAACCAGACCTCAGCTCTGCTCACAGAATAAGATAACAGAATGGCATTAAGAACCCCCGTGGCCCTGTGAATCAATGATTTCCTCCTCAAAAAGACAAAAATTTGAAAAGCATAGAGAAGACCCTGCACTAAGAGCTGCAGGGTCAATATTGAAAGCTCATCACTGATGCTGAAGCATGAGATGTGCTGGAGACAACACAGGATGAAACACTTGCCCTGCCCTTCTCACAAAGACCCAATGTCATTGCTGATTTGACAGGAATGCATCATGTGGACATTACTTAGTTTTGGCCCCTATCTCTTTCCCTTTACCTATAAAACCCCTAATCCACATCCCCACTGTGAACTGGTTTTGGGACGATTCCTCCAGTTCCTTGCAAGGTGCACTGGGAATAAATAACCTTCATGTGGAAAAAAAAAGAAGTCAGTGGGAAGACATATTTAAAGTACTGAAAGTAAAAAACTGCCATGCAAGAATTTTATTTCCAGCCAAACTGATTTCAAGAATAGGGGAAAGGTTAAGACATTACCAGATAAAAAAAAGTTGAGGGAGTTTGTCACCACCACTAGACCAGCCCTATAAGAAATGTAAAGAGAGTTCTGCAAGTTGAAAGAAAGGAAAATATATAAAATATCAAAGCCACATGAAGAAATAAAGATCTCTGATGAGGGTAACAGTATGGGTAAAAACAAATGCCAATACTATTGTGTTTTCAGTTTGTAACTCCACTGTTTACTTCCCACAAGATCTAAAAGGCAAATGCAAAGTGTACTGGGAATAAATCACCTTCACATGGAAAAAAAAAGAAAGTCAGTGGGAAGACATATTTAAAGTACTGAAAGTAAAAAATTACACACATAAGAATTCTATATCCAGCAAATATAATGATGAATCAGAGGTTTTAGACTTACAATGTATAAATATGTACTTTTTGACAAGAACTACATAAAGGTGGGAAGACAAAGAGGTATAGGAACATATATTGAATATACTACTGAAGTTAAGTTGGTATCAAAGCTTACAAGACTGCTATAGATTTAGAATGTTAAATTTAAGCCCCAATGGTAACTATAAAGAAAATACTGGAAAATATGCAAGCCCATAGAGATAGGAATTAGAGTACAAGTAGCCAGGGGCAGGGAACAAGGGTTATGGGTAGTTAATGCATAAGTGTAGAGTTTCTGTTCAAGGAGAAGGGAAAATTTTGGTAATGGAAGGTGGTAAGGGTATCACGCTATTGTGGATGTAATTCATCCCATTTAAAGGTATGCCTGGGAATAGCTGAGATGGGAAAATTTGTTGTATATATGTTTCCACAATTAAAAAAAAAGAGAGAAAGGAACAAAGAAAAACTAAAGAGACAGTGACAATTAAATGAAACACATGATCCTGTATGGAATCTAGCAAGGGAAGAGAAAAGACTCAAAGAGACATTATGGGACATAAGAGAAAACAAGAATATAGACTGTAAGCTTTATATCGATGTGAAATTTCTTGAACTTGATAACAGCGCTTAAGGGGGTTACATAAGTAAACATCCTTGTTCTTAGAAACGTACAATGCAATATTAAGTGTTCAAGGAGCATGATGTATACAACTTACATTCAAGTGTTCCGAAAACGGACTGATAAGACAGAAAGAAAGACAGATGGATAGATAGAATGATATGGCAAATAGGGGAAAATATTAAAGTTGGCAAATCTGGGTATCTGGTGTAGGGGTATGTTGGAGTTCTCTGTATGAAATTTGTATATTTTTACTGTCCTATAAGTTTGAAAGTATTTCAAAATGAAAAGTTAAAAAATTTTAGTTTTTATAAGTTACATCATGTAGATCACTGCTGCAGGGCCTAATCATGTAAAAATTTTATACAGTTATAATCACTGTGTAAATATGTACTGTATAATTTTCTTTGTATTGATAATCCAAATAGTTATCATTTTAATGGTTGTATCATATTCCCTCTTATCAGTATACCACAGTTTACCTAATCACTCTCCAATTATTGAACACATATTGAACACAAATTCGGTGATTTTTTTATTTTCTATTTTATTATGTGATCTGGACCACATTTCTGTTTTGTAGAGACAGTTGGATTATACCCATCTTACAGATGAGGAAAAGTGGCACAGAAAGTTTGAATTCCTCCAAGTAAAGTAGTTATGACCATACATCAAACTAGAATCCCAGGTCTCCTAGCTTCAAATTCAGTGATTTTCCCCCTTTGTTTAAATCTCTCCTTTGCTGAAAACTATATATCTATAGATACAAAAAAATGACATTCTAACTTCTGCCACCATTAAGTCAATAAGCTTTATGAAATGTTAAAAATATTTTTATCCAGAATTACTAATAATTGGTTAATACCAAATAAGTACAAAACCATACAAGCAAGTAAACATCTCCAACCAAACACTATATATATATATATATTTTTTTTTTAAATGGAAATTCTCCATTAAATTCAACCAAGCATTCACATAGTAGTAACACTAATTTACTGTTTTTCTTTGCATTGATCTGGATGGACAAGGTGGAATATCATTCATGATTTCAAGAAATAGGGACAATTCTCAATGGTGGGGATATAGCAGTAAATAAAGTAATAAAAAATTATCCTTGTTATGAAGCTTTACCTTCTACCAGTGAAGGTAGAAAATAAACAAGGTAAATTATTAAAAGGCACCATATGTTAAGATAGAGATAAGTGGTAAGGGCAGAAACAAAGCAGGAAAAGGGAATAGGAGATGTTGGGGGAGGAGTGGTTTGCAATATTAAATGGAATGGCCAGTGAGTCCTCATTGGATGGGAGACATTCTTATGGGTAAAGAACATTTAAGCAGAGGAAACAGTACATGCAAAAGTCTGTTGGGATCTTTACCAGGTTGGGAGCTTGTCTGGTGCATTCTTGGAACAGCAAGGAAGCCAGCATAGTTAGAGTAGCATGAGTCAGGAAACAATGGTAGGAGATCAGATCAGAGAAGTAACGGTAAACAGATCAGAGAGAAACTTGAAGAACTTCACAAGGCCTTTGGTGTTTACTCTGAGGAGGACGGGAAGCCATTAGAGGATTTTGAGAAAAGGCATGACATGATGTGATTTATCTTTGAACAGAGTTGAGAAAAGACTAAAGGGGGCATGGGAGCAGGAAGATCAGTTAGGAAACTATTGCAATTAAATGCGGAAGAGATGATGGTTTAGACCAGGTAATAGCAATGGTAGAATTCTGGATATAATTGGAAGGTGAAAGCAAAAGGATTTGTGGTAGATTAGACAGAAAGTGTGAAGAAAAGAGAAGTCCCCAAGGTTTTAGGCCTTTTTTTAGGAAAAAAAAAAGTAGGAGTTTACAATAAGAGAAACTGTGAGTAAAGGGGAAGGAGATTTCAGAAATTCAAGTTTAAACAGAAGTTTTAGAAATACCTACTCCTCAAAAAGTGCAAATACCAAACTGGCAGTTGAACAAACAAGTCTGTAATTAGAGAGGTACAGATTAGAGCACTAATTTGGGAATCATCAACATATTGGTAGCATTAAGAAAAAGGGAATAAAAAGTTAAAAGTTGGTAGATCAGGGTATCTGAGTGGGACGTATGCTGGAATTCTCTTTATGGGTTTTGTATTATTTTTGCAACTGCCCTGTAAATTAGAAATTGTTTAAAAATAACAAGTTTATAGAACAAAGGAATGGATATATATAGAAAGAGGTAAGATCCAAGGACTGAACTTTGAGGATGGGGAAGTAAGGAAGAAGCATTCAAGACTGAGATGAAGGAAAACCAGACAACTGTGGTGCTCTGGAAGCCAAGTTTAAAAAGTATTTCAATCAGTAATTCTTAATATCATCACATAGATGTATGATCATCATTTCTTAGTACATTTGCATTGATTTAGGAAAAGAACTAGCAAAACAACAGAAAAAGATATAGAATGTTAATATAGAGAAAAAATAAAAATAATAATAATAATAAAAAATATATATATGAAAAAAAGGAAAAAGAAAAAAAACAAAAGACACAAACAAACAAACAAACAAACAAACAAACAAAAGTATTTCAAAGAACAGAGACTGATTAACCGTTCCAAATGCTACTTACAGGTCCAATAAGATGAAGACTAAGAATTCACCACTGAATTTATCAACATATAACACTGGTGAACTGGATAAGGCATTGATTTTTAACCCTGACTTTTTAAAACCTCAAAATATCTCTGGTTATTTAAAGCAATGCCACAAAGAATCTTAAAATTAAAGTACTTCCAGGAAGATGGTGGAGTAGGGTAGGCTGGATCCAACCATGTACCATAGAAAAGATAGGGGGTAAAAAAACAACTGGGACTGCAGTCCCAGGGGTGAGTGACTGAAGAAGGTCTTCAATATTTCACACAGAGAGATTAAGATAGGGAGAGTGCAGTGGGTCTGATTGTCGGTGATCCCCACTGGGGCTGAGCAGCAGTGCACAGGGAAGTAGCTCTGAGGGAAGTGACTGTCCCTCCGCCCAAGCCTGCCCCGGCTGCTGAATGAGGAAATCTCTCCACATGGCTCAGCAGCCTGCAGTGACCAACCCTGGGGAGCCTGGAGGTGTACCTGGCAAATCACTGTGAAAAACTGCTCCTCTGGGCATCAGGAATAGCCATCCAAGTGGGCGAATAGCCATCTAAGTGGGTGTGTTGAATGGCAGATCCACCCAGTGCTGCAATCGGCTGCTTCACTGGACGCTGTGATGCATCCCAGATCACATGCACTGAGACTGGCTATCCTGTTGCTGCGTGCCAGGAGGAGCCCTCCTGCCCCACCCACCCTGCCCACCCACATGCCCGCACACCATCTTCCCAGCCAGCTGCTGCAATCAGGGAGGGTTGGGACTGAGGGGAGGAGGTAGTTCAGGAGTACCTCCTGCTGGGAAGAAATGGTAAGTGCAGTCTAACAACCTCCATATCTGCTTAAGTCATTTTTAAAATATATTTTTCAATGTTTTTATTATTGTTATTATTTATTTTTAATTTTTATTTATATATATATATTTTATACACTTACATTTTTGTTGTTTTTTAAATTTTCTCTCCCTTCTATGGGCACCAGTCTGAGTTCATTCTCAATATATCCTGGCGTGTCTCCTTATGACTTCAGGGCCTAGTACTGCTGAGGCCTGTGTTCTTTTTTTAAAAAATTTAATTTCATGATTATTATTTTACTTATTTATTTTTTGGGTACATGGGCAGGTCATTGAGTCTGGGTTTCCCACGTGGCAGGCGGGTATTCTGCCACTGAACTACCCAAGCACCCCTGCCTAACTTTTAATAGACCCTCAAGTAGAACTGTCTCCCCTACATGAGATCCAGGCCTTAGTTTGGCAGGGAATTACTGACAAACCAAGTGTAAAAGGGAACCCTCAGTGCAAAACCAAGCAAATACAAAACTCAGATGAGTGAAAGAAACCAACTTTTAAAATAACTTCAAATCAAATGCCCTAAACACAATAGGAAATCACAAAGCACATGAGGAACCAGGCAGAAATGGCCCAGTCAAACAATCAAATCAAAACACCGAAGGGGACAAAGAATACGGAACAAGTACTCAAGGATATTTTTAAAGAAATAAAGGATATCAGGAAGGCACTAAAAGAGCATAAAGAAGAATTTGAAAGGTTAAATAGAAAAATGGCAGATCTCACAAAGATGAAAGATACAGTAGACCAAATTAAAAATATACTAGAGACACATTACAGCAGTAGAATAAGTCAGCTAGAAGACAGAACAACTGAACTAGAGTGCACAATAGAACAAATGACAAGAAAGATGGAAAAAAGGGAACTGTATCTTAGGGAAATGATAGACAATAAAAAGGGGTGAAAGTCTCCCTGACAACATGGGACCTCCCAGAAACGAACCTGGACCTGGCACCATGGGATTGACAACACCTTCTGGGCCAAAAGAGGGAAAAGAAATGTACTAAAATAAGGCACCAGGGGCTAAGAAAGATCAAATAGAGTCAAGAGGTTATTGTGGAGGCTACTCTTATGCAAGCTTCTGTTAGCTAGTGCTTATTGCCATAGTTTACTAAACTCTAACCCACATCACTCCTGTTAACACTTTTTTATCACAAAAAACACATATTATGCCCCACCCCCTTCCCGACACAAAATTAGGTGGCTGTATTATAGGAATGAAACCAAATGATAGATATGAAAAGAAATAGTCACTACTTATACTGAAACATAACAATGTTAAGAATTCAGGTATTCTGTTAAGATTATTACCAGCACAGTAAAAACATTTCCACCTGGATCTTTTTAAATTTGAAAGTGATCACATTAAAAACCTGAGGTCACAAGAGACAATAGTATGAACTAGAATTCCATTTTCCTTCTAAAACCACAGGGGAAAGGTATTTGGAATGAGTCTCCTTTGGGAAAGACTGGCAGGAAGTAGGGAAAACTCTGGCCATTCTCAAAATGCACCGGGGTCTGTCTGGAGGCAACTACACTAGCGCTAAACTCACTTAGGGGCAAGAACATGTCCACTCCAAGAGTCCAGAATGTACACACAAAAGGAACAAGGTCTGCTTAGTACCCAGTACTCTGATGGTGTGACCAGGACCACTTACTTGGTTAAAGGCAATACCTGAGGATTTGAAAGGCAAATTTCAATTGCAGTTTTGTCTTTTTGCTTTCTGATATTAAGAGGAAAAAACAGTTCTAAGATGTTTTAGAAATATCTCCCTATAACTTCTCATAAGTAAAGCTTTTTAGAATATATAGGAAAAAAATCCAAACGATGTTCCACCTTGTATTCCATATAATGAAACTGCCACTTGACAATGTGAAATGAATAGGCCAGATGCTTTGGAAACAAAACTCTACCAAAACTACCCTCTCCCTACTCATGGAAAGAGAGAGGGGAGGAAAGAACAAAAAGAGAAACTAAGAACTCTCAAGTCACTCATCAGCAGGGGTAGAAATGGGCTCAAATTAAGGCATTTTTGTGGCTCTTCTTCTGGAATGACATTCCACTCTGCAGTCCCAGCACTCCAAACCTCAAGGCATGTTGCTCTGAATGCCAAGTGAGCTCCTTGGTACTGCCAGCATCTTCTTTTTTTTTGCATGAGCAGGCACCAAGAATTGAACCCAGGTCTCTGGCACAGCCAGCATCTTCTTAACAACTCACCAATGGAATATGAGATTAAAGAAAGGGAAGGGAGAAGGTAGTAGAGGCCACTGGTCCTGCCCCACTTCTCCAATCCCACCCAAACCTAAGGTGTCACTTCACTAAGTTCTGTACACCCTGGCTACTGCAAGAGGTAATTTAGGGACTTGCACCCCATATCATGCTAACTATAAGTTCCATAAGCTAAAATGTTTAACACTATCCACTTAACTTTTTTTTCTCTTTTCTTTTTAAGGGTTTTTTAAAGAGGGAGACAAAAGAATGCATACAAAACAGTGAACAGTAGGCTAGATTCACTGAGTGGCTATTGCCCTAATCCCTAAAACTTCCCAGACTCTAGGGGGACCAAGGAATGCCTCTCCAAATTCCAACCCTGAAAGCTAATACTGCTTTCAAGAAAATAAAACACCACCTCAAATCCAACAAAGCATCTGCATAGAAAATCAAAACTGGAGGGCCTGGAGAAAGAGTGGATTTGCCCTAATGCCTGTGCTTTTCCAACCATATACTAAAGTTAAACCTAGCAGGGTGGAGGCCCTCAAAGTCCTCAGTAGAGAATAGAATCAATGGAGTCCGTTTCCCTACCTCTTTTAATTTTGGTGCATCTATGTGTAGCAAAAGGGTTGTGAGACTTCACCATCAATACCATTCCTAGATCAGATAAGCAGAAATAAGGTCACTTATAATGCCTTAAAGGTTTGTCCTCCATGATTACCCCCTTTTGCTCATGACCATTTTTGGTTCCTAGTAACTCTGGATGCTCACCTTTAACCTTTAAACCACTAACAACAGAAAAAAGAGAGAGAGAGAGAGAGAGAGAGATATGATTGTAAAGCATTATCCAAAGAAGCCTAAGACCGGGAAACTTCAGAATAAAAATCCTAAAGATAGAGGATACTACTATTGGCAGAATTTGCAGATAAACTGCAAACATATCCCTAGACCAGGACAGGGGAGATGCAAGTTATATTTAGGATGACCACGGCAAACTGTCACCACAGACCTCCCTTTGAGTGCTGACTGAGGGCTTTACACAGCAGGGAAAGAGGAATGGGGAGACATGGGACATATGCTTAGGGCGGTGAGAAGAAAAATCTTGAAAGAAACCCAAACAAGCTGAGGAGCACAAGTCTTGCCATCCCCACTCCAATTGGTAGTGCTGGGCATGAATGTTCCTTGCATCTTCCAGGCTAGGAAGCAGCCAATGCTGGTAGGCATGGAGCAGGAGGTGGAGGGGCCCCATCTATGGGGAGTGGCAGCGGCAGCTACTGCTGCTGCAGCAGAAGGGATATGTGCCATTAGGTGCCATGAGGGGCACCCAGGGTCCTAAGATGTTTCCTGGCACTAGAGGCATATAAGAATGGGTAGGACCAGTACAAGAGGGGTAGCTGTTGGCTGCAACAGTGACGATCATGCAGCTGGCACGGGCTGCCCAGGCATCAGATAACCTGGGCCTGATATCTGACCTGAATGGGGTGGATGAGGCAGTGGCATCTGGTGGTGCATTAGAGGGGAGCAAGGGGGCTGCTGATGAGGCATCAGGCCAGGGTGCCCAGGTGTACCAAGTGGGGACAGGCCAGGTCCTCCTGAGTGCTGGTGTGCCTGCTGAGGGTTCTGCCCATGCTGTTGCTGTTGGGCTCAGAATTCATCATATTTTAGCTGTTCCATGTGGAAGTTCTGGCATTCAGTAAGTAACTGCATCCTCTGCTGTTCTACAGCCTCTTTCTCTGTCCATGATAGTTTCCAACTCCTCAAGATGTCAATTTGATCTCTGATTTCTTCAATTGTCCACTGCTGTTAACTATTTTTTTTAATTTATTTTATTTTATTTTTTTAAATACCAAAAAACACCAAACAAACGCAAACATTCCTATTTTGATCATTCCGTTCTACATATATAATCAGTAATTCACAATATCATCACATAGTTGCATATTCATCATCAAGATCATTTCTTGGAACATTTGCATCTATTCAGAAAAAGAAATAAAAGACAACAGAAAAAAATTCATACATACCATACCCCTTACCCCTCCCTTTCATTGATCACTAGCGTTTCAATCTAACTTTATTTTAACATTTGTTCCTCCTATTATTTATTTTTATTCCATATGTTTTACTCATCTACTGATAAGGTAAATAAAAGGAGCATCAGACACAAGGTTTTCATAATCACACAGTCACATTGTGAAAGCTATATCGTTATACAATCATCTTCAAGAAACATGGCTACAGGAACACAGCTCTACATTTTCAGGCAGTTCCCTCCAGCCTCTCCATTACATCTTGAATAACAAGGTGATATCTACTTAATGCATAAGAATAACCTCCAGGATAACCTCTCGACTCTGTTTGGAATCTCTCAGCCATTGACATTTTGTCTCATTTCACTCTTTACCCTTTTGGTCAAGAAGGTTTTCTCAATCCCTTGATGCTGAATCTCAGCTCATTCTAGGGTTTTTCTCAATTCCTTGATGCTGAGTCTCAGCTTATTCTAGGATTTCTGTCCCACGTTGCCAGGAAGGTCCACACCCCTGGGAGTCATGTCCCACGTAGACAGGGGGTCCTGTTAACTCTTAAGAACACCTAGGGCTCAAACTAAGATTCTATAAAAGTTTCATGCACAAAGTTTGCTTTCCAGGAACCTGTAATTTCCAGAGGGTTCCTAGGCCAGATAAATCCTGAAACCCACAGGGGCCTGCCTCTCCAAGATTATCAACTAATTACCTACCTTTATTCTCCTTTAGTGCTGACACTCCTTCTCAACATGAAAAAGTCAGAACAGGCACTGCCTAAAGATCCCCATAGATTGGGGGAAAGACCAAAGAAGGAGCAGTTATAATGGGAAAAATAGGATTTAACAAATGAATATGAATGCTGAATCACTATACTGATATTTCTTCCAGACTGTAATGTTTTGGAACAAATAGAAGGAAAAATTTCAAACAGTAAAATAGTAAGCCATAACAAACTCTTAAATATGTTCTATAACTGCTTGTTGAAGGGTAGTTTGAAAATTATTGCTTTTTCTTTCTTTTCTCTGTATATATGTTATATTTCACAATGAAAATAAAATAAAATAATAAAAATTTTAAAAATGAAATTTTTTGAAAAAAATTAATTAAAATCCACTTTAATTTTTTAAAAAGACTTCCAAATTTTAATAGGCAAAAATTTATTAAGGAAATAGATGGTACCACAGTGGTTTGTCACCTCTGATCCCCTTAAAATAATAATTTTCACATCTAGGCTCCCAAATGCCTTAGAAGTTCTATGGCACCACTTCGTACTAACATGATGGGGATGGAAGAAGAGACCTATAGTGGATTGGGCTCAGTATCCTGACCTGCCTACCCAAAGTGGCTTACTAAGATTTTACATACTGAATTACAGAAGGGTTACACAAGTAAGAAATCATTTAAAAACTACTGTCCTCCAACCTACCATGAAGATTTGGAAAAGTTAACTACCAAATTCATCCGGAAGGGAAAGAAACCCCAAATAGCTAAAAGCACCCTAAAAAAGAAGAACGAAGTGGGAGGATTAACACTCTCTGACTTTAAAACACATTATAAAGCCACAGTGGTCAAAACAGCATGTACTGGCACGAAAACAGAAGCACTGACAAATGGAACCAAATCGAGAGTGCAGAACTAGACCACCAACTCTATAGTCAACTGATTTTTGACAAGGCCCCCAAAATCCTCTGAACTGGGACAAAATAGTCTTTTCAATAATTGGGCATGGAAGAACTGGACATCAATAGCTAAGAGAATGAAAGAGGACCCTTATCTTACACTCTAACCAAAAATTAAATCAAAGTAGATCAAACACCTAAATATAAGAACTAGCACCATAAGCTTTTAGAAGAAAATGTATGGAAAGTTCTTCAAGACCTAGTGATAGGAGGTAGCTTCCTAAACTCTACACCCAAAACACAAGCAACAAAGAAAAAATTGATAAATGGGAACTCCTCAAATTAAATGCTTCTGCACTTCAAAAGACTGTCAAAAAGGTGAAGAGGCAGCCAATTCAATGGGAGAAAATATTTGGAAATCACGTATCAGACAAAGGTTTGATTTCCTGTATATACAAAGAAATCACACAACTCAACAACAAAAGCACAAACAATCCAATTATAAAATGGGCTAAAGATATGAATAGGCATTTTTCTGAAGAGCAAATATAGATGGCTCAAAAGCACATGAAGAAATGCTCATTTTCATTGGCTATAAGGGAAATGCAGATCAAGACTACAATGATATACCACCTCACACCTATAAGAATGGCTGCTATTAAACAAACGGGAAACTATAAATGTTGGACAGGATGTGGAGAAACTGGGACACTTATGCACTGCTGGTGGGAATGTATAATGGTGCAGCCACTGTGGAAGACTGGCGGTTCCTTAGGAAAGTAAATATCGAGCTGCCCTATGACCCAGCAATAACACTAATTGGTACATAACCAGAAGAGCTGAAAGCAACGACACAAACAGACATTTGCATACCAATGTTCACAGCAGCATTATTCACAATCGCCCAAAGACGGAAACAAACCAAATGCCCATCGACAGACAAGTGGATCAACAAAATGTGGTATATACATATAATGGAATATTATGCAGCAGTAAGACAAAATGATGTCCTGAAGCACATGACAAGATGGATAAGCCTTGAGGACATAATGCTAAGGGAAGTTAACCAGACACAAAAGGATAGATACTGTATGATTCCACTTTTATGACCAGCATAAAGGTATAATCAGAGCTTATAATACAGAAGATAGGGGACTCAGAGATACACAGAAGTTAGAAATGGGTGAATCATTAGCTAATGAGGTTGAATTTCAATGTAAGGGAATAGATGGGAGTAAAGGCGATTCTCTAGTGTGTCTAGAATTAATATTACCATATTGAAGATGAAAAAGAATGAAAGGTGTTGCATAGACTTACATGTCCCACTGACTCACACTAGAAATATGAATGAGTTCTCATAAGAATTACTTCAAAGATATGATTCTTGTATAAAGAGTGTTTAAGTCCCGGGTACAGGGGGAAAACTGCTATTGCATGCTATGAGCTATGTTCAAAAAGGAAACCATCAGTACTACCACAACAACAGCAGAGGTAAATAAAGGGGTGAGGAACAAGAGTTAAGAAGAGGTTTAGATTTCCTATTTGGCAAGGGTGTGTTTATTGGTTTTCTGTCTCTTGGGAACAATGAAATTATTTTAAATTGAGAATGTTGATGGATTGTGGACTTTGGGCCCTCTACATGATGCCCAATGAATACAGGTGGCTGAAGGATACACTAACAGAGAAGTAGATTGGCAAACGATAGTGTGTACTCATGAACGAAGGTTGTGCTGCTACAAAAAGGAACAATGTTATGAGGCATGCAATGATGTGAATGAACATGTGGGACATTTGGTAAGACAAAATAAGCCAGAAACAAAAAAAAACAACAACAATGGTATGGTTACATTTAGAAAATTCCTGTAATAAAACAGGGGCCTGAATTGTAAGCTTTTAGAGCAGATACATTAAGTCCGGAGTGGTGACTATTATTTCTGGATTCTGAGAGGCTGCTTTATATATATAACCTGATATTTAGATATAAGAACAAAGCCGAACAGGTTGGGGTTAAAGTAATTCAGAACACACGGATAACGAAGACAGTGTCTGTATTTTAGAACCACACATACTCTTTGAGACCAATGGAAGAAAGCTTTATTTGATTTGGAACTGAAATTTTCTGTAGTGCATAATCTAATTCAACCTATCTGTATAGTTCATTTAATAACTGAAACACAGGAAACATAGAATAAGAAAGATGTCCTTTAATCCGGTTTAGATTATTGTAATGCCTGGAAACATCCTAGAGTATATTAAGCAGATAAAGAAAAAATATCGGCAAAGTCGCCTAAGGGAAGGAGAAAGAATATGGAACTATTAAACCTTACCATCAGGGAATTCCCAGATACTGTATCAAACTTTAGGGATACCCAAATTAATAGGCCATGTCTTCGATCATGAGGCTTACTCTTGTAAAGCTTATGTAGGTAGCAGAGAAGCTTAGACTACCTATAGGCATGCCTAAGAGTTACTTCTGGAGGACCTCTGTTGTTGCTCAGATGTGGCCTCAGTCTCTCTAAGCCCAGCTGCAAGTGAAATCATTACCCTTCCCGCTATGTGGGACATGATATACAGGGGTGAAAGTCTCCCTGGCCTCGTAAGACATGACTCCCAGGCTTGAATCCAGACCTGGCACCGTGGGATCAACAATTCTATCCTGACCAAAAGGGGAAAAACAAGTGTAATAAAGTATCAGTGGCAGAGAGAGTTCAAATAGAGTGGAGAGGCTGCTCTGGAGGATGTTTTTATGCAAGCTTCAGGTAGACCGTGCTACCTATCATAACCTGCCAACCCCCAACCAGGACCATTTCAGCCAATCCTAAAGAACACCTAGGGCAATATATAAGATTCCACAAGGGTTCCAGACACTAGAGTAACTTTCCAGAAACGTATAATCATCAGATGGGTCCCTGGTCCAGATGAGTCCTGAAACCTAGTCCAGCCTCTCAAGAACATCAGATATTTCCATCTCCCTACCCCATATTAGTGACAGACCCTTCCAATATGAAAAATTTAGGGTTGCCATAGCCCAAACAACCCCAAAGAGAGGTATGGAAAGATCAAAGGTGATGGTGAAATTATACATAGAAGATGGGACTTACCAAATGAATATGAATGCTGAATCATTAAATTGATATCTCTTCTAGTCTCTAGTATTTTAGAGCAGCTAGAGGTAAACACCTAAAATTGTGACACCGTAACCCAGGTCAAAGTCTGAAATATGTTCAACAATTGTGGTGCTGTGCTTTGAAATCTATAGCTTTTTTGCATATGTTATTGCTCACAAAAAAGAAGGAAAAAAAAGTTGATTGTGATGATAAAAAAGTATTTAAGCCCTCTAGCCTCCTACATTCTGGAGCAGCTAGAAGGGAAAATAGGAGAGGATCATGTGGTAGCCCATGACAAACTCTGGGATCTGTCCTGTAACGACTTGTTGAAGAGTGCTCTGAAAACTATTGCTTTTTAATTTCTTTACTTTGTATATATGTTATACTATCCAATAAAAAAAGTTAAAAACAAAAACAAAAACAATTATTGCCCTCATGCAATGTTCTCAAAGTGGAATACCTAGACCTGCATGGGCCTCACCAGGGATCCTGTAAAAAAAATGCAGATTCTCAGGTCCTGCCCACTACAACTCAGTTGAGTTTGGGATGAAGTACAGAAAAAAAATAGGGGAAACAAAGGCTAAAATATATTGGGTAGATGGAAATACTAGCAGTCAATGAGAGGGTGGGGTAAGAGGTATGGTATGTATGAGTTCTTTTCTTTTTATTTCTTTTTCTGAATTGATCCAAATGTTCTAAGAAATGATCATGGTGATGAATATACAACTATATGATGATATTGTGAGTTACTGGTTATATACCAAGAATGGAATGGTCTTATGATAAGAATGCTCATGTTTGTATGTTGTTATGTTTAAAAATTAAAAAAAAAGAAGAGTTTGGGGATGAGGCCCAGCATTCTGAGTTTTAACAAGCCCTACAGGTAATTCTGATGCATGCTAAAGTATGAAAACCACTGTCTCAAAGATTTTATATTTTGCTTAAGTGGTTCTTATTAAAATATTGTTTTCCCTGTGGAAACCAAAATAGAATTTTTAGATTAATGCAAACATGCAAATATAAGTATTTTAGGATAACATTAAAATCATATTTCATATATACCTGTATTTGGACTAAGGTTATCATTAGACCCTGTGCTGGTTTGAAAATATTATGTACCCGTGAAAAGTCATCTTTTTATCTTGATTCAATCTTATGGAGGCAGCAGTTTCTTTTAATCCTTATTTAATAATGCAGGTTGGAATCTTTTGATTAGATTTTCTCCATGGAGACGTGTCACAATCAATTGTGGGTATTTACTTCTGATTAGATGGAGATGTGACTCCAACCTTCCCAGGTGGATCCTGACTAGATTACTAGACTCTTTAAAAGGGGAAAAATTTTGGAAAAATTACAGAAACCTCACAGCTAATAGAAACTTCATAGCAGAGCTGACACAGATGCGGACACGTGGAGAACAGAGACATGGATGTCTGGAGATGCCTGGAGTCCAACAGACGTTGCCATGAAATGCTAAGCAAGCAGAACCTGGAGAGGCAGATGCCAGCCATGTGACTAACCAGCTGACAAAGGTGTTCTTAACCCAGGGACCTTCCTTAAACTAAGGTAATCTCTTGTTGGTGCCTCAGTTTGGGCATTTTCATTGCCTTAAAACTGTAAACTTGTAATTTACTAAATTCCCATTTTTAAAAGCTGTTCCAATTCTGGCATATTGCATTTTGGCAGCTTGCAAACTAACAAAGACCCTATCCAGTACTATTTTTTTTAAATCCCAAAGTCTAAATTTAATACACAATAATCTAACTATTAAGTGATCTCCTAGACAGCTCTATAGAGAGATTCCTGTGAATATCGAAGAGTCACATTGATATTATGATCTAGAAATTCTTACTATCAATTCTTGATTAGTTTCAATCAAAACTAAAAATTCATCTGACATTCAACATACCTCTTTCATATACTGATTATATAGTGCTTCTGATGATTCAAGATAAGCTTGCGCAGTTTCAATTTCTTCTCTTTCAGACCATAAGATACCTAAATTATTCTGGAAAATAAAAGAAACAAATTATGAGAATATAAGGCTTCCAATTAAAAAAATTTCCACTGTTTCAAAAGCAATATTTATTGATAAAATAATATTGAAGTTTATTAACAGTAAATAATTCATAATTCTGTTCTTACGTATTACACAAGGCAATCACTAAGATGGTGCCAAATGATTCCTGCCTCCTGGTAGTCATGCCCTTGTGCAATCCCTTTCCCTTGAGTACAGGCTAGCTTTAGTGACATGGCTCTAACAAATAAAAATGGCACGTGTGATAGGTTGTTACTTCCAAGATTAGGCTTCAACCAATAATTCTACTTATAGGTGTATAATGAAATGAATTGACTATCAGGGACTCAAACAGATTTTTGTACACCAATTTTCATAGCAGAAATGTTCAAAGGAAGCAAAAGGTGGAAGCAACCGAAAGGTCCATCAACAGTTAAATGGATAAACAAAATGTAATATAAACATACAATGGAATATTACTCATCTTTAAAAAGGAATGATGTTCTGTTACATGCTGCAAAATGGATGAATCTTCAAAACATCATGTTGAGTGAAATAAATCAGATGCCTTGATGCTAGACTTCTCCTGGCCTCAAAACCATGAATGAATATATTCCCATTATTTAAGCCAATCCACTGCATGGTATTTGTTTGGGCAGCTAGGAAAATAAAATAATAGCTCTCTGGTCTTCTGGCATCACCATAACATATCCATCCTATAATATTTAAAAAAGAAAAAGTGACTTGACCTAGTGTCTACGACTGTAGGTTATACTGATAATATACTGAAAATGGACAGTCTTCCCCTATTATATTTCCTATGAGTCCTTTGTGGGACCTTGAAGAGGCCTGAAGGGCTCTGTACCACTACCAACTTGCTAACTGTTCTGTGTTCCCAGCTTCAGAGAATAATCTCCTTTACCATAATTTCTTAATCTTAGAAGTGGATCTGCAAGAAATCAATTTCTCACTTTCTAGCTCAACTTATTTTCCCTCTGATGAAGTTCTGAGGAACTTCATTCTTCATTCTGAGGAACTTCATTTGACCATGTCACCAGTAAGCCCCACCCTAAGCATATTTCACTTAGCCTAGACAGGCTATAGCCTCACCTAGTACCAGGATTGTTATGCTTGGCCATGCTTTATTTTGATGAGATGGGAATGCATGTAGTAAATAGTAAATTCAGGATATACTATAACATATAATGCATATAGTAAATTCAGGATATACTATAACATAGAAAACAAACCTCTAGTGTGTGATAAATCTTAAACCAAGTAGAGATCATAGAGTGTGCCCAGAAATGATTAAGATTCTTCTTTTGGATTGTAACCTATGAGTTCCCGGAGGTAAAGACCATGCAAAGGATCTAGAACTGACTAGAATTCCCATAATTAAAATAGTTTTAGTGTTTTTTTAATGATTTTTTTTCTGATTATAAGACAGTAAGATAATTTAGGAAGTTATAAAAGAGAAAGTAAAAATCACTGATAAGCCTACTTCAAAGAAGTAACTGCTATTGACAATTCATGTGAATTATTTCTTAAATATAATATAAATCCTAAGGGTAGAAAGACTACACCAGAAAGTAACGCATCTTTCATACTGCATCACCATATCCTTGCCCGCAGGATACCAAACTAGATAGGGAAAAAGTAAAAATATAAAATTAAAACAGCAAAAAAAAAAAAGTACAAACATTTAAGGCAGAAATAATATCAACTCTACACAAACTCTTCCAGAAAAATGAAGAGGACAGAACACTTACCATGCAATTCTATTAGGCCAGGGTTACCTTGATATTAAATCAAAGACATAACAAAAAAGAAAACTGTAGACTGATATCCTCCATGAACATAAATGCAAAAATTTTAAAAGTTTTGTGAATTGAATCCAATAATAATTTAAAAGATAATAATATATTATGACTAAGTGGAGCTTATCCCAGGAATGTAAGGTTGGTTTGACACTGGAGAAAACAATGTAATTCACAATTATATTATAAGATGAAAATGATAAAAAACACATGATCTCAGAAAACAATGTAATTCACAATTATATTAAAAGATGCAGCAATGAAGTAATGATACAGAGTGAAGGAAGTCAGAACAAGAGCATAATTGTTAAGATTCCATTTATATAAAATTCTAGAAAATGAGAGAGGGAGGAAACAGGAGGGGTGGAAAGAAAAAAGGAGGGAGGGAGGAAGAGGATTACAAAGGAGCATAAGGAAACTTTTGGTGGTGATGAATATGTTCATTATTTTGACTTTAGTGATTGCTTCAAACTCATTGAATTTTATACTTTAAATGGATATCAGCTATACCTCAATAGAGCTGTAAATAACAACAACAATGAAAGGTACATGTATAATCTGGGAGAGGAGAGAATAATATAGTAATTTCTGAGGGAACTACACTGAAGTGAATTACAATTTCACTCAAGAAGGCTGTTTTAGTTTCCTAGGCTGCTTAGATAAATATCATGAAATGGGTCAGGTTAAACAGTGGGAATTTATTTCCTCACTGTTTTGAGACTAAAAGAAAGTCAAAATCAAGGCATCATCAAAAGTTTTACAAAGTTTTTCCAACATTGAGTGAAATCAGCATCTTTAATAATCTCTCCCAGACTAATACAATTTTTCTATTTTATTCTTTTAGTTTGTTTTCTTCCCAAAGATACATTCTGGTGCTGGCTGCTGGCAATCCATGGTTCATTGTTTGTCACATGGCAAGGTATATGGCAGTGTCTCTGGGTCTCCCTTCCCTTCTAGAGTCCACTGATGTTCAGCTTCCACTACTCCCTCTATGGCTTTCTCTCTCTATGTCTGAATCTCATGCCACTTATTAAGGACTCTAGTAATAGGATTAAGACCCATCCTGATTGGGCTGGGCCACATTTTGACTGAAGCAACTTCATTAAAGGGTCCACTTACAACAGGAATGGATTCGATTTAAGAATATGTTTTTCTGAGGTATACACAGCTTCAAACCAATGGCAATACCAGTATATACTGATGACAAGAAACAAAAGGAAAACCAGAGCAAAATCATTCCTAAGGCTCCCAGAGCCCAGTGAAGATAGAAGGGGACAGTTTTTTTTTCTTTTTCTGCTTGGGCAGATACCAGAAATCAAACCTGGGTCTCCTGCATGGCAGGCAAGAATCCTGTCAGTAAGCCACTGTCACACGGCCCAGGGACAGTCTTTTTTGATAATCTAAATATGGGTCCAGATTGTGTAGTTTTGTAGTTCCCCAGGAAGGAAACAACAGTCTGAGTCAAAGCAGTCAGAATATCATGAATTTCCATGAGCTGATACTTTCAAACTTTTTCCTATACATATATCCACGAGTGTGAATATACACCCTCATATAATCTTATACAGAAATAGGTTCATTCTACAAAATTCCAAACATGCCTTATAGTATTCTCCCTCCTTCTTAATAGTGACACTTTTTTGAACAAATATAAATCATTATTTATAATGGTTGTATACTATTCTGTATGGATATACCAGCACTGTTTAACTATAATTAATGGATATTTATATTATTTTTCTTTTTAAAAAAATCAACATCCATGTTCATATAACTATGATGGTTTGAAGCTGTATGTACCCCACAAAGACTTAAAAGTTAATCCATTCTGGTAGGTGTGGACCCATTGTAAGCAGGACCTTTTGAGGAGCTTATTTCAGTTAAGGTGTGACCAAGCTCATTCAAGATGGGTCTTAATAGTCTTACTTGAGTCCTTTATAAATGGAATTAATACAGAGACACAGAGAGAAAACCAGGGAAGCAAAAAGCTAAAAGCAACAAAACCCAGAAAAGAAGGAACAGATCCAGCAGATGCCACCATGTGCCTTCCCATGCAGCAGAGGAGCCAAGGATTGCTGGCAGCCCGTCTTCAGGAATAAAGCACAGCTTTGATGATGCCTTGATTTGGACATTTTCTCGGACTCTAACTGTAAGCGTTTTGCTTATGCCAAACCATTTCATGGTATTGTTTGAGCAATCTAGGAAACTAAAACGCATACCTTTACATATCTGTTTAAATATTATTTTAGAATATTGATGTGAATTTTTTTTTAATTTTTAAAAAATATATAACAAACACAAACATTGTTAACATATAATTATTCCAGTCTACATATATAATCAGTAATTCACAATATCATCACAGAGTTGCATATTCAACACCATGATCATTTCTTCCAACATTTGTGATATGGAATTTTTAAATCAAATTCTTGTCCCAAGAGTTTTGACACATACTAACTTTCAGAAAGGTTCTATGAATTTACATTCCACTAGCAATAAATGATAATATTCATTTCCACAAAGATTCTCCAACACTGAGTGAAATCAGTATCTTTAATAATCTCTGCCAGACTAATACAATTTTTCTATTTTATTCTTTTAGTTTGCTTTATTATTAGTGAAGTCAAATTGCTCTTCAGATACAGTAAATATTAAATGTAATAAAATGCTATGATGCAGTACTGCCATTGAAAGAAACAGATCAACTAAACAGTTGAATTCAGACACAAACTAATAAAGCCAGAACCTAGTTTTCATATTTTTACGTTCATTTTTCTTTATTCTTTTAGTAAACATACTCACTTTGTAAAATTCTAAGCCTGTTGCAATTTCAGTAGGAATTACATTAGACCTATAACTGAACATCAGGATAATGATGTTTTTATAATATTTAACCTTGGCAACCATTAACATGGTATATCTCTCATTTTAAGGTAACTGGTACTATATCCCTAATGTTCCTGTTGTGAATGCAATTTCTAAAGCTAATATTTTAACAAAATATTGTACAATCATACAATTATTAGTATAATTATCAACATTATTATTAATATAATAAATTATTATACTATTAAGATATAAAACATACTATTATCAATTATACTGATAATTCTGATAGTTTTCCAATTGATGACTAGGTATTTTAGGTATACAAGAATATGTACAAATGATATTTATATTTATCAATGATTTTATATCCCGTAGCATATAACTCTTAGTTGCGTCCTATATTATTGTACTGGTTAGAACTTCTAATTAAGGTTAAATTATACTGGAAATGGTAAGTATTACTGTTTTGTTCCTGATTTTAAGAACACTTCTAGTAATTCACCCTTCTGAAAACAACCTGCCTGTTTAAAAACTATTTCACTTAAAGTAAGATGTCACAATTGTAAGACATTTATTTGATATATCAACAAAAAAGCATTGTGAAATCATGACACAAAATCAACTATAAAAGTGCTTTCCAATTTCAGAGACGTGAAAGAATGTGATTTTTTAAATGAACAAAATACAGTAAATACTGAAAAGAGCAAATTACATTAAGGAAGGTTCCTATTTATACTTATTGAAGTAATTTCTTAAATGTTTATTAAGGGCTTAGACAGCAATACAGTTAAAGAAAATTTCAAATAACTGAAGTTTTGTTTGAATTCAACACCTTCTGAATTACATTAGATCATTCATCCACTCAGCAAATATTTAGAATGTATGTGCTTACCATGCACCACGTACTTGGATTATACATATTGAGCAAAAAGAGATCTAGCCCCTGTTATTACATGACTTGCAACTTTTAATTTTGGGAAATGTTCCCAGGCCACATATATTAGTAACTGGAAAGGGTTTGTGAGCCTAAAGAAAATACCTGGCACATTCAAGAAGTTCACAAATATTTGCATTTAACTTAAAAAGTGTTATGTTCCTAATGCAGAATGTCAGATATTTCATAATAAACCAGGTCCTGTAAAAATGGGAAACCACAAACATTTTAAGAATTAAAGGTCACTTCGGGCCAAAAGGGTCCAAAGAAAGCTAGTAAAAGAATGAGATGGGTTTTGAAGATCAGATACAATTTCCTGAGGAACAAGCCACTAAATGTGGCAAGAATGTAAAAAGAGGATTTTACGTATTTTGTTATGAATTAAGAACGAACTCCGGTTTTTCTTGAGATCTTAAGACCTATATAGTTTTAGATTTTTTTCTTAATAGAATGGACAGGATTTGGACTGGAGGAGAAGAGGAGGAAAGAGTATACTCCGCCTAAAATTCTAAAATTCTTGTAGGGAAGTCTTGGGAAACTAACGCGTTGACCGCAAGTTAAGTGAAGCAAGTGATACAGCTGAGGTGGGAGATGAGGGTGGAAAGGGAGTTCGGAAGCCGACCGTGGGAGTAGTTGATATGCCACTCAAAGGGCTGTAAGTACCTAAGATTTGTCTTTTTGAAGGCCATCAGACCCTCCCTGGGCCTTTTCCCAAAGCTTCAAATACGTGGGGATAAATTGTGCCTTCTAATGTTTGCCTGTGGCCTTGGCCTCTACATCCCTTCGCCTGTGGACGACAGGGAACAGCCTGGGTCGCTGCGGGCTCCGCGTTGTAGAGGGCCGGGCCTCCTCTCACCTGCGCCTGGATGTAGAGAGAGATGCAATCGCGCGAGAGCCGGTACGTGCGCAGCAGCCTCAGACATTTCACCAGATGCTCCTCTCCAGCTGACAGCTCCTCCGTGTCAATATGGTTCACCCCGAGATGAAATTCAATAACTGCCAGCCTCACCGCCTGCAAGGCGATGGACCCCTCGACCTCCACCACTTCAACCGGCAGCCCCAGGGCGTGGTCCCCTTCGCCCAAGGCGTCCTCAGCCGGAGGCCGCTCATCCTCCTCCTCAGGCGCGGGGCCTAGCAACGCCCTGACTTCTTCCAGCAGCGCTCGGGCGCTGTATTTGGACTTGTAAGGCTCCTTCTCCGGGTTTTTATGCAATTCCACCCGCGACAGGGCCAGCGCCGCCAGGAATTTCTCACGAATCTCAGTCCACGGAGGGCTCGCCATAGCGGCCTATACTGCCTGAGTTTCTCAAGTGTTTGTAGTCGGTACTCCCGCCGTCCTGTTTTGCGACACTTCACTTACGGCCCGCGACAGGCCGGGGTCACTGCAGAACCGTGACCAATGAAGGCCGCTAGAAAAACCGCAATATGCCCGGCAGTGACCAATGGGAAGGAGTGGTGGTTGCCACAGCAACCGTGCTCATGGAAATGAAGCTGTCAATGAGTGGATCTCTACTTCTGCCCCGCCCTCAACAGTGGTGAGTTCGTCGCTTGGCTTGTCCCGGAGAGGATGATATGTTTATATGAAAATGTTTAATGGCGACTCCCTTTAACGGAACATTCCGAAATGCTGTTTACAAAGCTAGCTAATACTGCTCGCATTAATTAATGTAAGCTGAAAGGCAGAAACCTTCTGACATTTGTATATAGTCCCTCCCAACATTGATTACAAATTTATTTTTTAAAGGGCATTGAAATAAAGCAGGGATCCGTTTTCCGTTTACTACTATTAATATATATAGCTTCTTGAATGAAATATAGGAATGTAAAAAGCACGCAGTGATAAATATTTTCATTTCAACCCAAAAATACTGGTTGAATTGATGGTGACTTTTTCCACAGTAACACAAGCATTAAATTCCACAGCTGTGAAAGCCGCCTCATGCATTTATTTTGTCATTACATACTTTGGTAAGTTACTCAAGTTAAACGATATGACACGGTTTTAACTACTAAGCACTACCTGTGTCAAGTGCTTTGTTATACAAAAGAGAACTGAATTCAGAAGTTCATAGACAAGGTTTGAATTTTAGATCTGCTTCTTACTGAAAAAATAATTTTTCTAAGCTTCAAGTTACCCATAGTAAACATGAATGATAATATTACTTATCTTCATAGAAATATTCTGAGGGGTAAGTGAAATTAAATGTCTGTCCTTTACATGTTCGTGTTCCTGAGGATTCCTTCCTAAACATCTTTTCTAGATCGTATCCATTTGCAAGGGCTTCCATTACTTGTGCTGCTCACTTCTAAAACTTTGTGTCCAGATGGTTCTCTGGAGCTCCAGACTGCAAATAACTAACTCCCAGTTGGAACAGCCAGAGCTGAATGTTCAACCAACTTCTGTATGTATGTACGTGGTTCAAATTGGAACTCGTTATCTTCTTTACCACCACCACCACCACCCCATGCACACATACCATATTTGCTCTTAATTAAGCCTTGCATTTTGGTGAACGTCACTACCATCCACCTAGCTGGTGGTTTCCTGCACTCATTCTGTTTTTTTCTCTCACCCATAAATGTAAAATCAAGTACTGTCCATTCTGCCTCCTAAATAGCTCTTACATCTATTTCTTTATATTTCCAGTGTCTAACCAACAGTATTATTTGTAATACTGTTACTAATCTGGCCTGGAAAGTGCATTTTACACAAAAATTAGAATGATTCATCCATTCATTAAGCAAATATTTAGAGGGTCTGCTATTTGCCAAACATTGTTCTAGGGTCTGGGAATTCAGCAATTAAAAACAGACAAAAACCCCTGCCTTTGTATAGGGACATAGACATTAAATATATTAAATAGGGAGATGATATCATAATATTAGGTGTTGAGTATTATGGAAATAAAGCAAAGGAGGAGATAAGGAGAGTTCTCAGGTGGAGGAAGGTTGCTGCTTTTAAATAGGATGGTCAAGAAAGACCTTACTGAGATGTTGAGTAGACACCTGGAGGTGAGATAATGAGCCAGGCAGACCTTACAGCATTAGGGGAAGTATATCCCATACAAGGAATAGCAACTCCAAAGGCTTTGACATGGGAGTGTGCGTGGCATGTTCAAGGAACAGGAGACCTGTTGGCTGAGTGGGGAGAAAGGGGAGAGCAGTAGGAGATAAAGCCAGAGAAGTAATGGTTGCCAGATTATTGTAAGGCCACTTAGGGGCTTTGGATGTTGAGATGAAAGCCATTGGATGATTTGGAGGAGTGACAAGATCTGTATTACAGAATCATTCAGAAAACAAATTGAAGGAGGGTACAAAGGAAGAAACAGACACCAGTAAGGGGCAACTATAATAATCCAGAGTTGAGATGATATTGGCTTCAGGTAGGTTGTGGTGATAGTTGTGGTCATATTGCAAATTCTTCAATGGCTCCCAACTACACTCATTATAGTCCAAGGCCAAAGTGGTTTACAAGACGCTTCAGGCTTTTGCTTACCTCCCTACCTTATCTGCACACTCCTTCCTTAGATTCCACTGCAGCCAGACTGCTCCATCACACTATAATGTGGTTTTGTCCTTGCTTGTCTTTATCCCCCAATAGACCACAAACTCTGTAAGAGGGGCTTTCGTCCCATCTCACTCCTATTACATCACCAGCACCTAGGGTAGTGCTGGAACAAAAAGGTGTTCCAGATATCTATTGAAGAATATGAAAGTGATTGGCATATGGTTAACAATGGCAGCTAATTATTTACTATGAGCCAGATAATGTCTAACAATTATGTCCATTCCAGGAAAGACACCACACTAACAGCACTAATTTCTTTATTTTTCAGAGTGGAAGCCTACTTAATGGTAAATTCAGAAAACAAGACTAGGGTGACTATCAACTTTACTATTTAATATTAGTCTGAAAGTGCCAGGCAATGAAATTAAACAAAATAGACAAAATAACAAAATAAAAAACAGTGATTGGAAAGGAGATGGGAAATTTATTGTTATTTGCAGATGATATGATTGTGTTCTCAAAAATGAAAAGAAAATCAGCAGAAAACGTATTCATTGGAAGAAAGATGAAATGGAGAAAAAGATCATGTTCATAAAGCAACAACGGAATTAATTTAAAATAGTCTTAAGGAGTCAGATAAAAATAACAATGATGTATAAATTAAATAAATCTTGATTCTCAGATTGCAGGCCCTATTAAGTATTTCTTACTATAAGGAAATAGGATTCCCTGGAGAAAAGAATGAGTCTGGTTCTGGGGCAGAATGAGCTGGGATTTCTTGTTGCACTAGAAAGCAAGGAAACTATTAAAGACCATGAGGGTCAGGTCAAAAGGACTGAGAAGGAGCCAACAAACTCATTGGCCACTTTTTGAGGAAGCTAGGGAACCATCATAATTCTGGGGCAGGATGAGCTGGGATTTCTTATTGCACCAGAAAGCAAGAAAACTATTAAAGACCCAAATGCAATGTGTAGACTTCATTTGGATCCTGATTTGAATAAAAGAACTGTACCAGTAATTAATAAAGGTATTAAATATCACTATGCAGCCTTACTACATATTAGTGTTTTAATTCTAACTTTATTACAATTACAATTAAAAACAGTAAAATGAAACTTTTTAAAAAAGCAACAGAACAAAAAAATACTTATGATAAATATAATTAGCAGAATTCATGCCACCACCAAGAACTGTAATTTTCATATGGCAAAAAAATCATAAGAAAGTCAAACTGTTTTCTGGGAGAAAATATTCACAATATATATATTACAAAAGGCTAATATCTCTAAAGTTGAGGTTCAAACGACTGAAAACCTAAAAGAAAAACTGAGATTCAAAGGACTGTAAATTTTTAAAAAGGGACAAAACATGAAAATGACAGCTCAGAAAAAAGATATTAAAACAATGCTTACTATTGTAAAGATTCCTTGATTGTAAGCTCTTACTGCAGCCACATATATTTAGCAGTTATAAATGTTATTTCTAAATTCTGAGATACTGAGCTGTTTGTATATAACCTGGTCATTCCCAGAAACTTCGGTTATTTATGTGACACCTAAGACTCAGAGGTAGAGCTCTGAAGCTTTGAAAGTCAGGAGTACCCCATACAGGAACTGTTTAAAAAGATGAAAAAGTGATCATCTTCGACTAGAGATATGAATGAAGCTGACCTGGAGAGGACTGGGGGTAAATCAGAATACAGGGTAAAGGATGATTTGGTCTCAACTTCTGTGTGAGATCAAAGGGAGAGAGATTTATTTGGTGCAAAAATTCTATCTTGGGTAGCACATTACCTAATTTAACTTTAGTCAGTTTAGGTGAACACCATAAGTACATGGAATCTTGAATAGTACGTGAAATTTTGTTGTTTTTTCCAGGTTTGTGTGGTGCTCCAGTATATCCCAGAGTAATTTGGGCAGCAAATAAAGAAGTATTTGCAAAATCCCCTTGGGGGACTGGAGAGAAGGGAGGAAATATTTAATTTCCCCATCTAGGGAATTCCTGATATTCTTGCAAGCAGTGGGGACACAGGCTGAGCCTTCAATCTTGGGGTTTGACCCTATGAAACATATTCCTGCAAAGGACAAGCTAAACCTACTTAAAATTATGCCTAAGAGTCATCCCCAGAGAACCTCTCTTGTTGCTCAGATGTGGCCTTTCTCTCTAAGCCAATTCTACAGGTGAACTCACTGCCCTCCCTGCTATATGGGACATTACTCCCAGGGGTGTAAATCTCCCTGGCAACTTGGGACAGAACTCCTAGGATTTGCTGGATCTGGCTTCATGGGATCGAGAAAGGCTTCTTGACCAAAAAGGGGAAGAGAGAAATGAAACAAAGTTTCAGTGGCTGAGAGATTTCAGTGGAGAGGTTATCCTGGAGGTTATTCTAATGCACTATATAGATAGCCCTTTTTAGTTAATGGCATATTGGATTGACTGGAGGAAAGTACCTGAAATCGTTGAGCTGTTTCAGTAGCCGTGATTCTTGAAGATAAATATATAATAATATAATCTTTACAGTGTGATTGTGAAAACTTTGTGTCTGATGGTATGGACAGATGAGTAAAAAATAGGGGTAAAAAGTAAATAGGGGGACCATGGTGGCTCAGCAGGCAGGAATGCTTGCCTGCGGTGCCAGAGGACCTGGGTTCGGTTCCCAGTGCCTGCCCATGTTAAAAAAAAAAAAAAAAAAAAAAAAGTAAATAGGGGGATAAGGGGTAAAATAGATTGGGTAGATAGAAATACTAGTGGTCGATGAGAGCGAGGGGAAGGGGTATGGGATGTATGAGTTTGTTTTTTTTTCTGGAGTGATGCAAAATGTTCTAAAAATGATCATGGTGATAAATACACAACTATGTGATGATATTATGAGCCACTGATTGTACACCATGTATGCACTGTATGTGTGTGAAGATCTGTCAATTAAAAAAAACAAAAGATTCATGAAAGGAGGCTGTTTTCTATTGGACAGTCCTCCATTTGGGTGTTATTTCAAATTTTTTGGCTCATTGTAGCCAACTATAAAATCTCAAAAAAATATATATGCTAAGATACCATTTCTTCCTATCAGACAGGCAAAAATTTGAAACTATGACAACACATATTTTGCGGGAGGCTAAGGGGAAACAGGCACTGTCAAACACTGACGGTGGGAAAGCGAACTAGTACAACTCTCCTGGAGGATTTGGCAATACACACTTTTGACCCAGCAACTTCACTTTTAAGCCTTGACTCTGAAGATGCACTTTCAAGGTTCTTCACTGCAGCACTGTAATTGTAAAATATTGGAAACAACCTATGTGCCCATATAGGAAAGTAATTAAATCAACTAGGGTATATCTACACAATGGAATACCATGCAGTTCTGAAAAACAGAATGAAGATTTCTATGAACTGATTTGTAGTGATTTCCCGGATAATACTAAGTGAAATAAAGCAAAGTGCATTGCTACCTTTATGTAAGGGTATAAGAAAATTATAGATATCTGCCCATTTGTGCAAAATACAGGAAGGATAAACCAGAAATGGAAGTGAAGTGACTGGTTTCCTCAGGAGATGGGAACAGAGGTGGGATATGTTGATAAAAGGGATGAAGATGGCGTGACACACCCAAGTATACCTTTGACTCTTAGAACCAATTAGTTTACACACTCAATCAAATAATTAAATCAATCTTGATATTTTTGAAGCATTACTGGCCAAGTGTTTTGTCAAATGTCCTTCAATTTGGGTTTGTTTGAAGTTTTTTCATTAGATTAAGGTTACACAATTTGGGAAAAATAAGATGATGTGCCCTCCTTAGTGCACCACATCAGGCTGTACAGGAGGTTGAAACAGCTTACTTCTGGTAATGTTAATCCTGATTACTTGGTTAAGGTGGTGTCTGCCAAGTTTCTCCCTTTGTAATTAAGTATCTTTGAGGAAATAATTTGAGACTATGCAAAGATCCTGTTTCTTCTCAAATTTTCATCAGCTGATTTTAGCATCCTTCAGTGCATCTTGTCTGCAACAGTTATTGACTCTTTGAAAGTGTCAAGGTCATAAAAAATAAGGAAAGACTGAGAAACTGAAAGAGACCTAACAATTAAATGCAATTAACTGGACTGTGGATTGTATTCTGAAAGTGAAAAGGACATCAACCGAAAAACTGGTGAAATCTGAATTAGTTCTATAGTTAATAGTATTATAGCAATGTTAACATTCTGATTTTGGTAATTGTACTGTGGTTATATAAAATATTAACACTAGTGGAATCTCAATCAAGGATATGTAAGAACTCTGTACTATTTTTACATTTTTCTAAGTCTAAAATTAATTTTAAATAAAAATAAATCTTTTTTAAAAATTAGAAGCAACAGTATGTTCTTGGAGAAGATGCCAAGACAGATTTTAAATGTGTCAACTATATTCTCTTGAATGGTAAGAAACATTACTTAAAATGATTTTTAAAGATCAAATAACTAAAGGGAAAAAATAAAATTAAAGTATACAGAAATGACAGTATTCTAAAAATCAGTGAGAAAAAGATGAATTAGATAAATGGTGTGAGATTAATAGTTACATGATGGGAAAACAAAGCTAGATTCCTAAGTGAAATATAATTATTAAGAGTTAAAAGAAAATACTGGTGATTATTTTCATAACCTTGGTGTTGGGGAATACTCTTTTAAGCATAAATAAGAAAGCCAGAAAGGACAAAGGAAGAGACTGATAGTTATAATCACGTAAAAATATTAAACTTCCACATCAAAACATTCCACAAACAGTTAAAAGGTAAATGCACACCACAACAATTAGTTATAGAACAGATTTCAGAGTTTGATATGGGTTACAGTTCCACAATTTTAGGTTTTTCCTTCTGGCTGCTCCAGGACACTGGAAAAATTTATTGCTTTTATGTATATATGTTATTTTTCACAATTAAAAAAAAATCAACTAAAAAAAAGGTAAATGACAAAGTAGAAAAAGTACTTGCTACCCGACATGGTGATCACTAAAATCCCAAATCAACAAAAAGCAAAGACTCCTGTAGAGAATCTGCCAAGAACAATGTATAGGTAATTAAGAAAAGCAACATAAATGGCCAATAAATGCAAGATGTTAATTCTCAACCAATTTAAAAGATGCAGTTTGTGAACCGACCAGGAAAACCCATTGCTGCAGTGCTCTGGAGAAACAGGGCCTTACACATTGTTGGTTGGGTGGGAAATGTTAACTGGTACTACTTTGGAGAGCAAAATTCATCAACCAAAATCCACACAAAAAAAGCAATTTTCAAAATGAAAATGAAAGGATTCCAATTTTGTAAATGAATGTCTGCAACAGATATTCACCAAAATGTTAAGTGAGATTTTGGGAGACTTTTTTTTTCCCTCCTCTGGATTTTTACACCCAGCTTTGATTATTTTTACAATAAAAATTTCAAGCTATCGTTTTAGAAAACAAGCCACACACCCACAAAATATAAATCTTTTTAGTATTAATATTTTTATTATGACATAAAGAAGTTTTTATACATTAATTCAATTTTACAGTAAAAGCATCTTATGTATAACTGTAGAGAAACCACTTTACAGATAGCCTCCAACATAAAAATGGATTGTATTTTAAAAGTTCATCGAGTTGTTTGATAAATACATTGGAAAATACCTGCTCCGTAGAAAATAGCAAAAATAACATTTCCCAAGCTAGCCCTACAAGCCCATTTAAGCCAAATATTAACCGAATTATACATTTATAAATATGGTTTGAGTTCTGAGATCCAGAACAAACTTTATTCTTCCCTCTTATTCTTGATTTGTTGGTTATTTTCTTTAGGATAATCCCTATCAAGGTTTTAGCTGTCCCATCCCCTATCCAAAATCATGACATGTTCTGGTTGTCATTAAAGCATGCCCAATATTCAGGTAAAAAAAAAAACCCAACAAACTAATAAATTATAATCCACAAGACACATACATGTAGACAGACCCAATCCCTTCCTCTAAATCTCTTGTGGTTTGACTGGGAGACCTTGAGTAGGGGTAGAAGTGATAAAATTGTCAAGCAGACCAAGAAATAAAAGCAAAGAGAATTTCTGAGAAGAGTACAAGAAACATCCAGCAGGGTCCAAGGATAAAACTCAAGTTCAAATAGAAAAAGGACCCTGCCTCAGAATCAAGTGTCAAGTTGGCTATCAGAGCCCTTTACTGCAAGGTGCTAAGAAGCAGTAAATATAAAGACCCAATTGGGTGAGAGAAACAAGGACATAGAAATATTTTAGTTGTTTTTGATTTGTTGAAAACAATTCAATGAAAATGACAACAACCATATTTTTTAATTCTCCTATTATAGCTTGTTCCCTGAGAGTCCCCCACTACAGAAATCTTATGGGGAGAAGAAAGTGGTGGTGCTCCTGGGCCATGGAACAGAAAGATTCCCAGAGAAATAATACCTGAGAACCAGGCAGAGTATTATTTGGCCAGTGGCTACTACTTGAAGTGTTTTAGTTCCCTCAAATCAACAATTTAGACATAAGGTTTACTTAAAAGGAAGCCTCTAATACTACCAATGCAAATTAGTGTGCTCTCCCTCCTTAATTTCTCCTTGGTAAATATGTTAATCTTCCAATAGGAAGAAGTGGATTAAAGTACTATTCTAGCACCATCTATCTAGCCTCCCTCATATGAAAAAAGTTATGGAGTCATCTTATACATATGAAGTTCCTTAATGATACTTGCTTTCTATGAAAATTTTCTTTATATATATATTATATATATAACATATATAATACATATGTATCTTTGAAGTAAGAATTCACTGATGTAACATGACTTACCTTATACTGAGAAGCTAAAAATTATTAAAAATGTACATACAAACTATGGCTTATCTATGTATTATTTCCTATTGAATGATCCTCCAAATCTAGAGCATACGCTGGTATAAACTATATCACAATCCTGTTGAAATCTTGCTTCAAAACAAGTCTCAGAAAGCATGGTACAGGACCATATGAGTAACTGTTTAGCAGGCTGCCTAGGAATGCCAATTACAGAACAAAATTTTCAATGCTCAGTGGTTCTTCAGATTGTTGCATTCCTTTAGAAATTTGTTTCAGGGAAGGACTATCAAGAGACACTTTTGGGTATAAAGACAATTCAATTTACAAAGTATAGGCAGATGTATGGTTGATTTTATCTGGTAATCTACAATCTATTAGAATAAAAATGTAAAGAATTCATATACCTTTTAGGTGTATCAGGGAAACCCGATGCAGAAGTAACAATAATATTACAACTATAAGGACCAGAAGAAGTAATTTACATAAAGCTCATTCTCTGGGAGAAATGGGGACTGGGCAAATTGCCAAAAGGAAACAATGTGCTTTTTGGGGGCTGGGGAGGTAGGGGGGAGCGGTGTGTAGGGCCAGGAATCCAACCTTGGTCTCCAGAATGGCAGGTAAGCATTCTACCACTGAACTAACCACGTGCCCACCCACAATGTGCTTTTAATTTTGTAGAAAAAAATAAAGTTCAGTTCCTTGTTGTCAAACAAATGTTTTTGCCATATAAATCCTCAACTTCAATCAGTGACCGAATGCTTTACTAAAACTCCGCTTCTGGCCTCTGTTTTGGAATCTGTTATTTCTGTTGCCACCTCCTGATCGCTGTCCTCTGAAACTTCTGTTTCCTTCCCGCTGTCCCCTGAAACCTCGATTCCCTTCCCGCTGTCCCCTGAAACCTCGGTTGCCTTCTCGTGGTCCTTCTAGCTCTGGTTGCTCTGTGGCCACAGAGAGCTGCCAGCGCCGTGAATCCTTCCATTTTTCCTGTTGAGAAGAAGTTTTGTTTCAACCAGGGCAATAACCTAAATGTCACTTGTCAAAACTAATACTGACCCCTTCGGGGAATGGTGAGAAAGGGGGAAAATTCAACTTCTCCAAGTTGAATTCTTGATATTCGCATAAGCAGTGGGGACAACCAAAGCAACAGGCTGAGCCCCCAATCTTGGGGTTTGTTCATATGAAACTTAACCCCACAAAGGATAGGTCAAGTCTATTTAAAATTCGGCCTAAGAGTCACCCCCAAGAGAACCTCTTTTGTTGCTCAGATGTGGCCTCTCTCTCCAGCCAACACAGCAAGCAGACTTACTGCCCTCCCCCTGTCTACGTGGGACATGACTCCCAGGAGTGCGGACCTTCTTGGCAACGTGGGACAGAAATCCTAGAATGAACTGAGATTCAGCATCAAGGGATTAAGAAAATCCCTAGAATGAGCTGAGATTCAGCATCAAGGGATTGAGAAAACTTTCTCAACCAAAATGGGGAAGAGCGAAATGAGACAAAATAAAGGGTCAATGGCTGAGAGATTCCAAACAGAGATGAGAGGTTATCCTGGAGGTTATTCTTATGCATTAAATAGATATCACTTTGTTAGTCAAGATGTAATGGAGAGGCTGGAAGGAACTGCCTGAAAATGTAGAGCTGTGTTCCAGTAGCCATGTTTCTTGACAATGATTGTATAATATAGCTTTCACAATGTGACTGTGTGATTGTGAAAATCTTATGTCTGATGCTCCTTTTATCTACCTTATCAGCAGACAAGTAAAACATATGGAATAAAAATAAATAGGGGGACAAATGTGAATTTTTTTCTGTTGTCTTTTTATTTCTTTTTCTGAATTGATGCGAATGTACTAAGAAATGATCATGATGATGAATATGCAACAATGTGATGATATTGTGAATTACTGATTATATATGTAGAATGGAATGATCATAAGTTAAGAATGTTTGCGTTTGTTATATTTTTAAAAAAATTTTTAAATTAATAAAAAAAATCAATTAGAAGCAAACAAACTAATACTGACCTTCATAATTCCAAAGTCACAGACATATGGGAAAATACATTTCATTATGTGAAGTAGTCTTTATCTTTAAATTATTCAATTGCCACTTAGGTACTAAAACAAATGTATCATGTATAAACATATTTCTCTCAGTAGTGATGAATAAGATGCAGCAATTTAAAATGAAAAACTGATAACATATATAAAGAGGTGGTGGAAGCTGGATATTGCTCATAACTTGATAGAATGGAATAAAGGGAAAATAGGCAGTCTAAACAACAAAAATACCAGAATTAAAAGACTAGAAGAAAAAACATGAAAATTTAATTCTCAATTGTGAGCAATGGGACAAGAGCTACTGTTTTCTATTCTATTATGCTGTATTTTTAGTAATGAACATTTTACAGTTTATAAATATTAATTAAAATCCAAGAGAAAATACCTGTATTTCTGTTACTGCTGCAGTGGGGACATCAAAGCAAACACCCTAGAAGTCAAAGCAAATGGAAGTTAATCCAGCCTTTGATGACAATTATAAAATGCTTAGTAAGTATAATTAAAGATCAGACATTAAGGAAAAACACCAGATACTAATTTGTAATGAACTTTAGACCAAGACTACCACATTATAGCTCCTAAAAGCATAAGAGCAGAAAGCTGAGGAATACAAAGACTCAAAACTTCCACTGACTAGAATCATTCTTGGCCATGTGCTAATTGTCAAGGAGCTGTTTTCACTGTTAGCCTAACTAATGGTTTGTCAATTTTATTGATCTTCTCAAAGAACCAACTTTTGGTTGTTTATGCCATCATTGTAAATTTTTCAATTTCATTTATTTCTGCTCTAATCTGTTATTTCTTTCTGCTTGCTTTGGGACTAATTTGCAGTTCTTTTTCTAATTTGTTTAGGTGTGTAGTTATGTCTTTGATTTTAGCTCTTCTTTTTAAAATGTGTTTAGGGCTATAAATTTCCCTCTCAGCACCACCTTTGCAGCATTCCATAAATTTTGGTATGTTCTGCCTGTTTAATAGCTGTTTTGGTGGAAGGACGGAGTCCTGGAGCTACCTATTCCATTATCTTCCCCACAAGTTTTCCTGTTAGCTGTATTTTATAGCTGAAGAAGCAGACTAAATCACTTGCCTAGGGCCTCACAGCTATTAAGTGATGCAGGTATTTAATGATCAACTGGCTCCAAAGTCTATGAACTAAAACCATTACAATACTCTGCCTTCCACCAGAAAGATTCAGTTATTCAGGATGATTTAAATAAAAGCAGAGAAATAAATAAGTCCCATGATCAATTTCCTAGTTTTTCATAATTGAGCCTCCTTTCAAAAAGTGTAGCGGGAAAAAGATCCTTACAGGACACTGTGTTTTAAAAATAAAAAGTGCCGATTGCATATGTAGAATGGAATGATTTCTAAATGTTGTGTTAGTTAATTTTTTTTAAATAAATAAAAAGTGCCATTATCTCAACCAAGAAACCCTGCCTGTTTCGCGATCTCTAAAAATACAGTCAAATAACCACATATAAACTGCCACAGGCACTCCTCTCCCTTGGCCATCTTTAACTGCAGTATTTTGTGAGAAACACGAAAGCCATCCTCTGTTCAAACTAACCACAGGTATCCTTGGGAAAGTTCAATCACTAAAATAGTTACTAAATATTATTGCAGTCGCTCACTGTGAATAGAGATAACTAGAAAAGTTTTTGCCCTCGAGTAGATTATAGTCTACTTGAGGCTATCAGTCAATAAGTAAGCACAGAGAAAAAATTTGCTTAAATAAAAGTTTGTCTAAGGACTCTTAGTATAAAGATGCCTCTGATAAAGTCAGTGAAAGCTTCACAGAAGATTTAAAGGTAAGCCAAGATCTTACCCTCTATAGACCTGGCACTTATGGTTAGTTAAAGTTGCTTCAGAAGGTAAACAACATGGTCATACATGTGGCTTTTTTTTTATTCTTCCCTTTAAAAAGGTAATTTATTAAGTTGTAAGTTTACAGTTCTAAGGCCATAAAAATGTCCAAATTAAGGCATCCAGAGAAAGATACCCTGACTAAAGAAAGAGTCCAGAACACCTCTGTCAGCTGGGAAGGCACGTGGCTGGCATCTGCAGACGGCTTTGGCTTCTGGTTGTAAATCGCTTCCCCAGAGGGCATTTATATTCTGCACCTCCGAACGCCTGGGTCTCCTACTGACTCTGAAGCAACTATTCCCCAAGCATCTGAGCTTCCTACAAAATGTTCCCCCCTTTAAAGGATCCCACTAAACTAATCAAGACCCACCCTGAGTGGGTGGAGCCATATCTCCATCTAATCAAAAGGTCATACCCAAAATTGGGGGTGTCACATCTCCATGGAAACAATCCAATCAAAAGATCACACCCACAGCTGGGTGTTACAAACCCATGGAAACAATCCCATCGACGTTTCAACCCAAACAATACTGAATCAGGATTAAAGGATATGTTTTTTTCTGGGATACACACACTTTCAAACCAGCACATGGATTTAAAGAAACCATACACAAAAAACAGGATTCCCATAATACCACCCCACTGACACCCTGCATTGGTGTGGAACATTTGTTACAATTGATAAAGCAGAATTATAAAAATGTGCTATCAACTATTGTCTAGGGTTTAATTTTGGTTCACTGTTTATGTTGTATAATTCCATGGATTTCTTAATTTTTAATTTTTATTTAGTTATAGATACAGTTGAACATTTCCCCTTTAATCATTCAGATATATATTTTAGTGCTGTTAATTATGTTCACAATGTTGTGCTACCATCATCCTGATACCAAGGCCAGGGAGAGATACAAGAAAACTACAGACCATTATCTCTTATGAATGAATATGGATACAAAAATCATCAACAAAATACTAGCAAACTGAATCCAACAGCATTTTTAAAAAATTAGACCCCATAATCAAGTGGGATTTATTCCTGGTATGCAAGGTGGTTCAACATAAGAAAATCAATGAATGTACATACATGACATTAACAGAATGAAGGACAAAAACCACATGATGTTAATATTTCTTTTAGTTGCCAGTATCTTAGAGCAACTATAAGTAAAAACCTAAAAGAAATCTAAAATTGTAGAATTGTAACCCATACCAAATTCTGAAATCCATTCTATAATTGTTGTGTTGTGCTTTGAAATTTATTGCCTTTCTTGTATATATGTTATTTTTCACAAAAAGTCGATTGTGATGATAAAAAAAATATTTATTCCTTATAGCCTCCTACATTCTGGGGTAGCTAGAGGAAGGAACCTGGGATGATTGTGTGGTAGTCCGTGGCAAGCTCTGGGATTTGTCCTGAAGAGTGCTTTGAAAACTACTGCTTTTTTTCTTTCTTTGCTTTATATATATTTTTTACAAAAAAAAAGTTAAAAAAGGAAAAATAAAACACAATGTTCTTAATTGACGCAAAAAAGGCAAAAATCCAGACCGCTTCTTGATAAAAACACTCTTTAGAACACTAGAAATAGAAGGAAACTTCCTTAACAGGAGAAAAGGCATATATGAAAAAACTCACAGGTAACAGACTGAAAGTTTCCTCTAAGATAAGGAACAGAAAAAGGATGCCCATTCTCATTACTGTTATTCGGCATTGTACTGGAATTTGTTCCAGAGCAGTTAAGCAAAGAAGAAACAAAAGGCATCTAAATTGGAAAAGAAGAAGTAAAACTTAACCCATTTGCAGATTACATGTTTCTTTATACAGGAAAGTCATGGAAAATCCACAATAAAGCTTCTAGAATTAATAAATGAATTCTGCCAATGTTTAAAGAGTCTGGAGTCCTTTCCCTAGACCTAAAGACTCCAGTTAATCCGAGGCCAGATCATATTTCTACCTAATTTCACAATCCTATGTTGCATGTGCATTTGTTATTCTAGTCAGTATTGAGCCCTTTTGTTATTCATGGCTCAATTTAAATGCAACCTCTTGCACTAAATGGAGACTGAAAGCCACAGGAATGCAAAGGCTCTGGGGTATTAAATTGGGTTCCAACCCAAAAGCAAAATGTCCTTTATAGAAATGCTTTCACAAAATCATGCTCTTAACTTTCTGGTCTCTCTTGGTCTTGGATTTCACAGTGAGGAAGACTGCGGGTTAACAGTAACACCACAAGAAAGAGTCTGAGTGGTAAAGATGGTGAGACAATCTGAATTCATGCTTTCATTTGGGATACAAAGAGAAAATATAGGCCTGAGAGCTCCCTGGAAGGCAGGATAAGAGAAATTATAAATGAGAGCGCTCTCTGTCACACTTCAGAATGATATTTGCCCATATTCATAGTCTAGGAAAACTCCAACTTTGTGCAATTGTTCTCTCAGAGAAACCGTTTTTATAGAAGGAAAGAACCAGAAGGTAAAATCACTCCCCATAGGAGAAATTCAACTTCCCCAAGTTGAATTCTTAATATTCTCACAAACAGTGTGGACAACCAAAGCTATAGGCAGAGCCCCCAGTCTTGGGGTTTGTTCATATGAAACTGAACCCCACAAAGGATAGGTCAAGCCTACTTAAAATTAGGCCTAAGAGTCACCCTCAGGAGAGCCTCTTTTGTTGCTCAGATGTGGCCCCTCTCTCCAGCCAACATGACGAGCAGTCTCACCACCCTACCCCTCTCTACGTGGGACATGACTCCCAGGGGTGTGGACCTTCCTGGCAACGTGGGTCAGAGATCTTGGAATGAACGGAGACTCAGCATCAAGGGATTGAGAAAAACCCTAGAATGAGCTGAGACTTAGCATCAAGGGATTGAGAAAAACTTCTCGACCAAAAGGGGGAAGAGGGAAATGAGACAAAGTTGTCAATGGCTGAGATTCCAAACAGAATCGAGAGGTTATCCTGGAGGTTATTCTTATGCATCAAGTAGATATCATCTTGTTATTCAAGATGTAATAGAGAGGCTGGAGCGAACTGCCTGAAAATGTAGAGCTGTGTTCCAGTAGCCATGTTTCTTGAGGATGACTGAATAATGATACAGCTGTCACGATGTGACTGTGTGATTGTGAAAACCTTGTGTCTGATGCTCCTTTTATCTACCTTGTCAACAGAGGAGTAGAACATATGGAATAAAAATAAATAATGGGGGAAGAAATGTTAAATTTAGTTTGAAATGCTGGTGATCAATGAAGGCAAGGGGTAAGGGGTATGATAGGTATAATCTTTTTTTTTCTTTCCTGTGTTCGTTTCATTTCTATTTGTTTCTTTTTCTGAATTAATGCAAATGTTCTAAGAAATGATGAATATGCAACTAGGTGATGATATTGTGAATTACTGATTATGTATGTTTTATTTTGTTTCTTATTTTTTTAATTAATAAATAAATTTTTTTTAAAAATCACTCCCCATAATGGATCCTTTAAGAATTTATCTCTGGAAACTTTGAGTCTGTCACCCTTTCGGCTCTCAGAGTCCTTGTATGCCCAATTGCCACTTTGTAGTCTTTTCTACCTCTATCTCCCAGTAATGCCTCCCTGAGGTATAGCCCTCCACACCGAACCCAGTGGCACTGAAATCAAATCTCTTTGAGTTATCAGGTACATCCTGGAGGTCATTTCCGAACCTCACACTTCTCAGATCCTCAGATAAAACTAGAAGGGGATGAGCTGTTTCAGGACCCAAAGTTATATGTTTTTGGAATTCTCTTAGCGCTTCACTCATTCCTGTTGATTTGGCCAAAACTCAGGTTTGTGATATGGGAAGGCTCTATACACTGAAGTAGCAGTGACTTATTTCTTTCCAAAGAATATCTTGCTTTCTGGAGCAGTGCTAAGGTAGATTCCCCACACATCTTCTCTAGCTCTGTGATGAGCCTTTGGAGGCTATTGATCTGACTTCACTATCCTTCAGTGTATTCATGTTCCCTCTTCCCAAACTGTTTACTCTCTGTAGCATCTCCTGGTACTCCTCCAGCTCTCTGGCAAACCTGATCAGGTAACGCACGCTGGCTTCTATGGTATTCAGGTTGAATATACATCCTTGTCTCAAGAGGTTCACCTCATTATTTTTCTTCAACAACTGGAACCTTAACCTATATTCAGACTTAATCATCTTTTTGAAATTCTGCTCCTTTCCCTGAATCATCACCATTCTTTCTTGCACATCAGCTAATATGTTTTTTAACACCTCCAGTTTCTCCTTCAATGTGTTAAATATCTCCTGGAATAACTTCCTGTAATTCACTGCAGTCTCTTCTATTCCATATACCATGTGATTCTTGTGCTCTTGAGACGGGAAACATTTGACACAAAGTGTGATTTGGTCATCATCACAAAATCGCTGTGGTGGTTCCGGTTGTTTCACAGAGTAGTAATCTGGGATTTTTTAAAGAAATTGGGGGCTGAGCCTTTTTGACATTCTGGCATGTGTTGCTCATTGAAGACAGGACTATTTGTTTTTGATGTGGACAGGAAAAAGATTGGCAGGTTTCTTCCATGCGCAGACACAGTTGACAACTGCTATGCCCAAGACAAGCTCCAATGTCCCAAGGAAACATTTATATAGGCACAGTGGTTTGGCTCATTCTAGACTCTTCAAATCAAACAAAACTTTGGGAGACCTTGTGCTTCTTTCTTTGTAATCCTAAGTATTTCCTTTGGGGAAAACAGTCGACAAGGAGACTGGAGGGCTTTTATCTGCTCAGTAGTCTCCTCAGCCTCTCTCCCTCTCTCTCCCTGCATCCCATACATATGGTTTTTTAAGATTATTATTCTGGTGGTAAAATGGAAGGTAGGATGGGGGAGACTAAGACCAAAGACTAGTACATTCACCATGTAATAGTGATGGGGGCCGTAGCAAAAAACTGTTGATAGAAGGACAGTATATCTAGGAAGGTAGATCTGACCAATCCTGATTACTGATTGGATGTACAATGAGTTCAAGATATTTGATTTGGTCCACTAGCCCAGTGGTTCTCCAAGTATGTTTTAGGAACCCCTGGGAATCTGCAAAGCCAAAACTATAAGATGTTACCTGCCTTTTAAAACTCTCATTCTCTGACATCCTAGAGGAGTGGTGTCTTGAGACTGAGGGATGAGAAGGAATTGGCTAGAGGAAGAGCTAGCTTGGGAGTTGGTGTGGAGACCAGGGTCCAGTGTCCCCTTCCAGATGGAGAGTTAGTTACTGCATGTAGCTACCTACGTGACCAGGTCAGAAGTTAAAGGTCACAGACCGCCCCAGTGAAGAAGAATGTACAGATGGTACATTCTTATGTGGATAAACCACTTATCCTGTAAAGCATTAAAACTTCTCTCTCCGACATAAAAAAACAAAAAAAACAAACAAAAAACTCTCATTCTCATAGGAGTTTCATAGGTACTACATGATATGTGATGACACCATTGCTCTGATGGCTAACGGAATGTGGACTTACATATTCTTGGGTTTTAAAGATTCACATTTAATTTCCCAGATTTCCAATTTGGTAAATATCCAAAGACATCATCCACATAAACCAAAATTTTTTAGGATCCTCAATATTTGCTAGGAATTGCAAAGTCATGACAAGAGGCCCAACCTTACCAGTTTTCCTTTGAGAAAGACCATTCCCTTCACTTTGGAATCAATATCCTCGCCTAACTGCTCTTTAAGCTCTTTCCAAGCATAGCTAATGTTTGGCATTTCAATTGAGCACTGCAAGATCAAGGTCACAAAGCCCTTAGGGAAGAAAGAAGAACAAAATCAAAATCTCAAAACAAACCTAAGTGATAAACCTGCCCTCATGCTTCTAATTTCTTGAAAAGTTCTTCCTAAAAGCATACACCTGCTACACACACACACAGTTGAATACAGATAAAACTGGAGAACTCTGAATAAGATATATGAATGAATAAGATATATGAATAAGATATATATCAATGTCAATATCCTGGCAGTGATATTACAGTTTTGCAAAATGTTATCATTGAGAAAAACTGGGCAAATTGTTACAAGGGATCTACTCTATTATTTCTTACAACTATATGAGAATCTACAATGATCTCAACAAAAAGTTTCAAGTTTATAAAAAGGGTGGAAAACGCATGTATCTTCTAATGCTGGCTAAATGTATAATGTGCATTTGTGTGTGTGTGTGTATGTGTGTGTGTGTGTGTGTGTGTATATATATATATTTAGGATTTTTAAAAGCTGAGAGAAAATACATATACCATAAAATTTACCATTTAAAGTGTATAATTCTGTAGTTCCCAGTATATTTACAAGGCTGTACAACCATCACTACTATATAACTGAAACATTTTCACACACCCAAAAGAAGAAACCCCATACCCATTAGCAGTCATTCTCCATTCTCCCAACCCCCAGCCCCTGGCAAGCACTCCTGTTTCTGTCTCTATGAACTGCCTATATATATATATTTTTTTTTTACATGGGCAGGCACCAGGAATCGAACTCAGGTCTCTGGCATGGCAGGCAAGAACGCTGCCTGCTGAGCCACCGCGGCCCGCTGCTTATGTTTTTAAACATGGAAATGTACAGCTAATATCCTTCTACCCTCTTCAATGGAACTTCTTCATATTTCTGCTCAAAGCTCAACTTATAAAGTATCAAAAATCTGACAGAGAATCTTACTGCCTCTGAGTTGATCAAGGAGCGCTGTTCTACTGATGTGGCACCTGAAATATGGGCCAGAGCTGCTGCCAGAGCTTCCACGGCTCCCTTCTCCTCTATCAATTTCTCAGCTGACTGCTTGAAGTGACTAATGGCAGTGGGAGGCACAGAATCCAAATACCTATTTTTTGATTAAAAGAATATTTGTTAGGAGAAGGATGGCAAGTGGACAGATTTCATTTCCAAAACAGTACAAGACAAATACCATTTCAAACCAAATCTTCATCATATGTAATACATCATTTTGATACAACATGTATAATAATCACATTTTTATAACAATCCATTCCCTTGATAGTATCTAATTTACCACCAAATTTAAAAGAAACAAATGTCATCCTAAGGAAATAAGGCTACATGAGAGGGACTCTTGTGGCAGGATTATACCTCTAAGAGTATCTTAATACAAATTCCATCTTTGTCTCTTTTCTCCTTCTTGGCCATCTAATCCCAAATTTCCTTAACTGGCACCCTAGGGAACTCTGCCTGGGAGATGGGAGAAGGGGACAACAGCCAGGGATGCTGTGATAGTTAGATTCAGTTGTCAACTTGGCCAGGTGAACATACCTAGTTTTGTTGCTGCAGACATGAGCCAATGGTACGTGAACCTCATCTGTTGCTAATTACCTCTGCAGTTGGCTAGGAGACGTGCCTGCTGCAATGACTGACGTTTGATATAATTGGCTGGTGCTTAATGAGAGAGCACAATGTAGCACAGCCAAGCAGCTCGGCATTCCTCATCTCAGCACTTGCACCTCAGCCCAGGCCTTTGGAGATGCAGAAAGAAGTCACCCGGGGGAAAGTTGTTGGAACCCAGAGGCCTGGAGAGAAGGCCAGCAGAGACCATCCTGTGCCTTCCCACATAAGAAAGAACCTCAGTTGAAAGTTAGCTGCCTTTCCTCTGAAGAACTAACAAAATAAATTCCTTTTTATTAAAAGCCAATCTGTTTCTGGTGTGTTGCATTCCGGCGCAAACTAGAACAGATGCCAAACAGCTAAACAATCTTCAAATTTCTCGGACAGTCCCACACAATAATTATTTTGCCCCAAATGATAGGCTCCTATTGAAAAAGTTAGTTAACCCCATCTACACCAACTAGATAGTTACAAGAACTTATGGAAATCACTCTCATTCCTACCAGGTGGGGAACTAATTAATGACGCTCTTGAATATAATCTGTTATCCTATCTAATCAATCTTCAGATGGGAAACACCTACACCATATCTAAGACATTCTGCCTTAAAATGCCTAAGACACACCAAACTATTAATTTAAGTGGTTTCCTCTGGTAAACAGGTTAGGACAGGGATGAGTCTAGAAATGAGGATCTTCACGTTGTAAATTATACATCAACACAGTTTGAACTTTTTATACTAAAAATAGTAACTAAAGAAAATCAATTTTAACAGTTCAAATCTTATTGCTGCATAGACATCCAATAGAGCAAGCAACAGACTACAGAATGGGAAGTTAATGCTAAATAGGTACAATTTCTGTTTGGGTAGGTGAAAAAGTTTTGGTAATGGCTCCATCCCCCCAGAGAAGCTTTGAAAAATCAGTAAGAACTGGCAGAAACACCTTTGCCAGTGCTCCAGAAAACAACTAAAGCACTGCAGTAACCTGGCAAGCATCAAAATGCCTACTTAACAACGGTACAATCTCAGGCTAGCCCTTCTCTTAACTCTCATCAGCTTGGCTTTGGAGCTGGTCTACACTCCAGTGTGGATCCCTGATATGCTTGGGAGTGGTTGAGAAGGGAAGGTTTATGTGGTGTATTTGTTCCCACAATGAAAAAAAAGAAAAAAAGAGCAACTGAAGAGACAGTGACAATTAAAGGCCATGCATGAACATGGACAAGGTCTACCTTGAGAGGAGTAAAGGTTCAAAGGGACATTATCAGGACATACGAAAAAAATTGTAATACAGACTGTAAGCTTTATATCAATGTTAAATTTCTTGAACTTTGTAACTGCACTTAGGATAGATGCATAAGTGTATATCCTTGTTCTTAGGAAACACATGGCAGAATTAAGTGGTAAGGAGCATTAAGTGTACAACCTACACTCAAGTATTTGGAAAATGGATCGACGGATGGATAAATAGAATGATATGGCAAATGTGCAAAATGTTAAAGTAGGTGGATCTGGGTTATCTGGAGGGATAGGGGTAGGTTGGAGTTCTCTGTATAAGGTCTGTACTATTTATGTAATTGTACTATTTTTATAACATTTAACTTCAAAATAAGGAGTTATATGGCAAATTTTGTTATATATGTTAACAAAATAAAATTTACAGAACAAAAAGCAAACCACAACAGTGGTAGAGAACATACCTGATGGCATCTTGGCTGGAAGCTTTTATTATTTCTGTTGCAGAAGGTACACCTATGCGTTTAAATTTAATTCCCTACAAAAAAAAAAAGAACCAGTTTAATTTACAACTGGTTCTTTTGGACAACAACTATTTCCATTAAGATTAGTAGACCTAATTTTTCTATTTAGCAAAAGTATTTATTACATTAAAAAAAACTTTTAAGAATGCATTTAGATTTACAGAGAAGTTACAAAAATATTTCAGAGACTTCCTGTATAACTCCTCTCTTAGTTTCTCCCACTGTTAATATATCATTATGATACATTTGCCACAACTAAGAAACCAATACTGTTACATTACTATTAATTAAATCCATATTTTACTCAGCTTTCACTACTTTTTCCACTAACATCTTTTTCTGTTCCAGGATACCATATTACATTTAATCATCAGGTTTTCTTAGGCTCCTCAGGGCTTTTACAGTATCTGTCTTTGTCTATTTTCCATGACCCTCGCTGTTTTAAGGAGTTCTGTCATTTTGTAGAATGTAACTCAATGTGAGGTTGTAAACTGAAGAACTGGGGAAGTACAACAGAGGTGAAGAGCTCATTACATAATATTAGAAGTACATGTTTATCATGTGGTCAAAGTAGAACTTACCAGGTTTCTCCACTGTAAATTCACCCTTCCTGGTTCCATACTCTATTCTTTATAAGCATATTATTAAGGGCAGCCCATACCCAAGGGCAAAGGGAGGGGGGAGCATAGATCTTCTCTAAGAAAAATCAGTCTCTTCCTCATTTGTTTATCTATTCTATCATTTACTTATACGCATGGGCTCATGAATATTTATTTTATACCCTGAGTTACAATTCAATGCAGTATTATTCATTTTGTTGTTCAAATTGTTCTACCTTTGGCCACTAGGTGCTGTTTCTGGTTGGCCCCTGTATCTCTCTCACATGTCCCATTTTGCTTTTTGAGCAATTCATACAGCCCCAAATTTTTGTTTAAGTATTTTGCATATTGTAATGTTTTGAAATTGTTATATACCCCAGACAAGCCATGTTCTTTTAATCCTAATCCATTCTTGTGGGAGCAGATCTATTGTTGGGTGGGACCTTTTGATTAGATGGAGATGTAACCCTGCCCATTCAAGGTGGATCTTAATTAGTTTACTAGAGTTCTTAAAACAGCCCACAGAGAGCAGACGCAGAGGTTTGGAGATACAGAAGATGCCAGAAGCCCCAGGAGATGCCGGAGGCTGAGAGAGCTTGAAACCAGAAGCCAGAAGGGAAAGACAACAGATATCGCCACATGCCTTCCCATGTGACAGAGGAATGCTGCCTTTCTTCTGAGAAGGTATCCTCTTGTTCTAAGTCTTGTTGGTGACTTAATTTGGACATTTTCATGGCTTTAGAATTGTAACTTGTACCTTAATAAATTCTCTTTACAAAAGCCAATCCTTTTCTGGTATATTGCATTTGCACAGCTTTAGCAAACAGAAACAGGCATATTCTTGTCGTTGTACGAAAATTGCCTTTCAAAGGTCAAAAAGCTCTTTGTAGTTGTAAATATGAAAAAGAAACCAATGCTTTCAAATGCAAAATTCAAAATGGGCTTTATATTGCAGGATAACAACATTAAACTATGCATCTAACAAGCGTTCAGTCACCTTGCCACATGCTAGGTGCAAAAACCATTAATGTTAACAGAAAATGAATAAAAAACCAAGTGTGACTTTAGAACTCAACATTTCTTAATAAAAATTAAGAAAATAAAATAATTTTACCGCTTTTTGCTCCACTTGAGCTAACTGATATTCCTCCCTGTGCTGATAAAAGCAGACGCAAATTCCTGTCCTTCCAGCTCTGCCTGTTCGCCCAGAACGATGAATATAGGATTCCACATCCTATTGAAGTAAAATATTATCAGTGACATTGAGCAACAAAAAGAGACCTGAGAAATCTATGGAGAGTAGTGAATGATAGCAAATGGGGTAGTTATTTAACTGGGAGTGGGGATGGGGAGGTCCCTTAGTACATCAATTAAAGAATTAGGATAAATAACTTTACAAAACCTTTAGAACAGCAGTACCTGTCCTGTAGAAAATTTATAACAAGTATTGTCTAAAGCTGCACTGGCCAACAGAGCCATATTCATAATTTAAATTTAAAATTTTCTAGCAGCCACTAAGTAAAAACTGTAGGGCAAATTTATTTTAGTAATATATATTTTATGTGACAATACATCTCTAGGTATTATTGTTTTATTATATTATCAGTATAAAGTTATTAATGAACTATTTTACTTTCTTTTTTCATAATAAACCTTCAAGATCCAGAATATAATTTACTTACAGCACTCATCTCAATTTAGGGCACATTTCAAGTTCTCAACAGTTACCTGTAGCTAGTAGCTACTATACTGAACAGCACAGGGTCTATAGACTCAAACAATGTTTGTGCACACACTCAGGGGACCTACTTTTAAAAAATTACGTAGATATCAAATGAGAGCCTAGATTGTAGGCCCTTTAGCAGCCACATTTTGTCTGAAGCTGTAGATGTATTTCTGGATTTGGAGATACTGAGCTATATGTGTATCAGCTGGAATCTCCCTGGAACTTTAAGTAGCCCTGTGACATCTCCATCACCTCTGAGCTCTACCCATCTTCAAGGCCTAGCTCAAAATTATACAACTCCATAAAACCTTCCAGGACTCCCCTCTAATCAGAAGCTACCTTTCCAACCTCTTGTCACTGACCACACTTTCACTCAAATACCAGTTCTGCACTGAATGAAAGTTGAATGTGAGAAAGATAGAGGGAGGAGGCCTGGGGCACAAATGACATCAGAAGGAAAGATATACAATAAAGACTGAGATGGTATAATCTAAGTATGCCCAGAGGGTATAATGATAGTGAATAAATGTACAAATTAAAAAATGTCTTTGCATGAGGAAGAACAAAGGAATGTCAATACTGTAGGGTGTTGAAAATAGATGGTGGGCGGGCCACGGTGGCTCAGCAGGCAAAGATGCTTGCCTGCCATGTCAGAAGACCCAGGTTCGGTTCCTGGTGCTTGCCCATGTAAAAATAAACAAAAAAAAAAATAAAAAAAAAAAGGTTACAATTTAAAAAAAAAAAAAAAAAAATAGATGGTAATTAATATTTTAAAATTTTAACTTATGTGTGAGACTAAAGCAAAAAATGTTTATTTGGTACAAAATTTATATTTTAACTAGTGCAGTTCCTAATATAACATGTGGACAGCTTAACTGAACACCATAAGTACATGGAATCTTGGGTAGGGCATGAGATTTTGTAGATTTGTCCAGAGTGATGCCCCGATAAATCCCAGAGTGATTTGAACAGTGAATAAAAAAGCATTTGCTAGGTAGCCTAGCAAAAAAAGGGGGAAAATTCAACTTCCCCAAGTGAAGAATTCTTCATAGTCTCACAAGCAGTCGGGACAACCAAAGCAATAGGCTGAGCCCCCAATCCTGGGGTTTATTTATATGAAACTTAACCCCCAAAGGTTAGGTCTAAAATTAGGCCTAAGAGTCACCCCCAAGAGAGCCTCTTTTGTTGCTCAGATGTGGCCTCTCTCTCCAGCCAACACAACAAGCAAACTCACTGCCCTCCCCCCCCCCACATGGGACATGACTCCCAGGGGTGTGGACCTTCCTGGCAATGTGGGACAGAAAATCTAGAATGAGCTGGGACACAGAGCCAAGGGATTGAGAAAACCTTCTCAACCAAAAGGGGAAAGAGCGAAATGAGACAAAACAAGGTGTTAATGGCTGAGAGATTCCAAACAGAGCTGCGGGTTATCCTGGAGGTTATTCTCATTTCATCAAATAGATATCACCTTGTTAGTCAAGATGTAACGGAGAGGCTGGAGGAACTGCCTAAAAATGTAGAGCTGTGTTCCAGGAGCCATGTTTCTTGAGATGATTGTATGATAGCTTTCACAATGTAACTGTGTGATTGTGAAAACCTTGTGTCTGATGTTCCTATTATCTACCTTTTTGACAGATGAGTAAACATACGATTTTAAAAATAAATAATAGGAAGAACGAATGTTAAAATAAATTTAGTAGATTGAAATTTTAGTGATCAATGAAAGGGAGGGGTAAGGGGGTATGGTATGTATGAATTTTCTTGTTTTTTAATTTCTTTTTCTGAATTGATGCAAATGTTTTAAGAAATGATCATGATGATGAATATGCAACTATGTGATGATATTGTGAATTATTGATTATATATGTAGGATGGAATGATCATATGGTAAGAATGTGTTTATGTTTAAAATAAATTTTAAAAATTATAAAAATAAAAACAATATTGCAACCCCATAGGGCTTTTTTTTTTAATGTTACTAAGATGTCTTACACTTTGTGATACTATTTCAAGAACATTGTTGTAATCTAAAGTATGCTTCCAAAAGGAAGGGCAATGATAAATTTACTTCAAAGAATAATACCTAATGTACATTATCGGAAACTGGATTTCTTTTTACACACTAAAAATATGAATGTAATTCCTGATTTTTTTATCTTATAGTTTCTAATTATTTAGCTCTTGGATTTTGGGAATATACTTGTGTTACATGTGATAATCCTAGATATTGAAAGTAAATTGTCAATAAATTAGTCATACATTTCAAAAAAAATTAATTTAGGAAAAATTATGCATTGCTCTTTAGTCAAAGTTTTACCACATTAAAAAGAAAAAACAGTTCTGAAGGGGGAGTCTCACAACAGGTTCATTCTTAAAATCACTATTAGCATCCTAGCACTCAAGAGACAGCTATTTCTAATTGTGTGAAAAATAAACCAATAATATGACTTCCAACTTTTTTGGGGGGTATGCTGGGTGGGGTTCACATTTCATTCTTTTTCCATGTGAATATCCCATTATCACAGCAATATTTGTTGAATTTTTTTTGTTGTAGTGCATGGACAGGGAATTGAAACTAGGTCTCCTGCATGGTAGGCGAGAATTCTACCACTGGACTACCTCTGCAACCCCTCCAATTTGTTTTAATATACCCCAAAGGAAGCAAAATAAAGCACATACCTTTGGTGGAGAGCTTTGTACAACCAGATCAACCTCAGGGATGTCTAACCCACGAGCAGCAACATTAGTTGCTACCAGAACTCCAAAATCACCATTTCTAAAGCCTTTCAGGGTAATTTCCCTTTGCTTCTGTGGAATATCTCCATGCAATGATTGGGCATCCTGCCAAAGGAAGAAACTGGCCTAAGAATAACAGATCCGAAAATACAAGCAATTTTTTTTAATAACCAAGTAAGACCTGTAAAAGATACAATTCAGTTGACATTCCTGCTGAAATTATTACAAAGAGGAAAATATGTACCTAAAATGGACAAGCCTTAAACTTAATCACAAATCATCAGTCATTAAGCACCAACTGTATCCAACTATATATATCAAGGTAAAGCACCAGATAACAGAGTAATCAAACCTATTCATCAGTACAATCTTGGGTTTGAGCCAGCCTCTTCTCTTCTGTAAGATAAGACTGACACATTAGGTGAGCTCCAACATGTATAATAGTTGACAGATGCTACATCTCATTTCCAACCTTAAATAAACTATAAGTCACTGAACAAATGAAAAACAAACTGGGGACAGATATGCCCAAAACAAAGATGTGATGATGCCTCGAGCTTTGCCAGCATGAGGGAAGGACCCACCTGCTTTATGGAAACATTCTGTGATAGCTCCTGGGCATCTTTCTTGGTTTCACAGAAGATGATAGTGCGCCCGCGATAACCACTATACACCCGGATCACATCCCCAATGACTGCTGCCCTGTGAGTCCAGTGGCATTTGATAGCTAGATGCTTACAAGAGAAGGAAAAAAAAAGATTTATTTATTAAGGCCTTGATGTAACATGAAATCACCTGCTCAACACTAGATGTCTAATGTCTGACTATAGCAGACTCCAAATACCCCCTACACTTTTCCCCTTTTTACTTTCAGACCTAGCCAGGAAAATGTACGAAAAGAAAGACTTCTGTAGATTCTTACAGGAAACCAAATCACTGACAAGAGTATAGTTCTTGTATGTTTTGCCCTTTCATTCACTTAAAAATGTACTCAGTAGTCACTATAAAATGTACTCAGTAGTTACTATGCAGGTCTATTCCTCAAGTGAAATGAATCTAGGCACCAAACTCTAAGATGTAAACAGTTTCAACATGAATCACTAGAATTATCTGCTGCCCTCTAGTATCTAAATTTAAGGGTAATATCTTCTTGTTTACATGATTGAAATAGATTTAGATTCCAAAAGATACTGAATAGAAATCAGGGTACCAGATGATGAAATTCAGAAAACACAGATATTATATACAAATCAAAGAAAATACATCCTTACTTTGCCTTTCACATAAATTAAGTATTTATCTGGGAAAAAAAAAGATTTTATTTGCCAGTCTTCGTAATATCAGAAAGGAAAAAATGATAAATAATCTGTTACTAATTTCCACAACTAAAGGAATCGTTTACCTCCACGGTTATTGCCGTTTTCTGAGTCTTTTTACCAATCAGGTCCACTTGTTCATATGTAGATTTCATATATTTCTTAGCAACATTATACACCCAATGAGGGCAAGTAGCAGAGAAAAGCAATGTTTGGGGATTGTCTTCTGAGTCTTTGGGGGGGAAAAAAATCAGTATAAATAACCCAAATAAGCCTATGCAGTATTCTGCATCACCTAGCACTGCCAGGGTCTACCAAAATTCTAAGCAACCACTTGAAGCCAAGCCCTATGACAGGGACTGAGGACACAAAAATGAAAGACATGGAAGTTTCCCAATGGGCAAATGGAAGAAATACTGTTAAAATAACTTATTTGTAAAGGGCCCCTGAAAAAAGCAAAAGTATTTTGCTTTCTGACCACTGGCCTACAGGAACCATGGAGGAAATCTGTCCAGTACACTGAGGTCAGCTACTGAAAAGACTACCCTAACCAGTTTTTCTTTTTTTGTTTGTATAGACCGTCATTACATTTTCATACATTTCAAACGGCAGTGTAAGCCGGTAGGATCCTTCTGAAAAGCAATGTGTATTGAGAAGCATGAACTATTTATACCTTTTAACTTAGTAATTCTGCTTCTGGAAATTTCTATATGAGAACTAATTCCACTAATGACAGTGTGCAGGAAGATGACAGTAATCAGAGTAATTTATATTGATTAATAATTGGAAAGAATAGGCAAATTTTTAGTCTTTCACGTTCCCCAATTTTCCTCATTGTAGTTATAAAAAATCATGATTTTTTTATTTAAAAAATCAAATTTTCCTGAATAAAGTAAGTCCCCCTTCAATTTCCTAAGGCTTCATTTAGAAGACTACTTAATCACCACACTTCTTCTGGCACCTTTTATCAGTTTCTTGAATTCGAGGTTTACCTTTTTTGTATGCCACACTTAAAATCTCTTCCACTTGATCAGCAAAACCCATATCCAACATTTGGTCAACCTCATCCAAGACAACATGCTTAAGCTTGGTGAGATCTAGTTTGCCATTCTGCAGGTGGTCTCTGATACGACCTGGTGTCCCAACCAGGATATCAATTCCATTTCGCATGCGTTCAACTATGAAGAACAACAACAGTAAGATTTGTCAGATGTTGAGTAAGTTCTTTTATTAGTTTGGGGCACCAATTAAGTGCATTTTTATTTCACAATATTAAACAGCCAGAAGGACAAGGCAAAATGCTTAACAAGGAGTCCTGATCTAGTGGGGAAAACATGCAAGAAATGTCAATCCAGTGTATTGTCATAAAAGAAAACTGCACCAGCGAGGGATGACAGGACCAGGAAAGAAATAATTCCCTGGGTGAGTGGAAAGTGCCAAAGTTTCACAGATGAAACAAAGAGTAAAAATTTTTTTTAAATAGGAATTTTTTTTTATAAGGTGAGCAGATACAGAGAGGATAAGACAGGAAAGAAGGGAAAGTATTCCAAGAAGGTACAAAGGTGTGAAGAGCTTAGAGTGTTGAGGAAAACGGCGTTCAAAATAAATGGAATGAGGTGGTAATAGTCCAGCTTTTTATTAAGTACCTATTGCAGTCTAAGGATCACACTTGGCATTTTATTACCCAACCTAATCTTCACAGTGCCCCTGAAAGGTGAGTTTATGATCCCTATTTCACAGACAAAGAAACTAAAGCCACACTGCTATCTGTAAGCAGACTCTAGATTCTAACCCAGGTCTTTCTGATGCCAAAGCTTATGCTCATTCCACTGAAGCTGGAAAGAAATAATCACAAGTCTTAAGTTCCAATGCCAATATTTTATTTAATTTCTTATACTACTTCTTGAATTATGGCTCAGCTCTATATAACAAAGCTTTAAGGTCTTGAACGGGGAAGTAATGTAATACTTGAACAGAGGGTGCTGCACTTAGCCTTTAGGCCTAGAGAAAAAAAATAGCCTGACTGCAAACAAAAAAGAAGCAAGAATGCAAAAAGAGACATAGGCTCAAAGTCCCAGACAGATAATGAGTAACCCTGAATTCTGACTTTCCAGATCCTGGGGCTCAACTGAACTGTTGTCCTCTTGGGTTCAATGAGATATCCTTGCAGCCTTTAGAAAAATATATAGATTATAGAAAAGTCCTAAGGACTGTGTACTGGATTTGACAACGTTCTTAACCATCTTCAAATAAACAGAAAGCTGTCCGAAGAGACTAGAACAGGTAAGGAAGCCAGATATCTAGTACAGAAGAAATTCCATCAGGGTATTCAACAATGGATGGCATTTTTTTTTTCTTTCACTTTGGGGCTTACTTACTTTGACCTCCATAGGGAGTTCCACCATAAAAACATGCCACGGCCAGCTTCTTTGTGATGTCACTGAAGTCCTTGCTTACTTGATTAGCTAACTCCCTTGTAGGTGCAAGAACCAGTACCTAAAAAGGAAAAATTAACAACTGAATTTAATGCACGTTTTTAAAAAGAAATCTAGAACTCAGCAAAAGGGTCAGTGGCATTTAACAAGTATTTTTCAAAACATTATTATGTGCTTTGCAATGTACTCTGTGTGGAAAGATCATAAATATTTTGTTCCATACAAATCTACTTAGAATAAAAGCTTAGGATCTTACCAGTCAGAACAGAAGTCAGGTGTCCAAATGTATGTATGATGTTCCAGGAGTTTGATGGAACAAGTTGGAGGAATTGGAGAAAGTTTCATGGAGTTGCTAGTTCTTAAAGAATAGCATTCCAGAAAAGGAAGAACTTGAGTAAGGAATACTGGCGCTAACATTAATATCGGAGCTTTTATCACATCACAGTCTCTATTAAATGATTTATACGCTATATTCTCATTTAGTCCCCACAATAACCTTTTGAGATAAGACATTAGAGGGTAAATAACAACTAAAATCACAAAGCTAAGGAGGCAGAACCTGGATTTAATTCAGGCAGTAGGCTCCAAAACCTGTGGCTTAATGTCTATATTACACTGAAAATGAAGTAGAACAAACAAGAAACAGTCAACATCGTAGGCTATATGAATCCTTCAAGTGCATCTGAGTTTGATCCAACAGAACCAACAGCATGAAACCACTACAGATCATCAGATAGGGTAAAGGCATAAAACAGGTGTGCTTTAAGAACCACAACCTAATGCATTCATCCAACAGATACTGATTCTGCATCTACCATGTATCAAGGCACTATTCTAGGTGCTAGAATTAATGAGGGGGAGCTTGAACATTGTAAGACCAGATCTGACTAAGACCAGATTAGCCAGAAAGATAAAGATAGGTGTGAGAATCCATAGCTAAGGTGTCAACTTAGGATGCTATGGGCATCCCTAGTTCTTTCAGTGACGTTAAAATCTGTCAAATGCCAGATTCTCCAAAATGAACCCAAAAGCACCATCCTGATAAGGGGGTTTGGCCTCTTCACCTCTGTGAGTGAGTGCCCTTCCTTCCATTAAATCCCTCTCTTTAAAAATGCTCTCACCGAAATGGTCAAAGACTCTCAACTAAACCTGTGAGCCCCAGTGACACCTACAAGTTTAAAGGGACCATGATGAGGATTAGTAAAATGGATGATCAGTCATGGGACAAACTGCAATACTTAAATATAAGGGCATTGAGGTCAATAGTTTTCAAAGAATTATTATCAATTATACCTTCAGATGAAGATCTGCAGGAAATAGAATGAATGGCTTTAAGGAGAACTCAAAATACAATAGGGTACCCAAGAGATGTTTTATCCTGTGCTGATTTGGAGCCCCTGAAGTCTGTGTTTAAGACAATTACCTGAGGGGAACGGCCTCTCTTCCTGTCTTGCAGTTCTCCCTGAAGTTTCTCAATCAAGGGGATGGCAAAGGAGAATGTCTTCCCAGTTCCTGTCCGTGCCTGTGCAATTAAATCCTTTCCACTATAGACGTGGTGAAATGTCTTTGCTTGTATAGGAAACAGGAAGGTCACTCCTCGGGCTGTGAACAAATTGTGTTATCTGACATTGCAATTCTTGAAAAGAGGAGCAATACTAAGGCAATAAAGGATTCATGTTTTGGTCCCGCAGAATAAAGAAGTCCACCTTCCAATCAACACCTAGAGTTCTACAAACTCAGATTCTAGTATATTTTGTTAGTGAAGACTCAGCTCACCTGAAAAATATCAACAAATTCTAAGGTACTGAATGATAGATAGCATTTAGGTCAGCTGTCATTAAATCTTATCCCTATATCAGCATAGGCCTGAAAATCAGGTGCCTCACAGTCCAGTCAATTCAGAAAACACCTATAGTTGAGCATCAGTGACTAGGTAACTACAGATAGTTTCATGGTCAGAGCACTGAAAGGGTTCTGAATCAGGCCACATCATTAACATAGAGATGTCTCAAGAAAAGCAAGATTAAAAAAGAAAACACCAATATGGCATTGATCAAGTGACTGATTTCGCCAGCACTACACTTATTACACTTCTGAATATACTTATTGTGTTAAATAAATTTTAATCATTTGTTTAAGAGGCAACAAAGGCCATCACTACTACAGAACTATTCACTGTACTGAATGTATAGCTCTACCTCATTACATGGTTGCATATATCATCCTAAAATAGTATGTCCTGGTTCATCTCAACATAATAGCAGAGTGCTTCAAATTATGTTTCAACATTATGGCTACAATATTTGTAAGAAAATTACCTTTGAGAAGTTTAATAGTCACTTCAGATATGGGAAAATTAGAGAAAGCGCCTTCTTTTTGTTCCACAGGTATTTCCTATCAAGTAAAGGATCACAGGTTTATATAGAGAAGTCTTTTAAGAGATCAAAAAACCTATTCTTAAGTATCCCTTCTAGACATCATCAGAAAGATAAACCCTTGGTAGGTAAATCAAGATTTAAAAAGGAAATTTATTATGATAATCTATAAAATCCTTACAAAAGAAAACTTGCAGCAATTATATCCAGAGCATATATATATTTGGCCAGTATAGGCAGATCAGTCTCTACTAAGTACTATCCCATACACAGTTGTTTCAAATGAAAAGGCTGTCAACATGCTACTGAAATGGACATTAGCCTTTTTTTTCACAGCAATATACCTCAGGACACCCATGAGAAACAAGGACAAACATTTATAAACAAAGATAGTCATTTTGGCATTATTTGATAGTGAAAAAGATGAATGCCCAACAAGGGAATAATTAAATCAATGCATTTCTAAACATTTACACAATGAATTATGCCACCATTAAAAAGATTTAACATTTAACAACAGAAAAACACGGTTCTTATATTTAAGTGGAGAAGGCAGAGCACAAAACTGTGTATCGTATGATCCTTAGTCTGATTAAAAATAATAGTTTTTATATATAAAATACTGTAAGAAAAAATTAAGGTATCTTTTTTACTAAATTATAAAACAGTAAGTTATTTCTGTACCTCAAAAGATGCTTAACATTTACTGAATGAATGAATGCTGAAATTCCAGAGCTTTATATTTTTTTGTTTAGTAAATTCCTGCACATTCTCTAAATTGCATATATTTTTTTTCTATCTACTAAATTTATTTTAACATTTACTCCCCCTATTTTTTTTATTTTTAATCCATATGCTTTACTCAGCTGTCCATAAGGTAGACAGATAAAAGAAACATCAGACATAAGGTTTTCACAATCACACAGTCATATTGCTAAAGCTGTATCGTTATACAATCATCTTCAAGAAACGTGGCTCCTGGAACATAGCTCTATATTTTCTGGCAATTCCCTCCAGCCTCTCTGTCAGCCTTAACTAAAAAGGTGATATCTATTTAATGCATAAGAATAACCTCCAGGATAACCTCTTGACTCTGAGTGGAATCTCTCAGCCATTGACACTTTATTTTGTCTCGTTTCTCTCTTCCTTCTTTCGGTTGAAAAGGTTTTCTCAATCCCTTGATGCTAAGTCCCAGCTCATTCTAGGATTTCTGTCCCACATTGCCAGGAAGGTTCACAGCCCTGGGAGTCATGTCCCATGTAGAGAGGGGGAGGGCAGTGAGTTTGCTTGTCATGTTGGCTGAGAAAGAGAGGCCACATCTGAGCAATAAAAGAGGTTCTCTTGGGGGTGACTCTTAGGCCGAATTTTAAGTAGGTTTAGCCTGTCCTCTGCAGGATTAAGCTCATATGATCAAACCCCAAGACTGGGGACTCAGCCTATTGCTTTTGTTGTCCCCACTGCTTGTGAGAATATCAAGAATATTTTTAATAATTGAGGGGAAAAATTAAGATCTTGCTGCAAGTAAAAAATTACTTAACAGAATTTAAATTTATTTTGATTACCAAGTTTTTGAAAGATAAAAGTAGCTTCCAAGTAGGCAGAACTTCACTCATACTATTCAACTCAAGTTAATTAATGGTCTGAACAAAAAGATTTTTATGCAATCAATCAACACCTTTTCTGTAGTTCCACTTAATCATGACTTGGCAAAACCCCTTAGAGGGAAGCTAGTCCTGCCTGCATAACTATACCTCTCCAATTGATTTACTGACTTGCAAATAAGCAGCAGACCAAGGATTGTAAGACTTTCCCTAAGCTTAAACAGATCTACTCATTGCAGAGGAAGCATTCCAACTCAATGCAATTTAATAAACTGAGATAAGTCAGGGTGCCCACCCCAGCCCCCACTCATGAAATGCCGACACATCAAATTCCCACCCCACATATTAAATAGTATTCGTAGGTATTGCTTTGCATTTTGAAACAAAGAAATACATTCTACCCCTTAACAGTGCAACTTTACCTGTTCTAACTCCTTACTTTCTTCACTTCCAGCTTCACTAGACTCAAGTCCAGAATGGGGAAAGCCATTCAGCTTACAGCTTTTCTTTCCAATTTCTCCATTCATTTCTTTATCTTTCTTTATCTTCTTGGGCTTAGGAACACCTATTTCTTCTTCAGAAGGTTCCTCACTCATTTTTTTTACTTTAGGAGAAACAATTTTGTTTTCAGAGGCCTCCTTTTTCTTTTTCCCATTTTTAATTTTAGGAGAAATAATGTCTTTTTCAGATAGCTCCTCTTTCTTCTTTGTTACCTTTGTGGATTTAGGAGAATTCATATCAACGTCAGAAGGTCCTGCCTTTTTAACTTTTTTTGCTTTGGGGGACATAGCCTCCTTTTCTTCTGCTGATCCTTTCGTCTTATCAGATTTTGACTTCTCTTTTTTATCTTTCTAAAAAATAATTTTTAAAAAATACAAAAAAGAAATAAACTAAATACTATAGAAAGTGATCAAGCACAGTTCAAAATTAATACCGATAGGGTTGTATGTACACAAATGGATGCTGTCACACAGATTCCTTCTTTTTGTACCTACTAGAATTCCACCTCAAGCAAAACAAGAATAATATTTGCTTTACCTCTCACACAAGCTCAAATGAATTTACATAGAAACATTTTATGAACCAAAAAGCTATAAAGACCCACAGCCAATGTGTAAAAATGATATACTTTAATTCAACAACAGTAGCAGCAAACCACAGATGCACAAGTTAAAAGGAAATGGAAGGGGTGAAACCACCAAACCAAACCAGACATACGGCTAGAGGTCCTACCTGAAACTTCTGACCCTATTCAACTTTTCAGATTACTGAAAACTTATTACAATTAGTTGGACAGGCTATACCTGTTAGAACCTGGGCAGAGCCCCAAGCAAATCCCTGGAAGTTCAGAAACTATCAGAGTGAAATTTACCTTCCTGAAACGTCAGTTCTCAGTTTTAGAATCACAGACTATGGATAACCTCTCTCCCACGTGACCACCCTTCTAATAAACAGAGGAAAAAGTTGGTCTCTCCCCAAGACTTTGCTCCACTTTTCATTCCCTGGTTCTACCAAATAGATGGGTCTCTTTGGGAAAGTTTAATTATGTTCCTTTTTTTTTTTTTTTTTGGTATGTTGTGGGTGGGGGTCACATTTCATTCTTTTCCATGTGAATATTCCGTTACTGCAGCACCATTTGTTGATTTTTTTTTTTTTTTTTTTTTTTTGGAGTGCCTGGGCCGGGAATCAAAGAGGTTCCTCTTAATCTGAGAATTCCCTAAGCGCACAAACTGATTCAAACAAGTAAACCAGAACCACTACATCCCCATCTGTGGGGACAAATTTGTACTCTGTCTGCTTCCCACAATACCAAATGCTCTCCCATCAGGAAGATACAGAAACAGCTAGGAAAGGAAATTGTAAGTCAAATACAAAGCAAATTCAGGGACAATTGGTGTTTTCACTGACCTCATCTCAGAAGAGAAACTCAAGTGGGTATAGGATTCAGCATCAAAGAAGTACCCGGTTGTCAAGGTAATTCACATACTACTGGCCCATATAAAAAATAGTGTACAGGTAGCACCACAGCCCTTCTCGTCACATTTCCATAGCAAATTAGATCGGTAAATATTAGGAGGAGTTGAATTATTTCTTCTTCAAAGGGCTGCTCACCAGAAGACAAACTACTTCTCTTACTGCAGACGCCGCCAGCATTTGCCCGCCCTCTAAAAATCTCTCCCCACGTGCTCAAATAGGGTTAGTATTTCTTTAGTTAAGACGTCAGTCCCTACTTCCTCTACTGACTTTGATACACCACCGCCCACGCTCACGCCCGTCGTTAAATCTGAGCCGGCAACCTAAGGGCCAAATGTGAATGTCCAACTCTGCGTACCACATGCACGGGGCCCAGACTCCGGAGACCACGTGGGACACCCGATCTGCCGTTCCCCAGATCGGATCTGCCCCGGCCTTGTTGCCAGAGGTCCCAGCGCCTTGCCGAAGAGAGCCAGAGTTCCGAGAGCGACGAACTGCCCTTGGAGACCACCACCCTCGAGAGCCTCTTGGCGAAACTACACGCCCCGTCTCCTCGCCGCGCGCCACGCTCTCCCAGCCCGGGTACCTCCTCTCCCGTACTCCAGGGCCCCGCTCCCCTCAGCATCCCGGTCCCTCTCCCTGCCTCGCCCCCGATCCCTCAGCCCTCCGTGGCACCTTCTCATTTTGCTTTCGTTGTGTCTCCTTTTTTCCCATGGCCGTATTTGATTCCAAGCCGACGTCACTAAGGAGTTTTCCCGGCATCACTCAACAGAACCTGCGTAGACCAGCCAAACTCGGCAACCGCGTGGAGAGGAAAAGATAGAACTGCCTCTTTAGCCCACCCAGTTTTCGTCACTTCCCGTATCAAGACATTTCCGGCGGAAGCAGGACGTACAAAGCAGGCGAGGCCCATGCGTGTCTCAACGCTCCGGCTGCTGACGTAGCCTGTGATTAGCGAATGAACCATTTCCATTTACAGCGCCTGGACTACAAGGCACCTGCCAAAGGGTAGAACTGAAAAGGACCACAAAGGTTAGCTTTGTATTATCGTGCCAGATTCTCGTAAGCCCCAGCCGATAAATGAGTGGCGCCTCTTCGGTGTTTGTATTAGATTGCTCGAGTGTGCAAAGCCCTTTCGCGTACAGACGCGCGAGATGTGTTTTTTTGAACTTCTTATATTTCTACCTGAAAGGTGATGCCCAAACTGACGAGTCTCGGTAAGCACCCGAATTCAGTCGGGTCCGGTTGTTCATGTGTGTGCTCATATATTCAGCGCACAATCTCTGAGTATTCACTTTGCGTCGGAGAACAGTGCTAGGATTCGGTAGGAGATATTACACTAACCTTTTCTTGGGGAAGCTTTATAGACTGGTGGGAGAGAGGACGAGTGGCATTTGTTCTGAAGGTACAAAAAGGCACCTAAACTGGGCTTGGGAACACTAGATGGGGCACCCAAATCACGTAGGCCTACATCAGAAAATAATAGGGACTCCCTGTCTTGCATGATCTCGACAAGATATAATCCAAGCAGTTGAGAAAAAGTGGCCCATCCGTGACGGTCACTTAAACTTTATCTGAAGAACTGGTGATACAAAGAATTGGAAGAAAATGCATCATGGTCTTTTAAGAGAATGTGATGGAATTCTACAAGAAAGGCTTTGAAACCTGCCGATTCCATTAAAAATAGCTCGGTGATTTTGGACACGTTACAGAATATGAGCCTGAGTTTCTCATGATATAGAGATAACAAACCTAACTCATTTGTTGAGAAAATTTAATGTCATGAATGTAAAGGGTTTGGCGTTACCTAGCACATAAGGCACAATAAAAGAAATTTGCAACTCACTGATGTGTCACAAGTGTTTGGACAATTAAAAATACTGCCTTTTATGACAAAGGAAAAAATAAAGTTTTATCTCTATATTTCATGAGATTAATTTTTACTGTACATTTTATTTTTGTGATTTTTTTTTTTTTTGCATGGGTGGCCACAGGGAATTGAACCCCGGGTCTTTGGCATGGCAGGTGAGAACTCCGCCTGCTGAGCCACCATGGCCCACCCTGGACATTTTTAAACTAATAGTTTTATGGAAAACTTATGGAAATTTTTCATATTTAAGCTATTACTGTTCTGTGTTTCACAGTCTCATTCTTTTTAAAAGATAAAGTTATGTACATGTGCAACAATGCTTTAACTTACACTTTGTGATATCCTTGAGCCAGGAGCCTTCATTTATTTATCCATCTTTGTATCCTCAGTATTTCAGCCTGGCACATAAATAGGAGGCTGTCACGCAAATGTTTGTTTATCATTCAAATAGCAATCATGAAAAGCAAAAACACCCTCAAAATAAATTTTAGATATAAGTCCAGGCAGGAGAGCATGTCAGTCATTCTGATTGTTGTGTGTGATAGAAGGGGAAGGAAGCATGAATGGATTCCACCAATCAACTAACTAACAAAATGCTTTTCATCTGGAATTTCAGCACATACTGTGGACTCTGGGTTATAGATGTTAAGACCGTGTCCCTACTTCAGGGAATCTGCAATTTGGTTGAGAAACCACAAAACCATGTGATACTGCTGTTCATGATACTGCTGAAACTGTATAAGGACATGTTTATTATTAACACATTTTCAATAGGAGGAAAAAACCCAGAACAAACTACTAAATGGAAAACTGTTGTCAGGTTTATAAAATATCCTTTGTAACGAACGTATCTGCACACAGGCAGAGCCCAGCATTCCAAGAGGAAACACACAAAAAAGTCCCTTTTGGCTCAAAGATGGCCAAATAATTATACTGAAATCAAGTCATCAGTATAAAATCCGTAATAAGTGGAAAAAATTGGGCCTTGATAGGTATTGTGAAGTCCTGTTTAAGTATCAACTCTCTGGACCAGTTTCCTCTGATCTCCATGAGGTAACATGTTTTCATAAGATTAGGGAGAGAATTTCTATTTTAAAATGTACATATACATACATAAATGCACACCGAAGGAATTCAAAAGTCTATGCAACAAAATGTTAGCACTACTTTTCTCTGAGGGATGTTAATTATGAGTGTTTTATTTTCTTCCATTTGTTTCTCTTTTTTCAAATTTTCAACAATGGACATGTATTACTAATAAGGAAAAAAATATGGTAAAAAAAAAAAAAAAAAACTATTAAGCAGCTTCTCCCAACCCCAAATATGTAAAAAACAGAAAAGGCTGACAGTTACACCTAAATGTGAATTCATTATTCAAACTTGTAATGCTGAAGGAATAAAACATATTATTTCATTTACAAATTCAAAAACCAAAGCTGTGGGTAACTGATTCAAGTTCAAGTAGTTAACTAACCACACTAGAGCACAGCACCACACTGGAGACTCTGAATAGCTAAAAGGGAAAGCCATGAAGGCGCTGGGCTCGAAGAGGGAGAAGTAGAGTAAGGATAAATCACTGAGTAACCCAAGGCTAAGAATTTCATGAGAACTTGCCCTGCCTTTTCAGAAATATGGGAAGCTATTATTTAATCTTATTAGGATCCACCCCACTTCCTTGCCTGAGAGTAGGCTAATAAAGAAGTCAGCCTTAAGACCACCCTCTACCTTGCTGTCATTTATCTTAATGCTTACTAATTTTTTAATCTCTTCCCTAAAAGCCTCCAGTGGCTCTTCAAAACAAGGCCTGCAAAATGCCCCAAGATATGACTCTAGCCTTGTTCTCACCAATGCTTTCCTAACAGTGAAGATCTCAGCAGCAAGAACTACTCATGGTTCCCCATACTTAGACTTTATTGTTTTATTAGCTTTTCTTTGCCTTTGCCTGGATGCCCATCCCCACATCCCTGTTTCTTTTACCTGACTTCATTCATATTCAGTCATTATATCCAAAAAGCTTCCTCTGAACCCCCAACCCCATTGCTGGGCTGGGCTCAGTGCCCTTGCACAGAGCACTTAACTACACTTAGTTCACTGTTGTTTACCTAGGCTTATGTGTCCATCTATTTCACAAGATTCTGAGCTCCTGAGGATAGAGACCTGGCTTTCCTTGGGCCCAAAGTATAGTGTCTGGGATATTGTAGGTGCCTAACATATTCTGACTGAATGTACTGGTACTCATTCACCTTTATAGGAACTGAACCTCTAATTTATCTTGGATATAAATTCAGAGTTCACAACTACTCAAATGCAGAGCCAACTGAGATCTTCCCATCAGTCATGGTCATCTGGAACTCTATTCCTCATAATCAAAACTTCCTTCCTCAATCCATCACACAAAGTTCTTCAACTCTCCTTGCTTTAACTGAAATCTGGCTCTTCCTGGAAAATACTACCCCCCCCCCACACCCACTGCAGGATGGGCAAACTGGGCTCAGTGGTGGAGTTCTTGCCTGCCATGCCAGAGACCTGGGTTCAATTCCCGGTGCCTCCCCATGTTAAGGGGAAAAAAAAAAAAACTGTTCCCTGCAGTTTTCTCACACAAAAGTTGCTGGTTCCTTTGCATACCATGAACCTTCAAGTCAGTGTCCTCTTTTCCTCAAAGCCATTTCTAGATTACTCCTTCACTTTCATGTAAAAGCCCTTGCTTCTCTGAAGATACGTGGTAATATCCTATAATCTTCCTCATTCTAGCAATTTACCAACCTCCACACCATCAATAGTTTGGTACCTGGCTCTTCCTCTCCCTCCTCAGGCCTGGCTTTCAAACTAAGAGACATCACTGTTTGGGAAAACCACACATATAAAACCTGCTTCTCAGTTCCTTGACTGCCTGAACTCATCAAGCCTACTAATTATACTCTTGTTGTCTTATACCAAATTGTTCCACTCTTGAAACAGCTTCAGTCCCTTGCCCCCTCTACATTCTCGCTGTGATCAACCCTATCTCCACTTCAACCCTTAGGCAGTCTACATTCCATAGACTAACACTTCAGTCACTTTTTTGTCAAAGTGCTAAACATCTTCACCTTATCCTTTTATCTCATTCACAAAGCAAAATCCCAATCCTCGATCAGTCAACTGTCTCCCTTCTCCATTCCTACAACCAGAATGCTGAAGATTGTTGTAGAAAATTACTCGTTCGCTCTGATTGGTGCCAGTACAAGTCCAGTCTAACCTCAACTGGATCCTCAAGACTGCCTGTGACACGTTTGCTTAGTAAGCTCTCCATCTTGTTCTACAATTGATATTTCAGCATTTCTTCACTCTCCTCAAATGTCCTAGCCTACTACCTCCCTCTGCATCCTCCAATTGCCTACTCTATCTCCTCTACTTACATATCCTAGAGCCTGTTCAAGGTCTAACCCTGAACTAATAATTTCCATCCCCTCCCCACAGAACTTCTTGTGCTCTTCCCTCTGAGTACCCTATGTCAGTGACAAAAATCTAGTTTCATTCTTCGGCCTCTCTCTCATCTACCAAACCAATCACCAAGTCCTGATAATTCTATCTCCTAAAAATCTCTGATATCTGTGTTCCTCAACATCTACTGCCACTGTTTAACACAGTTTCAGTTCAGAGCTAGATTTAACTGGGTTCAAATCCTCACTCTACTATATATTAGCCAGCTGTGTGATTTTGGACAAGTAGCCTCTCAAGTGCCTTAGTTCTCATCACTCAAAATAAGCTATCCACCATGAATTCATACCTTCATCATCTTGACCTTGCATTACTTCAACAGACGCGGAAGAGTTTCTTGGCCTCCAATCTCCTCAGTGTAGCTAGTAATCTTTCTAAAATATGAATCTATTCATATTACTCCTTACTTTAAACCCTTCAGTGACCCCACTGTCCTCAAGAGAAAATTTAAACTCTTTAACATGACACACAGACCTTTAAAATCTGGTCCCTATTTAATAACAAATCCTTATTTCTTATATTCCTCTCCCCTGCCTATCACATGCAAACCATGCTGAATTAATTGTAAGTCCTCAGATTCACCATTCTATTCTTTGCTGGTGGTCTTCTGCATATACTGTTATATGTTCTCTCTGCCTGCAAACCCTTCTAAATTCTCGCCAACATATACATACACTTAAGGTAGATCAACTCATACTTTTCCTTTACTTCTTTGGGTATCATTTCTTCTAAAAAAAAAAACCTTCCTAACCCCTAGGACTGGTTATGTGCTTCCCTCCTTAGTATCCCATACCTACTCAATTATTGGTTTTGTTAATTTCTAGCATAACTGCTTATTTGTTATTCAGCAAACTCCTTGAGAGTAGTGATGATGCCTTGTTCACAACTAAATTCCCCAGAGATCAGCAAGCAGCTAACACATAGTGGGCATTCAATAAATATTTGTTGTATAAATTAATTATTGTGCACTGCTCTTAACTTTTTAGCTAACTGTATTTAGAATTTAAAATACCCCTGTGTCACCAGTTTACTTGACCCTTTAATGTCGAAGGTATTTCTTATTTTCTACCTTAAAACCTATGGAAAGGGCGGGCCGCGGTGGCTCAGTGGGCAAGAGTGCTTGCCTGCCATGCCGGAGGACCCCGGTTCGATTCCCGGCCCCAGCCCATGTAAAAAAAACAAACAAACAAACAAACAAAATATAATAAAACAAGAAAATGTTTAAAGATGTTTCCCTTCTATCCTTCCTTCCTTCTCTCTGTCTTTCCTTCCCTTCCTCCCTTTCTTTAAAAAAAAAAAAAAAAAAAAAAAAAAAAACCTATGGAAGGAATGCTCTGAATACAAATACAGCACATTTTGTAAAATGCAAGTAACCTTAGGCAAGATTAACTTGATTCCAAGTTTGAGAAGAAATTTTAAAAGATTACATTTAGAAAACTCTTAGCACACAGTGAAAAAGAGACAATAAAAGGAGGTTTTTTTATTCAAAGGTATAACTGGATAAGTAGATTTGTTTACAACCATTCTTATGAAATACTTTTTAAAAAAATACGACCAACTTCTTTGCAAATAGCAGACACATACCTCAACTATGATGACCTAATTTTTGATGAATAATGTACATGATTAGGCAGAAATAGGCAAGCTCACACTGGTAGATTAACTATCAAATGCTCAGTCAAAACTCCGTTTGTGGCCCCCACTTCTTGATCGATTTCTATTCCCACCTCTTCTTCTACTGTCTTGTCGATTTCCTGACCGACTCCCCTGTCGACTCTGTCTACCTGACCGGCCACCAGATCGACCACCTGACCGGCCTGACCGGCCACCTGACCAACCACTCCTCTGTCTGGAATTAGAAGATGTATTTCCATCATAATATTCTTCAATTTCAGGTAACTTGGCTGGCACTGAGAGTATCCAGTCTGAGTCATGCCACTCTGCCTGTTAGGGGAATTCATAGGATTAATATAAATGCAAAACAGAAACTATAAGCAAGCACATGAGCATAAATAACTCCTTTTTCATAACTATTATAACCACATTTAGCTAAAGGGCATATATCCATTAAATTAAAAATTGGAACAAAAGTGAATGCCAGAAAATAAGGAAAAATAAAAATATATTCAAACCTCATCCACTAAAGTTTCTAAGTTTAAGTCTCAGAAGAAACTCTCAGGGTCATTTTAAGAATCTAAATTCACACTTAATTTATACATTCTAAAAGACAGCACTATCTGGTTTCTTGGTCCAAAGTATATAGGCTATTAATAAGGAGTGTATTGCCTGCAGCAAGGATATCAACAGAAGAGATGAGCACTGATGATAGAGATGAAGAACCTGTCAACACTAGCCAGGGACTAAGAAATATAACTACTGGGAACATCTGTTTCATTTATCCTGTGAATGAGCAACTCAAGGCATACCAAATCAACAGCTCATAAGAGCATTATTATGTTATATCCTGTTACATTAATTATTGTTAATTGTGATTATGAGTAACCAAGGCCAAGGAAAGTTAATATTAAGACACCTTGTAGTGAAGGTGGGAAAAGAAAGACATCCAAGCATAAATCAGCCATCTTAAAAAATTCATCTCATAGAGGTAAACATGGCAATGCAAAAAGAGCTAGCTATACTAACATTCAGGGCAGTCCTATAAAAAGTAGATTGTTTGAAGTAATCTAAACGTAAAACATAGGAAATTGGTTGAGAAAAAGTTGGCCATTCATATAAGCCAAATGCCAGGGAGCCACTAAAATTAACTGTTTGGCTGACACAGAAGTCTGTACATAATAAAAAGGCTTCCAAAACAGAAGAATCCCATTCAAGTTTCAAAACATGTATATAAATATGCAATGAAAATCTATAAGGATACAATATGAACTGTTAACAGTGGTTATCTCTGAGGTCAGATGGGTGATTTTTATTTTATTTTTACTTCTCTGAATTTTTTGCAATTTCTATAATTAACATGCATTACTTGTGTAACACAAGAAATTATATATATTGCTTCCTTGGTCTTCCGGCTAAGTGTAAGAGATTATACTTAGTGTACCCAATGAGAAAAAGCAGGTTCAATATATGGATGTCAGATCATTTTCTGTATTGAAATTTTCCATAATTAAAACTAAAAATTTAAAATATACATAAAACATAAAAAAAGAATCATATATTTAGATAAGATATATTTTAGAAAGTTTTCCCTACAAAATAAAATTTTTTTAATGGCTCTAAATGGATTACTCTCAGTTATTTGAAAACCTGAGTGATGTCATAAACAATCCATGCTTTGCCACCATGGAATCCAAATTTACCTATAAGCTGTGTTTTAGTGAGGTTTTAAAAATCTGTTGGGCTGGGGGATTAAGGGAGGTTTTGGATGTTCTTTCTTACTTGTATGCTTATTTTTATTTTCTTTTGGAGTAATCAAAATATTCAAAAGTCAACTGCGATGAAGAATGCACAACTATATAATGATACTGTGAACCATTGATTGTATAATTTGGATGATTATATGATATGTGAATATATAATATATCTCAATAAAATTGTGTTAAAATGACTTCCGGGTCAAGATGGTGGCTTAGCAATGTACGCGTTTTAGTTCGTCCTCTGGAACAACTACTAAATAACCAGAAACAATACAGAACAGCTCCTGAGGCCACGTCAGTGACTGGACAACAGCGTACCCCAGTCTGGACCAGCTAGACTGGCTGCGAGCCCCCCCAGAATCGTGAGTTCCCCAAGCCACGGCAGCCGGAGCCCCTCCCCCACAGGCCACTTCCCAGAAGGGAAAGGAAAGAGACTTTACCAGCAGCAGGGGCTGAGCTCAACCAAACGCCAACTGTGAAATTAATTAACAAAGTCTGACTACTAAAAATAGGCCCCAAGCTCAGGTGAACCTAGTCAAAGCGGATGTCACTCATTTTTGCCATGTTCCCAAGGGGGCAGGGCTGACAGAAAAAGAAAAAAAGAAAAGAAACAGAGGTTTTTGTGGCTGTGTTTCTACAAAGGCTTGACTGCCTTTGGATGCAACGGCAGGGCTCCTCAGGCTGCAACTGCCCCAAGCATAGGCAGAAACAAGCTTGTTTGAGGGCCTGTCTGGAGCCTGTGCCTTCCCCAGGGGAGGGGTGAAGCCCAACTCAGGTGGAATCCCTCCCTCAAGAAATTCAGACACCAGGGCTTGGTAATTTGAAGCCATTAAAACCAGCCTAAAACCTCTCCTCTGTCTCCATCACGCCTCCAGCAGGGAGAGTCTGCCAAAGTTAAAGATACCATATCATCCTATGCTGATGGGACCTGCAGACACACAAGCGCCACATACTGAGCAGGATAAGAAAAACAAGAGTCCAGAGACTTCACAGGAAAGTCTTTCAACCTGCTGGGTTTCACCCTCAGGGAAAACCAACACAGATGACTGTTTCCTCCTGATAGGAGGCCAATTTGGTCTGGGAAAATCTGGCTGGGGTCTATAATACCTACATGGACATTGCTCAGGGTGAGGGGAAAAAGGCACCATACAACAAGGGCAAGAAACAAGAAAACAAGAACTGAAAAATTCTCCTCTCTTAAACAAAACCTAAGCTAAAGGTCCAGAAAAAACTGAACTGAATGTCAAAGAACAGATACACAACAAATTCATCCAGCAAGAAAACCCTAGATAAAAGACGTGAAAGCAATCTCCAGAATAAATTAATTAAGGTAATTAAATGCCTAGAGGCCAGCAAAAAATAACAAATCACACTAGGAAAATTGAAGATATGGCCCAGTCAAAGGAACAAACCAACAATTCAAATGACATACAGGAGCTGAAACAATTAATTCAGAATATACGAACAGACATGGAACGCATCATCAAAAACCAAATCAATGAATGGAGGGAAGATATAAAGAAGGCAAGGAACGAACAAAAAGAAGAAATCAAAAGTCTGAAAAATCACAGAACTTATGGGAATGAAAGTCACAGAAGAAGAGATGTAAAAAACAATGGAGACCTACAGTGGTAGATTTCAAGAGGCAGAACATAGGATTAGTGAACTGGAGGGCTGAACATCTGAAATCTGACAAGAAAAAGAAAATATTGGGGAAAAAATGGAAAAATATGAGCAGGGACTCAGGGAATTGAATGACAATATGAAGTGCATGAATATATGTGTTGTGGGTGTCCCAGAGGGAGAAGAGAAGGGAAAAGGAGGAGAAAAACTAATGGAGGAAATTATCACTGAAAATTTCCCAACTCTTATGAAAGACTTAAAATTACAGATCCAAGAAGTGCAGTGTATCCCAAAGAGAATAGATACAAATAGACGTACTCCAAGACATTTACTAATCAGAATGTCAGAGGTCAAAGAGAAAGAGAGAATCTCGAAAGCAGCAAGAGAAAAGCAATCCATCACATACAAGGGAAGCCCAATAAGACCACGTGTAGATTTCTCAGCAGAAACCATGGAGGTGAGAAGACAGTGGGATGATATACTTAAATTATTAAAAGAGAAAAACTGCCAACCAAGAATTCTATATCCAGCAAAATTGTCCTTCAAAAATGAGGGAGAAATTAAAACATTTTCAGACAAAAAAATCACTGAGAGAATCTGTGACCAAGAGACCACCTCTGCAAGAATACTAAAGGGAGCACTAGAGACAGATATGAAGGCAGAAGAGAGAGGTGTGGAGAAGAGTGTAGAAAGGAAGAGTATGAGTAAAGGTAAAAGGAAGGAAAATTAGAAGGACATATAAAAGCCAAAAGGCAAAATGGTAGAGGAGTTATTACTGCCCATGCAGTAATAACACTGAATGTTGATGGATTAAGCTTCCCAGTTGGGGGACACAGACTGGCAGTATGGATTAGGGAACAGGACCCATTTATATGCTGTCTCTACTCAAAGGACATGAGGGCAAGGACACAAATGGACATTTGCACAACAATGTTTATAGCAGCATTATTTACAATTACCAAGATATGGAAACAGCCAAAATGTCCATCAACAGACAGGTGGCTAAACAAACTGTGGTATATACATATGATGGAATATTATGCAGGTGTAAGACAGAATAAAGATATGAAGTATGTAACAACATGGATGGACCTTAAGGATATTATGCTGAGTGAGATTAGCCAGAAATAAAAGGACAAATACTGTACGGTCTCACTGATATGAACTGACATTAGTGAAGAAACTTGGAGAATTTCAATGGTAACAGAGATCATCAGGAGATAGAAATGGGGGAAGATATTGGGTAATTGGAGCTTAAGGGATACAGATTGTGCAACAGGACTGAATGTAAAAACTCAAAAATGGACAGCACAATACTACCTAACTGTAATACAATTATGTTAAAACACTGAATGAAGCTCAATGTGAGAATGATAGAGGGAGGAGGGCTGGGGGCACAAATGAAATCAGAAATAAAGATAGATGATAAAGATTGAGATAGTATAATCTAGGAATGCCTAGAGTGTATAATGACAGTGACTAAATGTATAAATTTAAAAATGTTTTTGCATGAGGAAGAACAAAGGAATGTCAATACTGTACAGTGGTGAAAACAGATGGTAATTAATATTTTAAAATTTCAACTTATGTGTGAGATTAAAGCAAAAAATGTTTATTTGGTAGAAAATTTATATTTTGACTAGTGCATTTCTTAATATAACTTATGTAGATAGCTTGGGTCAACAGCATAAGTATAAGGAACCTTGGGTCGGACATGAGATTTTGTTGCTTTGTCAAGAGGGATGCCCTGATGAATCCCAGAGTGATTTGATCAGTGAATAAAAAGGTATTCGCAAAGTGCCCTTTCGGGAATGGTGAGAACGGGGGAAAATTCAACTTTTCCAAGTTGAATTCTTGATATTCTCACAGGCAGTGTGGACAACCAAGATTATAGGCTAAGCCCCCAGTTTTGGGGCTTACCGCCACAAAGGATAGGTCAAGCCTACTTAAAATTAAGCCTAAGAGTCACGCCAAGGGAACCTCTTTTGTTGCTCACATGTGGCCTCTCTCTCCAGCCAACATAACAAGCAAACTCATCACCCTCGCCCTGTCTACGTGGGACATGACTCCCAGGGGTGTGGACCTTCCTGGCAATGTGGGACAGAAATCCTAGAATGAGCTGAGACTCAGCATCAAGGGATTGAGAAAAACCCTAGAATGGGATGAGACCCAGCATCAAGGGATTGAGAAAACTCTCTCAACCAAAAGGGGGAACAGTGAAATGAGACAAAGTGTCAATGGCTGAGAGATTCCAAACAGAGTTGAGAGGATATCCTGGAGGTTATTCTTATGCATTAAGTAGATATCACCTTGTTATCCAAGAGGAAATAAAGAGGCTGGAGGGAACTGCCTGAAAATGTAGAGCTGTGTTGCAGTAGCCATGTTTCTTGATGATGATTGTATAATGATATAGCTTTCACAATGTGACTGTGTGATTGTGAAAACCTTGTGTCTGATGTTCCTTTTATCTACCTTGTCAACAGATGACTAGAACATATGGAATAAAAATAAATAATAGGGGGAACAAATGTTAAAATAAATTTAGTTTGAAATGCTAGTGATTAATGAAAGGGTAGAGGAAGGGGTATGGTATGTATAATTTTTTTTTCTTTTCTTATTTTATTTTCCTTTTGTCTTTTTATTTCTTTTTCTGAATTGATGCAAATGTTCTAAGAAATGATCATGATGATGAATATGCAACTCTGTGATAATATTGTGAATTACTGATTAAATGTGTAGATTGGAATGATCACATATTAAGAATGTTTGTGTTTCTTTCCTGTAATTTTTTTTTTAATTTAAAATAAAAAATTTTTAAAAATTGTATTAAAATACATTCAGACTACTGATCAGGAAGGGGCCAAGATGGCAGCTTAGCAATGTGCGCGTTTTAGTTCATCCTCCAGAACAACTACTAAATAACCAGAAACAGTACAGAACAGCTCCTGGAGCAATGTCAGTGACCAGACACACAGTGTACGCCAGTTGGGACCAGCTGGACCGGCTGCAAGCCCCCCCAAAACCGTGAGTTGAGTTCCCCAAGTTGCAACGGCCGGTACCCCTTCCCCACAGGTGGCTTCCCAGAGGGAAAGGAAAGAGACTCTAAACCTGGTCAAGGCAGAGGTCGCTCACTGGGCTCACGTAAAGAGGAAAGGGGAGGAAACGGAGGCTTTAGTAGCTGTGTCTCTACAGAGACTTGGCAGCCTCTGGATTCAGCAGCGGGACTTCTCAGGCTGCAACTGTCCCAGGCATAGGTAGAAACGGGCTGCTTTCGGGGCTGTCTCTCACCTGTGCCTTCCCCAGGAGAGAGGGGTGAAGCCCAACTCAGGTGGAATCCCTCCCTCAAGGAATTCAGACCCCAGGGTTTGGCAATTTGAAGCCATTAAAATCAGCCTACAACCTTTCCTCCGTCTCCACCACGCCCCCAGCAGGGAGAGTCTTCCAAAGGTAAAAGTGCCGCAACATCTTTTGCTGGTGCGCCCCGCAGGCAGACGCACCACATACGGGGCAGGATAAGAAAAACAGAGCCCAGAGATGTCACAGGAAAGTCTTTTAACCTGCTGGGTCTCACCCTCAGGGAAAGAGAAGCAGGTGACTCCTTGCCCCTGATAGGAGGCCAATTTAGTCTGGGAAAACCCGGCTGGAGTCTGTAATACCTATGTAGACCCTCCTAAGGGTGGGGAGGGAAAAGGCACCATACAAGCAGGGCAAGAAACAAGAAAACAAGAACTGAAAAACTATCCTCTGTTAAACAAAACCTAAGCTGGAAATCCAGAAAAAGCTGAACTGAATGTCAAAGAACAAGAAAAGAGCAAGAAAACCCTAGGTAAGAGAAGTGAAAGCAATCACCAGAATAAACTAATTAAAGTAATTAAATGTCTAGATGCCAGCAAAAAATAACAAATCACACCAGGAAAATTGAAGATATAGCCCAGTCAAAGGAACAAACCAATAGTTCAAATGAGATAGAAGAGCTGAAACAACTAATTCAGAATATACGAACAGACATGGAAAATCTCATCACAAACCAAATCAATGAATTGAGGGAAGATATGAAGAAGGCAAGGAATGAACAAAAAGAAGAAATGGAAAGTCTGAAAAAACAAATCATGGAACTTATGGGGATGAAAGATACAGTAGAAGGGATGAAACAAAAATGGAAACCTACAATGGTAGATTTCAAGAGACAGGTTAGGATTTCTGAACTGGAGGATGGAACATCTGAAATCCGACAAGAAACAGAAACTATAGGAAAAAAAATGGAAAAATATGAGCAGGGACTGAGGGAATTCAATGATAATATGAAGCGCACAAATATACGTGTTGTGTGAGTCCCGGAAGGAGAACAGAAGGGAAAAGGAGGAGAAAAACTAATGGAAGATATTATCACCGAAAATTTCCTAACTCTTATGAAAGACCTAATATTCCAGATCCAAGAAGTGCAGCGTACCCCAAAGAGAATAGATCCAAACAGACGTTCTCCAAGACACTTACTAGTCAGAATGTCAGAGGTCAAAGAGAAAGAGAGGATCTTGAAAGCAGCAAGAGAAAAGCAATCCATCACATACAAGGGAAACCCAATAAGACTATGTGTAGATTTCTCAGCAGAAACCACGGAGGTGAGAAGACAGTGGGATGATATATTTGAATTACTAAAAGAGAAAAACTGCCATCCAAGAATTCTATATCCAGCAAAATTGTCCTTCAAAAATGAGGGAGAAATTAAAACATTTTCAGACAAAAAATAACTGAGAGAATTTGTGACCAAGAGACCAGCTCTGCAAGAAATACTAAATGGAGCACTAGAGACAGATACGAAAAGACAGAAGAGAGAGGTGTGGAGAAGAGTGTAGAAAGGAAGAGTATGAGTAAAGGTAAAAAGAAGGAAAATTAGATATGACATATAAAATCCAAAAGGCAAACTGGTAGAAGTACTACCCCAACAGTAATAACACTAAATGTTAATGGATAGTACTCCCCAATCAAAAGACATAGACTGGCAGAATGGATTAAAAAACAGGATCCTTCTATATGCTGTCTACAGGAAACACATCTTAGACCCAAAGATAAACATAGGTTGAAAGTGAAAGATTGGGAAAAGATATTTCATGCAAATAACCAGAAAAGAGCAGGAGTAGCTATACTAATATCCAACAAATTAGACTTCAAATGTAGAACAGTTAAAAGAGACAAAGAAGGACACTATCTACTACTAAAAGGAACAATTAAACAAAAAGACATAACAATCATAAATATTTATGCACCGAACCAGAATGCCCCAAAATACGTGAGGAATACACTGCAAACACTGAAAAGGGAAATAGACACATATACCATAATAGTTGGAGACTTCAATTCACCACTCTCATCAATGGACAGAACATCTAGACAGAGGATCAATACAGAAATAGAGAATTTTAATATTACAATAAATGAGCTAGACTTAACAGACATTTATAGGACATTACATCCCACAACAGCAGGATACACCTTTTTCTCAAGTGCTTATGGATCATTCTCAAAGATAGACCATATGCTGGGTCACAAAGCAAGTCTCAACAAATTTAAAAAGATTGAAATCATACACAACACTTTCTCAGATTATAAAGGAATGAAGTTGGAAATCAATAATAGGCAGAGTGCCAGAAAATTCACAAATACGTGGAGACTCAACAACACACTCTTAAACAACAAGTGGGTCAAGGAAGAAATTACAAGAGAAATCAGTAAATATCTCGAGGCAAGTGAAAATGAAAACACAACATATCAAAACTTATGGGACACAGCAAAGGCAGTGCTAAGAGGGAAATTTATTGCCCTAAATGCCTATATCAAAAAAGAAGAAAGGGCAAAAATACAGGAATTAACTGTCCACTTGGAAGAACTGGAGAAAGAACAGCAAACTAATCCCAAAGCAAGCAAAAGGAAAGAAATAACAAAGATTAGAGCAGAAATAAATGAAATTGAGAACATGAAAACAATTGAGAAAATCAGTAAAACCAGAAGTTGATTCTATGAGAAAATCAGTAAGATTGATGGGCCCTTAGCAAGACTGACAAAAAGAAGAAGAGAGAGGATGCAAATAAATAAGATCAGAAATGGAAGAGGAGACATAACCAATGACCCCACAGAAATAAAGGAGGTAATAACAGGATACTATGAACAACTTTATGCAAATAAATACAACAATGTAGATGAAATGGAGAACTTCCTAGAAAGGCATGAACAACCAAATTTGACTCAAGATGAAATAGATGACCTCAACAAACCAATCACAAGTAAAGAAATTGAATCAGCCATTAAAAAGCTTCCCAAAAAGAAAGGTCAGGACCAGACGGGTCCACATGCGAATTCTACCAAACATTCCAGAAAGAATTAGTACCAATCCTGCTCAAACTCTTCCAAAAAATTGAAGTGGAGGGAAAGCTACCTAATTCATTCTATGAAGCCAACATCACCCTCATACCAAAACCAGGCAAAGATATTACAAAAAAAGAAGACTACAGACCAATCTCTCTAATGAATATAGATGCAAAAATCCTCAGCAAAATTCTAGCAAATTGAATCCAGCAACACATTAAAAGAATTATACATCATGACCAAGTAGGATTCATCCAAGGTATGCAAGGATGGCTCAACATAAGAAATCAATTAATGTAATACACCATATCAACAAATCAAAGCAGAAAAATCACATGATCCTCTCAATTGATGCAGAGAAGGCATTTGACAAAATTCAACATCATTTCCTGTTGAAAACACTTCAAAGGATGGGAATACAAGGGAATTTCCCTAAAATGATAAAGGGAATATATGAAAAACCCACAGTTAATATCATCCTCAATGTGGAAAAACTGAAAACTTTCCCCCTCAGATCAGGAACAAGACAAGGATGTCCACTATAACCACTGTTATTCAACATTGTGTTGGAGGTTCTAGCCAGAGCAATTAGACAAGAAAAAGAAATACAAGGCATCAAAATTGGAAATGAAGAAGTAAAACTATCACTGTTTGCAGATGATATGATACTATATGTCGAAAACCCTGAAAAATCCACAGCAAAACTACTAGAGCTAATAAACGAGTACAGCAAAGTGGCAGGTTACAAGATCAACATTCAAAAATCTGTAGTGTTTCTATACACTAGTAATGAACAATCTGAAGGGGAAATCAAGAAACAAATTCCATTTACAATTGCAACTAAAAAAATAAAATACTTAGGAATAAATTAACTAAAGAGACAAAAGAGCTATACAAAGAAAAATAGAAGAAACTGTTAAAAGAAATCACAGAAGACCTAAACAGATGGAAGGGCATACCGTGTTCATGGATTGGAAGAGTAAATATAGTTAAGATGTCAATTCTACCTAAATTGATTTACAGATTCAATGCAATACCAATCAAAATCCCAACAACTTACTTTTCAGAAATAGAAAAACCAATAAGCAAATTTATCTGGAAGGGCAGGGTGCCCCGAATTGCTAAAAGTATCTTGAGGAAAAAAAACGAAGCTGGAGGTCTCACGCTGCCTGACTTTAAGGCATATTATGAAGCCACAGTGGTCAAAACAGCATGGTGCTGGCATAAAGATAGATATATTGACCAATGGAATCGAATAGAGTGCTCAGATATAGACCCTCTCATCTACGGACATTTGATCTTTGATAAGGCAGTCAAGCCAACTCACCTGGGACAACACAGTCTCTTCAATAAATGGTGCCTAGAGAACTGGATATCCATATGCAAAAGAATGAAAGAGGACCCGTATCTCACACCCTATACAAAAGTTAACTCAAAATGGATCAAAGATCTAAACATTAGGTCTAAGACCATAAAACAGTTAGAGGAAAATGTAGGGAGATATCTTATGAATCTTATAATTGGAGGAGGTTTTATGGACCTTACACCTAAAGCAAGAGCACTGAAGAAATAAATAAATAAATGGGAGCTCCTCAAAATTAAACACTTTTGTGCACCAAAGGACTTCATGAAGAAAGTAGAAAGACAGCCTACACAATGGGAGATAATATTTGGAAATGATATATCAGATAAAGGTCTAGTATCCAGAATTTATAAAGAGATTGTTCATCTCAACAACAAAAAGACAGCCAACCCAATTACAAAATGGGAAAAAGACTTGAACAGACACCTATCAGAAGAGGAAATACAAATGGCCAAAAGGCACATGAAGAGATGCTCAATGTCCCTGGCCATTAGAGAAATGCAAATCAAAACCACAATGAGATATCATCTCACACCCACCAGCATGGCCATTATCAACAAAACAGAAAATGACAAGTGCTGGAGAGGATGCGGAGAAAGAGGCACACTTATCCACTGTTGGTGGGAATGTCAAAGGGTGCAACCACTGTGGAAGGCAGTTTGGCGGTTCCTCAAAAAGCTGAATATAGAACTGCCATACGACCCAGCAATACCATTGCTGGGAATCTACTCAAAGGACTTAAGGGCAAAGACACAAACGGACATTTGCACACCAATGTTTATAGCAGCGTTATTTACAATTGCAAAGAGATGGAAACAGCCGAAATCTCCATCAACAGAAGAGTGGCTAAACAAACTGTGGTATATACATACGATGGAATACTATGCAGCTTTAAGACAGGATAAACTTATGAAGCATGTAATAACATGGATGGACCTAGAGAACATTATGCTGAGTGAGTCTAGCCAAAAACTAAAGGACAAATACTGTATGGTCCCACTGATGTGAACAGACATTCGAGAATAAATTTGGAATATGTCATTGGTAACAGAGTCCAGCAGGAGTTAGAAACAGGGTAAGATAATGGGCAATTGGAGTTGAAGGGATACAGACTATGCAACAGGACTAGATACAAAAACTCAAAAATGGACAGCACAATAATACCTAATTGTAAAGTAATCTTGTTAAAACACTGAATGAAGCTGCATCTGATCTATAGGTTTTTGTTTTGTTTTGTTTTGTTTTGACTTCACTATTATTACTTTTATTTTTGGTCTCTATATTAACATTCTATATCTTTTTCGGTTATGTTGCTAGTTTTTCTAAACCGATGCAAATGTACTAAGAAATGATGATCATGTATCTATGTGATGATGTTAAGAATTACTGATTGCATATGTAGAATGGTATGATTTCTAAATGTTGGGTTAATTTCTTTTTTTCCGTTAATTAAAAAAAAAAAAAGAGAAGGGGTAATTGGAGCTGAAGGGATACAGACTGTACAACGGGACTGGATATAAAAACTCAGAAATGGACAGCACAATACTACCCAATTGTAATGCAATTATGTTAAAACACTGAATGAAGCTGCATGTGAGGTATAGGTTTTTTTTTTTTCTTTCTATTAATGTTTTAATTCTTATTCTGTTGTCTTTTTATTTCTTTTTCTAAATCGATGCAAATGTACTAAGAAATGATGAATATGCAACTATGTGATGTTATTAAGAATTACTGATTGTACATGTAGAATGGAATGGTTTCTAATTGTTCTGTTAATTCTTTTTTTAATTAATAAAAAAAAAAAAAAAGAAAGAAAGTAAAAAGACAGCCTACACAATGGGAGACAATATTTGGAAACGACATATCAGATAAAGGTCTAGTATCCAGAATTTATAAAGAAATTGTTCAACTCAACAAAAGACAGCCAATCCAATTACAAAATGGGAAAAAGACTTGAACAGACACTTCTCAGAAGAGGAAATACAAATGGCCAAAAGGCACATGAAGAGATGCCCAACGTCCCTGGCCATTAGAGAAATGCAAATCAAAACCACAATGAGATGTCATCTCACACCCACCAGAGCGGCCATTATCAACAAAACAGAAAATGACAAGTGCTGGAGAGGATGTGGAGAAAGAGGCACACTTATTCATTGTTGGTGGGAATGTCAAATGGTGCAACCACTGTGGAAGGCAGTTTGGCGGTTCCTCAAAAAGCTGAATATAGAATTGCCATATGACCCAGCAATACCATTGCTAGGTATCTACTCAGAGGACATAAGGGCAAAGACACAAACGAACATTTGCCCACCAATGTTTATAGCAGCATTATTTACAATTGCAAGGAGATGGAAACAGCCAAAACGTCCATCAACAGACGAGTGGCTAAACAAACTATGGTATATACATACGATGGAATATTATGCAGCTTTAAGACAGAATAAACTTATGAAGTATGTAACAACATGGATGGACCTCGAGAACATTATGCTGAGTGAGACTAGCCAAAAACTAAAGGACAAATACTGTATGGTCTCATTGATATGAACTGACATTAGTGAATAAACTTGGAATATTTTGTTCGTAACAGAGACCATCAGGAGACAGATAGGGTAAGATATTGGGTAATTGGAGCTGAAGGGATACAGACTGCGCAACAGTACTGGATACAAAAACTCAGAAATGGACAGCACAATACTACCTAACTGTAATATAATTATGTTAAAACACTGAATGAAGCTGCATGTGAGAATGGTAGAGGGAGGAGGGCTGGGGACATACTGAAATCAGAAAGAAAGATAGATGTTAAAGATTGACATGTAGGAATGCCTAGAGTGTATAATAATAGTGAAATGTACAAGGTACAATTTTAAAATGTTTTTGCATGAGGAAGAACAAAGGAATGTCATTATTGCAGGGTACTGAAAATAGATGGTAATTAATATTTTAAAATGTCACCTTCTGCGTGAGACTAAAGCAAAAAATGTTTATTTGGTAGAAAATTAATATTTTGACTAGTGTATTTCCTAATATAACTTATGTAAATAGTTTGATTGAACGCCATCAGTACTTGGAATCTCAGGTAGGACATGAGATTTTGTTGTTTTTTCCAGAGTGATGCCCCAGTGAATCCCAGAGTGATTCGATCAGTGAGTGGAAAAGTAACTGCAAATCCTCCTTCGGGGTGTGGTGAGAATGGGGAGAAATTCAACTTCCCCAAGTTGAATTCTTGATATTCTCACAAACAGTGTGGACAACCAAAGCTATAGGCAGAGCCCCAGTCTTGGGGTTTGTTCATATGAAACTTAACCCCACAAAGGATAGGTCAAGCCTACTTAAAGTTAGGCCTAATTGTCACCCCCAAGAGAGCCTCTTTTGTTGCTCAGATGTGGCCCCTCTCTCCAGCCAACACAACGAGCAGTCTCACCACCCTACCCCTCTCTACGTGGGACATGACTCCCAGGGGTGTGGACCTTCCTGGCAACATGGGACAGAGATCTTGGAATGAGCAGAGACTCAGCATCAAGGGATTGAGAAAAACCCTAGAATGAGCTGAGAATTAACATCAAGAGGCTGAGAAAACCTTCTGGAACAAAAGAGGGAAGAGGGAAATGAGACAAAGTGTCAATGGCTGAGAGATTCCAAACAGAGTCAAGAGGTTATCCTGGAGGTTATTCTTATGCATCAAGTAGATTTCATTTTGTTATTCAAGATATAATGGAGAGGCTGGATGGAACTGCCTGAAAATGTAGAGCTGTGTTCCAGTAGCCATGCTTCTTGAGGATGATTGAATAATGATACAGCTGTAACAATTTGACTGTGATTGTGAAAACCTTGTGTCTGATGCTCCTTTTATCTACCTTGTCAGCAAAGGAGTAGAACATACGGAATAAAAATAAATAATAGGGGGAAGAAATGTCAAAATAAATTTAGTTTGAAATGCTAGTGATCAATGAAGGCAACGGGTAAGGAGTATGATAGGTATAATCTTTTTTTTTTCTTTCCCGTGTTCGTTTCATTTCTTTTTCTATTGTCTTTTTGTTTCTTTTTCTGAATTAATGCAAATATCTAAGAAATGATGAATATGCAACTAGGTGATGATATTGTCAATTACTGATTATGTATGTTTTATTTTGTTTCTTATTTTTTAATTAGTAAATAAATTTAAAAACATACATTTAGTGGGATAGTAAATTATATATTATAAAAATATTTGATAATGTAAATGGACATCACTTTTTCAAAAGAAAAACAAAATTTATCAGGTAAGACAAAATATATAATTTGCTAAGAAGCATGTTTTTGTAAAGCAAAGAACACTAAAAATAAAGTGATTTTTTAAAAAAGATACTGTTTCATGTCATTTTTAGAAGGAAATATATTTTTAAAAACACCTGTTTAATAAACACATAATTATCACAGTAACTCCTGGCTTTCAGGCATACCTGATATAATGAATTACACATACTGATTGGTTTCCTTTTATTAAACCATATATCTCCCTGGAATAAACTTCCTTGGACATATTTTATTGTTTTAAAAAAATCAATGTATAGCAATTATTTTTCAGTGACAAGGGACAGGAAATGTGCATGAATTTCAACCCAAATGTCCATCAAAAGGGAGTATGCTGACAACAATTACAAAAGAGAGTACAATGCAACTTAAAAAATAGTAAGTCCAGTGTAACATTACAATTAAAATCTAAATGCAGTACAGTATCGTGGTTAGGATACTGGAACATTCATGGGAAAACTGGTGAAACACAAATAAAGCCTGCAGATTACTTAATAATATTATACCAATGTTAATTTCTTAGTCTTGACAAATGTACCATGGTTATATAAAATATTAATATTAGAGGAAACTAAATAAACTCTCTACTATCTTTGCAACTTTTTTGTAAATAAAAATTACTTCGAAATAAAACAATGATTTTACTTAATTTTAATTAAATTTAGATTGCCCCATGTGACTACCGGCTATGTACTAGACAGCACAGCTCTACCTCATCAAGATCTTCAGGATATATAAAGTGAATAATGCAAAACAGAAGTATGTATAATATTACTATTTATCTAAGAGGGAGGATATAATGGTTAACTATGGGGGTTGAGAGAGGAAATATGGAGGAAACCTAAAAAAAAAACCTATTTTTTAGGTTTTATCCCTGCTTATTTTTATAGGTTGATTTTGGAACCACACAATTTTTTAATTTAATTATAAGACAAAATTTAAATTTAAAAGGCAATCCCTAAAAATTGAAAGAAAAAAAACTGAATCCATATATTGAGTTGTGGCAAAATCACACAGAAAGGAGCTATATCATTCCAAGTGACTTTAAAACACAATAATATGACTATACATCCTTAGTGTAAAATTTCCTAAGGACAAAAATAATTTTTAAAAGTTCAAACAATTTTCAATAATCATACTATTGATAATAGTGTTAGAATTGTTATTCTGAAACTGATATGGGGGATAAAGTACTAGTAATTAAGTTGATATCACTGAGAAAATTTCCAGCATAGGAGAAAGATTTGGTGCTGGATTTGAACTGAATTTATCAGTAGAAATTCATGATGCATTTTATCTTACAAAAAGAAGAAAAAAGTATTTTCTAAATCTGTCCACCAAAAAAGCCAAAGAATAACCACCAACCTGGGAGCAATGAAAATCCTAGTGTCCATATTGTGGTCTCTAAATAAGAATACTAAAAGAAATCAGGGCTTCTTAGAGAGATCTGCTGACCTCTAATCTAGAGTACAAAATGTATAAGATGAACCCAGATATCTTCTCTTATCACAGATAAAGAGAGCTATGAAAGACTACTAGAATCGTGTCAAAAGGACCCAAGAGCCAAACACTGAAGAGGCTCCTGTGGGGTCAAAGAGGGGATAAATTGAACATCAGTAAGAATCATATCTAGAATGTAGTAAGACACATCAATGGGTTTAAATCAATGGGATATTTAATATCATAGGGATATTTAAAAAAAAACAAAACTTCATTGGTTATAATTGGAAATTTTCAGAACAAATTCACACTTTGAAACTAGTAAATAAAGGGAAAAATATCAAGCATTTATCCTGCTTTTCCTACAAAAAACTATCTCTCGGCAACCAAATAGTTAATGAAGAATAGTTTCTCTTTAAGTAGTCCAGCTAGTATATGAAGAAGGAATAAATGCAACTAGAATATCATCATTTAAAAACTCAATGAACTAATAATAGATCTAGACACTGATATCAATGATTGCCATTGTGAAAAAAGACAACCATACATTATGTGCCTTCTGATGGAAGTACATCACACTATCTAAGAAATATCTAACTATTAATTTCAGAAAATAAAGGCGGCAAAGGAACATGTTTAAACACCTAGGGATGTAACTAGTAAATTCTACAATCTAGGAATCTTTCTTCGACAGATAAAATGCAAGGAAAATTTAAGAAAGAAAGAAGGGAGGGAGAACTACAGATTAAAAGAGATACAAGGTAGGTGGGCCACGGTGGCTCAGCAGGCAAGAACACTTGCCTGCCATGCCAGAGGACCCGGGTTCGATTCCCGGTGCCTGCCCATGTATTAAAAAAAATTAAAATTAAAATTAAAAAAAAAGAGATACAAGATATCTGTACACTGATATTCATAGCAGCATCATTCACAATTGCCAAAAGATGGAAGCAACCTATTTATCCATTCAACTGATGAATGGATAAATAAAATGAGGCAAATGCATACAATTGAATATTATTTAGCTGTAAAAAGGAATGAAGTCCTGATGCATGCAACAACATGGATGAACCTTGAAGACATCAAGTAAATTCATTTATTGAGTGAAATAAGCCAGACAAAAAGAACAAATATTGAATGATTTCATTGTTTTATAATTAGAATACGCAAATTCATAGAGTCAGAATCTAGAATTCAGATTACTAGGGGATGGGGAAGGGAAAGGGAATGAGAAGTTAAAGCTTAAAATGTACAGGGTTCCTATTTGGAATGATGGAACTGTTTTGGTAATGGATGGCGGTGGTAGTAGCACAACACTGTAAACAGGGGAATTAACAGCACTGAAATATATATCTGAATATGATTAAAAGGGAAATGTTAGATTGTACATATGGTAACAAAATAAAAATTTTTTTTAAATGCATGGAACTAAACTACTGTGTTCACTACAGGAATCCTAAGTTAAACCATGAACTTTAATTAATAATGCAATTATAAAAATGTGCTATCATCAATTGTAACAAATGTTCCACATTACAAGGTATTGGTGGGGGGGATGATAAATGGGAATCCTGTATTTTATGCAACTCACAACTTCCTTAATAAAAAAAAATTAAAAGATATCAAATTACAATGTATGGACTTATTTAGATACTGTAAAAAGATTTAGGAAAAAAGGGGAAATTTTAAAATATTAAGGAATAATTATTTTTTAGGTTTAATTATGCTAAAAATATTTAATATTAAGATATGTGGAACTATTTATGGTTAAATGATATAATGTCTAGAATTTGTTTCAAAAGAATGCACGACAGTGGGGAAGTATAGAAGATGGGAGTACAGAAGAAAAAAATTTGGTCATGAGTTAACTGTTGAAACTGAGTGATGGATCCATGGGGATTCACTGTGCAATTCTGTGTACTACTGTATATATTTTTGAAATAGTTTATTGTAAAAAAAGGTTCTTTTTAAATTACAAGATAGATTGGATATTTGATATTAAGGAATTGTTATTTGATTGAGGTATGATAAAAGTATTATAACTATGTTTCTAAAAAGAATCCCTATCTTTTAAAGAAAAATACTGAAATGTTATAGATAAAATTTAAAAAGTAAAAAAAAAAAAAAAATATATATATATATATATATATATATATGCATATATACCTGTAACCTCTCTGACTCGGATGTGGAAACATCAAAGCAAACACCCTAAAAGCAAAATGAAAACATTTTTATTTTGATGAGTACAAGTTGATTTTTCACTAATACACTAATACTTGCTGATAATCTATAAGGTCTAAAAATTAATAAATAAATAAAAGATTAGGCATAGAGTGGCTGCTTAATGTATTTTCTAAATCTGCTGATTAACTAAACACAGTATGTAATAAGAATCTATTAAAGACTATCCTCTAGAACAGTGTCATAGGCACTATTATGTTGTTCAAAGTCCTTTATAAAATGATCCTTCTGATAAACTACTTTAAAATTTAGTGTCAGAAAGTTTCTCCTCTGAAGAGCTGCAATGAAACTGAGGTAACCCAAGATACTTCCCCTTTAGTCTTGGTCGCTAATGAGTTAAAGCTAATTTAATTCTCAATTATAGCAACTAGTTTGGCTTAAAGATCTTGTTATATTTACTTTACCCTCCCCCTATACATTTTTCCAAACATGTATCTGTCTTAATCTTGCTTCAAGAGTTTTTTGAACATAGGTAATACTAACCATTGAGAGAGATGATTATATTCAATAATCAATCTACTTAATAATTCAAGGCTAGAACGAATTCATTTCTTCTCAAAACCATTAGAAGAAACCAGAGTCACTAAAATTAGACAGTTTGAACTTTTCTGTTTCAAAATCATACTAAAATAATTCTTACTTAGTTCACATCATTATCCTCATTTACAACCAATCAGAGGCTATGTAAAAACCAATACCGGGCTGGCCAAGGTGGCTCAGGAGGTAGAATTCTCACCTGTCATGCTGGAGACCCGGGTTCGATTCCCGGTGCCTGCCCATGTGGAAAAAAAACAATATTGTGTGCCCTTTAAATTATAGAGCTGTTTAACTGTTGTAACCATAAACTGTTTAGTGTAAGAGAATAAATACATATTTACATGTAAATTATATATAAGTGCAGAAACTTGGAAATCATGGGTATTAGATAGACAACATAAGCAAAATGACTTAAAGCTTTCTGGAAGGATGGGTTATTTATATAACTCTCAAAACTTAACAACTGGAAACAAACTAACACAGAGAGAAACAATATTCATCCTTCATGCTTCAGAAAAAGAAAGAACAAAATCTGCTAGTCTTTATAAATATTTACAGTAGCTAATTAAAAAAACTTTTTAATTGTATAGAAAAGTATACCATATTTCCTTTTAGGAGGCACATTCTGGTAATTTGGGACACAGCATTACTATTCAGCTTTCTGTTAAGTTCTTTCCAAGCACAGCTGACATCCTGAATTTCTTCTGGGCTTTCCAGAGTCATAGTCACAAACCCCTTAAGAAAAAAAAGCCACATTATGTTTGCAAAAAAATCATTTTCAGGACAATGAAATTTTAACACTGCAGCACATTATGACTTAACCATGCAGTTATTATGAGCCAACAAACTAGCACGGCTGCTAAAAAACCTTCTTTAAAACTTCTTTAAAGATATATTTATAGAGGATTTAACTTACCAATTCACCCCCAAGTATATACCCTAAAGAATTGAAAGCAGAGATTCCTAGATACTTATACATTAATATCATATAATATTATAAATAGCAGCATTATTCCCAAAAGCAAAAGGTAGAAAAAACCCAAATGTCCATCAACAGATGAATGGATAAACAAATTGTGGCATAAACATACAGTGGAATATTAGTCATAAAAAGGAATGTGCTGATACATGCTGTATTACAGATGAATCTATTATGCTAAGTGAAATAAACTAAATACAAAAGGGCAAATACTGTATGATTCTACTCATATGAAATATCTAGACTAAGAAAATTTAGAGACAGAAAGTAGATTATAGGAGTTGGGGGAGAAGGAATAGAGAGTTATTGCTCAGTGGGTACAGAATTTCAGTATGGATGATGAAAAAGTCTTCGTAATGGATAGTGGTAATGATAGCATTGTAAATATAATTAATGTCACTAAATTATATACCTAAAAGCAGTTTATTTTAATGTGTTTTTTGGGGGGGTACATGGTCCAGGAGTCCAACTTGGGTCTCCCACATGAAAGGCGGGCATTCCAACCACTGAACTACCCATGCACCCCTAAAAGTAGTTTAAAAGGCACATTTTATGGGATATGTGTATGTGTGTATAAAATAATATTTTTGAACTATATTAATAGAATATTAATGTTTATAGATCAAAGTACCATTCCTTTATGCATTATTGCAAAGACAATATTAATCCTAATCATATGCTTTAAGAGAGAGTTAAAAACAACTAAAGCGAAGGGGGACAAGATGGTGGTTTAGATAGGTGTGGGATTTAGTTCATCCTCCAGAGCAGCTAATAGTCAGGAACAGGACAAAACAACTGCTGGGGCCACATCAGTGACTGGACACACAGTATACACCAGTCTGGACCAACTGGATGAGCTGTGAGCCCACCCAGAACCGTAAGTTCCCCATGCCATGGTGTCCAGCGCCCCTCCCCCACAGGCTGCTTCCCAGAGGGGTAAGTAAAGAGAGTTTACCAGCAGCAGGGGCTGAGCGCAACCAAATGCCAAATGGGGAATTAATTAACAAATTCTGACTACCAAAAATAGGCCCCCAGCTCAGCTGAACCTTGAGTAAAACAGAGGTATTAGTTTTTGCCCCAGCGCAGAGGGGGCAGGGCTGACGGAAAGAGTGAAAAAAAAAAAAACAAAGGTTTTTTTGGATTTGAAAAGGTTGGGTGCTGAAGAAAAGGAGGGGGCACACAGGACCTGGAGATACACAGAGCACCATACCAACTTAAGCTCTTGATTGGCAACCCCGAGGAAAGGGGGTTCTGCTCTGAAAAAGATTTTTCTCTTTCATTTTGGTGGCTGTGTTTCTGGTTTGACTCTACGGCTCTTTGGATACAGCAAGGCTTCTCGGGCTCCACTGCCCCAGACATAGGCAGAATAAAGCTTGAGTCTTTGTCTGGAAGCTGTACCTTCCCCCCAGGAGAGAGGTGGGGTCCAGCTCAGGTGGAATCCCTCCCTCAAGGAGGTCAGACCCCAGGGTCTGGAAAAGTGAAGCGATTAAAACCAGAGTACACCTTCAACTCTATCTCAATCATGCCCCCAGCAGTGAGAGTCTGCTGAAGTTAAAGGTACCACATCACTCTACGCTGGTGGGACCTGCAGAAAGATAAGTGCCACGTACTGGGCAGGACAGGAAAAACGGAGACCCCAGAGGCTTCACAGGAAAGCCTCTCCATCCGTGGGGTCTCACCCTCAGGGAAAACTGATTGCAGGTGACTCTTTCCTCCTGACAGGAGGCCAGTTTGGTCTGGGAAAATCTGGCTGGGGTCTATAATACCTACATAGACCCTCATAAGGGGGGAAAAAAGGCACCATACAAGCAGGGCAAGAAATAAGAAAACAAGAAATGAAAAATTCTGATTTGTTAAACAAAACCTAAGCCAGAGGTCCAGAATAAGCTGAACTGAATGTCAAAGAACAGACAGACAACAAATTCATCCAGCAAGAAAATCCTAGGTAAAAGAAGTGAAAACAATCTCCAGAATAATCTAATTAAGGTAATTAAATGCCTAGATACCACCAAAAAGATAACTAATCACACTAAGAAAACTGAAGACATGGCCCAGTCAAAGGAACAAACCAACAATTCAAATGAGATACAGAAGTTGAAACAATTAATTCAGAATGTTCGAACAGGCATGGAAACCTCATCAAAAATCAAATCAGTGAATTGAGGGAGATATAAAGAAGGCAAGGAATGAACAAAAAGAAGACATCGAAAATCTGAAATAACAAATCACAGAACTTGTGGGAATGAAATGCACAGTAGAAGAGATGAATAAAAACAATGGAAACCTACAATGTCAGATTTCAAGAGGGAGAAGACATGATTAGTGAACTGCAGGACGGGACATTTGAAATCCAACAAGCGAAAGAAAATATAGGGAAAAGAATGGAAAAATATGAGCAGGGACTCAGGGAACTGAATGACAACATGAAGTGCACGAATATACATGTTGTGAGTGTCCCAGAAGGAGAAGAGAAGGGAAAAGGAGGAGAAAAACTAATGGAGGAAATTATCACTGAAAATTTCCAAATCTTATGAAAGTCTTAAAATTATAGACCCAAGAAGTGCAGCGTACCCCAAAGAGAATAGATCCAAATAGATGTACTCCAAGACACTACTAATCAGAATGTCAGATGTCAAAGAGAAAGAGAGAATCTTGAAAGTAGCAAGAGAAAAGCAATCCATGACATATAAGGGAAGACCAATAAGACCACGTGTAGATTTCTCAGCAGAAACCATGGAGATGCGATGACGGGGGGATGATATATTTAAACTACTAAAAGAGAAAAGCTGCCAACCAAGAATTCTATATCCAGCAAAACTGTCCTTCAAAAATGAGGAAGAAATTAAAACATTTTCAGATAAAAAAAATCTCTGAGAGAATTTGTGACAAAGAGACCAGCTCTGCAAGAAATACTAAAGGGAGCACTAGAGACAGAAATGAAAACACAGGAGAGAGAGGTGTGAAGAGTGTAGAAATGAAGACTATCAGTAAAGGTAGAAAGAAGGGAAATTAGATATGACATATAAAATCCAAAAGACAAACTGGTAGAAGAAAGAAGTGCCCATACAGTAATAACACTAAATATTATGGATTAAACTCCACACTCAAAAGACATAGACTGGCTAAATGGATTTAAAAACAGAACCCACCTATATGCTGTCTACAGGAAACGCATCTTAGCCCCAAGGATAAACATAGGTTGAAAGTGAAAGGTTGGGAAAAGATATTTCATACAAATAACAATCAGAAAAGAGCAGGAGGAGCTATACTAATACCCAACAAATTAGACTTCAAATGTAGAACAGTTAAAAGAGACAAAGAAGGACATTATGTTTTTAAAAAAGGAATAATTCAACAAGAAGACATAACAATCATAAATATTTATGCACCGAGCCAGAATGCTCCAAAATACATGAGGTAAACACTGAAAAGAGAAACAAACACATCTACCATAATAGTTAGAGATTTCAATTCGCCACTGTCATCAACGGACAGAACATCTAGACAGAGGATCAATAAAGAAATGAAGAATTTGAATAATACAGTAAATGAGATAGACTTAACAGACATTTCTAGAACATTATACCCCACAACAGCAGGATATACCTTTTTCTCAAGTGCTCATGCATCATTCTCAAGGATAGACCATATGCTGGGCCATAAAGCAAGTCTCAATAAATTTAAAAAGACTGAAACCATAAAAAACATTTCTCAGATCAAAAAGGAATGATGTTGGAAATAAATAATAGGCAGAGTACCAGAAAATTCACAAATATATGGAGGCTCAACAACACATTCTTAAACAACCAGTGGGTCAAGGAAGAAATTACAAGAGAAATCAGTAAATATCTCAAGGCAAATGAAAATGAAAACACATAATATCAAAATTTATGGGATGCAGCAAAGACATGCTAACAGGGAAATTTATTGCCCCAAATACCTATATCAAAAAAGAAGAAAGAGCAAAAATCGAGGAATTAACTGTCCACTTGGAAGAAGTAGAGAAAGAACAGCAACTAACCCCAAAGCAAGCAAAAGGAAAGAAACAATGAAGATTAGAGCAGAAATAAATGAAATTGATAACAGGAAAACAATCTAGAAAATCAACAAAACCAGAAGCTCCCCAAAAAGAAAGTCCAGAACCAGATGGCTTCACATGTGAATTCTACCAAACATTCAAGAAAGAATTAGTACCAATCCTGCTCAAACTCTTCAAAAATATTGAAGAGGAGGGAAAGCTACCTAACTCATTCTACGAAGCCATCACCCTCATACCAAAGCCAAAGATATAACAAAAAAGAAACTACAGACCAATCTCTCTCATGAATACACATGCAAAAATCCTCAACAAAATTCTTACAAATCAAATCCAGCAGCATATTAAAAGAACTTACATCATGACCAAGTAGGATTCATCCCAGGTAGGCAAGGGTGGATCAACATAAGAAAATCAATTAATGTAATACACCATATCAACAAATCAAAGCAGAAAAAACACATGATCATCTTGATTGATGCAGAAAAGGCATTGACAAAATTCAACATCCTTTCCTGTTGAAAACACTTCAAAGGGCAGGAATAGAAGGGAACTTCCTCAACATGATAAAGAGAATATATGAAACAGCTAACATCATCCTCAATGGGGAAAAACTGAAAACTTTCCCCTTAAGATCAGGAACAAGACAAGGATGTCCACTATCACCACTGGCACACAATATTGTGTTGGAAGTTCTAACCAGAGCAATTAGACAAGAAAAAGATATACATGGCATCAAAATTGGAAAGGAAGAAGTAAAACGCTCACTGTTTATAGATGATATGATACTGTATGTCAAAAACTCTGAAAAATCCACAGCAAAACTACGAGAGCTAACAAATGAGTACAGCAAAGTGGGAGGTTACAAGATCAACACTCAAAAATCTGTAGTGCTTCTGTACACTAGTAATGAACAATCTGAAGGGAAAATCATGAAAAAAATCCCATTTACAATTGCAACCAAAAGAATAAAATATTTAGGAATAAATTTAACTAAAGAGACAAAAGAAAACTACAAGAAATTGTTAAAAGAAATCACAGAAGACCTAAATAGATGGAAGGGCATACTGTGTTCATAGATTGGAAGACTAAATGTAGTTAAGATGTCAATTCTACCAAAAATAGTTTACAGATTCAATGCAATACCAATCAAAATCCCAACAACTTACTTTTCAGAAATAGAAAAACCAATAACAAAATTTATCCGGAAGGGCAGGATGCCCCGAATAGCTAAAAGTATCCTGAGAAAGAAAAATGAAGTCGAAAGTCTCACGCTACCTGACTAAGGTATATTATGAAGCTACAGTGGTCAAAACAGCATGGTACTGGCATAAAGACAGATATACTGACCAATGGAATCGAAAATTGTTTAGAAATAGACCCTCTCATCTATGGACAATTGATCTTTGATAAGGCAGTCAAACCAACTCACCTGGGACAGAACAGTCTCTTCAATAAATGGTGCCTAGAGAACTGGATATGACATGCAAAACAATGAAAGAGGATCCACATCTCACACCCTATACAAAAATTAACTCAAAATGGATCAAAGACCTAAACACTGGATCTAAGACCATAAAACCGTTAGAAGAAAATGTAGGGAAATATCTTATAAATCTCATAATAAGAGGCAGTTTCCTAGACCTTACACCCAAAGCATGAGCATTGAAGAAATAAATAAATAAATGGGAACTCAAAATTAAACACTTTTGTCATCAAAGAACCTCCTCAAGAAAGTGAAAAGCCAGCCTACACAATGGGAGACAATATTTGGAAACGATATATCAGATAAAGCCTAGTATCCAAAATATATAAAGGGACTGTTCAACTCAACAATAAAAAGACAGACAACCCAACTGCAAAATGGGCAAAAGACTTGAAGAGACACTTCTCAAAAGAGGAAATACAATGGCCAAAAGACACATGAAAAGATGCTGAATATCCCTGGCTATTAAGGAAATGCAAATCAAAATCACAATGAGATATCATCTCACACCCACCAGAATGGCCATTATCAATAAAACAGAAAATGACACATGCTGGAGATTGTGGAGAAAGAGGCACACTTATACACTGTTGATGGGAATGTCAAATGGTACAACCACTATGGAAGGCAGTTTGGCGGTTCCTCAGGAGCTAAGTATAGAATTGCCGTATGACCCGCCAATACCATTGCTAGGTATCTACTCAGAGGACATAAGGGCAGAGACACAAACAGATATTTGCATACCAATGTTTATAGCAGCAGTATTTACAACTGCCAGGAGATGGAAACAGCCCAAATGTCCATGAACAGAGGAGTGGCTTAAAAAAGCTGTATATACATGCGATGGAATATTATGCAGCTGTATGACAGAATAAAGCTATGAAGTATGTAACGACATAGATGGACCTTAAGGACATTATGCTGAGTGAGATTAGCCAGAAACAGAAGGACAAATATATATGGTCTCACTGATATGCACTAACATTAATGAATGAACTTAGATACTTTCAGTTAAGAACAGAGGTCATATTAGAGAATAAACTTGGAATATGTCATTGGTAACAGAGACCATCAGGAGTTAGAAATACGGTAAGATAATGGGTAACTGGAGCTGAAGGGATACAGACCGTGCAACAGGACTGGATACAAAAACTCAAAAATGGACAGCACAATACTACCTAATTGTAATGTAATTATGTTAAAACACTGAATGAAGCTGCATCTGAGCTATAGTTTTTTTTTGTTTTTTTTATATATTTTTTGTATTTTTTATTTTTATTTTTTTCTCTATATTATCATTTTATTTCTTTTTCTGTTGTCTTGCTATTTCTTTTTCTAAATCAATGCAAATGTACTAAGAAATGATGATCATACATCTATGTGATGATATTAAGAATTACTGATTGTATATGTAGAATGTAATGATTTCTAAATGTTGTGTTAGTTAATTTTTTTTTAAATAAAAAAAAAAAGAACAGAGGTCATCAGGAGATAGAAATAGGGTAGATATTGGGTAATTGGAACTGAAAGGATACAGATTGTGCAACGGAACTGACTGTAAAAATTCAGAAATGGCAGCACAATACTACCTAACTGTAACACAATAATGTTAGAACACTGAATGAAGCTGAATGTGAGAATGACAGAGGGAGGAGGCCTGGGGGCACAAATGAAATCAGAAGGAAAAATAGATAATAAAGACTGAGATGATATAATCTAGGAATGCCTAGAGTGTATAATGAGAGTGACTAAATGTACAAACTTTAAAAATGTTTTTGCATGAGGAAGAACAAAGGAATGTCGTTATTGCAGGGTGTGGAAAACAGATGGTAATTAATATTTTAAAATTTCGACTTATGTGTGAGAGTAAAGCAAAAAATGTTTATTTGGTACAAAATTTATATTTTGACTAGTGCATTTCCTAATATAACTTATGTAGATAGCTTAACTGAACACCATAAGTACATGGAACCTTGAGCAGGACATGAGTTTTGTTATTTTGTCCAGAGTGATGCCCCGATAAATCCCAGAGTGATTTGATCAGTGAATAAAACAGTATTTGCAAAGTCCACTTGGGGAATGGTGAGAACGGGGGAAAATTCAACTTTTCCAAGTTGAATTCTTGATATTCTCACAGGCAGGGTGGACAACCAAAGCTATAGGCTGAGCCCCCAGTCTTGGGGTTTGTTCACATGAAACTTAATCCCACAAAGGATAGGTCAAGCCTACTTAAAATTAGGCCTAAGAGTCACCCCCAAGAGAGCCTCTTTGTTGCTCAGATGTGGCCTCTCTCTCCAGCCAACACAACAAGTAAACTCACCACCCTCCCGTCTACGTGGGACATGACTCCCAGGGGTGTGGACCTTCCTGGAAACGGACAGAAATCCTAGAATGAGCTGAGACTCAGTATCAAGGGATTGAGAAAACCTTCTCGACCAAAAGGGGGAAGAGTGAAATGAGACAAAGTGTTAATGGCTGAGAGATTCCAAACAGAGTCGAGAGGTCATTCTAGAGGTTATTCTTATGCATTAAGTAGATATCACCTTGTTAGTCAAGATGTACTGGAGAGGCTGGAGGGAACTTCCTGAAAATGTAGAGCTGTGTTCCATAGCCATGTTTCTTGATGATGATTGTATAATGATATAGCTTTCACAATGTGACGGTGTGATTGTGAAAACCTTGTGTCTGATGCTCCTTTTATCTACCTTGTCAACAGATGAGTAGAACATATGGAATAAAAATAAATAATAGGGGAAACAAATGTTAAAATAAATTTAGTTTGAAATGCTAGTGATCAATGAAAGGGAGGGATAAGGGGTATGGTATGTATAATTTTTTTTTTCTGTTTTCGTTTTATTTCTTTTTCTGTTATCTTTTTATTTATTTTTCTGAATTGATGCAAATGTTCTAAGAAATGATCATGATGATGAATATGCAACTATGTGATGATACTGTGAATTACTGATTACATATGTAGAAAGGAAAAAAAAAGAATGCTTGTACATTTGTTCGTTGTTTATAATAAAAATATTTTTTAAAAAGTCAAAAGTCAAAAAAAAGTATTTGCAGAGTCCCCTTGGGGGAATGGTGAGAAAGAGGGAAAATTAAACTTCCACAAGTGAAGAATTCTTCATATTCTTACAAGCAGTCAGGACAACCAAAGCAATAAGCTGAGCCCCCAGTCTTGAAATTTGTTCATATGAAATTTAACCCTGCAAAGGATAGGTTAAGCTACTTAAAATTAGGCCTAAGAGTCACCTCCAAGAGAACCTCTTTTCTTGCTCAGATGTGGCCTCTCTCAGCCAACACGACAAGCAAACTCACTGCCCTCCCTCTCTCAACATGGGTCATGACTCCCAGGGGTGTGGACCTCCCTGGCAACGTGGGAAAGAAATCCTAGAATGAGCTGGGACTCAGCACCAATGGATTGAGAACACTATCTTGACCGAAAGGGGGAAAGAGAGAAATGAGACAAAATAAAGTGTCAGTGGCTGAGAGATTCCAAACACAGTTGAGAGGTTATCCTGGAGGTTATTCTTATGCATTAAATAGATATCACTTTTTACTTAAGGCATAACAGAGAAGCTGGAGGGAATTGCCTGAAAATGTAGAGCTGTGTTCCAGTAGCCATGTTTCTTGAAGATGATTGTATAATGATAGTTTTCACAATGTAACTGTGTGATTGTGAAAACCTTGTGTCTGATGCTTCTTTTATCTACCTTATGGACAGATGAGTAAAACATATGGATTAAAATTAAATAATAGGGGGAACTAATGTTAAAATAAGTTTAGTAGATTGAAATGCTAGTGATCAATGAAAAGGAGGGGTAAGGGGTATGGTATGTAAGATTTTTTTTTCTGTTTTCTTTTTATTTCTTTTTCTGAATTGGTGCAAATATTCTAAGAAATGATGATAATGAATATACAACTATGTGATGAAAAAAGTTCATATTGTATGTTGATTTGTTTTATTAAAAAAATTTTTAAAAACTAGAGCACCATATAAAGATAACAAGGATAATGAATGCAATACAACCTCATAATGAAAATGCTGAAGGAGCCAAATTTAGCTTGGAGTAGAAAAGTCCACAAGTGGACATAAACCTCTTTAAATATTTGAAGGACTATTACATAAACTAAAATTACTTGTTCTATCAAACCTCACTGGACAGCACTGGATTAACATGAAGAAGATAAAGGGACGTCTTAATTCAACAAATATTTATTGAATGCTCCTATGGACATGCCAAAGACTAGGTACTAGGGATGCAGCAATAAATAGTCATGTCTCTCACAGAAGGTGGTGAGGAGAAATAGATAGTAAAGACATTAGCAATATAAAAAGTGTTTCGTGGTAATTAAACACGAAGAAAATTAAATCAGGCAAGGGAATAGAGAGTAATGGGAAGACTGAATTATGTTATAAAGAGCAACCTGGAAAAGACCTCTCTGATACACCTGAGGAGAGACCTGAATAAACTGAAAGAAGAAGCCCTGTGGTTATCAGAGGGAGTAACTTCCAGAAAGTAAATGCAAAGGCCTTGCACAAGAGTGGATTAATGTTTGAGTAACAGTAAGTAGGTTAGGGTGACTAAAACAAGCAAGCTGTGAGGCATGTAACTAGGTGAATAAACCTTAAGGACAGTATGTTGAATGAAATGTCAGAAAGAAAAAGACAAATATTATCATGCCTCACACATGGATTAACTATAACATACAAACTCAGAGAACCAAAGTCGAAAGCATAGATTATCAGGTTGGGACCTTTTGTAAAGGTTCCTAGATTGTAAGCTCTTAGAGCAGTCACATATATTCAGGAGTTCTGTTATTTCTAAATTCTGAGGCACTGAGCTATTTGTGTATAACCTGGTTGTTCCCTGAAACTTCAGGTATTAATGTGACACCTGACTCAGAGTTAGAGCACTGAAGCTATGATAATCAGCATTACCCCATACAGCAACTGTTTTTGAAAAACGTGATCAGACTTCGACTAGAGATATGAATGAAGCTGATCTAGATAGGACTAAGGTAAATCAGAAAACAGGGTAAAGGATGATTTTGTCCATATCTTAAAACTTCAACTTCTGTGTGAGACCCAAGAGAGAAATGTTTATTTGGTACAAAATTTATATTTTGGGTAGTGCATTATCTAATTTAACTTGTATGGTCAGTTTAGTTGAACACCATAATTACATGGAATCTTGAATAGGACCTGAGATCTTGTTGGTTTGTATGGGTTAGTGTGATGCTCCAATATATCCCAGAGTTTCTGGACAGAGAATATTTGCAAAGTCCCCTTGTGGGACTGGGGAGAAAGGAGTAAATATTAAACTTCCCCATCTGGGGAATTCCTGATATTCTCACAAGCAGTGGGGACAACCAATTCAATAGGTGGAGCCCTCAATCTTAGCATTTGCCCCTATGAAACTTATTCCTGCAAAGGAGAAGCTAAGCCTACTTGTAACTATGGCTAAGAACCACCCCCAGAGAACCTCTTTTGTGGTTCAGATATGGCCTCTGTCTCTAAGCCAACTGAGGAGGTAAACTCACTGCCCTCTCCCCAACAGGACATGACTCCTAGGGGTATAAATCCCCTAGGCAACATGTAACAGGACTCCTGAGATGAGCTGGGACCTAGTATCATGGGATTGAGAAAGCCTTCTTTACCAAAATCTCAAGTAGCTGAGAGATTTCAAACAGAGTCAAGAGGTTATTCTGGAGATTATTCTCATGCATCATAATATAGATAGCCCTTTTTAGTTTATGGTGCATTGGAATGGCTAGAGGGAGGTATCTGAAACTCCGGTAGCCTTGATTCTTGAAGTTGATTATATAACTATAAAGCTTTTACAATGTGATCATGTGAGTGTGAAAACCTGTGTCTGATGCTCCTTTTATCCAGGGTATGGACAGATGAGTAAAAAAAATAAGGGAAAACTAAATAACTAGGGTGAGGGGAGATAAGATTGAAATACTAGTGGTCACTGAGAGTGGGGGTGTGTGGAATGTATGAGTTTTTCTTTTCTTTTTTTATTTCTTTTACTGCAATGATGCAAATGATCATGATGATGAATACATAATAGTTGATGATATTGTGAGCCACTGATTATATAGTGTCAGTGGATGGACTGTATGTGTGAAGATTTCTCAATACAAATACTAAAAAAAAAAAAGAAAAGAAAGCCCTCTTACTGATGGGTCCTCTCACCCAGGGATAAACCCTTGCATTACATGCAACAAACGGCTCTGGTGTGGTATGTTTTGCCCATCTGGTACTGATGTGGTAGTGGGTTATATCAGACCATGTTAAACATACACGCACAGACACTACCATATAGACAGGCCGTCCTTGCTTTCCAAGTTACCGTTAACTGCAAAAAACCTTTTTCTCATTTTGCATGGTTCCAGGTATTTTACAAAATAGAAAGCAGGTTCTGGTGTGCATGAATTTCAGTTAACACAGTAATGTGCCAAATGAAGATTTCATGAATATCTCTCCAGATAAATAAAGAGGTACAAATACACATACGCACATAATTGGAATAAGTAGGAAAATTTAAATACGGACTAGATATTAGACGATGATATGGAACTACTATTAATTTTCATAAATGAGATTATGATACTGTGATTATATAGAAGAATATCCTATCATTAGAGGATACATGTTGAAATATTTAGGGATAAATGTCACGATTTCAATTTATTTTATTTTTTAACTTTTTTTAACATGGGCCGGCACCAGGAACCAAACCTGGGTCTCCGGCATGGTAGGTGAGAACTCTGCCACTGCACCACCATTGTCCACCCTCAATTTATTTTACAATGCTTTAACAAAAGTATATACAGAGAAATAAAGCAAATGTGGCAAAACATTAACAGTTGAATCTAGGTGTATGTTTACTGAACTATTCTTTCAATCTTTCTGTGGGTCTAAAAGTTTGGAAAAGCTGGCAATAAAAAAAAAAACTATTGAAGGTAGAGGAAAAAGAGAAGCGCAATTTCTAATACAGCAATATAGCTTTTTCCAGCACAGAAAGCACAGTATACTGAAGGGGTCAAATGCAATACTCATTAATTTTCTATACAGTATCTGCTGTGAGTCAATTTTAATCTTCTTCCAACCAAATACAATTTTCTCACAGATTTCTACCTTATCAGAGGTGATCAAAGATCGTGGTTCAAAACTTGATGCACCAGAGATGTGGGCTAATGCTGCAGCCAATGCATCCACTGCCCCTTTCTCTTCTATCAATCTCTGAGCTGATGGTCGGAAAAAATCAACAGCAGCATAAGAAACAGAAGCCAGAGACCTATGGTTTAAAAATAGTAAATTTTCTTGGTCAAGACACAGGGATAAAATGAAAGATAAGAAAATGAATGGGAAAAGAAAGAGTAACATTTTCTTATTTTAATATAATTAAAAGTCTGCCAGTAAAACGCGTGATTAAAATTTTCTGACATTTGAATTAGGAGAGCTTAAAGAAAAATTGCCTAATACAAAAGAAAAAATTATTCAGCAAGGTCAGAAAGCATACCTGATGGCATCCATGCTTTTAGATTTAACTAAATCCATTGTAGAAGGAACACCTACACGTTTAAAAGTAATTCCCTGAAAATGAAAGAATTACATTAAAGAAAAATGGAAGTCTTCACAATTAATTCCTAAATTAATATAGTTTGTTGAATTTCCATTTCTTGGACATAAAGATTTCCAAGTCCTAGCAAAAAGATCTGCTTTTTCTAATAAATCATCAATTAAAAATTTCAGAGTGAGAAAAATTTTTTTGAATTGCCCCTTTAGTTTGTTACAATCATGAAATTTCAACTGCAAAACAAAGCTTTCCAAAAAAAAAAAAAATTTCATCTCTATCAATCTTTTTATCACCCCATCTTATTTTGCAAAGCAAATGAAGCAGCATACAAAAACACGTATCATAAAAATAAGAACAAATATGAAATAACATGAAAAATTCAGACCAAAGAGATGTATGCTTTCTTACAGATACTTGCTTTTGTAAAATTACTCAATATATTCTTAACTATTACACCAACTATTCCCACAGTTAACCATTTACAATGCTGGACTAAGAGGTACTGAAATCATAATGCATTTCTGATTTTACTATCAATGAGAAATTCAAGGGAAAAATGAAAAAGTTAGCTCTTCCATCTTCATAATCAAAGCTGTATTAAAACAAAGTTTTGTAGCTATTATAAATTTAGCTCTCCATATGCTTCACATCCAAAAGCAGCTTTAACTGAGAGAAGTTAGGAAAATCTTTTTGTGAGAACAAATATTAAAAAAGCTCTTTTCTAAGGTACTATTTAGAAAAGTCTGAAATAATTTCTCTACTTACTGCTTTTTGTTCCACATATCTTAATTGACCTCTTTCTCTTGGTTGATAAAAACATATACAGATCCCTGTCCGGCCAGCTCTACCTGTGCGTCCAGAGCGATGAATATAGGACTCAACATCCTAAAAATAAAACAGGCTAATACTTTAAAAAAATCTGGCAAATTATAATTCTAGTATCCAGAGAATAATATTAATAACCATATCACTAATAATTTTTTTCAATCCTGAGACACTTTTCAACATCCTAAAGTATCTATGACTTGAATTTGGGGTGAAGGGGAGTATGATTTAAAACCCCTCTAATTTACCTCACCACAGGGCTCTTTATATGGCAACTTTTTAGAATTCCCTTATGATTTTGTTTTTTCATACATCAAACAATGAAGTTCATCATTTGCAAAGGCATCAAATTCTGTTCAACGCTGCACTAACAAAAAATGGCCAAGAGCAACAGCAGATGACATATTCTTCACATCCCAGGTACTATCTTGCAAATAGAAAGATAATTTATAAAATTGCTCATATTTTCCCCAAATCAAATCCTATTTCCTACCTGTGGAGGAGAACTCTGAATCACCAGGTCAACCTCAGGAATGTCCAAACCACGGGCAGCGACATTGGTTGCCACCAAAACTTTAAAACTACCTTCTCTGAAGCCTTTCAGTGTAATTTCTCTTTGTGATTGTGCAATGTCTCCATGTAAACACTGGGCATTCTATTTGAAAAAAGAGGGAAAATTAAGTGTATACTTCATATTTGCAAATGATAGCACCCTAACAGAATGCGGTCTGTGCTCTTTGCTCAGTTTTTTAATCGTTTCTGATAATTGTAATAATATGAACATTGTTTTTAAAAAAATTACAGAAAACATTTAACATAAAATGTAAACGCCTCCTAGAAGTAACTGACTTTTAAAAGTTTGGTGAATATTGCTCCAGATATTATTTTTTTTTTTATTTTTATTAATTAAAAAAATTAACAACAAACAAAAACATTAACATATCATTCCATTCTACATCAGTAATTCTTAATATCATCACATAGTTGCATATTCATCATTTCTTAGAACATTTGCATCTATTTAGAAAAAGAAATAAAAAGACAATAGAAAAAGAAATACGACAACAGAAAAAAAAAGATTATACATACCATATCCCTTACCCCTCGCTTTCATTCATCACTAGCATTTCAAACTAAATTTATTTTAACATTTGTTCCCCCTATTATTTATTTTTATTCCATATGTTCTACTCCTTTGCTGACAAGGTAGATAAAAGGAGCATCAGACACAAGGTTTTCACAATCACACAGTCACATTGTGAAAGCTATATCATTGTTCAGTCAGCATCAAGAAACATGGCTACTGGAACACAGCTCTACATTTTCAGGCAGTTCCCTCCAGCCTCTCCATTACATCTTGAACAACAAGGTGATATCTACTTAATGCGTAAGAATAACTTCCAGGATGACCTCTCGACTCTGTTTGGAATCTCTTTACCCATTGACACTTAGTCTCATTTCACTCTTCCCCCTTTTGGTCGAGAAGGTTTTCTCAATCCCTTGATGTTAAGTCTCAGCTCATTCTAGGGTTTTTCTCAATCCCTTGATGCTGAGTCTCCGCTCATTCCAGGATCTCTGTCCCACGTTGCCAGGAAGGTCCACACCCCTGGGAGTCATGTCCCACGCAGAGAGGGGGAGGATGGTGAGACTGCTCGTTGTTTTGGCTGGAGAGAGAGGCCACATCTGAGCAACAAAAGAGGCTCTCTTGAGGGTGACTCTTAGGCCTAAATTTTAAGTAGACTTGAGTTATGCTTTGTGGGGTTAAGTTTCATATGAACAAACCCCAAGACTGGGGGCTCAGCCTATAGCTTTGGTTGTCCACACTGCTTGTGAGAATCTCAAGAATTCAACTTGGGGAAGTTGAATTTCTCCCCGTTTTCACCATTCCCTGAAGGGGGCTTTGCAAATCCTTTTCCACTCACTGATCAAATCACTCTGGGATTCATCGGAGCATCACTCTGGACAAACGAACAAAATCTCATGTCCTACCTGAGATTCCAAGTACTTATAGCATTCAATCAAACTATCTACATAAGTTATATTAGGAAATGCACTAGTCAAAATATAAATTTTGTAACAAATAAACATTTCTTGCTTTAGTCTCACACATAAGGTGACATTTTAAAATATTAATTACCATTTATTTTCAGCACCCTGCAATAATATTTCCAGATATTTTTTTAAAAACGTACACACTCCCACACACTAGCATACGCAATTTTATATATTTATTTATAAAAATGGGATCATTCTATACAAAATACACATATACTGTTTTGCAACCTGCTTTTTAAAATTTAGTACATCTTAGCTATTTTCCGTATCTACCTAATTTTTAAAAACTATATATTTCTTCATATGGAGGAAGCATCACTTGTTTTAGCAATATCTGAGTAATAACCAGATTTCCACCATTAGAAACAATGCAGAAATAAACAACATTATCCTCATATTTCTGGAGACCTTTACATATGTTTATTTTGGCAGGATACATATCCTAGGAGTTGCATTTCTGCATCAAAAAGTATGAACATTTCACATTTTAATTACTACTGCCAAACTGCATTACAAAAAGAGGTGTCATATCACCATTCACTCTGCAACATTCTATGAGTATTTATTTCATCATATCCCATCAACCTCTGTATATTATGGATCATTATAATCCTGTGAATCTATTATGATACCCAATTGCATATCTGTAATTTTTAGTGAAGTTTACATTGAGGTGATCTTCCATTTGTGCTGCAAACAATTTTCCCAGTATAAGACACTATTAAAGTCAAAAGTTCATAACAACGATTTAACCCCAACAGTATTAACGCATTCATGAATGTATTCACAAAGCACTTGCTATGCACAGGTACTATGCCAATTTCTGGAACAGTCACAGACCAGTTAATAGGTCTTTTTAATATAGGATATATACTACAACAGATGCAGGATGTGGTAAGAATATCTAAGAGGCAAATTTAATTCAATCTTGTTTGAGAAGAAGGTAGTACTAAAATTGAGACATGACAGAAAATAAGTAGTCAGGTAAAAAGAAGAGCAGGAGAATAGGGAATTCCAGATAGAAGAAATATACACAACTGTGAGAGGCAACATAATGTGTCTGGGGAACTACAAATATTTGAATGTTGCTAAAGCATAAGGTGAAAAGGAGAAATGGTGAGAGGATAAGGCTGTAAAAGAACATGAAATTTTCCTTGAAGTAGAACAACTGAATGACTGTAAGCAAAGGATTATTATGATCAGATTTTCATTTTGAAAAGGACACCCTGGCTATAATGTAGTAAATGTATTAGAAAAGGGCAAGACAAAAGCTATGTAGACCCTGTTAGTAGGCTACTAGGAATTCAGAAGAGATATCAGTGACTTCATTAAGTTCATGGCTGGCAATGACCATCTAATTCACTCAGCAGATATTTTGTCAATACCTATTACATGTCAGGCATTGGATTAGGCATTAGGGATAAAATGGCAAACAAAATTAATGCCTCTGTCCTCGTGGTCTTCATAGTTTAGTGGGAGAAATGGACATTAATCAAATAAAAGGAACACAAATAAATTTAGTGAAGTATAGTGGATGAAAGAAAGGTCTAAGAGGTAATGAGCACTTACAACAGGACAACGTGACCTAGTTTGGAGCAAAGAACATTCCCTGAAAAGTGACGCTTTGGACTGAGATTTGAAGGATGAGTAGGACTTGCTATGCAAAGTAGGCTGTGAATTCAAAAGACCTGTAGAAAGAGGAAACATTGCATGTGCACATGTTACAACAATAAAAAGTTTTTAAAAAATGACTGAAGAGAGTGTTTTAACAAATTTAGGTGATGCTGATGCTCCCTGAAGTTTGCTGACCACTGTGTTAGACTTATATATGGATAGGATTTAAACGCTTCACAATTGTCTACCTGATGGGGGAAAGAGAAGAGAGGCTGAGGAAATAAGTGAAAAGGTGAAAGCCCTCCAGTCTCCTTGTTCCAGCTGTTTTCCCTAAAGGAAAAACTCAAGATTACAAAGAAAAAAGGTCTCCCAAAGGTCTGTTTGATTTGAGCAGTCTAGAAAGAGCCAAACCACCGTGCCTGTATGAACTGTTTGCTTGGAACACTGGAAGACTGTGGGCACAGCAGTTGCAAACTGTGTTTGCTCATGGAAGAAACCTGCCAATCTTTTTCCTGTCCACAACAACAAAGAAATAGTCCTATCCTCAACTAGCAACACATGCCAGGATGTTCAAAAGGCTCAGACCTCATTTACAGCAAAAAATCCCAGTAGACTGCTACTGTGTGAAACACCTGGAAACCACCACAGCTATACTGTGAAGATCACTAAATCACATTTTGTGTCAAGGGTTTCCTGTCCCAAGAATACAAGAATCACATGGTGTATGGAATAGAAGAGGCTGTGGTGAATAACATGATGTCATTCCAGGAGATACTGAACATACTAAAGGAGAAACTATAAATAGCTAAAAGTATATTAACTAATATGCAAGAAAGAATGGTGATGAACCAGGGGGAGAAGCAGAATTTCAAAGAGATGATTAAGTATGAGTATAAGATAAGGTTCTGGTTGCTGAATGAAAATAATGAGATAAACCTTTTGAGACTACAAGGATGTGTATTCAATATGACTATGGGAGAAGCCAGTCTTCATCACCTGATCAGGTTTGCTAAACAGCTGAGGAAGTACCAGGAGATGCTACAGAGAGTAAACAGTTTGGGAAGAGAGAACGTGAATACACTGAAAGAGAGTGAAGTCAGAGTCTCTGAACAGATCAACAGCCTCCAAAGGATCACCACAAAGCTAGAGAAGTATGGGGAATCTGCTTTACCACTGCTCCAGAATGCAAGATATTCTTTGGAAAGGAATAAGTCACTACTGCTTCAGTGTCTAGAGCCTGCCCATACCACAAACCTGAGTTTTGGCCAAATAACAGGAATGAGTGAAATGCTAAGAGTATTCCAAAGACATAACTTTGGATCCTGAAATACCTCATCCCTCTCTAGTTTTATCTGAGCATCTGAGAAGTGTGAGGTTTGGAAATGTCCTCCAGGATGTACTTGATAATCCAAAGAGATTTGACTTCGGGCCACTGACAGCTTCACCTCAGGGAGGCATAACTGGAAGGCAGATATAGAAAAGGCTACAAAGTGGCAATTGGGCATATATAAGGACTTTGCAAGCCAAACTGGTCACAGACTCAATGCTTCCAGAGATAAATTCTTATTCACATTCTGGGGAGTGATTTTGCCTTTTCGGTCTTTCCTCCTTTAAAAAGGGTTTCCCTGAGAGAGCAAATGTACAAATATTCTACAATATGACAGAGAGCTCTCTCATTTACAATTTCTCTTATCCTGCCTTCCAGGGAGCTCTCAGGCCTATATTTTCTCTTTGTATCCCAAATGAAAGCACGAATTCAAACTGTCTCACCATTTGTACCATTCCTACTCTTTTTGTGGTGTCACTGTTAACCCTTAATCTTCTTTAGTATGAAATCCAAGGCTAAAAGAGGCCAGAAAGTTAAGAGTATGATTTTTGTGAAAGGATTTCTATAAAAGATTTTGCATTTGGGTTGGAACCCAATGCAATACCCCAGAGCCTTTAGCATTCCTGTGGCTTTCAATCCCCATTTAGTGGAAGAGGTTGCATTTAAACTGAGTCATAAATAACAAAAGGCCTCTAGGCTGATTAGAATAACAAATGCATATGCAACATAAGATTGTAAAATTAGGATAGAAATATGATCTGGCCTCAAATTAACTGGAGTCATTAGGTCTAGGTTAAGGACTCCAGACATAGTTCTTAAAACATTGGCAGAATTCATTTATTAGCTCTAGGAGATTTACTGTGGATTTTCTATGATATCCTGTATAAAGGAACAAGTAATCTGCAAATAGGGAAAGTTTTACTTCTTCCTTTCCAATTTGGATGCCTTTTATTTTTTCTTGCCTAACTGCTCTGGCAACAAATTCCAGTACAATTAAACAGTGGTGACAACGAGCATGCTTGTTTTGTTCATCTTAGAGGAAACTTTCCATCTTTCACCATTAAGTGGGATGCTGGCTGTGAATTTTGCCCTTTATCATGTTAAGAAAGTTTTCTTCTATTCCTAGAGTTCTAAGTGTTTCTGTCCTGAAGGGATACTGGATTTTGTTAAGTGCGTTTTTTGCATCAATTAAGAATATCATGTGGTTTTTGCCCTTCATTCTGTTAATGTGGGTGTATTTGCATTCATTGATTCTTTTCTGTTGAACCACGTTGCATGCCAGGGATAAATCCCACTTGATCATGGTGTATCATTCTTTTAATAGGTTGCTGGATTCGGTTTGCTGGTATTGTGTTGAGGATTTCTGCATCTATGTTCTTAAGAGATAATGGTAAGTAGTTTTCTTTTCTTGTGGTGTCTCTAACTGGCCTTATGTATGAGGGTGATGGTAGCACAGCATAGCAAACATAATTAACAGCACTGAAATATATATTTGAATATGATTAAAAGGGGAAATATTCTATTGTATATAAGGTAACAGAATAAAAATTTTTAAATCCATGAAACCATACAACACAGTGAACACTAAACTAAACCCTAGAGTGTAGTTGATAGCACATTTTTATAATTGTACTATTATCAAATGTTAGAAATGCTCCACACCAATGCAGAGTGTCAGTGGGATGGTATATGGAAATCCTGTATTATATGCATGATTTTTTTAAACCCATGTACTAATTTGAAAGTGCTGTGTATTCCAGAAAAGCCACAGGCTTTAATCTTGATTCAATATTGTTTAGGGTGGAAATTCTGACTGGATTGTTTCACGGATTTGTGACACACCCAGATGTGGATGTGACTTTTTTTTTAATTGGACTGTTTCCATGGAGATGTGACACACCAATTTGGGGTGTGACCTTTTGATTAGATGAAGGTCTGAGTCCACCCACTCAAGGTGGGTCTTAATTAGTTTACTGGAGCCCTTTAAAAGGGGAAACATTTTGTAGGATGCTCAGACACTTGAGGAACAGCTGCTTCAGAGCCAATAGGAGACCCAGATGTTTGGAGTTGCAAAAAGTAAATACCCTCCCTGGGGAAGCTGCTTGCAACCAGAAGCCAAAGACCCCTGCAAATGGCAGCTACCTACCTTCCCAGCTGACAGAGGTGTTCTGGACTCTTTCTTTAGTCAAGGTATCTTTCTCTGGATGCTTTAGTTTGCACATTTTTATGGCCTTAGAACTGTAAACTTACAACCTAATAAATTCCCTATTTTTAAAAAATAAAAAAAGGACTAAAGAGACATCTAAATAAGAACTGATTATCAGTGGATGTTAACACAACAAAAAAAAGAGAAAGACCTAGGCATTATATACTTCCTGATAGAAGTACACTACCTATGAAGTTTTGCCAAGAAAAGAACAAACATTAAAACCTGAATCTGATCAAGATTCCATATACCTACTAGCAATTCTGATGAAATACAGAAGACAGGAAAATGTTAAATGATACCACGAAGATGCAATGTCTAGATTTATGGAAATGTGGGTTTTTTAAACAACAATTCTTTTTAAACTACAAGAAAAAAAGGAGATAAAAAAGAAATGCATATATTAAACAAAACAAGTGAAAGAAATCTTATTTGGATCCAGGTTAAAAAAAACAAACTAGTAAAAAAAAAACTTATGAGATAATTGGGATTTTGGGCACTGACTCATATTTGAAGTTAATAATTATTGCTAAGTTTTTACATGTGATAACAGTATTGTGGGTGTTTTTAAAATAATCCTTTTATTTTAGAGATACGTACCAAAACATTTATGGGTGAAAAAATATCAAGGGTTTACATTATAATAACACAGGAGAGGTAAATGGGTAGGCATATAGATGAAATAAAATAAGGGTTGAAGCTGGAGGATGAATGTGTAGAGGTTCATTACACTATTTTGTCAAATTCTGTTTAAGTTTGAAAATTTTCTACTCTAAAAGACTTTCAAAAAAACAAAAAAAGAGACACATGGATTTAACATTCTGATCCATTAATTTAATAGATCTTTGTGATCCTTTAAGACAGACTCTAAAATATTACTCTTACCCACAGAAACTCATTTTGCTTCAACTTAATGTATATGTATGTATGTATGCATGTGTATGTGTGTGTGTGTGTGTGTGTGTGTATAAATTTTTTTTTTTTTTTTTGCATGGGCAGGCACTGGGAATCGAACCCAGGTTTCTGGAATGGCAGGCGAGAACTCTGCCTGCTGAGCCACCGTGGCCGGCCCCAACTTTATATTTTTAAGACTACATTTTCAAATTAACTTATGAAAATTGATAGAATCCTATCCTGATTTAATAGCTCATGAGAGGCTGGATAAAATAACACCTTTTTGAATTACATTCAATTCTGAAAACGACTAATCAAACCTGGTCCACAAAGAGCAATATGCTTTTTATTTTCAGGGATCCATCCCGATAATCTCAATTATAGAAAGCATGAAAAAAGACTTCACCTGTTTTATGTGTGGATTCATGGCCATTTCAGTCACATTCTTCTTGGTCTCACAGAAAATAATAGCCCTCCCTTCAGTTCCACTGTAAACTTGAAGGACATCTCCAATAACTGCTGGCCGCTGAGACCAGTGGCACTGGATGGCCAAATGCTGTGGAGAAAGAAAAATGTTGAACGTCTGTTTCATTAAAATTATTGAAAACATTTCTCTTGTACATTTGTTCTATCTGGTCAAGAATTAGCATTCCTGAAAGACTATAAGAAAGCTATTCTTTCCAACACCATTTCAAAGGTAATCTACAAATATCTATCAATAGGTGAAAGGATAAATAAATTGTACATTCATACAACGGAACACTATGCAACAATTAAAAGGAACCAACTACTGATACCCAAAACGATATGGATGAATCTCAAAAAATATGCTGAGTATAAAAGAGTATATAAAGTACGATTCCATTTATATTAAGTTCTAGAACAGGTATAACTAGCTATGACAGAAAAAAATCAGAACAGTGTTTACCTCTGAATCAGAGGATTGAATGATAAGAGTTTCAGTTACATGTTTACTTGAATTTGTCAAAATAACATGAATACGCATGTAAAGATTTCACGTCACTGTACGTAAATCCTCTCTCAAAAAATTGTAAACATATGTGGCTGAACCTCAAAAGCATTATGCTAGTGAACGAAGCTAGACAACAGTCCATATTTACTAGAAGAATATGATTCCATTTATATGAAATATCCAGAATAGGTAAATTCATGGAGATAAGCATTTTAGTGGTTGCCAGTGGCTATGGGGAAGAGAGGAATGGGAAATGACTGTTTGATAGGTACAAGGTCAACTGTGGGGGTGATGAAAATGCTTTGGAATTAGGTAACGGTGATGGCTGCAACACTATTTGAATGTACTAAATGCTACTTAATTGTGTACTTTAAAATGGTTAATTTTATGTTATATGAATTTTACCTCAATGTAAATATTGAGCTCTGGTTAGATATGCATGATAAAATACTTACGGGGTAATATAATGATTTCTGCTTTATACTTTGAAATTCATGAAAAAAAAGATCAATATAAGGATGGCTAGGTATGTCAAAAATTAAATAAAGTAAAATATTAAAGGTAGGTTCTGGAAGATGGCCAAATAGCATAGGTCCAGTTCACCCCTGCTCCAAGGAACAGGGAGAGAAGTGATGGGAAGGTGACTAGGTTGGCGATTCCAGGCTGTAAGTGACCTATGAGGGTCTTCTACACCCCACAGGGAGGCCCTGATTGCAAAAGTTAAAGAATTAAGATGCAGAGAACCAGAGATTGTCCAGCTGGTCCAAAATTCAATATCCTTTTCTGATTAAAACACTTCAAAAGGTAGGAATCAAAGGTAACTTCCTCAATAGGATAAAGGGTATATATGAAAAACCTATAACTAGCATTGTCCTTAATGGAGAGAGACTGAAAGCTTTTCCCCCTAAGATCGGGAATGAGACAAGGATGCCCTCTGTCATCACTACTATTCAACATTGTACTAGAAGTTCTAGCTAAGGCAATCTGGCAGGAATAAAATAAAAGGTATCCAAATTGCAGGGGAAGATGTAAAACTCATTATTTGCAGATGACATGAGACTACACTTGGAAAATCCTGAGAAATCTACAATAAAGTTACTTGAAGGAATAAATTCATCAAGGTGGCAGGATATAAAATTAATTTGCAAAAATCAATGATGTTTCTATATAGAAGCAATGACCTCAGGAGTCAATTAAGGAAAACATTCCATTCAAAATAGCAACTAAGGGTGGGCCATGGTGGCTCAAGAGGCAGAGTTCTCGCCTGCCATGCTGGAAACCTAGGTTCATTCCCAGTACCTGCCCATGAAAAAAAAAAAAGAAACATAGATAGATATAGATAGATTAGATTAGATAGATAGATAGATAGATAGATAGATAGATAGATAGATAGATAGATAGTTAGTGGCCCCCAAATCCACTGAACTGGGACAAAAATAGTTTTTTCAATAAATGGGCATGGGAGAAATGGACATTAATAGCCAAAAGAATGAAAGAGGACCTTTACCTTACACCTTATACAAAAATTATACTCAAAGAATCAAGGGACGTAAAGGACTTGGATACAGAAAACTACATAACATAATTTAAAAAATCCAAAGATCTAAATAGGTGGAAAGGAAATCCCTGCTCATGGATAGAAGGTTAAATGTAGTTAAGATGTCAATTCTATAAACAAATAATAGAGGGAGCAAAGGTTAAAAAATATATTGGGTAGATGGAAATATTAGTGGTCAATGAGAGGGGGTTAGGGGTATGATATATATATCAGTTTTTCTTTTTATTTCTTTTTCTGGAGTGATGCAAATGTTCAAAAAAATGATCATGGTGATGAATATACAGCTATGTGATGATACTGTGAGACACTGATTGTAAACCATGTATAGAATGCTTGTATGTTAACAATGTGTGTGTTCGTATGTTGTTTTGCTAATACAAATATTAAAAAAAAAAAAGTTAGTTCTACCCAAATTGATTTACAGATTCAACTCAACAATACCAATCAAAATTCCAACAACTGACTTTGATAACTTGGAAAAGCTAGTTACCAAATTCACCTGGAGAAGAGACCCCGAATAGCTAAAAGCATCCTAAAAAAGAAGAATGAAGTAGGAGGATTAACACTTCCTGATTTTAAAACTTATTATAAACCCAAAGTGGTCAAAACAGAATGCTACTGGCAAAACGATAAAAGTATTAACTAATGGAATTGAATCAAGAGCACAGAAATAGGCCACCAAATCTATGGTAAACTGATCTTTGACAAGGCCCCCAAATCCACTGAACTGGGACAAAAATAGTTTTTTCAATAAATGGGCATGGGAGAAATGGACATCAATAGCCAAAAGAATGAAAGAGGACCTTTACCTTACACCTTATACAAAAATTATACTCAAAGTGGATCAAACACCTAAATATAAGAACTAGCACCATAAAGCTCCTAGAAGAAAATGTAGGGAAACATCTTCAAGACATAGTAATAGGAGGTAGCTTCCTGAACTTTATACCCAAAGCACAAGCAAGAAAAGAAAAAATATATAAATGAGAATTCCTCAAAATCAAATGCTTCTGTGCCTCAAAAGACTGTCAAAAAGATGAAGAGGCAACCAACTCAATGGGAGAAAATATTTGAAAATCACACATCAGATGAAGGCTTGATATGCTGTATACATAAAGAAATCATACAACTCAACAACAAAAGAACAATCTAATTATAAAATGGGCTAAAATGGGTTATGAATAGGCCATTTTTTTGAAGAGCAAATACAAATGGCTAAAAAGCACATGAAGAGAGATATGCATTTTCATTAGCTATAAGTGAAATGCAGATCAAGACTACAATGAGGTATAACCTCACACCTGTAAGTATGGCTGCCATTAAACAAACAGAAAACTACAAATGTTGGAGAGGATGTGGAGAAATTGGGACACTTATGCACTGCTGGAGGGAATGTATAATGGTACAACTGCTATGGAAGACACTTTGATGGTTCCTTAGGAAACTAAATATCTAGCTGCCATATGAATACCATTATTGGTATATACCCAGAAGACAGTGACACAGTCATTTGCACACCAATGTTTATAGCAGTATTATTAACAATTGAAAACGGAAACAATCTAAGTGCCCGTCAACAGATGAGTGGATTAACCAAATGTGGTATATACATGCAATGGAATATTATGCAGCACTAAAATGAAATAACATCCTGAAGCACATGAGAAGATGGATGAGCCCTGAGGATATAATGCTATGTGAAATAAACCAGACACAAAAGAATAGATACTGTATGACTGCACTTTTACAACCATAGTAAAGATAAAATCAGAGGTTTATAATATAGAATATAGGGGACCTAGAGATACATGGAAGCTAGAGATGGATGAATAGTTATTTAATGAGGTTGAACTTCAATGCAAAGGAATAGACAGAAGTGAAGGTGGTTCACTGGTGGGTTTATAAGTAATACTACCATATTGAAGGTGAACATGATTGAAAGGGGTTGTATAGACCCACATGTCCCACTGATTAACACTACAAATATAAATAAGTTCTTGCATGAACTATATACTACAAAAGCAGCACTTTTAGTACTTGTACAAAAAGTGTTTAAGTTCCGGGTATGAGGAGGAAACTGCTATTGCACACTATGGGCTATGTTTAACAGGGAAACATCAACAGTACCACAGCAACACCAGATATAAATAATAGGGAGAGAGACAAAAGTTAAGGGGAGGTTTTATTTGGTGAGGGTATGTTTATTCATTATCTTTCTCTTGGGAACAATGAAATTATCTAAAAATGAGATTATTAATGGACTGCTAACTTTGGACATTATACATGATGCCCAATTAATGGAGGTGGGAGAGTGCCAAGATGGCGGCTTAGCTAGGTGTGGGATTTAGTTCATCCTCCAGAACAGCTACTAAATAGCCAGAAACAGTACAGAAGAACTGCTGGGGCCACGTCAGTGACTGGACACACAGCGTACCCCAGTCTGGACCAGCTGGACCGGCTGCGAGCCCCCCGAGAACTGTGAGTTCCCTCAGCCATAGCAGCCGGCAACCCTCCCCAACAACCCGCTTCCCAGAGGGGAGAGGAAAGAGACTCTCCTAGCAGCAGGGGCTGAGTGCAACTAAGCTTCAATTGTGGAATTAATTCACAAATTCTGACTACTAAAAATAGGCCCCCAGCTCAGCTGAACCCAGTCAAAGAGGAGGTTGCTGATTTTGTCCCAGCACCAAGGGGGAAGGGCTGACAGAAAAAGAAAAAAGAAACAGGTTTTTTTGGATTGCATAGCACATAATACTTGAAAGGGTCTGGGCCCTGAAGGAAAGGAGGGGGCACATAGGATCTGAAGGTACACAAAGCAACATACCAACTTATGCTCTTGATTGGCAAACCTGAGGAACGGGGGTCCTGTTTTGAGAAGGATTTTTCTCTTTCTTTTTTTGTGGCTGTGTTTCTACAAAGGCTGGACTGCCTTTGGATGCAGCGGCAGGGCTCCTCAGGGTGCAACTGCCACAGGCATAGGCAGAAACAAGCTTGTTTGAGAGTTTGTCTGGAGCTGTACTTTTCCCAGGAGAGGGGTAGGGCCCAGCTCAGGTAGATTATCTCCCTCAAGGAATTCAGACACGAGGGTTTAGAAAAGTGAAGTGATATAAACCAGACTACAACCTCTCCTCTGTCTTCACCATGCCCCCAGCAGGGAGAGTCTGCCAAAGTTAAAGGTACCATATCACCTTATGCTGGTGGGACCCGCAGGCAGACAAATGCCCCATTCTGGGCAGGATAGGAAAAACAGAGTCCAGAGACTTCACAGGTAAGTCTTTCAACCTGCTGGGTCTCACCCTCAGGGAAAATGGATGCAGGTGACTCTTTCCTCCTGACAGGAGGCCAGTTTGGTCTGGGAAAATCTGACTGGGGTCTATAATACCTAAGTAGACCCTCCTAAGGGTAGGGGAAAAAGGCACCATACAGGCAGGCTAAGAAACAAGAAAACGATAACTGAAAAATTCTGCTCTGCTAAACAAAACCTAAGCTAGTGGTCCAAAATAAGCAGAACTGAACATCAAAGAACAGACAGACAACAACATCATCCAGCAAGAAAATCCTAGGTAAAAGAAGTGAAAACAATCTCCAGAATAAACTAATAAGGTAGTTAAATGCCTAGACACCAGCAAAAAGTAACAAATCACACTAGTAAAACTGAAGATATGGCCTAATCAAAGGAACAAACCAATAATTCAAATGAGATACAAGAGTTGAAACAATTAATTCAGAATGTTCGAACAGGCATGGAAAACCTCATCAAAAATCAAATCAATGTATTCTCACAAGCAGTGTGGACAATGAAAGCTATAGGTTGAACCCCCAGTCTTGGGGTTTGTCCACATGAAACTTAATCCCACAAAGGATAGGTCAAGCCTACTTAAAATTAGGCCTAAGAGTCACCCCCAAGAGAGCCTCTTTTGTTGCTCAGATGTGGCCTCTCTCTCCAGCCAACACAACAAGCAAACTCACCACCCCTCGCCCTGTCTACGTGGGACATGACTCCCAGGGGTGTGGACCTTCCTGGCAACATGGGACAGAAACCCTAGAATGAGCTGAGACTCAGCATCAAGGGATTGAGAAAAACCCTAGAATGGGCTGAGACTCAGCATCAAGGCATTGAGAAAACCTTCTCGACAAAAGGGGGAAGAGTAAAATGAGACAAAGTGTCAATGGCTGAAAGATTCCCAACAGAGTCAAGAGGATATCCTGGAGGTTATTCTTACGCATTAAGGAGATATCACCTTGTTAGCCAAGATGTAACGGAGAGGCTGGAGGGAACTGCCTGAAAATGTTAGAGCTGTTTTCCAGTAGCCATGTTTCTTGATGATGATTGTATAATGATATAGCTTTCACAATGTGACTGTGTGATTGTGAAAACCTTGTATCTGATGCTCCTTTTATCTACCTTGTCAACAAAGGAGTAGAACATATGGAATAAAAATAAATAATAGGGGAAACATGTTAAAATAAATTTAGTTTGAAATGCTAGTGATCGATGAAAGGGAGGGGTAAGGGGTATGGTATGTATAATCTTTTTTTTTCTGTTTTCATTTTATTTCTTTTTCTGTTGTCTTTTTATTTCTTTTTCTGAATTGATGCAAATGTTCTAAGAAGTGATCATGATGATGAATGTGCAACTATGTCATGATATTGTGAATTACGAATTATATATGTAGAAGGAATGATCATATGTTAAGAATGTTTTTGTTCATTTGTTGCTAATTTTTTAAAATTTAATAAATAAATTTTAAAAAATCAAATCAATGGATTAAGGGAGGACATAAAGAAGGCAAGGAACGAAGAAAAAGAAGAAATCAAAAGTCTGAAAAAGCAAATCACAGAACTTATGGGAATGAAAGGTACAGTAGAAGAGATGAATAAAAACAATGGAAACCTACAATGTCAAACTTCAAGAGGCAGAAGACAGGATTAGTGAACTGGAGGATGGGGCATCTGAAATCCAACAAGCAAGAGAAAATATCTGGAAAAGACTGGAAAAATATGAGCAGGGGCTCAGGGAATTGAATGACAACACAAAGCGCATGAATATATGTGTTGTGGGTGTCCCAGAAGAAGAGAAGGGAAAAGGAGGAGAAAAACTAATGGAGGAAATTATCATTGAAAGTTTCCCAACTCTTATGAAAGACTTAAAATTACAGACTCAAGAAGTGCAGCATACCCCAAATGGAATAGATCCAAATAGACGTACTCCAAGACACTTACTAAAAAGAATGTCAGATGGCAAAGAGAAAGAGAGAATCTTGAAAGCAGGAAGAGAAATGAAATCCATCACATACAAGGGAAGCCCAATAAGCCTACATGTAGATTTCTCAGCAGAAACCATGGAGGCAAGAGGACACTGGGATGATATATTTAAACTACTAAAAGAGAAAAACTGCCAACCAAGAATACTATATCCAGCAAAATTGTCCTTCAAAAATGAGGGAGGGCAGGCCACGGTGGCTCAGCAGGCAAGAATGCTTGCCTGCCATGCCAGAGGACCTGGGTTCGATTCCCGGAGCCTGCCCATGTTAAAAAAAAAAAAAAAATGAGGGAGAAATGAAAACATTCTCAGACAAAAAAATCACTGAGAGAATTTGTGACCAAGAGACCGGCCCTGCAAGAAATACTAAAGGAAGCACTAGAGGCAGAAATGAAATGACAGGAGAGAGAGGTGTGGAGAAGAATGAAGAAATGAAGACTATGAGTAAAGGTAAAAAGAAGAAAAATTAGATATGACATATAAAATCCAGAAGGCATAATGGTAGAAGTACTACCCATACAGTAATAACACTAAATGTTAATGGATTAAACTCCCCAATCAAAAGATATAGACTGGTAGAATGGATTAAGAACAGAACCCATCTATATGCTGTCTACAGGAAACACATCTTAGACCCAAGGATAAACATAGGTTGATAGTGAAAGGTTGGGAAAAGATAGTTCAGGCAAATAACAATCAGAAAAGAGCAGGAGGAACTATATTAATATCCAACAAATTAGACTTCAAATGTAAAACAGTTAAAAGAGACAAAGAAGGACACTATGTATTAATAAAAGGAACAATTCAACAAGAAGACATAACAATCATAAATATTTATGCACGAGCCAGAATGCTCCAAAGTACATGAGGCAAACACTGAAAAGAGAAATAGACACATCTACCATAATAGTTGGAGACTTCAATTCACCACTCTCATCAATGGACAGAACATCTAGACAGAGGATCAATAAAGAAACAGAGAACTTGAATAATACAATAAATGAGCTAAACTTAACAGACATTTCTAGAACATTACACCCCACAACAGCAGGATACATCTTTTTCTCAAGTGCTCATGGCTCATTCTCAAGAATAGACCATATGCTGGGTCACAAAGCAAGTCTCAACAAATTTAAAAAGATTGAAATCATACAAAACACTTTCTCAGATCATAAAGGAATGAAGTTGGAAATCAATAGTAGGCAGAGTGCCACAAATATGTGGAGGCTCAACAACACACTCTTAAACAACCAGTGGGTCAAGGAAGAAATTACAAGAGAAATCAGTAACTATCTCGAAGCAAATGAAAATGAAAACACAACATATCAAAATTATGGGATGCAGCAAAGGCAGTGCTAAGAGGGAAATTGCCCTAAATGCCTATACAATTAATGGAGGTGGCTGAAGGATGCACTAAGTACAATGGCAAACGACAACAGTATATATATGATCAAATACTGTGCTGCTCCAAAATGGAACGCAGTTGTGTGGCATGCAACATTGTGAATGAACCTGTGGGACATTTAGTGAACCTAAATAAGCCAGACACCAAAGAGCAAATATTGTATGGTCTCATTTAGAAAATGCTAATAAGAAAACAGGGGCCTAGACTATAAGTTCTTATAGCTGTCACATATAGACCAGAGTGATAATTATTTTTTCTGGAATTTGAGAGGCTGTTTTTATATATGTATAACCTGGTATTCAGAGATAAAAACGAAGCTGATCAGGTCAGAATTAAAATAATTCAGAACACAGGGGTAAGGAAGACATTGTCCATAGTTTAGAACCTCATCTACTCCTTGAGACCAAAGAAACAAAGGTTTATTTTGTCCAGAACCTAAATTTTCTGTAACACATAATATAACTCAACCTGTCTGAATAGCTCATTTAAACAATCATAACACAGGGAGCCTGGAATAAGAATGAAGGCCTTTAATGTTGTATAGCTTAATGTAATGCCTGGATACATCCCAGAATATATTAAGTAGATTATCAAAAAGTATTGACAAAGTCCCTTGAAGAATCGGAGAAGAAATATGGAACTATTAAACTTTACCACCAGGGAAACCTCTGATACTATGCCAAACATTACGGACACCAAAATCAATGGGCCAAGCCTTTGATCTTGAGGCTTGCTCTTATGAAGCTTATTTATGTAGTGGAGAAGCTTAACCTACCTATAGGTATGCCTAAGAGTTACTTCTGGACCTCTTTTGTTGCTCAGATGTGACTTTCTCTCTCTAAACCTAACTCTGCAAGTGAAACCATTGCTCTCCCCTCTATGTGGGACATGATGTCCAGGGATGAACGTTTCCCTGGCGGTGTGGAGATGATCCCCCAGGGATGAGCCTGGTCCTGGCACCATGGGATCAACAATGCCATCCTGACCAAAAGGAGAGAAAGAAGTGTAACAAATAAGGTATCAGTGGCTGAGAGAATTCAAATAGAGTTGAGAGACTACACTGGAGGTTACTCTTAGGCATGCTTCATTTAGACATTGGTACCTATCAAAACTTGCCAAATCCCAACCAAAACCATTCCTGCCAATCCTAAAGAATACTTAGGACATTATATACAATTCTACAAAGGTTCCAGGCATAGGGTTAAATCTCCAAAACCTACCACCTCCAGATGGGTCCCTGGAGCAGATAAGTCCTGAAATGCAGAGGGGCCAACCTTTCCAGAACATCTAGTTTCATCCCCTTATCCCATATTATTGACAGCATCTTCTAACATGAAAAAATTAGAATGGGCAAAGCCTAAAAAAACCCCTAAGGAGCAGGAGAAAGATAAAAAATGATGGTGGAGTTATACAGAGAAGGTAGAGTTTAACAAATGAGTAAAATTGCTGAATCATTATATTGGTATTTCTTTTAGTTTCCAGTATCTTAGAGCAGCTAGAAGTAAAAACCTAAAATTGTGGAAATATAACTCATACTCTGAAATCTGTTCTACAACTAATTGTTGCGATGTGCTTTGAAATTTATTGCCTTTTTTATATACATTATTTTTCACAAAAAAAGAAAAAAGTTGATTGTGATGATAAATGCACAGCTATATGGATGATATTGTGAACGACTGTACACTTTGGATGATTACATGGTATATGAATATATATCAATAAAAGTAAATAATTTTAAAAAAATTAAAATTAAAAACATTAATGGTAGCATGTAGATAGTATCTACAGATACTGAAAATTCTTTGAACTTTGTGATATGTTTGAAAATTTTAATGACAAAGTGTTAGGAAAAATTTTAAACTGTACATTTTAAGCCTATGCATTTTAATGTACATCTGGAAAAAACTGTCTTTAAAAAGTAACATTTGTGGGTGCACAGGTAGTTCAGTGGTGAGAATGCCTGCCTTCCATGTGGGAAACCCGGGTTCGATTCCTGGACCATGCACCCAAAAAACAAAAAAAATAACATTTATTAATTATAGAATACCTGGGAAACAGAGAAAAACACAAAAAAGAAAACTAAGAATCATTTGTACTACCTATGGCAAAGTCCTGCTCTTGCCCCTTCAAAAAAGAAAAATTTTAATAATAATAATTTGAGACAGAGGAACATGATCAATAACACCACAGGGATACAAATAAGCAAAACCAAGACCATGGGAAATTCCTAAGAGCTCTTTTCAACAACAACAAAAAATCACAAGGTAAAGAAAGAGAGATAAAGAAATTTACAGATTAAAAGAGATTTAAGACAACTATCACTATTGGCAATATAAGGATATGGATCTTATTTGGATTCAGATTCAAATAAACTAAAAAAAAAAGACAACCAGGGAAATGTGCACACTAGATATTTGATGACATTAAGGAATTATTGCTTTTTTCCTGTTGTGATAATGAGTTTTAGATATTTGTCATTTTTTCCCCTTTTTAAGAGTCTTTATTCATTTAGAAATACATATAGGTACATGAAAATGAAATGATAATTAGAAGTGCTTCAAATATGGAAATAAGGAATGTATAGGGGAATAAAAAGATAACTGTTAAAGCACAGTATAAGGTTCTTTATGCTATTCTATTTTTTAATATATTTGAATACATTTTTTGCACTGATACATCCTACACTTATTGTAAACTTTAAATCAAAAAACCCGAACTTTCCTTTGACCATCCCTCACTACAGCATTACCATTGCCAGAAGTAATCTATTTTAATGTGATATTTATCCTTCCAACCTATTTCTATACCTATATATAAATATCTAGAGAATTAATTGAGCATTATTTGTGCATTTTTAACAAAAATAGTATGGTTTTGTAAATATCATTAGGTAGTTTTTTTTCTAATTCATTTTTTTAAACCACTGTATTGTATTCTAGAGATGATAATTTTGTTCAGAAAGCCTTCAGTTTTTTCTACAAACACATACATGTACATCTATTAAATAAAAAATGACATATATGGTACACAGGTATCATAAACACTGCAAAGAGTCTTCTAATCCCCTCCCCGCCTTTTTAAAATGCATGTTGGTTTAAACTCTCATAGAGTCAAAATCATCCTTTTCCTTTATGGTTTCCTCTTCTGACTTTATGTTTCAAAAGGCCTTCGCTTTCCTAAGATCAACTAAACATTCATCTACATTTGACTGGTTTTATTAATAACAATTTTAAAAATACAATAGGATACAGACTATAAACATTCTATCAATGTTAAATTTCTTGAATTTGATAACTGTACTTCAAGGTAGTTATATAAATGAATATTCTTGTTCTTAGGAAATGTACATGTTAGTGCTCAGGGTTCAAGGAGCCTGATGTATATAACTATACTGAAGGAAATTATTTTATAAATAAACAGAAAGATGGAGGGAGAGTGATATGGCAATTATAGAAAAATGTTAAAATTGATGGACCTGGATATGGGCAGGAGTGGGTAAGGTATATGCTGGAGTTCTCTGTATGGAGTTTGTACTTATTTTGTAACTGTCCTGTAAGTTTGAAAGAATTCCAAAATTAAAACAAAAAACAACATTCAAAATTTAAAAAAATTATTTTGTGGCTTAATTTTTTTTTCTACAATATTTTTGGTATAAGATATGAGTTGAGGGTCTTTTTTTTTCCACCTAAACTTTAGCAAATTATTCCAGCACCATCCTTTCCTCATCTCTATGAATTGCCTCCTTTGTCACAATTTAAATACTTTTAAGTCTGGCTCTATGTTCTCTATTTAGAACTTCCCTAATCATATGCTTTGCTCTTCTTTTCTAGTTATTCTCCTGTTCCTCCATCTCAGATGATACAAATACATAGGTATTTTATTGATTAAGGGAAAAAAAAAAAGAGAGATTAGGCCTCCATAGGTACTTAAGTTTGGCTTCAACAAACTTCAAAAATAAATGCCATAAGTCATAGTTGTGATCTTTCTTAAGAGGGATTCTTTATTGTGGTTAATATCTACTACAAATAAGCACTCTTGTGCTTGTTACAAAGTATAATAATGCAGATTACTAATTCAATACTAACATAACGAAAATGACTAGTTCTGGATCACAGCGTACTTCTGAAATAAAACTTACCCTTCTTTCCCAAAAGGAAACAGCTGAAATGGCATTGTTGAATGGAGTGGCACTTTATTAGTAATACATTTTATTTGTATTAGGTATAGGGGAACTCTCACTTTTACTGCAGAAACTCATGTTTTAGCTAAAAGTTTAAAGTTGTAAGGTATGTAGTATGGGTATTATAATTGTGCATTTTACATTTCAAAATGGTAAAATTCAAATGGTAAGTGGTTGACTATACTAAAATTGTTGAAATTCTTTAAAATGTAGATCTTAAACTCATCAATTAGAACTTTTTGTTAAATTTGTTAACTTCTTCAGTTATATCAAATAAAAATAGTTAATTTAACGGCTTAAAAAAATGTCATCCAAAAGCTGAAATCTATCATGTTGGAAAACTACTTACTTCCACAGTAGTTGCAGCCTTCTGGGTCATTTTTCCAACCAGATCAACTTGTTCATATCTGGATTTCATGTATTTTTTTGCAACTTTGTATACCCACTGTGGGCAAGTTGCAGAAAAAAGCAAAGTCTGAGGATTGTCTTCAGAATCTTAAATAAACAAAAAGAATTCAAATGCTTTCTTACCATTCCATGATGTAGCTTTTAAATCCCCCCAAACTTCAAGGAAATAATGAAAAATCCAAAACTTAGGATGGATTTTGATTATACAGACTTCACTGCAATTATTAAAACTTTCAAAACAGGGAGACAATATGAAGAAAGCTGAACTCAGAAGGAAGTTAAGAACTTAAGAAGGAACAAGGAACAAAGAAATCAGTAAAATGATTCAGTAAATCTAACTACTGACCATAAAAAGATATAGGGAGGAAAGTATAGAGAGCTTAGAAAATAGTTAAAAGTATGTCATCCTCCTTTTTTTATTTATGAAGAAAACAGATACTAAATAACTTTAGTTTGTGAGAACACTAGGGGACAATATACTAAAAATTATGAAATTTAAAATTCACAAACTTTTAGGTCAGAGAAAAATTGCTAATGTGCTTATTTTGAATTAGTATATACCAGTTTTGTAGGATTCGTGGATAATATCTTCAACTTGTTCAGCAAAACCTAAATCTAACATTTGATCCACTTCATCAAGCACAACATGGCGTAGTTTTGAAAGATCCAATCGGCCGCTCTGCAGATGGTCTTTGATGCGACCAGGGGTCCCAACCAATATATCAATACCATTTCGAATATGATTAACTGTAAGGAGAAACATGTCAGTAATCGGTAAAAATCAAATATACATTTTCACATTATTTCTTCAGATTTAAATAGCAAATACATGTTTCAGCTATTCTGGTGCATGTTTACTCACTCTGGCTTTGATATGATGTTCCACCATAAAAACATGCCACGCTGAGTTTCCTAGTTATATCTTTGAAGTCTTTGGCTACTTGGTTTGCCAGTTCCCTTGTTGGAGCCAAAACAAGTACCTGAGCAAGAGGTATTATTAAAAATAATAATAATAAAAATAAAACGATATTTTTACACAGACTTTGGAATTCAAACTGAGACTATGTTTTTAAGGTGCATTTAATACCAGGAAATCTCAACATTAATAACATAAATATTTAAAGGCAGAGTCCAAATAATAAGAACAATAGCATATATTTCTTATGTGCTCTCATACTTCCTTCAGTACTCTTTTCAAGTCATTTCCCAGTGAGGTTCCCAACCCTCTTTTCATATTCCTTTCCTTCCCTGCTTTACTTTTTCTCCCTTGTGTTTACTATTTATAATTAACGTATTTGCTTGTTTCTGTCTCATGTACCAAAATGTAAGCTCCATAATAGCAGAGATTTATGTCAATTTTGGTTACTGTATTTCATGTATTTCAAACACTGCCTGGCACACAACAGTCAAAAAATATTTGTTGAAGGAATGAATGCTTGCCATGTACCAGAACTAAGTGCTACATCAACTATCCAATTTGATTCTCACAAAAACCCTAAGAGTTAGCATTATCTCAATTTTATAAATGAGCAACCTGAGTTTTAGAGAAACTAAGAGTCTTGCCCAAGATCAAACCACTAGAAGTAGTGGAGCCGGAATCCCCAGTAATGTCTTTCTATCATAAAAGCTTTTTCAGGCAGGGGTGAGACTGCATCCTATTTTTAGTACTTGCAGTCCTTTCTATTTCACCTAAGAGAAAGAATTCTCCTGAAAAGATTGTCCTATAGTGAAGATGGCCAGTCTAATCTGGGACAGCTGAGCCAAGACTACTGATCTAATGACATTCATAAAAGTGAATTTCTTTTATTTTGTAATACCATTGGAAAGTCTTTCAAAAAACATATTACTTTTTGTCACATATCTGTCCCAATTATGACAAATTTTTCTTAGTTCTATGAGAAGATGGATATCTTACAAATCTAAAAGCAAATACAGATTCTAAAAAGGTCAAAATTTAGGCTAAAATTTAACTATGTTCTTTACTAACATAGTTTAAAACAGATCTTCAGCACTTAAATAAAAGACAAATTAGCAATATCATTTCTAATATATTCTTCTTAAAAGTCAACCAGTTATAAAGCATTGCTAAAAGAAATCAAGGGATACACAGATGATTCAGTGGTAGAATGCTCACCGTCAATGTGGGAGACCCGGATTTGATTCCCAGATCATGCACCATCCCCACCCCACCCCATCCCCACCCCCCACAAAAAGAAAAAAAGAAATCAAAGAAGACCTAAATAAAAAGAAGGACATTCCATGTTCATGGACTGAAGGGCTAAATGTCATTAAGATGTCAATTCTACTCTAATTGATTCACAGATTCAATGCAATCCCAATCAAAATTCCAATAACCTAAATTTATATTTTGGGTAGTCCATTTCCTAATTTAACTTGTATGGTCAGTTTAGTTAACACCATAAGTACATGAAATCTTGAAAAAGACACGAGGTTTTGTTGGTTTGTTCAGGTTAGTGAGATGCCCCGATATAACCCACAGTAATTTGGGCAGTAAATAAAGAAGTATTTACAAAGTCCCCTTGGGAGAATGGGGAGAAAGGAAGGATTCAACTTCCCCATGTGGAGAATTTCTCATAATTCTCACAATCAATAGGGACAATCAAATTAATAAGCCAAATCCTCAATCTTGGAGTTCGCCCCTATGAAACTTATTCCTGCAAAGGATAGGCTAAGACTACTTAAAATCAGGCCTAAGAGTCGCCCCCACAGAACCTCCTTTGTTGCTCAGATGTGGCCTCTCTCTCTAAGCCAACTCCAAAGGTGAACTCACTACCCTCCCTCATATGAGAGACACGACTCCCAGGGGTATACATCTCCATGGCAACGTGGGATAGAAAGCCCGGGATGAGCTGGGTTCCGGCTTCAAAGGATTGAGAAAGCTTTCTTGACCAAAGGAGGAAGAGAAAAATGAGACAAAGTAAAGTTTCAGTGACTGAGAGATTTCAGAGTCAAGAAATTATCCTGGAGGTTATTCTTATGCAATACATAGCTCTCCCTTTTTAGTTTATGGTGTATTGCAGTGGCTGGTGGGAAGCACTGAAACTGCTGAGCTGTGTTCTTGTAGCCTTGATTGTTTAACACAATTACATAAAGATGTAACTTTTAAAATGTGACTGTATGATTGTGAAACCTTGGGTCTGATGCTCCTTTTATTGAGGGTACGGACAGATGAGTAAAAAATATGCATAAAAAAATAAATAGGGGGACAAAGGATAAAATAAATTGGGTAGAAAGAAATACCAGTGGTCAATGAGAGGGAGGGGGTAAGGGGTATATATGAGTTGTTTCTTTTCTCTTTCTCTGGCGTAATGTAAATGTTCAAAAAAATGATTATGGTGATGAATATACAACTATGTGATGATACTGTGAGCCACTGGCTATACAGCATGCATGGAATGTATTTGTGTGAAGATTTCTAAGTTAAAAAAAAAAAAATTCCAATAGTTTATTTTGCAGAAATGGAAAAGAGCCAATTATCAAGTTTGGAAGGGTAAGAGCCAAAAATACCTTGAGGAAGAAGAATGAAGTTGGAGAACTCTCATTTCCTGACTTTAAAACATATTATAAAGCTACAGTGGTCAAAACAGCATAGACATATTGATGAATGGAACTGAATTAACAGTTCAGAAATAGTCTCTAACATTTATGGTCAAACGATTTTTAAAAAATTTTTTAGCACAGTTTTATTGAGATATATTCACATAATATACAAACATCAATTGATTTTGACGAGGCTTCTAAGTCCACTTACGTGAGACAAAACAGACTCTTCAACAAATGATGCTGGGAGAATTGGCTATTCAAATCCAAAAGAATGAAAGAGGACTCCTATCTCACAACTCATATTAAAATTAACTCAAAATGGATCAAAGACCCATATTTAAGAGCCAAGATCATAAAACTCCTAGAAGAAAATGTAGGGCTGCATATTCAAGATCTTGTAGTAATGGTTTCTTCAACTTTATACCCAAAGCACAAGAAATGAAAGGAAAAACTGATAAAGGGACTTCCTCAAAACTGAATACTTTTGTGCTTCAAAGGACTTTGTCAAGGGCGGGTGCTGGTGGTTCAGTGGCAGAGTTCTCGCCTGTCATGCCAGAGATCCAGTTTGATTCCTGGTGCCTGCTCATGTTAAAAAAAAAGGGCGGAGGGGGCAAAAGGGAGTGCAAGGGCAGTTCAGTGGTAGAATTCTTGCCTACCATGCAAGAGACCAGGGTTCAATTCTCAGTCCATGCACTTCCCCAAAAACCAACAAACAAAAAAGAAACAAGCAAACAAAAATTCAACAAATTTTGCTGCAACAACAGGATATTCACATGGAAAAATAACGAAATGTGATCACACCATACAGCATACAAAAAAAAAGAAGAAAAGACTTGAATAGATATTTCTCCAAAGAGGAAATACAAATGGCTAAAAAGCACAAGGAAACATACCAAGTTTGCTAGCTATTAGGAAAATGTAAACCAAAACCACAATGAGGTATTATTTTACATGTACTAGAATGTCCATTATTTAAAAAATGGAGAACTACAAGTGTTGAAGAGGATGTGGAGAAATAGGAACACTTGTTCACTGCTGGTGGGAATGTAAAATGGTACAGGTGCTATGGAAGACAGCTTGGTGGTTCCTCGGGAAGCTAAGCATAGAACTGCCATATGATCTAGCAATCCTGCTATTAGGTATACAGGAGAATGAAAGCAGAGACCCAAACAAATATTTTCACACTGATGTTTACAGCAGCATTATTTACAATTACCAAAGATGGAAACAACCCAAGTGTTCATCAACTGATGAATGGATAAACAAATTGCGGTACATACATACTATGGAATATTATTCAGTTGTAAGAAGGAATGAAGTCCTGAAGCACGTAACAAATTGGTTCAATCTTCAAGATATTATATTGAGTGAAAGTAATCAGACACAAAAGACAAATGATATGGTCTCACTTACATGAACTAAATATAATGAGCAAACTCATGGAGTTTCTATCTAGAATACAGTTTACCAGAAGATAGAATAAGGATAGAGAATGGGGAGTTGATACTTAATTTGTGCAGAATATTTTAACAAGGTTGACTGTCAATGTTTGGAACTGGACAGAGGTGATGGAAGCATATTATCGTGTGTGTAAATTACAGTACTGAATCGTGTGTATGACTGCTGTCGAAAGAGATTGCTTAGGGTCATGTATATCACTAGAAGGAAAGTTATATACTAAAACAGGGGAATCTATAACAGTGAACCCTGTGGCAGATGATGAAGGAGGTTAATAGCAATATAGCAATGTTCTTCCATGAATTTGAACAAATGCATATCACAACTATTAACACTACAAGGTGTTAATAACAGAGTGGTAAAAGGGTAAAAAATACACCTGACAGAAACTGTGGACTACAGTCAACAGTAATATCTTAATGCTCTCCCATCAGTTGTAACAAAGGTATCCACACTGATGCCAAGGGTCAATAACAGGGGTGTACAAGGGACATGAAGCTTTTCTTTTTGGAGCTACGCAAATATTCTAAGATTTATTGTGGCGATGACAGCACAGTTCTGTGATTATACTGAGAGCCACTGATTGTACAATTTGGATGGATGGTATGGTGAATGAATAAAATGGTTTGTTTTTTTAGAGTGGTTACTAAAACATCATCTGAAAAAGTAAAATAAGGAGGGGAAGTAAGGAAGGAGGGAGAAAAGTGGCAGCTGATTTGGAAGGAATTTCCATTCTTGATTTTTAAATCTTTATTTTTCTATACTAAAGAAATAGTAAAATACTTCAGTTAAAAAACAAAAGAAGGAGATTTCCGGGAAGATGGCTCACTAGAGTAGTTCAAGATTAGCCCTGCTCCATGGAAAAGTTAGAGAAGGGACAGGAGGGTGACTGAGGTGGCAATTAGGGAGTGTGGCTGATCAGGGAGAGCCTTCTGCACCACATGCGGCAGCACTGGTTGCAGAGGCCAAGGGACTGAGCGGCAGAAAGCTGGAGCCTGGCATGGAGGCGCAGAGTCCCAGAGCCCGTGGGAGTACACAGATGTGAACACGGACTAGGAAGTAAGCCAGCCATGTTTCTTGGGCATGCTACCCTCACCAGCACAGCCTCGTGACCAGCAACTCATCCCATACCCCATGCACCTGAACCCCATCACCCGCTTCCACTCTCTGTGCTCCAGGCACCCCCACCCCACCACTCCCCAGTGCACATACCTGTCCCACATCCCCACCCCAAATGCAGCCCAACTACCTTCCTGCACACCTCCTGAGCACTACCTCCCTCTCCCTGTTCCCTGCAGGCTACTGCCAGCACATAAAAGTTGCGGGCACTAAACTCCATACCTACGCTACTCCTGTTCTCCCTTCCCCGCCCATAGTGTCACACAGCCTCACTCCCCCTCCCTGAGGTCAGTGCATCTGTTTGTGGGCCTCCCAGGCCCAAGCATGCACATGGGCACCCAATCACATCATTTAGCTCTGGGAACTGCACTTTACAGCAGTCCTAGAACTGCGCACAGCCCCCAGCCTCACTTCCCAACACTGAGAAAGTGTTGACCTACACAGCTAGGTCACAGCTGCCTCCAATCCATGAAGGCATAAGGCCTACCTGCTGCCACAGCTCTACGCATGCACGTAAAGGGTCCCGTGCCTTAGACCAGTGTACACCAGGGTTATGCCCCCCAGACCGGGGCACCTGCACAGCTATATCCTCCATGGCCGCTGGGTGTCCACGTTCACAAGCATCAGCATAATATCCCTAACCTGTACCTATACCTGCCCTGAAACAAATTACTGCACTGAGTGCCCCACCCCGTGCCCTACTCCCTGCTGTACAACCATCCTGCAAACACAAGGCCTTAGACTACTGAAAGAAATCAACTCCCAAAAAAACTGATTCCCAAAAAACTGATTCCCAAAAAGTAAAGATATTTACATGCCACAAAGACAGCAGAAGATCACTAAGCATACCACAATACACAGATAAAGCCCTGCCTAATGATCAAATTAAAACACCAGAGTTAACACAGACGTTGGAACAACTAATCAAACATGTTCATAAAACTCTGCTTAAAAAAATAAGTGCATAGCAAATGACATAAAGGAGATCAAGAAGACAGCAGAAGAGCACAAAGAGGAATTTGAAAGATTAAACAGAAAAATAGCAGAAATCATAGAGATTAGAGACTCTGTTGACCGAATAAAAAACATACTAGAGGCAACACAACACCAGATTTGAAGAGACAGAAGAAAGAATTAGTGGTATAGAAGGCAGGATAACTGACTTCAAAGACTCAAAACAACAAATGGCAAGAAAGATGGAAAAATTTGAATTGGATCTCAGGGAAATGATAGACAAAACAAAGCACACAAATATAAGAATCACTGGTGTCCCAGAAGAAGAGAGGAGTAAACAGCTAGGAAGAGTAGTTGAGGATATTGGGGGAAATTTCCCAACCCTCATAAAGGACATAAATATACAAGTCAAAGAAGCCGAACAACTTCAAACAGAATAAATTCAAATAGGCCTTCCCCAAGGCACATACTAATCAGTCTGTTAAACGTTGAACAGAAACAGAAAATCCTGAAAGCAGCAAGAGAAAAACAATCTACTACATACAAGAAAAACCAAATAAGACTGGATTGAGACTACTCAACTAGCACCCTGGAGGTGAGAAGGCAGTGGTATGATATATTCAAGATCCTGAAAGAGAAAGACTTCCAGACAAGAATTCTGTACCCAGCCAAATAGTCCTTCAAAATAGAAGGCGAGATTAAAGGTTTCACAGACAAAGAAGTCCTGAAAGAATCTGTCAACAAGAGACTAGCCCTACAAGATATATTAAAAGGAGTTCTGCTGGCTGGAAAAAAAAAAAAAGGCAGTAGAGGGAGGTCTGGAGAAGGGCACAGAATTGAAGAGTATCACTTAAGGGTAATTTAAATAATGCAAAGAGAAAGAGGGAAAGGAATATATAGAACTGATAAATAAAAAGATAAGACGGTGGAATAAAGAAATGCCTTTTCAGTAATAACTTTGAATGTTATGGACTAAACTTAGCAATTAAAAGATAAAGATTGGCAATATAGATTAAGAAACATAACCCAGCTATATGCTGCTTGCGAGAGACTCATCTTAGATACAAGGATACAAACAGATTGCAAGTGAAAGGATGCAAAAAAGATTTTCCATGCAAGTTGTAACCAAAAGAAACCAGGAGTAGTTATACTAATACTGGCACAGGGGAATTTTATCAAACATTCCAGAAAGAACTAACACCAATCCTGCTCCAACTTTTCCAAAAAATTGAGAGAAAAGGAACTCTACCTAACTCGTTTTATGAAGCTAATATCATTTTAATATCAAAACTGGGTAAAGATACTATAAGAAAGGAAAACTACAGGCGAATCTCCCTAATGAACATAGATGCAAAAATTCTCAATAAAATATTAGTAAATGGAATCCAACAAATCAGACAAAGGTTTGATTTCCTGTATATACAAAGAAATCATATAACTCAACAACAAAAGAACAACCCAATTATAAAATGGGCTAAAGATATGAATAGGCATTTTTCTGAAGAGCAAATATAAATGGCTCAAGAGCACATAAAGAGATGCTAATTTTTACTGGCTATAAGGGAAATGCAGATCAAGACTACCATGAGATAACTACCTCACATTCATAAGAATGGCTGCTATTAAACAAACAAGAAACTATAAATGTTGGACAGGATGTGGAGAAACTGGGACACTTATGCACTGCTGGTGGGAATGTATAATGGTACAGCCACTATGGAAAACTGTTTGGCAGTTCCTTAGGAAAGTAAATATCGAGTTGCCCTATGACGCAGCAATGGCACTACTTGGTATATACCCAGAAGAGATGAAAGCAAGAACACAGACATTTGCACACCAATGTTCATAGCAGCATTATTCACAATCGCCAAAAGATGGAAACAAACCAAATGCCCATCAACAGAGGACTGGATCAACAAAATGTGGTATATACATACAATGGAATATTATGCAGCAGTAAAACAAAATGATGTCCTGAAGCACATGACAAGATGGATGAGCCTTGAAGACATAATGCTGAGTGAAGTTAACCAGACACAAAAGGATAGATACTATATGAGTCCACCTTTATGACCAGCATAAAGGTATAATCAGAGGCTTATAATACAGAAGATAAGGGACTCAGAGATATATAGAAGCTAGAAATTGGTGAACTGTTAGCTAATGAGGTTGAATTCCAATGTAAGGGAATAAATAGGATGCTCCTTTTATCCAGGTATGGACAGATGAGTAAAAAAATACGGATAAAAAATAAACAAAAAAATAAACAAATAATGGTGGGACAAAAGTTAAAATAAATGGGTAGATGGAAATACTAGTGGTCAATGAGAGGAAGGGGTAAAGAATATGGTATGTATGAGTTTTTCTTTTCTCTTTCTTTTTCTGGAGTGATGCAAATGTTAAAAAAAAAATTATGGGAGGGCCACGGTGGCTCAGCACACAAGAATGCTTGCCTGCCATGCCAGAGGACCCGGGTTCGATTCCCGGTGCCTGCCCATGTGAAAAAAAAAAAAAAATTATGGTGATGAATATACAACTATGTGATGATACTGTGTCTATACACCATGTATGAGAGTTTGTAGGTTAAGAATGTTTGTGTTAAGTTTTATCAATAAAAATATTTTTTTAAAAAATTCTACCTTAGAGGTAACGTCAACTTAAGCCTAACATATGCTCTTACTTTTTCCATTAAAATAATGTTTAAAGGCCTTTACTCCTTTTAATAGTTACCTTTGGTGAGCGGCTTTTTTTAATCGTCTCTTGATTTCTTTGGAGTTTTTCAATCAAGGGGATGGCAAAAGAAAATGTCTTTCCTGTTCCTGTCCGTGCTTGAGCAATTAAATCTTTTCCTTCATATACAGGATCAAAGGTCTTAACTTGAATAGGAAAGAGATATGTCACCCCTCGACCTATAAAATGAAATGTTATTAAAATACTTCTTTAAGACTAGCATTAGGGAAAAATATACATTCATTTGAGAATGACAATACTAATTTCTTGATGCCTGCCTAAAGATATACCACCTCATGACATTCATAGTTACTCATGCCCTAAAGAGGAATTATAAACAACTTGGTCTGACCTTTTGCCAAATATATATAATTCTTCAAGGTTAAAGCAGGTCAGATTATTGACAAACATGTGAAGATAACTCCAATTAAAGATAAAGTACTTCACTATAAAAATTCTCCTTTTAGTTTGGAAAGGCATAAAAGTTTATAAAATCTAGTTGTGGATTTTCAGTTCAACATCTATCAAAATTCTTAGTACCTTTCAGAAGTTTTATAGTTTCTTCAGAAATAGGAAAATTGGAGAAGGCTCCTTCTTTCTGTTCACGGGTTAGGATCTGTCAAAATGAAATCAAAGTTCTAAATAATATAATCATATTCAACCAGGTATTTAGGATCTTTTACTCATTTATCATTTTTAATTTTACTAACTTAAGAAACTAACTAAATTAGTTATTTAGTTCCTGCAAAAGATGTTAAGATTAATTTACAAGATAAATTTGTGGCAAATTCCTTTAGTTTCAAAAGTATTCCTTTAAATAGCAACCTTACTTAATATATCTTCCCAAAATGCACTTTAAAATGTTTAATTCCCACATAACTCTACATAGAAATGCATCTGCTACATGAATCAAAATATACTTCCATTTGACCAAGATATCACAAAAAATCTATTTAATAATCTGAATCAACCTCAGAGATATATACAATGATTATGAGGATTAATACAAGCCTATAAATCAAGCCCAAAAGACACAATATGTGGAAAGTAAACTTTTCCCAAAAATAAAAGTTAAAAAGTTGTTCTATGGCATTAACAAGCATTGTAAGATCACTAATAAAGAAGTTTTTATAAGCTTGAAGATTTCCCATGACATTATAATTTAACGGCTATTAAAAACTCTGTGTACTAGTCAGTGTGTATATAGAACAAAGACAGCATATCACCTTAAGCTTTATTTTTCTTGTGTTTAAAGAAAGTAGACCCAGAATCACACACAAAAGCATTTTGCAAACTGGGAACTATATAAAAGACATAATATCACAATTCAGTTTGTAAGCCATTTAAACAGCCTCAATGCTGCTATCTTTTTAAGATTAAAATAAAACTTTTCTTTTTTATTACAAAAGTAAAACATTTTCATTTTGGAAATTCTAGAAACCACAGAAAAAGAGAAAAAAATGTTTTATTTGATCTATAATCTAGTCATCTAAAACCATATTTAAAACATATAATCTTCCAATCTTCGCTCTATGCACGTATAAATTTTTTAAAATAAAATTGAGATCATACTACATATACTGTTTAATGTTTTTCTCATTTAACAAAGCACACAGAATATCTGTCTAACCTTCTTCTATACACTTCAGAATAACAGCTGTATCCTATTACATGCATATGTGTATTTTATTAAACCAATTGCCTATTACCAAACATTTAGAATGTTTTTAATTTTTTACTATTACCACAATGTAACTGTGATAAGAATACTTATTCAGACATCTTTGCATTTGTCACGATTATTTCCTTTGGATAAATTCCTAGTAGAATTCCTGAACCCTAACATAATCTAAACAAAATAATAGTTAAAATGCACAGCACTACAGCTGTCAAAATCCCAACAGAGCAAAAACCAATGTGCACATAAACAGCAAAGACTATAGGGTTTAATTATTTAGTTCAACTTACTAACATACGTTTCCTAACAGCAAATTCACAAATACAAAAGAACTATACTGAAAGGCAAGGACTCAACATCTTTTCCCAAACATCCCCAAAGATTACATTAAATTAAGCTCAAATATATTTAAATTATCAGCAACTATCAGACACAAAGAATATAAGGAATTATTAATGATCAAAAATTATCAAGAATGTAAGTTATTTCTTTCTGAAGACCTGAGTGATTTACTGAAAATGTATAACACCTAGATAAATCTATAAACTCTGCTGGAGGAAAACTGTAAAAACACTTTTTAACAAATTCTGAAAATCCAAATATTCAGATAGTTCAAATTCAAGAAAATATCTACTCTAACATGTACAGGTAAAAGCAATGAGTCCAGGAATGCAGAATTTATATAAAGCATACAGAGTTTTCTACAGCCCCTACCCCTAAATTAATATCCAGAAGAATAATTTCCTCAGCTTATCTTCACTGTTTCCTTTCTGTTTTAAAAATGCAAACCGCTTTAACCTTAGCGAGTCACGATCAGACCTAAAGATCTACAAATTGCTATTATTACAGAAGAAACAGCAGAAGGCAAAAGTCCAGGGCCTGTATGTACCTTGTTTCAGGAAGTCAGTGTCAATGAGTACTGAAATAATCATAAGAAATGCAAGTAGTTGACCATCAATAAGTAATGAAGAAAAATTGTTTAATACCTCAAGCCTACTGAAAAGGTTTAAATTTGACCATCCATCCCACCCGAAGAAAAAAGCAAAGTAATGAAAGAAACAAAGGACAAATAAAAATGGTTCAGATTTCAGCTATGGTCCAACTAAGTTTATTCTACACTAAGAAGAAAGTATTGCAGAACCAATTTTAACGAACCCCCCAAATTAAATCAGCCTGTATTTCAAGGATCATGTCAAATGTGAAAGAAAAATTATCCATACCTCCTCTAGTTTATTATCACTTGATTTATGGGTGGAACTACCTAACGATGTCAGTCGCTTCGATTTTTTTTCAATTTCGTCAATATCTCCATTTGGTAGATCTTTTCTTTTCGATTTATGAGATTTAGAAAATTCATTTGAAAGTCTATTAAATCCTTCTTCAGTATCACCATTTAGCTTCTCTTTCATTTTAGCTTTTTTGGACTTGGGAACATCCAGGTCTTCTGTAACACCATTTTCTTTTGTTACTGATTTTTCATCTGAGTCATAATGGTGCCTCGATTTCCTTCTATCACTCTGTGGAAAAACAAAGAAACAGTGATAACAGGTTACAAAGTCTCCTTTTAAGATTTAAGAGTAATTGGAGCACGTATCCTCAACCAGTAAAAGTCAATCTACCAGCTATCTTGAAAACCTACCTGGTGAAAATACAGACTAGCTCCTAAAGCCAAGCCCTACGCCTCACCTCTTACTATCTTTCTCATCCCATCTCTCGCATTCTCAAAACTCAGCATCTAGCCCTTCTCTAATCCCATTATCAGATTTAGGAGAAATTAAAATAAATAGCCCCTTCTCAGAAAAAGAATGAGAACCCCAGACTTATAAATTAAAAAACAAATAAAAAGTTCTATCATCTGCAAAAGAAAAATAATTAATATTTTTTGAATACCTACCCAGCAGTGTGTAATGTTTTCGGCTTATTTTTCGTTTAAATCTTCATAACAACCCTATAAGGGAAGTACAGGTCCAATAATCCCTTATCTGAAATTCCGATATCCAAAAGCTCTGAAAACCGAAAGTTTTTTTGTAACTTATTTGGAGGCAAAACCTTACCTGAATTCATTTAATAGCAAAATTTGACCTTAACTAATGCAAGGCTATTTATACTCTGTATTTATCGCACTTAGTCTGAATATCTGTATTTATTATTAAGTTGCCTGATTACAGACTATAGCCCCAAACCCTGCTGGTGCTTTACCTTTTTAAAAAATCCCTCAAATTCTGAATTTCAAAACCCATTTAGCCCCAAAGATTTTGGATAAGGGATAGTGAACCTGTATTACCTTTGCCATTTTGCAGATGAGGAGACAGAAGTTCTTGGAAGTTAAGTAACTTTCCATAGACTCATATGTGGGATTTCCTGCAGGTGGAAGTGCTAGAAATTAAACCTAACCCTGACTGACTGGAAAGCCCATGCTGTTTTCACACCATGCTTCCTCCATGAACTTTGGCACTTAACAAATTAAAGAAAAAACAAAACTATATAACTCATGTAAAATTCAATTGTTATAACTGCATGAAAGAACAAGTACAATAGTAATCCTGGCAATTAATTTCTTTCAATTTAGTTAACAGAGCTTTAAACAAATAATTGACTATTCTGCAACCTTAGTTTTAAAATATCAAAATCACTGTTTGCCACTGTTTTAATATTTGTAGACCAGAAGAAATGATTTTGAAATTTAGCACGTCTTCAGAATTACTTGGTCAAATGTTAATAAACTAGATAGCAGTGACTAGTGATAGCAAAAACTACTACTACAAAAATTTTCACCATGACCTACACAATTTTTCGAGTGCTTTCACATATAATTTTCTCATTCAGAAAATAGGAATTGCTGTGAGGACTGAATACATCTGTGAAACTGCTTTATAAACAGTAGAGCTTTACATTAACATGTTATAGTTGTCACATTATTTGAACTTTAGTTAACTGGACTAACCGCACATGTCCCCAAACCAATAGGTTCTAACGAAAAACAATATTATTTATAGAGTCAGCCTTGAGGTTTGAATTGCTCCTGGGCCCTGCACTTCAGGGAGAAGATGAAGCAAGGGAAAGTGGAGACCTCTAGGTCCAAGCCCAGCAATATCTCAAGGTGATAAAACGCATTGCTTCACATCAGACCCAGGGTGCTTGACAATTTTTATTCCCTTGGTTTCCTTGACACACTATATTACCTGCTTATCATCCTATCTCTATCACATCTTCAATGGTTTCTCTCCCTCCACCTTTTGTGGATACTCCTTAAATCTCTGTCCTCTATGTACAATTTTACATCATTTTCATGGCCCCAACGTACATTTCCAGGCTTCCTTCCTCACTTGTATTCCAGGTCTGAGAACCTATGGACCAGGTCCATATCTCAACATAAGCACAACCAAAGTTATTTCCATCACAGTATCAGACCTCTATCCTTATGTTCTATTTCTATTTCTACTCCAAAGTGTTTCTAAATTTTTAGTCATCTTTTATAATCAAGGACCAATTAAGTATTTCTGGAGAATCTACAACGAAAATGCCACCAACTTGTAAGATATATTGAAGTATAAGGACAGACAAAGATGTGGTGAATCTCCATTTATATTTGGGAAAGATACACACAGGAAAAAATAAGTTAGCTTTACATAAAAGCACACAGTGTGGGCAATGGTAGTGCGGTGCCAGAGTTCTCACCTGCCAGGCGGGAGACCCAGATTCAATTCCTGGTGCCTGACCATGCAAAAAAAAAAAAAAAAAAGCATATAGTGCCAAATGAACGTTAAAGACAGGCAGTGGAATAGGACTTCAAAGGGAAATGAGATTACTGTACACTGGGGTGGTTTGAAAAGACTTCAACTAGACCATGAAAGATGGACAGGATTTGAACACGAAAGGAAAGACAAGTATTTCAGGAGGAGCCAAAAAAAAAAAAAAAAAATAGCTGCTTAGTTGGAATGGCAAGTTTACCTTGGAGATAAAGTCAGAGGGATAGGTTAGCCTCTCTGAGGCTATAAAGAATAAGTCTCATTCTTCTGCCAAATGGCAGCCTTTCAATATTTGGGATCTACTTCTTTACCCTCTGGTCAGTTTTCTTTTCTGCCGGTCAACTGTCTCCCCCCAAAATGTCATCTGTGCATTTTCTCAGCACCTTATGATACGCTACTTGTTTCTAGGTTGTTCTTTTGTCTCTATAACTCCTCTATAGGATCCTTGAAAGCAGGGGTCATTTATCATCCTATTTAGATTCCTTGGTGCCATCAAACAACTTGGCACAAATTTGGCTCAATAAATATTTGTGGATTGAATGAACATACAGTGTTACTAACAATTCAACCCACACACTCTCCATCACAGCCAAATCCTGGCAATGCTAGCTATGACACTTTTCCTTAAGCCTCTACATAGGAAATATCGAGGTCAGTAAACCTTAGATTGCTTTTCCCTAAAACTCACGCACACAGGACAGGGTGACCGAGAAGCAACATATATTCAAATCTTCTAGGATTGCCAATGAGAACCAAATGACAGGTCTCGCTGCTTTAAAAAGACGAAAGGATGGATTCCGCCGCGATGGCAGCCTGAGTGTGCCCACCTCGTAGGAAAGACTCAAGCGCCAACAACAAGGGCTGAGGGGGCGCGGGAGACCCAGCCAAAACCCAGAATCACCCTTCTCCAGGTCAGAGGTGTGGAGGTGCAAATAGTTCCTGAGCGACCTCAGGGGGGTGAGGACGGTGTCAGAGGTGGCCCTCAAATGCTCTGATTCTGACGAATCAAATGGTCTGATTCCGACAGGGCATCAGGGAAAGCTTCCCTCCCCACCCTAGTCCGCGCAGCCCATAGGAAGGGGCGGCCCAGCCTCAGCGCACCTTTCTCCTTTCCTTCCTCTGGCTCCCGGACTCCTCCAAGGGTGCCTCCAGCTCCATAATGTCCCCCCAGAGGAGTTTCCCAGGCATCACTCGCCGCCGCTGCCGCCGCCACCTCCCACTAAGCAAGGTGGCCACAACCACCCACGGGCAGCGACAGGGAGAAAGGAAGTGGGAGTGAGGCGGCCGCCGGCTAGGGCCGTGCGTCACTTCCGGGACACGCACAGTACCGCGGGGTGTGAGAGAGGTGGGGGTTGGAGAATAATCCCGGATACTGTAGGTTTAAACTCCTTCCTTGAGCCTTGGCTTCCCAGCCAATAGGTGTGAGAGATCTCTACCGGCCCACCCTTGTTCTGAAATGATTGGTCTCTATAGTAAAACCCTGGCCAATCTTCATAAAGGACGCGCGCAAGATTAGCATATGACTCAGTTTCCTTCTCCCACTCTCCCTTGCTACCAACATTTCTACTCCGTCCAGGGAGACGCTTTGGGCTTCCCAGCATGCACTGCTGGAGACCCCTCAACGGCGGTGGAGAGGGCTCCGTCTGCGCGGTGGGCTGGCACGTTTGCAGGTCCGATCCGGGATAGCGGGAAGCGCCACGCGCCACCCCTCCAGTCGCCACCGGAAGCTGCAGGCCTTGGTCCCGCCCAGTGCGGGGACAGGCGTTAACGTCTAACGGTTCGCGTGTGGCTAGCAGCCGTCATTCGTGGGAAGGGGGTTGTCGCTGCTGGAGCGGGCCAGATAGGCTCGAGGAGGTGACCCAGGCCAGACAACTTTCCCTGAAGAATTAGGTCTTGATCATATAAAGTTGGTCCTTCGTTCATTCTAGGTACTGGTCACAATTCTCCATTTGACGTACTAGGAAACTAAATCGAGAAAGGATTTACTTGTCTGAAGTTGCATAATTAGAGGCACAGTCAGGACTAGTCAACTCAGCTCCTGAATCCGAGATTAGTGCTTTCGCTGCCACACCAACCTGAAAGCTTTCAGTCTCCCAAAGTTTTGGGATAAGGTTCTCCCGTGAAACATAGAATGAGCAGGAAAAACCTCAAGAAACGGTTTCAGCTAGAGAGAAAACAAGCCTAAATGTTTTCTTCATATTATACATTTGGCCCTGAATTAACCTACACAACTGGAAAACTTGACAATGCAGTTACTTCCTCAACCTGCACCCTCTCTTAAATCAATAGTGTTAGCTTAGTTGGCTTTCTTTTCATAGCCCCTTATCTCTTCATGATTTCTTCAACCTGCCTTCTACCGAGTGATAAACAAGAAATCAAACTGAAACCAAATTGAGGAGCACTCGAATCAATCGTTTCACAATGTGTTGCCTCATGGCTTGGGTGTCGAATTTGTGTCTTAGCAAAATTACAAATTGCTACATGTCATGGAGTTTGGGGATTAGCCCTGAATAGCTGAAGCCAAAAGCTTTGAGTCTGTGAATGCCACAGCCTTCTACATAATTATAAATTAGCCTAAAGTCACATGGATTTATCTAAATGTAACCTTATGGATTCAATACACAATCCAATTGAACACAAGGAGTGCTCAGCTAATGATAGTGGCAAAAGTAATGCATCACTCACCAAATTGTAAGAATAGTTATGCACTTCTAGATGTTTTTTTTTCTAAATCCTTTTCTCCCACCCCTTTGCACTTACCGCAATCCTACCACCCTAAATTCTTCGTAGCTTTTAAGAACACAGAGTAGTGGACTAATAAGGTCACACAATATAAAACTGGGATAACTGTGTTAACATGTTAATGCTGAAGATGAAATGAGGTGAAGTGATTCACTTTTATCTTTGAAAGGTCATACAGCAGAACTGGTAAAAGAAAATATACTATTATTTTTCAGAATAACCTGTGATTTGGAACACTCTGTAAATGCAGCGGTTCCAAATCTTTTCATTACTAACGGTTCTTTGCATTCTTTTCCTCATGGATCCCACATTTTAAGACCTTTTGTCTAATTGCATTTAGCAATAAATTCATTGTCATTTTTTTCTAATCTGTGAATAAGATACAATGTTACTGAGCTGATAACTTCAGACATTGGCAAAGAACTTGATGTTTTAGTTAGCAAGATGTGCAAGGGTGCATGGGTGGTTCAGCATTAGAATGCCCGCCTGCCATGTGGGAGATCCAGGTTTGATTCCTGACCCATGCTCCTAAAAATAATAATAATGATATAACCTCAAAGGAAATACACAATTTCCCATTCAAATTTCTGAAATACTGAAAAAAGCTTTAAGACCTAAATTTGCTGAGCCAAACCCCTGGCTCTTTATGCCAGGTGAAAGCACCAAGTGTGTGTAAATTAAACCAAGTTATAAATAACTTGACCAAGGATTGGCTTAGCTGAAAAAATTAGGGTACTTTACTATACATATGCATATACATATGGGAAAATTTTGGAATAGGGAAGAGGGAAAGGGGGAGCATGAATAAAATGCACAGGTAATCCATAGTGTAATCACAGTAGAGCATCACTTTCCAAATATTTCACCAGAGTCACTGACAATAGTCGGGGTGCCTCATCTGTTTTCTTCTATTCCAAGGTTCTATAAAGACTGCCCTGCCTTTAGTCTGAGCTTATTAAACAGTATGTTCTAGTTTGCTAGCTGCCGGAATGCAATATACTAGAAACAGAATGTTTTTTAAAAAGGGGAATTTAATAAGTTGCTAGTTTACAGTTCTAAGGCTGAGAAATGTCCCAATTATAACAAGTCTAGAGAAATGTCCAATCAAAGGCATCCAGGGAAAGATACCTTGGTTCAAGAAGGCCAATGAAGTTCACGGTTTCTTCCTCAAGTGCAAGGGCACATGGCGAACATAGAGTTTCTCTCTCAGCTGGAAGGGCACATGGCGAACATAGAGTTTCTCTCTCAGTTGGAAGGGCACATGGCAAACACGGCATCATCTGTTAGCTTTCTCTCCTGGCTTCCTGTTTCATGAAGCTCCCCGGGAGGCATTTTCCTTCATCTCCAAAGTCTGCTGGCTGGTAGGACTCTGCTTCTGGTGACTATGTCCTTCTGCTCTCTCAAAAATCTCTCATTCTCCAAAATGTTTCTCTTTTATAGGACTCCAGAAACTAATCAAAACCCACCCAAATGAGTGGAGACATGTCATCATCTAATCCAGTTTAACAACCACTCTTGATTAGGTTACATCTCCAGGGAGATGATCTAATTACATACAGTATTGAATAGGGGTTATTCTGCCTTTACGAAATGGGATTTTGATTAAAATATGGCTTTTCTAAGGGACATACATCCTTTCAAACCAGCACACCCTGTGACCTTTAAGATACAAAAACAAGATTACTACTAAACTTGCCCCTCTTTGGTAATTTTTAAAACTACAAAGATTTTAATTTTCACTCCACAGTCAGAAAGTAGAAGGTAAAAAGAGTCATCAGATACAGCATTTTGCATCTGTATGTCAATCTTAATGTGACAAGAAGAATTGAACCATCATTTTAAAATGCTGTGAGATGGGAATGGTTTAAGGGAAAGTTATGAACTTATCAAAAAGGTATTGCGAGACAGAACGAATGTTGAGAGAGTTAAAGGAAAAGCAGGAATGGGAGGGAAGAGCTTGTTTTTGTCATTGCTAGCCATATTAACTTGGCTAACAATTCTAAAACCATTCTGTTTGTAAAGTAGGGACAATAATGCCCCTCCCCTGTCAATAGTAGAGGAAAATTGAGAGGATCAGCTGATAAAACAGGGCTACTAAGATGTATTTACATTTCCACCTTTTGCTGGAGGGTTTGACAGAATTGAAAAGGAGGGTAGGAGAGACAGCTCTGAACACTTTTGGCACATTTATGCGTGTATACTTATGTATCTAGCTTCTAATTCAAATAATTTGGAACAGTGTTTTTAAATGTTTAACCTTTCGTAAGAGATCTGTTTCTTTTAGTCAATTACTTAGTAGATATTCTGAATCAGGTTTAGGGGCATGTTTTTGGAGTCATATTAGTAACCCCAGAAGAGGGCACCATTACCCAAGAAATGTTTGTAAGTTGCACTAGCTAGAGGGTTTCAAACGGGAGAAAGATCTGTAAACAAAGTAGTCACCATGAGTTTGTCTTTGAAACCCATTTCTGTTTCATAACTCTTCCCCACTTCCCTCAAGCTGTTTTCCCTATTCTACAAAAGCCTTTTAACTATTTAAAATGGGATCTGTAAATGCAGCAGTTCCAAATCTTTTCATTACTAAGGGTTCTTTGCATTCTTTTCCTCATGGATCCCACATTTTAAGACCTTTTGTCTAATTGCATTTAGCAATAAATTCATTGTCATTTTTTTCTAATCTGTGAATAAGATACAATGTTACTGAGCTGATAACTCCAGACATTGGCAAAGAACTTGATGTTTTAGTTAGCAAGTTGTACAAGGGTGCATGGGTGGTTCAGCATTAGAATGCCCACCTGCCATGTGGGAGATCCAGGTTTGATTCCTGACCCATGCTCCTAAAAATAATAATAATGATATAACCTCAAAGGAAATACACAATTTCCCATTCAAATTTCTGAAATACTGAAAAAAGCTTTCAGAACCTGGTTATTCTCTTAGGATTCTCAGGAGTCTGAGACCTCTGCTGAGAGAGGATTAAAGGGATCACACCTTTTATGACTGTCTATAATAAACCCATGCTTTGCATATTTCACTCCTATTCATAGCATAAGGTATTAACTGAAAACTTGTTAGCTGAAATCATATCTGGATTTTTTTTGAGGAAATTTTCTGTAATCTTTATCCAAAGGACTGAAGCTCTAATGGAGGAATTCCAGATGAACTGATAAAAACAGGAGACCTGTATATTGGGCCATGTATTTACCTATCAGGCACGTTTTGTATATGTATTTATAATGCCTTGGGCACTTTAGATAGGTTATTCCCAAATCTCAAAATAATCCTGTAAGATAAATATCATTATCTCCCTTTTACACATGAGAAAACAGATTCAGAGAAGTTTGGTAACTTGCACCATCACACAACTCCCAAGGAATGAAATAGGATTCAAACCTGTGCGTAACTCCTAAGCTCAGATCATTACACTGCCTCAAGAGAACAGTCTTCTAATTGGAGATAGGCTGCAACAGAGAAGGCTAGAATTACACACACACAAAAATTGATATTGGGGAAAAAATACAAGTCACCGATTTTAAAGAATAATCTCCCAAACAACAATTTAATAACATATATTCCCATCTTTAATACTTGTGTTTTGTAGAAGGGAAGTTTGTTTTCATAATAAGCTTCATTCAATGCATTAAATTAGAGAATGTCATATGCATCCAGTGGCAAAATTAGTTGGATTTCATTGGTACTTAGACGTGGATGGAGCCACAGAAGACTTTGGATAATTTGCTCCACTAAGAAACTTGACCCAGTCCAAAGTTATAGGTGGAACAGAGTTGATGGTGCTCCTTTTTCCAAGGAGAAAGAATAGGTGCTGACACACAGAACTGGAAGCAATACTCAGAAATCTTGCATGAATTCAGTATTTTGCAGGATCCTTGCCAAACTTATAAACACAAAATCTTAGAGCTGTAAATAAGTGTTAAAGTTATCTAATTCAGCCACCTTGTTAAATGAAGTCAGAAATCCCTGTGCAAGTACCCAGCCTGGAGGATCATCAAACTTCTGCTTGAATGGCCTAAATAATGGGTTTGATTGTTTTCCAGAGTTGCCTATTTCATCCCCATGTTGCTTGTCTAAATGGAAGTTCATCTTCGCAATGAGTAAAACCATTCAACTAATTTCTACTCACCATGCGAATTCTAAACTAAAAACAAATCGATGCCACTCCCCCACCCCCACCCTTACCCCAGTCCTTTTTGTGCCAGATGATCCCTCTAGGTACTTTGAGGATTTGGAATGCCTGGCGATCAGGGCTCATTATCTTGGTCCACCACAGTGGGGGATGTGGGGGAAGTGTCAGGTAATCAGGAGTGAGTAGTCCAACACTGCAAAACAGAGCAGTGAGTCAGACCCCCTCCTCTACACTCCCACAGGGCATGTATGAATGCAGTTCTCCACAACTGTGAGCTTCACTCAGACCTGAATTCATTATCAGATGGTGAGATAAGGAAAAAAGCACTCCAATTATGCAATCATCATTGAGATCTAAGGACTATTAAGGTTTTTTCTAAACCCCTTAGAATAAAACATCACCATCAACCATATGTTATCTACTCAATATGCTGAACCAGTCTTGACTGCTCTATGTTCCCCAAATCCAAAAGAACTGATCATTCCATGTTTTGTTAGAAAAAGCCTACCAGAAAAAATTCTGGCAAAGCTATTTAGGTCTCACCATAGTTGGAAATTGATCAAAAGTAGATGAACAGCCATGGTTCTCCAGAAACTAAACTTCTGCCATCTTCCATCTTATCACTAAATCTCTAATTCAGATCCTTCCTTTTACAAGCCATTCTGTAACCACTCTGCTTCCCCATCTCCACCATCTGAGAATATTCCTGACTTCAACTTTCCATGCTGTAAAGTGAGCCTGACATGTGGGGATGAATAAAAGGCATAGAAGAGCCAGATGCCTACTGCAAAAGATCTTTTGGAAATTGTCAGTCTGATGTGGAATGATTTGTTCACATTCACACTAGTCGCAGAGAGGATTCTGGGCAGCAACCATCGGATGGAAGGAATGTTTGTTGCAAAGTACCCAACGGATCTATAGAAACTTTTTCTGATTTAAGAATTCAGTTGCAAAGTATCTATGCAACCCTACAAACCCACTATTTCCTGGATTTTGTGTTGAAATCTGGTACAATCCACCTAGCATTTGATCTCAGTATGGGTACAGAAATAGAATACGGGGCAGTAAATTAGAATTCTAAGTATCTGAGAAACAAAGAATGTCTGAGAATTCAAGTCAAATATGTTTAATTGGAAGAACAACAATGATTAAATGTTTCTTTTTATTGCAAACAACCTATGTATCTTTAAAAATTTGAATACCAAGGAAAAAAAAAAGCTTTAAAATGTCAAAAGAAAGGGAAGAAGCCAGTAACTAGAACAAAATATGTAATGAGGTTAATAGTATATATGCTTTAGAGGATTCATATATTTGGCTGATTAAAGCAAATCTATGGTAATACTGTACATTTAAAAAAAATTGTTTCCTAAAGAAAAATAAGAATTAAACATTTATAACTGGAGTTAGTTGTAGTAAGGAATTGCATGTAAGTGTTTGACGGCTCTTTGCACCTTCAAAGATCTGCTGGAAATTTTGTCTTCTTTTCAGTCCGTCCAAAATGACTGAATGATTAGATGCCAGACTCTGTGTCCTAAAGATATTAAAAATAACAGAATTATTGCCTGCAAAAGGGACCTGGATTTCTAATCAAGGCATTATCATTTCATTTGTTACTTTGAAATCCTACATTTACTTACACTAAAATGCATTTTTCAGATAAGTTAAACTTTAAAGATGGAATGTGCTTCTCTATATTCTAAAGGCTTCACAATTGACAGCTGCTTTCTAAGGAGTTCATATTTTTTAAACAGCATCTGTTCTTAGATACAAAACCTAGTATATTCTAGTAAAAAAACAAAAAGTAAGCTCCCTAAAGAAACTCTTGTATACAACTTAAGGGATCAACTATCTTCCCATATAATTTGTTACTTTTTATCTGAGAAGTCATACAGAAGGAAAAAGAAAAGTAAAATATTTTTCATGTTGACAGTGTTCCTCTCCTTGGAGCTATAACCTGTTTTAGTCCCTCATCTAACAAATCTGCCTTGCTTCAGCCAAGTCATATTACTTTTTGGTTATTTTTGCTTTTGACAATCCACTTTTCCCACCTTGCTGCTCTCTATCACTTTACTACCAAGATATGTCTCCAAAATTTGTCCTCCATAAGTCCTTCCCCTCATGTCCATCACTTTGACTCCACTTCTTTGTGGAGTTTTGTTCACAAACTGGTAGCAGAGAGAAGAATTTATGCTTTGTTCTTTATTTCAACTGATCTATGTTTATTGTTTGTTGGTTTCCTCAATTAAACTAAACTGTAAGCTTCCTGTAGGTAGCAGCAATGTCTTGTTCATCTCTATCCCCCTCATCCTTATGACAATTCTGGCACATGTTATAAATAACAAGACCACATGTTATTTTCCCTCCCTTTTCCTCTAAATGCTTTAATGAGTGTAGTTGTAAGCTATTCAAGAAAACCATATTATAAAGCAATTTAAATAAAATTAAATTTCTCAAGATTATTCAAAATCTTCAGTTGTACATCAAGGAGTAATTCCCCTAAGCTATATCTTTTACTAAAGAGAAAGAAAAGAAACAAGATGCCTTGTTGGTTTATACCATCATTGTTTACTTTTGAAGACAACATATTTTGATTCTCTTTTTAAAAACCCAACATGAATTAAACTATTGTTTCAAGCACAAAAAACTTCTGTTCTCCCAAAGAAATGATAAAAATATATTTAGAGGGCAGGCCACGGTGGCTCAACAAACAGGGCAAGAGTTCTCACCTGGCATGACAGAAACCCGGGTTCAATTCCCGGTGCCTGCCCATGCAAAAAAAAAATATATATATATATATATATTTAGAAAATACAGACTTATAGGAATTTAGCTAAGTAAATAATTAGAGATGCCCACAAATATTTTTATGTAAAAATAATTCCCTGTAGATTGATTTATTATAGAAAAAACTTCAGAACAATTTAAATGTCAAAGGAAGGTCATATAAATGATGGATCCACATAATGGAATACTAAGCAGCCATTAAAAAGAATGAGCGAGATCTATATGTATTGACGCTATAGATATCCATGATAAGTTAGATTAAATATATAGATCTATATATTCAGACTGAAGCATTATAGAGAGAAATATACCAGATGTAAAAGGCTTTAAGAAAATAAGATGATAGAATGGTTACAGCTTTTTTTCAAAAATACTTAGTACTTCTCAAATATTCTTTTTTTTTTAGATCCATGAGTTCACATTGGTACTTTTTAAATTTATTTTTATTTTTTTAAATACCAAATAAACGCAAACATTCCTATTTTGATCATTCCACTCTACATATACAATCATCAAATGTTCTTTTATGACCCATATCATTTTTATAATCTGAACCATGTGATTTAAACAAGTTAGTGTGGAAAATACTAGTAGAAAGTAGTCAAATATTCAAAAATGATTTCTCTAAGGTAGCTATATACTATAATCATGATCTGTGAGATTGTCCAAACTGTGATCATTGTTCTCTATTCTCATGTTAGAAACCTATTCATCCCCATTCTTATTTGTATAGCACAGACTGTACATTATGAGCACAACTGGGAAAAAGGCAGGTGCCGTTTCCAAAACTGATTGCATTTTGCAGTTTCTCAAGTATAATAAATATTCTTGATTCATTCAAGCAGATCAATATGGGTATCCTCATTAAACTGAGGAAACCAATACTGAGAAATTCAGTGGTTTGCACTAAGGCACTCCCCTTCCCAGTCTGTGAAGACCCAAGAATACAAGTAAAAACTTCTCTCAGTTCAGGAAGTGTTTGATTTATAGTAGTTTCTTACCATTTTTAGAAATAATTCAAGATTTAGTAGTAGTAAATCAGTCAAATTTTGTTCCACATTAAAAATGAACTCTATCCTACTACATAAGAGATGCCATTGTAAATATATACAATTTATTCAGTAAAGGCTAGAAGAATTATTTCATTATAAAAGGTTTATCCAGAATCTCTCATTAGGTAACCCAATATAACCTATGTGTACTTACCGTGGAGAATCTATTCCACTATCTCCTCCCATGCTATAATTTTCTGTTCCTTCTAAGTGACTGTGTATATGTTGGATATCTTGAGACAGCACTGGCATGTGTGAAGTGCTTAAAAGTTCTAAATTTTGTTTGAAGTGTTTTCTCATTTCCTGACTCTGGAAACCTTGACTCCAGCTAGCTGGTTTCTTTCCTGTTTCACCAACAGTCTCTTGCAGGGTTTCAACTTCAGAAGTGGCTTTTCTTGTGCAACAGTAATCAAATATAGTTCTATCAGCAGGTGCCAAAGTCTGTACACATTTAGCAACTCTCGGTTCTTCTTCATAATTAAAACTGAACTGGGTCCCTGAATTGAGGCCACAGCTTTCAGCAGAGAGATTTGGTTTCTGGCTTTCACCTGGATTAATGCTCAATCCAATGGGTGTGTTACATTCATTTCCTTTAAGTATTTGATGCTCGCACCTTTGTATTTTGCTGTTGTACTCAGTCATAGATCTTTCAGTCACCTCTTGTTTTCCTAACTTATTCCTCTTGCTTCCACCTGTAAAGGAATACTGAATGTGGCCAGGCAGGATTTGACGTAAGTCATTATCCTCAGAAAAGTCATCATCCTCTAGATACAACGAACTGCAGGCACCATCATCATCTTCCATTTCATTCTGATACAAAGCTTGATCATTATCAGAAAGTCTTTCATTTACCAGACTCACAGTTTCTGCATCCTGGACAAATGCCTTTCTCATCAGTTGTTCTTCTGAATCTGTGTTTTGCCTCTCAGGCTGCCTCAAATCTTGGTTTGTACCAGCTTGGTAGTCCAAAAGGCCAAGACTTTGAAACTTGTACATTGTTTTATCAACTAACCTGCCAGTAGAGGAAGGTTGATCTTGTGATGGCAGGATAAGCTGTGTTTCTTTTGTTTCCTCAAATTTGTCAAAGTCAGAGTGATTTTCCCTTAAGACTTCAGGGATTACCTTATTTTCTTCATCATATACATCATATCTCGACATACTTTCCTTAAAAGGACAGCACTGACTGTCAGTCTGCAAAACACTGTACGGAGGGCAATTTGAGAGGTGATCCCTGAAATCATCCCTAAAAGTTTTGACAGTAGAGTTTTTCATATAAATTGCTTCATTCAGTTTATCATTACGTTGTTTAGTATTTGACTGTTTGGCTTCAATGTCAAAGATTCTTGAAGAATCCAAAGACTTTGACCTTCGGAAAGTCCTTTCCTTTGTTTCAGTCTGACTGGGTTTCAGGTCACTGGTCTTTTGACTGTTGTGCCCTTTTGAGCTCCCTGGGTGAGGCAAACCCTGAAAAGGATTGCTGATTCGCTTTTTGTAAATCAGATGGGAACCTAGGACTATTGGATTCTCCTCACCAAGTGGTTTCTGATCTACTGCTTCATGTGGGCTTTTAAATCTGGGGGTGGGCTGGGTAGCAAGAAGCTTGGGCTGTTTCTTCTGTCTAATGCTTCCTGGCTTAGGCTCACTTCCCTGACCCCTGCCTGAGTGTCTATCCCTATGAGAATGACTCCGCCTGTGAGGCTTTGCTGACTGCCTTTTCTTAACTCCCACTTTTAAAGGATATTTGTGCCTGGCTGTTAGCATATCAGTGGAAGTGCCCTGGCTATTATATTGTTTCTGCTCTTCATACTTTTGCATTAGAACAGTGTGTTTGATTAAGTTGTCAACAGTCAGAATAGGGTTGATTCGTTTTATTATCGCATGTTCAATATCTCGAGGGATATTGTCCAAGTTATCTTCATCTCGGACAGGCCATTCTTCAGGTGGGAACTGGGCAGAGAAATTGCTGTGTTCTGTTTTGGGCTTCTCCTTTCTAGAGATACTGCGCCAGAAGAAACTAAAGCCAAACTTCTTGGCTTTTTCTCTTTCTTTTGTGTACAGTAAAGGTTTCAAGCTACCACAGACATAATTTTCCTCAGCTACTGGAACAACCTGATTCTGAACCAAAGGTGGGGATTCCCAAAGACTTTTCTGGCCCTTTCTGGTTACTCCTGCAGCAGGTGGTGGTTCTTGTACAGCCTGAGTGCACACATCAGTAAAACACTGGCACGACTGACAGTGGGAAATAGGGGCAGCATTTTTTTCTGCTAACTCTGCACAGTTCTCCATGCTCACCAAATAAGTAATGGCAGTTGGCATTGAGGGGCTTTCGCCTGCTAGGACTTTCTTATTTTCTTTGGCGGTTGTATTTGTAATGAAGTAAGTTTGAGGAGTAACTATGAAGTATCCTTCTCCAGTGTGATAAATCTTCCTTTCTTTAATCAGAATTCCCAAAGTTGTATAGAGAATATCTTGAGATGGAATTGCAATGCCTAAAACAAACAAGTGTTTTACAGATTGCTTTTCAATAAGAAACATTTTAATAAATGAATTCAGTAACTTAAAAATGACCACACATTTGCTGGATGAACCCACAGCTGATTGTAACATAATATATACAACTAAAATGCCAAAGAAATATTAATAACACTCAATTTAACTGACTATTAAACACTCATAATTTAACTGAATATTAGGAATATTATTTAAATTTAGATGAAGAAATATGGCTAGGTTAATGGTTAAGTAGAGGAAAAATATGAATTCAGTCAAAATACAAACATTAAGTTATGCAAACCAATTATAAATTTAAAATGTGCCTGAGACAAGCATTCTTGGTGAGCAACATGGGATTTTTAAAAACCAGCCTCATAGCTTATAATCTTCATGAGAATTTAAAGAGAAAATGATAATCAGTCTTGGTTAGGTAAGGGTAAATTAGCTAACATCTGGATATGATGGTTTTTCAAGTTGGGAAACAAAGTAATTTTAAAAGAAACTCCCTTTTCCAAATAGCAGGGTTAAAAATCCTTTATGAAAACAATGTTTAAAATGTTTGTTTAAGGAGAACACTGGAAGAAAATATGTTAATATTTGTTTTATTTGGGAAATGAACATATTCATTTTATAACAGGAAGAAATAAAAAATACTCTTCCACATTCACACAATAGAACAGCATGTAGCTATTAAAAGAATGAGATAGGTCAATATAATGTTGATAAAGATCTCCAAGATGCATTTTTAAGTTAAAAAGAAAAGATTCGGAAAGCATATAGAATGATCCAATTTATGTTATAAACACACAATTTATGAAAGTAATCATTAAAAACCATAAACAGTAGCAGTTGTCACTTCAGGGAAGTAGGAATGGAGGAATGGGGGTGGGGAAAAAAAGCTGAACTTTTCTTTTTCACATTGCACCCCTCTACATAGAGTGGGATTTGTTTGCTGACATATGCATATTTTGAAAAAGCTTATCTGGAAAGTAAAAGAAGTACCCTTATCAAAGTTGTTGACATGGGCCTTTTTCTGGCAGGATTCTGACATTAAGTTCTAGAGAAGAAGAAAAAATAGGACATCAGCTGGTCTATTTATGGGTTTAAGATTATTTATAAATAGAAGCCAAACACATGCAATAAACTGCTAATAAAAACTTTTTACTGTACCTGGATAGTGTTTCACTAAATGCTCCAATAGTGATTCCTGTGTTACTGTAATCTGAGCTGCATTCATGTCAGATATAGCACAGCAAAGAACTTCAGATAAAGGTATAAACTGAGATTGAGTTATTAGATTCATTTGCACTGGAAAGACATCACCTAAATTGGAAATAAAAAAAACAGAAGGGTGATGGTAGCAGAACTTTGTGACTGTAAATATAACACCACTGAATTGTATACTTAAAAATGGCTAAGATGGAAAATTTTGTGTTATGTATGTTACAATAAATTTTTTTAAAAGATGATAAATTTAATATAAAATATTTGGAATAAGTGATCAAGAATAAAGACTAAATAGCAGGTGGAATTGCTCCCTTTGCATCAGTATCTCCTGTCACTCAGAATCTGATAATATGACTTGTAGAATGATAGAGACTATGTAAGAAAAAGGTTAACAGTCCTTTGTTTTAAGATGCTCACAATATCTAATTTTCTTTACATGCTAGAGATATTGTGCCTTCCATATGTAAGACACCAAGTCCCATCAGAGTTCAGGAGGTTGAACAATGTCTATATGGCAGTTCACATCTTTCACAGCATTAGCTATCTGGGATAATAGAGATGAGATTATTCCTTTAGTTGAAATTGAAGAACTTACGTATAGAATGCTCAAATAATTATCACAAGGTCTAAACAGGAAGTAAAGTGACAGAAATAGGTCATCTGACTCCAGTATTTCCACAATTCCACACTTCGCTCATTGAGATAATCAGGAAGGTTTGAAAAAGGAAAGGGAAGAAGTGTATATTGATCAGCAAGAAGGCAAAGAGCAAAACCATGGAAGGAAGAAAGCATAAAGCATATAAAGACATGGCTAGGGCTATTCTGGCTGAATAATTTAAGGGCTATAAAGGACCAATGTGAAAGATAAAGCTGGAATTGTAAGTTGGGTCATATTATCTTTCCTCCTTGCCAATTTATTTAATATTCTTAACCTGCCATTACTCAAGTTGAGTTTTAGAATCAGCTGGACATCCAAAGGAGCTCCTCAATCAGTTGGAAATGAAGGACTGCAATTCAAGAGAGAAAACTGGAAATCAAATAATGAATAGAGATGTGATCTGAAGCTAATAAGTAGAACAAATTCTTTAATAGAAGAGTAAAGAAGAGAGTCATGGTACACTTAACTAAGGGGCTATCTCTATTTAGAGGTTAGTAGGAACAGGAATCCACAATAGAAGGTATGATAATGAGGATAGGAGGATGAGAACTAAGAGTAGGAGAAAAAAGAATTCTGAAATGCATAGCCAATCAACAGTGTCAAATGCTTGAAAGAGATCAAAAAGGCTGAGAAAGGAGAAAAAAAGGTCATTGTATTTCTTGATTGAAAGGTGATCACTGGTACCTTTCAAAGGAACTATTTAAAGTAAAAGAGAAGACAAATTAAATGTGAGGTTAACAGGAAGGGAATTGGTGAGAAAAAAGTGATGGTAATAGGGTCATTTTTCTAGAGCAGGGTTTTTCAATTTAGGCATTTTTGATACTTTCCTAAAACTGGTAAAATCAAAATCTGTAAAAGCAAAGTCAAACCAAGAAGACTGGTCACCCTAGTGAGATCGTTTTTTTGTTATAGGGGCTATCCTGTGCATTGTACGATGTTTTGTAGCATACGTGGCCTCGACTCACTAAATGCCAGTAGCATCCCACACAGATGTGACAATGAAAAATGTCTCCAGACATTGTCAAATGCCCCCGTGGGGCAAAACTGCCCCAACTGAAAACCACTGTTCTGGATAGTTTGAGAAATGTGATTATAAGAAAAAAAGAGAGAGAATATAACCAGAAAGGAGTAAGATCAAGTGAAAGTGAATGTGTGTACACGTGAGTTTCTTAAAAGAAGATCTCCGCATCTTTGGATGTAAAAAGGAAGGGTTTAGGGGAGATGGAAATAATCCTGGTACAGAGATCAGTAAGACCGCAAGATCCTAGAGGAGGTGAAAAGGAAAATATATCAAAGGCAGAGACAGAAGAACTAACTTAGAAAGGAGGAAGATATTACTTTATTTGAGACTTGAGAAAATAGAGGTGACTGAAAGCCAGGAATCTACTATTGAGGAAAAGAAGGAAAAAAATATTTGCACAGCAGGTTGTCTGATCTCTGTAAACTGAGAGAGAAAGAAGTTGGGGGCACGGGGCGGGGGGGAGGGGGGGCGAGGGCATAGTGACTCAGGAGGCAGAATTCTCGCCTGCCATGCTAGAGACCCAAGTTCGATTCCCAGTGCCTGCCCATACCAAAAAAAAAGAAAGAACGAAGTCGGGAATGGAGAGGAAGAAAAAATGGGAATGAGCGGATGGAGGGTGGTAAGTGGATTTGAGGACCTATCCTTGTTGGTGTGAACTAGGAAAAAAAAAAAGAATGAGGAGATTACAGAAGAGCCCTGAGTTTCAAGGTGATTTAAGTGGCTTCTGGAGGATGAGGTAGTAATCTGGAATGGAAAAGGAGGAGAGCCAGGGAGGCCAGCAGTGCTTCTTAAACTTTAATGTGCATATGAGAATCACCAGGGGATCTTGCAAATGTGCAGATTCTGATTCAGAAGATCTGGGGCGGAGCCCATGATTCTGTATTTCTAACAACCTCCCAGGTGATGGCCATGCCACGGGTTTGAGCACCACTCTTTGAGTGGTATGAGGCTAGGGTGTTAATGACAGCAACTTTAAAGTTGCTCCTTATTCAACAAATAAGCATAGCTCCAAGCTGGTGAGGACTCAAGAATGGTCAGAAGGGAGTTAACTGCAGGGCAGTTAACTCTATCATTGTCAAGAAGCCAGTACACTGCTCTGGTTGTTGTGGGAGAAGGAAAGTGGCAGAGATAAGGAAGGACTGAAGGGTTATGGTCAAAGTTGGTAAGTGGTCAATGATACTTCTTATTGTATCTTCATGAAAATAAAGGACTTCTATAAGGAATTTGATAAGCAGCTTGCAGTTACACATCATGTTAGTCTGTTCCATAGCTGTCTTAAGCTTCTCTATCTGGCAGTCTGGGACATCTCATACCTTTCTGCTTCTACAGCCTACGGAAGTATTTGTGTTGTGGCTATTCCATTCAATTACCTTAGGAGGTCTTTATCAGTCTGAGGAACTAGGATGAATGGCTAATCAATTAATTAACATTTCAAAGTGTAGTGCTGAGAAAATATTCTGAGAATCACTGTCCAAGTGTGACATTAATTTACCTAAAACTCAAAATCCTCCTTGAAACTTTACCTCTGAACTAAGCATAATAATAATAAGCCTCTGTCCCTAGTCTCATCTCCTCTTTGCACTTCTTTTTTTCGCTCCACATCTAAGATTTACTTTCTTCTCTTTCATTGCCTCCTTAACCAGATAAAATACAAAATTAGAATACAATTTTAAGTACTTTCATGCTTCTTTACTATAAACTTCATATGCTTCATTTAAAATAGGCGACTTTAAACTTCTTTCTTACCTACCCGTCAAATAACTGTAAACAACTTTTTTTCTTCTGTGTGATCTTGGATTAGCTGTCCCCACTCCCCTACTCCATGAGAACTAGAAACCCTTAATTTTAAAAAGGGGGGGAAACAGTCTCCTCTCCTTGCATGACAAAAGCTAGAGTATTGGGGAAGAGGTAGAAGGTAAAAACCTATTAATATAAAGGCTTTGTTCTAACCCATTCAAGCTTTAGGTCACCCCTTCCCTAAATTTTGTCACTTTGAACCCTCAGGAAGAACAGATTGGGAAGACACTGGAAGGAAAGAGATGGCACGTCTGCTGCCTCTGCTGTCCCTACTGCCCTCACCTGCCAGTGGCTGCCCCCTTTCTGGGCAAGTGTAACAAGCACAGCAAAGAATACATTATTTGGGTCTCCACTACGTCTTCGGGCTAGAACTAAGGCAGTCCATTCTCTAATCCAATCTTTAAGCTTATTTTCTCTTTTTATAAGAAAATTTAACTAAAAATAGATTTTTCAGGAGGCTGGGAGAGGGGTACATGGAACGTTCCTGAATATTTCTTTGCAACCTCCTGTGGATCTGTAATTATTTCAAAATAAATGTTAAAGAACGGATTTCTTCAGAAAGCACAACTTTTAAATAGCAACAGAAATGTATGAAAAACAGGATTTTCTTCTTACATTTAAAAAATTCCAATGGCTTTAAAGAGCCCCAAAACACTGCTCGCCAAATTCAGAGATACTCTTGGGAAATTTATTTACAATTCCTACCATAGTATGGGGATGTATATCTTAAAAGAGTAAATGAATCTTTTATACAAGTAAGGCTAATTGCCTTTTTTCTTCTTAAAATTAATATAACTATATGGAAACTGCATTTTAGAGAACACGTTAAATCACATTTAAACTTTGCTTTGAGTTCTCTCTAGACAAAAAGCCTAGATGTCTCAGTATATTTCCTTCACAGCCGTTGCTAATAAATGTCCTTCATGTGCATAAATCATCACCAGTTTTCTTTGTGGAGGACAGCAGAGTAAACCTGGGCTTGGGAACATTTGTGACAGATGCAGGAATCATTGCCAAGCTGCAGGCAATCTGTTTCAGTTACTCTTGCATCCCTTTGGTGTTTAGAATGCAATAGTTCTTACACTTTCCCACCAAACATTAACTTTTTCTGCAGAAGATCCCACTTATAAAAATAACACAAGCAGAGAAGACCAGCACTTTGGCTTTATTCTTAACTATTACAGAGTAATTGAAGACCACCTTAAATCGAGGCCTGCTGAAGATCTTTGACCCTTGAGCCAGAGCAGGGATCATCAGCAGGGATTAGAGTGCTAAGAAGAGGCTGTGGGCCAGAGATGAAACAGTTTAGAACAGTGTTCCCTCTGTTTACCTAGTCCTGTACTCTTGGGTGCTGTAGAAATGGAAAAAGCGTTTGGGCTGGAAGACTGGTTTCACAAAAAATACCAACAGTGTAGAACCACATACATTGCGGCCACTTTTGTCCTATATTTAATGCTGCCTTTTCTGCAAAGGACTTTCAGGGAGTGGGGTGGGGGTTAATTTACTGGCATCTTTCTGTAATCCAAAAGGATTTAGTGTATAATTTTGTTTTTAATTTCCAAATTATGATGAAAGCAAATTATGACTTTTAAAACAATTATTCTTTAAAAGTACACTTTTTTGTGAAAAAACAAAAACAATGCAAGGAAATTAAATGTCGCTGGTGGATGCCCAATCAGCAAATGAAACTTTTTTATCAAGAGCTGATGGCACCCAGTAAAAGTCCAAAGCAGCGAGTAGCCAAGTTCCCTTCCATGTCCTCCAGTTGGTCCGGAAGGTCTGGGCACCGCCTAGACGGCGACCCGGCCTGACGCGCAGAGTTGGCGGCACCCTGCGCCGCGAGTGGGTGGTGTCATGAGGCACCTACCCTACTTCTCCCGTGGCCAGTTGGTGCGGGGCTTCTGTCACGGCTCTAAGCAGCTGGGCATCCCTACTGCTAACTTTTCTGAACAAGTAGTCAATAATCTTCCAACTGATCTTATCCACTGACATTTATTATAGATGGGCCAGGGTTGGAAGTAGAAATGTCCATAAGATGGTGGTGAGTCTAGGATGGAACCCATACTACAAGAATATGAAAAAGTCCATGGAAACTCACATCATACATACCTTCAAAGAGGACTTCTATGGGGAAATGCTCAAGGTGGCCATCATTGGCTACCTCCGACCAGAAAAGAACTTTGATTCTTCAGAATCACTTATTTCAGCAATTCAAGGTGATACTGAAGAAGCTAAGAAACAACTAGCATTAACAGAACACTTGAAAGTAAAAGAAGACAATTTCTTCCAGGTTCCTAATAGCAAAATAATGAATGGCCACTGCTGAGAAAACATCTTATTTATTCATTAACTGTCTTCATGTATTTCACTGCTCATAACCACACAGTCTCATGTTGGTGATATTTTAAAAATCATTTTCCTGTAGCTGTGAATTAGTTTAAACGGTAAATGTAATTACTATATTTGTGCTTCGGCTGTTAAATTAAAACCCATCATGCCACAGTAATAACGATTTCATTAAAAAAAAAAAAAAAAAGACAAGAAAAAAATAGTCCAAGGCAAGCTCCCTGTAGTTTGCAATCCTACAAATGTGACAAGAATCAATCAGTCTCTAGTAAGATGGACATAAATTCACATAACCTCAAGCCATTAGCCAATAGGGGCAGATGACTGGGGAAGTATGGCTTGCTCCTGGAGCTGGTGACAATAGTTCAACAATAAGCCTGTGCAATCCAAGATTTCATCAAAATTCGGAGGAAAAGGAAGTGGTTTCTTTATATGAGGACACAAAAACCCCTTCCATGTGACTCGGATGGAACACCTTTAGAAGAATATTCTATCTTGGCAGTTTTGTATCAGCAAAGTAATGTGCCTGGAAGAGCCATTTCCTGGCTGAAGCAGCAGATAAGAATATCACGTCCCAGTGTAAATAAAATATAAGGAGGTACATCCACGGCAAATATGGACATGGCAAAACTGCCTTTCACCAGACCGAGAGAGGCAGCTGGAGTGGTCCAATCAAATGCTTCCCACAGCCTGTGATACTTCAGAAATCTTCAAAAAGGGAAACTGGACCCCTAAAATTTGCCAGCTACTATCAGTTAGAAGCTTCAGTAAAATTAAAACAAACCTAAATTTTGTACTCTTCTACTGAGAGAGTTGGTGTCAACAAACTGGCCTGTCCAGTTAGGTTCTATTCCCCAGGGTTGATGGGTGTTCTAGTTTGCTAGCTGCCAGAATGCAATATACCAGAGACAGGATGGCTTTTAAAAAGGGGAAATTTAATAAGTTGCTAGTTTACAGTTCTCAGGCCGAGAAAATATCCCAATTAAAACAAGTCTATAGAAATGTCCAATCTAAGGCATCCAGGGAAAGATACCTTGGTTCAAGAAGGCCAATGCAGTTCACGGTTTCTTTCTCAAATGGAAGGGCACATGGCGAACACAGTCAGAGTTTCTCTCTCAGCTGGAAAGGCACATGGCAAACACGGCATCATCTGCTAGCTTTCTCTCCTGGCTTCTGGTTTCATGAAGCTCCCCAGGAGGCCTTTTCCTTCTTCATATCCAAAGGTCCTTGGCTCGTGGACTCTCTGCTTTGTGGTGCTGCTCTTTCTGAATCTCCCATTCTCCAAAACGTTTCCCCTTTTATAGGACTCCAATAAACCAATCAAGACCCACCCAATTGGGTGGGGACATGTCGTCCCCTAATCCAGTTTAACAACCATTCTTGACTAAATCACATCATCCAGGGAGATGATCTGATTACAGTTTCAAATATACAGTATTGAATAGGGATTATTCTACTTTTATGAAATGGGATTTTGATTAAAACATGGCTTTTCTAGGGGGCATACATCCTTTTAAACCAGCACAGTGGGTATGGGGAGCACAAGCCAACAGAAGTGTGACAGTCATCATTCCTTGCGCCCTGAGTGAAGGTGTGAGACAGGGCAGCAAATAGTGTAGTCACCACATATCTTGAAGGTGATCATCAATGAGTTTAAGGTGAGGTTTGGTATCACAACCATTTAGAGGAAATGCAGCCAGACACAAAGAAAGCTTCTGACCTCAGGTCACCAAGTGAGAAAAGGTAGAACCAAAATCAAGTCACAGTCGGCCTAGCCTAACCTAAGTCTGTCTGGCTCTATCCACTGAGAAAACCCTTCAAGTAAAAACAGTTTTATTAAAATTTGAATGTGTTTATTTTGATACCTGAATGTTCTAGTAAAATTTCAGGGACAAAATTAAAGTTTTACATTAAAAAATCTATACTTAAGGGCAAAAATTAACTTTCATGTTTATATTTACATTTATCTTACATCGTTTAGACACCTAAACAAATTCTAAGAGGTCAATTTAAATTCTGACATTTTAATTTAGGGCACCTGAATTTGATTTGAAAGTACACAAGAGACCATGCCACCAAATATACAAAGCAAAGGAAGGAAGGATTTCTTTGGAAGGCATATACATCAGAACTTTTTTGTGTCATACTAAAACATGAATTTCCTATAGGTCAAATTCTAGGCAAGGCTAATTGTAGCATTACTTATTTCGTATTTAAAACACAAAATTTTCTCTACCATAAAAATATCAGTCCCTATACAAGTGCAGTTATAGACTCTGTGCTAAGCAGCCTGCCAGAAATTCATGCATTATTGAATTTCAAATGGTTTAACTGAGCACTCAAACGTGGCTAATTACCCGGACACAAGAAATCTGAGACCGTCTTTTTGGGCGCCAGTATTGAATCACACTGTGGGAAAGGTATCTCTTATGTGCATTAGAGATGACAATAGAGTACGGATAAAACAGCCTGCAAATACACTCAAGTTTAATAATTTAAAAATTTGTTAAAAAACAATTTTTTGTTCTACGTAATCCAAGAACCTTTCCTGATTTTACCTGTACTTTTTAACAGTACAAAATTTTCACCAAATTTTAACATAAAAATTATTCCTCCACTTTTTAAAATGAAAGTATTTTGTAACAATGTGCTCCTCGTCAGAGACAAGATGCTATGCCAACATTTCCATGTGTTAAGTAATTAGAACTACTATAACTTCAAATAGGTTCAGAAAATCAAACAAAATGGAAACAAAAAGGTTTCAAGCCATTAAAACCGAACCCTTTGCCATGTCCCGCTTTTATGTTAGTAAAGTAAACGTGCTCTTCATATCTAGAAACAAAGAAGTACCAAGACTCAGAAGCTGCCTATGGATCTAAGGGTACTCAGGTTATCTACTATAGAAGCTGAAATTCTTTGTAAAGCACAGTAAGGTTTATTTTGGACTCCTAGACAAATGGTTCCCTTCTGGGAAATGCTCTCTGTTGAAAAGTTAAAGGTTTCCCTTAGAAGCCTGTATTGTTCAAACAGTGGGTATCCTTAGTGTTATCTTCCTTAAAAACCTCACGTCAGCCTGTCAGGATGCATGGTATATCCTCTAATATCAACTATTAGTTGAATTACAGAGGGCCTGGACTAATTACGACAGACACCCCACTATCTGGTTGTTAGATAGCACATGGATACAGGAGAGAAGACACAAGAGGTGGCCCTGTATTGGAGTTTTTTAACTTTTTTTATGCTGTATGGTTGGGGTCCTATCTCATTCTTTTTCCATGTAACTATCCCATTATTGCAGGACCATTTGCTGATTTTTTTTTTTTTTTAGAAGTGCATGGGCCGGGAATTGAACCTGGGTCTCCCGCAACGCAGGCGAGAATTCTACCACTGAACAACACTTGCACCCCCTATGTTGGTGTCTTTTTACATTATTAAAACTCATTCAGACTTAGCCCCCAAAGCCTTCAGATCCTCAGTGCCCTAAACTCTTTTCCCTTCAAGGATTTAACTTTGTTATGTTAATATGACTTTTTTTCTGATTGCCAAAATAAATTATCACAAAATTTCTGGCTTAAAACAACCAAAAAAACAGTCTCCAGAAATCAGAAGTCCAGAATCAGTCCACTGATCAGAAGTCAGTGGGCGTGAGTGGTTCCTCACTCTGGGTCTCAGGGAGCTGAAATTGGAGGCTCTGGGGGAGAAGTGGTTTTCAGGCTTATTCAGGTTTATAGCAGAATTCAGTTCCTTGTGGTTGTAGGGCTGAGAACCCATTTCCTTGCTGGGTGTCAGATGGAAGCCTCTCTCAGCAACTCAAAGCCACTTTAAGGATTCCTTGTCACATTGCCCCCTTCAATTTCAAAGCCAGGGTCCTTCTCACTTGGATTTTTCTCTGACTTCCCCTTCTATCACATTTCTTCTGCTTCCAGCTAGAGAAAATTCTCTTTTAAGGGCTCATGTGAATAGACTGGACCCACCTAGATAATCCAGAACAATCTTCCTAATTTAAGGTCCATAGCCTAATTACATCTGCAAAGTCCTTTTTGCCATGGAAGGGAAAATAGTAACAAGTTCCAAAGATTAGGATATGGACACCTTTAGAGGCTCATTCTGCCTACCATTACACCAGGTGTAAGGGATAGGAGCAAGGAAGACTTGAGAGAGGGTCAGGTTGTAAACCACTCCAATCCCTAAATCTCCCTAAAAGTGGCTATGCAGGAGAACATCATTTCTCTGCCCTCCAGGGAAGCCCAAGACAGACTTGACATGGCCTCCCTCCCAAGGTTCTGGAAGCCACAAAGGCACACAGTGCACGTCAGCTCGCATCTCTGCTCAGCGTCATGGTACTGAACATAAAACACCACTGTGGAAAACTGGGGGAAAACCCAATGCCAAGTTTCTTTGTGGTTTGGATTCTAGACAAATAAAAGTTCCCTGTAGATGAGTCCTGGCACTGTGGGATTAACAATGCCATCCTGACCAAAAGGGGGAAAAAAGTATAACTAATAAAGTATCAGTGGCTGAGAGAATTCAAACAGAGTCGAGAGGCTACTCTGGAGGTTACTCTTCTACAAGCTTCAGTTAGACACTGTTACCTATCATAACTTGCCAAACCCCAACCAAAACCATTCCTGCCAATCTTAAAGAACACCTAGGGCATTATATAAGATTCTATAAAGGTTCCATGTGCTAGGGTGACTCTTTAAAACCTACAACCTCCAGATGGGTCCCTGGACCAGGTAAGTCCTGAAATGCAGAGGGGCCAGCATCTCCAGAACATCAACTAGTTCCATCCCCCTATTCCATATTACTGACAGCCCCTTCCACATGAAAAAGTTAGAATGGGCAAAGCCCAAATACCCCTAAAGTGTGGGAGAAAGATCAAAGGTGATGGTGGAGTTATACAGAGAAGGTTGAGTTTAACAAATGAGTATGAGTGCTGAATCATTATACTGATATTTCTTTTAGCCTCCAGTATCTTAGAGCAGCTAGAAGTAAAAACCTAAAATTGTGGAATTGTAACCCATACCAAACTCTGAAATCTATTCTACAACTAATTGTTGTGATGTACTTTGAAATTTATTGCTTTTTTTGTATATATATTATTTTTCACAAAAAGAAAAAAAGAGAAGGAGGAGTATAACAGAGAAGACAGGATTTAACAAATGAGTATGACTGCTGAGTCATTATATTGATATTTCTGTTGGTCTTCAGTGTCTTGGAGCAGCTAGAAAAGAAAAAAACAAAAAATCGTGGAACTGTAACCCATACCAAACTTTCAAATCTGCTCTATAACTACTTATTAAAATGTACTTGGAAATGTATTGCTTTTTTGTATATGTTATCTTTCACAATAAAAAAAAAAGTTCTCTATAATAAAAAGGCTGACCTTAACATCCATATGGTCCTCACATATGAGCATTATACTCGGGGTGGAGATGGGGAGGAGAGGATGGGGGTTCCAATCCAGGTTCTGCTATGTGGCCCCAAAGCAAGCCAACTCTTTTCTCTAGGTCTTGTTTCCCTTGTTTATAAATGTGGGACTAAGGTAGATCAGCATTTCTCAAAATGTGTTCTGTGAAATAGCCATTGTATGAAATGCTCTGCAAGTAAAAGGGTGCCAAGGCCAAACGTTTGAGAAATGTTATTTTGAGTTAGAGTGGAATTTTTAAAGACTCTGAGAACTTCTGTAACAAATAATCTAGCTATTTAATCCAATGTTTCCCAATCGTATTTGACAAGACACCCCTTTTTTCCAAGTAATATTATTATCCAGCTGGGACTTCCCTCCATTCAAACTGGGCTGTCCCTAAATAGTCCATACTTTCCCTCCTCAAGGACCTTGTCCCTGTTTTCTCCACCTAAAACACTCTTCCCCACACCTGAGTGTTTCCTCCTAAAACTTTCTTCCCCACATCTGAGTGTTTCCAGTGTCAGTGTCACCCGACACTGAAGATTGGTTCAAATCCAATTGGCTTAATTTATGATCCTCCCATGAATTATTCTCTAATCTCATCAGCTAGAAATATATTCTTCCTCACAAGCACCATTTAAGAAATATTTAACAGGTACCTACCACGGTTTAGCATTAGATACTCATAGTGCACTGCTATTATAATACTATGGTCACATAATCACTCATCACCCAGCAAATATTTGAGTACCTACTACTACTATATGCCAGTTACCGGGGATACAACATTGAATAGAACATGGTCCATGCCCTCATGGGGCTCAGATTCAAGTGGAAGGAAAAGCAGTGGTTGGCAGCAATTGCAACCCAATATTCAGGCTATATTTGGTAAGAATGGGACTGGGTATTCCTGGGTCCCCTGCCTGGTGGCATCCCCAAAAGTCTGTGGATGCCTGGGCAAGATCTTCATGAGGAAGAAGAGCCAGACTTGTCCTTGGGGCCTTGGGATACCTAAGGCAGCCCAGGGCTATAAAGGGAGCCCTGGAGTTGGTCAGGCAGATCTAAGCTCAAATCCTCTACTTCCACTACCTGACTCTGTGTCCTCTTTGAGTATTAATTGGTGCCCTCAACTACTCAATGTGAATAACTGTATTTGGCTTACAGGTTACTGTGGGAAACATCCAACAGCGCCTGGAATAAGGCTTGGCATGTCAGTTCTTCGATTAGTATTAGCGGTCTTTAAATTTTCTATCCAAAATTAGGGATGTTAAACTTAGTCATCCTTTGTTCCCAGCTATTATCAGTACTTCCAAGTTGCTCGTGTAGGGCACTGCTTAGGTCATGGATAAATTTTTTTTGCCAATCCTGTCTTTTCTTTTCCCAACACCCAGAACCTATTTGACCAGACTCTTCTAGCATCATAACCCTCTCTCACCTGGGAGAAAACAGTAACGTTAGTAAAGCCTCTTGCTAGCCCTACTTTGTTTTTGAGAGGCATATCTCAGCACTATGTCCTATTCAGCAATATTTTATTGTGGCCCCTTAAGATAGATAATGTAGATTGGTTCATTCAACACACATTCACCTTTTCCTCTGCCTTCCTCTAATGTGGATGCAGGAAAGCTTAATACTCATTTCAGGCTCACTTACAACTAACAGACTTGACATAATTGTGATCAATGAGATAAAGGCAGAGAGCTGCTGGGAAAGAAGGCTCACAAGAAAAAAAGCCCTTCCTTCACCTTTTCCTCTTTCATCTTTGACTCTTTCCTTCTGCCTGGGTCTTGAAGAGGATACAGCACTCTTGTGACCATGAGGTGACAAGCATGATGTCAAAAGGTCATCTACTAAGGAAGGCAAAGCAGAAAGAAAGAATGACAGAGCCCAAGACTCTGAAGGCCTTGCTGAACCCCTGTGCATACCCCACATTGCCTACCTTCAAACTTATGTGAGACAACTCTACCTCTCTTTTGTCCAAGCTATTTTTAGAGGGTAACAAAAATATATCCATAATCAAAATACCTGATCAACGACATTCAAAATTTGTTGCTTCCTCATAGTTTCTGCGTTGGGTAAAATGTTTGTCTTGCCAAGAGCATGATTAAGGATTCTGGATTTTACATCCCTAAGGATGATGTTTTCCAGTGCCTTAATTGCTGTCAAGCTGAATGCCACACTGATGGATATTTACAGACAAGGGGTCAGGGCTCCTGCTGCATTACCCATATCATGTCAAGTATGGGCCATTCCATGAGAAGAGCAAGATGCAGAAGCTTTATTAAAATTGAAAATTTTAACTGCTTGAGGAAATACATACTAAAAAGGTTACAATAGGTACTATCCTCTGGATGGGGAAGGATTTCCTTATTGCATGTAGAAATCACAGAAGGGAATATAAGACCTGTCACAGCCGTTAACAGAAGCTCCCTCTCAAAATGGGTATCTACAGTTACAGCCCTGAGAACAGGATGTCTTTCTATTTCTCCAAAAAGGAAGTCTTGTGAAATGCAGTCAGTAAATCAATACTACCACTAACATTAATGCAGGATTAATTTGGGATTTAGACAGGCAAATAATAACTCCCCACTTATATTTCAAGGATAGGTAATCTCTTCCATTTGCTGAAGAAATTTGCCTTCGGTACTAAAAGAGCCTGAATCTACCCCAGGCCCCAGGTCTCCGTGGCTGGGTCTGGGTGATGGTAAATTAAGTGCAGCAGAGGCCTTCCTGCTCAATGAGGATTGGGCTCTGTGATAATGAGACTGAGAAAGCTCCACTCTGCTCATGAATAAGGCACACAATACTGTCATTTGCCCCAGACTATGCACATTCATGTATACTTTATCAAAAGCATCACCAAAAGCCTTGCCTGCTTCTCTTCTACAGTTGGAAGCAGGAGTGACGCGACCTGGCATAATGCACAAAACATGCCCCAGAATCTAGAAAGGCTTAGCCAAGCCTGCAGGTGCTTCCCTGTGCAGGGCCACTCTGCTCAGTCAGCCATCCTCTGTCCTGGCCCCCGAAATGTTCTTGCTCCAATGTGGAGGGCATCACTGCATTTTTGCATTAGTGGTCTCTCTCACTTCCCAGACTCTGTCTGCCATGCTCCAACTATTAGACTCTTTTGGCCTCCTGAAATATTAACTTCTAGAAGACAAAAGCCACCCTGGGGTAATAATCCACATAAATGTAGTTTTACTGAAACGCATTTCTAAGCTGTTAGAACATTTAAAGACATAAACTTTTCAATTTTAAAACTGAAGTTCCTTTTCTTTAGCACAGAAGTAAAGCTTCCTTTTACACCTGGGTACGTGACCACCTCAGCAGGACTTTAGAATATGTTCACAAGGAACTCACCTTAAAAATCACATGTAAAATTCACAACTCCTGAGAAATCTTAACAGAGACTGCAGGTATTACTTAAGATCAGTGGCTCTGATCTTTTCATGCGAGGGTCATCTGATCACTGCTTCTAGGAGCTAACCATCCATTTCAGACTAAGCTATCCTTACCGGACCAAGGATCCAGGCAGCCAGAACGTTGCCTCGGATTAAATTCCGGTAGAAAGAGCGTGATTTCATGCTCAGGATGTTGTGAGTGTATCCGGGCAGAAACTGCAGGGTCCATCTGCAGAAATTATGTGACCTCTTCCTTCGCCTTCCAGACAGACAAGGACCCTCACCCACTCAAAACAAACACACATTCTCTCTCCCCCTGTCTCTTTAGGGTGTTTCAGTCCAGAAAAGGACTTCTAACATATCTCGTAAATACACTTGCTTCCTAGCTTATTGCTTCTCCAGCTCCTTCCTCCTCCTTTTCAGGCATTTAAGACTAGCATTCTGCATTTACTCACAAAATATCCCTTTTCTCAAGTACCCCAAACACAGTACTCATGCTCCCAGCACTCCCAAAGTTTTCTCAACTCCTCCTCACTTCACCAAGCTTCTCGTCTCAGCTGCCTATGCCCCTTCCCTGCACCACCTCAGGCTTTGTCCCGGCAGCCCAAGGCATGGGGCCTTTTAAGAGAGCAAAAACAATCTTTGCGAGCCAGAAAACTGCGCATGAGTGACATGCACTCGTCCTGCTTCCAGCGTTGCTCAATGGAGAAAATCATTAGCAAAGAAGCAGAATCTTTAACTTTACAGAACTGAGACTTTCCAAATAAATTTTGCTGAAAACTTGGGATCAAAGGCTAAGAGCAAACCTTGGTTCGTTAACAGATAGTGAAACTAAATAGATAGAGAACTCTAGAGAGATTTCCCTAACTCCAGAGTTTATATTTCCAATGAAAACAAGGTCAACGACCTTAGAGATGCTCTACCTTGTGAAAAATAAAGATACCAGGACTTGCCTGGAGAGAGTTATTTATATCTTAAAGGGTTAAAGTGAGAAACCAGGATGCTTTCCATCCTGCCTACGAGCAGCAAATGTTGTTCTCTCTCCTTCTGAAAAGAAAGGGAAGCAGTTGTCTCTCTCTCCCATATGTAAGCAGAGAAAATCCATTTTTCTCTGTCCCTTGCCTGTGGAATATCTGACCATTCATGTTGGAGATTTTTCTGTGTGGCTTTTGTCACATTGCCCCAGGAGTAAACATCAGAAAAAGGGTACCAAGGCAGTTTTAATTTTCTCACAATATTACTTTATTATTTTTGTATAAATAATAACTAATCTGTCTCTGATCTAAAATACCCCATGTATACATTCAGAATAAAATTAATAAAGATGAATATTAAAAACTCAACAATTACAGCGACAAAGCTGACGGGATCCTATTTGTCACATGGACAGATGACAAATGAGATAGATGAAAGCCCTGCATCAGCTTTAGAGAATTTGAGGACTATCCATGGGAACCAGCGACAGACCTGTTGAAAGGACTGGGAAGTTTGTTAGCCAGGTATCAGGACCTCGGGTTGAAAAATGCAGCCTGAATGGCACTTTTGGATTTTGCTCTCTCCTCCAGGTGGGAGGGGAAGGGGTCTAGAAATACCAAATGTGGGCTTTGAGTGGGCCCAGAGAAGTTGATGCCACTTTCTATGCAGTGAGAGGAGAGAGAGTGAATTGGCTGCCACTGACGGAGCAACTTCATAAGGACTGCAGAGCTAAGGGGCTCCATGCTACAGGGAAAGGGGTCTGTTTTACCAGTCTTGAAGACACTTCTCTACTATCATCTATTCCTTAGTTCTCATTCTACTTAGGCTGGTTTTTCTGTCTCAGAAATCCCTTTACAGTGGGAGAAAAGAAAAAAGGAATTAGAGAAAATGCCGTCTCCCTGTGGCTATTTATATTTATACAAATGATGTATTTGTGCAAAACTTTGCAATGGAGGGGGGGAGAGTCTAGAAATGGCTTTGCTTTGTTTTCTATACTACCGTATACACCAATGTATTACAGAAACTGATTTGAATGTTCTATACTTATTCCATACTGATCAGGGAAAGCTGCAAAGAGAAGTGGTAGTGGGACTCCCTTATTTTTTTACCACCAGTGGGTGGGATGGATGCCTTTTAACTTCTGGGGTTCCAACAGCCAAGGAAAAATCTGCTGGTTTCTTACCATCCAAATGGATGCCTGAAATCTTATTAGACTCTATAAGTGCGGGAGTCAGAACAAGTGGAAGATTTTTGCTATGATGTCTGCCTAAGGAAAGCATGCCAGTAGAGCATTAAAAGGGAAGCAGTTTCCAGACTGAAGTATATTTCGGGAGGTTCTGACGTGGTTACTAGATCCATGCCTTTTTGAAAAGCAACTTTTAAGCTTGCTAATGAGCTTTTGTGGAATCAGATGTGCCCATTTTGGGGGGTGGGTCAACTCACTGACAGGTGAAAAGAGCTTTAGAAAAAAACCTGCAAGAAAGACCTTGTTTGCCAGGCAGCAACTCAGTTTTGCAGGAGAAACAGGTAATTATCTCCTTCTGCTGCCTGAAGAAAGGGAAGCTGCTGGCTTTTTGGGCAGGGGGATAGGGCAGGGAAAAGGGGATATCCTACATTTACAAGTGTTTTCCTTCAATTACCTGTGCCTTGCTTACCAATGCGTTTTATGGTTTTCAGCTCTGTTAAGTTGAAAACAGATGTGGTCAACCTGCTCCAAGAGCTGAACTTCACTCCAAGACTGTTGAAAAGACACCCCTCTGTGGGGTCATGAGCTGTGGAAATGGATGATGAATTCTGGTGGAAATATCTGGTTTACAAACAGGCTGTTCTCTGATGAGACCACTGCTAACTGAACTCAACTCGTTCCTAGCTCAATTCCTGATGAAAGCTGCAAGGTTGGGGCAGAGACAAATATTGAGAGGCATGGCCCCTCTGCCCACTCCTGGCAGAGGGAATCAGATGGGACTCTGGAATCCTCTCAGAGAGATCTCATAGCTATTGGCTTTTTGTGTTTGGCCCTTCTAATCTTCTTTTTTTTTTCTTTTTCTTTTTTTTTTTGCAGTCCGACAATTTGTGCCTTTCCTGGTTCTGACAGAGGGCCCTAGGGTATCAGCTCTTAAAACTCTACTCACTGCCTTTTTTTTTTTTTAGTACAAACACCTGAGTAGGCTGTTTGACTATTTGAAGCAGCTGTCACCAAATAAGGCTGATCTTTCTAGGCTTCTCTCTAGACAGGGATTGGGTGGGTTAAGTATAAAGGGATTTCGAAATTTTTTAAAATTCAGAATTCTGCCTTGACCATGCTCTTGGTTTGGGATTCCTATCAGCAATCCCAGATCAGTATAGATTCAGATTTGACACTGTTTAAGTTGTATGAAAATGTTCCCTAAAAGTCTTCCTGTCTCTCTTGCACCCAACTCTTTCTCAATGAAAGGTCAGGGGAAAACGAGAGCATGAACAAAAAAGAAAGTGAAGTTACAGTTAGAGAAATGGAAAAAATTCATTTTGTAATAATAGAGGGAAAGCAAAACCACAGCATCAGAGAAGGGAAAGTTTAAGGTCCCCTACCCCTCAGGGGTGGAGGGTGGGATGTTGTTAATGGTCTTTCTTTTTCAGAATCAGCTCCTGGAACTCTCCTCCTAGAAGGAAAACATCCATGCTGCACTCCCAACCTGCTTGTCCTGTGCCCCTTTTCCTAAATGTTTTCCCTGCTGCTATGAGTGCTTTGGAGTCAAACTGACTGCTGAGCATGCCATCCCTGCCCGCCAGGCCTGACCACTGACAGCAAGGGGAGGAGCAGCTCCTACATTTTCCAAGTAGAAAACCTCTAGATGTCATCCATACCTTAGGAACAGATGAAGTGGTATCCTGGGCAAGCAGGACCACTCGAAACTCACTGCCTTCAGGCAGTGCATCTGAAAATAAGAAATCAACTGACCTGAACTATTTGGGCTGAAAGAGGGGCCCTGAAATTTACCAGCTGGTGGGAGGTCGGTGACCACATTAGAAACCCTACCTCTTTGCACTACCCGAGTGGTGTATGTACCCTCTGGGGGTCACTGACAACTGTAGACTCTGTTTCCCAGGATGTCATGTGGGCCCTCTGAGATTGCGTGTATGAATGGCAGGCTTTAACTCATCTTTCTAGTGAAAACACCATGATTTATATATAGAGGTGGTTACCAGAAACATTGAAGTTTTTGTTTTTAATGTGGGCAGATGCCGGGAACACTAAAGTTTTTGAGGAAACATGCCAAGTAGATAAGTAGCCCTCAGACAATCACTCTGGGAGCAGTTCCTCCCAGAGTGAGTTATACCATTGATATGTGAGTTACACCATTGATATGTGAGTTATACCACTGATATGTGATGTGAGTTACACCATTGGAAAGATGGCATAAAGTGTGTGTCTGACTTCATTGAAGTGGTTCATGGCTGACTTCAGTCTGAAAGTCATTCGGGTCAGCTTTAAATCACTGGCCAGAGTTATACGGATGACAGAATTTGCCATATTTTTTCTTACTTGCAGCCCAAGGCAAAGTCTGGGGGAAAATTATTAATATATCCAGCTGTATATATCTCAGGCCAGGTGGACAAAGTTAATTTGAAACTTGAGAAAGCCACTAGGCTTTTTAAGATAGATCTTTAAAAATGAGATCTGTTCAACTGACTAAAGCCAGGATCCCTGGATGGTGTGGCTGAGACTAGTGAGGCAAGGCTGACCTCAACCTGCCTTTGGAAACCGGCTGGCAACTGCCCAATGGACCTAGCCCCGTGAGTCAGATTAAACAAAATGACCAAAGGAGTGACATATTATGACCAGTAGTCAACTGTATTAGTTTCCCAGGACTGCCATAATAAATTATTACAAATTTGGTAACTAAAAATAACAGAAAATTTTTTCTTTCACAGTTCTGGAGACTAGAAGTCTGAAATCAAGTAGGGCCATGTTCTCTGAAGACCCTAAGGAAGAATCTTCCCTTGCCTCTTCCTAGCTTCTGGTGGCTCCCAGCAATCCTTAGCATTCCCTGGCTAGTAGCCCCAACACTCCAATCTCTGTCTTTACATGGCATTCTCCTATATGTGTGTATTTCTGTGTGTCTCGTAAGGACACCAAACATTCAATTTGGGGCCCATCCTTATCCAGTATGACCTCATTTTAACTAATTACATATGCAAAGATCTTATTTCCAAATAAGGTTACATTCTGAGGTTCCTGGGAAGTATGAATTTGGGGGGGAGGACACTATTCAACCTATTCTACTATGAAGAAACACAAGAGTGTAGTTGCGGGGAATAGAGAATAGTTTTGTGCTTCTACACAGTTGGGGCTTTCTGAATAAATTTTGCTGAAAATTTGGGATCCTGGGCTAGGAGAAAACCTTGGAAATTTAATTTACAACTGTACAGAAAATTCCAGAGAGATCTGCTGAATTCTGGAGGTATTTCAAGGGAATATGAGGCCAAGGACCTTGGGACATCTCTGGGTTGTAAATATTTGTGACACCACAAATAATCTTGTTCCACTTCCAGGATAACAGTATAAAGAGCTCCATGAACTCACTCCCCTATGAAGGAAACAAAACTGACAAAAAATATACAAAACAGCCATTTAAAGTATCTGGGAATTATCTAAAGGGCATGTGCTGGTTTGAAAGGATGTATGCCCCCTAGAAAAGTCATGTTTTAATCAAAATATCATTTCATAAAGGTAGAATAATCTCTATTCAATACTGTATGTTTGAAACTGTAATGAGATCATCTCCCTGGATGATGTGATTTAGTCAAGAATGGTTGTTAAACTGGATCAGGAGACGACATGTCTCCACCCATTTGGGTGGGTCTTGATTGGTTTATTGGAGTCCTATAAAAGAGGAAATATTTTGGAGAATGAGAGATTCAGAGAGAGCAGAGCATAACGACATAGCCACGAGAAGCAGAGACCACCAGCCAGCGACCTTTGGAGATGAAGAAGGAAAATGCCTCCCAGGGAGCTTCATGAAACAGGAAGCCAGGAGATGAAGCTAGCAGATGACGCCATGTTCACCGTGTGCCCTTCCAGATGTGAGAGGAACCCTGACTGTGTTCACCATGTGCCTTCTGACCTGAGAGAGAAACTCGGAACTTCATTGACCTTCTCGAACCAAGGTATCTTTCCCCGGATGCCTTAGATTGGACATTTTTATAAACTTGTTTTAATTGGGACATTCTCTCGGCCTTGGAACTGTAAACTAGCAATTCATTAACTTCCCCTTTTTAAATGCCATTCCGTTTCTGGTATATTGCATTCTGGCAGCTAGCAAACTAGAACAGGGCACACACCAAATGAAGAAACATTTATTCAAGAAAATCTATAAAAATTTGATAAGAGTTAGAGGATGTGTTACTTGAGCCACAACCCAATACCTTGCTCGCCCCCTAGGTCAGTTTCCTAGCCATACTTGCTCCACCCCAGGCAAGTATGGCTAAGAAAATGCGGCTCCCTCTCTCTCAACTTCCAATCAAGGCTTATTGTATCTCACCAGGAAGGGCCAGCTTGTGGGAGGATATGGTTAAAGCATTTGTAAGCTTGCTGTGTTTGCATGTCCTCAAGCAGCAGAAAACCGTTGCACTTATTTGTCTGTTTGTCAAAAACAGCAGGAGAGCTGAAAACAGCTCAAGATGTCTGTGTGCTTTATTGTGTCATTTGCACATCTGTCTGCTTCACTTATCTGGGGCATTTACTTATTTAGAACATATTCTCCTACTCATGGGAAAATACCTGCTTTGTTCTTAAAATTAAAGATACCTACTCAAGGCAAACGGGAACTTCCACTGATGTTCACTAGATAGTTTAACTCCAAATGGCCCCTTGACCCGATTAAAAGCTAGCAGAAAATAAACTCGAGTCTCTGGTTGTCTCTTGGGACAGAGACCGACTTGCTTTCTGACTTTGTGTTAAAGAGTTTTTCTTCTTGTGCTGATTCTTTGCGGGACAAAGAATAACTGCCACAGGTGGTAGTGCCCACACCAGCCACCAACATTTCCCATCTCCTCCAACCCCAAATTCTCACTATGTGAAAACAGCAAAGAGATTTGGGGGCTCCCTCCCTCCACCTACCCAGTTATAGGATGGACATTCTACCATAGGCACAACAGGCGGAAACCACTCTTACCCAAGCTCAGTCATGGGATGGGTTCCACACTAGTAGTGGCAAGCTGAGAAGAGCCAGTGCCCAAAGCAGTAAATCAGTTTGGAAAGTTAGTCTATAAGAAAATAAAGCTTCAAAGACCTCACTAAAGAAAGTGATGGTGTGTGTTGGGGAAGTTCAAGCCTAACACAATAGTTCACGAAAAAGGATGGGTGCTCTTAATTAAGAGAAACATGCTTTGCAAGAAATGTTTATTTGGTACAAAATTTATATTTTGACTAGTGCATTTCCTAATTTAACTTATATGGACAGTTTAATAGAACACCATAAGTGCATGGAACCTTGAATAGGGCATGAGATTTTGTAGGTTTGTCCAGTGTGATGCCCCAATAAATCCCAGAGTGATTTGAATAGTGAATAAAAAAGTATTTGCAAAGTCCCCTTGGGAGAATGATGAGAAAGGGGGAAAATTCAACTTCCCATTTGAAGAATTCCTGATATTCTTGCAAGCAGTGGGGACAACCAAATAAATAGGCCGAGCCTTCAATCTTGGGGTCTGCTCACATGAAAATTATCCCTGCAAAGGACAGGTTAAACCTACTTAAAATTACACCTAAGAGTCACCCCCAGAGAATCTCTTTTTTTTTTTTTTTCTGTTTTTTTTTTTTTTGCATGGACAGGCACCAGAAATCGAACCCGGGTCTCCAACATGGCAGGTGAGAACTTGCCACTGAGCCACTGTGGCCCGCCCTTTTTCTCATTTTGCTACATTTTAATAGTTTTTTTAAGGGATTATTTTTTAGGTCTCCTGAACTACATCAAATAAAAGGTACTGAGCACTCCACAGGGTACAGGGTGCTGTCAAGCACTTTAGAAAATTTACATGACATGGAGAAAATATGGTTCCTGACCCTCCAGGAGCTTACAATCTAGGGCTCTGACAACTGATAGTGTAAATGCTAACTGAACAACAAAGTGATTTATTAAGGCAAATTCTTCATTCTCTAGTACTATTGTGGACTGAACCATTTTAGAATTTGGAATTAATCCAACTAAGATAAGTGACAAGACTAGATTTAGTTGAGAACTCTTTTAGGTACATATAGTTTTTATTAATATCTATCTAGTAAACAGAATTGACCTAATAGACAACTGAAAGTAAAGACTAGAGCTCTTGAAGTGCAAGGGCTAAAACAACTTACCATGATTACTTAATTTAAAAAGCAAACTGTAAAACTAGGGTTACACAAGTTTAAAAATAGGCTAAGTATTGACACTGCATTCCTCTCATGCTAGCATTGTTCATTTAAAACAGTGAATATTAAAATATTGTGGGTTCTACACCTAACCCACAGAAAGCCCACCACAAATCAAAAGTTCTGTGTATCAAATATCCACCTCATGTGTTCTATGAAAGTTTTAGTTATGCCCCATTATTTTAGTCAAAAGTAAATAGTTAAATTATAAGCTAATGATCTGCATATGTTCATATCGCAGACAACCTCTTTTGTTGCTCAGATGTGGCCTCTCTCTGTCAACACAGCAAGCAAACCAACTGCCCTCCCCCTCTCTACATGGGCCGTGACTCCCAGGGTTTATACCTCCCTGGCAAAGTGGGACAGAAATCCTAGAATGAGCTTGGACTCAGCATCAAAGGATTGAGAAAACCTTCTCAATTGAAAAGGGGAAGAGAGAAATGAGACAAAATAAAGTGTCAGTGGCTGAGGGATTTCACACAGCGTTGAAAGGTTATTCTGGAGGTTATTCTTATGCATTATATAGTTATCCTGGAGATTATTTTTATGCATTATATAGAGATCCCCTTTTTAGTTTAAGGTGTATTAGAGTGGCTAGAGGGAAGTGCCTGAAACTGTAGAGCTGTGTTCCAATAGACATGTTTCTTGAAGATGATGGTATAATGATACAGCTTTCTCACTGCGACTGTATGATGTGAAACCCTTGTATTTGATGCTCCTTTTTTCTATGGTATGGACAGATGAATAAAAAATATGGATAAAAATAAACAAAAAACAGGGGGAACAAATGTTAAAATAAATTGAGTAGATTAAAAAGTTAGTGATCAAGGAAAGGGAGTGGTAAGGGGTATAGGAAAAAAAATAAGGGGAACAAAGGTTAAAATATATTGGGTAGATGAAGATATTAGTGGTCAATGAGAGGGAGGGCTAAGGGGTACGGTATGCATGAATTTTTTTCTTTTTTCGTTTCTTTTTCTGGAGTGATGCAAATGTTCTAAGAAATGATCATGGTGATGAATATACAACTATGTGATGATACTGTGAGCTACTGATTGTACACCAAGTATGGAATGTTCATATGTTTAGAATGTGTTTGTATGTTGTTTTGTCAATAAAAATATTTAAAAAAAAAAAAAAAGGAAAGAAAAAAGAAACATGCTTTGGATTAGAAAACCAAGTGTTAAGATATCAATTCTACCAAAAATGATTTATAGATTCAATGCAATCCCAATCAAAATTCCAACAGCTTTCTTTGCAATAATGGAAAAGTTAATCATCAAATTTATTTGGAGGGGTAAAAGGCCCTGAATAGGCAAAACCATCTTGAAAAAAGAAAGAAGTTAGAGGACTCATACTTTTTGCCTTTAAAGTTTGCTGCAAAGCTACAGTGGTCAAAACATGGTACTGGCACAAGGAAAGATATATAGACCAATGGAATTGAACTGAGAGTTCAAAAATAGGCCCATAATGGGACTATTCTATGGCCAACTAATTTTTGACACGGCTGCCAAGTCCATTCAATTGGGACAGAATAGTCTCTTCAAAAAACGATACTGGGAGAAGTGAATATTCATATATAAAATTCAGAAAAATTAACTCAAAATGGATCAGAGACCTAAATATAAGAACCAGGACTATAAAACTCCTAAAAGATAATGTAGGGAAGCAACTTTAGGACCCTGTGTTAGGCAACAAAAGAAAATCTAGATAAATGGGACCTCATCAAAACTAAAAGCTATTGTACATCAAAGGGTTTTCACGAAAAGTGAAAAGATAACCTACTCAATGGGAGAAAATATTTGGGAATCACATATCTGATAAGTGTTTAATATCCAGAATACATAAAGAAACCCAACAACTTAACAGTAAAAAGACAAACAACCCAATTTAAAAATGGGTAAAAGATATGAATAGACATTTATCCAAAGCAGAAATACAAATAACCAAAAGCACATGAAAAGATGCTCAACATCATTACCTATCAGGGAAATGCATATCAAAACCACAATGAGATACCACTTTAGACCCACTATAATGACCACTATTTAAAAAAAGAGAAATCACAAAGACATAGAGAAATAGGAACACTCATTCATTGTTGGTGGGAATATAAAATGATACAGCCACTGTGGAAAACAGTTTGAAAGTTTCTCAGAAAGTTAAGTATACAACTGCCACATGACCTGGCAAACCCACTGGTAGGTATAAACCTAAAAGAAGTGAAAGCTGGAGTCTGAACAGAGCTTTTCATACTGATATTCACAGAAACATTATTGATGATCGTCAAAAGATGGAAGCAACCCAAGTGTCCATCTACTGAGGAATGGATAAACAAAATGTGGTATAGAAATACAATGGAATATTATTCTACCATAAAAAGGAATGAAGTTCTGATATATGCACCGTGCATGAACCTTAAACACAAAGTTTTGAGTGAACTAAGTCAGACACAAAGCGACAATTATTCTATGATCTCGATGATACGAAATAATTAGAATAAGCAAACTTATAAGAGTCAGAATCTGGAGTATAGGTTACCAGGGGCGAGAGTAGGGGAAGGAAATGGGGGGATTAATGCTTAATTGGTACAGGGTTTCTGTTTGGGGTGACTGAAATGTTTTGATAATGGATGGTGTTGATGGTAGCACATCATTGTGAGCATGATTAACAGCACTGAATTATATATTTGAATGTAGTAAAAGGGGAAATTTTAAGTTGAATATATGTTACTAAAAATTTTTTAAATATAGGAATGAAATATATTGTAAACAATGGACTATTGTTAGTAGTACAATTATAAAAATGTTCTTTCATGAATTATAAAAAATATACACACTAAAAGCAAGGTGTTAATAATAGGGTGATACATGGGAATTCTGTATTTTATATATTTTATGCATGATTTTTCTTGTAAACCCATAACTTGTTTAATAAAAAAAAAAAGGAAGTCACACATCAAAGAGAGAGAGAGAAGAGAGAGAGAGTAACATGCTAAACCATAGGCCAGCTAGTTCTCAGTGAGAATCAGGAAAAGAAATAGCTAAAAAAAAAAAGCCCTCCTGGGGTCAAAACATCAAAGACTAGCCTCAAAAATGACCTCTCCCAAATTTAGTTGGATCAGACTACTGAGCAAATTTGCCCCAGGGCACTGTTGAACAATAAAGCCTAATGGGCAGGGTATAATACTAAATGAAACTGACTTCTTAATAGAGAGATCAGGAAGAGACAAGAGAGCACTGCTAAAACCACTGCCATTCCAGGGCATGATACCCAGGGCTTCCCACTGCAGGGGAAGTAGATTTCACTAAAAGTGCCTCGCATGTCACAAAAGCAAGCTTCAGAGAATGGGGAGAAGAATCAGTATCCAAAGTTGCTATAATATTGTGCTGGTTTGAAAGGAAGTATGCCCCCTAAGAAAAGCCATGTTCTGATATAAATCCCATTTCTTAAAGGTAGAATACTCCCTACTCAATACTGTATATTTGAAACTGTAATGAGATCATCTCCCTGAATGATGTGATTTAGTCAAGAATGGTTGTTAAACTGGATTAGGGGATGACATGTCTCCACCCATTTGAGTGGGTCTTAATTAGTTTCTGAAGTCCTATAAAAGAGGAAACATTTTGGAGAATGAGAGATTTAGAGAGAGCAACATTACGAAGCAGAGAGTCCACCAGCCAGCGACCTTTGGAGATGAAGAAGGAAAACGCCTCCCGGGAGCTTCATGAAACCGGAAGCCAACAGAGAAAGCTAGCAGATGATGCCGTACTCACCATGTGCCCTTCCAGCCAAGAGAGAAGCCCTGACTGTGTGCGCCATGTGCCTTCTCACTTGAGAGAGAAACCCTGAACTTCATCGGCCTTCTTGAACCAAGGTATCTTTCCCTGGATGCCTTTGATTGGACATTTCTATAGACTTGTTCTAATTGGGACATTTTCTTGGCCTTAGAATTGTAAACTAGCAACTCATTAAATTCCTCTTGTTAAAAGCCATTCCGTCTCTGGTATACTGCATTCCAGCAGCTAGCAAACTAGACCAAATATATAACCAAAAATGTAAAAAAAAAATCAGAAGACATGCAAAGAAACAGGAACATGTTTCCTGTTTTCAGAACAGAAACAGAAACCCATACACAGTTAAAAAAAAAAAAAAAAAAAGCAGGGAACAGAAACTGCCTATGATAGCAGCCAGATGTCAGACTAACAAAGACTTCAAAGTAACTATTTTACATATGTTCAAAGAACTAAAAGAAGCTATGCTGTATTAGTTTGCTAAGCTGCCAGAATGCAATATACAAGAAATAGAATGTCTTTTTAAAAGGGAATTTAATAAGTTATAAGTTTATAGTTCTAGAACTGAAAAAATGTCCAAACTAAGACATCCAGAGAAAGATAACTTGGCTCAAGGAAGGGTGATCTGGGAAGGCTTGTGGCTGGCGTCTGCTGGTCCTTGTTCCTTGTTGTGTTGCTTTCAGCTTTTGATGCCAGTGATTTCTTTCTAAGAGTCTGTGGGCATTCGCTTAGCCACTCCAACACAAGACTCGGGGTTTCATCTTAGCTTAGCATCTACTGGGGCCAGAAACAACTTCTCTTCAGGTTATGGCTATTTCTGTGAGTACTTGCTTAGCGCCTGCATTAGTGCTGTCTCAATCTGCAAATAACTACATTGGCTCTGCTCTGAGCTCTCTCCAAAATGTTTCCTCTTTTAAAGGACTGCAGTAAACTAATCAAGACCCACCTGGAATGGATGGAGTCACATTTCCATCTAATCAAAATGGTCACACTCAGAACTGGACATGTCTCATCTCCATGGACATTATCTAATCAAAAATTTTCACCTATGATGTTGAATCAAGATTAAAATAAATGCCTGCTCCCATAAGATTGGATCAAGATTAAAATATGGCTTTTCTAGGGTATATGATAGACTTAAACCAACACACATGCCTAAAAGAAGTAAAGGAAGATGTGAAGACAATGTCCCAATAAATAGAGACTATCAACAAAGAAATTATAATAGAATTTTGAGTTAAAAAAAAAATGAAATGAAATAGTCATTAAAGGACCCAAACAATAAATATGAGCTGGTAGAAGAAAGAATCGGTGAACTTGGAAATAGACTGAGATTCAGCAGTCCAAAGAACAGAGAAAATCTACAATAAAGGAAAATATACAGCACACCTCAGAGGAATGTGGAACTCCTTTTAAGCATATCAATGGATGCACCAAAAGGGGAAAGAAAAAGAAAGAAGCAGAAAAAATATTCGAAGAAATAATGGCTGAAAAGTCCCCTTAGGGGAATGGTGAGAAAGGGGGAAAATTCAACTTCCCCAAGTGGAGAATTCACAAGCAGTGGGGTCAACCAAAGCAATAGGCTGAGCCCCCAATCTTGGGGTTTGTTCATAAGAAACTTAACCCTGCAAAGGATAGATTAAGCCTACTTAAAATTAGGCCTAAGAGTCACCCCCAGGAGAACCTCTTTTGTTGCTCAGATGTGGCTTCTCCCTCCAGCCAACACAACTCACCACTCTCCCCCTCTCTATGTGAGACATGACTCCCAGGGTGTGGACCTTTCTGGCAACGTGGGACAGAAATCCTAGAATGAGCTGGAACTCAGCATCAAGGGACTGAGAAAAACTTCTCGACCAAAAGGGAGAAGAGAGCAATGAGACAAAATAAAGTGTCAATGGCTGAGAGATTCCAAACAGAGTCCCGAGGTTATCCTGGACGTTATTCTTCCACATTAAGCAGATGTCACTTTGTTATCCAAGATGTAATGGAGAAGCTGGAGGGAACCGCCTGAAAATGCAGAGCTGTGTTTCAGTAGCCGTGTTTCTTGAAGATGAATTGTATAATGATAATAGCTTTCACAATGTGACTTGTGTCTGATGCTCCTTTTATCTACCTTATTGACAGACTAGTAAAACATATGAATTAAAAATAAATAAATAGGGGGAACAAATGTTAAAATAAATTTAGTAGATTGAAATGCTAGTGATCAATGAAAGGAAGGGGTCAGGGGTATGTATGAATTTTTTTCTGTTTTCTTTTATTTCTTTTTCTGAATTGAGGCAAATGTTCTAAGAAATGATCATGATGATGAATATACTACTATGTGATGATATAGTGAGTTATTGGTTATATAAGAAGAGTGGAATGATCATATGGTGAGTAGGTTTGTGTTTGTAAGTGGTTATGTATCATAAATTTAAAAAAAAAGAAATAATGGCTGAAATCTTCCCAAATTTGCTGAAAAGTATTAATCTATACATCCAAGATGTTAAAAAAAATTCCAAGTACAATAAAGCAAAAAGATACATACACAGATACATCATGGTAAAAGTTCTGAAAGACAAAGAAAATCTCAAAAGAAGCATGAGAAAAACAACATGTCATGTACAAAGGAACACCAAGAAGATCAACAGCTAACTTCTCATTAGTGACAGTGGGACCCAGAAGGCAGTGCGGTGACATGTTCAAAGTAGAGGAAATTAATAATTAATAATGAATACCTCATGTATGCATTAAGGATAAAATTAATAACAATTTTAAAAACCTAAATCTGCCATAGCTAAATGATTTACAAATTTAATGGCTTTCTATCTGGCTGCAATTGGAGAACACATCTATTAGAAAGGGAGTTAAGAACACAATGATCAAGTTTACTCATGGAGCATTCAAACTTCCTAGTATGTTGAGGCTCTTTGGTTTCTCTCACCTTTTGGCAAGAGCAGAATTGTTTTTTACTTTGTATGGAGACCTATATCCCAGGCTTTCCCCTAATTTGCTATGTTTTACCCTGAATAATCGGAGCTGGCTATCTAAATCAATAATGTTATCACTGTCGTCATAGCTCTCCCACCACACCTATATTCTAAGAGGCTTGACAAAAGCACACAAAAATCTGAGTACAGATAAGATTTCATGAGATCTCAGTTACTGATAAAGCAGCAACTTTAAAAATGAGTATTTCTTACAGTATTCAACTCCAAGGAAATTTTTGCAACACAAAACCCACTAGGGATTTCCTTATAGTTTAAGAGCATTAAAACGTTAGTATCTTAGAAGCCCTAGTCCAATATTTCCCAAACTTCAACCAGTTATATCACTTTTGGGACTTGGGACCTATATACACATGTAATGTTTATCTTTAAATCAATTTTATTATTAAATAAAGTAATACAATATCCCTACTTTAAATAGAAAACCAGTATCATTTGCTGTAAGAAAAAGTGTATCTTTAACACTTTTTTTTAATTTAAGTGTTATGATGTACACCTAAATCAACTTGTATACCACCACCAATAATACACATGACCCACTTTGGCAAATACTGACCTAATAATTCATTGTGTAAATGGAAATAGAAAGCACTGTCTCTGGGTTTGAGAACCAGAAGCTCTTCTGAGAAGCGTGTCTGACTTTGTGAACTTGACACCTAAGGCACATGAAGTAACTACTAACCTACAAAAAGCTATGATTCAGTTAGGTCCCTTAAAAAAAAAAAGAAAAGTTCTTTTTATTAATAAGGTTTTCAACCTGCAAATGGAACTATGGATAGCAATAGGGCTAGACAAGTTAATTAAGCTTAGTGAAATACCAAATGAAACACAGCCTTGAGCTGTCTGAAATGCATCATCACCAAATGCTATTACTCTTCAAGGAACTGGTTATTTTTTGTGACCCACAATAACCATTTAAAGGCCTCACTATATCTTTAATACTGTTTTTAGGGTTGCTGAGTTGGATGATGGAAAGTTTAAGAGCAAAGGATTCTAAAGGCTGTACCAACAACAGAAAAACTTTCTTCCATATAAATTTTCAACCTATATTCCAACAGGAATCAAAATCTGTAACAGGGATGAAAGAAGAATTGTGAAAGAAATTTGAGGAATATATGTCCTTTCTCTGGCTACACCTGGACCCTTACTAGTCTGGGGTTTCCATGTAGGGCTCTCACATACCAGAAGGCAAGGCAAGCCTGGAACTGAGCTCCCTGCAGTCTGATCCAGAGTTGAAATTTCTCTGGTTGACGACTCCTTTCACAGTCCCCAGAGAGGTTGAAAGTGCCTCTTTTAGATGCGGAGTGGGAGGAAATTACATGATTTTCAACTTTTCAAAAAAGAATTTTTATATATATTATAAATTTAAAATATGGACCTTTGCATATCTTTAGAAAAAAATAGTGATTATAAATTAAACAGTAGGAAGAGGGCAGGAGTTACTGGCCTAAGAGACTCATTCATGGCTTTAATGGCAAGAGAGGAGTATATCACAGCAAGGAATATGCCCGGATCACAAACTGAGGCTGAAGTCCAGACACCTTAGGGACAGGCCAGTAAGGGAGGAGTAAGGACTGGCATCCAGGCCTTGTGGACGCACCAGGCCAATAATGCCTGGTTGAATCTGAAAACAAAACAAAACAAAGCTAGGCTATACTAGTACAGTCCTAATAAAGGAAGATTTTTTTTCCTGGACTTAACACCATGGTGATTTTTCAGCAAACGAAATCAAGATGACCACAAGACACACAGCAGACTGAGAGAAGGGGGCCTCCAGAGGAGTGTGAGCTGTGAGACTCAGGTACAATGCCTGTTCTAAATCACCAGGAGCACAGCCCAAGGAAGTCCATAATAATAAACTGCTAACATTTATTGATACCTCACTGATGTTAGACACTCTTAAATGCTTTACGTGTATTATCTGATTTATTCTTCACAACCCCACGATATTGGTAGTTATTTCCATTAATCAGATAGGGAAGCAGAGGCACAGAGAAGTTAAGCAAATTGCCCATTGTCTCATAGTTAGTGGCTACTATGGGATTTGAAGGCAAGCAGTCTTGACTCCAGAACTGGTGCTCCCGACCACTGATACTTACTGAGTATAGGCTATGTTCTGACATCTCCTTTCCCTCTTCTTAAAGGCCTGACCTGGCCATGGCTTAGGAGGGCCCTGAACAGCCCAAACAAAGGCTGGGTGAAAAGAGGTGTTGCAGGCCGATCGGATGGAAGGCTGCAGTGCAGCTGGATTGGGCCTGAGCTGGCTGAGATCTGGCTGGAATTAGCACCTTCCCTGTTATGTCAGTTAGCACAGGCTAGGGACCAGTCTCCTTGCCTCTGCCCTAGAGACTTGAGAAAAAAGTACAGCTCTGTTGTCCAGTGCAGAAATTCCTGCTCAGTCTGTGCCCAAGGAGACTCAGGCCCACTCACTGTGCCTCACCTGGCACCCAGGTTGTAGCTGGCCTGCATATCTCTTGATCAATTACTAAAGGAAAGGTCTTGATCATCTCCCAGGCAGAATATAGACTGCAGAAGACTTGAAAATACTTCTACCCTATGGTCTCTCAGCCCTTAACCCACCCAGAAAAAAACAAAAACAACAACAAAAAAAACTCAAAACCCAAGCCACCACGATAAAAGGTGCCTGCTGATGCTTTTAACACTTAAACCAGGGTAACTTTTTGTTGCCTTTCAAAATATTTTTCCTCCTCAGTTGAAATGGATTTTCCAATTCTCTCCAAAGGATTTCTCTCCAAGGATTTCTTCCTTTTGATCCTCTGCCTCTGGAGAATTTAAATGGGACTTCTGGTGTTTCCATTTTCTCAGTGTCCTCATGCACCTGCACTGCTTGTTATCTGATTTCACAGAAGGCTTTCAAGACTTCAGAGGTCAAAGGTCAAAATTTACATCCACAACTCAGTCAAAAGCAAAGATGTTTAATAGAGATTTACTGTGCTCAGAGCAGGAAGACTCAATATTAAGATGTGAATTCTCCACAAATTATCTATAGATTTAAGACAATCTCAATAAAAATCCTGGCAGGCTTTTTTAGTAGAAATCAGCAAACAGACTCTAAAGTTTATATGGAAAAGCAAAGGTCCTAGAATAGTTTTTATTTAGTTAACGTTTTAAAAGATGTTAATTTTATATCCCAAAATACACTGAAAGGTGCATTTCAACGAATGAAAGGTGGAGAGGGTAATGGCAAAGCACCACAAATGGTACAGTTTACAACTTCTCAAAACACTGGGGATCACTGCTTTACACAGCACTTTTGTTTCTGAGAATCTGTGACACCCAGTGAATCAGATCCTAATTCCCCATTGATTGGCCTGATTGCTTCAGGACTAGCATCTGCTCCATTCAGTTTGCAATCGACTGCATGTGAGCTCCCACCTGCACCATCAGTCCTCCAAGGGGAGGAAATGCAAGTCCTGAATAGGTGTTGCTTCATAGGAAAGTAGGTTTCAGGGCACCAACAACCTACATGCACTGTGGGTGTGCTAAGGAGAGGCAGATCAGCAGAACCCCACTTCGAGAACATCCTCCTAATGCAGGACAAGAGCTTTCCACAGAGGTGAAGCTGTCAGCTTCAACGTGAGTTTGTAAAGTCTATAGAGACAGCCCCACTTTCACAGTCAGTTCACCGAATTTTTTTTTTCTCCCCTTTGGTGAGTTGAGATGTATCAGTTTTGGGTTTTTGGTTTTGCTTTTTTTTTTAAAGTTTTTTTCACACACCATACAATCCACCTAAAGTGTACAATCAAAGGCTCTTGGTAAAACCACTCAATATTTAGTTTTTATACGTTATGCTTTTCAAATGTTTCACAGGTAGTATCTCATTTGAGCATGATGGCAAGGGCAGGTGGAATGCTCTCCAGCCCGTATGCAGTCAAGGCCCTAAGAGGACTGGATGGAAAGCTGTTCATTCAGCTGATGAGTGACAGAGGACTAGATCCTGGGGTCTTATGTGACCCCCTGGGCTCTTACTACAGCATTACTCAGACGACAAGCTGCACTTAGTGAGCAACAAGGGCATTAGCTTACACAACCGCTCAAAGCTGCTGCCAGAACACGATGAAGATAAGGCACAGGTAGGCTCAGAGATATCTACCGTGTATCATGTAAATGGGATTATAAATGTAATCACATACACCTATATGCACTTCACTCAGGCTCAAATCCACACCCCTTAGTATAGCAGTCAAGGCCTGTCACAAGCCAGTCCCTCTTTAGGCCACTGCCCACCTCCTATTCCAAGCTCCAGCTGTGCTGGGCTACTTACAGGTTCCCTGTGAGTCATGCTCTGAGCTCCACACCCTTCCCCTATGCTTAAAACACGCTTCTCTCCATGCTAACATATACTCATTGTTTGCATAAGCTTCACTTTCTCCAGGAAGCCTTCCCTGAATGAACACACACACATACACACACCCACACACACAATTCTTGGTCAGGTATCCTGCTATGGCTCCCTATGACTATGTATCATTTATTCATCCACTGGATCCTAGGCTGTGAGCTCCATGGGGTCAGGGCTTGAGACTTTTGCCCCTCTATATCTACTGCGCAGGGCTCTTTTTTTTTTAATTTTTATTAATAAAACCAATTGTGCAGGGCTCTTAACACAGTAAATGTTCAGTGCATGTGTAACAAAAGGTTGTATGAGCAAGGGAGGCCCAGCGTGGTACTCCAATGCTGCAGACTGCCAGTATATTGTGAAGGAGAAATTGCATTAGAGAGGCAAGATATCTGGCAGGACTTAGGGGGAGGTACAACTTCCCTGATGTCAAAAATGTCTTCTGCAACTTCAACGTATGCCTTCACCTATTCTCTTCTGGAGCCTCCTGACACAAGTGATTGGGAAGTTGACCCAGACAGGCTTGCCATGTCAAGCCAGGCATTGGAAAATCTGTCAGCCAAAGAGCGAAACTGAGTGGTAAGCTGTTCAAGCTGAAGAACCAGAGGTCTGAGAAGTGAGGTGACGGGCCTGAGGGCACCCAGCAACTTAGCAGCAGGGCTGCTTCCAAAACTCAGGCATTGAAATCCCAGCACTCTATACAGCACTCTGCACCCTGGGCCAGGGCATAGAAAAATAACTGTGTTCCTTGACCAGAACCAGGGAGTCTGGAGTAAAAAAGAAAGAAAAGAACAGACATATAGACAGAGATCTAGAACATAATATATGCCCAGCTGGCAAGATTTAGCATAGGTCCGATGGAGACAGGCTGACTAGAGAACAGATCCAAAAGACAGAGACACATTTTCTTCTCCCTCCATGCTGGAAATTGTCATGTTTGCTGTTTTCCCGACACTGCCTCGGGACCTGGCATAGGATGAGTGCTCTCAGGTAACCATATTTTACAAAACAACCTCAAAGTAGCCACTCTATCCTCATTTGTACCCATGAAGACAATGGAGCTCAGAGAGACTAGCTCAAGGTCACCAGCTAATAAGTGGCAGAGGATTTTGAACCTGAGTTTTTTTCAATAGAGAGTGTTTCTGAGTGATCTGGAAACGAAACTATAGCTTTCAGTGACTCCTTGGGTCTCAGTTTTGCTGCTTACAATAAAAATAATTTTATGTAGTGAGGGAGCTGCCACCTTGTGAATGTGATTAATCCCACTGAACAGTATGCTTGAAAGGGGATGGGATGGGAAGATCTATGTTATATGTTTCCACAATTAAAAAAGCAAGAGGGCGGGCCGCGGTGGCTCAGCGGGCAAGAGTGCTTGCCTGCTATGCCGGAGGACCCCGGTTCGATTCCCGGCCCCAGCCCATGTAAAAAACAAACAAACAAACAAAATATAATAAAACAAGAAAATGTTTAAAGATGTTTCCCTTCCTTCCTTCCATCCTTCCTTCCTTCTCTGTCTTTCCTTCCTTTCCTCCCTCTCTCTTTAAAAAAAAAAAAAAAAAAAAAAAAGCAAGAAAAACTAAAGTGATAATGACAACTAAATGCTATACGTGATACTGGATGGGATCTAGGAAGGGAGGAGAAGAAGCTAAAAAGGACATAAGTAAAAATTGAATATAGAATGTAAGCTTTATATCAATGTTAATTTCCTGAACTTGATAACTGTACTTATGGTGGTTACATATATGAATATTCTTGTTCCTGGGAAATATACATGGAAGTTTGTGTTCAAGGATATGATGTGTTCAACCTGCTCTCAAATGTTCAGAAAACAGATAGATAAATGGATGGATGGATGGATGACAGATAGATGATAGAGTGATTCAGCAAAGGTTACAAAATGTTAAAATTGGTGGATGTGGGTATCTGAAGGATGTGGAGTATTTTGGAGTTCTCTGCATGAGGTTTACATTCTTTTTGTAAGTGTCCTGTAAGTTTGAAATTATTTCAAAATAAAGCGTTTAAAAAGTTTTAATAATTTTGTGTTGGAATTCTTCAGTAGTATTGTGCATGAAATTCACACGAATATTAAGAGGGCTTAATGCACAACATAATGAAGGAAGATGACCAATGTGTAAGGAAAAAAAGGCTGAAGCTGACCAACAAACTTTCTTGGACATTCACCCCTTAGCCAGCGGAGGTAAGAATGGAAGTATTCACAAGTTAAGGGTGCCTGAATAATTTGCTTTTTCCTAAGTGTCAAAAAAGGATTTTTTTAAGAACATCAAATTATCTAATTAAACCATAATTAAACACTGTATGCTTAATAGCATGAAATTTCTTTAGGGTATCAGGAAACTGAACTTGTTTCCCAGATGGGAAAACAAAGGTACAAAAAAGGTTCCATGCTAAGTTACATGCCACACACCAGGAGCAGGAAGTCAAATCCAGGTGTGTGAGTTCCCACTGAGACCACACTGATAAGGATTAGCAAGGTAGAGGGCACAGGGCCAGCGGAGGATGTGGAAGCAGTTGGGAGCTTTGGGAAATTGGGAGCTTCGGGTGTAGTCAGTGAGGACCCCTCACGGCTATTTTAAGGCAACAGCAGCTGCTAGGGAGGTGGGTAGCCCCTCATTCAGGGACTTTTGGCTCTGTCCTCTCTAAGGCCTTGGGGTCCTCTGCAAGTAGATGGAGAAAGAACAGAAAAGGCGCCCCTGCTTCTTAACTGCCTGTCCTGAAGTGAGAGGCATCACTTCTGTTCACATTTCATTGGCCAGAACTAGTCACATGGCACCTCCCAGCTGTAAAGGCAAAGCAGTGTAGACCCTGGGTAAATGGCCCTTCAACTCTGCACTATGAAAGGAAATCACAAGCGCTCGTGGGGAACCACACGACTCCGTCACAAGGCCATCAAAGCCCCAGACCTAGAAGCTTACAATCTAGCTTGAAAGATGTTCTAGTTTGATAGCTGCCGGAATGCGATATACCAGAAATGAAATGGCTTTTAAAAGGAGGAATTTATTAAGTTGTTAATTTACTAATTCTTACTAGTTCTAAGGCTGTGAAATTGTCCCAATTAAAGCAATCTATAAAAATGTCCAAATTAAGGCCCCAACAAGAGGTATCTACATTCAAGAAATGCCAATGACGTTCAGGGTTTCTCTCGCAACTGGAAAGGCATATGGCCAACATGGCAATGTCTGCTAGCTTTCTCTCCAGGCTTCTAGTTTCCCGAAGCTCCCCCAGGGGCACATTCCTTCTCTAATGCCAAAGGACCCTGGCTGCACGGGCTCTGCAGCTTTCATGGCTCTCTTGCTCTCTCCAAAATGTTTCCTCTTTTAAAGGATTCCAGTAAACCAATCAAGACTCACCTGGAATGGGTGGAGTCACCTCTCCCTCTAATCAAAAGTTAATACCCAGAATCAGGTGAGTCATATCTCCATGGGAACAATCCAAAAGCTCCCAACCAACAATACTGAATGAGGATTAAAGGACATGGCTTTTCAGGGGTCCACCACGGATTCAAACAAGCATAGAAGACAAGGCAGGATTTCACAAAATGTTAAATACCAATATAACCAAAGACCCAAATGGGCACAGCAGATAAGTTTTCTGAGGTTTGAGCAGGGAGAAATTCCAGAGCTGGGGTAGGCTAAAAAGGCCTTCTGGGGTTCCTTTCCACACAAGCTCACAGAAGCAACACCCACTCCAGGCTGCCTGGTGGGGACAACAAAGCCATGTGAGTCGTGACCCAGCAAACTCTGCCCAGGGCAGGCAGATCAGGGGCCTACAGGAAGGACAGTGGGCTACAGAGGTCATGTGTCTGACAGACTGGGAGGATCCAGTCACTCATGCACTTACCATGGCCTGGCCCTGTGCTGTGCACCGGGGACACAGACTCTGCCCTCAAGGAGTGACAAGCATGAAGGTGCAGCCCGGCATGGAGGTTGTATTAACAGCAAGCACCGGGCCCAGGAGCCCTGAGCACCCAACACAGGGAACAGCACGCGGAGACAGCCTATGGGACAGCCCAGCACCCAGGGAAGCTGGAGGGAGGTGCGAAGGTCAGTTTTTCGTTTGTTGTGATTTTGAAAATATTTTTATTTCGTTTTATACCTCTGAGGGCTTCAGGGGCAGAAATAACTCTTATATTCTTTAAAATACAATAATTTGACCTTACAAAAAAAAAGGCAGCGGGTGAAGATAGGGCCTTTGACTTCTTAGTGGTCTCTTCTCCTCTGAGACCTGGAAACAGATCTAACTTTGTCTAGTTAAGGTCCTTTTTACTCAGGGTATTCCCTAGAGGCTTCTAGAAATGCTGGATCTAGGGACCACCCCAAATCTACTCAAAATCAGCATTTCCACAAAACACCCAGGTGATCTGTGAGCACATTAAAGAAGTAGCAGCACTACTCCTAGACACCTGTTGGAGTAAGTCTGCTACGACGGCCAGTGCTACTGGGTGCGAAAAAGAAAACCAGCATGTCTTAAGCACATGCTTAAACAGGGGGAACAAATGTTAAAATAAATTTAGTAGATTGAAATGCTAGTGATCAATGAAAGGGAGGAGTAAGAGGTATGGTATGTATGAATTTTTTTCTGTTTTCTTTTTATTTCTTTTTCTGAATTGATGCAAATATTCTAAGAAATGATCATGATGATGAATATACAATTATGTAATGATACTGTGAGTTACTGATTATACATCAAGAATGGAATGAAGATATGGTGAGAATGTGTTCGTATTTGGTTATGTTTAATAAATAAAAAATATTTTTGTATATATTTTTTATTAGTAGCATTACTGAAATTTTCATTTTTATATATTTATATTTTATTCTTTATTTTTTATATTTTATTTATTATTATGTTTAAAAATCTTCTCTCCCTTCTGTGGACACCATTCTGAGTTCATTCCCAACATATCCTGGGGTGTCTCCTCCTGACTTTGGGGCCTACTAAAGTTGAGGTGTGTTATTTGTCGTCGTTTTCTCATATTTTTATTATATTATATTTTTTATTTTATTATTATTGCCATTTTTTTCCTTGTTTGGGGTGATGGGCATAGACCAGGAATCCAGCCAGGGTCTCCTGCATGGCAAGTAGGCATTCTACTACTGAACTTCTCACGCACACAGGCCTAGCTTTTAATAGAGCCTCAAGTTAAACTGTATCCCCTACATGAGATCTGAACCTTGATTTGATGGGGAATAACTCACAAACCAAGTGCAAAAGGAAACCTTCAATGCAAAACCAAGCAAATACAAAACTTTAGATGAGTGAAAGAAACCAACTTGCAAAATAACCTTATTGAGATAATCAAATGTCCAAACATAACAGAAAATTACATAGCATGTGAAGACCTAAGCATAAATGGCCCAGCCAAACAACCAAATCAAAACTGAAGAGGGGACAGAGAATATGAAACAACTACTCAAGGATATTTAAAAAGGAATAAAGGATATCAGGAAAACACAAAAGAGCATAAAAAACAATTCAAAAGATTAAATAGAAAAATGGCAGATCTCACAGAGATGAAAGATCAGCAGACCAAATTAGAAATATACTAAAGACACCCGATAGCAGATTTGAAGGAGAAGGAAGAATAAGTGAGGCCCAAGAAACACCAAAGAGAATAAATCCAAACAGGCCTACTCTAAGACACATACTAATCAAAAATGTCAAATGTTGAAGAGAAACAGAAAGTCCTGAAAGCAGCATGAGAAAAGGAATCTAGTATGTACAAGGGAAAACATATAAGACTGAGTTTAGACTACTCAACAGGCACCATGGAAGCAAGAAAGCAGTGGTATGATATATGTAAGATCTTGAATGAGAAAGGTTTCCAGCCAAGAATTCTTTATCCAGCCAAATTGTCCTTTAAAATTGAGGGAGAGATTAAAATCTTCAAAGACAAAGACCGAGAGAACTTGTCAACAAGAGACCTACCTTACAAGAAATACTTAAGGGAGTCCTGGTAGCTGAAAAGAAAAAGACAGGAGGCCTGGAGGAGGGTACAAAACTGAAGAATACCAGTAATGATAATTTAAAGGATAAAAGCAGAGAGAAGGAAATGAATATATATATCTGCCAAATAAAAACTAAAAGATAAGATGGTAGATTCAAGAGCTGCTTTTACAGTAATTACTTTGAAAGTTAATGGATTAAACTCAGCAATTAAAAGATACAGTCTGGCAGAATGGATTAAAAAATGTAATCCAACTTTATGCTGTTTACAAGGGACACATATTAGACCCAAGGACACAATTAGATTGAAAGTGAAAGGATGGAAAAAGATGTTCCAAGCAAGCTGTAAACAGAAGAAAGCAGGAGTAGTTATATTAATATCAGATAAAAGACTTTACATATAACGACATAAGAGACAAAGAAGGACATTACATATTAATAAAAGGGACAATTCACCAAGAAGAAATAACAATCACAAATATTTACACTCCCAATCAAGTAGCTCCAAAGTATACGAGGCAAACATTGGGAAAGTTGAAGGGAGCTATAGACTGTTCAACGGTAATAGTGGGAGACTTCAATACACCATTCTCCACTACAGACAGAACCAGACAGAGGATAAACAAGGAAACAGAGATCTTAAACAATTTGATGAATGATTTAAACCTAATAGACATAATAGATCCTTACACCCCAAAACATCAGGATACATTCTTCTCTAGTACACATGGAACCTTCTCCAAGATAGATCATATGCTGGGACACAAACTGAGTCTTTATAAATGTAATAAGATTGAAATTATTCAAAGCACCTTCTCTGACCACAATGTAATGAAGCTAGAAATTAATAAACATCTGCAACCAAAGCTTTCACAAATTTGTCGAAATTAAACAACACACTCTTAAATAATCAGTGGGTCAAAGAAGAAATTGCTAGAGAAATCGATAATATCTGGAGACAAATAATAATGAGAATACAAACACATCAAAACTTATGGAATGCAGCAAAGGCAGTGCTGAGAGGGAAATTTATTGCACTAAATGCCTATATTAAAAAACAAGGAAGAGCAAAACTTGAGGACATAAATGCTCACCTGGAGAATTTAGAGACAGCAAACTAACCCCAAAGCAAATAAAAGAAGAAAAATAACAAAGATTAAAGCAGAGAAAAACAAGCTGGAGAACAATAAAACAACAGAAAGAATCAACAAAATCAAAAAGTTGGTTCTTTGATAAAAATCAATGAAACTGATGGATCCTGTGTCAGTTTGAAGCTGTTATGTACCCCAGAAAAGTCATGCCCTTTAATTCGGATTCAATAGCCTAGGGTGGAAACCTTTTATTAGATTGTTTCCATGGAGATTGACCCACTCAATTGTGGGTGTGCCCCCCTTTCGAATAGACGGAGATGTGACTCCACCCATTCAAGATGGGTCTTGATGTCTTGATTAGTTTACTGGAGTCCTCTAAAGGGAGAAACATTTTGGAGAGAGTTCAGAGAACAGAAATGCTTGGGAAACAGTTGTTTCAGAACTGACAGAGACTCCTGGAAATGCTTGGAGTGCCGACAGAGAGAGCAGATGCCTTGAGACAGACGTTTAGAGCCCAGCAGACGTCACCAGGTGCCCTTCCATGAGATGCTAATAAGCAAGAAACCAGAGCAGTGTCCCAGAGGAGCTAAGCAAAAAGACACAGGTACTTAGGAAATCATTGGCATCAGAAGCTGGAATCAATGGACCAGGAACAAGGACGAGCACACACCAGCCACGTGCCTTCCCAGCTAAAAGAGGTGTTCCGAATGGTATAAGCCTTTCTTGAGTGAAAATAACTTCTTGTTGGTGCCTGAATTTGGACATTTTCATGGCCTTAGAACTGTAAATTTATAATGCAAAAAATTCCCTTTATAAAAGCTGTTCCATTTCTGGTATACTGCATTCTGGCAGCTTTAGCAAACTATAACAGACCCCAAGCTAGACTAACAAAGAAAAAAAGAAAGTGGACGCAAATAAAATCAGAAGTGAAAGGGGGGTCATTACCACAGATGATGAAGAAATTTAAAAAATTAGAATACTATGAACAACTACATGCATCAAATTAGACAACCTAGATGAAACGGACAAATCCCTGGAAATTTTCGAACTACTTATTCTGACTTGAGAAGAAAAAAAAGATCCCAACAAACCAATTACAAGTAAAGAAATTCAATCAGTCATCAAAAATCTCCCCACAAAGAAAAGCCCAGGATTAGAGGGCTTTACAGGAAATTTTATCAAACATTCAAAAAAGAACAAATACCAATCCTTCTCAAGTTCTCCAAAAAATTGAGGAAAAAATGAAGCTAACATCACTCATATCAAAACTGGATAATAAAGATGCTATAAGAAACGATACTACAGACCAACCTCCCTAATGAACATAGATGCAAAAATTCTTAACAAAATACTAGCAAATTGAATCCAACAACACATTAAAAGAATTATACATCACAACCAAATGGGGTTTATATCAGGAATACAAGGAAATCAATCAATATAATACAGCAAGTACATTAACAAATCAAAATGGAAAAATCACATGATCATATTGATTGATGCTGAAAAAGCCATCAACAAAATGTAGCATCCTTTCCTGATAAAAACACTTCAAAAGGTAGGAATCAAAGAAACCTTTCTCAATATCATAAAGGGCATGTATGAAAAACCCATATAGCCAGCATCATACTTCGAGAGAGAGTAAAAGCATTCCCCCCTAAGACCAGGAACAAGACAAGGATGCTCACTGTCACCATTATGATTCATGATTCAACATTGCACTAGAACTGCTAGCTGGAGCAATTAGGCAGGAGAAGGAAATAAAAGGCATCCAAACAGGAAAGGAAGAAGTAAAACTTTCATTATTTGCAGGTATGATACTATTTTTAGAAAATTCTGAGAAATCTACGACAGAGCTACTTGAGCTAATAAATTCAGCAACAGCAGGATACAAGATTAATTTACAAAAATAAGTAATGTTTTTATACAAAAGCAATGACCCATCTGAGAAGACAATTAAGGGGAAAATTCCATTAAAAACAAACAGGGCGGGCCACGGTGGCTCACCAGGCAAGAACGCTTGCCTGCCATGCCAGAGGACCCGGGTTAGATTCCCGGTGCCTGCCCATGTAAAAAAAAAAAACAAACAAACAAACAAACAAAACTCCCAACCAAGAAAAGCCCAGAACCTGATGGCTTCACAGGTGAATTCTACCATTCTAAAAATAATTAATGCCAATCCTGCTCAAACTCTTCCCAAAAAATGAAAAGGAAGGAACACTACCTAACTCATTCTATGAGAAAAAGGAATACTCATTCATTGATGAAGGGAATATAAATGGTGCAGGCGCTACAGAAGACAGCCTGGCAGTTCCTCCAGAAGCTAAGTATAGAATTTCCATATGATCTGGCCATCCCATCACTAAGTTTATAGCCAGAAGAACTGAGAGCAGAGACTTGAACAGATATTTTCACACTGATGTTCAGAGCAGCATTTATTCACAATTGGTACAAGATGGAAGAAACCCAAGGGTTAATTTACTGATGAATGGATAAAGAAAATGTGGTATATATCGCTGATGGATTATTCAGCAGTTACCAGAAATATACTACAGAATCACAGCACAGCATAATATTTGGCAGTAAAAAGGAACGAAGTCCTGAGGCATGTGACAACATGGATGAAACTTGAGGACATTATTTTGAGTGAAATAAACCAGACACAAAAGGGCAAATATTGTATGATCTCACTGCTATGAACTAATTATAATAAGCAAATGCAAAGAGCTAGAATCTAGAAAATAGGTTACCAGGACATAGGTTGGGGTTACAGGATGAGAATTGATGCTTAACTCATACAGAATTTCTATTTAGGTTGATGATAAAGGTGTGAAATTGGATGGTGGTAGCACATTATTATTGTGCGTGTAATCAACAGTACTGAATTACAGAGGTGAAAGGGGGTTGTTCTAGTTTGCTAGCTGCCGGAATGCAATATACCAGAAACAGAATGGCTTTTAAAAAGGGAATTTAATAAATTGGTAGTTTACAGTTCTAAGGCCAAGAAAATGTCCCAATCAAAACAAGTCTATAGAAATGTCCAATTTCTATCCAGGGAAAGATACCTTGGTTCAAGAAGGCCGATAAAGTTCAGGGTTTCTCTCTCATCTGGAAAGGCACATGGCAAACACGGTCACAGTTTCTCTCTTGGTTGGAAGGGCACATGGCAAGCAAGGCATCATCTGCTACTTTCTCTCCTGGCTTCCGGTTTCATGAAGCTCCCCAGGAGGCGTTTTCCTTCTTCATCTCCAAAGGTCACTGGCTGGTGGACTCTCTGCTTCGTAATGTTGCTCTCTCTGAATCTCTCATTCTCCAAAATATTTCCTCTTTTATAGGACTCCAATAAACCAATCAAGACCCACCCAAATGAGTGGAGACATGTCGTCCCTTAATCCAGTTTAACAACCACTCTTGACCAAATCACACCATCCAGGGAGATGATCTGATAACAGTTTCAAACATACAGTATTGAATAGAGATTATTCTACCTCTATGAAATGATATTTTGATTAAAACATGGCTTTTCTAGGGGGCATACTTCCTTTCAAACCAGCACAGGGGTGAAAAGGGGAACTTTGGGATGTATATATTACTAGAATAAAAATTAAAAGATAAAACAGAGGACTGTACAACACAGTGAACCCTACTGAAGATGGACTATATTTAATAGTATAAGAATGTTCTTTCTTGGGTTATCATAAATGTACAGTCCTAATACTAGGTGTTAATAATAGGTTAGTATATTTGGAAAAATACACATAATGTAAATTACGAATGACAGATAACTGTACAATTTTAATAATCTTCCATCAATTGTAACAAAGGACAACTGTTTAAAAAAAGTGCAATTATAAAAAAAATGCTATCTTCAATTGTAACAAATGTTCCACACCAATGCAAGGTTTTGGGGACGGTGTGATGTGTAGGAATTCTATATTTTATGCATGATTGTTTTGTAAACCGACAACTTCTCTAAAAAAGAGAAAAGAAGAACCACAGGCATTTGGGGTATTTTTATTCAATGAGAAAAGATGGAAGGCCATGTTGGGGTGAGAGGATGCATACACCTCTGCTATAAATTCCAGGAGCGGGAACAAATTTGTTTGGCCAAGTGGCCTTCCCTCCCTCACACCAGGAAGCCATTGCTTGGCCTCCCCCTATTAACCTTTCACCTCCCCAGCAGGTGTGGTCTCAGAGTAGTTACTGCTGCACCCAAACAAACACAGGTGTCCCTTACTCTCCCCTCCCCCACCCCCACTCCTCAAGCAGTAGCTGGGCTCTATAAGCAGAAGTCTCCCTCTGGCTTGCAGAGGCTCGGCTGTTTGATTTGTTAATGTCATTTGTAACTTCAGGGGAAAGAAAAAACAGGGGAGGATCAGAGCACAAAAGAAGAGTAGTTAGCTCCTTCTTATCAAACTACAGATCCACTGTCCCTCTATTTAGGGAAATGAGTTCAGTTTTTCTCACCAGAGGAAAGCTGAGAAAGAGAAAATGAAGAGGGAAAGAAAAGGTACAAAATTTGGAAGAGTAAACATACAGTTTAGGCTTTAAACTGTAGGCTTTAAACTTCGCAAGTTCAGGTCTGTACTCAGGTCAAGCTAAGGTCACCCATGTCTGCTTACCAGGGAGGTCCCTGGTCACGCCCGACGAGGCCCTCAGCGCCCAGGTGCACAGGCCCGGGAGAAGGGCCCCAGGGAACTGGTGGCCATCCCTATGTCCTTCGCTGCACTGTCTATCTCGGCCGGCCTAAAATACTCCCTATGCAAAATGCTTTCATACAGGAGTAAATCAACTGTTTAAAAATAAAACTTTAGCAAAGACACCAGATTTGCAATTTGTAAATTTGTAATGTAATGCACCTCAATTAACAGAACGAAGGAAAAACACACACGTTCATTTCAATTGACACAGAAAAGACATTTGGCAAAATCTAGCACCCCTTCTTGATATAAAACACTTAGAAAATTAGAAATAGAAAGAAACTTCCTCAATATGATAAAGGGATAGCCCAATCAAAATTCCAGCAATCTTCCTTGCAAAAATGGAAAAGCCAATCATCAAACTGAAAAAGACCAACAAGGTTGTAGTATTCACATTTCCCGATCTTAAGAGTTATTACAAAGGTACAGTAATCCAAACAGTATGGCACAGCATGACCTATAGAGCAATGAAATCAAACCGAGACAGCAGAAATCAATCTTCACATTTACAACCAACTGATTTTTGACAAGGAGCAAAAGAACACTCAATTGGGAAAGAACATTCTCTTCAACAAATGAGCTTGGAAAACTGGATCTCCACTTTTTATCTGAACCAGGGACCCCCAAATAACTGGACTCCTACTTCATACCAGATTCAGAAATGAGATCAAAATGGATCAAAGACTTAAATACAAGAGCCAGACTATAAAACTCCTAGAAGAAAATGTAAAAAAGCACTTTCAGGATGTTGTGTTAAGCAATAGTTTCTTAAGATTTTACACACAAAGCACAAGCAATGAAAGAAAAAACAGATAAATGGGACCTCATCAAAATTAAACACTTTTGTTGCATCGAAGAAAAGCATATGAAAAGATGTTCAACATCATTTGCCATTAGGGAAATGCAAATCAAAACCACAATGAGATTCCATTTCACACCCACTAAAATGGCTACTACTTAAAAAACAGGAAATTGCAAGTATTGGAGAAATAGAAACACTGCACTCGCTGGTGGAAACAGAAAATGGTGCAGCTGCTGTAGAAGACAGTTTGGCAGTTCCTCAGAAAATTAAGTATAGAATTACTATATGACCCAGGAATCCAATTTCTAGGTATATACCCCAAAGAAATGAAAGCAAGGACTCAGATATTAGCATACCAATGTTCATAGTGGTAGTTGCCAAAGATAAGAGCAGGTGTCCATCTACTGGTGAGTGGATAAACAAATTGTGGCATATACATACAATGGAATTCAGTTGTAAAACAGAATGAAGTTCTGATACATATGACTACATGGGTGAACCTTAAAGACATCATACTGAATGAAATAAACCAGACATAAAAGGACAAATACTGTATGATCTGCTGATAGGAAATAATAAGAATAAGCAAACTCATAGAGGCAGAACCTAGAATATAGGTTACCCAGGGATGGGGTTGGGGTAGAATAAGGAGTTAAGGTTTAAATACATAGAGTTTCTCTTTGGGACAATGGGAAAGTTTTGGTAATGGATGGTGGTGATGGTAGCTTAACAATGTGAATGTAATTAACAGTACTAAACTATATATTTGAATGTGGTTAAAAGGGGAACTGTTAGGTTGTATATATGTTATTAGGATGATTTTATAATGCATAGAACTGCACAACACAGTGAACCCTAAGTTAAACAAACAAAAACCTACAGCAGAGACCAAATTTACCTAACCAAATTGATCCTCTGTGTCCTTTTCTAGCATTTTGCTCTTTCCCACAAAGTAACAATGAGAAGGGGGCAGCAGTCCTGCAGTGTTCCACAGGAGCTCTTTACCCACCTTCCTGCAAGCCCATTTTAGCTCCTGGAGCCACGGCACCAGAATTGGGAAACCAAAGAGACTGAAACTGCTGGTTCTGTGGCCGTAGGCAACTCCTCCTGTCTTCACCACCCTCTGGGTTTCTACTGTGACCCAGGTACTGCCTGAGGCCTCCGCTCTTTTGATCTGAACCAGGAACCCTAAATTAGACGAGTAATCGCTACCCTATTCAAAACAAGTCCTCTACTCCATGTATCCACTGGCCTGTGTAAAGTAAAATCTTTCCCCATTTCATTTCTCAGAATATCCTATTGGGTAGTTCTGTCCAAATTCTTATCAGGACTCCTTAAAAAAACTTCAAAATCATTTCTGCCAGAAGACCCATGTCAGGAGTGATGCACCAATATAAAGGCCACTGTACAGGACACTGTATAGAATTCAGTGTCCATCGCCATCCTGGGGCTGTGCAGTGAGCTTTACCTTGTGAACAAACAGAGAACTGGAATACTGCATGATGCATCTCTCAGATGGCAGCAAACAGGGCCAACCCAGGAACCAACACTCACCCCTTTCCTGCTGCACCCTAGATCACGGCATCAAGGCTGCCTCTGACTTAGGACAAGACCTCTCTTATTTCACACTGGTCTGGACCCGACTCCATTGCACCTTGGGCTCACCCTTTGAAGAAGGGTGAGGGAACCAGAGAACGTAACAGCTAATTCAAACCAGAAAAACCAAGGACATGGAACTGAAAAGAGTTTTTCATACAGGCTATTTGAAAGATCCCCTTCCCCTGTGGGGATTTTGGCTTGGCTATTTGGCTCACTATTCTCAGAGGCAGAAACTTTTCTTCCCTCACCCCTTCAGGTAAAAGGAGTAAATGAAATGTGTATATGGAGCCTTTTCCTTTTTTTTTTTGAGGAGGAGGAGGAATTAAAAAACCACCAAGAATGGGAAGCGAGAAGCGAAGGTTTAACCTCACTGGCCTGTGCTGCCTGGGATATTGGAGACACCATCTCTGAACAGATGAAACACAATAACAGGTGCCTCTTGCTGCCTGTTCCCTTGTCCTTGGCTACTAAAATAAATCTATTTTTACTTGCTGCTGCTCCTCAAATACAAGAGAAGGATGAATTACTAAAACTAAGACAAAGAGGGGTTCCTTGAGAGGAGTCAAAACTCAGGGGTGGGACAACTGGTGACTTACCAACAACACACCAACAAATGGCCATCACAACTCACATGAACACAAACAGGACCAGGCAGTTACATGGGGCTAATAGTAAATTTAGTGGCTGGAGTCGGAGAACACTACCTGGCGCAACGGCTTAGTCTTCTAATAAAAGGGCTGGCTCTCCGAAAAGACTGCAGAGACAGAATGCTCTCTATTTAGCTGATGGGATGGGATGCGTCTAGAGCCCCACTTGACATTTATTTTTTTCCAGTTTACGACCCCATATCTCCCGCCAGGACCTAATCCAGCACCCCACCCCACCCCCACACACATCACCCAGTACTGCAGGACACTAAAGCCACAAACTGCTCCAGTCTGTAATAATAATAATAATAAAAAAATTAATAAAGGAGCCAGTTAAAAATCGACGCGTCTGGCCAGCCGCTGGGATACCCTTCCGAAGCGCTCCAATGGAACTGGGCCAGAAGCCTCTTGTCTTTTGCCCGTAGCTTGGACTCCCGGTCCGGAAGCCATTCCCCAGGGCATCACTTTTCAGAGTAGAAAGTTCCTTACGCCAGGAATCTGTGCACTCAATGGGCATTGAAAGAGTTGAGATACAGAGGCATCCTAGAGCTGGCCGTGGAGCTCCATCCTGGAGCTGGGGGGCTAGAGCTTTAGTGTCTTAGAGGCAGAGAATGCCTCGGGGCATCTTAGGAAGCCAGCCCCCTTCTCCGGCGACCCGGCCTGGCTTCCCCTTCTCCCATCCCCGCACCCTCAGAGCTGAGCCTGGAGCTGCTTTCGTCCCACTGGCCGGGACGCGGTCTCGGCAGCTAGCACACGATGCCTCTCCACTGCGGGCCCAGACTCACCCACCGCGGTGATGCGGAAGCCGCGCGGCGAACGCAGCACCCGGCGCCTCCAGGCGTCTCGCAGCACCTGCAGGCTGGCGGGGGGCGCGTGTACCAGCAGCACCCCGCGCCGCAGCCAGCCCTGGAAGGCCAGCCGCGAGGCGGCGCGCACCAGCCGCGCGTTCCAGAAGCAGCGCACGTTGGCGCGGCGAAAGGCACGGAATACCACACGCCCGCCAGGTTCCTCCGCGTCGCCTGCAGCCTCCGCCTCCAGTCTGCACAGCACCAGCGCTAGGGAGCCCGGTGCCAACTGCACGGACTGAGCCATGCTGCCGCCAGCGGCCGGGAGCCCCGAGCCTAGCGCATAGTCGGGCGCCGTAGCCGCGCGGCACTGGCGCTCGGGCGCCTCACACTAGGCGGGAGGGATCGGCTTACAGCGCGAGGCGCCGGCTGCCTAGGAAACGAGGGTGGAGGGGGCGGGGCCGGCCGCGTTCTGCCCAGCCTGGGAGTTTGAGGCGGGACGCGCTGCTTGCGCGGGCGAGGCACCCAAAAGGGGTTTCCAGGCGTTGAGTTGCCCGCTTCATTCTGCACACCTCTGCTAGGGCTCTGACCCCGCTGTGGCGTCCCGCTTCACTTTCTTAACCCCGTCCCATCAGCAACCTGGGGTGCCCCCACACACACCCGCGACGGGCCCACACTGGGGCCTTTTCAGGTCCTAGTGGAGCCCCTCAGACTCCTGGACGGCCGATGTCTTTCCAGCTGCGATACGAACATTAAGAGCAGGGGTCCCCGTAGCCGGGCGGAACAGGGTCGCCGCCGCCCTGGCTTCAGAGTCATTCTCGGTGAAAAAGGCCACGAGCGACAGCCTGAGGGTGTCGTGGACTTGTCGCGGCCGGAAGGCAAAGGACTCTGGTTTGAGTCTCGGTTCTGCTCCTAAGCTGTTTACGCACGTTATTTCCTCCCTTTGGGCTTCAATTTACTCCCCTGTAAAAACGAGGAGTCTGGTCTCAAATCTAAGAATGCTTTTTTCCATTATTTTCTAAGGCTGTCTGATCTGGTCCCATCCTGGAATAGTCCACACACCTGAGTGATGAGGAAAGTAAAGTGCGCGAGAGGTACCACTCGGATTGGAGAGGCGCCACGGTGAAATTGCTGAGATTCAGCCTGGGCGGAAGCTGGGAGTCCCAAGAAAGCTAAGACTCCGTCTTGCCCTGGGAGCTCCCGCGGGGAGGAAGAGGGACTTGTGCTCTCCTGTCGCGCAGACTAGGCAGACTTGCTGGCGCCTCACAGCAATGTGGGACAGACACTGGAACCCTAATTGGGCCACTCGGTGAGGAACCCTTGAGGCAAGAGTGCATTTGGGAAGAGAACAGAACAGGACAAAAAGGTGAAGAGCATTGTTCTTAGTTTTGGAGAGCGGCAGGACCTGGGTCCAGACTTCCAACTCCCTCCCAATAACCATAATTGAAATCATCTACACCCACCCCCATACATCTACACCTACATCTACACCGGGCACACAATAAATGATAGATGGTTATTAAATAATAGGTAACATTTATTAAACACTACATGCAGAGGACATTAATTTCACAACTCAAGTTGACTACTATTGTTATCTAACTGCCAGTAGGTTGGATCAAGAAGTGTTTCCAGGTAACACATACTAAGAAATAGTTAGACAACTGTCAAATCAGGCTTCCCTTATGACAATTTTCAATTCAAATAAGCATGCATACCATCTTACATCTGAATTCTAATTCTCAGATGGGCAGATGAATGGATAGATAGACGGGCAGATAAATACAGCACAGAGCCTGAATGAAATAAACTCCCATAACTGTGCAATCTCCAGAAGGAGGGTTATGCTTTCTCTCCTAAATTCTATTATGGCATTCGCTATGCTGGGTCAAGGTTGGTTTTCCTGTGTTCCCTAGCCTGGAGGGCTGAGAGTTTTATCTCATTATCTCTAGCACCTGTACAGTGTCCTGCCCATAATAATAAGTATTAGAGATTGACTCATGTCCCTACAAAAGGAATGTCCAGGTCCCAACCCCTGGTTATGTGGGTGTGAACCCATTTGTTTAGAGGACCTTTAAAGATGTTCTTAGTTAAGTTGTGCCCCAGCTGAATAAGGGTGGGCTTTAATTCAGTATGGCTGAAGTCCTTTTAAGCAAAAGAAATTGAACACCCTGGGAAGAACAAGAAACTGGAAGTTGACAGAACCCCAAGGAGTAAGGAGAAGACATAGCTATGTACTTTGCCAAGTAACAGCTAAAAGCCAAGGACCAAAGATAGCTAGCAGAGCGCCCCCAAAATGCCAGAATGAGGGAAACGCTGAGGCCTCCTTGCCTCAAACTGTGAGCCAATAAATTCCCGTTGTTTAAGCCAGCCCTTTGTACGGTATTTGTTTTAGCAGCTGGAAAACTCAAACAATACGGATGATGATAACTTGCATTTACTCTCAGTTTACTTTGTGCCTAGAACTATACTAAGGATTTTACATGTATGTCCCAATTTTATCCTCAGGATAACCCTCTTTAGTGGGTACTATTATTAAGCCCCATCTACAAGAGAAACAAGGGCTTAGAGTTTAGGCACCTGGCCCATGGGGATAAAGCTAGTAGATGGTGAAGCAGGGCTCCCACTGAGGCCTTACCCATAAGAGAGGAGGAGGTCAGGAGATCATCACCCTGATCATTAAGACCTGGTGTGAAAAGTTAGTCATCCTGAGCTGAGTCTCTCTGCCAAGAATTTGAATAGGGAAATACACAGAGACACTTAGGCCCTGATTAGCAGGGGCTGTCGCCATAAGGATGCTGTGAAGTAAAAACACCTATGAGGTCTCATGGCCTGAAACTGAAGTAGAAATGTCTTAAGGAGTGGAAACTTTTTGCTCACATGTATGAAATTCTCCTTATCAATTACTTAAGCTAGCCCGATTAACCAAGCGGCTCAGTTAACAAAAGAAGAGGGAAAAATGTAACTCACAGGAAAAAAAAATTAACTACAGCCAAATCCTCTCAGTATCAGTACTTTGTAGCAACAGATGCTAAGGGAACTATGATGCGCACCCCAGAAGAAGATCAAGCCCCCTCTCCCTACTTTCTGAATTCTATGTAAGCCCGTAAGATTCTTAGACAATACCAGTAATGACCAAGATTGAATATTCGGTCAAGTCTGGAAAACGAGGCTCTGAGTTACATTTTATTTGGTTTAGAAAAAAGATCTTGACTCTAGCCACACAAAATTACACAACCTTGACAAAACAAACACTTCCACATCTTTGCTCATACTATTCCCTCTACCTAGAAAGTCGTTCCCCTTTTCTATCAGGCAGTAATATCCTACAAAGCCCAGTTCATAAAATCCGTGACACATCCGGGAAGAATCAGCCTGCTCTCAGAACACATTGTTAATCCTTCTATAATACTTGCGTGTTGAAGGCTACAGTATTTATCTGGCTCGTATAACAGTTATCTTGCTTGTCAAGAAAGCTGAGATCCTTTGGGGGCCTGGCTCCTGCCTGATTCATCTCTGTCTTGGCACTTGGCCCAGTGCCTGACACATAGATTCATGCAACCTGAATCAAATTCAATTTAACTAGTACCTCCTTGTTCCAAGGTCATACTGCTTTTGCTGTTTGTCCTCTAGCCTGGTGTCACTACACCTAAGTCTGGACCATGAGTGATAGGAAGGCCTGGCTATCCAACAGTCAATGCCCACACCAAAGTCTCCAGGGAGGGGCCTCCTTACACACTCAGACCTCTGGGTTACAGCAGTTTCTCCTCCGGAGTCTGTCTCCAGCACACATTATACTGAGGATGATGTTTGAATTAACCACCTCGAAATTTTTCTCACACCAAAATTCGTCAGGCTGGAGTTCCCTCCTCAGCTCAGAAAATCAAGCTTTGATGCTGTAAGGCTAATTTAGAAAGTATTTTCTACCTGGATTGTCTTTATTATGATTATTTTTTAGCCATTCTTTTCCTACAGCACCTTTCTTCCCTTTAACACACAGGCACACGCATACAGCCATGGAGACTTTTGTTTCCATTTCTCAAAGGGAAACATGAGGCTTCACTAAGCAACTGTGTTGACTCAAAGGGCAGAGAAAAGTAGATGGGGGCAGGGAAAAGGACAGTTAATGCCACTTAAAAGAAAAATCATCTCCTTTATTATAGTTTCTGAATTTAGTCAAAACTCAAAGTTGCTTGATCACAGTAACTTTATCTGTAAAATGGAACTAAAATACTTAGCCTACTTTAAGTATTTCTTGGGAACTTTCCACCAAGTCAACTTTCTATGACTCCACTTTTGCTCCACTAAGAATGTGAACTAGAGCCCAGCTGAAACAGATACTGAGCCAAATGAGATACTTAAAGAGATATAAAATCAGAGCCAGATATCCTTTAACTATTTCTGATTTGCCTTAAATAATTCACCTAATTTCCGTCTTCCCAATGGCAAGAGGCCACAAAGAAACATATATTGGAGAAAAATGCCCTTAGCTTGAACATTAAAAGATTAAGAATACTATAGAAACCCCATGATTTTGATGTGAGGAGCCAGTACAAATATCCATTACTCTGACCCTCCCCTCTTTGTTAAAGGAACTAACACCCATAAAGCATTTTAAAAACATCCCATAATCCTGTTTTTGTTGTTTTGTGGGGTTTTTGGGTGTGCATGTGTGGAATAATTATCACTCTATTAACAGAATATAATGGTAGTATTCTGGATAGTGGTATTACAAGGAATTTTTGCTGCTTGGAACTTTTCTATACTATCCAAAAATTCTACAATTAAAAAAGTCCCAATAATTTTTGGCTTGAAAAAAATTGTGGCTGCTGACTCTCATGAACTGAAGCTAGCAAAATAAAAAAACTTCCTAACCGAAATGAGAAGACCCCGCCACCCTGTCTCTCCATTAAAATCAGGGTTGGAGGGCAGGTGAATATGATCAAATACTGGGGGCAGGAATTGAAGCTTAAAAAACATTAAAAAAAAAATTACTTCTGGAACAACAACGAAAAATTACTTCTGGAACAAAAAAAAGTTACTTCTGGAAAGAAAAGCTGGTACACCAGCCTGTCAGGAAGGCATGCAACCAACTGCTCTGAATCCAGTGCAACATAGTAAGATTACTCTTATTTGAAACATGGAAAATTAGATCAACCCTTTCCTGACAAATTAAAAAAAAAGGAATTAAGTGTGGAGGCCTAAGTAAGGCAAGATGCCAAAACCAGTTTCAGCACTTTAAAGGCAAAACCACCTCTCTTCAGTTTTATTACAGCAGAGGGTGTAAAGCTGGGCCTCATATACCACTATTTACATGCAAATCCCATAAAAAATGAGTTGGCCTCACTCCAGTTATCCAGATCTCAAAGGAGCTCTGTTTCCAAATGAGGCCCCTGCCTTCTAGCCTGAAGTCTCTCCCTCTTTGGTTTCTTTGGGGGAAGGGAAGAAAAGATACTAAGGCATGTCCTTCACACCCTAAAATTATTATTAATTGAAAAACAAGCTGTTGCTTTCCCTCTTCTCACATTCTACCTGTTACCAGTTTTTTTTAGTTTGACAGCAAGGACCCAGGCCTGTCTCATACTCATTTATATAGCCTCTAGAACACCCGCTACAGTAGTGTTCAAAAGAAAATGGTTTGTGACTTTCAGGAAGATGGCCGACTAGAGTGGCTCAAGATTAGCCCTGCTCCACGGAGAGGTTGAGAGGGGACAAGAGGGCAACTGAGGCGGCGATTCAGGAGTGTGGCTGGCCTAGGAGAACCTTCTGCATCACATGCAGCAGCCCTGGTTACAGAGGCTGAGGAACTGAGAGGCAGAGGGCCGGAGCCTGGCACGGAAGCACAGAGTTGCAGAGTCCGTGGGAGGGAATGGATGGGAGCCCAGGACTAGGAAGTAAGCCAGGCCACATTCCTTGGGTGCGCTACCCTCACCAGTGCAGCCCCATGACCAGCGACTCACCCCACACCCCTACCCCCGAACCCCATCACCCTTTCCCGTTCCCCGTGCTCCAGGCACCCCCACCCCACCAACCCCCAATGCACGTACCTGCCCCCAACTCCACCCCCACCCCAAATGCAGCCCAACCACCTCTTCTGCACCCTTCCCAAGCACAACCTCCCCCTCACTGTTCCCTGCAGGCTGTTGCCAGTGCATAAAGGTTATGGACACTAACCTCCATACCCAGGCTACCCCCACGCCCCTCCTCCACAGTGTCATACAGCCTCAACCCACCCTCCTGAGCTCAGCACATCCCTTTACAACACTCTCAGGCCCACACGTGTGCACGGGCCCACTATCATGTCATTCAGCTCTGGGAACTGCACTTTACAGCAGTCCTAGAACCATGCGTGCGCATGGCCCTCAGCCTGTTCCCAGCTCTGAAAAAGTGCCGACCCACACAACCAGGTCACAGCTGCCCCCAATCCACAAAGGCATAACGCTGACCTGCTGTCAAAACTCTACACATACACACAAAGGGCCCCGTGCTTAGACCAGAGCACACCACGGTTATATCCCCCAGGCAGGTGCACCCGCTCAGCTTTATCATCCCTGGCTGCTGGGCGCCCACATTCACAAGCATCAGCATAACACCCCTAAGCCTGTACCTATACCTGCCCTGTAACAAATCACCGCACTGAGTGCCCAACCCTGTGCCCTACTCCCTGCTATACAACCATCTCACAAACACAGGGCCTTAGACTACTGAAATAAATCAACTCCCAAAGTAAATCAATCAAGATATTGTCATACAATGAAGACAGCAGAAGATCACTAAGCATATCACATGCAGACAGATATAGCCCTGCCTAGTGACAAAACTAAAACACCAGAGGAGACACAGACATTGGAACAACTAATCAAAGATGGTCCTACAACTCTACTTAATAAAATAAGTGGGATAGCAAATGACATAAAGGAGATCAAGAAGACAGTAGAAGATCACAAAGAGGAATTTGAAAGAATAAATAGAAAAATAGCAGAAATCACAGAGATTAAAGACTCTGTTGACCAAATAAAAAACATACTAGAGGCACACAACACCAGATTTGAAGACACAGAAGAAAGAATAAGTGATATAGAGGTCAGAAAGAGTAGTTGAGAATATAATGGGGGAAAACTTCCCAACCATTTTAAAGGACATAAATATACAAAGCAAAGAAGCCCAAAGAACTCCAAACAGAATAAATCCTAATAGGTCTCCCCCAAAAGGCACAACATTGAAAAGAAGCAGAAAATCCTGAAAGCAGCAAGAGAAAAACAATCTACTACACACAAGAGAAATTAAATAAGACTGAGTTCAGACTACTCAACCAGCACCCTGGAGGTGAGAAGGCAGTGGTATGATATATTCAAGATCCTGAAAGAGAAAGACTTCCAGCCAAGAATTCTGTACCCATCCAAATTGTCCTTCAAAACTGAGGGAGAGATTAAAGTTTTCACAGGCAAAGAAGTCCTGAAAGAATTTGTCAACAAGAGACCAGCCCTGCAAGAAATACTAAAAGGAGTTCTGCTGGCTGAAAAAAAAAGGGAGTGGGAGGTCTGGATGAGGGCACAGAATTGAAGACTACCCCTAAGGGTAATTTAAAGAATACAAAAAGGAAGAGAGAAAAGAATATATAGATCTGACAAATAAATTTAAAAAGATAAGATTGTGGAATCAAGAAATGCCTTTCAGTAATAACTTTGAATGTTAACAGACTAAATTTATCAATTAAAAGATACAGATTGGCAGAATGGATTAAGAAACATAATCCAGCTATATGCTAGTTATAAGAGACTCATCATAGACACAAGGATACAAATAGATTGAAAGTGAAAGGATGAAAACAGATTTTCCATGCAAGTTGTAACCAAAAGAAAGCAAGAGTGGCTATACTAATATCAGACAAAACAGACTTTAAATATAAAGACATCATAGGAGACAAAGAAGGACATTATATGCTAATTGAAGGATTAATTCACCAAGAAGATTTAACAATCATAAATGTTTATGCTCCCAATCAAGGAGCTCCAAAGTACATGAGATGGACATTGGCAAACTTAAGGGAGCAATAGATGTTTCAACAATAATAGTTGGAGACTTCAATATACCACTCTCCTCAATAGATAGAACAACCAGGCAGAAGATCAACAAGGAAACAGAGAAGTTAAATAACTTGATAAATGAATTAGACCTAACAGACATATATACAGGTCATTGCACCCCAAAGCAGAAGGTTATACATTCTTCTCTAGTGCTCATGGAACATTCTCCAAGATAGATCATGTGCTGGGGCACAAAACAGGTCTTTATAAATTTAAAAATATTGAAACTATTCACAGCACTCCCTCTGATCACAATGGGATCCTGCTGATCACAAGCAGGATCTCAATAACCATCAAAGAATGAGAACAGGCACAAATATATGAAGATTAAATAACACACTTTTAAACAACCAGTGGGTCAAGAAGAAATTCCTAGAGAAATCAGTAGCTATCTGGAGATGAATGAAAATGAGAATACAACTTATCAGAACTTATGGGATGTGGCAAAGGCTGTGCTGAGAGGGAAATTTATTCCCCTAAAATGCCTATATTAAAAAACAAGACAGAGCAAAACTTGAGGACTTAACAGCAAACCTGGAGGAACTTGAGAAAGAATAGCAAACTAACCCTAAAGCAAATAGGAGAAGAGAAATAACAAAGATTAAAGCAGAGATAAATAAATGGGGGAAAAAAGAACAATCGAAAGAATCAATAAAACCAACAGTTGGTTCTTTGAGAAAATCAATAAAATTGATGAGCCACTAGCAAGACTGACAAAGAAAAAAAGAGAGAGGATCCAAATAAACGAAATCAGAAATGAGAAAGGATGCATTACCACAGACCCTGAAGAAATAAAAGACGTCATAAGAGGATACTATGAACAACCAACAAACTAGGCAACTTATATGAAATGAACAAATTCCTGGAGACACACAAACAAACTACACTGACTCAGGAAGAAATAGAAGATCTCAACAAACCAATAACAAGTAAAGAGATTCAATCAGTCATCAAAAAGCCCAGGGCCAGATGGTTTCACAGGGGAATTTTATCAAACATTCCAGAAAGAACTGACACCAATCCTGCTCAAACTTTTCCATAAAATTGAGGGAAAATGAACTCTACCTAACTCATTTTTATGAAGCTAATATTTTAATACCAAAACCAGGTAAAGATGCTATAAGAAAGAAAAACTACAGGCCAATCTCCCTAATGAACATAGATGCAAAAATTCTCAATAAAATATAAGCAAATCAAATCCAACAGTGCATTAAAAGAATTATACACCATGACCAAGTGGGGTTTATACCAGGAATGCAAGGTTGGTTTGACACAAGAAAAATCAATTAATGTAATACAGCACATCAACAAATCAAAAGAGAAAAATCACATGATCATCTCAATTAATGCTGAAAAAGCATACGATGAAATTCAACATCCTATTCTGATAAAAACACTCCAAAAGGTAGGAATCAAAGGTAACTACCTCAATATGATAAAAGGAATATATGAAAAACCGATAGCCAAAATCATACTCAATGGAAAGAGACTGAAAGCTTTCCCCCTAAGATCAGGTACAAGACAAGGATGCCTGCTGTCACAACTATTATTCAACATTGTGCTAGAAGTTCTAGCTAGAGCAATCAGGTAGGACAAAGAAATAAAAGGCATCCAAATTGGGAAGGAAGAAGTAAAACTCTCATTATTTGTAGATGATATGGTACTATACTTGGAAGATCCTGAGAAATCTACAGCAAAGTTACTTGAGCTAATCAACAAATTCAGCAAGGTGGCGGGATATAAAATTAATGTGCAAAAATCAGTAACATTTCTATACACAAGCAATGCCCTAGCTGAAGAGTCAGTTAAGAAAAAAATTCCATTCAAAATAGCAACTAAAAGAATCAAATACTTAAGAATGACCTTAACTAGGGATGTAAAGGACTTGTACACAGAAAACTACATAACATTACTAAAAGAAATCAAAGGAGATTTAAATAGGTGGAAAGACACTCCCTGCTCATGGACAAGATGGCTAAATATAGTTCAGATGTCAGTGCCCCCTAAGTTGACTAACACATTCAACAGAATACCAATAAAAATTCCAACAACCTACTTTGAAGATTTGGAAAAGCTAACTGCCAAATTCATCTGGAAGGGAAAGAGACCCCAAATAACTAAAAGCATCCTAAAAAAGAAGAACAAAGTGGGAGGATTAACACTCCCCGGCTTTAAAACATACTATAAAGTCACAGTGGTCGAAACAGCATAGTACTGGCACAAAGACAGACGAAGCACTGACCAATGGAATCGAATTGAGAGTGCAGAAATTGACCACCAAATCTATGGTCAACTAATTTTTGACAAGGCCCCCAAATCCTCTGAACTAGAATAAAATAGTCTTTTCAATAATTGGGCATGGAAGAACTAGCTATCAATAGCCAAGAGAATGAAAGAGGACCCCAATCTTTTTTAAAATTTATTTATTAATTAAAAAATTAAGAAACCAAATAAAACATCAACGTATATAATCAGTAATTCACAATATCATCACTTAGTTGCATATTCATCATTTCTTAGAACATTTGCATTAATTTAGAAAAAGAAATAAAAAGACAATAGAAAAAGAAATAAAATGAACACAGGAAAGAAAAAAAAAGATTATACCTACCACACCCCCTACCCCTCGCTTTCATTGATCACTAGCATTTCAAACTAAATTTATTTTAACATTTGTTCCCCCTATTATTTATTTTTATTCCATCTGTTCTACTCCTTTGTTGACAAGGTAGATAAAAAGATCGTCAGACACAAGGTTTTCACAATCACACAGTAACATTGTGACAGCTGTATCATTATTCAATCATCCTCAAGAAACATGGCTACTGGAACACAGCTCTACATTTTCAGGCAGTTCCCTCCAGCCTCTCCATCACATCTTGAATAACAAGATGATATCTACTTGATGCATAGGAATAACCTCCAGGATAACCTTTCGACTCTGTTTGGAATCTCTCAGCCATTGACACTTTGTCTCATTTCACTCTTCCCCCTTTTGGTCGAGAAGGTTTTCTCAATCCGTTGATGCTAAGTCTCAGCTCATTCTAGGGTTTTTCTCAATCCCTTGATGCTGAGTCTCAGCTCATTCCAGGATCTCTGTCCCACGTTGCCAGGAAGGTCCACACCCCTGGGAATCATGTCCCATGCAGAGAGGGGGAGGGTGGTGAGACTGCTTGTTGTGTTGGATGGAGAGAGAGGCCACATCTGAGCAACAAAAGAGGCTCTCTTGGGGGTGACTCTAAGGCCTAAATTATAAGTAGACTTGACCTATCCTTTGTGGGGTTAAGTTTCATATGAACAAACCCCAAGACTGGAGGCTCATCCTATAGCTTTGGTTGTCCACACTGCTTGTGAGAATATCAAGAATTCAGCCTGGGGAAGTTGAATTTCTCCCCATTCTCACCATTCCCTGAGGGGACTTTGCAAATACTTTTTTATTCACTGATCAAATTACTCTGGGATTCATTGGGGCATCACTCTGGATAAACCAAGAAAATTTCATGTCCTACCTGAGATTCCAGTACTTATGGTGTTCAATCAAACTATCTACATAAGTTATATTAGGAAATGCACTAGTCAAAATATAAATTTTGTAACAAATAAACATTTTTTGCTTTAGTCTCACACATAAGGTGACATTTTAAAATATTAATTACCATCTATTTTCAGCACCCTGCAATAATGACATTCATTTGTTCTTCCTTATGCAAAAACATTTTTAAAATTTGTACATTGTACATTTAATCACTATTATTATACACTCTAGGCATTCCTAGATTATATCATCTCAATCTTTAATATCTATCTTTCTTTCTGATTTCATTTATGTCCCCAGACCTCCTCCTTCTCACTCGTTCTCACATGCAGCTTCATTCAGTGTTTTAACATAATTGTATTACAGTTAGGTGGTGTTGTGCTGGAGGACCCCAACCTTATACCCTACACAAAAATTAACTCAAAGTGGGATCAAACACCTAAATATAAGTACTAGCACCATAAAGCTTCTAGAAGAAAATGTAGAGAAACATCTTCAAGACCTTAATAGGCGGTAGCTTCCTAAACTTTACACCCAAAGCACAAGCAACAAAAGAAAAAAATAGATAAATTGCAACTCCTCAAAATCAAATGCTTCTGCACCTCAAAAGACTTTGTCAACAGAGACCTGTGTTCAATTCCCAGTGCCTGTCCATGCAATAAAAAAAAGAAAAAAGACTTTGTCAAAAAGGTAAAGAGGTAGCCAACTCGATGGGTGAAAATATTTGGAAATCACGTATCAGAAAAAGGTTTGATTTCCTGTATATACAAAGCAATCATACAACTCAACAACAAAAGAACAAACAATCCAATTATAAAATGGGCTAAAGATATGTATAGGCATTTTTCTGAAGAGCAAATACAGATCGCTGAAAAGCACATGAAGAAATGCTTATTTTCACTGGCTATAAGGGAAATGCAGATCAAGACTACAATGAGATACCACCTCACACCTATAAGAATGGCTGCTGTTAAACAAACAGGAAACTATAAATGTTGGACAGGATGTGGAGAAATTGGGACCCTTATGCACTGCTGGTGGTAATGTATAATGGTACAGCTGCTATGGAAGACAGTTTGGCAGTTCCGTAGGAAGCTAAATATCGAGTTGCCCTATGACCCAGCAACAGCACTAATTGGTATATACCCAGAAAAACTGAAAGCAACGACACAAACAGACATTTGCACACCGATGTTCATAGCAGCATTATTCACAATCGCCAAAAGATGGAAACAAACCAAATGCCCATCAACAGACGACTGGATCAACAAAATGTGGTATATACATATGATGGACTACTGATGAATCCCAGAGTGATTTGATCAGTGAGTGGAAAAGTATTTGCAAAGTCAGTCTCGGGGAGTGGTGGGAACAGGGGAAAATTCAACCTCCCCAAGTTCAATTTTTGATATTCTTACAGGCAGTGTGGACGCCCAGAGCTATAGGCTGGGCCCCCAGTCTTGGGGTTTGTGCATATGAAACTTAACCCCACAAAGGATAGGTCAAGCCTGCTTAAAATTAGGCCTAAGAGTCACCCCCAAGAGAGCCTCTTTTGTTGCTCAGATGTGGCCTCTCTCTCCGGCCAATGCAACAAGCAAGCTCACCTTCCTCCCCCGTCTGCGTGGGACATGACTCCCAGGGGTGTGGACCTTCCTGGCAATGTGGAATGGAAATCCTGGAATGAGCTGGGACTCAGCATCAAGGGATTGAGAAAAACTCTAGAATGAGCTGAGACCCAGCATCAAAGGATTGAGAAAACCTTCTCATCCCAAAGGGGGAAGAGTGAAATGAGACAAAGTGTCAATGGCTGAGAGATTCCAAATAGAGTTGAGAGGTCATCCTGGAGGTTGTTCTTGCACATTAAGTAGATATCACCTTGTTATCCAGGGTGTGGTGGAGAGGCTGGCAGGAGCTGCCTGAAAATGTAGGGCTGTGTTCCAGTAGCCATCTTTCTTGATGATGATTGTGTAGTGATGTAGCTTTCATAATGTGACTGTGTGATTGTGAAAGCCTTGTGTCTGATGCTCCTTTTATCTGCCTTATCGACAGACAAGTAGAACATATGGAATAAAGGTGAATGATGGGGGGAGCAAATGTTGAAATAAATTTAGTTTGTGATGCTGGTGATTAGTAGGGAAGGGTGAGGGGTATGGTATATATAATTTTTTTTTCTGTTTTAGTTTTATTTTTCTATTGTCTTTTTGTTTCTTTTTCTGAATTGATGCAGGTGTTCTAAGGGATGATCATGATGATGAATGTGCAAGTATGTGATGATATTGTAAATTACTGATTATATATAGAATGGAATGATCATATGTTAAGAATGTTTGCGTTTCTTTCTTGTAACATTTTTTTAAATTTAAAAATTAATTTAAAAAAAGAATGAAAGGGGTTGTACAGACCTACGTGTCCCACTGATTCACATTAGAAATATGAATGAGTTCTCATAAGAATTACTTCAAAGATATGATTCTTGTATAAAGAGTGTTTAAGTCCAGAGCACAGGGGGGAGACTGCTATTGCATGCTATGAGCTATGTTCAAAAGGAAATCTTCAGCACTACCACAGCAACAGCAGAGGTAAATAATGGGGTGAGGAACAAGAGTTAAGAGGAGGTTTAGATTTCCTATTTGGCAAGGGTGTGTTTATTGGTTTTCTGTCTCTTGGGAATAATGAAATTATCTTAAATTGAGAGTGTTGATGGACTGTGGACTTTGGGCCCTCTACATGATGCCCGATGAATGTAGGTGGCTGAAGGATGCACTGATGGAGAAGTAGATTGGCGAACGATGGTGTACACTTATGATTGAAGTTTGTTCTGCTACAAAAAGGAACAATGTCATGAGGCATGCAACGATGTGAATGAACATGTGGGACATCTGGTGAGACAAAATAAGGCAGAAACAAAAAACAAGAATGGTATGGTCACCTTTAGAAAATGCTTATAAGAAAATAGGGGCCTAGATTATAAGCTTTTAGAGCAGACACGTTAAGTCTGGAGTGGTGATTATTATTTCTGGATTTTGACAGGCTGTTTTATATTTATAACCTGATATTTAGAGATGAGATAAGAACGAAGACAAACAGGTTGGGGTTAAAGTAATTTGGAACATAGGGGTAAGGAAAACAGTGTCTGTATTTGAGAACCACACATACTCTTTGAGACCAATGGAAGAAAGCTTTATTTGATCTGGAACTGAAATTTTCTGTAGCGCATAATCTAATTCAACCTATCTGTATAGCTCATTTGAACAACTGAAACACAGGAAACACAGAATAAGAAAGAGGTTCTTTAATCCTGTGTAGATTATTATAATGCCTGGAAACATTCTACAGTACATTAAGCAGATAATCAAAAAGTATTGGCAAAGTCTCTTGAGGGAGGGGAGAAAGACTATGGAACTATTAAACCTTACCATCAGGGAATCCCCTGATACTGTGTCAAATTTTAAGGATACCCCAAATCAATAAGCCATGCCTTCGATCATGAGGCTTACTCTTGCGAAGCTTATGTAGATAGTGGAGAAGCTTAGATTACCTATAGGGATGCCTAAAAGTTACTTCTGGAGGACTCTGTTGTTGCTCAGATGTGGCCTCAGTCTCTCTAAGCCCAACTCTGCAAGTGAAATCACTGCCCCCCCCCCCCCTTATGTGGGACATGACATCCAGGGGTGAAAGTCTCCCTGGTGACGTGGGAGAGGACTCCCAGGGATGAATCCAGACCTGGCACCATGGGATCAACAATTCCATCTTGACCAAAAAGGGGAAAAGAAGTATAATTAATAAAGTATCAGTGGCAGAGAGAGTTCAAATAGAGTCAAGAGGCTACTCTGGAGGTTGCTCTTACAAAGCTTCAGGTAGACCTTGCTACCTATCATTACCTGCCAACCCCCAACTAGGACCATTCCAGCCAATCCTAAAAGACACCTATCGCAATATATAAGATTCCACAAGGGTTCAGGCACTAGAGTAACTTTCCAGAAACCTACAACGTCCAGATGGGTCCCCGGTCCAGATAAATCCTGAAACCCAGCCCAGCCTCTCCAGAACATCAGATAATTCCATCTCCCTACCCCATATTAGTGACAGACCCTTCCAATATCAAAAATTTAGAATTTCCATAGCCCAAACAACCCCAAAGAGAGGTATGGAAAGATCAAAGGTGATGGTGGAATTATACATAGAAGATAGGCCTTAACAAATGAATATGTATGCTGAATTATTAAATTGATATCTCTTTTAATCTTCAGTATTTTAGAGCAGTTAGAAGTAAAAACCTATAATTGTTAAATTGTAAAATTTCACATGTCAAAATCTGAAATACGTTCTACAACTAGTTGTGAGGATGTGCTTTGAAATTTATAGTTTTTTTGTATGTATATTATTGTTCCAAAAAATAGAAGGAAAAAAAAGTCGATTGTGATATTAAAAAGTATGTAAGCCCTCTATCCTCCTATATTCTGGAGCAGCTAGAATGAAAAATATGTGAGGATCATATGGTAGCTGTGCTGGTTTGAAATGATGTATGTGCCCTTGAAAAGCCATGTTTTAATTCTAATTCCATTTTGTAAAGGCAGCTGTTTCTTCTAATCCCTATTCAGCATTGCATGTTTGAAACTCTAATTAGATCATCTCCCCGCACATGTGATTTAATCAAGAGTGGTTGTTAAACTGGATTAGATGGAGGCATGTCTCCACCCATGTGGGTGGTTCTTGATTACTTCTGAAGTCGTGTGAAAGAGGAAACATTTTGGAAAATGAAAAGAGATTCAGAGAGAGCAGAGCAGAACGACATAGCCAGGAGAAGTAGAGTCCACCAGCCGGCGACCTTTGGAGATGAAGAAGGAACCTGCCTCGCAGGGAGCTTCAGGAAACAGGAAGCCAGGAGAGAAAGCTAGCAGATGACTCCGTGTTCACCATGTGCCCTTCCAGATGAGAGAGAAACCCTGACTGTGTTCACCATGTGCCCTCTCACTTAAGAGAGAGTGACCCTGAACTTCATCGGCCTTCTTGAACCAAGGTATCTTTCCCTGGATGTATGCCTTTGATTGGACATTTCTATAGACTTGCTTTAATTGGGACATTTTCTCAGCCTTAGAACTGTAAACTACAACTTATTAAATTCCCCTTTTTAGAAGCCATTCTGTTTCTGGCATATTGCATTCTGGCAGCTGGCAAACTAGAACAGTAGCCCATGACAAACTCTGGGCTCTGTCTTGTAATCACCTGTCGAAGAGTGCTTTGAAAACTATTGCTTTTTTATTTCTTTGCTTTGTATATATGTTATACTATACAAAAAAAAAAAAGAAAACGGTTTGTGTAAACCTACAACTTCTCTAATAAAAAATTAATTAAAAAAAGAAAATGTTTAGCTGAACAAAATGATAATGAACAAAAGTATGGTCAACAGTCGGACTAAATGTCGAAATTGGTATCAACCTTGGTTTAGGACTAAACAGATTTATTTCATTCAACATTCTATAGAGGATCCAAACAAAATGGAAGAGGCTTTACAGAACTAAATAATTGTAGTTCTATAGGAATATAATTTATTAAACTGCCAAATTTCAGAGATGCTTTGGGTAAGAAGAGAGGACACAAAAAGCTTGCAATCTAGTGTTTTTCAAAACAGGACAGCCTTCTTCAATAAATTCATGACAAGAAAGAAAAAGGAATGGGATGAGGGCTATAAATTAAAAGATTTAAAGACTTTTCAATAAATGCAATGAAAAGTTTGGACTTTACTTGGATCTTAATTTGAATAAATTAAATGTAAAGCAGATAATTTATAAGAAATTAGAGAAGCTAAGGAGAAGAGAACAAAATGAAACACTGAGGAATACATAGGAATTTATGAATGGATTTACTCTTAAAATACCTTCACCTTTTGGCTGCCCTGCCCCCACCCGCTTCTGTAGCCGCTTATTTCTCCCTCCTCGGCCTCAGCTGCTGCTCTCCATTCCACAGTGGTGCTGTCGGTGGGGCTTTCCCGGGAGCGGCCAAAGCGGTGGCAGGGGGCCAGGTTCCGGTTGTGGGCAGGGAGGGATTGGCTGAGAGCTCCTCAAGAACTTCACGGTCACTGGCTTCTCCCACATCGATTTGATTGATCTGGATACTATTGATCCAGATCAAAATCCTCAACAGCCAGCTTTTATTTCAAAAGAAATATGCTGGAAGATCAAAGGCACAAGTTGCCAAAGAAAGTGTACTGCAGTTTTATCCGAAAGCTAATATAGTAGCCTACCATGACAGCATCATGAATTCGGACTATAATGTGGAATTTTTCAACAGCTTAGATTGGTTATGAATACTTTAGATAATAGAGCTGCCCACAACCATGTAAATAGAATGTGTCCAGCAGCTGAGTCTCTCTTATTGAGAGTGAAACTGCTGGTTATCTTGGACAAGTAATGGTTATTAAAAAGGGTGTGATGTAGTGTTATGAATGTCATCCTAAACCAACACAAAACTTTTCCTGGCTGCACAATTCATAACACACCTTCAGAACCTATTCACTGCATTGTTGGAGAAAAGTATTTGTTCAATCGACTGTTTGAGGAAGAAAATGCTGATCAAGAAGTATCTCCTGACAGAGCTGACTCTGAAGCACCCTGGGAACCAATGGAAGATGAAGCCAGAGCTAGAGCATATAATGAAGATGGTGACATCAAACGTATTTTCACAAAGGAATGGGTTAAATCAACTGTGATCCAGTTACACTTTTTAACAAACTTTTAAAAGATGATATCAGGTATCTGTTGACAAGGGACGAACTCTGGAGGAAAAGGAAACCTCCAGTTCTGTTGGACTGAGCTGAAGCACAAAGTCAAGGTGAAGAGACCAATGCATCAGATCAGCAAAATTAGCCCCAATTGTGTCTGAAAGTCCAGCAGGTTCTAGATGTAAACGGCTATGCGTATCTGTTTTCAAAGAGCATTGAGACTTTTGAGAGTTCATTTAGCAGAAAAAGGGGATGGAGGTGAGCTCATATGGGACAAGGATGACCCGTTTGCAATGGATTTTGTCATGTCTGCTGCAAACCTCAGGATGCATATTTTCAGTATGAATATGAAGAGCAGATCTGATATAAAATCAATGGCAGGAAATATTATTCCTGCTATTGCTGCTACTAATGCAGTGATTGCTGGGTTGATAGGATTAGAAGGATTGAAGATTTCATCAGGAAAAACAGACCAATGTAGAATGATTTTTTTTTAAATAAACAACCAAACCCAAGAAGCTCCTTGTACCTTGTACACTGGATCTTCCCAACCCCAATGGTTATGTTTGGGCCAGCAAGCCAGAGGTGACTGTACAACTGAGCATCCATAAAGTGACTGTTCTCACATTACAAGATAAGAGAGTAAAAGAAAAATTTGCAATGGTAGCACCAGATGCTCAAATCAAATATGGGAAAGGAACAATCCTAATATCTTCAGAAGTGGAAGAGACAGAATCTAATGATCATAAGAAGTTGTCAGAATTTGGAATTAGAAATGGCGGCCGGCTTCAAGCAGATGACTTTCTTCAGGATATACGTTATTGGTCAACATCTTCATAGTGAAGACCTGGGAAAGGATGTTGAATTTGAGGTTGCTGGTGATGCTCCAGAAAAAGTGGGGCACAAACAAGCAGAAGGTGCTGCCAAAAGTATAACCAATGGCAGTGATGACAGAGCTCAGCCTTCCACATCCACAGCATAAGAACAAGAAGACGTCCTTATGGTTGATTCAAATGAATAAGGCCCTTCAAATAATGCTGACATCAGTGAAGAAGAGAGAAGTCTCAAGAGGAAATAAGATGAGAAAGAGAACGTTAGTGCAAAAAGGCCATGTGCGGAACAGACAGAAGAACTTGATGATGTTATAGCATTAGACTGAACAGAAATGCCTCTGAACAGAACTTTCTGATTGGATTATTCGTTAGGTCCTTTGTTCCAAAGGGAAAAAAATGTACACCAACGACTTGACAACTATTCTCCTCTCTTTGAAAGCATTCAGTTTGCTAGAACTATTAGAAACATTACAGTATGCTGTATTAAAAGTAGGAATATAATTTCTAAACCCTTTGAACAAAGTGTGTGCATAAACAGTCATGAGATGAAACCACACCGCATGTTGTCTTTTAATGTAAATACCCTTAGGAATGATTTAATAGTTTTAAAGTATTGTGGTTTAGTAAAGTTGATACCTGGTTATAAATATTATGCCTTTATTTTTGGTTAGAAGAATTATTTTTAGCCTACGATTAACCATTTTCATACTCTTAACTGGCTGAAACATTTAAAAAACTATCAAGTGTTATACATTGAAACTTGTTTTTAAATGTTAACTGGCAGTGTATATATTACTGTAAAACAATGTCAATTTACTCGGGTTTTCAGCTTGTACTGCCCGGTATGTCTGTGTCAGAAACCAATTTTTGTGTATTGTTACAGTTTTAGGTTATTTATATTTGATGTTTATAAAACTCAAACACAACTGTACTGTACTTATGGGCCAAATAAATGGTATCTACATACCTGTTAAAAAAATACTTCCACCTTTTAAAAATATCGATGTGGTGAATAAGTTGTTCTATGATTTTCTTTTCTGCTCTTCTGTAGAAATGATTAGTAGCCCTTATCTGAGTAGCAAAGTGCTTATAAAATATACTTGCCAATATGACACAAAACATTTGTATTTTTAAATAACATCTATGATGGAGAAAAATGTGTTTTCCAATAAACTCCAGCATCATACTCCCCCCTCTAAAAAAGCAAAGAAAAAGAACAACACTAGAAAAACAGAGAGTGGTATGAGTCTTCAAGTAATTAGTAGGCTACAAATTTTGGTTTAGCTATGGAAGAGTTCAAGATTAAGAGCTTGTTACATTGTTCTTTTTATTAGGACAAAGATTCACCTTGAGAATATTAAGACACTACTTTTTTTCCCTTCCCATACATAACATAGCTTGGTTTGACGTAAGTTCCTAAAACAACATCAGGAAATCTAGTATTATAGGTGAAAGGGACTTTGATTAATCTGTTCTTCCCCATTCTGTTAAAACATACTTGATAAAGAAAGGAAGGCCCATCAAAAATAAGGCAGTGCCCAGGTTTCCACTGCTAATTAGTGGCTAGCCAGGTATGATGCACAAGAGACCTCCAGATTCCTGGAGAGAATATGTTGCCATATTTGTAGCCCACTGCTTATTTTATTTATTTATTTTTTTATTGACCACAAACTAAGATTGTTTTTCACACTTCTAGATGTTTGGGGGGAAAATTCAAAAGAATAATAGTATTTCTTGACATGGGAAAATCATATGAAATTCAAATTTCTGTGTCTATAAAGTTTTATTGGAACATAGGCAAGTTCATTCACTTACGTCTTTGTCTACGGCTGCATTCTTGCTACAAAAGAAAGCTGAGTGATTGCAATAGCGATCACACATTCTGCAAAGCCTAAAGTATTTACTTTCCTAGCTCTTTACAGAAAAAGTTTGCAATTCCCTAGTGTCAGCGTCCATGGTGCTAGTGTCAGGGCTACCTTATAGAACTGGGCCAGACATATGGAAAGGATTCTTAGTGCATAAATTGTGGCCCACTTCCTGAGCCAACCCAGTTGCTGTACATGTTGGATGCTCCTGGAAGAGGGAGAACTGGTAGCTGCTCAATGTGTCCTCCAGTCAACATGTTGAGCTGAGTTGGGGTAATTAATTTCTGCTCTCACTGCCCATTCAATCATGAGTCTCTCAGCTAAGCCCGTCAACAGGGAAACCAATTACTGCCAATTTCAATGTGAAAGGTGTTTCTTCAAGGCAGGAGAGAGATCACAATCTCATTGCACACAAACAATTTAGGGTCACAAGGCTGACCCCTGTTAGATTCAAACCAGGGCTTAAAATGTGAAAGGCAGCCCTCTTAACTAATCCCTAGAGACCTCCAGAATACTCAGGAAAAGTGTCAAAGAACTCACCTCATTTTCCAGAAGGAGGGCTAACACTTGCAGGGAGAAATAGCTAACAGGTCCTGTAAACTTTATTTTCCCTCTACAAGATCACTCTCAGATTCCCCACATACGGTTTATGGCAAAACTCTCCAGAGCTATGTGATACAAGCAAAGCTTACAAATTAACCTCTTTGGTGGATCATTTCATAAAGACAATATCTCCTAATATTTTTATTAAAGTGCTGTTCATATAAGATAAAATTAACTATTTTAAAGTGAACAATTCAGTGGCATTCTGTATATTTGCAATCATAATTTATTTTTATGTCAATGTAGCCTTTCACTTTTCCCTAAAGAGGTTTCAGTTATATTTTGAATATTGAGGGCACACACACTTAAGCTAATAAACTATCCTTCTCAGACATTCCCCTATATCTATATGGTGATGAGAAGTAAATCACACTAGTGGACAAAAAAAGAGAACTATAAGCTAATTATGACCACTTAGAAATGAGACTAATACGATTTTGTAGGTTGTTAAAATGTCTTTGGGGATATTAATATTTCCCAATCTTCTCCCTGCCCAACACTTTTTTAAAGGAATGACTCTACTGTTTTTGAAAAATGATAAATCTGATTATTAAAAATTCAAGCAATCTACACAAATAAAAAAAGTTTATTTGAAATTCTACCACCCAGAAATGATCATGTTTAACCTGGTTAACTTTTCTCTAGCTAAATATATAGGCAAAGATAGAAATAATCTTAGAAAAATGCAATCACACAATACATGATATTTTAAATTAAAAATATTAGACTTAGTTTTGGAAAGATGGAATGTACAAACTTTTCCCTATTTTTCCATTGTAATACAACTAAAGCCTTGGGATATGTATATATATAATAAGCATGAGAAGACTCTGAAAGGTAGACAGAAGGGAAACTGGTTAGGGACCTCGGGACCTTAGGAGCAACACAGTGGTTAGTTCCCTGAGTTTTCTTTTTTGCCTCCTATATTCCAGATTTGGAGCTGAAGAAGCCAGCGAACTAGAAACACCAATGAGCACAGTTAAAAGAAGCCTGAAGAAAAGTCTGCTCTCTCTAGCTAAAGGATCAGGAAAGGTGCAGCCTAGCAAAACAAAACTCTTTTATGATTGCTGCTCTATTCCAGCCAAATACCAAAGTAAAAACTTTGGTGTCAACCCTTCCCCCACCAGCCTAGATATCCATCCTTGCCAGGTATAATGACAAACTCCCCACTCCATTCCTTGCCATAGTGGTGACTGAAGAGGCCAAGTGGGGAGCTGGTGGTCAGGAGCCCTTCCCACCCCTACAGTGTCATGGGGTACCTAGACTTCCATCCACCACCCAGCTGTAACAAAGTACCCCTCTGTCTTCCCACTGGGGTGGTATCGGAGGCAGCCTTGTGTCGTGTAAGGACTTTCACCCTAGATCAGTTGTAACAAGGTTAGCCTTTCCAACAGTGTCAGTGGAGGTCATATAAAAAACAATAAAGCAATAACAACGTGTCCCTTCACCTTCCAGCCAGGGTAGTAGCAGCAGAGGCCTAGTGGAGAGCCTGAGTTCTCAGCCCAGTCTAGCAGTAACAAGGTCACCCCAAGGAAACCAGAATGGAAAACTTGGACTTCCATCTTGGTAGCAAGAAGGTGGCACCCACTTTTACCTACCAGAGTGGTGTCAGAGGTTCTACTGGTGTCAGCTAAAACACAAGATTTAAATAAGATCCAGAGTCGTATAACATAATCCCAAAATGTCCAGATTTCAATTACAAACAACTTGCCATATCAAGGACCAGTGAATGAGAAAAGACAACCAAAAGCCACCAACACAGAGATGACACTGATGTTAGAATTATCTGACAAGGATTTCAAAGTAGCCAACTGAAAATGCTTCAGTGGACAATAAGAGTGTACTTGAGGGGGTGGAAGGGTAGTTTTGTAGTAGAATTCTCATCTGCCATGTGGGAGACCCGGGTTTGATTCTCAGTCCACGCAGTTCCCAAAAAACAAACAAACAAAAAACCAATCAAACAAAGAAAATTCAACAAATGGTGCTACAATAACAGGATACTCACATGGAAAAATAATGAAATGTGACCCTGACGTATAGCATACAAAAAAAAAATTTAAAAAAGAGCATGCTTGAAAAAAAAATGCTTGAAATACACACACAAAAAAATAGACTATGAAAAGAAATAGAAAATCCCAGCAAAGAAATAGAAGATAAAAAAAAGAACCAAATTAAAATTTAGAAGTAAAAAATAGAGAAAGAGAATAAAAACTTAATGGATGACCCAGCCTTTTACTTCATATACACCCAAGAGAAAATAAAAAATGTATTCATACAAAAACTTTACATGAATGTTCATAGCAGCATTATTCATAATAGTCAGAGTGAAAACAACCCAAAAGTCTATCACCTAATGAATGAATAAACAAAACATGGTACAGTATACTATAGGATTATTTTTTAAACTGCAGGATATTGATTCAGCCATAAAAAGGAATGAAGAACTTATATATGCTACAGTATGGATGTTGAAATCATTAAGTCAACTGAAAGAAGCCAGACGTAAAAGGCCACACATTTATTGATTCCATTTATACAAAATGTCCATAATAGGCAAATCCATAGAGATAGAAAGTAAATTAGTGGTTACCAGGCAGTGGGGAAAGGGGGGAAAAGGAATGACTACTAATGGGAGGATTTGGGGTTTCTTTTTTTAGAGTGATGAAAATGATCCAGAATTTGATAGTGGTGGTTGGTTACACTACTCTGTGAGTATACTAAAAACCACCGAGTTGCACACTTTAAAATGGTGAATTTCATGTCATGAATATTTTATCCCCATTTTTAAACACTGCAAAGAAATAACAACAATAAAACCTCTTTACATTAGTATTAAGCAGTTATGCAGCTCTCAAGTTCATGGCCTGAGATGACTCAGAGAAGGTAGGAGGGCCAGTGGTCAGGGGTCAATCAAATCTTTGTGGAAACTGCCTGGGAACCTCACTCCATCACAGAAATGAGCGAGGCTGCCCTGGGTTTGAAGGGTGGGGTGGGACACGTACGGCCTCCCTTTGTCCTGCTCAAAAAAAAAGACGGATTGATACACACATTGTACTAATGTCAAATTCCTGGTTTTGATATTGAACTATAACTATGTAACATGAAGCCACTGGGAGAAAGTGAGTGAAGGATTTAAGGGAATCGCTCCTGAACTATGTTCACAACCTCCTGTAAATCTACAATTATTTCAAAAGGTTTTTGAAAAAGACTTAAATTCTACTTTAGGAAAAGTGAAAATGAATGGCAGAATTTCAGATAAATATTTTTTTACCACCAGAGTTATTAAAAAAAAAAAGCCGTAGGCCAAGATCCCCCTCAAAATATAGACATGAGTACATATCAATTTTAGATGGTATTTATACCATGAGGAAATTAGGAGACCTTTCCGTTTTAATTATATTATTTTTATACTAATGGAATTATTTCTAATTACTATTATCTATAAGTTAAATTTCCAAAGTTGGATCACCTGGTAGTTTTTTATCTTTTTAAAGATTGGCTCATGAGTGTGTCATTCTGAGTTCACTTGAGAATACCTGGATTTTGCCTTTATTCTTTTTTTTTTCCTTTTTTCTGGGAGGATAAACTAAATTTAACTTATTGTTTTGAAATAATTTCAAATTTACAGGACAGCTCCAAGAGTAATTCATACAGAGAATCTGAGCATACCCTCACCTCTAGATACTCATATAAAATGTTAACATTTTGCCACCTTTGCCGTTTAATTCTATCATCTATCTAAAATTTAAAAGTAGGTTGCACACATCATACTCGGTGAACACGTTTCCTACAAACAAGGATTTCACTTATGTAATCACCATATAAAGTTTTTAAAATTAAATTCTAGAGGGTGGGCCACGGTGGCTCAGCAGGTAAGCAAGCTTGCCTGCCAAGCCCGAGGACCCGGGTTTGATTCCTGGTGCCTGCCCATGTAAAAAAAATAAATAAATTAAATTAAATTAAATTCTAGTAAGAGTAAGGGTAGATAAGCACTTTGAGAAAATGCAATGATAAGTAGCTGCTAAAGAGACCACTGTTTTAAAATTAACTCAGTAAACCCAAAACAGATTGTGATTCCAGATAAATTAGAGACTGTAAATTTAATATTCTTTTATTAATACAGAAGCAGTAGATGTAAATTGGAGAAAATTGGAAAATGCCTATAAGGAAGGAAAAAGAACCATTATATTCCATACAATTCAAGTTAAAACCTTGTGGATATTCTTCTAACTTTTTTCTATGTACGTATGTGTATTTTTAGAAAAAGAAAATTACTCCCTACTGATTGAAAAATATCATAATCTTTCCTTTTTAGTAGCTAAACAAGACAGAAATTGTCATTTTAATCTTGAGTTGGCAATGTGGGATGTGGACAGTTAGACATGTCGAGCACTCATAGTAGAATGACTATGACACCATAAAGTATTTTTGATGGTTTACTTTACAGCAAAAGAAGATAAAGTTGTCTGCACTAGCCAGGATAAGGAAAGAAGTTCTGATTCTGGCTATCCTCAGGATAGAAACTAGTGTAAAATTGAACAGTGACTGATCGCTGGGGTGTGGGAACAGTACCAATTTACACCCAGATGTTTTTATGTCTTTAAGTCTTTTCCTAAATTATTAAATGTTTAAAAAAAAACTAACACTACTCTTTATATTTAGCTGCTTAAATTTGTTAAAAGAAAGGAACAACTGGTTCAGTCTTTGTTAGCTAGGGCTGAGGAAAGCTTAACTTGTTTACCCTTTTGGGTCTCAAACCACTGATTTTGTACTCTTTTGGGACACCATGAATTGTAAGGTAAGCACAAATCGTTGCCCACTAATTACAGTTATGCTTAAGTTTTAAGCCGTTTTCTTTTTCAATTATTTAAAAACATTCAAAAGTATCCCTACGTCATGCTCACTGTCTTGTACTCCAGATGTGACATGGTTTCTTAACTGGGAAATAAAATGTGTGGTAGGCAACCGCCTGCCTGTTAAGCTAGGTTCACTACCAGTATCTCACACGCACATCAGATAAAATGTGAAAAACGCTCTTGCCATCTAAGTCATTTAACCCATAATACAGTGCCAACCGCAGCTGATCCCAACTTCGCTTTAACCAAACCGAGGAAAGACTGTTACACCAGTTTTACCTACCCGTCGGTGACCGCAAATGTGACAATTCCATGTATTCACAAAAACAGAGCGACACGCGTTTCCTTTTCACTCAGGAAGCCAACCCCCTAGAGCGTGCCAACCAAGGCAAAAGTCCTGCAGAGTCAGGAGGAATTCGGGGTCTGAGAAACAGCACAGGGCTTCCCGCGCGCGTTGCACAGGTAACTGTGCTGTTTTCAAAGCCCTGACCCAGAGGTCCTCGGGAGGCTCAGGCCCTACAGTCCCGCGGCGCCGCCCCCTCGGGATAGGACCGCATTGATTTTTAAAGGACAACCAGGCTAGGTTGCTCTATGTAGACAAAGCGTTATTGTCTTATGACATTAAGAACCGCTGCGAGAAGTCTGAGACCACCCTGAATTTTTTCCTGAGCTTTTGATTCTATCATTTCCTCCAACATCGCTTTTGGTAGGTTAAACCATTTGAAATTGCCATTTTTGTAGTTCAAATCTGATCACATATTACAATTTCATACGGTTTAACCTAATATATTTTCCATTTTTCAATTTTATTTTATGTAATTTTCCCAAGCCTATTAGAATCCTGGTTTTCAGTTGTGTTAGTTTTATTGCTTTTAATGTGATTTTCTCTGTACAGTTTTGATTTTTAATTTTTATTCCTTTCCTAAACTCTGGGAGTTCTATTTTATTTTGTTGTCTAACTCTTCTCTGGATTTTTGCATTTCCTCAGCGTTTGAAAAAAAAGGAAGAGTTCTTAAAGATCACAACGAACTATTTGTCCAAGCAATGTTTGGGGGAAATTTATTTAGTGATTCATGTTTTTCATCTGCCTTTTACTTATATTCCTTTGGAGAGAGGCCTTTTTTCACTTAGGTACCGGATTACTTGGGGAACTTCCCCTTATTTAATCTCAAATACCCTTTCACCAAATCTGTTATTCCCTTTACTCTCTCTAGGAAATCATTTGCCTTTAGCTCTCAGATTTCAGAAGTTGACACAAGCCCATTAGATCACAGGCTCTATGCCTATTGCTACCAATAACATCACCTCCCCCATCCCACTTCACCCCTAGATCTCCTCAACTAGACCCTAGGTCACAGCTCATACAAAAGACGGCTGGCCTGGTGTGTCCGCAGCTCCACCTCCTGGACAGGAAACTGGGTCTCTATGCAAATATTGTTTCTCCCATGCCTTGTCCTTGCTATTTTTATCAGATCACTCTAACCAAGAATGCAAGGATATTTCTTTTAAGACTCGTCACTTGTGGGAAAGATACATGATTTCAAGGTCTAAAAGGGGAAGTGTCAGCTCTCAGTTTGACCAATAGTTGTGGCTGTCCTTTTAATTAGAAATGGAGAGTTTTCCTTCTAGTTATTTTTATGGATGTGAACAAAATGCCTTTATTCCACCAATTTTGCCATAGTTAACTCAGTATGCCGTTCTCAAACCCAAATGTCTGGGACAGCTCTTGTGAGACGTCTGGAATGAAGATGTCTGCCCTTTTAGTTTTCATTCATTCATATTTCATTCTCAAACACTATATATATGCAAAAGCCCTTTCTTTGCTCTCATTCATTTTCATTATGGTTGATACTATACTTTTTCCATCTTTGATTCCTTAAGCTTGACATTTGCAAAGGAATTGCCTTGATCCTCAAGGACTTCTATGTATCAAAGTGCCGGACTCAATTGGTTGAGAGACTGCAGTGTAGATATCCTAAGAGAAGTTTATGGTTAGGCACTGAGAATAAACTATGAGCAAGAAAGGAGATGTGAAGTTATTGTAGAAGTGGCAACCTATCAGTTTCTGATTAGTTTCTGATAGTTCAACATAGATCTATCATTCTCATACTGCACTTACCATAAACTGCTTTTCAAAAAATCATATAGGATCTCAAATAATTTGGAAGAAATTTCTCTGAATTTCAGTTAATGATGAAAACGATCCAAGAAATTTTGCTTTAATTAGATACGTATCATGAAAACTAAGAATAGCAACCCAACTTTTTTTTTCTCTTCTTTATGAAGCCAGGGGAGGGATTTCAGCTTGTGGTTGCTTCTGTGGGCAAACATTCGTGTGAGTGTACGTGTGACCTATGTGTATGTGTGTATGTGTGACTGTTCTGGGTCACTGCTTCAGTGTTCTCACCTGCCTATAAAGTAAGCTTAAAAGGAGATTGAATGAGGATGCAAGAGTAGTTTAGTGGTAGAATTCTCGCCTGTCATGTGGGAGACCCAGGTTCAATTCCTGGCCCATATACTTCCCAAACAAATGAAAAACCAACCAACCAAAAATTCAACAAGTGGTGCTGCAATAAGGGGATACTCACATGGAAAAAGAATGAAACGTGACCCCCACCGTACAGCATGCAAAAAAAAAAAGATGATTGAGTGAAACACGATTTAAAGTAAGGGTGGGGTTGGGGTTAGGAGAATGGTAAAATAATACAGAAAAAAGATTAAGATTATACATTATATTATGAAACAAGTTCAATTTTACAAAATATGTTTATTATTTTTATTTCCACCTTGTGACTATAAATATCTATCTTGTGTATGCAGAATTCTAAAGAGTTACATCATAATTTTTTTTCTTACCCCATCTTTCCTTGTTCTGATTTTCTTTCCTGTATCATTTTCTCAATTAAAATTTGGATGTATATCCATTTTCTTTTGAGAAAGCATAGTTTTGAAGGTACTTAACAAAGGTATAAGAATCTCTGTCTTGACTTAGAAGAAAATTAACATTCATGGGATATATACTTTAAGGATAATATAAAATTGCTCAAAGTAACTATAAAAAATTAATACTGAGCAGGCCCTTTGTAAATGGGAAGAATTTTAGGCTGGGCAAAATGGCATTTAAGTAAATTAGATCCTTTTAAACTGCTAGGAAGAAGAAAAGACAGGAGTGGCTCTGACCTTGGAGCTTAGACTTTTAAGTCTGTTATTTTAAGAAGTTTAGTAGAGTTTTATGTCAAAACAAGTGCTATTAAATCACAGCTAGTGTAGAAAGGAGAGGAAGATTAGTTTCTTCTTTTTGTTAATTTTTAATTCTGAAATACTTTCAAACTTACAGGACAGTTACAGAAATAATACAAGCCCCATATAAAAACTTCAACATACCACCATCTCTCCAGAAAGCCGGATTGCATTAATTTAAATATTTTGCCACATCATGCTATCTATCAATCGTTCCTTCTCTATCCCTGTCAATCCGTTTTCTGAACACTTGAGTGTAGAATGTATACATCATACTCCTTGAACACTTAATACTGCCATGTACATTTTCTAAGAATAAGGATATTCACTTATGTGACCACCTTAAGATCAATATCAAATTCAAGAAACTTTACCTTGATATAAAGCTTACAGTATATAATTCTAGTTTACCCATATGTCCCAGTAATGTCCCTTTAAATCTTCTCTCCTCCCTGTTAAATCCCTTAAGATCATGTATTGCCTTTGTCATTGTCTCTTTAGCTGCCTTTTTTTTTGAAACTGTGAGAAAATATATAAAATAAACTTCCCATTTCAACTACTCCTGAGCATACAATTACAGTGGAATTAATCACATTCACTATGTTGTAGTATCCTGGCTACTTTTCATTATACTACAAATTTCTGATTTCCCCAAACAGAAAAGCTATACTCATTATGTACTAACTCCCCAAACTCCCATCTCTGGCAACCTATACTGTCTCTAGGAGATTGCATATTCTCCAATATTTTCTTTGTAGTTACTACCGGACTTAAATTTAACATCCTAAATCTTTGACAAATCTCTGTAGGAGAGCTCAGTGAGTTGCCTTCGACACCTCCTACGACAATAAGCTGTGACACACAGGGCAAGTCCTGGGACAGTGAGCTGTGACTAGTTCCCTGGTTCAGTACCTCAGGCAACTACTAGAGAGACTTGGCTAGACATACATGCTCCCAGGATGTACACGAGGATTACTCTTCTTCCTCTGAACAGGGATCAAGGACCCAACCTGGGGACCGTGGCCTTATCCAGGCTGAGTTTGTTTTGGCCCAGGCAGAAACAAGCTTGTTTGAGACCTTGTCTGGAACTTGTGCCTTCCCCAGGGGAGCTGTGAGGCCCAATTCAGGCGGGATCCCTCCTTCAGACCACAGGGTTTGGTAATTTCAAGCCATTAAAACCAGCCTACCAAGCCCCCAATCTTGGGGCTTGTTCATATGAAACTTAACCCCACAAAGGATAAGTCAAGAACTACTTAAAATTAGGCCTTAGAGTCACCCCCAAGAGAACCTCTTTTGTTGCTCAGATGTGGCCTCTCTCTCCAGCCAACACAACAAGCAAATTCACCACCCTCCCCCTGTCTACGTGGGACACGACTCCCAGGGGTGTGGACCTTCGTGGCAACGTGGGACAGAAATCCTGGAATGAGCTGAGACTCACCATTAAGGGATTGAGAAAACATTCTTGACCAAAAGGGGGAAGAGTGAAATGAGACAAAATAAAATGTCAATGGCTGAGAGTTTCCAAACAGAGATGAGAGGTTATCCTGGAGGTTATTCTTATGCATTAAATAGATATCACCTTGTTAGTCAAGATGTAGTGGAGAGGCTGGAGGAAACTGCCTGAAAATGTGGAGCTGTGTTCCAGTAGCCAGGTTTCTTGAAGATGATTGTATAATGATATAGCTTTCACAATGTGACTGTGTGATTGTGAAAACCTTGTGTCTGATGCTCCTTTTATCTACCTTATCAACAAACGAGTAAAACATATGGAATAAAGATGAATAATAGGGGGAACAAATGTTAAAATAAATTTAGAGTGAAATGCTGGTGATCGGTGAGGGGGGGAAGGGTGGGGGTATGGTATGTATGAATTTTTTTTGTTTTCTTTTTATTTCTTTTTCTGAATAGACGCAAATGTTCCAAGAAATGATCATGATGATGAATATACCACCATGTGATGATATTGTATTACTGATTATATATGTAGAACGGAATGATCAAAAGTTAGATTGTTTGTGGGTTTTTTTTTTTGGTATTTAAAAAAAAATAATAATAAATAAATAAATAAATAAAACCAGCCTACAACCTCTTCTCTGTCTCCACCACGCCCCCAGAAGGGAGAGTCCGCCAAAGTTAAAGGTACCGCATCATCTTATGCTGGTGGGACCTGCAGGCAGACGAGTGCCTCATACTGGGCAGGATAAGAAAAATAGAGTCCAGAGACTTCACAGGAAAGTGTTTCAACCTGCTGGGTCTCACCCTCAGGGAAAACCGACGAAGGTGACTCTTTCCTCCTGACAGGAGGCCAGTTTGGTCTGGGAAAATCCGGCTGGGGTCTATAACACCTAAGTAGACCCTCCTAAGGGTGGGGGGAAAAAGGCACCATACAGGCAAGGAAGAAACAAGAACTGAAAAATTCTCCTCTGTTAAACAAAACCTAAGCTAGTGGTCCAGAAAAAGCTGAACTGAATGTCAAAGAACAGACAGACAACAAATTCATTCAGCAAGAAAACCTTAGGTGAACCACGGTGGCTCAGCAGGTAAGAGTGCTTGCCTGCCATGCCTGAGGACCTGGGTTCGATTCCTGGTGCCTGCCCATGTAAAAAAAAAAAAAAAGAAAACCTTAGGTAAAAGAAGTGAAAACAATCTCTAGAATAAACTAATTAAGGTAATTAAATGCCTAGACACCAGCAAAAAATAACAAATCACACAGGAAAATTGAAGATATGGCCCAGTCAAAGGAATAAACCCACAACTCAAATGAGATACAAGAGTTGAAACAGTTAATTCAGAATGTATGAAGAGACATGGAAAACCTCATCAAAAATCAAATAAATGAATTGAGGGAAGATACAAAGAAGCCAAGAAATGAACAAAAAGAAGAAATTGAAAGTCTGAAAAAACAAATCACAGAACTTATGAGAATGAAAGGCACAGCAGAAGAAATGTTAGATTTCAAGAGGCAGAAGACAGGGTTAGTGAACTGGAGGATGGAATATCAGAAATCTGACAAGCAAAAGAAAATATAGGGAAAAAAATGGAAAAATATGAGCAGGACTCAGGGAATTGAATGACAATATGAAGTGCATGAATATACGTGTTGTGGGTGTCCCAGGAGAACAGGATGGAAAAGGAGAAAAACTAATGGGGGAAATCATCACTGAAAATTTCCCAACTCTTATGAAAGACTTAAAATTACAGATCCAAGAAGTGCAGCGTACCCGAGAGAGAATAGATCCAAATAGACATACTACAAGACACTTACTAATCTGAATGTCAGAGGTCAGAGAAAGAGAAAATTTTGAAAGCAGCAAGACAAAAGCAATCCCTCACATACAAGGGAAGGCCAATAAGACCATGGGTAGATTTCTCAGCAGACACCATGGAGGCGAGAACTAAATCCCACACCTTGCTAAGCCGCCATCTTGGAACCTCCCACTTACTTCCTTTATTTCTGTGGGGTCAGTGCTTATGTCTCCTCTTCCATTTCTGATCTTATTTATTTGCATCCTCTCTCTTCTTCTTTTTGGCAATCTTACTATGATTTTCTCATAGAACCAGCTTCTGGTTTTGTTGATTTTCTCAATTGTTTTCATGTTTTCAATTTGATTTATTTCTGCTCTAATCTTCATTATTTCTTTCCTTTTGCTTGCTTTGGGGTTGATTTGTTGTTCTTTCTCTACTTCTTCCAAGTGGACAGTTCCTTTTTTGCCCTTTCTTCTTTTTGATAGAGGCATTTAGGGCAATAAATTTCCCTCTTAGCACTGCCTTTGCTGCATTCCATAAGTTTTTTTTTTTTAAATGGGAGTAGACTATATAATAATAGGGAGTAGACCCTATTATTCATCTTTATTCCATATGTTTTAGAGGTATTTCACAAACCTCTCTCAACAAGTTCTGTAATCTTCAACATATTATTTCCACATTATCATAGATTGTTACATTTATATTGTATTTTTTGTGCCAAATAAACATTTTTTTTGCTTTAGTCTCACACATAAGTTGAAATTTTAAAATATTAAATTACCATCTATTTTCAGCACCCTTCTGTAATGACATTCCTTTGTTCTTCCTCATGCAAAAACATTTTTTAAATTTGTACATTTAGTCACTGTCATTATACACTCGAGGCAATCCTAGATTATACCATCTCAATCTCTATCATCTATCTTTCTTTCTGATTTCATTTGTGCCCCCAGCCCTCCTCCTTCTATCATTCTCACATTCAGCTTCATTCAGTGTTTTAACATAATTGTATTACAGTTAGGTAGTATTGTGCTGTCCATTTCTGAGTTTTTACATTCAATCCTGTTGCACAATCAGTATCCCTTGAGCTCAAATTACCCAGTGTTTTACCCTATTTCTATCTCCTGATGGCATCCCATAAGTTTTGATACGTTGTGTTTTCATTTTCATTTGCCTCGAGATATTTACTGATTTCTCTTCTAATTTCTTCCTTGACCCACTGGTTGTTTAAGAGTGTGTTGTTGAGCCTCCACATATTTGTGAATTTTCTGGCACTCTGCCTATTATTGATTCCCAAGTTCATTCCTTTATGATCTGAGAAATGTTTTGTATGGTTTCAATCTTTTTAAATTTATTGAGACTTGCTTTATGGCCCAGCATATGGTCTATCCTTGAGAATGATCCATGAGCACTTGAGAGAAAGGTGTATCCTGCTGTTGTGGGGTGTAATGTTCTATAAATGTCTGTTAAGTCTAGCTCTTTTATTGTATTATTCAAATTCTCTATTTCTTTATTGATCCTCTGTCTAGATGTTCTGTCCATTGATGAGAGTGGTGAATTGAAGTCTCCAACTATTATGGTAGATGTGTCTATTTCTCTTTTCAGTGTTTGCCACATGTATTTTGGAGCATTCTGGCTCAGTGCATAAAAGGATTTTCTTCGTCCTCTCAGAAGAGGAAATACAAATGGCCAAAAAGCACATGAAGAGATGCTCAACTTCCCTGGCTATTAGAGAAATTCAAATCAAAACCACTATGAGATATCATCTCATACCCACCAGAATGGCCATTATCAATAAAACAGAAAATGACAAGTGCTGGAGAGGATGTGGAGAAAGAGGCACACTTATCCACTGTTGGTGGAAACATCACATGGTGCAACCGCTGTGGAAGGCAGTTTGGGGGTTCCTCAAAAAGCTAAATATAGAATTGCCATATGACCCGGCAATACCATTGCTCAGAGGACATGAGGGCAAGGACACAAACGGACATTTGCACACCAATGTTTATAGCAGCATTATTTACAATTGCGAAGAGATAGAAACAGCCAAAATATCCATCAACAGATGAGTGGCTTTACAAATTGTGGTATATTCATATGATGGAATATTATGCAGCTATAAGACAGAATAAAGTTGTGAAGTATGTAACAACACGGATGGACCTTGAGGACATTATGCTGAGTGAGATTAGGAAAAATAAAAGGACAAATACTGTATGGTCTCACTGATATGAACTGACATTAGTGAATAAACTTGGAGAACTTCATGGGTAACAGAGACCATCAGGAGACAGAAATAGGGTAAGATATTGGGTAATTGGAGCTCAAGGGATACTGATTGTGCAACAGGATTGAATGTAAAAACTCAGAAATGGACAGCACAATACTACCTAACTGTAATACAATTATGTTAAAACACCGAATGAAGCTGAATATGAGAATGATAGAGGGAGGAGGGCTGGGGGCACAAATGAAATCAGAAAGAAAGATAGATGATAAAGACTGAGATGGTATAATCTAGGAATGCCTAGAGTATATGATAGTGATTAAATGTACAAATTAAAAAAATGTTTTTGCATGAGGAAGAACAAAGGAATGTCATTATTGCAAGGTGCTGAAAATAGATGGCAATTAATATTTTAAAATTTTAACATGTGTGAAACTAAAGCAAGAAATGTTTATTTGGTACAAAATCTCTATTTTGACTGGTGCATTTTCTAATATAACTCATGTAGACAGTTTGGTTGAATGCCATGAGTCCATGGAACCTTAAGTAGGACATGAGATTTTGTTGGTTTGTCCAGAGTGATGCCCCAAATAATCCCACAGTGTTTTGAACATTTCCCTTTGGGAAATAGTAAGAAAGGGAGAAAATTCAACTTCCCCAAGTTGAATTCTTGATATTTTCACAAGCATTGCAGACAACCTAAGCTATAGGCTGAGCCCCCAATCTTGGGGGTTGTTCATATGAAACTTAACCCCACAAAGGATGGGTCAGGCCTACTTAAAATTAGTCCTAAGAGTCACCCCCAAGAGAACCTCTTTTGTTGCTCAGATGTGGCCTCTCTCTCCAGCCAACACAACAAGGAAATTCCCCACCCTCCCCCTATCTGTGTGGGACATGACTTCCAGGGGTGTGGACCTTCCTGGCAACGTGCGACAGAAATTCTGGAATGAGCTGAGACTCAGCATCAAAGGATTGAGGAAACCTTCTCGACCAAAAAGGGGAAGAGTGAAATGAGCCAAGGTAGAGTGTCGGTGGCTGAGGGATTCTGAGCAGAGTGGAGAGGTTGTTCTGGAGGTTGTTCTTGCGCATTGAATGGATGTTGCCTTGTTGGTCAAGATGTGGTGAAGAGGCTGGAGGGAACTGTCTGAGGATGCAGAGCTGTGTTTCAGTAGCCGTGTTTCTTGAAGATGATTGTGTAGTGATGTGGCTTTCACAATTTGACTGTGTGGTTGTGGGGACCTTGTGTCTGATGCTCCTTTTGTCTACTGTATCGACAGACGAGTAAAACATATGGAATAAAAATAAATAATAGGGGGAACAAATGTTGAAGTAAATTTAGACTGAGGTGCTGGTGATCGGTTGGGAGAAGGGGGAGGGTGTGTGCGAATTTTTTTGTTTTCTTTTTTTGAATGGATGTAGATGTTTCAAGAAATGATCATGGTGATTAATGTGCAATTATGTGATGATATTGTGAATTGCTGATTGTATATGTAGAACAGAACAATCAAAAGTTGGGACTGTTTGCATTTGTTTGTGTTTATTGGTATTTAAAAAATAAATTAATTAAAAGAAATAAAAAAAGATGTAATAGAGAGGCTGAAGGGGGCTGCCTGAAAATGTAGAGCGGTGCTCCAATAGTCATGTTTCTTGAAGATGACTGTATAATGATATAGCTTTCAGAATGTGACCTTGTGATTGTGGAAACCTTGTGTCTGATGCTCCTTTTATCTACGTTATCAACAGACGAGTAAAACATACAGAATAAAAAAAAAATAATAAGGGGAACAAATGTTAAAATAAATTTAGTAGATTGAAATGCTAGTGATCAATGAAAGGGAGTGGTAAGGGGTATGGTATGTACGAATTTCTTTGTTTTCTTTTTAAATTCTTTTCCTGAATTGATGCAAATGTTCTAAGAAATGATCTTGATGCATATGCAACTATGTGGTGATATTGCGAATTACTGATTATATATGTAGAACAGAATGATCATATGGTAAGAATGTTTGTGTTTGTTATATTTTTTAAAAAAATTAAAATAAAAACATTTTTTAAAAACCTTTTGCTTTACCCAAACAGACAAAAAGGAAACAAGAACTGCTTTGCTATTTATTAAAGGAGAATCTTTAGGTAGGATTTATTTATAACAAATATAAGGATTTATTTATAACAAATCCTTAATAATTTTTAACAAGAGTACTGCTGGGGCAGTGGTGAATGCCAGAGGAAGGCAAAAAACTTACAGATCATAGCTTTTATCTCCGGGCCTCGTTTCCTAAGGTTTTCTTTATCTGCAAACTATTAGAGGTCCCAGGCAACCAAGAGCTAAATATGATCAAGCCTTAAAACAGAAATAATTAACAGTGCAGTTTGAGGCTTAGCTTTAGAATGGCAGGATTCTCATTCTATTCCAAATTCAGATGTGTATAGTGATGATTGTTTGATAGGTTCTCTTCTGGAAATGGCAGCTCAAAGGTTAATCACTCACCCCCTGAAAACATTTCCAACTGCCAGGTGAATGCCTCCCGAGTTACTTAAGCTAGTTAAAAGCCTGAGGTAAGTTAACAGATGGATTTGGGAAATGGTGTATGTGCAGGCCAAGGGTGGTGTACTTTTGGCTCAATGGAAGAATGGTTCTAAGGAAGTTTTCCTTTAATTAAATATTTATGTTATAGCCAGAAACAACGAGGTCTTTGTGTGGCCCAGGATTGGCTTACAAGTCTCTCTACATAAGAAACAAAATGAATGGTGATTAAATATTAATTTTTTACATGTTAAAATTGCATTCTGCTCTTTCCCTGCCTTAATGAAAGTAAAAAGACCAGAGATAACTAGTGAGCTGCATTTGGAAACAGAATCTTGTAAAAAGACTGGGAGGCCAGGTTTAACTAGGAAGTGGATCTGAGGTTTTACTGAGATCAGATGATAGGAAACACTGAACCTTTTATCATTTATTTATCTGGGGACCAGAAGAAATAACTGGTATTTTTGTTGCCTTTTCTCACCTTTAGAATGGAAAAAACAAGATGATTTTCACTACTTTAATTTCCTAAACTCTTACATAACCTTGCAAAGGAGAATTTTCATAGCAAATTGATCCCAAGACTAATTTATGTCTTCGGTTTATCTTGAATGTGAAAATCAAGAATGATCAAACTTCAGTTAGACATTGCTACCTATCATAACCTGCCAAACCTCAACCAGGACCATTCCAGCCAATCCTAAAGAACACTTAGGGCAACATATAAGACTCCACAAGGATTCCATCCACTAGTGTAACCTTCCAGAAACCTACAACCTCCAGATGGGTCCTTGGATCAGATTAAGTCCTGAAACCTAGAGGGCCCAGCCTCTTCAGAACATCAGATAGTTCCATCTCCCTACCCCGTATTAGTGGCAGACCCTTCCAACATGAAAACACCCCTAAAGAGAAGGATAGAAAGATAAAGGTGATCGTGGAGTTATACAGAGAAGATAAAATCTAACAAATGAATATGATTGCTGAATCATTAAATTGATACCTCTTTTAGTCTTCAGTATCTGCGGGCAGCTAGAAGTAAAACCCTAAAATTGTGGACTTGTAACCCGTGTCAAACTCTGAAATATGTTCTACAACTAATTGTGGTGCTATGCTTTGAAATTTGTTTTTTGTATATATGTTATTTTCACAAAAAAGAAAGAAAAAGTCGATTGTTGTGATAAAAAATATTTAATGTGACTGTGTGATTGTGAAAACCTTGTGTCTGATGCTCCTTTTATCTACCTTGTCAACAGACGAGTAGAACATATGGAATAAAAATATATAATAGGGGGAACAAATATTAAAATTTAGTTTGAAATGCTAGTGATCGATGAAAGGGAGGGGGTAAGGGGTATGGTATATATGAATTTTTTTTCTGTTTTCTTTTTATTTCTTTTTCTGAATAGATGCAAATGTTCCAAGAAATGATCATGATGATGAATATGCAACTATGTGATGATATTGTGAATTACAGATTATATATGTAGAATGGAATGATCAAAAGTTAAGAATGTTTGCGTTTGTTTGTTGTTTCTTGGTATTTAAAAAAATACTAAAAAACAATTAAAAAAAAAAATTTAAGCCTTCTAGCCTCCTACATTCTGGAGCAGCTAGAAAGAAAATCTGAGATGATGGTATGGTAACTCATGACAAACTCTGGGATCTGTCCTCAACTACTTGTCGAAGAGTGCTTTGAAAACTATTGCTTTTTTATTTCTTTGCTTTGTATATGTGTTATACAATATAATTAAAAAGTTAAAAAAAAAAGATCATGAACTGCAGCATGCAGATTCCTAATGTCAGTCTCTGCGGATGTGAAAAGTTTTTTAAAGGTTTCTAACTCCAAGATTAGCATTTTACTAATCTCTATAAATTCCTATAAATCAAATTCAAAATTATTCCCTGGGCTTCATGAAATTTCATTTGCCCGAACTACTAGAGCAATACTACAATATCAATTATTGTTAGAATCACGTGTTATATAATCAATGGTGAGATTGGAACCTTATTTAGTGGACGAGGAGTTATATGGCAAAAGCTATAAAAATACAAATAAATGTTAATGTACAAAAAAGTGCCTCAAAAAATATTCAATTCTAAGATAAATTAATACCCCCAATTTGAGAACCCAGAAACTGCCTCATACAGAAGTTCCTCTTAACCATATGTTCACTATAATTATACTACAATAGTGCAATAAAGAAGAAAAATTAAAGTGATTATATGGAATACTTTGATGTTAGGTCCAGGGCACATGAGGTCTTAAAGCAGTGAATTGGAAAGCTATCTACTCTTAAGACACTATAAAACAATGCCAAGAACCAAATACTTAAAAAGGTGGTTGAAATATCTAAACCTAGACTTCAAAATAATTTTAAAGTTTAAACACCTTAGAAAATAAGATATTTTAAAATATCTACTTAGACAGAAAATATAAGGACACATAAAAACAATGATAAACTAAAACCTAGTTACTCCAACAAAGACTGCAAGGTTTTTATTATCATTAAAAGGAAGTTCTCCTGACAGAGTCATGTACTTTAATGACCAACCTTTCTTAACATACAAAGACTAACATCAGCTTAGGATCTCCTACAGAAAATAGACTCTTTAAAAGCATTGGCTTTACTTAGTGGTCTTGAGTTCACGTATATGCAAGAGTACTCCTCTACCAGATCAATGGTGAATGCCCCAAGGAAGAAAGAAGCTGGTGGATCATAGCTTTATTCCTGGCCAACTTTTCTATGATGATCTTTATCTGCAAACTATTGGAGGTCCCAGGTAAACAAGAGCTAAACATGATCAAGCCTTGTCACAGCAACAATGTGGAGCTGAAGGCTTAGCTTTAGAATGGCAGGATTCTCATTTTATTCCAACTCTGGATTTGTGTAATAAGGGTTTGTTGGCTGGTTCCATGCAACCTCAGAGGTCCACTAGAAATTATATCATGACGGATTTTGAGCCTTTCTAAACATTAATCTAAGACCATTTAGAGCTGATAGTCACTTTATTAAACTGGTGGGATGTAGTGCAGTCTCCAACTTTAGTAATTAATGTCTCTTAGCAACCTACCACCACATACCAGGAACTAAAGTCATTGGGGGGGGGGCAGTGTAAAAAAAAAACACAACAAACTAGTATTATCCAGGACATTGCAGAGTAAGAATGTTTTAATAGGGTGTCTATTATTCTTAAGTTATAAAAGTTTCTTCTATTGCACACTATATTTAATTTTACTCAATTTTAAATGACTATCTCACACTAACAAAACATCAAATTAAAATACTTAGATATTGATTAATTAATGTTTGTAAAACTACCAGAGGTTGAACCTGCATATCAGCCCCACCTAGCTATAGGTATCAGAGATCTTTAAACTAGATTTAGCCTAATCTGATTTCTGAACCAATTCAAACCGTGCCTAACACATTAGGATTTCATCACAACAAAGAATGGGATTTATGTTTGATCTTCTAAATGTAGTGACCCCAAATGACCTCACACCAAGCTCATCTTCACTGGAAATATGTATAAAGTCTCTACCTTGGCTCCTGGTCTTGCCCAAGGTATTTTCTAAACCTGGGGCTCAGCCCTGAACCCTGCCTTTTCGGTTGGGTCCCTGACAGTTTGTAAAATCCTCTCTATTTAGGGGATGCACTTTGTCCAACATAATCTTGCTACTGGCTGAAGTCTACTTCAAATTGACAAACTCCTCTGGAACTAAGATTACAATGTCCGATTTTTAGTAATCCTATTACTGTCTGGAGGACCACCATTTGCTCGGCCCTACTCCATTACTCTCCACCTACCAGGTCATACCTTCAGATAGTGAAGTCAGCCTGTAAACAAAAATATGGACAACTGGCACCGCTGGATAGGGCCTAGGGGAGCAGCAGTTAGGATGACTCCCATATCATCAGTTTTACTGATAATCAACATACTCTAGTTCCTCAATTCCTATTCTTTAAATATCTAAAATGCCTCATGGGTAGGCCTGCAGAGCTTTTCTAATAAATTGTCATCACAGAAGCACTTGTGGAAAGGCCTAGAGGGAAAACAGGGCACCTTGTCTTTAGCACATAGTAAAGGATGATTAGATGGTAGAGGTGGTTTGGGCCTAATTTTTCCCTGAAAACTAAAATAAATAGAAACTTGGTTTTCTTATGATATCCAGTAGGTAAGGTTTCAAATATCACACTAAATGCAAGATACATCTTCCATCCTGAATATTCCTAAAGAAGGTAAAATCAAATAACAAATTTGAGCTTAGGTTTAAAGCTATGTTCAATAAAAAGAAAAAAGAAATTGAACCTTGAAGATTTCTCCTCATTTTCAATTACAAATGCAAAGCTACAAAGGTAAAGCTCTAAAGCTAAAATATGCATATATGTATCCCCTCAACTTGAATAACTACCTAGATTCTAGCTCTCTGGAACCTATAAAAACAAATATTCCATCGAGCAACATCCTAGAAACACACTTAATGCAGGCTGAATAAAGTTTCTCTTGCCTTTTACCTTGGACATTCAAAACAATTCCTATAGGAAATTCCTTTAAGACACAGGTGGAAGACTAACTCCTGGCTGGGGATATGCAGAACTTAGAATTGAAAACATTTGTTAACAATTCACATTTCTTGAAAAGATCCTTCTGACAATCCTCCTACTAGTGGACAAGCCATTGTTGCTTTTTTTTTTAAAAAACCTTTCCCTCTGCTGGCCTTCAGATCTTTAATTTTTGCCCAATAACTTACTCAAGCATTCTTGCCCTGCCATCCAATAAGGCCCCTCACCAACCACATTCTCCAAGTACTTAGCATCTTCACACAAACTCCCTGTTAGATTATGATTTGACACCCCAAAAAGGAATTACCTGCTTAAAGATGAGGAAAAAAAAAAAGCTGTAAAAGATGACTGATTCTTCCCAGTTTAATCTTTTCACTTAAGCAGTGATCCTTCCCATAAAACTATCTCAAAGTGACCACCTAATGTTCTTATACTTGCATTCATTCAACAAATATTTCTCAGTATATAATAACATATCTAATGTAAGTATCTATACCCATGGAAAAGTCCAAATTGCTCAGCTATGGATCTCCAAGACCAACTGTCACTTCTCTCCTCATTTTTAATCACAAATTAAATAAGAAAACCTGCTCTTCCTGCACATGAGTTTGGAGGTTCTCCAGTAGTAGCAGCAATACCTGGGAACTTCTTAGAGATGCTGTTTGGGCCCTACCCAGAACTTCTGAATCAGAAATTGTGAGGGTGGTGCCCAGCAATCAGTGTTTTAACAACACCCCCCCCAGGTGATTCTAATGCATTAGAGTTTGAGAACCACTCCCTTAGTTCAGACATAATGACCACATTTAAATAGCAATAATTTAAATAGCACAATAACAGGGCTGAAATATGGAGCTGACTCAATGATTTTAGTACACTATCTTATTATTTGACATCATATACAACAAGAAAACCTCTATAATTTATGCTCCAAAACAACCTGGGGCTACAAACTTAATCTTCATTAATGTATAAGCCCAAGGCTTGTTTTTTAACTGGTCATCAAGAACACAGCAAGAAGTTAAAAAATAAGTAGGCGATAACCATATATTGTTGTTTGTCTTAGACAGACCCAGCTTATAATGTCTTGATATAATCAACACCGGCACCCTCCTTCTCCTACAAAAGTTTTCCACTCTGGACTAATAAACTGTTTAATTATCGTCTATTATAAGACTAAGGCAGTTTCATTTAACACATTTTTGAAGATACTCCTAGATATCAATTTAAATGGACTCCAAAATAATCTGAATACAAAATTGTGGTGGGAATAAAGGGTAAAGAGAGCCAATTTTTTCCCCTAGAATTTACAGACATAGCAACTGCATAACAAACCAGGAAATATGCTACATATTACTATGATTTGCATAGTAGCATCCTAGTGGGCCTCTAATAATTGTGTGCACTCCAATCTTTACCAAAAATCAAGATACCTTTTTCAAACTAATGACATCTTCGATTCGTAATTTTTAGAACTTCATGTCACTAGAAATAAGCCTACGTGGTTTTTGACAATGAAAAAAAACACTTCAGTTATCTCAGACTTAAAGATACAAAGGCAGGTCAGAGTTAATTTGCAGATTGCAAATGACTGAGAAGAGGAGTAAACTGGGCTTAAGAGGCAACGTCAAAGAAGTGGGGAAAAGAAGGTGCATTTCTCCTACACTATATGACTGTCAGAGTGACCTCAAAGTCCTTATAAAATAAAATCTATGCCCTCATTGTGGTATTTTTTATAAACTCTAGCCAGTATTTAAAGATCTAAATAGCAAAGGGATTTCAGGCTCTGGGCTATCAATGAACTGTCTCACAAAGGTCAGTAATTACCTGTCTGAGACAGAATTCATGAAAGGTTGCCTGGACTCCGCCAAGCACTGAAGAAACAATTCTTTTCCTGCTAAAATTCTAGCAGGAAAAAACACAATTCTAAGTATCTAAAAAGAATATCTTGACTATTTGCTATGTACTAGAAGCATTATCTGTTTTCACCAAATGCTGTAAAGCTTTGTAGGCATGGGTATATTTCCTAATAGATTTACTGTACATTTCTTCCATATTCTAATAGACAAATCCATTGATGTTTAACCTACTCAAAATTCATTTAGCAGAATGTTACAAGTTTCCAAAACCAACGTCATCATCAGGCTTCATATTTATTTTTCTGTTCCACTTAATTCTGAGATGTTTTCCAAGGAATTACCAATAATGACAGAATATAAAAACACTGTCATCCAAAATCAGATTAATACCAATTGATGCAAAAGACAAACATTGTTATGATCTTGCTTATTTGGAATACTTAGAAAAAGGAAATTCATAGAGACAGATAGTAGATTAGAACCAGGGGCTGGATGATGAAAGGAATGGAGAATTATTGTTTAATGGGGAGTTTCTGTTTGAGGTAATGACAAAGCTTTGGTAGTGGCTTTTGATGATGCTAGCACAGCAATGTGTATTACCATTGAACTGTAAACTTGAAAGTGGCAAAAATGGGAAAATCTGAGTTGTATATTTTACCAACAATAAAAAGTTTAAAACAAATTTTTGAGATTTTTCAGGTCGTTAAGTGAAATGAGTGTCAACGAGCAGTTCTGATTATACGCTGAACTCTTCTCCCTTGATCATTTCTCCATAATTTAGTTTCCAGAAAGTACTCCAAATATTTTGATACATCTCCCAATAACATCAATTCTTTGGCTTGTCTTAAAATTTTTTTATTTAATGGCTTTGCCCTCTTGAATTTTTTCAGAAGAATACAGCTTTATAGATTCTGGTACTACATCCTGAAATTAAATTCTATCATCAATAAATACTGGGAATATGATGCTTCATCATCACTTTCACTGCCAGAAATAGAAAACAGGAAGTTCTCTTTTCTACTAGACCTATTAACGGCAAAAAAACCATCATTCCTTTTCCATTTCATAAGATAAACCTTGCATTTTATAATAGGATTAAGAGTTCCCTTTTCTTCATTCAAGCTACAAGACTTATAAAGATTTTAGGACTGGTAGGGTGAAAGAAGAGAGCACTTCATATGTTCTTAAATGGGTGCACACACAACTTGAGAAAATCAGAGAAGAATTCTATAGTTTGTGGACAAACATTGATTTAGATAAGGCAATGTTTATCTTCAAGTTCAAACAAGATAATAGGTAATGGTTAGGAATAAGTTAGACTAGGCACATATTAAAAAGCATGACTATTACCAAAATGTTTGAGAAGGAATAGAATGAAAAGTGACATATGTAAAGTATGTCTATTTTCATTTTTTCAAAACTAAAAAGTTTTCTGTTGTTGGTGCTTTTTTTGAAAACAGTAGTTTTCTAGAATTTAGGCTTTAGAAAGAAAAGCTAAATTCTTGTCTTCAATTGTCCTACAGTGATTGAAGCAAAATGAGAAAAGTAAAAATTGAAAACCAGAACATAAAAAAGAATGGGAAAATAAAATTGAATGTTAGAAAGTTATCCTAGCTAACTACATTTTGTTAGCTAACTAAATTTTTTTGACCTAATTAACGTCAGATGACAAAATACAGTAACTGCCTGCAATTTCACATCTGAATAGCCAAAATACTTTAAATGCCAAAAACAGGTTTTCTGTCTCTCATTTTCTCTAAAACCAATTTTTCTATATGTAACTTGCTTTTTTCCTCAGCTTAGTCATCTCATTTCTAATTCCAATGAAATAACTTTGTAAGAAATTTATTTCTAAGTAACAAAATGAAATGGTTTAGAGCCTTTCTCATCCTTCCAATTCTATTTTAATTTAGATTTATCTGGAAAAATTAAGCCTGCCAGGTGGTCTTTATAATCATATTTCTCGTTTAAAAAAATATATTCTACAAAGTATTACTCATCTCATTACTGTCTGTAATTAATTTGAAGTCGACCTTCAAGATTTCCCGTGAGAAAAACATTTTCCAACTGCCCTGTAATGTTTCATCTCACTCATTAATGAATAATACAGATTGACTGGCAATCTGACTTTGGAAAGGATCAATAAACCCTAAGACTAGAAACAGCAACAGAAATCAATTGGAAATAATTTCAGGTATTTAAATCCTTTTGTAAGGGCCAAGTGAACTGCACTTAGGTATAAATCATATGTAACATAGTACGTACATTCTCACATTCACCTATCAGACATCCTAGATATTATTTTAGCAAAATAAAATGAAGTAAAACAAAATGAAATAAGCTGTAACTGTAACACAGCATCTATTTTTTATGACAGTGAAACATTCCAATAAAGATTATTTAAACAAAAAAACACAACTAATCATGTGCTTAAAGATGTAATTTAGATTTTCACTTGTATAAGTAGAAAGATAATATGTCTTTTACCTTCGTATTCCTTTTGAACAGGGTTTCTAAGAACATTTTGGGCAGGGTAATTATTTGTTGTGGAGGGCCATCCTATGCAATACAGGATATTTAGCAGATCCCTGACCTGCTCCAGCTAGATGCCAGTATCACCCTGCAGTTGTGACAATCAAAATTGTCTCTAGACAACGTCAAATGGTCCCTGGGAGGACAAATTCAGCTCCAATTCACAACCACTGCTTTAGAGTATCACCTATTTCCTACCTTTTTTAAGAGTCAATCAACTCAAGCATCCACTAAAATTCTGAAGGAACTACACAGATTAATTTTAAAACATTATTTTTAATTAAAGAAGGCTTAATTTAAGACATCATACTGACATCTACTGACCTAGCACTAAACTGTACATTTGCCATACACTGCATTAAATTAAAAAAACCCTGAAAATTAAAAGTAATATAGGTGCTATTCTGGGAAAGTGGAACAATTAATTGAAAGCAGTGTCATTAACATCTGAATACTTGATTTTATGTAAAGCCTAATATATACAATAATGATGACAGTTGTCTATTGCTTTCTTTATGTATTATCTTTCAGATAAACTGACTTTTGAATAAATGCTTTTAGAGACTGATAAAGGGGAATTTTTGATGGCAAGTAAAAAAATTTTCCGGTTCAAAAATTCAGCAAAGTGCTATTTTGTGTTTATATTACAATTGTAAAAGGTAGATTAAAAAACTAAAGATCTAATAATAATCTATAAATAAAATTAAACTTCTCTAGACATTTTAATAAAAGACATTTGGTAATTAAATACTACTGTCAGTTAAATTGATGAACTTTATTGGGGTTAAAACTATAACAAAGTTCATCCTAAAACATTTTGCAATGCAAAATTATTTCACTCAAGGAGTGTTTAATAATCTGAATGCTAGGAATTACAAGCAATTTCCAAAAACAGAGATTCTCACATTCATAAAACTTTATACATCTTTTGAACTAACAGATATTTATACTACTAAAGTCACACATGCATCACTTTCAAACATTCTTGTATCATGATTTTATATTACATTATTTAACACCATCTCTCATCACTACATGTATTTTATTATACACTTGCTCCATTCTCTTTGGATTTCTGATCTTTGTCTTCATTCTTCATATTATCCTATAAAAGACAAGGAAAAAGTACACTTTATTAGATTCTCTGAAATCTAACTTTAAAAATAATAAACAAAGGTCAGTAAACAGAAATATTCCAGATAGCCCATTCATTATTATATATGGAAAGTCAACCATGAAAGAAATCTCTCTCTCAATTCTATGCAGCCTGGCTTCTTATATTTAAAAAAAAACATCTGAATCCTAAGAAATCAGAGGTTCTTAGGAATAACAGTAGTAGTATATTCCTCTCACTGCAGATTCCTCACTCTTCTTGTCTTCTGAATGAGACTGGAATGTAGAAGATCTCTCAATCATTAAGTTAACTTAAAAATGACACCGAGTCACCAGATTTATTCCAATAACAAAGAACAGTAATGAATTTTGACAGCTTGGTACCCAAAGAGATTTCCTGCAAAAACTCTGCCCAAGAATAAATGGATTTTAAAAAGAAGTAAACGTTTTTATCTTTTTGAAGGTCAAACGTACTGTCTAGTTCAGATAGAAATGTAATACAAACTTGCTTTTACAAGTCTGTACATATGAACCATATTAAAATTGCAATTAAGCTCTAAAGAAATACAATCTTTTGGGAAGCACTAAACTCATGAACGACAAAATACTACCACCATAACTTGCTTCTTTTAGAAAAACGACTAGGAACTTAGCAACATTAAAATATACTAAAAATGCCACAAATACATTAACATATTGAAACTATGAAAATGTTAAAATTACAAATGAACAACCTTCTTGAGAACACTGTGGATTTCATCCATTACTGTGGATAAATTTCTGATTGTCTTATTCAGTTGGTCTTCAAATTGCAAATTCACGGTTTCTGAAATTGTTAAGTTTTCCTGTAACTGACTAAGGTCCTTTTTAACTTCTCTGAGTTCACCAGAGAGGCTTTTGTTAGAATTCTCCAAATTTAGTATGGTTTTTTCATCTTCATCTGTTCAAAAAAATACAAAATTCATTATTATTTTTTTCCCCTAAAATTTCCAATTTAACTTTAAGGTTAAAAACACTTAGGCTAATAAAACTCCTTAAAATGGCTATAAACATCTACTTTTTTAGTTAAAAAGCACACTGCGATACTCATTTCATTCAGTTTTCAACAAAGCATTATTTCTAAACTAAAGTTCCGTTTTAAGATGACTGTATAGACAAAAGAAAGTATCAGAAACTGCTGAAAGCTATGTGAAGAGAACTGAGAAGGATACAACTGAACCACACAGGAACCTGAGAATGCACATGAAGACTAAGACTAATTTTCATAAAGCTAAAGCAATTTTATAACCTGAAATAGAAATGGTCAAAAAGTAAAGTTACATATGTGATTAGACTAAAAAACAAAACATATTTATGTGTACGTATACATATATATCCCAACAGTGTTAAAAGTACTGATACATCCAATGTTGCTCCATACCTGTTTTTTCTTCTAGTAACTGCAACTTCTGCTCTACTTCAGCTCTTACTTTTTCACTCTTTTCCAATTTTTGCAAGAGGCTTCCTACATCTACCATTGCACCATTGTACACAATGAGGCCAACATTTTCTTCCATATCCTTGGATTCCTGTTTCACTGTTGGTGTTGGAAGTAATAACCTGTTTCCTATAACATAAATGACCCCATATTTCAGTAAATTATTTTTTTCTACATTTAGTAAATACATTAATAAAAATGCAATACTTTTAAATAATATGCTCAAACCTAGCATATCTTCCTGCAATGCTTCAGACTCTTCATGGTTTTCTTCATCTTTTGAGGTGTCTGTTAATTTTCGATAGAAGCAAGATTCACGGAGTACTACTTTATTAAGAAGCTTCTTTACCTGTTATGCAAGCAAGTATAAAATTAAAAAAGATGAAAATAATTTCTGATTCTCCTAGAACTATTTTCTCATTTGCCTAATGCTGACATATGATGAAAGCAACTGTTTTCAAACTATGTTTCATAATATTCTGGGTTTCCAGGTAGGGCCTTAAAAGGTCAAAAAGGGGCAAAGCAGGAGTCTCAGGTATCCTCTCCCACTAAGAACAGCTGTCCTTTTAATGTTCTTCTACATAAATCTAAAATCCAAGGTACCATTTGGGGGGGGGAAAGTGTAATATTGAAAGAAATACACATACATTAAAATATATGTACCTGGATGTTTATTACAGCATAGTTTAAAAAATTCCAAAACATGGAAAACAGTCAGCAATATGGAATTAGTTACGTCAATTATGGACCATTTATTCTACGGAATAGCATGTGGCCATAAAAATAATGAAGTAGGTCTCTACTGTCATGGTAAAATGTTCACAATATACACTGCTAAATGAAAAACATTGCCAATCGCTACGTATAGAATGATTTTTTTTTGTTTATTAAGATAAAGGGACTATCATATATCTAAGTTGCTTAGGAAAACGACCTAGAAGGCTAAACAATGCATAGGTCTGAAAAGGAGAACTGGAGGAAGAGGGAGAGGGGACTTTAATATTTTCACTTTATACATTTTAGGATTGCTTAACTGTTCTAATTAGCCTATATTGTGATTTGTATTTAAAAAAAAGAGCCAAGAGATTAAAAAGTAAACTGAGCACCAATATGGAATTAAATACATTATTCTACTCTTTTCAAAAGTTACTAAAAATGCTTTTCACTTTAAATATTCACAAGATAAATTACCTGAGCCCGAGAAAGATGTAGTCCAAGAGTATAAAGTATTTCTTCCAAATCTTTTTCAAGCAGGTAACCACAATGGCTTTGATCAAAATAAACAAAAGCCATCAATAGATCCCTGTTAACTGTGATCATTTGAGTCTTTTCTTTTTCCTAAGAAAACGCAGCAGAAAAAGATAATGCAAAAATTTTTACCTCTGAAAAAGGAGAAATTGAGAATGTGTTTACATAACAGCAATAACTTGAAAAGATCTTTGCATCATCTTAGCCAAAATGAACTGACGTGGTGCATGTGCATGGGATAAAGGAATCAAGTTATACTGGTTACATGACATAGTTATAGATACTAAAAACACTGACTGAATTTTGCTCTTAGCAAAATTAAGGACTAAAAACTTGCATGATTGTGTTATACCTAATAATAAATTTGGGATAAAGCAATTAGGGAATACAGTAATCAATTAATACCTTATCTTTAGAGGGCCTCTCCTTGCAATATCTGTTGATATCTCTTTTGTCATCTCGTTTGTTCAGTTCTTCCTCATCCCGATCTGTAAAATAAATATAACAGCACACACACACACAAATCATTAATACAGGCATTTTCAACTACTGCAGAAAATGAAACTACTTGTGAAAACAGTTTTCAAAAGATGAACAGCAAGTAAATATATAAGTAACAATAAACTAAACTGAGGGAATTGTTTAGATGTTATAAGAAATTTAATTTCAAGGTTAAAGAAGAAATTTATTAAGTGACTACAAGAGGGGGAAAAATAAATAAAATCAACTTTACTGAATCAATTAAAAGGATTTAATTCCATAAATATTTAGAGAACATATTCTGATAAGTAAAAAATGGTCTCACTATTTGTCTGGTATTCTGATTATTAATAAGATTCAATAATATGTTTTCATTTTTTAAATCACCAATTCCACCTTTTCATTGCAAAAGAGTAGTCTCTAGAAAACTTCATAGAATAGATGAACTAAAAAGTTTGAAAAACAAATGATAAAACCATGATTACAGAAGCAAGCAAAATTGGAAAAACCAAGAAACTAAAAAAAGTACACTAATTTTCTACCACTCTATTTGGCTTTTCAGTTTATGATATTCACTAAAATGTAAATATTTAGATATCTAGACTATTCTAAGAACTCGGAACATAATCAGCAAGGAAAACAGAAAGATTCCTCTCTTTCTTATATAAGAGTTTACATTCAAGTGGGGGAACATAGATAATAAACAAAATAAGCAAACTGTATAGGATATACTATTAACCATAATGGCATAGTTTCCTGTAAGTCCCACAGAAAGTAAGAAAAATTACAGCAGGGTAAGGAGGGACCAGGAATGTGTGTTCGACTGGGGGAAACACAATTTTAAATAGGTTGGGGCGCAGAGTAGAACTCACTGAGAAAGTAATACTTGAGCAGTAGATAAGTATCAGAGGGTCAGGAAGGTGAGATCCTGGGAAAGTGCCTACAGGCTTACTCATGGGTTCAATCAGGCCAGGGCGGCTGAGGTATGAGGAGTTAAGGCAGAAGTGTAGTAGGAGATGAAATTAGAGATGTGACATGGTATGGTCCTTAGATCATTGCAAATACTTTGACTTATCCTCTAAGCAAAATGGGGAGCCAGTGGAAGGATTTAAAGATTAATGCAATCACTTACATATTACAAAGATTATTCTGGTAACTGTATGGGAGAGCCAGTTAGGAAACTGTTAAAAAGTCTAAGCAAGAGACAGTTTGGCTTGGATTGGGGTAGATTGGTAGAACTGATGAGAAGTGGGATGTGAGTAAAATAAAAAAGGACAATGAAATTGCATCAAATGAAAATGAGTTTGGAAGGCTGAGGATGAAGGGGATTTCTTTTGTTTTTGTTTGGTGAAGGAAGATATATAAATCAGGAATTCATTTTTAGACATGTTCATTTTGATTTGTGTGTTTGATAATTAACCGAAGATGTTAAGTAGGCAAGTGAATGTGGGAGACTGGTAGAGAGGTCTAATTCAAGATATAAATTTGAGAATTTTTAGTATAAAATTTCTCTCTTAAGTGAAATAATACTGGTATATGCTTATTATTTTATTGCTACTGAGATATTTGGGCAATTAAAACTAAATAGTAGAACTAAACTATATAGTATATGATATTAATAGATAGTTATTATGAGGTCACTGCTAAATTTCCTTAGGTGTGATTATGGAATTGTGGTTAGTTAAGAGTATGCCCTTATTCTTAGCAGGCTGAAGAATTCTTACTTTCAAGTGGATAAGAAACACACATATACATAAAGAAATAAAACAAAACAGGCAAACTATTAACACTTATAGAGCCAACACTGTTAGATACATGGATGTCCACTGGATGAGTCTTCCAACTTCTCTGCATGTTTGAATATTTTTCTTAATGAGAACAAAGATAAAACGCTATGGTAGAAGTCAGAAAAATTAGAGACAAACAGATATGCCTTAAGTAATAATAATCCTCACAGATGAGCAATTTTTAAGATCTTTTGGTTTTACTCATCTTGAGAAAAAAAAGCCACAAATCTACAGAGAGATTAATAGGTACTTTCAGACTGACATTTGCTTTAACTGGTCAGAATAACTATTGTAAAATATTTTATATAATATCCCTACTGGCAAAGGTGTGTTTTTAACTTGGGTGAAAGGTACAGGAGTGTTGATTATCCTAAGTGTTTAAACCCTACAAACACATTATATGTGTTCTTTATAGTCTTCATATTAATAAAAAAAAGGTGACCAAAGTAAATACAGTTTCAAATTAAATTGTTCTCCGTAACATCTGGACTAGTATACCTTTTATGACACAGTTTAATTAGCAGTCCAGGGGAATTTTCTTCCTCAAGGTGGGTAAGAATTAATTACATATAGGACATATACGTTAATAATAAATGCCCTAAAACATTATCTTCTCACGTAAAAATTAATAAAATCACAATTACTTAATAAAATCAGATTCTCACTAGAAGAAAATTTTAGATTCTCAATAACAAATATAAAAATTACAGATTACAGTGATTCAGTCAGCAAACATGTATTTTTAATCCTAAAGAGAAATAAGTAAATTTGAATGATCATACCATCTTCTTCATCCTCAGCTTCTTCAGCTTCCATTGGATCATATTCATCTTGATTATTATCTTCTTCAGTTTCATCATCGTCTTTAGAATCATCTTTTCTTTTATCTTCTTTCTGTAATTTAAAATGCCTTACAAAAGCCATCTCACTAATCATTAAATGACTAAACCAGAAAACACTTTAAATTCATTAAACATACTTGAAATAATTTGCAAATTTAAAGTTTCTTTTAAAAGTAACATACTCTATGAATGAACTCCCAGAAAACTAATTGTATATGTTTATATAGACTTAATCTTAAAGATTCAAATTCCTAACAGTTTGAGCTTTAAATTTTACTACAATGTTGGAATTCAGTGTTATCTGTGTTAAATCCAGGTATTAACTGAAAAATTTTAAACTAGCTTGCTGGTCATGGAAATAATTACAGACCTTCCTTTCATCTCTATCTTCTTTTTTATCTTTATCATCGCCTGATTTTCTCCGTTTTGGTTTTGGCTCCTCAGTTTCATCATCTCTTTCTTCTTTTTTATCTTTTCTCTCATCTTTTTTGCTTTTCTTATCCTTTTCTTTTTTGTCCTCTTTTTCAGGAAGAGATACTAATGATTTATATATTCTGACACCAAAATCTCTTTGAAGCATTTCATTGAAAAGTTCTGCAAACAATGAAACCTACAAAAAGATACCAAGACCAACAAAGCCAACTTTAAGAGAATACTGGATACATGCAGCACTCAGTAATTCATCAAATAAAAGCTTGACACATTTAACAATTATGTGCAATTACAATTTAAAATAGTTGATTATCAATACTGATGAGGAGCTTCAAATTCTCAAAAAAAAAAACCTTCTGAAGATATAAACATGTTCAGTAAAGTTTTAGTTAAACATAAAAGTTAATAACCCTCCAGCCAACACAACAAGCAATCTCACCCCCTCCCCTGTCTACGTGGGACATGACTCCCAGGGGTGTGGACCTTCCTGGCAACATGGGACAGAAATCCTAGAATGAGCTCAGACTCAGCATCGAGGGATTGAGAAAAACTCTAGAATGAGCTGAAACTGAGCATCAAGGGATTGAGAAAAGCTTCTGGACCAAAAGGGGGAAGAGGGAAATGAGACAAAGTATCAATGGCTGAGAGATTCCAAACAGAGTGGAGAGGTTATCCTGGAGGTTATTCTTACGCATTAAGTAGATACCACCTTGTTATTCAAGATGTAAGAGACAGGCAGGAGGGAACTGCCTGAAAATGTAGAGCTGTGTTCCAGTAGCCATGTTTCTTGAAGATGACTGAATAATGATATAGCTTTTACAATGTGCCTGTGTGATTGTGAAAACCTTGTGTCTGATGCTCCTTTTATCTACCTTGTCAACAGACGAATAGAATATATGGAACAAAAATAAATAACAGAGGGAACAAATGTTAAAATAAATTCAGTTTGAAATGCTAGTGAGCAATGAAAAGGAGGGGTAAGGGGTATGATAGGTATAATCTTTTTTTTTCTGTTTTCGTTTTCTTTTTCTATTGTCTTTTTATTTCTTTTTCTGAATGGATGCAAATGTTCTAAGAAATGATGAATATGCAACTAAGTGATGATATTGTGAATTACTGATTATCTATGTTAATTTTTATTTCATTTGTTAATTTTTAATTAATAAAAAAGTTAATAACCCTATTGTAGAAAATTTGTAAATGAGTAGTAGAAAATAAAGGATTTCCCCTATCCTAAGACAGTTACCAAGTTTCATGATTCATTTACTCAACAAATTTTTATCAAATGCCTAATATGTACCAAAGACAAGTTCTGCTTTAGGCACTGGAAATACAGCAGTGAAGAAAGTAGAGAAAAACCCCTGCTCTTGTAGAGCTAATAAACTAGAAGGGAGGAGTAGGAAATAACCAAAAAAATATCAAAGGATAAGGAGTAAATAAAGTAACAAGAGAGAGCAATCATGGACCTCCTTGATCACGTGATATTTGAAAAATCAGTGAGGGAAATAATTCAAAACCCTGAGTAGGAAACAGAAATTGCTACTATGCTGGCCTCCATGAGAAATGGATCTAAAATGATATGCTAATTCTGCTGTGTGTGTGTGTATAAATATAAAGCTATATTAGGTTTAAAGAACAGGATCCTGTTGCTTTCAACAGATTCTATTTTCTTTAAGTTCATGCTCATATTTATACATTTAAAATAGAAAAAAATCTACTATAAGTAAAACAACCTTGAAGATATTGAAAATTCCACATTCTCTTAACCATTGATGTAAACTAAACAAATATCCAATTTGTGTAAGTGAATGAAGAGGCTTATCATTTCCCTAGAGTTTTCTATGTTCTATTCTTAGCAATAGAAAGCAGCAATTATAATGTCTTAGGTTGAAAGTATGGAATAGTAACTACAAGAGCAGAATGAATTCTATAAGCACTAAAATTCTAATGTTAAATTGAAATGAGACTTAATCAAGGGGATATGTTAGATGAGGAAAAACAAAAAGATTGCTACATTAGCAAAAGGACTGTTTCTCAAATCCCTTTGTCTCTTTTCACCAGAGAAGCATAATTTGAGATCCTCTTAATAGCATTAGACACTCAGTGTATTTCTTATAAAGCAGTACAGATAGCACCAAAGACTATTTTTTCATTTACTTATTTCTTGAGTCACTACTCTATGGAAGTTACTATTAGGAGCCACTTAAATTTAAGACAACTGCTAATATAATTAAAGTAAAATCAAATATCATCTAACATTTAACATCATTTGGTTACTGGGACTATTAATATATTAAAAAATAGAAAATTTTAATACTTGTAATATGTTTATAACAAGTTTAGAAACATGCACTTCATATTTTATAATTGCCTCTATATTTTGTTTATAAAGATCTCTTTTCAAGGCACTTTTCTTCATTTTCATCTTCCCACTGGGTAGACAATGAGCCCCTGGGTCAATGACTGATCTTTACAACATAATTAAAAAAAATAAAATATTGTGAGATATGTTGATTAGATACAATAACTGAGCATGACTATGATTTTAGATATTATGATTTTGAACAGGGTACTACAAAATTATTTGATACTTTAAAATAGTTTACATCTCTGAAGAACGAAGCATTCATTCACTTACAGATAAAAAAATTCAACTGTTTTCAAAAATGACATAACTATAAAGCAGCTCTAAAATAATGGTACAAAGAATGATGCATGTTGAAAAGATAAACATCAGATATCCTGATAAAAAGAACACATCATTAATTATGAAGCATTTTAGGAAAAAAAATAACCAAACATGAATAAGTAAGGCTTAGACCCAACTAACACTTAACAGGAAACACAGAAGACTGAGGAACATTTAAAACAAACCAAGAAATGTAACCTGAATCTGTAGGAAACTTTATAAGAACACAACAAAGCAAAAGAGATGAAAGAGGTCACACAAAGAGATTTAAGAGATAATCAATCATATGTGAATCTTATTTGCAACCTAATTCAAACAAACTGAAAACATTACCTCGAATGAATGCTCTTTGTTATCCTCTAATCTGTAATCCAAAAGTACACTCAAAGACATGATACTACAATCAAATTTGCCACTTTTTGCAGCCCAATTTGGATGTACAATTATGGCTGGTTCATCAGGCAAAATATATCTTCTTTCCCGACGCTGGCGTTCCATTTCCTCTTGACGTTTTCTTTCTTCTTCCTAGATATTTGAAATTTTAAATCATGGTTAAGCACTGTGTACAGTATATGTATATATATAATGTACACAAACAGCTATTCCTTGTCATTCTGGCAGCTGTTCTTGACTGCGGTTTTCCTACACCTAAGGTAGGAAGATGGTGGCCACAAGGAAGATGAAAAAGTCACTGGAGTGAATTAACTCTAACCTCCAATTTGTTAGGAGAAGTGGAACGTATGTGCTGAAATACAAGTAGACTCTGAAGATGATCAGGCAAGGGAAAGATAAATGTCATCCTGCCCAGCCTTGAGGATATACAAAATAGAGTACACTATGCCATCATGACCAAAATTGGTGTTCCATCACCACAGTGGCAATTAATATTGAATTGAGGAACAGTATGCAGAAAATACTACCAAGCATGCACAATGGCTATCACTGATCCAGGTGATTCTGATATCATTAGAAGCCTGCCAGAACAGACTGGCAAAAAGTAACTCAATAAAACTTTTCCTTAATAAAGTCAGCCAGAGTTTGCTTTTAAAAAAAGAAGTATGAACAAATTAATTAAAAATGAAAAAAACCAAAAAAAGTAAAAATTAGAACATTAAAAAGAAGTACACCAAATAAAAACAAAGCATAGTTTTCAGATCTTTCTGAATTCTCACAGTGAGAAAGTGCAATTTGGATACTAAAACCAAAACCCACAGACAAAACAAAACTAGGTGACATAGTGTTTCCCAAAACCCCAGTATACCAGGGGGTGGGAAAAAGAATCACAAGAGATGTAAGATCTATGTATTACTGGCATCTGTGTGTGGAAAAACAAAAGGAAATAAAGAGCTTCTGGCAGACCTGAGAACAGGAAAACCCTTGTGAAACCAACCGGTATTCACTGGAAAGTACAGCAGGTCAATTGAAGAAATAGCAGCTGAAACTAGGTAAGCAATCCCTCCTCTACCCCCTACCCATGGCTGCCACTGCAACAACAATGAATGAATACAAGGGGTCCATGATAAGTTCTGAAAAACAGTCTAGCACCATGAACTCAGAAAACTGATTTACTAGGGCTTCTTTCAGCAAGGGCCTCATACAAAGGAGAAACTGTTGGAAGTAGAATCAATATTGAACAGGACAGGGACAACAGAGATAGAAAGAGAAGGGTCAGATAAAACAAAAGAGGGCAACAGAGTCATGAAATCTCAAAGGTGGTTGTGTTTTTCTGCAGAACAAGAAAACAGAGTTCTGTGAATGAGAAAAGCTATTTGATTCAAACTTCCTCATAATAAAATTTTAGGCAAATTAAATTAACCTAAGAATGAGCAACAGAAAAATAGTGAGGTCAAATCCCATTCAAAGTCACTGTAAAAAGAGAACAAGAAACAAAATCATGTTCCTACAAACAAATGCCAGCAGGCCAGAAACAACACTGTTACAAGACAGATAAAAAATTTAAATATTTCAAAATGTGCTAAGAGATTGTTATAAGGCACAAAAAAACAATATAAGAATTTTAAAATAAAAAATAAGGTGACAGGATTAGAGAAAGGAATAAATAATTTCAGGAATTAAAGACTAAACTAGAAGGAATATAAAAGCAAATAAGCTCAATAAATAATGCTTTAAGAGAACACAAGGTAGGGTGAGCCACAGTGGTTCAGCAGGGGGAATTCTCACCCGCCATGCCAGAGACCCGGGTTCGATTTCCAGTGCCTGTCCACAAAATAAAAAGAGAACACAAGGTAAAGAGGAAAAGTTAAAAAGAAAGGAAGAGAAAAAGAATTAAAGAAAAACTGAATATTGAATTTTTAACTGAACATTGAATAAGGATGGCAAAGAAGGTCTAAAATGTAGTTAACAGGAGTCCCTGAAGAAGACAAAAGGAATGAAACAATTATTTAAAAATACGTAATTTAAGAAAATTTTCCTGACAAAAAAATAAAAGACCTGTAACTACATACTGAAAGAGTATGTCAAGTTTCTAATTATATTAACCCAGAATTATCAAAACCAAACCACATTTCTAACAAATTTTAAAATCTGTGTATCTAGGCAAAAACAGCAATTTGACCTTTAGCACAAAGAATGTCATCAGTTTTTGAAAGCAAAACAACGCCAGAAGAAAACAGAGTGCCATGATTAAGATATTCAAGAAAAAGAAGTATGAGCCTATGATTTTATATCCAGCAGAAGTGACTTTCAAGGATAAAGGGGATAGACAATCTGTTAACTTGCAAGAACTGCAGAAATATTGCTCCATGAGCTTTTTCTGAGGAAGCTACTAGAGATGAGCTTCAGAAAACCAAAACAATTAGAGAAATACTGACATATAGACTAGTGCTAAGCATTAAATATACACATGTTGAAGCAAGATTAACAGATGATTACAAGCACAAAGACATAACAATCATAACTATTTATGCACTGGACCAGAATGCTCCAAAATACATGCGGCAAACACTGAAAAGAGAAATAGACATGTCTACCATAATAGTTGGAGACTTCAATTCACCACTCTCATCAACGGACAGAACATCTAGACAGAGGATCAATAAAAAAAACAGAGAATCTGAATAATACAATAAATGAGCTAGACTTTAACAGACATTTATAGAACATTATACCCTACAACAGCAGGATACACCTTTCTCTCAAGTGCTCATGGACCATTCTCAAGGACAGACCATATGCTGGGTCCCAAAGCAAGTCTCAATAAATTTAAAAAGATTTAAAATCATACAAACACTTTCTCAGATCATAAAGGAATGAAGTTGGAAATCAATAACAGGCAGAGTGCCAGAAAATTCACAAATATGTGGAGGCTCAACAACACTCTTAAACAACCAGTGGGTCGAGGAAGAAATTACAAGAGAAATCAGTAAATATCTCGAGGCAAATGAAAATGAAAACACAACATATCAAAACTTATGGGACACAGCAAAGGCAGTGCTAAGAGGGAAATTTATTGTCCTAAATGCCTATATCAAAAAAGAAGAGGGGGTAAAAATCGAAGAATTAACTGTCCACTTGGAAGAACTAAAGAAAGAACTTCTAGCAAACTAACCCCAAAGCAAGCAAAAGGAAAGAAATACCAAAGATTAAGGCAGAAATAAATGAAATTGAGAACATGAAAACAATTGAGAAAAATCAATAAAACCAGAAGCTGGTTTTATGAGAAAATCAGTAAGACTGATGGATTCTTAGTTAGACTGACAAAAAGGAGAGGATACAAATAAGTAAGATCAGAAATGGAAGACAAGACTTAACCACTGACCCCACAGAAATAAAGGAAGTAATGACAGGATACTACAAACAACTTTATGCTAATAAATACAACAATGTAGATGAAATGGACAACTTTCTAGCAAGGCATGAACAACCAACTTTGACTCGAGAAGAAATAGATGACCTCAACAAACCAATCACAAGTAAAGAAATTGAATCAATCATTAAGAAGCACCACAAAAAGAAAAGTCCAGGACCAGATGGCTTCACATGTGAATTCTACCAAACATTCCAGAAAGAATTAGTACCAATCCTGCTCAAACTTGTCAAAAAAAACTGAAGAGGGAAAGCTACCTAACTCATTCTATAAAGCCAACATTACCCTCATACCAAAGCTAGACAAAGACATTACAGAAAAAGAGAACTACAGACCAATCTAATAAATATAGATGCAAAAATCCTCAAAAAAATTCTAGCAAATCGAATCCAGCAACACATTTAAAGAATTATACATCACGACCAAGTAGGATTCATCACAGGTATGCAAGGATGGTTCAACATAAGAAAATCAATTAATGTAATACACCATACCAACAAATCAAAGCAGAAAAACCACATGACCATCTCGATTGATGCAGAAAAGGCATTTGACAAAATTCAACATCTTTTCCTGCTGAAAACACTTCAAAAGATAGGAATAGATGGGAACTTCCTTAAAATGATGAAGGAAACATACAAAAAACCCACAGCTAATATCATCCTCAATGGGGAAAAACTGAAAATTTTTCCCCTAAGATCAGGAACAAGACAAGGATGTCCAATATCACCACTTTAATTCAACATTGTATTAGAAGTTCTAGCCAGAGCAATTAGATAAGAAAAAGTAACGCAAGGCATCAAAATTGGAAAGGAAGAAGTAAAACTATCACTGTTTGCAGATGATATGATACTATATATCGAAAACCCTGAAAAATTCACAGCAAAACTACTAGAGCTAATAAATGAGTACAGCAAAGTGGCAGGTTACAAGATCAACACTCAAAAACCTGTAGTGTTTCTATACACTAGTAACGAACAATCTGAGGGGGAAATCAAGAAACGAATTCCATTTACAATTGCAATCAAAAGGATAAAATATTTAGGAATAAATTTAACTAAAGAGACAAAGACCTATACAAAGAAAACTACAAGAAATTTTTAAAGGAAATCACAGAAGACCTAAATAGATGGAAGGGCATACCATGTTCATGGACTGAAAGACTAAATATAGTTAAGATGTTAATGCTACCTAAGTTGATTTACAGATTCAATGCAATACCAATTAAAATCCCAACAACTTACTTTTCAGAAATTGAAAAGCCTATAACCAAATTTATCTGCAAGGGCAGGGTCCCCAAATAGCTAAAGGCATCCTGAGGAAAAAAAAAAGAAGTATCCTGAGAAAAAAATGAAGTTGGACGTGTCTCATGCTACCTGACTTTAAAGCATATTATGAAGCTACAGCGGTCAAAACAGCATGGTACTGGCATAAAGATATATTGACCAATGGAATCGAATAGAGTGTTCAGATATAGACGTTCTCATCTATGGACAATTGAACTTTGATAAGGCAGTCAAACCAACTCACCTGGGACAGAACAGTCTCTTCAATAAATGGTGCCTAGAGAACTTGATATTCATATGCAAAAGAATGAACGAGAACCCATATCTCATACCCTACACAAAAGTTAACTCAAAATGGATCAAAGAACTAAACATTAGCTCTAAGACCATAAAACAGAAGAAAATGTAGGGAAACATCTTATAAATCTTATACTTGGAGGCAGTTTTATAGACCTTACACAGAAAGCAAGAGCACTGAAGAAATAAATAAATGGGAACTCCTCAAAATGAAACACTTTTGTGCATCAAAGAACTTCATTAAGAAAGTAAAAAGACAGCCTACACAACAGGAGACAATATTTGGAAACGACATACCAGATAAAGGTCTAGTATCCAGAATTTATAGAGATTGTTCAATCAACCACAAAAAGACAGGCAATCCAATGACAAAATGGGAAAAAGACTTGAACAGACACCTCTCAGAAGAGGAAATACAAATGGCCAAAAGGCACATGGAGAGATGCTCAACTTCCCTGGCCATTAGAGAAATGCAAATCAAAAGCACAATGAGATATCATCTCACACCCACCAGAATGGCCATTACCAACAAAACAGAAAATGAAAAGTGCTGGAGAGGATGTGGAGAAAGAGGCACACTTATCCACTGTTGGTGGGAATGTCAAATGGTGCAACCGCTGTGGAAGGCAGTTTGCCATGTTTCTTGAAGATGACTGCATAATGATACAGCTTTCACAATGTGACTGTGTGACTGTGAAAACCTGTGTCCGATGCTTCTTTTATCTACCTTATAAACAGAAGAGTAAAACATATGGAATAAAAATAAAAAATACAAGAACAAATGTTAAAATAAATTTAGATTGAAATGCTAGTGATGAATGAAAGGGAGGGGTAAGGGGTATGGTGTATGAATTTTTCTCTGTTGTCTTTTTATTTCTTTTTCTGAACTGATGCAAATGTTCCAAGAAATGATCACAATGATGAATATGCAACTATGTGATGATATTGTGAATTACTGATTATATGTATAGAATGGAATGATAAGTAAAGAATGTTTATGTTTGTTGTTATATTTTTAAAAAAATTTAAAAGAAAAAAAAGATTAGGCATATCTACTTTTTTCTCCCCCCTACAAAAAATAAATAAAACATACAATAATAAGCTATGTAAATTTTAAAAGGGTGGATTACAAATTAAGACTTGTAAACAATCCAAATGTGGTATAATGGAATTCTACTTAGCAATAAAAAGGAACAATTTACTGATACACACTACAAAATGGGTGAATCTCTAACACATCAACTAAGTTAAGGACATTAGACTCAAAAGGCAAATGATTTAGTTTATCTCACATTCTTGAAAAGGCAAAACTCGAAGAATAAAAAATAGAACATTGGCTCCCAGAGGCTAGAAATGGGAGAAGAAAATGATTACAAAGAGGTACAGGAGAATTTTAGGGGTAATGGAACAGTTTTATAACTCGATTGTGGTAGTAATAACACGTCTATTTGCATTTGTCAAAACCTATAGAACTGTTCACTAAAATGGTTAAATTTACTAAGTAAATTATACCTTAATAAAAAGTATATATGCAACTTAAATCACACATCCAAGAACCCCCTATAAACAAACAATACCATTATAAATATACTTAATCAATTTAAAATATACCTCTTTATCATCTTCAGATTTTCTATCATCCTCTTCTTCCTCATCTTTTTCAGATTTCTCTAATTCCTTTTGTTCTTCTTTCTGTTCTTCTACTTTAAGTTGTTTAGTCAATCGGGCTATTAATTGGGATTTTAATCCTTTTGAACTAAGAGCTCGACTTTCTAATTCTTTTCGAAGATCATTTACCTAAATACATGAAGCAGAAAAACACAAAGAAAATATAATATTGAAATATGGAACAAACTAACTGTAATTATGTTTTGTCTGATTAAAAAAAAATTCAGTGAAAGGGACACTTGTACAGCTCATACAATGCTTATGAAAATGCAAACTGAAAAAAAAGTTGTATACTCTTTGACTCAGTAATTCTAATTTCTGAGAATCTAACCTAATACAGAAAAAAACTGTCTTACTTACAATAGTTCCATCCTTAAAAAAAAAAAGCGGTGCAATATAAGGGTAGTAGCTAAGAAAAATAGTTTATTAACTATATGGAATAGGATATAACATTAAAGTAACAGTAATTAATATGCCTTAATTGCACACATGAAAGGGATTAAAATAGACAATTTTTTGTTGTATATATGTTAGCACAATAAACAAAAAAGGTTACAAGGGAAACACTAATGTTAATTAAAGAGAATGGAGACAGCAATTTCTGTGTTCAACATGATTGAAACCAACCAACCAACCATGAAGCTTGTACCCAAAAAATCTACTAGAAAAAAAAGACATCAATATTTTAAGAGTGGATGCATTTCAATGACAGGCTTGGGTAATTTTTTTCTTTTATTTTTTCCGTAAGTACCAATTTTCAAATTAAGCAAGCAATTCTGGGTTAAAAATAAGGAACCTAATAACAAAGCCATTAATCAGTATGACAAAATAAGAAAAAGCTCTTAGATAGACTTAGTCTAACTGACATTTCTGCTGAATCTATACTACTTGACATAAAACCAGACATTTCTGCTGAATCTATACTACTTGACATAAAACCAGATAGTGATGTAGTCCATCACTTGAAGTGCAAAACCAATAAATAAAAATTCTTATGTTATCCATTCTCATTTAAAAAGCAATGTGGTTTATTTTATGGGATCTCTCAGCAAATATTTTCTGCATCTGGCCTCTCAGTATTATTTATGAGGTTTTATAAAGTACCCTATCTTGTAATTTAAAAGTATGGTGAGTTATCAGTTGGGTATGGTTTTGGGATGGACATTAAAAATTGTAATCAAGAGAGAACTTTGTGTTTTCTATTTTTCTAATGATGTAAGTTTTAGGAGAGTCACAATTCATTGATTCACTTATTTTTGTCCCTAACTCTGTATTTTAGTGATAAATACACTTGTGCTATTGAGAAAAAATATTTTGACACTTCACACATGCATTGACAGTGTCAGTTTTAAAATGATTTTGTGTTTATTCTGGCTTAAGTATTCAATGATGCAGATTTTGACGTTTACAGAAGCAAAATTTGTTTTAGAAAACAAAACGTGCTCTAGTTTTGTGATCTTGTATACTTCTGAAGTAAAATCAAGAAAAAAAAACACTAATGTGGGCTAAGAATAAAAATTTTATAACAAAGGAAATAAATGCTTCCTGCTGAGAATCTAAGTTGACCAGAAAACTGGGTTTTATGTGTTTAATAACTAACTACAAAGCAAGTAATGATCTACATCTGACTTTCTGAGCATATCACATCATGGGCCCAGAGATGCAAAACTACAAAAAGGAAAAACAGATCCAGAGACATCGGGAAGCAAAAAATTAGTGCACAAGTTAACCAAAGATTTTCAAAATAGCAGTGCCATATAAGGGTAGTAGCTAAGAAAAATAGTTTATTAACTATATGGAATAGGATATATTAGCCAAAGATTTTCAAAATAGGCTCTTAAAAACGTTTGTGGTAGGGGTAAAGAAGGCATTGTCTATATTTTAGAAGCTCATTACTCTTTGAAACCAAAGGAAGAAAGGTTAATTTTGTCTAGAACCTAAATTTTCTGTAGCACATAATTTAAATCAACCTGTGTGGACAGATCATTTAAACAATTCAAGCACAGAGAGACCAGAGTTAAGAATGAGGGCCTTTAATCCTGTATAGCTTAATGTAGTGCCCAGAGTATATTCAGCAGATATTCAAAAAGTTTTGGCAAAGTCCTTTGAGGGATGTGAGATAAAAAATACGGAACTATCAAATTTACCACCGGGGAAACCTGACATTGTCCCAAACATTAAGGACACCCAAATCAATAGGTCAAGCCCTTCATCTTGAGGCTTACTCTTGTGAAGCATATGTGTGTAGCAGAAATGCTTAGCCTAACTAGAGGTATGTCTAAGAGTTAGAGTTACATTCGGAAGACCCCTTTTGTTGCTCAGATATGGACTCTCTCTCTCTCTGAGAATCTCTGCCAAGTGAAATCATTGCCTCCCCACTATGTGGGACATGACAACCAGGGGTGAAAGTCTTCCTGGCAGCATGGGAAATGACTCCCAGGGATAAGCCTGGCCCTGGCACTGTGGGATCAACAATGCCATCCTGACCAAAAGGGGGAAAAGAAGAGTAACAAATAAGGTATCAGTGGCTGAGAGAGTTCAGATAGAGGCAAGAGGTTACACTGGAGGTCATTCTTATGCAAGCTTCAGTTAGACACTGCTACCTAAAATAGTTTGTGAAACCCCAACCAAACCATTCCTGCCAATCCTAAAGAACACCTAGGGCACATTATCTAAGGTTCTAAAAAGGTTCCATGCACTAGGGTAACTTTCCAGAAACCCACAATCTCCAGATGGGTCGGCTGGACCAGATAAGTCCTGAAATGCAGAGGGGTCAGCCTCTCCAGAACATCAGCTATTTACACCCCCCATCCCATATTATCCATAGCCCCTTCTAACATGAAAATGTTAGAATGAGCATAACCCATATACCCCTAAAGAGTGGGAGAAAGATCAAAGGTGGTGGTGGAGTTACACAGAGAAGGTAGGGTTTAACAAATGAGTATGATTCCTGAATCATTATACTGATATTTTGTTTAGTCTCTAGTATCTTAGAGCAGCTAGAAGATTTGAAAACCTAAAATTGTGGAATTGTAACCCATATGAAACACTGAAATTTATTCTACACTATAATTGTTGCAAGGTGCTTTGAAATTTATTGCTTTTTTGTATATATGTTATTTTTCACAAAAAAGAAAAAGTTGATTGTGATGATAAATGCACAGCTACATGGTCTTTTGAAAATATATATATTTAATTCCTTTTACCATGTAAATAAGAAATACAAAATACTAAAAAAAAAAAACGTTTCCGGTTTAGATATATACATCAATCTACTTTTTACTTATAATTTTTATTTGAAAAAGCAGGAAATCTTTTTTTTTCTTTTCTCTTGAATTTAGTTAAGGACAGAAATCCTGGCTTCTCAGCTATGCCCAAACCAGAAAACAATGTCTCATACTAAAGTCACTTGTACACTGCAGACGTTCAACACCTATTGGATGATTTATAGTCACCTTTTGTGTACTTTCTATATAAAATATATATATCTACTATATATGTATGCTGTATATAGTACAATATATAATATATACCAAAAATCATCTTAAATTTACAAATCTATAAGTTATTAAATACTGTTAGGGATAAATCATATTTGCACATTAAAGATGATGTGATTCAATAAAAGTATCCAAATTAAAAAAAAATTTTTTTTAATTAGAAGGCTTCATCTCAAAAAAGCTTTTATCTGAAAAAACTGTTCTTTTATCTCAAGACACTGCCAATATCACTCTATTCTTATTTAAGAGATTTCAAATTAAATACCATCATCACTTTCAAAGTTACCTTCATTGTCTTTGGATCAAGTTTAGACCAATGGGTGGGTGTGGAAATTTCTTTAGCTTCACCATCATCTTTCTCTTCTTCATCCTGATATACAAAGTTAAGAACATAATTACTACCTTGAAACCTTAAAATAAAAGTAATTTATTTTTAAAAGTTTGTTGCTGATCTGTGCAAGGTCACAATGTTTCAGATTGTCTTCTCCTAAAGTTATTATTTAGGCAAGTCCAAGTACATACACTCTACCACTTTAACTGATCACAAAGACACTCATCAGCCAATCAAAGCCAGATCTGTGAAACACAAAAGGGTGATAAATTACAACACAAAGGATATCAGGGATGCACAAACACTGCCGGTCTCCACTAACCACACAGTGTGTGATCTTGCCCCAATTTTCAAGCCACCCAAAGTTAAGACTGATTTAGTCAGACCTTTCAAGTGTACCAAAGACGTTGCCACAAAGCCTGAAATTTCAAATCTCTCAGACTTGTGGTTGTCCAATTTCAAATATCCATGACTAGAACTGATGACCGTGAAAGAGAAAATTTTTTGAATTTTAGAAAATGGCAAAATGTTTAAAATGGCTTAATACTGAATCTTGCTCAACAACTGGTCCCAGATTCCAGCAACTAGACCTATGATAAAAACAGAATTTTGTGCAATTTAAGCACTTTTTTTCCTTTGAGGTCTCAGCACTCTTAAAGTTAGTATAATAGACAGAATTTTTCAGAGAAAACAACATACAACTATACTGCTGAAAGCTGGATTACCAGTCGCTGTTACCAGTTATGTTCCTCCATGTGTGTTTGTCATGTAGTGTGTGGTGTGCATTTGTGCCTGTGTTCCTGTGCCTGTGAGAAGCGGAAATAGAAAAAGGGATTAGCGTTCAGTGCCTGTTCTCCATCAGCCTCCTTGCGTTCACCCTGAAGCTTCTCGACCAGCTGCTGCTTGTATCCTCGGGAGAGGGTTTCCCACTCTGAGCGGGTGGGAAGGCAATGCCAAACATCCGGGAAAAATAAAACCACTGTCTCCACATGAGCTGGAACTGTACGCCCCTTGTGGGTCTCCTCAGGGCGATGGTAGCGAATCTCTGCAAAACGGTACCTGTTGCAAGGGAAGAAGCATGTTGGAAAAAAAATTCTAAAATACATTTTAAAGACCCTAGTTCACTTGTAGCACATCAAGTAAAGAAATTTTGCTGCAAGAACTTGAGGTTGGTCTAAAGAAAAAAAAATTATAGAAGCCATAGTTCCTCTTTTGGTACATTTGTACAAGATTGTATTGGTTAAAAGAAGAATAAGTTCCCCAAAGTATTTTCAAGTTTGATTACACAGCTACCCATATTTTAGAGAATACCTGAAGAAGCTGGATAGCTGTTCAGATTTCATGTGCTAAAAAAGAATATTCTTAATTAAGACACAAGAAACATACTATGATACATAAGACAAATAAGCCTCAAGAGAAAATATGGCTGAACAAAAATAACCAGCAACTACATCATTTTATAACAAAATAATTGTAATGAAATGAAGTTCTCTCTTGACGATCTTCTCCAGCTATGCATGAAATGAAAAATATTTTCAACATACATCCAACTTCCAAAGTAGAGCATAACAAAACATTTAAATTTTCACTTTGTTTTGATTAGTTCTTAATCCTTTTATCCCCCAAACACTTTTGGCACCAAATACTTTTCCTACAAAAGGGGATTCCTCTTTGAGGAGATTACCTGTATGACCAGCATTGTGCAAATGGGGGCGGGGGGGGGGGGGAGGCTGACCGACAAAAACATCTACATAAACTATCTGAAAAACACTTCTAATCAAGAAATGAATTGGTACTTACCATTGTGTGCATACACTTAGATCAATGCCTGTCAGAGCCTTACAACAACGAATAGCAGTCTTTATCAACACAGAGGGGTCTTTTTCTGGGTCTGGTCCATCCAACGAAGGAGACCAGTGACCTCCAATGGCCATGGCTTCATCCTTGCCTTTCATGCCCACTAAAAACTAATTCAAGATAAAGAATCATTTATACTATGCTACTTATCAAATGATAAAGAAAATACTCAAATAGGAAAGGTACAAACCTTTCCAATATCATTTTTACTACCTCTGGTTATCTTTCAGTCAAGGAAGAGTTCAGTTCATCATGTTCCACACTGCATTTCAGCAATGGAATAGGATTTATACATCATAACTCATCCTTCTAAAATATTTCCTCAGATTAAGAGTTCTTTTTAAAAAAATAAGCTATAATTCAAACTTTAATAGGACTTGAAGATACACTAAATTCCATTACCACTAACTTTTCTATGCCAGAAATGCATCAAAATCACAGTTTAACTAGAAATACAAATAAGACAGTCATATCTGTAATGAGAAAAACATACTGCATCATTAAATTCTGAGTGCCTTAACAATACTAAAATTAATTAAGCAAATGAGTAAGATTGAAAAGGTAGCATTCTTCATTTCATATATATATCATTACAACTAAGCAAATTAAATACGCACCTAAAGTTAAAGTAAATGTTTCATTTTACCTTAACAAGTCTAGCAGGATGCTGAAATCCATCACGAAGTTCTTGTGGGTCTTCAGCAAGAGCACATGACTTATGATACAAATCTTCCATACTAGGACTAGCCATCAGCATTACCTATTATAGTCAAATAATTCAATCCTGTCAAAAGTCTAAAGTAATGTAAAAAAATGAGAAGCACTACTAATTATCCTTACGTACTAGAGATCCAAAATCTTTCGTAAAAATGGAAGGTAAAAAGTCACAGCAGAAATGGTATTAGACACCTTAACCTTATAATTATATAGTTTTAACTTCTCAAGGGATGCTTTTTAGATTAAATGTTTTAAAACAGCAGAAAAACTACTGACCACAAGCAACACACTGAATGCCATTTTAAAGACTATGCGTTTAGTGCTTTTACCCAGCATTAAGTTTTATCTGGAGTTACCCAAAATCATAGAACATTCCAAAAAAGCTCAATAAAACCAGATCTTTATATTTTTATGAAGATCAAAATATTAAAAAATAATCCTACTCTTAAAGCTTAAGAGTTAAGGCAAAGAGAGGTTAAATTATTTAATCAACACAGAATTGGCAGACAAAAAAAGTGCTGAAGAATTTCTCCACATATACTCCCATTATGAATAACTGCTAAGAAATTTAAGTTGTTTATCACAGTGGAATACAAACCTTTGCACTGTATAAGTGGTCAGCATCTGGAGGATCAAGAATAGCTATATTTTTCTCCAAGGACTCTACTTCTCTATGCATTACATAGAAATTGCAGTAATTTCCCAGCTGAAATGGTCTTGACAAAGGAAAAGCATCCACCCATGTAAACTGAGCATCAAAAAAGTCACTAGGTATATATAAATTCTGATAACGGCGCCTTAGTTCCATCATGTCACAACTAGGACTGAAAAACAGACACAAATGGTGAGTAAATAAAAGTCTTAATACTGAAGATTATATAATTATTCACTCAATACCAAAGCTAAATACATAATCAGTTAAAAGCCAGCAAAAAACGGACAGTTATTGAGGTATAGATTTACATAGAAACATATGAAAATCTTATTTTCAAATTTAAGAACAGCTTTAATAAATAACTAGTAACTATTATCACTTTTTTCCCCTTTTACTTTTTGTGTGTAGCTTGCAATTCACCCTTAAAAGTAAAATCCAACTCTGGCTCCAGAGAAAACATGAGTAAAAGCAGTTCTACATGAAGTGAAATTCTCTATGATTTGAGAAAACTATACTACCAAATAAGCATTTAACAGCTCCTCATTCAGGTCCATACACTGTACAAAAAATATAATTTTCATTCTGTAGTAAGCTCCTAGATCAAGCATACTCCCATTCAAAATTAAAAACAAAAATTCATGTGAAAGCCAAATCCAGGTGCTTTTTGATTATTCACACCTTTGTATCCCTCTATGCTAATGATTAAAATCCATACCTGATTATTATGAAAAGAGGGGATAAGTTTCTTGCCTTTTAAATCTGGAATACTGATAATTTTTTTAAAGATCATTTTCCTTTTTTCTGAAAAACAGAACTTTTAAAGGAGAGGAACTCAAAGGTAAACCAATCTGATAAAAGGTCAAGAGATTTTTGTTAAAAGCATAATGAAAAATGGACATCATCAACAATTTTTAAGACATAAGAAACTAAATTGTCTTTTTAAAAGAAAACTAAAGACAAGGGCATGAAATGTGAATACATATATGTAGGGATGTCTTTCTATTTTAAAGCTAAAAATAAGAGAATGATAAACTTGTCAGTAATGTTTGCTGACGCAATTATACTTTACATGGACAAGATTCCGCTGTTAAAATAATAAAAATATGAAAAGCAAGGACATGAGTTTTTTTTTTTTAAGGAAGTATCTGCAAAAAGAAAGTATGAGTAAAAGTATGTGTAATCGTTTCCCAGTAAACATCACAATTTTTGAAACTGTGTTTTATCCCGTGGTAGTAAAAATCTATAATAGAGCAAAAATAAGTACACATAAATCACTTCTTGGTATCACTTCTTGGTATACAGTTTCCTATAATCATCTCATTGCTGTAAGAAAATCTTGATTTCCACAACCAAGAAGACACGGAACTTTAAGATCTTTTATATTTATTATGGGTGCACTAGATGTTCCGGTAATTTACCAAAATGGTAAAGTGAAACTATGGTCTAAATTGGGAGAAGGTTGTCATCCAATTTTATATCCTATGCATCAACTCTTCTCAGAATAGCATTTTAGATTAGGAATAAATAAAGCAGAGCTGCTCTATTATCGGAGGCTTGAGGAAGTGATTTTACTTCCAAAGGGTTTCTCTGAAATATGTAGAGGTGCTCTATTTTTAAGCAAAAGAGTACAGAAAGGTAGGATAACGTATTAAAAGTAGTTGTTCATATGACTACAAGTAAGCATGAGTATAAATGAGCACCAACTATATAACATAATTAAAGTCCACAAACTTTAAAGCAACACTATATTAAATACCTTAAATAAAATACAATGGCTGTTCATTGGCTCTAGATGAAAACACAGAAAATTTAACTTTAATAGGCTAATATTATAATTTTATACTTTGTTAAAATGAAAATTCAACTTTTGATAGGCCAGTATTATGAATATTAATTTTTATACTTTGAATTTTTATACCTTCAGCACATTCTCAGTACTGAAGTGAATACAGTTAAATGCTCCCATATTAAACAATTTTTGGACACTGCTTTTCTTTTCCTGAATACTGCTTTTTAATTTTATTTTACTGTTAATTGTTCTTAGTTTTTCCATGTTCCTGATCTGTTTATTTTACACACAACTGCCAGTCCTAGGGTCTTTAGATGATTCTACCTTCACTTTCAAGTAAGTTAGTTTTTTCCCTTTCATCAATTTCACTTTTTTATGAATTATAATTTTGCAGCTCTCTACATCAAAGACCTCAACTCATGATCCTATCATCAATTACTGAACACCAACAATTGTCATTAATTGCATTAAACAATTAAGATATATTAACTCAACTTGTTTTCACAATAATTCTGTTAGATAATTCCATTTTGTAGATAAAGCTCAGAAATTCATGGTAACTTGCCATGGCCTCTGATTCCAAAGGCTGCATAATGTATTTGGGTATATGCATCCAGGTGTAGTCAGTCTTTCTACTATACTACACTGCAAATTAGTTTACTGCTTCATCGTATAAATGAGCTATTGTATGAACTTCAATCAATAATTTGGATCTTAAAATGATTCTAACTTTATAGAACTTCATCATAGAGGAACTTCCTCCAGGAGCTGCATTTTTAAATAGGTGATACCCTTACAATGAATGTATGAAAATTAATGTGCCCTTGCAGAGAATTAAAATGCTATTTCTAGTTGAGTTTCTCCCTTAATATAAATTAAAAGCATTAAGTTTCAGGATATTAAAATTGGAAGAAAAATATTTCTCTATGTAACACAGTCTAACAAATTAAACAGAACTGTGAAAACTCTAACTCAATAAAACAATGGGGAGAAAGAACCTACCAATCCAAAGAAAACTTTGAGAATTGAACTGTGTAACGTGGAACAACACGTCGAACTCTCCGAGGTGATCGTTCTCTCTCTCTTCGGGGAGATCTCTCCCGGGAACGTTTTCTCTGAGGCGATCTTTCTCTGGATCGACGTCTTTCTCTCTCCCTTTCACGACTTAAAAACAAAACAAAATTTTCTAAAATTACTGATATTTCTGGGCATTACAGAAGAGTTCATTAATGCAATCAATATAATGCAAATGCAGCAACAAAAGTTCATAGTGTACTTTTCAAATATACCTTCGGTCATCTTTTCTGTTAGGTACTTGATCCCCTCTGTCATTCCTTCCTGAAAATCTGGATGGAGGATCTAACCTTCGTGCTGGTTGTGGCTGTGAAACTATACGGACAGGGGGCTGCAGTAAACCAGCTTAAAAAATAAGGAAAAAATTTTTAACACATTTAAACAAATTATAAAACATTACTTGGATACATTCTAACTGTTGGCTATATGAATGAACATCACCAAAATAACCTGGAATCACTAAAATTGCCTTTTTCAAGTCAATACAATATATTTTTCAAAAACAGGTACTGTCTTGGTGAATTCTTCCTAATATTGAAAAATAATTCATCTTAAAACACAATTAAATATTTATTTTACTTCCAGGTAAGATAATATATTTATACCATCTTTGCTAAACCATGACCTTAAAATAGTTTACAGACAGATAAAAGCATCTGAAAAGAGTTTAAACAACAAAAAATCCTTCACACCTTTGGATTAAAATAATTTTCACTTCTGAATATCTTCTCAGGCAACAAAAATTAAAAAAGATGTTTTTCTTTAAAATTTGCTAAAACCAGTCCGATAAGGGTAGCTTTAGGACTCTGTTACTCCACAAGCTTGAACAACAAGCATGAACTGAAAAAAATCTTTCTCAAAGCTCAAAAAAAAAACAGCTGAAGGCTTGCAGAAACAAAGTGAACCCCCACTCAAAAAGGTTACTTAGAAGTCTCAGGATCTTGTGGCACCCTAACTGGCCCATACACTATCCCTTCACTAGCTAGATAAAATGCCCATCTGTGCTCCCAGGAGGGGTCACTGTCCTGTTCTTGAGGGAGCACAAGAACTCTCTTGCCCATACTAGGGGTATGTCTGGGCCTATCTTTGTGGTGGACAAGGAGAAATATCACACAGGCTTGCTGTCACAGAACTTGCCCTCAGTGCAGTAGGCAGCTCAAAGAGCTATTCTGCTACATGCTATGGGAGAACAGACAAGCCATGGCTGCCAGGGGAGGCAAGGGATTACTAGGTATCGGACATACAGAGCAGTGTCCAGGACCACAAGGAAACTGTTTCTCAGGGTAGAGGTGACATTAGTATCTGTGTATAATGGGGAATTCTAGGGCTACAGAAATATGCCCAAGATGTTCAAAACAATAAACATGGAGAAAGGATCATGGAAGTCCTTAAGCTTTGGCCTGGAGCTATTTTCTAAATTTATTGTATAGATAAACCCTGAAGGAAAGCATCTGAACAGGTCAACAGACCCAGACAGGAAAAGGGGTTTTTTTTGTTCCTTCTTTAAAACTTTTTTTTATTACTTCCTGACACTGAAGAAAAGCTTGTCTTAACACTAGATGCATATAAGCTTAAAGAATAAACACCTCAATCTAAAGTCCAGTAATAACACATTAAAATACCAAAATCTCCAGGTGTCAACAAAAGATTACAAAACATATACAGAGAGGGAAATGATAGTCCAAGCAAAGGAAGACTATTAAAGCATTAGAAAGTATCAATGAAGAGGACCAGACCTGGGACAAACCAAAGACTTCAGGAAATGGTCCTAAATATGTTCAAAGAGCTAAAGGAAAATATATGGAAAAAGAACTAAAGAAAATCAGGGAAAACAACGAACAATTCCCTAGAGGAGTACAACAACAGATTGGAACTGACAGAACAAAGATTCAGAGAACTTGAAGTTAATACAATTGAGATCATCCAGTCTGAAGAGCAGAAAGAACTAAAACTGAAGAAAAGTGAACAGACTCTGAGAAGACACTCAGTGAATTCCAAATAGGGTAAACCCAGACAGACAACAGGGCACCTTGCTCTAATGAAACAGTCGAATGCAAACACAGAAATTTCTGAAAGCCAAATTTCAGAAGCCAATGTCACATACAAGGGAGCTTCATTAAGATTAAGTGTCAAAGCAAATGGATATGCTGTGAAAAATCACTGGTTACATTCAAAATGTATAAACATATAATGGGGGACAAGAACTACATAAAGGTTGGGAATACAGGGGTATAGGAACACAGTTTGTACATACAATTGAACAGTATATATTGTATATATACTAACTTAACTAGTGGTTGTTAAGTTAGTATCAAAGCAAATGAGACTGCTATAGATTTAAGATGCTAAATTTAAGTCCCCTCTTAACTAAAAAGAAAATATTGGAGAATATGCAAGCTTACTGACACTGAAATTAGAATACAGGATATGAAGGCAGGGGACAGAAAAACAGGAAAGTTTCAATAATAGAAGGTGATGAGGGTACAGTAATATTGTGAATGTGATTAATTATACTGAATGGAATGCTTGGGAGTGGTTGAAATGGGAATGTTTATGGTGCATATTTATTGCCACAATTAAAAATAAGAGTGAGCAACTGGGCTGGTTTGAAAGGATATATGGAGCCTAGAAAAGCATGTTTTAATCAAAATCCCATTTCATAAAAGTAGAATAATCCCTATTCAATACTATATATTTGAAACTGTAATCAGATCATCTCCCTGGATGAAGTGATTTAGTTAAACTGGATTAGGTGATAACATTTGGGTGGGTCTTGATAAGCTTCTGGAGTCCTATAATAGAGGAACATTTTGGAGAAAGAAGGAGATTCAGAGAGAGTAGAGAAGAACGACATAGGATGAGAAGCAGAGACCCCACAAGCCAGTGACCTCTGGAGATGAAGAAGGAAAACACCTCCCGGGGAGCTTCATGAAACAGGAAGCCAGGAAAGAAAGTAGCAGATGATGCCTTGCTCACCATGTAGCTTTTCAGCTCAGAGAGAAACTATGACTGTGTTCACCATGTGCCTTTCCAGATGAGAGAGAAACCCTGAATATCATCGGCCTTCTTGAACCAAGTTATCTTTCCCTGGATGCCTTTTATTGGACATTTCTATAGACTTGTTTTAACTGGGACATTTTCTCAGCCTTAGAACTGAAAACTAGCAACATTAAATTCCCCTTGTTAAAAGTAATTCCGTTTCTGGTATATTGCATTCTGGCAGCTAGCAAACTAGAACAGTTCCCTTGGCGGACTGGTGAGAAAGGGGGAAAATTCAATTTCCCCAAGAATTCTTGATATTCTCATAAGGAGTGGGGACAACCAAAGCCAATAGGCCGAGCCCCCAATCTTGGGGTTTTCATATGAAACTTAACCCCAAAGGGGATAGGTCAAGCCTACTTAAAATTAAGCCTAAGAGTCACCCCCAATCTTGGGGTTTTCATATGAAACTTAACCCCAAAGGGGATAGGTCAAGCCTACTTAAAATTAAGCCTAAGAGTCACCCTCAAGAGAACCTCTTTTGTTGCTCAGATGTGGCCTCTCTCTCCAGCCAACACACCAAGCAGACTGACCACCCTCCCCCTGTCTGAGTGGGACATGACTCCCAGGGCTGTGGATCTTTCTGGCAGCGGGGGACAGAAATCCTGGAATGAGCTGAGATTCAGTATCAAGGGATTGAGAAAACCTTCTCGACCAAAAGGGGGAAGAATGAAATGAGACAGTGTCAATGGCTGAGAGATTCCAAACAGAGCCCAGAGGTTAACCTGGAGGTTATTCTTATGCATTAAGTAGATATAACCTTGTTATTCAAGATGTAATGGAGAGGCTGGAGGGAACTGCCTGAAAATGTAGAGCTGTGTTCCAGTAGCCATGTTTCTTGAAGATGACTGTATAATGATATAGCTTTCACAATGTGACTGTGTGATTGTGAAAACCTTGTGTCTGATGCTCCTTTTATCTACCTTGTCAACAGATGAGAGGAACATATGGAATAAAAATAAATAATAGGGGGAACAAATGTTAAAATAGATTTAGTTTGAAATGCTAGTGATCAATGAAATGGATCAGTAAGGGGTATGGCCTGTAAAATTTTTTTTTGTTTGTTATATTTTTCTGTTGTCTTTTTATTTCTTTTTCTGAATTGATGCTAATGTTCTGGGAAATGATCATGATGATGAATATGCAACTATATGATGATATTGTGAATTGCTGAATGTATGTGTTGGGAATGTTTGTGTTTCTTGTAATTTTTTTTAATTAATAAAAAATTAAAAAGAAAAAAAAAAAGAAAGTCATTCCGTTTCTGATATATTACATTCTGGCAGCTAGCAAACTAGAACAGTTCCCTAGCAAACTAGAACTGGTGAGAAAGGGGGAAAATTCAATTTCCCCAAGAATTCTTGATATTCTCATAAGCAGTGGGGACAACCAAAGCAATAGGCCGAGCCCCCAATCTTGGGGTTTTCATATGAAATTTAACCCCACAAAGGATAGGCTAAGTCTACTTTAAGTTAGGCCTGAGAGTCACCCCCAGAGAACCTCTTTTGTTGCTCAGATGTGGCCTCTCTCTCTCTCAGCCAACACAACAAGCAAACTCACTGCCCTCCCCCTCTCTACATGGGACATGACTCCCAGGGGTGTGGACCTTCCTGGCAACATGGGACAGAAATGCTACAATGAACTGAGACATAGCATCAAGGGATTGAGAAAACCTTCTCGACCAAAAAGGGAAAGAGCGAAATGAGAAAAACTGTCAATGGCTGAAAGATATCAGAGTCGAGAGGTTATCCTGGAAGTTATTCTTACGTATTATATAGATATCCTTTTTAGTTAAGGTATATTGGAGAAGCTGGAGAGAAGTGCCTGAAAATGTACAGCTGTGTTCCAGTACCCATGTTTCTTGAAGATGATTGTATAATGATACAGCTTCCGCAGTGTGACTGTCTGATTGTGAAAACCTTGTGTCTCATGTTCCTTTTATCTATGGTATGGACAGATGAGTAAAACATATGGAATAAAAATAAATAAATAATAGGGGGAACAAATGTTAAAATAAATTTAGTTGATTGAAACGCTAGTGATCAAAGAAAGGGAGTGGTAAGGGGTACAGAAAAAAACAGGGGAAACAAAGGCTAAAACATATTGGGTAGAAGGAAATACCAGCAGTCAATGAGAGGGAAGAGTAAGGGGTATGGTATATATGAACTTTTTTCTTTTTATTTTGTTTTGTGAATTGATGCAAGTGTTCTAAGAAATGATCATGGTGATGAATATACAACTATGTGATGATATTGTGAGTTATTAATTATATACCAAGAACAGAATGATCATATGGTAAGATTGTTTATGTTTACATGCTGTTATGTTTAAAAAAAACTTTTTTTAAATTTAAGCAAAAAGAAGAATTAGTACCAATGCTGCTCTAGTTTGCTTAAAAAAAACTGAAGAGAGGGAAAGCTACCTAACTCATTCTAAAAGGCAACATAACCTAATACCAAAGTCAGACAAAGATACAATAGGAGGACTTCTGGGCCAAGATGGCAGCTTAACAATGTGCATGTTTTAGTTCATCACCCAAAACAACTACTAAATAACCAGAAACAGTACAGAACAGCTCCTGGGGACACGTCACTAACTGGACACACAGTGTACCCCAGTCTGGAACAGCTGGACCGGCTGCGAGACCCCCAGAACTGTGAGGTTGCCAAGCAGTGGCGACCACCCCTCCCCCACAGGCTGCTTCCCAGAGGGGAAAGGAAAGGGACTTGACCAGCAGCAGGGGCTGAGCCCAAGGAAACTCCAATTGTGGAATTAATTAACAAATTAAAAAAAAGTGGAGCTCGCTCATTTTGACCCTGGTGCCAAGAGGGCAGGGCTGACAGAAAAAGGAAAAAAAGAAGGAAACATGTTTTTGTGTGGCTGTGTTTCTACAAAGGTTTGATTGTCTTTGGATAACGTGACAGGGCTCCTCAGGCTGCAAATGCCCCAGGCATAGGCAGAAACAAACTGGTTTGAGGGCTCATCTGGAGCCTGTGCATTCTCCAGGGGAGGGGTGAAGCCCAACTCAGGTGGATCCCTTTCTCAAGGAATTCAGACACCAGGGTTTGGTAATTAGAAGCCATTAAAACCAGCCTACAACCTCTCCTCTGTCTCCACCACGCCCCCACCCAAAGTTAAAGGTACCGCATCATCTCATGCTAGTGGGACCTGCAGGCAGACAAGCACCATACCGAGGAGGATAAGAAAAACAGAGTCCAGAGAATTCACAGGAAAGTCTTTCAAACTGCTGGGTCTCATCCTCAGGGAAAACCGACACAGGGGACTCTTTCCTCCTGATAGGAGGCCGGGTTGCTCTGGGAAAATCCGGCTGCAGTCTATAATACCTAAGGAGACCCTCCTAAGGGTGGGGGGAAAAAGGGACCATACAGGCAAGGCAAGAAACAAGAACTGAAAAATTCTCCTCTGTTAAACAAAACCTAAGCTAGTGGTCCAGAAAAAGCTGAACTGAATGTCAAAGAACAGATAGACAACAAATTCATCGAGCAAGAAAACCGTAGGTAAAGGAGGTGCAAACAATCTCCATTACAAACTAATTAAGGTAATTAAATGCCTAGACACCAGCAAAAAAATAACAAATCACACTAGGAAAACTGAAGATATGTCCCAGTCAAAGGAACAAACCAACAATTCAAATGAGATAGAGGAGCTGAAACATTTAATTCAGAATGTACGAACAGACATGGAAAACCTCATCAAAACCAAATCAATGAATTGAGGGAGGATATAAAGAAGGCAAGGAATGAACAAAAAGAAGAAATCGAAAGTCTGAAAAAACAAATCACAGAACTTATGGAAATGAAAGGCACAGTAGAAGAGATGAAAAAAGCAACGGACACCTACAATGACAGATTTTGAGAGCCAGAACATAGGATTTCTGAACTGGAGGATGGAACATCTGAAATCTGTTAAGAAAAAGAAAATATATGGAAAAAATTGGAAAAATATGAGCAGGGACTCAGGGAATTGAAAGACAATATGAAGCGAACAAACATACGTGTTGTGGGTGTCCCAGAAGGAGAAGAGAAGGGAAAAGGAGGAGAAAAACTAATGGGGGAAATTATCACTGAAAATTTCCCAATGCTTATGAAAGATTTAAAATTACAGAACCAAGAAGTGCAGCATACCCCAAACACAAGAGATCCAAATAGACATACTCCAAGACATTTACTAATCAGAATGTCAGAGGTGAAAGAGAAAGACAGAACCTTGAAAGCAGCAAGAGAAAAGCAAACCATCATGTACAAGGGAAGCCCAATAAGACTATGTATAGATCTGTCAGTAGCAACCATGGAGGTGAGAAGACAGTGGGATGATATATTTAAATTATTAGAAGAGAAAAACTGCCAACCAAGAATTCTATATCCAGCAAAATTGTTCTTCAAAAATGAGGGAGAAATTAAAACATTTTCAGACAAAAAAAAAATCACTGAGACAATTTGTGACCAAGAGACTAGCTCTCCAAGAAATACTAAAGGGAGCACTAGAGACAGATAAAAACACAGAAGAGAGAGGTGTGGAGAAGAATGTAGAAAGGACGACTATGAGTAAAGGTAAAAAGAAGGAAAATTCGATATGACATAAAATCCAGAAGGCAAAATAGTAGAAGAAAGTACTACCATGCAGTAATAACACTAAATGTTAATGGATTAAACTCCCCAATCAAAAGACAGACTGGCCAGAATGGATTAAAAAACAAGACCCATCTATATGCTGTCTCTACTCAAAGGACATGAGAGCAAGGACACAAACGGACATTTGCACTCCAAGGTTTATAGCAGCATTATTTACAATTACCAAGAGATGGAAACAGTCAAAATGTCCATCAACAGACGGGTGGCTAAACAAACTGTGGCATATACATACGATGGAATATTATGCACCTGTCAGACAGAATAAAGTTATGAAGTATGTAACAACATGGATGGACCTTAAGGACATTATGCTGAATGTGATTAGCCAAAAGGAAAAGGACAAATACTTATGGTCTCACTGATATGAACTGATATTAGTGAATAAACTTGGAATATTTCGTTGGTAACAGAGACCATCAGGACATAAAAATAGGGTAAGATTACTGGAGCTGAAGGGATAGATTGTGCAACAGGACTGAATATAAAAACTCAGAAATGGACAGCACAACACTACCTAACTGTAATACAATTACATTAAAATGCTGAATGAAGCTGAATGTGAGAATGACAGAGGGAGGAGGGTTGGGGGCACAAATGAAATCAGAAAGATAGATGATAAAGATTGGGATGGTATAATCTAGAAATGCCTAGAGTGTATAATGATAATGACTAAATGTACAAATTTAAAAATGTTTTTGCATGAGGAAGAACAAAGTAATGTCATTACTGCAGGGTGCTGAAAATAGATGGTAATTAATATTTTAAAATTTCAACTTATGTGTGAGACTAAATGAAAAAATGTTTATTTGGTACAAAATTTCTATTTTGACTAGTGCATCTCCTAATATAACTTATGTAGATAGTTGGCTGAACAACATAAGTACATGGAACCTTGAGTAGGACATTAGATTTTATTGGTTTGTCCAGAGTGATCCCCTGATGAATCCCAGAGTGATTTGATCAGTGAATGGAAATGTATTTGCAAAGTCCCCTTCAGGGAATGGTGAGAATGGGGGAAATACAACCTTTCTAAGTTGAATTATTGATATTTTCACAAGCAGTGTGGACAACCAAAGCTATAGGCTGAGTCGCCAGTCTTGGGGTTTGTTCCCATGAAACTTAACCAAACAAAGGATAGGTCAAGCCTACTTAAAATTAGACCTAAGAGTCACCCCCAAGAGAACCTCTTTTGTTACTCAGCTGTGGCCTCTGTCTCCAACCAATACAACAAGCAAAGTCACTGCCCACCCCTGTCTATGGGGGACATGACTCCAAGGCTTGTGGACTTTCTTGGCAATGTGGGACAGAAACCTACAATGAGCTGAGACTCAGCATCACGGCATTGAAATGAGCTGAGACTTAGCATCAAGGGATTGAGAAAACCTTCTCAACCAAAGGGGAAAGAGTGAAATGAGACAAAGTGTCAATAGCTGTGAGATTCCAAACAGAGTCTAGAGGTTATCATGGAGGTTATTCTTACGCATTAAGTAGATATCACCTTGTTATCCAAGACGTAATGGAGAAGCTGGAGGGAACTGCCTGAAAATGTAGAGCTGTGTTCCAGTAGCCATGTTTCTTGAAGATGACTGTATAATGATACAGCTTTCGCAATGTGACTGTGATTGTGAAAACCTTGTGTCTGATGCTCCTTTTATCTACCTTGTCAACAGATGAGTAGAACATATGGAATAAAAATAAGTAATAGGGGGAACAAATGTTAAAATAAATTCAGTTTGAAATGCTAGGGATCAATGAAAGGGAGGGGTAAGGTATGTATGAATTTTTTTCTGTTATCTTTTTATTTCTTTTTCTGAATAGATGCAAATGTTCCAAGAAATGACCATGATGAATATGCAACTATGTGATGACACTGTGAATTACTGATTACATATGTAGAATGGAATGATCAAAAGTTAAGAATGTTTGAGTTTGTTTGGTGGTTTTTGGTATTAAAAAAAATTTTTTTTAATTAATAAAAAAAAACTGCTTTCTTGAACTTTCCCACAGAAGCCATATCTCCTCTAAGAGGGTAGTAAGGGAAAAAATGTGATTTAAGTCCCAATTCACAAGTTGAAAATAGAAACTTAAGAAAATATGAGAAAGAAAAAAATCAGAAACCATGGCATTTGGAACATCCAAGTACCTTCAACAAGTAAATTTAACATATTTATATACCTTCTGATCCAGCCACTCCACTCAAAGGTATATATGCCAGAGAAACTTGTGCACACTGCCTCTAAACAAGTATATGAGAACATTCATTGCAGCATTTTCAGAAATAGCGAAAAACTAGAAACCATCGAAATGTTTGCCAAAAAGAACACATAAGCTGCACAATCTCCATTCAATGGACTGCTAAGCAATAATGAAAATGAACAAACCAGAGCCACATGGAAGAGTATGAAAAACTTACAAAAAAGATTATATAATGGAATCATTTTATAAAGCTCAAAAACAGGCAAAAAGATAAATTGCATTTATGAGGATGCATACATAAAAGAGTAAAGCTATTAATAGAAAAAGCTAACATCTGTAGGATTACAGAGTATTCATTTAATAACTCATTATAATTTATCACTTTGTTGCGTGTCATAATTTACTTTAAAGATGAGAAAATGCCACAATTACATAAAAGTCAAATTGATTAAGTAGGATTCTGTAACTCAGACTATCATTTTTAACATTATTTCTGTAAGAAAATGTCAAGTTCTAAAAGATCAATTTGCAAAGGAAATATTAAAACACAGCTCAAGGCGGGCCACGGTGGCTCAGCAGGCAAGAATGCTTGCCTGCCATGCCAGAGGACCCAGGTTCAATCCCTGGTGCCTGCTCATGTTAAAAAAAAAAAAAAAAAAAAAAAAAACCACAGCTCATTCATTTGAAGTACTATGGTTCAATGAGCAATTAAAAGCACAACTACCAGATTCCTACATGTGGATAAATATTATTGCTATAAGAAATTAAGTTTTAAAAACATTTTCTTCCATTACAGTAAAGATATAAAAATAGCAGGACAGAATTTTAGTATATTTGATATTTGTCTTAAATTCACTGAACTTCCAAACATACATTACTACACGTAATACCTTTCTGCTGTGGTTGCTGTAATAAAGGCTGCGGCTGTGTCTGCAATAGTGGTGTAATGGATGCTGCTGATATCTGTGCTTGAAGCAGAGATTGGGGCTGGGGCTGAGCCTGAACACCAAATGTTGTCTGCGGTGCAATCGGCTGAAGTACGGCAGGAGGAGTCTTCAGCAAAGGCTGAGTTTGTGACTGATTCTTAACAAAAATAAATAAGAAAAATAAAAGTGAAAAAAATCCCTGTGAATGGGATGACTCAATTACCTAATTTCTATAACACCTAACACAATAAAATATTTTATGTACCTGATTCGGTAACGTTTGAATTCTTTGTGCATTCCATTTAAAAGGCATATTAGGATTATAAGTAGCTTCAACTAATACTCTGTCACCCACTTGGGGGGTTTTCCCTTTGACAGCACTGCAAAAGCACACAAAAAAATTAAGTTTAATATAAACACAATTAAAGAGACAACCCCCCATGCCCCAAGTGCTAAAGTTCTCTGTATGGGTTTTGTATCCTTTTTCCAACTGTCCTATACGTTTGGGATTATTTGAAAATAAAAAATTTAAGGGTAATAAAAAAAAGAGACCTCCATCGAAAAAGATTCACATACTTAACATTTTAAAGTAAATTTAAAGTAAACTTATATCTGAAATGAAAGCACAGAAAGCTCGTTTTCTTACAGTAGATATACCTCCTAGACGTATTCATTTTAGAACTGATCATGAGTTTCACTCTCTCTATATAAACACAAGGTTTGAAATGTAAGAAACAATTTACCACCTGATAGTCTCCTAATACTGTGTGTCTCTATATAACATTTCTTAACCCAAAAGTAAGATTAGCTTTGGCTCTGGAAAGATAAATGCAGAGAAGATGGAATATACCCAGTCCAGTAGGGGGCAAAAACCACCACCAAGACAAAACCAAAAAATCTATACTAAGTAATTAAAATCGATTTCAAATACAATACTTCTAAGAAAGTATATATTTGAAATATCTAAGGAAATTCGTATTTCTTGTAGCTACAACAAAGTTATCAAAACACTATTGTAAATATGTTACCAAAATTTGATCCTCCCTATTTATAAAAAAATTTAATCCTCCCTATTTATCTAACTCCTATAAAACATTTATAAAGAGTTTACCATAACTCGTTTGTTCAATAATCGAAAGATATCCTTTATCACATTCGCCATCAAAAAAGTTCACAGGTATAAACATAATAAAAGCTGAACGATTAAAACAGAAATAAATTATAGTGAAAAAACAATTCTATCCTGTGCTCTTCTCACTATACTTAATGATAAATAGAAGACAGCATCTGTCAACACTTAATGAACTTTACCTCAGCTGAAAGAATACATCCTCATCCACAAATCCAAATGTATCGTGTAGCTTTGTAACCACCCCTGTGAAAACTCGCTGCTTCTGAGGTTGGGTTTGCTGCTGACTTGACCTTGGTGTTGGATATGATACAGTTATCTGCGCTGCAGGTTGAGGAGTAGACAGGCTAAGGCTTGTAGGCAGTGCAACAGTTGGCTATAAAATAAAATTAACATTCAAGTAAGATAATGACTTAAAATTGTGTAAAAAATAAAAATTACTTAAAACTAATCCAAAACATTAAAATTCATTTGAAATTAGTAAAAAGGCACATGTACAGTTTGAAGGTAAGCACCGACTCTAAAAAGTTATTTTAAATCTATTTCATCATTATGTTCCCAAGATGAGTGTTTACAAAAGTTACTCCAAGGGAAAAAAGTTTCATGATCCAGTGAGTTTAAAAACAGGGCAGAAAATGGAAAAGAGGAGAATTTTAGGGTATACAGAAGCTAGCACATGCATACACACACAAACCCCCCCTCTCCAAAACGTGCAACAGAGTGTACTCTAATTTAAACAGTAGGCTAACTACTTAAAATTAGGCCTAAGAGTCACCCCCAAGAGAACCTCTTTTGTTGCTCAGATTTGGCCTCTCTCTAGCCAACACAACAAGCAAACTCACTGCCCTCCCCCTCTCTACGTGGGACATGACTCCCAGGGGTGTGAACCTTCCTGACAATGTGGGACAGAAATCCTAGAATGACCTGAGACTCAGCATCAAGGATTGAGAAAACCTTCTTGATCAAAAGGGGGAAGAGTGAAATGAGACAAAATAAAGAGTCAATGGCTGAGAGATTCCAAACAGAGTCAAGATGTTATCGTGGAGGGTATTCTTATGCATTAAATGGATATCACTTTGTTAGTCAAAATGTAATGGAGAGGCTGGAGGGAACTGCCTGAAAGTGTAGACCTGTGTTCCAGTAATCATGTTTCTTAAAGATGACTGCATAATGATACAGCTTTCACAATGTGACCGTGTGATTGTGAAAACCTGTGTCTGATGTTCCTTTTATCTACCTTATCAACAGATGAATAAAACATATGGAATAAAAATAAATAATGGGGGAACAAATGTAAAAATTTAGATTGAAATGCTAGTGATTAATGAAAAGGAGGGCTAAGAGGTATGGTATGTATGAACTTTTTTCTGTTATCTTTTTATTTCTTTTTTTGAATTGATGCAAATCTTCTAAAAAATGATCATGGTGATGATATTGTGAATTAGTAATTATATAGGTAGAACGGGATGATCATAAGTTAAGAATGTGTGTGTTTGTTGTTACATTTTTTTAACAAATTAAAAAATTAATAAAATGAAAAAAATGTGAAAAAAATAAACACTAGGCTAAGTGGACAGCATAACTGTAATATTAATTTGTAAAATGTACCAAAGGTACCACTCTAATGCAAAATGTTAACAGAGAATACTGTGTAAGAGGGAGGTATAATGGGAACTCTGTACTTTCTTCACGTTTATGAAAAATCTAAAATTGCTATAATTAAAGTAAAAACAAACAAAAACACCAGAATGCATATTTTAGCCCCTCTTAAAAATTCAAAATCCACAGTGGCACAATAAAGACTTAGGAAAGTCCTATACATATAGTATAGGAACTTAGCATTTCTTAAACTTTGATCACATAATTACTTTTTTCCCGGAATCTCTGTGATATCTCAAGATACTAATGTTCAATGGGGCACACTTTGGGAAATGCTATTCTAAGGAAAGACAAACTTTTTCAGCCTTTCTACTTAAACCTAGAAATTATAGTACTGGGAACTGAAAATAGGAAATAAGTGTTGGTTAACTTCAGTTCTTTAATAAAAACAGAAAGTCTCATTTCTCAAAGTACTTTATTTAAAAAAAATAAGTTAACAGCTTCAATAATAAAAATGTGTAAAAGGTGATAATAAAAGTTTGTCTTATCCCTTTCTTCAGCTACCCAGGTTCACTATTCATGAGGCAATCACTGTCAACAGTTTTTATTATAGTCTCCTGGAGATGTTTTACACAAAATATCTGTCTGACAGACAGACATAAATAGATATGCTCCTTACCCTTTTATATAAATGGAATAATATAATACATATGGCACTGTAAACCTTTTCTTCCACTTTCTGTATTTAGGATATCATTCTATATTAGTACATAAAGAAGTTCTTCTTCCATTTCAACAACTACACAGTATACTTTACTCTATACACATGCCAGTGGTCAGCAAACTATGACCAGGGGCCAAATCCAGTCCACAGTTTGTTTTTTTGTTTTTTTTTTAACAGCCTATGAGCAAAGAACGGCTTTTATACGTTTTAAGGGTTGTAAAAAAAAAAAAAGGATATGCAAGAGACAAAGCCTAAAATATATATTATCTGAACCTTTTCAGAAAGAGAAAAAGTTTGCTGACTTCTTGCATATATCATAATTTTTAAACTGACCCTTATTTAAGACATTTACATTGTTCCTAATTTTCTCTTATAAACAGTTGTAATGAATATCCTATATCATTTTGCATGTGTATGATTACGTTTTTAGCACAAATTCTCAGAAGTGGAATTGCTCACAAATATTTCTAACAGGTGCATTTAAAATGTTTTTAGATATGATCAAACTGCATCTATCATGCAGTAAATTTTAAATACATATCTGAAATCTTCCTTCATGAGTTTATGCAGCCATTCTGTAGAAAAGCAGCATCAAATATCAAAAGTACAAAAAATTGTAAATGCTACTAAAAAATTATGCTAATAAAGAAAATATCAGCTCCATCTAAAGCCAAGCTAAAAAAGAAATAACATGCAAAAGAGTCCTTAAAAATATTTTGTATAAAGAAAATGTAAAGATTAAAATTCAGTATTAAGTTTAAAATGACCTCTTTTTATTAAAACACGATCACAGTTGGACCCACAATCAAAAAGCATAAAAGAAAAAAAACAAAACAACAATATACTTTCCATCTTTACTTAATATTATACTGATAAACTTATATATGAATCCAACAAATAATATAAAAATAAGAAAAGGAATAAAACTTTGGTCTATTTGTACCTCAGACATCCAAAAGAAGTAACGTCAAACTAACCTGTGTTAAAAGGGTCTGCTGGGGTTGTAACTGAAAAAAGAAAAAACACACACACACAAAAGACAAACAAATGAAGTCAGAATAGTCGTTTCTATAGGTGCTTTATAAAAAGAAAAAATTCCTATAAATAATTACTTTCTTTCTTTCTAAGAAAAATTTTGTGAAAAGTAACAGGGGTCATTCAATATGTATGGTTTCTTATTTCTACCACTGCAGACCTGATATACAAACATCATTCAACAACAGGCACTTAGCAGCATCCAAAAAAATTAAAGAAATAGGTTTTTGTTGCTATTCCATAGGAATAATACTTCCATGCCCCCTCCCCACAAACATAGGCCTCTAGAGGGAAAGATTTCTAGTTCTAAAATGTGTTAATTACCATGCCATAGAAGTGATTATCATCCTTATGCTAATTGTATCAAAAAAAAAATCACTGATCATTCAATTAATGTATATCCTTAAAATGAAAAGCACTCTTTGGTTCTAAGTATATTGTTTGCTTTCTTAAATTAAAAAAAAAAGAAAAAGAAAAGCACTCCTGATAGATTTGCTATAGGCACAGAGTCCATGAAAAACCAAACACTGCCATGAGGTTTTCTGGCAATGACAAAATGTTACACTGCCAGAAAATAAAAGGAATTGGTAGAAGGGAAGAAGTTAAAACAAAACAAAACACCAAAAATAGCAAACAGCTAAGAAAGAACCTATATAAGGTACTGATTTTAAAACAGTTTACCTGGAGTCATGTAATAATTAAACCTATCATATCAGATTACTATTTTCTTTAAGTCCAGAATGGTTGAGTACCACCATTTTTTAAAGAACATATGAGTATTGCCATTTTCATATGGTTCAATTAATACACTGTAATCTTTAATAACGTATTTCTTTACACTATTAAAAGGCAGTCTGAGGATATTTTGGAGACAGCCAATTTTTGAGCCAGATTTTTAAAGGCTTAAAACAATTATCAGTGGGATATTATAATCTTCTAGGAAAATACAATGCTTCTCAGGTCAGTTTAAGCTACAGATGAAATTGGGCCACTATTCCAAGGACAAGAGCTTACATGAGAAGCTTCAAGCTTCTCCAAAGTGTCTTTAGATCCAGCTTTTGGTCCCTCTCTCTTTTATCCATCCCTTTCCTCTCCTGACTGCTCTACTTTCCTAAACAACTTAATTGCTCAGTTACTGAGACAGACTAACGATTACCTCCTAGTCATGGAAAGGCATAGAATGGGTGCTTAGGCTAGGCTACAGCCTATCTCGACTTCAGCTAGGCAAACTCTCTTTCCCTTGACCTGCATCTCCTTGAGTTTTCCTCATCTCTTCCTGCCATCACAGATGTAAGACCTTAAGGAACATGAATATGAGTCTAGTGAAGAGAGGCCAAAGAAACTTGCCTTTCTTAGGGATTTTCAAAGTGTTCAAATGTGTCTTGGGAGTAGGGGTTAGAATGACCAGGGGAGGTTTCTTTGCATTTTCAATAGTTCTGTTTTAGTATCATATATATTGGGTATTCACACGCAATTTCATTTTAGGGGAGAAAAGGGGGTGTGTGTGCTCAGGTGCATTAAAAAGGAGGGGGAGGGGAGGAACTGAAAGTTCTAGGGTTTAGGTTCCAGACGGAAAAAAGCTTTTCATTTTCATCCACATGTAGTCCAGTGCAGCAGAGCAGGGATGTTTCCAGAGAAGAGTTAGAGTGTAAAAGACTCAGTAATTTTACAAAGTGATTCTTTCCAGATTATCCAATAAACACTTCCTTAGATATAATGTGAAAAAGACTTACTGCTAATTAAGGATTTGGGTTTTCAAGACCTTTCTCTTATTTCCCTGTCCCTTGGAGAAATTTCTTTTTACTTACTTAACTTCCTGTACCACCAAAGAATTCAATCACACATTAAGGGACCTGATAATAGCGGGAATCTCTATCAATTGAATTTTTAAACAAATGGCTATTTTAAAATCAGTTCTTAACACAGAAAATATAAACTAACCTGTTGTTGCACACTATACAAGGCCTGCTGAGGTTGTGAATATTGCTGCAAAATTAAAAAATAAGTTTTAAAGAAAAACACATCTTTTTTTTTTTTTTTGGCAAGGGGAAGTACATGAACCAGGAATCAAACCCAAATCTCCCACATGGCAGGTGAGCATTCTACCACTGCAGATGTTGTTTTATTCATTCTCTAGTGATATACATTCATACAAACACTTCACCAGAATTACACAAAAAAGAAATTTTGGGAATAGCTAAATTTGTCAAAAATAAACAAAATAGTTATTACTTATGCTCTAGGATCCATCAGGTAACGAATTTGTTCAAATAAGGTGTAAAAACTGAAGAATTCTGACTATGTCATTACAATTCTATGTGTGCTGGGCATAAAAAATTTTTATCACCAGAAAAAAACAATAAACGTAATAAAAGCCTACAATTCTTCCTTTTCTTTAAAAAAAGTGAAAGCAGTGACCCTGACTACTCAGACTTATAAAGTTTTCTAAGTCACATATTAAAATAAATTAAGGATTCACCTGTTGCAATGCAGCTGCTGCAGCTGCGGCCTGTTGCTGCAATGCTGCAGTTTGAGTTAACTGATAGTTTGCTGGGGGTTGTGTGGTAAGGCCTGCTGCCGCCAATGCAGTTTGCTGTGTATAAATAGTAGGAGATGCTCCAAGGAGTGATGGCTGCTGAACACCTAATGCAGCTAAAATGAAATTAAGAAAGAAAACAAAAAATCAAGATTATTTGGGTCCTTCAAGGAAATTTTCCATTGGTTCTTAGTTGTGTATAGTCTGGCCCTGGTTACTAAAAAGTGAAAAAACAATTTCAGTAATGCTTGTTGAACTTAACATTCATATACCACCCCAGATCCCATTGGCTTTATATTAAATGTTCATGCTATGGTAAATCCAAGAAAACATTAGTCTATAAAATTATATTTAAGAATAAATACAACCAAACTTACCTGACAAAGTACTTTCAAGAAGTATTTTTAGGTAAGGAGAAAATAAACTATTTTACTAATCTAGAGTTAATACTTATCTTTGGGCAGATGAGAATCATTTATTAAACAGTGTAGCTTATACATTCTCTACCTTTAAAATTTTCTACTGGACAGAATTTTCATACACTTCTACTTTGCATTTAAGAATTGTAAAATTAAGGAAACAAAAACAGCTCTTAAAAAGCAAAAAAGATAAAAAGATATCTTAATATGTTAATGGATGAGTAATGGCAGTATTTTAAATACAATTTTTGATTAGGTAATATTCACAGGCATCACAAATTATAAAAAACAAAAGAGATTATATTTTCACGCACTGACAGGTAAAAGTAATCATTTAGAGACTTAAAAATAATCATTTGGTTAGAGGTCAAGTGAATGGGGGGAGGGATCACAATGACAGATTAAAGTACATGATCTTTAATGTATGCCTAGATGGGTTAAATGCTGAAGAGAACATGAAAAAGGTTTCACCTGAAGCTTTCACGCAATCCTACTAAAAATGCAGAAAAGTAAACTAAATAAAATAGCAGTATAGCTCTGCATTTCTTCAAAATGTGTTTCCCTGGAACAATGACTATTTCCCAAGAAATTAAAGTTTGAAAAAAAGAGGACAGAAGATTAAAAAGTTAAGGCAACAGAATTAAGCACAAATGTTTATCTCAAGATTTCCACGAAAACAAGATTTCCACAGAACGAGAACAGAGAACCATACTAAACTAACCAAAGCAGAGTAATCTAGTCTAGCACATCCTACAAAATCTGTAGAAGTCTGATGTTCATATCAATCAGCTGTTTCGTATAACAGTCCATTTAAAAAGAAAATAAGCTACCACCAACAAAATAAAATGAAAACAAATGAAAATAAAGGCCAGAAATAATCTTTTGGCGTTTTCTAAATTACAAATTATACCCTGCAAAAATACTGACTTTTAAAAGTTAAAAAAAAAAAAAAAAGATGGAAGGTGGAAAAATCTTCCAAATACAGGGTACTAATCATCAGCACATCAAATTATATTTTCTTTTAACTCTGTTTAAGGATGAGACGAAAAATCAGGACCAGAATACAATGTATTTAAATGGAAAGAACAGAGTAGTATAACGTCAACATAAATTCAAAATGAGTTTAGCTACAGTAAAATTAGAGGAAAAAAATGTATAATTTAGGAATTAGGTTCAAAGAGTAGATCTTGTTACTTTCCTGAAATTATATGCAAAATTGCAGATGAAAAATTCCAAGTTTTCATCAAATTTTCAAATGGATTTTGTACCCAGAAAGCCAAAGAATCACTGTTCTCGGGTAATAGAAGAAAAATTCTCATGTAAATATGAGAAGGAAAGGACATAGAAAATACTGTATTTTAAATTCAAAATTTGACGTGTTCTGCAATTGACAGAAATAACATACCCAACTGCACTGGTTGGTATTAAGCACTGGTCTCAGATACACTGTTTCACTCTGCTGGTACCAATTTTCAGAACCCTGGGAAATTAGCTGCCACAACAAAAGAGGTCAGAACCACTATCTCAGAGTATTCTCTTTTCCTCTTGGCTCTCCTAGCCCCTGGCAACATTCAGCAGCCCAGTATTAAGGTGTGACAATAGCTAATACCTATACTTTTCAACTGATGACAATCAATGCAATAAGTTAGAAACTACAAGATACTAACTGGTAGGGGTTCAATAGCTAGAAGTGCATGGGAAGGGAATTTGCATTCTAGAACTTAAGTTTTAATTCCTAATTTATCTAAGGCCACAATACAGTCACCTTAAAAATGATCAAAAGCACTGAGTGAAAATAGGTTATGAATATAATAAATGTGTTCTGTTTTAATATTTTTGCAATTATATACATATACACATGTAAATATCCTAATTTTAGTCAAAATAACAATTGGTTATATATTTTACAAATACATGAAGAATACAGTAAAATCTTGAAACTCTATCACATGAACGCTTCAAATTTAGTGTTCTAATAACTTTTGGTTTATATGTATGACTATCAAAAGTACAAAATACTTTCACATTTTTAAACTATGAAAATATCTGATAGAAGATATATTCAGTGAGCATGAAATCTGGAAATAAAGGAGTAAAAAATGAAGGTACCTGTAAGTTAATATTGACCTAAGGGTATTTCAAGATTCAATCAGTGATTCACTGTTTCACACCACTGCCCAGTTATTCAAATTTTGTGAAAACACTGGACATGTGCTTATAGTTTTTATAAATATCCAATACAGTTCTTTCTTAATCACTTACATGGGAAATTTGAAATCAACAAAACCAGAAGTTGGTTCTATGAGAAAATCAGTAAGATTGATAGACCCTTAGTGAGACTGACAAAAAGAAGAGAGAGGATGTAAATAAAATCAGAAATGGGAGAGGAGACATAAAACCACTGACCCCACAGAAATAAAGGCGGTAATGAGAGGATACTATGAACAACTTGATGCGAATAAACTAGAAAAAAATAAATAAATTTCCACATATCAATATATGCTCAAAAAGCAGTCTTACACATAATTTGGAGGAAAATACAGAGCTTCTCTTAAAGGGGCAAGTCACTACTTTTTAGGTTTTACCACACACCTTAAAATACTCAGGCACCCTCAAACTCTTCAAAAAAATCGAAGCGGAGGAAAAGCTACCTAATTCATTCTATGAAGCCAACATCACCCTCATACCAAAACCAGGCAAAGATATTACAAAAAAAGAAAACTACAAACCAATCTCTCTAATGAATATAGATGCAAAAATCCTCAACAAAATTCTAGCAAATTAATCCAACAACACATTAAAAGAATTATACATCATGACCAAGTAGGAGTCATCCCAGGTATGCAAGGATGGTTCAACATAAGAAAATCAATTAATGTAATACACCATATCGACAAATCAAAGCAGAAAAATCACATGATCATCTCAATTGATGCAGAGAAGGCATTTGACAAGATTCAACATCCTTTCCTGTTGAAAACACTTCAAAAGATAGGAATACAAGGGAACTTCCTTAAAATGATAGAGGGAATATATGAAAAACCCACAGCTAATATCATCCTCAATGGGGAAAAATTGAAAACTTTCCCCCTAAGATCAGGAACAAGACAAGGATGTCCACTATCACCACTATTATTCAACATTGTGTTGGAGTTCTAGCCAGAGCAATTAGACAAGAAAAAGAAATACAAGGCATCAAAATTGGAAAGGAAGAAGTAAAACTATCACTGTTTGCAGACGATATGATACTATACGTCGAAAACCCAGAAAAATCCACAACAAAACTACTAGAGCTAATAAATGAGTACAGCAAAGTAGCAGGTTACAAGATCAACATTCAAAAATATGTAGCATTTCTATACACTAGTAATGAACAAGCTGAGGGGGAAATCAAGAAACGAATCACATTTCCAATTGCAACTAAAAGAATAAAATACTTAGGAATAAATTTAACTAAAGAGACAAAAAACCTATACAAAGAAAACTACAAAAAACTGCTAAAAGAAATCACAGAAGACCTAAATAGATGGAAGGGCATACCGTGTTCATGGATTGGAAGACTAAATATAGTTAAGATGTCAAACCTACCTAAATTGATTTACAGATTCAATGCAATACCAATCAAAATCCCAACAACTTATTTTTCAGAAATAGAAAAACCAATAAGCAAATTTATCTGGAAGGGCAGGGTGCCCCGAATTGCTAAAAGCATCTTGAGGAAAAAAAACGAAGCTGGAGGTCTCGCGCTGCCTGACTTTAAGGCATATTATGAAGCCACAGTGGTCAAAACAGCATGGTATTGGCATAAAGATAGATATATAGACCAATGGAATTGAATAGAGTGCTCAGATATAGACCTCCTCATCTATGGACATTTGATCTTTGATAAGGCAGTCAAGCCAACTCACCTGGGACAGAACAGTCTCTTCAATAAATGGTGCCTAGAGAACTGGATAACCATATGCAAAAGAATGAAAGAAGACCCGTATCTCACACTCTATACAAAAGTTAACTCAAAATGGATCAAAGATCTAAACATTAGGTCTAAGACTATAAAACAGTTAGAGGAAAATGTAGGGAGATATCTTATGAAACTTACAATTGGAGGCAGTTTTATGGACCTTAAACCTAAAGCAAGGGCACTGAAGAAAGAAAGAAAGAAATGGGAGCTCCTCAAAATTAAACACTTTTGTGCATCAAAGAACTTCATCAAGAAAGTAGAAAGACAGCCTACACAATGGGAGACAATATTTGGAAACGACATATCAGATAAAGGTCTAGTATCCAGAATTTATAAAGAGATTGTCCAACTCAACAACAAAAAGACAGCCAACCCAATTACAAAATGGGAAAAAGACTTGAACAGACACCTCTCAGAAGAGGAAATACAAATGGCCAAAAGGCACATGAAGAGATGCTCAATGTCCCTGGCCATTAGAGAAATGCAAATCAAAACCAAATTGGCACTTTTGTCAAAAGTAGATTGTGTGTGATTATACTTCTCAAAAAAAAACCACGAGATATCATCTCACACCCACCAGAATGGCCATTATCAATAAAACAGAAAATGACAAGTGCTGGAGAGGATGCGGAGAAAGAGGCACACTTATCCACTGTTTGTGGGAATGTCAAATGGTGCAACCACTGTGGAAGGCAGTTTGGCAGTTCCTCAAAAAACTGAATATAGAATTACCATACGACCCAGCAATACCATTGCTAGGTATCTACTCAAAGGACTTAAGGGCAAAGACACAAACGGACATTTGCACACCAATGTTTATAGCAGCGTTATTTACAACTGCAAGGAGATGGAAACAGCCAAAATGTCCATCAACAGACGAGTGGCTAAACAAACTGTGGTATATACATACGATGGAATATTATGCAGCTTTAAGACAGAATAAACTTATGAAGCATGTAATAACATGGATGGACCTAGAGAACATTATGCTGAGTGAGTCTAGCCAAAAACTAAAGGACAAATACTGTATGGTCCCACTGATGTGAACCGACATTCGAGAATAAACATGGAATATGTCACTGGTAACAGAGACCAACAGGACTTAGAAACAGGGTAAGATAATGGGTAATTGGAGCTGAAGGGATACAGACTGTGCAACAGGACTAGATACAAAAACTCAAAAATGGACAGCACAATAATACCTAATTGTAAAGTAATCATGTTAAAACACTGAATGAAGCTGCATATGAGCTATAGGGTTTTTTTTTGTTTGTCTGTTTGTTTGTTTGTGTCTTTTTTTTACTATTATTTTTTTAATTTTTTTCTCTATATTAACATTCTAGATCTTTTTCTGTTGTTTTGCTAGTTCTTTTCCTAAATCGATGCAAATGTACTAAGAAATGATGATCATGCATCTATGTGATGATATTAAGAATTACTGATTGCATATGTAGAATGGAATGATTTCTAAATGTTATGTTAATTTCTTTTTTTCTTTAATTAATAAAAAAAATACTCAGGCACTATGTAAAATCAAATTTAGTATTGGTCCCTTCTCTCCATTTTTACTGACTTTTTAAAAATCATTAGTTCTCCATTTTGTCAATTCTTTATAATTTGTGGATTTACTAAAATACTTATGAATTCAGGTTTTAAATCAAGTGAACAAAAAAGTCTTCTCAATGTCTTCTATCCAGTATCTTCCTTAAGAAGAGGTTTTTAAAGATTAGATTTTACACAGGTACAAAACCTTTGATGCTCCCTATACACAAATAACTTTATTATGATCTGAAAACTCACAGGTCAACCCACTGTTGTGGTTTGAAAGATTCCATTCTAAGCATGCTAATGCACCCAACGATGGAAATACTCACTACCCTTTACTTCAGAAATTAAAGCACAAAAATTTTAAATACAGCATATTCTAAGTGTTGTAACTGTCTATAACTCACTGTCCAATAAAATAGCTACTAGTCACATATGGTTATTTCAATTCAAATTAGCAAAAATTAAATAAAGTTCATAAATTCAGTTTCTCAATCACACCAACCACATTACAAGGCCTCAACAGCCACATGTGGCTAATGGCTACTATAGTGGAAACTACATATAAACTCATTATTGAAGTTCTACTTTTTAGACAGTGTTATTGTATAAAATGTAAAGCCTTAACTAAAACAGCATTATGTGGTATTCTTATGTCTCTATAAAGATAAAATCTTAACAGGCAATAGCTCTTTCATTTTCTTCAAGTCCCCTAGAAATAAAAACGTGCTTCAGGACATAATATCTTCTAGCTACAATTTAAACACTTGGTCAATTCTCCCAGGCATTTGAAGACACCATTCATAGCTCACAGGATTTCTAACATTCTTAACTGCCTCTAATATTTACCCAGTTTCCCAGCCTATTTCTTTCAAGAAGTCTTGTATTACCCAAATGTGACTTCCAATATATTTATCAGCTATAACAGAGTAAAATTATTTCTCAAATCTTAAAACACATAGTTCAAGAGAAGGTACAACTGCCTAAACATTAATTCACACTCAACTCAGGAAAGGCGGTGGCACACTAATTTGTTTGTAGTTTTGTACATTAATAATCACTGGTCAAAAGTAAATCACTGGTATAAAGTAAACAAGATAGTCCACCATATCAACTCTTACTAGATGAGAGTAAGGTACTCTATCAAAGGATGAGGAAAAAATATGTATTACCTTTAAGAGATAACTAATGAAAATGAAGTAAAAATAATAGATAAAGCAATTATTTGTTTGAAAAGAATGATGAATCTTGAAATTTAACAATCTGTGTTGCTGAGTCAAGGGATGGGAGTTTAAAAAGTTGACAGCTGTATCAGAACGAGGTGGCAGAAAAAAATGGAATCACATTTAAAATATCTATTAGCACTAGCTTCAATCACCTGTGGTTAAAGAAGCACATAGCACTTAAGTTTTAATTCCTAATTTATCTAAGGCCACAATACAGTCACCTTAAAAATGATCAAAAGCATTGAGTGAAAATAGGTTATGAATCTACTAAATGTGTTGTTTTAATATTTTTGCAATTATATACATATACACATGTAAATATCCTAATTTTAGTCAAAATAACAATTGGTTATATATTTTACAAATACATGAAGAATACAGTAAAATCTCGAAACTCTATCACATCAATGTTTTCAAATTTAGTGTTCTAATAACTTTTGGTTTATATGTATGACTATCAAAAGTACAAAATACTTTCACATTTTGAAACTATGAAAATATCTGATAGAAGATATATTCAGTGAGCATGAAATTTGGAAATAAAGGAGTAAAAAATGAAGGTACCCGTAAGTTAACATTGACCTAAGGGTATTTCAAGATTCAATCAGTGTGATTCACTGTTTCTTTACAAAGGGAAAACTATTAAATTTTCAAACCTAACAGCTCTAGTCCCTACCACGACCCTACCAAGACTGTGAGAAAAAAAAGTATCAAGATACTTGATAAATATTAAGAAAAAACAAGTATTTCAATGTGTGGGGGAAATGGGGCTGGAAAGAGACCTTTAATACCATTCTAAGGAGTTTAAACTATATTCTAAAACTCCTTAAAGATATTTTTGCAGCTGATTAAGAGAACAAAGTAATGGAAAATACAACAGACCACAATTCTGAAGTCCTAACATTGACTCTACTGTACCTGCTGTAAGACCTTAAATTTCTTCACCTGTCTGGGCATCAATTTCCTCATCTGTTAAGAAAGGGGAGAATCTAGCTCAGCTGTGAAAAATTCTGTGATTTCAACAGAACTATGGTTTAGGAAGATCACACCTGACAGATGCACTGGAGTGGGGGTGGTGGCAGAATAAGAGATAGCTTATCTAGTATATAAAAGAGGAAAGCAAATAAAGTTAGTAGTTAGAAGTAAGTAAATAATAATAAAGATAAAGCATCACTACACTGGGAAAAGACTTTACTGATTGAAGTGAAGGCTCTACATTGGTAAGCACTATAGATTAGGATATAAAGGTTTAAGGAAGGTACAGAAGGATCTGCAAGTTAGGTAATGGACTTTGGCATGGAAGCTGTAAGCAAAAGAAAACTGCTGTAGATGCAGTTACCCAAATATGAAGTATATATAGTCTAAATGTAAAATTGAGAAGAGGTAAATCCAAGACATTTTCAAAAGTGTAAAGAAGTCAAGGTTTTGAATCTGATTGCATATGGGGTTAAAGGAAAAGAAAATTAATGATGACACCTAGGAATTACTGACTTGCCTTACTTGAATAAGCTCAGTACTAAAATTACTCAGAAACAACTCAAATACAGATCTTTAATTTTACAACAGACTCAGTAATAAATTGCTAGAAATGCATGCTTTTACAGAATTTTCTAATGCTATTTTCAATGTGCCACCTGGGACAACACACTGAAATTTAAAATCACTCTAGGCTGAGAATTCTTCATAAAATTAGTACAAATGCAAAAAACCCTTGTTAGTAAACCAACAGCAAAGTCAATAAACTGAAACAAAACCATGCCAAGTTATATACATACAGGAAATGAGAGGGATAACTTTTATATTGCTCTCAGGAGAAACTGAGTCAGAAACATAGGCACAAAGATCAAAATATTTCATTTAAGTTGAACTGTTCAAATAACCTTTTTCTGCAGCATGATCATCTGATCTGATTGTGGCCTCTGATATTAATGTATTTGCAAATTTCAATGGTTGAATTTAATATATATACATATACAATAAAACTGACACCTACACTATTATTTAATGAAGTCCTTTTGAAATTTGTTTTCTCGAATTATAATTGAAGCTGTCAGGAAAAACTTAAGGAGTTATAGTTAGGCAAAAATGTTCTCTATTGAATCTGAAGGTGTAAATAAGACGTACTTTCTTTGGTCAGGATTGAAAAAATTGAACTCTGAAGGAAATTTGCTTGACTGAGCATCAACTCTAATAAGACAAGGCAATGATTAATTACAAAGGCCTTAAAAAGAATCCAAGGAAATATCAAGTGTTCAACCAAAAATGGAGCACCTAGAAATTAAATATTTTCATCAAAACAATGTCACTGGAGTGTTCCATTTAAAACCTACTCCGGGATTTTTACGGAAAAGCTAAGCCTAATACTCACAAAACACGTGCCGACTTTCTGAAGTCATGATGCATCAGCAAAATTTTAGACTGTGAAAAATTCTGATTAATGATAGGTCCAAGAAAGCCCATAACTACTCTCATACAGCACAAACCAAGCTCTGTTTATACAAATTCCATTACTTATGTTTGAATCTCTATTGCCAAATATGGAAAGAAAAGACCCATATTAACTATTTACTCTGCCTTTGATAAGTTTCAAAAAGCTTTGATGCTTCCCTTTCTTGGTCTTAAAACAAAACAAAGGAATATATAGTGCATCCAAATAACAACCATACAAATGTCAAAAATCATGGACAAAAGAATGCCACCATAATAGCTATTTTATTGGTACAATACAAACATTTTGAATCTAAAACAATTTATGAAGAAATAATCAGATAAAACATATTTATAAAAGTGCCAGTAAACAGCAGTTGCTTCTGGACACACAGTAGATGCTAATAATTCCTGCTGCATCAAAACTAAGTCAGGGCTAGTTTTCCCATTATTTAACAGAAAATAAATACTTGGATCTGAATTAAATATAGTCTATAACTGTTATTTCACATTGTTTTCATTTTTCCGCAGAGGTGACTGTTGACCATTTAATCCTCCAAATAATAAGTAATTAAAATAAAAATTCCTAAAGTACCCATTTCTTTAATAGGAATGAGAACGGTCACCTAAATAACTAGATAATCATTTCAATCAAATTTTAGAATGACCAAATTAGAAGATAGCAGTCTCTCTGCAACTGACCTCAAATTACATAATAGATATTTTAAGTAAGTAAAACGCAGCAAATAACGAGTATTAAATATACCATAAATAAAAATATATTTAAAGTAACAAAACAAGGTACAACTTTCCTGGGTACTCAAAGAAACTCAAAATCTCATTTCTTTTTTTTTTGCATGGGCAGGCACTGGGAATCGAACCCAGGTCTCCCACATGGCAGGTGAGAACTCTGCCTGCTGAGCTACTGTGGCCTGCCCAAAATCTCATTTCTTTAGGATCCTTGGGAAACTGACATGAAATCGTGGACCCTACAGGTTTATTATATTTAAGCAAAAAAGGAATGCTGCAAGAAGAATTATTAAAGATTTCAAGATTCAACCAGTAAGTTAACAAAAATATTGGTACAAAATTCTTCCTAAGAGTAATGGGAAGAAATTTATTAAAATAATCAGGTCTATCTTGGACAATGATATTTTTGGTTAATTTTATTTTGAAAATATAAATGTTCATTTTGTTACTTTCATATCCATTTCTTTCTCTGTCACAGAATAATTAATTTCTTTAGAATTGGTTTTTCTACTTTAAATTCACACAACTGAAAACCAGTCACGTCTAATTTTAGTAAAAATATGGCTTTTAAAAACACTTACTTTTGAACATTAACACGTGAATACTGACACCTTAACATGCCAAATAAGGTATACTTAAATGAATACTTGTCTGCCAACCTCTATTAAAATTTATCAATTTAAGCTATTTGAAAACTACAACTCGGCCAAACTGCAGTATAAAACAAATTTCTTCCTAGTTGACCCAGGCATTTAAAAATTTTACAGATACACTTAAACAAAAGGCACATAATTTACAAAATTTTACAATATTATGCATAGGTTAATTCTCATAGTTATAACATGCTTTCCCCCACCCCCACATTTACAGTACATGTATTCAGGAGCCTGACCTGGCTGCGAGACCGCAGTGGCTGTAAACTGAGTAGCCCATGGCGGATTCTTCTGTCCTCCAAACTGAGCCATGATGAAACGGGCAAAAAAACCTTCGTTCGTTTTTCTTCTATAGTAGCGATCTATAAGAAAGGATCCACATTTTAAAGTTCAACCAAACTGCAAATATCACAAAAAGCATGCTTTAAAGAAGTGTTTAACAAGGACATCTTCGTAGAATTCAGTGGAAATAACTAGAAGTAGAGAAAGAGCAAATGAACAGCTTAAGCAGCAGCATTCTATATCAAGTAGTTCACCAAAAGTACGTAATTATTAAAGATGAGACTGGGGTAGACTTGAAAGACATTTCGATTTGCGACTGTGAACTGTCACATTTAAAGGGAAGACCGTTTACTCTATTTACCCGATTCTTAACAATAAGAAGTTCATAACTTTATCATAGAAGGAGAGATGTAGCCTGCGTGTTTGTTTTGGCAGTGGTTTGGGGGATTAAGGCCAGAATGGTGGGGAAGCCAATAACGGAAGCAGGCTCCACAAGACTCTGAATAAAAGTATTTGAGATTATCATTTAAATAATTAACATCTCACTGTCTCCAGTAAAGGAACATGGGAACCGGGGTCTTCTCGTCCTTCCTTCCTTTCTCTCTTTCTCTCTCGAGGCAGAAAGGCAGTTGAGATAACGGATTTCCCTTAAACAAATATAGTGAAGACCCCTCCCCCCAAAATCCAGTCAAAAAAGGCGAAGATCTCCGCTGGCACCCTCCTCCACTGCCCGCAAACCGGACAGGCCCGAACGCTGTCATCCATCTTCCTCCGGCCCGAGTTCCTCGCGGGCCACAGGCCACGGAAGGAGGAATTTTCCGCCCCACGCGTCGAAGCGAAGCCACCAAGAAGGAAACATCGAGCGTCCTGGCCCGCTTAACCCCCGAGCTGAACAGACCCCCTGGCCCGCTTAACAACCCACGCTGCTGAGAGCCGCCCGGAGGCAGAGTGACTCTCAGAGACTCAGGGGCGAGGTACGGCGCATCTGGCCCTCCTGGCGGGACAGAGGCTGAGGGCGCTAAGTAGCCAGAGGGCCCGGGGAAAAGAGCGAGGCGGTGGGGGAGGGGCCGGCCGCGCGGGGCCTGCTCCGACCCGCACAAAAGGGGCCGCGTCTCTCCCGCCCCAGTCCCTTGAGAACCCCACCGTCGCTGCCTTGTGGCCGCCGTGACTCCAAAACGATGGTCCTTAACCCTGCCACGTATCCGTTAGGATGCTTTACAACCCCAACTCGGGCCGCCCGGGACTCCAACCGCGCCAACCAGAGCTTCACCTGAGTCGAGTCCCGACTAGCACCGAAGCCATTTCAAACCCGTCAGCCTTCAGCGCATGCGCCAACTTCTCTTTCTTCCTCCACGCCTCTCCCCTCCTCCCGACCTCGGACAGGAAAGGCGCTTACGGGTTTACGTTCTACGTGCGCGCCCCGCAACCACCTTCAATACGCTCCCTCATTCACTACGCGGCTAGAACGAGAGCGTGCGTAGAAAGGGTTGCCTAGGCTTCGCAAGGAAAGAGTGGGGCTTGTTGAAAGGCATGCTCTGAGGAAAAGGCTCTCATGATGGTAGAGAGGAACAATATGGCGGGTCACGTGTTGGGATGAGTGCAGTGGCCATTTTTTTTTTTTCAGTTCAGTTACTTGGAAGAATGGTTTTATCCTGTTGTCACAGAGAAATGATGATTTGAGGGGTGATTTTGATAACTTAATCATTATGTAGATATTCCTTTTTGCTTTCTGCTATATTGGAGCCAACAGAGGGAAATACCTGAAATCTCTACATTTTAAATCTCTAAATTGTAAGCCTTAATCTCTGATAAGGACTGTGTAGCCCTTATCTTCTACCCCTGTGATTGTAAAAACCTTGTGACTAACCTTCCTTTGTACCCAGTTATCCAGTTTTTCAACTTGAGTCTTATAATCATTAAAGACAGCTCCTAATGTTTATTAATAAAGGGTGTTAGATCAGCTCAGAACTAACCCACCCCAAGTCTAAAGTTATCTTGATGACCAGGATGGATCAAACCAAAATGGGCCTACCTGATAAGGGCAGTAGCTTAGACTTTAACCTACAAGTCACCTGTACTTGATACCACCATTTTCTTAACAGGTTCTGTGACTAAGCATGTGATCAATCTATACATACTCAATAATTAGATCACCACTGGGGCTACTGTGCTCATTATCCTAGACACTGCCCATCTTTTCTCTTATAAAGCTATCAGAATTACTGTAGTTCAGAGACAGATCTTGGGCTGCTAGGCTATCTGCTTTCCTGCTACACATCTAGTAATAAACTCTTTCTCTCCTTGAGACCCAGGTGGCTCAGGAATTGTTTTTGAGTACCTCTGGCAAAAGAATCCATGTCATTTGTCCAGTAACACTGTGACATTTTACTTTTCTAAAAAATTTGAGGGGAATTTCACGTAATATTCGATTACCATTTTAACCAATTACCATTTTAACTATTTTAAAGCATGCAATTCAGTGGCTTTTAGTACATTTATAAAGTTGTGCAACTTGCTAATTCCCGAACATTTTCTTTACTCCAAAAAGAAGCTCCTTACCTATTTTCCAAATCCTACCCCCCAACCCACGCAGCAACCTCAGTGGCCCTGGCAACAACAAACTACTTTGTCTCTGGATTTGCCTGTTCTGGATATTTCTGGAATTATACAATCTGGCCTTTGTGCCTGGCTTCTTTGACTTAGCATAATGTTTTCAAGATTGATTCAAAGTACTTCATTCTTCTTATTGTTTTTTAATCTTATTGACAAATGTCCCCAGGTAGTCACTTCAGTCCTGGGAAAGTTCTGAGCTAGGTGAAACAAAGGCAGATCCTTTGAGCCAGTCCCTTAGAGAGACACCAGACAGGTCAAAACAAACAATCACCATTTTTTGAGAATAAAGTCCATTCTATTTCCTCCAGTTCTAGGAATCTATACCAGGAATGCAGACTGTTGAGCTGGGGAGCTTGGGACAGGGCCAAGGTAAGTTAATATGCCCCAAAGTTCTCTTACTGAAATTCTGTTGTGTTTGTTTTCTATTTCCTGATTAAGTATTTGCCCTGATTACTGTCAAGTTTTAATTTAAGTTTTGATATAGTTAATTCTAAGTTTTTGTCAGTTTATTTGCTGCTTTTGTGGTGAGACAGACTTTTGAAGCTTCACTGATGTACTCCATTTGATTTTGAAAGTCCAATATGTTGGCAAGGGCAGAGATCTAATGTAGCAATTACTGTTAAAGAGGGAATGTCATAACGTACCTTCTTTATTTGCTATACACGAAAATAATATACTGGAAAAATTCTTCTGCCAGTAGACCTAATAACCTACAGTAAAAAGACACAAAGAGATTATTAAATCTACTTAATCAGCTCTGTCTTAGATGTATGTCTTTGACAATACATATTTCTGTACTCTGCCATGTGTCAAAAAGGATTTAAGGCAATTCAAAAAGATGCATAAAAAATATAAAGAAAGGGTGGTGCAATGGTGGCTCAGTGGCAGAATTCTTGGCTGCCATGCCAGAGACCCGGGTTCGATACTCAGAACCTGTCCATGCCAAACAAACTAACAATATATATATAATATATATATATATATATATTTTGTATATATAAAAAGTAGACAGAAAATGGAGGCTATATGTAGTGCTGAGTTAGCTTTAATATTTATATTACAATGGTGTATTCACTTGCTAATGGTGGGCTACAAATTTGGATCTAAAAGTCTTTAGACCTTTACTTATTGTCTCTTCTATAAAAATAATTTCATTTCCTCATTTTTCATGGAACTTGAATATCTATTTTGTGAAACACTGTTTTAAGCACTGACTATATCACTGTGAATAAAACAAAGTCCCTAGCTAGATGACTTTATAGTCTAAGTCTTGAAATAAGATAATAGACTAATAAATGCATAATATGCTAAGTGGTGTGAAATGTTTTACTACGTGCCATGAAGTAAAATGGAGAAAAAGGAAGCAGAGTAAAGGAGATAGGCTAAGGAAGCTTCCATTTGACTTTTGAGCAGATAGCTAAAGGAGTGAGAGAAGAGCCACACAGAATTTCCAGGCCTGTGGAATAGCAAGAATGTAAATACTGAGGTAGAAGAGTAGTTGGCTCCTGTTTACCCTTTGGCCTGTTGACCAAAAAATAGAATCCAAATTACTGATAGAGTCTAAGGCTCAACCTTTGTTGTAACAGTTAATCTCTCTATTCCTTGCATGATTCCTCCAGACATAAACCAGGTAACAATTACGCTAGTAATTGCAACACAGATTTAGGTCTTCCTTTTTTTTTTTGGTATTGAAATACTGATTTTTCTTGGGGGCATGTGTGACACCATTAATTTGGTATTTTTATAAATTTGAAATTTATATTATATATAAATTATTAAATTTTTAGAAAAAATAAAGTGATACGCAGTCTACAATTCTAGGTAGGACTTACTATAAGTAATCAATGTGGCATTGCAAATTCAACTGCAAGAATTTGCAGAATTCTTACTCTCGAGTAGCTTATCCAATAGAATTTTCTGAAATGATGGAAATGTTTAATATCTTGCACTATCCAGTACAGGATACAGGAGCAACTAGCTATGTGTGACTGCTAAGCACTTGAAATGTGCTTAGTGCAACTGAGGAACTAAATTTTTTACTTTCTTTAATTTCAACTAATTTTAAGATTAATTTAAATAACCACATGTGCTTACTGGTTATCATATTGAGCAGTGCAGTAATAGAATATAGACTTTCCAAAGAAATTAGAATATAAACATGATAATACTTAAATTAGTACATTTAAGAATGCATAGGAGAGGGGCCAAGATGGCGGCTTAAGAATGTGCGCGTTTTAGTTTGTACTCTAGAACAACTACTAAATAACCAGAAACAGTACAGAACAGCTCCCGGAGCCACGTCAGTGACCGGACACACAGCATACCCCAGTCTGGACCAGCTGGACTGGCTGCAAGCCTCCCCAAAACCGTGAGTTCCCCAAGCCGTGGTGGCTGGTGCCCGGCGCCCCTCCCCCACAGGCGGCTTCCCAGAGGGAAAGGAAAGAGATTCTAAACCTGGTCAAGACAGAGTTCGCTCATTGGGCTCACGGAAAAAGAGGAAAGGGGAGGAAACAGAGGCTTTAGTGACTATGTTTCTACGGAGACTTGGCAGCCTCTGGATTCAGCAACAGGACTTCTCAGGCTGCAACTGCCCCAGGCATAGGCAGAAACCGGCTGCTTTCAGGGCTGTCTCCCACCTGTGCCTTTCCCAGGGGAGGGGTGAAGCCCAACTCAGGTAGAATCGCTCTCTCAAGGAATTCAGACCCCAGGGCTTGGCAGTTTGAAGCCATTAAAACCAGCCTACAACCTCTCCTCCGTCTCCACCACGTCCCTGGAAGGGAGAGTCTTCCAAAGTTAAAAGTGCCGCAACATCTTTTGTTGGTGCAACCGGCAGGCCGACACGCCACATACTGGGCAGGATAAGAAAAACAGAGCCCAGAGACTTCACAGGAAAGTCTTTTAACCTGCTGGGTCTCACCCTCAGGGAAAACTGATACAGGTGACTCCTTCCCCCTGATAGGAGGCCAGTTTAGTCCGGGAAAACCTGGCTGGAGTCTATAATACCTACGTAGACCCTCCTAAGTGTGGGGAGGGAAAAGGCACCATACAAGCAGGGAAAGAAACAAGAAAACAAGAACTGAAAAATTATCCTCTGTTAAACAAAACCTAAGCCAGAGGTCTGGAAAAAGCTGAACTGAAAGTCAAAGAACAGATGGACAGCAAATTCATCTAGCAAGAAAACCCTATGTAAGAGAAGTGAAAGCAATCTCCAGAATAAACTAATTAAGGTAATTAAATGTCTAGATGCCAGCAAAAAATAACAAATCACACCAGGAAAATTGAAGATATGGCCCAGTCAAAGTAACAAACCAATAGCTCAAATGAGATACAAGAACTGAAACAACTAATTCAGAATGTACGAACAGACATGGAAAACCTCATCAAAAAACAAATCAATGAATTGAGGGAGGTATTGAGGAAGGCAAGGAATGAACAAAAAGAAGAAATGGAAAGTCTGAAAAAATAAATCACAGAACTTATGGGGATGAAAGGTACAGTAGAAGAGATGAAAAAAAATGGAAACCTACAATGGTAGATTTCAAGAGACAGAGGTTAGGATTAGTGAACTGAAGGACAAAACATCTGAAATCCGACAAGATGCAGAAACTATAGCGAAAAAAATGGAAAAATATGAGCAGGGACTCAGGGAACTGAATGATAATATGAAGTGCACAAATATACGTGTTATGGGTGTCCCAGAAGGAGAAGAGAAGGGAAAAGGAGGAGAAAAACTAATGGAAGAAATTATCACTGAAAATTTCCCAACTCTTATGAAAGACCTAAAATTACAGGTCCAAGAAGTGCAGTGTACCCCAAAGAGAATAGATCCAAATAGACGTTCACCAAGACACTTACTAGTCAGAATGTCAGAGGTCAAAGAGAAAGAGAGGATCTTGAAAGCAGCAAGAGAAAAGCAATCCATCACATACAAGGGAAACCCAATAAGACTATGGGTAGTTTTCTCAGCAGAAACCATGGAGGTGAGAAGACAGTGGGATGATATATTTGAATTACTAAAAGAGAAAAACTGCCAACCAAGAATTCTATATCCAGCAAAATTGTCCTTCAAAAATGAGGGAGAAATTAAAACATTTTCAGACAAAAAATCACTGAGAGAATTTGTGACAAAGAGACCAGCTCTGCAAGAAATACTAAAGGGAGCACTAGAGACAGATACGAAAAGACAGAAGAGAGAGGTGTGGAGAAGAGTGTAGAAAGAAGGAAAATTAGATATGACATATAAAATACAAAAGGCAAAATGGTAGAGGAAAGTACTACCCAAACAGTAATAACACTAAATGTTAATGGATTGAACTCCCCAATCAAAAGACATAGACTGGCAGAATGGATTAAAAAACAGGATCCTTCTATATGCTGTCTACAGGAAACACATCTTAGACCCAAAGATAAGCATAAGTTGAAAGTAAAAGGTTGGGAAAAAATATTTCATGCATATAACAACCAGAAAAGAGCAGAAGTAGCTATACTAATATCCAACAAATTAGACTTCAAATGTAAAACAGTTAAAAGAGACAAAGAAGGATACTATGTACTAATAAAAGGAACAATTCAACATAAAGACATAACAATCATAAGTATTTATGCACTGAACCAGAATGCCCCAAAATACATGAGGCAAACACTGCAAACACTGAAAAGGGAAATAGACACATCTACCATAATAGTTGGAGACTTCAATTCCCCACTCTCATCAATGGACAGAACATCTAGACAGAGATCAATAAAGAAACAGAGAATCTGAATATTACAATAAATGAGCTAGACTTAACAGACATTTATAGGACATTACACCCCACAACAGCAGGATACACCTTTTTCTCAAGTGCTCATGGATCATTCTCAAAGATAGACCATATACTGGGTCACAAAGCAAGACTCAACAAATTTAAAAAGATTGAAATCATACAAAACACTTTCTCAGATCATAAGGGAATGAAGTTGGAAATCAATAATAGGCAAAGCACCAGAAAGTTCACAAATATGTGGAGGCTCAACAACACACTCTTAAACAACCAGTGGGTCAAGGAAGAAATTACAAGAGAAATCAGTAAATATCTTGAGGCAAATGAAAATGAAAACACAACATATCAAAACTTATGGGATGCAGCAAAGGCAGTGCTAAGAGGGAAATTTATTGCCCTAAATGCCTATATCAAAAAAGAAGAAAGGGCAAAAATACAGGAATTAACTGTCCACTTGGAAGAACTGGAGAAAGAACAGCAAACTAACCCCAAAGCAAGCAAAAGGAAAGAAATAACAAAGATTAGAGCAGAAATAAATGAAATTGAGAACATGAAAACAATTGAGAAAATCAATAAAACCAGAAGTTGGTTCTATGAGAAAATCAGTAAGATTGATGGGCCCTTAGCAAGACTGACAAAAAGAAGAAGAGAGAGGATGCAAATAAATAAGATCAGAAATGGAAGAGGAGACATAACCACTGACCCCACAGAAATAAAGGAGGTAATAACAGGATACTATGAATAACTTTATGCCAATAAATACAACAATGTAGATGAAATGGACAACTCCCTAGAAAGGCATGAAAACCAACTTTGACTCAAGATGAAATAGATGACCTCAACAAACCAATCACAAGTAAAGAAATTGAATCAGTCATTGAAAAGCTTCCCAAAAAGAAAAGTCCAGGACCAGATGGCTTCACATGTGAATTCAACCAAACATTCCAGAAAGAATTAGTACCAACTCTCCTCAAACTCTTCAAAAAAATTGAAGTGGAGGGAAAGCGACCTAATTCATTCTATGAAGCCAACATCACCCTCATATCAAAACCAGACCAAGATATTATAAAAGAAAAGAACTTCAGACCAATCTCTCTAATGAATATAGATGCAAAAATCCTCAACAAAATTCTAGCAAATCGAATCTAGCAACACGTTAAAAGAATTATACATCATGACCAAGTAGGATTCATCCCAGGTATGCAAGGATGGTTTAACATAAGAAAATCAATTAATGTAATACACCATATCAACAACTGAAAGCAGAAAAATCACATGATCATCTCAATTGATGCAGAGAAGGCATTTAACAAAATTCAACATCTTTTCCTGTTGAAATCACTTCAAAGGATAGGAATACAAGGGAATTTCGTTAAAATAAGAAAGGGAATTATGAAAATCCCTCAGCTAATATCGTCCTCAATGGGGAGAAACTGAAAACTTTCCCCCTAAGATCAGGAACAAGACAAGGATGTCCATTATCACCACTGTTATTCAACACTGTGTTGGAAGTTCTAGCCAGAGCAATTAGACAAGAAAAAGAAATACAAGGCATCAAAATTGGAAAGGAAGAAATAAAACTCTCACTGTTTGCAGATGATATGATAATATATGTCGAAAACCCTGAAAAATTCACAGCAAAACTACTAGAGCTAATAAACGAGTACAGCAAAGTGGCAGGTTACAAGATCAACATTCAAATATCTGTAGTGTTTCTATACACTAGTAATGAGCAATCTGAGGGGGAAATCAAGAAACAAATTCCATTTACAATTGCAACTAAAAGAATAAAATACTTAGGAATAAATTTTTTTTTTTTTTTGTGAAAACTCATTTTTAATATTGTTTCTCAAGGACAACCTCACTCTTGGCAGCAACCTGTGCTAGCCAGGATTCTCTAGAGAAACAGAACAAGCAGGAGACATTTGCAAATAGGAGATTTATAAGGGGGTTTCATGAAACCATAGAAAAGGAAATGTTCAAAATCCACAGGCCATATTTGGAAGCTGGCAACTCTGATGAAGGGCCTTGATGAATTCCAGAAGAGATGCTTGCTGAATGGAGAAGGAATGAATCAGTCTCTCCTCTTCCTTAAAATATTCAAGTGATCACATTATCTTGTCGGTGGAGGCACACTTATATTGATCACAGATGTTATCAGCCACAGATGTAATCAATTGACTGATGATTAAATACAGCAAACTTCTGGTTTTTCAACCAGCCACCAAATATCTTTGCAGCAATGATCAGGCCATTACCTGACTGACATGACAACAAGGCATCATCACTTGGCAAATTTGACACCAGAACATAACCATGACAGCTACTATGGGGTATGCTTGTGCACACGAAGGCTGGAGCTCAGCTGAAATCTATTACAGGTAATTATAGACACCTATTCTGTTCTCACTGGATAGTACAATCCTATTGTTTAAGAATAGATTTAATTAAAGCCTTTATACATTGATTACATTGACAGAGAAATACACTCCTTTCTAAGTTCTTTCATTTTGATTAAAAATGAGAGTTGTAACTGAAGCCTTCTCCTTATGCACAACCTATTTAATGAGTTTTCTGATGTTCTCTAATGGCAGAATAATGTGTAGATTTTCCATCTAGATGTCAGAAAATGGTTTCTCATGTTACCTAAGTTTATGACATGTGATGAAAGATTTCCCACATAAATTGCAGACTTATGATTTCTTCTCAGTATGAATTCTCTCATGTCTTTTAAGGCTACTGCATTGACTAAATGATTTCCCACATAGATGGCAGGCATATGGATTTTCTCCAGTGTGAATTCTGTCATGTTCCCTAAGTCTATTACATTGACTGAAAGATTTCCCACATATATGACAAATATATGGTTTTTCTCCAGTATGGATTCTCTCATGTCTCTTAAGGCTACCACAATGATTGAAGGTTTTTCCACATAAATGGCAAACATGGGGTTTCTCTCCAGTATGAGTTCTTTCATGTTGCCTAAGGTTCCAACGTTTACTAAAGGATTTCCCACATAGATGGCAGACATATGGTTTCTGTCCTGTGTGAACTCTCTCATGTTCACTAAGTGTGCTACATCGACTGAAAGATTTCCCACATAGATGGCAGATATACGGCTTTTCTCCAGTATGCATTCTTTCATGTTTCTTAAGGCTAGCACATTGATTGAAGGTTTTTCCACATAGACGGCAGACATATGGTTTCTCTCCTGTGTGAATTCTCTCATGTTCCCTAAGTGTACTACATTGACCTAAAGGTTTCCCACATAGATGGCAAATATATGGTTTTTCTCCAGTGTGCGTTTTCTCATGCTTTCTGAGTTGACTATTATAAATGAAATCCTTTCCACATAACTGGCAGATATATTGTTTTACCCCATTTTGAGTTTTCTCATGTCGTCTGAGGGTAGAATTAGCAGCTGAGCTTTTGTCACCTGGATGGCAGCCATATGGCATCTCTCCAATGTTCATTTCCTCATATTGTTTAAGGACAGAACAATTTCTGAAAGTTTTCCACATAGATTACAGTCATGTGCCATAAATCTAGTAAGCATTTGTTTATGTTGAGTAAAGAATGACTGACCATTGAGAGCTTTTTGAAACTGTTTGTCTTCACAAGGATCTTTTCCCATGTCAATAGATGTGGAGTGAATAAACTCTTCCCCAAAACCATTACTTTCAAAAGGATCCTTTCCACTGTAAGAAATATTCTTTGACTGGATGGTAGATGTGTCTTTCTTGTACATACTTCGTATGGTTATCATTTCTTTAATTTCCTGGTCATTTTCACTGCCTGGAGCCTGTCCTTGAAGAAATTTCAATCCTTCTCTCCACAGTTCCTCTCTTTGTTCCAATTGGGAAACCACTTCTGATTTGCAGAGATGATACCCTACCACAGACACCAGGTGATTGATACTCTCTAACATAACATTTCTGAAGAGCTTTTTCTGATTTGTGTCCAGCAAGGCCCACTCTTCCTGGGTGAAGTCTATGGCTACATCACTGAAAGTCACTGATTCCAGTGGTTGCATTGTCAATAGTTCCACCACCAATTGTATTCCTCTGATTTTTCACTCTCAGGCAATTCAAACAGTAAGTGACCAATGCTTACTTGCCTGTCCTCAGGAATGGTGCTCCAATCTGGCCTCAGAAATAGTGATTCTTCATTCTTCTTTTTTCTTGTTTCCCATACTTCTTGTTCAAGCAAAATCAGGCAAGAGAAGTCACTGGACTTCTGGTGGTTCTCCTTCATTCACAGTCTATGTCTCCAATTCTTGCTCACTGCTCTGCTGAGGCTCCAGAGATTCAGACGTTCATCCCATCTGTGTCACCAAATTGTTACCATACAAAGGCTGTCGGTTTTTCTGCCCAACGTACACATTACCAATTCCTGAGACACCGGGGTTTCCAAGAGAGTAAAAGTTTATTACTACATGTGTTTCAGGAGAATAGACTGCCTAACACCCCAAAATCTGTCTACTTAGGAATAAATTTAACTAAAGAAACAGAAGACCTATAAAAAGAAAACTACAAGAAACTGTTAAAAGAAATCACAGAAGACCTAACTAGATGGAAGGGCATACCATGTTCATGGATTGGAAGACTAAATATAGTTAAGATGTCAATTCTACCTAAATTGATTTACAGATTCAATGCAATACCGATCAAAATCCCAGCAACTTACTTTTCAGAAATAGGAAAACCAAAAAGCAAATTTATCTGGAAGGGCAGGGTGCCCCAAATTGCTAAAAATATCTTGAGGAAAAAAAAACGAAGCTGGAGGTCTCACGCTGCCAGACTTTAAGGCATATTATGAAGCCACAGTGGTCAAAACAGCTTGGTACTGGCATAAAGATAGATATATTGACAATAGAATAGAATAGAGTGCTCAGATATAGACCCTCTCATCTATGGACATTTGGTCTTTGATAAGGCAGTCAAGCCACCTCACCTGGGACAGAACAGTCTCTTCAATAAATGGTGCCTAGAGAACTGGATATCCATATACAAAAGAATGAAAGAGGTCCCGTATCTCACACCCTATATAAAAGTTAACTCAAAGTGGATCAAAGATCTAAACATCAGGTCTAAGACCATAAAACAGTTAGAGAAAAATGTAGGGAAATATCTTATAAATCTTATATAATTGGAGGCGATTTTATAGACCTTACACCTAAAGTAAGAGCACTGAAGAAAGAAAGAAAGAAATGGGAACTCCTCAAAATTAAACACGTTTGTGCACCAAAGGACTTCATCAAGAAAGTAAAAAGACAGCCTACACAATGGGAGACAATATTTGGAAATGACATATCAGATAAAGGGCTAGTATCCAGAATTTACAAAGAGATTGTTCAACTCAACAACAAAAAGACAGCCAATCCAAGTACAAAATGGGAGAAAGACTTGAACAGACAACTCTCAGAAGAGGAAACACAAATGGCCAAAAGGCACATGAAGAGATGTTCAATGTCCCTGGCCATTAGAGAAATGCAAATCAAAACCACAATGAGATACCATCTCACACCCACCAGAATGGCCATTATCAATAAAACAGAAAATGACAAGTGCTGGAGAGGATGTGGAGAAAGAGGTGCACTTATCCACTTTTGGTGGGAATGTCAAATGGTACAACCACTGTGGAAGGCAGTTTGGCGGTTCCTCAAAAAGCTGAATGTAGAATTGCCATATGGCCCAGCAATACCATTGCTAGGTATCTACTCAGAGGACATAAGGGCAAAGACACAAACAGACATTTGCACACCAATGTTTATAGCAGCATTATTTACAATTGCAAGGAGATTGAAACAGCCAATATGTCCATCAACAGATGAGTGGCTAAACAAACTGTGGTATATACATATGATGGAATACTAGCAGCTTTAAGACAGAATAAACTTGTGTAGTATGTAACAACATGGATGGACCTTGAGAACATTATGCTGAGTGAGACTAGCCAAAAACTAAAGAAAAAATACTGTATGGTCTCATTGATATGAACTGACATTATTGAATAAACTTGGAACATTTTGTTCGTAACAGAGACCATCAGGAGATAGAAATAGGGTAAGATATTGGGTAATTGGAGTTAAAGGGATACAGACTGTACAACAGGACTGGATACAAAAACTCAGAAATGGACAGCACAATACTACCTAACTGTAATATAATTATGTTAAAACACTGAATGAAGCTGCATGTGAGAATGGTAGAAGAAGGAGGACTGGGGAGATAAATGAAATCAGAAAGAAAGATAGATGTTCAAGATTGAGATGGTATAATCTAGGAATGCCTAGAGTGTATAATAATAGTGAAATGTACAAGGTAAATTTAAAAATATTTTTGCATAAGGAAGAACAAAGGAATGTCATTATTGCAGGGTGCTGAAAATAGATGGTAATTAATATTTTAAAATGTCACCTTCTGTGTGAGACTAAAGCAAAAAATGTTTATTAGTTACAAAATTTATATTTTGAGTAGTGCGTTTCCTAATATAACTTATGTAGATAGCTTGATTGAACGCCATAAGTACCTGGAATCTCAGGTAGGACATGAGATTTTGCTGATTTGTCCAGAGTGATGATCCAATGAATCCCAGAGTGATTTGATCAGTGAGTGGAAAAGTATCTGCAAAGCCCCCTTCGGGGAGTGGTGAGAACGGGGAGAAATTCAACTTCCCCAAGTTGAATTCTTGATATTCTCACAAGCAGTGTGGACAACCAAAGCTATAGGCAGAGCCCCCAGTCTTGGGGTTTGTTCATATGAAACTTAACCCCGCAAAGGATAGGTCAAGTCTACTTAAAATTTAGACCTAAGAGTCACCCCCAAGAGAGCCTCTTTTGTTGCTCAGATGTGGCCCCTCTCTCCAGCCAACACAACGAACAGTCTCACCACCCTACCCCTCTCTACATCGAACATAACTCCCAGGGGTGTGGACCTTCCTGGCAACATGGGACAGAGATCTTGGAATGAATGGAGACTCAGCATCAAGGGATTGAGAAAAACCCTAGAATGAGCTGAGACTTAGCATCAAGGGATTGAGAAAACCTTCTTGACCAAAAGGGGGAACAGGGAAATGAGACAAAGTGTCAATGGCTGAGAGATTCCAAACAGTCGAGAGGTTATCCTGGAGGTTATTCTTATGCATCAAGTAGATATCATCTTGTTATTCAAGATGTAATGGAGAGGCTGGAGGGAACTGCCCGAAAATGTAGAGCTGTGTTCCAGTAGCCATGTTTCTTGAGGTTGATTGAATAATGATACAGCTGTCAGAGTGTGACTGTGTGATTGTGAAAACCTTGTGTCTGATGCTCCTTTTATCTACCTTGTCAGCAGAGGAGTAGAACATATGGAATAAAAATAAGTAATAGGGGGAACAAATGCTAAAATAAATTTAGTTTAAAAGCTAGTGATCAATGAAAGCAAGGGGTAAGGGGTATGTTAGGTATAATCTTTTTTTTTCTTTCCTGTGTTCGTTTTATTTCTTTTTCTATTGTCTTTTTATTTCTTTTTGTGAATTAATGCAAATGTTCTAAGAAACGATGAATATGCAACTAAGTGATGATATTGTGAATTACTGATATGTATGTTGTTTTATTTTGTTTCTTTATTTTTTTAATTAATAAATAAATTTTTTAAAAAAGAATGCATAGGAGTCTCTGTACTGATAAAACAAAAGGAAATAAAGAGGAACTAGAACTAGAAGTACCAAAACTCTGTAAAACCAGAACTGCCATTTATTAATGATAAGCTTACCATTCATGAAAAAAAAGGTGTTCAAAAAGATCTTAAAGTTATCTTGTATGACAGAGGATTATTTAAAGTTGGAGATATTTCAGTTCTACTAGTGTAAAGTAAAAAAGATGCCTTATCGGTGGCTTGGAAATTTTGCGCAGAAATATATTCACTAATCAAGTCATATTTGTTTTAAAAGAGAACATTATTTCACTTTTGATTGTTTATAATTGACTTTTGTTCACATTTATATAGTGTTTTATTTGTTGAAATGCAGTTTTATTAAACATCAATATTTTATACATTTGTTTTTATTTGGTGCTTTGTATATACATAGAAACATTAGTGTTTTAATATATTAAATATTTAGTTTCTTTTTAAAATAATTAAAATTAATTATGAATTCTGAACACATTTGAATAAAAATCTAATCCTATTACATCTGCAGTACCTCCCAAAATGTGGGAATCTCTTAGCTCCTTTCTTTATTTTTAATTTTTTAATAGAGAAGTTGTAAGTTTACAGAAAACTTTCAGTCATGTAAGCCATGACTTATAGTCATGCTGAAAATACAGAGTTTCCATAACTTAACTCCTCTGGTACACAACTCTGGGTTCTGGCTTGCTTGGCATCTCATGGGAAGGCATGTGGTGACATCTCCTGGGCTGCAAATGTCCATGTCTAGGCATCTGCTCTCTCTGTCAGCATTCCAAACATTTACAAATGTTTGTATCTCGGTCGGCTCTGAAGCAACTATTTTCTCCAAAATGTTTCTCCCTTTTAAAGGACTCCAGTAAACTAGTCAAAAGCCTCCTTGAATGGATGGGGTCATATCTCCCTCTTAAACAAAAGGTCACACCTACAGTTCGTCGCATCTCCATGGACGTAATTTAATCAAAAGATCACACCCTCAACTGAGTGAGTCAGTGTCCATGGAAACAATCTAATCAAAGGTTTCCATCCTACAATATTGAATCACGATTAAAGAACATGGCTTTTCTGGAGTATATAACACTTTCAAAGCAGCACATCATTCATCCGTTAATGGACACTTGGGTTACTTCTCTCTTTTGGCAATCATGAATAATGCTGTTATGAATATTGGTGTGCAGATATCTTTTTGAGTCCCTGCTTTCAATTCTTTTTAGTCCTACTTAGAAATAGGATTGCTGGGTTGTATGGTAATTCTATACTTACTTTCTGAGGAACCACCAAACTGTCTTCCATAGCAGCTACACCATTTTACATTCCTACCAACAATGGATGCATATTCCTATTTTTTCCACATCCTTGTAATTTCACATTTTTTAAATAGTAGCCATTCTGGTAATTGTAAAATGGTATCTCATTGTGGTTTTGATTTGCATTTCTCTAATGTTAATGATGCAAGCATCTTTTTCATATATTTATTTGTGTGTCTTCTTTAGAGAAATGTCTCTTCAAGTCTTTTGCCCATTTTTTTTCTTGTAAAGCTCAAATATATTTATTTATTATGGCAAATATTAGCAGAAATTTTGACCTGAAATATAACTAATCTTTTCTGTTTTTCCATTGCTCTTAGATTTTAAAATTGGTGCAATGATTTTAGAAGCAAAAATGGCAATGCATAGTTAGGGCTACAACTGGTTATCAGAAACAGTGCTTAACTCCTTAAATTGTATTGAGTATAAGGTCACTAGGACAGATCACAAAGATCACAGTACATCAATTATATTTGCCCATTTTTTTAATTGAGGTTTTTATCTTTTTGTTGTTGTGTTGTAGGATTTCTTTATATATTCTGGATATTTTAAGCCCTTATCAAGTATTGGATTCCAAATATTTTCTCCCATTCTGGGGGTTGTCTTTTTACCTTCATAAAGAATTCCTTTAATGCATCTTAGTTTCATTCTTGACTATTTCAAAATTCATATAGATGACCCTCTTTTACTCTGGCCTCTCACTTCCATGAACTTCTCTCCTCCTATGACCATGCCCTCCTCTTTGCCTCAATTTGTCATTCCCATGTTCAAACCTTAGACTTTGTCATGACCCACAACCCTTCATAGTACCTCTATAGTCTCAGTTTCATGCATCACTATGACTGCCTCTCATCTCTTGCTCTACCCTTCTCTCTAGTGTGCGATCCCAACAATCCTTTGATCACATTAGAACTTCTAAATCATTCATCCCATTATCTCTTCAATGTCCATCACCCCCTTGATGTCTTTAGTCTCTTCTTATCCATATTAAATTCAATTATTATAACCACTCTCTTATATTCACTCTTGATCCTCTTGCACTCCTCATTTGTGAAAATCACAAGAATCTAGGTTAAGTATAACTTTTTACCTATTACATCTTTGCATCTGTGCAGATGAACAAGCCACAAACAATCTGAAAATGAAATTAAGAAAATTCTATTTATAATAGCATCAAAAAAAATCTGGTCTCTCTTAATATTCATGACCGGGACCATCAGCGGGGGTTGTCAGTGCTGTCAAAGCTTATTTCTTAGTCCATCCACGCTGTCACTCTCCTGGCCAACTATTTCATGCCTTCTCCTCTCTCTCTTCAACCTGTAACACCTTCATTCTGACCCTTACTCTCAAATGATCACTTTGCTTCCTATTGCACTGAGAAAATCAAAGCAATCAGAAGACTTTCACAGCCTCCCACCATCATATCTGCCCACCTCCAAGCAATCAGAAGACTTTCATAGCCTCCCACCATCATATCCAAACATCGGCCCCCATATAGTCTGCCTGCCCACCTGTTGGCATAGATGAAATTTATATGCTTTTTCCATGCTTGCCAATCTAGTTCACTAGAGCCTTCCTCTCACATCTACTCAAGGATATTGCTCCAGTGATTTCCCCATCTCTCTCCTTCATCATCCATTTTCCCCTCTACCAGACTATTTGCATCAACATACAAAAATGCTGTTATTTCTAATATATTGAAAAAACTCTTGACCCATCTTCTCCCACACCATCTACTGCCCCACATCTTTACTTCCCAGTATAATAAAACTCATTGAAATAGTTGTCTAACCACTAATAAACAAGTTCAGCAGGGTTACAAGATATAAAATCTACATACAAAAATCAGGTTCTATACACTAGCAATAAGCAATCTGAAAATGAAATTAAGAAAATTCTATTTATACTATCATCAAAAAAAAAAATACTTTAGAATAAATTTACCCCCAAAATTCAAGAATTATGCACTATACACTTAAAAACATTTTGAAAGAACTAAAAGATCTCAATAAATAAAAAGACAACCCAGGTTCAACAATATTAAATACATTTAATATTGTTAAAATGGCCATATTCTCTGCCTAGAGTGTATAATATTAGTGAAATGTACAGTGTACAAATTTTAAAAATGTTTTTGCAGGAGGAAGAACAAAGGTATGTCACTATTGCAGGGTGCTGAAAATAGATGATAATTAATACTTTAAAATGTCACCTTATGTGTGAGACTAAAGCAAAAAATGTTTAATTGTTACAAAATTTATATTTTGACTAGAGCATTTCCTAATATAACTCATGTAGATAGTTTGATTGAATGTCATAAGTACTTGGAATCTCAGGTAGGACATGAGATTTTGTTGGTTTGTCCAGAGTGATGCCCCGATGAATCCCAGAGTGATTTGATCAGTGACTGGAAAAGTATTTGCAAGCCCCCTTCGGGGAATGGTGAGAGCAGGGAGAAATTCAACTTCCCCAAGTTGAATTCTTGATATTCTCACAAGCACTGTGGACAACCAAAGCTATAGACTGAGCCCCCAGCCTTGGGGTTTGTTCATATGAAACTTAACCCAACAAAGGATAGGTCAAGTCTACTTAAAATTTAGGCCTAAGAGTCACCCCCAACAGAGCCTCTTTTGTTGCTCAGATGTGGCCTCTCTCTCCAGCCAACATGATGAGCAGTCTCACCACCCTCCCCCTCTCTGCATGGGACATGACTCCCAGGGATGTGGACCTTCCTGGCAACATGGGACAGAGATCCTGGAATGAGCTGAGAATCAGCATCAAGGGACTGAGAAAAACCCTAGAATGAGCTGAGAATTAACATCAAGGGATTGAGAGAACCTTCTCGACCAAAGGGGGCAGAGTGAAATGAGACTAAGTGTCAATGGCTGAGAGATTCCAAACAGAGTTGAGAGGTTATCCTGGAGGTTATTCTTATGCATTAAGTAGATATCACCTTGTTGTTCAAGATGTAGCAGAGAGGCTGGAGGGAACTGCCTGAAAATGTAGAGTTGTGTTCCAGTAGCCATGTTTCTTGATGATGATTGAACAATGATATAGCTTTCACAATGAGACCCTGTGAATGTGAAAACCTTGTGTCTGATGCTCCTTTTAGCTACTATATCAACAGAAGAGTAGAACACATGGAATTAAAATAAATAATAGGGGGAACAAATGTTAAAATAAATTTAGTTTGAAATGCTAGTGGTAAATGAAAGCGAGGGGTAAGGGGTATGGTATATATAATCTTTTTTTTTTCTCTGTTATTGTTTTATTTCTTTTTCTGTTGTCTTTTTATTTCTTTTTCTAAATCGATGCAAATGTTCTAAGAAATGATGAATATGCAACTATGTGCTGATATTATGAATTACTGATTGTATATGTAGAATGGAATGATATCTTAATGTTTTGTTTGTTAATTTTTTTTCAATTAATAAAAAAGTTTAAAAAAATGGCCATATTCTCCAAATTTACCAACAGATTCAAATTTTTGTCAAACTCTTAGCTGCCATCTTTGCAAAAATTGACAAGCTAATCCTAAATTCATATAGAAGTGCAAAAGACCCAGAAAGCCAAAACAATCTCTAAAAATACGAACATAGAGAATTCACACTTCTCAACTTCATTATGTGCTACAAAGCTTACACAAATCAAAAGCATGTTGATAAGGATAAAAATAGACATATTTTTATATGGAAGAGAATTGAGACTCCAAAATAAACCCATACATATCTGTTCAATTGATTTTCAAAAAGGGTATCAAAACGATTCCATGGGGAAAGAAAGAACACAAAGAAATGGTGTTGGACCAACTGGATGTACACATGCACAATAATAAAGCTGAACCTCTATTTTACCATACTAAAGTTATTAAAAAATGGGTTGTAAATAAAAATATTAGAGTTAAAATGATATGCTCTTAGAAGAACATAGTGTTAATCTTAGTGACCTTTGGTTAGGTAATGATTTCCTAGGACACAAAAAATATAAGCAAGAAAAGAAAAGGTGTGTTAATTGGACTTCCTTAATCATTTCATTCCATTTTTCCTCCTGGGCAATTAATGCTAGCAGTCTTTACACTCTAAAGCATACAGACAAAAATAATGGCATTTTAAGTTGTTTTTACAAAAAAAAAAAAGAGATCCCACTAGTTAAGTTATTCTATATCTTGTTTTTCTCACTTAACAATAATATCCTAAATATTTATGTCATTGACAATATAACTAACTTTTTTTTAAAACCAAGAGTCTTTACCATTTACTGCTTATGTTGCATATTCAAATGAATACAATAAACTCCTTTTTTAGAAAAGGAAGACACATGAAAAGCCTTGTGTTCAAATTCCGTATCATTTAAAATTCCTATTGACTAATAAAGGTTTCCACTATAGAACTGGAGATTTCAGAAAAGCACATAATGCATTTTGTTCCTGCAGAATATCTGAAACTTTATTAGATTTACCTCATGGCACAATAGTCACCAAATCAAATGTTTGTGTCTGAACAGTGATATAGCTATTGTTAAGGTTGCAAAAACATTAATTAGCTTATACACATATATACCGTCAGGTCCCTAAGTATTACATAACATTTAAACAAAGAATAGCATCAGGTATATTCATGTTCTTTTTCCTTAAGTGAAGGATCAGAGGTTTGGCGTTTCCAGTCTACTTTCCATGAGATCCACTGTGGTGTGCCCAGGCTGGAGCTTTACAATGCTGAACATGATGAAAAGATACTGCTCTTAAGGCACCTGGATCCAACCATCCGGGTCCAATTCATAGTGTCTGAATATTTCTATCAATCTCTGCAAAATGATGCAGCATTGAACGAAGTCATCAAGAACAATCTGCCCTCTTCTTTGTTGATAGGTTTGAACACCAAAGAGAAGACAAAATAACAGAGGCCATGCTGTAAAACCTTCCACTTATTGCCTTACCCCACATGACCCAGAAAGTCCCACCAACACCTGGATTCAAAGTCTTCTCCTGTTGAAATAGGCTCTCTCCCTCCCCCAGGCCAACAGCTCAAGGTGCTTTCCTGTTCTGCCTGAGCTCACGCCGTTTATCACCCTGCCTAGTCCTTCAGATATGAAAGATTCTCCATTATCCTTCTGGGATGGGCTGAAGACTTCTCTTCAGAACCCCGCTATGCTACATGCCTGCGCTGGTCTGTCTCCACGCCTCTTTTAGCCCTAATGAACACTTGGCAATCAAACTTTCAAATAAGGATATCGTGAAACTGGTTAGAGAGCTGGTACCCAAAATCTGAGAGTGCTTGCTTGAGCTCCTTTTTGTCGATTATCCCAGAATTGTCCCTGCCATAGGTGTGAAAATGTTCTGTTAGTCTGTGATGTACTTCCAGAAGCCGGTGAACTCACTGAAGTTGAAGAATCACCAGCCTTGTTCTCTTGGTCAACATGGATATAACTGAGTGGACAGTCACAGGTTTAAACGGAGTCCATGTACTATTCGATAATGTCTGCTGAAGCTTGATGTCCAATATCACACCACTCCAGTCTTTATCAGCCCTCTGTAAGATGTTCCATAGCAATCTCTGGTTCAGCAGTGCTAAGCCTGCAGCAAGACTGTAGCCAGCCCCGTATAGGTAAGTAGCCATCGCTAGCTTCTTTTTAAGAGTTGCATAACATTCCATTGTGTGAACCATTCACAATTTTCATTCCACTATTCCTCCATTATTGGAAATATGAAGGTTGATTGCAGATTTTTGCCACTACAAACAGTGCTACAATAAACCTCTTTGCACTTGTAAATCTTATAAACTGTGTTTGTTATGTAAGAAAGTTTTTCATATAATGAATTACTTGGGAAAAAAAATGAGTATATATTTTTTTACGTGTGTATGTATACTTTGTATTTATTTATTTATTTTAGTTTTTTAATTTTTTTAAACTATAACAACAAACATTCTTAACTTATGATCATTCCATTTTACATATATAATCAATAATTCACAGTATTATCACATGGTTGCATATTCATCATCATGATCATTTCTTAGAACACTTGCATCAATTCAAAAAAAGAAATAAAAACATAGAAAAAATTCATACATACCATACTCCTTACTCCTCCCTTTCACTGATCACTAGCATTTCAATCTAAATTTATTTTAACGTTTGTTCCCCCATTATTTATTTTTATTCCATATGTTTTACTCGTCTGTTGATAAGGTAGATAAAAGGAGCATCAGACACAAGGTTTTCACAATCACACAGTCATATTGTGAAAGCTATATCATTATACAATCATCTTCAAGAAACATGGCTACTGGAACACAGCTCTGCATTCTCAGGCAGTTCCCTCCAGCCTCTACATTACATATTGACTAACAAGGTGATATCTATTTAATGTGTAAGAATAACCTCCAGGATAACCTTTTGACTCTGTTTGGAATCTCTCAACCATTGACACTTTATTTTGTCTCATTTCACTCTTCCCCCTTTTGGTCGAGAAGGTTTTCTCAATCCCTTGTTGCTGAGTCTCAGCTCATTCTAGGATTTCTGTCCCACGTTGTCAGGAAGGTCCACACCCCTGGGAGTCATGTCCCACGTAGAGAGGGGGAGGGCAATGAGTTTGCTTATTGTGTTGGCTGGGGAGAGAGGGGTCCATCTGAGCAACAAAAGAGATTCTCTTGGGGGTGACTCTTAGGCCCAATTTTAAGTAGGCTTGACCTATCTATTGTGGGGTTAAGTTTCATATGAAAAAACCCCAAGATTGGGGCCTCAGCCTCTTGTTTTGGTTGTCCCCATTGCTCATGAGAATATCAAGCATTCCACATGGGAAAGTTGAATTTTCCCCCTTTCTCATCATTCCCCAAAGGGGACTTTGCAAATATTTTTTTATTCACAATTCAAATCACTCTGGGATTTACCTGGACAAACCAACAAAATCTCATGCCCTACTCAATGTTCCATGTACTTATAGTGTTCAGTTAAGATGTCTACATATTATATTAGGAAATGCACTAGTCAAAATATAAATTTTGAATTAAATAAACATTTTTTGCTTTAGTCTCACACATAAGTTAAAATTTTAAAATATGAATTACCATCTATTTTCAACACCCTGCAGTAATGACATTCCTGTGTTCTTCCTCATGCAAAAACATTTTTTAAATTTGTACAGTTACTCACTATCATTACACACTCTAGGCATTCCTAGATTATACCATCTTCATCTTTATCTATCTTTCTTTCTGATTTCATTTGTGCCCCCAGCCCTCCTCCCTCTATCATTCTCACATTCAGCTTCAGTCAGTGTTTTAACATAATTGTATCACAGTTAGGTAGTATTCTGCTATCCATTTCTGAGTTTTTACAATCAGTTCTGCTGCCAACCTGTATCCCTTCAGCTCCAATTACCCAATACCTTACCCTGTTTCTATCTCCTGATTAGAAATCTCCATTACCAATGAAATTCTCCAAGTTTATTCACTAATGTCAGTTCATATCAGTGAGCCCTTACAGTAGTTGTCCTTCTGTTTCTGGCTAATCTCACTCAGCATAATGTCCTTAAAGGTCCATCCATGTTGTTACGTACTTCATAACGTTATTCTGTCTTACAGCTGCATAATATTCCATCGTATGAATATACCGTGGCTTGTTTAGCCACTCGTCTGTTGATAGACATTTTGGCTGTTTCCATCTCTTCTCAAATGTAAATAATGCTGCTGTTAACATTGGTGTGCAAATGTCCGTTTGTGTCCTTGCCCTCAAGTCCTCTGAGTAGATACCTAACAATGGTATTGCTGGGTCATATAGCAATTCTATTTTTAGCTTCCTAAGGAACTGCCAAACTGCCTTCTGCAGCGGTTGTACTATTTGACATTCTCACCAACAGTGGATAAGCCTGCCTCTTTCTCCACATCCTCTCCAGCACGTGTCGTTTTCTGTTTTATTGATAATGGCCATTCTGGTGGGTGTGAGATGATATCTCATTGTGGTTTTGATTTGCATTTCCCTAATAGCCAGGGAAGTTGAGCATCTCTTCATGTGCCTGTTGACCATTTGCATTTCTTCTTCTGAGAAGTGTCTGTTCAAGTCTTTTGCCCATTTTGTAATTGGGTTGTCTGTCTTTTTGTTGTTGAGTTGAACAATCTCTTTATATATTCTGGAAACTAGACCTTTATCTGATATATCATTCCACCTGAACTGGGCTCTGCCTCTTCCCTGGGGAAGGCCCAGGCTCCAGACAGGCTCTCAAACAAGATTGTTTCTGCCTATACCTGGGGCAGTTGCAGCCTGAGAATCCTGCCGCTGTATCCAAAGGCAGTTAAGCCTTTGTAGAAACACCCACAAAAATAAAGAGAAAAATCCTTCTCGGAGCAGGAGCCCCGTTCCTTAAGTTTGCCAATCAAGAGCATAAGTTGGTATGTTGCTTTGTGTACCTTCAGATCCTATGTGCCCCCTCCTTTCCTTCAGGGCTCAGACTCTTTCAATTATTATGTGCTATCTGATCCCAGAAACCTCTGTTTCTTTTTTTCTTTTTCTTTTTCTGTCAGCCCTGCCCCTTCAGTGCTGGAGCAAAAATCAGCAACCTCTGCTTTGACCGGTTCAGCTGAGCTGGGGGCCTATTTTTAGTAGTCAGAATTTGTGTATTAATTCCACGATTGAAGCTTAGTTGCACTCAGCCCCTGCTGCTGGTTAAGTCTCTTTCCTTTCCCCTCTGGGAAGCAGCCTGTGGGGGAGGGGCACCAGCCTCCATGGCTTGGGGAACTCATGGTTCTGGGGGGACTCGCAGCCAGTGCACCTGGTCCAGACTGGGGTACACTATGTTTTGGGTCACTGATGTGGCCCCAGCAGATGTTCTGTACTGTTCCTGGCTATTTGGTAGCTGCTCTGGAGGGCAAACTAAATCCCACACCTCGCTAAGCTGCCATCTTGGCCTCTTTCAATATTTTACATTTTAGTAGATATGGCCAAGCTACTTTTCTGTAAGCCACTGTTCAACTCCTCCTTTCCAGCCCCTTTGCTTTCTTAGGTCCTGATTTTCAGTTCTGTCCTCCCACCCCCATGCAAGGTTTCACAAGAGGCTAGGTTTTCCAGGTACATAGTTACTCGTGTAACTATGAGACAGATTGCTCATCCTTGTGGAGCGATTCTACCCTCACTCTCAAGGTTGTGTTTGCAGGTGCCACAACCACACTGCCCAGCTAGGGTGTCTAATGGCCATGCCTTGGAATGAGTGAGGTAGCTTCAACAGCAAAGCCAGAAAAAGGTTCAAAATGGAAGAGAAAGAGAAGAGGTGTCTTCAGGAGTGAGACTATCCACTCATTCTACTTTTGGGTCCCCCTTTCTGTTGTGTTCTGATCTTATAGCCAATGTAATACTAATAATGATAATAATAATGATGATGATAATAATTACACCCAAACCTCATAGTAGAAGTTCTCAACTGGGCATGATTTTTCCCTCCAGGAAATATTTGGCAATAGCTGGAGACATTTTTGATTCACATAAGTCTGTGAGAGTAGGAAGAGCATGCAACTGGCATCAAGGGGATAGAGACCAGAGATGCTGAGAAATATCCTATAATTAATAGGAGAGCCTCCCAAAAGAAAGAATTATCTAACCCAAAATGTCGGTAGTGCCAAGGTTGAGAAACCCTGATTTATAGTGAGCTCACTATGTGATGGATGCTGTACAAGGTGTTCATTAAGCTCAAAACAATTCTCTGAGCTAGGTGCTATCATAAGTATACCTCCACTTTGCAGATGAGTTGACTGAGGCTCAGAGGTGAAGTGACCTGCTACTGAGTAGCAGAAATACCATTTGAACTTGGGTTTGCTTGACAACTCTACACCGCAGGGTCTTAGGTTCCTCCATCTCTATCCTATCTTTATGATCATCTGAGTTCAGTGGGTCAACTACCTTCAAGCTGTAACTGCAGGTGGTACATGTAATATAAAAAATGTACCAAAGTCTTATGTGGGATAGGGAGTGCCTGGGAATCATCTTGGCCCCTCCCACATACCTCTGGGCAGTGGAAAAATCTTCTTCTGATTCTTCCAATCCCTGAGCAACTTGTTGGGATTGGGGCAAAAAGGCTGACTAAGAGGACAGGGATGTTTTCCTCCCTGCTCCTAGATGCCTGGTTAAGACCCTGCTCCCTGGACATCTTCTGTGAGCTGGGAAGCTGTAGCAGAGGGTGGTGTGGTGAAGCCAGCCCAGTTATGTCTGATGTGATGTTCCCAAGACAATGTGGGCTTGTTCTAGTTTGCCAGCTGCCGGAATGCAACACACCAGAGACGGACTGGCTTCCAATAAAAGGGGATTTATTTTGTTGATTCTTCAGAGGAAAGGCAGCTAACTTTCCACTGAGGTTCTTTCTTACGTGGAAGGCACAAGATGGTCTCTGCTGGTCTTCTCTCCAGGCCCCTGGGTTCCAACAACTTTCCCTGGGGTGTCTTCTTTCTGTATCTCCACAGGCCTGGGCTGAGCTGCTAGTGCTGAGATGAAGAATGCCGAGCTGCTTAGCAGTGCTACGTTGCAATCTCTCCTTTAAGCACCAGCCAATTAAGTCAAACATCACTCATTGCAGCAGACACGCCTCCTAGCTGACTGCAGATGTAATTGGCAACAGATGAGGTTCACGTACTGTTGGCTTATGTCCGCAGCAACAAGACTAGGTATGCTCACCTGGCCAAGTTGACAACTGAATCTAACTAACACAGGGCTGTTCTTTTTTTTTTGCATGGGCAGGCTCTGGAAATTGAACCCAGGTTTCTGGCATGGCAGGTGAGAATTCTGCCACTGAGCCACCATTGCACTGCGCATGAGCTGTTCTTTATTGTAGCTGGAGTATATGTGTGTATCCTCTGTGTGTGCATGTGTGCACATGTTCATGTGTGTGAGAAAGTGTGTGTTTGTGTGTGAACTTACATGTATTTGTCAAATTGGGTCTCTGTATATATATAGCAATTTATCTTATTTGATGTTGACACATTCTAAATATGGATATGCCTTTCCTGCCCACAGGGCCTTGGCCAATACCACTATCTAAGGGCTTACAGAATGTTTGATCCACCCACTGATATGGGATCCTGTATGGCGTTTTATCATAGGAACCCACATTATAGAATTCCAGCGGTGAGCACTTGGCTATGGGATCCACTTGCCTATACTACACTGTGCCACCTAGACAGTGGCAGTCTGGTAGAGTTAGCTAAGCAGGCTTAGGTGAGGCACCTGCTTTGAGTTGATACCCTGCAATGATAGAGTGTATATACCCTAAATCAATACCATTATATGGTTGGCGTTGGATCCCTCATTAATATATATAGTTCCAGAAACCTATGGGTGGAAGCAGGTTATCCCTGTGTTACAGGTATTGTTTCCCAAAAAGTGAATATTTCTAGTAGGAGGCACAAAGGTCATATTGAAGTCACAGCTGCCATATGAGCACTCTTGAGTTCCTCATACTAAGGGACAAGCAGTCAAGAAAAGGAGCCACTATCCTGGTAAGGGTAAAGGACCTCTGATCATCAAAAGGACATGGTATTGCTGCTACACAGTGAGGGCAGGACATCTGTTTGTCCTCTCTTGCCCAATGTTGGTGATAAATGGACAAATGCAGCAGCTATGCCCAGAGAAAGGAATGTTATAATGGGCTTAGTTAAACCACCTAGACCAGTAAGGTGTTAGCCAAAGTAAGAGAATCTAGGATGAATAGTAGAGTATAGAGATATGAGTTTTATTTTCAGCCCTGAAACCAGCTTCAGCAGTGAGTTTGTTCCACTAAACTTCCTCTTGGAGGTTTCTCGGGAGATGTGACCAACCAGAAGTCTGTAGATGATTGGACATAGTGGACTCTGTCGCACACCAGATTCCCTCTTTAGGATGAAGGACTCATTAGATTCACTACCTGTTAGCAATAGGAAGCTGCCTAACCTAATGCAGGGGTATTAAGACTTAGTCCACTTGCCTTAGTTGGGCTCAACTGTGAAATGCCACCCACCTTCAAAATGCCCCATGGAATCTCCTGAGACCTTTATTGTGACTACATTAGAGTTCAGCTGTACCTTTTGTTCAATCCTGCTTGTTTGCCTTCAGGTGTTGTTCCTGTCAACACTCCCCAATAAACTTCTTGCAAGCCAAGTTCCATCCCAGACTCTGTTTATCGGGGAACTGTATCTAAAACGTGTCCACTTGTCTACACTGTTGTTGGGAGTGTAGATTGTTATAACTTATTTGGAGATCGGCAATATCTGTCAAAAGTACAAAAGTAGATACTCACTGAGCCATAAATTCTACCTTTACAAATTTAGCTCATAGATCTGCTAGACATGAGAGTATAAATGAAAAGAATATTTATTACAGGTTGTGCTGGTTTGAAAGGATGTATGTCCCCTAGAAAAGCCATGTTTAATCAAAATTCCATTTCATAAAGGTAGAATAATCCCTATTCAATGCTGTATGTTTGACACTGAAATCAGATCATCTCCCTGGATGATGTGATTTAGTCAAGAGTGGTTGTTAAGCTGGATTGGGTGGATCTTGATTGGTTTATTGGAGTCCTATAAAAGAGGAAATGTTTTGGAGAATAAGATTCAGTGAGAGCAGAGCAGAACGACATAACCATGAGAAGCAGAGTCCACCAGCCAGCAACCTTTGGAGATAAAGAAGAAAAATGCCTCCTGGGTGCTTCATGAACCAGGAAACCAGGAGAAGAAGCTAGCAGATGACGCCATGTTTGCCATGTGCCCTTCCATATGAGAGAGGAACCCTGACCGTGTTCACCATGTGCCTTACCAGATGAGGGGGAAACTCTGATTGTGTTCGCCATGTGCCATTTCAGATGAGAGAGAAACCCTGGACTTCATCGGCCTTCTTGAACAAAGGTATCTTTCCCTGGATGCCTTAGATTGGGCACTTCTATAGACTTGTTTTAATTGAGACATTTTCTCGGCCTTAGAACTGTAAACAACTCATTAAATTCCCCTTTCAAAAAGCCATTCCATTTTTGGTATGTTGCATTCCAGCAGCCGGCAAACTAGAACATAGGTTAATTATACAGAAACTTGGGTGAACTGATAAACAATGGTACACACATATAAAAGAATATGTAACACACCAAAAAGAATGGAGTTTGTAATACGTGTTGATATGATTGCTAAAAACTATTGTTAAATGAAAAAAGTAAGATGTATAATAGAATGCTCCAATTTTGAAAAAAAAGTGGTGATATGGTTGTATATGCATTTGATATTTCTTAGTGAATATACAACCTAAGTGATGATCATATTTACCTCTCAGGAAAGAGCATTTGAGACTGAGTGCCAGAGACGTTTGCACTTTTGCATTATTTGAAATTTTTTTAATAAAAGTAGTTTTACAAATATAATTTTAGATGCAGTAAGAGATAATCTGAAATAAAATAATATATATGTAAAAATAATATAAATTAAGAGTAACTGAACATTCTTTCTGTATACCATAAAACATCCATTATTAATACTCCATGAACATCCAGATGATGTATCTGTGAAATAAATGCTATAGCTATAGCATTTATTTTAAATTTTTTAATATCAAGAGGTCAACTTGCTTATCTCCCCTAAATTCTTACTTCCAGCAAACTGAAGGAGAGAATTAGAAGTTGAATTTGGAAGGAGGAGAAATTATTAGGATAGCTATGTATACTAGAAAATGTGTAGCCAGAAGTGGGCCTTCTGTGCTATCTAACTTACTCACATCACCCAGGATTAGTAGGAGTGAGGTGATGATATGGAAATATGACTGAGTCACATGAACATGTAACAGTAGTTCCATGAATCTGTTGTATGATATGAAGCTGTCTACCCTGCAGCCCCACAGGCTAAGGAAAGCTTCCATAAATTCCTCTTAGTATTATACAACTAACAAATACTTTTCTCTTGACTATGGACTTTATTTACCTAAACACACATCTTATTCGGTTTAACTGTGGTGTCCAACTGGAAATTTACCCATTTGCTTAGTCTGGAGAGTTGCTTTTTATCAAATAAATGACAAATTAGATTTTTACATATGAGCTAAGAAAAATAATACTTGACTTAAAAGTTAGGAAGGTTGGCTTAGCAGGCAGAGTGCTCACCTGCCATGCCAGAGGACCCAGGTTCAATTCCCGATGCCTGCCCATGTGAAAAAAAAAAAAAGAGAAAGTTAAGAAGGTAAGTGATTTCCTGAGAATACACACACACATACATATGCAATTTCGTAGATTCTAAGACACATTTCCCATAGTTTGAACCAGAATACATCTTACAGTCAATGATATGATGCCAATGACAGATTTTGTCACTTGTGGTACCTAAATTTTAGAGTGAAGTGACTATGATCAATATTCTCTTCTCTCATTTTTACACAAATTCTGTATCTTGCTTTTTGTTTAACAATATATCTTGGAAATTGTTCCATATAGGAATATAACGTGCATCCTCATTCTTTTTGCTAGCTAAGTAATATTTTTTTCTTTTTGCATGGGCAGGCACCGGCAATTGAACCCGGCTCTCCAGCATGGCAGGCAAGAACTCTGCCTACTGAACAACTGTGGCCTGCCCAGTAATGTTCTTTTGTATGAATGACAATAATATCAATACTCACTTACTCTCTCCACGAGCACCAGTTAGTTGTATCTCCCTACCCATAATGTTGATACCCCTTTTCAACATGAAGAAGCTAAAATGGCCATTGCTCAAATATCCCTAAAGAATGGAAGAAGATAGGATCTAACAAATGAGTATGATTACTGTATCATTATACTGATATTTCCTCTTAGTCTCCAGTGTCTTAGAGCAGCTCAAAGGAGACTCCTGAAATGGTGAAACTGTTACTCACATCATACTTTGAAATTTGTCCTAAAACTACTTGTTAAAATGTACTTTGAAATTTATTGCTTTTTTTGTATACATGTTATATCTCATAATTGAAAATAATGTGTGGGTTGTATTTATCTCACTTAAGAATTTCTGCACATGCACAAAGATCGAAGAAAATTTTAGTTGATTACGAATTAAATGAGTTATTTGTGTCAAAATAATTTCAAAACCAAAACCATTAAATAATTTTAAAGTTTACATTAAAATTATGTATATTGTATTAAATATAGTGGTGTATTTGAGAGCATTTAAAAGTGAGTACGTGATATAGGGTGAGACTTTCAACTTAGCAACTGTACTTGCTAAATTCACCAATAAATTCCCTTCTCTCTTAGCCTGGCCAACTCTTCCTTGATCTCAGGTTTTAGTTTAATTGCTACTTCCTTAAGGGCACATATTCTGACACCCTCGATTAAGCAAGGTGTCTCTATTGTTCATATAGCACTCCTTCCCCTTCATGTCATATCACATCATAACAATAGCTTAAATGTTATCACTAAGTTCCATTTCACCAGCTTGGAATTAAATGAGATAACATCTATTCCTTTTCTCTCTGCTTGTGCATGCCACTCCCCCATGGAAACCTCAGGGTTTCAGGGCTTATTTGGCAGAGGAACAATCTAGAGCTTTTAGGTTTCGGAAAATAAAACTGAGTGAAACTATTATAGAGTCTCAGATAGAGCCCTGGACATTCTTTAGGGTTTTCAAGAATACTGTTGGTTGGGGCTTGGCATACTGTGGCAATTAGATATCTAGCTGAAGCTTGCAAAGAGTAACCTCCAGAATAACCTCTCTACTCTGTTTGAAATCTCTTAGCTACTGATACCTTCTTTTCTTTTCCCCCCTTTGGTCTGGTAGGTATTGTTGCTCTCACTGTGCCAAGACCAGACTCATCCCTGGGAGTCATGATCCACATTGCCAGGGAGACTTACTTCCCTGGACGTCATGTTCGACATAGCAGGGAGGGGAGCAGGGTGATGATTTTACTTGCAGAGTTGGGCTTAGAGAGTGAGAGGTCAAATCTGAGCAACAAAAGAGGTTCTCTGGAAGTAAACTCTTAGGCATAATTATAGGTAGGTTTAGCTTCTCCATTACAGATTTAAGTTTCATAAGAGCAAGCCTCAAGATCAAGGGCTTGGCCTATTAACTTGGAATTCCCTACTGTTTGACAGAATATCACAGATTTCCTAGGTGGGAAAGTGTAATAGTCCCATATTTTTTTATCCAGTCCCTCAAGGGACTTTGCTAATTCTTTTAATTATCTGCACAACATACTCTGGAATGTATCTGGAAATTACATCGTTATACAGAATTGCAAGACCTCATTCTCAGTTCTAGGTTCCATGTGTTTAGGTTGCTTAGCTAAACTGGAATGTGTGCTACAGAAAATTTAGTTTTTGGACAAACTAAAACGTTTGTCCAAAATAATATCGATACTCACTTACTCTCTCCACGAGCACCAGTTAGTTGTGCTTCCTTTGGTCACATACAGTAGGTGAAGTTCTAAAATACAGACAATATCATCCTTTACCTCATATTCTGATATACCTGAGTCCCAATCTGATTAGCTTCATTCTTAGAGCTAATTGAAGCCTGATCTCTTTTTTAGCTTTTTTAACAATTGTTGTATATAGGAAGGCTGACTTTCAGAGCTGCAGAACTCCAACTTTGAGTCTTAGGTATCACACAGTTACCCAGAGTTCCAGGGAGACACCAGGTTATACATATATAACACAGCATTTCAGAATTTAGAAATAACACTTAAAGCTCAGGAATAAATGTGACTATGCTAAGAGCTTATAATCTAGGCCCCAATTTTCTTGTATTTTCTAAAGGAGACCATACAGTTTTTGTCCAATTGTTTCTGGCTTGTTTTGCTCAACATGCTGTCCTCATGGTTGATTCACCTCGTTGCATGTCTCATGACTTCATTCCTTTCAGTAGCCAACATATGTGTACATCACAGTTTGCCCTTCTGCTTCTCAGTCAATGTACCATTTGGCCACCTCCATCCATTGGGTATAATGAATAATGTTACCACAAACATCAGTGTGCAAATGTCGATTCAATCCCTGCTTTCAGTTCTTTCGAGTATATTCCCAGTAACAGGATTACCTAATCATGTGGTGACCCTATATTTAGCCTCCTGTAGATCCACTGCATTATCCTCCGAAAGGGCTGCCCCATTCTGTTACCCTCCTAATAGTAAATAGATACATTTCTTTCTCCACATTTTCTCTAGCACTTGAATATTTCTGTTTATTTTGAATTTTCAGATTTTGTTGAGATATATTCATATAGCATATATTCTATCCAAAATAAACAATGTTTCCACAGTATCCTCACTTAGTTATACAATCATCATCACTCTCAATTTTAGATGATTTTTATTGTTCCAAAGAGAAAAATAAATAACAGATACACCCACACCAAAGAAAAAATCCAAACTCTCTTTAACTTTTGTCCCAACCCCAATTATTTACCACTAGTATTGTTGTGGTACTAGTGATGTACTCCTGTTAAATACAGAACATAGCATCAATAAGTAGTTTTTTCCACATACCCGTCTATTTTTAACTCTTTGTACAAGTATCATTCTTTTGAAGTAGTTCATGCAAGAACTTATTTATATTTGTAGTGCTAATTGGTGAACTACATGGCTCTAAACATTCGGCTATATTCACCTTAATATGGCACTATTGCCCATAACCCCCCCTAATGAACAACGGTCACCTCTATCCATTCCCATACTTTTAAGTTCAATCCCATTAACTAGTTTGTACGTACTAGGTAACTGTTCCCCCTTCTCTAGCTCCTGTCTGTTTCTAGGTCCCCTATTTTCTACATTTAGAGAAATCAGTTTACATTTTCGAGGCGTTGATATTAGTGAGACCATACGGTATCTGTCCTTTTGTATCTGGCTTATTTTGCTCAGCATTACGTCCTCAAGGTTCATCAATGTTGTCATATGCTTCAGGACCTCATTTCTTCTTACTGCTGCATAATATTCCATTGTATGTGTTGACGACGTTTTGTTATCCACTCATCTGTTGATGGACACTTAGGTTGTTTCCATCTTTTGGTAATTGTGAATGTAATGGAATTTTTATGAATAGCAAATTGGAAAATTAACAAAGATGTGATATGCTTTTTTACTTTGCTTAGAAGTAATTAAATATTAATTTTGATTTTGTGGTTTTCCTTCTGTATTATTGAGCTAATACCTTTTTTCAGGGTTTGAATATTTCCATAGATTCTTAGAAAGTTCATAAGTTCTGAGTGCTTAGATGTGTCCCCAGATGTAAGAAAATGGGAGGAACATGTCTAATACCATTTTAAGAAATGGCTGTGACTGAAAGGAGAGAGGAAATGGTGGTACTGAAGTGGGACGTGGGGTTGAAGGGCAGTTTTTTGTTTGTTTTGTGATATGAGAGACTAGAGTATATTTAATTACTGATAGGGAGGATACAGAATTGAAAGAGAGATTAAAAGCACAGGAAAGAAAGGAGATACTTGAAGTCAAGTCCCTGAGCAGGCAAGAAGGACAGAAGCGAGAGTACACCTGGAAGGGTTAGCCTTTGGTGGGAGGAAGGACACGTCCTTCATTGTAATGGGAAGAAGAAGAAGGGTGCAGGTGGAGATAGGTTGACAAGCTGTAGAGGGGAAAGGGGGAGGAGTTTTGGGCGGTGGTTTCTATTTCCTCTGTGAAGAGAAGGCAGAGTCAACAATTAAGAGCAGAGTTCAAAGGTGTACACAGATTGAATGGATTCGAGAAACAGCGTTGCAGGCCCCGTTGGCCCTATGACTGACTTTGTGACTGCCTTTTTAAAATGATACTTGGGATTCTGCCATCATGCCAGGGGAGCTTTGAGCAACCCAGTCTCAGTAGATAGAAAGGGTTCTTAGCCGTTTGTCGTGTGACTGTGCTTTCTTCACCTACAAACATATCAAATTGAAAACCTATATCTAAGTGAGCATAGAATAGCAAGGCCTAGGCTATTTCATTCCCACAAAATAATTTATATGAAATAACCAAGGAAAGAAAAGAAAAAATGACATTTTCTTCAGACTTTATATTAGGCACTATGTCATGAAAATCTTGGCATGCTCACTACTTTGTATTACTCAGGAGTAGAAACATCCCACGTCTCCAAGCTCCAAATAAGAAAGAAAAGTTCTTTATCATCAGTTCTAGGCATAAAAGAGGGAGGCAGGTCATCACAAGGTCAAGAAGTACTGACCAAGACATCTCACAGAGCAGTTCCTTTGCTCTGAATCACCTGAGATGGGGCAGAGGTGGGTAGGAAGTAGAGATTAAGAGAGTGGGACTGTGGAGCCAGGTTGCCTGGGTTCAAATCCTGGCTCCTCCTGACTGTGGGATGTTTGGCAAGCTACTTAATTTCTGTGCTGATTTCCTGATATAGGATTAAATGACTATATATATGTATATATGTATTTAGTATATATGTATGTATTTAGTATATATGTGTATATATATATATATATATATATATATATGTATTTAGTATATAATAAAGGTTAGCTATTATAATCATTATTCCAGCTCTGCCCAGATATGTGAAGCAGTTCAAGGAAAACAATCTCACCACCAGAGGGCCGGGGAATCAGTGTAGGCAACATCTGGTTATTCTTAACATAGATGAATCTCAAAAGCATTCTGTCTTCATAACATTCCAAAAAAGGCCAAAACTATAGGAACCCAAAAAAGATCAGTCATTGCCAGGGGCAACCTTATACAGAGGAGATTGAGACCATGAGGAAAGCTGAAGAGAATTACAGAGAAATAGATCCAGATCTCTAATAGTATTCACTTGCTGAATTTATTAATCCTGGAATCACTTATCTCTTAACCTCTTGCTATGTCAGAAAAATGCATTATCATTTCAGACACTCTTAATTGATTATTTTGTTCCCATTAAGGATGTTGTCAAAAACATCCTGAATGATGAACACTGGGCAACAGATGTAGGAAGGACGTTAACTTTTCCCTCTAATGCCTTTTGTACTTTTCATATTTTGTACTAATGGCATGTCTTAGCTATTAAAATCTTTTAAATATATAAAATGCAATCTCTTTAATCCACAATTTAACCTTTAAATGTACATGGTTGTTTACAGGGCTTATCATAGTAAAAAACTGGAAGCAATCAAAATATTCAATAATAGAGTGATAAAATTGTGGAACATCTATATGCTACACTCTACAGCTCTTTAAAATATGACATTTGAGCTGATTGAGGAATTACAAAAAGGAACTAGCCATAGGAAGATATGAAGATAGAACTAGGCAGCAAGCACAAAGGCTGAGTCAGAGAAGAGTTTGGCCTGTTCAAGGAATTTAGAAGCTCAGTGTGGCTAGAACATGGAGAATGAGGTCAGACAAGTTGGCAGGAACAAGGTCACTCAGATACTTGCAGAACGAGTAAGGAGTTTCATACTAAATACGATGGGAAGCTGTTGGAGTGCTTTAAGCATGGGAATGTCATGATTAGAGTTCTGCTTTTAAAAGATCACTCAGGTTATTGTTTAGAGAACATTAGAAAATAAAGGGCTTAGAAACCTTGTCAACATAGGAACATTGAAGGAAACTGTATGTTTGGTCTGGAAAAGACTAAATACATATGATACTTGTCTTATAGGGTGGACGCTTAGTTAGGGTATTGGTGGGTTATTTTAACAGAGCAAAATACTAGAAAAGAACACTTATCACTCTCCAAGGATCGAGCTTCCTTCTTTCTTGGTTTTCTGCCTTCCTTTAGCGTGTTGACTTGGTCTGTAGTGGCACTGTGGCTCGCATGACCATGTCTTCTTTCTAACCAGCCAGGAAGGAGGGGAAAATCAGGCAGGAGAGGGTATTGTAGCTTCTTTTAGAGTTTCCATCCAGCAGTTCCAGCCACTCCCTAGCTAAACCTGAGGAGGTGAGGGCAGTGAGGGCGTTGCACCATTACTAAAAGGAGGAAGAAAACTACCAGGCTGCTACAGTAGGGGAATTTGGGTTTCAAACTGGATGAATTTAAGTTCTTGATCTGTGATATTTGCTGTAACATCACTAACAGTTTGTTGTCAATGCATTTATTTTCAGTTCACATTAAAAATAAAAAACACTTTTAGGTTGTCAACTTTAAAATACCTTTGGTATTCTCTGTTCAGAATTAAGTTTATTGAAGTAGTGATAAACTCAGGGGAGGACATGAATCAGTCAGTTCTGGATTGGATAACAGCACTGCCAATTAATAGAGGTGTGAGCTTACTTAACCACTTTAAGCTTCAGAATTAATCTATAAAATGGAATGATAAAGAGTTACCACTTAATAACATCACTGTGGGAATTAAATAATCCATACAAAATGCAAGGTTCCTGTCACATAATAAAGCTTCCATAAATGTTAGCTATTATTATTTTGGTTTGGTGTGGAACACAATCCATACATTTGGTCACCCCTAAAAATTAAATCTTACAGTCCTTTGTAATTAAAATGTATGGATTTTATTGGATATTACCTTTAAAAAAGATGATTTTGAAGAGGAAAGAAAAATTAGACTACCAGGTGCAAAATAGAAGTATAAAATTTATTTAAAACTACCCACAAAGTTCTGTGTACTCAGGAATGATACAATTTGCAATAGTTTTTTTTAAAAACTCATGACAAAGATTTAAAATATATTTTCAATTACAGTATTCATTTAGCCTTATTCAGTTAGAACAATTTTTAAAAAAAGAAACTTTATGCTCTAAACAAATGAGACACACAAGGAAAAATAATAGACAATTCCACAACTATCTTTACATGTATGTTTCAATACTAGTACATTTCAATGCATTTTGCTACATAAACATGAAATCACATACAACTGCTGTGCACCAAAATTTAGCTTAATTAGATCTTTCAAGTAACGTGCAATTCCAACCCACAAGTCTTCAAGTACTGCTAGTAAGTGTTCCCTTATCTGCAGAGGACTAAAAGTTGACCATGAATTAAAATCATCATAATTAAGGTTTTTTTTTTCTTATACATGGTGAAGTGCTTTTTCTTTAAACTGTTTCCCCAAATGTTAAGATCTAAAAACGGGTATTTGTGGATTTTTAGAAGCATTTCCTTATTAGCTTATTTCATCGTATGGGATAGACAGTAGGACAGCTATAGGTACAACTAAATCCCTCAAAGCAAAAGATCAAAGGTATAAATAAATAGTAAATACACCCCCAAAAAGGAAAAAGTCAACTAGAGACAGGAATATTAGCTGATGAAATTTATTCTCTTTTGGGAATTCAGTACTTCTCTTTTTCACCATGGTGAAGAATCTGAATATTTTACTCCCACTAACTGTAACCATCTTGGCTTTGCACCACGGTATTGATTTGAGTATCAGTCTACTTCGTAGGTCACCATTTAGCATGAGAGAAAATGAGCAAACTGAAAATTAATGCCTTTCTTTCTGCCAAGTAGGCTTGCGAGTTTCTCTTCATAAAGTCTTAGTAACCCCAAAATGACCATCCACCCATATGTCACAATGCAAAAGCTGCCCTTTGATTTTTACTGTAAAACCATTTCTGGAAAAATATTTCTCAAAGCACCTATCACAATGTTATATCATAAAAGTTAAAAAAAATGATGATATATTGTGATTAAAAAATTTACTTTTTCTTTTTTAAGAGATTTTTTTAAAGTCCTATATTGTCAGACATTTTATAACATCACAAACAGGCATTGGTAAAGATAGACAGTTGGGGAACTGAATCACCCAAGGTGGAGAGTATATTTACATATTCAGGGTGGTTGGCCTGGGCGTTTATTGTTCCAGAATGTACTGATGCGACAGCCAAAATATTATAACTCTTTATCTCTATAAAAACTTCACAAATATATCTCATTATTTTTCTTAATTATCTGGCAAAGGTATTTTTAACCTCTGGCCAGAGATTTTATGTGGCTGGAAACAAAGGAGAACAAAAACACAAATGCAAATAAGTGGGAGACAGTACTATCTCTGGGATTCCAATATGTTTACATTTTTGCCTCAAGAGCCTGGGAAGGAAAGAAACCTTTGCATTTGGATATAACAATTATATTAAATTTTGATTGTGACTGACATTACAATTAAAGACTGACGATCTTTTTAAAAATAATATTCAAAAAAAATTATTTAGGAAAATTTTCCCTGTTTCAGTAGTAAAGGGGCATTGTTTACAAAAAGTTTTTTTTTTTTTCAGGGGAAAAAAATGTAACTTCATTAATTTAAGCCGTAATGCAGAAGTCCTGGGAATGTGAGATTTTTCTAGGTATGCATGACAAAATACCAGGCTAAAAATAAATAGGAAAAGCAAAGTGTTTCAGAGACATGTTTTGCATACAAGAAGTAGGTTTTATATTATTTTTAGATCAAGTCTGACAAAATTTCTACTTGTTAGCACTTTCTAAGTCATAGTTCATGATGCAGAAAAGCATGTAGCAGTCTGGAGATATTAAATGTTGTAGTCCCAGATTGGTTGGCTAGCTGTATCCTGAAGTCAGCCACCTACTACCTTTACTATCTGCAGTTTCCTTGCTTGAAAGATGGGAACAACGTTCCCTGTCCAGAAGAAAAATCACTTCGATAGCCTAAAATATTATATAGTCCAAAGATTATTATTTTTATTACTACTACATTTACTTTCAAAATGTTCTCATTTTTAGGAGCTGTCTTTTGGATGAAATCGATGTGGCATGGGGAGAAGCAATATTAAAAGTATTGACAGGTATTGAGCTGGTAGAATAAACCCTCAGAGTACAATTCTCCCTCCTTTTTGCCTTTGAACTTCTCCCTCTTGAACTCAAGAGCTTCTCATGGCTTATCGCCTCTTTAAGAACTCTTCTAAATGCTTTCAGTTCATTTTTAACCTTCCTTTCTCTCACAAGTTATAGAATAGCTCCTATTATTGCCAACAATCAAAGAATCACAAAGGGGGAAATTTACGTTAGAAAGTAGACACTACCCACAAAATTGGATGGGGAGATAAGGAAGGAAGCATGCAAAGAAATAACTGCTTTTTAGATCAGACCCTTTATTAATTCAAAATCACTGGTAAGCCAGTTTTTAATTACTAAGATGCAGTGTACGGAAATAGCAAAGCCATAAGGCAATAGTCCTAGGATATTTAAATTCATATACAATCTTTTAAAGCACTTAAATATTAATAAATGAGTTAAGAGATAAATGAGTTAAACATCGTTGAGAAAGAGCACTTGATGTTAACCTGTGACTCTGTGACTACTATCTTTTCTTAAAAACTGAATTTGCCTCTAACTGAAATGGGCTAAATAAAAGCTCTTGATTCTTTTTTGTACTGCACCTAAGAGCTAGGGAAACATGATTTAAAAGAAAGGAAGACATCTTGACCAAGTTCACTGCCGTTTTTAGAATGAACCAAGAGTATGTATGCAGAGGATATGGGGAAAGGAGACAGGATGTGGGGTGGGGGAAGCAATACATATTTAATTTAAAGAAAATCAGACGAATTAATAAAAACTGTAAAAAGAATCAAAGTGCATTTAGTGACATTGCAACTTCAGTAAAATGAGAAAAAAAATATTAAGCAGAGTTTCTTGTCAAGGATTCTAAGTTCATGCCTTGCCAAATAGAGAAAAAAAAATTAATTTCCAATGTTTTTTCTCCTACAATGAAAATGTTTCTGAGAGCTGCAAGATTTTTTGTTCTTATGAACAAGACAAGAGAGAATGCCTTTCGTAAAAGCTGCTTTGGACAAAACTTTTTGGAAAACTAGGTTTAAGTTAGGTTTACATTGTTAGCCAAGGGTTTCCAAAGTTGCACTTAAATATAAAACAGTTAAACCACTATTATGTTTAACATCTGACAGCAACATTCCTACTTTGGATGAAGTTTTGCTTAACTTAGGGGGTGGCATCTATGGCTGAACTAACTAAAAGAAAAGTTGCGACCCAGGCAGTATCATGGATATTACAGTAAGGGTGGAACTAACCAAGAAGAGATTGGTATAGGGCATTTAAAGTTAGAAATATTAGATATTGCGTACTACAGAAAGAGAAATTTAAATGCATTATGGGGCCCTTGAAGGAGAAGTGAAAATGAGGAGTGGCATGATGAGGAATACTTTTGGTTTACTTCAAGGAGTAAAATACATTCCTTTTGAAGCAAACAATGGTATTTGATTGGGAGTCAAGAAGAAACAGATACTGAAACAAAATCATCTAGATATAGGAAGGTAGAAAACTAAAGTTTGTTCAGTGGGGGTAAAAATAATCATGTCATACATAAAATCCAGCTCCATGTTTTCAGAAATTAACAGAGCACTGTTACCATTTTGAATACATAAGAAAAGCAAAAGATGCCAATGAATCTGAATATATTCTTAGAATGCATGTAAATTTCTGTGAAGAACATACTGATTCTGACTTTCTGAACTGTAGTCCAGAGCTCAGGATGGCATTGTTTTCTAAACCTTAGAAGAAAGTTCAGCATGGAGCACAATTTGATTTGTATAAATCCAAAGACTCTTTCAGCAGCCTGGGCACTGATGAGATCACTCTAATAGTGCCATACTATTGATATCAAAGTAATGAGTTAGACCATTTATGGGCAAGTTTTTAGGGGCTGAGTATATTAAAACAAGTATTCAAATACATGTAGACACCCCACATCAAAATAAACAATGCTGGGACTTAACTGTGAGGCCAACTAAGCAACAGATGTGAATGGACTATAGTATATACAAAATGTGAAAAGGTGCTATATACAGTGGAAATATAATTTTCCCAATTACTCCCATCATCTAATCTTTTCTCTTTTTATGTGCCTAACACTGGTCCAGGGGAAGTAAAAACCTATACTGTATAAACAGTTAATATTTGTTTATTAAAGTGCCATTTAAGACTATTGCCACATTTTGTAGAATGAGTTAACAGGACAGCTTCATAGGTAAAAGTCAGCTATAGTTTCAGCACAAGGCCTGCAAAACTCCCTGCAGGAAGGGGAATCCTGATCAAATTTCACTTCAAATTTTTTTTCCCTGAACCTCCAGAAAATCCCAGACATTTAGTTTTTTGACTTGTGCCAAAATAAGATTATTTCCTAGTGATAAATTATCTCCTGGGTGAGCAAATCAGTTTTGCTTTTTCTCAAGCCCTCCTAACCAAAAAACCTTCATTTGACTGTTTAAATTCCAATTACAGACACATTAAGCTCTGCTCTCTGGGCCCCAGTGAGTGAACTATGCGATTTCAAAGGTGGCTTCTGATATTGTGAGATACCACTGGCATATTATCTTATTTCACAATTCTCTTGTCATAAATTTCTAGAAAAGAAAAAATTCACAGCTGTATTAAACTAGAAAGGAAAAAAGATTTCCATGCATTAAGGTGTGAAATAGAAGGTAGCTAAATATTATTAAATGTGGCATATAGCTACAGATTTAGTTGACACTTTCAAAGGAAGTGCCATGCCTACTATCGGTGGATGTTGTCATGCAGTAATGCCACAAATTTGCCCCAGATATAAGGATCTTGATATATTTTTTTAAAAACTAAACTTAAATAGTTTGGGGACTTTTCATACATGCTATGGTGAAATAATCAGTAGGAGTCCCCTGAAGTAATAGCATTGGAAAGTAGGTTACTTCATGTGAATTATGTTAGTAGCTCATTTACACAAGGGTCTGCATTCATTAAACTAGGTACTGGGGTTATGTCTTAAGTAAATTCCTTATGGACTCATCAGTTGAAATTCTATATTTAACAAAGGAAAATATTTCATCCACATGCACATTGCATAATAAGGATGTTGGAAAGTTATTTAAAATGCAAACATTTTGCTAACATAAAATTTACATACAGCTTTAAGTTTTCAGATAGCCTCACATTTGATTAATAATATATTTCAACTAGGTTTATGATATGGTCTACCTAGAATTTTGTGGAGGAGTTGGAAACAAGATATAAGTGAGGCTCACAGGTACAAGAGGAAAAAAATTTCAACAATGGCCTAAGAGAAATATCAGAAAATAATTTTGAAGGGCAGTAGGGTAAGGGATCCTACAATAGGCAGGAGTTAAGACTCATAATATTTATTGTGTATGATATTATGAACAGGTGGGGATAAATTGGAGGTCATGTATCAGTGAATTCAATTATATCATGAACAAACACAAAAAGATTTTAAAAATCATTTAAATTTAGGTGCTATAAGAGGTGAAAGAAAAGGTGATCATTACAGTAAAACAGAGTTGTAGAAATAATAGCAGATGACCAATTTACTGAGTGAGAGTGTTTCATTTCAAACAAATTTATTTCCTTGCTTCATGAGAAAGAGCATTTTAAAAGCTATATAGCCAGCATACAATCACAATGCTGTGTAACATTGAATAAGCATAAGCTTATTAAACAGAGAGGCAGAGAATCGGATAGTAAACTGTTCAATTTAGGAAATAGGAATCCAACAAAGTAAGAATTGTGTATGGTTCCCACGGGCCAGGTATCAGTTGACACAGTCCATTATTTATGATGTTAATTAAATAAAACCATGGAATGGAAACATTTTAGTTGAGACTGGATATTTTCATGTAATTGTTTTGATGATCTGCAACAGGCATCAAAAATCGCAATATTCCCATCAGTTAATTTAGCATTTAGATTGTTAAGAAACATAAATTGTTTAAGTTAGTAACAGACTGGTTTGAATTGCTGCAGATAATATCACAGTAATTGTTTTGAAGGAAATTTGCTGTTTCTTTTAAAAAATATTTGTAAAGGTTTCTTTTACGACTTTAATTCTTTAAGTTTACTATGTCAGAGGTGACAATTGAAAGAAAAACAAAAGCTTTAAACTTAAATTTTGCAGGCGTTCAATAAGTGTTTGTAGAATGGAAGAATGAATTAGATGGGTGGATGGATAAAGGGTCTTAAAACTTTATCCATTAAATCTAGTGAGGAAATAATTTCTAGTGGGAGCTAAAATCTAAAACATAGCATCACAAGGGTGTATTCCTGATAGTCTAATACTAGTAAATATCTTATTGAAGCAGCTGAAGCAATAAACAATCACTTACTTATATACTCATATGTATAAGAAACCTTAGGCTCACAAAAATATACATGTTTTAAAACAGAAATCTAAGGCACACAAAATACTAAAACAAGTCAATGAATTACCCTATTTTACATATTCAAGAAGCAGAAATCTACTTTTACAAGATTATGGTCTTATCAATTGACATTTTGTTATTTACAATCCCTTCATATTCCTTTACTTGGATTAGTCAAAAGCTTGAAACTTATTCTTTGCACCATATATTATTTTAATATAAGTTACAATGAGTTTTTTCTTTAGATAGCTTGCTGGAATCATTTTCCTTTGCACCAAAATTGTGAGTGTTAGCGGTTGTGAACTTCCTATGGCATTTCCAGGGGAGAAGCACCATTAGGTTTTCCATACTCCTAAGGAATCTGACACTTTGAATGTTATAGCACCTCTACATTTTAACAGAATCAAGTATTTCATTGAAAGTTCTTTTTGTTCTAAATATTTTGTTTGGGCAATCTTTTTTTTTGTTCTACTATAAGTCAATAAAGTAATAGAAGAACTGAAATAAATGGAGTGCCTTATTTTCCTGTTACCTAGAACAAATATCAGAAAAGTTAAATTATCATTTTCCAAAACTAATATGCTGAGATAAACTACTTTGGATTAGTGCATGATGGACAAAACCATGCGTATAATACCATTCCTACTGTTTGTTTTGGGCGTGGGGAGTATGATGATGATAGGGAATTTGTTTTGAAAAAGATTTCTATAGGAATCTTTTTTTCGTACGCTACGCTGGAATAAACATCAGAATAAGGCAATCTGAAGTGGGTAGAGTTCTGTAACTTTATTTTTGTATTTTATCACCTTGAAACATTGGAAGCATTTGACTCTTCTGAATCCTATTCTATCTAATCTCTTTTAGGAAACACCTTTCATGGATTATATTGAGAAAGCCGGGATGAAAGTAATGGAGCCACTGTTGCTCAAAAAATCAGAAGAGACCACTCTTAACTTAGTCCCAAAGAAAAAGTTAATCAATATTGGCAATGTTTCCTAATTCCAATTTTAGAGATAATTAACAATTTTTGCATTATCTAACCATTTTATATAAGTAGCTAATATCTGAATGAGAAAGGACACATTAAAAAAAACACAAACCATATACATGATTAGAATACATACTGCAATTAACAAGATGGAACTCTACACAGCAAGAATAAATGATTTCTCTTGTATGCAAAGATGCACAAACAACAGACAATAAGATTCTTATACTATACTATTTCAAGTTACTTTTAAAAATAGAAAGTGCTTTTAAAATATATATTTACAATTTATGAACAGCCTCCAACCATCACTAACAATTATGAATTATTTTATACAGGAGAAATAGTTTAAGAGAGAAAACATTTCATTGGTTTATTTCAAAGGAATATGCTGATTTTCTAGCAATGATTGGAAGATGTTGGAACAATGGCACCATGAAATAATAATTCAGCTTATTTTTAACTGTGTCAATGTGGTTAAGCACCAGGAGCTGTGTAGAGTTAACACTGTGTCTTGATTTTACATCATAGAACATGAACCTGTTAAAATCCTCTAAAAATGACTCTTGTTTCATAGTAAACAGACTTAATTTAAAGCACCAAACTGAGAGATTCTATCAAGGTTAACACCTAACCAAAACATTTCTTTGTGTATTTAAAACTATAAAACTTTTAATTTTTGCTTAAAATGTGCACCTTCTACCAATTGTCAAAATATAGTCACAGTTAAGAAATCCCCACCCCATTTATTCATTTATTTTACCTCAGCCTTCAAATGGGTGAGATGAAGATATAGTAAACGACAACATGACTTTCTTTTAACAGCACCTTGAAAAAATACACTGCACTAGCAAAGGCATTAAGAAGGGGAGAAAAGCCTTCAAACCCAGTGGTTATAGGGCCCTGCAACATGTGTGAGAGCATAAGGGGACACGGTGACAACATTGTCATGGGTTAATGTTAATGCTTTGTGAGAAGGAATTTGGTTCAACTCATTAACTTCAAGGTACAGTTCAGAACCCTCATTAGCTGCCTGATCTTTCTGCTCTGAAGCCTTAGTTTTCTTATTCTTAGCCTCTTTAGCCTCAAACTTAATCTTGTTTAGTTCAAAACCGTGTTGGGGTTTATTCAGGTTTTTGTGCTGGTAGAAGACAAGGGAGAGGCGTGTAGGATGATTCCGGTTGGGATGCTCAACAGGAGTCGTAGCATGAAGCTCTCGTCGGGCACACTCAATCAAAACAGAGCCGTGGGCTGGTGCGATTGCCACCCCACCAATATTGGCATCCAAGAAGATGTGCTCACTGTCTGACCAATACTCATCAATATGGGGCAATTTCTCCTCAGCAGGTGACAGGGGCTCATCTGATAGGGGATCATCTGAGAGAGGCTCATCTGCTTCAGAATGCTGCTCATCTTCTTCCACCAGGGAGGGAGCGAGTTCACGAGGAGAGGTGATGAATGGGGGCTGCTGGTTTGGCTGATTAGAAGTTAGCTGCTCATTTGGGCCAATGGGAGGCTCAGAATAAACCAAGGAATCTGTCATGGGAGTAGACAGTGTGGGAAGAGGGCTCCTCTGAGCTGGTTCACCAGGCTGTGCAATTCCAGTGCATTCCCCAGCAGCTGCATTAGCACCACTGTGTCTTGCAGAAGGCATTGTACAGTGGGGATTGCTACTTCTTTCTGAAAACCCGTAGGAGACTGTTGTATCATTCTTAAATGGAGTTGTTGTGGCTGAAGCACTCATAGGGGACCAGGAGAAACCTGGAGGTAAGTTTGCCTCTTTTAATGGGTGAGGAATGGATGGGATCAGTGAGTAGGTTTTAGTGTTGTCTGAACCTTTGAAGATAAAATGCGGTTCAGTTTCACTTTTTATTTCAGGTTGCAAGGTCTCGGTTTTAATCCCTAAACAGAGAAAAGGACACCAATGTGAAGATAAATGCAAACTACTTTTGGTAGTTGTTGTACTTAACATGCACATAGAAAAAAAGTACTAAAAATTATATATAGTTTGCTATTATTTTTCACCCAACAGATTTCCTTAAGGAATACTCCCCTTGGAAGACAATCCTAACTGCAAAGATTTAGCCAGAAGGATGGTCATTGTTTAAAATAGCAAAATAGTAGAAATGACCTAATGGGTTATAAAGTAAATAATGGAACCATACCTTGGAATACTATGTAGGCAATAATATGATGACAGAGAGTAATATTTAACTACCCGAAGAGGTGTTTACATACATATATATATATAAGGTCTTGCACGATCTCCTTGTTGAAAAAGTAAAAAGAGGCAATAGTTTCTAAATATTTCTGGGTAATGAAAGTATCTTAACTGGTAAAGTTAATTATTAAGCAAAGGAAGGCACATAAAATTTTTTAGTTGAAAATAAACCATTTGTGACCCTCAGAAACAGATGGCATTTAAACTCTGTTTCTCATTAAGTAGGTAGATCATTATTATCAATTGGGTAGTGTCAGAGCAAACTTCAAATCAAAAGGAAAGATTTTTATTGAGGACGTTGTTTGTTTTGAAGTTCTAAAAACTTTTTGGAAGTGCAAAAGCAGCTGATGTTAGTACCAAATAATAGGAAAAAAATAATGAAATCATGTATTAAAATAATTAATATAACAATTAACTTTGATCTGTCTCAGAAGAGCTGCAATTCTTGTCTCAGACAATACAACACGGAGACATGACAGATCTCATTTCTAAAAAGAATATATACATAAGACCCAAGCAGTGGTCCATCAAGGGACCTGTGCTACTATCTAAGGCTGTGTTTATTATTACAGAGGTCAAGTGTCAACAGAATTTAAATCATGGGAAGGAAAGGTTAAAAGAATGAAGAGTATTCTATTTAGTCAGAAAAAACTTAGAAAAAGTTCTTTTGTTTAAGATTACAAAAAGCAGGCTCTGGACCACATACAGTACGTATGACTATGCTAAAAGACATAGCTAGAAGATAACACCTAAAAATTAGTTACATTTAAATCAGCATCTACTATATGTAAGGATGCTATTGGGAACGACAGGAGGATGAAGACAATGTTGTTGCTTTTGTTTATAAGTACTTATGTGGCTCACGGATATGTGAACCCTAAAATAAGCCCAAGTTAAATATATGGAAAATGGAGCTACCAGTAAGAAGGAATGACAGTTCTCACTGCCTTGTCTGCATTGTCATTTCTCCAACTTAAAAAAAACAACCTCTTTAAAAAATACAAAATTCAAAGAAATTAAGGAAAACTCAGTAATCCTAAATTTGAATATCAGTATAAATTGATAAAGGCAAATATTAAGCATTTATCCTGACTACCCTGTACGATTATCAAGTTATTGGTAAGAACAGTATTTCTTTTTAAAAGATGAACTAAAAAATGAAAAACTAATGATAGGCCTTTTAACTCCTAATGATGATCTGAAGAGTTCCTAAAACCATTAGGTAAAAAATAGGGAATTTTACCAGTTAATTAGGCTGACAACATCTGAGCCATGGATCAATCTTAACAGCATAAAAATAGAAACCACCAGATAGAGTGTGCTTCCTAATGTGATATAATGCAATAGGAGTGTACAAATGGAGAAATATGAACACTGATTAGTATTAAGGCATTATTGGTTTTGTTTATTTAGGTATTTTGTTTTTAAAGATTCCTTATATTTTGTTGGCACGTACTGATAAATCTACAGATAAAATGATTTTTGCAATTAGATTCAAAATAGTGTAGGGGGTAGACCTGGTAAAACAATAGATGAAACAAGAATAGCTATGTCTTGAAAATTATTAAAGCCAGGATATGAGTATTCAAGGGGAGGAGGGACTCATTACACAATTCTCTCTATTTAAATTTCCATTTAAAAAAAACCCTGCAACCTTGTAACATTCACTGCATTTCACTGATCTCCTTTAAAGCTAATCACCTCAAGATCTTCTCCCATTACCTCATGAATTCACTTCATTCATTCTCCTCTCTAACACTCTATTGAATCTGTTCTGGCAGGGACTCCAATATCTTTCACATCTAATAGTCAAATGCCAGTCTTCTTCAAGGAGCAGCATATGACACAATCATTCCCTCCTTGAAACACTACTCTTGTAGTTTTATACCTACCACACCACATATTCTCAGTCTCTTGCTTGTTTTTTCCTATTTCCAAGACCTCTACAAATTGGGAATTCCCAGGATTAGTCCTTGGATTTGTTTTCTATTTCCTTTGGTTCCTTGGCAACCTCATTCAGTCTCATGGCTTTAAATCCTGTCTTTTTGTTGTTCACCTCCAGAGTTATACATCCAGCCTGGACCTCTTCCCTGAACTCAGGTATTTTACTCAACTGCTTACCTAACACCTCCACTTGAACTTTCAACAGACCTATCAAAACTAAGCTTCTGATCTCCCCCTACCTACTTTTCCAAACCTGCCCTTCTCTCTGCATTCTTCATCACAGATGATGGTGTCTGCATCCTTCCAGTTTCCTCAGTTCAATAGCATTAGAGTTACCTTTGACACCTCTTGTTGTCTTATACTCCATATTTAATCTATCAGAAGTCCTGATTGACTCAAAATCAGGTATTTCTCTTCTCTTCATTAGCAACCGTGGTCAAATTCTACCATCTCTCTCAGATATTTGGATGGCCTCTGTATGGTCTCCTGGGATTTTTATCCTCTGCACCCCTGTAGTATAGTTTCAACTTGAGAATTAGTGTGTTAGATTTGAGTCAGACCGTATCACTTTTCTATTCTAAGATCTTTCCTCTCACTCAAAATAAAAGCCAAAATCTTTGTAGTGGTATACAAAGCCCTCCTCAAATTGCTCAAACACCCACCTCCCCCGCACCTCTCTTATCTCCTACTATTCTCTTTCACATTCTGCTCCAGCTGTAATGGCATCCTAGCTTGCATCAAAAGGCAAATTTCTGCCTCCTCACCATTGCACTTGCCATTTCCTCCACCTGGGATACTATTTCCCCTCCTGGCTATATTGTGGACTCTCGTTTCCTTCATGATTTTAATCAAATGCCACATTTTCAGTGAGGCCTTCTCCAATAACCCTATTTAAACAGCATCCATTCACAGAATTAACCTTGTCTCTCACTGATGCTTTTCCAACACCTAAAACAGTTCAAAGTGGTGCTCACATTTGCTAACTGGATTATTCAAATTGATGCTAAATGTGATCAAAGAAGGCTTCATGGGAAGTGATGTCATTTTATCTATGCCAAAGAAGAATGAGTAAAGTTTCAAACTAGTTGGGGAATTCACAAGAACAAACATTAAGAACATGCCTCTTTTAAAGAAATAAATAGAAAAATAAATATTGACAGGTCACTTTTTGTTCATTTTAGTTTGGGCATGTAAGTAGGTAGGTCTTAGTTTTAGCTCTAAACAAACTAACAATAGACAAGTGAGATTCAAAAATAATGAACTAATATCTTTTCTAAAGAAAAGTAAGGGGCAAAGGAATCTAAACCCTCTGCCAATTAAAAAGTTGAGCACAGAAAATTATCAGGTTCCAGAGGCCTCACCTAAAAGCGGCAGTGATGAGGCCTTACTGTTGTTTGCCATCAAATTATTCTTCCGTTTGATTCGTGGAATGAGTTTCTTCTCCACTGCTCTTATCTTATGAGCAAGAACCTCTGTCATCATCGCTGCCCTCTTCTTCCCAGAACGAGGAACAGGCTGAGTGAAACATGTTCTTTTTTTGCGGTGAGGTGTGAGGACCTCAATGGCCCCAGATTTGATCTTGGCTTCCATTCCTTCCCTTGAGCCAAACTCATCTGTGTCTGAAAGTTTATAAAGAGGTAGCACATGGAGCTGCTCATCTTGAGGAATAACACCCAATGAGCGATTATCTTCTCGTGTTAAAGTACAAACCTGATAGGAAGAAAACATGAAATGGGAAATATAGGTCCTGCAAATTTCTTGTTAGTTATCCCTAGCTGCTTCTTGTCACTACAAAAAGGATCTGCATTCTCATTTTATTTCCAATTAATTCTGGATAAATACCACATATCACACCATGCAACTCCTCTCAATTCTGATAACCTACCAGTTCTTTTATAAGCAGAACAGTGGAATTTTGAGTTGATTTTATAAGTAAATGATTATATTATTTATACTTTTAATTCTAAAGCTTCTTCTTCCTGGATTCCCATCATACTGCTTTGTCTAAGTTAAGGAATAGCTACTGAACTGTGTTTACTATCTTTTCATTAAACATTAACTATTAAAAAGATATGGTATTAGTCTATGTGACAACCATTTCTTAATATTTAACTAACATATTTGTTGACAGAGGGAACCTTAATCATGATGAATTTTTCTTATATGCTGGGTTTTCCTTTAATATTTCTTCACTTCTACTTCTGAGATTTATCAATACATGTTTTCTACCCTCTTTGTTACTGTGATTTTTTTCTTCTTCACTAAATGAAGTGAGATATTAGAAGCAAAGAAAGAGGTACAAGAGAGATTTCTGTTCCCATCAGGATTTACATTCTAATAGTTAAAACTTTTAAAAAATATTTTCGCTTGAATAATTTTCTCTTTCTGTGTAGCCATATCAGTAAGTTCTCCTTTCTGTCTTTTGGCCTGAAATAGGACACCTTAAAAAAAAATTCTCGGGTGATTATATGGTATGTGACTATATCTCAATAAAATTGCTTAAAAAAAATTCCCTCAAATATAGCGTATCTTTAGTATTCCTTCTTACTTTTAAAATTTGTTTATTTAGTGTAGAGAGATGAATATTCAGAACTATATTCAGAAAATTCTTGGCTTAAATAGCTAACATTAATATTCTGCTTTATAAACTATTATTTTTATTTTAAATACTTTTCAAATGTCATTAGAACCCATCAGAAATATGTCCAATGATTTCTTTATTTTCCTTTAAAGACATTTCTCCCAGAAAGAGTTCAGAGAAATATATGGATTTGATTTTCAAGTTTTGGGTTTCATGATAGAACTTGATAACTATGGGTTGGTAAATCAAGGTAAGTTAGAATGTTTTTAATCACCTGTTTCTCAACATCTATAAGCCATATTAACTGTCAAGGCTGAAATATTCAACTCTCCTGAGTGTAATCTCTTAATAATATTTTGAAACAAAGTATATTAAAAATTAAGATCTTAGGTAAGTAAGTTTCATTCATTTTATTTCTGCAGAGGGAGACAAAAAGGGGACAAAACTAACACTGAGGAGCATAATTAGAAAGAATAAAGAAAGAAGGTGGAAAGAGAGTTAGTGGTAGAATATTAATACTTCAGGATTTAAGATATAGGGAAATTTAGAGTGATGACAGGTTCCAGGGCAAGAGCCTTAAAGCATGAGAAACCAGAATGGAGAGAACAGGAACTGAAAATTAGTTTGGCTCTAAGACCCAGACATACTGTAGCCAACCACAGTAATTCTTTAATGGGGGTAATTCAGGTAAACTGTATTGACCAAGTGATGATGATGAACCACTCTCAGCCATGATGCACCAGGACAGATTTACATAACTTGAACATATGGAAATAACATTAGTCTCAATCTTAGTAAAGGAGTAATATGTAAAAAATTATTTTGGCTCCTTTATTTATCACTGCTAGATCTCTAGATAAAACAAGGAAGAAGGCTGGCTTCTAATAAGATTTGATGGTGGAACTCTAATCACAGTATAAAAGTCTATGTAACAGGTGCACGGGTGGTTCAGTGGTAGAATGCTTGCCTTCCATGCGGGACACTTGGGTACCATTCTGGGACTATGCACCCCCCAAAAAGCCTATGTAGCTCCCTTAATGAAGATTTCAAAATTACTGGACAGAGCAAACAAATTAGTACACTGCATAAATAGAGCCAATTACTTTATCTTTTTTAACTAGGTGAAAAAGAGACAATTTCTTGAAGCAAACTCATTTCCCTGACAAAAGACTATTGCATGATTTTTCACTAGGTATTCTACCTATGTTAAGTATCTCTTCATTAACTGCAGGGCTACGGGCATGTGATTATTTCATAGTTGACAACAAATTATGCATATCTGAGTACAAATATTGCTGATAAATTTGGAATATCAATATTATGTCATTCATATTGGGATTAAGGAACCAGTGTGCATAAAAAAGATGATACCTCTGGCACAGTTTACTTACAAAAAATTCTGAGGTCCAGATGGCAAAAAGAAACATTAAGTAACTTGCTTAACTTCATAACTACCAGTTTCACAGTTGCTTTAAATAATCATGTTTTCCTATCTCCCAGCAAACATACCTCAATTGTGTATATAATTCAAGTCTTTCCACAAAATATTTGCTTAAGGCTGGTTTTGTAAATTTTGGAAATGCACTGATAAAAAAATCAATACATATAATACCTTTAGATAATTTTATGTCTAACAGCATACAAAATTGTCACAGCAACGTCAATCACATTTCAGGACCACAGCCTAAGTGTGTTGCAATGAAGCCAACAGAACCAAAGGCTTCCTAGGCACATACCACAGTGCTTCCATTATTCATGTTGTGAATGTCCCTGTGGGGATGGGCACAGAAGTCTAGGCAAGCAGTGACCCCAGAAAAAGGACGACCTTCCTTGCTGCCTAACCGACATTCTCGGGCAACATGTTCATATTCCACCTAAAAGAGAAAGGATAAGGTTCAGCTTTAAGTGATGGAAAGAATCATCTTCAGCAAAGAGTAAAACCATTTCCTGCCAAATTTCCTAGATGAATAATACTTTGAACATTTGATTTTTGAGATTATTGTAGTGAATGTTTAGTTTATTAACATTCAGAAAAAAGAGTTTAAGAAAACATGGAGTAAAACAACAATCACTGAATTACGGCTAAGCCAGGATCGGGTATTATTTCTGCTAGTGATGGATATACAAGTAGAGTGGCCTAAAAAACCTCATTAGGAAAACTGACAAATACAGTGTATTAACCACAGTTGCAAATATTCAATGACCACTAAATAGTAAACATATATATATTTCATGAGCCATTATAGAAAGTGAATTTATAAATCTTTTAAAAATGCATAGCTGAAATTCAACAAAGCATGTCACTTATGATAAGAGTATGGATTATGGAACTGCACAACACTGTTTTGGACCATGGGCTATGAATTATAGTTAATAGTACAACTATAGATAATATTTAAAATTATATAATTGTAGAGTAGTACAATTATAAAAATCTGCTGTCATCAGCTGTAACAAATGTACCACACCAATACAAAGTATTAATATAATAGGGTAGTATAGGGGAATCCTGTATTTTATGATGATTGTTCTGTAAACCCAATACTTCTCTAATTAAATTAAAATATATACATATGGGCCTCCTGTTTATAAGAAAATCATCCACAATTATTATCTATGTAGTTTAAAATTTGTCTTCGTAACTTTAAGACTGTCCATCCTTCTACACTTGCTATTGCCTTTCTTCCTCAGTCTGTTTGAATTTGTTTCTTCAGAATAATTTAGAATTTCCCTTCTTTCATCAACTAAAAAGATTTTCATCACTATAATTATTTTATGGCTTTTCATAATTTTTCCTCATTGTTTTTTGTTTGGAATTATGGCTCTTCATTACGATGTCAATTTAAAAAATTTATTTCCTTTATTTAAACCTTTCTTCTCTAAAATATTCTTTTGAGCCTTCTCTAACCTGATTTGCATATTATACACATTTTACTTTTAGAATTTTTTGGTATCTCATTGTGGTTTTGGTTGGAATATCCCTAATGACTGTGCATATTTTCATGTGCTTATGGGCCATTAGTATATTTTATTTGGAGAAATACCCTTTTTTTGTATTTTGCATGGGCAGGCACTAAGAATTGAACCTGGGTCTCTGGCATGGCAGGCGGGAATTCTGCCTGCTGAGCCACTGTGGCCCGCCCCAAAAATTCTTATTTAAATAAATACTTTACCTATATATTTTTTTCTCCCAGAATTTGTGTATTGTTTAAGCAACCATCCAGGATTGTGAAGTATAGCACACATCTTATAGATGAGTTTCATTTTGTAGTCATGCACCAGCATCAAGTTCCTTTGCATGAAAAATGCTTCTGTGGGGTACATTCCTTGATGGAGCCCCATTTCTGTGTGATTCACCTCCCTTCCTTGCTTCACCACTTAGTTCCAGCTAGTTTGTGCAACCTAAGCCTCTCTCTGAAGGAGAGCACCGGGTTTTGCTTGTCAGCCAGTCATGTTAGTATGTTTTTTTTTCTAACATGCACATCTCCAACACATTTATTTTGTTTGAGAGGAATGGATTTTGAAAGAAAAAACATGGCACAGGGAAACGTACAAAACAGAAAATAAATACAAATGTAAGCTGTTTTGCTAATTGTTTTATAACCCCAACAACTAGTATAGAGAATTCCCTGTACAAAACAACACAATAAAGGTCCAGAGATCAAGGTGTTCCTTTGTCAAGGCTGAGGATTGCAGTCTCTGGTATTTGGAATTTAGGCTGCAGTCCTTGTTTTGGACGGATCACCGGCTGGGTGGCATGGTCCATGGTTTAACCAGACTTGAATAAAAGAATGGCCACTAGACCCAGGTAGAAGTAGATGAAGTGCTTGGTTTCAGGTGTCACGTATCTACCAAAGTTCCTCACCGCAATGCAGTGCCAAATTGGATTGTAATTCTTGTCAAACTCCTTGATATGGGCTGCAGTGTCCTTCTCTATGCTCTATCTTTCTAGCACCTGAGCAGCACACTCCACCGAGTCCTGTTGGATCTCCTCCGACATGTCCACATTTTCTTTCACAGCCTTTCAGTTGCGTATGATGACCAAGGAGCATAGCTGGTCGATTGCAATGGTCTCCCTGCGAGAGGGGCTAGCAAGGCTTGAGCCTGGCGAGAGCTGCTGTCACTACAGAAGCTGTGGCACATCTAGTATCTGGTTTATTTCTTAAGATTAAAAAATAAAAAGCAGTTTTTCTTTCCTTTTGGCGTAGCAAGGCATGAGGCACAGACCTTTCTACTGTTCAGTATTGCACAGTGGAATACAAGATGCTTTTAGCAAAGGACACCAATACATTATAGCAACACCAAGGAGAAGGTTCTGCATAAGTCCAACCTTGTCTGTTGGGGGCCTGAAAGAAACAGTGAAGACTGTTCATTGGTCAGTCGGATGACGATTTGGTAAACCCAGGTAAAGCTGGCAGAAAAAGGATTTGAAAACCCTAATTGAGCTAAATTATTTGTTCTTTAAAACACCGTATGAAATGTTACAAAGCTTTCTTTCAATTCTCCTACTAAAAACATTCATGCCATGGCCAATAGACTCAGAGGAGTCAGGATAGAAAAGAAAAACCTGTTCTTTAAAAAAGGAAAAAGTAAAAAAACTTGCCACCAGGAGGTAGGTTTCTAATGGACCACAAGGACTTCGCTTCGCTCTGTTGCAGGCTACTTATAAATCTGAATCCATATTTTCATAAGTGCCACCTTCTCCCTTCAGATCTAAGTCTTTAGAACTAGCTTCAGAAGAATTTCTTCCCTAGGGTACAGGTGATTCAGACTCTTCCCCTGCCAACATAGTCCTGATACAAAGACTACGATTTTTGCATGAGCAATTGCGGGACACCCAGGTCCAATTCTCGGCCCATGTATGCCCCCCACCTCTCCACAAAAACCTCAGTATAAAGAAAATAAACAACCTAGTTGAAAAATGGTCAGAAAGATTTGAGTACCAAGAAGTAATACAGGTGCCAAATTATCACATGAAAGATGCTTATCTGTCATAATGGAAATGCAAATTAAAACTGCAATGAGAAACCACTTCACACCCATTAAAATGGTTAAAATTTTAATAACTGACAATAACAAATGTGACAATGATGTGGAACAACTGGAATTCTTACATTGCTGATGGAATATAAAGCTAATCAAATTAGTGGTTGTCAGGGGCTGGGAGTGGGGATAAAATGTTAAAAGTTTATTCTATGCAATGAGAACATTGATTTTCTGTACTTGCCTTTTTTTTTTTTAAGTCTCAAAAAAATATAGAAACCAATTTACAACCTGGGAGAGTGGGGAGAATCTTCCCTTGGAATTGGCCCAAGAAGGGGAATTTCCTTCAGTTGTCCCAAAGATAGTAGAGGCCATTTTGTTTTACAGGTTGCTATATTGTTTCATCAAAATCTAATGAAAAATTGGATCCACCACCTGGAGGCCACAAAACCCCAAAGCTATTCCTGCTGTTAGGGTCAGTGCCTTTGAAGGTGGGGTGGGGATCATTTTGCTGAGGAGCAAGGTAAGCCAGCAGGAAAGAATACTGGAAGGAGGTGTCAGACCCAGTGCAGAGCAGCTCCAGATCCCACCCCTACCTATAGTTTTAATTGACTTATTTACCTTTTGATTGCTAAATAGAGTTTTTATATATAGTAGAAGCAAGTCGCTTATCAGATATATAATTTGCAAATATTTTCTACTATTTTGTTTTCTTTTTCATTTGATAGTATCCTTTGAAGTACAAAAGTTTTTCATTTTAATGAATTCTGACTTACTTCCCCTTTTGTTGCCTATGCTTTTGGAGTCATAGCTAAGAAACCACTGCCTAATCCAAAACCCACAAAGATTTATATCTAAATTTTCTCTAAAGAATTTTATATCTTACATTTAGTTGTTTGGTCCATTTTGGGTTAATTTTTGTGTATGATAAGAGGTTCTGGTCTAAATTTGTTCTTTTGCTTATGGAAATCGTTGTCCCAACACCATTTGACCATTTGTTGAAAAGACATGACATCCTTGTAGAAAATAAGTTAACCATAAATCTGAGGGTTTATCTGTGGATGTACAATTCTATTCCATTGTTCTTTATGTCTAGGCTTATGCTAGGGCCACACTATAACTTCACTAAATTTGAAATTGGAAAGTGTGACTCTTCTAACATTGTTTTTCTTTTTCAAGGCTGTTTTGGCCATTCTGTGTCTTTCACATTTCTGTATGAATTTTAGGATTATCTTTGTCAAGGCAGCTATGTTTGATAAATATTTTTTGACTACTTCTATCTAAACATCTTCTAATCCATGAACATGGGATGATTTTCCATTTATTTAGGTCTCTAATTTCTATTACGGATGTTTTGTGGTTTTTAGAGTACAAGTCCTGTACATGTTTTCTTCAATTTATTCCTAAGTATTCTATTTTTGTTGCTGTTGTATGTGGAATTATTTTCTTAATTTCATTTTTGCATTATTCATTATAACTGATTTTCTGAAACTGATCTTATAACGTCTCAAAATCATTTATCAGTCTAATAGCTTGTGTGTGGCAGACACACTATGATTTTTTTTTTTTGGCATGGGCAGGCTCCAGGAATCGAACCCATGTCTCTGCATGGCAGGTGAGAACTGTGCCACTGAGCCACTGTTGCACCACCTTCATCAGGATTTTATATATATAAGATCATGTCATCTGTTAGTAGACGTTTTGTTGTTGCTGTATCCTGTATGGTGGGGTCATATTTCATTATTTTTTCCATGTGAGTATACCATTATTGCATCACCATTTGTTGAATTTTTGTTTGTTTGGTTTTGGGGAATTGCATGGATTGGGAATTAAGCCTGGGTGCCCCGCATGACAGGTGAGAATTTTACCACTGAACTACCCTTGCACCCCCTAATAGGGTTTTTAAAAATATTTTTTATTTTAGTAACATACACATGAACACAATGTTCCCATTTTAATTATTTTTAATTGTACAATTCAGTGGTATTAATTATATTCATAATGTTGAGCTACCATCAACACCATCCATTACTATACTAAAGTTTTACCTCTTCTTTTCCAGAATAGTGCCTTTTTTTTTTTGCATGGGCAGGCACCAGGAATCGAACCTGGGTCTCTGGCATGGCCGACAAGAACTCTGCCTCTGAGCCACTGTGGCCTGCCCCAGAATAGTTGCTTTTTATTTCTTTTTCATACCCACTCTACCTAGAACCTTCAGTAATTTGTTAAATATAAATGGTAAGTGTGGCCATTCTTGTTTTGTTCCTTATGTCAGGCAAAAAGCCATCAAATATGATGTTACCTCTAGGTTTTTTGTGGATGTCCTTTTTCAGATTGGGGAAGTTTTTTCTATTCTTAGTTTGTTGAGTGCTTTTTTCATGAAAGGGTGTTGGATTGTGTCAAATGAATTTTCTGCATCTATTGACATGATCATGTGGTATTTGTCTTTATTTCTCTTAAGAGGGTGTATCACTGTGATTGGTTTTCACATATAGAATTAGCTATGCATTCCTGCTTTTTACATTTTTACTTCTGGAAATAATATATTTTTGCCACCTGGAGTTAAAATTCAACTACCACTGCAAATATGAGCTAAGCCTGCTTAAAATTAGACCTAAGAGGGTGGGTCACAGTGGCTCAACAGGCAGAGTTCTCGCCTGCCATGTCAGAAACCCAGGCTCGATTCCCAGTGCCTGCCCATGCAAAAAAGAAAAAAAGAAAAAAAAAATTAGGCCTAAGAATCACCCACAGAGAACCTCTTTTGTTGCTCAGATGTAGCCTCTCTCTCTAAACCTACCTGGCAAACCCAAGCCCCTTCCCCACCAAGGTGGAACATAACTTCCAGGGGTGTAAAAAGGGAAAGAGAGAAATAAGAAAAAAATAAAGTGTTAGTGGCTGAGAGATTTCTAACAGAGTTGAGAGATTATTCTGGAAGTTATTCTTACACATTATACAGATATCCCTTTTTAGCTTATTGTGTATTTGAGTGGCTAAAGGAGAATACCTAAAACTGTAAAGCTGTATTCCAATAGCCATGTTTCTTGAAGATAACTGTATAATGATATAGCTTTTACAATGTGACTGTGTGACTGTGACCACCTGGTGTCTGATAATCCCTTTATCTAGGGTATAGACAGATGAGTAAACAATATGGATAAAAATAAAAACAAATAATAAGGAGAACAAAGGTTAATATAAAATAGTTAGATGGAAATACTAGTGGTCAATGAGAGGGAGGAGTAAGGGGTACGGTATATATGAGTCTTTTCTTTTTATTTCTTTTTCTGAAGTGATGCTAATGTTCTAAAAAATAGTCATGGTGATGAATATACAACTATGTGATGATATTGCGAGCCACCGATTATATATCATGTATGGAATGTTTGTATGTTAAGAATGTTTGTATGTTGTTTATCAATAAAAATATTCAAAAAAAATTCAGCTACCATGTTAGGAAGGTTTTTTTTTTAATTTTAATTTTTAAGGTTCGATAATCTTTTAAAGTGTCCAATAAAAATAGATGAATACTCAAGTCCAAATTTTACAGGTTTTTCTAAGCACATCTATTACCGATGATGTCCTATGTACAGCAGTTCAGCCCTGTTAAGGAACACAGTGTACGGGCCCACCACATACCTGATTTTGGTAAGCAACTGGAGCATACTGCTTATAAATTGGAGCTAATTGTGTAGCCAAACTCTGCAAATTATCTTCAAGATTTTTTTCCTATAGGAAAAGAGAGTCCATAAGTTGTTTTGTAATGACATACAAAATGAGTTTAAGATATGAAATTGAATCATAAATCACTGCTGCTGGATGGATGACACAAAATTCATACTTACCCTGATAAAAAAAATAGCTTCCTTAGAAAATAACGATTATTAGTCTTATTCTAAATAGTTAATCATTATTATGCTGTTATTTAGTCTATTAGAATAGCTATAGAAATAGCTATTTATAAGGTATTAAAAATCTAAATGGTGTTAGAGGTAGGCTGCAAAATTGCCCATGTTGCTAAGAACAATAACCATATTTTATATTTATTAAGTAGTACTGGGCACTTAGAGTAAATTAAGACAAGGCTCCTGCTGGAAAGGGGAGATATCTAAGTAAAGAACTGTGACAAAATGTGACAAGTTTCTATAAACGTGAAGTATAACAACACATAAAGCATGAGCTATGTATTAGATCCTGTGCTGCTAAGATCTTCAAATCAAATATGTCCTCACCATAACACCATAAGATAGGCATGATGATTTATCATTTATAGAAGGGCAAGGTGAGAATGACTGAGATGCTTAGTAAATGATGCAAGATCAAAGATAATAGTAAGACTGTGAGAAGCATTTATACCATGTCAAGAATCTGGACGTCTATTGACAGTAGAGACAAATAAGGCCTTTTCAAAGGAACACTGTCATTAAAAGAGTCTCTATTAAAAATGTCACTGACAACAGAATGAAGTAGGAAGCAAAAAAGGGACATTTCGGAGGCAAGTATAGATGAAAAACCACTGGGGTAGCTTATCACAGTATGTAATATCATATATTACATCATAAGTCAAGTCAAAGACTTGATAAATGAACAGTCATAGCCGGGACAGTTGATTGAAAGGTGGGTGATATTTAGGATGAAGAGAGACAAATGAGACTTCTGCCTTATTTGGTATTTGGTAGATGGAGATATCCTATAAATACAGAAAGAATTTCATATGATTCAGTTCACATCTGGTATGCATCAAAGTATTTTAACACCACACACACTAATGTGGACACAGATGTCAATTCTTGAGTGATTTCTGACGAGCCTCAATCTTGATAAAGCATCAGTGATATCCTATTTCATTTACTTCTGATTTATGCTGATGATTTCATCACACAAGAAATTTATGTATATAAGGTGAATTTCTAGGTTAGACTGCTCCATTCATTTGCCTCAGTTATTCATTGTAGCTTAGTAAGACATAGTCAAGAAAGTCATTACTTACTTCAAAAAACCTCCTAATTGTACTCACATGTTGATTATTCTATTTATTTGGGGGAATCTTTAGAGTTATATTTTAAAGACCCATGAAATAGGGTTTGATTATGTTTCCTAACATTTGAAATATCTGGTGAGGAGGACAGTTAGTTTATGTTAGTAAACATAATGAGGCAGAAAAACTGTGATAGTCACTGACTGCTATTGATATAAACTTTGAAAAAGCCTTATTTACATATGTAAATTCTATACTTCATATGCACTGTTAAATTTAAATTTTTCAATATTCTTACATCATTTCCCCCTGTTCTATAGTAAAATCTATTACAGATGATCCAGTGTCAGAAATCAGACTGAGAAATGTGTCATCTCATGAAATATCTATTGTATTTATTGTGTGGAAATGTTAAAAAAAAGTAGGCAAATTGAAACAAATCAGATAAAGAATGTACGGTTTTCTACTGGTATCATTTTACAAATGTAAGGCTGATTTTTCACATTAATCATTTCATTAGAATAAAAGTGCATGTAAGATATAAAGGCCTCTTCATGGGCGGTGTGACAGTAGCTTAGTGGCAGATTTCTCGCCTGCCATGTAGGAGACCCAGTTTGATTCCCCGTGCCTGGCCATGCAAAAACAAAAAAGATATAGAAGCCTTTTCTTATCAGACCTTATTGGTGCTCAAGTCTCCATCCCTTTTGCTTTTCTCAGTCTAGGACAAATCATATCTACATCCATGGCTGTAATTGCCATATGGTCAAAGACCACATCTTGAGTTTAAGATACATATTATTATTCACTTCATGGCCCACTTGGATTTTCCTTAGGAATCCAAACCAAACGTGTCCAAATTGAATTCGTGATTTGCCCTCTATGAACCTGGTCCTATTCCTATATACCCCATGGTGAGGTATACTACCAATATCACATTTTGAAAAAATTTCTACAGACCAATCTCTGCTCACCACTTCCTCTGTCAAAAGCCTAACCCAACCAACATTATCTCTTCCCTGGACTATTTTCATAGCTCGCTAGCTCATTTCCTAAACCCCATCTTAGCCACTTCCAATTATACAAAGAGAAGCCAGAGAGATCTCTTTAAAAGACAAGTGTGATTTTGTCACTCTCCTCCTTAAAGCCTTTCATTGATCTTCCAAAATTGTTGACATGGCTTACAAAGCTGCTGCATGCACCTCACTCTCCCTTGCCTGCTGAGCTTCAGCCATACTGGCCTCTGTCAGTTCCTGGAATGATTCATGCTTCTTCCTGTATTATAAGCACTATACAAATGTTACTTATTATTAGTAATAACCACAAGCAAATATTCAGTTTATATTCATGAATTACATAGCATTATTATTGTTATAGAATAAAATTTTGTCATGGCAATATCAGTATTATTATTATATTTATATACTAAAAGACACTTATATAATATTAAGAAAATTACCTGGTTGACTTTAGGAGAGAACTGACGTATTATCAAGTGTTCAGATCTTTCAGTATGGTGGCTTTCTATAGTCAGGTATTTTTTTTTTATGTCCTTTAGTAAAGTTTTATAGTTTTCTCCCTACAGATCTAATATACTTATTATACTTCTAATGAGGTACTTGACAGATTTTGTTGCAAATGTTAATGAGACTTTTAAAAAATGTTATGTTTACTTAACGGTTACTACCGGAAGATAGGAAGGTCATTGATTTGTCACAAGATGACTTTCTATCTATACATACTAATATAAATATATATTATAGTCATAATATTCTGTATTTTCTATACAGTAAGGCATATTATCAGTAAATAATGACTGTTCTCACTCTCTTGCTAATATTTAGAACTATTTCCTTGCTTTTATTACAATGGCTAAGAACTATATAAAATGGTAAATAATTTTGATTGTCTCTTTAAAGGGGTGATTGTTCTAATAATTCTGAGTTTTTTCAGAACAAGTATATACATTGTGTTACAGATATTGCTGGATTAATTCTTCCTGTCTTATTTTTTTTTTCCTATTTATCCTGCATACTAGTTATTTATTTTAACTCCCTTTGCTAATTTTTGGATGGATTGCTTTCCTTTTTCTTTTTCATTGTTTTTTCTGCAACTAGTTCAAAACTTGAATGTATACTAATTTTATTCATCTAAAGACTTTTTAACATACCCTTCCTCAAATATATGTTTTTTCCAACGATATCTAGAGCAGTGTTTTCCAAGCTGTGGGTCATGATTCATTAATGTGCTATGTAATCAGCTTGATAGGTAACAAGTAACATTTTAAAAAGAAATAAAATTTTATATAGATGAAATTATTAAGGAATGTCAAAACTATATTTGACATTAGCTTTTCTTACATTTTATTATCAGCTTTGTTATATATTATAAGGCTAGGTATACTTTTCTGACAGTTTTGTTTTAATTATTTGTGTGTATATATGTATGTGTGTACTCATTTGCAATATAAATGTTTTTTACTCTTGGTCATTGCTCAAAGCTTGAAAAACACTGATCTTAGACGTAATGAGTGTCTAAATCCTCCCCAGCAAAGACAAAGCAAAAACATTACCACACTTAGTTCCTATTGGTGTTCCACCCCCACCCACTGCCTATACCCCACCCCCACCAAACTGATGAGTATGGAATTATACTTATAGATTGCTATTTTAATTAAAAATATAATTACTCAACTTATTTAAAGTTAACAGTAAGTTTGACTAATTTCTTTGCTCACCATGGCCTCGTGTCCCGGACAGATTCGTTCCGGTTTCATATATCTTCTTTCTGGATAACGTCCTTTAGTAATTCTTTCATAGTAGTTCTGTGGGTAGTAAACTTTCTGAGTCTTTGAAATGTTGGAAAATGACTTTATTTTTCCTACTTTGACTGGGAATAAAATTCTAGGTTCTTTTAACAGTGGTTCTTTCTGGGATGGGGATATGGGAGAGGGGGCCCAGGGACACTTGGAATGTGGGTTGGTAGTAAAGACATTTAATTTATTTAGAATTTTCAACTATTTAGTTGTTTGGTTTTTTTTTTTACTATTTCATTACTACTTTTTAATATTAAATTTTTTAGTGTTTCAAAAAGTTTTAAAGGAATGTACTTATATATTCATTATGTAATTCAAAAATAAAAAGGACACTTACGTGTAAGGGAGAACTTGGATCAATTCTAAATCTTCTGGGGCTTGGGCTTCTACCAAATTTGCAGCCATTGAAATACATACTCCATGAACAGCCAAAAGAGAATGAAGCTCCACAAGTCTCTGGATCAATTCCTTGACATGTACAGGTACGACTGAAAGATGGTAATTGCAAGGGAGTGAACCGATATAGCAGGACAATACCTCAGACAGAACATTTCAAGTTCACATATTTTTAGAAATGTAGGTGGATAATAAACTGGTTATAAAACTCACCTCTATTTTTTTTTTGAAAGGGAGCCTACACACTCAACTCAAAATTTAATTTTTTCCCTCCTTAAATAACATGTATTTAATTAGTCATAAGGCAGCTATTCTGCTTTCAGTAACCACATTTAGCGATACATTCATAGGACTGATTAGATAGTCCAGGCAAAATGGTTATAGAAATAGAGGCAGTGTCATCTCAGAAAACTCATTTACAAATCAAAATGTATTTTGATATCTGAAGTTTACAAAAAGTGAATTCTTCAAATTAATGCCTTCTCTAACTCTACTCTTCTCTTGGCAACAGGAAGCTGAAATTTATCCATGAAGGTGAAAGGTGCCTAATAGGAAACCTTTCTTCTAAGCTGATTGGGACTGCTTAAGAAATTGATGCTCAAGAAAAAGCATGGTCTTTGTAGATTTTTACTATCTTAAAATTGGAACTTCATATATTCACTACCTTCCTTTTCTGTATTATTCTTGGCACTCAATAAGACTGTTTAAGTCTATTGTACTTTCACATTCTCAATTAAAAATTTAGGATTATACTTCAGGGAGTGGTGAGAATGGGGAGAAATTCAACTTCCCCAAGTTGAATTCTTGATATTCTCACAAGCAGTATGGACAACCAAAGCTATAGGCAGAGCTTTGGAGTCTTGTTCATATGAAACGTAACCCCGCAAAGGATAGGTCAAGTCTACTTAAAATTTAGGCCTAAGAGTCACCCCCAAGAGAGCCTCTTTTGTGGCTCAGATGTGGCTCCTCTCTCCAGCCAACACAACGAGCAGTCTCACCACCCTCCCCTTCTCTACATGGGAGGTGACTCCCAGGGGTGTGGACCCTCCTGGCAATGTGGGACAGAGATCTTGGAATGAATGGAGACTCAGCATCAAGGGATAGAGAAAAATCCTAGAATGAGCTGAGACCTAGCATGGAGGAATTGAGAAAAACCTTCTCGACCAAAAGGGGGAAGAGTGAAATGAGACAAAGTGTCAATGGCTGAGAGATTCCAAACAGAGTCGAGAGGTTATCCTGGAGGTTATTCTTATGCATCAAGTAGATATCATCTTGTTAGTCAAGATGTAATGGAGAGGCTGGAGGGAACTGACTGAAAATGTAGAGCTGTGTTCCAGTAGCCATGTTTCTTGAGGATGATTGAATAATGATACAGCTGTCACAATGTGACTGTGTGATTGTGAAGACCTTATGTCTGATGCTCCTTTTATCTACCTTGTCAACAAAGGAGTAGAACATATGGAATAAAAATAAATAATAGGGGGAACAAATGCTAAAATAAATTTAGTTTAAAAGCTAGTGATCAATGAAAGCAAGGGGTAAGGGGTATGGTAGGCATAATCTTTTTTTTTTCTTTCCTGTGTTTGTTTTATTTCTTTTTCTATTGTCTTTTTATTTCTTTTTGTGAATTAATGCAAATGTTCTAAGAAATGATGAATATGCAACTAAGTGATGATATTGTGAATTACTGATTATGTATATTGTTTTACTTTGTTTATTTTTTAATTAATAAATAAATTTAAAAAAGAATTTAGGATTATAAAATATGCATAAACATCTTGTAAATATTATATTTGAAGAGCTGAGACTTGCCTACTAGAAGTTTTCAAAAGAAGATAAATGTTATGAATCAACCTTCCTTTTAAAGTAAAGTGAGAGAAAATTTAAGCCCTGTGCACTGTTATAGAATCTAATGGGGCAGTGTAATGGGCCATCATTATTGACAATATAAAAAATTTCTAATATTGGAAATGGGATTAAGGGAAGAAATGATAAAAAATTTCAGATGTTTCCCATCTTACAAAAATTTATCAACCCATCAAAGCCACTTGTCTACGCACCAGAAAATATTATGGTATAAGTGAGTTCCTTTAGTTGAGTAGGTCATAGTGATGTGTGCATTATTAACACTTCAAGACTTCTACTTTTCCAAGGATAGAAGCAATATATTTAACAATTCCACTCTTCCCCAAATCCTTAAACTCAACATTGTAGGCACTGATAAGTAATAGCATAGCTATGTTCTCAAAAATACTGCCTTGATATTCTTTCCTATATAATCAAACACTCAGTGACCACAGGTTTAGCAGCCTGCATTAGCTGACATTAAATTAATTTCTTTGTGCCACAAGTCCATCTAATTTTCCTTTTAAGTCCTTTTTAATAAAGTCCAAGAGAAAACACCTGTATCAGATTTAATTAGAGGGCATTGACCTATAAGGACATAAAGTCCAATTTTAACAGTGCTGACTAAAACTACTGTTGGGGGTCACTGAGGAAAAAGGACAGGAGGGAAAAAAGTAAATGACAACAAACCTTTCGGTCAGTTAAAGGCCATATCTCTAGCTGGGATATTAAAATAAATTAATCTCACTTGCCCACATTCTAAAAGTTAATGCCGCTAGTAACAATCAACAGCAGGAAAAATAAACCTGCTAGTAACCAGCCCACTCATTAGCAAAAAGCAGTTTAACTCAAATACTGAGACCGAAGTATAAGGAAGTATAAGCACTAGCTAATCAAACTGCCCCATCCACCTCAACTACCGGCAAGGAGGAGAGGAAAAACTGCTTAAAGAAACAACAACAAAGGCTTAAGTATTTCTTACAAGAATGATAATAATGGCCCAGCTGCTGAGTCAGTGCTCAGAAGGACTAAAGGTGGAGTGAAGGCAATGTTTAGGGATTAGAATCCCACAAACAGCATTAAAAACCCAAAGTACCACAAACACACTAACTTGTCTATGAATTAGAGAACAAGATATTGCTGCTGCTTCTTTTTGTCTTTTGAATAAATATTATTTTGTAGGCTCTGCCATTCCATGTGAAAGCAGGACATTTAAAAAAATTAGCTAAACTATTTTAAATTATTTGACACCCTAGTCTTTGGGACCATATATCTTAACTGTGAAACTAAACATACCTATACCTTCTCCTTCCTTCAATGAAACCACCTTACAGAAGTCAGAAAACTAAAACAATCCAAACATGATTAATGTTTAAAATCCTTGAAAGTATTAAAACTTTAAGAGAAAGGGAAAGGAAATATAGAAGAGAAACAAGAAAGGAGGAAGCTTTAAAAGAACACTCGCCTCTTTTATTTGTTATTTAATCTAAAGATGGTTTAGACTAACAACGCAAAGCTAACACTATTTGATTTTAACTAAATTGTGAACTAAAATGTTTAAGATTGTAAATCCAAATACATGGAAATATACTATACAGATCTAAAATATCCACAACTGTTTTGATTTAGAGAGGTCTGAGAGTAAATATAAGGGCCTAAATTTTAAGTCCTTGTTCTCTTCCCTATCTCTTTGAACTTCAGTTTGTTCATGTGTAAAATGAGATTGCTATAATAAAGATTAATATGATATATTGTTTGTGAAATTAATGTCAATTTTAAAGCAAGCCTTAATGAATATCACAAGAGAAAAAGCGGCATGAAAAGCCTGCTCCATTCAGTAACTTGGTAATTGTATCCTTTTTGAAGCATTTCTGCAGCCCTGAAATCCACAGTAAGAGTGACATTATTTAGAATATACATGCAGAGATATGAAATAAAGGAAAGTAGCATGCACTTACTGTGGTTGCAAAGTTGCACAATGCTTGAGAAATTTTAATAGTATGTAGTATTTATGTAATGACTAAAAAATATAAGATGAACTTAAGTAGATAAAAGAATATGGAAACATAAAGATGAAGATTATTTTTTTAATTATTAAAGTGAGGAAAATGCGTGTTACGTAAGATAACATTGCAAACAAGGACTTTAAAAAGAAATATAGAAGATACTATGATGGAAAAAAGGGGAAGAGATGAAAGATACAGTTTGAAAGGGCAAAATATTATAAATCGATAGGACAGAAACATGGGATAAAATTTAATCAAGGGGTTAGGTTAAATTTGAAATTGCAGAAGGAAACTAAAATTGCCAAACCAATAGAAAATTAAGTAATTTGTTTAAGTCATTGAAATAATAAAGAAAAGAATCAAGTTTTGGGGAGTGAGAAACCTAGTTAGAATTTACTTTAACTGTTTATTTAAAAACACACAGAGGGAAATGTAAAAAAATTGAGCTACAAAGCTTCCCCAGAACATTTTAAACAGATAAAATCACCAGTAATGGGAACATTTGCTTAATGTAGCTCTAAGTGCTGAGAAGGATAAGGTAATATTTTTACCAGTATTGCATAAACTGAATTGAATCAGAAAGAAACAAGCAGAAACAACAAAATTGACCAAGTATATACAAAACTAGCTTGTTCTAATAAAAAATGTTAATGCCATGGAAGACAAAGACTGAGATGAAAGGATTAAGAAGAGGTGCATGGGTAGTGGAGTGGTCGAGTTCTTGCCTGCCGTGCGGGAGACCTAGGTTTGATTCCCGGCCCATGCACTCAAAAAAAAAGAAAAATAAATCAACAAGTGTGCTGTGATAATGAGATAGTCACATGAGAAAAAAATGAAATATGACCCACACCATACAGCATACAAAAAAAAAAAAAAGACTAAACAAACAGCTGAATGCAATGCGTGATCCTAAACTGGAGCCTGGATAGAGGAACATTAATATGAAGCACATTATTGAGAAAGATCATATATGAATAAAACTGTAGATTAGATTAAATAATAGTATTTTTATCAAAGTTAAATTTCCTGATTTTAATGATTATACAGGGATTAGGTTAGAGAATTCCCCATTCTTAGAAAATAATCCTTAAAATTTTATTCAAGGGAAGGAAGGCATGAAGTCTACAATTAGCTCTCACATGATCCAAAAAGAAACACAAACAAAATTAAAAATATATATATATGTGAATGTTTTTGGTGCACACACGTGTATAAAGGCATATATGACAAAATGTTAACAATTCAGGACTCTAGGTTAAGGTATATAGGACTCTTTCCTGAAAATTTAAAGTTTTTTAAAAAGGATAAGCTAGAGTTACATTAAGTGAAATAGAAGAATTCCTATTTTATTGGCTTGTTTGAAAGAATAACAAGAAAATATATGTACATCGCACAGAACAGTGCCTTCACACGAGTGGTATTATTATTATTATTGTATACCCATCTAATAAAATAAATAGCAGCCATTAAAAAAAGAGGTATATATACTTGTTGACATTAGAAAGATAAGAAAAATATAATGAAATGATATTTAATGCATAAAGGAAAGCTCTGGAATGCATGCAAATTAACATGGGGCAATTGGGGAAGAGGATATATATTTTTGTTTCACCTTTCAAAATGACATTTCTTTTAAAGAGAGACAGGCCTATTGAAGGAAAAGTTTAAACAATGTTGACAGACATAAAAATAAACTTGAACAAATGTGAAGAAAAATCATGTTATTGCATAGGAAGAATCAAGATCATAATGGTGTCCCTTCTCCTTAATTTGTTAATTTAGTCCAATCTCTTTAAAAATATCATTAATTTTTATTAAAACTACTACAAGTTGATTAGAACTAGGTGAGCTGATTATAAACTTTATTTGGAAGTACAATAAAATAAATAACAAAGGAAAACCTTGGGAAAGAAAAAACCAACAATTAGGGATCTAGACCCACAAAATTTAAAAATATACCCATACCAAACTTTAAAATCTATTCTGTAACTACTTGTTAAAATGTACTTGGAAATTTATTGCTTTTTTGTATATATGTTATATTTCACAATTTAAAAAAGTTAAAAAAAGGGAAAAAATAAAAAATAAGGGAATAGAAATTGTGCTGAATATTGAGTTGTCATGAGAATGTAACTCAAAATTCAGCACAATGTAACTCAAGTCTTTCAAAATATATTTATATATCGATATATATATGTATATTATACTGATAAACACATCCTCACCAAACACAATCCAAACCTCCCCTTAACTCTTTTTTTTTTTTTTTTGCATGGGCAGGCACCGGAAATTGAACCCAGGTCTCCAGGGCAGGTGAGAACTCTACCTGCTGAACCACCAGTGGCCCGCCCTCCCATTAACTCTTGTTAACTCTCTTAACTCTTGCCCCTCCACCCCCCATTATTTACCCGTTATTGCTATAGTACTGTTGATGTCTTCCTGTTACACATAGCCTATATAGCCTGCAACAGTGGTTATTCCCCTATACCCTGATATTATCAACTCTTTGTAAAAGATTCATACCTTTGAAGTAGTCCATGCAGGAACTTATTTATATTTGTAATGCTAATCCTATTTATATTTGTAATGTTAATCAGTGGCATGCATGGCTCTATACAACCCCTTTCAATCATGTTCACCTTCAATATGGCAATATTACTTGTAAACCCACTAATGAACCGCCTTCACTTCTATCCATTCCCTTACATTTAAGTTCAATCTCATTAGCTAACTGTTCATCCATCTCTAACTTCCATGTATGTCCAGGTACCCTATATTCTGTATTATAAGCCTCTGAGTTTACCTTTACCACGGAAATAAAAAGTGAAATAATATAGTATCTATTCTTCTGTGTCTGGCTTACTTCACCCAGTAATACGTCCTCAAGTTTCATCCATCTTGTCATGTGCTTCAGGGCAACACTTTGTTACTGCTGCATATTATTCAATCATATGTATATACCATATTTTGTTTATCCACTCATCTATTGATGAGCACTTGGATTGTTTCCATCTTTTGGCAATCGTGAATAATGCTGTGTGCATCAGTGTGCAAATGTTTCTCTTGGGATCAGTGAAAATAGTCTAAAACTGAGAGTGTTGATGATTATACCACTAAGTGAGGATAATGTGAGACAATGACTTTGGACATTATACATGACACCCAATGGATGGAGGTGGCTGAAGGATACGATGACTGAGAAGCAGAATGGCGAACTGTGGTGTATATGGTTGAATATTGTGCCACTACAAAAGCAACAAAGTCATGAGGCATGCAGCATCGTGAATGCACCTGTGGGACATCATGTGATGCAAAATAAACCAGGAACAAAAGCAGAATTATTGTATGCTGTCATTTAGAAAATACTTATAAGAAAATTGGGACTAGATTGTAGGCTTTTACAGCAGTCACATTTAGTCTGGAGCAGTAACTTAGTTCTAGATTTTGAGAGGCTGTGCTATATATATATATATATATAACTTGGTACTTCCCTGGAACTTTGGGTACCTGTGTGACATCTAAGACTCAAAGAAGGAGTTCTGCAGTTCTGAAGGTCAGAACTGCCACATACGACAACTGTTAAAAGAAATTGAAAGAGATCAGGCTTTAATTAGAGTTAAGAATGAAACTGATCGGGTCAGGACCAAGGTAAATCAGAATACAGGGGTAAGGAAGACATTGTGTATATTTTAGCACTTCACCCACTCTGTGAGACCAAAAGAAGAGAGATTTATCCACAACCTAAATTAAGTAGCACATAATGTAACTCAATCTGTGTGGATATATCATCTAAACAACCCAAACACAGGGAGCCCAGGATGGGAATGAGGGCCTGTAATTCTGTATAGCTTTAATGTAATGCCTGGATACATCCCAGAGTATGTTGAGCAGATAATTAAAAAGTATGGGTATCTCAAACATTAAGGACTGCTAAGTCAGGAGGCCAAGCCCTTGATCATGAGGCTTGCTCTTGTGAAGCTTATGTAGCAGAGAAGCTTAGCCTACCCATAGTTATGCCCAAGAGTTACTTCCAAAAATCCTCTTTAGTTGTTCGGATGTGGTCTAAGACCAACTCTGCAAGTGAAATCATTGTCCTCTCCCCTACATGTGACATGACATCCAGCAGTGAAAGTCTCCCTAGCACTGTGGGATCAACAATACCTTCCTGACCAAAACAGGGAAAAGAAGTGTAACAAATAAGGAATCAGTGGCTGAGAGAGTTCAAATGGAATCGAGAGACTACTCTGATGCATGCTTCAGCTAGACATTGCTAAAACCCCAACCAAAACTATGCCTGCCAACCTTAAAGAATACTTAGGGCTTTATCTGAGATTCTACAAATGTTCCATGCACTATAATTATTTTCCAGAAAATTGCAACATCCAGATGAGTTTTTAGGCCAGATAAGTCCTGAAACACAGAGGGGTCAATCTCTCCAGCATATAAACTAGTTCCAACCCCCATCCCATATTGTCAATAGCCCTTTCCAGAGTGAACAAGTTAGAATGGGCATAGCCTAAATATTCCTAAAGATTGGGAGAAAGATGAAAGGAGAAGGTGGAGTTATAACAGAGAAGATAATATTTAACAAATGAGTATAGCTGCTCAAATATTATATTGATGTTTCATTTAGTGTCCACTGTCTTGGAGCAGCTAGAAGGAAAAACCTAAAATTGTGGAATTGTAACCCATACCAAAGTCTGAAATGTGTTCTGTAACTAATCGTTGCAGTGTGCTTTGAAACTTATTGCTTTTTTTGTACACGTTATTTTTCACAGTTACAACATATTATAGGAGGAAAAAAAAAAAGCATATTATAAAACCCATATAATTTGAAACTGTGACACTCATTCCTGAAAGGAGAGAGGGCAATTATACAGAATTTAAACCCCAAAGATAGACCTAACTACATATGTACTTTTAGTATATAGTAAAGGCAGCATTTCAATCAAGGGGAAAAGATGTACTTTTTAGTAGTAGTATGGGATAAAAGAAAAAAGTTAACAAAGTTAATAATGAATCTCAGCACCTCACCATTGTCAAAATGAATTTTGAATGCACCAGAGATGCAGAAAACATGGATGAAGTACTCTATAACTACATAAAGGGAAAAACTTTCCTAATTATGGCTCAAAATCCAGATAATAATAAGGAGGAAGGTAGTTATACTGATTATATATAAATATATTTGATCACATAATATTTTAAAAATTAGGGAAGAGTAAAACTTTCTAAACATGATAAAGAGCAAATATGAGAAACCCACAGCCAGCCAACATTATACTAAATAGTGAAAGCCTGAAAGCTTTCCTTCTGAGGTCAGCAACAAGACAAGAATGTCCACTGTCACCACTGTTATTCAACATTGTTCTGGAAGCTCTAGCCAGAGCAATTAAGCAAGAAAAATGAAAGAAAAGGCATCCAAATTGGAAAGGAAGAAGCAAAACTTTCTCTATTTGCAAATAACATGATCCTATATAGACGTTATTCTCAAAGAAATCCGCGACAAAATTACTATAGCTAATAAATGAATTCAGCAAAGTGGCAGGTACAAGAACAACAAGCAAAAACTAATAATGTTTCTGATACACTAGTAATGAACAATTTGAAGAGGAATCGAAGAAAAACATTCCACTATTAATAGTATACCTTGAAATATATTTAACCAAAGACAAAAAGAATGTAAACATGGAAAACTATAAAATATGGCTAAAGAAACTGAAGAAGACCTAAATAAATGGAAAATATCCTCTTTTCATAGATTGGAAGTCTAAATATTGTTACAATATCAATTCTACCCAGAGTGATTTGCAAATCTAATACAATCCCAGCTAAAATTCCAACAGACTTCCTCGCAGAACTGGAAAAGCCATCATCAAATCTGTATGGAAGGATAAGATCCTGAATAGCCAAAGCCATATTGAAAAAGAAGAAAGAAAGTGGAGGATGCGCATTTCCTGATTTTATCCATCATGGTACTGGCACCAAGACAATACAAACCAATGGATTCAAATTGAGAGCTTACAAATAAACCTTTGCATAAATGGCCAATTGATTTCTGACAAGAATGCCAACTCTATTCAATGAGGAAAGAATAGTCTCTTCAACAAATGGTGCTAGACTGGACATAGCTATGCATTAAAGACATTCAATCTAAAAAATTCTGTTAATCAAAAGATGTAACAACTGAATGTCCACATGAAAAATAATGAAGGTGGACCCTATTTCATAGACATAAAAAACTCAACTCAAAATGGATCAAAGACCTAGATAAAACTCCTAGAAGGAAACATAGGGAAGCACCTTCAGGACCCACTATTAGACATTGGTTTTGTAGACTTTATATCAAAAGCACAAGTATCAAAATCAAGAATTAAATCTCAGGGACTTCATCAAAGTAAAAACTTTTTGCACCAAAGGACTTCATCATGAGAATAAAAAGGCAATCTACAGAATGAAGAAAATATTTGAAACTACATATCTGATAAGGTTTTAATATCCAGAATTTATAAAGAAATCCTACAGCTCAACATCAAAGACAAACAACCCAATTATAACATGGAAAACAACTTAAAGTCATTTCTTCAAAGATACACAAATGTCCAAAAAGCACATGAAAAGATGCTCAACATCATTAGCCATTAGGGATATACAAATCAAAACCATAATGAGGTACCATTTTGTACCAATAGAATGGCTACTATTTAAAAAGCAAACTGCAATTTTTAATAAGCTCTCCAGATAAAAAATAAGTAAAAAGCAAAAAAATAACAAGTGTTATAGATATGGAGAAATAAGAACACTTGTTCATTTTTGGTGGGAATGTAAATTGGCACAGCCATTATGGAGAAAAGTTTGGCAGTTCCTCAGAAAGTTAAGTATAGAATTACCATATGATCCAGCAATCCTACATCTAGGTATATACACAAAATAATTGAAAGCAGGAACTTGAACAAAGCTTTGCACTCTGATGCTCATAGTGGCATTATTCATGATTGCCCCAAATGGAAGCAACCCAAGTGTCCACAAACTGATGAATGGATAAACAAAATGTGGAATACACGTTCAATGGAATATTATTCAGTCATAATATAGAATGAAGTTCTGATACCTGCAACAACATGGATGAACCTGGAAGACATCATGTTGAGTGAAATAAGCTAGACACAAAAGAAGAAATATTGTATGATCTCACTGATATGAAATAATCAGAATAAGCAAATTTATGGCGTCAGAAACCAAAATATAGGTTACCAGGGGGTGGGGTGGGGGAAGGAAAAGGGAAGTTAATGCTTAATAGGTATGGAGTTCCTGTTTGGGGTGATGACAATGTTGATTTGTTGTTTGTTTTTTCTTTAAATGTGCCTCCCTACATATATGTACGTCCATATATATATATACATAGACACATAGAGGCAATTTAATTCATAACGCTTTTTTCTTTGTTTGTTTGTTTTGTTTTTGGGTGTGTGGACCGGAACTGAACCTGGGTCTTACACATGGCATGCAAGAATTCTACCACTGAACTACCATGCACCCCAACAGCAATATTTTGAAACCGGATGGTGTTGATGGTAGCAGAACACTGTGAATGTAATTAACACCACTGAATTCTATATTTGGGTGTGGTTAAAATTGGAAATTTTATGTTGTGTATGTTACAAGAATAAAAAAGTTTTAAAAACAGGACTGTACAATATAAACAGTGACCCTAATGTAAAATATGGACTACAGTTAATAATATAATTGTATTAATTCATCACTTGTGACAAAGATATCACTCTAATGTGAACTGTTAAAGAAATGGCAAAAGGCTATTAACCAAATGGAAAACATACTCTCACTTACAATAAAAATGCAAATCAAAAGTACACTGATACAGTTTCTCACTTACTCCTAATAGATTGGCAACTATTCAGAAGTTTAATAATATGTCCCTTGGCTGGGGTATGGAGAAACAGTTATTCTCTTACATTGCTAAGGGGATTGGGAATACCCCAAATGGAGGATCTTAGCCTTAATGCAAAATTCCCTTTCCACTAAGGCCCTAAGTATTCAGAGGTGGCTTGGGGGAGGTGGGGAAGGAGGCAGGTATTAAAGAGGAAAGCAAAATGGAATATATTCTAAAATGGTCTTAACTTACTTACTGCCAAACTAAATCTTTTAAAAAAGAAATGTTCAGTAGATGCAAGTGTAGTTCAGCGGTAGAATTCTCACCTGCCCTAAGGGAGACCAGGGTTCAATTCCCGGTCCATGCACTTCCTCAAAAACAAACAGGCAAACAAACAAGAAAAAATTCCACAAATGGTGCTGCAATAACGGGATACTCACATAGAAAAATAATGAAATGTGACCCTGCCATACAGCATACAAAAAGAAAGAAATGTTCATTCTTTTTAATTCCATAATACTGTTATCCCACTTCATATACTTAGCTGATAGCTGATTAACAATTTAAAGTTATGTAAACAGAGCTGGATGGCAAGGCAGTATGAAATGGATTTGATTACTTTTCATTGAGGGTGCATCTGCGGTCTGTGGGATGGCCATTGTAAGACTTTAGACTCTCGGTGAGCTCGTTGTACAGCCTGTCAGCCATTGGGAGGGGAATGCCGTCCCACACCATGATGAGAACCACCATCACAGCTGTCTGGCAGTGGTGGCCTGTACGCTGCCGGACCAAACAAAGAACTTTTTCTTCATCACTGCTTCTTCTTAAAACCTACAAAAGAAGAATGCATTCACTTATGGAAAATGAGTAAACTGGAGTCCAGTGCAATGGATATTCCTTTTAAAGCTTTGTATGATTCTATTAGTTGCATATTTTATTTTTTTAAATCAACGTTTATAGGACTATTCCTCAAGGGGTCGACATTTATAGGACTCTTCCTTTGTCTCTCTAGTTGCCTCCACACAATACATTTCAGAGTATCTCAGTTTCCATGACTGACAAATAGCAAGCTGAACAGAAATCTGTGATATATGGTTATTATTTGTAAAAGAAGAACAAAGCAGACAAACTGTGGTATTTTGTTGCTGTTACAGTATTGCCTAACAGAGGGCCCAGTGCAGAGATCCTAACTATCTGCTCTGCTCATCCACAAATGTTAGAGCAGGACAACCTAGTTAGAAGTAACCAACAATCCACCCAACATTCAAAACTAATGAGTGCTGAAATTTGGCACCTTAGAGAAGGCATGGATTTTTCTTCTAGGCAAATGGTTTTACTATAGTGAATGATTAATATGTAAAACCATGTCTCAGCTATTTCTATGACTTTTCCATACTTTCACAAGGATTTTTCATATCCATGTTATTCCTGAGAATAAAGTGGTCTAGCTGAACTTGGTAATGCAAAACACAACATTAAAAACTGGCCCATTTTCTTCACTGCATCATGCCCCTGGGGTTGTTAAAAAGGCTTTCAAAGTATTTCAAATATTTCCCATTGGTTCTAGTGCTCATGATAAAAAAATCTATAGAAGTAGTCCAACCACAGAATAACAAGCAATTGTTTAAAGCTCCCCGTGGAAAGTTGCCCCCTCCATAACTCATAAATTTACAGAGCAGAGAGACTGATTACCTTACTATATAAATCAGTATCTCATAAAACTGCCCACCCATATGACCAAAATGAGCTAACAATAGCATAATCAGTACTCTACTTTCATTGCTATATTACATAAACTTGAGATGAAACTTCTTAAGACATTAGTTACCCAATATCACTTTCTTCTGTCACTCCAGATGGTTAGCAATCATTGCTACCAAGGCATTCAGTAAAGCATCCCTTGAGTAGAGTTGGCTTTAGGACCTTCCCCCTAAACACAATTATTTATATTAAAATTTTTTCTGTATTTATATGTCCTTTACAGCCAAATAAGAATACATTTGCTTTCAAATACCTCAAAGACAGAATGATATATACTGCATCAAACAAAATTATATGAAATAACTTCCAAGTTGTTCAAACAACTTTATATTTGAATTTATACTCAGCCAGTCATTGTATGGGAAATGCTAAAATCCTATTTATTAATTGTATTTGTGCATTTCCTGTATCTTCCAAATTTCCTTCAACAAAATTAGCAAATTAAGCTGTGATTAGGAGCTGAGTCACTATATTCAGATCCGGTGAAAAGTATTAGATCTGACAGAGACCACTATACAGACAACTATAAAACATTATTGAGAGAAATTTAAAATACCCAATAAATGGAAAGAGATACCATGTATTGCAATGGAATAGCCAATATTATAACGATATCAATTTTCTGAAAATTAACCTCTAGATTCAATGCAATACCAATTAAAATCTTACTGGGAATAGTTAAAGTGGGAAATGTTATATTATATATAGGTTACCACAATAAAAACTTTTTAAATCCTAATTTTTTGGTGGCAAAATGGCAATATTATTCTGAAATTTATAAGAAAAGCCAAGAAAAGGAACAAAAAATGGATACTAGATACCAAGATCTATTGTATAGCTATAGTAATTGAGACAATATGGTATTGGTGCAACGATAAATAGATACTGTAACAGAATAGAGAACAATAACCCCATATAAACGTGGTCATTTGTCTTATAAGAAAGCAGTGCAATGCAAAAAAGAAAAAAAGAAGACTTTTCAATAAATGATACTGGGGATATCTTCATATGGAAAAACATTTTTGAACCTATCTCACATCAACAACTAAAAGTATATTATATATCTAAATGTGAAAGTATATATCTTCTAAATTTTTAGAAGAAAACAACTTCATGACTCTGGAAAAGGCAAAAATTAAAAATTATCCAAATATGTCAATCATAAAGAAAAAATTGAGACGTTGTACTGTAGTAAAAGGAAGAACTTCTATGTTCATCAAAAACAAAAATTTTTTTAAAAAGCCATTAATCAGGGAAGATTAGGAATATAAGCAATAGAGTGGAAAAAATTTTGTAATACATGTAATTGAAAAAATATTCAAAATACATAATTTTATATTTGTATAAAATATAAATGTCCACAAGTCCTAAAAACATAATAGACAATTGGGCAAAAGACTAAAACAGACACTTCACAACATGGGATATCCAATGACCAAAGAGTGTATGAAACTATGCCAAATTTTATTTAGCAAACTAAAACCATGATTTAAAAGCACATCCAGTAAAATGACTAAAATGTAAAAAACATAAAATACCAAGTATTGGTAAGATGTGGAAGAACTAGAACTCTTATACATTGGTCAAGGGAATATAAAAAGGTATAAACATTTGGAAAACAGTGTATTAGTATCACCCAAAGCTGAAGATATGCATACCTTATAATCCAGCAGTTTCACTTCTAAGTGAAACAAACATTAGCAAATTAATGTTTGCTACACATTCATACACATTCATATACCCCACAAAGATATGTATTAGAAAGTTCGTAGCAGCACTAGTCATAATTGTCACAAACTAGAAATAACTCACATGTCCCTCATCAATAAAATGGTTTAATAAATTTTTAACTACTCATTAGAACAGAATAATATTTGGAAATGAGAATTATCTATAATTAAACACAGCATGAATGAACCTTGTAATTATAATGTTGAATGAAAGAAAATATGCAAAAGAATATGTACTGTAAGATTGCAGTAATATAAAGGTCAAAACAGGCAAAATGAATGATGTTAAAAGGCAGGAGAGAGGGTGCCACTTGGTGCAGGAAGGAGTGAGTGGCTTTTGGGGTACAAATGAAATTGGACCCAAGTGGCATGAGTGGGTCCATTTTGTAAAAACCTGTTGAGCTTGGGATCTCTGCATTCTTCTGCATATATATCATAATTCCATTGAAAGTATACCTTGACCTAAATTAAAAGCCAAAAACAGAAACTGCCTCAGGAAACTGTGTATGTTACTTAACCTTTCAACAGTAGCTCAGAGTAGGAAACTAATAAATGTTAGAGACAATGTTAGAGGCTATTTTATGTCTGTTTGTTTTACCACTACATAGTTGGCTCTTGAGCACATAACTCAGTTCATAGAAGGTTCTCATTAAATATTTGTTGAATGAATGGTTAAAAACCACAAAAAAACCAATGTGGTTGCATTTTATGAAAATTTCAAATACTAAAATTTTCACTACTAATAAGATGGAAACTTTCATTTCACACAGATTTAAAATGACCCAAATATCCCAAACTAAAAAATTTTGTCAAGAATCACATTATTTTTTAACTGGCAGGATGTATTAATTTATAAACTGCTGAAACTAAGGCTACATGGCAGGATCATTTTAGATGGTAAATGTTGAATACAAACTTCAGTGAGCAGTGTTGGTGACTTCTTTGTTTCCATTCTTTGGCTATTATGAATAATGCTGCTAGCCAATCTGGTTGGAAGTAAGGTAATTCAGAATACAGGGGTAAGGAGGATGTTGTCTATATTTTAGAACCTCATCCATTCTTTGAGACCAAAGGAGGAAAGGTTTATTTTGTCCAGAACCTAAATTTTTTGTAGCACATAATCTAACTCAACCTGTCTGGATAGATCATTTAAACAATTCAAACAGAGGGAGCCCAGAATAAGAATGAGGGCCTTTAATCCTACATAGCTTAATGTAATGCCTGAATACATCCCAAAGGATATTAAGCAGATAATCAAAAAGTATTGGCAAAGTCCCCTGAGGGATGTGAGAAAAAACATGGAACTATTAAACTTTATCACCAGGGAAACCCTGGATACTGTGTCAGATATTAGGGACAAACAAATCAATAGGCCAAGCCCTTCACCTTGAGGCTTACTCTTGTGAAACTTATGAATGTAGAGGAGAAGCTTAACCTACCTATAGGTATGCCTAAGAATTACTTCCAGAGGACCTCTTTTGTTGCTCAGATATGGCCGCTCTCTCTCTAAGACCAACTCTGCAAGTGAAACCATTGCCCTCCCCACTACATGGGACATGACTCCAGGGGTGAAAGTCTACCTGGCAGCGTGGGATCAATAGATAATTTTTTGAATATACTAAATGCCACTGAATTGCTCAACTTTAAAATGGTTAACAATGTTATATGAATTTTTGCCTCAACCATAAAAAATTCTATGGTACTTGCAAAATTTAGAGTCATTATGTATTCTTTTCTCAACACAAGTTGAGACTTGGTACACACAGCCTTCAACAATGGAAGATAAATTTTAGAACAAAATCATTGGATCAGTAGCACAAAAGACAAGCCACAAAAAAGACATCTGGATGGAAAGCACCAACTTTAGAGATTTATAAAACAGGCCTCGAGTCTGGCCCTGGCTCTGTGGAATTGACAATGCCTTCTGAACCAAAAAGGGAAAAAGAAGGGTAATAAAATAAGGCATCAGTGGCCAAGAGAGATCACATACAGTCAAGAGACTGTTCTGGAGGCTACTCTTATGCAAGCTTCAGTTAGATAGTGCCAACTACCATGGTTTGCTAAACGTCAACCAACATCACTCCTGTCAGCTCTTAACAACACTTAGGGCTTAAACAAATACTCTATAAAGGTTTCATGCACTAAATTTGTTTTCCTTCAACCTATAATTCCTATAAACCCTAGGAGGGTTCCTAGGTCAGACAAATCCTGAAACCCACAGAGACCAGCCTGTCTGAGATTATCAACTGATTACATCCCTCGAGACTTTAGTGTCCATACCCCTATTCAACATGAAAAAGAATGGGCATTGCATAAAGATCCCTATATTGGGAGAAGGATAAGAGGAGAAGGAAGAGGTAAAACAGAGAAAATGGGATTTGACAGATGAGTTTGAGTACTGAATCACTATATTAATATTCCTTTTAGCCTCCACTGTTTTGGAGCAGCTAGAAGGAAAAAATCTGAGATGGTGGAATGGGAGCCCATGACAGACTCTGGGATCTGTTCTATAACTACTTATTGAAGTGTGCTTTGAAAATTATTGCTTTTTCATTCTTTGCTTTGTATAAAAGTTATATTTTACAATTAAAAACAAAACACCAGTCAGGGAAGCCCTTCTTTCCAGTCCGGGAAGCCCTTCTCCTCAGGTTCATTTCCTGGAGCCTGCCCATTGAAAAACAAAAAGAAAAACAAAAAGCAAACAAACAACAACAACAACAACAAAACAGGCCACTGGGGGAAATGATATAAGAGCAAAAAAAGTAAGCCACTGCATAACAATGGGGGAAATTCTTGTAAAAGAAAAAAAAACAAAGCTTTAATTTCAACTCCTGGTAATCTGATACATTTACTTAACTTATTTGTTTTTCTTTATTTTAGAAGTATTTTATGGAACAATAAATACTGAATGAACTCTGGAGGCTACTCTTTTTTTTTTTTTTTATTGGTTTGCCTTTTCTTATTTTATTTTTGGTAGGAGGCTACTCTTATGCAAGCTTCAGCTAGACATTGCTACCTATCATAGTTTGCCAAATACCAACCAAAACCATTCCTGCCAACCTAAAAAACACCTAGAGCTTTATATGAGATTATACAAAGGTTCCATGCACTATAATTACTTTCCAAGCCTGCAACCTCCAGATGGGTTCCTAGGTCAGATAAGTCCTGAAATGCAGAGGGCCCAGCTTCCCCAGAACATCAACTAGTTCCATCCTCCTACCCCATATTACTCACAGCCCCTTCCAACATGAAAAAGTTAGATGGGCATAGCCCAAATACCCCTAAAGAGTGGGAGAAAGATAAAAAATGATGGTGGAGTTATACAGAGCAAGTAGGGTTTAACAAATAAGTATGATTGCTGAATATTAAAGTGCTATTTTTTAGTCTCCAGTGTCTTGGAGCAGCTAGTAGTAAAAAACTAAAATTGTACAATTATAATCCACACCAAACTTTGAAATTTGATCTACAGCTAACTGTTGCAGTGTACTTTGGAATTTATTGCTTTTCTTGTATATGCTATTTTTCACTAAAAAGGAAAAAAAAGTCGACTGGATGATAAATGTACGGATTATAAGATTACTGTGAACCACTGATTATATACTTTGCAAGATTATATGGCATGTGAATAATATAAAATATATCAATAAAATAGCATTAATATATTCCATGAATATTAAAGTTCAGATAGCGTCCTAAATAAATTAATGTAAATCAGGAAGTATGTGAATTTAGATAAAGCAATTAGAAACCAAGAGCAAATCTAAAATAATTACAAGTTAACAAGATACTGTTTTGTCTCATTATGACACAAAGCAAATTGTAATAACTTAGGAAGCTGCTGAAGTAATATTACAAGTGAAAGAAAGACACAAATACAAAATTGAATGTACATTGTAATTTCCATGAATGGAAAAAATGTTAACAATACATTTTTCTATTGTAGTATTGATAGTAGGGAATATAAGGCATTGTAAGGTTTATGCTTGAGCAGGATATTAAGCAAGAACACAAAGTAGGCCCAGACTCTTCTTGTTTACAGAGAGTGAGACGATTTCATGGGTGAAATTTTTCCTCATAGATTAAAAAAATAGTTTATAAGGAGAGAGGAGACAGCTCAAAGGCAATTAATTTTAAGGCTTTTGGAAGCCAGGATCTACAGGCAAGGATGCTATTTAAGGAAGAATTCTGTCAATCGTATTGACAGCAAATAACTTCTGTGATTATAAACCCCCTTTATTTAGATGGCTCTGTTTTTGAATTCTGTAACATAAAATAAAGCTTGCTCTGTTTTCAAGAGGTAGCTTGAGTCAATACCTCCCCCTAAAGCCCTTGCCTAGACCCTTACCACCAGGTGTCACTCTTGGTTCCCTCTCTGCTCCCTATATGCCTTGCTCAAGTTGGGAAGTGGCAGCATTGGTAGTACTAGCACACTGGGGACTAATTAAAAGGTGGCCATGAATAAGCTGCACTAGGAAGGTATACTACTTACAGCAAACTGGGGGCAACAGCTGAGGACTGATGAGGTAAAGCCATGTTACAGAAACCAAGCAAAGAATGAGCAGAAGGGAGAGTGTAACTGATAGTTTGAATGCAAATGAAAGGTTATGATGAGGACTGAAATTTTGGGAGTGGGAAGGGGGCAGTTAAGGTATCCGTGACCTTAGGAATAATAGCACTTCAAAGAAGAGGTGGAAATAGAAAACCCATCAGTTAAACGATCATTAGGAAAAGAATTCCTGGTATTCCTATGAGCTAGTCCAGGGCTATTAATAATTCTAGTTCAACAGCTTATCTAAATAATTCTGAAAATTACATTTTAAACAACTACTGATAACTGGTCTTGGGTGTGGGTGGGGGTGGGCGTAGGGGTGATGGTAATTTTAAGTTCCTCAAGGGGAGTTCTTAAGGCAGGTTAGAGCAGCATCAAGAGAGATAACCTGGCATAGGTTATCTTATGATAACATAGACCTCTGGCTCACGGTTGGAATTCTAAGTGACTGATTACTAACCAGTAAATAATAGTAGAAACTGAACAATAAAAACTACAAAATACAGCTGAAATAAAGAAGATATCACAATGGGAAATTTCATATTGTCAGGACGTCAATACAACCCAAAGTGATCTATAGAGTCAGTGCAAACTCAATTAAAACTCTAGAAGCCTCTTATGCAGAAATGGAAAGACCAAAGCTTAGATTCTTAGGGACTCCAAATATGGAGCATGCCTCCCATTTCAAATCTTACTATAAAGTTATAATAATCAAGAGATTGTAACTTAACCACTGGGGAAACACCTGATACTGTGTCAAACATTAGGGACACTCAAATCAAATGACCAAGACCTTGATCTTGAGTCTTGCTCTTGTGAAGCTTATGTATGTAGTAGAGAAGCTAGCCTATCTATAGGTATGCCTAAGAATTATCTCCAGAGGTCCTCTTTTGTTGCTCAGGTGTGGCCTCGCTCTCTAAGCCCAACTCTGCAAGTGAAATCATTACCCTCACTACTATGTGGGACATAACTTCTAGGGGTGAAAGTCTCCCTGGCTACATGGGAAATGACTCCCAGGGATGAATCTGACCCTGGCACCATGGGATCAACAATTCCATCCTGACCAAAATGGGGGAAAGAAGTGTAACTAATAAAGTATCAGTGGCAGAGAGAGTTCAAATAGAGTCGAGAGGTTACTCTGGAGGTTGCTCTTATATAAGTTTCAGTTAGACCTTGCTACCTGCCAAACCCAAACCAGGACCATTCCAGGCAACACCAAAAAACACCTAGGGCAATATATGAGATTCCACAAGGGTTCCATGCACTAGTGTAACTTTCCTGAAACCTATAACCTCCAGATGGGTCTTTGGACCACAGAAGTCCTGAAACCTAGAGGGCACAGCCTCTTCAAGACATCAACTAGTTCCATCTCCCTACACCGTATTAGTGACAGACCTTTCCAATATGAAAAAGTTAGAATGCCCATAGCCCAAGCACCCCTAAAGAGACAGAAAGCAAGATCAAAGGTGATGGTGGAGTTATACAGTGAAGATAGGATTTAACAAATGAAAATGATGGCTGAATCATTAAATTGATATTTCTTTTAGTCTCCAGTATCTTAGAGCAGTTAGAAGTAAAAACCTAAAATTGTGGAACTGTAACTCATACCAAACCGTGAAATCTGTTCTACAACTAATTGTGCTGTGCTTTGAAATTTATTGCTTTTTTGTATGTTATTTTTCACAAAAAAAAAAAAAAAAAAGAAGAAAGGAAAAAAACTTATTACAAAGCTACAGCAATCAAAACAATGTGGAAGTGGCACAAAGACAGACATAGAAACTGATGGGATAGAATTAAGAGTTCAGAAATACATCCTTACAACTATGGCCAACTGATATTTGACAAGGTTGCCAAATCTACTCAATTGGGAAAGAAGAGCCTCTTCAACAAATGGTGTGGGGAAAACTGGATATTCATATACAAAAGAATGAAGGTGGGGCGGGCCACGGTGGCTCAGCAGGTAAGAGTGCTTGCCTGCTATGCCCGAGGACCCGGGTTCAATTCCCAGTGCCTGCCCATGTAAAAAAAAAAAAAAAAAACAAGAATGAAGGTGAACCCCTACCTTACACCATACACAAAAATTAACTCTAAATGCAAAACGGCCTAAAAAACTAAAACCAGAAGAAAAATAGAGAAGTAAGTTCAGGTCCTTATATATAAAGAATCAATTATCTAATACAACACCAAAAGCACGAACATCAAAACAGAAAACAGATAAAGTGTACTTCATCAAAAGTAAACTTTTGTGCATCAAAGGACATTAACATTAAGGTAAAAAGATAAGCTATAGAATGGGAGAAAATGTTTGGAAACCATACACCTGACAAGGGTTTAATATCCAGAATATATAAAGAATGCTCATAGTGGCATTATTCACAATTGCCAAAAGATGGAAACAACCCAAGTATCCATCAACCGATGAATGCATAAACAAATACATATGATGGAATATTACTCAGCAGCAAGAAGGAATGAAGTCCTGAGGCATGCAACATGGATGAGCCTTGAGGACATTATGTTAAGTGAAATAAGTCAGACACAAAAGGACAAATATTGTATGATCTCACTAGCATGAACTAATTACAGTATGAAACTTACAGTCATAAAATCTAGAATATAGATTACCAGGAGATAGGATGAGGCTAGAGAATGGCGAGAAATTGCTTAATATGTACAGAATCTTTAATCAGGTTGAATTTAAACATTTGGAAATGGATAGAGGTGATGGTAGCACATTAGTGGAAGTATAAGTAATGGTGTTGAGTTGCCTGTGAATGTGGTAGAAAGAGGTTGTTTAGAGTCACGTATGTCACCAGAAGGAAAGCTAGAGGTTAAATAGGGGACTGTATAATACAGTGAATCTTGTGGTGGAAGATGTCTGTTATGAACACTACAAATGTAAATAAGTTCTTCAATTAACCAGAACAAATGTATGACACTTTAACAAAAAATTAATAAAATAGTGGTATATGGGGGAAAATGTACATATTGCAAAGTACAATCTATGGTTAAAAGTAACATGGCAATATTCTTTTATCAACAGTAATAAATGTGCCACACCAACACTAGGGGTCAACAATAGGGGGGAATAAGGGATAAAGGGTAGTCTGGGTTTTCTTTTTTGTGTTTTTTTTATTTTTGGCGTAATGAAAACTTTCTAAAATTATTGTGGTGATAACTGTACATTTATGTAATAATATTGTGAACAAATGATTTTATACTTCAAATAGATTACATATGTGTGAATATATTTCAACAAAATCTGAATTAAAAATAAACTTTTGTGCATCAAAGGACATTATTATGAAAATGGAAAGATAACCTACAGAATGGGAGAAAATGTTTGGAATTCACATATCTGACAAGGATTTAATATACAGAATATATAAAGAATACCTACAACTCAACAAGAAACAAACAAATGTAAAAATGGGCAAAAGACTTGAATAGACATTTCTCCAAACAAGATATACAAATGGACAATAAACACATGAAAAGATGCTCAACATCATTGGCCATTAGGAAAATGCAAACCAAATTTGCAATGAAATACCACATCACACACATTAGGATGGCTATTATTTAAAAACTGGATAATAACGGTTCTTATATTGGAGAGGATACAGAGAAAAAGAACACTTTACACTGTGGTATGGGCATGTAAAATGGTGCAGCTGCTTTGTAAACAGTTTGGCCGTTCCTTAGAGAGCTAATTATAGAATTACCATATGATCCACCAATCTCATTTCTAGTTATATACCTAACCAAATTGAAAAGAGAGACTCAAACACATGTTTGTACAGCAATTGTACATAGCAGTATTATTCACAATAGCCAGAAAGTGGAAGCAACCCAAGTGTCATAGATGAACAGATAAACCGCGTGTGGTATATCCATTCAGTGGAATACTATTTGGCCATAAAAAGGAATGAAGTTCTTATACATGCTACCACATGCATGAACCCTGAGGACTTAATGTTCAGTGCAACAATTCAGAAAAAAAAGGACAAAAATTATATGATTTCATTTATATGTAATAACTGGAATATACAAATTCATGGAGAAAGAAAAGGAGACTACAGAATATGGGGTGTGGGGGAGGGTTAGAGAATAGGATATCAGGGCTTAATGCGTACAAAGTTTCTGTTTGAGATGATGGAAAAGTTTTGGTAATGGATGGTGGTGATGGCAGCACAACATTGTAAATGTAGTAACTAGCACTGAATTGTATACTTGAAAGTGGCTGCAATGGAAAATTTTATGTTATATTTATATTTACCACAATAAAAATGGAGGGGAAAAAAAAAGCTTGTGTCAAAGTAGTGTTAAATTTTCAAAATAAAATTATGTTGACTAACAACAACAACAAAAAACACACATTAATTAAGATCAATTAATCTGACCACTATATTATAACAAAACAAAGTTTAATCCTAGGTAAGTCCTGTTTGGTGTATGAGGGAGGTTTCTGGGTGCTGCAAACATTCCATTTCTATGATTACCTGGGTGTGTTCACTTTGCAATATATGATTGGGCTGTACCCTTTTCTGCATGTATTTTTTTAAACTAAAATATGTAACTATATTAATGTATGCCCTTTATATTAATAAAGTGTCCTTAAAAAATGAACCTATAGGGCCACGACAGTGGCTCAGCAGGTAAGAGTGCTTGCCTGCCATGCCCAAGGACCTGGGTTCGATTCCTGGTGCCTGCCCACGTAAAAAAAAAAAATGAACCTATAAATGATTAAACTAACAAAGGAGTAGTTCTATCAGATTATTAACAATAGACTTAAATGTAGGAAGACAGGTATTGTAACAACAACAAAAGACAAGGGCAATGAAAAAAAGGTGTTTTAACATGAACTAGTGTTACAACAGATAGAGGAAACTCCCTGTGCTTTGCCTAAATTTGATCACTGAAGCATGATACAGTTCTCCCATTAGTAAGATATCATAGGCACCAAACAAGAAGCTGGAGATACTACCTATTACCTATATTACACTGGCATGATAATATAGGAAGAGCTTCCGAATTCAGGCATAGAAATAAGTAGAACCATAGTACAGCCTAAAGACAATCAAGGGAGGTATTAGGCAAGACTTTGGAACAAAGAAAGGGAAGATTTTGAGTATTGAATAAACATAAAAATCCAAGCAAGATGGATTGAAGTCTTCTGCATATTTCAGCTTGATCCATACCTCACCCCAAACTCTGGTCACCTCAGACCAGAGTAGTTACTAACAAATCACCTGTAGGTTTTCCTTGCCTCACCTGTCTTTCTGACTAGTGGCCAGTCCTGCAGAGAGGGGAGCCCAAGGACTGTGCCACTTTGAACTGCTTAAACATTACAGCCATTTTGGTAGCCTGTTATTTGAATTTTCTTCAAACTCCTGCCATAACCCCAGAGTCTGCTCTGACAGGGAAGTAGTACAAGGAATTAACATAGCCAAGTGCAGACAAGAAACAGCATCACCTTTTGCCTGTTATATCGTTAATAACAAGATAACTAGTTCCTGACAAGATCCAAATGACAGTAGAGAAAGTAATCAGAAATCTCTGCCAAAGGCTAACAATTATGTGGGAGTCTTAATGACCGCCTGGCAAAGAAACATTTCAGGAAAAGAATAAAGCAATGTTGAAAGCAATGAAAAAATAAAATGAGAATTGTTCAGAATTTTGCACTGCCCAGTCAGAATTTGCTGTTAGGATTTTTGCATGTGACCTAAAAAGAGAAACAACAAATATCTCCCATATGATACAAATAAAACAGAACTCAACTACTACCACCAAACAGGCTTGCATGTGAAAATTAAAATTAAAATTAAACAATGTTTGATGTAGGTTAATATTTAATATCAAATACGTTACAAATATAATTGATGAAAGTTCAATAGAAAAAGTAAATTTAGAGCAATGCAATCCACTAGTTGAATGTTTATCAGATTTCTTATTCAAAATGATTAATCTTCATTTCCTACCCCTCGTATCTTCTTTTACTTCTTTTCCTTCATAACACACCCACATATAGGACTCAACTGTAGGAGTGCCATTCACAATAATCTCCTAGGAACAAGAGAGACCTAATCATTTCACTCTAACAATTTTTCATTTAACTTAACAGGAGTCAAGTTTGGGTTAAAATAACTCTGGCAGACTCCTAACTCTAATATACCAATCTTTTCATAACTTGGGAAAGAGTTAATAATGAACACCACAATATAAGGTACCAATTCAAATTAAAAAATTACTATATTTTAAATAATCTTGTTTAAGTGCCATATCCATTCATTCAACAAAAGTTTACTGAATATAGACTATATGCTGGGCAGGCATTCCTCCAGGCAACAGCAGCAAACAGGGGGAGAATTTTAAATAGGATAACTACAAAAGTTTGCAAAAAAATAAGTTTGACTAAAATTATGATTCTTCTAACACATATAATCACTTATGAAAACTATTTCAGTTTGGACATGCAGCATCAATACTTGCTTTTGTCATTAGAAGATATTAAATTTTTCATTAAGTTGCTTGGCAACCATGCTTTATATCCTTATCTCTTTTGTGTTTGTAACAAGTACCAGATGTATATCACTAAATACTGGAATGGCCTATTTATTCTGAAAAGAAATACTCCACAAAAGAAAAATAATTTTGCTACAGCTGCTTCACAGAAAATGCTGAATAACCATTCTTCTTTAGACCTAAGAACGCTCAGAAAGAACTAAAACCCAGAACAAAAAATTGCTATCAATAACTTTAAGCTGCATATTTTAAATTTGGATTCATAAAAATAAGTATAATGGAAACTTAAGCAGGGTATGAGATTTTGTAGGTTTGTCCAGAGTGATGCCTCGATAAATACCAGAGTGATCTGAACGGTGAATAAAAAAGTATTTGCAAAGTCCTTGTGCTGGTTTGAAAGGAAGTATGTCCCTTAGAAAAGTCATGTTTTAATCAAAATATCATTTCATAAAGGTAGACAATACTGTATGTTTGAAACTGTAATCAGATCATCTCCCTGGATGATGCGATTTAGTCAAGAATGGTTGTTAAACTGGATTAGGGGATGACATGTCTCCACCCATTTGAGTGGGTCTTGATTGGTTTACTGGAGTCCTATAAAAGAGGAAACATTTTGGAGAGAGAGATTCAGAGAGCAGAGAATGCTGCAGCACCACAAAGCAGAGAGTCCACCAGCCAGCGACCTTTGGAGATGAAGAAGGAAAATACCTCCCGGGGAGCTTCATGAAACCGGAAGCCAGGAGAGAAAGCTAGCAGATGATGCTGTGTTCGCCATGTGCCCTTCCAGCTGAGAGAGAAGCCCTGACTATGTTAGCCATGTGCCTTCTCACTTGAGAGAGAAACCCTGAACTTCATCGCCCTTCCTGAACCAAGGTATCTTTCCCTGGATGCCTTTGATTGGACATTTCTATAGACTTGTTTTAATTGGGACATTTTCTGGGCCTGAGAACTGTAAACTTGCAACTCATTAAATTCTCCCTTTTAAAAGCCATTCCGTTTCTGGTATATTGCATTCCAACAGCTAGCAAACTAGAACAGTCCTCTTGGGGGAATAGTAAGAAAGTGGGAAAATTCAACTTTCCCATCTAGAGAATTGCTGAAATTCTCACAAGCAGTGGGGACAACCAAGGCAATAGGCTGAGCCCCCAATCTTGGGGTTTGTTCATATGAAACTTAACCCCACAAAGAATAGGCTAAGCCTACTTAAAATTAGGCCTAAGAGTCTAGAGGTTATCCTGGAAGTAATTCTTACACATTAATAGATATCACCTTTTTAGTTAAGGTGTAATGGAGAGGTTGAAGGGAACTGCTTGAACATGTATAGCTGTGTTTCAGTAGCCGTGTTTCTTGAAGATGATTGTATAATGATATAGCTTTCGCAGTGTGACTGTGTGATTGTGAAAACCTTGTGTCTGTTACTTCTTTTATCTACCTTATGGACAGATGAGTAAAACATATGGATTAAAAGTAAATAATAGGGAAACAAATGTTAAAATAAATTTAGTAGATTGAAATGCTAGTGATCAATGAAAGGGAGGGGTAAGGGGTATGGTATGTATAAATTTTTTTGTTTCCTTTTTATTTCGTTTTCTGAATCGATTCAAATGTTCTAAGAAATGATCATGATGATGAATATGCAACTATGTGATGATATTGTGAATTACTGATTATATATGTAGAATGGAATGATCATATGGTAAGAATGTTTGTGTTTTTATGTTGGTATGTTTAATAAATTAAATAAATTTTTAAAAAAATAGGCCTAAGAGTCACCCCCAAGAGAGCCTCTTTTGCTGCTCAGATGTGGCCTCTCCCTCTCAGCCAACACAACAAGCAAACTCACTGCTCTCCCCCTCTGTCTGCTCTCCCAGGGGTGTGGACGTTCCTGGCAATTTGGGACAGAAATCCTAGAATGAGCTGGGATTCAGCATCAAGGGATCGAGAAAACCTTCTCGACTGAAAGGGGGAAGAGAGAAATGAGACAAAATAAAGTGTCAATGGCTGAGAGATTCCAAACAGAGTCGAGAGGTTATCTTAGAGGTTATTCTTACACATTAAATAGATATCACCTTTTTAGTTAAGGTGTAATGGAGAGGCTGGAGGGAACTGCCTGAAAATGTAGAGCTGTGTTCCAGTAGCCATGTTTCTTGAAGATGATTATATAATGATATAGCTTTCACAATGTGACTGTATGATTTTGAAAACCTTGTGTCTGATGCTTCTTTTTTATCTACCTTATGGACAGATGAGTAAAATATATGAATAAAAATAAATAAGTAATAGGGGGAACAAATGTTAAAATAAATTTAGTAGATTGAAATGCCAGTGATTAATGAAAGGGGGGGGTAAGGGGTATGGTAGTATAAATTCTTTTCTGTTTATTTCTTTTACTGAATTGATGCAAATGTTCTAAGAAATGATCATGATGATGAATATACAACTATGTGATGAAAAAAATATTAGCATAGATCAAAATTCTATCAGTACCACCATTATGATTACATTAGAGAAGATTTAAGAGTAAGGCAGGCATCCTGCTAAAATGGGAAAAGAAGTAACAAATCCAGTATCAATGGCTGAGGGACTTCAAATAGAGTCGAGAGTCTACTCTCGAGGTTGCTCTTATGCAAACTTCAGTTAGACATTGCTACCTATCATAACTTGCCAAACCTCAACCAAAACCATTCCAGCCAATCCTAAGGAACACCTAGGGCAATATGTAAGATTCTACAAAGGTTCCAGGCACTAGGGTAACTTCCCAGAAACCTACAGCCTACAGATGGGTCCTTGGACCGGATAAGTCCTGAAACCTAGAGGGACCAGCCTCTCCAGAACATTGCTAGTTCTCTCTCCCTACCCCATATTATTGACAGTCCTTTCTACATGAAAAAGTTAGAATGGGCATAGCCCAAATACCCCTAAAGAGTGGGAGAAAGATCAAAGGTGATGGTGCAGTTGTACAGAGAAGGTAGGGTTTAACAAACGAGTATGATTGCTGAATCATTAAACTGATATTTTCTTTAGTCCCCAGTGTCTTGGAGTAGCTAGAAAAACCTAAAATTGTGAAACTGTAACCCATATCAAACTCTGAAATCTTTTCTACAATTAATTGTGCTGTGCTTTGAAATTTATTGCTTTTTTGTCTAGATGTTATTTTTCACAAAAAAGAAAAAAAAAACGATGATAAAAATATATATATATTCCTTCTACCCTCCAATTTTCTGAAACAGCCAGAAGAAAAAATCTGGATGATGATATGGTAGCCCATGACATACTCTGGGATCTGTCTTGTAACTACATGCTGAAGAGTGCTTTGAAAACTATTGCTTTTTTTCCCTTTGCTTTGTATATATGTTATATTATACAATAAAAAGTTAAAAAAAAAAAAAAGGTCCAAAATACCACCACTTAATTCAATTACCCTGCTCTCTTCTTTTAATCACTCACTCTGAGGAAGCCAGCTACCATGTCGGAAGCCACTCTTTGTTACCTAACAGGCAAATAAGTAAATAATTCAGAAGTAACTGACAAACATTGATTATTAAACTTATGTCAATTTCCAGTGCCAGGTATTGGTAATCAATTCCTTCTATTTCAGAAAATATACAGGGTGCTATATTGAGGCAAGACACACACACACAAACACGAAATGAAACTGTACTGTTTAGAAATACATATGCAGTGGAATCGCAGGGAAGTATTACCACAAGTCAGGATGGGAAGTTTACAATTGGGGCCTCTGGGAATCAAACAATGTTCCATTTTTGACTTGAGCAGTTGTTTAATGAATGTTTACTTTGTAAATATAGTAAACTGTGCATTTATATTTTTTGAACATTACTACTGCTTTAGACCATAAAGAACAGTGTTAATGCTTAATAGCATTATATTGACAAAAGGTTCACAAGTTAAAGGGTTTCCACATTAAGCATGATGTTAACTTTGGGACAAAGGTATATTTTGTCTTTGAATGTGGACTCTTTAACTTATTGCTATTATTTTTAATGAAGAATGGATGCTGATTTTTTATGGTGGTCTGCCTCTAAGAGGACCCCAATGAACACCAGCTTCTGGTATTCCCACACCTTTGTGTAGGCCTGCCTACAGTGAATTGAGCTAGGCAGGCTTGTGTCACTAACTGTTATAACAACTTAGGTCATAAAAGCCATTGTGGCATCATCTAACTCAACCTGGCTGGATAGATCATTTAAATGAGCCAAACACATGGAGCCCAGAATGGGAATGAGAGCTTGTAATTCTGTATCGCTTAATGCAATGCCCGGACACATCCCTTGAGGTATGGGAGAAAATATATGCAACAATTAAGGTTTCACAATAGGGAAACCCCTGTTATTTTCACAAATATTAGGGACTCCCAAGTCAACAGACCAAGGCTTTGATCTTGAGGCTTGCTCTTGTGAAGCTTATTTATGTAGCAGAGAAGCTACACCTACATATAGTTATGCCCAAGTGTTACTTCCAGGAAACCTCTTTTGTTGCTCAGATGTGATCTCTCTCTCTAAGCCCAACTCTGCAAAGAAAATCATTACCCTTCCCCGCTACATGTGACATGGCATCCAGGGGTGAAAGTCTCCCTGGTAATGTGGGCTATCACTCCCAGGTATTACTCTGGCCAACAATGCATTCCTGTTGCACCACAGGACTAACAATGCATTCCTGAACAAAAGGAGGAAAATAATTCTAACAAATAAGATGTCAGTGTCTGAGAGAGTTCAAATAGAGTCGAGAGACTACTCTTTATGCAAATTTCAGCTAGATATATTGTTATTTATCATGGTTTGGCACACCCCAATCAAAATTATTCTTGCCACCCTAAAGAATACAGAGGGCTTTATCTGAGATTCTACCAAGTTTCCATGCACTATAATTACTTTCTAGAAACCTGCAACTTCCAGATGGGTTCCTAGGCCAAATAAGTCCTGAACCCCATAGGGGCCAGCCTCTCCAGAACATCAACTAGTTCTATCCCCCATGCCCTATTATCAACACTCCTTTCCAACATGAGTTAGAATGGGCATAGCCCAAATACCCCTAAAGATTGGGAGAAAGATTAAAGGAGAATGTGGAGTTATAATAGAGAAGATAGGATTTAGAGAGAGTAAGTAGGGTTTAAAAACTGAGTACGACTGCTGAATCATTATATTGATATTTCTTTAGGTCCCCAGGGTCTTGGAGCAGCTAGAAGGAAAAACCTAAAATTGTAGAACTGTAACCCATACCAAACTCTGAAATCTGTTCCATAACTAATTGTTGTGGTGTGCTTTGAAATTTATCGCTTTTTTGTATATATGTTATTCTTCACAAGAAAAAAGAAAAAAAGCTAGTGGGGTTTCCACCTTGCTCTCTTTTGGATCACTCTGGGGAAAACCAAGCTGAAATGCCATTAATCCTTATGATGAGGAAATGAGACCTCCTGCAAGTGAGCTTAGAAACAGATCTTTCAGCCCCAGTGAAGCTTTCAGATCACTGCAACCCTAGCTCCATCGTATTGCAATCTCACAAGAGGGCTTATGCCAGTATCACCCTGCTAAGCTACTATTGGATTCCTGATCCAAAAATGCTTTGTGAGATAATAATGTTTTTGGTTCAAAGTTTTGGGGTAATTTGTTCTACACAACAAATAACTAACACAGATTTAATCAGTGTCTTTGAATGATCTTTATAAAACAAACAAGATAATACATCCCTAATTAACACATGTCAAAGGCTTAGCATTGTTCATGGAATAAAACCCAAATTTCTCACTATGACCTACAAAACTGTTCATGGTCTAGCTTCTGCCTACCTTTTTAGCCTTACTTCATTCCATTCTCTGCCTCCACTTAAATTACTCTAAAATGTAACCTTTTCTTTGACCCAGGCCTTTGCACTTGCTGTTTCCTCTGTACAGGAATGATCTCCCCTGACTTTTTTGCATTGTTGGCTTTCAGTTCTCAGTTTTCACTTCAGAAAAGCTTTCCCTGACTACCCATGTTTAATGAGGAAACTCTGGAAGGATTCTGCTAATGACAGGAAAAAGTTAAGGAAGCAATCATCACCAACACAATAAAAAATTGTCCTGTTGGACTAACTGTATTAAATGAAGGTAAGAAATTAATAGTATAAAATTTGGGAAGAAGGATACAAATTTATCACTATAGATTATATAATTGTGCACTTGAGATATGCGACAGAAATAAACTGAAAAACCAGAAATATGGAAATTCTGTGAGAAGAAAACTTTAAAACACTCCTACAGGACAAAAGAAGGCATAAATAAATGGAAAAGTATATTTTGAATAGGAAGAAAAAACATGAAAAAGATGTAAATTCTCCAAATTCTCTGATCCTAATAAAAATGCCAATAGAACTTTATTCTTGCAATTAGACAAGGCAATTATAAACTCATGTGGAAAAATAAAAAGCCAAGAATAGCCGGAAAATTTCTGAATAATTAAAAGGAGATGGAATTAGCCCTACCAGTTAGTGAGCTTACTATTAACTTAAATAATTAGAGCGATCTCAGATGACACAGTTAGTTGCCTGGTGTGAATTGCTTAGGCATTGGAGCCAACCAACAGACTGTTGCTTAAATTGTTCTCCATCTGTCCAACATCACCCCAGAGTCTGCTCAGATAGGGAAGTTGTACAGGGAATTAACAGAGCCTAGTGCATCTGAGAAACTGCATCTACCTTGCCACCAAAATCTGCTTCATGTAATAACTGCTCCCTGCCAAGATCCCAAGTGACAACAGAGAAAAGTCAGAAGTCAGGTGTATCAACATCAGATCACTCCAATTATTTGAGTTTTATAGTAGATTGACATAATACAATAGAAAATCTGCCAATATAAATAAATAGAATCGGGGGGAAAAGATGGACAATGAAATAAATCAGAATTATTGGGCAGCCATTTGGAAAAACTGAAGTTGGATTTGTTACTAACAATGTAAATCAGGATAAATTCCAAGTGGATAAAATATTTAAATGTAGAAAAAATGAAATCATTAAAACACCATAAAAATGAGAATTATTTGTTACCTAGGAGTAGGCAATTTTTTTCCAATTAAGGTACAGTATTGTAAAGTCATAAATGAAAAGATGGAAAAAACTGATTATATAAAACAATTTAAATCTAAATGATAAAAACCACAACAGACTGAGAAATTATATTTGCAACTTTTATCCTCAATAGCCAATTTTTCAAACAACAACTACATCAATAAAATATGAACAACTAATAGAAATATTCCATTTCCTTCTTTAAAATGTTTTGAATCATCTGACTATATTACTTTTCCAAAAATTGGAATAAAACATAACATAAAGATCACAGGCTATGTTTCAATATATCTTTCACCAAAATACACAGAGACTGAGTTATATAAGCGGGTGTTTTGTGGAAATTCAGAAAGGTACTACAATTCACGGCTGAGATTACACAGTGTGAAAGTTGGTGAATATACAAGACAATAAGTTGATTCATGAACTGAAGAAGAGACAGTTCACAACCACAAACCCCTTTCCCGTCCCAACCATTCATATCACCATAAACTTCAGGGAAAGTATTAGACTTTTGGGGAGCAAAACTGAGTGTTTTAGGAAATCTTATTTAGTTGTTAATAGACAAGATGACTCCAGCTAACATTTGTTGGAGGAAATGAGAGAAAAAGCAATGAGCTAGAAATCAGGAAATCTTGTCTCAAACTCCATTCGTGATGGGTAATGTGACTCTATGCATTTCCTCACATCTGCAAAATGAAATGCTTAGTAGATCTTAATTCCTGATTTTATCTCCAATATTTAGCACATGGCCTGGCAATAGAAAGTATTCAATCTATATGAGTTCCTTCACTTAAGATCCTTTTTCCGAAATTGGATTTGTTCTAAATCCAGCCATATTATAACAAAATAAAGGCAACTATCTTAGTTAGGAAGTGATTCTACCACATATACCAGAAAACCCCAAAATAACATGGCTAAACAAGAAACAACTTTTTCCCTCTATATTAAAGAAAACAAGATTAAGAAGTCCTGGGTAATGGAAAAGTTTTGGTACTGGGTGATACTGATGGTAGCACAACTTTGTGAATGTAATCAACACTCCTGGATTGTATACTTGAAAGTGGTGAAAGTGAGAAATTTTATGTGGTAATATTGTTATCCATAATAATTTTTTTAAAGGAACTTTTTTTTTAAAGAAGAAGAAGAAGAAGTCCTGGGGCTGGAATGTCAGCTCCATTATTATCAGCAGGAAGTCAGGCTCCTTTCTTCCCATCAGCCTAGTACATTTCTCCCACTCTCAAGTGACTTCACACTTCCAAATGGCAGATGGAACTCCAGTCATCAAATCTATGTTCCATGCAGTGTTGAGTGAAAGACAAACAGAGTATGTACTCTATAATTTTAGTTATATGAAATTCAAAAAAACGCAAAACTAATTCATGGGGACAAATGTCAAAATAGTGTTTATTACCTTTGGGGGTGGTTATTGACTGGGAGTAGCTCCACGGGAGCCTTCTGGGATGCTGGAATGTTTTATATCTTGATACATGGGTAATATGTATATGAAGGATTCACTGATCTGTACACTAAAGATTTGTGTACTTCACTGTACATAAGATAACGAAGGTCCTTCTCAGATCTCTGGAATGATTTGTGTTTTGACAGAAATATATATTTGAGATAGATCGAAGAAACTCAAAATATTCTAAAGTAATTAATTAGTGTTTAGTGTCCCCTTCTGATGCTCATTACTGCTGTGACCGTCCAAATGTTGAAAAGTAACCAAGACATACAGCCTTGCAGAGTAGCTAAGAGTGTGGCAATATTTTTGCTTTAGGAATACCTAGGTTCAAAGCCCATCTCCACCTTATATTTAATGTTCTTAAACTTCTATCAAATGGGTATGAAAGTTACCACTTTTGCCTTTCCCTAAATCAGGTAGTCACTGTAAGGAATGAATGAGACAATGTATGTCAAATGCTTAACACATCAGGGAATACAGTAAAGGACAGTTCTAGCGCTATCATCATCATTATTGTATCATTATCATTATTTACAAACAATAATACAGGGACCACAAACACTTCCGTGATTAAGAATTTATAATAAAATAGCTAAAATTCTTGTCAATATGAATATCCTACTAAAAACCTATGGCAGTTCACCTGTTTGTTATTCAGCTGAGAACTTCCTAAAAAAGCCAATCCAGTTCTTATTTTTTATAATTATGCATTTTTGGAAAACCCAAAGTAATCACAGGAATGACTTGGGAAGCATGTTGGAAATTTGGTTTTGCTTTCAGTATTATATTTTCCTCATAAGATGGGCCTTTAAATACTGAATTGGAAAGATTTAGTAAGTGATAAAAGTAAAGTATAAAACTGTGTACAGTTTGGTGCCATTTGCATATGGTATCTAATTGTAAAGGCGTTGAATTATCTCGGAAAGTAACACACAAAAAATTAACAGTGGTGGCTTTGGGAGAGAGGATGAAGACAGCTGAATGGGGTGTACAATTTTGTCCATTTGACATAAAGCTACATGTTTTTAAACATTCTAAAGGTGTATCTCCACCACCCCTGCCCAGAGTCCAGTCTAAGACAGATAGCTTCCTTGTTATTTCCCTATGGGAGTGGGTAGATTTCACTACTTCATAGTTTCATGGGGGAAAAAAATTGAATAAGCTTATTTTAAACGTGGAATAAATCCATTTTCAAAAATAATATAAAATACTTACCCACTTAGCAATTGGACACCCATGAGAGCTTTTCCCTTCTTTTCCCGTATACACTACTATTTCTATCCTTATTGCATTTCCTTTTTGACCATACCTGAGTACAAAACACAGTGGAGGGAAAATACTAATTAGTTGTAATCTATACTTGAAGAATTTAGTTTACAACATGTTAATGTGAACAAGATATTTAGAGAAGTTCAAAATTAAACACTTCCTCTTCATTTATTTAAAATTTACTTTTGTGTGGCAGATATTTTATTTGCTATCCAGTTCTATTTAATTATCCTTAAATACCCTCTTTTAAAATGGCCTGGCTCCCAGATAAGCAAAGAGATTGAAGGCAATGTTGATGGCAGTAATTTGAACTCTCTACCATTAAGCAATAATATAAAATTAGTATTTCTGAATTCAAGAAACAAAATTAGCCTTGCTCTGTGAGTGTGTTGTTGAGTGTTCAACAGCTCATGTGATGAATGACTCTGTAGGGACACCAGGATGCTATTCTTTTCCTGGGCCCTAAGAAACATCCAACTCATACTTCTGAAGGTTTTTCAATCACTTCATGTTTGTTCCCAAAGATTATTGATCTGCATTGACTCAGGTCCACAATAAAGAATGGTTTTAATAGGGAAGCATTTTTCCTCACCTATTCTCCATGATTTCCCTGACAGCAGCAACACTTGGTCCTGCCCCAAGGTGTGTATAATATGGACCTTTGTCTTTTTGTATAACTCGATCTGTGGAAGGAATAAAATTATTAGACCCAAAGCTTTACAGAATTGCATAGGGGCAAGGAGGAGCTTATTATTATTATTATTATTATTTTTTGCTAATATTTTTCTTCTTCAATACAGAACCATGACTGTTGATCAGGTTTTAGTCAAGGACTTTAGGCCCTGGATTTTTACTTGTTGGTGTTCTTTTTTCCCCTGCTCCTAACTAATAACTTCTTCCTCTAAAAACCAGAGGAAGATCTGGGTCATATTTATTCTCCCATCTCCTGCTTTTTATCCAAGAGGAACAAATAAAAAAGTTTGGCCTCAGAATCTTATTAAAATTGAACCCAGTGATTTCTGCTGCTAAGAATTATACCCTCACAAAAGTATGCATTTATAATGCAAATGGAACATGACTGTACTTTGTTACAGTTATTTATATGAAAAAGAAACACCCTTAAAATCTATCAATAAGTGATAAGTTAAATAATTATGAGATATCTATAGAGTAGAAAACTATAAAATACTATACAATACAAATTTATTTTAAAATCTTAAGTTTCATTAAGTTAAAAAACCATGTTGCAAACATAGAATGTTTAAAATGACCCTATTTTCACTGGGACAATACAGAAAAAATTAAGATAGCACCTGTGCAAGGATGACATGCAAATTTGTGACACGTTCCATATTTTAAATAATAGGGTAGTATATGGGAACTTGGCATTTTATGCATAACTTTTCTGAAAACCTACAATTCCTCAAATAAATTTTTTTTAATGGGACTATGATTAGACATTAACATCATATTTGTAATGTTTAAATTTTAGGGAGCATGAATTATACTTTTATTAGAAAACAATCTTTTTAATTTGATTTCACAAAATCATGCCTAATATAATCACTGGGAAATGTATTTCTGGCCATGGTTTACCTATGCCAAAAGGTTGTTATTTAACCATTTTGACTGGACATCAGAAATAACATTGGATTATGTCTGTGGCTTCTTAAACAAGATATACTAAATAGATTTTAACATATTATTGGAAATCTAGAACACTGGTTTTTAACTGGGAGCGATTTTGCCCTGGTAGGGACATCTTTAGTAAGCACAATTGGGAGAAGTTCCTATTGGCATCTAGAGGCTAGGAATGCTGCTATACAGACCAGCCCTCTACAACAAAGAATTATTCAGTCCAAAATGTAAAGGGGTGGGCCACGATGGCTCAGCAGGCAAGAATGCTTGCCTGCGATGCCAGAGGACCTGGGTTTGAGTCCCGGTGCCTGCCCATGTAAAAAAAAAAACCAAACAAACAAAATGTAAAGAATGCTGAGGTTGAGAGTTCTGTATCTAGAGGCTAATTACTCTGTTTTGCTGGAACATTACCCCCAGGAACACATTTACTCTTTATACGATGGTCTCACTTGGGATGATTTCTGAGTAGTCTGCCTTTTTGTTTTTTTCAGTCCTAATTCTATGAAACGAGCACAATAACCTCACATATAATGTGAGGAAGACATATATCTTCCTTTAACGACACGTATTAAACAGTACCAGATAGACGGCAGGTGCTCAATAAACCTTGAATGCCTGGCTGTCTTAACTTCTACACTGTGACTAGTTATTATGCTTAAGGAAGTTGTGTTGAAGATAGAAAATCATTGTTTGTGATCATTAGCATGGTAACAACAGGGATATAAAATTTAGTGGCATTTATTTTTTTGTTAGAGACTTTGTGTGTGTGTGTGATATTAAGAAAAGTTCTCCCTCTACCTTTTCCACTGCAAATTTCTGAAGCAACAACAGAGGTTGGAGGTTACAAGTGTAGGCTCCAGAACTGGGACTGCATATCTCTGAATATCAGTGTAGCCACTTACAAGCTGTGAACCTCTCTGAGCCTCAATTTCCTCATTTTAAATGGGGATAAGAAGCCCTGCATCAGTAAGGTTGTTGTGAGATTTATCATGTCAAGGGCATGACACAGTACCAGACTTGTAGTGAGAGTTCCATAATAAAAGCTGTCATCATTATTACACCCTTTTCTCTCTGGTCCTATAACCTCTCTGTCTTCCAGTTCCTGCAGCCCAGACGGCACTGTCACCTATTCCAGGCTGTGGGATCCTTCTCAGCAAGGCCTATCCTACGTGCCTGGCTGTCAAAACTGGGTGTTGAATGAATGAGTGGAGAAATGGAAAGATGTTATTTCAGAATATCCAATGTACTTTGAATAATCAGAATTAAAAGTCATCACTATACTCAAGTGTTTTTTTCTACTGTGGTTAAAGAAAAAAATCAGAATGATATACTTATCCCTCCAAAAACAATCCTTTAATCACTCATTCTGGAATGTACTAATGAACCCCTGCTTCTAGTAAAAACAAATCTGCCTTTTGAGAATTTGTGTCTGTGACTTGGGGCTTTATTTTAAGTGAGATTTGTGTTTTAATAACTAAACCTATTTGGATGGATGGCATTCAAGCCAGGTTATTTCCCAAATTCCATCCTATCATAGGTGGAATTATAGTTGAAATAATGGGGCAGCATAACAAACTTTGTTTAAAGTAATTATTTAATCAATTTTTTCCAGCTCTATTAGAATCTTATAAATCATCCTATAAATTTCTTCTTATATTTGACTATTAGATGAACTCCATCCATGGCACTAATTTCAGTAGAGGATTCAAAATGAGATCTACTATGTTTCAAATATTGAGCAAATTTCTCATAAGATCTGCCTGAGAATAATATTACCCCAGCAAGATTTCTGAGGGCACTTAACATACTGCTAAAAATCCTCATTGTTCACTTTCTGAATGTTCTCTTTCAGTGACTCCTAAGCCACCAAATGTGCAAGTACTTCAGTTTGAAATCAGTCAGCTGTTAGCATCAGTCAGCTGTTAGCATAAGCTTGTTGGTTTTTATTTTTTTTAACTAAAAATCAAACTTTATTGAACAAATTTTCTGAAGTATTTTAAAACCCCCAAAATCTGAGAATTCTTCAACTGGCTGAGATTTTGTAATTTTTTCACATATGAGTACACCTTTCATATCACACAGCACAGAAGCACTAGGCACTGAAAAAGAAATAGACCACTTCTAATTCTTAACCTGGATGGCAATTCCACAGATACTTTTTGTACTTTTTTGTTAAGCTGTACATATGTTTTACATTCTCTGTATACATGTTAAAGCAACAATAAAACTATTTTTTAAATGAATGCCTTGCAGCTTGAAATTCTTTTGAATATAGGCAGAATAAGCAAACTGTAATAAAGTATTGAGAGAATTCATTCTTGGGATATGTACAATAAACAACTCAAAAGACATTTGACTTTGGGAGAAATAAAGCAGATTTTTCACTTGAAAAAGTTTACCTTTGTATTTTCCAAATTATAAGCTGAATTTTCCATTTATCTGAGCAGCATTTATACAGGTCCCACAAAACAACAACAACAACAAAAATGGGCATAGAGTTACCTAGTCCAGCTTATTAGCTAGAATATTTAAAGGTAAAAATACCACACATGAAAGATGAACCAGAACTTGATTCTGCTATGACTTGAGGAAACTTATGCAGGTTACAGAGAAAGAAACACACACACAAACACTTACCAACACAGTTGCAGGTTGGCAGTTCAGAATCTTTTGTAGTAGACACCAGGTTTTTTGTGGGATTAGTAAAGAAGTTCATGGCATAATCATTAAAACTTCTCTGTGCACTGTCAACTGGAGAATATTCTGATGTTCCAACACTAGATGAACAGACATCCTCTTCACTTTTGGTTGAAACCACTGTAATTCCACCTGAACATACTGCATTTACATTCCTGAGAATTTGTGCTGGGTCTGGTAGGGGTCTCTCATGAGAAATACCAGTCAATATTGGCAGTCTCTGATGCATGAGTTGTTCTTTAGAATCCTGCTGAAACTGTGTTTGGTCATCACCAGCCACTACATTAGCACACTGGTTAGGGGGAGAGGAGGGCTGGGGCAAAGGATGAGCTTTCTGATTGACATTCACTGTTGGCTGTACCTGAGAATTGTAAGCTTTTTCTGTAAACGCCTGCGCATTGACTTCTGTTGTGAATGGAGATACAGAGAAAGAATCCAATGGTTCAACCTTAATCAATTTTTCCTGTGCTAATTCAGGATAATATCTCTCAAATTTTATCTGAGCAAGTGGAGGAAATAATTTTTTGTGTTGCAATGCTGAACTCATTTGAGTCAGTGGTTTCCATGCTTTGGTTAGGGGAGGAATTTTTCCCAACAGAATAGGAAAATCATGTGGGCCAAAATGACCAAATCTTTGAAATTTAGATGCTATCCAAATGTCATGTAATTTACTATACTCATAGGATAACTGTTCCTGCTTCTTCTGGTCATTTTCTTGACAATTTATGATGGCAGGTTTCTTTTTCCGACGCTCTCTTGATGGGGTGGATTTTATCTTTTTCTGGGATGTGTTCTTTTGCTTTGTTAATGATGAGCTGTGATTATTCTGTATATTTGAAGGTGGTTTCTGTGGTATCATGCCCTTCTCCTGATTATGTCTTTGCTGCACATTGTGTGCAACCAAGCTTGTTGGTGTACTTTCATCTTTTTTGTCCTCTGATTTTATATAATTGAATTTAATTATTGAAGCAAGTTGTGTTAACTGTGTGGCAACATCTTCCTCTATTTGACTATGAGCTGCATCCTGACATGATGGGTCATCCTTTGAGTCCAACTTTTTGCTGCTATCCAGTAATTGGTTATAATGGCCCAATTCTTTACTTCTTGGTGGTAACTGATTCAACTCCTTGGAACAATTGTCATGAGTAATTCTACCTTGAGCAACATTCTTACTAGTGTCAATTTTAGATGAATTTGAATTTGCTATAAAAAGAGATGTTGAATTTGTGACTTTTGAACATTCCTCTGACTTAGCGGATGCTTGATTAGCAGCTGAGCTGTTGTGTGACTTAGAAATGGTATTTTGGCCATTGAACACCAGTGTGTTGCATGAATTTTGTTTTTCCAAAGATGAGCAGTGATGCAGGCTTTGTGGCTCCACTTTTAAGTTTGGGTCTTGGAGGTCTTTTCTTACAGAACAGAGGATAGCTTTACAGCTATTTAGCAAACTAGCTGTTCTCTCCTCTTTTTCTTTATCCTTCTCTGCTTTTGATGGTGAGGAATTCTCTGATGGAGCTTCTGAGAGTTGAGTCAAGGCCTCGATGGCCACTACCTGCTCAAGGGTTAATCTCCTGTCTTTCATTAGGGATAAAAGACTTGGTTGAACTGGAGACCTGTCTTTTGGTTCTTTACTTGGTATAGTCTCAGGAGTTTTTGGTTGATCACTTTCATTGTGGATACTGGTTTGACTATTCAAATTGAAGTTTGCAGAATCCGGAATCGACTTGCAGTGAAAGCCAGGCTTCTGGAAGACAAAAACATCACTCGCCCCCTTGAGATGATCACAGCTCGCACTATTCGCAACGGAGCTCATGGCATTGTTGAAGTTTGCAGTATCTTTCAGGAATTTGTAGGAATTGTTTTCAAGTGCCTTGCCAAATTCTTCAATATTAAATTTTTTAAATGATGTGTTTGTTTCTGTTGGTAAATAAGGTACATTTTTAATGCCATTTCTTACAGTTTGCGCAAACAATTTCTGAGGTTCAAGGAAGTCAGTAAATAGGGCTTTTTTCCTGTCTTCTTCAGAGATTTTCAATTTTTCAGCTTCAGTCACAATAGCACTGAAGTCTCCTTTGACATAATCGGCTAAATGTGATTTCTTATTTTGTGTCCACTTCTCCACTTCAATACCCGTCATGCTTTCTTCATTTTTAGCTACATTTTCAAGGGGATGTGGGTTCAATTCCAATCTTTGTTCTTCCCCATGACCACATCTACTGTATTCCATGGATTCTGACTTGGGGCCATTTACTGCTTTGTTGCCAAAATCTGCCTGTAGAATATAAACATATTAAATTACTCTTCTGATCTACTTAGAATATCTGAATAATAATCACAAAAACTTTGCATTTTACTAGTAATTATGTGTAAAGCCCCTGGAGATACAACCTAAAGGAAGATCTATTTTTAAAAATTTAATTAATAAAACCAATTAAAAAAACCTATCAACATTCAAACACGAATATTCTTTAACATATGAACATTCCATACTTGGTGTGCAATCAATGGCTCACAATATATCATCACATCATTGTATATTCAACACCATCATCATTTCTCAGATCATTTACGTAACTCCAGAAAAAAGAAAAGGGAAAAAACTCATACATACCATACCCCTTACCCCTCCCTCTCATTGACCACTAGTATTTCCCTCTACTCAATTTATTATAACATTTGTTCCCCCTAATAATGTATTTATTTTTAATCCATATTTTTTACTCATCTGTCCATATTGTAGATAAAAGGAGCATCAGAACAAAGTTTGCACAATCACACAGTCATTTTGCGAAAGCTATTTATACAATCATCTTCAAGAAACATGACTACTGTAACACAGCTCTACAGTTTCAGGCATTTCCCTCTAGCCTCTCTAATACACCTTAAACTAAAAAGGGGATATCTATGTAATGCATAAGAGTAACCTCCAGGATAACCTCTCGACTAAATCTGAAATCTCTCAGCCACTGACATGTTATTTTGTCTTATTTCTCCCTTCCTCCTTTCAGTCAAGGTTTTCTCATTCCCTTGATGCTGAGTCCCAGCTCATTCAAGGGTTTCTGTACAATGCTGCCAGGGAAGTTTACACCTCTGGGAGTCATGTCCCATGTAGAGATGGGGAGGGCAGTGTGTTTGCTTGCCATGATGGCTGAGATAGGCCACATCTGCGCAACAAAAGAGGTTCTCTGGGGGTGACACTTAGGCCTAATTTTAAGTAGGCTTAGCCTATCCTTTGCAGGGATGAGTTTCATTTGAACAAAGACAAGATTGAGGGCTTGGCCTATTAGGATTTTGTTGGTGAGGATTTTATTGTCCTCACTGCTTGCAAGAACATGAGGCCTTCTCCAAATGGGGAAGTTGAATTTCCCCCTTTCTCACCATTCCCACAAGGGGACTTTGCAAATACTTTCTTATTCACTGTTCAAATCACTCTAGGATTTATCGGGGCATCACTATGGACAAACCTACAAAATCTCATGCTCTACTCAAAGTTCCATCTACTTATATTGTTCAATTAAACTGTCCATATAAGTTATATTAGGAGATGCACTAGTCAAAATATAAATTTTGTACCAAATAAACATTTTTTGCTTTAGTCTCACACATAAGTTAAAACTTTAAAATATGAATTACCATGTATTTTCAATACCCTGCAATATTGTCATTCCTTTGTTCTTCCTCATGCAAAAACATTCTTTTAATTGTACATTTAGTCACTCTCATTGTATATTCTAGGCATTCCTAGATTATACCACCTCAGTCTTTATCATCTCTCTTTCCTTCTGGTTTAATTTGTGCCCCCAGCCCTCCTCCGTCTATCATTCTCACATTCAGCTTCATTCAGTGTACCTACATTATTGTGCTATATTCAGGCAGTATATTGCTATCCATTTCTGAATTTTTAAAGTTAGTCCTGTTGCACAGTCTGTATCCCTTCAGCTCCAATTACCCAATATCTACCCTATTGAGATCACCTGATGACCCATGTTCTTAACCAAAATTCTCTAAGTTCATTCATTAATGTTAGTTCCTATCAGTGAGATCATACAGCATTTGTCCTTTTGTTTCAGGCTAATCTCACTCAGCATACTGTCCATAAAGTTCCATATATGTTGTTACATGCTTCATGATTTTACTCTGTCTTACAGCTGCAAAATATTCCATTCTATGTGTGCTGGTTTGAAAGGATGTGTGTACCCTAGAAAAGTCATGTTTTAATCAAAATCCCATTTTGTAGAGGTAGAATAACCCCTATTCAATACTGTACGTAATTAGATCATCTCCCCGGAGATGTAACCTAATCAAGAGCGGTTGTTAAACTGGATTAGGGGAGGTACGTCTCCACACATTTGGGTGGGTCTTGATTAGTTTCTGAAGTCCTATAAAAAAGGAAACATTATTGGAGAATGAGAGATCCAGAGAGAGCAGAGAATGCTGCAGCACCATGAAGCAGAAAGTCCATGAACCAGCGACCTTTGGTGATGAAGAAGGAAAATGCCTCCCGAAGAGCTTCATGAAACTGGAAGCCAGGAGAGAAAGCTAACAGATAATGCTGTGTTTGCCATGTGCCCTTCCAGCTGAGAGAGAAGTCCTGACTGTGTTCGCCGTGTGCCTTCTCACTTGAGAGAGAAACCCTGAACTTCATCGGCCTTCTTGAACCAAGGTATCTTTTCTTGGATGAATGCCTTTGATTGGATATTTCTATAGACTTGTTTTAACTGGGACATTTTCTCGGCCTTAGAACTGTAAACCAGCAACTTATTAAATTCCCCTTTTTAAAAGCCATTCTGTTTCTGGTATATTGCACTCTGGCAGCTAGCAAACTAGAACAGTATGTAAATAGCACAGCTTGTTTAGCCACTCGTCTGTTGATGGACATTTGGGCTGTTTCCATCTCTTTGCAATTATAAATAATGTTGCTATAAACATTGTTGTACAAATGTCTGTTTATGTCCTTGCCCTCATGTCCTCTGAATAGATACCTAGCAATGGTGTTGCTGGATCATATGGCAATTCTATACATAGCTTCCTGAGGAACCAGACTGCCTTTCACAGAGGTTGTACCATTTTACATTCCCACCAACAGCGGATAAGTGTGCCTCTTTCTCCACATCCTGTCCAGCACTTGTCATTTTCTGCTTTATTGATAATGGTCATTCTGGTGGGTGTGAGATGATATCGCATTGTGGTTTTGATTTGCATTTCCCTAATAGCCAGGGAAGTTGAGCATCTTTTCATGTACCTTTTAGCCATTTGTATTTCCTGTTCTGAAAAGTGTCTATTCATGTCTTTTGCCCATTTTGTAATTGAAATGTCTGTCTTTTTGTTGTTGAGTTGAATAATCTCTTCATATATTCTGGATACTAGACCCTTACCTGATATATCATTTCTAGGAATATCTATTTTTGTTTTTTTTTACATGATTATAGAAGTCAAAATTTCAAAAGGAAAGAGGGAGTAGGAAAAAGAAGAATCATAAAATATCATATGCCTGTGACTGTTATTAAGGTGGTATATTCATTTATTTTTCTAAATACACTTTTTAAAATATTTTTACATTGGTACCATTCACTAGGCAATATCTATTAGTTAAAATGTAAATTGTATTGAAATAGAACATATACATAGAAAACTGTACAAATCATAAGTATATAACTTGCTGAGTTTTCACAAAATTAAGACCTATACACCTAGATTTAAGCAAGTCCAGGCTTCACCCTCAAGAATGACACCTAACATCATGGATTATTTTTGCTTATTATTATTTTTTAACTTGGCATAACTGGCTTCTTTCACTCAAAATTATACGAGTGAGATTTACCCATGTTGTTGAACATACTTTTCATTGATTGAACCTCATTTCTTTTAGTATTCCACTGACTGAATATATTGCTACATATTTATCTGTTCTAATATAGATGGACATTTGGGTTATTTCAGGTTTGGGCTTATTAGAAATATACAGCATTCCAGGGAATATCCATTGGTAAACATATTTACACATTGGATATAAATCCAGCAGTAGAACTGCTGAGTCATAGAATGTGCATGTATGTGTGTGTGTGTTTGTATCTCTTCAGCTTTAGTAAAAAAGTCAAATAATTCCTTAAATTTATTGTATCAGAGAATACACCCTTAATTCCAAGAATTCCAACTGTTCTACAAACTCACTGAAGAGCTGTATTTCCTGTTTTTTTTACATTACCTATTCTGAGTGAATAGTGGTATAATCCTTTTCTTAAAAATTGAGATAAAATTGTCATAATATAGAGTTCAGCATTTTTATAATCCAGTAGTTTTTAGTAGATTTATAATGTTGTGCAATCATCACCACAATCTAATTCCACAACATTTTCATCATCCCAAAGAGAAAACCCATACCTATTAAGCAATCACTCCCCATTTCCCCTTCTAATCCTTATTTTCTCAAAACTTGAAACATCTAATCTAACATACAATAGGCATTGAGACAGTAGAAGTAACCTCTAGGTTACTAATATGTAACATAGTTCTGGAGTTTCTAGTCAAAGCCTCTGATATACAGAATATAAAAAGAAACCCCACAACTCAATAAAAAGATGAACAGCCCAATTAAAAAATGGGCAAAAGACATGAATAGACATTTTTCCAAAGAGGAAATACAGATGGCTAAAAAGCACATAAAAAGATGCTCAGCCACACTAGCTATAAGGCAAATACAAATCAAATCCACAATGAGGTGTCATCACACACCTACTTGAATGGCTATTATTAAACAAATAGGAACTACAAGTGTTGGAGAGGATGTGAAGAAATTGGAACACTAGTCACTGCTGGTAGGAACGCAAAATGTTACAGCCCCTATGGAAGTCAGTTTGGCAGTTCCTGAAGAGACTAACTATTGAGTTGCCTTACAACCTGATCATCCTGCTTAGGGATATACCCAGAAGATCTGAAAAAACAAATAGACATTTACACACTGAAGTTCATAACCCATTACCCACAATTGCCAAAAGATGGAAATAAACCAAGTATACATCAACCAACGAACTGATAAACAAAATGTGGTATATACATACGATGACATATTATTCAGCAGTAAGAAGAAATGAAGTTCTGAAGTATGCAACAGCATAGATGAACCATAAGGACATTATGTTAAGTGAAATAAATCAGATACAAAAGGAAAAAGCGTATGATCTCACTGATATGACCTAATTATAATATGTACACTCACAGACATAAAATATCGAAGGTAGGTTACTATGATATAGAATGAAACTAGAGAACAATATGGGCAGAATGTTTAACTTAGATTGAACTATGTGATGATATTGTGAATTACTGATTATATATGTAGAACGGAATGATCATAAATTAAGAATATTTGTGTTTGCTTGTTGCTGTATTTAAAAAAAAAAAAAATGCCCCCAGCCAGCAATATTGAATAAGGATTAAAGGACATGGCTTTCTGGGGTCTACCACAGATTAAAAGAGGCAAAGGGCTTATTGTAAAGAGTTCTAGATTGTAAGCTCTTACAGAAGTCACATATATTCACAAGCTGTAACTATTATATTTAAATTCTAAGATACTGAGCTGTTTGTTTATAACCGGGTGGTTCTCAGAAACTTTGGGTATTTATGTGACCCCCAAACTCAGAATTAGAGCTCTAAAGCTAAGCAAGTCAGCAGTACCCCATACAGGAACTGTTTAAAAAGCTGAAAAAGGGATCTGACTTCTAGTAGAGCTATGAAGCTGATCTGGATAGGACTAAGGAAAATCAGAATATAGGGTAAGGGATGATATCACCCATATTTTGAAACTTCAACTTCTGTGTGAGGCCAAAGGGAGAGATATTTGTTTGGTGTAAAATTTATATTTTGGGTAGTGCATTTCCTATTTAACCATACAAGTTAAATTACATGTACATCGTAAGTACATGGAATCTTGAATAGGGTGTGGCACATGGAATCTTGAATACGGTGTGAGACTTTATTGGTTTGTCCAGGTTAGTGTGGTGCCCCAATATATCCCAGCATAATTTGGGCAGTGAATAAAGAAGAATTTGCAAGGTTTCCTTGGGGCACTGGGGACAACCAAATCAAAAGGCTAAGCCCTCGATCTTTGGGTTTGCCCCTATGAAACTAATGCCTGCAAAGGACAGACTAAGCCTATTTAAAATTATTAAACAACTTATTAAATTTCCCTTTTAAAAAGCCATTCTGTTTCTGGTATATTGCATTCTGGCAGCTAGCAAACTAGAACACATACTATACCCCATACCCCCCTCTCTCATTCATTGACTACTAGTATTTCCATTTACCCAATTTATTTTGACCATTGTCCCTGCTACTATTTGTTTAGTATGCAACAAGCATAGATGAACCATAAGGACATTATGTTAAGTGAAATAAATCAGATACAAAAGGAAAAAGCGTATGATCTCACTGATATGACCTAATTATAATATGTACACTCACAGACATAAAATATCGAAGGTAGGTTACTATGATATAGAATGAAACTAGAGAACAATATGGGCAGAATGTTTAACTTAGATTGAACTATGTGATGATATTGTGAATTACTGATTATATATGTAGAACGGAATGATCATAAATCACCCCCAGAAAACCTCTTTTGTTCTTCAGATGTGGCCTATCTGTCTAAGCCAACCCAGCAAGTGAACACCGTGCCCTCCCCACTACATGGAACATGACTTCTAGGGGTGTGAATCTCCCTGGCAATGTGGGACAGAAATCCCAGGATGAGCCGGGACCTGGTCTCATGGGATTGAGAAAGCCTTCTTGATTAAAGGGGGAAGATGAAAATGAGACAAAATAAAGTTTCAGTGGCTGGGAGATTTCAGAGTTGAGAGGTTATCCCAGAGATTACTCTTACACATTATATAGATATCCCTTTTTAGTTTATAGTGTATTGGAGTGGCTGGAGGGAAGTACCTGAAACTGTCGAGCTGTGTTCTAGTAGCCTTGATTCTTGAAGACAACTGTATAATGATATAGCTTTTACAATGTGACTGTGTGATTGTGATAACCTTGTATCTGATGCTCCTTTTATCTAGGGTATGGACAGATTAGTGAAAAATATGGATAAAAAATAAACAAATAGTAGCAGGGACAATGGTCAAAATAAATTGGGTAAATGGAAATACTAGTAGTCAATGAATGAGAGAGGGGGGTATGGGGTATAGTATGTGTTCTAGTTTGCTAGCTGCCAGAATGCAATATACCAGAAACAGAATGGCTTTTTAAAAGGGAAATTTAATAAGTTGTTAGTTTACAGTTCTAAGGTTAAGAAAATGTCCCAATTAAAGCAAGTCTATAGAAATGTCCAACCTAAGGCATCCAGGGAAAAATACCTTGGTTCAAGAAGGCTGATGAAGCTCAGGGTTTCTCTCTCAAGTAGAAGGGCACATGGTGAACACAGCATCATCTGCTAGCTTCTTCTCCTGGCTTCCTGTTTCATGAAACTCCCGGGAGGCATTTTCCTTCTTCATCTCCAAAGGTCGCTGGCTGGTGGACTCTGCTTCTCGTGGATATGTCATTCTGCTCTGCTCTCTCTGAATCTCTTTCATTCTCCAAAATGTTTGTTTCCTCTTTTATAGGACTCCAGAAACTTATCAAGACCCACCCAAATGGGTGGAGACATGTCATCACCTAATCTGGCTTAACAACCACTCTTGATTCAATGACATCTCTAGGGAGATGATCTGATTACAGTTTCAAACATACAGTATTGAATAGGGATTATTCTGCCTTCATGAAATGGGATTTAGATTAAAACATGGCTTTTCTAGGAGACCTACATCCTTTCAAACCAGCACAGTATGTATGAGTTTTTTCTTTTTTCTTTTTATTTCTTTTTCTGGAGTGATGCAAGTGTTCTAAAAAATGATCATGGTGATGAATACACAACTATGTGATGATATTGTGAGCCATTAATTGTGCATCATGTATGGAATGCTTGTATGTTAAGATTTATCAATTAAAAAATTAAAACAATAAGAAAGATCTCACATCCTATTCAAGATTCCCTGTAATTATGGTGTTCAAATAAACAAATCATACAAGTTAGATTAGATAATGTGCTACACAAAATATAAATTTTGCATCTGGTAAACATCTCTTCCTTTGGTCTCACACAGGAATTGAAGTTTTAAAACACAGAACATATCATCCTTTACCCTGTATTCTGATTTAACTTAGTCCTATCCAGATCAGCTTTATTTATATCTCTAGTCAATGTCTGATCACTTTTTCAACTTTTTCAACAGTTGCTATATGGGGTAATGCTGACTTTCATAGCTTCAGAGCTCTAATTCTGCATCTCAGGTGTCATATAAAGTCCCAGGGAAGGACCAGGTTATACACAAATAGCTCAGCATCTCAGAATTTAGAAAGAACGGTTACAACTCTGGAATTGATGTGACTGCTCTAAGAGCTCATCATATAAGAAACTTTACATAGGCCCCAAGCTGATAAGCCATGCTCTTGACTTCAATTCTCTGAGTTTGTATATTTATTATAGTTAGTCCATATGAGTGAGACATGATAATATTTGTCTTTGTATTTCTGACATTTCATTCAACACACTGTACTCAAGGTTCATTCACCTAGTTGCATGCCTCACAATAAAACTTGATTTTAAAAGAAGAAAACTGTTACCAAGAAATTAGGATTTAAGGGATGATTTTGATTACTGAATCATTATTCTTGTTTGCTTTCTGTTATATTGCAGTAGACAGAGGGGAATACCTGAAATCTCTAAATTGTAATCCAGCTGCCTTTATCTCTAATAATGATTGTATAGCTCTTATCTTCTCTCCCTGTGATTGTAAAAACCTTGTGACTAAGCTTTATTTGTACCCAGTTATCTAGTTTTTAAACTTTAGAGTCTTGTAATCACTAAAGCCAACCCCTAATGTTTATTAATGAAGGGTCTTGGGTCACCCCAGAACTAACCCACCCGAGGTCCAAAGTTATCTTGATGACTGAGACTAGATCTAACCAAACTGGGACTGCCTGACATGCATAGTAGCTTAGAATTTATAACCTGTAAGTCACCTATACTTCATTATAATACTAAAAATCATGTCCATCATCATATTAAGGCCATCATTTTCATACATATACTCTGTGACTAAGCTAATAATCAATCTGCACATACCCAATAATTAGATCACCTCTAATTTACATCAACTGGGCCCACTGAGCTCTTTATCCTAAAGCCTGCCCACCTTTTAACTTCTATAAAACTATCAGGATGTTTGGGGAGACAGATCTTTGGGCTGCTAGGCCATCTGATCTCCTGTTACACACCTAGTAACAAACTTTTTCTGACTTTGAAAACTGGTGTCTCCAGAATTGGTCACTGGAGCTCATAGGCAAAAGAATACCTCTTTGTCCAAGAACAACCTCATGGATTAAATTACAGTAGGGGCTAGGGATTAGTCAGCTTTTCTCTGTTCTGTATCCTCAGAAATCATATCGAACTCTTAGAAACATATTTCACTAAATGTAACAATTTATGTGTGTGTGCATTCGTGTGCACCCATGGTACTCTAAGAAAACAGTTAATCTTCTTTAGCTATTTGCTGTTCACAGTGAAACTGAGTGACCAGAGCAAACAGAGTTATTAGTGCTAGGGGAATAAATCCTATTTCAGACCACATCAAAAGTGAGTCAGCAATTGGGCAGGCCCTGGTGGCTCAGCAGGCATAGTACTTGCCTGCCATGCCAGAGACCCAGGTTCAATTCCCAATGCCTGCACATGCAAAAAAAAAAAAGTGAGTCAGCAAAATGGGTAAATTGAATGTCATATGAATTATACTTCATTAAAATTGTCACACACACACCCAAAAAGTGAATCAGCATGGGTGAGTGAAAAAAGAAATTTATAAAATATATACTATCAACTCATTTAAAAGAAACATGCATATCTAAATAATTATACTCATATTTGTTTTTAAATTAAAATTTTGAAAAGAAATCTACTTGTTGATTACTCTTGGAGAATAAAATCAATGAAGGGAAGAGGGAAATCCAGAGGAATTGTGTGATCCAGGATATTCCACATAAGCATGAATTTGATGCCTCCTTATAAAAGAGATCACATAACAGACTGTGGTGGTGTTAGACGAGATAATATAGTTCAATACATAAGTACAGTGAATTCTAGCTGTCACCGAAAGAGAGCAGTTACATATTTTCATTATAATAATCTGAGATGGATTTAATTCAAAGAATGTTAGCTGTATTATATCATCTCCTTACTTGCAATTAGTCATTTAATCCTCACAACAGCCCTGAGATAGAGATTATTAAAGATAGAAGCAACTGAGATTGAAAACAGGTCCACAGTCACTTAACTACAGATAAATAGATAAACCAGAACCAAACTCAAACCAGTCATCTACATTACTTTCAATATAGTTCTTAGCACCTTGAAAAGGTGAGCTTATCATTTGTGTAAAGCAGTGCAGAAGAGAGCAGGTACACAGAAACAAAGGGGGGAAAAAAGAAGAAGCCAGAATGAAATATTCAGATAAAAAGACCTCTATCTAAATGGCCTTTAAATGTCCAAAAAGGTTCTCAACTCAAAGAGAAATGCAAATTAAAATGACAGTAAGGTAACATTTTTCACTTATCAGAATGATAAACATCTAAAGTTGTACCCCACAGTCTGGTGAAGCCATGGGGTATAGGCACTCTCACAAAATCCTGATGGGAATGCAAAATGATGCAAAAGGACAATTTAGCAATACTCACAAAAATTACAAATGCAGCAACCCCACACCTGCATATAATGACATATGTTTTGACACCTTTCCTGCTATTATTAACAAAAGTGTGAATACCCAAATATCCAACCACAGCAGACTACACAATTCAATTATGGAACATTTACACACTACTATGTAGCTACAAAAAAGAATGACAAAATTATCCTTGCTAATAGGCAAGATGTCCAGAATATACTATTATATAATAAATTATACTCCTTGGAATGCTGGTAAATATTTAACAACCGGTTTGGGAGGTGGTGATGAAGCCCTCTTTTTGCAGTGTTGCCAACTGCTGTGGTGTAATTATTCCCACCATTGTGGATTTCAGGCTATTCATGTGCTCTCACTGAACAAGAGTTGGAAAGAGACGCACACCGTTGGTGAGCTGGAAGGAGCTGGCTCTGCCATACTGATTGTGCTAAACCAAATTACTATTTGAAATATGTTCCACTAGCTACATTAGGAGGTTGTTGGGTTTTTTAATTTAAGACCTTTTTGGTGGGGGGTGGGGAGCGGGGGCAGTGATAGGTGGTACAAGGGCCAGAATAGAACCTGTGCCTCCTGCATGGCAGGCAAGCATTCCACCACAGACCCACCCGTGCCGCCTTGCTGGGTTTTTTCAAAATGACATTTTTCTTGACATTTAATCTACTTAGTTATAGTGTATTCCCAAACACCCCCCCCATCTTGAACTTCAAAATACCTGTAAACACCTATCTCCAAAGGGGATTCTCTGAAAGAAGTGAATTGTTCCTAGCCTGCTGGGATGTTGGCAAGTTCACCCCCAACTCAAGTTGCATCTGTATTCTGGGGGCACCAAACTCCAGCCATCTTCTCACCTGCATTTCTCTTTCACCCCTTTCTCTTTCAACATCACTTCCTGCGATCTTTCTCTGCTATTCCAAAAAGGCCCCGGTGTGCAGATTAAATGACAGGAAATGATCAAAGCCCTCAAATCTCTGCCTTCCAAACCTGCACACATCCCAAGACTAATGGTTGTTCTGGGCCCTTCCAGCGCAAACAGGAATGTTGAACTCTGATTAGGCCTGGGTCCAACAGTTCCCAAGCCACCTCTATTTTTTTTTTCATTTTTCCAGATTCTTTGCACCTTGATATTCTTAAACTTACTCTCAAAGGAGCTCAAGTAGCATTGAGCAATACCATTTTATTGTGAAATAAGCACGCTATTTGACCACATCTGATTCATAGAGCCCTCCCAATACATTCACATTCCATACATGCTGCATTTCCTGTATCCAGAAACAGGAATTCAGATCATGTAGCAATAAACAGCCTTTCAAAGTATGCCCAGAGACATGATCCAGTAAAACTATTACTTCTTAACCTTTTATTTTTTTCATTTTGCCCTTCCTAAAGTGTCTTTTGAAACATTCTTTTTTTTGACACCCACCTAGCCCTCCCTCCCCACCCCACACCCAAGAAAGTTAGTACTACAGACATAAACTGTGTATTAGTTTATGTATTGTGGCCCCATTGTAATAGTTTTGCTTCCTCCTTGCAACAAATTTTCACCCCCATTGAGAATGCATGATAACTAAGAGGAACAATAATTTCATTAACATGTAAAACATAAAAAATAGTGTGCTTATTTCACCAGAAAAGTTATGCCTAAGCAGAAGTAATGCCCTCAAGACCAATGTATCACCCTGAAATTGTTTATAAGACGATATTCAGGAAGGACCATCAGTGCCTCCCTTACTATTAGTTTACAGGTGACACAATCATGCTTGATAGAGAATTTCAACACATCACAATGATACTAATAATATACAGACCCCACAGTAGAACCAGCCACCATACAATGCATACCACTGCTGATTGCTAACAAAATCAAATTTAAATCAAAAGGAAAGATGAAACAGCTACTCACCAAAGATCCACCTAAGGAGAATTTTTAAACATTTAAAATGAAAAATAAAGTTTCATCCAAGGGGGTGAGTGGGGGTGGAAGCAGGCTGCACAAGTTACTTAATTTTTCTAGAGCAGTGAAACTGACTAGTCTAGAATTCCAGTCCTCAAGTCCTTGTTTTTCCCTTTTCAGGGATAAAAAGACACCAAGTATATTATAGTCCTAAAATTCTTTGAGCTTTGCCTTGATTTCCATTTTTTCCCAAAGTTGTATGTATATCTATAATAAAATTTACCAATTTAACCATTTTAAGTGTACAATTAAGTAGCATTAATGATACTTACAGTGTTATACAACTATTACCACTGCCCATTACCAATACTGATCTCCATTTTTCCAGTCTATATATTGCCACCAGTTGGGGTGGGAGTGGTGGAGAATTGAAAGGCCATGGAAAGGTAGGGCCGCGTCAGCCCAGAGAGGTGGATCTGAGAGACCTGAATCTGCAGCGTCCTACCTTGGTGCAGTATGGCCTTAAGATTCTTCTCTGCCTGACCAGACAGAAGCCAAGGCAGAGCCCTCAGAAGTTTCCCAATTCTCTCCACAACAGGGAGATGACCTTTCTATTGTGATGGGTTTACTAACCACCAACAAACATCTCCCCACTCATTTGGCCACAGGGTCTTTGAACCCAAAGCAAATTCTTTAACTTGGCAGTTGGGTAGAGGAAGGAGGGCATATGTGTGCAGGCTGATACTAGGGATGGGACAACTTCTATTTAATTTAAAGAATGTAGAAGTTGAAGATTGGTCCCAAAATTATAGAAATCACTACCTTAAGAAGCTAAACCTCTCTGGTCACAGATGTCCTGGCCTGCAGACTCTTTCCCAGAGGCTATGAGCTAGTACAATTTATTCCCAGTCAAAACAAAACAAAAAAACCTTTTAAGACCTCAAATCTACCTCAAACTATCATCCTAATCCTACCAAGTTCCCTCCTCATTCAGATATTTTAAACTCTTACCCTCAAGGCTATAATTGCTTCTCAGTTGACATATTGAATTATTCCTTAAATGCCATAATTTAACCTGTTAGTTTATTTCTTTCTTTTATTTCTCCCTGAAAATTCTATGAAACCTAGGTCTCCCATAGCGCTGCAACTCTCATGCCTCTCAGTCCCTCTGCACTAAATTTGCCCCCCTTCCCCAAACCTACTTCTTAAAGTCTAGAGTTACCCAAGGATTCTGAAGTAATATCTACTGCCTTTTCATTCTTCATATTTTTCATGAACAATCCCACCCATGCTACTGATTTAATAATCACCTCTGGTATTTAGTGTATTAATCTTTATATCCTTTGTGTACCTTAACTATATCATAGTTTTTAAAGAATATGGGCTTTGCTGGAATCAGTCACTTTGGCTACCCACCCACAATCACATTTACCAACCATGGGAGCCTAGAGCCAATCCTTGCTCTGTGGAGCTTCCTTGAGCCTCAGTTTCCTTAAGATAAAGCAAGACTAGTAATAGCAATCACTGAACTGGAAATATATTTATATATATTGAAAGCAATGAATTTGTATATATTGTTGGATTTTAATGTGTATTGAATTAAATATTTATGTTACGTATTTCTTCCTTCCCTACTTGTCCTTTAACATATAAGAAACGCAGATAATTTCTGCCTCAAAACCACAACTTAAGAAATAGCAATTATTAATAACTATTATTTATGTATGGAGCAGTTACTATTTGCCAGGCATTGTTATAAGCACTTTATAGTGATTGTCTCATTTGGTTTTCCTACTGAGAAAAGGAGCATTAATATCGCTATTCTTAAAATAAGGAAATTTCTGATAAGATTCAGAGGGGTTAACTAACCAGACAAAGTCAAAGTCAAATCAATACTCTCAGTAGCCAAAACTCAAACCTAAGTCTCTCTGAAAACAAAGTCCATGTTTTAACCCCTATGCTTTGTTGTCCAGGCTAACAATTCACAAACAACCAATCAGCATTAACACTTAACACCTAACAATCAGCATTAACACTTAACACTAAGCATACTGAACTAAAGGAACAATGTGATTCCTTTGGTAGTTTATTTTCTCAGATTATGGGAATTGCTACCTTTCTGAATTTACAGACCTGCTTTTATTCTATTTGCAAAAGAATATTAATTTTGAGTTGTAGCAGGATAGCACTGCTGTAACTGAGAAATTAGTATTTAAGGGACGATTTTGGTTACTGAATCATATTCCTTTTTGCTTTCTGGTATATATACCTGAAATCCCTAAACTATAATTCAGCTGCATTGATATCTGAAACGATTGTAAAAGTCCTTATCTTGTGCCTTTGTGACTATAAGAGCTGTTGCTCCCTTAATCTGGTCATTTTCTTGTAGGGCAAGAGACCTAAGACTAATGAAGAATTTCAAGTCATCCAGTAACTAGTTTCATCCCTTACATCTGTAAATCCTACCAGCTAGACTGTGCTATTGAAAGATAATTTATCTCCCTTCCTTCCTTTAGGCTTTTATCTTTCGTATTGAAATGATAGCTCTGCCTCCTCTCCTTTCCGATTATGTTCTCCTGTTGAAATGATAATGATAAACGCTGTCTCCTTTGAAATTGCTATTTGAAATTGCAATGACCTCATCTCCGCTTGCTAAAATCCATAAAATCCTTGAAACCCCTAAACTCGGAGACAAATTTTGGGCCTCTAGGACATGTGCTCTCCTCCTATGTGCCTAGTAATAACCTCTTTCTCTCTCTGAAACCCCACAGTCTCAGGAGTTGGTTATTTAGTGCATTGGGCAAAAGAATCCATGGCCTATGTCTGTTAATATTGTATTAAAAAAAATCTCATTTTACTTCATTATGTCACTGCTTGTTGCATAAATCCAAAGGACTTAATGTGCTTTGCTTCCATTACAATTTTCTTTAAAAAACAGTAAAAGCCTAATTGGCTTTTTTTTTTTTTGGTAACTAATATGTCTGGGGAAATTAAGGATTAAAAAAAACTCTATATCCAAAACCAATTTCAACACACAAGACTGACACCAAGTTATTAAGGAATATGAGTGGATTTAGGGTAGAACGCAGTCTTTGTTAATCTGGTCGGATGTTACTATTTTGCATCCAAATGTCCTTTGAACTATAAGTCTCCTCATTTCTGGAAAACTCTGATACATCTTTACATTTTGCTTAACTTTTCCTAAAAATTTTCAGATTCATACAATTAAGAGACTAAGTTCCTGGATATCCATATGCAAAAGAATGAAAGAGGATTCATATCTCACACCCTATACAAAAATGAACTCAAAATGGATCAAAGACCTAAACATTAGATCTAAGACCATAAAACTGTTAGAAGGAAATGCAGGGAAATATCTTATAAATCTTATAATAGGAGGTGGTTTCCTAGACCTTATACCCAAAGCACAAGCACTGAAGAAAGAAAGAAATGGGAACTCCTCAAAATTTTAGCACTTTTGTGCATTAAAGAACTTCATCAAGAAAGTAAAAAGACAGCCTACACAATAGGAGATGATATTTGGAAATGATATATCAGATAAAGGTCTAGTATCCAGAATATACAGAGAGATTGTTCAACTCAACAACAAAAAGACAGACAACCCAATTACAAAATAGGCAAAAGACTTGAACAGACACTTCTCAGAAGAGGAAATACAAATGGCCAAAAGGCACATGAAAAGATGCTCAACTTTCCTGGCTATTAGGGAAATGCAAATCAAAACCACACACACAAAAAAAGAGATATCATCTCACACCCACCAGAATGGCCATTATCAACAAAACAGAAAAAGACAAGTGCTGGACAGGATGTGGAGAAAGAGGCACACTTACCCACTGTTGGTGGGATGTCAAATGGTACAACTGCTGTGGAAGGCAGTTTGGCAGTTCCTCAAAAAGCTAAATATAGAATTGCCATATGACCCGGCAATACCATTGTTAGGTATCTACTCAGAGCACATGAAGGCAAGGACACAGATGGACATTTGCACACCAATGTTTATAGCAGCATTATTTACAATTGCAAAGAGATGGAAACAGCCAAAATGTCCATCAACAGACGAGTGGCTAAACTAACTGTGGTATATACATACGATGGAATATTATGCAGCTGTAAGACAGAATAAACTTATGAAGTATGTAACAACATGGATGGACCTTAAGGACATTATGCTGAGTGAGATTAGCCAAAAACAAAAGGACAAATACTGTATGATCTCAGTGATATGAACTGACATTAATGAATAAACTTGGAGAACTTTATGGGTAACAGAGACCATCAGGAGATAGAAATAGAGTAAGATATTGGGTAATTGGAGCTGAAGGGATACAGATTGTGCAACAGGACTGATTGTAAAAACTCAGAAACGGATAGCACAATACTACCTAACTGTAATACAATTATGTTAAAACACTGATTGAATCTGAATGTGAGAATGATAAAGGGAGGACTGGGGGCACAAATGAAATCAGAAAGAAAGATAGATGATAAAGACTGAGATGGCATAATCTAGAAATGCCTAGAGTGTATAATGATAGTGACTAAATGTATGAATTTAAAAAATGTGTTTACATGAGGAAGAACAAAGGAATGTCATTACTGCAGGGTGTTGAAAATAGATGGTAATTCATATTTTAAAATTTTAACTTACATGTGAAATTAAAGCAAAAAATGCTTATTTAGTTCAAAATTTATATTTTGACTAGTGCATTTCCTAATCTAATATAATACGTAGACAGCTTAATTGAACACCATAAGTACATGGAACCTTGAGTAGGGCATAAGATTTTGTTGGTTTGTCCAGAGTGATGCCCTGATAAATTCCAGAGTGATTTGAACAGTGAATAAAAAAGTATTCACAAAGTCCCTTTTGGGGAATGGTGAGAAAGGGGGAAAATTCAATTTCCCCAAGCTGAATTCTTGATATTCCCACAAGCAGAGGGGACAACCAAAGCTATAAGCTGAGCCCCCAATCTTGGGGTTTGGTCACATGAAGCATAACCCCACAAAGGATAAGTCAAGCCTACTTAAAATGAGGCCTCAGAGTCATCCCCAAGAGAACCTCTTTTGTTGCTCAGATGTGGCCTCTCTCTCCAGCCAACACAAGTAAACTCACTGCCCTCCCCCTGTCTATGTGGGACATGAAATTCTAGAATGAGCTGAGACTCAGCATCAAGGGATTGAGAAAACCTTCTTGACCAAAAGGGGAAAGAGTGAAAAGAGACAAAATAAAGTGTCAATGGCTGAGAGATTCCAAACAGAGTAGAGAAGTTATCCTGGAGGTTATTCTTACGCATCAAGTAGATATCACCTTGTTAGTCAAGATGTAATGGAGAGGCTGGAGGGAACTGCCTGAAAATGTAGAGCTGTGTTCCAGTAGCCATGTCTCTTGAAGATGATTGTATAATGATACAGCTTTCACAGTGTGAATGTGTGACTGTGAAAACCTTGTGTCTGAGGCTCCTTTTATGTACCTTGTCAACTGATGAGTAGAATATATGGAATAAAAATAAATAATGGGGGGAACAAATGTTAAAATAAATTTGGTTTGAAATGCTAGTGATCAATGAAAGGGAGGGGTAGGGGGTATGGTATGTATGAATTTTTGTGGTTGTTGTCTTTTTATTTCTTTTTCTGAATTGATGCAAATGTTCTAAGAAATGATCATGATGATGAATATGCAAAAAAAAAGAGACTAAGTTCCCGTGAACCCATAACTTCTCTAATTAAAAAAAAGTAAAATAAAAAATCCAATGAAAACTTCATTGATATAAAATACTGCCCCAAAATGAACTGGTATATTGATATATATTGATATACATATCAAAACCCTCAAATTAAAATAACATACAAATCGCAGATTACTTAATTCAGTCAGACAAGTTTAAATCACACTAGTTTTGCAATTTATAGATGTAATTCAAAAGCACTCATACTGTCAGGATTCACTGACAGGTATGTAACTGAGAAATTTGGATTTAAAGGATGATTTTGATTACTGAATTGTTATATAAATATTCATTTTGCTTTCTGGCATATTGGATTAGACAGGGCTGGTTATATAGCCCTTATCTTCTGCCCTGTGATTGTAAAAACCTTCATCTGTACCTAGTTATCCAGTTTTTTCACTTTAGAGTCTTGTAGTCACTAAAGAAAGCACCTAATGTTTGTTAATGAAGGGTCTTGAGTCTGTAACTAACCCCAAGTCCAAAATTATCTTGATGACCGAGAGAGCATTTAATCTAAGTGGGCCCACCTGACATATGCAGTAGCTTCGACTTTAACCTACAAGTCACCTATACCTCATATATATTTTCTTTCATATAATCTGTGAATAAACATGTAATCAGTCTGTGCATGCTCAATAATTTGATCACCGCTAATTACATCATCTGGGCCACTGTACTGATTATCCTAAACCCTGTCCACCTTTTCTCTAATAAAACTATTCAAATTGCTGCAGTTTGGGGAGACAGATTTTGGGCCACTAGGCCATCTGCACTCCTACTACACACCTACTAATAAACTTTTTCTCTCTTTGAAACCCTGCTAAATCAGGAATTGGTTATTGAGCTCGTTGGGCGAAAGAATCCATTGCCTTTGTCAGGTAGCAGGTAGGCTCCAAAGATATTGGATTTTTTTTTTAATATGACTTGAACGCATCTCAAGTTTTCAGATTTGTCTTATGTTCAAGCCTGTTTTCCATTAAAAGGTAGAGCCTGAGGGGGTAGCCTCTATCTATCAAAGCATTCTGCTTAGAACGCTCCCCCAGGACCAAAGGTAATGCACAGGATCCTTGCATCACTGAATTCCACCCAGAAGGCCATATCAGATAAAGAGTTAATTCATGTCCTCACTTTTAATTCTTTCTATATTGCCCATGTGTCTTGAGTCTCTAGTTGGTTCTTCCAGTTTTCCGCTTTAAAGGAAAAAAAAAAAAAGAATTTCTATTTCTGTCTAGGCTTTCTAAGAAGGAAAACTCCAAGAATACCAAGTGTTTACTCACAGTCAGCACTTAGCTGGTGAAGATGTGTACAGAGGTATTTTACACATTCCTACCAGAACAAAATAAAGTATTCTGGAGGCAAGATCTGTAAATCTTTCCCATTAGGTTATAAAGTATTTTCTATTTTAAGGAAACAAAATCCTCCAGGAGTTTTTAGCTCCCAAGCTACTGCAGGTTTTACAGCTAAGCCCCTACAAATAATTGTCTGTCTCTCATATACTCCTCAACCCACTATAATTAGGCTTCTGCCCTCACCATTCCAATAAAACTTCTCAAGATTCTCAAACATTGTCCTAATTGCCAAATTCTATGGATATCTCTAATTCCATCTTTCTTTTAATGCACCTATTTTGAAACTCTTGCTCATTTCCTTAGGATCCCCCTTCATTTATCTACCCATTATTTCAGTTTCCTTTGCAGACTCCTGGGCCCACTTATACTTTTTGTCTTCTCACCCATCTCCCTATCTATCTACATACTTATCTTCAATTTATACATATACGTATTTGCTAATCACAACCATATCAAGATAAAATCTTTCTCCTGAACCCCCAACTCAAACAGCCAATCACCAACTGGACATCTTTACTGAGCTATGAAACTCAGTATTCAAAAGGAAATGGGGCACCTCTGACCCAAACCTGCTTCAATCCCAATACTCATGAGTCTTCAGAAGTTTTTTACTTTCAAGACCCAAATTTAGCCAGCAAGTTTAGCAAACTACATACTGGATATCTCCTTTACCCATCCTGTGTTTTTTCTAGTGCTTCTGCTTCAGTACACTCACACAACAAATATTCATAGAGTATCCACAGCATGTTCTCTGCCCGGAAGATATCTTAGTTAGCAGGACAAAGTACTAACTCCTATGGAGCTTATTCTCCAATTGTGAGGCAGTGAACATTTTCATATCTTTGCCTTCTTTTACCTTTTAATCTTTAATGGTTAGTCTCAGAATTGAGTGGTTTCCAGATATACCACTCCCAATCCTTTACTCTGTTCTAAGGAAGGGCTGTCTAATAGAGATATAATGCAAGGCACATATCTAATTTTAAAAATTTTAGGTGCCACATTTCAAAAGTAAAAACAAATAGGTGAAATTAATTTTATATTTTTATGGAGCAAACATATTCAAAGTATTATCATTTCAGCATGTAATCACTATAAAAATTACCAATGAGCTATTTTACTTATTTTTTCATATGAAGTCTTTGAAATTCAGTGTCTATTTGTGGCGTATAACACATCCTGACTTGGATGCTAAATTTTCATGGTTTACAAAATAAAATGAAGTGGTACCAAAATAAGAAAACTGTATTTAACACTAAAACATCTTACATTGCTTCAATTTAAGCTGATTAAAATGAAATAAAATCACCAAATCAGTTCTTAGTAGAACTATCCAAATTCCAAGTATTAGACCACACACTGCTGAAGAGGTTCATTCTAAAATGCAAATCCCAGCACCTTAGGTTATGTTCCCCACACCTGACTGAACATCAACATCACCTACAGGGGTTTTAGAAAAAAAGATTCTAAACTGGGCCCTGCATGGTTCCCTTGAGTCTGGGGGTTAAAAATCCTAAAATCGGTAATCCCACTTTTGGTATATAACTAAAAGATTTGAAAGCAGGGGCTCAAACAGATCTTTGCACACCTATGTTATTCACACTTGCCAAAAGATGGACGCAACCAACCCAAGTGATCAACTGACAAATGGATAAACAAAATGTGGTATATACACACAATGGACTATTACTCAACCATAAAAAGGAATGAAGTTCTGATACGTGCAAAAACATGGCTGTATCTGGACGGCATCATGTAGAATGAAATAAGACAGACACAAAAGGACAATATTGTGTGATCTCACTGATAAGAAAGATTAAAGAGTCAGAAACTAAAATACAGGTTACCAGGGGTTGGGCAGGGGAAGGAAGTAGGGAGTTAATGCTTAATTATTATAGTTTTTGTTCAGGGTGATGGAAATTTTTGATAATAGATGGTGTTGATGGTATCACATCATTATGAACATAATTAATGGCACTGAATTATATATTTAAATTTAAGGGAAATTTTAGATCGAATCTATGTTACTGGAATAAAAATTTAAAAAGAAAACAAGACTGTACAAGACAGTGAACGCTACTATAAATGATATATTATAGTTAGTACAATTATAAAAATATTCTTTCATGAATTGTAACACATGTATCACACTAATGCAAGGTGTTAATAATAGGCTGGTATATAGTAACTCTATTTTCGTCACAATTTTTCAGTTAACCTATAATTTCTCTAGTTAAAAAAAACAGAAGAAAAGAAAAAGAATTGGTAATTGTTGAATCTGGATTGTGGGTATTATGGGCATTTATTATACTATTCTCTATATTCTTTGTATAATTGAAATTTTCCTTAAGTTAAAAAAGAGAGAGAGAAAACAAAAACAAAACAAAACAAAACAGAATACCCTAGCATAAAAGAATTCATGTACCACTAACCTCCAGAGTAGTAGAATTCACATCTTTCAGTCCAGCAAGAAAGCCCTCCCAATTACTGGCCCTGGCCAAATTTCACAGAATGTCTCTTTCCACCACTCCATGCCCACAAAAGCCTCACTTCCAGCCTTGCCAAATGCTTCCACCAGGCTATTTCCAGCAAGCCCTGCCTTCTCTGAAATAGCAACTTCCACATAGAATGCATTTGGTGATTTACCCCTCCCCAATTCAATTTGTGCAGCAATCACTAAAAGTGACCTGTAAAATCAAGTTTTTTTTTTTTGGCATGGGCAGGCTCTGGGAATTGAACCCGGGTCTCTGGCATGGCAGAAATAATTCTGCCACTGAGCCACTGCATTTTTCTAACCATCCTTCAGCATCTCCCAGATAAAACAGAACTTACTTATTTGACTGCAACATTGTCTTCCTATACTCTATCGTGGTATAAGCTCAAAACGTTTGTTTTACTTTGCAGACAACTGAAGAAATCATAATAAAGGTTGAATATTCATCTAATATTCCTAATATCTAATTAAGAAATTATAATAATGGCATGGTTGTACAGAATTATCTTATTGTTTGAAGATTCAACCTTAAGAACGATGCCTACAAAGCAAACTCACTGCCCTCCCCCCTCTACATGGAACATGACTCCCAGAGGTGTAAACCTTCCTGGTAACATGGGACAGGAATCCTAGAATGAGGTGGGACTCAGCATCAAGGGATTGAGAAAACCTTCTTGACCAAAAGGGGGAAGAGAGAAATGAGACAAAATAACATGTCAGTGGCTGAGAGACTTCAAAGTCGAGAGGCTATCCTGAAGGTTATTCTTACACATTATATAGATATCCCCGTTTTAGTTTAAGGTGTATTAGAGAGAGTAGAAGGAAGTGCCTGAAACTGTAGAGCTGTGTTGCAGTAGCCATGTTTCTTTAAGATGATTGTATAATAAGAATAGTTTTCACAATGTGACTGTGTGATTGTGAAACCTTGTGTCTGATGCTCCTTCACCTATGATATGGACAGATGAGTAAAAAATATGGGTTAAAAATAAATAATGGGGGAACAAATGTTGAAATAAATTGAGTAGATCAATGAAAGGGAGTGGGTAAGGGGTATAGAAAAAAATAGGGGGAACAAAGATTAAATTATATTGGGTAGATGGAAATACTAGTGGTCAATGAGAGGGAGGAGTAAGGGGTATGGTATATATGAGCTTTTCTTTTTTCTTTTTATTTCTTATTCTGGAGTGATGCGAATGTTCTAAGAAATGATTATGGTGATGAATATACAACTATGTGAGGATACTATAAGTCATTGATTGCACACCAAGTATGGAATGTTCATATGTTAAGAATGTTCATGTTTGTATATTGTTTTGTTTTGTCAATAAAAAAATATATATATAAAAGAATGATGCCTACAACTTTCTAATGGTTCACGCACACAAAAAACTGATAGTTACTGCAGCTTGTTTTAACAATAAGTAAATGAATAAGCACACAAAGGAATTTAAAAGAAGAAACACAGATCTTCCATGGTGGTTTAATCTGGTGACTTTTTCAACTCCTGCTTGAAAATTCTTTTGTAAATACTATTTTAGAATAAAGGAATGTGAAGAGCCCCTTTTCTATACAACAATTATTCCAATACTTGTTTTCAGAAGGAGGCCCTTCTGAATCCAGATACTATAAATGGCAGGATTGGTTTAGAAAGAGTTATATTTGATGTCCTTGTTGTTCTAGGCTTTTCTTGCCTCCTGCAAAGAAAATCTGCAAGTTGTATAAGCATCACTAGACTCCTGTGTCACCCACCATCATTCAATCATATTCAACACCCTCCCCCTTAATCTGGTCTTTTTCTATCTAGGTTCCAGACTCCAATTTTAGTGCATGAGTCAATCTTGACATGTCCAGAAGAGAAATAAAAAAGCACTTCCAAGCAGGATTATGAAGCAAAGAGAAATACAATAGAAATTATATTTGTATTTCAGCAGCTAATTGCCACCAGGGGTTTAGTTGCTGTGCTTTATTAGCCATCCTTTAATTTCCACAGATAATTACAATGATCATTTATGCTTACCTTTCTCCTTTATTGCAAGTAATACATTAAAAATAATTCCAGATTTAACAGTTTTCTTTAATAATAATAATAATAATAATTTAAAATATATACAAGAAATTTTTATTGAAAGTTAGTTTCAGTCACATTGTAACACCAAAAATTTCAAAACAATACAGGTTTGCGTAATAAAGTATGATGTGTCCCTACACTGGAATTCTATTTAGCTTTTACAAATCATGCACTGAATTGGGCTGCAAGGGTAGTTCATTCAGTAGTAGAATTCTCACTCCTCATGCAGCCCCCCCCAAAATATATATTTATCATGTTTAAATGGTTAAAAATCCAAATGAAAAAAAAAAGGAAACTGAAGAATCTTTGTGCATATGCTGCTGTCTTCTGGGGGGAGAGAGTGAGGGGAAAGCATGGAAGGGAAGGGCTTGAGAGAAGTAGAGCATCTATATGTAGACATAAAATGTCAGAAAAGACACACAACAAACCGGTTATCATTGTTATTGCTGGTAGGTAGGAGAAAGCAGTGGAGGGGAGAAGAAAACAGCAACTTTTAACTTTGGACACTTCGGTATTTAATTTTTTTTCTTTCTTTTTCTTTGTTGTGCATGGGCAGGTACCGGGAATTGAACCCAGGTCTCCAGCATGGCAGGCAAGAATTCTGCCACAGAGCCACCGTCGTACCACTGTAATATTTTTTTTTCAGTTGGAATTTGTTCCTTTTAACAAAATTCTAAAAATGGCATTATAAATGAAATTAAATGTAGGAAGCTATAAGCACCAGATTCCACTCTTAAAAAATTTTCTATGAAGACACGCTTCATCTCATTAATAATAAAGAAACGAAAATTAAAATAATAGAATCACTTTTTAAGTGTCAGATTAATAAAGAATAACAACTGATAATATCTAGAGTTAATAAACCTGTCTCTCTTAAGTTTAAGTTTTCAAAGGGCAATAACCATCAAAATAATAAATATACACCGGGTTCTATTTTTGTTTACATTTCCCTGAAATATTTTTGTCTATCCTTTGACTTTCAACTTTTCTAACTCCTTTTTATTTAGGAACATCTCTCTTATAAACAATATATCACTTGATTTAGGGGTATTTTGGTTGTGTTTTTTTTTAAAAACAAAATCAGAGTGATTTCTTTTAATTGTTGACTATGATATTTAGTATTTTTTTCTTTTTCTTAATTTTTTTTCTACATGACCTTACCCAAGAATCCCTCTTCTAGGAATTTATACTATAGAAATCTCATATTATCAAGGATGCAATCAGAAATTATGAAACTTGATATACAATGGCAAGGGAAGGATTATTTTAGAGTCAGGAGAGATGAAAACACACAAAGTCTTCTATAGTGTTGACAAAGTTCTTCACCTTAATGTGACTGGTGGCTAACAGTGTTCATTCTGTGATGATTCTCAACTATATAAATACATTTCAGACACATTCTTGAACATAAATTTCATAAGTCAGGAAAATGTAAAAGACCATATGACAAAACAGTATTTTAGTATGGTACTATTTTAATGTGTTTCGAATATGCAACAAAAAAGGACCGAAATATGACAACAGTTAATACTGGGCCCATCTGGGTGAGGGAGGGAAGTACACTGTCCACAACAAAAACATTTAAAATTAAAAAAAGAAGATATTTTATAATAAATGTCTAGAACACACCTGCTAGACACAAATATTTTGTGAGATAAAACATCAGAAAATATGTTGCCACCATTGCACTTCCTGTGTTTCATATCATAAACGAAATGAAACACATAAAGCAAAGCCATTATAAAAAACAAACAGTAACCACATAAAAATTATGTCATTACATGGTTCAGTCATGATGCTAAATTATGAAGATAAAACAAGAGTGATATCTATTTGAAATACTGTCAATTTTATTAGAAAGACAAACATAAATAAATAATTTTAAAGCAAAACAAAACAAAAATTATGTCAATGCAACCGTACAGAAGTGAGGTACCACATTTTTCCAATTTCTTTAAGTATTTGTCAGTTACAAGAAAACACTGCTTTTTTTTTGGGGGGGGGGTTGGTGTGCAATGGTCCAGGAATAGAACGTGGGTCTCCCACAGGAAAGGCGGGCATTCTAACCACCGAACTACAAAACATTGTTTTTCAGTTCCCCATAAAAATCATATACATCAAAGACTATAAATTCGATAAAGGAAAGGGAGAGTAAAAATAAAAAACCAGAAAGAGAGGGACTAGATTCTGAAGTCCACAGTTCCAAAAGACTGGTGTTACACAATAGCAGTGAATTATAGAATCAGACAATGTGAGGAGGCACCGTTGAATGTAAGGTTTTTAATGAAAACGCACAAAAATAACACCAGAAAAATGAAGTGTGAATAATGAGGACTTTCCATTACTGCTGAATTTTTCTCACCTCTCTTACATGAATTACTACTTTACAACCTGACCCTAAAATACCTCTATTCTTCACCTCACTGGAATACTGCCAAGTAGACTTCTGTGGCCGGTTCTGAAAACCATCCTAATGTCTGCTAACAAACGAGATGACAGCAGAGGAAACCAATGGGAGTTTCAAGAACATACAGCCCACGGGGTGAGGAAGCCCCAGCAGATGTTATACATTTGGACATTAATAATGAAGCAATTCCTACAAGGCCTCTTGGTATTTTACTTGCCAAACTGATGCAAATGAGCTTGGGAAGCAGCAATTGCAGGGACTAAAAACCAGATTAAGTATAGTAAGCAAAGGATGCTTACCAGGGTGGAGCAGTACATTGCTAAGGATTCAAATAACCTGTAAGACCATCTAACTTTAAAAATTAATTGAAAAAATTGGGCGGGCCGCGGTGGCTCAGCGGGCAAAGTGCTTGCCTGCTATGCCGGAGGACCTCGGTTCGATTCCCGGCCCGAGCCCATGTAACAAAAAACGGAAAAACAAAGTACAATAAAACAAGAAAATGTTTAAAGATGTTTCCCTTTCTTCCTTCCTTCTATCCTTCCTTCCTTCTCTCTGTCTTTCCTTTAAAAAAAAAAAAAAAAAAAAAAAATTAATTGAAAAAATAGAGCAAAGAGCAAGTTTGGGGGCAAATATGACCAAAAAGCAAGGAAGATTTTCAGTGACATTCTAAAAGAAAAGAAAATATTTTTGTTAAAATATATCAGACTGCTAAATGGAAATATCAGAATTCAGAAAAAAAAAACAGACAAATATACAACTCAACTGAAAAATATAGAAATATCTGGGTAAAAATAATGCTGAAATTTACAGAAAGAACTGCTAAAAATAAAAAGGATCTGAGTTGGCAGTAGGCAATGACAGGCAATGTACTTGGTACTAGAAAACACCACTATACCAGCCAATTTAATAATCTACTTTATACGCCCCAAGTAAAAGTCACCTTGAGCTAAACTTATACAGCATTATGCTGAATGCTCAGAAGTGAAAACCCAGTTACATGAAAGTGGTAGAATCCCAAGGTCTTCATATTTTAGATTACTCATACTGAACATCTACACACTTTACTCCGCCTGGTGTGCCTACTGGGTTTTATTAATTATATGACAGACACACTAGAGGCTAAATACTCTGAGGTAAAATGCTTACTATACAAGCTTCATGGTTTAAGTAAGTTATGAAGTGGCCAATCTGTGTTTTCTGCTTAACCTGCTAAGAGGATCTCAAGATTTGAAGAGACTGTCAAGGGCATAAAGCTCACCTACTGTTTGCCAGGTGTGAACCCCTCTCTGTATTACTTCTAATAAGTGATTCATCAACCTCTGCTTAAGTACCTAAAGTAGAAACAAACTACTTCTAAACAGTTCCATATGCTGATTCTTCCTACTTTCTATCCAACAGTTCTACTTTTCTTAGTTTCATTTTGTAATAGTGACTTTTTTAAATACAGTTTTATTGATATATAAATATCACACAGCACAGAAACCATCCAAAGTACACAATCACTGGTTCACAGTATTATCAGGTTTGTGCATATAGCCCCATGATCAAATTGAGAACATTTTCATTACTCCAGAAAAGGAAAACCCTAATCCTCCCATACTCTTTATCCCTCATATTATTGACCCCCTGAAATAGTAACAGTTGTTACTACTGATGAAAGTGTCTTACTTTTATTGTTAACTCCAGTCCATACTTTGCAATCGGTACATTATTTCCCATATACTGCTACCCTTCTGTTATTAACCACTTATAGTAGTGTTGTACATCTCCACTTGTTCATGAATGAATACTTTTAACACTCGGAACACAGGAAGTCAAGTCAAAATACACTCTTCCTTGATCCTTCAAATATCTATCAGTAATGGATTACAGCCCATAAAATAAAACAAATAACAGTAAGTCCATACTGATATAAATGATTGAATTACTAAATTAAAAAGTAGAGAAGGGTCTGCTTTTCCTTCAAGTAGAATTCCTATTCATAAATATAGAAGGAGCAGTGGACACAGAAAATCACCACTTGGTAAACAGCACTGTAATAAGTTTTGAGGGAAGGATTATTAAGATGAGTAGGCATAGGGTACACAGGTAGTTCAGTGGTTAGAATGCCTGCCTTTCATGGGGGAGACCTGGGTTAGATTACCAGACCATGCACATACACCCCCACCCAAAAAAAGCAAGCTAAAATTAGTGGGCGCATGTATGATGAAAATCAGGATATCTGCATAGTCTCCAAGTGTCTCCCCACAAGAGATTTTTTAATTACAAAAGTAAAAGTAATAATTTTGCAGTGGCATAACCTGGCAGACAACTTATCCAAGTGATCAAAGGTAATATCACCAGATATTGACATCAGGCATCTTCTGATGGGATACACTGATAAGGGCATATATATCACTTCTTTGGGATTCTTGCCAAAAGAGCATGCCTTGCATTTACTCATGAGGCAGCGTTAAACACTCCAATTTGAGGGGTATTCTATGAAACAACTGACCAGCTGTCAACTTGTCTTCAAGTGTCAGTTTCTTAAAAGACAAAAAAAAAAAAAGACTGAGGAACTGTCCCAGTTTGGAAACCAAGGAGATGTGACAACTAAATGGGCTCCTAGTGCCTAGATTGAATGAATTTTACAACAGAAAGAGGACAGTGGGAAAACTGGCGAAATTTGAATAAGGTTTTTAGAGTAGTTAATAGTATTGTGCCAATTTCCTGGTCCTGAATCATTGTAATATGGTTATGTAAGATGTTGACATTTGTGGATGTTGGGTGAAGAATATAAGGGAATTCTTTGTACTATTTTACATTTTTTTTCAAGTTTGAAATGATTTCAAAACGAAATGCCCAAGATTATATACTTATCATAGTCTAGAGCCCATATTTTTCCCCTATTGTCTGCCTCCAGGCTTATCCTTAGCTGGAACTTTTTGCTCATAGAGTATAGTTTTCACAATGTTGAGCATACTGATCACTCTTCTTTACTTGTAATGTTGGGATTTGTATTTTATTTTAATTTGCAATTCCTTTGATTTTTTATTACAGTTTTGTGCTGGTTTGAAAGGAAGTATGCCCCCTAAGAAAAGCCATGTTTTAATATAAATCCCATTTCATAAAGGTAGAATAATCCCTATTCAATACTGTATGTTTGAAACTGTAATCAGATCATCTCCCTGGATGACGTGATTTAGTCAAGAGTGGTTGTTAAACGGGATTAGGTGATGACATGTCTCCACCCATTTGGGTGGGTCTTGATTGGTTTATTGGAGTCCTATAAAAGAGGAAATATTTTGGAAAATGAGAGATTTGGAGAGAGCAATACTATGAAGCAGAGAGTCCACCAGCCAGCAACCTTTGGAGATGAAGAAGGAAAATGCCTCCCGGGGAGCTTCATGAAACCAGAAGCCAGGAGAGAAAGCTAGCAGATGACGCCGTATTCGTCATGTGCCCTTCCAGCTGAGAGAGAAGCCCTGACTGTGTTCGCCATGTGCCTTCTCACTTGAGAGAGAAACCCTGAACTTCATCGGCCTTCTTGAACCAAGGTATCTTTCCCTGGATGCCTCAGATGGACATTTCTATAGACTGGTTTTAATTGGGACATTTTCTCGGCCTTAGAACTGTAAACTAGCAACTCATTAAATTCCCCTTTTTATAAGCCATGCCGTTTCTGGTATATTGCATTCTGGGAGCTAGCAAACTAGAACAAGTTTCATTATAAAAAATAAAAAACCAAGCAGATATAGATAAGGAGAGTAAATTTCCCAAACTACTATGTAGTTGGCCAGATTCCTTTTTCTATATGTAAACATTCTATATTTTGTGTTATTTACTACCTATTTTGTTTTATTTTAAACAAATATGAGATCTGCTCACGCTGTAACTTGATCTTTTTCATTTAAACAATATATTGTTAAACTTTCTCCATCCCTTTAGATTAAAGTAGACATGCATTTTCAAGAATCTCTCTAACCATAAAGATAGTACTTTATTTTCTCACCAAGACTATCCCATTTCCACTTTAGAAAGCCTGTTCTTTCACGTTCCCAAATTTAGATGGCAAAAAAATGGCATTTTATTCATAAGAGTATAGGTTTTAAAAATTATTAGAGGTTGACCATTTAAAAATTATTCCTTGGATATTTAAATTTCTTCTTTTTGTGACATTGCCCATTTAGTAAGTTTTTCTTTTTCTTTATCTTTTCCTTTTTTACAAATTTTCTGGCACTATTCCTATACTTTGTGATATCATGAAGATTCTATTTCCAAGTACTGTCAATATTACGGGATGTTATTCATCTAAATTAGAAACCTGAACTCATTTTAGGCAACTATGAACTTCAGTAAGCCATAATAAAACATCCTGAGCTTCTTTTTTTCATTGTTCTACCTACCCTTTAATCTAGATGGCGAAACTGTAAGGCAGGTACAATTTGCTCTATATATTTACCAAATTTCACCATCAGCCTAACCAAAGGCCTATTTGTCTTATTAAAAATCTTTTATTTTGTAATGATGTCTTTAGAATTTAAAAAATCTAATTACTTAAAAATTTAATGAAAAATGCTCACCCAATGATTAAATCTCAAGCTCCACCATTACATTTACCCTGATAATAAATTCTTCTGTCCATAAAGTATGTGGTATCTTTCAAAATCTGTGTTTAGTCAAGTATGTTCACTTTAATAGTGATTGTAATGATGAAAAACCAAGTCAATTAACTGTTTTGGACAATAGCGTTCTTTTTTTCTTAATAAACCTATTGTAATTTAACACATGCTACTATTTTTAGGTAATATAAACAATATTATTCAAAAATAAAGTAAAGCAATTGTTATAGAGTCACAGATTGGGTAACCCTAAAAAAAAAAATGTGGCTATCACAAGAATGACTAGAATGAAAAAATGTGCCAATACCAAATACCAGTGGAGGAACTAAACACTCATAACTGCTGGAGGGAATGTGAAATGGTATACTCTCTTTGAAAATTACTTGGCAGGTTCTCAAAACATTGAACATACCTCAAATCTATGACTCAGCAATTTATCCAAAGAAATGAAAGTATTTATCCAAAAGAAATTAAAGCACTTTTCCACAAAAAACCTTGCACAAGAATGTTCATAGCAGCTTTATTCACAATAGCCCCAAGCTAGAAACAATTCAAATGTCCATCAAGGAGAGAACAGATAGACAAAATGAGTTACATCCATACAATGGAATATTATTCAGCAATAAAAAGGAATGGAGCACTGACACCTGCTAAATCATGGATGAACCCTTATAAACATTAAGCTAAGTGAAAGAAGCCAGACACAAAAGCCAACATATTGTATGATTTTATTTATATGAAATACCCAGAACAGGCAAATCCCTACAGACAGAAAGCAGATTAGTGGTTAAAAGGAACTGGGAAGGTAAGGTGGAGATAGGGAACGCCTGCTTCAGTGGATATTGTTTCCTTTTGGGATGATGAAAATGTCTAGAATTAGATAGTATGGATGGTTGCACAACACTGTGAAAGAACAAATGTTATTAATGATCAATTCTATGCGCATTTTACTACACTAAAAAAAAATGTAGTACTGGACTCCAGAACATGCATGAAACTTAAAAACACTGTGTAAGAGTGATGCCATGATAAATCCCAGAGTGATCTGAAGTGTGAAAAAAATGTATTTGCGACTTTTCCGGGTCAAGATGGTGGCTTAACAAGGTGCGCATCTTAGTTCGTCCTCCAGAACAACTACTAAATAACCAGAAACAGTACAGAACAGCTCCTGGGGCAACATCAGTGACCAGACACACAGCATACCCCAGTCTGAACCAGATGGACCGGCTGCGAGCCCCCCCAGAACTGTGAGTTTCCAAAGCTGCGGTGGCCAGTGCCACTCCCCCACAGGCCACTTCCCAGAGGGGAAAGGAAAGGACTTTACCAGCAACAGGGACTGGGCACAATCAAACGCCAACTGTGGAAGTAATGAACAAATTCTGACTACTAAAAATAGGCCCCCAGCTTAGGTGAACCTGATCAAAGCGGAGGTTCCTCATTTCTGCCCTGGCGCCAAGGGGACAGGACTGACAGAAAAAGGGGGGAAAAAAAGAAGGAAACAGAGGTTTTTGTGGCTGCACACCTACAAAGGCTTGACTGCCTCTGGATACAGTGGCAGGACTTTTCAGGCTACAACTGCCCCAGGCATAGGCAGGAGTGAGCTCTTTTGGGGGCTTATCTGGAGCCTGTGCCTTCCACAGGGGAGGGGTGAAGCCCCACCCAGGTGGAATCCCTCCATCAAGGAATTCAGACCCCAGGGCTTGGTAATTTGAAGCCATTAAAACCAGCCTACAACCTCTCCTCTGTCTCCACCATGCCTCCAGCAGGCAGAGTCTGCCAAAGTTAAAGGTGCCACATCATCTTATGCTGGTGGGACCTGCAGTCAGACAAGTGCCACATACTGGCCAGAATAAGAAAAACAGAGTCCAGACACTTTACAGGAAAGTCTTTGAACCTGCTGGGTCTCACCCTCAGGGAAAACCGAAGCAGGTAACTCTTTCCTCCTGATAGGAGGCCAGTTTGGTCTGGGAAAATCTGGCTGGGTATATAATATCGAAGTAGACCCTCCTAAGTGTGTGTGTGTGGGGGGGGGGGGCGGGAAGGCACCACACAAGCAGGGCAAGAAACAAGAAAACAAGAACTGAAAAATTCTCCTCTGTTAAACAAAACTTAAGCTAGAGGTCCAGATAAAGCTGAACGGAATGTCAAAGAACAGATAGACAACAAATTCATCCAGCAAGAAAACCCTAGATAAAAGAAGTGAAAGCAATCTCCAGAATAAACTAATTAAGGTAATTAAATGCCTAGACGCCAGCAAAAAATAACAAATCACACTAGGAAAATTGAAGATATGGCCCAGTCAAAGGAACAAACCAACAGTTCAAGTGACATACTGGAGCTGAAACAATTAATTCAGAATGTACAAATAGACATGGAAAACCTCATCAAAACCACATCAATGAATTGAGGGAGGATATAAAGAAAGCAAGGAAAGAACAAAAAGAAGAAACTGAAAGTCTGAAAAAACAAATCACAGAACTTATGGGAATGAAAGACACAGTAGAAGAGATGAAAAAAACAATGGAAACCTACAATGGCAGATTTCGAGAGACAGAACAGGATTCCTGAACTGGAGGACGGAACATCTGAAATCCGACAAGAAACAGAAACTATAGGGAAAAAAATGGAAAAATATGAGCAGGGACTCAGGGAATTGAAAGACAACATGAAGCACACAAATATATGTGTTGTGGGTGTCCCAAAAGGAGAAGAGAAGGGAAAAGGAGGAGAAATTATCACTAAAAATTTCCCAACTCTTATGAAAGACTTAAAATTACAGATCCAAGAAGTGCAGCATACCCCAAAGAGAATAGATCCAAATAGACATACTCCAAGACATTTACTAATCAGAATGTCAGAGGTCAAAGAGAAAGAGAGGATCTTGAAAGCAGCAAGAGAAAAGCAATCCATCACATACAAGGGAAACCCAATAAGACTATGCACAGATCTCTCAACAGAAACCATGGAGGCGAGAAGACAGTGGGATAAATTATTAAAAGAGAAAAAATGCCAACCAAGAATTCTATATCCAGCAAAATTGTCCTTCAAAAATGAGGGAGAAATTAAAACATTTTCAGACAAAAAATCACTGAGAGAATTTGTGACCAAGAGACCAGCTCTGCAAGAAATACTAAAGGGAACACTAGAGATAGATTAGAAGACAGAAGAGAGAGGTGTGGAGAAGAGTGTAGAAAGGAAGACTATGAGTAAAGGTAAAAAGAGGGAAAATTAGATATGACATATAAAATCCAGAAGGCAAAATAGTAGAAGAAAGTACTACCCATGGAGTAATAACACTGAATGTTAATGGATTAAACTCTCCAATCAAAAGACATAGTCTGGCAGAATGGATTATCTATATGCTGTCTCTACTCAAAGGACACGAGGCCAAGGACACAAATGGACATTTACACACCAATGTTTATAGCAGCATTATTAACAATTACCAAGAGATGGAAACAGCCAAAATGTCCATCAACAGACAGTTGGCTAAACAAACTGTGACATTTACATAAGATGGAATATTATGCAGCTGTAAGACAGCATAAAGTTATGAAGTATGTAACAACATGAATGGACCTTAAGAACATTATGCTGAGTGTGATTAGCCAGAAACAAAAGGACAAATACTGTACGGTCTCACTGATATGAACTGACATTAGTGAATAAACTTGGAATATTTCGTTGGTAACAGAGACCATCAGGAGATAGAAATAGGGTAAGATACTGGGTAATTGGAGCTGAAGGGATACAGATTGTGCAACGGGACTGAATATAAAAACTCAGAAATGGACAGCACAATATTACCTAACTGTAATACAATTATGTTAAAACACTGAATGAAGCTGAATGTGAGAATGATAGAGGGAGGAGGGCTGGGGGCATAAATGAAATCACAAAGAAAGAGAGACGATAAAGATTGAGATGGTGTAATCTAGGAATGCCTAGACTGTATAATGATAGTGACTAAATGTACAAATTTAAAAAAAGGTTTTTGCATGAGGAAGAACAAAAGAATGTCAATACTGCTGAAAATAGATGGTACTTAATATTTTAAAATTTCAACTAATGTGTGAGACTAAAGCAAAAAATGTTTATTTGGTACAAATCTATACTTTGACTAGCACATCTCCTAATATAACTTATGTAGATAGTTGATTGAACATCTTAAGTACATGGAACTTTGTATAGGACATGAGATTTTGTTGGTTTGTCCAGGTGATGCCCTGATGAATCCCAGAGTGATTTGATCAGTGAGTGGAAAAGTCCCCTTCGGGGTATGGTGAGAACAGGGGAAAACTCAACTTCCCCAAGTTGAATTCTTGATATTCTCACAAGCAGTGTGGACAACCAAAGCTATAGGCTGAGCCCCCAGTCTTGGGGTTTGTTCATATGAAACTTAACCCCACAGGGGATAGGTCAAGCCTACTTAAAATTAAGCCTGAGTCACCCCCAAGAGAACCTCTTTCGTTGCTCAGATGTGGCCCCTCTCTCCAGCCAACACAGCAAGCAGACTCACCACCCTCCCCCGTCTGCGTGGGACATGACTACCAGGGGTGTGGATCTTCCTGGCAGCGTGGGACAGAAACCCTAGAATGAGCTGAGATTCAGCATCAAGGGATTGAGAAAATCTTCTCGACCAAAAGGGGGAAGAGTGAAATGAGACAAAGTGTTAATGGCTGGGAGATTCCAAACAGAGTCAAGAGGTTATCCTGGAGGTTATTCTTATGCATTAGGTAGATATCACCTTGTTATCCAAGATGTAGTGGAGAGGCTGGAGGGAACTGCCTGAAAATGTAGAGCTGTGTTCCAGTAACCATGTTTCTTGATGATGATTGTATAATGATACAGCTTTCACAATGTGATTGTGTGATTGTGAAAACTTTGTGTCTGATTCTCCTTTTATCTACCTTGTCAACAGATGAGAGGAACATATGGAATAAAAATAAGTAACAGGGGGAACAAATGTTAAAATAGATTTAGTTTGAAATGCTAGTGATCAATGAAAGGGATCAGTAAGGGGTATGGCATGTAAAATTTTTGTTTGTTTGTTTGTTATGTTTTTCTGTTGTCTTTTTATTTCTTTTTCTGAATTGATGCTAATGTTCTCGGAAATTATCATGATGATGAATATGTAACTATGTGATGATATTGTGAATTACTGATTATATGTGTAGAACAGAATGATTATATATTAAGAATGTTTGTGTTTCTTTGTTGTCATATTTTTTAAATTTAAAATTAATTTAAAAATTTAAAAAAAAATTAGGCTTAAGAGTCACCACCAGAGAACCTCTTTTGTTGCTCAGGTGTGGTCTCTATCTCTCAGCCAGCATGACACACAAGCTCACTGCTTCCCCCTCTCTATGTGGGACATGACTCCCAGCGGTGTAAACTTCCTGGCAACATGGGACCAAAGTCCAAGAATGAGCTGAGACTCAGCATCAAGGGATTGAGAAAACCTTCTTGCCCAAAAGGGAGAAGAGAGAAGTGAGACAAAATAAAGTGTCAATCGCTGAGAGATTTCAAACAGACCAAAGAGGTTATCCTGAAGGTTATTCTTATAGACATTACAGAAGATGTCATATATAGATTAAATAGATATTGCATTATATAGATATCACCTTTTTAGTTAAGGTGTAATGGAGAGGCTGGAGGGAACTGCCTGTAACTGTAGAGCTGTGTTCCAGTAGCCATGTTTCTTGAAGATGATTGTATAATGATAGAGCTTTCACAATGTGACTGTGTGATTATGAAAACCTTGTGTCTGATGCCCCTTTTATCTAGGAAATGGACAAATGAGTACAACATAGGGATTAAAAAATAAAGAATACAGGGAACAAATGTTAAAATAAATTTAGTAGATTGAAATACTAGTGATCAATGAAAGGGAGTGATGAGGGGTATAGAAAAAAATAGGGGAAACATAGGCTAAAATATATTGGGTAGATGGAAATACTAGCAATCAATGAGAGGGAGGGGTAAGGTATGTATGAGGTTTTCTTTCCTTTTGATTTCTTTTTCTGAATTGATAAGAAATGATCATAATGATGAATATACAACTATGTGATGATATTGTGAGTTACTTATTTTATACCAAGAATGGAAGGATCATATGGTAAGAATGTTTGTATTTGTGTATTGTTATGTTTTTAAAAAATTAAAAAAACACTCTGTAAGTAAAGGAAGCCAGTCATAAAAGACTATGTATTATATGATTCCATTCATAGGAAATGTCCAGAATAGGCAAATCCAAAGAGAAAGAAAGTAAATGAGTGATTGCAAAGGGCTGGGAGTGGGTGGGTGGTAGAGAGACTGGAGTAGTGACCAAAGGGAGTGAAAATAAAAACATTCTGAAATTGATTGTGGTGATGGATGCATGAATGTGAACATACAAAAAGCCATTAAATTGTATACTTCAAAAGGGTATACAAACATATAGATTGCATGGCATATGAATTATATCTCAATAAAACTGTTTTTTTTAAATTAAAGACATTTTAAAGAAAAAAAAGTCCTGAAACAACAAAGTCAGACACCGAAAAGTAACTTTTATAAAATTCCATTTATAAGACATTACCAAAAAGACAAAATTTACCTGGTGATAAAAATCAGATCAGCTGTTGCTTGGAGGGGAAAGAAATGAGTCAATACATATGTATTATATTAAACAATATAACTAAAGGTATATTATATGTGGGCCATATCTAGAATACTCACAAAACTATTAAAAGCGTATACTGATAAGATACGAGACTATAGAACTTGAAAAGAGGGAGGAATAATGAGCAAATAGGGAATCTTCCATGTTTTCTTAATATCTTTCTGTTTTATTTCTAGATTGTTCTTTCCTTTGGGTTTTAAAAATAGGGTTTTAATATCACATTGCAAGAAAATCAGAGATATGTGGTTTCAGACCTGATTAGTGGCATGGCTAAGAAAATATCAGGGATTTGGGTGGCTTCTGTATACTACTGATCACACTGTAAAGCTGCTACAGTTCCAATGTCATGTCCTCATACATCCAAATGTAGTTTGCAGGAATTTCTCCTTGTTTCTCTCTGTCTTTTAAGCAAGGAGGGGAAATAATTTCAAAGCTTTTCAACAAACTTTTCCCTAGATCTCTTTGAGAAGAATTGGGTCACATGGCCACCCCTAAACCAATCACTGTCAGAAAGGAAATATTTGTTAGACCCAGTCCACTGAAGGAGTCTACTAATCTTAGATATATCATTGCTTAATATAAACTGAACATATAGATTGTTTTTTTAATAATTAAAAAGTTATTTTTACTTGGGTGGTTCAGTGGTAGAATGCTTGTTTTCCATGTCGGAGACCCTGGTTTGATTCCCAGACCATGCAGCCCCCCCAAAAAATTATTTTTGAATGAAGTCACTGGATTTCCTTTTAAATCATATTGATTCATGTACACTTTCCTCCTCAACAAACCTAATTTTGGTATACTTTGTCATGTTTCCCTCATAATATCAGTTGTATGTGCTATTATATAGAATAATTTTGCTGTAATGATCAACTATACACTTCATCCATAAGTAAGTTTTGTTTCTCATTTATTTATATACTCTGAAGATTGTTTTTTGTAATCGGCTTCTTATCTGCTTCATAATCAAATCTTTTTTCTTCTTTTTTTCAAAGTTATTTTATTCTAGATTAGGTGAGGGGGGTTGGCACTGATTGATTTGTTATCTTTTATTTTACTTCATTTGTTTCCAGGGAGTTTCTCTAAATTGAGCTTCTTTCTTTGGCAGGAAGTTTCTGGTAAGATAAGGCTGTTTGGAAGATAAGATAGGGATGGGGGAAGGACAAGATAAGGAAAGAATGAAGTCTATGTCACATTCATATGGAATTCTATGCCTAGTTAGCCTCATCTCCCAATAGGACATTAAATAAAGCCATAAAATTTTCCATTATTACTTAAAAGTTTCATTCATTTAATTTTTTAAATCTAAGACATGTGCCATTTCTATGTCCCAAAGAAATTCAAGGTGCCAAAAAGGTGACATGGTACAAGATAGAATGTTTAGGTTAAAATGGAATCCATCGTAACATTTCATCCAGGCAAGAATCATCAATAGATGCCAATACCAGGAAACTGTAACAGAATAGTTACATAGTCTCAAAGTATGTCCTCAAAAATATTCATTAATAACAAAAGGAAAAAGAGTAACTTAATGGAGAAATCTGGCAGCTACCATCTTAAGCAAATGATCAATGCCAAGATCACAGTAATGGAACACACTGACATCATGTGCCTCCTGATTCGATGTAGGGAGAAGATAAATCACTTCCGTGGTATTCTTGCTAAAACTGCATAATCTGAGCAAACATTAAGTAAACTCAAACCGAGGAGAATTTTACAAAATAACCAACTTGTACTCTTCGAAAATATTAGAATGAGAACACTGAAGAGACATAACTTCAATGCATGAGCTGAGATTATCTTTTTTTATCTACATTGTTAGAACAATTGGTGAATAAATCTGAATAAAGTCCCTATGGGTATATAATTTTGTCTATCAATAATTTCCTGATTTTGATCATTGTACTGTAATTATATAAGAAGACAGTTCTTATTTTTAGCAAACACACTGTAGTATTTAAGGGCAAATGGGTATCATGTCTGAAACTTACTCTGAGAATTTAGGGGGAAAAATCTACAGGCGATAAAGCAAATATGGAAAAATGTTTAACATTGGGGTAAGTGAGTGAGGAGCATTTGGGGATACTTTGAACTCTCTTATAGCTTTTTGATGTTTGAAATTATGTCAGACTAAAACTTAAAAAAAAATGTTTAATGATATCCATCAGAAAGAAGTTAGGAAGACAAGCTGTTTTCCCATTTCAAAGTTGAGCAGATTACATACTGCCTAAGCGATAAATCTGACAGACTTTTCTGACCAAAAGTCAAAATAGGAGAAAATATTTGTTTATTTTGTCTTTTTTTATCTTGATCATAGATGGCACATAATCTTCATAATTTTCCCCTACAAATTATACTGAACAGAAATGAGCCTGTCAGGCCTTATAGAAGGGTATTGCGTATCATTACCCATAGCAACTTCAACAACCCATCTACATTGTAGATATATTTGAGAATAAACATTGCTCGAACAGTGTTGATAATTCACAAAGACAAATATGAAACTTTAATTTACTAAAAGAATTTCCAGGAAGGGCTAAGGAAATGTGGCCTAGGTAACTTCAACTTTCTAATGGTCTTAATTTGTTTTGGGGAAGTGATCAAATATCAGAGGCTTTAAATAAACTCTGGACACCTGGATTAAATTTCTGATGAAATGTGCTAAGCAGCAGTGCCACTATCTTACAGTGTCCATTAAGTGAGGGCATAAACTAGATTTCATGGGTGCAGTGACAAAATCAACATCTTGATAAGGTTTCCATTTAACTTCACAACAAATAACCTTCACATTTCTATAAAGCTGACTGAGAGCCAATAATGGTTTGTAAGCACTTCACTTCCCCATGGCTCCATAAATACCACTGCTTCATTTTTTCTTTTTCTTTTTGCAATGAATCATTAATTAGTCTCCAACAGGGGCCCCAGTGGCTAAATATAGATGAGACAACTCACCTGATACTTGAAATTTACTGTCATTAACTCAGATCACTTGACCTTTAATTCAAAAGGTGTAAATAAAAATGTAATAAAAGACACACTATCTTGAAAATCATCAGTTGAGAAGGAGATACACATACACACAATGGTGGGAAGACCAGATTAAAGAGATAAGACATCAAAATGCAATGCATGTTCTAGGACTGGCTGTTAGATTGGGGAAAACCAGCTAATAAGGTTTTTGGGACAATTGGAAAGATTTAAAAATGGACAGTATATTATATGACATTAGATTCAATCAATATTAAAATTCCTCAGTGTGATAATCATATTGTGGTTATACAGAAGAATATTCTTATTCTTGGAGAAACATGCCGAGGTATTTATAGGTAAAATCCCAAATGGTTTAGCAAAAATAATGCATATAAAATATACAGATATTCAGTGCACTTCTCTCAAGTTTTCTATAGGGTTACCTTTCTTCCAAAATAAAAAGTTAAAGAAAAATTATACTTGATTATAAAAGAAATGTATTAGATATATTCAGATTTCCATAGCAACTTACTACAGAGACTATCAAGGCAGGGCTGATTATTTGAGAAAGTAATTTCTTTTATATACCCAGATGTCATCCTAATATATTCATGACCCATATGTCATCCTAATAATGTTTACAGTTCAGACCTAACTGATTTAAATTAGGTCATGATATCCATTCATTCAATCATTCATTAAACAGGTAAATGTTTATTGAGTGGTAGGTATACAATATTATGTTAGACACTGATGACTTATATGGACAGGTTAATTGAACACCATAAATTACATGGAACCTTGAATAGGGCATGAGATTTTGTAGGTTTGTCCAATGCGATGCCCCGATAAATCCCAGAGTGATTTTAACAGTAAATAAAGAAATATTTGCAAAGTCCTCTTTGGGGAATGGGGAGAAAGGAGGAAAATTCAACTTCCCCATTTGGAGAAGGCCTGATATTTCTCACAAGCAGCGGGGACAACCACATCAGTAGGCTGAGCCCTCAATCTTGGGATTTGTTCATATGAAACTCATCCCCACAAAGGATAGGCTAAGCCTACTTAAAATTAGGCCTAAGAGTCACCCCCCAAAGAACTTCTTTTGTTGCTCAGATGAGGCCTCTCTCTCTCAGCCAATAGGGCAAGCAAACTCACTGCCCTCCCCACTCTCTACATGGGACATGACTCCCAGGGGTATAAACCTCCCTGGCAATGTGGGACAGAAATCCTAGCATGAGCTGGGACTCAGCATCAAGTGATTGAGAAAACCTTCTAGACCAAAAAGGGGAAGAGAGAAATGAGACAAAATAAAGTGTCAGTGGCTGACAGATTTCAAACCAAGTTGAGAGGTTATCCTGCAGGTTATTCTTACGCATTATATAGATATCCCCTTTTTAGTTTAAGGTGTATTAGAGAGGTTAGAGGGAAGTGCATAAACTATAGAGCTGTGTTCCAGTAGCCGTGTTTCTTGATGATTGTATAATGATACAGCTTTCACAATGTGACTGTGTGATTGTGAAAACCTCATTGTCTGATGCTCCTCTTATCTACAAAATGGACAGATGAGTAAAACATATGAATTAAAAATAATTAATAGGAGGAACAAATGTTAAAATAAATTGAGTAGACTGAAATACTAGTGATCAATGAAAGGGAGTGGTAAGGGGTATAGAAAAAAAGGGGGGAAACAGAGGTTAAAATATATTAGGTAGATGGAAATACTAGCGGTCAATGAGAGGGAGGGGTTAGGGGTATGATATGTATGAATCTTCTCTCTCTCTCTCTCTCTCTCTCACTTTTTTTACATGGGCAGCACCAGGAACTGAACCCAGGTCTCTGGCATGGCAGGCAAGAACTGTGCCACTGAGCCACTGTTGCCTGCTCTCTTTTTATTTCTGTTTCTGGAGTGATGCAACTGTTCTAAGAAATGAACAAGGTGATGAATATACAACTATGTGATGATATTATGAGTCATTGATTATATATCAAGAGTGGAATGTTCATATGTTAAGAATGTTTGTGTTTGCATGTTGCTATGTTTTGTCACCAAAATATATATATACTTATATAATATATAAAAATAAAAATATTTTCACTTGTTGAAATCACTATGTACCAAGTTGTCCTAAGCACTTTCTATATTTAAATAATCATTCAATTGCACAGCAAGCCTATGATGGTGGGGTATGAGTACAAGTGTACAACATAATTAAAGTTTTATATAGAAATGTCTACATACAGGTACATAATATAATAATATTCAAATTAACTAACGTAGTTATTTAAAATGTTTCAGTTTAAATAACTTAGTTCCTAAAATAAATAAGTTTATTGTTAATGTCTGGTTCCCTAGAATTCTAAAAGGACCATAAGCATTAATCAAATTCACATAACACTACTAAATTTTAAACATAGATGATCAAAATTGTAACAGCTCTCTCATCCGTAATTTTTTTTTACACATGCATAAAGTCTGATTTTTAGTTCAAAATGAATAAAAGATATTTAAAACTATGATGCATCAAAACAGATTAAAAAAAAAAAAAGATACATCTTCATTCTCTTGCATAGGCCACCGTGGTGGGAAAATCATGCTATCAAGCCTTTAAAAAACATAAAAATAAGTGACATCTTTTGGGTACCAAAAAGTATTTTCCATTACTAAATTAAGCCTAACTCGAAAGTGAATTAAGGTCAATACCAAAAAAATTTAACAAAAATTTAAATTCATTATCAGTTATTGGGCTTGCTTCTTCCGACCCTTGAGAATATATTCTAGTCTGTATATGGAGAGCTATACAGTAAGAGAGTTATAACCTCAGAAAATTGCCTTATGAATTCAGCACTATCAAAACACAAGCACAGTATCAAATGAACATCAGTATTCAAGACACAAGGCATATGCTCTTTTGCAGATTAGAAGAAATCAACAGACATTTTTAGTAGTCTGAATGAAAATTTCTGCAAACTCATCCAACCCCACACTTGGCTTTTATTCAGTCTGATTCTCTGATGGGATCATTCCTAGAAGTCACAGAATGGACATGAGTGTTTAGTCGCTGGAAATGTATGTGCCGCAATGATAAAGGAATGAGTGTGTGTGAACTGATTTACTGAGACCCCTGCCCTGAAATCAGTCTCAAAACGCTGTGTTGTAACTACTGGTTATGCAAACCGGAAGCCCCACCTGTGGCTTTGATTGTGTGAACACTGATGGATCAGTACATATCTTTGGCAAAGTTTTTGCTAGTTTACGGTTTAAGGAGGAAAATAAGGAATTGAATCATAAGACTAAATTATTGAATTTTATGACCAATTTATATTCTGAGTTTTTCTTCCAACTTTCATGGTTGTAAAAAGCTGTATTTCTTTGTGAATACTCTCATCTCCCCTTACTCTCCATCTCTCCCCCCACCCCCCACTAGTTTACTATATCCAAAAGTCTGGGATTAATTTCCCAGGCTATAAAGGAATCTATCAAAATGGCATGTTTTTCCTGAACAATGTTCAAATTTAGTATTGGATCTATCACCTAAATTTGCAACTTGTTGCTACAAGTCATAGAATGCTACATTAAAACCAGAGTTAAGAAAACTTTATCATTGTACCAATGATCTCTTTTACTAACTGAAACAGAGTTGTAGATAAGAGTGCAGAGAAAAATCCTTAGCAACTCTGTTATCTTTCTTTCTTGTAGCTTAATGGATTTAAAAGTAAACAAGGTAACTATCTGCTTTGGTACTTTTAAACTATCATTAGTATTTATAACAATGTACAGATACAGGGAACAGTTCTCAAAGATATCTTTGAGACTTTTCTTATTTCCTTCAAAGCATTTTTCAGTTTGTAATTTATTCATTTGTTCTTAATTTTTTGCCTGTCTTTCTTTCCTCAGCATTTTTCACAGTTTGTAATTTATTCATTTGTTCTTAATTTTTTGCCTGTCTTTCTTTCCTCAGCTGCCTTTAAGCTACTTAAGAGCAGGCATCATATCAGTCTTGGATACCAGTGTAGTCCCGGTGCTTAGCAAGTGTTTGAAAAATAGGTATCAAATGGTAAGAAAAATGTTGTTTAGGAAGAAACACTTACTTAGCATTTACTTTACATCAGGCAATGGGAACTAAACATTGTGAATGTCACTATGCCACTCAAATCAAGACCAGGCACAAATGTGATTCATTTATGATTTGATTCTCCTTTTAAAACAAGTTTCAAAAACACACGTAAGTATAGCTATATGCAAATGTCCTGTCTTTCTCACTTAGTGAGATATATGTATTATATCCCCACTCCACCTCTGTGGCCCCTACCACCATTTATTCTTCCCCTTTATCAGTATCATCAAGGAAGGAAGTAAACACTGAAGAGTAGGGCTCCCAGTGCAGAAGCTAGCAGGAAAATCATGTCGTTGTGTTCACCCAGTTCTCCTAATACTACTTTGATGATATTTTATAACCAAATAGATCAAAAATGTCCCTTGCCAGACAAGAACAAACATCTGATCACAGAATATATAAATGTGGTCCACTTCTCAGGGATGTCAATACTTTTCAACTTGAAATGATTTTAGTTTACAGATGATTAGCAAAGATAGGAAAACAGTTCTTACATACATTCTTGCAGCCTCCCTGTTACCTTTTACGTAGCCACGCTTCTTGTGCTATATTGGCACTATCATACTATCCCATCCGCCCTATGGTCACTGATGAGGCCACATATGTTTTGTTTGCCCCTCCAGGTCCACACTCCACCTTCTACCCCTTGAACATGAACATGCTCAAGAGCTGACCTGGATGTATTTCTCAGTGGGTTAACCTTTTTCCCTGACTTCTAATGGGGATTAACTAATGAAAACAACAGAAGACTGGAGGATAGGCTATTTATCAACCTGCTCCCCCCCCCCATGGCCTTCTCCCTGCTGAACATCCTTCTACCCAGATATCACAGCAAAAGCCCCTGCTCCCACCCTTTTACCCTTTGAGGTCTAGAAGTAGTAGGAGCTCAATGCTGAGGACATCACCATCCCTAGTTGGTTTTCCTTTATCCTGCCCTCACTTTAAAAAATAATCCCTTTATTAATTTCTGTTCAATAACTCCAACTGACTGTGCTGTCTGATCTGCAGGGACTCTGACGAAAAACCTAACCAAAAAAACATTGCCTTAAAACTGACTTTCTCCAAGGATATATATTCAGCTATCCCACAAAAAGCAGAGCTTATTTACCTAAATGCTTTCCACAAGAATTGCAAGCCATGTTACTCACAAATCCCAAATTCATGAACCGAGGACTGAAAGTAAATAACATTTATGTTGAGATAACTAGATTTCCAACCAATCTATGACTCTGTGAATGTCCATACCTCTCTACCTTAGCAAAGAGTCAAGAAACAATTATGACACAGTTCATCTATATTTGATGTCATCTATATTTGAAAATAACTCTAGTGATTATCAATAGGGCTTGAGTAGGAAGCTGATTCTCTGGCGCCAGTGGGTAGGGGTTTGTGCTGAGCATACCCCCCTGTGATTTGGTATTCATTCTGGCTATGAGAGTGCTTTGGACAGAGACATCAATTTCAGGTCTGGGAAGACTCTAGTCAGGGATTTCACAACATTCTTTATAGTTTTGAAACCTGAATTACAATGGAATGAACATAAATATAGCTGTGTGGTTTATTTTGTTGTTGTTTTCTTAAAAAGGAGCAGTGTGAGACATACAGGCAACTTCAGCCACACAAATGGATTCAGCATTTAGTCATCAGGATCAAAGTAGCATAGACCAAGCTTAAATTCTATGCCCAGTTTCCTTAGTCAAGCTCTTCATCTCCCCAACTTTCTAACAGATGAAGAGTCAGGTATGAAACCTGTAATATCACATCTGACAAAAAAGCAAGGGACCCAGAGGATTTGAAGAACTGTGAGGTCAGAATCAAAGGAAGCAGACTAGATTTCTGGCACAATGCCCTAAAGCAAAGACGGAGAATTATGAAAGGCGACAAAGTTGCAACCTGTGGGACTCACATCTCAGGTCCCCTGGGCAGCAGCCATCTGGAATAGTTAAGCCCTTACCCATAAAACTTCAAACTGAAAGTTCTACCCATCACCTACCCTCCCTCCCAAAATAAGGTTTGAGTCTTCTTAGCATTTCCTTTAGGGCTATATAATATTCTCTGGCTAAATTTTATATACATTAAACTCTGAGGTTCTTCGCATTTCTACTTTGGAGCAGAGAAACAAAGGTTTTATTTGAGAAAAACAAAAATATTATGCTAACCAAAATTAAAAATTAAACACTTAAAAATTTCAAAATCAGGAAAAAAAAAATTCCCTCTTAGAGTAGTTCCCTACTCTTGACCACGACTACTAACTATAGAGGAAAGTGAGCAACAATTCAATTCTGCTTGCTATGGCAGATGAAATTTAGCCACCCACAGACACTTATTTTTAAAAAAAATCCAGAGTCCACCACCATGATTCCAGAAGGGAGCACACTGTATATTTACTTCTGAAATCTATTTTAGGTGACAGGACACCCACAGACTAACAAAATAAACACAGAAATTAAACAGCACCCCCCAAACCCAGTTCTACTTCCTAGCAAAGGCAGAAACTTTAGCTAACAGGTTTAATTTAATGTATATTAGTTTCTCCAAGTAAGCTATACCTTTCTCCTGCCACCCAGCAACCCCCTTCTAAATTTGAGAGCTGTCTATAACTGCAGGACCAAAACTATTTTTTTAGAAGAATTTAAGCCTCAAAATGCTTGAGATGGATAATACCCAACACAGAAAGTGTGGAAAGAGATTAAGAAATACAAGTAGGGCTTTTAACGATAAACTTCTATAGTTGAGGGAGGAGCAGGAAGGAAGTAAAAGAGATTAATATGCAAAAGAAAAACAGAAGATTTAATTTCTCTTGAAAATAACTACTATTCTATTTGCTCTGGCCCAGTGAGAATTTGTACCAAGCAATTTCATTCATTTCACAGTCCTAGCACGTTGCTGCCTGTGTGGTAAATATTAAATACATTCTTGGTTGATGAAAAATGCACATGACAAAGCTATGTACACACAGGAAACAGAAACTCAAGGTGGCCAGACAAACTAGAAAGCAAGGCAAGGTTTGGTTCTCCATATCAACAACATTTTCACTTGGGGAAACAAATGACATAAAATTTTTGCCACATCTATAGTTCCATATGTTGTTTCTCTTTGAGTGCTAGAACTTAATTCACAAAAGAAAAGCTATGATTAGGTTAAAATACGTTAAACCAAATATACACAATATAATTTTAAATAGCAATGGTTTTATTGCTTAGTAAGTCTTCTTGAATTAAAAAATGGTTGTATGTTCAGGTTGTTTTCATTTATAATAGAAATATACCACTTAGAGCCTTTAATATATTAAGCACCTCTTTGCTAGAGTAAAGCTAGCCTCAAACTTTTTGTGATGCCATATGCTTTTAAATTAACCCTTATGAATACTGTACAAAGCTCATAGCACAGTGCTAGTTTATAATTGAATTAGGTTACTACTAAATACTCTCTAGGCAAACTACAGAAAATAACAAAAACATGCATATTCCTAGAGCTCTATGAATCCCAGAATGAAAGATGCTTTAATGATGACTTGGGAAAAGCAATTATAATTGGGCAGTAAGATCTCAACCACTTTCACATTTTAAATTGAACTAAAAGCTCTAAGGTCCTTTTCTTTTTGGAAAAAAAAAATCACACATTTAAAAATAGTATCTAATGAAAGGTCTATTAAAATCACAATGGACCATAGCTGTCAACTTCAAATAGTGCCTTTCTCTTAAAGAGCTTAAGTTTACACACTATTGCAACACCACAAATGCAGATGCTACAAAAGGAGCAACAAAGAAAAACAAATTTTATTCACAACACTTTGCATATAAACTTTTCCTTCTGCAGACTTGTGTGGAGTTGAAAATAAAGGATGCTAATATGCACATTATGCAGCAGATCAAAAAAGAGAGAGAAAGAGAGAGAGAAAAAACACTTTAGTTGAGTGAAAATGCATTTATCAACTGAAAAATCTGGGAAAATTCACATCCACTGTACTCCAAATTTACCCCCAAGTGACAGCAAAAATACTATATGAAATGGAAAAAAATTAAATATTATTTAATCAATAGCTGATTACCTTTAAAACTTTGGGCTTCTTTTCCCTCTGGGGCCTCTTGTTTTCCTTTATAACCTAAAAAAAATCAAATTGCAGGATGAGCCTCCGCTTAAAAAAAAATTAGCTCCCACCCCTCTAAATTTTTGGCTATTTCCCTGTAAAACTACTTATTCCATTTTAAATCATCAACATGTTTGCTAGGCAGAACCTAATGAGCTTATGTAAAATGTATACTTAAAAATCACTGAAAAAAAAGCCTTGCACAAAGACGAAGTAGGGAAATACCCTGTTTTCCCCTTAAAGTCTGTCTTAATTAGCCTCTGCATTCTTCACAGCGAAGCCCACGAGGTAGCCATCTTGCTTGCTTCTGCAGAGGAAGCCTCTACAGTGGAACAGTTCTGCAAACTGCTTTTTGGTATTATTATCATGGTGTTTAAAGGCAGCCCTGGCCTGCCAGCACTGTAGACGTGCTGGGCATGCCTTTTGCAAAAACAGCCCCACAAAGAGTGCAGCCAATGGCAATGCAGAGCTTAGCAACTCCAAAGTGATCTTCTCTGCCTAGCCCTTCCTAGACAAAGGATCTCCTGTGCGGCTCCACTCTCACCACAGGACACAGGCAGCCACAAGCTGCGACATGGAGTTCGCTGCAGAGGATCTGGTCGCGCCGAAATCACAGGAGGCTTCAGCAAAAACAATGCATACAAATCCCCCAGGTCTCCACAATCGGATCGATGGCGGAGTCTCCCTGATTAGTAACCTCTTCGCGGCTCCGAGGGCAAGTCTGCGTTGGGGGAGGGGTGCGCTGCTCTGACTCCAACGTACAGGAGATATAACTGAGCTTAAGGGGGCATTTGGGCTTGCTTAAACTCTGGAAGGTATTGTGCATTTTTACTTTATAAGGCAAGGCTAAATATTGGCGATATTTAAGGCAGAGAGGTTATGTGAGGACAGTGTAGGCTCAGCTGTTGGGCTGCGTGTCTCATTCCTCGGGAACCACACCTCTCTGCAGCAGGCGCTTTGCCCAGAAACACAGCGATTTGATTACTGTCAATAAATGTCCAATGACAAAGGCGGATTAAAAAATAATAATAAATCCACTTACAAGGAAAAGGACAGGATGAGGACAAGGAGAGCGGGAGGCATTTTCAAAATACACTTGCCACTCTGAGTGGCTCGAGAGAAAGGATTTCTCTCTCTTGCTCAGGCATTTTTGATGACCTTCATTTCCTATCACAAGACAGACAGACTCTCACCTTTGGAACAAAAAGGGAACCTTTCGTTTATCTCTTCCCCAAGATCATCAACTGTCACTGAGCGTCCCTCTGCAGAGCTGCCAAGCAGGTCCCCACGTGGAGTCCGCTTGCGCCCTGGGCTGGCGGTCAGACAGAACCATCATTTCCCAGGGAATGGGACTAGAGCCAGGGCTGGAACTAGCAGTTCCCCGCTCCACACCTGGACGGCTCCCACACCCAGTGAGTGGAAGGCTCTCACTTGGAGAGCTAGACACCATAGTTGGCACCTGCCAGACACTGAGAAAGGCAGAACCAGAGTCTCCTTCCTTCTGGCTCCCTGGCGTTGCAACTGCGACGGCAGCAGAAACGGAGCAGTTGCGGTAAACTAACAGGCTCAAGGTCACCGCCAAAAATGCAACGCAGAGTCGGGTCACAATTCCGTCACAGCCACCTTGACAGCTGCACAGGTCTTGGAAAGACAGCTAGCTCCAGCTCCAGTCTCTCAGGGCCAAAGTTGCAGCAGCACATTTGGGGGATTGGCAGTAGGGCCTCCCGTTCTGTTCAGCCAAGGATGGGTTTTCCACTTGCAGTTGGATTCAGAACAGATTCCCACAACCAGGAATTGGGAAAAGAGTGAGGGCCGGAAGGCCTGCATTTCATCACTCTTGATTCCTAGGCTTTCAGTTGGCCACAAAAGCATGCTTTCTTTATTGGAACGGGAAGTCAAACATGCAGTGTTTTCCCACTTTTAAACTACTCTCCCCCACTTATCCCACCCCAAACATTTTTAATAAATTCATTTAAGAAAAAAAAACATTGGGTGTGGTATTCTCAACTCTTCCTAAAACAAATAAGAAAGCCAATGGATTTTGATGTAACTACATCCACCAGCACAACTTCAAACACACTTACACCCACATCATTTCAAGGACCTCTCTGTGAGGAATGAAGCAACCATGAAATGAAATGGGTAGAAAATCAGATCAAATACAACAAGGTTTGAAAATGGGTGCAAGACTCTAAAGAGGCTAAAGCCATTTAGCTCTTTCAATTTTTTTATCTAAAAAAATAAACGATACGCTCAGAACCACCAAAAATGGATGTCTTAGCTTAGCCATAGGCATATCTAAATAAAGTATCCATTGTTAACTTGCACAGTAAGTTTCATAAACCAATTTAAAATTAAGGCAACACCTGGGTTCGTTTCCAGGTGCCTCCCCATGGAAAAAAAAATTTAACGCAACAAGGAAAAATATCTACAAATTCAGATAGCAAAGTTCTTAAAATCTAAATATTAAACACTAACTTAAATACTATTTGATCGGCTATGGAAACTGTGAATGTTCTCAAAATATTAAGTAGAAAGTTCTTACAAATATCTACAATGCTATAGTAATAACCTATGTTACTAAATATTAAAATAGTTTTATAATTTACACATGAAATTATCCATATAGCCCTACATTTCTTAAAGTGCTTGGTATTTCAATTATAGATCATCTCTCTCTTCTTAAATACTTGAGTATAATTTTTAAAAGGCATCAACTTTTCTTTTTTCAGATTGCTCAATTTTTAATAGTGACCATGAGTACTTTAGGACCAACTGGTAAACTGTGAGTCAATCCACTAGTTGTATGACTCATATGTTTGCCTCAATATATAAAATAAAATCAGACTCAAAGAAAGTGAGGTGTGTTGAATATCCACATTGAGAACCCTGTGGACAGACATTTTTATCACATGGGATACACATGAAGTCACACAACATGACATTTGGCAGCATAAGCAAAGCTGAAAGTCTGTGTGTGCTACTCTGTAAAATTAGTTAATTAATAAAGCCTAAGTTCATCCCAGCTAGAGATGAGTGACCAGAGCTAACATGAGCTCCAAATATCTAACTAATGCTACACCATGAAAATGTGAACTTGTCTCAACATATTGATAACGTTATTGGTTGTGACCACGTGTTCCAAATCTATACTTAGTGATTTGATGATCTCAACTCAGGGCTTAAGTGACAACAAACTGTGATGGAGAGAATAATCAGAAATTACAAGCAGAGAGACTGGAGTCAAGAGAGTGATTCTCATGAGACAAAATAAAGTGGCAGTGACTGAGAGATTTCTGAGTCGAGAAGTTATCCTAGAGTTTATTCTTATGCATTATATAGATAACCCCTTTTTAGTTTAAGGTGTATTAGACTAAAGGGGAGTGCCTGAAACTGTAGAGCTGTGCTCCAGTAGCCATGTTTCTTAAAGATGACTGTATGATAGAGCTTTTGCAGTGTGACTGTGTGATTGTGAAAACCTTGTGTCCTATGAAAACATGTGAATTAAAAATAAATAAATAATGAGGGAACAAATGTTAAAATGAAAAATACATATATTGGATATATGGAAATACTAGTGGTCAATGAGAGGGAGGAGTAAGGAGCATGGTATATATGAGTTTTTTCTTTTTTTTAATTTCTTTTTATGAAATGTTTTAAAAAATTATCATGGTGATGAATATACAATTATGTGATGGCATCGTGAGTCAATGATTGCACGCCATGTATGGAATGTTTGTATATTAAGAATGCATGTTCTTGTACGTTGTTTTATGAATAAAAACTAAAAAAAAAAAGGCATTCTCATTCTTTTACTTTCCTTATTTAGGTGAAAGTGTATATAAGATTCTTTTTGAGAGAAAGATCAGAAATCATGAAACCTTGCCTTGTAGTGCTAGTATTCTGAACCTGTCTTTGTCACTTCAAACTACGTTTTCCCCACAAGGAATCATGACTATTGAATTACATGATTTGATATTTCATTTTGCAATAACTCAAATATATTGTTATTTTATATACTATAGAATTAATCTGTTTTTCATTTAAGAAAATCAAAGGATTACAGAACTGAAAAGAACTTTAGAGCCTGCCCATGCAAACAAACAAACAAACAAGAACCTTAGAGAAAATATAATTTAACTACTTTATTTCATCAATAAACTGGCTCAAAAAAGGTAAAATTACTTAGCGCAGTTTACACACCAGCAGAGAACTTGACTTGAGCCTTAGTCCTAATCATCCACACTGCTCTCTCTGCAACTGCTCTAATTTTCAACACGCAGCAATATACACTTGTAAATATCCCAAAATAGCCTTGTGGTAGACTGAATCACGTACCCAAACAAAAGACAGGTTCTTAATTCTATTTCTGTGGGTGTGAACCCATTTGTAAATAGTATGCTCGAATATGTTAAAGTGAGTCAGGGTGTGGTCTCATTTGTGAATAGAATCTTGAAAATCCTTCAGAGTGTGATAGACTAAATCAGGGTGGGTCTTAGTCCTTTTTATTGGATGCCTTATAAAGAGAGGAAATAGACACAGTAAGTCAGAGAAAGCCACAGGAAGAAGCCAGAAGTCAGTGGGAACTAGAAGAGCAAACAGAGGAGAAAGAGATGGCGATGTGATGGGAGACAGAGATCCAAGGCACTGAATCCCAAGGATTGCAGCAAGCCAGCCTCAGAATGCAACAGACCTGTGAATGAAAGCACAGCCTTGCTAACACCTTGATTTTGAACCTCTAGCATTTAAAAATGTGAGCCAATAGATTCTTGTTGTTTTAGCTAACCCATTGTGTGGTGTATGTCATAGCAGCTCTGGCAAACTTAAAAGAAATGCCTTTTAAAGCACATAATATATTTTGTAGGATAGAAGATGAGTGGTTCGGATTTCTAGAAGACTGCTATTTTTAACCAATGTTATATTAGGTATGCTGTAAAAAAAAACTTTTGTTTCTTCAGAGCTAAATTTATGAATAATTTCAAAATTCTTTTCAACTTCTCTAAGTACAAACAATTCTGCATCCACAAGAAACTAGATGTTACAAACACTGCCTAAATTAAGACGACAACTATAAAATAGAAGTCTTCCTCCAAATTAATCTCAGGAATAATTCAGGACTGACACCTCTGCAGTACAACATCCTCCCAATATTTGTCACACACTCCTCTATGAAATTCCTTTATATTTTTCTTGCAATTTTGGTGGGAGCTAGTTTTTGCTAACTGGGTAAAGATATCCCAGGTACTGTAGAAAACTAACATTTATTAAGAAAAAGAGTTAGTTTGGTTTTATTTCCTGTGAACATAGGAACCTGAAAGACTAACTTCAGAGAATCTTCCGGATTTTCGGTTGAGCAGTAGTCTCTGGGAAGGTGGTTGATTCCCCTGAGTTAGCTGTTTCCTAGCCTCCCCCATGCTCCCACTTCCTTCTAGAAGGCTTATCTACCGCAGCCCTTTTTTTTCTTCAAGGGGCCAGGTGTACCTGGTTTCCACCCCAACCCTTCTTTCTACCAGTCCTGATTATTCCAAGTAAAAATAGCTGCTCTTCATTGGCAAGAATTAAGAAAAAGTGAGTGAGGGAGGGCCTTAGTGGCTCTGCAGGCAGAGTTCTTGCCTGCCATGCTGGAGACCCAGGTTTGATTTCGGATGCCTGCCCATAAAAAGAAAAAAAAGAACAAGAAGTGAGTAAAAGCTCTTCAACAGTTGCCAACTGAGAATTATATAAGAATAGACAATGCCAGACTAAAGGGATCAAAATACCACATCTCCCCAATGTCTCAATTCCTCTTAGCAGTACCTTGAAATTGGCAAGACAATTCCACTATTAGTGTCTACATCCATAATTGGATAGAGAACTCCAATAACAGGAGCTAGAGGGTGTTGCCTAAAACAAAGAGATCACAGAGGAAGTTTCTATTTGGAACACTTTCCCCTTTAGTGAACAATATATTGAGGCTTGCTTCTTCTTATTGCTAGACTCCTGTGTATTCATAATCAATATATTTTAAAGAAAGTTCTGTTCCTTTGGGCTCCTTCTCTATGTCATTCATCATTGGTAGTCGACTTAAGGCAGTATCTATTTAATCAAGTCTAACAGCAAAATCGTAAAAATTTATTTTTTCACAGAGAAGCTCAATGCATTACACGCACACACAATCCTCCTGAGAAATATCTAGGCATCTCCTAACTCTAACAAAAGTAAACTTTTTTAACTTTCTTGAATTAACTTTAAGAGACCCAACTATACAACCAAAAATGGTTTCTTTAAAATTTATTAATTCATCTTTATAATAACTCTCATCATTTAATAGCCAGAAACCCTTAAAGTAATTTAATAAATGCTGGGTACCTCCTACATGCAGACATGGTATTTGTCTATAATCAGGAACAAGATTCTTACCCCAAAGATTTACCATCTTATGAGACATGAACAAATAAAGAGATCACCCAGATGCAATGAGCCTAGGAAGTTGTGCAGGGCAGAGAAAAGACTGCCCAGAGGAAGTGACATTTCCACTGGAACCTAGATCAGCAGGTGCAGGTGAGACAGAGAGGCTGGGAAGGAGGCAGCGGATAGATATGCAAAGAAACAGAGGTGCTACCATTTTGGTTGTAAGGCTGGTCATTGAGTATGCATATGAAGAGATGTCATGAGCTTAGTTCTCTACCGTTCCAGTTTGAAATGTTAGTTTTTTTGGTTCCCTGCTTGTTTTTTTTATAATTTGTCCTTTGAAAAGTCAATAATGTACTCATCAATTTGGTCACCACAAATATCTACTACATTTCATAAGAAAGAACTAATCTGAGGTGATTAGCTTGTCCTAGGTCTGAAAATCCTTATTTTTAAACTAGAAAACACCAAGTGTGTACCAAGTGTCCTCATGGGAGAAAAGCAGTATTATAAGATGGATATTTGAAATGGGTATGGGTGTTTATCGTGGAGATGAGATTAGTTTATTCAGAAAGGATCAACATCTTTAGATTCTAAACTCATTTACTAGAGTTTCACACCATGTGTCTGCCTAAAAACAAGTTACTCTCAGCTGGGTAGCTCTGTACTGGACAAATGCCTCTGATGTTTGCAATAAAAGGCAGGCACTTCTTTCATTCCAGAAACAGAGTATAGGACACCAACTATGTTCAAGGCACTGCTGGATGACTGTGAGATCTTTGGCTTAATGAAAACTCTTTTCCATGAAGCTTAGGTAGAGAGAAGAAAGGAATTATAGTTTTCAGGGAAAACAAACAAACAAAAACCCACAATTCCCATTGAGCCCACAAGATTTATAACAGAATGTCTAAAATTAAATATTTCCAAAGTATGTTTGATTTTCCTGCTTTCCAAAAACGTATTCAATGGGCATATTAAATCTTCTTGCTACAAATAAAATAAATAAATGGTTCTTGGTGTTCTTACTTGAAAAACTTTTAACTTGCTACCATTTCTGTGTCTAAACAGGATCCTTCTGAGATTCTCAATGTATGGCTTTTTAGCGATGTCTTGTGGGGTCAATAAAAGATAGACGTACCCTAACAGAAAACAAAACAAAACAAAAAGGTGATTTTTCACCATTTAAGCTTTCTTAAAACCCAGGAGGAATGGAGCTCAACTTAAAAGTGTGTAGGCTGTGCAGATTTAAATGAAAAAAAAATTGCCTATCTTTATTATGAATGTTTTAGAATGGAGAGTTGTAATGGTTGTTTCCATAGATACTTGTTCTTAATGACTAGCTAAGAAAATGTGATTGTTTCAAAAGTCTGCTTGATACACCTGACATTCAAATACTTATTCAATGTGCATATTATCTTTTGTTGCTTAAAATAAATGAATACGCGGTGCAGCAGTGGCTCAGTGGCAGAATTCTCACCTGCCATGCCAGAGACCTGGGTTCAATTCCCGGACCTCTCCATGCCAAATAAATAAATAAATAAATAAATAGAATTCTTACTAGATATTTATAAGCTGTGAATTGATGTTTCCTTGCCCATAATAAACATCAGTTCTTTCAAGCACATCATTTGAGATAAAATCAAATTGCATGCTTTGGTTAACTTTAGGAATACATACGCATCTTTCTATAGGGGCACTTCCATTAATCATAATAAATCATGGGTTTGTGGGGGGGGGCAACTATACCCAACAATTCTCTTAACTACCAAGCATGTTATGGCAGAAAGTGGCTTTTGATGTTTTGAAAATTAAGAATTATTATTCCCTCCTGACCGAGATAGATTAAAATACTATCTCATATAAGATCAATATATCCTTAGTCTTTAGTGAAATTCAAATCCAAGCAATGTTATTAATTGTGGAATTTAGAACAAGTTATTTAATTTCCTGTAGTCTCAGAGAGGGGCAATGCTGACAATAGTATGAAATGCACTAACGGATGTGAAAAGCATGATATGGCACCTGACTTCCAACTGGTCCAATCACAGCAATGAGATACCATGGCTATTACTACGAAAGAAAACTATGTACTAGTAAATGATGTAATAAGCAAGTAAAAATCATTTAATAAAAAAGTGGAGATATCCACAGCATACAGTATTTTGGGATATTGGAATATCTCCCCAGATAAATCTAATATTAAACTAGATTGCTGCCCAAGATATGGGGACATGTTAATTCAACGTTGATTCCATTATAACATTCTTATGTTTATTATTTTAAAAGAACATGAAATTTTTATTCCCAATGATAATGGAAAAGGTAATTTGAAGCAACCCTCTTGCTGAAGGCAATCAGAAAGATTGGGCAAAATATAAAATTATCTGCTTGAAAGTGTAAAAGTGAAAAATAACAATAGTGAAGAATTTCCAGGCCAGGATTCAGAGGGTACTGAAGACCAGAGAGGGTAAAAGTATTGTAAATAAAAAGAAAAAATGGAGAAAAACAACTTTAAAAGATTAAAGGAAAATGTAACCTTAAAATTAAAATATATCAGCAGTGGATATGCTCAAGGAGTTAAATGTTTGACTCATGTTTAAAAAACTTATATTTTTGCAAAATGAACCTGTAAGATTCTAACACAACATCTCTTTCAAAGTTTCACAAGTCTCAAAGTTAGCAGCAATAACCGAGGTGTGTGACTGTCCCTCAACCAGTCCACCTCTTGGTCCTGCCTCTCTTGCCCTTGGGTCCTTTACATTTTTGCTTATTTTCCTAGACCAGGGACACAGTGGCTAAAAGGAGAACAAGTCATGTAAACCGTAGGTTCAAATCCCAAATCACCTATGTGGCTTTAGACAAATTACTTGGCTTCTATAAGCCTCAGTGTCTGTTTTATAAATTAAGGGAAATGATCCATATTTCCATTTCATAGGATTGTTGTTAGAATTAAATGAGACAATGAGCATGCTGATGTACTCAATACATGACAATCATGCACACAATACATGATAAAGTACCAGGCACTTAGTGAGTACTCAATACATGAGAGTTCTTACTAACCCTATCCAGTATCAAGCAATGTTTAATATATACCAATTCCACCTCTATGATCAATTTCATTCAATTCAACCAACATTTGTTTGGTGTGTGCTATATGCCAGACAGTACATATGGAAGGGAAAAAGAGGGAGATAAAAATTCTAGATACTTCACTCGAGCCACTGAAGTTTCAACATGGTAAAAGGTAAAATTTACTCATAACTTTGGATGACAAATAAAAATAAAAAGTGTGAGCAAAGCAATCAAAGAAAAAATAGATAAAATGGATTTCATCAAAATTTAAAACTTTTGTGTTCCAAATGAACACTATCCAGTGAAAAGACAACCCACAGAATGAGAAAAAGTATTTGTAAGCCATATGGCTGATAAAGTTCTAGTATCGAAAATATATAAAGAACTCTAACAACTTAACCACAAAATACAAAAACTCAATTTAAAAACGGGGTGAGGGAGTTAAGGGGAGCTTTGGATTTACTATTTGGTGAGGGTATGTTTACTGGCTACTTTCCTTGTTGGAGCAATGAAAATTGTCTAAAATTGAGAGCACTGATGATCATACAACTAAGTGAGGATAATGTGAGGCATGATTTGTTGTCTGTGGACCTACCTGATGCCAAATGGAAGGAGGTGACTGAAGAATACATTAACTAAGAAGCAGAATGGCAAACTGTGATGTATACATATGAGGGAATATTGCATGGCTACAGAAAGGAAAGATGTTGTGAGGCATGCAGTGAGATGAATGAACCTTGGGGATATGATGTGGTATAAAATGAGCCAGAAACAAAAGAACAAATATTGTATGATCTCTTTTAGAAAATACTTAAATGAAAATTGGGGTCTAGATTGTAAGCTCTTATAGCAGTCACATTTAGTCTGGAGGTGTAAATGTTATTTCTAGTTTTGAGATGCTGTGCTATATATGTATAACCTGGTATTTCCCTGGCACATTGACTATCTGTGTGACAACTAAGACTCAGAGTTGGAGTTCTGCAGCTCTGAAAGTCAGCATTGCTACATACCATAATTGTTAAAGAAACTGAAAAAGAGATTAGGCTTTAATTAAAGATAAGAGTGAAGCTGACTGGATCAGGACTAAAGTAAATTAGAATACAGGGTAAAGATGATATTGTCCATATTTTAGAACTTCACCTACTGAATGATACCGAAGGAAGAAAGGTTTAGGTTCTCCAAAACCTAAATTTTCCGTAACACATAGATGAACTCAACCTACCTGATCAGCTCATTTAAACCACCCAAACACATGGAGCCTGGAATGGGAATGAGGGCTTGTAATTCTGTATAGCTTAATGTAATACCCCACTAAGTCCCAAGAGTATGTTGAGCAGATCATTTAAAAGTACTGGCAAAGTCCCTTGAGAGATGGGAGAAAAAAATGGAACTATTAAGCTTTACCACCAGGGAAATCCCTGAAACTGTCTCAAACATTAAGGGACTCCCAAGTCAATAGACTAAGCCTTTGAACTTGAGGCTTGCTCTTGTGAAGCTTATTTATGTAGCAGAGAAGCTAAGTCTACCTATGGTTATGCCTATGAGTTACTTCCAGAAAACCTTTTGCTCAGATGTAGCTTCTCTCTCTAAGCCCAACTCTGCAAGGAAAATCATTACCCTCTCCACTACATGGGACATGACATCCAGGACTGAAAGTCTCTATGGCAGTGTGGGATATGACTCCCAGGGATGAGGCTGGCCCTGGCACCATGGGATTAACAGACAAAAGGAGGAAAAGAAATGTAACAAAAGAAGGTGTCAGTGGCCAAGAGAGTTCAAATAGAGTCTAGAGGCTACTCTTACGCTGGCCTCAGCTACATATAGCCAATTACCAGTGTTTGCCATCCCCCAACCAAAACCATTCCCGCCGATCCTAAAGAACACCTAGGGTTTTATCTGAAATTCTACAAAGATTTCAGACACTAAGGCTACTTTTCAGAAACCTACAATCTCCAGATGGATTCCTAAGCCAGATAAATCCTGAAATCCAGAGGGGCCAGCTTCTCCAAGAATATCAGTTAGTTTCATCTCACTATCCTATATTATCAACACCCTTTTCCAATGTGAAAAATTTAGAATGGGTATAGCCCAAATACACATAATGATTGGGAGAAAAATCAAAGGAGAAGGAGGAGTCCTAACAGAGAAGATAGGATTTAACAAATGAGTATGACTGTTGAATCATGATACAGATATTTCTTTGTCTCCAGTGTCCTACAACAGCTAGAAGGAAAAACCTAAAATTGTGGAACTGTAACCCATACCAAACTCTGAAATCTGTTCTATAACTACTTGTTACAATATACTTTAAAATTTATTATGTTTTGATTTTTATTTCACAATAAAAAATATTTTTAAAAAAAGGGTCAAGGGATGACACAGACAAAGGAGATTAAAGCATCAATGAGGAAGAACAGACCTGGGCCATACCAAAGACTTGGGAAAATAAAAGGGTCCTAAGTATTCTCAAGTGGTAATGAAAAACAGACAAGCACCTAACAGAAATCAAGGAAACAATAGATGAACCCCAACAGAGCATCAATAGGGAGATGGAAAAAGAACCAACAGATCTGAACACCACAGTAAGAAAAATTTTAATTCCCTAGAGGAGTTCAACTGCAGATTGGAGCTGGCAGAAGAATCAGTGAACTTGAAGATTAGACAATTGAAATCATTAAGTCTGTGAAGCAGAAAGAAGGAAGAAAAGTGAACAGAGCCTGAGGAACCGTGGGACACCTTCAAGCACAACAATAAACACATTGTGAGAGCTCTAGAGGAGAAGGAAAAGAGAAAGGGACAGAGAGAATACTGAAGAGAACAATGGAAGGAAACTTCCTAAATTTAAGGAAATAAATTAATATACACATCCAACATACTCAACAAACTCCAAACCCTAAGCACACCATATCACAGCATATAATAATCAGACTGTCAAATACCAAAGATAAAGTGAGAATCCTGAAAACTGGAAGAAAGAAGCAACATGTCTGTACAAGAGAGCATGAATAAGATTAAGAGCCAATTACTCATCAGGACCAATGGAGGCAAGAAGACTGTGGGAAGACATATATTTACAGTGCTGAAAGCAAAAAATTGCCACCCAAGAATTCTCTATCAACAAAACTGTCTTTTGAAAATGACGGAGAGATAAAGCACTGCCAGATTAAAAAAAAAAAGCCGAGGGAGTTCATGACAACTATACTGACCCTGCAACAGATGTTAAAGAGATTTCTGCAAGTTAAAAGGAAAGGACACTAGACAATAGAGCGAAGCTAGATTAACAAAAAAGAGCTACATTAACAAATAAAGATCTCTGGTGAGAGTAATGACATGAGTAATTATTAACGCCAGTGCTGTTGTGTTTTTGGTGTGCAATTACACTTCTTACTTCCTGTAGTATCTAAATGACAAATGCATGAAATGTAATATGTTCCCACAATTTAAAAATAAATGATCCTGGATGGGATCTAGTGAAGGAAAAGGCTCAAAGGGACATTATTGGAACATATGAACAAACTGGAATACTGACTATAAACTTTATATCAATGCTAAGTTTCTTGAATTTGATAACAGCATATATGGTGGTTACATAAACGAATATCCTTGTGCTTAGGAAATGTACATGGTCACTATACCATGTATAGTGTATATAGTCCTTGAAATGTTCAAGGACTATAATGTACACAACCTATACTAAAGTGTTCAGAAAAAGGATAGATGGATGGATGGATAATAAAATAATATGGCAAGTTTGGCAAAAATTAAATTTGGTGGATCTGAGTATTTGGGAGGCAGGGGATTGTTGGAGTTCTTTGTATGGGGTTTATGTTATTTCTGTAGCTTTCCTGAATCTATTTCAAAATAAAACTTTTAAAAAAATGGGCAAGACTTGAGCATATATTTTTTTCAAAGGTGATATACAAGTGGCCAATAAGCACATAAAAAGTTACACTTCATTAGGAAATGCAAAACAAAACCACAACATGATATCATTTCACATCCACTAGGGATAGCTAGAATCAAAAAGACAATAGTAAGAATATTTGGATAATTTGGAACCCTCATATACTGCTAATGGGATTTGAAAGGGTACAACAACTTTGGAAAACAGTTTGGAAGCTCCTCAAAAAGTTAAACATATAGTTACCATATGGCCCAGTAATTCTACTCCTAGATATATACCCAACAGAAATGAAAAAAAAAAAAAAAAGGGCAAACAAAAACCTGTTCAGGAACATTCATAGCTGCATTATTTATAATAGCCCAAAAAGGAAACAATGCAATGTCCATCAACTAACGAATATACAAAGTATGGTTCATTCATACAGTAATTATTCAGTTATAAAACAGAACAAAGTACTGATCTCTATTGCAACATGGCTGAACCTTGAAAATATTATGCTAAGTAAAAAAAGCCAGTCATAAAAGACCACATATTATATGATTCCATTTGTATGAAATGTCCATTGTAGACAAATCCATAAAGACAGAGTAGATTAGTGGTTATCAGGGGCTGGAAGGATGGGGGAGGGAGAATTACTGCTTAATGGTTACAAGGTTTCTTCCTAGGATGATGAAAATGTTCTGGAGGGTACATGGGTATTTCAGAGGTAGAATTCTCACCTGCTATGCAGAGACCCAGATTCCATACCTGACCCATGCACCCAAATAAACAAATAGATAAACAAAAACAAAAAACAATGTGAGCAAAATTCCCTATGATATACATATCACATATCTGCCTCTGTGTTTTTATGTACAGATATAGAAATGCATAAATGTCGGGAATTAGATGGTGGTAACGGTCGCACAAACTTATGACTAAAGAGCAATTAACAGTACACTTTAAAAGAATGAATTTTATGGTATGGAACTACATCTCAAACCTTTTTTTAAAAGGGGGTAATCAATTTTTTAAGTGCTCTTTATTGCAGTAGAAAGATGGCTCTAATCCTTACTAACCATTGGGGAATTAAACACATTTTTTAAAGTGTGTTTCAATATTCTAGTCTTGAAACTATTAGTACCTAATACTTTATGGATTACTGTCAGGACTGAATATGGTAATATAAAGCTGTTATTACAGTGTCTGGCCCATAATAGACCTTCGATAAATGTTAAGTTTCCTTCCTCCTTTTCCTGTGCCAGTTTCCTCTGTTTCAAAGACAAAGAATTTTTAATTTTGTTAAAATTTTATGCACCTAATTAGTAAAGATGACAATAGTCCTCTAGGTTAAAACAAACAACAGAAAAGTTAAATGCCTTTGGTTTTTTCCTTGTTTTATTTATTTTTCTTCATTTTAACATCTCATAATGTACTAGGCGTGGCTTCTGAAAAATGGAGCTAGGTGAGTAAAAAAAACAATTTAATTTTTATGTTGCCCAGCAGACAAGTCTCCTTACAATTCCGTGTTAACTCCTACAACAGCTTATTCTTGCAGGTTAAGAGAAACCAAAACGCACACACACCCCCCTCTAAATGTAACAAACATCCACTCCATACAACTGGCTTAGGTCAACTGTGGGCTTCCACAGCCTCGTCTTCCACCCACTTCCTCCAGCATTGATTCTTCCCCTTGTTCTTTAACCGAAAACTCACCACAAAATTGTTTTGCATATGAAATACAATACGAAAACAAGCCATACAATGTAAATGTCTAGAACACACCAGAAACACCAAAACCCTCTCATTATGCAAGGACAAGAAAATAATTGTGGTATAGATCTCACTGGTAACCACAAGTATAATTCTGCATCACATGGGAACCGTGAAACAAATTCATTCATAATGCATCTTAATCCTCCACTAGAAAAAGTGATTTAGAAGAAAAGATACTGAGAAACAGTCTATATTGGCTACTTTTGAGGACTTCATTTATTTTCCTCCAGAGAGCACCAATCAAGGTAACAAGAGGGAAGCAGGTGAAAGTAATGAAATGAGTTCACAAATCTCTTCAGGAATGTAACAATAACTACCATGTTTAAGCACCTATTGTGTAGATGTTCTGCCAGACCCTTTCTATACATCATCTCTGCTCTCATGGTGTGTTGGCTTCACAGGTGGATTACCCATGTCAAAAGTAGATCCATTCTCACCACGATGACCACAATAGGGATAGCTAAACTTGTAGTAGAACTGTTTTTTCCTTTACTTTAGGAAAAGTTGTTAACCGTATTCCTACAAAGTCTCTTTATACAGTACTGTGATTCCTTTAGTAACTTTTTTATTCGGAGGGGCTGAGGAACATGATTAGGATTTATATATAATCTAAAAAAAGGTATTGACCATCTCTCCAGAAAAATGCATATGCAAAAAATATGTTGCATATAATTGATGAGTTTGGATCACAGATCACTAGAGCACATTTAAGAACATATGATGGAAACAGTCACATTTAGTCCAGAGGAGTAATAGTTATTTCTAGATTTTGACAGGCTGTTTTATATATGTATAACCTGGTATTTAGAGATAAGAATGAAGCCAGTCAGTTAGGGATTAAGATAATTCAAAATACAGGGGTAAGTAAGACATTGTCTATATTTTAGAACCTTATCTACTCTTTGAGACCAAAGGAAGAAAGGTTTATTTTGTCCAGAGCATAAATTTTCTGTAGCACATAATCTAACTCAATCTGTCTGGATAGATCATTTAAACAATCCAAACGCAGGGAGCTCAGACTAAGAATGAGGGCCTTTAATCCTCTACAGGTTAATGTAATGCCTGGATACATACCAGAGTATATTAAGCAGATAATCAAAAAGTTTGGCATAACTTTGAGGGATGGGAGAAAAAATATGGAACTATTAAACTTTACCACCAAGGAAACCCCTAATACTATGTCAAACATTAGGGATACCCAAATCAATAGGCCAAACCCTTGATCTTGAGGCTTGCTCTTGGGAAGCTTTTATACGTAGTGAAGAAGCTTACCCTACGTATAGGTATGCAAAGAGTTACTTCTGGAGGACCTCTTTTGTTGCTCAGACATAATCTCTCTTTCTCTAAGCCCAACTCTACAAGTGAAATCATTGCCCTCCCCACTACAAGTCACCCTGGCAGCATGGGAGATGACACCCAGGGATGAGTCTGGCCCTGGCACCATGAGATCAACAATGCTATACTGACAAAAAGGAGGAAAAGAAGTGTAACAAATAAGGTATCAGTGGCTGAGAGAGTTCAAATAGAGTCAAGAAGCTACTCTGGAGGTCACTCTTACACAAACTTCAGTTAGACATTTCTATATATCATAACTTGCCAACCCCCAACCAAAACTCTTCCTGCCAATCCTAAAGGACACCAAGGGTGTTAATAAGATTCTACAAAGGTTTGATGCACTAGGGTAACTTTCCAGAAACATACAACCTCCAGATGGGTCCCTGGACCAGGTAAGTCCTGGAATCCAAAAGGGCCTGCCTCTCCAGAACATCAACTACTCCCATGTCCCTATCCCATATTATCGACAGCCCCTTCCAACATGAAGGAGTTAGAATGAGCATAGCCATCAAAAGCAATGGTGGAGTTATACAGAGAAGGTAGAGTTTATTGCTGAATCATTATATCAGTATTGTTTAGTCTACAGTATCTTAGAGCAGGTAGAAGCAAAAACCTAAAATTGTGTAACTGGAACTTGTACCAGACTCTGAAAACTGCTCTACAACTTATTGTTGCTCTGTGCTTTGAAATTTATTGCTTTTTTGTACATATGCTATTTTTCACAAAAGAAAAAAAAAAGTCAATTGTGATGATAAACAAAAAGAACCTATGATGGAAAAGTTCCATTTTTATGACTTGTGGAACATTATACAAAAGATTGATGCTGAGATCATTTAAACTAGAATCAGATCAGTTTTAGGAATTCTTGACTAGCCACCTAAAAACATGTAGAAAATTTAGCAGTACTAAAGCACAAATACGTGTAATTTTAAAACTCTGTTTTTTCCATGATAGATATTTACCCAAAATATCTAGTTAGATTTTCCTGATGTCCAACTACCAGCTGGACTTGCTAAAATGCTGGCTCAATCATCATCACTGAAAGGGGTATTAAGATGTGTTTATCATAAAAAAGGATACAATAGAAACTACAGAGTCTCTCATTTGGGAGGAAGGAAATGGATCCTACTTTCCCAAAGTACCTAGACCACAACCACGAAGTTTCCAAAAGCAGTAAAGATTAAAAAATCATTAGGCATTAAGTGGACACTGAAATATTAAAAATTTTAGTTATGTTAGTATGTGTAGCTTGAAATGAAGAACCAAGTGATCCTATTCTCAAGGAAATCAGCTGAAATGGTATCCAAGATTTATAGAAAAAAGTTCCCTATCCTATGGAAAATTGTAAGAAACTGCAGCACCCAGTGATGAAAAATACCTCAACAAATTATGTTCATTTAGCTAAACAAATATTATGCAGGAATTAAAAAAAAACTTTAAAAATTTTTTGTTTCAAGAAAAAATGCTGATGATATGCTGAGTGAAAAAAGGAGGAAAAATTTACCCATTTAACATAAATCATGCTATTTCTTTTTTATCTTTTTAAAATTTATTTATTTATTAATTAAAAAAATTAACAACAAACAAAAACATCAACATATGATCATTCCGTTCTACATATATAATCAGTAATTCTCAATATCATCACAGTTGCATATTCATTATTTCTTAGAATATTTGCATCAATTCAGAAAAAGAAATAAAAAGACAACAGAAAAAGAAATAAAACAAAAACAGACAGAAAAAAAAATTATACATACCATACCCCTTACCCCTCGCCCCCACTGATCACTAGCATTTCAAACTAAATTTATTTTAACATCTGTTCCCCCTATTATTTACTTTTATTCCATATGTTCTACTCATCTGTTGACAAGGTAGATAAAAGGAGCATCAGACACAAGGTTTTCACAATCACAGTCACACTGTAAAAATTAAATCTTTATACAATCATCTTCAAGAATCAAGGATCATCAGTTTCAGGTACTTCCCTCCAGCCACTCCAATACACAATAAAATAAAAAGGGATGTCTATATAATGTGTAAGAATAACCTCCAGGATAAACCTCTCAACTCTGTTTGAAATCTCTCAGCCACTGAAACTTTATTTTGTCTCATTTCTCTCTTGCCCCTTTCATAAAGGTTTTCTCAATCCCTTGATACTGGGTCCCGGCTCATCCTGGGATTTCTGTCCCACATTGCCAGGGAGATGTACACCCTGGGAGTCATGACCCACGTAGAGGGGAGGTTAGTGAATTTACCTGCCGAGTTGGCTTAGAGAAAGAGGCCACATCTGAGTAACAAAAGAAGTTTTTGGGGGTGACCCTTAAGCCTAGGGGGAACAAATGTTAAAATAAATTTAGTTTGAAATGCTAGTGATCAATGAAAGGGAGGGGTAAGGAGTATGGTATGTATAAATTTTTTTTCTGTTTTCATTTTATTTCTTTTTCTGAATAGATGCAAATGTTCCAAGAAATGATCATGATGATGAATATGCAACTATGTGATGATATTATGAATTACTGATTATATATGTAGAACAGAATGATCAAAATAGGAATGTTTGCGTTTGGTGTTTTTTGGTATTTAAAAAAATAAAATGAAAAAAATTTAAAAAAAAGAACTACAGGGGGAACTTAGCTTCCTATGTATTAAAACTTTAATACATGCATTTAAAACCATAGAGAATATTATGAACAGATTTATGATAATAAATTGAAAATTTTAGGTGAAGTGGAGAATATATACAAACATTTCTAAAATTGGGTTAATATAATACATACAAATGAATGACCATTAAAGATATGGAACTGAGATACAAAAAATATACATATATATATATATATATATATATATATATATATATATACAGTCCTTAAGATTCATCCACCTAATTACACGACTCACAACTTCATTCCTTCTTGCAGCCTTTTGGTAGTCCATTGTATGTATACACCATAGCTACCCCTTCCATTCATCAGTTGTACCCTTAGGGCACCTCCATCCATTGTGGATCACTAACACTGCTGCCACAAACACCAGTGTGCAAATGTCCATTTCTGTCCCCACACTCAGTTCCTTCAGGCAAATACTGAGCATAAAAGGGATTTCAGGATCATATGGCAATGCCTAGCCTCCTGGCATAAAGCACTACTTTTAAACAACTTAGACAGCTTTTTACCACATTTTTTAAAAGCACTTTCTACCTTCCTGAAAACTTTCTCAAGCCTTCTACTTGAATATCCCATGATCTTAGTACTTTAAAATGACATGTATAGAATCAACCCCTAAATGATGTTTTGGGGTACCAGCAACTAAAGTGATATAATATTATATATGGATTAAAATAAATTGTTTACAAGGGTACTTTTTAAAAATAGACATTGATTTATGAGAAATAAGCTGCATCTTACATTTCTTGATAAGATTTCTTCCATTCATTAATTAGTTCAATGGTTGCTTTATCATAAGTCATTGAGTCACTATTTGTGCTAGCACACCCCGTAAGTCCTGGGCTTTGACTTTAGAGATAACTTGAGCATTTCACTTCTAATCATTGTTTTCTCTGCAGGAAAACACTATAACCTTCTGTTAAATGAGTATTGATAGGGCACAAAAAAAAAAAAGCAAGATTTATCTTTGTTGCTTTTATAGCAGCCATGAAGAACAGATGATATTTCGCGAAGACCTGGATATTCTGGTTTTGAGTGTTGTCTCATTATCAAGGTAAAACCCTAAACTAGTTTATTCTGTTGCAAGTTCCACCTCATTTTAGAATGATGATAATGCAAAAGGGTAAGATTTCCCCTCCACTCTCCCTGGTAACACTTGTGCCACACCCATCCTAGTGCTTCAATGAACAGCTATTTTAAAATGAGGGCAGCTTTTGCAGCTTTCTTATCATGAGCTCTTGAAATGCTACACAGTATCATCAAAAACAAAAGGATGACAGCACAAGGAGATCTGGAGTTAAGCTTTGTAGCAAAATAAATATGTACCATTCCAAAGTACTTGCTATATATAGTAGTATGACTTGGATTATGGTGATAATAGATGAAGGTGGTGGCCAGTTTCACACATATTTTCCTGGATAAGATTATATAAATAAAATGGCAAGGTAAGATTTGAGCCACGGTGACAAGATTTCAGAAATTAACAGCTGTGGTCAGAATCAATCCAGAACAGCATGTTCTTACGTCATATTTGGAGTTTACGTATATGAGGATACTACACCTGTGGTGGTTAGGTTCATGTGTTATCTTGGCCAACAGATGGTGCCTAGTTACCTGATCAAGAAAGCACTGGTCTAACTGTTACAGCTTGGACATTTTGTGGGCCTGAATCTTCAATCTGTTGATTCATCTATGGTTGACACATCTGTGATCAACCAAGGGAAGTGTCTTCCACAATGAGAGGCATTTAATTCAATTAGTTGAAGGCTTCTAACACAGAGGCGGTAACTTCAGCAATCCGAAGAGAGAACTTAGGTCTCTGCTTCAGCCAGTCAGCCTCTCCTGGGGAATTCATTGAAGACTTTCATTGGAGTTGCCACCTTGTGGCCCTACCCTACCAAATTTGAATTCGTGCATCTTCACAGTTGTGTTATACACTTTTATAAACTCCCATATTTACAGATATTTCCGGTTGGTTCTGTTTCTCTAGAGAACCATGGCTAATACAAGACCCAAAAGGCTTCTTCTTATTTTTTTTTAATCTATGGCAAGCCCTGAGGAAAGATAGCTACTGAATTCTCAGTACTAGTGATCTAAAGAGAGTCCTTAAAGGCATATTTAAAAACATATAACATCTGCCCTCAACTGAAGGAGTGAGTAGCAAAAATGTGTTCCATATGGTATATACAACATATGCCAAAATGAGATACAGCTGTCTCAAAACTTTGAGAAAAGCAGAGGCCAAGTGAGGCTAGTCCACTCCTCCCACTCCCACCAAAAATAAAGCAATATGTATTTTAAAAATTAGATATAAAAGAGTATAAAAAAATAAAAAATGAAAAAAAAAGTGTGCCAAACAATTCTATAATAACATCTCTGGAACTGGACTGTTAGCACATGGAAACACCCACCCTTAAGAGAGTGGGCAGTCAGTGGTTCAATTTGTATCATATAATACTACTCACCTTTTAGCTTTTCAAATATTATCAATGCATGTGTTACTATTTCTCCAGGTAGAATTTACATTAGATAAGAAGATAGTATGAATATTGTGAGCCACTGATTGTACACCATATGTGGAATCTTTGTATGTTAGTAATGTTCCTGTTTGTATGTTGTTTTGGTTTGATAATATAAAATAAATTTAAAAAAGATATCATGGAAATACATACAGCATACTTCATACCTGTAGTTATCTAATATAACATTATTTGTTCTACTGCTATTTAATCTAATCAAAGAGGTAATAACCTTTTAATCGCTTTGGAAAAAGCTCTCAACATTACTAGAGTAAATAAGAGAAATTATTTCATCTCGGCAAGAACAGCTCACAAACTGACCATTTAGTTAATCAATTAACATTAATTAAATATGTGATGCTGTGACAAAAATCACTGAATTATACTATAACCCACCCTTTGAAGCACAGTCTACCCAACAGGCATTTTTTGCTTTCTGTTCTTTTTAAAGAACACTAAAATTTACTTCTGAATATGCAGCCTGGCCAAAGCAAACTACTCTGGCTCTGAAAAGTATTCTTACTTTTTTTTTTTTTTTTTTTACTTCCATCACTGTTCAGTGCAAACAGGATAGTACGTATGCCTCAAAATACTAATTTACAAATACACATGAGGAATATCTAGCAAAGAGTAGAATCTTAGATAACTATAAGAGTTATAGAGTTAGTGGTTTCAATTATCTGTATTTCTTAATATGAAGAACAGTAAGCTGAATTAAGCTTGGCAAAAGACGAATAACATATATTTCTTGGCCAAAATATATCTCTGGGAAGATTTTCTATCCCTGTTGTTATGTAATTAAAAAGAAATTGTTTATTATTGTGGAAGACAAAAATGTAATCTATGACCAACTAAAAAAAGTAAATCAAGTTGCTTTAACTACTCCCAAAGGTCTGTAGTCAACATTTTGAGAAAACAGCATATGCTTGCGGGGAATAGGTATATTTTAGAGAAATATAAAACATTATTACAACTTGCCAAGCCCCAATCAAAATCATTCCTGCCAATCCTAAAGTATACCTAGGCATTATGTAAGATTCTACAAAGGTTCCAAGCACTAGGGTAACTTTCCAGAAACCTACAACCTCCAGAAGAGTCCCTGGACTAGATTAAGTCCCAAAATGCAGAGGGGGACCAGTCTTTCCAGCACATCAACTAGTTCCATCCCGTTATCCCATATTACCAACAACCCCTTCCAACATGAAAATGTTAGAATGGGCATAGCCCAACTACCCATAAAGAGTGGGAGGAAGATCAAAGATGATAGTGGAGTTATACAGAGGTTGGGTTTAACAGATGAGTATGAATACTGAATCATTATACTGATATTTCTTTTAGTACCTTAGAGCAGCTAGAAATAAAACTCTAAAACTGGGGAACTGTAGCCCATACCAAACTTGATGTACCTTGAAATTTATTACTTTTATGTATATGTTATTTAAAGAGAAGGAGGAGTATAACAGAGAAATAGAATTTAACAAATGAGTATGACTGCTGAATCATTATATTTCTGTTGGTCTCCAGAGTCTTGAACAGCTAGAAGAAAAAAATGAAGAATTGTGAAACTGTAGCCCACACCAAACTTTAAAATCTGTTCTATAAATGAGCTGAGACTCAGCATCAAGGGATTGAGAAAAACCCTAGAATGAGCTGAGACTCAACGTTAAGGGATTGAGGAAACATTCTTGACCAAAAGGGGGAAGAGTGAAATGAGACAAAATAAAGTTTCGATGGCTGAGAGATTCCAAACATAGTTGAGAGGTTATCCTGGAGGTTATCTTACACATTAAGTAGATATCACCTTGTTAGTCAATGGAGAGGCTGGAGGGAACTGCCTGAAAATGTAGAGCTGTGTTCCAGTAGCCATGTTTCTTGAAGATGATAGTATGACATAGCTTTCACAATGTGACTGTGAGTTGTGAAAACCTTGTGTCTGATGCTCCTTTTATCTACCTTATCAACAAACGAGTAAAACATATGGAATAAAAATGAATAAGAGGGGGAACAGATGTTAAAATAAATTTAGATTGAAACGGTAGTGATCAATGAAAGGGAGGGTTAAAGGGTAGTGTATGTATGAATTTTTTTATTTTTTTCTGAACAGATGCAAATGTTCCAAGAAATGATCATGATGATGAACATGCAACTATGTGATGATATTGTGAATTACTGATTATATATGTAGAACAGAATGATCAAAAGTTAAGAATGTTTGCATTTGTTTGGTGCTTTTTGGTATTTAAAAAAATTTTTTTAATTAATAATAAAAAGACATTAGGATAAGGAAAAAAAAATCTGTTCTAAACTACTTGTTAAAATGTACCTGGAAATTTGTTACTTTTTTGAATATATTATATCTCATAATTAAAAATGAAACATAATTTCATAAATAGTGATATACCATGTTATGGGATACAAGATTCAATATTATAAAAATGTCAGTCTCCCAAAATTGGTGTATAGAGTCAACATGATCACAATCAAAATCCCAGTAAGGTTTTTGGTGGAAATTAATATGCTAATTCAAAAATGTTTATGAAAATGCAAAGAACAAAAAAATAGCCCATGTTAGTTTTGAAGAACAAAGTTAAAGAAAGGACTTACATTTCTAGATAGCAAGACTTGTTATAAAGCTATAGTAATTACAACAACTTATACAGAAGGATAAACAAAAAGGTCAGTGGAACTGAGTGTAAAAACCACCACAACTAATCAATTACATGTTTTATGATAAAGTTAACACTGTAGCATCAAAGAAAGGAAGGTCATTTCAAGAATGGTGCTGGGCAAGTACAGCTCTATATGAAAAAATCTTGATGTCTATCACACGATACAAAATAATCAATTCCAGATATATTGTAGATCTATATGTGAAATGTTAAAAAAAATTTTTTTTGAGAAGGAAATGAAAAATAAGATCTTCATGACCTTAGAATAAGCAAAAATAAATAAAAAAAAAATTTTTAGGACAGAAAAAGCTTTCATAAACAAAGGATTGGTAAATTGGACTATATTAAGTCAAGAATTCCTGTTCATTTAAAGACATGAGTGTTTGAAAATTTACATCACAGAATAGGAAAACACATTTGCAACCCTATATTCAACAAAGGATTTGTATCAACAAAATGAATAACTTTTATAAACCAATAAGGAAATAGTAGAAAAACGAATTGAAAAATGTGCAAAGGATTTAAAAAGGTACTTTACCAAAGATATCTGAATGACCAATACATGTATGAAAAGTAGTTCAATTTTCTTAGTCATCAAGGAAATGCAATGAAGTGATACCAATGAACACCCAACAAAATGATTAAAATACGACAGAAAATTTCAAGTGTCAGCAAGAAGGTAGCACAACTCGAAGTCTCATTTACAGCTAATGAGTCTTAATTGGAATCACAACTGTCTGGTAATATCTATGAAAGCTGAACATATGCATATTCTATGACCCAGAAATTCTACTCCTAGGTATATACTCAACATAATGCATACATTTATTCACTGGAAGAAACATAATAATGTTCATAGTAGCATTACTCTTCATCAGCAGTCACATGAGTGAATATGTGATATATGTATACAATGGAATACTGTAACACAGTGGGAATGAGTAACTATAGCTACAAACCACATTATGGGTGAGTCTCATAACATAGGTTAAGCAAATGAAACAAGGAACAATGGAAATATATGGCAATGGATGGTGGAGATGGTAGCACAATGTTGTGAACATAATTAACAGCACTGAAATATACTTCCAAGTGTGGTTAAAAAGGAAATGTTAAGTTGTATGTATGGCAAAACAATAAATTAAAAAAAAATCCATAGTAATGTACTACACAAATAGTGAGCCCCAAGTTCAACCATGGATTGTGGTATATTTGTAGCATATATACCACACCAACACAAGGTGTTAATAATAGGATGGCGTGATGGTTTGGAGGCTTTATGGATGCCAGAAAAGTAAGTTCTTAAAATTAATCTGTTCATATAGGTGTGAAACCCTTGTACATAGGATCTTTGTTGGGTAGGATGTGACCCACCCATTTCAGGATGGGTCTTAATTCTTTTATTGGAGCTCTTCCTAAGAATAAAATACAGAGAGAAAGACATGGAAGCAAGAACTGAAAGCAACAAAGCCCAGAAAAGAAGGGCGGGACCAGCAAACACCACCATGTCCCTTGTCACCTGCCAGAGAAGTCCAGATATTGTCTTGATAAGATCAGAACTGTAAGCTTGTAAGCTAATAAGTCCCCATCTTTAAATGCCAGCTCATTTCTGGTATATTTCATTTCGGTAGTTTTAGCAAACTAAAACAGGTGGTTTGTGGGAATCCTGTATTTTATGCAAGATTTTTCTGTAACCCCACATGTTCACTAATAAGAAAAGAAAGAAATCAAGAACAAGAATATGCAACTGTTCCTTGTTCTATCAGAATGAGCTCCTCTCAGGAAAGCCTGTGTTCTCCTTTGCCTCTCCATGCAATCTTGAGTGGGTAAGGTCTATCTACTCCAGGGTTCAATATAAGGACAACTTAAGATATTCTTCAGAATTGACTTAATCAGTAATAATGGTGCTGTTTTGGGGGGAGGAAGAAAGAAGGAAGGAAGAGAAAGAGATAGAGATAATATGAATGCATGAATGAATGAATACCATCAAGTATTTGGTAACCCTGAAATGATAAATAAATAGAAATAAATGAACTACAACTATATTTCAAAAGAACAACATGTTCATGAGTGTGTGTGTGCATGCACGCATAAGAGAGAAATGAATACTTCAAGTACCTATTGAACACAGGACTGACATCCCAGTAACAGTGATCCACCAGTCACCAAAATCTTGGTTTCTAAATACCATTCTCCACTAAAAGGAACCAAGCTTCCATGGATAATAACTGATTTCAGGGCTGGGACAGGTCAGAAAGTAAGTAAGCCTAGAAAATAGTAATAGTGACATTACTTAAAGAGTTTAAAAGTAATAGATTTAGAAGAAATGATGGAAATTTAAAAATCATTATTTGGTGACTCAGGCACAAATCACCAACGCATGTTAAAATTAGGAAGTGCAAGTTTGAGTGGGTAGCATGATTTTAGTCTCAACCTCCCCACAAGATATTTATTAAGTACAGAGGGGAAAATATTAACTTCACAATGAGGAAACTTGAAAGACACTTTAACCAACTGATCAAAATTAAGATCAATAATAGTGGAACAAATTGATAGCATACGCCTCTTGATAAGATATCCCTGCAAAATGTATAACCCAAATCTAGTTACGAGGAAACACAGACAAACTCTAACTGAGGAACAAAATAACTGAGCTGCAATTTTTCAAAGTGGCAATGTCATGAAAGACAAAAGTTGAGGAACTGTTCCAGACCAAAAATGGTATCTACACTGTATGGATTACATTTATTAAAAACTCTAGAAAATATGCGCTAATCTACAGTAACAGGAAGATCAGTGTTTGTGTGAGAAGGAAGGGTGCAGGGAGGGAGGTGGAGATTACAAAGTGGCACAAAGAAACTTCAGGGAGGAATGGATTTTTATTGTGGTAATTGTTTTACAGTGAATACATATGTCAAACTCATCAAATTGTACACTTTAAAATGTGAAGTTTATTGCCTGTAAATATTATACCACAATAAAGTTGCTTTAAAAATTTCACTTCCGGGTTAAAGAAGGATACATAGACATTTTCTTATAAAACAATTGGTAAAATAGGAATAGGTTTGTGGATTAGATAATAATCTTGGGTCAATGTTAATTTCCTGATTTTGATAATAGGATATGAGAGTATCCTTGCTTTTAGGAAATAGACACTGTGGTATATAGGGTTAAAGAAGCATCATGTCCATGATAAGGTTTAGAATAGAAACAGAAAGAGTGGGATAGAGAAAAAGAGAGAGAAATGAAGCAATATGATAAAGAGTTATCATTTGGGTAATGTGGATGGAATATATATGGAATTTTCTGTAGTACTCTTGCAACTTTTCTGTAAGTCTGAAATTACATCAAAATGACAAGTAGTTTTTAAAAATAAAGAATGTCCTATTTAGGAGAGGATATAAGGGCCAGTGACCAAGGTATCCATTCATGCATCAACAAAGACCGTTTTTTTTTATCCCCACACTGATGGAACCTGCTTGCCATAGCTACAAATATAAACCACAAGCCTACATCTAAATTTATAAACCTGATTATCTGAATTACAAATATATTCTCTTTCCATTTAACTAACAAATACTTATTGAGCACCTATCCCTGTACCAAGCCCAGCCAGCTACTACAGAAGCAAATCACCTGGTATGGAACACAATACCTTCCATGCTAGCTGGTACGACCCAGAATAGAAGTGGCCAATGAAGAGCAAGCTGAAATTGTCCCAATGAGAGATAAATGCCTCATCCATAGTGGTGGCAAGAAAATGGCGAGATAAAAGTACACAGATCTTATAGAACAAGAGAATCTATAGGGGTGAGAGAAGAAGGCAACATAGATGACACTGGATTTTCTACTTTGGGTAAGTCATTGAACCAAACATGTAACACAAGAGGAGGAACAGGTTTGGGGAAGAAAAGAACAAATTTCTTTTTACCTATTAAGAGAGAGTGCTTTTGGCAATGTCAATTGGCAGAGTTACAAATCTGGAGCTCACAAGTTGCAGGGAGGAGTACTTCTCTGCTAGATATTACTAGGCATGTATTCAGAATTTTGCAAACCTTTAAATAACTGGCCTCATTCTGCTATACTCTTACATCAGTGAAATGACTCATGTAAAGAAAAATTGTAGTAAGATTTGTAGTAACAAAATAGTGTAGAGACAACTTAAAAGTCTGTCAACACATGACAGTATAAACACTAGATCTCTTGTTTGCTATGGCACAATCAAATAAGAAGTCAAAGCATTTCTGGACAGATAATTTAAGTCAAGAATGAAATTTAAAAGATTAATTGAATTAAAGTTCACAATACTTTTTAATCAACCTATTCTATTATACCTGTATTTAGAGTAGACACAGAATAAATACAATCTCAGGTGAGTTATTAAAAATCATAAAACATTACTGATTATGTATATTGGTGCTTTATTTTGTTTGTTAAATTTTTTTTAATTAATAAATAAATTAAAATTTTAACAAATCATAAAACATCTTATTGGACAGGTGTTTTAAAAGTATGAAAAGCAACACTTTGAGTTTTAACCAAGCTCCTTAAAGTCCTTTAAACAAATTCTAAGTCACGCAATAGTTAAGGATGTGGAGAAATAGGAACTCTTGTGCATTGCTGGTGGGAATGTAAAATGGTGTCGCCACTTTGGGAAATAGTTTGGCAGTATCTCAAAAAAGTTAAACATTGAGTACCATATAACCCCGTAATTCCACTTCTAGACCTATAACCAAGAGAACTGAATACACATTCATACAAAAATTCATATACAACTATTCACACCAACATTATTCATAATAGACCAAAAAGAGGAAACAACCCATATGTCCATCACCCAACGAATATATAAACAGATTGTGGTGCATCCATGCAATAGATTGTTAGTTGGCCATAAGAATAAATGAAGTACAATGATGTGAACGAACCTGTGGACATTATGTGATGCAAAATAAGCAGGAAACAAAAAGCAAATATTGTGTGGTTTCTTTTAGAAAATTCTTATAGGAAAATTAGGGCCTAGTTGTAAGCTCCTATAGCAATCACATTTAGCCCAGAGCTGCAATTGTTATTTCTAGGTTCTGAGAGACTGTGCTATATGTGTATAACCTGGTATTTCCCCGGAACTGTGGGTTCCTGTGTGACACCCAAGACTCATTTTAACCAAGTTCCTTAAAGTCCTTTAAACAAATTCTAAGTCGAGCAATATTTTTACTATTTAGGTCCACAAACTGTAATAAGGACAAATGTTTGCATATAATAGAAAAGCTTAGAAACCATTTTCACCTTCTCATAACCTTTAATTCCAACAACCTTGTGAGATATGTAGAGCAGGTAAAAATTAGCTTTGATTGAGACAAAATCTATATGCTCCAGGGAAAAGTTTCAAGATTATTGATGCAGTTTTATCCCTTCAGAAGGAAAGAAGTTTAATTCCTCTGGTTGTTAGAGAGTTAATGAATTCATTTCACTCTTAGTTTTTTATCTATAACTTTCAAAAAAGACATACAGCTGACCAAAATGAGATATAGTGGAAATCTTTGCAAAACCATAGTTCATACAACTGCCCTATGTCTCCATCAAATCCTCTAATGGAAAAACTGTTCTAGTTTTCTAGTACAAATTCTAAAAATAAGCTAATGCATCACTGTACAAGACATATTTCAGGTAAGTTCACTTCTTCATATAGATAACTTAAAGCAACATTTTACCAAGATAATGCAATACTGAAGCAAATTGCCTCAGGACAAAATGCAAATCAAAACTACAAAGAGCTACCACTTCACACCCACTAAGATGGCTATTATTTTTTAAAAATAAGTGTTGGCAAGGATATGGAAAAAGTGGAACCTTCATGCCTTACTGGTGAGAATGTAAAATGGAGCAGTGGCTGTGGAAAAGTTTGGTGGTTCCTCAAAAAGTTAAAACCTAGAATTACTATCTGATCTAGAAATTCCATGCCTAGGTAGACACCCAAAAGACTGAAACCAGTTACTGGTACACCAGTGTTCAGAGCAGCACTATTCACAATAGCCAAAAGGTGGTAACGACCCAAGCATCCATCAACAGATGAATGGATAAACAAATGTAGTATGTCCACACAATGCAGTATCATTTAGCCATAAAAAGAAATGAAGTTTTGATACATGCTAAAACAAGAATGAATCTTAAAACATCATACTAAGTGAAGTAAACCCAACACAAGAGGAGGAATATTGTATAATCTCACTGATATGAAATAACTGGAATATGTAAATTCATAGAAACAGAAAGTTTCTATGAAACAGATTAGAGGGGAATGAGAAAACAGGGAGTTAATGCTTAATAGGTACAGAGTTTCTGTTTGGGGTGACGAAAAGTTTTGGTAATGGATGGAGTGACAATAGCACAACACCATAACTGTAATTAATGCCAAAAAATTGTACATTTAAAAATAGTGAAAATGGGGACAAACGCCTTTTTTTAATGGCAAATTTTATGTTATATATATATATGTTACCACAATTAAAAAAAATTTTTTTTAATTGTCTCCACACAGATTACTAAGCAAAGAGTCACAGGTATCTCCCAGCCCCTTGGCTAACTGCTTACCTCCAAAGGTACAAGGACGGATGGTTTCTTTTTCAGTTCCTCACATTTCCTCTTCTTGCAGATCTGATGGCTGTTCTTTCTATTCTTACAGTAAGTACATTCACCACAGTTGGTCTTCTGTTGGCAGGGCTGGCACATCCCACATCGCTTTCGTTTCTTCTTTTCCAAAGTAGGTAGCAAAGTTGTGTAGGAAGAGGAGGTAGTAGCAACTGACCCTGGCAAAGACCCCACTATGGGGTTGGCAAGATCAACCCTGCTTGTTGTGCTGACCTCGGAACTTCCTCCTTCTGATTTGTTGGGACCTGTCTGGGAGAGTGGGGCAACACCCAGCGATGACTGGTACAGTTCTCTCTCAGGGGTTACTATGAACCCCTGAGTGTTTACTGGCAGAAAGCTTATATGAACCTGCTTCTCATTGTCCTTATTGCTTATAGTCATTGCTGGGGGTACTGAATTTATCTCTGAGTTTGATGATGATTGAGGAGTGTGATCTGAGCCCAAAGGGAAAATGTGAATAGCACCCTGGGCCTCCAGCCCGTATGAGACAGGCCACGTTGGGGGAGCGTTACAGGTGGTAATCGGGTTTGGAGGAGCAGGAAGGAAAATAGGCAGGTCTAAGGCAGCAGCACCACACATGCCAGGGGGTTCTTGTTGTTCTAGGATAGCACCAAAGACCTCTTGTTGGAATGGAATAGTAGCAGAAATCTCCTGTGGGTCTGGGGTCTCACCCAGGGCTTCTCCATAAAATGTAGTAGTACCAGGAACTTCTTGTTGCTGTGGGATAGCACTGAAGGCCTCTCTTAGGACAGGTGTAGTATCAGGAATTTCTTGTTCATCTGAAATAGCACCAGGAGCCTCCTGTTGAGATGGAGTAGTTTTGAGGACCTCTTGATGATCTGAGTTAGCACCAATGGTTTCTTGTGGTTCTGAGCCTGCCAGAAGGAGTTTTATTAAAGAGGTAGGATATATAGACCCACCAATAGATAAACAGTTTCTAAGGTCCAATTCAGATACAACCTTATTAAAGCTGGAGGTGGGACAGCAATCATGTTCACTTTTGATGGGATCTAGGTAAGAATCAGATAGCTTAAGAGATTCTACTCGTGAACCCAAATCTTCCAACTGAATATTGGGAGTTCTTTCAGAGGTAACCTTGTGGGCTTCTCTTTGGGGCAAAGGAGCACATACAGCAGAACCGCTGGTATCATTCACTGTCTGTCCAGAGAATAGTTCTTCACTACCATATGTCCCTTCCAATGACCCAGAATGGGTCTCAGCTACAGGGCCATGATGAGTATTTATTTTGGAATTTTCAACCCTTTCGGACCAAGACTGGGTTGTCTCTTGGCCCTCATTTTTAATTAAAGATGCTTTTTGTACACCAATTAAATTCTCTATATCAAGGGGGATGAGAGGGTCTTGCATTGGGTGTGATTCATTTTCTGCAGGCTTTACTCCCACATCAGTGAGTACCTTATAATCACACTCATGTTGCTTTTGTAAATTCTTAGAAGGTGGAACTTTCTTGGTTTTGGTTATGACCACCGGTGGTTGGGAGAGCCGCCTGCTAAGAGAGGTGCTTCGCAGAGCCATTGTAAATCCATTGCAAGTTAAGGACTCTGGGTTCTGAAAAAGAACCTCAGTCCTGTCCAAATTCATTCGGGCTGCTCCTCTTCTAGTCAGAAGGCTTCTGACTGGCATGGGTGGTTTGGGTTCTGTTTTTTTCTTAACATCTCTTTCTTGAACTAATTGCTTTAATTTTTCGGAGCATACAGTCTTGACTGATGCCAAATTTTTGTTGGCTGGCTTGGATGTTTTCTTCAGATGGCTGTTTTTCTTTTTGTTTACATCTTCCCTCCTGACTAATCGGGAAGGCCTTGCATGGCGGGATCGAGACATAGCTATGGAGTAGGAATAAATGATAGGGCATGGGGCACAGAGTCATTGGTCCTTTGGAAAGTCTTGTTTCTGAGGAGAATCTGGATGTCCCATGGTTGAGCTCGGTCACAGGCTTTGGTCTAAATAACAAAAAAAAAAAAATGAAAGTGAACCTTTTTCCTATGCATCTCCCAGTTGAAACAGAATATTTACTAACAAGTATTAAATAAAATTAGGGAATTGAGAATGTTTAATGCAAAATAAAAAAACACAAAAACACTAAAGTATTCTATAAAGCTCCTTTAATTACTGTGATAACTGGTTAAGGTGATAAAATTCACTGAATAAGGTAATTATGGGGGTTCCTCTACAATGGCAACCACAACTCAGGTGTAGTTACATGTAGTTTAAAGTTTAAGTCCCAATCTTTACAAATATGGATACTTAACAACTTATCTCAAAGCTCTTTCCTGGGCACATCACCATGCAGGAGAGGTTTATCATCTTCTTGACAATACAGCCAGTAAAGGCAATGGAAGAAGAAGCTTTTTAAACTGTTGTTCTTCAGATCTTATGCTGACCAGTTTCACAAATGTTGTGACAATATAATGTCATATCACAGTTAATGAGAGAGTAGGACAACAGGCAGCAAGAACAAGGCTGGCAGACACCCTGAGTGCAGAGCATGAGTACTCCCAACTCTGTCCTTGGGGATGCTCCAGGCAGGGGACACCTGCACATTTCAATGAACAATCTACAAGTTTTGAGCTTTCCACATGTACACAAAAGCCTAAAATGCTGGGAGTTAGTGTTGACAGATTAGGATACAAAAAAGACTCATTGGTCCATCCAACAAATCTGTTGAGTACCTACTATGTGTAAGGAAGGCATTGTGGTGGGCACTGCCCACACCCAGAAATGATGTCCCTCTTTTCTCTTTCACCCGACTTAATCCACAGACTTCTGGTTCTAAAATCCCTTCTACCAAGGGTCCCAAAATTCTCATGGTGGATGCCTAAGCAACAAAATCAGAAATAAAGAGAAAATGAGCTAATTAAAACAGTAAAGCATACTAGGCAAGCAACTATTATTTGAAAGATAAGTAAGAAAAGAGGAGAAAATGAAAGCTTGACCGACAGCCATCATCAATTGCTTTTGTGTGTCTTCAGATTGCCTCCCCTGACCCAAAATAAGAAAAAGTTATGAGCAAGAAAGAAGTTTGATGAAAATGGAATCTAAAGCCCAACACACTAATACATCAATAACTCTCTAAAGATCAAAAAACAAAAATGTGGCATCAACTTGCTGGGGATCCTTTAATAGCTGACAAACTGTTGTATTTGTAGAAAGTGTGATGTGGGGGGAATAGTTACCAGAAACCGGTTTGTGACCAAGTTTTCAAGTCTGTGTCAAAATGAGAAGAAAAAAAGAAAGAAAAAGAAAAAAGAGACAGTGTTGAGAGTTTCTCATAAAGCTGAGTTTTTTTCATTTTAAACAACACTGTTTTTATCCTGAAATTATGTCTCCCTGTTTTCTATTATTAAAATGTCCTTTCTAAAAAAGTAATGTCTTTTCTTTTATGCAAGTGTGGGGACAGATGTTTTTTAATGCTATCACTTGGCAAAAGAAAAAGTTGACAACCCCCTACCTTCCTAAATTTTGTTTTTTATTTTATTTTACTGACTCAGGTAATCCTGGGAGCTGTTGGTTTTGTGACTAAAGATGGTCTCGCATCAGAAAATCTTGAGTTTGTGAGACCACCAGCTATACTTGCTCAGCAAGCTACTTTACTTTCACCAAATTTCTTCATCTGAAATGAGGCTGTTTTGAAGTTTCAATGGGCTCCTACTACAGGGAAATCCTAATGGCACCGGTTTCATCCTAGTGAGGGAGAATTGGGGGAGGGGGCTGGGAAGAAAGAGACTTTGGAAGTAGATAGGCTCTTGGCTAGAAACATTTCGAGCTATGTGATCCTGATAAATTCCTTGGCCTTGCTATACCTCAATTTCCTATGTATAAAAGAATAAGAAGCATAATAGTACTGCCCCAATCGGGTTAACATGATAATAAAATGAGATAATACGTGTAAAGGCTTAGCAAAGTACTTGCATATAATGGGTGTTTAATAAATGGGAGCTAAAAAATAAAAACTGTTCATGACTGTAGAATACAGAAATATAATAAAATAGAGAAAATAAGGTAAATAGTTATCATTATTATAAAACCCATTTCAAACAGTCTGCCATATCCTGCAAAGCATAATCTGGAGTTCTTTTGTTTCTGTTTCCACTTAACACACTGTAGGTCACACATTATAAATAAGAGAGCCTAGAGCATAACGTTTAGAATCAAATCACTGTGCCTTTAAAAAGACTTTTTAAGCAGACCTTTGTGATAACATTAACCACAGAAAAATAACATTTTGATAAATCTGTATTAAATACAAACAATAGGCCAGAAAACATTTCACTTGAATTCTTGGCATTAGGGCTTACTGCTTTTTCCCCTTTTCGTTCAAAAAAAAAAAAAGAAGTTTTGGTTTGCAATAATTCTTTGGCTGTGAAAAACTGTAGGCTATTTTCTCCAAAGACCACTACTTTTGTACTAACATTTTTTAGAGAACAAAAGACATTCCAATTCTAATCCCCAGAAAGTCAACTACATTTTTATAAGGATGCTTATTTTAGATAACGAAAGCAATCCATTCCAATCTCTAGAAATTCAACAATATCGGTATAAGCATGCTTTACTTCATGTATCACAATCACACTGCTAGAAAATTACAGGAGCATATAATCTAGGCATTGCTATCAATCATAGAAAGTAAAATTCATATATGGGGGAAGTAATCTGTATATACCAGAGGGTATCATGGGATAGTCTTCTGAAACTGCCTCTTCTATATTCCTTTATATTTTTTAATTGAAGTGCTTTAGAAATTCAGACTTGTAATTAAGATATGTTTACCATGCAAACCTTATCTCCTAAAAAAGAGCCTACCATGGAGATGGGAAACGTCTGAGCAACATGGATAGGCAAGATGTGGCCTCTTTAAATAGTAACAGCCTTTTTATGAGATTGTGAAAGAGGCCAATGACCCCTGAAGAAAACCAACTGCAGGGGAGAAGCTATTGGGTACCTCCCAGCCAAAGAACCAGAAACAATCAAAAGCAAAATAAGGGCTTCTGCAAGACCCTAATTTTATCACCCTTGGCTCTGCTGAAGAAGTATAACTTTCTTTTGTGATAAACACACATGTCCCAAGGGCTGAACTGAGGGAGTAGGGGTAGCAAGCTTTTCTTGAAATTTGTGTGTATGGGAGGGGGAGAACAGTGTTGTCCATTTAAATAGGCCCACATTTAAATGTGAATTACCCCCAAGCCTCCTGAAATTACTTCTCCTTTCTAATTTGTAAACATTATTAAATACTCAGCTCTATTTTTTTATTATAGAATACTTAAGATGTGCCAAAAAAGGTATATTTACAAATGTATACTCACCTCCCACCACCCCATTAAGAACTAAAACATTTCCAATGCAGTTAAATGCCCCTTATGTATACTTTCCTAATTTCACTTCCCTTTTCAATTTCTGATGAAAACCAACGTCTCAAAATCAGTATTATTCTATGCTAGAATATCTTCAAGAGTCCAAGTGCTACAGGAATAATCACAGAATAATATAGTCAGATAAAATAGAAGAGACTGCAACCTGTTATTAAATATACTAGAAGGGGAGAAAAATATGTAGTAAGCCCAGGAGAGGGGACCATGAGCAATTAACTGACACCACCTTGTGAATTCTTATTTTCCTGGAAGAGGGGGGGAAACCAGGATGCAGAACATTACTCAATTAACAGCTCTTTTCACCAGAAGGCACCGATACTCCTTACACACAATAGGATTTCTTTTTCCTACAATGTCCTTACATAAGGACTGGAGTCTGAGATCCAAACATTATAGGTCAGGAGACAGAGGTCACTTCATAATTTGGGACACAAAGAGACATGATGGTAGCCCAAAGTACAGACTAAAGATTAAGGACACTAGTAAGATAGGGCATTGGGAGTTTATTGCTTAATAGGTAAATAATCTCTGTTTGGGGTAATAAAAAAGTTTAGTAAAGGATGGTGGTGATGGCAGCACAACATTTTAAAGGTAATTAATATCACTGAACTGTATAACATAAAAATGGTTAAAATATTGTGAATTGCTGAGTGTATGTGTTGGGAATGTTTGTGTTTCTTGTAATTTTTTTTAATTAATAAAAAAAATTTTTAATGGTTAAAATAGCAAATTTTGTTATGTATGTTACCACAAAAAAAAAAAAAATTAAGGACAGAGTGGCAAAGTGTTAAAAGTAGTCCCCTGGGTGAACTTAATAAGCACAGCCTGTAAGAGGGTCTGCCCATTGTATATACATAATTTTAAAATTCCCTTGCTAAGTCAGACCTAGCTAAATTGACCAACAAATGGGATAGAAATTTTGCCTATTATTTGCGTTTACTAAACTATGAGTCTTTCCTTAACGAGGACTTTTTTTTTTTAACAATTATTAAAATAATCACCTTGCTGAGAAAATGAAAAGCTGACTTCCTATACTGTATCAGTTTAAGACAACATTGACCACACCATGTCAGAAAATTCCCTCCTATCTACATCTCTCCTCCTTCTGGATCTCCAAAAGTCCCCTGGGCAGGAAGTGGCTGAACTGATGTAACCATCCAGCCCACATGTCAATTTAAAATTATATTGCAATCCTTCCGACTACCAGCAGTGGCCAAAAGAGTAGTGAGTATTTGCATATATAGAGCCAGTTGCAAAAAGAAATTAGAATTTCTTAAGTCATCCCATTCAACTTCTTAGAAAGTAAAGGCTACTGCACTTGACAGAGAAAAACAAAACTTAAACTATTTCTTTTTTTAAAGGCACCACCTGGCTCAGTTTCCTCCAGCAACTAAGTACTATATCTCAAGCAAGAGGAGGTGGGCAGACTGCTTGCTGTTCCTAGATAGTTTTCTACCACAGGAAGTGTGAGAGCCCTCAGCACATGGAAAGGCTGTTCAGGGAAACTCACTAGAATGCCAGCAGATTTAGTCAAAGGCTCCTTCCATATGTAAAACACCCCCGCTGCCCTGCAGAGAGTGAAAAAAAAGGGCCAAAATCGGCCAAGGGAATGGAGGGGAGAAGTTAAAACGGAGATGGAATGACCCCTCCAAAAACAAGGGCATGAAACACATTGGGAGGAAAAGGAAGGAAAAGCAGAAGAAGGAAGAAAATATATATATGAAAAAAGAAAAGATCAAAAGGCAGGGCAGAAGGGAAAAAGGGGAAGAAAGAAATGTATAGTAATAATACTAGAAAATAAAAAGACTACTGAAAGCAAAAGGCAGAAAGACTAAAGGCAGAAAGAAATGTTAAGTAAAAGTACTATGGGGAAAGAAAGACCCAGCAACACAGAGGAGAGTGGGGGAGGGGAAGGACAAACCCGATAAAGAAGATTGGAGAAAGGAGAGAAACAAAAGGGCAGGAACAGTGGTGATCCAAACCTCAGACACATCAATTCTGGAAGACCAGAGCTGAGAGGGATAGTTAACGCATTAAAATGGTAAGTGGCGGCCCCAGAGTTGTAAAACTGGGCTATTAATCTTTGCAAATAAAGAGGTACAGTGTATGCTATCTCCCCTGTATCTTGATTTTGAACTTTAATTGAAATCATAATATGGCTTTAAAGACTGCTGTTGACAACCTAATTAAGACCCCTAAACAGGGCCGGGAAGGGTGGTGAGGACTTGGGTTTTAAACTGTGTAACCAACGCCGATAAAATCAGAAAACACAACAAACATCACCACATAACCTAAGTCATTTAGTCCTTGGAAATACTACAGACTATCTCCGAACGTCGTCTTTATGTACATATCAGTATGCCTCTCCCCTGATCATAACCCCAAATACGCCTTAAATAACTCTTGCCCTCACTGGCTAAAATCTCCTTTTTTCATCTTCTTTTTTTGCTATCCTCTGGCCTGATGAAACCAATGCTTTGTTTTACTTTATTTTAGGAGCCGGGTGCTGACCCGCACATTTCAATCCTGGGACCACCTGAGCTTGCCACCGGGGTAACGTGGTCGGCTTCAACCCACCCGCGGGTGGAGAGTGCAGCGAACTACCAGGACACATGGCTGTTCACCTAATCCTTTCTTGGCCCGAAGGTCTCGAAGAATTTTTCAAACTTCGTTTATAAACTGATCATTACTATGATGTATGTACTACGTGTTTCATTTTCTGCCCGAGAGCGGAGCTGGGGAGAAGGGGAAGAGGCACATAAGCGACCTATTCAAGACAGTTAATTTGGGAGGAGGACGAGTCGCCGGCGGGGGAAACACTCCTAGCTCAAGCTGTTTCTCTTGGAGATCCATTAATTTTTATTGGATTCCAAACCACTTCATGTAGAAATATATGGACTGCACAATCCTTCTGGGAGCTGAACTCGGGAGGGGGCGGAGGGGCGGGTAGAGAGGAGAAAAAGGGGAGGGGGGCAAGCTCTAGCCCCGTCTGTTCCCCGACACGTGTAGCGGCGGCGGCAATCCCTGTCGCCCCCCTCCGGCGGGGACCGGGCCCCTCACGCGCCGCACGGCAGGTCCCAGGCACCCACGTCCGCGCACCTCCCACCCCGGGGCCCGCTCCGGGATCCCGCCAGTGGGGCTGATGCTGCGGCTACGCCAGCGCGTTCGGCTCCCGGATGATGCTCAAAAAACTTTTTAAAGTCATTTTGACAGAACATAAACTCGATTCCCTAGTCCCGTCTTCTCCGGCCCGTGTTACTCCAAGTCAACCTCTAGCAAGACTCCTTCACCGCCTCCACCCCAAAAGTTTCGCCCCTGAGGCCAACCTCCCCGAAATGTGCTGGGATGCAGGCGCCAAAATGTTTATCCTACGAATCTGTCCCGAGTATAAGTACGGGGCGGGGTGGGGGAGGAGAAAAATCTGCTGAGGAGAACCTCGGGCAACCGACAGTCCCATACTCCCACCAGCAACTTGCACAAACCCTTCCCTCTCCTCACCCCAAAGGCGCCCCAACCTCCGACTCTCCTAAGAGGCGCTGCAATCATCCCTCCGGCACATTCACGGATCCTTCCCCCACTTCACCCCCAGGCCACGCTTGTCCTCCACAGCCCTGGTATCCAGCAGAGCCCGGGGTCCGAGCCCGAGGCGCCCGCGCTACCCTCACCCGGTGACCCGGCGACCCGGCCTCCAGGGCGGGCGGCCGCGACCTCTGGCCGCGGGGGCATTGTTTACCACCCGCAACAAAAGCGCCCCGAGAGGCCCGGGGTAGGGGGTCACCGCGGGCAGCCGGCCCACCTCTGCGGTCCCGGGAACAGGCGGGGCACAGAGCCAGGGAGCACGTCCTGCCGGAGCGGAACGCTGCCCCCCGCCCCCCACTCCCCGCACCCCTGCCCTCCTCAGGGGCCCAACTCACCACTACCCCGCTCGGGCTCCGAGGGCTGGGCGCGTGCCCCCAGCTCGGAGCCTGCACCAGCCCTCGGGCAAACTTTCCAACTCGCGCTTGTTCCCACAACTTTGGGGCCAGAAGTCCCCGGCAGTCGCGAGGACCGCGGGCGGGCTCCAGGCGGACACCTACCGGCTCCCGGCACGGTCAAGGCCCGAGCCCCCGGTGTGGGCGGCTGCTTTCCAAAGGTCCACCGGGGAGAGGCAGGTAGAGTTGCATGACTGGGGCGGGGCAGGGGGGCGACGTCCCGGGGGGCAGACCCGGGAACCGAGGGCCCGGCGGCTGAGCGCACAAAGCGGCGCCAGAGCGGACTGCGCGGCCGCTCCCCGCCAGGTCAGCCCCCCGGAGCAGCAGTGTCTCCCCAGGACAAACCTCTGGGAGTGAAGCTGGGGCTCTGCCTTCGCTGGACCCTGCACCGCAGAGCGAGAGGCAAAACGCGAGCTGGATTTCCCCAAACTGGAGCTGGACTACCCTCCCGACCCTCCCCCTTTCCCCATCTTCCTTCCTCTCCTCATTTCTCTTCCAGCAACTTCTTTATTTTTCTCGGAGGTCAAAAGAGTATTTTAGAGGGCGAGAGGTGTCAAGGCCTTGGGGGGCTCTCAGGCTGAGATATAGACGTTTTAGGGTCTCTAAATGGAATGTTTATAGAAATATTAAGGGGGTGGGGGTGGGGTGGGGTGCCAGGACAGAGATGACACCATTGAGCAATATCTGGGTCTCCACCATTCCATTAGCAATGGAAAACCGCCCTCAATACCAACGGGAGAAACCAAAGAGAGTTGTCTTCCATTGACTCAGCACTTAATGTCTGCAAAGGTGATCTAACGTTTTTGTTAGTTTTATTAATTTGGCCCCTGAACCTCTGCAGTGGTTATATTCACTGATGAAGAAATAAAGACACAGGAAGAGGAAAGAAACTTTCGGCTTTACAAGGAAAAACTAGTGGTCTTAGGCCAAAATTAAGATTGACTGGGAAAGCAGATAATATCTATAGGACATTTGTTTATGTTAATCTGGGGAGGGTGGCAGGAAAGAAACTGGAATGTTAACCAGAATACCCCAATGTTACCTTGAAATCATAGAATACTTTGTTTATAAAGGCAATGATACTAATGTTAGTTACATCTTTCTGTTGATAGTCAAATGAACATGTTTAAATATTTATGTACAGTAATGCCTCATTCATTCAGAGATAATCTGGAAAGCTCATCAAAATGAAACACACCCAAGAAAGTTGTCATAGTTAAAAAAAAAAATGTCTCTGAAAAACCCACTTAAGTCACAAAGTCTATACATTAGAGCTCATGCTTTTTTTTTTTTTTTTTGCATGCTCTATGGCAGGGTCACATATCATTCTTTTTCCACATAAGTACCCTGTTATTGCAGAATCATTTGTTGAATTTTTATTTGGTTTTTTGTTTGCTTTCTGTTTTTTGAAAATGTGCATGGGCCAGGAATTGAACCCTGGCCTCCCAGTGGCAGGCAAGAATTCTATCACTGAACTGCCCTTACACCCCCTCATGCATTTGTTTTTATGTGAGACTCTAATAATTTTCATTATTTTATTTCCTACCCCATAACTTATTAACAGATTGAAATGGTGGCTTGAAAAGGAGACAGAAAAAAACTGAAAAGAATACCATATCCAAGACTTTTTAGTGTAAGGACAGCCAGCCCAGCTTGGAGTGCATCTATATATATTACATTATCTTCTGATAATTGTCTATTGTTATGACTGTGTCTTCAAGAAAGGTGAAATTATGATCAACACGAATATGTAATACATGCTTGAAAAGTTTTATCTTAAAATGATTAAAAAATTTTAAAAAGATTGACTGGGGCATCTGAATTTCTCCTTAAATATTTGATGAATGTTGCTTCTTCCAGCAGTCAGCCATTAAAAAAATAAACAAGTAATTCAGATCTTTGATGGGGTCATGGTGGTAAGGAAAAGGCTGTTCATGGAGCTATTATTCCTTTCAGATTAAACTTCAACTAAAAAAGAACTGATTAGTTCCATCACCAGCATCCACACCATTCTAATACCCACATTCCACACTTAATTTTTATTCTATTATACACACCTTAACAAATTTACCCAGGTTGTTCTTTTGAGAAAGATTCCTAAACTTTCAGCCTTCGTCACTGATTGCTTTATTCAAATTTATTCCTAACTAGCAGCTAGACATACAAAGATAAATAAAATTGCCTTCTGCCCAGGAGGAACACATTCCAGGTTGGCAAGCAGTGCAAACTGATGATTGCACTATAGTGTTTTCCACTATTAGCTCAGATAAAGTACCTTGACTGGAGAAAGTCAGAAATTTGCCATTTTAAATAAATCTTGGAAGTCCTAAAAACTAACAGTTAGGGAAGATGGCGGCTTAGTAAGACGCGCGGATCTTAGTTTCTTCTCCAGGACACCTACTAGGGGAGTAGAAACATACAGAAAGCACCCAAAGCCACAACAGAGATAAAAAAGACAGCGTACCCCATCCTGGAACGGCTGGCTGGCTGAGAGAAGCAGCTCGGGTGAGATCGCCGAGGCGCGCGGGCCTCACCGGGTGGGTGGCAAGCGGCCGGAGTTACTCCCTTCCCCCTTCCCGGGCCGGCTGGGAGAATTGGAGAGGTGGTCCCCTGAAACCAACGCGGCTGGCACCCACACCACGCGCAGCCCCCGGACCAACTGAGAGAATTGGATCGAAACCCCCAGGCCGCGGAGAACGGTGACGGGTGCGGGAGGCCCCTTCCAAACCCGTGACTCCCGGGGAACGTGCACTCTCTCGGGCGGGCCGCTGCCGCTGGCGCCCTCCCGCCTCGCTTGTTGCCCAGGGCCGACTAGGAAATTCGGACGGGCTCTTTCCCTGGCTGCAGCGACCAGCAACCCTCCCTGCGTTCGGACCCCGGGCCGGCTCAAGCCGTTTCGGCTAGCGAATCCCCAGGACGGCGAGAGTTTTCCAAGTTTAAGGTCCCACAGCACCTTTTACTGGTGGGACCCGCAGACAAACGGGTGCCACGAGCGCCACCTACTGGGAAGGATAAGAAAAACAGAACCCAGAGATTTCACAGAAAAATATTACAACCTTGCTGGGTCCAACACCAAGAGAAATCTGAATAAATGCCCAGACGCCAGCAGCAGAAGATAACTGTCCACGCTCAAAAGATTGAGAATATGGCTCAGTCAAAGGAACAAACCAATAGCTCAAATGAGACACAAGAGCTGAGACAACTAATGCTGAATATACGAACAGAAATGGAAAACCTCTTCAAAAATGAAATCGATAAATTGAGGGAGGACATGAAGAGGACATGGGCTGAACATAAAGAAGAAATAGAAAAACTGAAAAAACAAATCGCAGAACTTATGGAAGTGAAGGATAAAGTAGCAAACATAGAAAAAATAATGGATAGCTACAATGATAGATTTAAAGAGACAGAAGATAGAATTAGTGATTTGGAGGATGGAACATCTGAATTCCAAAAAGAAACAGAAACTATAGGGAAAAGAATGGAAAAATTTGAACAGGGTATCAGGGAACTCAAGGACAATATGAACCGCACAAATATACGTGTTGTGGGGGTCCCAGAAGGAGAAGAGAAGGGAAAAGGAGGAGAAAAACTAATGGAAGAAATTATCACTGAAAATTTCCCAACTCTTATGAAAGACCTAAAATTACAGATCCAAGAAGTGCAGCGCACCCCAAAGAGATTAGACCCAAATAGGCGTTCTCCAAGACACTTACTAGTTAGAATGTCAGAGGTCAAAGAGAAAGAGAAGATCTTGAAAGCAGCAAGAGAAAAACAATCCATTACATACAAGGGAAACCCAATAAGACTTTGTGTAGATTTCTCAGCAGAAACCATGGAAGCTAGAAGACAGTGGGATGATATATTTAAAATACTAAAAGAGAAAAACTGCCAACCAAGACTCCTATATCCAGCAAAATTATCCTTCAAAAATGAGGGAGAAATTAAAACATTCTCAGACAAAAAGTCACTGAAAGAATTTGTGACCAAGAGACCAGCTCTGCAAGAAATACTAAAGGGAGCACTAGAGTCAGATACAAAAAGACAGAAGAGAGAGATATGGAAAAGAGTGTAGAAAGAAGGAAAATCAGATATGATATATATAATACAAAAGGCAAAATGTTAGAGGAAAATATTATCCAAACAGTAATAACACTAAATGTCAATGGACTGAATTCCCCAATCAAAAGACATAGATTGGCAGAATGGATTAAAAAACAGGATCCTTCTATATGCTGTCTACAGGAAACACATCTCAGACCCAAAGATAAACATAGGTTGAAAGTGAAAGGTTGGGAAAAGATATTTCATGCAAATAACAACCAGAAAAGAGCAGGAGTGGCTATACTAATATCCAACAAATTAGACTTCAAATGTAAAACAGTTAAAAGAGACAAAGAAGGACACTATATACTAATAAAAGGAACAATTAAACAAGAAGACATAACAATCATAAATATTTACGCACTGAATCAGAATGCCCCAAAATACGTGAGGAATATACTGCAAACACTGAAAAGGGAAATAGACTCATATACCATAATAGTTGGAGACTTCAACTCACCACTCTCATCAAGGGACAGAACATCTAGACAGAGGATCAACAAAGAAATAGAGAATCTGAATATTACTATAAATGAACTAGACTTAATAGACATTTATAGGACATTACATCCCACAACAGCAGGATACACCTTTTTCTCAAGTGCTCATGGATCATTCTCAAAGATAGACCATATGCTGGGTCACAAAGCAAGTCTTAACAAATTTAAAAAGATTGAAATCTTACACAACACTTTCTCGGACCATAAAGGAATGATGTTGGAAATCAATAATAGGCAGAGTGCCAGAAAATTCACAAATACGTGGCGGCTCAACAACACACTCCTAAACAACGAGTGGGTCAAAGAAGAAATTGCAAGGGAAATTAGCAAATACCTCGAGGCGAATGAAAATGAAAACACAACATATCAAAACTTATGGGATGCAGCAAAGGCAGTGCTAAGAGGGAAATTTATTGCTCTAAATGCCTATATCAGAAAAGAAGAAAAGGCAAAAATTCAGGAATTAACTATCCATTTGGAAGAACTGGAGAAAGAACAGCAAGCTAACCCCAAAGCAAGCAAAAGGAAAGAAATAACAAAGATTAGAGCACAAATAAATGAAATTGAAAACATGAAAACAATAGAGAATATCAATAAGGCCAGAAGTTGGTTCTATGAGAAAATCAATAAGATTGATGGGCCCTTAGCAAGATTGACAAAAAGAAGAAGAGAGAGGATGCAAATAAATAAGATCAGAAATGGAAGAGGAGACATAACTACTGACCTCACAGAAATAAAGGAGGTAATAACAGGATACTATGAACAACTTTACGCTAATAAATACAACAATTTAGAGGAAATGGACGGGTTCCTGGAAAGACATGAACAACCAACTTTGACTCAAGAAGACATAGATGACCTCAACAAACCAATCACAAGTAAAGAAATTGAATTAGTCATTCAAAAGCTTCCTAAAAAGAAAAGTCCAGGACCAGATGGCTTCACATGTGAATTCTACCAAACGTTCCAGAAAGAATTAGTACCAATTCTCTTCAAACTCTTCAAAAAAATCAAAGTGGAGGGAAAACTACCTAATTCATTCTATGAAGCCAACATCACCCTCATACCAAAACCAGGCAAAGATATTACAAAAAAAGAAAACTACAGACCAATCTCTCTAATGAATACAGATGCAAAAATCCTCAATAAAATTCTAGCAAATCGTATCCAACAGCACATTAAAAGAATTATACATCATGACCAAGTAGGATTCATCCCAGGTATGCAAGGATGGTTCAACATAAGAAAATCAATTAATGTAATACACCATATCAACAAATCAAAGCAGAAAAATCACATGATCATCTCAATTGATGCAGAGAAGGCATTCGACAAGATTCAACATCCTTTCCTGTTGAAAACACTTCAAAAGATAGGAATACAAGGGAACTTCCTTAAAATGATAGAGGGAATATATGAAAAACCCACAGCTAATATCATCCTCAATGGGGAAAAATTGAAAACTTTCCCCCTAAGATCAGGAACAAGACAAGGATGTCCACTATCACCACTATTATTCAACATTGTGTTGGAGGTTCTAGCCAGAGCAATTAGACAAGAAAAAGAAATACAAGGCATCAAAATTGGAAAGGAAGAAGTAAAACTATCACTGTTTGCAGACGATATGATACTATACGTCGAAAACCCGGAAAAATCCACAACAAAACTACTAGAGCTAATAAATGAGTACAGCAAAGGAGCAGGTTACAAGATCAACATTCAAAAATCTGTAGCATTTCTATACACTAGTAATGAACAAGCTGAGGGGGAAATCAAGAAACGAATCCCATTTACAATTGCAACTAAAAGAATAAAATACCTAGGAATAAATTTAACTAAAGAGACAAAAAACCTATATAAAGAAAACTACAAAAAACTGCTAAAAGAAATCACAGAAGACCTAAATAGATGGAAGGGCATACCGTGTTCATGGATTGGAAGACTAAATATAGTTAAGATGTCAATCCTACCTAAATTGATTTACAGATTCAATGCAATACCAATCAAAATCCCAACAACTTATTTTTCAGAAATAGAAAAACCAATAAGCAAATTTATCTGGAAGGGCAGGGTGCCCCGAATTGCTAAAACATCTTGAGGAAAAAAAACGAAGCTGGAGGTCTCGCGCTGCCTGACTTTAAGGCATATTATGAAGCCACAGTGGTCAAAACAGCATGGTATTGGCATAAAGATAGATATATCGACCAATGGAATCGAATAGAGTGCTCAGATATAGACCCTCTCATCTATGGACATTTGATCTTTGATAAGGCAGTCAAGCCAACTCACCTGGGACAGAGCAGTCTCTTCAATAAATGGTGCCTAGAGAACTGGATATCCATATGCAAAAGAATGAAAGAAGACCCATCTCTCACACCCTATACAAAAGTTAACTCAAAATGGATCAAAGATCTAAACATTAGGTCTAAGACCATAAAACAGTTAGAGGAAAATGTTGGGAGATATCTTATGGATCTTACAACTGGAGGCGGTTTTATGGACCTTAAACCTAAAGCAAGAGCACTGAAGAAGGAAATAAATAAATGGGAACTCCTCAAAATTAAACACTTTTGTGCATCAAAGAACTTCATCAAGAAAGTAGAAAGACAGCCTTCACAATGGGAGACAATATTTGGAAATGATATATCAGATAAAGGTCTAGTATCCAGAATTTATAAAGAGATTGTTCATCTCAACAACAAAAAGACAGCCAACCCAATTACAAAATGGGAAAAAGACTTGAACAGACACCTATCAGAAGAGGAAATACAAATGGCCAAAAGGCACATGAAGAGATGCTCAATGTCCCTGGCCATTAGAGAAATGCAAATCAAAACCACAATGAGATATCATCTCACACCCACCAGAATGGCCATTATCAACAAAACAGAAAATGACAAGTGCTGGAGAGGATGCGGAGAAAGAGGCACACTTATCCACTGTTGGTGGGAATGTCAAAGGGTGCAACCACTGTGGAAGGCAGTTTGGCGGTTCCTCAAAAAGCTGAATATAGAACTGCCATACGACCCAGCAATACCATTGCTAGGTATCTACTCAAAGGACTTAAGGGCAAAGACACAAACGGACATTTGCACACCAATGTTTATAGCAGCATTATTTACAATTGCAAAGAGATGGAAACAGCCAAAATCTCCATCAACAGAAGAGTGGCTGGACAAACTGTGGTATATACATACGATGGAATATTATGCAGCTTTAAGACAAGATAAACTTATGAACCATGTAATAACATGGATGGACCTAGAGAATATTATGCTGAGTGAATCCAGCCAAAAACTAAAGGACAAATACTGTATGGTCCCACTGATGTGAACGGACATTCGAGAATAAACTTGAAATATGTCATTGGTAACAGAGTTCAGCAGGAGTTAGAAACAGGGTAAGACAATGGGTAATTGAAGCTGAAGGGATACAGACTGTGCAACAGGACTAGATACAAAAACTCAAAAATGGACAGCACAATAATACCTAATTGTAAAGTAATCATGTTAAAACACTGAATGAAGCTGCATCTGAGCTATAGGTTTTTGTTTTGTTTTGTGTTGTTTTGTTTTGATTTTACTATTATTACTTTTATTTTTTTCTCTATATTAACATTCTATATCTTTTTCGGTTATGTTGCTAGTTCTTCTAAACCAATGCAAATGTACTAAGAAATGATGATCATGCATCTATGTGATGATGTTAAGAATTAATGATTGCATGTGTAGAATGGTATGATCTCTAAATGTTGGGTTAATTTCTTTTTTTCCATTAATTAAAAAAAAAAAAGAGAAGGGATAATTGGAGATGAAGGGATACAGACTGTACAACGGGACTGGATATAAAAACTCAGAAATGGACAGCACAATACTACCCGATTGTAATGCAATTATGTTAAAACACTGAATGAAGCTGCATGTGAGGTATAGGTTTTTTGCTTTTGTTTTTTTTTGTTTTTTTTCTTTCTATTATTGTTTTAATTCTTATTCTGTTGTCTTTTTATTTCTTTTTCTAAATCGATGCAAATGTACTAAGAAATGATGAATATGCAACTATGTGATGTTATTAAGAATTACTGATTGTACATGTAGATTGGAATGATTTCTAATTGTTTTGTTAATTCTATTTTTTTTTTATTTTTATTTTTATTTTTTTTTCATTAATTAAAAAAAGAATTAACAAAACAATTAGAAATCATTCCAATCTACATGTACAATCAGTAATTCTTAATAACATCACATAGTTGCATATTCATCATTTCTTAGTACATTTGCATCGATTTAGAAAAAGAAATAAAAAGACAACAGAATAAGAATTAAAACAATAATAGAAAGAAAAAAAACAAAAAAAAACAAAAGCAAAAAACCTATACCTCACATGCAGCTTCATTCAGTGTTTTAACATAATTGCATTACAATTGGGTAGTATTGTGCTGTCCATTTCTGAGTTTTTATATCCAGTCCCGTTGTACAGTCTGTATCCCTTCATCTCCAATTATCCCTTCTCTTTTTTTTTTTTTAATTAATGGAAAAAAAGAAATTAACCCAACATTTAGAGATCATACCATTCTACACATGCAATCATTAATTCTTAACATCATCACATAGATGCATGATCATCATTTCTTAGTACATTTGCATTGGTTTAGAAGAACTAGCAACATAACCGAAAAAGATATAGAATGTTAATATAGAGAAAAAAATAAAAGTAATAATAGTAAAATCAAAACAAAACAACACAAAACAAAACAAAAACCTATAGCTCAGATGCAGCTTCATTCAGTGTTTTAACATGATTACTTTACAATTAGGTATTATTGTGCTGTCCATTTTTGAGTTTTTGTATCTAGTCCTGTTGCACAGTCTGTATCCCTTCAGCTTCAATTACCCATTGTCTTACCCTGTTTCTAACTCCTGCTGAACTCTGTTACCAATGACATATTTCAAGTTTATTCTCGAATGTCCGTTCACATCAGTGGGACCATACAGTATTTGTCCTTTAGTTTTTGGCTGGATTCACTCAGCATAATATTCTCTAGGTCCATCCATGTTATTACATGGTTCATAAGTTTATCTTGTCTTAAAGCTGAATCCATTCTGCCATTCTATGTCTTTTGATTGGGAAATTCAGTCCATTAACTTTTAGTGTTATTACTGTTTGGATAATATTTTCCTCTACCATTTTGGCTTTTGTATTATATATATCATATCTGATTTTCCTTCTTTCTACACTTTACTCCATACCTCTCTCTTCTGTCTTTTCGTATCTGACTCTAGTGCTCCCTTTAGTATTTCTTGCAGAGCTGGTCTCTTGGTCACAAATTCTTTCAGTTACTTTTTGTCTATAAATGTTTTAATTTCTCTTTCATTTTTGAAGGACAATTTTGCTGGATATAGGAGTCTTGGTTGGCAGTTTTTCTCTTTTAGTGATTTAAATATATCATCCCACTGTCTTCTAGCTTCCATGGTTTCTGCTGAGAAATCTACACATAGTCTTATTGGGTTTCCCTTGTATGTGACAGATTGTTTTTCTCTTGCTGCTTTCAAGATCCTCTCTTTCTCTTTGACCTCTGACATTCTAACTAGTAAATGTCTTGGAGAACGCCTATTTGGGTCTATTCTCTTTGGGGTGCGCTGCACTTCTTGGATCTGTATATTTAGGTCTTTCATAAGAGTTGGGAAATTTTCAGTGATAATTTCTTCCATTAGTTTTTCTCCTCCTTTTCCCTTCTCTTCTCCTTCTGGGACACCCACAACACGTATATTTGTGCGCTTCATATTGTCATTCAGTTCCCTGATTTCCTGCTCAAGTTTTTCCATTCTTTTCCCTATAGTTTCTGTTTCTTTTTGGAATTCAGTTGTTCCATCCTCCAGTTCACTAATTGTAGCTTCTGTCTCTTTAGATCTACCATTGTAGGTATCCACTGTTTTTTCCATTTTTTCTTCTTTGTCCTTCACTCCCACAAGTTCTGTGATTTGTTTTTTCAGATTTTCTATTTCTTCTTTTTGTTCAGCCCATATCTTCTTCATGTCCTCCCTCAATTTATTGATTTGGTTTTTGAAGAGTTTTTCCATTTCTGTTCGTATATTCAGCATTAGTTGTCTCAGCTCCTGTATCTCATTTGAACTATTGGTTTGTTCCTTTGATTGGGCCATATCTTCAATTTTCCGAGCGTCATCCATTATTTTCTGCTGGTGTCTGGGCATTTGATCAGATCTCCCTGGGTGTGGGACCCAGCTGGTTGAAAGGTTTTTCTGTGGAATCTCTGGGCTCTGTTTTTCTTTTCCTGCCCAGTAGGTGGCGCTCGTGGCGGTCGTTTGTCTGCGGGGCAGTCGGCCCGGGAAACCGCGCGTGGAGGCGGGGGTCGCTGGCCGTGGCTTGGGGGAGTGCCGGTCCAAATTGCCCAGCTGGCCCGAGACGCCAAGCGTGACGGGAGGGCCCCGCTATCCAATGTTCCCAGTCAGACCGGGGAGCCACGTGCGTGGAGGGGACCCCAGACGCCAGCCACCCCAGCCGGGAAAACGTGCACCCCTCGGGTATCTCACAGCAGTGGATTCTCCCTACCCGTTCAGCCGTTCCAGAATGGGGTACGCTGTCTTTTTTGGTCTCTGTCGTGACTCCGGGAGCTGTTTTGTATTGTTTCTGTTTCTTTAGTTGCTTTTCTGGAGGAGGAACTAAGACCCACGCGTCTTACTAAGCCGCCATCTTCTCCGGAAGTCTCGTTAATTCTATTTTTAATTAATAAAAAAAAAAATTAAAAAAAAAAAGTTAAATAAACTACAGGAAGAAGAAAAAAAAAAAACTAACAGTTATTTTTTACAAGGGCGCCAACTCCATTCAATTTGGAAAGAATTGTCTCTTCAACAAGTGGTTCTGGAAAAAACTGGATGTTCATAAGCAAAAGAATAAAGGTGAACCCCTACATCACACTAAAAATCAACTCAGAATGGATCATAGACATAACTATAAGAGCAAGAACTATAAAACTCCGATGAGAAAACATAGGGAAACATCTTCAGGATCTTGCGTTACGCAATGGTTTCCTAATTTTACATCCAAAGCACAAGTAACAAAAAATATATGTATATATATATATGAATAGGACCTGATCAAAATTAAAAATTTCGCTCCTCAAAGGACTTTATTATTAAAGTAAAAAAAGACAACCTACTAAATGGGAGAAAATATTTGGAAGCCATATACATGATATGGGTTGTGCTGGTTTATGAATCCTGGAAAAGCTTTATTTTAATACCGATCCAATTCCATGGGAGCAACCATTTCTTTTAATCCCTATTCAGTACTATAGGCTGGGAGTTTGATTAGATTATCTCCATGGAGAAGTGACTTACCCAATCCTGGGTATTAATCTTTCATTAGAAGGAGATGTGACTCCACCCATTCCAGGTGGGGCTTGATTAGTTTACTGGAATCCTTTAAAAGAGGAAGCATTTTGGAGACACAGGGTCCACCAGACAGGAAACTTTGGAGATGAAGGAGAATGCCTCTAGGGGAGCTTCATGAAGCAAGTGGCCTGCGGAGGAAGCTAGCAGGCTTTGCCATGCTTGCTGTGTGCCTTTCCAGTTGAGAGAGAAACCCTGAACTTCTTTGACCTTTCTCGAGTGAAGGTAAACTCTTATTGGTGCCTTAATTTGGGCATTTCTATAGACTAGCTTTAATTTGAACATTCTCACAGCCTTAGAACTGTCAACTTGCAACTTAAAAAATTCCCTTTTTAAAAAGCCATTCTGTTTCTGGTATATTGCATTCTGGCAGCTAGCAAACTAGAACATGGTTTCACATCCAGAATATGTAAAGGCACCCAGCAGCTCAACAATAAAAAGATAAACAACCCAATTGAAAAATGCTCAAATGCTCCCAGGGGTGCGGGCCTTCCTGGCAATGTGGGACAGAAATCCTAGAATGAGCTAAGACTCAGCATCAGAGGATTGAGAAAACCCCTAGAATGAGCTGAGACTCAGCAACAAGGGATTGAGAGAAACTTCTCCATCAAAATGTGACCGTGTGATTGTGAAAACCTTGTGTCTGATGCTCCTTTTATCTACCTTGTCAACAGACAAGTAGAAAATATGGAGTAAAAATAAATACATAATAGGGGGAACAAATGTTAAAATAAATTTAGTTTGAAATGCTAGTGATCAACGAAAGGGAGGGGGTAAGGTGTATGGTATATATGAATTTTTTTCTGCTTTCTTTTTATTTCTTTTTCTGAACAGATGCAAATGTTCCAGGAAATAATCATGATGATGAAAATTCAACTATGTGGTGATATTGTGAATTACTGATTATATATGTAGAATGGAATGATCAAAAGTTAAGAATGTTTTTGGTGTTTAAAAAAATTTTTTTTAATTTAAAAAAAATTTTTAAAAAAGGTCAAATGACTTGAATAGACATTTCTGCAAAGAAGACATGCAAACAGCCAAAAAGCATATGCTCAACATCATTAGCCATTAGGGAAATGCAAATCAAAACCACAATCTGAAACCAATGAATGGATAACTAAAATGTGGTACATATATACAATGGAATATTATTCAGCTATTCAAAGGAATGAAGTCCTGAGACATGCTATAACATGGACAAAACTTAAAGACATCATTTTGAGTGAAATAGGCCAGACACAAAAAGACAAATATTGTATAGTCTCACTGACACAAAATAATTAGAATAAGCAAACTCATAGAGTCAGAATCTCGAATATAGGATACCAAAGGATGGAGTAGGGATAGGGAATGGGAAGTTAAGGCTTAAAATGTACAGGTTCCTTATCTGAAATGATGAAATGTTTTGGTAATGGATGGTGGTGATGGTAAACAAAACTGTGAATGTAATTAACAGCACTGAAATACATATCTGAATGTGATAAAAACAGAAATATTAGACTATATCTATGGTCACAGGATACAATTTTTGAAATCCATGGAACTACACCACACAAACAGTGAACTTGAAGATAAATCATGAGGCATAGTGAATAGTACAATTATAAAAATGAGCTATCATCAGTTGTAACAAATAATCCACACCAATCTAAGGTGTTAATAATACAGTGGTATATGGGAACTCTGCATTTTAGGCATGATGTTTCTGTAAACCCACAACTTCCATAATAAAGAAAAAAAAGCCCTCAGTGAAGTTCCATTTTACACTTAAAATAGCTATTACAAAAAAAAAAAAGCCCAGAAAATTACAAGTGTCGGAGGGGATGTAGAGAAATAGGAACACTCATTCATTGTTGGTGGGAATGTAAAATGGTGCAACTGCTGTGAAAGACTGTTTGGCAGTTCCTCAGAATGTTAAGCACAGAATTACCATATAACCCATCTATCCCACTTCTAGGTATATACCCAAAGAATTAATAACAGCAGCTATTTTCACACCAATATTCATAGCAGCATTATCACAATAGCCAAAAGTGGAAGCAATCCAAGTGTCCATGGAAAAACAAACCGTATATACATAGAATGGAATATTATTCAGCTCTAAAAAAGGAATGATACATGCTACAACATGGATGAACTTTGAAGACATCATGTTGAATGAAATAATACAGTCATAAAAGGACAAATATTGTATGATTTTCACCAACATGACATAATTAGAATAGGCAAACTCATCGAGTCAAAAACTAGAATATAGGTTACCAGGGACTGGGGTTGGTATAGCAAAAGGTGAATTAATGCTTAAATTGTACAAAGTTTCTATTTAGGTTGATGGAAAAGTTTTGATAAGGAGATGTGATGGTAGCACAATGTTGAGAGAGCAATTAACAGCACTGAATTATGTATTTGAATATGGTTAGAAGGGGGAAAGTTTAGATTGTATATAATAATTTTTTAAAATAGCATAGAAGTATACAACACAAACAGTGGACCCCAATGTAAACATGGACTATAGTTGATAGTACAATTACAAGAATATTTTTCCTTCCATCAATTGTAGTGAATATACCACACTAATGCAAGGTGTTAATAATAGGGTGGTATAAGGGAACTCAGTGTTTTCTGCATGATTTTTCTAAAAGCTGACAACTTCTCTAGGTTTCTACAAACCTATTTTTCTGTAAACCTACAACTTTTCTAGTTTAAAAAAAATTTTTAAATAACTGATGAAGCCAATGTTTCCAAAGGCCTCACTGTTAATTCCTTGTCAGAAATAATCTCTTGGGACCTAGGTGAGAAGAACAGAAAGGTTGGGAAAAATCAAAGCTTGATTTTCATAAAGAACAAAAGAAAAGAGACTATCAGGAACGAGCAGCATCCTGGCTTTTGTCAATTAATTGAATAGATTAGCCTTAAAATGTATTGAAATGGGTTCTCTGCTCCTCTGTATTCAACAGAGAGCCTTCTGCTTCTTCAGTGCCAGCCACATCCCTAAGACTTGAAGGTGAAGATCGGAGTAAACAGACTTGGCTTATTGGGTTCCTGGTCACCAGGGTTGCTTTTAACTCTGACAAAGTGGAGGTTGTTGCCATCAGTGACCTCTTTATTTTCCTAAACTACGAGTCTAATTGTTCCAGTATGATTCTACTCATGACAAGTTCAAAGACACTGTCAAGGCTCAGAACAGGAAGCTTATCAACAGTGGGAAGCCATCTCTATCTTCCAAGAACGAGACCCCACCACATCAAATGGGGTGATGTTGTGGAGTTCACTGGTGTCTTTACTACCTAGGAGAAGGCTAGGGTTCACCTGAAGGTGGAGCCCAAAATGTTGTCATCTCTGTCCCTTCTGCCAATGCCCCCATGTTTGCGAAGAGCATGAATCCTAAGAAGTATAACAATTCCATTAAGATTGTCAGCAATTCTTCCTATACCACCAACAGCCTGGTGCCGGGGCCAAGGTCATCCGTGAAAACTTTGGTGTTGTGGAAGGACTCATAACCACAATTCACACCATCACTGGCACCCAGAGGACTGTGGATGACCTCCCGGAAAACTGTGGCATCATGACCATAGGACAAACTAGAATATCATCCCTGCATCTACTGCTGCTGCCAGGTCAGTGGGCAAGGTCATCCCTGAACTGAATGTGAAGTTCACTGGCATGGCTTCCCACATCCACACCCCCAGCGGATCTGATCTTCTGCCAGGAGAAAGCAGCGAAATACCATGACATCAAGAAGGTGATGAAGCAGGTGTCAGAGGACTCCTTAAAGGGTTTTCTGGGGTACACTGAGGATCAGTTTGTCTCCTTCTCCTGTAACAGTGACGCATGCTCTTCCATCTTAGAAGCTGGAGCTGGCATTGCTCTCAATGACCACTTTGTCAGACTCATTTCCTCCTATGACAATGAATGTGGCTAATGCAGCAGGGTGGTGAGCCTTATGGTGCACATGGCCTTCTAAGGGTAAGAGCCTGGACCACTAGCATGACAGGAAGAGAGTGACGGTCAGCTGCTGGGGAGTCCTTGCCCCAACTTGCTCCCCCACACTGAAAGTCTCCTTTCCTTGACATAGTTCCACCCTGGACTCACTGAAGAAGGGGAGGTGCTTAGAGAGCCTCATCTTCTCATGTACCATCAATTAAGTACGCTATACCCAGCAAAGGCGGGTGGTGAAGGGAACTATTGAAGGGAAAATCATACTGATAGCTGGAGAATATACTTACCTCAGCTGAGTTTAGCAATCCACTCTTTGTACTTTGTTCCCAGGACATTAACCAGACCTTCTCAGTTCTGCTTACAGGAATAAGATAACAGAATAGCATGAAGAATGCTCTGTGGCCCACTGAATCAGTGAGTTCCTCTTCAAAAGACAAAAATTTGAAAAAAGTCATGAAGACCCTGCCTGCAAGAGCTTGTACATCAATATCTAAAGCTAATCACTAAAGCTAATCACTGAACCTGGTATAACAAGATGTGCTTGAGACAACACAGGATTAAGAAAATGCTCTGTGTGCCCTCCTCGCAAAGATCAAACATCATTGCTGACCAGACAAGAACGAATCATATGGACTCATATGGATGAATCAGTGAGGTTGAACAAGTCTTGGGAAACTAAATAGTAACATTAAGTGTCAACTAAACAAAAAGAAAAGAAAATGCAATTCTTTCCAGACTTCAATATTAAGGAATACATTTTTAGGCAATTTCCCACCATCTTTGCAACTGCCTTACGCCATTATTCCTGAATAGCAAAGCGAGAGCTCCTGACTTATTTCTAATCACCTCATTAGGAAAGGAATGTGAAGAGGCATATGATGTGGGCATTGAACTGCACTTATCTGCCTCTCTAAATATATAACTAGTCACCTTTCAAATTATTTCCCATTCTCCTGTGTTCAATCTCTAAATCATTTTATCAGTCATTGTGCTGGTTTGAAAGGATATATGCCCCCTAAGAAAAGCCATGTTTTAATATAAATCTCATTTCTTAAAGGTAGAATAATCTCTATTCAATACTGTATATTTGAAACTGTAATGAGATCATCTCCCTGGTTGATGTGATTTAGTTAAGAATGGTCATTAAACTGGATTACGGGATGACATGTCTCCACCCATTTGAGTGGGTTTTGATTAGTTTCTGAAGTCCTATAAAAGAGGAAACATTTTGGAGATTCAGAGAGACTCAGAGAGAGCAGAACGATGAAGCCATGAGATACAGAGAGTCCACAAGCCAGCAACCTTTGGAGATGAAGAAGGAAGACACCTCCCGGGGAGCTTCATGAAATAGGAAGCCAGGAGAGAAAGCTAGCAGATGACGTTGTATTCGCCATGTGGCCTTCCAGCCAAGAGAGAATCTCTGACTGTGTTCGCCATGTGCCCTCTCACTTGAGAGAGAGACCCTGAACTTCATCAGCCTTCTTGAACCAAGGTATCTTTTCCCTGGATGCCTTTGATTGGACATTTCTATAGACTTGTTTGAACTGGGACATTTTCTCGGCCTTAGAACTGAAAACTTGCAACTCATTAAATTCTCCCTTTTAAAAGCCATTCCGTTTCTGGTATATTGCATTCCAGCAGCTAGCAAACTAGAACAGTCATGCTCACTAATTCCCACAATAATGTGGCATGGGGGGAGATAAATACTCAGCTTTAAAAAACAAAAACTGATGCAAATGTTCTAAGAAATGATGAATATGCAACTATGTGATGATATTGAGAATTACTGATTATATGTAGAACGGAATGATATGTTAATGTTTTTGTTTGTTCTTAATTTTTTAAATTAATAAATAAATAATTTTTTAAGTAAAAAAAACAAAAGAAAACTCCAAAAGCTTCTTTCCTAAACAATATAATTCTCATTGGACAACATTTAAAAGTTTGACAATACTAACTTTTGGTGAGGATAAAGGGTAATCAGAATTCTTATACATTTCTGGTAGTATAGATAGTATAACTAAGGAGGACAAACTTATTATTCTCTTTAAGGAAATCAGGATTGAGTGAGAGAGAGAGAGAGAGAGAAAGAGAGAGAGAGAGGTGATATAACAATAAGTAAGAAAGGGTTATTTGACTCTTTTGGTTGTAAATTGGAAAGATGATTCCAGGACAGCATAATCCACAAAATCCTGGGAATTTAACTAAGGAGACAGGGCAAGATAAATCTGCAATAGCAGAAGCCAGCAGTGGTTTACTATTAGGAAAGATCTAATGCTGTCAATTCTATAAGGAATCTGAGAGCAAGAAAAACAGAATAAAAAGACCCAAAGGAATTACCAAAGAATGTGCAACCTGCAGTCTTCAGGAATTGACATTTACTGGTCAGTTTACTGGCAGACACAGACCAAAAACATGTCTTTATTCAAGTTTCTGAGTCGAATTGGAAGTTTGTTGAGAAGAATATAAAGGGAGCACACAACACACAGGAGATACAAACTGAAAGGCACTTCAGTGGAGATGGTTGAATAAAGAGGAACTCAGGTAGATATTCTGAGAGAAAAAAAGTTGGGGTTGCCAAAACTTATTTTAAAAGGAAGGGGAATATGATGGTTAGGTTCATGTGTCAACTTGGCCAGGTGATGGTGTCCAGTTGTCAGGACAAGCAAGAGCTGGCCTAACCATTACTATGAGAACACAGTAAGGACACTTTATGGACTTAAATCATCAGTCAGTTGATTGCATCTATGGCTGATTTACATCTATGATCATCTAACTGGAGTGTCTTCTGCAATGAGAGACATTTAATCCCAATCAATTGAAGGCTTTTAAGGGAGAGGTGATGACTTCCACAGTCAGAAGAAAGAACATTCTTCTCTACTTCAGCCAGCCAGCCTCAGCCAGCCAGCCTCAGCTGGGGAATTCCTCGAAGACCTTTAACAGGGTGCTAGCTTGCAGTTTGCCCTACGAAATTTGGACTCCTGCATCCCCATGTTTCATGAGATACTTTTATAAAATCTCATACCATTTCCAGATATCTCATATTGGTTCTGTTTACCTAGAGGAGCCTGACTAATACAGCTTTGGTACTGGAAGTGGATCTTGAGAAACAGAATTTTTTTTTCATGATTTTCAGAAGTTTATTTCAACCTAACTATTTTTACAGAAATACACTCATATCGTTTAAAAGAACGCAATTTAAATTTAACTTAAGCTACACAATTTGAACCAAAAACTTGGTACATGGTTTAAGATTTTAAAAAAAGGATTTGCAAACTGCTTTTTATCTATTCCAAATGTATAAAAGAGTCTATTCTCCCTCAAATGCTGCTAACACATATTACACTGTAATTTTAAATTGCACTTAAAAATTGGTACAACAAAAGTCCCCTTTGGGGAATGGTGAGAAAGGGGGAAATTTCAACTTCTTGATATTCTCACAAGCAGTGTGGACAACCATAGCAATAGGCTGAGCCCCCAATCTTGGGGTTTGTTCTTATGAAACTTAACCCCACAAAGTATAGGTCAAGCCTGCTTAAAATTAGGCCTAACAGTCACCCCCAAGAGAAACTCTTTTGATACTCAGATGTGGCCTCTCTCTCCAACCAACACAACAAGCAAACTCACTGCCCACCCCTGTCTACGTGGGACATGACTCCCAGGGGTGTGGACTGAACCTTCCTGGCAACGTGGGACAGAAATCCTGCAATGAGCTGAGACTCAGCATCAAGGGACTTAGAAAACCTTCTCAACCAAAAGGGGGAAAACAGAAATGAGACAAAATAAAATGTCAATGGCTGAGAGATTCCAAACATAGTTGAGATGTTATCCTGGAGGTTATTCTTATGCATAAAATAGATATCACCTTGTTAGTCAAGATGTAGTGGAGAGGCTGGAGGAAACTGCCTGAAAATGTGGAGCTCTGTTCCAGTAGCCATGTTTCTTGAAGATGAGTGTATAATGACATAGCTTTCACAATGTGACTGTGCGATTGTGAAAACCTTGTGTCTGATGCTCCTTTTATCTACCTTATCAACAGATGAGTAAAACATATGGAATAAAGATGAATAATAGGGGGAACAAATGTTAAAATAAATTTAGAGTGACATGCTGGTGATTGGTGAGGGGGAGGGGCAGGGGGAGGGGGCAGGGTATGTATGAATTTTTTTCTGTTTTCTTTTTCTGAATAGATACAAATGTTCCAAGAAATGATCATGATGATGAATATGCAACTACGTGATGGTATTGTGAATTACTGATTATATATGTAGAATGGAATGATCATAAGTTAAGAATGTTTGAGTTTGGGTTTTTTTTTTAGTATTTAAAAAAATTTTTTTTAATTAATTAAAAAAGAAAAAAACATAAGGGGGAAAACTTGTTTCAAACATTTTTACAACTCAGAATTTTTTAATGGGTCCTTGCAATTGATATTCTACTCTGATTAGATTCAAAGGCATTAATGACTCTATTTTCAATAGTCAAGATGGCATTGAGCTTGCTATGAAGCCACAGTGATCAAAACAGCATAGTACTGGCACAAAGGTAGGCGGATTGACCAATGGAATAGAATTGAGAGTGCAGAGATTGACCACCAAATTTATGGATATTGATCTTTTTTTAAAAATCTTTTTATTTTATTTTTTTAAATACCAAAAAACACAAAGAAAATGCGAACATTCCTATTTTGATCATTCCATTCTACATATATAATCAGTAATTCACAATACCATCACATAGTTGCATATTCATCATTATAATCATTTCTTGGAACATTTGCATCTATTCAGAAAAAGAAATAAAACAAAAACAGAAAAAAATTTATATATACCATACCCCTTACCCCTCCCTTTCACTGATCACTAGCATTTCAAACTAAATTTATTTTAACGTTTATTCCCCTTACTATTTATTTTTATTGCATATGTTCTACTCATCTGTTGACAAGGTAGATAAAAGGAACATCAGACTCAAGGGTTTCACAATCACACAGTCACATTGTGAAATCTATATTCTTATACAGTCATCTTCAACAAACATGGCTACGGGAACACACCTCTACATTTTCAGGCAGTTCCCTCCAGCCTCTCCATTATATCTCCTTGACTAACAAGGTGATATCTACTTAATGCATAAGAGTAAACTCCAGGATAATCTCTTGACTCTTCTTGGAATCTCTCAGCCATTGACACTTTGTCTCATTTCTGTCTTCCCCCTTTTGGTCGAGAAGTTTTTCTCAATCCCTTGATTCTGAGTCTCAGCTCATTCTAGGGGTTTTCTCAATCCCTTGATGCTGAGTCTCAACTCATTCTAAGATTTCTGTCCCACGTTGCCAGGAAGGACATTTGATCTTTGATAAGGCCTCCAAATCCACTGAACTGGGACAGAATAGTCTTTTCGATAATGGGCACAGGAGAACTGGATTTCAATAGCCAAGAGAATGAAGGAGGACCCTTACCTTATACCCTATACGAAAATGCATTCAAAAATGGATTACAAACCTAAATGTAAGAGCCAGTACCATAAAACTTCTAGAAGAAAATGTAAGAAAACATCGATAAGATCTAGTAATAGGAGGTAGCTTCTTAAACTTTACACCTAAAGCATAAGCTGCAAGAGCAAAAATAAACAAATAGGAACTCCTTAGGATGAAGCGCTTCTGTGCCTCAAAGGAGTTTGTTAAAAAGGTGAAGAGGGGCGGGCCGCGGTGGCTCAGCGGGCAAAGTGCTTGCCTGCTATGCCGGAGGACCTCGGTTCGATTCCCGGCCCCAGCCCATGTAACAAAAACGGAGAAACAGAATACAATAAAACAAGAAAATGTTTAAAAATGTTTCCCTTTCTTCCTTCCTTCCTTCTCTCTGTCTTTCCTTTAAAAAAAAAAAAAAAAAAGGTGAAGAGGCAGCCAACTCAATGGGAGAAAATATTTGGAAACCATATATCAGATAAAGGCTTGATATCCTGTGTACATAAAGAAATTATGCGGCTCAACAACAAAAGAACAAACAATCCAATTATAAAATGGGCAGAGGATATGAATAGGTACTTTTCTAAAGAGCAAATACAGATAGCTACAAAACACATGAAGAGATGCTCACCTTCATTGGCTAAAAGGGAGATGCAAATTAAGACTCACCTTCATTGGCTAAAAGGGAGATGCAAATTAAGACGACAGTGAAATACCACCTCACACCTGTAAGAATGGCTTATATTAAACAAACAGAAAACTATAAATGTTAAACTATTAAACAGACAGGAAACTATAAATGTTGGAGAGGATGTGGAGCAATTGAAATACTTATTCACTGCAGGTGGGAACGTATAATGGTTCAGCCGCTGTGGGAATTAGTTTGGCGATTCCACAGAAAACTAAATACTGAGCTGCCGTATGACCTGGCAATTCCAATACTTGGTATATACCCAGGAGAGTTGAGGGCAGTGACACAAACAGACATTTACACACTGATGTTTGTAGTGGTAATTTTCACAATTGCCAAGACACGGAAACAACCAGGTGCCCATCAACAGACAAGCAGATAAACAAAATGTGGTATATACATACGATGGAATATTATGCAGAAGTTAGACAAATGATGTCCCGAAACATATGACAACATGGATGAACCTTGAGGACATAATGCTGAATGAAGTAAGTCAGACACAGAAGGACAAATACTATATGGTTTCATTATAATGACTCTGGTAAAGCCTCCAGTGTTTTGGAGCAGCTGGAAGGAAAATTCTAAGATGAGAGAATGGTAGCCGATAACAAACTCTGGGACTTCTTATGTAACTGCTTGTTGAAGTGTGCTTTTAAAATTGTTGCTTTTACTTTCTTTGCTTTGTCATATGTGTGTGTGTATATGTATATATATGTTATAATTTACAACAATGAAAAAAGTAAAAAACAAAAACTATAAGCAGCTATAGTAATATTAGGCAAAATAAATTCCTGAAATAAAAAGTTTGAAATGTTTAGTAACATAGGCCACTACTATAGTAAAGTTGATATTTGTAATAACTTTCTACTTGATAGTTTGAGAATGTCTACAGTTTTGATAGTTAAGCAAGGTTTTTAAGATAGTGTATAATATTTAGAATCTAAGAAACTCTGATATCTGAATCTATATATTTTTTCCTTTCTTGCTTTAATTTTAAATTGGTTTATGCAACATTGCACAAACAGACTTTACAATGAGTATTTAGATATTTTATTTAAAATATGCCTATGGATAAGCTAACTGAGATATCCATTTTAGGTAGTTAAGATGTTCATATGGTAATTGTAAAAACATTTGTATCTTCAAGAGTTCAAACAGAATTGAGAGGCTACTCTGGAGGTTGCTCTTATGCAAGCTTCAGTTAGACCTTACTATCTATCATAACCTGTCAACTGCCAACCAGGACCATTCCAGCCAATCCTAAAGAACACGTAGGGCAATATATAGGATTCCACAAGGGTTCCATACACTAGAGTAATTTTCCAGAAACCTACAACCTCTAGATGGGTCCCTGGTCCAGATAAGTCCTGAAACCTAGCCCAGCCTCTCCAGAACATCAGACAGTTTCATCTCCTTACACCAAATTAGTGACAGACCTTTCCAATATGAAAAATTTTGAATTGCCATACCCCAAACACCCCTGAAGTGAAGGATGGAAAGATCAAAGGTGATGGTGGAGTTATACAGAGAAGATAGGATTTAACAAATGAATATGAATGCTGAATTATTAAATTGATATCTCTGTTATCCTCCAGTATTTTAGAGCAGCTAGTAGTAAAAGCCTAAAATTGTGGAATCGTAACCCATTTCAAAGTCTGAAATATGTCCTACAACTAATTGTGGTGCTATGCTTTGAAATTTATGCTTTTTTGTTTATATTATTTTTCATAAAAAAATAAGGAAAAAAAGTCAATTATGATGATAAAAAAATATTTAAGCCCTCTAGCCTCCTATGTTCTGGAGCAGTTAGAAGGAAAAATATGAGAGGATCATAGGGCAGCCCATGACCAACTCTGGGATCTGTCCTGTAACTACTTGTTGAAGAGTGCTTTGAGAACTATTGTTTTTATTTCTTTGCTTTGTATATATGTTGTACTATACAATAAAAAAAGTTAAAAATGAAAAAAAATTTGTATCTTCATATTTTCAGTAAATCAGGAAAATGTTTAGTAACATAGGTCATTTCTGTAGCAACATAGATATTTGTAATCATTTTCTACTTGATATTTATTTATTTATGTATCTTTAATTGTAGGCTGTATGGCGAGGGTTACATTTCATTCTTTTTCCATGTGAGTATCCCGTTATTGCAGCACCATTTGTTGAATGTTTGCTTGCTTTTTTTTTTTTTTTTTTTTGGTTTTGTTGCTTTGTTTGTTTGGGTAAAGTGTATGAGCCAGAAATTAAACAGGGGCCTCCCACATGGCAGGTAAGAAATCTACTACTGAACTATCCTCGCACCCCTATACTTGATATTTTGAGAATATTCAGTTTTGACAGATGATCAAATGGTATTTAAGTTAGTATTTAATATTTAAAATTTAAGAAACTCTGCTATCTGGACTTATAGATTTTTTCCTTGTTGTCTTAATTTTAAATTGGTATATGAAACTTATACAGATACTGTTTTTACAATGATTATTTGGGTACTTTATTTAAATATGCTTATGGTTAAGCTAACTAAGTTATCCATTTTTGGTGGTTCTAGGTGTATTGTTTGTTTTCTTAAATAAAAATATTTTTAAAAATTAAAGTTAAAGAAAAAGGAAAACTAAAGTAGAAAAAAATGGCAGACACTAAGTAATCAAAGTTAACATTACCAATAATTGGACGAACCAATTTCATGTGTTTCCTGTTGTGATAACTAAAAAACACATCCTTCATGTAGTATTCTCACCAAAAATGCATAACCTAAATCTAATCACAAGGAAATATTAGACAAGCCCAAATTGAGGGATATCACAAAGGAAATTGTACTATTCATAACTGTCAATATTGTAAAAGGCAAAGGAAGGCTGATTCTGGTCCAGAAAAACAAAAATTGCTATAAAGGATATTTTAGGGTCAATTGGTATCATTTAAGTAAGTTCTATAGATTAGATAATAACATTTTATCAATATTAAATTTCCTGATTTTGATTATTATACTGTGATTTCGTAAGTGAATGTCCTTGTTTTTGGAAAATACACACTGAAATCTTTAGAGTTAGTGATGGAGCATGTTGTCTACAACTTACTCTCAAGCAATTCAGACAAAAAGTTGACATATAAAGTGAAAAAGGAGAGGCAAGGAGACAAAAGAGTCTGAGAAAATGATAAAGCAAATGTGAAAAAACGATAGCGATCTGGGTCAACCATATACAAGAGTTCTTTATACTATGCTTGCAACTTTTCCGTAACTCTGAAATTATTTCAAAATAAAAAGTTGAGAACAACAACAACAGCACCAAAAAAAGATGGCACTAAGTCCACGGTGTGAGTTGGCAATAGAGATATGCAAAATGTCACCATTTGATTCTGCTAATCATACACTTATTTGAGGCAAGGCTGTGGGTGATAGTGTTTTTGACACCTTAACAAAGTTTTGTGGAATTAAAAGATATAAAGATGTTGGCTGCTTGTTGCTAGATATGCTGGATACAATTATAAAAGAAAGGATGAACTGAGGGCTTAAAAATTGCAGCTTAAGTTTCATATGAAAGATGCAAAAGTTTCTATGTGGGCCCTGAAAGAAAATTTTATTTCCTGTGGCCACAGACTTGGGATCTCTGAAAACCAGACCCAGACTCTGATTGGTGAGAGGCAGGTTTACAAGGTAAACTAAAATTTCAACCTTGCAGGGTGTCTGCTGATACAGTAAGGGCATTGATTGTGAAGGAATGGGATCCTGAAAACTAGGAGACATCTGGATTGAAAATGATGACTGTGGGGACATTGAAATCCTAGATTCTGCCCAGTCTTTGCTAGATAAACTTGTAATGGTCCACCCTGAGGAAACAGCTACTCCACCTCCAGCTTGCCCTGAGGAAAAGTGCACACACACACACACACACACACACACACACACACCTCCAGCCTGCCCTGAGGAAACAGCACACACACACACACCTCCAACCTGCCTTGAGGAATCTATCATCCAATCTCCAGCGGACCCTGAGGAGACAGCTACCTGACCTCTAGCCTGCCTTGAGGAAACAGCTTCCTCTACCTCCAGTCTGCCCTGAGACTGGAGTCTGCCATCCAACCTCCACCTGAAGAGATTAACCCTTCTGTGTCTGGTAAACCTGTCACCACCTCCCCTGGGGAAACAGTCCTCAATCCTCTGTCTGGAGAGATTAATCCTGTTTGACCAGATGAAACTGCAATTGAATGCCCTGAGGTAATTGGTTTGAAAGACACTTCTAACTCATTTCATGACCCTCCCTCACTACCCTCCTTTACTTCCAGGCTTATAACTAAACCAAAGTCCCAACAGGCCCAAAAACTGAGGTTCAAAATGTGACCCATGAGGAGGTACTTGGTATTCCAAAAGAATTGTATGAGTTTTCCAATGTATATAGACAGAAACCAGGGGAATACGTATGGGAATGGTATTAAGGGTGTGGGATAATGGTGGAAGGAATATAATGCTGGATCAGACTGTATTTATTGATATGGGCCCACTAAGCAGAAATTCTGGATTGAGGGTTTAGAAAAGGTATAAATCCATTTGGGTAGTTATCTGAAACATGGATCAAAATGTGGCCTGCATTACCTGAGGGTGAGATGCCAGAACTGTCCTGGTATAATGTAGATGAAGGGATCCAAAGGCTTAGAGAGATTGGCATGTTAAGAGTGGATTTATCATGGAAGACCTGCTCACAAACACAGAAAATGTCCAGAGGACATGCCTTTTACCAGGACTGTGAGGAATAAATTTGTAAGACTAGCTGAAGATCTCTGTAGTCACCCTTCTCTATAGGTCAGATATTACTGTGGGAAATGCTGTCATTGAGCTGGAATCCTCATAAACACAATGGGTATGATCAGATCCCAAGTTGGCAGAAGCCATGTGGCAGCACTTAATCACCAAAGACAAGGTAGGTGTGGCTACCATAATGGACACCAGACTCACAGCAGCAGTCAAAATAATCTGACTCATAGAGACTTATGATGGCATCGGCTAGTAGATCATGAAGTACTTAGAAGTAAAACAGATGGGCAGTCTAATAAATTCTTGTTTGATTTATAAAAGTGGAAGAGTTATAGCTCAAGTGAACAAGAATCTAACTTGAATTACAAGAACAGAGAGTTATAGCCCCTTAATCAATTTCCAGATTTGAGACAGTTTGCAGACCCAGAGTCCCTTGAATGAGGGGAAGACCAAATACCCTTAGGGAAGGACACCTGTTACACTGCCCAAAATTTATACTGTTATCTTCTTCCCAACCTGCCCCAGGAAGACCTATGGCCTTTTACCAAGGCAACTGTGCACTGGGGAGAAGGAAATAAATATTTCAGGGATTATTAGAAATTGGCTCAGAAGTGACATTAATTCCAGGAGACCCAAAACGTCAGTCTGGTCCACTAGTCAGAGTATGGGCTTATGGAGGTCAGGTGATCAATGGGGTTTTAGCTCAGGTCCATCTCACAGTGGGTCCAGGAACCCATTCTGGAACCCATTCTGTGGTTATCTCCCCAGTTTCAGAATGCATAATTAGAATACATACTCAGTAACTGGCAGAATCCCTACACTGAATCTCTGGCTCATGGAGTGAGGGCTATTATAGTAGGAAAGGTCAAGTCCCACTAGAACTGCCCCCACCTAGCAAAATAGTGAATCAGAAGCAATACTAGATTTCTGGAGGGACTGCAGAGATTAGTACCAATCTTAAGGGCTTGAAGGATGCAGGGTTGATGATACCCACCACATCCCCATTCAACTCTCCTATTTTGCTTGTGTAGAAAACAGATGAGACTTGAAGGATTACAGTGGATTATCATAAACTTAACCAGGTGGAACTCCAATTGCAACTGCTGTTCCAGATGTGGTATCATTGCTTGAGCAAATCAACACATCCCCTGGTAACTGGTATGCAGCTACTGATCTGGCAAATGCTTTTTTCTCAATAATTATTGGTGAAATAAACCTGAAACCATTTGCATTCAGCTGATAATGCCAACAGTATACTTTCACTGTCCTGCCTCAGGGATATATCAACTCTCCAGTCCTATGTCATAATCTTGTCTATAGGGACCTTGTTCATTTCTCTCTCCCACAAGACATCACACTGGTTCATTGTATTGATAATATCATATTGATTTGATCTAGTGAGCAAGAAGTAGCAACTACTCTAGACTTATTTGTTAGGCACTTGCATGTCAGAGGATGGGAGATAAATCCAACAAAAATATAGGGCCTTCCACCTCAGTAAAATTTCTACATGTCCAGTGGTGTGGGGCATGTCAAGATATCCCTTCTAAGGTGAAGGATAAGCTGTTGCATCTGGCCCCTCCTATGACCAAAAAAGGAGGCGCAATGCCTAGTTGGTCTCTTTGGATTTGGGAGACACCATATTGCTCATTTGAGTGTGCTTCTCTGGCCCATTTACCAAGTGAACAGAAAAGCTGCTAGTTTTGAGTGGGGACTGGAGCAAGAAGAGGCTCTATGACAGGTCCAGGCTGCTGTGTCACTTGGACATATGATCCAGCAGGTCCAATGGTACTGGAAGTGTCAGTGGCAAATAGAGATGCTGTCTGGAGTCTTTGGCAGGCCCCTATAGGAGAATCACAATGCAGACCCTTAGGATTTTGGAGCAAAGTCTTACAATCCACTGCAGATAACTACTCTCCTTTCAAGAAATAGCTTTTGGCCTCCTACTGGGCCTTAGCAGAGATTGAACACTTCACCATGGGGCACCAAGTTACCATGAGTTCTGAGTTGCCTATCATGACCTAGGTGTTGTCTGATCTGTCACGCCATAAAGTTGGGTGTACACAGCAGCACTCCATCATAAAATGGAAATGTTATATAAGAGATAGGGCTTGAGTGGGTCCTGGAGGCACAAGTTACACGAGGAAATGGCCCAAATGCTCATGGCCCTCAACTCCTACCACAATAACTTCTCTTTCCCAGATCAGAGCTATGGTCTCTTGGGGAGTTTCTTACAATCATTTGAGGAAGAGAAATCTTGGGCCTGGTTTAAAGAGGGACCTGCATGATGCACAGGTACCAATGGACAGCTGCAGTACTTTAACCCCTTTCTGGGCTATCCCTAAAGGACAGTGGTGAGGGAAAATCCTTCTAGTGGGTGGAATTTCAAGAAATGTAACTGGTTATTCCATTCATTTGGAAAGAAAACTGGCCAGAGGTGTATTTGTATACTGACTCATGGGCTGTTGCTAATGGTTTGATTGGATAATCAGAGACTTAGAAGGAGCATGACTGGAAAATTAACAGCAATGAGGTCTGAGGATAGACCTTTCTGGTGAGCAAAACGCATGAAATACTTGTGTCCCATGTGAATGCTCACCAGAGGGTGACTTCAGTAGAGGAAGGTTTTAATAATCAACTGGATAAAATGACCCATTCTGTGGATACCAACTTCTTTCCCTAGCCACTTCTGTCATTGCTCAGTGGGCTCATGAACAAAGTGGGTGTGGTGGTTGGGATGGAGGTTATGCATGGGTTCAGCAACATGGTTCTTCCACTCACCCAGGAAGACCTGGATACAGCCACTGCTAAGTGCTCAATCTGCCAGTAGCAGACACCCACACTCAGTCCCGATATGGCTCCATTCCCCGAGGTGACCAGCCTGCTACCTGGTGGCAGGTTGATTACATTGGACTACTTCTATCATGGAAGGGACAGTAATTTGTTTTAATTGGAATAGACACATACTCCAGATATGGGACTGCCTTCTCTGAACACCATATTTCTGCCAAAACTACCATCCATGGACTTACAGAATGTCTTATCCACTCTCATGGTATTTGTGCTGGTTTGAATCTGTGGTGGACCCCAGAAAAGCCATATCATTTAATCCTCATTCAATATTACTGGGTGGGAGCATTTTTTAAAAATTTATTTATTAATTTAAAAAAATTAACAAACCAAATAAAACACCAACATATACAATCAGTAATTCACAATATCATCACTTAGTTGCATATTCATCATTTCTTAGAACATTTGCATCAATTCAGAAAAAGAAATAAAACGAAAACAGAAAAAAAAAATTATACATACCATACCCCTTACCCCTCACTTTCATTGATCACTAGCATTTCAAACTAAATTTATTTTAACATTTGTTCCCCCTATTATTTATTTTTATTCCATATGTTCTACTCATCTGTTGACAAGGTGGATAAAAGGAGCATCAGACACAAGGTTTTCACAATCACACAGTCACGTTGTGAAAGCTATATCATTATACAATCATCCTCAAGAAACATGACTACTGGAACACAGCTCTACATTTTCAGGCAGTTCCCTCCAGCCTCTCCATTACATCTTGACTAACAAGGTGACATCTACTTAATGCGTAAGAATAACCTCCAGGATAACCTCTCGACTCTGTTTGGAATCTCTCAGCCATTGACACTTAATTGACAAACATTCTTAACATATGATCATTCCATTCTACATATATAATCAGTAATTCATAATATCATCACATAGTTGCATATTCATCATCATGATCATTTCTTACAACATTTGCATCAATTCAGAAAAATAAATAAAAAGCAACAGAAAAAGAAATAAAATGAAAACAGAGAAAAAAAAATTATACATACCATACCCCTTCTTATCTTTTCCTGGATGCCTTAAACTGGACATTTCTATAGACTTGTTTTAATTGGGACATGTTCTCAGCCTTAGAACTGTAAACTTGTAACTTATTAAATTCCTCTTTTTAAAAGCCATTCTGTTTCTGGCATATTGCATTCTGGAAGCTAGCAAACTAGAACAGTATTCCACACAATATTGCTTCTGATTAAGGAACCCACTGCACAGCAAATGAAGTGTGAGAATAGGCACATGCTCACGGAATTCTCTGGTCTTACCATATACCCCCTCATCCAGAAGTAGCTGGGCTGATAGAATGATGGAATGTTTTTTTTCCGTTCTCCATAAGTAATCAATAATTCACAATAACACCACATAGCTGCATATTCATCATCATGATCATTTCTTAGAACATTTGCATCAGTTCAGAAAAATAAATAAAAAGACAACAGAAAAAAATTCATACATTCCATACCACTTACCCATCCCTTTCCTTTTTTAAATTTATCTATTTTTTGTTTATGAGACATAACGACATACAAACACAAATATTCTTATCATATGATCATTCCGTTCTTGTTATATAATCAATAACTCACACTATCATCACATATTTGTATATTCATCATGATGATCATTTCTTAGAAAATCTGCATCAATTCAGAAAAAGCAATAAAAAGCAGACAGAAAAAAATTCATACATACCATACCCCTTACTCCTCCCCTTCACCAATCACCAGCATTTCAAACTACTAAATTTACTTTAACATTTGTTCCCCCTATTATTTATTTATTTTTAATTCATATGTTTTACTTGTCCATCGATAAGGTAGACAAAAGGAGCATCAGACACAAGGCTCTCACAATTACACAGTCACAGCGCGACAGCCATATCATCATACAATTATCTTCAAGAAACATGGCGACCTGAGCACAGCTCCACGTTTTCATGCAGTTCCCTTCAGCCTCTCCATTGCATCTTGACTAACAAGGTGATATCTATTTAATGCGTAAGAATAACCTCCAGGATAACCTCTCAGCCACTGATACTTTATTTTGTCTCATTTCACTCTTCCCCACCTTTGGTCAAGAAGATTTTCTCAATCCCTTGATGCTGAGTCTCAGCTCATTCTAGGATTTCTGTCCCACATTGACAGGAAAGTCCACACCCCTGGAGTCATGTCCCAAGTAGAGGGGAGGAGGGCAGTGAGTTTGCTTGCTGTGTCAGCTGAGAGAGAGAGAGACACAGAGAGAGAGAGAGAGAGAGAGAGAGAGAGAGAGGGAGGCCACATCTGAGCAACAGAAGAGGTTCCCTTGAGGGTGACTCTTAGGCCTAATTTTAAGTAGGCTTAGCCTATCCTTTGAGGGATTAAGTTTCATATGGACAAACCCCACGGTTGGAGGCATGGCCTATTGCTTTGGCTGTCCCCACTGCCTATGAGAGTATCAAGAATTCTCCACTTGGGGAAGTTAAATTTTCCCCCTTTCTCATCATTCCCAATAGAGGACTCTGCAAATACTTCCCTATTCACTGTTCAGATCACTCTGGGATTTATCTGGGCATCACTCTGGATAAACCTACAAAAGCTCATGCCCTATGCAAGGTACCAAGTACTGTGGTGTTCAGTTAAGCTGTCCACATAAGTTATATTGGGAAACGCAATAGTCAAAATACAAATTTTGTATCAAATAAACATTTTTTGCTTGTCTCACACATACATTAAAGTTTTAAAATATTAATTACCATCTATTTTCAACACTCTGCATTATTGACATTCCTTTATTCTTCCTAATGCAAAAATATTTTTAAATTTGCACATTTAGTCACTATCATCATACACTCTAGGCATTCCTAGGTTATACCATCTCAGTCTTTATTGTATATCTTTCCTTCTGATTTCCTTTGTTCCCCCAGGCCTCCTCCATCATTCTTACATTCAGCTTCATTCAGTGTTCTAACATTATTGTTTACAGTTAGGTAGTATTGCATTATCCATTTCTGAATTTTTAAAATCAGTCTTGTTGTACAATCTGTATCCCTTCAGCTCCAATTACCCAATATCAGTCTGTTCTAGTTTACTAGCTGCCGGAATGCAACACACCAGAGATGGGTTGGCTTTTAATAAAAGGGGATTTATTTTTGTTAGTTCTTCAGAGGAAAAGGCAGCTAACTTTCCACTGAGGTTCTTTCTTACGTGGGAAGACACAGGATGGTCTCTGCTGGCCTTCTCTCCAGGCTTCTGGGTTCCAACAACTTTTCCTGGGGTGATTTCTTTCTGCATCTCCAAAGGCCTGGCCTGAGCTACAAGTGCTGAAATGAGGTACACTGAGCTGCTTGGGCAGTGCTACGTTGAGCTCTCTCATTTAAGCACCAGCCAATTAACTCAAACCATTCACTGCAGCAGGCACACCTCTTAGCTGACTGCAGGTGTAATGAGCAACAGATGAGGTTCACGTACCATTGTCTCATGTCCACAGCAACAGAACTAGGCACGTTCACGTGGCCAAGTTGACAACTGAATCTAACTACCACACTACCGTATTTCTATCTCCTGATGGTCTCTGTTACCAACTGAAATTCTCCAAGTTCATTTGTTAATGTCAGTTATATGAGTGAGACCACACAGTGTCTGCCCTTTTGTTTCTGGCTAATCTCACTCAGCTTAATGTCCTTAAGGTCCATCCATGTTGTTACATGCTTCATGACTTTATTCTGTCTTACAGCTGCATAATATTCCATCAGATGTATATACCACAGCTTGCTTAGCCACTTGTCTGTTGATGGACATTTTGGCTGTTTCTATCTCTTGTTAATTGTAAATAATGCTGCTATAAACATGTATGTGCAAATGTCTGTTTCTGTTCTTGCCCTCATGTCCTCTGAGTAGATACCTAGCAATGGTATTGCTGGATCATATAGCAATTCGATACATAGCTTCCTGAGGAACCACCACACTGTCTTCTACAGCAGTTGTACCATTTGACATTCCCACCAACAGTAGATAAGTGTACCTCTTTCTTCACATCCTCTCCAGCACTTGTCGTTTTCTGTTTTATTGATAATGGCCATTCTGGTGGGTGTGAGGTGATATCTCATTGGGTTTTGATTTGCATTTCCCTAATAGCCAGGGAAGTTGAGCATCTTTTCATGTGCCTTTTGGCCATTTGTATTTTCTCTTCTGAGAAGTGTTCGTTCATGTCTTTTGCCCATTTTGTAATTGAAATGTCTGTCTTTTTGTTGTTGGTTGAACAATCTCTTTATATACTCTGGATACTAGACCTTTATCTGATATATCATTTCCAAATATTGTCTCCCAGTGTGTAGGCTGTGTTTTTACTTTCTTGACGAAGATGTTTGATGCACAAAAGTGTTTAATTTTGAGGCATTCCCATTTATATCCTTCTTTCTTCAAGGCTCGTGCTTTGGATGTAAGGTCTAGGAAACTACCTCCTATTATAATATTGATAAGATATTTCCCTGCATTTTCTTCTAACAGTTTTATGGTCTTAGATCTAATGTTTAATGTTTTGAGTTAACTTTTGTATAGGGTGTGAGATATGGATCCTCTTTCATTCTTTTGCATGTGGACATCCAGTTCTCTAGGCACCATTTATTGAAGAGACTGTTCTGTCCCAGGTGAGTTGGCTTGACTGCCTTATCAATTGTCCATAGATGAGAGGGTCAATATCTGAGCACTCTATTTGATTCCATTGGTCAGTATATCGATCTTTATGCCAGCACCATGCTATTTGACCACTGTAGCTTCATAATACACCTTCAAGTCAGGTAGCATGAGGCCTCCAACTTCATTTTTCTTTCTCAGGATATTTTTAGCTATTTGGGGTACTCTGTCCCTCCAGATAAATTTGATTATTGGTTTTTATATTTCTGAAAAGTAAATTTTTGGGATTTTAATTGGTTTTGCATTGAATCTGTAAATCAATTTAGGTAGAATTGACATCTGTGGTTCTTAGATTCAGTTGTCAACTTGGCCAGGTGAGCATACCTAGTTTTGTTGCTCGGATATGAGGCAATGGTACATGAACCTCATCTGTTGCTGATCTACATCTCAGTTGGCTAGGAGGCATGTCTGCTGCAATGAGGGACGTTTGACTTAATTGGCTGATGCTTAAATGAGAGACCGCAACATAGCACAGCTAAGCAGCTCAGCATTCCTCATCTCGGCATTTGCAGCTCAGCCAAGGCCTTTGGATATGCACAAAGAAGTCACCCCAGGGAAAGTTGTTGGAACGCAGGGGCCTGGAGAGAAGATCAGCAGAGACCATCCTGTGCCTTCCATGTAAGAAAGAACCTCAGTGGAAAGTTCGCTGCCTTTCCTCTGAAGAATTAACAATATAAATTCCCTTTTATTAAAAGCCAATCCATCTCTGGTGTGTTGCATTCTGGCAGCTAGCAAACTAGAACAACATCTTAATTATATTTAGTCTTCCAATCCATGAAATGGCCCTTCCATTTATTTAGGTCTTCTATGATTTCTTTTGACAATTTCTTGTAGTATTCTTTGTATAGGTTTCTTGTATCTTTAGTTAAGTTTATTCCTAAATATTTTATTCTTTTGGTCTCAATTGTAAATAGAATTTTTTTCTTGCTTTCCCCCTCAGATTGTTCATTACTAGTGTATAGAAACACTACAGATTTTTGAGTGTTGATCTTGTAACATACCACTTTGCTGTACTCATTTATTAGCTCTAGTAGTTTTGTGGTGGATTTTTCAGGGTTTTGACATATAGCATTATATCATCTGCAAGCAGTGAGAGTTTTGCTTCTTCCTTCCGAATTTTGATTTCTTGTATTTCTTTTTCTTGTCTAATTGCTCTGGATAGAACTTCCAACACAGTGTGAATAACAATGGTGATAGTGGACATCCTTGTCTTGTTCCTGATCTTAGGGGGAAAGTTTTCAGTTTTTCCCCTTTGAGGATGATGTTAACTGTTGGTTTTTCATATATTCCCTGTATTATGTTGAGGAAGTTCCCTTGTATTCCTATCCTTTGAAGTGTTTTCAACAGGAAAGAGTGTTGAATTTTGTCAAATGCCTTTTCTGCATCAATCGAAATGATCATGTAGTTTTTCTGCTTTGATGCATTGATATGGTGTACTACATTAATTGCTTTTCTATGTTGAACCATCCTTGCATACATGGGATGAATCCTACTTGGTCATGGTGTGTAATTCTTTTAATGTGCTGCTGGATTCAATTTGCAAGAATTTTGTTGAGGATTTTTGCATTTATCTTCATTAGAGGTATTGGTCTGTAGTTCCCTTTTCTTGTAATATCTTTGTCTTGCTTTGGTATGAGGGTAATGTTGGCTTTATAGAATGAGTTAGGTAGCTTTCCCTCTTCTTCAGTTTTTTGAAGAGTTTGACCAGGATTGGTACTAATTTTTTCTTGAGTGTTAGGTAGAATTCACATGTGAAGCCATCTGGTCCTGGACTTTTCTTTTTCAGGAGCTTCTTAATAACTGTTTCAATTTCTTTACTTGTGATTGGTTTGTTGAGGTTGTCTATTTCTTCTCGAGTCAATGTTGGACGTTGTCCATTTGATCTACATTGTCAAATTTATTAGCATAAAGTTGTTCATAGTACCCTCTCATTACTTCCTTTATTTCCATGGAGTCAGTAGTTATGTCTCCTCTTCCATTTCTGATTGTATTTATTTGCATCCTCTCTCTTCTTCTTTTTGTCAAACTCACTAAGGTTCCATCAATTTTTTTGATTTTCTCATAAAACCAACTTTTGGTTTTGTTGATTTTCTCAATTGTTTTCATGTACTCAATTTCATTTATTTCTGCTCTAATCTTCATTCTTTCTTTCCTTTTGCTTGCTCTGGAGTTAATTGCTGTTCTTTCTCTAGTTCTTCCAAGTGGACAGTTAATTCCTCGATTTTTGTCTTTTTTCTTTTTTGGCATAGGCATTTAGGGCAATAAATTTCCCTCTTAGCACTGCCTTTGCTGCATCCCATAAATTTTGATATGTTGTGTTTTCATTTTCATTTGCCTCAAGATATTTACTGATTTCTTTTGTAATTTCTTCCTTGATCCACTGGTGTGTTGTTGAGGCTCCACATATTTGTGAACTTTCTGTCACTCTGCCTATTATTGATTTCCAGCTTCATTCCTTTATGATCTGAGAAAGTGTTTTGTATGATTTCAATCTTTTTAAATTTATTGAGACTTGCTTTGTGACCCAGCATATGGTTTTGAGAATGATCCAGGTGCACCTGAGAAAAAGGTGTATTCTGCTATTGTGGGGTGTAATGTTCTATAAGTGTCTGTTAAGTCTAGCTCATTTATTGTATTATTCAAATTCTCTGTTTCTTTATTGATCCTCTGTCTAGATGTTCTGTCTATTGGTGAGAGTGGGGAATTGAAGTCTCCAGCTATTACAGTAGATGTGTCTACTTCTCTTTTCAGTGTTTTCAGTGTTTGCCTCACATATTTTGGAGCATTCTGGCTTGGTGCATAAATATTTATGATTGTTATGTCTTCTTGTTGAATTGTTCCTTTTATTAATGCATAGTGTCCTTCTTTGTCTCTTTTAACTGTTTTCCATTTGAAGTCTAATTTGTTGGATATTAGTATAGCTACTCCTGCTCTTTTCTGATTGTTATTTGCATGGAATATCTTTTCCCAACTTTTCACTTTCGACCTATGTTTATCCTTGGGTCTAAGATGCATTTCCTGTAGATGGCATATAGATGGGTCCTGTTTTTTAATCCATTCTGCCAGTTTATATCTTTTGATTGGGGAGTTTAATCCATTAACATTTAGTGTTATTACTGTATGGGCAGTATTTTCTTCTACCATTTTGCCTTTTGGATTTTATGTCATACCTCATTTTTCTTCCTTTTACCTTTACTAATAGTCTTCATTTCTATACTGTTCTCCACATCTCTCTCTCCTGTCTTTTCTTATCTGTCTCTAGTGCTCCTTTAGTATTTCTTGCAGATATGGTCTCTTGGTCACAAATTCTCTCAGTGATTTTTTGTCTGAAAATGTTTTAATTTTCCTCTCATTTTTGAAGGACAATTGTGCTGGATATAGAATTCTTGGTTGGTAGTTTTTCTTGTTTAGTATTATATATATATATATCATCCCACTGTCTTCTTGCCTCCATTATTTCTGCTATGAAATCTATGCATAGTCTTATTGGGCTTCCCTTTTATGTGATGGATTGTTTTTCTCTTGCTGCTTTCAAGATTCTCTTTCCTCTTTGACATCTGACATTCTGATTAGTAAGTGTCTTGGAGTACATCTATTTGGATCTATTCTCTTTGGGGTATGCTGCACTTCTTGGATCTGTAATTTTAAGTCTTTCATAAGAGTTGGGAAATTTTCAATGATAATTTCCTCCATTAGTTTTTCTCCTCCTTTCCCCTTCTCTTCTCCTTCTGGGACACCCACAACATGTATATTCTTACACTTCATGTTGTCATTCTATTCCCTGAGTCCCTGCTCATATTTTTCCATTCTTTTCCTTGTATTTTCTTTTTGTTTGTCAGATTTCAGATGTTCCATCCTCCAGTTCACTAATCCTATCTTCTGCCTCTTGAAATTGGACATTGTAGGTTTCCATTTTTTTTAATCTCTTCTACTGTGCCTTTCATTCCCATAAATGAAATGATTTGTTTTTTCAGACTTTTGATTTCTCCTTTTTTTCATTCCTTGCCTTCTTTATATCCTCCCTCAAATCACTGATTTGATTTTTGAGGAGGTTTCCATGTCTGTTCGAACATTCTGAATTAATTGTTTCAACTCCTGTTTCTCATTTGAATTGTTGGTGTGTTCCTTTGACTGGGCCATTTCTTCAATTTTCCTAGTATGATGTATTATTTTTTGCTGGCATCTAGGCATTTAATTACCTTAATTGGTTTATTCTGTAAATTGTTTTTATTTTTTTTTCCCTAGGATTTTCTTGCTGGATGACTTTGTTGTCTATCTGTTCTTTGACATTCAGTTCAGCTTATTCTAGTCCTCTAGCTTAGGTTTTTTTTTTTTTTTTTTTTTTTTTAAAGGAAAGACAGAGAGAAGGAAGGAAGGATAGAAGGAAGGAAGAGAGGAAGAAAGGGAAACATCTTTTAAACACTTTCTTGTTTTATTGTATTTTGTTTCTCCGTTTTCGTTACATGGGCTGGGGCCGGGAATCGAACCGAGGTCCTCCGGCATAGCAGGCAAGCACTTTGCCCGCTGAGCCACCGCGGCCCGCCCTCTAGCTTAGGTTTTGTTTAATAGATCAGAATTTTTCAGTTCTTGTTTTTTCATTTCTTGCCCTGCCTGTATGGTGCATTTCTGTCACCCCTTAGGAAGGTCTACTTAGGTATTATAGACCCTAGTAAGATTTTCCCAAACCAAACTGGTTTCCTCTCAGGAGGAAAGAGTCAACTGTGTCAGTTTGCCCTGAGGGTGAGACCCAGCAGATAAAAGACTTTCCTTTGAAGTCTCTGGACTCTGCATTTTTTCCTGTCCTGCCCAGTATGTGGCACTTTTCTGCCTGCAGGTCCCACCAGCATAAGGTGATACGTTACCTTTAACTTCAGCAGACTCTCCCTGCTGGGGGAGTGGTGGAGACAGAGGAGAGGTTGTAGACTGGCTTTAATCACTTCCCTTTTCCAGACCCTGGGGTCTGAATTCCCTGAGGGAGGAATTCTACCTGAGTTGGGCCCCACCCTTCTCCTGGGGAAGGCACAGGCTCCAGACAAGCTCTCAAACAAGCCTGTTTCTGCCTATGCCTGGGGCATTTGAGCCTTAGAAGTCTTCAGCTGTATCCAAAGTGTAATCAATCCATAGAAACACAGGCACAAAAGAGAAAAAAAATCCTTTTCAGGGTCCCTTGGGTTTGCCAATCAAGAGCTTAAGTTGGTATGTTGTTCTGTGTATCTCCAGGTCCTATGTGCCCCCTCCTTTCCTGCAGGCCCCAGACCTTTTCAGATCCAAAAAACCTGTTTTTTTCTTTTTTCTTTTTCTGTTACCCCAGCTCCTCTGCGCCGGGGCAACAACCAGGAAACAACAACAACAACAACAACTCTGCTTTTACACAAGGTTCACCTGAGCTGGGGGCCTATTTTTAGTAGTCAGAATTTGTTAAATAATTCCACAATTGGCATTTGTTTGTGCTCAGCCCCTGCTGCTGGTGAAGGCCCTTTCCTTTCCCCTCTGGGAAGCAGCCTGTGGGGGAGGGGCACCGGAGACGTGGCTTGAGGAACTCACGGTTCTGAGTGGGACTCGCAGCCGGTCCAGCTGGTCCAGACTGGGGTACGCTTTGTGTCCGGTCACTGACATTGCCCCAGCAGTTGTGCTGTACTGTTCCAGGCTATTTACTAGCTGCTCTGGAGGATGAACTAAATCCCACACCTCGCTAAGCTGCCATCTTGGCTCCCTTTTGGAATGGTCTTTTGAAGACCCAATCCAGGTCCCAACTAGGTGGCAATATTCTCAAGAACTCTGAGTATGCTCTGAATCCATGTCCACTCTGTGGTGATGTTTTTCCCATAGCCAGGATTCTCGGGTCCAGGAATCAAGGGGGGAAATGGGGGTGGTACCACATGCTATCACCCCTTGTGAACCACTAGAAAAATTTTTGCTTCCTGTCCCTGTAAGCTTAAGTTCTGGTGGTCTGTAGGTCTTAGTTCCAAAAGGAGGAGTGGTCCCATCAGGAGACACAACTATGAAACCTTTCAACTGGAAGTGATGACTGACAACTGTCCACTTCAGGCTTCTCATGCCTCTGAATCAACAAGCAAGGGAGGGGTTTACTGTACTGGCCAGGGTGATTAATCCTAAATATCAAGGGGAAATAGGACAGTGAACTATACAATAGAGGTAAAGAAGAGTTTGCCTGGATTGCAATAGATCCCCTAGGGCGTGTCTTAATACTTCTATGCCCTGTGATTAAACTTAATGTAAAACAGCAACCACACAATCCAGACAGGACTACTAATGGCCCCAAAACTTCAAAAATGAAAGTCTGGGTCACCCCCACCAGGAAAAAAACAACATCCAGTTGGTGCTTGTTGTAGGTAAAGGGAACATGGAATGGGTAGTGGAAGAAGATAGTGATAAATATGAACTATCACCATGTGGCCAGTTACAGAAATGAGGACTGTAATGGTATGAATATTTCTTCTTTGTCTTTTTAGGAGTGTGTTTGTATTAGCACATAAAACAAATACCTTTATTTTCCTTTTTATCTTATCCTCTTTATCATATAAGCTGTACTGTTCATGTTATAGTATTTATGTTACAGGATATCAAGCTTAAGAGTAAATATTACTCAAGGACTTGCACCCTATTCTGGAGAGATTTAGTGTATTTCTGGTTGTACTCAGGACAGCTGAGTATTGTTAAGTGAAAAATATATTTTCTATTTAGAGATTAAGTATGGGTTTAGGTGATGTGTATAGCTGCCAATTCGACAAGAGGTGGATGTGATGGTTAGGTTCATGTGTCAGCTTGGCAGTACTTGATGTCCGGTTGTCTGGTCAAGCAAACAGTGGCCTTCTAACCACTACTATAGGGACATTTCAGGAACTTAATTGTTGATTGCATCTGTGATCATCTAATGGAAGTGTCTTCCGCAATGAGGGACATTTAATTCAATCAGTTGAAGGCTTTTAAGAGAGAGGTGACAGCTTCAGCAGTCAGAAGAGAGAACTTTCATCTCTACTTCAGCTAGACAGTCTCTCCTGGGGAATTCATCAAAGACTTTCAACACAGTGCCAGCTTGCAGCCTGCCCTACAGAATTTGGACTCATGCACCCCCACATTTGCATGAGACACTTTTATAAAATCTCATATTACTTACAGATGTCTCCTGTTGGTTCTGTTTCCCTAGAGAATCCTGACCAATACTGGAAAAATTAGCATATCTTCACAGTGACTATAGATCATAAAGATAAAGTTTAGTTATGATCATGAAAATGGGGTCTTTTGTGTTTTAATCTGCCAAAAAAAAAAAAAAAGACCCCAAATCAAGAAATATGAGAATGTGGTCAAAGTGAATCTGTTTTGGTACAAAGTTCTTCCCTGCTTCCTATGACATGAAGAGGTCACTTTCTCTATTCATGCCTTTCTCAGCAACTTCAATACTAACCTTACCAACCCACTAATTGAATTGTCCTCTTAACCTCTCTCAGTCTCAAAATGGAACCAGCCCCACCTCACTTCGACCTCTCCATCATGCATCTTTCCTATTCCTGCCCCAGAACTCTACTGGAGCTTTAGCCAGCTCCAAATCTTTAGACCTAAATCGGCCTGTGCTCTTTATTAGTTCTAAGCAATTCCTATTTCAGGGGCTTCTCAGCTCCTTTCAGCCATGGAACCAATTCTAAGCCTTCATTTTCCTCACCCCCAAAGCTACAACTCACATCTCAAACTGTCCCTCAAGAAATAGATATCTTATTTATCTTTCCATCCCTTCCTTACCAGTGCTACTATTTCCTTCCTTATTTGAAATTTCTTCCCTATGCTATCTGGCTGCACATTAACTTGTAGCCTGAACCCATAGTCTACATGTTTCTTTATTTAAGCAGTTCTTATTCCATTGTTGAGCCTCTCTTTCTAGCATCTTCAGTCTCTTCTTTGTCATTAGCTCCTTCTTCTCTGCTGTTGATAGTTTATAGGTCTTTTATGTTTACCATGTTCAGGTTTGCCTTTGCTTGACCTTGCTTCCTCATCTAAGTTTAACCCTATTTCTCTCACTGAAAATTTTTATTTGCATTTTCTTTTTGCTACCATAACCATTTATTCCTTCACCCATTAACTGATTCTTCTGAGGCTATCCTAACATTGCATTTCATTCACCCTTTTTCATCTTTATGTTTAAATGCCTTTTCCCTGGAAAGTTGTGATAGTATAGTCCACCCTGATTTTTTGACATATCCAATCAAATTGCCTTCATCACCATCTTTCTATCTATCCCTCTTTCTGAGACTTCTTGCACTGTGAACATTTCAGCATTCCTGGTCTCAGCAGACTCCCCAAACTGAATCTCCAGCCCTGAATATTTTGGTCTGTAACCCCAGTCCACTATATTTAACCTCCAAAGTGAGGCACTGATTATTTTCCCTTCATTTTACATGAGAAATGCTGGAAACAGCTTTTACTTCTCTCTATGTTACATGCAGTGTAAAGAACTATCTTGATTCCATTACTCAACAATGGCAGAGGGGTCTTTTTTGAAACATATACCTTATCATGTTAAACCCAGTTTATCACTTCAATAGCTGAATGTTGCTCTTAGGTGAACGATAAACTCCTACAGTAGCTCTACAAGGCTGCCAATGATTTGGCTTTCCCTTATTTCTCCATCCCATCTCACATCACAAATTCTCCTCACTCCACCACCCTGATTTTCTACAGTACTTACAAACCAATAGTTTTCTCTTGTAAACCAGCAAATCTCACTTGCAGTCAAGTTCCATTTTAGACAAGGCAAGCATTTCTACAGTTCTCCACAGGCCAGAAGCTCCCTCTATTGTCTTATACGTCTACCCGGTTTTTGCAGGCATCTGAATTTTTGACTCTTCAAAGACATAGTGTGGTAAAGCACTCAGGGTTGTCATCAGACCTTAAAAACACTGAGTACTCCTGCCATGACCCTCACCATAAACTGTTTCCTCTTCCTGGACTGCTCTGTCTTCCCCTTTTCTCAGTTAAGCCCTAGTCATCTTTCACTTCTGGGTTCAAGTATCACTTCCTTAAGAAAGTCTTCCCTAACCTCCTTATTTAAGCCAAATCCTTATTTTATGCTCTAATATCATTATGTTCTAAATCTCCTCTCAGAAGCACTTATCTCAGTTTCAATTTTACATCAATTTCTTGTTTCTTCCATTAGAATGTAAGCTCGTTGAGGATAAGGATCAAGTATATAGTCACCATTGTAGCTTTGATGCCTACTAGCCTGTATAAGAAATACTTATTTCACATACAACATACAACAACTGTTAAAGAAATTGAAAAAGAGATCAGGCTTCAATTATAGACAATAATGTAAACAATTAGGTCGGCATTAAGGTATTTCAGAATACAGGGGTAAGGAAGAGATTCCTGTATTTTAGAACTTCACCTCCACTGTAAGACCAAAGGCAGAAAAGTTTATTTTGTCCAGAGCCTGAATTTTCTGTAGCACATAATCTAATTCAACTTCTCTGGATAGATCATTTAAACAAACTGAATACAGGGAGCCCAGAATGGGAATGAGGGCCTATAATCCTGTATAGCTTAATGTAATGCCTGGACACATCCCAGAGTATGTTCAGCAGATAATTAAAAAGTATCAGCAAAGTCCCTTGAGGGATGGGAGAAAAAATATGGAACCATTAAACTCTACCTACCGGGGAAACCCCTAACACTGTCTCAAACATTAAGGACTCTCAAGTCAATAGGTCAAGCCCTTGATCTTGAGCCTTGCTCTTGTGAAACTTATTTATATAGCAGATAAGATAAACCTACCTATAGTTATGCCTTAGAATTACTTCCAGAAAACCTCTTTTGTTGCTCAGATGTGGCCTCTCTCTCTCTAAGTCCAACTCTGCAAATGAAAACATTACCCTCTCCTCTATGTGGGACATGACATCCAGGAGTGAAAATCTCCCTGGCGATGTGGGAGATGACTCCTAGGTATGAGCCTGGCCCTGGCACCATGGGATCAACAATGCCATCCTGACTAAAAGAGGGTAAAGAAGTGTAACAAATAAGGTATCAGCGACCGAGACAGCTCAAGTAGAGTCGAGAGGCTACTCTGGAGGCTATTCTTACACAAGCTTCGGCTAGATATTGCTACCTTATCATTGTTTACCAAACCCCAACCAAAACCATTCCTGCCAACCTGGAGCTTATGTGAGATTCTACAAAGGTTCAATACACTATGATTACATTCCGGAAACCTAAAACCTCCAAATGGATTTTTTTTTTAAATTTTTTTATTCCAAATGGATTCTTGGGCCAGATAAGTCTTGAAACCAGAGGGCCCAGACTCTCCAACAACATCAACTAGTTCCATCCCCCTAGCCCATATTATTGACAGTCCCTTCCAGCATGAAATAGATAGAATGAGCATAGTCTAAATACCCCTAAAGATTGGGAGAAAGATTAAAGGAGATGGTGAGTTACACAGAGAAAGTAGGGTTTAACAAATGAGTATGATTGCTGAATCGTTGTATTGATATTTCCTTAAGTCTCCAGTGTCTTGGAGCAGCTACAATTCCTAAAATTGTGGAATTGTAACCCATACCAAACTCTGAAATTTGTTCTATAACTAATTGTTGTGGTGTTCTTTGAAATTTATTGCTATTTTGAATATATTTTATTTTTCACAATTAAAGAAAATGTAAAAAAAAAAAAGAAATGTCTATTGAATAAATTGAATAAATTCAGTTCTCTACAAAATAATTTCTAATTCATTGCTGTATTTAATTGTAACTACATTAAAAGAGATGATGTAGTCCTGTTCTAGAATATCTTTCACCTACAAATGCTTGAAGAAGGCCTTCTTAATTTTTTTTTTTTTTTGCGTGTGTGGTTGTGCTAGTTTGAAGCTATTTTGTACCCCAGAAAAGCCATGTACTTTAATCCTCATTCAATATTGCTGGGTGGGACCTTTTTGATTGTTTCCATGGAGATGTGACCCGTCCAATTGTGGGTGGTAACTTTGATTCGATGGTTTCCATGGAGATGCGTCTCTACCCATTCAAGGTGGGGTTGCTTACTGGAGCCTTTTAAGAGGGTATCATTTTTTTTAGTGTTCAGAGCCAGACAGAACCAACAGAACAGACAGAGCCCCAGGGAAGCCTTTGAGGAAGGACAGAGCCTTCTTCATTCTTACGAAATGAAGAGAGAAAACTAGCAGACCTTGTCACCTCCCTTTCCAGCTGAGAGGGAAACCCTGAACCTCATTGGCCTCCTTGAACCCAGACGTCTTTCCCTGATGCCTTAATTTGGACATTTTCACAGCCTTAGAATGACTAAACTTGCAACTTATTAAATTCCCGTTTTTAAAAGCTGTTCTGTTTCTGGTATATCGCATTCCAGCAGCTTTCAAACTAGAACAGTGGTAAAATACCATAGCATAAAATTCACCATTTTAATCATTTTAAAGTGTACTATTCAGTGGCGTTTAGTACAGTCACAATCTTATTTCTTAAGGCTCAGCTCAGGAATCTTGTTTTTCTTGATCTCCCTATCTCTCCTGTAGAACTGGTCTCTTCCTTCTTTGTACGTTACAGTACTCTATGCATATCCTTGAAAGAGCACAGATAACTGACAAAATATACTCACTTGCTCATAGTTGCATTTTCTCTTACAAAGTCTTCATAGGAATTTTATCTTACTTTTATATCTTCAACTTCTAACATAACGCCTGGCACATAGTAGGTAGATAATAAGTGTTCATGGACTGACTTGCTCTGCAGGTCTAGGTCTTAGCTGCACATACAAAGGGAGAATAACCATAGCACCTGCTATGTGCTAAGTCCTGTGGTAGGTCCAATGCCTGAATTATCTTATTTGATCTTTATGTGATATCTTGTGGAAGGGGGTATCATCCAAATTTTATAGATTAGAAAATAAAGCTCAGATATTTAGCAAATTCTTAAGGTCACTTGCTTCATAAGTGGGAAAACAGACATTCATCCTTCTGTTTGTTTTCACTACTCTGTGTTAAAAATTTAATGCATAGATTTAGTGGGCCGTAGAAAAAGATTTGGCTGGGAAAATGGTAGTTTTTACTTTTTAAAAATACCCAATCACTTACTTATTATCTTCCTTTTCTGCACTGTAATTACATCAGCAATATAACTTCTTCTCTGTATTTTGTGCATCTCAAATAGACTTATTTTCCTCACTTTTTTGACACATCCAGAGGTGTGACACATTCATGGTGTTTCACCTATGGATGTGAAAAACCTGTCAGATTTTTCAGCTGCTTACCAACCCATGTCATACTGTCTCTGCGTGATCCTATCAAAACTATCCATTCAGAAGCCTTTGTTTTGCTTTGGTAATTACTTGAAACTGTCAAGTCTCAGCTTCCAAAATGGTTGCAGTTTGGTTCCATTTACAGGGCATGTATGTAATGACTCTTTAATGGAAATTTTGACCTATAAAGTCTAGACTGTATATATATATGAAGAGAATTTTAAAAATACATAAAAAGAGTTAATCTATGCACAGCATTAGAACTGTCTATTTCTCAATTTTAAAATATCCTATGCCTTAAACTGTAGCTATAGCTCATTACCATTTTGCTCTTTGAAAATGACCAATGTGTTTTCTAAAACTTGTGTAATTGACTTTCAGTGTTAATGCAGAAGTGTCATATATGTAAGCTGCATGTTAGACACTTGTTTTTTTTTAAGAAAACGAAAATAATTGTATTGATATGAAGTATACCACTTTTTCAACTATGAAAGTAATCATTCAACAACCATGCTTGGTAATCTGGTGTCTGTTAAGGTAAGAGAGTGGTGGACAGGTAATTTACGCATCTATCAACAGTGCCAGGATATCAAGAAGGGGGAAATACATTTTTACCCAAATGTTAAAAACAAACAAACAAACAAACAAAAAACCCAACCACTAAAGCCAAAACAGAAGAGAAACCTGAAGCCTTTTCCTACAATTCCTGGTTTCCTGATCAACCTTTGCTTCATGTTAACAAACTTTCCCCAACTAGCCAGTACATTAGCTGGGGAAACATGACCTCACAACAATCTAAGAGTACTTAATATAATTTCAAGAGTTGAAAATAAAGGACTTATGTTTATCTTACATAATTTCTTAAGATATAATTACCTAAGGTAAAAAAATATAACCAGAGCATGCTTTTAAAAAATCAAACCATATAAAAGAGGATAAGATGAAAAGTAAAAGGTACATGTCCCCATTCATCATCCATCCCACTACCCAGAGGTAATCACAAATGACAGCTTATCCTGTTTCCTTCCAGAAATTTTTATAGCATTTCTTCTGATACACTAAAATACCTTACTTTCTGTGTACATAAAATAAAAAGATGTTCTATTTCATGTAACATTGCATACATTTTGTCTATGAATGAACTATATACAAAAGGAACAAAGACCTATGTTCTGCATGGGCTAAGTTATTTATGACCCTGAAGTTTTTTAAACTAATAAAACATCTGTGATATATCATGCTTTTTCCTGGTACTTATAAATAAAAATTAACAATCTGTGGTCTAAAAGAGGCAACATAGTAGAAGACCTGATGATAGGTCTAAGACAGTGTAAATTAAGATGGCACTCTGATTCTTCCCTACTTCATTGAGCGTTAATTATTGTAATTATTTCCTCCCCTGATGGCCTGGTGACCACTGACAAAATATGGTCTGCCTTTCCTCTCGTGTCCCCACATTTTACTTTCCGTATATATTACAATTATTTTATTGTTAGGTTCACATCTGTCTTATGAAATAGTAAGTTCTTTGAGAGATAGCATTGGCTTTTCTCCCTTTGTCAGCCTCTGCTAGATATTCTAATAGTGATAGAGTAAGAAAAGATTTTTCTTTAAGTAAATACACCATCGTTTATCATTTATTCAATGCCAAATGATACATCCAGAGAACAATACAGATAAGCTCTTCACTGAGCTTACATTCTGGTGGGGAGAAACTGACAATAAAAACATTTTATACATAATATAAATTTTATTACAACATTTTATTTTGTATACACACAAACACATGCACATCTTTTACTTCCACAAACACCTGGGTGATTAAACCACAGAAATTAATTATCTCACAGTTTTAGAGGCTAAATATCTGAAATCAAGCGTCAGGAAGGCTATGACCCCTCTGAGGTTTAGAGAAGAATCCTTCTTTGCCTTTTCTGGCTTCTGGTGATCCCAGACATTCCTTGGCTTATGACAGCATTACTCCAATATGTGCCTTCAGTCTTCTGTCGTCTTGTGACCTTCTTCTCTATGTATCTCTGTGTATCTGTCCTCTTCTCAAATGGACACCAGTCATAGGATTTAGGGTCCACCCAATCTAGTGTGAACCTTATCTTAAATTAATTACATCTCTAAAAAGGGTACATTCTGAGATTCCAGGTGGACATGAAATCTCGGCAGAACTGTTCAACCCACTACATACGCAGTGCTGATAAGGACTATGAAAACAATTAAAATTAAGGCAGGGAAAAGAAGTAGTAAGTAGCTAGGGATGAGGGTGCAGAGATGGTATTAAATACTATATACAAGATGGCCTCCTTGAGACAATGACATCTGAAGGTGTAAAAAACTGAAGGAGAGGAGGGAGGGGGAGATTTATGTGGACCCTTTAGGGAAGGAGCAGTATCAGCAGAAGTAACAGCACATGTAAAGGCCCTGAGGTGAGCATGCCTGGTGTTTACCAGAAATAACACAGAGGACAGTGTGACTAAAGGTAGTCCTAGAAGTTGAGGCCAGAGCTATAGTACGGAGCCAGTGGGCAACTGTAATGATTTGAACTTTCTCTGAGTGAAATGGGAAGCCATTTAAGGGTTATGAGATGAGGCATGACAAAATTTATCTTAGGCTTAAAGGATTACTTTGACTGCCACATTGACAATAGACTGTAGGGGGCAAGAAAAAAGCAGAAAGACTAATTAGATATTAATCCGGGGGTGGTGCAACAGTAGCTCAGTGGCAGAATTCTCATCTGCCATGTTGGAGACCTGGGTTTGATTCCCGGAGCCTGCCCATGCCAAAAAACAAACAAACAAACAAAAAACATTTTAAGAAATTACTCAGGGTTTATGAACTGAGATAAGGAGTTGCCATTTTTGAAGTGAGAGAAGATTATGGGTGTAGTATATCTCTGAAGAAAGACCAGAATTTAGTTTTGCATATGCTAAATAGATTCTGGTAGATAACAAGATGGTGATGTCAGAGACATGAATCAATAGAGTTTGGGGAGCAGGGGGCATAAGGACTACAGAATGGGGGTCATCAGCATATACCTAGATGGTATTGAAAACCATGAGGCTGGGTGAGAGTAAGTGTAATTATGGAAGAAATGCTCAGCAGCCCAAAGACTGAGCTCTGGGGCACTCTAATATCTGCAGATTACGACTTCAGGAATAATCAGCAGAATAAGTAGAGAACAAATCATTAGACATTTAAATCATTAAACTTGCCAGCTAATATTTTATTTGTTACTATGGTAAAATACATGTAACATATTTTGTTTTAGCTATTTTAAAGTGTACAATTCAGTGACACCACAATGCAATCACAATGTTCTACAACCATCACCACTATCTAGTTACAAAACAGTTTCATCACCCCAGCAGTAAAGCCCATAACCTAGTAGTCCCTTCCTATTCCTCTCTCTCCCTAGCCCCTGTAAAGTACTAATCTGCTTTCTGTATCTATGGCCTTGCTTATTTGGACCTTTCAAATAAATAGAATAATATATGGACTTATTATATATAAGAATTCTTATATATAATAATATATAAGTGGTTTCTTTCACTTAATGTAACTTTTCAAGGTTCATCCATGTTGTAGCATAGATGAATTCCTCATTCGTTTTATGGCTGAATAATACTCCACGTATGATGTGTTAGTCAGGGTTCTCTAAAGAAACAGAACAAACAGGAGAAATTTGTAGATACGAGATTTAGAAACGTGTCTTACGCAACCATGGGAATGGAAGAGTTCTAAATCTGTACGTAGGGTAGGCTGTGAAGTTGGCAGCTCTGATGAGGGTTCTGGATGAACTCCACAGGAGAGGCTAGCAGGCTGAAGAAGCAGGGAAAGATTCTTCTTTCTTAAGTCTTCAACTGATTAGATTATCGCATTGTGGGAGACCCGCCTTAGTTGACATAATGAGCCACAGATGTGATCAACTGACTGATGACTCAATACACCAGCTTTCCTGTTTAGCAACTAGCCACGAAATATTCTGTGGTAAGTGTCAGGCCAGTACTTGTCTGACCAGACAACTGGGCATAATGAGTTGGCCAAGTTGACCAGAACCTAACCATCACACATAGATATACCATATTTTGTTTAACCATTCATCAGTTGATGAACATTTGAACTGTTTCTACCTTTTGGTTACTGTAAATAGTGCTGCTATGAACATGCATATACATGTATTCGTTTGAGATCTGTTTTCAGTTCTTTTGAGTAAATACCTAGAAGTGGAATTGGGGAATCACATGATAATTCCACGTTTAACTTACCAAGAAACTGCCAAACAGTTTTCCACAGTTGCAGCACCATTTTACATTCCTGGTAGCAATATACAAGATTCCAATTTCTCCACACTCTTGCCAATACTCATTATTTTCTTTTCCTCTTATTAATATTATGGTAAACCTGTGCTTATAAAGTGATGTCTCACTGTTGTTTTGATTTGAATTTCCCTAAAAACAAATGACATTGAGCATATTTTCATGTACATGTTGGCCATTTGTATATCTTCTTTGGAGACACATTTATTCAAATTCATTTGTCAGTTATAGTTTATGTTGTATTTCTATCCTTGATCTGGATTTAAATTTGGAGTTAGGGGACAACTAACTCTTTGTGATAAAGTAAAGTGATAAAGTAAACCTGTAAGATGTATCTCACTGAGAACAGAAATTAACAGAAAGGGATGTAACCAGCACAGCCTACAGGACAGGGGAAAATACAAATTAGCATTAGGGAATTGCAACAATTTTGCTGGTTACATAAAATATAAACTATTTCTCTTGTTGTTACTTAAAAAAATCCTAGGGAGCTTTTGAGTCTTCAGATTAGACATGTCAAATATAATTAATAATATATTTAAATAGTTCTGTATTTTCTGATATCACAAAATTTTGAGAATTGAAAACATGCGGGAAATATACTTGAAATTCGGATTCAACATAGTGATTGAATGTGAGAGAAACCCTTGCAGAGGGAAAGGGGATCAGTGTCAGTAATAGGGAAGTTTGGAGCAAGTATTGAGGTAAATTATAATAGATAATTTCTGAACTAGAAGATACACACGTTCAGAACTTCGGCAAGAAAGAATAGGAATAATGCTTGCACAAGTTAGAAGTGATGAGGGGCTCACAGTACGAGAAAAAACGTCTGTAAGAGGTAATTAAGAAATAGAGGTTTGGAATGCAGTGGGGGCAGTGAAAAGGAACTGGGACTTTCCTAAAAGTTTAGAGCAGAGACTTGGGGTTGGTGGAGAGTTGATGGCCACCAAGATTCAGAAAGGCCCGACATGGCATAAGTGTTTGTGTAATTTGCAGAGCCTCAAGGAAATAACTTCAGGGGTTAGCAACACTTTGGCAAAGGCAGTGGTGGGGGCGGCGGCCTAAGTGGGGCCGTGAGATCTGAGATGGCAGAGCTGATTTGGTGGAAGAGGGAAGGAAGTTCAGAGGTGCTGAAAGTTGGTCGGGAAAGGGTGGATCTCAGAGAAGTCAGAGAACAGCTCAAAGGGCGGTTACAAGGCAACCGGCAGGGAAGGGGGCAGGGGTCGGGGTGCTCTTCCTGACGTGGCGGGTTTTTGAGGGACCCTCTCGCTGGCCACACTTCCCTTCTTCGCTCTAAGCACAAGGGGCCTGGAAAGAGAAGCGGGGAGTGGGGGCGTGGGTGAGGCGGGACAGAGGAGATGACAGGACTGGGTGACTCCGTCTTCGCGTCCGAGACTCGGTTCCAGCCACGCGCCGGGTGCCGAGCCTGGTCCCCGGGTTCCGCGCCGGGGGCGGTCTCGAGCCGCGGTCCACGCCACGCCCCCTGGTTGCGCCATCAGTCAGCGCCGCGCCGCGCTGTGCCGCGAGGGGTTGTTCTGCTGCGAGCGCGGCGTCCGGCGCTCTGTCACCGCCCGCTCGGGCCATGGCTCGGATCTGTGATTTGTAACTTTGGGACCGAAGCTCCCGACACAGCCACGGCCGTGATGGCGGCGGCGGCGGCCCTGGCAGCGGCCGACTCCCCTCCTGCGATGCCGCAGGCAGCTGGGGCCGGAGGGCCCACGGCCCGCCGAGACTTCTACTGGCTGCGCTCCTTTCTGGCCGGAGGTGGGTTTCGGCTGGGTCTCCAGGGCGGTGTATGGCAGGATCCAGGCCAGGTCGGGCGCAGGATCCAGAGACATTCTTGGGCTCTGGCTGCTGCAGTTCCTCGCCAAGTGTTTGCCCTTATCAGCCGTAGCCTCTTTCAAACAATCACTCGACTAGTGACAGTCTGGTCACTAGAGTCTGAGGTTCTCAGGGAGCCGGGTGCGGGGTGCAGGTGGAAAGACTGGACCAGCACCCATTTTCCAGGGTTAGAATAGCAGGGAAGAAAAGCAAGAGCCCTTACAAAGACCCCAGGGTTTCAGTGAAACACGCCAAGTCCCCATTTCTTTTATGAATATGAGTGACCGAATGTAAAATTTGATTTTGCTGTTTACTTAAAGGGAAACAAATACTGGAGACCAGTTTTTGAAAGATGATTGGGAAATTGTGCAAAACTGTCTGCAACCAAAACTGATTCCAATTATTCTAGTAAACTGTGCCACAGTTGACAAGTGGCTGGTGGAGCCCTGCTATTGCTATGACTGTGAGGCCAGAAGGCTCGTGTTGTCTCTAAGGAATTTCTTCTGCCTTCCCATAAATAAGTGTTTCAGTGTCTAACCTCCCTTAAGTGCTTGTTTGGGTTGTCATCACTTAGTAATTTGTTAGGACGGGAATTTTAAAAAAATTCCACATTAGAAAGCACTTGTAGAAAATAATATCTGTAGGCTGCAGTAATATTAAGAATTTAATTATTTTGTTCTGCTGACAGAAAGGGCAGACATTCATATGAGTATTGGTGTACACCAGAAAACAAAACAAAAATCTCCGCCTTCCTGGATTTTACCTTGGTTGGGGAGCTGTGAGTAGAAAGACTATAAACAAAATGAAGAAGTAAATTGCATAGTATGTTTGGTGGAGGGTAAAATTAGGAGAGGGCCTGGTCTGTTCAAAGAATATCAGAAAGACCTGTGTGGCTGGAGCCATTGCAGGTTTTGAGTAGAGAAGTGACATGAAATGATTGACATGTTTCGAAAGGATCACTGGTGTTCTGTTGAGAATAACTGTAGGGATGCAAATATGGAAACAGGGATGATGATAGAGGTTTGGATCAGGGTAGTTGCGGTGGAGGAGGTGAGAAATTGTGAGATTCTGAATACAGGTAGAACAGACAGGATTTTTCAGACAGATTAGATGTGAGATGAGGAAGAAAAGTTAAGGGTGACACATTTTGGCATGAGCGACTGGAAGGATGGAGCTGTCACTGATTGAAATAGGGAAGGGTTTAGTTGGAGCAGCTTTTGTGGTGATTTTGGGGGAAGATGAAGGGTTTAGTGATGGACAGTGTTACTTTTGTGCTGTGATTAGACATCGAAGTAGAGTCTTGGTGAAAGTTAGCCAAGGATAGCAACTGGAACTCTCATGCAGTGCTGGCAGTGGTGTAAATTGATACAGGTGCTTTGAAGAACTGATTGAGCCGTCATCTGTGAAGCTGAACATTTGTATCCCACCTGATTCAGCAGTTCCATTCATAGACATATACCAATGTATATATTTCTGTTCATATCTGCGATACTCATAATAGCCTAAACCAGGTGCAACCCGAAGGTCTGTCAATACTAGACTGTATAACTAAAATATGGTATAATTATATAATGAATACTATGCAGCAAGGAAAATGAATAAATTCCTGTCACTTGCGACAACATGATCAATTTCGCATTAGAAAAGGACTTCTAAGGGGAGCATTCAATTTCTTTTTCTTTTTTTTTAGCAGTTTTATTGAGATATATTTACATACTGTGCTATTCATCCAACATATATGCAATTAATGACTTTTAGAATAATCACAGAGTTGTGCATTTATTGCCACAATCAATTTTATTTCCTCAAAAAGAAAGACTCCATAACCCTTAGCAGTCATCTCTCAAATCCCTCTATCCTTCCCCAAACCCGTGTAACCACTAATCTAATTCTGTATCTATAAATTTATTTATATTTACATTTTACATTAATATAATCATACAATGTATAGTACTTTGTGTCTGTTTTTTTCACTTAGCATAATGTTTTTTAATTGTTATTATTTTTTAACTTTTAAAATTGTATAATATAGCATATATACAAAGCAGAGAAAGGAAAATCAATAATTTTCAAAGCATTCTTCAACAAGTAGTTGAAAAATTATTGTTTTTTTTAATTAGAGATGTTGTAGGTTTTTACAGAAAAGTCATGTAAAAAGTATACCAGGAAGGGCGGTGCGACAATGGTTTAGTGGCAGAATTCTCTCCTGCCATGCCGGATACCTGGGTTCGATTCCCAGTGCCTGCCCAGGCAAAAAAAAAAAAAAAAAAAGTACACCAAGGAATGTTCCATTTCTTGGTCTGGGTGGTACTTACATGGGTGTGTTCACTTTGCAGTAATTCATTTAGTCTCATGCTTATGATTTATATATTTTTTCCATGTATCTTAAGCTTTGATACACAAAATGTATTAAAAAGAGAAGGTAATACGAGATAGCAAGTACAGGAAACACTGCAAAGATATCTTGATTAAGCTACACATTTTTTTAGGAGCTTGCATAATTTAAAAAAAAATTTATCGAGGCCTAATTTTATATAGTAAAATTCACCCTTTTTAGGCATGCATTCAAGGAGTTTTGAGAGACACATAACAACCACTGAAGCAAGATTTAAAATAGTTCCATCGCCCCAAAATATTTCCCCCTTCCCTTTGAAGTCATTTCCTTCCTCTCATCCCTACCTCCTGGCAGCCTCTGATCTGGTTTTTATCACTATAGTTTTACTTTTTCCAGGATGTTACGTAAATGAAGCCACACAATACATGGTCTTTTGAGTCTGGCTTTATTCATTTAGCAAAATGCATTTAAGTTTCATCCATGTTACATGTATGAGTAGTCTGTTCCATTTTGTTGCTAAGTAGTATTTTATTGTATGGATATACCAGTTTTTACCTGTTGATGAAAATTTGCTTTGTTTCCAGTTTTTGGCTGTCTGAAAGAAGTGGTTGTGAAAAGTTGCCAGCAGGTCTTTGTCTTGTTATATGTTTTTGTTTCTCTTGGATAAATACTACCTAGGAATGGGACTATGAGGTCTTAGGGTAAACTGTTTTTTGAAACAATTTCTTATTTTTCAAACTGTTTTCCAGAGCTCCTGTTCCATTTTGTGTCCCTACTTCCTTGTCAGCACTTGGCAGAGTCAGGATTTTGTGTGTATATATGTGTGTGTTTCCATTCTAATAGGTGTTTAGTAGTCTCTGATTGTGGTTTTAACTTGCATTTCCCTGACCAGTATTCCTGAGCATCTTTTCGTGTGCTTATTGGCCATCTGTATCTCTTCTTTGGTAAAGTGTTGGTTCAAATTTTGGGGGAGTTTGCATAGTTTAAAAAATTGTGTAGGAGTACTATGTCCAAGTGACATGAAAAAATTCCCGATCCTCAGTCTTCCAGTCCTTAAAAAAATAATCTTGGATAGATGAACTGCCTCAGTTTTCCAGTCCTTAATGGGGTAATAAGAATATCTACATCATATAGTTGTGAAATACCTGTGAAAGCCCTGGTACAGTGCCTGCAGATTTAACTCTTGGCCTAAGTGCCTGGTATAAAAAGTAAACACTCAAGCTAGTTGCCTATTATTGTTTGCTAGCTATGACCTTGGGCAAATCTCTCAACTTTACTTAATCTCAAATGGAAGATAAAAGTTGCTTGACCTAACTCAGTGTACAGTTGTGATGATTAATTGAGCTATAAAGTACTATGATAAGCAAGTTAAGATACTGTTAAAAGAGGCTACTTACTAAATGTATGTGGACTTTGATTTTTGTCTTATATGCAACAAACATTTGTTGAGTGCCACTGTAGGTGAGGCCCCATACTGGTCTTGGGATATTGCAGTGAGAGAGACTCACAAAGTACCCTCTCTCTTGTGCCTTCTGAAATGTTTTTTCAATGGTAAAGAGCTTAATGTAATTATAGAAGATGCCTAAGGAATGTTTTATCCACTTTCTTAAAACAGTAACAACTTGTTTTACCCAGTGTTTACTACACGCTGGGTACTTTATAAAAATATATTATCTCTTAGAAGCGTGCCACAGTAACTTAGGCTAAAGCCCAAGTATGCAATGAACTACTCTGCTATCATCCACATGTCTGCACAGTGGTATATAGTAGGGACTGAACATTTATTGTTGAATGAATAGACATATGACTGAATCTTTCATGGGTGTAAATAAGTTGGTTGTTTCAATGAAAAAATTATCCATGAAGAAAGGAGACTATTTTAAAGATAGCCTCACATTTGAATTAATACTTTCAATGTCTCCATAACCCCATTTTAGCAAGTTTCCCAGAGTTGATCAGATATTAGAGGTCTGAGTTACACTTTTCAAATTTATTTTTACGATTGTCATGGTTAAATATTAAGGTATAGAAATTGGGGACCAATAATCTGCCTATCCCTGCTCCTAGGCACTTTTATCCATGGGGATCCAGTTAGTGATCAGAATGGTTGCTGGCTGAACAAATAGAAGATTTCTATCTGCGAAGAAATGGTATGTAATTTCTTTCTGACTTTTTACAAACTTTTTTTAGGTATTGCTGGATGCTGTGCCAAAACAACAGTTGCTCCTTTGGATCGAGTAAAAGTTTTATTACAAGCTCACAATCACCATTACAAACATTTAGGTAAGTTGATGGATGCTAAAGAAAAAAATGAACAAAAACATTAGCCATCTGCTGGCTTGGTTTCCAGTTGTAAATTATGATAAAAAGAGGATGCAAAAAATTCAAATTTGGGGACCTATTTTGCAAGGAATGTATCTCATCCATTTTAATCTTATCATTTGCAATAGTGAATATATATATATAGATATAGGTATTTATCTATATATCTATAAAATCATTTTAGGGTGCTGATATTCTCTAAACCAAAATCTTGGAATCCTCAAAGTAAGTGTATTTGTTTATGAAATAAGCTAGTCACATCCTTCACAGACACACAGAACAATTCAAGTTCAGTTTTTTTTTTTATAATCCTGATTAGTGTTGGAGATAAGATTTGATAACTGTAAAACTGAATTAGTCATTTTTGTAAGCACTTAAACAATCCTTCCAGAAACCTTAGTACAGGTGAAATCTAATGGCAGTTAGTATTGCATGAATAAACTATTATTAAGGAAAACATCAAGCCCTTGTTCCTTACAAACATAAACGTTGGCCATTAAATTAACATGAACATTGTAATAATGTGTTGTTCTAGTTTGCTAGCTGCTGAAATGCAATATACCAGAAGCAGAGTGGCTTTTAAAAAGGGGAATTTAATAAGTTGCTAGTTTACAGTTCTAAGACTGAGAAGATGTCCCAATTACAAGTCTGTAGAAATGTCCAATCAGAGGCATCCAGGGAGATACCTTGGTTCAACAAGGCTGATGAAGTTCAGGGTTTCTCTCTCAAGTGAGAAGGCACATGGCAAACACAGTCAGTTTCTCTCTCATCTGTAAAGGCACATGGTGAACATGGTCAGGGTTCCTCTCTCATCTGAAAGGGCACATGGTGGACATGGCATCATCTGCTAGCTTCTTCCCCTGGTTTCCTGTTTCATGAAGCTCCCCGGGAGACATTTTCCTTCATCTCTGGCTGGTGGATTCTGCTTCTTGTGGGTATGTTGCTCTGCTCTGCTCTCTCTGAATCTCTTTCTCCAAAATGTTTCCTCTTTTACAGGACTCCAGAAACTCATCAAGACCCACTCAAATGGGTGGAGAGATGTCATCACCTAATCTAGTTTAACAACCGCTCTTGATTAAATCCATCTCCAGGGAGATGATCTGATTACAGTTTCAAACATACAGTATTGAATAGGGATTATTCTGCCTTTATGAAATGGAATTTAGATTAAAACATGGGTTTTCTAGGGACATACATCCTTTCAAACCAGCACACATGCTATGAATGGAATTAGATCTTTTTACAGCTTTTTGTATGGGAGTGTGGCAATATGTATCAAAAGTGTTGAAAAGGTATATACTCTTTGACTTTGCTGATTCTAGAATTCCAGTTCTAGGAAGTTACCTTATTTCTAGGAAGAAATCAGACATGCTCAGTGATGTATATACCAGGATCAAAACATTATGTATGTTAGTTTAAGAAAAAAAATTTAAACAATCCCAATATTCGATAATGGGAAATTGTCTAAATTAAGTTTTAGTTTATCCATATTATAGATTATTTTGCAATCATAAAATATTTTAATGTGAAATAATATTAACTGATGGGACATTATTAATTAATGATTATAATGCATTAGTTAAATAAAAAACAACTATACAAAATGGTTTAATTGTATTGCATTTTATATAAATAAGCAGGTACTTAGATAAAAATCTAGAAGGACAAATGCTAACATTAAGTGGTTGTTTTTTTTTCTTCTTTTTTTCTTTTTTTTTGCTCTTTTTTTTTAAGTGGTTGATTTTGAATGGTGGGATTATAGGAACTTCCCCCCATGCAGCTCATTTGTAATTTGCATTGAATATGTTTTACTTTTGTTGTTGGGGGAAAAGGACTTAAAGGAAAAATATGTGTATGAACAGAGACCAAGAAAGATATTAGGCCAGGGGTAACTGACTCACACCACTCTTTTCATTGCTTTACAGTTTTATGCTTTGTTAGCTAGGAATGGTGTGTGCTGTGTAAGATCTGTGTTGCAGCATTGTATAGAAAGATGTGTAACCTTTGTCTGATTAAGAATCAATTATTTTTTCCAATTGGGTTTTTCAATTTTCAAAAAAGCTACCTATTTTTAATGTATTTTACTTTCTAATTATATAGGATTTAGAGAATCTGTATAATTTTAGGCTGTATATTAATTGTAATTAATTTTCTTGTCAATATTTTTATACTAAATTGGTCTGTATTTAAATTTGGGGAAGAATTGCTATCATATCTTTGTCTAGCAATGATTTCTTTAGCTTTACAAATGTGCGGTTTTTGTGTAGAAAGAATCAGACCTTTAAATTTACTGAGATATTATTTAAAAACTGAAAATGAAAGAAATGATTTTCTTTTCTTACCTAATTAAGTTGAAGATGAAAAGGAGATAAATTATATTAGCTAATATCTTGGGGTGTTTTACAATAATTGAACGCATGAATGTTTGATCAGGATTGTTTTACTCCTTTAACCTCCTTCCATGCTTATATATGTTGTTTTGTTTCCTTATTTATAATCATTAGATTATATATTCACATTACATTTCTTGCTCTGAGCTGCATGCCATGCAAAATTTGAAATGAAATTCCTTCAGTGTAACAGGGAACTATTAGTATAGTATATTGAGTTTCATGTGTCTTAAAAATATAAACCTAGAAAAAAAGTATTGATGACTTTTAATTTAATTAAAAAGAATATTTGCTGTGGTAATATATACAACGTGACATTTCCCATTTTCACTAATTTTAAGTATATAATTCCAGTGCTGTTAATTATATTCACAATGTTGTGCTATCATCACTGCTATCCATTACAAAACTTTTCCATCACCCAAACAGAAACTCTGTACTCATTAAGTAATAACTGCCCATTCCCTCTCCCTACCCGTGCTCCTGATATCCTATAACATACTTCCTATTTTTCTAACTATGTATATTCTACTTATTTCATGTGAAATCATACAATAGTTGTCCTTTTGTTCTGACTTATTTTACTTAACATGAAGTTTTCAAGGTTCAGTCAAAGTTTTAAATTTTATTTTTAAAAGCATTTGACACCCCCTTTTAAATTAAGATATATTATATATTTACATACTATATATTCATCGAAAGTGTACAATCAGTGGTTCACAGTATTATCAGATAGTGTGTATTCGTCATCACAATAGACTTTTAAACATTTTTGTTACTCCAAAGAAAAAGATTGAATAATAAAAATAAAAAAAGAACATCCAAAACATCCTATGCTTGCCATGCCCCTTATTGTTTATTTATTTTTTGTCTTTTTTTTTTCTTACTCAGCTGTCCATACACTGGGGAAAGAGAGTGTCAGTCACAGGCTTTGCACAGTCACACAAGCATACCTTGTAGGTATTCAGTCATCTTCAAGAATCAAGGCTATTAGATTACAGTTCAACAGTTTCAGGTATTTCCCTCTAGCTACTCCCAATACCCCCAAAACTGAAAAGGGATATCTATATATTGCATAAGAATTACCTCCAGAATGACCTCGACTCAATTTGAAATCTCTCAACCATTGAAACTTAATCTTGTTTCATTTCTCTTATCCCTTTTGGTCCAGAAGGCTTTCTCACTCCCACATTGCCAGGGCCAGCCTCATCCCCAGTAGTCATGTCCCACATTGTCAGGGAGATTTGCACCCTTGGGAGTATGTCCCATGTAGGGGGTGGGCAGTGAGTTCACTTGCCTAGTTGATTTAGAGAGAGGCCACATCTGAGCAACAAAAGAGGTTCTGTGGGGATGACTCTTAGGCATAATCATAAGTAGGCTTGGCTTCTTCTCTGCAGTAACAAGATTCATAAGGGCAACCCCAAGAGCAAGTGCCCATTGAAAATTGGCAGTCCCCAATGCTTGCCATAATAACAGGTGTTTCCCAGGTGTGGAAGTTTAATATTTCCACCTTTTTCCCCATCCCTCAAGGAGACTTTGCAAATATTTTTTGATCTTCTGCCCAAATTACCCTGAGATGTATTGGGGCATCACACCAACCTGTACAAACCAACAGGATCTCACTCCCTATTCAAGTATAATTGTAATTACGGTGTTTGCATAAGTTGACCATACAAGTTAAATTAAATAGAGTGCTACTGAAGATACTCATTTTGTACCAAATAAACATCTCTTCCTTTGGTCTCACACAGGAGTTGACATTTTAAAATAAAGTCAATATCATCTTTTACCCTTTAGTCTGATTTATCTTAGTCTTACCAAGACCAGCTTCATTCATATCTCTAGTTGAAGTCTGGGCTTTTCTTCGGTGTTTTTAACAGTTGCTGTATGAGGTAATGCTGACTTTTGTAGCTCTCAAAGAACTTTAGCTCTGAGTCTTAGGTATCACACAAATACCTGGAGTTCCACGGAACAACCAGGTTATATTCAAAGAGCTCAGTATGTCAGAATTTAGAAATAACAGATACAACTCTGCTTATAAGAGCTTACAATCTAGGAACCTTTACAATAGGCCTTCATCTGATAACCTATACTCGTGAATTCTATTCTCCGAGTTTACACATTGTAGTTAACCCATATTAGTGAGGGATTATAATATTTGTCTTTTTGTTTTTTGCCTTTTTCACTCAGCATACTGTCCTCAAGTTTTATTCACTTTGTTACATGTCTCACAAATGCTTTATTATTCATAATGTTAATGTAAGGAACCTTTCCCAGTAATACTTTGAAAACCCTTGTCCCTTGTTCTCTGTTTATCTTTTTAAAGTAAAATGTGAATTTAAAAAATAAAAAGAGACTAATTCGAATAGGATTCTTAAAAAATGTTTCCTTTTTATTTTGTTGCTGATTGATTGATTGATTGTGTAATATTTTCACAAGGATCATAATTCTCGAAGTACCAAAGCTGCAGAGTTTCTATTTGGGTGATGGAAAATGTTTGATAATGGACAGTGGTGATGGTAGCACAACATTGTAAATGAATTCACAGCACTGAATTGTGAACTTTAAAATTTCTAAAATGGGGAATGTTATGTTGTACATAGATATCACAATAAAAATTAGAAAAATACACCAAAGCCTAAGTCCTCTTCACTTCTCTCTGTAGAATCAAGCACTTTTACATGTTTCATCCATTTCCTACCAGAGCTAATGTATGCATACACCAGCGCATACTTAAATGTTGCCAAATGTTAGTTCCTTCTAATCCTAGCTTGATAAAATAAGTAAAGATACAGGGAGGAGTGAAATAACACACAGTTTGATTTAACAGACACACAGGGAACTTTGCACCCTATAGGAATATATATTATTTCCAAACATAATATTTGCAAAAATTGACCTAGTGTTATGCTACAAAGAAAATCTCAGTTCAGACCCAAAGTAAAAATAGTATAGTCCATAGGTTGAAGGAGAAAACTGTATTTTTTATAACTGTTGCATATTTTTAAACCATTTGAAATAGTCAGCATCTATTCTTTGTCTACCTATTTCTTTGGATTTCTCTGTTATTTTGTTTCAGGTTAGATTTTTGTAGAAAGCAAATAGTTGAATATACTTTTTCTTTTTAAACTTTTTTATTGTATAATATATATACAAAGCAGAGAAAGAAAAAAGCAATTGTTTTCAAAGCATTCTTCACCAAGTAGTTACAGGACAGATCCCACAGTTTGTCATGGGTTACCGTACAATCCTTTCAGATTTTTCCTTCTAGCTGCTCCAGAACATAGAGGCTAGAAGGCATAAATATATTTTTATCATCACAATCGACTTTTTTTTCTTTTTGTGAAAAATAACATATATACAAAAAAGCTATAAACTTCAAAGCATAGCACCACAATTAGTTGTAGAATGTATTTCAGAGTTTGGCGTGGGTTACAGTTCCACAATTTTAGGTTTTTACTTTTAGCTGCTCTAAGATACTGGAAACTAAAAAGAAATATTAATTTAATAATTCAGCAGTCATATTCGTTTGTTAGGTCCTGTGTTCTCTGTATGACTCCACCATCACCTTTGATCTTTCTATCCCTCTATTTAGGAGTGTTTGGGCTATGGCCATTCTAACTTTTTCATGTTGAAAGGGTCTGTCAATAATATGAGGTAGGAAGATGGAACTATCTGATGTTCTGGAGAGACTCGGCTCTCTGTGTTTCAGGACTTATCTGGTCTGGACCCACCTGGAAGTTGTAGGTTTCCGGAAAGTTACTCTAGTGCATGGAACCCTTATGGAATCTTACATATTGCCCTATGTGTTCTTTAGGATTATCTGGAATGGTCCTGGTTGGGGGTTGGCAGGTGTACCGGTCTGAATCTGTGGTGGACCCCAGAAAAGGCATGCCCTTTAATCCTCACTCAATATTGCTGGGTGGGAGCATTTTGATTGTTTCCATGAAGATGTGACCCACTCAGTTGTCAGTGGTAACTTTTGATTAGATGATTTCCATGGAGGTGTGTCTCCACCCACTGAAAGTGTAGTTGCTTACTGGAATCCCTTAAAAGAGGAAACATTTTGGAGAGAGTCCCTTTTGGTAGAGCCACGTGAAAGCCAGCGGACGCTGCCATGTTTGCCATGTGCCCTTCCAGCTGAGAGAGAAACATTGAATGTCCTCGGCCTTCTTGAACCAACGTTATCTTTCCCTGGATGCCTTAAATTGGACATTGCTATAGACTTGTTTTAATTGGGACATTTTCTCGGCCTTAGAACTATAAACTAGCAACTCATTAAATTCTCCCTTTAAAAAGCCCTTCTATTTCTGGTGTATTGCATTCTGGCAGCTGGCAAACTAGAACAGCAGGTTATGATAGGTAGCAATGTCTTGAAGCTTGCGTAAGAGCAACATCCAGAGTAGCCTCTTGTGGATATGCTTTTAAACATAATTTGAGTATTATTTGTCTTTTATTAGAGGAATTTAAGCCATTCTGATTTTTTTTGAAAATTCAGATTTCAAATGAATTATGGATTTATTCATTAACTATTTTGTATTCTGTTTTTTCTCCTTTCCTGTATCCTTTCCTCTCTACTCCTCCCCCCTTTTTTTTTGGAAAAAAAAAAGAATTTCCATTTTTGAAAGTACTATATCTGTTTTACTTTTACTAATAGATTCTCGTAAACTTTTGTAAAGATGGTTGTGACAATCAAAAAATCTTAAAGACTAGTATAATAAACATAAGGGACTTTTCACAGAGCTTCAGAAATAAGCATTATCTAGTCAGTTGGAACCTTCTCTGTGCTTCTCCTTTATCATCTGCCTTCCTATCTCCTATAAGTAAATGTTCTAAATTCGATACCAGTTTTAGATTCCGATCTGCTAAGAGATACCATACAATGAGTTGGCTTAATGACAAGAATTTGCTTCCCTTGGAGTTGATATCTTCTGGCTGGCCTGCAATATTTGGGGTTTGTAGTAGTTAGATTCAGTTGTCAACTTGGCCCGGTGAAGGTGCCTAGTTCTATTGCTGTGGACATGAGCCAGTGGCATGTGAACCTCATCTGTTGCTGATTACATCTGCAGTCCGCTAGGAGATGTGCCTGCTGCAATGAATGATGTTTGATCTAATTGTCTGGTGCGTGAATGAGAGAACTCAACATAGCACCGCCCAAGCAGCTCAGCATACCTCATTTCAGCACTTGCCAGCTCAGCCCTGGCCTTTGGAGATGCAGAAAGGAATCACCCTGGGAAAAGTGGTTGGAACCCAGAGGCCTGGAGAGAAAGCCAGTAGAGATCACTCAGTGCCTTCCCTTGTAAGAGAGAACTTCGGTTGAAAGTTAGCTGCCTTTCTTCTAAAGAACGAATGAAATAAATCCCCTTTTATTAAAAGCCAATCAATCCATCTCTGGTGTGTTGCATTCCAGCAGCTGGCAAACAAGAACAGAGTTCCTTGGCTTTTCCATCAATTAGCAATACATGTGGTGGCATCTTTTCCTTTTTCTTCCAGATTCCATTAATTTCCAGCTCCATGCTTTTCCCACCTTGCATCCAAGTTCCTTTGCTTTAAAGAACTTCAGCTATATTGGATTAAAGAATCCTAATTAATGAAAATTGCCCCAAAATGTTTTTGTAGGCAGTCTTTTCATTTAGTAGTTTCCTGATATAAATAAACTACACACATGTTTCTGGTCAGTTTGGGAAACCTTCCTTCATTCTTCCAGATAGTTTCTATCATCTTCAGTGCAGTATCTGGGCTTTGAATACGTTTCTGTTGCTGCTTTGTACTATGGGAATTTGTCTGTACTATGGGAATTTGTTTTGTGTCTGTTTTCCTTTCTGTGCTGGGAACTCATTAAGAACAAATGACTCCTATTTTTAACCCTTTGCAGTATACATGCTGAGTACATATTTGCATAGGGTAATATAGTTTGCTATAATTATAACTTACTATATCTTGTTGCTGTTCTTTCTTTAAATTTCATGTTTTATATTTTTATAGGCAGTATATGTATTTATATAATTTGGGTGTGTGATGTGTTTTAAGTAGGCTTAACTTACAGTAATATACAGAAATTACTAGTCATGTAATTTCTCAAAGAAAATTTCATGAATGATAGCATAGTAATCTTTATCTGCCATTTTCATGAAAATTTGAATTTAGATAGTTTTCTCTGTTTTAATTATGTTTTTCTTCCCCCCCAAAAAAACCTTTCTAAAAATAGGAGTGTTTTCTACATTGCGTGCTGTGCCCCGAAAGGAAGGATTCCTTGGATTGTATAAAGGAAATGGTGCAATGATGATTAGAATCTTTCCCTATGGCGCAATCCAGTTTATGGCATTTGAACACTATAAAATGGTACTTGAACTTTATCTTGTTTTCTCTTTTGTGTCCTTGAATATCATGCTTACTTGGCAAGGCTTTTGGCTTCAAAATTACTTTGGATGGCTAGAAACAGTAATGCCACTTTAAAGGAATAAGATTTGTAATGGTTTAAATTTTCAAAATTAGTTTTGTTTTGAAGTTATTTCAGAAGTATTAGTCATTTATAAGGAAATTTTTTATCTTCACACTTACGTAAAAGCCAGAGTTTTCATCAAGTAGGTAATAATAAATCCATGTATTATTAGCTCTTTAATGTGTTTTTTGTTTCTCAGTTGTAGGAGAGGATCACTGTGGCTTTGGATTTTCATATTCAGTAAAGTAGTGAAACCATATTACTTTGGAGTGATGCTATAAGTTAACATCTTTTCCCATCGTACTCCTTGAATAAGTTTCCCTTCTCTAGCTGTGTGGAAACTTATCCTCTCAGTCATTATCTTAAGCCACAGAAAAGGGTTAAATATGTTAAACTTCAAAAGGTATTTTAGAATGAAAAGTAAGTAATAGCAATGGTAACAAAATTCTAAGCTCCTCAGTCAGAATTGGTGCTATCAGTATATCAAGACTTCTGTAATAGCATTTTGTTCTTCCTATCTCCATTCACACTTTAAGAGTTTGTAGTATATAGTGTGTGTGTGTATATATAAATATACTATATAGTATAGCATATTTTTCAATTCTAAGCCAGGTTGCTTGTGTAAAAGTATAAAAAATTAGAGCAGAGACTTCAGAGGAAATATGATGACTTTCTGATGTAAAACGATACCCAACTTTATATAATTTTTCTCATTCATTCATGTTTATTATAGCTTTTTTTACTGCTTCTGTGATTCTTTTGAAATAAGTTCATTATTAAACAGTAAAATGTGCAGCATTTAAAAAATATCTCTTTAATTTGCTATGTTTGTTTTCTAGTTAATCACTACAAAGCTAGGAGTTTCTGGTCATGTACACAGATTAATGGCTGGATCCATGGCAGGTAAGAGAGATGAGTGTATTTTAATTTGACCAATTATTTTTCTAATAAAATGATTAATTTTGGTTTAGATTTTATCTGTGTTATTGGTTAGATAGCACCTGTTTCTTATTTTACTACACTCACTTTACAAGGAATCCATTACTATTCAATCTAAAAAAGTTTATTTTACAGTAGAAGAAGATAATACATAGTCTAAATTTAAAACTATGTGACAAGCATGACAAGCATGTGTTCTTTCACCTAAGAATTCTATTTCTATAAAAAATTTTTAAAAATTATGATGACTATAGTAATACATATTCCTATATAATGAATATGGTTCTACTCCTTAGAGATAATTGCTATTAATAGTTTATGTATGCTTTATTCTAATACTGTTCCATAGCATATGATTTTTCTTTTATAGTTATAATATACTGTTTTCTATAGAAACATACAGATCTGCTTGTTCTTTTATAGCTGTCTTATATATGAAAGAATGAATATACTGTGATTTTTTTAATTTAATATTTTTATTGATAAAACAACATACAAACACAAGCATTCTTAACATACAAATATTCCATACATAGTGTGCAATCAGTGGCTCACAATTCATCACATAGTTGTATATGCACACCATGATTTTTCTCTTTTTTTAAACCTAGCATACAAGCACAAACACTCTTACCGTATGATCATTCCATTCTCGGTATATAATCAGTAACTCACAATATCATCACATAGTTGTATATTCATCACCATGATCCCCTCTCAGAACATTTGCGTCAATCCAGAAAAAGAAATAAAAAGAAAAAAGAAAGAAGTTCATACATACCATACCCTGGACTGGTCCCCCTCACCAATCACCAACATTTCAATCTACTAAATTTATTTTAACATTTGTTCCCCCTATTATTTATTTATTTTTAATCCATATGTTTTACTCATCTGTCGATAAGGTAGATAAAAGGAGCATCAGACACATGGTTTTCACAATCACACAGTCACATTGTGAAAGCTATGTCATTATACAATCATCTTCAAGAAACATGGTTACTGGAACACAGCTCTACATTTTCAGGCAGTTCCCTCCAGCCTCTCCACACCTCAACTAAAAAGGTGATATCTATATAATGCGTAAGAATAACCTCCAGGATAACTTCTCGACTTTGTTTGGAGTCTCTCAGCCATTTGACACTTTATTTTGACTCATTATGCTCTTCCCCCTTTTGGTCAAGAAGGTTTTCCCAATCCCTTGATGCTGAATCCAAGCTCATTCTAGAATTTCTGTCCCATGTTGCCAGGAAGGTCCACATCCCTGGGAGTCATGTCCCAGGTAGACAGGGGGAGGGCAGTGAGTTTCCTTGTTATGTTGGCTGAGGAATATACTGTGATTTATTTAATCAGTCCCCTGTTTGACATTTGGGAATTTTCAGTTTTTGTTTTACAAATAATGCATTGTACTTATATATCTGTAGAAAAATTCTGACTAGAAAGTTACTTTATCTGTAATATGTGTATTTAAATTTGATAAATATTGTATAATTGATCAATGGCCTTTTTCTGCCATACCCTACCAACACTGGATCTTACCAGACTTTTAATATTTGCCAATTAATTATTAGTAAAGTTAATCAACTTTTCAAATATTATTGACCATTTATATTTCTTTTACTGTCAACCTTGACATTTCTGCTTTAAAAATATTTATTTGTATGAGTTTGGAAATTAGGACATTAGTTATTTTTCTGTCAAGTGTTGCTGGTAAAACTATTTTTTTTTTTAAATTTTTTAGTATTCAATTACCTCACATTTTATTTCAGAGAAAACATGTATGAAGCAACTCTGATACAATCTGCATAGATAAAAATTCTCTAGGTCATTTTACATCAAAAAAGTTTATGCTGAGATAAAACATGAATAGACAGACTAGGAAAGCTTTCCATGGGAAGATTATAAGTGAACTACTAATTGGTAAAATTATAATAATTATGGGAAAGGCTTTGCACAAAAATAAGAGATCAAAAGTGTTCAAAGAGTTTATACTGAGAGAAATATTTTTATATGACAATGAATATGGCAGGGGTTTCAGTAATATATTTGGCCTCATCTTTTTTCAGAAAATTATTAAAGAAAAAAAAAGCCATGAACACACTAAATGTGGAACATCTTTAGCAAAATATGAAATAATTCATTAAAAAAGTATTGTTAGAGAAATGATTGAGTGCTTTTTTGTCACAAGTCTGATCTTTTTTTTTTCAATCTACTAAATTTATTTTAACATTTGTTTCCCCTATTTATTTATTTTTAATCCATTTATTTTACTTGTCCGTCAATAAGGTAGACAGAAGGAGCATCAGAAACAAAGCTGTCACAACCACACAGTCACTCTGCGACAGCCATATCATCATACAATTATCTTCAAGAAACATGGCCACTGGAGCACAGCTCCACATTTTCAGGTAGTTCCCTCCAGCCTCTCCATTACATCTTAACTAAACAGCTGATATCTATTTAATGCATAAGAATAAGCTCCAGGATAGAATCTCTCAGCCATTGACACTTTATTTGACTCATTTTGCTCTTCCCCCTTTTGGTCGAGAAGATTTTCTCAATCCCTTGATGCTGAGTCTCAGCTCATTCTAGGATTTCTATCCCACGTTGTCAGGAAGATCCACACCCCTGGGAGTCATGTCCCATGTAGAGAGGGGGAGGGCAGTGAGTTTGCTTGCTGTGTTGGCTGAGAGAGAAAGGCCATTTCTGAGCAATAGAAGAGATTCTCTTAGGGGTGACCCTTAGGCCTAATTTTTTTTTAATTTAATTTAATTATTTTATTTTTAAAATATTTTATTTTTTTAAATACCAAAAAACACCTAGCAAACGCAAGCATTCCTATTTTGATCATTCTGTTCTACATATATAATCAGTAATTCACAATATCATCACATAGTTGCATATTCATCATCATGATCATTTCTTGGAACATTTGCATCTATTCAGAAGAAGAAATAAAATGAAAATAGAAAAAAAAAGATTATACATACCATACCCCTTACCCCTCACTTTCATTGATCACTAGCATTTCAAACTAAATTTATTTTAACATTTGTTCCCCCTATTATTTATTTTTATTCCATCTGTTCTACTCGTCTGTTGACAACATAGATAAAAGGAGCATCAGACACAAGGTTTTCACAATCACACAGTCACATTGTGAAAGCTATATCATTATTCAATCGTCATTAAGAAACATGGCCACTGGAACACAGCTCTACATTTTCAGGCAGCTCCCTCCAGCCTCTCCATTACATCCTGAATAACAAGGTGATATCTACTTAATGCGTAAGAATAACCTCCAGGACAACCTCTTGACTCTGTTTGGAATCTCTCAGCCATTGACACTTCGTCTCATTTCTCTCTTCCCCCTTTTGGTTGAAAAGGTTTTCTCAATCCCTTGATGCTGAGTCTCAGCCCATTCTAGGGATTTTCTCAATCCCTTGATGCTGAGTCGCAGCTCATTCTGGGATTTCTGTCCCACATTGCCAGGAAGGTCCAAACTCCTGGTAGTCATGCCCCACGTAGATAGGAGGAGGATAGTGAGTTTGCTTGTTGTGTTGGCTGGAGAGAGAGAGGCCACATCTGAGCAACAAAAGAGGCTCTCTTGGGGGTGACTCTTAGGCCTAAATTTTAAGTAGACTTGACCTATCCTTTGTGGGGTTAAGTTTCATCTGAACAAACCCCAAGACTGGGGGCTCAGCCTCTAGCTTTGGTTGTCCATACTGCTTGTGAGAATATCAAGAATTCAACTTGGGGAAGTTGAATTTTTCCCTGTTCTCACCATTCCCTGAAGGGGACTTTGCAAATACTTTTTTATTCAGTGATCAAATCACTCTGGGATTTATCGGGGCATCACTCTGGGCAAACCAACAAAATCTCATGTCCTACTCAAGGTTCCATGTACTTATGGTGTTCAATTAAGCTGTCTACATAAGTTATATTAGGAAAAGCACTAGTCAAAATATAAATTTTGTACCAAATAAACATTTTTTGCTTTAGTCTTACACTTAAGTTGAAATTTTAAAATACCAAATTATCATCTATTTTCAGCACCCTGCAGTAATGACATTCCTGTGTTCTTCCTCATGCAAGAACATTTTTTAAATTTGTACATTTAGTCACTATCATTATACACTCTAGGCATTCCTAGATTATACTATCTCAGTCTTTATCATCTATCTTTCTTTATGATTTCATTTGTGCCCCCAGCCCTCTTCCCTCTATCATTCTCACATTCATCTTCATTCAATGTTTAACATAATTGTATTAAAGTTAGGTAGTATTGTGCTGTCCATTTCTGAGTTTTTACATTCAGTCCTGTTGCACAGTCTGTATCCCTTCAGCTCCAATTACCCAATATCTTACCCTATTTCTATCTCCTGATAGTCCCTGTTGCCAACTAAATTCTCCAAGTTTATTCACTTATGTCAGTTTATATCAGTAAGACCATGCAGTATTTGTCCTTTTGTTTCTGGCTAATCTCACTCAGCATAATGTCCTTAGGCCTGATTTTAAGTAGGCTTAGCCTATCCTTTGCAGGATTAAGTGTCACATGAACAAACCCCAAGATTGGAAGCTTGGCCTATTGCTTTGGCTGTCCACATTGCCTGTAAGAATATCAAGAATTCTCCATTTGGAGAAGTTGAATTTTCTCCCTTTCTCACCATACCCCCTAGGGGATTCTGCAAGTACTTCCCTATTCACTGTTCAGATCGCTCTGGGATTTATCTGGGCATCACTCTGGACAAACCTTCAAAAGCTCATGCCCTACACAAGGTACCAAGTACTGTGGTATTCAGTTAAGCTGTCCACATAAGTTAGGAAATGCACTAGTCAAAATATAAATTTTGTACCAAATAAACATTTTTGCTTGTCTCACACATACATTAAAGTTTTAAAATATTAATTACCATCTATTTTCAACACCTTGCATTCTTGACATTCCTTTGTTCTTCTTCATGCAGAAACATTTTTAAATTTGCACATTTAGTCACTATCATTATACACTCTAGGCATTCCTAGGTTATGCCATCTCAGTCTTTATTGTCTAGCTTTCCTTCTGGTTTCATTTGTGAAATTAATATTGCCTTCTGATTTCCTTTGTTCCCCCAGCCCTCCTCTCTCTATCATTCTCACATCCAGCTTCATTCAGTATTCTAACATAATTGTATGACAATTAGGTAGTATTTTGCTGTCCATTTCTGAATTTTTACAATCAGTCCTGTTGCACAGTCTGTATCCCTTCAGCTCCAATTACCCAATATTTACCATATTTCTGCCTCCTGATGGTTTTTGTTACCATAAAACTATTTTTGATGTGTTGATATTTTATTTTTTTGTTCAGCCCATGTCTTCTTCATGTCCTCCCTCAATTTATTGATTTCGTTTTTGAAGAGGTTTTCCATTTCTGTTCGTATATTCAGCATTAGTTGTCTCAGCTCCTGTATCTCATTTGAACTATTGGTTTGTTCCTTTGACTGGGCCATATTTTCAATTTTCTGAGCGTGATCCGTTATCTTCTGCTGGCGTCTGGGCATTTAGTCAGATTTCCCTGGGTGTTGGACCCAACAGGTTGAAAGATTTTTCTGTGAAATCTCTGGGTTCTGTTTTTCTTATCCTGCCCAGTAGGTGGCGCTCGTGGCACACGTTTGTCTCCGGGTTCCACCAGTAAAAGGTGCTGTGGGTCCTTAAACTTTGGAAAACTCTCGCCGTGGGGCAGGTTCACTAGCCGAAGCGGCTTGGAAGAGGGCCAGCCAGCCCGGGGGTCCGAACGCGGGGAGGATCGCCGGCCGCTGCAGCCCGTGAGAGCACCCGTCTGAATTTCCTAGTCGGCCTGGGACGCCAAGTGTGGCGGGAGGGCGCCAGCCGTTGCGGCCCGGGAAAGTGCACCGTTCCCAGCCGGACCGGGGAGTCACGTGTTTGGAAGGGACCCCCCCGGTCACCGTTCTCTGCGGCCTGGGGATTTCCAATCCAATTCTCTCAGTTGGTCTGGGGGGCTTCGCGTGGTGGGGGCACCAGCCGCCGTGGCTTGAGGGGACCGCCTGTCCAATTGTCCCAGCTCGCCCGGGAAGGAGGAAGGGAGGGATTCCGGCCACTTGCCGCCCCGCCTGGGTAACCCTGCGCCCTTTGGCGATCTCACCGAAGTGGGTTCTCTCAGCCAGTCAGCCGTTCCAGGATGGGGTACGCTGTCTTTTTGATCTCTGTCGTTGCTCCGGGAGCTGTTCTGTATCGTTTCTACTCCCCTAGTAACTGTTCTGGAGGAGGAACTAAGATCCGCGTGTCTTACTAAGCCGCCATCTTCCAACAATAATATTTTAATATTGTTTTATCAACTCAGTCTCAGGCATGAACAAGAAACAATTTACTCCCATGCACGTGGCCCAAGTACTCCACGAACTATGGGCGCCTCCTCCGTGGGTATTTTATTTTTAATATAAGGTATAAGGTAGGGATTGAAAAGAGATCTTTCTACAGTTGACTAATCAGTTGTGTGAATACCATTTACTCAATAATTTATCCTTTTCCACCTTATTGGAAACACTATTTCTATCATATATTTAAATTTAGTGAATTTATTTGAAAGAAGAATTAAGGATGTACACATTGATACCTAGCCATAAAGATGTTCATTGCAATATCAAACTGAACGGTGATTTAAATATGTAGCAATAGAAGAGTGGTTAAAAAAAATCTGTAATTCACAATTCTTTATATCCATTAATATTTTTTCTTTATTATTATGCTTTAGCTTTTAATTTTGCAATAATTTCAAACTTAGTAGACAGTTGTAAAAATAATACAAACTCCGTAAAGAGAACTCTAACAGACCGTCACACCCCCCAGATACCACCAAGATCTACTAATTTTAATCCTTGCCCATCATTCTATTTCTTCCCTCCCTCCCTCCCTTCCTTCTTTTCATCTGTCTGTCTATCTATCTATCTTTCTATCTGTCATCTATCTTTTCTGAAATTTGGGAACAAGGTACATGTATCATACTCTCATATTCCTTGAATCCTCTCATGTACCTTTTCTACTAATAGGATAGTCACTTATATAATCATCTTAAGTGATTGGATTATGAAGTTCAAGAAACTTAACATCTATATGAAGGTTATATTCTATATTCCATTTTTTTCTTATGTCCCTGCAATACCCTTTTGATCCTTTTCTCCCCCATTCTTAGATCCCATCCAGTATAATGTATTGCATTTAATTGTCCTTATCACTTTTACTTATCTCTCTTTTTTTTTGAATTGTGGAAAACTATATATGAAATGAATCTTCCCGTTCTAACCCTTCCCAAACATACCATTCGGTGGGAGTAACTACATTCATGATATTGCAGTTCTCTTCCCACTGTCCATTAGCAGATTTTCCCTTTACCTCAAATGGAAACTCTACACTCATTTTGTAATAACTACCCATATTGCCTCTGTCCCCTGCGCCTATAATCTGTAATATGTTTTCTATCTCAATGAGTTTGCATGTTCTGTGGTATTTTCTTTGTGGTTTGCAAATTAAACATTCTAAATCTATAACAATCTTGTTTGCTTTGATATCAACTTTAAGAACTTCAGTAGTGCTCTTTGATGCATCTACTGTGAGAATGAAGACCATTCTCAGGAACCAGACTGTTGACCTTCCAGAAAATATCAACATCATGCTGAAGGAACATACATGAAGGGCCAGTTACTGTGACTGGCCCCTGAGGAACCCCGTGGAGGGACTTCAATCACATCAATGTAGAATTCAGTCTACTTGGAAAGAAAAAGAAGAGGCTTCAGGTTGACAAATGGTGGAGAAATAGGAAGGAGCTGGCTGCAATTCGCAGTATCTATAGTCATATACAGAACATGATGGAGGGTTTTACACTGGGCTTCCGTTATAAAATGCATTTTTGTGTATGCTCACTTCTCCATCAGTGTTATTATTCAGGAGAGTGGGTCTCTGGTAGAAATCTGAAATTTGGGGGGTGAAAAATACATTCATAGGGTTCAGATAAGGCCAGGTGTGGCTTGTTTTGTATCTCAAGCCCAGAAAGATGAGTTAATTCTCAAAGGAAATGATTCTAAACTTGTATCAAATTCAGCTGCTTTGATTCAGTAAGCACAAGGATATAAGAAAAATCTTGGATGGTACCTTTTTCTCTAAAAAAGGAACAGCAGGTTGATGAATAAGATCTTCGAGTTGTGCAGCAATGGAAACAAGATGCCAGAACTATTTGTGATTTTAACGGTGCAATAAAATTCATCTGCTTAAAAAAAACAAAGAACTTCAACAGCATACGTAAACTATGTTCTTATACCCTTCTGTCCCCCACCTTTGTATAGTTCTTGTCGCAGATTACATATTTATATAATGAGTCCAAAACCATTGATTTATCATTACAATCTATGCATTTGCTTTTTAGATCATGTAGGAATTTAAAGGTGGGGTACATATCAATAATACAATAGTACTGGCAGTTATATTTACCCATGTAATTATCTTTACCAGATATATATATTGCATTTTTACTGAAATATATTCATGAACATACAATTCACCCACAGTGTACAATCAATGACTCATAGTATCAAGTTACCAGAGATATTTATTTCTTCATGTAGCTTCAGTCAGTTATCTAGTGTACTTCCCCTTTCAACCTTTTAGCATGTAGTAAAACTCTTTTTAGCGTGTCTTGTAGTACTAATCTAGTGGTGATGAATTCCCTTGGTTTTTATCTATCTGGGAATGTCTTAATTCTGCCCTCATTTTTGAAAGACAGTTTTGCCAGATACAGAATTCGTGGTTGACAATTTTTTACTCTCAGTACTTTAAATATGCTTTCCCACGACCTTCTTGCCTCTATGGTTTCCAATGAGAAATCAGTGCTTAATCTTACTGAGGCTCCTTAGTACATGGTACATTGCCTTGTCTCTTGGAGCTTTCAGAATTCCCTATTTTTGGCATTTGACAGTTTGATTACTATATGGCACAATGTGGGTCTATTTGGGTTTATTCTAGTTGGAGTTCTTTGAACTTCTTGAATGTGTATATTCATGTCTTTTGTTACATTTGGAAAGTTTTCAGTCATTATTTTCTTGAATATTCTCTTTGCCTCTTTTTGTCTTTCTTCTCCATTTGGTTTTCCACAATGAGTATTTGGTATGCTTCATGGGGTCTGTATTAGTTTGTTAAATGCTGACAGAATGCAGTATACCAGAGATGGAACAGCTTTTACACTTGATCTTAGGCAGAAGGCCGAGAAGCGATGGAATAGCTTTTAAAAAGGGAATTTATAGGCAGGCTATGGTTGCTCAGCAGGCAGAGTTCTTGCCTCCCATGCTGGAGACCTGGGTTCGCTTCCCAGTACCTGCCCATGCAGAAAAAAAAAAAAGGGAATTTATTAAGTTATAAGTTTACAGTTCTAAGCCCATAAAAATGGCCAAACTAAGGCATCCCGAGAAAGATACCTTGACTCCAGAAAGGCCTGTGTCTGTCACATGGCAAGGCATGTGGCTGGTGTCTGCTGGTCCTTGTTCTGGTTCCGTTTCTTCCAGCTTCTGATGCCAGTGATTTCTTGTCCAAGTTTCTGTGGGCCTTCACTTAGTTCCTCTGGGACACAACTCTGGGTTCTGGCTTGCTTAGCATTTCCCGGGAAGGCACATGGCAACATCTGCTGGGATCTGCATCTCTAAATACCCGTGTCTAGGCATCTGCGTTCTCTGTCAGCACGCCATGAATCTTCAAATGTCTGCGTCTATGTTGCTTCTGAGCTTTCTCCAAAGTGTTTCCCCTTTTAAAGGACTCCACTAAACTAATCAATTTGTGTCTTAAATGGGTGGGGTCACATCTCTATTTAATCAAAAGGTCACACCCACAAATTGAGTGTGTCACATATTCATGGAAAAGAATCTTATCAAAAGTTTCTACCCTCCGATACTGAATCAGGATTAAAGGACGTGGCTTTTCTGGGGTACACAATACTTTCAAACCAGCACAGTATCCCACATGTCCCTTAGGCTCTGTTCATTCTTCTTCATTCTTTACTCCTCTACTCCTCAGACTAGAAGATTTCAGTTGTCTTATTCTCAAGTTCAGGGATTCATTCTGCCAGCTCCAGTCTGCTCTTGAATCCTTCTAGGGAAATTGTAATTTTTGTTATTGCAATCTTCAGCTCTGATTCTTTTTTTTAAAATTTTAGATGTTATACTAAGTCCTTAATTTTTTAAATGTAATTTCATTGAGATATATTCACACAGTATAGAAACCATCCAAAGTATACAATCATGGGTTCACAGTACCATATGATTATATATACAGCCCCATGATCAAATTTAGAACATTTTCACTACTCCAAAAAATAAAAAGGCAAAGCCTAATCCTTTCATAACTCCTTATCCCCCCATATTATTGACCTATAGTGTGGTACATTTGTTACTACTGATGAATGTGTATTAAAATATTACTGTTAATTATAGTCCATATAATTAAAAAATGTAATCAGCACATTTTTTCTCATATACCCCTCTATTATTAACTCCTTTTAATAGTGTCATACATCTGCTTGAGTTCATGAAAGAACTTTTTTATATTTGTCCAGTTAATCATGGACATGTCTACCACAGTATTCACTGTGTTATATGTTTCCATGTTTTAACTTGCAAATTTTCCTTCTGGTGATGACATATTTAACTCTAAACTTCCCCTTTCTACCACACTTACAGACCATTCAGCACTGTTAATTATACTCACAATAATGTACTACCTCTGTCCATTACCAAAATTTAAGTTCACCCTAGTTAAACTTTTTTACACATATTAAACAACTGCTCCCTATTCTTTAGCCTCATTCTATATGGTCTGTTCCTTTTCATATTTTCCATATCTCCGTTGATATTCTCTTTGTGTTTCTGTATCATTTTCTTAATTTAATTTAGGTCTTTGTCCATGTTTTCTTTTAGGTCTTTGAGCATATTTAGGACAATTTTTTTTTTCATTTCTTGAAACATTTGCATCTATTCAGAAAAAGATATAAAAAGAAAATTATGAATTACTGATTGTATATGTAGAATGGAATGATTTCTAAATGTTTTGTTAATTTTTTTAATTAATAAAAAAAAGAAAGAAAGAAAACAGAAAAAAATTCATGCATATATACCATACCCCACCCCTCCCCTTCACTGATCACCAGCATTTCACTCTAAATTTATTTTAACATTTGTTCCCCCTATTATTCATCTTTATTCCGTATGTTTTACTCATCTGTTGATAAGGTAGATAAAAGGAGCATTAGACACAAGGTTTTCACCATCACACAGTCACATTGTGAAAGCTATATCATTATACAATCATCTTCAAGAAACATGGCTACTGGAACACAGCCGTACATTTTCAGGCACTTCCCTCCAGCCTCTCCATTACGTCTTGACTAACAAAGTGATATCTATTTAATGTGTAAGAATAACCTCCAGAATAAACTCCCGACTCTGGATTCTCTCAGCCATTGACACTTTATTTTGTCTCATTTCACTCTTCCCCCTTTTGGTCGAGAAGGTTTTCTCAGTCCTCTGATATTGAGTCTCAGTTCATTCTAGGAGTTTTCTCAGTCCCTTGATGTTGAGTCTCAGCTCATTAGGACAATTTTTAAAAATATCTTTGGAATGTATGAGGTTGGTTCCTCCTCATTGATGGTTTCTAATGCTTTAATTTTCTCCTTTGTGTGGGCCATCACTTGTTTCTTTGTACATTTTGGGGAAACTTGGACGTTTTGGTATTGTAAATGTGTTGTCAATGGAATTTAGAGTCTGCATCATCTGTTCCTTAAGCTTGTATCCATCTAGTTTTATGATGGAACATTCTCTGAATTTCAGGAGCTAACCAAAAAGAAAAAGAAGGAAAAAAAAAAAGAAAGCACTATTCCTAGTCTTTGAAGATTGATCTGTGGGAGTGCTTTCCTTAAAGGCTTATCTATACAGTAAGGTTGGAGAATAGCTATAGACCAAAGTGTATAAGTACCTCTGATCCTTTCTGTGCTTGTGACTTGTCTTGGGCATGTGTATGCTGCCCAAGGGATTCCCCCATTTACATGGATAAAACTGTCCTCTCTTCCCTAGGAAACAATTTCCCCACAATCTAGGCACTGCACTGTATACTCTACACCTTTTTGTAGGAGAGCTCGGTAAGCTGCCTTCTATACTCAGGACAAGTTCTGTAATGGTGAGTCCCAGGGATTTGCACTGGCAGTGTTCTGGCTCTGTGCTGAGCCAGTAAGGGTTAGGGAAATGGCCAGCTAGAGTACCAAGAGTCCTTACCACTTTTAATTGGCCGTTTTCTTAATTCAGTGCTTGCCTTGTTACTACAATCCATTAACTGTTTTCTGGAGCTTTTAGGAAGATGCTTCTGCTAGTTCTTGCTGGTTGTTCAAAGTTTCTGTAAGGTACTAGAGCCCCGAAGCATCCCATTCTGCCATCTTGATCAGGATTGAGGAAAGGGATGAGTGCCATTAATATATTTTTTGTAGAATTGTATTTGTTGACAAAGGAAGGTGTTCACATTGTAAGTAGAAAGAAAGTTACAAAAGAATATATTCAATATTAGGTATTATGTTTTGATTTTTTTAAAGTAATAAATGTGTAGAAAAATATCTGCAAGGTTATATCCAGAAATGTTAACAGTTTTTATTTCTGGTGATAAAATGGTTGGAAGGTTATATATCAAAATCTTGATTGTTGTGATTACCACAGAGTTTGTAGGATTTCAGTTAACTTTTGTGGTTATTGCTTTAGTCTTGTATGATACACCCTATGGTGGGGTCCAGTTTCTGTAATCAAGATTGTGTACCATCTGTTGATGGGTATTTAACAGTGGCAAAGAGAAGTGTGGGCAACCAGAGCATCTAAATTATCTGGCTTTTTGAGCATGTGAACATCTGCTGTTAAGTTTGTATGGTTAAGCATTCTGGGAATGCCAGAACCCTTGAACTGTAAGGGTAATGCCAGAACCCTTACTGTAGAGGGTAGAGGAATGGGGACAGATGTTGAACGGGTAAGACCTGAAAGACAACAAAAACTTGAAGATACATATTTCTGATTGTTGAGACGACATTCTTAGTCTTGGATAACAAGTCTTAGAGACTTCCTAGATGCTACCTCATACTCTGAAAGCAATGACTTCTCAGTCTTATCTTTCTAACCAGATTCATAGTATTAGTTACCAGAGATATCTGATCTGACTTGTCCTGCCCATGGTTTTCCTTAAGCAGTACTTATTTAGGTTTCCTCTGCGATTGCCTGGCTGACCCAGGTTCAATAAGTAGTATCAATAATCAGGAATAATATTCAAAATATGTAACAGCCCAACTGTAGAGATTGACAAATAGAACAGGGTCTGAAGGCCTCCTCCTGTGACAAGTATTAACCCCTTATGGCTGGATCATAAGATGGTGTTTGGTGGGGCAGTGAGGAGAGTTCTTGGGGGCAGAGTAGATCACCACAGTTATGGGGGCCTCTGGGGGAGTTGTAGCAGCAGCTCTTTAATGAGGTATAGAAATATTTCAGTATTTTACAATGACATAATGGTACTGGAGAATAACAAAACAACATTTATTGATTGCTTGCTGTGTATAGTAAAGTTTCCTAGCCTTAAAATTACTATTTCAAGCATTACTTTTAAATTTCTGTGTCATAAATTCAACTTTACAAGTGACTGGTCAAAATCCTTCTTTAAAGATTGTAGGAAAGAAGAAGTAGGATCATGAATATGAATTAAATCCTGAAGACTTTATAGTATTTCATTTTCATGGCAATTTCATGTTCATTTAAATAGTGTCTCTAGGTTCATTTTTCTGAAATTCAAGATGTTAGTATCAAAGTGTCAGAATTATATTAGAAAACAATAATAAACAAGAACTTGAATTACAAATTTTAACTTTTAAGAAAAAAGCTCTTAAAATTTGAGCTATTAGTTGTCTTTTTATTTCTTTTTCTGAATTGATGAAAATGTTCTAAGAAATGATCATGATGATGAATATGCAACTCTGTGATGATACTGTGATTTACTGATTATATATGTAGAACGGAATGATCATATGTTAAGAATGTTTTTGTTTGTTGTTATATTTAAAAAAAATAATTAATTAAAAAATTAAAACAGACAAATAAAAATTCAACAAATGGTGCTGCAATAATGAGATACTCACATGGAAAAAATAATGAAATGTGACCACGCCATACAGCATACAAAAGAAAGCACTTTAAAGAAATGCTTTTTTTATCACAGAGAAGATAGGATTTAAAAAATAAGTATGACTGCTGAATCATTATATTGATATTTCTTTTGGTATCACTGGATACCAAATATCAAGTGACTTGGAGTAACTAGAAAAACATATGAAAAATTGTGGAACTGTAACCCATACCAAACTTTAACATTCGTTCTATAACTACTTGTTAAAATATACTTGGAAATTTATTGCTTTTTTGTATGTATTTTATGTTTCACAATTAAAAAATAGTTGAAAAAATTCGAGCTATTATAGGTAACTAGTGCTAATGTTATCCAATATTTCTATTTTTATTATCATGTTTAATTAATTAAATTTACATTTGTTTCTATGATTTGAAAGTTGAAATGGCTATTCCAGTTAATTTTATATCTTCCATTTTTGTTTCTGTACTTTTGATGGCCTTAAAATGCTAAGTCTAGAAATTTTGTATTTGTCAAAGTAAAAAAATATGTTTTTCGTGATCATTTCAATAGAGCTTATTATAAAGCTTTAGTGAACTTCAATCTTTTCCCTCATCCTACAACTACAATCCAGTACATTCTGAATTTCAGTCTGCCAGAAAAAGAATAAAGCTAGAAACAGAGGTTTGTATACTATCTTTTAGGAAGGTCTTCTTTCGTTACGTGTGTTTTAGTTGTTTAAACCACTTTCATGACACTAAGGTCTACAGGATAAAGAGAAGGGGGAAATAAGGAAGATGTTATTAGAAACCAGAGGTGATGAGCTCAATTTTGCTTATTGCCCTCACTGTCTGCTCCAACTTGATGTAGTGGCCCAAGACTGGGTTGTTGAGTTGTCAGAATACTTCTTTTACTCACCTGGCTTCTATTACTCACCTTCTCTTTGATCATGGACACATCACCAAAACCCTCTGTAACTCAATCATCTATTTCTTACAGTGGACCTCATGGCTACTCAGCTCACTCTGACTTATTTTGAAGATCAGGGGAGAAAAAGTTCTGAAAGATCTGAAGTCTCCTGTAAATATGAAATATTATTAAACCTTCCATTCCAGTGACTTTGTTGCATGCTTTTGAGCCAGCCACCTGAATTCTTTGTTCCTCTTTTTGTCTCATTTCTAACATAGGGAAAATTTTAATTGTGAACGGAGGTGATATTAAAAATATTTAACAAGCAGTATATCATGAGCAGCAAGCAGTCAGAACAGAGGCCCAGATATCAAATGCGATGTAGTCCAGTGCGTATTAGCCCTAATTGCACACTGTTCTTTTGAAAATCTCATAGAGGCTTGGAAGTACCTTTCCCAGATACTTACATTAACTATATCCACCTGAGCCCTGACCCAGATTTCAAAAGCAACCAGTTTCCTACATATTTAGAGAATAATAGCTGTTCTTAGTCCAACTTAAAATTGGAATTTGCTTTTTTTTTTGAAGAAACTAAACTAAAACAAAAAATTTAATAGCATTTGAAGCCTGATTTTAGTAGTCACACAACTACTATAGACAGTGTATTTTGGTTATTTGTAACTGATACTTAGTCATCAGGCTCAAAGCAGTGATGTACTTCCCAAGGACAAGAAAATAGTAAAATTAGACTCCTTTGGATATCTGTTCCAGATTAATTTCCTTAGCTTTTGTGGCTTAGGTTTTGCGTCTAAAATATATAGGGGGTGGACCACGGTGGCTCAGTGGCAGAGTTCTCGCCTGCCATGCCAGAGACCTGGGTTCGATTCTCAGTGCCTGCCCATGCAAAAAAGAAAAAAAAAAATATATATATATATATATAAGAGAGTGAGTGAGCCTTTTACTTTGTCTAAAGTATGTATTTGGAATCCATTTATTTTTTTTCATCTTTAGTCCTTTTGGATAAGTACATGAATTCTGGGCAATCACAGGTGGAATGAAGGATGGTGACTTGGGGAGTAGCCGTCTCTGGAAGCTCAGTCTCCTTCCAGATTGATTGAGTTGTTGGAAAGCAGGGGATCAAATTGTGAGGGTCCATATATGCTCCTCTACTCCAATCCTGTATTATACAACTTCTAATATTAATGTTCTCCTCCCTATACTCTTTCCTCCATGTGGTGTTAATTCCTTTGTTAAGAAAAACTTTGTGTTTCTTTTTGTAGCAGAATCAACAGTTCACATTTGCCATATTTTTTGAATATGAGCTCCAAAGTTCAATGTCTTTGGTAGAGTGTTTAGAAAAACATAATTTACAAGCAGAAGTTTTTGTTTCTGTTTTTTGTTTAAATGTATGGAAAGTACACTGAGTGTATTATGATAGGTAATGTTAAGCTCTTTTAGGCTTGTCAAAGTATGTTCTTATGTTTACCACAATTACTGGACTTATAGACTATAGAGACAGGAAGAAGATGAGAATTTAGGGAAAAAAAATAGTTTCAGTTGGTTTGGATTCAGCATAAAGTACTCAGTTTCTTAACTGAAAGAGGAAAAGAGGAGTTTACAGTGATAAAAGAAAGCATTTCATGCAATTAGAATCTGACCGCTTTATGAGTGATTCATGAATTGTGTAGCATCCCATTCAGAAAGTAGAAGGTAGCTTTGCCTGGGGAGTGGAAGGGGAAAGCTCATAGAGGGCAAACATGGAGGAAATGTTCTGATTGGCTGACATTAAAATGTTCATTTTACATAGGGGGGATTACAAGTGGGGAGCATATATACATTGATTTACATGGTATGCTTATCCATTCTGATAAGCTGTCTTTGCTGAACCAAAATTAGTTGCATCAGTAGGTGTTGCTTTTCAGCAACCCTGAAGTATGTATTCCATTTTCTTGTAAAACTTGAACAATTGACTGCAGGTCAATTGTGTTCTAGAAAAGCCCTTCTCAGAAAGGGGCCTTCTCCTGGCAATGCCTAATGCAGGCAGGCATTTTATTTAACAGCACATGCACAATATCACAAGCACATCTCAGCTTGATTGAGTTTTGTTGCTTCCTGGTAGGTGAAGATATTCTGCTCTTTGTATTGGATTGTAGTTGTAAAATGAGGGAAGAAGAAAACTGTCACCATCACTTTTTGAGGTAAGTAGTTTCTGATTTCCCTTTTTTGCTCTTAGAGGCTTTCTTGTTGTTTGTTTGTTTGTTTGTTTTACTTCCTGCTAGGTAGAATACTAGGGAGGAGATGTATGAGTGTAGGAAAGGAGTCCAAATGGTGAACACTAGCTTTATCATTTGAAAATCCCAGTCACCCTCTAGTTGAGGAATATGTGTATCAGTCTGATTACCACCAGTCAGGCTGAGTTCTAAATTTGTTACAACTTTGTTACATATTCCTCTCCAATAATCCTCAAATTGTGCTTCCCTTTTTGTTTTAATTCTTTTTTTTTTTTTTAATTTTTTTATTAATCAAAAAAAAGAAAAGAAGTTAACACAACATTTAGAAATCATTCCATTCTACACATGCACTCAGTAATTCTTAGTATCACATAGATGTATGATCATCATTTCTTAGTACATTTGCATCGATTTAGGAAAAGAACTAGCAAAACAGCAGAAAAAGATATAGAATGTTAATATAGAGAAGAGAATTAAAATAATAATACTAATAAAAAATATATATATATAAAAAAAGGAAAAAGAAAAAAAACAAAAACAAAAGATACAAACAAACAAAAAACCATATTTCAGGTGCAGCTTCATTCAGTGTTCCAACCTAGTTACATTACACTTAGGTATTATTGTGCTGTCCATTTTTGAGTTTTTGTATCTAGTCCTGTTGCACAGTCTGCATCCCTTCAGCTCCAATTACCCATTATCTTACCCTGTTTCTAACTCCTGCTGGTCTCTGTTACCAATGATATATTCCAAGCTGATTCTCGAATGTCGGTTCACATCAGTGGGACCATACAGTATTTGTCCTTTAGTTTTTGGCTAGACTCACTCAGCATAATGTTCTCTAGGTCCATCCATGTTATTACATGCTTCATAAGTTTAGTCTGTCTTAAAGCTGCATAATATTCCATCGTAGGTATACGCCACAGTTTGTTTAGCCACTCGTCTGTTGATGGGCATTTTGGCTGTTTCCATCTCTTTGAAATTGTAGATAATGCTGCTATAAACACTGGTGTGCAAATGTCCATCTGTGTCTTTGCCCTTAAGTCCTTTGAGTAGATACCTAGCAGTGGTATTGCTGGGTCGTAATCCATTCTGCCATTCTATGTCTTTTGATTGGGAAATTCAGTCCATTAACTTTTAGTATTATTACTGTTTGGATAATATTTTCCTCTACCATTTTGGCTTTTGTATTATATATATCATATCTGATTTTCCTTCTTTCTACACTTTACTCCATACCTCTGTCTTCTGTCTTTTCGTATCTGACTCTAGTGCTCCCTTTAGTATTTCTTGCAGAGCTGGTCTCTTGGTCACAAATTCTCTCAGTGACTTTTTGTCTATAAATGTTTTAATTTCTCCTTCATTTTTGAAGGACAATTTTGCTGGATATAGGAGTCTTGGTTGGCAGTTTTTCTCTTTTAGTGATTTAAATATATCAACCCACTGTCTTCTAGCTTCCATGGTTTCTGCTGAGAAATCTACACATAGTCTTATTGGGTTTCCCTTGTATGTGACAGATTGTTTTTCTCTTGCTGCTTTCAAGATCCTCTCTTTCTCTTTGACCTCTGACATTCTAACTAGTAAATGTCTTGGAGAACGCCTATTTGGGTCTATTCTCTTTGGGGTGCGCTGCACTTCTTGGATCTGTATATTTAGGTCTTTCATAAGAGTTGGGAAATTTTCAGTGATAATTTCTTCCATTAGTTTTTCTCCTCCTTTTCCCTTCTCTTCTCCTTCTGGGACACCCACAACACGTATATTTGTGCGCTTCATATTGTCATTCAGTTCCCTGATTCCCTGCTCAAGTTTTTCCATTCTTTTCCCTATAGTTTCTGTTTCTTTTTGGAATTCAGTTGTTCCATCCTCCAGTTCACTAATTGTAGCTTCTGTCTCTTTAGATCTACCATTGTAGGTATCCATTGTTTTTTCCATTTTTTCTTCTTTGTCCTTCACTCCCACAAGTTCTGTGATTTGTTTTTTCAGATTTTCTATTTCTTCTTTTTGTTCAGCCCATATCTTCTTCATGTCCTCCCTCAATTTATTGATTTGGTTTTTGAAGAGTTTTTCCATTTCTGTTCGTATATTCAGCATTAGTTGTCTCAGCTCCTGTATCTCATTTGAACTATTGGTTTGTTCCTTTGATTGGGCCATATCTTCAATTTTCCGAGTGTCATCCATTATTTTCTGCTGGTGTCTGGGCATTTGATCAGATCTCCCTGGGTGTGGGACCCAGCTGGTTGAAAGGTTTTTCTGTGGAATCTCTGGGCTCTGTTTTTCTTTTCCTGCCCAGTAGGTGGCGCTCGTGGCGGTCGTTTGTCTGCGGGGCAGTCGGCCCGGGAAACCGCGCGTGGAGGCGGGGGTCGCTGGCCGTGGCTTGGGGGAGTGCCGGTCCAAATTGCCCAGCTGGCCCGAGACGCCAAGCGTGATGGGAGGGCCCCGCTATCCAATGTTCCCAGTCAGACCGGGGAGCCACGTGCGTGGAGGGGACCCCAGTCGCCAGCCACCCCAGCTGGGAAAACGTGCACCCCTCGGGTATCTCACCGCAGTGGATTCTCCCTACCAGTTCAGCCGTTCCAGAATGTGGTACGCTGTCTTTTTTGGTCTCTGTCGTGACTCCGGGAGCTGTTTCATATTGTTTCTGTTTCTTTAGTTGCTTTTCTGGAGGAGGAACTAAGACCCGCGCGTCTTACTAAGCCGCCATCTTCTCCGGAAGTCCTGTTTTAATTCTTGAGCATTGATGTACAGAAAAGAAAGAGAATGGGGGATGGAGGAAACTTTTGTAAAAAGTGGAGACAAATGATTTGGTTTTCGAAGGAAAGGATCAAAAGATGAATAGCTTGAAAAATAACAGACTGGGAGAATTATAATAACTAACCCTTATATAGCACTTACTATATGCCAGTAATTATTCTTACCATTTACTTATATTCATTTAATCTTCATAAGATCCTGATTTAAGTACCTACTAGTGATCTCCATTTTACACAGAATGAAACTGAGACCCAGGTTAAGTAACTTGCTCCAAATCATACAGCTGGTTACTGGTAGAGTCTGGATTGAACCCTAGAGTCATTCTAGAATCCATGCTTGAACCACTTGCTATAAAACAAAAGGAAATAGTTTTAAATATTTATAATTTATATTGAATTATATATATAATTATATACGTATAATTAGCTGAAATGAGAAAAGTTATTGTCTTAAATTGACGGAGCTGCTATGACAAATACCACACAACAGTTGGCTTAAACAACAGGAATTTATTGTTTCACAAATTTGAGGCTGGAAGTTCAAAATCAGGGTATTGGTACGGTCATGCTTTTGGCTTATCCTTCTATGTCCACTTTTCTTTGCTACCTATATTAGATTAAGGCCCAGCCTCATTGGATTTGACCATACCTTAAACTTAATAATAGCATCTTCAAAGGATCTATATACAAACAGATTCACACCCACAGGAAAGGAGTCATTTGTGGGGGAAATGATTCAATCCCCAAACAGTTTTCAAACCAAGAAAATAATGCTAGTGCTGGATTATTCGACAGGCAAACCATGTACATACTTAGGTCTCAGGAAAGCAGGGTCTCCAGAAATGAAAAGGAAATCTTTTTTAAGACTTACTTTACAATGTAGTATTGTTTTTATTTTGGTCAGTACAGAACATCAAATTCTTTACAATATTTTAGGACCTCTGAAAGCCTAAATCCACGCTGTGGAAGAAGATTGATAAGAGTTCACATTTAAAAAAATTATATAATACTTCTGGGTCAAGATGGTGGCTTAACAACGTGCGCGTTTTAGTTCGTCCTCCAGAACAACTACTAAATAACCAGAAACAGTACAGAACAGCTCCTGGGGCCACGTCAGTGACCAGACACACAGCGTACCCCAGTCTGGACCAGCTAGACCAGCTGCGAGCACCCCCCGCGAACCGTGAGTTCCCAAAGCTGTGGCAGCAAGCGCCCTTCCCCCACAGGCCGCTTCCCAGAGGGGAAAGGAAAGGACTTTACCTGCTGCTGGTACAATCAAACGCCAATTGTGGAACTAATTAACACATTCTGGCTACTAAAAATAGGCCCCCAGCTTAGGTGAACCTGATCAAAGCGGAGGTTGCTCATTTTTGCCCTGGCGCCAAGGGGGCAGGACTGACAGAAAAAGGGGGGGAAAAAAAAGGAGGAAACAGGTTTTTGTGGCTGTGTATCTACAAAGGCTTGACTGCCTCTAGATACTGCGACAGGACTTTTCAGGCTGCAGCTGCCCCAGGCATAGGCGGAAGTGAGCTCTTTTGGGGGCTTGTCTGGAGCCTGTGCCTTCCCCAGGGAAGGGGTGAAGCCCAACTCAGGTGGAATCCCTCCATTAAGGAATTCAGACCCCTGGACTTGGTAATTTGAAGCCATTAAAACTAGCCTACAACCTCTCCTCTGTCTCCACCACGCCCCCAGCAGGGAGAGTCTGCCAAAGTTAAAGGTACCGCATCATCTTAAGCTGGTGGGACCTGTAGTCAGACAAGTGCCACACACAGGGCAGGATAAGAAAAACAGAGTCCAGAGACTTCACAGGAAGATCTTTCAACCTGCTGGGTCTCACCCTCAGGGAACACCGACACAGGTGACTCCTCCTGATAGGAGGCCAGTTTGGTCTGGGAAAATCTGGCTGGGGTATATAATATCTAAGTAGACCCTCCTAAGTGTGTGTGGGGGGGAAGGCACCACACAAGCAGGGCAAGAAACAAGAAAACAAGAACTGAAAAATTCTCTGTTAAACAAAACTTAAGCTAGAGGTCCAGATAAAGCTGAACGGAATGTCAAAGAACAGATAGACAACAAATTCATCGAGCAAGAAAACCCTAGATAAAAGAAGTGAAAGCAATCTCCAGAATAAACTAATTAAGGTAATTAAATGCCTAGATGCTAGCAAAAAATAACAAATCACACTAGGAAAATTGAAGATATGGCCCAGTTAAAGGAACAAACCAACAATCCAAATGACATACAGGAGCTGAAACAATTAATTCAGAATGTACGAACAGACATGGAAAACCTCATCAAAAACCAAATCAGTGAATTGAGGGAGGATATAAAGAAGGCAAGGAAAGAACAAAAAGAAGAAACTGAAAGTCTGAAAAAACAAATCACAGAACTTATGGGAATGAAAGACACAGTAGAAGAGATGAAAAAAACAATTGAAACCTACAATGGTAGATTTCGAGAGACAGAACAGGATTCCTGAACTGGAGGATGGAACATCTGAAATCCGACAAGAAACAGAAACTATAGGAAAAAAAATGGAAAAATATGAGCAGGGACTCAGGGAATTGAAAGACAATATGAAGCGCATGAATATACATGTTGTGGGTGTCCCAAAGGAGAAGAGAAGGGAAAAGGAGGAGAAAAACTAATGGAGGAAATTATCACTGAAAATTTCCCAACTCTTATGAAAGACTTAAAATTACAGATCCAAGAAGTGCAGCGTACCCCAAAGAGAATAGATCCAAATAGACATACTCCAAGACATTTAATAATCAGAATGTCAGAGGTCAAAGAGAAAGAGAGGATCTTGAAAGCAGCAAGAGAAAAGCAATCCATCACATACAAGGAAAACCCAATAAGACTATGCGCTGATCTCTCAACAGAAACCATGGAGGCGAGAAGACAGTGGGATAATATATTTAAATTATTAAAAGAGAAAAACTGTCAACCAAGAATTCTGTATCCAGCAAAATTGTCCTTCAGAAATGAGGGAGAAATTAAAACATTTTCAGACAAAAAAATCACTGAGAGAATTTGTGACCAAGAGACCAGCTCTGTAAGAAATACTAAAGGGAACACTAGAGACAGATACGAAGACAGAAGAGAGAGGTGTGGAGAAGAGTGTAGAAAGGAAGACTATGAGTAAAGGTAAAAAGAAGGAAAATTAGATATGACATAAAATCCAGAAGGCAAAATAGTAGAAGAAAGTACTACCCATGCAGTAATAACACTGAATGTTAATGGATTAAACTCTCCAATCAAAAGACATAGTCTGGCAGAATGGATTAAAAAACAGGACCCATCTATATGCTGTCTCTACTCAAAGGACATGAGGCCAGGGACACAAATGAACACATTTACACACCAATGTTTATAGCAGCATTATTAACAATTACCAAGAGATGGAAACAGCCAAAATGTCCATCAACAGACAGTTGGCTAAACAAACTGTGACATTTACATAAGATGGAATATTATGCAGCTGTAAGACAGAATAAAGTTATGAAGTATGTAACAACATGAATGGACCTTAAAGAGTCCATTCCTTAAGGATGGACTGAGTGTGATTAGCCAGAAACAAAAGGACAAATACTGTATGGTCTCACTGATATGAACTGACATTAGTGAATAAGCTTGGAATATTTCCTTGATAACAGAGACCATCAGGAGATAGAAATATGGTGAGATATTGGGTAATTGGAGCTGAAGGGATACAGATTGTGCAGCAGGACTGAATATAAAAACTCAGAAATGGATAGCATAGTACTACCTAACTGTAAAGTAATTATGTTAAAACACTGAATGAAGCTGCATGTGAGAATGATAGAGGGAGGAGGGCTGGGGACATAAATGAAAACAGAAAGAAAGATAGATGGTAAAGATTGAAATGGTATAATCTAGGAATGCCTAGATTGTATAATAATACTGAAATGTACAATGTACAAATTTTAAAAATGTTTTTGCATGAGGAAGAACAAAGGAATGTCATTATTGCAGAGTGCTGAAAATAGATGATAATACTTTAAAATGTCACCTTATGTGTGAGACTAAAGCAAAAAATGTTTGTTTGTTACAAAATTTACATTTTGACTAGAGCATTTCCTAATATAACTCATGTAGATAGTTTGATTGAATGTCATAAGTACTTGGACTCTCAGGTAGGACATGAGATTTTGTTGGTTTGTCCAGAGTGATGCCCCGATGAATCCCAGAGTGATTTGATAAGTGACTGGAAAAGTATTTGCAAGCCCCCTTCGGGGAATGGTGAGAGTGGGGAGAAATTCAACTTCCCCAAGTTGAATTCTTGATAGTCTCACAAGCAGTGTGGACAACCAAAGCTATAGGCTGAGCCCCCAGTCTTGGGGGTTGTTCATATGAAACTTAACCCCACAAAGGATAGGTCAAGTATACTTAAAATTTGGCCCTAGAGTCACCCCCAAGAGAGCCTCTTTTGTTGCTCAGATGTGGCCTCTCTCTCCAGCCAACATGATGAGCAGTCTCACCACCCTCCCCCTCTCTGCGTGGGACATGACTCCCAGGGGTGTGGACCTTCCTGGCAATGTGGGACGGAGATCCTGGAATGAGCTGGGACTCAGCATCAAAGAACTGAGAAAAACCCTAGAATGAGCTGAGAATTAACATCAGGGGATTGAGAGAACCTTCTCGACCAAAGGGGGAAGAGTAAAATGAGACTAAGTGTCAGTGGCTGAGAGATTCCGGGCAGAGTTGGGAGGGTGTCCTGGAGGTTGTTCTTGTGCATTAAGTAGATATCACCTTGTTGTTCAAGATGTAGTGGAGAGGCTGGTGGGAACTGCCTGAAAATGTAGAGCTGTGTTCCAGTAGCCATGTTTCTTGATGATGATTGAACAATCATATAGCTTTCACAATGAGACTCTGTGAATGTGAAAACCTTGTGTCTGATGCTCCTTTTAGCTACTTTATCAACAGAAGAGTAGAACATATGGAATAAAAATAAATAATAGGGGGAACGAATGTTAACATAAATTTAGTTTGAAATGCTAGTGGTAAATGAAAGCTAGGGGTAAGGGGTATGGTATGTATAATCCTTTTTTTCTCTGTTATCGTTTTATTTCTTTTCCTGTTGTCTTTTTATTTCTTTTTCTAAATTGATGCAAATGTTCTAAGAAATGATGAATATGCAACTATGTGATGATATTAAGAATTACTGATTGTATATGTAGAATGGAATGATATCTAAATGTTTTGTTTGTTAATTTTTTCTAATTAAAAAAATTAAAAAAAAACTGGGGTGAGATATATAAGAACTATTAAATAAAATTAAATACTAAAAATAAGACTAAAAATTTGAATTAAGTCAAGAACATGGAAGTCACTTTAAATTGCTACTTTTACTTGACTAGTTTGCCAGTCAAAATTCTGGCAAAAAAAAAAATCATTTTAATTTTGTAAACTAATAAAAATATGAAGAAATTGCCTCGTTAAAAACTATAATCTTGGGGCAGTGTGACGGTGCCACAGTGGCAGAATTCTCACCTGCCATACCAGAGACCCGGATTCGATTCCCAGTGCCTGCCCATGTTAAAAAAAAAAAAAAAATATATATATATATATGTATATGTATATGTATATGTATATGTATATGTATATATAAGTATATATATATGTATATGTGTATATATATATATAGTCTTTAAAAATCACATGCAAAAGGTAGCTGCCAAAGAGAGAAAAGAACATATGGAAATAAAAGAATATAAAAATAAAAGTCGTATAAGAAACAGTCCAAAACGACACTGAGAGGATGCTTATTGTCCATCAAATTGGAGGTAAATTATCTAATAACTGAATATTTTAATTGCCTGATAATCATCTAATATTTTTGAAAATTCTGAGAAATGACTTTTATTTCAATGAATGATATACATTGGTATAATCTTTCTGGAGGGCAATTCCATCAAAAGCCTTAATGTATGCTTGCTTTTCATGTGATCCAGTAACTGTATTTTCGAAATTTAGCCATAATCGAAATGCGTAAAAATGTTTGGTTTTAAGGACATTTACCAAAACATTGTTTGTTAGTACAATATTATATAGCCAATAATGGAGACAAACTAAATATCTAAGAGAATTGTTTTAATAAATTATGGTACTTCCAAAAAATGTTTTCCTTACATGGAAAAATGTTCACAATATAATGTAAAATAGAAAAAAAGGGCTCCAAAATTGAATTATGGTATTATATCTTTTAAACGTGTTTATATACATGCATGTAAATGAACATTTATAAAATGGTTTGGAAGATTATATTTTTAGGTAATTCTTACTGGATAGTGGATTATATATATATATATTTTTTTTTCATTTTTGTTTATCTGTATTTTCTAATATTTCGCTCCTGAACATGTATTTCTTTGGTACTTTACGAAAAGTAATAAGGGATTTTTGTTTTTAATTTAAACAATAACTTAGTTGGATATTTTGTGGGATTTGAAATCATGTATTGATGAAGATTAAGAAGTTAATACTAAATTTGCTTATCATAAAGAAATTTTTTCCCTAAATGAATTGTTTCTATGACCTTGGACATTTATATTTTTATGATTTTGTGTCAATAACAGATTTACCTGAGTTCTAAAAATTAAGTAATTATCATGCTTTGATGTTTTTTAAAAGGTACCTTTATTTTATTTTTATATGAATTCCTGTAGTAGGTTGGTAAAGCATCTCCTCCTTTTAGTATTAGAGAATATAAGTGAAAAATCAAATATCACCTGGTTCTCAGAGATGGTCAGTATTTTCTTTCTAATATTTATTCTGGTAATGGACAAGTAATAATAAGAATTTTCTTAAATGCTCATGATCCACTTACACTGTAGTGTTTTCAGACTAACATTATAACTTTATGGTGGGAAGAAGCTGAGCAGATTTTTACAAACTGACTATCTACTTGCGAGGTTGTTTTCCAGTTGATGATGCCATGGTGTAATTCTATCAGGAATATCACCTTTGATTTCACTGGGTTTTCATCATTGCTACAATATTGAGAGCACTGCTAAAGTTAGAAACAATATAGAATGTCAAAACATTTTTTTACATTTAAATTTCTATTTTCTTTTCAGGTATGACAGCAGTTGTCTGTACTTACCCTCTTGACATGGTCAGAGTTCGCCTAGCATTCCAGGTCAAAGGGGAACACACTTATACAGGAATTATTCATGCATTCAAAACAATTTATGCAAAGGTATTTCATATTTACCTTTCTCATGTGCAACATGAATTTTTATAGCTAGGAAAATAATTTGAATTTTATCTAAATAATTTCTCTTTGATTTATAATTATTGATATTAATAATCATAATTGGGGCCACGGTGGCTCAGCAGGCAAGAATGCTTGCCTGCCATGCCAGAGGACCCGGGTTCGATTCCTGGTGCCTGCCCATGTAAATAAAAAAAAAAGATTTAAAAAAAAATAATAATAATCATAATTGTAAAAGAATGTCTTTATATTTCAGGTAGGTCCCAGGGTAGTTTTTCCATTATAATGTTTGCTTTTGTTCTTTGATGTTTATCATAATGAGCACAAAGTAATCTGATTTTCCTTTACTCAAAAGGAAGGTGGTTTCCTTGGATTTTATAGAGGCCTGATGCCTACTATTTTAGGAATGGCTCCATATGCAGGTATGTTCCAAATTTGGCTGAATTCTAGTTTGTGTGTTTAAACATGTTGCTAGTTTTTTCTGAAATGATAGCATGAAAAGATGCTATCATAAAAAGTACTTTTACTTAAGAAATGATGAATTGGCCATATAATAATGTCTTGCATATAAAAATGACTATATATACACTCAGTAGAAGTGCACTTTTATATCTTTCTCTTAATATTTGAGCCAGCTAATAGTCCTGTTAACAACTGTACTTACACTTGAGTTACATGGCTGTTAAGGATTCAGTTTTTATGAACATGTTAATTAAAAATAAGAGTTGAAACTATTATATTCTTCATTATAAAAAGGAAAAACTTTGTATTAATCAGTGAAGACTGATTAAGAAAAATTTAGAAAATATAGAGAAGTAGAAAGAAGAAAAATATGATACCCATAGTCCTCCAGTCTGCAAATAACCACTATTACGTGTTTATATTTCTTTTTTTCCTAGACTTTTAAATTTGAGATACTTGTAGATTCTTATATGGTTATAAGAGATAATACAAAGAGATCCATGTATCATTTACCCAGTTTTTCTAATGGTAAGATCTTGCAGATCTGGATATCTACATTGATATAATGAAGATGCAGAACATTTCATCACCCCATGGATCCCTCCTGTTGATGTTTATAGGCACACCTTCTTCCCCCTTCCTAACCCCTGGCAACCACTAATCTGTTCCCTATTTCTATAATTTTTTCATTTAAAGGACATTCTATATTTGGACTCGTACAATATGAAGCCTTTTGGGGTTGGCTTTTTTCACTTGGCATAATTTCCTTGAGATTCATCCAAGTTGTAGTGTATATCAATAGTTTGTTCTTTTTTGTTGCTGGGTAGTATTCTGTGATATGGATGTATTTTATGTTTTTAAGATTCAGTTGTTTCTAAGATTTGTCTGTGTTGTTTTGCATAGTTTTTATTTATTTGTCTCTGTTGTATGTGTATCTGATACTGAAGTGCAAGAATATATCTAGAGTACATATCTAGGAGTAGAATTACTAGGTTGTAAGTTATATGTATGTATATTCAGTTTTATGAGCTAAGGACAAATTAATTTAAAGTGGTTATATCCATTTACACATCAACCTGTAGTGGTTAAAATTGCCCTTGACCCATATCCTTTCCATCTACATTGATATTAGCTGATTTTAAATTTTTGTGAATTTTATTGAGTATAAAGATAACTACATAATAATAATAATAATAATAATAATAATAATGAAAAATAGATAATTTCTGAGGTCTTATTTTCCATATCCCTAAGTACCAATGAACTTGAGCTCCTTTTCATGTGTTTATTAATTATATTTCCTTTTCTGTGAAGTGCCTATTAAGGTATTTGGCCCCCTTTTTTACTGAGTTGTGTGTCTTTTTCTTATTGCTTTGTAGTAAATCTTTATATATTCTAATTGTCAATACATTGCTGGTTATATATATTGAAGAATCTTTTTCTTGATCGTGGCTTAGAGTTTTCCTTTATAGTGTCTTTTAATGGACAGAAATTCTCATTTTAATGTATTTGGAATTTGTTAACATTCTTTTATAAATAGTGCTTTTGTGCATCATAAATACTGTATTTTCCTCTAAGAATTATTATTATTTGTTAACCTATTTAAATTGTATAGTATAACATATATACAAAGCAATGAAATAAGAAAGCAGTAGTTTTCAAAGCACTCTTCAAGAAGTAGTTACAGGACAGATCCCGCAGTTTATCATGGGCTACCATGCGATCTCATATTTTCCTTTAAGTTGCTCCAGAATTATAGGAGGCTAGAGGGCTTCAATATTTATTTATCATCACAATTGACTTTTTTCCTTTTTTTGTGAAAAATAACATACGTACAAAAAAGTTATAAATTTCAAAGCACCCCATCACAATTAGTTGTAGAACATATTTCAGAGTTTGGCACGGGATTCAGTTCCACAATTTTACGTTTTACTTGTAGTTGCTCTATAATACCGGAGACTAAAAGAGATATCAGTTTAATAATTCAGGATTCATATTCATTTGTTAAGTCCTGTCTTCTCTCTATAACTCCACCATCACCTTTGCTCTTCCCATTCCTCTCTTTAGGGGTGTTTGGGCTATGGCCATTCTAAGTTTTTCGTATTAGAAGGGCCTGTCATTAATATGACATTGGGAGCTTTCAGCTCTTCTGGGTATATACCAAGTAGTACTATTGCTGGCTGATAGGGCAACTTGATATTTAGTTTCCTAAGGAACCACCAAACAGTCTTTCATAGTGTCTACACTATTATACATTCTCACCAGCAGTGCATAAGTGTCCCAGTTTCTCTTAATCCTCTCCGACATTTATAGTTTCCTTTTTGTTTAACAGCAGCCATTCTTATAGGTGTGAGTTGGTATCTCATTGTAGTCTTGATCTGCATTTCCCTTACAGCCAGTGAAAATGAGCATCTCTTCACGTGCTCTTGAGCCATCTGTATTTGCTCTTCAGAAAAATGTCTATTCATATCTTTAGCCCATTTTATAATTGGGTTGTTTGTTCTTTTGTTGTTGAGTTGTATGATTTCTTTGTATATACAGGAACTCAAGCCTTTTTGGATATGTGATTTCCAAACATTTTCTCCCATTGAGTTGGCTGCCTCTTTACCTTTTTCATAATATGTTTTAAAGTGCAGAAGTATTTGATTTTGAGGAGTTCCCATTTATCTATTTTTTTTCTTTTGTTGCTTGTGCTTTGGGTGTAAAGGTTAGGAAGCTACCTCCTATTAACTAGGTCTTGAAGATGTTTCCCTACATTTTCTTCTAGAAGTTTTATGGTGCTAGTTCTTATATTTAGGTGTTTGATCCACTTTGAGTTAATTTTTGTATAGGGTATAAGATAGGGGTCCTCTTTCATTCTTTTGGCTATCGATATCCAGTTCTTCCATGCCCAATTATTGAAAAGACTATTTTGTCCCAGTTCAAAGGATTTGTCAAAAATCAGTTGACCATAGATTTGTTGGTCTATTTCTGCACTCTCAATTCAATACCTTTGGTCAGTGCTTCTATCTTTGTGCCAGTACCCTGCTGTTTTGACCACTGTGGCTTTATAATATGTTTTAAAGTCAGGGAGTGTTAATCCTCCTACTTCTTTCTTCATTTTTGGGATGCTTTTAGCTATTTGGGGTCGTTTTCCCTTCCAGATGAACTTGGTAATTAGCTTTTCCAAATCTTCAATGTAGGTCGATGGAATTTTGATTGGTACTGTGTTGAATCTGTAGATCAATTTGGGGAGAATTGACATCTTAACTATATTTAGCCTTTCCATCCATGAGCAAGGAATGTCTTTCCACCTATTTAGATTTCCTTTGATTTCTTTTTCAATGTTATGTAGTTTTCTGTGTACAAATCCTTTACATCCCTAGTTAAGTTCATTTCTAAGTACTTGATTCTTTTAGTTGCTATTTTGAATAGAATTTTTTCCTTAACTTCCTCCTCAGCTAGGTCATTGCTTGAATATAGAAATGTTACTGATTTTTGCACATTAATCTTATATCCCGCCACCTTACTGCATTTGTTTATTAACTCAAGTAACTTTGCTGTAGATTTCTCAGGATCTTTCAAATATAGTATCATGTCATCTGCAAATTATGAGAGTTTTACTTCTTCCTTCCCAATTCAGATGCCTTTTTTTTTTTAGAAATCATTCCAATCTACATGTACAATCAGTAATTCTTAATAAAATCACATAGTTGCATATTCATCATTTCTTAGTACATTTGCATCGATTTAGAAAAAGAAAAAGACAACAGAATAAGAATTAAAACAATAATAGAAAGAAAAAAAAACAAAAACAAAAACAAAAACAAAAAACCTATACCTCACAGGCAGCTTCATTCAGTGTTTTAACATAATTGCATTACAATTGGGTAGTATTGTGCTGTCCATTTCTGAGTTTTTATATCCAGTCCCGTTGTACAGTCTGTATCCCTACAGCTCCAATTATCCCTTCTCTTTTTTTTTTTTTTTTTTTAATTAACGGAAAAAAAGAAATTAACCCAACATTTAGAGATCATACCATTCTACATATGCAATTCAGATGCCTTTTATTTCTCTGTCCTGCCTGATTGCTCTAGCTAGAACTTCTAGCACAATGTTGAATAATAATAGTGACAGTGGGCATTCTTGACTTGTTCCTGATCTTAGGGGAAAAGCTTTCTGTCTCTCTCCATTGAGTACGATGCTAGCTATTGCTTTTTCATATATTCCCTTTATCATATTGAGGCAGTTATCTTTGATTCCTATTGTTTGGAGTGTTTGTTTTTTTTTCAGAAAAAGATGCTAAATTTTGTCAAATGTTTTTTCAGCATCAATTGAGGTGATCATGTGATTTTTCCCTTTTGATTTGTTAACGTGCTGTATTACATTAATTGAGGTTCTTGTGTTAAACCATCCTTGCATTCCTGGTATAAACCCCACTTGGTCATGGTGTATAATTCTTTTAATGTGTTCTTGGATTTGATTGCTGATATTTTATTGAGAATTTTTGCATCTATGTTCATTAGGGAGATTGGCCTGTAGTTTTCCTTTCTTATAGCATCTTTACCTGGTTTTGCTATTAAAATGATATTAGCTCCATAAAATGAGTTAGGTAGAGTTCCTTATTCCTCAATTTCTTGGAAAAGTTTGAGCAGGATTGGTATTATTTCTTTGTTGAATGTTTGATAAAATTCCTCTGTGAAGCCATCTGGCCCTGGGCTTTTCTTTGTGGGAAGATTTTTGATGACTGATTGAATCTCTTTACTTGTGATTGGTTTGTTGAGATCTTCCGTTTCTTCCTGAGTCAATGTAACTTGTTTGTGTGTCTCCAGGAATTTGTCCATTTCATCTAAGTTGCCTGGTTTGTTGACCTATAATTGTTCATAGTATCGTCTTATGATTTATTTTATTTCATTAGGGTCTGTGGTTACACACCCCTTCTCATTTCTGATTTTGTTTATTTACATCCTCTCTCTTTTTTTCTTTGTCAGTCTTGCTAGTGGCCCATCAATTTTTTTGATTTTCTCAAAGAATCAAATTTTGGTTTTATTGATTCTTTCTATTGTTCTTTTGTCTCTCCCATTCATTTATCTCTGCTTTACTCTTTGTTATTCATTTTCTTCTGTTTGCTTTGGGGTTAGTTTGCTGTTTTTTCTCAAGTTCCTCTAGGAACGTTTTTTTTTTTTCTTTTTTTTATTAATTAAAAAAAATTAACAACAAACAAAATAAGATATCATTCCATTCTACATATATAATCAGTAATTCTTAATATCATCACATAGTTGCATATTCATCATTTCTTAGAACATTTGCACCAATTTAGAAAAAGGAATAAAAAGACAACAGAAAAAGAGATAAAATGATAATAGAGAAAAAAAGTTTACATACCATACCCCTTACCCCTCACTTTCATTTACCACTAGCATTTCAAACTAAATTTATTTTAACGTTTGTTCTCCCTATTATTTATTTCTATTCCATATGTTCTACTCTTTCTTTGATATGGTAGATAAAAGAAGCATCAGATACAAGGTTTTCACATTCACAGAGTCACATTATGAAAGCTGTATTATTGTTCAATCATCGTCAAGAAACATGGCTACTGGAACACAACTCTACATTTTCAGGCAGTTCCCCCCAGCCTCTCCACTACATCTTGAACAACAAGGTGATATCTACTTAATGCATAAGAATAACCTCCAGGATAACCTCTCGACTCTGTTTGGAATCTCTTAGCCATTGACACTTTGTCTCATTTCACTCTTACCCCTTTTGGTTGAGAAGGTTCTCATATCCCTTGATGTTAATTCTCAGCTCATTCTAGAGTTTTTCTCAGTCCCTTGATGCTGAGTCTCAGCTCATTCCAGGATCTCTGTCCCATGTTGCCAGGAAGGTCCATATTCCCTGGAGTCATGTTGTGTTAGTTAGATTCAGTTGTCAACTTGGCCAGGTGAGCATACCTAGTCTTGTTGCTGCGGACATAAGCCAGCGGTACGTGGACCTCATCTGTTGCCAATTACATCTGCAGTCAGCTAGGAGGCGTGTCTGCTACAATGAGTGACGTTTGACTTAATTGGCTGGTGCTTAAATGAGAGAGTGCAATGTTGCACAGCCAAGCAGCTCGGCATTCCTCATCTCAGCACTTGCAGCTCAGCCCAGGCCTTTGGAGATACAGAAAGAAGTCACCCCGGGGAAAGTTGTCAGAACCCAGGGGCCTGGAGAGAAGACCAGCAGAGACCATCCCGTGCCTTCCACATAAGAAAGAACCTCAGTGGAAAGTTAGCTGCCTTTCCTCTGAAGAACCAACAAAATAAATCCCTATTATTAAAAGCCAATCCATCTCTGGTGTGTTGCATTCCAGCAGCTAGCAAACTAGAACACATGTCCCACACAAAGAGGGGGAGGATGGTGAGACTGCTCGTCATGTTGGCTGGAGGGAGAGGCCACATCTGAGCAACGAAAGAGGCTCTCTTGGGGGTGACTCTTAGGCCTAAATTTTTTTTTTTCTTTTTTCTTTTTTTTTTTTTCATATAATCACCAATTTTATTCCAAATAATCACATAATTTAAATAAAGAATTTTCTTAAAACAATTTTTTCAAAAAGTAACCCAATTGTCATTAATTCTGGAAATTGTGCCTTCTACATGAATACTATGTAAGTTGAACTGAAACAGTTCCAAAATTCCATTGTTTCTATAGATTTCATTTAAACATTTTAAAAATAAAAAACTTTTAACTTATCTTTCATGATAAATGATTCTACTGATAACTTTACTTGGCAGAATTTTAGTTGCCTTGGTGATTCTCTACATTTTACAAATAAAGAAGACATATATAATATATATATAAATAATAAGCCAGTCTAATGGCTTGCATTAGAAACCACGGAGTTATATTTTGTTAAACCCAAATTGAACAGAGTTGAATTTAGGTTAATACAGAGAAAGGCATGCTCTGGATGCGTTGTTCTTTGTATTTCTTGAAACATCAGATGAACTGTAAAGAGTTCAAAGAGCTTCGTATTACTCTTGATTTTGGAAAGTTTCTGTAGAATAATACTGAGCTTTTCTAATATTTGAAGATCAAGCTTAGGGGTTCAAAGCAGCACAGAACAAGTACGAAAAAATAAAGTGTTACTACAAGCATCCAGAAAAGGCTGCAAGAATTTAGATTCCACTGTCATCTGAAGCAAACTATCAATGACATTGGATAGGAGTCCTTTACTGGATATTCTTAGATGACTTAATACTACAGGAATAGCTTGATACTCCAAAAACAAGGTTTTTCCTTCCTCTGTCTTCAAGTCCACACAAAGAGAATCAAATGCCTGAGCCAGATAATCAGCTTGAGTGACTGTTTTAAGAACAATTAAAGTTGATAAAAATCTCAGTGGTAAACTGGAGCTCTTAAAGAAAGCAGCTGTCTTTGGTTTATTCTCCACAGAATGTTCTACAGAATCACCATGAATTCCCTTAATTGCTATTCCTTTGAATATATCTTCACCCAATCTCCTCAATGTTGATGTCAGAGCTGAATGCTGTGTTCTGGTGTCCAGCTGCCTTAAGGACCAATATATAAATTTTATAAAAGGCTCATGAAGTTTGGCATTCACAAATGGCATCCACTGTAGTTGGTCTACAATTATAGGCAAAAGCTTTACACACTTCTCCTGAATATCATCTCTCTGAGAAGAAAGCTGGAATAGAGGCTTTTGGCCATCCATTCCAGATTCTTCATGTTTCAAGTTTCTAAGGTGATGATCCGAAATCCAGTCCATAAAGGTAGTTAAAAGTTCATAAACTTGTGCATTAAGTGGTACCTTACAGGTTTTTGAAATTGGTATTTTTTCTTGTTTTACAATTTTCATTTCATGAGCAGCATGGGGATTTCCTTTCAATCTCTGTATTGTCATAAATTCATACTTCCTCTGTAAATTATCTAAACGAGCTTGAACTCTTTTAGCCTGAATCTCCATCTTCCTGTTTTCTTCACTTACTTCATTTAACTGTTTTTTTAGGTTATCATTCAATTCCTTCAATGTATCAAAGGATGACCTCAGCCTTTTGCTTTCTTTCTTTCTTTTCTTAAGAACTTCAGTTAGGTGTTCAACCTCTGCATTGTGTTGCTCCTTTATAATTTGAAACCTTGTAAGAACCTCTTCTTCAACACCTTTAATTTTACTCAAGGCAGTTTCATGTTTAAACAGCAGTTGTTCTCGTTCAGCTAAAAAACATTCTCGCTTTTGAAGTTCTTCTGCAAATTCCTGCTGTGCTGCAATTTCACACTGCAATTTCTGATGTATTTGAGATAATTCATCATATATCTGATTGACATGATGTGGAAGTAAATTCTGTTTATTTGATGCTTTAGATGTTGGATAGCTGACATGTTTCAAAGGAGAATCACTTGCATCACTAAAATATTCAGTCCAACTTCTTGAATTTGAATCCAAATTAGATGGTCGGCAAACTTTTTCTATTTTGGAGGTACTAACTCTACGATCATTCTCAATTAACTCTTCTTCTGTTTCCCGTTGTTTCAAATCAGGAAAAGAATCCAGTTCATCATCTAGGCAATTCACATTTAAGCGCTTTAGGGAACTGCAAAGAGGTGTTGTACAATTCCTTCTTCCATCAGAATAAAATCTTGAGGAACCAACTTTATCTTCAGATGAATAGGCATCCAAATCATCTGAGTAGAACAGAGATCTTCTCTTACATTTAGACTCATCAAAGTCATACTCTGCCGGGCAGCTGCCCCCTAGTCTGTAGCGGCTTTTCAGACGCTCAACTTCGAAATCTTGACCAGGCGGCTTGACCACCCTCGGCTCCATGACTTGCCGTGGACACCGTTGCAAACCCACGGGGGGGCGGGGGGCCAGGCCTAAATTTTAAGTAGACTTGACCTGTCCTTTGTCCCCCAGGAACTTTTTGTTTTTATTTTTTTATTTTTATTTTTTATTAATTAAAGGAAAAAAGAAATTAACACAACATTTAGAAATGATTCCATTCTACATATGCAATCAGTAATTCTTAACATCATCACATAGATGCATGATCATCATTTCTTAGTACATTTGTATCGATTTAGGAAAAGAACTAGCAAAACAAAAGAAAAAGATATAGAATGTTAATATAGAGAAAAAAGTAAAAATAATAATAAAAAAAGGAAAAAGAAAAAAAAGACACAAATAAACAAACAAAAAAAACTATAGCTCAGATGCAGCTTCATTCAATGTTTTAACATGATTACATTATAATTAGGTATTATTGTGCTGTCTATTTTTGAGTTTTTGTATCTAGTCCTGTTGCACACTCTGTATCCCTTCAGCTCCAATTACCCATTATCTTACCCTGTTTCTAACTCCTGCTGGTCTCTGTTACCAATGACATATTCCAAGTTTATTCTCGAATGTCAGCTCACATCAGTGGGACCATACAGTATTTGTCCTTCAGTTTTTAGCTAGACTCACTCAGCATAATGTTCTCTAGGTCCATCCATGTTATTACATGCTTCATAAGTTTATTCTGTCTTAAAGCTGCATAATATTCCATCGTATGTATATACCACAGTTTGTTTAGCCACTCGCCTGTTGATGGACATTTTGGCTGTTTCCATCTCTTTGCAATTGTAAATAATGCTGCTATAAACATCGGTGTGCAAATGTCCGTTTGTGTCTTTGCCCTTAAGTCCTTTGAGTAGATACCTAGCAGTGGTATTGCTGGGTCGTATGGCAATTCTATATTCAGTTTTTTGAGGAACCGCCAAACTGCCTTCCACAGTGGTTGCACCATTTGACATTCCCACCAACAGTGGATAAGTGTGCCTCTTTCTCCGCATCCTCTCCAGCACTTGTCATTTTCTGTTTTGTTGATAATGGCCATTCTGGTGGGTGTGAGATGATATCTCGTGGTTTTGATTTACATTTCTCTAATGGCCAGGGACATTGAGCATCTCTTCATGTGCCTTTTGGCCATTTGTATTTCCTCTTCTGAGAGGTGTCTGTTCAAGTCTTTTTCCCATTTTGTAATTGGGTTGGCTGTCTTTTTGTTGTTGTTGAGTTGAACAATCTCTTTATAAATTCTGGATACTAGACCTTTATCTGATATGTCGTTTCCAAATATTGTCTCCCATTGTGTAGGCTGTCTTTCTACTTTTTGATGAAGTTCTTTGATGCACAAAAGTGTTTAATTTTGAGGAGCTCCCATTTATTTATTTCCTTCTTCAGTGCTCTTGCTTTAGGTTTAGGGTCCATAAAACCACCCCCAATTGTAAGTTTCATAAGATATCTCCCTACATTTTCCTCTAACTGTTTTATAGTCTTAGACCTAATGTTTAGATCTTTGATCCATTTTGAGTTAACTTTTGTATAGGGTGTGAGATACGGGTCCTCTTTCATTCTTTTGCATATGGTTATCCAGTTCTCTAGGCACCATTTATTGAAGAGACTGTTCTATCCCAGGTGAGTTGGCTTGACTGCCTTATCAAAGATCAAATGTCCATAGATGAGAGGGTCTATATCTGAGCGCTCTATTCGATTCCATTGGTCGATATATCTATCTTTATGCCAATACCATGCTGTTTTGACCACTGTGGCTTCATAATATGCCTTAAAGTCCGGCAGCGTGAGACCTCCAGCTTTGTTTTTTTTCCTCAAGATACTTTTAACAATTTGGGGCACCCTGCCCTTCCAGATAAATTTGCTTATTGGTTTTTCTATTTCTGAAAAATAAGTTGTTGGGATTTTGATTGGTATTGCATTGAATCTGTAAATCAATTTAAGTAGGACTGACATCTTAACTATATTTAGTCTTCCAATCCATGAACAAGGCATGCCCTTCCATCTATTTAGGTCTTCTGTGATTTCTTTTAACAGTTTTTTGTAGTTTTCTTTGTATAGGTTTTTTGTCTCTTTAATTAAATTTATTCCTAGGTATTTTATTCTTTTAGTTGCAGTTGTAAATGGGATTCGTTTCTTGATTCCCCCTCAGCTTGTTCATTGCTAGTGTATAGAAATGCTACAGATTTTTGAATGTTGATCTTGTAACCTGCTACTTTGCTGTACTCATTTATTAGTTCTATTAGTTTTGTTGTGGATTTTTCCGCGTTTTCGATGTATAATATCGTATCGTCTGCAAACAGTGATAGTTTTACTTCTTCCTTTCCAGTTTTGATGCCTTGTATTTCTTTTTCTTGTCTAATTGCTCTGGCTAGAACCCCCAACATGATGTTGAATAATAGTGGTGATAATGGACATCCTTGTTTTGTTCCTGATCTTAGGGGGAAAGTTTTCAATTCTTCCCCATTGAGGATGATATTAGCTGTGGGTTTTTCATATATTCCCTGTATCATTTTGAGGAAGTTCCCTTGTATTCCTATCCTTTGAAGTGTTTTCAACAGGAAAGGATGTTGAATCTTGTCAAATGCCTTCTCTGCATCAATTGAGATGATCATGTGATTTTTCTGCTTTGATTTGTTGATATTGTGTATTACATTAATTGATTTTCTTATGTTGAACCATCCTTGCATACCTGGGATGAATCCTACTTGGTCATGATGTATAATTCTTTTAATGTGTTGTTGGATTCGATTTGCTAGAATTTTGTTGAGGATTTTTGCATCTATATTCATTAGAGAGATTGGTCTGTAGTTTTCTTTTTTTGTAATATCTTTGCCTGGTTTTGGTATGAGGGTGATGTTGGCTTCATAGAATGTATTAGGTAGTTTTCCCTCCACTTTGATTTTTTTGAAGAGTTTGAGGAGAGTTGGTACTAATTCTTTCTGGAATGTTTGATAGAATTCACATGTGAAGCCGTCCGGTCCTGGACTTTTCTTTTTAGGAAGCTTTTGAATGACTGATTCAATTTCTTTACTTGTGATTGGTTTGTTGAAGTCATCTATGTCTTCTTGAGTCAAAGTTGGTTGTTCATGCCTTTCCAGGAACCCGTCCATTTCATCTAAATTTTTGTATTTATTAGCGTAAAGTTGTTCATAGTATCCTGTTATTACCTCCTTTATTTCTGTGAGGTCAGTGGTTATGTCTCCTCTTCCATTTCTGATCATATTTATTTGCATCCTCTCTCTTCTTCTTTTTGTCAATCCTGCTAAGTGTCCATCAATCTTATTGATTTTCTCGTAGAACCAACTTCTGGTCTTATTGATTTTCTCTATTGTTTTCATGTTTTCAATTTCATTTATTTCTGCTCTAATCTTTGTTATTTCTTTCCTTTTGCTTGCCTTGGGATTAGTTTGCTGTTCTTTCTCCAGTTCTTCCAAGTGGACAGTTAATTCCTGCATTTTTCCCTTTTCTTCTTTTCTGATATAGGCATTTAGGGCAATAAATTTCCCTCTTAGTACTGCCTTTGCTGTGTCCCATAGGTTTTGATATGTTGTGTTTTCGTTTTCATTCGCCTCGAGATATTTACTAATTTCTCTTGCAATTTCTTCCTCGACCCACTCGTTGTTTAAGAGTGTGTTGTTGATCCTCCACGTATTTGTGAATTTTCTGGCACTCTGCCTATTATTGATTTCCAACTCATTCCTTTATGATCCGAGAAAGTGTTGTGTATGATTTCAATCTTTTTAAATTTGTTAAGACTTGCTTTGTGACCCAGCATATAGTCTATCTTTGAGAATGATCCATGAGCACTTGAGAAAAAGGTGTATCCTGCTGTTGTGGGATGTAATGTCCTATAAATGTCTGTTAAGTCTAGCTCATTTATAGTAATATTCAGATTCTCTATTTCTTTATTGATCCTCTGTCTAGATGTTCTGTCCATTGATGAGAGTGGTGAATTGAAGTCTCCAACTATTATGGTATATGAGTCTATTTCCCTTTTCAGTGTTTGCAGTGTATTCCTCACGTATTTTGGGGCATTCTGGTTCGGTGCATATATATTTATGATTGTTATGTCTTCTTTTAAACTGTTCCTTTTATTAGTATATAGTGTCCTTCTTTGTCTCTTTTAACTGTTTTACATTTGAAGTCTAATTTGTTGGATATTAGTATAGCCACTCCTGCTCTTTTCTGGTTTTTATTTGCATGAAATATCTTTTCCCAACCTTTCACTTTCAACCTATGTTTATCTTTGGGTCTAAGATGTGTTTCCTGTAGACAGCATATAGAAGGATCCTGTTTTTTAATCCATTCTGCCAGTCTGTGCCTTTTGATTGGGGAATTCAGTCCATTAACATTTAGTGTTATTACTGCTTGGATAATATTTTCCTCTACCATTTTGCCTTTTGTATTATATATATCATATCTGATTTTCCTTCCTTCTACACTCTTCTCCATATCTCTCTCTTCTGTCTTTTTGTATCTGACTCTAGTGCTCCCTTTAGTAATTCTTGCAGAGCTGGTCTCTTGGTCACAAATTCTCTCAGTGAGTTTTTGTCTGAAAATGTTTTAATTTCGCCCTCATTTTTGAAGGACAATTTTGCTGGATATAGAAGTCTTGGTTGGCAGTTTTTCTCTTTTAGTAATTTTAATATATCATCCCACTGTCTTCTAGCTTCCATGGTTTCTGCTGAGAAATTTACACATAGTCTTATTGGGTTTCCCTTGTATGTGATGGATTGTTTTTCCTCTTGCTGCTTTCAGGATCCTCTCTTTCTCTTTGACCTCTGACATTCTAACTAGTAAGTGTGTTGGAGAACGCCTATTTGGGTCTATTCTCTTTGGGGTGCACTGCACTTCTTGGCTCTGTAATTTTAAGTCTTTCATAAGAGTTGGGAAATTTTCAGTGATAATTTCTTCCATTAGTTTTTCTCCTCCTTTCCCCTTCTCTTCTCCTTCTGGGACACCCACAACACGTATATTTGTGCCGTTCATATTGTCCTTGAGTTCCCTGATACCCTGTTCTAATTTTTCCATTCTTTTCCCGATAGTTTCTGTTTCTTTTTGGAATTCAGATGTTCCATCCTCCAATCACTAATTCTAGCTTCTGTCTCTTTAAATCTACCATTGTAGGTATCCATTGTTTTTTCCATCTTTTTTACTTTGTCCTTCACTCACATAAGTTCTGTGATTTGTTTTTTCAGTTTTTCTATTTCTTCTTTTTGTTCAGCCCATGTCTTCTTCATGTCCTCCCTCAATTTATTGATTTCGTTTTTGAAGAAGTTTTCCATTTCTGTTCGTATATTCAGCATTAGTTGTCTCAGCTCCTGTATCTCATTTCAACTATTGGTTTGTTCCTTTGACTGGGCCATATCTTCAATTTTCTGAGTGTGATCCGTTATCTTCTGCTTGCGTCTGGGCATTTAATCAGATTTCCCTGGGTGTGGGACCCAGCATGTTGAAAGATTTTTCTGTGAAATCTCTGGGCTCTGTTTTTCTTATCCTGCCCAGTAGGTGGCACTCGTGGCGCTCATCTGTCTGTGGTTCCCACCACTAAAAGATGCTGTGGCTCCTTTAACTTTGGAAAACTCTCGCTGTAGGGGAGGGTTGCCATCTGAAGCGGCTTGTGGGAGTGCCAATCCGAATCTCCCAGCCGGCCCGGGAATCCGTGCGTGGGGAGGGTCACCGGCCTCCACTGCTTGGGGGAGCGCCTGTCCAAATTTCCCAGCTGGCCTGGGGTGCCAAGCGTGGTGGGGGGGGCACCGGTCTCCGCGGCTTAGGGGAGCGCCTGTCCAAATTTCCCAGCCAGCCTGGGGCACCAAACATTGCGGGGGGGGGTGCCGTTCGCCGCGGCTTGGGGGAGTGCCTATCCACCGTTCCCAGCCGGACCAGGAAGCCACGTTTTTGGAAAGGACCCCGGTTGCCCGTCTCCGCGGCTTGGGGGATCTCCGATCCAATTCTCACAGCTGGTCCGGGGGGCCGCGCGTGGTGGGGGGCGCCAGCTGCCGCGGCTTGAGGAAATCGCCTGTCCAATTCTCCCAGCCGTCCCGGGAAGGAGGGAGGAATGGAATCCGGCCGCCTGCCGCCCCGGCCCGGGAAAGCGCGCACCCCTCGGTAATCTCACCGCAACCGGTTCTCCCAGTCTGTCAGCCGTTCCCGAATGGGGTACGCTGTCTTCTTGGTCTCTGTTGTGACTCCGGGAGCTGTTCTGTACCGTTTCTACTTCCCTAGTAGCTGTTCTGGAGGAGGAACTAAGACCCACGTGTCTTACTAAGCCGCCATCTTCTCCGGAAGTCCCAGAATCTTGTTTTGTTTTTAATTTGTGGATTGGTTGTCTTCTGTTGCTTCGACCCTCTAATTCGTTGAATCTTTGGGTGAGTAAACCCAGCACCGAGCTCCCTTGACCTCCCGTATCCTTCCGGCTCTTTAACTCTAGGAGCTTGGATTTCCTGAAATTGTCAAACTGGCTGTAAGTGCGGGAGCCCCCCTACTCTCCATCCCCAACCCCTCCCGTCGGTCACCACGGGCAGGATGAGAACTGCTGCAGGAGAGGAGTGGGCCGGAGTGGGGGCTGCCGGAGAGACCCCCAGGAACTTTTTAAATAAAGGTATTTAGGGCAATAAATTTCCCTCTCAGCACAGTCTTTGCTGCATCCCATAAGTTCTGTTAGGTCTAATACATTTATTAAGCCATTTAACTTCTCTGTTTCCTTGTGATCTTCTGTCTGGTTTTTCTGTCTATTGAGGAGGGTGATATATTGAAGTCTCCTACTGTTGTTCTTGAAACGTCTATTGCTGTCTTCAGTTTTGCCAGTGTCTCTCTCATGTACTTTGGAGCTCCTTGATTGGGAGCATAAACATTTATGACTGTTATATGTTTGTGGACAATTGACCCTTTAATTAGTATATAGTGTCCTTCTTTGTCTCTTATGATGTCTTTACATTTAAAGTATATTGTGTCTGATATTAGTATTAAAGTATGTTTTGTCTAATCTGTTTTCTTTTGGTTACAACTTGCGTGGAAAATCTCTTTTCGTCCTTTCACTTTCAATCTATTTGTATCTTTGCATCTAAGATGGGTTTCTTTTAAGCAGCATATAACTGGATAATGTTTCTTTTTTTTTCATCCATAGTTGTATATTCATCATCATGATCATTTCTTAGAACATTTGCATCAATTCAGAAAAAAAAATAAAAAAAAACAAAAAATTTCATACATACCATACCCCTTACCCTTCCCTTTCATTGATCTCTAGCATTTCAATCTACTAAATTTATTTTAACATTTGTTCCCCTATTATTTATTTATTTATTTTATATTATTTATTTATTTTACATGGGCAGGCACCAGGAATTGAACCTGGATCTCTGGCATGGCAATTGAGAACTCTGCCACTGAGCCATGGTTGCCAGCCTTATTAATTTTATATATTTATTTATTTATTTTTATTTTTATTAAGTTTTAAATTTTTAAAAAAATACCGAAGAACATCAAACAAATGCAAACATTCTTAACTTTTGATCATTCCATTCTACATATATAATCAGTAATTCACGATATCATCACATAGTTGCATATTCATCATCATGATCATTTCTTGGAGCATTTGCATCAATTCAGAAAAAGAAATGAAAACAGAAAAAAATTCATACATACCATACTCCGTACTCCTCCCTTTTATTAATCACTTGCATTTCAACCTACATTTATTTTAACATTTGTTCTCTGTATTATTTATTTTTATTGCATATGTTTTACTTGTCTGTTGATAAGGTAGATAAAAGGAGCATCAGACACAAGGTTTTCACAATCGCGCAGTCACATTGCGAAAACTATATCATTATATGATTATCTTCAAGAAACGTGGCTACTGGAACACAGGTCTACAATTTCAGGCAGTTCACTCCAGCCTCTCTGTTATGTCTTAACTAAAATGTGGTATCTATTTAATGCGTAAGAATAACCTCCAGGATAACCACTCGACTCTGTTTGGAATCTCTTAACCATTGTTACTATATTTTGTCTCATTTCGCTCTTCCCGCTTTCGGTCGAGAAGGTTTTCTCAATCCCTTGGTGCTGAGTCCCAGCTCATTCTAGGATTTCTGGGACACCAGTAATTCTTATATTTGTGTGCTTTGTTTTGTCTATCATTTCCCTGAGATGCCATTCAAATTTTTCCATCTTTCTTGCCATTTGCTGTTTTAAGTCTTTGAAGTCAGTTATCCTGTCCTCTATATCATTTATTCATTCTTCTTTCTCTTTAAATCTGGTGTTGTGTGCCTCTAGTATGTTTTTCATTTGCTCAACAGTGTTTTTAATCTCCGTAATATCCGCTCTTTTTATATTTATTCTTCAAATTCCTCTTTGTGCTCTTCTACTGTCTCCTTGATCTCCTTTATGTCATTTGCTATCCCACTTATTTTATTAAGTAGAGTTGTATGAACATCTTTGATTAGTTGTTCCAACGTCTGTGTCTTCTCTGGTGTTTTAGTTTGGTCATTAGGCAGGGCTATATCTATCTGCTTTATGATATGCCTAGTGATCTTCTGCTGTTTCTGTGGCATGCAAATATCTTGATTGATTTACTATGAGAGTTGATTTCTTTCAGCAGTCTAAGGCCTTGCATTTGCAGGATGATTGTACAGCTGGGAGCAAGACATGGAGTGGGGCCCTCAGTGCGGTGATTTGTTTCAGGGCAGGTATAGGCATAGGTTGGTGATGTTTTGCTGATGCTTGTGGGCGTGTGTGCCCATTGGCCATGGAGAATGTAACTGTGCCCATGCACCTGTCTGGGGTCTTAACCCTTGTGTGCACAACCCCGGTGTGTGCTGGTCTAAGGCATGAGACCCTTTGTTTGCATGCGTAGAGCTATGACAACAGGTCAGTGTTATTCCTCCATGGACTGGGGGTAGATGTGACCTGGCTGCGCAGGGCAGCGCTTTTTTTTGAGCTGCGAAGTGTGGCTGAGGGCTGTGCACATGCGTGGTTCTAGGACTGCTGTAAAGTACAGTTCTCAGAGCTGAATGACGTGATTGGGGGCCCACGTGCATGCATGGGCCTGGGAGTGTTGTAAACTGATGTTCAGAGCTTGAGGCAAGGTGGGGATGAGGATGTGTGCCAGTATGGGCAGGGCAGCAGGGGTAGCCTGGGTATGGAGGTTAATGCCCGCAGCCTTTATGCACTGGCAACAGCCTGCAGGGAACATGGAGGGGGAGGTAGTGCTTGGGAGTGGTGCAGGAAAGGTGGGTTGGGCTGCGCTTGGGGTCAGGGGGTGGGGCAGGTATGTGCTCTGGGAGCTGGTGGGGGTGGCGCTTGGAGCACAAGGAATGGAAGCAGGTGAGGGTGTTCAGGTATATGGCATATAGGGTGAGTCGCCAGTCACAGGGCTGCGCTCCTGAGGGTAGCATGCCTAAGAAATGCGGCCTGGTTTACTTTCTAATGCCCGGCTCCCATCTGTGCACTACTGCAGGTTCTATGTCTCGGCGCCAGGCTCTAACCCTCTGCCTCTCAGTTCCTTGGTCTCTGCGGCCAGGGTGCTGTGTATGGTGCAGAAGGATCTCCCAAGTCAGCCGCACTCCCGTATTGACGTCTCAGTTGCCCTCTTGTCCTTTCTCTAACTTTTCCATGAAGCTGGGCTAATTTTGAGCTACTCGATTCAGCCATCTTCCCGGAAGTCCAAGAATTATTTTTTTTATTTTTTTTTTTTTTAAAGAGAGAGGGAGGAAAGGAAGGAAAGAAAGACAGAGAAGGAAGGAAGGATGGAAGGAAGGAAGGGAGGAAGAAAGGGAAACATCTTTATTATTATTATATTTTGTTTGTTTGTTCGTTTTTTACATGGGCTGGGGCCGGGAATCGAACCGGGGTCCTCCGGCATGGCAGGCAAGCACTCTTGCCCGCTGAGCCACCGCGGCCCGCCCTCCAAGAATTATTTTTAAAGATTAGCATTTATAGGCCCTAAATTTACCTGGAATTAATTTTTTTCTCTGAAGTATAACCATTTTACCCAACCCATTTATTAAATAGTCCTTCCCTCCAGTGCTACTTCTTAAAATATAACAAAATGCAGCTCTTTGAGTCTTTATGCTTGGTAGGTCAAAGGACCTTTACTTTTTGCCTCTTTTTTATTCAGGAGTGTTGGGGCTATAGGTATTTTGCTACTCCATGCAATATTTAAAATCACCTTTTGATGATGTATAAAGTTTATTGTTGCCATATTGAATGAAATTTCATGCAGGTCTTTGACATTTTAGATATGAATATATTCATAGACACATAAATTTGTTGCATCATTTAGAAAATTATTTTTTTTTGGGTTATTGCTTGGCTTCTGTGTAGGCAGTCTCATTCTGTGCCAATCACATTTTTCCTTCCTTCCTTCCTTCCTTCCTTCCTTCCTTCCTTCCTCCCTCCCTCCCTCCCTCCCTCTCTCCCTCATTCCCTCCTTCTCTCCCTCCCTTCCTCCCTCCCTCATTCCCTCCTTCTCTCCTCCCCTCCCTCCCTCCGTCTGTCCCTCCCTTTCAGTGCAGCAGTGAAAAAAGGTGATGATATTGAGCATTTAGTTCATTCTTGACTTTGAAGGGACTGTTTCTGATACTTCTTCATTTAGCATGATTTTTTTTGAGGTTTTTAGTAGTATACTATTTATCAGGTTGAGGAAATTTGGTAAGACTTCTTATTGGAATAGCTTTTGAATTCTATCAGGGCTCTGCCCCAGGAATTTCAGGACCAGTGATTTCATCTTCTGCCGGCCTGGTGGCAGCATCCATCTCAATGTCATGGCACTACTCCTGGCATCTGGATGTAGAGTCATTCCACCTCTCTAGTCAGCCCATTCTGGCCCTAGTGTTTTTCTTTTTGGGAGGAGGTAGTGATGATGCTGGGATGACTTGGAGACTTTACCATTCTTTTTTTTTTTGCATGGGCAGGCACAGAAAATCGAACCATGGTCTCTGGGATGGCAGGCAAGAAGTCGGCCTGCTGAGCCACCGTGGCCTGCCCTTTCCTATTCATTTTACAAGTCCAGCAGTGGATTCTAGTTGTCCTGCCATGGCAAGATCCCTCAGAATGCTTAGTGTGCCATTTTGCTGGGTACAGAACTTTAAATTTTCTGTGATATTTTCCTTTCATTTATTTTAGTTTTTTGTTTTCAGTTTTTAAATATATTTTATTTTATATTTAGTTATACTCGGAGTATATATACAGTTTTGTTTCTTACTGTTTCCCCATTTGGTGAATATTTTTCATATTACTGAATACGCTTCACAAACATCGTTTTTATTAGTTGTGTCATATTATACTGCATATTGTTTTACTTCACTTAAATATGTATAGATTTTTATTTCTCTATGTTCATATTGCTATGAATATTCTTGTCATGATTTTTTTTCAGTACTTAAGATTAAGTCCTTGATTGTCATTATTGCAGGGTGCTGAAAATAGATGATAACTAATACTTCAAAATGTCACATTGTGTGTAAGACTAAAGCAAAAAATGTTTATTTGTTACAAAATTTAGATTTTGACTAGAGCATTTCCTAATATAACTCATGTAGATAGTTTGATTGAATGTCATAAGTACTTGGAATCTCAGGTAACATATGAGATTTTGTTGGTTTGTCCAGAGTGATCCCCCAGTGAATCCCAGAATGATTTGATCAGTGACTAGAAAAGTATTTGCTAGCCCCCTTCGGGGAATGGTGAGAGTGGGGAGAAATTCAACTTCCCCAAGTTGAATTCTTGATATTCTCACAGGCAGTGTGGACAGCCAAAGCTATAGGCTGAGCCCCCAGTCTTGGGGTTTGTTCACATGAAACTTGACCCCACAAAAGATAGGTCAAGTCTACTTAAAATTTAGAGTCACCCCCAAGAGAGCCTCTTTTGTTGCTCAGATGTGGCCTCTCTCTCCAGCCAATATGATGAGCAGTCTCACCACCCTCCCCCTCTCTGCGTGGGACATGACTCCCAGGGTTGTGGGCCTTCCTGGCAACATGGGACAAAGATCCTGGAATGAGCTGAGACTCAGCATCAAAGGACTGAGAAAAACCCTAGAATGAGCTGAGAATTAACATCAAGAGATTGAGAGAACCTTCTCGACCAAAGGGGGAAGAGTAAAATGAGACAAAGCGTCAATGGCTGAGAGATTCCAAACAGAGTCGAGAGGTTATCCTGAAGGTTATTCTTACGCATTAAGTAGATATCACCTTGTTGTCCAAGATGTAGTGGAGAGGCTGGAGGGAATTGCCTGAAAATGTAGTGCTGTGTTCCAGTAGCCATGTTTCTTGATGATGATTGAACAATGATATAGCTTTCACAATGAGACTCTGTCAAAGGGAAAACCTTGTGTCTGATGCTCCTTTTAGCTACTATATCAACAGAAGAGTAGAACATATGGAATAAAAATAAATAATAGGGGGAACAAATGTTAAAATAAATTCAGTTTGAAATAGTGGTAAATGAAAGCGAGGGGTAAGGGATATGGTACGTATAGTTTTTTTTTCCTCTATTATCATTTTATTTCTTTTTCTGTTGTCTTTTTATTTCTTTTTCTAAATCGATGCAAATGTACTAAGAAATGATGAATATGCGACTATGTGATGATATTAAGAATTACTGATTATATATGTAGAATGGAATGATTTCTAAATGTTTTGTTAATTTTTTTAATTAATAAAAAAAAAAGATTAAGTCCTTGGAATATGTTCCCCAAATAAAAAAATATATGAATATTATAATTATATATCATGATCCCAAAATACTATATGAGAATTTTATATAAAGAAATAGATGGATATTTTGAAGTTTTACTCATAGATTGAATTTTTATTAGTACGTATTTATTCTTAAGCGTGAGGTATTTGTTTTGATATCTTTAAATCTTTAATATATCTTGATTAATGCTTAGTTGATAAGAATGCTTGAATGCCCTTCTTGTCTTTATGAATGTACTACTTTAGTGGTTCTGGTATAAAATCATGTAAATGTTTAGCATCAACTGCATGCTATCAATAACAATTAGATTCCATGTGTCTTGTGAGCTTGTCTGAACATTTTTCTCATAGTCATGACTCTTCCTTGAAGACAAAATTAGGCACTCATTTAAAATAACAATGCTTTATCACTTTTGATTTTTTTGGCCTCCATCTTTGCTTTAACACCGTCATTGTGATTGTAAATATAAGTTGTAATATTTACTTGTAATTATTAATCATGAATTTCATTTTTACTCATGTGGAACCTTGAAAAAACTGTTTAATTCTGTCCATGTATAAATGGTATTATACTCATTACTACTTTAATTCAGTACACTGAACTACTTATTATTGTGTGAAAACCAATGCTATAATTTTTTAGGTGGTTATTTTGTTATCTTTATCTTATTTATAAATATTAATGAAATCTTACTATGTTAGAATAAACCAAACATCAAAAATCAGGAAATGCATAGTTAGTTCCTTAAGTTAATTGGATATTGTGTAAGAATGGTGTCTTTTTCACAGCTCATGTTCTGTTAAGCAACATGGTGATTTATATTTTGTTTTTCAGGTGTTTCATTTTTTACTTTTGGTACTTTAAAGAGTGTTGGGCTTTCCCACGCGCCTACCCTTCTTGGCAGACCTTCATCAGACAATCCTAATGTCTTAGTTTTGAAAACTCACATTAACTTACTTTGTGGTGGTGTTGCTGGAGCAATAGCACAGACAATATCGTAAGTTTCTTCATCAACCTAATTCAATCAAATTATAGTTACACAATTCTGATTTTCAGCAATGGTTAATTTTTTAATTCTTTCTGGCATATTATTGAATACAAGATTTCTTATAAAATAGAAATATTAATTTAATACATTTTTGGATACGTCCATACTTTAAGCATATTTCACATAACTATGTGCCGAATTGACCAAATTAATTGGCACTCACACATGTTCCTGTAAATTCATTTGAAAGAAAGGAAGGAAGAATAAGTGTAAATGAGAAGAAAGGAAATAAAAGGAAAATCACTAAGAAAAAGCAAAGTTGATGCCCTTAAGAAGCCTATACTCTGTAACAGTAACAGTACAGTGGAGTTTTATATTGATCAGAGGTGCAGTGGGAATATAGATAAAGTTATTGCTATAATGTGATTGGAAAGGTGGCTTCACAGAATTTCTCTAGACCAAAAAAGATCGAGTAGAGTGGGATAAGAAAGGCTGGAATACTAAAAAACAGGAACTTTGAGAAGAAGAAAAGCTTTCTGTGATCGAGGAGTATCCTGGAAAATAGGACTACAAAAAGGAGATAGCACTGTCACAAAGAATCCAATAGGAAAAGAAATTCAAAGTAAGAAAAGTACTATGAAGTAAGGTGTCCATTGGACTTTACAATTAAGAATCATCTTTTTGTGATAGCAAAGTCCAAGGCTCGAGCAGATTATACGAGATTGGCAGTGATGAGGTCTGTGTGGTTTACTTCTAGAAACCTGATGGTGGAACCTTGTTCATTTGCAGAGACACAGTCACTTCTAGCTATTGTGATTCTCTTCTTGGTTTTACTGCCTCCTGTTCCTTACTATTTACTCACAACTTAGATCCTTAAAACGTCTTCTCTTTCTCACTTCTCTTCTAAAATTACATTCTAGATCCATCTGCAACCACCCTTAAGAGATCTAATGGCGCCTCAGTTCTTTTACCTTCCTTCCAATTGTTCTGGTTCCTTGGCTTTTCTAATAGTGCCATCTCTTGTGATTATCCTCCCCAGTCTTCCCTTTTCAGCTCTCTTGCTGATTCGTAACCTCCTGTCCCTACCTGTGGGAAATTTTTAAAGGCCCAACTAGATTTTAGTCCTCTGTCTATAAATATCTGGAACAGCTCATCTATCTTCTCCTGGTTTCAGCGGTCACCTTTGTACAGAAAATCAATTCTGCTTAATCTTCAGTACTAACTCCCTATTGCATCTCTAATAATATGTGGATATTGTGCCATTTAGTGCAAACTCCATAATTCAAGCATTACCTTCTTGTCTTCTTCCCAACAATCCTCAGCTCCCAGCTTTCCTGTTTGTTATTGATAGCCATCAACCTCCTAGTCTGGAAGCTTTGAAATATGTTTTTCCCATTGTGTATAACCAAATGGTCACTAAGCCTTGTCAGTTGTTACTTTAGAACATTTCCCCAGAATACTGCTTTCTTTTTATTCACGCTGTTATTTCCCTAGTTCTGGTCCTTGTCATCTTGTTTTTTTACATTTTGTACTTTCTGTTAATTACTTCCTCCCACCCCATAGGTCATCACCTGCTTGGAAACTGAATACCTCAAGTTGAGGTTTTTTGGTCCCTTTACCCCATAAAAATTTTTCTTTTTTTCCACCATTAAAAAATAATTGCTGGAGATGATATTATGGTACATAGGAGGTTTCAGCAATTGTTAATGTTTTATTTCTTAAGCTGGTTGGATGGTGCATGGGTTGTTAGTTATTTTTTTATCCTAAATATTTCATAGTAAATTTTTGAAGTGTGTAATTATTTTTATATCAATTATTTGTTTATCAGATACCGTAGACAAGTTCAAATAGTAAAATACAGAGAGTAAAATGTAGCTTTGTGACATTCGAGAATGTCTCTAAGACATTCTTATCTTACACTGAGTTAACAGTATCTGCAGTACTGAATGTAATACTGCTAAAGTACACACTTAAAAATGGTTAAATGGGAAATTTTTGGTAGCTATGTTACCACAATAAAAGTTTTTTAAAAAATCACCCAGAGTCCTACTTATGAAAGAGTTTGCTTTTGTAAATTTCATTTCGGGCAATCTTTTTATGTAATATTTTCTTTGTCCTCTAAATGCAGTTAGTTATCTGTATTGTTAATTTTAGCACATAAGCAAAATTTTTTTATTGGTATTCAAAGGGAGTTGCTGAATAATCTTAGGGTAGTGGTTCTCAAGCAGGGGATTTTGCTACCAGTAGCAATGTCTGGAGACATTTTTGGTTGTTACAGCTTGGGGAGTAGGATGGGTGAGGGAATGGGTGGTACTAATGGCATCTAGTGAGCAGAGGCCACGGATACAATTAAGCATCCTATAATACACAGAACAACTCCCCATAACAAAGATTATCTGGCCAAAAATATCAGTACTGCCAAGGTTTAGAAGCCCTCTTTTAGGATTACAACAATGAAAACCATCCAGTTTGTTTCTTCAGGAAGTGGCATTTAATTTGGCCTTGAGGAATGAATAGAACTTGATCTTGTGGAGATGGGAGAGAAGAATCCTCTGAGCAGAGGAAACTGCAGAAGCAAAGGCAAGAAGACCCTGTATTGTTATTTGATTTTTATTTATGTGGTTATAGTCTGACTCCTAGGTTAGATAAAGCAATAATAGGAATATGTCCCCCGCATCATACATATGACTTTGCATTCGATAATAGTTGTTGAGTTAAAAGCTTAAAACCATTTTAAGTCCTTATGTCCTTTTTTCTTTTAGCTACCCATTTGATGTAACTCGTCGACGAATGCAATTAGGAACTATTCTGCCAGAATTTGAAAAGTGCCTGTAAGTTCTCCATACATAATTGTCATTTTCTTTAGAAGTATAATGTTTAAAGCAAATAGGGAGATAGGATTTGAGCTTTACTAATAGTCTAGATCTTCCATTTTATTTTCCATAGTAAACTTTGATAATATAAAGTTTCATTCAAGTCTTAGTTCTCCTATTAAAAATTTCTCTTTAGAGCAGCTCTATTCAATATAAATATAATGTGAGCCACTTATGTAATTAAAATTTTTCTGATAACTGCATCTTTCAAAAAGGGTATAAACGAACAGGTGAATTTAAAAGAACCTGCTGTGGTTTCTTCCACCTTATTAATTTCTTCCTGGGTCTGTGTGCTGTTTTTTTAATTCATCATCATGATCATTTCTTACAACATTTGCATCAATTCAGAAAAAGAAATAGAAAACAGAAAAAAATTTGTATATACCATACCCCTTACCCCTCCCTTTCATTGAGCACTAGCATTTCAATCTACTAAATTTATTTTAACATTTGTTCCCCCTATTATTTATTTATTTATGTATTTATTTATTTTTTATTACATGGGCAGGCACCGGGAACCGAACCCAGGTCCTGTGGCATGGCAGGCAAGCATTCTTGCCTGCTGAGCCACCGTGACCTGCCCACCTATTATTTATTTTTATTCCATATGTTTTACTCATCTGTTGATAAAGTAGATAAAAGGAGCATATTTTTTTCACAAAAAGGTTTTCACAAACGCACAGTCACATTGTGAAAGCTATATCATTATACAATCATCTTCAAGAAACATGGCTGCTGGAACATAGCTCTACTTTTTCAGGCAGTTCCTTTCAGCCTCTACATTACACCTTAACTAAAAAGGTGATATCTATTTAATGCATAAGAATAACCTCCAGGATAACCTCCTGACTCTGTTTGGAATCTCTCAGCCATTGACAATTTATTTTGTCTCATTTCTCTCTTCCCCTTTTGGTTGAGAAGGTTTTCTCAATCCCTTGTTGCTGAGTCTCAGCTCATTCTAGGATTTCTGTCCCACGATGCCAGGAAGGTCCACACCCCTGGGAGTCATATCCTACATAGAGAGGGGAAGGGCAGTGAGTAGTTTTTCATGTTAGCTGAGAGAGAGAGAGAGAGAGGCCACATGTGAGCAACAAAAGAGGTTCTCTTGGGGGTGACTCTTAGGCCTAATTTTAAGTAGGCTTAGCCTATCCTTTGCGATGTTAAGTTTCATATGAACAAACCCCAAGATTTGGGGCTCAACCTATTGGTTTGGTTGTCCCCACTGCTTGTGAGAATATCAAGGATTCTCTGCTTGGGGAAGTTGAATTTTCCCCTTTTCTCACCATTCCCCGAAGGGGACTTTGTAAATACTTTTTTATTCACTGTTCAAATCACTCTGGGATTTATTGGGGCATCACTCTGGACAAACCTACAAAATCTCATGCCCTATTCAAGGTTCCATGTACTTATGGTGTTCAATTAAGCTGTCCACATAAGTTATATTAGGAAATGCACTAATCAGAATATAAATTTTGTACCAAATAAACATTTTTTGCTTTAGTCTCACACATAAGTTAAAGTTTTAAAATATTAATTACCATCTATTTTCTGTCTGTGTGCTTTTTAAACAAATTATCTTAAATATAGTTAGAATCACTATGTTGGTTCAAGAGGAATAACCAACCCACTTGCTAATATTATTAGGAAAAAGTCCTCAGTGAAAGTGAGGCAAACTCAGTATCTATTTCTTCAAAATAAAAGATGTTCAGTTTGACTACTTCCATTTTAATGGAGTTGTGTGTTATGAAATGAAAGTGCTTTAAAGAGCAAAGTGTCAAGGACAGCAAGGAGAAGAGGGTATTTAGTTCCCTCAGGCCTCCAGGAACCAAAACAACTCAGTACCTGTTACTAGTCCAAAAAAGCATACAAGTGTCAACTAAAGTGCGAGCCAGAAATAAAAGCCAGAGAGGGAGTGAAATAAGAGCTGAGCTGTGAACTGTGCATTCTCTTTGCCCAATCCCACTGTCACCACCATCTCTCTCCCCCCAAAAAAGAACCAGATGAAATTAAGTTTAAAAATATTTTTTATTTTACTAAATATGTCTAAAATATTATCTCTTTAACATTTCAATATTTTACATTCTTTCTTTCATACTGGTTTGAAATCTGGGGTATATTTTACACCTACAAGCATATCTCAATTTGGACTAGCCACCTTAAAGTGCTGAGTAGCCATATGTGGCTAATGGCTAGCATAATGCACAGCACAGTTCTAGAGTTTTCTATAATCTATAGAGATTCAGAATCATTCTCTTTGATTAATGATGTGTTGTCCCTCAGGATAAGAGCAGAACATTTGTTCAGGACTTGGATTGCCTTTGTTTACTTAAAAGTTTTTTTGAAGAGTTCAGTCCATATTGTGTATTGAAAGAGGCAAAGCCCAAATTGTTGGTTTGAAAGGAGAGAGAAAACACTTTTTAAAAGGAGAGAGCTTTTATTGTTGAAATTTGAAAGATAGTCCTTCAAACTTCAGTTCTACAACCATCAAGTCTTGAACCTAGGCTGGGGTGAAAGCTAAGCGGCTCATATATCCTTTAAAAGGGCTACATTAGGGCCATGGTGGCTCAGTAGGCAAGAATGCTTGCCTGCCATGCTACAGGACCCGGGTTTGATTCCCGGTGCCTGCCCATGTTTTTTTTTTTTAAAAAAGGGGCTACATTAACTACTTCCAAACGTGATTATAAAATAGCATTGCCATTAAACTTCTTACACATGGTACAAACAAGGCACATAGTGTTAATGAGTCCCAAATTTCTGTGCATAATGCTTGTATTTTTTGGAATAATTTGCCTTCCAAAAGGTAGTAAAGATGGCATTTTTGCTCCTTTTAAAAATAATATTATTAACCTTAAAATCATCTCTTCATTAATGGGCATAAAGGTGTTATCATTTAACCATTGTAATGTCTTTCAGTACCATGCGGGAGACGATGAAGTATGTCTATGGACACCATGGAATTCGAAAAGGATTATATCGTGGATTATCTCTTAATTACATTCGTTGCATTCCCTCTCAAGCTGTGGCTTTTACAACATATGAACTTATGAAGCAATTTTTTCACCTAAACTGAAAAAAAAATTCCTATTTTTTTCATTACTAAACTATTAGATGGAGAAATAAAATATTATTTCATTACTTGAAAGGGGTTATTTACTCTGTCACAGGAACCACTGGTATTTTACAACTTTATTTATTTTTTTATTTTTTAGTCATTAATCAAAAGTGCTTACTATCCTTTTTTTGATGCCAAAAATTGTACTTTGGAACAAAAAAATTCCTACACTGATGCTGGCTAATCAGTTAGGTTATTTGAAGCCATTTTAAAGTGTTATTTGGAAGTAGAACTAACTTCAAAATGGGTTTAAAGAGATTGCTGTTAGTTTTATCATGCTATTTCAAGCTTTTAATTGTAATCATGATTTTCAGAAGGCTCCAACAGTGTTTATTAAAATAAACAGGCTTGGTTATATTGGGACAGAAAGATCAGAACAGAATTCTTAAATTCTATAAAAATAGCCTAGAAGCCATTGTTGAAGTATTATTCTTATTCTCTTCTCATAATTCTACTCCATTGGATAAAAGGATAAACATTTATTTTTCCATTTCTTTTCAATAAAATAAATATTGTGTTTAAAAAGTAGCCATGTAGAGACTCCACAACTATATGAAGAATTTTCAGGTATTATTCATATGTTACTACCAGGTACTATGGAAGATTTACGTATGTTTTTAAAAGTCAGTGTATTTCCCAAAGGCAGTAATAATAAGTGCTGAATAGTTTTGCTCTTACAAACAGGTTAGCATTGAGGATTTATTTTTGTTAAATGGTTTGGTGTATACTAGAAAATTTATTTTCTAGTGAAACAGACTGTGAAATAGCCACTAATGTAGGTGTGAATGTCAAAGAATGTTATTAAGATTTTATGTCTTGATACATGAACTAGTTCTTCCATGTAAAATAATTTTAGTGCTTTGTAAACAAGTAGAGATGTAAAATATGCTTTGAATTGTTGTCCCTTATATAAGAAAATGGTTTAAAATGTAAGAACTTCATTTATTGTTTTAGAGTGTTCATGTTTTTTTAATAAGCACGTCACAAATGGAAGTGGAACAATAATAGTTCTAGCCTCAGAAATAATGATTTGTACAATTGATGTAATTTTTAAGGCATTAGAAAACTAAGCTGAAAGTGTTATTTCTTCTTCAATTTTTATTTTTGCGTCAAGTATTTCTTGTCATATCTTGGTAAAAATTGGATGAACTGGTTTCATTTTCAAAGACTTTATTTTAAAATAAATATATATCTTTGTATGATGTATAAGTGTAACAGCAGCTATAAATACATGTGTTCTTAAAACTATTTTGGGGCAGGCCACGGTGGCTCAGCAGGCAAGAATGCTTGCCTGCCATGCCATAGGACCCGGGTTCGATTCCTGGTGCCTGCCCATGTAAAAAAAAAAAAGCTATTTTGTAAATTTTCATTTCTGGGCCACACTGTAGCTAAATATTGTTATAAAGTCTTAAAATAATTTAAATGTATAAAATAAGTAACTCAGTCATGTTATCAAGGAAAGGGGACTGCAAATATTTTTTTTAATTAAAATTTGCATTCTATGTCTATTAGACACCTACATAGGACAATTAAAAATAAATTTTATCCATGTTTCAACTCTTATTTCTTTCTTTTAACTATATTACTGAAGCACAATGGCTAAACATAAGAAATCAGAAATCAAAATGGAAGCATATCTAAAATAATGACTGTTTATATCTGATTTATTTTAGATAGATAACCCAAGGTGCCTCTTGTAGGTTATCGTCTATTTTAAGATGAATTCTTTCTTTTTTGTTCTCTATTGAACCTGTTCTTGCCTTTCAGATAGATACAGCCCTTTGATCAGTAGAATGGGAAATGGTCTGGTTTAGGGATTGATAAATGAAATATATCATTCCCAGCTCACAAGATTGCGTGTATGAAGGTGGTGAGGTTACGGGTATATATAATATCTTCTTGCCTTGGCCCTTTCTCTGCCAGAGTATTGAACATCTATTTATTCAGCAGCCATTGTGTGTTCAGGCATTGTGAGAGTACTTCCCCTGGGAAGCCTGTTAGCTGCATCCGTAGTCTGATTTGGATGCCCAGTAGTATAACACTGGGCATCTCTCCGATAGATTATATACCACACTTTATAGAAATGAACTGTTTACCTATGTCCCCCTTCCCTGGTTCCCTCTAGGGCAGAGCCATGATGCTTTCATCCCCAATGAGGAGTACAGAGTACGGCACCATAATAGGTGCTCCGTGAATATTTACTCATGGAAAGAAAAATGTGGTTCCTGTTTTTGGAGATCTTATGTTTTAGTTGGGGAAAATGAAGCACAAATAGTTCAAGAAAAGAACAATCTAGAAATAAAATAATTTGCTTTGTTTCATAGGGAAGTCTTATGGTAATTGAGTCAGGGTGGTAAATGATAAAATATGTATTATACAAGTAATGTGTTGCTTTGCACTGTGGGGCCAATAATAATGTGACATTTGCATAACAACTGTACACTTTACACAGTTCTTCAATGACAAATAGTAACAGTCATTTGTACTTCCCAAGTGCTTACTCTGTGTCATGCCTTGTTTTAAGCACTTTTGATGCATTAACTCAATCTCCACAACAATACTTTGAGTTAAGCACACGTTTTCGTTTGCAAAAGTTGCCAGAATGCAATATACCAGAAATTGCATTTTGAAAAAGGGGATTTATTAAATTGCAAGTTTATAGTTCTAATAATTTGAAGACGTCCAAATTAAGGCACCAACAAGAGATAACCTTCACCCAAGAAAGGCAATACCATTGATTCACCTCAGTCAGCGGGAAGGGCATGTGGCTGGCATCTGCTGGGGTCTCTGGCTTCGGGACACCTCTCTCAGCTGGGAAGGCACATGGGGAAGTCTGCTTGCATTCTCTCCTGGCTTCTTGTTTCAAGAAGCTCCTCTGGGGGTGTTTTCCTTCTTCATCTACGAAGGTCTTTGGCTGTGTGGGTTCTGTTGACTCTGTTGGCTCTGAGCTTTTTCCAAAATGGTTCTCTCTTAAAGGGCTCCAGTAAGCAACTCCACCTCCTATGGGTAGAGGCACATTTCCATGAAAACCATCTAATCAAAAGTTACCACCCACAATTTTTGGGTGGGTCACATCTCCCTAGAAACAACACAAAAGATCTCACCAAGCAATATTGAATGAGTATTAAAGAACTTGGTTTTTCTGGGATGTGCAACAGATTCAAACTGGCATAGGTACTATTTAATATTCCATTTTTACAGATGGGATAATCAAGGCCCAGACAGATTTAACTTGCCCAAGCTTATATAATAACTTGGGAATCTAGGATTCAAATTCAGCCGGTGTGAATCTAGAGCCTAGTGTTCTAGCCATAGCCTAACATAGTATCCTGTTCAGATAAAACTTTAACATGTCAATAAATAAGAGCATATTAATAAACATAAACTATCAAAATGAAAACAGTTTGTGGAAAGTGCTTATGAAAGAAATGCATTACTGTGATAGAGAATAAAGGTAAGGTGTAAGAAGCAGGGACCTATTTTAGAATGGTTAAGGAAAGGTTTCTTTGTGCTGTACTTTTAAGTTGACACATGGAAGATGAGAAGAATAATTGCACAAAGAATTGGGGGAGAAGGGTGGAATATCGACAGTGAAGAGAGGAGCAGGTGCAAAAAAAAACCTGAGATAGGAAAAAACTTGGCTTTACATAGGAATTGTTAGAGGGCCACTGTGTATGAAGCATTGTGTGTGAAGGAGTAGACAAGGGCCAGATCATGTAGGGCTCTGTAGGGTATGGTAATAACTCTGCCTTTTATTCTAAATGCAATGGAAAGCCATTGAAGATTTTCAGCAGAGGGGTAAAATTGCCTGATCATGTTTTACAAAGATTATCCTTCTTTATCAACAATGATTTGCAGGAAAAACAAATGAAAAGAATATAAAATGAACAATAGAGAAAATGAACAAACCCCAAAACTAGTTATTTGAAAAGATCAACAAAATTGATAAACATCTAGTAGATAAATAGAGCACAAATTACCAATATCAGGGATGAAAGAGAAGACATCACTATGAACCCTGCAGATATAAATAGATAGTAAGGTATTTTTAAATAACTTTTTGTAAAGGAATTTGACTCACTAGATGAAATTGGAAATGCCTAAAAAAAGTAACTTGTCAAAATTGACATAGATGAAACAAAATCTGAATAGTCTATTAAAGAAATTGAATGTATCAAAAACCTCTCCACAGAGAAATCCCAAGCTCAGCTGGTGAATACTAGTAACATCTAAAGATTAATCTCACACCGACTTTCAGAAATTAGAGGAGAGAAAACACTTCCCAGCTCATTTCATGATACCAATATAACCCTAATACTGTTACCTGACAAAGGTGCTGAATTCTTTTGCCCAATGCACTTAAGTGACCAATTCCTGAGACACTGGGATTTCAAAGAGAGAAAAAGTTTTATTACTAGGCACATAGCAGGAGAACAGATGGCCTATTGGCTCAGAATCTGTCTCACCAAACTGCAGTAATTCTGATAGTTTTATTAGAGAAAAAGATGGGTAAGGCTTAGGATGAGCACAGTTGCCCAAAATGATGTAATTAGAGGTGATGTAATTATTGAGCCTGCGCAGATTGATTACATGCTTAGTTACAGAATGTATGTAAGAAAATGATGGCCTCAATATGATGATTTGCATGATTTTTAGCATTATAATGAGGTATAGGTGACTTGTAGTTAAAGTCTAAGCCACTGTGCATGTCAGGCAGTCCCACTTTGGGTAGATCCAGTCTCAATTATCAAGATAACTTCGAACTTGTGGTGGGTTACTTGTGGGCTGACCCAAGACCCTTCATTAATAAACATTAGGGGCTGTCTTTAGTGATTACAAGACTTTTAAGTTGAAAAATTGGATAAATGGGTACAAATGTAGGTTAGTCACAAGGTTTTTACAATAACAAGCAGAAGATGAAGGGTATGCAATCATTATCAGAGATCAAGGCAGCTGGATTACAATGTAGAGGTTTCCAGTATTTTCCTGTCTACTCCAATATACCAGAAGGCAAAAAAGAATATCTGTACAATGATTCAGGTTTAAATTTTTTATGCAGATTTTACTGTAATAAATTCACAAACCATATAATCATCCAAAGTGTACAACCAGTGGTTCACAGTATCGTCAAATAGCTGTGTATTCATCATCACAACTGACTTTTGAACGTTTTCATTACTCAAAAAAAGTAAAAATAAGAATAAAAATAAAAATAAAAGTAAAAAGAACACCTAAAGCATCCCATACCACCCTCCCATATTATTTATTTATTCTTTTTTTCTTACTCATTTGTCCATACACTCAATAGTCAGTCACAAGGTTTTCACAATTACACAGTCACTCTTTATAAGCTATATAGTTACACAATCATCTTCAAGAATCATGACTATTGGATTACAGTTCAACAGTCTGATTGACGTATTTCCCTTCAGCTACTCTGATACACCAAAAACTGAAAAGGAATATCTGTATACTAACTAAGAATAACCTTCAGAATGACTTCTTGACTCTGTTTGAAATTTCTCAGCATTTTCTCTTAAGCAGAGAAAATCCTTTTTGTTTTTGTTTTATTTGCACGCTCGGAGTTTTCTTTTTTTCCTTCAAGAGGTTGCCCATAATTTTTATATGAATAAACAAGAATATGAAAGAATTTTTGATAAGGATTATTTTTACGATGGGTGATAGGCTTATGAGATGATCATTTTACTTTTTACACTTTTTCTGTGTATTTTAGATAATATGTAGTATATTAACTTTCTTTTTTGGGGGTATATGGTCCGGGAATTGAACCCGGGTCTCCCGGTCTAGCGCACACAAGGCGGGTATTCTAAACATTGAACTACCCATGCACCCGAACTGTAGTATATTAATTTTTAAAGGTGGTTTAAAAATTCTGTGTATGTAAAATAAATTAATTTAAATTCAATAAAATTTTGTGGTAAAATTTAAAACAAAAGGAAAAGTGAATGGGAGTTGAAATTGGAGATGGCCTTGAAGTTAATTCTTAAAAGTTTTAAAAATTTCGCCCTGGAGAGTGACTGAGAAACGATTGAGGTGAGTCCCATTATGGTAGCATCTTTTAAAGATGGGAGATACTTGGCCACATTACAAATATGGGAGCAATCCAATAGTGAAAAGATTGATGATGCAAGAGAATGAGGGAATAGCTTAAGAATCTGTGCTTTCGGGAATGCTACAATCCATGCACGGGGTCCCGGGTACAAGTAGGGGAACTGCCTTTTTATAGAAGGGTCCCTTTGTCCACTGTTTTTTTAAGAAGTGGGAAGAGAGGTAAGATGGGTGCAGATATTGGTATTGTACATTTAGTGGTGACAGAGTGAGGGAGTTCCCATCTGACAATTTCTATTTTCTAGATGAGTTTTCCAGTAAAAGGGAAAAGCTGCAAGCTCCCGAACGCCAACGAGGACTGCTGAATTTGGGCATCTGCAAATTGTTCTCTTCAAAGGGTGGGTATTGGGCATGGGTTAGAATGTTAAGAGGGAAGGCAGGAGCATTTAGTCCGGGCCAGATTTTGAAAACCCTATTTCCCAAGACTTAAGCAAAGGAGCAGAAAGACCTTCCTGGCCTCCACCGCCGGGGTGAGGTGCTTCACACCGCCTGCGCCCGGCGCGGGAGGGCGACCGCGCGCGTTTCTGGGCTTTGCCGGCCTTGGGTGCTTCGGCGCATGCGCAAGGCCCCTCGGGCTCGCGCTCATTTCTCTCTTCGCTGCTGCTTTCTGGCCCCCCGATTTTCCCTGGCGACGGTTTGTGGTCCCCGCGCTCAGGATGGACCATCTGGACGAACTGGAGCTGCTGATACAAAAGAGTTTCGGGGAGGAGGCTGCGCCACCCCGAGAACTGTGAGTGGGGCGGGGGAAGGGCCTGAAGGCAACGCGGGAGATTTAAAAGAAAGGCGCGCGAGGGCCGAACCCCGCCTCTGCGGACCCCTAGTGGGGGTCCCGGCGACCCGGGGTTGCCTCAGGTCCCGGCGAACTCCGATGAGCCGCGGGAGCTGGAGTCCGCTTCTTAGGGATATTTTTTGGGGGCCTCACTAGAGCCAGTGCCTGAAGACTCTCCTTAGCCAGCAGTTCATTCTTTCCCTTGATTTCGGCTTTTCCCGTAGTTGAGGATTCTCGATCACCTTTAGTGTCTCCATAAGCGGGAATTGGAATTGCCAGATGCTTTTTTCCACGTTAAGTTGGAGGAACCTATGCTAGGGAGGACTCTGCACCCTCAGCTCAGGGTCAGTGGCAGGGGAAACTTGACCCACAATAATGTTGTGGAATTCTTTTCAATATATAAAAATAACTTTAATTACTGTGGATGGACCTTGGTGTTTAGGGTTTGATCAGCATTATCTTTAGAGAGATCCTTAAGGCTTCCCACCTGACCTTAGGTAATTCGTGGTCGGGTTTGGGGAGTGAGGCAGTTACAAAATAATAGAACTTGGGAGTTGGGTGACAAAGTTGATTAAAGGTGATGTGAAAGGCATTTGGTGTTTTAATTGTTTCGAAAGATTCTGACTTTGGAATCTTAGGTGGGACTGTCACTGACAAAGATTTGCTGCAGTCAAACTGACAAGGTTTTTGAGGGACTTGATTGCTGATTTAAACTAGCAGAAGGGCTGCTTTATGGAGGAGAGATTAGGGTATTTTGCATAGTTTCAGAAGGTTAGGACTACTGGATAAAGGTATTGTGAAGTGGATTCACCCATTTATAAAGAAGAAATTTCTGGCAGTTACTAAAGAAGTGAGCTTGAGGGGAAATTAAGTTTGCTGTTTTTACAAAGCAGTAGTTAGTTGATCCTCAATGATACAGAAATATTTCCTGCATTAAATAGTAAGTTTAAACCGTATGATCTCTAAGTATGCTCCTAATTTAAAGATTAAAATAATTCTGTGGCTCACAGTAGGATTTTCAGTGAACTATTGCACACTACACTTTTTCAGAGCATACATCCCTTCCCTTCTGTTTACAAAAATAATAGCGTCCAAGGCATCTTTTTTTTTTATTAACGAAAAAAAAAAAGAAATTAACACAACATTAAGAAATCATACCATTCTACATATGCACTCAGTAATTCTTAACATCATCACATAGATGCATGATCATCGTTTCTTAGTACATTTGCATCGGTTTAGAGGAACTAGCAACACAACAGAAAAAGATATAGAATGTTAATATAGAGAAAAGAAATAAAAGTAGTAATAATAGTAAAAAAAAAAACCCTATAGCTCAGATGCAGCTTCATTCAGTGTTTTAACATGATTACTTTACAATTAGGTATTATTGTGCTGTCCATTTTTGAGTTTTTGTATCTAGTCCTGTTGCACAGTCTGTATCCCTTCAGCTTCAATTACCCATTATCTTACCCTGTTTCTAACTCCTGCTGGACTCTGTTACCAATGACATATTCCAAGTTTATTCTCGAATGTCCGTTCACATCAGTGGGACCATACAGTATTTCGTCCAAGGCATCTTTTACTTGTACTTTGTGGAGGTTTGTGTCACTGGTAGAATTTCTTGTTTAGTATTTATCAATTTGTGCTCTTTACAGAGTTTATATTCAGAAAAGTCCATATCATAAGCGTGTTTTAAATGGCATAACTTCTTGGAAGTTTTTATGATTGGAATTGTTTTGCTGTGTCCTACCTCTTAGAAGTGGCCTGTTTTAAAGGTTGTTGTCATAAGCATTACCAAAGTAACAAATCTTAATAATGAGAAGGTTGGTTTGTAAATTAAAGGGATCGGGTGGCTTCTTATTTCATGATTGTGCTAAAATAAAATAGTTTTGTGTGTGGTGTATGCTTTAGATTTCAGAAAAAGTTGGAAGCTTCCTTTCCTAAAATGGTTCTGAGCCGAGGAATGGATAACCGGTACCTGGTTTTAACCATCAATATTGTACATAATGGAGAGGAAAATCATGAAAAGCACCTAATCATCACTGCTTCCAAGTCTCTAGAATACAAGGAACTGTGCATCCTCAGGAATGACTGGTAATTTTTGTGACTTTGAGTGCTAATTTGGCAAAGTCTTAAGGGTACCATCCTAAAATCTATCACGTTGCTATAGTTTGTTAATTAGGGGAGTAGGTTTGAACCTGGACTGATTCTGCGTGAAAATTGTGCCTGTTACTCCAACATCTGAAGTCTCTTATTTCAAAGCCATTTGACTGTAATTGTCATTTGAAAATCAAAGTACAAAGGACCTTTTTAATGACCACTCTATATTTCCCAATACATTCTGTTTTAAGTTTGCAGCTTGAAATTCATGTTCTTTCTAAGGGAAAAATTAATTACAGCCTAATATAATTCTCAGACTAGGTTTCCCTACTGAAGCAAAGTATGGCATGTGATGGGAATAAGGAACATGAGAGAATGTGGTTGAGTGGGTGTCTAACTTTGGCTTTTGTCCAGGTTGCAAGTTGAATGGACTCAACTAGATGAATACGATTTTATTTTGGTTACATTGGGTTTGGCTTCATGCCTCAAGACTTACAGAAGCTGTAGATGTGATCTAAGTCTTAGGAATGAGAAAATTAATTATTATAACAACCCAATCTGTAATTGGAGCTATATGTTACACTGTTAAAGGTTTGACACCTTTCATAATGGACATTGCCAGCACTCAGCAATTTTCCTCTTTGAGATTTAAGGAAAACCCATGAGTATTCTCAGATGTATTTCAAAGGTAGAAAAGGGTAGAATGACTTGGAGTTGATTCCGAAGACTGCATCCTGGTATTTAAGTTTTTAAAAAGATCCCAGAACTTAGAAATGCTTATTTCTCATTCAAATAAAATGCTCATTTATTTTTGAAGCCTTCTTAATATGTTTAAATGTAGGAAACTTAACTATGTATTTATTCTTTCACTCTGCTTTATTTGCAGGTGCTCTGTTCCAGTAGAGCCAGGGGACATCATTCATTTGGAAGGAGACTGTACATCTGATACTTGGATAATTGATAAAGATTTTGGATATTTGATTCTATATCCAGACATGCTGATTTCTGGCACAAGTGTAGCCAGTAGTATTCGATGTATGAGAAGAGCTATTCTGAGTGAAACTTTTAGGGTAAACAATATTGACAGCTGACGTTTACATAGTGTCTCAGAGTTTACAGAGTACTTTTACATTTAATAATTTCATTTTAATCCTAGGTGGTATTCATCAACCCCATTTTACTGAGGAGGAAAATCAAACTCAGAAAGATTAAATGACTTGCCCAAAATGGTCGCGCTGAGGCTCAAGGCCAGGTGCCTGAGTGGGCCATTAGAAAAATAATAATGTGTTGAAATTTTATTTCTACATGCAGGCAATTCCAAACTAACACTTTGCTTTTCCCAGACATTAAGTCATTTTACAAGTAAATGAGGGCTCAGGACTTTTTACAAACATAAGTATAATATATCTTTGTCATACCTCCCACAATTAACAGTAATTTCTTAAATTATCTCATGCCCAGTTTACCTCTAATATCTTTTCTCAAAAATATCTTTTTATTCAGTTGGTTTGTTTGAATCGGTATCTAAACAAGATCCTTGTGTTAATGTCTGCTTGAAGTCCCTTAAGTTGTTTGTAATCTATGTTAGTTCTGCCTTCTTACCCACCTCCTTTGTTTCAAATGACATATGTTGACAACCTGGATCATTTAAAAGTTTTTGTCCCCAGGTTTTTTTTTAAATAACACTATTTCGTAAGATTGCTGTGAGGATTAAATGAGCTATAGTAGATAATGTGGTGAAAACAATGCCTGGCTTATAATAAACATAACTAATGTTTGCTGTTATTATTAATTGTTATTATTATTATTATTACTGTAAATGGACATTGAGAAGGATATAAGGGATATTTTAAAATGTAAAGGAATAGTGTTTATAACATAGGAGTAGAGAAAGAAGGAAGAAGAAAGGGAGGTAAATGTTGAGTCTTGCAACGTGGAAATATTACAGCCAAAAATTAAGTGGAAATTAATTTTCTAAACTACATCTATAATAAATAGGGAAAAACTAAATATATGAATGGAAAAATTAAAATTTTGATTTAATGAGGTGACTGGAATATAGGCAATTTTTTCCCTTAGATTCTGTGGTTATTTCAATGTTGTTTTTGCTATTAACTGTTTTTTAAAGGGTCCTCATATAGCTCCTGGCGCATAAGTGCTCACTAAATGGTAGTTATCGCTACAATAATTTTATTTGGAGAACTGCTTCCTTAGCAGCTTCCTGTCCTTGAACTCTCTCCAAAAAAACCCCTTGGCTTCTTAAGGAATTCCTCCTCTCTACTCCTCTTGTAGCTGCTGGCAGAATTGTTTTAGTCTTGTGACACTAAGAGCTAGGGAACTATGATTGAAATTATCCTTAATGACTGAGCTGTAAAACAGTGCCCAGGGGTAAAGGCTAGCGCCTATCTGATGCTAACAACCTTATCACACGCAATTGTCCCAGGTTTTTAATGTTTTAAAAAAGTTACGCAGTTTTGTGTATGCAGAAAACTAAAAATGCAGATGAGCAAGAAGGAAAAAAGAAGTATACATCATTAGATTTCCTGCTAGACTTAATTATTTTTTTATTTGTAGTTTAACTGAGGATTCTGTTAGCTTTTTTGCTTGATGTATGGGGGGAAAAATCAACTTTTAGCTGTATGTATATAATAAAGCAGACCTGAGTATTACTTTTTTAGAACCTTTTTATTTAAAAATAATTTTAGACTTATATAGAACTTGCAAAAATAACATGGAAAGTTCTTCTGTAAATTAGCTTTTATAATTCCTGACAAATGTCTTGTGGCCTTTATCTACTTCTGTGGTAGCTTCAAGGGAAGGATCTAGGTAAATAAAAGAGTTAATTGAAAAAAAAAGTATTTCATTTTGAATGGAGAGGACTTCCTTGGCAAAAATTTTGCTGTAAGTTTAAATTTTATCTTTGAATAGTACCTTTACTTGTCTGAGTTTATCAGCACTGCCTTGATTGACTCTCCTATTTGGGTAGATTATAAAGTGAATTTAGAGAAGAAGAATACTTAAAAAATACTATTTGAGAATGTGTTGAACTTTTCCACGCTGATTATTTTAATGTTTTTAAAAATGAGAATTTATTCTGTTTTAGAAATAATTCATACTTGTAAAACAATTCAGGTAATTCACAATAGAAGAAAGTGAAAGTCACCTGAAATCTCACGCACAAGAAAGGTGGTGTGTGATATTTTGGCAGTTGTCTTACCAGTGCACTTTGTCCATATAGTGATTAAGTAGGTTACGTGATAAATATGTGGTCAAATCTGTAATATGTTGTGAAATAAAATATTTGTATGACTTTTTTGTAGAGCTCTGATCCAGCCACACGCCAAATGTTGATTGGTACAGTTCTCCATGAAATATTTCAAAAAGCAATAATTGGTAGCTTTGCCCCTGAGAAGCTGCAAGAACTTGCTTTTCAAACTATTCAAGAAATAAGGCATCTGAAGGAAATGTAAGTAGTTTGAGAAGACATATGGGTACTATTTTATTATATAATTTTTTTACCTGTATTCTGTAAGTATTTGGCTATTAGATTATTCAATATAAATTAGTGTAATACTAGAATGCTTGTTCCAAGGTTGCGGTTCTGTGTTGCAACCCTGAGGAGAGTTTCTGAAATTGCATGGCAGGAAGTCTTTAGTTAGAAATATCTAAACATTTCATACAAGTGCACAACAGACTCCTTTGTTGCTTTTAGAGAGTGGAAAACTTGTGCATTGGTTCTAGAAACTGTAACATTGAAAAGAGTATGGGTTTAGGGGTCAGATGGACCTAGTTTCGAATTCTAGCTTTGCCAATTTTATGATTGTGCGATAGTAACTTAGAGAATCTGAAAAAAGTGATTATAGTTATTGTACAGCCTTTTTGTGATGACTGGAGATGATATAAGTCAGAAGTGGCTAATCCTAGATATTGTATAAATGACTGCCTGCAGAGGGACTGGTGTATCTTGTCTGTTTCTTCCTTGACTCCTATTATAGACCATCTTTTTTCATAGAAATATTTTTATTAGTGGTACTTTTGATTTCCAGACTCTCTGACAAAAGCCTACTTTTTCCCAGAATGTAATTCTATGGTAATGTTGCTTGTATGGGAAAAATGTGTTCCAAAATTCTACACAGCTGATTTATCAGTAACGTGCAATCTGTTGTCTTGAAAACATTTTTTTTAATCTTGCCGTGTGTCAGGCACTGTAAGTGCTTTCAGGCATTTTATTTAATCTGAGAGTAATCCGAGAGTAATCCATTATAAATGAAACTGAAGCACAGATAGGTCATCACTTGCTCAATCTACACAATATGGCCTTCAGAATTTGAATAGATTTAACAAAAAGTTTTTGCTTTATCAATTGAGTTCTACCTCCTTATTTTTCACTTTGTATTTAATTTTTGTTGTTGTTACACACTACTCAGTATTGGTATTACCTATTATTGTGAAACAAATTATGTAAAAACTGTGGTTTAAAATGACAATCATCTGCTAACTCAGCATTTATATAGGTCATGAATTTGGAAGTGGCTTAGCTGTGTTGTTTTAGCTGAGGGTCTCCTGTGTGCGGCCTCCGTCATCAAGAGGCTTCAGCAGTGAGAGGTTCAGCTTCCCCGAGGGCTGACTCGTGGTTGTTGTCATGGCCCCAGTTCCTCGACAGGCTGATCTCTTCATAGTGTGACCTGAGATGTCCTTATGACACGGCAGCTGCTTCCCTCAGACTGAATGTCCCGAGAGAGAGCAAGCAGGAAGTTGCAATGTCTTTTATGACCTAGTCTCTGAATTCATACATTGTCACTTCTGCTTTTTTTCATTCATTGGGAGGAAGTCACCAAGTTTATTCTTCACTCTGGGGTAGGGGACTTTAGTGTCATCTATTTTTTTTTTTTTAACCTTTTTCCCCCTATTATTTATTTTTTTATCCATATTATTTACTCATCTGTCCATACTATAGATAAAAGTAGCATCAGACACAAGGTTTTCAGAATCACAGAGCCACATTGTGAAAGCCATATCATAATGCAGTCATCTTCAAGAAACATGGATACTGGTACACAGTTCTATGGTTTCAGGCACTTTCCTCCAGCCACTCTAATACTGTGTCATCTTTTAAAGGGAGTGTCAGAGATTTTTGTGGATGTGTTTTAGACCACCACAGGCATTCCGGTCAGGCAGTTTCAGTCCAGAACCCAGCTTGAAAGCACGGTTTATGAGTAGCTAGATTTGCTTTCACAAAGTCCAGGTATTAAACTGTGTGCAATTTTATAATGAAGTGTCTCTCAGACCCTCAGCATCTATTTTTTTTTACTAATATCTAAACAGTTTTTTGGTTTCTAAGATGCAGCAGGAAATAAGGGGGCTGCTATAAGCAAGCACGTTGGCAGTCATATAAGGTGAGAGTTGATAATTTCACTGCAGAATAAGTGACAGGAAAACTAAAATTTAAAAAAAGCACAAAAGATCTGAAGATCATAATCTTGGGGAGAAATGCAGTTTTAGTAGATCCTTGGGTATCACTGAATAATATCAGTTTTGTATCATGATCTCCTTAGTCATTAGGGAAAATATGAATATGTGTTCCATTTAATAATTAAGGAAATATTAATTCATTATAATTCTTCTCCATCCACATTATGCCATTCCTGTTCAAGATAATTTTATTTTCTTAATTTCCAAGTTCTAAAATAACAAGTCTAGAATTATTTCTACTTTCTCTCATAGATCCATCTCCCTTTGTACAGAGAAAGATCTATTCATGCTCTACCCTCCCATCATATGGATAAAAGATTAGCCTTAAAGAACCTGCTTTAAGTATCTTAATAATCTCAGGAAGGACCAGCCTGTTACATGCATTTGACTGAGACTTAGTTAAAATTTAAAAGGGAGAATTTAAATGCAGAAGACATTAAATAATCAAAATGTACTAGTTTAGAAACTTAAGAAAAAATAAGTCCTGAAATGTAAAAAAGTAAAACTTTGGAAAGAATCTCCTCCACAGATCATGACAATGAAGCAATTTTCCTGGATAACTGCAGAAAGTAATTTAGGAAAACAATTTCAAATCTTCATGATTGTTCTGTATCAGTACTTCCTGGGTTCCCTATTTTTATTTATTTATTTATTTATTATTAATTAAAAAAAATTACAAGAAACACAAACATTCCCAACACATACACTCAGCAATTCACAATATCATCACATAGTTGCATATTCATCATCATCATGATCATTTCCCAGAACATTAGCATCAATTCAGAAAAGACAACAGAAAAAAAAATTTTTACAGGCCATACCCTTTACTGATCCCTTTCATTGATCACTAGCATTTCAAATGAAATCTGTTTTAACATTTGTTCCCCCTATTATTTATTTTATTCCATATGTTCATCTCATCTGTTGACAAAGTAGATAAAAGGAGCATCAGACACAAGGTTTTCACAATCACACAGTCACATTGTCAAAGCCGTATCATTATACAATCATCATCAAGAAACATGGCTACTGGAACACAGCTCTACATTTTCAGGCAGTTTCCTCCAGCCTCTCCCTTACATCTTGGATAACAAGGTGATATCTACTTAATGCATAAGAATAACCTCCAGGATAACCTCTCGACTCTGTTTGGAATCTCTCAGCCATTGACACTTTGTCTCATTTCCCTCTTCCCCCTTTTGGTTGAGAAGGTTTTCTCAATCCCTTGATGCTGGGTCTCAGCTCATTCTAGAGTTTTTCTCAGTCCCTTGATGCTGAATCTCAGCTCATTCTGGGATTTCTGTCCCACGCTGCCAGGAAGATCCACACCTCTGGTAGTCATGTCCCACTTAGGGAGAGGGTGGTGAGTCTGCTTGCTGTGTTGGCTGGAGAGAGGGGCCAAATTTGAGCAACAAAAGAGGTTCTCTTGGGGGTGACTCTTAGGCTTAATTTTAAGTAGGCTCGACCTATTCCCTGTGGGGATAAGTTTCACATGAACAAACCCCAAGACTGGGGGCTCAGCCTATAGCTTTGGTTGTCCACACTGCTTGTGAGAATATCAAGAATTCTACTTGAGGAAGTTGAATTTTCCCCTGTTCTCACCATTCCCCAAAAGGGACTTTGCAAATACTTTTCTACAAACTGATCAAATCACTCTGGGATTCATCAGGGCATCACCTGGACAAACCAACAAAATCTCATGTCCTATACAAAGTTCCATGTACTTAAGGTGTTCAATCAACTATCTACGTAAGTTATATTAGGAGATGCACTAGTCAAAGTATAGATTTGTACCAAATAAACATTTTTTGCTTTAGTCTCACACATTAAGTCTCACATATTAAGTACCATCTATTTTCAGCACATTGCAGTAATGCCATTCTTTTGTTCTTCCTCATGCAAAAACATTTTTTAAATTTGTACATTTATTCACTATCATTATACACTCTAGGCATTCCTAGATTACACCATCTCAATCTTTATCGTCTATCTTTCTTTGTGATTTCATTTATGCCCCAGCCCTCCTCCCTCTATCATTCTCATATGCAGCTTCATTCATAGTTTCAACATAATTGTATTACAGTTAGGTAATATTGTACTGTCCATTTCTGAGTTTTTATATTCAGTCCTGTTGCACAATCTGTATCTCTTCAGCTCCAATTACCCAATATCACCCCATATTTCTATCTCCTGATGGTCTCTGTTACCAAGGAAATATTCCAAGTTTATTCACTAATGTCAGTTCATATCAGTGAGACCATACAGTATTTGTCCTTTTGTTTCTGGCTAATCACACTCAGCATAATGTCCTTAAGGTCCATTCATGTTGTTACATACTTCATAACTTTATTCTGTCTTACAGCTGCATAATATTCCATCTTATGTAAATATCACAGTTTGTTTAGTCAACTGTCTGTTGATGGACATTTTTGCTGTTTCCATCTCGTGGTAATTGTTAATAATGCTGCTATAAACATTGGTGTGTAAATGTCCATTTGTGTCCTTGGCCTCGTGTCCTTTGAGTAGAGACAGCATATAGATGGGTCCTGTTTTTTAATCCATTCTGCCAGACTATGTCTTTTGATTGGAGAGTTTAATCCATTAACATTCAGTGTTATTACTGCATGGGTAGTACTTTCTTCTACTACTTTGCCTTCTGGATTTTATATGTCATATCTAATTTTCCTTCTTTTTACCTTTACTCATAGTCTTCCTTTCTACACTCTTCTCCACACCTTTCTCTTCTGTCTTAGTATCTGTCTCTAGTGTTCCCTTTAGTATTTCTTGCAGAGGTGGTCTCTTGGTCACAGATTCTCTCAGTGATTTTTTGTCTGAAAATATTTTAATTTCTCCCTCATTTTTGAAGGACAATTTTGCTGGATATAGAATTCTTGGTTGACAGTTTTTCTCTTTTAATAATTTAAATATATTATCCCACTGTCTTCTCGCCTCCATGGTTTCTGCTGAGAGATCTGCGCATAGTCTTATTGGGTTTCCCTTGTATGTGATGGATTGCTTCTCTCTTGCTGCTTTCAAGATCCTCTCTTTCTCTTGACCTCTGACATTCTGATTATTAAATGTCTTGGAGTATGTCTATTTGGATCTATTCTCTTTGGGGTACGCTGCACTTCTTGGATCTGTAATTTTAAGTCTTTCATAAGAGTTGGGAAATTTTCAGTGATAATTTCCTCCATTAGTTTTTCTCCTTCTTTTCCCTTCTCTTCTCCTTCTGGGACACCCACAACATGTATATTCATGCGCTTCATATTGTTTTTCAATTCCCTGAGTCCCTGCTCATATTTTTCCATTTTTTTCCCTATAGTTTCTGTTTCTTGTCGGATTTCGGATATTCCATCCTCCAGTTTTGAAATCCTATGTTCTGTCTCTTGAAATCTACCATTGTAGGTTTCCATTGTTTTTTTCATCTCTTCCGCTGTGTCTTTCATTCCCATAAGTTCTGTGATTTGTTTTTTCAGACTTTCAGTTTCTTCTTTTTGTTCTTTCCTTGCCTTCTTTATATCCTCCCTCAATTAATTGATTTGGTTTTTGATGAGGTTTTCCATGTCTGTTCGTACATTCTGAATTAATTGTTTCAGCTCCTGTATGTCATTTGAATTGTTGGTTTGTTCCTTTGACTGGGCCATACCTTCAATTTTCCTAGTGTGATTTGTTATTTTTTGCTGGTGTCTAGGCATTTAATTACCTTAATTAGTTTATTCTGGAGATTGCTTTCACTTCTTTTATCTAAGGTTTTCTTGCTCGATGAATTTGTTGTCTATCTGTTCTTTGACATTCAGTTCAGCTTTATCTGGACCTTTAGCTTAACTTTTGCTTAACAGAGGAGAATTTTTCAGTTCTCGTTTCTTGCCCTGCTTGTGTGGTGCCTTCCCCCCCCCACCACCACATACACACTTAGGAGGGTCTACTTAGATATTATATACCCCGACCAGATTTTCCCAGACTAAACTGGCCTCCTATCAGGAGGAAAGAGTCACCTGCGTCGGTGTTCCCTGAGGGTGAGACCCAGCAGGTGGAAAAACTTTCCTGTGAAGTCTCTGGACTCTGTTTTTCTTATCCTGCCCTGTGTGTGGCGCTTGTCTGACTGCAGGTCCCTCCAACATAAGATGATGCAGTACCTTTAACTTTGGCAGACTCTCCCTGCTGGGGGCGTGGTGGAGACAGAGGAGAGGTTGTAGGCTGGTTTTAATGGCTTCAAATTACCAAGCCCTGGGGTCTGAATTCCTTAATGGAGGGATTCCACCTGAGTTGGGCTTCACCCCTCCCCTGGGAAGGCATAGGCTCCAGACAAGCCCCCAAAAGAGCTCACTTCTGCCTATGCCTGGGGCAGTTGCAGCCTGAAAAGTCCTGCCACTGTATCCAGAGGCAGTCAAGCCTTTGTAGATATGCAGCTACAAAAACCTCTGTTTCCTTCTTTTTTTTCCCCCCCTTTTTCTGTTAGTCCTGCCCCCTTGGCACCAGGGCAAAAATGAGCAACCTCCGCTTTGATCAGGTTTACCTAAGCTAGGGGCCTATTTTTAGTAGTTAGAATGTGTTAATTAGTTCCACAATTGGTGTTTGATTGTGCCCAGTCCCTGCTGCTGGTAAAGTCCTTTCCTTTCCCCTCTGGGAAGCGGCCTGTGGGGGCGGGGCGCTTGCTGCCGCAGCTTTGGGAGCTCATGGTTCTGGGGGGTGCTCGTAGCCGGTCCAGCTCGTCCAGAGTGGGATATGCTGTGTGTTTGGTCACCGACGTGGCCCCAGGAGTTGTTCTGTACTGTTTCTGGTTATTTAGTAGTTGTTCTGGAGGATGAACTAAAATGTGCATGTTGTTAAGCCGCCATCTTGACCTGGAGTTTCTTTTCCCCCTTTTGGTCAGCTAATACACGATGCCAGGACCTACACACTTGGAAATTATGTCTCATGTACGCAGGAAGTTCAGAGTTTGGCTTAGAGAGAGACCACATTTGAGCAACAGCAGAGATTTTCTGGCGATGACTATTAGGCACTAATCATAAGTAGGTTCAGTTTGCTGTTACAGAAATAAGTTTCATAAGAGCAAACCTCAAGATTGAGGCCTTGGCTTAATAAATTGGGAGGCCCTCTTGTTTAAGAAAATGTCAACAATCCCCAGGTAAGGAAGCTTAATAGTTCTATCTTTCCCAGTCCCTCAAGAGACTTTGCAAATACTTTTTCATTTTCTATCATGGTCTTTTGCCTCTAACTACTGGAATTAGAATTTTCTCTTATGTAACTGTACTATGTTTGTCAACAACAGGGAATTTAGCATCAGTACAATGTTTTGATCTGATCTGCTGTCTACATTCCAGTTTTGTCAGTTGTCCATTGGTGTACTTTATAGTATGTTTTGCTCCAGTACAGGATCCAATCTAGGTTCATTTAAAATTTTGATATAGATTGTCAAATTGCTCTTTATAGACACTATCCCAGTTTACACTTCTGCAAACAATATGAGTCCTTGTTTCCCCATATCCTTACCTGCATCGTCTTTTAGAAAACTGCCTGATTTCAAACATCCCTTAGCAAGGATAGCCTTGTGCATTGGGTAGTATGAATATGTGTTTCTCTAGATCTTCTGGGGCACTTTGGTATCTACTGTTCCTCTCTTACTTGAGAAATTTCAGCTTTCTTTCTCTCTGAGTTTGCTGTTGTTCTCAGGACAACCAGTCTTGACAGAGCTAGGATTGCGAATTTTATCTATTCTGTTGAACAGACTCTCTGAGGGCTGACCAGATTGCCTTCTTCGTACTAGTAAGCTGTAGGGAACAGAGACCTAGACAAGTAGGAGCATACTGGAAAGTATACAAAGTTAACAATACTAAATTCACTGAGGTTTCAGTGGTTGATAAATGTTGTATTATGGTGCTACTTTGAGAATGTGAAAAAATTATGAATTTTGTCTTTTGGAAGAAAATTGCAGCTTGTTAGAGGCTATGCTAATATCCAGATGAACTCAGGCCTGCAGGGAGAGAATAATGGCAGTGAATTGTTGTAACTGTATAGAAGGGAGTGACGGAGTTAAGAACTTAGGTTCCAGAGCAGGACCTGTATAGTCTTTGGAAATAGCCTTACATTTTTGCCTGGGTTTCCTCAACTCCAAAATGGGGGTGATGATTATAGTAACTATCTCATAGAGTTATAATGAGGGTGAAAGGTGTTAATTCATATAAAACAGCTGGAATAGCGCCTGGCCTATAGTCAGCATGATATGCATGTGCTTTTTATCATCATCTTCTAACTTATCAGGTTCTTACCATAAGCTAAGTATTTTACATACATTGTTTTAGTTAATCCTCTAACCCTGTGTAGAGTTATCATCTCCACTCTGGAGCAAGTTGGTATACGGTGTGTTACGGGAGCACGGTCTCAGGCACACCAGACCACTTTATTGCTTGTATAGCAAAGGGTCCAAAAGATCCAGGGGGAATCCCACCTTGGCCTGTTTCCCAAGGAGGCCAGCTGCTCAGGTCAGGTCGATGGATGGCAGCTCCTCAGGCCTCTCTTTGTGTTGGAGATGAGGGACACCTGCACTGCCTACCTGTTGAGTTTTTATATGGTCCATGGGGAGGGGGCTCTGCCAGTGAGCAGCCTTTGTGCCCTGGCAAGTAGCTGGGGCTGCTTAAAATTTAATGACTCCTTTGGTTGCCTGAGGTCTTTTGTGAAATAGACATGTAATAAACACCTGCCATTGCACAAGCCTAAAGGAAACATAACCAAATCTGCATTATAGACAATGAAGAGGAAAAAGTGGGGGGGAGGGGTGCAGGAGAGGCGGGGCAGAAATAGGTGTGGCCTGGGAGATGGGTGAGAGACAGTGGCTGAATGTGTCCTTGACTTCTCCAGCATCCACCTCACTGATAAGGAAATGTGTTCAGTTGACAGTGAATTGAACCCACTTACTAGTCACATATCTAGTAAGTATAGAGTTAGGATTCAAGTCTGGGAGTGATCTGACGTGCAAATAGATGTGCTCTGAACATCTTAGAGTAGTTAAGATTGGAAATGTTAAACATAATGAAGGAGCTGGGAGAAAGAATCTGGTAAGTTAAGTCTACAGTAGCAGTTTTCTAACTGTTTGGTCTCCGGACCCCTTCATACTAAAAACTTGAGTCCCTAAAGAGCTTTTGTTTAATTTCTCAATCAAAATTGAGAAATTTTTAAAATGTTCATTCATTTAAAAATAGTAATAACCCATTACATGTTAATAATAAAGAACATTTTTTTTTTTTTTTTTTTTTTTTTTTTTTTTTTTAAAGGAAAGACAGAGAGAAGGAAGGAAGGATAGAAGGAAGAAAGGGAAACATTTTTAAACATTTTCTTGTTTTATTGTATTCTGTTTCTCCGTTTTTGTTACATGGGCTGGGGCCGGGAATCGAACCGAGGTCCTCCGGCATAGCAGGCAAGCACTTTGCCCGCTGAGCCACCGCGGCCCGCCATAAAGAACATTTTTATGGAAAAACTTTTTGAAGAATTTTAGTGGCATTGTTTTAAATTTTTGCAATTTTTAAAAATACCTGTCTTAATACAAGATATCTGTATTCTCATATCTGTTTCTGCATTTATTAGATTACCGTATCATATGTCATGAAGCCTCGGAAAACTTCATTCTGCATTCACGAGAAAATGAGTGAAAAGGGAAAATTATGTCTTATTATTATTATGAATATTGTTGACCTTGTTGGACACCTGAAAAACTGAGAATATAGTCTGTTAGTCTTTTATTTTTTTAATTTTTTATTAATTAAAAAAAATTACAAGAAAGAAACACAAACATTCCCAACACATACACTCAGCAATTCACCATATCATCACATAGTTGCATATTCATCATCATGATCATTTCCCAGAACATTTGCATCAGTTCAGAAAAAGAAATAAAAAGACAACAGAAAAATAAGACAAAAACAGAAAAATAAAACAAAAACAGAAGAAAAAATTTTACATGCATACTCCTTACCCCTCCCTTTCATTGATCACTAGCATTTCAAACTAAATTTATTTTAACATTTGTTCCCCCTATTATCTATTTTTATTCCATGTGTTCTGCTCATCTCTCGACAAGGTAAATAAAAGGAGCATCAGACACAAGGTTTCTGTTAGTCTTTTTTGACTTTTGATGTTAATGCTCCTATAGATTTTCCATGCATGGTATCAGTGTCTCCAAATGTTTCTCTTTATCCACAGTTGTTAGTGGGACTCTTCCATTTAGACATGAGATAGTAGGAATTGGAGAACATCTCTGAAATTTGATGTCATTATTGTTATTTGAAAGTTTTTGTCCTTGTTTACTTTTCTATATTTATGCTTTTATGTTTGATATGGCAGGTACCGCTTAAATCTGAATCAAGACGAAATAAAACAAGAAGTAGAAGAGTATCTTCCTTCATTTTCTAAATGGGCTGGAGATTTCATGCATGAATATATCTCACCTGAGTTCCCTCAGATGCGGCTTTCTCTGTAAGAAACACATTATGTTTATGTAGCAATCAACTTTTGTTTTTTTTGTATGGGCGGGCACTGGGAATCGACCCCAAGTCTCTGGCATGGCAGGTGAGAACTCTGCCTGCTGAGCCACCGTGGCCCACCCAGCAATCATTTTTATAGACCAGGATTCTATTCTGTACTTTGAATCAAAGTTTTTTTTTTTTTAAGGTTAATCTTTTACAATTGTTTTGTTTGTTTATATCATAAATTATGGTCCTTAGTTTCTTTCTTGGACAAAAAGAATCAAATGAATAATACTTTCTATTTTCATTATAATAAAATCTGTATGTGCATATACATATTTTATAAAATAATCAATTTGCAAATATTTTGTGCTCCTAAATTTTTTCATTTGACTTTCATATATATTTCTCTGTATTACTGTGATATATGGACTATGTCGTATGTTTGTTGCTATTTAGATTTGTGCTTTATGTTTAAATACTGTGTTTAGCCATATAATGATTGGCATTTGGCTTTTTTTCCCTTAAAATAGTACTGACATAAATTTTTTCTTTTTTGGATATTTAGCCATTCCGCAACTATATATTGGGTTTCTGATATATGCCAAGAAATGTTCTAGGTACTGGGATTATAGTAGTGGGAAAAAAGAAAAACCCAAAACTGTGGACTTCATGGAACTTCCACACCACTGAGCAAGTAAACAGTTTGTAATAAATTCAGTTTAGAACAGTAAGGTAGATAAGAAGGAAAGGAAAGCAGATAGTGTAGATAGTGATGGTAGTAGAACATTTCCACAGAAAGTTCATGGAAGGCCTTTCTAATAAGGTGAGATTTGGGCAGAAGCCTGAAGGAAATGAAGAAGTGATCTGTGAAGCTATCTCGAGGAAGAGCCTTCGAGACAGGGAAAACACAAAGGGTAAAAGTCCTGTAGCTAGAGTGTACCTACAGTGTTTCAGTCCATCAGGGAGATCACTGTGGCTGGAACCGAATGAGGTGGGAGAGATAGCAAGAGATACAGCTCTGGTAGGGCATTGTAAGCATGTCAGAACTTGGGCTGCTAATCTGATTAGATAGGAAGTCTTTGGAAACATTGGAAGGAAGCTACTTGTCTTGCCACCACCAAAATGGGTCTGAATCCAAATGCAAGGATGACATCTGATATGGCCTTGTACATTTTGGCTAGTTTTTCCCAGATATCTCTGTTAGGTACTGTGGTCTTCTCAAAGTGAAGGACATCGATGACCATTTGTTTCTGTTGAAATAGTGGGTTGGTTATGAACTTCCTGGTCTGGATACATTGTCATTCATGATGGCAGCTGATGGTCAGGCAGTTAGGGAGGAAAGGTGCAGAGTATTTTGATCTGATTTTGGTTTCATTGATTTTCTCTACTGTTTATCTATTTTCTATTTCATTAATTTATGCTCTAATCTTTATTTCTTCCTTCTCCTTGCTTTAGGTTTGGTTTGCTCTTTTTACAGTGTTTTAAGTTGTAAACCTAGGTTACTGATTTGAGATCTTTCTTTTTTCTTAATATGTGTGCATTTGTACCTCTATTTCTCTCTGAGGACTGCTTTAGCTTTCTCTCATTAGTTGTAGTATTTTATGTCTTTAATTTTCATCTCAATGTGTTTTCTGATTTCCCTTGTAATTTCTGTGACTCAGTGTTAATTGGGAATGTGTTGTTCAATTTCCACATATTTGTGAGTGTCCCAGATTTTTCCTTGTTATTAATTTTTATTTTCATTCCATTGCAGTCAGAGAATATACTTTATGTTGTTTCTATCCTTTTACATTTATTGAGGTTTGTTTTATGGTCTATCCAGGAGAATGTTTCATGTGCACTTGAGAGTGGATATTCTTTTGTTTTGGGTGAAGTGTTCTATAGATGTCTGTTAGCTTTAGTTGGTTTATAGTGTTGTTTAAGTCTTCTGTTTCCTTGCTGCTCTTCTGTCTAGTTGTTTTATCCATTATTAAAAAGTTGGGAAAGGGTGCATGGGTGGTTCAGTGGTAGAATGCTTGCCTTCCATGCAGGAGACCTGGATTTGATTATTCCCAGAGTATGTACTGCCTCCACCACCCCCCCCCAAATAAAAAAAAAAAGAAAAGTTGAGGTATTTAAGTCTCCAGTTATTACTGTTAAATTGTCTATACCTCTCTTCAATGTCAGTTTTTGCTTCATGTATTTTGATTCTCTGCTGTCGAGTGCATATGTATTTTTAATTGTTATATCTTACCTGATGGATTGATCCTTTTCAAATGATCATTATAAAATGTCCCTCTTTATTTCTAACATTTTTGTTTTAATGTCTGTTTTATCTGATGTATGCCAACTTTACTATCATTGCTGTTTGCATGATACATCTTTTTTCATCCTTATACTTTCTATTTGTGTCTTTGAATCTAAAGTGTATCTCCTGTAGACAACATGTAGTTGGATCATGTTTTTTATCCAGAAATTTTTGACGGTTCCTGACTTTTGATTTGATTGTTTAGTCCCCTCATCTTTAATGTTGTTATTAGTGTGGTTGGATTTACATCTGCCATCTAGCTTTTTGTTTTCCATGTCTCATGCTTTTTTGTTCCTCTCTTCCTCTTCTACTTTATTTTTATTTTGAAATTTAGTATTTTAATTTCTTTTCTTCTTCTTTTTTTTTTTTTTTTTTTTACATGGGTAGGCACCGGGAATCGAACCCGGCTCCTCTGGCATCGCAGACAAGCATTTCTTACTGCTGAGCCACCATGGCCCGCCCTAGTATTTTAATTGCATTAATGACTTTTTACTGCATTTTAAATTTTTTAGTGGTTCCTCTAGTGTTTACTATGTACGTCTTGACTTATCAGAATCACTTCAGATGTATAATAGCTTAATTCCACTAATATATAAAAATGTTCCTTTATAATTCTATTCCCTTTTCTTCTTTATATAGTATTGTTATACATATTACAACTATTGATGTTACAAACCCAAGAATGCGTTATGATAATTATTACTTTATCATCTGTTACCATTTCCTTAGCCCATTACAACTTTGCTGTCACTCATCTTCTTTGTGCTATTGGCTAATATATTTCACATGTGTTACATTTCTATGTGTCATAGGCCCAACAATGCTTTATATATGTATTGTTTTATATAATTGCTTTACAAATCAATTAAGAGAAGAACATATCTGGGATCACCTATTTCCAGCCTGAAGAATGTCCTTTGGTACTTCTTATGAGGTGGGTCTGCTGTCAATGAATTCTCTGTTTTTGTTTATCTGGGAACATCTTTATTCCCCCGCCCTCCGTTTTTTACCTTCATTTTTCTACAATAGCTTTGTTGCTTACTGGATTCTGGGTTGACATTTTTTTTTCTTTGAGCACTTTGAATATATTATTCCACTGCCTCCTGACGTCTGTTGTTTTTGGTGAGAAGTCAGCTGTCAGTTTTATGGGAGATCCCTTGAAAGTGATGGATCTTTTTTCTTTTGCTGCCTTGAAGATTTTCTCTGTGTCTGTGACTTCTCTATGTTTTTACTATGATGCATCTGTTAGTAGGTCTCTTTGCATTTATCCTCCTTGAAATTCATTGAGCTTCTTGGATGTGTAGATTATTGTTTATCAATAAATTTGGGAAATTTTTAGCCCGTTATTTCTTCACACATTTTTTCTTCTCCTTTTTCTCTCTCATCTCCTTCTGGTACTTCCATTACATGTATGGTGGGTTGCTTACTGATATCCCATGTTTCTCTGGGCTTCTGTTAAATTTTTCTTCATTCTTTTTTTCTCTTGGTGTTTAACTTGCATAATGTCTTTCATTCTGTCATCAAGTTCATGAATTGTTTCTTCTACTAGTTCGTATCTACTGTCGGGCCCCTCTAGTGAATTTTATATTTCAGCTATTAAATTTTTCAACTCCATAATTTCCATTGCCTTTAAAAAAAAATCTGTTTATTGATAGTCTCTATTTGATGTAACATTGTTGTCATACCTTCTTTTACTTTTTTAATCAATCTTTTATTTTGTGTGTGAACATATTTATAATGTCTACTTTGAAATCTTTTCCTGTTAAATCCAATATCTGGCCACTTTTGGAGGTAGTTTGTTGCTTTTTTCCTGTGAATGTTTTATTTCTTTGCATGACATAATTTTTTTTGCTGGAAATTGGATGTTTTAGATAAGTATTGTAGCAATTCTAGGTAGTGGGTCCTCCCTACCCCCCAGAGCTTATTAGTGTTATTTGCTTATTTGTATAGTGACTGGCTGGTTTATAGTAATGATGTCTATTGTCCTGCTGGTCCCCCAGTACACACACAGTGTTATATCTCTGATGTATATCCTCAAGAAGGGTCAACTTGCCAAGATGGCGGCTTAGTAAGGTACGTGAGTCTTAGTTCCTCCTCCTCCAAAGCAACTACTAGGTGAACTGAAACAGTGCAGAACAGCTCCCGGGGCTACGGCAGGGAATAGACACACAGCGTACCCCAGTCTGGACTGGCTAGTCTGACTGCGAGATTTGGCTGCGGTGAGATTCCCGAGCAGCGCATGATTTCCCGAGCAGCGGCAGCTGCGGCGGTCGGAGCTACTCCCTCCCTCCTTCCCGGGCCGGCTGAGAGTCTCAGAGAGGCAAGTTTCCCAAGCCGAGGCGGCCGGCGCCCCTCTTTTGCGGGCGGCTCCGAGTCTCGGCTTCAAGTCCGCAGCTACAAGTCTCGGATCAGAGGGCTATCCAAGCCGCGGTGGCCCCCCCCGCGGGCGGATTCCTGGTCCGGTGGGGAATTCCCCAGGCCGCGGCGGCCGGTGACCGACGCCTCTCCCCCGCGGGCGACATCCTGGTCTGGTAGTGACTTCCCCGGGCCCGCTGTGGCCAGCGGCAGACGACCAGCCACAGGGTACCCTCAAGCCGCGGCGCCTGACGCCCCCACCACGCGCGGCCCCTGAACCAACGGAGAGAATTGGATCGGAAATCCCCAGGCCGCAGAGATCGGTGACCGGGGGAGATCCATTCCAAACACTTGAGACAAATGTGTGCCACGAGCGCCACATACTGGACAGGATAAGAAAAACAGAACCCAGAGATTTCACAGAAAAATCTTACAACCTTGTTGGGTCCGACACCCAGGGAAATCTGACTAAATGCCCAGACACCAGCAGCAGAAGATAACTGTCCACGCTCAGAAGATTGAGAATATGGCCCAGTCAAAGGAACAAACCAATAGTTCAAATGAGATACAAGAGCAGAGACAACGAATGCTGAATATACGAACAGAAATGGAAAACCTCTTCAAAAATGAAATCGATAAATTGCGGGAGGACATGAAGAACACATGGGCTGAACAAAAAAAAGAAATAGAAAAACTGAAAAAACAAATCACAGAACTTATGGAAGTGAAGGATAAAGTAGAAAAGATGGAAAAAACAATGGATACCTACAATGATAGATTTAAAGAGACAGAAGGTAGAATTAGTGATTTGGAGGATGGAACATCTGAATTCCAAAAAGAAACAGAAACTATAGGGAAAAGAATGGAAAAACTTGAGCAGGGGATCAGGGAACTCAAGGACAATATGAACCGCACAAATATACGTGTTGTGGGTGTCCCAGAAGGAGAAGAGAAGGGAAAAGGAGGAGAAAAACTAATGGAAGAAATTATCACTGAAAATTTCCCAACTCTTATGAAAGACCTAAAATTACAGATCCAAGAAGTGCAGCGCACCCCAAAGAGAATAGACCCAAATAGGCGTTCTCCAAGACACTTACTAGTTAGAATGTCAGAGGTCAAAGAGAAAGAGAGGATCTTGAAAGCAGCAAGAGAAAAACAATCCATCACATACAAGGGAAACCCAATAAGACTATATGTAGATTTCTCAACAGAAACCATGGAAGCTAGAAGACAGTGGGATGATATATTTAAATTACTAAAAGAGAAAAACTGCCAACCAAGACTCCTATATCCTGCAAAATTGTCCTTCAAAAATGAAGGAGAAATTAAAACATTTATAGACAAAAAGTCACTGAGAGAATTTGTGACCAAGAGACCAGCTCTGCAAGAAATGCTAAAGGGAGCACTAGAGTCAGATACGAAAAGACAGAAGAGAGAGGTATGGAGAAGAGTGTAGAAAGAAGGAAAATCAGATATGATATATATAATACAAAAGGCAAAATGGTAGAGGAAAATATTATCCAAACAGTAATAAAACTAAATGTCAATGGACTGAATTCCCCAATCAAAAGATATAGATTGGCAGAATGGATTAAAAAACAGGATCCTTCTATATGCTGTCTACAGGAAACACATCTTAGACCCAAAGATAAACATAGGTTGAAAGTGAAAGGTTGGGAAAAGATATTTCACGCAAATAACAACCAGAAAAGAGCAGGAGTGGCTATACTAATATCCAACAAATTAGACTTCAAATGTAAAACAGTTAAAAGAGACAAAGAAGGACACTATATACTAATAAAAGGAACAATTAAACAAGAAGACATAACAATCATAAATATTTACGCACCAAACCAGAATACCCCAAAATACGTGAGGAATACACTGCAAACACTGAAAAGGGAAATAGACTCATATACCATAATAGTTGGAGACTTCAATTCACCACTCTCATCAATGGACAGAACATCTAGACAGAGGATCAATAAAGAAATAGAGAATCTGAATATTACTATAAATGAGCTAGACTTAACAGACATTTATAGGACATTACATCCCACAACAGCAGGATACAGCTTTTTCTCAAGTGCTCATGGATCATTCTCAAAGATAGACCATATGCTGGGTCACAAAGCAAGTCTTAACAAATTTAAAAAGATTGAAATCATACACAACGCTTTCTCGGATCATAAAGGAATGAAGTTGGAAATCAATAATAGGCCGTGTGCCAGAAAATTCACAAATACATGGAGGCTTAACAACACACTCTTAAACAACGAGTGGGTCAAAGAAGAAATGGCAAGAGAAAGTAGTAAATACCTCGAGGCGAATGAAAATGAAAACACAACATATCAAAACTTATGGGATGCAGCAAAGGCAGTAATAAGAGGGAAATTTATTACCCTAAATGCCTATATCAGAAAAGAAGAAAAGGCAAAAATGCAGGAATTAACTCTCCACTTGGAAGAACTGGAGAAAGAACAGCAAACTAACCCCAAGACAAGCAAAAGGAAAGAAATAACAAAGATTACAGCAGAAATAAATGAAATTGAAAACATGAAAACAATAGAGAAAATCAATAAGGCCAGAAGTTGGTTCTATGAGAAAATCAATAAGATTGATGGGCCCTTAGCAAGATTGACAAAAAGAAGAAGAGAGAGGATGCAAATAAATAAGATCAGAAATGGAAGAGGAGACATAACTACTGACCTCACAGAAATAAAGGAGGTAATAACAGGATACTATGAACAACTTTACGCTAATAAATACAACAATTTAGAGGAAATGGACGGGTTCCTGGAAAGACATGAACAACCAACTTTGACTCAAGAAGACATAGATGACCTCAACAAACCAATCACAAGTAAAGAAATTGAATCAGTCATTCAAAAGCTTCCTAAAAAGAAAAGTCCAGGACCAGACAGCTTCACATGTGAATTCTATCAAACATTCCAGAAAGAATTAGTACCAACTCTCCTCAAACTCTTCAAAAAAGTTGAAGCGGAGGGAAAACTACCTAATTCATTCTATGAAGGCAACATCACCCTCATACCAAAACCAGGCAAAGATATTACAAAAAAAGAAAACTACAGACCAATCTCTCTAATGAATATAGAAGCAAAAATCCTCAATAAAATTCTAGCAAATCGTATCCAACAACACATTAAAAGAATTATACATCATGACCAAGTAGGATTCATCCCAGGTATGCAAGGATGGTTCAACATAAGAAAATCAATTAATGTAATACACAATATCAACAAATCAAAGCAGAAAAATCACATGATCATCTCAATTGATGCAGAGAAGGCATTTGACAAGATTCAACATCCTTTCCTGTTGAAAACATTTCAAAGGATAGGAATACAAGGGAACTTCCTTAAAATGATAGAGGGAATATATGAAAAACCCACAGCCAATATCATCCTCAATGGGGAAAAATTGAAAACTTTCCCCCTAAGATCAGGAACAAGACAAGGATGTCCACTATCACCACTATTATTCAACATTGTGTTGGAGGTTCTAGCCAGAGCAATTAGACAAGAAAAAGAAATACAAGACATCAAAATTGGAAAGGAAGAAGTAAAACTATCACTGTTTGCAGACGATATGATACTATATGTCGAAAACCCGGAAAATCCACAACAAAACTACTAGAGGTAATAAATGAGTACAGCAAAGTAGCAGGTTACAAGATCAACATTCAAAAATCTGTAGCATTTCTATACACTAGCAATGAACAACCTGAGGGGGAAATCAAGAAACGAATCCCATTTACAATTGCAACTAAAAGAATAAAATACCTAGGAATAAATTTAACTAAAGAGACAAAAAACCTATATAAAGAAAACTACAAAAAACTGCTAAAGGAAATCACAGAAGACCTAAATAGATGGAAGGGCATACCGTGTTCATGCTAAAAACATCTTGAGGGAAAAAAACGAAGCTGGAGGTCTTGCACTGCCTGACTTTAAGGCATATTATGAAGCCACAGTGGTCAAAACAGCATGGTATTGGCATAAAGATAGATATATCGACCGATGGAATTGAATAGAGTGCTCAGATATAGACCCTCTCATCTATGGACATTTGATCTTTGATAAGGCAGTCAAGCCAACTCACCTGGGACAGAACAGTCTCTTCAATAAATGGTGCCTAGAGAACTGGATATCCATATGCAAAAAAATGAAAGAAGACCCATATCTCACACCCTACACAAAAGTTAACTCAAAATGGATCAAAGATCTAAACATTAGGTCTAAGACCATAAAACAGTTAGCGGAAAATGTAGGGAGATATCTTATGAAACTTACAATTGGAGGCGGTTTTATGGACCTTAAACCTAAAGCAAGAGCACTGAAGAAGGAAATAAATAAATGGGAGCTCCTCAAAATTAAACACTTTTGTGCATCAAAGAACTTCATCAAGAAAGTAGAAAGACAACCTACACAATGGGAATCAATATTTGGAAACGACATATCAGATAAAGGTCTAGTATCCAGAATTTATAATGAGATTGTTCAACTCAACAACAAAAAGACAGCCAACCCAATTACAAAATGGGAAAAAGACTTGAATAGACACCTCTCAGAGGAGGAAATACAAATGGCCAAAAGGCACATGAAGAGATGCTCAATGTCCCTGGCCATTAGAGAAATGCAAATCAAAACCACAATGAGGTATCATCTCACACCCACCAGAATGACCATTATCAACAAAACAGAATATGACAAGTGCTGGAGAGGATGCAGTGAAAGAGGCACACTTATCCACTGTTGGTGGGAATGTCAAATGGTGCAACCACTGTGGAAGGCAGTTTGGCGGTTCCTCAAAAAGCTGAATATAGAATTGCCATACGACCCAGCAATACCATTGCTGGGAATCTACTCAAAGGACTTAAGGGCAAAAACTCAAACGGACATTTGCACACCAATGTTTATAGGAGCGTTATTTACAATTGCAAAGAGATGGAAACAGCCTAAATGTCCATCAACAGACGAGTGGCTAAACAAACTGTGGTATATACATACGATGGAATATTATGCAGCTTCAAGGCAGGATAAACTTATGAAGCATGTAATAACATGGATGGACCTAGAGAACATTATGCTGAATGAGTATAGCCAAAAACTAAAAGACAAATACTGTATGGTCCCAATGATGTGAATCGACACTCGAGAATAAACTTGGAATATGTCATTGGTAACAGAGTTCAGCAGGAGTTAGAAACAGGGTAAGATGATGGGTAATTGGAACTGATGGGATACAGACTGTGCAATAGGACGAGATACAAAAACTCAAAAATGGACAGCACAATAATACCTAATTGTAAAGTAATCATGTTAAAACAGTGAATGAAGCTGCATCCGAGCTATAGGTTTTTGTTTTGTTTTGCTTTGTTTTGTTCTTACTATTATTACTTTTATTTTTTTTCTCTATAGTAACATTCTATATCTTTTTCGGTTATATTGCTAGTTCTTCTAAACTGATGCAAATGTACTAAGAAACAATGATCATGCATCTATGTGATGATGTTAAGAACTACTGATTGCATATGTAGAATGGTATGATTTCTAAAAAAAAAAAAAAATGGACAGCACAATACTACCTAATTGTAATGTAATTATGTTAAAACACTGAATGAAGCTGCATCTGAGCTATAGTTTTTTTGTTTTTTTTAATTTTTTTTCTTATATATTTTTGTATTTTTTATTTTTATTTTTATTTTTTGTCTATTTTATCATTTTATCTTTTTCTTTTGTCTTGCTATTTCTTTTTCTAAATCGATGCATATGTACTAAGAAATGATGATCATACATCTATGTGATGATATTAAGAATTACTGCTTGCATATGTAGAATGGAATGATTTCTAAATGTTGTGTTAGTTTATTTTTTTTTAATTAATAAAAAAAAAAAAAGAAGGGTCAACTTTGGGTATGCCCATTGTCATACCCCCAGATAACAGAGGTACCAGTGGGACTCTCTTCCAGTCTTTCCCTGAACACACCCAGCTTTTAAACTTCACTAATTTTTCAGCAGTGCTCTGATGGCATATCTTCCTCTATATACTAATCTTAGGTCTTCTTTCATGAAGAGTATGTGATGACAGGGTCTGATATTTGTTTTGACCCTAAGAGGGCTCCTTCTAGTGTCTTATTGCCTGGTTGTCTCTGCAAACTAGCCAGCCTACGGTATAGACTATATTCTCACAATTTCTTTTACACAGCCTCACTTGTTTTTTTTTTTTTTTATTAATTAACAGAAAAAAAGAAATTAACCCAACATTTAGAAATCATACCATTCTACATAAGCAATCAGTAATTCTTAACATCATCACATAGGTGCATGATCATCGTTTCTTAGTACATTTGCATCGGTTTAGAAGAACTAGCAACACAACAGAAAAAGATATAGAATGTCAATATAGAGAAAAAAAAGTAATAATAATAGTAAAAAAAAAAAAAACCTATAGCTCGGATGCAGCTTCATTCAGTGTTTTAACATGATTACTTTAAAATTAGGTATTATTGTGCTGTCCATATTGAGTTTTTGTATCTAGTCCTGTTGCACAGTCTGTATCCCTTCAGCTCAAATTACCCATTATCTTACCCTGTTTCTAACTCCTGCTGAACTCTGTTACCAATGACATATTCCAAGTTTATTCTCGAATGTCGGTTCACATCAGTGGGACCATACAGTAATTGTCTGTTAGTTTTTGGCTATACTCACTCAGCATAATGTTCTCTAGGTCCATCCATGTTATTACATGCTTCATAAGTTTATCCTGCCTTAAAGCTGCATAATATTCCATCGTATGTATATACCACAGTTTGTTTAGCCACTCTTCTGTTGATGGACATTTAGGCTGTTTTCATCTCTTTGCAATTGTAAATAACGTTCCTATAAACATTGGTGTGCAAATGTCCGTTTGTGTCTTTGCCCTTAAGTCCTTTGAGTAGATACCCAGCAATGGTATTGCTGGGTCGTATGGCAATTCTATATTCAGCTTTTTGAGGAACCGCCAAACTGCCTTCCACAGTGGTTGCACCATTTGACATTCCCACCAACAGTGGATAAGTGTGCCTCTTTTTCCGCATCCTCTCCAGCACTTGTCATTTTCTGTTTTGTTGATAATGGCCATTCTGGTGGGTGTGAGATGATATCTCATTGTGGTTTTGATTTGCATTTCTCTAATGGCCAGGGACATTGAGCATCTCTTCTTGTGCTTTTTGGCCATTTGTATTTCCTCTTCTGATAGGTGTCTGTTCAAGTCTTTTTCCCATTTTGTAATTGGGTTGGCTGTCTTTTTGTTGTTGAGTTGAACAATCTCATTATAAATTCTGGATACTAGACCTTTATCTGATATGTCATTTCCAAATATTGTCTCCCATTGTGTAGGCTGTCTTTCTACTTTCTTGATGAAGTTCTTTGATGCACAAAAGTGTTTAATTTTGAGGAGCTCCCATTTATTTATTTCCTTCTTCAGTGCTCTTGCTTTAGGTTTAAGGTCCATAAAACCGCCTCCAATTGTAAGTTTCATAAGATATCTCCCTACATTTTCCTCTAACTGTTTTATGGTCTTAGACCTAATGTTTAGATCTTTGATCCATTTTGAGTTAACTTTTGTGTAGGGTGTGAGATATGGGTCTTCTTTCATTCTTTTGCATATGGATATCCAGTTCTCTAGGCACCATTTATTGAAGAGACTGTTCTGTCCCAGGTGAGTTGGCTTGACTGCCTTATCAAAGATCAAATGTCCATAGATGAGAGGGTATATATCTGAGCACTCTATTCGATTCCATCGGTTGATATATCTATCTTTATGCCAATACCATGCTGTTTTGACCACTGTGGCTTCATAATATGCCTTAAAGTCAAGCAGCGCGAGACCTCCAGCTTCATTTTTTTTCCTCAAGATGTTCTTAGCAATTCGGGGCACCCTGCCCTTCCAGATAAATTTGCTTATTTGTGTTTCTATTTCTGAAAAATAAGTTGTTGGGATTTTGATTGTTATTGCATTGAATCTGTAAATCAATTTAGGTAGGATTGACATCTTAACTATAATTGTCTTCCAATCCATGAACATGGTATGCCCTTCCATCTATTTAGGTCTTCTGTGATTTCTTTTAACAGTTTTTTGTAGTTTTCTTTGCATAGGTTTTTTGTCTCTTTAGTTAAATTTTTTCCTAGGTATTTTATTCTTTTAGTTGCAGTTGTAAATGGGATTCGTTTCTTGATTTCCCCCTCAGCTTGTTCATTGCTAGTGTATAGAAATGCTACAGATTTTTGAATGTTGATCTTGTAACCTGCTACTTTGCTGTGCTCATTTATTAGCTCTAGTAGTTTTGTTGTGGATTTTCCGGGTTTTCGACGTATAGTATCATATCATCTGCAAACAGTGATAGTTTTACTTCTTCCTTTCCAATTTTGATGTCTTGTATTTCTTTTTCTTGTCTAATTGCTCTGGCTAGAACCTCCAACACAATGTTGAATAATAGTGGTGATAGTGGACATCCTTGTCTTGTTCCTGATCTTAGGGGGAAAGTTTTCAATTTTTCCCCATTGAGGATGATATTGGCTGTGGGTTTTTCATATTTTCCCTCTATCATTTTAAGGAAGCTCCCTTCTATTCCTATCTTTTGAAGTGTTTTCAACAGGAAAGGATGTTGAATCTTGTCAAATGCCTTCTCTGCATCAATTGAGATGATCATGTGATTTTTCTGCTTTGATTTGTTGATATGGTGTATTACATTAATTGAATTTCTTATGTTGAACCATCCTTGCATACCTGGGATGAATCCTACTTGGTCATGATGTATAATTCTTTTAATGTGTTGTCGGATACAATTTGCTAGAGTTTTATTGAGGATTTTTGCATCTATATTCATTAGAGAGATTGGTCTGTAGTTTTCTTTTTTTGTAATATCTTTGCCTGGTTTTGGTATGAGGGTGATGTTGCCTTCATAGAATGAATTAGGTAGTTTTCCCTCCACTTCGATTTTTTTGAAGAGTTTGAGGAGAGTTGGTACCAATTCTTTCTGGAATATTTGGTAGAATTCACATGTGAAGCCATCTGGTCCTGGACTTTTCTTTTTAGGAAGCTTTTGAATGACTGATTCAATTTCTTTACTTGTGATTGGTTTGTTGAGGTCATCTATGTCTTCTTGAGTCAAAGTTGGTTGTTCATGTCTTTCCAGGAACCCGTCCATTTCATCTAAATTGTATTTATTAGCGTAAAGTTGTTCATAGTATCCTATTATTACCTCCTTTATTTCTGTGAGGTCAGTAGTTATGTCTCCTCTTCCATTTCTGATCTTATTTATTTGCATCCTCTCTCTTCTTCTTTTTGTCAATCTTGCTAAGGGCCCATCAATCTTATTGATTTTCTCATAGAACCAACTTCTGGCCTTATTGATTTTCTCTATTGTTTTCATGTTTTCAATTTCATTTATTTCTGCTGTAATCTTTGTTATTTCTTTCCTTTTGCTTGTCTTGGGGTTAGTTTGCTGTTCTTTCTCCAGTTCTTCCAAGTGGAGAGTTAATTCCTGCATTTTTGCCTTTTCTTCTTTTCTGATATAGGCATTTAGGGTAATAAATTTCCCTCTTATTACTGCCTTTGCTGCATCCCATAAGTTTTGATATGTTGTGTTTTCATTTTCATTCGCCTCGAGGTATTTACTACTTTCTCTTGCCATTTCTTCTTTGACCCACTCGTTGTTTAAGAGTGTGTTGTTAAGCCTCCATGTATTTGTGAATTTTCTGGCACACGGCCTATTATTGATTTCCAACTTCATTCCTTTATGATCCGAGAAAGTGTTGTGTATGATTTCAATTTTTTTAAATTTGTTAAGACTTGCTTTGTGACCCAGCATATGGTCTATCTTTGAGAATGATCCATGAGCACTTGAGAAAAAGCTGTATCCCGCTGTTGTGGGATGTAATGTCCTATAAATGTCTGTTAAGTCTAGCTCATTTATAGTAATATTCAGATTCTCTATTTCTTTATTGATCCTCTGTCTAGATGTTCTGTCCATTGATGAGAGTGGTGAATTGAAGTCTCCAACTATTATGGTATATGAGTCTATTTCCCTTTTCAGTGTTTGCAGTGTATTCCTCACGTATTTTGGGGTATTCTGGTTTGGTGCATAAATATTTATGATTATTATGTCTTCTTGTTTAATTGTTCCTTTTATTAGTAGATGGTGTCCTTCTTTGTCTCTTTTAACTGTTTTACATTTGAAGTCTAATTTGTTGGATATTAGTATAGCCTCTCCTGCCCTTTTCTGCTTGTTATTTGCATGAAATATCTTTTCCCAACCTTTCACTTTCAGCCTATGTTTATCTTTGGGTCTAAGATGTGTTTCCTGTAGACAGCATATAGAAGGATCCTGTTATTTAATCCATTCTGCCAATCTATGTCTTTTGATTGGGGAATTCAGTCCATTAACATTTAGAGTTATTGCTGTTTGGATAATATTTTCCTCTACTATTTTGCCTTTCGTATTATATATATCGTATCTTACTTTCCTTCTTTCTACACTCTTCTCCATACCTCTCTCTTCTGTCTTTTCGTATCTGACTCTAGTGCTCCGTTTAGTATTTCTTGCAGAGCTGGTTTCTTGGTCACAAATTCTCTCAGTGACTTTTTGTCTGAGAATGTTTTAATTTCTGCCTCATTTTTGAAGGACAATTTTGCTGGATATAGGAGTCTTGTTGGAAGTTTTTCTCTTTTAGTAATTTAAATATATCATCCCACTGTCTTCTAGGTTGCATGGTTTCTGCTGAGAAATGTACACATAGCCTTATTGGGTTTCCCTTGTATGTGATGGATTGTTTTTCTCTTGCTGCTTTCAAGATCCTCTCTTTCTCTTTGACCTCTGACATTCTAACTAGTAAGTTTCTTGGAGAACGCCTATTTGTGTCTATTCTCTTTGGGGTGCGCTGCACTTCTTGGATCTGTAATTTTAGGTCTTTCATAAGAGTTGGGAAATTTTCAGTGATAATTTCTTCCATTAGTTTTTCTCCTCCTTTTCCCTTCTCTTCTCCTTCTGGGACACCCACAACACGTATATTTGTGCGGTTCATATTGTCCTTGAGTTCCCTGATACCCTGTTCAAATTTTTCCATTCTTTTCCAGATAGTTTCTGTTTCTTTTTGGAATTCAGATGTCCCATCCTCCAAATCACTAATTCTATCTTCTGTCTCTTTAAATCTATCATTGTAGGTATCCATTGTTTTTTTCATCTTTTCTACTTTATCCTTCACTTCCATAAGTTCTGTGATTTGTTTTTTCAGTTTTTCTATTTCTTTTTTTTTGTTCAGCCCATGTGTTCTTCATGTCCTCCCTCAATTTATCGATTTTGGTTTTGAAGAGTGTGCTGGTTTGAAAGGATATATGCCCCCTAAGAAAAGCCATGTTTTAATATAAATCCCATTTCATAAAGGTAGAATAATCCCTATTCAATACTGTATATTTGAAACTGTAATGAGATCATCTCCCTGGTTGATGAGATTTAGTTAAGAACGGTTGTTAAACTGGATTAGGGGATGACATGTCTCCACCCATATGGGTGGGTCTTGATTGGTTTACTGGAATCCTATAAAAGAGGAAATATTTTGGAGAATGAGAGACTCAGAGAGAGCAGAGAATGCTGCAGCACCGCGAAGCAGAGAGTCCACCAGCCAGCGACCTTTGGAGATGAAGAAGGAAAACGCCTCCCGGGGAGCTTCATGAAACAGGAAGCCAGGAGACAAAGCTAGCAGATGATACCGTATTCGCCATGTGCCTGTCCAGCCGAGAGAGGAGCCCTGACTGCATTCACCATGTGCCTTTCCAGATGAGAGAGAAACCCTGAACTTCATCGGCCTTCTTGAACCAAGGTATCTTTCCCCGGATGCCTTTGATTGGACATTTCTATAGACTTGTTTTAATTGGGACATTTTCTCGGCCTTAGATCTGTAAACTAGCAACTCATTAAATTCCCCTTGTTAAAAGCCATTCCGTTTCTGGTATATTGCATTCCAGCAGCTAGCAAACCAGAACAAAGAGGTTTTCCATTTCTGTTCGTATATTCAGAATTCGTTGTTTCAGCTCCTGTATCTCATTTGAACTATTGGTTTGTTCCTTTGACTGGGCCATTTTTTCAATCTTCTGAGCGTGGTCCATTATCTTCTGCTGGTGTCTGGACATTTGGTCATATTTCCCTGGGTGTTGGACCCAACAGGTTGAAAGATTTTTCTGTGAAATTTCTGTGTTCTCTTTTTCTTATCCTGCGCAGTAGGTGGCGCTCGTGGCACACATTTGTCTCACGTGTTTGGAAGGGATCCCCCCGGTTACCGTTCTGTGCGGCCTGGGGTTTTCTGATCCAGTTCTCTCTGTTGGTCCAGGGGGCCGCGCGTGGTGGGGGCGTCAGCCGCCGCGGCTTGAGGGGACCCTGTCACTCCTTTATTAATGCCCCTATTGGTGTTTGGTTGGACCCAGTCCCTGCCACTGTCGGAAATTCCCTCCTCTCCCTGGAGGGGTGCCGTTTGCCCGCCGCGGTGGCCCAGGGAACTTGCCACTGGACCAGGAAGCTGCATGTGGAGGAGGGGTACCGGTTGTCGGCTGCCGCGGCCTGGGGAACTCCCCACCGGACCAGGAAGCCGCCCGCGGGGGAGAGGCGCCGGTCGCCGGCCACCGCCGCTTGGGTAGCCCTCTGATCTGAGACTCGTAGCCGGTCCAGGAAGCCACCCGCAAAAGAGGGGCGCCGGCCGCCGCGGCTTGGTAAACTTGCCTCTCTGAGACTCTCAGCCGGCCCGGGAAGAATGGAGGGAGGAGCTCCGGCCGCCAGCTGCCGTGGCTCTGGGAGACGCGCGCCGCTCGGGGATTTCACCGCAACAGAGTCTTGCAGTCAGTCTAACCAGTCCAGACTGGGGTACGCTGTGTGTCCATTCCCTGCCGTGGCCCCGGGAGCTGTTCTGCACTGTTTCTGTTCACCTAGTAGTTACTCTGGGGGAGGAACTAAGACGCGCGTACCTTACTAAGCCGCCATCTTGGCCCCGCCCTCACTTGTTTTTGAGAGCGCTCTTAGGTTTAAACTTCTTCACATACAGCCAATGAAGTCAGTTCCTTTAGGACAAGATTAGGAGCTGTTTTACAGCGTGCTTGTCCCTCCAGGCCTCACCTAGGGCTGGAACTTCCCAGGGATGCATCCCTCTTTTGTTGCTGCCTGTGGTTTCTCTGGGCAATCTCTTCCACTCACAAGTGAAAAGTCTGGTGTTCAAAGGACCTCAAAGGGATCTTTGAGATCAAGTCCTTGATTTTAAATAAGTAAACTGTAGTCCAGCGAGGGTGGTGTGACTTGTTCAGATTTTATATGAATAACCTGTTGTGGAGTTGAGTCTAGAATAAGGGGTCTCATGATTCCCTCCTCAGCATTCTCATCTCTATATCTCAGTACAGGACTTTTCTTTGTTTTAGTTTTTTCCAGTGGTAATTTACTTGTTTGCTTGTAAAGGAAGCACCTCTCTATATTTTAACTTGCATAAATTTGCCAGCAGTTTATTAATGTTTTATTTTTTTACTTTTCTCCATTATTAAAGAAATTGTCAGTTTACAAATAGTTATATATAAATACAGGATTCCCATATACCACTCCACCGTCAGCACTCTATTAGGTGTAATACAGAGTATGAGCATTAGTATCAGAAGATAAGCTGTGGCTTACCAAATTGTATTACTATATTCTTCAAAGATGCCGAGTGTATACATATATGTCTAGAGATTATATATGAAGCATTCTGAAACAGTTTACTAAAAATATTGTTGAAGATACTTGTTATTAAAATTTTTTTCTTAGAAAATATTCTTATTTGTTAAGAAATAGCTGTCCTCGTAAATTACATGAAATTAGCAAACTCAAAACAACTAAATGATGTACTCTCTATTATAATAGACAGAATTCTTATAATTTTAAATGTACATTTTGATCTGATATAAAATGTGTTTTATTATTAGAAAATTCAGAGGTGTTGTTTTCATTTAAGTTTTCCATTACTTAGCCATTTTCTGTGGCTGCCAGTCTGAAGTCTAAACTTTTTTCCAGTTGATCAGATTAATAAATAAAAGTTAACTCATCTTTTTCTTCTAACTCCTTCTGCAGAATAACTAATATTCTGAAAGTGAGTATATCTTAGCTAAGAGAAGTTCAAGAAGTTTTATAATTTTCATCTCTTCTAATTCCTTCGCCATTTATATATTCTCTTATCCTCCTTCCTCTGCTCATTGCTAATTTAGTGATTAAGATCTTATAGTCAGAGCCTCTTTTGTGATATAAAGAATATTGAGTACTTAGTTTGATTTATTTTATTCTTTATTTTTTAATACAAAAAACCCCCAAATAAACGCAAACATTCCTATTTTCATCATTCCGTTCTACGTATATAATCAGTAATTCACAATATCATCACACAGTTGCATATTCATCATCATGATCATTTCTTAGAACATTTGGATCAATTCAGAAAAAGAAATAAAAAGACAGCAGAAAAAGAAATAAAATGAAAACACAAAAAATATATATATACATACCATACCCCTTACCTCTCCCTTTCATTGATCACTAGCATTTCAAACTAAATTTATTGCCGGGCACAGTGACACACACCTGTAGTCCAGCTACTGGGGAGGCTGAGGCAGGAGGACCGCTTGAGCCCAGGAGTTCTGGGCTGCAGTGCGCTATGCTGATTGGGTGTCTGCACTAAGTTCGGCATCAATATGGTGACCTCCCGGGAGTGGGAGATCACCAGGTTGCCTAAGGAGGGGTCAACTGACCCAGGTTGAAAACGGAGTAGGTCAAAACTTCCATGCTGATGAGTACTTAGTTTTAAATATCAGTGGTGGCAGAGATGGATTAATTCATCAATTAAGTAAGGAAAATAAGGGGGAAATGCAGGGATGACACATATGCACTCCTCTAAAGATTGCTGCATAGGGGCATGGGGATGAAGTGTTGGATGTTTAAGCCCTACACTGCATAAATTGTGGGGAAAGATAACTCTTTCTTATTCATCTTAATATGATGTTCCATAAAGGCACACATCTCTTACTACCTAGGAACTACTTGCAACCCATTGCATGGTAGTTGCTGTAATTGTGTATCATAATAGGTTGGCAATGTGGCTGCAGCAGTAAGGCTATTGTAGGAATATAGGTGTGAGGAAATAAAGACTTCAGTTAGAAAGATTGTAGTAGGAATTAATTGAAAGGGACAGATGATAAATATTGAGGAAAAAATCCTGAAATGATATAGAATCGTTAGAACAGTAATTGTCAAGCTTGAGTATGCATCAGAATCACTTGGATGATTTATTAAAACAGACTACTGGGCCCTGCCCCTGGAGTTTCTGATTGAGCAGGGGTTGGATCTGAGAATTTACATTTAGAACAAATTCCCAGGGGATGCTATTGGTCCTGGTCCAAGGAACACACTCAGAACCAGTACTCTAGAGATATGTAGTGTATTTCCTACCCCCCCTTTTCCTGTTTAGTATAGAGTCATTACCAGCATGTGTAAATTAAATTGTGTTCTAATTAAGTGTTTCTGTGAATGTGTATGTGTTTTTCTTTTTTTTAGGCCAAGTGATGATAGCAAGAATAATTCAACATGTAATATGGAGGTTGTAAAAACACTGGATATTGAAGAAAGCATTTGGTCCCCTCGCTTTGGATTGAAGGGCAAAATAGATGTTACTGTTGGTGTGAGAATACATCAAGGAAGTAAAACAAAATATAAGATAATGCCATTGGAACTTAAAACTGGAAAAGAATCAAATTCTATTGAACACCGTAGTCAGGTATAAATATTAATAAGAAGGTTGGGATGTTTAAAAATACTTAAACATTTTTGAAAATTTTAAACATATTTAATAATATAATCTGCTTTATACATTTTTATTCATAATATAATCTGCTTTATACATTTTTATTCAGTTCAGGTAATTTTAATTTGGATTTCATATGATGCTTTTCAATTTGTAATATAGAGTACTCAAATTCTTTTGTAAGTATATATATGCTACAGCAGAAATATTTTCCAGCAAATCAATATGATAGCCAAAGTGATAATCCAGTTTGCCAAGTGTATACCTTCAAACTTCCAGAAACAACAGATATTCTCCTACCCCAAAAGAATTCCTTGGTTATATAAGTTGAGGAAACCAAATGCCTTTGGAGATTTTGGCGATTAATGCATATTAATATATTAATATAATAATATAATATATATGTATAATATATTTTATAATATATAATTTTAAATACATTTTATATAATATATTATATAATATAAAAACATACTATATATAAAAATATATATTTATATATAAAATATTGAATATTTATATTAATATTAAGAATATATATTAATATATTAAAGGTTCTGAGAACTATTAGAGTAATGCCATTTGTTTTAGCTTTGCTTAATGTCATACTTTCCAAACCTAATTTATCATGGAGCTGTTTTCTCATGTTATTTAGGATGGCATTTAGGAATATATTGTATAAATTCATTCTTGTATTTTAGACCTGTAATCTGATTATAATAATTTTTATCTAAGATGAAATATAGAACTGTGTCTTACCATTATCTTAAATTTAAGTGTCTTATTGCCATTTTATTTCATATTCTTCTCCTTTGGTAAACATATCAATCATCTGTCATCCTTCAAAATTATTTAAGTTTATATTAATTACAGTGATTTAATATATGAAAGCAATTAGCAAAATTCTGTTTTGTTTTCTAATTATTTTCCTCCCCTTACACACATCCAACATTAAAGATCCATCATATGTTCTCAGAGAAATGTTTAGATGAGCAAAGATACAACTGAAAGATAGTAAATATTGTATTTTTTAAATTAATTTTTTAAATTAGAGAATTGTAGGTTAGAAAAATCATACAGAAAATACGGAGTTCCCATAAACCCCTCTCCCTCTCACCACAATTTTCCCTATTATTCACACTTTTCATTAGTGTGGTATGTTTTACAATTAATGAAACGATTGTATTTTTATATTATATATTCAGGGAATATATAACATATAGCAAGTAGCATAGCATTTGTAATGTAATTTTAAATTTTCTTTGCCTTTGGGATTTCATGTATTATTTGAGCAAATTTTACAAAAAATAAGTTTTAGATTCAGAATACTTAATTGTATAATCAGTGATTAAGGAGATTTTCTAAACTTCTTAAATCTTGATTGCTACACTTAATTGTATACTAAACACTAATGGTTTTTTATGAAAGCTTTTCAGTTTGGGAATGAATAGCTAAAGTAACCTTGTTGTTTCACCTATTATTGGGTTGTTTAGATATTGAGGGTGAAGATAAAAACAGGTTTCATGTTTTGAAGTTTTCACTTTGGAAGTACAGAAATAACTGATATAAACTAACGATCTGGCTAGACTAAAGCCCTCCTGAGGAAGGAGAATCCCACCAAGATAGTAGAAAAGAGGTTTTTGAAGTCATAAAGATTTGAGGAAATATATTTTGTGTACATAAAACAAAATACTGTACTTTATTTTTTTAAAAGACAGTTTTGGTTGAAATCACTTTAGAATGATAAAATGGGGGAGAAATATGAGAGCATTTCAGCACCTAAGTGGGCTAGATTCAAGGACCTTTCTCCATTAAGGTTGCTGCTGTACATTGCAGTGCGCTCAAAGCAAAGAATTAATAGCACTGTATTTAATTTTGTTCAATTGGAACTTTTTTCTTTGCAAGAAGAGAAGATGCAAGAAGTTTCAAAAGTAAAATTGTATATCTTGTATTGAAAAAGATTCAAACAAAAATATTGTCTGTATTGTATATTTATTGATAAGGAACAAGGAGATATGAAAAATTATAGTTCAATTTTCAATTATATAGATACTGGAGATGAGGAAAGAAATATTGCTTTTCCTTTTTAGAAGATTTGAATTTTTCACTTTGGTAATATAGAAAAAGTTTAAATTATAGACTAACTTCAACTAAGGAAGATCTTTATAATGAATTGAATTCTAAAAGTTCATTGTAAACCAGTAATTTTAAAAAAATTTTTTATTGAGAAATCTTCACGTGCATACTTTCTATACATAGTACACAATCAGTAGCTCTCAGTATCATGACATAGTTGTGTATTCATCACCATGATCATTTGTTAGAACATTTGCATCACTCCAGAAAAAGGAATAAAAAGAAAAAAGCAAAAAACTTAAACATACCATACACCTTATTCCTCTCTCTCATTGATCACTAGGATTCCCATCTACCCAATTTATTTTACCCTTTGTTCCCCCTATTATTTATTTATTTATTTTGCATGGGCAGGCACCAGGAATCAAATCCAGGTCTCTGGCACCCCTATTATTTGCTTATTTATTTTTATCCATATTTTTTTTTACTCATTTGTCCATATCCTAGATATAAGGGGCATCAGACACAAGATTCTCACAATCACACAGTCACATTGTAAGTGCTGTATCTTTATACAATCTTCAAGAGTCTAGGCTACTGGAACACAGCTCAACAGTTTAAGGTACTTCCTCTAACTCTTCCAATGCACCATAAACTGAAAAGGGATATCTATATAATGCAAAAGAATAACCTCCAGGATAACCTGCTTAAAATTTCTCAGCCACTGAAACTTTGTTCCACCACTTTTTTTTTCTTTTTTCAAGATCACTAATATTGTAATACAAAATTAAAGATAATAATAATGCAAAATACGCATGACAAACAAAATATCAATCTTTTAGGTAAAGCCAGCATCATTAGCGAGGGAACATCAGCAATTTAACATTCCCTTAAATTCTGCACTGGAATTGAGTGCCTCACTTGCCTCACCCTAACCACGGCCCTGAGTCAGACTCACGCATCTGGGAAGGAGAAACGAACCACCATGCCATTATGAATTGGGACAAGTGTCATCTGGAAAACAGGGTGCGGTTAAATGTCCAAAATGTAGGGCTGGGGTAGGGGACAGCCTTTCTCAGAGCAGGGGGTGTTTCCAGCGAGGCAGAAAGGGTAAGGAAGGCTTCTGCAAATTGTGGGGAGAGGATGAGCTCAGGAGGCAGCCCATGCAAAGGCTCCTGAGAGGAGAGAAAGGCTGACGTGTCTGCAGAGGAGCACGAAGGGGAGAGCGGAAGAGGGGAGCTGGCAAGGCTGGCAGACTCCCGTGCAGGGACCTGCAAGCTCTAAAGCAAGGGGAAGCTGGAGAAAGGTTTGAGGCTGGCCAGGGAATGCTCCACTGTGCATTAAAGATAAGTCAAATTGAAGAAGCCACTCACAAAAAACCGAATGTCGTCTGATGCCGTTTACGGGAGACTTCCAGAATCACTGGCAAATCCCTCGACGGAAAATAGATAAATCGGTAATTTGATGTTTAAAACAAAGATTTTTTCTGAAGGAAAATTTGAGGACATTTGAGGTTTGCATAAGTATGTCTATAAATGTCTCTGAATATTGAAGCATATGGAGTTGTATTGTGTTTACAAGATTTATGTATTTGGGTTTCTTCCATGTTTCTATTATTTTTGCTAATTGTGAAAACACCCCTATTTTTGATATAATTAAAAGAACAAAAATCAAACTACATTTCTTTTTTTTATTATATTTAAAAATTTCTGTTTTTATTTTTTTAAAACTTTTTAAAATTCAATTTTGTTTGTGTATGTAAATCTTTTCTTGGCACTTAGTGATAAATAGATATAATTAATATTTATACTATTAATAATATCTGTGTGTCTTCTATAAACTAATCATTTAAATGTAGTTTAGAAAACAGGACTACTGTACTATTTTACATACTTGTGCATGTGAATTATAATTGCTAGATTTGGAATTTTAGTACTTTGTGAGTTTAAAGACTGGGTCTTTATAAAATATTTAATATTTTAATCTTGGAGATCTTTTGGAATACAAATGAGCTTGGTGTGAGCTTGCTTTTGATCCAACTAAATGACTGCTCTTGCAGCTGAAGTTTTTTCATGAATTAGCATGTCTCTTGACGTTTCTCTGAAGAGTGCTACATAAACCAAATGCAGTTGATGATGCCTGTTGCTTTGGGAGAAACAGAACATTTTCTGTACAGTTAGTCTCTTTTGCTTTGTCACAATAACAAATGACATAAATGATAAGCATTTTAAATTTATTTTTAATTTTTTATTTATTAATTAAAAGAAATTAACAAACAAAAATATTAACATATCATTCCATTCTACATATGTAATCAGTAATTCTTAATATCACATAGTTGCATATTCATCATTTCTTAGAACATTTGCATCGATTTAGAAAAAGAAATAAAAAGACAACAGAAAAAGAAATAAAACAATAACAGGGAAAAAAGATTATACATACCATATTAAAATTTTTTTAAAAGATATGACGAGAAAAAAACTCAAACATCGTTAACACATGATCATTCCATTCTACATATATAACAGTAATTCACAATATCATCATATAGTTGCATATTCATCATTATGATCATTTCTTAGAACATTTGTAATGATAAGCATTTTATTGTTTATTTATTTTAAACAGGGAAAATAGTATCTAAATACTATTAACTTGATTTATTGCCCCCTTCAGTTTATTGGCAATCTAAATATTTATTGTCTTAAATAAAACTAAAAGGATGAACTATATGTTTGGTGCTTTGTGGAAATTAAATATTGGACATCAAATTTGTGTTTGCTAATTTTGGGTCATATTATTTTCGAGATGGAAATAGCTTACTTGGCATTTTGACTTAAAATTATATGTGTGGGGGGTGCAAGGGTATTTCAGTGGTAGAATTCTCACCTGTCATGCAGGAGACCTGGGCTTGATTCCTGGCCCATGTACTTCCATCGCCCCCAAAATTTTTTCGATAAATGGTGCTGTAATAACAAGAAACTGTCATGGAAAAAGAATGAAATGTGACCTCCACAATACAGCTTACAAAAAAAAAATTATACAGTTTGTATTGATTGCAAAACAATTTAGGGACATATAGAAAGTTATAATTTTATTTTACAAAGTGTACCATTATTTTTGCAGGTTGTTCTGTACACACTACTAAGCCAAGAAAGAAGAGCTAACCCAGAGGCAGGCTTGCTTCTTTACCTCAAGACTGGCCAGATGTACCCAGTAACTGCCAAACATCTAGATAAAAGAGGTGTGAACCCTTTTCTTTCAGTTTTGCTTCTCTGTTTTTTTCCCCCATCCAACTTTTGGATACATGGTTACACCTGGCAATTTGCTCACTGCCCTTGCTAGAACTAATACAGGTTGTAGTTTGTAGCTGTGATATCTTTTAGAAGACTTTTAACAGTATACTTGATAGTTGAAAACATTGTTAGCCTTTTAAGATTTTATTATACAGAACTTTATTTTAAATTTCCTTTTTTTAAATGTTGGTTAATTTAGTGTATAAATTTATACAATTATAATTATTGTATAAAATTGCAGTTTAGGGGTACATAGGTGATTCAGTGGTAGAATGCTTGCCTTCCATGTGGGAGACCTGGGTTCGATTCCAGGACCATGCAAACACACCCCCTCCCCCCAAAAAATTGCAGTTTGGTTTAGCTCTCAGCAGCCCACTCCTGAGCTCTGAGGAAACTTGCCTTCTTCTGAGCTGCCCGATCTTTCTTTTGGGCAAGAGACATTTTGGGACTATTTCACCTCTTCTTTTTAACTTCCTTAGGCTTTTTCTCATAGGCTGAATTCTCTCGAATAGCAGCAAGGGCTTTCTTGTTTATCTCTTCCGTCATGTCTGGAGTTACATTGTTCTTTATGTCTTGAGAGAATTGTTTCTTGTAAGCATCTTCGTCTTCCTCCATTAGGTAATCCGTATAATCTGCAACATTCTGACCCATGATGTGCTTCCGATGTACTTCTGCATTAATTCCTTGCTTTCTGAGTCATAAACAGGGACTCGTTTGGTACTGTGAGGAATAGACTAGCCTCCATCCACAGCTCCCTTCAGAGCCCCCAAAACTTTATTTCCAGTGGTAGTTCTGGCAAGCCCTGCGTCCACATAGCAGGTAAAGGCACCACGTTGACCGTCAATACTTTCCACATTATATTCATCTCCTGTCACCTCCGCTTGGCCTTCATAGATCTTATCCATGCCAAACCTATTGAGAAGCCTGTGGGCCAGCAGCAGGCCAGTACGACATGCTGCAGCATAATTTGTCAGGCCAACCTTCACACCATGCTTTAGGAGTTCGTGAACATAAGGTGTGCAGACTATCATGTCCCCTTCTATACGGGCATAAGCCATCTGACAAATGATATCCCTGTAAATTACAAAAATTATCATCCTGTATTTGAATGTGTTGTACTTATTTTTATTCTGGATTACCAAGAGTTTCCAAGCATAGTTACCGGTTTTACCCTTTCGCCTTCTTCTAAATTTCGCTTGGTATCTCTTGAAATAGGCCTTATTCTTGACAACTTTAACAAACCCCATTCTGCGGAACAGAGACCAGCCTCCGTGGCTCGCCAAAGGCCTGCCAAACTTCCTATCCTATGTCAGAGATAGTCCAGATAGTCATATTTCTTTTTAGCACTCCGCTGATAAAGGACCAATTTTACAATACTTACTAATTATGAGATCCGTAGTTGTTTAAAGATCTTTTCAAGTGAACTAAAACTTGAAAGAAATAGTGAAAAAGTTTATAGTGGTTTACTCTAGTGTAGTGGGAAATAATGGATGATATTCTCTACTTTTTAAAAGGTTTTATATCTGAAAGTTTTACTTAAATAATGGGAAAGATATTTTATGAATTTTACTTAGTTCTTAAAAAGATACCCACTTCTCTTTTTTTTTCGTTGTAGAATTATTAAAGCTCAGAAACCAGATGGCATTCTCATTGTTTCACCGTATTAACAAATCTGCTGTTGGAAAGAAGACACAACTTGCTCCCTTGCCACAAATGATTGAAGAATATCAAACCTGTAAATATTGTTCACAAATGAACAACTGTGCTCTTTATAGCAGGTAAATCCATTGTCTTCCAAAAACATTATTTCGTGTTGAATATGAACTCAAGTCAAAATGATTTAACATTGTTGGCTAGACCGGCATTGATAACTTCATTTTCGTTTTATATTTTCTTTTGTGTTAATATTTCTAAAATTAAGGGAAAGATAAACACAGTCTATATTTTCTAACAAGCCCATTTCCTAGTGGAATAATAAAGTACTTGAAAAACTTTTTCTGAAAAAAAGTGAATATTTTAGTCTTGCTGCATATAGTCTCTGGGAAAATGAAATAATTTTAGCATGTACGGAATCTAGTTAAGAAAAATATTGTTTAGGCATTTAGGAAACAATACAAATTTTTCTAAATGATATTTCAAGAAGTCTTCCCATTGCTATTTTAATTTCAGGTCTTTTGTAGTTAGATATAGTGAAATTGATTCTCCCAGATGCAACTGTTTATATAGAGCTATTTTTCCACAAATAGCAAGTTCACTAGCTTTCATATGAACAGTCCTATGTATTTATATCTTCAGAGGTCAATGAAAGCTCAAAAGAACACAGAAAAGTAGATCTAAGTATAGACTAGGAAATAAGAAAAATTCAGAAACAAAGTTCTTTTTCAGCCTGAAAATTCAAATAAAGTACTTTAATAAGTATTGTATCAGAGGATCCCTTAATAGCAGAGGAATGTGAACCCTGGGAAGTCTGGACCTATGGTACAAGTACATTTCTGTGAAATCTTATGTTTAATTCTCTGTTTTGTATGTTATCCTATAACATTTTTGTTTTTATATAAAAATGTTTTTATTTATTAAACAAAAGTGATGTTCTAAGGATTCTCCATGTAATATTGACTTCCTTATGGCACAGAGCTGGGAGTACAAATATTGTAATTTTGAGAAGCGCAGTTGTAGAAAAAGCCAAAATTTGCTGCATGTAGGAATGGAGACCAGGATATGCTAAACTTAAGTTGTTTGGGGGGTAGTCATTAAAGACAAAATAATGCGATATTCAGTTCCTTATCCTTTTGTTTTGTTAAAAAGCCATAAAGCTTTTAAAATGTTTGAAAATTTTATAAAATATTGAAATGATTTTTAAAGAAAATTAGGGACTATGGTTATGAATTATGATGATCAGCATAAATGCGTTCTTAATTTAGAAATGTCTCATTTCATGACCAGTCAGTGAAATGTTTCCCACACATTTCTAACTAACTTAAGGCTTATTATTTCAGAGCAGTTGAACAACAGATGGATGACAGTTCAGTTCCGATTGACATGCTGCCCAAAGTACAAGAAGAAACCCAGCATCTGAAGTTCACACACTTACAGTATTTCAACCTTTGGTGTCTAATGTTAACCCTGGAGTCACAATCAAAGAATAGTAGAAAGAATCATCAAAATATATTAATGCCTGCTTCAGAAATGTAAGTGGCCCATTTAATATAGTAAGACTTCATAATTTGAATTGAGTAGTTGGATAGCATTTGGAATTCATGGCAAATTCAGGTTATGTAGATGGTAAAGACACGCTGTTTCATAAACTCATGACAACTCCAGATGGCTGTCATTGAATTGTTTCTAAAGGAAGCACCATTTCCACGTATTCTATATACTAGAAAAACAATTAGTTATTTTTAAGAAATTAAGTATGCGTCATGAAATCTTCTTTTAAGAATTATTAGTGAATTCTTTTTTATCAGTGATAATAGTATAAACTTGAATATATCTTAAGGCGATTTGTTGCATATTGGTAAAGTGCAAATTAATGAGGTTTTATTTGATTTTTAAAAATATTAGTATTAAGGTTTATATTTTCAGTAAATTTTGGTATAGATTCAAATTTTCTAAGGTAGGTCCATCTTGTTTTCTTCTTGAGATCCATCATTTTTTGTAGTTATTTGTAAAATTGTAATTTTGTATGTCTGCATAGTATTTTTATGTAAAATTTAGGGCTTTAGTTCCAGTTATATGTATTCTTTTCATTTATATATTTTTAGAAAAAATGTTGATGATAGTGTGGGTTTAGAAATAATTGGATTATGTCCTTAATATTAGACTTTAATACAATGAAACATTACAGTGGAGCAGGTTAAATGATTATAGGCTGCATAAGTATATTCGATATGTCAACTGTACATGCTAGCTAGCCTCTGAAGTTGTACTAATGATAGCACCCAAGAGGATGTCAGTGCTTAGTAATTATTTCTTAGAGGTACTGGAATTTTGTTTGGCAATACTTTAATAACAATAAATGAGAAAACCTTTTATAAATACTAAAGAAGTTGGCTATTGTTTTCTTCACATCAGGTTCAGGAACAAATTGTTATGGTTTGTCTTCTGTAATGTTGTGTGTCCCCATAGGTAGGGGTCTTGTGCAATATTAAAGTGTTGACACATGCCTTCTTCAGAGATCCCAGCCTGTGGAGATGCAGCACTTGTTAGAAGTCTTGCTGAAAGGTTATTTAAAAAGGTTATTTTAAAACTAAAGAGGGAATGTTTACTTAGCATGTCTAACACTCTGGTGCAGATTGTGGGAAATGCCAAAATGACTGATTCAATATTAACTGTAGCATTTCGAGGTCAGATGAAGGAGTAAATTGTGGAAAAACGTACATAAAATACTAATATATATGATTATAATGGAAACTTTTTCTCTCTGTCATTCTTTCTCTTTCTTAGGGAGGAAGGTGGCAATTGCATTGGAAACCTGATTAGAACAAAACATGTAAAGACAGTTAGTGATGGACAATATTTATATGATTTCCAGCGTAAAAATGGTGCCATCCCTATCACAAATCTAATGGCAGGTGACAGAATTATTTTAAGTGGAGAAGAGAGAACACTGTTTGCTTTGTCTAGGGGATATGTGAAGGAGATTAATGGGACAACGGTAACTTGTTTATTAGACAGGTAATGAAACATTTATTTTTTACAACAGCTTTATTAAAATGTCATTCACATACTGTACATTTCAGTCATTTAAAGCATAAATTTAATAGGTTTGAATGCATTCATAAAGTTGCACAACAATAAATTTTAGAACATTTCCATCACCTCCCCCCCAAAAAAAACAAAACAAAACCCTATGTCCATTAAGCAGTTACTCCCCATTCCCTTCTCCCCTTGACTCTGGCAACCATTAATTAACTTTCTGTCTTTATGGATTTGTATACTTTTGACATTTCATATAAATGGAAGCATATAATTTATGGTATTTTTTGGCTGGCTTTTTTACGTAGCATTCTATTTTTGAAGTTCATTTCCATGTTGTAGCATGTATCAGTACTTCATTCTGTTTTATTTATTGAGGCAAAACTCACATATATATATAGAATTAACCATCAACCATTTTAAAGAGTACAATTCAGCAGCATTTTGCATAGTGTTGTGCACCCATCACTTCTATCTAGTTCCAGGCCACTTTCATCACCCTAAAAGGAAACCCTGTACCCATTAACAGTCGTTCCCTTCCCTTTCATTCTAGCTCCTGACACCATCAACCTGCTTTCTACCTCTATTACCTATTTTGGATATTTCATATAAGTGGAATTATATAATATATGACCTTTTGTGTCTGCTCTATTTCATTCAGCATAATACTTTCAAGATTCATCTATATTATAACGTCTAATTGGTACTTCATTCCTTTTTATGGCTGAATAATATTCCATTATGTGGATATACCACATTTTCTTTATCTGTTCACCAGCTGATGGGTTGCTTGGATTATTTCTACTTTTTAGGTATTATGAATAATGTTGCTATAAACCTTTGTTTACAAATTTTTATGTGGGCATATTTTCATTTTCCTTTGTAGATACCTAGGTGTGGAATTGCTGGGTCACATAGTAACTCTGTTTAACATTTTGGGGAACTGCTAGACTGCTAAACTTTTGTTTAGTTCCATAGTGCTACTGTGACATAATCTTACCTAATTCTCAAAACCACATGTATGGTAGGCAGGATAGAGATCCTGTGTTAGTTGTAAGGTTTATTTCTCTTTTTCAGCACTCTGGGCATTCCATTTCTTTTTTCTCTCTCTTTTTTTTTAAGGAAAATGTTTATTTAATTTATAGTTGTGATATAAAAATATATTTATCTCAGTAAAAGCAAAGTGAGTTGATTTAAAGAAAAGTAATGAGTAAATATCAGAGTAGTTGGTATGAAAATCTGTGGCAGAGGTCAATATCCATGTCCATGCTCTTCAGTATCTATACTCACTGCTTCCTGCACACCCAGCTAGCTGGGTTGTATTTTTCAGTCTTCCTTCCTTGCAGTTAACTGCTGGCATGCATCACCATTTCTTAATGGTTGGAGATTAGCAATTGTGACTCAGTGTTTTCTGAGTAACTGCAGTGGAAATGTCCAGGCTTGTTCTCATACAAACCAGCAATCCTAGTTGAGTCATAACCAACCCCACTATGGGTTCCATGATATGGGCATATGAGCCACAATATTTCTGTTGAATATTAGAATTCATTGCAGTCTCCTGCTGTGTTTTTTTAGTGCCTTCTCTGTGTTAGTACTGTACAAATCCTTGATAAGATTTTGTGGGCAAATATGTACACATATTTTCAAACTTATGACAAGTTTTTAATTGATGGGAACACAGAGGGGAGAGAGAAATTTAATTCAATTTTAGGAGGTTCAAGGAAAGCTAGTGAAAGAGACAATCCTGGATCATGATTCTGTGGATTGCTAAATTAGCTGTGAAGCAGTGTGAGATTAGCACACAAAAAGAGGGAATATTTTGAGTAAATGCATGATATGATATGAAGGTATGATATGGAGTGGTCAGGAAAGAGCAGATAATTCATTACTTCTGTAATGTAAAAATATAAGGCATGGAATGATTAGAGACATTGGATCATGGAGGATCTTATATACCATTAAAAAGTTGTTTTGTTTTGTTGTTTTCTTTTAAACTTTTAATTTTGAAATACTTTCAAACTAACAGGGAAGTTAGAAAAATAATACAAGCCCCATAAAGAGAACATGCTCCAATCCCCCCCATACTCAGATCCACCAATTTTAACATTTTCCCACATTTACTGTTTCATTCTATTGATCAATCTATTGATCTCTTTCTATCCATTTATCTTTCTGTTTATCAGAACACTTCAGTGTAGGTTGTAGCATCACGCTCCTTCAACAGTTAATACTGCCATGTGTATTTCTTTCTTTCTTTCTTTTTCTTGAGGAGGCAAAAAGAAAAAAAGGTTTATTTACAATAGTGGGAGGACATGGCAGATTTCCTTCCAAGATCTGTCTCCACAGAGTGATTTTTTTAATTGGCTCGTATATACATGAGGGGCAAAGAGAGATAATCATCTTAAGTAACAGATATCTATAAAACTTCAGTAGTTTTTTATTTTATAATCTCAGTTATTCCCTACTTCCTTTAGGATTTATATCCTGTGATACCTGGAAGAGGTGCTTCCCCTTCTAGGGCAGTTGAAGAAAGCTTATTCACACCTGGGTGCAGACTTGACATTTACATGTTGCTCCTTTGTGAGACTAAGAGCTCACATGATTATGATTATTTCAACCAAGTATTTCAATAATACAAGAATAAAACATGAATGCAGTAATACGAGAACAATTGAGGAGGCAATGAGAAATCTAGTAGGATGTCAGTCATCAGCCTTTGAAAAAAATTTTTGATGATTAAAGGAAAACTCTCAAGTATAGCCAAAAGCGAAAGTAAAACTATGAGTAGTTTTGCTCAAAAAGTACAAATGTTTAAAAGATATTTTTACATTTATATATATTATTTTAGCATATGAGATATCAATGAAGTACCATGTATATTTCTTAAGCACAAGGATATTCACTTACATAACCACATTAAATGCAGTTATTGAGTTCATATTTTTCGTATGTCCTAAATAATGTCCTATTGAGCCTTTTCTTCTCCCTTGCTAAATCCTGTCCAGGATCATGTATTACTTTTAACTGTCATTGTCTCTCTCTTTAATTGGGGGAACATATATATATATATATAATCTCAGCCTCTCCCAAGCGTACCATTTAGTAGGATTAATCACATTCACTAGGTTATAGTACTATCACCACGTTTCTTTGCTAAAACATTCCCTTCTCCCCAAACAGAAACCCTAAACCCGTTTTACCTTAACTCTCCGTTCTCCCTTCTCCTGTCCCTGGCAACCTGTACTCTAATTTCTGTCTGTATGAACTTACATATTCTCTGTTTTCCTTGTAGTTACAATGGAGATTAAATTTATCATCCTAAATCTGTAACAGTCTTGTTTGCTGTGATATCAATTTAACTTTAATAGTATATACAAACTATATTCCTGTATCCCTCCATTCCCCCACCTTTATGTAGTTCTTGTTCCAAATTACTTGTTTATATATTGAGACCCAAACCACTCCTTTCTCTTTACATTTTATGCATTTTCCTTTTAAATCCTGTAGGATGTAAAAAGTGAAGTTACAAATAAAAAATATAATAGTATTGACATTAATATTTACCTATCATTACCCTCACACAGAGATACTTATTTCTTTATGTGGCTTCTATCTATAGTCTATTGTCCTTTCCTTTCAACCTGTGGAACTCTTTATAACATCTCTTGTTGGCCCAGTCTAGTAGTGATGAACTCCCTAGCTTTTGTTTATCTGGGAATGTCTTAATCTCTCCTTCTTTTTGAGAGTCAGTCTTGCCAAAAATAGAATTCTTGGTTGGCAGGGGTTCTTGTCCTCCCAGTATCTTCTTGCCTTCATGGTTTTTGATGAGAAATTGGCACTTAATCTTATTGATACTCCCCTATATGTGACATGTTGCTTCTCTGTTGCTACTTTTAGAATTCCTCTCTATTTAATATTTAATTGTTTGGTTAAACTATGCTGTGGTGTGGGTCTATTTGGGTTTGTCTTGTTTGGGGTTCACTGAGTGTCTTGGATGTATACTCCATATCTTTTGTTAAGTTTGGGATGTTTTCAGCCATTATTTCTTTAAAAATATTCTCTCTACCCCTTTCTCTCTTTCTTTTCCCGGGACTCCCACAATGCATGTTTTGGTTGCTTAATAGTGTCCACAGGTTCCTCAGGCTCTGTTTCCTTTTCTTCATTCTTTCTTCTGCTCCTCCGACTGGTGATGTCAGTTTGTCTTATCTTCAAATTTAATCATTCTTTCTTCTGCCAGCCCCACTGTGTGAAACTTCTCAAGGGAAATTTTAATTTCTGTTACTGTGGCGTCCAGTTCTGTTGGGAGGCTTTTCATAATTTCCATCTTTCTATTGTTATTTTCCTTGTGTTCATCTCTCATTTGCCTGATTTCCTTTTGTTCTTAGTCCATGTTTTCCTTTAGCTCTTTGAGCATATTTAGGACCATGTTTTTTAAAAGTCTTTGTGTGGTATGTCCCTGGTACAGTCCTTCTTATTGATGGTTTCTGGTGCTTTAATTCTCTCCTTTCCTTGGGCCCTTGCTTCCTGTTTCTTAGTACGTTTTGTAATTTTTTGTTGCCTGGACTTTTAATATTTTAATGTGCTATTACTGAAATTTAGACTCTGAAGCATCTTAACCTTAAGCTTGTATTCAGCTGGTGTTATGACAGAGCTTTCCCTGAATGTTAGAAGCTAACAAAAAAAGAGAAAAGGAATAAAAGAAAATGTCTTTTGGGCATTGCAATGTTGGCTCAGTGGCAGAGTTTTCGCCTGCCATTCTGGAGACCTGGGTTCATTTCCTGGTACTTACCCATGTTAAAAAAAAAAAGAAAAAGAAAATATCTTTTCCAATCTTTGCAGATTGACCTGTGTGAGATAAGCCTTCTTTGGGGCTTATCCAGATAGCTTGAGGCCACATTATAGGGTCTACCCTGATCCTTTCTACCTGTGCATCTTGTCATGGATATGCACATGTGAACCTGGGAGTTCTCCCATTTCCATGGGTACAAACGTCCCCTCTTCCCTAGAAACAATTTCCTCAGGGTCCTGGCACTGTACTACATCTGCTGCAGCCAGCAATCCCTTGCCCCTGGTAGCCACTTGACTGCTTGAGCTCCCATAGTGTTCTGTAGGAGATCTTGGTGAGTCCCCTTCTACATCCAGGGCAAGTTCTGGAAAGGAGTCTTTCAGGCCACCACAAGACAGATTGAGCCCGAGGTACATGCTCCCAGGATGTGTACAAGGCTTTCCACAATTGGAGTGCAGGTGCTCCACCCCAAGCCAGTAAAGGGTGGATATGGGAGGCAGCCAGAGCCCCAGGAAATCCTACTGCTTTTTAGTAGCCTTTTTCTTGTTTCCCTTCTTACCCTGTTATTGCAGGTTTTTAACTGTTTTCTGGAGTTTTGAGAAAGATGTTTCTGCCAGTTCTTGCTGGTTCTAAGTTTCTGTAGGAGTGACAGGGCGCTGAAGCATCTCACTTCTCCATCATAGTTGGGGTGGGGTCCCATAGGAAGTTTTGACTTTATTTATTGAGATGCATTGAAGGATATTAAACAGATTTACATTTTTTTTTCTGTTGCATTGTAGAGAATGGAGTTAATTATTGCAGGAAAAACTGAAAGCAGAGGAATGAATAAGCTGTTGTGATTCATGCAAGAGGTGATTGATAGCAGGGAAGTGTTGGCAGAGAGTATGGAAAGACTTTGAGAAATACTTAGGAAGTAAAATTGGCTGGCATTTGAATACCGATTGGATATGCAGGGGATATGCAGGTCGGGAGGAGAGTGAGGGAGTCTGAAAAATCAATGTAGCAGTATAGGTGAAAGTGCTGCTAACTGATGTGAGTACCACAAGAGGATCAATTTCAGGGGCGGAGGAAAATTCACATTTGAATATATTGAGCTTTTATCACCCATGGAGATGTTGGGAGTTCTTGCTGCCTGCTGAGTATCTGAATCTGAAGGTTGAGTGAGGACCCAGGCAGGAGATGAGGAATGTGAAGTCAGACCTAAAGGTGCAGCTATGTACCTAGATACGTACTAGAAAGAATAGTACCATGGAACAGGGAAGGTACCTAGGGAATGCCAGGGATTGGAGGGCAGGGGTTGAGAGGAGTTGGTAAAGGCCTCTAGGAAGAAAACTGTACTCCAGTCTGGAGGAGAGAGGGGCCACATGCTCAGGATCCTTCACGGAGGCAAGTGAATTTTCAGCACATGTTGGTTCCTGGCTATTAGCTGCTTTGGCTTTGGTGACTTGTATCTTTCTCCTTCCCCTTTCTCCACCTATCCAGGGCTTTATGCTGCTTTGATGAATAAATGTGAATTAGAAACTCATAGTCACTTAATAGTTGTGCTGGCTTCTTTTGTTCTTTTAACAAATAGCAACATATTTCTTGTACTGACCAACTGATTATGTTGAATGAAAAGCATTCAGGTACATCTGTTTTGCTGTTTTAGGAACTTGTTGGGACTCCCAGAATCAACTTTATTCAGACTCGACCAGGAAGAAAAAAATTGTGATATAGATACTCCATTAGGAAATCTTTCTAAATTGATGGAAAATACTTATACAAGGTTTGTAACAGTGAACGAATCTGAATTTTATTGCGCTTTCGTTAAGAATACCATTAAAAGTATATTTTTTCTTTCCAGCAAGAAACTTCGAGATTTAATTATTGACTTTCGTGAACCTCAGTTTATATCTTACCTCAGTTCTGTTCTTCCGCATGATGCAAAAGATACAGTTGCCTGTATTCTAAAAGGTGTGCTATCATCAGTTCTATTTGGTTCTGTTTATAATGGTTCTATTATAAATCAAGCAATGCTATATCTAGTATTTTATTAATTTATTAGACTTTCAATTACAGTTTTTAGACAGTCTCTGAGGATGTAGTTTATACATATCTTTTAAAATCACCATGATAGTTTCTTACTTTAAGAGGTATATTGGGTGGGCCATGGTGGCTCAGCAGGCAAGAATGCTTGCCTGCCATGCCAGAGGACCCAGGTTCGATTCCTGGTGCCTGCCCATATTAAAAAAAAAAAAAATGTATATTGAAGAACAGACTTATGAAGACTGCTTTTCTTATAAAATAGTGACTTTGCTTATTGAAATTCAGCCCTTTTTTCTTGTTATTTTGATTTTAATTTAATTTAATTTCCTGTTACTTAAATTTAAATGTAGGTTTGAATAAGCCTCAGCGACAAGCAATGAAAAAGGTACTTCTTTCAAAAGACTACACCCTCATCGTGGGTATGCCTGGGACAGGGAAAACAACTACGATATGTACTCTCGTAAGGTTTGCTGTTCTTTTCCTTAGAAATTAAGTCTTTACATCAGCTTCTTGTCAGTTTAGGGGATGTGTTGTTTGATATCAAAAAGGCTAAATTTTAGTTCAAACTGTCTTTATTTCAGATCACCTTTTAAAGATGATATGAGAAATAGTAAAATTAAATCACAGATGGTTGTAATCATGTTGTACCTTTCTTACATTTAAAATTTGCTAAGATCTTTTTCTGTTGGTGGTATGTGTATCATTGTATGCTTTCCTTTTGCTTTAAAAATGCTTAATTTTTTATCACTCTGTATCTTTAATTTTATGTGCAATCAGTGCTTATTGGAAAAAATTAAAACAATTTAGAATAACATGAAGGAAAAATAAAAGTCCCCTTTTGATTGTCTTGTCAGTTCCACTTCTTAAACAGTTTTTTGCACATGTAGGTAAATACATAATCCCACACAAATATACACAAATACAGAATGTTTGGTATTTTTTTGCATAAATGGGGCAAAATGCTTTTTTCACTTAATATTTCACAGATACCTCTCTATGTCAGTACCTAAAAAATGACCTCATTCTTTAAGAACCAGCTGTATAGTGTGTGCCATAGTATAGGGTACTGTATTTAATCTTGCCTGTATAGATAAACATTTAGATTATTGTCACTTTTTTTTAAAACTGCCAACAATGCTGCCATGTATATCTTAGTATGTGTATCTTAGTATATATACAGGTGAGCAGGCATTTCTGTAGGACAAATTCCTAGAAGTAGATTTGCTGGCCAAAGGGCATGTTCAGAGCCAGTGCTATTTCTATTACATTATCTTCAATAATTGTTTTATGAAAGGAGAACAAAAGGGAGGGATCGATGCCTAACATAAAGGGAAGACAGCTAATGATAGAGTTTTCGGTGTTACTATTGCTAGGATTCCCTTCTTTTCTTTTTTTTTTAGGGGGTGGGTGGGCCCTGTCTGCACTTCATAAACTATTCTACTAGGCTTGAGTCCACTTATGTGGAAGGCTGACTTTGTTCCCAAAGATTGAATTAGTAAATCCAAGCAAGTCGGGTTTTTCTGTAAGTTAGGCTGCTTATTTATAAGGGAGCTGGTGGTCTTTATGGGCCCTTGCTTTCTTCCAACTGTCCACATTCCTTCTGCACTAAAACAGTCACCTCTGCCCTTCGCTGGGCAGCCTGCAATATCTAAACTGAGCCCTTCCTTCTACTCACAACTAAAGATGGCAGTTGATGCTTTATGTACATTTACATACATACATAACATATGTTACGTGCATGCATAAAAATACTTAATTTTAATATAGCATTACTAATCTGTAGTAATACCATGTGATTTTTATAAAATAATTTGGTTTTATAATGTATAAAAAATTATTTGGCTCAGTTTTTAAATAGTCTTCATATTAAGTTTTCTAATTCTGTTTGAAAAATATAAGCGTATATATTTATATGTAAAAATAGAAGCAAATATAAAACATACCTGAAATTGAAAGTAATGCTTCTTTTCTTTCTCTTATCCTTTTTTAGGTAAGAATTCTCTATGCCTGCAGCTTTAGTGTTCTGTTGACCAGTTATACACATTCTGCTGTTGACAATATTCTTTTGAAGTTAGCCAAGTTTAAAGTAGGATTTTTGCGTTTGGGTCAGACTCAGAAGGTACATCCAGATATACGGAAATTTACAGAGGAGGAAATTTGCAGATCAAAGTCCATTAAATCCTTAACTCTTCTAGAAGAACTCTACAATAGTCAAGTAAGTACAATTATGATATAACAATACTGACAGTAATCTCTATAATCAGAATGAGGGAAGAAACAACACTAGGAAATTCTCACACTGACTAGATTTGCAAGTGATTAATTTATGCATAGCTCAGGACCAGTTTATTGATGTATTGTTTACTGTTGCTTTTGAACTGAAATGAGGTTTCTGTTTTATTATTAAGGGCTTCTCTTTTCTAGTTTCAGATATCCTAGAAAACTATTAATGTTCAGGATGTTTTAGAAGCAACATTGGAATGGTCTTGTGATGAATATACCAGGCTTTGATGTATCACCTTATTTAAAATTTTTGTTTTATTTTTTAATGCCTGTATATATTTTTATTGGGAAATCTTAATTGATATTTAGTCTTTTAAAAAATCACCTCAAATACAGTTGCGTTATTAGCCTATTCTTTCAACAGAATTAGCCTGTTTTTTCTCTTTTTATATTTTTCTTTTCTTTTCTTTACTGTATTGGTTTTTAAAGCTGCCAGAATGCAATATCCCATAAATGAAATGGATTTTTAAAGGGGAATTTATTAAGTTAAAAGTCTAAGTTCTAAGGCTGTCCAAATTAAGACACCAGCAAGAGGTTACCTTTGCTTAAGAAAAGCTAATGCCATCGCGAACACCTCTGTCATCTGGGATCTTTGGCTTCAGGTTTAAATAGCTTCCCCGGGGGTGTTTTCTTTCTGCATCTCCAAATGTCTGGGTCTCCTTTTGGGCTCTGAGCTTTCGCCAAAATGTTTCCTCTTTTAAAGGACTCCAGTAAACAATAAGGCCACCTTGAATGGGCTGAATCACATCTCTTATCAAAAGGTCACACCCACAACTGGGTGTGGAAACAATCCAATCACAGTTTCCCCCCCTAAACAATAGGTCTGGCCCCGCAAGATAGGATCAGGATTAAAACATGGCTTTACTGGGGTACATAATAGTTTCAAACCAGTACAAATACAAATATACTTTAATTTAATATCTGTACCCATTACTGAAAAATTTTGAAGTGGCTAAGATACATATATCCAGCCGACTTTTTTTTTTAATTAAACTTTTTATTTTGAGCAGATTGTAGATTTACATGCAGTCGTTAGAAATAATGCAGAGAGATCCTAAATAATGTGCCCTTTAACCAATGGGAACATCATGCAAAACTATAGTAAAATATCACCAGGACACTGACATAAATACAGTCAAGATACAGAACAGTTCTATGTCTCAGGGATCCCTCATATTGTAATTTTGTTGCTACAGACTTCCCATGTGCCCTGTCCCTCCTTACATTCTGGAAACTCTTACCTGCTTTTGGTTTTTATGCTTTTTTCATTTCAACAGTGTTTTATAAATGGAACCATACAATATGCAACCTTTTGGGGTTGCTGTTTGTTCTAGTTTGTTAGCTGCTGGACTGTAATATACCGGAAATGGAATGGCTTTTAAAAGGGGAATTTAATAAGTTGCTAGTTTACAGTTCTAAGGCCGAGAAAATGTCCCAATTAAAACAAGTCTATAGAAATATCTAATCAAAGGCATCCAGGGAAAGGTACCTTGGTTCAAGAAGGCCAATGAAGTTCAGGGTCTCTCTCAAGGGGAAGGCACATGGCGAACAGGGTCAGGGTTTCTCTCTAATCTGGAAAGGCATGTGGCAAACACAGCATCATCTGCTACCTTTCTCTCCTGGCTTCCCTTCATGAAGCTCCCTGGGAGGTAGTTTGTTCCTTTTTATTGATGAGTGTTATTCCATGGTGTGGATGTACCTCAGTTTATTTAGTCATTCACCTGTTGAAGAACTTCTGAATTGTTTCTAGTTATGACTGAAGCTGTTATAAACATTTGTGTAGAGGTTTTGTGTAAACATAAATCTTCCTTTCTCTGAGATAAATGCGCAGGAGTGTAATTTCAGGGTCGTTTTGTAAGTTGCATATTGAGCTTTTTAAAAATCTGCCAAACTGGGGTGGTGCAAGGGTAGTTCAGTGGTAGAATTCTTGCCTGCCATGTGGGAGACTGGTTCAAGTCCCGACCCGTGCACTTCCCCAAAAAACAAACAAACAAGCAAACAAACCAATCAAAAACCAAAGAAACAAAAATTCAACAAATGGTGCTGCGGTAACAGGATACTCCCATGGAAAAAGAAAGAAATGTGACCCCGCCATACAGCATACAAAAAAAAAAGCTGCCTGCTTGTATTAGCTAGGGTTCTCTAGAGAAAAAGAATCAGTAGGAAATATCTGTAGATATAAAATTTATAACAGTGTCTCACATAACCATGGGAATGTAGAGTCCAAAATCCACAGGGCAGGCTGTGAAGCTGATGACGCCAGGGAAGGATCTGGATGAACTCCACAGCATTCAAAGTAATTACTGTAAAGGCAGTTCTTGATTCTACCATCTTGTCCTTTATGTTTTCTTTTTCTTTTTTCTTTTTGTTGTTTTAAAAAATTTTTTTTCTTCTTGTCCTTTAGTTTTTATTTGTCAGAAAATAATTTTATTTTTTCCTTGTCTCTCTCTTTTCCTTTAAAATACCTTTACTCATATTCTTCAATTCTATGCCCTCCTCCAGACCACCCTCTCCTGTCTTTATCAGCGGACAGGGCTCCCTTTAGTAGTTCTTATAGGGCTGTCCTCTTGTTGACGAATTCTCTCAATCTTTCTTTGTCTTTGAAGAGTTTAATCTCCCCCTCAATTCTGAAGGATAACTTGGCTGGATAAAGAATTCTTGGTTCAAAGCCTTTCTCATTCAGGATCTTAAAAATATCATACCACTGCTTTCTTGCTTCCTTGGTGCCTGTTGAGTAGTCTGAAGTTAGTCTTATTTGTTTTCCCTTGTATGTAGTAAATTGCTTTTCTCATGCTGCTTTCGGGACTTTCTATTTCTCTTCAACACCTGACAGTCTGATTGGTATGTGTCTTAGAGTGGGCCTGTTCAGATTTATTCTATTTGGAGTTCACTGGGCCTCTTTGATTAACATATTCATGTGCTTTATAAGGGTTGGGAAGTTTTCTCCAATTATATCTTCAAGTAACTTTCCCAACCCTTTACTCTTTCCTCCTGGGACACCAATAATTCTTATATTTTTGCGCCCCTTGTTGTCCATCATGTCCCTAAGATTCAGTTGCATTTCCTGCCGTTTGTTCTTTTGCGCACTGTAGTTCTGTTGTTCTAGCTCACTTATTTTTCCTTCTGCTTCTTCAGATCTGCTATTGTATACCTTCAGTATATTTTTATTTGGTCTACTGTATCTTTCATTTCTGTGAGATCTGCTATTTTTCTATTTAAACTCCTGAATTCTTCCTTGTGCTCTTCTGTGTCTTCCTTATATCCTTTATTTCTTTATAAATATCCTTGAGTAGTTCCATATTCTGTGTCCCCTCTGGAATTTTTATTTGGTAGTTTGGCAGGACCATTTCTGCTTGGATCTTCATGTGCTCTATTATTTTCTGTTGTATTTGGGGCATTTGATTATCTTGATATGGTTATTTTGCAAGTTGGTTTCCTTCACTCTTCTAAAGTTTTGTATTTACTTTGTTTTTGTTGAATGTTTCCTTTTGCACTTTGTTGGTTATTCTCTGCCAAATCAGTGTCTGAATCTCATGTAGGGGATACAGTTCAACTTAAGGGTCAGTTATAAGCTAGGTTGGGGTGCACAGTGTTCCAGTGGCTGAATGGTTGCCCACCAAGCAGGAGACCTAGGCTTGGCTCCCAGCCTATGCCCACACACACACACACACACACAAAAAAAAGATAAAAGAAGAAAAAAGAGATAATAATAATAGTAATAAAGTAAAATAATAATATAATAAAAATATGATACACAAAAACAAGAACCACAACAAAATACACCTCAACAGTAGTTGGCATCAAAATCAAAAGGAGATACCAGGGTATACTGGGAGTGAAGTCAGACTGGTGCCCACCAGATGGAGAAAAGACTTAAGAGAAAAATAATATGAAAATAATGTAAAAAAATAATAACAGTGATAATAAAAATAAATGGAATAAAAAATAAAAATATGTGAAATTAAAAATAGAAATGAATAAAAATATAGTAATATAAAATATCTATAAAAATGAAAAGGAGAATTATGTTACTAATAAAAATGTATAGAATGAATATGTTGTAAAAGGGGGGGAAATAAAAAAGAATATTAAGAAGGAAAAAAATTTTAAAAAAGACCTAGGCAGATAGGGAGTTAGCTTGCCGGCACTAACCCCTTCTTTCCAGAAGTTGGCGACTGTCATGCTCTTTGTCCCTCAAGCTCTCCCATCCCTGTCCGTTGCCACTCACCTGTACTTACTGCATCTAGCCAGCAGATGGCGGGCCCTAGTCTCCTCCTCTCTTATGCTCGCCCCTCCTGGCCAGGGCAATTTGAGGTTGGTGTGATCAGCAGGGGGTGCTGCTTTGCCAGCGGCAGCCGGGCAGTGGGTCTCTGTGGAGGGACTGGGGAGCCGACCAGCGCATTAGGTGTCAGCTGATCAGCTGATCTGCAGTGCTGGTGGGCCTGCCAGACATGGCAACTGAGGGCTGGCTTTTCCCACACCTGACTGTGTGATCGCTCCCCCCACCCTGAGGCCTCTGGTCTCCCTGCCGACACTGCCCACTGTAGCCAGGTGGGGAGGTTTCCCTAGATGGCAGCTGTGCAGACTGGAGCCCAGGAGGGTCAGTTCCTTTCAACTGCTTCTCTCTGGTGCACTGCAGCCCAGCGGGTGGGGATCCGCGTCACCCGACCCATTCACTCTCCCATTATCCTCTTCCCAAAACTGCCTAAAGACCCTCCTAGACTATTCCCACCCCGGGACCTGCAGTCCCAGGCATTTTCTCCCTGTCTCCTATCTTGTTTCATGGAGCAGGAGTGAACTCACTCCACTCTGTTCCACCATCTTCCCAGAAGCCTGTACTGTTGGGTTTTGAGAGTTCTTTATATACATTATATACTAGACCTTTGTTGGATATTGGTTTGCAGATATTTTCTCCCACTTTGAAGCTTGTTTTTTCCTCCTCCTACTGTTGTAGTCATTTTACAGTCGAAGTTTAGAAACCTCACTTCTCTACACTCCCTAGTTTATAATGTAATTAATTGTCTTAAATATTTCCTCTACATACATTTAGAACTACATCAAATAGTGTTAGAATGTTTGCTTCAAATGTCAAACATAATTTTGAGAAAGAAACAAGGAGAAACAAAGCCTATTATTTTTACCCACATTTTTGCTTATTATATTTTCTTCCTCTCTGTTGTTCCTAGGCTCCTTCTTTCATCATTTACTTTCTGCTTAGAGAACTTTTCTTTAGTTATTCTTTTAGGGTGTGTTCTAGTTTGCTAGCTGCCGGAATGCAGTATACCAGAAATGGAATGGCCTTTTAAAAATGGGAAATTTAATAAATTTCTCATTTACAGTGCTAAGTCCAAGAAAATGTCTAATTAAAGCAAGTCTATAAAAATTAAGACACTGACAGGAGGTTACCTTCACTCAAGAAAAAGCGATGAAGTTCATGGTTTCTCTGTCAACTGGAAGGGCACATGGTGAACATGGTGACATCTGCCAGCTTTTTCTCCAGGCTTCTTGTTTCATGAAGCTCCTGGGAGACATTTTCCTTCTTCATCTTCAAAGGTCTCTTGGCAGCATGGGTTCTCTGCTTCATCGGGAAGACATTTCCTTCTTCACCTTCAAAGGTCTCAGGCAGTGTGGGTTCTCTGCTTCATCATGACTCTGCTCTGTTTTCTTGTCATTCTGAAACTTTCTCCAAAATGCTTCTTTGAAAGGATTACAGTAAACCTGAAACTTTCTCCAAAATGCTTCTTCTTTGAAAGGATTACAGTAAACTAATCAAGACCCACATGGAATGGGTGGAGTCACGTCTCCATCTAATCAAGGGCAGTACCCACAACTGCGCAAGTCACATCTGCATGGAGATAATCTAATCAAAAGATTCCAACCTGCGTTATTGAATCGGGATTAAAGCTATGTTGCTTCCACAAGATTGGATCAGGATTAAAACATGGCTTCTCTAGGGTACATAAATCCTTTCAAACTGGTACAGGGTGGTAGGTCAGCTGGCAACAAATTTTTTTCCATTTGATAATGTCTTGATTTTCACTTTATTCCTGAATGATATTTTTGCTGGTATAGTATTCAGGTTAACACTTCTTTTCTTCTCACCATTTAAAAAATATTGTGCTATGTCCCTTTGATCTTTGATGGTTTCTGATGAGAAATACACTGTCATTTGAAATTATTTGTTTCCTATAGATAAGGTGTCATTTTCTCTAACTACTTTCAGTATTTTTTTTTTATTAACTTTCGTTTTCAGATTTTAAATTATGCTGTGTCCTAGAGAGGTTTTCTTTGAGTTTATCTTGTTTGGAATGTTCTTATTTTATTTAATCTGCAGGTTTAATGTCTTTTGCCAGATTTGGAAAGCTTTTAGCCATTATTTCTTCGAATACATTTTAGGCTCCTTTCTCTTTCTCTTTTCCTTCTGTAACCGCAAAAATGCAAAGATCTTTTGATGTTGTCTCACAGGTTCGTGAGGTTCTGTTCATTTTTTTAATCCAATCTGATTTTGTTCAGTTGTTCAGATTGGGTTATTTCTATTTTTCTGTATTCTATTTCATATCATTTTTTATGTTTTCTTTCAATCTTTTGAGTCCATCAGAGTATTTTTCATTTTTGTTGTCATATTTTCCATTTCTGAAATTTCCATTTCTTTCTTCCTTTTATTTACTATTTCTTTGCTGTGACTTTCTATTTTTCATTTGATTCAAGTGTGTTTGTAATTGGTTTTTAAAGCTTTTTATCAGAGCTGCTTTAAAATCTTTGTCAGATGATTCTAACATATCTGTCATCTTAATGTTGACATCTATTGATTGTCTTTTTTTCATTCAGTTTTAAATTTTCCTTGTTTTACGTATGATAAGCTATTTTGATTGAAACCTGAGCATTTTCCTGTTGTTATGAGACTGTGAGTCTCATTTTAAACTTCTGGTTTAGCTGGTTTCCTCTGACACTGTTCAAGTGGGGATAGAGAGTGCTCTTTCTCGTTACTGCCAGGTGGGCAGTAGAACCTACGCAGTCTCCTTTGACATCCACTGTAGGGGAGGCCCCTTGTTATGGTGGGCATGGGCAGAAGTCCAGGCTGACACCAGTGGGGCCGCGGCTTCCAAAAGCTCAGCTTCCTACTTGTGACCCTACCCTGGAGGACGAACTGTTTGGGCTCTTCATTACAGCCTTGCAAGGATGAAAATCTAGCCTCCCTATTGGCCTTTGACAATTGGCCTTTTGTTTTCTTCAGAAGTGTGGCCATCAGCTTTCTCTGTGGTGTTTGGCTGTGTAGAGCAGTTATTATGTAAGTTTTCTGTGTTGCTAGGTTTTCCCTTTCCTGGTCCTTTGGCTAGAGAGAGCAGGCTTTTGTTGGGGCTTTTTTTTCTTTTTTTTTTTTTTGGTCTGTGCCCATTCATTTTATTGGGTCGCTCGCTTCTTCAGTTTCTGGTTTGGGATATGTGAGGCAAAAAGAAACCCTGGAAAACTAACCACTGTGTTGTGCCTTGGTTCCCAAGGTTGCTAGCCAATTGGGATTCTCTCCACTTTTCAGTATCTTCTTATATTTGTTTTATAAGCATTTTTAGTTGTTCTTAATTGAAGGAATAGGAGCAAGTACATCTACTTCGTCTTCTTGAAAGCAGAAATTGACATTAAAAAAAAAGCTTATTAACATATTACTCCTTGAATATTTCAGATTTCCATTTGGAAATATCCAAATGTGAACATTATTCAATGGTATCTGGAAAATATGAGCTTTTTCAACTCTTAGTAAAAGAAAAAAATTTTACTTTTATTTTTACATACTGTAAATATTTCAGACAAAATAATATTGGAGGATTCTTGTTAGAGGACAATTTTATTTTAATCTTTTGGTTTCAAAAGTGGGAAAACAAAATTACATTTTCTTTGTATATTGAATAACTGATCTAAACTTACAAGTGCTCTAAATAAAGTTTAAAATGTTTTAAAGAAAAAAATAACTGATCTGTTTTCTTTATTTGGTTATAGCTTATAATTGCAACAACATGTATGGGGATAAATCATCCAATTTTTTCTCGTAAACTTTTTGATTTTTGTATTGTGGATGAAGCCTCTCAAATTAGCCAACCAGTTTGCCTTGGACCATTGTTTTTTTCACGGAGATTTGTGTTGGTTGGGGATCATCAGCAGCTTCCTCCCCTCGTGCTAAACCGTGAAGCAAAGTAAGCAAGCATTTAAGTTTTAATTTCATATTAGATTCTTCTTAAGGTATTCTTCTTAATACCAAATTTAATATATTGTTAAGCCTGTGTGTGGTTTGTTGACAGAGCCCTTGGCATGAGTGAGAGCTTATTCAAGAGGCTAGAGCAGCATAAGAATGCTGTTGTGCAATTAACTGTGCAGTACAGAATGAACAGGTATTTATAACAGTGTCGGGTATATGTGATTTTCATGTTTGTTTCCATCTTCCAAAACTGAAATTATTTTTTGTAATTCCCTCAGTAAAATTATGTCCTTAAGTAATAAGCTGATATATGAGGGAAAGTTGGAGTGCGGATCAGACAAAGTGGCTAATGCAGTGATAAATCTACCTAACTTTAAAGATGTGAAGCTGGAACTGGAATTTTATGCTGATTATTCTGAAAATCCTTGGCTGAATGGAGTATTTGATCCAAATAATCCTGTTTGTTTTCTTAATACAGACAAGGTAAAACATGTTTTTTTCCTTTAGTTTTTTTCTTTTTGTTTAAATTTTATTTAACAAATAAATTTAAAAGTTATTTTAATTTTTCAGTTTGCGGTTGTATGTGCTCCATTAGAGCTCATCAGCTATAAGGTGAAACTAGTGTACTTCTTGTGCTTCAACACAAAAAGTCTTTTCTTTCTACAGCCTCACTATCTTTGGTAGGGAATATATTCTGGGAATTGATAGCTCTCAAAAGTGGCTTTTGAAGATGGGAAGGCAGAAAGTGAACTCAAGGGTATAATTACGTTTCCTAGAAAAGAAATTGGCAGTGATACTCCCAAAGTGCTGCGTACAGAGTAGGTGGAAGACATAATAAACTGATGTCATTTAAAGACCTGTTTACAAACCATTAAACAGAAATCTTCATTTAACAAAAATCTTTATAAGGACCTTAAATGACTTGATTCTTTGTTCTAGGCACTAAGAAGAAAGTTTTGACCCTATATTATTATAATTTATTTTATATAGTGCTATTTTACATTGATTTGAAAGTCTTTATATAAGTTCAGATAAAAATATAGTGCCCAGTTATACCTGTGCATATTCCTCTAAATTGATTTTGTCGTTTGCTGTTATTAAGGTAGGTAGACCCAGCTGATGGTTTAAATAGGGCCTAAACACATGTACTTTGATGGAATTTTCATTCATTTAGATATTGTACTTAGCACTTCAGGTTCAAGAATTTGATCTTAACACTTAACTAGGGGAAAGAAGCCTGTGGGAAGTTCATTCATATAAACTGATCTCATAAATCACTGCTTTTACAAGCCAGAATTCTAGTTTATTAATTATAATTTACAATTATTTACCTTACAAATGCTTGCTCAGATTCTTAGTTTTGCTACTCAAGTTTCCTCTTTCTTAGTATCAGGATTCCAAGTAAGTTGTATTAAAAATAATCAAGGTTGCTAAGTGATGATACAGAATCAAAATAGTACTAGGAGAGTTGAATACCAGGTATGGTAGAGCTTATCTGCTCTGTTATTTGCATAACAGGCCACAAGGAAATAGAAATAGCACAGATATTGGAGCCAGATTTACTTTGTTATCCCTGCCACAATTGTGTGGTCTTGGGCAAGTTATTTATCCTTTCTGGCCTTTCATTCCTATAAATGGGGGATAATAAAGTTTGCAAAGCATTTGGCCAAATATGTGATCTCCTTTCAAAAATCATAGCATGTTTAAGATGGGTTGCCACTTTGTGGATTTCTGAAATGACTAATATCATTCTTTTTTAACTCTTATACCTCCACATTTTAGGATGAAGATATTTTTCATTTGTCTCCTGGTAGTAAAGTTCCTGTAGCCAGCTAGGTACTGAAAATAATCTTAGTAGTTGTTTTATAAGTAGGATGTACTTTTTTTCTATATAGGTTCCAGCCCAAGAACTAGTTGAAAACGGTGGTGTGAGCAACCTAACAGAAGCCAAACTCATAGTGTTCCTGGCCTCAGTTTTTATTAAGGTAATTTAGAATATACTGTGAATTTTTTTTTAATTAATTAAAAAAAATTTTTTTAAATACCAAAAAACACCAAACAAATGCAAATGTTCTTAACTTTTTATCATTCTTTTCTACATATATAACCAGTAATTCACAATATTATCACATAATTGCATTTTCATCATCATGATCATTTCCTGGAACATTTGCATCTATTCAGAAAAAGAAATAAAAAGAAAACAGAAAAAAATTCATACATACCATACCCCTTACCCCTCCCTTTCATTGATCACTAGCATTTCAATCTGAATTTATTTTAACATTTGTTCCCCCTATTATTTATTTTTATTCCATATGTTTTACTTGTCTGTTGACTATTATTTATTTTTATTCCATATGTTTTACTTGTCTGTTGATAAGGTAGATAAAAGGAGCATCAGACACAAGGTTTTCACAATCACACATGTACTGTGAATTTTGAGAACTAATTACTATCAAGGTGAGGAGTCATAGAATGTTAGGACTGTAAAGAACTAAAGATCTGGTGTTAGCCTTTGTTTAATAAGATAAAGAGACTGAACCCTGATTGGTTTTGTTTTCTTTCGAGAAAAAGTTAAATATCTAAGACATAATTTTTTTATAATGGCATTTTGGGTTTCTATTCAGGATAATTTTTGTAACATCAGACAGTTCTAATCTTGACAATACTATGCTTACTATAGTTGGTATGATTGGGGATAGGAAACTTTTCTATGTCAGGGATACTTTTCTGTGTAAGTGAAATGTATTTCTTCATACTTTTTTAGTTTTGGTTTCACAGCACTCTTGCAAACCAATATTTAAAAATCAAGAGAACAATTATGATGAAGGAATTATGGCTGTAATGGGAAATATGGATATCAATTTAGAGCAAATTCAATAATTGTGTTTACATTTAGAAGATAGGAACATCTCTTACAAATATCATTTGGGCACATAATGTAAACATTTGATTTAATAAATTTAGTAAAGCTTAAAAAAATGTAAAATCAGAAATTTCCATTTTAAATTGTATTCTCTTCTGTTTAGGCTGGATGTAATCCCTCTGATATTGGTATCATTGCACCGTACAAGCAGCAATTAAAGATCATCAACGATTTACTGGCACATTCTTCTATTGGGATGGTTGAAGTTAATACAGTAGATAAATACCAAGGAAGAGACAAAAGCATCATCCTAGTATCTTTTGTTAGAAGTAATAAGGATGGAACTGTGAGTTAAATGTATTTACTACTAGTTCATTTAGGGCATTTTAAACATTAAGTCTTCCTAATTAAATTTATAGATAATACCAGGGTTTTTTGTTTGTATTTACCTTTTGCATTTTTACTCACTTGATTCACTTTTCTTAACTATGTAATACATCCATATGTTTTTTTTCTTTTGCAATAGTTCATGCAAGAATTTATTATGTATTTGTAGTGTTGATCAGTGGGAAACATGAGTCTCTACAACCCCTTTCAATCATGTTCACTGTCAATATAGTAATATTACTTATAGACCCAGTAGTGAACCACCTTCACTTCTATTTACTCACTTATAATTAAGTTCAACCTCATTAGCTAACTATTCACCCATCTCAAGCTTCTGTGTATCTCTAGGTCCCCTATATAATATATTATACGCCTCTGAGTTTACCTTTACCCTGGTCATAAAAGTAAAATCATATAGTTTCTATCCTTTTGTGTCTGGCTCATTTCACTCAACATTATCCATCTTGTCATGTGCTTCAGGATATCATTTTGTCTTACTCCTACATAATATTCAATCGTTTGTATATACCACATTTTGTTAATCCACTCTTCTGTTGATGGGCACTTGTATTGTTTCTCTTTTGGCAATTGTGAATACTGCTGCTATGAACATTGGTGTGCAAATGTCTATTTGTGTTACTGCTTTCAGCTCTTCTGGGTATATACCGAGTAGTGGTATTGCTGGGTCATAGGGCAACTTGATATTTAGTTTCCTAAGGAACTGCTAAGCTGTCTTCCATAGCAGCTTTACCATTATACATTCCCACCAGCAGTGCGTAAGTGTCCCAATTTCTCCACATCCTCTCCGACATTTGTTGTTTCCTGTTGTTTAATAGCAGCCATTCTTATAGGTGTGAGGTAGTATCTCATTGTAGTCTTGATCTGCATTTCCTTTATAGCTAATAAAAAGGAGCATCTCTTCATGTGCCTTTTAGCTATCTATATTCGCTCTTCTAGAAAAATGTCTATCCATATGTTTGGCTCGCTTTAAAATTGGTTTGCTTGTTCTTTTGTTGTTGAGTTGTATGATTTCTTTATGTATACAGGATATCAAGCCTTTATCTAATATGTTATTTCCAAATATTTTCTCCCATTGAGTTGGCTGCCTCTTCACCTTTTGGACACAGTCTTTTGAAGTGCAGAAGCATTTGATTTTGAGGAGTTCCCATTTATCTATTTTTTCTTTTGTTGCTTGTGCTCTGAGTGTAAAGGTTAGGAAGCTACCTCCTATTACTAGGTCTTGAAGATAATTGCCTACATATTCTTCTAGGAGCTGAGTGGTACTGGTTCTTATATTTAGGTGTTTGATCCACTTAGAGTTAATTTTTGTATAGGATGTAAAGTAAGGGTCCTCTTTCGTTCTTTTGGCTATTGATATGCAATTTTCCCATGTCCATTTATTGAAAAGACTATTTAGTCTGAGTTCATTGGATTTGGGGGTCTTGTTGAAGATCAGTTGACCATAGATTTCATGGTCTATTTCTGCACTCTTGGTTCGATTCCATTGGTCAATACTTCTGTCTTTGTGCCAGTACCATGCTGTTTTAACCACTGTGGCTTTATAATAGTTTTAAAATCTGTAAGTGTTAATCCTCCCTTGTTTTTCTTTCCTAGGATGCTTTTTTCTGGGTCTTTTTCCCTTCCAGATGAATTTGGTAACTAGTTTTTCCAAGTCTTCTTCAGATTAGGTTTTTGGAATTTTGATTGGTACTGTGTTGAATCTGTAGATCAATTTTGGTAGAATTGACATCTTAACTATATTTAGCCTTCCTATCCATGAACAGGGAATGTCTTCCCACCTATTTAGATCTCCTATGATTTCTTTTAGCAATGTTATATCGTTTTCTATGTACAAGTCCTCTACATCCCTCTTTAAGTTCATCCCTATATTCTTTATTCGTTTAGTTGCTATTTTGAATGGAATTTTTTTCCTTAACTGAGTCTTCAGTTAAGTCATGCGTAGAACTGCAGTCACGAATTGCTGCCTCTGTTGCCCTCCTGTCCCTTCTCTAACTTTTCTATGGAGCAGGGCTAATCTCAAGTTACTCTAGTCGACTGTCTACCCAGAAGTGAAACATTACTGATTTTTGCACACTAATTTTATATCCCGCCATCTTGCTGAATTTGTTTATTAGCTCTAGTAACTTTTTTGTGTAGATTTCTCATGATTTTCCAAGTATAGTATCATGCCATCTGCAAATAGTGAAAATTTTACTTCTTCCTTTCCAATTTGGATACCTTTTATTTCTTTTTCCTGTCTGGTTGCTCTAGCTAGAACATCTAGTACAGTGTTGAACAATAGTGGTGACAGAAGGCACCCTTGTCTTGTTCCCTATCAGTCTCTCTCCATTGATTTTGATCTCGCTATGGGTTTTTCATACATGTCCTTTATCATATTGAGGATGTTACCTTTGATTCCTACCTTTTGAAGTGTTTTTTAATTTATTTTATTTTTTTTAAATTTTTATTAACGGAAAAAAAAATTAACACAACATTTAGAAATCATACCATTCTACATATGCAATCAGTAATTCTTAACATCATCACATAGATGCATGATCATCGTTTCTTAGTACATTTGCATCGGTTTAGAGGAACTAGCAACACAACAGAAAAAGATATAGAATGTTAATATAGAGAAAAGAAATAAAAGTAGTAATAACAGTAAAAAACAAAAACAAAAACAAAAAACAAACAAAAAAACCCCAAAAAAAAACCCTATAGCTCAGATGCAGCTTCATTCAGTGTTTTAACATGATTACTTTACAATTAGGTATTATTGTGCTGTCCATTTTTGAGTTTTGTATCTAGACCTGTTGCACAGTCTGTATCCCTTCAGCTCCAATTACCCATTATCTTACCCTTTTTCTAACTTCTGCTGGACTCTGTGACCGATGACATATTCCAAGTTTATTCTCGAATGTCGGTTCACATCAGTGGGACCATACAGTATTTGTCCTTTAGTTTTTGGCTGGACTCACTCAGCATAATATTCTCTAGGTCCATCCATGTTATTACATGCTTCATAAGTTTATCTTGTCTTAAAGCTGCTTAATATTCCATCGTATGTATATACCACAGTTTGTTTAGCCATTCTTCTGTTGATGGAGATTTTGGCTGTTTCCATCTGTTTGCAATTGTAAATAACGCTGCTATAAACATTGGTGTGCAAATGTCCGTTTGTGTCTTTGCCCTTAAGTCCTTTGAGTAGATACCTAGCAATGGTATTGCTGGGTCATATGGCAATTCTATATTCAGCTTTTTGAGGAACCGCCAAACTGCCTTCCACAGTGGTTGCACCATTTGACATTCCCACCAACAGTGGATAAGTGTGCCTCTTTCTCCGCATCCTCTCCAGCACTTGTCATTTTCTGTTTTGTTGATAATGGCCATTCTGGTGGGTGTGAGATGATATCTCATTGTGGTTTTGATTTGCATTTCTCTAATGGCCAGGGACATTGAGCATCTCTTCATGTGCCTGTTGGCCATCCGTATTTCCTCTTCTGGTAGGTGTCTGTTCAAGTCTTTTTCCCATTTTGTAATTGGGTTAACTGTCTTTTTGTTGTTGAGTTGAACAGTCTGTTTATAAATTCTGGATACTAGACCTTTATCTGATATGTCATTTCCAAATATGATCTCCCATTGTGTAGGCTGTCTTTCTACTTTCTTGATGAAGTTCTTTGATGCACAAAAGTGTTTAATTTTGAGGAGCTCCCATTTATTTATTTCCTTCTTCAGTGCTCTTGCTTTAGGTTTAAGGTCCATAAAACCGCCTCCAGTTGTAAGATTCATAAGATATCTCCCTATATTTTCCTCTAACTGTTTTTTGGTCTTAGACCTAATGTTTAGATCTTTGATCCATTTTGAGTTAATTTTTGTATAAGGTGTGAGATGCGGGTCTTCTTTCATTCTTTTACATATGGATATCAAGTTCTCTAGGCACCATTTATTGAAGAGACTGTTCTGTCCCAGGTGAGTTGGCTTGACTGCCTTATCAAAGATCAAATGTCCATAGATGAGAGGGTCTATATCTGAGCACTCTATTCAATTCCATTGGTCGATATATCTACATTTATGCCAATACCATGCTGTTTTGACCACTGTGGCTTCATAATATGCCTTAAAGTCCGGCATCGCGAGACCTCCAGCTTCGTTTTTTTTCCTCAAGATGTTTTTAGCAATTCGGGGCAACCTGCCCTTCCAGATGAATTTGCTTATTGGTTTTTCTAATTCTGAAAAATAAGTTGTTGGGATTTTGATTGGTATTGCATTGCATCTGTAGATCAGTTTAGGCAGGATTGACATCTTAATTATATTTAGTCTTCCAATCCATGAACACGGTATGCCCTTCCATCTATTTAGGTCTTCTGTGATTTCTTTTAGCAGTTTTTTGTAGTTTTCTTTATATAGGTTTTTTGTCTCTTTAGTTAAATTTATTCCTAGGTATTTCATTCTTTAGTTGCGATTGTAAATGGGATTCGTTTCTTGAGTTCCCCCTCAGCTTGTTCATTACTAGTGTATAGAAATGCTACAGATTTTTGAATGTTGATCTTGTAACCTGCTACTTTGCTGTACTCATTTATTAGCTCTAGTAGTTTTGTTGTGGATTTTTCTGGGTTTTTGATGTATAGTATCATATCGTCTGCAAACAGTGATAGTTTTACTTCTTCCTTTCCAATTTTGATGCCTTGTATTTCTTTTTCTTGTCTAATTGCTCTGGCTAGAACCTCCAACACAATGTTGAATAATAGTGGTGATAGTGGACATCCTTGTCTTGTTCCAGATCTTAGGGGGAAAGTTTTCAATTTTTCCCCATTGAGGATGATATTGGCTGTGAGTTTTTCATATATTCCCTCTATCATTTTAAGGAAGTTCCCTTGTATGCCTATCTTTTGAAGTGTTTTCAACAGGAAAGGATGTTGAATCTTGTCAAATGCCTTCTCTGCATCAATTGAGATGATCATGTGATTTTTCTGCTTTGATTTGTTGATATGGTGTATTACATTAATTGATTTTCTTATGTTGAACCATCCTTGCATACCTGGGATGAATCCTACTTGGTCATGATGTATAATTCTTTTAATGTGTTGTTGGATATGATTTGCTAGAATTTTATTAAGGATTTTTGCATCTATATTCATTAGAGAGATTGGTCTGTAGTTTTCTTTTTTTGTAATATCTTTGCCTGATTTTGGTATGAGGGTGATGTTGGCTTCATAGAATGAATTAGGTAGTTTTCCCTCCACTTCGATTATTTTGAAGAGTTTGAGGAGAGCTGGTACTAATTCTTTCTGGAATGTTTGATAGAATTCACATGTGAAGCCGTCCGGTCCTGGACTTTTCTTTTTAGGAAGCTTTTGAATGACTGATTCAATTTCTTTACTTGTGATTGGTTTGTTGAGGTCATCTATGTCTTCTTGAGTCAAAGTTGGTTGTTCATGTCTTTCCAGGAACCCGTCCATTTCATCTAAATTGTATTTATTAGCGTAAAGTTGTTCATAGTATCCTGTTATTACCTCCTTTATTTCTGTGAGGTCAGTAGTTATGTCTCCTCTTCCATTTCTGATCTTATTTATTTGCCTCCTCTCTCTTGTTCTTTTTGTCAATCTTGATAAGGGCCCATCAATCTTATTGATTTTCTCATAGAACCAACTTCTGGTCTTATTGATTTTCTCTTTTGTTTTTATGTTTTCGATTTCATTTATTTCTGCTCTAATCTTTGTTATTTCTTTCCTTTTGCTTGCTTTGGGATTAGTTTGCTGTTCTTTCTCCAGTTCTTCCAAGTGGAGAGTTAATTCCTGCATTTTTGCCTTTTCTTCTTTTCTGATAAAGGCATTTAGGGCAATAAATTTCCCTCTTAGCACTGCCTTTGCTGCCTCCCATAAGTTTTGATATGTTGTGTTTTCATTTTCATTTGCCTCTAGGTATTTACTACTTTCTCTTGCAATTTCTTCTTTGACCCACTCGTTGTTTAAGAGTGTGTTGTTGAGCCTCCATGTATTTGTGAATTTTCTGGCACTCCGCCTATTATTGATTTCCAACTTCATTCCTTTATGATCCGAGAAAGTGTTGTGTATGATTTCAATCTTTTAAAATTTGTTAAGACTTGCTTTGTGACCCAGCATATGGTCTATCTTTGAGAATGATCCATGAGCACTTGAAAAAAAGGTGTATCCTGCTGTTGTGGGATGTAATGTCCTATAAATGTCTGTTAAGTCTAGCTCATTTATAGTAATATTCAGATTCTCTATTTCTTTATTGATCCTCTGTCTAGATGTTCTGTCCATTGATGAGAGTGGTGAATTGAAGTCTCCAACTATTATGGTATATGTGACTATTTCCCTTTTTGGTGTTTGCAGTGTATTCCTCACGTATTTTAGGGCATTCTGGTTCGGTGCGTAAATATTTATGATTGTTATGTCTTCTTGTTTAATTGTTCCTTTTATTAGTATATAGTGTCCTTCTTTGTCTCTTTTAACTGTTTTACATTTGAAGTCTAATTTGTTGGATATTAGTATAGCCACTCCTGCTCTTTTCTGGTTGTTATTTGCATGAAATATCTTTTCCCAACCTTTCACTTTCAGCCTATGTTTATATTTGGGTCTAAGATGTGTTTCCTGTAGACAGCATATAGAAGGATCCTGTTTTTTAATCCATTCTGCCAGTCTATGTCTTTGATTGGGGAATTCAGTCCATTAACATTTAGTGTTATTACTGTTTGGATAATATTTTCCTCTACCATTTTGCTTTTTGTATTATATATATCATATCTGACTTTCCTTCTTTCTACGCTCTTCTCCATACCTCTCTCTTCTGTCTTTTCATATCTGAGTCTAGTGCTCCCTTTAGTATTTCTTGCAGAGCTGGTCTCTTGGTCACAAATTCTCTTAGTGACGTTTTGTCTGAGAATGTTTTAATTTCTCCCTCCTTTTTGAAGGACAATTTTGCTGGATATAGGAGTCTTGGTTGGCAGTTTTTCTCTTTTAGTAATTTAAATATATCATCCCACTGTCCTCTAGCTTCCATGGTTTCTGCTGAGAAATCTACACATAGTCTTATTGGGTTTCCCTTGTATGTGATGGATTGCTTCTCTCTCGCTGCTTTCAAGATCCTCTCTTTCTCTTTGACGTCTGACATTCTAACTAGTAAGTGTCTTGGGGAACACCTATTTGGGTCTAATCTCTTTGGGGTGCGCTGCACTTCTTGGATCTGTAATTTTAGGTCTTTCATAAGAGTTGGGAAATTTTCAGTGATAATTTCTTCCATTAGTTTTTCTCCTCCTTTTCCCTTCTCTTCTCCTTCTGGGACACCCACAACACGTATATTTGTGCGGTTCATATTGTCCTTGAGTTCCCTGATACCCTGTTCAAATTTTTCCATTCTTTTCCAGATAGTTTCTGTTTCTTTTTGGAATTCAGATGTTCCATCCTCCAAATCACTAATTCTATCTTCTGTCTCTTTAAATCTATCATTGTAGGTATCCATTGTTTTTTCCATCTTTTCTACTTTATCCTTCCTTTCTATAAGTTCTGTGATTTGTTTTTTCAGATTTTCTATTTCTTCTTTTTGTTCAGCCCATGTCTTCTTCATGTGCTCCCTCAATTTATCGATTTCGTTTTTGAAGAGGTTTTCCATTTCTGTTCGTATATTCAGCATTAGTTGTTTCAGCTCCTGTATCTCATTTGAACTATTGGTTTGTTCCTTTGACTGGGCCATATTTTCAATTTTCTGAGCGTGATCCGTTATCTTCTGTTGGCGTCTGGGCATTTAGTCAGATTTCCCTGGGTGTTGGACCCCACAGGTTGTAAGATTTTTCTGTGAAATCTCTGGGTTCTGTTTTTCTTATCCTGCCCAGTAGGTGGCGCTTGTGGCACACGTTTGTCTGCGGGTTCCACCAGTAAAAGGTGCTGTGGGTCCTTTAACTTTGGAAAACTCTCGCCGTGGGGGAGGTTCGCCAGCCAAAGCGGCTAGGAAGAGTGCCAGCCGGCCCGGGGGTCCGAACGCGGGGAGGGTCGCCGGCCGCCGCAGCACGGGAGAGCGCCCGACCGAATTTCCTAGTCGGCCCGGGGCGCCAAGCGTGGCGGGAGGGCGCCACCTGCCGCAGCCCGGATGAGTGCACTGTTCCCAGCCGGACTGGGGAGTCACGTGTTTGGAAGGGACCCCCGGTCACCGTTCTCCGCAGTCTGGGGATTTCTGACCCAACTCTCTCAGTTGGTCCGGGGGGCCTCGCGTGGCGGGGGCGCCAGCTGCCGCGGCTCAAGGGGACTGCCTGCTGAATTCTGCCAGCTGGTCTGGGAAGGAGGAAGGGAGGGACTCCGGCCGCTTGCCGTCCCGCCCGGGAAAGCCCGCGCCCCTCGGCCATCTCACCGGAGCTGTTTCTCCCAGACAGTCAGCCGTTCCAGAATGGGGTATGCCGTCCCTTTGATCTCCGTCGTGGCTCCGGGAGCTGCTCTGTATTGTCTCCACTCCCCCAGTAGTTGTTCTGGAGGAGGAAAGGTGAGGGTGGCAAGGCTGTCGAGGCCGGTGGCGGAGGAGCCGGTGAAGGCGGAAGAGGGCACGGTGGTGGTTGGAGAGCCGCCGGAGCAGGAGGAGAAAGGGAAGGATAAGATGGCAGATGGAGCGCCGCCGGAGCAGAAGGGGGAAGAGGGAGAGGAGGGCGGGGCCTGGGCGCCGCGCGCCTGGCCGGCGGACAAAGAGGGAGAGGAGGGCGGGTGGGCAGGCTGGCTGGCGGGGCGTGGGCGCCGCGCGCCGGGCCGGCGGACAAAGAGGGAGAGGAGTTGAAGTGTTTTTATCAGAAAAGGATGTTGAATTTTGTTGAATGCTATTTCACCATCAATCCAGATGATCATCTGATTTTTTCTTTCGATTTGACAATATGCTGTATTACATTAATTGATTTTCTTGTGTTGAATCATCCTTTCATTCCTGGTATAAACCCCACTTGGCCGTGGTGTATAATTCTTTTAATTGTTGTTGAATTCAATTTTTTAGTATTTTTTGAGAATTTTTGCATCTATATTCATTAGGGAATATAGTAGCCTGTAGTTTTCCTTTCTTCTGGCATCTTTACCAGATTTTGGTATTGAAGTGATGTTAGCTTCATAAAATGAGTTAAGTAGTGTTCCTTTTTCCTCAATATTTTGGAAAAGTTGGAGCAGGATTTTTGGTAGTTCTTTTTGGTGTGTTTGATAAAATTTCCCTGTGAAGCCATCTGGCCCTGGGCTTTTCTTTGTAGGAAGATTTTTTTTTTTTTTTAATTTCTATTTTTGCAAAGTACTAGCACATACATTCTTAACATACAAACGTTTCACACATGGTGTACCATCAATGGTTCACAATGTCATCACATAGTTCTATATTCATGACCATGATCATTTTTTGGAATATTTGCGCCACTCCAGAAAAAGACATAAAAAGGAAAAAAGAAGCAACTTGTACATACTGTACCACTTACCCCTCCCTCTCATTGATCACTAGTATTTCTATCTATCCAATATATATTTTTAAATTTTAACATTTTTCCCCCTATTATTTATTTATTTTTAATCCGTATGTTTTACTAGTCTGTCCATACTGTTGATAAAAGGAACGTCAGACACAAGGTTTTCACAGTTGTATTGCAAGAAGATGATCTTAAAGATGAATGTATAATGATAAAGCTTTCGCAATAGACCGTGTGACAGTGAAAACCTTGTGTCTGATGCTCCTTTTATCTAACTTATCAACAGATGAGTAAAACATATGGATTACAAATAAATAAATAATTGGAACAAGTGTTAAAATAAATTTAGTAGATTGAAATGCTAGTGATCAATGAAAGGGAGGGATAAGGGGTATGGTATGTATGATTTTTTTTGTTTTATTTTTATTTCTTTTTCTGAATTGATGCAAATGTTCTAAGAAATGATAATCATGATGAATATACAAAAAAAAAAAAAGAAACATGGCTACTGGAGCACATTGCTACAGTTTCATGCACTTCCCTCTAGCCTAATACACCTTAATCTAAAATGGGAATATCTATATAATATGTAAGAATAACCTCCAGGATAACCTCTCGACTCTATTTGAAATCTCTCAACCACTCACACTTTATTTTGAATCATTTGTCTCTTCCCCTTTCAGTCAAGAAGTCTTTCTCAGTCCCTTGATGTTGAGTCCCAGCTCATTCTAGGATTTCTGATCTATGTTGCCAGGGAGGTTTACACCTCTGGGAGTCATGTCCCACGTAGAGAGGGGGAGGGTGGTGAGTTTGCTTGCTGTGTTGGCTGAGAGAGAGATAGGCCACATATGAGCAACAAAAGAGGTTCTTGGGGTGACTCTTAGGCCTGATTTTATGTAGACTTAGTCTGTCGTTTGCGGGGATAAATTTCATATGAACAAACCCCAAGATTGAGGGGTCGGCCTATTGATTTGGTTTTCCCCAGTTCTTACGAGAATATCCGGAGTTCTTAAAATGGGGAAGTTGAGTTTTCCCTCATTCTCACCATTCCCCCAAGGGAACCCTGCAAGCTCTTTTTTATTCACTGTTCAAATCTGTTCTAGTTTGCTAGCTGCCGGAATGTAATATACCAGAAACAGAATGGCTTTTAAAAAGGGAAATTTAATGAGTTGCTATTAAAATGTAGCAAAACTGAGAAAAAGGGCGGGCCACAGTGGCTCAGTGGCAGAGTTCTCTGCCATGTTGGAGACCTGGGTTCGATTTCTGGTGCCTGTCCATGCAAAAAAAAAAAAACAGAAAAAAAATAAAAGAGATTCTCTGGGGGTGACTCTTAGGCGAAATTTTAAGTAGGTTTAGCCTGTCCTTTGCAGGGATAATTTTCATATGAGCAGACCTCAAGATTGAAGGCTCGGCCTGTTTATTTGGTTGCAAGAATATCAGGAATTCTTCAAATGGGAAGTTGAATTTTCCCCCTTTCTCATCATTCTCCCAAGGGGACTTTGCAAATACTTTTTTATTCACTATTCAAATCACTCTGGGATTTATTGGGGCATCACACTGGACAAACCTACAAAATCTCATGCCCTATTCAAGGTTCCATGCACTTATGGTGTTCTATTAAACTGTCCACATAAGTTAAATTAGGAAATGCACTAGTTAAAATATAAATTTTGTACCAAATAAACATTTCTTGCAAAGCATGTTTCTCTTAATTAAGAGCACCCATTCTTTTTCGTGAACTACTGTGTTAGGCTTGAACTTCCCCAACACACACCATCACTTTCTTTAGTGAGGTCTTTGAAGCTTTATTTTCTTATAGACTAACTTTCCAAACTGATTCACTACTTTGGGCACGGGCTCTTCTCAGCTTGCCACTACTAGTGTGGAACCATCCTGTGACTGAGCTTGGGTAAGAGTGGTTTCCGCCTGCTGTGCCTGTGGTAGAATGTCCACCCTATAACTGGGTAGGTGGAGGGAGGGAGCCCCCAAATCTCTTAGCTGTTTTCACATAGTGAGAATTTGGGGTTGGAGGAGATGGGAAATATTGGTGACTGGTGTGGGCATTACCACCTATGGTAGTTATTCTTTGTCCCGCAGAGAATCAGCACAAGAAGAAAAACTCTTTAACACAAAGTCAGAAAGCAAGGCAGTCTGTGTCCCAAGAGACAGCCAGAGACTCAGGTTTATTTTCTGCTAGCTTTTAATTGGGTCAAGGGGCCATTTGGAGTTAAACTATCCAGTGAACATCAGTGGAAGTTCCCATTTGCCTTGAGTAGGTATCTTTAATTTTAAGAACAAAGCAGGTATTTTCCCATGAGTAGGAGGATATGTTCTAGATAAGTAAATGCCCCAGATACGCGAAGCAGACAGATGTGCAAATGACACAACAAAGCACACAGACATCTTGAGTTGTTTTCAGCTCTCCTGTTGTTTTTGACAGACAAACAAGTGCAGTGGCTTTCTGCTGCTTGAGGACATGCAAACACAGAGCAAGCTTACAAATGCTTTAACCATATCCTCCCACAAGCTGGCCCTTCCTGGTGAGATACAATAAGCCTTGATTGGAAGTTGAGAGAGAGGGAGCCACATTTTCTTAGCCATACTTGCCTGGAGTGGAGCAAGTATGGCTAGGAAACTGATCTAGGGGGCGAGCAAGGTATTGGGTTGCGGCTCAAGTAACACATCCTCTAACTCTTATCAAATTTTTGTAGATTTTCTTGAATAAATGTTTCTTCATTTGGTGTGTGCCCTGTTCTAGTTTGCTAGCTGCCGGAATGCAATATACCAGAAACGGAATGGCATTTAAAAAGGGGAATTTAATGAGTTGCTAGTTTACAGTTCCAAGGCCGAGAAAATGTCCCAATTAAAGCAAGTTTATAGAAATGTCCAATCAAAGGCATCCATCCAGGGAAAGATACCTTGGTTTAAGAAGGCCAGTGAAGTTCAGGGTGTCTCTCTCAACTGGCACAGGGCAAACACAGTCAGGGCTTCTCTCTCAGCTGAAAGGGCACATGGTGAACACAGCATCATCTGTTGCTTTCTCTCCTGGCTTCCAGTTTCATTAAGCTCTCCAGGAGGCTTTTTCCTTCTTCATCTCCAAAGGTTGCTGGCTTGTGAACTCTCTGCTTCGTGGTGCTGCAGCATTCTCTGCTCTCTCCAAATCTCTTTCATTCTCCAAAATGTTTCCTTTTCTATAAGACTCCAGAAATCTATTGAGACCCACCCAAATGGGTGGAGATATGTCGTCAGCTAATCCAGTTTAACAACCACTCTTTTCTTTTTAAATTAATTTTTAATTTGTTTTAAAATACCAAAAAACACCAAATGCTAACATTTGTAACTTTTGATCATTCCGTTCTATATATATAATCAGTTATTCACAGTATCATCACATAGTTGCATATTCATCATCATGATCATTTCTTGAACATTTGCATCTATTAAGAAAAAGAAATAAAAAGAAAACAAAAAAAATTCATACATACCATTACCCCCCACCCCTCCCCCTCACCTATCACCAGCATTTCACTCTAAATTTATTTTAACATTTTTAATAACCACTCTTGATTAAATCACATCTCCAGGGAGATGATCTAATTACAGTTTCAAATGTACAGTATTGAATAGGGATTATTGTGCTTTTACGAAATGGGATTTAGAGTAAAACATGACTTTTCTAGGGGACATACATCCTTTTAAACCAGTAGAAAATCCATCTGGGATTTATCGGATCATCACTCTAGGATTTATCAGGGCATCCCTCTGGATAAACCTACAAAATCTGTAGGAAGATTTTTGATGATTGATTTTTTGTCTTTACTTGTGATTGGTTTGTTGAGATCTTCTGTTTCTTCTGAGGCAGAGTATGTGTGTTTCTAGGAATTTGTCCAGTTCTTCTAAGTTGTCTAGTTTGTTGAAATATAATTGTTCATAGTATCCTCTTATGATTATTTTATTTCTTCAGGGTCTGTAGTAACAACCCCCCTCTCGTTTTTGGTTTAATTTATTTGCATCCTCTCTATTTTTTTCTTTATCAGCCTTGCTAGTGGTCCGTTGATTTTATTGATTTTTCTCAAAGAATCGACTTTTAGTTTTGTTGATTTTTCCTATTCTTTTGTTTTCCCATTCATTTAATTCTGCTTTAATCATTGTTATTTCTCCTCTTTTATTTGCTTTGGAATTAGTTTGCTGTTCTTTCTCAAGTTCCTCCAGGTGAGCAGTTAAGTCCTCAATTTTTCCTCTTCTTTTTTAATATAGGCATTAAGGGCAGTAAATTTCCCTCTCAGAACAGACTTTGCTGCATCCCATAAGTTCTGATATGTTGTATTCTCATTTTCATTCGTCTCCAGGTAGCTACCAATTTCTCTAGCAATTTCTTCTTTGACCCACTGGTTGTTTAAGAGTGTGTTATTTAATCTCCATTTATTTGTGGCAGTTCTCATTCTTTGATGGTTATTGATTTCCAGCTTTATTCATTTGTAATCAGAGAGTGTGCTTTGAATAATTTTAATGTTTTTAAATTTATAAAGACCTGTTTTGTGTCCCAGCATATGATCTATCCTGAAGAATACTATGTGCACTAGAGAAGAATGTATATCCTGGTGTTTTGGGGTGTTATGACCTATATATGTCTGTTAGGACTAAGTCATTTATCAAATTGTTTAAAATCTCTATTTCTTTGCTGATCCTCTGTCTGGTTGTTCTATCTAAAGAGGAGAGTGGTGTATTAAAGTCTTCTACGATTATTGTTGAGGCGTCTATTGCTCCCTTCAGTTTTGCCAATGTCTGTCTCATGTACTTTGGAGCTCCTTGATTGGGAGCATACACATTTATGATTGTTATTTCTTCTTCTTCCATTTTATTAATATAGTGTTCTTCTTTGTCTCTTATGAAGTCTTTACATTTAAAGTGCATTTTGTTTAAAATTGGTATAGCTGTTCTTTTCTTTACAGCTTGCATGGAACATCTTTTTCCATCCTTTCACTTTCAGTCTATTTGTATACTTGATTCTAGGATGAGTGTCTTGTAAACAGCATACAGCTGGATTATATTTTTTAATCCATTTTGCCAATCGATATCTTTTAAGTGGTAAGTTTAGTCTGTTAACATTCAAAGTTATTACTGTAAAAGCATTTCTTGAATCCATACTCTTATTCTTTGTATTTTATTTGTCAGATCTACATATTTTTTTCCTCTTTCTCTTTTTATCCATTAAGTTATCTTTGCTAGTATTCTTCAATTCTGTGCCCTCCTCCAGACCTCCCTCTCCTGTTTTTTTTCAGTCAGCAGAACTCCCTTTAGTATTTCATGTAGGGACAGTCTCTTGTTGACAGATTCTTTAAGCATTTGTTTGTCTGTGAAAATTTTATTCTCTCCTTCAGTTTTGAAGGATAATTTGCCTGGGTACAGAATTCTTGACTGGTAGCCTTTCTCTTTCAGGATCTTAAAGATATCATACCATTGCCTTCTCGCCTCCATAGTACCAATTGAGTAGTCTGAATTCAAGCTTGTGTGGTTACCTTGTATGTAGTAGATTATTTTTCTCTTCGCTGCTTTCAGGATTTTCTGCTTACTTTCGACATTTGGCAGATGGATTAGTATGCGTCTTGGGGAAGGCCTATTTGGATTTATTCTATTTGGAGTTCATTGGGCTTCTTTGATTTGCATATTTATGTCCTTAATAAGGGTTGGGACGTTTTTCCCCATTATATCCTCAACTAATTTTCCTGGCCCTTTACTCTTCTCTTCTTCTTCTGGAACACCAGTGATTGTTATATTTGTGTGCTTTGTTTTTTCCATCATTTCCCTGAGATCCAAGTAAATTTTTTTCTATCTTTTTTGCCATTTCCTCTTTTGTGGGTTTTAAATCAGTTGCCTCGTCCTGTAGTTCACCTATTCTTTCTTCTCCATCTTCAATTATGCTTGTGTGTGTCTCTAGTATATTTTTTATTTGGTCTATAGCATCTTTAATCTCTGTGGTAGCTGCTGTTTTTCTATTCTTTCAAATTCTTCTTTATTCTCTTTAGTTTTTTTTTTATCTCCTTTATGTCAGTTGCCATCCCATTGATTTTATTTAGTGTAGTTATATGAGCATCTTTGATTAATTGTTTCAAAGTCTGTATCCTCCAGTGTTTTAATTTGGTCATTAGGCTGGGTTATATCTGTCTGCATCATGATATGCTTAGTGATCTTCTGTTACTTTCTGGACATTTAAATAACTTGATAGGGTTATTTCTGATTTCCTTCAGTAGACTAAAGCTTTGTATTTGTGGGATTATGTGGAGCAGGATGCAGGGCACAACAGTGCAGTGGTGGGTTGAATGTTATGTCCCATGTAGTAGGGAGGGTAATGACTTTCCTAAGCAGAGCTGGGCTTAGAGAGAGAGAGAGGCTACATCTGAGCAACAAAAGGCCACATCGGGAAGCCACTCTCAGGCCTCATTATAGGTAGTCTTAGCTTCTCTACTACAGAAATGAGTTTCATAAGGGCAGCCTAAAAATCAAAGGCTTGGTCTATTTTCTTGGGAATCCCCAGTGGTTGAGAGGGTACTCGGGGTTTCCCAGATGGGAAAGTTTAATAGTTCAATTTTGTTTTCCTTTGGACCCTCAAGTGACTCTACCAATACTTTTTTTTTCCAAAATTTTTTATGGTGAAAAATAACATATATACAAAAAAGAAATAAATTTCAAAGCCCAGCACAACAATTAGTTGTAGAACAGATTTCAGAATTTGGTATGAGTTTCAATTCCATGATTTTAGGTTTTTACTTCTAGCTGTTCTTAGATATTGGAGACTAAAAGAAATATCAATATAATGATTCAGCAGTCATATAATCTATTAAATCCTATCTTCTCTGCTGGAATGTCACCTTCTCTTTTGATATTTCTCCCAATCTTTAGGGGTATTTGTGCTATACCCATTCTAACTTTTTCATGTTGGAAAGGGCTGTCGATAATATGGAATAGAGGGATGTTCTGGAGAGGCTGGCCCCTCTGGGTTTCAGAACTTTTCTCAACCTAAGAACCCAAATGGAGATTGTAGTTTTCTAGAAACTTTTGTAGAATCTCAGATAAAGCTGTAGGTGTTCTTTGGGGTTGGGAGGAGTGGTTTTGGTGGGGGGTTGGCAAACCATGATAAGTAGCAATGTCTAGCTGAAGTTTGCATAAGAGTAGCCTCTCAACTCTATTTGAACTCTCCAGCCACTGATACCTTATTCATTATAATTGTTTTCCCTGTTTTGTTCAGGATGGCACTGTCGATCCCACGGTGCCAGGGGCAGGCTCATCCCTGGGAGCCATATCCCATGCTTCCAGGAAGACTTTCACTGCTGGTGTTATGTCCTTCATAGGGGACAGTCTATCAATACTTTTTAATTATTAGCCCACCATAGACTGAGATGTATCTAGGTATTACATTAAGCTATATAGAATTACAAGGCCTCTTTCCCTTTCTGTACTCCAGGAATTGGGGTTGAGTGAGCTATCCAGACAGCTTGATTTAGACTGTGTTACAGAAAATTTAGGTTCTAGCACAAGAAATTTCTCTGCCTTTGGTCTCACACTGTAGGTGGAGGTCTAGAATACAAACACCATCATATTTTACCCTATATTCTGATATACCTTAGTCCCAGCCAGATTGGCTTCGTTTTTCTCTCTAATTGAGGCCTGATCTCAGTCTTGGTGTCTTTAACTGTTATTGTACATAGCTATGCTAACTTTCAGGGCTGCAGCACTCCATTCCTCATTCGTAGGCATCACAGAGTTATGCAAGGGTCCAGGGAAATACCAGCTGATGCACATATAGCTCAGTGTCTCAAAATCTAGAAACACGCAACTGTAGACTAAATGTGCCGCTATAAGGGCTTACAATCAACGCTCCAATTTTCTTATAATTATTTTCTGAAAGAGACCTTAGTATATTTGTTCTTTTGTTTCTGGCTTATTTTGTACAAAACATTGTCCCCAACATTTATTCGATTCGTTTCTTGCCTCTTGGCATCCTTCTTTTTTGTAGCTGCACCATATTCCATCATATAAATGTATCACAGTTCACCACTCTGCTTCTCAGTCATTGTACCCATTGGCTCCCTCCGTCTGTTGTACATCATGAATGATGTCTGTATTGGTTTACCAAAGCTGCCAGAATGCAATCTACCAGAAATTAGGTAGCTTTTCTTTTTTTGTATAATTTTAAATTTTTTTAGTGACTAAATGTACAAATTTTTAAAATGTTTTTGCATGACGAAGAACAAAGGCATGTCATTACTGCAGGGTGCTAAAAACAGACGGTAATTTATATTTTAAAATTTCAACTTATGTTTGAGACTAAAGCAAAAGATGTTCATTTGGTACAAAATTTATATTTTGACTAGTGCAGTTCCTAATATAACTTATGTAGACTGCTTAATTGAACACCATAGGTACATGGAACCTTGAGTAGGGCATGAGATTTTTGTGGGTTTGTCCAGAGTGATGCCCTGATAAATCCCAGAGTGATTTGAACAGTGAATTAAAAAGTATTTGCAAACTCGCTTTCGGGGAATGGTGAGAAAGGGAGAAAATTCAACTTCCCCAAGTTGAATTCTTGATATTCTCACAAGCAGTGTGGACAACCAAAGTTATAGACTGAGCCCCCAGTCTTGAGGTTTGTTCATATGAACCTTAATCCCACAAAGGATAGGTCAAGCCTACTTAAAATTAGGCCTAAGAATTGCCCCCAAGAGAACCTCTTTTGTTGTTCAGATGTGGCCTCTCTCTCCAGCCAACACAACAAGCAGACTTACCACCCTCCCCCGTCTATGTGGGACCTGACTCCCAAGGGTGTGGACCTTCTTGGCAACGTGGGACAGAAATCCTAGAATGAGTTGAGACTCAGCATCAAGGGATTGAGAAAAACCCTAGAATGAGCCGAGACTCAGCATCAGGGTATTGAGAAAACCTTCTCGAACAAAAGGGGGAAGAGTGAAATGAGACAAAGTGTCAATAGCTGAGAGACTCCAAATAAGAATGTTTGCATTTGTTTGGTGTTTTTTGGTATTTAAATATATATATGTATATATATATATATGTAACAACAAACAAACTCAAAGATTCTTAACATGATCATTCCAGTCTACATATATAATCATAACTCACTATATCATCTCATAGTTGCATATTCATCATCATGATCATTTCTTAGAACATTTGCATCAATTCAGAAAAAGAAATAAAAAGACAACAGAAAAAAATTCATACATACCATACCCCTTACCCCTCCCTTTCACTAATCACTAGCATTTCAATCTACTAAATTTATTTTAACATTTGTTCCCTCTATTATTTATTTTAATGCCTTATGTTTTACTTGTCTGTTGATAAGGTAGATAAAAGGAGCATCAGACACAAGGTTTTCACAATCACCCACTCACAATGTGAAAGCTCTATCATTATACAATCATCTTCAAGAAACATGGCTACTGGAACACAGCTCTACATTTTCAGGCAGTTCCCTCCAGCCTCTCCATTACATCTTGACTAACAAGATGATATCTATTTAATGCGTAAGAATAACCTCTCGACTCTGTTTGGAATCTCTCAGCCATTGACACTTTATTTTGTCTCATTTTGCTCTTCCCCCTTTTGGTCGAGAAGGTTTTCTCAATCCCTTGATGCTGAGTCTCAGCTCATTCTAGGATTTCTGTCCCACATTGCCAGGAAGGTCCACACCCCTGGGAGTCATGTCCCATGTAGACAGGGGGAGGGTGGTGAGTTTGCTTGTTGTGTTGGCTGGAGAGAGAGGCCACGTCTGAGCAACATGTGGTTCTCTTGGGGGTGATTCTTAGGCCTAATTTTAAGTAGGCTTGACCAATCCTTTGTGGGGTTGAATTTCATATGAACAAACCCCAAGATTGGGGTCTCATTCAGTCTATTGCTTTGGTATCCCCACTGCTTGTGAGACTATTGAGAATTCTCCACTTGGGGAAGTTGAATTTTCCCCCAGAAATGGGGCAGCTTTAAAAAAAGGAATTCATTAGGTTACAAGTTTACAGCTTAAGGCCTTAAAATGTCCAAACTAAGGCATCCAGAGAAGGATATCTTGACATAGGAAAGGGTCGATGTCAGCTGTGAAGGCACATGGCGATGACCCCCCCCTTGAATGGATGGAGATACCATCTCCATGGAAACCACCTAATCAGAAGGTCCCACCCACAACTACGTGAGTCACATCTCCATTGAAGCAACTTAATTGAAATGGTCCCACCCAGCAATATTGAATCAGGATTAAAGAACATGGGTTTTTGGGGGTATATAATAATTTCAAACCAACAAAATGTCCAAAATAAACTATGCCTTATAGTTTTCTCACTTAACAGTCAGTGTTTTTAGAAGTAGAAAAGTAGTTCAAGCCAAACTGTGATTGTTGTTAGAACAAACTGAAATGATTGTAACATATATGATCAGAAACTAAAATAATTGAAATTATATTTTTTACAGCTTGGTGAACTTTTGAAAGATTGGAGACGTCTTAATGTTGCTATCACCAGAGCCAAACATAAACTAATTCTTCTTGGATGTGTCCCCTCATTAAACCGCTATCCTCCTTTGGAGAAGCTACTTTCTCATCTAAACTCAGAAAAATTAATATCCTTTTTGTTCTTTACAAGTTCATGTTTGTACTGTTTTTTGTACTTTATTTGTGTGCTTGTAAAATTTTGTGTGCTGTGTTTTCCTGGATATATGTTGAAGATCAGATTCTACAAAAGAAAGAGAAAACAGTTCACAGGAATTAAGGTTAAGCAAATGAAATAATGAGGTGATTAAGGGTAGTAGATTATTGAGTGAGAAAGGGAAAAAGAAGGACTTGTTTTATTGCTCTAAAACTATAATCCTAACACATCTATGAAAATAAATTATCTCTTCTGGTCCTTCTCACCCCAAATTGATAAACTTTTTTATATCCAGGACAAAACATTGTATTAAAAGATGGACAATTATTCCTTTTCATTTAGTAGATTATTTTAAAACTAGGTCATCTTTATAAAAACTTATATAAACACCTTAGGCTAAGATATGTAAACCTTCCTGCTTAAGAACATAATGATACATAGAATAACAAAATGTTCTTTTTTTTAAAGCACTCTTGTAATCCAAAGTATAAAATGTTGAAGAATAGTGTCATAAAAGTTTTTGTGTGATTTCTATATTATGTTAAATATATCTTCCTTAACTTATTTTACATCGTTGATCTTCCACCAGGAGAACATGAAAGCCTTTGTTACATATTGGGTGATTTTCAAAAAGGATAAAACACTATTTCTCTTGCCTTCTTCACACTCTGGCAGTGGTCTCCTCTAACCAGTGCAAACTATTTTTAGCTTGGATATGCTGTAAAATCAGCACCTGCTTAGACTGTGAAGATAGTTCTCATTCAAAGGGTACAAAATGCACTCTGTTCAGAGTTCCAGTGTTTTGTTTTTAATTTTTTTGATATAATCTTTTTTTTGGCTTTCATAAAGTGAACTTATTAAGTTAATGTTTATAGCTCTAAATCTATAAAAATGTCCAAAGTAGGGCATCCAAGGAAAGATACCACAATTCAAGGAAGGCCAATGGGTCAGGGACACATCTGTCTGCTGGGTAGTCATATGGCTGGTATCTGTGGTCCTTTGCTCTTCGGCTTGGTTGTTTTAACACTCTGTTCCTTTAGCGGTTCCTCACTTTGCTGGGTCTGGATTTCATCTTTTGGCTCCTCAAGGCTGTCTCCAGTTTCTGACTTGCTTAACATCTCATGGCAATGTCTGCTGGGCTACAATCATCTCCAGATACCATGTCTCTGATCCCCAAGTTTTGTCATCTGTGTCAGTGATGCTCTGAAGTTTCTGAGATTTCTCCAAATTATTCCCATTTGAAAAATGCTGGTAAACTAATCAAGATCCACCTGGGATGGATGGAGTCACATCTTCAACTCATTTTGATATAATATTATTCAGCATGAAGCTCTGTCATCATACAAGATTCAGTGTGGTAGATTTTTTTTTAGTACAACTGTATCCAAAACTGTGAAAAGTCTAGATTTATAGACATTATAATTATGTCTTTGTATGGTAAGTCTGATAAATTTTTACTGACTTTAACGGTGGATGACTTTTAAATTTGAGATTTGAATTTTAAAGGTCCGAGGACTAATTTGATTTTGTAGATTTTATGATAACACTTTTGTTTATTCGAAGACTGGATAAAAGGTGAATTGTTGTCTTTATTTAAGAATAATCTTATGGTGATGGGAAAACTGGTGTGATTCTTTTCTATATTTCTAGGTCCTGATCCAAAGGCAGTTTTGCTGAGTTTTTCCCTGATTTTTTCTGCTATCAGATGTGTTTTCGCCTTAAACCTGGCCTTTTAAGTATGATTTCTGAATTGATTACTTCTAGTTAATTCCTATTCCTTCAACCCCCATCACTTGTTATTTTGAGTATTCCTGAGTAAATTTGGGTATAAAAATAATTTTTACTCTTGTGGTGAGAAGAAATTTTGTTTACTGAATTGATAAGAAGTTAAAAGACATATCCCAACATTCAGCTATTCATGTTCATATGCCCCTTTGTTTTGGGGGCATTATTCAGATTTCTCTTTTTATGTAAAGATGGTTGTAAAACAAAAGTAAATTGTGACAGATTTTAACCTCAGTGTTTTTGGCTTCTTGAAGGAAATCTTCCATTTCTTTCAAGGTTTATTTTTTTTTAATGAATGTTAAATATGTTGAAGTTTTTGCTTTTACCTCAGGTATTTATTATTATTATTATTATTATCATTATTATTATTATTACAACTACTTGAAATTTTCATTGAATAAATTGTTTTCTACTGTTGGATCTTAACTGTATCAATTATTAATACTGAGTAATAATTTGTTTTGGGGTTGTACAGCAGTTTTTTCAGAAGTGACAGGTAAAATATTGATTCTAAAATATTGATTCTAAAGCTGAAACCAAGAAGTATTGAAATAATAAAGGGATTAATGGGAAACACACAGGATGGACTTGACTTGATCAAGGACAGAAAATATTTAGAGACCAGACAGGAAAACCTGGAATGGTTGCTGTGATAGGACTTAAATATTGGTTTGATATCGTGGGGGTATAAAACAGGAAGGAATTGAAGATAATTTCAGTTCCTGTGTTTGAGGTGATTAATACCTTTGGTATAGTCAGTGGCTGCTTCATTCCAAAGATGTAAGCCCTGAAAAAGTAAAGCTCTGTAGAAAAAGAGCCTGGGAAAGAGTTCCATGTTTCCTTTCATTTGGGGTTTTGTTTCAGTCACAAAATTCTGGCTTTTTAATTATTTGAATGAGGCACTATGAGTTGGAGGCTTGGGGAAGTGAAACCCAGACCAGACTTCGAGGGAACTCAGTGCAGCATGTGAGGCCCTGTCCATGCCGAGGACTAAAACAGTAGTGGCTGTGGATCGCCAACCTTTTTGGACTCTTAGTTTTGTACAGTCCCTGATCAAAAGCACCACTGGCCTTTTCCTTGTAATGAAATCCATGATGTGAAGACAGTGTAGCCATTCCGCTGGCCCCGTTCCTGATTCAGTCCAGAGTTTCTGCCTCCTGGTCTCTTCTCCCTCTTTTCTCTGGTTCCTTTCTTTTCCTTCCCATCCGTCACTCTCTAAAGGTAGGTCTTCTCCAGAATTCTGTGCTTCCTCTGATCCTCTTTTCTGTCTTTGGGCATTCACTGGCTTCAACTATCACCCTGTGACTGTTCACCAAATCTCTACCCCATTTGATCCAAGTTCTAGCTCAAGTCTTCACGATATTTTATGGGCATTTGAGACTCAATACACACAGAACTGATATGTCATGATCTAATGCCTTCCTCCTGTGATCTCTGTTTCTATAATTTGGAAACACTACAGATTTTGGGAAATGACATTTCTTTGTAATATGATCCCTTAGTAATAACTACTGGAATTTGTTGTATTATGAACTAGACTGGTGTTTGAGGAGCAAAAATTACCACAATCCATAGTAAAAAATACATTTTACATTGTGAGTTAATATAGATAAATGTGGACTTCCGGAGAAGATGGCGGCTTAGTAAGACGCGCGGATCTTAGTTTCTTCTCCAGGACAGCTACTAGGGGAGTAGAAACGATACAGAACAGCGCCCAAAGCCACAACAGAGATAAAAAAGACAGCGTACCCCATCCTGGAACGGCTGGCTGGCTGAGAGAAGCTGCTCGGGTGAGATCGCCGAGGCGCGCGGGCTTCACCGGGCGGGGCGGCAAGCGGCCGGAGTCACTCCCTTCCCCCTTCCTGGGCCGGCTGGAAGAATTGGAGAGGCGGTCCCCTGAAACCACGGCGGCTGGCGCCCACACCACGCGCGGCCCCCCGGACCAACTGAGAGAATTGGATCGGAAATCCCCAAGCCGCGGAGAACGGTGACGGGTGGGGGAGGCCCCTTCCAAACCCGTGACTCCCCGGGAACGTGCACTCTCCCGGGCGGGCCGCTGCCGCTGGCGCGCTCCCGCCACGCTTGTCGCCCGGGCGACTAGGAAATTCAGACGGGCGCTTTCCAGGGCTGCGGCGGCCAGCAACCCTCCCCGCATTCGGACCCCGGGCCGGCTCGAACCCTTCCAAGCCGCTTCGGCTAGCGAACCTCCCGGACGGCGAGAGTTTTCCAAAGTTAAAGGTCCCACAGCACCTTTTACTGGTGGGACCCGCAGACAAACGTGTGCCACAAACGCCACCTACTGGGCAGGATAAGAAAACCCAGAGATTTCACAGAAAAATCTTCCTAACTTTTGGATCCAATACCCAGGGAAATCTGTCTAAATGGGCAGACGCCAACAGAAGATAACGGATCATGCTCAAATAATTGAAAATATGGCCCAGTCAAAGGAACAAACCAATAGTTCAGATGAGATACAGGAGCTGAGACAACTAATGCTGAATATACGAACAGAAATGGAAAACCTCTTCAAAAACGAAATCGATAAATTGAGGGAGGACATGAAGAAGACATGGGCTGAACATAAAGAAGAAATAGAAAAACTGAAAAAACAAATCACAGAACTTATGGAAGTGAAGGACAAAGTAGAAAAGATAGAAAAAACAATGGATACCTACAATGATAGATTCAAAGAGACAGAAGATAGAATTAGTGATTTGGAGGATGGAACATCTGAATTCCAAAAAGAAACAGAAACTATCCGGAAAAGAATGGAAAAATTTGAACAGGGTATCAGGGAACTCAAGGACAATATGAACCGCACAAATATACGTGTTGTGGGTGTCCCAGAAGGAGAAGAGAAGGGAAAAGGAGGAGAAAAACTAATGGAAGAAATTATCACTGAAAATTTCCCAACTCTTATGAAAGACCTAAAATTACAGATCCAAGAAGTGCAGCGCACCCCAAAGACATTAGACCCAAATAGGCGTTCTCCAAGACACTTACTAGTTAGAATGTCAGAGGTCAAAGAGAAAGAGAGGATCCTGAAAGCAGCAAGAGAAAAACAATGCATCACATACAAGGGAAACCCAATGAGATTATGTGTAGATTTCTCAGCAGAAACCATGGAGGCTAGAAGACAGTGGGATGATATATTTAAATTACTAAAAGAGAAAAACTGCCAACAAGACTCCTATATCCAGCAAAATTGTCCTTCAAAAAGGAGGGAGAAATTAAAACATTCTCAGACAAAAAGTCACTGAGAGAATTTGTGACCAAGAGACCAGCTCTGCAAGAAATACTAAAGGGAGCACTAGAGTCAGAACCAAAAAGACAGAAGAGAGAGGTATGGAGAACAGTGTAGAAAGAAGGAAAGTCAGATATGATATATATAATACAAAAGGCAAAATGGTAGAGGAAAATATTATCCAAACAATAATAACACTAAATGTTAATGGACTGAATTCCCCAATCAAAAGACATAGAATGGCAGAATGGATTAAAAAACAGGATCCTTCTATATGCTGTCTACAGGAAACACATCTTAGACCCAAAGATAAACATAGGTTGAAAGTGAAAGGTTGGGAAAAGATATTTCATGCAAATAACAACCAGAAAAGAGCAGGAGTGGCTATACTAATATCCAACAAGTTAGACTTCAAATGTAAAACAGTTAAAAGAGACAAAGAAGGACACTATATACTAATAAAAGGAACAATTAAACAAGAAGACATAACAATCATAAATATTTATGCACCGAACCAGAATGCCCCAAAATACGTGAGGAATACACTGCAAACACTGAAAAAGGAAATAGACACAAATACCATAATAGTTGGAGACTTCAATTCCCCACTCTCATCAATGGACAGAACATCTAGACAGAGGATCAATAAAGAAATAGAGAATCTGAATATTACTATAAATGAGCTAGACTTAACAGACATTAATAGGACATTAAATCCAACAACAGCAGGATACACCTTTTTCTCAAGTGCTCATGGATCATTCTCAAAGATAGACCATATGCTGGGTCACAAAGCAAGTCTTAACAAATTTAAAAAGATGAAATCATACACAACACTTTCTCGGATCATAAAGGAATGAAGTTGGAAATCAATAATAGGCGGGTTGCCAGAAAATTCACAAATACATGGAGGCTCAACAACACACTCTTAAACAATGAGTGGGTCAAAGAAAAAATTGCAAGAGAAATTAGTAAATACCTCGAGGCAAATGAAAATGAAAACACAACATATCAAAACTTATGGGATGCAGCAAAGGCAGTGCTAAGAGGGAAATTTATTGCCCTAAATGCCTATATCAGAAAAGAAGAAAAGGCAAAAATGCAGGAATGAACTGTTCACTTGGAAGAACTGAAGAAAGAACAGCAAACTAATCCCAAAGCAAGCAAAAGGAAAGAAATAACAAAGATCAGAGCAGAAATAAATGAAATTGAAAACATGAAAACAATAGAGAAAATCAATAAGGCCAGAAGTTGGTTCTATGAGAAAATCAATAAGATTGATGGGCCCTTATCAAGATTGACAAAAAGAACAAGAGAGAGGAGGCAAATAAATAAGATCAGAAATGGAAGAGGAGACATAACTACTGACCTCACAGAAATAAAGGAGGTAATAACAGGATACTATGAACAACTTTACGCTAATAAATACAACAATTTAGATGAAATGGACGGGTTCCTGGAAAGACATGAACAAGCAACTTTGACTCAAGAAGACATAGATGACCTCAACAAACCAATCACAAGTAAAGAAATTGAATTAGTCATTCAAAAGCTTCCTAAAAAGAAAAGTCCAGGACCAGATGGCTTCACATGTGAATTCTACCAAACGTTCCAGAAAGAATTAGTACCAGCTCTCCTCAAACTCTTCAAAAAAATCGAAGTGCAGGGAAAACTACTTAATTCATTCTATGAAGCCAACATCACCCTCATACCAAAACCAGGCAAAGATATTACAAAAAAAGAAAACTACAGACCAATCTCTCTAATGAATATAGATGCAAAAATCCTTAATAAAATTCTAGCAAATCATATCCAACAACACATTAAAAGAATTATACATCATGACCAAGTAGGATTCATCCCAGGTATGCAAGGATGGTTCAACATAAGAAAATCAATTAATGTAATACACCATATCAACAAATCAAAGCAGAAAAATCACATGATCATCTCAATTGATGCAGAGAAGGCATTTGACAAGATTCAACATCCTTTCCTGTTGAAAACACTTCAAAAGATAGGCATACAAGGGAACTTCCTTAAAATGATAGAGGGAATATATGAAAAACTCACAGCCAATATCATCCTCAATGGGGAAAAATTGAAAACTTTCCCCCTAAGATCTGGAACAAGACAAGGATGTCCACTATCACCACTATTATTCAACATTGTGTTGGAGGTTCTAGCCAGAGTAATTAGACAAGAAAAAGAAATACAAGGCATCAAAATTGGAAAGGAAGAAGTAAAACTATCACTGTTTGTAGACAATATGATACTATACGTCGAAAACACGGAAAAATCCACAACAAAACTACCAGAGCTAATAAATGAGTACAGCAAAGTAGCAGGTTACAAGATCAACATTCAAAAATCTGTAGCATTTCTATACACTAGTAATGAACAAGCTGAGGGGGAAATCAAGAAACGAATCCCATTTACAATTGCAACTAAAAGAATAAAATACCTAGGAATAAATTTAACTAAAGAGACAAAAAACCTATATAAAGAAAACTACAAAAAACTGCTAAAAGAAATCACAGAAGACCTAAATAGATGGAAGGGCATACCGTGTTCATGGATTGGAAGACTAAATATAGTTAAGATGTCAATCCTACCTAAATTGATTTACAGATTCAATGCAATACCAATCAAAATCCCTACAACTTATTTTTCAGAAATAGAAAAACCAATAAGCAAATTTATCTGGAAGGGCAGGGTGCCCCGAATTGCTAAAAACATCTTGAGGAAAAAACACAAAGCTGGAGGTCTAGCGATGCCGGACTTTAAGGCATATTATGAAGCCACAGTGGTCAAAACAGCATGGTATTGGGATAAAGATAGATATATCGACCAATGGAATCGAATAGAGTGCTCAGATATAGACCCTCTCATCTATGGACAATTGATCTTTGATAAGGCAGTCAAGCCAACTCACCTGGGACAGAACAGTCTCTTCAATAAATGGTGCCTAGAGAACTGGATATCCATATGCAAAAGAATGAAAGAAGACCCATCTCTCACACCCTATACAAAAGTTAACTCAGAATGGATCAAAGATCTAAACATTAGGTCTAAGACCATAAAACAGTTAGAGGAAAATGTTGGGAGATATCTTATGGATCTTACAACTGGAGGCGGTTTTATGGACCTTAAACCTAAAGCAAGAACACTGAAGAAGGAAATAAATAAATGGGAGCTCCTCAAAATTAAACACTTTTGTGCATCAAAGAACTTCATCAAGAAAGTAGAAAGACAGCCTACACAATGGGAGACAATATTTGGAAATGATATATCAGATAAAGGTCTAGTATCCAGAATTTATAAAGAGATTGTTCATCTCAACAACAAAAAGACAGCCAACCCAATTACAAAATGGGAAAAAGACTTGAACAGACACCTATCAGAAGAGGAAATACAAATGGCCAAGAGGCACATGAAGAGATGCTCAATGTCCCTGGCCATTAGAGAAATGCAAATCAAAACCACAATGAGATATCATCTCACACCCACCAGAATGGCCATTATCAACAAAACAGAAAATGACAAGTGCTGGAGAGGATGTGGAGAAAGAGGCACACTTATCCACTGTTGGTGGGAATGTCAAATGGTGCAACCACTGTGAAAGGCAGTTTGGCGGTTCCTCAAAAAGCTGAATATAGAATTGCCATACGGCCCAGCAATACCATTGCTGGGAATATACTCAAAGGACTTAAGGGCAAAGTCACAAACGGACATTTGCACACCAATGTTTATAGCAGCGTTATTTACAATTGCAAAGAGATGGAAACAGCCGAAATCTCCATTAACAGAAGAGTGGCTAAACAAACTGTGGTATATACATACGATGGAATACTATGCAGCTTTAAGACAGGATAAACTTATGAAGCATGTAATAACATGGATGGACCTAGAGAACATTATGCTGAGTGAGTCTAGCCAAAAACTAAAGGACAAATACTGTATGGTCCCACTGATGTGAACAGACATTCGAGAATAAATTTGGAATATGTCATTGGTAACAGAGTCCAGCAGGAGGTAGAAACAGGGTAAGATAATGGGCAATTGGAGTTGAAGGGATACAGACTGTACAACAGGACTAGATACAAAAACTCAAAAATGGACAACACAATAATACCTAATTGTAAAGTAATCTTGTTAAAACGCTGAATGAAGCTGCATCTGAGCTATAGGTTTTTGTTTTGTTTTGTTTTGATTTTACTATTATTACTTTTATTTTTTTCTCTATATTAACATTCTATATCTTTTTCGGTTATGTTGCTAGTTCTTCTAAACCAATGCAAATGTACTAAGAAATGATGATCATGCATCTATGTGATGATGTTAAGAATTAATGATTGCATATGTAGAATGGTATGATCTCTAAATGTTGGGTTAATTTCTTTTTTTCCGTTAATTAAAAAAAAAGAGAAGGGATAATTGGAGCTGAAGGGATACAGACTGTACAACGGGACTGGATATAAAAACTCAGAAATGGACAGCACAATACTACCCAATTGTAATGCAATTATGTTAAAACACTGAATGAAGCTGCATGTGAGGTATAGGTTTTTTGTTTTGTTTTTTTTCTTTCTATTAATGTTTTAATTCTTATTCTGTTGTCTTTTTATTTCTTTTTCTAAATCGATGCAAATGTACTAAGAAATGATGAATATGCAACTATGTGATGTTATTAAGAATTACTGATTGTACATGTAGAATGGAATGATTTCTAATTGTTTTGTTAATTCTTTTTTTAATTAAAAAATAAAATAAATAAAAAAAAGAAAAAAATATAGTTAAATGTGTGTATGTATGAATCTGAAATAATACTTTCACAAAATGATATTTATCCTTCTAGTACTTTCTATCTTATCCTACTTAAAAATATTGGTTGCAGCATGTTATGTTACTTTCATGTCCTACTAATATTTTGAGATACACATTTTGTAATGTAAATTATCTCTAATCTTTTTATATACTTATTGTAATTATACTAAACGTTTTTTTATTTTAAACTTTTTATTATGAAATACTTTCAAACTTGTAGGACAGTTTAAAAATAATACAAACCCAGTCTGGGTCAAGATGGCGGCTTCACAATGTGCACATTTTAGTTCGTCCTCCTGAACAAATACTAAATAACCAGAAATAGTACAGAATAGCTCCTGGGGCCACGTCAGTGACCAGACACCCAGCATACCCCAGTCTGGACCAGCCGGACCAGCTGCAAGCACCCCCCAGAACTGTGAGTTCCCAAAGTTGCGGTAGCAAGCACCCCTCCCCCATAGGCCGCTTCCCAGAGGGGAAAGGAAAGGACTTTACCAGCAGCAGGGACTGGGCACAATCAAACGCCAATTGTGGAACTAATTAACACATTCTAACTACTAAAAATAGGCCCCCAGCTTAGGTGAACCTGATCAAAACAGAGGTTGCTCATTTTTGCCCTGGCGCCAAGGGGGCAGGACTGACAGAAAAAGGGGGGGAAAAAAAAAAGAAGGAAACGAGGTTTTTGTGGCTGTGTATCTACAAAGGCTTGACTACCTCTGGATACAGCAGCAGAACTTTTCAGGCTGCAACTGCCCCAGGCATAGGCAGAAGTGAGCTCTTTTGGGGGCTTGTCTGGAGCCTGTGCCTTCCCAGGGAGGGGTGAAGCCCAACTCAGGTGGAATCCCTCCCTCAAGAAATTCAGACCCCAGGGCTTGGTAATTTGAAGCCATTAAAACCAGTCTACAACCTCTCCTCTGTGTTCACCATACCCCCAGCAGGGAGAGTCTGCCAAAGTTAAAGGTACCACATCATCTTATGCTGGTGGGACCTGTAGTCATACAAGCGCCACACACAGGGCAGGATAAGAAAAGTAGAGTCCAGAGACTTCACAGGAAGTCTTTCAACCTGCTGGGTCTCACCCTCGGGGAAAACTGACGCAGGTCACTCTTTCCTCCTGATAGGAGGCCAGTTTGGGAAAATCTGGCTGGGGTCTATAAAATCTAAGTAGACCCTCCTAAGTGTGTGTGGGGGGAAGGCACCACACAAGCAGGGCAAGAAACTAGAACACAAGAACTGAAAAATTCTCTGTTAAATAAAACTTAAGCCAACGTTCAAGATAAAGCTGAACGGAATGTCAAAGAACAGATAGACAACAAATTCATCGAGCAAGAAAACCCTAGATAAAAGAAGTGAAAGCAATCTCCAGAATAAACTAATTAAGGTAATTAAATGCCTAGACGCCAGCAAAAAATAACAAATCACACTAGGAAAATTGAAGATATGGCCCAGTCAAAGGAACAAACCAACAATCCAAATGACATACAGGAGCTGAAACAGTTAATTCAGAATGTACGAACAGACATGGAAAACCTCATCAAAAACCAAATCAGTGAATTGAGGGAGGATATAAAGAAGGCAAGGAAAGAACAAAAAGAAGAAACTGAAAGTCTGAAAAAACAAATCACAGAACTTATGGGAATGAAAGACACAGTAGAAGAGATGAAAAAACAGTGGAAACCTACAATGGTAGATGTATTAGTTAGGGTTCTCTAGAGAAACAGAACCAACAGGGAACACTTGCAAATATAAAATTTATGAAAGTGTCTCACGTGACCGTAGGAACGCAGAGTCCAAAATCCACAGGGCAGGCTGCGAAGCCGATGACTCCAATGGATGGCCTGGACGAACTCCACAGGGGAAGCTCACCAGCCAAAGCAGGAATGGGACCTGTCTCCTCTGAGTCCTCCTTAAAAGGCTTCCCATGATTGGATTTAGCATCACTAATTGCAGAAGACACTCCCCTTTGGCTGATTACAAATGGAATCAGCTGTGGATGTAGCTGACGTGATCATGACCTAATCCTATGAAATGTCCTCATTGCAACAGACAGGCCAGCGCTTGCCCAATCAGATGAACAGGTACCACAACTTGGCCAAGTTGACACCTGTCCCTAACCATGACAGTAGATTTAGAGAGACAGAACATAGGATTTCTAAACTGGAGGACCGAACATCTGAAATCCGACAAGAAACAGAAACTATAGGGGAAAAAATGGAAAATATGAGCAGGGACTCAGGGAATTGAAAGACAATATAAAGCGCACGAATATACGTGTTGTGGGTGTCCCAGAAGGAGAAGAGAAGGGAAAAGAAGGAGAAAAACTAATGGAGGAAATTATCACTGAAAATTTCCCAACTCTTATGAAAGACTTAAAATTACAGATCCAAGAAGTGCAGCATACCCCAAAGAGAATAGATCCAAATAGACATCCTCCAAGACATTTACTAATCAGAATGTCAGAGGTCAAAGAGAAAGAGGATCTTGAAAGCAGCAAGAGAAAAGCAATGCATCACATGCAAGGGAAGCCCAATAAGACTATGCGCAGATCTCTCAGCAGAAACCATGGAGGCGAGAAGACAGTGGGATAATATATTTAAATTATTAAAAGTGAAAAACTGTCAACCAAGAATTCTATATCCAGCAAAATTGTCCTTCAAAAATGGGAGAAATTAAAACATTTTCATACAAAATCACTGAGAGAATTTGTAACCAAGAGACCAGCTCTGCAAGAAATACTAAAGGGAACACTAGAGACAGATACGAAGACAGAAGAGAGAGGTGTGGAGAAGAGTGTAGAAAGGAAGACTATGAGTAAAGGTAAAAAGAAGGAAAATTAGATATGACATATAAAACCCAGAAGGCTAATAGTAGAAGAAAGTACTACCCATGCAGTTATAACACTGAATGTTAATGGATTATATTCTCCAATCAAAAGACATAGTCTGGCAGAATGGATTATCTATATGCTGTCTCGACTCAAAGGACACGAGGCCAAGGACACAAATGGACATTTACATACCAATGTTTATAGCAGCATTATTAACAATTACCAAGAGATGGAAACAGCCAAAATGTCCATCAACAGACAGTTGACTAAACAAACTGTGACATTTACATAAGATGGAATATTATGCAGCTGTAAGACAGAATAAAGTTATGAAATATGTAACAAGATGAATGGACCTTGAGGACATTATGCTGAGTGTGATTAGCCACAAACAAAAGGACAAATACTGTATGGTCTCACTGATATGAACTGACATTAGTGAATAAACTTGGAATATTTCCTTGGTAACAGAGACCATCAGGAGATAGAAATATGGTGAGATATTGGGTAATTGGAGCTGAAGAGATACAGATTGTGCAACAGGACTGAATATAAAAACTCAGAAATGGACAGCACAATACTACCTAACTGTAATGTAATTATGTTAAAACACTGAATGAAGCTGCATAGAGAATGATAGGGGGATGAGGGCTGGGGACGTAAATGAAATCAGAAAGAAAGATAGATGGTAAAGATAGAGATGGTGTAATCTAGGAATGCCTAGAGTGTATAATAATAGTGAAATGTACAATGTACAAATTTTAAAAATGTTTTTGCATGAGGAAGAACAAAAGAATGTCATTACTGCAGTGTGCTGAAAATAGATGGTAATTAATATTTAAAAATTTCAACTAATGTGTGAGACTAAAGCAAAAAATGTTTATTTGGTACAAATCTATACTTTGACTAGTGCATCTCCTAATATAACTTATGTAGATAGTTGATTGAACACCTTAAGTACATGGAACTTTGGGTAGGACATGAGATTTTGTTGGTTTTTCCAGGTGATGCCCTGATGAATCCCAGAGTGATTTGATCAGTTTGTGGAAAAGTATTTGCAAAGCCCCCTTCGGGGAATGGTGAGAACAGGGGAAAACTCAACTTCCCCAAGTTGAATTCTTGATATTCTCACAAGCAGTGTGGACAACCAAAGCTATAGGTTGAGCCCCCAGTCTTGGGGTTTGTTCATATGAAACTTAACCCCACAGGGAATAGGTTGAGCCTACTTAAAATTAAGCCTAAGAGTCACCCCCAAGAGAACCTCTTTTGTTGCTCAGATGTGGCCTCTCTCTCCAGCCAACACAGCAAGCAGACTCACCACCCTCCCCCTGTCTACGTGGCACATGACTACCAGAAGTGTGGATCTTCCTGGCAGTGTGGGACAGAAATCCTGGAATGAGCTGAGATTCAGCATCAAGGAATTGAGAAAAACTCTAGAATGAGCTGAGACCCAGCATCAAGGGATTGAGAAAACCTTCTCGACCAAAAGGGGGAAGAGCGAAATGAGACAAAGCGTCAGTGGCTGAGAGATTCCAAACAGAGTCGAGAGGTTATCCTGATGCATTAAGTAGATATCACCTTGTTATCCAAGATGTAATGGAGAGGCTGGAGGAAACTGCCTGAAAATGTAGAGCTGTGTTCCAGTAGCCATGTTTCTTGATGATGATTATATAATGATATAGCTTTCACAATGTGACTGTGTGATTTTGAAAACCTTGTGTCTGATGCTCCTTTTATCTACCTTGTCAATAGATGAGAGGAATATATGAAATAAAAATAAATAATAGGGGGAACAAATGTTAAAAAAAAAAAAATACAAACCATACCCAAAGAACTCCAACATACCCCTCTCCCGCCATTTACCCAGATCTACTATTTTTAACGTTTTGCCACATTTGCCTTATCCTGCCTATCCATCATTCTATCCATCTATCTGCCTGTCTGATTGTCTAACATTCTATTTTCTGAATACTTGTGTGTAGATTGTACACATCATGTGTCTTGAACACTTAATACTGCTACGTACATTTTCTAAGAACAAGGATATTCACTTATGTATTCACCTTAAATTGCAGTTATCAAGTTCAAGAAATTTAACACGAATATGAAGTGTTCAGTCTATATTCCAGTTTTGTTGTCTGTCCAGTAATGTCCCTTTGAGTCCTCTCTCCTTCCTGTTAGATCTCATCCAGGATCATGTATTGCCTTTCACATTGTCTCTTTAGTTGCTTCTTTTTTTTTTTTTTTTAATTGTGGGAACATGTATACCATGTAAACTTTCCATCTCAGCTACTCCCAAGCATACTATTCAGTGGATTAATTACATTCATTACGTTGTGGTATCCTTATCACTTTCCATTACTAAAACTTTGCCATGTCACTAAGCAAATGATTTAGCCATTTACATTAACTTTCCATTCTCCCTGCCCCTTCTAGTAATCTGTACTCTAAATTTTCTGTCCATGAGCTTGAAAATTCCCCAATATTTCTTTATAGTTACCATGGAGCTTAAATTCAGCATCATAAATTTGTAATAATCTTGTTTACTTTGATACCAGTTTAATAACTTCAATAGCATACATAAACTATGTTTCCATATACCCCTATCCCCCCACCTTTATATAGATCCTGTCACAAATTGCGTATTTGTATATTATGAGTGTACAACTATTGATTTATTACGTTTTATACATTTGCCTTTTAGCTTCTGTAGGAGGAAAATGTGAAGATAGAAATAAAAAATATATGGTTTTATATTTACCCACGTCATTATCCTAACCAGAGATTTTTATTTCTTCATGTGTGGCATTAGTCAATTGTCTAGTTCTTCTCCTTTCAATCTTCAGAACTCTATAGCGTTTCTTGTGGATCTGGTCTAGTGATGAAGTCCCTCAGCTCTCGTTTATTTGAGAATGTCTTAATTCCTTCCTCATTTTTGAAAGACAGTTTTACTAGATACAGAATTCTTTGTTGGCAATATTTTTTTACTTTCAGCACTTAATTATTTCCTCCTACTACCTTCTAGCCCCCCTGGTTTCTGATGAGAAATCAACACTTAATCTTATTGAAGCCCTCTGGTACATGATATGTTTCTTCTCTCATGTCTTTCAGAATTTTCTATTTTTGGCATTTGGCAGTTTGATTAAAGTATGCCATGGCACGGGTCATTTGGATTTATCCTGTCTGGGGTTTGTTGAGCATTTTGGATTGTATGTTCATGTCTTTTGCTAAATTTGGGAAGTTTTCAGTCACAATTTCTTTGAATATTCTCTCTGTTCCTTTCTCTCTTTCTTCGCCTTCTGGGGCTCCCACGCTGTGGATATTGGTTCTTCATGCTCTGTTCACTTTTCTCCATTCTTCCTTCCTTCTGTTTCTCACACTGGATGATTTCAGTGGTCTGCTTTTCAAATTCACGAATTCTTTCTTCTGCAAGTTCAACCTGCTGTTGAACTTTATGGAATTTTAAATTTCTGTTAATTTAATTTCTGAATTTTTTAAGTTGTTTGGCTTCTTTTCATAATTTCTGTCTCTCTGTTGATATTCTTGTCATGTTCAGCTGTCATCTTCTGATTTTCATTTGTTCTTTGTCCATGGTTTCCTTTAGCCCTTTAAGTATAATTTGGACCATTTTTAAAAAGTCATTGTTGGAATGTCCCAGGTCTGGTCCACTTTTGTTTATAGTTTCATTTTTTAAATTATTATTATTTTTTTTGCCACTTTAAATAAAATATAACCATTGTAAAGCCTGTGCTTGTATAGTAAGTTTCAAATGCCAATTTAAAATGAGGGCAAACGAAAAGATCTACAGATATCAGAGTTTCTTGAATTCTAAATGTTGAAGCCTAACTTAAATACCATTTGATTAGCTACTAAAACTGTGTACATTCTCAAAATATCAACTAGAAAATTATTAGAATGTCAACTTTGCTATATTAATGACCTATGGTACTGAACATTTTCAAATTTTTAATTTTAGGCATATCTTAAGATATAAATGTTTTTGCATGTTACTGAAAATTTTCAAATTTTTGATTTCAGGAAAATATTAAGATACAAATGTTTTTGCAAGTAACATGAAAATCTTATCCCTTATAACATTTAAAATCTATTTTATCTAATGTTACTATAGCTACTTGTGCTTTCTTTTGGCTACAACTTGCATAGAACATCTAGTTCCATTCTTTCACTTTCAATCTGTTTGTATCCTTGGGTCTAAGATAAGTCTTTATGCTGAGCAGCATATAGATAGATTATATTATTTAATCTGTTCTGCCAAACTGTGTCTTTTAATTAGGGAGTTTAATCCATTAACATTCAAAATTACTATTGTGAAAGCAGTTCTTGGGTCTAGCACCTTATCCTATAGATTTTATTTGTTCAATCTATATATTCTTTTCCCTCTCTCATATTTTATCCTTTAAGTTACCCTTGCTAATGCTCTTCAATTCTGTACCCTCTTCCAGACCTAGTCTTTTTTCAGTCGGCAGAGCTCCCTTTAATATTTCTTGTAGGGCAGGTCTCTCTCTCTCTCTCTTTTTTTTTTATAAATATTTTTACTGAGAAATCTTCACACACATATGGTCTATACATTATGTACAATCAGTGGCTCACAATATCATTACATAGTTGTGTATTCATCACCATGATCATTTCTAGAACATTTCCATCACTCCAGAAAAATAAATAAAAAGAAGAAAGAAACAACTCATACATCCCGTACCCCTTACCACTCCCTCTCATTGACCACTAGTATTTCAATCTACCCAATTTTTTTTACCCCTTATCCACCCCCATTATTTATTTTTTTATCCTTATTTTTTTTACTCATCTGTCCATACCCTGGATAAAAGGAGCACCATACACAAGATTTTCACAGTCACATGGTCACATTGTAAAAGCTATATAGGTACACAATCATCTTCAAGAATCAAGGCTACTGGAACACATTTCAACTGTTTCAGGTACTTCCCTCTAGCTACCCAATGCACCATAAACTAAAAAGGGATAACTATATTATGCATAAGAATAACCTCCAGGATAACTTCTTGACTCTTTGAAATCTCTCAGCCTCTGAAACTTTATTTTGTCTCATTTCTCTCTTCCTTCTTTCGTCAAGAAGGCTTTCTCAGTCCCATGATGCTGGGTCCCAGTGATTCCTGGGAGTTTTGTACCACATTGCCAGGGAGATTTACACCTGGGAGTAAATCTGTAGAGAACAGATAGGCCACATCTGAGCAACAAAAGAGGTTCTCTGGGGGTGACTGTTAGATATAAGTAGGCTTAGCTTCTCCTTTGCAGGAATAAGTTTCGTAGAGTTGAACCCCAAGATCGAGGCTCACCTTATTGGTTTGGTTGTCCCCCACTGCCTGCACAAATATCAGAAAGTCTCCAAATGGGGAAGTTGAATGTTTCCTTCTTTCTCCTCAGTCTCCCAAGGGACATAGGACAGCTCTCTTGTTGGCAAATTCTTGCAACTTGTTTATCTGAAGATTTTAATCTCTCTCTCAATTTTACCAGGCAACTTGGCAGGATAAAGGATTCTTGGCTGGAAGTCTTTCATATATTATACCACTGCCTTCTTGCTTCCATGGTACCTGTTGAATAGTCTGAGCTCAATCTTACATAGTTTCTCTTGCTGCTTTCATGACTTTTTGCTTCTGTTCAGGGTTTGACATTCTGATAAGTATATGTCTTACACTAAGCCTATTTGGATTTATTCTATTTGAGATTCATTGGGCTTGTTTGGTTTGGATATTTATGTCTTTTGTACGGGTTGGGAAGTTTTCCCACATTAAATCTTCAATTAGCCTTCCTATCCCTTTATTCTTCTTCCTCTGGGACACCAATAATTCTTATATTATGTACACTTCATGTTCATTTCACTGAAATCAAGTTGCATTTTTTCCATCTGTCTTGCAATTTGTTCTTTTGAATGTTCAAGTTCATTTGTTGTGTCTTCTAATTTGTTTATTCTTCTGTCTCCTGAAATCTGCTGTTGTGAGTCTGTAATATGTTTAAAATTTTTTTCCTGATTTGGCATTTGCCCTGTTACATTAGTCCTTTAACTGTTGTCTGGAGCTTTGAGAAAGATGTTTCTGCCAACGTCTGCCTGTTTAAAGCTTCTATGGCAGGATGGAGCTCTGAAGCATCTCATTCTGCTATCTTGCTCAGGTCAAAGCCATGCTAAACTATAAACTACTTTTTTGCTATTCGCTGTGCATGTCTTGTCTTTTCTCTATTTGTTGTACTCTATCTAGATTTGTACAGTCCTCTATTACCATTTATGCAACTCTCCTCAGTCTGAAAGACATTAAGATGCTACCTTCTCCAGAAAGCCTTTGCTAATTTTTTCTCTGCCTATCTTCATCTTTATAATAGTATTTTTGTAGCTTCATAGCATTTATTGATTTTTTAACAGTAGTTGTACAAAGTACTACAATGAGTTTACCCAACTGTACAGGAAGAGGAAACAGTTCTCTAAAGACTGTTTTCACTTCAGACACCAAAGTTTGGGATTCCCCACACTTCAGACCAGCTGGCTACAAATTTGGGGTCCGTACAACCACCCTCAAGTTCAATAATTTGCTAGAGTGACTCAGAACTCAGGAAAGCACTATATTTAAAATTACGATTTTATTATGGTAAAAATGTAGCAGGCAGCCCTCCCCCTCTTTCTGGTTTAGCTGTGCTCTCTGTGGAAAATCCCAACCCCATCTCCTTACAGGCAAGCGAGATAAGGCACATTCTTGGGATAGAAACCCCCTCCCCTAGCCTTCAGGAACTGATGAAGATGCACGTAGGCAAGAGAAGACATTCCTGGGGTGGGGGCCCCTCAACAGTTCAGCTCTGGGCCATTCTCAACTTAAATCAGCCAATTGTTTTCCTTGTCTTTAACATGTTATACAGTCTATAAAAGCTAAGGTTGCCTTTTGTTCTGGGCTCAGACTTTCAGAGGCTACTCAGCTGAGCCCTATGTCCATAGAAAATAAAACCTGCTTCCGGAAACTACAGATCCTTAGTCTCAGCCTGTTCAAACTTCGTGGAAAGTTCTTGGAGGTGGTTTTCACGCTACAAAAGGATACAAATTAAGATTAGCCAAAGGAAGAGATGCATAGGGCAGAGTCTGGGGGGGGTCCAAATTTGAAGTTTCCAGTCATCCTCCCCTATAAAGTCATGGATGATGTCACTTCACTCCAGGCACTATGTGTGACAGCATGCAGAGTATTGCTAACTATGATAGCTCACCCAAGCAGTTGATGTCCCGAATTTTCACTAGGACTCTAATATATACTGTTCTTATGGCTGATCATTAGTCTCCAGACCGTCCTGGAGATTCAGGTTAATATCTTTACTCTCCAGTACCTCCAGAGATCTGAACTGTTATGGCATGTCTCAAAATCTTCATCATAAATCACATTGTTAGATTGTCCAATAGCCAAAGCCCCCATGGAAATGAAGACACTCCACTCCTCTCAGGAAGGACATTCTAAGGGCCAATAGATGCACTTCACAGTAGCCAAGGGCAAAGGCCAGACTTTTTTTTGGCAAGGTTAATTTTTCACTACACCAGTAATAATGCATAGTATGCTTTAATATTTACAAATAATTTGCATAGGTATTTTTAAAAACTTTTTAGCGTATAGTATAACATATATACAAAGCAAAAAATAAAAAAGCAATAGTTTTCAAAGCACGCTTCAAAAAGTGGTTACAGGACAGATCCCAGAGTTTGTCATGGGCTACCATATGATCCTCTCATACTTTTCCTTCTAGCTGCTCCAGAATATAGGAGACTATAGGGCTTAAATACTCTTTTATCATCACAATTGACTTTTTTCCTACTTTTTTTGTGAACAATAACATATATACAAAAAAACTATGATTTTCCAAGCACAGCACCACAATTAGTTGTAGTACATAGTTCAGACTTTGACATGGGTTACAGTTTCACAATTTTAGGTGTTTACTTCTAGCTGCTCTAAAACACTGGAGACTAAGAGATATCAATTTAATGATTCAGCATTCATATTCGTTAAGTCTTATCTTCTATGTATAATTCCACCATCACCTTTGATCTTTCTATACCTCTCATTGGAGTTGTTTGGGCTATGGCAATTCTAAATTTTTGATATTAGCAGGGTCTGTTGCTAATATGGGGTAGGGAGATGGAACTATCTGATGTTCTGGACAGGCTGGGTTAGGTTTCAGGACTTATCTAGACCAGGGACCCATATGAGGGTTGTAGGTTTCTGGAAGATTACTCTAGTGCCTGGAACCCTTGTGGAATCTGTCGGTATTCTTTAGGATTAGCTGGAATGGTCCTAGTTGGGGTTTGGCAGGTTATGATAGGTAGCAAGGTCTACCTGAAATTTGCATAACAGCAACCTGCAGAGTAGCCTCTTGACTCTATTTGAATTCTCTCTGCCACTGACACTTTATTAATTATACTTCTTTTCCCCCTTTTGGTCAGGATGGAGTTGTTGCCAGGTCTGGATTCATCCCTAGGAGTCCTCTCCCACATCACCAGGGAGACTTTCACACTGGGATGTCATGTCCCACATAGAGGGGAGGGCAATGATTTCACTTGCAGAGTTGGACTTAGAGAGACTGAGGCCACATCTGAGCAACAACAGAGGTCCTCCAGAAGTAACTCTTAGGCATACCTATAGGTAGTCTAAACTTCTCCACTATCTACATAAGCTTCACAAGAGTAAGCCTCATGATGGTGGGCATGACCTATTGATTTGGGTATCCCCAAAGTTGGACACAGAATCAGGGGATTCCCTGATAGTAAGGTTTAATAGTTCCATAGTCTTTCTTCCCTCCCTCAGAGGACTTTGCCAATATTTTTGATTATCTGGTTAATATACTCTAGGATGTTTCCAGGCATTACAATAACCTATACAGGATTAAAGGACCTCTTTCTCATTCTGTGCTCTCTGTGTCTTAGTTGTTCAAATGAGCTATACAGATAGGTTGAATTAGATTATGCACTACAGAAAATTTCAATTCCAGATCAAGTAAACCTTTCTTCCATTGGTCTCAAAGAGTATGTGTGTGGTTCTAAAATATAGACACTGTCTTCCTTACCCCTATGTTCTGAATTACTTTAACCCCAACCTATTCGGTTTCATTCTTATCTCTAAATATCAGTTTATATATATATATAACAGCCTCTCAAAATCCAGAAATAATTATCACCACTCTGCACTTAATGTGTCTGCTCTAAAAGCTTACAATCTAGGCCCCTGTTTTCTTATAAGCATTTTCTAAAGGTGAACATAGCATTGTTGGTTTTTGTTTCTGGCTTATTTTGTCTCACCAAATGTCCACATGTTCATTCACATCATTGCATGCCTCACGACAATGTTCCTTTTTGTAGCAGTACAGCCTTCATTTATAAGTATACACCATTGTTTGCCAATCTACTTCTCCGTTAGTGCATCCTTCAGCCACCTGCATTCATCAGGCATAATGTAGAGGGCCCAAACTCCACAGTCCATAAACATTCTCAATTTTAGATGATTTCATTGTTCCCAAGAGACAGAAAACCAATAAACACACCCTCACCAAATAGGAGATCTAAATCTCCTCTTAACTTGTCCCTCACCCCATTATTTACCTCTGCTGTTGCTGTGGTAGTGCTGATGGTTTCCTTTTGCACATAGCTCATAGCATGTAATAGCAGTTTTCCCCCAGTATCCTGGACTTAAACACTCTTTATATCTTTGAAGTAATTCTTATAAGAACGCATTCATATTTCTAATGTGTCAGTGTGACATGTAGGTCTATACAACCCCTTTCAATCTTGTTCCTCTTCAATATAGTAATATAACTTCTAGACTCACTAGAGAATCACCTTTGCTCCTATCTATTCCCTTACATTGGAGTTCAACTTCATTAGCTAATGATTCACCCATCTCTAGCTTCTATGTATTTCTACATCTCCTTATTCCATATTATAAGTTCCTTTATGCTGATCATAAAAGTGTAATCATTCAGTATCTGTCCTTTTGTGTCCTCAAGGCTCATCCATCTTGTCATATACTCCAGGATGTCATTTTGTCTTACTGCCGCGTAATAGTCCATTGTATGTATATACCATATTTTGTTGATCCACTTATCTGTTGATGGGTATTTGGTTTGTTTCCATCTTTTGGCAATTGTGAATAATGCTGCTATAAACATCGGTGTGAAAATGTCTGTTTGTGTCGTTGCTTTCATCTCTTCTTGGTATATACCAAGTATTGCAATTGCTGGGTCATAAGGCAGCTCAATATTTATTTTCCTAAGGAATTGCCAAACAGTTTTCCATAGTGGCTACACCATTGTACGTTCCCACGAGCAGTGCTAAGTGTCCCAGTTTCTCCACATCCTCTCCATATTTATTGTTTCCTGATTGTTTAATAGCAGCCATTCTTATCGGTGTGAGGTGGTATCTCATTGTAGTCTTGATCTGCATTTCCCTTATAGCCAGTGAAGATGATCATCTCTTCATGTGCTTTTGGGCCATCTGTATTTGTTCTTCAGAAAAATGCCTATTCATATCTTTAGCCATTTTATAATTGGATTGTTTGTTCTTTTGTTGTTGAGTTGTATGATTTCTTTGTATATACAGGAAATCAAACCTTTGTCTGATATGTGATTTCCAAATACTTTCTACCATTGAGTTGGCTGCCTCTTCACCTTTTGACAAAGTCTTTTGAGGTGCAGAAGCATTTGTGAGGAGTTCCCATTTATCTATTTTTCCTTTTGTTGCTTGTGCTTTGGGTGTAAAGGTTAGGAAGCTACGTCCTATTACTAGGTCTTGAAGATGTTTCCCTACATTTTCTTCTAGAAGCTTTTTAGTTCTAGTTCTTAGATCCACTTTGAGTTAACTTCTGTGTAGGGTGTAAGATATGGGTCCTCTTTCATTCTCTTGGCTATTGATATCCAGTTCTTCCATGTCCAATTATTGAAAAGACTATTTTGTTCCAGTCCAGAGGATTTGGGGGCCTTGCAAAAATCAGTTGACTTAGATTTGGTTGTATATTTCTGAACTCTCAATTTGATTCCATTGATCAGTGCTTCTGTCTTCGTGCCATTACCCTGCTGTTTTGACCACTGTGGCTTTATAATAGGTTTTAAAGTCAGGGAGTTTTAATCTTCCCACTTCGTTCTTCTCTTTTAGGATGCTTTTAGCTATTCGGGGTTTCTTTCCCTTCCAGATGAATTTGATAGTTAGCTTTTCCAAATCTCCAAAGTACATTGCTGAATTTTGATTGGTACTTTGTTGAATCTATAGATCAATTTGGGGAGAATTGGCATCTTAACCATATTTAGTCTTCCTATCCATAAACAGGGAATGTCTTTTCACCTGTTTAGATCTCCTTTGATTTCTTTTAACAATGTTATGTAGTTTTCTGTGTACAAGTCCTTCACATCCCTAGTTAAGTTCATTCCCAAGTATTTGATTAATTTGGTTGCTATTTTGAATGGAATTTTTTCCTTAACTGACTCCTCAGCTAGCTCATGGCTTGTGTATAGAAATGATACTGATTTTTGCTCATTAATTTTATATTCTGCCACCTTGCTGAATTTATTAGCTCAAGTAGCTTTGCTGTAGAGGTCTTCTCAAGACCTTTGCTCAGGTCTTCCAAGTATAATATCATATTATCTGCAAATAATGAGAGTTTTACTTCTTTTTTTTTTTTTAACTTTTTTTATTAATTAAAAAAATTAACAAACATTAAGATATCATTCCATTCTACATATACAATCAGTAATTCTTAATATCATCACATAGTTGCATATTCATCATTTCTTAGAACATTTGCATCGATTTAGAAAAAAATAAACAGACAACAGAAAAAGAAATAAAATGATAACAGAGAAAAAAAAAGATTATACATACCATACCCCTTACGCCTCACTTTCATTTACCACTAGCATTTCAAACTGAATTTATTTTAACATTTGTTCCCCCTATTATTTATTTTTATTCCATATGTTCTACTCTTCTGTTGATATAGTAGCTAAAAGGAGCATCAGACACAAGGTTTTCACGTTCACAGAGTCTCATTGTGAAAGCTATATCATTGTTCAATCATCATCAAGAAACATGGCTACTGGAACACAGCTCTACATTTTCAGGCAGTTCCCTCCAGCCTCTCCGCTACATCTTGAACAACAAGGTGATATCTACTTAATGCATAAGAATAACCTCCAGGATAACCTCTCAACTCTGTTTGGAATCTCTCAGCCATTGACACTTTGTCTCATTTCACTCTTCCTCCTTTGGTTGAGAAGGTTCTCTCAATCCCTTGATGTTAATTCTCAGCTCATTCTACGGTTTTTCTCAGTCCCTTGATGCTGAGTCTCAGCTCATTCCAGGATCTCTGTCCCACACAGTTTTACTTCTTCCTTTCCAATTTGGATGCCTTTTATTTTATTTATTTATTTATTTATTTTTATTTGTTTTTGTCTTTGTCTTTCTCCCTTTTATTTCTTAGTCCTGCCTGATTGTTCTACTAGAACTTCTAGCACACTGTTGAATAATAGTGGTGATAGTGGGCATTCTTGTCTTGTACCTGATCTTAGGGGAAAGGCTTTCAGTCCCTCTCCATTGAGTACGATGCTGGCTATTGGTTTTTCATATATTCCCTTCATTATATTGAGGTAGTTGCCTTTGATTCCTATCTTTTGGAGTGCTTTTATCAGAAAAGGATGCTGAATTTTGTCAAATTCTTTTTCAAAATCGATTGAGATGACCATGTGATTTTTCCCTTTTGATTTGTTAATGTGCTGTAATACATTAATTGATTTTCTTGTGTTGAACCGTCTTTGCATTCCTGGTTTAAACCTTCTCAACCAAAGGAGGAAGAGTGAAATGAGACAAAGTGTCAATGGCTGAGAGATTCCAAACAGAGTTGAGAGGTTAGGTAGAGTTAGGTAGAGTTCCTTTTTCCTCAATTTTTGGAAAAGTTTGAGCAGGATTGGTGTTATTTCTTTGTTGAATGTTTGATAAAATTCCTCTGTGAAGCCATGTGGCTGTGGGCTTTTCTTCATAGGAAGATTTTTGATGACTGATTGAATCTCTTTACTTGTGATTGGTTATTGAGATCTTCTATTTCTTCCTGAGTCAGTGTAGCTTGTTTATGTGTCTCCAGGAATTTGTCCATTTCATCTAAGTTGTCTAGTTTGTTGGTATATAGTTGTTCATAGTATCCTCTTATGATTTCTTCAGCGTCTGTGGTAATGCACCCCTTCTCCTTTCTGATTTTATTTACACCCTCTCTCTTTTTTTCTTTGTCAGTCTTGCTAGTGCCTCAAAGAACCAACTTTTGGTTTTATTGATTCTTTCTGTTGTTCTTTTGTTCTCCCATTCATTTATCTCTGCTTTAATCTTTGTTATTTCTCTTCTGTTTGCTTTGGGGTTAGTTTGCTGTTCCTTCTCAAGTTCGCCCAGGTGTGGTGTTAAGTCCTCAATTTTTTGCTCTTTCTTGTTTAATAGACATTTAGGGCAATAAATTTTCCTTTCAGCCTAGCCTTTGCCACATTCCATAAGTTCTGATAAGTTGTGTTCTCATTTTAATTCATCTCCAGATAGCTGCTGATTTCTCTAGCAATTTCTTCTTTTACCCACTAGTTGTTTAAGAGTGTGTTATTTAATCTCCATATATTTGTGAATGTTCTCATTCTTTGGTGGTTATTGAGATCCAGCTTTGCATAGGTATTCTGTAAATCGAATTTAACCCTATGGAGTACCTTGTATGGATATTCTGAATTAGTATATGACTCAGGGCAAGTCATTTCCAGAGCTGGAATCCTGGTACTCGGTCATAATTTAGGATTTTTTCTAGGCACTGTGTTCCCCATCCAGTATTGTATACATTTTCCAGGTACTATACAAATGTTCAAAAGCATTACAGTTGTCATTGTCAGCAAATCAAGGCTTGAACTAGCAAGGTCTATGACTCCCTGCAGTATGATGTAACAAAGTGACCACCTGGACTCATTGTGCTGCTTCAGTCATTAAAAAGCCAGCTTTAGTCCCATCCATTTCCACCAAGTCACTATTAACCCTTAAGGTGACTGGGACTCATAATCCTGGGAAGCCTGAACTAAGATGACGACTATTTTTCCTTGTTTTCAGCTCCTGTAGAGAAATTGCTTTATAGCTCATAATGAAATGTTTGTATGTATACTGTTTTTTTTTTTTTTTTTTACTAAATTACTTTTTTTTTTTTTTGCATGGGCAGGTACTGGGAATCGAACCCGGGTCTGTGGCATGGCAGGTGAGAACTCTGCCTGCTGAGCCACCGTGGCCCGCCCTAATTTATTTTTTATTATGAACTTAAGACATTTTAAAACTTTCAACATGTAAAAGTATTGAGTAGCATAATGAGTTCCCATATACCCACCACCCAAATTCAATAGTTACAACATTATGCAGCAGTTGTTTTCAACATTATTTTCTTCTTTGTTGAAATATTTTAAAACAAAATCAAGCATCATTTAATTTCACCTCTCTATACTTCAATATGTAATGAGCTTTTAAAAATTAGGGTTTTTGTTTACATAATGATGTTTATAAGTTTAAAAACCTGGATTCTTAGCTTTAGTAGACCATGGGCTCAGAACAGATTAATACTCAGCTTTAATCCTTTTAAGCACAGTTTAAATACATCCATATACACTAAATTCCAATTCTAGTTCAACATATGAGAATAAGAGGTGAGAGTATCAAGCAAATGTGTATTTTAGAGTTTAGGAATATCTGCTTCAAAGGGGGTAATTTTTTTTTATATATAAAGCTGGTCTGTTGCTGAATTAAATGTTTTTCCCACTAAAAAGTCCCCTTGGGATTTTCAATATGATTTTCAGCCATATTGTATCATGTATCAGAACTTCCCCTTGGGGTAACTTTTTAGTGGGAAAAAAGTCTTGGAAATAAAGCTTTTTTCCTTGTCCTCTTGCGTCTATAAAATAATTAAACATGTAGTTAATTTTGTTTGTTTTTCTCAATGTGCTTAAGATATAAATCCTTCCACAGAATATAAAACCCTTAGGGTGTATGGGTATTTCAGTGGTAGAATACTCACCTTCCATGTGGAGACTGGGTTTGATTCCTGGACCATCCACCCACCCCCCAAAAAAAACCCTTCTGTTGAAAAGAAGCAAAATGAACAATTCATCATTTAATTAATGATTCCTCTATTTTGAACATTTTGATTTTTGTATATTTTTTCAGTAAACATCTTCTTCATACATTCAATCTTTTCTTTCACTGTCTTTTTTTTTTTTTTTTTTTTTGCGTGGGCAGGCACAGGGAATCAAACCCAGGTCTCCGGCATGGCGGTGAGAACTCTGCCTGCTGAGCCACCATGGCCTGCCCTCTTTCACTGATTTTTAAAACTATAATAACATACAAAATATAACATTTCCCATTTCTACCATTTTCGAGCATACATTTTAGTTGTATTAATTACATTTACAATGTTGTGCTACCATCACTGCTAACCATGACTAAAACTTTTCCATCACCCCAAACAGAAACTTTGCACTCAGTAAACCCTGACACACCATTTCCTCCTTATACCTTCACCCCTACCCCCGTAACCTGCAATCTACTTTCCATCTCTATGAATTTATATGCACTAATTTTTAGTATAATTGAGATCATATATGTCCTTTTGTGTCCAGCTTATTTCACTCAACATGATGTTGTCAGAGTTTAGGCATATTGTAGCATGTATCAGAACTTCATTCCTTTTTATGGCTGAACAATATTACATCATATCTATATACCACATTTTGTTTATCTGTTCACCTGTTGATGGACACTTGGGCCACTTCCACCTTTTCAATATTGTGAAAAATGCCACTATGAACATTGTTGTACAAATATCTGTTTGATTCCCTGCTTTTAATTCTTTTAGGTATATTTCTGGAAGTGGGACAGCCAGGTCATATGGTAATTCTATACTTAACTTTCTGAGGAATTACTAAACGATGGCTGCAAACAGTGGCTGCATCATTTTACACTCCCACCATCAATATAGGAAGATACTTATTTCTCAGCATCCTTGCTAACACTTATTTTCAGTGTTTTAAATAATATCCAAACTAATGGGGTTGAAATGATATCTTATAGCAGCTTTAATTTGCATTCTTCTAATCGCTAATGACGGTGAGCATCTTTTAATATGATTATTGATCATTTGAGTATTGTTTTTGGAGAAATGTCTATTAAAATCCTTGGCCCAGTTTTTTTTTTTTTTTTTTTTGAGTTGTCTTTTAGTTGATGAGCTGTGGGTGTTTTCTTTTATATATATTCTAGATATTAAACTCTTATCAGATATTTCATTTCCAAATATTTTCTGCCATTCTATAGGTTGTCTTTACGCCTTTTTTTTTTTCACATGGGCAGGCACCGGGAACGAACCCGGGTCCTCGGGCATGGCAGGCAAGCACTCTTACCTGCTGAGCCACCGTGGCCCGCCCTTTACGCTTTTTTCGTTAATGTTCTTTTATGATTATAAGAGTCAAAATAATATATTTACCTCTGGTAGGATTATGATTTGGGTCTTGGGCAATTTCCTGGGCTGGTGCCTCTGTTTTATTCTTGATCTGGGGATGGTTACCCAGGTATTCACTTTATATTCATTGTTTATAATTATGTGTGTGTGTGTATATGTATATATTTCACAACAAAGAAAACTATAAAACCCTCCAAAAGTAAAGAAACATGATAAGAACAGAACATCATACCAGCCAAAATGGTGAAGAGAACAACATTGCCCCATTTTCACAAAATATCTGGGTCTTTGTCTAGCTCAGCCATAGTCTCAAAGTACTGCTGCTCTAATCAACAGCTTACTTTCCCCAAACTGATACAAACTTAAACCTTGTGTTACCTGACCAGGATTTTTTTTTCTTCTTGAAATGAGAAAACGCTACCCTTACAATTCTTCCCTAATTGCATTTTATAAACCAGCATATTTAGTGGTTTAACCGTCTTGGTCTGGGGCCTTCTTAACAGTTTCAGTCGATTTCTGCGTACTGTGAAGTGCTTCAGATTTTCTAAATTCTTTTGGTCTCCTAAGAAGTGATAAAAAACGAAAGCGGTCAGACTTAAAAGTAGCCAGCCCAGCGGATTAGGAACATGGCACAGGGTTCCGACCACTTGCCAATCCAGCGTTTGCGCGCTGGGAAGGCCCCCGGGTGGGAGAAGAATGGTCACATCTCCCATCAATGCGATGGGTCTATCTAGTGCTAATCCGGCCGGCTGAGGCTCCTCTGGACCCCAACCTGACCCCCTACACAGACCCCGGCCAGCGACGCTCTCTCCTCCGCCCGGACCGCCGAGGGGGTCCTCCTGCCAGGCGGGGCGCTGTGGGCCGCGGCAGGCCTGTTACAGACGCCGTGGCGTCCGCCGCGTGTCTGGAGGGAGCGGGCTGTTGGCTGCGCCCGCGGAACCCCCGCCCGAGACCGCGCCGCCGCCATGGGTAAGGCGAGCGGGCCCAGAGCGGACGCTGGGTTCTACGCCCTGGGCTAAAGGCCCCTGTCGGGCGAGGAGGACTGAGAAACACTGGGGCCTCTGGGGTGTAACTAGGAGTCGGGTCGGGCAGGGGCAGCCAGAGACTCGGAGTCGTCATGGCAACGGGCGGCCGCCCCCTAGTTCCCTCTCTCCCCCGCCTCCTTCTCGGGGCCTAGTGGTCGCGGGGGCCTCGTGTTCCGACGGCTTGCAGGAAGGACGGACTGGGCGGGCGGTGTGTGGCTTCGGGGTCGGATGAAGAGCCGGGGAGGAGCTATGACTTTTCAGGTTTGGGGGTGGCGTAGGGAAGACGTGTCTCGGACGCTGGCCGGGGCGCCCGACGCCGAGGGCGGGAGAGGGGGAGCCGCGCCGCGCAGGACTCCGGGTGAGCCCGCTGCGAGGGTCCCGGGGACGCCCAGAGGCCTTTAGGCAACTAGCTTTGCTGAGAGAGAGACGGAGGGAGGGAGGCAGGCACGGAAGGCGCGCCAGGCCCGGGCAGGATCCTGGGTCTGGCCCTTTGCTCGGTCATCCCGTGCACCTACGCCAGGTCTGGGGGTCGCGCCGGGAGGGACGCTTCCCGAGGCCCGGCGGCGCGCGGTGGCGGGGAGAACGCTCCCCGGCGTGGACACCGCCAGCTCCTGGCATGGACCTGCCTTGGAGAGGCTGCAAAGCCGCCTTTTGTCAGGTTGTCTCATCGCATATTAAGGATTGTGATGGGCGCAGTTAAGAAAAATGAGAATTGCCACAGAATTTGACATACCAGGTGTTTTCGCCCACGACGGAAAAGGGAATCATGCTACGACGCAGATTGCGTGTGGAAATTTTCCATCAGCAGCTTGACCACAGCAGTTGTGGCTGTTTGCATTTTAAGTTGTTCGTGATTCAGTGTCAGGCTTCACACCTAGCTGAGATAAGAACTAGAATGCGGGATCACTGGGAACCGTAGCTTTTTGTTAAGTGAAACAAAACTCGACACTTTGTTTATTTGCACTAACATATTTTATGATGTCTGACAAAGTGTTTTCTTTTGCTGCACCTCAGTTTTGTCATCTCTATTTGCTCAAGATATTCCTGCCAGTCGTAGTGATGAGAGTATGGGGAAACTGAGAATAAATCTGTAGGAAAGAAAAAAAATGTTTTTGTGAATTAAAAATTACAATGTTAAAGTTTTTTTTTTTTAATTATCCCGTAAGGTGGTATTCATATGCAAACAGTGGGATTATTGCTTGTGTGAATTGTCATGAACTTGAATGTGAAACTGGTCTCCGCTTTTATTTCCATTTGCAAAAGAAAAGTGTCATGCAACACAGAACACTGCTTTTTACATACCAGTGAAGAAAGAACTGCAATGAGAAAAAAAATAGGATAGAGGGTTAAAATGACCAAAAAGAATTAAGTGGCTTCTCATGTATCCCCATATTTGTCGATATGTGTTAATTTACCTGTTATGTTATGGGTTATACTTATTTTAACTACCTTTTATTGCCAGTTTATTCTGAACATTTTTGCCTTGGAATTTCATCTTTAAAGAATTCCAACTATTCGTTTATTGCATGAGACCCTTAAACATGTCCCAAACTTACTTCCTCAGAAAGTTGTTAAAAAACAACAACTGCATTTCCCTAAGGAGGTACCACAAAAGTAAAATAAATGCAGCTGAGTGGACAAGTTGCAGGAGATTGAGAATAGTTCATAAACTTTAGCTGGAGTGGGCAAGGTAGTCTTCTATGGCAGTATAGATGTATGAGGGAGACATTAAGAGAAATTAAGTAGGGCTGTAGGTTAGTTAGCTGGCAGGCATTTAGTTTCTCAACCAAGAAAAAGCAAATCACTGTTGGTTTTATAAGGGAAGGAAAGAGTTTATTTTTCAGTGTCATGTCTTAGAAATGATGTTGGACTCCTTTCTTGTGCTTTCAGCTACAAAAGACCCCACAGCTGTAGAGAGAGCAAACTTGTTAAATATGGCTAAACTGAGTATCAAAGGACTCATTGAATCTGCTCTAAGTTTTGGCCGCACTTTGGATTCTGACTATCCCCCCTTGCAGCAGTTCTTTGTTGTTATGGAACATTGTCTGAAACACGGTCTTAAAGGTATCATGAGATTTTTTTTTTTAGTTAATTAACTTTAGAATCTACCCCTTCCTTTCTATCTTAAACATCCTTGGAAATATGGTATTTTTCAGGTCTTAATTGTGGTTACTTTGTATTTAGAAATATTGAATGGGTTGATTTTGGGAGAAAATATCTTACTGCTTATATTTCCTAATGGATAGTCTTCAGAAAATTCTTAGTTATTAGTGTTTTGTAAAAAGCATATTTTATTTTTAAATGTTTTCAATAAATTTACTCTGAACTGGTTTTCATTTTCTAGGACAATTATTGAATTTCAAATTTTAATCATGCTGATTCTGATAAGAAGTGGTATTAGTAGTTTGATCCCTATTGAACGAGTACATTAAAAAGGTTGACTGCTGAAACAGAGACCTCTTTAGTGCATGGGAACATATTAGCAAAAATGTCTTCTGAATTGAATTATTACAGAAATATGAGTGGTCCCTGAAAATTATGTTAACAGATCCAGTATTCTATATAGTTCATATTGAATGATTCTTAGAAGGAAAATGTTTGTTTTCTGTTTAATTAATATACATTGCTTAATAACTTATTTTACTTATAATAATAACTGTTGGCACTTTTGGTCTCTAGTTCATATGATCAGCATTTGTGTAAAGGGCTATATGTAAGAGTTGTGTACAAGGATGACTATTATAAAGCAAAAGAAGCTTGCCTATCATTTTCTTAGGAACCTGGGTAAGTTGTAAAGGCCTAGACATGTGAATGTAACCATAAGTGTAAAAAGTAAAGACGAAATTTACCTAAACTACCACCTCCCAGAAGGGAATCAGTGTCATTCTTCTAGCACCTTTTTGTTTTTTATTTTATTCTAAATAGAATCCTCTTGACTTCCTCTTTCATTTTTTAAACTTCATATGATTTGAAGAGCTTTTTATTTATATTGAGGTCTGCCTAAAATTTTAATGGCTGCGTAGTATTTTTTTTTCGCATAGTATTTTGTGATATGTTTATACTATATTTAACCACTCTCCTCTTAGCACACACTTAGATTGTTTTCAATTTTTTACTATTACAAACTGTGCTGTAAGAACATCTTTAGATATACATCTTTTGTGCATATTTGCTAGGATTTCTTTAGGATTCCCAGAAGTAGAATTATGAGGTCAAAGAATATAGGTGATTGGTGTCTTTAAAGGTTTAATTTATGTATCAACCAATGGTAGATGAGAACATTTGCTTTCCTACATTTTTGTTCACTCTTGATTTTATCAGTCTGTAAATATTTCTTTTGATATATTAGAATGTGACCAGGCTGATCTTAGATCTTCTTGAATTTTAATTTGCTTGAAAAACTTTCTTTAAAAAAAAACAAAAACAGCAAGTGATACAGATCTTGATTTTTCCCAAGCCAACCAAAGTGGAATTTGCTAGATGATGACCAAAATAGTTACATTCAAATTATTTTCTGAATTTATTATCCTTTATTTCACAAAATATAGTGAGCTATATCCTAGCAGTCACAGGCTTTTTTTTTTTTTTAATTACAGAAGTTGTGGGTTAAATCTTGCATAAAATGCAGGCTTCCCATGTATCACCCTATTTTTAACACCATACATTGGTGAGGTACATTTATTACACTGATGAAAGCACATTGTTATAATTGTGCTATTAACTGCATTCCATGGGTTTACTGTTTGTGTTGTCTAGTTCCATGGATTTTGTTTTAAATTATTTATTCTGGTAACATACATAAAACCTAAAATTTCCCCTTTTAACCACATTCAAAATTCTGCTGTTAATTGCATTCACAATGTTGTGCTACTCACCATTCATTACCAAAATTTTCCCATTTTCCCAAAGAAAAACTCTGTATTAATATTTTAAGCCTTAACTCCCAACTTCCTTCCCTTATCCCATCCCCTGGTAACTATAGTCTAGATTCTAACTTTATGTTTGCTTTTTCTAATTGTTTTCTATTGGAAAGGTCATATAATATTGTCCTTTTATGTCTGGCTTTATTTCACTCAACATGATGTCTTCAAGATGCATCCATGCTGTCACATGTATCAGAACTGTATTCCTTTTTAGGGCTGAGTGATACTCCATTATATGTATATACCAGATTTTGCTTATTCATTCGTCGGTTGATGGACACTGGGGTTGCTTCTATCTTTTGATAACTGTGATGTTAGCTGCTATGAACGTTGGTTTGTAAATGTCTGTTTGAGTCCCAACTTTTAGTTCTGTGGGGTACATACCCAGAAATGGGATTGCTGTGTCATATGGTCATTCTAGACTTAACTTTCTGAGAAACTGCCTAACTATCTTCTACAAGGGCTGGGGTATTTTATGTTCCCACCAACAGTGAATGAGTGTTCCTGTTTGTCCACATTCTCTCTGAGACTTGTAATTTTCTGTTTCTTTAATAGAAGCCATTCTAGTGGGTATGAAATGGTATTTCATTGTGGTTTTGATTTACATTTTCATGTTTGCTAATGATGATGGGTATCTTTTGCCTGTCTTTTAAATGGATTGTTTGTCTTTTTGTTGTTAAGATAAGCTTATCTTGATGACTCATTATAAAGTGTCTTTGTACTGATTGATTTTCTATCCCAGGGAAAATGTGCCTATCTTGGTGGTTTCCTTGGGTGATCCATATGATATGTGAACTGTATCTGCAGGAAATCTAATCAGTGTTAAGAAAGAAATGTATGTATATTTCATGATTGTAAATTATCCAAATCTAAAAATAATGTAAAAGTAAAAGTAAAGTCACCGTTTTTTTCATGTTTAAAAGTAAAATAAGATAATTTTTTATTTGTCCTTGGTATATGTAATAAACTTATAGAGATCAGCTACTAAATCCACCAGCCTTTTTATTTTGGTACTGGTAAAGAACAAGGCTGGTCGTTTTTTACTTTAATTACCTGCCTATATTTCTCTGATAGGGAAGAATGGCCAAGATGCATATTTTTGATATGGGAAAAATATCAAGATGGGCAACAGGATCCTGATGAACAGTCTCCTGATCAACAAGGCTGTTGTAGTGATTAAAAGAAGGAAAGATTTTGAGTAATTATATATTATTAGAAATGTTTGAATTAAATATTTAAAGGGAAGTTAAATATAGTTTTATATATTGAAAATGTATGCATTATATATATTTTTTCAGTAAGAAAATCATTTTTGGGTTATAACAAAACCATCTGGGGCCCTTTGGAATTGGTGGAAAAGTTGTACCCAGAAGCAGAGGAAATAGGAGCCAGTGTCCGGGATTTACCTGGTCTTAAGTAAGTAATCTTAATACTTGTTCATCCCTAACCACTGAAGTGTATTTATTGTTTCTCTAAAGTACCTCCCATCCAGTTTATAATCTTTTCTCAGCCTTAAGTATACTTCTTCCATTCTTTCCTCATAAAATTCTGTTCATTATTTATAGCTCAGCTCAAAGTCCATTTCCTTCGTGAAGCTTTTCTTAGAAACATTAAATTCTCTTTCCTTTATACTTTCATTACTTTATTTCCTCTTTGTTATATCAGTTACATCAGTTCTCCATTCTATTTTAGAAAATTACAAATCCCTTTAAGATAGGATATATCAATAATGTAATTTTTGTTTCCTGAACATTAAGCTGATTGGCACTTAGGTAATTGTATTAGTTAGAGTTCTCTAGGAATCAGAAACAACAGCAGATATCTGTAAATATGAGATTTATAAATGTGTCTCATGCAGCCATGATGACACAAGAATCCAAAATCTGTAGGGCAGACTGTGAAATGGCAGCTCCAGTGAAGGTCCTCATCGAACTCCCTGGGCGAGGCTGGCTGGCTGAAGTAGAAGAAAAGCTAGTAGATGTTGCCATGTGACTTCCCAGTTGACGGAAAAACCTTGAATGTCATCAGCCCTTTCTTGAGGCAAGCTATCTTTCTCTGGATGCTTTAGTTTGAGCATTTTTATAGCCTTAGAACCGTAAACTTGTAACTTAATAAATTCCCTTTTTAAAAACCTTTCCATTTCTGGTATATTGCATTCTGGAAGCTTTAATAAACCAGTATTAAAGGTCTAATTTAATTAGTTCTAATTAGGCTGAATCCAGGAGATTTGAGTTCTCACATGAGCCATTGATAAAATCACAAGACTTACACCAAATACTTTCTTTCTCTGAAAAAATTGGGACTTCTTTAGTGTCAGTGTTTTGGTTTGCTAAAGCTGCTGGAATGCGCTTTTACAAAGGAGATTTATTAGGTTGCAATTTACAGTTCTAAGGCCATGAATATGTCCAAATTAAAGCATCAACAAGATGGTACATGGAGTCTGAAGAAAGGCAGCTGAGCTTTGGAAAACTTCTGTCAACTGGGAAGGCATGTGGCTGGCATCTGCTCGTCCTTACTCTTGTTTCATTGCTATCAGCTTCTGATTCCAGTGGCTTTCTCTCTAAGTGTCTGTGGGTCCTCACTTACCTTCTCTGGGCAAACTGTGGATTTTATCTTTTAGCTTAACTTCTCCAAAGGTTTATCTTGGTTTCCTCTCTCTGCTCTCTGTGTCGACTCTGAATTCTCTCTCATAAAAGACTCCAGGAAAGGATTAAGACCCACCTTGAATGGTGGGGTCACATCTCCGGAAACAACCTAATCAAAAGGTCCCACCCAACAAATAGAACTATCCCCACAAGATTGGAGTAAAAGAACCTGGCTTTTCTGGGGTACATAACAGCTTGAAAACAGCATAGTTACCTACCTATTTCACCACCAAATATATCTGAAAAGTCCTAAAAGCTGGGGCATATTGGCATGAGTGTTGAAAATTTTTTGAGTTTTAAAGTGTTAAGACTAAATTCTTATATTCCTTAGGGGATGATTAAGTTATAAGTCCTCCCTCTATTTCATTTCCTGTGAATAAGAAAACTTTTTTTATGCATAGAATTTTCTGTCAGATTATCAGTTTGCTTAACAATTAGGCTTAACAATTTAGGTTTTTTTTTCCCAAATGCACAAACTTGTTTACTTATCTTGGCAATTTAAAAATACATAACCATTTAAACTGAATACACGTTAAGTTAGTGTTTTATTTCCTTACTATACAACTGTTATTACAAGGAACTGCTCTATTCAGTTAAAACCTAATGAATACTATCAACTTTTCCTGTCTTATTTTTCTTAAGAGCATTAGTACATATATAATTTGCTACCCTTTTAAAAATGCTTAGAAAAATTATAATATCATGGTTCACATAAAGCCTTTAAAAATCTGAATTACAGGTTGTAGAAGTATAAATAATGACATACTCTTCTTAGGAAGACCCTCTTGGTCTTCTTAAACATGAGAAACAATCACAATTTTTAATACTAGAACTGTTGCCAACTTGCATGAAGTTCATTTGTCACATTCTAAAATGGTTTGAATTTCTATAGATACCATGGCACAATTTTAATTTTCATGAGTAAATCAGTTAAATAATGCTAGTTAAACATTATATTCCTAAAATATGGGGACCTGATGTTATTGCTTTATTCAAAGTGTGACTATAGAATAGAGTATTTTAAAACATAAACACTAGACTTTTATTTATTAGATTCAGTTTTTCCATTGCTAGGCACTTAAACCAGTAATGTTGCTATTCAAATTCATATTTTGAAATTTCTTTCTGACTTAGTTAATAAAAAAAAACCAATCTTACTTCAGTTTCACTTCTGCACTTAAAATGGACAAAAGCTTTTTTTACACTATCATCCTGAATTAGTTTTCCTCCTCAAATCAATTATATTCTAAAAGAGAAAAAGTAGTCATTATTAAGTATATTTAAAAAGTGAGTTTTTTAAAAAAGTGAGTGTTAGATAAAGCAGAAATATAAAAGCTAGAATTTAAAAATGTTTTGAGTAAAAGTTGTATCATTGGAATAAATGTGAAGCCTTAACGTCACCATTTTGAGGATACAACGCTCATGTCGTGTGTATACTAAGAAAAATTATAGTCATACCTTATAATCCTTAACAAGTCTCAGAAAATAGATAAATGAGGAGCTTTGAGTATAGCAAAGCCATTTTGTCATTTTGTGACATGGACATTAAACATTGCATTCGATCCCTCTACCTGTAAAGATTTCATATTTTCTTTCTCATATTTCTTTTGAATATATTTTTCTCTCTTATTCTCTGTTCATTGATAGTAAAAGTGCAACCAAGTCCCTGCTGTAGTGATACTTTATATTTGTGGTGCCCTTCACCATAAGTATGTATTAGCAACTTCTATGATGATACCAAGCGTATCTTTTGAAAAACAATTGTTTAAATTCTGGGTCTTATCTTTCATGTTATCTAAAGATTAAAAGATTTCCCCTTGGGTTGAACAGCACAATTTCAATCATATATTGCCTTCTTTTTAAATCCATGCAACTTTATAAAAGATTAACTCACTTTCTAGTTATCTTCATTATTCTAAATTAAACCATTCAGAAAATGATTAAAATGAAAAATTCCTTATTCTGCTATCTAGTTCCATGAATGAGTATTAACATAGTACATTATACTTTCAGATTCCACCTCTGAAGTCTAACATTTAATCAAGTTTTAGATGTTGCTTATATTCCTTTTTGCTTCTGAGAAACTTGATCCATTTCTGTAGAAAAGAAGGCATATATTAAGATTGCATATTAACTTTCAGCTCAATGAATGCAAGTCATTTCAAAAAACTGGAATGAAATTGTTTGGTTCTTGAAATTCCTTGATTTTAGGTTTTATTATAGTTTAACTTTTTATGTCCCAAGTTTTGTCTATAAGGATAAATAATTTTCCCTTAATTCTGAATTTTCCCTTAATTCTGAGTTTGGGGGAAAAAAAGAAAGGGGAGGATTTATAAATAGTAGCCTTGTTGTTCTATATTGTCATGCTGTCACTCACACATTCATCAACATATTGGTCATACTTTCTTTGGATCCCAAAATAAGTTGAAAAATTCATCATTGGTACTTTAGAGTTTAACACTTGGGGTGAAAAAAAAGTGGTTTTGTGCAATGTCTGGAATTCCACTTTACCATTAAAAACTATGCAGAGTTAAGATTTTCTTCTTTTAATTCCCGTAAATAGTGATGAACTCTTCACATTTCAGCAGATTTGTGCATATAAGATAGGCAACTTAGACTTAATAGATTTTCTCCTGGCTGGTACTGTGGCTTTGTAGTAGTGAAGTAGTCTTCCAAGAAGGACTGAATATATTCAAATATTGGTCATTCATCAAGGTCCTTCTTTCAGCAAAGGTTCATCAATTCATATACAGATTCTGGGCACCCTTAAGGGCAAGACATTCTGTATCTTCATTCCACCTGCTCCAGCACTTCACGGTTTACCGTGCCTGGATATGGTACTCTGCTTTTATTACCAGTCTATCTGTAGAATTCCAAATGACCACACATCAGTCTTTATTGTAAATTGACCATACAGTACAGCCTTAGAAGCTATCCATTTGATTGGAAATTTTGCACCTCTCCTGTGCAAGCACAGTGTCCAGTTTAGGCTTTTATGTGTTTTAGGGGATGTGGTAGTATTTTCTGTCTTATTGCAACATTCAAATGTTTGCAAGTTGGATTTAATTGAGTGATAAATGACTACTATTTATTAAGTACTGTGTCAGTGTAATAATATAACTGTGTTACATGTAACCAAAAGAGAGCTGGTGTAGCTATACTGATACAAGCATACCTCAGAGATGTTGCAGGTTCTGTTCCAGACCACTGCAATAAAATGAATATCACAGTAAAGCTAGTCACATGATTTTCTTGGTTTCCTGGATAAAAGTTATGTTTACACTATGCTGTAGTCTATTAATGTACAATAGCATTATGTCTAAAAAAAACAATATTATGTACCTGTCCTAGTTTGAAAGTTTGTGTAACCTAGAAAAGCCATACCCTTTAATCCAGATTCAGCATTATAGGGTGAAAACCCCTCTGATTAGATTATCTCCATGAAAATGTGGCATGCCCAGTTTTGGATGTGGTCCCTTGTTTAGATGGAGGTGTGACTCCTCCTATTCAAGGTGAGTCTTTAAGATTAGTTTACTGGAGTCCTTTAAAAGGAGAAACATTTTGAAGAAACCTCAGATGCAGATGCAGATGCAGATGCAGATGCTTGGAGAACAGTTGCTTCAGATCTGACAGAGCTGCATAAGACCCAGACGTTTAGAGATGCAGGGCCCAGCAGACATCACCATGTGCTTTCCTGTGAGATGCTAAACAAGCCAGAACCCAAAGTTGTGTTCTGGAGGAGCTAAGTGAAGGCCCACATATGCCAAGTGAGGAACCCTCACAGGAAACAGCGGCTGAAAGCAATGGATGCCAGGAACAAAGGACCAGCAGATGCCAGCCATGTGCCTTCCCAGCCGACAGAGGTGTTCTGGATGGCATTAGCCTTTCTTGAGTGAAAATAACCTGTTGTTGGTTCCTCAGTTTGAACATTTTCTCGGCACTAGAACTGTAAACGAGTAACTTATTAAATTCCCTTTTTAAAAGCTGTTCCATTTCTGGTATTTGCATTCTGGCTGCTTAACAAACTAATACAATACCTTAATAAAAGGTAAAATAAGAAAATACTTCATTGCTTAAAAAATGCTAACCATCTTATGAGCCTTCAGGGAGAGGTAATCTTTTTGCTGGTAAAGAGTCTTTCCTCAGTGTTGATGGTTGCTGAATGATCAGGGTGGTGGTTGCTGGAAGTTGGGGTGGCTCTGGTAATTTTTTTTTTTTAATTTTTAATTAAAAAAATATATAACAATAAACTCAAATATTCTTAACAAATGATCATTTCGTTCTACGTATTTAATCAGTAATTCACAATATCATCACATAATTGCATATTCATCATCATGATCGCTGGCATTTTTAAAAATAAGATATCCATGATGTTTGCCACATTGATTGATGCTCCTTTCACAAAAGATTTCTCTATAGCATGTGATGCTATTAGATAGCTTTTTCTTTTTCTTTTTTTTTTTTTTGTGGTGGGTACATGAGCCAGGAATTGAACCTAGGTCTCCCGCATGGCAGGTGACCACTGAACCATATGTGCACCCTCTTAGATAGCATTTTACCCATAGTAGAGCTTCCTTTAAAAGTGGAGTCAGTCCTCTCAAACCCTACCACTGCTCTATCAACTAAGTTTATGGAATACTCAAAATTCCTTGTTGTGATTTCAGCAGTGTTCACAGTATCTTCCTCAGGAGTAGATTCCATCTCAAGAAATCACTTTCTTTGCTTATCCATAAGAAGCAACTCCTCATCCACTCACATTCTATCATGAGATTGCAGTGATTCAGTCACATCTTCTGGCCCCACTTCTATTTCTCTTGCTGTTTCCGTCACATCTGAAGTTACTTCCTACTCTGATGTCTTGTACCCCTCAAAGTCATCCATGAGGGTTGGAAACATCTTCCAGACTCCTGTTCATGTTGATATTTTGACCTCCCATGAATCAAGCATATTCTTAATGGCGTTTAGCATGGCAAATCCTTTCCAGAAGTTTTTCAGTTTACTTTGCCAGGTCCATCAGAGGAATACTATCCATGGCAGCTATAGTCTTATGTAATGAATTTTTTAAATAATAAGACCTGAAAGTCAAAAGTACTCCTTGATCCAAGGACTTGCACAATGGATGTTGTGTTAGTAGGCATGAAAGCACTGAACTTGTACATCTCCATCAGCGGTCTTGGGTGACTAGATGTATTAATAACAAACAATAATATTTTGTAGGGAATCTTTTTTCTGAGCAGTAGGTCTCAACAGTGGGCTTAAAATATTCAGTAATTCATGTTGTAAGTAGTTATGCTATCATCCAGACTTTGTTTTTCCATTTATAGAGCACTGAGTAGATTGAGCATAATTCTTAAGGGTCCTAGGATTTTCAGAATGGTGAAAGGGCTTTGGCTTCACTTAAAGTCACCTGCTGCATTAGCTCCTAACAAGAGAATCAGCCTGTCCTTTGAAGCTTTGAAGCCAGGCTTCGACCTCTCGTTTCTAACAATGTAAAGTCCTACATGGTATATTTTCCTAATAGAAGGCTGTTTCGCCTGCATTGAAAATAAGTTGTCTGCATTAAAAATAAGCCACCTGTATCAGTTATCTTAGCTAGAACTTGTGGATAACTTGCTGTAGCTTCTACATTAGCACTTGTTGCTTTACTTTTCACTTTCATGTTATGGAGATGGCTTCTTTCCTTAAACCTCATGAACCAACCTCTTCCAGTGTTTTAGTTTGCTAAAGCTGCCAGAATGCAATATACCAGAAATGAATTGGCTTTTATAAAGGGAATTTACTAAGTTACAAATTAACAGTTCTAAGGCCTTAAAAATGTGCACACTAAGGCTTCTAGAAAATGATACCTTGACTTTGAAATAAGACCAGTATCTGTCACATGGCTGATGTCTGCTGATTCTTGTTCCTGGTTTTGTTGCCTTTAGCTTCTGTTCCAGAAGGCTTTCTTTTTAGGTGTGTGTCCTAACTTAGCTGCTCCAGGGCAAAACTCTGGGTTTTATCTCTTAGTTTAGCATCTCATAGAAGGGTACATGGCGACATCTGCTGGACTGTCGTTCCTGTCTAGCTTCTGTCGATGCTCTCAGCTCCTGGCATTTCCTGGGGCTTCTCCATTTCCAAACGTCTGCATCTAAGCTTTCTCCTAAACATTTCCCTGTGTCATACTCTTTTAAAAACTCTGGTAAACTAATCAAGACCCACCTTGAATGGATGGTGTCACATCTCCATCTAATCAAAAGATCACACTCATAATTGGGTATGGTCACATCTCTGTGGAAACACCCTAATCAAAAAGTCCCACCCTACAATACCAAATCAGGATTAGAAGAACAAGGCTTTTCTGGAGTACATGACAGTTGTACATCTAGCTTGAATCTTCATTTTCCATACCTCTCTCAGCCTTCTCATAGAATCAAAGAGAGTTAGGGCCTTGCTCTGAACTAGGGCTTGGCTTAAGGGAATGTTGTGGCTGTTTTTTTAATTCTATCCAGACCACTAAAACTTTCTCCCTGTCAGCAATAAGGCCGTTTCTGTTTCTTATAATTTCTGTGTTGACTGGAATATGAAACAGTACCTTTAATTTCCTTCAAGAACTTTTCGTTTGCGTTCACAATTTGGTTAATTGTTTAGTGGGAGAGGTCTACCTTTCAGCCTATCTTGGCATTAAACATGCCTTCCTCACTGAGATTACTCATTTCTAGCTTTTGATTTAAAGTTAGAGTTGTGCAACTCTTCCTTTCACTTGAACACTTAGAGGCCATTGTAAGGTTATTAATAAGCCTAATTTGTTATTGTTTGTCTTAGGGAATAGGGAGGCCCAAGAAGAGGGATAGAAACAGAGAAATGACCAGTTGGTGGAACAGTTAGAACATACACATTTATCAGTTAAGTTCACTGTTTTATATGGGCATGCTTTGTGGTACCCCAACAATTAAGTAACATCAATTACAATTACAGTGACATCAAAGACTGCTGATCACAGATAATCATAACAGATAAAATAATATTGTTTAAAGTTTGAAATATTGTGAGATTTGCCAAATTGTGATAGAGACATGAAGTGAGCACACACTATTGGAAAAATGGTGCCAATAGACTTGCTCGATGCAGGGTTGCGTAGACCTTCAATGTGTAAAAAAACGTATCTGCAGAGTGCAATAAAGTGAGCTATGCCTGTATGAGATAAAATCAACTTTACTAAAAAACTGTTAAAAAGGCAAAAGAAGGTCACTATATATATAGGTAAAGGGGTCACTTCAATAAGAAGACATAGCAGTTATAAATATATATATGTATCTGATGACAGAGCCTCAAAATATATGAAGCAAATATTGATGGATTTTAATGGCAAAATAAATGGCTCAACAGTAACAGTAGGAGACTTCAATACATTACTTTCAGTAATGGATAGACCATCTAGACAGAATGTCAATAAGAATAGAATACTTGAATAATACTATAAACCAACTAGACCTAACTAGACATATATAGAACACTTTACTCAACAGCAGCCCAACACCCATTCTTCTTTAGTGCCTAACACCATATGTTACATAACAGAATAAGCTTTAGTACTTTTAAATTTTATTAGAGAAGTCACAGATTTACAGAAAAATTATGCGTAAAATACAGGGTTCTTATATACTACCCTATTATTAACACCTTGCATTACTGTTGTACATTTGCTGCAGTTGATGAAAGAACATTTTTATAATTACACCGTTTATTATAGTCTGTGGTTTATCTCAGGTTCACTTTTGTATTGTACAGTCCTATGCTTCTATAGGTTTCTTTTTTTTTTTTTTTTTTTTCACATGGGCAGGCACCAGGAACCCAGGTCTCCAGCCTGGCAGGCAAGAACTCTGCCTGCTGAGCCACTGTGGCCTGCCCTTTATAACTTTTTTTTTCTTTTGCATGGGTAAGCACTGGGAATCAAACCTGAGTCTCCAGCATGGCAGGTGAAAATTCTGCCACGGAGCCACCATTGACCCATTCTATAGGTTTTTTTCATTTTAATTTTAGTAACATGTAAATAACCTAAAATTTTTAATTTTAACTGCATTCTATCATCCTAAACAGAACCTCTATACCTACTAAGCATTAACTCCCATTCCCTAGCCCCACCTGAACCCCTGGTAAGCTATTCTTGTTTCTGACACTGAGAATTTGCTTATTCTAATTTCATATCACTAACATCATATATTTATAGCTCTAAATACTTACATTAAAAGGGCTAGTAAAACATATGGCATAAAAATAAATAATTGGAGGAACAAATGTTAAAATATAGTAGATTGAAATGCTAGTGATCGATGAAAAGGAGGGGTAAGGGGTATGGTATGTATGAATTTTTTTCTGTTGTCTTTTTATTTCCTTTTCTGAATTGATGCAAATGTTCTAAGAAATGTTCATGATGATGAATATGCAACTTTGTGATGATATTGTGAATTACTGCTTATATATGTAGAATGGAATGATCATATGTTAAGAATGTTTGTTATATTTTTGAAAGAAATTTAAAAATTAAAAAAATAAAAAGGAGGAACAATCTCAAATCAGAGATCAAAACTCAAAACTGCAGGATCTAGAAAAAAAAAGCAAACTAAATCCAAAGCAAGCGGAAGGAAGGAAATAACAAAGATTTAACAGGAGATAAATGAAATAGAATATAAAATAAAAATAGAGGAAGAAACAAACAAAAAGTTGATTCTTTGAAAAGATCAATAAAGTTGATAAATCTTCAGCTAGAATGACAGAAAAAAGAGTGGACACAACTGTCGTGGTCAGGTTCATGTGTCAACTTGGGCAAGTGGTGGTATCTGTTTGCCTGGTTGGGCAAGTGCTAGCCTGTCTGTTGTGATGAGGACATTTCATAGAATTAAATCATGATCACATCGGCTGCATCCACAGCTGATTCCATTTGTAATCACCCAAGGGGCATGTCTTCTGCAATGAGTGATGCTTAATCTAATCACTGGAAGCCTTTTAAAGGAGGATTCAGGAGACAGGCTCTCTTCCTGCTTTGGCCGGCGAACCTCTCCTTGGAGTTCACTCAGACCCTCTACTGGACTTGTTGGATTCACAGCCTGCCCTGTGGATTTTGGACTCTGTGTTCCCACAGTTGCGTGAGACACTTTTATAAATTTTATATTTGCGAGTTTTTCCTGTTGATTCTGTTTCTCTAGAGAACCCTAACTAATACAACTTGGTACTGAGAGTGGGGTGGTTCTTAAGAAACAGAATCTTAAAAATGGGTTTTCATGAATGGTTTTCTACTCTGACTGGACTCAAATGCACTAAGGACTCTGATTCCCATAATCAGAATGACATTGTCAATCCATGAAGTGAGCTGGCAAAAGAGATAGTCAAAATATCACCATTCGATTCTCCTAAAGCTTCACTTGTATGAAGCCAGGCTCTGGGGGATAATGTTTTTGACACCTTTATGGAGTTTTGTGGGAATAAGAGGTATAGAGGTATTGGCTGGTTGTTGTTAGATACACTAGATACATTAAGGAGTTAGAGGGGTGGGCTTAAGGCTTCAAACAAGAAGCTTAAGCGCTGTCTGACAGATGTAGAAGTTTCTGTGAGTATCCTGAAGGGAAATCTTATTTCCTATAGCCATAGACTGGAGATGTCTGACAATCAGACTCAGAATCTTACTGTTAGAGTAGCAGCTTTACAACATAAACTGAAATCTGTGTTGCATGGTGTCTGCCATTAAAGTGAGGGCATTGATTGGAAAGGAGTGGGACCCTGAAAAATGGAATGGTGACATATGGATTGATAATGATGTTGGGGGTGAGGTTGAAACCCTAGGTCATGCTGAGTCTTCTCTAGATAACCCTGTAATAGTCTGTCCTGAGGACATAGCCACCCCACCTCCAGCCTGCCTTGAGGAATTGGCCACCCAGTCTTCACCTGAAGGGGTTAGCCCTAGAGTGACTAATCCTGTTTCACCAGATGAAACTGCAAATGAATGCGCTGAAGGCATCTGGCCCCTTCTACTACCAGGCTTGGAAGATGTTTCTAGTTCTTTCCATGACCCACGCCCACCACCCCTCATTTCTTCCAGACCTATAACTAGACTAAAGTCCCAACAGGCCCCTAAAGGTGAGGTACAAAGTATCACACATGAGGAGGTACATTCAAAAGAACTGTGTGAGTTTGCCAATTTATACAGACAGAAATCGGGAATATGTGTGGCAATGGATTTTAAGGGTGTGGGATAATGGTGGGAGGAATATAAGGCTGAATCAGGCTGAATTTATTGATATGGGCCCACTAAGCAGAGATTCTGCGTTCAATGTTATGCGTGAGGGGTTAGAAAAGGCATTGACAGTTTGTTTGGATGGTTGGTTGAAACATGGATCAAAAGGTGGCCAACATTACCTGAGGTTGAAATGCCAGAACTGCCCTTATATAATGTAGATGAGGGGATCCAGAGGCTTAGAGAGATTGGAATGTTAGAGTGGATTTATCATGCAACGCCTGCTCTTACACTCCAGGAATTTCCGGAGGATGCACCTTTTACCAGAACAGTGAGAAATAAATTTGTGAGACTAGTACCATCATCCCTGAAGAGCTCTGTAGTTGCACTTCTCTGTAGGTCAGATATTACTGTAGGAACTGCTGTCACTGAGCTAGAATCCTTAAACACATGTCGCGATATCCCTTCTAAGGTGAAGGATAAGTTGCTGCATCTGGTCCCTTCTATGACCAGAAAAGAGCCACAATGCCTAGTTGGTCTCTTTGGATTTTGGTGACAACATATTCCTCATTTGGGTGTACTACTCTGGCCCATTTATCGAGTGACCAGAAAAGCTGCTATTTTTGAGTGGGGAACTGATCAAGAGGAGGCTCTGTGACAGGTCCAGGTTGCTGTACAAGCTACTCTGCCACTTGGGCCATATGATCCAGCAGATCCAATGGTGCTGGAAGTGTCAGTGGCAAATAGAGATGCTGTTTAGAGCCTTTGGCAGGCCCCTATAGGACAATCACAATGCAGACCCTTAGGATTTTGGAGCAAAGCCTTATCATCTGCTGCAGATAACTACTCTCCTTTTGAGAAACAGCTTTTGGGCTGCTACTGGGCCTTAGTAGAGACTGAATGCTTAACCATGGGCCACCAAGTTACCATGAGACCTGAGTTGCCTGTCATGAGCTGGGTGTTGTCTGGCCCATGAAGCCATAAAGTTGGGCATGCACAGTAGCACTCTGTTGTAAAATGGATATGGTATATACGAGAGAGGGCCAGAGCAGGTTCTGAAGGCACAAGTAAGTTACATGAGGCAGTGGCCCAAATGCCCATGGTCTCTACTCCTACCATATTACCTTCTCTTTCCCAGACCAGAGCTACTGCCTCTTGTGGAGTTCCTTACACTGAATTGACTGAGGAAGAAAAAACTTGGGCCTGGTTTACAGATGTTTCAGTATGATATGCGGATACCACCTGAAAGTGGACAGCTGCAGCACTACAACCCCTTTCTGGGGTGTCATTGAAGGACAATGGTGAGGGGAAATCCTCCCAGTGGGCAGAACTTCAAGCAGTGCACTTGGTTGTTCATTTTGCTTGGAAGGAGAGCTGGCCAGGGGTGCATTTGTATACTGACTCATGGGCTGCTGCTGGTAGTTTGGCTGGATGGTCAGGGACTTGGAAAGACCATAATTGGAAAATTGGTGACAAAGAAGTCTGGTGAAGAAGTATGTGGAAAGACCTTTCTGAGTGGGTCAAAAACGTGAACATATTTGTGTCCCATGTGAATGCACACCAGAGGGTAACTTCAGCAGAGAAAGGTTTTAATAATCAAGTGGATAAGATGACCCATTCTGTGGATACCAGTCAGCCTCTTTCCCCAGCAACTCCTGTCATTGCCCAATAGGCTCATGAACAAAGTGGTCATGGTGGTAGGGATGGAGGTTATGCATGGGCTCAGCAACATGGACTTCCATTCACCAAGGCTGACTTGGCTACAGCCACTGCTGAGTGCCAAATCTGCCAGCTGCAAAGACCCACACTCAGTCCCTGATATGGCACCATTCCCCGAGGTGACCAGCCAGCTACATGGTGGCAGATTGATTACATTGGACCACTCCCTTCATGGAATGGGCAGTGATTTATTCTAACTGGAATAGGCACATATTCTGGATATGGGTTTTACTTACCCTGCATGCAATGCTTCTGCCAAAACTACCATCCTTTGGCTTACAGAATGCCTTATCCATCATCATGGTATGCTACACAGCATTGCTTTTGATCAAGGAACACACTTCACAGCAAATGAAGTGCAGGAATGGGCATATGCTCATGGAATTCTATGGTCTTACCATGTTCCCCATCATCCAAAAGCAGCTGGATTGATAGAACAGTGGAATGGCCTTTTGAAAACTCAATTACAGTGCCAGCTAGGTGGCAATACCTTGAAGGGCTGGGATAATGTTCTCCAGAAAGCTGTATATGCTCTGAATCAGCATCTGCTGTATGGTGCTGTATTTCCCGTAACCAGGATCCATGTGTCCAGGAACCAAGGGGTGGAAATGGGAGTGGTACCACTCACTATTACCCCTAGTCATCCACTAGGAAAATTTTTGCTTCTTGTCCTCAACTCTGCTGGTCTACAGGTTTTAGTTCCAAAACGGGGAGTGCTTCCACCATGAGAAACAACAGTGATTCCATTGAACTGGAATCTAAGACTGTCACCTGGTCACTTTGGGCTACTTATGCCACTGGATCAACAAGCCAAGAAAGGGATTACATTATTGTCTGAGGTGATTGACCCTGATTGTCAGGGGGAAGTAGGACTGCAACTACACAATGGAGGTAAAGAAGAGTTTTCTTGGACTATAGGAGATCCCCTAGGGCGTCTTTTAGTACTACCATGCCCTGTGATTAAAATCAATGGAAAACTGCAACAATCCAATCCAGGCAGGACTACCAATGGCTCTGAAACTTTAGGAATGAGGGTTTGGGTCACCCCACCAAGCAAAGAACTACAGCCAGCTGAAGTGCTTGCTGAGGGTAGAGGGAACATGGAATGGATAGTGGAAGAAGGTAGTGATAAATATGAACTTTGACCACATGATCAGTTACAGAAATGAACTGTAATGCTGTTTTGTTCATGTTATACTATTTAAGCTGTAATATATCAAGTTTAAGAATGAGCATTGCCTAAGGATTTACACCCTATTCTAGAGAGATTTAATGTGTTTCTGGTTATATACAGGACAGTTGAGTATTGTTAGGTGAAAGAAAAATGTGTTTTATTGTTTTTTTATTTAGAAGTTAGGTATGGTTTAAGGTGATAGGTATAGCTGCCAAGTTGACAAGGGGTGGACTGTCATGGTCAGGTTCATGTGTTGCTGGTTTGAAATGAGATATGTACCCTAGGAAAGCCATGTTTTAATCCTAATCCCATTTTGTAAAGGTAGAATAATCCCTCTTCAATACTGTATGTTTGAAACTGTAATCAGATCATCTCCCTGGAGATGTGATTTAATCAAGAGTGGTTGTTAAGCTGGATTAGATGATGACATGTCTCCACCCATTTCGGTGGGGTTTTTTTTTTTTTTTTTTTTACATGGGCAGGCACAGGAAATCGAACCCGGGTCCTCTGGCATCGCAGGCAAGCGTTCCTGTCTGTTGAGCCACCATGGCCCGCCCGATTTCGGTGGGTCTTGATTAAGTTTCTGGAGTCCTGTAAAAGAGGAAATATTTTGGAGAATGGAGAGTCAGAGAGAGCAAAGAATACTGCAGCACCATGAAGCAGAGAGTTCATCAGCCAGCACTTTGGAGATGAAGAAGGAAGATATCTCCCAGTGAGCTTCATGAACTGGGAAGCCAGGAGAGAAAGCTAGCAGATGATACCGTGTTTGCCATGTGTCCTTCCAGCTGAGAGAGACACCGTGACTGTGTTCGCCAGTGCCTTTTCATTTGAGAGAGAAACCCTGAACTTCATTGGCCTTCTGGAACCAAGATATCTTTCCCTGGATACCTTTGATTGGACGTTTCTATAGATTTGCTTTAATTGGGACATTATCTCAGGCTTAGAAGTGTAAACTAGCAACTTATTAAATTCCCCTTTTTAAAAGCCACTCCATTTCTGGTATATTGCATTCAGGCAGCTAGCAAAGTAGAACCTGTGTCAACTTGGCGAAGTGGTGGTACCTATTTGTCTGATTGGACAAATGCTGGCCTGTCTGTTGGGATGAGGACATTTCATAGAATTAAATCATGATCACATTAGCTGCATCCATAACTCATTCTATTTATAATCAGCTGAGGGGCATGTCTTCTGCAATGAGTGATGCTTAATCTAATCACTGGAAGCCTTTTAAAGAGGATTCAGAAGAGATAGGCTCTCTTCCTTCTTTGACTGGCGAGCCTCTCCTGTGGAGTTCGCTCAGACCCTCCATTGGAGTCATTGGCTTCACAGCCTGCCCTGTGGATTTTGGACACTGCATTCCCACTGTTGCGTGAGACACTTTTATAAATTTTATATTTGCGAGTGTTTCTTGTTGATTCTCTTTCTCTAGAGAACCTTAACCCCAATACAACAACTAAAAGTAGAAGTGGAAAAGGGGAAAGGGCGACCTTACTACTGACCCCACAGAAATAAAAAAGAGTATGTAAGGATAGTATGAACAGCTATATGCCAACAAATTAGATAACATAGATGAAATAAATTTCTAGAAACACACAAACTACCTATACTGATTCAAGGAATAGAAGATTTCAACAAGCGAATAACTATTAAAAAGTAAAATCAGTAATCAAAACATCCCAACAAAGAAAAGCCCAGGACCAGATAGTTTCATAGAGAATTTTATGGATAATTAAAGCATTCTATGGATAATTAACACCAATCGTGCTCACACTCTTACAAAGAAGTGAAGAGGAGGAAACACTCCCTAACTCATTCTGTGAAGCCAACATCATCCTTAAACCAAAGCCAGATAAATAAATAAAGAAAAGAAAATTACAGACCCGTTTGTCTTATAAACATAGATAACAAAATTTCTCAACAACATATTAGCAAATTGAATCCAACAACACATTAAAGAAATTGCATACTACAAGCAAGTGGAATTTATCCCAGGTATGCAAGGAATTTCAAAATAAAATCAATTAATGTAATGTACCACATTAAGAGAATAAAGAAAAAAAAAACATGATCATCTCAGTTGATGCAGAAAAAGCATGTGACAAAACGCTCATCACACGTTCTTAATAGAAACACTTAGGAAACTAGGAATAAAAGGAAACTTCCTCAACATGATAAACAGCATATATGAAAACATGACTGCTGATATCATACTTAATTGTAAAGACCGAAAGCTTTCCCTGAAAGATCAGGAAGAAGACAAGAATGCCCACTGCCACCACTGTTATTCAACAGTGTACTATAAGTTTTAGCCAGAACAGTTAAACAAGACGGACATAAAAGGCATCCAAATTAGAAAGGAAAAAGTGAAACTTTCCCTATGCAAATGGCATGGTCTTGTGTACAGAAAATCTACAACAAAGCTCATAGAGGTAATAAATCTGCAGAATGGCAGGGTACTAGATTATCACCCCAAAACCAATAGTGTTTCTCTACATTAGAAGTGAAGACTTGGAAGAAGAAATTGGGAAAAAGATTCCATATATAACAGCATCTAAAATAATCAAATATCTAGGAATAAATCTAACCAAGGATGTAAAGGGCTTGCTCGTAGAAAGATACAATATGTCATTAAAAGACATCAAAGAAGACCTACATCAACAGGACATTTTGTATTCATGGATTGGAAGACTACATTATGTTAAGATGTTAATTCTTCCCTAAGTGATTTACAAATTCAATGCATTGTCAGTCAAAATGCTAGCAGCCTACTTTGCAGAAAGGAAAACCCAATCATCAAATTTATTCAACATTATAAATGAACCTATGGGACATTATGTGATGCAAAACAAGCCAGAAACAAAAGAGCAAATATTGTATTGTCTCATTTAGAAAATACTTCTAAGAAAATTGGGGCCTAGATTGTAAGCTCTTAAAGCAGTCAGCATTTAGTCCGGAGAGGTAATTGTTGTTTCTAGATTTTGAGAGGCTGTGCTGTGTATATATAACTTGGTATTTCCCTGAAACTTCGGGTACCTCTGTAACACCTAAGGCCCGTACTAGGAGTTCTGCATTTCTGAAAGTCAGCACTGACACATACAACAACTGTTAAAGAAATTGAAAAAGAGATTGGGTTTCGATGAAAGAGAAGAACGGAGCTGATCATATTGGGACTGAAGTAAATCAGAATATAGGAATAAGGAATACACTGTCTGTATTTTAGAACTTCAGCTACTATATGAAGCAAAGGAAAAAGAAGCTTATTTTGTCCAGAACCTAAATTTTCTGTAGCACATAATCTAACTCAACCGTCTAGGTAGATCATTTAAACAACCCAAACACAGAGAGTCCACAGGCTTGTAGTTCTGTATAGCTTAACATAATGCTTGGATGTATCCTAGAGTATGTTGAACAGGTAGTAAAAAAGTATTGGCAGGTGGCGCGATGGTGGCTCAGTGGCAGAATTCTCACCTGCCATGCTGGAGACCTGGTTTCAATTCCCGGTGCCTGCCCATGCCAAAAAAAAAAAAAAAAAAATATTGGCCAAGTCTTTTGAGGGATGGGAGAAAAAATACAGAGCTATTAAACTTTATCACTGGAGAAACCCTTGATACTTTCTTAGACATTAGGGACTCAAAAGTCAGTAGGCCAAGCCCTTGATCTTTTTGTTTTTTTTTTAAATATTTTTATTGAGAAATCTTCACACACATACAGTCCATACATGTTATACAATCAGTGGCTCACAATATCATCACAGTTGTGTATTCATCACCATGATCATTTTTAGAACATTTGCATCACTCTAAAAAAAGAAATCAAAAGGAAAAACTCATACATCCGATATCTTTTACCCCTCCCTCTCATTGACCACTAGTATTTCAGTCTACTCAATTTTTTACCCTTTATCCCCCTCTCATTATTTATTTATTTATTTTTCACATGAGCAGGCGCCGGCAATTGAACCCAGGTCTCCAGCATGGCAGGCAACAACTCTACCACTGAGCCTCTGTTGCCCACCCTATTTATTTATTTTTTATCCTTATTTTTTTGCTCATCTGACCATACCCTGGATAAAAGAAGCATCAGACACAACGTTTTCACAATCACATGGTCACATTGTAAAAGCTATATTGTTATATAAATGTTTTGGAGAATCATGGCTGCTGGAACACAGCTCAGCAGTTTCAGATACTTCCCTCCAGTCACTTCAATACACCGTAAATTAAAAAGGGGTAGCTATATAATGCATAAGAATAACCTCCAGCATGACCTCTTGACTCTTTGAAATCTCTCAGCCACTGAAGCTTTATTTTACCAAGCCCTTTATCGTGAGGCGCTCCCCGCCGCCCCAACTCTGCAAGTGAAAGCATTATACGTTCCCCCTATGTGGGACATGTCATCCAGGAATGAAGTCTCCCTGGCAACATGGAATATGACTCCCAGGGATGAGCCTGGCCCTGGCACCATAGGATCAATAATGCCTTCCTGACCAAAAGGGGTAAAAGAAATATAACAGATAAAGTATCGGTGGTTGGCAGAGTTCAAATAGAGTTGAGAGGCTACTCTGGAGGCTACTCTTACACATGCTTTAGCTACATATTGCTACTTATCATGGTTTGCCAAGCCCCAACCAAAACCATTCCTCAACCCTAAAGAACACCTAGTACTTTGTCTTGAGATTCTACAAAGGTTCCATGCACTATGATTACTTTCCAGAAACTTGCAACCTCTAGATGTGTTCCTAGGCCAGATAAATCCCGAAATCCAGAGGGGCCAGCCTCTCCAGAACATCAGCCAGTTCTGTCCTCCATCCCATATTGTCAACAGCCCTTTCCAGAGTGAACAAGTTAGAATGGGCATGGCCCAAAAACCCCTAAAGAGTGACAGAAAGATCAAAAGAGAGGGTGGAGTTATAACATAGAAGATAGGATTTAACAAGAGTATGATTGCTGTATCATTATATTGATATTTCTTTTAGTCTCCAGTGTCTTAGAGCAGCTAGAAGAAAAAACCTAAAATTGTGAAATTGTAACCCATATCAAACTCAGAAATCAGTTTTACAACTAATTGTTGGGGTGTGCTTTCAAATTTGTTATATATATATATATATACATATATATATATATGTATGTATGTATATGTTATTTTTTATGCACACAAAAATATTATATGGAAGGGTAAGGAGCCTCAAATAGCCAAAACTGTCTTGAAAAAGAACAAGAACAAAAGTTAGAGGAATCACACTTCCTTGTCTTAAAACCTATTACAGAGTTATAGTGGTCAAACAGCATGGTACTGTCAGAAGGACAAACCCTGAAACACTCCTCATGTTTTTCTGTTCTTTTCTCTATCTGTTCTTCTGAGTGTGTGATTTTGATTGTCCTGTCTTCTATTACACTGATTCTTCTGCTTGTTCAAATTTGCTGTTGAATGCCTCTAGTGTATTTTTAATCTCCATTACTGTGTTTTTCATTCCCATAATTTCTGTTATGTTCCTTTTAAGCTTTTCTAATATTTTTCCTCATATATTGTCTTCCTAATGTCTTTTAGCTCTCTTTATATATTAGTTTATTTCTATCATATTTTCTTTTGACTCCTTGAATTGATTTAGATTTGTTGGAACTTGTTTTATTAGATGTTCCAAAATCTGTGTTTCCTCTGAAGTTTTAATCTGTTTCCTTGACTAAAGCATATCTTCCTCTTACTTAGTATGGCTTGTAATTTTTTGCTAATGTCTGGGCATCTGATTATTTTGATGTACTAACTCTGAAAGTCAGTTTTTCCCTCTTACCTAGGGTTTTATTGTAGAGTGGCTATTTGTTAAGGCTTTTGAACTCTTTGTCCAGCTTGTACTGAACCTTTAGAGGAGCCTATATTCAGTTGTTCAGATTTTTAAAATTATTTTGTACCTTGTTTCTTGCCCTGTACGTGTGGTTCAAATTTTATGTGTAATTATTTCTCTTCCAGAAAGTGGCTTCCTTTCCTATGTCCCTTCTCCAGGAGTCCTGAGTTCTGTTTGTTTTGTATAGACTTTTCTACCCAGCTCTTATGACTTGCTAAACTGCTCTGCCTACTAAGTACCCTCTTTTCCTTACACAGAATTTTCAGTCTTCGGACTATCATGCCTTAATGCAATTTAATTTTCCCTTTTTTTTCTGTGAGGATTTTCTGCCTCCAGTAATTTCCACTTTAGGGTATCACACCCCAGAGAGCCAGATGGTATTAGTGTTCAAAAATGCCCATTTTTTTCCTTTAGGTATTCCAGCAATTAGAGACTAGGTTGGGTGCATGTGCTGCTTTCTAACAGTTCCCATGTGGGAACTTTTGTTTCCATGTTAGGGTGTCCCACCTCAGGAAGCTAGATGAGGTCAGTGTTCACAAATACTGCCTTTTTTATTTAGTTGCTCCAGCAATTAGAGACTTTGTTGAGTATGTGTACCTCTTGCCAACAGTTCCGCTGTGGGTCTCTGTTGTTTCCTAAGAATATTTTTGTATGGACATGCTTTCAGTTGCTTGGGTTTCATCTTAACTCTATGTGGCCTTGATGTGCCTGGATGTCCATGGGGTTCTAAATCACTGCTCTGAGTGGTTCTGTCTTTTGTGGTGGGAGGGGGTACTTGGGAAAGAGTGCTGCCACTGTGTGACTCTTACTGCATGGGACTGAGTGAGGGACATCTGGACTGGCAGGTTCAAGTCGCAGATCTTCTACCTTCCTTTTTGGTGTTTTCTTTTCTTTATTCAGCATTTGTGGAGTCCTTCTCCAGTCTCTGTCTTCCTCTAGAGTTCCAAGTAAGTGTGTTTACTTCATTTACGAGTTGTTTCCTAGAAAATATTCCTGAGGAATGTCTCATGTCACCATCTTGATGATGTTGCTCTCAGCCTCTCAGTGGTCATGTGTTCTTTTTCAGTGCCTTTTTTCTCTGCTAATATATATCTCAACAGAAGCAGAGCATATTGTCTGTAATCTTTGGGCTTGGGGCTGTTTCCTGACTGATTGTTTCTCTTTCTAGGACTCCTCTGGGTCGTGCAAGAGCATGGCTACGATTAGCCCTCATGCAAAAAAAGATGGCTGATTACCTGCGTTGCTTAATTATCCAGAGGGATCTTCTGAGGTTAGTACCATTAAATCATGATTATTTTCATTTTTTATCTCATGTAAATGCTGTGTTTCAAAAAGAATTGAAAGTATAGGGGGTGCAAGGGTAGTTCAGTGGTAGAATTCTCGCTTGCCATGTGGGAGACCTGGGTTCGATTCCCGGCCTTGTATTTCCCAAAAACAAAAAATTCAACAAATGGTGCTGCAGTAACAGGATAGTCACATGGGAAAGGAATGAAATGTGACCCCCACCAACACCATACAAAAAAAAAAAAAAAAGAAGAAGAATTAGAAGTGTAGCATACAAGTATATATAAAATACAGAATGGTGTCATCCATCATTTTGAGTTAAGGAAGGTGGCCTCCACGTTCCCTAGTGTCTTCTTTGCTTCTACCTCGACTGCCCCTTGACCACAGATATGTCTTGGGACTGAAACCAGTTCCAAAGTCGTGGTGGTTGCTTCCACTGGCGTGGAGGAGGTGGTGGCCGAGGCGGCCTCTGTGATATCTGCTTCCTGCTGCCTGTCATGGGCCTCAATCAGAACTGCAGGCCCATGGGTCCTGGCCCTGGCCAGGGTGGTCCCAAGCCCCTGAACCTACCACCACCTCCACAACAACAACAGCAGCAGCCACCACCACAATAGCAGCTACTGCATCAGCAACCACAAAGCAACCACATCAGCAGCTGCCGCTGCTACCATAGGGCTCATCCAAGCCTTTTGTTCCTCAGGGACCTGGCCTTGCTCCTGTAGTAGGCAGCGCTCCACTGGTCTCCAGCTTGGCTCTGCCTGCCAGTTCCTCGACCTCTGCTGCCCTTCGAGGGCCAGGCCCCACCCCAACTCCACCGCCTGTGGTCACCTCGGTGCCCCCTAGAGCACTTCCACCCACACTGCTGAGCAATGGGGTTCTGACCACTCTCCCTCAGATCCCGGGGCCTGCTACCTCTACCCACAGGAGGCCTAGACCCCGGGCCTAAGCAGGGCCCAGGACTCAGTGGCCCCAAAGAGGGCAAAATGCCACATGGGCCGAAACCCAGAGGTGGCCTGAGCCTAAATATTACTGGCGGCTACCTCAAGCTGCCTCACTGAGGAGGCAGGGAGTCCTGTGGAGGCTGGCAGCACCATCCACCCTACCACCAGCTGCACTACCAGGGGCCCCCCATCTGGCAGACTAGGCAGCTGCAGTGAAGAGATCTCTGCTTCCAAGGGATTTAAAACAAACTTGTTTCTCTTGAGGAGGCCTGGAGAGAAAACTTATACACAGTGCTGTTGGTTGCTTGTTGGTAATCTACCTGTTGATGTCACAGAGGATGAATTCAAAAGATTGTTTGCTAAATATGGAGAACAGGAGAAGTTTTTATCAACAATGGCAAAGGATTTGGATTTATTAAACTTGAATCTAGAGCCTTGGTGGAAATTGCCAAAGCTAAACTTGATGATGTATCCATGAGAGGGAGACAGCTTTGGGTTCACTTTGCTACACATGCTGCTGCCCTTTTTATTCATAATCTTTCTCCTTATGTTTCCAATGAACTTTTGGAAGAAGGCTTTAACCAGTTTGGTCCTGTTGAAAGGGCTGTTGTAATTGTGAATGATCATGGAAGATCCACAGGGAAACGCATTGTTGTATTTGCTTCTAAACTGGCAACAAGAAAACCATTTGAACGAAGGAGTGAAGGTGTTTTCAGACAACTTCTCTTCCAGTTATTGTCGAACCATTTGAACAATTAGATGATGAAGATGGTCTTCCTGAAAAACTTGCAGAGAAGATTCCAGTGTATCAGAAGGAGAGAAACATTTCCTTGTTTTTCCCTGCATGGCACATTTGACTATGAATATTCTCAGCAATGGAAGTCCTTGGGTGAAATGAAAAAAACAACAGAAGGAACAAGTTGAAAAAAAAAAAAAAACAGCATGAAAGATGCAAAGGACAGAGCATCAGGCAACTCTTTTATGTCAAGATTTGGTGAGACACCAGGAAGGATTAAAAGGCATAAGAGAATTTCGCAATCAAGAAATGCAAGGAGGGTGGGCCACGGTGACTCAACAGGCAGAGTTCCTGCCTGCCATGACAGAGACCCAGGTTCGATTCCCAGTGCCTGCCCATGCAAAAAAAAAAAAAAAGAAATGCAAGGAAATACAGTTGAGGCAAGATGAGGAATGACATAGAAGGGAAGAAGAGGTGATGATTTGTTAACATGAGATGAAAGAACAAATCAGACATCAAAGAGAAGAAAGCTACAGGCAGACAAGGATGCATGGGTCCAAGAGAAAGAGACATGAGAATGGATAGTGGAGGAGCACTGAACGTGGGAGATCTAGAGGCCAGAAATTTCACCACTAGGTGGTGGTGGGGGGCTTAGGTTATGAAGCCAATCTCAGAGTTCTACCACAAACCTCGAGTGGTTCCATGATGGGAGGCGACATCTGAGCGCTTTGGGCAGGGAGGTGCAGGGCCTGTGGATAGACAGGGTCCTAGAGGAATGGGGCCTGGAACTCCAGCAGGATATGGTAGAGGGAGAGAAGAGTATGAAGGCCCAAACAAAAAACCTCAATTTTAGATTTGATATCTAGCTTTCATTCCAGTTTGTTTTGTCTTTTCTTGTTTTGCTATCACCTTTTAAATTCTTGCATTTTAGTAAGAAAGCTACCTTTTATGGATGTTAGCAGTTTATTGACCTAATAATTGTAAACGATCTGTTTGGGCAGGTAAAATAATGTACCACAGAGTTTAAAGCAGGAGAAATTTTTTTTCCTTTATTTTTAAAACTGTATAATGTCCCTCAAGATATAGCAGTGTACCTTTTGCCACTGAATTCCGAAGTGTACCAATTTTTTTTTTTTTACTATGCTTCAGATAAATAGCAAAATAGTTATATTATTGATCTTCAACTTTGCCGTTCATGCTTCTATGCACATTAGGCTGGTATTCCACTTTGAAAGCGTGAATATCTAGGCCTTTGAATGGCATGTGCCATTTCTGGGAAATGAATTTGGAGACTAAGTATTGCTCTCTACAAATAACTGCCCCCTTGTTTTAAAAAGAAGTGCATATTGACGAAGTTTCATTATTCGATTTCTTTGGCATTATAAGAAGCAAAGCGGTGCTAAGTAAGTATTTTTAAATGTTTATGTAAGTAAAGCTGAATTGTAAATCTTCATTCAGGAATGTGTATTAAGATTATGGAATGGGTGTCAGAACTATTGGTAGTGCAGATAGTGTGGGTTTGGCCAAATGGATCTTTTAAATGAATCTATCCTTTCCTTGAAAGTATTTGATGAAAAAAGTGGAAAGATCATTATTTTTATGTTCCCCCATCCTTGTTTTTAAAAGAACAAATCCCAAGACCTACAAATGGCTGTACTAAACTTTTACATTTGAATATAAGGTGGTTAAACATGGAAAAGGAAAGTATATATAAAATACAATATCATGGCATGACATAAGAAAAGCAAAGTGAGAAAGAAAAACACGGTGGGGACATAACATGAATCTGGACCTGGCCTAAAAATTAAATACTATAGCCAGCCATTAAGGGGGAATTTTTTTTTTTTTTTTTGTATGCTCTATGGTCGGGTCACATTTCATTATTTTTTCCATGAAAATAATGTGTGTATCCCAGTATTCAATCCCAGTAACATCCCAGTAACACACATTATTCCATGTGCGTTATTGCAGTACCATTTGTTGAATTTTTGTTTGTTTTGCTTGTTTTTTGGTAAGTGCGTAGACCAGGAATCGAACCTGGGTCTCCCTCTTGACAGGCAGGAACTGTACCACTGAACTACCCTTGTACCCCAAAGGGAAAATTTATATAGTTCATATTTTTAAGTTAGTTTTAATTTTCTGAGTTACAGTTAATTCTATGGATAAAAATTTGTATTGGAACTTGGGGCTTTAATTTCAGAGGTCTCTTTTTGGATCTTCTATGTCCAAACTGCTTCTTCAACTACATTTGTTGGCACTGTTTAAGTCTTCAGTTTAAATTCGAGGCCAAATATTTAAGACAGCGTTTTAGAGCGGGGCAGTCAGTCCTCAAAGATTGTGGGCCTATAACAGTCCTCCAATTCACCCTTTGATTTTTTAGAGTGCCTCTTTGATGTTCTGATGAATGTGGTCCTGTTTCTGGCTCTACTTGTGACTCTGTTTTACTTCTTGGTTTTCCCATTTGTTAAATGAGAAGAATCATTCTTTAACATCTGCAATGTCTTAATGATATCTGAAGTTTAATTGAAGTGTTTAAATAACATTCATGGGACTTCTTGGGGGAAAACGAGACAGTGATAACCAGTGCTCTGAATATAAACAAATTCATCTTAGTTTTTAGACTGTCCTTTTTATTTCATTAGTCTCTTGTCTGAACATTTTAAAAACGTAAATATCCATAACTGTCTTTGATTATTATCTATTAAGAACATTTGCAGTACACACATCAAATGCATTGATTAGCATATGACTTGTTTTGATTAGCATATGAAATGTTTTGTTTTTTCATTGCCCCACCTCAGTCCTAATTCCTGTGATTGAAAATTCAATTCTAATAATGGTGTCATCAAATCAGTAACAGTCACCATGTCCTCCTGGGGGTCAGGAACATTTCAGGCCTCAGTGATGTCTCTATTTTTTTATGTTTTTCTCTTTGCTTCTCCTCTTTTCTCTTTAAATTTTCCTTTCGTCTTTTATTTCTTTCAGTCCCTTTCTTTTTAACAGTATAAAGTATAGACTCTTAAAATTAAAAGTTTTAGAAAGTTACTCCCTTGTAGAAAGGCCAATTTAATAATACCTAACTTAGGATGGTTCCATGTCAGTAAAAAGGTGTTGAGATTTTAAATTTTAGTTTATAAAATAAATTTGTAATTTAAGGTTTTTATTTTCACAGTGAATTCTATGAGTATCATGCACTAATGATGGAAGAGGAAGGAGCAGTAATTGTTGGGCTGCTGGTTGGCCTGAATGTGATAGATGCTAATCTGTGTGTAAAGGGGGAAGATTTAGACTCACAAGTAAGTGAGAGTGATTAATACCAAGTGCAAAATGTTTTCTGCTTGTACTGTTTCTCTTTAACTCAGGTATCTTTCTGAGTTGTAAATAGTACTGTTAAACACTAAAGAAAAATTAAGAGTAATATTCAGTATATGTTAAAAGTATTTCTGTTAAAGTTCTATTTCTGTCCTTCAAATAATTCAGGTTGGAGTGATTGATTTTTCCATGTATTTAAAGAATGAAGAGGATACTGGAAATAAAGAAAGGTATCATTTTCATAAGTTATTTCACATGCTGTATTTATGTAGCTCTTCACAAAGCCATGTAAGGTCCATCTATTTGTGGTGTGTTTTTTTCCTTTTAGTCTTTTAGTTTCTGCTTTGCTTCATTTTCAGTTCCATTTAAAGCTTTATAAAGTAAATTTGGGAAGATTGCTTTGAAGGTTGTTTTAGTATTAAATAGGACTTTTGTTCACACCTATAATTCCTAAGACCTATTTTATGTTTTGTGATAAAAGTGATTAAAGCTCATTAGTCACATGCTTATAAATAAATTTTGGTTTATTTCAAGATCCTATTGTTTTTAATTGTAAGATATACTGATGGTATTAATAAGTTTAATATTAGCACATTATTTATTCATTCAGCTGTTAAGTTATAGTCATTCAGCTGTTAAGGAATTACAGAGATTATAAATTTTTGTTTTTAGGACATAATTATATATGAACATTATTGTTTTATAATATTTTAGATGATTCAGAAATTTTTTTTTAATCCACTAAATCTTTACAAATTAGCACAAAGGTACTTTATTTTCCCCTCTAGGAATGTTCAGATTGCTGCCATCTTGGATCAGAAGAATTATGTTGAAGAGTTAAATAGACAACTGAAGTAAGTATTATGGATACTTAGCAAATTTATCAGTATTGTCTAGTTTCATTTATTTTCCTTCAAATCAGTATAACCCTATTCCTTTTCTTCTGAGTCTTTGAGAAGAGGGCGAAGAGACAGAGAATGGAGATTAAGAATGTAGAAAATTCTTTGAGATAATTCATTTTTTAGTGCAATTTTATTGAAATATATATTTGCATACTATATAATCATCCAAAGTATGCAATGAGTGGTTCACAGTATCATCATATAGTTGTGTATTCATCATCACAATAGATTTTTGAAAATTTTCATTACTTCAAAAAAAAAAGAATAAAATTAAAAATAAAAGTTAAAAAATAACACCTAAAACATCCCATTACCTCACCCCCCATTATTTATTAATTTTTTGTCTATATTTTCTTAGTTATCTATCCATACACTGGATAAAGGGAGTCTCAGTCACAAGGTTTTCTCAATCACACAGTCACACCTGAAAAGCTATACAGTTATACAGTCATTTTCAAGAATCAAGCCTATTGGATTGCAGTTCAGCAGTATCAAGTATTTCCCTCTAGCTACTCCAGTACACCAAAAACTGAAAAGGAATGTCTACATACTATATAAGAATAACCTCTAGAAAGACCTCTCAACCCTATTTGAAATTTCTCAGCCACTGAAACTTTGTTTCATTTCTCTCCTCCCCCTTTTGGTCAAGAAGGCTTTCTCAATCTTACAGTGCAGGGGCCAGGTTCACCTCCAGGATTTCATGTGGCCAGGTTCACCTCCGGGATTTCATGTTGCTGCGGAGATTTACGCCTCTGGTGGTCATGTTCCACATAGGGGCAGGGCAGTGAGTTCACCTGTGGAGTTGGCTAAGAGAGAGAGGCCACATCTAAGCAACAAAAGAGGTTCTCTGGGTTGCCTCTTAGGCATAATCGTAAGTAGGTTTAGCTTCTCCTTTGCAAGAATAAGTTTCATAAGGGCAAGCCCCAAGAATGAGGGTCAGGCCCATAAACTTGGCAGTCCCCAGTACTTGAGAGAATATCAGATCTTCCCCAGTTGGAGAAATTTAATATTTCTGCCTTTCTCCCCAGTCCCTCAAAAAATTTTGCAAATATCTCTTAATCTTTTGTCCAGATTACTCTGGGATGTGTCAGGGTATCACACTAACCTGTGTAGACCAACAAGGAGATAATTCATTTTTAATCGAAAATGAGAGATTTTTAAGAAGAATTGTCGTAGAATTTAAATAGAACATTAATCTTATACCTTTGAGGAAAAAAAGGCTAGTAAGCTGGATTTTTATAGCATTTTGATGGTTCACAATTCATTTTTCATACATGAAGGGCTTCATGTGTAAATGTGGCTATCTTCCATATTGGAATTTTTCTCCTTACAGTGTCACCTGATTGTTGAAGCCATCAGAGTGAATACTCTGAGAAGAATTTCTGAGATCTGTATGTGAAATAATATAATGCAATTCTGACCAGTCATATGTGTTGTGAGGCACATAGGTAATTAAAATTTTTCTAGTAGCCACATTTAAAAGGTACACAAGAAATAGGTGAAATTAATTTGAATAGTATATTTTACTTAATCCAGTATATCTGAAATATCATTTTAACATGTAATCAATATAAAAAATCATTAATGAGATATTTTATGTATATAATTTTTTATACCAAGTCTTCAAAATCCAGTGTATGTTTTATACTTATAGCACATTTCAATTTGACCAGCTACATTTCAAGTGCTCAGTGCCTGTGGCTCATGGCTACCATGCTGGACAGCACAGGTATAGTGATGAGTATTTGTTACATAGTTAGAGATGGACAGTTCTCATTTATTAAATTTAATAAGTAAAAATGACTATTTCTGGGTGATAGGAATACAGATTATTTTATTTTATTCTTTATTTTACTTTTCTGAGTGTCACACGTGATCATTATTACTTTTACAATAAGAAAATACAATTAGACTTTTTCCCTTTTAGAAAAAGAAACTAATAAACTGTGACTTGCTTTCTCTCTGAAGTTATAGAGACAGTAAAGACTTCACATCAGTGTTTATATGTTTTTTCCATCATGATTTTTTAGGAATAGACATTGGAAATACATGTGTATTTTATAATTTATTTTCCTGAAGTTGTATTTCTAAATTCAGCCTTGTATTGCTTATTTATTTATTTTTAAGCTTTTATTAAATTTCTTGGAATAGGAAATTCACATCATTCAAACATCAAAAGATAGAAAAGGAGCATAAAATGGAAACCATTTGGTTTCTCTCTTCTGGAATATTTAATATACCGAGTTCTTATGTGTGCCTCAAGAGATGTTTTATGCAAATTAGCAAGAATATACACATACTATATTCCTTTCCCCTATTTTTACATATAAAGTAGCATATTTTTTACACTATTTTGCGCTTTCCTTTTTTCACTCAACAGTTTATTTTGGAATCTGTTCCGTCTAGTTCAAAAGAAGTTTCACACTCTCAATCTTCTGTATTATATGTATTAATCAATTACAGCAGTACTAGTGTTTTACTTTTGTGTGCTTTATGCATTTAAAATGTTTCATTGTCTTTTCTAATTTGAAAGTGGTTCTTGTACATTTAGAATATTTAGAAAGTACAGAAAACGGATATAAAACAGAACTTACCTACAACCATATCTAACACAAAGAAAATCATTGTTGAGGATTTATTACTTTCAAACTACTCTTTTGATTATTGTTATTTTATTGATCCTTAAATAAACACAAGATAAATATTATTGTCCTATTTTATAAATAGGGAAACTAAGCTCAGAAAGTTTTTTTAAAAATATTTTAATCGAGAAATCTTCACACTATATAGTCCATATGTGGTGTACAATCATTGGCTCACAATATCACATAGTTGTGTATCATCACCATGATCATTTTTAGAACATTTGCATCATTTCAGAAAAAGAAACAAAAAGAAAAAACTCATATATACCATACCCTTTACCCCTCCATCTCATTCTACCCAAATTTTTACCCTTTATTTCCCCCCACTATTTATTTTTATCCTTATTTTTTAATTCATCTGTACATGCCCTGGATAAAAGGCGCATTAGACACAAGGTTTTCACAATCACACAGTCATGCTGTAAAAGCTATATCCATCGTCTTCAAGAATTGAGGCTATTGGAAGACAGCTCGACAGTTTCAGGTACTTCCCTCCAGACACTCCAATACACCATCAACTAAAAAGAAATATCTATATAATGCATAAGAATAACCTCCAAGATAACCTCTTGACTCTGTTTGAAATCTCTCAGCCACTGATTTATTTTGCTTCATTTCTCCCTTCCCTCTTTTGGTCAAGAAATCTTTTTCAATCCCATGATCCTGGGTTCCAGCTAATCCTGGAAGTTCTGTCCCATGTTGCCAGGGAGATTAACACCCCTTGGAGTCATGTCCCATGTAGAGGGGAGTTCACCTACCAAGTTGGCTTAGAGAGAAGCCACATCTGAGCAACAAAGAAGTTCTCTGAGGGTGACTCTTAGGCATCATTATAAGTAGGTTTAGCTTCTCCTTTGTAGGAATAAGTTTCATAGGGGCAAACCTCGAGATTGAGGGCTCAGCCTATTGAATTGGTTCTCCCTGCTGTTTGCGAGAATATCAAGAATTTCCCAGATGGGGAAGTTGAGTATTTCCTCCTTTCTCCCCAGTCCCCCAAGGGGAGTTTGCAAATACTTTTTTATTCTCTACCCAAATTATTCTGGGATATATCAGGCATCATACTAACCTGTACAAACCAACAAGATCTCATGCTGTATTCAAGATTCCATGTACTTACGGTGTTCAACTAAACTGGCCATATTAGGAAATCCACTACCCAAAATATAAATGTTGCACCAAATAAACATCTCTTCCTTTGTTCTCACTAGAAGTTGAAGTTTTAAAATATGAACCATATCATCCTTTACACTGTATTTTGATTTACCTTAGTCCTATCCTGATCAGCTTCATTCATCTCTCTAGTAGAAATCTGGTCACTTTTTCAACTTTTTAAAGAGTTCCCGTATAGGCCAATGCTAACTTTCATAGCTTCGGAGCTCTAATTCTGAATCTCAGGTGTCGTCTACATACCCATAGGTTCTGGGAATGACCAGGTTATATTCAAAAAGCTCAGTAACGCAGAATTTAGAAATAACAGTTACAGTTCCTGAATATATGTGACTTCTGTAAGCGCTTACAATCTAGGATCCTATACAGTAGGCCCCAACCTGATGACCCATGCTCTCTACTTCAGCTCATTGAATTTGTACATTATAGTTAGTATGTATGTGTGAGACATGATATTTATCTTTTTGTTTCTGCCATTTCATTCAATGTATAGTCCTTAAGGTTCATTCACCTAGTTCCATTCCCCACAACTTCATTCCTCCTTGTGGTCACTCAGTAGTCCATTGTAACCACATTGCATTATATTAGAAAAAGCTTGAGATGGTAGTATCAAGCAGGTTTTGAACAACAGACTTGATAAAATATACAGTAATTTCCAGTCTTAACACATTTAAACAAAAATGCCAAAAACTCGGTTATGTGGTGTAACCTGACTTTTGACTTTATCTTTGAAAGGATGGATGTTGTTTAGCTGCAGACTGTCCATGTATCTAATGCTGGGTATCTCATATTCATATTTCTCAAACCTCAGTTGATTTGGAGGTCTTTAATTTACTATGAAAGGGGAGAGAGGAAATAGAACAGAACTTAAGATGAAGACCATAGTTTTATATGTTTCATTAAGCTACTTAATTAGAAAGGGAACATTTGAAGTTCATCCTTTTAAAAATAATTTTTACTATAGTTTTTAACAATATTTAGTAATCTTTGTGTGCAATCTCCATTCAAATATTCAGTATAATTCAAATATTATAAATTAAATATAAGACCAACCCTAAGAAAGCATAAAGAAGAAATGAACAGCACTAAATGACTTATTAATAGAAACATTCTTTTACTACAGCCTTTTTGCTCCTAGTCAAATAAAATTACCCAACTAAGGGAAACTTACCACACAAAAATCTGGACAGTACAGTTGATACGTTTTAGTCAGCATAATGAGTCTAGGATAACATCCTTTTTTTTTTTCTTTTGTGAGTTTATGTGGTTTTGAATGAGTTTTTCTTTATTAATTTCAGCAGCACAGTCAGCAGCCTCCATTCAAGAGTTGATTCATTAGAAAAGTCAAATACTAAGCTGATTGAAGAGGTATTGTTACCCAATAATAGATAATTATCTTTCATGGACCTAATATTTGTGATTCTTTTTTTAGATATGAATGCATACATGCTTACACACCTATGTATTGTCATTATCATACTGGAATTCTTTAATATAATTGAAATTAGTGATTGTAAGTTATTGAGAAACCACCCTTTCTTGGGCAAATTCTCAGTTGGCTGAACTTTGAAATACTTTGAGATACTCAGCTCTAGAAATGAGACACAGAAATAAAACTTACAAATACTCATCTTTAGATAAGCTGTGATTCTGATTTTTAAATCTGGATGACCTTTAGATAGAGGAGTCACCTCTAGTTAGAAATTCCCATTAAAATGATACTGTCCCTCTTGTTCTACTAGTCAGATAACTTTTCTTTATGGCATTACCACATGATCATGTCCACCCTTTTTCCACCTTCCCATGTGCTCTGGCTTTCTGCATTGTGGAAATTACTATCCAGTGGCCACAGAGCTCATTTGAGGGAGAACTAGAAGTTTATCTCAGCTCTTTTGAATACTATTTGTATAATTGGTTTTTAGATACTTTTTTTTTAATCTATGAAATCACAGAATTATTGCTTTCTTTTTTCAGAATCATTTAGGCTAAAAGAAGAAATCCGTTGGTAGGGCTATGAACCCTGTCTTTCATGTTAATTAGAATTCTTATTTCTTTTAGAATTAGCTTAATTTTTCAAACCAGGGTGTATTGGACATTTTCATGGCTGCAATTAAGAATACATCTTCAATTTTTGATAGTTGAATTCCTGAATTGGACTACTACTTTGTGCCTGTTCTTGGCTTTAGGCACACTGTGAAGTTCAGATTATAACCTGATAATGTTTTGAAATTTAACTGCAAGCCAACATTGGAGAGTGATCCCTTCTTTGCTTTCCTAGGATCCCTCTTTTCATCCTAGGCCTCAGAGCCAGGCCACTTAATCGTTCAGATGTTTTACTCTCATGGTGAGAGTTATCTCATATTTATCATAGTCACTCAGGTTCATAATACATGCCTAGATTTCACAGGTGCCCAATTGGTTACCATGAACCTCTGTATTACATTTTCAATGATAGCACAATTGTGTCTCCTTATCAATATTTCTGTCTTTAAAAATTCTATTTAAATTAAAAAAAAAAATTTAACACATTGTTCTTTATATGCTTTCTTGGATACTTTACATTCAGGATATATTGTAAATCAGATAAGCATAAAATAGTTACTTTACAAAAGGAATAGTGGGAATAAGAGTATAATTTCTTTAATTGGTATCTTGGAATCATAAGGAGCACATTTTCTTATTAACATATCTTTACATGTTAGGACATTTTACTACTTTTAGGATTTTATTTTCTACTGTTTATAGTCATGAGCGTAACTTGTAAACAGGTAACATAAAGGTGTTTAAAGTCTTTTTTCTTGTCCCTGTTTCATAAATTTTAGTTAGCAATTGCAAAGAATAATATCATTAAACTCCAAGAAGAAAATCATCAACTACGAAGTGAAAATAAATTGATTTTAATGAAAACACAGCAGCACCTAGAGGTGAGTATAGACTACTTTCAAACAGACTGTTTTATGTTAGAAATTGCCACTTTTAGGGACTTTTGCACAGAGTAGGAATTTCTGTGCTGTATTAATAGTTCCTATAGAAAAAAAGCTTATGTTTTCTTCCTAGGTTACGAAAGTTGATGTGGAAACTGAACTTCAAACATATAAGCATTCTCGGCAGGGGCTAGATGAAATGTACAATGAAGCCAGAAGGCAACTTCGAGATGAATCTCAGTTACGACAGGTGGGTTATATTAAAATTATATTAGTAATATCCTGAGTAATATAATTTACCCTCAAGCAGACACCATTTAAAATCTTTTAAAAATTTTTCTCAGTTGTATCTTCTCTGGCAAGGGATATCAAATCCATGCCCTTTAATCTCCTCATATTCTTTAAGCTCCCACTATAACACTGATTTTAAACTGTAACAGTGATTTTTAAACTATGGATGTGAAATGAATGGGTTATGACCAGCATTTCATTAAAAAAAAGAAATAGGATAGTTTAGAATGAAATACTCATGTATCAGTAATATCATATTAAAATTAATTTTTAACTTTTTAAATTGTGAAGTATAATACCTGCAGGAAAATATGAATGTATAGCTTAATGAAGTAAGGCAACTATCTACATAACCACCACCTAGGCCAAGAAGAGAATATTGCCAGTTTTTCCATCCATCTTGCTGTTTGTTTGTAATGCTAAGAAACTTACTCTTCCGATGTAAAATTCTTTGAGAAGAAATTAAATTTTTTGAAGTTGGATTTTGGGTTCTCTTTTCACTTCACTTGTACATTCTACTCATTTCCTTTTGTTTTGGGAATGTTAGTACTGAATTTATGAGGTATAAAAATATATAATTTTTGAACCAGTAGAATAATAATAATAATAGTTAAAAGACTATAGAAAGTACTTTCATTTTAGCAGAAAATGCATTTGAAAATCTTTAGAATATTCTGTTGTGATAGGGCCTGCCTTTAGTAGGGCTGATAACTTAAAAAAAAGTAATCTACATGTTGAATTGACGTTTTTGTTTATCTATTAACTCTCACATATCTGATTTTTACATTCTGTGGTGGTGTGTGAATTGAGTGTATTTTCAAATTGCAGGATGTGGAGAATGAACTAGCAGTACAAGTTAGTATGAAACATGAAATTGAACTCGCCATGAAGTTGTTGGAGAAGGATATCCACGAGAAACAAGATACTCTAATAGGCCTTCGACAACAACTAGAGGAAGTTAAAGCAATTAACATAGAGATGTATCAAAAAATGCAGGTAGGGAGCATTATTAAATTCTTGGGATTTCTTTTCTTTCCTTTAAGATTTTTTTTTTTGGATTTCTTGATATGTAAATTGAAAATGAGTACTTTGTAGGAGGATCTGGTTTTTAGAGATGAGCCCATTTTAACTATGCCATATTGGTAATAAAAAATTAGTGTCATTTTATCCAAATGAAAACTTAATGCTTTAAAAAAAATGCAAACGGTATCAACAACAAAAACACCTGTCTGAATTTGTTCCTTAATGAATAGTAAATCTTTTGGGGAAACTCTGCAATCTAAACATTTAAGATATTTTTGTGAATGTCTTTAAATAGTTAAGTCCTGAGAGGGATTTAATTTTGATTGAAATGCTTCACTAAATAGTAATTATTATGAATTTTCTAATAAAGTAACATAAGTAGACCTGTTGCCAAAAGCCCTTTACATTTTAATTAGTTTGAAAAATGTCATACTTTACGAGAATTTATTCTGTTGTCTTCCAAAAACATTGAAGGCTCAGTGTTTTTTCTTTAATACATTTTAAATGATGGCCAGTAGTACTACTGCTTTATGTCATGAAAGTTATTTAATCTACAGATTACCTTCTCATTTCAAAGTAGTAATCCCATAACAAAATGGTATGAGAAATTTATAAATCCTCAGATTTAAAAATCAAAACCATTGAAGCTTTTATGTTTTTGTAAATAGGGTTCTGAAGATTGCTTGAAAGAAAAAAATGAAATAATTGCCCGACTGGAAGAAAAAACCAGTAAAATTACTGCAGCTATGAGGCAGTTGGAACAAAGGTACAGTATTTCCAGTCTTATTTCTTTTTTCATTTCTTTCCTGCTTTTACCTTACTCAACTCTGAGACCTGCCACAAAAACCATACTTTAGGAAAATTTAGATGAGGGCACTTATTTTGCATAAGCCCACAAGGATTAGCCTTTTTTGTTTTGTTTGTTGCATGGAATCAAGTTGCTTTATATTAAGTTGATTGATTTGAAGTTGCCACTCTGTAGATTTTTTTAAAAGGCCTAATGGCAATTTCATGTGGTTCAATCTAGTAAATAAAAAATACACTAATAAAAACCTTGAAAAAACAAAAAGTGAACAAAACTAATAGTGGGATTATCCCTGATTGATTTCCATGCATATTGATTGTCATATCCCTTGTCTTTCACCATCTCTTTATCTGAAATCCAGCATTCTGAGTTGGCAGTTTAGTTTTGTTTATTTGAACTAAGACCCTCAATCCAGCCCCAAAATAGTTTTGTTTAAATAGAATTGTTTTTATTGACATTTTTCACTTTTATTGTTGGAAAATGTAATGTATTTCCATTGCCCTCTCATGTTGGTGTCAACATATGTCTTATCATTGCTTTCTTTGAATCTACTTATGAAAAACATAACTATTAATGCTTTATTGACATGAATATTCTTTTATTGACATCCTCTTTCTTCTTTTTTTCTTTTTTTTTTCCTTTATCCCCATTTTTACATTTGGACATCTTTATTACCTTTTTCTGTCTTTGATTTCTGTCCATTCCATTATGAAGTGACAACGATTTGTTAACTCAAACTAGAACAATTGCAATGTCATTGGTGAAATGTGCCAGCAGTGATACACAAGACCAGTACAAGCTGGTCAAAGATATATCTTTTTGAAAACTACTTGTATTTAAATAGACTAAAAGAGAATCAACAGCTTTATAGTATATTAAGTAGAAAAGAATTTATGCTATTAACTATTCTTAGTTAATATTCTTAAAAGAGTATTAGGAACCCTGGACACTTCTTGATTGGCTGCTGTGCTCATATACTGCCATAAAAGCAGAATGAATGCACTTGGATTTCCAAAACTACCTTCCTCAAACCTTGTGCACAAGGGCTGATTTGAGTATTGACCCTTTGGAGGTCAGGATTTTCAAATGCAGTTTTATCTTTTTTAGCTACTTTTTGATGAAAAATATTAAAAATTGTTTAAAAATGAGTTAACTTTTGATTTCACAGTGTGTTGGCACAGATAATTGTTTCTCGTTAGTCCACTTTTTGCTCAACGCCTCCCTTACTGATTTTTTTTTAAATAACATTTAAAAATAGTTTATAACTCAGATTGGCCATCTTCCTGTGCTTTAGCATCCTCAGTTTACCATTTTCCCCTTAGCCCTCTTCTGGAATAGCACAACTTCAAGGCCTACCTCACTCTGACTTTCATTTTTGCTTTTTGTAACCTTAGAGAAAAGCTTGGATTTTCCCCTGCCTTAATATTTTAATTTAATTTGTGATTCAGAGACAACATGAATGTTACTCTCCTTTCCTTGGAAGTGGCATTTATACTTCCGAAATGTGTGAGGGATGGTTAAAACCCTTTAGCATGGTTTTAAGGAAGAAATGAAGAGGCAACTTTTTTTTTGGTTAATGGAACAAAAATGTATCTTATGATTCCTGGCAAGGAGTTACTGCCCTTGTATACTTGGGAGATATTTTCTTATAGAAATATTGAATTTAAATAGGAGAAACTCTAGGTGGCCAAAGAAGATAGGTAGTGAACTAAGCACAGGGAGAAGCAGTGACTTACAAATAAAGATAGAAAAAAAAAGAAAATCAAGTTTTTAGCTGATTTTAAAAACTCAGTAGTGAGGAGAAAAAAATGATCTCTAGAAAATGATGCCAACTATCACTAAATTCTTTTGATCTTAAAATATATTTACATATACACATACACAGCATTGAAGTAATTTAGTAAGTGTAGTAAGGTCCTTTAGGAAGGGCTCAGCTATTATTTGGAGTAATCGCAGGACTTTGCTCTTGACCTTGTACACACTTGATGTCTTGGCATACACTTCCTGGCATAACATATAACAGTGTGGCTTCTTCGATTAGTGTAGACATAAGTACTATGCTTTTCATGGTTTTGTAAAAAGGCAGTAAGGCACCTACTATACTTTGAAATTGGATTCATTATGCTCTACATAAGTGGTAAAAGCTGCATTGCTTTGCATTGTTAATTATGATAAGAAATAAAACAAATTTGAAGATAGTATTCTGGGCATATTATGTGTTTTATTGAAAAAAATCACAAAACAATTTCTAGACATTGTGTGGCTCTTTCACGTTTGAGTTTGTGAGTTTTCCCCCAAACTTTGTTTTTGTTTAGAAATGTTTCTATTTCCCCATTTTTCTTTTATTTGTCTTCTTCACCCTTTTACACCCTAGTTCTAGCCTCAGTTTTACCCAAAGTTGATTTGAATTACACCAGATTGCAGCAAGCAGAGAAGGCGCAGATGGAAGCTGAAGATGAGGACGAGAAATATCTACAAGAATGTCTGAATAAATCCGACAGTCTGCAGAAGCAAATCTCCCAAAAGGAGAAACAGCTGTGAGTATTTCATTATTGGAAATAAATAATTATATGAACATAACCTTCCCCTTTTTTCTTTTTTGCAAATAATGTTATAATAGGAATATTTCCATTTTTCTAATGATGCTGTAGGTTTTCTATGCTATAGATATCTATGGGAGTTCTCCTTAAAAAGAAAAAAAAACCTAACTAAAAAGCATTGCGGTAATACTGAGATTTTTTTCCTTTTGTTGTTTACAGAGTATTTTCATTCACATTACTTTCTTAGTGCTTCATAATAACTTTGTAAGCCGAAAAGATGTGCTAGGTATCATATGTTCCCAATTTAGACAGGTAATAAATTCAGAGGAGTCCTAAGCTAGTAAGCATCAGAGCTAGGACTTGTCTCCCACTAGTTGTCTGATTTTCTTACTACTCTGTCCCATTGTCTCCTTGCCCTAGGAAGGTTTTATCCTTCCAGCTGTTGTTTAGTATTAATCCCATGGCCATTATGCTTAGCTACTGAGTATAACAGGTCTTTGTAACTGCAAGGGACTTATATATCAAAAAACATGCTTTTTTCTGAGAACTTTTTTCATTAATATTTCATATGATAGATCTGTATATCACCAGTTAGAGAAGATATCAGTAAATGTCATTGAGTTGGAAAAAAAAAAAAAAGCAAGTTGCTGACAGTGTGTTAAGTATGATCCCATTTTTTATAAAACTAAATAAAACCATGCATGTATATATGTTTGCATAAGCATAGAATACAGATTCTTTAGGAGCATTTTTCTCTATACATCATAAAAATCAATATTTTTTTCCCCAGTAATTATGTACCACTTTGGAATTAAAACAACTGTGGAAATTAAGAGTTATATATTATGGTTAACAGATGAGTCAGTATCACCACATTACATATGATATATAACTTGCTAAGCTACCTTCAGATCATTTGGTTGGGGTGTTAAGTTCTTCCATGTCTTTGCTGATTTTCTGTCAAGTATATCTATCAATCACTGAGTGACGGTTGTTCAGATATCCAGCTATAATTGTGAATTTTTCAGTTTCTTCTCTCAATTCTGTCAGTTTTTGCTTCTTTATATTCTAAAGTGCTGTTGTTTAGTGCCTACCCCAAAGATAATTGATATGCCTTCCTTGAACTCACTCCTTTTATCATTATATAACATGACTCTTTGTCCCTGGTAATTTTCTTTGCCTTCAAGTCTACTTTTTATTACAGTGATTTATCACTCCTGCTTTCTTTTGATTAATGTTTGCATGTATTAATCATATATTAATATTTGCATTTTTCCATTCTTTTACTTCCAACCTAATTTTATCATTATATTTGAAGTGATTTTTTAAATAGCATATCCTTCATATTTTTTAATCCATCTTACCAATCTTTGTCTTTTTAATGGTATGTTTATCATTTACATTAAGTATAATTAAAAAAATTATTTAAAGGTGTCGTAGATTTACAGAAAAATCATGCAGAAAGTACAGACTTCCCAACTATTCCCTCCCCCAATTTTTCTCCAACACTTAGTGTAATTATCAATATGCCATTTTATTGACTGTTTTCTGTTTTCCCTCTGTTTTTTGTTTGTTTCATTTTTCCACTTTATTTATGGGTAACTTGAACATTATTGAGAATTCCATTTCGATTTATCTACAGTGTTTTTGAGTGTATCTCTGTATAGACTTTTTAGTAGTTGCCCTAGGTATTATGTTATACGTATGCAATTTTCATAGTTTACTGGTATCAACATTTTACCACTTTGAAGTGTGGAAACCTTTCCTCCATTTAAATCCCTTTACCCACCTTTTATAATATAATTTGCTTAAATATTAAATATAACAGCAGACAATATTAAAATTTTTGCTTTGGCTGTTTAATATAATTTAGAAAACTCTTTCCACTTGTTCTTTCCTCATTCCTGATGTTCATGTTTCCTTCTTTAATCATTTTCTTTGTGTTTGAAGAACTTCCTTTAGTCATTCTTTAGGTTATGTCTGTTAGCAACAAATTTTCTTTTATCTGAGAAGGTCTTGATTTTGTCTTCGTTTCTGAAGCACATTTTCACTGTTTATAGACTTTTGGGTTGACAGTGTTTTGTTTTTTTTTCAGCTCTTGAGAAATGTTGTGCCACTTTCTTTTCATCTCTGTAGTTTCTGATGAAAAATACATTGTCATTTAAATCAGTGTTCCTCTATAGGTATTGTGTCATTTCTCTCTGGTAGCTCTCAGGGTTCTTTCTTTGTTTTTGTTTTCCAAAGTTTGGTTATAATGTGTCTGTGAATGTCTTTGGATTTATCCTGTTTAGGGTTTGGTCAGCTTCTTAAATCTCTTTTTTTGTCAAATTTGGGCAAATTTCAGCCATTAGTTCTTCAAGTGTTTTTTTTTGTTTTTTTTTGGCATTACTTAAAGAAAGTATTGAATTAGTTAAAGGATTAATGTTGCCATTCACTTTTTCAACCCTAAAGGTAAAGGATTGCATTATTTAAGAAATGAAGAATTGAGCAATAAGCAGGTTATTTGGAGCTGTATAAATACCCCTCCTGCAGTATTCAGTCAAACTTATCCTTCATCAAGCTCAGGATTTAGAGTCAGAATTTTTTTTTTTAACTTTTTTTATTAATTAAAAAAAATTGACAAAACATTAAGATATCATTCTATTCTACTAATACGATCAGTAATTCTTAATATCATCACATAGTTGCATATTCATCATTTCTTAGTACATTTGCATCGATTTAGAAAAAGAAATAAAAAGACAACAGAAAAAGAAATAAAACGATAATAGAGAAAAAAAAGGTTATACATACCATACCCCTTACCCCTCGCTTTCATTTACCACTAGCATTTCAAACTGAATTTATTTTAACATTCGTTCCCCCTATTATTTATTTTTATTCCATATGTTCTACTCTTCTGTTGATAAAGTAGTTAAAAGGAGCATCAGACACAAGGTTTTCACATTCACAGAGTCTCACTGTGAAAGCTATATCATTGTTCAATCATCATCAAGAAACATGGCTACTGGAACACAGCTCTACATTTTCAGGCAGTTCCCTCCAGCCTCTCCACTACATCTTGAATAACAAGGTGATATCTACTTAATGCGTAAGAATAACCTCCAAGATAACCTCTAGACTCTGTTTGGAATCTCTCAGCCATTGACACTTAGTCTCATTTCACTCTTCCCCCTTTGGTCGAGAAGGTTCTCTCAATCCCTTAATGTTAATTCTCAGCTCATTCTAGGGTTTTTCTCAGTCCTTTGATGCTGAGTCTCAGCTCCTTCCAGGATCTCGGTCCCACATTGCCTCTTCAAGTGTTTTTATAGCCCCACCATCTTTTTCCTCTCCTGGGACTCTGATGGTATGAATGGTAGACCTTTTGTCATAGTCCCACAGGTCCCTGAGACTCTCTGTTCATTTTTTTTAAATCTGCTTTCTCTCTGTTGTTCAGATTGAGTAATTTCTTTTGTTTTATTTTGAAGTTCATTGACTCCGTTGTCATTTTTTTTCCCCTGTAATTTTAATCCTTGTATTGAGCCTACCCAGTGAGTTTTTAATTTGAATTGTATTTTCCATTTGTCTCTTCTTTTTATTTTCCTTTTCTTTGCTGAGCCTTCCTGGTCTTTCTTTTGTTTTAGGCGTGTTCTTTTTTTTTTCATTTTTTTAAACTTTTTTTTATTAATTAAAAAAAATTAACAAACAAAACATTAAGATATCATTCCATTCTACATATACAATCAGTAATTCTTAATATCATCACATAGTTGCATATTCATCATTTCTTAGAACATTTGCATCAATTTAGAAAAAGAAATAAAAAGACAACAGAAAAAGAAATAAAACGATAACAGAGAAAAAAAAAGATTATACATACCATACCCCTTACCCCTTGCTTTCATTTACCACTAGCATTTCAAACTAAATTTATTTTAACATTTGTTCCCCCTATTATTTATTTTTATTCCATATGTTCTACTCTTCTGTTGATATAGTAGCTAAAAGGAGCATCAGACATAAGGTTTTCACATTCACAGAGTCTCATTGTGAAAGCTATATGATTGTTCAATCATCATCAAAAACATGGCTACTGGAACACAGCTCTACATTTTCAGGCAGTTCCCTCCAGCCTCTCCACTACATCTTGAACAACAAGGTGATATCTACTTAATGCATAAGAATAACCTCCAGGATAACCTCTCGACTCTGGAATCTCTCAGCCATTGACACTTAGTCTCATTTCACTCTTCCCCCTTTGGTCGAGAAGGTTCTCTCAATCCCTTGATGTTAATTCTCATTCTAGGGTTTTTCTCAGTCCCTTGATGCTGAGTCTCAGCTCCTTCCAGGATCTCTGTCCCACGTTGCCAGGAAGGTCCACACCTTTAGGCGTGTTCTTAATTGCTCATGGAAGCATTTTTATATTGTCTTGGCTGCTTTAAAATGCAACATCTGTAGTTATTTGATATGTTGTCATCTGTTGATTGTTTTTTCTCATTCAAATTAAGATTTTCTAGGTTTGGTACACAGTTAATGCTTTCTGTTGCATCCTGGACATTTTGAATCTGTGTTAGGAGATTCTGGATTTTATTAACTTCTTCGGTTTTAGCACTCCTCCACTGAAATCCTGATAGAGGGGGAACGTAGATAATGAATTTTTATGCCAAGCGGGAGGCTGAAAGTACAGGACCCCAGAGTGGAGTAGAGAGGGTACCTTATAACTGTTGGGTAGGCTAACTGAAATGTAGGCTTTTCACTGAGCTTTCACTGACACTGTGGAGAGGGAATTGCATTTTGTTACCACTGGGCAGGAGTTGAAGTCTAGGCTTCCCCACTTATTCTCTGCTGATACCACCCTGGGGAGGAGAGGGAGAAGTACCTCATTACCAGCCAGCAGTGGTAGGAATCTAAGCTCCCCACTTGGTCTTTGAAGACACTGTGGGGAGGGGGATTGAAGGAAGGCCTTGTTACTGCTGTGTGGGGAAAAGTCCAGGTTCTCACAGGGCTTCCATTGATATTACAGGCTAGGTGGAGAGAGGCACCACACTACTGCTGGGCAATAGTAAATGTCCAGACTCCCAGTTGGCTTTGTTTGATAACCAACCCATTGGGGGGTAGGAGTAAGGTGGAAGGGATGTCTTATTTCCTCTATAAGAGGGTAGAAGTCTAGGTTTCCCACTCAGCCTTTGCTGACAGGGGTGGGAGGCCCATGGATTTTTCCCTCTTTTGCTAGTACAGGGCATTTATTGTAGAAAGATATCTCTTGCTAAAGCTGCCCTTTCCTGGTCTTTTGGTGAGAGAGAGCAGACTTTTTTTTTTTTTGGCTGTGCACATTGGTATTTGTGGGTTTTGGGCTTCTCCAGAGCCCAGTCTAAGTCATATAAGAGGTAAAAAGAAAACTCAGGAAACTCACTGAATCTTATTCCTGGACTCCTTGTGTTCTTATTAGCTCATCTGCCTCTTTTTTCCACCTCTCAGCATCTTCTTAGGTTTATTTTATATATGAACTCCAGAATTTCTCACTGTACTTAAGTGGGAAGAATAGGGAGAAATGTGTCTATTCCATCTTGTCTGGAACTAGAATTCCAAGATCCTCTTAGATTCTACTACAAAATATCGTAAGAAGTGAGCATGCAGAGTAAAGCTTTAGGCCACAGAATATTACCTTGCTTATAAGCTTGCGTTGTTTGTACATTGTAAAACTAAAACCCACCCCTCAAAACCCAAACATACTCAGTAAACAAAAAATTTCTCTTAATTTTAAGCACTTCCACAAAAGGGTAGCCAGCACTTTCAGGGAGCGATTGAGTCATCAAGTTTATTAATGATAGCTATGGGCTTTGTTGTGCAAGTTCCTGTGCCCTATATGAAAAAAAAACTGAGACACTTTGGCAGTCTGTAGTATACAATCTTGAAACCCTGGTACCCCATGTTACTGAATCACCTTTCTAGAGTTTGACAAAAGTGTATGGTTAAGACACATCTAGTTTTTATTCTGCAGTAATGTAGCTATTTGATCTCTGCCCAAAGAAGGACCCAAGCAATTCTGTAAGGCCTGTCCCTTACCTGAAGGGCTGAACTAACCTGGTAGAACTTGGATACAACTGCAGAGAGAAGCTGTTTGCCTCTGCTGTTATCATAAAAGTGATTTTGTTTCTCAGTTGGTGCCATTTTGATAGAGCATGAACATGTAACAATTTGGAGAGCAGGAGGATACTCTGGGTCTTTCACATATAATGAAAATGGTTTTTGTTTGTTTATTTTTAAATTTTGTTCTTAGTGTTTTTTTCAATTTAGACATTTAACATTTGTATGTGGTTAAGTTTTCCATTTTTTTCCTGTATGATTGCTGTCTTTGATGCTTAACATGTGTTTTGATAATATATTTTTAATAACTTAGAAACAGTTTCTTTCCTTTGCTTTTCCACTCATATTTTTCTGGTTCTATATGATGAGGACACTCAAAGAGCACTCTGCACTTTAGTTACTTTAGCATAATGTAAAATTTACCTGTCTCTGGTGGTCTAGTGGCTAGGATTCGGCGCTCTCACCACCCCGGCCTGGGTTCAATTCCCAGTCAAGGAAGCCCTTCTCCTAGGGTGGGCCACGGTGGTTCAGTGACAGAGTTCTCGACTGCCATGCGGGAGACACGGGTTCAATTCCTGGTGCCTGCCCATGCAAAAGAAAAAAAAAATTTACCTGTCCCTTTGTATTCCTTTTAAATCTGTAGTGTGACAGTATTTGTCATCTCTGAACACTCTTTGAAGTGTTTGATTCTGTAAATTTCATTTTCAGATATCCTTTTTCTTTGACCTGAATTATAAAATCCAAAATCCATTCCACTGGAAAGAATGTGACTGCAAATGGAAATGTTAATTTTATGAGGAAATAGTAAAAAGTAATAAAATTATTAACAAAAAATATTAAAATAGTAATATAATGTGGTATGCTTAATATTATAGTTATAATATTTGCAACTAAAATTTAAAGTACTAGAAATGCTAGCATTATTAGTGTATGCCTCATCTGTTATACCCACTAATGGGCAATAACTGTGGAAATGAATTTGGCTACTTTTGTGTTGTGACTAGTGCCTATTGTTAGAATGTTTTCAGCTAGGAACTGGCGTTACTAGACCTTGATTAGCATTGTGGATTTTTCCTCAGTGTCTACGTGTTCTTAGATCTGGCCTGTAATTGGTCAGCTTCCAGTAGTAATATGAAAAATAAGTACTTTATGCTAAGGCTAATTTTTCTGTTTTTTTTTTAATTGATATAACTTCATGTACCATACAGTTCATCCATGAACCATACAGTTCATATATGTACATCCGAAGTGTACATTCAATGGCCGCAATAAGTTTTTCTGCTTCTGATATTAAATTGATTTAGTGGTTGCTGTAATTCTTATATATCAGAATGTAAGCTTTTTATTAGTTTGTTGTAAAAATTTTCACATGGCAGAGAAATGTGAATAATTAAAAACCCACATTCTTCCCCTCAGTGCCATTCTAAGCTGTAACCAGTTTGTTGGGTGCCCTTCATAGTTTTTTAGTTCCCTTAATAGTTTGTTGGGTGCCCTTTCAGGCATTTGCAGTGCTTATAGCAAGACTTATTTATATAAAATTAACAAATGACATAAATTATTATTTAGCAAGGATTTTTTTGTGGTTGGCAAATGCATTGACACTTGTGATCTGAAAACCCTGTGTGCTGCTGAACTTGTCAAAATATTCATGAAAGAAAATGTTGAGAATTGCATTAAGGTAAAAGTAATCTATTCAGATGATACTCTTATTAAAGAATACATACAACTGTCCAGAAAAATAGCACTGAGCTTTTGTGTATTATTTCTCATTTAAGGGTACAACTGGAAACTGATTTGAAGATTGAAAAGGAATGGAGGCAGACTTTACAGGAAGATCTTCAAAAGGAAAAAGATGTCTTATCTCATCTTAGAAATGAGACCCAACAAATCACTACTCTTAAAAAAGTAAATGGTGGTAAAATTTTAAGACTTATATCTTAAAGAATGTTAAGTTATTTAAAATGATAATTGAATTATGATTTACATTTATACTGTGGAAACGGGATGTACTAGTCACCCAAAAATTTATCAATAAGGAGATTAAGTAAATGGAAAATAGTTGATATATAGAATAGCTGTGAAAGATCTTTGAATATCGACTTCTTTTTCTTAAAAAAGCGAGGGGTTTTTGTTCATAGTTACATGGTATATATACTGTATGGAGTTTTTGTTTGTTTCTTTAAATCTGCATTTTATATCTTTTATTGAAGGAGTTCCTTAATGTCCAAGATGAAAATCAGCAGCTGAAAAGGAAATACCATGACCAGGAGCAAGCCCTGCAAGAACTTGGCAACAAACTTAGCGAGTAATTTCTCCTTTTTTCCTTCAGTGAAATAGTCGACTTTCCAAAAGGTGTGATGTATCAAGCCTAATAGACAGAAAAGCCTAAACATAGGAAATAAAGATATAAACTATTAAAGAAAAATAAAACATTAAAGATTAAAAATAAGCTTGTAGATGGGAGAGATTTCATTGAAAGTTATATTCATTTTGGTAACTCTTAAGCTCTAAAAGTTTTCCAGTGGTTGAAAGCTAAGACTTTTATCTAATTTCTTCCATGTCAGAGAACTCAGAAGTTCTTTTATATTTTTCTAAGAACAACAGAAGTGAAAAAAGCTCCAGAGAGATCCCTTTTACAGTGTTTTGAGAAGGAGCTAATGTGTGAGAGATAGAGGTTGTTTTATAATTTCCTGGAATCAGAGTTTAACTTCATGCAATGTATACCCATTGCAGTAAAATTTACTGGGCTCTTACAAAGCCAAGAAGAAGAAATGGTGTTTTACCTTTCTCACATTTTCCTCCTCCTTTCTCTGTGGTCTATGTTTTGGGTTAGCAGCTCCATCTTTTTACCCTTGTTTAACATATTGCCATGTATTTGGGGTAAGCTCAGCAAGGTTGTAACACTGCCACATTAAAGAAAACATAGCATCACTTTTTTCCTCTTCTTTTTTTTTAATAACAACTTTATTAAGATATAATTCACATATCATAAACAATTAACCCAAAGTGTACAATCCAGTGGCTTTTAATATATTCACAGAGTTGTGCAGTTATCACCACAATCAATGTTAGAACCTTTTCGTTACAACATACACAAATTTTATACCCATTGAAAGTCATTCTCCATTTTCCACCAACCCTATCCCCAGCCCTAGGCAACCAATTGTTTCTTCAGTTTTGCCTATTCTGGACATTTCATTTAATGGAGTCATATGGCAGGTGGTCTTTTGTATCTGTGTTTTTTAACTTAATGCATTTTTTTGTGTGGGCATATATTTTCATATTTCATTTCATATAAATACCTAGGAGTGGAATTGCTGGGTCCTATGTAACTTTTGATCATTCCATTCTACATATATAATCAGTAATTCATAATATCATCACATAGTTGCATATTCATCATCATGATCATTTCTTGGAACATTTGGATCTATTCAGAAAAAGAAATAAAAAGAAAACAGAAAAATTCATACATACCATACCTCCACCCCTCCCCCAACTGGTCACCAGCATTTCACTCTAAATTAATTTTAACATTTGTTCCCCCTATTATTCATCTTTATTCCATATGTTTTACTCATCTTTTGATAAGATAGCATCAGACACAAGGTTTTCATAATCACACAGTCACTTTGTGAAAGCTATATCATTATACAGTCATCTTCAAGAAACATGGCTACTGGAACATAGCTCCACATTTTCAGGCAATTCCCTCCAGCCTCTCCACTACATCTTGACTAACAAGGTGATATCTACTTAATGTGCAAGAATAACCTCCAGGATAACCTCTTGACTCTGGAGTCTCTCGGCCATTGACACTTTATTTTGTCTCATTTCACTCTTCCCCCTTTTGGTTGAAAAAGTTTTCTCAATTCCCCGATGCTGAGTCTCAGCTCATTCTGGGGATTTTCTCAATCCCTTGATGCTGAGTCTCAGCTCATTCCAGGATTTCTATCCCGCGTTGCCAGGAAGGTCCATACCCTTGGGAGTCATGTCCCACGTAGAGAGGGGGAGCGTGGTGAGTTTACTTGTGTTGGCTGGAGAGAGAGGCCACATCTGAGCAACAAAAGAGGTTCTCTTGGGGGTGACTCTTAGGCCTAATTTTAAGTAGGCTTGACCTATCCTTTGTGGGATTAAGTTTCATATGAACAAACCCCAAGATTGGGGGCTCAGCCTATAGCTTTGGTTGTCCGCACAACTTGTGAGAATATCAAGAATTCAACTTGGGGAAATTGAATTTTCCCCCTGTTTTCACCATTCCCTGAAGGGGAGTTTGCAAATACTTTATTATTCACTGTTCAAATCACTCTGAGATTTATTGGGGCATCACTCTGGACAAACCAACAAAATCTCATGTCCTACTCAAGGTTCCATGTACTTATGGTGTTCAATTAAGCTGTCTACATAAGTTATATTAGGAACTGTACTAGTCAAAATATAAATCTTGTACCAAATAAACATTTTTGCTTTTCTTACACATAAGTTAAAATTTTAAAATATTAATTACCATCCATTTTCAGCACCCTGCAGTAATGACATTCCTTTGTTCTTCCTCATGCAAAAACATTTTTTAATTTTGTACATTTAATCACTATCGTTATACACTCTAGGCATTCCTAGGTTATACCATCTCAGTCTCTGTTGTCTATCTTTCTGATTTCATTTGTGCCCCCAGCCCTCCCTCTCACATTCTCACATTCAACTTCAGTCAGTGTTTAAACATAATTGTATAACAGTTAGGTAGTATTATGTTGTCCATTTCTGAGTTTTTCCATTCAGTTCTGTTGCACAATCTGTATCCCTTCAACTCCAGTTGAAGGGATTATAGCAACATTATTTACAATATCTTACCCTATTTCTATCTCCTCATGGTCTCTGTTACCAATGACATTCTCCAAGTTTATTCACTCATGTCAGTTCATATCAGTGAGACCATGCAGTATTTGTCCTTTTGTTTCTGGCTAATCTCACTCAACATAATGTCCTCAAGGTTCATTCATGTTGTTACATACTTCATAACTTTATTCTGTCTTATAGCTGCATAATATTCCATCGTATGTATATACCACAGTTTGTTTAGTCACTCGTCTGTTGAAAGACATTTTGGCTGTTTCCATCTCTTTGCAATTGTAAATAATGTTGCTATAAACATTGGTGTGCAAATGCCCATTTGTGTCTTTGCCCTCATGTCCTCTGAGTAGATACCTAGCAATGGTATTACCGGGTCATATGGCAGTTCTATATTTAGCTTTTTGAGGTACTGCAGACTGCCTTCCGCAGCAGTTATACCATTTGACATTCCCACCAACAAATAGATAAGTATGCCTCATTCTCCACATCCTCTCCAGCACTGTTTTTTCCATATCCTCACTGAGACTTAAATTGTAACAAGATTTTGAACTTAGAAAAAAGAGAAATTGCCAGGGCTCTTCCAGATATATAATTTTGTAAATACTATCCTTTCCCTATGAAGAAATCTGTAGATTTTTGTGTTCCTTCTTCCTTTCTGGATTATCTGAGGCTTGTATAATTTATGGATGTTTTCTGGCAGTGTCTTAATTGATTGCATCACATTAATTATATTCTCACAATTATTCTGACCCTTCTCTATGCTATTTCATGCCAAGGTAGGAATATTTCCACACACTTAGAAATACATGTTCCTAAATAAAAGCTAATTGAAATGAATAACATAGACATTTGTTTCCTAGGGTAAAAAGAATGTATTCTTGTACTTTATGGTTATTGAAATTTTAATTGATTCCCCCTTAAGGACATTTTGGCAATATATATCATGCAGGGCAAACTTTCTGAGTCCATACTTATGCATTAAAGCATTTTAACCAGAAATATATAATACCAATAAGTTTTCATAAGTATTTGGTGAATGCCAGTAAGCCACTTGAAGCTGTATTCAACTTTTTTATATAGCACAATTAAACCATTACTTTTGTGGCCACTTTTCCCACCAGGGTCAGTTTTCCTGGGACACATTTTGTATATGTAAATTCAGCCAAGAAAACTTGATTATTCCATTAATAGTATTTTCACAGTGTATCATTTACCATGATAATTTAAACTATAAGAGTCAGTATGAACCAGACAGAAGACTGACATTTTGTTTTATGTTTTGGAGCAAAAGCGTCTGTAGGGCAAAGCAGGCTCCAGATACTCTGATTTAGTAGCAGAGATTTACATTTTTTGATGTAACTTTTGGTTCACTAATTTTATTTCCGAGTGTTATTCTAAGAAAAATAATTTGGATGTTTGGTCATTCCAGTTTTTGTGTTTTTTTTTTAATGTTAGAAACATTGTTCTTTCTTTTCAACCTGTAGAACTTTCTTTAGCATCAGTTGTAGGGCTAGTCTAGTGGTGCCAGAATCCATCAGCTTTTGTTTAATCTGGAAATATCTTACTCTCTCCCTCATTTTTGAAAGGCAGTTTTACCAAATACAGAGTTTTTTTTGTTAACAGTCTTTTGCTTTCAGCTCTTTAAATATGGCCTCCCACTACCTTCTTGTCTCCATGATTTCTGATGAGAAATCAGATTTAATCTTACTGAGACTCCCTTGTATGTGGCACAGTCTTCTCTCTTGCTGCTTTCAAATTTCTCAGGTCTTGAGCATTTGATAGTTTGATTATAATATGCCATGGTGCAGTTTTCTGTGTATTTATTTTCTTTCAAGTTCATTAAGTGTCTTGGATATGTGTCTTTTGTTAAATTTGGGAAATTTTCAGCCATTATTTCTTTGAATATTCTCTCTGCCCATTTCTCCCTTTCTTCTCCTTCGGAATCCATGCAAGGTGTATTTTAATATGCTCGATGTTGTCCTGTAAGTTCCTCATTGTCTGTTCACTTTTCTTCATGCTTTCTTCCTTTTGCTCTTCACATTAGATGATTTCAATTGTCTTATCTTCAGGTTCACTGATTCTTTCTTCTGCTAGCCCCAGTCTGTTGTTGAGCCCCTCTAGAGCGTTTTTAATTTTTGTTACTCTGGTTTTTAGCTGTTTGGTTCCTTTTCGTAATTTTCATCTCTTTATTGATACTCTGTGTTCATCTTTCGTTTTCCTGATTTCCTTTAGTTCTTTGTCTGTGTTTATCTTTAGCTCTTTGAATATCTTTAGAATCATTTACTTAAAGTCTTTGTCTTGTGTGTTTTAGATATGGTCCTCTTTGTTAATGGTTACTAACACTTTAGTTTTCTCCTTTCCCTATGCCGTTCCTTCTTGTTTCTTTGTATGTCTTGTAATCTTTTGTTGAAACTTAGACCTTTTGATATTTTAATGTATCACTGGAATTTAGTCTTTGAGGTGTCAGCTCCTTAAGTTTGTATGCAGCTAGTGTTAAGAAAGCTTTCCTTGAATGCTTTCCAGGAGCTAACAAGAACAAAAAAAGGAAAAAAATAAAACTTTTCCTAGTCTTTGTGGATTGACCTGTCCAAGCGCTTTTCTTCCGGGCTTATCCATACAGTGAGTTTAGAGAGTGGCTTCAGGCCAAAGCGTAGAGGCTGCCCTAATCCTTTCTGTGCACTTATCTTGTCTTGGGCATGCACATGTGGCCTTAGGAATTCCCCTATTTACATAGATGCAAATTCTTCTCTAGGAAACTTTCCTCTCTAGGAATGTTTCTTCTCCTTTTGGGTACTACATTGTATATCTTACAGCCAGCACCAATCACTTGCCTACTCTCCTACAGTATTCTGTAGGAGAGCATGGTGAGTATTTTCTACAAGCAGGGCAAGTTCTGGGTCAGTGTGTCCCTGTAGCCACCAGTAGACAAATTGAACCAGACATACATGCTCCCAGTATGCACACAAAGGGTTACTGTGCTTCCTCTGAATTGTTATCTGGAACATGCACTGGGAGTGCAAACCAACTCTATGCTGAGGGGTAGGTGAGGTGCCAGGGCACCGAGAAATCTTACCGCTTTCAAGTCGCCTTTTTCTTGCAGCAGTTGCCCTATTTCTACAGTCCTTTAACTGTTCTCAAGAACTTGGAGAAATGCTAGTTTTTGCTGGTTGTTCCTGGGTATTTCAATTTTAATGAACAAATTTTGGGGGAAATTTTGAAAGAGTTTAGCAGTAAGTAATTATATAAACTACTTTATATTCTTTTCATTGTAACCATTTAATATAATGTCAAGGTATGTAGTAACAAGTGAGTAGCTGTGAATCATTCAGGATACGCTATTAGGTGAAGAAAGCTGGTTATAGAACACTGTAGATAACGATCCTCTTTAAACACAAACTCACACACACAGAGACTGGTAGAGAAGAATATCCCTGAGTAGTGGGATCACAGATAATTATTTCTTTTTATAATCTACATTAAATTCTTACCATTAGCATGTTGAAAGCTGAACAGATATCACCATTATATCTTCCTTGGCTTTCCACTTTGAGCCTTCTTCTTTACCTGCTAGAAAAGCAGTGTGCATAATGGCTAGCCTGTGGCTTTAGGATCATTCTGACTTGAGTTTGAATTCCACCTCCACCATTTAGCAGCTCTGTGATTCCTCACAAGTGACTGAATGTTTTCAGGCCTCATTTGTTTTCATTAATCAAACAAGGATAACAGGAGTCCAAACCTCATTGGTTTTTGTGATGATTAAATGAGGTTATGTATGTATGTATCATAGTGCCTGACACATAGTAAGCCTACAGTGAATGATAACTATTAATATTGTCATAATCACATGAAAATGCCAATATTTCTTTCTTTAAAAACAGTTTTTAAGTTGAAAGAATACATTTTTTAACTAGAATATATAGGAAAATATAAAGTATAACCCCATTAGCTAGAGTACATCATTAGGATATCATATATACAATTTTGTATTCTATGAAAAGCCAATACCTTTCTATTGAATTGTTAAGTGTTCTGTATTTAAATACATGTACTGAAACTTATATACCTATTTATAATCTTTTTAGATCAAAACTTAAAATAGAAGACATAAAAGAAGCCAACAAAGCATTACAGGTGAGTAGAAGATGTTTTCCCTCCAGTCTCCAATAGAGGTAAAACTGTATGAATCTGAGGTATTATTACTTAGTCCTAGAATGTGTAGAGGTAGAAACACTGAATTGGAACTTGGATGATGGGGTTACAGCTCTTCCCTCTACCTCTAAAATCACATTACTAATAATCTTTGTGTTGTTGGAAATGACCTTAGGAATGATTTTGTCCATTTCCCTACCTAGTGCGGCATGAAGGAATAAAATTACCTCTGAACTTGGGAAACCCTGCAGTACTATGCTAATTTATTTCTTACTAGTTTTAACCTTCAGCAAGTCACATATCTTCATTGAACCTCAGTTTCTTCTTCTGAAAATGGGCTTATGATTCTGCATGAGGTTGCTAATTGTGTGAAATTGATTATATAATTTATCATTACAATATTTTGAATGTGTCTGAATACAAGAATCTCTACTAAGAATACCAATCCTACTCATTCTCTTCCAAAAAATTTAAGAGGAGGAAACACTCCCTAATTCATTCTCTGAAGCCAACATCACCCTCATACCAAAACCAGATAAAAATACCAAAAGGAAAGACAATTATGGACCATTGTCTCTTATAAGATGTAAAAGTCCTCAGCAAAATATTAGCGAACCAAATCCAACAGCACATTAAAAGAAGTATACACCATGATCAGGTGGGATTTATTGCAGGTATGCAGTGGTGGTTCAACATAAGAAAATCAATTAAGGTCATACACCACATTAACATTCAGCTTCATTCAGTGTTCTAACATTATTGTATTACAGTTAGGTAGTATTGTGCTATCCATTTCTGAATTTTTACAATCAGTCCCTTTGCACGATCTGTATCCCTTCAGTTCCAATTACCCAGTATCTGCCCTATTTCTATCTCCTGATGACCTCTGTTCTTAACTGAAATTCTCCAAGTTCATTCATTAATGTTCATATCAGTGAGACCATACGATACTTGTCCTTTTGTTTCTGGGTAATATCACTGAACATAATGTCCTCAAGGTCCATCCATGTTGTTACATACTTCATAACTTTAATCTTACAGCTGCAGAATATTCCATCGTATGCATATACCACAGCTTGTTTAGCCACTCGTCTGTTGATGGACGTTTGGACTGTTTCCATCTCTTTGCAATTGTAAATAATGCTGCTATAAACATTGGTGTGCAAATGTCCATTTGTGTCTTTGTCCTCATGTCTTTTGAGTAGATACCTAGCAATGGTATTGCGGGGTCATATGACAATTCTATACTTAGTTTCCTGAGGAACTGCCAAACTGTCTTCCACAGCAGTTGTACCATTTGACATTCCCACCAGCAGTGGATAAGTGTGCCTCTTTCTCCACATCCTCTCCAGCACTTGCTGTTTTCTGTTTTATTGATAATGGCCATTCTGGTGGGTGTGAGATGATATCTCATTGTGGTTTTGATTTGCATTTCATAATAGCCAGGGATGTTGAGCATCTTTTCATGTGCCTTTTGGCCATTTGTATTTTCTCTTCTGAGAAGTGTCTGTTCAAGTCTTTGGTCCATTTTGTAATTGGGTTGTTTGTCTTTTTGTTGTTGAGTTTAACAATCTCTTTATATATTCTGGATACGAGACCTTTATTTGATACATCGTTTCCAAATATTGTCTTCCATTGTGTAAGCTGTCTTTTTACTTGAAGTTCTTTGATGCACAAAAGTGTTTAATTTTGAGGCGTTCACATTTATCTATTTTTTCTTCAATGCTCATGCTTTGAGTGTAAGGTCTAGGAAGCTGCCTCCCATTATAACATTTGCGATATATTTCCATACATTTTCTTCTAACAGTTTTTTTTTTTTTTTTTTTTTTACATGGGCAGACACCAGGAATTGAACCCGGGTCCTGTGGCATGGCAGGCAAGCGTTCTTGCCTGCTGAGCCACCATGGCCCTCTTCTAACAGTTTTATGGTCTTAGATATAATGTTTAGGTCTTTGATCCATTTTGAGTTAATTTTTGTATAGGGTGTGAGATATGGATCCTCTTTCTTTCTTTTGCATGTGCATATCCAGTTCTCTTGGCACCATTTATTGAAGAGACTGTTCTGTCCCAGGTTAGTTGGCTTGACTGTTGTATCAAAGATCAATTGTCCATAGATGAGAGGGTCTATATCTGAACACTGTATTCAATTTCATTGGTCAGTGTATCTATCTTTATGCCAGTACCAAGCTGTTTTGACCACTGTAGCTTTATACTATGCCTTAAAGTCAGGTAGTGTGAGACCTCCGACTTCATTTTTCTTTCTCAGGATACTTTTAGGAATTTGGGGCACCCTGCCCTTCCAGTTAAATTTGGTTATTGGTTTTTCTATTTCTGAAAAGTAAGTGTTTGGGATTTTCATTGGTATTGCATTGAATCTATAAATCAGTTTAGGTAGAATTGATATCTTAACTATATTTAGTCTTCCAGTCTATGAACACCATATGTCCTTCCATTTATTTAGGTCTTCTGTGATTTCTTTTAACAATTTCTTGTAGTTTTCTTTGTATAAGTCTTTGTCACTTTAACTAAATTTATTCCTAAATCTTTTATTCTTTTGGTTGCAATTGTAAATGGAATTTTTTTTCATGATTTCCCCCTCAGATTGTTCATTAGTAGTCTGTAGAAACACTACAGTTTTTTGAGTGTTGATCTTGTAACCTGCCACTTTGCTATACTCATTTATTAGCTCTAGTAGTTTTGCTATGAATTTTTCAGGGTTTTCGACATATAGTATCATATCATTTGCAAACAGTGAGAGTTTTACTTCTTTATTTCTAATTTTGATGCCCTGTATTTCTTTTTCTTGTCTAATTGCTCTAGCTAGAACTTCCAACACAATGTTGAATAACAGTGGTGATAGTGGACAACTTTGTCTTGTTCCTGATCTTAGGGGAAAAGTTTTCAGTTTTTCCCTATTGAGGATGATGTTAGCTGTGGGTTTTTCAAATATTCCCTGTATCATGTTGGGGAAATCCCCTTCTATTCCTATCCTTTGAAGTGTTTTCACCAAGAAAGGATGTTGCATTTTTATCAAATGCATTTTCTGCATCAATTGAGATGATCATGTGGTTTTTCTGCTTTGATTTGCTGATATGGTGTATTGCATTAATTGATTTTCTAACGTTGAGCCAACCTTGCATACCTGGGATGAATCCTACTTGGTCATGGTGTATAATTATTTTAATGTGTTGCTAGATTTGATTTGCAAGAATTTTGTTGAGGATTTTGCATCCGTATTCATTAGAGAGATTGGTCTGTAATTTTCTTTTCTTGTTGTATCTTTGTCTGGCTTTGGTATGAGGGTGATGGCTTCATAGAATGAGTTAATTAGCCTTCCCTCCTCTTCAATTTTTTTGAAGAGTTTGAGCAGGATTGGTAGTAATTCTTTCTTGAATGTTTGGTAGAATTCACATTCGTTCCTGGGCTTTTCTGTTTGAGTAGCTTCTTAATGACTGATTCAATTTCTTTACTTGTCATTGGTTTTTGAGGTCATCTGTTTCTCCTCGAGTCAGTGTTGGTTGTTCCTGCCTTTCTAGGAAGTTGTCCATTTCATCTACATTGTTGAGCTTATTAGCACAAAGTTGTTCATAGTATCCTCTCATTACTTCCTTTATTTCTTTGAGGCCAGTGATTATGTCTCCTTTTTCCATTTCTGATATTATTTATTTGTATCCTCTCTCTTCTTCTTTTTGTCAACCTCTCTAAGGGTCCATCAATCTTGTTGATTTTCTCATAGAACCAACTTCTGGTTTTGTTGATTTTCTCAATTGTTTTCATATTCTCGATTTCATTTATTTCTACTCTAATCTTCATTATTTCTTTTCTTTTGCTTGCGTTGGGGTTAGTTTGCTGTTCTTTCTCTAACTCTTCCAAATGTACAGTTAATTCCTTGATTTTTGCTCTTTTTCTTTTTTGATATAGGCATTTAGCACAATAAATTTCTGTCTTAGCACTGCCTTTGCTGCAGTTTTGATATGTTGTGTTTTCATTTTCATTTGCTTCAAGGTATTTACTGATTTCTCTTGTAATTTCTTCCTTGACCCACTGGTTGTTTAAGAGTGTGTTGTGGAGCCTCCTATATTTGTGAATTTTCTGGCCCTCTTCCTGTTATTGATTTCCAAATTCATTCCTTTATCATCTGAGAGTATTTTGTATGATTTCCATCTTTTTTTAATTTATTGAGACTTGCTTTGTGACCCAGCAAATGAGCTGTCCTTGCGAATGATCCATGAGCACTTGAGAAAAAGGTGTATCCTGTTGTTGTAGAGTGTAATGTTCTATAAATGTCTGTTAAGTCTAGTTTGTTTATTGTATTATTCAAATTCTCTGTGTCCTTATGGATCTTTTGTCTAGATGTTCTGTTCATTGATGAGAGTGGGGATTGAAGTCTCCAACTATTATGGTAGATGTATCTATTTCTCTTTTCATTGTTTTCAGTGTTTGCCTCATGTATTTGTGGAGCACATGGCTCAGTGTATAAATATTTATGATTGTTATGTCTTCTTATTGAATTGTTCCTTTTATTAATATGTAGTGTTCTTCTCTGTCTCTTTTCATTGTTTTACATTTGAAGTCTAATTTGTTGGATATTAGTATAGCTAGTCCTGCTCTTTTCTGATTGTTTTTTGCATGAAATATCTTTTCCTAACTTTTTACTTTCAACCTGTGTTTATCCTTGGGTCTAAGATGTGTTTCCTGTAGACAACATATAGATGAGTCCTGTTTTTTAATCCATCCTGCCAATCTGTAGTCTTTTGATTGGGGAGTTTAATCCATTAACATTTAGTGTTATTACTGCATGGGTAGTACTTTCTTCTACTATTTTGCGTTTTGGATTTTATATGTCATATTCAGTTTTTCTTTCATTTTCCCTTTACTGATAGTCTTCATTTATACTCTCTTCTCCATACCTGTCTCTCCTGTCTTTTCTTCTCTCTCTCTCTAGTGCTCCCTTTAGTATTTCTTTCAGAGCTGGTCTCTTGGTCACAAATTCTCTCAGTGATTTTTTTATCTGAAAATGTTTTAATTTATCCCTCATTTTTGAAGGACAATTTTGCTGGATATAGAATTCTTGATTGGCAGCTTTTCTCTTTTAGTATCTTAAATATATCATCCCACTGTCTTCTCGCCTCCATGGTTTCTGCTAAGAGATCTATACATAGTTTTATTGGGCTTCCCTTGTATGTGATGGATTGCTTTTCTCTTGCTGCTTTCAAAATTCTCTCTTTCTCATTGATGTCTGACATTCTAATTCGTAAGTCTTGGAGTACATCTATTTGGATGTATTCTGTTTTGAGTATGCTGTACTTCTTGGATCTATAGTTTTAAGTCTTTCAACATAGTTGGGGAATTTTCAATGATCATTTCCTCCATTAGTTTTTCTCCTCCTTTTCCCTTCTCTTCTCCTTCTGGGTCACCCACAACACGTATATTCGTGAGTTTCATGTTGTCATTCAGTTCCCTGAGTACCTGCTTAAATTTTTTCATTCTTTTCCCTGTATTTTCTTTTGCTTGTTAGATTTCAGATGTCCCATCCTCCAGTTTACTAATCCTATTTTCTGCCTCTTAAAAATCTAACGTTGTAGTTTTCCATTGTTTTTTTTTATCTTTTCTACTGTGCCTTTCATTCCCATAAGTTCTGTGATTTGTTTTTTCAAACTTTCGATTTCTTCTTTTTGTTCATTCCTTGCCTTCTTTATATCCTCCCTCAATTCATTAATTTGACTTTTGATGAGGGTTTCCATGTCTGTTTGTACATTCTGAATTAATTGTTTCAACTTCTGTATCTCATTTGATTTGTTGGTTTGTTCCTTTGACCGAGCCATATCTTCAGTTTTCCTAGTATGATTCATTATTTTTTGCTGCCGTCTAGGCATTTAATTTCCTTAGTTTATTCTGGAGCTTGTTTTCACTTTTTTTTAGCTAGGATTTTCTTGCTGGATGACTTTGTCGTTTGTCTGTTCTTTGACATTCAATTCAGCTTATTCCAGACCTCTAGCTTAGGTTTTGTTTAACAGATGAGAATCCTTCAGTTCTTGTTTTCTTATTTCTTGCCCTGCCTGTATGGTGCCTTTTTTCTTTTTTCCTTTTAGGTAGGTCTACTTTGGTGTCATAGACTCCAGTCAGATTTTCCCATACCAAACTAACCTCCTCTCAGGAGGAGACTGTGTCAGTTTTTCCTGAGGGTGAGACCCAGCAGGTTGAAAGACTTTCCTATGAAGCCTCTAGACTCTGTGTTTTTCCTATCCTGCTCAGTATGTGGCACTTGTCTGCCTGTGGGTCCTACCAGCATAGTGATGTGGTTCTTTTAACTTCAGCAGACTCTTCCTGCTGGGGTTGTGGTTGAGATAGAGGAGAGCTTGTAGGCTGGCTTTAATCGCTTCAGTTTTCCAGACCCTGGGGTCTGAATTCCTTGAGGGAGGGATTCTACCTGAGCTGGGCCCCACCCCTCTCCTGGGGAAGGCAGAGCCTCCAGACAAGCTCTCAGACAAGCTTAATTGTGCCTGAGAAGCCTTGCAGTTGTATCCAAAGAGCAGTGAAGGTGTAGAAACACAGCCGCAAAAAAGAGAAGAAAAAAATTCCTTTTTAAAGCCTGTCCCCCATTCCTTGGGTTTGCCAGTCAAGAGCTTAAGTTGGTACGTTCTCTGTGTATCTCCAGGTCTCATGTGCCCCTCCTTTCCTTCAGGGCCCAGACCCCTTCAAGTATTTTGTGTTGTCCGACCCAAAAAAGCCTCTGTTTTGTTTTTTTCTTTTTCTGTCAGCCCTGCCCCCTCTGAGCCAGGGCGAAAAACACAACCTCAGCTTTTACTCAAAGTTCAGCTGAGCTGGGGGCCTATTTTTAGTAGTCAGAGTTTGTTAATTAACTCCACAAATTGAAACTTGGTAGAGCCCGGCCCCCCTGCTGCTAGTAAAGTCCCTTTCCTTTCCCCTCTGGGACGCAGCCTGTAGGGGAGGGGTGCCAGCTACCATGGCTTGGGGAACTCATGATTCTGGGTGGGCTTGCAGCTGGTCCAGCTTGTCAAGACTGGTGTATGCTATGTGTCCGGTCACTGATGTGCCTGGCCAACTGGTTTTTGAGAAAGAGGCAAGGGTATCTCAATTGGGAAAGAATAGTTTCTTCAACAAATGGTGCTGGGAAAACTGGATCATTTGCAAAAGAATCAAGATGGACTCCTACTTCACACCATATAGAGAAATCAACTCAAAATTGATCAAAGACCTAAATAGAAGAGTCAGAACCATAAAACTCCTAGATGAAAACAGGGATGCATCTTCAGGACCTTGGGTTAGGCAATGTTTTTTTAGATTTTACACCCGAAGTAGAAGCAAAAAAGAAAAAAATAGATAAATGGGACCTCTTCAAAAGTTAAAACTTTTATGCTTCAAAAAACTTTATTAAGAATAAAATAACAGCCTACTCAATGGAGGTAGGTATTTGGAAACTATATATTCAATAAGGATTAAATATCCAGAATATATAAAGAAATCCTTCAGTTCAACAGTAAAAAGACAAACAGCCCAATTAAACATTTTGCAAAAAACTTGAATAGGCATTTCTCCAAATAAGATATACAAGTGATCAAAAGCACATGTAAAGATACTCAACTTCAGTAGCCATTGGAGAAATGCAAATCAAAACCACGATGAAAGTTCATTTCACACCCAATATAAATAAGGCTAGTATTTAAAAAAAGGGAAAATTACTAGTGTTGGAGAGGATGCAGAGATAGGAATAATTATTCATTGTTAGTGGGAATATAAAATAGTGCAGCCAGAGCCCCCAGTCTTGGGGTTTGTTCATATGAAACTTAACCCCACAGGGGATAGGTCAAGTCTACTTAAAATTTAGGCCTAAGAGTCACCCCCAAGAGAGCCTCTTTTGTTGCTCAGATGTGGCCTCTCTCTCCAGCCAACATGACGAGCAGTCTCACCACCCTCCCCCTCTCTCCGTGGGACGTGACTCCCAGGGGTGTGAACCTTCCTGGCAACGTGGGACAGAGATCCTGGAATGAGCTGAGACATCAAGGGATTGAGAAAAACCCTAGAATGAGCTGAGATTTAGAATCAAGGGATTGAGAAAACCTTCTCAACCAAAAGGGGGAAGAGTGAAATGAGACAAAGTGTCAATGGCTGAGAGATTCCAAACAGAGTTGAGAGGTTAACCTGAAGGTTATTCTTTTTTTTTTTTTTAAAGGCATCTGTTGTGGAGAATGCCTTTTTTTTTTTATTTTTTTTTATTTTTTACATGGGCAGGCACTGGGAATCGAACCCGGGTCCTCGGGCATGGCAGGCAAGCACTCTTACCTGCTGAGCCACCGTGGCCCCTGAAGGTTATTCTTATGCATCAAGTAGATATCATCTTGTTATTCAAGATGTAATGGAGGGACTGGAGGGAACTGCCTGAAAATGTAGTGCTGTGTTCCAGTAGCCATGTTTCTTGAGGATGATTGAATAATGATACAGCTGTCACAATGTTACTTTGTGATTGTGAAAACCTTGTATCTGATGCTGCTTTTATCTACCTTGTCAACAAAGGAGTAGAACATATGGAAAAAAATAAATAATAGGGGGAACAAATGCTAAAATAAATTTAGTTTGAAATGCTAGTGATCAATGAAAGCCAGGGATAAGGGGTATGGTAGCTATAATCTTTTTTTTTTCTTTCCTGTTTGTTTTATTTCTTTTACTATTGTCTTTTTCTTTTTCTGAATTAATACAAATGTTCTAAGAAATGATGAATATGCAACTAAGTGATGATATTGTGAATTACTGATTGTATATGTTGATGTTTTATTTGGTTTCTTAATTTTTTAATTAATAAATAAATTTTTAAAAAAATAGTGCAGCCACTGTGAAAGACAGTTTGGCATAGAATTAGTGGCAATCTGACTTCTAGGTATAGACTCCAAAGAATTGAATATAGGGACACAGATATATATTTGCACACTCATAGTGGCATTATTCACAATTGCCAGAAGATAGGAGCAACCCAAGTGTCCATCAAATGATGAAAGAAGCAGCAGAATATGGTATTTATACACAATGGAATATTAATCAGCTATCAAAAGGAATCATCCTGATATATGTGACAACAGTGATGAACCTTGAAGACATCATGTGTGAAATAAAGCAGACACAAGAAGACAAATATTTTATGATTTCACTGATGGGAAATAATTAGAATAAGCAAGCTCTCAGTCAAAATCTAGAATTTGGATATTTTGATGAGGCTGCTTCAGTTAAGATGTGACCCACCTCATTCAGGGTGAGTCCTAATCCTCTTACTGGAGTCCTTTTTAAACAGGATAAATAGAGAGGGAGAAAGCCACAGAAGCCAGAAGCTGAAAGCAGGGAAACCTGGAAGAGAAGAGAGAGACTAGCAGATGCTGCCATGTGCCTTGCCATGTGGCAGTTACCATGGATCACTGGCAGCTGGTCTTCCAGTAAGAAGGCATCTTTGATTATGCCTTGATTTGGACATTTTTTCCCAATCTCTAACCATAGTGAATAAATACCCATTGTTCAAGCTGAGCCATTTCAGCAGCCTAGAAAACTTAAATGGTGGTGATGGGAGCTCAACATTGTCAATGTTATTAACATCACTGAATTATATATTTGAATTTTATTAAAAGAGGAAATTTTAGGTTGGGTATATACTGCTAGAATAAAAAATAAAAAAATAAATTCCTGAACCTGTACAATGCAATGAACCCTCAGTTAAGTCATGGACTATGTTGAATAGTAAATTATAAAAATGTGCTTTCATCAACTGTAAGAAATGCTAGGTGTTGTGATAGGGTGTGTTAAGAAAGAAAAAAAATCCATTCTCCTACATAACAGGCTGTATGTGAGCATTTTTCTGACAGGTGGCTTCATACCTCACAAAACTACCCATTTCTTTCCTTTCTTTTTTTAAAAAAAATCAAAATATTACATGAAATGGTATTACATTAAATGGTTTTTTTAAAAATCAAATAGTACTGGTTGGTGCAATGGTGGTGGTTCAGTGGCAGAATTGACATCTGCCATACCATAGACTCAGGTTCAATTCCCGCAGCCTGCATGCCAACAAAAAAAAAAAAAAGAAAAAAGTCAAATAGTACTAAAAAGAATTATAACAACAAAATAGTAATAATCTCATGTTCTTTACTCCTTACCTTTTTATTCACCATGGTTCCTGCCATATGAAGTAGCCACTTTCAAGATGCTTTTAGCTGTTTCTTTTGACATTTATCTTCTTATTTCTAAATAATATGCAATATATACTGTTTCCTCTTCATTCATCCATTTTAGAGCTTGTCTCTGGACTGTTTAATAGATGATCAATTTTGCTCACTCTCATCCTGGTCTTTCAATTTTGGTGGAATTTGTTTACTGTGTATTTATTATGACTTTTAAATATTGTTCCTCACTGGGCTAGGTAGATTGCTGTGATTATATTATAAATGTGTTTTCCCTCTGGAGTTAATAATTGTCTCTCTTTTTTTGTTTCATTATTTTTGAATATCTAAATTTTCTCATACTTTAAAACACCTGTATAAAATGCTTTTTGATTTTTCACCTGGTAAAATGTATCTGGTAATTCGTTAGTTCTTTTGTCTTTTCCTTGCAGTAGTCATTCCTGAAGTACTGTGTCCTGCTCCAGTCTGATTTGGTAGCCCCAACCTGATATTTCCTTTTGCTGCCACTCTTGGAACTCCCTTCACCCTTCTTTTATGTTGAAACTGCTGTTGCCTGAACCCAGTCACTTCTTTCTTGTTTTACTCCTTGTTTTGGGTAACACATCCTTCAATAGCTTCCTCAAAAATAGTTCATGGAAATTCTGCTTTCACATTTTTTTCAGGGAATGAATGAATATATGAATGTTTGCCCAAACATCATTATTTAAACTCTGAAAAGAATATTTTCATTGTTAAATATATCATGTATACGAAAGGGTACATTAACAGTACAACTTAAAGACATTGGCTTACCATCTTCTTAGTTTATGATATAGAACACGACTATTGGGGTTCTCTAGGGAAACAGAACCAACAGGAGATATTCTGTAAATATGAGATTTCATAAAATCGTCTCATACAACTGTAGAGATACCTAAGTCCAAATTCCATAGGAAAGGCCGCATACTGGGAACTCTGATGAAGGATTTCGATAATTTCCCCAGCTGAAGTAGGGATGAAAATTCTCTCTTCTCCCGGCTGAAGTCATCACTTCTTTTAAATCCTTCAACTGATTGAATGAAACATCTCTCATTGCTGAAGGCAATCTCCTCCGTTGTTTGTAGATGCAATCAGCTATAGATGCAGTCAACTTACTGACTTAAGTCCATGAAATGTCTTCACAATAACAGGCCAGTACTTGCTTGACCCAACAACTGGGTACCATTACCTGGCCAAATTGACGTATGTGCCTAAACCTTCATAATGACCATACCTTAGAGGCCCCCAGGTGCACTCCCTGATTGCATTCTACTCCCCAGAGTATCCCTGTTTTGTGTTAATCATGATGTTGCTTTTTTTTTGTTTTAATCACTTATGTCTATAACAAAATATTTTCTAGTTATCCCAGTTTTTTGCATGTATACAAATGTATTTATTTATGACTTGACTTTTTCTTTTCTTTTTTTTAATGCCACTGACCTAAGTCGAAGTTCAGCTGTCCTAGAGTTACTCACATTTTGGAATTTATCTGATTGCTTGTGGTGTTTTTACTTTTGTTGCTCTATCCCTTTATTTCCTGTAAACTGGAAATTAGATCTAAAACCTTGGTTAGGGGCAGGCCACGGTGGCTCAGCAGGCAAGAATGCTCGCCTGCCATGCTAGAGGACCCGGGTTCGTTTCCCGGTGCCTGCCCACGTAAAAAAAAAATTAAAACCTTGGTTAGATTCGGTTTCAACCATTTCTGTGGGATTTTTATTTCTGCCACCATCTTTTTAATATTCAGCAGGCTCTTATTTGCTGATTGTCCCTTTTTTAAAATAACATTAAACTGTTTCCATGAGCAAGCACCTTTAGCTGTCTGAACCTGTTTCCTCATCTGTAAAATGAGAGTTGTGGGTTTTGACCTCTGAGGTCCCTTCCAGCTCTGACACACTTGGATTTCCTTACAGTGTACATCTTTTCTCCTTGAGGGGGGTAGGGTAAGTTTGGGTGTATTATTAGTCTGGGAGGCCTAGCTTCAATGTCAGAAAGGTTACTGCTGAACCTGATGCTGCTGCTTGCAAATCTGGTTTCCATCTGGATCTCTTTTCCTCACTGTTATAGCTAGGCAGGAAGTAATTCTGCTCTCCCTTAAGCAGCTTTGGGACATTTGGCAAGTCACTTTTTTTTCACATGTTCATCAGTTGAATTGGGTTATTTTTGAGGTCCCATCTTGCTTTAAAAATGTTCCATGATTCATCTGAATCTTTTCTGGTGTTTATATATGAGATGTCAGTTAAAAAAAAAAAAAAGACCTCATTGTTCAAATCCTGTGTTCTAAAAAAATTTTGACTCCCTCATTTGCAGGGACCTAATACTGTCCATCATACCTTTGCTATGAGATAATAGGTGCTAATTACTAAGACTGCCTGTGAAACAAAAATGCCTTAAATTCACCTTGTGATCTTGACCTGTGAATGCTCAGTCCTTTTTTCATGTTTTTTCTTCAAAAAAATTGTTAGATATAAAGACTTTGAAGAAAACTCTGGGTTTGGGGAATATATCCTCCAAGAAAAAAGTTTGGAGACTTTTCTATTTGGGTGATTAATGTCCCTGTACCTCAGATGTAGGTGAGCACTATTTCCATCTCCAAGGTGAAATCTTTACTCTTGGGTGCTTTGGGATCTGCAACGTTGTGGCTTGGTCTGATTAAATTCATCAGGAACAGTGAGAACTCCTTCTTCAGCTGGGTATTCTCATTGTAAAATGGGCATCATCTAACAAAGTTTTCTCCACAGGAAAAAATATTCTTTCTAGCCAGATCTTGCTTAAGATGGATAAGTTTTTATAAATCTTAGCTGTCACGTTAACTTCCCCCTCTGTTTTAAGACTTATTTCCATTTTCTGCTAATGCTTACACAGAGCATTACATTTGCCATTTACAGAATTCGAAGGAAATTAGTGACCATCTGAAATTGAACTTAAGCTGAGGTCTTACCTGAAATAATGAACTCAAACATCAAAATTTTCCTCAAATTTAGGACTTGCTGTGTATAAGGTGTACACAGTGCCAAATTCATTTATACAGTGCATTTCATATAGTGAAAAATTACCCTTAATGTTATTGGACTTGATAATCTGATGTATTTGAAGGTTATACCTTGAATTTACATATTACTTTTATTTTAAAAAAGCATTATGGAAATGCTTAAACATAAACAGTAGTATAGAGAAGAGTGAAATGTACCTGATTTATCCATTATCCAGTTTCAACATTTATAAATATATGGCCAATCTTGTTTTATTTATTCTCAACCCATATCCCCTCCCAAGATTATTTTGAAGCAAATTTCACACATATTTCATGTGCAGATATTTTAGTGTCTCAAAGAAAAGGACTATCTTTTTCAAGTCTTCATATCTATATATGCTAAATTGTTCTTGGGAAAAGATGTTTTTATATGTAATCTTTAGTATTACCGATTTAGGAATTAATTCATGTTTCTTCCTATTAGGGACTAGTTTGGTTGAAAGACAAAGAAGCAACACATTGTAAACTTTGTGAAAAGGAATTTTCACTCTCTAAGAGAAAGGTAAGGAAGATAGGAAGTGAATCCAAGAGTTTTAGTGCAAAAATGGCTTCTGAATTTTATTCAGTTTCTTTTTTTTTTCCATTAAGCATCACTGTAGAAACTGTGGGGAAATTTTCTGTAATGCCTGCTCTGACAACGAACTGCCTCTGCCTTCTTCACCAAAGCCAGTACGAGTCTGTGATTCCTGTCATGCATTGCTGATTCAGAGATGCTCATCTAACTTGCCCTAGGACTCCAGAACTAAATCTTATGTATGGAAGTATGTATGATGAGTGTTATGTATGAATGTACATACAAGGTATCCAGGCAGCCCTTCTTAAGCAGCTTTGTTGGTATTGGTACCAGTTTATCTTCTACATATTCAGACTCATAGGAATTAGCAGTTATATAATTTGATATTTCCTTTCCGTATACTCAGAAAAATTTTCGGCAGGGCATGCTTTAAGAGAGAACTTTAGCTTAATTCGTAATTGATGTGATAATTATGTAACCCTTTAATCTATTGGACGGCCAGACAGCATAGCTAACAGATTTGCCTTATCTTGTAAAAGGCCTTACTAAAAATAAGGCTTCAGATTGTTTTATTCTTCCAGACTGTCAAGTTGATATTTGATGGTGCCTCTTAGTCTCTTAATGCACTTTAAAAGCTTCATGGTTCTCAGAGTATTGGAAATGTATAAAATGTTTTATAAGTATTGTTTCAACTCAACCGATTTTTCATTAGCTTGCTAAAATTTTAGCTTAACCCCATTTGTCCTCTTTCCTTCCCTTCTTTTGCCTTTTACATTAGAAAAGGCCTCTATTTTACTCTATGAAACTTCCTTTTGGTCTTTTGTCCTAAAATTACTGTTGTGCTGGCTGATCATCTTTCAGACACAGGTTAAATTAAAGGGGCACTGATATTTGGCCTCAACTTTTTCCTTCTTAATTTTGAAAGGCATACATCATTTTTACCTTCAGTTACTGCGGCTGTCATGTTGCCTGCCTTACTAAATGACTAATTCCCATTTTAGAAAAATTGAAGGTATCATTCCCGACATATATGTAATAGCAGGATATTTTAGGTTCTAGCCATTAAAGTGAAGAGAAATCTAAAATGCAGTTAAACTTTACCTTTGATGACATAGACTTGATTACTTCAAAACATTGTGTATTATATTTCCCTCCAATAATCTTTTGGAAGCACTGCATTATTGTAGACATCACCAATGTCCAGTGAAAATTCAGCATATATAGCGTAATTGTGTGACCAATTTGAGATGAAGATGTGGTCTCTGTCCTGTCATTAAAGATTAAATGAACACTAATCCAGTTACACTACCTACACACACCAAGAGTTTGTAAAAATTAACCCTTTATAATCACTTCAAGGAATCCTACACTATCAACTTACTTTTGAAATTAACCTTTTCAGTCATGCACTTTAAGCCTTTCAGAAATGTCCTATTAGGAATCTTATATTACTCCTAGTAGCATAAACTGTTATCAGTCACGGATTCCATTACAACTTTCCCCTGGGACCACTTTTATTTTGCAGGATCTCAGAGTGTACATACTTTTAGGTTTAAAATAATTTAATGTAGCTTTCTAAACTTCCTAAGTATGAAACCATTATTTTATTTGAAGATGTTTTCCCATAAGCCACAAATTTCCAGTCTTTTGAGTTCTTCAGTTAGAACTTACATATAGTTTTTTAGGTCTTTCTTTGAATGCTGATAGAAGTTATATTCTTGAGTTGTTTTTACATTAATGGATTTTTATGATTGGCAAAATTGATCAGCATGAGAATTCTCAAAGTTTTTAATTACTGCAGTTTGCACACATTAAAGAATGATTCACCAGTTAAGCTGCTTAAATTCTTAGCCTGTTTCAACTCAACAAAATGCCCATTTTCTCATCACATTTAAAATTGTGTCATTCAAAAATCTCACTGTTGTCCTCCACTTTTTTGGTCAGGGTGTGGGAAGATTTTACAAAGGCAATAATACAAGTGTTAGGCCGGATTGTTTTGGCTTTTTAAAAATCTTTGGACTTCTCTGTTATAACTTTCACAAATTGTGCTTTTATGATTTTATGATTGTGCTTTTATGAATCAACACTACTTTTACTTTTCAAGATTTCCCCTCACAGAAAGTATTTAAACTCGACTTCACAAACCATCCCCTCACCTAGCCAATACTACAGTAATGCTATCATGGTGCCAAGGAATTAAAATTGTAAAGTTTGGTTTACCCTGCAATGTTTTTAAACAAAGTACAAATTTTATAAACCAAATAAAGATTTGAAAAATTAGCCTGCTCTAATATTGGAGAACTGTCATTTGTTAACATTTTATATACTTTCAATGCTTAAAAACTTAAGGGAGTAATCTTGAAGAAAAGGACGTGATCTTTTTAAGGGAGTGAGTGGTATACAAGCATTGAGATGATGCTCGAGTCAATTACAGGTGATTACTATATATAGTAAAATAGCTATTAATCCTAATAGCAGAAATGGTTTTAGGAGTCATTTTAATCTAGATTTCATCTTTGATTAGACACCACATGCAGTATACCTTGCACAATTATTTTTAATTGGTAACCAACATGAAGCATTCTAGAACAGACGTCATACTGTTATCTCCCACATCAACATTTATTACATTAATAACATTTCTAAGCAAAAACAAGTAACAAGTTCAGTAACTGAATTCACATTGACAGGTTTCATTTTGACCCATTAGCCAATTTGGAAAGAAGCCTTACTGATCAAAGGGATTAAAAATAAAAGCACCTTTTCCTTGCTACATATAGTATTTTAACACAGTGGCTCTAAAATTCCAAGCAGATGTCAGATGCAAAAATCTTAACTGCAGGACTCTTAAGACCATGAAATGGACTTCTCTTACATTTTTAGTCATTTATACAGTTATTTTGAAATCGTAACGCTTTAACCTCTTAGGCAGACGACAGAAAATTAACATTCATGAGAATTATACTCCATGGTAAATACCTGAAGTAAATACACTTAAATCTCATGTTACTGGGAACCTTCACCTACTCTAAGACATTTTAAGAAGTTGCAATTATCCTTTTTGGAAAAAAGCTTTTGGTACTTTAGTCACATGCTGAGGGGAATTTATTCTAAAATCTAGAACTTATGACTTCCAACATCCCCATTTCCCCAGGTACCACAATTATGCGTATTTGAAAGTCCTGATACATCTTAGATCATCAACATTTCAGAGCTGTGCCTGATATGTGATACATGAAAAAGGACTAAATCAGAATTAGCTGATTTATACTTCTGACGCCAACTAAATTCATCTTTAAGCTTTATATATTTACAGTATTATCCAGTAAAAATTAAAGAAAAAAGCTACACTGTTCTTCAAGCTCTATTTCAGATGTCTGCGTAAAGACCTGTAATTTATGCAGAGGTGAACCACTACTACTGTCCTCTAAAATTACACTATACTACTTCGTGTAGAGCTAATAGTAAAATACATCAACCCAAATCTTATGAAGGCAGCACACCCTTAGAACTGGTATATAAAAAGTATCAACATCAGTGGTTTGAATATAAAAATTTATTTTTAAGTCAAAGTATGCAACAAATAAAACCTACAGAAAACATTTTCCCATCACAATCTGTTGCTTTACCAAACAATATTTTGAAAACACATTCCTTCAGTCATTATAAAGTTCTTAAAATACAAAAGAAATTAAATCTGTAAGAAAGTCTAGTAGTAGACCAGATGTTGATGGTTATGCTTCAGTACATCCCACGCCATCCACCGCCACTCATGCCACCTTGTCCATAGTATCCTCCACTTCCTCCACCACCACGGCCTTTTAAGACATTGTTTATGAAGAGATAACAGAGTAAGGTATTAAAAGTAATGTATGAACTTTTAATAACACAATTTATACCACCAAAGTAACCTGAGGTACTTACCATAACCACCCAAGCCATCAGGAGTACCATATCCTCCACTATAATTGTTCCCCATTCCCATTCTTCCAACAGATCCATAACCTCCCTGATTATCTTTAAAAAAGAAAAAAGAAATTTATATATATATTTATAGTGTTAAGTGTCTAACTTCATTTACTTTAAAAACTTTACATACCCATTCCATCTCTGCCATAGCCTCCCATTCCAGAACCTCCCATTCCAGAGCTGCCTCCAGGGGTAGAATTCAAGAAGAGTTCAATGTATCGATGTTCTTTAATAAAAAAAAAAGGATAATATAATTGGGAAACAAGAATGATGGATCACATTTATTAATAAAAACTTTTAAGGGTCAATTATTTATTCTCCCTTTGCTAATAGGAACAACAATAATCTGTAAACAGCCTAGATCAAGTTTCTTCAAAGTTGATCTCTTAGATTTGTTGACAAGTATTCTTTGAGATTAATGCAGTCAATGAAAAACTTCTAGGAAGCCACTGAGGTCTAAACTTACTGGAGTCCAAATGCTACCAAGAGTTACTCCTACAGCTCCAAGAATCTTTTACATGGAGTTCAAACAAACAGAAACGTTCTACGAGTTCACATTTAGGATATGAGTACATCAAGGTTACAACTTACGCATGTTATTTTTATCTTTAGACATGGCAGCAACTGCATCTTCATGTGTCACAAACTCTACATCAGCTTCTCCTGTTGCTCTGCCATCAGCTCCAATATCAATATGAACTCGTATTGGGTTGAGAGGCGAGAAGAACTAAATAAAACAAAACACTTGTATTTATATTCACATTATTAAAAGTAAATTAGCACATTCTTTGGCTTTTCCTCATCAACTGAACAAAAACAAAAACCCCAAACCCCGAGTTGCCAAGGCTAACTGCATGAACTAGAGGTTTTGGGAATAGGACTGTGTACTATCGGAAGATGCAAAGAAATGATCTCTTTAAGGTAAGTCAGATAGTAAAAAAAAAAAAAAAGCCTCCAACATCCCACAGAGAAAAACCTTGTATCCTACTACTGAGAGGGACTAAAACCCAAAACAGTATTTGAAAACTGGTGTTTGAAATATAAATAGGCCACCTGAGACTTAGAAAATATGTGCAGAAACACAGAGTATATCATGATTCAGAATAATGGAGTTTGACAAATAAGTAAATGAGTAGATACAAATGGGTTTGGCCAAAGGGCCAAACCAATTTTAAACCAACCAATTTCAAAGATAGCAGCACTATCTACTCCCATTATTTTCAGCTCCCCAATTCCTGATCATTGTGTAGTACAAAAAGTTGAATTATAATAAAGCCTGTTAGCGTATTACAAATCCACTTTCAAAATCTGATACTACAAAGGCATAATAATCTCTCAGTCATCACTAGTCCAATCATTCTTTCACGATATTTAGCTTTTACTTGCTTAAATTCTGGGTAGGTTAACACACAGTGTGGGACAAAAATATCCATTGACTTTACTGAAGATATAAAGCAGATAAAAAAAATCACTCACATTAGCAATGTCATTTTCAGTTGCACGAAAAGGTAACCCTCTCATATGTACAAAATGACCACCATGAAAACCTGAACTAGCATCACCAGCTCCACCATAGCCATGTCCTCCCATACCTAGAGAATAAAATTTCCAAAGCATCAGATGGAGAAAATACCTTAAATATAGTCATTATACATAATTAGTATATATACGAACTATGGAAGGTACAAGTCCCACACAGGGATGCAATGAAGTATGCCTGAGTTGACTTTTTTTTTTTAACACAAGCCACCTTTATCACTAAGTGACTGCAAAGCGAAGTCTAAAATTTACCAAAAAATGAAAACGTCTAATATTTATTTTACCTCTTCCATCTCTCATTCTGTCATCAAAGCCATCATTTCCATAGCCATAATTATTATAGCCACCATAGTCATCAAAACCTCCATAACCTGTGCAGTTTAAGGAGAAACACATGAATACACTTTAAAGAAATAAATAAATTTTATAATCTAGTTTACAAAACATTGTGGTAATCAGCCCACTTAATTTCTTCGTTATTACAAGTTTGCAACTCTGAGCATATGAACAAAGCAGTACTTGGTGCATATATAAAACTTCAAAACAATAAATTCAGACAGGAAAATCAGTAAACACTAAAATATGCCATTGTATCTTCATTTTAATTTTTGTATAAATTATCTAGGTGCCAATATGTGCATCAATCAAGTCCCATAGCTGTCCATGGGAATTCAAATGTTCATGAACAGGTTTTAAAACCTAGTAGGTACTGAAATTACTGCCATTTCTATATTTCTTGACAAAGTGTCAGGAACATTAAGAAAATGACAACAGAACCTTTTGTTCATTAGATACACATACCACCATCATATCCATCACCTCCTCGTCGCATTCTGTCATACATACTTCCACGCCCAGCTCCATAATAACCCCCTCTTCCTCCTATTGGTCTATCATATGGTCCCGGTCGCTGTCCCAGCAATCTTCTTGGTGGATCATAAAATCCTTTGATTTCACTCCTGCTACTTCTGAAGATCTCAATATACCTATTTAAAAATGTTTTAAGGTACAGGTTTCAGCATAAATGCATTAGAGTAAGACAGACATTGGGCAAAATGTTTAAGTTTTTCTATATCTAGATACATAACCCAATTAAAATTGCCTAAGTACTCCATAAGTTAACATTTTTACACCTATAAACTTCAATAATTAAATATTTAAGTTTTACAAAGACTAATCATTTGAAAACAATCTATAAAATATAAATATAATTTTAGTTTCCTTTAGTACATGATAGGTGTTTAAAGAAAATAGGTGATTATACAAAAGCATTTATCAACATCCTACAGAGAAATGGAAACAATCTTAATTTAAACAAACTACTAGCATTAATTTCCCACCCAAATCTGTTGTTTCCAAGTTAAATTTAGATAATTATCAATTCTTTTAAACTACCCCAGAAAAATGTTATGGTTACCCCCCCATTTAAGCAATAGTGACCCACAACCCCCAAAAATAAAAATTTAACACCATCCCAAACTCTCCATCCCCACCTGTGCCCTATTCTTTCCTTGTGTTTCCCCAGAGCATTTTCTGCTATCTCCTTTGAAGCAAACTGCACGAAGGCCTCCCCTGTGCTTCTCCCCTGGTAGTCCATCGTCAATGTTATCCCATTTGGCACGATTTCCAACCCTTTAACCCAAGGACAAATAACCCCATCAAGGGGAACAGTGTTAAAGGCTGAAACATTCCCATCTGAATCAAATATTTAAAACAAGTCTAAACAAAACAAAACAAAACAAAAAAAGCTTATTTTCCCATCACCCCATAAGACAAACGGAAGATTTTTTTCAAATATTATTGGATTAATTAACTTTTTTTGGCAGTGTCTTTTTAAATTACATATATATTCTAAGTCCACCTACATTACATTAAAAAATATAATGCTACAAATAAAATTTAACTATGCTCCATATGCTAATGCAAGGTTCTTATCACACAATTACTTTCAATTAAGTTTATTGGACATTAATTACATGTTGCTAATTTTACACATGTATTTAAACATCAACTGGAGCACATTCCATATTTAATACAACAATCAAAATACCAGTTAAAAATTAAAGAGTTCCAAAAACAAATAAGATTTTACAAATTAAAAACTGAGTAACAATATAATACAAATATAAAAGTAAAATACTACTAAACTTTGACTAATACTAGAGGTACCTTGAAAGAACTGAACTATTTCCTCTTTGCTGCAACCAAATGGCAGTCCACGAAGTCGTACTGTCCCATCACTAGCGTCATTTGGACCATTATGTTTCATAACCCAATCCATCTCAATACCGTTTGATTTAAATGCTATAAAAATAAACAAGCACATAAAAGCAGTCAATCAAAATATACTCTTGCCAGAGATACTGAAGAAACACCTCTCTGGAGTCACAACAAGAAATGCAACATACAGCTCAGAGACTTCAGTGACAATTCCACAACACAGTGTCACACCATTTTTCTACTTTAGGGTGGGCTGAAAGACTGGGAAAGGTAGTGAAACCTCTGCTCTCTCCAAAAAGTACTGAAATTCCTAAGAACCAAAATATACATAGGCTAATTCTGAAAAAATTTACAAAATTCCACGATCAGTATTCAAACCTGCTCTATGTCTTCATTCTGTCATCTTACTATGTTAACTCGAGTCTTTTCCTCATCTCTCAACTTTCAGATTTCATTATTTACCCAGTTATGCAAATTACTTAAAAGCTTGAATTCATTCAGAAGTTGCCTACAGTATAATGATCCACTCACACTTACAGCTCAAGAAAAAAAATGAGCGTTTCCTTGATACTGAAAAACTGATATTTAGAGAGCCTAAACTTACAAAGTTGAATTTCTAAACTGCGGTAAAAGGTCACTCAAAAGTGAACGCTTTCCTATGGTAACTGTTTTCAAATCTACCCGTATGGAAGCCAGTGGAGATACACAGAAATCAAATTGCTCACCGCTTTACTTTTTAATCAAAGAACAGACTTGATTTAAATACAAATTATTTTTTTAAAAAAGCAATATATTTACATTGAAAATGTATAAAAGAAAACAGTGATATAAGGTCCCCTCCCCTCCAATATGAATCTTCTACCCAGTTCCCTTCCCCACAAGCAACTATCCGTTCCTTTTAAAATACCAGAACATTTCAAAAGAGGCTAATGCAGAAGTCCTTCAGCTGCAGAAACTTACCAGGACCTTACAAATTTCAATATGCAGCTGTAGGAATCCTACTCACCTGAATATTTCAAACCTTTCCCTCACCACCTCCTCCCCTGTAAACAAAACAATTTTTTCACTTGATTCTTTTATGCTTGAGGATGATTCATACCAACAGTATTCACTAACATTTCATTTCATATGATCTAATTATGAGCATAACAGAAGCAGCATCTGCAAAGTTAAAACTTCCTTTTCCTAGAATTTATGCACTTAACTCCCCAAATGTGGTTATTAATCAAATACCTCTACATGTAATCACCTCCAGCACCCAATTTTTGTTTTCTAAAGCCAAGAGTCTTAGGAGCCACTTTAGAGAATGAAAATGGGAGAAATTCAAATTTTGAACTGTCATTAGAACTGTTCCGTAAGGCACACAGATAACTGGTGTAAACTTTTAAGAGTGAGAAATAATCCTGAGTTTGAATCCCTACTCTGCCACTCGATTTAAGCGAGTTATTTAACCCTTGAGTTCACATTCTCACTTGTAAAACATAGCAAAAGAATCCAACACCTCATCGGACAGATATACAGCGTAACCAAAAGTACCCAGTCTGTCACATGGTACGCACCTAAAGGCGGCCACTGTTACTGGATTTTATAACCCTGTAAAAATAATTCAATTTACAACAAATTACATGAACCCTTAAAGTACAGAAAACCATCCTGAGTCTTGAAAGGAAATAGAGACTACTAAAAATAATATTAGCCTTGTCTTTTTAATGTTTCCTTATGAAGTGTCTTAAAAAGCAGAGGGGAAAAAGAAAGAATTTTTTCAAAGTTATTTACCATAATGGGTGTGCTAACTAGAAAGGTTAAAAAATACTGTTTTACAAGGAGCGCTGAAAGTATGAGACCCCCCAAATCAGTTCAGAAGAAAGTTCAATCAGAAACATTTAGGAGATACCTGACATTTCTTTAAAGTTTGGTGAGTTTTAAAATTTTTTAATAGCACCTAAGTAATACATGTTTTCTTAGAAGAAAGTTCAATCAGAAACATTTAGGAGATACCTGACATTTCTTTAAAGTTTGGTGGGTTTTAAAATTTTTTAATAGCACCTAAGTAATACATGTTTTCTATAAGGAATGATTTAAGAACAGAAGAAAAAATGGACATAATCTAACATCAAATTTTACTTCCCTGTGAAAAATTTTAAGAATTTTGCAGTCAATCTATCATTCTGAAAAAAACTTTAGTGGTGCTTTTTATCCTGTTTAGCACATTTATTTTTTCTATGTAAAGATACCGTTACAGAAGAAAAAATACGAAAGAAAAAAAAGATGGAAATAGTTTAACATTACTATAAATCTTAGTTAGCACTTTCCAAGAACTACATCCAAGTAGTTTTGATTTCAGGATCAGCTTTGTACCAAAGAGAAGACAGACCTATATAAAACAATAAATTAAGCCTGTAGAGGATTAGAAACACACCCTGAAGTGCAAAAATGCCTAACAAGGAGTGGGAAGTCTCATTCTTTTTGCATTCTTTTAGATACTGTTCGAAGAGAAGTTACAAGTAGAGCCAACACACCTAAATCCAGCAACACAATTTTAGAAGATTTAATATATCTTAGTGACACTACCTCATCATGTGCTTGAAGAGCACGCTTAAAATGTCTCAAAGCACTTACCCTTCAAAGGTCTATTAAAAACTTAAACAGTCTAGAATTCTATTTACAAAACAAGAAAAATTCTTTAAAGCCATAAAAAAAGGGTAGTCTGTTCTAATACCTTACTCAAGGTGCCTCAGTAACTACCCAGGAGTTAAATTATTCATCAACAAAGTATTACAACTAATCACTATTCTGCTTTAAGAATTCCAAATGTTACCACCAATTAAAAATAACAGCAGGTGAAATATTAGGATAACCTGTCAGTTTCATAAGATTTAAAATATAACTTTATACATATTATGCTAAATTAAAAAAAAATCAGTCACAACCACATATTGCATGATTCTACCTATATTAAATGTGCAGAACAAGGAAATCCACGGATTCCTGACTGCCTGGGGGTGTGACCTGGGGAATGACTGCTTGACTGTAGGGGTTTCCTTTTTTGGGGTGATAAAAACGTTCTAAAATTAGATTGTGGTTACTTCTAAATGTAGTATAAACCACTGAACTGTAAATTTAAAACAGGTATTATTTACGGAATGTGAATTCTCTCTCAATAAAGCTGTTTCTAAAAAGCATCTGATTAAGACCAACTCAAATACAGACTCCCTTTACAATATAGGCATATTCTACCTTCTGAAGCACAACAGTAACTTCCTAAAGGGAGCCCAATGGTCCTGAAAAGTGGGGGAAGTTTTAAAACATGGAAAATTTTCATTGCTCCTTCTTTCCGATATGCTTGCTCCTTAACTGTAATTAAAAAATCTAAACACACCACCAGTACCTAAACGGAGTTCTCTAAAATGACCGTTTACTAGACCAAAGTTATCTACTGCACTCCACTTTGCTTACCAAAACATGATATAAGGGCACTTAAAAATAACATGGTTATTCAAAATCAACAATTAGACGGATTCCCAGACTATGATGCTGATGAAAAAAGTGCAGAAAAAAATCTGAAGGCTACTTCAATTGGGAAGCTGTTAGTTTTATACTATTTTTAGATGTCTTTTCAAAGGTTTTACCTAAAACCTGTTTCAAGACTGATACTTTTCCTTAGCAACCTTAAGCATCACAGATAATCTTAAACGACAGGAGGGTGTTTTTTAAAAACCAAAAAACCGACTTCTTATAAAGATTATTGGAAATTCTTTTTCTCAGTCCTTGCCCAGTCCCCTACCCCAACTCTTGAACTGTACTCAGTGCGAATTATCGATCGATTCCGTTTTCTAAGGACCAAAAATCATCACCACCACCACATCGCTGGGCTTAAAGTATGTGTTTTTTGCTATTATGGGCTTATTTCCTTAGTCAAAATCTTACTCCTACACTAAAAAAAATCTTACCCACCAAAGAAACTAGACTTCTTTTTGGATGTTACTTTACTTCTACAGCCTTACTGTCAAAAAAGAAATCTCTGCACAAAATACAACCTGGAAATTTTATGTTAAAAATTAATAACTCAATTCTCATATACATGTATTTACCACCACTGGCTGTTTTTAACATATTTCCCAAAACTAATACTCCTATTTAAAAACAAATTCTAACTCGTCTGTACCAAAAGTATACAGAAATCATTGCTAAGCCACTCCGCCCCCGCCCCAAAATTCAATAAGGTGGGCCCAGCCGACCTACGTGAAATAGGCGTTTCACATTCCTGCTTGGTAATTCACCCACTGCTCTAGTCGCAAATGATTTTACGCCCAATCTTTAAAAAACGTTTAAGATAAGCGTGAATAAACCCCTTTGGAAAATGAGTACGTACTCTTTTCGAAGTTCCAAATCTGGAATATAAGGGCCGGCTAAGCGTCCTTTATTCCTCCCCGGAGCTTTTCGTTTATCTAGCTGTCCTAGAGACCAGAAAGCTAGGGAGAGTACGCCCCTGCCCCTTCCCCCTCCCAGACCGGCAGCCAAGCCTGGTTTAAAAACCTTCGCCACCGGGCGGCGGAATTACAAAGGAGGCCGGTTGCCTCCTTTGTCCCGGATTTGGGAGTTGAGCGCCTTCGTCGCCATTGGCTTTCCTCCCCCAGCTTCAGCCTCTCTCATCTTGGGAATCTGCGTCAGAAGTCACTCGCAGTCCCGCCAGGCCAGGTAGCCCAGCAGAAACTGCAGAGGAAAGGTGGCCGCGGTGGGAGGTCAGGCCCATCCGGCGCCATTTCCATCGGGAGCGCGCCCGACAGCCCTGATCCTCCCCCGACCCGAATACCCGGCCTTTCCCAGCTCTCTTCACTCCAACCCACATCCATTCCAGGGCGCTTTGACCCCCCCGGCCTTCTAAATCAGTTTTCGAAAGCTGGGGGACCAAAAAAACAGAAATAGCAGGGAAGGGCGGGAAGCTGAGGTGGCCGCGCCACAGTACCCAAAATGGCGGAGGCAAAACCAGCAAGGAAAGAGGAGAAATGCTGGATACCCCCACTTCGGACCTCGGCTTCGTCCACTGAAGTCCACACGAACAAGCCCTTCCCCCCGGCAGGCCGCCCTCCTTGAAGTGGGAGATCGCCCGGGAGGCGCAGCCCGCCTCGGAGTAGCGACCTCCACACTCCCCACCCCCACCCCACCCAACCCCCTCCCAGTCTCTCTCGTCCTTCTCCCGACTCCACTCTCGAACCACCAGCCCAACCTACCCCCTTTTACTTCAGATACCCTGTCAGGAGACGGTAACGCCGACTCTGGTGCTCACTGGGTACGGCCGTGAGGAGGCAGAAGTCGCTCCCCTCGTGTGGCGCCCTCCACAACGGTTCTTCCAACCGTCTCTGGCGGTGGTAACCGCTAAGGGAGCTGCGCAGCAGAGCTACTGGCTTGGGGGATGGGAGAGAGCGAGCGAGAAGGAGGGGGTGGAGCGAGAGCAACGAAAACCGGCTGCCCGGCTCTCGCGAGACAAGAGAGTCGGTAACGCCTTGGCGCGGGCAGCAAAAAAGTGCGCATGCGCACTGACAGACTACCCAGTTGGGAGTAAAATGTACAAAAACTAAGACATTGGTTCAGTTACAAAGACCTGCGGCCGACTTCCCCTTTCTTGCTAAGTGTAAAACCATCAAATTCTCAGAGTCCTCTTCCTGCCCTCTCGAGGAGGATGTGAGGTGGGAGTAGTAGTTCTCCCAGTGTGTTGTGAAGGAACCGTGGTGACGCGGTTTGGACAAGTTCTCTTACTCTGCCGCACTAAGAACAAATTCCCTAAGGGCCTCACTCTTACCCAGCATCACCTGCGTACAAAGATTCCACGTGGTTTGATCGCCAAATGCCGGGAGAGCTTTTCTTGTCCACCATGTTTGCGTTATGCAGTAAAAATAGAACTGTTTTCTACCTGCGATGACACTAAAGTTCCCCGTGAGGCCCGATTTCAGCACCCGGTTTGGCGCTTCTCTGCTCCCCTCGGCCTCGGCGCCGCGTCGGCGCAGCGCCCCCAGTCGGACCGGTTAGCAGCCACCGAAATGCTGCTTGATTGGTTTTGCCACACGTTTCCTTTTTTCCCCTACATATCATTCCGGGTTTTCTCCTCCTACGTGTTGTCTTTTTCCTACTTCAGTGACAGATCAGCCGCTCATGGCGGCCGCATTCCGATTTTCTAAACCGACGTTTGTATTCTTAATTATTGTGCATACAAGTGGCACCTAATAAATGTCTTCTTGCTTGTGCCTTGTTGTGCCCCCAAGGTTCCCAAAGACGCCTTGTGGCCTATTGTAAGTTTCAAAGAAAAATAAAAATCGAATTTCTGTGGCAAAGGTGAAGGGAGATCCTGGTAAGATTCCTGCAAATGAAAGTGCAAGGGTAAGAACACACATCGAGTGAGGAGAGAGGAGATGAATTTGACCACAGTTTTATGGAATATGTTAAGGCTGGAAATGTGGACAAAGCTAGTTTGTACATAATCTTCTGTGTCCTGCCATAAGATGTGAACTTCATGCTACAAACATTGGGAAGCCTGGAAGGAGCAGGGTGGGGTCGGGGCGCAGCGGGAAGGGATATTAGCAGTGGAGAGGCATGAATAATTTTGCCCACCCATGAGATTTGCAGTGTGCAGAATGGAGACAGGAGTCCAGTTACCTTTATATAATGGAAACTTCCATTTCATGGCCTTAATTCATCCTCAGTCCTGTTTAAGACTAAGTACTAGGTAGCAAGAATTGCCCAAGCATAGTGCCCTGTTGTTTTCCTTGAGCCCACTGCCTCAAAATACCCTTCATGGGAAGCGGGGAAAGAATAGTGTGATCTTTACAAATGTTGAAAAACTAAATCAAGGGCTCTGATAACAATAGTTCACAGTTAATGAGAGCTCGCTTGAGCTAGACACTGCTCTAAGTGCTCAACTCATTGAATCTTTACAACAATAAAAGGTAATTATTATCCTCATTTTACAGACGAGGAACCTGAAACTCAGAGAAGTTAAAAAAATAAAAAAGTTGCCCAAGGTCACACAGTTAATAAATGGTAGATCTAGGTTTCACTCCAAGAGACAAGGTTTTAAACACTCAACTCTCTTGCTTTCAGAACTGGAATAAAGAAAAATTAAAAACGTGATAATCTATTGCAAAAGCTGGTTATTTTATTGCTCTGGGTCTCGGTGTCCAATTTGGTAAAATATTGGTAAAATATGGGGATTGAATTAGGTGACCATTGAAGTCTCCTACAATTCTAAACAATGTAATATTATTGAAATAATGTCATCTTTTTTTGAGAGAACATTTCAAAGAAGCTTTTCAGGATTTTGTAGCTTGATTTCAGGAAAAATAAGAAAAATTGAAAGATGTCATGGCTATTCTAAATTGAATGTGAATGTCTTTAAGAAGGGGAAAGTCCAAGTACTAGCTTACATCCCTATCAAGGGAAAATTGGAATAAAATAAATTCAGTTTTTATGCTTTAAGGTATTATCAAAATGTAATTGACTGTTTTGGGGAAAGTGAGTTAAGATGGGAGGACCTTGAAATGGAGGTGCAAACTGTGACATTTTAGTGTCTGTGATACCTTTTTGCACATTTTACCTATTTGTAGGTATTTGGGTTTTGAATTAATATTTAATTTATTAATATTATAAATGAAAAATATCCTTAAACCATTAAACTTACAAATATTATGATTCTGCTTACAAATCTAGTAGTTTAGGGATATTTGGTTTTACTTTTCTTTACTACTGTATTAGCTGTTTGAACAGCCTATAATCCCTTAAAACATTCTCATTTACAATTTCATTAAATTCTCTCAAACGTTTAAGCAGCAGTTGTAAATTTAACTTTCTCTGGAAGCCTTTTAATTCCTGACCCAACAAGCGAAGCCTTCTCAGATACTGATTCTAATAAATCTATCAGTAAGCTTCTAAATATAATAAATTTTAAGTTCTCTTAAATACATTCCAATCTTTTTTACAAATTGTCTTTAATTTTTTTTGCAGTTTTTCAACTTGAAAAAGGGTCCGAATTAAAATCAATCAATTACATGTATCAAGTTAGACTTACAAGGCTATTTTATCAAATTCTCTGATAGGCCAAATTCTCTACATTAAAAACACTGTAAATATCAAATATATGCAGATTATACCTAAATTTAACCCAGAGAGTACTAATATAGTGCTTGATTCCCGTCAGTATTTTGGTATTTAATTGGAAACCATCCTGGGAATATGTAACCAGTATCCGGCTGGCAATCATGCCTGCTGAGCCTGGATCCAGGTTCGTTAGTCTTGAAACTAAAAGAATTCAGAGACGAGGGCCATAGGAATAAGAAGGAAAAGTTTATTTAAAAAGAGAGAGGACACATTAAAGAGGTTACCACGGATGTGTCCAAGGCGGGTACATGCACTGAGTGGAGTGGGCCAACTTGCTTTATAGGAAAGTTTTACTGGTGGCAGGTTTCCATAGTAACCATTATATGCTAGGTGTCTTTGTTCTAGGAGGAGATAGCTAGCAGAACTTGTGGTTTGTTGTCACATACTTAAAGTTTGTCTTTGGGCTGATGGTTAACAATCTTTATGACCCCCTGCTTCCTATCATTGACTAAAAATTTGTTTTGGGCCCAGAATTTGATAAGTTTTTATGGTTTGGGGAGATTTGGGGGACTTCAGGGGAAATTTTTGTCCCAGGATGTTTGCAGCTGAAGTTTACAGTTTCCATTAGCTCCTTTGGAGCTTTAAAGAAACAAGGGACTTGCAGTTGTCTGTTAACTCTTTCAGAGCTAACTAGGAAACCAAGGACTAAACAGTTGTCCTGTTTTATCCTACCTCAATTACAAATACATTTATTCATGCATTAAGGGAACAGACATCATTCAGGCAAGTTGAAGTTATTTTCGCTAACAAACACTGGAGTTATCATCTCAGGAGATCTCTGGTGACCAGTTTATTGATTGGAGACTTTTGCACAGGCCTGAAACTTGATAGACCTGATGTGGCTGGCACTCTGAACGCCCCTCCCCTGCCCTTTTTAAAAAAATGATTGCTGTAATAATAAGACCCCGAGCACCGACACTTCATATAGGGTGGGTCCTTTTCCCTGTGTCCTCCTGGGTTCAGGTTAACATTGCTACATTATTCTTTCAGTCTTTCAAGCTTATTTGGTAGATGGAATTCTGTAATCCCTTTCACCCCTCGACAATTCAAATGATCTAATTACTGCATTCTTTTCCACATACTTAACTTGTCTGGTTATAAGCCATAGTCCTAAAATCGTTCTAATGACATGAATGAGTTTTCATCACCGAAATGTGTTTTCTTTGTTGTTTGTTTGTTTTTGGGGGAGGGGCACAATTTCTTTGTATGAGGTACTCTGCTCAGGAAGATTTGAAATTAGAACATGTGTTCTTTTTGCGTTTTTATAATTCGAATAAGTAGAGTATTTTGAACTTTAAAAAAAGTACACAAAATTGTGATAATACATCTGATGTTTATTTGGCTTCTATTTTAATACTTTTCTTCACGCACAAAAAAATAAACTATTCTCCTTTGTAAAGATGGATCCTGTAAGTACAGATTGGCTCATCACTGCTACAGTGATCCCTACAGAATTGTTCCCAGATCGAGCGCGCCGTGGAATTGTTTCCATGGAGATTGTTAGAACTAAGGGCTCCCAGCTGCGTTTGGGTTTTTTTTTTTCCCCTCTTTGTCTTTCAGTCATTTCAATGCTTTCCGATTAGCACAGAGATCAGAGGGACCCTAGAGAGGATCTTGTTAGATGCCTTAATGAGAGAATAGATGAAAAATGAGAAGGAAATATAAGTCTCCACACTTCCCAGAGGGAAAACGAGACAATGAACACGTGATCATGTATTACAGCATTAGGATGAAGAGGAGAGGAAAATTCCATGCAGAGCCTGAAAGAAATTGAAAGAGATTGCTCCCTTCCAAGGGAAGGGAGGCAACAGTGACTGAAAAATCAGTTCACAGATTCCCCAAGGCTTTGATAAATGCCGTAAAAACTGGATTATCATAATCTTTTTGCTTATATGAAAAGAAAATAATCTAGAAACAAACAAAAATCTACAAATAAGTTTCTACGGTTATGTCTAATTAATGTAGTTAATGCTTCTTGAACACTAAACCTGTCTTACTAAGGTTTTGTGATATGCTTATTCTTTGGTTTACATTTGTATTTACTGCCTTTAGACGCAGTAATCTTCCTGTCATGGTTCAACATTGTTTTCTCAAGGTAAGGCTTAATTATACTCTACATTCTCGATAGTTTTTTGCTTCTTAAAGAAGCAAAAAAACCTGTGGGTTCATTCTGGGACTATGGAAACAAAAAGATTTCCTCCAATTTTAATACTTATGATACTAATTAACAAATGCAAACTCGAGGAAAACACACCTCACACATTATTTTCTCTAATTTTCAAAAATTAGAGTGTGTAAGGTTTAGTGTTCAAGAATAATTTTCAAAAATAATTAGAAGTGTCGAACATTCTTTCTGCTCTAGTGGATTGTTGTGAAGGCCAGGGAAAACAACTATGAAAGGTAGCTACTTAGGGAATTTAAATCAAAATATTGTATTGCCTTCAACGTGTCAAAAGCACATTAATAAATAAGAAAAAACAGCACAGATAATAGAGAAACAATTTCCCCACACATGATTTTAAGCTTCTGAATAGTAGATAAAAAATATATAGCTATACCTGTCAATGTGTAAACAACAGTGAGATCATACTGGGGTCACAGCTCTTTAAGTAATTAATTATCACCACAGTCTAGCAAGGTTATTATTTTATGGACCAAGAAATATAGGAATCAGGAGATAAAATAAAGCTCCCAAGTTTACAAAGCTTAGACTTGCCTTCATTATCAGGGAGGCAGATAGGCCTAGATTCCAATCCGAGTTCTTTCACTTCCCTACTCGCTGTATGATCCTGAGGCAATGATACTTTCTGAATCTCAGTTTCTTAATCTATAAAATGGATTGTTAGGTGGTTAAATAATAGGTGAGAGACAACTAATTGAAAGAATAATTCTAGTCTCATGCAGTTTTATGTGTGTTTAAGTCATTGTTAATAAATTTGGTTCATTTCTGTTAAACTTAGTAACAGTGAATTTAATAGAATTTGTTTGTGTAGTAAAAACAATGTCTTGAGCATGTATTGAGAGTTAGGAAATTATTCCAGGGAGATTTGTGAATCCATATGTTCTAGTTTGCTAGCTGCTGGAAGGCAACACACCAGAGACAGATTGGCTTTTAATAAAAGGGGATTTATTTCGTAAGTTCTTCAGAGGAAAGGCAGCTAACTTTCAACTGAGGTTCTTTCTTACATGGGAAGGCACAGGGTGATCTCTGCTGGCCTTCTGTCCAGGCCTCTGGGTTCCAACAGCTTTCCCTGGGGTGATTTCTTTCTGCATCTCCAAAAGCTTGGGCTAAGCCGCGAGCGCTGAGATGAGGTATGCTGAGCTGCTTTGGCTATGCTACGTTAAATTCTCTCATTTATTCACCAGCCAATTAAATCAAACATCATTCATTGCAGCAGGCACGCCTCCTAGCTGACTGCAGATGTAATCAGCAACAGATGAGATTCACATACCATTGGCTCATGTCCGCAGCAATTGATCCCAGGCACCATCACCTGGCCAAGTTGACAACTGACTCTAATTACCACACCATATGAACACCATGATGCGTATATACTATTTCCTGTGTAATGTCCTGCTGTTTTTTCAATATTGGCAGTTGCAGTTGTAATTAATAAAATGAAAATTGAATTGTGCTATATTATTTATTATTGTTATATAACAAAATACTCCCAAATTTAGCAGCTTGAAACAAACATTTATTATTTCACAGTTTCTGTGGGTTAGAAATTTGAGGACATCTCAGCTGGGTGTCTCCAGTGCAGGGTACCCTACAAGGCTGCCTTCAGAGTGTTAGCTGTGGCTGCCATTATCTCAAGGCTCAACTTACAGGAGTATCTGCTTCCGAGTTCACTCACATGGCTATTGGCAGCTCCCTTTAAAAAAAAATTTTTTTTTAGAATAGTTATATATTCACAGAAAAGTTACAAAGATAGTACAGAGTTCCTGTGTTTTTATTCCTGAGACTGTAATAATCATAATATTTTTTAAAAACACTATTTTTCTACCATTGCTATTGATAAATCCTAATAGCATATATGTAGATAGTTTTTCTCTAAAGACTCTATAGCCCAGTTTTCTCCATTAATGTCAAAATAGAGCAAAACTCCACCAAAGCTTTCCCCCCAAAATTGATGTCTTTGAGAGACTGTCTAAAAATTCTAAATTGAAACTATAAACATCTAGTATAGGTGGATAACCAAGGAGAGCTTCCTGGTAGAGTTAGTAGAGAAAACCTAAGTGATTTTTGGCATCTGCCTAGGGTTTTATAATTTCAAACCAAGTACTGAATTACATTTTTCCTATTTGAAAGGATCATAACATCAGTTTACAATCTGTGTTTTGGAGTCCCCTCCAACCCTTCAAACCTTTGAGGGTGCAAGAATGCGGGTTTTCAAATAGTCAAAGTCCTTTTATAAAATGTGGTTGATACATCATAAATCATGATGATGAGAATCTTAAATTTCAATAGAAAAGTGAAAATTTTCCAAAACAGTAGATGTTTAAACATGAATGTAGTTGAGAAATTTAGGAATAGCCTATAAATATTTTAACAAAGGCAGCGTTCTGGAACATCTATTGAGGCTAGGAAATATGCATAAAAGTAAACATGGAATAGTTTGAGCATGATAGCAATAAGTATATAAGGATGGATGGATGTGTATTTAGTTTCAGTAAGTAGACCAAACTCATTTAAAATTTTCTTGAGGTTTTTTTGTCATGGGCAGGCTCTGAGAATCAAACCCGGGTCTCCGGCATGGCAGGTGAGAATTCTGCCACCGAGCCGCCGTTGCACTGCCCCAGAATTTTGATTGAAAACTAAATTTACTTATAATTCTTTCTTTTTTTTTCACATTTTTTGATTGTGGAATATAACATATATACAAAAAAGCAATCTATTTCCAAGTACATTTTAACAAGTACTTTTAAAATCTGTTATAAAACAGATTTTAAAGTTTGATATGGGTTATAGTTCTACAATTTTCATTTTTTCTTCTAGCTGCTCAAAGACACTGGAGACCAAAAGAAATACCAATATAAATATTCAGCAATATATTTATTTGTTAAATCCTATTTTCTTTGTTATACTCCTCTTTTTTTCTTTTTTTGTGAAAAATAACATATATACAAAAAATAATACATTTCAAAGTACATCGCAACAATTAGTCGTAGAACAGATTTCAGAGTTTGCTATGGGTTACAATTCTACAATTTTAGGTTTGTGGATACTGGAGAGTAAAAGAAATATCAATTTAATGATTCAGCAATCATACTCACTCATTTGTTAAACCCTGCCTTCTCTGTAACTTCACCATCACCCTTGATCTTTCTCCCATTCTTTAGGGGTATTTGGGCTATGCCCATTCTAACTTTTTCATGTTGGAAGGGGCTGTCAATAATATGGGGTGGGGGGATGGAACTAGTTGATGTTCTGGAGAGGCTGGCCCCTCTGCATTTTAGGACTTATCGAGTCCAAGAACCCATCTGGAGACTGTAGGTTTCTGGAAAGTTCCCTAGGCATGGAACCTCTGTAGAATCTTATATAAGGCCTAGGTATTTTTTAGGATTGGCAGGAATGATTTTGGCTAGTGTAATTATTTCTTATATTTTCTCTTAGCCAACTGGTAAAGTAGATAGTGTTCATGTACACTTTAAATGCCAATACTAATTATTAAATATTTATATTTTCAAAGAACGAAACTGGCATTTAACAATAAATGGCCTACTTTTGAGACAGCAGTCATATGCAAAAGCTAAGAGGTTCTTTATGCTAAAAGCTACAGAATAACATGATTCAACTTTTTGTTGTATGTAGTCACAGGAGACTGTAAACAAACTGGGATTATTATAAAAGGGACAAATAAGCATCAGTGTTCCCAGGTATACCCATGAATAGGTTTAATGTCTAGGATATCTGAACAAAGGAGGTTTATGATTTCCCTGAATTTATATGGTAAATGGAACCAAGATTAGAATTCAGGGGAGTGTCTACAGTGTTCTCAAAACAACCCAGGTGTACCGCTAGGGAAGATAATGAGACAGGGACCTACCAGAGGGAATTTTAGCTTTTTCTGTACTGTTTTATTGTTTACAAAGAAACTGTATTCATATTCTAAATTGGGTAATAACAAATTGCTTTTTAAAAAAGAATGTTTTAAAAAGATGTGAATGGTTGAGAGATCATTTGAATTTAGATTCATGAGCTTGAACCCACTGGGGTAATTGATTTCTATTTAAACAGCTTATTTATTTGGCATTATTGAGGAGATATGAAGCCACTTGAGGGTTCAAATAGAATGTCAATGAAATTAAGTGGTATACTTTAAATTCTTTGGGTCATTTGAAAAAACTTTGGAAGACAGAGTCCTGCCTAATAGACCACCTTTAAATTGACTGGGATGCCAGAATTTGTGCAAACCCACTGAACTGGTTAAAGAAAGGCAAGTTGCTTAAAATTAACCTGCCTCAAATTTTCTCTTAGCAATTCAGGGAAGGTTAAGGCTGCTGTTACCTTACAGAATGAAATCAAAATTAATTTTAAGGAGGGAGGGAGAAAAAAGAGACTTCAGAAATGTCCTCGGGTGGAAGAGTATGGCTCATTCATTTCTGAATCTCCATCCTCTTCTTGGGGGTCCAGCATGGTTCCTGACCCACAGCAGCGGTTGAACTGGAGCTTTGGATTTCTAAATTCACAAAGGTGAAGACCAAATCACTAACATAAGTTCCAGTAGGTCTTTATAATCTTGTTCCCACCTCTCTCTTACCCTTATCTCCTCTTTTTTGTAAATCCAACTGCTGGGAAAACAGCAACAGGATGTTAGAAGTCTGAAATGGGTCTGACTGGACTAAAATCAAGGTGTCAGCAGGGTCACATTCTTTCTGGAGCTCTAGGGGAGAATCTGTTTCTTGCCTGTATGCCTTTGCTCTTGAACCCTTTAACCATCTACAAAGCCAGTAGTGTAGCCTCATTAAATCTCTGATTCTGACTCTTCTGCTTCCCTCTTCCACTTTTTTTTTTTTTGGCATAGGCAGGCTCCAGGGATCGAACCTGGGTCTCCAGCTTGGCAGGTGAGAATTCTTGCCACTGAGCCACCATTGCACTACCCACCCCTTCCACTTTTTAAGATGTCTGTGATTATACTGGGCTCTGCTGGATAATCCAGGATAATTTCCTTATTTTAATGTATTGTATTACATTAATTGATTTTCTTGTGTTGGACCATCCTTGCATTCCTGGTATAAACCCCACTTGGTCATGGTGTATAATTCTTTTAATGTGTTGTTGGATTGGATTTGCTAATATTTTGTTGAGAATTTTTGCATCTATGTTCATTAGGGAGATTGGCCTGTAGTTTTCCTTTCTTATAGCATTTTGCTATTAAAATAATACTAACTTCACAAAATGAGTTATGTAGCGTTCCTTTTTCCTCATTTTTTTGGAGAAATTTGATCAGGATTGATGTTAGTTCTTTCTGGAATGTTTGATAAAATTCCCCTGTGAAGGCGTCTGGCCTGGGCTATTCTTTGTTGGAAGATTTTTGATGACTAATTGAATCTCTTTACTTGTGATTGGTTTGTTGAGATCTTCTATTTCTTCCTGAGGCAGTGTAGCTTGTTTGTGTGTTTCAAGGAATTTGTACATTTCATCTAATTTGTCTAGTTGGTTGTCATATAGTTGTTCATAGTATCCTCTTATGATTTCTTTTATTTCTTCAGGGTTTGTGGTAATGCACCCCTTCTCATTTCTGATTTTGTTTATTTACATCCTCTCTCTTTTTTTTCTTTGTCAGTCTTGCTAGTGGCCCATCAATTTTATTCATTTTCTCAAAGAACCAACTTTTGGTTTTATTGATTCTTTCTATTGTTGTTTTGTTCTCCCATTCATTTATCTCTGCTTTAATCTTTGTTATTTCTCTTCTTCTATTTGCTTTGGGTTAGTTTGCTGTTCTTTCTCAAGTTCGTCCAGGTGTGGTGTTAAGACCTCAAATTTTGCTCTTTCTTATTTTTTAAAATAGGCATTTAGGTCAATAAATTTCTCTAATAAATTTCTCTCTCAGCACAGCCTTTGCCACATGAGTTCTGATAAGTTGTATTCTCATTTTCATTTGTCTCCAGATAGCCACTGATTTCTCTAGCAATTTCTTCTTTGACCCACTGGTGTTTAAAATTGTGTTATTTAATCTCCATATATTTGTGGATGTTTTTGTTCCATGGTGGTTATTGAGATCCAGCTTCATCCCACTGTTATCAGAGAAAGTGCTTTGAATAATTTCAATGTTTTAAAATTTATAAAGAACTATTTTGTGCCCCAGCATATGATCTATCCTGGAGAATGATTCATGAGCACTAGAGAAGAATGCATATCCTGGTGTTTTGGGGTGTAATGACCTATATATATCTGTTAGGTCTAATACGTTTATCAAGTTGTTTAACTTCTCTATTTTTTGTTGATGTTCTGTCTGGTTGTTCTATCTATAGAGAAGAGTGGTGTATTGAAATTGAAGCATTTATCACTCCCTTCAGTTTTGCCAATGTCTGTCTCCTGTACTTTTGAGCTCCTTGATTGGGAGCGTGAACATTTATGTTTGTTATTTCTTCTTGATGAATTGTCCCTTTAATTAATATATAGTGCCCTTCTTTATCTCTTATGATGTCTTTACATTTAAAATGTATTTTGTCTGATATTAGTATAGCTACTCCTGCTTTCTTTTGGTTACAACTTGTGTGGAACATCTTTTTCCATCCTTTCACTTTCAATCTATTTGTATCCTTGTGTCTAAGATGAGTCTGTTGTAAACAGCATATAGCTGGATTATATTTCTTAATTCATTCTGCCAATCTGTATCTTTTAATTGGTAAATTTAGTCCATCAACATTCAATGTTACTACTGAAAAAGCATTTCTTGAATCCACCATCATATCTTTTGGATTTTATTTGTCAAATGTATTTACTCTTCATTTCTGTGCCCTCTTCCAGACCTCCCTCTCCTGTCTTTTTTTTTCAACTGGTAGAAATCTCTTTAGTATTTCTTGTAGGGCTGGTCTCTTGTTGACAAATTATTTCAGGATGTGTTTGTGAAAATTTTAATCTCTCCCTTAGTTTTGAAGGACAATTTGGCTGGGTCCAGAATTCTTGGCAGGAAGTCTTTCTCTTTCAGAATCTTAAATATATCATACCACTGCCTTCTCATCTCCATGGTGCCAGTTGGATTGTCTAAACTCAGTCATGTGGTTTCCCTTGTATGTATTAGATGGTTTTTCTCTTTGCTGCTTTCAGAATTTTCCGCTTCTCTTCAACAATTGACAGACTGGTTAGTATGTGTCTTGGGGAAGGCCTATTGGATTTATTCTGTTTGGTGTTCACTGGGCTTCTTTGATTTGCATATTTTTGTCTTACACAAGGGTTGGGAAGTTTCCCTCCATTATATACTCAACTACTCTTCCTAGCCCTTTTCTCCTCTCTTCTCCTTCTGAATCTCCTTATTTTAAGGTTAGTTGATCAGTAACCTTATTATGTCTACAATTTTAATTCCCCCTTGCCATGAAATGTAACATATTCACAGGTTCCAGGAATTAGGTCATGAACATCTTTTGAGTGGCCATTATTCTCTCATGGACTAGCAATGGCTTGAGCCTTAACAGCATTCACTGTTCACATAAGCAGAAGTTTGGGGGTAGTAGGTTCTAACATTTTATTTATCATCAAGAACCCAGACTATTTGTTACCTAGCTTGGCAGTTCTTCTTACGTGTCACCTCATGATCAAAAGATAAGTGTTATCTCTCTAGGCATCAGCAACATGTTCAAGATGGGCAAAAGGGGGTAAGGGCAATAGAAGATATTCTCCACTCAGCCCTGCTACTTTTATCAAAAACAAAGTACTGGTCTGCAGCCACATCCCAAGTCCCGGCTTCCTGCCTTCCTCCCCAGACAACATGAGCTTCACCACCCATTCCACCACCTTCACCAACTACCAATTGCTGGGCTCTGTCCAGTTGCCCAGCCACCAGGTCCGGCCGACCAGCAGCGTGGCCAGTGTCTATGCGGGCCCAGGCAGCTCGGGCTCCCGGATCTCTGTGTCCCGCTCCTCTAGCTCCCAGGGCGGCTGGGGGGCCGGGGGCCTGGCCAGCAGGTTGGCCATGGGCCTGGAGGGAATGGAGGGCATCCAGGGTGAGAAAGAGGCCATGCAGGCCCTGAACGACCACCTGGCCTCCTACCTGGACAGGGTGAGGAGCCTGGAGACTGAGAATTGGAGACTGGAGGGCAAAATTCCTGAACACCTGGAGAAGAAGGGATGCCAGGTCAGGGACTGGGTCCACTACCTGAAGCCCATCGAGGAACTAAGGACTCAGATCTTTGAAAATTCTGTGACAATGCCCACATCCTTCTGCAGATTGATAATGCCCGACTGGCTGCTGATGACTTCAGAGTCAAGTACGAGACTGAGCTGGCCATGCGTCAGTCCGTGGAGAAGGATATCCATGGGCTCCAGAAGGTCATCGATGATACCAACATCACCCAGATGCAGCTGGAGACGGAGATCGAGGCTCTTAAGGAGGAGCTGCTCTTCATGAAGAAGAACCATGAGGAGGAAGTAAAGGGCCTACCAGCCCAGATTGCCAGCTCTGGGCTGACCGTGGAGGTGGATGCCCCCAACTATCAGGACCTCAGCAAGATCATGGCAGACAGCCAGGCCCAGTATGATGAGTTGGCTCAGAAGAACCGAGAGGAGCTGGGCAAGTACTGGTCTCAGCAGATTGAAGAGAGCAGCACAGTGGTCACCTCTTAGTCCACTGAAATAGGAGCTGCTGAGATGACACTCACAGAGCTGAGACATACTGTACAGTCCTTGGAAATCGACCTGGATTCCATGAGAAATCTGAAGGTCAGCCTGGAGAACAGCCTGCGGGAGGTGGAAGCCGGCTATGCCCTGCAGATAGAGCAGCTTAATGGGGTCCCACTGCACCTGGAGTCAGAGCTGGCACAGACCCGGGCAGAGGGACAGCCAGGCCCAAGAGTACGAGGCCCTACTGAACATCAAGGTCAAGCTGGGAGGCTGAGATTGCCGCATACCACTGCCTGCTAGAAGATGGAGAGGACTTCAGTCTCAGCGATGCCCTAGATAGCAGCAACTCCACGCAAACCATCCACAAGAAGACTACCCACAGGATTGTGGATGGCAAAGTGATATCTGAGACCAACGACACCAAAGTTCTGAGGCATTGAGGCAAGAGATGCAGGGTGCCCTTTGGAAAACGGTGGCCAATAAAAACTTCTGCATCTTCAAGAAAAAAACAACAAAGTATTTTCTCCAGAATCCCTGTCGTGATCTTTCCCTAAATGGGTCACATGCCAAATTGGAGTTTTTTAAGGAAAAGAGAAGGTATATGTGGCAGGGGAGAGGGAGGTATGGGAAAAAGGCTATTGTTCTGGCAAATGACAGTAACTGTCAAACTCTGGAAGTTTTTTTTCTTTAAAGAAATGTTCTCATTTGAGAAACAATGCAGTATTTCCAGTAGCCTGATAAAGTACTTAGTTGTAGATTTCATTCTTCTGCAATGAATTAAATTAAGTAAAATTTAGAGGAATATTTAAGCAAACATATTATTGTAAAAATTAACACATGAATATATATGATCCCAATAGAAAAATTAGACAGTCTCTTTAATATATAGTTATTCATCCAATTAAAAATGTACCCAATGGCTGGGACCAATGAGTTCATAAAGTTAAAAACTTGCTCCTTTTGGCACACCTATGATTTACAAATTTGTCTCAATTCTATTACATTTATGGAAATAATATAATTATTAGAACTTTAATTTGTTTCTATTCTTTATTCATTTTTCTAAAGTAATAAAGGCAATATATTAAAACATTTCTAATTACATAAACAGATCGTAATATACTGTCAAACACAGTAATACTACTGATCTGAAATGTTGTTTCACAGGGGGTACCATCATGAGAAATCCCAAGTACTTGTCAGCCAATGTGTGAAGTCCAGTTTTAGCGTTTTTCTCAGTTTATTATTTACTTTCTTACTTAATTCAATATGTACCTATTGCTTTCCAGAAATTCTAGGAGCTGGGATTATAGCAGAGAAGAGAAACAAGTCCTGACTTCATGGTTCTTACAATTTGGTTAGAATAATTCAACAAAAGCAAATGAAAACTCAAAATATTATATTTCATTTATCAGATTAGCAATGGTAGGACTCCCTCATACTATGTCTTAATTTATACAATCTTTCTGAAAGTAAATTGTGTGTATAAGTTTAAATGTCTACACATTTTTACCCAGGGATTTCACTTTTAGAAAGCTATCATAGATTAAAAAAAAATCAGAGAAGTAGATTTATCTACTTTTTAGTTTGATCACTACATTATCTTTACCTGTGAAAAATTAGAAACTTAAATATTCGCTAAAGGGGAAATGGCTAAATACTTTGTAGCATATCCATAAACCTATTGTAAATCTATTAAACTGATGTTTTTAAAGCATTTTTAGTGCCCTTAGGAACTATTCATGCTATAATGCTAAGAGGGAAAAATGTGATTGAAATTCATATCCAAAACATTAATAAATGATTGCCGGTTTGTATGGTTGTGTGTGGGTTTTTTTTTTTACTTATTTTCCATTGTTTTTATAATGGGCACTTTTTAATAATTAGGAAAAAATGTGTTCATTTGAAATAGTAGAGATTTCCACTAGTAGAGTGTAAATAGCAGATTTCCTTGCCTCTTGGCCATTTTATGCACTTTATTATAAACTTAGCCTATACTAGTTTTGTCTACTCTAAGAAAGGATATGATTGTGCTGTTATATACACTGTATGAAAACTCAATACAGTATTTGAAAAGATTCCATTTACTCAGTATGTTAAAATAAATTCAACTTAGAAGCTTTAAAAAATATCTAGGGACCACATATCTTTAAATACAGGTGTGTTAAAAATAATCGCTTGACTTTATACCTGGCAACTGCTAGTTGCTTCGCTACACCAAGTAAAATATTAACTTTTTTATTTTTTGCAACAATTAGACATAAAGTCTACCAACAACTTTAAGAACTTGCAAGAAAAATGAAGCTCCCTGTTTTTGTAGTAGATGCATTTACAACAAAAGCATTTCGTGGGAATCCTGCTGCTGTTTGCCTCCTAGAAAATGTAAGTACTTGGATTTGAAATTCTACATTCTGTAGAACCAATTAGTTCTTTTTTTAAAAAAAAAAAAAAAATCAGACCCAGCTGTTTGTTTACTTCTTTGGTTTGTATTCTTTGGTAAATTATATCAGCAACATTCATATCCCGAAGTTGATTTTGACCAAATAGTATGAAGAAAATGCTTGCACCTCAGTTAAGTTTAGAGAAACGAAGATTCATCTAAGGAAGAACTAGAATTAGTTAACACCAAATGTTCATGAGAATGAGATTAGATGAATTTTATGTGATTGGATATGACTTCTATTACATTTAGTCTAAGCAATTCTAGCTGGATATTTTTAACTCTACTTACAGTTCACACGAGTAGAAAGTCTCTTCAGGACTAAGAAAATGAGACATTTTGCAAGGAATTATAAAATTAAGTGGAAGGTACTAAGCCCTAATATATAGTGACTTTAGCTTACCGCAAGTCTCTTTTTTTTTTTCCTTGCACGGGCAGGCACTGGGAATCGAACCCGGATCTCAGGCATGGCAGGCGAGAACTCTGCCATCGAGCCACCGTTGCCCTCCCTGCAAGTCTCCTTTATTTTTTTTTAACTTTTGCATGGGCAGGCGCTGGGGAATGAACCTGGGTCTCCAGTACGGCAGGCGAGAATTCTGCCACTGAGCCACTGTCATGCCACAAGTCTCATTTTTAAAATGACTTTTTTTTTTTATTAGGATAAATATTAACAGAATAGTTTAATATTCCTTGACCTTAGGGGCGTTGTATTGGTCCCTGGGTAGTAGGAAACAAGCTAAGGTAAGGTTCCACTCAGAGCAGTTGGCTGGTGTAAGAGAGGATTACCCGAGAATTACTTAAGGGACACTAAGAAATTGATCTCAAACAAGTCATATTAAGTTGGGCAAAAAGCGTACGTTGCCTTCGAGTGCAAAGAATCTCATCATGGCCTGCACATTAAAATCACTAAGGAGCTTTAAAAAATTCTAAGTCCAGACTGTGTCTCAGACCAATTACATCAGAATCTCTGGAGGTGGGACTCAGGCATCACTGTTATTTTAAAGCTCCTCAAGTAATATGTGTGCATTCAAGGTTGAGAATCGCTAAGGTTTTACTGATTTAGGTGAATATTGTTAATTGAGTCCTCAGTACATAGCTGTAAAATGGTGATTTAAAGTCCTCATCTCACCTTAACAAGGCATCCTTCTTGCAGTCTTGTAGGTGGCATTCTCCCTCCTCAAAATGCAAAAAATAATAAATAAGTTAATAGGCTTTCTCAAGTACTAACTCTCAAGAGCTTGGGCATATTAGTGAGAGGATATTAACAACCAGATTCCAAATTGTGAGCTTTGTTAAAGAAACAATCTGGCAAACATAACTTCTTGTCAAGGAATTTGGAATTGACTAAAACTGCTAGGTCAAGATTCTTAGTAGATTTGCTCATGTCCCCATGTAATATCCTTGAAGAGATTTGAAATAGTTTTAAGTGATTTATATACTCAATTGTCACCAGATAACCAGAATTCGCATTATTTTCCAACGTACTCCTTTTACCTCCAGTAAATTCACTGAACACCAGACTTAGAGAATCTATATCTGTCTATCCATCCATCCATCCATCCATCCATCCATCCATCCATCCATCCATCCATCCATTATCATCTATCTACCTATCTATTTCTCCATTAAAATATATATTCCATGTTATTTCTGTATTTAGAAAGACTAGGAAAGAAATATTTTAGCTTAGAGCTTAACAAAGTTCAAAGCAATAGACTTAAGTACTAATGAAAGGAGGAAAAAGAAGACGAGAAAATCCCTGATTGGGGAAGAATGCAAAGCTCATTCAGGTCTTCCAACTCACTTGTTTGGGTCTTGGCCTGTGAGAACAGGCTAACTTGATGACCTGTCAGGGGCACGTGAACAGGTTTTATTTATTTATTTATTTATTTTGTTGTTAAATTTTTTTTATTTAAAAAAACAACCAATACACTCAGGACCACCAACAATGAATATCTTAGTTAACTTAACCATAGGCATATTTAAATAGAATATCCATATAATCATTGTAAAGCCTGTGTTTGCGCAGTAAGTTTCATAAACCAATTTAAAATTAAGGCAACAGGGAAAAAAATCTATGTATCCAGATAGCGAAGTTCTTAAATTCTAAATATTAAATGCTAACTTAGATACCATTTGATCAGCTGTCAAAACTGAATGTTCTCAAAATATCAAATAGAAAGTTCTTACAAATATCTGCATTGCTATAGTAAAGACCAATGAATGAATAGGTTTTAAAAATTAGTTTGCTAAGCCACTTCCTCATGTTTTCCCACTCTTTAGATATGAGAATCCTGTCCTCCTGGAGGTTTTTCCCAATTTATAATCAATACAAATTACAATAGATGTATAAACTGTGTTTTCTGCCCCTGAGTTCTTTGCCCATGGCTGGAGAGAGCGAACACCTGAAATGCCTAGAAAGAACAAAAGTGAATGTAGAAAAATATCAGAGACTCATAAGCGCTAAACCTTATAATGCTGACCAAAATCCAGTAGGTATACAGCATGTTGTAACACGTTGTACAAATATTTATTGACGTCTACCATGAGCCAGGCTCTGGGCTAGGGACCAGAGGTACAAAGATTAATATGTTTGCTTTCCTTGGAGGTGTTCAAAGTGCGTGTCTAGTGCATGGGTAAACAGGCATGTAAACCAATCCTTATCCAGCGGTAGACTAGGGAATTGAACTATGAGCTTTTGAATACTTGACAAAAGACTGCTGAAAAGAAAGTAAAAATTTCTGGGTAACAGTTTTAAGAGTTTCTATACAATTCTAAAGCTTTGTTTCATTTCAAGACAAGTGGTGTTTTAAAAACTTTTCACATGAGCAACCTATAACACTGTATGTTAGACGAAAAGAAGAATAGATTAAGGGCTAAATGGATATGCAAGAGATATTTGAAAAAAAAATTTAAACCTTAAAAATTTGTCATATGCCTGACAAACAGTTTGACAATAAAGATCATGTAGAAACATGAAAAATGTATAGAAACGATGTAAAAAATGAAACAGATATATTATAATGGCAGCTGTGTAAAAAAACTGCAGGGGCCGTGACTGGCTGTTGGTCAGAGAGCAGGGGTAGTGATGGGGGCAGGGGGAGAATGCTTTGTTTATTAGCCTGTAAACCAGCTTCAATATTTAGTGAAAATAACAATCAATAGATATATGAAGCCTATATATATTCTGCTTCATATTCTAACAAAGCCTCAGGTTTTTGTTTGGTGTGTGTGTGTATGTATATGTGTGTGCCTGCACGTGTGTTTCAGAGCAGGGTTTCTCATCCTCAGCAATACTGACATTTTGGACCACCTTATTCTTTGTTTTGGGGGCCATCATGTTCCTTGTAAGCTGTTCAGCAGCGTCCCCAGCCATCTCCCCACTCTTTCTCACCCCAACCCCGCACTAGTGATGCTAATTAAAAATGTCTTCAGACATTTCAAAGGTCCCCCCAAAGCAAAGTCATCACCAGTTGAGAACCATTACTTCAGAGGATACCTTTTTCAAAGAGTGGTTTATTCCTGAGTTTTGTTGTTAAAATTATCCACAAGAACAACTTCGTTGTGTGGTCAGGGTACACAGTTATTCCAATTCAGCTGATATTCACCGGGCACCTGCCATGTGCTGGCACCATGCTAGGATCAAATGTAGAACTCACACATCTGCATCATACTTTTGAACACTAATAATCATTTTTGGTAGCAGCAGTGAGGATTGGCTCCAAACTTTTAATGAGAGATGCTTCATTTTAGTTCCTGAGTTACTTGTTGTTCCAGTTTTCCTGGCTAAATTTAAAGAATGACAAAATCCGTTTATGGCCTGGTGGGCTATGATATTTAAGGAAAAGCAGGCACATAGCAATCCTGCATGCAATCCAACTCATGTGGAATGGCTTATGGTGCAGTGGCCAATCTCCAGTACGTGATACCTTCTCAGAGAGAGAATGCCTTGGCTAGATGTGATCACATTGTTTCAGATGCTCCTGGGTTTGTTTGTAAGATGTTCCAACTCTCATCTTAGTACCACCTTCAGAGGAGGGAGGAAGAGTACAGAGAAGGCTCTTCTAGGGGAAGGGAGGGTTTTGAAGTGTATTCCTTTGAGGTATTCAAGGAAGAAATGTTAATGTGGGAAGTTCTACTGCCATGTATCCTCAACGGCTTCTAGAACGTAGCTGTCAACTTTGGAAGCAGAGACTTTAGGCAAGTTCAGCCAAACACTGGGCTAAATGTACCACTCTAAGAGTAGGTTTTGTATCGATGCTCCCATTTTACAGATGAAGAGACAGAGACAGAGGAGGGCAAAGTAATTTGCCCATGTCACACGCTACTAGTGGCTAACTTAGGATACCTTCCCAGGTCTGCCTGACAGCAGAGCCCATGTGCCTCCCTGCCATCCTCATTACTAAACTAGAGTGTTCCTACGGCACTGAGGGCTGCCTTGTAGATAACACATGCCCTTATCCTCACTTTTTCAATGCCTGTCTTCCCACTAGACTACGGGTGTCATGAGATTTCAACCTATTCTAACTTATTCCTAACACAGTCTGCTTAGCATGTAACTAGGTTTCTGCTGAGTGATCATCAAAATATTACCATCAAATTATAGCGGAACTCCCTTCTGAGATGTCTAGTTAACGAACAAACATTGATTTTGTGTCCCTTTGGCCTGAGGGGCCCTGGTGGTGGTATGCAGAGTGAGTATGAGTGTTGAGTTCTGTGGTGGAGCTGGGGACACCCGGCATCCATAAGCATCATTGGGAACAACTGACGATGTCTTATGGTTCTAGTGCTGCACTGTGTGGACATAACTAACTTTACAATAAGAGATCCAGGTGCCTCAGACAGAATCTCCCACTGCTTCCTAGATGGTTCTAGAACTTTCTACCTCAAGTGTTTTTCCTTTGCTGGAATCTATCCACAGCAAAGGAACAAATGGACAAAAATAGATAAGGCAGGGCTATCATATTTAGGCTGTTCTATTTCTAAGCTGCCACAAGATGGGAGTATTTTAAAACTTTACTCTCCCATCTTCTCTCATTAATCTTTTGTGAGTCATATGGAACCTCCGTGTCCCAGCACAGTATCCTGGGACCTAGCAAAACAAACATGACTTTGTACTTGTGTTTAGAAATTGCATTCACATGAGACTGCCAAAGGGAAATAATATCAAAGCAAGAGAATTAATAGCTATCATTAGTTTGTAACTGTTATGAGTTACATTTGAAATCACGCTTGTAGTGTAAAATGGAAAAATCACTGGAATCAAAATTCAGTATTTTGGACGGATGGAATCTCATTTTTTAATTTCTGTGCTCTCAAAGTTGAAGCTTTACCCACACCCTTAGCCTTCTCATGATTCACCTCTATTTTGACCTTTGGTTCTGGTCTAGAAATCCAGTGAATGTCTAACTGTCTTTAGAGCATTTTGGGAGTGGCTACTATTAAACTTTCCATGTTATCTCTGGTGCCTCAGAGAAATAGCAGGTGCATTTTGAGTGTCCTGGGACACAATTACAGTTTTATAAATTTGAATTGCATTTGGTACAATTCACCAAGAGAGGGGGGATTAAGGAACTGGTGGGCAGTGATGTGTGTATTTTTGCTGGTGTGCAAAAAAGCCCATTTGCAAAGCAATCTATTAGATGGTGAGCTTGGCTGCAATTTGGGATGCTTTCATGCTTTTAAAGACTCTTGACCTATAAGTCACAGGAAGCAATAGATGAAGAAAGGAAAGACAACGACAGAGAATTTGGCCAGATCAGATAGAGGAGGGCCTGCCAGCCACTTCTAGTTCCTGCAGCCAAAGAGGCAAATCCAGGAAGACCAGCACAGGCTTTTCTTTATCACCCCTCAGTTACCATCAATGCTTGTGATTACAGCCTCTACTCCAGGGCCGTGAACGGCTCCCAGTTTTTCTCAGGAGGTGTGTGCACCCACGTGTGAACCAGTTTCCACAGGGAAAATTTATTTATTTATTTATTTTTTTATTAATTAACGGAAAAAAAAAGAAATTAACCCAACATTTAGAAATCATACCATTCTACATATGCAATCAGTAATTCTTAACATCATCACATAGATGCATGATCATCGTTTCTTAGTACATTTGCATCGGTTTAGAAGAACTAGCAACACACCAGACAAAGATATAGAATGTTAATATAGAGAAAAGAAATAAAAGTAATAATAATAGTAAAAAACAAAAAAACAAAAAACAAACAAACAAAAAACAAACAAACAAACAAACAAAACCTATAGCTCAGATGCAGCTTCATTCAGTGTTTTAATATGATTACTTTACAATTAGGTATTATTGTGCTGTCCATTTTTGAGTTTTTGTATCTAATCCTGTTGCACAGTCTGTATCTCTTCAGCTCCAATTACCCATTATCTTACCCTGTTTCTACCTCCTGCTGGACTCTGTTACCAATGACATATTCCAAGTTTATTCTCGAATGTCCGTTCACATCAGTGGGACCATACAGTATTTGTCCTTTAGTTTTTGGCTGGACTCACTCAGCATAATGTTCTCTAGGTCCATCCATGTTATTACATGCTTCATAAGTTTATCCTGTCTTAAAGCTGCATAATATTCCATCATATGTATATACCACAGTTTGTTTAGCCATTCTTCTGTTGATGGACATTTTGGCTGTTTCCATCCCACAGGGAACATTTAACAGGCCTTGGGAGTTCTTGAATTCAATTCTTAACATTGTTACCTTGCCGGCCAGGGCTCTCCAGCAGCCCCTCCAATGAGGAGGGGCTTCTCATTCACCCAGGCCCACAGGGACTCACGGGTGTGACAGACACCTATTCTACTCCATTCCTACCTCTCACAGATGCTAAAATGTCAAAGATCTGCTGGTTCAGTCAGTCTCTAATTTAATTGGAGAACAGAAGTGAAGTGACTCACCCAATAGCTTCCCTAATACAAAGCCCTTTGCCCACATTTTGCTGTCCAACTCGCGGTAGTCTGCCCTCTTTTGGGGGTCTGCCTTAAGACCCCATCTTTAAAGTCCTAGAGTATCTATCATCTCAGTCCATGTATCTCAATTATCGGCTCTAGTTTTGCCCACCGTGGTTGTGTGGCCGTCTTCACTCCCCACTTCGACGCGAACTCCCTTGAACACAGGGCCTTGTGTTTTGCACAATGCTTCCCAAGCGTTACTGTGCACGTGGGTCATCGGAAGCTCTTGATAAAATGGAGATTCTGATTCAGAAGGTCTGGGATGGGGCTGAAGACTGCATGTCTGACAGATTTCCCTCAGTGGTACCAATGCTGCTGGGCTCCAGACAGTACTTTGAATAGCAACCACAGCTGTTAGCACAGCACTCGTTAATTGATTAATTGCTGCATTCCTTCTGAAACCTTACAGGAGTCCCTTTTATTTGCTAGATTTTGGTTTTCCTAAAAGCAGGCTAATAATAATTAGTCTTCATTATGGGGAACAGTGTAGTGTGGCTGGTAAAGTATGGGCTTTGAGCGACTCAAATCAAAAAGCTAACTTTTTCAAGTTCTTACACTGTGTTGGACACTGTGATTAGCATTTTGTATGCCATCATGAAATTCAATCTTGTGAAAGACAAGTTTTTTACATTAAGTAAAAAACAAAAAACCCATTGTGTTGTATTTGGGTTTTCAAAAAGTATGTTATCATTCTATTGAGTGATTTCTCTTTCTGTAAGATTACTGAGTTTCTACAGGTTTTGAATACAATGCGCCTTTAAAAAAAGCTCAGTAAATTCTCCTGATAGGATTTGTATGCCTACTGATAGTTAAAAAATCATGATTGATTTTTCTCAATAATTGTTGTTTTATAACAGTGATTAACAATAACTTTTGTTGTTTCAAAGCATTTGAATCAATAAAAGAGTGTTTACAACATTAACTAGTCCTGGTGGGAATACAAGAGAAAAGGACCTCAAAAAGAGTATTAGCAAGGGGAACAAAAGCACTTTTTACAGTTCTGTCAGAAAGATCAAGGTTGAATTAATAAGAGGTACACAGAAAACTAGGCAAAAGAAAAAATAAAGCAATTATTATCGCAAGGAATTGCAAACCTTATGTAATACATGTAATTACTTTTTAGTTGTGAGCATTACTTGTTTAGTTATTTATTTTTTTGCATGGGCAGGCACCGGGAATGGAACCTGAGTCTCCGGCATGGCAGGCGAAAACTTTGCCTGCTGAGCCACAGTGGCCCGCCCTGAGCATTACTTATTTATATAAAGATAATTTAAAAAATTGATTTAACTAAATTTTCTTATATAACTATAATGAAAGTCTGGTGGGGAGAAAATTATGTGTGCGGTAGAGAGTGATTATTAGATACAAATCCTCATCTTCCATTGAAGTAAGTCAATAACTAATAGTTAAGAAAAAAACATAAAGAAGTAACAGGAAAAGCATGATATTTAGCTGTGGAGGTAAATGCCAGCAGAATGAAACTGTCTATGGAAGGTAAGAATTAGTGGTGGAGGGTTGTACCGGTAGTTCAGTGGTTAGTATGCCTGCCTTCCATGTAGGAGACCTGGGTTCGATTCCCAGACCATCCACCCAACCCCACCCCCCAGAAAAAGAATTAGTGCTGGAGAAGGGCAGTACATGATACTATCTTTCATTACAAGCACTAAAGTACTACTTAAACTATATACATCTCTTATTTTGATGAAAAAATTAAAATAAGAAAAAAAGCAGCTTCACTTTGAATCTCAGAATCACTGCAAGCCTGCAACAAATAGCTTTGGCTCTTTTCTTAACTCCAGATTTAATGCAAAGAGACTACTTATATCTAAATAAATCACCTGTGTTCATCCCGTGCTATTTATAAGATACCTATTACTCTAGTTAGCGTTATAAAAATAATTACAAGGCAGTGCACACTGGTTCAGTGGCAGAATTCTCGCCTGCCATGCCAGAGACCCAGGTTCAATTCCCAGGGCCTGCCCATGCAAAATAATAATAATAATAATAATAACAATAAAGCATCAACAATAGCAACTACCCTTTACTGAACTAGGTGCCAGCCATTGTTTGAAGTACTTTACATGCACTATCTTACATTTAATACTTACTATAACACTAGGAAGAATAAATAGGATCAGAACACTTAAATATGTGAATGTGGTAAAAAAGGGGAAATTTAAGTCATACATATATTATTAGAATAAAAAATTAAAAGATTAAACATAAGACTGTTCAACACAGTGAAACTCTCTTGTAAACAATGGGCTATCATTGGGCGGGCAACAGTGGCTCAGTGGCAGAATTCTTGCCTGCTGTGCTGGAGACCCGGGTTCGAAGCCTACCCATGCCAAAAAAAAACAAAACAAAAAGGTATACCAGATTGGATGATAAATTCAATTTATACCCCAAATTCTAACCAACTCCAAAGCTTATTTCTTTTTAAAATATTTCTATTGATATCTTCATACACCATCCAAAGTATAGAATCAATGGCTCAAATTATCATCACATAGTTGGGTATAAAAAAAAAAGAGTGTTTAACTTGCACAACTCAGGGAACTGAATTATGAATTTATTATTACAAAATTATGATTATCGGGACTTCCGGAGAAGATGGCGGCTTAGTAAGACGCGCGGGTCTTAGTTCCTCCTCCAGAAAAGCAACTAAAGAAACAGAAACAATACGAAACAGCTCCCGGAGTCACCACAGAGACCAAAAAGACAGCGTACCCCATTCTGGAACAGCTGAACGGGCAGGGAGAATCTGCTGCGGTGAGATACCCGAGGGGCGCACGTTTTCCCGGCCGGGGCGGCTGGCGACTGGGGTCCCCTCCATGCACGTGGCTCCCCGGTCTGACTGGGAACGTTGGATAGCGGGGCCCTCCCGTCACGCTTGGCGTCTCGGGCCAGCTGGGCAATTAGGACCGGCACTCTCCCAAGCCGCGGCGGCCAGCGACCCCCGCCTCCACGCGCCGTTTCCCGGGCTGACTGCCGTGCAGACAGACAAGCGCCACGAGCGCCACCTACTGGGCAGGAAAAGAAAAACAGAGCCCAGAGATTTCACAGAAAAAGCTTTCAACCAGCTGGGTCCCACACCCAGGGAAATCTGATCAAATGCCCAGACACCAGCAGAAAATAATGGATGACGCTCGGAAAATTGAAGATATGGCCCAGTCAAAGGAACAAACCAATAGCTCAAATGAGATACAGGAGCTGAGACAACTAATGCTGAATATACGAACAGAAATGGAAAAACTCTTCAAAAACCAAATCAATAAATTGAGGGAGGACATGAAGAAGACATGGGCTGAACAAAAAGAAGAAATAGAAAATCTGAAAAAACAAATCACAGAACTTATGGGAGTGAAGGACAAAGAAGAAAAAATGGAAAAAACAATGGATACCTACAATGGTAGATCTAAAGAGACAGAAGCTACAATTAGTGAACTGGAGGATGGAACATCTGAATTCCAAAAAGAAACAGAAACTATAGGGAAAAGAATGGAAAAACTTGAGCAGGGGATCAGGGAACTGAATGACAATATGAAGCACACAAATATACGTGTTGTGGGTGTCCCAGAGGGAGAAGAGAAGGGAAAAGGAGGAGAAAAACTAATGGAAGAAATTATCACTGAAAATTTCCCAACTCTTATGAAAGACCTAAATTTACAGATCCAAGAAGTGCAGCGCACCCCAAAGAGAATAGACCCAAATAGGCGTTCTCCAAGACACTTACTAGTTAGAATGTCAGAGGTCAAAGAGAAAGAGAGGATCTTGAAAGCAGCAAGAGAAAAACAATCTGTCACATACAAGGGAAACCCAATAAGACTATGTGTAGATTTCTCAGCAGAAACCATGGAAGCTAGAAGACAGTGGGATGATATATTTAAATTACTAAAAGAGAAAAACTGCCAAACAAGACTCCTATATCCAGCAAAATTGTCCTTCAAAAATGAAGGAGAAATTAAAACATTTATAGACAAAAAGTCACTGAGAGAATTTGTGACCAAGAGACCAGCTCTGCAAGAAATACTAAAGGGAGCACTAGAGTCAGATACGAAAAGACAGAAGAGAGAGGTATGGAGTAAAGTGTAGAAAGAAGGAAAATCAGATATGATATATATAATACAAAAGCCAAAATGGTAGAGGAAAATATTATCCAAACAGTAATAATACTAAAAGTTAATGGACTGAATTTCCCAATCAAAAGACATAGAATGGCAGAATGGATTACAACCCAGCAATACCACTGCTAGGTATCTACTCAAAGGACTTAAGGGCAAAGACACAGACGGACATTTGCACACCAGTGTTTATAGCAGCATTATCTACAATTGCAAAGAGATGGAAACAGCCAAAATGTTCATCAACAGACGAGTGGCTAAACAAACTGTGGCGTATACCTACGATGGAATATTATGCAGCTTTAAGACAGACTAAACTTATGAAGCATGTAATAACATGGATGGACCTAGAGAACATTATGCTGAGTGAGTCTAGCCCAAAACTAAAGGACAAATACTGTAAGGTCCCACTGATGTGAACCGACATTCGAGAATCAGCTTGGAATATATCATTGGCAACAGAGACCAGCAGGAGTTAGAAACAGGGTAAGATAATGGGTAATTGGAGCTGAAGGGATACAGACTGTGCAACAGGACTAGATACAAAAACTCAAAAATGGACAGCACAATAATACCTAAGTGTAATGTAACTAGGTTGGAACACTGAATGAAGCTGCACCTGAAATATGGTTTTTTTGTTTGTTCGTTTGTGTGTTTGTATCTTTTGTTTTTGTTTTTTTTCTTTTTCCTTTTTATATATATATATATATTATTAGTATTATTATTTTAATTCTCTTCTCTGTATTAACATTCTATATCTTTTTCTGCTCTTTTGCTAGTTCTTTTCCTAAATCGATGCAAATGTACTAAGAAATGATCATACATCTATGTGATGATACTAAGAATTACTGAGTGCATTTGTAGAATGGAATGATTTCTAAATGTTGTGTTAATTTCTTTTCTTTTTTTTGATTAATAAAAAAAATTAAAAAAAAAATTATGATTATCCTCTCCTAGGCATCAAGGGATTTGAGAATAGTAACTTTGTCCAAATCAAAAATGCATTTGTCTTGAGACTCCTTTAGAATGCAAAAACCTAACTAATGGGCATTTTGTTGATTAAAAAATTTATTTTCATTCTCAAAAGGAAAACTCATGTTTCAGATCCATTTTTTCCCTTGAGTTAAGTGGAGTGAGTGTATGTGTGTGTTTGTGTGCATGAAATCTTCACAATAACCTTGACTTTACTGTTGTCTCCATTTTAAAGGTGTGGAAACTGAGGCGCCATGAGATTGAATGATTTGCCCACTTTTGTACTGCTAGTGGGGTCTGAACCAAAGCCCACATTATTTTAACAGTTTATTTTGAAAGGCTGAAAACTTACAGAAAAATTTTAAGAATGGTATAATGAACACCCATATATACCTTTCCTCTAGATTCACCAGTTGTTACCATTTTTCCACATTCACAAAAATTCTTAATCACTGTGCCATTTATTAGGCACATCATGATTTTATTAAATATACTGTGATTACCTGACCTCTCTGAATTTAATTTCTTTATCTGTAGGGGAATAAAAATATTCATCTTGAGGATATTTTGAAAATGAGGATTGTCTTAATTTGCCAGGATTGTCTTTACTTGGGCTCACAGAATGCTAAACTATCAAAGATTTGACAGTTCAGTTCCTGATTTAATAGAACAGAAGTGACCACAAATACCACAATAATGTGTTGTTTAAACAAAGGGACTTTATTGGCTCATAGTTCTGAGGCTAGGAGAAGTCCAAAATCTAGAGGTCAGCACGGCTTGTTTTCTCCCTGAAGACTCTGGCATTCTGGTGCTGGCTGCCCCCAATCCTTGGAGTTCCTTAGCTTTCTTGTCACATGGCAATGCCCCCTCCTTTCTCACATTTGTGACTTATGGGTCCTCTTAAGACCTCTAGTAATCTGGATTAAGTTGGACTATACCTTAACTAAAAAATAATATCTCAAGAGGTCTTATTTACCGTGGGTTCAGACATTCAGGAATGTGGATTAATACATAAGAAACTGTTTTTTTTCTGGTGTGTACAACTGAATCTACCACAGGATTAAATAAAATAATGAATTAAATTTACTCACTTGGCACATGTATATTGAGCTCCTGCCAACCTTGGATGGATACCAGGTATTGTTCCAGGCTGGGGACAAAGCAGGACAGCATAGTCTGTGCCCTCACAGAGCTGAGAATCTAGAGGTTGGGAAGGTGGGGTAGAGAGTAAAGGTAATTTCAGGTGGTCTAAGTGCTGGGGAGGAAACAGCAGCTTTGGATGGAGAGCTCAGAGGAGGTGACCTCTGGCCTGAGGCCTGACCCACAAGAGGGAGAGAATTGTGCAAAGATCTGGAGGAAGAGCCCTCCAGCTTGTCCATACAACATATACAACAGAAAGGGAGATTGTGGTGTTTCCATTTGTGGAGACTATTTTTAGAAGAGAATAGATGCTTCATGACAGAGGAAACAAATAATCTGCAAAAAAGACAGAGGCCAGGCCAGTCAGTTTTTCAGTGTCTGTGTGAGTTTTAATGCTCTTCTTCACAGGGTGCTGCAAGCATGAATTTCTGAAAAACAATCTTTATAAAAGTACGATGAATTCCTTGGCCCTTTTTAAAACAAGTAACTTTCAATATAAAAAAAAATTGCTTTGTTAATTAATGGCTGTTGCTTTCCAAGAAAGTTTGATTTGTGTTTTTTGGAGTTTCAGTAAGCTTGTGTTTTTTGGAGTTTCAGTAAGCTTTTGTTTTTAATTTAGAAACTGGATGAAGACATGCATCAGAAAATTGCAAGGGAAATGAACCTCTCTGAAACTGCTTTTATCCGAAAACTATACCCAACAGACAGCTTTGCGCAAAGTAAATATGCATTTTTTTTACATTCTTTAATATCACCAGAAGCTTCTTTTATAGGTGGGAGAATAATATGTAAGGAAAAAGCCCATTTATTATTTACTTGTAGATGTGAGATTATGATCTGGTTTTCAGTTCTTCTGGGGGAAGGACTTGATTAATTTGAATGTTTCAGCTCCAGGTCTAGCACTGTGAACCTTAAAGTGTTTGCCTAGCCCTCTCTCCTCATTCTACAACATATTTCAGCTACTGATCATGATGATTAAATATTTAGGAAAGAATAATAAAATGAAAAGTTTGCTACCTACCTGCATGGGAATTATGTCCACTGCCTCTGGTTTTTCCTCTTCTGAAGGTTCCTGTTTTGGACTAAGGTGGTTTACGCCAACAACTGAGGTGCCTCTCTGTGGCCATGCTACCCTGGCTTCTGCAGCTGTGCTGTTTCACAAAATAAGTAAGGTGGTTTTCTTTTTTGAACCTGTGACTTAGCAAATAACTAATATTTTTTAAAATGTTGGGACTAAAGTAAATCAGAATACAGAGTAAAGAATGATAGTGTCTGTATTTTAGAATTTCATCAACTATATGAGACCAAAAGAAGAGGGCTTTATTTTGTCTAAAACCTAAAGTTTCTGTAGCACACAATCTAATTCAACCTGTCCGGATAGTTCATTAAAACAAATCAAATATATGGAGCCCAGAATGGGAATGAGGGCTTGTAACTCTGTATAGCTTACTGCAATGCCAGGATACATCCCAGAGTATATTGGGCAGATAATTAAAAAGTATTGGTGAGGTCGCTTGAGGGAAGGGAGAAAAAGTATTTCCAACCTAGGACAGCCTTGATACTCTTTTAAACACTAGGGACTCCCAAGTCAATAGGCCAAGCTCTTGATCTTTTTTTTTTTTTAAGTTTAGTTTCCATATTATATTCTTGCCAGAGAGTAGTTTTCCTTCAGTCTTTATGGACTCAGCTCCTTGCATGGGCTTTGGTGGAGGTTGTGGGGCAGCACCCGCAGTCCTAAATTGAGGTGGGGTGTCCTGCTCTTCCAGGCCTCCTGAGATCAGTATCTGGCGACCTTGCTGTGAACGACACTGCTTCCACAGTGATGTAGTTTCACACACAGCTTAGGAAGCAAATAGCCATCAAAGACACTTGCTTCAGAAATGTCCTGATGGCTGCGGCCTCTGTCATGTTTTGGATGATGAACTTCTTAGTGGCCTTATCCTTTGGTACTCAGCACTTGCAGTTCCTACAGCAAATAGGCCACACATGGCCGTGGCCCTTTTTGAAACGACCTTTCCTTCCTTTCTTTGTCATCTTGGAAGCAATCACCCGAGAGCCAAGCCCTTGATCTTGAGACTTGCTCTTGTGAATATTATTTCTGTAGCAGAGAAGCTAAGCTTACCTATAATTGTGCCTAAGAGTTACTGCCAGAGGACCTTGTTTGTTGCTCAGATGTGGCCTCTCTCTCTCTCTCTCTGAGCCCAACTCTGCAAATAAAATTACCTTCCCATCTACGTGGGACATGACATCCAGGGGTGAAAATCTCCTTGGCAACATAGGATATAATTCTAGGGATGAGCCTTGTCCTGGCATCATGGGATCAACAATGTTTTCCTGACCAAAAAAGGGGAAAAGAATTGTAACAAAACAAGGTATCAGAGGCTGAGAGAGTTCCAACAGAGTCAAGAGGCTATTCTGGAGGCTAACCTTACACAAGCTTCAGCTAAGTATTACTATTTACCATGGTTTGCCAACCCTCAACCAAAACCATTCCTGCCAACCCTAAAGAATACCTAGGGTTCTATCTGAGATTCTACAAATGTTCCATGCACTATGATTACTTTCCAGAAAACTGCAACCTCCAGATGGGTTCTTAGGCCAGAAAAGACCTTAAATCCAGAGAGGCCAGCCTCTCTAGAATATCAACCAGTCCCATCCCCCATCCCATGTTATTGACTCTCCTTTCCAACATGAAAAAGTTATAATAGGCATAGCCCAAATACCCCTAAAGATTGGGAGAAAAATCAAAGGAGAAGGTGGTGTTATAATAGAGAAGATAGGATTTAACAAATGAATATGACTGCTGAATCATCATATTGATATTTCTTTTAGTCTTCAGTGTCTTGGAGCAGCTAGAAGTAAAAACCTAAAATTATGGAACTGTAACCTCTACAAACTCTGAAATCTGTTCTATAACTAATTATTGCAGTGTGCTTTGAAATTTATTGCTTTTTTGATATATATTATTTTTCACAATTAAAAAAAGGTATAATAAAATCTAACCACAATTCCCCCACCCCCAGAAATAAGACCTAATAATATTTTGCTTCTTTTTAATGCTTAGCTTTGGGGGGGGGAATGGATCCTGCAGTATATAATAAGCCTCAACCAGTATTTGATATATAGTAGATGATGAATAAATGTTTGTAGAATAAATGAATATAGTATACATACTGTTTTGTAACCTATTTTAAAATGTCTTTATATTTTCAAACTAGGATGTAATAAAAGTGATATATGCAAAAATTTTTTTTCACACACTCTTCCTGATGAACAGAAGGGAGTGGTATAAGACATTGCAAAGTTTATTTCTTGTAGTTCATGATGCAGAAACAAAAGCAGCAACATTCAATAACACTTTTGCTTCTTTGAATGTGACCAGGCATCATTGAAAAGCCATGGCCTTGGTCCCCTAGAATGCCATTTTATTTCAAATAGTAATTTCTGATCTCTGTGACGAACACAGCAGGGGAGCTCAGATCAACAGAACAGGCATCTTACCTGATGTGATATCAGAGAACTAAAAGGTACACTGCCCTTCATATGTCCCCACCTGCACTGAAAGTTTACAGGAAGAGATTCTTTATTTTTACCTTTAAAGATTCCATGGGATCCTACTATATACATGCACCTTGTGATGAGGGGTTGCAGCAATTTAATTGTGTCATTTCCGGCTACATTTGGCTTAATAAGTAAAGATTGTGGGAATGTGGACATAGGAGAGATGCATGAAAATGCCCTTAAAGGTGTGTGTGTGTGTATAGGGGTGGATGGAAGCAGCCATGAACCAGAGGGGGGGCCCCAAACAGAAATTTAATCAAGGAAATTAACAGACAGTAATTAGGGGATTGGAAGTTGGAAAAGAGGTTCTTCAGAGAGTTATTTTAGATAGCGGTAATCAGGGAAGGTGTTATAGGCCAGATTCCCCCAGGAAGCAAACTCTGATACATTTGTCTGTGGAAAGTTTCAGGGGCAGTATTCTTGGACTCAGGGCTGGTAGGGGAGTGAAGAAAGCAGGATTGGGCAGAGAGGGAAGTTGAATTGCAAAGAAGCTGCGATAAGAAAGCTCTAGGCCTATTCCACAGGGCACCCTGGAGCTGGGAAGGCCCTTTAAGCAAAGTAGTTCCAAACTGAGGCAGAGGGTGAGGCCTTGATACTCCATTGACCAGATGGGGAAAGGGAGGCTCAAATAGGTTAAATAACTTACTCTCAAGGGCACAATTAGTACAGAATAAGCAATAAAGAGCTGGGATTTGAAGTCTTGCATTATAATGCCAAGTACCATAAGTGATGTCCTTGGTCCTCAAGTTAGAATCCAGTGGAGGTTTTTCTTCACTCTGTCTCCAGAGCCCAAAGCTGGGCCTCCATCACAGGACAGGAAAGCCCTGCCGGAGAATCTAAGACAATGAAACGGTGATCAAAACAGGCAAATGTAGAACAAAATTTATTTTCCTATTTATTGATTCCTTTTTAAACAAGTGTCCAATTGATAAAATAAGACTCTTTCTTGGCCAGAAAACATGAACAGCACTCTAACCTTTGTCACTCTGAGTGGGGAACTAAAAGCCAGAAGAGCAGCAGATGGTATCATCCTGGACCTGCCGCTTTATCCAGCCCACCCTCAGGTCAGCTCTGTTGAATTATTACCATAAACTGTACACAACCGATAACTTGCCTGCTTTAAAATGGTTTTGTTTTCTTCCCACCCCGTCTAGGACTTGCATGAAATAGAGGACTTGATTAAGGTTAGTTAAAGGAAGAAACCTGAATACGTGTAAAGGCCGTGTGTTATTTGAACGTGAAGATTTGGTGCCATTTGATTTGAATGGTATTGACTTTCACCTTCTGGTTGCTGCCCATGGCTCCTCATTCCATGTCCAGTTTCCTTTGCTTATAAAGACTTCAGCCATATCCGATTAAGGCCCACCCTTGTCCACTTTGGGCACACCTTAGCTGGAGCAACGTCTTCAAGCTGTCCTGTTTGCAGTGGGTCCACACCACAAGACCCGTGGTTGGGACCTGAACAATGTTTTCAGTGGGGGATGTGACTCATTTCTCAACAATAGAGGATTTTGTTCATGATAGAAAAAATTTATCTAATCTCTCTAAGCCTAGGGGTCAGCATTTGTAAGATGGGGATATTAAAAGGTTATTTATTGTATGTGTTGTCATTTTGTGTTCCTCCCTAGGAACTGGCAATAAGATTTCCAGCTGAGAATTATACTTCAAAATCAACAGAAGAATCCCCAAAGAGAAGGGCAGGGTTAGAGAGACTGAAAGACCCTGGAAAGCAATAATCTAGTTGCAGGAATTCCCTTTTAAAGGGGAAGGGTCATTGGTCAGCCATGGTCACTGAAGTGGGCAGCCCAAGCACTGGTTAAGGCAGAGGGAGTCTTAGTCATGGGAACTGGGGCATCTTGGTTCTTAAAGAGAATTAGAGGACCTGAAGCCACCGAATAATGGCTGATATACAGCAACCATGGAACAATCATCTGCTGTGCCTGGCAGCTGCTATGGTGCCAGGGGAAGGAGTGGGGGGCTTTTGTTCCCTCGTAATCTTCCTCAGCATCCCAAGCAATCTCCCAAACAAACAAATAATGTTATTGGATACGAGCAAGATTATGTGCAGCCTTAGGTAAAGGGCGAATTAAGGAATCTGTAGAGAATGCTGCCATGTTATTGACTATAACACGCAGTCCCAGTGAAAGCAGTGTGGTTGCCAAGCAAAGCATCATCAAGACAAATACTCCAGTCCCCACTTCCGGGTAAACTGCTAGCCCCAAGCCCTTGCCATGTAGAATGCTCCTGAGGAATTTTTGTTGTCTCCGTAGACTGCAATTGGTGACACACTGGTCCAGGACATCTGTTATTCTCCAGATACCCGAAAGCTCCTTGTCCGGCTCAGTGATACTTACAACAGGTAAAAGGACTTCTGGTCTCATAAGCACTTTGGAGAGGACTGAGCTGTATATAGCGCTGACTTGGTTTGGCTCTGCTGTATACAATCAAACCATAATTTATTAAGCCAGAAAATTTCTTTCTCCAGTAGGAAGATATTTCCACTTCCCTCCCATGTTGCTGAGGTGTTTGGGGCAATCTGCAAGCTGACCTAGTTTACAGGCTGAGTAGTTCACTATAGTGGGTGATCTTGAAATGGTTTTTTATAATCCATCCCATTTATGCACAAGGTCGTTTCTGGAGAACCTCAAGGTGAACACGGAGAATCTGCTGCAAGTTGAAAACACAGGGAAGGTGAAAGGGCTCATTCTCACCCTTAAAGGAGAGTCTGGTGGGCAGACGCCAGCTTTTGACTTTTACTCCAGATACTTTGCGCCATGGGTTGGTGTGGCTGAAGACCCTGTTACAGGTACTGTTTTTTTTAACTTGGGCCCAGAAGAGGGCTAAACGGTGGAGGAAGGGGTAACAAATAGCCATTTCAGTAACCATTCCTGTGACCTTTCAGGTTGTTTGGATTTTGAGCTGCCTTCCTATCTCTATCAGCCCACTTTCCCACCTCCTTCACTGAAATTGCATGTGAAAAACGCAAAATAGAAGGAGGCAGTATAGCAGGGTTAAACTTTGAAGTCTGACAGCACAGGTTTGCATACTAACTCTTGACCTTGGGCGACTGACTTAACTTTTTAATCTCAGTTGCAACATGTGGCTAATACCTCATAGGGTTATAAGAACACCATGCATGCAAAAACCCTTAGCTCAGTGCCTGGCACGTGGTAAGTGCTCACCAACTAGAAGCTATTTTAATGATAACAAAACTGGCTCCCTGAGCCAATACTTCCAGGTCTTCAGTTTCCAAATTCAGAGACTGATGTCCCAAGAGATTCCCACAACTTTCTTCACTTTCAGGGACAAGCCTGCCATTATCATGGCACGAGGTGGCCTCTTTGACATCTGGATAATGTTTGGTGTTTGAAGGATAAACTCCTGGACTGCAGATGGGGAAACAGGAACAGGAATAGTGTTTCTTTTCCTCTCCTCTTCCTTTTCCAGGCCTGTGCCCAAAGTGGGGTGGGATGGGCTTGGGTAGGTAGGGCTTTGGGATCTTCCACCACCAGTTCAAAGTAGAGGGATATCAGAGATGGATAGAAATGCCACACCTCCTGCTTACACCCGCTTTGAGCACCGAAGGCAGAAATGCTTGATGAAATCAGGGACAGAGGCTTTGAGACTCACATTTGGTCAGGTGGCAGGGGCTGGAATGACATCAGGAACTTATTCTCTGAGGAACAAAACAAAGGAAATGCAAAGCTCAGCAAGCAGGCACTTTCAAAGATTCAGGAAAATGCCCAATGACATTAAAATAGTCCAACTCAACCTTCTCCCATGAAAGGGAAGTTCTGAGCCGATTTGCACACACAAAGCTGCTTCATAAAGATTTTAATTGGCATGGAGGGCAAGGTTTTTTTTTCCTATTCAGCATGAAGGTCTTTGAACAGCAGTGACCAACCATTCTGGTTTTCTTGGAACAGAAGAATTTCTTGGGATACAGGACCTACAGTTTTTTTGTTGCATTTTTTTGTTTGTTTGTTTGTTTTGCATGGGCAGGTGCTGAGAATCGAACCTGGGTCTCCAGCATGGAAGGTGAAAACTCTACCTACTGAGCCACCATGGCCTACCCAGGACCTACAGTTTTAAAACTGGGCCAGAGCTGGGAATACTGGAGGAGAGGCCTTTTCCTCCCCATCCTTTTCTCTCCCAAAGGCTTTTTTTTTTTTAAACTTTTTTTAAATCGTAAAATATAACATATATAAAAAGCAAAGAAAGAAAAAAAAGCAATAGTTTTCAAAGTACTCTTCAACAAGTAGTTACAGGACAGATCCCAGAGTTTGTCATGGGCTACCATATGATCCTCTCAGATTTTTCTTTCCAGCTGCTGCAGAATACAGGAGGCTACAAAAAAAAATTTTTTTTTATCATCACAATCGACTTTTTTGTGAAAAATAACATATATACAAAAGAAAGCAATAAATTTCAAAGCACAGCACAACAATTAGTTGTAGAACATATTTCAGAGTTCAGTGTGGGTTACAATTCCACAATTTTTAGTTTTACTTCTAGCAGCTCTAAGATACTGGAGACTAAAAGAAATATTTAATAATTCAGCAATCATATTCATTCATTAAACCCTACCTTCTCTGTATAACTCCATCATCACCTTTGATCTTTCTATCCCATTCTTTAGGGGTTTTTGGGCTGTGGCCATTCTAACTTTTTCATATTGGAAGGGGCTGTCAGAATATGGCATAGGGAGATGGAACTAGCTGATGTTCTGGAGAGGCTGGGCCCTCTAGGTTTCAGGACTTATCTAGACCAGGGACCCATCTGGAGGTTGTAGGTTTCTGGAAGGTTCCCCTAGTGCATGGAACCTTTGTAGAATCTTATATATTGCCATAGGTGTTCTTTAGGATTGGCAGGAATGGTTTTGGTTGGGATTTGGCAAGCTACGATAGGTAGCAATGTCTAACTGAAACTCGTGTAAGAGTGACCTCCAGAGTAGCCTCTCGACTCTATTTGAACTTTCTCAGCCACTAATACTTTATTAGTTACACTTCTTTTCTGCTTTTTGGTCAGGATGGATTTGTTGATCCCATGGTGCCAAGAATGGACTCATCCCTGGGAGTCATCTCCCACACCACCAGGGAGGCTTTCACCCCTGGATGTCATGTCCTACATAGTGGGGAGGGCAATGATTTCACTTGCAGAGTTGGGCTTAGGGAGAGTGAGGCCACATCTGAGCAACAAAAGAGGTTCAGAAGTAACTCTTAGGCATACCTATAGGTAGGCTAAGCTTCTCTGCTACCTCCTTAAGCTTCACAAGGGTAAGCCTCGGCAGGCAATGGTGGCACAGTGGCAGAGTTCTTGCCTGCCATGCCTGAGACCTGGGTTTGGTTCCCTGTGCCTGCCCTTGCAAAATAAAAATGAGTAAACCTCAAATTTACTAAAGACTTTTCTATCATTTATTACTTTATATTTCATTTCTTCATTTTAATATCTATTCTCTGTACAATTGTGTGAAAAAATACTTCACTATAAGAAAAATTCTTCTGGCACCAAAAGCCCAGGAATATTAGCTTGGTGAAAAATTTGACCTTTTGTCAGACTTCTGACCTTTCTTTGCATATACTCTCTACAAGGAAGGAGATATTTTTGCCCTTGAAAGATGTAGGAAGGCTTATCTTGTTACATCTAAACAAAGATTAATCTTGTTTACCAGTTTAATTCAACCTTCAGAAAGTTGTAAAACATATTGGATACATGAGTTGGAGGCCCTTATCCATAAATTTAATGCCCCCCTTTCTATCTCCAGTCATAATTCATACTTTGCTGTGGCTATGGCTGACATAATCATCAGTTCATCTAAGGTTTAGTCAAACTGGAATTATTTTGCATTGTTGATTGTAATTGCTTATAAATTTATCACAATGCCATCACCTGTGTTCTTTGGGCTCGTCTCATGACTTTTTGCTTCATTTAAGGATCTGCACATACTGTTCTCAGCAGCTACTGGTCTCAACAGCTTGGGAAGAAGGAGATGCATGGTAGGACAGACCTTTTCCCATTTCTTCTTTATTTGCCTGATTCTAATCTGGTGCTCCTTCTCATATTTACTATTCACTTAAATGTAATGAAATATTATGTCTTACCCATATGGACATAAAAGGTTTTTTAATTCCTTTATCCTTAACCCTCTATCCAAAACCTCCTCCACTCCAAACAACCTCTATGTTCACGTCCCCCAATACACAGATCCTTCTAATGCAGTGACTGCCCAGTAGATGTTGAATGAAATTAACTAGCTGTGTGACTTTGGCCCAGAGAGGTTATTCATAATGTGATAGGTTGAGACCCGGTGACCACCAAGAATCCTTGCTGGTATTGTAATCCAAGTCCCCTAGTGATTAATATATTGCTTAGGGCCACTGAAAAAAGATCATAGTCAAATGGTGGCTACTGCCCTGATTATCAAAGTAGGAGCATGACTCTAAAGGGTGGAGACCACACGTAGTACAGGGAGGGCTAGGCCTCCGTGACTGTGTTTGGATTAGTAGGGTGGCTGTTCTCTTTCCTGGAGAAGTCTCCTTATTCCTCTAGATACTGAGTTCCAGGAAGATAGGAGCCGTGTGTCTTTCATTTGCCCGGCACGTGTGCTGCATGGTAGTGTAGGCTATGAGGGAAGGACCATCCTCTGTCCTTTCATGTGCCACATCTACAGCCAGGTAAATGGCAGTGGCCATATTCAGAGCTGGGAAGACGAGGCCTTCTCAAGACGGCCCAGACTCTTTCTTCATCTTCTCAGACTTCTAAGTCCACGCCTCTATGTTTTCCCACATCCTTGCTTACTCCTAGGAAGCTGCTGAGGGCGAGATGTGTCCAGGGCAGAACAGGAAGAGGTCAAGGAAGTGGCCCAGGAATGGATTCAGGAAAAGAAGATGTGAAACTGTGTATTTTGTAAATCAATAGAACGGAATGATCAAAATAAGAATGTCTGCACTTGTTTGGTGTTTTTTTTTGGTATTTAAAAAAAAAAATTGCCTGTGGCCTGTCGGTCCTCAGGAGAATGGCGGTGGGGCAGGCAGTTCCCAGGGCGAATGAAGGAATTTATTCTTAGAACTGACCTTGGAGGACTCTAAGGCTTGTAATAAGAAATCTCACTATGTTCTGGTAATTTAAAAGGGAGAAAATGATCTTAATTTGTGACTTGTTTTGTCTCTGCTTTAGCCTTTCAGTGTTCCTGCCGAGGAGGTGAGCTGGCGATTTCACTGCGCCCGGACGGGCGCGTTGACATCCGGGGAGGAGCTGCTGTTGTCTTAGAGGGCACGCTGACAGCCTGAAGACGCTGCGCTGAGATGCTGCTAGGCTGATGAAGTGTTTTCTGCCTAAAGGGAAATGTAAACAGGGTTGCCTTTAGCAAACTGACATATTAGTCCATTCAATCCTCACTTAGAAATAGAAGAATGGAGATATAAATGGGGATTTAATACTGCTTCCTGGCTAATTACTTAATGGAGTTTTGGTTCTATCTATGAATGTATTTAAAATGTAGGTAACCAGTAACAAAGAAGAGGTGGTTTCTTCTTTTGGTTATGATTCTTATTCAGAGAATGAGGGATTCATGAGGAGTGAGATTAAATCATTTAAATTGAGATGTGAGTACCTGATGGAATAATGGGATATTCTGCATCCATTAAAAAGACTCAGTAAGCTATGCGGAAATAAAGAAAAATATTCAGAAAAGTATAGTAGGCTACCTAATGTCATGTTATGTGTATGCGAATTATGAATTTATATGGGCAAGCACATGATCTGAGGAAAAAAAGTGAAGTCAATTCACATGTAGGGTGATATGATTGAAAATGATTTTAATGTGTCTAAAAACGTGTTTCCTTTCTTGTTGCATTCATGTATAATAACTAAAAATCAGGACAAAACCCAGAAAAATAATAATAAAAAAAAAGAACTGTGGGGCGGTGGGACGGTGGCTCAGTGACAGAACTCTTGCCTGCCATGCTGGAGACCTGGGTTAATTCCTGATGTCTGCTCATGCCAAAAAAAAAAGAACTGTGTATTAGGCTTTTTGATTATTTTTAGTTAAATAATCAAAGTAATGTAATCTGTCAATCATTTTCCTGATATGTGGTTTTAGGATAATAATTCAAAAGGGATTCTTCTCTTACCTTAATAAAATGTTTTTTAAATGAAACTTTATTGAGATATATTCACATGCCATATGATCATCCAAACTGTACAATCAGTGGTTTTTGTCCTTCTTTTCTTACTCATCTGTCCATATACTGGATAATGAGAGTTGTCAGTCACGAAGTTTTCTCAATAATACTGTTACACTGTAAAAGCTATTTAGTTATACAGTCATCTTCAAGAATCAAGGCTACTGGAATCCAGTTTAACAGTTTCAGGTATTTCCTTCTGGATATCCTAATACACTAAAAACTAGAAAGGGATATCTACATAATGCATATGAATCTCCTCCAGAATGACCTCTCAACTCTATTTGAAATTTCTTAGCCACTGAAACTTTATTTTGTTTCGCTTATCTTCCTCCTTTTTGTCAAGAAGTCCTTCTCAATCCCACAGTGCCAGTATCAGGCTTATCCTGGGAGCTATGTCCTACATTGCCAGGGAGATCCGCACACTGGGAGTCAGGACCCGTATAGGGGGGAGGGCAGTAAGTTCACCTACAGAGTTGTCTGAGAGAGGCCACATCTGAGCCACAAAAGAGGTTCTCTGGGAAGGACTCTTATGCACAATTATAAGTAGGCTTAGCTTATTCTTTGTAGGAGTAAATTTCGTAAGGGCAAGCCCCAAGATTGAGGGCTTGGCCTTTTAAATTAGTAATCCCCAATGCTTGCAAGAATATCAGAAATTCCCAGGTGGGGATGTTTAATATTTCCACATAAAATGGGTTTCACTATAACTTTATATTCAGTTAAATCTATAATATTGGATACCTGTAGACTTTGGGGTGGAGACTTTTTCAAGTCCTTAAGAGTGTTCATTCATAGTGATCACATTGGCTAAGAATTGCCATATCTGAAACTGCGAGTCTGTTAGAAATTGCTGTACTACGTCTAAAATGTTTTACCTTAATTGCTACTATGTTTCCTATTTTATTTATTTTTTTCTAAAGTGTGTGAGAGTGAATGTATTATAGCAATAATCTTGTGTTTCCCCTAATTTACACTGAAGTAAATAATCTCCCAGCTTCAGTGTCTTTCCTTAATTAGTAACCAATAACCTCCCCAGTGCAGCTCATTATAACACATCAGTGGGTCATGACTGAAGGGTTTTCACAAAGTGTGAGGTTTCCCAGCCTGAGATCTAACTGCATGAAAGGGACTAAATTTTCTCTCTGGAATGTATGCTAACTTCTTAATAGTTATTTGTGGGAAACAGTTATCTGGGATGACTGGATTCTTTTTTGCATGAACGTTGCTATTTGTAGTATATGAGTTGACTTTTAATTTTGTATTTTCCAATCACATATTCACTTTTGCAAGCCACTTAAAAAATTGTTCGGGGGGGGCCAAGATGGCGGCTTAGTAAGGTACGCGCGTCTTAGTTCCTCCTCCAGAGCAACTACGAGGTGAACAGAAAGAGTGCAGAACAGCTCCTGGGGCCACTGCAGGGAATGGACACACAGCGTACCCCAGTCTGGACTGGCTAGACTGACTGCAAGACTCTGCTGCGGTAAGATCCCCGAGCAGTGCACGATTCCCCGAGCAGCGGCAGCTGGCGGACGGAGCACCTCCCTCCCTCCTTCCCGGGCCGGCTGAGAGTCTCGGAGAGGCAAGTTTCCCAAACCGTGGCAGCCGGCGCCCCTCTTTTGCGGGCGGCTTCCTGGACCGGCTACGAGTCTTGGATCAGAGGGCTACCCAAGCTGCGGTGGCCGGCAACCAGTGCCCCTCCCCCACGGGTGGCTTCCTGGTCCGGTGGTGAGTTCCCCAGGCCGCGGCGGCCGGGCGACTGGCACCCCTCCAGGGAGAGGAGGGAATTTCCGACAGTGGCAGGGACTGGGTCCAACCAAACACCAATAGGGGCATTAATAAGAGGAGCCACAGGGTCCCCTCAAGCTGCGGCGGCTGACACCCCCACCACGCGCGGCACCCCAGACCAACTGAGAGAATTGGATCGGAAATCCCCAGGCTGCAGAGAACGGTGACCGGGGGGATCCCTTCCAAGCATGTGAGACAAACGTGTGCCACAAGCGCCACCTACTGGACAGGATAAGAAAAACAGAACCCAGAGATTTCACAGAAAAATCTTACAACCTGTTGGGTCCAACACCCAGGGAAATATGACTAAATGCCCAGATGCCAGCAGAAGATAACGGTCCACGCTCAGAAGATTGAGAATATGGCCCAGTCAAAGGAACAAACCAATAGTTCAAATGAGATACAGGAGCTGAGACAACTAATGCTGAATATACGAACAGAAATGGAAAACCTCTTCAAAAACGAAATCGATAAATTGAGGGAGGACATGAAGAAGACATGGGCTGAACTAAAAGAAGAAATAGAAAAACTGAAAAAACAAATTACAGAACTTATGGAAGTGAAGGATAAAGTAGAAAAGATGGAAAAAACAATGGATACCTACAATGATAGATTTAAAGAGACAGAAGATAGAATTAGTGATTTGGAGGATGGAACATCTGAATTCCAAAAAGAAACAGAAACTATCGGGAAAAGAATGGAAAAATTTGAACAGGGTATCAGGGAACTGAATAACAATATGAAGCGCACAAATATACGTGCTGTGGGTGTCCCAGAAGGAGAAGAGAAGGGAAAAGGAGGAAAAAAACTAATGGAAGAAATTATCACTGAAAATTTCCCAACTCTTATGAAAGACCTAAAATTACAGATCCAAGAAGTGCAGCGCACCCCAAAGAGAATAGACCCAAATAGGCGTTCTCCAAGACACTTACTAGTTAGAATGTCAGAGGTCAAAGAGAAAGAGAGGATCTTGAAAGCAGCAAGAGAAAAACAATTCATCACATACAAGGGAAACCCAATAAGACTATGTGTAGATTTCTCAGCAGAAACCATGGAAACTAGAAGACAGTGGGATGATATATTTAAGTTACTAAAAGAGAAAAACTGCCAACCAAGACTCCTATATCCAGCAAAATTGTCCTTCAAAAAGGAGGGAGAAATTAAAACATTCTCAGACAAAAAGTCACTGAAAGAATTTGTGACCAAGAGACCAGCTCTGCAAGAATTACTAAAGGGAGCACTAGAGTCAGATACAAAGACACAGAAGAGAGAGATATGGAGAAGAGTGTAGAAAGAAGGAAAGTCAGATATGATATATATAATACAAAAGGCAAAATGTTAGAGGAAAATATTATCCAAACAGTAATAACACTAAATGTTAATGGACTGAATTCCCCAATCAAAAGACATAGATTGGCAGAATGGATTAAAAAACAGGATCCTTCTATATGCTGTCTACAGGAAACACATCTTAGACCCAAAGATAAACAGAGGTTGAAAGTGAAAGGTTGGGAAAAGATATTTCATGCAAATAACAACCAGAAAACAGCAGGAGTGGCTATACTAATATCCAACAAATTAGACTTCAAATGTAAAACAGTTAAAAGAGACAAAGAAGGACACTATCTACTAATAAAAGGAACAATTAAACAAGAAGACATAACAATCATAAATATTTACGCACCGAATCAGAATGCCCCAAAATACGTGAGGAATACACTGCAAACACTAAAAAGGGAAATAGACTCATATACCATAATAGTTGGAGACTTCAATTCACCACTCTCATCAATGGACAGAACATCTAGACAGAGGATCAATAAAGAAATAGAGAATCTGAATATTACTATAAATGAGCTAGACTTAACAGACATTTATAGGACATTACATCCCACAACAGCAGGATACACCTTTTTCTCAAGTGCTCATGGATCATTCTCAAAGATAGACCATATGCTGGGTCACAAAGCAAGTCTTAACAAATTTAAAAAGATTGAAATCATACACAACACTTTCTCGGATCATAAAGGAATGAAGTTGGAAATCAATAATAGGCCGAGTGCCAGAAAATTCACAAATAAATGGAGGCTCAACAACACACTCTTAAACAACGAGTGGGTCAAAGAAGAAATTGCAAGAGAAATTAGCACATACCTCGAGGCAAATGAAAATGAAAACACAACATATCAAAATTTATGGGACACAGCAAAGGCAGTGCTAAGAGGGAAATTTATTGCCCTAAATGCCTACATCAGAAAAGAAGAAAAGGCAAAAATTCAGGAATTAACTGTCCACTTGGAAAAACTGGAGAAAGAATAGCAAACTAATCCCAAAGCAAGCAAAAGGAAAGAAATAACAAAGATTAGTGCAGAAATAAATGAAATTGAAAACATGAAAATAATAGAGAAAATCAATAAGACCAGAAGTTGGTTCTATGAGAAAATCAATAAGATTGATGGGCCCTTAGCAAGATTGACAAAAAGAAGAAGAGAGAGGATGCAAATAAATAAGATCAGAAATGGAAGAGGAGACATAACTCCTGACCTCACAGATAAAGGCGGTAATAACAGGATACTATGAACAACTTTACGCTAATAAATACAACAATTTAGATGAAATGGGCGGGTTCCTGGAAAGACATGAACAACCAACTTTGACTCAAGAAGACATAGATGAGCTCAACAAACCAATCACAAGTAAAGAAATTGAATTAGTCATTCAAAAGCTTCCTAAAAAGAAAAGTCCAGGACCAGACGGCTTCACATGTGAATTCTATCAAACATGCCAGAAAGAGTTAGTACCAACTCTCTTCAAACTCTTCAAAAAAATCGAAGTGGAGGGAAAACTACCTAATTCATTCTATGAAGCCAACATCACCCTCATACCAAAACCAGGCAAAGATATTACAAAAAAAGAAAACTACAGGCCAATCTTTCTAATGAATATAGATGCAAAAATCCTCAATAAAATTCTAGCAAATCGTATCCAGCAACACATTAAAAGAATTATACATCATGACCAAGTAGGATTCATCCCAGGTATGCAAGGATGGTTCAACATAAGAAAATCAATTAATGTAATACACCATATCAACAAATCAAAGCAGAAAAATCACATGATCATCTCAATTGATGCAGAGAAGGCATTTGACAAGATTCAACATCCTTTCCTGCTGAAAACACTTCAAAAGATAGGAATACAAGGGAACTTCCTTAAAATGATAGAGGGAATATATGAAAAACCCACAGCCAATATCATCCTCAATGGGGAAAAATTGAAAACTTTCCCCCTAAGATCAGGAACAAGACAAGGATGTCCACTATCACCACTATTATTCAACATTGTGTTGGAGGTTCTAGCCAGAGCAATTAGACAAGAAAAAGAAATACAAGGTGTTCTAGTTTGCTAGCTGCCGGAATGCAACACACCAGAGACGGATTGGCTTTTAATAAAAGGGGATTTATTTTGTTGGTTCTTCAGAGGAAAGGCAGCTAACTTTCCACTGAGGCTCTTTTCTTACGTGGAAGGCACAGGATGGTCTCTGCTGGTCTTCTCTCCAGGCCCCTGGGTTCCAACAACTTTCCCCAGGGTGACTTCTCCAAAGGCCTGGGCTGAGCTGCAAGTGCTGAGATGAGGAATGCCAAGCTGCTAGACTGTGCTACATTGCGTTCTCTCATTTAAGCACAAGCCAATTAAGTTAAACGTCACTCATTGCAGCAGACACGCCTCCTAGCCAACTGCAGATGTAATTAGCAACAGATGAGGTTCACATACCGTTGGCTTATGTCCGCAGCAACAAGATTAGGTATGCTCACCTGGCCAAGTTGACAACTGAATCTAACTAACACATGTCCACCCCTTGTCAACTTGGCAACTTCAAGCATCACCTTAAACAGATGCAAAAAAAATTCTGTTCTTGCTGTGGACCTGTGAATCTCAAAACAAGTTGTCTAGTGCCAAGATGCAAAGGAGGATATTCACAGGATATAGATTGTCATTTCCATAGGGAGAAATTGGAAGGAAAACCTGCAGGCAAACACCATTGGATTTCAAAGTCTGAAAGCCATTTATCCTTTGGCTGTAGAAAGTGGCAGTCCCACCACTTCCAAGGGCCTATGCAGTGGCCGGCCTCTTTCCAAATCAACCTCGGGGAACATCGAGGAGACCACCTCTGGGCTCCACTCTCTCCAGGCATCAGGGCCACTCCTGGGCTCTCTGCCATTTCTGGGGCACACGCTCAACCCCTCCACATGGTGGCAGCCAGGCTCTCCCAGTCCCCCAAGGAGCGTGCTACACCTTTTCCAAGGCCTGAGGCTGTACAACTCTTCCACTGCAATGAGAGGGGAGACTCATCCTCGCCCTTCAGGGTAAACTCACCCTCTCCACGCATACAGGTGGGTCCACTCTCCTGGCCGAGGTTTCTTGGCTTCAGACCCATGGTTCTCACTCTGCAAACTCCAATCTCTCCCTTTTGTGTCCTCCTTTGTCAAGATTGGCGGTGGTTTTATTTACACCAACAGTCTCTTCAAACCCTCCAGGACTTCTCCATCAATCTCTTCACAGTTCCTCCAAAGTCTTCCCCTTAGCCATCCAAAACACAGTTCCAACAGATCTGGCATTTGCAAACCGCAGCAGCACCCCACTCTCCGGTACCAACTCTGTTCTAGTTTGCTAGCTGCCGGAATGCAACACACCAGAGACGGATTGGCTTTTAATAAAAGGGGATTTATTTTGTTGGTTCTTCAGAGGAAAGGCAGCTAACTTTCCACTGAGGCTCTTTTCTTACGTGGAAGGCACAGGATGGTCTCTGCTGGTCTTCTCTCCAGGCCCCTGGGTTCCAACAACTTTCCCCGGGGTGACTTCTCCAAAGGGCTGGGCTGAGCTGCAAGTGCTGAGATGAGGAATGCTGAGCTTCTAGGCTGTGCTACATTGCGTTCTCTCATTTAAGCACAAGCCAATTAAGTTAAACGTCACTCATTGCAGCAGACACGCCTCCTAGCCAACTGCAGATGTAATTAGCAACAGATGAGGTTCACATACCGTTGGCTTATGTCCGCAGCAACAAGATTAGGTATGCTCACCTGGCCAAGTTGACAACTGAATCTAACTAACACACAAGGCATCAAAATTGGAAAGGAAGAAGTAAAACTATCACTGTTTGCAGACAATATGATACTATACGTCGAAAACACGGAAAAATCCACAACAAAACTACTAGAGCTAATAAATGAGTACAGCAAAGTAGCAGGTTACAAGATCAACATTCAAAAATCTGTAGCATTTCTATACACTAGTAATGAACAAGCTGAGGGGGAAATCAAGAAACGAATTCCATTTACAATTGCAACTAAAAGAATGAAATACCTAGGAATAAATTTAACTAAAGAGATAAAAAACCTATATAAAGATAACCACAAAAAACTGTTAAAAGAAATCACAGAAGACCTAAATAGATGGAAGGGCATACCGTGTTCATGGATTGGAAGACTAAATATAGTTAAGATGTCAATCCTACCTAAATTGATTTACAGATTCAATGCAATACCAATCAAAATCCCAACAACTTATTTTTCAGAAATAGAAAAACCAATAAGCAAATTTATCTGGAAGGGCAGGGTGCCCCGAATTGCTAAAAACATCTTGAGGAAAAAAAACGAAGCTGGAGGTCTTGCACTGCCTGACTTTAAGACATATTATGAAGCCACAGTGGTCAAAACAGCATGGTATTGGCATAAAGATAGATATATTGACCAATGGAATCAAATAGAGTGCTCAGATATAGACCCTCTCATCTATGGACATTTGATCTTTGATAAGGCAGTCAAGCCAACTCACCTGGGACAGAACAGTCTCTTCAATAAATGGTGCCTAGAGAACTGGATATCCATATGCAAAAGAATGAAAGAAGACCCATATCTCACACCCTATACAAAAGTTAACTCAAAATGGATCAAAGATCTAAACATTAGGTCTAAGACCATAAAACAGTTAGAGGAAAATGTAGGGAGATATCTTATGAAACTTACAATTGGAGGCGGTTTTATGGACCTTAAACCTAAAGCAAGAGCACTGAAGAAGGAAATAAATAAATGGGAGCTCCTCAAAATTAAACACTTTTGTGCATCAAAGAACTTCATCAAGAAAGTAGAAAGACAGCCTACACAATGGGAGACAATATTTGGAAACGACATATCAGATAAAGGTCTAGTATCCAGAATTTATAAAGAGATTGTTCAACTCAACAACAAAAAGACAGCCAACCCAATTACAGAATGGGAAAAAGACTTGAACAGACACCTACCAGAAGAGGAAATACAAATGGCCAAAAGGCACATGAAGAGATGCTCAATGTCCCTGGCCATTAGAGAAATGCAAATCAAAACCACAATGAGATATCATCTCATATCCACCAGAATGGCCATTATCAACAAAACAGAAAATGACAAGTGCTGGAGAGGATGCGGTGAAAGAGGCACACTTATCCACTGTTGGTGGGAATGTCAAATGGTGCAACCACTCTGGAAGGCAGTTTGGCAGTTCCTCAAAAAGCTGAATACAGAATTGCCATACGACCCAGCAATACCATTGCTGGGAATCTACTCAAAGGAATTAAGGGCAAAAACTCAAACGGACATTTGCACACCAATGTTTATAGCAGCGTTATTTACAATTGCAAAGAGATGGAAACAGCCAAAATCTCCATCAACAGACGAGTGGCTAAACAAACTGTGGTATATACATACGATAGAATATTATGCAGCTTTAAGGCAGGATAAACTTATGAAGCATGTAATAACATGGATGGACCTAGAGAACATTATGCTGAGTGAGTCTAGCCAAAAACTAAAAGACAAATACTGTATGGTCCCAATGATGTGAATCGACATTCGAGAATAAACTTGGAATATGTCATTGGTAACAGAGTCCAGCAGGAGTTAGAAACAGGGTAAGATAATGGGTAATTGGAGCTGAAGGGATACAGACTGTGCAACAGGACTAGATACAAAAACTCAAAAATGGACAGCACAATAATACCTAATTTTAAAGTAATCATGTTAAAACACTGAATGAAGCTGCATCTGAGCTATAGGTTTTTGTTTTGTTTGGTTTTTTTTTTTTTTACTATTATTACTTTTATTTTTTTCTCTATATTAACATTCTATATCTTTTTCTGTTGTGTTGCTAGTTCTTCTAAACCGATGCAAATGTACTAAGAAATGATGATCATGCATCTATGTGATGATGTTAAGAATTATTGATTGCATATGTAGAATGGTATGATTTCTAAATGTTGGGTTAATTTCTTTTTTTCTGTTAATTAATAAAAAAAATTAAAAAAAAATAAATAAATAAAATTAAAAAAAATTGTTCAGTTAGCAATGAATAATTTAGATAGAACAGAATAATTAACTGATTTTCGCTGTTTTATTTTAGCAGAGTGATATACTTTTATCATCATGCATATAACAGAAGACAAATTAGCAAATGATATACTTCCAATATGACAAAGCAATCTCACTAGTATTTATACTACTTAGGAAAAGAGACACATCAATTACCTAAGTTGTTACAGGGGCTAATTATCACGTAAGACAATAAGTAAGAGTCACAAAATTTTTTGAAGGTTATTTTTCCAGAGAGATAACAATTTTCAAAGTTTCCCGAGTCTGAGAAGACCAAGTTATCCAAATTAAATATACAGTTTGAACAGAAACAAGAACAAGTTGAAAACTATTATGAACACTCACATAAGTCTCTATACTGTACAAGAAAATAAGATTGGTAAGTTTCCAAAAGTTCCCAACGAAAAGCAAAAGGAATTCTGTACAGTTTATTTCTAATAAGTAAAAAAACAGAAAATAGGATTTTACTAAATGTTGGTTAAATACAGAACACAATATTAATCTTCCACAAAAACAAGGTCACATGAAAACAAGAGAAAAACACCCAAAGCCGCATTGTTTGTGTTTTCTTAAAGAACCCACTTGTATGTAACATATCTAACATTTCAACCTCTTCAATTCTCCCAACCCCGAGAAAAGTATTTCTCCTCCTATCAACATTTACTGAGAAAGTATCCCTTCCTTGCAGGCTCTCAGTGCAGTTTTACTTTTAGATTCAATTTCCACTTAGCTCACTTTGGCCTCTGACCTTCTGTTCAGTTTTCTCTACTTATGGCACCCACCACAATCTATTGAGTTCTTTCATCCATCCTGAATTAGAAATCACCTTTCAATCCATCTAGATCTATCTTCATGGAACCTTCTAGGTGTTGCTAGGGCTGGAGGGTTGGAAAGAGAGCAGGACAAGTGTTCTCACAGTCTTAAAATAGCCTGATTGCTTGTGTTTTGGTGAATGAATGATAGAGCAAACCAAATTAAACTAAAAGTTTAGCCTGCTTTTGTAGAAGATTCAGAGATAACACTATTTGAAAGAAAAATGGGGGCTGGTAGGGGGCAGCGATGTGCAGGGGACAAAGAGAGAAAGTAGTGGGGTGGGGGAGGATGGGAAAGAGGGAACTACCCCTTGGCACTAATCATGTTCAGGGTGAGGAAGGGAGGCAAAGATACCCAGGTTTTGTGTGAATTCACTGGTAGTGTATCTTTCCTGGTACTTGGAAAGAACATCATCTTTATTCTTCCCATGAGGACAGAGTCTCACTTGTCACCTTAATCTCTTGCCTGTCAGTACAGTTTCTAGGGGTGAAGAAGTAAGGAATTAAAAGGTATTTAGGGGGCTAACTGGAAGGGAGACCTGGCAGGAAACATGAATCCACCACCAATTCTTAAGATCCTTGTTTACCAGAAATCAGACTGCGCAGCTGATAAGTCTCAGAGATGTTCATCCAGAAGGCAGCAGCTGAGCACATGGTGGTGTACCAGGCAGCCATAGGTGACAAGAGCAGCAGGAAGAGCAACAGAGTTGTAGAGCCCATAAAGACAAAGCAGCCTATGTATGCTCTCTCTTGATATCAATAATACCCAGCAATTGTCTACAGTTTATGCCTGCACTGCAAAATGGAAAGCAGGGCAGGTGAAGCAGGCTTCTAGCTAAAGCTAGAAATCCAGGTGGTAGTAGCCATACCAGAGGCTCTGGGAACAAACAGGATCCAAGCATTGAAGAGAAAGGCAATGTAATCTACAGCATCATTTTTCTGGCTTAGAAGTGGTGTGAAGTAGGGTCATGCAGCAAGTGATGTAATACAGAACAGCAAAGAGCATGAAGGCCATATAGGAGAGCATGGCCACCAAAGTTTCAGTCTTGAGTTTCAGAGGACTAAATGTCCAGAGGAGGGAGGGTTCAGAAAATCAAGATGAAAAAAAGCTGCTGTTGATCAAGCACAGGTCCAGCAAGAGATGGTAGGGGACCTTGGGCAGGGGTATTTCCAAAGGCAGAGGTTAACCAGACTGGAACCCAAAGGGCCTGGGAATCTCCACTGGTTCCCTTACTGGGCGACGTCTGGCTCTCCGTACGCCTTCACGCAACAGGTAGTATTGCAGTGGATTTGGCCACAGGTCCTCTTTGATAATCTCAGCAATCCTGTCAGACTCTGGAAGGCTGTGGTCTGAAAACCAGGTGAAGAAGCTGCAGATGATGTCTTGGTCCCTGCGAATGAAGGACTGGGGTTCATGGCCCCTGCGCCATATAATCGGAGTGGAAAGAGATATCATTTGGCCGGAGGATCTAACCTCATACTCCTTGACGATCAGCTTGTTTCTGAAGTACGGGTTTCTTCGAAAGAAGAACTTGAATTTGCAGCCCATCCTCGGGTGTCTGAGCTCCTTCACCTCCAAATTGGTTATGTACCTTAACATCTCTGCATCTTGGCGCCGAATCATGGGGGACAGCTGGGGGTGGTTCCGAAAGGCAGTGGCCCAGAAGCCAGGAATATTCTGAATGATGTAGTTCCTCCGCTCCAGGTAGTGTCGACGCATTCGCCCAAACTTCTGCTCCAGCTGGAGGAAGGCCCTGTCAGCCTGGGCATTCACAGTGTCCAGTTCCTCCTGGATGGCCTCCAGGGGGTTCATGCGAAGACGCAGGTTCAGGCGGCGAGGCCCCGCCTCCTCTTTCACCTCCTCTACCGCTCTATTTTCCTCCACCACTTCCATTTCTTCACCTGCTGGTTTCTCCCCCATCTCCATCTCCTCGTCCGCTGCTCCGTCCTCCAACTTCTCTACCGCGTCAGCCCTCTCCTCCACCTTCAGGGCGACTGAGAAGATGGCGCACTTTTCTTTCTTAACTTCCTGGGCCGTGGGCCCAGTCATCTCCTCAGACCCCGACCACTCTTCGCCACGGGTTTCTAGGGTCTTCTCCCCATCAGGGCCGCGCGACTCTCCGTCCTCAAGGCCATTTTTCAGGCCGCTCTCAGTTGCCACAGCAGAAGCTGCTTCCAGGCCCTCCGTGGGAGGCGGAGTCTCTTCCCGCCGGGCTTTGGTCTCTATGAGACCGCAACCCCCGTGCACCCCGATGTGGGGAGTAGGACCGCAGCCCGCGGGATCCCGGGGAAAGCCCCTCTCCTCGCGAGGCTGGGGCGATAGAAGCGCGCCGGCCTCCAAGCTACCATCTCGCGTCTCCGCCATCACCTGTGTCGCCTCCGTTTCCTCTCGGAACTTCCGGCACTGGTTTGGATCCGGGTCTCCCGGGAAGGTGCGGCTGTGGGTTTCCGGGAGAGGAGTGCGCTCGCCCCCTCAGCTAGACCGGCATTAAAACACCTACAGTTTTCCTCACAGAAGCCGCTCAGCAAAAACGGCCGGCTCGCGCCCCCTGCGCGTCAGTCTCCGATTTTTGCTGTTTTTTACTCAGTCAACTGCTGAAGAGGAACTGAGTGGCGGTAATGTGTGAGAAGTAGTAGCCAGGGAAGCAGGAGTGGGGGCAGGACAAGCACACCTGACTAGATAAAGAAGAGGAATGACATTTTTGGGTAGAAAGAGCAAAGAGCCTCTAGGATGAGCACGTTGTATGGAGTGAGATACTCTGCCAATATGAGTGGGGTAGGTCTGAGAGGGCTTTAGAAACTATAGTTTCAGCCAGGTTTTTTCCAAGCTTCTTCCATTTCTGGCCTCCTCTTGCCTACTTGATCTTACTAAGGGTGCACATAGGGGAATGTGGAGGGAGCTCTGCAGAGGCGATCCCAGCTCTCAGGATCGATGTTGCCATTGGTTGAAAAACAGTGCTTCTGTATCCCCTGGTGTACTTCAGTAGACTAGGTTAGGCTAACATATGAAATATCTACAAAATTATAATGGCTTAATATAGCAAACACTTATTTCTTTTTTTTTATTATTAATTTAAAAAATTAACTAACACAACAATAGAAATCAATCCATTCTACATATGCAATCAGTAATTCTTAATATCATCACATAGGTGTATGGTCATCATTTCTCAGTACATATGCATCGATTTAGAGAAAGAAATAGCACTACAACAGAAAAAGAAATAAAGTGATAACACAGAGAGAAAACACAAATAAAAATAAAAAGTACAAAAATATATGAGAAAAAAAACCAAAACAAACAAAAAAAAAACTATAGATCAGATGCAGCTTCATTCAGCGTTCCAAGATAATTACATTAGGCAGTATTGTGCTGACCATTTTTTTTTTTTTTAGACGTCATACCATTCTACATATGCAATCAGTAATTCTTAACATCATCACATAGATGCATGATCATCGTTTCTTAGTACATTTGCATCGGTTTAGAAGAACTAGCATTATAACAGAAAAAGATATAGAATGTTAATATAGAGAAAAAAAATAAAAGTAATAATAATAAGAACAAAACAAACAAAACAAAACAAAACAAAACAAAAACCTATAGCTCGGATGCAGCTTCGTTCAGTATTTTAACATGATTACTTTACAATTAGGTATTATTGTACTGTCCATTTTTGAGTTTTTGTATCTAGTCCTATTGCACCGTCTGTATTCCATCAGCTCCGATTACCCATTATCTTACCCTGTTTCTAACTCCTGCTGAACTCTGTTACCAATGACATATTCCAAGTTTATTCTCGAGTGTCGATTCACATCATTGGGACCATACAGTATTTGTCTTTTAGCTTTTGGCTAGACTCACTCAGCATAATGTTTTCTAGGTCCATCCATGTTATTACATGCTTCATAAGTTTATCCTGTCTTAACGCTGCATAATATTCCATCGTACGTATATACCACAGTTTGTTTAGCCACTCGTCTGTTGATGGACATTTTGGCTGGCAAACACTTATTTCTGTTTATGTTACTTATCTAGTATAATAGGAATTCTTGTCCTTATGGTCAAGCAAGAACTCAGGCTGATTTTATATTCTGCCATTTCAGCATATGGCCTCCATGGTTGCTGCTGCAGGAGAAAGGAGAAAAGAGCATATTGAAATCTCACTGTGATTTGGCTCAGAGGTGATAGGTGTCAATTCTGCTCATAAGCTGTGGGCCAGAACTGATTGTATAGCTCCATATAATAGCAACTAGAAATTTGGGGGAGCTGATAGATATATTCTGGGTACAGTAAATATAGTGCCACATGGGGGGAAGGTTTTCAAGCCATGCAAACATCTCCCTTAGGGAGGTGTTACTTGGTAAATTCAGAACAGTCCAGGGACTTAATGGTGCAGGCTCAGAAGTCTATTATAAGTGTACATCAAGAATGAATATCTCTCTCCAGGACAGTCTCACATTAACCAGACTTACATTAACATATACTAATGTTTAAAGCCAAAATACCAACTTGTTATTTTACAATGAGAAATGTACACATGGATTGGATTAAATCCAAGCATTTTCTCCCCACTTGCAAATCTTTTGAGAAGTCAGATGGTAGTCAGAAAGCTGAGTCAAAAAGGAGAGTCAACAAGATGAACTTAAATGGTAGATGTCATCAAGACATGGTAAGCTTCCTCTCTTTACCAGTGCATTAGAATCACATCACACCGCACTTAATTTACTTGAATTTAACTATAACATGCTCAAGGCCAAATGTGATTTTGGTGTTTAAAAAATGCTTATATTTAGAACAACAATGTCACTAGTTTGAACAACAACTCCATCTAGTGCTCAGTAAAACACAATGATCTGTTCCAACACGAGAAAAAACTGGCAGTGTTGGGCTTGCAAACAGATATATCTACCCACTGTGCTTTATAGGTTATTTACGGGATCTCTAAGGACAATTCTGACAACACTCAATTTTTATCTTGTGAACTATGGTACGCTGCCTTTAAGATAGCTACCAAAAAGCCCCACCTCCTTCGGTTTACACCCTTGTGAGGTACTTACCAACACTGTACCAGGATTGGTCTGAGACCAACAGAATGTGCAGGAAAGTTGGTATGCCATTTCCAAGATTAGGTTATAAAAGACAATGGCTTAAAATGTCCATTAACAGACGAGTGGCTAAACAAGTTGTAGCATATACTTATGATAGAATATTATGCAGTTGTAAGACAAAATAAAGTTGTGAAGTATGTAACAACATGGATGGACCTTGAGGACATTATGCCGAGTGAGATTAGCCAGAAACAAAATGACAAATACTGTATGGTCTCACCGACATGAACGAACATTAGGGAATAAACTTGGAGAATTTCAGTTAAGAACAGAGACCATCAGGAGATAGAATAGGGTAGAGATTGGGTAATTGGGGCTGAAGGGATACAGATTGTGCAACGGGACAGATTGTAAAAATTCAGAAATGGACAGCAAAGTACTACCTAACTGTAATACGATAATGCTAGTGCACTGACTGAAGCTGAATGTGAGAATGATAGAAGGAGGAGACCTGGGGGCACGAATGAAATCAGAAGGAAAGATAGACGATAAAGACTGAGCTGGTGTAATTTAGGAATGCCTAGAGTGTACATTGATAGTGACTAAATGTACAAATTTAAAAATGTTTTTGGATGAGGAAGAACAAAGGAATGTCAGTAGTGCAGGGTGTTAAAAATAGATGGCAATTCATAATTTAAAATTATAGCGAATGTGTGAGACTAAAGCAAAAAATATTTATTTGGTACAAAATTTATATTTTGACTAGTGCATGTCCTAATATAACTTAGGTGGACAGTTTAATTGAACACCATAAGTACATGAAATCTTGAGTAGGGCATGAGATTTTGTAGGTTTGTCCAGAGTGATGCCCCAGTAAATCCCAGAGTGTTTTGAACGGTGAATAAAAAAGTATTTGCAAAGTCCCCTTGGGGGAATGGCAAGAAAGGGGGAAATTCAACTTCCCCATGTGGAGAATTCCCGATATTCTCACAAGCAGTGGGGTCAACCAAAGCAATAGGCTGAGCCCCCAATCTTGGGGTTTGTTCATATGAAACTCATCCCCGCAGAGGATAGGCTAAGGCTACTTAAAATTACACCTAAGAGTCATGCCCAGAGATCCTCTTTTTTTTTTTTTTTATTAATTAAAAAAAGAATTAACAAAACAATTAGAAATCATTCCAATCTACATGTACAATCAGTAATTCTTAATAACATCACATAGTTGCATATTCATCATTTCTTAGTACATTTGCATCGATTTAGAAAAAGAAATAAAAAGACAACAGAATAAGAATTAAAACAATAATAGAAAGAAAAAAAACAAAAAAAACAAAAACAAAAAACCTATACCTCACATGCAGCTTCATTCAGTGTTTTAACATAATTGCATTACAATTGGGTAGTATTGTGCTGTCCATTTCTGAGTTTTTATATCCAGTCCCGTTGTACAGTCTGTATCCCTTCATCTCCAATTATCCCTTCTCTTTTTTTTTTTTTTTTCAATTAACGGAAAAAAAGAAATTAACCCAACATTTAGAGATCATACCATTCTACACATGCAATCATTAATTCTTAACATCATCACATAGATGCATGATCATCATTTCTTAGTACATTTGCATTGGTTTAGAAGAACTAGCAACATAACCGAAAAAGATATAGAATGTTAATATAGAGAAAAAAATAAAAGTAATAATAGTAAAATCAAAACAAAACAAAACAAAACAAAACAAAAACCTATAGCTCAGATGCAGCTTCATTCAGTGTTTTAACATGATTACTTTACAATTAGGTATTATTGTGCTATCCATTTTTGAGTTTTTGTATCTAGTCCTGTTGCACAGTCTGTATCCCTTCAGCTTCAATTACCCATTGTCTTACCCTGTTTCTAACTCCTGCTGGTCTCTGTTACCAATGATATATTCCAAGCTGATTCTCGAATGTCGGTTCACATCAGTGGGACCATACAGTATTTGTCCTTTAGTTTTGGGCTAGACTCACTCAGCATAATGTTCTCTAGGTCCATCCATGTTATTACATGCTTCATAAGTTTAGTCTGTCTTAAAGCTGCATAATATTCCATCGTAGGTATACGCCACAGTTTGTTTAGCCACTCGTCTGTTGATGAACATTTTGGCTGTTTCCATCTCTTTGCAATTGTAGATAATGCTGCTATAAACACTGGTGTGCAAATGTCCGTCTGTGTCTTTGCCCTTAAGTCCTTTGAGTAGATACCTAGCAGTGGTATTGCTGGGTCGTAATCCATTCTGCCATTCTATGTCTTTTGATTGGGAAATTCAGTCCATTAACTTTTAGTATTATTACTGTTTGGATAATATTTTCCTTTACCATTTTGGCTTTTGTATTATATATATCATATCTGATTTTCCTTCTTTCTACACTTTATTCCATACCTCTCTCTTCTGTCTTTTCGTATCTGACTCTAGTGCTCCCTTTAGTATTTCTTGCAGAGCTGGTCTCCTGGTCACAAATTCTCTCAGTGACTTTTTGTCTATAAATGTTTTAATTTCTCCTTCATTTTTGAAGGACAATTTTGCTGGATATAGGAGTCTTGGTTGGCAGTTTTTCTCTTTTAGTAATTTAAATATATCATCCCACTATCTTCTAGCTTCCATGGTTTCTGCTGAGAAATCTACACATAGTCTTATTGGGTTTCCCTTGTATGTGACAGATTGTTTTTCTCTTGCTGCTTTCAAGATCCTCTCTTTCTCTTTGAGCTCTGACATTCTAACTAGTAAGTGTCTTGGGGAACGCCTATTTGGGTCTATTCTCTTTGGGGTGTGCTGCACTTCTTGGATCTGTAAATTTAGGTCTTTCATAAGAGTTGGGAAATTTTCAGTGATAATTTCTTCCATTAGTTTTTCTCCTCCTTTTCCCTTCTCTTCTCCTTCTGGGACACCCACAACACGTATATTTGTGCGCTTCATATTGTCATTCAGTTCCCTGATCCCCTGCTCAAGTTTTTCCATTCTTTTCCCTATAGTTTCTGTTTCTTTTTGGAATTCAGATGTTCCATCCTCCAGTTCACTAATTATAGCTTCTGTCTCTTTAGATCTACCATTGTAGGTATCCATTGTTTTTTCCATTTTTTCTTCTTTGTCCTTCACTCCCATAAGTTCTGTGATTTGTTTTTTCAGATTTTCTATTTCTTCTTTTTGTTCAGCCCATGTCTTCTTCATGTCCTCCCTCAATTTATTGATTTGGTTTTTGAAGAGTTTTTCCATTTCTGTTCGTATATTCAGCATTAGTTGTCTCAGCTCCTGTATCTCATTTGAACTATTGGTTTGTTCCTTTGACTGGGCCATATCTTCAATTTTCCGAGCGTCATTCATTATTTTCTGCTGGTGTCTGGGCATTTGATCAGATTTCCCTGGGTGTGGGACCCAGCTGGTTGAAAGGTTTTTCTGTGAAATCTCTGGGCTCTGTTTTTCTTTTCCTGCCCAGTAGGTGGCGCTCGTGGCGCTCATCTGTCTGCACGGCAGTCGGCCCGGGAAACTGCGCGTGGAGGCGGGGGTCGCTGGCCCCGCGGCTTGGGAGAGTGCCGGTCCTAATTGCCCAGCTGGCCCGAAACGCCAAGCGTGACGGGAGGGCCCCGCTATCCAACGTTCCCAGTCAGACTGGGGAGCCACGTGCGTGGAGGGGACCCCAGTGGCCAGCCGCCCCGGCCGGGAAAACGTGCGCCCCTCGGGTATCTCACCGCAGCAGATTCTCCCTGCCCGTTCAGCTGTTCCAGAATGGGGTACGCTGTCTTTTTGGTCTCTGTCGTGACTCCGGGAGCTGTTTCGTATTGTTTCTGTTTCTTTAGTTGCTTTTCTGGAGGAGGAACTAAGACCCGCGCGTCTTACTAAGCCGCCATCTTCTCCGGAAGTCCAGAGATCCTCTTTTATTGCTCATATGTAGCCTCTGTCTCTCAGCCAACACGACAAGCAAACTCACTGCCCTCCCGCCTCTCTACGTGGGACATGACTCCCAGGGGTGTGAACCTTCCTGGTAACGTGGGACAGAAATCCTAGAATGAGCTGGGATTCAACATCTAGGGATAGAGAAAACCTTTTCCACCAAAAGGGGGAAGAGTGAAATTAGACAAAATAAAATTTCAGGGCAGGCCACGGTGGCTCAGCAGGCAAGGATGCTTGCCTTCCATGGCAGAGGACCCGAGTTCGATTCTCGGTTCCTGCCTATGTAAAAAAAAGAAAGAAAAAATTTCAGTGGCTGAGAGATTCCAAACAGAGTCGAGAGGTTATCCTGGAGGTTATTACGCATTACATAGATATCACCTTTTTAGTTAAGTTATATTGGAGAAGCGCCTGGAAATGTAGAGCTGTGCTCCAGTAGCCATGTTTCTTGAAGATGATTGTATAATGACATAGCTTTCGCAATGTGACTGTGTGATTTTGAAAACTTGTGTCTGATGCCCCTTTTATCTACCTTATGGACAGATGAGTAAAACATATGGATTAAAAATAAATAAATCATAGGGGGAAGGAATGTTAAAATAAATTGAGTAGATTGAAATGTTAGTGATCAATGAAAGGGAGGGGTAAGGGGTATGGTATATATGAATTTTTTTCTGTTTTCTTTTTATTTCTTTTTTTAATTGATGCAAATATTCTAAGAAATGATCATGATGATGGATATACAACTATGTGATGATACTGTGAGTTATTGACTATATACCAAGAATGGAATGATCATATGGTAAGAATGTTCATATTTGTATATTATGTTTAAAAAAAATAAAATAAATAAATAAATAAGGACAATGGCTTCTGTTTTGGTTGTTCTCTCTCTCTCTCTCTGGTCACTTGCTCTCTGGGAAGCCAGCAGCCTCGTTGTGAGCAGCCTTAGGGAGAAGCCCAGGCAGTAAGGAACTGAGGCCTCTGACTACCAGCTACTTGAATGAGCGTGGAAGCAGTTCTCCCAGCCCCCGTGAAGCCCCAGAGAACTGTGGTCCTGGTGACACTGAGACAGCAGCCCTGTGGAAACCCCTGAGCAGAGGCATCCAGCTGAGCTGCTCTAGATTCCTGACCCACAGGAACTGAAGTGATAAGTGTTTGTTGGTTTAGGTTGTTAAGTTGTGAGGCAATTTCTTACGTAAAATAGATAACGAATACATGCACGGCCTTAATCTCTATTTTAAATTTGATTATGGAAAATGTCAAACATATACAAAATGGAGAGAACTGTATAATGAACCCTCATCAACCTCATGCCCCAGGTTCAACAATTTTTAACTCAAGGCCCATCTTCTGTATTTCTGGCCACTTTCACTCCCCCTCACTTATTTTGAAGGAAATCCCAGACATCATATATTTCTATTGGCAAATATCTCAGTATATAGCTGTAAAAGATACAGGCACCTAACAAAATGTAACTCCGATACCAATATCAAGTCTGTGGTTGTCAGACTCTTAAGGTGGCCCCGTAGTCCCCACCTCCTGCTGTTCACGCCCTTGTGTAATTTCATCACCTTTCTTGCTCTAACTAGAAAAGTTCTGCAAAGATGACGAGATGTGCATGCTGACATGTATGTGATTACATGATCATGTTACATGAGACTGGAGCACCAGTCTTGCAGATGCTTTCTCCCTTGCTGGCCTTAAGGGAGCAAAGTATCAAGCTTATGGTAAAGAACTCCCGGTAGCCTCTAGAAGCTGGAAGAAGAGGCCCTTCGTCCTACAGCAGCAAGGACCTGAATTCTGCCAGCAACCTGAATAAGCTTGGAAGCAGATCTTTCTCCAGTTAAGCTTTCATAGGAGACCCCTGCCCTAACCAGGATCTTAAATGTAGCCTTGCTGAGGGCCCTCCTAAGCGGTACCTGGACTTTGACCCACTGTGACATAATAAATGTGTGTTATTTCAAGCTGCTAAGTTTGTGCAGCTTGTATTTAATACAACAGTTTAAAAATTAGCAATAATTAATATTATTAAATATTCAAGAACATCAACTAATAGTCCTATTTCCCTGATTATTTTATACATTTTTGTAAGACATACTGGCTTAGCTTGCCCCCTAGATGAGATGTAAGTTATCAACTTTCCTTGGCTCAGCCTTTCTCCCAGATTGGACTTGGCTGGGCCCTAACAGTGCTTGTCTCCCTGAACAGCCTTTCCCAGCACCCCCCACTGCTGCCCAACCCTAGCTCTCTATTTTGATGAGATTATAGTTAGCCCATTCTGTTCCTGTAAGGCAGAGTTTGTCAACCTCAGCACTATTGACTATTGACAGGACTGACAGGGGCTATCCTGGGCATTGGAGGATATTTAGTAGCATCCTGGATCTCTACCCAATATTGCCTGTAACAGTGCCCCAGTTGTGACAGTCAAAAATGACTTCAGATGTCACCAGATACCTAGGATGGGGTGGGGGTAGGCAAAATTGATTGCCCTGGCTGAGAACTACTGTATTAAATTAACCTTGTGTTTCTCTTCTCTCACTTGATTTGCTTGTTTTGTTGTATAACTTTCAGAGGGTGATTTGTTTGCTTCTTTCCAAGTTATTTTCAGGGTGAGAATCCTCCCTAGTACTGCTCTCATGTATCTTGCAAGGTAGGTACTCAGTTGGGATCTGAAATCACAGACTGTGGGGCACATCTGTGTTCGGCTCTCTGGGATGGTTGGCAAAAAAGCAAAGTAATATTTACTGTCTCCTGTGTATAAGACGGCCCGCTAGAAGCTGGCAGGATCGAGGGCAGGGGAATTGGGGGCAGGCTGCCAAGGAGATTAGAGAGGGAGTTTACAGCACTCACAAAGGACTCACTCTGTAACTGGGGAGACCAGACTAATCCTCTTGTGAGAAGCTAATAAGCATTTACGCTGGTCTGTCGATCATGGCCAGTGACTAAATGTTAGGAGTAAGCCAGGGGAGTGATGAAGGGCAGGGCTTAAAAACACTGGGGTGTGAGCAAAAATTCAGAGAGGAATGCACAAGGCATGTCTTGGTTCTCTTTTGAGTTTCTACATCTAGAAAGTAGTTGTTCAGTGGTATGGTGGGCAGAGAGAGAAATAAGACAGTAATCTTTGAACTTCCAATCCAAAAGAAGAGATATGTAAACAGAAGGACAGATATATAATACTGAAGTTGATTATTGTTGTTATTACTGAGTTTTTTAAACTACGGAAATCTATAGAAAGGACTCGTAAATCATAGCAATTGTGAATCCTTCCCAGTGTAGGCAGAACTGTGATTCTCCAAGTGTGGTCTCTGCTGGAACTAGCAGCAGCAGCAGCAGCAGCAGCATCACCTGGCAGCTTGTTAGAAATGTACACTTTCATATCCCACCCCAGACTTACTGAATCAGAAATTCTAGGGTTGGGGCCCAGCAATCTGGGGTTTAATAACTCCTCCAGGTGATTCTGATATATGCTCAAATTTGAGACCCACTTGGTGTTCAGGCTTCCAGATTTAGCCACTGACAAGTGACAATTGCCTATGCAGCTCAATAACTTTTCAATGTGCATCGCTTCAGAATCTCCCTGACTGTATCAATATACTTGCTGCTTAGTGCAGTTTTAGGGAAGCTTTTTTCCCCCCATTAGCTTCCAGTTCTGTTCAGCATAGAAAAATTAGCTGTGCTCAGGTGGGAGCTGTTCGGTAATGTGTTGGTAATAAACGGATTAGTTAATCAGCCATGATTTATTAATGATGAATTAATTATACCTGATTGTGCAGTTCTGCTGGCTAAATGGAGCTTTAAAGGACTTATTTTATTAATCATCACTGTGCTAATTGCAGACACTTACAGAAGGATCACTAATCAAACATGCAACCATATGCAGGACAAGTCGGGCTGCTGAGACCTGCAAGAATAAGAAAGACTCATTTTTAGGAGAGCCAAAGCAAACTTTCTTTGAATGAAATATTAAAAAGTTGACTTGGTGATGTTAATTATTCACCACAAATTAATATCGTAATCATTTCCAGCAGGTATTGATTCCTATGTCAAAAAATACATAGTGAAATTGGAGCGCCGCCGTCCCGCTTGAGATGCGGCGGCCAAAGGCTCCTTCGCGGGTTGCCGCCGCCGCCGCCCGGTGGGTCGGAGCAGCGCGGTCGCCGCCGGTGCATGCGGGGGCCCTTTTCAGCGGGTATTGCATTTACTGCGACCGCAAGAGACGGAGTGACCCCAATTTCAAGAACAGGCTGCGAGAGCGAAGAAAGAAACAGAAACTCGCCAAGGAGAGAGCTGGGCTTTCCAAGTTACCTGACCTTAAAGATGCTGAAGCTGTTCAGAAATTTTTCCCTGAAGAAATACAGCGTGGTGAAGGGTTACTAGCACAAGGCGAATCTGAGAAGGGTGTGGACCATTTGACAAAGGCAATTGCTGTGTGTGAACAGCCACAGCAGTTATTGCAAGGATTACAGCAAACTCTTCCACTACCAGTGTTCCAGATGCTTCTGACTAAGCTCCCAACAATTAGTCAGAGAATTCTAAGTGCTCAGAGCTTGGCTGAAGATGACGTGGAATAGAAAACAAATATCAGCACAACAAAATCTCAGTTTAAAAATTTAAAAAAATTCTTAACTTGGAAGAGGAACAGCTCTGGAGTTACAGGGGCAAATGTGCTTTGAGATGGACGGTACCACACTGAAATCTACCAAAGTTGATTTTTTAAAAAACTTTTTTATTAATTAAAAAAAAATTAACAAACAAAGCATTTAGATATCATTCCATTCTACATATACAATCAGTAATTCTTAATATCATCACATAGTTGCCTATTCATCATTTCTTAGTACATTTGCATCGATTTAGAAAAAGAAATAAAAAGACAACAGAAAAAGAAATAACATGATAATAGAGAAAAAAAAGACCATACATACCATACCCCTTACCCCTCGCTTTCATTTACCACTATTTCAAACTGAATTTATTTTATTTGTTCCCCCTATTATTTATTTTTATTCCATATGTTCTACTCTTCTGTTGATATAGTAGCTAAAAGGAGCATCAGACATAAGGTTTTCCCTTTCACAGAGTCTCATTGTGAAAGCTATATCATTGTTCAATCATCATCAAGAAACATGGCTACTGGAACACAGCACTACGTTTTCAGGCAATTCCCTCCAGCCTCTCCACTATGTCTTGAACAACAAGGTGATATCTACTTAATGTGTAAGAATAACCTCCAGGATAACCTCTCGACTCTGTTTGGAATCTCTCAGCCATTGACACTTTATCTCATTTTACTCTTCCCCTTTTTGGTAGAGAAGTTTCTCTCAATCCCTTGATGTTAATTCTCAGCTCATTCTAGGGTTTTTCTCAGTCCCTTGATGCTGAGTCTCAGCTCATTCCAGGATTTCTGTCCCACGTTGCCAGGAAGGTCCACACCCCTGGGAGTCATGTCCCACGCAGAGAGGGGGAGGGTGGTGAGACTGCTCGCCATGTTGGCTGGAGAGAGAGGCCACATCTGAGCAACAAAAGAGGCTCTCTTGGGGGTGACTCTTAGGCCTAAATTTTAAGTAGACTTGACCTATCCTTTGTGGGGTTAAGTTTCATGTGAACAAACCCCAAGACTGGGGGCTCAGCCTATAGCTTTGGTTGTCCACACTGCTTGTGAGAATATCAAGAATTCAACTTGGGGAAGTTGAATTTCTCCCCACTCTCAGCATTCCCCGAAGGGGGCTTGCAAATTTTTCCAGTCACTGATCAAATCATTCTGGGATTCATCAGGGGATCACTCTGGACAAACCAACAAAATCTCATGTGCTACCTGAGATCCCAAGTATACCAAAGTTGATTTTTACTTTGGGTAGATTCATTTGTCTGTTTTATTTATTTTTCCCAGTGAAATGTGTATTTTGATAAGTATTTTTCATTTTATAAATACACTGTGAGTTAACTAAAATATCATGGGTTTTGTTTCTTCCTGAAATGTACATACATGTAACAATACTTAGGTTGAAAGTACCCAGTGCTCAGTTGTTTTTTTTTTTTGCGTGGGCAGGCACCAGGAATCGAACCCGGGTCTTTGGCATGGCAGGCGAGAACTCTGTCTGCTGAGCAACCACTGCCTGCCTGAGTGCTCAGTTTTTAAAGATAAGGCATGATAAAGTATAGGAGATAACTGAAGAATGTGCATTTTTTAAAAGTTAATACATTTTGCTGTATATCAGAAAATTGTATGAAAACTTGATTGTTTATCAAAACTGAGCATTAATCTTTGAGATGATTTTTCCCGTTTAAAATTTCAAACATAAATATGTATGTGAAACATGCTGCTGTGCTATATTAACTTCATCCTTACCCCTTGTGTCAATTTTGATAATAGTTTAAATCAGTGGGCTTAGTGAAATGCTTTATTTAAATGGTGGGCTTAATATGTTCTAGGTATTTATCACCTTGTACTTTAGATATGTGTAGTAGCTGCAAATAGCACTAGCTGCTTGTGAGCTTCACCAAATCCTGTCTGCTTACTTTCCTCATTTATAAAAAAAGGAAACTGATTCACTGATCTCTGAGGCATCCCTTTCTGCTCCTACTTTATATAGTTCCGTTCTGCATCTTCAAATCCACCTTCTCCTGAGGAGTGTCTTTGTTTGGCCACCAGGCCTTGTATTGTTTTATACTCTGAATTTTGCATGCTTCCTAACTTAGCATTTCCAAATTGATCTTTTGCTAATGTCTCATTATTGTGTTGATTTTCATTGAAATCATATGGTTCTGTCGCAACACTGTAAATTAATCTGAAGTGTATGCTTTTTGGTAACTGGGATGACCTGCTTGTAAAAAAAATGTTCCCCTTCACGTTTAACTTCTGTGTATTTCTTTAATCCTAATTCAACTTGATTCCTTTATCTTGTCGAGAGTAAATTATAAACTTGTGTCTGAAGACTGAAAAAGATGGAGCTAGTGGAACCTTTTGTTCTCAAATATTGACATGCAGTCATAGATTCCATTTCAGAACTGAGAATAAGCATCTTCGGTATTGTGCGGTTTTGCTGAACCGAGCAGTATTTCTCCTTCAGGTTGGCTTTTTAGTGGTGATTGGTCAATAACTGAGCATGCAGCAAAGAAACAGTCTTTGCTCTAGGTATAGATTGAGGGAGGTAGAGGGAGAATATAGATGGGAAAAAGAGCAGGGAGCAGAGAGCTTAGCAAGAAAATGATGGGCCTTGAAAAACTAAGAATTGGTTGGAGGAGTGAGGGGTCATCTAGATTTTGGAAAGGTAGAAAGCTAACTATATATGCCCTTTAAAATTGTGCACTGCAAGCTGGGAATCAGCTTTCTGGAAAATAATCCTCTTTGATTTAAGCCTTGTTGAAAAGGCAACGATAGCTTCACTTTAGAGCTGATTAAGCTAAGTACATTTTCTTATTTAAATGACAGCTTTGGTACTTTAAAATTAGGTCCTGCTTTTGAAAGCTTTAGGCGTGTTACATTAAAAAAAAAAACCACCTGCTATTTTTCCCCCATTGAAGTGTTTCTTACCTAAAGCTTCGGTAGTAGTGATAAACCAGGAAATCTTGGTGCTGGCCAAATGGTACCCAGTAGGTGGGAATAAAACAACTCAAGATTTAAGTCGAGTAAAACAGATTGAATGTTCCCATGTGCTCATGTTGCACCCTTGTGTAAAATCTCTGGAAATGCAAAACATATTGGTGTATATTGACATGCTTCTTTGGTCAAAAATCTTTGTTAAATACAAATACAAATAAATATAAATACTTTATATTTAAAATAAAAGCACCTGACAGCATTGTTTCTCTATTAACTGATAACTAAAATTTATGCTTACATTTAAGTGTGTAAAACCTAGTATAGTGTGCCTAGTGTGCAGTCAGTAAATATTTCATTCTTCTAATCCCTTCCTGCCTATCTTTGTGACCTCACTGATTCAACCTATGGACCAGAGTATTAATGAAATGTCATTGCAGAAGAGATTTTGAGAAAATTAACATATCATGTTGCTATCACACAAAATGATTTTCCTTGTAACTTAAAAAATGCAGTTTTTGTTATTGCTTGTGCCTCAGTTGGTAAAAGGCTTGGAGAAAAAAAAAAAGCATAGCACTCCAGCAAGATTCTGTTAAATGGAAAGTATTGCTCTCTCCAAACATATTTCCTGTTTATATACCCATGCAGATTGCACTACAGACAACATTAATCGAAGAGAAGGGACTTGGAGAAGAGAGGGTCAAAACTGTACACCAGGCATTTGTAGTATAGAGCCTCAGGTGAGTGGAAAACTGTCAACTCTTGGAGGCCTGTATTCATCAGGGAAATGCAGTTTAAAACCACGATGAGACAACATTACATACTTCCCAGAATGGCTGCAATTAAAAAGACTGAAACTATCAAATGTTGGCGAGGATCTTTCATCTTTCATAAGAGTCATTCCTAGGTTTGTGACACTTTTTGTTGCCATTGTAAATCATATTTTAAAATTTCTCTTCAGTGTTTTCTTTTGATTGTATAGAAATAAATTGGTTTTTATGAGTTGATCTTCTTTCCAGAGACCTTGCCAATTTTACTAATTTTAATAGCTTATAGATTCTTTTGGATCTTCTACGTATACAATCATGCCATCTCTGAATAACAGAGACATTTTGGCTTTTTCCTTTCCAATATTTTACCCTTTATTTTTCTCTCTTGCCTTATTGTACAGTCCCCCAGTACAATACTGAACAGAAGTATTGAGAAGTGTACATCTTCTGTTGTTCTTGACCTCAGGGGGAAAATGTTTAATATTTGCCCATTGAGTATGATTTAGCTGTGGCTTTCTTGTAAATGCTCCATGGCAGATTAAGGAATTTCCCTTCTCTGCTTAGTTTGCTGAGAATTTTAAGAAATCATTAATGTTTATTGAATATTGTAAATTCTTTTTCTCCATTTATTGAGATGATTCTGAGAGTTTTCTTTTTTATTTTGTTAGTGAAATCAATTATCTTGATGATGTTAGAATGTTTAACTTCCATGTTAGATGTTAGATGTTAGATGTTGATGATGTTAGAATGTTTAAATTCCAGACATATATCCTAATTGGTAATGATGTTTTGTTACTTTTAAATATTGCCGAATTCTATTTGTTTATATTTCATTTAGGATTTGGAGTATATCTTTATAAGATATATTGGTTTATATTTTTCCTTTCTTGTAAAGTTTTGATGTCATGATTATGCTGGCCTCATGAAATGAGTTAAGAAGTGAGCCCTCTTTTTCTATTCTCTGGAAGAAATTGTGTAAGATTGGCATTATTTCTAACTTAAATTTTTTGAAGATTTCACCAATGAAACATCAGTGGGTGCTCTAGATTCCTACCCAGACCGCCTCTTAGTACAATGCACCAATTCCCTAGACAGTCTCCTGTCTGCTCCCACAGCTTACAGCTGGCCCCTTCTAGGAGCACGCCTTCAGCTGCAGGGAACTGCCTCAAACAAGGTTGTGCCCCTTTCCAGGGCACTTAAGGTGAGGATACAAAGTTCTGACTCCATTTCCTCAAATTGATTCAATTATTAATGGCGATCCCAGTTCCAGAGCATGGCTGAGGCCTCAGCGACAACTACATTGGAAGTCGGTCTTTCCTTTTACCCAATTCTGCTTCCTCTATTCCTTACAAATGTATCTTTAAAGGGCACTCTTCAAAACACCTTTTGCATGAAATTCCCTATCTTATAGTCTATTTCCAGGGAAATTAGTCTAAGACAGAAATCATCTGGTTTTGGAGTTTTACTTTGTGGGAAGAGTTTTTAATAATGGATTCGATTTATTTAACAACTTTAATACTATTCAGATTTCCCATTTCTAGTGTCAGTTTTAGTAAATTACATTTTCCAGGGAATTTTAAATGTGCTGGCATAAACTCGTTAATGACGTCCTCTTTTACTTTTTTTTTTTTTTTTTTTTAAAGGAAAGACAGAGAGAAGGAAGGAAGGAAGGAAGAAAGGGAAACATCTTTAAACATTTTCTTGTTTTATTGTATTCTGTTTCTCCGTATTTGTTACATGGGCTGGGGCCGGGAATCGAACCGAGGTCCTCCGGCATAGCAGGCAAGCACTTTGCCCGCTGAGCCACCGCGGCCCGCCCCTCTTTTACTTTTATGTTTACAGCACTGTCCCCCTCTTTTGTAGATAATATTGGTAATTTGTATTTTCTTTCTTTTTTAATGACTAGTTTCTTGGAGTTTATCCACTTTATTAGTACTTTCAAATATCCAACTCTGGCTTTGTGGATTCTTTCTGTTGTATATAAAATTTCAATTTCATTGATATTTTTTTCTTTTTGTTTTTATTGTTTCCTTGATTCCACTTTCTTTGGGTTTAATTTGCTGTTCCACAATGTCTAGAGAGCATACACTGTTTTATTTCAATACTTCGAAATTGGTGGAGACTTGCTTTATGGCTCAGAATATGATCTACTTTGGTAAACTGTGTTTGCTTAAAACCAGTGTATATTCTGCAGCTGCTGGATGCAGTGTTTTATATAGGTCTATTAGAACAAGTTAATTAAGCATATTGTTCAAGCTTCTATATTCTTACTAATTTTTTTGCATGCTTGTGCTATCAGTTACTAAGAGGTGGAGGTTAAAGTCTCCAAATTATGTTTATGGATACTGTTATCTTTCCTTTTAATCCTGTTAACTTTTTGTTTGTATGTTTTGAACCACTGTTACTCAGTCCATATAAGTTCAGCATTCTTACATCTAGAATTGCATTAGCCTTTTTAGTAATGTGAAATATCCCATACTATGCCTTGCCTTTAAGTCTACTTCATCTCATATTAATGCAGAACAACGGTTTCCTTTTGGATAGTGTTGTGGGTATATCTTTTTCATTTTTACACTTCCAACCCATCTATGTATTTAAAGTGTTTCTTGTAAACAGTTTACAGTTGGATTTTATTTTAATCCTACCTGACCATTGTTCTTTTAATCGGACTGTTTAACTACTTATATTTAAATTATTACTGTTGATTACTTGTATGTGTGTATTGCAGGTGTTCTTTGTTTTTTTATTCCTCCTTTCTTGATTTTTTTGGTATTAATCAAGTCTTGTTTTAAATTTTATTTTCTCTCCTCTGTTAGTTTTGGTGTTATACATTTTAGTATAATTTTCTTACTGGCTTCTGTAGAAACTATACTCTATCTTTAAATTTAGTACTTTTATCACTTCCTGAATAATGAAAGTATTTCACAGCAGTCTAATTCCATTTACCCCCCTCCTTTTTTTTTTTTGCATGGGCAGGCACCAGGAATTGAACCCAGGTCTCCAGCGTGGCAGGTGAGAACTCTGCCTGCTGAGTCACTGTGGCTCACCCTATCTTTTTTTTTTTTTAATATTTTTATTGATAAACAACATACAAGCATTCCATACATGTTGCACAATCAGTGGCTCACAATATCATCACATAGTTTTATATTCATCACCATGATCATTTCTTAGAACATTTGCATCACTCCAGGAAAAGAGAAAAGAAAAATCTCATACATACCATACCCCTTATCCCTCCCTCTCATTGACCACTAGTATTTCCATCTACCCAATATATTTCAGCCTTTGTTCCTCTGATTATTTATTTTTTATCCATATTTTTTTCACTCATCTGTCCATACCCTAGACAAGGTAGGACTAGACATAAGGTTTTCACAATCACAAAGTCACATTGTAAGCATTATATCTTCATACAATTATCTTCAACAAACAAGGCTGCTGGAACACGGCTCTATAGTTTCAGGTACTTCCCTTTAGCCACTCAAATACACCCTAAACTGAAAAGGGATAGCTATATAATGCATAAGAATAACTTCCAGGTTGATTCTGTTTGAAATCTCTCAGCCACTAACACCTTATTTTTCTCATTTCTCTGTTTCCCCTTCAGTCTACAAGGTTTTCTCAATTCATTGATACTGGATCCCAGCTCATCCCGGGATTTCTGTCCCACATTGCCAGGAAGATTTACATCCCCTGGGAGTCAAGTCCCACGTGGAGGGTGGGGTGGGGGGAATGCAGTGGATTCCCTAGCTATGTCGGCTTAGAGAGAGAGAGGCCACATCTGAGCAACAAAAGATGTTCTCTGGGGGTGACTCTTAGGCCTAATTTTAAGTAGGCTTAGCCTATCCTTTGCAGGAATAAATTTCATAGGGGTGAACCCCAAGTTCAGGAGCTTGGCCTATTGATTTGATTGTCTTCACTGCTTGAGAGAGTATCAGAAATTCTCCAAATGGGGGCATTGACTCTTTGGCCCTTTCTCCCCATTCCCCTAAGGGGACCCTGCAAGTACTTCTTTACTCACTGTCCCAATCACTTTGGGAATTATCAGGGTATCACACTAACCTAGATAAACCAACAAAATCTCATGCCCTATTCAAGATTGCCTATACTTATGGTGCTCAACTAAACTGATCAAACAAGGTAATTAGGAAATGTGCTATCCAAAATATTAATGTTTTTAAACTTATTTTTAATTTTTTTAATTGGCAAACCGAAACAACATATAAATACAAACATTCTGAACATAAAAACATTCCAGACATGGTATACAATTAATGGCTCACAATATCATCACACAATAGTATATTCATCACCATGATAATTTTTTAAAACATTTGTATCACTCCAGAAAAAGAAATAAAAAGAAAAAACTCATACATACTATACCCCTTTTCCCTCCCTCTCATTGACTACTAGTATTTCTATCTACACAATATGTTTTGACCTTTGCTCCCCCTATTTTTTTCTATGTACCTTACTACTCCCTTTCGTTGATCACTATATTTCAATCTACTCAGTTTATTTTAAATTTTTTTTTATGGATAATCCTTGTTTATTTATTGTGTGCTGCCATTAGAATGCAAACACTCTAAAGAACGCAATTTTGTCTGAATCTCCAGAACCTTGAATAATCTATGGCTCGACAACTTGTTTCTGGATGAATTAAATGAATATGGATTCATGAGTAATATATAAGATTTGATGCATCGATAAATTTGTACAAGTATAGTATTATACTATATACGCTACAGTGAAGCATGCTTTTGCCATTCACATTGTGTTTTTAAAATTAGTACATGGTGTTACAAACAGATAAGGTTCATTCACTTTTAAGTGCTTTATAACATTTGGTCATTTCAATGCAGTAGTGAGAAGCAGGGGAGAAAATATGTTTTTGGTTAACACTTTTAAATAGATGCCGTAATTTTCCAAATTGTTTTACTTGTACAATAGAAACTCTGTATGATTAAATAAGTTTTCTTCCGATAAAAAATATTTTAAACATATATAATGAAATTTGAATAAGATACAATAGTCTCAATTACTAATTTTTATAGTGTTATAATTTTTACTTTTAGACTTTTACCTCTAAATTAAATTCTGCAATTTTTCCTGTGCATGACAAATTGTTTCATACCCTACAAATAGTAATACACTGAGATAATTTTACTCTTAAAAAAGGGCAGCTAAACAACAATAAAGCACTTGCTGGAGAGAAGTGCTTTTTTTTTTTTTTTTTTTTTTTAAGAAAAATCACTGTGATTTAATAAATAGCAAGCTGTTTCTGTCCACCCTTCCCTGTGTCCCAGTACTCATGGGGGACAGTGATGGACAGACGAGGCCTGAGTCCTGCAGTGCACTGCCGCGGGAGTCCTCCGGATTTCCCGAGAAGGATCAAGTGAGTGACCTAATGCTAGAATTTCCTAAAAACATTCCCCAGGAGAGTGCACGCTGCGGAAGGGTCAGGGACGTCACATAAAAATACAGATTCTTTTTGGGATTTGACACTGGGTGGGGTCCCAGTGTATTTTCTACTCATCTGTCCATACTGTAGATAAAACGAGCATCAGACACAAGGTTTTCACAATCATACAGTCACACTGTGAAAGCTGTATCATTATACATTCATCTTCAAGAAACATGGCTCCTGAAACATAGCTCTACATTTTCAGGCACTTCTCTCTAGCTTCTCAAATATAACTTAACTAAAAAGGTGATATCTATGTAATGTGTAAGAATAACCTCCAGGATAACCTCTCGACTCTGTTTGGAATCTCTCAGCCACTGATACTTTATTTTGTCTCATTTCTCTCTTCCCCCTTTTGATCAAGAAGGTTTTCTCAATCCCTTGATGCTGAGTCTCAGCTCATTCCAGGATTTCTGTCCCACGTTGCCAGGGAGGTCCACACCCCTGGGAGTAGACAGGGGAGGGTGATGAGTTTGCTTGTTGTGTTGGCTAGAGAGAAAGGCCACATCTGGACAACAAAAGAGGTTCTCTTGGGGGTGACTCTTAGGCCTAATTTTAAGTAGGCTTGACCTATCCTTTGTGGGGTTGTTTCATATGAACAAACCCCAAGATTGGTGCCCACTATTTTTTAACAGCAGTTACATTTGTTACAATTGATGAAAGATTATTGAAGTAATACTATAACTATTGTACATAGTTTATGTAGGGGTATTTTCCCCCCATATTCCTGACCTATTTTTTTTTCATGCATGTCCTCATTTTATTACTTGTCTACCCATACATTAGATAAAGGGAGTGCCAATCCCAAGACTTTTACAATTACACAGTCATACAATAAAAGCTATATAGTTATACAATCATTTTTAAAGATCAAGGCTACTGGATTACAGCTCAACAATTTCCAGTATTTCCTTCTGGCTATTCTAATTTACTGGAAACTAAAAAGAAATGTCTATATGATGAGTCAGTAGTTATAACCATTTGTTAAATCTTCATTTTTCAGTTACACCTCCTCTCTCTCATTTGATCATTCTCTCAATCTTCAGGGATATCTGGGCAATGACCATTTCAACTTCTTTGTGCTGGGAAAGGGTGTCGACCCTTATGGTGTAGAAGAATGAGACTGGTTGATGTTCTTACAGAGACTGGCACCTCTGGGTTTCAGGGCTTATCTGGCATAGGAACAATTGGGAGGTCTTAAGTTTCTGGGAAAAAAAATAAACTTACTGAGTAAAACTTTTATAGAGTCTTAGGTAGAGACTAGGGTATTCTTTAGGGTTTTCAGGAATATTGTTGGAATACTGTGGCAATTTGTAATATCTGGATGAAGGTTGCATAAGAGTAACCTTCAGAATGACCTCTCAACTCCATTAGAAATCCTTAGCCACTGAAACTTAATTTTGTTTCATTTCTTTTCCCCATTTTGGTCAAGAAGGCATTCTCAGTCCCATGATGCCAGGACCAGTCTTATCCCTGGGAGTCATGTCCCATGTAGAGGGTGGGGTAGTGAGTTTACTTGCAGAGTTGGCTTAGAGAGAAAGGCCACATCTGAGCAACAAGAGAGGTTCTCTGGTGGTGACTCTTAGGCATAATTATAAGTAAGCTTAGCTTTGCCTTTGTAGAAAAAAGTTTCACAAAGAACAAGCTTCATGGCGGGCCGCGGTGGCTCAGCGGGCAAAGTGCTTGCCTGCTATGCCGGAGGACCTCGGTTCGATTCCCGGCCCCAGCCCATGTAACAAAAACGGAGAAACAGAATACAATAAAACAAGAAAATGTTTAAAAATGTTTCCCTTTCTTCCTTCCTTCCTTCCTTCTATCCTTCCTTCCTTCTCTCTGTCTTTCCTTTAAAAAAAAAAAAAAAGAACAAGCTTCAAAATCAAAGGCTTCGTTTATTAAATTGGCAGTCCCTAATGCTTGAGAGAATATCAGGAATTCCCCAGATGGGGAAGTTTAATATTTTCACATTTTTTCCTCTGTCCCTCAAGGGGAATTTGCAATATGTTTCCATTTTCTTCCCCAAATCCTCTAGAATGTATTAGGGTATTACATTAACCTGTACAAAATAACAAGATCTCATTCCCTATTCTAGGTTCCATTTAATTAGGTTGTTTAAATAAACTGACCTGACAGATTAAATTTGCTGCAAAAAAAATTTAAATTTTGGACAAAATAAACATCTCTTCCTTTGGTCTGAAGTTGAAATTTTAAAACAGACACTATCAACCTTTACCCTGTATTCTGATTTACTTTATTCCTAATCAGATCTACTTCATTCATATCTGTAACTGAAGTCTAATCTCTTTTTCATCTTCTTTGACAGTTGCTGTGTGGAGTAATGCTGACTTTCAGAGCTGCAGAACCTAATCTTTGTATGTCTTTTAACCTTTAGTTAAAACATAAATTTTGAACATTTTAACATTCTGGACATTTTGGAACTTTAATATATTATCACTAGAATTTAGACCCTGAGGCATCTGTTCCTTAAGCTTGTATCCGGCTAGAGTTTGACAGAGTTTTCCTTGAATACCAGGAAACAGGTGCTAATAAATAAAAGGAAAAAGAAAACACCTTTCTCAATATTTTTAGATTGTCTTGTGTAAGGTCTCTTCTTCAGAGCTTATCCATATTACTAGTTTAGTGGATAGCTCAAGGACCAAAGTGTAGGGGTACCCTGATGCTTTCTGTGCATCTTTTTTGGTCTTGGGCATGCTTATGTGGCTCTAGGAATTCCCTTGTTTGCACAGATAGAAATGTCCCCTCTTCCCTAGGAAATAGTTTCCTCACAATCCCGTTGCACTGCATTATACATCCTACAGCCAGTAGTCCCTTGCTCCAGGCAGCCACTTGACTGCTGTTCCACAGCATTTTGTAAGAGAGCTTTGTGAACTACCTTCTACATGCAGAGCAAGTTCTGGGGCAGTAGGTCCTTCAGAATATCACCGGACATATTGGACCAGACATCCATGCTCCTATTATGTGCATGAGGGTTACTCTGTGCATGGAAATCAGTCTTTTCCTTCTAGAACTGAGACCAAATCTGTACTAGGAGGACCACTGGCTTTGCGCTGAGACAGTCTGGTGTAGTGGTGGGGCCAGAGAGGGTGCCACAAGACCTCACCATTTTTTCATAGTGTTTTTCTTGATTTAGTGGTTGTTCTGTTGCTGCAGTCCTTTAACTGTGGTGTTGGTTTTTTTTTTTTTTTTTAACTTTGAGTAAAGATCTTTCAGCCAGTTCTTGCTAGTTGTTCAAATCCTCTGTGGTGGGATGGAAACTAAAGCATCTCATTCTGTCATCTTGATTGGAATGGGAACCTAATGGTTTCTTAATAGGGTTCTGCAATGATATTTGATTTTTTTTATAATTATGCTTTTTAGTTCTATTCTACCTTTTCATATATTCTGTTGTTGTCCTGTTTTCTTTAACATACTAATCATATTTATTTTGAAGCCTTTGTCTGTCAATTCCAGTAATTGGGTCTGCTTTTATTGACTAATTTATCTCTTCATTTCCAATCATTTTTTTTCTTGCTTTTGTATGTCAGGCAATTTTCATTGTATGCTACATGTTGTGGATGATATATTGTAAATAGTTTGAATTATGTTATCTTATTTTTTAATGTTTTTTAGTTGTGAAATATAACACATATACAAAAAAGCAATAAATTCCCAAATACATTTTAACAAGTGGTTATAGAACAGATTTTAAAGCTTGGTATGGATTACAGTTCCATGACTTTTCCTTTTTTCTTCTAGCTGCTCTAAGACACTGAGGACCAAAAGAAATATCAATATAATGATTCAGCATTCATACTTTTTTGTTAAATCCTGTCTTCCATATTATACTCCTCCTCTTTAAATAATATATATACACAAAAGCAATAAATTTCAAAGTACATTGCAGCAATTAGTTGTACAACAGATTTCAGAGTTTGGCATGGGTTACAATTCCACAATTTTAGGTTTTTGTTTCTAGTTGCTCTAAGATATTGGAGGCTGAAAGAAATATCAGTATATTGGTTCAGTATTAATACCCAATTGTTTAACCTGGCTTTCTCTTTATAACTCCAGTGTCCTCTTTGATCTTTCTCCCACTCTTTTGAGGTACTTGGGCTATGGCCAGTCTAACTTTTCCTTGTTGGAAGGGGCTATTGATAATATGGAATGGGGGATGAAACTAGTTGATGTTCTGGAAGGGCTGGTCCTTCTGCATTTCAGGACTTATCTGGTCCAGGGACCCGTCTGGAGGTTGTAAGTTTTGGAGAGTTACCCTAGTGCATGGAAATTTTGCAGAATCTGATATAATGCGCTAGGTATTCTTTAGGATTGGCAAGAATGTTTTTGGTTGGGGCTTGGCAAGTTAAAATAGGTAGCAATGTCTAACTGAAGCCTGCCTAAGAGTGGCCTCCAGTGTACCTCTAAACTCTATTTGAACTCTTTCTGCCACTGATAGCTTATTTGTTACACTTTTCTTCCTTTTAGTCAGGATGGCATTGTTGATCCCACAGTGCCAGAGCCAGGCTCATCCCTGGGAGTCATCTCCCACGTGGCCAAGAAGACTTTCATCCCTGGGTGTCATATCCCACATAGGGGATAGGGCAATGATTTCACTTGCAGAGTTGGACTTAGAGAGACTGAGGCCACATGTGAGCAACAAAAGAGGTCCTGTGGAGGTAACTCTTAGGCATATCTATAAGTAGGCTAAGCTTCTTTACTACCTACATAAGCTTCACAAGAGCAAGCCTCAAGATTAAGGGCTTGGCCTATTGATTTAGGTGTCTCTAATGTTTGGCACAGTATCTAGGGTTTCCTTGGTGGTAAAGTTTATTAGTTCCACAATTTTTCTCCCATCCCTCAAGGGACTTTGCAATACTTTTTGATTATTTGCTTAATATACTCTGGGGTGTATGCAGGCATTACATTAAGCTATAAAGGATTAAAGGCTCTAATTCTTACTCTGGGCTCCTATGTTTGGATTGTTCAAATGATCTATCCAGACAAGTTGAGTTAGATTATGTGCTACTGAGAATTTAGGTTCTGGACATAATAGAACTTTCTTTCTTTAGTTTCAAAGAGTAGGTGAAGTTCTAAAATATAGGCAATCTCTTCCTTACCCCTGTGTTCTGAATTACCTTAATCCCGACCCAATCAGCTTCATTATTATCTCTAAATACCAGGTTATACATATATAAAACAGCTCCTCAAAATCCAGAAATTACAATTACCACTCCAGACTAAATGTGACTGCTTATAAGAGCTTGCAGTCCAGGCTCCAGTTTTCTTATAAGTATTTTCTAAATGAGATATACAATATTTGCTCTTTTGTTTCTGGCTTATTTTGCCTCACCAAATGTCCCACAGGTTCAGTCATATCGTTGCGTGCCTCACAATTTTGCTCCTTTTTGTAGCAGCACTGTGTTCGATCATATGCTTACACCATTGTTTGCTAATCAACTTCTCAGTCAGTGCATCTTTCAGTAACCTCCATCTACTGGGCCTCATGTATAATGTCCAGATCTCTCCCTGGAGGCTGTGGCATACTGGGTCCGGCAGGTGGTGATTCTGGTCCTTAGCTTCTCACATGGCAATGCCCATGGCTGCCTCTCCTGTTGTCTCTGTTCTCTTCTGGGCTTCACTGATTTCAGCCTCTTACTTCCTGGTGCTTTTTTCTGTGTCTGAATTTTACTCCAGTAACAGGATGAAGAATCATCCTGATTGAAGTGGGTCACACTTTCTTAAATGAAGTAACCTCACCAAAAGGGCTTATTACAATGGGTTCACACCCACAAGAATGGATTAAATTTAAGAGTATGTTTTCTGGGGCACATATAGTTTCAAACTACCATGCCAGTACCATGCTATTTTGAGTACTGTGGTTTTGTAGTAAATTTTGAGATCAGGAAGTATGAGTCCTTCAACTTGGTTGTTCTTTTTCAAGATGGCTTTGGCTATTTGGGGCCCCTTATCCTTCATATAATTTGATGACTGGTTTTTCCATTTCTGTAAAGATGGTGGTTGGAATTTTGATTGGGATTGTGTTGAATCTGTAGGTCACTTTGGGTTGAATTGACATCTTAATAATATTTAGTCTTCTAATGCATGAACACAGAAGGTCCTATTTATTTAAGCTTTCTTTGATTTCTTTTAGCCAAATTTTATAATTTTCTGTGTACAAGTCCTTTACATCCTTGGTTAGATTTATTCATAGATATTTAATTCTTTTAGGTGCTATTATAAATGGAATTTTTGAGGTTTCTTCTTCAGATTGTTCATTACTAGTGAATAAAGACACAACTGATTTTTGAGTGTTGATCTTATACACTGTCACTTTGCCAAATTCATTTATTGGCTCTAGTAGCTTTGCTGTGGATTTCTCAGGATTTTCTGTATATAGGATCATGTCATCTGCAAATAGGGAAAATTTTACTTTTTTCTTTCCAATATGGATCCCAGTGTGCATCATTGTCTTATTCCTGATCATAAAGGGAAAGTTTTCAGTCTTTAAGCAAGAAGTATGATGTTAGCTATGGATTTTTCATAAATACCCTTTATCATGTTGAGGAAGTTTCTTTCTATTCCTAGTTTTCTAAGTGTTTGTATCAACAAGGGGTGCTATTTTTTTTTTTTTGTATGCTGTATGGCAGGGGTTACATTTCATTCTTTATCAACCTGTGTATCCCCTTATTACCGCACCATCTGTTGAATTTTTTGCTTGTTTGTTTTCTGGCAAGTGCGTAGACTGGGAATTGAACCCAGGTCTCCACGTGGCAGGCGAGAATTCTACCACTGAACTACACTTGCACCCCTAGTGGCGCTATATTTTAAGAAATGCCTTTTCTGCATCAGTTGAGATGACCAGGTGTGTGTGGTGTTTTTTTGTTTTTTTTTCCGTTTATTCTGTTAATGTGGTGTATTACATTAATTGCTTTTCTTATGGTGAAACACCCTTGCTTACCTGTGATAAATCCTACTTGGTTTCTGTTTGCTATATGTTGCTGAGGATTTTTGCATCTTTATTCATAAGAGATGTTGGGTTTTAATTTTCTTTTCTTGTGATAGATTTATCTGGCTTTGGTGTGAAGGTGATGTTGGCTTCATAGAATGAGTTAGTGAGTGTTCCCTCTTCAGTTTTTTGGCAGAGTTTGAGCAGGAGTGGTGCTAATTCTCCTTGGAATGTTTGGTAAAACTCCCCTGTGAAACTGCCTGGTCCTGGGCTTTTCTTTGCTGGGAGATTTTTTATTCCTGATTCAATCTCTTTACTTGTTGTTGCCTTGTTTAGATTTCCTATTTCTTTTTGTCAGTGTAGGTCATTTTTGTGTTTCTAGGAATTTGTCCATTTCATCTAGGTTATTTAATTTGTTGCCGTACAGTTGTTCACAGTTTCTTCTTTCTACTGACCCCACTGAAACAAAAAATAGTCCTTTTTGTTTCAGTGGAGTCAGTACTAATAGCCCCCTTTTCACTTATGATTTTAGTCATTTTTGTCCTATCTCTTTTTTTCTTCTTCAGTCTAGCTAAAGATTCGTCAATTTTATTGCTCTTTTCAAAGGACCAGCTTTTGATTTTGTTGGTTCCCTGAATTGATTTTTATTCTCTATTTCATTTATTTCCACTCTAATCTTTGCTTCCTTCCATTTGCTTTCGCTTTAGTTTGCTCCTCTTTTTCGTGTCTTTCCAGTTTTAAGGTTAGGCCTTGATTTGAAATCTTTATTCTTTTCTAATGTAAGCATTTAGAGCTATAAATTTCCTTCTCAGCACTGCTTTTGTTGGATCCCATAACCTTTGGGATGTTGTATTTTCATTTTCATTTCCCTCAAAGTATTTCCTAATTTGCCTTGTGATTTCCTCTAACCCATTGGTTGTTTAGGAGTACATTGTTTAATTTCCACACATTTGTTTATCTTCCATTTCTCCTTCTGTTATTGCTTCTAATTTCATTCCACTGTGGTTGGAGAATCTCCATGGTATGATTTCAATATTTTTTTAATTTATTGAAACTTGTTTTGTGACCTAAGACATGGTCAGTCTATTCTGAAGAATGATCCCTGTGCATTCAAGAAGGTGTAACTTGTTGGGTGTAGTGTTCGGTAAGTTTGTTAGGTCTAGCTGGTTTAGAGTATCGGGTCTCGTATTTCCTTATTGATGTTCTGTCTAGATATTCTATCCATTATTGAAAATGGTGCATTAAAGTCTCCTACTAATGTAAAACCATTAATTTCTCCCTTCAAATCTGTTAGAATTTGCTTCATGTATTTAGGGGCTCTGCTGTTAGGTGCCTATGTGTTTATAATTGTGTCTTTTTGTTGAATTAATCCCTTTAAAAGTATTTGATGGCCATGTTTGTCTTTGGTAACTTTTTGACTTAAAGTTTATTTTATGTGATATCAGTATAAGTGCTTCAGCTTCCTTTTTGTGACCACTTGCATGGTATATTTTTTTCTATCCTATCACTTTCAACCTACTTATGTCTTTGAATTTAAAGTGAGTCTCTTGTAGACAGCATATAGTTTGGTCATGGTTTTTTATGTCTGCCTTTTGACTGGAAAATTTAATCCATTTCAATTTAAAGTCATTGCTGATAATACAGGACTTTCTTATGCCATTTTATTATTTAGTCTTTGTACATCTTATGCCTTTTTGTCCCTAATTAATTAATGCCTACTACCATATTATTTTATTTTGAGAAGTCCCTTCTCATTTCTATCTGGATGCATTTTTCATGTATTTTCCTTGTGATCTTACCATGGGGATAAAATTTAACATCCTAAATATGTAATGTTCATATTTTATTTGATACCAATTTAACTTCAATAGCATACACTACACTGATCCTATACCCCTGTGACCCTCCCACCTTTTTTTGTATTTGTTACAAGTTATATTTTTGTACATTGTATGTCCTAAACCATAGATTTGTCATTGCTTTTATGCATTTGCATTTTAATACCTGTAATAATTAAGAAGTGGAGTTACATAGCAAAAAAATACAATGATTGGTACTGATATTTATAACTATCCAAATGGTTGCCTTTTCCAGAGGTCTTTATTTCTTTGTATTGCTTTGAACCACTGTCTACTGCCCTTTCTTATCAGTCTGAAGTACTAACTCCCTTTAGCATTGCTTGTAGGGCAGGCCTAGTAGTGATGAATTCCCTGAGCTTTTTTTTTATTTGGGAAAGTCTTTATCCTCCCTCATTTTTGAAAGAAAGCCTTGCTGGATATAAGATTCTTGGTTGGAAATATTTTTCTTTATTATTATTATTATTTTTGTGTGGACAGGCACCGGGAATTGAACCCGGGTCTCTGGCATGGCAGGCAAGAGCTCTGCCTGCTAAGCCACCGTGGCCCGCCCAAAATATTTTTCTTTCACATTTCAGCCCACTGCCTTCTTGCCACTATAGTTTCTGCTGAGAAATTGGCACTTGATGTTATTGTAATTCCCTGGTACATAACAGAAGGCTTTTCTCTTGCAGCTTTCAGAGCTCTTTCCTTGTCCTTTGCATTCAACAGTTTCAATAGGTGATTGGGCAATTCTTCTTCATGTTTATACTGTTTCATGTTCTCTGGACTTGTTGGGTATGCACACTCACATCTTTTGCTCAGTTTAGGAAGTTTCCTGTCATTATTTCTTGGAATATTACTTCTGCCCCTCTCTCTCTTCTCCTTCTGAGACTCCCATAATGTGTATATTGGTATATTTGATGGTTTCCCAGAGATGTCTTAAGCTATTTTCACTTTTCATAATTTTTTTTCCCTGCTTCTCAGCTTGACTCATTTCAATGTCTTGTCTTTTGGTTCACTGATTCTTTCTTCTGCCAGCTTCAATCTGTGGCTGAAACCGTCCTGGGAATTTATCACTTCAGTTGTTGCGGTCTTCAACTCCAGTAATTCTGTATGGTTCCTTCTTAAAATTTCTGTCTCTTTATTGAGATTCTCATATTGCTTATTCATTGTTTTCCTGATACCCTTTAGTGTTTTCTCTGTATTTTCCTTCATGTTTTGAACATATTGAAGATCATTTTTTAAGACTTTGTTTTTTCCACAGTCTAGTCATTTTCTTCATTGTTTTCTGGATTTTTATCCTCTTCCTTTGGATGGGCCAGCTTGTTTTTTTTGTTTGCTTTGTACACTGTACATTTTAATGTTTTAAAATGTTAACCCTGGGTTTTTTTCCCTGAGATGTCTGTTTCTTGAGCTTGTAATTAGCTGATCTTGAATGTCGACCCTCCTATCAGGAAAGTCTGTCCCAGGTAAATGTGAAGCAGAGTTCCTCCTCATCTCTCCCAGGCCTGTGTCTTCTCAGGGGGTTGTGTTTTCTAGTGGCTCATGAGTTCCCCTGTTTTCAGGAGTTTGCACTTTCCCTCTTACTTCCCAGAAGAAAGACTTTCTCTCTCTCTTGCTGTGGTTGTTCTGATAGATTTAAAGCAGGTAAGTGTTTGCCCTCGGGCCACTTGCTGCAATTGGTTCTAACACCACTTTCATTGTCTCAAGCTATTTTTGCCTGAAAGGCACATTCTTTGAGGTGGAGCATGGTGGAAAGGTTTTTCCCAAGACAGTCTTTCACAGCCTGAGCAAGGACTGATCGACTAAGGGAGTTCTGGCTGCCTCCTGGAGACTGGAGTGAGGTTTTAATTTGAATTGCCTATTAATTAATGTGGTTACCCATATTTTGGTTTGTTTATTGGCTATTTCTATATATATATATATTTTTAATAGCATACCTTTTCAACTCTGTTGCCCATTTTTCTATTGAGCTTTCCGTGGTGCTTACTGATTTGTAGGAGTTATGAATACAAGACATTTATCATATGTACTACAAATATTTTCTCTTCCTAAATCTTTTCACTTTCCCTTTTTGTGTCTCTCAATATAAAGAAAATGCAGCTGAATTTGCCACTTTTTTGCCTTATGGTTTATGCATTTTGTGTCTTGCTTAACAACCTTTTCATACTCCAAGTTCCTGAAGGCATTCTATGTTATCTTTGAAAAATTTTATAATTATTGCCTTTCACATTTAGATTTTTAACTCAACTGAAACTTGTTTTTGGATATGGTATGAGGTAGGGATGAAGTGTCAATTTTTTCCAGTCATATTTATGCATATAAAAACGTATTAGTATGGGAATGTTGTATCTATACATACATATATATATATATGGTAGCTTAAAAATCACACTGTTCTGCACCTTAATTTTTTATTTGATGCATATTCAGGCAGTCATTATCCCTATTTTATAGATGAGGAAAGCAATGCTCCAGAAAGGCAAAGTTGCTTAAGGTGCCTCTGTAAGGTGGTAAGGTGTGGATTCAAAACCAGGCTCCTGTGACTACCAGTCTAGTACCCATTCCAAACTTCTTCGAGGAATACCACTGGAGGGTTGTTCTGGTTACTACTATGTAACCCAAAACTTACAGGCGTAAAGCAACCACTCATTGTGCTCAGAGATTCTGTGAGTCAGGAATTTGCAAAGGACACAGTGGAGGTTTGTTTCTGATCCACTTGGTGGCTGTTCGCAGCTGAATGCTCGCTCACGCCCATGTTTCCACTCACATGGGAGGACTCACATAGCTGGGGCCTGGGACAGCTGGAGCGCCTTGGATATCTTTCTACAGCCCTGTGCAGTCTCTTCACGTGATATTTCCAGCATGGGGAAATTGGGGTAGCTGGACTTCTTCCACGTCAGCTCAATACCCAAGGCGCGTGCCCTGAGAAAGCATAGTTTGTATTTTATGACCTAGCCTAGGAAACCACAGTTTCACGGCTGTATTTTATTGGTCTTCCCAGGCTCCAGGGGCAGGAACAACAATTTCACCTCTTAATGGAGGAGTGTCAGTGTTACAGGATAAAAAGAGCACATTGTGAGAAGGGTTGGGGGAGGGCAGAGGGGGGAAGGGGATGAGGAGTTCATTGTGGGCAGAGTTTTTGTTTGGAGTGGTAAAGAAGTTTTAGTCATGTATAATGGTGATGGTAGCGCAACATTTTAAATGTAATTAATACCACTGAATTGGAAACTCGAAGTGGTTAAAATGTGCAATTTTGGGTTGAATATATGTTGTCACAATAAAAAGTTTTTTTAAAAAAAAGCGTGCAGAACAGGATAGATATTGACCATAGCTATCTTTGAAAAATACAATCTACCGTAAGAGTATTGGGGGAATTTCCAGGTTTTGTGGGAAAATAGGAACATGAATGGTTAGCGGGAACAAGGAACCCCCTCCATCTAAAAGAAGAAAGCTTGATGTAAATCCTGAACCTTTTTTTTATGGAGGGAAGGCAATTCGTCATTAAACCATCATCACCAAGCATATGGATGTGCTTACAGACCTTCCTCAAAACGTTCTTAGCCTATTGAACCAGAAGATATTTTCAGGGAACCAGAAACATTTAAGTGTCAGCTTTCAAGGATATTGTGGGCTGTCAAGCATGCTCTGCAAAGTAGACAACCAAATTGGATCTGTTCCCCAGTCTTGTGTCACTCCGAGGGTGAGACGGTGTTGCTTAGCTTTGTCCTTCTGGGGCAGCGCCTTGTAGTCGTTGTTTCCTGATGTGGCCAAGTGTTTCTAGAGAGGATAGACTGGTCACTGTCAAGAGATGTGTGGTCTAAGAATTGGTGCATAGCCAGTTGAAGTTATTGCAATATCTTTGGGCCAAGTTATTTTAAGTTACAATAGACAGTTTGTGAATTTCATCAACCAACTGGGGGCACTTTCAAGCTAAAATAATGATTTCAGCATAAAAGAAAAGAAGAGGTAAGTTAAAAGTGAACACCTGTTCTTCTAAAATTGCTCTACTGCAGGTACCAGCCCTAGAGAATTGAGCAGATGGTTTTGTGTTTCTAAGTCTGACCTTAGCAGCCCTTCATCAATCTTGGACTGATTGAGTCTCAAGAACTAGGAGACTCTGGCTTCCCAGGGTACCCAAGACACCTCTGATTTAGTTACTACCTGAAGACCAATTAATTAGTCCACACTGATTCTCGCAGGTTTTCCTAAAGAAGCTAAGAAACTCTGGGCACAACCTGGCTGGGGCAGCTTTTAACTAGCTCATTAATTACTGTCACCCTAGACATGGATAATCCTAAAAGATTAGAAAAAAAGTATCATTTTTCACTGAAGAAGATAGGTGTTGGTACAGGCCTTGGAGGCTGGCAGCCATCCTCTGCTATGATTCCTGCAGTCAGGGGGCTCCCCAACTTTACGAAACCTCTATTTACAGGACTAAGATGACTAAATGCTTCCTTTATTGCATCTTTACTGCCAAAGGGAGCTTGTTAATGATAAGCATGAATTTGAGAGCATTTGACCCTATCAGGTACTTGTTATTTTTTAGACTTAGGGGCTTTACCTAAGTTATTATTATTATTATTTTGCATGGGCAGGCACCAGGAATCGAACCCAGGTCCAGCATGGCAGGCGAGAATTCTGCCACTGAGCCACTGTCACACCACCCTACTTATTTTTTAAGCCAAACAGGTGTATTTTGGTCTTTTATGATCTAAAATTAATTCACAGTTAACTCTGTCCACTTGATGGCTTATCTGGGGATCTCACTCTTCTCTCCCACCTGAAGTTCTCTCTTTCTCCTTGTATTTGACCCCGTTTCTCTCCCATCCATTTCTCAGAGTTTTCGTTCTTCATGATTCCTAGCCAGGACTAAACTGAACCACATGTGTACCCTCATTTTCTTTTTTTATAACCACAATCCCTTTTCACACCTTTAAAAGCTAAAAAATAATTCCTTAATAACATCAACTATCCAGCCAGAGTTTTTAGATTTTCCTTGTTTCATAAAGTATCTTTTTACATTTGGTTTGTTCTAATCACCGTCTAAATAAGATCTACACATTGCATTTAATTGAAGTGCTTCTTACATCTCTTAATCTACAGTCTTTCCTGTCCCCTTTTTTTCTCTTGTCATTCATTTGTTGGAGAAACTGTTCATAGGTCAGTATTCCTACAGGACTGCCCACATTCTGGATTTAGCTGATTGCACCTCTCTGGTGCTACTAAACGAATCTCTCTGTCCTATTTCCCATGTGAACAGGTAGTTAGATCTGGACGCTTGATCAAATTAGGGTTCACTTTTTTTTTTTTTGGCAAGAAGTTTTTATAGGTAATGTTGTTTTCTGTCATCTGGAAACAACAGATGTCTGTTTTTTCTCTTCTGTTGTTTATCAGTGGGTTCATGTAGTGCCAGTATGTTACATCTATTTCAAAGTTCTCCATCAGTCTTTTATCTAATGGTTTTAGAAGCTATTGGTTCTCCATCAGTCTTTTATCTAATGGTTTTAGAAGCTATTGGTGATTATTTCATAAATCCATTATTTCATTAGGGTTTGTACAATTGTGACTTTTCTAATTCTATTGTTCTGTTTTTCCTTATGAACCACAATTCTTCATAAAAATGAACTTTCCATCATCATCTACTTCGTGAACCAGAGGCAGCATTAGTATCATTATGAATTTATCGATCTTAATATGTGTCAACATTGTGCATTCAGTTCACTTGTCATTATTCATTTGGACTCTCACATTTTCTCATCTTTGGCCAGGCCAGTAGAGCCCCAAGTCTGTGCCCCTAATTACTACTTTATGCTGCCTCTTATGTTGGTCTTGGAGCCTTTTACAATCTTTGTCATGATGCTATTAGCTGCCTACCAGAGTTCACCTCCATTTTCTGTTAGCATCTCCCAGACTTTGTCCTGGTGATCTCTAGCATCCTGAGGTTTCCTCTACAGAAGAAGGTGGCAGAAGTCCTTTACATATTTCGCAGTGTTCCTTCCTCCACACTCTTCCAAACCAAATGCTTCTACCAGTGTATGAGAATCTGAAGAATGTAAAAATTACAACATGTGAAAATCACAAGTGGGAGTCAATTGAGCATTTGTGTTTTCAGTTGTGTCATTTGTTCAAGAAAGACTTATTGAGCCCTAATTCACTAAAGCAGTGGGAAAACAGAGGGAATCATCCAGCCTCTGCCTTCAAAGAGTGCTTGGCCTTTTTAATCTGTAGTGTCTGGGAAGACACGTGCATCAGAGTAATTAGGAGCTCGTGGAGCCAGAGTCAGCAAGACCAAGATTCAAACCCTGGTTCCCTCATTTATGAGCTGAGTGACATCAGACAAGTCACTTTGGGTGTAAAATGGGCATAATAATATAATCATACTTTCAGGATAATGAGAATTAAAATATGTAGTGGCTTTAAAGTGCTAAAAGTACTGACAACAGTAAGTATTCAAAAGATGATAGTTTTACTTTTTAAAATAATGTTATTTTGATAACATATATATATAGCAATTTCCTATTTTAACCTTCTTTTAATCTATAATTTTGAAATGCTTTCAACCTTACAGGACAGTTACAAAAATAATACAAACCCTTTGTCCCACCAGATACCCAGACCCACTGATTTCAACATTTTGTCACATTTGCCATATTATTCTATCAATTAATCAGTTAGTCTGCCTAACAATCCATTTTCTTAACACTCAAGCATAGGTTGGATACATCATGTTCCTTGAACCCTTAGCATTGCCGTGAATATTTCCTAAGACCCAGGAGAGTCACTTATGTATCTACCTTAAGTACAGTTATCAAGTTTAAAAAATTTAAATTTAATAAAGCATATAGTTTATATTCCAATTTTTTCAAATGGCCTGATAATGTCCCTTTGAGCCTTTTTTCCTCCCTTGCTAGCGCCAATCTAGGATTGTATATTTCATTTTAATTGTCATTGTCTCTTTAGTTGCTCTTTTTTTTTTTTTTAAATTGTGGGAACATATATCCAACATAAACTTTCCCGTCTCAACCACTCCCAAGCATACCATTCAATGGGATTAATCGCATTTATAGTATTGTGGTACCCTCTCCTCCTTCCATTATTAAAACATTCCCATGTCCCCAAATAGAAATTTTACACCCATAATGCATTAACTCCCCATGTCCTCTATCTTCCATCCCTGGCAACCTGTACTCTAATTTCTTCCTTTATGAGCTTGAATATTCTCCCAATATTTTCTTTATAGTTACATGGGGCTTAAATTTACCATCCTAAATCTGTAACACTCTTGTTTCCTTAGTAGCAATTTAACTTCAATAGTATAGACAAACTATGTTTCTGTATCCTTCCATACCGAACCTTTATGTGATTCTTGTACCAAATAATATGTTTATACACTGTGAATCCAAAGCCACTGATTTTCTCTTTACATGTTATACATTTGCCTTTTAGACCCTGTAGGAAGTAAAAATTTGGGTTACAAGTAAAAAATACAATCCTACTGGCATTTCTATTACTCATGCAGTTACCCTTACTGGAGATCACTATTTCTTCATTTGGCTTTGATCGATTGTCTAATGTCCTTTCCTTTCAACTTGCAGCATTCTCTTTAGCATTTCTTGTATGGCCAGTCTAATGGTGACAAAGTCCTTTGACTTTTATTTACCTGGAAATGTTTTAATTTCTTCCTTATTTTTGGAAGACACTTCTGCCAGATATAGAGTTCTTGGCAATTTTTTGCTTTCAGCACTTTAAATATGCCCTCCCACTGCCTTCTTGCCTCCATAATTTCCAATGAGAAATTAGTACTTAGTGTTATTGAGGTTCCTTTGTCTGTGGAAGGTTGCTTCTCTCTTGCAGCTTTCAAATTCTCTCTTTATCATTGGCTTGCAATAGTTTATTATAAGATACTGTGGTGTGGCTCCATTTGGGTTTATACTGATTGTAGTTTTTTGAGTGTTGTGGATGTATAGATTCATATCTTTCATTGAATTTGGGAAGTTTTCAGCCATTATTTCTTTAAATATTCACGCTGCCTGTGCTGGTTTGAAAGGATGTATGGACCCTAGAAAAGCCATGATTTAATCAAAATCCCATTTCGTAAAGGCAGAATAATTGCTATTCAATACTATGTGTTTGAAACTGTAATCAGATCATTTCCCAGGGATATGATTTAATCAAGAGTGGTTGCTAAACTGGATTAGGTAGCAACATGTCTCCACTCATTTGGGTGGGTCTTGATAAGTTTCTGGAGTCCTATAAAGAAGGAAACATTTTGGAGAATGAGAAATTCAGAGAGAGCAGAGAATGGCATAGCCATGAGAAGCAGAGTCCACAAGCCAGCAACCTTTGGAGATGAAAGAAGGAAATCTCCTCCTGGGGAGCTTCAAGAAACAGGAAGCCAGGAAAGCTAGCAGATGATGCTGTGCTTACCATGTGCCCTTCCAGCCGAGGGAGAAACCATGACTGTGTTCACCATGTGACTTCTTGGATGAGACAGAAAACCTGAACTTCATCAGCCTTCTTGAACCAAGGTATCTTTCCCAGGATGCCTTTGATTGGACATTACTATAGACTTGTTTTAATTGGGACATTTTCTCAGCTTTAGAACTGTAAACTAGCAACTCATTAAATTTCTCTTTTTAAAAGGCATTCTGTTTCTGTTATTTTGTATTCTGGCAGCTAGCAAACTAGAACACTGCCCCTTTCTCTCTTTCTTCTCCTTCTGGACTCCTACAAGGTATATTTTGGTATACTTCATGATATCCCACAGATTCTTTAGGCTCTGTTCAGTTTTCTTCATTTTTTTCTTCTTTCTATTCCTCAGAATAATTTCAGTTGTCTTACCTTCAAGTTCACTGAATCTTTCTTCTACTATCTCTAAACTGCTGTGGAACCCCTCTAGGGAATTTTAAACTCTGTTACTGTGGTCTTCAGCTCTGTTTGGTTCCTTTTCATAATTTCTATCTTTCTTTTGATATTCTTTTTGTGTTTATCTATCATTTTTCCTGATTTCCTTTAGTTCTTTCTCCATGGCTTCCTTTAGCTCTTTGAGCACATTTAGGACTATTTTTTAAAAGTCTTTTTATTGTATATCCTGCATCTGGTCTTCCCCATTGATGGTTTCTAATGCTTTAATCATCTCTATTGCCTGGGCCATTGCTTCCTGTTTTGGTATGTTTTGTAGTCTTTTGTTCAAACCTGAACATTTTGATATTTTAATGTGTTACCACTGGAATTTAAACTCTGAGGCATCTGTTCTTAGCTTATATCCAGTAAGCATCATGCCAAAGCTTTCACTGAATGCCAGGAGCTAACAACAGCAACAAAATAGATGAAGGAAAACAAAACACCTTTCTCAACCTTTGAGGATTGACTTGTGCAAGCACTCTCCTTCAGAGCTTATCTAAACAAGTTTAGAGAATAGTTCAAGGCCAAAGTGTAGGGATTACCCCAATCCTTTCTGTATGTGTGTCTTATCTTGGGCAAGCAATGCACATGTGGCTGTAGTAATTCCCCTGTTTATATGGTTTTGAATGTCCCCTCTGCCCTAGGGAGCAGTTTGTTCTACAATCAGTAATTTCTTGTTCCAGAAAGCACAACTTTACTGCTCTTCCACAGCATTCTGTAGGAGAGTTCAGCGAGCTGCTTTCTACATGCAGGGCAAGTCCCACAGGCCACCACCAGACAGTCTGGGCTAGACATCCATGGTTTCCTTATATGCACAAGGGTTTCTCTGCTTCCTCAGAACCAGGATGAGGAATCTGTGCTGGGAGTGTGGGCTGGCTCCATGCACAGTCAGTGATGGGTGTGGAGGGCCTAGCAAGGATACCATGAGATCCTACTACTTTTACGCTTTTAAGTTGTCTTTTTGTTGATTTGGTGCTCACCTTGTTAGTATAGTCCTTTAAACTGTTTTCTGGAGCTTTGAGAAACATGTTTCTGTCATTTCTTGCTAGTTGTTTTAACAAGGGAATGAAGTCCTGAAGTATCTCACCCCACCATCTTGATTGTGAGAGGTTTTGGAAGCAAAAGAGAGAAAAGGCAGACAAAGAAACCTTAGAGTGAGGGGGTTTATTCTTGTGCTCCTGGGCGGAGCTCACAGAACCCAAGATAGGGGGTGGTGCGTCCACACCTGGGTCTTGATGCAGGCGATTTTTAAGCAAGGGGGTCAGGTGATGTCCGGAACAGGCAGCACATTTTGCACAGCTCAAGTCGCAGTGACCTTCCCTGTTCTCCTGACCTAACATTCCAGCCTTTTTGTGATAATAGAGTGCCGAGATCTTTCTAGCTACTTCCTGCTGTACTGGGGAGGCATGGGGTTATAGGCTGGAACCATCATAGTCAGGAGAGGGGACAGGTTGTCTACAGGAATCTGGTGAGGAAGGAAGGTGGTGATAATGATGCAGGAGCATTTGGTTGATTGCCACCTGTGACAGTTCTTTCATGCATCCTTGAAGGAAGTTGAGGAGACAGGGAGCTAGGAGAAAGAAAAGACAGATTAGGATAACTGGTCCTAGTAGCAGGAGGAGCCATGTTGCCAGGGGAGAAGAAAACCAGCTCAGGGCGGAGTTGGTTCCCTGTTTTGTATGGTAGAGATCTTTTAGTTATTTCGTTTCTGGACTGGAGACCATGGGGAGGACCGGTGGGATCAGTCTCCCTGGGCTGTGGCAGGAATCAATCGGTGTATTCCCTCAGCAAATGTCTGATTAAGGAGAGATATGGTAAGTAAGAGCCCAGGGGAGGAGGCTGCACTGGCAGATGGTGATTGAGTAGGAATGGACAGCCGTACATGAGCTCAAAAGGACTTAAGAAAGTAGGTACCCATGGAGTAGCACGTAGTCAGGCAAGGACCAGAGGCAGGAGGTCGACCCAGGATCGTCAGAGTTCAATGGTTAACTTGGTTAACTGCATCTTGATAAGACCATTAGCTTGTTCCACCTTACCTGAGGATTGGGGTCTGTATGGAATATGTAGTTTCCAGTCTATTCCCAAGGCAGACGCGGCCTGCTGGACCACCTGAGAAATAAAGGCTGGGCCATTCTTGGATTGGATGGAGGTGGGTAGTGCAAAGCAGGGAATGATTTGTTTTAGGAGGATGTCAGCCACCACATCAGCAGTTTTCCGTGTAGTAGGGAAAGCCTCTATCCAGCCTGTTAAGGTGTCAATTATAGTTAGTAGGTATCAGAAATTTTTGTGAGTGGGCATGTGTGTGAAATCGATTTGCCAGTCCTGCCCTGGAAGGTGGCCCCTCAGTTGATGGGTTGGGAAAGTTGGGCGCAACCCTCCTTGCGGGTTTGTTATTTGGCAAGTGGGACAGGAGGAGCAGAACAACATTATGAGGCGAGTCAGGGGTGGGTGATGGAATAAGGGCTGGAGGAACCATGTGAGGGCCCTGGGTCCGATAGGAAGTGACAAATGTACTTAAGAAAGAATCTCAGGGGCCTGTTTGGTTGAGAGAGCCACCTTGTTATCGAGGAAGATCCAGTCCTCCGGTGTAGTAGAGCCTCCCTGTGCAAGGAGGTTTTCATGTTCCCTGGAAGAATAGGCGGTTTGGAGGGAGGGGAGAGTAAAGAAAAGAATTGGTGCTGGAGGGTTTAAAGGTGAGAGTTCTCTGGTTAGTTTCCATGCAACAACTTGGCCCAGTTATTTTTGCGGGTGACTTCGGATTTATCTGTTTGGTATCCTTTGCAATGGATGATGGCTACCTGTGATGGTAATTGAAGTGCCTGAAGCAGGCGTTGGATAAGTTTAGCCTTAATTACAGGTGAGCCTTTGCTGGTAAGGAACCCTCGTTCCTTCCAGATGGCTGTGCGGCAGTGTGCTATCAGAAAAGCATATTTGGAGTCTGTGCAAATGTTGGCAGATTTATTTTTGGCTGGGTGTAAGGCTCTGATGAGAACAATTAGTTCAGCCTTTTGGGATGTGGTTCCCTCTGGGAGCCGTACTGCCTCAAGTATTTCGGTGGAAGAAACTAGCGTATGAAGCCCTGCGCTTTCCCTGTTGGTCTATTATTGAGCTGCCATCAACAAAGAGGGTGAGATCTGCCTGTGACAGTGGTGTGTCTGAGAGGCCCTTGCGTGGGGAGGCGAGCTCTTCCACGATTTTGGTGCAAAGGTGTGGGCTGTGAAGAGGGGTTTGGTAGGGAACCACGAGGGAGAAGAGTAGCAGGGTTGAGGCCAGGTGAGGCAGAGAGTGTGACATCCGAGTTTTCCAGGAAGAGCAAGTGAATCTCCTGGAGGTGGGAAGGACTGAGCAGGGAGAGAGATTTATGGGATAAGAGATCTTGTAAACGGTGGGGCGACAGGACTTGGAGAGGCCTACTCAGACTAAGTTTAAGAGCTTCACGCGTTAGGGTGGTGGCCGCAGCCAGTGCTCAGAGGCAGGGAGGCCACCCACGGGCAATGGGGTCCTTAAACTGGATTAGAACCGGCTTATGATGGGAAGCTCTTAGGAGAGTTGAGGTATCCCATACCTCTGGGTTCAATAGGTGAGGCAGTAGGGGAGGTGAGGGAAAGGTGGAACCCTGGGTGGAGGTGGAGGCCGTACATAAGGGTAATAGTAAATTTGTTTGAGGTCTTTGTATCCAGTGAAGTGAGGCCCCCAACTTGGTAAGAAGATCCCGCCCCATTAGTGGGCTGGGGCAAGAAGGCATCACTAAGCAACAGTGTGTAATGGGGTAGCCTTCTAGTAAACATGTAAGTGGTTCGGTAGTTAAGGGGCGTGAAGGATGGCCATCTATGCCCATAACTGTGACCTGGGAAGGAAGAAGTTGACCCGAGTAAGAGGGGAGGACAGAGAAGGTAGCCCCCGTGTCCACCAAAAAGGAGGTGGACTTACCTTGATTGTTACCCTGGGCTTGACGAGGGTGATCGAAGTCGCTGAGGCTGGACAGCGTCAGTCGTCGGTGGCCAGGCCCAGGACTGCCAGTGGTGGGTCAGCGGTTGGAAGGACAGCCCCTCCATGGCCAGGCGCCGAGGGGCAGTCACTTTTCCAATGTCCCTTTGTCCCACAGAGAGGGCATGGTCCCTTGGGCGGTCGAGGACTGGGGCACTGGCAGGATCAGCGTCTGTCGAGGCCACATTTGAAGCTTTTTCCTGGTGGTGGATTAGTCGCAGCCGGCCTCTTGTCAGTTGAAGCTGGCCACAGGGCTGCAACCAGGGATTGGGTTTGTAGGTCTGCCCTTCGGTGGTCCTGGGAGTCCTCTTCTGCCCCCTCCAACTCATCACGAGTATTAAAAATTTTAAAGGCCGTGTTTAACAGGTCATGAATAGGGGCCTGAGGACCGTCCTCGATTTTCCTAAGTTTGCGCCTTATATCCGGAGCCAACTGGAATATAAAATGTGTGGCTAAGACGGTCTTACCAGCCTCCGAATCAGGGTCTAGGCAGGTATATTGGGAGAGGGCTTCTGTGAGCCAGTTTAGAAAAGCAGCAGGATTTTCCTCAGGACCTTGAGTAACCTCCCTCAGCTTATGAAAGTTTATGACTTTATGGGAAGCCTTTTGCATGCCGGTTATGAGGCACATAAGCATTTTGTCTTGCCTAGTATATCCGTTTTTCCCCGCTGGAGTGTCAACCTGATAGTCCCACCCTGGCTCTTGATCTGGTACTGCCTTGGCCCCGACTGGCATGGTGTGGTCGGTTATACGCACCTGGTTAGCATGAGCCCTGGCCACAATGAAAATGCGGTCAGGGAAAAAGAGGGAAAAAGAGCAGATCACATGAATGTCATGCCAGGTAAGGTCGTAGGTGTTAGCCAGATATTGAAATTCCTTAATATAGATGGTTGGATCGTTGGAGAAGGAGCCCAACCATTTCTTGATCTGAGAGAGATCAGCCAGGGAGAAGGGAGTGTGTACTCGAATTAACCCTTCAGGTCCTGCAACTTCCCTGAGCGGGCAGAGTAATGCACTCTTCGAGCGGGTATGGGAGCTTATAGGTGAGGAAGGCAAGGCTGTCAGGGATGGTGAAGGACCAGGCAGTGGCAGAGGAGCCGGTGAAGGGGGAGGAGGGCAAGGTGGTGGTTGGAGAGCCGCTGGAGGGAGAGGAGGGTAGAGCAGAGGAGAAGGGGATAGTGTCCCTGAGTATGGTGGAGGCCCTGGTCGTCTAAAGGAAGAAGAATTGAGGGGGTCAGAAAAGGAGGAAACTCCATCAGGCTGTTCGTCCAGGAGTGAGGGCTTAGGGGTCTCTTAGGCTGGAAGAACCTGGGCTGTACAGCAGGAAGTACAGAGAGGGGTGGGAGTGCAGAAGAAAAAAAAGCCTGGACATAAGGAATCTCGGCCCATTTGTCGTTCCTCTGGCAAAAGTTGTGGAGGTCTGTAAGGATATTAAAATCGAAAGTCCCATTCTCAGGCCAATGGGAATCAGTGTCCAATCGATATTGGGGCCAAGCCTTATTATAGAAGTAAATGAGACATTTTGGCCGGATGTCTGGAAGTAAATCCAGTGTAGATAGGTTAGACAGGAGACAGCCCAGAGGAGTACAAAGTTTGGTTTTTGAGGACTTATTGCCCATACTGACGGGTCTCAAAGGACAAAGGACTGGCCCAGGGGGTGTTGGCATCCCAACTCCCTGAGAGAGTCCTCGGAGCTCTTGCAAGCGGGGGCTTATCTCCCTAGGGGACGTCTCACCCTGGTTTGAGGCCCTTTCAGGTCCTGGACCTGAAAATCGGGAGGGAAATGAGAAGCAGGGTGACCCCACGACTTTTGGAGTCCCGGGAAGGGGTGTGAGGTTTGTGGGCATCCCCGTTCACCTCAGCCCTCGGAAGAGAACCTGATGTGAATTCACGATTTTCAGAGGGTAATTTACAGACAGGCTCTCTCGGAACGGTGAGACCGGACAGCAGGGCTAGGAGGGAAGGGACTTACCCAATCTGTGGTGGATGTAACGGCGGGCCGAGAGATCCCCTGTCGCTGGATATATGGAGGAAAGAAGAGAGAGGAGGCCGGGTCGCCCCTGGCCAGGTGGGTGGCACCCACGCTCTCCTCCCGGGTTTCCAGCACCAGATGAAAGGTTTTGGAGGTGAAAGAGAGGAAAGACAGACAAAGAAACCTTAGAGTGAGGGGGTTTATTTCTGTGCTCCCGGGGGCCGGCAGAGCTCACAGAACCCAAGGTAGGGGGTGGTGAGTCCGCGCTTGGGTCTTGATGCAGGCGGTTTTTAAGCAAGGGGGTCAGGTGACGTCTGGAAGGGGCGGCACATTTTGCAGAGCTCCAGTCACAATGACCTTCCCTGTTCTCCCGACCTAACAGATTGGGGCAGGACTTAACCATTTTTAAGTGTAAAGTCCAGTGGAATTAATTATGTATACAATGTTGTTCTACTGTGACCACCATCCCTTACCAAAATTTTTCATCTCCCCAAATAGAAACTCTGTACCCATTAAGCAATAACTTCCCAATTCCTCTTCCCTCCTCTGTCCCTGGTAACTTCTACTGTATTTTCTGTCTCTCAGAATTTGCTTATTCTAGATATTTATCCTATATGTGAAATCATTCAATACCTGTCCTTTGAGTCTGGCTTATTTCACTCAGCATTATGTTTTCAAGGTTCATCTATGCTGTAGTATGTGTCAGAATTCTGTTCCTTCTTACCACTGAATAATATTCCGTTATAGGTTGAATTACTGTTTTTTAATGCTGTTAGTAAAACATGCTTTGATGTCTTAAGTATTTCATTAGTTTCCAACAAGTCACTCCCCTTTGGCGCAAGTAATTTTGCTCTAACTTATTTTGCCCAAGAAGCAATTAATAAGTTCATCTCTTTCAAATTAGGTTTCAGAGTATATGGGTGAGGATCAAATGATTAGTCAGAAACTAGCTAATCTTTCTCAGGGCGGATACTGACTTTCAGCTCTATGATGGCTGCAGAAGGCTCTGCCTAAGACCTGCCCATCCAATAGTAGCAGGTCAGTAGTGTGATTCCCAGGCTTCCTGTGCTCCAATTTGGATTCACCCTGCAACCCCAATTCTAGCTGAATATGCCAAGAAGGAGGTGACCCTGGGTACAGCAGTCTCCTACCAGCCTTTGTCATCCCCTCCACACTCATGGACTGAGGTTTGAGAGGACTTTGAGCATCACATTCTATTATACTTGATGGGGAAACTTGAGGCGTCCTGGTAGCGGGCAAGACAAAAGGACAGCTGTGCTGGGCTGCGTACAGATCAGAACATCTTTTGAGGCTGTTTTCCAATTCCCAATTAATTTTTAGGAGAGCTTTAATGATGCCACCAACAGCCCTCCCTTAAACAATCACAAGCACTCTGGCTAGAGGGGGAAAGAGTGGCTGACTACATTTGCATAACTATTTACTCTAATTAGAATGTCAAAAGTTGGTGGCAAAGATACTGGGTTAGGCTGTGGCTTAGGATCATTTTAATTTAGTTCAATTTCCCATTATTACAACTGACTTCCGCTTTATCCCTCAGGTCCTCATTCTTTCTAAATGATTTGTAGAAAAAACGAAACCAAAAACAGGGCTAACAGCTTGCTTGACCGGCTGAGCTGCTAAAAACCTTTGGGGTTCTTTTCTTAATTCAAACCATGATTTTAATTTCTATCCAAACTTCTAATTGCATGGACTTTAGCACTAGAAACCTAGGAAGATACTTAACTTTGAATCCAGAAATCTGCTTTTTATGTGTGTGTGTGTGTGTGTGTACAAGGAGTTGTCCCACCAAAAAAATTACTGACTGATTTTTACTCTGATGTTTGAATATAAGGATTGGTGTACAATAACAGTGATTGTAAGGTATAATCATTAATAGATAACAGTACCTTTAATAATGTGAAAAGCTACAGGATTTGAAGTTATAAAGAGGGCTGAGAATACACAGAACTTCAGGTCTCAGGCATGGAACCACCCTGACCCATTAGGGACTTTTTATGAACACATCAGTGATTTCAGGGTCTGGTTGGTGAGCTACTTATCTGGTCCTAGTTAAATCAGGCATTCTCGGTTTTTCCGCCCTCATTCCCTTTTAGCAGCAGGAGGCCATCTATTTAATTAGATGGGGGTGGAAGAGTCTGCAATCTCCCGGGGGTGGCTTAAGCCCCGGGGTTGGACAAGGGGGTGAATCCAACAGCGGGTGTGACTGGCCTTTCTCTAACATATGGGAACCCCACCACGCCTTCAGCCTAAGTTCCAGCAGCAAGCATTAGTGGAGAGGCCTTTCCTGCTGGGAACGCACCCCACAAAGCCAAGGGTGAGTGGCGTCACTAGTAGAGGTCAAGGCAGTTTTTAGACCAAACAGCATCTGGTGAACTATGCCAATTGGAAATCAATGGCCCTCCCTGGGTGGGTTTAATTTTATGGTTATTTGCACAAATTTACAGCCCCTAATGGACAAGGCAGAGCTCAGAGCATCCTCCCAGGATTGTTGCAATGGACTCTGACATCTTTTCAGCCCAGCAATAGGTTGAAATGAAGACTCTGTTTACAAAGGTTTGTTTTGGGGCCTGGCTCTCACAGTCAGCTGCGCTAATGATGGAGTTAGCTACCCTTTATCTAGGGCCTGAGGTCTGACCGCAAATGCAGTATGTATGATTCCTAAGAACCTTTCCACATTGTCTCCAGCCTGAGGGTTCCTCTCCATATGGCGATCCCAGATCGTTATGGAATATGGATCCATTTGGCATTGTGTCTTGACCTGTCGTAAGTTTTTTTGTTTTGTTTTGTTTGTTTTAAATAAAATAACTGTTTATTTTGACAATTTCAAACTTACAAGACAAAAATAATACAAACCCTATACAGAGAAATCCAACATAACCCCCACCCACTCACCCAGATATCCAGACCCACTAATTTTAACATTTCACCACAATGCCATATAATTCTTTCTGTCTTTTTGTTTATCTTTCTGTCTCCCTGCCATTCTGTCTTTCTCTTTGTCTCTCTCTGTTTCTATCTTCTCCCTGTCTCTCTGTCTCTCCTTCCCTCCTTCTTTCCTATCTATCTTACTATTCAATTATTTTCTAAACGGGGGAGAGTAGGGTGTACATGTCATGCCCCTTGAACACTTAATAGTTCTATGTACATTTCCTAAGTATAAGGATTTTCACTTATGCAACCATCTTAAGTACATTTATCAAATTCTAGAACTTTTAACAATCATATACAGCTTACTGTCTCTACTCTAATTCCCCCATTTGTTCCATTAATTGGCATAAACTCTTAATCACTATAAAATCTTATTTTCTTCAGTAGGATAAATTCAGGTTCTGTAATTGAGAAGTTAGGATTTAAGGGATGGTTATGATTACTGAATTATTATATAGATATTCCTTTTTACTTTCTGGTATATTAGAGTATAGAGAGAGAAATACCTGAGATCTTTCCAGCTGCTTTGATTTCTGATAAGGATTGTATAGCCTTTATCGTGCTCTTGTGATTGTAAAAACCTTGTGTCTAACCTTCACTTGTACCCATTTATCCAGTTTTTCAACTTTAGAGTCGTGTGATCACTAAAGACAGCCCCTCATGGTTGTTAATGAAGGGTCTTGGGTCAGCCCAGAACTAACCCACCCAAAGTCCAAAGTTATCTTGATATCCCAAACTGGATCTAACAAAACCAGGCCCATTTGACATGCCCAGTAGCTTGGACTTTAATCTATAAATCACCTATACCTCATTATAATTCTAAAAATCATGCCCATCATTATACTAAGTCCATATTTTCTTTCGTATGTTCTGTGACTAATCGTGTAATCAATCTGTACATGCTCAATAATTAAATCACTTCTAATTACATCATCTGGGGCCATTGTACTTATTATCCTGAAACCTGCCCATCTTTTAATGCTATAAAACTATTAGAATTACTACAGTTCAGGGAGACAGAGTTTTGGCCTGATAGTCCATCTAATCTCCTACTACAGGCCTAGTAGTAAACTTTTTCTCTCTGAAATCTTGGTGTCTCAAGAATTGGTCATTTGAGGGCACAGGCAAAAGAATCCACTGCCTTTGTCTGGTAACAGTTCCCCCACTCCCAAGCAGAAGGACCACGAGGCATGGACCATGGTCTTTGTGGGCCTCATTTTCCTCATCTGTAAAACAGTGATAATGGCGGGCCATGGTGGCTCAGCAGGCAAGAATGCTTGCTTGCCACACCAGTGGACCCGGGTTCAATTCCCAGTGCCTGCCCATGTAAAATTTTTAAAAATTAAAAAAAGTTGTCTAAAACAGTGATAATAATACCACCTATCTCACTGGGTTGCTGAGATGATGAAATTAGATCATATGTTAGAAGGGTTTAGGTACAGTATATGTTATATTAATCTCATTTAACTTTAGTTTCTTCATTGCTAAAGCAAATACCATGCAACGGGGCAGCTTAAACTATGGAAACTTATTTAGATTACAGTTTTGAGGCTAGAAGAAGTCCAAGTCAAGGCATCATCAAGGTGATACTTTCTTCATGAAGACTGGCATTTGAGGGCTGGCTGCCAGTGATCCTTGGTCCTTAGCTTCTCTGTTACATAGTGAAGCACATGGCAGCCTGGTCTGGCCTCCCCCTTCCCTCCTGGATTCCACTGACCTTCAGCTTCTAGTTTCTTGTGATTTTTCTCTATCTGGATTTCATTCTGTTCATAAAGGACACCAGTAATAGGATTAAGACCCATCCTGATTGAGTTGGAACATACCTTAACTGAAGAAATGGCATCAAAAGGTCCTACTTACAATGGGTTCACGCCCATAGGAATGGATTAAGTTTAAGAACATGTTTTTCTCCGGTAGGTAGCTTCAAACTCTCACAAGTCTTAAAATGACAACGATAATAATGGAAAATTCCAGACAAATACACACAAGATAGGTGCTTAAAACAGGCAGGAACAGAAGGTTTGAATGAATAGTGTTGGTTCCAAAATCTTGAATTTTAACACTTGTACCATTCAATTACCTAGTCTTAACATTGCATGGGAACTCTTGAACTTAATTTGCTCATTTCTCCCTTGATTCTCAATCATTAATCTCTCTTGTTTTTCAACAAAGAGATGAGGAGACAACCATCAATGTTTACTTCGAATTCATGCTATACGCATGAGTTGTTGCTTTCTTTGGAAGCCCTTCATGCCAATCTCCAGGTTCTTTCAGAGTGAACTCTGGGGAATCCAGTAAATGTCATCGCAATGGCTTCTGTCATGTTTCCCAGTAGATTATTCCCAGGAGAGGTATAGAATCAAGATCAAGTGATGACCTTCACATGAAAAAAAAAACCTTTTGTATCAGAGGACAGCAGAGGAAGGGCCAGTTCTCCTAGAGTAGAGGTTATCTTGAGAACAGTGCCGGAACCAGAAACACAACTTCTGTGAGATGCGTGAGTATATTTTTCCTTTATCTACAGACACAGCTGGGTCTCCTTCATTGGGACAGTAAGAGTGGGTCTTCCGTTCTCTGTTAGATGCAAACTGCAGTGTCTTCTGAATGAAAACCATTCTCCCAGTGGCCACGTTGCTCCTCCATAACCTATTCTTCGGCCAAAGCTAGAGCTGCCTGCCAAACTGGCCAATCAGATTCTCTCCCATAGATGTTTGAAAACTTGACTGGAATAGACAGGTGGGATAGAGTGGCGTCATCTTGTGATGTGTGCCTCAGGAGCTGGGCTTCTAAGGTCCCAGGTCACCTTCGTTTCTGTCTAGTTGGAGAATTGGCTGTTTAAGCTTCCTTTGATTTAGTAATCTACCCCTAGTAACCTTTCTCATAAATCCCCTTTTTGTTTACATAACCTAAAGGCTGATTCTGGTTCTTTTGCTTCTGAAAGAACCTTAAATATTATAATTTGCTATTGAAACTCAAAAAAAAAAATAATAATAGGTAGGGGGAGGGAGGTGTGAGTTGGTACAGTAGATTTGTGATGATTGCAAGTAATTTAAATCCCTGGTCTCCAATCTTGAGAATATCATCATAACATAAAATTTCCCCCACAAATGACATCTTTGACCACAAGAAGCATAAGGCTGAGAGGCGATGCATGCGGTAGGTGTTAGCCAGTTTTACCTGTTCCTCAGTAAAGTGATTTATATCTACCCCTGGTAGACTGGGATTCAAATTTGTGCTTACACAAAATGAGAATACTGTTTCTTGAGAACAGGTGACATAGAAGTGTTGAATGCAAAGACCCCAGGCTCAACCAAACAGCACAAATGTGTACAGTTATGGACCCATCTTTTTTGCACAGTATTACTTCAGTACTTAATTAGAGCATTAGCCTCAGTTATGTCAGTCATGCAGTAAAGCAAGCCACAGGTCTCTTATACTTATCATTAGAAATGGCTTCTTCCCTAGTATCCATCCTTCTAGTACACATTTGGACATCAGTTTAGAACAGGAAGGTTCTGGCTGCATCATCTTCAAAAGTCTTCTGGGAATTTGAATGTGAGATAATCCAATTATCTGTAACAACTTTAAAGCTGGGCAAAATCTCTAAAGAAAGAAATCAATCTCTCCCAATCCCTCAAATAGGGATTTTCCATATGAAGTCATTAAGGGTTGGATAACCTTGTAGAACTAAAGACACAAAACTCTGTTAGGGCCAATTCAATTTCTTTTCTCCCCTGGCCATGAACTGTGTCCCTCCCCTCCACCCCACTGCCCTATGGCCGTAGCTGGCCTACTCCCAGCTAGCTGCCCGTAGCACATCTGCCCTTACTTTGACAGGAGCTACTCAGAGGTTCCATGGCATTGCACATGACTCACCAAAACTTCCTCCCAACTTCCTGAAGTTTTCATGTCATGAATAAGCAGTTGCAACCTTCCCCCTCTTGAGGACTGTGTTAATTTGAAGTTGTATATACCCCAGAAAAACATGTTCTTAAATCCAATTCATTCCTGTGGGTGTGAATTCATTGTAAGTAGGACATTTTGATGAGGTTAATTTAGTTAAGGTATGACCCACCTCAGTCAGAATGGGTCTTAATACTATTACTGGTGTCCTTCATAAGAGAATGAAATTCAGATATGTAGAGAGAGAACCACAGAAGGAAGAAACTGAAATCAACAAAACCCAGAGGAGAAGGGAGAGACAAGCAGGCGCCACCATGTGCCATATACCACGTGAAGGAGGAGGCAAGGATTGCCAGCAGCCAGTCTTCTGGGAAGAAAGCATCACCTTGATGATGCCTTGATTTGGACATTCTTCTGGTCTCAAAACTGTGAGCAAATAAATTCCCACTGTTTAACTCAACCCATTTCATGGTATTTTTATTTGAGCAGCCTAGAAAACTAAAACAAGGACTCTTGCATCTTATACTGATCTCTCCAGGTTTCTGCGCCCACCATACCTTCTGTCCTACCCCTTTCACCCCTCCCATCCAATGCCTCAATAGATAAAGCAGCTAAGTGTATCTCAAGGCAGGTTTTGGGTAATATCTGGAAAATACTGAATTAATTTATGGGATCTAGAGGCAAACTCTGTGAGGTTGACTGAACTGGAAGAGAATCACCTCCTTGATCATAGGTTCTGATGGTGACCATAAGCAACTGAAGATGTGAACTTCTTCTGTTCTGAGTTATATCTCCATTTCCAAAGCATCAGCAAATACAACCCTGAAATGGAAGTATTCTACTGACAGGACCCCATATGGTGTGTGATCAGCTTGTGCCCTCTCCCTTCCTCCCCAACCATTTTACTTTACTTTTATTATGGAGAATTTTAAATAGAATATGTAATGAACCACAGTCTGTCCATTACCCAATTTCAATTATTAACTAACAGCCAATCTTGTGTCATCTATACAATTTCCCCTATTTTCTCCTGTGAAGGATTATTTTGAGGCAAATCCCACACATATAATTTCATTTGTAATGTTTTTATATGTGTCTCTTAAATACAGAGATTTAAAGTAATCATGATATCTCTATTATATGTAAAATAAAATAGTTAACAATAATCCCTTATTACTAAATATTCAGCCAGTGTTCAAACTTCACTGATTGCCTTATAAGTATTTGAGTTGATTTATCTGACTTTACTTGAATCAGGATTCAAACAAGATCCACACGTGGCATTTGGTTGATATGGCTCTAGAATCTCTTTTATTTTAATTCTATAAGCAACCCTCCATTGTGTGTGTGTGTGTGTGTGTGTGTGTGCGTGTGTTGAAGAAACCAATCACTTTTCCTATTAAGTTCCTCAATTCTGTGTTTTGCTGATGGCCTCCTCATGTTTTTTTTCTTTTTCTTTAAATTCATTTAAAAGTTTATTTTATGATTACAATACTCTCTCTACCAAGAAAAACTTTTTGTTTCTTATTTAGGTCACTCTTATGAGTGACTCTACAGGACACTAGCTTTTTTTGCAGATTTTATTGCGATATATTCATTTATCATATATCCCTTCCAAATGATACAATCAGTATCTCACAGTATCATCATTTAGCTGTGTAATCATCACAATCACTTTTTTTGATGCTTCTATTTTATTCTTTTTTTACAAAAAATAACATTTATACAAAAAAGCAATGAATTTCACATCACATCACAATAGAATAGATTTCAGAGTTTGGTATGGGTTACAATTCCAAAAATTTAGGTTTTTACTTCTAGTTGCTCTAAGATACTGGAGACTAGAAGAAATATCAGTGTAATGATTCAGCATTCATATTCATTTGTTAAACCCTACCTTCTCTGTATAACTCCACCATCATCTTTGATCTTTCTCCCACTCTCTAGGGGTATTTGGGCTATGCCCATTCTAACTTTTTCATGTTGGAAGGGACTATTGATAATATGGGATTGGGGGCTGGAACTAGTTGATGTTCTGGAGAGGCTGTTCCCTCTGCATTTCAGGACTTTTCTGGTCCAGGGACCTATCTGGAGGTTGTAGGTTTTTGGAAAGTTCCCCTACTGCGTGGAACCTTTGTAGAATCTTATATATTGCCCTGGGTATTCTTTAGGATTGGCAGAAATACTTTTGGTTGGGGTTTGGCAAGTACGTAGCCATATCTAAGTGAATCTTGCATAAAGATGACCTCCAGAGTAGCCTCTTGACTATTTGAATTCTCTCAGCCACTGATCCCCCTATTTGTTATGCTTCTCTTCTCCCTTTTGGTCTGGATGGCATTGTTGATCCCATGGTGCCAGGGCCAGATTCATTCCTGGGAGTCATCTCCCATGCTGCCAGGGAGACTTTCAACCCTGGATGTCATGCCCCACATAGCAGGGAGGGTAATAATTTCACTTGCAGAGTTGGACTTAGAGAGAGTGAGACCACATCTGAGTAATGAAAGAGGTCTTCTAGAAGTAACTCTTAGGCATACCTATAGGAAGGCTAAGCTTCTTTACTACCTACATAAGCTTCACAAGAACAAACTTCAAAATCAAGGGCTTGACCTATGGATTTGGGTGTCCCTAATGTTTGACACAGTATCAGGGGTTTCTCCAGTATCACACTCACTTTTAGACCATTTTCATTATTCCAAAAAGAAAATTATCAGACACAAAAAAAGAAAACCAAAAACAACTCAGATCCTTTATCTCCCCCTATTATTGACCCCCAGTATTGGTGTAGTAAACCAGCGACTATTGAAAGAATTTTAAGATAGTACTGTTAACTATAGTCCATAGCTTGCAATAAGTATTTTTCCCTACGTACCACTCTATTACTAACTCTTAACTCTTTGTGCCAGTGTTGTACATTTGTACCAGTTCATTTAAATACTTATTTAAATTTGTAGTGTTAATCAGTGACATAAATGTCTCTAAACAACCCCTTTTAACCGAGATCACCTACAATAAATCACTATTCCTTATATTCCCACTAACAAGCTACCCTCGCCCCATATCTATTTCCAAACATTTCAAGTTCAACCTCATTATACCTTCTGAACATATTAGGTTACCACTCACTACCCCCATTCTCTAACTTTTATTTCTAGGCATTCAATATAACACATTTTAAGACTCTGAGTTTATGTATTCTAGTCAGTTCATAGGAGAGGAATCATACAACATCTGTCCTTTTGTGTCTGACTTATTTCACTGTGCATTAAGTCCTCAAGATTCATCCATGTTGTCGCATGCTTTAGGACCTCATTTCTCCTTACTGCTGCAAAATACTCCATCATATGTTTATACCACGTTTTGTTTATCCATTCATCTGTTGATGGGCATTTGGATTATTTCCATCTTTTGGAAATTGTGAACATTGCCACTATATACATCAGTGTGCAAATGTCTGTTCGTGTCCCTGCTTTCAGATCTTCTGGGTATATACCAAGTAGTGAAATTGCTGGGTCATAGGGCAACTCACTATTTAGTTTTCTGAGGAACCACCAAACTGTCTTCCACAGTGGCTGTACCATTTTACACTCCCACAGTAGTGAATAAGTGTTCCTATTTCTCCACATCCTTGTAGCTTCCTGTTTAATAGCAGCCATTCTTATAAGTGTGAGATATCTATTGTGGTTTTGATTTGCATTTCCCTAATAGCTAATGAAGATGAACTTTTTCACGTGCTTTTTGGCTATCTGTGTTTCCTCTTTTGCCCATTTTATAATTCTATTGTTCTTTTATTGTTGAGTGGTAGGATTTCTTTATATGTACTGGATATCGAACCCTTACCAGATATATGGTTACCGAATATTCTCTCCCATTGAGCTGGCTGCCTTTTCACCATTTCATGGTTATCTCTTTTTTTAAATGCAATTTTAGTAAAACACATTCACACAGCATAGAAACCACCTGAAGCATACACTTACTGGTTCACAGTATCATCACAGCTTACGTTCTCATACATGTGATACAGATAAAATTTAGAACATTTTTATTATACCAGAAAAGAAATAAAAACAAGAAAGAAAACCCTAATCTTCTAATACTCCTTATTCCCCCCATATTATTGACCCATAGTGTTCGCATGGTACATTTGTTACTATTGATGATATGGTATTAAAGTATGACTGTTAATTATAGTCCATAGTTGTAATAGTACATTTTCCCCCATATATCCCTCTATTATTAACTCCTTATAATATTGTCTTATATCTGGCCTACTGCATGAAATAGCTTTTTAATATTTGTACAGTTAATCACTGACATTGTCCACCACAAGATTCACTGTGTTAGGCACTCCCATGTTTTAATCTCCACCTTTCGTTCTGGTGATATACATGACTCTAAACTTCCCCTTTCCACCATACTCACACACCATGGTTACCTTTTTTTTTTTAATTAATTTTTTAATTTTTAAAAAATATAACAACAAACACAAACATTCTTAACATATGGTCATTCTGTTCTACATAGATAATCAGTAATTCACAATATCATCACATAGTTGTACATCACATAGTTGATCATCATCATGATCATTTCTTAGAACATTTACATCAATTCAGAAAAAGACACAGAAAGAAAACAGAAAAAATTTACTCATACCATACCCCTTATCTCTCCCCTTCATTGATAGCTAGCATTTCAATCTACTAAATTTATTTTAACATTTGTTTCCCCTATTATTTATTTTTATTCCATTTGTTTTACTCGTCTGTTGATAAGGTGGATAAAAGGAGCATCAGACACAAGGTTTTCACAACCACACAGTCACATTGTGAAAGCTATATCATCATACGATCATCTTCAAGAAACATGGCTCCTGGAACACAGCTCTACATTTTCAGGCAGTTCCCTCCAGCCTCTCCATTACATCTTGATTAACAAAGTGATATCTATATAATGCGTAAGAATAACCTCCAGGGTAACTTCTCGACTCTGGAATCTCTCAGCCATTGACACTTTATTTTGTGTCATTTTGCTCTTCCCCCTTTTGGTCAAGAAGGTTTTCTCAATCCCTTGATGCTGAGACCTAGCTCATTCTAGGATTTCTGTTACATGTTGTTAGGATGGTCCATACCCCTGGGAGTCATGTCCCACATAGAGAGGGGGACGGTCGTGAGTTTGCTTGTTGTGTTGACTGGAGAGAGAGGCCACATCTGAGTAACAAAAGAGGTTCTCTTGGGGGTGACTCTTAGGACTAATTTTAAGTAGGCTTAACATGTTCTTTGGGGGGTTAAGTTTCATATGAACAAACCCCAGGATTGGGGGCTCAGCCTATTGTTTTGGTTGTTCCCATTGCTTGTGAGAATATCAAGAATTCTCCACTTGGGGAAGTTGAATCTCACCATTCCCCCAAGGGGACTTTGCAAATACTTTTTTATTCACTGTTCAAATCATTCTGGGATTTATCGGGGCATCACTCTGGAAAACCTACAAAAGCTTATGCCCTACTCAAGGTTCCATGTACTTATGGTGTTCAATTCAGCTATCCACATAAGTTATATTAGGAACTACACTAGTCAAAATATAAATTTTGTACCAAATAAGCATTCTTTCGCTTTAGTCTCACACATAAGTTAAAATTTTAAAATATGAATTACCATCTATTTTCAACACCCTGCAGTATTGACATTCCTTTGTTCTTCCTCATGCAAAAACATTTTTAAATTTGTGCATTTAATCACTATCATTATACACTCTAGACATTCCTAGATTATACCATCTCAGTCTTTATCGTCTACCTTCCTTTCTGATTTCATTTGTGCCCCCAGCCCTCCTCCCTCTATCATTCTCACATTCACCTTCATTCAGTGTTCTAACATTATTGTATTACAGTTAGGTAGTATTGTGCTATCCATTTCTGAGTTTTTACAATAAGTCGTGGTTACCTTTTAACATATTTCTCTGTCCTCTGACTTTTCTGTAAGTTGATCAGTAGATAGGGAGGCTTGATTAGTTTCAGATTCAGGTTGTTCTTTTTTTTTTTTTTAAATGATATTTGGTGCTATGTTCTTTTATAAGGACCAAATGCCTGATTCACTTTCTCTCTCTTTATTTAGTGGGCAAACTGGATAATACTTAGAAACATCCAAATGGCAGGTTATTCCAGAGAAATGTATACTGCCAGGCCTTGGGGAATAAATGGTGGATTAGGTCAGAGACTGAATCTGGCCTCCCACTGATGCCCCTCTTCTCTCTGTTGGCACATTCTCCATGTCCTGGGCACCTGTATACACAGATTCTAAGCTGGCTGCCAGGTAAGCTGTGAACCTCTGACATCTTTCTCATCATCCTCTTCTACCTCTAATGGTCTTCCAGGCCCAACAAGCTTCTCCCAGCCTGTGTACTTCACCCTTGGCACCACCCAGCGAAATTGTATACTCACAAGTAACTTCATAAGTATTTAGGACACAAAAGAATGACTAGAATGTAGGGGAGAAGGGACTGGTTCCTTAATTCCAAAATTGCAGGTAAAAAATCTTTTGAGTATAAAGATAAATAAGTATTTAAATTCAACCACTAGAGTGTCTTAAGACAGCCTTCACCTTAATGTAAGGATTCAGCTTGCATTTTACAAAAATGTTTTCTGTGAGCCCTGCTCCCTGGATATCCTCTGAGATGAAGAGTTTCCATGGCCATGGAAGTTTGGAAAACTCTGCATATTCCCTCCTGGAAAGAACCACAATCATAGCAAAGGCTCTGAAAAGTCCTGCAGTAGACAAGCCTGTAGAGCTTTGTTTAAACCAGAATTTCCTTTTCTTAACTGAAGAGTTACAGTTGTAGAACATACTTCAGGAAACACATTTTTGAGATCTGACACAGCTGATCTCCTGGGCAAAGTGAAGGATGGACGAATAGGGGCAGTGAGGTTGGGGACAGTACTCTGGTATTCTTCTGACCCACTTGTGCCTGGGGACCCTTAGGAGATTGAATCCGTAAGAGGTTTCTGTGTTGGGGAGCCTCATTACAGGGTCCACTGAAGTCTCAGGAGCAGGCAGCCGGGAGAAGTGAATGTACAAACAATGGCAGATAGGGTTGGAAGAGCTGACTCCGTGGTGGAATTGGCCTGTGAGATGGATGGTTGAAAGCTCAGCATCAGAGGGGTATTGCAACTTAGGCCCTTTGTCTTTTGATACCAACTTCTAAGGATCTGATATTGTTTGAAGAGACATAGAAACAGGAGGCTCTGGGTGAAGTGTGGTATTTAAATAATCAAGTGGTGGGTCCTGGGGTTAGGAAGGCAAGTGGAGATGGGAAGAGGTCTCAGTCCTCTGCGGAGAGAAGAGGAGAGTACAGGTGTTGGGAGGTGAGTTCTCCTTTTTGGTATGAGGCTCTGCTAGCCAGGCTGTGGTTCTGGAACCCGATGAGGACAGCATGCCCTGGAGCGGGGGTAGTAGGTGGGAGATGGGGGAGTCCAAAGATGATGGGTGTGCAGTGCGTCCTCAGGGGCCTCTGGCTCACCCCAGGTACATCAAACACCAAAGAGACTAATTCTAAATCACTAGTGGGAGGAGGGGTTCCAAGGAAACCACAGATTTTGTCCACAGAACTAGGCTAATCTGTGCTATCAGTTACCAGTCTTGGAACCTACAATCTAGCAGGGCTGGGGGCGGGTTGGGGCTGACGCAGTGGCTGCTCACATGGCTTACTCCGCTTAAAGAGCGCCTACTATGTGCCAGACAAGAGTCAGCACAACACAGATCACCGGCTCTGCAGAGAAAGAGAGCTGGGGTTCAAATCTAGTCACTGGCTCTGTAGCTCAGTTAAATTGAGGCCTCTGTGTTATTAGCCACAAAAGGAGAATTGTAAAATTCCTACTCAGAGGGGACTGTGAGGATAGAAACTAACACCTGGGAAGCATTTGGTAAGTGTTTCCTGAAGGCATTAATTTTTTTATGGTAATGATATTGGTTCCCCTGGCTTAATGTGAGGCGGAGTGAGAACTTCAGTCAACCAGGCACCAAATACACATTTATTGAACATATTGAATACTCCAGCAGATCTACATATCTAAAATTTTCCCCTTTGCTTATAATAGCGCACAACCTAAATGAACTAGGAAATAAATTCATAAGAAGAAACAAACAATAATAAGGGCAGAGATTTATTTTGTACTTCGTTCAACTCTTTATCTCTGGTGCCTGGAACAGTTCCTGGTGCATAGAAAGTATAATAAATATATGTTGACTACATGAATGAATGAAAATGCTTGAAACACATTGGCATATGGTTGCCAAATAATAGAAAAGATTATATATGCCAATAGTTATCAGTTTTGGAATCCAATTAGAGATGGCTTTAGTCTGGGAATCTGGTTGGTGCAGATGTCTGGGTCAGCAAGCCACTGCATCTTTTGCTCCTCCTCAGTGGAAGTAAGAGGAGGCTGAAGCACAGCCAGGGAAGTAAGAGTTAAAAACGAGGGTGAAGAGGGACCAGAACAGAGTCTCAGGATCGTAAGACCCTAGTGTCCGGATATTTAGACTTTTTCAAGCAAGCTGCTGAAATTGCAAAAGGAGACAAAAAAGCAACACCAACTAAAATAAACACAGAACTATTTCCCCAGGGGTCGGAGCCAACACCAGCGGCTGGCCTGGGCAGGTGAGGCCCCTGAGCTTTCATTCTGCGCTGACTCAGGTACCGCCTCAAACCTGGATTGTAATGAGAGCCACCCTTTGGGGAAGTAAGCCACCTGCTCACCGTGAAACAGTGGATACTACAATTTTGGAGCAGAAACGAAAGCAGTAGGCCTGTTGCCACTGCTTTTGGAGGACGTGTCCCCAAAGAGGGCCGATTAGGAGGAAGAAAAAATTGTGCTGATAAAGGAGCACTGTCTTCCTTCCTTGTGTACGGGCCTGCTCCGACTGTCTTTTCTTCCTCTCTTTCTCCCTTCCTTCCCTTCTTTCTTTCAACCAATATTTCTTGAGTGTCTATTGTGTGCTAGACACATAGCAAGGAACAGTAGACAAGCGCCCTTGAATTTTTGGAGATTCCAAACAAGGGAAAGAAAACATCAGATGGAAGGTGTGGGGGTGGGGGTGAATGACACAGGGATGCCAGCCAGGGGATATCTAGGGGAAATTGCCTTTCAGCCAGAGGACAGACCAGTGAAGAAGCACCCAAGGTGGGGGTGAGCTTGGGTGGAGGAGAAGGAACAGCAGAGACGGGGCCATAGTAAGAGATGAGGTCAGAGAGGTGGACACAAAGAAAATGGGGTACCACCGAGGAGGGTCTCCATCGGGAGGCAGGGGCCTTACTGTGTCCTGGATGAAATGTTCCTTGTCTCAGTCAGATTTCAACCAGGAGAGCAGAATGCTATGAATATTTTGGAAGAAGGAATCTATTATAGGAACAAGACCTTATACAATTGGGGGAGGAGCTAGGGACAATCCTTTTTTAAGGACAAAGAGGGTGGTTGAAGTATTGGAGAATGATCATTCAGCAGCCCTGGCTTGAATGAAAGGGTCAGAGCTGGCAGGGGGGTCTGGAAGACAGGCACATCCAGCCGCTGGGGTCAGGCTGGAAGGAGGAGGTTCTTGGTTTTTTGTGGCTATCATTCTGTGAGTTCACAGTGAAGCGTCTGGTAGTAGGATTGGGGCCACTGTTGGTCAGCAGGACAGCAGCCAGGAAGAAGTGTTGGGCACAGAATGGAAAAGGGCAAGGACAATCCACTGGCACCTCAGCCTCTGCTTCTAATGACCTCCAACCTGCAACAAACCTCAGACCGTGATGACTCAACTTCTACCTCCCACAGCTCATGCAACTTCACTTTTGTCCAACTCAAACCTGAAACCTCACTAGGAAGGGTATTCTGAGAAACATCGCTCCCAGCCTAACCAAGTGTACCACAGAAGAGTCCATCACATCCCTTATGATTTATTCCCTGTGTTCTGGCCTCAACTCCCGAAATGACATCATGATTATCACTTTATCTTCTCAAATGCCTCAGTACCAGCAAGGGAGGGCCCTGGATGGTGAATATAAAATACTTCAGTCACTGGAAAAGTAGAATATCCCCTGAAAATTAGCACTTTAAAATACATCTGGTGGGCAGGACACAGTGGCTCAGTAGGCAGAATTCTTGCCTGCCGTGCCAGAGACCTGGGTTCGATCCCCGGTGCCTGCCCATGAAAACAAAACATCTGACCTGTAAAACCAAACTCAAACAGTAACGAAATCACCAAATTTACTACCCTGTGAGACCTTTCTTGAGCAGTCTTTTGGTTTCTGTCTCTGATATTTCAAGCTCAAATTCCTCCAATATCAAAGGCAAAATGAACTCCTTTGAATTTTTCCATCTCTGTCTATCCCTGCTCACCCAGTGGTAGAAGTACCAAGGAGTAGGGAAATGAAGCAAAAATGAGCAGGAAGGGCAACTGGCTATACCTTGGATAATTACAACAGGTCGTAGTATTTATTTAAATAAGCACCTATATTACACTTAGATTATATGCTGGCATAGATAGAAGTGATTACTTTAATTCTTATACCAATCCTATGAGAGAGGTTATATTGGTAACCCTATTTTACAGATAGAGGTTAAGTAAGTTGCTCAATGTCACATAGCTAGTAAGTGATAAAGCTGGGAATCATGTCATAACTTTTGCTATAGTTTTATTTGTAAAAGCCTTAATAGTCATTCATTAAACTCAAAAGCTGCAGAAACTGATGATGAGCTCACTTTCACTATCATTTGTAAAAACAGTTCATAATATGTAATAATGGTTACTTAAAGAGGATCTTTCTTAGGTTCCAGGCCAAGTCTTTTACAGTACAGTCTCATTTAATGCTCACCGCTACCCTGTGAGGTATTATGATTCCCATTTTGCAAAAGGAGAAATAAGAGAAGCAATTTCCCTAAGAGAATCCAGGATTCAAAACAGACTCAGGAAGTGATGCAAATTTTCAAAAAAATTATCATGGTGATGAATACACAACTATGTGATGATATTGTGAGCCACTGATTGTATACCATATATGGAATGTCTGTATGCTAAGAACGTTTGTATATTTTTATGTTGTTTTATTAATAAAAATATTAAAACATACACACACACACAAAACAAACCAGACCCATAAAGTGGTTAGGACTCTAAGAGGGAGCTAAAAGCCACTAGAGAGAGAAGTGAAAGCAGAGTGTGAACCACAGAAGTCAGTCTGGCACCTAGAAGCTAACTAGACTGCCAGGCCAGAATTGCCAGGTAGCGTGGGGAGTGAATGGTGTATGGAGACTCACCTGGGGCCCTTGGTGAGCCTGTACTTAATGGTGAGTGAGCACTTCTGGGTCTGGGAGAGTCCCCCCACCCCGGCCCCACAGTGTCCCAACTTTCTGTTGGCCTCGTTAGTAGTCTCTGCCCTCTCTTAGTTTCTGCCCTCCACTGTTTCTCTTCCTTGAACCTTTGATGGGCAGGAGCAGTTGCAAGACTGCTTCCCTTTTCCTATTTCCAAGCATGTTATTCCTTCTGCAGCAATTCACATTGCACATTACAAAGCTAGAAGATCTCTTAACACTTTGCACTTTTGGTCTTTAATGAAATATAAGTGGAGCTCAATTTCATCATTCTTTTGTCCTTTGCTGGCTTACTTCTTAGTCTTTTGGGGAGTTGGTCTTCCAGATTCTCCAACTCTGACCTCTTCCATTCTTCATTTTCCATTTCTGTCTGCAACTTTCAGAATGAACAGTTTTCACCAAGTGTTTTTCTCTCTCCAATTGCTTGGGTCCTTTGAGACTTTTCCATTTTAAAAATTAAACGATTTTTGAATAATAAAGGAATGTTTACCCTTGAAATTATCCCATGAATTTTATTTAACACTTTCTAGCCACTGACCTTTCACTCTAAAATATTCTGCCTCTTTTTCTTCTCCTTCCACATGTGGAAGCTCTTTCTTCTTCATCCCTCCTCCATCTGCCATTTTGGTTTTTATCTGACACCAGAGAATTCACCTATTAGAATCCACACCTTCAGTATAACAATACTCTGAGATTAGTCTGATATGCATGTTTTTATGACCCAGATGGCTAAGGATTCATTTAAGAATCCACTTTGCATTCTAAATGAGTTGCTAGCTTGTGGTCTCTACAAGGTGAGGGAATTTAGGTCATTGGTTTGCATTATTCACCAGGAATGCACATAATTCTGATCAGTGCCTGCCTTTCATTTATCTAATATTTTTCCAACCATTCAGTCAGGGTTATTTATTGAGTACCTATTATTTTTCTAGGCACTGGGCCAGACACTGTGGTATAAAATAAATGACACTGTCCTTTAAGCACAAAGTGTCTAATTCTACTCCGGAAACTATTACTAGTGACTTGTCTAGGCCTGTGAAATCACTGGTAGGTCTCAGTTGCCCTATTGTAAAAACGAGGGTCTTGTATTAAGTGATCTCTTCATTTGAAAGCCTTTGAAAGAAGAGATTTGACTTCTTGTCTTAATTCAAGTTGTTAAACATGAGTGCCTTTGAGAATAATATTTAGTCTCTGGATCCGGCTCCTTCTGTGTAACATAAATAGGATGCACTAGAGCCAGTTTGGGAAAAATGTGCTCCAAGGAACTTTAATAAGTAGCTCTAGGAAAAAATGGGTTCTGTGCCAAAAAATGGAAGCAACTCGTATCCATCAACTGAAGAATACAACGGAATATTATTCAACTATAAAAAAGAATGAAGTCCCGATACGTGCAAAAACATGGATGAACTTTGAAGACATCACGTTGAGTGAAATAAGCCAAACACAAAAGGACGAATATTGCATGGTCTCACTGATTTGAAACAACAAGAATAAGCAAACTCATAGAGTCAGAATCTAAAATACAGGTTACCAGGGGACAGGGTAGGGATAGGGAGTTGGGAAGTTAAGGCTTAAAAGTTACAGGGTTCCTATTTGGAATGATGGAAATGTTTTGGTAATGGATGGTGGTGATGCTGGCACAACATTGTGGACACAACTAACAGCACTGAAATATATATATATATATATCTGAATATGGATTTAAAGGGGGAAATATTAGATTGTATGTATTTAACATAATTTTTTTTTAATCCATGGAACTACACTACACAGTGAACCATAAGTTAAACCATGGTCTTTAATACAATGATTATAAAAATGTGCTATAATCAGTTGTAATAAATGTTCTATACCAGTGCAAGGTGTTGATGGTGAGGTGGTGTTTGGGAATCCTGTGTTTTATGCATGATTGTTCTGTAAACCCACAACTTCTCTAATAGGTGGGTGGGTTTTGTACTCAAGAAGGTCTAGGAAATGCTGGATTTAATAGGTTTCTGTACTCTAGGACTCCCAAGGACCTTTAAAATACCAGCTTTGCTTCATGACTCTCCAAGAGGGAGAGTGCAGAGGTGTTTCCTAAGCTTATTTGACAATGGAAACTTTTTAACCAGAAACAGCTTTGTAGGACTAATATCCTTCAGAATACATTTGGGAAATGTTTTACTATATGACCTCTAAGGTCCTTTATTGCAGGACCTCTATCCTTGGATCAATTTTCACATCATAGACATCTACTAATTTACATTCTAATACAGCTGTTGTGTGCATACTGCTATGTTTCATTTATCTCTTCAAGTCATGCTTTCGATGCTCTTGGTGCACAGGCTAAAATCTCACCGACCCTGGATACATGCCCTGCAAGAGCATACAACTCATTAGTACTTTAGACAATAGTGTCCAGAACAAGGGCACAGTCTATTTTGCAGAGAAGCATTCCAAAGAGCAGAACAGAAGGGGCTTCTTTGGGAAAGGGATGAGATAAATGAGCAAGAGAAACAATAACATTAAATAGGGCAGATTTACATGAGAACTAAAAGAAAAATGTATTTGACATTTCCATGCCTAAATAGCACAGTCTTTCCTGTCACAGGACTACTGTTCTCAACCAAGACTGTTAGGACTTAGAGTTACAGAACCAAGTGGGTCCATGCAAAAGTCTGTGTTCAACATCTGTCACGCTGGTGTTCATTAATGTTCAATTGCATTCTATTGTCTTCATGTTATTCAACTTCATTTCATTGTCACTGCTTCAGCTGGGGATTAATCAACTATTTATGGGAAGACGGGACTTGGAGTCACGCAGTCAAATGGGGTTACAGTCTGAGGCAATGGATGAAACAAGACGTGGTAAAAAGATTTTCCATTTGAGAGCTTGTTTAGTTAAACAAATTTAATTTAACAAAAATATCTGAGAATAATGTTGACATAATCCATATTTCAAAAGGAGAAAGAGCATATATGGCCCTCTTAAAGAATCCAGAAAACATATGGACATATTTGAAGGTTGGTTGTTTGGCCCCTTCACTCCTTCTTAAGAATTAGAAACAAGCTGAGATGAAAGAACCAAATGAAGTTTTTTTTCTGTAAATCAGATCAGCATTAACAATAATGGAAATCATGCTTTCTTATCGTTCCTGAGGACAGATGACACAACCGAAATACCCAAGTAGTATGAAATGATATCTTATCACTTTGTTATGTGGGAAAAGTCTTCCATTAAGAACATATTTGAAAACCTCACAAATTAGATATTTGCATTGACACATGTATATGCATTAATAGTTTTATTAGATTTAAATATAAAATTAGATGATTAAATGATTATCATTTGAATGAATGTCCTGTAAATATTATTTACAACCCTGTGTCTGAGGAAATGGAAGACAAGTAGTGATCCAATGTGCCTAAGTATCTTAACTTATCCAATCCAACTTGTCATACACATGAATATCTTTTGATATATTACAATAACTTGTTTTGCAGAGAACAAGCAAAGTATTTGCACAGTAAAATTCCAGGTCTGCAATATTAGGACCTGCTAATTTGTCCCAATGTGCTTAATCAAAGCACAAAAATCAAAATGCCAATATATTAGATCACCCTGCAGAATTGTCATGCATTAGTAAAATTTTCTTATACTCAAGTTTTTTATATATCTCATGATTCTAAAAGCAACAACTTCACACCAAAGATTTTTTAAAATCTAAAAACCATGGTTACGTTTTTGATACGTAAGCTGCCGGCTGATATGGGAAAAGATCAACCTCTCTTCCCCCTCCCACGCCCTCTCTCTACCTTGTTATTCTTTTGAGGACAGCCAGGCCTCTCCAGATGGTGTATTATTTAGTGTTGGACAGACATAGCTTTGGAGAAACTTCAACAGACGAAAGCTGTAATGTCAGGACTTTGCCTTGTGTCGCTCCCCACCCCCACCCCCCGCCGTTCCCAGGGTGGGAAGGTGCTGAGATGGAAGCTGAGGGGCGCCTGCCCACCTGCCACCACCTGTTAGCTCCTCAACCCTCGGCTATAAATTCTCCTCTCTCAAAGATTCATCCAGCACTCTCCGACAGCTCCTGCGGAAAACGTGCTTTTCCCCATTTGAGTTGCGGGGAAAGTTCCATTTTCCTGAATAGGAGTCTCAGGGCTTTCCCGGAGGACTTGAAAGGCCTTCCCCGAACCAGCCAGACCAAACTCTGCTGAAAGAAGGCTCCCTTCTCTTTTTCAACTTTGATGTGGGGATAATGACTTTCTCTTTAGCATCTCAATTTCCCCTTAATTTGGGCAAGTGAAGAGATATCAACCTGGTTATCCAGTAGGACGGAAGGTCGAGTCCTACACTCCCCATTGTAAACTATTTGATTCCACGAGAGTTGCTTCGTTGGTAACTTCTTTGCTAAGGAAGAGCCACTTCAGCCAGCGGTTCGGCAGACCAGCCCACGCGCAGGTGCTGCGGCTCCGCAGAGCTCCCGGCCTCGCCCCCGCAGGCGCGGGATGAAGTCCTGCAAACCCAACGGCCCGGCGGCGGGAGCGCGCCCCGTGGCCCCGTGTGTGGGGAGCGCCGAGTGCGCGGGCGCGTGCTCCGGGGCCGGGCGGCTGGAGAGCGCGGCGCGCAGGCGCTTGGCGGCCAACGCGCGTGAGCGGCGCCGAATGCAGGGGCTCAACACGGCTTTCGACCGCCTGCGCAGGGTGGTGCCCCAGTGGGGCCAGGATAAAAAGCTGTCCAAGTACGAGACGCTGCAGATGGCACTGAGCTACATTATGGCGCTGACCCGGATCCTGGCCGAGGCCGAGCGATTGAGCTCGGAGCGGGACTGGATCAATCTCCACTGTGAGCACTTCGGCCGCGACCACTACTTCGCGTTCACTGGCGCTAAGCTGCCGGGCGAAAACGAGTCCTGCGCCCAGAAGCTCTTCCGCTTCCAGCCCGAGCCCTTCCAGATGGCCAATTAGGGCGCCTGGCCGCGGGCGTTGCTCCGCCAGCCGAAGATACCCAGTGACTGGGCTCTCTAGCCGCTGCCCGCCCCCACGTAGTTGCAGGAGCTTTCGGTGGTCTAGGATACACTCTTAGAAAACAGTAAACTTTCAGGTTCATTTAACTATGCACCATTAGTCCTGTGGACGCAGTAATTGTGTTGCCTTTATTTTTCCCTTTTTATGTGTATTCTGTAGATTTCATTAATGGCCCTTGTAAATGGTTTTGATGGCTGTGAAAATGTTGTCTCCTTCCCTTTTACTGGACCATTTTGAGCGAAAACGATCTCAAAGAAAATGTACAATTAGGGCCATACTGGCGCTTCAGTCCTCAGAGAAATAACTTGCTTAAACTTTTTAAGTTTGTCCTGTTCGGTTGAAGTTAACAGTATCCATTTATTTCGTATGCTCAAAACAGATCTGTCTTCCTGTTGTGTAAGTGCATTTATGCTTAGTGCATTGTGTGTGCATGAAGTAGAGTCAGACACTTTTTTTTTTCAGAGTGCATGAACATGAGTGCTCTGTATTTTTAAAACTATGTACACATAATTAAAATATACATTTTGTAAAGTATAAATTAAGACATGGGGTTGTGTTTCATGCCAGGTATCTTGCTAGTTTCCAGAGGTCTACTTGGGAATGGTGATGTTGAGAGCTTCTCTACGTAAAGTTGTGGAACGTTTAAATTTAATCCTACTGATTGGCAAATGTGCTTTTTATAATACTTCATCAAAAAAAGATAAGCTGATGAGAGTAATAGTTAACATGAAAGTTTTCTCTGTCAACTTGAAAATATAAACATTTTTCATAGATTATTAAGATTATTTTTAATTGAAAAAATGTTTAGCTTTTAAATAACTAGGCATACATTTCCTCAGTATTTTATTTATTTTCTTCATTAAACCAATTCCTAATTCCGTATGAGAACCTACCATATACATAAACAATGCTAAGACTAACACTGAGAGAAATAAAAAATGTTGCTTTAGAACATTTGATTTCTTGTTCATCAGTACTAATTGATCAATAAAGTCTTCACCACCTTTAAAGCTAATCAAAGTGGGGGCAAAATGCTACACATGCTATTAATTTGAATTATTTTCATAAATTTGCTTAACCATTGAATGAATAAACCAAACTCTGACTTGGTGGTTAACAACACTGCAGGCATTTAGGGGAATGTCTTGTTCATAATTAGGAGAAACAGGACCATAAGTTTTGTGTGCCTTTGAAATTTGCCACGTCAATAAAAAAATAGCAATAATGACATTCTCCAAACCTTTGTATTATCAGTTCCAAAAGCCTAACTTAGGCCTCCTATTTGCAATTTACAGAGGGTCCTACATTAAAATTTTTTTAAATCCATAATAATCAAAATCCATTTGATTTGTAATGAGGGAAAATGTCTTCCCTAGCCCGCACACTTAAACTCACAAAGTGTGTCTCCAGAAACCTGTTGGGAGATGGATGCTGAATTTCCCCTTTCTTCTGATACCTGTTAATAAGAAACCAAGAAAGGCTTAGGGTTTGTTTCCTCACTGCACATTAGAGAGTAAAATGCTTACCTTCTTGACTGTAGCAACTCAGAAGATGCTGTAGTTGGCAGACAACGCCTCTCTAGGTGGGATGATGGCAAGACCCATTCCTGGTCCGACCCTACCCGGCAGGGTGCACTTGGGCTAATGGCAAGATCCAGGGCATCTGTGATTGATGCTGCTGAATTGTTACTTGAAAGTGGCTAATTTTGAGTTGTATATATGGCACAACAATAAAAGTTAAAAAAAAAAAAAAGATTCAGGGCATCTGCCTTCCTTACTATTTGGGCCCAATAGTCTACTTACTTATCTCTCCCAAAAGCTTGATAATAACCTTAGTAAGTTTGTAGTGTCTGAGAATTAATGAAATCATGAAAGAACATCGGACTAATCAGGAAAGGGCTCAAAAAGGTATTGTTAGTAATTTTTCAGGTATGGCATCACCTCATCCTGTCCGGACTTGTGAAAGGGAACCATGCTTTTCATTTTATGTCTATGACTTCTAGCAAAGAGCCTTGCACAGAATAGAAACTGATAACTTGTTCTTGTTTGGGTATTAACACGTTCTTGATGAAATCAGACAACTTCATTATTAAAAATGATGAAATCTAATCCATGCCTCTCCTTCCCTATCCCTCACCCCTCAAAAGAATTAATCTGTCTGTTGAAAATTATGACTTCAGCTGCCTGCATCTGTGTTTTAGAAATTTCTGGGAGCAATTTAGTTCTCACCAAATTCCTAAGCTTTCTATCCCACCCAACATACTAGATTTTTTTTTTTTTTTCCTAGAGGACATTCAAGGTAAAATGTAAATGGGTCTCAGTTATCTAATCCTATCTTTAAGAAAATTTCTCAGAGGGTATGCTGGAAACTCCATAACCATTTATGAAATAAGAGCTTAGCTAAAGCTCAGTTCACTTAAATTTAGCCATTTGATAGTATTTCTGGATGCATTTGTGCACTGAATTTGGCTACAGGCTGCTCCCTGCCTAGGTTCACTGACAATATTCTTCTCTTTTGCTACCTACAAGAGAAAGGAATTTCAAAGCACATATAAAACCATACATATATGACCTATATATTTACATGTACACCATATCCCCCTCTGGTCATGAATAGACTATTAGGTACATGCTTAAACAAGTGTTTTATTGAATTAACACAGAACTTTTGGATTGCTGTTTCCAACTGGTAGTTTATCCAAAAATATCCAAGCTGGAAGAAAAATACTGCAAGGCAAGGACTTTCGCACCTCACATAATAGGTCTGAGACCAAAAACAAAACAAAACAAAACACAAACCCCTAACAATTAATTGAGAATAAATAACATTTTATTTAACGAATAAAGAAACAGTCCATCACATCCTCTAAATTGCCTGTAAAAGCATCCAGGTTGAATTAGACACTGATTCTTAGTTCTTATTTTTCTTCTTCTAATTGCAAAGTTTCCAAACAAAACACAACCCCCCAACAAATCTTTAAGAAAGTACAACTAGGAAACAGCAACAGGTGTCATGGTGGTGACGTGGTCTACCAGAATAGACTCCCATCCACCTTCTGAGGAAGGACACAAACATTTTAGCTTAAGTGATCACTGGTTGTAAGTTCATCTAACATGCACGATGCAGAAGAACAGGAATAAAAGCCAAGATTCATTCACTGCTTTCTAGTAATAGAGGCAAAATATACAGTTTACTTAATTCACGCATTTCAAAATGGTTTCTGTAATGGTTTTTCATAAAGATTTTAACCAAAACAGTACTTTAGAAAATAAGTTGACTCAAGCTTCCTAAGATGGAAGCATACCGTGTTTGTGAGCCTTTTGGGGCCTGGTGTGCTTTCAAGTGGAAAGAACTTATGCAGGGAGAAAAAGAAAAGCGTAGGCTATGTCACTTGATTCTGATTGAACTACGTGAACTATGGGTGCGTCAGGACTCCTTATACTTGACGTGCGTATGTAGAGATGTACATGTGCGCACATGCATTGTTTGTCATTCCTCATGGATAGAAGGAATCACAGGGCAAAATTCACACTTGATTTTTAAGGGACCAAAGGATATGCTTATTTTTGAAGGTCTATATCTATCTGTTATCTTAAACAAGTTGATGCATTTTCAACATAAGCCGACTGACATGCTGACTTGGGAGGCTTTTGCATTAGGATTTGCAACAATACAAGGGAGTTGTCCTGAACTGCCCAAGACAGAAAGGAATATAGGAACTCCTTTGATGCTTCTATGTGTGCTATTTGTTTTTGAGTTATCATTTCCCCCAGCTTCATTCAAGAAGTAGGAGACAAAGCTTCCCTAGGCTATTCTGCCTATGCTGAAATAAGTTTCCCTGGAATCTGCCTGCAAGAAGCCGATAGGATATTTCTTGAATTCATTTTATTTTTCTCCAAATGTTTTACTATGTACGATCTTGGAAGAAGAAATTTCATCATGTACTGTGCTTCTAAGGAAAAACAAAGTAGTGGGGCAGGAAAGAAATGCAAACTAAAACAAATCAACTATTTATTTTGGAGAAAAATATTTTAAATATATTCCTTGGAATTAAAAAAGGAACCTGCTACCCTGTTTTTTAGGGTCAATAGAATAAACTCCTTAGAAGCATTTATTCATCCTAGCTTCTGTCCTGGAAAAGGCTCAAGGATTTTGTTTCTTTTACAGGTAAAGAAACCAAGATCCCAGAGTTAGAGAAAGATTAAAGAATGTGTCTGAAATTTCTCTGAGTCATTAAAATCCTCCTTAGGATTTGCCTAAAAATACTTAGAAATAAGGAGCTTTTCTAATGCTTTTAATTATTTTATAGATTTTCATCTTGACTGGGAGGTAATGAAAGGGGAAGGGTAGCTCAAGAAACCTAAGGCAGAAACTAAATGAAAATTAACCAGAAAAGGAGGTGAGGTATCTCTGAATTCCAAATATTGAAAAATTAAGTTGTATTCTAATGATCTCATCTGAATTATTTCAAGGTTGTCAGTCTCCTTAAAATATACAGCAAAACCTTTTACACTGTGAACACACACATTTGTTAACCTTTTGATAGTGAGCACTGCAGTCAATATTAGCATACGGTTCACTCCATTCTGCAGCAGGAATTATGGGAGACTCTGCCTACATTTTGCAGATACTTCACTGAATCTCTGTAGGAATGTTGGAATACTAAGCAAGTCTCTCTAACCATATTATATGAAAATGACATGTTTTTTGTGGCTATTAAATACCTATTATAACAAAACTATACTGGTATCTCCGTTTATTTTCAATTTAAACCAGTCACCCCTTATCTTTAAGTCCCATTTTTATATGCCCATTTTTGTTGTTCATTTAGGAGGCAGAATTAATTTTTATCTTTGAGAGTTGAAGAACATTATATGAGATGTCTGCGGGGTTTGCTGAATATTTTAGGAAGACCAAAACCCAGTTATCTTGCTATTATTCTAGAAATATTTTAACCAGGTTATAATCTATATAGTGATTTATACAATTTGGATAGAACAGGATTAATTTACAAAACGCACTTAAAATATTCAATATATTTGTATGTTAAAGATATTTTTTCAATCATTATCAGAAAGTAACCTTTAAACTTGGAAACTAGAATTATTTTCTGCATTTAAAAGAAAAATGTGCATTTATTTTAGCCTTAAGATATTTTTTGCCAAATGATGTTGAAATATTCTATTTTTCACTATTAGGGAAATATTTTCTATTCACTTATATGCTAAAATCTCCAGCAAACCAGTGTTTTATATGTAGCCCTTTTCTTTATGCTTACTCTCAGCATTTATGGCACAATTCTCAGAAGGTTGTAAAGTGTGTTCTTTCTCTATTTCTTGCAGTTTCAAGGTTATTTGAAGTGGCCATTATTTGCATATTAACAAAAGGCAGCCTGTTTATGGTTCCATACTACCAAGTATGCTAACTAATGTAATTAGACACAAGAGGCAAACATATTTTTAACAAATATGCAATTTTTTTGCACTGCACAGATTTTTAAAAAATATGATATTAGCAACTTTCTAAGAATACTGATGATCACTGCATTGTCAGAACCGAGAAGATGCTTGCCATTCTTCAAGCAATGCTTCACTGATTAACTTTCTGAAATGTTGATCCACTTAAAACAAGAAAAGGCAATTAGTGGTGAAAAGGATTAGAAAAAGCTCTACTGCCATGTAAAGAACTGTTAATCTTACTAGAAAGGCACGTTGAGTTCAACTCAACCATCAGCAGAAATACTGAATCCAGGTGACCCAAGTACCCTGGAAGAGATGTTGGATTAAGGCCACTATGAGTAAATCTGCCTACATTTACAGCTTCTCTGGCAGCTTTGTGTTTCCAACCAATTTACAAAGTCATATACAGACCTGGGCTAGGATTCCAGTTTGCAAGGTACTTTTGGTAGGTGGAGTTGTGTGGGGAGAAAGAGGAAAGGAAGAGGCTGTGGTAAACAACAATCGCAGTTTCTTAGACCTCCCTTCACACCCTTAATATTTTTTACTCTGACAGCAATTCGTTCCATTAAAAATTGATGGGAGTCAGAAAGCAACTACTTTTGAAAGTGCAACACCTCTGTGAAGTTAAAAGACTCTAAGCCATTCAGAATTTGTTCGACTGGACTGCTTTCTTCCGAACATCAAGCCAAGATGCATGGAATTAATTGGGTTTGGGTCATTTTGGAGCATGAAGCATGCTGGCAGGCTGAGGGGTGGGAGTGAGATGGGACAGGTTACAGCTGTAGGGATTATAGAAAACGTGGGACACAGTGCACCTGGGGAGAAAAAAACAACAACACAGAATTGGGGTGGGTGCAGAAAAAGCCATAGACACTCCATAGTTCTGATACATCATATACACAAACAAGGAGGAGGAAGTAATCTTCCCCCTACTCTCCTTGCCTGCTGTGCCTGGGTCTGTTTCTGGGACCATAACCCAATCTAGTAGATACTGTAATTCAGTCATGAATAAAATGAGTTTCTTCTGGGTTCATTGGGAACCTAGCATTGGGTAAGCAAAAGAAAATATGTTCTGAGTTTTAAAGAACCAATTGATAAATTAACTTCTGGAGGGTAACCTATTTTTCATTTGAGGATTATCCACATTAACTTACCCCTACAAACATCAGCTTCTGACTCCTATGGGGATTATTTTTCATGGCACAGTGTCACTCAGATGGTTAGCTCTACTTACTGCTTGATTCTTTTTTTAACTGTTGTTAGACAAGTTGTGGGTTTACAGAACACTCATTTGTAAAATACAGGATACCATATACTACCCTATTATAAATACCTTGCATTGGTGTGGTACATTTGTTACAATTGATGAAAGTGCAGTTTAAAAATTGTATTATTAACTATAGCCCATGGTTTAATTTAGGATTCATTGTTGTATGGTGCAGTTCCAGGTGTTTTTTTAAATTTTTTTATTCTAGTACCATATATATACCCTAACCACTGCTTGACTCTTGACCATTTGATTTCTTATTGGATGCCTATAAAAGTTAAATGACGAATAAAAAGAGAAAAATGCTTTTTAATCAATTCTATTCAGCAAATTTCTGATTAAAACCTTATTTTGGTGATGGAGCCCTATATTTCCAAAAGACAGTCTGGCTTCACTGTGCATTTCCTTTCTCTATATTCTCTGTGATCCCCATAACCAGAGTAACCAATTGTGAAAAGCCCTTCAGTTTTTTTAAGATTAGAGTGGTTATGGGATCTGTATGGCTTTTTGAAATACAGGGCTTGGCATCAAGTTTCCCTGGGCCATTTTTGCAAGTTTCTGAGCTTCCTCTGGAGGCTTTATGAAGGCTTCATGTCTAACGGATATATTAGAAAACAGTAGGTTCTATTTAGGCCAACCTGTATGCTTATCTCTATTTTCCAGGCACATGCAGCACCTACAACAAGCTGGGGGATTACATCCTTCACCGATGCCAACACTAAAGTCTTATACCATTCTGGGCCTTTCTGGGTAAGTTATGTGATCACATCATGGTGATAAAATTATTCCTCTCAACTTCAGCTGTTCACTCCTGGAAAGCTTTAAAAAAAAAAAATACTGATGTCTGTGTCACAACTCCAGAGTTTATGATTTAATTGATTTGGGGTTGAAGCCAGGCACTAGGATTTTTGAAAGCTCTGCGGGAGATTCTCATGTCAGCGAAGGATGAGAACCACTGCTCCAGACCCAATTCACTTTATATAGAAACATACTGGCTTATATGAAATTTCAAACTTCGATTTAGATCAATAAATATTTATTGAGTGCCTACTATGTGTAAGGCACTTCGTCAAACTTCTGACACAGCCCATACCAACAAAGAGCTAAAATCTAGTGCAGACAAGGGTGGGCTAGTGTAAGGGAGGGGGCATGCAGGTAAACAGAGGCTGTGTTTTATACAGAGCACTATGGGAAGTAATCTTTTCTTCCTCTAGACACAAGAGATTTTCTAAAAGGTTTCAAAGATAACGGGATTATATTTGGCTGGGGGATCAGGAAATATTTCAACAAGACAGTGACATTTGGAGATGGACTTTAAGGAACTGATGAGATTTCCATAGGTAGAAATTGGGAGGGGGCTTTCCAGGTAGAGGGATGAAAATGGCATTTGGCTAGAAAGTGTTGTTTTTTGCTACATTGGGTGAGTTTTCTGAGCAGTGGATGAAGAGCTTTGGTATTATATTGGGGCAAGTCTTGAAGACATCAGGGTAAAACAACTGGTACCTGAGTTTGCTCCAGATAGCCACTGGCGGTTTGAAAATTGTAGAATAATACGACTGGAGCAGAACTTCCAGAAGAAAGACATGGCACTGAGATCTGGGCTGGATTTGAATGTGGTGCAACAGCCGGGCTAGAGGCTAGAGGCAGGAAAATCATCAGCAGTCTCTTATTATTGTTGAAGTCAGATGTATTGAGGGAAATGAAGAAAGTGATGACAGTCACGGGAGGGATGGAAAGCAAGGCCTGAATGTAACAGGAGTAATAAAATTAGAATGAACAAGACTTAGAAATTGATCAAATGGAGGAACAAAGACTGTTTTTGTATTTGGATTACTAAGAATGTGATGGCATCATTAATAGAAATCATTGCACTAAGCTGAGGAATGGTTTATAAAAGGGAAGATGATGAATCTAATTTTGGACATGTTAAGTCCAAACACCCAGCAGAAATAGAAATTCTTAAACAAGTATGCCTCATTGTAATTGAATTCCAGTAGAACTCTTAAAATGTTGATTCCTGTAACACTGTGGTTCTCGGTTACACTCCGTCCCCCGGGGAACATGCAACGATATGTGGAGATATTTTTGGTTGTCTCAGGGGTGTATGTGCATGGGGGGTGGTTGTGGTGCTACTCACATCGACTGGGTAGAGGCCAGGGATGCTGCTAAAATTCCTGCAGTGCACAGGGCAGCCCCAACCACAAACAGGTATCTGGCCTAAAATGTCAACAGTGTGGAGGTTGAGAAACCCTGCTTGAACTTGATCCAAAAGCTCAAATTTCAAGACTTTTTGGGGTTTGCTATACTTTACATTAGACAGTGACACCTAATGGCCAAACATAATGCTTATCCTCTTTCTCCATCGAACACTAAAAGACAACAGATAAAAATTATTTAGAAAACTAGGACAGAGATGAAGAATATCCTTACACGGGAGAACTGTCCAGGGTTGAAGGAAGTAGATGTAGGTCAGATGTACAACCGTGGAGAAGAAACCCTGGCGTTAGAAAGTGCTCTTTGGTTGTGAGATTTCTTAGTAGAAATGAATAAGAAATGAAGCATTTTGCAGGATGCATTCTTATGTGGAATGCATTCTATTCCAGTAAAGTTCGCTAAATTTTACTATTGTTCCTGGATAAATTAGATTGCTCCCAAATCTAATACTTTTGCTCAATAAGTGACAGACACCATTATTTCTTAAGGATGGAAATGATGGCATTTTGTTTCATGAAGAAATGAAGGGTGAAAATAGAATTAAGATGATTTTAGAGTCATGAAAAATATAGGACGAGCTGCCCTTGAAACTTCTGTTTGCTAAAAAATAGGTTTTTACCCCAAGAAGCAACATCCCACATGCCTTAAATTATAAGCTACTAAATTGTAAGCTTTCTGTGGGCAGGACTGTGTCTTATTACCATTTCGGTATCTGCTGCAATATCTAGAATAGCATCTTACGGAGAGTAGACACATAAGTGATATTAGAGTGAATTAATTTTTTTCATACTTGAAATCCTTGTCTTGAAGTTAAGAAAATATCAAGTCTTTCTGAGCAATTATTGTGTGTTTGCTTGAGTAGGGGCTCAGAGGGCCCCAGAGATTCGGGCACCAGGGAGATAGTTACAGACACCTCCAATTCCTTTCATTGGTGAGCCTGCAGCAACTGTGCTAATGACCATTTCCAGGGCAGGTTTTTGGACTGGCCTGTGAACTATAGACTCTGCTAATATAACACTCATTTGTGCAACAAATATTGTTTAAAGTCTACTTTGTGATAGTTCTCCTAGGTACTGGGGATACTGCAGTGAACTTAAATGTGAAAATTCCTTAGGTTTGAGGGGGCAGGTTTTGAATTGGTGGATTAGAATAAAGATGCATATCCCTCTTTCTTCCCACTTTCCCAGTTAGCATTTCTACTTAGAAAATACAGTTTGATCAATGATCTCAAAGGAGTGCATGGCTATTAAAGGACCTCCCGCCTTCTATAACGACTGCTTTGCTGGGGCAAGTGAAAACAACAATCTCCTGGTACTTCCTCTCCTTGATCTCATCTCTTTCCTCTTTGCTGTCTGATATACTTCGAGATTCTAGAAAAAGAGGGTAGGGAAGGATAGCATATTTGGACAGATGATAACACTTGCCTGATTTGGAAGCATCAACTGAAGTTAGTCATTTTAAAAGTGACTCTGTAAAATATTTCTTTATGATTGGTTTACTTACGATCCTTTAGTTCTAATGTATAGGGATATACAAAGTCAGAAAGAGGGAAAAATCAGTCATCAGCATAATCCAAAAGGAAATGGTGCAGTCAGGTGGACAAGGCCCTGTTCTGGCCACAAAATAAGTGTACTGTGCAATTGTGAGTGTTTCCATGAATGTTTTGAAACTTAAGCACATTTTGGCACCTTATTATGTGTCTCAGTACACTCAGGAAGCACAAACCAAAAATCCTTCTCCACATATGTAAGTTGTATGGCACGACCTCCTAATGCTAAGTGGAAGCTGATTTAACGAATTTACCAAAACTATTGCTATGGATGTGATCAACAGAAGGTGATAGTGACCTCTCAGCCTTTTTCCTTTGCTTCATTCAGTGAATTAGTGATATCCTAAGGTCACTATTGTCGAATTCTTGCTAGCCCAAGATTATGGCCCTTCATTGCTCCTAGCAGGACCTACACACCCTGACACAACAGGAAGCAGGGGAGCATGCTAGCTCTTTCCCAAAGCAGATGGCAGCTGTATGATATCTTTGGTTCATCTGCATTGTCTTCTCACATTTTCGCTGGAATCTTTTAAAAGCACAGCTCTACGTCTCTCCCTCTGTTGAGACTGCAAGAGTCCCCAACCGACTTATTCGAAATATTCCTTGTACGAGCCCAGCAGCGTGGTAACTTACTCAAATCCAGTTGCTTGGAAGCAGCTGGGGTACTGGGCTCGTCCTCCTTCCCCCTCCACAGTCCGCCCCCTTACACAGCAGGCACCCAGACAGATTTAAAGTTCATCACTCTCCACCACACTCCGAGAAGAGCATGAATATACCATTGTGCTTTCCATGGAGGAAAAGGCAGAAAAAATGTCAAGTCCTTTACTGGTGAGAGATCCATAGCGACTGCCACCGGATCGGATGGTCACGGGTGGTGGGATCTGCTGGTGCCACTGAGCTGGAAATGGACCAAAAAAGTATGATGATTCAATGAATGCTGTGAAGCTAGGTACCCTGCAGAGATGCATTCTGTTCTTGTTCTCTTTGGGATCTTAGTCTAGCACTGAAATCTATCTGGGTCTGAATTGCCTCATTTGTAAAAGACAACAAAAAAGTCTTCCCTGCCAGGAATGGAAAGTAGATTGGTGATCTCTCAAGCTCCTTCGAATTAAAAAAAACTTCTGCTTCTAATCCAGAAAGAATTTTAGTGCTGCATGTCACACACAGATGTTCAGCTAATGACATTACACCTACCGTATATATCCAACCTTGCAGTGCATGACACGATGCCAGCTTCATTCTTGGCTGACAGTGTATACCAGCCCGCATCTGATTTCTTGGCTGGCTGAATGAGGAGGCAGACATAGCCTGTTGTGTCCTGGTGCATACTGGGGAGAAGAAAGAAAATATCCATATTTCAGCTGGGGGCAGAAATGTGCTTGTTGATTTAGGGCTCAGGAAAGCTCATAGGACAAATTGAGCTGGGTGGTGCTTCCCTTCCCTTCCTTGTCCTTAGAAGAAGAAGAGGGAAACTTATCTTAAAGCAAGTATCAAAGCTAAGTTCCATTGGAAGTGGCAAGAAGTCACAAAAGAGTAGCAGTTAACCTAATAAAATAAAGATGAGGCTCAGTAGCCATGGCTGAAACCCTCTTGCCCCAGCTACTGCTCCAACTATATTCCAAGTCCTCTCCACCAGGGGTACTCTAACTTTTCACAACCAAAAAAACAGAAAAATCTCTTCTCCAAACAAGACTGGAAAGTTTCAGCAACAACTTTTATTAGAAAGCTATGGGAAAAGTAGACCAAAATGAGCACTCAAAGATAGATGAGCTGACAATATGATGATGGCACATCCTAGTGTAACCAGCCAGGCTTGGGCAGCATTTAGCTTACTATGGTTAAGACGGAAATCAGCATGCTTTTCCCTTCTGTTTTCCTACATCAGTGGCTCCCAACTTTGGCTGCACATTGGAATCCCAGATCACATCCCAGACCAGTTACATCAGAATCTCAAGTTAGGAACCAGTCATTAGGAATTTTAGAAGCTTCCCAGATGATTCCAATATGCAGCCTTAGTTTAGCGGTAGAATAATAAATAAATAAATAAATAGGATGAGATAAATGCTGTAACAGAGACATGGGAGAGGTGCTCTGAGCACCCAGAGGAGAGGTTATTCTGAGGGGGCAGCAGGGAAAAGCTTCCCAGAAGATGTGCTTGAGTTGAGTCTCAAAGGTTGGGTAGGAACTCACCAGGGAGCTGGGGACGGAGGTGTTCCAGGGGGTGGAACAGCCTATGTAACAGGCGCGATAGTGTGGGGGACAGTGGGCCATGTTCATCGTGGCTGGGGGTGGGGTGCCCATGGAGGGCGGCAGGTGGTGGGTCAGAGAAGAGAGGTGAAGAGCCACATGCACCATGGCAAAAGGTTGGGACCCTTCCTTTCAGGTGATGGGAAATCCCTGAGGTATTTTAAGCAGGAGGTGATGTGATCTGTTTGCATTTTTAAATGATCTCCTTGGCAGTGGTGAGAAAACCCATTTGATTAGGCCCTGAGCCTGGAGGCAGAGAGTCGCATTAGGATGCCAGTGCCATTTATAGTGAGATGAGGGGATAGCAATGAAAATTCATACATTTGTACATCGTTCATTCATCCTATATAAAGTATCTACTAGGTGAAAGGCATTGTTTTGGGTGTTGGGAGCTGGACATCCAGAGACAAGGAAGATGCAGTCCCGGCCCCCAAGATGTTCACAATCTCACTGAGGGGAGGGGGAGTTAAGCCAATGATACTAAAAATTATGGTGATGCAGGAAAATGTGTGGGCAGAAGAGTATTAATGCAGTCCTGGTCAGAGAAGGGAAAGAAGCAGGGGCACTGCTCTTCCTTGTAGAGGTGCTGTTTGAGCTGAGCCTTGAGGGATAACAGATACTAAGAAGGTGGACTGGTATCGGGGGAAGGGTGGCTGGGAGAGGCACAGAGAGACAATTCCCAAAGAAGGAATACCCTGAGCAGAGACAGGTAGGGAGGAGATGCAGGGGCATTCAAACCATAAATATTTATAGCATAGTTATAATCACAGTGAGGGTTATGTTTTTAGGGCCATGTGTTTCCAAGCATGTGACTTTCCAGAAATCAATAACTGTAGTTTTTAAATATCAGGATGCCCTATTCTTACAGTAAAATGCCAGGTGAAGGGAGGCTGTTTCCCTTTGGAAAATTCTCTGTGAATGGTCTAAGGCTTTCCCCATCACAGGCTGCTGGTCCCTTCTTCATCTCGTACGTAGGCTGCCTTCCCCTCATTTGTAGACTAAGCCAGACTGGCTCCCAGGGTCCAGAACTTGAGCAGTCACGCGGCTGCCAGCCCGCCCAGGAATGTGCTTTATAGGTGTTGAATTTTTTTGTCCAGTAAAACCACATTTTAAAATCTAGGATCTCAAAAAAAAAAAAAAAAAAAACCCACAAAAACAAACGAAATATTGATTGTATATATAGAATGGAATGATTTCTAAATGTTGTGTTAGTTAATTTTTTAATTAATAAAAAAAAGCACATTATTTGGGATGATGGAAAAATTTTGTAATGGTTGGTGGTGATGGTAGCACAACATTGTAAACATAATTAACAGCACTGAATTATATATTTGAATGTGGTTCAAAGGGTGAGATTTTAGATTTTATATATGTTGGTAAAAAAAACAAAAAACAAACAAACAAATAACTTAGTTCCTCAGTTTATGAGGGACACAAGAGTCAGTTTACCTAATATAATGCATTTAATCTAGTTAAGCTGTTGCATTAATTTAGCCTGAACTGTTAAGCCAAGAATATTCTCTATTTTCGCTTTAGATTTATCAGAGAAAAATCCTGAACTTTGTGTAGAATTCTTAGATGCCAAAATTCTGTAAAACCTAACAGCTACAGCATACTCCAGGACCAATTCAGCTTACTGTAAAGAAAGAATTAAGCACAATTTTGTGTACACAGCTACCTTGTTTGTTTGCCCCCTTGTGGTAAAAAACGAAAATGGCAGAGAAATAAGGTCGGTTAGGGGAAATAAGGCAAGGCACCCAGTTTAAGAAAATAGATACTTAAAATTACTTAAAAACAACCATATCGTGATGGGTGGAAAAGGAGTATAACCTCCTTAGTGTTTTATCTCTTTTTTTATCTCTTTTTTTTTAAAGCTTTTTACTATTAAAGGATTTCTGGGTGCTAATATGACTGAAGATACGACAAAAAATAGACAGGATCTTCATGAATTCCCTGTATATTTTAAAACCTTAAAAATGAGCGCAATGCTCCCCCTCTCTATGTAGGACATGACTCCTAGAGGTGTGGACCTTCCAGGCAACGTGGGACAGACATCCTAGAATGAGCTGAGATTCAGCATCAAGGGATTGAGAAAACCTTCTCGACCAAAAGGGGGAAGAGGGAAATGAGTCAAAATAAAGTATCAATGATGGCTGAGAGATTTCAAAGAGAGTCGAGAGGTTATCCTGGAGGTTATTCTTACGCATTATATAGATATCACCTTTTTAGTTAAGGCATATTGGAGAGTCTGGAGGGAAGTGCTTGAAAATGTAGAGCTGTGCTCCAGTAGCCATGTTTCTTAAAGAAGACTGTATAATGATATAGCTTTCGCAATGTGACTGTGTGATTGTGAAAACCTTGTATCTGATGCTCCTTTTATCTATGGTATGGACAGATGAGTAAAACATATGGATTAAAAATAAATAAATAATAGGGGGAACAAATGTTAAAATAAATTTAGTTGATTGAAATGCTAGTGATGAGTGAAAGGGAGGGGTAAGGGGTACAGAAAAAAATAGGGGAAACAAAGGCTAAAACATATTGTGTAGATGGAAATACTAGTAGTCAGTGAGAGGGAGGGGTAAGGGGTATGTATGAGTTTTTTTCTTTTTTCTTTTTATTTATTTTTCTGAATTGATGAAATGTTCTAAGAAATTATCATAGTGATGAATATACAACTATGTGATGATATTTTAAGTTATTGATTATATATCAAGAATGGAATGATCATATGGCAAGAATGTTCATGTTTGTATGTTGTTATGTTTAAAAAAAATAAAAATTTTTTTTAAATAAGGGGGATGGTAGTGCAATGGCAGAGTTCTCGCCTGCCATGCTGGAGGCCCAGGTTCAATTCCCAGTGCCTGCCCTGCAAAAAAAAATAAATAAATAAAATAAAAATGAAGGGGCGGGCCACAGTGGCTCAGCAGGTAAGAGTGCTTGCCTGCCATGCCCGAGGACCCGGGTTCGATTCCCGGTGCCTGCCCATGTAAAAAAAAATAAATAAAATAAATAATAATAAATAAATAAAAATGAAGGTCTTATTCCAGAACACCAGCTAGTTCCATTCTCCTATCTCATGTTATCGACAGCCCCTTCCAACATGAAAGAGTTAGAATGGGTGTAGCTCAAATACCTCTAAACAGTGAGAGAAAGATCAAAATTGATGGTGGGGTTATACAGAGAAGGTCGGGTTTAACAAGTGAGTTTGAGTGCTGAATTATTATATTGGTATTTCTTTTAGCTCCAGTACCTTAGAGCAGCTAGAAATAAAAACCTAAAATTGTGGAATTTAACCCATACCAAACTCTGAAATCTGTTCTACAACTAAATGTTGCGCTGTGCTTTGAAATTTATTGCTTTTATGTATATATGTTATATAAAGAGAAGGAGGAGTATAACAGAGAAGATAGGATGTAACAATAAGTATGACTGCTGAATCATTACATTGTTATTTCTTTTGGTCTTCAGTGTTTTGGAGCAGCTAGAAGAAAAAAACAAAAAATCGTGGAACTGTAACCCATACCAAACTTTAAAATCTGCTCTATAACTATTCATAATAATGTACTTGGAAATTCATTGCTTTTTTTGTATATATGTTATATTTCATAATTTTTAAAAATGTAAAAAAAAAACGAAACAAGCATCAATACTAACTTACACAGCATTAACATCATATGGAGAACTATGGAAATTAAAACTGTTTCTTTGTGGGTGATTATAATTTAGACCATATAACTATAATAAATAAATTTTTATTTATTTATTTTTGAAAAATTTATCTATCTTTGCATGGGCAGGCACCAGGAATTGAACCCGGGTCTCCGGCACAGCAGGCAAGAACTCTGCCATGGCGCCACCATCGCTCACCCAATAAATACATTTTTAAAGAAAGGCTTTATACTATTTAAAAAAAATTGAAGGTATTTTAAAACTGTGGGGCATCCATGCGGTGAGCTACCACTCAGTCATGGAGGGGAAGACCTTCCTGGTACAGGCAGTAATAGGAATGAACCTCCAATGTGCTATGCTAAGTCAAAGAAGCCAGACAAAAGTCAAGACTCCTTTTGCGGTTGTGGGTGGCCCGATAAGCCGCACTGAGCTTGCAGGTCCCTCTGCCTGTGGGGGGCGCTGTACCTGATCCTCTCTCTGGTGAACGGGATGGTCTCGTTGTCCTTCTTCCAGTAGAACACGGGCGGGGGCATGCCTATGACACGGCACTCGAGTCTCACCGGGTGGCCTTCGGGGACTCCGCTGTTCTGCAGTTTCTCCAGGATCACGGGTGCTTTCTTTACCTCTTTGGCTGAACGAGAGAAGGACCGTTTTCACGTGCGAATAGTCAGTGCTTTGAGGCTCATGTCTCAAACGCTACAGTTCTGGGATTTACCGGACTGGACACACCCTCATCTTATGTCCGCAGAACATTTCTTACACCTCTCAGTGAGGATCACTGCTTTGGATAAAGTTCCATAAATGGTTAAAAAAAAAAAAAAGGGACTGAGGTAACCATCTCTGCACATCCTTTGAGAGACAACATTTAAGGAATTAAGTTGCATACAAGAGAAGCAAATAAATGGTCAGTGTGGGGAAGAAAAAGGATTTTCTTTTATTGCTCAATGCTAAATTTTGAAAACCATTTTCTAAGTGCTAAAATAGATCCTTTTTCTTTTTTTAGAGGAGTTTATTTTGTAGAAAATACATTAACTTTAGCCTATCTTTTTATTTTGAAAAATTTCATAGCTACAGAAAAGGTCGAAGAAACATATTTCTTAAAAAACAACATAAAATTATGTTTCCTAAGGCTTTTTTCCCCTTTGCCAATACTAATTAAGACTTTTCTAAGGGTTCCAGAGTCGATATTTTAGCCAAAGAGTAGAAAGATGGTAAAAGTCTCCCATCAATGTATCCTTGCAGAGTGAGTGTTTCTTATTCTGTTGGTAAGAAGAAATCAAGAATGAGAAAAGGAAAAAGCTATCCTGTGGAAAGAGCCACTAGACTACAGGAGGATTAGCGTCCCGAGGCTGCTACTTCTTTTGGGGCCACACTTGAGGCAGCAGGACAATAAGCAGGTCCTAGAATTCATACATGCTGAAATCTAATTCAAGCTGGATTTCTGCTCAACGAGGCAGTAATCCAGCCTGAATTATCCTTATCTATAGGCGTTGCAATGTTTTGTTCATGTCATCTTGTAAGGTTTATTCATTGCATTTGTTTAGTAATTGATTAAATGTTTGTCGAGCACCTTCCATGTTCCAGGCTTTGACTCAAGTGCTGAGACAAACAGAACAAGCCAGTTTTTGTCCTCAGAAGCTCACAGTCTCCTCGGGGAGGCAAGGGAGGTGAACACTTACACAGAAGGTCATAAGTGCTCTGAGTCTCTCTTTTTCACAGTGTTGTGAAACACAGGCCAGGACAGGAAGGAGAGGGCATGCCTGGCGGATCCACTGTGCCTTGGTAGTGACCTTTGAGTTAGGAAGAGAAGGGCATTCCATGCAGAGGGACCACTGATAAGGGGGAAAAAAGGAGCTGGGTGTGTTCTGGGAATGATGGACTGTAGGACAAGGGACCTGAATGTAGTGGCAGTCAATTAATTAATTGATTATTATAATGCCTCCCATATATTGTGTGTACAATATGCACAAGGTACCCCATTAAGTGTTTAGCTTATCTACACATCATTAAGGAAAACAATGTATGAAATATTGGCTCTCCCTACAGTGAAGTTGGAGTTGGTGGGGTAAAGGTCTAAGAAATTGTGTCCGAGGCTCTGCATATTTAGACAACAAGTTTGGTGAGAATTATGTTTAGTGGTCCCAACAATGAACCTTACCTACTACAGTGAGCTCCAGGCTGAAGGAATTCTGCCCGGTTTTGTTGGTAGCAACACACGTATAGGTCCCCGCATCACGTTGAGTGAGTGGGTCAATGAGCAGAGAATGGACTCCAGTCTCCCTGATCAGCATCTTGTGGGAGGTGTCTGGCAGCACGGGTTGGCCATTGAGCAGCCACGTCAGCTCCGGGGGTGGTAAGCCGCTTACCTAACAAACAACGGGACAGCTGAGGCAAATGACAGACTCATGACAGATTTATTTGATGACTTAATTCTTCATCCTTGTGTGGCACCAATTAGATAGTGAGAGAAAATATGGGATGATGAGAAACCTCCCTGCAGGAGCAGCAGGAGCAGAGGGGTTTGGAGGCACTTTGGTTGTCTGCAGCCAGAATCCTTCCATATCACCCAGGAAGCGAGAGAAGAGAGTGGGTTTGAAGGTTTACTGTATATTCCATACATGCCATGCTCTGAACATGGGCCATAAATATAACTGAGGTGGAATCAAATTGGATTGCATATTTTATTTTGTATATTTTATGTATTTATTGCTATATGGATTTTTTTCATCTCTACAGTGGAATAACAGTTTAATATTAATAAATTTGTTAAAATGGTATGCCATGTTAATTGGTCAAGTGACCTCAACTAATGTTTAGAAGGCATGTAATTTGCCACATGAATCTAAACTGAATGGTATTTGACCCTGCTTCAGATCATGATCAATCTATTTAATTATATCCTAGATTAGAATAAATAAGAATTAGAAAGCTATATAAAAAGATAAAATAATCTAGCAGCATCGATTTCAAAGATGATATATTGCTTACATATCTAATAAGCAATGAGATAGCATAGAGTAAGGACAGATACCAGTGTTCTCAAACTTTGGTGCATCCTGGGAACCTGTAAAAAATTCCAGTGCCCGCTTACCATATTAAATCAGAATCTCAGGGGATGAAACCCAGGCATCAGTATTTTTTAGGATTTAGAGTGGGGGAAGTTACACAACCCTGGGTATTACTCAGGCAGCCAATTCAAAAGCAAGGACCACCGATAGAAGTGGACTCTCAGGAATACCTAACCTAATGCCTTCACAAATTTGTACCTATATTTTCTCTAGCATTTTGCATCTTTGTCTGGGGTAGAAGAGTTGATTCGAGTTTCTTTTCCTACTGAGGGATAGCTGTACTGTTCAACCAGAGCCTAGTGGAAGAATTAGAATGTAGAGTTGCTAAAGGCACTGATGTAAGAGAAACCAGCTTGTTTTTATAACTCTCCCTGGAGCCATCTTTTTATGACCATAATTTTTTCAAAGCCTACACCTCGCAACAATTCACTGCAAGGATGCAAAAATCACACTTTTCACTTTACAGTAAGAAAGACCTTCCAGGTACCATATGGAAGATGTCTGAATTATATCACCCTTTTAGTTATCATTTAAAAATCGAGCTAACTTGATACAATATCAATGTAATTTTTATAAAGATAGAGATTGATAACAAAGACTTGTAAATTTCATGAAATATTTTCATTTGGTATTGGCTAGAGTTAAAAAAAAAAATGAAACGTTCCAAAAGAACTTTACGAAAAAAGCAAAATCTCTCTCTCTTCCCATTCCTTCTTTTCCTGGGAAAGAAAAATACTACCAAACATGTAACAAATGAAAACAAATGCAAAATATGAACAGATCTGGAACCAAGAATGGGGGCTAGCCTCTACCTTACAGTCCAGCCGACACAGGCGCCCCTCATGAGCTACCATATCCCCAGGAGCCTGCAGGAAATGTGGTCGAAAAAAGCGTTCCTGGAGGGGTTCTTTGTCTCTTTCTTGCACTCGGGACCTTCCCCTGTAACAACAATCATGTTCAGGCAGAAAATATAGTAAAACATATGAAAATAGGAATTTAGGCATGGCTATAGGGCCTGAAGACCACACTTCTTCTGAAGAGGGTTTTTGGGCCATAAACATATAATAAAGATAATGGCGTGGAGCTGGTGTAAAAAAAACAAAGGGGTAAGCGTCTTGTACACTGTAGGATTATTTTGTGAGCTCTGTAACCAAATAAATAGGCTTTAGCGTCTGTCTCTCTGAAGTCATTCTGGGTTAAGTAGCTTAGCTTCCCTTGCCTTGGATTTGACCAGTTGTTCAAAAGTCTTCAAAATAAACAAATAAATCAGTATTCAATCCAAATCTCAAAGAAGAGCCAAAAGAGAAGTCCTGTTTATTGCCTAGTACAAGGCAACTGTAATCCCTCGGTCTCTGAGTAATAAAACTTAACCTGACTATAAATTATGGCAGACCATTAAAGATAACCATGACTTAAACTCGATAAGACTGACCAACAGGAACAGCTGTTCTTAAAAAAGAAGGTGTAGTTGCAAAGGCAGTGAAATACTGTATCTGAAACATGGGCCACTATTTTTGGTCCTTTGGTAAGTCACATTTAATTCATTCATGTCAGCAATTATGGAATGCTTTGCTAAGGCTTTTTGTGGCTCCAGAAGAATCTAGGGGAAGCAAGGTTCTTTCTTGTAAGTGATTAATAAAATCAAAGAGGAAGAAAATCTGTTGTTGCATTAGAAATATATGGCCTATCAAGCAAAAAACAAACAAAAAACCCAACCCTATTGGTTTATATAAACATAATCATTAAAGGTTTTGTCTTATTAAAGAAAAGATGGCATTTTAGTTCAAAGGGTCTGATTTTCATATTGTATGTACAAATGCTACTGATGGTTACAAATATTTTGCAACACTAAAAATGTGTCATAGGACAGTACTTCTCAAACTTTTATGTGTTTATGAATTACCTGGGGCTCTTGTTAAAATGCAGGTTCTGAGGTTCTGATTCAGTCAGTATGGGGTGGGGCCTGGGATTCTGCATTTCCAATAAGCTCCTAAGACCACACTTTGAATAACAATTTCTGCCCAGTCTTTGGTTCTCATTGTTGTGGGTGGATGTTGGTAAGGGAAGAGATAAGGAAGATTCTTAATTTTCTTTACCTGTGAGACTGGCCAGCAGAGGTTAGCCGACTACGAACGGGCAAACTCTGTACCATTAAATGGCCAGAACAGCTGATTCTCCCCTGAAATCAGAAAATGACAAGAAGATTGAAATGAGGGGAATTCACACTTTTTTTTCAATTTATATAATTTTTTTCTGGACTAGAATATTATGAACCTTTTGGCTAACTATTTTTTTGGGGGTGAGTTAAGATGGAATGAAAACAATACAGTATGACTCCTTAGATTACTGTTGGTATTCCAGGTTGGGTGTTTGTTTTTTTAAGAGTATCGTGATGACTTTCATTTTTAAGGTGAGACATGAACAGAGAACAAATGTAAAAAATTTTGAATTATTGTGCCATTAACATTATTTGCAGCCAGATGTAGAGAGAGCATGACCAAGTATTTTTATACTTTCCTCAGTAGAGATTATTTTCAAAACTAGCATTTCATTCTGAAGAGTGAATAAGAATAGAAATTTTATACTTTCTATTTTAGTAGTAGTTGATGATAGTCTGCCATATCTTTTAGGAAAATTTTAAGTCTTGATCTTATTCAGAAAAAGAAACTGAAAGATACAGTTTTCCATCATTTACTGTTGTGTGTGTGTGTGTGTGTGTGTGTGTGTGTGTTTGAGGGACATTCACAAGCCTTTATGAAGTAATTTGCTGTTCTTTAAAGAATGGAAACAACTCATTCTTTGATAGAAAACGTTTTCTTCGAGAAAGTCAGTGAGCTGATAAATTAAAGAATTAGTCCAAAAGGTCTGGGGAGGGATGCGTAGTGAATAGATACTAATGTCTTTTGACAAAAGCTGAAGTGTTGAGTGATCCAATGATTGCTAACTGGTCTTTTAAATTGTGATACTGTGCAATCGTTACACACAATCACAACGCTTCTCATTCATTTTCCTTAGCAATTCTTAGTAACTTGCACTTCTCAAGGTTCATTTCCCAATGGCATCAACCACTCCTTCCTCAGAGCTGGCCTAGTGCGGGACCCTGCCTCTCCACCTGGGGGTTGGCGGCCATGATGGTGTAGTTGCCGTCGTCGTCGCTGGTGCTGGATTCAATGTGCAGAGAGCACGTCCCATCTCCCTCTCGCCTCATTCTGCAGTGCTCATTTCTCTTAGAGATCTGCTTCCCATCTTTGAACCAGTAAACCTGAAATGAAAGATAGTCAAGGAGAATGTATTACACCTTTAGAGAATAACAGAGGAGGGTAACACAAGGGCAAATTGCCGTCACTACAAGTGAAACATCCTTATGAAGTACTTAGACAAAATTATAAACCTTACTAAAAATGACATTATAATATGCCACTCCACTTGTATACTTGTAACACTCAAGCCGATATAATTTGGTATTCAGATACAGCTTTTGATTCTTTTTAAAATTATACTTAATTATTAGTTAAAAGCCACATGATGGACCAGAAGTTTCTACAGAGGCAAAAGAAAAAATGAAAACCAGAGGCCCAGATCTTTCCCCACTACTCTATTTACAAGGTCAAGTCTCCCGCGATTGTAAATCCCAGAGCCTAGAATAGCTCAACTTGCTTAAAAGGAGAGTCTGCATTATTATACCAAGTGAAATGAGGCCAGGATTAACTCCCCGTTTTTCTTATCGAGCTAACATTTAAATGTTAATTTCTCATGTTCTGGCTGTGGCAAAGAGAGCTCTCAAAGACAGAGGCCATAAAGTACCGGTTGCAGCTGCCCTCCTCTACATTTCCTACCTAACCATACATGATAACTCCATGCTAATGTTCGTGAAAATAGAAAGGAGAGATCTCCTGTCACAGCCCACACTGGGTGTAAATCCTTCCCTCAGCTGACTGCCAAAAAATCTGGTGACTCATAAGATTTTTCAGAAGCCTGCAATAATGATGTGACATTTTCGGCATTTCCCAATCTAGTAGTAATGATACAAATATAGCTTGCTTAGTACAACAACAGGCACCCTGTGGATGTTCAATAAATAGCAAATAGAGAGAAACAAATTGGTGAGTTTTCTGGCTGAGAAAATAGCACAAAATATAGTGTCATGACTAAGTAATTTATTTTAAATTTGTACCAAAATTCTAAGTTGTATGCAGTCAGATTTCTTTTTGGCTTGACTGTTTAATGACCTGATTCCTAATGGTCTCTTTTTAGTCAATTTGCCTGGGCTTAGCTAATTTTCTGGTATTGGTTTTCATTCCCTCTGTTGATACTTAGCACGAGTCCACTAAGACGTTCTTGAAGGCGCTCCACTTTTGGGTTGTTGGTTGGCCAAGTGGCTGGTCATCTTCCCCTACCTTTGGAACAGGTATCCCAACAATTTTGCAGGTGAATGTCACTGGAGAGCCTTCTGTGACCCGGAAGTGCTTGAGTCTTTTGTCAAGGATGGGAGCAATACACTTGCCCGTGGGTATCTCGTCATGTTGGATTTCATCATCTGATTCATCAACAGGGGTACGTTCTAAGCGAAACTCTATTTCATTCATCAGCCTCTGCTCAAAGCTTGAAATTTTGTATTCCTGTTAAAATGCAAACATGTTTCAATTTCAATTTCTATGACTGAGGAAGAACTTGTCTATCAGTATAATTTGCAACTTTTAAAAAATTCTGATGTTAGATTTATACCATGGGACCCCACAGTCATAGTCCATTTCCAGGTCCTCACCATGGAACACCAAGGCAGATTTTAGTGTCTATACTATAATCTCATACTGCCTTAGTAAATCCTGATTCCTCATCTTACACATGGAGCCCCAATGGAAACCTGTAAGGAATGGAATGAAGATGGGATGTAATTTCTCTGACTGCTGTTAGTGTCCACTTCGGTTGTAGAGCTTCCTACATAGTATTCTAGCAAAACTATTCTACACTGCCTTTTTTTTTTTTATCCACAACATTTTTCATGCAAATTTGTTGAAGGAATTTTACAGGAAACCCTCTTGTCCACCAGCTAATTCCTACCACTTTACTATATTTGCTGTATCATATGTCTAACCATTTATCTGCTCATCCATCTTATTTTTTGATTCATTTAAAGGAAATTACAGACATCTATACCCTACATACTTAATGCTTTAGCCTGTATATCATCAACTAGGATTCAATATTTGCTTATAATATTTTTGTTATATGTATATAACAATGAAATGTACAAATTTTGTTTATATACAATTCAGTTTTTTAAATTTATGAAACATAACCACATACAAACACAAACATTTTTACCATATGATCATCCCATTCTTGTTATATAATCAATAACTCACAATATCACCACATAGTTGTTGTATATTCATTATCATGGTCATTTCTTAGAACATTTGCATCAGTTCAGAAAAAGACATAAAAAGAAAACAGAAAACAATTCATACATACCATAGCCCTTACCCCTCCCTTTCGTTGATCGCTAGCATTTCAATCTACTAAGTTTATTTTAACATTTGTTCCCCCTGTGATTTATTTATTTTTAATCCATATGTTTTACTCATCTGTTGATAAGTCTACACTTGTATGCATGCCTGTATCATCTTCTTGTCTCTATTGGATATTCCAATGACCATACTTGAGGATAACCTGCCTTAAATAAATCTCCATCGACCCCACTCCTATCTTCACTGCATCTCTCTGCTCCCCTCACAACAAAACCATTAGAAATAATTTTCTATTGTTATGGGACCATTTCCTCATTCCTCTTCTTCTCTTGTTAACCTACTCTCATTCAGCTTTTGTTCTACTGTTCCACTGAGATCACTCTATCAGAGGTCTCCAAATTAGCCAAATCCAATTGTCACTTATCTGTTCCTACCTTACTTGACCTCTCAGCAGCATTAGACACTGACAATTTTCTCCTTTTTGAAACATTCTCTTTTGTTGGTTTGTGGATACACTCGTTTTCCTTCTATTTCACTAGCTATTCCTTATCAGTTCCCTTTGCTGGCTGAAGTCAGCAAGTCTCACAGTTTCCAGTGTTTTCTGTATGTTGTTGACTCTCACACCTTTATCTTCTAGCCTGGTCTCTCCACAGTCTAGAGTCATATATCCAATGACCCACTACACGTCGTGGCTCGGGTGCCTGGTGGGCATGTCCTGCTTAGCACAGCTCAAACAATACTCTTGATTTCTGTCCCCAACGCTGCTCCTACCCCGTCTCAGGGGATGGCATCATTATTCATCCACTCTGTTCACAGTGTTTCTCAAACTATCTATGGTAAAAAGCCAAGTTTTAAAATATTTCCCACTGGTACTTTTGTAAAATAAAATAAAAATGAATTACTTGAAAAATGAAATTAAAAAGATACAAAAAACAAGCCCCCTTTAAAAAGTATTATATTCCACAGACATAAAGCTTCTCCATTAAATTTCAATAAAAATATCTTAATGGTTACTCTCAACTTCTGTACTTATCTCAAGGCAGAAAGGTAATGCCTTGCAGATTGGCATAGGTTCTTGGACCACGCTTTGAGTGCAGTAAATTAAGCCTTAAATCTAGGAATTCTCCCGTATTTCTCTCATTCCCTCTCCTGCATATCCTATCTATCAACAAACACTGTTACCTCCACCCTCAAAATATTCTAAACCCATCAACTTTGTCTCCACCATGATCACCTTAGTTCACGTCAGCCTCATTTTCACCCAAAGGGCTACAGTTGCCTCTTATGCTGTCTCCCTCCTTCCACTCTGCCTCCACTGAAATTATGAAAATCTTTTTTTTGGGGGGGTGGGGGGTGGGGTGTGGTGCAAGGTCTAGGAATTGAACCCGGGTCTCCTTCATGGAAGGCAAGCATTCTACCACTGAACCACCGATGCACCTTGAAATCAATTCTCTATTTTGCAACCAGAAAAATCTTTCAAAAATTCTTCTGCTGTAATGGCAATGGCTTCTCAATGTATGCAGAAAAAAAAAAAATACAACTCTTTATCCTGAATAACAAAGCCCTGCACAGTTGGGCTTCTGCCAAATTCTTGTACTTCTTCGGTGCCTGTGCTCTAGCCACAGCATCCTTCTTTTTGTTTCTTGAGCACACTGAGCCCATTAGCCGTAAGACCTTCTTGGCAGCCTGGAATACCTCACATAGCTCGCTCCTTCTTGTTACTTCAAATCTCAGCTGAAATGTCACCTCCCCAAAGCAGTCCTCCAAGCCTAATTCATCTAAAGTCATACTCCATTCAAAATCTCTATACAAGATTGGTTGCTATCTAATATTTTTCTTGTCTGTTTATTGATTGAGTATCTCTAGATATAGAATGTCAGCTCCACAACAGCAGGGACCTCTTCTACAACACCTGGGGAATAGTGCTTATCCCATGGCAGATGCCCAGTAAATATCTGAAGAACGAGAGAATACATAAATGACATGGGGGAAATCCCTTGTTCCAGCACTTACCATTCTGAGGAATCCGGAGTTGTGTGCTTGGGGTGAGAGTTAGGCCTTTGGTTAAACTTGTAACTCTAATTAACTATAATTTTATCATTTAGGTGAGTTCCCTGGAGAGGATATGGGATGCTCCTGAAATGGAATTTGGAAGCATGGCTGATATGAACCTGCCCCTAGTCATAAGCAGATTAATTGAGTTCAGGATTCATAAGATGTGTTCTCAAGCTATTAAATTATTTTATTCATGCCCTCTAGTTATTGCCTTATACATATTATTCACTGAACTGGAGTGGAATGAAAACTTAGGAAGCACAGGAACTTGTTTTCCTGCTTACGATTTCTTGGAATCAGTTTTAAATCTGCACCTCAGGCCATATCTCATGCTTGGTTAGAAAATATATCCACAGCTCTTTCAGGGTGGAAAGAAAAAATTAACCTCTCATAGAGCTTATTAATTTTTAATCAGATAATTCAAATTAATTAAAGAAATGTTCACCACTCATAATATCGCTAACTTTTGAAATCTAATTTAGTTTGAAAGTATTAAGGATATCTACACTATGATAATTTTTGAAAAGTTAATAATTAGAGCTTCTAGCTATTTAACTATTAGTTTGAACTACATGATCTTGCCATTTTTCTAAGGCAAAATGGTAGAATATCAGCAAGTGCATATGATTCGACCTAGTATTTTCATTATGACTATATTTTCATAAATACATTAAATAATCCCACAAATTTGAATATTTCCCCCACCTGCCAGTTTAAAACCACATCAGGAATATATTTTTCTTCTTTGTCAAATTGTATTAGTGCTTCTAAATTGATACTATTTTTCTTTTAAGAAACTTGGGTTTTGTTTACTTTCTGGGAGGCTTAGGAATAAAATCAATGAGTATTTTATTCTCTTATCGTGTGACATAAGTGCTAAATAGTAGCTTAATTATTATTATTATTTTTACTTACTGATTTATTTTTTTACATGGGCAGGCACCGGGAAGCGAACCCGGGTCTCTGGCATGGGAGGCGAGAACTCTGCCACTGAGCCACTGTTGCCCACCCTTAATTACTTTTAAAGTTATGCATAAAAAGAATAACAGCTTTCATCACACACAGAGGTCCTAGAGTTCGGGAAAGCTCAGACTTTTTGTGAAAGTGGCTGTTTCCACTTCTCTGAAGCTATATGATCATTCATGCAGAGAGGGCTGTGGGGCTGGTGCCTGTGCTGGGGAAAAGGGGGCCCACAGGTGCCTACTGAGCTTATATCGGGAGGGTTAGTGGTGATAAGTGCCCGTGGAAAGGATTCACCTTGGAGGCCCATCTGGGAAACTTGTGGTTGAAAATTCTCATTTCCTAAAACCTAGTTCAGTGCTTAATTAAAGATTCTGTGCTTTCCATAGTTTTCTGTTTGTATTTCAGATACAAATATTAAAGCTAACAGAAGTTCCAGTTTTGATCATGACCAACTTATATCTGTCCATCACTTGTGAATGGTTAGCGGGAATGGGGAGGCCAGGTGGCTTCAGTAGCTCCCTTTCACCCAGCAGAGATTTCCCTCTTTCCTCCCTCAGTGCTGCAGATGCTCATCTGCCACCTCCTATGTCCCTCACCTCTCAGGACACTCTCAGGCCCCAGGCAGGGTAGGCCTGACAAGGGCAAGGGCACAAAGATGAGGGAAATGGGGGACTCCCCAAGGCTTCATCTCCCAACCCATCTGTTCCCTACCACAAGGGCTGCAGCTGTTTTTGCAGTCCTAGCCCTGTTCTTGTCTGTAGTCCATCTCGTCCCACTCCTAGTTCCTCGATTTGCTCCTATCTCACCTCACGGCCCCTGAGTCAGTTCTTTGAAGAAATGTCCCAAACAGCCAACCTCGAGTCTGGGGTTTGCTGAGGACTACAGATAAATCTTGTTTGGGTCCTTTATATCCTAACCCTTTTTTCTTGTCCTCTATGAATGGCCTTTGTTCTTGAAGGGACTAAGTGAAGAAAAGGAGATACAGGGATGGGATAGAAGACTCTCTACTCTCAAGTTGTCAGTTTCGGTTATTCCTGAAAAAGTTTACAAAAGCTTTGCTTGTTTCAGTTCAGGATATTACATCTCTGGATCCAAATCACCAGGAAAACAAGAGGAACTTGGAGGACAAAGAGAAGCAGGAAGACCAGTCCCTGGGGCCTAAAGAATAAAATAGACGGGGTAGCCAAGGCGCCAGCCCAGAGTGGAGAAGTTCTTCAGGGAGAGTGGGCTCAAGAGGCAGGTGGTTTCAAAGCGTTCCATGGCTTATCACCTTGTTTCATTTAACTCCCCCAATTCCCAACCCATTCCTCTAGTCCCCATTCTAATGGAAGCCTTCTCTGTGCTCAACAATCTTCATGGCAGCTTGAGTCACTTCCTAATGCCTGACCAGTGAGGGCTGCTAAGTTCCTGGCCAATTACATTGTCCGAGTTATTATAGGGGGAGATGTATTCCTGGAACTCTATATTGAAAGTATGAGCTAACTTTTCCAAAGAAACATTATTCTACCAGGTAGTAAGTTATAATTATACCCTATATTTCAGGGACACAATGGGTGATATATATAGCCTTTAAGTGTCTGCCTGAGAATATAAATACCACATTGTCTCTGTGGATTCAAGATAGCTACTTTTAGGAATTTGATTTTAAATTGGGGCTGGATTTTAAAGAATTTATAAATGCTTGAATTGGCATAACCAAAGGAATTACAGAAGCAATACGGTAAAAAAAAATGTGCATTTTCTTTTACTATAACCATACATATATATATCTTGGTTATATATTTATACTCTTATCTGTACTACAAATTAAGAGGTGATGAAAAAAGAACGTTCAGTGAGTTATTTTAAATATACTATTTGCAGCTAGGTAGTGAGGATACAATTGTAATTGTACAGATCTTAATTGGAAGTTTCAACTGAGATACCAAGATGGGCTAGATATCAGAAAATAAGTGAGTTACACACACTGTCAAGAAATTTCAAAACAGGTTCTTAACAGGTTAGAGGATTTAAGCCCTTCACTTCCATCAGAGAGGAGTGGTACTAGCCAGAGGACTATTAGAGGGAGCTGTTAATGTCTGCGAGTCTCCTCCTTCCATCTCCAGCCAGGGGCTGGGAGACGTGTACTTGCCTTTCACCTCAAGTCTAGTTAGAGGGATTAAATAGGACCATGTGGAGAGTTTGCTATATGTTCCCAGTTAGGAGGACACAGTGAATTTGTGTCGACTTCTGCCTGAGGAATTGAAAATGTGAGGAGAGGTCTGGCTTTTTGTTGGGCAAGCCAAAGGCTGTGTGCATTCTCAGAATGTGTCAGGGCAAAAGATGGGTGAGTGGTCACCGTGGTCTGCACGTGGCCACACAGGAGACAAACCCAGAGTGGAGTCATCTAAGGTCCCTCCAGGGTCAGGAAGAGCATTAATGAAGTGGGGGACGAGAGAGGCAAAAAGAAACTCACTTATCTTCCCTTCTGGCTTTAGTTTTGCCATCTACAGTAGTCCCTGGTGTGTGTGTGTGTGTGTGTGTGTGTGTGAATGGTTTATTTTTGAATGAGGATATTTGTGTTGATTACTACAATGGACTAGTTTTTTTTTTTTTTTTACATGGGCAGGCACTGGGACTCAAACCTGGGTCTATGGCATGGCAGGCGAGAACTCTGCCTGCTGAAGCCACCGTGGCCCACTCTGGACTAGATATTTTATAATAGTAAATCAAGATTATATTTTGTAACAAAATAACTACAGAACATTATATTAACTAAAAGTGGCCAAAACCTGTTTTGAGAATGGCTTGTCTTTTATCCAGTAGCTGAAAAAGAATTAGCTATATTTGGTAAATGTAAAGGATAATGGGAAACAGAAATAAAATTGCTCTTTTGAGACCTGCTTGTTAATATAAAAGTTATATAATTTGTGAATTGCAAATGATCAACACAATAAGAACACTTCAGGCTAAGAAGATTTCATGAAAGATTCCATAAAATATTTGGGAAGTTGAGCCTTAGGAACAAGAAAACTATATAACTGTAAGATAAAAATGGCAGGGGTAGGTGTCCTGTTACTGAAGCACTGAATTTTTACATCTGAGACATTAGCAAAAAATGACGCCACTCTCAAAGCTGAAATTGATGCTTTTTAGTAGTGCTTCGCAACTAAGTATTGGTTTATCCCAAAGGACTTACCCTTGTTACACATAAATCAAGTTATGATTTTTGTGACTAGATTTCATAAAGAAATTTGAAAACAGAAGCCGTATGTTTGCGTTCAATTTAAATGTTCTCCCTGCACTGTTCTGCATAAGGTCGCACTACAGAGCCACTGTTGATGGTTGTGCGCTTTGAATTTCCTGTACTGGATTTATGCTGGATTCTCTGTTTTCCCTTGCCTGGTTCCCTTTTGAATAAAAACAAGAGTTTCTAGGTCAGCTGCTCATGGTGAAATCTGTGGTCAAGGGAGAGAATCTTTTTTTGTGTGTAAACCTGGTCTGAATGAAAATCAAATCAATGGCATATGATCCATTCTTTGGTTCAAGTTAAAGAACTTAAGTGAAAATGAATTGTGCAGAATTATGTTTGCTCTATGAAAGAGAATGAAAGCTAAAGAGATTTGTTTTTAGAAGAATATGCCATTTGAAAATATAGCCTTCACCTTCTTTTTAAAAGATAATCCCTAGTGAGGCCAACAATTTGACAACCTGAGACATTTGATTTTGGGGGTGCATCTGCAGAAAGTTCTTGCCGATTGAAAGAGTGGTAGAGAATGTTTTACTCCCATTGAGAACCATTATGTAAAGACACATCCCAATCAGTACGGCACTGTCAAGGATCTGGATTTCCAAAATGTGGGACAGCATCCTCATACTCCCTGCCCCGAGCTCACCGCTGGCCTCCCCTATTCTTCGTTCTGAGTCTGGGCTTCAGGAGAAATCATCGAATAGGATCAAATCTGGATGAGACTCTCAATGTTCCCACTAACTCTGGGTAAGATTTTCATAAAAGAGGTCTTATGTGTTAGAGGAAGTGTTCTTTTCATTCTTGGAACAGCCAGAGTTTGGAGACAGCAGATAAAAGATTGCTAGACCCACTTGGCGGTTAACATGCACAGAGGATGTCTTTTTTCACTATGTGTCTAATAGGTGCTGTCTTCTATGGAAATACCCAGACTTCAAAGACCATCCCCTGTCCCTGCCACCAAATTCTTATTAGGTACCTACTATGTGCTAAAGACTGTGCTATGCTCTGGAGATACAACATTCTATAAGACACAGACTCTGCTGTCAAGGAGATTTCTGGCCTATGAATAAATAATTATTAAAAGATACATAGGGCCACGGTGGCTCAGTGCCAGAGTTCTTGCCTGCCATGCCGGAGACCTGGGTTCGGTTCCAATTGCCTGCCCGTGCAAAAAAAATAAAGATGCACAGATTTATTTCACACTTAAATTTTAGCTATATGTTCACTTGTGCTTAATTTCAGTGTGTTTTAAAAAGTTTTCAAGTGATTAAAATGTCTTGCTATCATAAGCATGGTGGTATCCATAATTTGATATGACCAAAGTCTATATGGTCAAGTAAGATATATTTTCCATAGATACGCAACATATCCAAAGTTTTCTACTTGGTTAAAAGTTTCATGATTCCATCTGAAAGTAATGTAAATTCCATAGTTTGTACATTAATTCAGCAAATGTTCACTGAGCACCTACTCCGCTATGTACAACAGGGATACAGCAAAGAATAAGGCCCCTGCCACCCACCCCCAGTACCAGCCCATGACCAGGTGGGCAGAGGCAGGAGACACTTCATAAGCAATGCTTAAGGTGGGCAAGGCCAGGCCAATAGCTATATGGATTTCTTTGTAACAAGGAAAGGATGACAGGACTACTGCTCCAAAAGAGGATATTCATAAAGAATTCATGGTAACAGATGAAAAAAGTTAGGATTTAAAAGCAGAAACAACTGAGCAGCTTAGAGGAAAAGATTAGGGGAACAAAAGGCAGAGCAAGAATTAGGCATTTGCCCCCTCTATCATACAGAACAATATCTGGAAGCCACAGACAGTTTTAAAAAGAAGCATTAATAAAAGGGGAGACATGCAGAATAAAGAGATGGGAAGGTTTCCAGAGAAACAAAGTCAAGGAGGAAAGTTAGAATAAAATATTATATATTTGAGTGGGGTTAGGGAAAAAAAGATATTAAATGGGGGGTAGGGAGTATTTAGAAATGAACAGTCAATAAATAGTTACCGGGAACAGAATATCATGCTGTGGTCATATTTTAATTATCATGATAGTTCTATTACATTTTCTGATCCTAGGTTCCTTTCACCTCTCAGATTCAGCTCACTTAAAACATTAGGCTTTTGGGTGCATGGGTGGTTCAGTGGTAGAATGCAACCTTCCCTTTGGGAGACCCGGGATAAATTCCCAGACCATGTACCCCCCCCCCCCAAAAAAAATTATAAAACATTAGGTTTTTATTATTGGCCAATTGAATGGCTAAGTTCATGTGTCAACTTGGCCGGGTTATGGCGTCCGATTGTTTGGTCAAGCCAGCAGTGGCCTGGTTGTTGCTGTGAGGATATTCTGTGGACTTAAAACATCTCCTGTCAGTTCTGTTTCCCTAGAGAACTCTGATTAATATGCCAGTCAAGGACCCGCTGGTGGCGAACAGTCCCTTCAGAGTAAGAAATGATGAAGCCTAAAATCTAGAAATTAGGGCACCTCTCTCTTGACTTATTTCCAACTCAAAGAAACTTTGTTGTCAGTCAGAAAGCTAACCCATTAGATTTCATAAAGTTCTAAGAATCAACAAGCAAATGTTAATCACTAACTGGAAATGTTATATAAGGAGTCAGAGAATAAACGCTGAGATAGTACAACAGAGAAAAACAAAATGTTAGACTTGGCCATGAAAACTCATTTTCTAAAACATAGCCTCTAAGTTTTGGTTTGGGAGAGGGAAATGTTTATAGTTAGTAATATTCATTGTTCAATGAATTCTGATTTATTTTCATGTTCCGTATAATATTGTAATGCTGTATACACAATCTTTCCAAGATGGTTACTCGTCTTCACTTGCTTAAGACTAAAGTAGAACTAAAAGTTCTCAAAACAAAATAAAACTAAACAAAAGCATACTCTTCAGAAGGAATCTTTTGTTTCTCCCCCTCCCCCACATATATAGCCTAATATGGAAATGGGAAAGCGAGTTATTTGGATTCCTGTGTCCCCAGACTGCGGCTGTAGATGCCTCTCAATAAACAAGCATTTCTTTATGATTGATTTTCCATTTACACTTTTCTAGACAGATTTTTTCTTCTTACCTTACCAACTGGCCACATTACATCATATTTCTTCATGAATTTTCACTATCATTTCCCAAGGCAGCAATGGACAAAACAACATTACAATATGGTCATCATTTCATTTCTTAAAACTTCCTCAGAATTAACATCCACCAGCCTAACACAAGCATTCCATTTCACTCAGCTCCATCTTTGCCTGAGTTTCATTTGTGTGGTTTGGCTTTCATTTTCCATGGCATAGAACACTGTCTAAGACCAATTTTGTAATTAACCCACCATAATTATTCTCAGAAGAAGACTGACATCACAAAGACCCAGGTGGAGAGGGTTGAGATGCTTTTTGAGATTACTCCTAGTTTCTGCTACTAATCCTGAAGTTGGTTTAGGATGGAGGTTTAAGAGAGAGATTCATCTGGGACTATGGCTCTCAAGTCATGGAAGTTCCTATTTATGTGTACTCACATTTCAGGTAATTAAAAGAAAAGTTTACTTTTCCTTGGGTTGGATGATGGATAAGCTGGATCGACCTACAGAGTAATTGTAAAAGTAAAATCAAATAGCTTGTGTACTGACCTGGTAAAAAGAACCTTTTTTTTACAGGGTTCTAATCATTTCCCTCTTTGTGTTGTAAAAAACACAGGCTAAACACAGCTCTGATTTCTGTGGCATTTAGAAGGATTAACAACCACAAAGATGATGATAGTATTATAGGAAAACAAATCTATGTTAGAACAACATTTATAGGGCTTGATGGTAATTGTTGTTACAAAACCCCAGAAGGCTGCAGAGTTTCAGGGAAAATGTGAAAGTATCCCGGAGACCAGGGCTCACATTCTAGTTCCACCACTGACGGTTTGATGACTGAGCTTCAGTTTCACTGTCTATAAAATGGAAGAGAAGAACAGCTGCCTTGGTCTTTGTCTCTCAGAAATATATATAATTGACGAAATGTATGAAAGTCATACTCAGTTGTGGCGAATTTAAATATTCTATTTCAATTCAATCATTAAAAATTGATTTTAAAAAGCCTTATGCAACACATTTTCAAAAGAATGTGCCCCGTAAAAATTGTCCAACATATGACACAATGGAATATACTTCCATGGCTGAACTGGAAGGAAGAGACAGAAACACTAAGGAAAGCAGCATATGGTTAGGGAAATCTGGGGTCTTGTTTTCAGCAGTGACTTACGATATAAATACCACATTTTGTTTTTACTGAAACTATATGTCAGATTTCAAAATAGATTTTATCAGTTCCCACCTCGGGAAACAAATCAAGAGCAAGATCATTAAGGTGGAAACCCACAATTTAAAAGTGACCACCTTATCAAAAGCAAAAATAAATGGCACCAAGAAGAAAATAGTGTATCTCTTGTTGAAAGAAGCTCCCATGTGGCTTTCCTCTTTCTTCTTCAGTGCACTTACTAGAAAGCAAGGAATGATACAGGGTGTTGCTTAATGGCTATTTCCCATGGATCCGCATAATATAAAGATTGGGAAGAACTGGTGAACACACCTCCAATCACATTAGATCGAAGGATGTTCGATGAAGGGCAACGTAAAACTCCTGAGTGCCTTCAAAATCTAGATTATATCAAAGCTCGGATACCAAAATATCTCACAGATGTGATAGTTTGCATAAACTGCAGAGGATTGCTGAGACAGCCTGGACAAAGACTATCGAGCTTCTTTCCTTCTTTAATATATTTTATTCTAGGTAAATGCATGTGTCAGCAACTACCTAAATTAACTATCTAGATAGTCCAGAACTGCTGATTGGCGTGGATGAGTTTCCTCCATGACTCTTGTTTAGTTGGTGCCCTCACTTGTAAGACTGCAGCGGGAAACTCTCTGAGACCAAATGATTTCAGTATCCAAGGGCAGAATTAAGCCCAGTTATTTTCCTTACAATACAATGCCCATAAGCCATCAGAATCCAACAATCTCACCTGCTGATTTGATCTGACATCACCGAAATTCATTTTTTTCCCCAGGTCTCGAATCACTGCATTTTTAGTTTCACGAATGTAATCATCGTTCAGCAGCTGAGGAGACTTTGCGTTTTTCTTCAGTAGTCCCTGGGATGGCCTGTAAAAGAAATTTGCACCTAACACTACCATGAAAAGCACTGGCCACGGTACAAAAGCTTAGAAACTAGAATGGTTGAAATAGTTACCCGACCCCAGGATTCATCAGGCATTTATGGAGGACATCTTTGAACACTTTACAGTGAATCTGTGTTTGTCAGAGGTGTTTACAGTATATCTCTATTCACTCAATTAAGTGGCCATGTCCCCTTGTCCTAAGATGTTCCATATTTGTTTTGCATCTAAGAGACAGGATTACCTAGGAATCCATTAAATGAGAGCCTTGTTCCAGACTCAGCTATTCTATGCACATACCCCTCTTAACTGGACCTCTTAAATCAATACACCTCAGTGACACTTACACAGAAGGTGCGCTTTTGGGTAGCCCCATGGCGTTGGTGGGTGGTACGGCTGGGAGAGAAGGCAGAACAGAGCTGAGGAAAGCCACTGGGTTTTGAATCCTGCTGGTGGGAGAGACGGGACTTGGAGACACACAGCGGGGTTGAAAATGGTTTCCACTGGAGACAGAAAATGCAAATGGAGGTTGTGCTGACTCTGTTGGACCCGGAGGGGGTGGTTCATTTTGGATAGAAATCCCTCCTGGAGATTTGTTTTGCACAGAAGGATGAGAAACCAAGAGGCTTTCTTTGCTCACTGTCCTCTGAATGGCTTGAGGTGTGCTGCTCAGAGTGAACACCGGGGAGCTGGAAGGGGATACTGTGGCCATGGTGGTGTTTGTGGAAGGGAAGAAATGCTTCGGCCGGGCCAAGCTGAAGGTCTGCGATGGAGACGCCTTCACCTGCTTGCTGGACGTTGTCACTGCCGGAGAAACAGTGGAGTTCAGAATACTCATGTTGAAAGGAAACTCCTTAGGAGACGAAGGAGATGGGTTTTGCGACTGCTGCTGTTCCAGTAAGACTTGGTTGTGAAGCTGCTGTAACTGGCTGGAATCGCTGCACACAAAACAAGAGTGGGAGAACGGAGGGAAGTCTGTTACTGTAGGTCTCACCCTTCAGAAACATACAGACAGGCTGTTTAAACCCTTATACTGGTGAAGAACACACAGTCAGAGTGGCAACAAATCAGCTAATCACTGGTGAGTTGTTTGCTTGTCTCTTCATCTTTCTAGGTCTGTTTTATTGCTAATAAGATGGAAAAGGGATACTAGACTTCCTGTTATATAGAATTAGAGATAGTAAGCAAATCCATAGCTGTTAAGCAATCCTTTTAAAAATCAGACCAATGCAGCCTTTCCTTTAGATCTCTTTTAAAGTGAAATGTTAAAAAAAAAAAATTTTTGTCTGCTTTGAAAAGTTATACTCTTTCAAGAATTTTTTTTAAGTATAGAAAAGTATGAAAGATAAATAAAGACTATCTTTAATGTCACTGCTCTGAAGTAACTGCTGTTAATAGCTTGATGCAAATCTATCCAGACCTTTTTCATGTATATGCACACATACACACATATACACACGCACATATACTTATATATAATATTTCCTTAAAAGTTGAATTCCTTTCTATATATGGCTTTTTTTTTTATATTCAAAGCATCTTTATTCATAATAACTCCAAACTGGAAACAACATAAAAGTCCATCAGCTGGAGAATGGATAATTAATTGTGGAATAGACAAACAGTGGAATACAAAATGGCAACAAAAAGGGTGAATGACTGATATACAAACAACATGGATGAATCTCACAGACACAGTATTGAGTGAAACAAATGCTTATATTGTGTGATTCAATTGATGAAGGTCAAGAATAGGTAAAATAGTGTATGGTGAGAAAGGTCAGAATAATAGTTACTTCTTGGAAAAGTGTTGACTAGGAAGGGACTCAAAGGTATCTTTTGGGATGCTGGAAATACTCTATAATATTTTACTTGACTGATTACTTTCCAGATGTTTACATATGTAAAAGTTCACCAATCTATACCCTTTATGTACTTTATTATATGTATGTTAAATTTCATTTAAGAAGCTGTGTAAAAAGAATTCAAAAGAATGTTTTACAACATTGTGACTGCTGAGTAGTACCATTCAATTGTACATTTAAAAATGGTTAAAATGGCAAATCCAAAAACAAAAAACAAAAAACACTCCTACTCAATCTTTAAAACCCAAGTTACCAAACCTTCTCTAGGAAGATGCCCTGGAATTTCCGCCCCCCCCCCAGAGTTAATCTGTTCCCCCTCTTTAGTGTGCATTTTATTGTAGCACAAGCCATACAGAATTATAATGATGCATTTTCATGTCTTTTTTCCCCTCACATGGGAAACATAGGCTCTGAATATCTTTGGGGAAGTAAATCTGGTTTTTTGTTGTTGTTGCTAACCTACAAAGCTTGCCTTTTATATAATTGGTTCTCAATAAATAATAGGTGATTGACTGAAAAAAATTGAACTCTAATTGAACTCTGCTCTTTTACAAGGGATGAGACTAAGGTCCAGACACATTAGAAGATTTCCCAAGGTTACACAGAACTAAGGTCAATTTGATGTTGATTCAAATTCTAGTTTAGTTTATCCACAGGCCTCAGTATATATGGCTTTTTAACCAGACTTTTCTCCTTAAAAGTGGTTGACACTTTTCTAAGTTGATAAGACTTTGTTATTTTTAATGGCTATTTAATATTCTATATTATGGCCATATTATATCAATACCATATTGCGAAGCAATTAGTCTAGTCCTAATTTTTCCTCTGTTATAAAAGTGCTGCAATGAGTAGCCTTATTATAAACACATATGTGTGTACTTGTCTATTTTTCTTGAAGAAAATGTATATAAGTAGAAGTATTGGGTTAAGGATATATATTAACATGTTTTATATATTCAGCCAAATTGCATTTTAGTAAGGTTTTACCAGTACATGCTCCCACAAGTAGTATGGGCTACTTGTGGGAGCTATTCACACCCTAGGGCTATTATTTATCTCTTTAATATATTGCCACTAATATAATGGCAAAATTATCTCACTGTTATTTTATATCTTTGATTATTGCTAGTGACATTGAATATACCTTATGCATATTGGCCATTCATATTTTATTTTTGTGAATTTCTTATGCATATAATTTGCCTATGTTTCCTCTACTAGGATGTTTAACTTGTTGTTATTGATTTGCTAGTTGTCTTTATATATTAAGGATACCAACATTTGGTAGTACATGTTGCAAATATTTTTTCCTAATAGGTTATTGGGTGGGGGCAAATCCAGAAGGCTTTGTAGGTCATGATAAAAGTTTGAATTTTATTCTAAGTTGATGGGAACCAGTTTGGGGATTTTAAGGAGGGCAGTGAAATAATCTAATTTGTATTTTAACTATATTAATCTGGTGGCTGTGGGAAAAAGGATTATATAGTACGGCAAAAATGAAAAATGAAGAGACCTATTAGAATGTTAGGACGTTCATCCAGATAAGAAATGGTAGTAGTCTGGACAAGGATGGTGGCAGTAGAGATGGAAAGACACAGACGAATTCAATACCTTTTTGAGAAGAGAGCCAACAGACATAGTGATGGATTCGATACAGGTGAAAATGAAAAAGGAGAAATCAAGAAAGGGTGTTGGAGATTTGACTTGAGCAACTGAGTTTATGGGGGTACCAGCTCTGAGGTGGAGAAGAGTGGGAGAAAAGCAGTTTTGGGGGAAGATTACCAAAAGCTCTTTTGGGACAAGGTAGGTTGAAATGTCTGTGAGACATCTAAATGAAGATGACAAGTAGGCTACGGTCTCTACAAGTAAGGAGCTTAGGAGACAGGAAAGTCAGTGTCATCAGTAGGTAGAAGGTATGCAAAGCCATAGGACGTATGAGCTCAGCTAGGCAGAGACTGTAGACAGAGAGGAGAGATCAGACTGTGCCCTGGGGTTGACTGACTAAAGGAGGTGAAAGTGGCAAGGAGACTGAGAAGGGGAAACCGGGAAAAGTGACGTGTTATGGAAGCCAAGAGAAAAAATAATGTTGCAAGAAGGAGGGAATGAGTAAACAGCCTGGAGAGAGAGAGAGGAGAACCTGTTGGATTTGGCAACATGGAGGATCCAACCACATTTCCTGAAGCCTGTTTTAATGATATTAAGATATAATCATATTTTTGATAACTGTTAATTGCCCCAGTGCATGAATGGAATCGCTTTTTAGTATACGATGTATGGTATCTGTAGCCTTTACCTCAGCGCTCTATCATGAAATATGACACTCATCATCAATAGGGTCCGTAAGACCAGGCCTGAAAATGGGAGGTTCAGGTAGAAAGACACATGGGCAAGGTACTCCCCACTACGTGGGACATCACATCCAGGGGTGAAAGTCTCCTTGGTTGGCGTGGGAGGTGATTCCCAGGGATGAGCCTGACCTGGCACCATGGGCTCAATAATGCCATCCTGGCCAAAAGGGGAAATGGAGTGTAACAAATAAGGTACAGTGACTAAGAGATTCCAAATAGAGTCGAGAGGCTACTCTGGAAGCCACTCTTATGCAGGCTTCTGTTAGACATTACTACCTATGCCAAACCCCAACCAAAACCATTCCAGCCAATCCTAAAGAACATCTAGGGCATTATATAAGATTTTACAAAGGTTCCATGCACTAGAACTTTCCAGAAACCTACAACCTACAGATGGGTCCCTGGACCAGATAAGTCCTGAAATGCAGAGGGCCCAGCCTCTCCAGAACGTCAATTAGTTCCATCCCTCTATCTCATATTATCAACAGCCCCTTCCAACATGAAAAAGTAGTATAGCCCCTAAAGAGTGGAGAAAAATCAAAGGTAGTGGTGGAGTTATACAGAGAAGGTAGGGTTTAACAAATAAATATGATTGCTGAATCAATATATTGATATTTCTTTTAGTCTCCAGTATCTTAGAGCAGCTAGAAGTAAAAACCTAAAATTGTGGAATTGTAACCCCTACCTAACTCTGAAATCTACTCTACAACTAATTGTTGTGATGTGCTTTGAAATGCATTGCTTTTGTGTCTATATATTATTTTTCACAAAAAAAGTCAATTGTCATGATTAAAAAAGAACAAAACCTTCAAAAAAGAAAAAGACATATGAGCAAGTTAAAATGGGAAACCCAATTCTTTACTCATCACTATCATTCTTCAGAGCACCGTAATTCTGCTAATGTGAAGAAGGGCCAGAGAAAGAGTTGTAATTAGTTGCAAAACTATTAAAAATAACTGAATCCAGAAGTTTAGAAATGAAATAAATGACTGGAAAAGTATGGACATACCTTCTTATTATAGTCCTTAGTTGATACTATAGAAAAAGAATATTGAATGTATAGCTAAGAAATGCTGGAATGATATTCACTAGTGTGTTAGAGTGGAGGAATTACAACTGTTTTTGTTTTCTTTGCCAAATTTTCCAAAATGGGACTGATTCTATTGCTTTTATGGGCCACTATAATGCACAACTCCAGGGGACATCATTCACATTGTATTCTTTGTGTTGTGCCCCTCTGGAGTTGTGCAATATGCAGTCCAATGTAAGAATGTTTATAAATCAGAAAAAAGAGATGGAAACGATGTTTCTCTTGTTGGTGATACACAGAGTTCTGGCAATCACCAGATAGCATCTCAGCTCTGGGACAGAAGACACTAAGCTCCATACTGATGTGAGTTACTAATTGTCTTAGAGAATTAGCTCCCCTTCTGCCTGGTTTGAAAGCAAACCTTAAAAAAAAAGGAAGTTGGGAGTGTCCTAGGACTTCTCATCTTCTCCTAGCAACAAAACTTTATAGATAAGAAGACCGTATGTTGCAACCCTCCCAGTTTATGCCTGTTTCCCGCCCCCCCATAATTGTTTCTACTGCCCCTTTTCACTTTCAAAAATGTCCCAGTTTGAATGATAAATTAAATAGCCATTCTAATTTTAAAATTGTCTTAGACTTTCTTGTTCCCGAAAGGAGAAAAAAGATCAAGCTGGGAACATTTTCTCCATTTATAGGAACTTGTGTCACAGAGGCATTACATGATCTGCCCTAACTCCCACAGTAATTTCCGTACTTAATTTCTCTTCACGGGTAAGTTAATTATTTTTTAAGAAAGAAAATGGAATGAAAATGTTTTAAAATCATATATGCAGAAAATCATCAGGGCTGCCAAAGTTGAGTATTCAGATTAATCTCCTGTTGAATGAGTGACCATAGGATAAAGAACCACAGCACGGCACTGCAGTTCTCCAAGGCCATTGAGGTTTTATGTGCTTTGGAATTATATATTACTCGGGAACTCAGAAGGTGATCTGCTAAACATGAGGTCTATTAAAAATGAAAAGATTTTGTAGTTTCATACCATCAGGAAAGTCAACACAGGCAGAAAAAAAGCTGCATCAGAAGGTTTTCTAAATCTTGATTTTTCTTAGTTCTTGGAGTTTAAGTCCTTTTTACTTCCCTTTATTGACATTCTGATATACCACATATTAAAAAAGTAACCTCACAAAATAGAGGCCTATTTCCATTCCCCTTTTCATTACTGCTGTCAGATGCTATATACTGTATAATCCTTTTTTCATCCATGGAAACTCTTGTCTTGAGTTAAACTGAGAATTCAGGAGTATTAACTATTGACACAGTAATATTCTTTTCCTCCTTTTTTAGTAGTGAACATTTAAGTGAAAGAATAAAGTAATAAAATTAAAATTCAATTAAACTTTTTCATTTCATCATAGGTGGAAGACAGCAGTTAGGAGCAGAAATATCTTTATTAGATTTTCCTTAGAAAAATATATATATTAATATTGTTTCTGCTGGTATTGACTTTCCAATGGTAGGAAAATGCAAAACCTTAATCTGTAGTGTGTTTCATATTCGGCAGTCCACAGTCTGTGCTTGCTAAAGCATAAAGATGGTATCATATGGTCTTTAGGACATGTTTGTATTGTAGTCCTGGTAAATTTTAATCTGATAATGTTGTAGAAATAGTTTATTGTGGTTATGGAAATAGAAAAGATAGCATATGAAAAGTAGCCTAAGAAAGAAAAGAGTACTGAAGAGGGGACAGGAAGGTTTTGAATGGTTCCTTTTTTCCTTCAGTTACCTTTGAGCAAAAGCTTAAGAACCAGTTTTCACCTTTAAATGAGACTTCAAATGGCATATTAGCTCTTATGATTTAATACAATATGTTGGCTTATTAGAGGGTCAAAAACTTCAGACAAAATCACATATAAACTACAGTGTCAAATTGTTTGGATAATTTAAGATTCTGGAAGAAAATTTGAGACTAATATCTTTTTGTTTTGACAAGTTTTACTCCCTTGACTTTCTTGGACTCTATCTAATACAAAACAGCCCTTTGTATTAATTTATTCATTACATCAGGGCAAAGTGCTAATCCCATTATTCAATGGACTTTTACTGAGTCTTCTATGGTTCTACTTTGCTAGGTATTGTAGGAGATACACACATGCATGAGATTATTTGGACTATAAAAGGGCTCAAAATCTAGGGTGGTGCAAGGGTAGCTCAGGGGTAGAATTTCTGCCTGCCACGCAGAAGACCCAGGTTCAATTCCCGGACCCTGCACTCTCCCCACCCCACCCCCACACCTAAAAGGGGCTCAAAATCTGATGGGTATACATATATATAACACAAAATAACCAGTGGTTATTTACAAATAACATATGGAGCTGATTTACAATTTTTAATGAAGTAGAAGTACAACAAAAGGATAAAGGAAAGGAAGACTAATTATAAAGTATACCAGTTCAAAAATGCTGAGTAATCCCTCTAATTTGTAGGAACACCTGTCATAAATTGCTGTAAACTCAGTGGCTCATTTTTCTATACAGCCTTTTACTATCAGGATTTCTGAAATCACATTTTATACCCAAGCTTTCTTTCTCTTTCTACCAGTTCTTTCAGCTCACCCAACAACATTTTCACCTGTGCCGACCAGTGTGGACCTTACATTTAAAGATATGGGCTCTGCTGACAGATGGACCTACGTCCTAGTTCTGGCTCTGCTACTTGTTATCTGTGTGGCTTTGGATAATTCTGTAACCTTTCGGACCTCAATTTCCTCATAAGTAACACAGGATTAAATAATACCTCTAAGGTTGTTGTGAAAATTAATGAGTCAACTTAAATAACCTAACACATATGAGTGATCAATAAATGGTGGCTATTATATTTTTTAGTTCCTGACCTATAAACTCACTCTCATATCTTGTAAGAATTTAAGGCAGAGTTTCAGGATTTTGTTGTGGTGTCTGGAATACAATAGAATTTCTTAGGGATTTTGAATTGTCAATGTGAAATATCGTGACAGTGACAAACAAACTTGGAATACCATATCAAGTACTTTTTTTTTGTATGCTGTATAATGGGACCATATTTCATTCGTTTTTCCATGTGAGTATCCTTTTATTTGTTGAAATATTTTTTGTTTGTTTTTTGGGAAGTGCATGGCCGGGAATCAAGCCCAGGTCTCCCACATGGCAGGCGAGAATTTTACCACTGAACTACCCTCGCGCTCCCAGGTACATTTGAAAGCAGTTTGGCAGTAGCAGTTTTTGGTTAGAGCCACTTTTCCTGGCTTTCAAGAGCAGATTGTGCACATTTCATCCCAATTTTACATTCAGTGACCTTCAGTGAGCTGTTCGTCACTTGACCTTGGCCGCTGTGGAAGTAGCTACACCATGGAAATTGGCAAATGCTGCATGTGAGGGCTTTCCCCACCCCCAGCCAGTTGTTAAGTGTTTACTAGCACGTCCCTGAGCAGGATAACTCATTTTGATTAACTATGTCTCTGCAATCAGCTAACGTGTGGCTGCTGAACCAGCTGCACCTTAGACTCACTAGGGAGAGTTTAGAACCAAGCCAAACCCAAACACTGATTCTTGGGCACCGCTGCCCAGAGAGTCAATTGGCCTGGGATGGAGTTAGGCATGGTTTTTATCATCTTTTGAAATTTAGGCCAATGATTCTTCAGGTTCTTAAACTTTAGCTTCCATCAGAATCTGCTAGAGGACTTGTTTAAACACACGTTTCTGGGCCTTTCTTCCAGAGCTCCTGATGTCTGGGTTAGGACCTGTGATTCTACCTTTCTAACAGGTTCTCAGGTGAAGCAATGCTGTTGGTTCACCTGCTACACTCGAAATCGCAGGGCCATACCTAATTCCTAAATGCACCTAGGATTGAGACTCACTACTCTAAAGAAATGTTTGACCCCCCAAAGCGTAGGATTTCCCAGTACACTCTGATTTTTGTCCAAAGTTTTACTTACTTTAAATGTATTTTTTTTCCTGGGTGTGGAGTGGTAGGTGGGGTGGGGGAGGACAAAAACATATTGCAACTTAGTTTTCTCGAGTCAATTTCTCTAACTCTAGACCAGTGGTTTCTAATCTGGCTATACATTAAAATAATCTGTGGAGAGATTCTGATTCATTTGGGATAGAGGATCTATCTATCTATCTCTATATATATATCTCCTCATTTTATTCTAGAAGGTAGCCATTAATAAGAATCACCACTATACACAGCTTGATATTCAAGTCGAAGATTTCAAGTCTGAAATATCTAGGCTTTGAGGATAAAATTTTTAAACATGACTGCCTCCATTTCTGTTGCAGTTTTAGGATCTATAGGATTATTTCTATTTTCTATATGAATGGCAAATGAAAGTACGAACAGAAAGTTGTATTCTCAAGAAGATTATTTGGACAGCCAATATATTTTAAAGCAAAACCTGTGAGTTTAAAACCAGAAAGATATTTGCAAAGTGCCCTTGAGGAAATGGGGAGAAAGAGGGAAAATTCAACTTCCCCATTTGGAGAATTCTCGATATTCTCACAAGCAGTGGGGACAACCAAATCGATAGGCTGAGCCCTCAATCTTGGGGTTTGCCCCTATGAAACTTATTCCTGCAAAGGATAGTCTAAGCCTACTTAAAATTAGATTTAAGAATCATCCCCAGGGAACCTCTTTTATTGCTCAGATGTGGCCTCTCTCTCTAAGCCCACTCAGCATATGAACTCACTGCCAAAAAAAAAAGATTGTACACATGTGGATTCATAAAGGGTGTGTGTGTGTGTGCACATGCACGCCCATGCACATGAATGTGTACTTTTACCCACATTAATACAAACATATGTACACAAAACCAAGAGAAGATTTAATGCAAGCAAAAGATACTAGAGAATCATATAGTGCTGAAGATAGAATTTTTAGATGGTGTCATTATATAATCTAGCAGAAAAAGTTTGCTTTTTTATGGATGAATATTAAACATTGCAATCTGGCTCTGAAAGAGGCTCACTAGAGAGACCCCACATCAGGCTCCTGAGGAGAGTTTGAAAATCACAACTCCTTTTCCTTTTTTCACTCGATTGTATTTATATGAAACCTCTGTTGTTATTACAGTGCATCCAGGAATAACAAAAGCTATTTAAAAATACTAAATAGAATTACAACAAATGAACAATACTAAGACAGGTGATAATAATGGGGTGGCATATGGGAAAAAAAACAACTAATGTAAATAATGGACCATAGATGGAACTATTCTGATCTTTCATCAATTGTAACAAAGGTAACTACTGTTAAACAATAGTACGATCATTTTTAAAAGTGCTAGCATCAATAGTAACAAATGTTCCACACCAATGCAAGGTGTTGGTGATGAGATGATATATGGGGTCCTGTAGTTTATGCATGATTGTTTTGTAGACTCACAACTTGTCTAATAAGAAAAAAACACTAAATACCTTTTTCATAATGACTACAAAAGCTTAAGATGGAGCAGAAATGGGAGCTATAAGGATGAAATTACAGACTGTAAGGATAATTAGACTCAAGAAAGGACTTCATAAGAAGAAAGTAGAAATTGCTCCAGGTTTGGCCAGTGGTAGCCCTCTCAACCTGGCTCTTTTTTTTTAAAAGCAATTTTATTGAGGCATAATTGATATTGAGGCATAAACTGCAAATATTTAATGTTTTGTCATATGTGTGTGCCAAAAATCATCACAATCAAGGTACTTAACCCCAAATTTCCTCCCGTGCCTTTGGAATTCCCCCTCCTAGGTCTCCCTGCTTTCCTCTCCCAAAGCAACCGTTGATCTGCTTGCAGTTGCTACAGATTCAATTGCATTTTTCATTATTTAAATGGAATCATACAGTAAAAAAAAAAGAAGAAGTGGGTAGAAATGCTTTACCTGGATGCCTCGAATGTTAGGCACACGTCTTTCTGAGCTAGCTTAGGTGTAACGTTGCCTGGATGATAGTGAAGCATACTTACATTGATGTAAATATAGGCGTGCTTGTAAAACATTTAATGTGTATTTTCTCATTTGGTAAGCTTCCTTTTTCAGCTCCATCATTTTTAAGAAGTGCAGACTCAAGAGAAGCTCACAGCACTCTTGGTTATCCATTCTGATTTTGTACTTACAGTTTGGGTTTGGCCAGTACTGGAGGGGGCTCTTTAATGGGTGAAGAAGGTTCGGGGTTTTTCGCTGCCTGTCCATTGAACCTCTCTGGGAAAGCATTAGGCCTGATCTGCTTGGCAGCCAGCATTCCACCCTGAAAGGAGGCTTCACTTCCTTTGTCATCTTCGGGCAGATTAAAATGCACACGAAGCCCAATCCTTGAGCTGGACCGGGGCTCATTGTGGTTTACCAAAACGCCTTCAAGCTTGGGTTTGGGGTGCTGTTCCCCAGAAGGGGGCTCCCGGTTGGGTGGGGATGGCTGTTGTTCAGTGGCAGCCAGGTTGGTGGAGGAATTGGCTGAGTGGAGAGACCCGTTGTTGCTAAGGTCTTCATTTCCTGAAAGAGCAAACATGGAACCTGGGCTGTTGGCCTTACCAACAAGACAAATAGGCCTCTGAGCTGGGGCATGCATATAAAGGGGAAAGGATTCAAAGCAGCTGAATATACTAATGGGAAAATGGTTACAAAAACAGAGGACATAATCTAGGACATTAAAGAATGGAGAGAATACAGGGGGGAAAAAAAACCCTAAATACCTACGTACTATTTTTGGAAGAATTTAAAAATTTTATATAAGACCAGGGAGATGTTTTCTTAGGGGTTGTGACAGATGACAGGAGATATAACTGGGATGGTGGTGGTGGCTCTAAGGCAATAAGGAAAGGCTACTGGAAAATTGAATATTGTTCAAGAACATTTTTCTCGATGGTTCAAATCTTTTTAGTGGAACCAAACTAGCTCTATATGAGAAGCAGAAAGGGAGGATAGTACAAATTCTCCACACTCATGCTTGGGTCATAGTCGAAACTGTTGTGGCATTTAAAGGGCCCTTACCTCGCACATGCAGCCGTGCGATGCTGGATACCGTGCCGTACTTGTTGCTTGCAGTACACGTGAAACACCCAGAGTCTTCTGCAAATACCTCGGCAATGACCAAAGTGCAAATCTCCTCTGTATTCCAGTAAAACAGAACAGTTAATGACCATTATAAAAATGAACCTAACCTGTGCAAAAGTCAATATAACAAGCTATGTGAATTCTTTGAAAATAATTAGTCAAAACAATTGACTGATTAGCAGATAAAATCAACTAGACGGATAGACTGTTTCGTACAGAATATTAATGAAGTGATTAATAATAACATATTATATGTTATTGGATTATCAGACTTATTTTCTATGTCTGCGTCATGAGTCCAGATTTAAAAAAAAAAACAGAAATGGTTGACAGCAAACTTAAAAATCACAAAAACAAAGCATTTGGAGGTTTGTGTGACATAAAAGGAATAGTAAAACATTTTCTAAACCCAGGCCTCTCATTATTTCCATGGGGAAATTTTGTAGTGAGGCCATTTTAAATAAAGTCCACAATTTAAAACTGGGCAATAAATAAATAGCTTGCTTAACTTTATAGGATTGGTATTTTACTTTCAGAAAAGGAACTAATAGTAATTAACTGGTAGAATTACTTAAAATTTGGGTGAAGAGTGAAATGCACGTCTTCCTGTGCAATACTAGGTAATTCTTATTGATTACATTGATACACAGTATGAACCCCTGTGAATAACTACAGAGGTGATTCTCAGAACCATATGATTATAGTCTAAAATTAAGATACGTAGATATCATTTAATAGCAAAAAGGAGGTGTAAGATAGTAGCATAATCCCCAGTTATCACTCAGTAGACCTGACATTAAAAACAAAAGTATTAAACATAGTATAAAGAGGAAATTGCCTTCTCAGTGATTCATGATAACTGAATTGAATTAGCTGGACCACCTCTAGGAAAATTGGACAGGAGGCAGTAAAGGGCAATGTTGAGTATCTACTCAAAGTATCTACTCAGTAACCCTTCATCCTCCTTTTTCCTTTTGGATAGAGTCTTGGCTTTGACCACTCTCTCGGGAGTGGCCCTGTACTTTGAGGCAAACTGGCCTCTTTCAGCCTCAGGGGGTCTAAGCCAGTTGTGCTAACTTTATTTTGCTAAGTGGTGGCATGTGACACACTATCCTGATCAATGAGATATTGAAAATCTGCTGGGGAGTTTCTAGGAAAGTTTTCTTTGCTCTTAACAAGAGACCTAAGAAAATATTATTCCTTGTTTTTTCCTTTGGATGTAGTTATCTGCATGTGATATTGAAACTGTGACAGCCACCTAAGGTACATGAGTACAACCATCCCAAGAGGAAACTTTAAAGATGGCAGGATGGAAAATGGAAAAAGGACTGCCCCTGATGATCACTGAACTGCTAAATTACCCAGCCTCACCATTATCCTACCTTAGGACTTTTTGTTACATGAGAAAATACTTTCCTCATTGTTTAACCGCTTTAGTTAGGTGTTTTCACTTCTGCCCACAGAAAGCTAAATAATGACGAGGAAAGTTTGGTTTTGGTGCCTCTCTGCTTTTGTTGAGCCCTGGGCTAATGCTTCTTTCTCTCTGTTCCCCTGCACAAAATTCATACTCTTGTCTTCCAACAACCTGCTCTCAGAAAATGATCTAATAAATTAATTTGCACCACATTGGATCTGCCTGATGAGATAAAGTATTTTGTCTCCAAAGGGTATTCGCACTGTACAAAGTGGAAGTAAGAACTGTCTAACTGTGGAATTCTAGAAATCATGGAGCTAGGAAAGGCAGGGCTTGTTTTGGGCAGGGATCCCCCTTTGGATGACTCTGAAATGATTTTGTGTATGGACTGCCTAGTGAAGAAACCAGCTCCTGAGGAAAGTGCCAGAAGTCTGAAATATTTTCAAAAGGAAACTGATAGTCCATAATAAGCAATACAATAGTAAAAATCACTTCTGGTCTTTACTCTGCATCCCCAAGTACAAAGTATAGGGCCATGCAATTTGGATGTGCGTTAGCGACTTCTGGAATGTTTTTCCATTTAGCTATCAGAATTATAACAATGAAATTCCAAGTGGTTATTCTTACTCAGGGGCGCAAATACAATCTGAAGTTCTAAGGTAATCACAGAAAGGCATTTCAGGAGTAGTGGTTTGTGAGTGACTTGCATTTTCTAGAGGTAAGAGATCTGTCATTTCTATCACCTCTTTAGTATCCCCCCAACCAAATTTGATAGCATCAAAGACATTTTATCAAATCTGGGCAAACGGCAAAATGTAATGCTCAGGTTTGAGACACACATGTCATGGAATTGGAATTCACCTACCATTGTGGAAATTATTCTGGAAAGTTTTGAGAGGTCATGAGTGGAGGCCAAGGACAGAGGGAAATATTCCTAAGGGCTACCTGTCAATAAGAAAGAACTAACTGCATTCATACGAGGTATTGAATATATATTCCAAATTTGCAGGTGCTCCTCTCCATCCCTTCCTCTACAGTATTGGCTAGAGTTAGTTTGGCTCTTTTTTCCAAAACTTCATTTTTTTTTTCACTTTCTTCTTGACACCAGTATAATTTCAATTTGTTTTCATATATATATATATCAAATCACTGATCACACACTAACAACTTAAAATTGAAATGATCTTTTACCTGGCTCTGCCATGGACCGAGGCTCTAAAAGGGAAAAATAAAATTAAGTTAGAGAATTCTGAGCATTTACTTTACTGAGAGGCTTTATTTTCAACAGAAGTTCCTTATAGCACTTTAGAATTTCTTGCATACTTAGTAGTGATTTGATGAGGTTCGTTTGTAAATGTTAAGTAAAATAACCTAAATTCCTAAGATAATAACAAGGGTAGGATAGGTATCACAGAATGGCAGCAAGAGGGAAGCTAAAGAAATGATGTTGCCACACCTTGGGACACACCTGGGTCCCTCTTGGAGTATGTAAACCTTACGTGAAGACTAGTTACTGGGTTAGCTCAGATTCAGAAATGACTTGCTCTGCTGATATTCAGTCTTGCCTGAAAAACGGTTTGCAAAGACTGAGAAGCTATTCCTGAATTCAGGCTCTCAACATCCTAATAGGAAGTAGAATGTATCTCTTGCTGTAATGTTTCTAATACCAAGAAACTCAGGATAGGCAATAGGCTCCTTAAGAGCAAGTTTTATCTTAAAATTATTTGGCATTCCTGAAAGTGCCCAGCACACTACTGAATATGGGTTTTTAATTAACGTTTGTTGCAGTGAAGGCACTCAGAAGTTATTTGCTGAGCTAAGTTACAATGGTCTACGGTGATAGGACTATTAAAGTCCCACCCCCCTCAGTTTAGGTATTTAGGAAGTATTTAATTGCTGCTACTGCTGCTAAAAGCTGACAGTGGCTCTGATTCATACAGCATACTGATCCAAGAACTACTATCATCTGATAGTCAGAAACAAACCAACAGCTGCAAATAAATTTCAACGTATTTTTATGGCCAAAATGGGTCAAAGCACTTCATAAATATGACAAGGAAAGAATAATTAACCCCTTGAATATATAAGTAGTTCTTATGAGTGAATAAGAAAAAGAATAGAGTCTAGTATGAAAATAAGCAAAGAAGGAAAACGAAAAAGAGATCAGGCTTCAATCAGAGATCAGAACGAAGTTGATCTGGTTGGGACTAAGGTGAATCAGAATACAGGGTAAAGGATGACAGTGTCTGTATTTTAGAACTTCAACTACTGTATCAGACCAAAGGAAGAGTGCTTTATTTTGTCAGAAACCTAAGGTTTCAATAGCACACAATCTAACTCATCTTGTCTGGATAGTTCATTTAAAAAAAACAAATACATGGAACCCAGAATGGGAATGAGGGCTTGTAATTCTGTACAGTTTAATATAATTCCTGGATACATTCCAGAGTATGTTGGACAGATAATTTAAAAGTATTGGCAGGGTGGGCCACAGTGGCTCCGAGGGCAGAGTTCTTGCCTGCCATACCAGAGACCTGGGTTCGATTTCCTGTGCCTGCCCATGCCAAAAAAAAAAAAAAAAAAAGGATTGGCGAAGTCCCTTAGGGACTGGAGAAAAAATATGGAACTATTAAACTTTACCACCTAGGAAACGCCTGATATTCTCTCAAATACTAGGGATTCCCAAGTCAATAGGCCAAGCCCCTGACCTTGAGGCTTGCTTTTAGGAAACTTATTTCTATAACAGAGAAGCTAAGCCTACCTGTAATTATGCCTAAGAATTACTTCCAGAGCACCTTTTTTGTTGCTCAGATGAAGCCTCTCCTTCTCTCTAAGCCTGACCCTGCAAGTGAAATCATTACCCTCCCCCCAGCATGAGACAGGACATCCTAGGGTGTGAATCTCCCTGGCAACATGGGACATGACTCCCAGGGATGAGCCTGGCCCTGGTACCATGGGATCTACAATGTTATCCTGACAAAAGAGGGAAAAGAAATGTAACAAAACAAGGTATCAGTGGCTAAGAGATTTCAAATAGAGTAGAGAGGCTATTCTGGAGGCTACTCTTACACAAGCTTCAGCATGCTAATTACCAAGATTTGCCAAACCCAATCAACATCACCCTGTTAACCCTAAAGAGCACCAGGGCTCTATCTGAGATCCTATAAAAGTTTCACATGCTACATTTACTTTTCAGAAACCTAAAACTTTCAGATGGTTCCTAGGCCAGATAAGTCCTGAAACCCAGAGGTGCCAGTCTCTCTAAGAACATCAACTTGTTTCATCCCTCTATGACAGCCCTTTTCAACAGGAAAAAAAGTTAGAATGGCCATAAACCAAATATCCCTAAAGATTGGGAGAAGGATCAAAGGAGAAGGAGTTATAACAGAGAAGTTAGGATTTAGCAAATGAGTATGACTACTGAATCATGAAATTGATATTTCTTTTTAGTCTCCAGTGTCTTGGAGCAGCTAGAAGGAAAAACCTGGAATTGTGGAACTGTAACACATACCAAACTTTGAAATCTGTTCTATAACTACTTGTTAAAATGTACTCTAAAATTTATTGCTTTTTTGTATCTATGTTATATTTCACAATTAAAATAGAGTAAAAAAGAAAAACAAAAACAGGTGGTGGGCCAGAGTTTACCTGCCTCTTGAGAAAAATATTGAATGCATAAAAAAATAGGCAAAGGATATGAACAGGCAATTTACAAATAATAAATACAAAGACCAAATAACAGATGAAAAAATATTTCACCCCACATCTAACTAAGGAAAGCCAAGTGAAAGCAAATGGTCCCTATTTTTGACCTATAAAATTGGTAAAGATTTTAAAAAATGGTTAATACCCATTGTTGGTGAAGGTATATGAGACAAAAGGCATTTTCATATATTGCTGGTTGTAGTATAAAATAGCTACGGCAACATGCATTCCAGTTCAACTGGGACAGACCTGGTTTATGCCTGAGATCCTAGCGTAATTATTAATAGCACTCTCTTTTGCTCTCAGAAGTGCCCCAGTTCGAATGATCAATTGTGTGATCATCCTAAATATAGCTCAATTTTGGGGGATGACATATTTACAGCATATATTAAAAGCCTTAGAAAATGTGAATATTCAATAGCAATTTCAGCACTAGAAATTTATTCCAGGACAGTAACTACAGATGTACACAAAAATTTATTCTGTGAACATGCATTGAAGCACTTTTTATAAAAGGATAAACTCGTGAACAATCTTAATGTTGAACAAAAGAGTAAATACATATGAAATTGAATATTATAGATTTATTTTTAAAAGAAAGATCTGTATTTATTAGAATGTAAAGATGTTCATGAAATGTTAAGTGAAAATTGATTTACCAAAAAAGAGTAAGATTTCATTTTTATTTAAAAAATATATGCATGGCAAAAAAATATACGCATGGAAAAGTTATAAAATAATATAAATATCAAAATATTGACAATATTTAGTTTTGGCTTACAGGTGATTTATATTTTATTCTTTTGGGTCATTTATATTTTCATTTAGGTGTTAAAAAGTTATGAAGATTTGTATATAGAATAAATTTATAAAATAAAATATGAGAGAAAGAATTTTAAAGCATCAACTTACTTTTCTGTAAAATCCTAAAGTCAGGAGAATCTTCTATCAAGGTCCCTTCTCTATACCACTCAACTTTAGGAGATGGGGCTCCTTTGACTCTGCATTCAAAGACAACCAGCTGACCCTCAGAGGCTGATAAATTTTGTAGCATCTAGAATGCGAAGAATATTGTGAGAACTAAAAAATAAACATTTTTAAAATCTAGTTCTAGCGCTGCATTTTAGAAAAAGACACCATCTCCTCCAGTATTTGGATTTTCTCCAAGCCTCCCACATTTCCATCAGCTTAAATTCTTTGCCTATAGATCAAGTCTGTTGTTTGAAGATGGAATCATCTGGGCCTAGAGAAAACTTTTTTCTCTCTGTCTTCTTCCTTGACGTCTCTGCTATATCACTAGGTCAGTTCGTCATATATCAGGAAAAACATTCTGAGGTTTGTTAAAATACTAATTTTTAGGTAAGTACCTCTGCTTTTGAATGCCCAAGTGGAGTTTGGTTTCTAGGAATAATAATAGGAAGAAGGAAGAAGAGAAGAGGGTGGCAGAGGAGGAGGGGGTGGAGGTGGAGGAAGGATATTCAGTGACTGTCCACTCGGTGGTTTCAGCATTGGAGGAATGTAGTATCCACAAGAAGTGTGGCTGACTGGGATGCAGAACTGCTCTGTGGCCCCAGCAACCTACACTGTTGCGGCTTTGCCTTGTTTACATGGTATAGTCATGGAAATGGGCTTCTGTTTTGCAGTTTTATTTTCCTGAAGTAGACTTGACAATATATTATCTTTGGTCTGTTGAGGCATGTAGATGCTGACAGTCTTTATAAAATCATAGTCACCTGGTAAGTTTTAGGAAATCGTAAAATATGTTATACTTTTCTGGAGAAATCATTAAATCCTTTTCTACACTTTCACCAAAAAAAAAGGGGGGGGGTTACAAAAAACACTTTTGAGTTGTAAAGCATCAATGTATTTTACAGTAAACTCTACGGAGGATGGAGCTATCTGTTCTTCTGTCTATCATGATTTGTGGGCTTCAGTCACACATTTGTTTGTGTAGTTGTACTTCATTTGATTATGAAATGCTTCTTTAGCATATATATGGGCAAATTTGGGATTTAATTTTGACTCAAAGACTTTCGTAAACATGGAAAGGTTATGCTTAAGCTTCCTCACCAACTCCATAAGTAATATATGCTGCAAGGCTTTCTTTTATTACAATTTTGGGGCCTACGTTTAGAAAATATTGACTCTTGCTTCAGAGAAGGGAAAAGCAAATGGGTTTATTGCTTTTGTCATTTACTCGTATATATTTCCTGATTGTTTATAGATTTGTCTGAACAACTTAGGATATTTTGTGCATGGCCTCCATCATACTGATGGCATTCGCTAAGGAATACAGGGGTGGGGGAAGCCGCATGGCTTTAGCTACAGCAGGAGACTTTCTTAAGCGACCTTAGAAGTGTGTGCAAGTTGGTATTGTGACAGCCAGGGGGCGCTGGAGTTCAGCGTTAGCATTTTGGTCCCTTTGAGTCCCCAGCTTTGTTTGCTGAAGTAATTCTGAATGGAATTAGCACAGTGGTTTCTGAATCAAGAAAGAGCAATTTGCCTGGAAATCTGTTTATTCCTTGTCTACCTCAAACAATAGCTTCTGTTGGCAAGGATGGGATACACTTCATAATGAAAGGGGATGTGTCGACCCAGTTCTGGGTACTGCTGCAAGCTAGTAAATGTGGACTCCACGCTGGCATCCAAGCAAATTCCGTGCCAAAATGGCCGCTGTGGGGCCTATTGGAAACTTTAGTGGCAGTCAGATTGGTCCCTAGAGTCGTACATAATAGGGTTTTCATTCCTTCTTGAGGCAAACAAGTTAAGAAACAAAACCAAATAAAAAAAAAAAAAAAGGTGGTGGTATGGGAAGGGATCGAATAAATGGAATACAATACATTTATAAAGTGGATACAAGCAGAACGAAGCCAATTTTTATGTTTTGATGTGGGTTGCAATTCAGTTCAGATATGAGTCAACGCTTAATTTGATGTATGAGTCAGTCCACCAAAGGACCTCCTTGAGCAAATGGGTTGCTCATCATTAAGAGCAACATTAGTTGCTTGGTATTATTAATTTGACATTGAAGGCCAAGCACTGTGCAGTAGTTGAGAGTCCAGCTCAGACACCTGAAATACTCGAGTGTATGAACTATACCCTCCTCCTGTCTGTGATGCAATATGGACGCTCATTCCAGTGTTGCATCAATACTCCGTAAAGGAGGTCAGTTCATAAGTCACCTAGAAAAAGTTGTTGAAAGTCATATTTTTTTGAAATTTTAAGGACAATAATCACTGTTACTGAAAACTGTGTTTTTCTACAAAGTCTTGGGAAGGAAACTGGTTCACGTTGGCTACACTTGTTGGAGTCCAAACCCGGATGACACTGTGCTGAACACAGCAGTAGGTCTTATGCTGCTACTAATCGTGTGATGTGTACATACTTGAGTTGATCACATTCCTCTCAACTTCATGGAAGACAAATAAGACGAAAGAAACATTCCCCAACGAGCAAAGATTAGGTTAGTCTCTACTAGGAGCTATGGATCTGGATTAAAGTCATTATAACCAAAGGTATTCCATCTCTCAAGGTAAATAGTACCCAAAGTTCGAATCTGTCTCACATTTCATCACTGTACTGATCACCTGGTAGGACATTCTTTGTTGGGGGACTTAACAACACAGAGCCTTTAGAAGCATGTCTTCCAGGGCCCTTCGTATTAGACTTCTCTCTATTCTCTCCTAAGCACTGTACGAAGCCACAAAGTGATGAAAACAATAATTCTTCCTTGGCTGAAATAGAAGTTATATGCCACGGACTAAACATTACAACGTGCCTGCTTTGTGCCAAGCCCTGGGCCAGGTGTGGGAGGTGAGTTGAAAAAAAGGACAGAGTTCCTACTTAACAGTTCTGTACCCACAAATATAATGTCAAGACATCCTTGGGAAAGGGCATCTACCTTGGTGGTTAGTAGACGCCAGCTACAATGTCATTTTATTCATTGCAAAATCCAGTTAATATTTTTGCACCTTAGGGATACTGCAAATGACTGTGTACAGTGCTTTGGACTGCAGTTGGATCAGAACAGTTTTTACTGATAAAAAACTATTTGATTGAAGGTCAATTTGGTCCTTAATTGTCACAGGTACCCAGATTTAGTTACTGGAATTGTGGGGTTGGAGAGTGGGGTCCAGCTAATCTTCAGAAATCTGGATCTGGCCTCTGGCCCAGTTATTTCAGGGTTTCCTGCCTGTGCTATTATATAATGAACCTGCTTTTTTCAAATTCTCACTTCCCCTGCCCCCTCTTTCACTCTTCAAATTACTGCTGAAGCAGCTGGAGCCAGGGCTGCCGTAGCCTTGAAACGATGCCAAAGCAGCTGCTGTTGGAGTGGGAGCAGTGATAAGAGTACAATTCTAATTTGATCATCTAACTCTCTTCACACCCCAGAAGAGTGAGTGCTGATCCCCCCCAAAACAGAGTGAAAGTGTTTCTGATATTGATGGAGGATGCAGGATAGTCTCTCTCCATCTATAGTTAATTAAAGAGCATTAAAAAACATAGTCATTGCCTATGAGTAGAGCAGTGAACTAGCATATGGAATCTCATAGTCTTTTCTCAAACCATACCACTGTTTTGCCTGGCAAGACTCCTTTTCATTTTAAGCCTTTTAAAAAAGATTATACCCAGGTGCATGGGTGGTTAAGTGGTAGAATGCTCGCCTTCCATGTGGGAGACCTGGGTTCGATTCCTGGAACATACACCCCCCCGCCCCCCCCCCCCAAAGAAAAGATTATACCAGTACTTCCCTATCACTAAAGGAGGCAAAAGGAGTTAAATAAAATAGTGGTTATAGAAAACTTTGCCCTGTAGTTGTTGCTAAAAATAAATAATATCACGGCTTCTTGCTTTTATTGGTAAAGAAATGCTTTGTTGGGCAGTATAGAAAGGGAGTCATAGGCATTAGAATGCCAGAGGTCCCTAAAGAATTAAATAGAGCAGGAATAACCTGAACAAACCTGCACAAATGACCTGCTCTCATGGCTCATCGCCTCATGATTACCATCATCAGTAGCTCTGACTCAGAAATTTGCTCAGGACACTGGCAGGGATTATGACCTCAGTCCTGCCCTCACTGATGGAAACTAACGCAAGCGCACCATTGCTGACGAGTCCGTTTGGAATCTGAGACACAGCCTACCCTGGTGCCCTACGTCTGCAAAAACCCGATCCCATTTATGGAGACAAAAGCACATACCCTAAGGGCTGAGAGAGCCTCATCAGAGTTTGGGTCTGTGTACTAAATACCATTTTCCCACCATGGATCAAATGTGTTTAGAGATTTGATCTGACAAATCACTTAGAGTAATGATTAATCCACTTTCTCATGTTTAACTATGTGCCATTTAGGGTATCTAGTTTGTAAGGAGGCATTTGGGAGAAATAGAAAAATAAATAGCTTTATTGCTATGATAAATGTATAAGAGGCATGCAGCAGGTAGTACCCAGGCAGGGAAGACAGAGCACCAAAAAAGATTTGAAATCGAGTGGTGTTAAGGACACCTCTCTGGTATCTGGCCACATGATGGTCATGAGGGAGGGAAAGAAGGGGGAGATGTTAGTGGAATTGGGTGCAAATTATTCTGCAGTTTAAATGCCCTGAAAAGTCAGCACTTTTTCTAGGGTGTAACAAATTAAAGTACGCGTCATGATTTCTGGGGCACGTAAGCTCTATTTTAAGGACAGGTAACTTAGCGATGAAATAATAGGCAATAAGAGGTAGCTTTATTAGCTGTATTTTACACACATGTACATACACACGCACACACATGCCCATCGATAATGCGTCAAGGTCTTGTATTCTCTAAGTCATGTGTTGCTTTCCTATTTCAAACCTTTGGAAACAGCAAAGCTGAAACCCAAAATGCAGGTTATAAGAAACGAACCTGAAAAATCGAGAGGCACTTGTTTTACATAACAAGGTTTGCCTAACTGACATGGATATATCTCACTCTAGATGCATGCTTGATTTTGGAAAGCCGTCTTTGATGAGCTGATATGGTGAAACGTCCCTGAAACAGATGCTTCTGTGGAAGTTGTGAATTTAGCTTTTCCTTTAAGGATCAATACTCACTGGGAACAGATAACATTTTTGAAATTTTGCTCTAAACCAGGCTTTCTCAATCTCAGCATGGTCGACGTTTTCAGGATGGATAATACCTTGCTGTGCAAGGCTATTGTTCTGTGCACTATGGGATGTTTAGAGTATCCCTGGCCTCTACACATTAGATGCCAGTAGTACAACCCCTCAGTCGTGGAAGCCAAAAATGTCTTCAGACATTCCCAAGTGTCCCTTGGGGGGCAAAATTAACCCTGATTGAGAACCACTACTCTATACCAAAGCAAACTGCTGAGAGGATACAATCTCTGTGGGTCTAAATTTGCTGTTCATGCAAACAATAAACACTAAATCCAGCCTAGATGAATAAATACTAAATCTAGCATAGATTCCTTCTGCTTGCTCTTCATAATACCAAAAATCCAATGTGACTCAGTTTTCTCATCTTCGAACTTACCCTTTTGAGCAACATGTAAACAAAATCTATGTTATATAAGGAAAAGTATAATCAACTGAGAATTGGGAGAACTTGTTTCTGGTCCTGATTTCGCCACTAACTGGTCCTGTAACATTGGATAAATTCTTTAATCTCCCTGACCCTTCTTGATTTTTTAATTTGTAAATGAAGGTGCCTGACTAAATTTTGCAGCTCTAAACACAAAGATTTAAGTTCCGAAACTACCACAATGGTTGACATGATAAAAGAGACAAAAACTATCTTTGTCCTAGAGTTAGGCATCCGTGTTAAGCTCCCTGAGAGCATTTAACTCTATTTCCTTGAATGCCAAAAACAGGTCTCTGTGACTGATTCTTTTGGAAGTCAGGAGATCCCTTGGAATAGTGGCTAGAACGTATCACCTTGCCTCTAGGTGCAGCTACTCTGTTTAACAAGCCAGGCATAGAGATCTGTAGGGTGAGAGGGAAGAACATTGCTTTCATTACAACCACGGCTGTTAGAAAGCTGGGACTTGAATGATGCTCCAACACAACCATCAAAACGAAACAAAACTCTGTATTCTACTTATGAGACCAAAATCCTGAGATAAAATCAGTAAATCTTGGATTCTACAACTTTGTTTGGGTGCTGTGGTATGTTTAAAGCCACAACAGAATGAAATAACATTTTGATTACCTTCGTAAACACGGGAGCTGCGATGATAGGTTTTCCATCCAATCCTTGCAAATAGTTGGTAGGGCTCTGACACTGTTAGAAAGGAATCAACAATAGCGTCATTGTCACTAAGAAGATGAGATAGATAGGTAAGTGGATGATAGTTAGATAAACAGATAGATAGATATAATAAACCTATAGAATCTGGTGTATCGTCAATCAAAACACTGATGATATTATAAGTCTGAATCACATACTTCAAATTTTAGATGGAACTGATTGCATTTCATTCCAGGTCATGGTGGCTATAAAATATGTGTCACCCATCCCTGCTCACATATAGCTGTATGTAATGAACTATGTAATTAACTCTAAATTCTTAAGGAGGTTCCTTAGAGACCCTGGGGTCACAAATCACAATTTGAAGTCCACAAGATTAGAACTAAAATTTGATTCCTCTGCATTATTAAATGGGTTAGATAAATAGCTCTCTTTGAAACTAAAAAAAAAAAGGTTATATTAGTAAAAAGATATATTAGTAATATATTGTCAATATATTTAGAGAGTATGTTTCATATGTTTTAAAGTATGTGCATACATATTGTATAGAAAATGCCTGGAAGTATCCACCAGAAACTATTAACAGGAAGTACTTCTGAGGAGTGGGAGTCTGCGAGTAGAAGCTTTACTAAAGTTTTTTTAACAATCTTCTGCACTTTTTGAATGTTTTTACAATAAGCATGTATCATTATCATTATCATCACCATCTTCATCATCATCATTATTTTTAACTTTAAGTATGAGAGCTTTTAATGTTTTCTAAAAATAATTTCTTGGTTGTCCCATCTTAGAAGGTAGAATTATGTACAGCTCCACGGGACTCAGTTTTTCCTGGGTCAGTGTGAGAGCTGGTTTTCAAAAATGAAATGTCAGAGACACTAGTTTGCAAAGTTTCTTTTCCTATGAAATTTGTCTGTGAAACTGGAGAATATGCTCCCAAAGCAAGAGGAATCATTGATATTATACATCAGAAGTATAAGGTGATTATCGTGGGAATATAAATGTATTGTCCAAGATAATAAAATTGCCACAGAAACAAGCACAAGCATGCCATATAAGATGGTCGTGGTCACAGCCCCTTCCTGTCACTGTCCAGGATGCTTTAGTTTCATTTTTGTACCTGCTGGATGGTTGACACACCAGGCCGGGCCACCGAAGGCTGGGCTTGCGGTACTGCTGGAGGAATGGCTGGAGAGGTAGTAGGAGGGGATGACACCTCATTTGGCTTCTGGAGTCTGACAAATGATTAAAATATAGATAATAAAACAGCCCTATCATTGTGTGTGACAATATTCCAGCAAACCTATGTAATGCCATCACTGCTTACATTTGGTTACGATTAAACTATTTGCTCAGTACTATTTCACAAAAGTTACTGAGGGCTTCCTTGCATACTTGGTTAGGCAGTACAAATGCAGAGCTGAACAAGACATCAATCTTGTCCTTGAGTGAGTTGCTCTCAGTGTAGTCGGGGAGTGAAGCATATTAACAACTGGCTGAGGTTCAAGACAAGTGCTGTGGCAGAAGCATACACAGAAGATAATTTTTTAAAATTTATTTTGTTGCTGCCTTCTGTATTTTCCTTCTCCCTTCCATTTCATGTAAGAGGAGGCCAAGCTTTTAAGTCTTTGCCACTGGAATTTTGGCATGGCAAAAAAACAAAAAACAGTATCATCAACAATAAAAAAACAGAAATAGCCTGAAATCAACAAGTTCTTTAAGTTTAGGCAAATTAAGTTAAAGAGATTATTTGAAAGGCAAGAAAGCCAGGAAGTATCCTTGAGAAGGTTGGGGAGGGGAGATTATTCTGGTTTTGTTGGGGAGAAGAGAGGTCTGTGGCTCCTTCCAGAAGAACCTGAGTCCATAGGGGATTGCAATAGAGGACAGAAGCTCCCAGCCTTACCATAGCTATCAGCGCGTGTCAGGAAGCAATAAAACCCTGGACTTGTCGGGACCTTGAGGACTGGTATGTGGGGAGAGATGACAGATTACAGGGTGGCCTTCCCTTTCATCTGGATGTTACCTCTCTTTGCCTCAGCTTCCTCATCTCTTAAATGGGGGTATAATAATTCTTAGCTTATAGAGTTTTTGTGAGGCTTAAACCAGGTAATTTATGTAAAATGCTTAGAACAATACTGAGCAGACACCAAACTGTGTGCTCGTTCTCTGTGTATTCTCTCTCTGGATCCTGTGTGTGTGTGTGTGTTTTCTCTCTTTCACATGCACACACAACCCAGGGATGTTTTTATAGCCCTGAAGGGGAAAAGAGGCACTCAATAATGACTGAGACTGAATTTTTTCCCAGCTAGGCAGGATGGGGTCTCAAAAGCAGAACTTTGAAGTGATGCAAAGACCATCAGAACCTCCAAAGTATCCATTTTATTCTTCTACCTCAATAGAATCTCCAATTTCTAACTGAGTACATGGCTACCCCAAATAAAGATTGTATTTCCCAACTTCATTTTAGCGAGGTGTGGCCACATGACTACTTTGTGACCATGGATGTGAGAGACAGCGATGTGTGCGATTGAAGAGAGATGACTTTAAAAGGGGAGGGGGCCTTTACTCCCTCCTACTTAGACCAAGAAGGTGAGGGCCACACTTAACAATGGTGAAGCAGAAGGCAGGAAGCAGACTGGAGCCTAAGGGGATGTGAAATCCAGATTTTTATGTAATTTAGAAATAAAATGTCTATCTTATTTTAATCATGGCTATTATGGGTCTCTAATACATACAACTGAAGCCAACTCCAAACTACTACAAGTAGATTTAAAGGAAACAAATACATAGGATATTTTTTGCTTGCTTAAGTTTGTGCATCAAAATTCATGGCAATTGTGTTTGTAACATGTGCTATGGGAGCCTTGAGGAAGGAGTGATGAACTTGCCAAAAAGGCCTCGAATGGGGAGGATATTTAGACAGGCTTTTGAAGGATAAACAGAAGTTTTCCAGGCAGAAAAGGGAATATGAAGATCCTTAGCAAGATTAACAGCTTGAAAAAGGGCTGAAAAGGAACTGCACCTTGTGTGAGTGAGATGACAGCAGTGTAGAGAGCTTGGGGTAGGGGAAATGGAGGTGGGGAGGTGCTGTTACTCTCCTGAATAAGGTTTTGCATGCCATGTTGAGATATTTTTTAATGTTGTTTGGTTTGTGTTTACATTTTGCTGTAAATAAAAGATCTTTTTAAAATCAGGAAAATGGTGGTATCAAGAATGATCTCTTAGAAAATAACTGGGTGTAGTTGAGGCACTAAAGAAAAGCTTTTCATTGGTGTAAAACAGGCAGGAGAGAATGAGGCACTGACCCAAAGCCATGAGGTGGGGAAGAGTCCTTCACTCTGGCTATGGATTTTTATTTCTGCACAAAAGTTCAAAGTAAATGAACTTGTGGTCGGCATTCCCTTTATCCAGTGTATGGGCAGATGAGTCATAAAATAAAGACAAAAATAAATAAATAAGAGGGTGGGGGCAGGGGATGAGATATTCTGGGTCTTCTTTTTTACTTTTTTTTTTTGGAGTAATGAAAATGTTCTAAAATTGATTGTGGTGATGAATGCACAGCTATGTGATATCGTGAGCTATTGATTGTATACCTTGGATGGATTATTTGGTGTGTGAATATATCTCATAAAATTGTTTTTTTTTTGAAAAAAACTTTAAACAAATTATCATCACAAGTTAGGGACACACAAAGGATTCTGAAGAATAAGACATGATTTCTGCCTTGAAGGATCTTACCCTCTGAGGAGGAAGACAGAATATGCTGACACAATTAACAACTTTTCAATTGGTCTTCTAAATATTGCCATTTGTTTCAGAAAATCTCAGGAGTAGCTCCGATATTCGTTTCTGGTTTCCATGCCCTTGATCTACAGCCCCCTTGGCCTGAAATGCCCTTTCCTCCCTTGTTTTGGGGGTATCTAGCTACTGAGCTTTTAAAACTGAGCTGGGACAGTGACTCTGTGAAAACTTTCCTGATTTCTCTTTCCCTCGCTAACCAATAAATAGTCCTTTGTGCCAAGTTCTATGTACCTTGAACATGCTTACATCATAGGGTCTATTACACTTGATTATTCATACTGGTTATATGCTTGTTATACTTTCTTGCTATACTTGCTGAATATCTTTCCTCTACTGGACTATGCATTGCTTGAAAGCAGGAGGCATCTGAGTGTTTTTTGGGTTCATTGCATCCTTTAGGTGCTCAATCAGTGGTTGTGGAAATGAATGAATGGGCATATGCAACTTTGTTCAGTATACGTACGATCATTTAATATATATATTTTCATTTAATATATATTTAAAGAGGACACTAGGCACAGAAAGTTTATGGCTTCCCCAGATTATTCATATGAATAAATATATGTATATATGTATATATATATTTATATATATATATAAAATTTAAGATCACCAGGTTTTGTTTTTGTAAATGCTATTGTCCAACTAGATTACATGAATTTTTTTAACCACTGGGTTATTTATTTACTTCTTTACTCTGTAGAGATGGATATTAAGCTATTTCATAGGTGATACCTCATTTCTGAGCTTTTAGAAATACTAAAATTAATCTTCTAGGCAAGACTTAAGGAAAGAAGAGTCTTCCCCAGATCCACTCAATCTTTCCTTTTGAGGTCATACCCTGGAGCCACCCTTTCCTGCAGACGTCAAGTTCTAGTAACCAATTAGCAACTTTCTTGGGATCTGAGGCTATAAAATAGAATTACCGATTCATCTCTTCCTTGTTAGGGTCCCCTTCTGAGTCAGAAGAAGAAACTCCTGAAAAAATAAAAACAAGACATAAGGGTTTTTTTTTTGTATGCTGTGTGGCAGGGTCATATTTCATTCTTTTTCCATGTGAGTATTCTGTTATCGCAGCACCATTTGTTGAATTTTTTGTTTGTTTGTTTGTTTTGCTTGTTTGTTTTTGTTCTGGGGGAAGTGCACGGACTGGAAATCGAACCCAGGTCTCCCGCAGGGCAGGCAAGACATGAAGTTTTAAAAATGATAATTCCTTAAATTAGTTTCTAGGCATAAAATATTGGAAATAACACTCATTTTTTTTCAGATGAGGAAACAGGCCCTAAGTACTTGAAGGACTTGCTGAGGGTCACATGGCTCGTTAGTGAGAGAGTTCAAATTGACTGCTCAATTTCCGACCATTCTATATGTCAAATACGTGTTGATGCTTTGGACTAACAGAGCAAGTCTCTACAGACATTTCTAGTGGATTTAAATCCTCTTGGATTATGCAGATTGGATAAGAGAAAGGATTACGCTGGATTCCAAACATTTTAAGTGTAGGTGGAGGCTCTTCCGTTCAGTCCTAATATTAAAAGTCACATTTCATCTTAGAGTGGGGGTATTTGAAGCCCTGTTGCTATAAACAAACAAACAAAAAAATCCACAATCCAATCTCAGTGCAGTTAGCAGAGCTTTGATTCCGGATTTACTCCTCAAGATAGTGACTTCCAGGAAGATATAACTGAGCTAAATCTGGAGGTATTTATTGAGCATACAATGCCCTTCTATTCATGTATTTATTCTATGAATGTTTATTGACTACCCACTATGTACTTGGTATTAATAAGGTATTGGAAATATAAAGAAGAATGAGACAATCCTGGCTCTACAATCTAGTGGGTAAATGGGCACGTACACCATAACAATACACTTTGTAAGTGCTAAAACCACGGCATACTCATATAAAAACTTAGGCAGGCATATAAGGAACTTAAGGTTGATTTCTTCCTTAAAATTAGTTGATTTCATTTGCTGTTGGTATAAATGGCTTGCCAAGCCCCCCAACTGATCTCCCTGCTTCTACCCTTGATTCCTGGCAGTAAATTGTCAACCAGCAGCCAGAGTGATCCAGCTTACTAACTCAGGGAGATCATAGCACACCTCTGTTCAGAATCCTGCAGAGCTTCTCAATTCCCTCAGAGTAAAAGCTGAAGTCCTTGTGATGACCTACAGGCATCTACAAGATTTATTTACCTGCGTCACCCCTATCCCCCATCTTGAAATTCTAACCTCATCTCCCATTACTTTCTTCCTTGTTCTTTCAATTGGGGCCACATTGGCTTACGTCTGTATCTTAAGACAGGTACAATCTCACCTCAGGACCACTGTACTTGCTGATTTCTCTGCCAAGAGAATATGAATATCCTTGTGGCTCACTTCCTTACTTCTTCCAAGTCTTCAGTCAAATGTGACCTTGTCAGTCAGGTTTTCTCCGGCCACCCTGTCTAAAATTGCAACCTATACACATAGACACACACTCATTCATACACATACCCATTTACACACACATTCTTACACACAAACATGTACTCACATGCACACCTATCCCTTTTCATATTTATTCACACACATACCTTGTATCCCTTTTCCTTGCTTTCTTTTCCTTCTATAGTGTTTGTAATTCCTATCACACTATATTTTATCTCATATATTTTCTGTTTCTCCTACTAGAATGTAAATTCCATGAGTCTAGAGAGTTTGTCTATTTGGCTCCATTGCTGCATCCCCACGGCCTAGAAGAGTGCATGGTAGAGCAGGCCTTCAATAGACATTTGTTTATTATAACTATACCTCTTAGGAGTAAGTACCATGCTCAAAGAGTCTCTGCTTTTACCTTCTATGTAAATCTCAGCAGAAGTTGAATCCGTCCCATAGATATTAGAAGCAAAACAGGAATAGCGCCCCGTGTCCTCTTCAAAGGCTTCAGCAATGGTCAGTGAGTGGAGACTTCCTGCCTGGATGATGTGAATGTCTGGGGAATTTTCAAGTTCCTTGCCTTCACAGTACCACCTGAAAGGAAGGGAATATGGACATTGGCTATGACCAAAAATGTAAGAACTGGTAACATATATTCCCTAAGAAGAAAACTGTGGCAAATTTCATTTCTAATCAGAATATTAAACAATTTGTTACTATGGTATTAGTTGGTTGTAGCAATGAAAAGAGTTGGCACATTTAAACTACATTGATACTTTACTCAAGAAATTAGAAAGTGGCTCCTATTAAGAATGATTTAAATGAGAGAAGGTGAGGAAGCAAGCACAACCTACCAGAAAGAGCAGGAACTTTCACGTGGAACTTGGAATTTGCGGAATTTTCTCAAATGACCTATTGGTCTCTGTAATATGCATTAAATAAGTGCTACTTTATATTTATTTGGGGAGGTTCTAAGATGCCAAAAGTTTGTGAGGTGGAGTACACTCATTCCCTACTATTAAATTATATCTGACATAGCTAAATGAAAATTAATTTGTTCTGTTATCGGAGTAAGGAGTATGGGTCATACATGTGCAGGAGTGGCCCCATCCTGGAAAATAACCTAAGTTATTTTTATGTTCCTATAGGTTATGGTATTTTATTTCAACTCTATATACTTGAACATTTATTAAACTTATATTTATTTATTATACGTTTTATATATATATTATAATATATATAACATTTGTTATATTCTATTATAACATAGATATTTTTAGCGAAAAGATTACACAAAATAATACATAAAATAATGTTTAAAATGTGGATTTGCATAGGAAATATAATAAGGAAATGCACATTGAATCTACATTGAAATCCCATTTCTCTGGTCTTAAAGTCTAAAAGTTTTACCATTCTCATACACTGTAAAATGGGAAAACCCCTATGAACGGAATTTGGCAATATCTACCAAAATTATAAATGCATTTGCCCTTTGACCTACCAACCCCATTTCTGGGAATCTGTCTTACACATACACTTGCATACATATGAGATACAAGGTTTGTCATTGTGGCATTGTTTGAAATAGAAAAAGATTGGAAACAACCCAAGTGTCCATGAAATAAATTATGATATATTCACACAATGAAATCTGTGCAGCTCAAATAAAAGACTAAGGAAGCTCTCCATGTACCGATAGGGAAAGAACCTAGAATATCTAGTTAAATTTTAAACAGTGAGAATCAAAATAGTGCATGTAGGGTGCTAGATTTTCTGCAGCAAACAGCAGGCAAGAAATAAGAGAATATATCCATGTGTTTGCACAAAGGAATCTGGGAAAAGAAATGAAAAACTAAAGTGACCATTTATTGAGGATGAGGGGAAACAAAGTAGTTGAGAGCAGTGTAACCCCCCCCTTTTTTTTTGCATGGACAGGCACCAGGAATTGAACCCGGGTCTCCGGTATGGCAGGTAAGAATTCTGCCACTGAGCCACCATCACACCGCCCAGTGTACCCCCCTTTTAAGTTGTTTAATTTTTTAGATAATATTTATTAGTCTACAGCATAATAAAAGGTAAACAAATATGGAGGTTTTAACCCTACGATGTCAAAAATTAAGGAGTCCTGAAAGTTGCTGATCTTTACTGTTATTTCCTATCTGTTATTTTTTGCTTCCCCTACTAGATTTATAATCCATGGGGGAGACTTAAAAGATTTATCCCCCTCTATAATCCTAGCACCTATAACGGTGCCCTGGCACAGGAGAGGTACTCTGAAAATATGCATCTAATGGATTTGCTAAAATACAGAGTAATGGGGAAAATGCATAGCTAATGTTTTATAAGTATTTTTACTCGTGTCATCAACTTCTATGCCAGTCTTTGATTTCTGTGTAACAGAGGCAGTATATGCAGCTGCCAAAATGGGTTTATAAAGCTCCCAAAGCATAAATCTAAGGAAGGCCCCAAGTAGCGTAAAGGAGCCCTCAGTGCATGGGTGCTCCAAATGCAAATACTGGGTGCCAGCTAAACATTTTCTTATTGAACACATGCTTATCTTTATCTCCCCCCACCCCTTGAGAAATGCCCCTAAAATAAGAGAAAAGGAATGTAAAAGTAATAACCTACAAGGACAAAAAGAATGGGAAGTGAGACAATAGTAGACCTGAGACCTCAAACGAACCCTGGAAAGCAGATTGAGGGGCCAGGCGAGCAGAGAAACCTCAAAGCCAAGTACCTACTTGGAGATGTCAATGAAAGAAGCCATTTTGTGCAGCAGAACTCCAGAAAGTTCCGGGATTTGGAGACACAAGGTTGCTAATAATGGAGAAGGAGATGGGCAGCTTAACACAGGGGACTTGGTAACAAGTTTGGGAAATAAGCATTTAGACACCCCACATCAGGTCGCATCTCCTCGCCTAAACAGTCAGAGGATGTCCCAGGACCATGGCTGACTGCAGGCTGAGCCGGCAGCTGCTCCGTACTGAAACAGGAAGAAGGAGGCTTCAGATGGGATTTCCCAGGGAAAAAACAAATGGGCCCAATACCTGAGATGTTTGTGTGGAACTGAATATTCAGGAAAAGTTTTCCAAATGTATTGGAGAATTGAAACAAATTCATGATAGGACCACAAAACTGAATGCACATGAAAACAACATTGGTTAACTCTGGAAGAACTAAAAGTTGTCCAAGAAAGGAAACATTGACTTTTTTCAAGTGTAAATGACACATGCACAGTAATAATAAGATAAACGTTAAATATTGCTTTAAACAACAACTGTGTAGCCCATGATGAACTCTGGGATCTGTCTTTCAAAAAAGCTTTGAAACTATTGCTTTTTTTGTTTCTTTGCATATATGTTATATTATAGAATTAACAAAAAGCTAAAAAAACAACAACTGTGATATAATTATAACTGAGAAGATGAAGGAGGGGTAACGGGGTTGCTGGTTTAGTGTAGGGGTGCTAAACTCGCAGCTGCCTGAACAGGGAATCTAGTACAAAAATACCTAACGTCAGCACACCAAGAAATAGTAGCACGTTACAATGGCTCTCAAAGTGTAATTCAGTTCTGTGAAGACGAAACAATTTTCATATAATACTAAGACACTGTTTGCCATTTTCACTGCATTGACATTTTCACTGATGGAGCAAAAGCAACAGTGGATAAAATTGCTCATGCGTCAATAGCACAAATCAAGCGACTAGTGGTCATTGTGCCCTTCACTGCCCTGCTCACAGGTAAAAAAGCAAAAAGCCAGTTTCACTTAAGAATGTCCTAGTTGAAGCAGTAAAAATTATTTATGAAATCTCAACCTTGGGTCCACATCTTTTTACTATTCCGTGTGGTAAAATGGGAAGTAGCATAAAGCGTTTCTGGTGCCTATGAAAGAGCACTTGTGTAATTGAATTGAGAGTTGAACTAGCGTTTAATTCATTAAATAATATTTTAACTTGAAAGAATGGCAAACTACAGTTATTCAGACTTGGGTATTCAGCAGACATTTTCTCGAAAATGAAGGAAGTTAAACCTGTCATTTCAAGCGAAGATAACTGACAGTATTTGTTACCACTTTAAAAAAAAATTTAAGCTTTCAAGGGAAAATTAGAATTTTGGAAAACTATTTCTCAGAGCAGGTTTATAGCTTTTCAATATTTAAGGGTTTTTAATGAAATGTGGTGATATTAACAAATGTGATTTTTTGATGTCATATAATTAAAGTGTGTCAACATTTGGAAGATATGCATTATTTGGTGAACCACTATTTTTCAAATGACTCATAGGTTGTTATCTATTCAAAGTCAAGACAGACCAGTGGATGTTGATATAACAGAGTACAAAAGTTTATTGCTTTGGTTTCAGATTTCATTTCACCACTAACCTTTAAGAAACCACTACTAGCTGAACACTGACATACATCAAACAAGAATAGCCACAATTATATGAAAAGGCTATTAAATTAATCTTCCTATTTCCAACTACATATCTGTTTTCAAAACCTGAATGTAGAGGCCGATATGAGAATCCAAATGTCTAACATTAAGTCACATATTAGAGGGATTTGCAAAAATAGACAACAGCGTTACTCTTCTCAGTGCATTTTTTGTTTTGTTTTGGAAAATACAGCTATCTTTCCTAAAATAATTTTTATGTTAATATATTTGTTATTGTTATTTTTAAATGAATTAATGAATAACTACTTCTAAATGCTCAATTTAAAGTTCTAATGTGGAAATATTTATAAGCATAAAATAAATATTTAGGCCCTCAATAACTTTTAAGACCATAAAAGGGTCCTAAGAACAAAGTCTGAGAAGCACTGGCATAGTTTTTAAAAATCTAGTGATAAATACATATGAAGCAACAAAGAGTCAAAGTGAAGTGTTCTTTAACATTTGACTTGTAAAATAATGTACCTGTATTAATTTGATTAAACAAATATAAAGAGCTATCTCAAAAAAGTTAAATAAACATTATATAATTTTTTCATATAAACATTATAGGATTATGTCAATTCTTTTGATAACATTTCTTATCCTTACCAAAATGAGAGTGGAAACGTCTATGAGCAATTGGATACCCAGAAGGAGATAAGTGGAATGATTCAAACGCCCAAACTCCCTGTCAAGAGCCTTTCTGTCCTTTCTCAGATGGCAAGGGTGACTTCAGCCAGATCCAAAGAACAATCAGTAACCGCTGCTCTGAAATTAACACCATGACCCACTCAGAAATAACATGCCATCAGGCAGCCTGTGGCAGCATTGTTAAAATTTACCCAATTACCCTAAAGACTTTTGAGGGTGAGGAGGGAAACCTACTTTTCTCAAATGTCTGCCCATGTTAGGAAATGCTTTCATAGAAATGCCCTGACCAGCTGTGTGTTTTTAGAACGCCAAATCCTCATGACGCTTACAGAATGGCAGTGGGTGCCAGATGTGGTTCATGGCCCAGCAGAAATGAGTCAGTGATCTGGGGAAATGGGGCAGCTCCCAATGATGAAGGACCTACCTCTAAGGTACTAGAATAGCTTTCTAAATAAATCTGCTAATTGGGCTAGCGACCAAGCCTGTGAAAGAAGACAAAGAAGAGGCACATTTTTCAAATTTAACTGGACTCTTTGGCTAAATACAACTATTCTGCTGTTAGGCTATTATTTCATCTGAAATATGGCTTGAATAAATGTTACAAATCATTATTTTAGCTCATTAACAACTTTGAAGTGTAATTTAAATGTGTTATTCTGACACCAATAATAATGCTTATTAAAAGAAGAATTAATCAGTCTTCCCTTAACCCTACCCCAGGCCTTCCAATGTCCCTATCCTACCTCCTATTATTTCCTCTCCCAATATTTTCCTTCATGGAACCTAGATATCATTGATAATTATGTATCTGTGTGTAGGTTTATTTATTTAATGTGATTCTCCATTACTGGGGGGAAAACACCATTATCATGTTTATTTTGTTTACCACTTGTTTATCTGGCACCTAGCACGGTGTATGTACATCATAGATGCTCAAGAAAATGTTTGTGGTGTGACGAGTGTAAGGTCTGAAACAAAGCCTAAAATAGTGTATTTATCTACTGACATTTTCAACTTTCTCCATGCATTAGAATAACTTATATGATGATATACAGAGTGTACCTGGAATATATTGGACGATAAGATAATAGTAAAGTTTTTCTAACAGCACTCAAAATTATGCTGGATATGTGACACAATTCAGTGTTTTGTATGCTCTGTTAGACTGATGCTACTGAAATTCATTTTCATGTCCAATGGCTGTATTCAACTCAAGGGAATGTGGGGATATAAGTAGGGAGGATATGTCTATACTTTAAGTTTTATTAAACTCTATTGAATTCTTCCAGGTGGGAACTTCTTGATAATTTAATAAAAGTATAAATAAATAATTGGCTAATAGCAAAACATCAAGATCAACCCTTTTACTACATAACCAGTTTTAGACATGACAAAAGGGAGGTGGGATAAAAGTAAAAATGAAAACAATTCCTAAAATAAGTTTCGAAGATACTAATATAGGATGACATTATTTTGAGCAGGACTGACCAAAAGCTTTTTATTGGCTTTCTTTTAGTATCCCTACTTTTTCTTAGTATTTTTTACTATATTAGCAACATGATTTAGTTATTTTAAGTTTATTGTCTATTGCCACCCACATCATCTAGTGTGAAATATGGTAGGAAACTTTGCTTTGTCTATTGCTGAATAGCCAGCATCAGGAATAATGCCTGTGAAACAGTGGGTGCTGAATGATTTTTTTTGAATGCATGAACGAATAAATGTATCACATTTTCCAGTTTTGTTGATGATGCAGTGCACTTGAATCTTTCCAGTTTTATACATCTTTCTTTCTTATATTTGCTATGTAATCATTTTTTCCAAGATAAATTCTTTGATTTGTTCAATTTGGTACCTCTTTCATGGTGCTAAGTTTCCTCAGCTCTTTGAAAATGTAGCATTTTTAATGGATATTGGTTCTGGTTACAAGAGGTTTCTAGTGATTGAACTAGAAACTTCAACTAGGTTTCTAGTTGAAGAGGGGCAAAATATGATCTCAGGTGTGTACTGTGTTCCAGCAAGCTTCCCAACCCTCCAGGCTATTGATGACTGTCTGGGAACCCACCCTGCCTCTCCAGCACACATTTGCTGCTCTGACCTCTGTGGACATGGCTGGGCTTGTTGCTCAGTCCAAGCAGGGGAAGAGGAACTGACTACAAAGCTGCTCTGAAGGTAGTTCCCAGATTAATCATCAGGATTGCCCCAGGTCCCCTTCTACTTACTGTATATGTTGCCTCTGAGCCTAGAACACACCCAGAAGAGTTCCTGGCTCTGCAGCAGTTCTGTCTGTAATAGGATTTGGGCTTTGGATTTCCTTGGCAATCAGATTTTATCTGCTTAGAGGCAGATTTATCATGAAGCTGTTGAAGCTTCAGATTTCCACACCTGCATGGTTCCCTTCCAAAACCTGTACCTGATTTTTTTCCCACAAATTTACATTATTTATCTTAAAGAAGGTTCCCCTAATTGTATAAACTTCAGGACCCACAAAACTTGGATCTGTTCTTTGCAAATGCTTTCTACTTTTGAGGAATTTCTAAAATTTTCATGTTTACAGATGACATTCCACATTGTTTTCTGGTTAGGCTTCAGAGTGTTGGGAGGGAGGTAGATCCATGTGCTCCCTATTATTATGCTCTCCCTATTAATTGTTAAATCACCTTTTTTTTTTTTTTTTTTGACATGGGCAGGCTCTGGAAATCGAACCCAGATCTCCAGTATGGCAGGTGTCCTGGTTCGAAAGGAAGTATGTCCCCTAGAAAGGCCATGATTTAATCAAAATCCCATTTCATAAAAGTAGAATAATCCCTATTCAATACTGTATGTTTAAAACTGTAATCAGATCATCTCCTTGGATGATGTGATTTAGTCAAGAGCGGTTGTTAAATTGGATTAGGTGGGTCTTGATTTGTTTACTGGAGTCCTATAAAAGAGGAAACATTTTGGAGAAAGAGATTCAGAGAGAGCAGAGAAGAACAATAGCCATGAGAGCAGAGAGCCCACAGGCCAGAGATGAAGAAGGAAAACACCTCCCGGGGAGCTTCATGAAACAAGAAGCCGGGAGAGAAAGTAACAGATGATGCCTTGCTAGCCATGTGCCCTTCCAGCTGAGAGAGAAACTGACTGTGTCCGCCATGTCCCTTTCCAGATGAGAGAGAAACCCTGAACATCATTGGCCTTCTTGAACCAAGGTATCTTTCCTTGGATGCCTTTGATTGGACATTTCTATAGACTTGTTTTAATTGGGACATTTTCTTGGCCTTAGAACTGAAAACTAGCAACTTATTAAATTCCCCTTTTTAAAAGCCATTCCGATTCTGGTATATTGCATTCCAGCAGCTAGCAAACTAGAACAGCAGGTGAGAACTCTGTCACTGAGCCACTGTTGCACTGCCCTTAAATCACTTTTAATCTGGTTTCTGTACTAATCACTCTCTCAAAACTACTCTTAGTATGGTCACCAAAGGCCTCTAGGTTATTAACTCAAATGACGCTTTTCAGTTTTCATCTCATTTGACCTCTAATTAGTATTCAATGTAGTTGACTACCTATTTCTTCTTGAACTAACTCTTCTTTTTCTTTCTTTCTTTTTTTTTTTCAAATGACTGACTTCATCTTCCTCTTACCATTTGGTAGGGATCTTCCCAGTGTCCTTGGGGGGATTTTACTTGTCTACCCAAACTTTAAATGCTGGAATTCCTTGGCAACATGATCTGAACAAAAGTGATACTCAAAATAATTAACAACCGATCAAATTGGATGCCACAACCACAGAAAGATGGAAGCCATCAATAGCCTATAGAGCTATCCTGGTGGTAATGACTAAATATTACCCTCTGGTCATGTGACCAATTCTTGTCTCACAAAAGTGTGAGAAAGAAAATTACAGGCTAATTTCATCCTCCAACAAAAATGCATAAATTCTAAACAGAATATTAACAAACCAAATCTAGTGATATATAAAAAGAAATATGAACAAGTTGCATTTATCCCAAGAATTCAAGGTTGGTTTAAGATTATAAAATCAATATAATTCATCATAATAACAATGTAAGGGAAAAATCATTTGATCATCTCAGTAGATGCAGAAAAAAAGTCTGATAAACATTCAACATCCATTCATGATTTTTAAAAATTTTAACCTCCCTTAACAAAATAACTTACAACAAACATCCTACCTAATGGTGAAAAGCAGAAAGCATCCCCTTTAAGTTCAGAAACAAGACTAGAGTGCCCACTATCATGACTTCTATTTAATATTGTACTGGAGGTTTTACTAAGACCTCAACAAGACAAGAAAATGAAATACACAATACATTATTAGAAAGGAAGCACATCCAAAGACATCTATAGATAATTTCTCATGAATTTAGCAAGGTTGTTGACTCAAAAGCCAATACACAGAATTCAATTGCATTTCTCTATATAACAAGCAGAGAGCATAGTTTTTTTGAAAAGGTACCATTTATAATAGCATAAAAATGAGGTACCAATGAATACATCTAACAGGATTTGTTGAACCAGAAAAAAATATGAATCTTTATTGAAAGATATTAAGGAATGCCTAAAAAAAAATGGAAAATACACCATACTTCTGAATTATGAAGCCTCAATATTTTAAAGAGTCAGATTCTCCCCTAATTGATCTATGAATTCAATGCGGTTAAAAAATCTTTATTCAATCTTTAATGGAAGGTGACAAGGTGATTCTAAAATTTATATTATAGAGCAAAAGGCCAAAAATAGTAAAATATCCTTAAAATGAAAAAGTTGGAAATCAAGGACTATTAAAAATCTATTGTACAAAAGCGGCTAAAGAAGTGTAACAAATAAGGTATCAGTGGTTGAAAGAGTTCAAATATAGCCGAGAGGCTACTCTGGAATTCACTCCTATGCAAGCTTTAGTTAGACATTACTAACTATGATAACTTGCCAAATCCTACCAAAACCATTCCTGCTAATCCTAAAGAATACCTAAGGCATTATATAAAATTCTACAAAGGTTCCATGCACTCAGGTAACTTTCCAGAAACTTGCAACCTCCAGATGGGTCCCTGGACCAGATAAATCCTGAAATGCAGAGGGGCCAGCCTCTCTAGAACTTCAGCTAGTTTCATCCCCCTATCCCATATTAATGACAGCCCCTTCCAACGTGATAAAGTTAGGCTGTGCATAGCCCAAATACCCCTAAAGAGTGGGAGAAAGTTCAAAGGTGTTGGTGGAGTTGTACAGAGAAAGTAGGGTTTAACAAATGAGTATGATTGCTGAATCGTTATATTGATATTTCTTTAAGTGTCTAGTGTCTTAGAGCAGCTAGAGTAAAAATCTAAAATTATGGAATTGTAACCCATTCCAAACTCTGAAATGTCTTCTATAACTAATTGTCATGATGTGCTTGGAAATGTATTGCTCTTTTGTATGTAGGCTATTTTTCACAAAAAAAAGAAAAAATAGATTGTGATGATAAATGCACAGTTATATGATGATATTGTGAAACACTGATGGTACACTTTGGATGATTACATGGTATGTGAATATATAATGTACATCAGTAAAAATTTTAAAAACTATTGTAGTGAGATAAAGGAATCATAGAAGAAGAATGGAGAAGTAGTGCTAGATCCATTTATTTATGGAATTTTTTTTGTTTGTTTTTTATATATATTTTTTGTATTTTGTATTTTTATTTTTTTCTCTATATTATCATTTTATTTCTTTTTCTGTTGTCTTGCTATTTCTTTTTCTAAATTGATGCAAATGTACTAAGAAATGATGATCATACATCTATGTGATGATATTAAGAATTGCTATTTATGGAATTTTGATTTATGATAGAGCTGGCATTGTTGATCAGTAGGAAAAAATTGTACATTTTTAAAAAGGTGCTGGAACCATTGGTTACCCAACCTTTAAAAAAAAAAAAATTGGGCGGGCCAAGGTGGCTCAGCAGGCAAGAATGCTTGCCTGCCATGCCAGAGGACCCGAGTTCGATTCCTGGTGCCTGCCCATGTAAAAAAATAAAATTAAATTAAAAAAAAAATGTTAAAGAAACGGGGTCCCTGCCTCACACCATACACAAAATCAACTTTAAATGTATTGAAAACTATTAAAAAATTTTAAAAATTCAAAAATATAGACTAAAAATGTGAATGAGAAAATTGTAAACTTTTAGAAGACAATATAAGAGAATATCTTTATGACCTTGATATTAGGAAGAATTTCTTAAACTAGATACAAATTATAAAACAAAACCATAAAGGGAAAATAAATAAATTTGACACTAAAATTAAGATTATCTAATCACCAAAAGATACCAGTATAAAGTAAAAAGACAACTCAAACTGAGAGAGCATAGTTTCATAATGCATATACCAATGATTTATATCCAGAATATTTTTAAAAGTGCTGCAAATCAATAGGAAGAAACCAATAGAAAAATGGGCAAATATGTAAACAAGCCCTTTATTGAAAAGGAATCCTAAATGGTCAGTAAACTTATGAAAAAATGCTCAGCGTCATTAGTAATTATACAAATGCAAACTGAAACCACAATGAGATAAACATCATAACAACTAGACTGACACAAACTTAAAAGTCTGATAATATCATTATTAGCAATGGCGTAGAACAACCAGAACTATTATACAATATTGGTAGAAATGTAAATTTGAACAAATTCTTTGGAAAATAATTTGGTATTATAATAATTGAAGTTGTACATACTCTGCCAGCAATTCCATGCCTAGACATACTCATATACCAGAAAAGGCTTGTGCACCAGAGGAATATATTGAAATGTCTATAAAAGCATTGTTGTTATTAGGAAAAAATCTAGAAACAACCCAAATGTACATTGAAGTATAATAATCTAGCCATACAATAAAATATACTGTAGCAATGCAAATGAGTGAATTAGAATCACGTGCAACAACATACACATACATTTTAGAGAAACAAAACAAGTAGCAGAAGAATATATACATTATGATTTCATTTATAAACAATTTTTAAAATATAAAACTTATTATTTTTTAAATCTTTTATTGTGGAAACTTTAAAAAATGCATAAAGTAGAATATAATAAATCCACATATCACTCAGCTTCAACAAATTATCAACACATGTAATTCTTCTATGTTTCCCATTTCTCCCCATCTTGGATTATTTTAATGCAAGTCCAGGATTTTGTGTCATTTCACCTGTACATACTTCTTTTTTAATATTGTTAAACAACTATGAAGCATATGTTATACAACTTTGAAAAAACTATAACTAAAAATATAAAGAGAAAATACACATTTTGGCATAGTGGTTACCTCTGAAGGGGAAGGATGTGATAGCATTGAGAAGAAACCAGACTTAAAAAATAGTGATCATGTGAGCATGCAGATGTTTGTGCCACCATTCTTATGCCATATGTGTGTTAACATTCTTCAGCCTCTATGAGGTTAAGAGATTGATTAAAGAAGGTTGGTAAACAGATTGGTAGGTAAGTGAGAAGGACTTCTATAGAACCCTTTGTAGAGTGTGACCTGTATTCTCTGGAGTTTTTGGGTTAACAGAGGCTTAGACCCAACTCTTGCCTCAAACCTTTAAAGGCAAAAGGCCCTCTGGCATTGCCCAAGAGGGAAGAACAAGAGAGAGAACTTCAGTGGGACCAGTCTACTTTCTAGAATTTGTAAGGGCAAAGATTTGGGTTTTCCCACAGGCCAAGTGATTCAAAAGAGACCCACCTCAGAGGACCACCTGCCAGGGTAGGATGACTCCAACAAAAGGAGTCTGCAAGTACTGCTGGAGTAAAGACTAAGGAGTAGGTACTAAAACATTAGCTAACGATTACAACTGGAACAAGGGAGAGAGCAGGGAGAGCTCTTGGGAGTCAAAAGGAAGGGTTTCTCTAAGAAATCCCAAAAATGCACAGCACAGAAACAAACAGCAACTTGTTAAAACTCAGATGGCTGGGTCTCATCCCCAGGGATCCTGCTTCGGTAGGTCCAAGGTGGGGCTGATGAATTAGCATATACTTCAAGGTCCCAGGTGATTCTGATGATGCATTTTGCTTGTTTTTGAAGTTTCTAACAATCTAGCCTCTGCTCCCTCTCTGGACCATCTCAAGTAATTGCTTCTTTATTCTTTATCTTCCAAATAGTTCCTTCAATTCCTTGAACTCAATAATTACCTTGCTGCCTTAAGAGCCTCAAACATGCTATACCCACAACCTGCAACTTTTCCCCCAAATCCCACTTGGCTGGGCTAAGTCCTGGTCATCCTTTATGTCTCAACTTAAATTCCAGTTTTCAGGAAAACCATCCCCAATTCACTCACAAGCTTTGGTCCCCTTGCTATATATGCGCTCCTTTATAACATTGATCACACTTCTAATTAGATAATCACTTCTAGAATTTTTGTTTATTGTCTGGCTCCCTCAATAGCTTTAAGCTCCATGAAGGCAGAGGATTTGTCTGTCTTACATACTGCTTTATCCTTAGTATAGTACATGGCACATAATAGGTGCTTAATATTTGTTGGATGAATGAATGAACAAAAGTGTCTGGACTTTTTCCAAAAGGTAGGCAAAGAACTCATAGTATAATATGAAATCTCTCTATGTGATTTAAGATACACCTTTTCTTTATAACCATTTTGTTTCCCTTTTATTTCTGCAACGTACTACCAGCAGGCAAATGTCCAGAAGTAGCACTAGCAAAACTTAATACACATAGTGGGTATTGACATCTATAAAAGGTAAATTTGTGCTGCTTCAGGAGGTTGTATACAAACAAACATACTTAGTGTGATCCAGCTGAACATTCCTGGGGAAAGAATTTGGAGTCAAGATACAAAAAAGGGATCAGGGCCATTTGCTGTGAATTCCTATAGACACTTTCATCTGTGGGTAAATCCTGAATGTATTTCATTTCCTAAAACAACTCCTCCAATGAAGCTATAGCCAAGATTAATATGGGATATAGGATCCCATCCCTACTTATAAACAATTTCCACCCAATTAACTTTGAAATCAACAATATACGCAAAAATGGCTTCCCAACTTGTTAAATTAGGGCTTTAAGAATATGGGTAGAAATGCTGTTTATAAACAGGAGCACATAGAAGCAAGATTAGGCTTCAGATGCCCAATATATTTATTTGTATTTTCTATTTTTATTCACTACAGTTTTCCTACGTAGTAAACCAAAACTTCTCATTATCTTATTATTTTAATGCATTTTAAAAATATATTGGAGAAAGCCACTGAAGCCGAAGGAGCTGAAAGGAACAAATCTTGGAAGAGAAGGGAGAGACCAGCAGACACTGCCATGTGTCTTTCCATGCAGCAGAGGAACCCAGGATTGCTGGCAGCTAGTCCCGGAGAAGAAAGCCTCATCTTGATGATGCCTTGATTTGAAAATTTTTCTTAGCCTCAAAACTCAAAGATCAGTACATCATGCCTGGTGAGGATATGATGAAACAGGCGCTTGCACACCCTGTTATGTGTAAGTGAAGATTAGGGCAACTCTCCAGAGGGAAACTTGGCAACATCTATGAACACTTAAAGTACACAAAATGATGGTTCCAGCAATTCTCCTGCTGAGGATTTATCCTATAAACACAATCTCTTATGTGTCCAAGGACGTATGTACAAAGATATTCACTGAAGCATTGGCTGTAAAAGAGTGCAAACAACCAATATCCCCCCAGTAAGACCATAGTTAAATTAAAAAAAAAAAATCCATGCAAGCTTTCCTTATTTTATCTATGCAAGGTATGGATAAAACAAATACACAAAGAAATTCTCGGAAGTTGGTTCCAAATGTTAGCTATAGATGAACATCCCCTTTGTAATAACAGAGGTATTGGACATCCTTTTCCAGTATTCAGCTCACTTCTAGGCATGCCTCCAGTTACAGTACCCTCTTATGTGACCTTCAGACCTGCATTTCCAACTGCCTATTACACATGGTCCCTCTGACTCCTCTGATTCAAGACATATATCCCAAATCTATATCAACCTCCTCCACAAATCGGTCAGCTCTTCCATTTTCCCAGTCCTTGCCAGTGACCCTGTCTTTTCCCCCAAGCACCTGGCTTCAAACTTGGGAAGTAATTTTTTTTATTCATCTTGCTATCTAGTCACTCACCAAGTTCAGCTTGATTTCTTTTCTTCTAAATATCGCTCACTAATGTCTTTTCTTCTCATTCCCACTGCCTCCACCCTAAACCAACCAGAGCCTTTAGTCCCTGACACCCCCACAGCTTCCTGTGGCTTCATGGCCCCGTTCTTTTCTAGTCTAGCCCATTCTTCCAGACGTCTTCTCCTCAAATGCTCCCTTTCATCATGTTACACTTCACAATATGCAACCTTAAATGGTTTCCAGTTTATTTTGAAACCAAGTCTAAACTACTCTGCTTTGTGTTTAAGGCTCTTCAAAATCACCTGGCTTTACTCTCCTTTCTTGTTATGTCAAGTTTCCTCCCTATTACATAAAACATTATTATGATTACTGTGTCTTTATCTTTAGACAAACATGATGAGTTGATCCTAGCCTGAAGGGACTCATCCCTTCTACCTTCCTCTTCAGTCTTTTCTTATCTGGATTCCGCGCTCTTATATATCCTATCCAAGTACTTGTGGTTTCCTATGAATATTTGCCTTTGGGCCTTTGTACTTGCTTTCCCCATCTGCCCTTGGTTTCCTCAACCTCAAGTGTCACCTCCTGGGTTAATTCTTCTTTCACCCTGTTTTCCAGGCTGAGTAATTCACACCATCTTTTGAGCCACCATCGTATCCTATACATACTTCTGTTACAGCCCTAATTATGCGATACTGCAATGTTTTGTTTACACGTCTGTCTGATTGCTACAGTAGATTGGGAGCTATCTGAGGTCATGTATTGGTTGCTTTTGTACATCAAGTATTTGGGACTCACTTTAGTAACTACGTAGGTATTTGTTGAATGCAAAAATGAATAGGTGAGTAAATGTCAACTTAAATCCTTCTCATTCTTCAATATTCAAATAAAACACTAAGTCTCTGAAGCTTTCTTTGACATTTTTAGTAATCTCCCACCTCCCTGAAGCCTAATGGTACTTAGGGCCTGGACTATAAAAAGGAGGACAATTTATATAATTGTCTCTTTGAGAGCAAGGACAAATATTTGTATTGTCTCTGCCATTGCACCTATCACAGTGCTGAGTACATAGTAAAATATTTCCTTTTTGATTAGAATTATATAAATCCTGTGCTTGGGAAAATAATGATTACCAGATTGCCTTGTTCAGAGAATGGGTAATTTATAGTCCTTCCTGGTTATTTTTCTTGGTAGTGTGTTCAATTCTTTTTAGTATCTGAAATTGTTATGGTTGAGAAGTGGGCAGGATGACACTTGAATGATTTGGCCTTATTAAAAAAATTTTTTTTTTTGGTTCAATGTATCTTTTATATCCAGAAACTAGTGGGTTGGACAGGACTAATCTAAGAAAATAGTGTAGGTGTCATAACCTGAGTGTTCACCAGTTTCCCTGGACTGACCAGATACCACTGAGTGTTGTCCGTCATAGGACTGTGACAACCTCTCACCAGTGTTTTCGGCCAATCTCAGGGAGTGGCATCAGATATGTTGAGAGTAGAAGGGTAGATGCTGCCCTTATGTTCTTCAGCTCCACCCCTTTGCTACATCTTATACCAACTGTCTCACTCCTGAATTAAATCTAAATATCTTGTTTTTCTATTTTTCCATCTATTAGTTCATTCACTATTTCTGTGTGACTACATGGGGCTTAGTATATAAAGGCAAAACCAACAGAATCTCTGTCCTCAAGGAGGTCAGTTGGATAACATGATGGTAAAAATGTTTGTGACATTATAGATAGGATTTTTAGTACTGCCCTATGCTGCATTTGAAAAGCACAATTCAATATATGAATATGTCTTTTGACCAAAACCCTTGAATTAATGTATATATTAATAAGATGCTATTATTAATACTAATACTATTACTTTTCTATAATATGAATATTAAATAAGAAAAATATATCACTCTGCTTACCTACCTAGAATAAAAATTAAATAGAAATGAAGTCATATTCTAGTAATAACTAGGTGATTAGAGAGGCAAAGTAATTTTTGCATGACTTTAACTACCAGTAATTATCTACAAAAGCAATACACTTCAACCACACTATTCACTAATATTGCGTTATAATTTTAGAGAAAGTCACTCCAGGAGCTAAGGCCAGATCCAGGTTTTGTGATACCCAAAACACATATAATATGGGAACTCTAGAAAGAAAACAATATAAAACTAAAACACAAACTTAGTATAGGGCTTTGGAAATAGCCTATGCTCGTGAGACGTCCGGAAGCTTAAACTACATTAGCTTCATAAAAAAGTTGACATGAAATTTAAACACTAAACAATGTTCTATGAGAATTATTACAGATAATGTATCTTTCAGTTTTATTGTTTGAACTTTCTGGAACTGTTTTATAGAAGATGGTGGTTTGTTGTTGGTGAGTGTTGGATGGAATTCTACCTTGCACCATTGTAATAAAAACTGTTAGAATCTTCATAAATAAAAAAAAAAGAAAAAAAAGAAAAGTTGACTGTGGTAGGGATATAGTCTCTCTACCTGTCAGTCATATTAAGGACACACTTGAGCACTGGGGAGAATAGTGTTCATTAAGCTGATGTCAAAAAGTTTCAAGAGATATAACACATGCAAAATGAGAAATCGGCTTTTATTCTAATAGGCTTTATTTTATTATTTGGCTTTCTTTAAAATTTCAAAAAAGGTGACATTATAGATTCAATATTTAATACTGCCCTATGCTGCATTTGAAAAGCACAATTCAATATATGAATATGTCTTTTGATCAGAATCCCTTGAATTAATGTATATATAAATAAAATGCTATTATTATTACTACTACTACTCCTCTCCTATAATACTGCAATGTTTTGTTTACATGTCTATCTGATCAACTTAGGGTTGAGTATAGATCATAAATACTTTCTTTTTTTAAAATACAGGCTGTAGACCTGCTCTTTCCAATACAGTACTTAATATGTACCTATAGCTTGAAATGTGGTGAGTATAACTGAGGAACTGACTTTTTTTTATTAAATTTTTTTAATTTTACTTTTTAAATACCAAAAAACATAACAAACGCAAATGTTCCTATTTTGATCATTCCGTTCTACATATATAATCAGTAATTCACAATATCATCACACAGTTGCATATTCATCAGCATGATCATTTCTTGGAACATTTGCATCTATTCAGAAAAAGAAGTAAAACAAAAACAGAAAAAAAAATTTATGCATACCATACTCCTTACCCTTCCCTTTCATTGATCACTAGCATTTCAAATTAAATTTATTTTAACATTTGAGGAACTGACTTTTAAATTATATTTAATTTTAATGCATTTAAATTTTAAATCTGATAGTTAACTCACTTACTGCAAAAATTTTTAAGTATATCTAGAGTGACTTGGGTATGTCACTCTACTTTCCCAAAGGCAAATTTTATGAAATGTAAATACATATTATTTCCAAGGAAGATTTAGCATCTGAATTGAGATGTGCTACAAGGATAAAATCCACACTGGATTTCTAAGCCTTAGTATGAGAAAGAGAATATAAAATGTTATAAATAATTTTCATATCAATTACATGTTGCAATGATAATATTTTCAATATGTGGGTTAAAGAAAACATATTATTAAAATTAATTTCTCCCAGGTTTGTTTTGGGGTTTTTTGTTTGTTTGTTTGTTTTTATTTTTTAAAAATGTAGCAGCTAGAAAATGTAAAATTCCATACATGGCTAGTGCTATATTTTTCTTGGGCAGTGCTGCTTTAGACTATGAGTGTTTTTGCCAAAGGGAGTGTTTGAAACCATACAGTTAGAAGATAATACTTAGGAGGATCAGGGTAAATGGAAAGCAATCACCAGGCATTAAGAACAGGATATTTTTACCTTACTTGAGGTGGTGGAATTCCTACCACAATGCAATCCAACTGTACTCGGGTTCCTTCTGGAACTTCCCTGCTCCGTAACTTTTGAGTGAACCGGGGAGGTTGCCCCAGAGGTTCTTCATAGTACAAAGATGAAGGTGAAGACCCTGGGGTGGTGTCTCCACCAGATGCCTCACTGGCAGCCTGCTCAGCTTCGCGCCTTTTGGCTTCCTGCTGTTCAAGGGCGTGATTCACTTCATTATCTCTGGTATCAGTAGGGATGGGGATGGGAACAGAAGATCTTTCTCGTCTTTCTGCCAGATCTGAGAAACTGGAGCTGTTTTCCTGAATAGCTTTGTCTTGAGATTCCACTTTGCTCTTGTGGTTTTTGCAGGCACGAGGTCTAATCCTTTTGGAGCTATGAGCTTTGAAAAGGGAGGACAGCTCTTCAATGAAATCGGCAGCCTTATTTAAGAATACCTTTTTGGACTGGGTTTCAGAACTATACTGTCGCTTTTTTGCCTCCTGGAGGCTCTCCTTAGAGCTAGCAGGACTTGGAGAGTTATCTTGGCAGACTTTAGGGTCATTGCTTGGTGTAGGTGAGTGTTTCATCTGCTCCGAAGAAAGATGTTTTCGAGCTTGAGCTTCATCTGCTTTCTCCAAAGGGTCGTGATTGATGGCCAATCTTGCCAGATTGACACTTTCATCTAATTCTTCTTGGCTCAGAAAGGCTGAAAGATCAGGAAGGTCATCCTGGCCTCCTCCTCCTCCTCCTTCAGCAACTCCAGTAGGACTGCCAAAATGGAAAGGATTGGAGGAAGGCCCTGCTCGACTCCTCTCGTTGTTTCCCCTATGTCTGGTTTCTGCTAAATAACTCTCTCTTAGAAGCTGAGATATGGAAGTAGAAGCTTCGATGCTGTCGTCTTGCATGCTGTCACAAAATAACAGTAACAAAAAACCTGGATCATTTTTAGAGAATAGCAAGTCTATATATTATAGCACTGCAGATTCTTAAGAACTTAGAGCTTATAATAAAAAATATTGCTGAGTTGTGATACTTTTACAAATTTTACTTTTAAGACCTATAGATTATTTTCAAATTGTAAGATAAATAGGAACTGAATGAAGTTTCCCTGAAATTGAAAATAATGATATGGATGATTACCACTTTACTAATGCTTTAATTTTAGGTTCAATGATAAAAGCTATTATATAACTATAGTGACATTAAATACAATTTCAATACATAATTTTGATAATGTCTATGGGCTTTTAGTTAAAAAGTGTTTTCAAACACAAATAAAGATTTGTCTCTCTACTCTCCCCTTCACTTTGAATATAATAGAATTATAGAAATTAAGAGATATTGACAACATAATCTCATCTAGGTACTGAAAATATAGACTTGATGTACTTCATGAAAATAAATACTGCTTTCTTTTCTTTTTTTTTTTTTACTAGAGTCAAGCTGTTTAAATTCAATGGTGTTTATAGACTCAATCTGCTTTTAAAAACTCTGATGATTTGCCTTTACAAACCAGGTATAATTAATTTAATTTGCAAAGATATGGCTTAAGGCCTAGATTTTTTTTAATCTCTTAAAGTAGTATTGGTTAAAAGGGGATATAGAAGACAGCGGAATAAGGTTACAAGGCAGATTTTTAAACAGTATGTTCTTTCCTAACTTTTGTATTTTATTTATATGAATATATTACCAATACAAAACTAAATATTTTTTAAAGACTTAAGAAAATAGTACAATAACTTTAGTTCAAAGAGCCCCTGGACTAGAAATTTTGGTAATGCACACAAAATGTACACTATTAATATTATATCCACTTATTCATTCAAACTGTTAAAGGAAGATGGCAAACTATGGCCCATAAGCTGTCATGTCCTGTCCCCCACGTGAAAGATGCATGTAACAGATTACGTTACTCTTCCCATTGACCTTGACTTTCTTAACCCTTTGTTCTTTCAGTCACCCCCAATCAATTAGAAATGGTAATGGAGATAGAGACTATTTGTCATTCTTAGCTACTATACATTGAGCTTTGTACTGGGAAAACAGAGAAGAAAGTAATCTTTAAATTTCTTCTGGATTTAAGAACCTAGGATAAAACTTATTTCAGTTATTTCCTCTCTTTCCTTTATACACTAGCCTTAATATAAGGCTTCCGGGAATTGCCATAGTTTCCAAACTTGTTGAGTGCTATCCCAAACTAACTTCTCAGTTGGCAAAGTAGGCAGTCACCTTGAGAGGACAAGTAGAGATCATTAAAAGGATCACCTACAGCAAAATATTTTTCCTCGTGCCTGCCACAACCTGAGATTGCTGCTACTGGAACCACTTACTTGGGTCAAGTCTATTGTGCCTTAAGAAAACATGAATTTAAAGAGCAAAGATATTGGATGGGTACAAAAGTCTATGTACAAAGATGATCATTGTAGTAAAAATGCTAATATTAAAAATTAGAATCAGGTCCAATAATAAGACATCAGTTAATTACTTTATGACATACCCATTAACTAGAAGTATGTGGTTATTTAAAATGTTTCAATATAGTGAATGATATACAAAATAATATAGGAAAATGTAATTTATATCCTTATTGAAAATGTGTCTCATTTGCACATCAACTATGTAGAAAAACAGTTAAAGGACTATGAACTATGGTACAAAATGTTATTTGAACATGTAGTGAATAAACTGAAAATGCTTCTCATTTGTAAGCCAATTATTTCATTAGCCTCGTTTGGGTTTCTGTATATATTTAAATGTGAGGGGGTGAGAATTAAGTGCTTTATAAATCAGGGTGGTCTTCTATTAGTTGGATATTACTGTATACTACATTTTCATGTAATTTTACTTCTAACTCTTTATCTTAAGATGGCTTTTACCTGGAGGCAACATGAAATGAGCATTGGCCTTTGATCCAGATGGGTCTATAGTTTCACATTTAGGCTTCATCTCTTAGCAGCTATGTGACTTTGAGAAAATTACTCAACTTCTCTGAACTTCATTTTACTCATCTGTAAAGCATGGATATTCTCTATTTTATAGGGGAGTGAGGACTAATAACGTCATGAATGCAAAGCCCTAAAGCAGGCTTCTACTATAGTAGGCATCCAACTGATATTCATAAAAAGCGATATTTAGACAAAGGTGATGTTAATGTGGAAGAACCTGCATAAAGTTCACATTTATGGTTGAAATAAAAAAGAAAACACTCATATAAATATGTACTAGCCTCTGCCTGTAGTTCAGTGTTGGTTTTTAAAAGGGAAAAAAAACAGTAGAGGTGTGCCTGTTCTGATGCTGATGGCCAGGAGGAATTATGATAACAAAACTTGTAGGTATTCAAAATAAAGCATTTCTTTAATGTTTTAATGTGGTATTTATGATTCGACATTTTGGAGTTAGACCCAGTTTTTTTGTTTTGTTTTTTGGCATGGACAGGCACCAGCAATTGAACCTGGGTCTCAGGCGTGGCAGGCGAGAACTCTGCCACTGCGCTACTATTGCCTGCCCAAGACCCAGTTTTGACACTTACTAACTGTATAAACTAAAGAAAGTTACTTAACCTCTATAGGTCTCAGTTTACTCATCTATAAAATAGGGATAATAATAGTAGCAATCTCAGAGGTCGAAGTGATGGTTAAATCAAATAAATGTGCTTGGCATTTAGTAAACATCCAATAAATGATAGTTGCTATGATTATATAACAACTATGTCCACCTATCATGGTCTCCATTTTATAGATGAGAAATGGAAGTAGAACTCATGAAGTGACTTGATCCAAGGACAAACTTTGAAGAGAAACTGTACTCTAGAGAAATTAATTCTCGTTATTTCAGCGTATTGAAATATGTGTAGACTCATGAATAAGTTGTCTGGCCATGGGATCTTTATACATATTCTCTTTGCTTGCGCTGTTTTCTATCCCCATTACCTTCACTACCTCACCTGGCCAAGTCTTACATGGTTTTGTGCTCTTAGCTTAGCTGTTACCCACCCTAGGATTTCTTCTCTACCTGAGTTTCTCTACTTTCCTGTGTGCTCCCAAAGCTCACTATCCTTACCCCCATATACACCACTTATTACCACATATTAAATGCACCATTTTTTAAACCTTCTTCACTTCCTGTACACCATTATATCTGTATACACAATGCACATAATAGGTGATCAATAAATATCTGTTGAACTCTTTTGTTCGTAAGAACTTTCTGCTAAATCTACTAATCTTTTATATGTTAATTGTAGGGTAAAGTAGGACAGATAACAGGACAATCATATTTACAAAGAAAATTTACAGATTCAAAGAAAAAACAAGCTGGTAAAGGCAGTCATAACTTCAAAGCGACTTGTAAGTGAAAATTTATGGTAGATAAAACAACCGGAAGTATGCTTTGGTTTCACAATGGAAGTATCAAAGAACATCTGATTATAATCAGAAAACCTGGGTTTGAATCCCAGCTTTAACACTAAATAACTTTGATAACTTGAGCAAGTCATTTAATGTGTCAGAGCCTCAGTATTCCTTATCTGTAAATGGGAAAATAACAGTTAGAAAGGTTTGAGATGAAAATGTATATGTATATAAATTGTTAAAGTAATAAATATCATCTAAAATAAGAAATGCAAAAATGTGTCACTTTTTTCTTTAAAGCATTAATTTAAAAACTATCTGTTATGAAAATTAACCTTTAAAATGTCCAGGTGCTATTATTGATGACCTCCCTTTAATTCATACACTTAGTAAATATTTATTGAGAATCTGCTATGTCTTGGCACTGTTCTAGGACTGTAGATTCAGTGGTGAACAAAAGACAATTCCCTGCCTTTGTGGGCCTGACATTTTAGTGTGGAAGATAACAAATGCTAAGAAGAAATATAATGGAAGGCAGGAGAATCAAGAATAATGGGCTGGGAGAGGTATGCTATTTTAGCTGGGAAGATCAGGCACAGCTTCTAGATGCTGAAGAGAAGTTAGCCATGCAACCCATCTGTGGGAAAGAATGTCCCTGACAGAAGAAGAGGTAAGTTCTAAGGTCTGAAGCAGATGAGTGTGTGATATGTTTGAGTCAAGCCATGTGTTCTGGGAAGTGAGTGGAAAAGAGGAGTGGAAGGAAATGAGGTCAAAATGGTAATCTGGGGCCAGGTCATGTAAGGTCTTGCAGACCATGGAAAGGACTACAAATTTTACTGAATGTATGGATGAGAAGCCATTTTATGATTTTGTGAAGCAGATGACATGGCTTTTAAAAAGATGTATCTGGCTGCCATGCAAAGAATCAGTTTGAAGCAGTGCAAGTATAGCAGCAAGAAGACTAGTTGGGAGACTGTTGCAATATGCTGTGCAAGCATGGTGGTGGCTTGGAGCAGTGAATGTAGTAGTGGGAGGTGGTGAGAAATGGCCAGATTTGATGTGAACTTTGAAGGGAGAGCCAATAGGGTTTGCTAATGGATTGAAAGTGGGATATTAGAGAAAGAACAGTCAAGGGTGATGCCAGTATTTATGGACTAAGCAATTGGATGAATGGTGGATCATCCACTAGGAAGGGGCAAGAACAGATTTCAGGGAAGTAAACCAGGAATTCTCTTTGGGAGACATTTCATCTCGGGTGTTCAGAGTGACATTGGACTTTATTTCTTCTTTTCTGTTTCTTATAAAATTGAAACTTAGATTTTATACTGCTTTCAAAACGAGAATGGCTAATTGCTCCTAAGAACAGATCATGGTATGGTTGAAATGGTTCTGGGTTGGAAATGGAACAATGTGGCATCAATCATAAAGACAGACTATAGTAAATCATGTAAACTTATTTGGCCATACAGAAAGGGTATTGAACTTTAAGGTAAATTTCATAAGAATCATTATATTTCTATGCTATTTTCTTTACTTTGGTAAATATCTCTATTTTTGTCCTATGACTTCTCCCAAAAAGAGGATCTGCCCTAAAAACTTGCTGAAAATAAAAGAGTTGGATTATAAAAAGAAAAAATGGATGCTGATACCTTTGGGCATGTGTCTCAACTCATGTTAACTCAGCACCATCATTTATAGGCTCTAAGGAGATCTTGTCAGAATATCATAGGCTTAAACTCATGTTTCAATTAAAACATGAACATTTAAGCAGGGGCGTTGACTGAAAATTGGCAAGACCTAATATAAAGTAACTTGAATCCAAACATAAATACTGAAATGTTGTCGCTATGAAGTGTCATTAGAGATTCAAATAAGAAAACAAATCTGCTTTCTAGGTCAACACACATAAAAAAGAGGCTAATATTAATATTTATTGGAGAAGAAGCAATGTGCTTAGGTAACCTACCTGTCTACTAGGGATGACAAGCCTGCCCTGCTTGTTTCACACGTTTGTTTGTGAATGTACTTTAAAATTGGTGAAAGGTAATCTGTTTCTGCTGATACAGCAGAACATTCTAATGCCTAGAATGTTCCTTAGGGGAAGTATAAAAGAAAAAATGAGAACGTGTTCCCTTTCTTCAGTGCCAGTATTAGCCTGTTTATCTCCTTTATCCCATGATTTCATGTAAGAGAAGTATCTAAATCAGTTCTTTTGGAGAAATTCTTGCTAGGTCAAGAACCAAATCCCAGTACATAGAAACCAGTCCTGGAGATTTGGGTACAGATTCCCTTTTTAAAATTGGCTGCAGATGGGTTGTACCTTAAGATAAACCCTTTTTCACTGTTTCAATATCCATCCTCTCACTGTTACAATGATCATTCCTATCTATCTTAGTTCTATTTCTAGTCCATTTTTGGTGTAATTGGTATTTGTAATTTAATAAATCAATATATACTATATTACCAGATTAAGAACTTGAAGTATATGATAACATGTCTAATAATATGGGAATAATATGATAAGGTCCCTTCTTTCAAAGATCTTTCCATTTGAAAGAGGAAAAACATTAGTAAAAAAATACTGAATAAATGTATAAATGAGAAGAGAATGTTGAAATAAAAAGGCAAAGCAGAGGTGATACATATGGGAAGTCAGTGGCAAACTGTTAAATGAGTGGATGTTCCTTAGACAATAGGCTAAAATTTAGTAGGCGGTTCTCTTACTACTGTTGTTTTAACTGAAGTGATGAAGACTGGAAGGTAAGAAATAAAGTAAAAATTTAGTCTGGGTAGGAGGATATGTTTTCATAAACAGAAGATAAATAGGTAGGGGAAGCAGTCGTGTAAAGGATACTAAAGCCAGAGCTCAAAGTTAGTATACACAAAGAAATAGTGTAAAAGCAAATTCTACAATATGTAGAATGGCTAACGGAAGGCAAGCAAGAGACTGCAGGAATCTAGGTCCAAAAATTGCTTGGTGGGTGCATGCGTGGTTCAGTGGTCGAAGGCTTGCCTTTCATGTGGGAGACCCAGGTTCAATTCCCAGGCTGTGCACCACCACCGCCCCCCCCCCCCCCATAAAAAAAAAATGCTTGGTGGTAATCACAAAAATGATAGACATGGAAAGTTTTATTATCACCCTCAAGATCAATGATAAACTTGGGTATTATATAGGAAATCACAAATGAGAAAACTTTGTCAATCCCTAGTAGCTTAAAGATTAATTTTAAATAAGAAAAATAAGGGAAAAAATGAAGATTTTCAACCTTTAGCCTCTTAATTTTTCTGTCATTTTTTTTAGATGATTAGGAATTTGTAAAGAGGTAACTTCCCTAATTAAATTGACATGATACATTTGCTAGATTTGGGAAGGAGTAAGTATCTGAAATAGGCTTGTAATGTCAAGAGCTAGTCCTAGTTTAAGCACGAGGTGGGAAATCTCTTTTGGGACCCAACCTGAGTATAGAGCTCACTGTGACCCCAAGCAGAGGTCTGTGCACACGGAGCTTGTCAAGGTGACTCTAGATGTACATGAGCTCCAAGAACTCTTTAGTGACTGTAGATAAATAGTCACACCAACTTTTGTGTCCATCCAAATATGTCTGCTGAAAATATGAATTTAAATTTCTAAACACACCATTGCTCTAGTAGTTTTAAAAGCACTTTGTCAACTACGAAGCACCATAGAAATTTAAGAAAACATCTCCATGGTTCTTGCTTCTTCTTTAACTACTAAGAGAGGGGAAAAAAACGTTGAGATAACCCTTCCATTTTTCTACTTTATTATAGGTAAGAACACCATCCGATCAGCAACACCTTCATCAAACCTCAATCTGAATGAAAGAAATTAATTATTCTGTTATCAATACCATTTTGTTATATGTATATTTCTTATATTTTTAGGGTAGTGAGAGTCTATTGCTTCATTTACATATAGGAATTTACTGTTGAAAAGTTCAGCTGTTTACTAACCTTAGTTCATTAAAGCTCTCAAAATAAGATCTGATCCACCTACCATCACATTTCTTAAAAAGTAATTTTGCAAAAAATATTTGTGAGTTCCAAAACCCAGACTGGCTAATAACTCATTCAGTTATGCTTCAAAGTTTATGAATTATAGTTCTGAGTTCCATTCCACTCAATATGTGCCTTTGTAGGCATTTGTAATAGAAACATGTAGTAGAAACTGTATTCTATAGTATAGACATATGAAGACTGAGGTTTTAACACATTGTTATGGGTTCTAACAGCATTAGCCATATTCTATAAGTAGGGATAGAGATAAACTTCCAGTATTTGGATAATGTCCAATTGTTTGTTTCATAATCCATTATAAGATTTTGTAATGTCTATAATTATGTGTCTTGACACCTGTGTTAGTATCCGTATATTTCAGATTTTGTGGAAGAGCCTTGATTTTAAATATTTTGCACATTGTCAAATCATGTGTCAGACAGCATATCTTAATTTTTGTTTTAACAGTAATATGGTTATCATAGCTATAACTATAAACATTCTCAGTTTCCTAGAAAAGGACTATGAGTGTTATCTGAACTTAAAAGTTATTTTTAGGGGGAGACTACAAAGTTATGCACATTTTAAATTTAGAGCTTTTAGAATTCATTTCATTATTACTAAGATGAAAGTAATGGAATCATTTTTCTTTTTGAGAAAGAAAACTGGAAAGCTGTTTTATTTCTTTCAAACCGAATGATGCTAGTATCGTTAACAAGTATACGTAAAACACTCTTAAAGTAATAAAATTTCTTAACACCATTACTGTAGTGTTCACTTTCTGGGAATGGAAATACAGAATAATCCATCTTTTATTTTCCTATATGGCTTTTTATAGGAAAATTATTTAAAATATAATTAAAGATGTGCACCTAATTATTGCTAATAGTGCAATGTGCTGGGCCAAACACTTGCCACTGACTGTCAAGTGTCTTTCTGATGTGGCTGAAAAGAGTGAGGGAGAGAGACAGGGAGAGAGAAAGGAGAAAGAAAGAGCAATGTCCTTTGAGCAAGACTTTCTGCAGCTGTTGTGTACATTAATCCAGGGAGCAGATCTCCCAACACTAAATATAGCAAGCATATCCTTTTACATGATAAAAAAATTTAAATGAAAGTCTTTAACTATGGAGTCATATTATTTTAGATTTGATGTTCTTTAAGAAGGAAATAGGCATTGCACTCATATTCTGTATATAAACACCATTATATTAATAAATGATTGACTGGAAAATGCCAATGATATATGTGGTATGCCACAACTTCCTCTTAGGACCCAAGTAGGCTGTGATCTCTGTGAGCTTTATCAATCCTCTCCAAATTATTTACATGTAAAAAGCTTTATTTTTCATACAATTTTGGGCCCCCCATATATAGTTAGAAAGTTAACCTGGGTTTCCCTCTAAGCAACAGTAATCAGTGCTCTGAAATATCCCTTTCCCATTGTCAGCGCCCTGTTATCAAAACACACTTGTGAACTTAAATCTGGATATTACCTTTCTTTTTTTAGTTGACCCAGTTGAGGATGTCCAACCCAGGCACTCCACTGCGATGATAATTATCCAAGGAGAACTTTTAGATGAAAGCACAGGAGTGAAAATGAAAATTCTTCATGCCCTTGGAAACAGAGAGTAGCCGTCCATAGAGAGTGAGGAGTTAACCTTAGTTTCAGTGAAGATGGCTGTGAGAAGCTGGGCAACCTGTCACCACCGGAGCCAGAGCATTTGTCAGCTCACAGGTCCCAAGTTATTTTGAGCTGTATAAACCATGTGCCCGTGAAACATTCCACCTGATTGGACAGGAGAAATCTGAGCAAAAGGATTCCATACCTATGGGGGGGTGCGGTGGCGGGTGCCAATCAGTTTTTCCACCTATAGAATTTCAGTTATAGACAGAGGCCCAAGCTATTTATCGATTTACGTTTGGAATTAGAATACTAACCACATTACGCCACATCTCATCTGTCAAAGAAAATGGCATTAGTTTTTAAATGTCAATATTTTACATTGGTATCAGAAATTTTTAAGAGTCTTATCTTTAATTAATGGGAAAATTACTCTAATTTAAATATTGATACACTTTAGGAGATTTGGCAATGAGAAACCAATATAAAGCTGAGGTTTACATTTCAAAGCTGAGAGTTTTGTTTGTCATCCAAAGGCTAAGCAAAAGCTGAGAAGACTGCAAATCTCAAGAAAATTAAAAGTTGCTAGAGATCTTGAAAACAGAGAAAAAGAAAAAAACATCAGCCAGATTATATACATAGGAACAAATTGGTGTTAACAAACTTCTTCAAAAAAAGTTAATCAGATGCTACTTAAAAATCTAAACTACATTCCTGGTTCCTGCTCATGCAAAAAAAAAAAAAAATCAAAATTGCAACGTGACATATTAAAATTCTTATTCATTTATTAGCACCCAGGGATAAAGTTTTGTATATTATTTTGTAAAAATGTATACCAGATGTCACCTATCACAAGCATTACCAATCAATAAGAAAGAATTCTTAACAAACCAACATTTGCACAAATATCTACTATTTAGTCAAGATATAGGTCCTCAAATATTAATTTCATACATTTTCAGAAATATGAATTTGGAAAAAAGTTAACCCATTGCTTAGCACATCTTACATGATGTTATAGCATTATTGATTTTGGTAGAAGCCCAGATTTTGAAAATTAACATATTAATGCCATTGATTATTACTTTTTTATTAAAGAAGTTGTAGGTTTACAGAACAATCATGCAGAAAATACAGAGTTCTCATATACCCGCCTCCAATATGACTTTTGCATTAGTGTGGTACCTTTATTACAATTGATTATTTTTTTAAAAAGGATCATTCTTAGATTGTGATAGCATGAAATATACTGGTTTAAATCTTACTCTTTTAATTAAATTACACAGCTGCCTCTAGAATTCCTTCTCATTCATACATTCATTCATTCAACAAATAATTACCAAACGCTTACTTTGTATCAGGCACTGGATGTAAAGAAGTGTACAAAACAGACAAAAGCTCCTGAATTCATGGAATTCACAGGGAGATCTTTTTATCCTTTTCAGTCATAGTGAGACTACCTATCGTACAATGAATAGTTACAAAATTTATTTACTGTGATCATCAGCGTTTTCACTACACATTTTGTTGTGGGCTCTTTATTTACACAGGCAAAATGAAAAAGGAAACTGAGGAAGACTTTTAAATAATTCAAGTCAAAAGAATTATTACAGGAAAAGCGAAAAGGAAAAGGGTATTAGGAGGAACTTGATAATTAAGTTAAGTTATCCTCAAGCTCTCAGTAATCTAGATCTTCAATATACAGGTTCATTGCTCTTACCTAATCCTGTGCTGTAAGACCACTTAATTATGTTTCTGCATATTCTATTTATGTGAATGCTCCAACAATTTCTTTTTATTTTAAAAAAGGATCTTTCTACACTATCCCACTTGTGTTTCAAGGTATAATCAACATAAGTACTACAATGTTGTGGGTGGGAACCTGAGAAAGTAGAAACCTTTATCTCAAGTAGTTAATAGGTGTGTTACAAATTGATCTCCCACAGGAGAATGTTTACACACACTTCAGTTGAACACACTTTTACTTCCCTGCCAACTGTGCCATGATAAGCCTGGTATCTAACTTTTACCATGGTACAAAATTCTGATGTGGGAGACCTGAACTGACAGATAGAATAGAGTTGTCTGGGCTGTGAAATTTGGAATTAATGGAAAGAATTAGAATAAGTTTAAAATACAAAAAAAAAAAAAAAGAGTTGCAGAAGAAAGAAGCCAAAGAAATCCTTAATGGCAGTAATCTTTCTCTTACTTTTTTTAAATTTTTACTTTAACATTTTCCAATACACGTAGTGTATAAAATTTTTTGAGCTCTTTGAAAAAAAGCTGGATATAGCTATTTTAAATAAATAACATTCAGCAACTGTGGATATCCAATACACTGAACTCATAGTCTAGATTTTACGGTTTTTTTTATATTACCTTCTACTTCCAAATAAACCTGCTCCCTATCCTGCTTAACATCAGTAATGATTGCGTAAACATTATACTGCAAACTTACTAGGAGTTTAGCTTTTACCAAAGTTAATTGATGCAAACTTTAAAACTTTTTAAATACCCAAAACAGTTAAAAGCAAACTACTCTAAAGTGACAAGTATGCCCAAGTTTGCATGTCTTAAGGCTTCCCCATAAAGTTGAACGACTCATCCAACACGTGTGTATTGTGGTTTGAACATGATCTTATGCTTGCCTTCAGCTGTTTTCTTAATTCAGTCATTCACCTACAGAAACAATTTATTCACATTGGGGGGATCCACAGGAATGCCAAGGAATCTGGAAAATCTTATGCCAGAGGAAGTCTTCACTTGGAGGATAAGTATGTGAAAATTTCTGTGCTAGTAGATTCATATAAAATTTTTGTATTCACTGTTTCTTCCACATTACTATAGATTTTATTTATCTAAAGAAATTGCCCACATATACCAAAGTTTTAATAAGTTTGATGTACAAAGACTTCCCCATTTAGCGTCAGTGGAAAAAAGAAAAACCCTCCATATTTTTAAAGGACGAAGAAGTGTATGTATTTTCTAGCTTTTTTTAAATGAGAAAAAGTTTCACACCAGAGACAGGTTCTTGACCACCCAAAATGATGGGTGGTGGATTATAAGGGGTTTATTCAAATACCACAATATAATATAACTGGAAAATTCAATTAAATTCTTAAGAGACTTCTTTTTTTCATCTAAATGGCCTTGAAAGTGCTTTCCTGGAAGAACTAAAAATACCTTAAAAACCATTTACAAGTTTAAAACCTATTTAATTTAAAAAACTAAAAACATTTTTTAAAATTATAGACAGAACACCTGTTGACAGACATTATCCTGAGAAGTAAATGTGCAGTTACCTGTCTCGGAAGCACCATTCCTATATCAATCAACCAGGATCATCCAAAGTCCAACTCTCACTGCCTAACTTGTGCCTGCCACAAAAGGAACATGAAGGAAATGTGATACTGCCCTGCCAGAGTAATGAGAGGTATTTACAGGGTTCCGTTGCAGACTCAGGGACAGTCATTTAGAACAGATTGCTCTTTCAGTCTGCATGATGTTCTTAACCCTAAGGAATGGCAGGAGTGGGTAATGACTAAGCTGACTAAGGACATAGGCCTTCTTCAACTCTCCTTAGATCAGATGAAAATTTTAAAGAATAAAGTATAAGGAATGCACAAGGTATCCACACAGCATTCATATAACATGTATACGCATTTGGTACAAAGCTGAGGATGTGATCAATACCTTTATTAAAGTAAAAACGGAGATGCAATCTATTGCTATAATGTTTAATATCTGTTCCCTGGTTGTAGGTTAATTAGATTAAAGCTTGACCATGTGGTTTCCATTAAAACATAAACTTCCTTTACTTCTGCTTTTGATATGTAGTACAGTCCAGTTACTGTTTTTAGAAGTTGTGATTTCCAAGAAGAAAATTTGTTCCCTGAATTTTTAGAGAATCTTATGACTAACAGTAAGTTACTGAAGAGATCCAAAACAATTAGTGTTATGTATGTATACATTTCCAAAGGTGTAAAGGGTTGATTCCAACTTCTCATAAAATGATTACATTAATACACACAAATAAATGTCATCTTTATAGCAATAAGTTATTGTTCCTTAGTTATGTACTAGGCACTATGTTAAACACTATAAGTACATTGTGCTTTATTTCATCCATTTCCTCAACAATCTATGAAGTTGGTACACTATAATTCTCATTTCACAGGTGAGAACAAGCTTAGACAAAACACGCCCTCACACAAGTAATTGACTGGACCAGGATTGAATCTAAGGCTTACTCTAAGTCTGTGCTCATAACCATTGCAGATATTTAAATGTTCATGTTTCTAACATATTTATGAAAAAAACAAGGGTGATAAGTGAATATAAAACATACTCTCTTTTTTAATAACTACTCTAAAGGAACATTATTTAGAATTTTAAGTTAAACATTTTTCTGAGCAAAATCAACCTTGAAACTCTTTTGTATGACTAAAATGCACACACATAAACAATAAAAGAAAAGAGAAAATATAGAAAGAAAAATGCAAGTGCCCTCTTTCTGCAATATTTTAGCTGGGAAAATGAACTGATACTCATAATGGAGTCTTAACCATTAATGCTAAAGAGTAGAATGCTGGCAAGCAGTCCGAATGCTTTGGCAAGGGTTTTTTTTGCTTATGTTTTTGTTTCTATTTATTGTAGTTATTGAGTTGAGATAATTTAAGGATTTTGTTCATTTGAAACTAAATTTAAATTTAAACATTTTATTTGTCAGCATATCAACATGGGTCAATAAATGTTTTTGCAAGTTAGGGGTAGAATAACAGCAGTTTGAATAGTCTCTCTCCATAACCTTAACACTGAATATCTTAAATGCCAGCATGCCAGGTTCTGGGTGATTCCACTCAGATTCTATTTTCGGGCAGCATGGACATCTCAGAAAGCTGAAAACAAAGTTCAGTGTTCTTACACATGATCAGAGTAATCCCTTAACACTAATGATGCGAGGGAAAGGAAACAGAAACTAACATTTTGTATGAAATAAGCTGGGCGTAGCCTAAATTATTCCTGTGAGGGATGTCATCTTTATGTTACTGGAAGAAAACTAAGGCTCAAAGAAGCTTAACTTTCCCAAAGTTACCCAGCCAGCTAGCTCCACGGTGGGATGGGATTAAAATGTATGCCTTTTAGTTGAAAACTTACTCTCTTTCATTCACCTCCACGTGCCTTTTAGTGAATAGTAATTATACTGTTAGTCGTTAGTAATGAAGGAATCATCAAAAGGAGGAAACTTGTAGTAATTATGTATTGATAGGCAAAGGGTTGTTAGGGCTATTACTTTGGCTTTATGGACTTGGCAGTTGACAGAATGCATGTCTGTCAAGAACAGATAGCATGTGACTAAATCTAGGGTATTTTCACATAGAAGGTTCAATAAAATTGGCTGACTGTAATAGCGAGGGCTGATACACATTTCTGAGATGTTGTGGTGGCTTGTAGTTATGAACCCTAGAAAAACATGTTCTTGATCTTAACCCTTCCTGTGGGTGTGACTCCATAGTGAACTGGACATTTTGATGTGGTGACTTCAGTTAAGATGTGGCCCAACTGAATCAGGATGGGTCTGAATCCTCTCAGTGGATGCCTTATAAAGGAGACCTCAGAAAGCAGCCGTGGGGAGCAGCCAGAAGCTAGAAGTCAATGGAACCCAGAAGAGAAAAGACAAGATGCTGCCATTTACCTTGCTATGTGATGGAAGAAATCAGAAAATCCAAAGCTTGCTGGCCAGCCAGAAGATACCCTCTTTGGGAGGAAGCAAGCCTTCCAACTTCTGAAAATTGTGAGCCAATATGTTCCTGTTGTTAACACCAACCCATTGTATGGCATTTATTTTAGCAGCTAGGAGACTAAAACAGAAGTTATCTTATTATACACAATCTATTATGAAATTAATAAATGTTGAATGAAAGCACCTTATTTTTCCAAGGAGGGAAGAATACAGGGGAAGAGTTTGGAGAATATATACCAAGGAAAATTCAAAAGGAATTTGCATTTTATATCTTTATACAAGTTGACAGTTTAATTTGCATATGGATCTGTCTTTCTGGTGTCTTCTTAACTTAGCAAATTTTTTTTATCAGATAAGGCAGCATACCTTAATATAGGATGGCCTAGAAAGTTCTTTTTTTATTTTTCCTTTCATCCATTCTGCTCATCTCCAAATTGCTCTTCATTCCAAACTGAGAGTGGATTTGTTAAAGCCCAGTCTAAACAAAGTCTCCTGGTTAAGGTAATTATCTTACAGCTCCTTTCCTTCATCTTCATCTTATGCTGTAAGCTTTATTCAAAATGTAGGTGATAATGTCAATAAAAGAGATAAGAGAAGTTAAACACAAAAACTGACCACAGTGTAAACTGAGATAACTCTATTTGTAGACAGTCTACTGGCCTGAGAGTATTGTACACACTTCAATCAAGAATGAGAAAATCTTTTGTTAAAGCAGAAATAGGATCATCACAATCCTATAAAATATAAATATCCTTTCTGATCTTGGCTGCCACTCTTCTACAGAATTCCTCACCTCTAACGAAAAAGTTCCTCCAATATTTCCTTGCCTTCTCTTTCCCTCATGCCTTTGTTCACCGGGGTTTTTGTTCCACTTATTATGTAATTAAACAACTACTGCTGTAACATTTCTTATACAGAAGTATTGTTTAATTTTTTTCATTTATGTATTTATGCTCTATCTGCTCAACTAGATCATTAACTACTTGAGAATCAGAGCCATTAAACACATACATACACAACAAAACATTTCTTTATAGGCCACACAGTTCTAATCTCAAGGCCTGGCACAAAGTAGGCACTTAAATCTGTGGCTTGCCATCGAATAGACGTATTAAATGTTGAGTTGTCCAAAAATGTTCACGCAATTCAACACATTTTACTGAATACTTATTGTGTGTCAGGAAAGAGCAAATGGCTTAAACTTTCAACCACATCAACTGATTTAAGTTTTTAATGATTATAATATTTGCATTGCACAGAAACAGAGAATTAAGGCAAACAAGGAAGGGAACTAAAACTGATTGGATGCCCATGGTGCACCAGTCACCAAGTGAAGAACTATGTATGCTTTGTCTTAGCAGCTGCTCACAAATCTGAGATTGGTATAGGGACCCTTGCTTTCTGAATAGACTTAGTTCTCATTACAGTGTTCATCTCGCCCAAGGGTACTTACATGGGTGCATCACAAGGGACACTTTCATATCTTTGCATCAGGGGTCTCTTCCCAAACTAGCTTACTGCTGCTTTTCCTGACTACCTTTGTATAGCCTCTGTTTGCTATCATTTACTTTCTCTGTACCTCATAAAACTTGAGCTCTTTTTTGCTTCCTTAGGCTGCTTCTCCCGAGTCTTAGGATTTGGGACCCTAATTCCCATGCCAAGAAGTAGTTCTGTCTATTCTCATGTCCTGGTTTTGGGAATCCCAGCTCAAACCCCAGAACGAGCTCCCTGTTTCCCAAGAAAAATTGAGCACACTTAAAAAACAAAACTAGTATTCCCTAACTTAATGATCAAGGTTTAAACTATCTATGAGTGACTCCAAATTATTCTTACTCATTGAAAGGCCGACATGAAAGAACGAATTACTTAGCCCTCTAAGTGAGCCTACCTGATCCCAGCCCAGTGCTCACATCAATCAGTCTTTGTTGTTTATATTTAATGCATGTTGTTTATATTTAATGTAATAATATAATGCAACTACCCAGGAAGTGTGGGTCATTATCCCCATTTTATAGAGGATGAAACTGAAAATATTATATGTTACTGTGGTTTTTGCAAATTTGGGCTCTGAAAGACTCAGGAAGTACACCTTGAGATTGTCCAGGGTGCTGTATCATTATTCTTGTTTTATAGAGGAGGGAAGGAAGATCAGAGCAGAAATTTGCACAAGGAAGCCCAGAGATGTGATTCACATCCAGGTCTACATAATACCAAAGACTGAACACTTATCTACCACACCATCTTTCAGAGCATTCATACTTGTTAGTAATGAATTTAGGAATCAATTTGGAGAAAAAAAAAACTTGGGAGATGTAGAATAACAAGAAGCCTTTCAGTAATATTGGGACCATGTTGATTTAGTGACTTTCTCAACATCCTTCCAAGTCCTTGGAAAGACAAAGTCCCTTATTGCTTTGGATGATTCAATATATCTGACTGGCCAAAGAAACAACAAAGGAGTTGAAGTAATAATAACAGTAAGCAGTTCTCCTTTTGCATTCTATCTGTAAATTACTAGACATAGTAAAATTAGGCACAAGGAATCATATGGTTAATATACTTTAAGTAGAAATTTACTCAGCATTCCATTTTTGGAAATTATTTATAGTCATGTATTGTTTATTATTCTCTAAGTTAAAAAAAGTAAAAACAAAAATAAAACAACACTACTGCCCTATAAACTTGGTCTTTATGATATTACAGAGGAGAAGTAAGCATTAAAATGATCATATTTAAATCAGTAGTAAAATCTAGGTTGCCAAATTTACATTATTAGTTTAATGTAGTGAATGAGTTTGGGGGGAGAACCCTAAACTTTAATAACTATTAGCAAAACTGGAGCAATAAATATGTGTCAAATTAGACTTCACAACATGCTTTGAGTAACTAGGAATAAAAGGCAACTATAAAAAACATAATATATCCAGGATATCAACTAGTTCCATTCCCTTATCCCATATTATCGACAGCCCCTTCCCACATGAAAAATCAGAATGGCCACAGTCCAAATACCCCTAAAGAGGGGGAGAAAAATCAAAGGTGATGGTGGAGTTATACAGTGAAGGTAGGGTTCAACAAAGTATGATCACTGAATCAATATATTGATAATTCTTTTAACCTCCAGAACCTTAGAGCAGCTAGAACTAAAAACCTAAAATGGTGGAATTGTAACCCATACCAAACTATGAAATCTATTCTACATCCAATTGTTGTGATGTGCTTTGAAATGCATTGCTTTTTAGTATATATTTTATTTTTCAGAAAAAAAATTTCTTTTAGCCTCAAGTGTTTTGGAGCACTTGAGGAAAAATCTGAAATAGTGGAATGGTAACCCATAACAAACTCTGAAATCTGTTCTGTATATACTTATTGAAGTATACTTTGAAAATCATTGCTTTTTTTCTTTTGTTTGCATGTATTTTATATTTAACAATAAAAAAGTTTAAAAAATAAAAATAAAAATGCAAGCAATTAAAAAAAAACCTGAGTGTATGCAGAGCTGGAGAAATCTGAATAAGCTCTGTGAATTGCACCAATGTCAATTTCCTGGTATCACTACTATATTATGCTTATACATGATGTTAACTTCGGGGAAGCCTGAAGGGAGGATGCATGGAAACTTCTTGTACATTTTTTGGTAAATTCTTGTATATTTATGATTATTTCAAAATAAGAGTTGAAAAAAGGCCCTTTATTAAGGAGGAAAAAGTATATAAAATGTTCAAGGAAAACCAAATTTGATTATTCTTATTTGCACATTTGTAGATAAAAATAAGTTACAAAACATAGAAAATACCAAAATGAAAATCATGTTTAACTCTTACAGTAATTCTTAATAAGAGTTTAATGCCTTAAAAAAGGAACATAAAATAACAATTATACATTATTTTCTGTCTCTAGCCAGTAATTATAGCGAATGTTATTTTACTGTCTTAAGAAAACTATTTGTAAGAACCAGATTAATTTTTTTATTCATGAAATTGATCTAATTGCTGCATAAGCTTTATTTTGAAGTCACTTACCTCATGTACTAAAAGCCTCTTTCCTAGCTACCAGGGAAAATCTCATAAAGTAGAGACCCAGAGTTTTAAAAAAATTCTTATCTCTTTTTTAATTTTGCATGAACAGCAGGTGGAAAAAATTAAATTACTATGCTAGCAAAAAGCAGCAGCTGGACTGCCTATTGGGTGATTGTTCACTGTGTTTGTGTTGGGATGGAATGGTTGACAGGGTTTTATTCGATTTGATTCTTTCTTCTCTACTGATTTAAAAAGTAAAGGGCAGAATATTTCCAAGCTCAGATCATGTTTAGCTCAAACATGAAAAAATTGATGAGAATAAAAGCCATTGTACAATGAAGTTCTTGAAAGACTTTAAACTCAGAATAATCATGCACATGAATGAAAATTTTAGACAGATACCTAGCCTCTTTCAGAAATAAATAATAAAAACTAGTTCAGGAAGATGGGCAATTTTAGAGTTAGGACATTGATATATGCCTCAATTGGTTTGAAAATGGAATTTTGAAAAATATCACCTGTTAAAAAGATGGTAAGAGAAGAAATCAAATAAATGCTATAATTAAACAGAGAGTAATGATATCTTTGTGTGGTAGTTGTGCTCCAGAGCTGAATTCTAGCTCCACTACTTTTAATCTGAGAAACTTTTTAGGCAAGTTATTTAATGTTCCCATGCCTCAGTCTCCTCATCTCTAAAAAGAGGAAAACAATAGTATAAACCTCATAGGATTGCCGAGGGGATTAAGTGAGCTAATATTCTCAAAACAATGCCTGGCTCCTAGCAGTTTGTCAATAAAGTGTTTACCATTATCACTACTATTGTTGTAAATATTTATTTTTAAATCCACTTCTTTCTTTCTGGGCATGTGAAGTCACAGAGAGTTGAAATATACACAATTGCGCTGAGCTGTAAACTAAGGAAAGGCCAAAGGCTGAATGGGCCACCTAGACTGATGACTCAGACACAGCAGCAGTTCAGGTTTCCAGACTGATTCAGTTCTTGGACTCTGCCCTGAGGCTGACAAGAATGCCAATTAGTGCCAAGAGTGATGAGTTTTGTAACATGGGGTGCTGTTCATTACAAAGGTGAATCAGATCACTCAATATCTTATATAGAACATCGATACTGAGCAACCAAGCTGGGGTTCAAACCAATGACACAAAGGTAAAATGCTTTATATCTAGTTACCATGCTCCTGAATCATCTGCTTCTGAATTCTAAACTCTCAACTTGCCCAGTGCCAAGGGGCTAAACATAGCTAAAGGATTTAAATTATAAACTGATCTGACAACCCAGGTATCAAACAAGGCTTCTTTATCCAAATAAGTAGAGTGATCACAAATATAAGAGCATTATATCCACTCTATGGCATGTGCTTCATGACAAGAAAATAATAATTGAGGGCATTGATAAATATCTTATTTCTCATCTGATCTAAAAAAAAAAAAAGGATGTCAGCATAAGCTTGTTGTTCAATTTATGTTAGGAAAACTATTCTTAAGGTTAAGTGATTCAGAAAAGAGAAATCTAGGCAAGTTAGGGAAATCTTGGTTTTTCCAAGATTGATCCTGAATTGTCTAACAGATCAACGTTGAATGCATATAAAGCCCACGTGGTATAAGATAAAGCAGACTTAAATCCGCTATTATTAAATGTGCTAATGGTAATGATGAGGAACTAGGGCAGATGTCAAGTACAAAGTAGAGTGATGCTTTAAATGCTATTATTTAAATACTTTTCAGTATTAACACTGTATTTGCAAAATGTTTGTTTTTATTAGCTAATACCTATCAGAGTCATGTCAGCAGATCTGCTTTAATACTCATGCTTTACAGACGAGTAAACTAACATTCTGAAAGAATAATTAACTTAATAGTGTCACATGGTAATTCAATGCTAAAAAAGCCCCTTGAGTATTAGAAGCTATTATTTTCATAAACCCACTATTCTTTTATCTTCAAGTTTTGGTGAACTATGTCCTGTACATAGGATGATATAATTTAGGAATTATTACTAATCTCAAATGATTTGTATACAGTACCTTTTACCTGTCTCTGAATCAAATTCCTACAAAAAATGAAATGTCAGCATTTTTCTGTTCTACTTCCATTTTGTGAGTCAAGGTCCTAATTTAAAAAATCTATGTTGAAATCTGACCTCCAGGTAATCTGTTCTTATAAGCATTCAAAACTGTTTAGTTTTTTAAGACAGCTAAGGGGAAATTTCCTTAAATTATTCACTTGATTGATCTTTGTGATAAGATTCTGTAAGTGTTAAGCCTTGCAGGTCCACATTCAGCTAATTCCAAGGACTCTGTATTTGTAGACTTGTGAAATGGCTGGCCTTCAGTGGGAGGTAGGGAGGCTCCCGTGTGCAATGTAATTTATGATTGGCTCTCCTATCTTGCCAGAACCTACATACCTCTGCAAACTAGGGCAAGAAAGAGTTATTTGCATGTATTTCCTTTCAAGCCTCACATGTTTTCACACCTAACCTCTTGATACAATTACAAGCAGTCGTTTCATTGTTTCCTTCATTTTTATTCTCTGGTACATTAGAGTAGACAGAGGGTAATACCTAAATCTCTGCACTGTACTCCAGTTGCCTTGATCTCCGACAATGACTATAAAACTATCTTTATCTTGGGATTGTAAAAACCTTGGGACTGTACCCCTTTATCCAGTTTTTCAACTTTAGAGTTTTATGATCACTAAAGACAGCCCCTAATGTTTATTGATGAAGGGCTTCAAATCAGCCCTGAATTAACTCCAATTCCAAAGCTATCTTGATAAATAGAGCTGGATCTAACCAGCCTGCTTGACATGTGCAGTAGCTTTAACTTCAAACTGCAGGTGACCTATACCTCATTATAATACTAAAAATCACACCCATCATCGTATTAAGCCACCATCTTCTTACATATTATCTGTAGCTAAGCATGTAATCAATCTGCACTTGCTCAATAATTAGATCATCTCTAACCGTGTCATTGTGCTCATTATCCTAAAACCTGCCCACCTTTTGATACTGTGTAACTACAGAATTACTACGGGAGAGACAGATTTTTAGACTGGGAGGACATTTGATCTCCTGCTTCACGCCTAGTAATAAATTCTTTCCTCCTTTGAAAACTGGGTGTCTCAGGAATTGGTGATTTGAGCATAGGGGTGGAGAAACCACCACTTTTGATCAGTATCAGTATCTAGGTAGTGGAATTATGGAAGACTTTTCTCCCATATTTTTTCTCAACTGCATTTTAAAATTTCAAATAAAAATGTATTATTTGTAAAAAAGAAAAAAAACAGTAAAAGTCTCTCCCCACCCCCAGCAACAATAACAAAAAAGAATACCCCAAGGACACCAGAAGAGGAGATAAAAGCAAAATCTGGAGGAAGCCTAACTGATGTCTGCTCTGTATATTTCCTCAACCTCCCTGGCAATGTGGGACAGAAATCCTAGAATGAACTGGGACTCAGCATCAAAGGATTGAAAAACTTCGACTAAAAGGGGAAAGAGAGAATGAAATAAAATAAAGTGTCAGTGGCTGAGAGATTTCAAATAGAGTCGAAAGGTTATCCTGGAGGTTATTCTTATGCATTACATAGATATCACCTTGTCAGTTTAAAGCGTATTGGAGAGTCTAGAGGGACGTGCCCGAAACTGTAGAGCTGTGTTCCAGTAGCCTTGTTTCTTGAAGATGAATGAATAATGATATAACTTTCTCATTGTGACTGTGTGATTGTGAAAACCTTGTTCTGATGCTACTTTTATCTACAGTATGGACAGATGAGTAAAAAATATGGATTAAAAATAAGTAAATAATAGGGGGAACAATGTTAAAATAAATTGGATTGAGGGAAATACTAGTGGTCAATGAGAGGGAGGGGTAAGGGATATGGTTTGTATGAGTTTTTTCTTTTTTCTTTTTATTTCTTTTCCTGGAGTGGTGTAAATGTTCTGAGAAATGATCATGGTGATGAATATACAACTATGTGATGATATTGTGAGCCAATGATTGCACACCAAATATGGAATGTTCATACGTTAAGAATGTTTGTGTTTGTATGTTGATTGGTTTTACTAATTAAAAAATAAAATAAAATATATATTTCCTTATGAAGAAAAAAATAAAAGAACTTGACATTTGGCTTTCTTTAGAGTCATCTTTCTCATTGTAAATTAAATTGGAATTCTGAATAATGCATCACTCTCTAGGAAGCTTGGTTAATGTAAGTACGTTGTTAAAGGGCTGAATCATTCCGAAAACTTTTGAAAAAAAAATTCAGTTTCTGAGTTTGGAAAGCTGAAGACCAGACAATGGAATCTGGTGATTTTGTTGAAGTAATTACAAACTGCAAGATCTTATGACAGTCAACCAACTGGGCTTCCCTAGGCAGCATCTTATAATTCAGTGTGTCCTGGTTAGTCTGCAAAAAAAAAAACCACAAAAAAGGCGGGTCTATTTTAGAGACCTTACCATGATGCATTTCCACAGTATGAACCATGGTAATGGCATTTTATCTGTGATCCATTATATCTAGTCTGAAGATGTAGATAAATCAAGGAACAGAGAAAGTGAGCCAGTTATCTAAGATGGCAGTTGCTAGCAGATCAAACTTAAAATTCTAACTGGTGCCTTCTAAATCCAGCACATGAAACTATTTCCACAGCCTTTAAGAAATAATGCCACAGTTATATAATGCTATATCTCCCTTCCCTCCTTTAATGAGCATTTATTGAATAACTTGTATGTTTAAAGCAACTATGCTGGGATAAGATTTTCTTTAAATCTGCTCTGAATATATTATAACATAAGTAAATGTCTAACATTGAGAATAGGATGGGGGAAAACATGGCTATTTACTGAGAATCTAATACTTACCAGGCACTATTTTAGACATTCTACATCTTCATTTATTATTTACTTAAAGACTTAGGATGTGTGCCACACAAATTCCCAAATGATATGTCTGAACTGATGTACTTTATTCCATCAGGTTATATCCTAAATCCTCATTAAATTAAAATCATTACCAAAAAGGATTAAACTAATCATTTAATTATATATAGCACAGGAGTGCCACTGTAACTGAGTAATCTTATCTTAGAGTAATGGGTTATAAATGCTTGCTCAAAATAGAGATTGGAGGCAATAACTGTTCCCCTTTAGGATGAATTATCTTCTCATGCTATACAATTTCTAAGGATTCCCTTTTGTGAATAGCTCACAAAAGACCACATATTGTATGATTACATTTATATGAAATGTCCCAAACAGGCAAATCTATAGAGACAGAAAACAGATTAGTGGATGCTTCACAAGGGGGGCAGTGTAAGGGGAAAAGGGGAGTGGCTGCTAATGGGTATGTTTTTTTTTTTTTTGGTGGGCTGGGTTTATAAAATGTTCTAAATTTGAATGTGGTGATGGTTATCCACTTCTGTACAAATACTAAAAATCATTGAATTGTACAATTTAAATAGGTGACTTGCATTTCAGGTGAATTATATCTCAACAAAGCTGTTATTTTAATAAAAAAGTACTCAATTTCTGATGTGCAATTGCAAAACCCCTTGGGATCAACCCTTTAAGTCACCCTCTTAATTGTACTTGAGGATTTTACCATTAATGAACAATTGTAACTTCAAAAAGTAATAGGTAATATAAAAATGAATTCTAGTACAGAAGATAGAAACTTATAAAAACAGTGGAGAGTGATAGATAAATACCCTGCCTGCAACTAACACATAGGCATCATAAAATAAAACACTGGTTCAGTTCTTTATGAAACAGCAACGCTGAGAAAACCTGGCCCCTCCGGGATCCTGTTGTCTGTCCTCCATGAGTTCAATCACTCTTTACTTCATCCATGAAACAAGCAGGCCATTGCCTACATGAGTCCTATTTGTATCATCCTTAATCTTTCCTTGCTGACTCTGCAATACCTTATTAATTTCTTTACATCACTCAGTGGTGCTCTTTCCTTATTCCTCTTCCCCACAAGGCTAGTTCAGTGGTAGGATTCTCACCTGCCATGCCAAGGTTCATATTCCTGGCCCATGTACTTCCCGAAAAACAAACAAACAAGCAAAGAAAAAAAGTAAAAACCAAACAAACAAAAATTCAACAAATGGTGATGCAATAAGGGACTACTCACATGGAAAAACAATGAAATGTGACACCAACCATACAACATACAAAAAAACCCATCACCTATACAACTCAGTGAGCCCCAATTCAATGAGCATGATGATACCTTGGGTGAGGATGAATATAAGAATATTTTCTCACTTTCTGAAACATTAGATTTCTGGAGACGCCTCCTTCCTGGGCAATCTGAAACTTTTCAATAATCAGTACATCCCACTTCAAAATCTCTTCCTTTATCACCCAAGGTGAGCTCTGGGGAAGGGCCTTACCTTGCACAAACTGAGGTGGAGCTCCAAAAGCTAAAGAGGTTCCAGTAGGGGCGTCCAGCCCCTCACCTCACTTGTTGAGGACAAGAAAGGCTGTTGCGGTTTTCTTTCCTGGGATTGCCCATCTTGCTAATTTTAGGCTGCTTCCTCATGTGGCTTGCCATGGATATCACAGCATGTGGCTCCCCTCGGAGGAGCTATTTTCTCCTACAAGCCTCACTTGTTTGTTCCCAACCTCTCTCCCTTCTCCTCTTCCTTCTCCTCTTCCTCCCCACCTTGGTGGGTTTGAGTTATTTCATGGTAATAAATAAAATATCTTTCAGAGTCATGCTCACTCTGATACGCATTTGCTCCTGAATCCAGAGATAGGGAAAATTATTTACATTAGATTTTAGTTGTATATTCCAGTAGCCAGATTTTCAAATCATTTGTTTGGTTAAGAAATATTTACTGAGTTCCTACTATGCATAAGATATTGTCCTAAGTCACAGAAATACAATGATGAACTAAGCATATGCTTCACTAATGAACTCTTGGTAACAAAGATTTATCAGGCTTCTAAATTCTGTGCCCTCTGTAGATATGGGAATATAAAAATCAATATGGTAAAACCCCTGTCCTCAAAAAGCTCACACACACACACACACACACACACACACACACACACACACACACACAAAACAACCAAAGCCACTCCTGTCAACCCTAAAGAACACCTAGGGCTTTATCTGAGGTTCTACAAAGGCTCCAGAATATCAACTAGTTCCATCCCCCATCCCATATTATGGACAGCCCAATATGGACAGTTTCATGTGAGAAACATGAAAAAGTTAGAATGAGCATAGCCCAAATACCTCTAAAGATTGGGAGAAAGATCAAAGGAGAAGGTGGCATTATAAAAGAGAAGATAGGATTTTAACAACCAAGTATGCCTGACAATCATTACACTGATATTTCTTTTAGTCTCCAGTATCTTGGAGTAGCTAGAAGGAAAAGCCTAAAATTGTGGAATTGTAACCCATACCAAACTCTGAAATCTGTTGTGCTGTGCTTTGAAATTTATTGCTTTTTTTGTGCATATGTTATTTTTCACAATAAAAAAAAGCTCACAAGATATTTCAAGATTTATAGAGATACAAAGTGAAGGGCTGACAAAGTCCTGTTGAGATTTAGTTTTGAGAGAATGAATGGATTCACTTAGTTATTTAATCAGTAAAAGTGGACTTGAAATTCTTCTATGAACAAAGTACTCTATTAGGCACTGGAGGGAATAAGTAAATGTGTAACTTTTCTCTTCCTTAGGAGGTTTACAATTTGAACAAGGATCAATTGCTCAATTGACAATTATTTAATGATGTTTACAGTATACATTTTTACAATCTTTTCCACTGAGAGTTTCTTAATGGTCTTTTTCCCTAGAGACATTGTTTTGAAAGATATTGTACACTAAATGAAATATATTAGGAATTTATTTCTTGTATTTTATCTCTCAAAGACAAAGATTTTGCCAATTAGGGCTTCTGATCAGTGTGAAACAAATGGTATTCATTCATCCTTGGGGATAGAGGGTGATAAGAACAAGTTCCTGATCTTGAGATCACAGTCTAAGTGATGGAGAAGACAGGTAAAATTAATTATGCCATAATATGGCAAATTCTGTAATAGTACATGGAGCAGAGAGGGGGTCTTAGAAAAGGGACGTCTTCTTAAAGTGCTGCTGGAGTTGAGTCTTGAAAATGAGAATCTCACTTGTTTGAAGAAGCAGTATGCAAATGCAGGGAGGTGTGAGAGAGCGTATTTCATAATTCATAAAAACATGGATAGGGGTGTGGCTGGGATGAGGTTGCAGAGGAGGATAAAGGCTTGCTTATGAAGAACTTTGAATGCCTAGATGATAAAGGTTTAAGGAAATGTGATCAAATCTGCATTTTAGAAAGACCATCCAGTGGCTGGGAGGGTAGACCAAGGAGCCAAGACTTGCTAACAGATGGCGGCAGAAGTCCAGGTGGAAATTGATGATTACCTGAACTCACACCATGGTGAAAGGGATGAAGGTTGAAATAATTGCAGCCAAAAGCAAAGAAGCTACGTCTTCATATGTTATTGGCATAAGCGAGCACTTTTCTTATTAACTAAAGGATACAGAGTACAACTGCTGAGAGTATGGAAACTGTTATGCAGCATCCTGAGGCCCTCCTTTATATCATTCTGAGCACTTAGCTGTTCTGTGGAGCCAGAGTGTTTAAGCCATGTTAAGAAGCCATGACAGGTGATAACTGTCAACATAATAAGATACACCCAAACACATTCAACTTAAGATTTTTTTTCAACTTGAGCAGAATATGCCTGAACACACCCATTATTTATTTATACCTGTGAATAACTGCCCTGGGTTCATGATCCTAGACAAGTCTTCCACAAAAACATCACTAAGCTCCCCAATACTTGGAAAGAGGCCTTTAGCACTTTTTTGAATAGATTATAAAATGCTGAGATCCCATTTGGGTAAAATTACATTGATCTCTATGTGTATGTGTATAATTTACTTTGGAGTATGGAAAAATATCTGAAATATCTGAATGATGTCAATAAAGCATTAACAGTATGTATATCTTAGGGTGGCATTTCTGATAGTTATTTTTTCTTTACACTTTACCGAATTGTTTACTAACAATAGGCATTCATATTTTTAAATAAAGCCGTGTCAGTTTTGAAAAATGGAAGTGCTCCATAGCAAGCAAATTTAAATTTAAAACAGAAGAGTTTTACATTAATTAAAAGAAGCCATCTTATCTAGTCTCTCTATGTGTAACTATGAGGAAGAACAAACACAAAATGTTTCACCCTTAGCATAGATTAAATCAACATACAATTATATTCTATGATTATGCAGTTCTTTAAAAATAAAAAAGGTATTTTCAACAGTAAGAACAGGCCTAACATCCATCATTTCACCATTCCACAGTATTTCTATTTTATTGTCAGCACTGTCAGAGCCTGTGAATAGGAGCAATTTGAAAGCTGCTCTTTGGAAGTTAGCTTGCTGGCTAATGTTTCCTTTTAAAGATTGAACAGATGAAGTTATTTGTTGAAAGTGAACAGCAACAAAACTTCAATTCACCTCTTGGGACCCCTATGTTTACAAAGAGTAAATTTTTTTCCTTTGGCTTTGTTTGTTTGTTTTTGATAGGGAAAACAGCAACTTGAACTGCATGGGGTTTTCTTGGGCAAACATCTCTGTAATTTTAATGTGGTTAAACTGTATTTTGCAACGTGGAGGTGGCAACTATAATTTGCCTTCTAGGAACACTCTGTCCTTCCTAGTCACTATTGCTTAACTATTCTTTTGGGTTATCCAATCTTACATTGAGATTATAAGAACACATTTTTCAAACTGTAATGAAAATTTGACCATAAAAACATTGGTGCTTTATTTATTTGTGGATGCCAGCTTTTATTACGATCTTTTGAAAAATTTTGTGATAAAGAAGCATGAGTAGCAGCACATAATTTTTCAAGCTTGCAGCCAATGTATATAAAAGTTACCTGCATGCTGAAAGCAACTAACAATTGTTCTAGAGTTCTGTCGTGGTCCTCTGTGTTTTCATAAGATTTTTAACACTTAATTAAGAATCTGAAATTATCAGTTCCCCTTATAAAAAGTGATAAATAAATTGCTTAGCAAGGCTGTTTCCTTTATAACATCACTTTGAAAGTAACTAATAAAGGACTCAATCAATGAAACTGTATTCATGCAGTGGCTAATTTCTACTCAAAGAAGCAGTACTGTAAACTTGACAAAAATCTGTAGTTAGAATTAGTTGATCCTATCTGAAGGCAGTTAGACTTGCCACTTAATAAATAAATAAGAGAGAGTGTGTGTGGATATCAGTGTATAATATATTTAGGAGAATAACCATGTCTTTGCCTTAATGAAGGTTACGTTGCTGATTCAGGTTGGTTAATGAAACTTGCAACAAGGAATAAAATAAAGCCAATTTACCAGATTTTTATTTCTAACAGCTAAATTAGAACTTTCTAACCTCAAATATCTTTGTAAGTCCCTCCAAAATCAGTAGCATTGAAATAATTCAATATGCTACCCCAAAATATGACTGATATGCTCTAATAGTTCAGATTCTTCCTCTTTATTGCTATTTTAGTTGTTTTCTTTAAAATAAAAACATATAGACTTAAAAGATTCATATAAGTATAGATCCCACATCCTGTATTACTTTGGTGATGCTCACCATTAATTAGAAATCATGGAATCGTCATCTTGCGATTGCTGTGGGATTAAGCTAATTTTAAAACATAAGTTATCATGAAGTTAAACCTTTCTTTGAGTGTTTTAAAATTTTTATTCATAACTTTCACAAAAAAACAGTACTTTGAGAACTTTATGTGTTCAGAAACAGTAGTAACTAGAATAGCACTGTCATTTCAAATGCATGAACACATCCCCACATACTGGTCAAGAACCACATTACATGTGATTTTTCTGCCTTATGCCTGTTTGAATGTCTACTGAATAACTGTAAGGGATGAAAAACACAAAGAAATCAGAAAGAGTTATAAAATGAAAGCATTTAAAAATATTTCTGGTATGCATAATGTAAACAGTACTACTGTTTCACACTGGGATACAGCAGAAAGCGAGTTTGGAATATGAAAGGAGGTTGGGAATAATCATGAGGGTAAAAGTTGAGGATGATTCCTATAATAAAAAAACAGAATTATCATTCTTTATATTGTAGATTAAATGGCATATACCATAGCATATAATAGTAGTAAAATTAAGTTTTACTTGCAACTACTAAAAAGAAGGACCCTATTTCCCTCTATACTTCTTCATTTACGTAGAAGGGCAGAGTTCTTTCTCCCATCTCATTCATTTCTGGGCCAGGCTCTTACCCATCTATGATAACAGAAGGAGGACTTTTTCATAGTGAAATTCAAAAGGAAGAAAGAAACACACTCTCAATTAGTCAAACTCAAGGACACTTGATTTTTCGCCAGTCAAAACCTGTCCTCCCCCACTTCCCTCACCAACCCACTCATCTTTGTGAATTTTACCATTCACCAAAGTCCTCAAGTCCGAAAACTATCAGTGGTCCAGCATGTGTCTGATCCCCTACAAACCATCCACCACAGTGTTGTTAATCCTATTTCCAAAGTATGATTTGAATCTACCTTCTTCACTTCGTCTCCATCCTACCGGTCCTTTAGTCTCCACTACTGTCTCCCATTTTCTTCCATTCTTGTCCTTTTCTAATTCATTAATCCTGTCCAGCTCAGCAACAAAACGATCATTTTCTTAACACATATGATCTCTCCTGGCTTAAAACACTTGAGCAGCCCTTGGAATAAAACTAAAATCTTTAATACATCCTATTTGATGTAGCCTCCAACTCCCTGATCCAGCCTCTGCCTATCTCCAAATGCATCTAGTGCCACTCTGCTATTTTTTTTTTTCTTCAGTTCCTAGAAGATGCTAAATTTATTGTTGCCTCAAGGCATTCCTCTACTCCCTCCACCTAGAATGTTTTCTCATCCTGCCCTTCTCAGGGCCAGATCCTCTCCTGAATTACTTTCAGTTTTGAGAACAGTTCCTCCGTTTAGGCCTTTATGCCCATCCTATTTCAGGATCTTCCTCTACTCTTCATCTCTACCCCTTGTTTCCTTTAGTATTTAGTATAACTTGCAATTATTTCGTCTGCTTCCTTACCATTTTTGTCTATTTCTCCTACTAGATTTTGGAGGGTGACACATAGTAGGTAGTAAATAAAAATTTGTTGAACATATCTTGTAAAAATTCTGGTCACTTTTTGTACAGTTCAGGCTGAGGCCATATGATATGTCAAAGGCCAAAGAGAAGAGATGAGTGTAAGAGAGATGGAACAGAGGGATTTAAGACCACAGGGCCAGTGGGACAGGAGATGAAAAGAGAGGAACTCTCTAGATGCGAGAACTCTCTGAGGGACTGAAGGAAGCATGGATGTACAACTACCAGATTGAATAAAGGCCCTTTCCTTGGAAGTAGATCTTGGTAAAATGACTACAGGAGGTTCTTCCAGTTACTCACTCAAGGTGGAATGTGGCAATGGGTGGCAAATTCTTTTGGACAGTACTTCTCAAAATTGAAATTAAATAGATTACTGTCTTCTCAAAATTGAAAATAAATAGATTACACTTGCCATACATTCTTATTAGAACTTACTTTGCTAAATTGTGATAGTTTTTCAATATTTTTAATTAAAAAAAATTTAAATGATGAAATATAAATAAAAAAGCAATAAATTTCAAAGTACCTTGTAACAAGTAGCTATAGAACAGATTTCAGAGTTTGGTACAGGCTACAATTCCACTTTTAGGTTTTCCTTCTAGCTGCTCCAAGAGACTGGAGACTAGAAGAAATAGCAAGGTAATGATTCAGCAAACATACTCATCTGTTAAATCCTAATTTCTCTGTTATTAGCGCCTCCTTTTCCTTTGATCTTTCTTCCAATCTTTAGGGGTATTTGGGTTATGCCAATACTTTTTCAAGTTGGAAGGGGCTTCGATAATACAGTAACGGGAGATGTTAACTGGTTGATGTTCTGGAGAGGCTGGGCCCACTGGGTTTCGGGACTTATTTGGCCTAGGAACCCATCTGGAGGTTGTAGGTTTCTGGAAAGTAATCATAGTGCATGGAACTTTTGTAGAATCTCAGATAAAGCCCTAGGTGTTCTTTAGGGTTGGCAGGAATGATTTTAAGGTATGGCAAGCCATGATAAACAGCAATATTTAGCTGAAGTAGCCTCCAGAATAGCCTCTTGACTCTATTTGAACTCTCTCAGCCACTGACACCTAATTTTGTTACCATTCTTTCCTCCCATTTGGTCCGGCAGGCATTGTCGATACTATGGTGCCAGGGCCAGGCTCATCCTGGGAGTCATATCCTATGTCGCCAGGGAGACTTTCACCCCTGGATGTCATGTCCCACATTGTGGGAGGGTAATGTTTTTACTTGCAGAGTTGGATTTAGAAAGAGAGGCCACATCTGAGCAACAAAAGAAGTCCTCTGGACATAACTCTTAGGCATAACTATAGGTATTTTTAGCTTTTCTGCTACATGAATAAGGTTCACAAGAGCAAGCCTCAAGATCAAGGGCCTGGCCCACTGACCTAGGAGTCCACAGTGCTTGAGACAGCATCAGGGGTTTCCTTAGAGGCACACCTCAACAGTTACATATTTCCTTTCCTGTCCCTCAAGGGACTTCACCAACACTTTTTAACTATATGCTCAACATATTCTGGGACAAAGCCAGGCATTGCATCAAGCTATACAGAATCACAAGCCTTCATTCTCATCCTGAATCATTAGTTTTAGTGTCTCACTGAACAGAGAATTTCCTTGAGATCAAGATATTTTATTTACCATTGCATTGCTCAGAATCTAACACAGTTCCTGATCTGTGTAAATGCTCGATAAAGGTATGCTGAATTAAATGATCCTGTGTAAAGTTGTTGAAGCCAGAGGTTCATTTGGGCTTTGTCCTCAGTCTCTAATATTCAAATAGAAGAAAGTAAGAAAGATAAGGTGGAAAGACACAGAAAAAGTGAATGGAAAAATAGGCTTTAAGGTGGGAAGAAGTGTTGTATAAATAAGGGGAGAATGACCTTGGTAAATTACATACACTGAGCAAATATCCAGAATTTCAGACTAATAATCCAGTTATCCATAGGCAGAAGGCATATGGATATTGTCAGTCTCTCTCCTGAAGAAGTTCTCAAGATGTGTTACCAGTTCTCCTCTAGGGTTACCCAAAGGTAGGTGTAATCACACTAAGGTGACAGAAAATTAGGATAATGGAAGAACAGCTATGCCTTTTTGACAAAGGATTGCAGTGGGTTGAATACTGTCTTCCCAAAATTTGTGCCTACCTGGAACCTCAGAATATGATCTTATTTGGAAATAGTGTGCTTGCATATGTAATTCAGTTAAGGATCTTGAGATTAGATCATTTTAGATTTAGGTTTAATGACTGGTGTCATTATAAGATAAGGAGAGGGAGACCACAGAAACACAGGGAAGAAGGCCATGGACGCAGAGATTGAAGTTTTGCTGCTGTAAATCAGGGAATGTCAGGAGCCACCAGAAGCTGAAAGAAGTAGGGAAGGATTATCTTCCAGGGCTTTGGAGGGAGTCAGAATTTTGATTTCGGGACTTCTGACCTCCAGCACTATGAGAGAAAAAATTCCTGTTGTTTTAAGTCATGAAGTTTGTGGTGCATTGTTTCAGTAGCTCTAGCAAACACATACAAGGATCAAAAGAAAATTGAGAAGTAAGATTCTTTCAATATCAAAAATAAATTAATATTGGCATTCCCAAATACTTAGCCCTAAAATATTTACATCTATAAAAGCATTGCTTAATAAAATAGAATCTTCCAATTCACTTAAGACAAGTTCTAATTCAGTATGTAACTCATAAAGTGGGGATCATCATATAATTCATTCAATACTTTAAAATTATATAAAATATGACTACCTTGGCTTAAACTACATATAAACATGAACATTTGCTTTGCAAATAAAAGGAAGATTTTTTTTAGTTTAAAGTTCTGTATTTAATTTTGGGTTAATGTTATAATTATCTATCTCTACACTTTTCTGCTTCTCTACTACTTGGACACAAGGTTTCTCTTACCCATAACCTTTTTTTTTTTTTTTTTTTGGGGGTGCATGGTCTGGGAATCGAACCCAGGTCTCCCGCATGAAAGGTGAGCATTCTAACCACTAAACTACCCGTGCACCAACCCGTAGCCTTTTAATACATAAGATTAATATTATATATAGAAATTTTGAAAATAGAGAAAGGGAGAAAAATTGCCCCACATTCCAACACAACCATTTATAGCATTGGTGTATTTATTTTCAGTCTTTTCTCTAGTCATGATTTCTAACATAGCGACGAACGGACGCATGCGAGTTTGTATCCTGTTTTTAAATTAAACTCAACATTTAAAAATTAATTTTTCAGTTGATTTAATTTTTTGCTATTAGAAATAACATAATAAAATCTTTGTTCATACTGAACAACTATTTCCTCAGGACAGAGTACAGAAGTGGTATGACATATGTAAACAGTTTAATGTTAATGTATCAATAAATATTAGTTATTATTTCTAACTATACTAGGTGGTTTACTGGCTTTTGCTACATATTGCCAAATTTATTTATTAAAAAATGTTGTGATAAGTTATAATGCGGAATGCACCATAAATTAATTAAATTTATATTTATTGAGCAATTGCTGTGGGGCCAGGACCTGTTTTAAGACTAGGGGACAGAACGCTCAACCAAACAAAATTTCTATCTTTATGGAGCTTTTGTTCTAGTGAAGGAGGAAAACAAATATATTTCTATTACATTATGTATATAGTATAGATTATGTGATTGCTTTTCTATTTTCTTATTTATCCATATATAATATATTTGTAATATGATGCATTTTTATTTTTTATGTTTACATATCATATATTATGTATATTTAGATAATGTATGTATTTTATTATATAAAATGTCTGGTAGTGATAATGGATATGAAGGGAAAAAAGGCAGGATAAGACAATAGGTCTCTAAAAATCGGTTCTCATTCATTAGGGACACCCACTTGGACTGTTTAAGGGGTAAGGATACACTTCTGATATGTTTAGCCATTCAAATTTTAGTATATATTTATTTGCAGCATTAAATATAATGTTAAAGATCCCAAATTCCCTAACTTCCCTCTTAAATAATATATCCCGAGGCATTACGTCCTTAAGGTTAAAAAAACAACAAACATATGTCCCACAAGAACAATAAAGCTGTCACAAGACGAGTAAGGTGTGCTTTGTGGGCATTCAATTCACTCGCAATACTGAAATCATGCTTTCTTTGCTTAGCATCTTGTCACTTTTATACTTATTTCTGTAATATATTTTTATATATTCTAATATGTTTTTCAATAAGAGATAAATATGGCCTGTTGTGGAATTCCTTCTAGATTCTCAAATTTCCCCTTAATCGTAGGCTCTAACAATTTCTAACACAGAATTTCAAGTACCTTGTCACAACTTTTTCTGCTTTTAAGAGATTACGTTAACACTGGCCTAGGGAATCTGGACTTCGATTTTATGAAGCAATCTGTAGCGATACTCATTACTTAATATTTGTGAGGAGGACCTGTAATTTAACTTCATCGTCCGGGGAGAGTTAAAAAAGTGATCCGAGCCATCACTACCTAAGGAGCCTGAATTGGTGGTGCTGACATTTAATAAGAGCAGCTAACAATTGCCATCAATATAACTTGCCTCCTCGGATTAGATCCACTTGAGTTTAAGGGCTAACTAGGAGGCTTCACGCGGTTAGTCAAACTTTGTGACGCTTCATCTGTTACTTCAAATTCTCTTTGAAAAGAGTTAAGATAAAATAATTTTTATTCTATAGCAATTATAATTTTATTTAAAAGACTGAAGCCTATGAGCAGAAACCAACTAAACTAAAAAAACGAAGATATTTCCTTAATTAAAAGCCCCTTGGGCACAGAGAAGCGTTACTACAAAACTCATTCACACCCTCTTTTATTTCCATTCCCAAATCCCAACTTCTGCAGCGAGCATCTCGCTCTTTAAGCAACGCAATGCGACACACTGCGCAGGCGCCTGGATCAATTGGCCCGGGGAGGATTCCGGCGCCGGCGCACAGGCAGGGAAGTGGGCGGGCTCGCTTGCGCACTCCGCGGTTCACTTCCTGCCAGCCCCTCCCCCTCCCCCGCGTAGCCACCTCCCTCTCACCCTGCTCCTCCCCAGCCTCTCCCTTAACTCTCCCCACCCCTCGCGCGCTTCGCCGGGCTGGCCCCCCGCCCTGCCCCTCCCGCTCCATCCGGGTTGCTGACGGCTGTCCCAGGACTGGACAGCGGCGGCGGCTGCTTTTTTCTGAGGAACCCGGTAAAGTTTCACAGCGGGCGGGGAAGGGAGAAGGGAGCAGTGGCACCGACGCCGGAGGAGCCCGGGTGATCGCCGCCACTGGCTGAAGGAGAAGGGTCCAGGAGCTGGAGACCTGACTTTGCTGCCGCGCTGCCGCGTTGCCAAGCTGTCTTGCTGTCTGGGGAGGGGCAAACCCCTGTCGCCCTGGGCTCCCCCTGCCCTGCGGGGCCGGGTGAGTCGTTGTCCCGGTTGGTACGGGGGCGTGTGACGGCGTTAGGGAGGGAGCCTCCAGGGCTGGGCGGTACAGGCCGGCCTGGCGCAGAGTGCTTTCTCAGCGCTTCCTCGGGGTGGGGGGTTGGGGCGAGGGCAGTGTCGGGGGCCCCTGGTCCCAGGGCTGGAATGTCGCACCTCCCTGGGGAAGGGTCTCTTTCGGGCTGAGGGCCGCCGAAGCTGCGGAGCCTAGTTGGCCGGCCTGCGCGGCTGCTGTGAGCGGGCGGCTGCCGTAGTTGGCTGGGCGGCCCGCGAGGTTGGGTGTGTGCAGACGATTTCTCCCTTCGGGTCCCGGTGAGCTGATAGGGTTGCATGTCCCGGGAAGGGTGGGAATAAACTGCTTCTCATTCCCCTACCTGTTGCCTGTGAAGGAACACCTTCCCCATAGTCCTTCTCCCGACGTTTAATAGAAAGGGGTGGTTAAAACTCTGTGCGCTGAACTCGTGGTTATTTTCCCGTCCTCCCTTCTCTTAAAAAAATACGAGAAGACGCTGCAGAACTCTCGGAAACTATGGAGTTCTAATGCCCCCAAAGAATGAAATCAGACTTCTCTCAGTGGATGGGTCGTGGAATGGGACAGCTTCGGCTTTTTCTAGCCGGAACCTAATACTGGGTTTTGAAACTTGTCAGATTCTGTGTAAGTACTGTGATGACTATTACGTGAATAAGGCTGACTTCCTGTAATGGTGTTATTTAGTAACGCGATGTGTTTAGATGAAGTAGACTCTGTTAATTTTCAGTCCGTGTACTGGAAAGTTCTATAGATTTCGCCAAACTATCAGTACTCCAGCCCCCATTTCTAGTCTCAAAAATCAGTAGTGCTGGGGATATTTGCAGATTTTTTTCCATCCTCAAATAGTTGTCTGAGGCATCGGTAGATATTATATATATTGCCCAGGAGAAAAATTTCAGTCACGGTTACCACACGTCATAGAAAATGTTGAATATGGGGGAGAATTTTGATATGTTAACTGCATTTTTTTTCCCATGAGTATTGTAATTAGGGTCATTGATTTAGTTTTAAGATAAAATTTTTCGTGAGGTTGGAGTGATCTTTGGAGGTGATTGTCTTAATATGGCTTGATGAGGCGATCATTTTCTCTGTGACTTATTAAGGCAAAATTATATGACTAATAGGAAGACTCATTTAAATTGTAAATTTAAAGTGTCCATTGTTAGTTTTATTTCTATTACAGATTGGAACTTCAGTTTCTGTTGATGTATAGGTAGGTATTAGAAGATATGGTTATGCTGTTTATTTGAAGGAGATTTAAAGGTTGTTTCTTCATTTGGCTAAATTTTTACTATGCTTACTTGATTTTTTGGGTGATGGAAAGATGCCTCCAGTTGAAATTATTTAAAGGGAAAGTAAAAAAAAATCTTACTAAATATTATTATTACTTTAATCTTTTATAAGATAGAAAGTCAAAACTAGTTAATATATTTTAAATTGTGGAAAGAATCGTGGAAGCTGGCTGTATTCTCCTTAAATATTTCTATATGATGCATTTAAGAAAATACAAGTGGTTGGTTTTTGAAACTGAATGATACCTATGTAGCATATTATAAAATAGATTTGTATACTACATAATGCTTAGTGTGCCTAGCACTTTAAAGGGCAGTTATACTTTGTTTCCTTTGAAGTCATATTACCTTTTTTTCCCTATTTCCCTAGACATAAGGATACATTCTACTTTCCAGTGTTTCAGAAGGGAGCCGTTTATTGAAACTGGAAGACCAAAAGAAATACAAGCATGTTATGCTGGGGAAATGCGTCTTTTGGACAGCTAGGTTTGGGTGGAATCGATGAAGAAATTGTACTAGAGCCCAGAAAAAGTGACTTTTTTATAAATAAAAAGGTTCAAGATGTGGGATGTGGACTCAGACATACTGTTTTTGTTCTGGATGATGGAACGGTGTATACATGTGGATGTAACGATCTAGGACAGCTAGGTCATGAAAAATCCAGAAAGAAACCCGGTAAGTTAAAAATAAACTTATTTACTATTTATAATAATTATATCATTTAAGTTTTGAAATGTCATAATTTCCTGGGTTGTAAACCCATATTCTTTATCAAGCTTTAAAAACAAACTAGGAGTCAAATGTATTGTTTACATTTTCATTATAACCCTTTATTGTATGAAGAAGCTTTGATCTCAGAACTTAATTATGGCAATGTAAAGCGATATAGAAAACCAGCTTGCAGTGCACAGGTTTCTGTTGTGTAGATTATATAGTTGAAGAATATGTGTCCGTTCTCTTTGAAAAGCCCTGTTCAGCAACCTGGGGCAGATTTTAAGTGCTTCACTTATTCTGTGTTGTTTTCCATACATCCAAAAAAAAATTAAGATTTTTTGGTTTGCTTTGATTTACTTGCTTAAATGTATGTTAATTATTTGCATTTTTCCTCTATTGTATTATTTTAGATATATAATTGTATTTGGCTTAGTTGGAACTAGCTTTTATTCCCCTAATCTACTCTCCAGTAGCAGCAATAGCAATAGTTATTAAAGGTTTTATGACAATGAGGTGTGTGCCAAGTTTGTGTTATCTATATAAGCCAAATTTAAAATAATTTTTAGGGTAATAAGAATTTTGGGGAATTTAGTCACATTTCATGTACTGTTTTCCTAGATTTGATTTTAAAATCAAATAGTACCACATTTAGAAATATCCTTATGTGAATTTTGTTTTCAATTTTGGTAATAGTTAATTCAGATAAGACTGGTAAGGTCGTAAATCCACATTGAAGACTGTGTAGCTATACTGATAAATATTTTAACTTTAACAATAGTGACAAATGCTTTGTGTGGCAGTTATATTTTTCTATCACATCATGATTTAAGTGGTTTCTATTAGTCTTCTTTTGAGAGATTAATGTAGGTTTAAAATATTAATGTATTAAATTAAGGCATGTTTCATCTTTCATACCCTCCACCACCATGCCAAACCTCACTCTTCCAGCTTGTGAATATTGTATGGTTTTCAACCTTTGTGGTTAGAGTCTTAATCTCTTTTCTTCTGCCCTAATTTGTAATTTGTTATTATTGGACGAATGGTAGTGGTACTTACTACAGTAGATTTAATTATTATACGATTCAAGGTAAATGACAGCTAAGAATATTTTACAGAATTCAGTCAGACTCATAATCTCAGGCATTGAGTTGGTGGTGATGGTGGAAATAAATGGAAACTTAACACTATGTGTGTTTGAGTATGATCTCTACCTCAGAGGCAGATGAGTCCCTTTATCTTTTTTTGCTTAGCTTAGAATGCTGCTTCAGGTTGAGATTTTCTTTGTATTGAGACTCCTGCTAGTACTTAACATGTCTGATAGAAATAACCCAAAGTCTTTCTTTATTGCCTTAATTTCTGCAAGGCTACAGGGCAAGTAGAAAGTACAAAGCTGGCACATGGAAATTATGAGTATAGTTACTGAAATTTATTAAGGTTTAAACATCTTGAATGTTTAAGCCAAGCAATGTTTAAGCACCTGTTCTCTCTAGCATAAGGATAAACATGTGCACTAATAGTAAATTATAGTGCCAGCAACAGTTTTCTGACTCTAGATGAGATTCTGAGAAATGTAAGCAGAAAATTCTTCTTCATGGTCATGTTGACATTGTGATGATTGCATTGTGACATCTGTATCATCCTCTTGATTCTTCCTGGAAGCATCATTTGGTAATATAAAGCTGGGAGGGTGGGTTTCCTACTATATGATACTTTTTTAGGATTGCCTCATTATCCTCCATGACACTCCATAGTTTTTGGAATAGAAAAGAAACAGAAGGCATGGACTTTGGCTTTGAGAAATTTAGAACCTGGGTTGGGAGTTAAGGCGTACATGGATGAAGCAAGTGGAGAGAATTGAAGTTTGATGTGATGTGATACGTACTTTGAACCTAGGGAATTTAGATGGGAAAATATCATTATGGGAAAGAAATAAAGATTCTTGTGAAGGAATGAAGTCTTAAATTTAATTCAATCAGTGATCACATAAATAGCCAGTAATATGTAGCTGGAATTGTTTTATAGGCAGAGATCCTGATCCTGAGAAAAGCATTTATAGGTTCAGTGATATATTGAAGTGTACCTGCGTTAGTTACAGAGGTCAGAGAAGCTAGAAGTTTAAGGAGATGTAGTTCTGATAAGATTGTCAGCTTTTAACCCATTACTGATTTAAGGTGCTTGAACGGTAAATCTTAATAATGTTTTAAACCAAAATTACTTCCAACTGAAATCATTCCTTAGTAATTTAAATGTACTTCTTCCCTATTGCTTTTTTTAAATTTGAGACTTTGAAGATGGTATTAGAAGATACGGAGTTGTTAGATTTCATTTAATTGGTTTTAAAATCTTTTCTGGTAATTGAGTGAGTCTGCGTGTATTGGTTGTGTTTGTAGGACCATGTAATAATATAGTTTACTTCATTAGAGCTTTAAACTTGTGTCAGGAAGAAAGCAAACAGAAAAGGAGGGGGCTAAGAAATTTTTTCTTCACAGTGATTGACTTTAGTCAATCTTTAGTCTACTTTAGAGTAGCTTAAGTAGTCTGTAACTACTAAGGAGTGGAAGAGAAAGAGGTGGTTTCATTCATAAGTTATTCTTGGAAGTCATGAGAACCTACTGAAGGACTTGATGTTACAGCACAGTAAATAGGTTTTACCTGTGGCCTAATGGAAGGGGGTTTCATTTCTGCATGGGAAGTTAAATTGGTGTCGTTTATTATACCAAGGGTACAGATCATGTCTATTCTCTTTTCTGCTCTCTTGTGTTTATGTGCTCCTTGCTCTCACTATTCTCTCTTTCTGAATTATTTCCAGAGAAGTGAACTTCTATTTCAATTTCATGTTTGTATTTTCCTTGACTTTTTTTTTTTTTACTGATGGCTCTCAATTTCTTTTTCTTTAATATGCTTGACTAGTCCATGTCGATGAATTACTAGTTTTATTTTTATACTTTATTAACTTATTTCTGAAGATTTTAAGATAACCCTTAGGAAGTGTATTTTTCTTAAAAAGATTCTTTCCTCACTGTATGTCTAATATGGGTAAAATTTAGTGACTATGAACCTAACTGTTTTGTACATGAATTTCCATTTATTTCATGCTAGAAACAATAACTACTTTATGACTATAGTTTGTAAATAATGTGGTATAATTTTGTTAAAAAATGACTTTTTGTGGTTTACAAATTTCTTTCGCATAGATTATCTCATTTAATCCTCACAACAGTCTAGTAAGGTATTTAGGGCAGGTATTATGGTCCCTATTTCACAGATGAGAAAATTGAAGCTAAAAGCATTTGAGACTAACAAGATCGTTAGGCTAGCGCATGTTGAAACCACTCCAAATCCTGTGTTTTAATCTTTATCCCACAAAACTTTTCCCCACCATATTTTGAAGGTAGAATAATATTTACCCACAAGGAAACTAAGTTTTCCATTAGTATTTTAATGTAATTCTGGGGGTTAAAAAAAGACTTTAAAAATTACTGTTTTACAACTGAGGTTACACAGTGAAGACACCATGTTTTATCTTTTCCTAATTTTGTGGATAAATTTTAAAAAAAGCCATTTTCAAAACCACATAGGATGTAATGTTGTGACAACACAAATTAAAAGTTCATATATGTATAGTTCTTGAGCAAAAGATAACTTTGATTAGCAAAGCTAGGAATAGAATAAAGTTTTGGTATATTGTTAATAAATTTATTATAGCTTATGTTCAACTATATGAAGATGATGCGCATTGATTTTATGTTTCTTGTATCTCAAATGGTAATTTCTACTGTTGGGTGATTCCAATAAAAGCATTTTTGTTACATAGCAGCAATTACTTGCTTGTTTTGTTTGCTTCTTCAGTTTTTGACTTGTTCTGTCTGTTCTTAAAGCATAAGTCTTTAAATGAACTGTTCCTTGGAATATAGTTGAAATTAAAAAAATTAATATGGGGAAATTAATGTCTAAATATGGAAAATAAAATTATTCACTCAAGAGTGGATTAAAAATACAAAATCACTCCATGTATTTCTCATTAAACCAAAGCATATGAGAACAAAGAAACTCTTTGTTTTATAAACTAATTTTCATGGTACCTTCTAAGGAGGAGAAAGATGTGGACTGTGTGAAGACTTGAACAAGTAATTACTTGGTTCAGGAATGGAGGCTTGCTTTGGAAGCTTTACTCTGAGAAAGGCTAGTGCCCAAGAATCACAGTGTCAAAGGTAGGGAAAAAAATCATAATGCAAACAGATGACAACTGTTAGAGAGATGTATAATAATACTTTACTTTGTGTAGGAACCTACATCTGAGGAATTTCAAGAGCATTACACAATAACTCATGGTTCCTTTCAAAATGCTTGTGACAGTTTGCAAGAATTATCCTCATCTTAGGGGATAAATTTATGGAGAAATGGCAGCACAAGTTGGTAAGTAACTTATCAAAACAGTCAAAGCAGGTGTCTGGTGAACAGGTATAAATTGAGTCTGAAAGTTTGAGTCTACCAGTCCCCTACCTAAATTCACTAAATTGTGCTTATGTTTAGAATTACTTACAGTGATATCTTCTATTTGAGGCAGATCAATTTCTAATACAGATTGTTTCCTTGCTGTTCTACTTGATGGCCTGTTGAAAGAATTATTTTACCAAGATGTTAATTAGCATTGTGATACTACTTTGGTACTTCATAGTAACCCTGTGTGGTATGAAGAATATTTAAACTAGCATAAACTTATTATGGTAACATCTGGTCTTTTCTCTTTCCTCTATTACATATCATATTTTATATCCCTTTGTTGTCTAACTGCTAATGTTGTGCTACTTTACATGGTGCATTCTAATGGCCATGTGTAATTGATTTGGTGGCTTGGATTATTATGTTGGGACGATTCTATCATGTATGTATCTTTCCATAGGATGCTTTGGTTTGGTGAATGCTTTATTAAACACTTAACCCACAAGAAGACGTAATAGTGCTAGATACCTGATCTGAGCAAATGGAGACTTCTTTTAAAGGGTTTGGAACTGATGATTTTCTTATTGTGTTTAGGATGTCAGGGTTTTTACCTGATTGGAAATGAGCCATGTATTTTTCTTAAAAGAACGGGAGTATAGTAGATATATAAGTTTCAGTTTGGGCGGTTAACAAAGACTCTTGTTGCAGATGGCAGCCTAGGTGGTACAGTTTCCATCTTCTCCTTAGTAAGGACTTTAGGGTTTGGTGTTCCTGATATGCCATTCAAATGTAGTGCTATTGTTAAGGTCATTTTTTTGTATATGTATTTTTAAAATTACTGTAAAGAAATAAAAGACACTTCAGAGATGATTATTTTTTCTTAGGTATAAGCATATCAGATAATTGGGATACACATTAAAGAAAACTTAATATGGAAAGTGTATTCAAACATTATTACAAAGGTATATTTGGGCTAAGATTGTGTTAGTGAGGAGAAAAATGTGTAGCATTAATAAAGAAACCGTAATTAAAGAGCTTGGGGTTTATCTCCTTTTAACTTTTCTGGATTTTTTTCCCATACTGTGATGGAATAAAGAGGCAATGATTATTTTTATACCTTAATGAATTGTGAGAGTTACTTTACCTGAAAGAAGACCCTTTCTGTGTGTAGTAATATAAAAAAATTATTGGAGTTATTTTTGTTAAAATGGAAATTTCTTGATTTTTGGTGTCTCATCCTTTTTTTTTTATTTTTAAATTTTTTTCAAAAATACAAAAAACACCAAACAAATGCAAACATTCGTAGGTTTTGATCGTTCCTTTCTACATATATAATTAGTAATTCACAATATCATCACATAGTTGCGTATTCATCATCATGATCATTTCTTGGAACATTTGCATCTATTCAGAAAAAGAAATAAAAAGAAAACAGAAAAAAATTCATACATACCATGCCCTCATCCCTCTCCCTCACCAATCACCAGCATTTCACTCTAAATTTATTTTAGCATTTGTTCCCCCTATTATTCATCTTTACTCCGTGTTTTACTCATCTGTTGATAAGGTGGATAAAAGGAGCATCAGACACAAGGTTTTCACAATCACACAGTCACGTTGTGAAAGCTATATCATTATACAATCATCTTCAAGAAACATGGCTACTGGAACACAACTTCAGGTTTTCAGGCAGTTCCCTCCAGCCTCTCCACTACATCTTGACTAACAAGGTAATATCTATTTAATGCGTAAGAATAACCTCCAGGATAACCTCTCCACTATGCTTGGAATCTCTCAGCCATTGACGCTTTGTCTCATTTCACTCTTTCCTCTTTTGGTCCAGAAGGTTTTCTCAATCCCTTGATGTTGAGTCTCAGCTCATTCCAGGATTTCTGTCCCATGTTGCCAGGAAGGTCCACACCCCAGGGAGTCATGTCCCACATAGACGGGGGTGGGGTGGGGGGGTGGGAGGGGCAGTTTGAGTTTGCTTGTGTTGGCTAGAGAGAGGAGAGGGGTGGCTAATTCTTGAAACCATAATATTTTATTTACCTGTAATTACCCTTTTATCTTCATTTCTAGTGTGGCAGAAATTTAGTCTTTCTTTGCCATAAAGAAAACATTCAGTAATGTGTTAGTAATATGTTTTTCATCTATTATTTTAAATACCCAAATTATTTCTTTAATATCCATGTTTAGTCTCAATTTATTCCTTTGCTAGGAATTATTACAATTCTGAAATAATTCGTTTTTAGTTTTTCATAATTTTTTTTTCTGACTATAAAAGTATTATGTGTTCTTGGTAGAGAATTTGGAAAATAAAAGTAAAAATCTGCTATAATGCATTCATGCACAGATAAATACTATTGTTTTTAAGGTCTTTTTCTGTGTCATGTTTCTGATAGACTGGGAACATGTTCTTGTATCTTAACTTATTTTTTTCAACAGCATTTGGATAGCAATTTAGTATTTTCCCATATTTTAAAATATTATTTAAGGCTATTAATGATTCCTTAATATTTCATCATTTGGATGTACCAAGATTCTTGTTTTCCTATTTTTTGAATTTATTTTATCACATCATTTTAAGTGATACAGCCCTTGAACATATATATCAAATTTAGTGTTTATTTGCATCTCTTTATTTCTTTAGGAAAAAGAATATCCTTTATTTTAGGAAACCAAGAGGGAATGATAAGCGAATTTAATTATTTTTTAAAATTCAAGCAGTTGTGCTTCACTTTACAAAGTAGATATGCTCATAAGATATTTATAAATGAAAGTTTAAAAAATGTATTCACTTAACAAGCATTTGAGTACGTATGATGAATATCATTTAAGAATCTGGTAGGGATGATAAAACAAATGCACAAATAAGTAAAATATATAAAAATGTGCTGATATAAGATGCATAAACAGGGTGTTATACAGATGGACAGTATAACCATTTGGGATGGAGTAGAATATAGATGAATATTCTCCATGGGAAATAACTCATGAATTGGAAAGACGTATAGAATTTCTAGGGGAAATGAATGAGGAAGAGAGCTTTTTTAGGTAAAGCAGCTCAGATTGTGATAGGCAAGTTTGGGGACTATTAAGGGAATAGTGGTTTAGTTAGCTAAAATGTTTTGAGAATAGTGAGCCCACATGGTTAGAAAGGTAGAATTGAGGCAAGATTATAGAATTAACCAAATTAAAGAGCTTGAATTTAATTTAGTTAATATCCACTGATAATTTATAGTGGGAGTTATTGGGTTTTTATAATGGAGGGGTTGCGGGATGGAATTTGGAGGTAAAGAAATTGATTGGGACATGTTCATAATTCTTTAAAACAAAACAGGAGCAAGTAGATCAAGGAGAGATTAGGGAGGAGAAAGAATGAACAGGTTTTGGCAACCAGCTGGTGGAAATATAAGGGTATTGGGAGAAGCCAAATATGATCCTTGGTGGAATAATTAATAGAAGTAGGAAACCCAGTAAGAGGAGGAACAGTAACTCTGTTTTGTTTTAGGAGGAGAAATAAAAAATTCTGGTGAGGTGAATTTTGTTTTGAATTTGGCGACAATACTCAGTGAGCAGTAAGAAATTCGGTGCAGAGTGGAAGAGCAAGATCAGGGCTGAAGATACGAAATGTTTTATTTCCAGTTTTTTGTTATTTTCAGTTCAAAGTAGGCTAATCTAGTTGTAATTTTTTTCGTGGTTGCAACCTATGAAGTAATTTTTTGCCTTTGGGGAACTGTTTAAATGCCTGGTAATGAACCACCTTTGTAAATTTAAGTTAACCTAAATGATGGCCTACTCTAGTTCATCTGTTTTGTAAACTGATCTTTTAATATATAGATAAAATTGAGACATCTGTTTAGGTGAAACCGTTTGATGGCTTACTTATTTAACTTTTTTTTTTTTTTATTAATTAAAAAAAAACTAACTAACACAACATTAGAAATCAATCCATTCTACATATGCAATCAGTAATTCTTAATATCATCACATAGGTGTATGGTCATCATTTCTCAGTACATATGCATCGATTTAGAGAAAGAAATAGCACGACAACAGAAAAAGAAATAAAGTGATAACACAGAGAAAACACAAATAAAAATAAAAAGTACAAAAATATATAAGAGAAAGAAAAAAAAACAAAAAAAAACTATAGATCAGATGCAGCTTCATTCAGCGTTCCAACATAATTACATTACAGTTAGGCAGTATTGTGCTGACCTTTTTTTTTTTTTTTTTTTAGACATCATACCATTCTACATATGCAATCAGTAATTCTTAACATCATCACATAGATGCATGATCATCGTTTCTTAGTACATTTGCATCGGTTTAGAAGAACTAGCAGTATAACAGAAAAAAATATAGAATGTTAATATAGAGAAAAAAAAATAAAAGTAATAATAATAAGAACAAAACAAGCAAAACAAAACAAAACAAGAACCTCTCGCTCGGATGCAGCTTCGTTCAGTATTTTAACATGATTACTTTACAATTAGGTATTATTGTGCTGTCCATTTTTGAGTTTTTGTATCTAGTCCTATTGCACAGTCTGTATTCCATCAGCTCCAATTACCCATTATCTTACCCTGTTTCTAACTCCTGCTGAACTCTGTTACCAATGACATATTCCAAGTTTATTCTCGAGTGTCGATTCACATCATTGGGACCATACAGTATTTGTCTTTTAGCTTTTGGCTAGACTCACTCAGCATAATGTTCTCTAGGTCCATCCATGTTATTACATGCTTCATAAGTTTATCCTGCCTTAAAGCTGCATAATATTCCATCGTATGTATATACCACAGTTTCTTTAGCCACTCGTCTGTTGTTGGACATTTTGGCTGTTTCCATCTATTTGCAATTGTAAATAACGCTGCTATAAACATTGGTGTGCAAATGTCTGTTTGAGTTTTTGCCCTTAATTCCTTTGAGTAGATTCCCAGCAATGGTATTGCTGGGTCGTATGGCAATTCTATATTCAGCTTTTTGAGAAACCGCCAAACTGCTTTCCACAGTGGTTGCACCATTTGGCATTCCCACCAACAGTGAATAAGTGTGCCTCTTTCACCGCATCCTCTCCAGCACTTGTCATTTTCTGTTTTGTTGATAATGGCCTTTCTGGTGGGTGTGAGATGATATCTCATTGTGGTTTTGATTTGCATTTCTCTAATGGCCAGGGACATTGAGCATCTCTTCATGTGTCTTTTGGCCATTTGTATTTCCTCCTCTGAGAGGTGTCTATTCAAGTCTTTTTCCCATTTTGTAATTGGGTTGGCTATCTTTTTGTTGTTGAGTTGAACAATCTCATTATAAATTCTGGATACTAGACCTTTATCTGATATGTCGTTTCCAAATATTGATTCCCATTGTGTAGGCTGTCTTTCTACTTTCTTGATGAAGTTCTTTGAAGCACAAAAGTGTTTAATTTTGAGGAGTTCCCATTTATTTATTTCCTTCTTCAGTGCTCTTGCTTTAGGTGTAAGGTCCATAAAACCGCCTCCAATTGTAAGATTCATAAGATATCTCCCTACATTTTCCTCTAACTGTTTTATGGTCTTAGACCTAATGTTTAGATCTTTGATCCATTTTGAGTTAACTTTTGTGTAGGGTGTGAGATATGGGTCTTCTTTCATTCTTTTGCATATGGATATCCAGTTCTCTAGGCACCATTTATTGAAGAGACTGTTCTGTCCCAGGTGAGTTGGCTTGACTCCCTTATCAAAGATCAAATGACCATAGATGAGAGGGTCTATATCTGAGCACTCTATTCGATTCCATTGGTCGATATATCTATCTTTATGCCAATACCATGCTGTTTTGACCACTGTGGCTTCATAATATGCCTTAAAGTCAGGCAGTGCAAGACCTCCAGCTTCGTTTTTTTTCCTCAAGATGTTTTTAGCAATTCGGGGCACCCTACCCTTCCAGATAAATTTGCTTATTGGTTTTTCTATTTCTGAAAAATAAGTTGTTGGGATTTTGATTGGTATTGCATTGAATGTGTAAATCAATTTAGGTAGGATTGACATCTTAACTATATTTAGTCTTCCAATCCATGAACACGGTATGCCCTTCCATCTGTTTAGGTCTTCTGTGATTTCTTTTAGCAGTTTTTTGTAGTTTTCTTTATATAGGTTTTTTGTCTCTTTAGTTAAATTTATTCCTAGCTATTTTATTCTTTTAGTTGCAATTGTAAATGGGATTCGTTTCTTGATTTCCCCCTCCGCTTGTTCATTGCTAGTGTATAGAAATGCTACAGATTTTTGAATGTTGATCTTGTAACCTGCTACTTTGCTGTACTCATTTATTAGCTCTAGTAGTTTTGTTGTGGAGTTTTCTGGGTTTTCGACATATAGTATCATATCGTCTGCAAACAGTGATAGTTTTACTTCTTCCTTTCCAATTTTGATGCCTTGTATTTCTTTTTCTTGTCTAATTGCTCTGGCTAGAACCTCCAACACAATGTTGAATAATAGTGGTGATAGTGGACATCCTTGTCTTGTTCCTGATCTTAGGGGGAACGTTTTCAATTTTTCCCCATTAAGGATGATATTAGCTGTGGGTTTTTCATATATTCCCTCTATCATTTTAAGGAAGTTCCCTTGTATTCCTATCCTTTGAAGTGTTTTCAACAGGAAAGGATGTTGAATCTTGTCAAATGCCTTCTCTGCATCAATTGAGATGATCATGTGATTTTTCTGCTTTGATTTGTTGATATGGTGTATTACATTAATTGATTTTCTTATGTTGAACCATCCTTGCATACCTGGGATGAATCCTACTTGGTCATGATGAATAATTCTTTTAATGTGTTGTTGGATACGATTTGCTAGAATTTTATTGAGGATTTTTGCATCTATATTCATTAGAGAGATCGGCCTGTAGTTTTCTTTTCTTGTAATATCTTTGCCTGGTTTTGGTATGAGGGTAATGTTGGCGTCATAGAATGAATTAGGTAGTTTTCCCTCCACTTCGATTTTTTTGAAGAGTTTGAGGAGAGTTGGTACTAATTTTTTCTGGAATGTTTGATAGAATTCACATGTGAAGCCGTCTGGTCCTGGACCTTTCTTTTTAGGAAGCTTTTGAATGACTGCTTCAATTTCTTTACTTGTGATTGGTTTGTTGAGGTCATCTATGTCTTCTTGAGTCAAAGTTGGTTGTTCATGTCTTTCCAGGAACCCGTCCATTTCCTCTAAATTGTTGTATTTATTAGCGTAAAGTTGTTCATAGTATCCTGTTATTACCTCCTTTATTTCTGTGAGGTCAGTAGTTATGTCTCCTCTTCCATTTCTGATCTTATTTATTTGCATCCTCTCTCTTCTTCTTTTTGTCAATCTTGCTAAGGGCCCATCAATCTTATTGATTTTCTCATAGAACCAACTTCTGGCCTTTTTGATTTTCTCTATTGTTTTCATGTTTTCAATTTCATTTATTTCTGCTCTAATCTTTGTTATTTCTTTCCTTTTGCTTGCTTTGGGGTTAGCTTGCTGTTCTTTCTCCAGTTCTTCCAAATGGATAGATAATTCCTGAATTTTTGCCTTTTCTTCTTTTCTGATATAGGCATTTAGAGCAATAAATTTCCCTCTTAGCACTGCCTTTGCTGCGTCCCATAAGTTTTGATATGTTGTGTTTTCATTTTCATTCACCTCGAGGTATTTGCTAATTTCTCTAGCAATTTCTTCTTTGACCCACTCGTTGTTTAGGAGTGTGTTGTTGAGCCTCCACGTATTTGTGAATTTTCTGGCACTCTGCCTATTATTGATTTCCAACATCATTCCTTTATGGTCCGAGAAAGTGTTGTGTAAGATTTCAATCTTTTTAAATTTGTTAAGACTTGCTTTGTGACCCAGCATATGGTCTATCTTTGAGAATGATCCATGAGCACTTGAGAAAAAGGTGTATCCTGCTGTTGTGGGATGTAATGTCCTATAAATGTCTATTAAGTCTAGTTCATTTATAGTAATATTCAGATTCTCTATTTCTTTGTTGATCCTCTGTCTAGATGTTCTGTCCATTGATGAGAGTGGTGAGTTGAAGTCTCCAACTATTATGGTATATGAGTCTATTTCCCTTTTCAGTGTTTGCAGTATATTCCTCATGTATTTTGGGGCATTCTGATTCAGTGCGTAAATATTTATGATTGTTATGTCTTCTTGTTTAATTGTTCCTTTTATTAGTATATAGTGTCCTTCTTTGTCTCTTTTAACTGTTTTACATTTGAAGTCTAATTTGTTGGATATTAGTATAGCCACTCCTGCTCTTTTCTGGTTGTTATTTGCATGAAATATCTTTTCCCAACCTTTCACTTTCAACCTATGTTTATCTTTGGGTCTAAGATGTGTTTCCTGTAGACAGCATATAGAAGGATCCTGTTTTTTAATCCATTCTGCCAATCTATGTCTTTTGATTGGGGAATTCAGTCCATTGACATTTAGTGTTATTACTGTTTGGATAATATTTTCCTCTAACATTTTGCCTTTTGTATTATATATATCATATCTGATTTTCCTTCTTTCTACACTCTTTTCCATATCTCTCTCTTCTGTCTTTTTGTATCTGACTCTAGTGCTCCCTTTAGTATTTCTTGCAGAGCTGGTCTCTTGGTCACAAATTCTTTCAGTGACTTTTTGTCTGAGAATGTTTTAATTTCTCCCTCATTTTTGAAGGATAATTTTGCTGGATATAGGAGTCTTGGTTGGCAGTTTTTCTCTTTTAGTATTTTAAATATATCATCCCACTGTCTTCTAGCTTCCATGGTTTCTGCTGAGAAATCTACACAAAGTCTTATTGGGTTTCCCTTGTATGTAATGGATTGTTTTTCTCTTGCTGCTTTCAAGATCTTCTCTTTCTCTTTGACCTCTGACATTCTAACTAGTAAGTGTCTTGGAGAACGCCTATTTGGGTCTAATCTCTTTGGGGTGCGCTGCACTTCTTGGATCTGTAATTTTAGGTCTTTCATAAGAGTTGGGAAATTTTCAGTGATAATTTCTTCCATTAGTTTTTCTCCTCCTTTTCCTTTCTCTTCTCCTTCTGGGACACCCACAACACGTATATTTGTGCGGTTCATATTGTCCTTGAGTTCCCTGATACCCTGTTCAAATTTTTCCATTCTTTTCCCGATAGTTTCTGTTTCTTTTTGGAATTCAGATGTTCCATCCTCCAAATCACTAATTCTATCTTCTGTCTCTTTAAATCTATCATTGTAGCTATCCATTATTTTTTCTATGTTTGCTACTTTATCCTTCTCTTCCATAAGTTCTGCGATTTGTTTTTTCAGTTTTTCTATTTCTTCTTTATGTTCAGCCCATGTCCTCTTCATGTCCTCCCTCAATTTATCGATTTCATTTTTTTTTTTTTTTTAAAGACAGAGAGAAGGAAGGAAGGATAGAAGGAAGGAAGAGAGGAAGAAAGGGAAACATCTTTTAAACATTTTCTTGTTTTATTGTATTTTGTTTCTCCGTTTTCGTTACATGGGCTGGGGCCGGGAATCGAACCGAGGTCCTCCGGCATAGCAGGCAAGCACTTTGCCCGCTGAGCCACCGCGGCCCGCCCCGATTTCATTTTTGAAGAGGTTTTCCATTTCTGTTCGTATATTCAGCATTAGTTGTCTCAGCTCTTGTGTCTCATTTGAGCTATTGGTTTGTTCCTTTGACTGAGCCATATTCTCAATCTTTTGAGCGTGGACAGTTATCTTCTGCTGCTGGCGTCTGGGCATTTATTCAGATTTCTCTTGGTGTTGGACCCAGAAAGGTTGTAAGATTTTTCTGTGAAATCTCTGGGATCTGTTTTTCTTATCTTGCCCAGTACGTGGCGCACGTGGCACACGTTTGTCTCAAGTGTTTGGAATGGGTCTCCCCCAGTCACCGATCTCCGTGGCCTGGGGATTTCGGATCCAATTCTCTCCGTTGGTTCAGGGGCCGCGCGTGGTGGGGGCGTCAGCTGCCGTGGCTTGAGGGGACCCTGTGGCTGGTTGTGGGCCGCAGCAGGCCTGGGGGATTACCCACCGGACCAGGAAGCCTCCCGTGGGGGGGGGCTACCGCGGCTTGGATAGCCCTCCTATCCGAGACTCGTATCCGCGGACTCGAAGCAGAGACTCGAAGCCGCCTGCAAAAGAGGGGTGCCGCCTGCCTCGGCTTGGGAAACTTGCTTCTCCAATACTCTCAGCCGGCCCGGAAAGGAGGGAGGGAGTAGCTCGGACCACCGCAGCTGCCACTGATCGGGAAATCACGCGCCGCTTGGGGGTCTCACCGCAGCCGAGTCTCACAGTCAGTCTAGCCAGCCCAGACTTTGGATAGCCCTCTGATCTGAGATTCGTAGCCGCGGACTCAAAGCCGAGACTCGAAGCCGCCCGCAAAAGAAAGGCGCCGCCTGCCTCGGCTTGGGAAACTTGCTTCTCCGATACTCTCAGCCGGCCCGGGAAGGAGGGAGGGATTAGCTCGGCCCGCCGCAGCTGCGGCTGCTCGGAAATCACGCGCTGCTCGGGGGTCTCGCCGCAGCCAAGAGTCGCAGTCAGACTTGCCAGCCCAGACTTTGGATAGCCCTCTGATCCGAGACTCGTAGCTGCGGACTCGAAGCCAAGACTCGAAGCCGCCCGCAAAAGTGTGGCACCGGCCGCCTTGGCTGGGAAGCTTGTCTCTCCGAGTCTCTCAGCCAGCCCGGGAAGGAGGGAGGAATTAGCTCGGACCGCTGCAGCTGCGGCCGCTCGGGGGTCTTGCCGCAGCCAAGTCTCGCAGTCAGACTTGCCAGCCCAGACTTTGGATAGCCCTCTGATCCGAGACTCGTAGTCGCGGACTCGAAGCCGAGACTCGAAGCCGCCCGCAAAAGTGTGGCGCCGGCCGCCTTGGCTGGGAAGCTTGTCTCTCCGCGTCCCTCAGCCAGCCCGGGAAGGAGGGAGGGATTAGCTCAGACCGCTGCAGCTGCGGCTGCTTGGGAAATCGCCCGCCGCTCGGGGATCTCACTCACCGCAGCCGAATTTCGCAGTCAGACTAACCAGCCCAGACTGGGTTACGCTGTGTGTCCATTCCCTGCTGTAGCCCCGGGAGCTGTTCTGTACTGTTTCTGTTCACCTATTAGTTGATTTGGAGTCAGAGGAACTAAGACGCATGTACCTTACTAAGACGCCATCTTGGATCACTTATTTAACTTTTAATAATAGGTTCATCAGTATTCTGATTTAGTTGATACAAACCTGTTGACTTCATGACAAAGCTTTTGAAGTTGCAAAGATGCAATCACATAAGAATTCCTCCTGATTCCACTAGTAGCTGAAATAATTGTAACTATAAGTTGAATATGTGCTGGCAGTATAGACCAGAGCTCTTGCTCTCTGAGATAATACTTTTGCTTCTGTGAAGGGGAAATAGGAGTGGAGAAAAAAGAGGGTAAGGCTAAGAAGAGGGCCTAAGTAAAATTACAAGTATCTGAAGATAACTGGACTTAAGTCTTTATTTTTTTTAATAGGATGGCATAATAATAGATGAGAGTACAGTAGAGGTTAGATTGCTTTCCACAATTGATCCCCACGTATATTTTTTTGATCAGTGTATATTTACTTTATGATCCAGTTATTGCTTAACTGTAGATTTCATAACTACACTCCTAATAGAAAAGAACCTTGAGCCTTCATTTATCCTTTGAAGAGTAATTAAGAGACTGATAGGTTGGTGTTACCTTTGCCTGAAAATAGGTCTACTTATACTCTTGGTTGGGGAATTCAGTGAGCCTCTGAAATTGGGAGTAAGGGGGAAAGGGAATGTGTAGAAATTGGTTATGGCTATGTAAAGGAAGAAGAAAGATTTAAACCTCATAATTGGAGAGAAATTTAATAATCAAATAATGTTTAGAGAATATATTATTTAGATAGTAGAATGCTGACACTTAAAAAGAATAACGGGTAAACACCATTATGTGCCATGTGCTGTGCTAAATCCCTTATACAGTATCCAAAAATCACCCTACCATTCTTAGCTATTATATATTAGTACATATGTAGATAATATATACATAATACATATTAGAACAGTTTTAAAATACCGATTTGCTCTTGAGGCCTAGAAAAACAGATTCTAAAGTTCATATGGAAAAAAAGTAGTTTGGAAAACTGAAAAATAAAAGCAGTAATGTATTAATGTATTTTAATTTTAAAGCCTAATTAAAATAAGCTCACTAATCGACAGATAAACCAGTAAAACAGGACATAAAGACTAGACATAAACCCAAGTCCTCTTAACCACTTGAAAAGATTCAAGTCGGGGAGTATTCAGTAAATGGTCTTGGAATAAGTGAGAGGGCCAGCTACAATAAAAAGATTCATATTTAATTCCATGTATATATATGGATACATTCCAAGTGGATCTAATGTTTAAATACAAAAAAATGTAGTGATAAATGTACTTGAATAAAACATGGATAAATTATTTTTTTTGAGTAAGGAAAGCTTTTCTGATTATTGTGAAAGGCATAGGAGAAAAGATAGTTAAACTACATAAAAATAAAAATAATTTTTGCTAGGCAGAAATCACTGTAAACAAAATTAAAGGACAAATGAAAAAATACTTGATTTATATTACAAAGGGCTAATCTCCTTGATATAAAGCGCTCCTAGAAATTGAGATAAAGACAAACAAGCCATAGCAAAATGGGCAAAAGATTGTAACTGTTCACAGAAAAGGAAACATTAATGGCTCTTAAATGAAAAGTTCTTCAACCACATTCATATTAAGAAAAATGTGAAAGACTGTATTGAGGTACCCTTTTTTCATGTATCAGATTAACAAAAATCCTTAAATTTGTTACACTGTTGGCAGGACTGTCAGCATGTTTGTATATGTTTCTGGTATTAGTATAAATTGATAAACCTGTACAGAGGATAATTTGCTAACATATATCTGAATTATAAATACATTTATCTTTTATCCAAGAAATTTCATTTCTAGGAAATTATCTGATAGGTATACTTGTACCAAGGATGTATATACAAGATTATTAATTGCAGCATTGTATATAATAGTAAAAGATCTACCTATGTTTGTATTTTGGGTAAAAAGAAAAATACACACACACACACACACACACACACACACACACACGTATATTTATTTATAGAGTCATGAAAAACCTGGCAGGATATATACAATTAATAACAGTGGTTACTCTGTGCAAAGGTGGGGAAAGAAGGAATAAGAATCAGATTGCTGGAGGACAGGGATGGTAGGTAGATTTTTCACTTCATGCCTTTTTTAAAACCATGTAAATATATTACCTGTTCAATTTTTTTATTTTTATTTTTTTTAAGGATAGGCTCTGGAATTAGATTTCCTGAGTACAAATCCGGGCTTTGTTGCTTATTAGCTTTGTTTTCTTGGGCATGTTGTTTAGCCTTTCTGTGCCTGTGCTTTCTTCTGAAAAAAAATCATGCCACACTCCTAGATGATACTTTCCATATACAGCACTGAAGTTCAGGCAGTCATTCAGTAAATGAGTGTCTTCCTACTAGGTCCCAGACATGCTAGGCATGAAAATACTTCTTTGACTTTAGTCTTCAATTATCTTTTGGAGCTCTTAAGATTATATGAAAATTTAAAAACAAGTTTGTGATGCTTAGAGGTAATGCTGTATTGGAGCAATATGTAAAATGAACTGGATTCCTTCATCTTCAGACTTGAAAGATACAATGATATGGAAAAATAAAAGAATGAAACGTGCTTTCTTTCTAATTCTTTCTAATTTATAGAAGCCTATAAATGATGAAAGTTAGATTTGTCAATGATTTTTCTTAATTTTTTTTTTATAGTATAACATATATGCAAAGCAAAGAAATAAAAAAGCAGTAGTTTTCAAAGTGCTCTTCAAAAAGTGGTTACAGGATAGATCCCAGAGTTTGTCATGCGCTACCATACGATCCTCTCATATTTTTCTTTCTGGCTGCTCCAGAATACAGGAGGCTAGAGGGCTTAAATACTTTTTTATTGTCACAATCAACTTTTTTTTCCTTCTTTTTTTTTTGTGAACAATAACATATATACAAAAAAGCTATAAATTTCCAAGCACAGCACCACAATTAGTTGTAGAACATATTTCAGACCTTGACCTGGGTTACAGTTTCACAATTTTAGGTTTTTACTTCTAGCTGCTCTCAAATACTGGAGATTGAAAGAGATAGCAATTTAATGGTTCAGCATTCATATTCATTTGTTAAGACCTGTCTTCTATGTATAATTCCACCATCATCTTTCCATATCTCTCATTGGGATTGTTTGGGCTATGGCATTTCTAAATTTTTGATATTGGAAGGGTCTGTCAGTAATGTGGGATAGCGAGATGAAACTGTCTGATGTCTGGAGAGGCTGGGCTAGGTTTCAGGACTTATCTGGACCAGGGACCCATGTGGAGGTTTGTAGGTTTCTGGCAAGTTACTCTAGTGCCTGGAACCCTTGTGGAATCTTATAAATTGCCCTAGGTGTTCTTTAGGATTGGCTGAAATGGTTCTGGTTGGGGGTTGGCGGGTTATGATAGGTAGCAAGATCTACCTGAAGTTTGCGTAAGAGCAACCTCCAGAGTAACCTCTCAACTCTATTTGAAATCTCTCTGCCACTGATACTTTATTAATTACACTTCTTTCACCTCAATTGGTCAGGATGTAATTGTTGATCTCACGGGGCCAGGTCTGAATTCATCCCTGGGAGTTCTCTCCCACATCGCCAGGGAGACTTTCACCCCTGGCTGTCATGTCCCACAAAGGGGGGAGGGCAATGATTTCACTTTCAGAGCTGGGCTTAGAGAGACTGAGGCCACATCTGAGCAACAAAAGAGGTCCTCCAGAAGCAATTCTTAGGCATGCCTATAAGTAGCCTAAGCTTCTCCGCTACTTACATAAGCTTCACAAGAGTAATACTCATGATTGAGGGCATGGCCTATTGATTTGGGTGTCCCTAAAGTTTGGCACAGTATCGGGATTCCCTGATGGTAAGGTTTAATAGTAACATAGTCTTTCTCCCCTATTGACAAAAATTTGTCAATATTTTTTGATTATCGGGTTAATATACTCTAGAATGTTTCCAGGCATTACAACAATCTAAACAGGATTAAAGGACCTCTTTCTCATTCTGTTCTCTCTGTGTTTTAGTTGTTCAAATGAGCTATACAGGTAGATTGAATTAGATTGTGCACTGCAGGAAATTTCAGTTCCAGATCAAATAAACCTTTCTTCCATTGGTCTCAAAGAGTATGTGTAGTTCTAAAATATAGACAAGGTCTTCCTTATCCCTGTGTTTTGAATTACTTTAACTTCAACTTGTTCCACTTTATTCTTATCTCTAAATATCAGGTTATGTGTATAAAACAGCTCTCAAAATCCAGAAATAATAATCACCACTCCGGACTTAATGTGTCTGCTCTAAAAGCTTACAATCTGTGCCCCTGTTTTCTTATAAGCATTTTCTAAAGGTGACCATACCATTCTTGTTTTTTTGTTTCTGGCTTATTTTGTCTCATCAAATGTCCCACATGTTCATTTACATTGCTACATGCCTCATGACATTGTTCCTTTTTGTAGCAGCATAGCCTTCGTTCATAAGTATACACCATCATTCGCCATTCTACTTCTCTGTCAGTGCATCCTTCAGCCACCTTCTTTCATCAGGCATCAAGTAGAGGGCCCGAAGTCCACCATCTATCAACATTCTCAATTTTAGATAATTTCATTGTTCCCAAGAGACAGAAAACCAGTAAACACACCCTCACCAAATTGAAAATCTAAACTTCCTCTTAACTCTTGTTCCTCCCCCCATTATTTACCTCTGTTGCTGCTGTGGTAGTGCTGATGGTATCCTTTTCAGCATAGCTCATAGAATGCAATAGCAGTTTTCCCCCTGTACTCTGGACTTAAACACTCTTTACACAAGAATCATATCTTTGAAGTAATTCTTACAAGAACTCGTTCATATTTCTAGTGTGAGTCAATGGGACATGTAAGTCTATACAACCCTTTTCAATCTTATTCATCTTCAATATGGTAATATTACTTCTAGACCCACTAGAGAATCACCTTCGCTCCTGTCTATTCCCTTACATTGGACTTCAACCTTGTTAGCTAACAGTTCACCCATCTCTAGCTTCTATGTATCTCTAAGTCCCCTGTATTCTGTATTATAAGTCTCTGATTATACCTTTATGCTTGTCATAAGAGTGGAATCATACAGTATCTGTCCTTTTGTGTCTGCCTAATTTCACTCAGCATTATGTTCTCAAGACTCATCCATCTTGTCATGTGCTGCAGGACGTCATTTTGTCTTACTGCTGCATAATATTCCATCATATGTATATATCACATTTTGTTGATCCACTTGTCTGTTGATGGGCATTTGTTTATTTCCATCTTTTGGCGATTGTGAATAATGCTGCTGTGAACATCTGTGTGCAAATGTCTGTTTGTGTTGTTGCTTTCAGCTCTCCTGGGTATATACCAATAGTGCTGTTGCTGGGTCATAGGGCAGCTCGATATTTAATTTCCTAAGGATGTCAGTGATTTTTTTAACTGCAAATTTTATTGAGATATATTCACACACTATGTAACCCATCCAAAGTACATAGTATCTCACAGTATCATCACCTCATGGTGCAGTTATCATTATAGTCAATTTTAAAACATTTTCATTACTCCAAAAAGAAAAATAATAAATAGACAAAAACGAAAACCCCGAACACCCCATACCCGTCATCTCTCCCCATTATTGACTCCTAGTATTGATGTGGTACATTTGTTACTGTTGATGAAAGAATTGTGAATGATACTTAAAAAGTTATAATGAATGATTAGAAAGTATAGTTTCTGTACTGATACTTTGAGAAGCACAAGCACTTGAATAAATAGTACTTATTCAGATATTTAAACCTTGACACTCTCAAAGTGATGGACTGACCTTGAAATATTTGCTGTCAAATTAAAAATAAAACCACACCTTTCTGCTCTTATTTTGAGTTTGCAGTTATTTTCACACCAACCTGCCTAAAATTTTCACCTAGTATATAAGTATGCCGTTAATAATATAGCCAGTCATTAATATGGTGTTGACTGTGGGGAAAGTTTATACATTAAAGAAATCAAGAAAAACAAATATGTGCATTTCTGAGATGACAAAATTAATAAATTGTGAAGAATAAAAACATTTATATGGAAATCATTGTAGTGTAGGCTAACTATCTCTCTCCAAAACTACAAAAACAATTCTGCTTCCTTGTTAGTATTATTGCTTCTCGAACTCACTTAGATTCATACTTTAGATTCACTCTAGGTCTACTACCTTGCCCATAGCACCAACACTGATGTAGTTTTCAGATACTACTTTTTGTAACTCTTATGTTGTTTTTTTTTTTTTTTCATTTCCTTCATAAATGACTGAATATGTGACATTGAAACAGTTACTTTAAACTCTTGGATCTTTAGTTTCTTTCTGTCTTAATCAGAAAATTGTTTAATTTCATTCTGGTTAGTTCATTACTATGTGAGAGCTGAGGCAGTAGCTTTCTAACTGTTATCCATGTTCCATTCCATTTTTCCTCTTAATTCTGTGTTAATCTTTCTAAGGTATATTTCTATTTCCACTCTTGAATTTTGCCCACTTAATCATTTATTTTCAAAATACACATATAACTTTATAAATCTTTAGAATTTTGCATTTTTTCTATGAAAATACTGTCTAGGAATAGCTGAAATTAATTGCCTTGAAGGAGAAAGGGAGAATTAAACCAGAAATACAATGATTCAAATATAATACAGTTTCAAATATTTGCTTTACTTGCACTTTTTTAAAAAATAAGCAAGAACAAACCTTTAGAATATGTTAGAGTTTTAAGTTTAAAAAATTAAATTATAATGTAGCTATCATTATATATTATATCATTTCCTTCATTATTCCCTGGTCATTCCTGTGGGCACACATTTTGTGTAGCACCAAGCTCAGTACCTGGCATGCAGTAAATTAATAAATTGTGTTGTTGTCTTATTATAATTATTTGGTCAAATATCTTCTCTACTATATCAGCTTCTTGAGGTTAGAACCTTGCCTTATATATCTTTATCACTGTAGTGAAAATACTGGTGCACATAGAAGGAACACACAGAAGGAACTCGGGGGTTTGTTAACTGAGCACATAATGTATTTTATCGGGAGTGCCTGGGAAGGGAAGAGTATATAGATGGACTCTTACTTTAATGAGTATGATAGCCATTAGCTACATTATAATTTAATTTTTTAAACTTAAAACTCTAACGTATTCTAAAGGTTTGTTCTTGCTTATTTTTTAAAAAAGTACAAATAAAGCAAATATTCAATAAATACTGTATTGTATTTGAATCATTGTATTTCTGGTTTAATTCTCCCTTTCTCCCTCAAGGCAATTAATTTCAGCTGTTCCTAGACAGTATTTTCCTAGAAAAAAATGTAAAACTCTAAAGATTTATAAAGTTATATGTATATTTTGAAAATAAATGATAAAAAACACAGTACCTTGTTGCTTTTATCTGTGAAATGGGGATGTTGGCAGACTTGCCTGATAGTGTTATGAGGAAAAGTGCCAAGTGCAGTGCCAGGCACATAGTAAGTTCTTTACTTAACTGTATACCTGTAGATAGCTAGAATGTATAAAAGGGGAACTTGTGAACATAGCTATTATACAGAATTTCTTAATGTAGTTAGTTGTATATCTATATAGACATTATTTTATTGTGGGGTGTCAGTACATGTAGGTTATTCATGTTAAATTTATCAGGTAACTCATTAAAATATTTTCTTGACTTTGGGCTGTACCATTCCAAATTTCTGTTGGTAATTATTGGTAATAATTTTAGTGAAAAATTTTCATTATTTTTTTTTGGTGTTTTAGTTTTGTTTGTTTTTTTAATTTTTAGAATATATTGTGTGTCATATTATGTGCATTATATGAGAGATCCTTTAAAAAGTGTCAGTAAACAATAATTTCACTATAGGTATAGGTAAGTTCATTCTCAAGTGAAGTAGCCTTTTGCTTCTCTCTAGCAAAAGCAGTAATATGTTTATTTAAGGTAAAAAAAAATTAAGCAATGCGATCTTATTTATTCATTGATACTATTCACTAATCCCAAGTAACTAATGTTCTCCTCTTCAGAAAGCCAGAATTGTAAAATGCCTTAAATGCCACAACTGCATGTTATATTGTTAACTGAACAATTAAAGAGCAGTAAAAGAAAAAAGTTACTTGTAGATAACTGGCTACTTGTAGATAACTGGTATTACCAATTTAGTATATATATCTCTTTCAGTCTTTTCTCTGCATATATATTGGGGTTCTATATGGCATATTTTTAAACAAAATGGAGTTATACATGGGTTTAGGTAAGTGTATTTTGCATTGCTCTAGAATTTTGAGTTATTCATAAAGAAGAAGAAACCTATGTTTTAGCAAAACCTGTATTTTATTTGTTTCTTTAATTCTTGGTAGTATGGTAGACAAACAATTTTGAAATTTAAGCTCTTTCTACATTAAGCATTTACTAAAGAGTTGATATGCCTCTTTAAAATAGCTATTTAACAGATTATATTACTTCCGAGTTCAGTTTTGTAATTGTTACCATCATAGGTGTGCTTGTGGCTTTTCATAATAACAATTGTTATGTTTTCATAAGTTTAACATAAAATATCAACAAAGATTTTTGTTATCAATATAAATCATTAATCATTGTGCAAATTTTGTTAACTTTAAACAGGTTTTCTTTTTTTAAATAATAAATGTACATAAGATTTAATGAAACTCATTGACCATGTTAAGAATTAAGATTGTGGATAGTGATCCTGAAAGGAAGTGGTAAGGGGTATAGGAAAAAAAATAGGGGGAACGAAGGCCAAAATATTTTGGGTAGATGGAAATACTAGCAGTCAATGAGAGGGAGGGGTAAGGGGGAATGGTATGTGTTCTAGTTTGCCAGCTGCCTGAAATGGAATGGCTTTTAAAAAGGGGAATTTAATAAGTTGCTAGTTTACAGTTTTAAGGCCGAAAAAATGTCCCCATTAAAACAAGCCTATAGAAATGTCTGATCTAAGTCATCCGGGAAAGATACCTTGGTTCAAGAAGGCCGATGAAGTTCATGGTTTCTCTCTCAAGTGGAAGGGCACATGGTGAACTCAGTCTGAGTTTCTCTCTCATCTGGAAAGGCACCTGGTGAACACAGTCAGGTTTTCTGCTTTTCTGGAAGGGCACATGGCGAACACAGTGTCATCTGCTGGCTTCTTTTCCTGGCCTCCTGTTTCATGAAGCTCCCCTGGAGGCATTTTCCTTCTTCATCTCCAAAGGTTGCTGGCTGGTGGACGCTGCTTCTTGTGACTGTGTCGTTCTCTGCTCTCTCTGAATCGCTTTCATTCTCCAAAATGTTTCCTCTTTTATAGGACTCCAGAAACTAATCAAGACCCACCCAAATGGGTGGAGACACGCCTCTACCTAATCCAGTCTAACAACCACTCTTGATTAAATCACACCCCAGGGAGATGATCTAATTACAGTTTCAAACATTCAATACTGAATAGGAATTAGAAGAAACGGCTGCCTTTACAAAATGGGATTAGGATTAAAACATGGCTTTTCTAGGGTCCATACATCATTTCAAACCAGCACAGTATGTATGAGTTTTCTCTTTTTATTTCTTTTTCTGAATTGATGCAAATGTTCTAAGAAATGATCATGGTGATGAATATAAAACTATGTGATGATATTGTGAGTTATTGATTATATACCAAGAATGGAATGGTCCTGTGGTAAGAATGTTTGTGTTTGTATGTTTGTTTAAAAAAGATTAAAAAGCAAACAAAAATAAAATAAATAGTCCCAATTTATTAGGGACCAAATAGTCCCTAATTTATGAATGGGTTGTGTTTTTGTAAAACTTTGAATGTTTTTCTTTGCCTTTGGAAATATTGCTAATGATCCTAAATAGATTTTTAAACCAATTGTGCTTAAAACACATTTGTATCTAAGTATAAATACTATGTCTGTAACATCCATTATAGAAAATCTCATTTGTGTTTTAAATTTGGATTCCAGAAATTTAATTCCATCTCCTATCCTGGCTTGTACAAAGCTCTTTTGCTTTTCCAGTTCCAGAAAGGTTAGGATAGATATTTGTGGATAGCATTTATTTAACAGTATATTACTGTTTTAAATATAAACAGTACCTGACTGGTCTGTTTCCTACATAAGAAAATATCACTCTAGATTAGTTATTTTCCCAGCATTTTGATTTTAGGAAACAAAAAGCATTTGTTCCTGTGGTGTTCAGGTTCACTTTTAAGTTTGGACACTTACTATGTTGTTAAAAAAAAAAAAATTCTGATTTCCAGAATAATACATGTATTTTATTTCTTTTTAAAACTTATAGAAATATATGATTTACAAAGTAAAAGTCACTTTTTTCCATATCTTAAAGATGACTGCTAATTTTATATTTTCGTATGCCTACATTAAAATATGTAATTCTATACGTATATAGAATTTTCAGAATATAGACATTCTTTTTAATACAAGCATCAATTTCTATTTCATGGCTATTCCAGAAATTATTTACCTAATCTCCTACTATTGGAAATCCAGGTTATAAACTGTGACATAATAAACATCATTTTAAAATGTTTAATAAATTCTCAGAAAGATAGTTCCTATTCCCAGGACATGCATGTTTAGAATTGTAATACATTTGCCAATCTGCTCTCCAAAAATAGGATTTTTTCCTTTTATCTTAGAGATTTAGATAATGTGTCTTTCATCAAGTTTCTATAAATATGTCTTTTTTTACTCTTTGCTGTGAATGTAATGTAGTAAACTAGAAACTTTTAAATTTCAAAATCAGTTTTATTTGTGATTGTATTAATCAGAATACATTAGTTCTTTCTCTGGATCACCTTTAAATACATAGATGGCAATACTTGATTCACTTCATAGGAATGTTTTGAATCTTACAATATTTTTACAAGATTTTGAGATCTGTATATAAAAGAGAATGCAGAGTAACATGGAAATTTTTTTTATTTTTCCTCAGCTGTTTAAGAATTTTTAATAAGATACAGCTTTTAGAAGATGCTAATTGTGAATATATTATTAATGATATAGTAATGCTATACTATATTATTTTGCTGTAATATTTCTATAGCATTGCCTTTATACACAGGAGAATATATTATTTAATGTTTGTTTTCTTTGTTTACAAGTTTCTTAGAATATATTGCTACTGCTAACTATTTCTTATCATCAGATTTAAATCTTGGTTAGCAGAAGATTCCAAATAAACCATATTATGTATTTTGTAATTGGTTATCTTAAAAGTAATGTTTGTGTGTAATTTGATGTTTGTGTTAAATCAGCCTCAGCTCGGGTCATACCCCAGAACTGAGTTTAGATTTTCTGGCCATATCCTAAACTCAGATAAGCATATAATTTGCTTTGAAATTCTTTGATTGTGTCCCCTGTGCATATCAGCTGTTTATTTTGTATATTATGATTGACCCTGATAAAGTATGACTGAGGGTCTTTCTAAATCTGATGGATTATGTTTGTGTAAAATAGAGGTAACAGATTTTGGCAGCATGTGAGAAAAGGACTTTTTTCCCATCTAATTTTGCTAAAAGTTTTGATTCATTAAGTTGCTTATTATTGTTATGGTGTCTCTCTGAAACAAGGGACATGATTGTCTTGTTTTATTCTGTATGGGTAGGCCTAATCTAAGAGTATGTAAGTCTACCACGTTTTAGCCCTTACACCATCAGAGTCCATTGAACCCAGCTTTAGTTTTGAGGTGTTTTTTTTTTTGAAGGGAGGGGGTTCTGTTTTTAAGAATTGGTATTTTGTAACTTTCTTCCTTGGAAGACTTCCAGAGACAAAGAGAAAATATATGTGTTTTTTTGTTTTTAACTAGAAACACTCATTCTAGAATACCTTGCTTTTGCCATATGGGACCATGGGATCCTTTTATAACTTTAAGATACATTGTAGGATTTTAGTAATCTTATTTTACCTTTTGCTGTTTCATTATCCTAGGAATTATCATTACCCCCCAGCTGTTCACAATAATACTAAAATTAAAAAGGCTAAAATAATAAGAAAATTGATGGGATTCCTTGAGGGGTGATGCAATAGTGAAATAAATCATCAATATTTAGTATCTTTCCGTTTTTATTTAGCGATATGCAGATTATTACTCTCTTTTTAAAAAGATCGTAAATGAATCTGGAGTCACTGTCTTTGTACTTTTATTTTATTTTATTTATTTATTTATTTGCATAGGCAGGCACTGGGAATCAAACACAGGTCTCTGGCATGGCAGGCGAGAACTCTACCTCCTGAACCACTGTGGCCCACCCTATAGCTTTATGTTTATTTTTTGTAGCTTTCATTGTCCAGTTGAGAATTCAGAATTTTTCATTTCTGTCAATAATAGCAGAGAAGAAAATTGATAGAAGGCATTTCACAATTATTAGACAAATTAGAACACAGATGCAGAGAGAGCACCACTGTTTATTTTTATGATTGTAAGATTCTCAGGATGGTCATATGACAGAGGAATTTTCACCAGCTTGAAAATAGAATGAACAGTATTTTTCTAAGATCCCAAAGGAAAGTGTAGGGTGTTCTTATCCTATTGGTCACTCAACAGGAAGGACTTCATTCTGTAATATTTTGTGACAAGCACCTGGACTTACCCTGTTTTACTAAAAGACAGCATTCTTTATTCTTTTGTGATGTTGTGCAGCAGAATGTACTTGATATAGTTTGTAAATGAACGAATGCTAAAGTTAAGTATGCATACAGAGGTGATTGGAAGGAAATAATGTGTAAATGAAAAAATTCATTAGGTTGATCGTTTTAGTTGGTTTTTATAAATCTGAAAATGAAAATGTTTTGCAATTATGAAGCCAAGAGGATGGCCATTTTTATCCCTTCCAAAATGATGTGCCATTAGAGCTTTCAAAGGTATTGTATTTTAACAATTCAAGTGTCAGAAAAAGAACCAGAAGTAATGATGAGCTAGAACTTTAATTAGAAATGTATTTGAAATCTGGAATCAGTATTTACAGGATGGGTATTTAATCTCTCTGTCTTATTTGCTGTACTTATTCCTGTCTCTGGAAGAAAAATGTATTTTCTTTCTCAAATCAAACTCCTCCACATATATTGTCCTTGATTTTTTTGTGCTTCCACAAACTAAGTGTTCCTTTTTTTTTCCTTGAAGAGAATTAACTGTGAACTGTGATACTTTTAAACTTTTTATATGAACATTTTTGTTTGGTTGCTGTATAGCGGGATCACATTTCATTCTTTTTCCATGCGAGTAGCCCCTTATTGCAGCACCATTTGTTGAATTTGTTTTTTGTTGGTTTCTTTGGGAAGTGCTTAGTCCAGGAATCAAACCTGGATTTCCCACATGGCAGGCGAGAATTCTTCCACTGAACTACCCTTGCATATGAACATTTTGAAACATAAAAGTTGAAAATATAATTATTTTGCCATGTATTTTTAATCTGAATATGTGTATTTTAAAAATAGATACCTTTTTTCTGCTTCGCTGTGTTTTCTCTCTTCTTCTATTTGCTTTGGGGTTAGTTTGCTGGTCTTTTCTCTAGTTCCTCCAGGTGAATATTTAAGTCCTTGCTCTTTGTCCTTTTTTAATATAGGCATTTAGGTCAATAAATTTCCCTCTCAGCACTGCCTTTGCATGTCCCATAAGTTCTGATATGTTGTATTCTCATTTTTTCTTTCGTCTCCAGATATTTACCGATTTCTCTTGCAATTTCTTCTTTGACCCACTTATAGTTTAAGAGTGTGTTACTTAATCTTTATATAAAGAACCAGAACTTTGGTGGTTATGATTTCCGGCTTCATTCTGTTATAGTCAGAGAAAATGCTTTGAATAATTTCATTCTTTTAAAATTTATTAAAGAACTTTTTGTTCCCCAGCATGTGATCTATCCTGGAGAAAGTTCCATGAGCACCAGAGAAGAATGTATATCCTGGTGTTTTGGGGTGTAATGATCTATGTATTCTGTTAAGTCTAATTCATTATCACATTGTTGGTTCTCTGTTTCCTTATTGATCCTCTGTTTGGTTGCTCTATCTGTAGAAGAGAGTGTTGTTTTGAAGTCTTTTACTATTATTGTTGAAACATCTATTGCTCTCTTCAGTTTTGCCAGTGTTTGCCTCATGTACTTTTGAATTCCTTGATTGGGCACGTAAACATTTATGATTGTTATTTATTCTGGGGAATTTTCTTTTTTATTAATATTTAGTGCCCTTCCTTGTCTCTTATGATAGATTTGCATTTGAAATCTGTTTTGTCAAATTTGAAAGCAGTAACAAAGCTCACTACTCTAGGAAAGTTGATATTTATAATAACTTTTTACTTGATATTTTGAGAATGCACACAGTTTTGATAGTTAATTAAATGGTATTTAAGATGCTGTTTAGTATTTAGAATTCAGTTAACTCTGATATCTGTATTTATAGATTATTTTCCTTCCTTGCTTTAATTTTAAGTTGGTTTATGAAATATTAAACAAACAGGTTTTACGATGATTACTTATTTTTTAAAATTTGTTTATGGATAAACTAAGGTTTAGTTATTTTAGGTGGTTAAGATTTCCATATGTTAATTGTTAAAGTATTTGTATTTTCTTATTTTCGTAAAATAGCGAAAATAGTTAGTAACAGGTCATTACTATAGCAACACAGATATTTGTATGAACTTTCTACTTGGTATTTTGAGAACATTTGCAGTTTTGACAGCTGATCAAATGGTGTCTAAGTTAGTGTTTAATACTTAGAATATAAGAACTTTGCTATCTGAATATGTAGATTTTTTCCTTGTTGCTTCTGTTTTAAATTGGTTTATGAAACTTACTACGCAAACACAGGCTTTATAACAATTATATGGATACTTTATTTAAATATGCCTATGGTTAAGCTAACTAAGATGTCCATTTTTGGTGGTTCTAAGTGTACTGTTTGTTTTCTTAAATAAAAAAATAAAAATAAAAAGTACAGCAAAAAAAGTAGTAATTCAAGAAGGAACACTGAAAAAAAAAATAGATGGTTTCAATATTGTCTGATGGTGTCTTTCATTGTTAAGAATAATCAGTATCTATAAAAGCAGAGATGAAGGAGCCACTGGAGAAGTTCAGGAATTCTTCCTTATGAGAATGAGCTGAACTTAGCCTCGATAAATATGAAAAATATTATTATTGAGTAGAATAACTTTGTGTGAGGATAGTGAATAATGTCTTCTATACATAGACAATAAATAAATGAATTAAAAAATCTATTTTTTTCTGATGTTAATATAGTTACTCCTGCTTTCTTTTGGTTACAGTTTGTGTACAATATCTTTTTCCATCCTTTCACTTTCAATCTATTTGTATCCTTGGGTCTAAGATGAGTCTCTTGTAAACAGCATATAGATTGGTCATATTTTTAAGCCCATTCTGCCAATCTGTATCTTTTAATTGGTGAGTTTAGTCATTAACATTGAAAGCTATTACTCTAAAGGCATTTCTTGAATCTACCATCTGATTCCTGGGTTTTTACTTGTCAGAGATCTCTGTATTCTTTTCCCTCTCTCTGATACTCTTCAATTCCATGCCCTTCTCCAAATCTTTATCTCCTGTTTTTTTTAGCTGACAGGATTTCCTTTAGTAATTCTTGCAGGGCTGGTCTCTTGTTAACAAATTCTCTGAGCAGTTGTCTGTGAAAATCTTACTCTCTCTCTTACTTTTGAAGGACAACATTGCAGAATAAAAATTCTTGGCTGGAAATTTTTCTCTGTCAGAATCATAAATATGTATAATATCACTGCCTTCTTGCCTCCATGGTGTCTGTTGAGTAGTCTGAGCTTAGTCTTATGTGGCTTCCATTGTACGTGATGTATTGCTTCTCTCTTGCTGCTTTCAGGACTTCCTGCTTTTCTTCAGCATTTGATAGCCTGATTAATATGTGTCTTGGAGTGGGTCTATTTGAATTTATTCTATTTAGAGTTCACTGGGGTTCTTTGATTTGCATATTTGTATCTTTTAGAAGGGTTGGAAAGTTTTTTCCAGTTATCTCCTCAAATAATCTACCTAGCCCTTTACTCTTCTATTGACCTTCTGCGATACCAGTGATTCTTATATTTGTGTGCTTTGTATGGTCCATCATTCCCCTGAGATCCAATTCAGATCTTTCCATCATTTTTTTTGCCATTTGTTCTTCTGTGCATTTGAATTCACGTCCTCTGTCCTTTTATTCTTTCTCCTGCCTCTTCAGATCTGCTGTTGTGTGTCTCTGGTATGTTTTTAATTTGATCTATAGTATCTTTCATTTCTGTAAGATCTACTATTTTTAGTTTATTCTTTCAGATTCTTCTTTATGTTCTTCTAGTATCTTCTTGATATTCTTTATGTCTTTAGCAACCGATCGATCTTATTTAGGAGATTTGTATGAACATCTTTGATTAATTCCAAAGTCTGTGTCTCCACTGTTTGGATTTGGCCGTTTGGCTGGGCATATTTTTTTGTATCTTCATGTGCTTTGTGATTTTCTGCTGCCTTCAAGGCTTTTGATTATCTTGTTAAGGTTATTTTGAAGATTGATTTCCTTCACTTGTCTAAGATTTTGTAATTGCTTGGGTTTGTGTTGAAGGTCTCTGTGTTAGTGTGAAAGTGTTCTGTACCCCAGAAAAGCCACGTCCTTTAATCCTGATTCAACATTGTAGGGTGGAAACTGTTTTAATTGGATTATCTCCACAGAGTTGTGGTGTGCCCAATTGTGGGTGTGACCTTCCGGTTGTATGGAAATGTGACTCTACCCATTCAAGGTGGGATCTGGTAAACTTGATTAGTTTACTAGAGTCATTTAAAAGTTGAAACATTTTGGAGAAACCTCAGATGCACACACTTGGAGAACAGTTGCTTTAGAGTTGACAGATTCACGGATGTTTGGAGATGCTTGGAGTGCAGAGAGAGCAGATAGATGCCTAGAGACAGGCAGACCCCAGCAGACATTGCCATGTGCCTTCTCATGAGATGCTAAGCAAGCCAGAACCTGGAATTGTATCCCAGAGGAGCTAAGTGAAGGCCCACAGACACTTAGAGAGGAAACTGCTGGTATCAGAAGCTGGAAACAATTGAACCAATAACAAGGACCAGCAGATGCCAGCAATATGCCTTCCCAGGTCAGCCTTTATTGAGCAAAGGTATCTTCTCTGGATGTTAGGACATATTTATGGCTTTAAAACTGTAAGCTTGTAAACTGTTAAATTCCCTTTTTAAAAGCCATTCTATTTCTGGTACATTGCATTCTGGCAGCTTTATCAAACTAATACAGTCTCCTTTTGCACTTGGTTTGTCAGTAATTCCCTGCCAAACCAAGGCTGGGACCTCATGCAGGATGTGCAACTGTAGTTGAAATTCTGTTAAAAGCTAGGCAGAAACACAGTTTGCAAGATGGGACTTTCCGCATCTTCCCAGCAGATGGCACTTTGGGCCACCTCTTCCCCTCTGCATCTTCCCAGCAGATGGCACTTTGGGCCACCTCTTCCCCTCTGGGCCGACTTTCGCCAGGACCCAACCAGGTACAAAACCAGCCAAGACTGCAAGTCTCTGTGTTTGCTGAAAGCTGCCATTCCCAAGGCTGGAGATTGGGAAATGTGTACCTCATGCTTGTGGGCATCAGGGTCTGGTGGTCCCTAGGCTCCTGAATGGAATGACCTTGGACTGTGGACTATTTCAGGTACCCCTGCCCACAGCCAACCTGGGAGTGCCTGGCTGTGTGATGCAGTTCACTTCCATGTTCCTGCCTCTCTGCTTGTGCATGCTGTGAGTGCTCTGGGCCTCCATGGAGAAAAAATAGAAGCAGTGGGACCTAGGGAATCTCTTTTGCTGGCCAGTTGTTACATTAGCTCAACTCTGTGTCGTTCCCCCCTCCTCCCAAGGGGAGGGCCCCAAGACTCAGCCAAAACCAGATGCCGCAGCAGCCTGCCTCAGGAGTGGGTGTGGGCACTGTGCTCCGCAGGGTCTCTGTGCTTAGGTATACTAAGTCTGCTAGCTTTTGGGTTCTGCATGGGAGCTCCTGACTGCAAAGCTGAGAGGGAAGTTCTTTCAAGCTGATGTGGAGGTGGGAGTGTGGGAGCACATCGATCCTTTGACACCTGTTCCACCCTAGTGTGGGTAAGCTTACTCTGTCCTCTCAATTGTAACTTCTTTGCTTTTTCATCCAGGTCCTCCCTATATAATGTAGAAATCATTCTCTGGTCACTTGTATCCTGGATCCATTGTTTTGGTTGTTTTTCTGTCACCTCTCTAGATCCTCAGAGCAGGAGTGAACTCCACCTATCGTATTCTGCTATCTTCCCAGAAGTCCTAACTAGATACCTTTTTATCTCTGATTTACAGTTGACTCTAGCTGTTAATGAGTTGGCTTTGCAAGTTTTTCCTGTTTTCTGTCCTCTTATATTTTCCTCTCTCTCTTATATTGGAATGAATTCAGTTCACTCTTACTCCTGTTTCTTCTCACTGTGTCATTAGCCTTGAAAGGCAAATGTAGCTTGGTAATTATAAGTTGAATACAGTTAATAAAGTTAGCACAGTGCCTGGTACATAATAAGCCCTCAATACATGTTAGTAGTTGGATTTAGCAAAATTCAGTTTTCCTTCTCTTTCTCAGATGGGACCTTGTTGGGCCAGGCTTTTTAAATGGATGTTTATTTTACTAGGTTCATTTATTATCCCCTTCATTCTTGCTTTCGCTGACTCCCCCTTTTCAGACCATCCTGAAATGTGTATTAAACCATAAATTTGATTTGGATATAAAATGTCTAAATGTACTAGTGACCTGACTTTTTAGCCTACTGAGAAAAATGGTTGAAGTTATTTATTTTGCTGAGCATTTGGAAAAAATAAGTGGAAAAAACATGCCCAGAGAAATTATTAGACTTGCGTATTTGTTGTCTGAAATATCTGAAATATTCACAAGTCATATAACTTTAAGCTTCTTTAATGATGTATGTATGAAGTAGCCATGCATTTTCAAAATAGGTATCTCAGTAATATGGGGCTAAAATTCTGTGGTGTCCCTTAGCCTTCAAATTTGCCATCTTTTTTCTTTTCTTTTTTTTTTTTTTTTTTTTTTTTTTCAAATTATTTTTTGTTATTTATTACATACACATATGAATCCATAATCAATGTACAGCATTAGCCTTTGTTTTACTCAAACTTACAAAAAATGTAGCATAGCATATGCATCATTTTGAGTCTTGAGTTTTTTCACTCAGATGCTTGCAATGTTTTCTTGCTAATATATACATTATTTAACTGTTCTATAATTTTCTGTTGTGCAAATACAACACCCTTTATCTCAATTCCTTACTAGTGGCTACTCCATTCCTTTCCTACAAATGTATGGCCATGTTTCTTGACAACATATTCTATTCCACATAACTATTACATCAACATAAAACAATTTTAATAATTATAGCATTATGTAGGGTATCATATTACAGGGTACAAACATGGTAACTTTGTCTCTTCCTTTCTAATTTGTATACCACTTCTTCTTTCACTTTACTGCACTACTTAGAATCTCCACTCATGACCATGTTTAGCAGCAGAGGTATAGCAGGACTCGTACTTGCTTCTTAATGAGAAGTCTTTTAAAAGTCCAACAATAGTATATACTATGAGTTTGTGTAGGACAAGTCAGAATTTTATTAATCCTTTCTCCTCATGAAAATTCTTAGATATTAAGTACTGGTCTTTTTAAGGCTTTCCACATTCATGGTATTTTGTTTTAGAATGACTTTTCTAATGGGCTATGAATCTGAAGGCCTTCTTTATTCTAGGAATTCACAGCACTTTTAATGAGTATGAATTCTCTGATGTCTAATATGGTGTGACTTCTGGCTAAAAGCTTTTCCACACACACTACACTGATAAGGCTTCTCACCCGTATGGATTCTTGCATGTAAAGCAAGAGTTGAGAACTGAGAAAAGGCTTTTCCACAATCATCACAACCATAAGGCTTCTCACCTGTATGACTTCTAATATGTACAGTAAGAGATGAACTTTGAGAGAATGCTTTCCCACATATATTACACTCATAAGGTTTATCACCTGTATGAATTCTCACATGTACAATTAGTGATGTGATTTGAGAAAAGGCTTTCCCACATTTATTACATTCATAGGGTTTCTCTCCAGTATGAATGTTGTAATGTTTAATGAGATACTGCCTCTGGCTGAAGGTTGTTCCACATTCATTACATTTATAAGGTTTCTCTTCAATATGAATTTTCTCATGCTCGGTGAGATTAGATTTGTCACTGAAGGCTTTCCCACATTTCTTACATATAAAGGGTTTCTCTCCAGTATGTCTTCTCTGGTGTGTAGTGAGGCTTGATTTCTGAATGAAAGCTTTCCCACATCCATCACATTCATAAGGTTTCTCTCCAGTATGGATTCTATGATGGGTAATCAAGTTTTCCTTCTGGTTAAAGGCTTTTCCACACTCACTGCATATATAGGGTTTTTCTCCAGTATGTATGTTCCAATGTTTAACGAGATATTGTTTTTGGCTGAAGACTTTCCCACATTCTTTACATTCATATTCTTTCTCTCCATTGTGAGTTTTCTCATGCTCTGTGAGATGTGATTTATGACTAAAAGTTTTTTCACATTCCTTACATGCATAAGGTTTCTTTCTAGTATGAAATCTCTTATGTCTGAGATTTGGCATTTGAATTAAAGCTTTCCCACAAGTATATGATTTCTCTAATGAATACAGAGGTTTTCCATCTGGTTTAAAGCTTTCCCACATTACATTTATATGCTATTGCCCTGTACGGCTTTTCAAATGTGAAGTAAAAGATGACTACTTCCAGGACACTCATATATCATTTCTCTCTAGTACGAATTTTCTCATAGTCCATGAGATTTTGCTTCAGATAAACATATTCCCAGGATCATTACAATACTAATTTATGTATGAATATTCTCATGCTTAATGTGATTTCATGCTGGCTGTAGTATTTCCAATATTGCTTATACAAAGGTTTTTTTTTAAATAAAGTTTATTGAGCACACATGTGAGAAGACATGTAGCACTCTAGCAAGGAAAGATGGAAGGAGAGAAGCCTACACACAGGGTTTTATTCCTTCATGATTTCTCTGATGTGTAACTTTCCCACATTCATTAAATCCAAATGGTTTCTCTCAAGTATTAATTCTTAGGCATCTCCTGAGGTTGAATTTCCAAAAGAAGATTTTGATACTCATTACACTTAAGGGGGATGACTACCATGTGGGACAAACTATGGCAAAACTCACTGTCTTCATTCTTTCTTCCATCGTACTTAGTTAAGCATGAAACAAATTCTTTCAAGTGAAGTCACATTCAGAGAGGTGTTATTTTGAGGAAACAATGTCTGTAGTGTATTTTCCCAACTTTCTCTCCCTCCATCTTAAGGCCTGTGCTGTTGTGAAAGTAGACATAACTTCACTCATAAGCCTTTTGTTATGCTGTTCTTTTTGCTTCTTAATGTCTTAGGTGTCTATAAATGGAGTACAAAGAGAACGGGTACAAATTAGAACAGAGCCTAAAACGTGGTTAGTACCCAGTAAATCTTCACTTGAACATACTTTCCTCACAATGTTATTAATAAAATTTTAGATATGTGCTTTTGTGGAAGTGATTCTGGTTTCTGGCTTAGTCTCTTAATGTGAAAGAGATTCCAAGTACAAATAAATTATCTCTTAATTGCTGAGAAGGAAGATTCTATTTGGACAAAAAGTTGACATCCATTGATACACACAGCTTTAACAGCTTTTACAGGTAACCTTAAACATATAAGGAATCAGCAAAGCTAAGAGAGCATGCAGTAGGCATGTGACAAATAAAATGAATGGATGTGAAAATTAAAATCATGCCAATCTGAGTAAGACTGACTGAATAGGAAGTAAAATGACCAAAGCAATGAATGGGAACCTTCAGTTTTTTATACCATTTATCATCACCTGAGCTCATATATATTTGATGTATTTGATTATTGTCTCCCTCCATATCTACTACCTAGCAACACTACATGTAATCTCCTTGAAAGCAGGAAATACAGTTTATTTTGCTTACTGATACATCGTGAGTGGCTATTATATAATTAGCATTCAATACATATTTACTGAATAAATGAACTATATAGCAGGATAGGGAAAAAGTACTGTCATCCATTTTTTGTAGGACTGTAAATTGGTTTAATATCTTTGTATAGCAATTCACCTTATTCTGTCAAAATTACAAATAGATTTAACTTATAACACTTCCAATTTCTGAATTAATCATATAGATGTACTAGTATATCCATACATATCTGTATATGTACATGTGTAGTAGAGTTGACTTAGCAGGTGCCCAAACCCTGCAATGCCAAAGAAAGGGCTGGACTTCGACTGGCTCCAAATAAAAACTGAGGGACTTTGTCACCAGGAGATCTATCTGTCTTGAAAGAAATGTTAAAAGAAGTTCTTCAGAGAGTGAAAGATTATCCAGGCCAGAAACTCAGATCTACATGAAGAATGGAAGAGTGTCTGCCATGCCGGAGACCTGCGTCCAATTCCCGGTGCTAGAAAAGATGAAATGTCTAAAATCAATAATCTTCCATCTTCCAACTTAGGAAACTTGACAATATCTCCTTTACATTTGTTCCATCATTCATGCTCTTCTTGCTTCAACTGAGGATCACATCCAGTTTAGTGACTTTACAACCAGTAAGTGGGGAAATGGTATCACACCTGAATGTTATGCTGGGGACAAAGCAACACCCCATAAATCAAACCTGAAACCTTCAGGCTTCTGAAGAAGAAAATGTAGATTCCAAAGATGCACAAGTAAACTGGCTGATATTTTTGTTGCTGTTGATTGTTTTAATGATCCAAAGCCTATTCCATTGCTCCCAACATCCGGGAACAAAGGCCAAAAAGGCGACTCAAGAAGTCTCTTTTCTTTTTTTTAACACTTTATTGTGGAATAATAACAAAAAATAAATTTCAAAGTAGATTTTGACAAGTAGTTAAAGAATAGGTATTGAAGTTTGGTGTGGGTTACAGTTCCACACTTTCAGGTTTTTCCTTCTTGTTGCTCTAAGACACTGGAGACTAAAAGAAATATCAATATAATGATTCAGCAAGCATATTCATTTGTTAAATGCTATCATCTCTTTTATAATTCCTTCTCCTTTGATCCTTCTCCCAATTTTAGGGATATTTGGACTATGTGCATTCTAACTTTTTCAGGTTGAAAAGGGGTGTTGACAGTATGGGATGGGGGATGGAACTAGTTGATATTCTTGGAGAGGCTGTCTTTGGGTTTCAGGACTTGTGGTAGTTAGGTTCAGGTGTCAGCCTGGCCAGGTGAAGGTGCCTAGTTCTGTTGCTGTGGACATGAGCCAGTGGCATGTGAAGCTCATCTGTCACTGATTACATCTGCTGTCGGCTAGGAGGTGTGCCTGCTGCAATGATTGATGTTTGATTTAATTGACTGGAAGCTTAAATGAGAGAGTTCAAAGTAGCATAGCCCAAGCAGCTCAGCATACCTCTTCTCAGCACTTGCAGCTCAGCCCAGGCCTTGGGAGATGCAGAAAGGAATCACCTCAGGAAAAGTTGTTGGAACCCAGAGGCCTGGAGAGGAGGCCAGCAGTAGATCACCCTGTGCCTTCACTCATAAGAAAGAACCTCAGTTGAAAGTTAGCTGCCTTTCCTCTGAAGAACTATACATTTTTAATGAAATAAATCCCCTTTTATTATAAGCCAATCCATCTCTGGTGCCTGCATTCTGGCAGATAGCTAACTAGAACAGATTTGGTACCAGAGATGTGGTGCTGCTGCAGTTTGCAAATACCAGACATTTTAGAGCAGTATTTTGGATGGATAAGGGGAAGGTTCTGGAGGAACTGTAAACAGAATGATGAAGAAGTCCTGGAGTGTTTGAAAAGACTGTTGGTGTAAAACAAACCACTGCCAATCTGGACAAAGGGAGACACAAAAGGGACAAATTGGAGTTTGCACAGTGAGAACCATGAAAGTTTGGGTCTGAAGCCAAGATACCTTGGGCCAGAAGAGTGAACTCACCCATATACATGAAGAGGGTGAGTTTGCCCTGAAGGCATAGGATGAGCCTCCCACCTCATTGCAGTGGGAGTCCTGCAGCCTCAGACCTTGGAGCAGGTACAGCATGCTCCTTGGGGACTAGAGAGAACCTGGCTGCCACCACATGAAGGGGTTGAGCGTGTGCCCTGGAAATAGCAGAGAGCCTAAGTGTGGCCCCGGTGCTTGGAGAGGGTGGAGGCAAGAAAAAGGTTGTCTCCTCAGCGTCCCCCAAGGTTGATTTGGAAAGAGGCCACTGCATAGGCCCTAGGAAAGGGTGGGACTGTCACTTTCTAAAGCTGAAGGATGAATGACTTTCAGACTTTGAAATCCAATGGTGTTTGCCATGCAGGTTTTCAGAACTGTTTGGGTCTTGTGACTCCTGTGTTCCTTCCATTTTCTCCTTATGGAAATGAAAACCTGTATCTTGTGAATGTCCTCCTTTGCCTGTTGTCACCAGATAACTTATTTTGAGATTCATAGGTCCACAGCCAGAAGAGAATTTTTGTCACTGTAATATCGTTTAAGGTGATGTGTATAGTTGCCAAGTTGACAAGGGGTGGACATATGGTTATTAGGTTCAGGTGTCAACTTGGTCAGGTAAAGGTGCCTAGTTCTATTGCTCTGGACATGAGTCAATGGCATGTGAACTCATCTGTCACTGATTATATCTGCAGTTGGCTAGGAGGCATGCCTGCTGCAATGAATTATGTTTGATTTAATTGGCTGGAAGCTCAAATGAGAGCTCAAAGTAGCATAGCCCAAGCAACTCGGCATACCTCATCTCAGCCCAGGTGTTTAGAGAGGCAGAAAGGAATCACTCTGGGGAAAGTTGTTGGAACCCAGAGGCCTGGAGAGAAGGCCAGCAGAGATCACCCTGTGTCTTCCTGCATAAGAAAGAACCTCAGTTGAAAGTTAGCTGCCTTTCCTCTGAAGAACTACACGTTTTTAGTGAAATGGATCCCTTTTTAGTAAAAGTCAATCCATCTCTGGTGTTTGCATTCCGGCAGCTAGCAAACTAGAACAGAACTTATCTGGCCTAAGAACCATCTGGAGGTGATAGGTTTCTGAAACGTAACCTTATGTGTGAAACTTTTGTATACTCTCAGATTAAAGCCCTAGGTGCTCTTTAGGATTAACAGGAATGATGTTGGTTGCGGTTTGGAAGACTGTGGCAGTTAGCAATATCTAGCTTAAGCTTGCATAAGAGTAGCCTCCAGAATAGCCTCTCGACCCTATTTGAAATCTTTTAGACAGTGATACTTTATTTTGTTACACATCTTTCCCCCCTTTTGGTTTGGAAGGCATTGATCCCATTGTGGCAGGGCCAGGCTCATCCCTGGGAGTCATGTCCCACAATGCCAGGGAGACTTTCACCCCTGGGTATCATGTCCCACATGCGGGAAAGGTAATTATTTTCCTTGCAGAACTGGGCTTGGAGAGAGAGAGACGCCGTATCTGAGTAACAAAAGAGGTTTTCTGGAAGTAACTCATAGGCATAATTATAGGTAAGCTTAGCTTCTCCACTACAGAATTAAGTTTCACGAGAACAAGCTTCAAGATCATGGCTTGCCTTAATAACTTCGGAGTCCCTGATGTTTGAGTGAGTATCAGGGGGTTCCCAGATAGATGGGAAAGTTTAATAGTTCCATATTTTTTCTCTAGCCACTCAAGAGCTTTGCTAAAACTTTTTTTTTAATTAATTAAAAAAAAAAAACATAACAGACACAAACATTCTTAACATATGATCATTCTGTTCTACATTTATAATCAGTAATTCACAATATCGTCACATATTGCATAGTTGTCATGAGCTTAGAACATTTGCATCAATTCAGAAAAAGAAATAGACAACAGAAAAAAATTCATACATACCATACCTCTTACACCTCCCTTTCATTGATCACTAGCATTTCAATCTACTAAATTTATTTAAACATTTGTTCCCCCTGTTATTTATTTTTATGCCGTATATTTTAACTCATCTGCTGATAGGGTGGATAAAAGGAGCATCAGACACAAGGTTTTCACAATCACACAGTCACATTGTGAAAGCTATATCATTATACAATCATCTTCAAGAAACATAGCTACTGGAACACAGCTCTACATTTACAGGCAGTTCCCTCCAGCCTCTCCCTTACGTCTTGACTAACAAGGTGATATCTATTTAATACATAAGAATAACCTCCAGGATAACCTCTGGACTCTGTTTGGACTCTCTCAGCCATTGATGCTTTATTTTGTCTCATTTTGCTCTTCCCCCTTTAGGTCGAGAAGGTTTTCTCAATCCCTTGATGCTGAGTCCCAGCTCATTCTAGGATTTCTGTCCCACATTGCCAGGAAGGTCCACACCCCTGGGAGTCATGTCCCATGTAGACAGGGGGAGGGCAGTGAGTTTGCTTGTTGTTTTGACTGGAGAGAGAGGCCACATCTAAGCAACAAAAGAGGTTCTCTTGGGGGTGACTCTTAGGCCTAATTTTAAGTAGGCTTGACCCATCCTTTGCGGGATTAAGTTTCATATGAACAAACCCCAAGATTGGGGGCTCAGCCTATTGCTTTGGTTGTCCCCACTGCTTGTGAGAACATCAGGAGTTCTCCACTTGGGGAAGTTGAATTTTCCCCCTTTCTCACCATTCACTCAAGGGGACTTTGCAAATACTTAAATACTTTTTTACTCACTGTTCAAATCACCCTGGGATTTATTGGGGCATCACTCTGGACAAACCTACAAAATCTTATGCCCTATTTAAGATTCCATGTATTTATGGTGTTCGATTAAGCTTTCTGCATAAGTTATGTTAGGAACTGCACTTGTCAAAATATAAATTTTGTACCAAATAAGTATTTTTTGCTTTAGTCTCACACATAAGTTAAAATTTTAAAATATTAATTACCATCTATTTTCAACACCTTGCAGTAATGACATTCCTTTGTTCTTCCTCATACAAAAACATTTTTGAATTTGTACATTTAGTCACTATCATACACTCTAGATATTCCTAGATTATACCATCTCAGTCTTTATCATCTATCTATCTTTCCGATTTCATTTGTGCCCCCAGCCCTCCTCCCTCTATCATTCTCATATTCAGCTTCATTCAGTGTTTTAATATTATTGTATTACAGTTAAGTAGTATTGTGCTATCCATTTCTGAGTTTTTACAATCAGTTCTGTTGCACAATGTCATCCCTTCAGCTCCAGTTACCCAATATCTTATCCTATTTCTATCTCCTGATGGTCTCTGTTACCCATGAAGTTTTCCAAGTTTATTCACTAATGTCAGTTCGTATCAGTGAGACCATACAGTATTTGTCCTTTTGTTTCTGGCTAATCTCACTCAGCATAATGTCCTTAAGGTCCATCCATGTTGTTACATACTTCATAACTTTATTGTCTTACGGCTGCATAATATTCCATTGTATGTATATACCACAGCTTGTTTAGCTACTTGTCTGTTGATGGACATTTGGGCTGTTTCCAACTCTTCGCAATTGTAAATAATGCTGCTATAAACATTGGTGTGCAGATGTCCGTTTGTGTCTTTGCCCTCATGTCCTCTGAGTAGACACCTAGCAATGGTATTGCCGGGTCATATGTTTGCCAATAGTTTTAAAATTATCTACCCAGCATACTCTGTAATGTGTTTTGGTATTACACTGAAGTGTATAGAATTACAAGTCCTCATTCCCATTCTGGGCTCCATGTGTTGGTTGTTTAAATGAGCTATTCAGACAAGATGAGTTAGGTTGTGTGCTATGGAACATCCAGGTCTTGGACAAATAGACCTATCTATTCCTGGTTCCACACAGTAGGTGAAACCCTAAAATACAGGCAGTGTCATCCTTTGCCCTGTATTCTGATTTACCTTAGTCCCAACCTGATCAGTTCGGTTTTTTATCTCTGATTGAAGTCTGATCTTTTTCAGTTGCTTAAACATAACAACTGCTACATAAACAGTTGTATGTAGAAATGCTGATGTTCTCCATTCACTTATCTTTCTGTTCCTCAGACTGGATGATTTCAGTTGTCTTCATTTTCTAGTTCACTGATTCTTTTACCAACTTCAGTCTGCAGTTGGTCATCAGCTATTGGTCCCTTTTCTTAGTTTACATTACTCTATTGATACTTTCTTTGTGTTCATCTATCATTTTCCTTTAGTTTTTTTGGTCCAAGTTTTCCTTTATCCCTTTGAGCATATTTAGGACCTTTTTTTAAAAAAGTCTTTATCTGGGATGTCTCAGACCTGATCCTTCTTGTTCATAATTTCTAATGCCTTATTGTTTTCCTTTGCCTTGGTCATCACTTCTGTTTTTTGTGATCTTTTGTTGAAACCTGGACAACTTGATATTTTGGTGTATTATTGCTGAAGTTTAAACTCTGAGATGGCAGTTCCTTATGCTTGTTTTCAGCTAGTGTTATAACAGAGCTTTCCTTGAAGGCCAAGAGCTAACCAAAAAGAAGTGGAGGGGGGAGGGAAGAAAACACCTTTCCCAGTCTTTGCAGATTGATCTGTGCCAGTGCCCTTCTTCAGGGTTGTCCATACAGTGAGTTTGGAGAATAACTCCTGGCCAAAGCATGGGTGCCTCCATGGTTCTTTCTGCACATGCTTCTTGTCTTGGACATGTCTGTGTGGCCTTGGCATACGTGTGTGACTGTCCGCTCTTCTTTCTGGACACTGCACTGTGTGTCCGCCAGTAATCTCTTGTCCCCGGTAACATGACTTGACTCGTCTTCCACAGCCTTCTGTAGAAGAGCTTGAGGAGCCATATTCCATATGCAGAGCAAATTCTGCCACAGCAAGTCCCTCAGGCCACCTCTAGACAGATTGGATCAGACTTATATACTCCCAGTATGTATGCAAGAGTTACTGTGCTCTCTCTGGAACTGGGATCCGTGTCCACACTGGATAGTGCAGGTTGGCTCTTGCTGAGCCAGTGAGGGGTAAGGGAGTGGCCAGCCAGGGTGCCAGGAGATCCTCCTTTCAGTGGCCTTTTCTTGATTTTCTTTGATTGTAAACAGTCCTTTAACTGTTTTCTGGAGCTTTCAGAAAGATATATCTGCCACTTCTTGCGTGTTGTTCAAGCTTCTATGGAGGAACTGGCAAGATGGACCCCTGAGATGCTTCAGTCCGTCTTCAATCTTTTAGGTTGTTATCAGGAGAAAAATTGTATCTTGATATGTGGGGATTTTTTTTTTCAAGGTGAAGTTTTTATTGAAGGTTCACCCACACTGTGAAGTGCACAAACTAAAAATGTACAGTTTGAATTTTCTAAGTGAACATATTCTTGGTTTCTCAAAGTAATTAGAATTTGCATTTATCTATGAAGTTGAGTGTCTTTTCATATGATTAAGGACCATTTGCATTTCCTTGTGACTGTTCAGTCTTTTGTCCTTTTTTTTCCACTTGGAATACTCATTTTTTTTTCTAGTAAGTCTTTAAAAATTGGAGATGTTACTCCTTTGTTTGAGATGAGTAACCTTTTTCTTAACATTTTCCTCATCAGTCTTCTGACTTTGCTTATTGTGGGTTTTTTGTTTTGTTTTGTTTCTTTTTTTGCTTTGCCTTCATAAATTAGAGTTTTCCAGTTTGGGTACATGGAATCTCCCTTTTCTTCAGTTCAGGACTTAAAGTAGATGACAGTCTTTCACAATTCTTCCTCATATTTTTCAGGGTTTAAATAAGTTTCTCTTGTTCCTTTCCTGCCTTTTGTTTATCTTAGCACTTTAAACACTTAACATTTATCCATTTTTCTATAAATTGTAAACTCCTTGAGGACTGGAACTCATTTGATTCATATTTGTGTCTTTATTGTTTGGAGTACAAGAGATAACACAGTAAATAATAGTGTTTGTTATGTATGACTGGTTACTCTTTGTTTCTTGGGTTTTGGTGCCTTTGTTTTTATAGCCATTGTTATTTAATTTTAGTACTCCTTATTTATTATTAAACTCACCAATCTTATTCACCCACTGCTTTTATCCTTTGAGTATTGTCTTGGCGACAATGACTTATGTTTTGGGACCTTTGCAAGAGATGACAGATCTTCATATGTTTTACATATTTCTTTATAATTAAGATTAATGGCAATGTTTTGCTGCAAACATCATCACTGTACTTCTAAGTTATTTAAAAATTTTTGGGGGGGTAGAATTTATCATATACTGTTTTCCTCTTATTTTTGTATATTTCTATAATGTAATTTGTTTATAAAAATATATGCAAAAAGTGAGAAATTAGTATAGTAAACTTCCATATACTGGTCACCAGTTCCAAGAGTTATCAACTCCTAGTACTTTAAGGTAAGTATTCAAAATATGTCATTAAATTTTTTTTTTTCACTATTTTAGGTCTTGGTATCTTGAGAGTTGTAGAAATTCGTAGAGGTTCTTTAGGACTGACATCTAAGTTAGTAATTCAGATGCAACTTGAATTTCTCTATGTTTAGGAATTTCAGCCTACTTGATGGCAGTCTGTTTCAATATTAACAATTGAAATCATTTGTAAATTGAACCAAAATGTGCTTCAGATGGAACCTAATTGATGCAGTTTTAACCACTCTTGAACATGAAGCCTTCATGTTGAAGACAGTAATTATAGTTTCCTTCTTAAGCTAAAAGAAAATGAAGTTAATTTTAAATGACATAAGAAAAAAAAAACAATTTGTAGTGGTACTAGTAACAGATAGCTATTGTACATCTTAAGGAGACTACAGAAACAGTTTCACTTTCCTTAGTCATTTGTCAGTGCCTATTGACAGTCTTAGGAGGGGCAGATATTTTAAATCAATTTTCTGTTTAAAACTTGAATATATTTTGCTTATATATTTTGTTTTAAAATGGCAGTCTGTAAACTGGAACCCATCAGCTATGGTCATAGTCTCCCTTTTAATTTTTTATTCAGCATATCCATCAGATGCTTTATTAAGGAGATCTGTAAAGTATTTGTTTTCTATCAGAAATTGCCAGAATCTGATGATTTCGGAATTATACCATTGTAGTAGTTTTATGGTAGTATGAGTGGAAATTATGATTTTATTATTAAAAATAAACACCCTAGATTATTTAAATGATTTCTTTTAAGTTAGACCTTTTCCTTTATTGATAATGGCTTTGAATAGAGAGCAATTTCTCACAATCTTTATGAACCTTTAGCTTCCTCGAAATGTTCTTGTTGCTTGATGTTCTGGGTTGATTAAGCCTAGTGTAATCACAGATTATATGTTTACCTGTGTTTACCAAACTGAAAATTATGCATGAAACATTCAAATATTTTTTGGAATAACCGAAGATATATTTATGTGTTTAAGCCTTTTCTTAACTTTTTTGTACAAATTGAAGACTTAATAACCTCATTCTTATTGAAAGTTCAAAACTAGAATGTAATTTCTCTCTTTTTGACTTCTGTAGAGCAGGTTGTTGCCCTGGATGCCCAAAATATCGTAGCTGTTTCATGTGGAGAAGCTCATACTTTAGCGCTAAATGACAAGGGCCAGGTGTATGCTTGGGGTCTTGATTCTGATGGACAACTTGGCCTTCTAGGATCAGAGGAATGTATCAGAGTACCCAGGTAACAAAGGTGACCAAAAGAGGTCTTTAACAAACTTTTTAATAAATTTGTTAATCCCAGTCATTCTGCTTCATGTGGACATATAAGAATTGAAATTTAATTCTTTTCCTTCCTTGAGTTCTTTAGGAGTTCGCTAAGTAGGTTCTTGGCTTTGCTTCGAGTTGAGTGGTATTTTTTCCAAAATTAGTAGAATTTATATTTATGTTTGTAAGTACAAAGAATGAGGAAACCTACTTTATTGTAAAATGTATACTATTAAAATTTAAGTGGGCTGAACTAATTTAAAATACTAATTTTATTATCTGGGTATCCCAGCTGTTGAAATATATATTAATTGTCTGACTTCATGTTTTTCTTTGGCTTTGATTTTAAGTCTTTAATTGCTTTTAGATTCATTTCAGGCAGCATTTTTTACATACATTTAAGTGTTTTTTTCTAAACTAGGATATGTTTGTTGGTTTAAGAAATAGGGTATAGCCACTAGAATAAGAAAATGGAGCAGAGGAAATAATATATTTAGAACAGAACTCTAAAATTAGTTTTAAATTAGAAAAAGCAACTAGTTCCTTCAGTAATTCTGTTGACTTCCCTCAAATATATGTTTATTGGAAAACTTTGCATTTGAATGCATAAATTAAATGCATAGGTACTGAAAAAGTATGCACTTCAATTAAAAAAAATTTTTTTTATTAATTTTAAATTAAAAAATGAAACAAACATTTCTAACATATCATTCTGTTCTATATATATAATCAGTAATTCACTATATCATCACATAGTTGCATATTCATCATCTTGATACTTTCTTAGAACATTTGTATTAGTTCAGAAAAAGAAATAAAACGAAAACAAACAAAAAAAGATTATGCATACCATACCCCTTACCCCTCCCTTTCATTGATTACTAGCATTTTAAACTAAATTTATTTTAACATTTGTTCCCCTATCTTTCATTTTTATGCCATATGTTCTACTCGTCTGTTGACAAGGTAGATAAAAGGAGCGTCAGACACAAGGTTTTCACAATCACACAGTCACATTGTGAAAGCTATGTCATTAAACAATCATCATCAAGAAACATGGCTACTGGAACAAAGCTCTACATTTTCAGGCAGTTCCCTCCAGCTTCTCCATTACATCTTGAATAACAAGGTGGTATCTACTTAATGCGTAAGAATAACTTCCAAGATAACCTCTCGGCTCTGTTTGGAATTTCGCAGCCATTGACGCTTTGTCTCATTTCACTCTTCCCCCTTTTGGTGGAGAAGATTTTCTCAATCCCTTGATGCTGAGTGCCAGCTCATTCTAGGATTTCTGTCCTACGTTGCCAGGAAGGTCTGCACCCCTGGGAGTCATGTCCCATGTAGACAGGGGGAGGGTGGTGAGTTTGCTTGTATGCACTTCAATTTTAATGTGTTAAAAGTGATTTTAATTTTTAGCTTGACATTTTGTATTTGTTCTATTAATGAACTTGTCTATTGGGACTTTTGGATAGATCATGTCTACATTTCCCTTATTAAACTTATAACCAAGTTCCACGAAACTCCCCAAACAATTTTCTTCCCTTTTGTTTTTTCTGCAGTAACAGATAACAAACATAATTTTTTGTTAAAAATTTTGTATAAAATTTTTTTTATAAAAAAACTTTCAGTATCAAATTGTTTTTTAAAACTTTTTAATTGTATAATATAACAAGTATACAAAGCAAAGAAATAAAACAGAGTAGTTTTCAAAGTACTTTTTAACAAGCAGTTACAGGACAGATCCCAGAGTTTGTCATGGGCTACCACCTGATCTTCTCAGATTTTTCTTTCTAGCTGCTCCAGAATATAAGAAGCTAGGCTTAAATATTTTTTTATCATCACAACTGGCTTTTTTTCCTTTTTTTTTTGTGAAAAATTACAAACACAAAAAAGCTATAAATTTCAGAGCACAGTATGACAATTAGTTGTAGAACATATTTCACAGTTTAACATGGGTTACAATTCTACAATTTTAGGTTTTTACTTCAAGCTCCTCTAAGATACTAGAGACTAATCATCAGTTTAATGATTCAGCATTCATATTCGTTTGTTAAATCCTGTCTTCTCTGTATAACTCTACCATCATCTTTTATCTATCCATCCTTCTCTTTAGGGGTGTTTGGGTTTATGGCAATAATAAATTTTTGATATTGGAAGGGTCTGTCACTAATATGGGGTAGGGAGTTGGAACTACCTGATATTTTGGAGAGGCTGGGCCCTCTTGGTTTCAGGACTTATCTGGACCAGGGACCCATCTGGGGGTTGTACCTTTCTGGAAAGTTACTCTAGTGCCTGGAACCCTTGTGGAATCTTATATATTGCCCTAGGTAGGTATTCTTTAGTATTGGCTGGAATGGTCCTGTGTGGGGGCTGGCAGGTTATGATAGTTAGCAACGTCGACCTGACGCTTGCATAAGAGCAACCTCCAGAGTAGCCTCTCAACTTGATTTGAACTCTCTCTGCCACTGATCTAAATCATTTTTTAAGATATTTAAAAAAAATTTTTTTATTGATAAAACTTAACATATGAACATACGAACATTCTGAACGTACACACATTTCATATATTGTGTAGTCAGTGGTTCACAGATATCATGTAGTTATATATTCATCAGCATGATCACTTTTTTGAACATTTGCGTCATCCAGCGAAAGAAGTAAAAAAGGTAGAACTTAAACATACCATACCCCTTACTGCTCCCTCTCATTAACCGCTAGTATTTCCATCTACCCAATTTACTTTAACCTTTGTCCCCCCATTATTTGTTTAGTTTTTAATCCATATTTTTTACTCATCTGTCCATACCCTAGATAAAAGGAGCATCAGACACAAGGTTTTCACAATTACACAGTCACACTGTGAAAGCTATATCATTATACAATCATCTTCAAGAAACATGGCTGCTGGAACACAGCTCTTCAGTTTCGGTACTTCCCTCTAGCCCTTCCAATGCACCATAAACTAAAAAGGGATATCTATATAATGTGTAAGAATAACCTCCAGGTTAGACAACGATGGCTCAGTGGCAGAGTTCTCGCCTGCCATGCCAGAGACCTGGGTTCGATTACCAGTGCCTGCCCATGTAAAAAAAAAAAAAAAAAAAAAATGAACAGAGAGAAACAAGTGAAGAGAAAATGCGGAGAAAGAGATGTACTTATTTACTGTTGGTAGGGAAATGAGAGTTGCAGCCCCTTGGAGGGCAGTGTAGTAGGTTCCACAGGAGACTAGTGGGTTTGCCATATGAGCCCATCACTCCGTTGTTCAGTATGTACCTGGAGGAACTGAGTGTAGGGACAAATGGACATTTGCACACTGGTGTTTCTGGCGGCAATGTTCATGATCCACAATGAATGGAGGTGGCTTAAGGGTACAGTGGCGGCCACAGAAGGACCGAAGTTGTGACGCATGCAACTAGATGAGTGAACCTTCCCCATTTGAAGAATTTCTGATATTCTCGTAAGCAGTAGGGACAACCAAATCAATAGACTAAGCCCTCAATCTTGGGGTTTGCCCCTATGAAACTTACTCCCTTTAGTCTCACATAGAAGGAAATGTCAGGAATAAAAAGACAAGTATTATCATGCCTCAGTGATAGGGACTAACTATAGTTTAAAAATTCAGTGAACCAAAGTCAATAATATGTGTTACCAGGTTGGAGCTTATTTGCCATTGAGCCATCATTGCCTGCCGTCTCTCTCTGTCCATTTTTAAATAGTTTTCTTCACACATCATACAATCCAGCCTAAGTGTATAGACATGCCTTTGCCACCATACTCTTATCTGAAGACATTTCCTTTTCTTCCACAAAGAATCCATACCCCTTTTCCAATCTCCCCATCTGTTGACATTTAGTTTTGGCATAATGCCTTTGTTACATTCAGTGGAAGCATATTACAGTGTTACTGTTGACTATAGACCCTAGCTTACATTGATTAGTACTAGATCATTTTAGATGAGATATTTTTCTAAGTGCTTAGAGATGTCAACCAATCTTGTAAACTTCACACATATCATTAATAAAACATATATAGAAGACAGGAGAAAAGTGAAATATCTGAAAATAAATTTCTAAAAGTTCTTGCTTATAGATTTTTATAAGAGTAATCAGAAAAGTGGAGATTCACAATAGACTATACTTTCTTAATAGCAAAATCATTTTTTACTTGTGTCGTTAAGAGTATGGAAATTAAACGATACTGTAAAATGGAATAAGAATGTAAAATTAGTAACAAACAGGTTGTAGTGAAAATGCTTTACTATAGTTTATTTAACTTGCTTATTTGTAATGTTTTGTTTTGAGATCACTTCTTCTTGGGGACATATATCAATGATTCAGTATCAGTGGTCTCTATAGACTGCGTTCCTGGTTAGCTATTCTTTTTATGTAGGCTGTATATTATACTATTATAAAAAAGACTTTTTACTATTATTAAAAAAAAGCCTGATTTTACTGATTTTTAGACTAATATAAGTAGGAATACTTAATTTTCTACTCAAACCTTAGGAAAAAATTGTCAGTAAAATTATAGTTTTTCTTTTGCATTTTATTTCCTAGATATACATAATAAAAATCATGACAGGATGATATAAGGTGATGATTTTTGTGAGTACAGCAATTTCTGGACTATAGAAACCAGTTAAATATGCATGAATTGTTAGCCTGGTCTCAAATAAAATTTATTTCCTTGATACCACCCGATTTTAAACATGTATTACAATTTTTCTGTGATGTTAGCATCTGAAAATTCAGAATAGTTTGATTAAAAGAAAAAGAGTATTTCTTAATGGTAGAGACTATAAGTTAACCTAATTTTTTAAAAATTGCCAAGAAGAGTTGGTGTTAAGACTTTTTCTTAGGAAACTTGTGGCTTAACTGAGAAATAGAAAATTTGTCAGTTGTATTGTATTGGGAAAATATTTAATGCTTAGTTCCTCAAATTTTTATATGAGATAAATGTTTCATAAGTCTTAAACATTAGTTGTTTGAATTTTCTCTTCAGAAAGCACTTATAAATGGCAATGCATGATTTCTGCCTTTGTTGCTACTGTACAATAAGTTGGAAAAATAGAAAGATACAACAGTATACATATGTAAGAATTAATTTTTTGGCACACTTTCAAGGGAGAGTCCTGAAAAATCTTATTTCAAAGTTTATTAACTGTTGTTTTGGGGCTTTCAAAATTCAGTGAAAAAATGATTCACTTTCTTCAAATGAAACGTTTCAGTGATACAGCCATTAAAAATGTTTCGATATACTTTAAACTTTAATTATAGATAGTATAAAAACTTTTTTCTAAGCTCCCGAATTCTGATTTTCTTTTCATAGATTTGATTAATTAGGAATCTTGATGTGTATATGTGTATGTATGTGTATATTTTTATATAATTATTTTTTTCAAAATTTAGTCTAGCTTATTTTGCCTTTTAGTTATCTGTATTTGAATCCTTTTTGAAGTTAGAAACCATTAAACATTCACATTTTTTTCTTGAAAAGGAAATATTTTTATGAATTCTACGAAATTCTACTTCACTAAGTATTTTTTCGTCTTTGCTATTTAGGAAAGAGGAAACATGGGAAGTCAGTTTGATAAATTGTTTTACCATTCACAGTACTTTTTTTTCTAGCTTTCAGGAATTAAAAAAAGAAAAGAAACAAAAGAAAGCATATCCTCCAACCCTCAATATATTAATGAATCTACTGAAGAGGAAAGGAAATAATTTTTTCTTTAACATAGTAATGACAGAGGAGAATATCTTTCTTCATTTCTGTAAGAGAAATGACTAAAGAAATGAACATTTATGTTATATTCTCAGTCTTGTAATAATATTTTGGAAAACAGTGTCACCATGTGTAAATTGCAGTGCAAATTTAGAAGTTTTTTTTGGCAAACTATGACTAGCTTAATACTGAAACCTCCAAGGCTTTGCAAAATAATTTATCTTTTAACAGTATAGTCCTTACATTCTATTTGCTAGGGATTCCCTGGGAAGAAGACACATGGTCTCTGCCTTAACAGAGTTTATTGTTTAGCAAAGGAGACAAACATTAAATGAATAATTACATTAGTAATTAACAGTGATAAATGTTGTGAAAGAAAACAGTGTGATATGAGAATGTATTATTTTTAAATATTTTACTTGACCTTGCAAATTGATTTGTTGCTTTGGATAGTTTCTGCTTATTTTAAAATAATATTTAATGTAATATAGTACAGTATTCAGTGTATGATATGCTTAGTGTACATAAGTAGTAACAGTAAATGGTTAATAATTTCAGCACACTTGTGTATGTTCATGTATTTTTTATTCCTCTTTTTGTATTGACAGTGTTTTATTTTGCTAATTGCAGAAAAATAGCATTTTGTTATGTTTGAAAATCTGAAGGTACAGATGCAGTTGGATCCTGCTAATTGTAGCAGTAAACTCAGGTTTTGTAGTTAAGGACTTAAATCTACTGAATAATATTTTTAATACAACAGTATGGAATTAGAGTAACTTTCCTGATCAAAATTTGATTTGCTGATGTTGCCTTTTGAAAATCATAGGTATTGACACTCTGGTCAGAACTTGCTCTGGACTCATATGGCAGAATCAGGTCAGGTGGCAGTACTAGGTAAAGGGAAATAAGAAACATTGTTTTCCTCAAAAAAAAAAATCATTCAGAAAAGTGACTAGGTAAAAGGGAAGTACATAAAACAATCTAGGATGGTTAATATACGAAGTTATTGATTTTTGTGCTGTTTTAAAAAGTAGCCTTTAGAATTGCATTGCAATTTAGCAAAACTCAGGAGAGGAAAAAAAATAGAAACTACAAAAATATGGGAAAACACATGGTGGGAGAAATAAGACCAAACACATCAGTGATCATAATAAACGTGAATTGATTAAATTTACCTAGTAAAAAAATTAGATTGAGTATCACTGATTTTGTTGTAAAACAAAAGGACAGGCCGAAAGTAATGTTTCATAGTTTGTGAATTTGTAGAACAGCGTGGTAGGATTCTGCATTGGCTCTGAAGGAATCAGAGAGACTAGGACATATAAAACATATAAGGCAAAACACCATTAGAATAATTAGATGATGTATGTTTTGCAAATGTATTTTAAAGTTTCAGACATTAAGTGAAATATTTTTTTCGATAGAAGAAAACATCTGAATTTTAAGTGCACTCTGAGAAGTACTTAAAGGTACTTAAAGGTGTGAGCATCATTCATTTTCCTTATGTAATTGTCTTTTTGAGGTGTTTTTAATCACACCTATTAATTTTTTTCCTGTCTTGTTTACTGATTTGTTTGCTTTTAGCAAAATTTTTGGTAAATTGGGTTTGTCTGAGTAAAATAGCATGACCTGCTAGGTCAATAGAAAACTCTACTTGCGCTTGGTACGTGGTCAATAAATAGTCTTACTGCATTAGACATTCAAGATTCATTTGTTAAATGGGATTAATTGATCTTGCTCTCTCTTCTTATTTCTAGAAATATTAAAAGTTTGTCAGATATCCAGATAGTACAGGTTGCTTGTGGTTACTATCATTCACTTGCACTGTCTAAAGGTAAGCATTGTTTATATTTTCTTTCCCATTTTGAGTTTTAATACTTCCTACTTAAAGTGAGCAGAAAGTCCTCTGACTTTGTTTTTCTTATTCAAGATTATCTTGGTTTCATTTCCATATAAATTTTAGAATTTGCTGTTGGTTTTCACATGCAGAAGAAAACTACTATTTTGATTGGAATCACATTCTCTATATAAATCAATTTGAGGAGAACCTTTACAGTATTGAGTCTCAGTTTTTGAACATACTCTATCCCTTCATTTATTTGTCTCGTTTAAATTTTCCTTAATAGTATTTTGCTGTTTTATGTGGAGAGGTCTTGTACTTTTTAATAATATTTTTCCTTTGGTGTTTAATGTTTTTCTGTTATTGTGAATGGTGTCATTTAAAAAATTTCATTTTTCGTTACTTATTGATATTTTATAGAAATAAATTTGAATTTTATATCTCATTGTTCTCTAGTCTACTGAAAATTATTCTCTCATAGCTGGGAAGATTGCAGCCTCTCCAGTCTCTTTTGATCTGATAGATAAACTTTTTATGAATAAGAACAGAGAAGAAGGCTAAGCAACCTGTCAACATTGTTGGCTTTCCTCTCTTATTGGTTTGACTTTTGATATGCCAGCTAAGATTGGAAAAAGGGTTAGTAAAGAATCTACCACATTTTTGTTTTTTATCATTAAAAAGTAAGTTCCAATGGCTCCATTATTATTATTTTTTATTTCACTAGACATTTAGTTAGGTTTACTATGAATAAAAACTAGACAAGAACTGTGGGGAAATGCAGACAACTTAAGAAAAAGTTTTTAGGGTGCAAACAATCTAGTGGAAGAGGCATTTAACCAAATACTTAATTGCAGTTTGAGGTGGAAAAAATACGTGCTACTTTAGTCAAAATTAAAGTAAAATGATATGGGAATAAAGAAAAACTTATGATTAGTTCCAGTTGAAAGAGTTGTTTACAAGAAGGGATTGGTTTTTTATGCAAGTCTTGCAAGATTAAGTAGCAGTAAATAAATTTAGAATTGGAGAAATGTTGAGATTAGCTAAGGAGAAATGTTGAGAAGTGGCTAAGAGAAGGATACTGCTAGTAAAGGCATAGAGGAAGGAAATGTTTGGTGTTTTTGAATGTGGGCATGTAGTTTTATGTAGGTTTTGTGAGGGTGCAGGGACAAACTAAGAGTTGAGATTGAAGAAAAAATAGAAATCCATTTTACAAAGGGTCCTAAACGCCATATTAAAGAATTTGGACTTTTATTGGCAATAAGCAACCTAGCATCTCAGTGTATTCTTTAAAAAAATTTATTTATTTTTCATTGCGGTAAAATACATGTAATATAAAAATCATTTAAAATAATTTTTACGTAGACAATTCTGTGAAATTAAGTACATTGACAATATTGTGTAACTTTCACCACTATTTCCAGACGTTTTCATCCTCAACTAAAACTCATGCCCATTAAGTGTAACAACCCAATCGCTCTTCCCTCCATACCTGGTAACCACTATTCTACTTTCTCTGTGAATTTGCTTATTCTCAGTATTTACTATAAGAGAAATCATACGATATTCATCCTTTTGTTTCTGGCTTATTTCATGCAATATAATGTCTTCAGACTTCATCCATGTTTTAGCACGTACTAGTACTTTCATTTCTTTTTATAGCTGAATGATATTCCTTTGTATGAAAATAACCACATTTTGTTTATCTGTTCATCTGTTAATGGACACTTGGATTGCTTCCTCGTTTTGGCAATTGTGAAAAATGTTGTGATGAATATTGGTGTACAAATATCTGTCTGAGTCCCTACTTTCTTTTCTTATGGGTTTATACCTAGGAGTGGAATTGTCAGGATGTATGGTAATTCTGTGTTTAATTTTCTGAGGAACTGCTGAGCTGCTTTCCCAGTGGCTGTACCATTTTAGATTCCTACAAGCAGTAGATTAAGGTTCCTATTTCTCTGTTTACTTGCAATACTTATTATCTGTTTTTTTTTTTTAATAACAGCCATCGTGGTAGATGTTAAGTGATCTCTTCTTGTAGTTTTAATTTACATTTCTCAAATAGCTAATGAGGTTGAGCTTATTGGCCATTTAATGTGATCTTTGGAGAAATAGCTCTTCAAATCTTTGACTCATTTTGTAAAATTATGTTTGTGTTTTTATTGTTGAGTTGTAGAGTTTCTAAAAATGTTTTGGATATTAAACATTTATCACATCTATGGTTTCCAAATATTTTCTCCCATTCTGTTTTGTTTTATTCACTTTCTTCATAATGTCCTTTGCACAAAAGTTTAAAAATCCATTTTATCTACATTTTCTTTTGTTGCTTCTGCTTTTCCTGTAAAATCTAAAAAGTCTGTTGTCTGCTACAAAGTCCTAAAGATATTTCCCTATGTTTTGTTGTAAGAGTTTTTTAGTATTAGCTGTTATATTTAGGTGGCTTGCTGCATTTTGAATTAGTTTTATTTATGGTGAATGTAGGGGTCCAAATTCAATTAACTGAATTTTTAGTTGTCTCAGAACCATTGGTTTAAGAGATCTTTCCCCATTGAATGGACTTGGCACCCTGTTGAAATATATGGCCATAAATGTATGGATTTATCTCTGGATTCTCAATTCTGTTCCACCAGCCTTTATGTCTATCCTTATGTCCGTAGTACGTTGTTTTCATTACTACAACTTTGTAGTAAGTTTTGAAGTCAGGAAGTGTAAGTCCTCCGACTTTGTTCTTTTACAAGTTTGCTTTGGCTATTGGAGCCCCTTGCAATTCCATATGAATTTAAGAATCAGTTTTTCCATTTCTCAAAAAAAAAAGGCTGCTAGAATTTTTATAAGAATTGTATTGAATATTAGTAAGTATTCAATCCATGAACAAGGGGTGATTTTCCATTTATTTTGGTTTTCTTTAATTTCTTTCAGAAGTTTTCTTTTTCATTTTATTGCCAAAACATAACAATATACAAACATGAACATTCTTAACATATGAACATTCCATTCTTGGTATACACAATGACTTCTACAACAGTATCACAGTTGTATATTCATCACCATGATCATTTCTTAGAACTTTTGCATCACTCCAGAAAAAGAAATGAAAAGAAAAAAGAAAAAAATTCATACATACATACCCCTCACCCCTCTTTCTCATTGACCGCTAATAATTCCTAATTATATTTTAACCTTTGTTCCCCTATTTTTTTTTCAGAAGTAGTTTTCAGTATACAAGTGTTTGATCCCCTTTATTAAATTTATTCTTAGGATTTTATTCTTTTAGATATTATTGTAAATGGAATAATTTTCTTTCTTTCATTTTCTGATTGTTCATTATTGGCATTTAGAAACCCAGCTGATATCTGTGTGTTTGTCTAGTATCCTGAAATTTAGCTGAATTTCCTTATTAGTTTTAGGAGCTTTTTTCCAGATTCTTAGTGATTTTCTGTAGGATCATGTTCATCTGAAAATGGAATAGTTTTACTTCTTTCTTTCCGATTTGAATTGCTCTGGCTAGAACTTCCCATACAAAGTTGGAGAACGGTGGTTAAAGTGGGAATCCTTGTCTTGTCCCTGATCTTAGGAGAAGGCATTCTTTTAGTTTTTTATCATTAAGATATTAGCTGTTTTTTTCATACAGGCCCTTTTTCATGTTGGAAATTTTTTCTTCTATTCTTATTTTTCTGAGTGTTTGATCATGAAAGGATGTTGGATTTTGTCAGACACCTTTTCTGTGTCAGTTGAGATTCTTCTACTATAAATGTGTATTATGTTAATTGCTTTTCTTATGTTGAGCACCTTTGCATTCTTTGGATAAATCTCTTTTTGTCATGGTTTATAATCCTTTTAATATACTGTTAGATTAATGTACTGTCAATTTACCTCTACTTTGAAGAGTTTGCATCTGTTTTCATAAGGGATTTTGGTCTGTAGATTTTTTTCTTGTCCTATTTTTTTCTGACTTTGGTATCAGGGTAATGCTGGCCTCATGGATGAGTTAGGTAGTGTTGTTTCCTCTTCTATGTTTTGGAAGAGTTTGAAAAAGATTAATGTTAAATATTCTTTATATGTTTCACAGAATCCAGCATTGTAGCCTTCTAGTCTTGGACTTTTCTTTGTTGGGAGGTTTTTGATTCAGTCTCCTTCATTGTTATATGTCTGTTGAGATTTTCTGTTTCTCCTTATGTATGTTTATAGGAGTTTGTCCATTTCATCAAGGTTGAGATTTTCTGTTTCTCCTTATGTACGTTTATAGCAGTTTGTCCATTTCATCAAGGTTTTCTAACTTGGTCTGTAATTGTTCATAATATCGTCTTATAATCTTTTTTGTCTCTGTAAGGTCACCCCATTAAAAATTTTTTTTTTCTCCCCACTTTTTGATTTAGTTATGTTTAGTCCTCATTTTCTTTGTCATTCTGGCTAAAGATTTGTGGATGTCCTTGATTTTTTTCCAAAAAACCACTCTTTTGCTTTGTTGATGTGCTATTTTTTTTTCTATTTCTATTTCATTGATATCTGCTCTAATCTTTGCTATTTTCTTTCTCACTTTAGGTGTAGTATGCTTTACTTTTTCTAGTTTCTGGACGTATGACACTTGGTTGATTTGTGATCTTTTTAAATGTAGGCATTTAATTCTAGAAATTTCCCTCTGGGCACTGTCTTTGTTGCATCCCAGAAGTTTTGCTTTGGTATGTTTTCATTCTGATTTGTCTCAAGATATTTCCTGATTTCCCTTGTGACTTCTTCTTTGACACATTGGTTATTTAGTAGTGTATTGTTTATTTTCCATATATTTCTAGTTTTCCAGTTTTCTTTCTGTTATTGATTTGTAGAGTTTTTCAGTTATGATCTGAGAAGATACTTTGTGTGATTTCTGCCTTTTAAAGTTTATCAAGATTTTATTTATGGGTAATATATGGTCTATATTGGAAAATGATCCATGTGTACTTGAGAAGAATGTATATTCTGCTGTTGTTTGATGGTGTGTTCTATGTATGTCTGTTAGGTCTAAATGGTTAGTAGTGTTGTTTATGTGGTCTGTTTCCTTCTTGATCTTCTGTTTATTTGTTCTTTAACTTATTGGAAATGGTTTATTGAAGTCTCCAACTATTATTATAGAACTATCTATTTTTCCCTTAGATTTGTCAGTATTGCTTCATGTATTTTGTGGCTCTGCCTTTATGTGCATATATATTTATATCATTTTATCTTGCTGGGGTGAACCTCTTTTCAATATACAATACCCTCTTTTGTCTCTTTTAAATTTTTTTGACTTGAAGTCTTTTTCTGACAATATTATAGCCACTCAGGCTCTCTCTCTCTCTCTCTCTCTCTCTCTTTTTATTTGGAACATTTTTTATTGTATTCTGTAACATATATACAAAACAAAGAAATAAAAAGCAATAGTTTTCAAAGCTCTCTTCAACAAGTCGTTACAGGACAGATCCCAGAGTTTGTCATGGGCTGCCATATGATTCTCTCATATTTTTCCTTCTACCTGCTCCAGAATATAGGAGGCTAGAGAGCTTAAATATTTTTTTATCATCACAATCGACTTTTTTGGTAAAAATAACATATATACAAAAAAACTATAAATTTCAAGGCACAGCACCAGAATTAGTTGTAGAACATATTTCACAGTTTGACATGGATTATAATTCTACAATTTTAGGTTTTTACTTCTAGCTGCTCTAAGATACAGGAGACTAAAAGATATCATTTTAATGATTCAGCATTCATATTTATTTGTTAAGTCCTATCTTCTATGTATAACTCCACTAGCACCTTTGATCTTTCTGTACTTCATGTTAAGGATGTTTGGGCTGTGGCAATTCTAAATGTTTGATGTTGGAAGGGTCTGTCACTAATATGGAATAGGGAGATGGAACTATCTGACATTCTGGAGAGGCTGGGCTAGGTTTCAGGACTTATCTGGACCAGGGATCCATCTAAAAGTTGTAGGTTTCTGGGAAGTTACTCTGGTGCCCGGAACCCTTGTGGAATCTTATATATTGCCCTAAGTGCTCTTTTGAATTGGCTGAAATGGTCCTGGTTGGGGGTTGGCAGGTTATGATAGGTAGCAAGGCCTACCTGAAGCTTGCATAAGAGCATCCTCCAGAGTAGCCTCTTGACTTTATTTGAATTCTGTCTGCCACTGATACTTTATTAGTTACACTTCTTTTCCCCCTTTTGGTCAGGATGGAATTGTTGATCCCATGGTGCCAAGTCTGAATTCATCCCTGGGAGTCCTGTCCCATGTCGCCAGGGAGACTTTCACCTCTGGATGTCATGTCCCACGCAGAGGGGAGGGCAATGATTTCACTTGCACAGTTGGGCTTAGAGAGTATGAAGCCACATCTGAGCAATAAAAGAGGTCCTGCAGAAGTAACTCTTAGGCATGCCTATAGATGGTTTAAGCTTCTCTACTATCTCCTTAAGATTCACAAGAGTAAGCCTTGTGATTGAGGGCTTGACCTATTGATTTGGATGTCCCTGAAGTTTGACACAGTATCGGGATTCCCCGATTATATTAATAGTACCATATTCTTTCTCACCTCCCTCAGGGGACTTTGCCAATAATTTTTGATTGTCTGCGTAATATACTCTAGGATGTTTACCAGACATTACAATAATCTATACAGGATTAAATAACCTTTCTTATTCTGGGCTGCTGGTGTTTCATTTGTTCAAATGAGCTATAAAAATAGGTTGAATTAGATTATGCACTATTGAAATTTCAGTTCCAGACCAAATAAGCGTTTCTTCCATTGGTCTCAAAGAGTATGTGTGGTTCTAAAATATAGACACTGTCTTCCTTACCCCTATGTTCTGAATTACTTTGACCCTAACCTGTTCGGCTTTGTTCTTGTCTCTAAACATCTGGCCCTCTTTTGATTACTGTTTACACCGAATATCTTTTTCCACCATTTTACTTTCAGCATCTTTGTGTCTTTCTTCCTAAAATGAGTCTCTTGTAGACAACGTATAGGTGGAGTACGTATGCTTTTTTCATCCGGTCTGTCTGGATGAAAAATCCCTCTGGATTTCTGTTCATCACAACCCTCCCCTCCTTTATATCATCATCATCTCTGCCTTTTAATCTGCATGTTTAATCCATTGACATTTAGGGTAATAACTAAGAAAGAATGATTTACTTCTGCCATTTTGTTGTTTGTTTTCTGTATGTCTTATATGTATTTTATTCCTCAGTTACTCCATTACCTTTTTTTTGTATTTAGTTGCTTTTTTGCAGTATACCATTTTATTCCCTTCTTTCCTTTCCTCTGTTCTTTCCTAGTGATTACCTGTGTAATTACTGTTAACATCTTATACTAATAACAGACTAATTCAATTACTACAACCTAGTTTCAGTAGTATATAAATTTTCTGCTCCAATATGTATCTCCATCCCTCCCCTTTTATATTGTTGTCATCTCAGATAACATTTTTACATTTTATGACGATTAACATAGATTTAAATTATTATTTTGTACATCTGCTTGTTAAGTCATATAGCAATAGGGGTGGGGAAGGAGTTACTAGCAAAGTACAGTACTACAGAATTTTGTATTTATCTATGTAGTTGCCTTTAGCGATACTTTTTGTTTCTTATGATTTCGAGTTGCTGTCTAGGGTCCTTTTATTTTAACTTGAGGACCCAATTTAATATTTGTTATAGGGCAGATCTGGAAATGAACTCATTCAGCTTTTATTTATTTATCTGTACATGACTTAATTTCTCCTTTTTTAATGCAATTTTATTGCTATGTATTATATATTCACATACTGTGTAATTCTCCTTTGGTTTTTTTTTTTTGCATGGGCAGGCACCAGGAATCAAACCCAGGTCTCTAGCCTGGCAGGCAAGAATTCTGTCACTGAGCACCATTGCATCACCTCTCCTTCATTTTTGAAGGATGATTTTCCTGGCTATAGAATTCTTGGTTGACAATTTTTTCCTCTTAGGGCTTTATGTGTGTCATCACACTATCTTCTGCCCTTCATTGTTTCTAATGAGATATCTGCTATTAGTTTAACTGGGATCCCTTATATGTGATAAGCTGCTCTCTCTCACTGCTTTCAAATTTTCCTTGTTGTTGAATTTTGATAATTCTACTGTAACGTGTCTTGGTATAGATTTCTTAGCTTCTGCCACTTGTAATTTGTCAAGCACCTGGATGTGTGTGTTTTTATCTTTCATAAGATTTGTGGAGTTGTTGGCTATTATCTCTTCAGATTATTTTTTCTGCCCTTTTCTCTCTCTCTCTCTCTCTCTTGTCCTTCTGGTACTCCATTGATGGTGTGCTTGATGGTGTCCTGCAGGCTCTTTTTTTTCCTTCTGCTCTTCACACTGGATACCGTCAGTTGTCTTCAAATTCACTAATCCTTTGATCTACTGTCAAATCCCTGTAGCAGGTTTTTATTTCAATTACTGTATTTTGTAGTTGCAAGATTTCTGTTTGGATCATTTTTACAATTTCTGTCTCTTTGTTTTGTCCAGACAATGTTTTCCTAATTTTGTTTAGATCTTTGTATATGGATTCCTATAGCTCACTGAACATATTTAAGACAGTTGATTTAAAGTCTTTGATTAATAGTTCCAATGTAGAACTTCTTCAGGGAAAAGTATTCTGGCAAACTTTTTTCTGTGATTGGGTCATACTTTACTGTTTCTTTGTGTGTTTTGTAAATTTTTGTTGAGGATTGGGTATTCTGAATATTATGTTATAACTCTGGAAGTTTAGTTCTCCCACTCTTCTGGGATTGGCCATATTTTTTCCCCCTTGTTGAGGGCTGGAGCCATCAGTTTGTGGTTTTTCCAAATTATGTTTGCTTCTAAAAGGAGAATGGAAAGAGAGAAAAGTGGAGGAAAAAGTATTATTTATTTAATGACTCTTTTGTGGCTTTTGGCTGGAGGTGGGGGGGGGGTGTGAGCAGATTAGAACTGTAGCCACCCTCAGAGCCACCTCCCCAGAGATCTGAAATAGCTGATAGAAAACACTGATTAGTGATCAGACTTTCCCAGATTTTTCAGGACCAGCATTGTGTATATAGCCCCCACTGTAGCATGCTGCCTACTTCCCATCTGGGGGGTAGGGGCTGGTAGTGGCTACAGGGAGGGAATGCACAAATTTTTACTGCAAATTACCAGCCTCTCCTCCAGCTCTTCACTAGATGTGCAGTGTTTTCCACTAGACTCTAGAGTCCCAAAATAGCTGATTCAGACACATTTCATGTAGAAAATGTTTAGTATATTTAGCACATATATATAACAAGGGGACTAGACTTAACCTAGGTGATCAAAGAAAGTTTCCTGCAGAAACCGAGTTGAAGTGTACTAGACAAAGATGAAGGGGAAGGTTTAGACAGAAGCAACAGGAAGTATGTGAGAAGTCAACATTGGAGAATGTAAAGGAAGATGAGTATGGCTAGAGCATAGTTATGAAGGAAGGAGACTGGTATGAAATGTAATCATAGACCTAGTAAAAAGTGTTTATCCCAAAAATAAAGTGAAGACACTGAATGATTTTTTTGGTGAGCAATGTTACAAAATCTGTACTTTGTTACATTGCATAAACACAAATGTTTGCTTGAATGTGCATAGAACTTTGTAGAAGTACATAGAGTAACTGGTAAGAGTTGTTGTCTCTCAGGAGAGGTACAAAGGATTTAATTTTGGAGAGAAGTTTAATTTTAATTTTAAGTTTTTTTACATGGGCAGGCACTGGGAATTGAACCCAGGTCTCGGGCATGGCAGGCAAGAACTCTGCCTGCTAAGCCACCGTGGCTCACCTGAGAAGCTTGCTTTTAAGTGTGTGCTATTTTGTAGTGTGAATTAAAAAAAATTTTTTTTAAGTCAGGTGTCAGTTTAATAAAAATAAATAAAATGGTCATGGAAGATCAAAAGTGACAACAGGGAGAACTATTATAGGAATCAGGTTAAATAGTGAGGGGTAGATCTATTCAAGTTGTATTTGTCTTTAGAAAGAATATATAACCTGGTGATGGACTGAATGCCTGTGAGGTAAGAGGGAAGGGTATTGAGGATGATTCCCTAGGTTTACAACTTCTACTGAATCGCTTATGATGTCATTTACTGAGATGGGTAACACTGATAAGAGTTCAGTGATGGGAGATAGGGTGGAGGTAATGAATTCAGTTTGGGACGCACTTAGTTTGAAGTACCTTTGAAATATCCAGGTGTGGATGAGTTTATTGCTCAGAGGAGAGGTTTGGGCTAGTGAGGAAACAGTTTGGATGTCATTGACAGATAGTTGATAACTAGACCTTGAGTCTGGATGAGTACCTTTTGGGAGAGAATACAGAATAAAAGTGAGATTTAATATTAAAAAGAGAATTTTTTTTTTTTTTTTTTTTTTTTTTAAAGGAAAGACAGAGAGAAGGAAGGAAGGATAGAAGGAAGGAAGGAAGGAAGAAAGGGAAACATTTTTAAACATTTTCTTGTTTTATTGTATTCTGTTTCTCCGTTTTTGTTACATGGGCTGGGGCCGGGAATCGAACCGAGGTCCTCCGGCATAGCAGGCAAGCACTTTGCCCGCTGAGCCACCGCGGCCCGCCAAAAAAAAAAGAGAATTTTTTTGAGGAATATAAGAAAATGTGATTTTTCCAGTTATGTGATTTACCCATTGGTCAGTATAATTAGTCAAACTTAAAGGGCACACTAATACAGAATGTTTAAGGGAGTATTATGTTCCTGAATAAGAAATAAACTTAATTGCTAAGATGAGAAGTATATACTTCCTTTTGATGAAAGGACAATTGTCTCAAAATAATTGATGAACTTCAAATGGAATTTTTTGTGTGAGAGAAAAATAGTTATCTTATGATTTTTCTTTTACAGCAAGTGAAGTCTTCTGTTGGGGACAGAATAAATATGGCCAATTGGGTTTAGGCCTTGACTGTAAAAAGCAGGCTTCACCACAGCTGATTAAGTCTTTACTTGGGATCCCTTTCATGCAAATTGCAGCCGGAGGAGCCCATAGTTTTGTACTCACTCTCTCTGGAGCTATCTTTGGATGGGGACGCAATAAATTCGGTCAACTAGGTCTTAATGATGAAAATGGTAGGTACTAATTATTTATGGTTAAATGTTCTGTTTTAAAAAGATGATTTTTAAAGGTGTGTCTGTGATTCTTAGTGTCAGAGAGAAATGTATCCAAATCTTTCCGGGTAGGAAGGTGGAGGATGGGATGTTAATAAAAAAATTCCATTTGATCATAGTATTTTGGGAGGAGAGTGGGAAGGCAAAAAAAAAAAAGAAAAAATCTCCAGAAAGTATATCTGGACAAGATCTTTGTTTGGATGTTTTGTTAAAAAAACTGAAAAACATTACATCATATTGGTAAAAAAGAGTTGTTCCATTATTGGCCATCATCTGTGGGAAGAAGCTATAAAATTATTCTGGAAAAGTAATGTGAAGCATTAATCTGTTTGAATTTTTTTTTTTTTTAAGAAAATTAAATCTGAGTCATTAAACTAATCTTTGTTTAGGCTTCACTTTTAAACTGATGCTAAAGTTTTAAAACTAAAACATAGTTTGAATTTTTAGAAATTATGATACCTTGAAGCAAATTAGCATCTTTGAACTGAATTTTCATAACTACAATAGACTGAGTGCCAGTTTTTGAACTAGAAAAACTGCAGTTTTATAAAGTTCAACATAATTGTAATGGCTGAGGTGGACAAAAATGAGTTGTTGATCTAGTAACAACTGAAAATATACGAAAAAGAATACTTTCAATAAGAAATAATATTTTGTTGTTCATAAGAAAAATGTGTCAGATTAGGACATTATGTATCTTTTCTTCTACAAAATAATAGTAAATATAATTTTCATGCTTTTAAGCAGGATCCTGTGAGCATAATTACCATCAAGCAGATGTAAAGAATGATGTGTATATATAGAAAATTAGAAACCATTAAAGAGCTTTGAAATTCCTTGATTGCTATGTCCTTTACAGATTGGCATACAGGCAGTTTAACAATTAAGTTGTTCTCTTTAAATCCCTTCTTTTTCCACAGTAACATAGAGAGGCCTAGGAACCCAATTTAGGCTTGAACTACAATACCACTGAACCATAGTTTAAATTATTTAGTCATCATTGTCTACTAAGCTTGGGAACCTGTAGTGGAAACACATTTTAGAAGAGTTTTAATTTAAAAAATACCGTTAATGTCTCTTGTTGGAATTTCCAGATAGGTATGTTCCTAATTTGCTAAAGTCCCTAAGATCTCAGAAAATAGTTTATATTTGTTGTGGAGAAGATCATACTGCTGCTCTAACCAAGGTATTGTACTTCTAAAACTTCTTTATTATTATTCATAGTAGTTATTTCATAATAACATTTTCATGATATTTACATTAAAACTTGAGTGTTATTGATGTCTCAAAAATAATTAAAAAATAATCTATCTTGATGTTTAGATATCAAGAAAGGCCTAGATTAATTGTTCTCAAAAATGATTTGCCTTAATTTCCAACTTTATTTTGTTACGAAATGTGAATTGATATATTATTACAATGATAATACATGTTAAGTTTCTCAACTTCATATGAAATACTGCTTAAATAATATTTTTAATAAAATACTTCCTTTTTAGTTCTTGCTGTGCTGTGTTTCAATCCTAGTTATATTGTATAACTGTGCCTAATTTTAATTTTAATTTAGCTTCCTGTGGCTTTTAAGTTTTTTATAACAAGTAATTGAGGAGACTGAGTCCCTCTAATATTCCGAGGCAAAGTATTGTACAAGCAGTTATAATGACCTTTTCTCTGTTTTGACAATGACTTTAATTCTGATCGCTCACTTCCTTGGGTATATGCTAATTCAGTGTTAATACTGCTTAATTCTCTAGAAACCTGAGTTAAATAAAAATAAAAACAGTAATTAATCTTGACTTGGAGTATTATTTATTGTAATTGTGTTAAGATAAAGGCACTGGCAGTATTTTCATTGTCCAAATTAAAATTAGTGTTTTTACTTCTTTTTCTTTGTCCTGCACAATAGATAATATTGGTGAGGAGAAATTAAGTTCCAATCAGACTTTAAAAGTCTGTTTTCTTTTCTCCCACATTGGATATTTTAGTATGATAAGATCTATTCTTAGTGATTACCAAATATAATGTTCTCAAGATACTTGAAAGGAATATTATAAAAACCAATTTATAAAAGTTCATTTTAAAATATTTTATATTAATTGCCTTTTAGGGTAAGGAAATTTTTCTCTGCTTGCCAATTTTATTAACAAATTATATTCATTTTAGCTTTCAAATTACAGATGCAATCACTAAAGTCTTGTTTGCAAGTTACAAAGTTTAGTCATCTCTTCTGTCGCTGCTATTTGAAAGAAATAAGGCTATGTTGAAATAACAGTAAAAGTATTTTGTATGCTTTCATTTCTTATGACTAATTTTGTGGAGGGAAGTCGAGCAAATGTTAACACTTTGCAAATTCAGCCTTTTTTGAATAACCACTCATCTTATTTTCCCAGGATAAGTAACCGTATGTCCTGTTTTTATAAAAAATGAATTCTATTTATCTATTTTTTTCAGAAGTCAGTGATGTTTGTTCACTGGAATTTTCAGTGTATGTTATCCTTTTTCTTTTTCTTTTTAAATTTTTATTGACAAACCAAAACAACATACAAACACAAACATTCTTTTTGTTTTAACTTTTTTATTACTTAAAAAAATTAACAAACAAAACATTAAGAGATCATTCCATTCTACATATATAATCGGTAATTCTTAATATCATCACATAGTTGCATATTCATCATTTCTTAGAACATTTGCATCAATTTTGAAAAAGAAATAAAAAGACAACAGAAAAAGAAATAAAACGATAACAGAGAAAAAAAAAATTATACATACCATACCCCTTACCCCTCGCTTTCATTTACCACCAGCATTTCAAACTAAATTTATTTTAACATTTGTTCCCCCTATTATTTATTTTTATTCCATATGTTCTACTCTTCTGCTGATATAGTAGCTAAAAGGAGCATCAGACACAAGGTTTTCACATTCGCAGAGTCTCATTGTGAAAGCTATATCATTGTTCAATCATCATCAAGAAACATGGCTACTGGAACACAGCTCTACATTTTCAGGCAGTTCCCTCCAGCCTCTCCACTTCATCTTGAACAACAAGGTGATATCTACTTAATGCATAAGAATAACCTCCAGGCTAACCTCTCGACTCTGTTTGGAATCTCTCAGCCATTGACACTTAGTCTCATTTCACTCTTCCCCCTTTGGTCGAGAAGGTTTTCTCAATCCCCTGATGTTAATTCTCAGCTCATTCTAGGGTTTTTCTCAGTCCCTTGACGCTGAGTCTCAGCTCATTCCAGGATCCCCGTCCCATGTTGCCAGGAAGGTCCACACCCCTGGGAGTCATGTCCCACGCAGAGAGGGGGAGGGTGGTGACACTGCTCGTTGTGTTGGCTGGAGAGAGAGGCCACATCTGAGCAACAAAAGAGGCTCCGTTGGGGGTGACTCTTAGGCCTAAATTTTAAGTGGACTTGACCTATCCTTTGTGGGGTTAAGTTTCATGTGAACAAACCCCAAGCCTGGGGGCTCAGCCTATAGCTTTGGTTGTCCACACTGCTTGTGAGAATATCAAGAATTCAACTTGGGGAAGTTGAATTTCTCTCCATTCTAACCATTCCCCAAAGGGGGCTTGCAAATACTTTTCCAGTCACTGATCAAATCACTCTGGGATTCATCGGGGCATCACTCTGGACAAACCAACAAAATCTCATGTCCTACCTGAGATTCCAAGTACTTAGGACATTCAATCAAACTATCTAAGTGAGTTGTATTAGGAAATGCTCTAGTCAAAATATAAATTTTGTAACAAATAAACATTTTTTGCTTTAGTCTCACACATAAGGTGACATTTTAAAGTATTAATTATCATCTATTTTCAACACCCTGCAATAATGACATTCCTTTGTTCTTCCTCAGGCAAAAACATTTCTTAAATTTGTACATTGTACATTTCACTATTATTATACACTCTGGGCATTCCTAGATTATACCATCTCGATCTTTACCATCTATCTTTCTTTCTGATTTCATTTATGTCCCCAGTCCTCCTCCCTCTATCATTCTCACATGCAGGTTTATTCAGTGTTTTAACATAATTACATTACTGTTAGGTAGTATTGTGCTGTCCTTATCTGAGATTTTATATTCAGTCCTGTTGCACAATCGGTATCCCTTCAGCTCCAATCACCCAATATCTCACCCTATTTCTATCTCCTGATGGTCTCTGTTACCAAGGAAGTATTTTAAGTTTATTCACTAACGTCAGTTCATGTCAGTGAGACCATACAATATTTGTCCTTTTGTTTGTGGCTAATCACACTCAGCATAATGTCCTTAAGGTCCATTCATGTTGTTACATACTTCATAACTTTATTCTGTCTTACAGCTGCATAATATTCCATCTTATGTAAATGTCACAGTTTGTTTAGTCAACTGTCTGTTGATGGACATTTTGGCTGTTTCCATCACTTGGTAATTGTTAATAATGCTGCTATAAACATGTAAATGTCCATTTGTGTCCTTGACCTCGTGACCTTTGAGTAGAGACAGCATATACATGGGTCCTGTTTTTTAAACCATTCTGCCAGACTATGTGTTTTGATTGGAGAGTTTAATCCATTAACATTCAGTGTTATTACTGTATGGGTAGTACTTTCTTCTACTATTTTGCCTTCTGGATTTTATATGTCATATCTAATTTTCCTTCCTTTTACCTTTACTCATAGTCTTCCTTTCTACACTCTTCTCCACACCTCTCTCTTCTGTCTTCATATCTGTCTCTAGTGTTCCCTTTAGTATTTCTTGCAGAGCTGGTCTCTTGGTCACAAATTCTCTCAGTGATTTTTTGTCTGAAAATGTTTTCATTTCTCCCTCATTTTTGAAGGACAGTTTTGCTGGATATAGAATTCTTGGTTGGCAGTTTTTCTCTTTTAATAATTTAAATATATTATCCACTGTCTTCTCGCCTCCATGGTTTCTGCTGAGAGATCTGCGCATAGTCTTATTGGGCTTCCCTTGTATGTGATGGATTGCTTTTCTCTTGCTGCTTTCAAGATCCTCTCTTTCTCTTTGACCTTGGACATTTGATTTTTAAATGTCTTGGAGTATGTCTATTTGGATCTGTTCTCTTTGGGGTACGCTGCACTTCTTGGATCTGTAATTTTAAGTCTTTCATAAGAGTTGGGAAATTTTCAATGATAATTTCCTCCATTAGTTTTTTTCCTCCTTTTCCCTTCTCTTCTCCTTCTGGGACACCCACAACACGTATATTCATGCGCTTCATATTGTCTTTCAATTCCCTGAGTCCCTGCTCATATTTTTCCATTTTTTTCCCTATAGTTTCTGTTTCTTGTTGGATTTCAGATGTTCTGTCCTCCGGTTCATTAATCCTATGTTCGGCCTCTCGAAATCTACCATTGTAGGTTTCCATTATTTTTTTCATCTCTGTGTCTTTCATTCCCATAAGTTCTGTGATTTGTTTTTTCAGACTTTCAGTTTCTTTTTGTTCCTTCCTTGCCTTTTTTATATCCTCCCTCAATTCATTGATTTGGTTTTTGATGAGGTTTTCCATGTCTGTTCGTATATTCTGAATTAGTTGTTTCAGCCCCTGTATGTCATTTGAATTGTTGGTTTGTTCCTTTGACTGGGCCATATCTTCAATTTCCTTAGTGTGATTTGTTATTTTTTGCTGGTGTCTAGGCATTTAATTACCTTAATTAGTTTATTCTGGAGATTGCTTTCACTTCTTTTATCTAGGGTTTTCTTGTTGGATGAATTTGTTGTCTATCTGTTCTTTGACATTCTGTTCAGCTTTATCTGAACCTTTAGCTTAAGTTTTGTTTAACAGAGGAGAATTTTTCAGTTCTTGTTTTCTTGTTTCTTGCCCTGCTTGTGTGGTACCTTTCCCCCACGCACACTTAGGAGGGTCTGCTTAGATATTATAGACCCCAGCCAGATTTTCCCAGACCAAACTGGCCTCCTATGAGGAGGAAAGAGTCACCTGCGTCGGTTTTCCCTGAGCATGAGACCCAGCAGGTTGAAAGACTTTCCTGTGAAGTCTCTGGACTCTGTTTTTCTTATCCTTCCCAGTATGTGGCGCTTGTCTGACTGCAGGTCCCACCAGCATAAGATGATGCGGTACCTTTAACTTTGGCTGGGGGTTTGTTGGAGACAGAGGAGAGGTTGTAGGCTGGTTTTAATGGCTTCAAATTACCAAGCCCTGGTGTCTGAATTCCTTGATGGAGGGATTCCACCTGGGTGGGCCTTCACCCCTCCCCTGGGGAAGGCACAGGCTCCAGATAAGCCCCCCAAAGAGCTCACTTCTGCCTATGCCTGGGGCAGTTGCCGCCTGAAAAGTCCTGCCACTGTATCCAGAGGCAGTCAAGCCTGTGTAGATACACAGCCACAAAAACCTGTTTCCTTCTTTTTTTCCCCCCTTTTTCTGTCAGTCCTGCCCCCTTGGTGCCAGGGCAAAAATGAGCAACCTCAGCTTTGATCGGGTTCACCTAAGCTGGGGGCCTATTTTTAGTAGTCAGAATTTGTTAATTAGTTCCACAATTGGCGTTTGATTGTGCCCAGTCACTGCTGCTGGTAAAGTCCTTTCCTTTCCCCTCTGGGAAGCAGCCTGTGGGGGAGGGGCGCTGGCCGCTGCAGCTTTGGGAACTCACGGTTTTGGGGGGTGCTCGCAGCCGGTCCAGCTGGTCCAGACTGGGGTATGCTGTGTGTCTGGTCACTGATGTGGCCCCAGGAGCTGTTCTGTACTGTTTCTGGTTATTTAGCAGTTGTTCTGGAGGACGAAATAAAATGCGCACATTGTTAAGCCGCCATCTTTACCCGGAACTTTCGAAACACAAACATTCTTAACATACAAACATTCCATACATGGTGTGCAATCATTAACTCAAAATATCATCACATAGTAGTATATTCATCATGATCATTTTTGAGAACATTTACATCACTCCAGAAAAAGAAATTAAAAAAAAGGTAAAACTCATATATACCATACCCCCTGTTGACCACTAGTCACTTCCATGTACCCAACATATTTTAACCTTTGTTCCCCCTATTTTTTTTTCGATACCCCTTACCATGCCCTTTCATTGATGACTAGTATTTCAGTCTACTTAATTTATTTTAACATTTGTTTTTCCTGTTTATTTATTTTCAATCCATATTTTTTACTCATCTATCCAGACCATAGATAAAGGAGCATCAGACACAAGATTTTCACAATCACAGAGTCACATTGCGAAAGCTGTATCATTATACATTCATCTTCAAGAAACGTGGCTACTGGAACACAGCTCTACAGTTTCAGGCACTTCCCTCTAGCCTCTCTAATATACCGTAAACTAAAAAGGTGTTATCTATATAATGTGTTAAGAATTACCTCGAGGATAACTTCCCAACTGTTTGAAATCTCTCAGCCATTGACACTTTATTTTGTCTCATTTCTCTCTTCACCCTTTGGCCAAGGTTTTCTCAGTCCCTTGATGCTCAGTTCCAGCTCATTCTAGGATTTCTGTCTTGCATTGCCAGGAAGGTTTACACCCCTGGGAATCATGTCCCACTTAGAGAGGGGGAAGGGCAGTGAGTTTGCTTGCCATGTTGTCTTATAGATGGGGAGGTCACATCTGAGCAACAATAACAACAACAACAACAAAAGGTTCTCTGGGGGTGACTCTAGGCCTTGTTTTAAGTAGGCTTAGCTTATCCTTTGCAGGGATAATGTTTCATAGGGACAAACCCCAAGATTAAGGGTTCGGCCTATTGATTTGGTTAGCCCCTCTGCTTGTGAGAATATCAAGAATTCTCCAAATAGGGAAGTTGAATAAAGAAATATTTGCAAAATCCCCTTTCTCCCCGATCCCCCAAGGGGATTTTGCAAATATTTCTTTATTCACTGTTCAAATCACTCTGGGATTTATCAGGGTATCACACTGGATAAACCTATAAGATCTCATGCCCTTTTCAAGGTTCCATGTATTTATGGTGTCCAAGTAACCTGGCCATATACGTTATATTAGGAAATAACACTAGTCAAAATATAAATCTTGTACCAAATAAATATTTTTTGCTTTAGTCTCACATAGAAGTTGAAGTTTCAAGATAGAAATGACTGTCTATTTTCGACACCCTGCAATACTGCCATTGCTTTATTCTTCTTCATGCAAAAACATTTTTTAATTTGTACATTTAGTCACTATCATTGTACATTCTAGGCATTCCTAGTTTATACCATCTCAGTCTGTATCGTCTGTCTTTCCTTCTGGTTTCATATGTGCCCTCAGCCCTCCTCCCTCTATCATTCTCACATTCAGCTTCATTCAGTATACCAACATTATTGTATTAAAGTAAGGTAGTATTGTGCTATCCATTTCTGAATTTTTACAATCAGTACTGTGGTACAATCTATATCCCTTCAGTTCCAATTATATATTATCTTTTAATGAAATTGAGTAGTTTTTAGTTCCCAAAAGTAAAATATGTTATTTCCCCTTAATTAAAGTTAGAATATATTTCCATGTCCATATATCTGTGCTTTTCTGGAAGAATTTATTGAAAATAAATTGATGCTTTAAGAAGCAATTTCCTTGTATAAGATCTACATTAGGAAAACTACATTAAGGAAACCGAACTTGGATGTCCAGAAAGACATTCCCTGCTCATGGATGTGAGGAAAATACCCTAAAGATGTCAAATTATTTCAAATATAACATGCAGATCACTTATACATGTATCTTTTGATTTAGCAATCCTGCTTCTAAGAATCTGTCCCAATGGTACAAAATTATGTATGCACAAGGTCATTTTTTTTGTGTGCTATTATTTTAATTGTAAGACTAGAAGAAATCCAGATGTCCGTGAGAAGCAGCCTAGATGAATAAGCTACAGCAATCCACTCAATAGAACCATGAACTATAAAATGAATTGAGGAAGATCTCTGTGTAATGCTGTGGAATGTATTTTCAGCATAGATTAAGTAGAAAGAGCAAAGTCCAGGACAAATGCCTTTATATAAGAAAGGGGATAAAATATGAACATAGTACATGTTATATATATATATATATATATATATTTTAAATTTTATTTATTTTACATGGGCAGGCACCAGAAATTGAACCTGAGTCTCCAGCATGGCAGGAGAGAATTCTGCCACTGAGCCACTGTCGTCCAGCCCCCCCGCCATATATATATATATATATATATATATAAATTTTAATAGAAGAATAAATAAAAAATATCTGGCCAAATGAACCTTACCTTACAGTTACTTTGGAATCTAGTAACTGTTGTACACAACTAAAAAGCAAAGTTATATGTATGTGGATAAATATGTGTGTGTGTATATTTAAAGCAATCCTTAAAAATTAAAAAAGAAGAACCTAATTGAATAACAAGCTATTGGCACAGCTACACAAGGAGGAACTATTTTAGGTGATTTTAAAATACTGTATTTCACTGTATATCCCTAGTGGGGAATAGCCTAAAGATGGGCTGAATCTACAAAGAAATCTTGAACCGCATTCTGTAGTCTTATTAGTAGTAAAATTGATATTATTATTTTCAATATATTGGGTATGTAATAGGATATAGTAAATAAGTAATTTTCATCTGTCATTAGAACCTTTGATTTTCAGCTTAAGAGGAAAAGGTAGATATACAATCATAAGTAAAAACCCTTAGATTTTCGCTTTCCATCACAAACATCAGTATGATTTATTTTTCTCCTAAAAAATGTTTCTTTACTAATGATGGCTACTAAAAGGGCTTAGAAGTGTAACTGTGTACAGTTTTAAAGTTATGAGCATTTGTTATCATTTTAGAAGGTCACGTAAAGGGCCTGGGACTCTTTTGAGAAGAATCTGATTCTATGGCTGGGGCAAAAAAAATGTATGAGATGAATCTTGGCATTTTGTTGTTCAAAAAGTGTACTAGGGTCATGTCAGAGGGACAAATTGAAGGAGCTTTCACTTTATACAAGAGAAATGATGATTGCAAAAAACAGAAATACATTAAATATATAAAAATCCATGAGTTCGTAAGGATAATCCTTTTCCCCCTATATATACAAACCAGAATTTGTTACTTTGGAAGTTGCTAGGACAACAACTCATTTTTCTAAATGTTGATAAATAATGAGATAGGAATCATGTATGTATCCTGGCTTTCATTAGCAAATAGTATTTCAAGGTAACTTAATAGTTGTTGAGGAAAAGTTCTTTATAGAGGAATTCTAACTAATCTAAAAGAAATTAAAAGATGAGAAAATCATCATTTTGCACTCCCTAATGAAATAATGGATGTAGGTAAAGAGCAAAAGAATTACACTTGAGATAGATTAAGTTGGCATACTTTGACCCATGTTTTAGTTTGTAAAAGCTGCTAGAATGCTATATACCAGAAATGGAATGGCTTTTCAAAGGGAGGGGGTTTATTAAGTTGCAGGTTTACATTTCTAAGGCTGTGAAAATGTCCAAACTAAGGTATCCAGGAAAAGACACCTTGATTCCAGAAAGCCTAATGGGTTCAGAATACCTCTGCCAGCTGGAAAGGCACATGGCAATGTCTGCTAGTTTTTTCTTCTTATTTCATAATTTCCCAGGGGCATTTTTCTTCTTCATCTCCAAATGCCTCTGGCTCTGTGGGCTCTTGTTAGTTTGTCCAAAATGGTTCCCTCTTAAAGAACTCCAGTAAACAACCCCACTTTAAATGGATAGAGACACATCTCCATGGAAACCATCCTATTAAAAGCTATCACACACAATTGTGTGGGTCACATCTCTATGGAAACAATAAAAAAGATCCCACCCAACAATACTGAATGAGGATTAAAGGACACAACTTTTCTAGATTACATAATAGTTTCAAACCAGCACAACCCACATATATTTTTAACATCACCAATCAGACATATGCTTTCTTATATAATGCAATAAAATAGGAAAATTTGAACATGGCCCTGGGTATTAGATGACCTTATGAAATTAATATTAATTTTGTAAGTGTGATAATGGTATTGTGGTTATATATATATTTAAAATCCTTGTCTGTTAGAGTTAGGTACTGTTAAATATACTTAAACAATTAAGGTTGAAATGATTAGATAACTGCAGTCTGCCTTAACGTACTCCAGTGATCATTCCCTCCCCCATTCCCTCATCTCCCTCAAAAGGAAAGGAGCAGGGCCATCAATGAAACAAAAGTATCATCCTTTGCTGGTTGTTGAAATTGAGTGATCATTACTTGATGGTTCACTATATTTTCTCTCTATTTTTGTGACCATATTCCATAAATTTTAAAAAGGAAAATCAGTTTCCTTATGTAGCAATATGTAAAAATATTTATGATATTAAATGATGAAAGCAGGATATAAAATTTAGTTACCAAGAAAAGCAATTAAATTGAAAAATAATAATAGTTGTATTAATTTGTCATAACAGGTTTCTTTCTTTTTTTTTTTTTTTACGTAAAACATCTACTCCAGTTATATATTTTTATAATAATTTCTGGAAGAGACCATACTGTGTTGTAGCAACTATATCTTAAAAAAATAACTATTTTGTGCCCTTTGATTATGTATACTCTTTGTGCAGAACTTTTATGTTTAAGGTTGAAACTGAAGATGTGGAATTTTATGGGTGTACAGTAGGAATTCAACAAGAGAATATAATGATAAAGACAATACAAAGAAATTTTATTAGTTTCTCTTTAGTGATTACTTCAACTATTTTAAAATGATGAGAACATAGTTAAGTACTTTAAAATATATGAAAATATTTAGCATTGAACCTAGAAACTTTTTCAAGACATTTTAACTTGAGAAGTTACCTATCATCTATCTGTTAAAATTGAAATGATGATGATAGAAGAGAAAAAATTGGCTATATATTAAAAATCAACTTATTTTCCTAAAAATGAGAGTTTTTTTTTAATTAACCTTTTTAATGATATGGGTTTTATCTTTTTCTTCTCCCTCTCTTTTTTTTTTTTTTTTCTTTTTTTAGGAAGGTGGAGTGTTTACTTTTGGAGCTGGAGGGTATGGTCAGTTGGGTCATAACTCTACCAGTCATGAAATAAACCCAAGGAAAGTTTTTGAACTTATGGGAAGTATTGTTACTCAGATTGCTTGTGGAAGGTAAGCCATTATATAAAAGAATATTTTGTTCTTGATAACACAGTTGTTTAAAATTAACAGATTGTTTAGCAATCTGTAATCTGATCCTCCCTCAAGTCTTCAGAGGTCATAGTAACAGAAGCATCTTATTTGATATTTTATCTTCCCCCCTTTGAAACAAATTTGCTGAGGCAAGATATAAATAATGCATATGTAATATTGTATTTATATATATAAAACCTCACACTTGAAGGTAAACTATAGATTCTTTTTTCTTTTTTTAAAAAATCTTTTTTCTTTAGGGGTTGAGGAAATTAGCAGTTAATTAAGACATAAGATTAGTCATTGGTGAAAATTGAATTGAAATTCTAATCTCCTGATTCCCAGTTTTTGGAAGTAAATAGAAGAGGCAGAGCTAAATTGGCAGACTCCTACGTAGGAAAGTGTACCTTTTTTGATCACTAGCTTAATTCTTTACCATTTTTTGTATATCCCTATTCAATATTGTTTAGTTATCCAAATTGTAAACTTCGTATGCATAGAATCACACTGTGAATCATCTCTTTTCTCTCAATATTATACTTGTATGATTATGGATATGATTATCCATATTATTGTATAGCTGTAGTTCACTATCATTAGTTTTTATTGTATTTTATTAAATTATGAATAATTAAAAACTTTTGGGTACTAAAGGAAAAGACAACCTACAGATGGGAGAATATAGTTACAAATCATATCTGATAAGGGTTTAATATCTAGAGTATTTGAAGAATTTATAAAATTCAACAACACAAAGATAAGCAATCTAATTTTTAAATGGGTAAAGGATTTAAATAGATGTTTTTCCAAACAAGATACACAAATAGCCACAAAATGAGTGAAAAGGTGCTCAGTCAACATCGTTAGTTATTAAGGAAATGCGTATTGAAACCACAATGAAATTGTTGTGGTGTGTGCTTTGATATTTATTGCTGTTTTGTATATATGTTATTTTTCACAATTAAAAAATTAAAAAAAAAGATATCACTTCACGTTCACTATTATGAAAGTTACAAGTATTGGTGAGGATACAGAGAAATTGGGACTCTCAGTCATTATTAGTGGGAATGTAAAATGGTACAGCCACTGTGGATAACAGTCTAACGGTTCCTTAAAAACTTAAACACATAGTTACCATATGACGCAGCAATTTCACTTCTAGGTATATTCCTGAAAGAATTGCATAGAGGGACTCAAGACAGGAACTTGTCCCTCAGTGTTCATAGCACCATATTCACAGTTGCCAAAAGGTAGAAACAACCCAAGTGTCCATCAGTAGATGAATGGATAAGCAAAGTGTATAAACATTCAGTGGAATATTATGCAGCCATAAAATGAAGTTCTGATAATGCTACAACATGGATGAACCTTGAAAACATTACGTTGAGCAAAATAAACGAGACATAGATGCACCTTATCAGATATATGATTTCTAAGTATTTTCTTCTCATCTGTAGGCTTTTTTACTTTCTTGATAATGTTTAATACATAAAAGTTTCTAATTTTACTGAAGTCTAATTTTATCTTTTCTCTTTTGTTGCTCTTTTTTTTTTGATGTCTAAGAATCGATTACTTATTCCTAGGTTGTGAAGATTTTTTTCCTGTTTTCTTCTGAGAGTTTTATGGTTTTTGCTCTTATAGTTTGATCCTTGATCCATTTTGAGTTCATCTTTGTCTCTTAATGGACCATTTTGTTCCTTTATTTATTTATATTTTTATAATTACTAATGCTTTTTTGAGTTTAAACATGCCATTTTATTTTGTGCTGTTTATGCTAACTGTTGTTTTGATTTCTTTCTTTTTTGCCTTCCTTTGGATTGATAGTTTTCCAATGCAGCTTTTTCACTGTACTGGTTTGGGCAGTATATGCTCTTTTTTTAGTGATTACCCTAGAAGTAACAACATTAATTCTTTTTTATTTTTTTTATTCTTATTTTTTTTACATGGGCAGGCACCGGGAATCGAACCTGGGTCCTCTGGCATGGCAGGCAAGCATTCTTGCCTGCTGAGCCACCGTGGCCCAACAACATTAATTCTTAACTTACATTAATCAATACCTTTCCCTTTTTCCATGCAGTATAAGGAACCTTTATTTACCCTTCACAACTTTTTGTTTTATATATATATTTAAGTCCCACAAGAATATTGCTTGATATTATCAATATACATTTAGAAATGCCTATATATTCACCACTTTTTAGGTTCTTCCTACTTTCCAACTGGTATTTTCCTTTTTATTTGAACAGCCTCTGGAATTTGCTTTGGTGTGTATCTGCAGGTGGCAGACTCTTCTTTGTATATCTGAAAATGTCTTTATTTCACATTCATTCTTGCTTTATTGGGGGGTGGGGGAGGGGGGTGGAATTTTAGCTTGTCAACTATTTTATTCAGCATTTTGAAGGTAATATTTCGTAGTTTTTTGATTTTGGTTATTGCTATTTAGAAGTCAGTTGTTAGTCAATATGTTGCTTATTTGAAGGTAAATCTCTTTTTCTGTAGCTGTTTTTGAGATTTATTTTCATTCTCTCTCTTTAGTTTTAAATTAATTTTTTTTTAAGCAAGTTATCCTTTTTTTTTTTTTTTTTTTTTGCCGTGGGCAGGCACAGGGAATCATACCTGGGTCTCCAGCATGGCAGGTGAGAACTCTGCCTGCTGCACCACGTTGGCCCACCCTGTCTCTTTAGTTTTAATATCATTTGTTGAGGTATGAATTTGTACAGGGCTTCTGAATCTGAACAAAAGTATCTTTGATCAGTTGTGGGAAATTCTGAGCTATTAGCTCTTCAGATATAATTTCTGTCTTAACTCTCTCCTTTCTTCACGGGACTCTAATTAGAAGTATTTTAAATCTTCTCATCCCACCCTGTAGTTTTTCTGTCTTCTCCATTTTCCATCTTTATTTTGGTCCTTCTTTGCTACCTTGATTGTTTTTATGATTTATATTTTAGCTCATTAAAAAATTCTTCTCCTATATCTATTTTTACTTAAATCCATCCCTTGAGATTAGATTTTTGTTATTGTAGTTTTTCAGTTCTAATATTTCTTATTGTTTCTGTTTCAGTTCTAAAATGTAAATGTTTTACTTGTTTTAATATTTCCAGTTCTCTGTCACTTTTCAAGCTTGACCTTTATTTCTTTGGACAGTAGAACAACTATTAAATGTAGTTCTGCAATCTTATGTTCGATAATTGTAATATCTAAAATCTTTAGGGATCTATTTCTGTTGTTTCTTCTCCTAAATTTTGTTCATGTTATCCTATTTCTTTATATGTCTCATTTTATGTGCTTGATCATGCATTTGAAAAATTATTTATGGGAATGATATGAGAAAGACCTTCATTTTCCATATATGGATCAATATCTATTATAATAGGTAAATAAAAGCTTAGCATACAAATGAGCAAGAGTGTTTTAGTATCAGAAACTTGTTCAAACTGTTAAAGAGGTTATGCATAAATATATATTACCTGAATTTTAGAGAGTTCATGCTTTCTTGTGTATCCCCTTCATGCATAATTCATTTAAAGGCTATATAAAGCATTATTTTTAGATAAGTTTTACAGGTGAAATATTTCATTACTCCCTTATGATATACCACTTAAATTATTTAATGTTACCCATAACAACTCTAACAGCTAAAATGTGCATGATTTGAATAACTATTACTAGCTTTGTAAATGCAACTTTTTCCATCAATTTTATTCACTTAATATTGGATCAGTGGAAATTTTTCTTATATATAGAGTGAGCTCTAAAGACTTACCTTCAGAAGGAATTTTGGCAGATATCTTGATTAGTTTGGTTTCCAACTGGACAATGCTCTAACAACTATGTACTTGTTTATGTATATATATATATATATAAACTATGTGCACCACTGTATGTTATTGGATAATTGTTAAAAACCTCCTGAAGAAAGCAGTGGAAGAGCACTAGGAATATGGACCCAGCAAAGAGATGATCCAAAAATAAGGGTTAAATGTCTGGAAGTACTTAACATCATAGTGTCTTTGGGCTACCATTTCAAATGTAGGACATATGATAGTTAAGTTCATTCAGTGACTTTTAGCCCTGACTTCATGCTATAATAACTTGGAGAGTTTTAAAATATATATATATTGTTGTGTAAGCTCGGTCCCAGTTTTTCATTCCCTGTGACCTGAAATAATTTCTTAACACAAATTATTTGTGGGTTGGTGTATATGTATTATTTCCCACCATATATGTAGGATTTTAAATGAAATAAAAGACTCACAGATTTGAGGAGAAAAAAAAAGCTTATGGAAATTGGGAGAAAAACATAGTAAAAAAAATTTAAAAATCGGTGAATAGGTAAAACAATTGATTGGACACATTGCTAAAGAGAAAAGTGGTGAATTGAAAGATAAAGGGAAATTACTCATAAGGGACATGGGGACTAAGAAAGAAAAATAAGAGAGTTAATGAGACTTGGAGAATATATTAGGTAGGTCCAACATATTTTCTTAACACTCTTCTACAAGAAGGGTAGAATGAATAGGAAAGAGGTGTTATTTACAGAAATAATGGTTTAGAATTTTTAATTTGATTGAAGACATGAAAGCTTAGACTGAGGAACACATGCCTAATTGTATATAACTCTTTCCTAAACATACAGTACTGGAAACATCCGAGGGAGTTGAATAGGTTCACTGAGAGTAGATTGTTGAATCTTCTTCACCTTCCTTCTATGATTTCCTAGGTTTGCTTCCACCATAGTACCTCCAAAAGAGGAGTCTTTGTGCATACCAGTAGTGTGTTTTCTTTCTTCAGAAGAAGAAAGGAAACATTGGTTCAGAAATTGGATTATATGCTTGACCTTCTGGTTGGTGCTGGATTACTTGCTCATTTCTTAGCCTGAAACTTTTGGATGGAGCCCAATTGGTGGGTCTTCATAGGCTGTAAGCCACTAGGCTAGAACCTGACAGACAGGGAAGAGGAGTGGGGAGCTTAGTTGGACAGCATATTTACATGTTACCTTTATAGACGATTCATCTGTTGTAAAGAATTCCACGGTAGATTTTGGTCTTTTTAAAATTTGAATGTTTGTGGAAAATTTGTGGGCCATGTAGTCTACTTTGTAGTACAGAGCTCATTCAGTATAGAGTAAGGCAAGGCTATTAATGAATTTTTTTTTACAGAAATTTTAGAACTGTGGTGATTTAATTAATTTATTAAGAGAAAGAATATATCAGTTAATATTTCCTCTGCTTTTCTGAACATGTATCACTAGGAAAATAACATTAAATCTGAGGTTTTTGTCATTTTATTTTAGGCAGCACACTTCTGCTTTTGTTCCTTCATCAGGAAGAATTTATTCTTTTGGACTTGGTGGTAACGGGCAGCTGGGAACTGGTTCAACAAGCAACCGGAAAAGTCCTTTCACTGTGAAAGGAAATTGGTTCCCATATAATGGGCAGTGTCCACCAGATATTGGTAAGCTCTGTTGTACTAAGGTTTTGCTATACATTTTATAGTACTTATTAAAATGTTGCTCTTAAGAAGCTTTCTGTACTTGAAAGAATTCCAGTATACATTGTTTAGTGAAAATGACAAAAAGCAGAACATGTGTATAGGGTTGCTTAGTTTGTTTATGTTTGCTTGCATATGCATAAGGTAAATCTGTGTAAAGCAAAGTAATAAAAGTGGTTTCAGGAGTGAGACATATGAAGACTGGGTGATAGCAAGGTACTAGTAGGAGGGAGTTATTCATATACTATTTTCTGTTTTTGAAATTCGAACCGTATGAATATATTACCTATTCAAAATACTGATTTTTAAAAATTTGCTTTTTACATTCCTATTGCTCTAGCCAAATCTGTAATTTATTTATTTTTATTTTTATTATTCTTTGAATAGATCTGATTATTTTTCCATTGACATTAATTTATGACTTACAGATTTTGAAATTTTCTAAAGTTGTTATCTCATCCATTTCTTTGACATGATGCAACTGAGGTATACTATCCTTTTCATATTTTCTTTTATCATCCTAAATCATTTCTCAGAATTGTTTTCTTATTTATCTATGTTTAATTTTCTTTGGGATTTTTCTCTGAGTTCTTAGTCTTGAATTAGGATTAAAGAATCATATTTTAGGCTCCTAAGATCAAACTTGACAGCCATTAGTGAAAACAAGAATCCTGGGTTTTCTAAAGGTCAGGACATGATCGCACCATTTTTTCTTGTTTTGTTTTGATTTTGTGCCTTTGGGTTTAGAATATGGCTTCTATTCTCTTCTAGTTACTCCTAGGTTTGAAACACACATTAAATTAAGGATTATAATTTGGTGTTTGCAATTTTGGCATTTCTTTTTATTATTTTCTTTAAAACATATTCAAATTAACTTAAATTAAATAACTATTGTTTTTTTCTTGTGTCCTTATCAGCATGTTGATATTTCATCACATCAACTCCTTCTCCAAAAGGCACTGTTAATAAACTAATAAACAGGTTTCGTAATCTTAAACCACATGACTACAGTAAGAAATTATGCATCTTATCACCCTTGAAACTGCAGACCTTGAGATAATTTGTACCACAATGTATAAGAAGAATGGAGTATTAAAACTAGACATTTTAGCTACAATTTAATTTTATCAAAAAATTGTTAATCACTTATGTTAAACTAGGGCTGTGTAGGACAAAAACTAATTAAATGTGAGTTTTCATACTAATTGTTAAGGATTATGATTTCGTGTTTTCAATTTGGCATTTCTTTTTAATATTTTGTTGTATTCTTCAAAACATAATCAAATTAACTGTAAATTGAAGGAATTAAATACATGGGAAAAATTGAGTTTACTTTAGGGAAATTGTTCTTTAATTACTGAGAATTGTATCTAGAACTGAAACCTGTTTCAAACTATATTTCATTTTTTTTAATAATCAGATTATGATAAGCAGAGTAGTGGCCCCCCAAAGATGTCCATGTACTCATCCCTGGAAATTATAAATATGTTAACCTTACATAGGAAAAGGGACTTTGCACGTGTGGTTATGACTTTAAAATGGGAAGATTATCCTGGATTACTTGAGTAGGCCCATGTAATTACAAAGATCCCATGAAGTAGGGAGGCCGAAGAGTAAGAGTCAGGGGAAGATGTGACTATGAAAGAATGATTAGAGAGATGCAACATTTCTGATTTTGAAGATGGAGGAAGTAGACCATATACAAAGGATGTGGGTGGCATCTAGAAGCTAGAAAAGGCAAGGAAACAAATGCAGACCTACTTACCCTTTGATTTGAGCCCAGCGAGACCATATCAGACTTCCTCTATATAGAATTGTAAGGTAATAATTTGTTACAGCAGTGATCAAAAATTAAACACTGGGTAGTAATATTTTACTAGCAAATTGTTAGGCTTGTCATAATTAAGGTTTAGGCTTTTGGTTTGTTTGTTTATTGCATTTTGTTTATTGTGGTAAACTAAATATCCTAAAATCCACCATTTTAACATATATAACTCGGCAGCATCTAGTACATTCACAATGCTGTGTATCCTCTACCTCTATCTAGTTCCATAACACTTTCACCATCCCAAAAGAAAAGAAGCCTGCACCCGTCAAAGCTGCCGCTCCCCAAATCTCTCATCTCTCCGGCCCCCAACCCTAACAACTACTAGTCTGTTCTCCACCTCCGTGGATTTACCTATTTTGGATATTTAATATATATGAAATCATACAAAATATGACCCTTTGTGTCTGGCTTTTTTCACTTAGCATGTTTTTGAGATCCATCCACATTATAGCATATATCAATACTTTATTCCTTTTTATGGTTGGACATTATTTCATTGTATATATGTACCACATTTTATTTTTTTTATTCATCCATTGATTGACATTTGGGTTGCTTCTACCATTTTGCTATTGTGAATAGTGATGCTATGAGTATTCCTGTACGAGTATTTGTTTGAGTACCTGTTTTCATTTCTTTTGGATATAGTTATAGGAGTGGAACTGATGGATTGTATGGTAATTCTATGGTTAACTTTGTGAGGAACTGCCAAGCTGTTTTCCACAGCGGCTGTATCATTTTACATTTCTACCAGCAGTGTATGAGAGTTCCAGTTTCTCCACATCCTCACCAGCATTTATTTTAAAAAAAAATTTTTTTTTGTAGTGATTCTGGTGGATGTGATATAATATCACTTGGTGGTTTTGATTTGCATTTCTCTAGAGACTTATGATGTTGAACTTCTTTTCATGTACTTGTTGACCATTTGTATGTCTTCTTTGGAGAAAGTTTATACAAGTTCTTTACTCCCCCCCCCTTTTTTTACTTGTACATGATTGTTCATACAACTTTGTTCATGATAACTAAAAGATATATAAAAAACCTAGTGGAATATATAGATTGAAATATTATTTAGCAATAAAAGATATAACCAAAGAAGTTAGCTAGAATTTGCTGCGGAGTATGTGTGAGGGATAAAAAGACACAGAGTAGAGTAAGAAGGTTTAATATATGCTTAATCAGAATCTTTTGTCCATTAAAGAAATTTTGGTCTTTTTGTTGTGGAGTTGTAAGAGTTCTTTATTCTGTTCTTCACGTTGTCAATCATTTCCCTGAAATCCCATTCCATTTTTTCCATCTTTCTTGCCATTTGTTCTATTGTACATTTGAGCTCAGTTGTCCTGTCGTTTAGCTCACTTATTCTTTCTTCTGCCCCTTCTGCTGTTGTATATCTATAGTATATTTTTAATTTGTCTGCAGTATCTTTCATCTCTGAGATCTGCTATTTTTCTATTTATTCTTTCAAATTCTTCTTTATGCTCTTCTAGCATCATCTTGATATCCTTTATGTCCTTATGAACATCCTTGATTAGTTGTTCGAAATTCAGTGTCTCTTCCAGTGTTTTAATTTGTACATTTGTCTGGGCCATATCTGCCTGAATCTTCATGTGTTTTGTGATTTTCTGTTGCATTTGGAGCATTTGATTATCTTGATAAGGTTGTTTTGCAAGTTGGTTTCCTTCACTTGTCTAAGATTTTGAATTTGCCTAGGTTTGCATTGAATGACCCCTTTTGTACTTGCTTTGTTATTATTCCCTATCAAACGAGGGTCCAGATCTCATGGAGGGGATGCAGTTCTACTTGAGGCTTCCCAATAGATGGCGCTCTTGAGCCACTTCTTCCCCTCAGGCTTCCTTGTGCCTGAGTGCGGCAGCCATCTGAGCAAGATGGAGACTGATATAATACCAACCAGGGCCGCAGATCTTAGTGCAGCCTGCTGAGAGCAGCCAACCCCAGGGCTAGGGGTTGAGCAGTGTGCATCTCAGCAGAGACTCCACTTATGGGCCCAATGGATCTGATGGCCGCTTGGCTTCCTCTTGGGATGACTTTTGGCTGTGGGGTTGGGTATTTCAGTTGCCCCTGCCTGGAGACATGCCGGTAATGCCTGGCGGCTGGTCCTGGCTCAGATTGGGGCAGCTGATCACAGGGTGGCTGTTCACAGTGCCTGGTAGGGCAACTTGTCATGGGCCAAGTGGGGTGGCTAGTTACAGTGCCCCAAGGGGTGTGCATCTGAGTTCCCCATGGAAGCTCCTGGCTGCGGAGCTGTATGGGAAGATCTCCCAAGCTAGATACAGGGGTTGGCTGGAGTGACAGGATAGTCCACTCCTTCAAATCAGCACTTCCTTGTGTGCTCCCATTTGCCCTGGTTGGGTCATACCTGAGTTCACTCACCCCATTCTGTCTGCTGCAGTTTCTCCAATTTTTCATCAAGGACCTCGTATGTAATATAGAAGACCCTCTCTGTTCACTCACACCCTGGAACTGCAGTCCTGGTCTTTTTTCTGTCTCTTTTTTTGTTCCTCAGAGCAGGGGTGAGTTCAGCCTATCCTTTCCGCCTTCTTCTGAGACTTCAAAGGTTCTTTATTCTGAATACTAGATTCTTATTAGGTACATGATTTGCAAATATTTTTTCCATTCTGTAGGTTGTCTTTTCACTTTCTTGTAAAAGTTAGGACTTCGGTTAGGGCTGTGCTACAAGGTTCAATTGATATGAAATAGGAAAAGTACATTGAACTCATGCCTGGTTCTGACAGGGGGCATCCAGGTGAAGAAGGCTGCTGGATACAGAAGCATTGAGGTGAAAAGAGAACGAATTTTTTCCTCACAGAATTCAAGTTGGCCTTGGGATGAAAAAAGAAGTCAAGGAAAAAAGTACAAAGTTCACTATAAATATAGTATTCATGATTTTTTTTTTTTAGGATTAAGTAGTAAAATTTATTAAAGAGAAGTTTACTAAAAAGAGTTTAACACAGACATCCCAAGGGGCACACACACACACACAAACATACTCCAAAAAAACTTTAAAAACACATATATTATATAGGAAATAATTTTGGTGAAATTAAAGTATACTTTCAGTAGTTTACTACATCTGTGTAGTTTTAGAGCCAAGGTTGAAATGTTAGGTGTTAAATGGATTTAATACATCCAAGCAAAATTTAAATTGCAGTTTTTTAAGGAACTAGTCAAAATTATTCAAAAAGTAATCAGAATAATAGATAAGTTTAAAAATAAATATATATTGTTAAAGGACAGTTTTTTACATAGATAATTCCATGATTCACATATGAATATAAAATGAACATGTGTCAAAGATTTGACTAATTAGGAAATAAAATATTGCAATTGGTTCAGAGGAAAATTCAAGGAACTGTACAAATACAGCAAATAAGGAAAGCTGAAATGAATTTAGAAATAGATAAATAATTGATTTAAGACATTTTGTGACTTGTGAAAATTTTAGTCATTTTAATACTCTTATCTCTGAATCCCTTATTATTAGTATGTTCTAAGATAGATTTAAAATGATCTTATATTGTATATTCATATTAAATGTTTATTGAGTTGCTTTATAAACAAAACATTGTGCTAGGGGAATAAACAAGGTAATTAAGTATAGTCCCTTCCTTGAAAATAATTTCTAATTTTTTAGCATTCGTGGTCACAGATAATCCAAGATGAAGATATTAGTCACTTGAGAGGTGGATTATATTTGGAAATAGCCAGCCTTAAATTCCACTTAAATTATAAAATAGAGCTTCTGTGCTCTGATATGTACTATCTCTGAACATGCCTAGCACTATTTTTTAAGTCTTCAAATATTTCATTTGCTCATGTAGCTATTATATGCATAATAAAAATTAAAACCATGTATATTAAAAAAAACAGCTAAAGGGTTTAAATAATTCTACCAGTGGTTTTTATCATTGGCCAACAAATGTCGTAGGTTTGGCATTTACTTTGATGTTTTATGCTGTCCCTAGCAGTATTTTTTTTTTTTTTTTTTTTTTTTTTTTTTTTTTAAAGGAAAGACAGAGAGAAGGAAGGAAGGATAGAAGGAAGGAAGAAAGGAAGAAAGGGAAACATCTTTAAACATTTTCTTGTTTTATTGTATTCTGTTTCTCCGTTTCTGTTACATGGGCTGGGGCCGGGAATCGAACCGAGGTCCTCCGGCATAGCAGGCAAGCACTTTGCCCGCTGAGCCACCGCGGCCCGCCCACCTAGCAGTATTTTTGATAATAGATTAAAAGACCTTTCTGTTTGGGAGTAGAAGAGGAGAAAGAGGTCTTTTGAATATCTTTTTTCAAAGGAATTTCTTTACTGTTAATAAATATGCTTATTAACTTTTACATATTTGATTTTGCTTTGTTTATTGCTAAATAGCTGTCAACCAAGAGATGTCTGTTGGTTTTTTTTTCCTTGAAAATTTTATTTTAAAATAATTGTGAACTTTAGGAGAGTTGTAAAAATATAAACCCATGCAGAACTTCAGTACACCCCTACTCGGATGCCCAGATCCACCAATTTTAATATTTTGCCTCAAGGTTCTGTCTATCCATCTACCAATCCATGTATATGTTTTTTAAAAACTTCATGCTAATACATTTGAAACATATATGGGATGTAGTATGCACATATATAAGGCTAGTTCTTAGACTATCCTAAGGAATAAAAAACAGAAAGATATCATTTATATTTTATTTTTACAGTAATTATTTATGCAAAATTTAAAACACATATGCGTTGTACCTTGAGTAGGGCATGACATCGTGTAGATTTGTCCAGAGTGATGCCCTGATAAATCCCAGAGTGATTTGAACAGTGAATAAAAAAATTTTTGCAAAGTTCTCTTGGGGGAATGGTGAGAAAGGGGGAAATTTTAACTTCCCCAAGTGGAGAATTCTTGGTATTCTCACAAGCAGTGGGGACAACCAAAGCAATAGGCTGAGCCCCCAATCTTGGGTTTGCTCATGTGAAACTTAACCCCGCAAAGGATAGGCTAAACCTACTTAAAATTAGGCCTAAGAGTCACCCCCAAGAGAACCTCTTCTGTTGTTCAGATGTCACCTCTTTCTCTCAGCCAGCATGACAAGCAAATTCACTGCCCTCCCCACTCTCTACATGGGACATGACTCACAGGGGTGTGGACCTTCCTGGCAATGCGGGACAGAAATCCTAGAATGAGCTGGGACTCAGCATCAAGAGATTGAGAAAACCTTCTCGACCAAAAGGGTGAAGAGTGATATGAGACAAAATAAAGTGTCAGTGGCTGAGAGATTCCAGACGGAGTCGAGAGGTTTTCCTGGAGGTTATTCTTATGCATTAAGTAGATATCTCCTTTTTAGTTAAGGTGTAATGGAGAGACTGGAGGGAACTGCCTGAAAATGTAGAGGTGTGTTCCAGCAGCCATGTTTCTTGAAGATGATTGTATAATGATATAGCTTTCACACTGTGACTGTGAAAACCTTGTGTCTGATGCTCCTTTTATCTACCTTATTGACAGATGAGTAAAACATATGGATTAAAAATAAATAAATAATAGGGGAAACAAATGTTAAAATAAATCTGGTAGATTGAAATGCTAGTGATCAATGAAAGGGAGGGGTAAGCGGTATGGCCTGTATGAATTTTTTTGTTTTCCTTTTATTTCTTTCTCTGAATTCATGCAAATGTTCTAAGAAATCATGATGATGAATATACAACTATATGATGATATTGTGAGTTATTGATTATATAACAAGAATGGAATGATCATATGGTAAGAATGTTTGTGTTTGTATGTGAATATGTTTTATAAATAAAACTATATCAATCTAAAAACAATGCATTTAACAAGAATATATGCAATCATTCTATGGATGCCAATAGTGTGGATGGCAGGATGAAGACTTAAATAGAGCAGATTAATGCATGAAATCAGGATAAGTGGGCTGTCAGCTGAGGAGTTAGCATTTCTCAGCTCAATATATATGAAAATAACTAAGTACTTATAAAGCCTTCTAGGCAGAGCCCACAGCACATATTCTCTGAATTTCCTAAGTTCTCAAGTGGGCTACTAGAGGCCCAGGCAGCGGCAGGCTCTGCAGGATGGCTGGGGTGGGCAGGGTAGATTGAGATAAGGCTAAAGTTCTGTGCTGGCGGACACCAGGAGAGGGCAGAGTTTTGGACTGGAGGATGACATGGGTGCCCTTTTACTGAACTGAGAGACCAGTTCTGGTGGGGGGACCTGGTCCTTCTTCAAGCAATAAACTGCAGCCCAGAGGCCAAGCTGGCTGGTGTCTGGCATTCCACCTGGGAAAAGTGGTGGAAGGCATCCCTGCTTAGAGTTGAAGGGAATGATGAATGTGAGAGTGGGAGGTCCATGGAGTAAGGAAGTATACTGCCAGCCAAGGGGGTTGGGAGTTGGCTTCCCATCCAGGGATCAAAGCTGGAGGTGCTCCTTGACCAAGTAGAAGTAAAGGCAGCCGAAAGTGGATGCCCCACCCAAAGATAACTGCCACAGGATATCCATGCTAAGGCCCAAGGGGTTGTGTAGGGTTGCGGTGGGAAACCCATGTAGGAGTGAAAGGCACAGGGAGTCCCCATGCAGGCCAGCCGCCTGGATAGGTGACAGGCTGGGCTACTGGGCAGGTACAGAAGTCAGAGGCAGCACTCATGTTCCCCTGGGGGGCTGAAGCAGCTGGAGTTATATGGCGGGGTACATGGTGGCCATCCTTCCGTTAGGCTTATTTCTTGGATGCACCTATCCCCATCTTGATTTAGGGTTATTCTTCGAAGACTGAATATGAACGGTCAACTGGTTGACCTGGGTCCTCTAAGACTAGTTCCACATGGCACTCTAAGAGGGTTCCTTAGAGCGTGCTCAATGCTCCCTTTCAGCAAGCTCCCTAGAATGCTTGAGGCTCTGGCAGGTGCCATGAAGTGCTCTCAGAAGTCTCTGGGGTCCCAAGGTGCTGCTGCTGTCCCAGGCCAGGCCCTCTGTGCCGTTTGGATGCACTAATGTCCTTGAGGTTTCCAGAATAAGGAAGCTCTAAGCAGTCGTGTGTTGGCATTTGTATAGCTAAATTGGAAGAAAAAATAATTTTGCATTATGAAATATTTAAAAGATGTTTTAACATTTATTTGTTGTCTTTTCAAGAATGAGTGTTCTTAATTTTTATATCCTACACTTTCACTACATATTTACATCATCCTCAGTTCGAACTGAAGATAATGAGAAAAAAGTACACACTCTAGGAAACACGGGTGGTTCAGTGGTAGATGACTTTGCCTGCCATAAAAGAGACTTGGGTTCGACTCCCGGCCCATGCACCCTGCCCCCCACCCCCCAAAAAAATTAAATATATGTATATACATACACACACATTAGAAAATACCACCTATTGTGCAAGCTAGAAGAAAGGATTTAAACTTAACAAATGATTCTTATGCTTTTGGGATATTGAATATACCTCACTTTGTTATTCTCATCCCCGTAGCACTCATAATTTTCCAAGTTGTTTTATATCAGTTAGTCCACAAATGAGAGGTCTAATTAAGTTAGATGATTCAGAGAAAATCCGAAAACAATACTTAATGCTCTGAAAAATGTGATACAGATCTTGGATTTTAATTTTTTACCTTTTATTTTTATTATAGATTGTGAAGAATATTTCTGTGTGAAAAAAATTTTCTCAGGTGGAGATCAAAGCTTTTCACATTACTCTAGTCCCCAGGTAATAATATAATCTATCATAATTACTAAGCCCAAATAATTTTAAAGAATTTTTAAAACCCATTTTTTGAGACACATATTAATAATATATTTTATATGTTATAGGCTTAATGTTTATATGTTTAAGACTTAATTGCCTTAAAAAATGTTTTTCCTCAAGTCTGCAAAATAGAATTGTTTGATCCTTCTGAGAAGATTTTGTTTCAGGTGATTAGTAGTGACTTCCATTAATATATATATATATATATATATATATATACACACACACACATACACACACACACATGGGGGACAGTGGGTCTTTGTTTTAAGTTGTATATAGTATCTTCTTCCCTCGTTGACAATTCTGCTTATTTTAAAATTTAGAACTGTGGACCACCAGATGACTTTAGATGTTCTGATCCTTCAAAGCAGATCTGGACTGTAAATGAAGCTCTTATTCAAAAATGGCAGAGCTACCCCTCTGGAAGGCTTCCTGTAGAAATAGCCAAGTAAGAAAATTGTTTTACTTATACACAACACAAACACAACCCCTCAATCTCTTGGTCTCCCCCAAAAGAGAATTATTTTATACAAAGGAAGTTTTATATGTCTAAAATTTCCATAATGATGGACATTTTTCAAGATCTCATTTAAATTCATATAAATTGCAATCCTTTCATATACATTAAGATTTCTTAAATGATAATTTAAAATAAAATAGCCATCTTAGGATGGGATTTGAAATGTATTTTTTCTGGCTTCATAATGGTCACCCGTAATTTTTCCACTGCAGAAACGTTTGAATATTATTTCTTGGATATTTTGCTTTTAGATTAACTTGGGTTAGTATTTAGTATTTTTTGTTGTTGGTGTCTGTATTTGATAGAGTGTTTTTTAGTTTTAGATTGTTTTCCCAAACTAAACTTTTTCTGAAATGCCCAAAGAGTAGGCTTCAAAAAATAATGTCCCAGATTAGGTTTATCCCTTAAATAATTAAAAAAAAAATTAAACATACATATTTATGTAAAAAAAACAAAAGCAGAAAACTAAGATCATCACGTTGGTTTGATGAATCAGAAGGATGAAAGTAATATTTGAGAAATTGTAGGGTAAACATTAGTACTTTTATCAAGTATTATTTAATAAATCTTTAGTAATTTATGTAATTTTTACTTATTCTAATTTGATGTCAGAGGTGTGGCCTACGTTAATTATTAAATACTCAAATTTCTTTCAAAAAAAGATAGACCAACTGTTACATTTTTCATTTTGTGATTTTTGGATTTTTAATTTTTTTAGTGAGATAGATGGAACATTTTCTTCCTCTGGTTGCCTAAATGGAAGCTTTTTAGCTGTTAGGTAAGTGGCAATTCCTTAGTGTGCTGAAATTTTCAAATTTTTTATATTAAATAAGAATTGAAATAATTTGGGGTTGAATTTATATTTTTTTATTTTTTTTTTCAGCAATGATGATCACTATAGAACAGGGACCAGATTTTCAGGGGTTGATATGAATGCTGCTAGGCTTTTATTTCACAAACTTATACAACCTGATCATCCTCAGATATCTCAGCAGGTTTGTTTTCAAAGTATTTTGTATTTTTGTCATGTTGCCTGATAAATTTTCCATTCCCTGTTAATTTATACATTTATAACTTAACTAAGTTAAAGTTATAAATGTGTGAGAATCTGTTAAGCTAATTAACTTTACAGTTTCTATGAGTCATCTTTTTTAATCATTTAGTATATTTATGGTTAAATATACTAATATAAAAATTAAAATAATATGGTTTCAGGGGTGCAAGGGTAGTTCAGTGGTAGAATTCTCGGTAACCATGTGGGAGACCCAGGTTTGATTCCTGACCCATGCATGTCCCCAAAAAACAAATAGACAAACAAAATCCAAACGAACAAAAATTCAGTGAATGTCACTGTGATAAGGGGATGCTCACATGGAAAAAGAATGAAATGTGGCCCCCGCCATATACAAAAATAATAATAATGTTTCATTTTAAAGCATTTGTAACTAAGCTCTGAAATATCTATAAATGTTTCCATATGTTTGTAGCAGAAATGTTAATTATTTAACATTACCATATTTATTGATTAGGTATTTATATAGCTGTAGAAGTAGAAGGTTAAATTGAGAGTTGAACCCAAGATTTTTTTGAATTCTCTTAGTAGTACTTATGCTTTCATTTTCATTGTGCTCCAAATTATATTAATTTTAAGGCATTATCTTTTTCCCCTCTTTTTCATCACTATTTGGTGTTTTCTTTGTATAAGATTTTCTTTCTTTTTTAAAGTGTGTTCATTTTTAATGAAGTAGGTTTTACTTTTTTGTCACATATAGGTGGCAGCTAGTTTGGAAAAGAATCTTATTCCTAAATTGACTAGCTCATTACCAGATGTTGAAGCATTGAGGTTTTATCTTACTCTACCAGAATGTCCTCTGATGAGTGATTCTAACAATTTCACAACAATAGCAATTCCTTTTGGTACAGCTCTTGTGAACCTAGAAAAAGCACCATTGAAAGTACTTGGTAAGAATATTAATATATATATATATTTATCTTTTGAAACCTTTTCTATTTAAATGAAAGTGTTCCTAATTACTTTTTCCTGTTTAAAATTGTGTTGTCCTCTCCAGAACATCAGATAGTTCCATCTCCTTACCCATATTAGTGACAGACCTTTTCAATATGAAACATTTAGAATTGTCATAGCCCAAACACACCTAAAGAGAGGGATGGAAATATCAAAGGTGATGGTGGAGTTTTACAGAGAAAATAGGATTTAACAAATGAATATGAATGGTGAATCATTAAATTGATATCTCTTTTAGTCTCCAGTATTTTAGAGTAGCTTGAAGTAAAACCTCAAATTGTAGAATTGTAATCTATGTCAAACTCTGAAATATGTTCTACAACTAATTGTGGTGCTGTGCTTTGAAATTTATAGCTTTTTTTGTATATATATTGTTTTTCACAAAAAAGAAGGAAACAAAATCAATTGTGATGATAAAAAAAATATTTAAGCCCTCTAGCCTCCTATATTCTGGAGCAGCTAGAAGGAAAAATCTGAGAAGATTGTACGGTAGCCCATGACAAGCTCTGGGATCTGTCCTGTAACTACTCACTGAAGAGTGCTTTGAAAACTATTGCTTTTTTATTTCTTTGCTTTGTATATATGTTATACTATACAATAAAAAATTATAAGAAAAATTGTGTCGACCTGCTTATTTGACATTTTCTTAAGGAAAAATAAATCCGTTTTTTTCTTTCATTGCTCTTTCTACTCCTTTAATGCTAGATGTTGGAGTTGTTAGAGACAGTATGTTAGATATTAGAATTTTAGTGAAACACAACAGCAGAAACAATATCAGGAGACATTAAAATGGTTTCCCATCCTCCTGTCCCTTAGCCCCTCCACAGTAATCTCGCTATTGAAGTAAAGGAGGAGGAACAATCAAAACTGAACACACATGGCTATTAATTATTTTTGAATCCTGTTGTTAACCTTGGTTTTTCTCACTTGCTAATTTCCTAATACTTGATGTTGTTTCTCTACATGGAGACAAGATTCTGCTGCTCATGTGATCTTGCATTTTTGTCTCTGTGTTTGACCTGAACTTTCCACACTTTGAGTTTTCTACTTTTATGGGTTCCAGCTCTAATTCCTGGCCTTTATAGTTTCTTTGCTACATTTAACTCAGTTCTTTCCTTCCTAACAGTAATTTGTCAGAAATGTAGAGCCGAGATATTTAGAAGTATTAAAATCAGGACAAAAAGATTTAGGCTGAAAATGAACAGAAGAAACACAGGCTAGGGGAATCTGAGAAAATTAGCAAATGTTGTAAGAGTGAAACAGACACTCACAAAAGAGGATTGCTTCCCTGCTGTCAGAAGTTTTTGTATTCTTTCCACCTGCTTCATAGGACTGTGGTGTTATTTTACTAATGTTAATAATTACAAATTGTGAATGTGGGAGAGGAAAGAGATAGGCTTTTAAGGAGTAACTTGCATTTTAAATGTGGTGCTTCCCAATATTTCAACTTTAAGTGCACTCTAGAAATAAAATTTCAAAAGGTTCTTAAATATTAGAGTGATGTAATTTTTAAGTATGCCTTGCTTAAAATTAGTTCTAAGGATGCCTTGCTTAAAATTAAAGTTGTAATTTCTGAAGTACGTTTTTATAACTGGTTTTAATATTAGATATAGTGGTGTATTTTTAATGTAATATAGGAAACCAAGAATATAGATTAAATAGGCCTTTCATACTTTAACTTTCAGGATAGGTTTTCTTTAACTTGGGGTGGGGGGGGTGGTATGTCCATAAACCCTAGATATGTTTTACAAAATACTGTGTTACGTGCATCTTTCTGGGATTTTCAAAATTAAGAAGCACTACTTTAGAAAAAAACTCAATATGATTTTGAAAGTTGTGAATTTTTTCTTTCTGTTTACTATGTTTATTCTTTAATAACAGAGAACTGGTGGTCAATACTTGAACCTCCACTATTCCTCAAGATAGTAGAACTTTTTAAGGAAGTTGTGGTACATCTTTTGAAGCTCTACAAGATTGGCATTCCCCCTTCTGAAAGAAGAATTTTCAACAGTTTTCTTCATACTGCATTAAAGGTTTTAGAAATATTACATAGGGTATGTCCAGTAATTTCTTTATTTTCCTCTTTTCCCATTCCCAGTGACAAATTGATATCTAATTCATTTTAACAATAATATGTTATGATTTAGATACATACTATAGCAATTTGGAAAATTTGTCATCTGTATGTTCCTTTAAAAGAAGTGATATATCAATACTTTGGAGATTTGGTCTTGTTTGACCTTGTTAGGCCTGTATGGATAAATTCTGTAGACTAGCTGAACAATAGCATGCTAATGAATTAGAATTTTCCTTTTCTTATGAAGGACATAATTTCTTAATTTAAATAATGTATTTTATTATTTATAGGTGGTTTTCTTATAAAGAGACTTGATCCTAGCTGTGATTATTAACATTTAAACTCACGTTCTTTTGCTAGAGGGCATTAATGGCCTCAGTCAAAAGAACATTTCATATGAAATGGATGACTAATTTAAAATTGTAAACATAGATAATTCATTAATTTTCCTTTTGTTTTTTCCTGTCCTTTTTCCCAGTGTAAAAAATAGTACCCTTTACACTTGTAGCAGTTCAAAGTTATAAGAAGAAATAGAGTCTCCTCTGTTCCGTTAAAGATGGATTTGAGTCATCCCTGACAGCTGGTAGGTATATCTCTGCTATGCCATTTGGTGTCCTTGAGATGCTATTTAGAGTCTATGAGACATGACCTAAGGGAGAAGCATATGTTCCTAGATTCTAGAGTGACTGAAAAACCCACATGAACCTTTGATCTTTAGTTTCCTCTCCTTAAAGGAATAGTTCCTTCAGGATTTTCTGACCCTTCTTGCCCAGTACTAAAGTGAATGATGAGGAAATGAAGGATATAGCCTTTCTGCTCTCTGTAAGCAAGAATTCTCATGGATCATTTATTTCCTTTTTTATTCTGGGTATTTTCTCAACTATTTAACTTCTTAATCTTACTTTTCTTTGTATTTACTATGTCTAAGACTCCTAGAACAAGAAGTCATTTTTCTTCTCATTATAATTTAATAAATGATAACCATTTCTTTCCTAGGGAAACAAGTCATTTCTTATGTTTACCTTTCCCTAGAACAAGGCTTTCTTGCACATTTCACAATTAATTGGGTTCTGCAGTAAACCACTGTTAAGAAGATCTAATGTCATAGGATGGTTCTGTACTTTTCTGTTTCTTTTGCCTAGGATTCAAGAGATGAGTTAGATTATTTTCCCTTCCTCTGGACTTTCTCTTTCTACTATCAGTGACCCATCTCTTTTTCGGTTGGACTGTATTACTTTATTCACATATCTCTTCCCTACTCTGTTACCTCCTTATCGTTATTCACCCCTTTTCTCTTAGCCTCATCTTCCTTTTACTGTGAGAAAAAGGGAAGACAGGAGGAGAGAAAGAAATTGAATCTTTTGTCTTTCATAACTACAGACAGGACTTGAGCAAGTAACTTAAGTCGTCTGCCTAGCCCAGAAGCCTCAGTCTCTATTGATGAAGAACACTATAGGGTTCCATCTCTTTTTTGATGGAGCCATGTTAAATATTCTGATCCTAATCTCTTACTATTTGAAAGGGAAAGGAAAATAATCTAACATTTATTGAATGCTAACAATGGCCAGGATTAGAATCTTCTTTGTACATTAATTCGTTAGCACTTGCATTTATTACTCATTTAACTGTTTAAATTGTTATAATTGATATTATTATAATTGATATCAATTATAATATCAATTATTATCTGTTATAATTGATATTATTACCCCATTTTATGGACTGGAAAATAAATCTCACTGTCAATATTTATAAACCAATAAACAGCATAGTTGTAATACAAATTTATTTTCAAAATCCCTGCTGTTTCTTTATCAGCAGTAGATACAGTAATATAATATGTCTAGAATGGGTTTGCTCTTATTTATATTCCAGATCCAGAGGTTCACACATCCATAATTGCAGAGATACCATTGGATTGTGTGCTAAGAATCCAAAGGCCATGGTTTTAATTCCATCTGGGCATCTTCCTATCAAAGTGATTTTGAACAAGTCTTTGTCCTTATTACATGTACAAATTATCCATAGAATAAGAATAAATAAGAATAAAAATACCTTCCCTTATAGTCCCCGGATTGATGTACTATTCAAATAATATGATATATGTGAAAATATTTAAGATTTTTAAGTTGTGCATTTGTAAGGCAATGATTTTATTGTTACCACCACTTTTGACCTGATTTATTGGTTTATGAGGAAACTGAATTCGTTGTTATATACTCAAAAGTAGGATGATAATGGTATCAGTTTCTTAACAGCTCTTTCTTGAGTTCTTTGCACAGTCATTTATCTTTCTTCTACTAGACTCTTACTTTGGAGCCTTACTTTGGAGAAAACTGTTTTCTTGTTCTTACTCTACCATAAATAGATAGCAGTAGATATTAACTATTGGGGATGAATCATTTTCATCTTTAGAGAAACCCAAGTTACTTATCAGAAACTTATTGTTTCAAAGACTTCTTATGTCTGAAAACTGTATGTATTCCTGTTCCCTGCTCCATGGTTAAGAATTAGGGGAAATCTTCCCAAACATTTCCTTCTTGACCTAACTTGGAGCAGGATTAGGAATTAAAAAATTGGACTATGTGTTGCTGGTCGTTTCAGGATATATGGATGTACTTATTCCTCCCTTATGTCATGTCCTTTGGAAAGTCTTTGAGTTAAAAATCATTTCCAGTGCTCCAAATGGCATCATAGGAAAGATCTTTGGTACCTGCTGTCAGGGATGGATGTATTATTTTCAGATAAATGAGTTTACTGGCAAGTAATTGGGTTATTCATTATTTCTTAAATTTAAAACTGCATTATAGAGATACTGGTATTTTAAAAGAAAAAATTGGGGCATGTATCAAGCTGATCTTCTAAACCAGAGATTTCCAAACTTTTTTGGGGGGAACAAAAAACCCTTTAATAAACCACACAGATAAGATACACATATATATTCACCATATACTATCTTGAACAAAGGTTTATAAACCAGAATACTCTACTCTAATTAAAATGTGAAATAATGTTAGGATCAGATATAGAGAGATTTTATTTTATACATTTTAGGCAGTAATATTGAATGTATAGCTTTTTTGAACTGCTACATGATTTTAAAAAAATTCATTTTGTGATATTTATTGAGTGCCTACTATGTACTTATCATTGTAGTAAACGTTGAAGATGCTGTTATAAGCAAAAGATGTGATTTCTGCCCCATTTCACCTTATGATTTAGAGGGATTGTATACATACAAGTAAATAGGCATTTGTGATACAGCATGGTAATTACTACACTAGAGAAAATGTGGAATTCTATGAGAACACATAGGAGGGCGTATAATACAGACTTAAAAGGATTAAGAAAGGGTTCCTGGAGAAAATGTCTTAATTGTCAAACTTACCTACTATACAAAAAACTTCTTAAATTTTCTCTTAATTTTGTATGTGAATTTGTATGCAGAGCTTTTGAATCAATCTTCTATTCAGTTTCCAATTTCCCTATTTTTAAAGCGTTGTAAACTGATTTTCTGTGTAGCTGTTAAATCATTATGGCTGAGTTAAATTTCTTAAATTCTTAGTATACTCATCCATATAATGAAGATAATTATAGTATCTATTTCAAATAGTTGTTTTAATGATTAAATGAGAAAATGTACATGAAATGTACTTAGTAAGTTTGCCATAATGATAGCTATTATTATTTTATTACTATAACATACAATTTTAGTGAGTTTTAAGGTAAATTGAACATTTCAATGAAAATTTTAGCTTGCTGTCTAGATAGGCTTACTAAAGATTTCATCCCTCCCCCTGCCCCCATGTGAACAGAGATGGAAGAGTAATGGTGTAAGTATGTATTTACTCTCCTTTCCCATTAAGGATACTTCAGAGCAGAAGTTTCAAAAGCATAGAAATTATATAAACCACTCTTTTTACTAAAAATGAACAGTTATCACACATTCCTATGTATTTTACTAAAAATGCAACAGGAAATCCCATATAGATTAGACATTTTAAAGTGCTATTAGAAGCATGAACTTACATACATATCTCTTATTCATTTTATTTGTCCATTCATTCATCTCATGTTTATTGGGTACCTGTTGGGCACAAGCATTATCTGTTAGATTTATCCTCTACTGAATGATTTCTTTTGCTCCCTGCTTAATTGGCTTAGCGTGCATGTTATTTTTCTTTTAAACCATGAAAAAAAATTTTGTTATTCTTCATAGGAAACTTAACTAGTATTGTTTAGTTTTTAAATTAGGGCACATTTAAAAAAATTGATTTCTAACTTTTTTCTGTCATGGTCAGAAAAGATACATTGTATGATTTCAATATTTTAATTTTCTTGAGGCAAGATAGCATATGGTCTATCTTGGAGAATGACCCACATGTACTAGAGAAGAATGTGTATTCTGCTGCTGTTGGGTGAAGTGTTTTATGTAATACTGTTGGGCTTAATTGGTTTAGTATGACTCAAGTTTTCTATTTCCTTACTGACTTTTTGTGTAAGTATTCTATCCATGAATGTTATGTCTTCATGTTGAATTGACCACTTTATCAGTAACAGGAACCTTCTTTGTCCCTTATATTAGGTTTTGACTTTAAAGTCTATTTTATTTTAGTGTAGCTATTCCAGCTCTCTCTTGGTTACAGTTTGCATGATATATTTTTTCCTGTCCTTTCACTTTCGGCCTACTTGTATACAGGGGCTTTCTCTCCTCACTCTTGCCCGTCCCTCTGCAGAAGGCTGTTGTAACTTGTTACTCAGTGTTTTCCATATTGATGAAAGGTGGGGATAGTGGAAAAGAAGCTTCTGACTCCTTCCACAGCAGTAACGGGCCTCTGGTCCTATTGATGTAAGATTCAGGACCCAGGACTGTTCTTGCTCCCCTTCTCCTGAGGATTTGAAAGGTTTTTTCTCTCCCCTAACAACAAGTGATGAGATTTGCTTCACTTTGCTTAGTGGCTTAAAGCTTTTGCTTTGTATGAAAAAAGAGTCTGGTCAGGGCAGGTCTTTGTGCCTTTCTTGTAATGGTAGCTGTTTCTTAGCACCACTGAGAGTGGCTCCTGATCTGTTTTTCTTTCTGTCATCCTCATGAGCACCCAGTGAAGGTCTGTGGAAAAGAATCAGTGAATGCAAACTGTCTGGGGCTCCCAGGAGTTCTATACTGTCAAGCAGTCCCACATTCAGACTTAAGCAATTTTAGTTTATTTCTTCTTAACCTTCTTGATGTCAGTGGTACCTTCCTCTTGCTGTGCTACAGATTAACCATTTCCAGCATCCTTTCTCTTCTTAAGAAGCATCTGTACATCTTTAGAATTCAAACTTTATAACTCAGATGGGTTGAAGAAAGTTGTTTTGTTTTGTTTTATGTAACTGACATTATTCTGGGATTTTCCAAATACCTTCCTACTGATTTTAGTTTAATCCATTGCAGGCAAAGAACATCCTTCGTATGCTTCAGATTCTTTTAAATGTATTAAAATTTGTTTTATATTCCAAGATATGTGGTTTCTCATAGTGAATATGCCATGTACAATAATTGGATGGAGTGTTCTTTAACAATGAGTTCAAATTAGTTAAATTGTTTTCAAACCTTCTATAAATGTATTAAGTTTTGTCTTTTTTTTTTTGTCTTAGTTACTGAGAAAAGAAAGTTCAAACACCAGTTATGATGGTGCTTTGCCCATTTTTTCCTTCCTTTAATTTGAAGCTCTCTTATTTGAGATTGTTATTCCTTCTTGATTAATTGACCCTTTCATCACTGTGAAACATGCCTATTTTTCCTCTGAAAATGCTTGTCTTGAAGTCTACTTTGAGAGTAGCCTCCTAGCTGCTATTTTCTGCTGTTATTGTTTGTTTCTTTCTAAGTCTTCTCTGGATTCTTGTGGTTTAAAAGTTAGCCAAATAGGTCAGGGGAATTTGCACTCAGATTTTGGGGCTTCACCCTCTGGATTTCTTTTTGGGATTTTCTTCCTTACTTTCTGGCCACTCTTGTGGCCCCAGTCTCTGATCTTTGACTGCTCTGTTCTGATAAAACTGCTACCTTTTGTTTGCGCTCCGTCCTCTACCCCTCATGCTTATTTGTATCTCCCATGTCCTTTCCTTCTTTCAGAAGTGTTCATTCCTATTTCTGCTTGCTCTTGGCTGATATTGTTTCTTTAAATAGTTGACTTTTTTCAAGGATACTACCTAAAGTTTATAACATTATTGACAGGAGGATCAATATAATGCAAGCTACTCTGCCATATTCAGCACCAGAACTCCTGTATTATCTTTTAATTTGAATCAGCCCCCTCTTCTTTATTGCTGTGACCTTGACTTATTGCAGAGTCCTGGCCAGTTTCCCTGTGAATCCTACAATCTGAATTTTTCTGATTGTTTTCTCATGGTGATGTTTAGCTTGTTCTTCTGTCCCTTATATTTCCTCTAAATGGAATTTAGATCAAGAGACTTGCTTACATTTGGGTTAAACATGTTTTTTTGCTTCATAGATTATGTGTTTCCTGTTGCATTATATCAGCAGGAACATAATGTTTGATTGCCCCAGTATTGTTGATGATTAGTTTGTTCACTTGGATAAGGTGGTACTCTCCATTTTAAAGATTTTTTTTTCCGCTTTGTAATTAGTAAATAATCTCTGAGGTGGTACTTTGCATCCACTCCATTTTTCACATCCTCTCCATATGTCACCTTGTTAGAGTTTATTCTAATCAGAAGCTACCACAGAGTAGCGCTTAATAAACATTAGCTATTACTGTTACTTAGGCCCCATTCCCTAGCCAGAAGTCCCTCTTGAATTCCTTGTTGTTTCTAGTTTGTGTATACTATATATGTTTTAATGATACGTACCTCATACTGTGCCATAAATGTCTGCCTTCTCTACTAGATTATGAGATACTTTTTTATCTTCCATAGCACTTTTACATATAGTAGGCACTAAGTAAATATTTTTAAAATATGAAGTGAAAATTAGCTAAGGAATCTGCAACGCCTTTTTCTATTTAAACATTTTTTACTCTCTGGTTTAGGTAATGGTTAATTGTTAATTATACTTTTTTTTGTAGGTAAATGAGAAAACGGGACAGATTATACAATATGATAAATTTTATATACATGAAGTACAAGAATTGATAGACATAAGAAATGATTATATCAATTGGGTCCAACAGCAGGCCTATGGAATGGTATGTTTCCTCTACTTTTATGTATGTACTTTTATGATTTCATTGTTTTTGAAGCACCAGTGTTTATTGATTTTATTCAGAGTTTATTTTTGAAATAGAAACACATTACAAAGGAGTAGATATTTATTATGCATTTATAAACATTAATTCTGTTCTTATACTAATACCAAACCAAACAGATGGATTACCTTTTTCTTTGTGCAAATATGACAGATTTTTAACTATCATTTATTTTTCCTCAGTTTGCCTCTTAATTCTCTAATGTTGAGTATATGGGAGTCCTTGATATTAGAATCCTAAGAATGTGTCACTGTTGTGAGATCAGTGTTTCACAACTACCAGAAGATAGCCTTAGGACCATACATTTTATTTTTGACTTTGCTCATTTTATGTATTAACTTTTATTTAAGATGTTTGATATATATCCATATTGTACATACTTTTTCTTCCTTACAGCTGTGTCTTTAATAACTAGATACTTAATATCCCATTAACTAGTGGCATAGTCTTATGAAAATAGAATCGGGCACTTAAAATTTCAATATAGAAATGGGTAAGCAGATAGATATATAATAGGTTTAATAATCTTATTTACTAACCATGTTAGTATACTTCAGGCCAATATCCCACCCCCACTCCCACCCCAAGCAGACAGTTTAAGCGATATATATATATATAGCAGCTTGTTTTGGTTTACTAAAGCTACTAGAATGCAGTATACCAGAAACAGAGCAGCTTTTAAAAAGGAAATTTATTAAGTTATATGTTTACAGTTCTCAGGCCATAAAAATATCCAGACTAAGACATTCAAGGAAAGATACTTTGACTTAAGAAAGATTGACAGGTCCAAAACACCTCTTTCATCTGGAAAGGCATGTAGCTTGTACCTGTTGGTCCTTTGGCTTCTGTTACAGACATTTTCTCCAGGGGAGTTTTCTTTCGCATGTCCAAATGTCTGGGTCTTATGTTGGCTCTGAAGCTTTTACCAAAATTCCAGTAAACTAATCAAGGCCCACCTTAAATGGGCAGTGTAACATCTCCATCTAATCAAAAGGCCACACAACTTAGTGTGTCACATCTCCATGGAAACAATCCACTCAAAGTTCTCCACCCTGAACAGTTGGCCTGGCCCCACTAGGTTGTATCGAGATTAAAACATGGCTTTTCTAGGATATATAACAATCTCAAACCAGCACACAGCTGTACAAAGGTGAGTAGTCTTTTTAGTTTATCACTGACTTTAAGCTCTTTGTGGATAAGAAACTCTGTCAGTTTATTCTCCAACACTATGACAGTCTGACATATGCTAGTAAGCACTAAAAATGTACAGTATTTTTTGAATAGCAACCTGGCTAGTGCATACTGTTTTTAGGATACTGTTACTTCATGAAATCAGGCCACTTCTGGAACATCTTTTGATTCCCTTACTACTTGGGTTTTGACTGGGAGAGATTTTTTACCTTTCCCCAAAGACACTGGGAGACTAAATCAGGTTTATAACCTTCCTAGAGATTTAGGTTTGTTTGTCTTCTTATTCAGCAAACATTTATTGGTAATCTCATACATAACAGATGCAGATTTAGGTATTAGAAATACAGTAGTGAATCAAACAGAAAAGGGCCCTACTGTCATGGAGTTTATAATCTATAATAAACTTTAATCTACAAACTCTAGGAAAGATGGACAGTGAAACATCATAATGTGAAAAAACATCAACTAATAATCTGTACTATATAGAGAATTTAAAAAGGGAATGTGATAAAAGTTGGATTTTTTCTTGTCTAATGAAGTGTGAGCTGTAGTCTGAATGACAAGTAACAGCAGTATAAATTCAGAGCAGAGAGAATTTTAGCAAATAGAAATATACAGTAAAAGATCTTAGATGGGAACATGTTTGAAGGATAGAAGGAAGACCAGTATAGCTAACGTATGGGAACAGGGAAAGTTCTGGGGAGGAATCAGAGAAATGGACAAGGACAAAATAATTGAGGGCTTAGTTAAGAATTTGGATTTTATCTGAAGTGTTGTGGATGATCTTTAGAGGGTAAACAGGGCGGAACATAATCTGATTATATTTTTAAATAATTGATCTCTCGGAAGAATGGAATGTGGGAAATGGGGCAGAATTGGAATCAGGAGACCATTTAGAAAGCTATTTTAGTGTATTAAGGAAGAGAAAATGATGGCTTTGACTAGGATGGTAGTAGTAAAGCTGGAGTAAGGGAATGGACTTGGAATACCTCTTGGAGGGAGAATGGATAGGAATTGCTGATGGATTGGATATGAGAGTGAGGAAAGGAGAGAAATCTGCAAAGGACGATTAAGGGGTGGCTAGTGTGAGAGGAGGAAAACAGTGTTGTGAAAAAGGAAAATTTAAAAAGTGAAAAAGAAACTTACTGAGTAAATCTTACTGAGAAGTAGGATAAAATCATAGAATCGAGCAATGAATTTGGGTATATGAAGGTTATTAGTGACCTTGATAATGCCAGTCTAGGGTATGGGGTAAGCTGAAGAGAAATTCGACAATCAGAAAACAAGAACAATTGTAGGCAATACGTTTAATAAATCCCACTTTGAAGAGGAGCAGAAAAGTGGAGTGGAGTGGTAATTGGATTAAAGGACTGTTTTTTTCTTTTTTAAATAAAAGAAAATACTTGGCTTTGGGATAGTTTTGAATAAATATTTTCATTTTCATTCCTCTCTTTGAACTAATTTTCTAACCTAGACAAATCTTCTCAAACTTTCCCTCTAGAAAACCAGTATGGGCAGGTGAGAGTATGCTATTTCTTGAAGTTATTAACCTTCCCTCAGTAATGCTTGTTTGGAGTCTCATGTTTTATCTTTGAAATGTACATAAATTTTGCATTCTACTGGACAAAATATTTATTACAGTGTAAAAGGAATTTAAATTATTGACTACTGAGGAAAATTGATGCTTCAAGAACTGTACCTTGTTTATTCTAAGACGTTGCATATGAATCTTGACATGCCACCTAGGATAACCTAAGTCTTTCAGCACTGCTTTTAAAACTTGGATGATAATATGGACTTTTTTTTTTTTTTACTTTATTTATTAAACATGCAAACACAAATATTCTTACCCTATGATCATTCCATTCTACATATGTAATCAGTAACTCACAATATCATCACATAGTTCTGTATTCATCATCATGATCATTTCTTAGGACATTTGCATCAATTCAGAAAAAGAAATAAAAAAACAACAGAAAAATAAAACAAAAACCGAAAAAAAAAAATTATACATACCATACCCTTACCCCTCCCTTTCATTGATCACTAGCATTTCAAACTAAATTTATTTTAACATTTGTTCCCCCGATTATTTGTTTTTATTCCGTATGTTCTACTCGTCTCTTGACAAGGTAGATAAAAGGAGCGTCAGACACAAGGTTTTCACAATCACATAGTCACTTTGTGAAAGTTAAATCATTGTTCAATCATCATCAAGAAACATGGCTACTGGAACACAGCTCTACATTTTCAGGCAATTCCCTCCAGCCTTTCTATTACATCTTGGATAACAAGGTGAAATCTACTTAATACGTAAGAATAACCTCCAGGATAACCTCTGGACTCTGTTTGGAATCTCTCAGCCATTGACACTTTGTCTCATTTCACTCTTCCCCCTTTTGGTTGAGAAGGCTTTCACAGTCCCTTGATGCTGGGTCTCAGCTCATTCTAGGATTTCTGTCCCATGTTGCCAGGAAGGTCCACACCCCTGGGAGTCATGTCCCATGTAGACAGGGGGAGGGTGGTGAGTTTGCTTGTTGTGTTGGCTGGAGAGAGAGGCCACATCTGAGCAACAAAAGAGGCTCTCTTGTGGGTGACTCTTAGGCCTAGTTTTAAGTAGGCTTGACCTATCCTTTGTGGGGTTAAGTTTCATATGAACAAACCCCAAGTCTGAGGGCTCAACCAATGGCTTTGATTGTCCACAGTGCTTGTGAATGTCAAGAATTCAGCTTGGGGAAGTTGAATTTCTCCCCATTCTCACCATTCCCCAAAGGGGACTTTGCAAATACTTTTCCACTCACTGATCAAATCACTCACTATAGATTTTTGAGTGTTGACCTTGTCCCTTGCCACTTTGCTATACTCATTTATTAGCTCTAGTAGTTTTGCTGTGGATTTTTTGGGGTTTTCGACATATAGTATCATATCATCTGCAAACAGTGAGAGTTTTACGTCTTCCTTTCCAATTTTAATGCCTTGTATTTCTTTTTCTTGATCAATTGCTCTGGCTAGAACTTCCAACACAATGTTGAATAACGGTGGTAGACAGTGGACATCCTTGTCTTGTTCCTGATCTTAGGGGGAACGCTTTCAGTCTTTCCCCTTTGAGGATGATGTTAGCTGTGGGTTTTTCATATATTCCCTTTATCACGTTGAGGAAGTTCCCTCCTATTTCTATCCATTGAAGTGTTTTCAACAAGACAGGATGTTGAATTTTGTCAAATGCCTTTTCTGTGTCAGTTGAGATGATCATGTGGTTTTTCTGCTTTGATTTGTTGATATGGTATATCACGTTAATTTATTTTCTTAATGTTGAACCATCCTTGCATACCTGGGATGAGTCCAACTTGGTCATGGTGTGTAAGTCTTTTAATGTGCTGCTGGATTCGATTTGCAAGAATTCAGTTGATAAGTTTTGCATCTATATTCACTAGAGAGGTTGGTGTGTTATTTTCTTTTCTTGTAGTATCTTTCTCTGGCTTTGGTATGAGGGTGATGTTGGCTTCATAGAATGAATTAGATAGCCTTTCTTTCTCTTCAATATTTTTGAAGAGTTTAAGCAGGATTGGCACTAATTCTTTCTTGAATGTTTGGTAGAATTCACATGTGAAGCCATCTGGTCCTGGACTTTTCTTTTTGGTGAGCTTCTTAGTGAGCAATTCAGTTTCTTTATTTTGTAATTAGTTTGCTGAGGTCGTCTATTTCTTCTTCAGTCAATGTTGGTTCTTTGTACCTTTCTAGGAAGTTGTCCATTTCATCTGTGTTGTCTAGTTTAATAGCATAAAGTTGTTCTTAGTATCCTCTCATTACCTCCTTTATTTCTTCAGGGTCAGTGGTTAGGTGTCCTCTTCCATTTCTGATTTTTTTTATTTGCATCCTCTCTTTCATTTTGTCAACCTTGCTAAGGGTCCATCAATTTTGTTGATTTTTTTCAAAGAACCAACTTCTGGTTTTGTTGATTGTCTTGATTGTTTTCATGTTCTCAGTTTCATTTGTTTCTGCTCTAGTCTTCATTATTTCTTTCCTTTTGCTTGCTTTCAGGTTGGTTTGCTATTCTTTCTCTACTTCTTCCCAGTGGGCAGTTAATTCCTCGATTTTTGCCCTTTCTTCTTTTTTGATATAGGCATTTAGGGCAATAAATTTCCCTCTTAGCACTGCCTTTGCTGCATCCCATAAGTTTTGATATGTTGTGTTTTCATTTTCATTTGCCTTTAGATATTTACTGATTTCTCTTGTAATTTCTTCCTTGACCCACTGGTTGTTTAAGCATGTATTTTTGAGCCTCCAGATATCTGTGAATTTTCTGACCCTCTGCCTGTTATTGATTTCCAATTTCATTCCTTTATCGTCCGAGGAAGTGTTTTGTGTGATTTCAGTCTTTTTAAATTTATCGAGACTTGCTTTGTGACTCAGCAGCATATGGTCTGTCCTTGAGAAGGATGTATGAGCTCTTGAGAAAAAAGTGTATTCTGCTGTAGTGGAGTGTAATGTTCTATAAATGTTTGTTAAGTCTGTTTAATTATTATATTATTCAAATTCTCTGTTTCTTTATTGATCCTTTGTCTAGATGTTCTATCCATTGATGAGAGTGGGGCACTGAAGTCTTCAACTATCACGGGAAAGGTGTCTGTTTCTCTTTTCTGTGTTTTCAGTGTTTGCCTCATGTATTTTGTAGCCCTCTGGCTTGGTGCATGAATATTTATGATTGTTGTGTCTTCTTGTTGAATTAATACATACTGTCCTTCTTTGTCTCTTTTAATTGTTTCACATTTAAAGTCTAATTTGTCACTAGTATAACTACTCCTGCTCTTTTCTGATTGTTGTTTGCAGGAAACATCTTTTCCCGTTCTTTTCACTTTCAACCTATGTGTATAGCATGTAGATGGGTCCTATTTTTTAATGCATTCTGCCGGTCAGTGTCTTTCGATTGCAGAGTTTAATCCATTAACATTTGGTGTTAATACTGTAAGGACAGTACGCTCTTCTACCATTTTGCCTTTTGGATTTTATGTCATATCTCTTTCCTCGTTTTACCTTTACTGATAGTCTTCATTTCAATACTCTTCTCACACCTCCCTCTCTCCTGTCTTTACCTATCTGCCTCTAGTGCTCCCTTTAGTATTTCTTGCAGAGCCAGCTTCTTAGTCACAAACTCAGTGATTTTTTTTGCCTGAAAATGTTTTAATTTCCCCCTCATTTTTGAAGGACAGTTTTACTGGCTATAGAATTCTTGATTGGCAGGTTTTCTCTTTTTTTTATTTTTTATTTTATTTTATTTTATTTTTATTTTTTTTATTAATGGAAAGAAAAAAAAAAGAAATTAACACAACATTTAGAAATCATACCATTCTACATATGCACTCAGTAATTCTTAACATCATCACATAGATGCATGATCATTGTTTCTTAGTACATTTGCATCGGTTTAGAGGAATAGCAACACAACAGAAAAAGATATAAAATGTTAATATAAAGAAAAGAAATAAAAGTAGTAGTAATAGTAAAAAACAACAACAACAAACAAACCAACAAGCAAACAAAAACAAAAAAAACCCTATAGCTCAGATGCAGCTTCATTCAGTATTTTAACATGATTACTTTACAATTAGGTATTATTGTGCTGTCCATTTTTGAGTTTTTGTATCTAGTCCTGTTGCACAGTCTGTATCCCTTCAGCTTCAATTACCCATTGTCTTACCCTGTTTCTAACTCCTGCTGAACTCTGTTACCAATGACGTATTTCAAGTTTATTCTCGAATGTCCGTTCACATCAGTGGGACCATACAGTATTTGTCCTTTAGTTTTTGGCTGGATTCACTCAGCATAATATTCTCTAGGTCCATCCATGTTATTACATGGTTCATAAGTTTATCTTGTCTTAAAGCTGCATAATATTCCATCGTATGTATATACCACAGTTTGTTTAGCCACTCTTCTGTTGATGGAGATTTTGGCTGTTTCCATCTCTTTGCAATTGTAAATAACGCTGCTATAAACATTGGTGTGCAAATGTCCGTTTGTGTCTTTGCCCTTAAGTCCTTTGAGTAGATACCTAGCAATGGTATTGCTGGGTCGTATGGCAATTCTATATTCAGCTTTTTGAGGAACCGCCAAACTGCCTTCCACATTGGTTGCACCCTTTGACATTCCCACCAACAGTGGATAAGTGTGCCTCTTTCTCCGCATCCTCTCCAGCACTTGTCATTTTCTGTTTTGTTGATAATGGCCATTCTGGTGGGTGTGAGATGATATCTCATTGTGGTTTTGATTTGCATTTCTCTAATGGCCAGGGACATTGAGCATCTCTTCATGTGCCTCTTGGCCATCCGTATTTCTTCTTCTGGTAGGTGTCTGTTTAAGTCTTTTTCCCATTTTGTAATTGGGTTGGCTGTCTTTTTGTTGTTGAGTTGAATAATCTCTTTATAAATTCTGGATACTAGACCTTTATCTGATATGTCGTTTCCAAATATTGTCTCCCATTGTGTAGGCTGTCTTTCTACTTTCTTGATGAAGTTCTCTGATGCACAAAAGTGTTTAATTTTGAGGAGCTCCCATTTATTTATTTCCTTCTTCAGTGTTCTTGCTTTAGGTTTAAGGTCCATAAAACCACCTCCAGTTGTAAGATCCATAAGATATCTCCCAACATTTTCCTCTATCTGTTTTATGGTCTTAGACCTAATGTTTAGATCTTTGATCCATTTTGAGTTAACTTTTGTATAGGGTGTGAGAGATGGGTCTTTTTTCATTCTTTTGCATATGGATATCCAGTTCTCTAGGCACCATTTATTGAAGAGACTGCTCTGTCCCAGGTGAGTTGGCTTGACTGCCTTATCAAAGATCAAATGTCCATAGATGAGAGGGTCTATATCTGAGCACTCTATTCGATTCCATTGGTCGATATATCTATCTTTATGCCAATACCATGCTGTTTTGACCACTGTGGCTTCATAATATGCCTTAAAGTCAGGCAGTGCAAGACCTCCAGCTTCGTTTTTTTTCCTCAAGATGTTTTTAGCAATTCGGGGCACCCTGCCCTTCCAGATAAATTTGCTTATTGGTTTTTCTATTTCTGAAAAATAAGTTGTTGGGATTTTGATTGGTATTGCATTGAATGTGTAAATCAATTTAGGTAGGATTGACATCTTAACTATATTTAGTCTTCCAATCCATGAACACGGTATGCCCTTCCATCTATTTAGGTCTTCTGTGATTTCTTTTAGCAGTTTTTTGTAGTTTTCTTTATATAGGTTTTTTGTCTCTTTAGTTAAATTTATTCCTAGGTATTTTATTCTTTTAGTTGCGATTGTAAATGGGATTCGTTTCTTGATTTCCGCCTCAGCTTGTTCATTACTAGTGTATAGAAAAGCTACAGATTTTTGAATGTTGATCTTGTAGCCTGCTACTTTGCTGTACTCATTTATTAGCTCTAGTAATTTTGTTGTGGATTTTTCTGGGTTTTCTACATATAGTATCATATCGTCTGCAAACAGTGATAGTTTTACTTCTTCCTTTCCAATTTTGATGCCTTGTATTTCTTTTTCTTGCCTAATTGCTCTGGCTAGAACTTCCAACACAATGTTGAATAATAGTGGTGATAGTGGACATCCTTGTCTTGTTCCTGATCTTAGGGGGAAAGTTTTCAATTTTTCCCCATTGAGGATGATATTAGCTGTGGGTTTTTCATATATTCCCTCTATCATTTTAAGGAAGTTCCCTTGTATTCCTATCTTTTGAAGTGTTTTCAGCAGGAAAGGATGTTGAATCTTGTCAAATGCCTTCTCTGCATCAATTGAGATGATCATGTGATTTTTCTGCTTTGATTTGTTGATATGGTGTATTACATTAATTGATTTTCTTATGTTGAACCATCCTTGCATACCTGGGATGAATCCTACTTGGTCATGATGTATAATTCTTTTAATGTGTTGTTGGATACGATTTGCTAGAATTTTATTGAGGATTTTTGCATCTGTATTCATTACAGAGATTGGTCTGTAGTTTTCTTTTTTTGTAATATCTTTGCCTGGTTTTGGTGTGAGGGTGATGTTGGCTTCATAGAATGAATTAGGTAGTTTTCCCTCCACTTCGATTATGTTGAAGAGTTTGAGGAGAGTAGGTACTAATTCTTTCTGGAATGTTTGATAGAATTCACATGTGAAGCCGTCTGGTCCTGGACTTTTCTTTTTAGGGAGCTTTTGAATAACTAATTCAATTTCTTTACTTGTGATTGATTTGTTGAGGTCGTCTATTTCTTCTTGAGTCAAAGTTGGTTGTTCATGTCTTTCCAGGAACCTGTCCATTTCTTCTAAATTGTTGTATTTATTAGCGTAAAGTTGTTCATAGTATCCTGTTATTACCTCCTTTATTTCTGTGAGGTCAGTAGTTATGTCTCCTCTTTCATTTCTAATCTTATTTATTTGCATCCTCTCTCTTCTTCTTTTTGTCAATCTTGCTAAGGGCCCATCAATCTTGTTGATTTTCTCATAGAACCAACTTCTGGTCTTATTGATTTTCTCTATTGTTTTCATGTTTTCAATTTCATTTATTTCTGCTCTAATCTTTGTTATTTCTTTCCTTTTGCTTGCTTTGGGATTAGTTTGTTGTTCTTTCTCCAGTTCTTCCAAGTGGACAGTTAATTCCTGCATTTTTGCCTTTTCTTCTTTTCTGATAAAGGCATTTAGGGCAATAAATTTCCCTCTTAGCACTGCCTTTGCTGCGTCCCATAAGTTTTGATATGTTGTGTCTTCATTTTCATTTGCCTCGAGGTATTTACTAATTTCTCTTGCAATTTCTTCTTTGACCCACTTGTTGTTTAAGAGTGTGTTGTTGAGCCTCCATGTATTTATGAATTTTCTGGCCCTCCGCCTATTATTGATTCCAACTTCATTCCTTTATGATCCGAGAAAGTGTTGTGTATGATTTCAATATTTTTAAATTTGTTAAGACTTGCTTTGTGACCCAGCATATGGTCTATCTTTGAGAATGATCCATGAGCACTTGAAAAAAAGGTGTATCCTGCTGTTGTGGGATGTAATGTCCTATAAATGTCTGTTAAGTCAAGTTCATTTATAGTAATATTCAGGTTCTCTATTTCTTTGTTGATCCTCTGTGTAGATGTTCTGTCCATTGATGAGAGTGGTGAATTGAAGTCTCCAACTATTATGGTATATGTGTCTATTTCCCTCTTCAGTGTTTGCAGTGTATTCCTCACGTATTTTGGGGCATTCTGGTTCGGTGCATAAATATTTATGATTGTTATGTCTTCTTGCTTAATTGTTCCTTTTAATAGTATATAGTGTCCTTCTTTGTCTCTTTTAACTGTTTTACATTTGAAGTCTAATTTGTTGGATATTAGTATAGCCACTCCTGCTCTTTTCTGGTTGTTGTTTGCATGAAATATCTTTTCCCAACCTTTCACTTTCAACCTATATTTATCTTTGGGTCTAAGATGTGTTTCCTGTAGACAGCATATAGAAGGATCCTGTTTTTTAATCCATTCTGCCAGTCTATGTCTTTTAATTGGGGAATTCAGTCCATTGACATTTAGAGTTATTACTGTTTGGATAATATTTTCCTCTACCATTTTGCCTTTTGTATTATATATATCATATCTGACTTTCCTTCTTTCTACACTTTTCTCCATGTCTCTCTCTTCTGTCTTTTTGTATCTGACTCTAGTGCTTCCTTTAGTATTTCTTGCAGAGCTGGTCTCTTGGTCACAAATTCTCTTAGTGACTTTTTGTCTGAGAATGTTTTAATTTCTCCCTCATTTTTGAAGGACAATTTTGCTGGATATAGGAGTCTTGGCTGGCAGTTTTTCTCTTTTAGTAACTTAAATATATCATCCCACTGTCTTCTAGCTTCCATGGTTTCTGCTGAGAAATCTACACATAGTCTTATTGGGTTTCCCTTGTATGTGACGGATTGTTTTTCTCTCGCTGCCTTCAAGATCCTCTCTTTCTCTTTGACCTCTGACATTCTAAGTAGTAAGTGTCTTGGGGAACGCCTATTTGTGTCTAATCTCTTTGGGGTGCGCTGCACTTCTTGGATCTGTAATTTTAGGTCTTTCATAAGAGTTGGGAAATTTTCAGTGATAATTTCTTCCATTAGTTTTTCTCCTCCTTTTCCCTTCTCTTCTCCTTCTGGGATACCCACTACACGTATATTTGTACGGTTCACATTGTCCTTGAGTTCCCTGATACCTTGTTCAAATTTTTCCATTCTTTTCCGGATAGTTTCTGTTTCTTTTTGGAATTCAGATGTTCCATCCTCCAAATCACTAATTCTATCTTCTGTTTCTTTAAATCTGTCATTGTAGGTATCCATTGTTTTTTCCATCTTTTCTACTTTATCTTTCACTTCCATAAGTTCTGTGATTTGTTTTTTCAGTTTTTCTATTTCTTCTTTATGTTCAGCCCATGTCTTCTTCATGTCCTCCCTCAATTTATCGATTTCGTTTTTGAAGAGGTTTTCCATTTCTGTTCGTATATTCAGCATTAGTTGTTTCAGCTCCTGTATCTCATTTGAACTATTGGTTTCTTCGTTTGACTGGGCCATATGTTCAATTTTCTGAGCGTGATCCGTTATCTTCTGCTGGCGTCTGGGCATTTAGTCAGATTTCCCCGGGTGTTCGACCCCACAGCTTGAAAGATTTTTCTGCGCAATCTCTGGGTTCTGTTCTTCCTATCCTGCCCAGTAGGTGGCGCTCGTGGCACACGCCTGTCTGTGGGTTCCACCAGCGAAAGTTGCTGTGCGTCCCTCAACTCTGGAAAACTCTCGCCGTAGGGGAGGTTCAGCAACCGAAGCGTCTTGGAAGAATGCCAGCCGGCCCGGCGTTCCAAACGTGGGGAGGGTCGCCGGCCGTCGCAGCACAGGAGAGCGTCCGGCCAAATTAGCCAGTTGGCCCGGGGCACCAAGCGTGGCGGGAGGGCGCCAGCTGTCGCAGCCCGGGAGAGTGCACTGTTCCCAGCCGACGGGGGGTCATGTGTTTGGAAGGGATCCCCCGGTCACTGTTCTCCGCAGTCTGGGGATTTCCGACCCAACTATCTCAGTTGTTCCGGGGGGCCTCGTGTGGTGGGGGCACCAGCCGCCGCGGCCTAAGGGGACCGCCTGTCCAATTCTACCAGCTGGTCTGGGAAGGTGGAAGGGAGGGACTCCGGTCGCTTGCCGTCCCACCCAGGAAAGCCCGTGCCCCTTGGTGATCTCACCAGAGCTGGTTCTCCCAGATAGTCAGCCGTTCCAGGATGGGGTACGCTGTCCCTTTGATCTCCCTCGTGGTTCCGGGAGCTGCTCTGTATTATCTCCACTCCCCCAGTAGCTGTTCTGGAGGAGGAAAGGTGAGGGCAGCAAGGCTGTCGAGGCTGGTGGCGGAGGAGCACGGTGAAGGCGGGGGAAGAGGGCACCGTGGTGGTTGGAGAGCAGCCGGAGCAGGAGGGGGAGGAGAGGGGAGAAGGAGGGCGGGCGGCTCGGCTGCTGCGGGGCGTGGGCGCCGCGCGGCGGGCCGGCGGAGAAAGAGAGGGGAGAAGGAGGGCAGGCGGCTCGGCTGCTGCGGGGCGTGGGCGCCGCGCGGCGGGCCGGCGGAGAAAGAGAGGGGAGAAGGAGGGCGGGCGGCTCGGCTGCTGCGGGGCGTGGGCGCCGCGCGGCGGGCCGGCGGAGAAAGAGAGGGGAGAAGGAGGTCGGGCGGCTCGGCTGCTGCGGGGCGTGGGCGCCGCGCGGCGGGTCGGCGGTGAAAGAGAGGGGAGAAGGAGGGCGGGCGGCTCGGCTGCTGCGGGGCGTGGGCGCCGCGCGGCGGGCCGGCGGAGAAAAAGAGGTTTTCTCTTTTATAATCTTAAATATATCATCCCACTCTCTTCTCACCTCCATGATTTCTGCTGACGAATCTACACACAGTCTGATTGGGCTTCCCTGGTATGTGATGGATTGCTTTTCTCTTGCTTCTTTCAAAATTATCTTTCTCTTTGACATCTGACATTCTGATTTAGAAGTGTCTTGGATTATGTCTATTTGGATCTATTCTGTTTGGGGTATGCTATGCTTCTTGGATCTGTAATTTTAAATCTTAAGAGTTGGAAAATTTTCAGTGATAATGTCCTCCATTAATTTTTCTCCTCCTTTTCCCTTCTCTTCTCCTTCTGGGACATTCACAACACGTGTATTTGTGTGCTTCTTGTTCTCATTGAATTCCCCTGAGCCCCTGCTCATATTTTTCTGTTCTCTTCCCTATGTTTTTTTTTACTTGTCAAATTTCAGATGTCCCGGCTTCCAGTTCACTAATCCTTTCTTCTGCCTTTTCAAATTTAACATTGTAAGTTTCCATTTTTTTTTTTATTTCTTCTACTGTGCCTTTCATTCCCCTAAGTTCTTTAGTTTTTTCAGACTTTCAGTTTCTTCTTTTTGTTTGCCCATTGCCTTCTTTATATCTTCCCTCAATTCGTTGATTTGATTTTTGATCAGATTTTTCTTGCATGTTTGAACATCCTGAATTAATTGTTTCACCTCCTGAATCTCATTTGAATAGTTGGTTTGTTCCTGTGACTGGGGTTATCTTCAGTTTTCCTAGTATGACTCTTTATTTTTTGGCTGGCATTTAGGCATTTAATTTCCTTAATTAGTTTATTCTGGAGATTGTTTTCACTCTTTCACTCTTTTACCTAGGATTTTCTTACTGGATGGCTTTGTAGTCTGTCTGTTCTTTGACTTTCAGTTCAGCTTATTGTAGACCTCTAGTATAGCTTTTGTTTAACAGAGCAGAAGTTTTCAATTCTTTTCTTGTTTCCTGCCCTGCCTGTATGGAGCCTTTTTCTTTCTTTCTTTCTTTTTTTTTTTTTAACCTTAGGAGGGTTTACTTAGATATATGGACCCCAGTCACAATTTTCCAGACCAGACTGGCCTCCTCTCGAGGAGAAAGTGTGTCCTGTATCAGTTTTCCCTGAGGATGAGACCCAGCAGGCTGACAGACTTTCCTGTGAAGTCTCTAGACGCAGTGTTTTTCCTATCCTGCCCAGTATGTGGTAGTTGTCTGCCTGAGGGTCCCAGCAGCATAGTGATGCAGTACCTTTAACTTCAGCAGACTCTCCCTACTGGGAGTGTGGTTGAGACAGAGGAGAGGTTGTAGGCTGGCTTTAATTGCTTCAGTTTTCCAGTCTGAATTCAGGGTCTGAATGCCTTGTAGGAGGAGTCCACTTGGGCCTCTAGGGAATTAACTGCTTTCACCTGATCAGCCACTTTGTCTCTCAGGCAAGCTTAAGTCCGCCCTTGCCTGGGGCAGTTAGAGCCTATGAAGCCTTGAAGTTGTATCTAATAGAGCAGTAGAAAAAAGAAATCCTTTTCAGAGTAGGACTCCCATTCCTCAGATTTCTTAAGAGCTTTAAGTTGGTACATTGCACTATATATCTCCAGGTCCTATGTGCCCCCTCTTTTTTTTTTGTTTTTCTAGAGTCCAGACCTTTTCAAGTATTTTGTGCTATCTGACCAAAAAAACCTGCATTTTTTTTGTTTGTTTGTTTGTTAGTTTTTTTTTCACTTTTTTTTTTATTAATTAAAAAAAGAATTAACAAAACAATTAGAAATCATTCCAATCTACATGTACAATCAGTAATTCTTAATAACATCACATAGTTGCATATTCATCATTTCTTAGTACATTTGCATCGATTTAGAAAAAGAAATAAAAAGACAACAGAATAAGAATTAAAACAATAATAGAAAAAAAAAAACAAAAAAAAACAAAAACAAAAAACCTATACCTCACATGCAGCTTCATTCAGTGTTTTAACATAATTGCATTACAATTGGGTAGTATTGTGCTGTCCATTTCTGAGTTTTTATATCCAGTCCCATTGTACAGTCTGTATCCCTTCATCTCCAATTATCCCTTCTCTTTTTTTTTTTTTTTTAATTAACGGAAAAAAAAGAAATTAACCCAACATTTAGAGATCATACCATTCTACACATGCAATCATTAATTCTTAACATCATCACATAGATGCATGATCATCATTTCTTAGTACATTTGCATTGGTTTAGAAGAACTAGCAACATAACCGAAAAAGATATAGAATGTTAATATAGAGAAAAAAATAAAAGTAATAATAGTAAAATCAAAACAAAACAAAACAAAACAAAACAAAAACCTATAGCTCAGATGCAGCTTCATTCAGTGTTTTAACATGATTACTTTACAATTAGGTATTATTGTGCTGTCCATTTTTGAGTTTTTGTATCTAGTCCTGTTGCACAGTCTGTATCCCTTCAGCTTCAATTACCCATTGTCTTACCCTGTTTCTAACTCCTGCTGAACTCTGTTACCAATGACATATTTCAAGTTTATTCTCGAATGTCCGTTCACATCAGTGGGACCATACAGTATTTGTCCTTTAGTTTTTGGCTGGATTCACTCAGCATAATATTCTCTAGGTCCATCCATGTTATTACATGGTTCATAAGTTTATCTTGTCTTAAAGCTGCATAATATTCCATCGTATGTATATACCACAGTTTGTTTAGCCACTCTTCTGTTGATGGAGATTTTGGCTGTTTCCATCTCTTTGCAATTGTAAACAACGCTGCTATAAACATTGGTGTGCAAATGTCCGTTTGTGTCTTTGCCCTTAAGTCCTTTGAGTAGATACCTAGCAATGGTATTGCTGGGTCGTATGGCAATTCTATATTCAGCTTTTTGAGGAACCGCCAAACTGCCTTCCACATTGGTTGCACCCTTTGACATTCCCACCAACAGTGGATAAGTGTGCCTCTTTCTCCGCATCCTCTCCAGCACTTGTCATTTTCTGTTTTGTTGATAATGGCCATTCTGGTGGGTGTGAGATGATATCTCATTGTGGTTTTGATTTGCATTTCTCTAATGGCCAGGGACATTGAGCATCTCTTCATGTGCCTCTTGGCCATCCGTATTTCCTCTTCTGAGAGGTGTCTGTTCAAGTCTTTTTCCCATTTTGTAATTGGGTTGGCTGTCTTTTTGTTGTTGAGATGAACAATCTCTTTATAAATTCTGGATACTAGACCTTTATCTGATATATCATTTCCAAATATTGTCTCCCATTCTGAAGGCTGTCTTTCTACTTTCTTGATGAAGTTCTTTGATGCACAAAAGTGTTTAATTTTGAGGAGTTCCCATTTATTTATTTCCTTCTTCAGTGCTCTTGCTTTAGGTTTAAGGTCCATAAAACCGCCTCCAGTTGTAAGATCCATAAGATATCTCCCAACATTTTCCTCTAACTGTTTTATGGTCTTAGACCTAATGTTTAGATCTTTGATCCATTTTGAGTTAACTTTTGTATAGGGTGTGAGAGATGGGTCTTCTTTCATTCTTTTGCATATGGATATCCAGTTCTCTAGGCACCATTTATTGAAGAGACTGCTCTGTCCCAGGTGAGTTGGCTTGACTGCCTTATCAAAGATCAAATGTCCATAGATGAGAGGGTCTATATCTGAGCACTCTATTCGATTCCATTGGTCGATATATCTATCTTTATGCCAATACCATGCTGTTTTGACCACTGTGGCTTCATAATATGCCTTAAAGTCAGGCAGCGCGAGACCTCCAGCTTCGTTTTTTTTCCTCAAGATGTTTTTAGCAATTCGGGGCACCCTGCCCTTCCAGATAAATTTGCTTATTGGTTTTTCTATTTCTGAAAAATAAGTTGTTGGGATTTTGATTGGTATTGCATTGAATGTGTAAATCAATTTAGGTAGGATTGACATCTTAACTATATTTAGTCTTCCAATCCATGAACACGGTATGCCCTTCCATCTATTTAGGTCTTCTGTGATTTCTTTTAGCAGTTTTTTGTAGTTTTCTTTATATAGGTTTTTTGTCTCTTTAGTTAAATTTATTCCTAGGTATTTTATTCTTTTAGTTGCAATTGTAAATGGGATTCGTTTCTTGATTTCCCCCTCAGCTTGTTCATTACTAGTGTATAGAAATGCTACAGATTTTTGAATGTTGATCTTGTAACCTGCTACTTTGCTGTACTCATTTATTAGCTCTAGTAGTTTTGTTGTGAATTTTTCCGGGTTTTCGACGTATAGTATCATATCGTCTGCAAACAGTGATAGTTTTACTTCTTCCTTTCCAATTTTGATGCCTTGTATTTCTTTTTCTTGTCTAATTGCTCTGGCTAGAACCTCCAACACAATGTTGAATAATAGTGGTGATAGTGGACATCCTTGTCTTGTTCCTGATCTTAGGGGGAAAGTTTTCAATTTTTCCCCATTGAGGATGATATTAGCTGTGGGTTTTTCATATATTCCCTCTATCATTTTAAGGAAGTTCCCTTGTATTCCTATCTTTTGAAGTGTTTTCAACAGGAAAGGATGTTGAATCTTGTCGAATGCCTTCTCTGCATCAATTGAGATGATCATGTGATTTTTCTGCTTTGATTTGTTGATATGGTGTATTACATTAATTGATTTTCTTATGTTGAACCATCCTTGCATACCTGGGATGAATCCTACTTGGTCATGATGTATAATTCTTTTAATGTGTTGTTGGATACGATTTGCTAGAATTTTATTGAGGATTTTTGCATCTGTATTCATTAGAGAGATTGGTCTGTAGTTTTCTTTTTTTGTAATATCTTTGCCTGGTTTTGGTATGAGGGTGATGTTGGCTTCATAGAATGAGTTAGGTAGTTTTCCCTCCACTTCGATTTTTTTGAAGAGTTTGAGGAGAGTTGGTACTAATTTTTTCTGGAATGTTTGATAGAATTCACATGTGAAGCCGTCTGGTCCTGGACCTTTCTTTTTAGGAAGCTTTTGAATGACTGCTTCAATTTCTTTACTTGTGATTGGTTTGTTGAGGTCATCTATGTCTTCTTGAGTCAAAGTTGGTTGTTCATGTCTTTCCAGGAACCCGTCCATTTCATCTAAATTGTATTTATTAGCGTAAAGTTGTTCATAGTATCCTATTATTACCTCCTTTATTTCTGTGAGGTCAGTAGTTATGTCTCCTCTTCCATTTCTGATCTTATTTATTTGCATCCTCTCTCTTCTTCTTTTTGTCAATCTTGCTAAGGGCCCATCAATCTTATTGATTTTCTCATAGAACCAACTTCTGGCCTTATTGATTTTCTCTATTGTTTTCATGTTTTCAATTTCATTTATTTCTGCTCTAATCTTTGTTATTTCTTTCCTTTTGCTTGCTTTGGGGTTAGCTTGCTGTTCTTTCTCCAGTTCTTCCAAATGGATAGATAATTCCTGAATTTTTGCCTTTTCTTCTTTTCTGATATAGGCATTTAGAGCAATAAATTTCCCTCTTAGCACTGCCTTTGCTGCGTCCCATAAGTTTTGATATGTTGTGTTTTCATTTTCATTCACCTCGAGGTATTTGCTAATTTCTCTAGCAATTTCTTCTTTGACCCACTCGTTGTTTAGGAGTGTGTTGTTGAGCCTCCACGTATTTGTGAATTTTCTGGCACTCTGCCTATTATTGATTTCCAACATCATTCCTTTATGGTCCGAGAAAGTGTTGTGTAAGATTTCAATCTTTTTAAATTTGTTAAGACTTGCTTTGTGACCCAGCATATGGTCTATCTTTGAGAATGATCCATGAGCACTTGAGAAAAAGGTGTATCCTGCTGTTGTGGGATGTAATGTCCTATAAATGTCTATTAAGTCTAGTTCATTTATAGTAATATTCAGATTCTCTATTTCTTTGTTGATCCTCTGTCTAGATGTTCTGTCCATTGATGAGAGTGGTGAGTTGAAGTCTCCAACTATTATGGTATATGAGTCTATTTCCCTTTTCAGTGTTTGCAGTATATTCCTCATGTATTTTGGGGCATTCTGATTCGGTGCGTAAATATTTATGATTGTTATGTCTTCTTGTTTAATTGTTCCTTTTATTAGTATATAGTGTCCTTCTTTGTCTCTTTTAACTGTTTTACATTTGAAGTCTAATTTGTTGGATATTAGTATAGCCACTCCTGCTCTTTTCTGGTTGTTATTTGCATGAAATATCTTTTCCCAACCTTTCACTTTCAACCTATGTTTATCTTTGGGTCTAAGATGTGTTTCCTGTAGACAGCATATAGAAGGATCCTGTTTTTTAATCCATTCTGCCAATCTATGTCTTTTGATTGGGGAATTCAGTCCATTGACATTTAGTGTTATTATTGTTTGGATAATATTTTCCTCTAACATTTTGCCTTTTGTATTATATATATCATATCTGATTTTCCTTCTTTCTACACTCTTTTCCATATCTCTCTCTTCTGTCTTTTTGTATCTGACTCTAGTGCTCCCTTTAGTATTTCTTGCAGAGCTGGTCTCTTGGTCACAAATTCTTTCAGTGACTTTTTGTCTGAGAATGTTTTAATTTCTCCCTCATTTTTGAAGGATAATTTTGCTGGATATAGGAGTCTTGGTTGGCAGTTTTTCTCTTTTAGTATTTTAAATATATCATCCCACTGTCTTCTAGCTTCCATGGTTTCTGCTGAGAAATCTACACAAAGTCTTATTGGGTTTCCCTTGTATGTAATGGATTGTTTTTCTCTTGCTGCTTTCAAGATCTTCTCTTTCTCTTTGACCTCTGACATTCTAACTAGTAAGTGTCTTGGAGAACGCCTATTTGGGTCTAATCTCTTTGGGGTGCGCTGCACTTCTTGGATCTGTAATTTTAGGTCTTTCATAAGAGTTGGGAAATTTTCAGTGAAAATTTCTTCCATTAGTTTTTCTCCTCCTTTTCCCTTCTCTTCTCCTTCTGGGACACCCACAACACGTATATTTGTGCGGTTCATATTGTCCTTGAGTTCCCTGATACCCTGTTCAAATTTTTCCATTCTTTTCCCTATAGTTTCTGTTTCTTTTTGGAATTCAGATGTTCCATCCTCCAAATCACTAATTCTATCTTCTGTCTCTTTAAATCTATCATTGTAGCTATCCATTATTTTTTCTATGTTTGCTACTTTATCCTTCACTTCCATAAGTTCTGCGATTTGTTTTTTCAGTTTTTCTATTTCTTCTTTATGTTCAGCCCATGTCCTCTTCATGTCCTCCCTCAATTTATCGATTTCATTTTTGAAGAGGTTTTCCATTTCTGTTCGTATATTCAGCATTAGTTGTCTCAGCTCTTGTGTCTCATTTGAGCTATTGGTTTGTTCCTTTGACTGAGCCATATTCTCAATCTTTTGAGCGTGGACAGTTATCTTCTGCTGCTGGCATCTGGGCATTTATTCAGATTTCTCTTGGTGTTGGACCCAGCAAAGTTGTAATATTTTTCTGTGAAATCTCTGGGTTCTGTTTTTCTTATCCTGCCCAGTAGGTGGCGCTCGTGGCACACGTTTTTCTGCGGGTCCCACCAGTAAAAGGTGCTGTGGGACCTTAAACTTTGGAAAACTCTCGCCGTCCTGGGGGTTCGCTAGCCGAAGCGGCTTGAGCCGGCACGCGGTCCGAACGCAGGGAGGGTGTCCGAACGCAGGGAGGGTTGCTGGTCGCCGCAGCCAGGGAAAGAGCCCGTCCGAATTTCCTAGTCGGCCCTGGGCAACAAGCGTGGTGGGAGGGCGCCAGCGGCAGCGGCCCGCCCGAGAGAGTGCACGTTCCCCGGGAGTCACGGGGTCACCGTTCTCCGCGCCCTGGGGGTTTCCGATCCAATTCTCTCAGTTGGTCCGGGGGCTGCGCGTGGTGTGGGCGCCAGTCGCCTTGGTTTCAGGGGACCACCTCTCCAATTCTCCCAGCCGGCCCGGGAAGGGGGAAGGGAGTAACTCCGGCCGCTTGCCACCCCGCCCCGTAAGGCCGCGCGCCTCCGCGATCTCACCCGAGCTGCTTCTCTCAGCCAGCCAGCCGTTCCAGGATGGGGTACGCTGTCTTTTTTATCTCTGTTGTGGCTTTGGGCGCTTTCTGTATCGTTTCTACTCCCCTAGTAGGTGTCCTGGAGAAGAAACTAAGATCCGCGCGTCTTACTAAGCCGCCATCTTCCAGGAATTCCTGTTTGTTTGTTAGTTTTGTTGCGTCAGCCGTGCCCCCTCTATGCCAGGGCAAAAACTAGTAACTTTAGCTTTTATTCAAGGTTTATCTGAGCTGGAGCCTATTTTTAGTATTCAGAATTTGTTAATTAATTCCACAGTTGTAGCTTGGTTGAGCTCAGCCCCTGTTGCTAGTAAAGTGTCTTTCCTTTCCCCTCTGAGAACCAGCCTGTGGGTGAGGGCTGCTGGCCTCCGCTGCTTGGGGTACTCACAGTTCTGGTTGGGATGACAGCTGGTCCACCTTATCCAGACTGGTGTACGCTGTGTGTCTGGTCACTGATGTGACCCCAGTAGTTGTTCTGTATGGTTCCTGGGTATTTACTAGCTACTCTGGAGGATGAACTAAATTCCATACCACACTAGCCACCATCTTAGAAACAAAGCGTCCCCACTTTTTGTTCAAATGCAATTTTATTGATATATATTCATATACCATACAAGCCATCCAAAGTATACAATTAATGACTCACAATATCATCATATAGCTGCGGATACATCCCTATGATCAATTTTAGAACATTTTCATTACTCTGGAAAATAAAAAAAAATAAAAGAGAAAACTCAGATGTACCCATATCTTTTATTCCCCCCATTATTGACCCACAGTATTGGTGTGGTATATTTTTTACTGTTAACTATAGACCGTAGTTCACAATAGGTTCATATATTCCCATACACCCCTCTGTTATTAACTCCTTGTAGTAGTTTCATTCTAGTTCATGAAAAAACTTTTTTATACTTATACGGTTAGTCGTAGTCATTGTCTACCACAAGATGCACTGTGGTATACGTTCCCATGTTTTAATCTCCAACTTTATTTCTGGTGACATACATAACTCTAAACTTCACCTTCTACCACATTCAGTCATCATTCTGTACTGTTAATTATTTTCACAGTAACATGCTACTGTCGCTTCCATCCGTTTTCAAACATTTAAATTGACCTAGCTAAACATTCTGTACATATTAAGCAACTGCTCCTCATTTTTTAGCCTCATTCTATATCCTGGTAAACTATATTCTAGATTATACGTCTATGAATTTACCTATCAGTGAGATCACAAAATAATTGTCCTTTTTTTTTTAAGTGGGACTGGTTCTTAATTTCAAAAATAAATTTTGTCAGTTTTTAGTATCAGAACAGTTGTATTCTTGGTTTCTTTTTCTCCCAGTCTGCCCCCAAAAGAGACTATGCCAGAGGAGGGTACATTTTAATCAGTAAGCTGTAGGATGCACACCTAACAGACTTCACAGAAACTTCACCAAAACAGAGGAAGTGCATGGGGAAAAGAATTGTAAAAGATCAGCATACTGCCAGCCTAGAGATGGGGTCACCAGTGCTCCCCAATTCCAAAGAAGCAAAGTGTCAAGATAAACTTTTTAAAAAAGTTTTATATATATGCTATTCAAGATTTCTCCAGCACTAGATGATAAAAAGCATGAGATTGTATTTTTAGAGACAGCAGCTTCAGACCCAGAGAAGTGTGATGAGATGTTTTATATGGCTAACTCAGTGGCAAAAATGTAATTTTCTTTTCTTTCCCTTTTAAAGAGGAGGCAGGAGAGTACATCAGTGGTTGCCCCAGCCTAAGGGGCACATGATTCATTTTTTAGCGGTTGGGAAAGGGATTGAGAAAGGACCAGACAAAGATTGATCTCAGAGGTCTTAACATATTAATTTGGTCACTTCAGATGAGAAAAATAATGATAAATTTGCCTTAAGATACCTTAAAGCTGAAAAGCTCGACAATACTTTTTTTTTTTTTTTTTTTTTTTTTTACTAACTCCTAGAATCACCTTTCTGGTTTGACTGGTGCTTTGTATAGAGCAGTGAGGTTTCCCTCAGTGGAGCCTTTCCTGGGGCTATGTTTGGCTCTCAGTGAGGCAGCCCCATACCTCTTTCCCTACTCTTTGGAGAGAACAGTATGTATGAAACTGAAAAGTTACTTTCCAAAAATGAGAAAATTAGATTACTGCTTCAGAGCTATGGAATTATTTGGAATGTTTTATAAATCGTTGCTACAACAACAAAAAAGGAGGTAATTATAAAATATATATATTACAACATGCTTTTGAAGACATTTGCATTGTGCTCACAGTCACTTAAATGTTGTTCCCAAAGGTGCTCACGGCCCCTAACCTAGCTGTAGTCTCTAGGAGAGGCAGTTTGGTGAAAAAGATATGGGGCCGGGGTAGATGAGTGGATGGGTGTGGGGGTATATGGTTAGAAGAGAGAGCAGCCTTCTAGTTAAAGATCAGCCCTCAGTTTAAAGGTCAACTTTGGGCAGGCTAGTCTCAGGCAGAGCCAGGGTCAGAGGGAGGAGCAGTGGCAGGGAGGTACAGGGGTACTCTGTATCTCATTCAGGTCAAGCAGAGTCTGCTCCAATATTGTTTGTGTACAGAGGTGCTTGCTTCTCTCTGGTACATTTCAGTTTATCTTCCAAACCAGTTTTCTTTTCCCGCTTGACTACTGATCTCTTAGCAAACTCAGCATGGGTCTCTACCTCCTTGAGTTTATCAGTAAGAATCTTTACCTTTTCTTCTTGTCTGCCTTCTTTTTGAGAGTGCTTTTCTTTAGCAGTACTCACACTCTTCATGTTTTGGTCCATCAGTCTGATCTGCTCATCCATATCGGCAGTGGGACTCTGCTAGCTCAGCTTGTTGCTCAGTGTGTCCCAAATCCCCTTCAATAATCACCATCGATGAGCCACCTCCTCATACTTCTGATCTGCCTCTTCTGTGATGTGCTTAGCTTCTTTGAGTTGGATTTCCTGGAGTTCCATTTTTTCTTCATCTTTTAAAGCCTAGTTTTCAGTAACCTTCATACCTCTCTTGCTCTCATCAGTAGCTTTCTCTGCTTTTTCAGGGCAGTGACCAGATGCTTCTGAGTGCTGTCCAATTCCACTTCAGCCTCAGCCTGTTCCTGAGTTCACCTTTCTCCCTCCACTTCCTGCTGGAGGCACTTGGCTCTCTACTCGGCATCATCGGCCTGCTACTGTAGAATCTGGATCTTACACTTCACTGCCTCAATACTGCTGTAGAATCTGGATCTTGCACTTCACTGCCTCGATGGTGGCAATCCTGGCCATGGTACCCACCCAACAACTGCTCATCCTCTGCTTCCTGCCTCCTCCACTTGGCTTTGCAGCCACTTCTTACCCTTACTTCCACTTGCTCTGCCCCTCATTATTTGTCCTTCTGTGTCTGACTTATTTTACTTAATGTAATGTCCTCAAGATGTATCCATGCTGTCCCGTGATTTAGGACTGCATTCCTTACTGCTGAATAATCCATCATAGGTGTATACCACATTTTGTTTAGCCATTCATCTGTTAATGAACACTGTGGTTGTTTCCATCTTTTGGCAATTGTGAATAATGCTGTTGTGGACATCAGTGTGCAAATGTCTGTTTGTGTCCCCGAAGATCTGAAAGGCCAGTAGCAAGATTGCCAGGTCATAAGGCTACGCTATACTTAGCTTCCTGAGGAACTGCCAAACAGTCCTTTGCAGCAACTGTACCATTTTACTTACCCACCAGTAGTAAATAAGTGTTCCTATTTCTCCACATCCTTTCTGACATTTGTAGTTTCCTGTTCTTTTAATATTGACCATTCTAGTAGGTGTGAGATGATTATCTCATTGTTGTTTTGCTTTGCATTTCCCTAATAGCCAGTGAAGCTGAGCATCTTTCTATGTGCTTTGTAAGCATTTGTATTTCCTCTTTGTAAAAAATTGGCTAGTAATGTCCATTTTTTAATTGGGTTTGTCTTTTTATTGTAGACATGTAGGATTTCTTTATATAGAAATGAGAACTTCTCAAAGTTGAATCAGATACATGATTTCCAAATCTTTTCTCCCATTGAGTTGGTTGCCGTTTCACCCATTTGACAGAATTCTTTGAAGCACTGAAGTATTTGATTTTGAGAAGTTCCATTTGTCTATTTTTTCTTATCACGTGGCTTGGTGCTTTAGGTGTAAAGTCTAAGAAATTACCACCTGCCTCTAAGATAAATTTCCCTACTTTTTTTCTAGGAGTTTTATGTACTGGTTTTTATTTTTAGGTCTTTAATCCATTTTTAATTAATTTTTGTATAGAGCGTGAGAAAAGGGGTCCTCTTTCATTCTTTTGGTTATGGATATCCAGTTCTCCCAATACCATTTATGATGAGACTGTTCTGCCCCAATGAGTAGACTTGGGAACTATGTCAGAATCAGTTAACCATAGATCTGAGGGTCTATTTCTTTTTTTTTTTTTTTTTTTTTTTTTTTTTTTTTTTAAAGGAAAGACAGAGAGAAGGAAGGAAGGATAGAAGGAAGGAAGAGAGGAAGAAAGGGAAACATCTTTTAAACATTTTCTTGTTTTATTGTATTTTGTTTCTCCGTTTTCGTTACATGGGCTGGGGCCGGGAATCGAACCGAGGTCCTCCGGCATAGCAGGCAAGCACTTTGCCCGCTGAGCCACCGCGGCCCGCCCCTGAGGGTCTATTTCTGAACGCTCAATTTGATTCCATTGATCAGTGTCAACTTTTATACCTGTACCGTGCTGTTTTGACCACTGTAGCTTTGTATTTTATTTATTTAATTAATTAATTTATATTTGTTTATTTATTTTGCATGGGTAGGCACCAGGAATTGAACTCGAGCCTCTGGTATGGCAGGTGAGAATTCTGCCACTGAGCCACTGTGGCACCTGTATTTTATTTTAAGGTGGAAAGTGACACCTCCGACTTCAATCTTCTTTACCTCAAAATCTCTTGGGTATTTGAGGCCCCTTTCCATTCCAAATAAATTTGGCTTTATCATTTCTGTAAAATTCCGATTTTGGAATTTTGGTTGGTATTACATTGAATCTGTAGATCAGTTTGGGTAGAACTGACATTTTAATGACATACAGTCTTCCAATCCATGAACATGGAATTCTATCTATTTGTTCAGGTCTTTAATTTCTTTTTGCGTGTTTTTTAGTTTTCTATATACAGATTCTTTACATCCTTGGTTAAGTTAATTCCTAGATATTTGGTTCTTTTAGTTGCTGTTTAAGGAATGGAAATTTTTTCTTGATTACTGCCTCAGAAAGCTCATTACTAGTATATAGAAACACCATTGATTTTTTTTGTTTGTTTGTTTTTTACATGGGCAGGCACTGGGAATCGAACCTAGGTCTCTGGCATGGCAGGCAAGAACTCTGTCTGCTGAACCATCATGACCTGCCCAACACCATTGATTTCTATCTGTTGATCTTGTATCTTGCCACTTTGTTGAACGCATTTATTATTAGCCCAGGTAGCTTAGTTGTGGTCTTTTCATGGGTTTTAAAATATATAATCATATCAACTGCAAATAGTGGAAGATTTACTTCTTCCTTTCCAATTTGGGTGCCTTTTATTTATTTTTCTTGCCTAATTGCTGTAACTAGAACTTCTAGTACAATGTTGAATAACAGTATCATGGGCGTCCTTAATTGTGGGTTTCACATATATGTCCTTTATCGTGTTGAGGAAGCTTCCTTTGATTCCTATCTTTTGAAGTGTTTCTATCATGAAAGGATGCTGAATTTTGTCAGGTGCCTTTTCTGTATCAGTTGAGATGATCTTGTGTTTTTTCCCTTTTGATTGGTTAATGTGATATATTAAAGTAGTTGATTTTCTATTTTGAACCACCTTTACATACCTGGAGTAAAACCTCCTTGGTCATGGTGTATAATTCTTTTTATGTGTCTTTGGATTTGATTTGTAAGTATTTTGTTGAGGATTTTTGTATGTATATCCATTAAAGAGATTGGCCTGGAATGGTCTTTTCTTATAGCTTTTATCAGGTTTTGGTATAAGGGTGATGTTGAATTCATAGAATGATAGAGGGAGGTAGTGTTCCCTCCTCTCCAATAATTTTGAACATGTTGAGCAGGAATGGTATTGATTCTTCTTGGGATGCTTGGTAAAATTCACCTGTGAAGCCAGCTGGTCTTGTGCTTTTCTTTGTTGGAAGTTTTAAATGACTTTGAATTTTAGTTTTAAATGACTGAGATTTCTAATAATAATCTTAATCTGATTTCCCCCTAGATAAAGCATTATCTTTCCTACATAAAGCATTTCACTTGGGATCTAATCATACCTCTTCTTTTCTTAAGTTTTCTACGTGTAGTATTATTTTTCATATTCCTTCCAGTTCACATCTCTCTCCACATTCAAATTTATGGTATAACCAAAACGTGTTCTCTTTTAGTATTGTTTAGTTGCACTGTAAATTGTAGCATTATCCAGTTTGACTTCCCCAGTACATAGTGATGGGCATAGCACTTTTATCTAATTATATCTAGCATTAAAAGTATAATGCATGTATATTAATGCTTTATTATTTATTTGAGGATAGAATCTATTTCCCATGATATTGACTCATTTGGTATCTTGTATAGTTTATCTAATGGGCCATGGGTGGTCAGTAAATATTGATGAGTATTTCTTTGCTCTTTGGAACGTTCTTGGCAGATAGCACTTGAAAAATATCCTGCAAGATATACTATAAAAGAATTTCAAACGCTCCCCTTAAATTGCCTTCAAATTAAACTGCACATAATCTAAATCCCATGGCTTCTAAATACTTCTTGTTAACACTGTTAATAGGGGCAATTATGTAATGACAACTTGGTGCTCTTGAGAATGTTTTGAAGAAAAGTAAAAAAAATTATTCTCAATAATATCCTTTCTCAGAATACAATTTTTGTAGTCACAGTTTTCTCATGTTTAAATTTGCTTTGTCTTTGTTTTACACAATCTGGTAAGAGATACTAAGTATTTGTTACTGTTAAACCCTCTAATGATACCTCATGGCATATGAGAGTTTAGTCAACTATGAAATTAAAATAGTCCACACAAGACTGTCCTTATCTAGCACACGTATTTATAAATTTGGGAGTTTCCTCATACCACCCTCAGTTTAGACAATTCACTAGAAAAACTCATAGAACACACTGAAAGCTGTTACACTCACAATTATGGTTTATTACAGGGAAGGAATACAGGGTGGAGTCCGTGAAAGGTACCAAATGAAGAACTTCTGTTTCCTTTGGAGTCATGGATGCGTAACTTTATCTGACATCAGGTGTGACAGTACGCATGGAGTATTGCCAAACAGGGAAGTGCACCTGACTCGGTGCCCAGTGTTTTTATCAGGGCTTGATCGCATAATGCCTTTATGGCTGACCTTTAGTCTCCGGCCCTTCTGGAAGCAGACTGAGATACTGCATAGCCCAAAGCTCCCATCAGTGATCATGTTGTTAAACTGTTCTTTGACCTAAGCCCCCAGGCAAACAAAGATACTCCTGTTAGCCATGATATTCCAAGGTCCTAGAGATCACCCCCCAGTAGCTGTAGACAAAGTTTAGATTTCTCTTAGGGTTAGGTTCATTCTTTTCTACATGTCTGACCTCCTGGTCTTTGATCCAGGTTCTCTTATAGTAAAAATAATCACATTGATCTGGACATCTGCATTTTTAGTTCATAAATATGGCATTTATATGACAGAAACAGCTATTGTGTCAGTGTGAATATATCTAAGATTTGGAGAAAACAGTGTGGGCTGGAGATGGATTTAAAGAAATGGCTATTCCATCCTATAAAGCCATTGCACACATTTTTATATTTTAGTACTAATTTAGTTACTAATTTCTCCACTTGATCTACTGCTGTTTGTCAAAAGATGTGGACCGAATAGAGGTCCATTTGGTCATTAACAGTTTGCTCCAGCTCATCATATTATATAAACAGAATATTTCCCAGAGTGATGCCACTCAGGTGTGCAGGCTTCCATTTGACCTTGTGAGGTTCCAAAGGCAGGAGTGATTTTGACTGCTTATGGCTTCACCCTTTTTTGGCCTCTCGTATAATTGAGTTTAAATGACAAAATAATCTCTTGCTCTGGGCCTCTCTTGAGCACTTTTCCATGTTGTATAACCCATTTATATTTATTCTTTTATTCTCGGAATGAAGGAATCCCTCCTTCTCTCCTTTTTTCATTTTGTTTTAACCAAACTTTCCACCCTTGGAAGGGGTATTAGGTTTGACCGCTGTGGTAGTTCAGACTGCTGGCTGCAATGCTAATCTAGCAAGTGTCTCCCCTCAGTCTAGACCACTTTCATTCCTATAGAGTAAGTTTACATAGGTAAAAGAATTAGTGGGTTCTCTTGACCACTAGGTGATACAACTACATCCCTCATCAACTCCAGATTTTGCCAGGTAGATTGAAGGCCAAACCACCCCATCAATCAAGCCTTTAGGAATTCTGAGGAGAATGGTTACATTTTCTTACTTAGGGAATAGTACTGCTTCTGGCACTAGCAGTCACAGCCCTAGTTCTACAACTGTATCAGTTAGGAAAAAAAGGAAGTTGTGGGGTTGGAAGAAGAATTGTGTAGTCATATCAGTATCCTTCCCCCATTGGAAGAATTTCATAATCGAACCAGCAACCTCTCTCAGATTCCTGAGAAAAGCAGAGGAGTTTATCCTTTGACACCCCATCAGATTGAGTGTGAACACACACTTGTGAACACTTGAGTGCCTGCTCTTCTTGCCTTTATCTCCCCTCATTTAAGACAACAAATGCTTCAGTTGCCCATTCCTGTTATCTATCAGATCATTACTCTGAAAATGAAAATGTAATCCTTGGTGTGAAGAGATGTAACTTACAGTCCAAATTTGTACATTTTCTTCTGTTTCAGTCCTTTTCTAGTATTCTGAGCATATCTACCACCAAGTAAGAAAAATTCAGTCCAGAGTAAGGAGCTATTTTTGTCAAGACTTACTTGTATCCTCCAGGAGCTACTGGAATCAGTTTGGCTTGCCAGCTGTGGGGGGCCTTTACCCCTGGGAATCTGTCGCAAAGCAATCTGTAGTTTCTCTCTCTCTCTCTCTGATTGGCATATAGAACAGTTCTTACTGGCATTTTGTGCCTCAGATGGCGCAGAGGAATATACCTAGATTCAGCCTATCACTGCATTTCTACAGCCCCAGTGTTCGCTCATATCATGTACCACGGGGACCACCTCAGATGAGCATACCAGGATATCCACTCATTGATTCCTATCACCTTCTTATCTTGGAAGGGGTTCTTTTGCAACATATCCTACTTTAATACCTTTTAAATTCCCATAGGGATTTCCATAAATCTGTGCCTCATATGGTGTCCCTTTAATAGGCCAGTTTTCCACAGCCCTTTTGCTGACTACATGGCCAGGCCATTGCTACCGCCCACAAATCAGTAAAAACCCAGACATAGGGGCCAGTAGCATGCGGTTCAGCCCACTGACCTGATTTATTTTTAACTTCTTCAATCAGAGCAGTGGTCTTCCAAACAGGATGTTGTCCCTTCATCTTGGAGCTGTTACCCATGAACAAAGCTGCTCTTTTTGGTCAGTAAAGAGGAGTTCATAGGGCACTGCCCAAGTGGTCCAAGGGAGCATGGGATCCAGCAGTTATTCAGGTGATTTCTCAGTTGAGCCAAGGGGAAAAGAGGCTACCTGCTCAAGAGTACCTACTTAAATTCCCCTAGCAGCATAATTCTGTATAAACTGTTTCCATTTTATTATGGAACTCTTTTGGGAAATGCTCTCCCCATTAGAGCATTTCTCTAATATCACTGAAAGCATTATAAATATTTCAGGCTTCAGGAATATTTTATGTCCTTCGATCATAGCGCAGTTCCAATTAATATCCAGTAGCAAGCTAGTAGTTGTCTCTCAAATGGGAATTTTCTTCTCCCAAATCCTAGCAGTTGTTGCAGGCTGGTGCTCACAGGTTTTTGACTTAAGCCCCAGTCTGCGCTTCTTTCTTACAAGATTATTGTACAGAATCTAATTTTGTACACCGGGTATCCTACACTGCTTCAAATAAACCACTCTTGTGGGCTCAGGTAATCTTACTGGTTCTCATTTAATATGTCTAGTCAATATTGTCGGAAGGCAGATTTATATGCCTTCTTTTTACAATACTAAGTAGAGGATGTGTTCACTCAGAAGCATAAAACGTATAAAAGGGCTACAAGTGACAAGGTTTTTGCTATCAGAAGGGCACATGATAAAGGCTATGTAAGTTGTATGATCATTATTAAAGATCAAGGCAACTGAATTACAGTTCAGCAGTTTCAGGCATTTCTTTCTAACTAGAAAGTAAAAAAAAATCTGTATATTGATTCAGTAATCATAATCATTTCTTAAATCCTAACTTTTCAGTTACAATACCTTACACTTCATTTGAAATTTCTGACAAATAAAAAGGATTTATGGCTTGTTCCCTTCATTTTGTTTCCATATAACCTTTTAATCTATGTAACTTTCAAGCGTTTTGCCAAGATTAATCAGTCTTAAGTCTGAGGGATATTTTCCCATTTTCCAGGTAGAAAACTGAATATAAAAGTATTTTTTCAAGACCAAGTCAATTTTAATACTGCTCTCCCTATTCTAGTTAAATCTTGCAAATGGAAGGGCTTAGTTGCCAAAACTGAATTTTATTTCATCCAATCCTCTGATAATTTTCTGATCACAAAGTACCTGAAACTAAGGTCTTAAATGTTTAAATACAGATCTATAAAGTGCATGTGGAGAGGGTAAGTTTTGTTGTAGACGTGTTTGGGTCTACCTCATTAATTCAATATTCTGCTGTAGCAAATCATATGAAATGCTACTTTGAATATAAACAGTTAAATTTAAACACTAACATTGCTCTTTCCTCGTTATTGTTACATTCTGCTCTGCTGTCTTAGGATATCAACCATGGATTAACAGAGGTAAGTTAGTATCATAAAGTCTTATATTCAGAATAATAGAAACTCTTTTTTGTCCTAAGTGATAGGAGAGCCAAAAACTCCCCTTTCATATGATTTTAAAAACAAACAATAATGTATAATTGTTATTTAAGAGTAAGTCTATACCGTGGTGATTAGTGCACAACTATGTGATGATAACGTGAAACGTTGATTGTATACTTTGAATGGGTTGTATGGTATGTGATATATAGCAATAAAATTGCATTAAAAAAAGGAGTCTATAGAAATTGTCCTATATAACATTTCAGAGGAATTTTCTGAAAATAATTAAAATCTGTTTTAGTTAACCTTACAGTTCTATGGTGCCTTACATTATTTGCTTTAAATTAGTTGCTGCTAAAGTCTTCCAGTATAAAATTTTATGTGCCTCAGAATATTAAAAAGCAAACCATTCTGAAATTTAACAAATGACTGCCTAATAAGTCAGAAAACATTTTATACTAAAGAAGTAAAATGATCTTCAATTTTAAACTAATTAATACTCAAAATGGTCATAAAGTTAAACTCTCACTACAATTATCTTTCTTACTTTGTCTCGCATACTACCTTAACATATTAAATTCTAGCACTTTGGTTTACATTGTCAATAACCCTGAAGTACCTTTTAATACTTAGAAGTTATCCTCCTTTTTTCTCTTATAAATTTTAGGTTTTGTTTTGTTTTGCTTTGTTATTTTCGCGTGTGCTTTTCCCAGTACTAGAACCAATAAAGTATTTCAGGTTGGCTTTAAATTGTAGGTCTAGTAATGTTTGCTTCCTCATTCTCAAGTAGAAATAACAAATGAAATTATGGAATCATACAGTTTTGAGTCAAAAGGGACTTTAAATCATCTGTATCTCTAAAATTCAGAGAAGTAAAATTGACTGTATGATGTGTAGCTAGTTAATGATACAAATACAGGATGGAAGTAAATTTTGGCATAGAAGCTACTGAAAAGTAGTAGTTTACTCTAAAGTTAATATAAAGCCTATTATATGTTGATTTATGGGTTTCAAACAAGGGGTTTTAGTCTCATTGTATTCTGTCCAGATAGAGCATATTAGATTATTGTTGTTATTATTATTTTGGTACCTATGGGAGAAGCTTAGAAAAAGAGGGCAGTTAGGATGGAGAAGAGCAAGTGGAGTATTTCACAGTACCTTAATATTTCAATGGAAACCTTAAAGCAAGGGTTCTGTATAAGGGCTACCAAAAAATATTGCTTTTGTTGGGCAAAAGGTAGGAATTAGACATTCTTCCAACTGCAGGAATCTGTGCCCGAGAGTTCATAGCTCTTTGTATTTTACCACACTGTTAAAATATTTAGCAATCTTTCATTACATTACCTGCTAGGATAAATAATAATCTATAAGATGACACATGTTTGGTAACAGTAATAATAGATCAGTTCTCTAAACTTTAAAGGTTAATAGAGAATTATAATATTATTGGTACTTATTTTGTATGTTAAATGAATGAACAGATTATTGGATTAATAGTAGTTTCGACACCTTAGTAACATTCAGTAAATATCTGTTAAATTAATGAGTTAGGCTGACTTGATCTCAGACAGTGGCCAGTTGCTAGAGTTCAGTTCAAATATATAGGAACTAGGTAACTGTATATAACACAGGAGCCCTCAGTTTTGAAATATATTTGCAACTCTGTTCACTGAAAGTTGGAGTTAATATATATTAAACAGCAGATACTTGTACTTTATGGTTTTATGGATGCTTAAGTATACATTTCCTTCCTAAAATTGGGAAATGGATTTATACCATTGCCCCATCTAACTATCAATAAAAATCCTATATTCAGAAATCAGCACCATGTTTTATTTATAATTCCTGAACTATACAAGAGTGCATAAACAAAGAATGTGATCAACTTGGCAAGAAATTACATACCTACACAAAATATTATATAACAATTTAACGTACACTAATAAGTTAATTTTTTTTATTTCCAGTTGGCAGATATCCCCGTTACAATTTGCACATATCCATTTGTATTTGATGCCCAAGCAAAAACTACTCTGCTACAAACAGATGCAGTCCTGCAGATGCAGGTAAAAATTTGTATTATACTAATATTATTTGAGAGTGTATATTATTTAAGAGTATATTTTGAATGGTTTCTGTAATGCTTTTTTAAAAAATAATATTTGAAACTTGCTTACAATTAATCATCTTTGGGAAAATTTTGTACCTTTGTGGTCTCTTTGAAAAGTACCTTGGGTACCTATAAAGACTACTGTTGCTTGTGAAATGTATATTCTTATTAGGGCTGCTTATATATTTTTCAATGAAAAAGAATAATTTAGCCTTTAATCATTTTATATCTAAAAATGGCATAAACTTCTTTCATTATATAAATATGAAACTTTATTAAGTTTTACTAGTTTGACAAAATGTCAGTTTGTTCCAAATTTTGCCTTATTATATTTTTCTTTTTTATGTAATTGGTAAAAGATGGAAGTGAATAGACGTGAGATGATGCTAATGTTGAAGGTATTTGATCACTTGTTAGGAGGAGGAAATGAAATTTCTACAAAGGATGTTTTAGTGCTAAGATACTTTCCTGAGGTTTGTTTTGCATCTCATCCACCACTACCCCCTTCCACTTTCCCATCCCTCTCCTCTCTCTTTCCTTCCCATTCTCCTGTCCTCCCATCCAAACTCTTACGTTGAACATTCTTTCATTTATAATGAAGATTTTCAAAATTTGTTCACATACGATTTTGAAGGATTGAGGTAGGTTTGTTTTATCATTTGAACCTGAAATAAAATAGCTTTTGAGCTTCTTCCTTTGGTATAAAATATAATATACAGGCTGAGGGCTAAGGAAAGGATGAGAAAGAGACCTTAGGCTTAATATTCTAAAAATGCTTAAAAAATTAAAATCCCCCAAACTTTGATAATTGTTTTCCTTGCTTTCAAATACATGCAATTGGAGTTTCTTTAAATATTTAAATAATAAATGCTAGGGGGAATTTTAGAAATGTACATTTTTTTCTATTTCTATTAACATAAATATTTTATAAGATTCTATCTCAACAAATATTAAACCAGTTTTTTAAATTAATTATTTTATTTTATTTTTTTAAATACCAAAAAACACTAAACAAATGCAAACATTCCTATTTTGATCATTCCATTATACATATATAATCAGTAATTCACAATATCATCACATAGTGGCATATTCATCATCATGATCATTTCTTGAAACATTTGCATCGTTCAGAAAAAGAAATAAAAATGAAAATAGAAAAAAAATTTATACATACCATACCCCTTACCCACCTCCCTTTCATTGATCACTAGCATTTCAAACTAAATTTATTTTAACATTTGTTCCCCCTATTATTTATTTTTATTCCATGTGTTCTACTTGTCTGTTGACAAGGTAGATAAAAGGAGCATCAGACACAAGGTTTTCACAATCACACAGTTACATTGTGAAAGCTGTATCATTATACAATCATCTTCAAGAACCATGGCTACTGGAGCACAGCTCTACATTTTCAGGCAGTTCCCTCCAGCCTCTCCATTGCGTCTTGAATAACAAGGTGATATCTACCTAATGTGTAAGAACACCCTCAAGGATAACCTCTTGACTCTGTTTGGAATCTCTCAGCCATTGACACTTTGTCTCTTTTCACTCTTCCCCCTTTTGGTCGAGAAGGTTTTCTCAATCCCTTGATGCTGAGTCTCAGCTCATTTTAGGATTTCTGTCCCACATTGCCAGGAAGGTCCACACCCCTGGAAGTCATGTCCCACGTAGACAGGGGGAGGGTGTTAAACCAGTTTTTAAGATGTTTTTGTTAAAATGGTAAGTTAATCACTTGGTACTTTTAATGTAAATCATTCCATTTTAGAACAAGAGCACAGTGAAAACCACAGGAGAAGAGTAAATGTTTTAAATGGTAAAAATCAAACACTAAGTTTGTGAGCATATGTGGTAATCACTCTACTGGATGGATTCCTGTAATGCCTCCTTAGGCAAGCTGTTCTTTATGTCTTTAGAGTTGCTCATTTGTTATGCTCTTTTGTCTCCCCACTGTCTGCCCCCATCTCCCAGTTATAGTTTTTCAAAATCACAGGGCTCAAATTTATCTGTATAGATCCATGCTTGCTTTATGGTGTTATTAGTTATATGTTGATATAAAACCATTTATTAAGCTCTTGTGTTATACTCAATACTGTGTAAGGTACTTTGTGAATTCAGTAGCACAACAATTATAGCATACCTATAATTAATAGGTAGAATCTGCCTTATCCTGTCATCATAGCTTCTTTGTAGCTTTACTATTAAAATTTTACTCTTTTGTTTTCTAGATGGCTATTGATCAGGCCCACAGACAGAATGTCTCCTCTCTTTTTCTCCCAGTTATTGAATCTGTGAATCCCTGCTTAATTCTAGTGGTTCGTAGAGAGAACATTGTAGGAGATGCAATGGAAGTCCTTAGGAAAACAAAGAATATAGATTACAAAAAGCCACTCAAGGTAGTTTGATATTTTCTTCTATATTTTTGGGAGTTTTATTCATACGTTATGTTTAAAGCTTTCCTGATTGATTTTAATTTATCTTTGGAACTTAATAAATAAAATGGTAAATTTTTTTAACTAGTAATTGCTGAGCATTTATAAATAATAAGTAATTTGGGGTCTCTAAGTTATACTTTTTGTTTCTTTACCATCTATTCAGTGTTTGTTTTGTGTTCTTTTAGGTTATTTTTGTTGGAGAAGATGCTGTTGATGCTGGAGGGGTACGCAAAGAATTTTTCTTACTCATCATGAGGGAATTATTGGACCCTAAATATGGCATGTTTAGGTATTATGAAGATTCCAGGCTTATTTGGTTTTCTGATAAGGTAAAAAGTCCTGACCATCTAAATTACATTATTTCTGTGTATGTACCTATGTATGTATACCTATATATGTTTGTATATGTATCATGTTAACTCAGTAAATAACAGAGTAATAACTGTATTCTTAACATATTTTGTTCAGAGATCTGCTTTTGTACAGAGGTAATTTGAAAAACTATAAACTTTCTGTACTCGGAATCATCACAATACATGAATATTTATCACATATTTCAAATTAGCAAAATAAATTAAGGAATGGCCAGTCCAGAAACATTATTGACTATTCCTTCTGTTGAGTTAGATTTGGAATTGAATAATAATTACCAGGTTAACATTTCTTCTGGGAAAAGTTAAGTTAGTTTATCATTAGGGAGCATCAATTTCTCTACTTTATCATTTAGGTCAGAAATTAGCAAACTGAAGTCCATGACCCAAATTCTTCCTGCCACATTTTTTCGTAAATAGAATCATGCTTATCTACTTGCTTGTTGTCCATAACTATTTTCTGTGGTGGCTTTTGAGTTGGCAGAGACAGAGTTGGGTAATTTCAACAGTAGTATGGCCAGTAAAAAACTTAAAATGTTTACTCTATTGTCCTTTATAGAAAAAGTTTGCTGACCCCTTACCTAGAGAATATAAGTGAAATGGATGGTTCAGGTATTAGAACTCTCAAGTTCAGAGAAATTAGAATATTTACTATTGGCTCTAAAAACTCTTGATGTGTTATTTATCATTCTCTCAGTAGGCTGATTGTCTTGTATGATAGCAGCAGTGATTGATACTCAGTGCCTGGAATCATTAATACATTAGGGATTGCAAAATGATGCTATTCTAATTCTAATATTTATTTTTCATTTATTATCTAGCCTAAAGACTTCTATATAGAGAAATTTCCCATTATGTACTGTTTTGTTCCTTAGTACAGTTTATGTGGAAAAGAGTTCTCTCTTTGGTTACCAGTTTTTCTAAAGAAGTAATCAGATCATTACCATCTTCCAGTGGTGAAATTAGATTTTTGTTTTAGTCTTAATTATCATTGTGTATTCATGGATTTAGACACTCTTTATCTTTTTCAGTTCTTTGCCTTTATTATCTTTATTGATGCTCATGTTGTCCCATCTTTGTCCAGTGGGAGCTCTTCAGGTTGGTTCCTGAGTACTTTTGATACAACCTTAGTACTGTTTGGTTGCTTCCTTACTATTTTTCCTTACGTGTACTTCTGTAGTGATGAACAGTCCAATAACAGTGTTTTAATTTCACTTGGCAGTTGTTATACTCTGTAAGATAAAACCAGCAAGTGGATACACATTGTTCACTTGTTTAATTTTTTATTTTTAGGGATTGCTTGTTTAAATTAAATTAAATTTTATAATTATATAAAATGTTTACATAGTTCCAAAGTAAAATCTATAAAACAAGATATATTAAGAGAAGTAGACCTTCTGGCCCTATCCTCTCCATCATAACTATCCCCCTTCCCCCACAATGGTGATCTTTAAAAAAAATTGTGGTTTATCCTTTTTTCTCTTAAATATAAGTACATTGATAGCAGTATATTCTGTACCAATGTCAGTTTCCTGGTTTTGACAATGTAATATGATTTATATAAACTATTACCAGTGAAGAAAACTGGATGAAAGGTACAAGGGAATTCTCCTATTTGCTCAACTTCTGTGAGTCTTAAACTGTTTTAAAATAAAAATTATTTTTAGAAGTGGTGGAATTCTTTATATATTTTTTTCTCCATCAAGAAGATGTTATGTTAGGTGGGAAATGTAAGTTCTGGAGCGAACAGTGAAAGAGTTTAGTTTGGTGAAGCAAAAAGAGTTGTGAGATTGTGACAGATTTTCAGGCATATATTCAGGGCTGTGTGGAAGTGGATTAGGGAAAACCTGAGTTTTGAGGCATTATATGTTGGTTGGTAAACAGGCATGTAAAATATATAGTGGATAGTGGAATAGTCCTTATGTCCTCTAAGGTAGGTGAACAGTCTGCTGAAGTTATGGCATCATTTCTGGGACTGGTCATTTAGGACAGTTTCTAGTGGTATGCAGATAGAATTTGAGAAGGCAATAGAGATCTATCCTTTAAGGAACACAAAGAGTTTATATATATATTAAAACATGAGGTCAAACTGATACCTCCTGTTCTACCTGAATACCACAGAGATTATTCTAACCTTCTCCCATTCCATATTTTTGTATCTTCCTTATCAGTGAGAAACCTGATTACCATCGTTTTCAAGATATTTACTCAATCTCCCTTATTTGTTAGTAATCTTCTGCCACAATGGCCAAAATATCAGAAGCAAATATACTGGGCCACCCCCACATAATGGGTAAAATAACCTGAAGGTCAGCACTGATCAGGCGAAGGAGGAATGCAGAAGGCTGAATATTTTATTTAGTTTTTTTTTTTATTGGAGGTGAAATTCACATAATGTCAAAATCGACCATTTTAAAGTGTACACGTCAGATGTATTTATTGCATTCTCAATGATGTACAACCATTACCACTATCTAGTACCTGAAAGTTTCATCATCTCAAAAGGAAACCCTGTACCCATTAAGCAATCTCTCATTTTCCCCTGCCACCAGTCACTGAAAATCACTAAGCTCTCTGTGTATTTGCCTGTTCTGAATATTTGTTATAGATGGGGTCATACAACATTTGGCGTCTTTCACTTAGCATAATGTTTTCAAGGTTCATTCATATCGTAGCGTGTATCAGAACTCCATTCTTTTTTATGGCCAAATAATATTCCATTGTATGTTTATCCATTCACCATTGATGGTCATTTGGGTTGTTGCCAGTTCGGTTATCATTTGAGTTTTGAATAGTACTGCTGTGATTTCATCCCTTAGTTTTTGTTGATATATCTGTTATCAATTCTTTTGAGATACATACCTAGAAGTGAAATTGCTGGGTCACTTGGCATTCTATGTTTAACATTTTGAGGAACTACAAAACTTTTTTCACAATGATTACACTATTTTACATTCCCACCACGAGTGTGTGAGGATTCCAGTTTCTTCACATCCTCATCAACATTTAATTTCCATTCTTTTGGATTTTCATCGTCCTAGTGGATATGAAATAGTGTCTCATGGTGTTTTTGATGGCTAGGGATGTTGAGCATCTTTTTATGTGCTTATTGGCCTTTTGTATATCTTCTTTAGAGAAGTGCCTTTTCAAGTACTTTCCCCATTTTTAAATTGAATCATTTGTATATTTTTTTTATTGAATTGTAAGTAAGTAAGTTCTTCATGTATTCTGGTTAGTAGTCTCTTATCAGATAGATGATTTGCAAATATTTTCTCCTATACTCGGGGTCATCTTTTTTCTTTCTTGATAATGTCCTGTAATAATCAAAAGCGTTTAATTTTTGGTGAAGTCCTGCTCTATCTATTTTTCCTTTTGTTGCTTGTGCTTTTGGTGTCATGTCCAAGAAACAATTAGTTTTCCCATTTCTACATAGAATGTGGTTAGAATTTTTATTGGGATTGCATTAAATCTGTAAATCAGTTTGGATAGTTATGGCATCTTAACAATATTAATTCTTCCAATCCATAAACATAGAATATCTTTCCATTTATTTAGGTCTTTCATTTGTTTCAGTAGTGATTTGTACTTTTCTATTTTTAAGTCCTTTATATCTTTGGTTAGTTGTTTTTCTTTAAAGCAGTTTTTTTAGATATATTTACACACAATACAGTTCATCCAAATTTTACAGTCCATGCCTCACAGTACATTCACAAAGTTGTGTAGTCATTGTCACAGTCAGTTTTAGAACAGTTTCTTACTCCAAAATGTAAAACTCCATACCCTCTATACCTCCTTATTATTGACATTTAACATTGGTGTGGTGTCTTTGTTACAACCGAAGAAAAAATATTAAAATATTGCTATTCACTGTAGTCTGTAGTTTGCATTAGATATATTTATTCCTATATACACCATCCTGTTAACACCTTGTAATAGTGATGTATGTTTGTTCTAGTTCATGAAAGAACATTCTTATATTTGTACTATTAACTGGGGGGGGGAGGGTCATCGTTCCCATCAATGAACAATGTTATATAGCCCCATGTTTTATGCTCTAGTTTTCCTTCTAGTGTCATACACAACCCTAAATTTCCCCTTTCAGCCACAGTCACATACATAGTTCAGTGCTGTTAATTATGCTCAAAAAAATGTGTACCTGTCACCTCTGTCCATCCCCAGGCATTTACAGTCAACCTAATTAAAAACTACACAAATTAATCATCAGCTCACCATTCTCTACCATTATTGTATCTCCTGGTAACCTATATTCTAAATATTAATACTAAGAGTGTGCTTATTATACTTAGTTCATATTAGTAAGATCACACAATATTTGTCCTTTTTTATTCAATGTCCTCAGGGTTCATCCATGTTGTTGCATGCATCAGGACTTCCTTCCTTCTTACAGCTGGATAATACCTCATCCTATGTATATACAATATTTTGTTTTACATTCCTTCCAACAGTGAAATAAATGCTCCTATTTTTCCGCATCCTTTCCAGCACTTGTCGTTTCTTGTTTATTTATTAGTGGCCAGTCCAGTGAGTATGAAATAATATTTTCTGGTGTTGCATTTCCCTGATAGCTAGTGATATTGAGCAGTCTTTTCATGTTCTTTTTTAGCCATTTGTATTTCCTCCCTGAAAAAATGTCTATTCAAGTCTTTAGCCCATTTTTAAATTGGGTTGCTTGTCTTTAATTGTTGAGTTGTGGGATATCTTTATATATTCTGAATATTAAACCCTTATCAGATATGTAGTTTCCAAATACTTTCATTTTCTAGACAAAGTCCTTTGAAGCACAAAAATCTTTAATTTTGAGAAGGTCCTATTTATCTGTTTTTTCTTTCATTGCTTGGGTGTAAAGTTTAAGAAACCATCGCCTGCCACAAGATCTTGAAGTTGCTTCCCTACATTTTCCTCTAGGAGTTTTATGGCACTGGCTCTTAATTTAGTCTTTTGATCCATTTTGAGGTAAGTTTTGTGTAGGGTGTGAGATAGGGGTCTTCATTCATTCTTTTGGATATGGATATCCAGTTCTCACAGAACCATTTGTTGAGAGGATTTGGGAGCCTTGTCCAAAATCAGTTGACCATTGACCTGAGGGATCTATTTCTGAACTCTCAATTCAATTCCATTGATCACCATGTCTATCTTTATGCCACTGTCATGCTGTTCTGACCACTGTGCCTTTATAGTGTACTTTAAAGTCAAGAAGTTTGGCACTACACTGCATTATTCTTTTTCAAGATGTTTTTGGTTATCTGAGGACCCTTTATTTTCCAAATAAGTTTGGTAACTAGATTTCCATTTCTGCAGAGTACGCTGTGGGAATTTTTGGGGGGGTGGGGTGGTGGTGCATGGTCTGGAAATCGAGCCTGACTCTCCTGTGTAGAAGGTAAGCATTTTACCACTGAGACACCCATAACCCAAGGCTGTGGGAATTTTTATTAATATTGCATTGAATCTGTAGATCAGTGTGGGTAGAATTGACATTTTAATGACATTTATCCTTTCAATCCATGAACACAGAATATCTTTCCATTTATTTAGGTGTTCTTTGATTTCTTTTAGCAATGTTTTTTAGTTTTCTGTATACAGACTCTTTACATCCTTAGTTGTTTATTCCTAGATATTTGATTCTTTTAGTTGTTTTGTGAATGGAATTTTTTTCTTGATTACCACCTCAAGAGAGCTTATTACTACTGTATAGAAATCCTATTGATTTTTTTATTGATTAAAAAATTAACAAAACATTAAGATATCATTCCATTCTACATATACAATCAGTAATTCTTAATATCGTCACATAGTTGCATATTCATCATTTCTTAGTACATTTGTATCGATTTAGAAAAAGAAATAGAAAGACAACAGAAAAACAAATAAAACGGTAATAGAGAAAAAAAGATTATACATACCATACCCCTTACCCCTCGCTTTCATTTACCACCAGCATTTCAAACTAAATTTATTTTAACATTTGTTCCCCCTATTATTTATTTTTATTCCATATGTTCTACTCTTCTGTTGATATTGTAGCTAAAAGGAGCATCAGACGCAAGGTTTTCACATTCACAGAGTCTCATTGTGAAAGCTATATCATTGTTCAATCATCATCAAGAAACATGGCTACTGGAACACAGCTCTACATTTTCAGGCAGTTCCCTCCAGCCTCTCCACTACATCTTGAACAACAAGGTGATACCTACTTAATGCATAAGAATAACCTCCAGGATAACCTCTTGACTCTGTTTGGAATCTCTCAGCCATTGACATTTAGTCTCATTTCACTCTTCCCCCTTTGGTCGAGAAGGTTCTCTCAATCCCTTGATGTTAATTTTCAGCTCATTCTAGAGTTTTTCTCAGTCCCTTGATGCTGAGTCTCAGCTCCTTCCAGGATCTCTGTCCCACGTTGCCAGAAAGGTCTACACTCCTGGAAGTCATGTCCCACGCAGAGAGGGGGAGGATGGTGAGACTGCTTGTCATGTTGGCTGCAGAGAGAGTCCACATCTGAGCAACAAAAGAGGCTCCGTTGGGGGTGACTCTTAGGCCTAAATTTTAAGTGGACTTGAACTATCCTTTGTGGGGTTAAGTTTCATATAAACAAAACCCAAGACTGCGGGGCTCAGCCTATAGCTTTGGTTGTCCACACTGCTTGTGAGAATATCAAGAATTCAACTTGGGGAAGTTGAATTTCTCTCCATTCTAACCATTCCCCAAAGGCGGCTTGCAAATACTTTTCCAGTCACTGATCAAATCACTCTGGGATCAGGGCATCACTCTGGACAAACCAACAAAATCTCATGTCCTACCTGTGATTCCAAGTACTTATGACGTTCAATCAAACTATCTACATGAGTTATATTAGGAAATGCTTTAGTCAAAATATAAAGTTTGTGAGGATCCAAGATGGCCTCTTAGTAAGGTACATGCGTCTTAGTTCCTCCGACTCCAAATCAACTAATAGGTGAACAGAAACAGTACAAAACAACTCCCGGGGCTACAGCAGGGAATGGACACACAGCGTAACCAAGTCTGGGCTGGCTAGTCTGACTGCGAAACTCAGCTGCGGTGAGTGAGATCCCCGAGCGGCGGGCGATTTCCCGAGCAGCCGCAGCTGCGGCGGTCCGAGCTAATCCCTCCCTCCTTCCGAGGCTGGCTGAGAGACTCGGAGAGACAAGCTTCCCAGCCAAGGCGGCCGGCGCCACACTTTTGCGGGGGGCTTCGAGTCCGCGACTACAAGTCTCGGATCAGAGGGCTATTCAAAGTCTGGGCTGGCAAGTCTGATTCCGAGTCTTGGCTGCGGCGAGACCCCCGAGCGGCCGCAGCCGCGGCGGTCCGAGCTAATCCCTCCCTCCTTCCGGGGCTGGCTGAGAGACTCGGTGAGACAAGCTTCCCAGCCAAGGTGGCCGGTGCCACACTTTTGCGGGCGGCTTCGAGTCCGCGACTACAAGTCTCAGATCAGAGGGCTATCCAAAGTCTGGGCTGGCAAGTCTGTTTGTGAGACTTGGCTGCGGCGAGACCCCCGAGCGGCCGCAGCTGCGGCGGTCCGAGCTAATCCCTCCCTCCTTCCGGGGCTGGCTGAGAGACTCGGAGAGACAAGTTTCCCAGCCAAGGCGGCCGGCGCCACACTTTTGCGGGCGGCTTCGAGTCCGCGACTACAAGTCTCGGATCAGAGGGCTATCCAAAGTCTGGGCTGGCAAGTCTTATTGCGAGACGTGGCTGCGGCGAGACCCCCGAGCGGCCGCAGCTGCGGCGGTCCGAGCTAATCCCTCCCTCCTTCCCGGGCCGGTTGAGAGTATCGGAGAAGTAAGTTCCCCAAGCCGAGGCAGGCGGCGCCCTTCTTTTGTGGGCGGCTTCGAGTCTCGGCTTTAAGTCCGCGGCTATGAGTCCCGGATCAGAGGGCTATCCAAAGTCTGGGCTGGCTAGACTGACTGCGAGACTCGGCTGCAGTGAGACCCCCGAGCAGCGTGCGATCTCCCGATCAGCGGCAGCTGCGGTGGTCCGAGCTACTCCCTCCCCGCTTTCCGGGCCGGCTGAGAGTATTGGAGAAGCAAGTTTCCCAAGCCGAGGCAGGTGGCACCCCTCTTTTGCAGGCGGCTTCGAGTCTCTGCTTCGAGTCCGCGGATACGAGTCTCAGATAGGAGGGCTATCCAAGCCGCGGAAGCCCCCCCCCCACGGGAGGCTTCCTGGTCCGGTGGGGAATCCCCCAGGCCCGCTGCGGCCCGCAGGGTCCCCTCAAGCCGCGGCAGCTGACGCCCCCACCACGCGCGGCCCCTGAACCAACGGAGAGATTTGGATCCGAAAGCCCCAGGCCACGGAGATCGGTGACTGGGGGAGACCCATTCCAAACACTTGAGACAAACGTGTGCCACGTGCGCCACGTACTCGGCAATATAAGAAAAACAGATCCCAGAGATTTCACAGAAAAATCTTACAACCTTGCTGGGTCCAACACCCAGAGAAATCTGAATAAATGCCCAGACGCCAGCAGCAGAAGATAACTGTCCACGCTCAAAAGATTGAGAATATGGCCCAGTCAAAGGAACAAACCAATAGCTCAAATGAGACACAAGAGCTGAGACAACTAATCCTGAATATACGAACAGAAATGGAAAACCTCTTCAAAAATGAAATCGATAAATTGAGGGAGGACATGAAGAGGACATGGGCTGAACATAAAGAAGAAATAGAAAAACTGAAAAAACAAATCGCAGAACTTATGGAAGTGAAGGATAAAGTAGCAAACATAGAAAAAATAATGGATAGTTACAATGATAGATTTAAAGAGACAGAAGATAGAATTAGTGATTTGGAGGATGGAACATCTGAACTCCAAAAAGAAACAGAAACTATAGGGAAAAGAATGGAGAAATTTGAACAGGGTATCAGGGAACTCAAGGACAATATGAACCGCACAAATATACGTGTTGTGGGTGTCCCAGAAGGAGAAGAGAAGGGAAAAGGAGGAGAAAAACTAATGGAAGAAATTTTCACTGAAAATTTCCCAACTCTTATGAAAGACCTAAAATTACAGATCCAAGAAGTGCAGCGCACCCCAAAGAGATTAGACCCAAATAGGCGTTCTCCAAGACACTTACTAGTTAGAATGTCAGAGGTCAATGAGAAAGAGAGGATCTTGAAAGCAGCAAGAGAAAAACAATCCATCACATACAAGGGAAACCCAATAAGACTATGTGTAGATTTCTCAGCAGAAACCATGGAAGCTAGAAGACAGTGGGATGATATATTTAAGATACTAAAAGAGAAAAACTGCCAACCAAGACTCCTATATCCAGCAAAATTATCCTTCAAAAATGAGGGAGAAATTAAAACATTCTCAGACAAAAAGTCACTGAAAGAATTCGTGACCAAGGGACCAGCTCTGCAAGAAATACTAAAGGGAGCATTAGAGTCAGATACAAAAAGACAGAAGAGAGAGATATGGAAAAGAGTGTAGAAAGAAGGAAAATCAGATATGATATATATAATACAAAAGGCAAAATGTTAGAGGAAAATATTATCCAAACAGTAATAACACTAAATGTCAATGGACTGAATTCCCCAATCAAAAGACATAGATTGGCAGAATGGATTAAAAAACAGGATCCTTCTATATGCTGTCTACAGGAAGCACATCTTAGACCCAAAGATAAACATAGGTTGAAAGTGAAAGGTTGGGAAAAGATATTTCATGCAAATAACAACCAGAAAAGAGCAGGAGTGGCTATACTAATATCCAACAAATTAGACTTCAAATGTAAAACAGTTAAAAGAGACAAAGAAGGACACTATATACTAATAAAAGGAACAATTAAACAAGAAGACATAACAATCATAAATATTTACGCACCGAACCAGAATGCCCCAAAATACATGAGGAATACACTGCAAACACTGAAAAGGGAAATAGACTCATATACTATAATAGTTGGAGACTTCAACTCACCACTCTCATCAAGGGACAGAACATCTAGACAGAAGATCAACAAAGAAATAGAGAATCTGAATATTACTATAAATGAACTAGACTTAATAGACATTTATAGGACATTACATCCCACAACAGCAGGATACACCTTTTTCTCAAGTGCTCATGGATCATTCTCAAAGATAGACCATATGCTGGGTCACAAAGCAAGTCTTAACAAATTTAAAAAGATTGAAATCTTACACAACACTTTCTCGGACCATAAAGGAATGATGTTGGAAATCAATAATAGGCAGAGTGCCAGAAAATTCACAAATACGTGGAGGCTCAACAACACACTCCTAAACAACGAGTGGGTCAAAGAAGAAATTGCTAGAGAAATTAGCAAATACCTCGAGGCGAATGAAAATGAAAACACAACATATCAAAACTTATGGGACGCAGCAAAGGCAGTGCTAAGAGGGAAATTTATTGCTCTAAATGCCTATATCAGAAAAGAAGAAAAGGCAAAAATTCAGGAATTAACTATCCATTTGGAAGAACTGGAGAAAGAACAGCCAGCTAACCCCAAAGCAAGCAAAAGGAAAGAAATAACGAAGATTAGAGCACAAATAAATGAAATTGAAAACATGAAAACAATAGAGAAAATCAATAAGGCCAGAAGTTGGTTCTATGAGAAAATCAATAAGATTGATGGGCCCTTAGCAAGATTGACAAAAAGAAGAAGAGAGAGGATGCAAATAAATAAGATCAGAAATGGAAGAGGAGACATAACTACTGACCTCACAGAAATAAAGGAGGTAATAACAGGATACTATGAACAACTTTACGCTAATAAATACAACAATTTAGAGGAAATGGATGGGTTCCTGGAAAGACATGAACAACCAACTTTGACTCAAGAAGAGATAGATGACCTCAACAAACCAATCACAAGTAAAGAAATCGAAGCAGTCATTCAAAAGCTTCCTAAAAAGAAAAGTCCAGGACCAGACGGCTTCACATGTGAATTCTATCAAACATTCCAGAAAGAATTAGTACCAACTCTCCTCAAACTCTTCAAAAAAATCGAAGTGGAGGGAAAACTACCTAACTCATTCTATGAAGCCAACATTATCCTCATACCAAAACCAGGCAAAGATATTACAAGAAAAGAAAACTACAGGCCGATCTCTCTAATGAATATTGATGCAAAAATCCTCAATAAAATTCTAGCAAATCGTATCCAACAACACATTAAAAGAATTATTCATCATGACCAAGTAGGATTCATCCCAGGTATGCAAGGATGGTTCAACATAAGAAAATCAATTAATGTAATACACCATATCAACAAATCAAAGCAGAAAAATCACATGATCATCTCAATTGATGCAGAGAAGGCATTTGACAAGATTCAACATCCTTTCCTGTTGAAAACACTTCAAAGGATAGGAATAGAAGGGAACTTCCTTAAAATGATAGAGGGAATATATGAAAAACCCACAGCTAATATCATCCTTAATGGGGAAAAATTGAAAACGTTCCCCCTAAGATCAGGAACAAGACAAGGATGTCCACTATCACCACTATTATTCAACATTGTGTTGGAGGTTCTAGCCAGAGCAATTAGACAAGAAAAAGAAATACAAGGCATCAAAATTGGAAAGGAAGAAGTAAAACTATCACTGTTTGCAGACGATATGATACTATACGTCGAAAACCCGGAAAAATCCACAACAAAACTACTAGAGCTAATAAATGAGTACAGCAAAGTAGCAGGTTACAAGATCAACATTCAAAAATCTGTAGCATTTCTATACACTAGCAATGAACAAGCAGAGGGGGAAATCAAGAAACGAATCCCATTTACAATTGGAACTAAAAGAATAAAATACCTAGGAATAAATTTAACTAAAGAGACAAAAGACCTATACAAAGAAAACTACAAAAAACTGCTAAAAGAAATCACAGAAGACCTAAACAGATGGAAGGGCATACCGTGTTCATGGATTGGAAGACTAAATATAGTTAAGATGTCAATCCTACCTAAATTGATTTACAGATTCAATGCAATACCAATCAAAATCCCAACAACTTATTTTTCAGAAATAGAAAAACCAATAAGCAAATTTATCTGGAAGGGCAGGGTGCCCCGAATTGCTAAAAACATCTTGAGGAAAAAAAACGAAGCTGGAGGTCTCGCGCTGCCTGACTTTAAGGCATATTATGAAGCCACAGTGGTCAAAACAGCATGGTATTGGCATAAAGATAGATATATCGACCAATGGAATCGAATAGAGTGCTCAGATATAGACCCTCTCATCTATGGTCATTTGATCTTTGATAAGGGAGTCAAGCCAACTCACCTGGGACAGAACAGTCTCTTCAATAAATGGTGCCTAGAGAACTGGATATCCATATGCAAAAGAATGAAAGAAGACCCATATCTCACACCCTATACAAAAGTTAACTCAAAATGGATCAAAGATCTAAACATTAGGTCTAAGACCATAGAACAGTTAGAGGAAAATGTAGGGAGATATCTTATGAATCTTACAATTGGAGGCGGTTTTATGGACCTTACACCTAAAGCAAGAGCACTGAAGAAGGAAATAAATAAATGGGAACTCCTAAAAATTAAACACTTTTGTGCATCAAAGAACTTCATCAAGAAAGTAGAAAGACAGCCTACACAATGGGAGACTTGAACAGACACCTACCAGAAGAGGAAATACAAATGGCCAAAAGGTACATGAAGAGATGCTCAATGTCCCTGGCCATTAGAGAAATGCAAATCAAAACCACAATGAGATATCATCTCACACCCACCAGAATGGCCATTATCAACAAAACAGAAAATGACAAGTGCTGGAGAGGATGCGGAGAAAGAGGCACACTTATCCACTGTTGGTGGGAATGTCAAATGGTGCAACCACTGTGGAAAGCAGTTTGGCGGTTCCTCAAAAAGCTGAATATAGAATTGCCATACGATCCAGCAATACCATTGCTGGGAATCTACTCAAAGGAATTAAGGGCAAAAACTCAAACAGACATTTGCACACCAATGTTTATAGCAGCGTTATTTACAATTGCAAATAGATGGAAACAGCCAAAATGTCCATCAACAGACGAGTGGCTAAACAAACTGTGGTATATACGTACGATGGAATATTATGCAGCGTTAAGACAGGATAAACTTATGAAGCATGTAATAACATGGATGGACCTAGAAAACATTATGCTGAGTGAGTCTAGCCAAAAGCTAAAAGACAAATACTGTATGGTCCCAATGATGTGAATCGACACTCGAGAATAAACTTGGAATATGTCATTGGTAACAGAGTTCAGCAGGAGTTAGAAACAGGGTAAGATAGTGGGTAATCGGAGCTGATGGAATACAGACGGTGCAATAGGACTAGATACAAAAACTCAAAAATGGACAGTACAATAATACCTAATTGTAAAGTAATCAAGTTAAAATACTGAACGAAGCTGCATCCGAGCTATAGGTTTTTGTTTTGTTTTGTTTTGTTTGTTTTGTTCTTATTACTATTACTTTTATTTTTTTCTCTATGTTAACATTCTATATCTTTTTCTGTTATAATGCTAGTTCTTCTAAACTGATGCAAATGTACTAAGAAACGATGATCATGCATCTATGTGATGATGTTAAGAATTACTGATTGTATATGTAGAATGGTATGACGTCTAAAAAAAAAAAAAATGGTCAGCACAATACTGCCTAATTGTAATGTAATTATCTTGGAATGCTGAATGAAGCTGCATCTGATCTATAGTTTTTTTTTGTTTTGTTTTGTTTTGTTTTCTCTTATATATTTTTGTACTTTTTATTTTTATTTGTGTTTTCTCTGTGTTATCACTTTATTTCTTTTTCTGTTGTAGTGCTATTTCTTTCTCTAAATCGATGCATATGTACTGAGAAATGATGACCATACACCTATGTGATGATATTAAGAATTACTGATTGCGTATGTAGAATGGATTGATTTCTATTGTTGTGTTAGTTAATTTTTTTAATTAATAAAAAAAAATATATAAATTTTGTAACAAATAAACATTTTTTGCTTTAGTCTAACACATAAGGTGACATTTTAAAGTATTAGTTATCTATTTTCAGCACCCTGCAATAATGACATTCCTTTGTTCTTCCTCATGCAAAAACATTTTTAAAATTTGTACATTGTACATTTCACTATTATTATACACTCTAGGCATTCCTAGATTATACCATCTCGATCTTTAACATCTATCTTTCTTTCTGATTTCATTTATGTCCCCAGCCCTCCTCCCTCTATCATTCTCACATGCAACTTCATTCAATGTTTTAACCTAATTACATTACCGTTAGGTAATACTGTGCTGTCCATTTCTGAGTTTTTGTATCCAGTCCTGTTGCACAGTCTGTATCCCTTCAGCTCCAATTACCCAATATCTTACCCTATTTCTATCTCCTGAAGGTCTCTGTTACCAAGGAAATATTCCAAGTTTATTCACTAATGTCAGTTCATATCAGTGAGACCATACAGTATTTATCCTTTAGTTTTTGGCTAGTCTCACTCAGCATAATGTTCTCAAGGTCCATCCATGTTGTTACATACTTCATAAGTTTATTCTGTCTTAAAGCTGCATAGTATTCCATCGTATGTATATACCACAGTTTGTTTAACCACTCGTCTGTTGATGGACATTTTGGCTGTTTCCATCTCTTTACAATTGTAAATAATGCTTCTATAAATATTGGTGTGCAAGTGTCCGTTTGTGTCTTTGCCCTTAAATCCTCTGAGTAGATACCCAGCAATGGTTTTGCTGGGTCATATGGCAATTCTATATTCAGTTTTTTGAGGAACCGTCAAACTGCCTTCCACAGTGGTTGCACCATTTGACATTCCCACCAACAGTGAATAAGTGTGCCTCTTTCTGCACATCCTCTCCAGCACTTGTCATTTTCTGTTTTGTTGATAATGGCCATTCTGGTGGGTGTGAGATGATATCTCATTGTGGTTTTGATTTGCATTTCTCTAATGGCCAGGGACATTGAGCATCTCTTCATGTGCCTTTTGGCCATTTGTATTTCCTCTTCTGATAGGTGTCTGTTCAAGTCTTTTTCCCATTTTGTAATTGGGTTGGCTGTCTTTTTGTTGTTGTTGAGTTGAACAATCTCTTTATAAATTCTGGATACTAGACCTTTATCTGATATGTTGTTTCCAAATATTGTCTCCCATTGTGTAGGCTGTCTATCTACTTTCTTGATGAAGTTCCTTGATGCACAAAAGTGTTTAATTTTGAGGAGCACCCATTTATTTCTTTCTTTCTTCAGTGCTCTTGCTTTAGGTGTAAGGTCCAAAAAACCGCCTCCAATTATAAGATTTATAAGATATCTCCCTACATTTTCCTCTAACTGTTTTATGGTCTTAGACCTAATGTTTAGATCTTTGATCAATTTTGAGTTAACTTTTATATAGGGTGTGAGATACGGGTCCTCTTTCATTCTTTTGCATATGGATATCCAGTTCTCTAGGCACCATTTATTGAAGAGGCTGTTCTGTCCCAAGTGAGTTGGCTTGACTTCCTTATCAAAGATCATATGTCCACAGATGAGAGGGTCTATATCTGAGCACTCTATTCGATTCCATTGGTCAATATATCTATCTTTATGCCAATACCATGATGTTTTGACCACTGTGGCTTCATAATATGCCTTAAAGTCAGGCAGCGTGAGACCTCCCGCTTTGTTTTTTTTTCCTCAAGATACTTTTAGCAATTCGGGGCACCCTGCCCTTCCAGATAAATTTGCTTATTGGTTTCTATTTCTGAAAAGTAAGTTGTTGGGATTTTGATTGGTATTGCGTTGAATCTGTAAATCAATTTAGGTAGAATTGACATCTTAACTATATTTAGTCTTCCAATCCATGAACGTGGTATGCCATTCCATCTATTTAGGTCTTCTGTGATTTCTTTTAACAGTTTCTTGTAGTTTTCTTTGTATAGGTCTTTTGTCTCTTTAGTTAAATTTATTCCTAAGTATTTTATTCTTTTAGTTGCAATTGTAAATGGAATTCATTTCTTGATTTCCCCCTCAGATTGTTCATTACAGTGTATAGAAACACTACAGATTTTTTAATGTTGATCTTGTAACCTGCCACTTTGCTGTACTCGTTTATTAGCTCTAGTAGTTTTGCTGTGGATTTTTCAGGGTTTTCAAGGTATAGTATCATATCATCTGCGAACAGTGGTAGTTTTACTTCTTCCTCTCCAATTTTGATGCCTTGTATTCTTTTTCTTGTCTAATTGCTCTGACTAGAACTTCCAACACGATGTTGAATAACAGTGGTGATAGTGGACATCCTTCTCTTGTTCCTGATCTTAGGGGGAAAGTTTTCAGTTTTTCCCCATTAAGGATGATATTAGCTGTGGGTTTTTCATATATTCCCTTTATCATTTTAAGGAAGTTCCCTTGTATTCCTATCCTTTGAAGTGTTTTCAACAGGAAAGGATGATGAATCTTGTCAAATGCCTTCTCTGCATCAATTGAGATGATCATGTGATTTTTCTGCTTTGATTTGTTGATATGGTGTATTACATTAATTGATTTTCTTATGTTGAACCATCCTTACATACCTGGGATGAATCCCACTTGGTCATGATGTATAATTCTTTTAATGTGTTGCTGGATTCGATTTGCTAGAATTTTGTTGAGGATTTTTGCATCTATATTCATTAGAGAGATTGGTTTGTAGTTTTCTTTTTTTATAGTATCTTTGCCTGGTTTTGATATGAGGGTGATCTTCGCTTCATAGAATGAATCAGGTAGCTTTCCCTCCTCTTCAATTTTTTTGAAGAGTTTGAGCAGGGTTGGTACTAATTCTTTCTGGCATGTTTGGTAGAATTCACATGTGAAGCCGTCTGGTCCTGGACTTTTCTTTTTGGGAAGCTTTTGAATGACTGATTCAATTACTTTGCTTGTGATTGGTTTGTTGAGGTCATCTATTACTTCTTGAGTCAAAGTTGGTTGTTCATACCTTTCTAGGAGGTTGCCAATTCTTCTACATTGTTGTATTATTTATTAGCATAAAGTAATTCATAGTATCCTGTTATTACTTCCTTTATTTCTGTGAGGTCAGTGGTTATGTCTCCTCTTCCATTTCTGATCTTATTTATTTGTGTCCTCTCTCTTCTTCTTTTTGTCAATCTTGCTAAGGGCCCATCAATCTTATTGATTTTCTCATAGAACCAACTTCTGGTCTTATTGATTTTCTCTATTGTTTTCATGTTCTCAATTTCATTTATTTCTGCTCTAATCTTTGTTATTTCTTTCCTTTTGTTGCTTTGGGGTTAGTTTGCTGTTCTTTCTCCAGTTCTTCCAAGTGGACAGTTAATTCCTGAATTTTTGCCCTTCTTTTTTGATATAGGCATTTGCAGCAATAAATTTCCCTCTTAGCGCTGTCTAGCTGCGTCCCATAAGTTTTGATATGTTGTGTTTTCATTTTCATTTATCTTGAGATATTTACTGATTTTTCTTGTAATTTCTTCCTTGACCCACTGGTTGTTTAAGAATGTGTTGTTGACCCTCCACGTATTTGTGAATTTTCTAGCACTCCGCCTATTATTGATTTCCAACTTCATTCCTTAATGATCCGAGAAAGTGTTGTGTATGATTTCAATTGTTTTAAATTTGTTGAGACTTACTTTGTGACCCAGCATATGGTCTATCTTTGAGAATGATCCATGAGCGCTTGAGAAAAAGGTGTATCCTGCTGTTGTGGGGTGTAATGTCCTATAAATGTCTGTTAAGTCTAGCTCATTTATTGTAATATTCAAATTCTCTGTTTCTTTATTGATCCTCTGCCTAGATGTTCTGTCCATTGATGAGAGTGGGGAATTGAAGTCTCCAACTGTTATGGTAGATGTGTCTATTTCCCTTTTCAGTGTTTGCAGTGTATTCCTCACGTATTTTGGGGCATTCTGGTTTGGTGCATAAATATTTATGATTATTATGTCTTCTTGTTGAATTGTTCCTTTTATTAGTACATAGTATCCTTCTCTGTCTCTTTTAACTGTTTTACATTTGAAGTCTAATTTGTTGGATATTAGTATAGCTACTTCTGCTCTTTTCTGGTTGTTATTTGCATGAAATATCTTTTCCCAGCCCTTCCCTTTCAACCTGTATTTATCTTTGGGTCTAAGATGTGTTTCCTGTAGACAACATATAGAAGGATCCTGTTTTTTAATCCATTCTACCAGTCTGTTTCTTTTGATTGGGGAGTTCAGTCCATTAACATTTAGTGTTATTACTGTTTGGGTAGTACTTTCCTCTACCATTTTGCCTTTTGTATTTTATTTGTCTTATCTAATTTTCCTTCTTTCTACACTCTTCTCCACACCTCTCTCTTCTGTCTTTTCATATCTGTCTCTAGTGCTCCCTTTAGTATTCCTTGCAGAGCTGGTCTCTTGGTCACAAATTCTCTCAGTGACTTTTTGCCTGAGAATGTTTTAATTTCTCCCTCATTTTTGAAGGACAATTTTGCTGTGTATAGAATTCTTGGTTGGCAGTTTTTCTCTTTTACTAGTTTAAATATATCATCCCACTGTCTTCTCTCCTCCATGGTTTCTGCTGAGAAATCTACACATAGTCTTATTGGGTTTCCCTTGTATGTGATGGATTGCTTTTCTCTTGCTGCTTTCAAGATCCTCTCTTTCTCTTTGACCTCTGACATTCTGACTAGTAGTGTCTTGGAGAACATCTGTTTGGATCTATTCTCTTTAGGGTGCACTGCACTTCTTGAATGTGTAATTTTAAGTCTTTCGTAAGAGTTGGGAAATTTTCAGTGATAATTTCTTCCATTAGTTTTTCTCCTCCTTTTCCCTTCTCTTCTCCTTCTCGGACACCCACAACACATATATTTGTGTGCTTCATATTGTCCTTCAGTTCCCTGATCCCCTGTTCAAATTTTTCCATTCTTTTCCCTATAGTTTCTGATTCTTTTTGTATTTCAGGTGTTGCATCCTCCAGTTCACTAATCCTAACCTCTGTCTCTTGAAATTTCATTCCCGTAAGTTCTGTGATTTGTTTTTTCAGACTTTCCATTTCTTCTTTTTGTTCAGTCCTTGCCTTCTTCATGTCCTCCCTCAATTCATTGATTTAGTTTTTGATGAGGTTTTCCATTTCTGTTCGTATATTCTGAATTAATTGTTTCAGCTCCTGTATCTCATTTGAACCATTGGTTTATTCCTTTGACTGGGCCATATCTTTAATTTTCCTGGTGTGATTTGTTATTTTTTGCTGGCATCTCGACGTTTAATTACCTTAATTAGTTTATTCTGGAGATTGCTTTCACTTATCTTACCTAGGGTTTTCTTGCTAGATGAGTTTGTTGTCTATCTGTTCTTTGACCTTCAGTTCAGCTTTTTCTGCACCTCTAGCTTAGGTTTTGTTTAACAGAGGATAATTTTTCAGTTCTTGTTTTCTTGTTTCTTGTCCTGCTTGTAGGGTGCCTTTTCCCTCCCCACCCTTAGGAGGGTCTACGTAGGTATTGCAGACTCCAGCCAGGTTTTCCCGGACTAAACTGGCCTCCTATCAGGGGGAAGGAGTCACCTGCCTCAGTTTTCTCTGAGGGTGAGACCCAGCAGTTTGAAAGTCTTTCCTGTGAAGTCTCTGTGCTCTGTTTTTCTTATCCTGCCCAATATGTGGTGCTTGTCTGCCTGCGGGTCCCACCAGCAAGAGATGTTGTGGCTCCTTTAACTTTGGAAGACTCTCTCTGCTGGGGGCGTGGTGGAGACAGAGGAGAGGTTTTAGGCTGGTTTTAATGGCTTCAAATTGCCAAGCCCTGGGTTCTGAATTCCTTGAGAGAGGTATTCCATCTGAGTTGCACTTCACCCCTTCCCTGGGGAAGGCTCAGGCCGGAGATAGCCCTGAAAGCAGTCCGTTTCTGCCTATGCCTGGGGCAGTTGCAGCCCGAAAGTCCCACCGCTGAATCCAGAGGCAGCCAAGCCTCTGTAGAAACAGCCACAAAAACCTCCATTTCGTCCCCTTTCCTCTTTTTTGGTTAGCCCAATAAGCAACCTCCGCCTTGACCAGTTTCGCCAAGAGCTGGGGACCTATTTTTAGTAGTCAGAATTTGTTTATTAATGCCACAATTGGTGTTTGGTTGGACTCAGTCCCTGCTACTGTTAGAGTGTCTTTCCTTTCCCTCTGGGAAGCCGCCTGTCGGGGAGGGGCACCAAGCGCCGGCCCTCGTGGCTTTGGGGAACTCATGGTTCCAGAGACTCGCAGCCGGTCCAGCTGGTCCAGACTGGGGTATGCTGTGTGTCTGGTCACTATTGTGGCTCTGGGAGCTGTTCTGTACTGTTTCTGGTTATTTAATAGTTGTTCTGGAGGGCGAACTAAAACGCACACATTACTAAGCCGCCATCTTGGACCCTCACCCTCGAAATCCTGTTGATTTTTATTGATCTTGTATCCCACCACTTTGCTGAACACATTTATTAGCTCAAGTAGCTTTGTTGTAGTTTTGTTGGGATTTTCTAAATATATGCTCATGTTATCTGCAAGTAGTAAGAGTTTTACTACTTCTTTCCAATTTAGGTACCTTTTACTTTTCTTGCCCAGTTGTTGACAGTGGGCATCCTTGTCTTGTTCCTCATCTTAGAGGGAAAGCTTTCAGTCTCACTGTTGAGTACAGTGTTAACTGTGGGTTTTTTCATATGTGCCCTTTATCATGTTGAGGAAGTTTCCTTCGATTCCTACCTTTTGAAGAGTTTCTGTTATGAAAGAATGCTGAACTTTGTCATATGTACTTTCTGCATCAATTGAGGTAATCATGTTTTTTCCCTTTTGATTGGTTATTGTGGTGTATATTACAGTAATTGGTTTCCCATTTTGAACCACCTTGCATACCTGTAATAAAACCTCCTTGGTCATAGTGTATAATTCTTCTAATGTGCCATTGGATTGGATTTGCATGTATTTTATTGAGGATTTTTGTGTCTATTTTCATTAGAAACATTGGTCTGCAGTTTTGTTTTGTTGTAGTATCTCTATCAGGCTTTGATAAAGTTAATGTTGGCTTCATAGAATGTTTTAGGTAGTGTTCCCTCCTCTCCAATTTTTTGGAACAGGTTGAGAAGAATTGGTTTTAATTCTACTTGGAGTGATTGGTAAAATTCCTGCGTGAAACCATGTAATCCTAGGCTTTTCTCTGTTGGAAGTTTTTTATTGATTGATTCAATCTCTTTGCTTATGGTTGGTTTGTTGAGGTCTTCTTTTTCTTCTTGAGTTAAGGCAGTATGTTCATGTGTTTCTAGGAAATTATCCATTTCATCTAAATTGTCTAATTTGTTGGCGTATGGTTGTTCTTAGTATCCTCTAATAATCTTTACTGTTTCTACAGGGTCCATGGTAATGATTACCTACTCATTTCTGATTTTATTTATTTGCATCCTCTCTCTTTTTATCTTTCTCATTCTAGCTAAGGGTTTGTCAAATTTTTTTGATATCTCAAAGAACCAACTTTTGGTTTTATTAATTCTCTCTATTGTTTTTGTGTTCTTCATTTAATTTATTTCTGCTCTAATCTTCGTTAGTTCTTTCTTTCTGCTTGCTTTGTGATTAATTTGCTTTTCTTTCTTTAGTTTCTCCAGGTGCTCAGTTAGGTCTCTGTTTTTAGCTTTTTCTTCTTTTTTAATACAAGCATTGCAGACTAGAAAAAATTTTCCCTTTCAAAGCTGTCTTAACTGCATCCATAAGTTTTGATATGTTTTATTCTCATTTTTATTCATTTCAAGATATTTACTGATTTCTCTTATGGTTTCTCTTTTGACCCACTGGTTGATTGTGTTGTTTAACCTCCATGTATTTGTTAATTTTCCATTTCTCTTGTTATTGATTTCCAGTTTCATTCCAATTATGATTAGAGAGTGTTTTGTATAATTTCAGTCTTTTGAAATTTATTAATACCTGTTTTGTGCCCCAGCATGTGGTCTACTACAGAGAATATTCCTTGAGTACTTGAGAGAAATGTAAATCCTCTTGTTTTGGGGTACAGTGTTCTTATATACGTCTGTTAGGTCTAGTTCATTTATCATATTATTTAGGTTCTCTATTTCCTTATTGATCCTCTGTTTAGATGATCTGTCTGTTGAAGAGAGTAGTGTGTTGAAGTCTCTACTGTTATTGTTGATACATCTGTTGCTCCCTTCAGCTTTTCTAGTGTTTGCCTTATGTAGCTTGGGGTATCTTAATTAGGTCCATATATATTTATGATTATTGTTTCTTCTTTGTGAATTGTCCCTTTTATTGGTATATAATATCCTTCTTTATCTCTTGTTACATTTTTGCATTTAAAATTTGTTTTATCTGCTTTTACTATGTCTAACTGTCCAGCTTTTTATTGGTTACTGCCTTCATAGAGTATCTTTTCCATCCTTTCACTTCCAATTCCATTCACTTTCAACTTATTTGTATCTTTGGACCTAAAATGAATCATTGTAAACAGCTATAGGTGGCTCATATTTTTTTTATCCATTCTACCAATCTTTGTCCTTTGTTTAGGGAGTTTAATCCATTAACATTCAATGTTAGTACTCTAAAAGCTATCCTTACTTTAACCATTTTATCCTTTGGTGCTTTTTTTTGTCAGATCTATTATTTTTCTCTTTACCATTTTTGTTAGCCTTATTGATACTCTTCATTTCTGTACTCTCCTACAAGCCTCTCCCTCCTGCCCTTTTGTTTCAGCCTGTAGCATTCCTTTCATATTTCTTGTGGCACAGGTTTTTTGTTTGTTAACAAACTCTCTTAGCTTCTGTTTATCTGTGAATATTTCATATCTCCCTCACTTTTGAAGAACAGCTTTGGAGGATAAAGAATTTTTGGCTGGCCATTTTTCTCTTTCAGTATCTTAAATAGATCATCTAACACCTTTTTGCTGTCATGGTACCTATGAAGTATTCAGCATTTAGCCTTATGTGGCTTCCCTTTTATATAATGAATCACTTTTCTTTTACTGTTTTCTAAATTCTGTTCTTCTCTTTGGTATTTGACAGTTTGATTAGGATGTGTCTTATGTCGGTTCTATTTGGATGTATTCTTTTTGGAATATTTTGGGGAAGGAGAGGATAAAGGGGGGCCAAGATGGCAGCTTAGCGAGATGTGGGATTTTGTTCATCCTCCAGAGCAGCTAATAAATAGCCAGGAACAGTACAGAACAACTGCTGGGGCCACGTCAGTGACTGTACACACAGCATACACAGTCTGGACCACTGGACCAGCTGCTAGCCCACCCAGAACCATGAGTTTCCCAAGCCACAGCAGCCAGCGCCCCTCCACCAAAGGCTGTTTCCTGGAAGGGAAAGGAAAGAGAGTTTACCAGCAGCAGGGACTGAGTGCAACCAAACTCCAATAGTGGAATTAATTAACAAATTCTGACTACTAGAAATAAGCCCCCAGCTCAGCTGAACCTCGAGTAACAACACAGGTTGCTCGTTTTTGCCTCCGGCGCAGAGGGGGCAAGGGCTGAGAGAAAAAGAAAAAAAAAAAACGGTTTTTTGGATTTGAAAAGGTCTGAGCCCTGAAGGAAGGGAGGTGGCACATAGGACCTGGAGAAACACAGAGCAATGTACCAACTTAAGCTCTTGATCGGCAAACCTGAGGAACGGGGGTCCTGCTCTGAAAAGGATTTTTCTCCTTCATTTTAGTGGTTGTGTTTCTACGGCTTGACTGTTCTTTGGATGCAGCTGCAAGACTTCTCAGGCTCCACTGCCCCAGGCATAGGCAGAATTAAGCTTGTTTGAGGGTTTGTCTGGAGCCTGTGCCTTCCCCAGGAGAGGGGTGGGACCCAGCTCAGGTGGAATCCCTCCCTCAAGGAGTTCAGACCCCATGGCCTGAAAAAGTGAAGCAATTAAAACCAGACTACAACCTCTCCTCTGTCTCTACCACACTCCCAGCAGGGATAGTTTGCTGAAGTTAAAGGTACCGTATCACATTATGCTGATGGGACCTGCAGACAGACAAGCACCACATACTGGGCAGGATAGGAAAAATGGAACGCCCAGAGGCTTCATAGGAAAGCCTTTCAATCTCCTGGGTCTCACCCTCAGGGAAAACTGATGCAGATGACTCTTTCCTCCTTCTAAGGGGGGATAAAGGTACCATACAGACAGGGCAAGAAACAAGAAAACAAGAACTGAAAAATTCTGATCTGTTAAGCAAAACCTAAGCTAGAGGTCCGGAATGAGCTGAACTGAATGTCAGAGAACAGATAAACAACAAAGTCATCCAGCAAGAAAATCCTAGGTAAAAAAAGTGAAAAAAAAATCTCCAGAATAAACTAATTAAGGTAATTAAATGCCTAGATGCCACCAAAAAATAACTAATCATACTAGAAAATTGAAGATATAGCCCAGTCAAAGGAACAAACCAATAACTCAAATGAGCTACAGAAGTTGAAACAATTAACTCAGAATATTCAAACAGACAAGGAAAGCTTCATCAAAAATCAAATCAGTGAATTGAGGGAGGTTGTAAAGAAGGCAAGGAATGGAATATTTTGGGCTTCTTTGATATGCATATTTATATCTTTTATAAGGATTGGACAGTTTTCAGCCATTATTTCCTCAAATATTCTTTCAGACTGTTTTCCTTTCTCTTCTACTTCTGGGACACCCATGATGTTTATGTTCATGCACTTTTCATGTTCTCAGCTATTTCCCTGAGACTGTGCTTAAATTTTTCCATCCTTTTTCCATCTGTTCTTTTGTCTGTTTGAATTTGGATCCTGTCCCCTAGTTTGCTAATCCTTTCTTCCTTTTCAAATCTGCTGGTCTATGTTTCCAGTGTGTTTGTAATTTCATGTGTAGTGCCTTGTGGTAGTTAGATTCATTTGTCAACTTGGCCAGGTGAAGGCACCTAGTTCTGTTGCTGTGGACATGAGCCAATGGTAGGTGAACCTCATCTGTTGCTAATTACATCAGCAGTTGGCTAGCAGGCGTGTCTGCTGCAATGAGTAACATTTGACTTAATTGGCTGGTGCTTAAATGAGAGAGCGCAATGTAGCACAGCCTAAGCAGCTCGGCATTCCTCATCTCAGCACTCGCAGCTCAGCCCAGGCCTTTGGAGATGCATAAAGAAGTTACCCTGGGGAAAGATGTTGGAACCCAGGGGCCTGGAGAGAAGACCAGCAGAGACCGTCCTGTGCCTTCCACGTAATAAAGAACCTCAGTGGAAAGTTAGCTGCCTTTCCTCTGAAGAACAAACAAAATAGATCCCCTTTTATTAAAAGCCAATCCATCTCTGCTGTGTTGCATTCTGGCAGCTAGCAAACTAGAACATGCCTCATTTCCGTGAGATGTTATTTTTGTCTATGTATTCTTTCAAATTCTCCTTTTATGCTCATTCAGTCTCTTCTTGGTATCCTTTACCTCTTTAGCTATTGTGTTCAATTTGTTTGGCAGATTTGTGTGAACATCTTTGATTAGTTGTACCAGACTCTGTGTCCCCTCTGACTAAAATTTTGTCCTTTGGTCTGTATGTTCCTGCATTTTAGTAGGCCTCATGATTTTTTGCTGATAGCTGTTTGTCTGAATATTGTGATGGCTTTATTCTGAAGGTTGTTTTCCCTCTTGTCTAGGATTTTATTTTTGTTGGGTTTATATTAAGGTACTTCCTTGACAGTTGGATCCTCAGTACTTCCCAGTCAAAAAAAGGGCCACATACTCTCTTAGAGGGTATAGCCCAGCCCAGTGCGGCCTGTGAAAGTAGCTGGAACAACTCTTAACAAGCAACCACCACCCTCCAGCACTTTCTTATCTGCCCTGAAGATTGTGCTCTTCATCTGCTCATTCCTTCAGCCCTATAAAAGGCTGCTTTGGCTCTTTGCTAGATTCTCCTTGAGGAGGTCAAAACAGTGGTACCCAGTGGTGTCTGCCCAGGAGGGGCTGAAACCATAAGATCCCGCATTCTTTCTTCACCAGCCAACATCTGGCTTAGTATTGGGCTGTATCTCCCTCTGTAGTTGGAGTGAAGTACCCCCATGGCTGTCCTAGTCAGCATCCACCTCCCTAGTAAGGATCAGGCCACCCACTGCTGTTTCCCTCGAGGGTTGTGGATGGGTACCAGGAGACACAAACAGAAATACTCAGTCTTTGACTAGTTTCTCAGTCTTATTATCCCTCACGTCCCTAGGCATTGTACTGAACTTACCTGGTTCTGGATCCCCAAATGGTTTATTTGGACAGTTACTTCCTGGCTACTTGCTCCTTTTGGGTGATAAGTAGGTTCTCCCACTCCCTCCTTAATCCTTCTTTTTGGAAGCTCCTCCTGGGGGCACGTTGGTATTCAGTACTTCTCATTGGCTTGCATTCTGCCCTGAGTTTATGGACTTGGGTTCCTGTGTCTAGCTATGCATGGGCTATACTTTTTTAACACTCTCTTCATTGTCTCTAGCTGCTTTTGCCTGGTGGACAAATTCTGGCAGATGGGTCACTCTGGAGAATATGTTCCCAAGTCAGTTTTTCTTACTCAGAACAGGGCCAGGGACTCACAAAGGGAGCATAGATCTGTCCCAAAGTGCTCTAAGGAAGAGACCCGAAAGGGCCTCTTTTTTGTGGCTCTCTGAATCTGTGCTTTCCTGGCCTGCCCTGCAGATGGCACGCTTCAGGAAACTATTCCCCACAATCCCAAGGTTATACTGTGCCTTCAAGTCTCAGCTAACTCCACCCCATCAGGGGTGTGATTGGAATAGTGGCTGCCAGCTGCTTTCGTTAGGATTGGGGTAAAATTGTATCTCAGAACCAGGATCCAGTGATCTCTATCTGCTAATCAAAAGCTGTGATTGTGTTCTCCCCCATCCCACTCCCATTTGGGGGAAGAGGACTTTTGTTTATATTTAGAGACTGGATGGTAGTGTGGCCTGCTGTGATATTGGGGGGATGGGCATTAACCTCCACAATATGTAGAGTTTTACTCATAGCTCCTCGCTGCAGATTGCCAGTCTCTTCTGCTCTTCCCTGTATGGTGTACAATGTTCCTCTGGTCTCCAGCACCACCAAACAGTTGTTTCAGTTCTTGACTGTTTACTTAGCTGCCCTGGAGTACAAGCTGAGTTTTGAAGCTCCCTACTCTGCCATCTACCTAAAGTTAATTTTTCCCTACATATTTTATTCTTTTAGATGTTATTTTGGATGAAATTGTTTTTCTTTATTTCCTTTGCAGGTTGTTCATCGCTGGTATATAGAATCACCACTGATTTTTTGTTTAATCTTGTCCATTTATTAGCAAGTCTTTTCAAGTCTTCTGTATTTTCTATATATGTGAATAGGGATAGTTTTACTTCTTTTCCAATTTGGATGCCTTTTATTTCTTTTCCTGGCCTAATTGCTTTTGCTAGAACTTCTGGTACAATGCTTGTTGAATAACAGTGATATAGTGGGCATACTTGTCTTCTTCTTCATGTTAGGGGGAAGTCTTTCACTGTTGAGTGTCATGTTAGCTGTGGGTTTTGCCAATATGCCCTTTATTGTGTCAAAGAAGTTCCCTTATGTTCCTATTTTCTGAGTGTTTTTATCAAGAAAGGGTGCTCAATTTTGTCAGATGCTTTTTGTGTATCAATTTAAGTGATCATTTGAATTTTTTCCACTTGTTCTATTAAGGGAGTAAATTCATTGATTTTCATGTGTGGAGCCATCCTAGCATTCCTGAGGTAAATTCCACTGTTCCATATGTATAATCCTTAATATGCTATTGAATTTGGTTTGTTTGTATTTTGTTGAGCATTTTTACATCTGTTACTTTTAAGGGATTTTGGACTATAGTTTTCATTTCCTGTGATCTTTCATATGGCTTTGGTATCATGGTAATAGTGACCTTATACAATGAATAAGGGAATGTTTCCTTTTCTTCTGTTTTTTGGAGGAGTTTGAGAATAGCTGGTGTTAATTCTTTCAATTCACTGTGATGCCATCTGACCCTGAACTTTTTTCTCTTTTTTCTAAGGATCAGCAGTAATATCCTGTTTTTCATTTCTGATGTTAGTAATTAATCTTCTTTTTCTCTTGGTCATACTTCCTAAAGGTTCTACTAATCTTTTTGGAGAACTACCTTTTGGTTTTGTTCTCTGCATTATTTTTCTATTCTCAATTTTATTTATCCCCACTTTAATCCATTATTTCCTTCTTTCTTGTTATGTTATTGATTCAAGATTTTTTTTTTAATTTACATGTTTACAGTTATTTATTTCCTTCTGGACATTGCTTCATTTGCATTCCATAACTTTTGGTATGTTGTGTTTTTGTTTCCATTCTACTCAAAGTGTATTCTTATTTCCCTTGTGATTACTTCTTTGACCAATTGTTCATTTAAGAGTGTATTGTTTAATTCCCACATATTTGCAAATTTTCTTGATTTCCTCTGTTACTGATTTCTAGTTTCATGCCACTGTGGTCAGAGTGTTAGGTAAGAAATAGGTAGGGAGGGGTGGAGGAGGATATCGAAGTGGGGGCTGTGAGGTTCGGGCTGAGGCTGGAAATAGAATGTTCTGAGCCAAACCACTGAGCCGCACAGTTCGGTCAAGGGACAAGATTACTAGGTCAGTTATTGCAAGGGGGAGCGAAGGAGAGCATGCATGGTATAGAGACATAAGGCCATCTCACAGTAAGCATGCGCAGTACATAAGGCCACCTCAGCATAAGTGTGCACACCGTGCCCAACTGCGGCAGTAGAAAAGGGTTTGGCTCTGGGAGGAAGGGGCCAGCCTGCTCAGGCTGAGCCCACCTGAAAGGGTGCTGTGCCTGCTTATGTCTTGGTCCATGCTTAATAAAGCTGATTTCTGAACGCCACCTGCAAGATCAACAAAATTCTTTTCACCACCGTGTCACTGAGGTATTCCCCCCCGGGTAACAAGAGAGGATACTTTGCATGCTTAAATTTTTTTTTTTTTTTAATTTGTTGGTACTTGTTTTGTAAGCTTAGCATATACCCTCTCCTGGAGAATGTTCCATGTGCACTTGAGAAGATGATGTATTCTGCTCTTATTGGGTGGAGAGTGCCACATATGTCTAAATCTATTGTTTAGTGTTGTTCAGTTTCTCAGACTGAACTGATTTTCTGTCTAGATGTTCTATCTGTTATTGAAAGTGATGTTTTCAGTATTAGCTGGAAACTTCAACTTTCAATTGAAGTTTCCAGCTAATACTGTAGAACTATTTCTCTTGTCAATTCTGTCAGTATTTGTTGTGTTTATTTTTGGACTCTTCCTTAGGAGCATATGTGTTTATAATTGGTTTATCTTCTTTATAAACTGACCTTTTTAGTAATATACAATGTCATTTTTTTCTTGTAACAATGTTTAACTTAGAGTCTATTGTGTCTCTTATTAGTTTATCCACTCCAACTCTTTTTTGGTTACTCTTTGTATAGAATAATTTTTCCATCCTTCTGTTTTCAGCCTGTTTGTTTCTTTAACTCTAAAGTGAGTCTCTTGTAAACAGCAGTATAGTTGGATCATTTTTTTTAATCTGTTTTTCCATTCTCTGTCCCAGTTGACTGTGCTAATATATTTGCCTTTTAATACTTTTGACAATTGCTGACGAGGAAGTCCTTTCAGCCCTGTGGAGACTCTGAGGCAGGCAAAACAAAAGGCAAGCCCTCTAGCCAGTCCTTTAGGGAGCCAAGTGGAAGGGCGTTTTGGTTTGCTAAAGCTGCAGGAATTCAGTATACCAGAAATGGATTCGTTTTTTACAATAGGGTTTTATTAGCTTAAAATTTACAGTTCTAAGGCCTTAAAAATGTCTAAATTAAGGCATCAAGAAGAAGATTCCTTCTCTGAGGAAAGGCTATTGGCATCCAAGTTTCCTCTGTCAAGTGGGGAAGGCACATGACCTGCATGGATGCTGGTCCTTCACTGCTGGGTTCTGTTGCTTTCAGCTAATGCTTTCAGTGGCTTTGTCTCTGAGCTTCTGTGGGTTCTTAGCATCTCCAGGCATTTCACTTTAAATTCTCTCTCCCTGTGTTTGTGCCTTTTATCCTCTCATAAAGGGCTCCAATAAAGGATTAAGACCCACCTTGAATTGGATGGGTCACATCTCAGTTGAAGCAACGTAATGAAAAGGTCCCACCTACAACAGGTCTACCTACACAAGAATGGATTAAAAGAAGATGGTTTTTTCTGGGTTACATAACAACTCCAAACTACCACAAAGGCAAGAGAAAAAAAAATTCTTTGAGAATTAGGTCTGTATTGCTCCCTCTTGTAATAGCAGCCTGCACCAGTTATCTAGGCTGTTGTCTTCATGGCTACTGGGGAGTATAGGATAGTAAGTGGGTCTGTTAAGACACCATAGTGCTCTCTTACTGAAATTCAACAACTTCTTAATTCATTAAGCATTCCCTTGTTGTAAGTTTTAAAATTAGATTAAAGAATTCTCAAATAGTTGATTCTGACCATTGTTGCCTGCTTATTCGTTGCCTTTTGGAGGAACAGAGATTTGGGTTTCCCTGTTCTGCATTTTCAGTATTCTCACCTTTGTATGTTATTTTTTGACGAGATTCAATCCATTTTCCAAGATATAATATCTTTTCTTATCTTTCTGAGGATATTATTATCCTCTCCCCCATTTTTTAAAGTTTTCTTTCCTACAATACTTTTTTTTTTGCTTATGATTCTTGACTGTTCACATTTAAGAGTGCAGCACTAAAAAGCTGCCTAGATACTTTTTGTGTTTGGGTGTGTGCATTTTGTGATTTATTGTGCTATCCGTAGAATTATTACTTTTAAGCATATGTCATTTTGTTTTGTTTTTCCTGGGGGTCTTCAAGAAAGATAACTCTGGCAGCTGAACACAGGAAAGGGAGGGTAGGAGTTTCATTGTTCACTGTGAAGACCTTCCTTTATTTTTCTATTATTATTATTATTATTTTTTTGGTGCATGGTCTGGGAATCAAACCCAGATCTTCCACATGGAAGGCAAGCATACCACTGAACCACCTGTGTACCCATAGACCTTCTTTTCCCTTTTTTTTTCTTTTTTTACATGAACAGGCACTGGGAATCGAACCTGGGTCTCTGGCTTGTCAGGCGAGAACTCTACCTGCTGAGCCACCATGATGCACTCCACAGATCTTCTTTTGATCCTTCTGTTTTCAGTACAGCATCCTGACACCAGCTGGCCTAGATTGCACATCCTCTTTGGTTCAGTCTCACCAGAAGGCTTTTGTAACCAGTTTACTATTTTCAACCTCATTTTAGTACCTCTGACTTACAGAGTCTTATGGTTTACCACCTGATTTAGCTGGGCTACCCCTGACCTTAGAGTTATTGAGCGTCTTCTGGTTCCTGAACCTGCAGCACAAATTAGCTTGCTTTTCAGTGGCTTTTCTCCTGCAAACTAGTATTTCAGTTTTATCTCCTTTACCAAATACAGTTAACATTCATCTCCTTTTCATTTTTAAAAATTTTGTTAACATCCTTTTATTGCCAGCCCTCCCTTATTTTCTTTTTTCTTGTGGGTTTATACCATTTTATTCCTTTATTCTCATTTAGAGTGGTTTCAGGAGGAAGAGATTAACACATTATTCAATCTATTCTATTTAAGAAGGACTTTATAAACTTAAAATATAGGGCTTCTCAAAGGAAAAAGATTAATTTGATCACTGAAAAATGTGACATTTATTCATAACAAAACAAAATTAAAAAGCATATAACAGACTAGGATATATGTAATAAATATGACACAAGCTAATACCTTGAGGTATATGAATAATTAAAATATAAATATATAAGAAGAACTTCACAAGCACTCACAAATCCCTAATTTTCAGCATTACTAGGAGTCAAAAAATGTATACTAAAATAAAGCATCATTTTTAGACTCAGACAAAAATGTGTATCTGTGTGGTGTCTATGTACAAATGAGAATTTGGAGAGAGAGAGACATTTTCTTGGACTACCAAGTGGCATTATAAGCTGAAACAGTTAATGAGAAAAATAGTTAGCAGCATACTTAAATATTCTTTGACTTAGGAATTCTTCCTTAGGAAGCAGAATTTTTAAAGAAATATTCCAAACCATGAACAAAAACTTATGCAAAAATTATGCCCTTCTTATTTTTAATTTACCTAGGATTTGTTGAGCCTTTACTACATCCTTCAGGAACTATGTTAAAACCATTTTACTTGTATTATCCCTTTTACACCTCACAACAAACATATGAGATAAATAACATTTTTAATCTTCCTTGAAAACACTATGGCTAGGATATGATTGAACCAGGCCTGGAGCCCATGTCTAATAACTGTCATGCTTACAGAATTTTCCTTCTCTAAGTAGATGGGAAAAAAGATAAACATTAGTTTCAGTGTTTTAATAATCCAAATTTCCATCTGTAATAAAACAGGTTTAGCAAATCATGGTACTTCTATATCTGTAATATGTAGCCTTTAAAAGTCATGTTCTAAAAGTGATAATACAGGAAAATGCTTATGTTTTAATTAGAAAAATGAAATAAGCCTTGAATACATTTTTTTCTGAACTTAAAGTAGACAGAAATGCACAAAAATATTCCTTAAAATCATTGTTTTGAGGATTATAAGTGTTTATTTTATTTTTGAGGCTTTTTAAAAATTTTTCCAAATTTTGAGTGTATGCTATTTTTAAATTAAAAAAAGTTTATCATTGCACTTATAACTTACTGTTTAACACATGTAAAATGCTTATATTCCTTGAAAAAATTCAACTGAGAACTTACATATATAATGTATATACACACACACACACACACACATATATAATATATCAGCAAGATTTTATTTTTTTAAGTATTAGGGAATACATTGGTACATTATGTGCAGAAATACTAACTGTGATATTATCCCAGGGTGAGGAATGAGGATGAACTGTTTTCTTCTGATACATCACTTTTTTACTGTGTTTTCAACATTTTCTGCTACAAAGCATGTTGTTCTTATGGACAGAAAAAAATTTTAATGTTTTAATATGGAGGACTTCAAGTATTTACTTTTTTTTCTTTTATATTTTTAGACGTTTGAAGACAGTGATTTGTTCCATTTGATTGGTGTTATCTGTGGATTAGCAATTTATAATTTTACTATTGTGGACCTCCATTTTCCTTTGGCATTATATAAGAAACTGCTGAAAAAGAAGCCAACCCTAGATGATTTGAAAGAACTTGTGCCTGATGTTGGCAGGTTAGTTTTAAAAAGTGACAAGGGTGGGGTTTGGGAGCAGGATATGGGGAAAGCTTTCCCTCTAGGAATAATTATCTTGTTGTTGTTGTTAAATTTCCAAAATAAACTAAAGGCCTTCTAGTAAAGCCCATTGTATCACTCATATTAAAGATTGTGTTTTGAGAAAACTATGAGTATAAAAAACCATGTGCTAAATTTTTAGTGTTTTATCTGTAGTTTGTGAATAACAAATAATTGAGAAAGGTAATATTTCCTAAAAACAGAAAAATGATATATTTGGGTTGTTAATTCTGATATCTTCATTCCTAGCTGGAATATGTAAAATGTCTTACATATTGCATAAAATGGAATAAAAATGCATAGAAATAAGGATAAATGATGAAAATGGGTATATCCTTATTTTTCTGTATTCAGAGGAAGGGCTTAAAAACATTAGAGTGATTTTTTTTCTCCCTCCTCAGAGTTGTTTATAAGGTTGCCATTGTACATCTGCTATTATGAAACAAATACGAAAGTAAAAATTAATGGTAGTGTTTTATCAAAAATTGAATGAAAAATACGTACTTATTCATAAGCAAAATAGTCAAAATACCCAGTGACATTTTACCTCAAAGGAGCATATATTTTGTTTGGCAGGAGCATGCAACAATTACTTGATTATCCAGAAGATGATATAGAGGATACATTTTGTCTTAATTTTACGGTAAGATGGAAAGACATGGGATAGCCTGATTATTTGTCACTCCTTTTATTTAACAGCTTTGCTTTATGATTTTTTTTTTGATAGATAGAATTTTTAAAGAACGCTTTAGCTTACGTTTATTGAGCATTTACTATGTGCTAGCACAATACCTGCAATATTTCATTTACTCCTCATAATCCAATGGGGTTGGTATTCTTACCCCCTTTTTACAAATGAAAAAAACTGAAAAGTCTTTATGTGATAAGCAGTATGTACCTAGCTCTGCAATTTCAAAGCCTTTGCACTTTACCTTTAAGTTAAAGATCTCTACAAGTGCAGGGATTGTCCTGTTTATCCACATAAACATGTTTGAGTTTTCATTTACGAGAATGCTTAGAGAAGCAAAAGATTATGATAACATGGGGATATTCACTAATGAATTTAACACTTAAAAGATCATTTTCCATTCTGACATCCTTTCTTCTTCGCATTAGCATTTATCCTTGGCGATCTCATTTTCATCACTCTGTTGGATGTCATACCACAATACAAATGCAAATTTGTTGGGTTGCTGTTTGGAAAGTGAAATTGCAAATCTTGTAAAAGAAACAGTTTTGTTAAGTCAGTGAAAGGATATTGAATAACTGCTTCATTCACATACAAAGTCTTGGACAAATGAAGACCTGGCAGCATTTAACTAGTTGGCAGTTAAAAGAAAATCAGCAAGAGTTTGCCAGGAGTAGTTCAGTGGTGGAATTGTCACCTGCCATGCAGGAGACCCTGGTTTCGATTCTAACCCGTGTACCCAAAAAAGGAGAGAGAGAGAAAATCAGTAAGAATAATGATAGGGTACTTCAGAGGAAGTGATTTGAATATTATAAAGTAGACTTTTGGGAAAATATTAAACCTTCTGTTTTCTTTAACTTTCTATTTTTTTTTTAATTAATTTTTTTCAAGGAAAAGCCCTCCTTGGACTTTTTTCACTATTTGCTATGAAATTCTCCAACCCCACCGCCTTTTTTTTTTGCATGGGCAGGCCCTAGGAATCAAACCTGGGTCTCCAACTTTCTCTTTTGCCACTGAGCCACATTTACCCACCCTTTACTATGAAATTTGGGTGCCCCTTTTCAGTTTATTCACTGAATTCCGTATCACTTGTCCTTGGATCTTAATTGATCATCTCAATTCTCTGATAAATTAGGATCCAAGCACTCAGCAGGAACTCTTAGTATATTAGAGAACTATATCTCTAAATGACATTTCTTTGCATTCAAGAATTATGATAATTTACATATTCCTTCACACTACCATTTCCTTTTCAGAGATTTTTGGTGACTTTTTATTGCTTGCGGAGCATAGTTTTAGAATGGAGTTCAAAGGCATTTATAATCTCGGTTTCTAACTTCCATTCATTCATACAGAGTTTTGTTATATCACACAGTATACTTTCATATACCTTAACCTTCTCATTTTTAAGGCTACTTGCAGTTCATTTTCAGAATTTTATATTTACTCTCATATCTATCCTTTTGTTCAGTTTATGTACTCTGTCTGAAACCCCACTCCCTCCTTATCTTTCAGAATCCTACTTATCTTTTAGGGCATTTCTTCCTCAAAGTCGTTCATATTACCTGTAGTTTGAATTAAGGTTTTCTTTTTTCCTCTTTGCTCTCATAAAATTTTATGTCTGTATTATAGAATTACTTTATTATAATAAGTTGATTACATATCACATTTTTCCTTTTTTATTAGATAGTAAACTCCAGAGCAGGGATGTATTCATTGCTGTATCTCATCATCCCATTCTTGCCATGGAGTTTTATAGATAGCTGGCACTAAACAAATGTTACCAATAAAAGAATATAATATACTAAAAAGAGGGAATAGAAAGAGAAAAGGCACATAGGTTGGAATTGTAATATTTGTAGGAAAATTAACAGATTTGTAAAGAGCATCAAAAGTTTCAAAATTATTGGGCAGTGCAAGGGGTAGCTCAGTGGTAGAATTCTTGCCTGAAATGTCTGAGACCCCGGTTTGATTCCCGGAGCCTGCACATGCCAAAAAAAACTTCAAAATTGTGAACTTTCTTTATAAACCAAATTAATATCATTGACTGGAAAAACTGCCTATGGTCAAGCATGCAACAAGGCAAATATGAAAAATACAGAAGTATCAGTTGTCATATGGAAAGAATGCATAGCTGTTTTAAGCTGAATGCACTTTTACACTTGATTATATCACTTGTCCAAAGAAAATATCCTCCCTTAAATTTTACTCCTATAGTAACTATTCTAAAGTTCTATGCACAATCAATGCTCAGTTTCCTGTTAACTAACTAGACACTTGATAATTTATAATTAGTCAAGAGAGTATTTCAGACTTCTGGAGATGATGGAAATTCCTAGTTGTGGGTATATTTAGAATTAAAAACTAAGCTTATGGTAGCAAAATTTTACTTAATTTATTTGTTTTTGTATTTAACAAGAAAAATTATACTAATTGTTCTAGATTGTCCTAATAGATTATAAAATACTCTTAAGTGCTGAGTCTGATGCTGACTTTTTTTTTTATTATTAATTAACGGAAAAAAGAAAAAAAAAGAAATTAACCCAACATTTAGAAATCATACCATTCTACATATGCAATCAGTAATTCTTAACATCATCACATAGATGCATGATCATCGTTTCTTAGTACATTTGCATTGGTTTAGAAGAACTAGCAACACAACAGAAAAAGATATAGAATGTTAATATAGAGAAAAAAAATAAAAGTAATAATAATAGTAAAAACAAAAAAAAAACAACCAGACAGACAAAAACAAACAAAAAACAAAAAAAAACAACAAAAACAAAAAAAAAGCTCAGATGCAGCTTCATTCAGTGTTTTAACATGATTACTTTTCAATTAGGTATTATTGTGTTGTCCATTTTAGAGTTTTTGTATGTAGTCCTGCTGCACAGTCTGTATCCCTTCAGCTCCAATTACCCATTATCTTACCCTGTTTCTAACTCCTGCTGGACTCTGTTACCAATGACATATTCCAAGTTTATTCTCAAATGTCGGTTCACATCAGTGGGACCATACAGTATTTGTCTTTTAGTTTTTGACTAGACTCACTCAGCATAATGTTCTCTAGGTCCATCCATGTTATTACATGCTTCATAAGTTTATCCTGTCTTAAAGCTGCATAATATTCCATCGTATGTATATACCACAGTTTGTTTAGCCACTCGTCTGTTGATGGAGATTTTGGCTGTTTCCATCTCTTTGCAATTATAAATAACGTTGCTATAAACATTGGTGTGCAAATGTCCATTTGTGTCTTTGCCCTTGATGCTGACTTTTTTTAAAATTTTAATTAATAGATCACAGTTGAAAACTTTGGTGCAACAGAAGTGAAAGAGCTGGTTCTAAATGGTGCAGACACAGCTGTTAATAAACAAAATCGGTAAGTGAATTATAGCAGCATCAGTGGTAGTAATAGAATTCAGTAGGTATTTTCTTCTTTATTTAGAAACGTGTCACTACCTTAAGTTTTTAGTCGGATAAAACTTAGTTTTTGAATTGATTAGCGAAGAAGTAATGTGCCTTTCACTCCTGATCCCTTTAAAGCATCAGTAAAGGGATAAAAAGATCATAAATAACAAGGACCAAGCGAAGGGAGGGCAGACGACAGCAATACAGCTTTGGAAGCCTGAAAACAGTGCTAATTATTTCAGCCAACCAGAGAACATTGCATTATAAGATGGACTAGCAGGAGTTAAGAAGCCAGCCAGTTCACACTGCAGAATTCAGAGAACCTGGGAAAGTGTATGGAGCTTGGGGGAATGCTGGAAACAGAAAAATGGGCTGTTATAAGAAGCAGTTAGAAACGCATTTCTCTTAGCACCCTAATAGCCTGTCAAATGCCCCTTTCTATCCTGGGCAGAAGATTGGAAATTTATCTTCCATAGAGATTGAAGTAAAGAGACTGAATTTGCAGACACCTAGGAACAGCCAAGGGCAAGGAGCTGAACTGAAAACAGGGAGACTAAGTGAAAGTTTAGTTTTCCCTTCCCCTTGACAGTGTATGTTGGAGGATTCATCCTTAGGGGAAACTGCCAAACTTTAAACAGGAATGGATAGCCTAAGGTCAGTAGACATTTAAGGAAAGACAAAAAAAAAAAAAAAAAAAAAAAAAAAGCAGTCCAGAAGAATATCAATGAAACAGAAGCAATGAAAGATGAAGAACGAAAATTAAAAAGAAACTGAAATCAGTATCCTCAAATGATAAATGTGACATCCAAATGGATACTCTTAAAAATCAGGAAAAAAAAAGTTCATTGGAAAAATGGAACAAATGAAACTCATCAAACAAATGGGAGGAAAATGGGACAAATGAAACTTATCAAAGAAAATTTCTGGAACCGAATGACGTTCCTTCCAAGGTTAAAAGCTTGGAAAATGAAAATTGATCCATAACAAGGCAAATTTCTTAAAATTTCCAAATTCTCAGAGAAAAAAGGATCCCAAAAGTTTCTGGAAAAAAAAAGTAGGCTGAATATAGAGAATTAAGAATCAGAATAGCATCAGACTTCTAAAGAACAACACTGGAATCTCCAAGATCAAAATTCTGGGCAAAAATGACATTTAACTTAGAATTCTATAATCAAACTCTCAAGTAGGTATATGTGCTGGTTTGAAAGGAAGTATGCCCCCTAAGAAAATCATGTTTTAATATAAATCCCATTTCATAAAGGTAGAATAATCCCTATTCAATACTGTATATTTGAAACTGTAATGAGATCATCTCCCTGGCTGATATGATTTAGTCAAGAATGGTTGTTAAACTGGATGAGGGGATGACATGTCTCCACCCATTTGGGTGGGTCTTGATTGGTTTATTGGAGTCCTATAAAAGAGGAAATATTTTGGAGAATGAGAGATTCAGAGAGAGCAGAGAATGCTGCAGCACCACAAAGCAGAGAGTCCACCAGCTAGTGACCTTTGGAGATGAAGAAGCAAAACGCCTCCCAGGGAGCTTCATGAAACTGGAAGCCAGGCAAGAAAGCTAGCACATGATGCCGTATTCGCCATGTGCCCTTCCAGCTGAGAGAGAAGTCTTGACTGTGTTCTCCATGTGCCTTCTCACTTGAGAGAGAAACCCTGAACTTCATCGGCTTTCTTGAACCAAGGTATCTTTCCCTGGATGTCTTTGATTGGACATTTCTATAGACTTGTTTTAATTGGGACATTTTCTCGGCCTTAGAACTGTAAACTAGCAACTCATTAAATTCCCCTTGTTAAAAGCCATTCCGTTTTGATGTATTGCATTCCAGCAGCTAGCAGACTAGAACAGATTTTGGTACCGGAGAGTGGGGTGCTGCTTCTGCAGTTTGCAAATACCAAACGTGTTGGAACGGCTTTTTAAATGGATAAGGGAAAGATGTTGGAAGAGTTGTGAGAAGCTTGATGGAGAAGGCCTAGGATGCTTTGAAGAGACGGTTGGTAGAAATGTAGACTCTGAAGATACCTCTGATGAGACCTTAGACAAAAATGAGGCACGTGTTATTGCAAACTGGAAGGAAGGCGATCCTTGTTTTAAAATGGCAGATAATCTGGCAAAGTTGACTAATGTTATTGGCTGGAAGGCAGATTTTAAAAGCCATGAACTTGAATATTTAGCAGAAGAGATTTCCAAATTAAATGTCGAAAGTGCAGCCTGGTTTCTCCTTGTAGCTTATAGTGAAATGTGACAGGAAAAGATAAGCTGAGAACTGAACTCTTGGGTACAAAGAAACCAGAAATTGAAGTTCTGGAAAATTCTGGGCCTACAGAAAGGGAGACCCCAGAGTATAGTGCCCTGTGTGTGAATTTAACCAAATGTGAAACCAGTCAGACATTTCAGAGAAAGCCAGGATCGGACATGGAGTTATCCAGGAAAAATTTGTGGAAACTCCTTATGTCTGATGGGCATGATCCAACACTACTGCATAGAAAGCCGACGAGAGTGCTGTGGGACCTGTATAAATCGAGTCAATGCCAGTCTGGACTGAGGAGTTCAGAGAAGGGACACACTGGAGGAAAAATAACTTCAGAGACAAAACCATGGAGGCTGAGGTCTGAAGTCAAGAAGCCTCGGGCCAGGAGAGCGGACCCACCCAAGCAAGTGGAGAGGGTGAGTTTGCCCTAAAGGCAGAGAATGGGCCTTCCACCTGTTGCAGTGGAAGAGTCATGCGCCTCAGGCCTTGGAGAAGGTGAAGCGCATTCCTTGGGGTTTGGGGAGAGCCTGGCTGCCACCACATGGAGGGGTTGAGCATGTGCCCCAGAGATGACAGGGGCCGGGTGCAGCCCCAATGCTTGGAGAGGGTGGAGCCTAGAGAAAGGTGTTCTCCCCAATATCCCCCAAGGTTGCATTCAGAGAGAGCAACACTACGAAGCAGAGAGTCCACCAGCCAGCGACCTTTGGAGATGAAGAAGGAAGACGCCTCCTGGGGAGCTTCATGAAATAGGAAGCCAGGAGAGAAAGCTAGCAGATGACGCCATATTCACCATATGCCCTTCCAGCCGAGAGAGAAACTGTGACTGTGTTCGCCATGTGCCTTTCCAGATGAGAGAGAAACGCTGAACTTCATTGCCCTTCTTGAAGCAAGGTATCTTTCCCTGGATTCCTTTGATTGGACATTTCTATCGACTTGTATTAATTGGGACATTTTCTCAGCCTTAGAACTGTAAACTAGCAACTCATTAAATTCCCCTTTTTAAAAGCCATTCCATTTCTGGTGTTTTGCATTCCGGCAGCTAGCAAACCAGAACAGTATATAGAAATATTTTCATCATGCACAGTCTCAGAGAATTTACTTTTAATCCATTTTTCTCAGTAAGTTACTGGATGATATATTCTACCAAACTTGGAATTAAATCTAGAAAGTGAAAGGCATGGAATAAAAACAAAAACAGGATCCAACACAGGAGAGAGGCAAAAGAGAGTTCCTTCTGCCAGAGCACCGGCTATGTAGAAGAGCTATAAAGAGCAGCCAGTCCAGGTTAGATCAGAAGGACAGAGCGCTCCAGGGGGATTGTGGCCAGGAGAAAAATGGAGCTGATACTGCCTAATGGAGTTGAGTAAGTCTAGAGGAGATTGACATTTCCGTTGGAGGAGTTGGGGATGAAGTAGAACACTCTGTAGCTTGGCTGTGAATAGTATTTATAATCAGAATAATGCAAAAAGTGAATATATAACCAAAAATTGTTATATAAATATAATGGGAGTGGGGGGAGGGGAAATGAAAGTGGGGCAATTAGATAAAAGGTATAGCCTCGCTTTTCACAATAGATATTCAGTATTGGATAATGTTTGAAACTGAAAATGAAGGAATAACAGAAAGAGTTAAATAGTTGCCTTTGAATAGCAGGAATTTCAGATGTAGAGGTACAGGGCAGAGAATTGGTTTTTTCTTCTATTTTGTTAAAACCCTTTAGGCAAGCTTGTTGGTAGTGGCTATTGCCTGGGACTTGATCCAAATAATTGTAATCCTGATTATACTAATTAGAAGCTATGTAACTTTAGGTTAGCTGACGTTCCATGTGTCATTTTCTTTATCTGTAAAATGAGGTGGTAATTGTACCTACTTCACTGGGGTATTTTGAGGATTAAATGAGGCAATAATAGTAAAATGCTTAGTATAGTACCAGCACATGTTCAGCTCAGTAATCGTTGGCTATCGTGACTATTACTATTTGATATTTTAAACTATGTATATGTTTTACTTTGATAAAATAAAACTGTTTTAAAAATGCAAAGAATTTTAGATGCTTTTAGCTGCCCTTGATTTTAAAAAAATCTTGGTTTCAGAAATCTTTTTGCAAGATTTTTTCCAAACCATGGTTTGGAAAGATATCTTTTCTGTTTTTAAAAGTTTTTATTGTTTGGCAAATACTTTAAATTTTTAATTTTAAAAACTATTCTTTCACATAGATTAAGTTTAGAAATAATTTAAGACCTATTTTAGTTTTTTAAACTATCAGTTCTAGTTAGATAATGAAGAATAGTGTAGACAAAAAGTATGTTGGCAAATAAAGACAATTTAGGCACTTGTGCTTAAGGCCCCTTTCCTTTTGTACCATAACAGGGCAGAAGAGAATCAGAAGTGTTTGCGTATATGTGTATATGATTATATATATATAATTTGCAAAGAAATTACATTTATAACTGTTAATTATTATCCTAAAAGATTCCTTGAAACCCAAGAAAAAAGTCTGTAGTCTGCCAAATAGTCTGACAAAGCTCTAATTTTTTAATCATCTAGTATTTTTTAACAGATCCTACATTTTAGGTATTTTATGTGGGGTGGTAAATTTTCAATTATTTGTGAAAATTTAAAAATTACTTTGCTAGCCATTTGTATTGTTCTGCCCATTAGCAGATGACATGTTTCAGTTAGGAGTAACCTAAGAATGGCTGAAAAGGTTAGATTGTTTCCATACCTCACAGATATGCCAGATTTTTGTATAGAAAGAATAGGCTTCTCAATGATGACTTGACTCCTATACCCAACTCAGACTTTCTCAGTTTTGTAAATAAAAAGCTAAAAGTGCAGGAATATTCAAACTTTAATAAGACTACATTATATATATATATATTCTCCATAAATAATAATTTTTATGATCTTATGTACATGTGTGCTTTTTCATTTCAAGGCAGGAGTTTGTTGATGCTTACGTGGATTACATATTCAATAAATCAGTGGCTTCCTTATTTGATGCTTTTCATGCGGGCTTTCATAAGGTCTGTGGAGGAAAAGTCCTTCAACTCTTCCAACCTAATGAACTACAAGCAATGGTGATTGGAAATACAAACTATGATTGGAAGGAACTGGAAAAGGTAAGGAAAATCAAATCGCTGACATTGTTTAAATGGAAAGGCAGAAGACATGACTTATTGGTGGAAATCTTGCCCTCCCACTTATTTTCCATTTTGCACAATTTGTTATTATTATATAGGAAAGCACTGTACCATGCTTAATCAGCAATGAATGCATTTGAATTGTGTATGAGTTAGAAATAAAAAATTTTGTATTTTGTGATATTGGTGGTATTCAAATAGAAAAATGTCATCAGTGACATAGGCTGGATAGAAGCCTCCACTAAAACTGAATGGGTTTTCATTCTACTTCAATGCTAGGAAAACCATTATAAAAAGCACTTATAATACTTCAAATCTTTGTAATCTTTTTTTCTGATTAGTCTCAATGTTAAATTTTTTAGCTGAGAATAAATGATGCACATGTTCTTCATTTTGGTACCCAAAATATATTCTTTGGGAGCAGTTTTTAACATGGATTTTTTTTAAAGTAATAAAGGGGACTGTATGGAGAAGACTAATTTTTGAAATAAGTTTTTTTTTTCCTCTCTGTCCAAGTAATTCTCAGATATTTCTTCACATAAACAATAAATAGTGCTCGGTTAGATTTGCTATGAGTAAGATATGTAAGTTTGAACTCTAAATTTTTCCATCTTTGTTTTTTAGCATCCTCTAATGCAATTTTTGCATTTATAATTAGTTATGTTCTGTGTATTTATTGGAATGACTAACATAAAAAATACTAATAATACAAAGTGCTAGCAAGGATGGTAAAACATTGGGTACTCTGATACATTGCTGGTGTAATGCAGTGTACATCTGCTTTGAAAATACTTTTATAAAGTTAAACAGCTACTTTCTATATGATTTAGCATTGTTTTGTGCACACAGAAGTCTGTAAGTGAGCCAAAAACTAGAGATAACCCAGATATCCTTCAGTAGGTGAATGAAGAAGCACACCAGGCTATGATACGTCCGTACAGTGGAATATCACTGAGCAATAAAAAGAAATGAATTCTTGGCACATGCAGCAATTTGGGTGCATTTCAGAGGTGTTATGTTGAGTAAAAGAAGCCAGTCTTAAAAGGTTAAATACTGTATGGTGACATTCATGAAAAAAAAAATGTGACAGGGATTAGAGGTGGAGGTGTGTGTGTGACTGCAGAGGAGGTAGCACAAGGGAGTTTTGGGAAGTGATGAAAATGTTCTGTATCCTGATTGTGATAGTGTTTACATGAATCTGTCATGTGTTTTAAACTCATAGAACTGTACATACACTAGAAGAAGTCCATTTTACCATGTATTATTTTAAGGAATAAAATTTTACAAATTAAAAGCAAAATAATTAGGGATTTCTAGTTAAATGTGTTGGAGTAAACACACATTTTATATTTGTTTCTTGCCAAAATCACACTAGAATGACAATAAAGGAATAAAAATAGAAATATACCCCCATACTTATATAATATAAAATGAATAATAGAAGAAATAGTTTGGGAATAGGTGGATTAGTGATGAGTGACTTAAAATTGAATTCTAAGTCTCTAGAGGACAGAAGTCAACAAGTGGCAATCCGTTTCACCCTCTAAAATCTCTGAAAGTCTCAAGATTGGTATACCCATCTTACTCTAAAGGGAGAATGCGGGGTTGGACTAAAGCTATACAATTACTTCAACGCTGATGTAAGGAATAATTAGACCCCTCATGTCCCCCTTTCTTACACAACAAAAGACAATTGTAGAAGGCTTTAGAATCTTGGAAACCATGCAAAACTGACGATGACAGTCAGGCTTAAATTCTTCAGAAAGGAGATTGAAGATTTCCTTTGTGGGTAAATTGACAGAAGAGACCCATATATACTGACTTTTTTTAAGGGTCCCCCAGAGAAATGGTCCTCACTGCCAGTCATTCTAAAATGAAAATGATATGGTTCGATTCCTGGTGCCTGCCCATTAAAAAAAAAATGCTATTATGGCTCTTCATCACACTTAAAGTATAAAACAAAGTATTTACAATGACCTAAAGATTCTACACAATTTGTCTCTCTTTGCCTCATCTCCTATCATTCTTACTCTCACTTATCCTTATTGGTGTCTTTGCTTAATCTAAAACCCTTTCAGCATACTCCAGCTTTGGGCCTTTGTATTTGCTGTTCCCTCTGCCTGGAATTTAAAAATAATTTTTTATCCAATTATTTGGATAATCCCAAATAGTTTTATTCTCATCTCCTCTGTGTTGTTATACCTTCTCAGAAGCCTTCCCTGGGTAATCTATCTATTGTGCACATATGTGTGCACACACACACACACCCCACTATCTCCCTTCCTTGCTTTATTTTTTTTCTTTGAATCCAGCATAATATAAATTTTACTTATTTATCCCAACTTTGTTGCCCCTTCCTTCCGCTACAATGTAAATATCATGAGGACAGGATTTTTTTCTATTTTGTTCAGTGCAGTATTCCCAGCACTTAGGACACTCAGTATATGCTTAAAACCTTCCCTGGATAGTTGACAGAAGTGCTGATTCGGTAGGACAGAACATTATTTTAGTATATTTTAGTATACTTAGTATACTTTGGTTTCTTCCATTGTATATATGATTGATTTTCATTGTTATGATAATGGTTTGTGGCTTTAAATGCTCTTTATCAGTATAGTGTACACGTTTCCCTCCAAAATTTAGATGTATAAGAAAAATAAACTTTAGCTATTCTTCTTTTATTCCCCATTGAAATATTCATTAATTCAAACAAGTTAATAAAATTAACTGATTGCCAGAATTCAAGCCATTTTCTCCAAAACTATTTTCAAATAACAGCAAATATTTTGCTGGAAGTGGATTTGAATTATCCAGAGTTCAGCAATTGAGATAAACATTGGTACAAAGAGATCCCCAAATTCAAGAAACCTATTAGCAAATATTGTGCTCTTCCTGGAAGCCTGTGCAAGAGATTAGGGAGGCAGAAATGGATGAGATTGAAACATGGTCTTTGCCCTCCTAGAACTTACAGTCTAATAAGGGAGCTAGACATTAAATTGTGATGAATATAAAAGAAGAGTAAGAGTTTAGTGAATGGTATAAAAGGAATACTCTAATATAGCTTAGACAAATCTGGAGAAACCTCTCATCAGATGATAAGTATTACAAGGTAATTAAGGACTTTGTTCACTGTAGTATCCTGAGGCCATACAACTTTGACAAAAACTTATTTATTGGGTGAATTGGCCAATAAATGAATTAAGTGACATTTAATCTGAACCCTAAAGAAGAAGTAAAAATTAGCCTGATCAAAAAAGGAAGGAGGAGAATGTGTCTGAGAGAAGTGTGTCCAACAATTGGAAGAATCTTGGTACCTAAGAACTAAAAGTTAAGGCCAAGTGTGGGATGATTGGATTGTGAAGAACACTTACGATGTGTAATTATTCCCCTACCCTTCCTTCCCATTCTGTCTCTCTCTTAGAGCTAATATTGTTTAAAGGCGAAGTGTATTAATTATCTTTTGCAGAAATTACCCCTAAATAGTAGTGGCTTAAAAATAATAGTGAACATTTATCATTTTAGTTTCTTGTGGGTCAGGAATTCAGGAGTGATTTAGCTGGGTTAGCTCTGACTGAGGGGGTTCTCATAAGGTTGCACGCAAGATACTGGCTGGTGCTGCTGGATCTGAAGACTTGATTACAGCTACAGATATTCTTCCAAGATGATTCACTCATGTGGTTGTTAGCAGGAGGCCTCAGTTTCTAACCATGAGGACATCTCTCCATAGATGTCTTTGAATGTCCTTGTGAAATGGCAGTTGCCTTCCCCAGAACAAATGATCTAAAAGAGAGGCTGACATGGAAAACTCTCAGGATGTGCCAGCTGTGTCTCCTTTGAGTTATGCTTTGAATAATTGGTCTAAATTTGGAGGGGACCCCCTTTAAAAAAAAAAAAAAGAAATTGATTTTCTCTTATAATGCTGCATAGCCATTAAATAAATTGGAAAACAGTAAGAAGTAGTCTAAGAATGAAACTTTAAATTTCAATGGCATCTTATGATTAGGTTCATTTTATAAAAGAAATCACAAATGAAATGAGGTGACATATTCAAACATTTTTTAAAATTATATAGTGATCATGACACTTTGAAAAAGTGCAATTTTTTAGAAAACATCTTATCTGTATGTGCCATTAATTCTTGTTTAAAAATTATATATTAATGTTTCAAGCATTCAAAAGTGTGTTAAGTATTTAGAATTATTCTGATAAATTTGATTTTTAAAAAATTTTTATTAATAAAACCAATCAACATATATACACGAGCATTCTTAATGTATGAACATTCCATATTTGGTGTGCAGTTACTGGCTCACAATATCATCACATAGTTGTATATTCATCTCCATGATCATTTCTCAAGAACATTTACATCACGTCAGAAAAAGAAATAAGAAGGAAAAAGAAAAAACTCATACATACCTACCCCTTAACCCTTCTCTCTCATTGGTCACTACTACTTCCCTCTATCCAATTTGTTCCCCCTATTATTTATTTCTTTTTAATCCATATTTTTTACTCAATGTCCATACCGTAGACAAAAGGAGCATCAGAACACGGTTTCACAATCACACAGTCACTTTGCGAAAGCTGTATCATTATCCAATCATCTTAAAGAAACATGGCTACTAGAACACAGCTCTACAGTTTCAGGAACTTACCGCTAGCCTCTCTAATATACCTTAAACTAAAAAGGGGATATCTATATAATACATAAGAATAACTTCCAAGGTAACCTCTCGGCTCGATTTGAAATCTCTCAGCCACTGACACTTTATTTTGTCTCATTTTTCTCTTCCCCCGTTCAGTTGAGAATGTTTTCTCAATCCCTTGATGCTGAGTCCCAGTTCATTCTAGGATTTCTGTCCCACATTGTTAGCGAGGTTTACACCTCTGGGGGTCATGTCCCATGTAGAGAAGGGGAGGGCAGTGAATTTGCTTGCTGTGTTGGCTGAGAGACCACATCTGAGCAACAAAAGAAGTTCCCTGGGGGTGACTCTTAGGCCTAATTTTAAGTAGGCTTAGCCTATCCTTTGCAGGGATAAGTTTCATATGAACAGACCCCAAGATTGAGGGTTCAGCCTATTGATTTTGTTGTCCTCACTGCTTGCAAGAATATCAGGCCTTCTCCAAATGGGGAAGTTGAATTTTTCCCCTTTCTCACCATTACCAAAAGGAGACCCTGCAAATACTTTTCTATTCACTGTTCAAATCACTCTGGGGTTTATGGGGCCATCACTCTGGACAAACCTATAAAATCTCATGCCCTACTCAAGGTTCCATATATTTAGGGTATTCAGTTAAACTGTCTATATAAGTTATATTAGGAGATGCACTAGTCAAAATATAAATTTTGTACCAAATAAACATTTTTTGCTTTAGTCTTAAATAGAAGTTAAAGTTTTAAAATATGAATTGCCACCTGTTTTCAACACCCTGCAATATTGAGATTCCTTTGTTCTTCCTCATGCAAAAACATTTTAAATTTGTACATTTAGTCACTATCATTGTATACTCTAGGCATTCCTAGATTATACCCTCTCAGTCCTTACCATCTATCTTTCCTTTTGGTTTCATATGTGCCCGCAGGCCTCCTCTCTCTATCATTCTCACATTCAGCTTCATTCAGTGTACTAACATTGTTGTACTTACAGTTAGGGAGTATTGTGCTATCCATTTCTGAATTTTTGCAATCAGTCCTGTTCCACAATTTGTATCCCTTCAAGTCCAATTACCCAAAATCTACCCTATTTCTATCTCCTGATGACCTCTGTTCTTAACTGAAATTCTCCAAGTTCATTCATTAATGTTAGTTCATATCAGTAAGACCATACAGTATTTGTCCTTTTGTTTCTGGCTCATCTCACTCAGCATAATGTCTTCAAGGTTCATCCATGTTGTTACATACTTCATAACTTTATTCTGTCTTACAGCTGCATAATATTGCATCGTGTGTATATACCAACTAGCTTGTTTAACCACTCATCTGTTGATGGACATTTGGGCTGTTTCCATCTCTTGGCAATTGTAAATGCTGCTGCTATAAACATTGGTGTGCAAATATCTGTTTGTGTCCTTGCCGTCATGTCCTCTGAGTAGATATCTAGCAGTGGTATTGCCAGATCATATGGCAGTTATATACTTAGCTTCCTGAGGAACCGCCAAACTGCCTTCCACAGTGGTTGTACCATTTTACATTCCAACCAGCAGTGAATAAGTGTGCCTCTTTCTCCACATCCTCTCCAGCACTTGTTGTTTTCTGTTTTATTGATAATGGCCACTCTGGTGGGTATGAGATGATATCTCATTGTGGTTTTGATATGCTTTTCCCTAATAGCCAGGAAAATTGAGCATTTCTTCATGTGCCTATTAGCCATTTGTATTTCCTCCTCTGAGAAGTGTCTGTTCTTGTCTTTTGCCCATTTTGTAATTGGGTTGTCTTTTTGTTGTTGAGTTGAACAATCTCTGTATGTATTCTGAATAATAGACCCTTGTTCTAGTTTACTAGCTGCCAGAATGCAATATACTGGGAAATATAAGGGAAATTTAATAAGTTGCTAGTTTACAGTTCTAAGGCCGAGAAAATGTCCCAATTAGACAAGTCTATAGAAATGTCCACTCAAAGGCATCCAGGGAAAGATACCTTGGTTCAGGAAAGCCGATAAAGTTCTGGGTTTCTTTCTCAAGTGGAAGGACACATGGTGAACACAGAGTTTCTCTCTCATCTGGAAAGGCACATGGTGAGCACGGTCAGGGTTCCTCTTTCATCTGGAAGGGCACATGGCGAGCACAGCGTCATCTGCTAGCTTCTTCTCCTGGCTTCCTGTTTCATGAAGCTTCCCAGGAGGCATGTTCCTTCTTTATCTCCAAAGGTCACTGGCTGGTGGACTCTGCTTCTCATGGCTGTGTCTGCTCTGCTTTCTCTGAATCTCCCAAAATATTTCCTCTTTTATAGGACTTCAGAAACTAATCAAGACCCACCCAAATGGGTGGAGACACATCTCCCCTAATCCAGTTTAACAACCACTCTTGATTGGATTACTTCTCCAGGGAGATGATCTAATTACATACAGTATCGAATAGGGATTATTCTGCCTTTACAAAATGGAATTTAGATTAAAACATGGCTTTTCTAGGAATGTACATCCTTTCGAACCAGCACAACCTTTATCTGATATATCATTTCCAAATATTGTCTCCCTTTGTGTAGGTTGCCTTTTTACTTTCTTGAGAAAGTTCTTTGATGCACAGAAGTGTTTATTTTGAGGAATTCCCATTTATCTGTTTCTTCAGTGCTCATGCTTTGGGTGTGAGATCTAGGAAACCACTTCCTATTATAAGATGTATAAGGTGTTTCCCTACATTATCTTCTAAAAGTTTTATGGATTTAGATCTGTTTAGGTCTTCGATCCATTTTTAGTTAATTTTTGTATAGGGTGTGAGATATGGATCCTCTTTCATTCTTTTGCATGTGGATATCCAGTTCTCAAGGCACCATTTATTGAAGAGACTGTTCTGTCCCAGGTGAGTTGGCTTAACTGACTTATCAAAGATCAATTGTCCATAGATGAGAGGATCTATATCTGAACATTCTGTTCTAATCCATTGGTCAATATATGTATCTTTATGCCAGTACCATGCTGTTTTGACCACTGTAGCTTCATAATATTCCTTAAAGTAAGGTAGCTTGAGACCTCCAACTTCATTTTTCTTTCTCAGGATACTTTTAGCTATTTGGGGAACCCTGCCCTTCCAGATAAATTTGATTATTAAAGTAAGTTTTTGGGATTTTAATTGGTATTACATTGAGTGTGTAAATCAATTTAGGTAGAAGTGACATCTTAACTATTTAGTCTTCCAATCCATGAACATGGTATGCCCTTTCATTTATTTAGGTCTTCTGTGATTTCTTTTAGCAACTTTTTGTAAATTTTTTTTGTATCCTTAATTAAATTTATTCCTAAATCTTTTATTATATTGATTGCAATTGTAAATGGAATTTTTTCCCTGATTTCCCCCTCCGATTGCTTATTACTAGTATATAGAAACACTACAGATTTTTGAGTTTTGATCTTGTAACCTGCCACTTTGCTGTATTCATTTATTAGCTGTAGTAGTTTTGCTGTGGGTTTTTTCAGGGTTTTCGACATACAATATCATATCATCTGCAAACAGTGAGAGTTTTACTTCTTTTCCAATTTTAATGCCTTGTATTTCTTTTTCTTGCTTAATTACTCTGGCTAGAACTTCCAACACAATGTTGAGTAATAGTGGTGATAGTGGACATCTTGTCTTGGTATCTTGTCTTAGAGGGAAAGTTTTCACTTTTTCCCCATTGAGGATGATGTTAGCTGTGGGTTTATCATATATTCCCTTTATCATGTTAAGGAAATTCCCTTCTATTCCTATCCTTTGAAGTGTTTTCAGAAAGAAAGAATGTTGAATTTTGTCAAATGCCTTTTCTGTATCAATCGAAATGATCACGTGGTTTTTCTGCTTAGATTTGTTGATATGGTGTATTATATTAACTGGTTTTTTTTATGTTGAACCATCCTCGCATACCTAGGTTGAATCCTACTTGCTCATGGTGCATAATTCTTTTAATGTGCTGCTGAATTCGATTTGCAAGAATTTTGTTAAGGATTTTTGCATGTATATTCGTTAGAGAGATTGGTCTGTAATATTCTTTTCTTGTAGTATCTTTGTCTGGCTTTGATACGAGGGTGGTGTTGGCTTCATAGAATGAATTAGGTAGCCTTCCCTCCTCTTCAATTTTTTTTTTTTGAAGACCTTGAGCAGGATTGGTCCTAATTCTTCCTTGAATGTTTGGTAGAATTCACATGTGAAGCCATCTGGTACTGGACTTTTCTTTTTTAGGATCTTCTTAATGACTAATTCAGTTTCTTTACTTGTGATTGGTTTGTTGAGGTTGACAAATCTGAGTTTGATGATAATTATATGTGAAGAAATATTTGTTAGAAGACAATTTTCAAAGTCATTTTGGTAACAAGTAAAGTATAAAGGAAATAAAGAATGTTTTTTATTTTATTTGTTTTATGTTTTTATTTTTTATTTTTCTTCTTTTTAGTTTTTGGGTGTGCTTTTATTAAAAGAAAAAAGAGAGTAGTTCATCCTGAGATAAAATAAATGGTAGTTAAAGAATGAAGAAAATACAGAACAGAACCTGAATCCATATAAAGTTGCCAAAGGTTTGTGGAACGGGAAGTTATGGTCAAAGTTAAGAAAGATTTGATGGGTCTAGCTATAAAATTTTTGAAAGTTTTAATTTCAAATAATATATTGATACAAAATTAAAATTTAGTTTTCTGTCTGCTAAAGTGACAAAGTTCTTTTGGACTATTAGCCTGTTTTAGAGAAAAGTTATAAAAGTCTACTAAATTATCAATGAAAAAAGCAGAAAGTCTGTGTTTTATCAAAATAGCGACTTGTACTTTATGTTGACAATCACGTCCTTGGTTATAAAAACAAATCTTCTCATTTAAGAAAAAAAAGAGAGGCTGAACTCAGAATTGTTTATAATATGGCCTTAGAAGCATTTATACCTCATAACTACAATATCCTCATGATTATACAGATCAGGCCTATACATTGTGGAAGGGGATTACACCAGGTAAGAATACCAACAAGCAGAATTTGTAGAGGGCCATCTTAGAAACTAGAAACAGAAAATTATTAATGTTGCTCTTGGTACCATTTTTTTCAGGAAGATGTAATTAGTTTGATGTCTAGTCGTATACATAGGAAAAGATTTGTAATAGTGACATAATTTGATGTTGAACTTTAATCATTAATATTATTTTTATAGTTCTAGTTAGGTATTTAATTTTAAAGAAGACATTATAATCCTATCATGTTCTCTGAAGTGCTAGGGAGGCAGTTTTGCTGTTTCATTCCAATTTTTTACGCATTCCCTTGGAACAAATAGCACCCAAATTGCAGAATGCACACAGAATAATTAGCTGGATTGCATAAACTTCAGGTTCCTGGACCACATTATCTTGGTATTCTAAGAAATCCAATTTCCCTAATCATGACAAAAGTAAAGTCATTTAATATTAATAAAAGGCTATGTTGTTTTTAGAATACAGAATACAAAGGGGAGTATTGGGCAGAGCATCCTACGATAAAAATTTTTTGGGAAGTATTTCATGAATTACCATTGGAAAAGAAAAAACAATTTCTATGTAAGTATTTCTGAGCAGTTTTATAATTTATGAGAATGGAATCTGGTTATTAACTTACTCCCTTGGAAGATTTATTGATTTATTTTGGTGAGTTAGGTTCTGTTTTTATTTTATTATTCCCAAGTCCTGTTTTTAGTCTTCAGTTAGAATAATTTTTTTTTGAGTGCAAAGCTGCATTCTTTATTCCATGTTGTTTCTTATTTTCAAAAGCTAAATTCAATCTGTTATCAAATAGTGTTGATTCTTTCAAAGGGAAACAAACTGCAACTCTGATTTTGGAATTGCAGAAATTCCTTTTAGGCTTTTCAGAAAGAACTCTGGCATTTGGTTTTTTTCTGTGTTCTATCTTCATTTGCTTTCTTCTTTGCTTCTACCATTAAAACCTTGGATATTGAAGTTTTATTTTCAACAAAACTTTTTATTTTCCAGGTCTCAGTTCCTTCATCTCTAAACTAATTCCTGTGTGTCTTTTATCTGTTAAAAATCTGTGTTCTAATTGAAATTTAACTTATTTTTAAATAAAGTTGTCAGAATGTGTATCTAAATCAGTGACATTCCATTTGATACTCCTGTTATTACCAAGAATATTTTTGGAAATCTTCTTTTGAGAATTGATAGGAGAATCTAGGTTAAAGTCTTTTCCATATCATTGTTCTAGCATGTCATTATTCTGGTGAGTTGGGTTTTGACTGCCTATTATCAATTTTTGTTAAAAAAATGACACAAAAATCAAACCAATAGAAAAAAGAATCATAATCAAAACTGCCTTTTGTATTTGGTTTATAAACTAGTATTTAAGGTCTCTTCCAAAGAAGCACTCCTGAAATACTTTTGTCAATGCAATGTTTATTCATCAAACTTTTAAGGACCTCTTGTGTGCAGGAATAAAGATTACACCTTTTAAAAGGGAAAGTATTGTTTGAATGTATGATCAATGTGTCTCAAAAGTCATGTCTTTTACAAATTCTGGAGATAGATTTCCATTTGAGCAAATGTTAATGTAAAGCTTTGCTATAGTGATTCTGTACTAAATAACTTGGTACTCTATATTTTTGTTTTGATTTGAATTATTGGCTTAATTTCTTTTTTCTTGGCAGTATTTTTGACAGGTAGTGATCGCATTCCTATTCTTGGAATGAAGAGTTTAAAACTAGTCATCCAGTCAACAGGAGGTGGTGAGGAATATCTCCCAGTTTCCCATACCTGTTTTAATCTTCTGGATCTTCCAAAATATACAGAAAAAGAAACTCTGCGGTCTAAGCTGATCCAGGCTATTGATCACAATGAAGGCTTCAGTTTAATATAACTTGATTGTTAATAACAAGTTAGTTTAGTGCAAGAGCATTAAACTACTTATTGTGCTTTTCTTGTGGTGATGAATTCAGCAAGGTGACAGAGATACTGTTATAATTCCTATTTACAAAATGTTTAATGCTCTGAGTTTTGAAGAAAGCCAAAAAATTTTAAAGGAAAATGAACAAACTGTTACTATTAAACTTATTGTACAGAACCATGTTTTTTTTGCCATCTTCCAATAAACATACATGTATTGTGAATATATTAAAGTTTTACTAACATGAATTTTAAGAGTTTGCATACTTCAAAATGATCTGGTGTGAGTGCATGAAAATGTTGCTTAATTTTTCTTCAATCATTGGTTGAAAAACCTTTAACTTTGTCCTGCAATAGTCATTTGATTATTTTTTCATTTTGTAAATAATGTTAAGTTTTGTAATAAAACAGTTATGTTCTGATATCAGTACAGTTTCTATGGTTGTAATTGAACTGAGCTGACTTTTAAAGGTTAAAAATTATGGCCATTAAATTTTACTCTAAGAATCTATAAAAACAGAAAACTAGCATGGTGAAAACACGATCTTTGCTTTTTTGCTATAATAAATGTCTAAGTTACAAATAGAAGTTACACTAAATTACTTGTAGTTCTTTCAACTCTTTTGTGAATACTAAGATACTACTGATAGATGGGAGGCTGTTACTAGAAAGCTTAATATTTAGTAATGGAAGAACTTTATACTGCAGTTGCCAGGAATAGAAACATTGGCTACTGGGGAAGCCAGTCACTAGGCTTTAGCTTTTGAAGTTGTTAATGCTGCAAGTTGGTATTTGGCCAGAATTTTCACAATGCTTTAGAATTATTTCCTTAAAGATTTTTAGACAAATCTTAAAGTTTTATGGTGCTGTTGAGCCTAGTTATCTCATGTCTTTAAATTGTAAAAGTAAGTTGATGCAATACATGTGACTTTCTGCCCTAATGCAAATATTTATTTTTAAAATTTATTTTAAAAATGCCGTGAAAAACTGTTTAAATAATAAAGATTTATTGGTTTAATTTTTAAACTTCCAGTGCTTCTCATATAAGATTCAAAGTCCTTCAAAAAGGGCATATCTCAAGGAAAGTTTCAAGTTTTGAATCACCTGTTCCTATTGCCATTTAAATTTGTGTGTTTTATAGAGGGCCACATTCTCTTATCTGCACTTCAAAAATTCAAAAAAAAAAGTCTGAAAAAATATTCTTGAACTCATTTGACAGCAAAACCTGAATTGAACTGCTATGAGGCTATTTTTTGGTCTTCACTTATTCAAGTAAATGGAACTATTTGTAGGTATTATTGTGACAGTATTACTGTGTTTGATTACTTATTTGTTTAATTTAGGTGGTACCCCAGGCCCTGATGGTGGGTGCTACATATTATATAATATTTATATATAAATGCTCCAAAAATTATTTTAAAATTCATAATGTCAAAATGCACCTGAACCCAAGGTTTTGGATAAGGAATTGTAGACCTGAACTTTTCAGCAGTTTAATTTAATAAATAAATTTCTACTGATGAGCCATAAGTATGTTTTTAGATACTAATAGAAATACTTAAATAATATTCTCAACTAAGGTAATTTTCCTCAAAGTCATATTCTCCCTGTTAAAATTCTTCCCATAAACACATTAAAAAAAAAATTGTTACCAGAAGGGAGAGTCCTTTAAATTTGAAGGAAATAAAGCCAGAATTCAGCTTTAAAAATTGAAAGATCTTAGAGTCTCAATATTAGCCTTCTTATTGAGTCCATTCATAAGGACCATTCATTCAGATCAATTTTTACTTAACAGAGATTTTTGGCCTTTCAAAAATGATTTTTTGCTACATTTAATTTAACCAAAAAGTCCAAAATCAAAGATTTAATATGTATTGGGAAGTCTTCTCCTTTTAAGAGTTTATAATAAATCTGAATCTCCCCACTACTCAATCTTTCTTTTATACTTTGCCCTCCAAAACCCCTTGGTTAGTTTTGTCCTCTTTGCTAAAGAATTTACCTTATTTCAATGGCTCCCCACTGTTCCTAGTGCTCCATATAATCCCAAATTATCTAATCCATGAAATATTTCTGAATGTAAATTTGGAACATAAGCTATTTTGTAAATCTCAGCCTTGCTGTCTGTTAGATGATTTTTATTAAAAAGTTGTAAGTTTACAGAAAAATCATGCAGAAAATACAGTTTCCCTATGCCTACCCATCCTTACCCACTTTGTATTAGTGAGGTCCTGGCTATACTTTTGAATCACCTGGGGGTGCTTTTTAATACGATGTAGAATCTTCACATAACATCAGTTAAATCTGTATTTCTAAGAGGCAAGGCTTAGGCTATAGCTACTTTTTTTTCTTTAATAGCTACTTTTAAAAGCTTCCTGGATGATTTTTATAAACAGTCCCCACTGAGAGCCACTCCAAGAGGAGATCGCTAGACCTTTCCTCCATATTTCTACTAGCCACCCTAGTTTGAGCTCAAGACTTGGAAAGACATCTTTAGATGTTTGTTCATTTCTAGGGAAGATGAGGTTGTGGTATACAATAATATACCCCCTTTCTAGATTATAGGTTCAGGAGTTGAGACTTACTTCAAATGAAATTTGCCTAATATAAAGCTCTGTAAGTGATGATGTAAAACACCATTAATTGAAGAGGCACCACCATTTTATGTACCACTAAGAAAAAAAGTACTGATTAAATCATGTACCATTGAATGGGGTGTGTGTGTTACAATCAGCAGAATATTGCATGTTTTTAAACAAGAAGGTGGGAATAGTGTTGAATACAAGGTTTCAATGATAGTAGGTCTTGCCAACTTCTTGTTCTATTTAAGATATTTACCTCCTTTAAAGATATGAACTACCTGACTTCTTTTTTCCAATGTGTGCATATATGAAATATTGTTGCTACTGATTTTTATAACATTTGAGGGTGATATTTTACAGGTAAGTTTTATAGGGCAAACCATTTCCCAAAGCAGTGTTCATTATAGATTTGAGAGCTATCGTTTTCAATGTGGAGCATTCTTGTCATTTCCCTGTGAGCACTGCCTTTGCTGCATCCCATAAGTTTTGGTATTATGTGTTTATATTTGGCTGAAGATATTTCCTAATATCCCTTGTGCATTCTTCTTTGACCCTTTGATTGTTTAAGAGTATGTTGTTTAGTTTCCATACATTTGTGAATTTTCCAGTTACCCTTCTGTTATTAATTTCTGACTTCATTCCATTGTGGTCAGAGAAGGTATTTTGTATGATTTCAGTATTTTTAGTTTAGCAAGATTTATTTTGTTGCCTAATGTGTGGTCTGTCCTGGAGAATGATGCATGTGTACTTGGGAAGAATGTATATTCTGCTGTTGTTTTGTTTACTTTTTCTAAACGTGTGTTAGACCTAGTTCATTTATAATACTGTTCAAGTCCTTTATTTCCTTACTGATATTCTATTTATATGTTTCTATCCATTATCAAAAGTGGGATATTGAACTTTCCAACTGTTACTGTAGAATTGTCTATTTCTCCTATCTGTTTTGTCAATGTTTGCATTCTGTATTTGGGGCTTTGTGATGAGGTGCATATATGTTAATAATTTTCTTTTATTTTCTTGGTGGATTGACTCTTTTATAATATATAGTATCCTTCTTTGTCTCTTGTAACAGCTTTTGTCTTAAAATCTATTTTATATGATATTAGCATAGTCACCCAATTCTATCAATTGCTGTTTGCTTGGAGTTTTTTTCCATTTAGCACTTTCAACCTATTTGCATCTTCGGGTCCAAGGTGAGTGTGTCTCTTGCAAAAACCATATAGTGGATCATGTGTGTTTGTTTGTTTTAAATGCATTCTGCCAGTCTGCATTTTGGAGAGTTTAAATCCATTTATATTCAGGTGACTGGGTGATTCAGTGGTAGAATGCTTGCCTTCCATGAAGGAGACCTGGATTCGATTTCTGGACCATGCGCCTAAAAAATAAATAAGTAAAAAATAAATAAATCCATTTGTAGTCAAATGGTAATTATTGATGAGGTAGAACTTACTTCAGCCATTTTGTCCTTTGCTTCTTGTATGTTTTATATATTTTTATCCCTCATTTCTTCCATTGCTCTTTTCTTATGTGTATACTTGATCTTTTGTAGTGAACAGATTAATCCCCTGCTCATTTCAATTTCTGTACATATTTTGAACAATTTATTTGTGGTTACCAAGGGCATTTGTATTTAACATCCTAAATTTAAAACAGACTAGTTTGAAATGATACCTTAACTTCAGTAGCATTCATGTCCTCTGCTCCTATACCCTGTCAGTATCCCCTCTTTATGTTGTTTTTATCATGCATCGCCTCTTTATATTTTGCATTCCTATGATATAAAAATACAATTTTCTTATTCACTTGTATTCTAAATCTTTTAAGTAGTAAGAAGTAGTTGCTTACTGAAAATATAAATAGTACTGGCATTTGTATCTTTATTTCTTCATATGACATTAAACTATGACAACCACCCTTTCCTTGCAACCTGAAGCACATCCTTTACTGTTTCTTGTTGAGCAGGTCTAACACTAATGAACTCCTCAGATTTTCTTTATCTGGTATGTCTTAAATTCGCCCTCATTTTTTTAATGCAGTTGTGTTGCAATATATTCACACATCATACAATCTATCCAAAGTATATAATCACTGGCTCACAGTATCACATAGCTATACAGTCATCACCACAATCAATCTTAAAATGTTTTCATTACTCCAAATGTAAAAATAAAAAAGAGAACCTGAAACATGCTTATGCCTTATCCCCCACCCCATTGTTGACCCCTAGTATTGGTGTGGTACATTTGTTACTGTTGATGGAAGAATATGAAGATATTGCTGTTAATTATTAGTCCATAGTTTGCAGTATGTACATTTTCCCCATATACCACTTTATTGTTAACTACTGTGAAAGTGTTGTACATTTGTTCTAGTTCACGAAAGAAGTTATTTATATTTGCAAATTAATTTATATTTGTGTTAATCACAACCATCATCCACCACAAGAGTCACTATGTTATTCTTTCGCATATTTTAACCTTCAACTCTGGTGGTACACATGATTCTAAACCCATTTCAACCATGTTCACATACCAATCAACACTATTAATTATACTCTGGATAGCATGATGTCATCACCTCTCCATTTCCAAACATTCAAATTCAACCTTAAAAATTCTGTACATATTAAGCAATGCTCTCTAGCCTCCTTCTGTCTCCTAGTAATCTCTATTCTAGATTTTAACTCTATGAGTTTGATATTATAATAAGTTCATATTTGTGAAATAGTACAATATTTGTCCTTTTGTTTCTGACTTGTTTCACTCAGGATAATGTCCTCATGGTTCATCAACATTGCATGCTTCAGGATTGTGTTCCTTCTTAACTGCTGAATAATATTCCATCGTATGTATATACCACATGTTATCTATTTATTGGTTGATGGACACTTGGTTTGTTTACATCTTTTGATAATTGTGAATAATGTCGCTGTGAACATCAGTGTGCAGGTGTCTGCTTTCAGATCTTCTGAGTATATAATGAATAACAGGATTGCAGGATTGTAAGGCAACTCTATATTTAGTTTTCTAAGGAACCACCAAAATGTCTTACACAGCAGGTGTACCATTTTACATTCCCACTAGCACTGAATAAGTGTTCATATTTTCTAACTCCAACCCTTGTAGTTCCATTTGTTTAATAACGGCCGTTCCAGTGGCTGTGAATGACATCTCACTGTGTTTTAATTTGCATTTCCCTAATAGCAAACGAAGATGAACATCTTTACATGTGCTTTTATTAGTTTTTCAAAATCTTTGTTGAATTGCTAAAAAATTGCCCGTTGCGTTCTTTCACCTTTGAAATTCTATTTTATAAATATCTATAGAAAATTAGATAAATCTCAAGACTTTTGCATATTTCAAATTATTTTTGTTGTTGTTGTTGTTGCTGTTTTTTTTACATGGGCAGGCACCGGGAAACGAACCCGGCTCCTCTGGCATGGCAGGCAAGCATTCTTGCCTGTTGAGCCACTGTGGCCCGCCCTCAAATTAATTTTTTTGTTTAATATTTTTAAAAGCCGTCTTCTTTCTGGAGTTGGTGTATTTTACACAAATTTGATATTGTAGAGTAATATTAAACTGTAGATGGCAGGAATAATAAATCATTTGAATGAAAACATATTGTCAGTTTAAAAAATTCTTAATACTTTGCAAATCCCAGCAGTAATACTTTCTGTAACAAGAAAAACAATACAGTGAGATGATGTATAAAAGCAAATACAGATTAGGCCCTTTTGGGAAGATGATGGAACAAACTGGATTGAGTTCGTTCCTGCTTCATGGAACAAGATAGAGGATGGGGAGAAAATGACCACAACTGTGGTTCCAGTGTGTGAGTAAACAAACAGGGTCTCTAGAATATTTTAGGGAGAAGAGAGGTGGGCCCATCAGGACGGAATGAGCAGGATGGGTCAATGACCGTGATCCCTATGGTAATCGCTCCTCTGCTTCAGCCTTCCCCAGCTACTTGCTGGGGAAGCTTTTCCATGCAGATCCATAGACAACAGTACCTGTGGGGAGCCCAGAAGTGGACTGAATTGTCCACCACAAGGCCAGGCCTCTGGGCACTGGGAGCAATTGGCCGACTTTCCCTGTAGATGCAGTATCTGGTCGACCTGCCAGGCACTGGACACTACAGGTCATCTGATCCCCCGGACGCTGGTCGTACCTCAATCCTGAAGGCCAGGACCGGTCATCTGGCCATTACCGCCAAGAGTAGCCCTTCCACTGTGCATGCTGTCTTCAAACTGCTATAGACCAGGAGAACCAGGCCTGAGGGGAGGAAGTGCCTTGGGATCACCACCTGCTGTGCAGAAGGGGTAAGTGCAGGCAGGCTAACTCCCTGTCTGACTAGGTTTTTGGTTTTTTCCCAATTTTTTTTTCTTTTTCTTTAAAAAATAATTTTTTTTGCATATGTGTTTTTAGTATTATAATTTTTTTAAATTTTTATATATACTTTATGTTTTTATATTTTATTTTTTAGTTTATATATTATTTGTTATAATTCGCTCCCTTTGGTGGTCACCAGTCTGAGTTCACATATATCTCTGGGTGTCTCCTCCTTACTCTGGGGACTGCTGCTGTTGAAGTATGCTTTGCTGTTGTTCTTGCTATTTTGTTTTCATCTTTTTATTATATTTCATTTTATTATTTTGGGGGGGATGAATGGGCTGGAAATCGAGCTTGGGTCTCCTGTGTGGTTAGTGGCCTTTCAATGACTGGCATATCCATGCACTCTGGCCTAGCTTTTAATAGACTAACAAGCTGAATTGTATTCCCTACATGAAATCCAGACCTTGGTTTGGCAGGGAATAACCGTCAAACCAAGTGCAAAAGGAAACCTTTGATGCAAAACCTAGTAAATATAAAACTTTAGATGAGTGAAGGAAACCAATTTGCAAAATAACCATGTTAAGATAATCAAATGCTCTGAACACAACAGAAAGGTATAAAGCACTTGAAGATCCAAGCAGAAATGGCCCAGCCAAACAACCAAATCAAAACTCCGGAGGGGACATAAGATATGAAACAACTACTCAAGGATATTTATTAAAAAATGAAGGATACAGTAAGACAATAGAAGAGCATAAAGAAGGATTTGAAAGATTAAATAGAAAAATGGCAGATATCACAGAAATGAAAGATGCAGTAGACCAAATTAGAAATATATTAGAGAAACATGATAGCAGGTTTCAAAAAAAGTGAGCAAGAATATAGAACAATTGAACTAGAGCTCACAAAAGAACAAATGACAAGAAAGATGGAAAAAATGCAGCTGGGTCTTAGGGAAATAATAAGAGGTGTACAACTATTGGTATCCCAGAATGAGGAGAGAAGAGTAAAGGCCTGGGATAGTTGAAGATATAATCATTGAAAACTTCCCAACCCTTATAAAAGACATAAATAACAAATCAAAGAGGCCCAATGAACTCCAAATAGAATAAATCCAAATAGGCCTACGCAAGAAACATACTAATTAAACTGTCAAATGTTGAAGAGAAACAAAGTTCTGAAAGCAGCACACAAAATGTAGTCTACTACATACAAGGGAAAACACATAAGAATGACTCCAGAATACTCAGCAGGCACCATGGAAGCAAGAAGACAGTGGTAGGATATTTAAGATCCTGAGTGAGAAAGGCTTTCAGCCAAGAATTCTTTATCCATCCAAGACATCCTTCAAAATTGGGGTACAAACTAAAATCTTCAAACACAGAGTGAGAGACCTAGTCAACTACAAGAAATAAAGGGAGTCCTGTCAGCTGGGGGTAAAAAAAAAAGACAGGAGAAGGAGATCTGGAGGAGGGTACCAAATTGAAGAACACCAGTAATGGTAATTCTAAGGATAAAAACTAAAAGTTAAGACGGTACAAGAGTTAAGAACAGCTTTTACAGTAATTACTTTGAACATTAATGGACTTAACTCACCAATTAAAAGATACACACTGGCAGAATGGATTAAAAAATATAATCCACTTTTCTCCGCCGGCCCGCCGCGCGGCGCCCACGCCCCGCAGCAGCCGAGCCGCCCGACCTCCTTCTCCCCTCTCTTTCTCCGCCGGCCCGCCGCGCGGCGCCCACGCCCCGCAGCAGCCGAGCCGCCCGACCTCCTTCTCCCCTCTCTTTCTCCGCCGGCCCGCCGCGCGGCGCCCACGCCCCGCAGCAGCCGAGCTGCCCGACCTCCTTCTCCCCTCTCTTTCTCCGCTGGCCGCCGCGCGACGCCCACGCCCCGCAGCAGCCGAGCCGCCCGACCTCCTTCTCCCCTCTCTTTCTCCGCCGGCCCGCCGCGCGGCGCCCACGCCCCGCAGCAGCCGAGCCGCCCGACCTCCTTCTCCCCTCTCCTCCCCCTCCTGCTCCGGCTGCTCTCCAACCACCACGGTGCCCTCTTCCCCCGCCTTCACCGTGCTCCTCCGCCACCAGCCTCGACAGCCTTGCCGCCCTCACCTTTCCTCCTCCAGAACAGCTACTGGGGGAGTGGAGATAATACAGAGCAGCTCCCGGAGCCACGAGGGAGATCAAAGGGACAGCGTACCCCATCCTGGAACGGCTGACTATCTGGGAGAACCAGCTCCGGTGAGATCACCAAGGGGCACGGGCTTTCCTGGGAGGGACGGCAAGCGACCGGAGTCCCTCCCTTCCACCTTCCCAGGCCAGCTGGTAGAATTGGACAGGCGGTCCCCTTAGGCCGCGGCGGCTGGTGCCCCCACCACACGAGGCCCCCCGGAACAACTGAGATAGTTGGGTCGGAAATCCCCAGACTGCAGAGAACAGTGACCGGGGGATCCCTTCCAAACACGTGACTCCCCCGTCGGCTGAGAACAGTCCACTCTCCCGGGCTGCGACACCTGGCGCCCTCCCGCCACGCTTGGTGCCCCGGGCCGACTAGCTAATTTGGCCGGACGCTCTCCTGTGCTGCGACGGCTGGTGACCCTCCCCGCATTCGGAACCCCAGGCCGGCTGGCATTCTCCAAGACGCTTCGGCTGCCGAACCTCCCCTACGGCGAGAATTTTCCAGAGTTAAAGGACCTACAGCAACTTTCACTGGTGGAACCCACAGACAAACGTGTGCCACGAGCGCCACCTACTGTGCAAGATAAGAAAAACAGAACCAAGAGATTGCACAGAAAAATCTTTCAACCTGTGGGGTCGAACACCCAGGGAAATCTGACTAAATGCCCAGACGCCAGCAGAAGATAACGGATCACGCTCAGAAAATTGAACATATGGCCCAGTCAAACGAGAAACCAATAGTTCAAATGAGATACAGGAGCTGAAACAACTAATGCTGAATATACGAACAGAAATGGAAAACCTCTTCAAAAACGAAATCAATAAATTGAGGGAGGACATGAAGAAGACATGGGCTGAACATAAAGAAGAAATAGAAAAACTGAAAAAACAAATCACAGAACTTATGGAAGTGAAAGATAAAGTAGAAAAGATGGAAAAAACAATGGATACCTACAATGACAGATTTAAAGAAACAGAAGATAGAATTAGTGATTTGGAGGATGAAACATCTGAATTCCAAAAAGAAACAGAAACTATCCGGAAAAGAATGGAAAAATTTGAACAAGGTATCAGGGAACTCAAGGACAATGTGAACCGTACAAATATACGTGTAGTGGGTATCCCAGAAGGAGAAGAGAAGGGAAAAGGAGGAGAAAAACTAATGGAAGAAATTATCACTGAAAATTTCCCAACTCTTATGAAAGACCTAAAATTACAGATCCAAGAAGTGCAGCGCACCCCAAAGAGATTAGACACAAATAGGCGTTCCCCAAGACACTTACTACTTAGAATGTCAGAGGTCAAAGAGAAAGAGAGGATCTTGAAGACAGCGAGAGAAAAACAATCCGTCACATACAAGGGAAACCCAATAAGACTATGTGTAGATTTCTCAGCAGAAACCATGAAAGCTAGAAGACAGTGGGATGATATATTTAAGTTACTAAAAGAGAAAAACTGCCAGCCAAGACTCCTATATCCAGCAAAATTGTCCTTCAAAAATGAGGGAGAAATTAAAACATTCTCAGACAAAAAGTCACTAAGAGAATTTGTGACCAAGAGACCAGCTCTGCAAGAAATACTAAAGGAAGCACTACAGTCAGATACAAAAAGTCAGAAGAGAGAGACATGGAGAAAAGTGTAGAAAGAAGGAAAGTCAGATATGATATATATAATACAAAAGGCAAAATGGTAGAGGAAAATATTATCCAAACAGTAATAACTCTAAATGTCAATGGACTGAATTCCCCAATTAAAAGACATAGACTGGCAGAATGGATTAAAAAACAGGATCCTTCTATATGCTGTCTACAGGAAACACATCTTAGACCCAAAGATAAATATAGGTTGAAAGTGAAAGGTTGGGAAAAGATATTTCATGCAAATAACAACCAGAAAAGGGCAGGAGTGGCTATACTAATATCCAACAAATTAGACTTCAAATGTAAAACAGTTAAAAGAGACAAAGAAGGACACTATATACTATTAAAAGGAACAATTAAGCAAGAAGACATAACAATCATAAATATTTATGCACCGAACCAGAATGCCCCAAAATACGTGAGGAATACACTGCAAACACTGAAGAGGGAAATAGACACATATACCATAATAGTTGGAGACTTCAATTCACCACTCTCATCAATGGACAGAACATCTACACAGAGGATCAATAAAGAAATAGAGAACCTGAATATTACTATAAATGAACTTGACTTAACAGACATTTATAGGACATTACATCCCACAACAGCAGGATACACCTTTTTTTCAAGTGCTCATGGATCATTCTCAAAGATAGACCATATGCTGGGTCACAAAGCAAGTCTTAACAAATTTAAAAATATTGAAATCATAAACAACACTTTCTCGGATCATAAAGGAATGAAGTTGGAAATCAATAATAGGCGGAGTGCCAGAAAATTCATAAATACATGGAGGCTCAACAACACACTCTTAAACAACAAGTGGGTCAAAGAAGAAATTGCAAGGGAAATTAGTAACTACCTCGAGGCAAATGAAAATGAAGACACAACATATCAAAACTTATGGGACGCAGCAAAGGCAGTGCTAAGAGGGAAATTTATTGCCCTAAATGCCTTTATCAGAAAAGAAGAAAAGGCAAAAATGCGGGAATTAACTGTCCACTTGGAAGAACTGGAGAAAGAACAACAAACTAATCCCAAAGCAAGCAAAAGGAAAGAAATAACAAAGATTAGAGCAGAAATAAATGAAATTGAAAACATGAAAACAATAGAGAAAATCAATAAGACCAGAAGTTGGTTCTATGAGAAAATCAACAAGATTGATGGGCCCTTAGCAAGATTGACAAAAAGAAGAAGAGAGAGGATGCAAATAAATAAGATTAGAAATGAAAGAGGAGACATAACTACTGACCTCACAGAAATAAAGGAGGTAATAACAGGATACTATGAACAACTTTACGCTAATAGATACAACAATTTAGAAGAAATGGACAGGTTCCTGGAAAGACATGAACAACCAACTTTGACTCAAGAAGAAATAGACGACCTCAACAAACCAATCACAAGTAAAGAGATTGAATTAGTTATTCAAAAGCTCCCTAAAAAGAAAAGTCCAGGACCAGACGGCTTCACATGTGAATTCTATCAAACATTCCAGAAAGAATTAGTACCTACTCTCCTCAAACTCTTCAACATAATCGAAGTGGAGGGAAAACTACCTAATTCATTCTATGAAGCCAACATCACCCTCATACCAAAACCAGGCAAAGATATTACAAAAAAAGAAAACTACAGACCAATCTCTCTAATGAATACAGATGCAAAAATCCTCAATAAAATTCTAGCAAATCGTATCCAACAACACATTAAAAGAATTATACATCATGACCAAGTAGGATTCATCCCAGGTATGCAAGGATGGTTCAACATAAGAAAATCAATTAATGTAATACACCATATCAACAAATCAAAGCAGAAAAATCACATGATCATCTCAATTGATGCAGAGAAGGCATTTGACAAGATTCAACATCCTTTCCTGCTGAAAACACTTCAAAAGATAGGAATACAAGGGAACTTCCTTAAAATGATAGAGGGAATATATGAAAAACCCACAGCTAATATCATCCTCAATGGGGAAAAATTGAAAACTTTCCCCCTAAGATCAGGAACAAGACAAGGATGTCCACTATCACCACTATTATTCAACATTGTGTTGGAGGTTCTAGCCAGAGCAATTAGGCAAGAAAAAGAAATACAAGGCATCAAAATTGGAAAGGAAGAAGTAAAACTATCACTGTTTGCAGACAATATGATACTATATGTCGAAAACCCGGAAAAATCCACAACAAAACTACTAGAGCTAATAAATGAGTACAGCAAAGTAGCAGGTTACAAGATCAACATTCAAAAATCTGTAGCATTTCTATACACTAGTAATGAACAAGCTGAGGGGGAAATCAAGAAATGAATCCCATTTACAATTGCAACTAAAAGAATAAAATACCTAGGAATAAATTTAACTAAAGAGACAAAAAACCTATATAAAGAAAACTACAAAAAACTGCTAAAAGAAATCACAGAAGACCTAAATAGATGGAAGGGCATACCGTGTTCATGGATTGGAAGACTAAATATAGTTAAGATGTCAATCCTACCTAAATTGATTTACAGATTCAATGCAATACCAATCAAAATCCCAACAACTTATTTTTCAGAAATAGAAAAACCAATAAGCAAATTTATCTGGAAGGGCAGGGTGCCCCGAATTGCTAAAAACATCTTGAGGGAAAAAAACGAAGCTGTAGGTCTCGCGCTGCCTGACTTTAAGGCATATTATGAAGCCACAGTGGTCAAAACAGCATGGTATTGGCATAAAGATAGATATATCGACCAATGGAATCGAATAGAGTGCTCAGATATAGACCCTCTCATCTATGGACATTTGATCTTTGATAAGGCAGTCAAGCCAACTCACCTGGGACAGAACAGTCTCTTCAATAAATGGTGCCTTTGAGAACTGGATATCCATATGCAAAAGAATGAAAGAAGACCCATCTCTCACACCCTATACAAAAGTTAACTCAAAATGGATCAAAGATCTAAACATTAGGTCTAAGACCATAAAACAGTTAGAGGAAAATGTTGGGAGATATCTTATGGATCTTACAACTGGAGGCGGTTTTATGGACCTTAAACCTAAAGCAAGAGCACTGAAGAAGGAAATAAATAAATGGGAACTCCTCAAAATTAAACACTTTTGTGCATCAAAGAACTTCATCAAGAAAGTAGAAAGACAGCCTTCAGAATGGGAGACAATATTTGGAAATGATATATCAGATAAAGGTCTAGTATCCAGAATTTATAAAGAGATTGTTCATCTCAACAACAAAAAGACAGCCAACCCAATTACAAAATGGGAAAAAGACTTGAACAGACACCTCTCAGAAGAGGAAATACGGATGGCCAAGAGGCACATGAAGAGATGCTCAATGTCCCTGGCCATTAGAGAAATGCAAATCAAAACCACAATGAGATATCATCTCACACCCACCAGAATGGCCATTATCAACAAAACAGAAAATGACAAGTGCTGGAGAGGATGCGGAGAAAGAGGCACACTTATCCACTGTTGGTGGGAATGTCAAAGGGTGCAACCACTGTGGAAGGCAGTTTGGCAGTTCCTCAAAAAGCTGAATATAGAACTGCCATACGACCCAGCAATACCATTGCTAGGTATCTACTCAAAGGACTTAAGGGCAAAGACACAAACGGACATTTGCACACCAATGTTTATAGCAGCATTATTTACAATTGCAAAGAGATGGAAACAGCCAAAATCTCCATCAACAGAAGAGTGGCTAAACAAACTGTGGTATATACATACGATGGAATATTATGCAGCTTTAAGACAAGATAAACTTATGAACCATGTAATAACATGGATGGACCTAGAGAATATTATGCTGAGTGAATCCAGCCAAAAACTAAAGGACAAATACTGTATGGTCCCACTGATGTGAACGGACATTCGAGAATAAACTTGGAATATGTCATTGGTAACAGAGTTTAGCAGGAGTTAGAAACAGGGTAAGACAATGGGTAATTGAAGCTGAAGGGATACAGACTGTGCAACAGGACTAGATACAAAAACTCAAAAATGGACAGCACAATAATACCTAATTGTAAAGTAATCATGTTAAAACACTGAATGAAGCTGCATCTGAGCTATAGGTTTTTGTTTTGTTTTGTGTTGTTTTGTTTTGATTTTACTATTATTACTTTTATTTTTTTCTCTATATTAACATTCTATATCTTTTTCGGATATGTTGCTAGTTCTTCTAAACCAATGCAAATGTACTAAGAAATGATGATCATGCATCTATGTGATGATGTTAAGAATTAATGATTGCATGTGTAGAATGGTATGATCTCTAAATGTTGGGTTAATCTCTTTTTTTCCGTTAAAAAAAAAAAAAAAAAAAGAGAAGGGATAATTGGAGATGAAGGGATACAGACTGTACAACGGGACTGGATATAAAAACTCAGAAATGGACAGCACAATACTACCCAATTGTAATGCAATTATGTTAAAACACTGAATGAAGCTGCATGTGAGGTATAGGTTTTTTGTTTTTGTTTTTTTTGTTTTTTTTTCTTTCTATTATTGTTTTAATTCTTATTCTGTGGTCTTTTTATTTCTTTTTCTAAATCGATGCAAATGTACTAAGAAATGATGAATATGCAACTATGCGATGTTATTAAAATTACTGATTGTACATGTAAAAAAAAAAAAAAAAGAGTCATGCAAAAATTAAAGACTAGATTGGTTCATCTCTAAAAAAAAAAAGAAATCACAGAAGACCTAAATAGATGGAAGGGCATACGGTGTTCATGGATTGGAAGACTAAATATAGTTAAGATGTCAATCCTACCTAAATTGATTTACAGATTCAATGCAATACCAATCAAAATCCCAACAACTTATTTTTCAGAAATAGAAAAACCAATAAGCAAATTTATCTGGAAGGGCAGGGTACCCCGAATTGCTAAAAACATCTTGAGGAAAAAAAACGAAGGTGGAGGTCTCACGCTGCCTGACTTTAAGGCATATTATGAAGCCACAGTGGTCAAAACAGCATGGTATTGGCATAAAGATAGATATATCGACCAATGGAATCGAATAGAGTGCTCAGATATAGACCCTCTCATCTATGGACATTTGATCTTTGATAAGGCAGTCAAGCCAACTCACCTGGGACAGAACAGTCTCTTCAATAAATGGTGCCTAGAGAACTGGATATCCATATGCAAAAGAATGAAAGAAGACCCATCTCTCACACCCTATACAAAAGTTAAGTCAAAATGGATCAAAGATCTAAACATTAGGTCTAAGACCATAAAACAGTTAGAGGAAAATGTTGGGAGATATCTTATGGATCTTACAACTGGAGGTGGTTTTATGGACCTTAAACCTAAAGCAAGAACACTGAAGAAGGAAATAAATAAATGGGAGCTCCTCAAAATTAAACACTTTTGTGCATCAGAGAACTTCATCAAGAAAGTAGAAAGACAACCTACACAATGGGAGACAATATTTGGAAACGACATATCAGATAAAGGTCTAGTATCCAGAATTTATAAAGAGATTATTCAACTCAACAACAAAAAGACAGCCAACCCATTTACAAAATGGGAAAAAGACTTAAACAGACACCTACCAGAAGAAGAAATACGGATGGCCAAGAGGCACATGAAGAGATGCTCAATGTCCCTGGCCATTAGAGAAATGCAAATCAAAACCACAATGAGATATCATCTCACACCCACCAGAATGGCCATTATCAACAAAACGGAAAATGACAAGTGCTGCAGAGGATGCGGAGAAAGAGGCACACTTATTCACTGTTGGTGGGAATGTCAAAGAGTGCAACCACTGTGGAAGGCAGTTTGGCGGTTCCTCAAAAAGCTGAATATAGAATTGCCATACGACCCAGCAATACCATTGCTAGGTATCTACTCAAAGGACTTAAGGGCAAAGACACAAACGGACATTTGCACACCAATGTTTATAGCAGCGTTATTTACAATTGCAAAGAGATGGAAACAGCCAAAATCTCCATCAACAGAAGAGTGGCTAAACAAACTGTGGTATATACATACGATGGAATATTATGCAGCTTTAAGACAAGATAAACTTATGAACCATGTAATAACATGGATGGACCTAGAGAATATTATGCTGAGTGAATCCAGCCAAAAACTAAAGGACAAATACTGTATGGTCCCACTGATGTGAACGGACATTCGAGAATAAACTTGAAATATGTCATTGATAACAGAGTTTAGCAGGAGTTAGAAACAGGGTAAGACAATGGGTAATTGAAGCTGAAGGGATACAGACTGTGCAACAGGACTAGATACAAAAACTCAAAAATGGACAGCACAATAATACCTAATTGTAAAGTAATCATGTTAAAATACTGAATGAAGCTGCATCTGAGCTATAGGGTTTTTTTTGTTTTTGTTTGCTTGTTGGTTTGTTTGTTATTGTTGTTTTTTACTATTACTACTACTTTTATTTCTTTTCTTAATATTAACATTTTATATCTTTTTCTGTTGTGTTGCTAGTTCCTCTAAACCGATGCAAATGTACTAAGAAACAATGATCATGCATCTATGTGATGATGTTAAGAATTACTGAGTGCATATGTAGAATGGTATGATTTCTAAATGTTGTGTTAATTTTTTTTTCTTTCCGTTAATAAAAAAATATAAAAAATTAAAAAAAATAAAAAAAAATATATATAATCCAGGGTGGGCCATGGTGGCTCAGGCAAGAATGCTTGCCTGCCATGCCAGAGGACCCGGGTTTGATTCCCAGTGCCTGCCCATGTAAAAAAGAAAAAAAATATATATATATATATAGATAGATAGATAGGTAGATAGATATAGATATAGATATACATATATATAATCCATCCATATGCTATTTACAAGTGATACATCTTAGACTCAAGGACACAATTAGATTGAAAGTGCAAGGGTGGAAGAAGATGGTCCATGCAAGCTATAACCAAAAGAAAGCAGGAGCAGCTATACTAATATCAGATAAAATGGACTTTAGATATAAAGACATCATAAGAAACAAAGAAGGGCACTATATATTAATAAGACAGTTCATCTAGAGGAGCTAACAATCATAAATGTTTACACTCCCAATCAAAGGGCTCCAAATACATGAGGCAAACATTGGCAGAACTGAATGGAGCTATAGATATTTCAACAGTAATAGTGGGAGACTTCAGTACACCACTGTGCACTATAGATAGAACAACTAGACAGAGTATAAACAAGGAAATTGAGAACTTAACCAATGGAGTAAATGAATTAGACTTAATAGATAGAGATAGATAGATAGGTAGGTAGGTTGGTCATTACACCTCAAAACACCAGGATATACATTATCTAGTGCACATGGAACATTCTCCAGGATAGATCATATGCTGGGGCAAAAACTGAGGCTTTATCAATTTAATAATATTAAAATTATCCAAAGCATTTTCTCTGACAATAGAATGAAGCTGATAATAATCACCAAAGAACCAGAGCTTCCACAAATATACTGAGATTAAATAGCACACTCTTAAATAATCAGAGGGTCAAGGAAGAAATTGCTAGAGAAATCAGTAAATATCTGAGGCAAATGATAGTGAGACTACAACATATCAAAACTTACGGGCTGTGGCAGAAGCAGTGCTGAGAGGGAAATTTATGCACTAAATGCCTATATTAAAAGATAAGAATGAGCAAAATTTGAGGATTTAACTGCTCATCTGGAAAATTTAGAGAAAGAACAGCAAGCTAACCCCAAAAGTAAATAATAAGACAAATAACAGAGATTAAAGCAGAAATAAACAAATTGGAGAACACTAAAATACTAGAAATAATCACTAAAACCAAAAGTAGATGCTTTGAGAAAAACAAAAAAAAAAAATGATGGACCCCTTGCTAGACTAACAGAAAAGAAGAGGATGCAAACAAAATCAGAAATGAGAGGGGGTCAATATTACAGATCATGAAAAAATTTAAAAATTCGTAAGAAAATCTTATGAACAACTATATGCCAACAAACTAGCCAACTTAGATGAAATGGACAAATGCCTAGAAATACATGAATTACCCATACTGACTCAGGAAGAAATAGAATATCTCAACAAACCAATTACAAGTAAAGATTCAATCAGTCATCAGAAATCTCACAAAGAAAAGGGATAGCTTCACAGGTGAATTTTACCAAACATTCCAAAAAGAATGTTTTTGGAATACCAGTCCTGCTCAGGTTCTTCCAAAAAAATTGAGGGGCGGGGGGAACACTACCTAACTCATTGTATGAAACTAACATCACTTTAATACCAAAACTGGTTAAAGATGCTGCAAGAAAGGAAAACTACAAACTAATCTCCCTAATAAACATAGGTGTAAAAAATACTTAATACTAGCAAATTGAACTCAGTGATACATTTAAAAGAATTATACATCATGACTGAGTGTGGTTTGTACCAGGAATGTAGGGGTGGTTCAACACAAGAAAATCAATCAACATTATACAGCACATTAACAAATCGGAAGGGAAAAGATCACATTATGATGTCGATTGATGCTGAAAAAGCATTTGATGAAATCGAGCATTCTTTCCTGATAAAAACACTTCAAAAGGTAGAAATTGAGTGAAACTTTCACAGAATTATAAAGGGCATATATGAAAAACCCATAGCAAGCATCATACTTTCAATGAGAGGCTGAAAGCATTCCTCCGTAAGATCTGGAACAAGACAAGGATGCCTATTATCACCATGGCCTATTATCACCACGGTTATTCAACATTGTACCAGAAGTTCTAGCTAGAACAATCAGTCATGAGAAAAATAAAAGGCATCCAAATAGGAAAGCAAGAGATAAAACTTTCATTATTTGCAGATGACATGGTCCTGTACTTAGAAACCCTGAGAAATCTAGGACAAGGCTACTTGAGCTAATAAATTCAGTAAAGCAGTGGGATACAGTATTAATGTACAAAAATAAATTTATGTTTCTATACATAAGCAATGACCTATATGAGGAGACAATCAAGGAAAGAATTCCATTCAAAATAGTGACCAAAAGAATCAAGTATCTAGTAATAAGCCTAACCAAGGATGTCAAGGACTTGTACATAGAAAATTACAAAAATTTTCTAAAGAAATAAAAATAACCTAAATAGAAGGAAAGACATTTCATACTCATGGATAGGAAGGTTGAATGTCTAAGAAGTCGGTTCTACCCAGACTGAACTACAGATTCAATGCAATACCAATCAAAATTCCAACAACCTACTTTAAAGACTTGGAAAAGCTGGTTATCGAATGTATTTGGATGGGAAAGAGACCCTGAAAAGCTAAAGATGGCCCATAAAAAGAAGAGTGAAGTGGAAGGACTATCACTTCCTGACTAAAGCTTATTACAAAGCCACAATGGTCAAAACAGCATGGTATTGGCATAAAGATAGAAGCATCAGCCAGTGGAATGGAATCAAGAGCGCAGAGATAGACCACCAAATTTCTGGATAATTGATATTTGATAAGGCCCCCAAATCCACTGAACTGGGACAGAATAGTGTTTACAATAAATGGGCATGGGAGTATTGGATATCAATAGCCAAAAGAATGAAAGAGGACCCCTACCTTACCCCCATACAAAAATTAATTCAAAATGAATCAATGACCTAAATGTAAGAGCTAGTACCATAAAACTTCCAGAAGAAAATGCAGGGAAACATCTTCAGATCTAGTAGTAGGAGCTGGCTTCTTAAACTTCTAAAATACAGCAACAAAAGAAAAAATAGACAAATGGGAACCCCTTAAGATCAAGTTTCTGTGCCTCAACAGAGTTTGTTAAAAAGGTGAAGAGACAGCTAACTCAATGGGAGAAAATATTTGTAAACCACATATTGAATAAAGGTTTGATATCCTGTGTACATAAAGAAATTATACAGCCCAACAGCAAAAGAACAAACAACCAAATTATAAAATGGGCAGAGGATATTAATAGACAGTTTTCTGAAGAACAAATGCAGATAGCTAAAAAGCACTTGAAGAGGTGCTCATTTTCATTAACTGTAAGGGAAACGCAAATTAAGACAACAATGAGATCTCACCTCATGCCTATAAGAATGGCTGCTATTAAACAGAAAGCTACAAATGTTGAAGAGGATGTGGATAAATAGGAACACTTACTTGGTGGTAATGTATAGTGGTACAGCCGCTGTGGAAGACAGCTTGACAATTCCTCAAAACACTAAATATTGAGTTGCCCTATAACACGGCAATACCAATACTTGGTATATACCCAGAAGAGTTGAGGGCAGTGACACAAACAGACATTTGCACGCAGTAGTAGTAGAATAGTGCTGTTCATAGTAGCACTATTCACAATTGCCAAAAGATGGAAACAATCCAAGTGCCTATCAACAGATGAGCAGATAAATAAAATGTGATATATACATACTATGGAATATTATGCAACAGTAAGATGAAATGATGGCCCAGAACATATGACAATGTGGATGAACCTTGAGGACATAATGCTGAGTGAAATGTCAGACACAAAAGAACAGATACTGTATGATTTTACTATTATGACTCTGGTAAGGTAATCTCAGAAGTTAACACTGTAAAATATAGCAGACCTAGAGGTACACAAAAGCTGGAAATCAAGGAAAGGCTACCCAAAGAGGTTGAATCTAAATGCAAGGGAACGGATAGAAGTATGGTAACTAATTAGCAGGTTGATAAGTAACATTGCTATATTGAAGGTGAATATGATTGGAAGGGTTTGTATAGTACCAAGTATCCCACTGATTAAATTTATAATTATAAATAAGTTCTTGCATGAACTATTTCAATGGTTTGATAGTGGACAAAGAGTCAATAGTGGAGGAATACAGGGGGGAACTAAAATTGCATGCTATGGCCAGTAGTTAATAGGAAGATATTAACAGTACCACAGCACTACCAGGGATAACTAACTGGAGGTGAGGGTGTGTGTAGGGACAAGTGATAAGGGGTAGTTTTGATAGTTGGTGACATTGTTTGCCATTTTTTTGTCATTATGGACCAACGGCAAGTGTCTCAAATTTAGAGTGCTGCTGATTGTTCAACAAACAAAGATACTGTAAGACATGGTTTATTTTGGACATTATCCATCATGCCCAATAGATAGAGGGAGCTGAAGAATACAATGACTGAGAAGGAGAATGGTGAATGGTAGTGTGATGGATTACGGTGTGGCTACAAAAAGGAGAGATGTTCAGAGGCACACAATGAACTGAATAAGCCTTGGGGACAATGTATTGTGCAAAATAAGTCAGAAAAAAAGAACAAATATGCTAAGGTCTCTTAGAAAACACATATAAGAAAATGGGAGCCTAGATTGTGGGCCCTTATAGCAGCCACATTTGGTCTTAAATTATAGATGTATTTCTGGATTCTGATACACTGAGCTATATGTGTATCAGCTGGTAATTCCCTGGCACTTTGAGTAACTGTGTGACACCTTGGACCCAGAAATGGAGTGCTTTAGCCCTGAAAGTTGTATAAAATAGCAGTTAAAATAACTGAAAAAAATGAAGCCAATCTGGCTGGATCTAAGGTAAATTAGAATGCAGGGTAAAAGATAATAGTGTATGTACTTAGACCTTCAGCTACTCTGAGATCAGAGGCTGAGATGTTTATTATATCTAGAACTTAAATTTTCGGTAACACATAATCTAAATCAGCCTGTCTGATAATTCATTTATTTTTATTTTTTTGTGTGTGTGAAGGATATTTAATAACAAGGTAGATAACATAAGCTTACACAACATATAACTATACTGTAGCTGAAGTAAAACATCCTGTTCACTGGATAAAAAGGACCTTTTTATAAGTGTACACTTCAGTGCAATTAAAAAAAAACAGTATAATTTCAGAACTTCATAGTTTATCCTCTTGTCTTTTCAAAGGAAAAAAAAATCCTTTGAAAGTCATTTGAAGCTTGGGACAAAAATTCCATAGCTATATTCCCAGGATCACTGTCAAGTCTTCATGGTTCAGATGATACAAGGGAAGCTTCAATTCAACCTTTTAGAGAAGACATTCCAGCTCGCATGATCTCATCAACCAGGAGAATGTTGGTGGTAATTACAGTGCACGAGTGCAGAAGCTGTTTCTTTACACAATAATTATCCCATATGCCTGCTTCTGCTGCTACCATTGGCTCACCTGTGTTCAAGTCTACACCTGCAAGCTGACCTGATTCTGAATGTTCTGCTTGTACTTTAACTAGTGTTTCCTGAAGGTCAAATCCAGAGTTCTGAGCAAGAACCTTGGGAATAATAATGCATCAGCAAATGCTTGGACTCCAAGTTGGGCCCTGCCCTTTACACTGGGCTTATATTTAACCAGAGCTTCTGCCATTGCCACTTCTATTGCACCGGCACCTGGAGCCACACAGCCATCATCAATAGAATTTCTGACAGCCCTCAGGCCATCTCATATTGCATCTTTGATTTGAGTGAGTGTGTGTTTATTTGGTCCTTTCACCAATAATGTCATAGAACGAGGATTGTTACATTTCTTAATAAAGGTGAACTTTTCTTCTCCCAATGTATACTCATAAACAAGGCCTGCATGCCCCAACCAGTCAGGATTTAGGTCATCCTAAGAATTTAGAGCAACCCCACCACAAGCAAAAGTCAGCCTCTCCATATTTCTCCTTTTAGCTCTGCTCAGAGCTACTATGCCTTCTTTTGCAAGAGCATCTAAGGAAAAGGGTTCAATTCCCTTTTGATTAATGACAAATTCTTTATTTGAATCACTGCATCTTTCTTTTTCAGTTCTGCTATTTTTTAACTCTATCTTCAGTGAATTTTCTTTCAGCTTTAGCTAGTTTCTCTCTCTCTTCTGCACTCTTGTAAAAAAAAGCCAGAGTTCACTTCTGTTTTTTCACATTCTAATGACACATTGCATATGAGGATGTATGCATCTTCTACTCTTTTTTTCATATCAGGATGCCTTGCCCCATGGTCCAAAACAAGCCCTCTGATTAAGCTTGTATCAGTTTCAGACTTATGTTTCATTTCCATGATTTCAATCATGAACAGGTCGATAGGGTTCATCTTGTTTTTTAATGGCCAAAATGGAGTCCACTACAGCCTCTGTTAAGACATTAGTAAGTTCAGCATGAACTTTAGTATGCAGAGATGTTCTAGCCACATCCATCAGTGTTTCTCTGTCCATCTCTTTGCTTACTTTGATTTGTTCAAAAAACTGAAGTGCCTTTTCCTTTGCAGCTTCAAATCCTTCTGTTATTATTCTGGGATGAAGACCTTCAGAAATGTAGAGATCCACTTGTTTCAGCAGCTCTCCAATGATCAGGACATTTGAAGTAGTACCATCACCAGTTATGTCATCCTGGGCTGTTGCTACTTTTGCTGTTAAGGAGGCAGTTGGGTGTTGAATTTGCATTTCATGAAGCAGCACATTGCCATCTTTAGTTAGCTTGATGTCTCCAGCTCCAGAAACAAGCATCTTCATGGTGCCCTTGGGCCCCAGGTTGGTCCTCAGCACGTCCTGCAGTCCTCGTGCCGTGCTTATGTTGACCGCAAGCACCGCCTGGGCTCCAGCCACCTCGGCCTTCAAGTTCAGGGTCTTCACAGTCGCCATAGCTGACCCAGCAGAGACAGAGGAAAAAAAACCCAAGACCGATTCAGTGTGGCCGGTGATAGTTCATTTAAACAACCCAAACTCTGGATTCCAGAATGGGAATGAGGCCTTGTAATTCTGTATAGCTTAATATAATGCCAGGCTACATCTCAGACAATGGTAGGCTGATAATTAAAACGTATTGATAGAGTCCCTTGAGGATCCAAAGGGAAAATTATATATATGTGGAACTATTAAGCTCTCCCATCTAGGAAACCCCAGGTACCCCCTCAACCACTGGGGACTCCCAAGAAAATAGAACAAGCCCTTGATTTTGAGGCTTGCCCTTATGGAACATTTCTGTAGGGAAGATACTAAGACTACCCATAATGAGGCCTAACAGTTGCTTCCGGGAATCCTCTTTGCTGCTCAGATGTGCCCCCCACCCCAAGCCCAGCTCTGCAAGGAGAATTATTGCCCACCCCCTTCACTGAACAAACCATTCAGGGGTGAAAATCTCCCTGAGAACCTGGGGCATGACTCCTGGGGATGAGTCTGGCCCTGGCACCATGGGATCAACAACACTTTCCTTACCAAAAGGGGGAAATGAAGTGTAATAAAATAAGGCATCCATGGTCAAGAAAGATCAAGTGGAGTCAAGAGGCTATTCTGAAGGCTGCTCTTATGCAGACTTCAGCTAGGTAGTGCTAATTTCCATGGTTTGCTAAAAAAATGCCACTCCTGTTAATTCTCAAAATACCTAGGACTCGAACTGAGACTCTATAAAGGCTTCATGTAATAGGTGTGCCTTCCTGTAACAAACAATTCCGAGGGTTCCTAGGTCAGATAAATTCTGAAACTCAGAGGGACCAGCCTCTCCAGGATTATCAATTTATTACATCCCCTTATCCTTTAGAATGTTATTCTCTTATGTGGCCAAATAATATTCCAGTGTATGGATATAAACATATTTTGTTTATCCATTCACAATTGATGGTCAGTTGAGTTTGAATAGTACCACTAGATGATGAATTCATGCCTTCATTTTTCTTGATAATCTGTTATCAGTTCTTTTGAGATGCCTTGGAGTGGAATTGGTGGGTCACATGGTATTCTATGTTTAATATTTTGAGAAACTGCCAAACAATTTTATATTCCTACCAGCAATGTGTATAGGGTTCCAGTTTCTTCACATCCTCTTCAACATTTAATTTCCTTTTTTTTAGATTATCATCATCCTAGTGGATATGAAATGGTATCTCATGGTGTTTTTGATGGTTAGTGACGTTAAGCATCTTTTCATGTACTTATGGCCTTTTGTATATCAGTACTTTCCCCATTCTTTAATTGGATCATTTATATATTTTGAGTTCTTCATGTACTCTGGATAGTAGTCTCTTATCATATAAATGATTTGCAAATATTTTCTCCTATACTCAGATCATCTTTTTTCTTTCTTGATAATGTCCTGTAATAACCAAAAGTTTTTAATTTTTTTATGAAGTCCAAATTTATCTATTTTTCCTTTTGTTGCTTGTGCTTTTGGTGTTATGTCCAAGAAACCATTAGTTTTCCCAATTTTGCATAGAATGTCATTGGAATTTTTATTCTGATTGCCTTAAACCTGTAAATCACTTTGGGTAGTTATGACAACTTAACAATATCAATTCTTCCAATCCATGAACACGAAATATCTTTCCATTTATTTAGGTCTTTAATTTCTTTCAGTAATGATTTCTACTTTTCTATGTACAAGTCCTTTACATCCTTGGTTAGTTGTTTTTTTTAAAAACAGTTTTTGAAATATGTTCACACATTATTCAGTCCATCCAAAGTGTACAATCCAAATCTCATAATATATTCACAGTTGTATAGCCATTGCTACAGTCAGTTTTAGAACAGTTTCATTACTCCAAAAAGTAAAACTCTGTACCCTCTATACCTCCTTATTATTGACGCTTAACGTCAGTGTGGCACCTGTGTTTCAACTGAAGAATATTAAAATATTACTGTTAACTGTAGTCCATAGTTTGCCTTAGTTATATATTTTCCTATATACCATCCTGTTAACACCTTGTAATAGTGATGTGTTTGTTCTAGTTCATGAAAGAACATTCTTACATTTGTGCTATTAACCCCAGTCATCGTCCTCGTCAAGGATCACTATTATTATATAGCCCCATGTTTTATTCTCTAGCTTTCTTCTATTGACATACAAGACCCTAAACTTCCCTTTTCAGCCACAGTCACATGCGTAATTCAGTGCTGTTAATTACACTCACAATAATGTATACCTGTCACCTCTGTCCATCCCCAAGCATTTACAATCAACCTAATTTAAAACTCTGCACAAATTAAGCATCGACTCACTATTCTCTACCATCATTGTATCTTCTGGTAACCCATATTCTAGATATTAATACTAAGAGTATGCTTATTATACTTAGTCCATATTAGCTAGATCATACAATATTTGTCCTTCTCTGGCTTATTTCACTCAGCATAATGTCCTCAAGGTTCATCCATGTTGTTGCTTGCATCAGGACTTCCTTTTTACAGCTGGATAATACCCCATTCTAGGTATATATAATATTTTGTTTTACATTCCTACCAGCAGTGAAATGAGCATTCCTATTTTTTCACATCCTTTCCAGCGCTTGTAGTTTCCTGTTTATTTAATAGTGGCCAGTCCAGTGGGTATGAAATAATATTTTCTGGTTTTGCATTTCCCTGATTGCTAGCGATGTTGAGCAATCCTTTCATGTGTTTTTTTAGCCATTTGTATTTCCTCCCTGAAGAAATGTCTGTTCAAGTCTTTAGCCCATTTAAAAATGGGTTGCTTGTCTTTAATTGTTGAGTTTTAGGATTTTCTTTATATGCTTTGGATATTAAACTCTTATCAGATATGAGATTTCCAAATACTTTATCCCATTGAGCAGGTTGCATTTTCATTTTCTAAACAAAGACCTTTGAAGCACAAAAATCTTTAATTTTGAGGAGATCTTATTTATCTATTTTTTCTCTCATTGCTTAGGCGTTGGGTATAAACATTAAGAAACCATTGTCTACCACAAGATCTTGAAGATGCTTCCCTACATTTTCTTCCAGTTTTATGGCACTGGCCCTTTTATTTAGGTCTTTTGATTCATTTTGAGGTAAGTTTTGTGTAGGTTGTGAGATAAGGATCCTCATTCATTCTTTTGAATATGTATGTCCAGTTCTCACAGAACCATTTGTTGAGAGGACTTGGGAGCCTTGCCCAAAATCAGTTGACCATAGATCTGAGGATCTATTTCTGAACTCTCAGTTCAATTCCATTGAACAGTATGTCTATCTTTATGCCACTGCCATGCTCTTCTGACCACTCTGTGGCTTTATAGTGCACTTTAAAGTCAAGAAGTATGAGTCCTACACTTCGTAATTCTTTTTCAAGACATTTTTTTGTTATTGAAGGATACTTTCCTTTCCAAATAAAATGATAACTAGATTTTCATTTCTGCAGAAAAGGCTGTGGGAATTTTTGTTGGTATTGCATTGAATCTGTGTATCAGTGTGTGTAGAATTGACATTTTAATGACATTTATCCTTCCAATCCATGAACACAGAATATCTTTCCATTTATTTAGGTGTTCTTTGACTTCTTTTAGCAATGTTTTTTAGTTTTCTGTGTATAGGTTCTTTACGTCCTTAATTAAATTTATTCCTAGATATTTGATTCTTTTAGTTACTGTTGTGAATGGAATTTTTTTATTGATTACCACCTCAGAGAGCTTATTATACTATATAGAGATGATTGATTTTTGTGCGTTGATCTTGTATCCCACCACTTTGCTGAACATGTTTATTAGCTCTTGTAGCTTTGTTGTAATTTTATTTGGATTTTCTAAATATAGGATCATGTTCTTTGCAAATAGTGAGAGTTTTACCACTTCTTTTCCAATTTGGGTGCATTTTATTTCTATTTCTTGCCTAATTGCTATAACTAGAACTTCTAGCAGAGTGTTGAATAACAGGGGTGACAGTGGGCTTCCTTGTCTTGTTCCTGACCTTAGAGGGAGAGCTTTCAGTCTCACTGTTGAGTACAGTGTTAGCAGTGGGCTTTTTCATATGTGCCCTTTATCATATTGAGGAAGTTTCTTTTGATTCCTACCTTTTGAAGTGTTTCTGTTATAAAAGGATGCTGAACTTTTGTCAGAGCACTTTCTACATCAATTGAGGTGGTCACCTGTTTTTCCCCTTTTGATTGGTTAATGTGGTGCATTACAGTAATTGATTTCCTATTTTAAACCACCCTTGCGTACCTGTAATAAAACCTCCTTAGTCATAGTGTATAATTCTTTTGATGTGCCATTGGATTTTATTTGCAAGTCTTTTGTTCAGGATTTTTATGTCTACTTTCATTAGAGAGATTGGTCTGTAGTTTTCTTTTTTGTAGTATCTTTATCAGACTTTGATATTAAGTTGATGTTGGCTTCATAGAGTGAGTTAGGTAGTGTTCCCTTCTCTCCAATTTTTTGGAACAGGTTGAGAAAGATTAGTTTTAATTCTACTTGGAGTGACTGGTAAAATTCCCGTGTGAAACCATCTAGTCCTGGACTTTTCTCTGTTGGAAATTTTCTATTATTGAATCAATCTCTTTGCTTGTAGTTGGTTTATTGAGGTCTTCTATTTCTTCTTGAGTTGGTGTAGTGTGTCTTTGTATTTCTAGGAAATTGTCCATTTCATCTAAGTTGTCTAATTTATTGGCATACAGTTGTTCATAGTATCCTCTAATAATCTTTTCTGTTTCTACAGGGTCATGGTAATGACCATCACTCATTACTGATTTTATTTGTTTGCATTCTCTCTCTTCTTGCCTTTCTCATTCTAGCTAAGGGTTTGTCAATTTTATTGATCTTCTCAAAGAACCAACTTTTGGTTTTATTAATTCTTTCTATTGTTTCTGTGTTCTCCGTTTCATTTATTTCTGCTCTAATCTTTGTTAGTTCTTTTCTTCTGCTTGCAATTTCTTTTTTGACCCACTGGTTGATTAAACATGTTGTTTAACCTCCATATATTTAATTTTCTGGTTCTCTGGTTGTTATTGATTTCCAGCTTCATTCTAATTATGATCAGAAAAGTGTTTTGTATAATTTCAGTCTTTTAACTATGAAGACCTGTTTTATTACTGCTTGCATGGAATATCTTTTACATCCTTTCACTTCCAACCTATTTTTATCTTTGCACCTAAAATGAGTCTGTTGTAAACAGCTATAGGTGGATCATATTTTTTTATCCATTCTGCCAATCTGTATCTTTTGTTTGGGGAGTTTAATCCATTAATATTCAATATTATTACTCTAAAAGCCATCCTTACTTTGACCATTTTATCCTTTGGCTTTTATTTATCAAATCTATTGTTTTTCTCTTTATCATTTTAGTTAGCCTTATTGATAAACTTCATTTCTCTACATTCCTCCAGTCTCTCTCTCCTGCCTTTTCAGCCTATAGAACTCCCTTTAGTATTTCTTGCAGGGCAGATTTCTTGTTAACAAGCTCTCTCAGCTTGTGTTCATCTGTGAATATTTCAAATTCTCCCTCACTTTTGAAGGACAGCTTTGGAGGATAAAGAATTCATGGCTGGTGATTTTTCTCTTTCAGTATCTTAAATATATCATATACCACCTTCTCGCCCCCATGGTGCCTGTAAAGTATTCAGCAGTTAGCCTTATGTGGCTTCCTTTTTAAATGGTAAATCAGTTTTTTCTTGCTCCTTTCAAGATCCTCTCCTTTTTTTTTTGGCATTTGATTGTCTAATTGGTATGTGTCTTGGAATGGGTCTATTTCCATTTATTCTATTCATAATACATTGGCCTTTGATTTGCATATTTATATCTTTTATAAGGTTTGGGAAATTTTCAGCTATTATTTCCTCAAATGTTCTTTCTTGCCTTTTACCCTTCTCATCTCTTTCAGGGACACCAATGATTCATATATTTGTGTGCTTTAGTCAATCCCCTGAGGGCCAGTTCAAGTTTTCCCATTTTTTTTCTCCATTTTCTCTTTTGTGTGTTTGAATTTGGTTGCTTTGTCTTCTAGTTTGTTGATCATTTCTTCTGCCTCTTCAAAATTTCTGTTTGTCTTTAGTATATTAATTTCTTCTCCAGTCTCATTTCCGTAAGAGCTGCTGTTTTTCTTTGTGCTCTTTTTTTATTCATATACTGTACAGTCCTCCAATTTTTACAATCAGTGGTTCAGAGTATCATCATATAGCTGTGAATTCATCATCACATTCAGTTTTTGAACATTTTCACTACTCAAAGAAAATGTATCAATTAAAGTTTAAAAAGTAAAAAAGAATACCTAAAACATCCTATACCTCTTGCCCCCTATTATTTGTCTTTTTCTTTTCTTTCTCATCTTTCTATATACTGAATAAAGGAAGTGTCAGTCACAAGATTTTTACCATCACAACATCACACCTTAAAAGCTCTATAGTTATTCAATCATCTTCAAGAATCAAGGCTTTTGAATTACAGTGTAACAGTTTCAGATATCTATGTGTTCTTCTACATTCTTCATTATGCCCTTCTAGTGTCTTTTTTTTTCTTTTTTGGCTTTAGCAGTGAATTTTATCATATATTGAAAGAAGTAACACCAGTCCTTCTCAAAATCACACAAAAATGACAACGGTGGGGAACACTTCCTAACTCTTGTGTGTAGCTCCCTTAGGCTGGCTGCTCTTGCAAGTGGCCCCTTATTAATATGAGTCAAACCCAAACTAAACACCCCAAATTCCTAAACTATCTTGCTGAACCAAACTGGTTCTACTGAAAGTTAGCCTGCCTGACATGCGCAGTAGCCAAAGTATAAAATCATTCTAGGCATACTAGATGATCTCTAACCTTGTCATCTAAAGCAGCTTTGCTTGTTATCCTAAGTTTCCCTGGCTTTGTTTGAATGCTATAAAACACTGAAAGTTTCTCCATTTCAGAGAGACAGATTAGAGGAAACTGTCCTCCTGTCTTTGCAGTACTGACCTTTGCAAAATGAACTTTCTCTCTTGTCAAGATCCTGGTGTCTCCTGACCGATTGTGCACGTTGGGTAAGGACTTGCTTTTGAACTACAAAAATTTGGTGCCCAATGTGTGACCCCATGAAATGGTGCGTGTCAGCTGCTGACCCTCAGTGGCCACCTAGACTCCTTAGTCTAGAAGTTCAGTGGATGAAACTTCTCTCCATCCCCACTGGCACTGCTGAACCCAATGGTGCTATATTTTGGGGAGAGCAACACTCCTGGGAACAGACATCTCTTGGGTGAGTAACTTGGTATAGATGCTGCTCTGTTGCCAGAGTCTGATAAATTTGCTTTGGATTGTGGACTAAAGTAACTTTGGTTATTGGCTATTGGGTAGGATTGTGGGTTAGAGTCACATCTTCGTCAGGCTGTTTGGTTTCCAGGGACAGACCCCAAGGTTTCTGAGTGTTAGCCCTGAAGTACTCCCATCATTTTGGGGTTTGGGACTTCATATTCTTGTACTTGCTACCTTGTACTTAATTGTTTTACTTCCACCTAGGTGCCAATGCATATTTTAGACTACAGGTTATGAACTTTGAAGCTCAATTCAGTGAAATGCTGGTATCTCTTTGTCCCAATAATAGACTTTTTACTCTGAATGAGCTGGAGAACCGCTGGAGGTTTCTGAGCACAGAACTGATGGCTCTCACTTAAGTTTGAACAGAATCACTCTGGCCAGGAAGGGGGAAGGGGAAGGGGGAGCCGGGTCAGGTCACTGCCATGGCCAGGCCTGGCCCTGATGATGGGCTGAGAAGCCTCTGGGCTCTGGGTGTGTAAAAACATGGGCTATGGGGTGTGAGAGAGCACAGAGGGACTGATTCCCACATATTGTTGGACAGAGCTGTGGGGGCTCCCATGGGCAGGTGATTCCTCAGATGGGATGAGCAGCATGGTGGCTCCCACCCTAGTGTCATCTTAATATCCTTTGTCTCTTTAACCATATCACTGAAATGATTTAGGAGATTTGTTTGAATATCTCTGATTAGTTCCAAATTTTACCTCCCCTGGCTTTTTAATTTGATCATTTGGGTTGGCCATATCTTCTTGTTTCTTAATGTACTTTGTAATTTTTTGCTGGTTTGTGAGCATCTGATTATCTTTTTTTTTATTAATTAAAGAAAAAAAGAAATTAACACAACATTTAGAAATCATTCCATTCTACATATGTAATCAGTAATTCTTATCATCATATAGATGCATGATCATCATTTCTTAGTACATTTGCATTGATTTAGGAAAAGAACTAGCAAAACAACAGAAAAAGATATAGAATGTTAATATAGAGAAAAAAATAAAAATAATAATAATAGTAAAAAAAAAAAAGACAAACAAACAAACAGACAGATAAAAAAAAAAAACCTATAGCTCAGATGCAGCTTCATTCAGTGTTTTAACATGATTACTTTACAATTAGGTATTATTATGCTGTCCATTTTTGAGTTTTTGTATCTAGTCCTGTTGCACAGTCTGTATCCCTTCAGCTCCAATTACCCATTATCTTACCCTGTTTCTAGCTCCTGCTGGACTCTGTTGCCAATGACATGTTCCAAGTTTATTCTCGAATGTCGGTTCACATCAGTGGGACCATACAGTATTTGTCCTTTAGTTTTTGGCTAGACTCACTCAGCATAATGTTCTCTAGGTCCATCCATGTTATTACATGCTTCATAAGTTTATCCTGTCTTAAAGCTGCATAATATTCCATCGTATGTATATACCACAGTTTGTTTAGCCACTCATCTGTTGATGGACATTTTGGCTGTTTCCATCTCTTTGCAATTGTAAATAACGCTGCTATAAATATTGATGTGCAAATGTCCGTTTGAGTCTTTGCCCTTAAGTCCTTTGAGTAGATACCTAGCAATGGTATTGCTGGATTGTACAGCAATTCTATATTCAGCTTTTTGAGGAACCGCCAAACTGCCTTCCACAGTGGTTGCACCATTTGACATTCCCACCAACAGTGGATAAGTGTGCCTCTTTCTCCGCATCCTCTGCAGCACTTGTCATTTTCTGTTTTGTTGATAATGGCCATTCTGGTGGGTGTGAGATGATATCTCATTGTGGTTTTGATTTGCATTTCTCTAATGGCCAGGGACATTGAGCATCTCTTCATGTGCCTTTTGGCCATTTGTATTTCTTCTTCTGAGAGGTGTCTGTTCAAGTCTTTTTCCTATTTTGTAATTGGGTTGGCTGTCTTTTTGTTGTTGAGTTGGACAATCTCTTTATAAATTCTGGATACTAGACCTTTATCTGATATGTCATTTCCAAATATTGTCTCCCATTGTGTAGGCTGTCTTTCTACTTTCTTGATGAAGTTCTTTGATGCACAAAAGTGTTTAATTTTGAGGAGCTCCCATTTATTTATTTCCTTCTTCAGTGCTCTTGCTTTAGGTTTAAGGTCCATAAAACCGCCTCCAATTGTAAGTTTCATAAGATATCTCCCCACATTTTCCTCTAACTGTTTTATGGTCTTAGACCTAATGTTTAGATCTTTGATCCATTTTGAGTTAACTTTTGTATAGGGTGTGAGATACGGGTCTTTCATTCTTTTGCATATGGATATCCAGTTCTCTAGGCACCATTTATTGAAGAGACTGTTCTGTCCCAGGTGAGTTGGCTTGACTGCCTTACAAAGATCAAGTGTCCATAGATGAGGGGGTCTATATCTGAGCACATTATTTGATTCCATTGGTCGATAATATCTATCTTTATGCCAATACCATGCTGTTTTGACCACTGTGGCTTCATAATATGCCTTACAGTCAGGCAGCGCGAGACCTCCAGCTTCATTTATTTTCCTCAAGATGTTTTTAGCAATTCGGGGCACCCTGCCCTTCCAGATAAATTTGCTTATTGGTTTTTCTAATTCTGAAAAATAAGTTGTTGGGATTTTGATTGGTATTGCATTGAATCTGTAAATCAATTTAGGTATGATTGACATCTTAACTATATTTAGTCTTCCAATCCATGAACACGGTATGCCCTTCCATCTATTTAGGTCTTCTGTGATTTCTTTTAGCAGTTTTTTGTAGTTTTCTTTGTATAGGTTTTTTGTCTCTTTAGTTAAATTTATTCCTAGGTATTTTATTCTTTTAGTTCCAATTGTAAATGGGATTCGTTTCTTGATTTCCCCCTCCGCTTGTTCATTGCTAGTGTATAGAAATGCTACAGATTTTTGAATGTTGATCTTGTAACCTGCTACTTTGCTGTACTCATTTATTAGCTCTAGTAGTTTTGTTGTGGATTTTTCCGGGTTTTCGACATATAGTATCATATCATCTGCAAACAGTGATAGTTTTACTTCTTCCTTTCCAATTTTGATGCCTTGTATTTCTTTTTCTTGTCTAATTGCTCTGGCTAGAGCCTCCCACACAATGTTGAATAATAGTGGTGATAGTGGACATCCTTGTCTTGTTCCTGATCTTAGGGGGAAAGTTTTCAATTTTTCCCCATTGAGGATGATATTAGCTGTGGGTTTTTCATCTATTCCCTCTATCATTTTAAGGAAGTTCCCTTGTATTCCTATCTTTTGAAGTGTTTTCAACAGGAAAGGATGTTGAATCTTGTCAAATGCCTTCTCTGCATCAATTGAGATGATCATGTGATTTTTCTGCTTTGATTTGTTGATATGGTGTATTACATTAATTGATTTTCTTATGTTGAACCATCCTTGCATACCTGGGATGAATCCTACTTGGTCATGATGTATAATTCTTTTAATGTGTTGCTGGATACGATTTGCTAGAATTTTATTGAGGATTTTTGCATCTATATTCATTAGAGAGATTGGTCTGTAGTTTTCTTTTTATGTAATGTCTTTGCCTGGTTTTGGTATGAGGGTGATGTTGGCTTCATAGAATGAATTAGGTAGTTTTCCCTCCACTTTGATTTTTTTGAAGAGTTTGAGCAGGGTTGGTACTAATTCTTTCTGGAATGTTTGATAGAATTCAGATGTGAAGCCATCTGGTCCTGGACTTTTCTTTTTAGGAAGCTTTTGAATGACTGATTCAATTTCTTTTCTTGTGATTGGTTTGTTGCGGTCATCTATTTCTTCTTGAGTCAAAGTTGGTTGTTCATGTCTTTCCAGGAACCCGTCCATTTCATCTAAATTTTTGTATTTATTAGCGTAAAGTTGTTCATAGTATCCTGTTATTACCTCCTTTATTTCTGTGAGGTCAGTAGTTATGTCTCCTCTTCCATTTCTGATCTTATTTATTTGCATCCTCTCTCTTCTTCTTTTTGTCAATCTTGCTAAGGGTCCATCAATCTTCTTGATTTTCTCATAGAACCAACTTCTGGTCTTATTGATTTTCTCTATTGTTTTCATGTTTTCAATTTCATTTATTTCTGCTCTAATCTTTGTTATTTCTTTCCTTTTCCTTGCTTTGGGATTAGTTTGCTGTTCTTTCTCCAGTTCTTCCAATTGGACAGTTAATTCCTGCATTTTTGCCTTTTCTTCTTTTCTGATATAGGCATTTAGGGCAATAAATTTCCCTCTTAGCACTGCCTTTGCTGCCTCCCATAGGTTTTGATATGTTGTGTTTTCGTTTTCATTCGCCTCGAGGTATTTACTAATTTCTCTTGCAATTTCTTCTTTGACCCACTCGTTGTTTAAGAGTGTGTTGTTGAGCCTCCACGTATTTGTGAATTTTCTGGCGCTCCGCCTATTATTGATTTCCAACTTCATTCCTTTATGATCCAAGAAAGTGTTGTGTATGATTTCAATCTTTTAAATTTGTTGAGACTTGCTTTGTGACCCAGCATATGGTCTATCTTTGAGAATGATCCATGAGCACTTGAGAAAAAGGTGTATCCTGCTGTTGTGGGATGTAATGTCCTATAAATGTCTGTTAAGTCTAGCTCATTTATAGTAATATTCAGATTCTCTATTTCTTTATTGATCCTCTGTCTAGATGTTCTGTCCATTTATGAGAGTGGTGAATTGAAGTCTCCAACTATTATGGTATATGTGTCTATTTCCCTTTTCAGTGTTTGGAGTTTATTCCTCACGTATTTAGGGGCATTCTGGTTCGGTGCATAAATATTTATGATTGTTATGTCCTCTTGTTTAATTGTTCCTTTTATTAGTATATAGTGTCCTTCTTTGTCTCTTTTAACTGTTTTACATTTGAAGTCTAATTTGTTGGATATTAGTATAGCCACTCCTGCTCTTTTCTGTTTGTTATTTGCATGAAATATCTTTTCCCAACCTTTCACTTTCAACCTATGTTTATCTTTGGGTCTAAGATGTGTTTCCTGTAGACAGCATGTAGAAGGATCCTGTTTTTTAATCCATTCTGCCAGTCTATGTCTTTTGATTGGGGAATTCAGTCCATTGACATTTAGAGTTATTACTGTTTGGATAATATTTTCCTCTACCATTTTGGCTTTTGTATTATGTACATCGTATCTGATTTTCCTTCTTTCTACACTCTTCTCCATACCTCTCTCTTCTGTCTTTTCGTATCTGACTCTAGTGCTCCCTTTAGTATTTCTGGCAGAGCTGGTCTCTTGGTCACAAATTCTCTCAGTGACGTTTTGTCTGAGAATGTTTTAATTTCTCCCTCATTTTTGAAGGACAATTTTGCTGGATATAGAAGTCTTGGTTGGCAGTTTTTCTCTTTTAGTAATTTAAATATATCATCCCACTGTCTTCTAGCTTCCATGGTTTCTGCTGAGAAATCTCACATAGTCTTATTGGGTTTCCCTTGTATTTGATGGATTGTTTTTCTCTTGCTGCTTTCAAGATCCTCTCTTTCTCTTTGACCTCTGACATTCTAACTAGTAAGTGTCTTGGAGAACGCCTATTTGGGTCTATTCTCTTTGGGGTGCACTGCACTTCTTGGATCTGTAATTTTAGGTCTTTCATAAGAGTTGGGAAATTTTCAGTGATAATTTCTTCCATTAGTTTTTCTCCTCCTTTTCCCTTCTCTTCTCCTTCTGGGACACCCACAAGACGTATATTTGTGCGCTTCATATTGTCCTTCAGTTCTCTGATCCCCTGTTCAAATTGTTCCATTCTTTTCTCTATAGTTTCTGTTTCTTTTTGGAATTCAGATGTTCCATCCTCCAGATCACTTATTCTATCTTCTGTCTCTTTAAATCTACCATTGTAGGTATCCATTGTTTTTTCCATCTTTTCTACTTTGTCCTTCACTTCCATAAGTTCTGTGATTTGTTTTTTCAGTTTTTCTATTTCTTGTTTTTGTTCAGCCCATGTCTTCTTCATGTCCTCCCTCAATTTATTGATTTGGTTTTTGAAGAGGTTTTCCATTTCTGTTCGTATATTCAGCATTAGTTGTCTCAGCTCCTGTATCTCATTTGAACTATTGGTTTGTTCCTTTGACTGGGCCATATTTTCAATTTTCTGAGCATGATCCATTATCTTCTGCTGGCGTCTGGGCATTTAGTCAGATTTCCCTGGGTGTTGGACCCAACAGGTTGAAAGATTTTTCTGTGAAATCTCTGGGTTCTGTTTTTCTTATCCTGCCCAGTAGGTGGCGCTCGTGGCACTCGTTTGTCTGTGGGTCCCACCAGTAAAAGGTGCTGTGGGTCCTTTAACTTTGGAAAACTCTCGCCGTGGGGGAGGTTCACCAGCCGAAGCGGCTTGGGGGAGTGCCAATCCGAATCTCCCAGCCGGCCTGGGGATCCAAACGCGGGGAGGGCGCAAGCCACCGTGGCCCGGGGGAGTGCACCGTTCCCAGCCGGAGCAGGAAGCCACGTGTTTGGAATGGACCCCAGTCACCGTTCTCCGCGGCCTGGGGATCTCCGATCCAATTCTCCCAGTTGGTCCGGGGGGCCGCGCGTGGGGTGGGCGCCAGCCGCCGTGGCTTGAGGGGACCACCTGTCCAATTCTCCCAGCTGGCTCAGGAAGAAGGGAGGGAGGGACTCCGGCCGCCTGCCACCCCAGCCCGGGGAAGCCCGCGCCCCTCGGCGATCTTACCAGAGTGGGTTCTCCCAGCCAGTCAGCTGTTACAGAATGGGATACGCTGTCTTCTTGATCTCTGTCGTGGCTCCGGGAACTGTTCTGTATCGTTTCTACTCCCCTAGTAGCTGTTCTGGAGGAGGAACTAAGACCCGCGCGTCTTACTAAGCCGCCATCTTCTCCGCATCTGATTATCTTGATAAGATTATTTTGAAAATTGGTTTCCCTTTGTCTAAGATTTTGTTGTTGATTGGATTTTATGTTGAAGGTCTCCTTTGGTTCTTGGTTCATCAGTATTCTCAGCCAAACCAGGCCAAGGCCTCCAGCAGTGGGTACAGACCTGTTCCAAAGGGCCTCAGAGAGAGGACAGGAAAGTAAGCTTCCCAGGCTGTGCTTTCCAGTCTTCCCTACAGACAGTACTCTTGGTCAGCCAATTTCCCATTACCATCCCCCACCCCCACCCCACCACCCGCAGGTTTCAGTAGCACAGACTGGGAAGCTGCTGTCCTTGGGATTAGGTGCTGGGCAGTGGGAGCCATGGTAGAGTCTCCATCCTTTGCTGCAGTTTCTCTATTTGTGGACATGGTGGAGTCACTGGCCTCTAGACTCCCATTTGATAGACCGTAGGTTGTGGGATTGATAGAATTAAGTTTGTTGCCAACAATTGGACCAGGACTACTCTGCGTCTCACACAGCTGCCTGCCTCAATGGGGGAGGATGGCTGTGGTTGAGTTCACTCACCACTGTTTCTCAGTCGTAATTTCTCCACTTTTTCATCCAACTCTTCCTTACATGTTGCATAGGTTATTCCCTGGTCCCCCGAGCCCTGAACTGATGCTTTGGCCAGTTTCTGCCTATTCTCTAGCTGTTTTTGGTGGAGTGATCTCTGCATCTCCTTTTTCCACTATCTTCCCAGAAGTCTTCTCTCACTCATTTTTGAAGGCAGTTTAGCATATATAGAGTACTGTTCTTTTTTTTTGTTCTTCAGACTGAATGATTTCAATTGTACTATCTTCTAGTTTGTTAATTTCTTCTTCTTTCAGTTATCTGCTGAATTCCTCTAGTATTCTTTTAATATTTTATAGTATTTATTATCCCCAAAATTTTGTTTTTTAAAGTTTTAAAATTTCTAATTCCTTCTTTTGTTCATGCCTCTTCTTGATATCCTTTAGTTCTATGTCAATGTTTTCCTTAAGTTCATTGAACTTGTTTAGGAGAGTTGACTTAATGTCTTTGATTTTTCCAGTGTCTGCTTCTGTTGTTTTACTTTCTTCCTTGAATGGGTAACCTCTTCTTGTTTGTATGTGTTATGATCTTTTTGTAGAAATCTGTGTATATGATTATTTTGATATGCTAACTTTGGAAGTTTGGGTCAACCTCATAAGGTTTTACTATAGATAGGCTGTGTATTATGCTCGTTTCCCTTATTCAGTGCCTAGCTCACTTTGCAGTGAACTTTTAGACATCCTCTGGTTAAAAATTTGGTTCTTGAGTGCACGGGTGGTTCAGTGGTAGAATGCTCACCTTGCATGCACGAGTCCTGGGTTTGATTCCTAGACCATGCACCTCCCCCCCAAAAAAGTTTGGCTCTATTCAGGTCTGAGCTTGTATCTTATACTCAGTGTGCACAGTAACTTTAAAAAATTCCCCAGTAGTATGATTGTTTATCTTCCAGAAAAAGTTTCTCTCTCCATTATTTTCTCCCTGGGCCCACACCTATGCTCTTTGATTTTATTAGTTTTTCTTCTCTGACATCTATAATCAGCTCAGCTACACTCCTGCACTCTGTTCTGCCTTTTCCCTCTCACTTTCACTACTGGGACTACTCTGCATTTCCACGGTTTATCTCCCCTTTACCTTGGATATTTGCTGCCCCAGGAAGGGACCTGGATTGATAAATCTGTCCCATTGCTCTACATTTTTCTTTTTCAGTTATTTATTTATTTATTACAGAAGTTGTAGGTTTATAGGAAAATCATGCAGAAAATACAGTTACCACATACAACCCCTTGCATGCACAGTTTTCCCTAGAATTAACACTGCATTAGTGTTGTACCTTTGTTACAATTGATAAAACAATATTATAATCATACTATTTAACTTTAACTATAGTCCATAGTTAACTTGCTTGCATTATATAGTCCTCTGGCTGTTTTTTGTTTTGTTTTTTAATTTTTATTCTATTAACATAATACAACCCGAAGTTTCCCCTTTTAATCATATCCAATTGTGTAATTCAGTGATACTAATTACAATGACATGCTACCATTCCCACAATCCTTTACCGAAATTTTTCCAATATCTCAAACAAATTCTGTCAAATTAACATTAACTCCCCTTTCCTTATTCCCAGAATTTGCTTATGTCAAATTCATAGTCAGAATTTGCTTATTATAATTATTTCATATTAGTGAGATCATACAATATTTGTTATTTTGTGGCTGGTTTATTTCATTCAACATGTCTTCAATGTTCATCCATGTTGTCACGTGTTTCAGAACTTCATTCCTTTTCATGGTTGAATAATTTTCGATTTGTCTGTATATGCCACATTTTGTTTTATCCATTTGTCTGTTGATGGACATTTGGACTGTTTTCATTTTTTGGTAATTGTGAATAATGCTGCTATAAACATTGGTGTGCAAATGTCTGTTTGTGTCCTTGCCGTCATGTCCTCTGAGTAGATATCTAGCAATGGTATTGCCAGATCATATGGCAGTTATATACTTAGCTTCCTGAGGAACCGCCAAACTGCCTTCCACAGTGGTTGTACCATTTTACATTCCAACCAGCAGTGAATAAGTGCTCAAATCCTTGTTTTCAGTACTTTGGGGTCTGTACCTAGAAGTGAGATTGCTGGGTCATATGGTAGTTCTATACTTTACTTTCTGAGAAACTGCTAAACTTTTCCACAGCAGCTCAGCATTTAACATTCCCACCAGTATTGAACAAGTGTTCCTATTTTTCCACATCTTCTCCAGTACTTCTTATCTTCCATTTTTTAAAAGCAATAGCCATTCTAGTACATGTGAAATGATATCTCATTGTTTTGAGTTGGCTAATGATGTTGAACATTATTTCATGTGCTAATGGGCCATTTATGTATTCTTTTGTGTGTCATTTTTAAATTGGGCTGTTTGCTTTTTTGTTGAATTGTAGGATTTCTTTATGTATTCTGAATATTAAACCCTTTTACAATATATCCAAATATTTTCTCCCAAATATTTTCTCCCATTCTATATTTTTAGTTTCATGATCGAGTTCTTTGATGCATAAAAGTATTTAATTTTGATAAAATGCCAGTTATGTATGTTTTCTTTTGTGCTTGTGATTTTGATGTAAAGTCTAAGAAACCATTGCCTAATACAAGATCCCAAAGATACTTCTGTATATTTTCTTCTAAGAGTTTTATAGTCTTGATTCGTATATTTAGTTGTAAGATCCATTATGAGTTGCATACATTTTGAGTTAATTTTTGTTTATGCTGTAAAGTATGATCTACCTTCATTTGTTCACATATGGAGATCCAGTTTTCCCAGCACCATTTGTTGAAGAGATAACATTGACTGCTCTTGGAACTTTTGTCAAATATGAAGTGACCATACATGTGAAGGTTTATTTCTGAACTCTCATTTAGATTCCACTGGTCTCTATGCTTGTCCTTGTGTCAGTACTGTGCTATTTTGATAACTATAGCTTTGTAATAAGTTTTAAAGTGGGGACGTGTGAATCCTCCAACTTGGTTCTTCTTTTTCAAGATGGCTTTGGCTATTTGGGACCCCTTACCTATCCATATAAATTTGATGATTGAGTTTTCCATTTCTGTAAAGAAGGCTGTTGGAATTTTAGTTGAATTTGCATTGAATCTGCAAATCACTTTAGGTAGAATTAACATCTTAACAATATTTAGTCGTCCATTCTGTGAACATGGAAAGTCTTTCCATTTACTTACATTATCTTTGATTTCTTTCACCAATGTTTTGTAGTTTTTCATGTATAGATCCTTTACATGCCTTGTTAAATTTTTTCATAAATATGTGATTCTTTTGATAACAACCAAAAGAATCACATCTTTCTTTTTTTTTATTAATTAAAAAAAATTAACTAACACAACATTAGAAATCAATCCATTCTACATATGCAATCAGTATTTCTTAATATCATCACATAGGTGTATGGTCATCATTTCTCAGTACATATGCATCGATTTAGAGAAAGAAATAGCACGACAACAGAAAAAGAAATAAAGTGATGACACAGAGAAAACACAAATAAAAATAAAAAGTACAAAAATATATAAGAGAAAGAAAAAAAAACAAAAAAAAACTATAGATCAGATGCAGCTTCATTCAGTGTTCCAACATAATTACATTACAATTAGGCAGTATTGTGCTGACCATTTTTTTTTAGACATCATACCATTCTACATATGCAATCAGTAATTCTTAACATCATCACATAGATGCATGATCATCGTTTCTTAGTACATTTGCATCGGTTTAGAAGAACTACCAGTATAACAGAAAAAAATATAGAATGTTAATATAGAGAAAAAAAATAAAAGTAATAATAATAAGAACAAAACAAACAAAACAAAACAAAACAAGAACCTATAGCTCGGATGCAGCTTCGTTCAGTATTTTAACATGATTACTTTACAATTAGGTATTATTGTGCTGTCCATTTTTGAGTTTTTGTATCTAGTCCTATTGCACAGTCTGTATTCCATCAGCTCCAATTACCCATTATCTTACCCTGTTTCTAACTCCTGCTGAACTCTGTTACCAATGACATATTCCAAGTTTATTCTCGGGTGTCGATTCACATCATTGGGACCATACAGTATTTGTCTTTTAGTTTTTGGCTAGACTCACTCAGCATAATGTTCTCTAGGTCCATCCATGTTATTACATGCTTCATAAGTTTATCCTGCCTTAAAGCTGCATAATATTCCATCGTATGTATATACCACAGTTTGTTTAGCCACTCGTCTGTTGATGGACATTTTGGCTGTTTCCATCTCTTTGCAATTGTAAATAATGCTGCTATAAACATTGGTGTGCAAATGTCTGTTTGAGTTTTTGCCTTTAATTCCTTTGAGTAGATTCCCAGCAATGGTATTGCTGGGTCGTATGGCAATTCTATATTCACCTTTTTGAGGAACCGCCAAACTGCTTTCCACAGTGGTTGCACCATTTGACATTCCCACCAACAGTGGATAAGTGTGCCTCTTTCACCGCATCCTCTCCAGCACTTGTCATTTTCTGTTTTGTTGATAATGGCCATTCTGATGGGTGTGAGATGATATCTCATTGTGGTTTTGATTTGCATTTCTCTAATGGCCAGGGACATTGAGCATCTCTTCATGTGCCTTTTGGCCATTTGTATTTCCTCCTCTGAGAGGTGTCTATTCAAGTCTTTTTCCCATTTTGTAATTGGGTTGGCTATCTTTTTGTTGTTGAGTTGAACAATCTCATTATAAATTCTGGATACTAGACCTTTATCTGATATGTCGTTTCCAAATATTGATTCCCATTGTGTAGGCTGTCTTTCTACTTTCTTGATGAAGTTCTTTGATGCACAAAAGTGTTTAATTTTGAGGAGCTCCCATTTATTTATTTCCTTCTTCAGTGCTCTTGCTTTAGGTGTAAGGTCCATAAAACCGCCTCCAATTGTAAGTTTCATAAGATATCTCCCTACATTTTCCTCTAACTGTTCTATGGTCTTAGACCTAATGTTTAGATCTTTGATCCATTTTGAGTTAACTTTTGTGTAGGGTGTGAGATATGGGTCTTCTTTCATTCTTTTGCATATGGATATCCAGTTCTCTAGGCACCATTTATTGAAGAGACTGTTCTGTCCCAGGTGAGTTGGCTTGACTGCCTTATCAAAGATCAAATGTCCATAGATGAGAGGGTCTATATCTGAGCACTCTATTCGATTCCATTGGTCGATATATCTATCTTTATGCCAATACCATGCTGTTTTGACCACTGTGGCTTCATAACATGCCTTAAAGTCAGGCAGTGCAAGACCTCCAGCTTCGTTTTTTTTCCTCAAGATGTTTTTAGCAATTCGGGGCACCCTGCCCTTCCAGATAAATTTGCGTATTGGTTTTTCTATTTCTGAAAAATAAGTTGTTGGGATTTTGATTGGTATTGCATTGAATCTGTAAATCAATTTAGGTAGGATTGACATCTTAACTATATTTAGTCTTCCAATCCATGAACACGGTATGCCCTTCCATCTATTTAGGTCTTCTGTGATTTCTTTTAACAGTTTTTTGTAGTTTTCTTTATATAGGTTTTTTGTCTCTTTAGTTAAATTTATTCCTAGGTATTTTATTCTTTTAGTTCCAATTGTAAATGGGATTCGTTTCTTGATTTCCCCCTCCGCTTGTTCATTGCTAGTGTATAGAAATGCTACAGATTTTTGAATGTTGATCTTGTAACCTGCTACTTTGCTGTACTCATTTATTAGCTCTAGTAGTTTTGTTGTGGATTTTTCCGGGTTTTCGACATATAGTATCATATCATCTGCAAACAGTGATAGTTTTACTTCTTCCTTTCCAATTTTGATGCCTTGTATTTCTTTTTCTTGTCTAATTGCTCTGGCTAGAGCCTCCCACACAATGTTGAATAATAGTGGTGATAGTGGACATCCTTGTCTTGTTCCTGATCTTAGGGGGAAAGTTTTCAATTTTTCCCCATTGAGGATGATATTAGCTGTGGGTTTTTCATCTATTCCCTCTATCATTTTAAGGAAGTTCCCTTGTATTCCTATCTTTTGAAGTGTTTTCAACAGGAAAGGATGTTGAATCTTGTCAAATGCCTTCTCTGCATCAATTGAGATGATCATGTGATTTTTCTGCTTTGATTTGTTGATATGGTGTATTACATTAATTGATTTTCTTATGTTGAACCATCCTTGCATACCTGGGATGAATCCTACTTGGTCATGATGAATAATTCTTTTAATGTGTTGTTGGATACGATTTGCTAGAATTTTATTGAGGATTTTTGCATCTATATTCATTAGAGAGATCGGCCTGTAGTTTTCTTTTCTTGTAATATCTTTGCCTGGTTTTGGTATGAGGGTAATGTTGGCGTCATAGAATGAATTAGGTAGTTTTCCCTCCACTTCGATTTTTTTGAAGAGTTTGAGGAGAGTTGGTACTAATTCTTTCTGGAATGTTTGATAGAATTCAGATGTGAAGCCATCTGGTCCTGGACTTTTCTTTTTAGGAAGCTTTTGAATGACTGCTTCAATTTCTTTACTTGTGATTGGTTTGTTGAGGTCATCTATGTCTTCTTGAGTCAAAGTTGGTTGTTCATGTCTTTCCAGGAACCCGTCCATTTCATCTAAATTGTTGTATTTATTAGCGTAAAGTTGTTCATAGTATCCTGTTATTACCTCCTTTATTTCTGTGAGGTCAGTAGTTATGTCTCCTCTTCCATTTCTGATCTTATTTATTTGCATCCTCTCTCTTCTTCTTTTTGTCAATCTTGCTAAGGGCCCATCAATCTTATTGATTTTCTCATAGAACCAACTTCTGGTCTTATTGATTTTCTCTATTGTTTTCATGTTTTCAATTTCATTTATTTGTGCTCTAATCTTTGTTATTTCTTTCCTTTTGCTTGCTTTGGGGTTAGCTTGCTGTTCTTTCTCCAGTTCTTCCAATTGGACAGTTAATTCCTGCATTTTTGCCTTTTCTTCTTTTCTGATATAGGCATTTAGAGCAATAAATTTCCCTCTTAGCACTGCCTTTGCTGCGTCCCATAAGTTTTGATATGTTGTGTTTTCATTTTCATTCACCTCGAGGTATTTGCTAATTTCTCTAGCAATTTCTTCTTTGACCCACTCGTTGTTTAGGAGTGTGTTGTTGAGCCTCCACGTATTTGTGAATTTTCTGGCACTCTGCCTATTATTGATTTCCAACATCATTCCTTTATGGTCCGAGAAAGTGTTGTGTAAGATTTCAATCTTTTTAAATTTGTTAAGACTTGCTTTGTGACCCAGCATATGGTCTATCTTTGAGAATGATCCATGAGCACTTGAGAAAAAGGTGTATCCTGCTGTTGTGGGATGTAATGTCCTATAAATGTCTATTAAGTCTAGTTCATTTATAGTAATATTCAGATTCTCTATTTCTTTGTTGATCCTCTGTCTAGATGTTCTGTGATTGATGAGAGTGGTGAGTTGAAGTCTCCAACTATTATGGTATATGAGTCTATTTCCCTTTTCAGTGTTTGCAGTGTATTCCTCACGTATTTTGGGGCATTCTGGTTCGGTGCATAAATATTTATGATTGTTATGTCTTCTTGTTTAATTGTTCCTTTTATTAGTATATAGTGTCCTTCTTTGTCTCTTTTAACTGTTTTACATTTGAAGTCTAATTTGTTGGATATTAGTATAGCCACTCCTGCTCTTTTCTGTTTGTTATTTGCATGAAATATCTTTTCCCAACCTTTCACTTTCAACCTATGTTTATCTTTGGGTCTAAGATGTGTTTCCTGTAGACAGCATATAGAAGGATCCTGTTTTTTAATCCATTCTGCCAATCTATGTCTTTTGATTGGGGAATTCAGTCCATTGACATTTAGTGTTATTACTGTTTGGATAATATTTTCCTCTAACATTTTGCCTTTTGTATTATATATATCATATCTGATTTTCCTTCTTTCTACACTCTTTTCCATATCTCTCTCTTCTGTCTTTTTGTATCTGACTCTAGTGCTCCCTTTAGTATTTCTTGCAGAGCTGGTCTCTTGGTCACAAATTCTCTATGTGACTTTTTGTCTGAGAATGTTTTAATTTCTCCCTCATTTTTGAAGGATAATTTTGCTGGATATAGGAGTCTTGGTTGGCAGTTTTTCTCTTTTAGTATTTTAAATATATCATCCCACTGTCTTCTAGCTTCCATGGTTTCTGCTGAGAAATCTACACATAGTCTTATTGGGTTTCCCTTGTATGTAATGGATTGTTTTTCTCTTGCTGCTTTCAAGATCCTCTCTTTCTCTTTGACCTCTGACATTCTAACTAGTAAGTGTCTTGGAGAACGCCTATTTGGGTCTAATCTCTTTGTGGTGCGCTGCACTTCTTGGATCTGTAATTTTAGGTCTTTCATAAGAGTTGGGAAATTTTCAGTGATAATTTCTTCCATTAGTTTTTCTCCTCCTTTTCCCTTCTCTTCTCCTTCTGGGACACCCACAACACGTATATTTGTGCGGTTCATACTGTCCTTGAGTTCCCTGATCCCCTGTTCAAATTGTTCCATTCTTTTCCCTATAGTTTCTGTTTCTTTTTGGAATTCAGATGTTCCATCCTCCCAATCACTAATTCTATCTTCTGTCTCTTTAAATCTATCATTGTAGCTATCCATTATTTTTTCTATGTTTGCTACTTTATCCTTCACTTCCATAAGTTCTGCGATTTGTTTTTTCAGTTTTTCTATTTCTTCTTTATGTTCAGCCCATGTCCTCTTCATGTCCTCCCTCAATTTATCGATTTCATTTTTGAAGAGGTTTTCCATTTCTGTTCGTATATTCAGCATTAGTTGTCTCAGCTCTTGTGTCTCATTTGAGCTATTGGTTTGTTCCTTTGACTGAGCCATATTCTCAATCCTTTGAGCGTGGACAGTTATCTTCTGCTGCTGGCGTCTGGGCATTTATTCAGATTTCTCTGGGTGTTGGACCCAGCAAGGTTGTAAGATTTTTCTGTGAAATCTCTGGGATCTGTTTTTATCTTGCCCAGTACGTGGCGCACGTGGCACACGTTTGTCTCAAGTGTTTGGAATGGGTCTCCCCCAGTCACCGATCTCCATGGCCTGGGGATTTCGGATCCAATTCTCTCCGTTGGTTCAGGGGCCGTGCGTGGTGGGGGCGTCAGCTGCCGCGGCTTGAGGGGACCCTGTGGCTGGTTGCGGGCCGCAGCGGGCCTGGGGGATTCCCCACCGGACCAGGAAGCCTCCCGTGGGGGGGGCTACCGCGGCTTGGATAGCCCTCCTATCCGAGACTCGTATCCACGGACTCGAAGCAGAGACTCGAAGCCACCCACAAAAGAGGGGTGCCGCCTGCCTCGGCTTGGGAAACTTGCTTCTCCAATACTCTCAGCCGGCCCGGAAAGGAGGGAGGAAGTAGCTCGGACCACCGCAGCTGCCGCTGATCGGGAAATCGCGCGCCGCTCGGGGATCTCACCGCAGCCGAGTCTCGCAGTCAGTCTAGCCAGCCCAGACTTTGGATAGCCCTCTGATCTGAGATTCGTAGCCACGGACTCAAAGCCGAGACTCGAAGCCGCCCGCAAAAGAAGGGCGCCGCCTGCCTCGGCTTGGGAAACTTGCTTCTCCGATACTCTCAGCCGGCCCGGGAAGGAGAGAGGGATTAGCTCGGACCACCGCAGCTGCGGCTGCTCGGCAAATCGCGCGCTGCTCGGGGGTCTCGCCGCAGCCAAGAGTCGCAGTCAGACTTGCCAGCCCAGACTTTGGATAGCCCTCTGATCTGAGACTCGTAGCTGCGGACTCGAAGCCGAGACTCGAAGCCGCCCGCAAAAGTGTGGCGCCGGCCGCCTTGGCTGGGAAACTTGTCTCTCCGAGTCTCTCAGCCAGCCCGGGAAGGAGGGAGGGATTAGCTCGGACCGCCGCAGCTGCGGCCGCTCGGGGGTCTCGCCGCAGCCAAGTCTCGCGGTCAGACTTGCCAGCCCAGACTTTGGATAGCCCTCTGATCCAAGACTCGTAGTCGCGGACTCGAAGCCGAGACTCGAAGCCGCCCGCAAAAGTGTGGCGCCGGCCGCCTTGGCTGGGAAGCTTGTCTCTCCGCGTCTCTCAGCCAGCCCGGGAAGGAGGGAGGGATTAGCTCGGACCGCCACAGCTGCGGCTGCTCGGGAAATCGCCCGCCGCTCAGGGATCTCACTCACCGCAGCCGAGTTTCGCAGTCAGACTAACCAGCCCAGACTGGGTTACGCTGTGTGTCCATTCCCTGCTGTAGCCCCGGGAGCTGTTCTGTACTGTTTCTGTTCACCTATTAGTTGATTTGGAGTCGGAGGAACTAAGACGCATGTACCTTACTAAGATGCCATCTTGGATCCCTATCGAGAATCACATCTTTCTTGATTATCTCTTCAGATTGTTTGCTGTAGGTGTATAGATACACTACTGATGCTTGCATATTGACCTTGTACCCTGTCACTGTGCTAATTTGTTTACTAGCTCTAGTTTCTTTGTTGTGAATTTTAGGGATTCATTCATGCCATCTTCAAATAGTAAAGAGTTTTACTTCTTCCTTTTCCATTTGTATGGCTTTTATTTCTTTTTCTTGGAAAAATCCAGTACAATGTTGAATAACAGTGGTGATAGTGAACATCCTTGTCCTTTGCTGCTTATAGAGAGAAAGCTTTCTTCTTTCACTATTGAGTATGTCTGCTTTGGGTTTTTCTATGTCCTTTTTCATGTTGAGGAAGTTTCCTAAGTATTTTTGTGGGGCTTGATTTTGTCAAATTTCCGGATCATTGTGATGATAAAGTGTGTGTGTTTTTTTTTCACATGGGCAGGCATCGGGAAGCAAACCCAGGTTTCCGGCATGGCAGGTGAGAACTCTGCCTGCTGAGCCACACATGGCCTGCCCTAAAGTGTTTCTTTTTTTTTTCCTTTATTTTATTAATGAGGTGTGTTAATGATTTTTTTACATTGAGTATTAACCTAGGATAAATCCCACTTCATCATAGTGTATGATTCTTTTAATGTACTGTTGAATTTAGTTTGCTATATTTGTTGAGGATTTTTTCACCTGTATTGGTAGGAATTTTGCTCCAAATTTTGTTTTGTTGTGGTATCTTTATGTGGTTTTGGTATTGGGGCAATGTTGACCTCACTTAATGAATTATAAATTGTTCCCTTCTTTTCAGTTTTTTTGAAAAGTTTGAGGAGTTGTGTTCATTATTTTTGAAATGTTTGGTAAAATTCCAGTGAAGCCATCTGGTCCTGGGATTTTCTTTGTTAGGAGGTTTTTGTTTGTTTGTTTTAATATTTTTATTGAGAACGCTTCACACAGATACAGTCCATACATGGTGTACAATCAGTGGTTCACGGTATCATCACATATTTGTGTATTTATCACCATGATCATTTTTAGAACATTTGCATCACTATAGAAAAAGAAATAGAAAAAAAAAAAAAACTCATACATCCCATACCCATTACCCCTCCCTAGTATTTCAATCTGCCCAATTTATTTTATCCCTTATCCCCACTATTATTTTTAACATTTTTTGTTGTATAATATAACATAAATGCAAAGTAAAGAAAGAAAAAAGCAATAGTTTTCAAAGCACTCTTCAACAAAGTTTGAAGAGGACAAATCCCAGAGTTTTTCAAGGGCTACCGTACCATCCTCTCAGATTTTTCCTTCTGGCTGTTCCAGAATATAAGACACTAGAATAAATAAATATTTTTTTATCATCACAATTGACTTTTTTTCTTTTTTCTGAAAAATAACATGTATACAAAAAAACAATAAATTTCAAAGCACAGCACAACAATTAGTTGTAGAACAGAGTTCAGAGTTTGGCATGGGTTACAATTCCACAATTTTAGGTTTTTGCTCCTAGCTGCTCTAAGAAACTGGAGACTAAAAGAAATATCAGTTTAATCATACAGCATTCATATTTGTTTGTTAAACCCTACCTTCTCTGTATAGTTCCACCATCACCTTTGAACTTTCTATCCCACTCTTTAGGAGTATTTGAGCTATGGCCAGTCTAACTTTTTCATATTGGAAGGGGCTGTCACTAATATGGGGTAGGGAGAGGGAAAGCTCTGATATTCTGGAGAGGGTGGGTCCTTTAATTTTCAGAACTTATTGGTCCAGGGACTCAACTGGAGGTTGTAGGTTTCTGGAAAGTTACTCTAGTGCATGGAACCTGTATAGAATCCTATATATTGCCCTAGATGTTCTTTAGGATTGGCTGGAATGGTTTTGGTTTTGGTTTGGCAAGTTATGATAGGTAGCAATGTCTAACTGAAGTCTGCATAAGAGCAACCTACACAGTAGCCTCTTGGCTCCATTTGAACTCTCTCAGCCACTGGTACTTTATTAGTTACACTTTTTTTCCCCTTTTGGTCAGGGTGGAATTGTTGATCCCACAGCGCCAGGGAGAATTTCACCCCTGAATGTCATGTCCCATGTAAGGGGAAGGGCAATGATTTCATTTGCAGAGTTGGACTTAGAGAGAGTGAGGCCACATCTGATCAAAAGTAGAGGTCCCCCAGAAGTAACTCTTGGCACATGTATAGGCAGGCTAAGCATCTCTGCTGCTATGTAAGCTTTGCAACAGTAAGCTTCAAGATCAAGGACTTAGCCTATTGATTTGGGTGTCCCTAAACTTTAACACAGTGTCAGGGGATTCCCTGATGGCAAGGTTTAATAGTTCCATATTCTTTCTCCCCTGCCCCGGGGACTTTGCCAATACTTTTTGCTTATCAGCTTAATATATTCTAGGATATATCCAGGCATTACATTAAGCTATACAGGATTAAAAGCCTTCATCTTATTCTGGGCTCCCTGTGTTTCAGTTGTTCAAATGAGTTATCCAGACAGGTTGAGTTAGATTATGTGCTACAGAAAATTTAGGTACCAGACAAAATAAACCTTTCTTCCTTTGGTCTCAAAGAGTAGGTGTTATTTCTAAAGTACAGACAAGGTCTTACCCCTGGGTTCTGAATTACCTTAATCCCGACCTGATGGGCTTCATTCTTATCTCTGAGTACCTGGTTATAAATATATAAAACAGCCTCTCAAAATCCAGAAATAATAATTACCACTCTGGATTAAATGCTTGCTAATTATAAGCATTTTCTAAAGGAGACCATAAAATAATTATTCTGTCATTTTTGGCTTATTTTGCCTTACCAAATGTCCCACAGTTTCATTCACATCGTTACATGCTTCATGACTTAGTTCCTTTTTGTAGCAGCACAATATTCGATCATATGTATATACCATCGTTTGGCAGTCTACGTCTCAGTCAGTGTATCCTTCTGCCACCTGCATTCATTAGGCATTTTGTATAATGCCCAAAATCCACGGTCCATCAACACTCCCAATTTTAGATAATTTCATTGTTCTCAAGAGAAAGATAACCAATAAACACACCCTCACCAAATAGAAAATCTAAACCTCCCCTTAACTCTTGCCCTCCCACTGCCCATTATTTATCCCTGCTGTTACTGCGGTACTGTTGATATTTTCCTGTTAAACATAGCCCATAGCATGCAATAGCAGTTTCCCCCCGTACCCTGGGCTTAAACACTCTTTGTACATGAATCATACCTTTCAAGTAGTTCTTACTAGAACTTTATATTTCTAGTGTTAATCAGTGGGACACGTAGGCATGAAAGGACATGACTTTCGATCTTTTCACCTTCAATATGGATATATTATTTATAGACCCACTAGAAAACTGTCTTCACTTATATCCTCTTACATTTGAGTTCAACCTCATTAGCTAACCCATGTCTAGCTTCTATGTATCTCTATATTCTGTTTTATAAGCCTCTGATTTTATCTTTACCATGGTAATATGATAGGAGTCATGCAGTATCTATCCTTTTGTGTCTGACTTATTTCACTCAGCATTATGTCCTCAAGGCTCATCCATCTTGTTGTGTGTGTCAGGACATCATTTTGTCTTACTGCTGTATAATATTCCATCATATGTATGTACCACATTTTGTTAATCCACTCGTCTGTTGATGGACATTTGGGTTGTTTCCATCTTTTGGCAATTGTGAATAATGCTGCTATGAACATTGGTGCGCAAATGTCTGTTTGTATCATTGCTTTCAGCTGTTTCTGGGTCACAGGGCAAGCCAATATTCTTCCATAGTGGCTGTACCATTATACATTCCCACCAGCAGTGCATAAGTATCCCAATTTCTCCACATCCTCTCCAACATTTATAGTTTCCTGTTTCATTAATAGCAGCCATTCTTATAGGTGTGAGGTAGTATCTTATTGTAGTCTAGGTCTGCATTTCTCTTATGTCTTGTGAAAATGAACATCTCTTCTTTTGCTTTTGAGCCATCTGTATTTGCTCTTCAGAAAATTCATATTCATATCTTTAACCCATTTCATAATTGGGGTGTGTGGTAGTTAGATTCAGGTGTCACCTTGGCCAGGTGAAGGTACCTAGATCTATTGCTGTGGACATGAGCCAATGGCATGTGGACCTCATCTGTTCCTGATTATATCTACAGTTGGCTAGGAGGCATGCCTGCTGCAATGAATGATGTTTGATTTAATTGGCTCGTGCTCAAATGAGAGAGCTCAGTGTAGCATAGCCCAAGCAGCTCAGCATACCTCATCTCAGCACTTGCAGCTCAGCTCAGGCCTTTGAAGATGCAGAAAGGAATTACCCTGGGGAAAGTTGTTGGCCCCCAGAGGCCTAGAGAGAAGGCCAGCAGAGATCGCCCTGTGCTCTCCCATGTAAGAAAGAACCTCAGTTAAAAGTTAGCTGACTTTCCTCTGAAGAACTATAACTAAATAAATCCCCTTTTATTAAAAGCCAATCCATCTCTGGTGTGTTGCATTCCAACAGCTAGCAAACTAGAACCGGTTGTTTGTTCTTTTGTTGTTCAGTTGTGTGATTTATTTATGTATACAGGATATCAAACCTTTGTTCAATATGTGATTTCCAAATATTTTCTCCCATTGAGTTGGCTGCCTCTTCACTTTTCTGACCAAGTTTTTTGAGGTACAGAAGCATTTGATTTTCAGGAGTTCCCATTTATATGTTTTTTTCTTTTTTGAACAGGCAGGCACCAGGAATCGAACTCGGGTCTCTGGCATGGCAGGCGAGAAATCTGCCACTGAGCTACCATTACACTGCCCTCCATTTACATATTTTTTCTTTTGTTGCTTGTGCTTTGGATCTAAAGTTTAGGAAGCCACCTTCTATCACTAGGTCTTGAAGATGTTTCCCAGCATTTTCTTCTAAATGCTTTATAGTCCTTATATTTAGGTATTTGATCCACTTTGAGTTAATTTTTGTATAGGGTGCAAGGTAAGGGTCCACCTTCATTCTTTTGGCTATTGATATCCAGTTCTCCCATGCCCATTTATTGAAAAGACTGTTGTGTCTCAGTTCAGTGGATTTGGGGACCTTGTCAAAAATCAGTTGACCATAGATTTAGTGGTCTATTTTTGCACTCTCGATTCAAGTCCATTGATCAAAACTTCTATCTTTGTGCCAATACCATGCTGGTTTGTTTTTTTTTTCCCTCCATTTTTTTAAAACTTTTTATTGTATAGTATAACATATATACAAAGCAAAGAAAGAATAGAGTAATAGTTTTCAAAGCACTCTTCAACAAGTAGTTTCAGGACAGATCCCAGAGTTTGGCATGGGCTACCATATGATCTTCTCAGATCTTCCTTCTAGCTGCTCCAGAATATAGGAGGCTAGAAGACTTAAATATTTTTTATCATCACAATCAACTTTTTTTCCTTCTTTTTTTGTGAAAAATAACATATATACAAAACAATTAGTTGTAGAACAGAGTTCAGAGTTTGGCATTGGTTACAGTTCCACGATTTTAGATTTTTACTTCTAAATGCTTTAAGATACTGGAGACTAAAAGAGATATCAGTTTAATGATTCAGTATTCATATTTGTTTGTTAAATCCTATCTTCACTGTATAACTCCCCCATCACCTTTGATCTTTCCTTCCCTCTCTTTAGGGGTGTTTGGGCTATGGCCATTCTAAATTTTTCATATTGGAATGGTCTGTCACTAATATGGGGTAGGGAGATGGAACTATCTGATGTTGTGGAGAGGCTGGGCCCTCCAGCGACCATCTGAATCCGGGACCCATCTGGAGGTTGTAGGTTTCTGGAAAGTTACTCTAGTGCATGAAACCCTTGTGGAGTCTTATATATTGCCCTAGCTGTTCTTTAGGATTGACTGGAATGGTTTTGGTTTTGGTTTGGCAAGTTATGATAGATAACAAGGTCTAACTGGTATTTGCAGAAGAACAACCTCCAGAGTAGCCTCTCGGCTCCATTTGAACTCTTTCTGCCACTGATACTTTATTAGTTACACTTCTTTCCCCCTTTTTGGCCAGGATGGAATTGTTGATCCCTCAGTGCCAGGGTTGGATTCATCCCTGGGAGTCATCTACTACATTGCCAGGGAGACTTTCACCCCTGGATGTCATGTCCCATGTAGGGGGGTGGGCAATGATTTAACTTGCAGAGTTGGTCTTAGAGAGAGTGAGGCCACATCTGAGCAACAGAGGTCCTCTAGAAGTAACTTTTAGGCATGCCTATAGGTAGTCTAAGCTTCTCCCCACCCTACATAAACTTTACAAGAGTAAGCCTGAGTATCGAGGGCATGGCCTATTGATTTGGGTGTCCCGAAAGTTTGTCACAGTATAAGGGAACTCCCTAATGGTAAAGTTTAATAGTTCCATATTCTTTCTCCCATCCCTCAAGGGAGTTTGCCAATACTTTTTGATTATCTGTTTAATAGACTCTAAGATGTATCCAGGCATTGCAATAATCAATACAGGATTAAAGGACCTCTTTCTTATTCTGGGCTCCCTGTGTTTCGGTTGTTCAAATGAGCTATACCAATAGGTTGAGTTAGATTATGCACTATAGAAAATTTCAGTTCCAGACTAAATAAGCCTTTCTTCCTTTGGTCTCAAAGAATATGTGTGGTTCTAAAATATAGACATTGTCTTCCTTACCCCTATGTTCTGAATTACTTTAACCCCAACCTAATCAACTTCATTCTTATCTCTAAATATCAGGTTTTGTGTATATATATATATATATATTTATATATATAACAGCCTCTCAAAATCCAGACTTAATGTGTCTGTTCTAAAAGCTTAACAATTTAGGCCCCTGTTTTCTTATACGCATTTTCTAAAGGTGACCATACATACCATTGTTGTTCTCTTATTCCTGGCTTATTTTGTCTCACCAAATAGCCCACATGTTCATTCGCATTGTTGCATGCTGTTCTTTCTCAAGTTCCTCCAGGTGAGCAGTTAAGACCTCAATTTTTCCCTGCTCTTGTTTTTTAACACAAGCATTTAGGACAATAAATTTCCCTCTCAGCACAGCCTTTGCTGCATCCCATAAGTTCTGATAAGTTGTATTCTCATTTTCATTCATCTCCAGATAGCTACTGATTTCTCTAGCAATTTCTTCTTTGACCCATTGGTTGTTTAAGAGTATGCTTTTTAATCTCCATATTTTTGTGAATGCTCTCATTCTTTGGTGGTTAGTAAGATCCAACTTCATTCCATTGTGATCAGAGAAAGTGCTTTGAATAATTTCAGTTCTTTTAAAGACCTGTTTGTGCCCCAGCCTATGATCTATCCTGGAGAATGTTCCATGAGCACTTGAGAAGAATGTATATCCTGGTGTTTTGGGGTGTCATGACCTATATCTGTCTATTAAGCCTAATTCATTTATCAAGTTGTTTAACTTCTCTATTTCTTCTGTCTGGTTGTTCTATCTGTAGAGAAGAGTGGTGTGTTGAAATCTCCTACTATTATTGTTGAAACATCTATCGCTCCCTTCAGTTTTGCCAGTGTCTGTCTCATGTACTTTGGAGCTCCTTGATTTGGAGCATAAACATTTATGATTGTTATTTCTTCTTCTTAAATTGTCCCTTTTATTAATATATAGTGTCCTTTGTTTCTCATGATGTCTTTACATTTAAAGTCTATTTTGCCCAATATTAGTATAGCTATGCCTGCTTTCTTTTGGTTACAACTTGTATGGAACATCTTTTTCCATCCTTTCACTTTCAGTCTATTTGTATCCCTGTGTCTAAGATGAGTCTCTTGTAAATAGCATATAGCTGGAGTATATTTCTTAATCCCTTCTGCCAATCTTTTTATCTTTTCGTTGGTAAGTTTAGTCCATTAACATTCAAAGTTGTAACTGATAAGGCGTTTCTTGAATCTGCCATCTTATCTTTTTAATTTTACTTGTCAGATCTATATATTCTTTTCCCTCTTTCTCTTTTCATCCTTTAAGTTACCCTTACTGGTACTCTTCAATTCTCTGCCCTCCTCTAGATCTCCCTCTTCTCTCTTTTTTTTTCAACTAGAAGAACTTTCTTTAGTATTTCTTGTAGGGCCAGTCTCTTGTTGACAAATTCTTTCAGGATTTGTTTGTCTGTGAAAATTGTAATCTTTCCCTCAGTTTTGAACGACAATTTGGCTGGATACAGAATTCTTGGCTGTAAGTCTTTCTCTTTCAGGTTCTTAAACATATCATACCACTGCCTTTTCATCTCCATGATGCCACTTGAGTAGTCTGAACTCAGTCTTATGTGGTTCCCTTGTATGTAGTAGATTGTTTTTCTCTTGCTGCTTTCAGGATTTTCTGCTTCTCTTCAACATTTGACAGACTGGTTAGTATGTGTCTTGGGGAAGACCTATTTGGATTTATTTTGTTTGGAGTTCATTGAGCTTTTTGTTGTATATTTGTGTCCTTTATAAGGGCTGGGAAGTTTCCCCCTATTATATCCTCAACTAATCTTCCTAGCCCTTTATTCTTCTCCTTCTGGGACACTAATGATTCTTATCTTTGTGCACTTTGGTTTGTCCATCATTTCCCTGAGATCCAATTCAAATTTTTCCAACTTTTTTGCCATTTGCTGTTTTGAGTGTTCAAAATCAGTTGTCTTGTCCTCTAGTTCACTTATTCTTTCTTCTGCCTCCTCAAATCTGGTGTTGTATGTCTCGAGTATGTTTATTTATTTGGTCTACATCATCTTTAATCTCTGTGATAGCTGCTGTTCTTCTATTCTTTCAAATTCCTCTTTATGCTCTTCTAGTGTCTTCTTGATCTCATTTATGTCATCAGCCATCCCATTTATTTTATTTAGTAGAATTATATGAACATCTTCAATTAGTATTTCCAACATTTGTGTCTCCTCTGGTATTTTAATTTGGTCATTAGGCTGGGCTATGTCTGTCTGTATCATATGCTTAGTGACCTTCTGTTGTCTTCAAGGCATGTAAATATCTTGATTGGTTTACTTTGGAAATTGATTTCCTTCAGTAGACTAAAACCTTGTATTACATGGCACAACAGTGTGGTAATGTGTTATAGCACAGGTATAGATGCAGGTTGAGGATGCTATGACTGGTGCCTGTGAGTGTGGGTGCCCAGCTGCAGGGCAGGATGTGTCTGTGTGGGTACACAGGTCTGAAGAGTGGGGCCCTTGTGTGTGCTGATCTAGGGCCCAGGGCCCTTTGTGCACATGCTCAGAGCTCATGGCAGCAGGTTGATGTTGCACCTGCATGGGCTGGGGGCGGATGTGACCCATTTGCACAGGTCAGCGCTTTCCCAGAGCTGGTGGGGGGGGGGCGGAGCGGGGCATAACTGGGGTCATGCACATACATAGTTTTGGGAATGTCTTAAACTGATGTTCCCATGCACAGAGCTCATGGGCGGTAGGGTGGGGCTATGCCACTGTATGGGCTGGGGGCAGGTATAGCCTAGGTATGGAGCTAAGCACCCACAGCCTTTAAGTGCTGGCGATTGCTTGCAGGGGGCAGGGCCTGGAAGGAAGAGCTTGGGATGGGTGGGGTGAGACTGCCGTTTTGCAGGAAAGGTAGGTGGGCTGGGACAGGCATGCACATGCTTGGGGTAGGTTTGTAAGGCAGGTACCCATGCTAGGGTTTGGCAGGGCAGGGGCACTTGGGGCGCAGGGAGTTGGGGTGTGTGTTGGGGGTTCAAGTGTGTGGGACGTGGTGGGGTGAGTCCTGGCTCATGGGGCTATACTGGTGAGGGTAGTGCTGTCTCAGTCACCATCCCATCCCTTGTCTAGCTGTTCCTTAGAGCAGGGTTGAACTCATTCTATCCTATTCTGCCATCTTCCTGGAACTCCCGGGAGGTTTTTAATTACTGACCCAATCTCTTTACTAATTGTTGTTCTGTGGAGATCTTTTTCTTCATGAATCTATGTTAGGTAGCTTGCATGTTTCTAGGAATTCATCCATTTTATTTATTATCTAAGTTGTTGGCATATAGTTGTCCATAGTATCCTCTTATAATCCTTTTTATTTCTGTGGGGTTGGAAGTAATGTTTCCCCTTTCGTTTTTTATTTTAGGGTTTTTTTTTTCTTGTTAATCTAGCTAAATAAATGTTTGTTGATTTTATTGATCTTTTTGAAGACCTAACTATTGATTTTGCTGTTTAAAATTTTTTTTTTTTTTACTTCATTTATCTCTGCTCTACTCTGTTATATCCTTCCTTCTGCTTGCTTTGGGTCTTGTTTTCTCTCCTTTTTCTGTATCCTCCAGTGGTGAGGTTAGGTCTCTGTTTGAATTTTTTTTTTTTTAATTATAAGCGTTCAGATATACATTTCCCTCTTAGCACACCTTTGCTGCATGCCATATGTTTTGGTATATTGTTTCCATTTTCATTTGCCTCAAGATATTTCCTTATTTACCTTGTGATTTCTTCTTTGGCTGCTTGTTCAATATATTTTTGCATTTTGCAATTCTCCATGTTGTTGATTTCTAACTAAATTCCATTGTGATCAGAGGAGACGCTTTGTATGATTTCACTATTTTTTAATTTCTTGAGCCTTGGTCTGTGACTAACATTTAGTCTGTCCTAGAGAATGATCAATGTGCACTTGAGAAGAATATGTATTTTGCTGCGTTAGATGAAGTGTTTTGTATGTGTCGATTAGCTGTAGTAGGTAAATAGTGTTAAGTCTTCTATTTCCTTATTAATCTGCCTAGATGCCCTATCCATTATTGAAAGTGGTATTGGAAGTCTCCTATTGTTAAGTGTAGAAACAGCTGTTACTTCCTTCAACTCTGTCAATATTTGTTTTATATATTTTGGGACCCTGCCATATGTATTTTGTAAGTATGTCTTCTTGATGAATTGAACCTTTATCAATATGTAATGACCTTCTTTGTCCCTTGTAACTATTTTTTACTTAAAGTCTGTTTTATATTAATAACTAACCTAGGTCCATTTGGTTACAGTTTGAATTTTCATCTATTAGTCTCTTCCTTTTCACATGGAGAGCTTTAATCCACTTTACACTTAAAGTCACTGCTGAGTCTGCCATTTTATTATTTAGTCTATGTAAGTCTTATACCTTTTTATTCCTCAATTCTTCCCTGTAATGCCTACTTTCATATTTATTTCAGTTTTTGTAAGGTACCATTTAGAGTCTCTTCTCACTTTTTCCTGTGTATGTATTTTAAGTTTACTTTATGGTCACCATGGATTAAATTTTCACATCTCAAATCTATAACAATTATGTTTGATTTGATGCCAATTTAAATAGCATGAACAAACACTGCTCCTGTATCCCTTCATCCCTTCACCTTTATGATTTACTTACTAGAAATATTTCTTTATATATTACATACCAGAACCATACATTATCATTACCTCTATGTATTTGCATTTTAGAACCTATAAGAATTCAAAAACTGGAGTTAAATACAAAAACTTAGAAAGAGCATTTAAAATTACCTAGAGAGTTACATTTACTGGAGGTCATTATTTCTTTATGCCACTTTAATCTACTGTCTAGTGACTTTTTTTCTTCAGTCTGAAGGACTTCCTTTAGTATTGCTATGTAAGGCAGGTCTAGCAGTGATGAACTCTCAGCTTTTGTTAATCGAGGGATGTCATAATCTCATTTTTGAAAGTCACACTGGATATGATTCCTGCTTGTTTGGAGCTGCATTTATCCCAGAAAAACCTGTTCTTAAATTCACTCCATTCCTGTGGATGTGAACCCATTTGTAAGTAGTACCTTTTGATGAAGTTACTTCAGTTAAGGTGTGACCCAACTCAGTCATGAGTCTTAAACCTATTACTGGAGGCCTTTATAAGTGTAGTGAAATTCACACAGGCTGAGAAAGCCACAGGAAGGAAGATGCAGAACATCAGTGGAAGCCAAAAGAGGAGGGAGAGACCGGAGATACTACCACATATCTTGCCAAGTGACAAGGTAAAGGCCAAGTATTGCCAGCAGCTAGCCTTCCTTCAGGAAGAAGGTGTCACCTTGATGCCACCTTTATTTGGACTTTATTTTTGCCTCAAAACTGTGACCAAATAAATTCCCATTGTTTAACTCAACCCATTTTGTGGTATTTGTTTGAGCAGCACTGGATAAACATATTTTGGTACCAGGTAAGTAGAGTGCTGCTATTGCAGTGAAGACAGATTTGGAGTTGGGTATTATGGACAACAAACAACCAAACATTTTGACTTACAAACATTCTTGGCATGGTTACAATCAATGGCTCACAGTTTCATCACATAGTTGTGTTTTCATCTCCATAATCATTTTTTGAACATTTGCATCTATCAGAAAAAGAAAAAACTCATACATACCATACCCCTTACCCCTCGCTCTCATTGACCACTAATATTTCACACTATTCAATTTGTTTTAATCTTTTTCCCCCTATTCTTTCTTTCTTATCCATATTTTTACTCATCTGTCCATCCCGTAGATAAAAGAAGCATCATTGTGAAAGCTATATCATTGTTCAATCATCATCAAGAAACATGGCTACTGGAACACAGCTCTACATTTTCAGGCAGTTCCCTCCAGCCTCTCCACTATATCTTGAACAACAAGGTGATATCTAATTAATGCGTAAGAATAACCTCCAGGATAACCTCTCAACTCTGTTTGAAATCTCTCAACCACTGACACTTTAGTTTGTCTCATTTCTCTCTTCCCCATCTTGGTCAAGAAGGTTTTCTCAATCCCTTGATGCTGAGTCCCAGCTCATTCTAGGATTTCTGTCCCATGTTTCCAGGGAGGTTTACACCCCTGGGAGTCATGTCCCATGTGGAGAGGGGGGAGGGCAGTGAGTTTGCTTGCCATATTGGCTGAGAGAGAGAGAGAGACCACATCTGAGCAACCAAAGAGGTTCTCTGGGGGTTGGCTGTTAGACCTAATTTTAAGTAGGCTTAGTCTATCCTTTGCAGGGATAAGTTTCATAGGGGCAAACCCCAAGGTTGAGGGTTTGGCCTAATGATTTGGATGTCCCTACTGCTTGTGAGAATATCAGGCCTTCTCCAAATGAGAAGTTGAATTTTTCCCCTTCTCCCCATTCCCCCAACGGGACCCTGCAAATACCTCTTTATTCACTGTTCAAATCACTCTGGGATTTATCGCAGCATCACAGTAACCTGGACAAACCAACAAAATCTCATGTCCTATTCAAGGTTCTGTGTACTTATGGTGTTCAATTAAACTGTCCATATAAGTTAAATTAGGAAATGCACTAGTCAAAATATAAATTTTGTACCAAATAAATATTTCTTTCTTTAGTCTGACACAGAAGTTGGTTTTAAAATATGAATGGCCATCTATTTCAACACCTTGCTGTATTGACATTGCTTTGTTCTCATGCAAAAATATTTTTTAATTTGTACATTTAGTCACTATCATTGTACGTTCTAAGAATTTCTAGATTATTTCAACATCCTTATTTGGAGAATACATAATATTCCATTGTATATATACGCCACAGCTTGTTTAGGCACTCCTCTGTTAATGGACACTTGAGCTGTTTCTATCTCTTGGCAATTGTAAACAATGCTGCTATAAACATTGCTGTGTAAATATCTGTTTGTGTCCTTGCCCTCATGTCCTATGAATAGATACATGGCAATGGTATTGCTGGATCATATGGCAATTCTATACTTAGCTTCCTGAGGAACCGCCAAATTGCCTTCCACAGTGGTTGTACCATTTTACATTCCCACCAGCAGTGGATAAGTGTGCCTCTTTCTCCACATCTTCTCCAGCACTTGCCGTTTTCTGTTTTTTTAATAATGGCCATTCTGGTGGGTGTGAGATGATATCTCATTGTGGTTTTGATTTACATTTCCCTAATAACCAAGGAAGTTGAACATCTTTTAATGCACCTTTTAGCCATTTGTACTTCCTCTTCCGAGAAGTCTGTTCTTGTCTTTTGCCCATTTTTTACTTGGGTTGTTTGTCTTTTTGTTGTTGAGTTGAACAACATCTTTATATAGTCTTGATACTAGACCTTTAACTTATATGTCATTTCCAAGTGTTGTCTCCCTTTGTATAGGCTGCCTTTTAACTTTCTTGACAAAGTTCTTTGATGCAAAAGTGTTTAATTGTGAGGGGATCCCATTTATTTATTTCTATCTTCAATTCTCGTGCTTTGGGTGTAAGATCTGGGAAACAGCCTCCTATTACAATTTTTTTATTTTAGAATTTTAACTTTTTTATTGTATAGCATAACATATATACAAAGCAAAGAAATAAAAAAGCAATAGTTTTCAAAGCACTCTTCAACAGGTGGTTACAGGACAGATCCTAGAGTTTGTCATGGGCTACCATACCATCATCTCAGATTTTTCCTTCTACCTGCTCCAGAATATAGGAAGCTAGAGGGCTTAAATATTTTTTTTATCATCACAATTGACTTTGTTTCCTTCTTTTGTGTGTTTGTGTTTGAAAAATAACATGTATACGAAAAAGCTATAAATTTCAAAGTACAGCACCCAATTAGTTGTAGAATATATTTCAGAGTTTGACATGGGTTACAGTTTCACAATTTTAGGTGTTTACTTCTAGCTGCTCTAAAATACTGGGGACTAAAAGATATCAATTTAATGATTCAGCATTCATATCATTTGTTAAATCCTATCTTCTATGTATAACTCCACCATCACCTTTGATCTTTCCACACCTCTCTTTGGGGTTGTTTGGACTATGGCAATTCCAAATTTTTGATATTGGAAAAGTCTGTCACTAATATGGGTTAGGGAGATGAAACTATCTGATGCTCTGGAGAGGCTGGTCCCTCTAGGTTTCAGGACTTAACCTGGACCAGGGACCCATCTGGAGGTGTAGGTTTCCGGAAAGTTACTCTAATTCATGGAACCCTTTTGGAATCTTATGTATTGCCCTAGATGTTCTTTAGGATTGGCTGGAATGGTCCTTGTTGGGGGTTGGCAGGTTATGATAGGTAGCAAGGTCTACCTGAAGCTTACATAAGAGCAACCTCCAGAGTAGTCTCTCGACTCTATTTGAACTCTCTCTGCCACTGATACTTCATTAATTACACTTCTTTCCCCCCTTTTGATCAGTATGTAATTGTTGATCCCACAGTGCCAGGTCTGGATTCATTCCTGGGAGTCATTTCCCATGTTGCCAGGGAGCTTTTCACCCCTGGATGTTATGTCCCATGTAGAGGAGAGGACAATGATTTTACTTGCAGAGTTGGGCTTAGAGAGAGTAAGGCCATATCTGAGCAACAACAGAGGTCCTCCAGAAGTAACTCTTAGGCATGCCTATAGGTGGTCCAAGATTCTCTGCTAATTACATAAGCTTCACAAGAGTAAGCTTCATGATTGAGGGCATGGCCTATTGATTTGGGTATCCCTAAAGTTTGACACAGTATCAGGGGATTCCCTGATGGTAAGGTTTAATAATCCCATATCCTTTCTCACCTCCCTCAGGGGACTTTGCCAATACTTTTTGATTATCTGCTTAACATAGTCTAGGATGTTTCCAGGCATTACAAGAATCTATACAAGATTAAAGGACCTCTTTCTTATTCTGTGCTCCCTTTTTTCAGTTGTTCAAATGACCTATACAGATAGGTTGAATCTTGATTATGCACTATAGAAAATTTCAGCTCCAGATCAAATAAACCTTTCTTCAGTTGGTCTCAAAGAGTATGTGTGGTCCTAAAATATAGGGACTGTCTTCCTTACCCCTATGTTCTGAATTACTTTAACCCCAACCTGTTTAGCTTCACTCTTATCTCTAAATATCAGGTTATATATATATAACAGCCTCTCAAAATCCAGAAATAATAATCAACACTCTGGACTTAATGTATCTGCTCTAAAAGCTTGAAATCTAGGCCCCTGTTTTCTTAAAGCATTTTCTAAAGATGACCATACCATTGTTGTTCCTTTATTTCTGACTTATTTTTCCTCACCAAATGTCCCACATATTCATTCACATTGTTGCATGCCTCACGACTTTGTTCCTTTTTGTAGCAGCACAACCTTTGTTCATAAGTATACCCCATCGTTCCCCAGTCTATTTCTCTGTCAGTGCATCCTTCAGCCACCTGTGTTCATCAAGTATCATGTAGAAGACCCAAAGTCCACAGTCCATCAACATTCTCAATTTTAGAAATTTCACTGTTTCCAAGAGAAAGAAAACCAATAAACACACACTCGCCAAATAGGAAATCTAAACCTCCTCTTAACTCTTGTTCCTCCCCCCATTATTTACTTCTGCTGTTGCTGTGGTAGTGCTGATGGTTTCCTTTTTGAACACAGCTCATAGCATGTAATAGCAGTTTTCCCCCTGTACCCTGCACTTAAACACTCTTTATACAAGAATCATATCTTTGAAGTAATTCTTGTGAGAACTAATTCATATTTTTAGTGTGAATCTGTGGGACACATAGGTCTATACTTCTCCTTTCAATCTTTTTCATCTTCAGTATGGCAATGTTACTTCCAGACCCACTAGAGAATCACCTTCACTCCTATCTATTCCCTTACATTGGAGTTCAATCTCATTAGCTAACGGTTCACCCATCTGTAGCTTCCATTTGTCTCTAAGTCCCCTATATTCTGCATTATAAGCCTCTTATTATACCTTTATGTTGGTCATAAAAGTGGGATGATACAGTATCCTTTTGTGTCTGGCTAAATTTGCTCAACAATATGTTCTCAAGACTCATCCATCTTGTCATGGGCTTCAGGACGTCATTTTGTCTTACTGCTGCATAATATTCCATCGTATGTATATACAACATTTTGTTAATCCACTCGTCTGTTAATGGACATTTGTTTGTTTTCATCTTTTGGCAATTGTGAATAATGCTGCTATGAACATCAATGTGCAAATGTCTGTTTGTGTCGTTGCTTTCAGATCTTGCTGGGTCAAAGGGCAACTCAATATTTAGTTTCCTAAGGAACCGCCAAACAATCTTCCATAGTGGCTGCACCATTGTACATTCCCACCAGCAGTGCATAAGTGTCCCAGTTTCTCCACATCCTCTCCATATTTATTGTTTCCTGATTGTTTAATAGCAGCCATTCTTACAGGTGTGAATTGGTATCTCATTGTAGTCTTGCTCTGCATTCCATTATAGCCAATGAAAATGAGCATCTCTTCATGTGCTTTTGTGCCATCTGTATTTGCTCTTCAGAAAAATGCCTATTCAGTTCTTTAGCCCATTTTATAATTGGGTTGTTTGTTCTTTTGTTATTGAGTTGTATGATTTTTCTTTGTATATACAGGAAATCAAACCTTTGTCTCATATGTGATTTCCAAATTCTGTCTCCCATTGAGTTGGGTGCCCCTTCACCTTTTGGACAAAGTCTTTTGAGGTGCAGAAGCATTTGATTTTGAGGAGTTTCCATTTATCTATTTTTTTCTTTTATTGCTTGTGCTTTGGATATAAAGTTTAGGAAGCTACCTCCTGTTACTAGGTCTTGAAGATATTTCCCTACATTTTCTTCTAGAAGCTTTATGGTGCTAGCTCTTATAATTAGGTATTTGATCCACTTTGATTAAATTTTTGTGTAGGGTGTAAGATAGGGATGCCCTTTCATTCTCTTGCCTCTTGATATCCAGTTCTTCCATGCCCAGTTATTGAAAAGATTATTTTGTCACATTTCAGAGGATTTGGGGGACTTGTCAAAAATCAGTTGACCATAGATTTGGTAGTCTATTTCTGCATTCTCGATTTGATTCCATTGGTCAATACTTCTTTGTGCTAGTAACATGCTGTTTTGACCACTTTGGCTCTATAATAGGTTTTAAAGCCAGGGAGTGTTAATTCTCCCATTTCGTTCTTTTTTTTTGTTTTGTTTTGGATGCTTTTAGCTATTCGGGGTCTCTTTCCCTTCCAGATGAATTTGTTAGCTAGCTTTTCCATCTACAAAGTAAGTTGTTGGAATTTTGATTGGTACTGTGCTGAATCTATAGATCAGTTTGGGGAGAATTGACATCTTAACTATATTTAGCCTTCCTATCCATGAGCAGGGAATGTCTTTCTACCTATTTAAATCTCCTTTGGTTTCTTTTAGCAATGTTACATAGTTTTCTGTGTACAAGTCCTCTTTGTCCCTAGGTAAATTCATTCCTAAATATTTTATTGTTTTAATTGCTATTTTGAATGGAATTTTTCCTTAACTGACTCTTCAGCTAGGCCATTGCTTGTGTATAGAAATGTTACTGACTTTTGCACATTAATTTTTAAAATTTTTTATTAATTAAAAAAATTATAAGAAAGAAACACAAACATTCCCAACATGTACACTCAGCAATTCACAGTATCATCATATAGTTGCATATTCATCATCATGATCACTTCCCAAAACATTTGCATCAATTCAGAAAAAGAAATAAAAAGACAACAGAAAAATAAAACAAAAACAGAAAAAAAAATTTACATACCATACCCCTTACCCCTCACTTTCATTGATCACTAGCATTTCAAACTAAATTTATTTTAACATTTGTTCCCCCTTTATTTGTTTTTATCCCATATATTCTACTCATCTGTTGACAAGGTAGAGAAAAGGAGCATCAGACACAAGGTTTTCACAATCACACAGTCACATTGTGAAAGCTATATCATCACACAATCATCAAGAAACATGGCTACTGGAACACAGCTCTACATTTTCAGGCAGTTCCCTCTAGCCTCTTCATTACATCTTGGTTAACAAGGTGATATCTACTTAATGCGTAAGAATAACGTCCAGGATAACCTCTGGACTCTGTTTGGAATCTCTCAGCCATTGACACTTTGTCTCATTTCACTCTTCCCCCTTTTGGTCGAGAAGGTCCTCTGAATCGCTTGATGCTGGGTCTCAGCTCATTCTAGAGTTTTTCTCAATCCCTTGATGCTGAATCTCAGCTCATTCTGGGATTTCTGTCCCATGTTGCCAGGAAGATCCACACCCCTTGGAGTCATGTCCCACGCAGACAGGGGAAGGGTGGTAAGTCTGCTTGCTGTGTTCGCTGGAGAGAGAGGCCACATCTGAGTAACAAAGGAGATTCTCTTTGGGGTGACTTCTAGGCCCAATTTTAAGTAGACTTGACCCATCCCCTGTGGGGTTAAGTTTCATATGAACAAACCCCAAGACTGGGGGCTCAGCCTATAGCTTTGGCTGTCCACATTGCTTGTGAGAACATCAACAATACAACTTGGTGAAGTTGAGTTTTCTCCTGTTCTCACCATTCCCCGAAGGGGAATTTGCAAATACTTTTCCACTCACTGATCAAATCACTCTGGGATTCATCTGGGATTCATCACCTGGACAAACCAATAAAATCTCATGTCCTATACAAAGTTCCATGTACTTAAGGTATTCAACCAACTATCTATATAAGTTATATTAGGAGATACACTAGTCAAAGTATAAATTTGTACCAAATAAACATTTTTTGCTTTAGACTCACACATAAGTTGAAATTTTAAAATATTAATTACCATCTATTTTCAGCACACTGCAGTAATGACATTCCTTTGTTCTTCCTCATGCAAAAACATTTTTAAAATTTGTACATTTAGTCACTATCATTATACACGCTAGGCATTCTTAGATTATACCATCTCAATCTTTATCGTCTATCTTTCTTTGTGATTTCATTTATGCCCCCCGTCCTCCACCCTCTATCATTCTCACATGCAGCTTCATTCAGTGTTTTAACATAATTGTATTACAGTTAGGTAATATTGTGCTGTCCATTTCTGAGTTTTTATATTCAGTCCTGTTGCACAATCTGTATCCCTTCAGCTCCAATTACCCAATATCTTACCCTATTTCTATCTCCTGATGGTCTCTGTTACCAATGAAATATTCCAAGTTTATTCACTAATGTCAGTTCATATCAGTGAGACCATACAGTATTTGTCCTTTTGTTTCTGGCTAATCATACTCAGCACAAAGTCCTTAAGGTCCATTCATGTTGTTACATACTTCATAACTTTATTCTCTCTTACAGCTGCATAATATTCCATTGTATGCAAATGCCACAGTTTGTTTATCCACCAAATGGACATTGTGGCTGCATCTCTTGGTAATTGTAAATAATGCTGCTAAAAACATTGGTGTGTAAATGTCCATTTGTGTCCTTGCCCTCGTGTCCTTTGAGTAGAGACAGCATATAGATGGGTCCTGTTTTTTAATCCATTCTGCCTGACTATGTCTTTTGACTGGAGAGTTTAATCCATTAACATTCAGTGTTATTACTGCATGGGTAGTACTTTTTTCTAGTATTTTGCCTTCTGGATTTTGTATGTCATATCTAATTTTCCTTCTTTTTACCTTTACTCATAGTCTTCCTTTCTACACTCTTCTCCACACCTTTCTCTTCTCTCTTCGTATCTGTCTCTAGTGCTCACTTTAGTATTTCTTGCAGAGCTGGTCTCTTGGTCACAAATACTCTCAGTGATTTTTTGTCTGAAAATGTTTTAGTTTCTCCCTCATTTTTGAAGGACAATTTTGCTGGATACAAAATTCTTGGTTGGTAGTTTTTCTCTTTTAATAATTTAAATATATCATCCCACTGTCTTCTTGCATCCATGGTTTCTGCTGAGAGATCTATGCGTAGTCTTATTGGGCTTCCCTTGTATGTGATGGATTGCTTTTCTCTTGCTGCTTTCAGGATTCTCTCTCTTTGACCTCTGACATTCTGATTAGTAAACGTCTTGGACTACGTCTGTTTGGATCTATTCTCTTTGGGGTACGCTGCACTTCTTGGATCTGTAATTTTAAGTCTTTCATAAGAGTTGGAAATTTTCAGTGATAATTTCCTCCATTAGTTTTTCTCCTCCTTTTCCCTTCTCTTCTCCTTCTGGGACACCCACAACACGTATATTCGTGCACTTCATATTGTCTTTCAATTCCCTGAGTCCCTGCTCATATTTTTCCATTTTTCCCCTATATTTTCTTTTCCTTGCAGGATTTCAGATGTTCCATCCTCCAGTTCACTAATCCTATGTTCTGTCACTCGAAATCTACCATTGTAGGTTTCCATTGTTTTTTTTTTATCTCTTCTACCTTGCCTTTCATTCCCATAAGTTCTGTGATTTGTTTTTTCAGAGTTTCAATTTCTTCTTTTTGTTCATTCCTTGCCTTCTTTATATCCTCCCTCAATTCACTGATTTTGTTTTTGATGAGGTTTTCCATGTCTCTTCGTATATCCTGAATTAATTGTTTCAGCTCCTGTATGTCATTTGAATTGTTGGTTTTTTCCTTTGACTGGGCCATATCTTCAATTTTCCTAGTGTGATTTGTTATTTTTTGCTGGTGGCTAGGCATTTAATTACCTTAATTAGTTTATTCTGGAGATTGCTTTCACTTCTTTAACTAGGGTTTTCTTGCTGAATGAATTTGTTGTCTATCTGTTCTTTGACATTCCGTTCAGCTTTATCTGGAGCTCTAGCTTAAGTTTTGTTTAACCGAGGAGAATTTTTCGGTTCTTGTTTTCTTGTTTCTTGCCCTGCTTGTACGGTGCCTTTTTCTCCCACACTTAAGAGGGTCCACTTAGGTATTATAGACTCCAGCAAGATTTTTCCAGACCAAACTGGCCTCCTATCAGGAGGAAAGAGTCACCTGTGTTGCTTTTCTCTGAGGGTGAGACTCAGCAGGTTGAAAGACTTTTCTGTGAAGTCTCTGGACTGTGTTTTTCTTATTCTGCCCAGTACGTGGTGCCTGTCTGCCTGCAGGTTCTACCAGTATAAGGTGATGCAGTACCTTTAACTTTGGCAGACTCTCCCTGCTGGGGGCGTGGTGGAGACAGAGGAGAGGTTGTAGGCTGGTTTTAATGGCTTCAAATTACCAAGCCCTTGTGTCTGAATTCCTTGAGGGAGGGATTCCACCTGAGTTGGGCTTCACCCCTCCCCTGGGGAAGGGACAGGCTCCAGACAAGCCCTCAAACAAGCTTGTGTCTGCCTATGCCAGGGGCAGTTGCAGCCTGAGAAGCCCTGCCACTGTATCCAAAGGCAGTCAAGTCTTTATAGAAACAGAGCCACAAAAACCTGTTTCCTTTTTTTTTTTTTTTCCTTTTTCCATCAGCCCTGTCCTCCCAGGGCCCGGGCAAAAATGAATGACCTCTGCTTCGACCAGGTTCACCTGAGCTGGGGGCCTATTTTTTGTAGTCAGAATTTGTTAATTACTTCCACAATTGGATTGTGGTTGGGCTCAGCCCCTGCTGCTGGTAAAGTCTCTTTCCTTTCCCCTCTGAGAAGCAGCCTGTGGGGGAGGGGCACCGGCCACTGTGGCTTGGGGAACTCATGGTTCTGGGGGGGCTTGCAGCCGGTCCAGCTGGTCCAGACTGGGGTCCACTGTGTGTCCGATCACTGATGTGGCCCCAGAAGCTGTCTGTACTGTTTCTGGTTATTTAGTAGTTGTTCTGGAGGATGAACTAAAATGTGCACATTGTTAAGCTGCCATCTTGGCCCAGAAGTCCTGTAGGAAGATTTTTGATGACTGATTGAATCTCTTTACTTGTGATTGGTTTGTTGAAATCTTCTATTTCTTCCTGAGTCAGTGTAGCTTGTTTGCATATCTCTAGGAATTTGTCCATTTCATCTGAGTTGTCTAGTTTGTTGGCATATAGCTGTTCATAGTATCCTTCTTATGCTGTCTCTTATTTCTTCAGGGTCTGTGGTAATGCACCTCTTCTCATTTCGGTTTTTGTTTATTTGCATCTTCTCTCTTTTCTTTGTCAGTCTAGCTGGTGGCCCATCAATTTTATTGATTTTCTCAAAGAATGAACTTTTAGTTTTATTGATTCTTTCTATTGTTCTTTTGTTCTCCCATTCATTTATCTCTGCTTTAATCTTTGTTATTTCTCTTCTCCTATTTGCTTTGGGGTTAGTTTGGTGTTCTTTCTCAGGTTCCTCCAGGTTTGCTGTTAAGTCCTTGATTTTTGCTCTGTCTTGTTTTTTGATATAGGCATTTAGGGCAATACATTTCCCTCTCAGCACAGCCTTTGCCACATCCCATAAGTTCTGATAAGTTGTATTCTCATTTTCATTCATCTCCAGATAGCTACTGATTTCTCTGGCAATTAATTTCTTCTTTGACCAGCTAGTTGTTTAAGAGTGTGTTATTTTCTCTCCATATATTTGTGAGTGTTGTCATTCTTTGTTGGTTATTGAGATCCAGCTTCATCCCATTATGATCAGAGAAAGTGCTTTGAATAATTTCAATGTTTTTAAATTTATAAAGACCTATTATAAGTTTATTTAGACCTATCGTAAAGCATATGATCTATCCTGGTGAATGTTCCATGAGCACTAGAGAAAAATATAACCTTGTGCTTTGGGGTACTATGACCTCTATATCTCTGTTAGGTCTAATTCATTTGTCAAGTTATTTAACTTCTCTATTTCCTGTTGATCTTCTATCTGGTTGTTCTGTCTATAGAGGAGAAGGGTGTATTGAAGTCTCCTACTATTATTGTTGAAACATCTATTGCTCCCTTCAGTTTTGCCAATATCTGTCTCATGTACTTTGGAGCTCCTTGATTGGGAGCATAAACATTTATGATTGTTATTTCTTCTTGTTAAATTGTCCCTTTTATTAATATATAGTGTCCTTCTTTGTCTCTTATGATGTCTTTACTTTTAAAATCTATTTTGTCTGATATTAGTATAGGTACTCCTGCTTTCTCTTGATTACAACTTACAAGGAAAATCTTTTTCCATCCTTTCATTTTCAATCTATTTGTATCCTTGTGTCTAAGATGAGTCTCTTCTAAGCACCATATAGCTGGATTTTATTTCTTAACCCATTCTGCCAATCTATATCTTTTCATTGGTAAGTTTAGTCTGTTAAGTTTCCAAGTTATTACTGAAAAAGGGTTTCTTGAATCTGCCATCTTATCTTTTTAATTTTATTTGTCAGAGCTATATATTCTTTTCACTCTTTCTCTATGTATTATTTAAATTACCCTTAGTGGTACTCTTCAATTCTGTGCCCTCCTCCAGACCTTCTTCTCCTGTCTATTTTTTTTCGGCTGGCAGAACTGCTTTTAGTATTGCTTGTAGGGCCAGTCTCTTGTTGATAAATTCTTTCAGGACTTCTTTGTCTGTGAAAACTTTAATCTCTCCCTCAGTTTTGAAGGATGATTTGGCTGGGTACAGAATTCTTGGCTGGAAGTCTTTCTCTTTCAGGATCTTGACTATATCATACCACTGCCTTCTCACCTCCAGGGTGCTAGTTGAGTAGTCTGAAGTCAGCCTTATTTGGTTTCCCTTGTATGTAGTAGATTGTTTTTCTTTTGCTGCTTTCAGGATTTTCTGCTTCTCTTCAACATTTTATAAATGGATTAGTATGTGCCTTGGAGAAGGCCTATTTGGATTTATTCTGTTTGGAGTTCATTTGGCTTCTTTGACTTGCATATTTATGTCCCTTATGAGGATTGGGAAGTTTCCTCCATTATATCCTCAACTACTTTTCCTAGCCCTTTACTCCTCTCTTCTCCTTCTGGGACAGCAGTGATTCTTATATTTGTGTGCTTTGTTTTATCTATCATTTCCCTGAGATCCAATTCAACTTTTCCCCTCTTTTTCTGCCATTTGCTGTTTTGAGTCTTTGAGTTTTGAGACTGTTTTGAGTCAGTTATCCTGTCCTCTATATCACTTATTCTTTCTTCTGTCTCTTCAAATCTGGTGTTATGTGCCTCTAGTATGGTTTTTATTTGGTCAACAGATTCTTTAATCTCTGTGATATCCACTATTTTTCTATTTATTCTTTCAAATTCCTCTTTGTGCTCTTCTACTGTCTTCTTGATCTCCTTTATGTCATTTGCTATCTCACTTACTTCATTAAGTAGAATTGTATGAATATCTTTGATTAGTTGTTCTAATGTCTGTGTCTCCTCTGGTGTTTTAATTTTATCATTAGACAGGGCTATATCTATATGCATAGTTATATGCTAACTGATCTTCTGCTGTCTTTGTGGCATGTAAATATCTTGATTGATTTAGTTTGGGAGTTGATTTCCTTCAGTAGTCTAAGGCCATGTGTTTGCAGGATGGTTGTACAGCAGTGAGCAGGGTACGGAGTCGGGTACTCAGTGTGGTGATTTGTTTCAGGGCAGGTATAAGCACCAGTTGGTGACATTACACTGATGCTTGTGAACGTGGGTGCCCAGCAGCCAGGGAGTGTGCAGTTATGCGGGTCCACTGGTCTGGGGGTCATAACCCTGGTGTGTGCTGTTCTAAGGCATGGGACCCTTTGTGCACATGCGTAGATCTGTGGCAGCAGGTCAGCATTATGCCTTCCTGGATTGGGGGCAGATGTGACCTGGCTGTGCAGGTCAGCACTTTCTCAGAGCTGGTAAATGTGGCTGAGGGCCGTGTGCATTTGCAGCTCTAGGACTGCTGTAACGTGCAGTTCCCAGAGCTGAATGATGTGATTTGGGCCCGTGCACATGCATGGGCCTAGGAATGCCATAAACTGATGTGTAGAGCTCAGGGGGGTGGGTAGGGTGAAGCTGTGTGACACTATGGGCGGAGTGGTAGGGGTAGCCTAGGTATGGAGGTTAGTGCCCACAGCTTTTATGTGCTGGCAGTAGCCTGTAGGGAATGGCAAGAGGGAGGTAGTACTCAGGAGGGGTACAGGAGGGATGGGTTGGGCTACACTTGGGGTGGTGGTGTGGAGCATATATGTGCACTGGGGTCTGGTGGGGTGGGAGTGCCTGGACTGCGAAGAATGGGAGTGGGTGACAGGGTCCGGGTGTGTGAGGTGTGGGGTGAGTCGCCAGTCATGGGGCTGTGCTGGTGAGGGTAGTGTGCCCAAGGAACATGGCCTGGCTTACTTCTTAGTCCCAGTCTCCCATTCATGCACTACCATGGACTCTGCACCTTTGCACCAGGATCCAGCTTTCTGCCTCTCAATTCCTCAGCCTCTGCAACCAGGGCTGCCCCATCTAGTGCAGAAAGCTCTCCCAGGTCAGCCGCACTCCCGAATCTCCACCTCAGTTGCCCTCCTGTCCCTTCTCTAACTTTTCCACGGAGCATGGCTAATCTCAAGCTACTCTATTTGGCCATCTTCCCAGAAGTCTCCCTATTACAAGTTTTATAAGATATTTCCCTGCATTTTCTTTGTTTAGGTCTTTGATCCATTTTGAGTTAATTTTTGTGTAGGGTGTGAGATATGGCTCTTTCATTCTTTTGCATGTGGATATCCAGTTCTCCAAGCACCATTTATTGAAGAGAGTGTTCTGTCCCAGGTGTGTTGGCTTGACTGCCTTATCAAAGATCAATTGTCCATAGATGAGAGGGTCTATATCAGAACACTCTATTCGATTCCATTGGTCAGTATATCTATCTTTATGCCAGTACCATGCTGTTTTGACAACTGTAACTTTGTAATATGCCTTAAAGTCAGGTAATGTGAGATCTCCGACTTCATTTTTCTTTCTCAAGATATTTTTAGCTATTTGGGATTCCCTGCCTTCCATATAAATTTGGCTATTGATTTTTCTATTTCTGCAAATTAGTTTTTTAGGATTTTAATTGGTATTGTATTGAATCTATAATCAATTTAAGTAGAATTGACATTTTAACTATATTTTGCCTTCTAATCTGTGAATGTGGTATGCCCTTCCAGTTATTTAGGTCTTCTGTGATATCTTTTAGCAATTTCTTGTACTTTTTGTTGTATAGGTCTTTTGTGTCCTTAGCTAAATTTATTCCTAAATATTTTATTCTTTTGGCTGCAATTGTAAATGGATTTTTTCTTGATTTCCTCCTCAGATTACTCACTACTAATGTATAGAAACACTACAGATTTTTGAGCGCTGATCTTGTAACTTGCCACTTTACTGTACTCATTTATTAGCTGTAGTAGTTTTGCTGTGGATTTTTCGGGGTTTTCGACATATAGTATCATGTCATCTGCAAACAGTGAGAATTTTACTTCTTCCTTTCGAATTTTGATGCCTTGTATTTCTTTTTCTTGACCAATTGCTCTGGCTAGAACGTCCAACACAATGTTGAATAATGATGGTGACAGTGGACATCCTTGTCTTGTTCCTGATCTTAGGGGGAAAGTTTTCAGTTCCTCCCCACTGAGGATGTTAGCTGTGGGTTTTTCATATATTCCCTTTATTATGTTGAGGAAGTTCCCTTCTATTCCCATTTTTTGAAGTGTTTTCAACAAGAAAGGATGTTGAATTTTGTCAAATGCCTTTTCTGCATCAATCAAGATCATCGTGTGATTTTTTTCTGCTTTGATTTGTGGATATGGTGCATTACATTAATTGATTTTCATATGTTGAACCATTCTTGCATACATGGAGCAAATCCCATTTGGTTGTGGTATAGTTCTTTTAATGTGCTGCTGGATTTGATTTGCAAGAATTTTGTTGAGTATTTTGCATCTATATTCATTGAGATAGGTCTGTAATTTTCTTTTCTTGTAGTATCTTTGTCTGGCTTTGGTATGAAGGTGATATTGGTTTCATAGAATGAGTTAGGTAGACTTCCCTCCTCTTCAATTTTTTTGAAGAGTTTAAGCAGGATTGGTACTAATTCTTTCTTGAATGCTTGGTAGAATCATTCAAGATGTGAAGCTATCTTGTCCTGGACTTTTCCTTTTGGGGAGCTTCTTGATGACTGATTCAGTTTCTTTACTTGTGATTGGTTTGTTGAAGTCATTTATGTCTTCTTGAGTCAATGTTGTTTCTTCATGCCTTTCTAGGCAGCTGTTCATTTCATTACGTTGTCCAGTTTATTAACATAAAGTTGCTCATAGTATCCTCTCATTGCCTCCTTTATTTCTGCAGGATCAGTGGTTATGCCTCCTCTTCCATTTCTAATTTTATTTATTTGCATCCTCTCTCTCTCTCTCTCTCTTTTTTTTTGTCAGCCTTGCTAAGGGTCCATCAATTTTATTGGTTTTCTCCAAGAACCAACTTCTTATTTTATTGATTATCTCGATTGTTTTCATGTTCTCAATTTCATTTATTTCCTGCTCTGATCTTCGTTATTTCTTTCTTTTTGCTTGCTTTGGGGTTAGGTTGCTATTTCTTCCAAGTGAACAGTTAATTCCTCGATTTTTGTTCTTTCTTCTTTTTTGATATAGACATTTAAGGCAATAAATTTCCTTCTTAGCATTGCCTTTGTTGCATCCCATAAATTTTGATATGCTGTGTTTTCATTTTCATTTGCCTCAAGATATTTACTGATTTATCTTGCAGTTTCTTCCTTGACCCACTGGTTGTTTAAGAATGTGTTGTTTCGCGTCCATATATTTGTGAATTTTCTGGCCCTCTGCCTGTTATTGATTTCCAGTTTCGTTCCTTTATGATCTGAGAAAGTGTTTTGTATGATTCCAGTCCTTTTAAATTTATTGAGACTTGTTTTGTGCCCCAGCCTATGGTCTACCCTTGAGAAAGATCCGTAAGCACTTGAGAAAAAGGTGTATCCTGCTGTTGTGGGGTATAATGTTCTATAAATGTCTGTTAAGTCTATTTGTTTATTGTATTATTCAAATTCTGTTTCTTTATTGATCCTTTGTCTAGATGTTCTATCCATTGATGAGTGTGAGTGCGGGGCACTGAAGTCTCCAACTATTATGGGAGAGGTGTCTATTTCTCTTTTCAGTGTTTTCAAGTGTTTGCCTCATGTATTTTGTAGCACTCTAGCTTGGTGCATAAATATTTATGATTGTTATGTCTTCTTGTTGAAAAGGTGTCCTTGTCTCTTTTAATTGTTTTGCATTTGAAGTCTAATTTGTCAGATATTAGTATAGCTACTCCTGGTCTTTTTTTTTTGAAATTTAGTAATTTTATTTTACAAATACATAAAAGTAACTCAGGCAATAGACTATAATTGGTTAGAATTAGTTTTTTTATATAGTTGAGTGATAATTTAGTTACACATATACAGATGCTTATCACAATGAGGAAAACATGGTTTAGAAAGAAGGGTTTTTTGCTTGATATTTGTTTAAAGGGGTCACTAAAGAGAATAAGCTTGCTTAGGAATTCCTTTTTAATAGTTTTCTGAAATAAAAGCATCCTTTGATCACAATGGAAAGTAAATTCAACATATATTCACTAATGCAATAAAAAAAAAATACAACGTTGATGCTACCATCACAGTGAAAGGCACCTCTCAAATATCAACTACTACAAAAAGACTAGGGAGTTCTGAAGAAGATTAAAGGCATTTGGGGATTTCTCAACATCTAGATGACCAGACAACAAACTGCAAGATATCAGGTAAATGATACTAGTGAGAGCAAACTAGGTACCAGATATCATGCAAAGACTTTACGTATATTAACTCATAGCATCACACCTTATCTACACTAAGCAATAAATGACCTTCAGTCAGCCATTATTAACTAACAGATTGTGGCAGTTCTTCTTTTCTGGTTCCAGGGAAATAACCAGAGATGCAGCAGTATAATAGATGTGATTTACCAGGCTTGCCAGTTGCTAAACTCCAGGACTACACAAGATGCTTATGGTATATCTGCACAGGCTAATTTTAAAGTGCATGTAATTAAGGGACAGTAATTCCCACAGAAGCCTGAGTCTCTGAAATATCATTTGCAGGGTAATAGTTTAATAAATTCATAAAGTTTAAATTAATATGAAACAATCTCATATAAAAACTTGTTAAGAGGCATCCAGTCGCTTATAGGCTTCTTCAATGAAAGTTAGTACGTCCTTCATCTGGGATGAATTATGAAGAACATCCAAGTCCTTCAGAAGAGCATTCTGGTTTGGAATTAGCATCAAAATTTCCTTCTGAAGTACTGGTGCTTTGAGACTGTTCTGAGAAAGTTCTGGAAGAGAGAGTACCTCACTACTATCCATCTGAGACATCTGTTTTACCTTCTCCTCCTCTTCTTCCAATTCATTAGTCAGAATGTGAAGTTTGCTTTTGAGGCTTTGAATGTTCTCAGTCATTGACTCTGTGGTTGCCACTATTTTATCTATTTCTTCCTGCAATATTGCCAGACCTTCCTCATTAGCACTGTGCTGTGCCCTTTCCATTTTCAGCAGACTTGACACATTAGTTAAATTTTTCTGGTTTTTGGGAGGCACTTCCAGTGTTTCACACAGTTGTAGCAATCTTTTCTTCAGACAGTTTAGATGATATTGGATTTGTTTGTTTTCTTTAATACTGTTACTCAAAATTGCTATTATTACTGATTCCATCATAGATTGTAAATACTCTCTGCTACTCCTTGAAAGAGGTTGCCAGGTTTTTCTCTTGTTGGATGTTATCTTTATCTGTTTCAGATTAGTATGCTTTGTTTTTCCTTCAGAAGAGAGATGATTTGGGTATTTTTAAATTTTTTCCATTGTGTCTCTAACCTCTTTCTCTGATAACTCCATTTCTTCATCGTCAATTTTTCTTTTCGGATTTCTTTTTAACTTTTGAGATTTTTTCTTGGACACATTTGCTTCGTCAGGCATCCATAGTCTGAGAAGTGCTGATTCTACTTACATCTACGTGAGGCAGTATATGTTAGTGCAAGATTTCTCAACCTTGGCACAGTTTCTCAACCACTAACTCCTGAGGGTGTAACGGTCAGAGAAATTGGCGCCCAAACAATCGAAAGCCATGAAACCCGGAAGTGGTTGTCTACTCCTGGTCTTTTTTGATTGAGGTTTGCATGAAATATCTTTTCCCAACCTTTTGCTTTTTACTTATGTTTGTCTTTGGGTCTAAAATGTGTCTCCTTTAGAAAGCATATAGATAGGTCCTACTTTTTAATCCATTCTGCCAGTCAATGTCTTTTGATTGGGGAGTTTAACCTATTAACATTTATTGTTATTACTGTAAGGACAGTACTTTCTTCTACCATTTTGCCTTTTGGATTTTATATGTCATATCTAATTTTTTCCCTCTTTTTTACTATCTTTACTGGCAGTCTTCATTTCTACACTCTTTTCCACACCTCTCTCCTGTCTTTTCCTATCTGCCTCCAGTGCTGCCTTTAGTATTTCTTGCAGAGCTTGTCTCTTGGTCACAAATTCTCTCAGTGATTTTTTGTCTGAAAATGTTTTAATTTCCTCCTCATTTTTGAACAACAATTTTGTTGGATATAGAATTCCTCGTTGGCAGTTTTCTCTTTTAGAATCTTAAATATATCATACCACTGTCTTCTCACCTCCATGGTTTCTGCTGAGAAATCTATGCATAATCTTATTGGGCTTCCCTTGTATATGATGGGTTGCTTTTCTCTTGCTGCTTTCAAAGTTCTTTCTCTTTGACATCTGACAGTCTGATTAGTAAGTGTCTTGGAGTATGTCTATTTGGATCTATTCTGTTTTGGGTATGCTGCACTTCTTGGATCTGTAATTTTATGTCTTCCATAAGAGATGAGAAATTTTCAGTGATAATTTCCTCCATAGTTTTTCTCCTCCTTTTCCCTTCTCTTCTCCTTCTTGGACACCCACAACACGTGTATCCATGTGCTTCATATTGTCATTGAATTCCCTGAGTCCCTGCTCATATTTTTCCATTTTTTCCCTATATTTTCTTTTGCATGTCTTATTTCAGATGTCCCGCCCTCCAGTTCACTAATCCTTTTTTCTGTTTCTTGAAATCTAACATTGTAGGTTTTTTCATTTTTTAAAAAATCTCTTCTGTGCCTTTCATTCCCATAAGTACTATGATATTTTTTTCAGACTTTGATTTCTTCTTTTTGTTCACCCATTGCCTTCTTTATATCCTCTCTCAACTCATTGATTTGCTTTTTGATGAGGTTTTCCATATCTGTTCAAACATACTGAATTAGTTGTTTCAACACCCGTATCTCATTTGAATTGTTGGTTTATTCCTTTGACTGGGTTATATCTTCAATTTTCCTAGTAGACTCAATTTTTGTTGGTGTCTAGGCTTTTGATTTCCTTAATTAGCTTATTCTGGAGATTGTTTTCACTCTTTTACCTAACCTGGATTTACAAAGCCTGGATGGTTTTCTTTTTTATCTGTTGTTTGACATTCAGTTCAGCTTATTCTAGACCTCTACCATACGTTTTGTTTAACGGATCAGAATTTTTCAGTTCTTGTTTTTCTGTTTCTTGCCCTGTCTATATAGAGCCTTTTTTTTTTATATAGGAAGATCTACTTAAATATTATAGATCCTAGTCAGATTTTCCCAGACCAGACTGGCCTCCTCTCAGGAGGAAAGTGTCACCTGCATCAGTTTTCCCTGAGGGTGAGACCCAGCATAGGACCCAGCTTTCTTATGAAGCCTCTAGATTCTGTGTTTTTCCTATCCTGCCCAGTATGTGGTGCTTGCCTGCCTGTGGCTTCCCATGAGGATAAAGCGATGTAGTGCCTTTAACTTCAGGAGACTCTCCCAGTTAGGGGTGTGGTTGACACAGAGATGTTGTAGGGTGGCTTTAATTGCTTCAGTTTTCCAGTCCTTGGGGTTTGAATTCCTTGAGGTAGGGATTCTACCTGAGCTGCTGGGCCCCACCCCTCTCCTGAGGAAGTCACCGTCTCCAGGGAATTAATTCCTTTGACCTGACCAGCCTCTTTGTCTCTCAGACAAACTTAATTCCACCCTTGCCTGGGGCTTTGGGAGCCTGAGAAATCTTGCAGTCCTATGTAATGAGTTGTTAAGTAATAAAAACAAAGCAAAAAAAAAAAATCCTTTTCACAGCAGGAGCTCTGTTCCTCAAGTTTGTTAATCAAGAGCTTAGGTTAGTACATTGCTCTATGTATCTCCAGATTCTATGTGCCTCTTCCCCTTTTCTTTTTTTAATATTATTGACAAATCTTTACAAACATACAGTCCATACATGGTATACAATCAATGGTTCACAATATCATGACATAGTTGTGTACTCATTACCAGAATCACTTTTTTTTATGAAACATAACCACATACAAACACAAACATTCTTACCATATGATCATTCCATTCTTGTTATAAAATCAATAACTCACAAAATCATCACAGTTGTATATTCATCATCATGATCATTTCCTAGAACACTTGCATCAATTCAGAAAAAGAAAAAAACAGAAAAAAACTCATACATATCATACCTCTTACCCCTCCCTTTCACTGATCACTAGCATTTCAGTCTACTAAATTTATTTTAACATTTGTTCCCCCTATTATTTATTTATTTTTAATTGTTATGTTCTATTCATCTGTCAATAAGATAGATAAAAGGAGCATCAGACACAAAGTTTTCACAATCACACAGTCACATTGTGAACGCTATATCATTATACAATCATCTTCAAGAAACATGGCTACGCGAACACAGCTCTACATTTCCAGGCAGTTCCCTCCAGCCTCTCCATTATACCTTAACTAAACAGGCGGTATCTATTTAATGCATAAGAATAACCTCCAGGATAACCTCTCAACTCTGTTTTGAATCTCTCAGCCATTGACCCTTTATTTTGTCTCATTTCACTCTTCCCCCTTTTGGTTGAGAAGGTTTTCTCAATCCCTCGATGTTGAGTCCCAGCTTATTCTAGGATTTCTGTCCCACGTTGCCAGGAGTCATGTCCCATGTGTGTGTGTGTGTGTGGGGGGGCAGTGAGTTTGCTTGTTGTGCTGGCTGAGAGAGAGAGAGGCCACATCTGAGCAACAGAAGAGGTTCTCTTGGGGGTGACTCTTAGGCCTATTTTTAAGTAGGCTTAAACTATCCTTTGCAGGTAGTTTCTTATGAACAGACCCCAAAACTGGTGGCTCAGCCTATTGCTTTGGTTGTCCCCACTGCTTGTGAGAATATCAAGAATTCTCCACTTGGGGAAGTTGAATTTTTCCCCTTTCTCACCATTTCCCCAAGGGGACTTTGCAAATGCTTTTTATTCACTGTTAAAATCACTCTGGGACTTATCGGGGCATCACTCTGGACAAACCTACAAAATCTCATGTCCTACTCAAGGTTCCAAGTGTGGTGTTCAATTAAGCTGACCACATAAGTTATATTAGGAACACTAGTACTCTGCACTAGTCAAAGTATAAATTTTGTACCAAATAAAAACATTTTTTGTTTTATTCTCACATATAAGTTTTAAAATATTAATTACCATCTATTTTCAGCACCCTGCATTGACATTCCTTTGTTTTTCCTCATGCAAAACATTTTTTAATTTGTGCATTTAGTCACTATCATTATACACTCTAGGCATTCCTAGAATATTACATCTCTGTCTTTATCATATAGCTTTCCTTCTGATTTCATTTATGCTCCAGGTCCCCCCCCCATCATTCCCACATTCTACTTCATTCAGTGTTCTAACATTATTGTATTATAGTTAGGTAGTATTGTGCTATCTATTTCTGAATTTTTACAATCAGTCCTGTTGCACAGTCTGTATCCCTTCAGTTCCAATTACCCAATGTCTACCCTATTTCTATCTCCTGATGACCTCTGTTCTTAACTGAAATTCTCCAAGTTCATTCCTAAATGTTAGTTCATATCAGTGAGACCATACAGTATTTGTCCTTTTGTTTCTGGCTCATCTCACTCCGCATAATATCCTCAAGGTCCATCCATGTTGTTGCATACTTCATAACTTTATTCTGCCCTGCAGCTGCATAATATTCCATCATACGTATATACCCCAGCTTGTTTAGCCACTCGTCTGTTGATGGACATTTGGGCTGTTTCCATCTCTTGGCAATTATAAATAATACTATAAACATTGGTGTGCAAATGTCCATTTGTGTCTTTGCCCTCATGTCCTCTGAGTAGATATCTAACAATGGTATTGCCAGGTCATATGGCAATCCTATACTTAGCTTCCTAAGGAACCGCCAAACTGCCTTCCACAGTGGCTGTACCATTTGACATTGCCACCAACAGTGGATAAGTGTGCCTTCTCCCTTTTCTTTTTAAGAGTCCAGCCCTTTTCAAGTATTTTGTGCTGTCCTATCCAAAGATCCTCTGTTTTGTTTTCCATTAGCCCTGCTCTCTCTGTACCAGGGGCACTAGTACTCTGTACTAGTACCTTTATCTCTTATTTGAAATTTATCTGAGCTTGCGGCCTATTTTCAGTAGTCAGAATTTGTTAATAATTCCACAATTGAAGTTTGGTTGCGCTCAGCCCCTTGCTGGTAGTAAATTCTCTTTCCTTTCCCATCTGGGAACCAGCCTGTGGGGGAGGGGCACTAGCCTCCGTGGCTTGGGGGTCTTACAATTCTGTATGGGATTGCAGCTGGTACAGCTTGTCCAGACTGGTATATGCTGTGTCTGGTCACTGATGTGGCCCCACTGGTGCTCTATATTATTCCTGGTTACTTACTAGCTGCTCTGGAAGACAAACTAAATTCTGCACCTCACTAAGCTGCCATCTTGGAACCTCCCAGAAATGTGGATGTTAAGGTTACTTCAGGTGAGGCCTTAGAAGGAAATGATGAGCACATCATTGGTGACTGGAGAAGAGGTTATCTTTGTTTTAAAGTGGCAGAGAACTTAATGAAATTGAGTTCAGATTTCACATGGAAGGCAGAACTTGAAAGTGATGAAGTTGTTTATTTAGCTGAGGAGATTTCTAACCTACATGTGGAAAGTGCAGCCTAGTTTCTCCTTGCAGCTTATAGTAAAATGTAAGAGGAAGTGAACTCCTGAGCATGAAGAAACCAGAAATTGATAGTTTGAATGATTCTGAGCTTCTGGAAAATGAGTCCCCAGAAAATAGTGTTCCATGTGAGGATGGAACCAGTCTAGCAATTTCTGTGTAAGTCAAGACTGTAGGTAAAATTATTCAGAAAGGATCTCTGGAAAGTTCTACTGTCTGATTGTACGAACCTTTGTGAAGGTACATGCAAAACAAATTTGTGTGTGAAATATGATTGAGCAAAATAACTTCGAGCCTGGATTAAAAGGGATAGAGAATGGACAATTTGAAGGAAGAAGGGCTTTAACAGCAGAACCATGTAAGAGCCAAGGTCTTGACTGAATATCCCTGATCCAAGAGAGTGGGCTCACCTGTGTGTGTGGAAAGCGTGCCCTGCTGCTTTAAGAGACCTTCCACCCCATTGTTCAGTAAGATTGCTACTACAGCAGTGCTCAGAGAAAATGGGGCCTATGCCCCAGGGGGGTCTGACCACAACCCCAGTGCTCTGAGAGGGTAGACCTGTGCCATCGTGTTTGCTGAGAGCCTGGCTGCCATCTTGATGGAGAGGATTGAGCTTTCACCTCTGTGTTTGGGAAGAGCACAGCCATGCACAGGCATTTGGAAGGGGTGGGGCTGCAAATTCATCAGGACTGGAGGACAAAACACCATTTCATAGATGACTCTCAGACCTTGAAATTTAATGGTATATGCCTTACAGGGTTTTGGAACTGTTTGAATCCTGTGACCCGTTTTTCTTCCATTTTTGCCCTATGAAAATGCTTATCCTATGCCTGTCCCTTTATGTATATTGGAAGCAGCTAACTTGTTTTCTAGGTTTTACAGGTCCATAGAGGGAGGGAAATTGTGCACCATACAAACCACACCCATAATTGACTTTGGTGAGAGTTTATACCCATTTGTTTCTGAAAGAAACAGGATTTTGGGATATCGTGATGGACTATAGAAAGAACATGTCTTTTTGGGGGGGTGGGGGGTGTCCACAGAGTGAGTGTGGTGGCTTGAAGCTGTATGTACCCCAGAAAAACATGTTCTCAAATCTAATCCATTCCTGTGCAGGTGAACCCATTGTAAGTAGGATGTTTTGATGAGGTTACTTCAGCTAAAGTACGGTCCACCTTAATCACGATGGGTCTTAATCCTATTATTGGAGGCCTTTATAGGCAGGTAAAATTTGGACAGAGAGAAAGTCACAGGAAACAAGAAACTGAAAATCAATGGAATCCAAAAGAGAGAGACCAGATGCCTCCATGCACCTTACCATATGGGAAGCTAAAGGGCAAGAATTGCTGGCAGCCAATCCCAGAACACCAAATTGTTCAGGAAGAAAGTATGGCCTTGATGACACCTTGATTTGGACTCACCTAAAATTGTGAGCACATAAATTCCCATTGTTTAACCCACCCCTTTCATATTTGCTTGAGTTTAGGAAGCTACTAACAGTTGGCAATTGTTTTCTTTCAGTATTTTAAATATATCCTCCCACTGCCTTCCTGCCTCCATTGTTTTTGATAAACACTTTTTGATAAGTAACACTACTGGTCCTCACTTTGCTTTTCTCTTTTCACTTACAGCCTTCCAGAACTCTCCCTGTCCTTGGCAGTTGTCAGTTTGACTACTATGTGTCTGGATGTCATTCTGTCCAATTTAATCTGTTTGGGGTTCATTAGCATTCTTCAATGTGCATATCCATGGCCTTTGTTAAGTTTGGGAAGTTTTCTGGCATTATCTCTTTGAATGTCCCTTCTCCCCTTTCTCTTTTTTTCTGAGATTTTCATAAATTGCTGTGCTTGATGATCTCCAATGGGTCTCCCGGGCTCTGCTCAGTTTTCTTTCTTTTTTATCTCCTCATCAGCCTGAATCATGTCAGTTCAAAACACTGATTCTCCTGACAACACCAGTGTACTGCTGAAACTCTCTAGGAAATTTTTCATCTAAGTTTGAGGTCTCCATCTGCAGCATTTGTTTGGGTTCATTCAAATTTCTGATATCATTTCCTTTTTCTTTTTCTTCTAATTTTTTTTTGTAGTGTACATTTTAATATTTCAAATTTAATTCTTGAGCTGTCTATTCTTAAGTGTGTATTCACCTAGTAACATGATGACTGTCCTTGAGTACAAGTACATAAAAACAAAACCAACGTAAAAAAACCTTTGAATCTTTGCCAATTGGCTGTTGTTGGCTGGTGCTCTCTTTCAGAGTTTGAAAGCAGGTAATCCTTTACACCATGGTGCTTTGACTTAATTGTTCCTTACCCTGCAATTAGCATCTACAGTGCAAATTCTGAAAGGGTGAGCCAGAGATGAGAGTTTCCTGGTTCAGTCTTTGAGGCTGTCACCGAGAGTGTGGCACTGACATACAGGCCCTCCAATATGCTCATAGGGTTACTCAGCTTTTTGGAACCAGGGGTAGGCACCTGCAATGGGGGAGAGCACAGGTCCACTTCCCACTGTGCTAGGGAGTAGCTGGGAGGCCAGCAAAGGTGCCATGAGCTTCACCCACTTTTCTTTTTGGGGGGGGGGGGTGCACATGATCTGAGAATCAAATGCAGGTCTCCCACATGAAAGGCAAGCATTCTACCACTGAACCACCCATGCGCCCTCCCACTGTTTTTTAAAACTGTTTTCTTGATTCAAGACTCATCTCATTGCTGCAACCAACTTTTCTCTACCAGTTTTTGGTAGCATTCTTGGAGTGTCTTCTGTCTTAGTTGAGTGGCACTCTCTTTGTTTTTAGATGTTTTTTTTTTTTATTCTTATTTTGTTGCATTGCTCTCTAGTCTTTACCTGAAGTTTTAGAGAATCGACTAAGCACCGTTTTAAGTTTGATGGGAAGGGAAGCAGACCTGGGGGCAGAAAGCTCTGCCAGTCATGTATGGAAATTTCTACATTATTACTTTAATGGACTATGTACCAATATTATTATTATTATAATGAACCATTATTTTTTAATGGACTACATATCTACCTAGATGAGTCTCAAACTGTGGTCTGGTCCGGTGTCTTTTTGTTCCAAGACATGGTCTACCAGAACCCACATTTTCACATTATAACCTGGCCTTTACTGTGAATGAGTTATTTAATTCAAACATTTTTTTTTTTAACTCTAACCCAAAGTCCTGGGTCCTTTGTCATGTGAACAAGTCTTTCATGTGTCAAGTTCTTAGGCCATATATCCCATACATTTTATCTATTAAAGCCTCTAGCCTAGAATGGCTTAAATGTTAGTTTTGCAAGTTTTGGTGATACACCAACTACCAAAACAAGAAATATCAGTGTTTACAAATGCTGTTCTGGTAAGATTAATGTTATAAAATTAGAATAATGTCAGTATGAGAAGAAAGTATCTAATACAGCCCTCAAGGCTATGCAAATAAATGCACAATCAAGTTTATACCTTAAACAATGTAACAGAAAAAAAGTCAAATGACAATTTTAATAGACTTTAAAACAGTGTACAAGTATAAAACACTGGTTTTATATTTCAAAAATTGGAGGGAGATATCCAGTCATTAAACAGTCTACAAAACATATGCCAGTAGATTACATAAAAGACTATGTACAATATAAAAAGAGCTGAAAACAGTCTTCACTGTAAAAATAATTTAAAACAAATTTTTCAATTTAAAATATCATCTATAGCACAAACACACTTATCATGCAAATGGAAAAGTAAATATACTGCATTCTTTAGTGTAGCCAAATAAGTTCAGATCGAAACATCTTTTAGGTAGGGAAATGGCCATTCAATACAATTCTTTCCTCTGGCAGTAATGGTCCTAGCTGAGTATTTTATATTTAAAGAACAGCTGTATTTCAAATCCCTTTTAAAATCTGTAATAAATAGTAAGACAATGAATGTATGGATATAATTTATGGGTTATGTTGGAGAAATGTTTGGAAAATAATGCTAACTGTGCAGATTTATGAAGTATGAACTTTTTAAAAAAAAGGCTAGACTCTTCTGCAGCTGAGAAGGTTGATCTCTAGTTTTAAGGCAGACTAAGCTTTCAAAAAAGATACTTTATAGGAACTAGTTTCATTCATTAACTATTTTACTATTACAAGTTATATCATGTTCATCTTCAAAATAATACTTTGCTAGTAGTTTGGTGTTTATTATGTCAAATCCTCCTGACAGGAGACATGTACTTTCTGGCTGAGTTATAATTAACATCGTTTTACTTTGGAATTATAATCAGGGGCCTGTTGCTCTTCTCATTAGTGTAAAAGAAAAACAGCAGTCCAAAATATTACACTCTCCCCAGTAGAAGTACCATTATTATTATATTCAGAAAGGCTTTGCATATCTTCACATCTTGGCAGTTTAATACTTGTGGAAAATGCAAGCTCTACCACAGTGATAGGTATTTGAACAATGGCAGGTATTCTCAAAACTAAGGGGATCCAGGCAGGCAGTGTATTTTCTAGAGCAATTAAAACATTTCCAAAGCATTTATTTGTATTTCAGGTTAGCCAATATAGACATTACTACATGCCTGCAAAAAGTACAAAAGCCACCTTCATTTGAACAATACTCCCGAAATTTTTAGCACCAAGTCTTAACTTAAAAAAGCAAAGACAAATGAGTGCTCTTCCACATACTGCAGACTCCCTTCTGCTCACATTGCATGTCATTTGAGAGTTTAAAAAGTTAGCTGCCACAAGTTTTGGAAAATGCCAGTGCTTAAAAATAGGTAATTGTGCTAAATAATCAAAGTTTAGCAGAATAGATTTGAGGATTTCAAACCATTAAATGTTACAAAGAAAAGTGTGAAAATACCATTCTTTGGTCTAGATAAGCTGTTCCCTTTACATTAATTTAACATTCCAATGGCTTTTTGAAAACTTAAAATGTTGAAATTTACTCCCTAAGCAAACAAAATTATATATACACATGGATGTATCATATAGATAAACCCTTAAAGTGTTAAGTCTTGACCAAAAGCTGATTAAAGATACTTAGTACCTTTCTTTAAAAAAAAAAAGTTAGTGTTCAATGTACAAGTACAGAAATAATGCAGTTAAAAATTATCCATGAAAAATCAATCTATTTTACCAATCTATTAATATTACACCTTTCTGGCTTCCTTGCTCTATTGAGTTCACAAGTAAACATTCATCTTGACATGCTATAAAGTTCCTAATGCTGGTGGAACAATTCCTGTACCTGGACAATTATGATTTGTTTGATGGATAATTAATGTTCACTGCTTCCTGCTTCACAGATGTAGCCTCATTAACTGCCTCTTGATCACCTCCCTCAGCCTCAAAGCCAGTTACTTCAGCTCTCTCTGGAACATCAGCATCATCTTCCAACCCATTGTAGAATTCTTCAATCTCACTTTCATCTTCCAAGTGTTCTTCCAAACTTGGACTGTGGCAAGTTCCACTATCACTGTTACTGCCACAAGAACTAGAGGATAAGACGTCATCTTCAGAGTCTGAATATACCTCAGCGCCATGGAAAATGTAACGATTTGGCGGTAAATATAGATATTGATGACCTAAAAAACATGACAAATAAAAATATTTTTAGTTTTCTGAGACTAATGTGGTCTCAGTGGGCAGTGTGGAAGAAGTGTAGGTCCAGCTTTGCCTTTTACAAGTATCATTACTCCAGGCTATTATACTATACACTATTACACTAGAGCTTTTTTTGTTATCTTTGTATGCTTTATGGTGGGGTCACATTTCATTCTTTTTCCATGTGAGTATCTCGTTATTGCAGCACCATTTGTTGAATTTTTGTTTGGAAGTACATGGATGGGGAGTCGAACCCAGGTCTCCCACAAGGCAGGCGATAATTCTACCACTGAACTACCCTTGCACTATAACCCCACTATAGAGTTTTTAAAAAACAAATTATAGGCTCAGTTTTTGTTCTGCTAAAAGCTTAATTCACCTTTTGTAAACGTGGACAGTTTTCTCTGTTCCTCATCTGGAAAGTAATTTTTATAACTCTGAAGTAAATTTGGTATTTAATCAATTCCTCTGAAGAGCATAAAATGAAATATGCAGCCCAGCTTACATTAGATACACAATTCATGTTCACTAAATATGACATCTCTAAAGCATATATTAAGCTTTTAAAATACCTGTATTAAATATTTTCATTTAAACTTTTCTCTGCCTATTATAAGCCTAAGAATAGTTTTGTTAGTGTCTTCACTTCCTATCCAAAGTGTGGTCCACTGTGGACACTGGCATCACCTGTGAACTAAGATTCTTAGGTCCTACCCCACCTGCTTTCAGAATCTGCATTTTTACAACAATCCTAACATACAACGTTTCAGAAGTATTGAACTGAACCTACTTTCAACCCCCACTCCCCTTAAACCATAGAGGTCAAGAACTTACTCTCCAAGAGATTCTACTCTTTAGAACATCAATTTGAATCCATAAATATTACTACAATTCTTAAGTCTTTACCAAAATCAATTCAAGCTCGGTGAAATATGGCTCAGCTTCTTGTACATCTTGTGATTTTTAAGCAAAGGCAGGGTGCTAAACATTTAATGATGAAACGCTTTCCCTTGAATTCACAACTAGCAAGTCTGTTTTCACATCATCAATAAATGTTTATTTACTATGCCATATCCCAGATTGATTCACAAAAGCCTGGCTACTTACATGGTATATTTGAAATAACCCACCACATACCAAGTATACGCAAGTTTTTCTTCAAAGTGGCTTTCAAAAATTTTTGTACTGCATCATGAGTCAGTAATCTCCCTAAAATAAACTGCATGACAATTCATTTTTAAAAAATACTGACCTGAACTTACAAATTGCAGTTAGAGGATCAGTTATTTCTCCCTGTTGCAAGAGAATACAGTTCTTCAGCTTTATAAACCACTGGTATTAATTTGCATGGCTGGTACAAAAAGTCAGGTACTCCCTGCCCAAGTATTTCAGCTGCTGATAGAAATGTCCATCTGGCAGGCACTTCTAATTGGGCCATCTCTCTTGAAACACACTCATTCTTTTCATAGCTCCCAAGCACAGGGTTGTCCCAAGCTTTACTTTACTTTCTATAGTTTTGATCTATACTTCTAAAAAAAAGTCTCATTCTGCACCAGCTCCTCTGAAGAACAGAATAACCCATTTCTTAGCCCAAGTACTCTACATCTGTATATGTTATTGCCCTTTTCTTCACAACTTTGAACAGATTAAAAGTTATTTTACATCATATATGTTTCTAGTTCTTCCTTTTTAGCTTACAATAAGACAAAAGTAGAAATAGGTGACATCTGTAATTACCTAAAATGAGTAAGCCTAGTGGGTCAGTGTGTTTTATTAACTAGAAGTTTATGTGCTTTACCTGTTTTTTCTTTTTCTCACAATTCCATGAGTTATATGCTATTTTATTCCCATTTTAAAAATTAGGAAGCTGAGCAATAACTTTGCCCAAGGTGGATGTGAGACAACAGATCTACCTGATTCCAAAGCCTGTACTTTTAAAGACTTCTAAATTAGTAAAGTCAAAATATAATGCAAAAGCCAACTGTGGGTTTAACTTGTGCTCCCTGGGGTAAAAAATTTTGCGTGTCTGATTCATCTGTCAAAGAGATATTCAAAGAAAATTCTGAGAGCAAAAGTGTAAGCAGATTCTGTACATGGGGAACCCTTATTACCTGACTAAAATAATTAATAAGAAATTAGTATTTATGCCATTCAGATCCTTCTGCATGAAGTACTTCATTCTTATGTATATGCAGTACCTAGGTGTGAGTTATTCTAAGCAGTATTAATTTTAGCCCTTGAAGTTATATTTAAAATTGCATATATGGTGGGCAAGAGTGGTTCAGTGGCAGAATTTTCACTTGCCATGTCAGAGACCTGGGTTCATTTTCCAGAGCCTGCCCATGCCAAAAAAAACATTGCAAATATGCCTTTATTACGGGACACCTATCACAACTTTTTACTAGAATCTCAAAGTGATCCTTCACCCCCAAATAAAAAGAATTAAAACTACTACCCCCCCCCAAATTAAAATTAGCTACCACCCTGACTTTTATTTAGGTGATGAATGTCTAATCTACAAAAATGACTATAGAAATTAGTAATTAGAAATTTTACTTACTTATCTTTAAGTACAAGTAAATCAATAGTGGACAAAGATTTGGATTTTCTATTTGGTGAGGAGGTGTTTGTTGGTTATTTTTCTCTTGGGAGCAAAAGAAAATGTCTAAAATTGACTACTGATAATTATACAAATTTAAGTGAGGATACTGTAAGACACAGACTGTTGATTTTTGGGCAGTAAACATGATGCCCAATGGATGGAGGTGGCTGAAGGATACACTGACTGAAGTAGGATGGCAAACTATGGTATATGTATGTATGACAAAATACTGTGATGCTACAGCAAGGAATGAAGTCATGGGCATGAACATTTTGCATGAAACTATGGGACATTATGTGATGCAAAATAAACCAGAAACAAAAGAGCAAATATTGTATGATTGCATTTAGAAAATACTTATAAGAAAACTGGGGCCTAGACTGTGTAAGCTCTTACAGCAGTCACATTTAGTAAGAAGTTGTAATTGCTATTTCTAGATTGAGAGCACATAATCTGATATTACCCTGGAATTCTGGGTACCTGTATGACTCAGAGTAGGAACTGTGCAGGTCTGAAAGTCAGCTTTGCCACAATAACTGTTAAAGAAAGTGAAAAAGAGATCAGGCTTCAATTCAGGCTTCGAGTTGGGCTTAGAGGCTAAGCCTGAGCAACAAAAGAGGTCCTCTGGAAGTAACTCTTAGGCACAACTATAAGTAGGCTTAGCTTCTCTGCTAGATAATAAGCTTCAGAAGAGCAAGCCTCAAAATCAAGGCCTTGGCCTATTGACTTGGATGTCCCTAATCTTTGAGATAGTATCAGAGGTTTCTCAGGTGGTCAAGTTAAATAGTTCTGTATTTTTTCTCCAGTCCCCCAAGGGACTTTGCCAATACTTCTTAATTATCTGCTCAGCATACTCTGGGATATATCTGGGCATTACATTAAGCTATACAGTATTAAAGGCCCTCATTCTTATTCTGGGCCCCCTGTGTTTGGTTTAAATGATCTATCCAGACAGGTTGAATTAGATTATGTGCTACAGAAAATTTAGGTTTTGGACAGAATAAGCCTCACTTACTTTGGTCTCATTGCGTAGGTGAAGTTCTAAAATACAATGTCATCCTTATCCTTGTATTCTGATTTACCTTACTCCAGAACATCAACTAGTCCCATCTTCCTATTCCCCTATTACTGACAGCCCTTCCAACATGAAAAAGTTAGAATGGCCATAGCTCAAACATCAAAATCATTATATTGATGTTTCTTTTAGTCTCCACTGCCTTAGAGCAGCTACAATGAAAATTCTAAAATTTTGGAATTGTAACCCATACCAAACTCTGGAATCTGCTCTATAATTATTGTGATGTGCTTCGAAATTTATGCTTTTTTGGGGTATGTATGTTATTTTTCACTATTAAAAAACTAAGTAAAACAATAACATTTTTCAGCTTCTGACTAGTGCCACATTTGTAAATATAAATGTTTTTGTTCATTTCCCCTGGAAAAACTCACTTATTCTGTTTAAGACCTAAGTTAAAAGTTAAGCATTCTAAATGTGACCATGTGACTGTGAAAACCTTGTGTCTGACACTTTTATCCAGAGTATGGACAGCTGACTAAAAAAAAATAAATAAGGATTAAAACAATGGGGAGATAAACGATAAAAAAATGTGTAGACTGAAATACTGGTGGTCAATGAGAGAGGGAGGGGTAAGGGGTATGTGACCTACTGAGTTTTTCTTTTTATTTTTCTGGAGTGACACAAATGTTCTAAAAATGATCATGGTGATGAATATACAACTATGTGATGATATTGTGAGCCACTGATTATACAATATGGTTGGACTGTATGTGTGTGAAGATTTCTCAACGAAACTAAGAAATAAAAAAGCTACGTATTCTGGAAAACCTATAATCCAGTCTCTTTAGCGAGAAGAGTTTACCTATTTTGGGTGTTCCAATAAATGCTTTGTTCAAACCAATACTCAAGTACTTTGTGCTTCCTCAGTCAATACAGATAACCGTTTTTAATAATCATACACAAACTCACTGGGACTAAGAGAGCCAACTGGCATTCATCATTGCATCTTGAGAACTTACTATAGGGTCTAGCATGGAAAAGGGAAGGGCTCAGAAATTTATTTAAGTGAACTAATAAAAAACATTTAAAGCAAACGATTAGAATACTACCACATTTTGTCTAAAATTTCTTGTCCATTTCCATCAAGTATAGAATCCTCTACAAGGCCCTTACATCTAAATTAAATTGTTTACTTTTTTTCATCTCCTTTACAACCTAATGCCTTATATCCTCCAAATTGTTTACTTTTAAACTACATTGTTTAAATTAGGATTTTCCACCACACATATCACCTGGATTTAAACATTTTCCAAAAAGTAGAAAGTGATTTAACTTATATTAATTAGTACTAAGACTTTACATATGTTTCAAAAAAGGTAGATGTTATTCCTGATATTTGTAAGAGAAGACAAATGTTTTCTACCTCTGGAACAATACAGCATAGTGGTTAAGAGGTGGCACAGCTCTGAAGATAGAAAGACTTGGAATCCAGTTGGCTCTTTCATTTCTTACCTTCAACAGGACAAGATAATCGAGGACTTTGTAACCTTTATATAGCCCCCAGTTTTCTCATGTCTAGCAGAGAAGTAATAATAGTGCCTGTATCTTATGATTAAAATCGGGTAATGTATGTAAAGTGGCTAACAGAGTAAGCACCCAAATTTCAGCCATTATTTCTACCAGCCAAGGCTCTCACCAAACAATGGTAGAGCACTTAATATTTCTAAAAATTCTTCTGTCTTCCCTTCTTTCTCCTGAAGAAACACAACATGCAGAGCAGACAGTTAACACTATTTTCTCCCAAATTATCTAAGATGTCACTGGTTTAGTTTACTTCAGCTTGAAATATAAACTTTATAGTTTTTCCATACACAATCAACTGTCCCCATTCTGCTGCCCCAAAACTATACAATCAACTAACCTGTCAAAACTGCTAATTTCTTAGAAATACTGCTGCAAAAATTATACTTTCAAAATGGTTCAAAATTCTTTCTTACCATCAAGCCGCTTACTAATTTGCTCCTTTGCAAGTCTAGTAGGCCAGCATTTTCTCACTGCTTCAGCAACTGAAGTTCTTTCATTTTTCTCCCCTGTAATGGAGTCAACATTATTCAAATCTGGATTTTCCAACTGCTCGATAATATTTTCAGTGTTCCTAGTAGAAGTTTGTACTTCCTGTGATTTTTCTTCAATATAGCCTTTTGATTCTGATACATCTGAATTGTCAACTTTATTATTGGTTGTTTGATCTACAAGTGTGACAATCACTGAAGAATTTGGTGGCGAAGTTCTTTCTGGTGAACTCGAATCTTCTGAAATATTAAGAGGCGTGGGTGGCAACTCTGACAAATGAACCAACTCTTTCTGTGTTCGTGGAGGTTTCTCAGTAATTTCTGAAAGTTTTACAGGGTTGCAGCAAAGTTTGGCATATTCGCCACCTAACCTATGACACAACTCATTAATTATGACATCACAGTCTCCAAGAAGCTCCACATCAAAGTGCAGATGAGGCAAAGGTTCCCTATTAATTAATATCTGAGGCACTTCATGGGGTATGGAACCTAAAAACAAGATGAGAAATAAAAGTCAGAAAAAGGGAGGTAGGGGTGGGGTAATCTAATCAAGCCACAGCAAAAGTGCTACGCAAAAATCTAATTAGCTCTTAGAAGAAATTCCGGAGCTCCAAAAAAGAAACCCACCCATAATACTTAACCAAGCCTTTACATATCATCAAGCTACCAAGTAAGAAGATGATCAGTTAAACCATCTTTTATAAAATTTCAGGTTCCATGCCTATCACCTGGTTATTCTGAGAAATCTCAGACTTTTCCACTCTGTACTTCTATTTCCTCATCTATATAATGGGGACAAATGAATAGTTCTCGCCCATAAGAATGTAAGAAAAAACCCCAAGACAGAGATGCAGAATTGAGGAACTTGACTCCACATTTTTTTCAAGTGTTTATTCTAGCTGCCTCTTTCACTGCTGGTGTAGGGGTCTAATTAATCCTCTAGTTAGGAGTTTGATATTCATTCTCTTGTTCCCTCACCTATGAGGACACATCTGATGCTATCTAAATAGACCCCCTATCTACCTCTCCTTTACTTTCTCACTAGGAGAGGAAAAGGTAGTAAGGCAGTGTAAAGGCAGGTGTTATTTATTCCTGAGAATAACAGGGAATTAAATTGGGTCTTTTTATATACATAAACGTGGGTGAAGGAGATCTATACACCATCATTATGACAAGGCATGACTGTCACTCCTATAGGAATGAGCCTATCATTTTGCATGAGTACATTACACTTCTCTATCACACAACAACTTTAAACTTACTGGATCTGAAATCAGTAAGTAACAAATCCTTCAGAGCAGTTCAGTCTGCTAAAAAGTGTTCTTTAATTTGACCCTGTGTAACTATTACTAAATGACAGGTTGACCAATTCTCATGAATAAGAATAACACAAAGTTTTTTCTGGCTCTTTAACCATAAACAGAGTAAGATCACTAGGTTCTATTGTATAAGAATCCTTTCAGAACCCATGACACGCACACACACACACACACACACACACACACACACACTTTCTCCAAAAACCATCACCAACTTACTTGGAATTAGTGCTACTGGTCGTACTTTCAGGGAAGACCCAATAACAATAAGGAGATCCACTTCATCTTTGTCATACTTCATGGCTCTGTGGAACTGTTCTGGTAAATTTTCACCAAAAAAGACAATCTCTGGTTTCATGATAGCAAGTGGTTCATCAGCTGGGCATCGAGGACAACGAGGAACCACCTACATGTTCAAGGTTTTGGTTGGGGGGGTGGGGGGGGGGGAGAGAAGAGAAAAGCACAAGTCATAGTCAACATTTCCACTCTTCCTAAAAATATATTTCAGCATTATCAAAGAAAAGAGTCAGAAGGACATAGATAAATAAGTAAAATAAAATGTAACCTAAATATCAATTGCCAGACAAACTTTACAATAGATATTATCACTAGTATAATAGCTGTGACCAACTACACCTGACATTCAAGAGTTTATCACATATTAACAAGAAAAAGACTGCATGTGTGTCTGTATGTGTGTGTGCAGAAAAAAATTATGACAGGTAATTTTAAAAGAATATGAATCAATATGTATAAAAAGTTCACCAAATATACTGGGACTTGATCTTTTAAAAAATAAGTACAAAACACAATGATTCCGTTCCAATATCCTAACCTTGTGTTCTCATCCCATCTGACAGGCACTAAAAGGGAGAATGAGGAGAAAACCCAAAAGAGTGATGGATTGTGGGAAGATGGAAGAGGAAGCTCCAGAAAATCAGTCCCTCCAGCACAACATACAGTAGACAGGCAGGAACTGTCTTCAACTATTTTGAAATGCCAGGGTCCAGCAACTAATACAAGGCATATATAGGCATGCCCTGTTTCATTGTGCCTCACTTTACTGCACTTTGGAGATACTGCATTTTTTACAAATTGAAGTTTTGTGGCAACCCTGCATCGAGCAAGTCTATCAACACCATTTTTTTCAACAGCATGTGTTCACTTCATGTCTCTGACATTTTGGTAATTCTCACAATAGTTCAAAGTTTTTCATTATTACATCTGTTATGATGATCTGTGATCTTTGATGTTACTATTGTAATTGTTTTGGGGTGCACAAATCAAGCCCATATAAGATGGCAAACTTAATCCATAAATGTCTGTGTTCGAACTGCCCTACCAACTGGCCATTCCTTATCTCTCTCTCTCCCCTCAGACCTCTCTATCCTCTGAAAAACAACAATACTGAAACTAAGCCAATTAATAACCCTACAGTGGCTTCTTAGGTGTTTAAGTGTAAGGAAATCACCAGAATGATTGGTCTCCCTCTTTAAATCAAAAGCTAGAAATGATTAAGCTTAATGAGGAAGGTATGTTGAGAGCTGAAACAAACAGCCAAGTTTTAAATGCAAAGAAAAAATTCTTGAAAGAAATTAAAAGTGCTATTCCAGTGAATACATGAGTAAGAAAGCAAAATAGCCTAATTACTTTTATGGAGAAAGATTTAGTGATCTGGACAGATCAAACCAGTCACAACATTCCCCTAAGCCAAAGGTCAGTCCAGAGCAAGGCCTAACTGTCTTCTATTCTATGAAGGCTGAAAGAGGTGAAAGCTGCAGAAGAAAAGTTTGAAACTAGCAGAGCACGTGCTGGTGCAGAAGCTGCAGCAAATTATCCAGAAGATCTACTTAAGGTAACTAATGAAAGTGGCTACACTACACGAAAGATTTTGAATGCAGTCAAACAGCCTTTTACTGTAAGATGTCATCTAGGACTTTTCATAGCTTGAGAGGAAAAGTCAATGCCTGGCTTCAAAGCTTCTAAGAACAGGCTGATTCTCTTCTTAGGAGCTAATGCAGCTGATGACTTTAAGTTGAAGCCAATGCTTTTTTTTTTTTTTTATTGTATAACAAATACAAAGAAAACAGCAGCAAGTAGATACAGGACAGATCAGAGTTTGTCATGGGCTACCATTCCATCATCACAGACTTTTCTTTCTAGCTGCTCCAGAACATTGGAGGTTAGAAGGAATACTTTCTATCTCAATTGAGTTTTTTGAAAAATAAGATATATAGACTAAATGTACAAATTAAAATATGTTTTTGCAAGAGGAAGAACAAAGGAATATCAATATTACATGGTGCTGAAAACAGATGGTCATTTATATTTTAAAACTTCAATTTCTATGTAAGACTAAAAGAAAAATGTTTATTTAGTACAAAATTTATATTTTGACTAGTGTATTTCCTAATTTAACTTATATGGACAGTTTAATTGAACACCGTAAGTACATGGAACCTTGAATAGAGCATGAGATTTTGTAGGTTTGTCTAGGATGGTGTGATGCCCTGATACTCCCAGAGTGAATAAAGTGAATAAAGAAGTATTTGTAAAGTTCCCTTGGGGGGATGAGGAAAAAGGGGGAAAAATTCAACTTCCCCATTTGGAGAATTCCTGATATTCTCACAAGCAGTGGGGACAACCAAATCAACAGGCCGAACCTTCAATCTTGGGGTCTGACCCTATCCCTGAAAAAGATAGGCTAAGCCTACTTAAAATCAGGCCTAAGAATCACTTCCAGAGAACTTCTTTTGTTGCTCAAATGTAGGCCTCCCTCTCTCTAAGGTGACATGGCAAGTGAACTCACTGCCCTCCCCACTCCCCACATGGGACATGACTCCCAGGGGTGTAAACTTCCCTGGCAACATGGGATAGAGATCCTAGAATGAGCTGGGACTCACCATCAAGGAATTGAGAAAATCTTCTCACTCGAACGTGGGAAGAGAAAAATGAGACAAAATAAAGTGTCAGTGGCTGAGAGATTTCAAAGGGTCAAGAGGTTATCCTGGAGGTTATTCTTATGCATTATATAGATATCCCCTTTTTAGATATGGTGTATCAGACTAGCAAGAGGGAAGTGCTTAAAACTGTAGAGCTATGTTCCTGTAACCATGTTTCTTGAAGGTAACTGCATAATGATATAGCTTTCGCAATGTGACTGTGTGATTGTGAAAGCCTTGTGTCTGATATTCCTTTTATCTATGGTATGGACAGATAAGTAAAAAATACAGATAAGGGGTGGTGAGATGGTAGCTTAATGGCAGAATTCTCCCCCGCCATGCCAGAGACCTGGGTTTGATTTCCACTGCCTGCCCATGCAAAAAAAAAAATAGATAGATAAGAAATAAACAAATAATACGGGGAATAAATGTTAAAATAAATTGAGTAGACTGAAATACTAGTGGTCAATGAAAGGGAGTGGTGAGGGGTATGGCATGTATGAGTTTCTTCTTTTTTCTTTCTTTTGCTAGAGAGATGAAAATGTTCAAAGAAAATGATCATGGTAATGATACTGTAAGCCACTGATTGTAACCATGTCAAGATATTTATATGTCAAGAAGGTTTGTATGTTTTATTGTTTATAATAAAAAAGATACAAAAAAGCAATAAATTTCAAAGCACAAACAGTTTGGTATGGGTTACAATTCCATAATTTTAGCTGTTCTAAGATGCTGGAGACTAAAAGAATCAATATAATGGTTCAACAATCATATTCATTTGTTAAAACCTACCTTCTCAGTATAACTCCATCATCACCTTCAATCTTTCTTCCACTCTTTAGGGGTATTTGGGCTATGCCCATTCTAACTTTTTCATGTTGGAAGGGGCTGTCAATAATACAGGGTAGGGGGACAGAACTAGCTGATGTTCTGGAGAGGCTGGCCTCTGTACGTCTCAGGACTTATCTGGTCCAGGGACCATCTGGAGGTCGTAGGTTTCTAGAAAGTTAACCTCGTGCATGGAACCTTTGAGAGTCTTATATATTGCCCTAGATGTTCTTTAGGATCGGCTGGAATAGTTTGGGTTGGGGTTTAGCAAGCTGTGATAGGTAGCAATGTCTAACTGAAGCTTGCCTTAGAGTGATCTTCAGAGTAGCCTCTCAGAGATTTGAACATTCTCAGCCACTGATATTTTGTTACACTTCTTTCCCCCCTGTTGGTTAGGATGGAATTGTTGATCCCATGGTGCTATAGGAGGACACATCCCTGGGAGTCATCTATGCCGTGAGGGAGATTTTCACCCCTGGACGTCATATCCCACGTAGAGGAGAGGGCAATTATTTCATTTGTAGAGCTGGGCTTAGAGAGAGTGAGGTAACATCTGAGCAACAAAAAAGGTCCTTCAGAAGTACTCTTAAGCATACCTATGGGTAGGCTAAGCTTCTCTGTAACCTACATAAGCTTCACAAGAGCAAGCCTCAAAATCAACGGCTTGGCCTCTTGATTTGGGTGTCCCTAATGTTTGATACCATATCAGGAGTTTCCCTGGTGGTAAAGTTTAATAGTTTCATATTTCTTCTCCTATCCCTCAAGGGACTTTGCCAATACATTTTGATTATCTGCTTTATATATTCTGGGATTTACCAGGCATTATATTAAGCTATACAGGACTAAAGGTCCTCATTAATTATTCTGGGTTGCCTGTGCGCTACCCAGACAGGCTGCGTTAGATTATGTGTAACAAAAAATTTAGATTCTGAACTAAATAAACCTTTCTTCCAAAGACTAGATAAGACTCTAAAATATAGACAAGGTCTTCCTTATTCCTTTGTTCTGGATTACCTTAATCTCTACCTGATCGGCTTCATTCTTATCTCTAAATACCAGGTTATACATATATGGAACAACCTCTCAAAATCCAGAAATAATAATTACCACTGCATACTAAATGTGACTGCTATAAGAGCTTATAATCTAGGACCCTGTTTTTTTTATAAGCATTTTCTAAAGGAGACCATACAGTAATTGCTCTATTATTTCCAGGAACCAGTGCTCTTTTACCATTCTGAAAATCCTAAAATTCTTTTTTTTTTTTATTAATTAAAGAAAAAAAAGAAATTAACACAACATTTAGAAATCATTAAATTCTACATATGCAATCAGTAATTCTTAACATCACACAGATGCATGATCATCATTTCTTAGTACATTTGCATCGATTTAGGAAAAGAACTAGCAAAACAACAGAAAAAGATACAGAATGCTTATATAGAGACAAAAATAAAACTAATAATATAATAAAAAAAGAAAAGGAAAAAGAAAAAAGAAAAAAAACAAAAGACACAAACAAAAAAAAAAAACTATAGCTCAGATGCAGCTTCATTCAGTGTTTTAACATGATTACTTTACAATTAGGTATGATTGTGCTGTTCATTTTTGAGGTTTTGTATCTAGTCCTGTTGCACAGTCTGTATCCCTTCAGCTCCAATTACCCATTATCTTACCCTGTTTCTAACTCCTGCTGGTCTCTGTTATCAATGACATATTCCAAGTTTATTCTCGAATGTCGGTTCACATCAGTGGGACCATACAGTATTTGTCCTTTAGTTTTTGGCTAGACTCACTCAGCATAATGTTCTCTAGGTCCATCCATGTTATTACATGCTTCATAAGTTTATTCTGTCTTAAAGCTGCATAATATTCCATCGTATGTATATACCACAGTTTGTTTAGTCACTCTTCAGTTGATGGGCATTTTGGCTGTTTCCATCTCTTTGCAATTGTAAATAATGCTGCTATAAATATTGGTGTGCAAATGTCCGTTTGTGTCTTTGCCCTTAAGTCCTTTGAGTAGATACCAAGCAATGGTATTGCTGGATCGTATGGCAATTCTATATTCAGCTTTTTGAGGAACCGCCAAACTGCCTTTCACAGTGGTTGCACCCTTTGACATTCCCACCAACAGTGGATAAGTGTGCCTCTTTCTCCGCATCCTCTCCAGCACTTGTCATTTTCTGTTTTGTTGATAATGGCCATTCTGGTGGGTGTGAGATGATATCTCATTGTGGTTTTGATTTGCATTTCTCTAATGGCCAGGGACATTGAGCATCTCTTCATGTGCCTTTTGGCCATTTGTATTTCCTCTTCTGAGAGGTGTCTATTCAAGTCTGTTTCCCATTTTGTAATTGGGTTGGCTGTCTTTTTGTTGTTGAGTTGAACAATCTCTTTATAAATTCTGGATACTAGACCTTTATCTGATATGTCATTTCCAAATATTGTCTCCCATTGTGTAGGCTGTCTTTCTACTTTCTTGATGAAGTCCTTTGGTGCACAAAAGTGTTTAATTTTGAGGAGCTCCCATTTCTTTCTTTCCTTCTTCATGCTCTTGCTTTAGGTTTAAGGTCCATAAAACCGCCTCCAATTGTAACTTTCATAAGATATCTCCCTACATTTTCCTCTAACTGTTTTATGGTCTTAGACCTAATGTTTAGATCTTTGATCCATTTTGAGTTAACTTTTGTATAGGGTGTGAGATATGGGTCCTCTTTCATTCTTTTGCATATGGATATCCAGTTCTCTAGGCACCATTTATTGAAGAGACTGTTCTGTCCTAGGTGAGTTGGCTTGACTGCCTTATCAAAGGTCAAATGTCCATAGATGAGAGGGTCTATATCTGAGCACTCTATTCGATTCCATTGGTCGATATATCTATCTTTATGCCAATACCATGCTGTTTTGACCACTGTGGCTTCATAATATGCCTTACAGTCAGGCAGCGCGAGACCTCCAGCTTCGTGTTTTTTCCTCAAGATACTTTTAGCAATTCGGGGCACCCTGCCCTTCCAGATAAATTTGCTTATTGGTTTTTCTATTTCTGAAAAATAAGTTGTTGGGGTTTTGATTAGCATTGCGTTTAATCTGTAAATCAATTTAGGTACGATTGACATCTTAACTATATTTAGTCTTCCAATCCATGAACACGGTATGCCCTTCCATCTGTTTAGGTCTTCTGTGATTTCTTTTAACAGTTTTTTGTAGTTTTCTTTGTATAGGTTTTTTTGTCTCTTTAGTTAAATTTATTCCTAGGTATTTTATTGCAATTGTAAATGGGATTCGTTTCTTGATTTCCCCCTCAGCTTGTTCATTGCTAGTGTACAGAAATGCTACAGATTTTTGAATGTTGATCTTGTAACCTGCTACTTTGCTGTACTCATTTATTAGCTCTAGTAGTTTTGCTGTGGATTTTTCAGGGTTTACGACGTATAGTATCATATCATCTGCAAACAGTGATAGTTTTACTTCTTCCTTTCCAATTTTGATGCCTTGTATTTCTTTTTCTTGTCTAATTGCTCTGGCTAGAACCTCCAACACGATGTTGAATAATAGTGGTGATACTGGACATCCTTGTCTTGTTCCTGATCTTAGGGGGAAAGTTTTCAATTTTTCCCCATTGAGGATGATATTAGCTGTGGGTTTTTCATCTATTCCCTCTATCATTTTAAGGAAGTTCCCTTGTATTCCTATCTTTTGAAGTGTTTTCAACAGGAAAGGATGTTGAATCTTGTCAAATGCCTTCTCTGCATCAATTGAGATGATCATGTGATTTTTCTGCTTTGATTTGTTGATATGGTGTATTACATTAATTGATTTTCTTATGTTGAACCATCCTTGCATACCTGGGATGAATCCTACTTGGTCATGATGTATAATTCTTTTAATGTGTTGTTGGATTCGATTTGTTAGAATTTTGTTGAGGATTTTTGCATCTATATTCATAAGAGAGATTGGTCTATAGTTTTCTTTTTTTGTAATATCTTTGCCTGGTTTTGGTATGAGGGTGATGTTGGCTTCATAGAATGAATTAGGTAGCTTTCCCTCCACTTCGATTTTTTTGAAGAGTTTAAGGAGAGTTGGTACTAATTCTTTCTGGAATGTTTGGTAGAATTCACATGTGAAGCCGTCTGGGCCTGGACTTTTCTTTTTAGGGAGCTTTTGAATGACTAATTCAATCTCTTTACTTGTGATTGGTTTGTTGAGGTCATCTGTTTCTTCTTGAGTCAAAGTTGGTTGTTCATGTCTTTCCAGGAACCTGTCCATTTTATCTAAATTGTTGTATTTATTAGCGTAAAGTTGTTCATAGTATCCTGTTATTACCTCCTTTATTTCTGTGAGGTCAGTGGTTATGTCTCCTCTTCCATTTTTGATCTTATTTATTTGCATCCTCTCTCTTCTTCTTTTTGTCAATCTTGCTAAGGGCCCATCAATCTTCTTGATTTTCTCATAGAACCAACCCCTGGCCTTATTGATTTTCTCTATTGTTTTCATGTTTTCAATTTCATTTATTTCTGCTCTAATCTTTGTTATTTCTTTCCTTTTGCTTACTTTGGGGTTAGTTTGCTGTTCTTTCTCCAGTTCTTCCAATTGGACAGTTAATTCCTGCATTTTTGCCTTTTCTTCTTTTCTGATATAGGCATTTAGGGCAATAAATTTCCCTCTTAGCACTGCCTTTGCTGCCTCCCATAGGTTTTGATATGTTGTGTTTTCGTTTTCATTCCTCCTTGACCCACTCGTTGTTTAAGAGTGTGTTGTTGACCCTCCACGTATTTGTGAATTTTCTGGCACTCCGCCTATTATTGATTTCCAACTTCATTCCTTTATGATCCAAGAAAGTGTTGTGTATGATTTCAATCTTTTTAAATTTGTTGAGACTTGCTTTGTGACCCAGCATATGGTCTATCTTTGAGAATGATCCATGAGCACTTGAGAAAAGGTGTATCCTGCTGTTGTGGGATGTAATGTCTTATAAATGTCTGTTAAGTCTAGCTCATTTATAGTAATATTCAAATTCTCTATTTCTTTATTGATCCTCTGTCTAGATGTTCTGTCCATTTATGAGAGTGGTGAATTGAAGTCTCAAACTATTATGGTGTCTATTTCCCTTTTCAGTGTTTGCAGTGTATTCCTCACGTATTTTGGGGCATTCTGGTTCGGTGCATAAATATTTATGATTGTTATGTCTTCTTGTTTAATTGTTCCTTTTATTAGTATATAGTGTCCTTCTTTGTCTCTTTTAACTGTTTTACATTTGAAGTCTAATTTGTTGGATATTAGTATAGCCACTCCTGCTCTTTTCTGGTTGTTATTTGCATGAAATATCTTTTCCCAACCTTTCACTTTCAACCTATGTTTATCTTTGGGTCTAAGATGTGTTTCCTGTAGACAGCATAGAGAAGGATCCTGTTTTTTAATCCATTCTGTCAGTCTATGCCTTTTGATTGGGGAATTCAGTCCATTAACATTTAGTGTTATTACTGTTTGGATAATATTTTCCTCTAACATTTTGCCTTTTGTATTATATATATCATATCTGATTTTCCCTTCTTTCTACACTCTTCTCCATACCTCTCTCTTCTGTCTTTTCGTATCTGACTCTAGTGCTCCCTTTAGTATTTCTTGCAGAGCTGGTCTCTTGGTCACAAATTCTCTCAGTGACTTTTTGTCTGAGAATGTTTTAATTTCTCCCTCATTTCTGAAGGACAATTTTGCTGGATATAGAAGTCTTGGTTGGCAGTTTTTCTCTTTTAGTAATTTAAATATATCATCCCACTGTCTTCTAGCTTCCATGGTTTCTGCTCAGAAATCTACACATAGTCTTATTGGGTTTCCCTTGTATGTGACGGATTGTTTTTCTCTTGCTGCTTTCAAGATCCTCTCTTTCTCTTTGACCTCTGACATTCTAACTAGTAAGTGTCTTGGAGAATGCCTATTTGGGTCTAATCTCTTTGGGGTGCGCTGCACTTCTTGGATCTGTAATTTTAGGTCTTTCATAAGAGTTGGGAAATTTTCAGTGATAATTTCTTTCATTAGTTTTTCTCCTCCTTTTCCCTTCTCTTCTCCTTCTGGGACACCCACAACACGTATATTTGTGCGCGTCATATTGTCATTCAGTTCCATGATCCCCTGCTCAAATTTTTCCATTCTTTTCCCTATAGTTTCTGTTTCTTTTTGGAATTCAGATGTTCCATCCTCCAATTCACTAATTCTAGCTTCTGTCTCTTTAAATCTACCATTGTAGGTATCCATTGTTTTTTCCATCTTTTCTACTTTGTCCTTCACTCCCATGAGTTCTGTGATTTGTTTTTTCAGTTTTTCTATTTCTTGTTTTTGTTCAGCCCATGTCTTCTTCATGTCCTCCTTCAATTTGATTTGGTTTTTGAAGAAGTTTTCCATTTCTGTTCGTATATTCAGCATTAGTTTTCTCAGCTCCTGTATCTCATTTGAACTACTGGTTTGTTCCTTTGACTGGGCCATATCTTCAATTTTCCGAGCATGATCCGTTATCTTCTGCTGGCGTCTGGGCATTTAGTCAGATTTCCCTGGGTGTTGGACCCAGCAGGTTGAAAGATTCTTCTGTGAAATCTCTGGGCTCTGTTTTTCTTATCCTGCCCAGTAGGTGGCGCTCGTCTGTCTGTGGGTCCCACCAGTAAAAGATGCTGTGGCTCCTTTAACTTTGGAAAACTCTCGCTGTAGGGGAGGGTCGCCAGCCGAAGCGGCTTGGGGGAGTGCCAATCCGAATCTCCCAGCCGGCCCGGGGCGCCAAGCGTGGCAGGAGGGCGCTGGCCGCCGCGGCTTGGGGGAATGCCTATCCACCGTTCCCAGCCGGACCGGGAAGTCGCGTGTTTGGTAAGAACCCTGGTCGCCGGTCTCCGCGGCTTGGGGGATCTCTGATCCAATTCTCCCAGCTGGTCCGGGGGGCTGCGCGTGGGAGGGGGGGGCGCCAGCCGCCGCGGCTTGAGGGGATCGCCTGTCCAATTCTCCCAGCTGCCTGGGAAGGAGGGAGGGAGGGACTCTGGCCGCCTGCTGCCCCGGCCCGGGGAAGCGCGCGCCCCTCGGTAATCTCACCGCAGCGGGTTCTCCCAGCCAGTCAGCCGTTCCAGAATGTGGTACGCTGTCTTCTTGGTCTCTGTCGTGGCTCCGGGAGCTGTTCTGTACTGTTTCTACTTCCCCAGTAGCTATTCTGGAGGAGGAACCAAGACCCGCGCGTCTTACCTAGCCGCCATCTTCTCCGGAAGCTTAATATTCTTTTTTTTTTTTTTTTTTTTTTTTTTACATGGGCAGGCACCGGGAATCAAACCCCGGTCCTCGGGCATGGCAGGCAAGGACTCTTACCTGCTGAGCCACCACGGCCCAGAAAATCCTAATATTCTTAAGCATTAGGTTAAGTCACCTCTTCTGTACTGTAGTAAAACAAGGTCTGGATGACAGCAAATTACAAACTGATTTACTGAATAATTTAAGCCGACTATTATTCCCTACTGCTCACAAAAAAAGATGTCTCTCAAAATATTATTGTTCAGAGAAGATATAAAACAAATAAGAAAAAAAAAAATACTGGTCATGGACAATATACTCGGTCATCCAAGAGCTCTGATGAAAATATACAAGATCAATGTGTCATGGCTGCTACCACAACATCCATTGCACAGGGCTTGGATCAAGGATTAACTTTGACTTTCAAGTTTTATTACTTAAGAAATACATTTTCTAAGGCTATAAGCTGCCATGGACTGTGATTCCTCTCATGGATCTGGGCAAAGTAAATTGAAAGCCTTCTGTAAAGTGTTCACCATTCTAGATGCCATTAAGAACATTCATGAATTCCCAGGAGGTAAAAATATCAACATTAGTAGGAGTGTGGAAGAATGTGATTCCAACCTCTGCAGGGTTCAAGACTTTGGTGGTGGAAGTAATTGCAAATGTGGTGTAAACGGCAAGAAAACTAGAATTAGAAATGCAGTCTGAAGATGAGACTGAAATGCTGCAATCTCAGGACAAAACTTGAATGGATGAATTGTTTCTCATTGGTGAGCAAAAAAGTGGTTTCTTGAGATGGAATCTACTGAAGATGCTATGAACATTGTTGAGATGACAACAAAGAATTCAGAATAGATGATAAAGCAGTAGCAGGACTTGAAAAGACTAACTTCGATTTTGAAAGTTCTGCTGTGGGTAAAATATTATCAAACAGCATGCTACACAGAAGTCTTTCACAAAAGGAAGAGTTAATTGCAGCAAATTTCATTGCTGTCTTATTTTTAAAAATGGCCACAGCCAACCAACCTTCAGCAACCAGTACCCAGATGAACAGCCATCAACATCAAAGCAAGACCCTCCACCAGCCAAGAGATTAAGATTCACTCACTGAAGGCTCAGATGATGGTTAGCATTTTTTTAAACAGTAAAGTATTTTATAATTAAGGTATATACACTGCTTTCTTTAAGCATAATGCTACTGCATACTTCATAGATCACAACACACTATAAACCTAACTTCTATATGCACTCGGAAACCAAAAAAATTGTATGGCTTGCTTTACTGCAGTGGTCTGGAACTGAACCTGAAGTATCGCCAAGGTATGCCTGAATAGACCAAAGGAATTAAACTGAGAGGTCAGAAATCAACCGTCACATTTAGGGCCAACTGGCTTTTGAGAAGAGGGCAAAGATGATTCAAATTGGAAAAAAATAGTTTCTTCAACAAATGGGGCTAAGAACACTGGATGTCACTCGTAAAAAGAATGAAGGTGAACTCCTGCCTCACAATATTTTTTTAAAAACCCCAAATGGATCAAAGGCCAAGATATAAATGCCAGAACTATAAAAGTGCTTAAGAAAAAAAAAACGTAGGGAAGCATTTTCAGGACTCAGTGTAAGGCAATGGCTGTCTAGACTTTACACCCAAAGCACAAGCAATGAGAGAAAAAATAGATAAATGGGATCTTTTCAAAATAAGAACTTTTGGGGCGGTGTGATGGTGGCTCAGTGGCAGAATTCTTGCCTGCCATGCCAGAGACCTGGGTTCAATTACCAGTGTATATCAAAGGACTTAATTATGACAGTAAAATGACAACCCACACAATGGGAGAAAATATTTGGAAACCACATATTCATTAAGAGTTTATTATTAAGAATATATATTAAAAAAATCCATCTCAACAACAAAAAAGCAACCCGATTTTGAAATGGGCAAAAGACTTAACTAGACATTTCTCAAAAACAAACAAACAAAATAAAAGTAACAAAAAAGCACGTGAATAAATGCCCAAAACACCATTAGGGAAATGCATATCAAAACCACAATGAGCTATGATTCTACATGCACTAGAATGGCTACTATTAAAAAAACGGAAAATTACAAGACTGTAAGAAGATGTGGAGAAATAGGAACATTCAGCCAACCACCTCACGATCTGGCTTTTTTTGTCTAGATGGTAAGGAACCAATTTCATTATTTTTAAAGATATGATATAATGTTTTTACAGAAACACACACATTTCCTTCCTGGATCTTTCTATATCACATAAATACTTTTAGTAAAGATAGTATATGAAGGCAAAAAAGCAAACAACAACAACAAAAAAAACAAAACAAGAGAACAGAGATAGGCACAACTCTTAAAATATGGGTAATAAATTACCTGATTAAAAATATCTCCTCGTACAGCTTCACAGTCAACTTTGTATTTACAAATCAGGCAAGACGCTGTTGCAAAAGAACCTGTAATCAATATATATATGTATATAAATGAATGCGGTTTGTTAAAGGGATAGAAATTTCCATTTCTTGAACATATAACAAAGATTAGAAGCTCTCTGATTTTAAGAGTCTCCATGAAAGAATCTAAGGGATGGTGAATTTTTAAAAATGTAAAAAAGCAAATACGTAAATACAGAGAGAACCAAATTCTCAAGAGCTGAAGTGGTATAATGATGCCACCTAAAAAGCTACTCATTGTAAAAAATATGGATTAAAAATAAATAAATAATAGGGGGAACAAATGTTAAAAATGAATTGAGTAGAGGGAAATACCAGTGGTCAATGAGAGGGAGGGGAAAGGAGTATGGTATTATGAGTTTTTTCTTTTATTTCTTTCCCCAGAGTGACGTAAATGTTCTGAGAAATGATCATAGTGATGAATATACAACTATGTGATGATACTGTGCGCCACTGATTGCACACCAAGTATGGAATGTTCACACGTTAAGAATGTTCGCCAGAATGATCTAAAGTTACGCGTATTTGTTTTGTTTGGTGTTTGTTTGGTGTTTAAAAAATTTTTTAAATTAATAATAATAAAAAAGAATGTTCGCATTGTATGTTGATAGATTAATAAAAATCTAAAAAAAAAAAAAGCTACTCATTAAAAAAAAAAAAACTCTATATCTATCTCCAGGGCTAAAAATTGCAGTTAGAAGGTTACAATTCTATTACTTTACATCAACAATTGTGTTTTGAAAACATTTTAGAAAAATGGCTAGTGGTTAAAATTTAACAGTTCAGACTTCTTGTTTGAGATTTAAACTTTTAGATTTCTGAATCCCATACTATATAGCTCCTTCGGTTTTATAAATTAAAGATAACATGTTTCTTCCTACATGGCCAATACACTTTCACAATTAGAAAAGGTTCTTTGAAAAATTTCACTGTCTTTTGAAATCCAAAAGTACCTTAATATATGATGTTTCATATAATTAATCATCAAAGCTAAGACTTCAGTTTCATTTTCTGCACTCTACTTTTCTTAGGTTATTTACAACTGGTTAACATATTAAATAATAATAGAGATTTATTAATCTCTATTCCTGGATGGCAGACTACTTTATAATATTAATTCTTCCTATAAAACTAATTACAAAAATGTATTTCTGCAGTTCAGAAATACTGCAATTCTTAATTTACTAACCGTGACACTGAATTATCCTTTGTATTCCTGCAACCTGTTCCAGTGTATCTATGTTCTGAGTATAGTTGCGAAGTAGCTTTCCTTCCTTATCTGACAAGGCTATGAACTTGTGACAGAGAGATGGTTGGAATTGTCCAGGATATATTTCCTATATAAGGCAAAAGGTAGAAGAAATATTAATTAAAGAAATAAATATGTAGATGTCATGTTTAGGTCAATAAATAAACACCTTTGATCCAGAAAAACTATCAAAGATAATACCCATGATTTTAAAAATGAAATATATATTTTAAAAGTATTTAGATGGATGCAACACACCTACAAAAGGATTATTGTTGTAGAACGTATACAAATCAGGATTTAGTGAACTTGACCCCTTGAATTAAAGGATAAAGTACCCATAAACATCCCTAGTAAAGGTTAATAGATATTTTAATAAAAGTCAGAAGTAATACACGCCTTAAGATATAACTAAATTTTGCTGGCTGCAAATTTAGATTTTTTTTAAGGAAAAAGGGGAGAGATGTAAAAACAGAAATTACAGATATCAAAGGTATGGTGAGGAACTTTTTCATTAAACTAAAAAAAAGGCACTGTCAACATAAAATGAAAATTTTTTTGATTCGTCATTCATTATAAATATCAACCTGTTGGAAGTTTAAAGCTAAAGTTTTAATTCCTTACCAAAATTGTTTTCCTTCCACTGCACAGGCACATACTGGTATAGTATAGAGTTGCTCATGAATGCTGAGTTGCTGGATTTTGTGTGTGTGTTTTTCCCCCCAAATAATGCTTCAATGCTGTTTCTTCTTTAAAAACAAAGAATTCAGATATACACATGGCAAAAAGATCAGAGAGAAAGTATCAATTTTAGTCCTCCCAACTTTTGACAGTGTTCTTTTTATTAAATTTCATCTAGTTAGTGCTATGGCAAAGGAAGTTTTTTCTCTACTTTTTCTTTCAAGTAGCACTGCTATCTACTTACTTCCTTACCATTTATTACAGGCCCTATCCTATTACAATCTAGCAAAAACTATATACAACCATATGTCCATCAATAGGGAGACTGGTTGTATGAAGAAGGTTCATCCATTATAGTGGAATAATATGCAGCCATTAAAAAGAATGAGGGAGAACTAGATGCACTGTCCTTAAAGATGGTCCATAACACACATGAAAAAAGCAAGTTAGTCAGCAGTGTGTATGGCTTGTTTTTTGTTATTTTTATTAAACAAAAATGGAAATTATATAAACATGTATATAGATATGTCCATATAAACTTCAATCAAATCAAGAAGGATGTAAACAAGCTGTAAACAGGGGTGGAGGAAATTTTACTTTTGACACTACACAAAAAAAGCTAAATGATGAGATTACAGATACTTCACTTTTTACCTATTTAGTATTTCAAAACTTGAAAAAAAAACTTATCTACCACACAAACAGAGGGATACTTTTAGGTAAAACTTCAAAATAAGCAAACGCATTTATACTTACTATCATGTATATGCCCATACGCTGCTGAAAATCTATTATATAGAAAACCAACAATTTTGCCTCACATTGAAAATTTAGTAATATGTAAATTTCTAAAGTTTTAAAAAAAAAGAATAATACATATGGGAAGAATTAGCAAGTGAAGAGCTTATTAAAATAAATTTTCACAGAAAACTCAAAATCACATTTGTCATTTTAAACAAAGTTATAGGAAGAGCTCCCCATATACACATTATGTTTTGCTACCCTGCATTTGTGCTAGACCAACCACTGCATTCTCTCCAGGATACTTTGTTTCGGCGCATTTACATTCAAGAGATCAAACATGACAATCTTATTAAAGCTTCCTCTGGAAAGAACTGTTTGAGTATTTTAATACATGTTACAACAGGCTAGGTAGCAGATAAAATGGAAGCTAAAGTAGTAGGGAAGATGATGACAGCATGCCAAACGCCTAACAAGGAGGAACACCCAATTCCAGGGCATGGTCAGGGAGCACAAGGGCCAAATCTCCGCCTCCTCGACTTAACTCTTGTGCTTTACCACCGCCTCATATCCACCCCACCACACTCCATTTTTATTAAAGGGGAAGGTAAGAAGCACAAAGTATGGGGCACTAGATTTAGCTCTACATTTGCTTCCCCTCATATACAATCCATAATAGTTCAGGGTAATTTCGTTCTTAAGAAGGTCAAGAACTAATTCCTGCAGTCCAGAATAATCAATGAAGGATTTTTTTGTTTGTTTTTTAAACCTACATTATGCGTTAGAACCTCCATATTCGCTTTTTCTTTCAAATATGAAGTGGACTATGTCTGAATCAGATTTACATAAATATAGTTAAGGAAATAAGGCATGGGGGCATGGGTGGTTCACTGGTAGAATGCTTGCCTGCCATGCAGGAAACCCGGGTTCGATTACCGGATCATGCGCGCGCGCGCGCGCACACACACACACACACACACACACACACACACACACGAAAGGAATAAGGTAAGTTAGCTCAGTTCAAAGAAAAACAGGCCATCCTAGATCTGAACATCCTAAATCACAGTAGTCAATCACATGGGCTGGGTCATTCTGTTATTGCCACAGGGATCCTTACAGATTCATAGTGGATGCAGAACTGGCACCAATGGCTTGAAACATTATAATAGACACCTTGCTTCACAGCTCTGTCCAGACACATACAAACAATCTAGTATGTGGCTACTGACAATCACTATGGTCAAAATTAAAGTACAGAACTATCTACCACAGTGAGTTGTCATGCAGAAATAATGGCTTTCCCCCACAGATGTTATTTATCCCTGCTTTTTGTTATTCTCAAAATTTCTAGCAATCTCAATTGAAGACCCCAGTCAAAGGCAAGATTCTTCAACGTTTTGGAGAGGTCAATGTTTGTAATATCCACTTTCCCCTACAGGGCAGAGGAAGCAGCAGTAAGTAGAGCTGGTAAGAAAACAGAACCTAAATTTTCCATGCTCCCAAAAGAAGAGATGAAACAGATCAATCTTAATAAAGAAAATCCTCATAATCCTTTCCTTGTTTCATTCATCCCACAAAACCACACTTGAAAAGACTACAAGTATTCTATCTAATTAATACTTACTATTGATAAAGTTCATTGCTTGACAAAGAAGCTGAACAGGACTTTTTTTTTTTTTTTTAAACAATCTGTTCCCTTAGCAACCCAGAAGTCAGCTATTTTTTCCCACATAGGGCTGGATAATAAATTTTAGGTTTTACAAATCACAAGTTCTCTGCCAGAACTACCCAACTCTGCCACTGTAGTGCAAAAGCAACCTCAAATACAGAAATAAGCATGGCTGTGTTCTAATAAAACTTTATGGATACTGACATTAGAATGTCATATAATGTTCATGTACCACAAAAAACTCTTTTCATTTTCTTCCCCAACTACTTCAAAATGCATTCTTAGCTCATGGGCTGTATAAAAATAAGCAGCAGTTACATATGGACTAAGAATCTAACCTAACCTTACACAAGAGAATTTAGTCAAGCTCTTACTTATCACTTACTTAATGAACTTTTGGTATTTGCCAGGTATAACACAAGCACTTCACTTCAGCTTTATAGTAATGCTGTGGACCAAGTCAAGGGCTGAGTTTTTTATTTTGAAAGAGTTGCAATGAAATACAAAGAATACATGACAGACTGGAACATAACCATGCTTACTCATTAGTGTAATGTCTATGGCTGCTTTTCTACTACAGTGACAGAGTTGAGTAGTTATAATAGACACCCTATGTGGCCTGTAAAATGGGCCATATTTACAATCTGGAGCTTTACAGAAAAAGTTTGCTGATCCTGCTGTAGACATATATATCCCCACTTTATAGATGAGAAAGATACAGAAATAACTTATCAAAATTCTCAAGAGTCAGAAAGTGGCAAAACTATTCTTCAAATTCATTTGATTGTCCAAAGTCCAGTTCTTAATCATTATGCAATCACGCCTTAATTTTTGATCCCTCCCTCAAACATTTAATCTTTCTTGTAGAAATAACTAATATTTCTATTAGTTATTGCACGATCAGACTAGTGAGTAAACCTGACTTTGCACATCTCCATGTGATTATGAGAGGGTGTTATTCCAATCAGCCTCCAATGTAAAAAACATTTTTTAAGAATCTGTAATGTTCCCATGAATCAGTATGAAAAAGAAAAGCATCTTAATAAAAAGAAAAAATGGCTAAAATCAAACTGGTAATTCAAAGATCTAGCCATGGCCAGTAGTAGTAAAGTAGTTACCCACACTAATAAATAAAAACTGATACCAATATAAGTTTTAGAAGATATTAATTTTTCACCTACACATTGATAGTTTTCAAACTGCTTTAAAAACAACTTAGGGTGGGCTACAGTGTCTCAGCAGGCAGAGTTCTCGCCTGCCATGCAGGAGACCGGGGTTCACTTGCTGGTGCCTGCCCATGCAAAGAAAAAAAAAAAAAACAATCTAGATATCTATCAGTGGGTGTAATATACTGCCATATAATTATAAAATAGAATACTATGCAACCTTTTAAAAAAGTGACTTATATCTGGTAAGAGTGATTAGGAAACAAATTCCAAGAATATCAGTTGGGGAGAAGAAAGCAAAGTAGAGAACAGTGTATATGATTCTACTGGAAATCATCTGTTAAAGTAATTATTAACAATGAAAGGGAGGGGTAAGGGGTATGGTATGTATGAATTTTTTCTGTTTTCTTTTTAGTTTTTTCTGAATTGATGCAAATGTTCTAAGAATTGATCCTGATGATAAATACACAACTATGTGATGATATTGTGAATTACTGATTATACATGTAGAATGGAATGATCATAAGGTAAGAATGTTTGTGTGTGTATGCTGGTATGTTTAATAAATAAATAAATAAATAAAAGAAGCTATTAAAAATTTACATTGGCCCCTCCACTTGAACCAACAAGCAAATTCAATTTTTCTTTTCTGGAAGGATACCTAAGAAAATGGTTTACCAAGATAATCTTTGAGAGAGATCAGAGGCTATATAAGGAAGACTGAAAGGAGAAGTAGTCTGACTCTTAATGTTTTGTACTGTTTGAATTTCTCTTAAAATCACATACATTCATATTTTAAAAATTATTTTAATGCTAATAGTGTATTGTGGGTTTGTGAGGAGGCCAAGGTGTCTTAATCACATTTCTGATAGGAGTATATTTTAGTTCAAACTTTCCAGATGGTGATATGGAAAAACCAAACAGGAGCCTTAAGAAATGAACTAGCAATTTCACGTTCAAGAATTTAACCAAGAATATTGGAGAAATCTGAAAGGAAAATTTTAACACCATTTTTAATAGTAGAAAGTAAGAAATTTCCAAAATGTACACTTGGGAAATTACAGTATACCTTTTGATGAATATTATAGCCCGTTTTTGTAATAAAAATATCCAGCTATAAGTTACTTACATTTATACATATGTAATCCATGTACACATGAGATATTAACATAGCTCCTTTTTTCCCCTTTATCTCTACTTTCCATTTTTTGGTAATAAGTTTGTTTTAAAATCTTTATCCTTATAATTACATAATCTAGTGTGCATGTACATTATCAATAAAGTAATCATTCAGTTAACATATTCAATAAAATATATAAAGAAATAAAAATACAAAGTAAATTATTTTTTTAAGTAAATAAAAATGTCAAATATATAAAAATATATTTTTGAAACTAAGTTCACAAAAATTCAGGCCATATTCGTTCCTCTACTTTTCCCTGAGTTTATTTAAACACTTTAGGGGAAGAATATGCACTGAAGTCAATATGAAATAGCACTGACACTTTTATTTTTTAAGTCGTTTTATACATTATTAAATCAGTTTCAACTTTACTGCCTATATACAACCACTCACCATCACTAAATTATTTTAAACTCCTGAGAATCATGACCACAACTCATTATCAACTTAAATCCTTATTCTGCAGAAGAAAGATTCAGAACACAGCTATATGGCATTATAATTAGCCTCAACTATTCCTGGGTGAAAGAATTCAAACTGGTACCACAACCAGACACACTGTAACGAATTGCTCCTGCATTTTGCAGGGGACACTGGCAAGGTCTGGAGACATTTTGTCAGGACTGTGTGAGTGCGACTGCCATCTAGTGGGTGGAGGCCAGGGATGCTGCTCAACATCCTACAATGCACAGGTCAACCCCACTCTCTCACACACACACCTGACACACATCCACCCCCCACCCCCAAATAAAAAATTATCCTGCCCAAAATGTCAATAGTGCCAAGACTGAGAAACTACTTTAATGGGCCAGTAACCCCTTTAACACACCTCTCCATTACATCAAATTTCCAAATTTAAGTTCCTTCTCAATATAATCAGAGGCTTGATAGATGGTGGAGAAACTCTTCTTTCCTTTCAGATGCCTAAATTTCAGCAATAATTCTTTCGTTTTCGTGGCTTCATATTAAATTCATTTTCTCTTAAAATCAGTAAAAATGAGGAATCATTTTAATGAACTTTCTGCCCTGTACAGTATTTTATTAGTATTTTATTCATAGAATAGTTTAGGGATCTAGCAAAAATAAAATTATAATCTGTACATGCCCATCATCCTCCACTTCTGGGTACTATCCTATATTCTTTGACCTTATTTCTCCTTAAGCTCTCTTTAGCTATTAATTTTTAGACCCAAATTACCTCATATTGTCTTTCCTACCTACTACTACTAATTTTCAGGCCTACTTCAACTAGAAACTTTCTTTTAGTCTATGTGTCATTTAAGTATGGACACAGAAGTATACATGGAAAACTATAATAAAGCTTAACTAGTTTATACAGCTGTAGTAAGTTATGTGAAAACTCAGAAAGGCAGTAAAGCAAAATTAAGTTTATATTATTAGGCTTGGGACAGCATACCATCTCTAAATGATTGGATTTAAATTTTTTTTCAGTTTATCAACAATAAAAATACAGAAAACTTTTTTCAATTTTATAGAGAAGTCAAAGAACTACCTGCCTGTCCACCCACCTTTTCTTCCATGTGATATAAAATTTGTACAGATAGATTAAGAGCATTGTAACATTTTAACAGTATGCCATTTTTTCCAAATTTATATATTTTAGCTTCTCTTAGGTACTGCCTAGATTTCTATTAAATACATTTTAAAAGTTATTAGAATCTGTTTCTATCAGAGTAATTCTGAATTGCTTCCATAGATTCTTTCATGTAGAAGCTAGTTTAAACTAAAAATGAATACTTAGTTTGTACATCAGACAGCTAAATTTACAATCTTCACCTTGCTATTTCTACTCAGTTATCAGTTTTCCAAGAGTCAGATGACCACTTTAAAAAATATATATAAAAAATTGCTACCATAGAACATCAAAATTCAGTTATTCAACTTACAGTTTGTAACTTCAATAGATAATATAGCATTTACTAACTTCAATAGATAATATAGCATCTACTTATGTAGACCGACATAAGAGAAAAAAGCTTACAAAGAGTGAGTTTGGGCAACATATTTTTTCTCAGAACAGAGAATTTGAGCAAAAATCCTGACTCAAGCTTTTACAATCAGATTTAAGAGCAATTTCCAGTTACCAGATGGCCTTCTAACAGTATCAATTTTTGCTAACTAGAGCTATAATACCAATCTCCTAGATCAATTCAGGTAGCCCATATGACTAAGTGGTCTTGAAAGCCATGAAACAGCACTGCTAAACACTGCTGTTAAAACATTACGTCTCGGGCAGGCCATGGTGGCTCAGCAGGCAGAATTCTCGCCTGCCATGCCAGAGGACCTGGGTTCGCTTCTGGGTGCCTGCCCATGTAAAAACAAACAAACAAACAAACAAAAAACACATTTCATCTTCATCAATTAATAATCTTGTAAGTCAGAAACACAACCAAAGCAGGTACAAACCAGGTGTCTGCTGTCCCATGGTCAAACTAAAACCCTAACAACACTAATTACCATCAGAAACCCTCTTAAGTCCTGAGAGAGAAGAAAGTTGAAACTAAAGGCTAGATATAGATGACCATCACTACTGCTGATATATGAAGTAAAAAGTTAAAATTTTAAAAAAAAGTTACAATTTTCATTCGTTTCAAATTAACTGATGGAAAGATTCAAGTTTAGCATTTAAATCATATTCAAGGATTTTCTATATAATTTTTTTTCATTTTACTCTAATACCCGTTTATATAATACACTTGGATGAAACAAAATTATAGTTCTTCAATGATATACACCAATTAAACTAATCCCATTTACTCTGAATTAGCAGAGCCTTTCCCTCCTATAGTAATATAAATAGATCACGTAGCCTTAAAGTAGCTGAAGTCTTCCTTTAATTAAAATTCAGGTTCACTAATTTAATTTTCAGATTCGCTTATAAACACCCTTTTACATATACTGAAGTATAGCAATAACTTAATTTCTTTCCATAAGACTTAAACTGTAGAAAAGACCAAAAAAAGTTTAAATAACAAACTTATTGGGAATGGTACAGTGTAACAATAAATTTTATACTGCAGAACAGTGCTGTCCTATAGAAATATAATGCAAGCCATGTACGTAAATTAATAACAAAATATTTCACGTTCTTTTTCTGTACTATCTTCAAAGTCTGGTATATTTTTCATATGAGCACATCTTAACACACGTTGAACACTCTAGTGCCACAAGAAGCTAGTGGCTTTTGAACTGAAAAGTGCAGCTCTAAAGACTACAGAGCAGCATAAGAATCCTTTTCAATCTACTGATTAACATGCACCCTTAGAATCTTCTGCACCTCTAATCACAAAATGAGTTTTCTGGCAAATACTCATGTTTTAAATGTGTCTACTACAAAATATACTAAATGGATGTTATAATCTTTAGAACCCATAAAAAATGTTATTAAATAAAAAAATTTATGAAAATAAAAAGTGACATTACTTTTATACAGAATACTAATCTCTCAAAAACACCAGGCAATACAAATAAAGGCCATAATTGAAGTGCAAATTTGAAAGATATGCAATAGTTTCTTCTTTGGAAGGAAGTTTTATCCTAAAATGAAGAAAAGTGGATAATACTCCCTTCTTGGAATGAAGGAGTGTGGATAAAATGACTTTTAAATTCACTGATGTTATACCACACAATACTAGCACCCATTTTCTAGACAGTGAATGGTGAAGTTAAAAGGCCCATCCATAAACAAAATATTTTTTTTTGCTAGAGGAGACCAAAAGAACAATTAGAAGAGTTTGCAGTACCTTTGCAAACTTGAAGAATGGTCTTGGATCTTTTCTAAAATATTCAATGTCAAACATTGCTTGAGGATCTGGAAGGTCTGGGAAGTCTACTGCAAGGCGTGCATAAATACCATCTCTTGACCTGAAGTCAGGTATTCCACAGGAAACGGACACCTGAAATAAGCATGGCATAATTTGTACAATTAATTCTTATAGCTCTATAATTACTGCCTCTCTTACCATACAACTGAGAAGGAAAATTTCCAGTTTGAAAATTGAAGCTTCTTTTGCGGAAGAGAAACACTACCCTATTCTAATTTTGAATAGAAATAAAACCAAATAAACCAATAATTAAATCTACCTTATATTCCTGATTAAAATTGGAAATAGTGAAGTGGAAATAGTTCAGGCTAATTAAAAATTTTTAAGCACATAATCTACAAACTGAAGCAGCCAAATCTGACCAAGAGAAAGGAGTACCCAATTTCAACAAATTATTTTAAATAGAAAGCAGGCAAAAATTTCTATCAGCCTAGTTTTTCCCAAATGTCTCATGTGATCAGGGTCTGTTACCACAAGAATACCAGATTTCTACATTTTCTTTAAAACCTATGTTGTACAATATTTCAATTCTTAATTTTTCTTAAGAATAGATTTTGACCCTATACATATTCTACAAATAAATCCTGACAAATCATAGAGATTTTTCAGAAGTTATTATTTTGTTTCACAAATTTACCAGAACTGACTTCACTCTGACCTCCAAGTAAAACAAATTGTCTAAATAAGACCTGGGAGCAAAACATTACTACTCCCGATGACCATTCAAGATTAAATATCACCCTCTCACAACTTTAAGTGTAAGAAAACAGGACTGGCTTTTACTTCAGCAGTTGCCCTGGTCACTAACATAATGCAACATACTCTGCATTCAACACACAATTACAATAGCCTTAGGTGGCTACTTAACTGCAACCCTAAAATAGGTCCAATCAAAAATGTCAAATCAGCACAATCACATCACCTCAATTTAAAATGGAGGGAAAGCAGGGATCTGTTACCTTCCCAATACTAACTTTTTTACTGTGAATGCCAATTAGTTTCCTGGTTTCCCTATGAAGATCAAGCATATATCCAGGGTCTCCACCACACCGTGACAAATCTTGATACAAGCAGAATTATAATTTCCTGAAACTTCTTTAGGAGCTGTGGTTCAATGTTAAAAAAAAAAAAGCCTTGCCTCAATGCCACTAACCTCCTGTGCTATGAACAGAAACAAATATCTTTAAAGATTTTTTTAAAAAAACTGAACTAATTCAGTAACTGCTGCTGCACTCATTTTTACTCCTTTTTTTTTTTTTGCATGGGCAGGCACCAGGAATCTGCATTCATTTTTTATCCGTTTCCAAACATATACACCAATTATCAAGGAAGGATAAATCCTAAACCAAAAATGTGTTTCTTAATTAGAAAAGGCCTAAGAAAAAGTATATAGCCCTCCCTCCTTTTTCTAGTGTTTAATACATCTTACATACCCCAGCTCCAGTTAGAACTATTATTTTTTTGCATTCTTGCAGTAATTTCACAGCATCTTCAATTGTATTAATATCTTTTCTTTTTTTCCTTTTTGGTGGTTCTGAAAGGATATTGATAACAATCTGCCACAAGGTCATATCATCCAGTTCAGGTGGGGGAATTGTTTCTGGCAGTAAATCTTTAAGAATTGTTCGCGGGTCTGTGCCAATCATGAGATGCTGCTGAACAAAAGTATATGGACCTGTATGAAGAGGGAAAAGGCTTAAATCAAATCTACTTCCAAGTAATTCAAAATCTTATTTCCTGAAATAACAAGTTAGCAATCTACAAGATTTTATGGAAATGAAGAAAAGGCAATTTAAAGGTATTTCATTTTCATGACATCTTCAGAGTTAATGTTATAGCTCACTAATATCAGACACAGTGAGTTTTATTTCAAAGTGGCTAAAGGGAGACCTAACCAAAGTTGGCCTGGCCTCTTGAGCCATAAAATATCAAATACGTATGTAAGAGTCAAATTACCACCAGAATTAAAATTTTTATGGCAAAATCTAGAAACATACACCCAAATTAATAATAAAAATATTTATAAAAGAATACAAATTAGTACCCTTACCAGTCCTGAAAGCGTATACTATTTATCATTAAGAACCTAAAGGGTAAAGATGAAGAAACTTATTCCTAGCCTAAAAATCTAACATTTTTCCAGTAATAAGCTTCAACTGGACCTTAATCTCTCATAAAGATATTAAGGTTTACTCATGTCCCCGCCACAAAACACATGTGCAGGTCCCGATTCTGTGGACCCATTTGCAAATAGGAACTCTGAAGATAAACTATGCCAAACTGAATGAGGATGGGCCTTAATGCAATATGGCTGAAACCCTCACAAGCAAAGGCAACTGGACACAGAGAAAGCTGTGGGGAAGGGAAAGCTGGAAGAATGCGCGCTGCCATGTGCCAGAAAAGCCAAGGACCCAAGGATCCCTTGCAGCCAGACTCTGCCACAGTCTTTGGAGAGGAAGCATAGCCTTTCTGATGCTTTGATTTTGGATGTCATTTTAGCCAACCATACAGTATTTTTTTTGTTTTAGCAGTTAGGAAACTAATACATACAGTGTCAACAATGTTTTGAGCATTAAGTATATATTCTTTTACCCTGAATCTTTTCAGATCAGTTTCCTAGCTTGAGAAAAAGCCAAAAATGTAATAAGTATTACAGGCACTAAAAAGGAACTAATCATTAGTATTTTAAAATAGTTAAGCCATTTAAAAGAGAACACATTAAGAAAAAGATCTCCTTCAAGAGTTATGTTACGCCTTTGCTATAAATATCTGATAGTGTTCTCTACTTCAAAATACATTCCCATCACAATCACATCTTTAAGAAATATTTCTTGAGTGCATTCTATGTTTCAGTACTTTTTAAGACACAGAAAAAACATATACAAACAAATCGAAATTTCCTGCCTCGATGGAGTATATTTTCATTCTAGCACAAGAAGCAGACAATAAAAAGATAAGTAAAATACAAGTTTGTTAAGAAATATCAAGAAAAAAACTAAGAAGAGATTTGAAGTGGGTTGGCTGGGCTGTAGTGAAAAGAGCAGTCAAAATTTAGATGGGGTTTAGGATCTGTCTCCTGAAAAAGATACCCTTTAAGTAAATACCACAAAGTGAGGGAACAAGACACTAACTGGAAGAGCATTCCAGAGGGTACAAGTGCAAAGAACCAGAAGTGTGGGAAGAACACGACTGTTTGAGAAATAGCAGAGGCCAGCTTCCATGGGCCTGAGCTGTTTAAAAACAACAATAAAACAGAACACTCAACTCCCTAGAAAAAGCTAGCATTAAATCTTACCAATCTCCAAAGAACTTCCTCACATTAGGGGACAATTATATTTTTAGTTGGCACAAAAGGAAAATATAAACAAACAAAAACCACTTTGTCTCTAAAGTTGTATAGATTTGAAACAGTACCTATCCTTGGCCTTGGAGTCCAGTCACTAGAGCTTGCATGTGAGGCTCTATCATCCTCATCACTTTCACAGGAATGAAAGCCATTGGTGATAATTTCATCATTGAACAGAAGGTTATCTGCAAAAGAAACCAAAGTAACTCAAGACCGCTGTAACTACCTGCATCTAAAATGTATGAAGACCTATAACAGTTAGATACAAGATTTTCACTTAATATCATGCTGTGTGTGTGATGAATGCCTACTGGATCAAGTCGAATTCTTCATGAGAGCGGTAACTTCATCTTTAGGGATTCTATCCAGAATCTAAAAGTAAATCTAAACATAAAGTCTATTAAAAAAAATGAAACCAAAAAGATAGGGATTAATTGAATTTGTCAATCACAAACAATAGAGTTCATGAATACTATCCAAAAAGAACTTATAAAAGAGGTTCAAATATAAGCACAGCAATTTGCACTTCTAACTCTTATATAATATTAGACAGAAGATATCTTTGCATTATTCGTTTCTCCTACTAAATGGAGTTTCTTGCAATGAAGGGTTGCTTTACTAATTCAATCCCAAATGCACACATAAGTATTGATACAGACGTACACCTATTTGAGATCAAGTGCTCAAATTAAAGATACGAAAACCTCATGGATGACATGCTACATAGAACCAATGCATCCGCCCCAGCATCCTAGAAAAACGCCAATTCGTGTTTCAGGGTTATATATACACACTGAGAAAGAGTATACTTAGCCTAAAAACCGTAACAAGAACATGATTAGAAGGAAAAGAATATCTACATAAAGTACTTTAAAACTACGATCATTCTCTGTGCCCAATGTTAATTGCATCACAGAATAACGTCTTTCGAAACAGCCATGTTCTTTAAACTTTACATACTATGTTTTCACAAATAGTTTTGCTCCTTAAAATTTAAAACTTCAAGCTTAAAAATATAGACCCTCAAAAAAAGTAACAATCTGCATAGATGTCCGTTTGCAAAGGTCCATTAACGGGACAGGCGGAAAGTTGCAGACTTTGCTTGGAGTGGGGAGGGGGCGGAGATAAGCAAAAATCTTTAACAAAAGCAATATGCTAAAAGGAGAGAGGGAAAAACTTATTTTAAAGCCAACTACTAGAGCTTCCCGACCCAGCGGCTGCGCAAAGCGCAGGGCCTTCCCGGTGGGCGGCGAACAGAGACGGAGAGACAGAGGGAAGGAGGGAGGAAGCCAAGAAGCAAAGGAGCGAGTTAGCTGGGCCGCTCCCGCGGCCTCTCCGGCCGCCTCGGAAGAGCGCAGCTGGACGAGGGAGCTTGGTGGCAGGGACGCCGAAGGGCCTGCCCCAAGCCCCCGGCCTAGCTCCAGAAGCACCCACCCTACCGCCAGGAGGGGCCCCGGGGAGGGAAGAGGGGATGCGCAGTTCCGAACGCCCGCGCCCTGCGCACCTCGATACCCAATCGCCGCCACCGCCTCTTCCTCCTCCTCGCCTTCGTCGTCGTCGTCGTAGAAGTCGTCGGCCGGCGGCACCTCTCGGGATAGGCCCTGCAGGCCAGGCCTATTGTCTCCACCGGTCGCCACGGCCGCCTGGCCCTCTCGGGCCTCGCGTTCTCCGCCAGCCACCGGCACCGGCACCTCCCGCCACAGGGCCGTCGCTGCCGGCACCTCACGTTGGGGGGCCGCCCCGCCGGGCTCGCCTGGTATCCGCCCGAGGCTGAGGCCGTCTCTCCGAGGCCTCTTCCGGAGCGGCTCCCCCGCCGGCGGCGACCTGACCTCCGTCTCGGCCGCCGCCGCTGAGGGGGAGCCGCCGGGCTGAAGGGCGAGTGCCGCCTCGTCCGCCATCTTTCAACTGCCTCTCTGGCCCTCCTCCTTTACCTCCTCTGCTCCCGCTCGACGCGCGGCACTGGCGCCCCCGCGGCTCTGTCTGCGGGAGATTTAAACCTTATCACGTGATCCGCCCCCTTGTCGCCCCCGCCCTCCTGCGGCTCCCGCCACCCTCGCGGGCCAGACCATAACACCGCGGGTCACGTGGTGGTGGTGGGGCGGAGGCCTGGGCTGAGCCGCGGCGTCAGGGCTTGGCTTGGGCTGGGAGGAAACGCGACTTCCGTAGCCCGCGGCCCCGCCCCTCTAGGGCAGAAGCGTCGCGCCGCAGATTTCGCCCTTTCGCAGCTTTTTCAACTTCTCTCAATCTGTTCTCAGATAATTGCTGCCGGGATGGCTCAAGTTTTGGTTCACTTCTGCCTAAAGTACACACTTGCCTACCTCAGGCTTGCCTCTGTTTAGCGAAGGGTTAAATGTTCCTGAGAGGCGAAAAAGAATGAAGCTGGCTTCACTTCCAGAAATGTGATGGATAGTCATTTCTGTTTTGTTAATGAAAGACGAGGAACAGAGAACGCCCCCCACCCCTCCACGACAGTCTGACAGCTCCTTTTTGGCTTTTTCTTCTTACTTTCTCTTTGAAGTCGATTGCTTATTTTCCTATCAGTTGTAGAATTGTGCAGGTTGTCACATACCTGAAGGCATGTGTCCGCCTGGACATCCTCCCTCTGGGGACATAGGGATCATCAGATATAGTTTCTCGTCCCAGCTTGGCCCCAAATGTGTGTGAATTCCCTTCTCTAGGTCTCGTTTCTCCCACGTGCTGAATGAGTGTGTGGGCTAAGTGGAACGGTATGAGGAGAACACTGGATTTGGGCTAGAATTTGGGGACATCCTTCAAGCTTGAGCAGTTTAGCCTTTTTAAACCCAATTTTCTCATCCCCCAAATGGTAATAATACCTATTTTGCAGAGTTATGGTGAGCTAAATGTAAAATGAGGGATACAGAGTACCTAGAAAAATACTAGTTCCTTCCCTACTTGAAGCCCCTCTAATTTCTACTTTACCTGAGGCCCCGGGTGAAATTTCTTCCACTCCATATCTAGACTTAACTAAGGACCCTTACAATGCATGGCAGATTTAGAGCCAATGCTTGGTGAGTCACCAACGTGAGCACTGCATTTTATATCTGCAGGAAAGACCTTCAGAGGTTATAGTACACCTTTCTCTAACCATAATATTGGTCCTGGCTATACCACCAGTTACCTGCGTGCCGTATACATACACTTAAGCGGTTTCTTCTTTCTAAAATTAAAAAAAAAATTACGATGTTGGAATGTATCTCAAAGGTCCATCTAAATCCGCAAGTCTTTGTACGTCCCGACTGGACTTCTGCCTTACCAATGTTTGAGAACTATTTGCCTAAAACTCAAGTAGTTTTAGTGGCTATGGCCTACAAGTTCGGATTTAGTTTTTTAGATCCCAGGTGAATCTGGCTGTCTTAGTTTTCTGTGCTGCCATGACAAATGCTACATTCTGGTTGCCTAAAACAATAAGAATTTATTTTCTGGTGGTTTCAGAGCCTAGAAATTCAAAATCAAGGCATCAGCAAGGCCATGCTTTTTTCCCCGAAATATGTAGCATTCTGATGCTGGCTTCCTGTAATCCTTGGGTTTCCTTGGTTTGCATCTATCTGTCCCCATCACATCTCTCTCTTTTCCCCTCCTTGTGTCTGGTCTTCTATTTTCCGACTTCAGTTTTCTTCCCGTGACTTTCTTTCTATAAGGTCTCCAATAATATGCATTAAGTCTGCCATAAATTAGTTTGGCCACACCTAAATAGGATCTTAGAAGACCCTATTCACAAATGATTTCAGGCCTTAACTGATAATACATCTTCAAAAGGTCCTATTTACTAATGGGTTCACACCCACAGGAATGCAGATTAAGTTAAGAACATGTCTGTTGTTGGGGTACATGATTCAATATATCACACTGGCCTTGCCCTTCTTGTAATTTTTAGCATTAGTATATTCTAAATTGAGCTTTTCATATTTTGTAAGTAAAGGGAAAAAAAAGGAAGATCTTTAAATTCTCACATGAAATGACCTCCAAATGACACAGTGCAAGAAGCAGAGCAGTGTATATACTGTAGTGCTATTTGTAGAAATAAATGAAGGTGGTAGGAAGGCCGTATATACCTATCTGTTTTTATATGCACAACATTAATCTAGAATCACATCTTAAATTAAAATAAATACATGCCTTCCACATATTTGTTATACTTTTGCCTGTGCCTTCATCCTTAGAATATCCTCCCTATTTCCTATTCAGTATACTGTTGAGTACATTACACTATTTTATTTATTAACATTTTTCTTTAGTGTTTTATGACTATCTCCCCCAACTATATCAGAAATTTTTTCACCTGGGTCATCTCTGTATCATCAGTTCTCTAGCACAGTAACTAGCACATATATTTGTTGGATGGATGAATGAATGAATAAAAGAATGAGTGAAGAACCTACATGAAAGTTTCCATATAGGAAAAAAATTATTGAATAATGGTTATGGGTCAATATGGACTCTACCAAAAATGATAAGAAATGTGTTAGTTTGCCCCCAGTACCGTTCAGATGACAATTAGTGAAACTGATGACATGAGACTTCTGGCACCTTGTTTGATAGGTGTATTGGGCTATCTCAGAGATTCTGACTTTTGACACTAATCATTAGATTATTTAACTCTTTCTAATGCTAAACTTCCTAAGTAGCCTTCAACAGTAATTTGACCTCCAATATAGAATTTCTCAATGGGGAGAAAATAAAGAGCCAACATTAATATTCTAAATAGTGTGGAGGTTTATTTCTATAAACTAATAAATGGTCTTAGAGCTTTGATATATATCAGGTGATTATGATTAGTAGGGGATTTAGTAATGACTCTCTGTGTACTAATAAAAAGGAATCAGCAAAACAGATTATTAATAGAAAGAAAACAAATGCAGAGCCTTCCCTCACACTATATACAAAAATAAATTCCATTGGACTAAAGATCTAAATGAAAAAAAAATTAAAATATTATAAGATGTTTTAGAAGAATATTTATATAACTTTGGATCAAGAAAGAACTTCCTAAACAAGACAGAAGCCATTAAAAAGTTAAATATGTGTGACTACATAAAAATTTGATATATTATCAACCCTATCAGTGTCAGGAATATGCAATTCAAACAATGAAGTATCATTTTTACTCCTTAAATAAGAAAGAAAAACAACTCACAAATTATATTGCTATCAGAATACAGGGAAATTGATACTCTCATGTATTATTGCCATAGTATGACATCATATTATAATCTGAACAGCAATCTGAAAATATTTACTAAGATCGTAAGTACACACATACATTTACTTCAACCAAAAATCCCCTGTGGAGAATATTTGTCTTAAAAAAAAGAAAAGTGCTAATAGGTAAAGATATAAACACAAGAATGTTTATTGTGACACTGATGATGCTGGGAAAACATCAACATCAAGAAATGATCCAGAGGGCCAACAAAAGGAAACTTGTTCAAATTATTATGGAATACTACACAACCATCAAAAATCTACAACTGTTGTTGAGAAATGTCAATGACACACTAAGTGACAAAAACAAGTTACACAATAATATATAACTTATGCACTTCTTAAAATTATTTTTAAAAATTAACCACAAAGAGAAAAGTGTGGAAAGATATACACTAGACAGTTGAGATATATCTGAATGTGAATAGTGTGGTTTGTGTGAACCTGGAGCAAAGTGTAGAAGGATATAAACCAGTCTGTTGACTTTGGTTATGCTGGGGAAGACGGAGATTGCTGTTTCTTCTCTATATATCATCTGTGTTATTTGGTTTGTTTCTCATATTGTTTTTGTAGTTTGAAAGGAAAATTCAATATAGCATTAAAAGTATTTAAAAATATCAAGAGGAGGTGAAATTTTACATGAAAAAAATAAAGAGGTTCTACATTTTAAATAAAGTGAACATTTTATAATAAAGTAAAAAATATATAATAACCGATATATAAATGTGGTTTATAGAGGCAGGGAAAAAGTATGGAAATAAACATACCAAAATGCTAACATTTGAACATCCCTTGATGTGGGGGTGGGCATGATTGATGAGCTGAGAAAACATCAATATATATATCTGGTTAAAATTTCACATACTATAATGAGTACTTTTTATTTTAAGCTAAGGGAAAATAGTAACTTGTTTTTGAAACTCCAAGGCTGAGGACCCTGGAGGTTTGAGAAGTTGGCAAGCTTTCTTGTCTTGCACAACTTCTTTTAAATTTTTCCTGGTTATATCACAAGTTTAGCAGATGTTATTCTTTTATGGTTTCATGTATGTTATTTAATTCTTTTGACTAGGTTATAACACAAGTGCTGACTTCTCTGCAGAACATAGTATACTGTACCTTATCAAACACCATTTAGGTATCCATGTGGGACTTTCCAACTTGCAAATATACTGGGAATGCAGCCTGCTTTCTACCAATAATTTATAAACCTAGACAAGTGGCTCTCAACTGGGGCAAGTTTGCCTCTCCCCCAAGAGACATTAGACAATGCCTGCAAACAGTTTTGGTTGCCACAATTGGGGGAAAAATGTACTACTGGCATCTAGCAGATAGAGGCCAGGGAAACTGCTAAACACTCTACATTGCAGAGTACAATCTCCCACAAGAAACAACAATCATCCAGCCAAAAATATCAGTGGTGCTGTGGTTGAAAAATTGGCCTTGTGCTTTGCATCACAGGGCTGTTTGGGACTCTAAGTGACCAAGATTTCGAAGGAAAAGGAGGCTTTTATGAGCAAAGCCTGGATGCAAAATAGCATGGGCTGTGATTTTCAAATTTAGGTTTTTAGCATCTCTTTAATGATATTAACCACATGTATATGTGTGTGCGTGTATATATATGGCTACTTAAAAGCAGTTACCATTAAATTCTTTGGCTTAAACAGAGGGAATTTATTAGCTTACAGTTTGAGGCTGAGAAAATATCCAAAGCGAGGCATCATCAAGGTGATGTTTCTCCCTGAAGTCCAGCTGCCAGTGACTCTGGATCCTCTGCCACATGGCAAGGAACATGGTGGTGCCTGCTGGTCTCTCCATTCTTTTCTGGGTTTCGTTGCTTTCAGCTTCTTGTCACTGTCTCTGTCTCTCTTTCTCCGTTCTGTTTAAAAAGGACTCCAGCAATAGGATTAAGTCCCATCCTGAATGAAGTGGATCACACTTTGTGATAGTTTGAAGCTATATATACCCCAGAAAAGAACATATCCTTTTAATGTATTCCTGAGACTGTAGACCTGTTGTGGGTGGGAACTTTTGATTAGGTTTTTTCAGTTGAAGCATGGGTCTTAAACCTCTTACTGGAATCCTTTCTAAAACGATAAAAGACTGTGAGAAGATATAGAAAATGGCCCCAGAGAAGCAGAGACAGAAGCTAAAAGAGAGAAACAGCAGAAGTTCAGAGATGAAGCTGTTGGACATTTTCATGGCCTAAGAACTGTAAACTCATAAGTTAATAAATTCCCACTGTAACTGTTATATTACATTTTGTCAGCTTTAGCGAACAAAAACACACTTTAACTGAAGTAACCTCATCAAAAGACCTTACTTACAATGATAATGGAGTCACACTCACAGGAATGGATTAGATTTCAGAACAGCTTTTGCTGGGGTACATGCAAGTTTGAACCATCACACTCTACCCTCTGGACCCCCAAAAGACATGTTCTTTCATATACAAAAACTATTCATTCCATCGCAATATCCCAAAAGCCTTAAGTCATTTCAGAAACAATGATTAGTACAATGTCTCATGAAAATTGGTTATGGATGTCATCTGCATGTAGCACACAGGGGTCCAAACCATCAGACAGTAGGACTTTCCACAGATCCTTCATGCATAACTGCACCTCCAGTTCTGACTTGTATTGAAATGGCTGACAGATTCCATGTTCAGTTAAACCCTTATATGAAAGACTATTTTCTGGGACTGGCTTTACAGAAGCACAGAATTTCCCAACCCATCAAGCCCTGGTTTATTTTTGCCCAGGAGATCAGTTCTCAGCTTATCCCTTTCCTGTTACTTAAAAAAAATACATAATTTTTTAATTTAAAACCTTAACATACAAACATTCTTGACATAAAAACATTCTATACATGGTGTAACAGTCAATGGCCCACAATCTCATCTCATAATTGTGTGTTCATCACCATAATCATTTTTTTATACTTGTATTACTCCAGCAAAAGAAATAAAAAAGAAAAAACTCATACAATACCATACCCTTACCCCTCCCTCTCATTGACCACTATTTCAGTCTACTCAATTTATTTTAACCTTTGTACCCCTATTATTTGTTTATTTTTATCCATATTTTTTATTCGTCTATCCATACCTTAGATAAAGGTAGCGTGAGACACAAGGTTTTCACAATCACACAGTCACATTGCAAAAGCCATATCCTTATACAATCATCTTCAAGTAACATGTTTACTGGAACACAGCTCTACAATTTCAGGTACTTCCCTCTAGCCACTCCAATACACCATAAGCTAAAAAGGGATATCTATATAATACATAAGGATAGCCTCCAGGATAACCTCTCAACTCTCTTGGAAATCTATCAGCCATTGACACTTTATTTTGTTTCATTTCTCTCTTCCCCATTTTGGTAGAGAAGGTTTTCTCAATCCTGGCTCATCCCAGGATTTCTGTCTCACATTGCCAGGGAGATTTATACCCCTGGCAGTCATGACTCACGTAGTGGAGGAGGGCAGTGAGTTCACTTGCTGTGTTGGCTTAGAGAGAGAGTGAGAGGCCACATCTGAGCAACAAAGATGTTCTCTAGGGGTGACTCAGAGGCCTAATCTTAAGTAGGCTTCGCCTATCCTTTGCAGGGATAAGTTTCATAGGGGTGAACCCCAAGATCGAGGGCTTGGCCTATTGATTTGGCTGTCCCCACTGCTTGCGAGAATATCAGAAATTCTCCAAAATGGGAAGTTGAATATTTCACCCTTCCTGTCCATTGTCCTAAAGAGACTTTACAAATACTTCTTTATTCACTGTCCAAATCACTCTGGGATTTATTGGGGCATCACCAAACCTGGACAAACCAACCAAATCTCATTCCCTATTCAAGATTCCATGTATTTATGGTATTCAATTAAACTGGCCTGTCACACTATACTATTAGCTGCAAGGAGAAACCAGGCTGCATTTTCCACACTTAGTTTGGAAATCTCTTCAGTTAAATATCAAAGTTCATTGCTTTCAAATTCTGCCTTCCATCCACTTCAGAATTCAATTTTGCTAAGTCCTCTGCCACTTTAAAACAAGAATCACCTTTCTTCCATTTTCCAGTAACACATTCATCATTTCTTTCTAGGACTTCAGTGGAAGTACCTTTAGTGACCATATTTCTATCTACAGCCTCTTCAAAGCAATCTATCCCTTTTCTATCAAATAGCTCATAATTCTGTCCTCTACCCATTACCCAATTCCAAAGCCATTTTCACATTTTTATATTCACAATAACAGCACCCCCCTCTTGGTACCAAAATCTGTTTTAGTTTCCTAGGCTGCTTAAAGAAGACAAATTAAAATGGGCTGGCTCAAACAATAGGAATTTATTAGCTTAAAATTTGACACTGGGAAAATACACTAATCAAGGCATTATCAAAGTGATTCTTTCCTTCCAAAGACTGGCTGCCAGTGATCCTTGGCATTTCTGACACATGGCAAGGCACAAAGTGATGCCTGCCGGTCTTTCCCTTCTCTTTTGGGGTTTTGTTACTTCCAGCTTCTTGCTTCCGTATGGATATATATATATTGCAAAAGCCATATCATTATACAATCATCTTCAAGTAACATGGTTACTGGAACACAGCTCTACAATTTCAGGTACTTCACTCTAGCCACTCCAATACCCCATGTATATATACAGAGAGAGAGAGAGAGAGAGAGAGAGAGAGAGAGAGAGAGAGAGAGAGAGAGAGAGAGAGAGAGAGAGAGAGAGAGAGAGAGAGAGAGAGAGAGAGACTGATCTAGCTAGATCAATCGATAGATAGATAATCTGTTTACAAAGGACTCCGGTAATAGGATTAAGTCCTATCCTCAATGAAGTGGTATTTCAGTTTGCTAAAGCTGCCAGAATGTAATATGCAATGTACCAGAAATGGGGTGGCTTTTAACAATGGGGATTTATTAACTTATGTTACAATTCTAAGGCCATGATATTGCCCAGATTAAGGCATCAGTAAGAGGTAAGGATGCTAGCATGCAGGGTTCCTATTATATGTGAAGGCACATATCAATGTCCATTGGTACTTCTCTCTCCCAGGTTTAGCCTCTGGTTTCGGTAGCTTTCTCTCTCAACTCCTGTGGGTCCTTTCTTCATATTTCTGGGGAATCCCCCTCTCCCAAGCTTCTCTAAACTCTCTAATGATTCAAGTCCACAGCAACAGAACTGTGGGGTATTATCACCTGGCCAAGTTGATGTGACCCTAACTACCATAAATGGGTTCACATCCACAGAATGGATTAGATTTAAGAACATGTTTTTCTGGGATATATACAGCTTCAAACCCCTACAATAATGTAGATAGTAAAAGGACTCCACAAATCATGAAGAAAAAAGATTGATAACCCATTCAAGGTGAAAATGAAAAGTTCAGTCAGACCCCTTTGTATAATGATAGTAAGTGCATAAATTGTTGCAACCCATGGAAAGCAGTTTGACACATTATCAAAATATAAAATGCATATACCTTTAAATCTGGCAATTATAATTCCACAAATCTATTTTATAGCTGTACCTGCAATATATGTAACATGACATATATATACAAATATATTTACTATGCCATTGTTTATAATACCAAAATATTGGAAATACACTGTCCATTAATGAGGAACTAGTTAAACATTTTATAGTGTACCTATAAAATATAATAAAGTACAACTATAAATTAATGCAAAGCTCTATTTGTATTCATGTGGCCAATCTATAAGACAAGTGAAAAAAGCAAGACACTAAATACTTCATCTCATATGCTAACATTTGTGTGCAAGTTATATATATATATGTATACGTACGTAGATTATCTCTTAAACATAGGGTAGCAAATGGTGCTGTTAGGGAGGGAAATGGCAGACTGAAGGACAAGGTGTGAAGGAGATTTATTTATTTATCTATTCATTTATTTTTAAAGGAGACTTATTTTTACTATTGACTCTTTTGTGCCTTATGAAGACTTTACCATGTGCATCATTACATATTATATATACATGCATTCATAGCACATACATATATTAAATATGTAAAAGCAGAGCTGATTTGAAATAGCTTCCCTTAGTCTCCACCTTTGCAACCCTTAAGGCATCACTGAGGACATATAGAGTTCAAAAAAAAAAACACAGTAAAAATCACTGTCATGGGTGCACAGGTGGTTCAGTGGTAGAATGCTTGTTTTCCATGCAGGGGACCTGGGTTCAATTCCTGGACAATGCACCCCCCCCCCAAAAAAAAAGAAAAAAAAATCACTGTCATAATTGTGTTAGTCAAGGTTAGACTAACTGTGAGATATAATCCAAAAATTTCAATGACTGTGTTGGTTTGAAAGGATGTATGTCCCCTAGAAAATCCATGTTTCCATCTAAATCCCATTTCATAAAGGCAGAATAATCCCTATTCAATACTGTATGTTTGAAACTGTAATCAGATCATCTCCCTGGAGATGTGATTTAATCAAGAGTGGTTATTAAACTGGATTAGGTGATGACATGTCTCCACCCATTTGGGTGGGTCTTGATACATTTCTGGAGTACTATAAAAGAGGAAACCCTTTGGAGAATGAAAGAGATTCGGAAAGAGCAGAAAATGCTGCAGCACAATGAAGCAGGGAGCCCACGAGCCAGCGGCCTTTGGAGATGAAGAAGGAATACACCTCCCAGGGAGCCTCACGATACCGGAAACCAGGAGAGAAAGCTAGCAGATGATGCCATGTTTGCCATGTGCCCTTCCAGATGAGAGAGAGAAGCCCTGACTGCATTTGCCATGTGCCTTCTCACTTGAGAGAGAAGCCCTGAACTTCATCAATCTTCTTGAAACAAGGTATCTTTCCCTGGATGCCTTAGATTGGACATTTCTATAGACTTGCTTTAATTGGGACATTTTCTCAGCCTTAGAACTGTAAACTAGCAACTTATTAAATTCCCCTTTTTAAAAGGCATTCCATTTCTAGTACATTGCATTCTGGCAACTAGCAAACTAGAACAATGGCCAAATGCAACAAGTTTATTTCCTGTTCATGCAACATGTCAACATGATTATTCCTGGTCAGATGACTTTTGGGGGCAGCTTTCTTCCAAAAAGTAACCAAGAGTCCCTGCTTCTTCTGTCTTGTAGCTTTGCCATTTCACAGGCAAAGGAAATGAAGAAACATCTGTTGAAGGGTTTTATGAGCTGTCCTAGAAGTAGCACTATAATCTCAATTGTCTAGAAATCATTAATATGGCTACACACAAGAAAACCTGAGAAATTATATGATTCAGGGTGACAGAAAGGAGTTGAGGGAAAATAGAAGACCACAATGGGGACTAAAATGTAGTCTAGCTGTGTGCAGGTTCAAATGTTGTCAGCTGGATCTGCCCTTTATAACTTTGTAAAAGGTTTCCTATCAGTCTTTCACCTAATGGATCCACCTCTTTAATGGCATCTTCTGATGAACAGATTTCATTTTAATGTAGACTAATTTATCAATCTTTATAGTTTATGTTATCTTTTTGTGTGTAATTTAAGAAATCTTTCTTTCCTTACATTGGGGTCACTAGCTATTTTTGAAATCTTTTAGATGCTGTATTGCTTTTAAATTTAGATCTAGTCTCCCTAAAATTGATTTTTGTGTATGTTGTGAAGTAGGGATCAAGTATCTCTTTTTTTAATATTGATTTTGAATTGACCCATATCCTCTTAAAAAGGCCATTGTTTCCTACACTTTGCAGTGCCATGCTTGTTGAAAATCAAGTATTCATGTTTGCAAATCTATTCTGCTCTGTTGGTTCTACTAGTCCATACTTGTATCAATACAAAACTGAATTAATAACTGTTTTAGTTTGTAAGTTGTTGGATTACAATATACCAGAAATGGAAAGGATTTTAAAAAGGGAATTGAATAAGTTACAAGTTTATGGTTCTAAGCCTTTAAAATTTCCAAACTAGGTATCCAGGGAAAGATACCTTAATTCAAGGAAGGCCAATGGGTGTGGAACACCTCTGACTGCTAGGAAGGCATGTAGATTGAAGGCAAGACGGCAGCTTAGTGAGGTGTGGAATTTAGTTCATCCTCCAGAACAGCTAGGAAATAGCCAGGAATAGTACAGAGCAACTGCTAGGGCCTCATCAGTGGCCAGACACACAGCGTACCCCAGTCTGGACCAGATGGACTGGTTCCAAGCCCCCCCAGAACCGTGAGTTCCCCAAGCCACGGTGGCCAGCGCCCCTCCACCACAGGCTGATTCACAGAGGGGAAAGGAAAGGGACTTTACTAGAGGCAGGGGCTGAGTGCAACCAAACTCCAAATGTGGGATTAATTAACAAATTCTGACCACTAAGAATAGGCCCCCAGCTCAGTTGAACCTTGAATAAAAGCAAAGGTCTCTGGTTTTTCCTCTGGTGCAGAGGGTTCAGGGCTGACAGAAAAAAAGAAAAAAGAAAAAAAAAACAGAGGTTATTTTCGATCTGAAAAGGTCTGGGCCCTGCAGAAAAGGAGGGGCACATAGGACCTGGAGATACACAGAGCAACATACCAACTTAAGCTCTTGGTTGGCAAACCCGAGGAACAAGGTCCTGCTCTGAAAAGGATTTTTCTTTTTCTCTTTTGTGCTTGTGTTCCTAAGGATTGATTACTCCTTGGATACAGCTGCAAGGCTTCTGGGGCTCCACTGCCCCAGGCATAGGCAGAATTGAGTTTGTTTGAGAGCTTCTCTGGAGCCTGTGCCTTCCCCAGGAGAGGGGTGGGGCCCAACTGAGGTGGAATCCCTCCCTCAAGGAATTCAGACCCGTGGGTCTGGAAAAGGGAAGTGATTAAAGCCAGCCTACAATCTCTCCTCTGTCTCTACCATGTCCCCAACAGGGAGAGTCTGCTGAAGTTAAAGGTACCACATCATCTTATGCTGGTGGGATCTGCACGCAGACAAGCACTACATACTGGGCAGGATAGGAAAAATGCAAAGTCCAGAGACTTCATAGGAAAGCCTTTTAATCTGCTGTGTCTCACCCTCAGGTAAAACTGATGCAGGTAACTCTTTCCTCCTGAGAGGAGACCAGTTTGGTCTGGCAAAATCTGACTAGGGTCTTTAATACCTAAGTAGACCCTCCTATGGGGTAGGGGAATGGCACCATGCAGGCAGGGCAAGAAACAAAAAAACAAGAAATAAAAAATTCTGATCTATTAAACGAAACCTAAGCTAGAGGACTAGAATAAGCTGAAATGAATGTCAAAGAACAGATAGACAACGAAGTCATCCAGCAAGAAAATCCTATGTGGAAAAAAAAAGTGAAAACAATCTCCAGAATAAACTAATTAAGGTAATTAAATGCCTAGACACCAGGAAAAATAACAAATCATACTAGGAAAATTGAAGATATGGCCCAGTCAAAGGAACAAACCAACAATTCAAATGAGATACAGGAGTTGAAACAATTAATTCAGAATGTTCAAACAGATATGGAAAACCTCATCAAAAATCAAATCAATGAATTGAGGGAGGATATAAAGAAGGCGAGGAATGAACAAAAAGAAGAAATCAAAAGTCTGAAAAAACAAATCACTTATGGGACTTATGGGAATGAAAGACACAGTAGAAGAGATGAAAAAAACAATGGAAACCTACAATGTCAGATTTCAAGAGGCAGAAGATAGGATTAGTGCGCTGGAGGATGGGACATCTGAAATCCAACAAGCAAAAGAAAATATAGGGAAAACAATGGAAAAACATGAGCAGGGACTCAGAGAATTGAATGACAACATGAAGCACACAAATATGCATGTTATGGGTGTCCCAGAAGGAGAAGAGAAGGGAAAAGAAGGAGAAAAACTAATGGAGGAAATAATCACTGAAAATTTCCCAACTCTTATGAAAGACTTAAAATTACAGATCCAAGAAGTGCAGCATACCCCAAATAGAATAGATCCAAATAGACATACTCCAAGACACTTACCAATCAGAATGTCAGATGTCAAACAGAAAGAGAGAATTTTGAAAGCAGCAAGAGAGAAACAATCCATCACATACAAGGGAAGCCCAATAAGACTATGCATAGATTTCTCAGCAGAAACCAAAAGGTGAAAAGACAGTGGGATGATATATTTAAGATACTAAAAGAGAAAAACTGCCAACCAAGAATTCTATATCCAGCAAAACTTTCCTTCAAAAATGAGGGGGAAATTAAAACATTTGCAGACAAAAATTCACTTAGAGAATTTGTGACCAAGAGACCGGCTCTGCAAGAAATACTATAGGGAGCACTAGAGACAGATAAGGAAGGCATGTAGCTGGCATCTGCTGATTCCTTGCTCCTGGGCTCCATTGCTTTCAGTCTCTGCCCCTATAAGGCTTCCTCACTTTCCCTATCTGGAGCTGGCTTTCATCTCTTGGCTTCCCTTGGCTCTCTCCAGATTCTGGCTTGCTTAACATCTCATCGTGACATCTGCTGGGCTCCAAGCATCTTTAAACATCTGTCTCTATCCTCCCAGTGTCAGCATCAGCTCTGTTGCCTCTGAGGCTTCTGTCATTTCTGATTTTCTCCAAAATATTTCCTCTTTTAAATGATTCAAGTCAACTAATCAAGACCCACCTGGAATGGGTGGAGTCACACCTCCATCTAATCATAGGTCACACCCATACTTGGGCATGTCAATCTCTCTGAAGATAATCTAATCAAAAGTTTCTACCCATAACATTCAACCAGGATTAAAAGAAACAGCTGCCCTCACAAGGTTGGTTCAGATTTAAAACATGGCTTTTCATAGCTTCAAACAAGCATAATAACCATACCTTTTTTTGGTTTTGCTTTGCTTTGTTTTCATTTTTTATTTTTTTTCTTTTATTTTTCTTTAATAATCACAATCCACTTTTTTGCTCCTTTTTGTGAAAAATAATATATATACAAAAAAGCAATAAATTTCAAAGCACATCGCAACAATTAGTTGTAGAACAGATTTCAGAGTTTGATATGAGTTACAATTCCACAATTTTAGGTTTTTACTTCTAGCTGCTGTAAGATATTGGACACTAAAAGAAATATCATTATAATGATTCAGCAATCATACTCGTTTGTTAAACCCTACCTTCTCTGTATAACTCCATCATCACCTTTGATCTTTCTCCCACTCTTTAGGATATCATTCTAACTTTTCATGTTGGAAGGGGCTGTTAATCATATGTGATAGGAGGATGGAACTAATTGATGTTCTGGAGAGTCTAGCCTTATCTGGTCCAGGTACCCAGGTTGTAGGTGGACCATTGTGACTTTATAGCAAATTTTAAAATCAGTAAGTGTCAATCTTCCCACTTCGTTCTTTTTTAGGATGCTTTTAGCTATTTGGGGGTCTCTTTCTCTTCCAGATGAATTTGATAACAAGCTTTTCCAAGTCTTCAAAGTAGGTCATTGGAATTTGGATTGGTATTGCATTGAATCTGTAGATCAATTTGAATAAAATTGACATCTTAACTATATTTACCTTTCCTATATGTTCTCGTTTGCTAGCTGCCAGAATGCAATATACCAAAAATGGAATGGCTTTAAAAAGGGGAATTTAATAAATTGCTAGTTTACAGTTCTAAGTCCAAGAAAATGTCCCAGTTAAAGCAAGTCTATAGAAATGTCCCATCAAAGGCACCCAGGGTAAGACACCTTGGTTTAAGAAGGCCGATGAAGTTCAGGGTCTCTCTCTCTCAAATGAGAAGGCGCATGGCGAACACTGTCAGGGTTTCTCTCTCATCTGGAAAGGCACATGGTGAACACTGTCAGAGTTCCTCTCTCATCCAAAAGGGCACATGGCAAACACAGCATCATCTGCTACCTTCTTCTCTTGGCTTCCTGTTTCATGAAGCTCCCCGGGAGGCATTTTCTTTCTTCATCTCCAAAGGTCACTGATGGGCTCTGCTTCTTGTGGCTATGTCACACTGCTTTGCTCTTTCTGAATCTCTTATTCTCCAAAATGTTTCCTCTTTTATAGGACTTCAGAAACTAATCAAGACCTACCCAAATGGGTAGAGATATGCTTCTACCTAATTGAGCTTAACACATTACTCTTGATTAAATCACATCTCCAGGGAGATGATCTAATTACGGTTTCGAACATACAGTACTGAATAGGGATTAGAAGAAACAGCTGCCTTTACAAAATGGGATTAGGATTAAAACACGGTTTTTCTAGGTTACATACATCATTTCAAACCAGCACACTATCCCATGAGCAAGGAGTGTTTTTCTACCTATTTAGGTCTTCTTTGATTTCTTTTATCAATGTTGTGTAGTTTTTCTGTGTACAAGTCCATTAGTTCCCTAGTTAAGTTTATTCCTAGATACTTGATCCTTTTAGTTGCTATTTTGAATGGAATGTTTTCCTTAATTGTCTCCTCAGTTAGGTCATTGCTTGAGTATAGAAACATTACTCATTTTGCACTTTAATCTTAAATCCCACCACTTTGCTGAATTTATTAGCAAAAAGCTTTGTCGTAGGTTTCTTAGGATTTTCCAAGCATAGTTATCATGTCATCTGACATGTCTCCACTCATTCAGGTAGGTCTTGATTAGTTTACTGGAATCCTATAAAAGAGGAAACATTTTGGAGAATGCGAGAGATTCTGAAAGAGCAGAGAATGGCATAGCCTTAGGAAGCAGAGAGCCACCAGCCAGTGACCTTTGGAGATGAAGAAGGAAAACACCTCTCGGGGAGCTTCATGAAACAGGAAGCCAGGAGAGAACGCTAGCAGGTGATGCTGTATTCCCCATGTGCCTTTCCAGATGAAAGAGTCTCCCTAACTGTGTTTGCCATGTGCCATCTCACTTGAGAAAGAAACCCTGAACTTCATTGGCTTTCTTGAACCAAGGTATCTTTTCCTGAATGCCTTAGATTGGACATTACTATAGACTTGTTTTAATTGGGACATTTTTCTCAGTCTTAGTACTATAAACTTGCAACTTATTAAATTCCCCTTTAAAAAAGCCATTCCATTTCTGCTATATTGCATTCAACAGCTAGCAAACTACAACAAGTGGTGATAGGGCATATTTGTCTTGTTCCCGATCTTAGGGGGAAGGCTTTCAGTGTTTCACCATTGAGTACAATGCTGGCTATGGGTTTTTTTTTAATTTGTCCTTTATCATATTGAGGGAGTTTCCTTTGATTCCTACCTTTTCAAGTGTTTTTATCAGAAAAGGATGCTGAATTTTGTCAAATCCTTTTTCAGCATCAATCAAAATAATCATGTAATTTTTTCCCCCTTCAATTCATTAGTGCACCATGTTACTTTAATTGATTTTCTTGCATTGAACCATGCTTGCATTCCTGGTATAAACCCCACTTGATCATGATGTATAATTTTTTTAATGTGTCATTGGATTCTATTTGTTAGTATTTTGTTAAAAATTTTTGCATCTATATTCATGAGGGAGATTGGCCTGTAGTTTTTCTTTCTTATAGCATCTTTATCCAGTTTGGGTATTAGAGTGATGTTAGCTTCATAAAATGAGTTAGTATTCCTTTTTCTTCAAAAATTTTGAAGGAGTCTGAGCAGGATTGGTATTAGTTTTTTTGGAAATATTTGATAAAATTCCCCTGTGAAGCCATTTGGCTCTGGGATTTTCTTTGTAGGAAGATTTTTGATGACTGATTGAATCTCTTTATTTGCTATTGGATTATTGAGATCTTCTATTTCTTCTTGCGTCAGTGTAGCTTGTTAGCGTGTTTCTAGGAATTTGTCCATTTCATCTAAGTTGTCTAGTTTGCGGGCGTATAGCTGTTCATAGCCGCAGTTCATTTTCGGCTCTGCAGCCAGGGTAATATCTAAAACATGCCCAACAATCATTCTGCCATCCTCTGCTGCTAACAGCAGCCCAGGCATTTCTTTCATTAATATACTGAATGAAGGCAAAGCCTTTATGAACAGAGCAGCCCACAATTTTGCCATACTTTGAGAAGATTGCCTCTACATCAGACTTTTTCACATCAAAGTATTGAGATTCTCAATGAATACACAGGAGTTCATGGAACGGGGATCTGTCTTGTTGGTAACACTGCGGGCCATGGTGTTTGATGATAAGGTTTGTCACGAAGCTGAAAAATGTAGCTGAAGGTAAAAAAATTTTCACTCAAGCAAAGTTCCACTGACTTTCATATTTCAAGTGATTTGAAACCAGGAGAGGGAGGGAGAAGGGGTTCGGATCTGAATCTTCCACTCCCAGGTTCCACACGAAGAAGCCAACTCTGCTCGAGGTCTGCAACTTGGCTGCAACTGCTCAGTCTTTGTCTGTTCATAAAGTCTGTTGGAAGGGTTTTGATGACTGAGTCAATCTCCTTATTTGTAATTGGTCTATTTAGATCTTTACTTCTTCTAGAATCAGTGCAGGTTGTTTGTGTGTTTCTAGGAATTTGTCCATTTCATCTAGGTTGTCTAATTTGTTGGTATACAGTAGTTTTTAGTATCCTCTTATGACCCTATATATTTCTGTGGAATCAGTATAATGTGTCTGCCCCCACCCCTATTTCTAATTTTACTTGTGTCCTCATCTTTTTTTTCTCTGTCAGTCTACCTAAAACTTTGTTAATTTGGTTGATCCTTTAAAAGAACGAATTTTCAGTTTTGTTAATGCTTTCTATTTTGTTAATACTCTATTTCATTTATTTCTGCTCTAATCTTTTATGCTTTCCTTCTGCTTGCTTTGCATTTAGTTTGCTATTCTTTTCCTAGTTCCTCCATGTGTTCAGTTACATCTTTGATTTTAGCTCACTCCTCTTTTCTAATGTAAGCATTCAGGGCTTAAATTTCTGCCTTCACTGATTCCCATAAGTTTTTATAAATTATGTTTGGGTTTTCATTCATCTCAGGATATTTACTGATTTCCCTTGTGATTTCTTCTGTTCTAGTTTGCTAGCTCCAGAATGCAATATACCAGAAACAGAACGGCTTTTAAAATGGGGAATTTAATAAGTTGCTAGTTCACAATTCTAAGACTGAGAAAATGTCCCAATTAAAATAAGTCTATAGAAATGTCCAATCAAAGGCATCCATCCAGGGAAAAATACCTTGGTTCAAGAAGGTCGATGAAGTTCAGGGTTTCTCTCTCAAATGAGAAGGCATATGATGAACACAGTCAGGGCTTCTCTCTCAGCTGGAAGGGTACATGGCGAACACAGCATCATCTGCTAGCTTTCTATCCTGGCTTCTTGTTTCACGAAGCTCCCCGGGAGGCATTTTCTTTCCTCATCTCCAAAGCGCTGGCTAGTGGACTCTCTGCTTCGTGATGCTGCAGCATTCTCTGCTCTCTCTGAATCTCTCATTCTCCAAAATATTTCCTCTGTTATAGGACTTTAGAAACCAATCAAGACCCATCCAAATAGGTGGAGACACATGTTCCCTAATCCAGTTTAGCAACCACTCTTGATTGGGTTACATTTCCAGGGAGATGATCTAATTACAGATTCAAATATACAGTATTGAATAGGGGTTATTCTGCCTTTATGAAATGGGATTTTGATTAAAACATGGCTTTTCTATGGTCCATACATCCTTTTAAGCCAGCACATCTTCTTTGACTTATGATTGTTTATGAGTTTATTATTTAACTTCCGTATATATATGTGTGCGTGTATTTTTAAGTTCTTTGCCGGTTATTGATTTCCAGCTGTTTTCCATTGTAGTCAGAGAAGATGCTTTGTATAATTTCAGTCTTTTAAAATTTGCTGAGACTTGTTTTGTGACCCAACATGTGGGTATATGCTGGAGAATGATACATGTGCAGTTGAAGACTCTGTGTCCTGCTCTTTAGGGGTGCAGTCTTCTGTATATGTCTGTTAGGTCTGGTTCATTTATTATATTATTTAATTTCTCTGTTTCTTTATAGATCTTCTTTTTAGACATTTTATCTATTGAGGAAAGTGGCTTATTAAAGTCTCCACCTATTATTGTAGGGGTTTGCATGTCTCCTTTCACTTTTGGCAGTGTTTACTTCATGCATTTTGGGGCATGGTGCTAGGTGCATGAATATGTATGTTATTTCTTGGTGGATTGATCCTTTCATTAATAAATAGTGTCTTTCTTTGTCTCTTGAAGTCCTGTGACTAAAGTCTATTTTGCCTGATTATAGTTACCCCAGCTCTCTTTTGGTTGCTATTTGCATGGATTATCTTTTACCATCCTTTCACTTTCAACTTATTTGCATCTTGGGGTCTAAGGTGAGTCTCTTGTAAACAATATAGTTTGACCGTGCTGCTTTTATTCATTGTGCCAAACTGTGTCTTTTGATTGGGGAGTTTAACCATTATCATTCAGTGTTATTACTGCAAAGGCAGTATTTGCTTCAGCCATTTTGTCCTTTGTTTTTTATGTCATATCTTTTTTGTCTCTCTCTTCCTTTATTGCACCTCCTTTTCTGTATTGTTGATTTTTTGTGATGTATCTGACAGTTCCTTTTCTCATTTCTGTTTCTGTATATCTTTAAAATACTTTCTTTGTGGTTACCTTGGGGTTTGCAGAATCAAGTTTATAATGTACTAATTTGAAAAGGTACCAGCTGAACTTGAATAGCATACATGTTCTCTGCTCCCATATCTCTCCATTTCCCCTCTTTATGTTGTTTTTGTCACAAATTACCCCTTTATGTATTGCATGACCATTATTAGGAAATATAACTTTCTTATAGGAGTTAAAGAGTAGAGTTATATATTGAGGATACAGTACTATAAGATTTTGAATTTACCCATATAGCTACTGTACCAGTTGGAAAGGATTATGCATCCTAGAAAAGCCATGTTTTAATCCTGATCTATCCTGCAGAGGCAGCCATTTCTTTTAATCCCTATTCAGCACCGAGGTTGGAAATGTGATTAGATTATCTTCATGGAGATGTGGCGTGCCCAACTGTAGGTGTTACCTTTGATTAGAGGGAGATGTGACTCCACCCACTCCAGGTGGGTCTTGATTAGTTTACTGGAATCCTTTAAAAGAAGAACCATTTTGGAAAAATCTACAGAGCTCAAGGCAGCCAGAAAACTTTGGCAATGAGGAAGGAATATGCCACTGGGGGGGCTTCGTAAAACAAGGAGCCTGGAGAGAAAGCAGATGCAGCAATGTTTGCCATGTGCATTTTTCAGCTGAGAGAGAAACCCTGAATGTCATCAGCCTTCTTGTTTCCTGGATGCATTAGATTGGACATTTCTATAGCCTTGCTTTAAATGGGACATTTTCATGGCTTTAGAACTGTAAACTTGCAACTTAATAAATTCCCCTTTATAAAAGCCATTCCATTTCTAATATATTGCATTCGAACAGCTTGCAAACTGGAACACACTCAAAGCACAAGCAATGAAAGAAAAATGGTTAAATGGCAACTCATCAAAATCAAATGTTTTTGTGTCTCAAAATGGTGAAGAGGCAGCCAACTCAATGGGAGAAAATATTTGAAAATCATGTATTGGATAAAGGTTTGAAATCCTGTATACATAAAGAAATGATACAACTCAACAGCAAAAGAACAAACAACCCTGTTATAAAATGGGCTAAAGATATGAATAAGCATTTTCCCAAAGAGGAAATACATATGGCTAAAAAGCACATGAAGAGATGCTCATTTTCACAGGCTACAAGGGAAATGCAGATCAAGACTACAATAAGAAATCACCACATACCTATAAGAATGGCTGCTATTAAACAAGCAAGAAACTACAAATATTGGAGAGGATGTGGAGAATTGGAACACGTATGCACTGCTGGTGGGACTGTACAATGGTACAGCCACTATGGAAGACAGTTTGGTGGAAACTTTGAAAAGTAAATATCAAGTTGCCCTATGACCCAGTAATGCCACTACTCAATAATACCTAGAAGAGCTGAAAGCGGTGAATCAAACAGACATTTGCACACTGATGTTCAGAGAGGCATTATTCACAATTGCTAAAAGATGGAAACAATCCAAGTACCCATCAACAGACAAGTGGATAAACAAAATGTGATATATACATATAATGGAATATTATGCAGCAGTAAGACAAATTGGCATCCTGAAGCATATGACAACATGGGTGAGCCTTGAGGATATAGCGCTGAGTGAAATAAGCCAGACACAAAATAATGGGTTATGAATGATTTTACTATTATGACCTTGGTAAAGGTTAAACTCAGAGTCTTATATTACAGCATATAGGAACCTAGAGACACACTGAAGCTAGAGAGGGTGAATGGTTAGCTACTGAGGTTGAACTTAAATGTAAAGGAATGGGTAGAAGTGAAGGAAGTGAAGGCAATTCACTAGTGGTTATGTGTATTAGTTAGGGTTCTCTAGAGGAACAATCAACAGAGAACACTCGCAAATATAAAATTTATAAAAGTGTCTCATGTGACCGCGGGAATGCAGACTCCAAAATCCGCAGGGCAGGCTGTGAAGCCGACGACTCCGATGGAGGGTCTGGATGAACTCCACAGGAGAGGCTCGCCAGCTGAAGCAGGAATAGAGCCTGTCTCTTCTGAATCCTCCTTAAAAGGCTTCCTGCGATTAGATTAAGCATCACTCATTGCAGAAGACACTCCCCTTTGGCTGATTACAAATGGAATCAGCTCTGGATGCAGCTGACGTTACCATGATCTAATTCTAAGAAATGTCCTCATTGCAACAGACAGGCCAGCACTTGCCCAACCAGACAAACAGGTACCACAACTTGGCCAAGTTGACACATGAACCTGACCATGACAGTATGTATGTAATATTGCCATATTGAAGGTGAAAATGATTGAGAATGGTTGTATAGAGCCATGTATCCCACTGATCAAGACTATATATATAAATAAAGTTATTGTATGAACTACTTTAAAGGTATGGATCTTGTACAAAGAGTTTATAACACTGGGGTAGAAGGGGAAAACTACTACTGCATGCTATGGATTATGTTTAAGAGGAAGACATCAACAGTACCACAATACCAGGGGTAAATAACTGAGGGGAAAAGACAAATTAAGGGGAGGTTTGCATTATTAGGTGAGGGTGTGTTTATAGGTTATTGTTCTTATGGAAGTGATGAAAAACCAACTGAGTGTTGGTGATTTTACCACTAAGTGAGGATAATGTGAGGCATGGACTGTTGACTTTGGACGTTATACATGATACTCAATGGATGGAGGTGGCTGAAGGATACACGGACTGTAAAGTAGAATGGGAAACTGTTGTGATTGCATATGATTGAATATTGTGCTGGTATAAAAAGGAACGAAGTTGTGAGGCATGCAACATCGTGAATAAACCTGTGGGACATTATGCAATGCAAAGTAAACCAGAAAAAAAGAGTAAACATTGTGTGGTCTCATTTAGAAAATATTTGTTTTGAGAGGCTGTGCTATGTCTGTATAATCTAGTATTTCCCTGGAACATTAGTTACCTGTGTCATACCTAAGACTCAGAGTAGAGAGTTATGCAGATCTGTAAGTCAGCATTGCCACGTACAACAACTGTTAAAGAAACTGAAAAAGAGTTCAGGCTTCAGTTAGAGATAAGGATGAAGCTGATTAGGTCAGGACTAAGGTAAATCAGAATATAGGGGTAAGGAGGATATTGTCTGTATTTTAGAACTTCACCTACTCTATGAGAACAAAGGAAGAGACATTTATTTTGTCCAAAACCTAAATTTTCTGTAGCACGTTATCTAATGCAACCTGTCTGGATAGATCATTAAACAACCCAAACACATGGAGCCCAAAATGGGAATGAGGGCTTGTAATTCTGTATAGCTTAATGTAATGCCTGGATACATCCCAGAGTATGTTGAGCAAATACTTTAAAAGTATTGGCAGAGTGTTGGTGGCCTGCTCCCCATCACTGCCATCGTGCTCTCTGTGCTGGCAGAATAGCAGCAACTCCAGCTTTCGCCCCTGAAGGGGCTCAGCCTGGTGAACAAAGAGAACATGTCCCTGGCTCTCAGTAGCAACCATGTCCTGGCCAGCAAGACAGCCTAGAAGATCTTCTAGGAGCCAGCAGAGCCAAAAAAAAATTAAGGTACCTGCCACCAGCATGGAGGATGAATCACTACTGAGAGAAAATCCCCACTGCTTTGTCATCTTTCCTATCAAATACCATGATATTTTGCAGATGTGTAAGAAAGCTGAGGCTTCCTTTTGGATATCTGAGGAAGTGGATCTTTCCAAGAACATTCAACACTGGGAAGGCCTGAAGCCTGAGGAGAGAGATTTTATATCACATGTTGTAGCTTTATTTGCAGCAAGTAATGGCATAGTAAATGAAAACTTGGTGGAGTGATTTTTTGTTTTAACTTATTAGCTGGTTCTTTATTTTAAACAAAAATATGAAGTCTCTATGCTTTCTTGGATGCTCTAGTCTGGTGGTAAAGTTAAGTGTTCACTGTATTTAGGGGTACATAACTGAATATTTGTGTTGTTTTATTTCAATCTTGAGCTGATTGAAACGTGAAAGTTGAACCTATTTTCCCCAATACTTAATGTTCTTCATGTAAATCTGGTTTTGGGAAACTACCCACTTTAACAGTCATATTAAAAGATGTATAAATTGGATGCCAATACTGTATACATACATACATTTTTCCTCTTTCTTGAAATTCCTTCTCAAACAATTTTAAAAGCGAAATTTCCCCCACACCCCTTATTCTAGTTTCTCACCTCAGAATGGGACTGCTTTTATCGCATTTCTTAGTATTACTAGGATTTATTGCAAAACAACGTTAAAACCCCTCCGAATGGGTTCCTGGACCAGAAAACTCCTGAAACTTAGAGGGCCCAGCCTCTCATCAAATAGTTCCATCTGCCTACCCCTTATTATTGACAGCCCCTTCCAACATGAAAAAGTTAGAATGGGCATAGCCCAAATACCCCTAAAAAGTGGGATAGAAAGATCAAAGATGATGGTGGAGTTATAAGAGAAGGTAGTATTTAACAAATGAATATGATTGCTGATTCATTATATTGATATTTCTTTTAGTCTCCAGCATCTTAGAGCAGCTAAAAGTAAAAACCTAAAATTGTGGAATTGTAAGCCTTACCAAACTCTGAAATCTGTTCTACAACTAATTGTGAATTTATTGCTTTTTTTGTATATGTTATTTTTCACAAAAAAAGGGGGAAAAGTTGATTGTGATGATAAAAAAAGATTTATTCATTCTAGCCTCCAATGTTCTGGAGCATCTAGAAGGAAAAATCTGAGACCATGGTATGGTAGCCCATGACAAACTCTGGGATCTGTACTGTAACTATTTGTTGAAGAGTGTTTTGAAAACTATTGTTTTTTTCTTTATTAGCTCTTTATATATGTAATATTATACAATAAAAAAGTTAAAAACAAAAAAAACCCCTAAAACAATGTTAAAATCCTATTTGTGGTACTGATTACTCCTCTTGCTTCTCTCAAGGAGAAAATTGTTAGCTTGTGCCTCTTGGCCTTTTTGCAGACAAAGGCATTCTCTTTCCATAACAGTTGGCAGAGATGCTGTATTTCCTTCCTAGATATGAATTTTAAGCATTTTATCTGGTTTGGATTTTGTTGTTGCTGCTCCCTGTTTTTCCCTTTCTTAAAAATTAATTTATTTATTAATTAAAAAAAATTAAGAACAAACACATTAACATATCATTCCGTTCTACATACATAATCAGTAATTCTCAATATCATCACATAGTTGCATATTCATCATTTCTTAGAACATTTGTATCAATTCAGAAAAAGAAATAAAAAGACAACAGAAAAAGAAATAAAACAATAACAGAGGGGAAAAAAAATGATTATATATACCATACTCCTTACCCCTCACTTTCATTTACCACTAGCATTTCAAACTAAATTTATTTCAACATTTGTTCCCCCTATTATTTATTTTTATTCCATATGTTCTACTCATCTTTTGACAAGGTAGGTAAAAGGAGCATCAGGCACAAGGTTTTCACAACCACACAGTCGCATTGTGAAAGCTATATCATTATTCAGTCATCATCAAGAAATATCGCTACTGGAACACAGCTCTACATTTTCAGGCAGTTCCCTCCAGCCTCTCCACTACATCTTTAATAACAAGGAGATGTCTACTTAATGCGTAAGAATAACCATCAGGATATCCTCTCAATTCTGTTTGGAATCTCTCAGTCATTGACACTTTGTCTTATTTCACTCTTCCCCCTTTTGGTGGAGAAGGTTTTCTCAATCCCTTGATGCTGAGTCTCAGCTCATTCTAGGGTTTTTCTCAATCCCTTGATGCTGAGTCTCAGCTCATTTTAGGATTTCTGTCCCATGTTGCCAGGAAGGTCCACACCTCTGGGAGTCATGTCCCACATAGACAGGGGGATGGTGGTGAGTTTGCTTGCTGTGTTGGCTGGAGAGAGAGGCCACATCTGAGCAACAAAAGAGGTTCTCTTGGGGGTGACTCTTAGGCCTAAATTTTAAGTAGACTTGACCTATCCTTTGTGGGGTTAAGTTTCATATGAACAAACCCCAAGACTGGGTGCTCAGCCTATAGCTTTGGTTGTCCACACTGCTTGTGAGAATATCAAGAATTCAACTTGGGGAAGTTGAGTTTTCCCCCGTTCTCACCGTTCCCTGAAGGGGACTTTGCAAATACTTTTCCACTCGCTGATCAAACCACTCTGGGATTCATCGGGGCATCACCTGGACAAACCAACAAAATCTCATGTCGTACCTAAGATTCCAAGTACTTATGGTGTTCAACCAAGCTATCTGCATAAGTTATATTAGGAAATTCACTAGTCAAAATATAAATTTTGTACTGAATAAATATTTTTTGCTTTAGTCTCACATGTAAGGTGAAATTTTTAAATATTAATTACCATATATTTTCAGCATACTGCAGTAATGACATTCCTTTGTTCTTCCTCATGCACAGACATTTTTATAATTTGTACATTGTCACTGTTCTAGTTTGCTAGCTGCCGGAATGCAACACACCAGAGATGGATTGGCTTTTAATAAAAGGGGATTTATTTTGTTGGTTCTTCAGAGGAAAGGCAGCTAACTTTCCACTGAGGCTCTTTTCTTATGCGGAAGGCACAGGATGGTCTCTGCTGGTCTTCTCTCCAGGCTCCTGGGTTCCAACAACTTTCCCCGGGGTGACTTCTCCAAAGTACTGGGCTGAGCTGCAAGTGCTGAGATGAGGAATGCCGAGCTGCTTAGCAGCGCTATGTTGCAATCTCTCATTTAAGCACCAGCCAATTAAGTCAAACGTCACTCATTACAGCAGACACGCCTCCTAGCTGACTGCAGATGTAATTGGCAACAGATGAGGTTCACGTACCAAGGTTCACATACCATTGGTTTATGTCCGCAGCAACAGGACTAGGTATGCTCACCTGGCCAAGTTGACAACTGAATCTAACTAACACAGTCACTATTATTATACACTCTATGCATTCCCCGCTTATACCATCTCAATCTTTATCATCTATCATTCTTTCTGATTTCATTTATGCCCCCAGCCCTCCTCCCTCTATCATTCTCACATGCAGCTTCATTCAGTGTTTTAACATAATTGTATTACAGTTAGGTAGTATTGTGCTTTCCATTTCTGAGTTTTTGCATTCAGTCCTGTTGCATAGTCTGTATCCCTTCAGCTCCAATTACCCAATATCTTACCCTATTTCTATCTACTATGGTCTCTGTTACCAACGAAATATTCCAAGTTTATTCACTAATGTCAGTTCATATCAGTGAGACCATACAGTATTTTTCCTTTTGTTTTTGGCTAGTCTCACTCAGCATAATGTTCTCAAGGTCCATCCATGTTGTTACATACTTCATAACTTTATGGTCTTAAAGCTGAGTAATATTCCATTGTATGTATATACCACAGTTTGTTTAGCCACTCATCAGTTGATGGACATTTTGGCTGCTTCCATCTCTTTGCAATTGTAAATAATGCTGCTATAAACATTGGTGTGCAAATGTCCGTTTGGGTCTCTGCCCTTATGTCCTTTGAGTAGATACCTAGCGATGGTATTGCTGGGTCATATGGCAATTCTATATTCAGCTTTTTGAGGAACCGCCAAACTGCCTTCCACAGCGGTTGCACCATTTGACATTCTCACCAACAGTGAATAAGTGTGCCTCTTTCTCCACATCTTCTCCAGCACTTGCCATTTTCTGTTTGTTGATAATGGCCATTCTGGTGGGTGTGAGATGATATCTCATTGTGGTTTTGATTTGCATTTCTCTAATGGCCAGGGAAGTTGAATATCTCTTCATCTGTCTTTTGGCCATTTGTATTTCCTCTTCTGAGAAGTGTCTGTTCATGTCTTTTGCCCATTTTGTAATTGGATTGGTTGTCTTTTTGTTGTTGAGTTGAACAATCTCTTTATAAATTCTGGATACTAGACCTTTATCTGATATGTCATTTCCAAATATTGTCTCCCATTGTGTAGGCTGTCTTTTTACTTTCTTGATGAAGTTCTTTGATGCACAAAAGTGTTTAAATTTGAGGAGTTCCCATTTCTTTCTTTCTTTCTTTAGAACTCTTGCTTTGGGTATAAGGTCTGCAAAACCACCTCCAATTGTAAGATTTATAAGATATTTCCCTACATTTTCTTCTAACAGTTTTATGGTCTTAGACCTAATGTTTAGATCTTTAATCCATCTTGAGTTAACTTTAGTATAGGGTGTGAGATATGGATCCTCTTTCATTCTTTTGCATATGGATATCCAGTTCTCTAGGCACCATTTATTGAAAAGACTGTTCTGTCCCAGGTGAGTTGGCTTGACTGCCTTATCAAAGATCAATTGTCCATAGATGAGAGAGTCTATATCTGAGCACTCTATTTGATTCCATTGGTCAATATATCTATCTTTATGCCAGTACCATGCTGTTTTGACCACTGTAGCTTCATAATATGCCTTAAAGTCAGGCAGCATGAGACCTCAGGCTTCTTTTTTTTTCCCTCAGGATACTTTTAGGAATTCGGGGCACCCTGCCCCCACAGTTAAATTTGCTTATTGGTTTTTCTATTTCTGAAAAGTAAGTTGTTGGGATTTTGATTGCTATTGCGTTGAATCTGTAGATCAATTTAGGTAGAATTGACATCTTGACTGTATTTCGTCTTCCAATCCATGAACACAGTATACCCTTACATCTATTTAGGTCTTCTGTGATTTCTTTTGACAATCTCTTATAGTTTTCTTTGTATAGGTCTTTTGTCTCTTTAGTTAAATTTATTCCTAAATATTTTATTTTTTTGGTTGTAATTGTAAATGGAATTCGTTTCTAGATTTCCCCCTCAAATTGTTCATTACTAGTGTATAGAAACACTACAGTTTTTTGAGTGTTAATCTTGTAACCTGCCACTTTGCTGTACTCATTTATTAGCTCTAGTAATTTTGCTGTGGATTTTTCAGAGTTTTTGACATATAGTATCATATGATCTGCAAACAGTGAGAGTTTTACTTCTTCCTTTCCAATTTTGATGCCTTGTATTTCTTTTTCTTGTCTAATTGCTCTGGCTAGAACTTCCAACACAATGTTGAATAACAGTGGTGATAGTGGACATCCTTCTCTTGTTCCTGATCTTAGGGGGAAATCTTTCAATTCTTCCCCATTCAGGATGATATTAGCTGTGGGTTTTTCACATATTCCCCTTATCATTTTAAGGTAGTTCCCTTGTATTCCTATCCTTTGAAGTGTTTTCAACAGGAAAGGATGTTGAATTTTGTCAAATGCCTTTTCTGCATCAATCGAGATGATCATGTGGTTTTTCTGCTTTGATTTGTTGATATGGTGTATTACATTAATTGATTTTCCTATGTTGAACCATCCTTGCATACCTGGGATGAATCTTACATGGTCATGCTGTATAATTTTCTTAACGTGCTGTTGGATTTGGTTTGCTAGAATTTTGTTGAGGATTTCTGCATCTATATCATTAGAGAGATTGGTCTGTAGTTTTCTTGTAATATCTTTGTCTGGCTTTGGTATGAGGGTGATGTTGGCTTTGTAGAATGAGTTAGGCAGCTTTCCCTCCTCTTCAATTTTTTTGAAGAGTTTGAGCGGGATTGGTACTAATTCTTTCTGGAATGTTTGGTAGAATTCACATGTGAAGCCACCTGGTCCTGGACTTTTCTTTTTCGGGAGCTTCTTAATGACTGATTCAATTTCTTTACTTGTGATTGGTTTGTTGAGGCTCTCTGTTTCTTCTCGAGTCAAAGTTTGTTGTTCATGCCTTTCTAGGAAGTTGCCCATTTCATCTACGTTGTTGTATTTATTAGCATAAAGTTGTTCATAGCATCCTGTTATTACTTCCTTTATTTCTGTGGGGTCAGTGGTTATGTCTCCTCTTCCATTTCTGATCTTATTTATTTGCACCCTCTCTCTTCATCTTTTGGTCACTCTTGCTAAGGGTCCATCAATCTTATTGATTTTCTCATAGAACTAGCTTCTGTTTTTTTATTTTCTCAATTGTTTTCATGTTCTCCATTTCATTTATTTTTGCTCTAATTTTTGTTATTTCTTTCCTTTTGCTTGCTTTGGGGTTAGTTTCCTATTCTTTCTCTGGTTCTTCCAAGTGGACAGTTAATTCCTCAATTTTTGCCCTTTCTTCTTTTTTGATATAGGCATTTAGGGCAATAAATTTCCCTCTTAGCACTGCCTTTGCTGCATCCCATAAATTTTGATGTGTTGTGTTTTCATTTTCATTTACCTCTAGATATTTACTGATTTCTCTTGTAATTTCTTCCTTGACCCACTGGTTGCTTAAGAGTGTGTTATTGAGCCTCAACATATTTGTGAATTTTTTGGCACTCTGCCTATTATGGATTTCCAACTTCATTCCTTTATGATATGAGAAAGTGTTTTGCATGCTTTCAATCTTTTTAAATTTATTGAGACTTGCTTTGTGACCCAGCATATGGTCTATCCTTGAGAATGATCCACGAGCACTTGAGAAAAAGGTGTATCCTGCTGTTGTGGGGTGTAATATTCTATATATGTCTGCTAAGTCTAGCTCATTTATTGTAATATTCAACTTCTCTGTTTCTTTATTGATCCTCTGTCTTGAGGTTCTGTCCATTGATGAGAGTGTGGAATTGAAGTCTTCAACTATTATGGTAGATGTGTCTATTTCTCTTTTCAGTGTTTGCCTCATGTATTTTGGAGTATTCTGGCTTGGTGCATAAGTATTTATGATTGTTATGTCTTCTTATTGAATTGTTCCTTTTATGAATACATAGTGTCCTTCTTTGTCTCTTTTAACTGTTTTACATTTGAAGTCTAATTTGTTGGATTTTAGTATAGCTACTCCTGCTCTTTTCTGATTGTTCTTTGCATGGAATATCTTTTCTCTACCTTTCACTTTCAACATATGTTTACCTTTGGGTCTAAGATGTGTTTCCTGTAGACAGTATATAGATGGGTCCCGTTTTTAAATCCATTCTGCCAGTCTCTGTCTTTTGATTGGGGAGTTCAATCCATTAACATTTAGTGTTATTACTGTATGGGTAGTACTTTCTTCTACCATTTTGCCTTTTGGATTTTGTATGTCATATCTAATTTTCCTTCTTTCTACGCTCTTCCCCACACCTATTTCTTTTGTGTTTTTGTATCTGTCTGTAGTGCTCCCTATAGTATTTCTTGCAGGGCTGAACTCTTGGTCACAAATTCTCTCAGTGATTTTTTGTCTGGAAACGTTTTAATTTCTCCCTCATTTTTAAAAAAATTTTTTAAATTTTATTTTTACATGGGCAGGCACCGGGAATCAAACCCGGGTCCTCTGGCACGGCAGGCAAGCATTCTTGCCTGCTGAGCCACCATGGCCTGCCCTTCTCCCTCATTTTTGAAGGACAATTTTGCTAGGTATAGAATTCTTGGTTGGCAGTTTTTCTCTTTTAGTAATTTAAATACATCATCCCACTGTCTTCTCGCCTCCATGGTTTCTGCTGAGAAATCTACACATTGTCTTATTGGGTTTCCCTTGTATGTGATGGATTGCTTTTCTCTTGCTGTTTTCAAGATCCTCTCTTTCTCTTTGACCTCCGACATTCTGATCAGTAAGTGTCTTGGAGTATGTCTATTTGGATCTATTCTCTTTGGGGTACGCTGCACTTCTTGGATCTGTAATTTTAAGTCTTTCCTAAGAGTTGGGAAATTTTCAGTGATAATTTCTTCCATTAGTTTTTCTCCTCCTTTTCCCTTCTCTTCTCCTTCTGGGACACCCACAACATGTATATTCATACAGTTCATGTTGTCATTCAGTTCCCTGAATCCCTGCACATATTTTTCCATATAGTTTCTGTTTCTTGTCAGATTTCAGATGTTCCATCCTCCAGTACACTAATCCTATCCTCTGCCTCTCGAAATCTACCATTGTAGGTTTCCATTGTTTTTTTCATCTCTTCTGCTTTGCCTTTCATTCCCATAAGTTCTGTGATTTGTTTTTTCAGATTTTCCATTTCTTCTTTTTGTTCATTCCTTGCCTTCTTCATATCTTCCCTCAATTCATTGATTTGGTTTTTGATTAGGTTTTCCATGTCTGTTTGTATATTCTGAATTAATTGTTTCAGCTCTTGTATCTCATTTGAACTGTTGGTTTGTTCCTTTGACTGGGCCATATCTTCAATTTTCCTGGTGTGATTTGTTATTTTTTGCTGGTGTCTAGACATTTAATTACCTTAATTAGTTTATTCTGGAGATTGCTTTCACTTCTTTTACCTAGCATTTTCATGTTGGATGAATTTGTTGTCTATCTGTTCTTTGACATTCAGTCCAGCTTTTTCTGCACCTCTAGGTTAGGTTTTGTTTAACAGAGGAGAATTCTTCAGGTCTTGTTTCTTGCTCTCCTTGTATGGTGCTTCCCCCCCTCCCCCACTCTTAGGAGGATCTACGTAGGTATTATAGACCCCAGCCCGGTTTTCTTGGACTAAACTGGCCTCCTATCAGGGGGAAGGAGTCACCTGTGTCTGTTTTCCTTGAGGGTGAGACCCAGAAGGTTGAAAGAGTTTGCTGTGAAGTCTCTGGGCTCTGTTTTTCTTATCTTGCCCAGTATGCGGTTCTTGTCTGCCTGCGGGTCCCACCAGCATAAGATTATGTGACACCTTTAACTTTGGTAGACTCTTCCTGCTGGGGGTGTGGTGGAGACAGAGGAGAGGTTGTAGGCTGGTTTTAATGGCTTCAAATTACCAAACTCTGGTGTCTGAATTCCTTGAGGGAGGGATTCCACCTGAGTTGGGCTTCATCCCTCCCCTGGGGAAGGCACAGGTTCAAGACAAGCTCTGAAAGGAGTTTGTTTCTGCCTATGCTTGGGGCAGTTGCAACCTGAGAAGTCCTGCCACTGAATCCAGAGGCAGTCAAGCCTTTCTAGAAACACAGCCACAAAAACCTCTGTTTCTTTTCTTTTTTTCTTTTTCCATTAGCCCAGTGAGCGACCTCTGCTTTGACCAGGTTCACCTGAGCTGGGGGCCTATTTTTAATAGTCAGAATTTGTTAATTAATGCCACAATTTGTATTTGGTTGGACTCTGCCCCTGCTACTGTTAAAGTCTCTTTCCTTTCCCCTCTGGGAAGCAGCCCATGGGGGAGAGGTGCCGACTGCAGCGGCTTGGGGAACTCACGGTTCTGGGGAGGCTTGCAGCTGGTCCAGCTGGTCCAGACTGGGGTACACTGTGTGTCTGGTCACTGACATGGCCCCAGGAGCTGTTCTGTACTGTTTCTGGTTATTTAGTAGTTGTTCTGGAGGACGAACTAAAATGCGCACATTGCTAAGCTGCCATCTTGGCCCCTCCTCCAGATTGGCTTTTAATAAAAGGGGATTTATTTCATTAGTTCTTCAGAGGAAAGGCAGCTAACTTTCAACTGAGGTTCTTTCTTATGTGGGAAGGTCCAGGGTGATCTCTGATGACCTTCTCTCCAGGCCTCTGCGTTCCAACAACTTTCTTCAGGGCGACTTCTTTCTCTGCTTTTCCCTTTTTTTCTGAAGGAGTTTTACTATTTTTCAATCTCAGGTGTCTGACTGATAAAACTAGCTCTAATATTATAACATTAATCACTGGGTGACCACCAGCTTAATCCAGTGGCTTATTAATGTCAATCAAGCACCTTTGATCAGATAGAAGTGACTGTCTCTGTCTGCTGGTGGCAAAGCTGACCTGATGCTCAAGACTACTGAAGTTTCCAGTGTTCAAACCACCTCATTATATAATACTCTTTTCTCCCAATCATCCTGATACTAGACAAAGGCAGCAAATTTTCTTAAATGACCAATTCCTGAGACATGGTGGAGGGATTTAGCCAAGAAGTTCAGATTACAGAAGCCCACTGTTTCTATGCCTTCCAAATGCCATGGAAAACATACACACTGAAATGTAGTCTTTTTATTGACACTTACATAAAAGATTCCAAAATAAGGAAATTTCTCTTCAATGCAATTGAAACGATGCCTTGTGTAAAGAAGGCAGGTGTGGTAGTTAGACTCAGTTGTCAACTTGGCCAGGTAAAGGCACCTAGTTCTGTTGCTGTGGACAAGAGCCAATGGTATGTGAACCTCATCTGTTGCTAATTACATCTGCAGTAGGCTAGGAGGTATGCCTGCTGCAATGAATGATGTTTGACTTAATTGGCTGGTGCTTAAATGAGAGACCACAACATAGCACAGCCTAAGCAGCTCAGCATACCTCATCTCAGCACTCGTAGCTCAGCCCAGGCCTTTGGAGATGCAGAAAGGAATCACCCCGGGGAAAGGCGTTGGAACCCGGATGCCAGGAGAGAAGGCCAGCAGAGACCATCCTGTGCCTTCCCATGCAAGAAAGAACTTCAGCGGAAAGTTAGCTGCTTTTCCTCTGAAGAACTAACAAAATAAATCCCCTTTTATTAAAAGCCAATCCATCTCTGGTGTGTTGCATTCCAGCAGCTAGCAAACTAGAACAGCAGGCTTGGCCTTGCACTGGATTGGGGACAAAGAAGCTAGCTATAGAGAATGTGTCACAGCCTTTGCAACAGAAGGGATCATCTTTTCTGACTCTTTTGCATCCATATTCTGGCTCAAGAAATGAGAACTGATGCCTGGCTTCACATTTTCCAATGAATTTATTAGCAGAGATGAAGGTTTACACTGTAACTTTGCCTGCCTCATGTTCAAACACCTGCTTCACAAACCTTCAGAAAAGAATAAAAGAAATAATTATCAATGCAATTAGGATAAAGCAGGAGTTCCTTACAGAGGCCTTCCCTGTGAAGCTGGTTGGAATGAATTGCACTTTAACAAAGTAGTATATTGAATTCATGGCAGACAGATTTATGCTGAAACTGGGTTTCAGCAAGGTTTCCAGAGTAGAGAATCCATTTGACTTTATGGAGAATATTTCACTCAAAGGGAAGACCAACTTCTCTGAGAGAGAGTAAGTGTGGAGAAGAGTATAGAAATGAAGACTATGAGTAAAGGTAAAAAGAAGAAAAATTAGATATGACATATAAAATCCAAAAGGCAAAATGGTAGAAGAAAGTATTGCCCATACTGTAATAAAACTAAATGTTAATGGATTAAACTCCCCAATCAAAAGACAGAGACTGGCAGAATCGATTAAAGAACAGGACCCATCTATATGCTGTCTACAGGAAACACATCTTAGATCCAAAGGTAAACATATGTTGAAAGTGAAAGGTAGAGAAAAGATATTCCATGCAAAGAACAATCAGAAAAGAGCAGGAGTAGCTATACTAAAATCCAACAAATTAGACTTCAAATGTAAAACAGTTAAAAGAGACAAAGAAGGACACTATGTATTCATAAAAGGAACAATTCAATAAGAAGACATAACAATCATAAATACTTATGCACCAAGCCAGAATACTCCAAAATACATGAGGCAAACACTGAAAAGAGAAATAGACACATCTACCATAATAGTTGAAGACTTCAATTCCACACTCTCATCAATGGACAGAACCTCAAGACAGAGGATCAATAAAGAAACAGAGAAGTTGAATATTACAATAAATGAGCTAGACTTAGCAGACATATATAGAATATTACACCCCACAACAGCAGGATACACCTTTTTCTCAAGTGCTCGTGGATCATTCTCAAGGATAGACCATATGCTGGGTCACAAAGCAAGTCTCAATAAATTTAAAAAGATTGAAAGCATGCAAAACACTTTCTCATATCATAAAGGAATGAAGTTGGAAATCCATAATAGGCAGAGTGCCAAAAAATTCACAAATATGTTGAGGCTCAATAACACACTCTTAAGCAACCAGTGGGTCAAGGAAGAAATTACAAGAGAAATCAGTAAATATCTAGAGGTAAATGAAAATGAAAACACAACACATCAAAATTTATGGGATGCAGCAAAGGCAGTGCTAAGAGGGAAATTTATTGCCCTAAATGCCTATATCAAAAAAGAAGAAAGGGCAAAAATTGAGGAATTAACTGTCCACTTGGAAGAACCAGAGAAAGAATAGGAAACTAACCCCAAAGCAAGCAAAAGGAAAGAAATAACAAAAATTAGAGCAAAAATAAATGAAATGGAGAACATGAAAACAATTGAGAAAATAAAAAAACAGAAGCTAGTTCTATGAGAAAATCAATAAGATTGATGGACCCTTAGCAAGAGTGACCAAAAGATGAAGAGAGAGGGTGCAAATAAATAAGATCAGAAATGGAAGAGGAGACATAACCACTGACCCCACAGAAATAAAGGAAGTAATAACAGGATGCTATGAACAACTTTATGCTAATAAATACAACAACGTAGATGAAATGGGCAACTTCCTAGAAAGGCATGAACAACAAACTTTGACTCGAGAAGAAACAGAGAGCCTCCACGAACCAATCCCAAGTAAAGAAATTGAATCAGTCATTAAGAAGCTCCCGAAAAAGAAAAGTCCAGGACCATATGGCTTCACATGTGAATTCTACCAAACATTCCAGAAAGAATTAGTACTAATCTTGCTCAAACTCTTCAAAAACATTGAAGAGGAGGGAAATAACTCATTCTACAAAGCCAACATCACCCTCATACCAAAGCCAGACAAAGATATTACAAGAAAACTACAGACCAATCTCTCTAATGATATAGATGCAGAAATCCTCAACAAAATTCTAGCAAACCAAATCCAACAGCACGTTAAGAAAATTATACAGCATGACCATGTAAGATTCATCCCAGGTATGCAAGGATGGTTCAACATAGGAAAATCAATTAATGTAATACACCATATCAACAAATCAAAGCAGAAAAACCACATGATCATCTCGATTGATGCAGAAAAGGCATTTGACAAAATTCAACATCCTTTCCTGTTGAAAACACTTCAAAGGATAGGAATACAAGGGAACTACCTTAAAATGATAAGGGGAATATGTGAAAAACCCACAGCTAATATCATCCTGAATGGGGAAGAATTGAAAGATTTCCCCCTAAGATCAGGAACAAGAGAAGGATGTCCACTATCACCACTGTTATTCAACATTGTGTTGGAAGTTCTAGCCAGAGCAATTAGACAAGAAAAAGAAATACAAGGCATCAAAATTGGAAAGGAAGAAGTAAAACTCTCACTGTTTGCAGATCATATGATACTATATGTCAAAAACTCTGAAAAATCCACAGCAAAATTACTAGAGCTAATAAATGAGTACAGCAAAGTGGCAGGTTACAAGATTAACACTCAAAAAACTGTAGTGTTTCTATACACTAGTAATGAACAATTTGAGGGGGAAATCTAGAAACGAATTCCATTTACAATTACAACCAAAAAAATAAAATATTTAGGAATAAATTTAACTAAAGAGACAAAAGACCTATACAAAGAAAACTATAAGAGATTGTCAAAAGAAATCACAGAAGACCTAAATAGATGTAAGGGCATACTGTGTTCATGGATTGGAAGACGAAATACAGTCAAGATGTCAATTCTACCTAAATTGATTTACAGATTCAATGCAATACCAATTAAAATCCCAAAAACTTACTTTTCAGAAATAGAAAAACGAATAACCAAATTTATCTGGAGGGGCAGGGTGCCCCGAATAGCTAAAAATATCCTGAGAAGGAAAAATGAAGCTGGAGGCCTCATGCTACCTGACTTTAAGGTGTATTATGAAGCTGCAGTGGTCAAGACAGCATGGCACTGGCATAAGGATATATATACTGACCAATGGAATCAAATAGAGTGTTCAGATATGGACTCTCTCATCCAAGGACAATTGATCTTTGATAAGGCAGTCAAGCCAACTCACCTGGGACAGAACAGTTTCTTCAATAAATGGTGCCTAGAGAACTGGTTGTCCACATGCAAAAGAATGAAAGAGGATCCATATCTCATACCCTATACAAAAATTAACCAAAAATGGATCAAAGACCTAAACATTGGATATAAGACCATAGAACTTTTAGAAGAAAATTCATGGAAATATCTTATAAATCTTATAATAGGAGGTGGTTCCCTAGACCTTACACCCAAAGCATAAACATTGAAGAAAGAAAGAAAGAAATGGGAACTCCTCAAAATTAAACTAACTTTTGTCCATCAAAGAGCTTCATCAATAAAGCAAAAAGACAGCCTACCCAATGGAAGACAATATTTGGAAATGATATATCAGATAAATGTCTAGTATCCAGAATATATAAAAGATTGTTCAACTCAACAACAAAAAGACAGACAACTCAATTACAAAATGGGCAAAAGACATGAACAGACACTTCTCAGAAGAGGAAATATAAATGGCCAAAAGGCAAATGAAAAGATGCTCAACTTCCCTGACTATTAGGGAAATGCAAATCAAAACCACAATGAGATATCATCTCACACCCAGAATGGCCATTATCAATAAAACAGAAAACAACAAGTGTTGGAGAGGATGTGGAGAAAGAGGCACACTTATCCACTGTTGGTGGGAATGTCAAATGGTACAACCACTGTGGAAGATAGTGTGGTGTTACCTCAGGAAGCTACATATAGAATTGCAATGTGATCCAGCAATACCATTACTAGGTATCTACTCAGAGGACATGAGGGCAAGGTCACAAATGGACATTTGCGCACCATTGTTTATAGCAGCATTATTTACAATTGCCAAGAGATGGAAACAGCCAAAATGTCCATCTACAAACGAGTGGCTAAGCAAGCTATGGTACATACATACGATGGAATATTATGCAGCTATAAGACAGAATAAAGTCATGAAGCATATAACAACATGGATGGACCTTAAGGACATTATGCTGAGTGAAATTAGCCAGAAACAAAAGGATAAACACTGTATGGTCTCACTGATATGAACTGACTTTAGCGAATGAACTTGGAGAATTTCAATTGGTAACAGAGACCATCAGGAGATAGAAATATGGTAGATATTGGGTAATTGGAACTGAAGGGATACTGTATTAGTTAGGGTTCTCTAGAGAAACAGAATCAACAGGGAACACTTGCAAATATAAAATTTATGAAAGTGTCTCACGTGACCGTAGGAACGCAGAGTCCAAAATCCACAGGGCAGGCTGCGAAGCTGATGACTCCAATGGATGGCCTGGATGAACTCCACAGGAGAGGCTCACCAGCCAAAGCAGGAATGCAAACTGTCTCCTCTGAGTCCTCCTTAAAAGGCTTCCCATGATTGGATTTAGCATCACTAATTGCAGAAGACACTCCCCTTTGGCTGATTACAAATGGAATCAGCTGTGGATGTAGCTGACGTGATCATGACCTAATCCTATGAAATGTCCTCATTGCAACAGACAGGCCAGCGCTTGCCCAATCAGATGAACAGGTACCACAACTTGGCCAAGTTGACACCTGTCCTTAACCATGACAGATACAGATTGTGCAACAGGACTGATTGTAAAAATTCAGAAATGGATAGCACAATGCTACCTAACTGTAATACAATAATGTTAGAACACTGAATGAAGCTAAATGTGAGAATGATAGAGGGAGGAGGCTTGGGGGCACAAATGAAATCAGAAGGAAAGATAGACAATAAAGACTGAGATGGTATAATCTAAGAATGCCTAGAGTGTATAATGATAGTGACTAAATGTGCAAATTAAAAAATGTTTCTGCATGAGGAAGAACAAAGGAATGTCAATAATGCAGGGTGTTGAAAATAGGTAGTAATTAATATTTTAAAACTTTAACATAAGTAACACAAGCAAAAAATGTTTGTTTGGTACAAAATTTATATTTTGACTAGTGCATTTCCAAATATAACTTATGTGGACAGCTTAATTGAACACCTTACTCATTGTGTAAGGCATGAGATTTTGTAGGTTCGTCCAGAGTGATGCCCAGATAAATCCCAGAGCGATTTGAACAGTGAATAGGGAAGTATTTGCAGAGCCCCCTAAGGGGAATGGTGAGAAGGGGGGAAAATTCAACTTCCCCAAGTGGAGAATTCTTTTTTTTTTTTTTTTTTTTTTTTTTTTTTAAAGGAAAGACAGAGAGAAGGAAGGAAGGAAGGAAGGAAGAAAGGGAAACATCTTTAAACATTTTCTTGTTTTATTGTATTTTGTTTTTTTTGTTTTTGTTACATGGGCTGGGGCCGGGAATCGAACCGAGGTCCTCCGGCATAGCAGGCAAGCACTTTGCCCGCTGAGCCACCGCGGCCCGCCCCAAGTGGAGAATTCTTGATATTCTCACAGGCAGTGGTGACAGCCACAGCAATAGGCTGAGTCTCCAATCTTGGGGTTTGTTCATTTGAAACTTCATCCCGCAAAGGGTAGGCTAAGCCTACTTAAAATTAGGCCTAAGAGTCACCCCCAAGAGAACCTCTTCTGTTGCTCAAACATGGCCTCTCTCTCTCACACCAGAAGGAGCAAGGAAACTCACTGCCCTCCCTCTCTCTGCGTGGGACATGACTCCCAGGAGTGTGGACTTTTTGGCAACGTGGGACAGAAATCCTAGAATGAGCTGGAACTCAGCATCAAGGGATTGAGAAAATCTTCTCTACCAAAAGGGGGAAGAGTGAAGTGAGACAAAATAAAGCGTCAGTGGCTGAGAGATTCCAAACAGAGTCAAGAGGTTATCCTGGAGGTTATTCTTACACATTAAATAGATATCACCTTGTTAGTCAAGTTGTAATGGAAAGGCTGGAGGGAACTGCCTGAAAATGTGGAACTGTGCTCTGGTGGCCATGTTTCTTGAAGGTAATTGTATGATGATATGGCTGTTGCAGTGTGGCTGTGTGGTTTGAGAGCCTTGTGTCTGATGCTCCTTTTGTCTACCTTATCGATGGAGAAGTAAAACATATGGATTAAAAATAAATAAATAATAGGGGGAACAAATGTTAAAATAAATTTAGTAGATTGAAATGCTGGTGATCGGTGAAGGAGAGGGGTAAGGGGTATGGTATGTATGAATTTTTTCTGTTGTCTTTTTATTTCTTTTTCTAAACGGATGTAAATGTTCTAAGAAATGATCATGATGATGAATATGCAACTATGTGATGATATTGTGAATTACTGATTATATATGTAGAACGGAATGATCATATGTTAAGAATATTTGTCTTTCTTTGCTGTCATATTTTTTAATTTTTAAATTAATAAAAATAAATAAATTAAAAAAAAGAAGCGGAGCAAAGCAGCAGCTCCCCGAAAAAACATGAGACTACTGTAAAGATGGAGCCTGAGGGGGCTGCAGATTACTCTGCTGAGGAGATGGACCTACAGTGTGATGATGATGATGAAGATCAGGGGGATGACTAGCTGGAGTGGATGAAGGATGATGAAAAAGAGGCAGAAGAAGGAGAGGATGACACAGTGCCAATGATGAGGATGACTCTTAAGCACCTAATGGGGTTTAGAAATCTTATCCTATTATTTCTTTACCTAGGCACTTGTCTAAGATCACATTTTTCACCAGACCCTCTCGCCTAGTATCTTCAGCACATGGTCACTACTCTCTCCATCCTTGTCCTTCCCATGTTCATTAATTCATATTGCCCTGCACCTAGTCACATTTTCACTTCCTTTGATGCTCCTAGTAGTTATGTTAAAGTCCTACCCTGTGATTTTTACTTTTACTGTTGATACCCCTTTATGACTTAACAATAAAGATGTATAGTTTTTATCAACTGTTTCCAAAATAATCTCTAGTTATTTAAGGTGTACAGTTCTCACCATTCATACATGAGTTCAGTTGTTGCTTCCCTAACTACAAAGGCAATCTCAATTAGTCGAACAGCACCTGTGAGCAACTTTGAGTTAGTGGTATGTGTGTTATATACTACATAAGAGTGCTGTGTGGTGCTGTGAAATGCAAATGTAACATGTATTTTGTGGAATAAGAGTTGGCATGTCATATGCATCCTCTAAAAAAATAATTAGTGTAATAGTCTTAAGATTTGTTTTCTAAAGTTGATACTGTGGATTATTTTTGTGAACAGCTTGATGTTTGGACCTTTTTTTCCCTCAAAATAAACAAGTCCTGGGCGGGCCACGGTGGCTCAGCAGGCAAGAATGCTTGCCTGACATGCCCGAGGACCCGGGTTCGATTCCCGGTGCCTGCCCATGTAAAAAAAAAATAATAATAATAAAATAAATAAATAAATAAATAAACAAGTCCTTATTAAACCAAGAATTTGGAAGGAAAAAAAAATAATAAACTGTCCAACAAAGAAAAGCCCAGGACCAGATAGCTTCACAGGGGAATTTAACCAAACATTCCAAGAAGAATTAATACCAATCCTGCTCAAGCTCTTACAAAAAAATTGAAGGAGAGGGAATGCTAAAACATTCGATGAGGCCAATACCACCTTAATGCCAGAGCCAAATAAACATAGTACAAGAAAAAAAACTACAGACCAATTTCTCTTATAAATATAGATGCAAAAATCCTCAACAAAATACTAGTAAACTGGGCGGTGCAATGGTGGCTCAGTGGCAGAATTCTTGCCTGACATGCCAGACACTCAGGTTAGATTCCCAGAGCCTGCCCATGCCAAAAAAAAAAACAAAAAAAAAGTAAATACTAGCAAACTGAATCCAACAGCACATTAAAAAGATTTTACACCATGACCAAGTGGGATTTATCCTAGGTCTGTAAGGGTGGTTCAACATAAGGAAATCAATTAATGTAATACAACACATTAACAAAACAAAGGAAAAAAAATCATCTCACTTATCACAAGAAAGGCAATTAGACAAAATCCAGCATCTTTTCTTGATAAAAACACTTAGAAAAATAGGAACAGAAGGAAACTTTCTTAACATGATGAAGTGCATCTATGAAAGGTCCACTGCTAATATTACATTCAATGGTGAAAGACTGAAAGCTTTCCCTCTAAGATCTGGAACAAGACAAAGCTGCTCATTGTCACCACTGTTATTCAGTGTTGTACTGGAAGTTCTGGCCAGAGCAGATAGACAAGAAAAAGAAATAAGTCAGACACAAAGAGACAGATATTGTATCATTCCATTTATATGGAATATTTAGAATGTGCAAATTCATAGAGCTGAAAATAGAGTACAAGTTACTGGGTCTGGGTTGGTGTTGGGGAATAGAGAGTTAACGCATAAAGGATGTAGAATTTCTGTTTAGTGTGTGATGGGAAAGTTCTGATAATGCATGGTGGTTAGGGTAGTGCAACACTGTGAAAGTAATTATTCTCACTGAAGGGTAGGTTTGGAAGTGGTGGAGATGGGAAAGTTTATTTTGCATGTTTCCACAATTAAAAAAAAAATGACTAAAGAGACAATCCTGAACCAGATCTAATAATGGAGGAGAAAAGGTCCAAAAGGACATTACTGGGGCAACTGCAAAAATTGGAATATAAACTCTTAGCTTTATATCAATGTTAAGTTTCTTGAAGTTGATAACTGTACATAAATGATACCCTTGTTCTTAGGAAATGTACATGGAAGCATTAAATGTTCACGATGCTTGATGCATGCAACCTACTCTCAAATGTTTACAAAATAGATGAGTAGAGGGTGGGCCACGGTGGCTCAGCAGGCAAGAATGCTTGCCTACCATGCCAGAGGACCTGGGTTTGATTCCCAGTGCCTGCCCATGTGAAAAAAAAAAAAAAAAAGATAATTAGATAGTAAGTGAGCAGAGAGGAAGGATGGGTGAATATAGCCATCTGTTAAAAGTTGGTGGATCTGGGTATCTGAATAAGAATATGTTGGAGTTCTCTGTATGAATTTTGTATTACTTTTACAACTGTTTTGTAAGTTTGAAATTGTTTAAAACAAAACATTTGAGAATGCAAAAAATTGATTGCTCATATTTGCGTATATCTTTTAAAGAACAGGTCCATTTCTTCTAAGTTGTGGAATTTATGGGTATAGACATGTTCATAATATTCTGTTATCCATTTAATGTCTGTAGGTTTTTCAGTCGTGTCTCCTTTCATTCCTGATATTGGTAATTTGTGTCTTCTCCCATTTTTCTTGGTCAGTCTGGCCAGAGATTGTCACTTTTATTGATTAGAACTAGGGGATCCCCTTGTCCAGCTCTCTACTCTCTGTTTCCCCCATACTATCTAGCTCCCAGGGTTCCTTTTCTCAGTTGTCAGACTAGAAAGATGGGGTTCTTTTGGAGTGTTTGCTACCCATGTTGTCTCACAGTTCTGAATAATTGGGATCAACTTTGGAAAAAAACAGTGAAAGAAAAACAACAAAACAATGGGGATTTACCCCCGCACTCTTCAGACCACAAGGCCCTTGTTTCCCATCTCCTCTAGCCAGGAAAACATGTTTCCTATTGGTATTTTATGTGACTGTCCTATTGGCACCACATGTGGCTCTGAAACTGAGGCTATCCTTGAGGATTGGCCAGGAGAAGAAGAAAAAGTACAAAAAAAAAAAAGAACATCAATGAGGATTCCCCTCCACTTTCCTGCTTAAAGCAGCCCTCTTCCAGGTCCTTTGGCCAAAAAGGCATTGTTTCTCTAGGATTTTTGTTGCCTATGTCAACTGTGCAGTTATATGCTATGGCTGCCCTTTGGGTAAAAAATCAGTAGTTAAAAGAGGGAAAAAAATGGGAAACTCACTGCTGCATGTGCTCTTATTCATGTGTGGTTCTTCTCCCTAATCTGCCTGCTATTAATAACTTTTTAGAGTCCTCAGAAGCTGCGTTTTGTATTTTGCCCAGCGTTGATTTTAGCTGTAATCACTGGGAGAGATGAACTATAGTGGGCTGATCCATCTTAGCCAGTATCAGAAGTCTCGAAAAGTCTGTTATTGACCATATATCATTACTTCTCTATTAAAAAATGTATATGTTTAAATTGAAATTTAATTTTAAAATGTTTCCCCTTGATGTTAAAAACATTTTCTAGATTGAGCTACCATTATCATTATTGTCATTACACAATTTATCAAAACATTAATTAATTCCATAAATTCTGGAAATTAAGAAAAAAGTAAAATTTATGTGGAAATGCATACCTTAATGAGACAAATGGGGATTTAAATTTTTTCAATTATTTTAAATATCAGTGAATGAATATTAGTTATCAGAATGAGACAGGCTCAGTATCAATCAGCTTTGAGAAACCTTGTTTGCAAATATAATTAGACGTGAATGGAAGGAATTTTGTAATAGCCATGTTACCCAATTCTTAACTTCTTCTTAGTTATATATGAAAAATCACATAATTAGTTGGCCTCTTTGGATTTTAGAGCACATTTGGGTATGCTACTCTGGACCACTTCCTGAGTGAACAGAAAAGCTGCTAGTTTTTGAGTGGAAACTGAAACAAGAGGAGTCTCTGTGACAGGTCCAGGCTGCTGTGCAAGCTGCTTTACCACTTGGGCCATACAACCCAATAGATCCAATGGTGTTGGGACTGTCACTGGCAAACAGAGATGCTGTCTGGAGGCTTTGGTAGGCCCCTATAGGAGAATTACAACGCAGGCCATTAGGATTTTGGAGTAAAGCCTTACCATCATCTGCAGGTAACCACTCTCCTTTTGACAAACAGCTTTTGGCCTGCTACTGGACCTCAGTAGAGACTGAATGCTTAACCATGAGCCACTAAGTTGCCAAGAGACCTGAGTTGTCTGTCATGAGCTAGGTGTTGTCTAGACTCACCAAGCCATAAAATTGGATGTGTACAGCAGCACTCCATCATAAAATGGAAATGGTATATAAGAGATAGGCTCAAGCAGGACCTGAAGGCACAAGTTACATGAGGAAGTGGCCCAAATACACATGGCCCCCACTCCTGCCATATTACCTTCTCTTCCCCAGCCTAGAGCTGTGGCCTCTTGGGGAGTTCCTTATAGTCAGTTGACTGAGGAAGAGAAAACTCAGGCCTGGTTTACAGATGGTTCTGCACGATATGCAGGTACCACCCGAAAGTGGACAGCTGCAGCACTACAGCCCTTTTCTGGGATGTCCCTGAAGAACAGTGGTGAGGGGAAATCCTCCCAGTGAATGGAACTTTAAGCAGTGCATCTGATTGTTCATTTTGTTTGGGAGGAGAACTGGCCAGAAGTGCACTTGTATACCGACTCATGGGCTGTTGCTAATGGTTTGGCTAGATGGTCAGGGACTCAGAAGAGGCATGATTGGAAAATTGCATGTGCATAGACTTTTCTGAGTGGACAAAACACATGAAGATCTTTGTGTCCCATGTAAATGCTCACCAGAGGATGACTTCAGCAGAGGAAAATTTTAATAACCGAGTGGATAAGATCATCCATCCTGTGGATACAATTCATTTTCTTTCCCTAGTCACTCCTGCCATTGCTCAATGGGCTTATGAACAAAGTGCGTGTGGGGATAGGGATGGAGGTTATGCATGGACTCAGCAACATGGCCTTCCATTCACCAAGGCTAACCTGGTTACAGCCACTGCTGAGTGACCAATCTGCCAGTGGCAGAGACCCGCACTCAGTCCCCGATATGGTACCATTTTCTAAGGTGATCATCCTTCTACTTGGTGACAGGTTGATTACTTTAGACCACTTCCATCATGGAAGGGGCAGCAATTTATTCTAACTGGAAGAGACATATACTATGCATATGGGTTTGCCTTCCCTGCATGCAATGCTTCTACCAAAACTACCATTCGTTTTCTTATAGAATGCCTTATCCACTGTATGGTATTCTACACAGCGTTGCTTCTGATCAAGGAACCCAATTCACAGCAAATAAAGTGTAGGAATGGGCACATGCTGATGGAATTCTCTGCTCTTACCATGTTCTCCATTATCCAGAGGGCAGCTGGGTGGATAATGGGGAGGAATGGCCTTTTGAAGACCAATTATAGTGGCAACTAGGTGGCAATACCTTGCCAGGCTGGGGCAGTGTTCTCCAGGAGGTTGTGTATGTTCTGAATCAGCACTCACTCTATGGTCCTGTTTCTTCCGTAACCAGGATTCATGGATCCAGGAATCAAGGGGTGGAAATGGGAGCTGCACCATTCACTATCACCCCTAGTGTTCCAATAGGAAAATTTTTGTTTCCTGTCCCTGCAGCCTTAAGCTCTGCTGGTTTACAGGTCTTAGTTCCAAAAGGAGGAGTACTCCTACCAGGAAACACAGCAATGACGCCACTGAACTGGAAGTTAAGACTGCCACCTGTCCACTTTGAGCTTCTCATGCCTCTGAATCAAGAGGCAAGGAAGGGGATTACAGTAAGAGCTAGGGCGATTGGTTGTGACTATCAAGGGGCACTAGGACTGTAACTACACAGCAGAAGTAAAGAAGAGGTTTCCTGGATTACAGGGTATCCCCTAGGGTGTCTCTTAGTACTACCATGCCCTGTGATTAAAGTCAATGGAAAAGTGCAACAACCCAATTCAGTCAGGCCTAACAAAGGACCAGAAACTTCAGGAATGAAGGTTTGGGTGACCCAACAGGGAAAGAACCACGGCCAGCTGAAGTGCTTGCTGAGGGAAAAAGGAATATGGAATGGATAGTGATAAATATGAACTATGATCATGTGACCAGTTACTGAACCAAGGACTGTAATATGAATATTTCCTTCTTATTTGGTTGAGTATGTTTGTATTTGTACATAAAGCAAATAGCTTGTTTTTGTATTATCATATGATATAAATTATATTGTTCATGTTATAGTATTTAAGTTATAGGATATCAAGTTTAAGAGTAAATATTACCTAAGGACTTGCACCCCTGTTTTGGAGAGATTTAGGGTGTTTCCAGCTGTACGCAGGACAGTTGAGGATTGTTAGGTGGGACATACGTCTGTTATGGTGTCCTATTCAGAGATTAAGCATTGTTTAAGGTGATGTGTATAGCTGCCAAGTTGATAAGGGGTGACTGTGATGTTTAGGTTCTAGTATTAATTTGGCCTGGTGATGGTGCCCAGTTGTCTGGTCAGGCAAACACTGGCTTAATTGTAACTACAAGGATATTTCATGGCTGGTTGATAAACCAAAAGGCTGGTTTAATAAATTACCAACTAGTTGACTGCATCTGTGCCTGAATAAATCTATGATCAACTAAGGTTGCATCTTCCACAAAGGAGAGAATCCAATTGGTTGGATTTGATCCAATCAGTTGAAGACTTTTAAGGAAGGAGAATTTTCACTGCCTCTTCAGCCAGTCAGCCTTTCCTGTGGAGTTTATCAAGACTGTTCATCAGAGTTTCCAATTTTGCAGCCTGCCCTATGGATTTTGGACTCTTGCATCCCCATGGTTGCGTGGAGACACTTTCATAAATACTATGTTTACAGATATCTCCTGATCGTTCTGTTTCTCTAGGGAACCCTTACTAATACACCATGTTATCCAATTCTTTGTGCTTCTTCCTAATTATATATTTAAAAAGTCAGGTAATTTTACATTTTTGAAAATTGTATTTAATTATTTACCATATGGCAATTTAATAAGTTTTTCTTCTGGCTTTTGGGAGGCAAAGAACTGAAAGCTGACTTTCAAAAGGATTTGTTACTCAGTCATTAGGGTTGTGGGAAGTTTAGCAAGACCAACTATTAGTTGTACCTGTTTATCTCCTGTTAGAGGCCCTTCAATTAACCCAATTAAAAAGGAGTCTGGGGAAATGTAAATGTTAAATTCAATACAAGACAATATTTTAAATAAAATTCTGTTATCAAATTCTTTGAATACATCTTTATCAAAACCTTGAAGCTACAGATTTAGCCTATTCAACATACAAAACAATGCTGGCCAAAAGAAATATAATGTAAGTCACATATAAGTTAAATTTATTTATGTTAGGTATTTCAATAGAAAGGAAGGACAGTTTCTAGGGCCCTTATACAAAATTGCTCAATGACTCTTTGGAGGGACTATTATGAAGACAGAAGAATGGAATTCTGGTGGAGCTAAGGTCACGATGCAGTGGTTTCCAGTATTGGTGAGGTATGAAAGCCATCTGGGAAGGTCTTAAAAATCCCAGTGCTAAGGCTGCACCCCAGACGAAATACATCAGAATCTGTGTGAGCCAGGCAGCAATAGTATTAAAACTGTTCAGCTGTTTTCAATGTATAGAAAAGGGACAGTGAAGGGTGCTTCTGGAGAGAGCTTAGCTGCTCAACGCTTACCTCCCAGGAGATGTTTACTGCATTAAAATTAACGACTTCTATTTATAAGTGAAACTGCTTGATTTAGTCTGTGATATGAAGTTGGGGTAGACAGGATATCAAGGCACAGTTGATATTTGGGTTATATATTTCAAAAGAACTATGTAGAAAGTATCACATCTCTTTATTAGTTGGCTTCTTCTTTTTTACTTATAGAACACAGTAGTTTTAAATAAAGTAAATGCCAATTTGAGGTCTGAGAGAAATTATTTCTCTTGGTTTCAATTTTTTTACCCTTAAAAAAATTTTTTTAACCTCAATTTTATGTATTTTGAAACTTGGAGCGACTTCACTTAAGTAACTCTGCAGACAGAATGATCTCTTCTTAAATTAAGATAAAATTTACATACACCAAAATACACGAATCCTAACTTACATTTTCATAAGTTTTGATAACTACACATACCCATGTAAATATCTAGAAAGATACATAAGAATCCTACTAATGGCAGCTATTTTGGGAATTGGACATGGAGTCAGTAGGACTCTAGTTCCCTATCTTCGAATAGAAATAAAAATATATTTAATTAATTCTAAATTTTAAATTTTAAAATGTATTCTAAAATACACAAAATAAAAAATATGCTCCTAAGGGGAAGGGGGGATTCTAAATAGTGTGTTGAATAGGAATCAAGGCAAGTGAACACGGTAAAAAAGAAGCTTGATGATTCCTTTGGTTCTAGACCCTCTAGTGGCAAGCATCAGGTAATGCTGATGACTGTACCCAAGCCAAGGTCCTAAAGTAAACATATCTTTAATAAAGTTCTGAAACACACAGCAGAGGTTCCAGTTCTCGAAATCGTGGAATCATTGCCAAATTGTGGATGAACAAAAGCACAAAGTCGCTCTAGTGATTGCTACAATCACGTACCATACACCATGAAGCAAGGGTCAGCAAAATCTTTAAAGATTAAAAACATGAGGAAAACTCCAGTGTGACTGTCTTGCAACTCTATGGTTTAAGAACCCAGGCTGTGGTCACCATCTCTTCTGAACCTTTGCTCAAGCCTCTACTGACCTGTCTTCTCTTCATCTGGATGAAGCCGTCTCTTCCTCCTGCCCTTAGTCAGGCCACCTCTTCTACACTTCTACAGTTTTCCCAACTGCAATTCACATTACCAGCTCCTTAATTCATCCCTTAGAATTTCCTGCCAATAATTGTTAACATTCATGAAACTGTTACTAGATACCAGATACCACATTAATTTGTGTTATCTTGTTCAATCCTCAGATCAGCCCTCTGATTTAACCCTTATACTGATAAAGGGAAATCTGAGGCATAGAGCAGTTTAATATTGTACAATTTGTAATTGCTTGGATTTGAATCTCTATCTTACTCTAGACCACATGCATTTAACCACTAGGCTATACTATACCCTGTACTGTTTTCTATTGCTTTTGGATATATACTCTGTGTGTGTGTGTGTGTGTGTGTGTGTGTGTGTGTGTGTGTGTGTATTGGCAAGGGCAGCCTCTGGGAATTGAACCCAGGTCTCCAGCATGGCAGGCAAGAATTCTGCCATTGAGCCACCCTTGCACTGCCCCCGAATATATATTTTAATGATTATAGATCACAGGTCATAAACTCAGATGTCTATCAGGGTCATAAGTGAAGATAACTTGGTATAGTAGTCTTTATTTTATCAAATACATTTTTCTTCCTTTTAATTTGAAACAAAGGCCTTCTTGCTCTATATTTTGCTTTTCTACACCTGATAAAAATATGGATCAAGAAATATTTCACTTTCTTTATAATCTTTAAAATATTAAGCTAAATTGGGGTCATACCTGACAACTGACACTTAGCTTCAGTATCAGGGAGTAACAGGGAGTAGGGAGGACTGTGGCATATTCAATAGTGCAGGCCCTATTTACAGGGGGGATTTCCCAGTTCAGTGCCAGGCAAATATTGCTACTTGGACACCCAGAGTTGTTAGATCTTCCAATTGTTCAAGAGGAGGTGGAAACCTGGAATTGTATACAAAACCTCCCAATTTAAAAATGTTGGCAACAAATTTACCATGTTTTAGGAAAATGGTTTGGGAGGCTTGATTTAACCCGTGGGTCCTAAATTCAATCTTGTCCCTTTGATGGCAGTGCAAGCCCATTATGGCAGGAACCAATAAAATAGATTCCTTTTATACCTCCCACAGCTAGGTACATAACACATGTTCATGATTATTATCCTGAATTTAGGTTTCACTTCCTTTTGGTAAACATTCATTTGGCAGCCTGGGTTTTCATTGAATCAAAGGGTTTCTGTGAACTTATCACTAAATCAAATGGATTCTATGAATTTATGACAGAAGATAAAGCCTAGGACATAGAAAGTGTTCATTAAAAGTTTGTTTTTATTCCATTAATGTTTCCTAGTATCAGACCTTGCTGCACATTAGAATTACTGGGGAAGCTTTCAAAAATACCCATGCCCCACTCCCAGATTCTTTTTTAACTGATTTGCAGGAAGGCCCTGGCATGAGTATATATTTTTCAGTTTGAAAAGTGATTTTTTTTCATAGAACTTTAAAAAAAATTTTGTTAATAAAACCAATTAACATACAATATGAACATTCTTTTTTATCACATAGTTGCATATTCATCATCATGATCATTTCTTAGAATATTTGCACCAATTCAGAAAAAGAAATAAAAAGAAAACAGAAAACAAATTCATACATACCATACCCCTTACCCCTCCCTTTTATTGATCACTAGCATTTCAATCTACTAAATTTATTTTAACATTTGTTCTCCCTATTATTTATTTATTTTTAATCCATATGTTTTACTCATCTGTCCATAAGGTAGATAAAAGAAGCATCAGATACAAGGTTTTCACAATCACACAGTCACACTGCAAAAGCTATATCATTATACAATCATCTTCAAGAAACACTGCTACTGGAACACAGCTCTACATTTTCAGGCAGTTTCCTCCAGCCTCTCTGTTATGCCTTAACTAAAAAGGTGATATCTATTTAATGCGCAAGAATAACCTCCAGGATAATCTCTTGACTCTGTTTGGAATCTCTTAGCCATTGACACTTCATTTTGTCTCATTTCTCTCTTATCCCTTTCAGTCCAGAAGGTTTTCTCAATCCCTTGGTGCTGAGTCCCAGCTCATTCTAGGATTGAAAATTGATTTTAATGCGTAGCCAGAAAAGAGGAATAATGGTCTAACTCTAGGAATCGGGACTCAGGAGCAAATCTTACTGCTAGAAGTTACCTTCTGAATTATATGGTCCCAATTCATTCTGTTAAATAATTACTTTGGATAATTAACTAACTAGATCTCGAGGTGATTCGTGTATGCATTTAAGCTTGAGAATCACTGTTCTGGTCCAATCTCCTCCTTGACAAACGTGGCTCAGCAAGAAGCCAGTGGGGAGCTGATACCAGAAATCAGATCTCTTAAGTCCTTGTCCAGAGCATTTTCTAACATGCCAAAATTATGTCAGATAATTTATCGTATTGTTTCAAAGATTCTGGAACTTGGGCTTTGAGCCTTGGAGCCCTGGGATTGGAAAAACCGCCAGGGAAAGGCGTCACCTTTTTTTTTTCCCCCATAAAATTGTGGTACGAGACTAAAAAGAAAAGGAAGGGGAGAGAGAGAAGCATGTCCGAGAGCGACACCGGGGCCGTGCGAAACCCATCTTTGGGTTGGCTGATTTCCGTCCTCGCTTGGAGCTGCCTGGGCTTGTAGATCCCTATCTTTCAGCCTTCCTCTTTCCCGCTTTGGCTGATTTTAAGCTACCGTTTTTTCTTCCCACTTCCACACAAGAGCACTTTATGTATAAATGGAAGCACTTTCGGAGGGACGATTTGCAGAAGACCGGAATAATTGGCTCGCCCGTGGCACCGCTCTGCGCTGCTCCCGCGACGCCTTGTGGGAGTTGTAGTCCCGGGGCGGGCCACGCCTCCTGGGCCGGAGAAGAACGGGTGACTTTTCTGGGTCTTTTGCTGCAGAGGGCTCCTCACGCTCCACGCCTTGAGCTGGAATTCTGTTAAAAACTTATTCGTGATTTCTTCTGAACAGTTCGCTGTGTTTTCAAGTTTCCTTCACTGGACATATGTAAATAAAATAAGTGATATTTATTTTTTAAAATACTAGAAAGCATAAAGAAGAAAACAAAAATGAGGGACGCCAACATTGACTTTATACAAACAGCTCAGAAAGATGTAAAACAAGATAAGTCCCCTTTTTGTTCCTACCCAGTTTCCTCCCCTAAAAATCAACACTTATCCCGCTTTTGGGGCTGGGTGTGGGGGATGTGTACGTCAAGAAAAAAAAGTTTAAATGCAAATATACATATGATTAAAAAGTACACTAAAAAATACTGTAATAGTCTTCTGCACCTCCCTTTTTCATTTGGTAATACATCTTAGAGCTCTTTCCATACTTACACATGAAGCACTATCTTATTCCTAATAAGGAATACCTTATTTTTAATAGCTAAAGAGTAATTCATCCTGTGGCTACCATAATTTATTCACCCATAGTCTTCTTCTCCACCTCCCTTGACAGACGTTTTGTTTTCCACTTTTTTGCCTTTGCAAACAGTGCTGCAAACAGAGCTTCCTTAAACGTTTTTTTCTTGTATGTACACAGGGTAAATTCCTTGGGACAAAATTGCTCAAAGGGATATAAAAAAGCTGATAAATACTAACAAGTTGTCAAATTATACCAATTTATACCCACCACCAACAATGTATAGGTGTTATTTCCTCGCACCTGCTGTAGCATGGGGTATTATCAAACTAGAGTTTTTGTTAATCTAAGAGATAAACAACTTTATCTTCTTATGATTTGTAATTTCATAATTATAAGTTTTACTCCTATTCATATGTTTATTGGCCGTTTGTATTTTTTAAAACGAGTTATATTTTTGGCCGAATTTTCTATTCCCTTGTTCATTTTTCTTACTGATTTGTCTGTACTTCATAATGAAGCTAGACTTTTATCCATTTTTCCTAAGACATTATTTGTCTTCAATTTTGTCTTCTGTAATATTCAGACTCACAAAGGTCTTTAATTTTTAAGTAGTCAGATTTATTAGGTTTTTCATTTTCTATGGTTTCTGGGTTTTTTGAATCTCTGAAATTTAGTTTGATAAAAGAAGGAATGGCTCTAATTTATCTTTTATCATTTCTCCAAAAGATTAGTCGGTGGTCCTGATATGATTTTTGTTACCTTTATAATTAGGGAGGAAAACTCCAATAAATACAAAAATATACCCTACCAGGAGGTGCTAAGGCAGGACTGAACGTTAGTTTTGGGGTAAAGAGCAGAAATACATAATTGACACTGACTTTTCTCAAAGCATCTGCTTATCTTGTATTTCTGCTTTTTCTGAACAAAAAACAAAAACAAAATGTTGCTAGCATTCGTTAAAATAACTAATGAAAAGTTTCCTAATTAATAGAAAACTTAAAAGAAAAAAATGAAAATTATTTTGAAACCTAACAAAGACTGAAGTAAAATTCTCAAATTAAGGGAGTTTGATGTGTGCTCAAAGATAAGGCAAGGATTTTCTCCAAATCACCCTTTAGGGAAAAAGGTAGATATCTTGTATTTATAATGTTACAAAGGTTCTTACACAGTGAAAAAAGTACTGTTCCTAAATTAATATAATTTAATATAATATATAAATTGTATATATAATTTAACTGAATTTTTAAAGTTACATATAATAAAACAGCATTTGATCATTTAATATATGTAACTAAATATAAAAAGTTAAATATTTTAAGTCAGCACTTGACTATTATATGTCAAATTTATAATATATTCATAAATAATATAGATATCTCTGACCTCAAAAATCTATTGTTTTGGATCATCTCATGGTGAAATTTAAAATCGTCTCTTACTGACATATATACCCACACATACACACATATATGGTAGAACTTTGCTATATATGATATATCCTTAACATTCTGCAAAAATGCAACAGTTTAACTTAGAAGAAGTTCTGCTGTAAAACATCATTTAGAAAAAAGGTAAAAAATATGGGAAGAAACAGCTAAAACATTTCAGTGTTTGCCTCAGGACAGAGGGATATAAGAGGCAGGGCTTCTTTATTTTATTAAAAACTTTAGAATACCATTTGCCTCTAAAAACAAAACCAAAATTCATGAGTATATATCACATAGATCTAAATAAAAATTAAAAGATAGGAATGAGAATTTTTGTTGGTTTTAATAAGAAAAACATGAAAACTATCTTGTTGGGCACTTCCTCTCAAAATTTTCTTTCTCTGTGATTATAAAATTGCACTGAAGCATTTTCATTAAGGGACTGATCAAACTCAATATTTTTATTTTAGGGATGTGATCTTGTAACTGAGCTAGTTAAAATTATTATTAAAAAAAGAATAAAAACACAAAGACTTGAAGCAAGATGGCAAGGAAGCTTTTACTGAATTTTGACAATAAGAATAAATGCAAAGATGGCAAAATGAGGAAAATAGTAGTAATGGTGTGCAAACCAGCAATATCACAATACAAAGGACATCTTCACGTTTTTTACTGAGTTATCTTTAAGGATCAGAAATATCATTTGACATAGCCTATAAACCATATCAGTGTTGAAAAGTGTGTGTAGTTTGTGCATGCTCACATAGATAGACCTTACTATACTTTCAGACAATCTGAGATTGTAGCTTTCAGATTGCCTCATTGTTGTGGATATTTTACTCCGCTCTCCGATGTCTTTCTAACTCTTGCGGTTTCCCCCAAGTGTGTTGTGGGTTGGGGGTTGCTGAAGAAGGAGGAACTAACTATTCAAAGCCAAAATGTCAGAAAAAGTAGGTCATAGTTTGGTAAAGAAAAGGGCAGATAATACAATATAATGTAGTTGTAGTCTATTCTCCTGAAATATCTAATTTTAACATTATTGAGGAAAGGTATGAATATCTTGAGTGATTTTATTCTCTAACATACATTATATATAGGTGGTGCTTTAATTTCCTTGGCTGTGCAATGGGTTGGCTTAAACAATGGAAATTTATTGGTGCATGTTTTGTTTTTTTGTTTGGGGCATGGGCAGGCTCTGGGAATAGCGCATGATTTTGAAGCTGGAAAAAAAGTCCAAATCAAGTCATCATTAAGGCAATACTTTTTCCCTGAAGGCTGTGGCCCTGCGTCCTTAGCTTTTCTGTCACATGGCAGTGTACATGGTGGCCTCTCCTGGCCTCTCTGTTCTTTTCTGGTTTCCACTGACTTTCAGCTTCTGGCTGCTCCTTGTGGCTTTCTCTCTCTGTGTCTGAATATCATTCCAGTAATAATGGACTCTGTAGAATCCATCCTGATTGAGGTGGGCCTCCTCAAAAGATCTGACTTACAATGGGTTCACACCCACAGGAATGGATTAAGTTTAAAAGCTTGTTTTTCTGGGCTATATAAAGCTCCAAACCACCACAGATGGAATAACAATTTTGGCAAAACTCAGTTATAGGAGGGAGGAGGAGCAAAAGGAATTACTGGGACTTCCGGAGAAGATGGCGGCTTAGTAAGACGCGCAGATCTTAGTTTCTTCTCCAGGACAGCTACTAGGGGAGTAGAAACGATACACAACAGCGCCCAAAGCCACAACAAAGATAAAAAAGACAGCGTACCCCATCCTGGAACGGCTGGCTGGCTGAGAGAAGCCGCTCGGGTGAGATCGCCGAGGTGCGCGGGCTTCACCGGGCGGGGCGGCAAGCGGCCGGAGTCACTCCCTTCCCCCTTTCCGGGCCGGCTGGGAGAATTGGAGAGGCGGTCCCCTGAAACCGCGGTGGCTGGCGCCACACCGCGCGCGGCCCCCCGGACCAACTGAGAGAATTGGATCAGAAATCCCCAGGCCGCGGAGAACGGTGACGGGTGGGGGAGGCCCCTTCCAAACCCGTGACTCCCCGGGAACGTGCACTCTCCCGGGCGGGCCTCTGCCGCTGGCGCCCTCCCGCCACGCTTGTCGCCCAGGGCTGACTAGGAAATTCGGACGGGCGCTTTCCCGGGCTGCGGCGGCCAGCAACACTCCCCGCGTTCGGACCCCGGGCCGGCTCGCAGTCTTCCAAGCCACTTCAGCTAGCGAACCTCCCGGACGGCGAGAGGTTTCCAAAGTTAAAGGTCCCACAGCACCTTTTACTGGTGGGACCCGCAGACAAACGTGTGCCACGAGCGCCACCTACTGGACAGGATAAGAAAAACAGAACCCAGAGATTTCACAGAAAAATCTTCCAAACTTTTGGATCCAATACCCAGGGAAATCTGTCTAAATGCGCAGACACCAACAGAAGATAATGGATCACGCTCAAATAATTGAAAATATGGCCCAGTCAAAGGAACAAACCAATAGTTCAAATGAGATACAGGAGCTGAGACAACTAATGCTGAATATACGAACAGAAATGGAAAACCTCTTCAAAAACGAAATTGATAAATTGAGAGAGGACATGAAGAAGACATGGGCTGAACATAAAGAAGAACTAGAAAAACTGAAAAAAAAATCACAGAAATTATGGAAGTGAAGGACAAAGTAGAAAAGATAGAAAAAACAATGGATACCTACAATGATAGATTCAAAGAAACAGAAGATAGAATTAGTGATTTGGATGATGGAACATCTGAATTCCAAAAAGAAACAGAAACTATCCGGAAAAGAATGGAAAAATTTGAACAGGGTATCAGGGAACTCAAGGACAATATGAAGCGCACAAATATATGTGTTGTGGGTGTCCCAGAAGGAGAAGAGAAGGGAAAAGGAGGAGAAAAACTAATGGAAGAAATTTTCACTGAAAATTTCCCAACTCTTATGAAAGACTTAAAATTACAGATCCAAGAAGTGCAGCGCACCCCAAAGAGATTAGACCCAAATAGGCGTTCTCCAAGACACTTACTAGTTAGAATGTCAGAGGTCAAAGAGAAAGAGAGGATCTTGAAAGCAGCAAGAGAAAAACAATCCATCACATACAAAGGAAACCCAATAAGACTATGTGTAGATTTCTCAGCAGAAACCATGGAGGCTAGAAGACAGTGGGATGATATATTTAAATTACTAAAAGAGAAAAACTGCTAACCAAGACTACTATATCCAGCAAAATTGTCCTTCAAAAATGAGGGAGAAATTAAAACATTCTCAGACAAAAAGTCACTGAGAGAATTTGTGACCAAGAGACCAGCTCTGCAAGAAATACTAAAGGGAGCACTAGAGTCAGAACCGAAAAGACAGAAGAGAGAGGTATGGAGAAGAGTGTAGAAGGAAGGAAAATCAGATATGATATATATAATACAAAAGGCAAAATGGTAGAGGAAAATATTATCCAAACAGTAATAACACTAAATGTTAATGGACTGAATTCCCCAATCAAAAGACATAGAATGGCAGAATGGATTAAAAAACAGGATCCTTCTCTATGCTGTCTACAGGAAACACATCTTAGACCCAAAGATAAACATAAGTTGAAAGTGAAAGGTTGGGAAAAGATATTTCATGCAAATAACAACCAGAAAAGAGCAGGAGTGGCTATACTAATATCCAACAAATTAGACTTCAAATGTAAAACAGTTAAAAGAGACAAAGAAGGACACTATATACTAATAAAAGGAACAATTAAACAAGAAAACATAACAATCATAAATATTTATGCACCGAACCAGAATGCCCCAAAATACGTGAGGAATACACTGCAAACACTGAAAAGGGAAATAGACACAAATACCATAATAGTTGGAGACTTCAATTCCCCACTCTCATCAATGGACAGAACATCTAGACAGAGGATCAATAAAGAAATAGAGAATCTGAATATTACTAAAAAGGACCTAGACTTAACAGACATTTATAGGACATTAAATCTCACAACAGCAGGATACACCTTTTTCTCAAGTGCTCATGGATCATTCTCAAAGATAGACCATATGCTGGGTCACAAAGCAAGTCTTAACAAATTTAAAAAGATTGAAATCATACACAACACTTTCTCGGATCATAAAGGAATGAAGTTGGAAATCAATAAAAGGCGGAATGCCAGAAAATTCACAAATACGTCGAGGCTCAACAACACACTCTTAAACAACGAGTGGGTCAAGGAAGAAATTGCAAGAGAAATTAGTAAATACCTCGAGGCAAATGAAAATGAAAACACAACATATTAAAACTTATGGGATGCAGCAAAGGCAGTGCTAAGAGGGAAATTTATTGCCCTAAATGCCTATATCAGAAAAGAAGAAAAGGCAAAAATGCAGGAATTAACTGTTCACTTGGAAGAACTGGAGAAAGAACAGCAAACTAATCCCAAAGCAAGCAAAAGGAAAGAAATAACAAAGATCAGAGCAGAAATAAATGAAATTGAAAACATGAAAACAATAGAGAAAATCAATAAGACCAGAAGTTGGTTCTATGAGAAAATCAATAAGATTGATGGGCCCTTAGCAAGATTGACAAAAAGAAGAAGAGAGAGGATGCAAATAAATAAGATCAGAAATGGAAGAGGAGACACAACTACTGACCTCACAGAAATAAAGGAGATAATAACAGGATACTATGAACAACTTTACGCTAATAAATACAACAATTTAGATGAAATGGACGGGTTCCTGGAAAGACATGAACAACCAACTTTGACTCAAGAAGACATAGATGACCTCAACAAACCAATCACAAGTAAAGAAATTGAATTAGTCATTCAAAAGCTTCCTAAAAAGAAAAGTCCAGGACCAGATGGCTTCACATGTGAATTCTACCAAACGTTCCAGAAAGAATTAGTACCAATTCTCCTCAAACTCTTCAAAAAAATCGAAGTGGAGGGAAAACTACCTAATTCATTCTATGAAGCCAACATCACCCTCATACCAAAACCAGGCAAAGATATTACAAAAAAATAAAACTACAGACCAATCTCTCTAATGAATATAGATGCAAAAATCTTCAATAAAATTCTAGCAAATTGTATTCAACAACACATTAAAAGAATTATACATCATGACCAAGTAGGATTCATCCCAGGTATGCAAGGATGGTTCAACATAAGAAATTCAGTTAATGTAATACACCACATCAACAAATCAAAGCAGAAAAATCACATGATCATCTCAATTGATGCAGAGGAGGCATTTGACAAGATTCAACATCCTTTCCTGTTGAAAACACTTCAAAAGATAGGAATACAAGGGAACTTCCTTAAAATGATAGAGGGAATCTATGAAAAACCCACAGCTAATATCATCCTCAATGGGGAAAAATTGAAAACTTTCCCCCTAAGATCAGGAACAAGACAAGGATGTCCACTATAACCACTATTATTCAACATTGTGTTGGAGGTTCTAGCCAGAGCAATTAGACAAGAAAAAGAAATACAAGGCATCAAAATTGGAAAGGAAGAAGTAAAACTATCACTGTTTGCAGACGATATGATACTATACGTCGAAAACCCGGAAAAATCCACAACAAAACTACTAGAGCTAATAAATGAGTACAGCAAAGTAGCAGGTTACAAGATCAACATTCAAAAATCTGTAGCATTTCTATACACTAGTAATGAACAAGCTGAGGGGGAAATCAAGAAACGAATCCCATTTACAATTGCAACTAAAAGAATAAAATACCTAGGAATAAATTTAACTAGAGAGACAAAAAGCCTATATAAAGAAAACTACAAAAAACTGCTAAAAGAAATCACAGAAGACCTAAATAGATGGAAGGGCATACCGTGTTCATGGATTGGAAGACTAAATATAGTTAAGATGTCAATCATACCTAAATTGATTTACAGATTCAATGCAATACCAATCAAAATCCCAACAACTTATTTTTCAGAAATAGAAAAACCAATAAGCAAATTTATCTGGAAGGGCAGGGTGCCCCGAATTGCTAAAAACATCTTGAGGAAAAACACGAAGCTGGAGGTCTCGCGCTGCCTGACTTTAAGGCATATTATGAAGCCACAGTGGTCAAAACAGCATGGTATTGGCATAAAGATAGATATATCGACCAATGGAATCGAATAGAGTGCTCAGATATAGACCCTCTCATCTATGGACATTTGATCTTTGATAAGGCAGTCAAGCCAACTCACCTGGGACAGAACAGTCTCTTCAATAAATGGTGCCTAGAGAACTGGATATCCATATGCAAAAGAATGAAAGAAGACCCATCTCTCACACCCTATACAAAAGTTAACTCAAAATGGATCAAAGATCTAAACATTAGGTCTAAGACCATAGAACAGTTAGAGGAAAATGTAGGGAGATATCTTATGAAAGTTACAATTGGAGGTGGTTTTATGGAGCTTAAACCTAAAGCAAGAGCATGAAGAAGGAAAGAAAGAAATGGGAGCTCCTCAAAATTAAACACTTTTGTGCATCAAAGAACTTCATCAAGAAAGTAGAAAGACAGCCTACACAATGGGAGACAATATTTGGAAATGATATATCAGATAAAGGTCTAGTATCCAGAATTTATGAAGAGATTATTCAACTCAACAACAACAAGACAGCCAACCCAATTACAAAATGGGAAAGACTTGAACAGACACCTATCAGAAGAAGAAACACGGATGGCCAAGAGGCACATGAAGAGATGCTCAATGTCCCTGGCCATTAGAGAAATGCAAATCAAAACCACAATGAGATATCATCTCACACCCACCAGAATGGCCATTATCAACAAAACAGAAAATGACAAGTGCTGGAGAGGATGCGGAGAAAGAGGCACACTTATCCACTGTTGGTGGGAATGTCAAATGGTGCAACCACTGTGGAAGGCAGTTTGGCGGTTCCTCAAAAAGCTGAATATAGAATTGCCATATGACCCAGCAATACCATTGCTGGTAATATACTCAAAGGACTTAAGGGCAAAGACACAAACGGACATTTGCACACCAATGTTTATAGCAGCGTTATTTACAATTGCAAAGAGATGGAAACAGCCGAAATCTCCATCAACAGAAGAGTGGCTAAACAAACTGTGGTATATACATACGATGGAATACTATGCAGCTTTAAGACAGGATAAACTTATGAAGCATGTAATAACATGGATGGACCTAGAGAACATTATGCTGAGTGAGTCTAGCCAAAAACTAAAGGACAAATACTGTATGGTCCCACTGATGTGAACTGACATTCGAGAATAAATTTGGAATATGTCATTGGTAACAGAGTCCAGCAGGAGGTAGAAACAGGGTAAGATAATGGGCAATTGGAGTTGAAGGGATACAGACGGTGTAACAGGACTAGATACAAAAACTCAAAAATGGACAGCACAACAATACCTAATTGTAAAGTAATCTTGTTAAAACACTGAATGAAGCTGCATCTGAGCTATAGGTTTTTGTTTTGTTTTGTTTTGATTTTACTATTATTACTTTTATTTTTGTCTCTATATTAACATTCTATATCTTTTTCGGTTATGTTGCTAGTTCTTCTAAACCGATGCAAATGTACTAAGAAATGATGATCATGCATCTATGTGATGATGTTAAGAATTACTGATTGCATATGTAGAATGGTATGATTTCTAAATGTTGGGTTAATTTCTTTTTTTCCGTTAATTAAAAAAAAAAAAAAAGAGAAGGGGTAATTGGAGCTGAAGGGATACAGACTGTACAACGAGACTGGATATAAAAACTCAGAAATGGACAGCACAATACTACCCAATTGTAATGCAATTATGTTAATACACTGAATGAAGCTGCATGTGAGGTATAGGTTTTTTGTTTTTTTTTTTCTTTCTATTATTGTTTTAATTCTTATTCTGTTGTCTTTTTATTTCTTTTTCTAAATCGATGCAAATGTACTAAGAAATGATGAATATGCAACTATGTGATGTTATTAAGAATTACTGATTGTACATGTAGAATGGAATGATTTCTAATTGTTTTGTTAATTCTTTTTTTAATTAATAAAAAAAAAAAGAAAAAAAAAAAAGGAATTACCGTAAAGTTCTTTAAAAAAACAACCCAAAGCTAAGGGCACCTTGCACCAATGTATATCGCATAGGTATTCAGTAAGTCCTTGCTGACTTACATATGTTAACTTTCTCTTCTAAAATATGCGGCAACATTAGAGAAAGAACCAAAGAACAAGGATATTCATGGCAGAATTGTTTGTAAGGGCCAAAGATTGGAAATGTTCAGCACTAAGGGTTTGGTTGAACAAAATATGGTATGGCCAGAGTGGAATGCTATGCAGCTGTTTAAAGAATGAGAAAATTATGAGAAGGAAAAAAAGAATTCAGAAAAATGTGTACAATATGCTATCGTTCTAGTTTCCTAGACTGCTCAAAGCAAATATCATCAAATGGATTGGGTTCAGCAATGAGAATTTATTTGCTCACAATTTGGAACCAGGAAAGCGCCCAAATCAAGGCATTATCAAGGTGATGCTTTCTTCCAAAGACCGGCTGCCAGCAATCCTTGGCTACTCTGTCACAGGACAAAGCACATGGCAGTGTCTGCTGGTCTCTCTCCCTTCTCTTCCAGGTTTCATTGATTTCAGCTTCTTGCTTATGTGGATGTTTCTCCATCTGTCTGAGTTTCATTCAGCTTATTAAGGACTACACTAATAGGATTAAAACCCACCCTGACCGAGTTTTTTACCACACCTCAGCTGAAGTAACCTCATCAAAAGGTCTTACAATGGGTTTACACCCACAGGAATAGATCAGGTTTAAGAACATGTTTTTTTCTGGGATACAGCTTCAAATCACCACAGCTTCCATTTGTATGGAGCTCAAAGAATATATAGATATTTGTAAATACACAGAATGACTCTGCAAACATAAGAAATACATTTGCCTCTAGGCAGAACTGGTGGCTGGAAGATCAGGGGTGGGATCTCTGCCTACCCTTTAGCATCTTTAAAGATTTGTACTTGGTGTAGGTTGTGTCTGCTGAAAAAATAAATAAAATTTAAAATCAAAGTGGGCCCAATTCTCAAAGAGATGGTGTGGTAGTTAGATTCAGTTGTCAACCTGGCCAGGTGAGCGTACCTAGTTTTGTTGCTATGATCATGAGCCAATGGTACGTGAACCTCATCTGTTGCTGATTTACATCTGCAGTCAGCTAGGAGGCGTGCCTGCTGCAATGAAGGACGTTTGACTTAATTGGCTGATGCTTAAATGAGAGACCTCAACGTAGCACAGCCTAAGCAGCTCGGCATTCCTCATCTCAGCACTCGCGCTCAGCCCAGGCCTTTGGAGATGCAGAAAGAAGTCACCCCGGGGAAAGTTGTTGGAACCCAGGGGCCTGGAGAGAAGGGCAGCAGAGACCATCCTGTGCTTTCCCACGTAAGAAAGAATCTCAGTGGAAAGTTAGCTGCCTTTCCTCTGAAGAATTAACAAAATAAATCCCCTTTTATTAAAAGCCAATCCGTCTCTGGTGTGTTGCATTCTGGCAGCTAGCAAACTAGAACAGATGGTTAAGTCAAATTCGCCATTGTTTTCCAGCTCTGCTTTTTCCAAATAGCAAATAGCTGCCAGATTAATCTTTTCAGAACAGCACTTTTAATATTTTACTCACATTCTCAAAACTTACAGTGGTTCCCTGTTGCCTCCAGTCTCGTTCAGTCTCCTCCAACTGATTATACAGGATTTCAAAATTCTAGCCCCAAATTTGGATTTCCAAATTCTTTAATACCAGTCTTAAGCCTTTTTCTCCAACACACTCGGCTCCAAGGTCATTTTCTTTGCCTTTACCTGGACACGGTATAGAGATTTCCATTTCTCTGTGACAGCTTATGAGTTTTATTTCTTCGTCCTTCTTTTCATCTATTTTGTGAATGCTTCTATGAATCCTTGCTATTTTTTTCCTGAGAGTCACATTCACACAATTCCACATTTATTTATGTGATGTGCTAAAGTTTCATATGGATTAATCTTATATCATTGCCTTAGATTCCCAGATGCTAAAAAAAATACCTTTAAATGAGTTGGCTTAAACAATGGGAATTTATTAGTTCATGATTGTTTGGTTTTGTTCTTTTTGCATGGGCAGGCACTGGGAATTGAACCCGGGTTGTTGGCATGGTAAGCAAGAACTCTGCCTGCTGAGCCACCGTGGACTACCTGGTTCATGGTTTTGAGGCTGGAATCCAAAATCAAGGTATCAGCAAGGCGATGCTTTGTCCTTGAAGACTATGACATTCTGGGACTGGCTACTAGCAATCCTCGAGGTTCATGGGCTTTTTCCATCACAGGGTGATATCCTCTCCATTTCCTTGTTTTCAGTTGATTTCTAGCTACCTGCTTCTCCCCTTGGCTTTTCTCTTCCAGGTCCAATTTCTTTTGCTTCTAAGGACTTCAGCCATATTAGGTTAAGGCCCACCCTCATTCAGTTTGGACACTTCTTAACCAGCAACATCTTCAAAGGTCCTATTTACAAATGGGTTCACACCCACAGGGCCAGTGGAGGACATGATTCAATCTCCAATATTCCTCAACTAAATTGATTCAATGAGATATGGGGTCTGGTGATTAAGACATAGTCCTATTCAAGGAATAAGGGGCAGAGTTCAGCACTGTTTCCACTGCACCATGATTCTGGTGCACAAGGGTGACATTAAGAAAAGACAATGATTGGACCTACCTACCAGAATGGACAATGGCTAGCACATCTGTGAGAGGAGAGGCTCTGTGATGGTAGAGTTCATTTTCTTCTTCTTTGTCTACCCCACAGAACCATGTTAGCTTTGAAGGATGAGTAAATTGGCTAGTAACGTAACCAAGGTAGATCACACAACAAAACAAAACAAACTTAAGAAGAGATATGTGAATCAGGCTCTCTGAATTGTTAACTCTCTTAGGTCAGAAAATTGCCATGTAAACTTTGGCATTATTTACAGTTTCTAATGACTTGTTTTTTGTTTTGTTTTTTTTAACTTTTTTATTGTATAATATAACATATATGCAAAGCAAAGAAAGAAAAAAGCAATAATTTTCAAAGCACTCTTCAACAAGTAGTGACTTTTTATTATTCTTTTTTCTCGTTCCAAGAATAATATACATTCATCTTAGCAAATGTAGATAGATGAGTAAAAAAGGAAATGTAAATCACCTGTGACCCCATTATCTAGTGATTGCATTTTAAAACTTAGGTATAACTTTTAGGTCTCAGTAAAGTGTAGAGGTCTCAGTTCTCAGTGAATTTTTTACATAATGCCTACTGTTTTGTAAACTTTTTTCACCTAACGATAGAGTATGTACCTTTTTCCAGGCATTAAATATTTTTCTACATCTTTTAAAATAATCATATTATATACTACTGTATATGGACCATTATTTACATGATTTTTGAACATCTGACTATTTTCTAAATATCATTATACTATATCTTTGTGCCCACTCTTGTTTACATTCTTTGGATAAATTCTGAGGTATGGAATTACTTACACGAAGATTATGCATAATTCTATGACTTTTAATATGCCAATTTCCATTTCAGAAAGTTCTACCAATTTCTTCTGCTGCCAGCAGCTTATGAGTGTATCTAGTATTCTTTATAAGTTTAATACATAGAATGCAAGAATATGGTGGTTTAGGAAAAGGAGCTATATAAAAAAATTTTTCTTAAGGTGATAATTTTCTTAAGGTAGAGCACTTTAAGCCAGTTAAAGTGATATATCCCTAACCATCCTATTCCTTCTCTAAATCCTAGACTTTGGCTGCATTTCCCAGGACCACAGTGCACTAAAACCCACCCTGTGGACCTTCCCTCTCCCAGACCATGCCCCTGAGCCTGGAGTCCACTGGCCCAGGAGAAATGACAGAGCAATCCGACCCAGGTCATCAAACAGTTCTCACTGTCACTGCCCTATTTTTTTCCCCATTAAAAAAAATATTTTTATTGTAAACAACAAACAAACATATAAACATTCCTGACATGGTTACAATCAATGGCTCACTATGAATCACATAGTTGTGTATTCATCACCATGATCACTTTTTTGAACATTTGCATCTTTGCAGCAAAAGAAAAAAACTCATACATACCGTACCCCTTACCCCTCCCTCTCATTGACCACTAGTATTTCAATCTACTCAATTTATTTTAATCTTTGTTCCCTCTATTATTTATTTCTTATCCATATTTTTTACTCATCTGTCCATATTGTAGATAAAAGGAGCTTCAGACACAAGGTTTTCACAATCCACAGTCACATTGCAAAAGCTTTGTCATTATACAATCATCTTTAAAAAACATGGCTTCTCAGTGGGGACAACCAAAGCAATAGGCTGAGCCCCCAATCTTGGGGTCTGTTCATATGAAACTTAATCCCACAAAGGATAGGTCAAACCTACTTAAAATTGGGCCTAAGAGTTACCCCCAAGAGAACCTCTTTTGTTGCTCAGATGTAGCCTCTCTCTCCAGCCAACACAACAAGCAAACTCACTACCCTCCCCCGACTACATGGGACATGACTTCCAGGGGTGTGGACCTTCCTGGCAACATGGGACAGAAATCCTAGAATGAGCTGAGACTCAGCATCAAGGGATTGAGAAAGCCTTCTCGACCAAAAGGGGCAAGAGTGAAATGAGACAAAGTGTCAACGGCTGAGAGATTCCAAACAGAGTCGAGAGGTTATCCTGGAGGTTATTATTATGCATTAAATAGATATCACCTTGTTAGTCAAGATGCAATGGAGAGGCTGGAGGGAACTGTCTGAAAATGTAGAGCTGTGTTCCAGTAGCCATGTTTCTTGAAGATGATTATATAATGATATAGCTTTCACAATGTGACTGTGTGATTGTGAAAACATTCTGTCTGATGCTCCTTTTATCTACCTTATCTACCTTATCAAGATAAGTAAAATATATGGAATAAAAATAAATGATAGGGGGAACAAATGTTAAAATAAATTTAGATTGAAATGCTAGTGATCAATGAAAGGGAGGGTAAGGGGTATGGTATGCATGAATTTTTTCTGTTGTCTTTTATTTCTTTTTCTGAATTGATGCAAATGTTCTAAGAAATGATCATGATGAATATGCAACTATGTGATGATATTGTGAATTACTGATTATATATATAGAATGGAACGATCATATGTTAAAAAAATAAAATAAAAACAAAAAAAATAAAAAATATATTAAAAAAAAGTATGAGGAACACCTGAAGGCTTTCCCAAATTCCTTACAAAAATAATAATAATAATAATATACTATAATTAAAATAATACAGAGTATATATAGATAAGTTTAGATTATATCAAAGAAAAATGTAAAATGCATGTATCTATTGGTTATGATTATTATAACTTTACTTATTATATATACCAAAAATAAGAGAGCAGTTAAATAATGACAATGCATGCATACTTGCAATACTGTATATATATATGTAACTACTTTAAATGAGATAGAACTCTACACACCAACATAGAAAAACAGCCACTATATATTAAAAGGAAAAGCTACAAGGGGTGAAAGTCTCCCTGGCAACCAGGAGAGGACTCCTAGGGATGAATCTAGACCTGGCACTATGGGATCAACAATTACCTCCTGACCAAAATGGGGAAAGAAGTGTAATTAATAAAGCATCAGTGGCAGAGAGAGTTCAAATAGAATCAAGAGGCTACTCTGGAGGTTATTTCAGTTTCAGGTAGACCTTGCTACCTATCATAATCTGCCAACCCCCAACCAGGACCATTCCAGCCAATCCTAAAGAACATTTAGGGCAATATATAAGATTCCACAAGGGTTCAGGCACTAGAGTAACTTTCCAGAAGCCTACAACCTCCAGATGGGTCCCTGATCCAGATAAGTCCTGAAACCTAGTCCAGCCTCTCCAGAACATCAGATATGTCCATCTCCTTACCCTATATTAGTGACAGACCCTTCCAATATAAAAAATTTAGAACTGCCATAGCCCAAACAACCCCAATCAGAGGTATGGAAAGATCAAAGGTGATGGTGGAGTTATACAGAGAAGATAGGATTTAACAAATGAATATGAATGCTGAATTATTAAATTGATATCTCTTTTAGTCTCCAGTATTTTAGAGTAGCTAGAAGTAAAAACGTGAAATTGTGAAATTGTAACCCATGTCAAAGTCTGAAATATGTTCTACAACTAATTGTGGTGCTGTGTTTTGAAATTTATAGTTTTTTTGTATATATGTTATTGTTCACAAAAAGAAGGAAAAAAAGTAGATTGTGATGATAAAAAAGTATTTAAGTCCTCTTATATTCTGGAGCAGCCAGAAGGAAAAATATGAGAAGACATATGGTAGCCCATGACAAACTCTGGGATCTGTCCTGTAACCACGTGTTGCAGAGTGCTTTGAAAACTATTGCTTTTTTATTTCTTTGCTTTGTATATATGTTATACTGTACAATAAAAAAGCTAAAAAAATTACAAATGTTGAAGAGAATATGAAGATATAGAAGCAAAAAAAAAGGAAAAGTTACAGAACAAAATTACATCTCCATTTTCTGCTTAAAAATTTTTTTATTTAAAAAAATATACATTGATCTGTATATTTTTTACATAGGCAGAGTAAAAAAATACAGATGTATCATATAAATAAAGGATATATTCCATACTCTGAACAATAGTTATCTTAAGGAGTAGAGAAGGGACTTACATTTTTATAAAAAAATTTTTTTTTAACAATTAGCAGGTATACGTTGTGTATAAACACTGAGATTAAGAAAAGAAGTAAAAAAAAGTTGGAGGGGGGGACCTCTCTCATTATTCATACCCTTTGATCTAGTAATAACAAATTTCTGTAAGTCTATTTTAATGAAAATCACAGACGAAATGCTGACTGAGCAACCCCTATTCATCTAACAAATATGTAAAAACCTACTATATTCCGGGCACAGTGTCAGAAGATGGGAATACAGCAATGAAAAGGCAGACAAGGCCCATTTACTCACTGCACTTATTATTTTGCAGGGAAGACACTGGTGCAGGTTTGAAACTATTATGTACCTCAGAAAAGCCATGTTTCAACCCTGATCCAATCTTGAGGAGGCAGTTGTTTCTTTTAGTCCTGATTCAATATTGTAGGGCAAAAACTTTTGCTTAGGTTGTCTCCATGAAGATGTGGTGAGACCAATTGTGGGTGTGGCCTTTTGATTAGATGGAGATGTGACTCTGCCCATGGGTCTTGTTAAGCTTACTGGAATCCTTTAAAAGGGGAAACATTTTGAAGAAATCTCAGATGCAGAGGCTTGGAGAACAGCTGCTTCAGAGCTGACAGAGACATAGATGTTTGGAGATACTTGGAGTATTGACAGAGAGAGGAGATGTCTGGACAAGGCCAGAGCCCAGCAGATGTTGTCATATGCCTTCCCATGAGATGCTAAGCAAGGCAACATCCAGAGATATCCTGGAGGAACTAAGTGAAGGCCCACAAATGCTCAGGGAGGAAACCACTGACATCAGAAGATGGAAGCAACAAACTGGGAACAAGGACCAGCAGATGCCAGCCACATGCTTTCCCAGATCAGCCTTCCTTTTGAGCCAAGGCATCTTTCTATGGGTGCCTTAGTTTGGGCATATTATTGGTCTTAGAACTCTAAACTCGTAACTTAATAAATTCCCTTTTTAAAAGTCAAAAAAAAAACCCAACAACAACATGGCTTCTGGAATACAGCTCTACAGTTTCAGGTACTTCCCTCTAGCTACTCTAATATACAATAAACTAAAAAGGGGATATCTATATAATGTAAGAATAACCTCCAGGATAACCTCTTCACTCTGAAATCTCTCAGCCTCTGATACTTCATTTTCTCTCATCTCTCTCTTCCCCATTTTGGTTAAGAAGGTTTTCTCAATATGTTGATGCCAAGCCCCAGCTCATTCTAGGATTTCTGTTCCCCATTGCCAGGGAAGTTTACACCCCTGGGAGTCATGTCCCATGTAGAGGTGGGGAGGGCATATCACTATCCTATTTTATTTCCTTCGTAGCACAAATCACTATTTTAAATGATCTTGTTCGCACAGTTGTCCATCTTCATCAGAATGTAAATTTCATAAGAACAAAAACTCTGTTTTGTTTACTGCCCCTTCTCTTATAACATGCCGGGCATCAAACAGGTCCTCAATAAATACTTATTGAACAAATAAGTTATCAAATGAAGGAATAATTTGCTACCCTAGTCCATTCCCTTCCTTTCTTAAATTTTTAAAAAATTATGAAATATTTTAAACATTCAGAGAATTACCCACTACTCATATTTAACAAGCTTTAAGATTTTACCATTTTACTTCAAATTTTCTTCTCTCTCTTAAAAGAAGAAAAAGATAAAAATATGCAAGAGATGGAAAGAAGGCTAATTTGGGAGTTTATAAAAATGGACATTCTTTATTAATCCATATGAGAAACAGTTCATTTACATCTGTATATAAACTCAAACTACAGATCCCAGATAGCACTGCAGCAGTTAGGCACGTAGTCCATTCTTTCGCATCTGTAAACAGCCAATGAAAGGTAGAGTTTACAAAGGGCTGGGATGACATCTGGGTGTACTGACTGGCCAGCCTGAAATCTACTTATTGCCGTTTGGAACGTGCTGCTGTAAATCAGATTTAAAGAGGCTTTCCTGCTAATTTGCAGCTCACTGTGCCTCTTGTTCCAAAGGGAAGAAAAGCTAATTTAGTCTAAATGGATGCAATACTCAATCACAGGTCGGAAGATACTGAAGATTTCTACATGTTACTGGGATGTGATGAACTGTCTTCGGTAAGACAGTGGTTAATGCTATTCTTTTTCATAATATTATTTCAAGTTTTTATAAAAGGCTTAAAATTTTGAACTTTTAATCACATTGCCTAAAAACCTAATCTTGCATTTAAAGCACTTTAGGCTCAGAGAAAGTTACGGATTTAAAAGTCTGTTGGGTACTATCATTGAATAGTGTCCTATTGCAATATTATGAAAGCTTCTGATTAAATGTGTGTATTCTGGCACATGGCCATACACTCTATTTCATATATGAATTTTATCTTGATTGCTGCTGGCTGTTTTTCATAATACACATAGGCTATATCTTTAGTTTAGTAATTCATACTACAACTAAGATGAAATATAATTTTATAGCAATTATGATTTTAAATATTTTCTTGAAATATGTACTTTTATGTGAGCAGTTAAATTGTGAACCAAGAAACAGCCTTTCTATGCTACTATCACAAATCATATGACAGAATTATTTCTTAAAAGTGTAGCTTCTGAAACAAAACAGGTGAAAACCTCTGTAGTTCACTTGATCTATCATGGAATCTTTTATAATTTTACCACCCAAGGGTAACACTATGAATATTTTGGCATATTAACCTCCAGTCTTTTTCCTATATAGATTTTTTTCTGATTCATGTTTGAGAGGGTATTATATACACTTTAAGATACATATATACAGATCCCTGCTTTTTACACATTAACATAACAAGGATGTTGTCATGCTATGAACTATTCTTTATTACATAGTTTAGTGGTTGCATAATATTTTATTGTTGTATCACAACTGAATTTTCTTATTGTTAAGCATTTAGTATTTTAAATATTCTTTTGTAGCTATGTTACTACCTTTTTGGTTCACAGAGAAGGAGGATTGGTTTTGGATAGATTCACAAAACTTACCTATTTTTTATTTATAATGTTTATAACAATTTCATTTCATGGTTTACAGTTATAGTTATACTTCTCCACATATACTGTGCCATATATTAAAGGAAAATAAAAGCATTGTCTTAGCATTCCTTTTTATGGACATATTAATGATTATGAACATGTCTAAATAACAATCATTTATTTAAAAGTGAAATTACCTGTAACAATTTTATCACTTCTCTTTATATATGTATTCCTCTGTTTTTTTGTGTATGTATCCTTCCCATTCAAAAATATTTTTTGAGCATTTAGTGTGACATTTTCTTTATTTGTGTTAGATGGGTTTCCTTTGCTTCAAATATTCTCTGATTTGATGCTCTGAAATTGACTGGTACTATTCATATCCAAAAGCAATTGATAATAATTTCAAAGCAACTTGACAAACTATTTTGATCCTATTTCTAATAACTGAATCGAGACACAAGCATGAAACTTTTCAGTTTTTATATAATTTTTACAACTTAAAGTTTGTATTGGGACTTAATTAAATGCAAAGTAAAATGACATATTTTCTAATGGTTCTAAAACAGTAATTCTAAAGTTTTTTCTTCTCAGGGGCTTTTAAAAAATCATTCTTCACAATAGAAAAAAATTATATAATTAATTCCCTCCTCTATATACATGACATACATAAATCATGAGAGGATTTCCATGTGGTTGAGACAAAAACGACATAACATTAAAAAAAAATTATCAAAGTTTGATCTGAAGTCAGTCAGCCATTTCTTCCTGGTTCAGATTTTACACAAAAGAGGTTTTACATAACCCTCTAAAGCCCTTAGCTAATGCTTACACCACACACCAGGGGTATAAAACATCCTCCCTGGCTTGGGTCTTATTTGAATTGTTAATGTTCAGTCACTATTTCAGAAGTAATAAGAAAACTTCACGTAAATATGTTGGACTTGAAAATTGAACACAATCCTGGATAAATGGAAACTATTTTTTTTCTAGTCCTCTTTATTGTTTTGGTTTTAGAGCAAGTTATTTCTTACTTTTCTGGTTGTGGTTGTGTTTTCACAGTGATACTTGCACTTGGAACATGTGTTCTTTTCAAAATGTTTTATTTTAAAATAATTTTTTACTTACAGAATGTTTGCAAAAATAGTACAGAGATTTCCTGTATACTCTTCACTCAGCTCCCCCTAATATCTACATCATACCTAACCACATTACAATGACCAAAACCAGAAAATTAACATTGGTATGCCACTATTAACTTAACCAGGGATCAGCAAACATTTTCTGTAAAAGGCCAGACAGAAAGGGCCAGGTCTAGCATAAAGCAAGGAGGATATGTTGGATGCAAAATATGAGGGCGGCACTCACTCTCAGGGGTGTGCAAGTGCAAAAACCTGAGAGTGGGTGCCTTCTTAAATTTTTTGCACCTCAGGTGACCTGCTTGCCTGATCCTAGTCCTGGCCCTGAGATAAGAAAATTTTTAGGTTTTGCAGGCCTTATGGTATCAGTCATTCGACTCTGCCATTGTGAGAAAGCAACCATAAATAATATATAAATGAATGACCATGGCTGTGTTCCAATAAAACTATTTTAAAAACAGGCTGTGGGCCAGAGTTTGTCCACCCCTGACCTTAACTATAGCTCTTAATCTAATTTTTCCTTCCTCCCTCGCTTTTTTCTCTCTCTATGTTTTTCTAACATTCTTTTTCTGTCCCATGATCCAAGAGAGGTTCCTGTATTCCATTTAGTTGTCAGGTCCCCCTAGTCTCCTTCAATCTGACAGTTTTCCACTCCTTCTTTGTTTTTCATGACTTTTACACTTTTAAAGAGTACTGGTCAGTTATTTTTTAGAATGTTCCTCAATGATTGGATTGAAGTTATGCATTTTGGGAAAGTGTATCAGAGAAGTGATGTTGTGCCTTTCTCAGAGTGTCATATGTGGGTACATGATGATGATATATCTTCTTGACCTTGATCCCTTAGCTAAGGTGGTATCTGCCGGGTTCCTCCACTGCAGAGTTACTGTCTTTCCTCTTGTAATTATTAAATATCTTGGGGAAGATACTTTGAGACTATACTGTTTCTTCTCAAACTTGTTGCTGCCAATCTTCAAAAAACATTTTTATCGAGAAATCTTGACACCCATGCATTCCATACATGGTGTACAATCAATGGCTCACAATACATCTCATAGTTGTGTATTCCCCAGGATTATTTTTAGAACATATGCATCATTCCAGAAAAAGAAATATAAAGAAAAAAACTCATACATACCATACTGCTTACCCCTCCCTCTCACTGACCACTAGTATTTCCATCTACCCAATTTATTTTACTCCCCCCCCCCATTATTTACTTATTTTTTTTACTCATTTGTCCATACCCTGGATAAAAGGAGCATCAGACACAAGGTTTTCACAATACACAGTCACACTGTAAATATCTTTATACAATCATCTTCAAAAATCAAGGCTACTGGAACACAGCTCAACAGTTTCAGGTACTTCCCTCCAGCCACTCCAATGCACCATAAACTAAAAAGGGATATCATTATAATGCATAAGAATAACCTCCAGGATAACCTCTTGACTCTGAAATCTCTCAAGTCACTGAAATTTTATTTTGTCTCATTTCTCTTTCCCCTTTTGGTCAAGAAGGCTTTCTTAATCCCATGATGCTGGGTCCCAGCGGCTCATCCTGGGATTTCTGTCCCACATTGCCAGGGAGATTTATACCCCTGCGAGTCATGTCCTATGTAGGATACAGCCACCAATTTTAACACCCTTCGATGGATCTTGCCTCTAACAGTTATTACTATAATATTTGCTAACGATGATTTTATATTTTCCTCATTCCTTTCACATTTACTAATAGGAATTCTTCTGTAAAGAAAACTATCCCTTCTTCCTCATTTATTTATTTCTATCATCATGGTTTAGTGGATAGTTACTGTATTTTATGAGTTTTAATCCATACTATCATAATTTATTTGTGGCTCAAATTGTTTCTGTAACTCATTTTTAGATTATCATTTGATTAGAATGATGTAGAAATGATCACTCATGGATTTTGTTGAGAGCTTAGTAGTATCTGGAGTTTTGTAGGAAAAATCTAGTTTCAAACTAAGTGAACTGAAATGAGGGGTACTAATTAGCCCACTTACTAAAATGAGTCTTCTTTTTTCTGAAGCATATTCTGCAGCATATAAATTTCCAGCATCAGAATTAGTTTACTCTTTTAATGAGTAAACCATAATTTTCAGAAAGCTCCTATTAAACTATACTAACATTACTTGGAGAACATCTGTCAGACTAAAATGAAGAATTTATTTATTTAACACTTACTTACCTTTCTTCCAGTACTAAAAGTGATGAGGGAGGAAACAAAACAAAGCAAACAAATATAAGGGTGAGAGGTGGTGCCAGTGTTTAAGAAACTTGGCATCCAGTTGAGGACCAAAACTAATACCCAGGAAATAATCTGAGAACAATTAGGTACTGTGCTCTAAGGTACTGTTTATAAGTGTAACAGGAACTGAAGAAAGAATATCTGAAAATACTTCACAGAAGAAATGAGATTTGAGATAGTCTTACTAGAAAATCGTAATTTAGACAGCAGGCATTTGTGTGGTTAGGGAAAGCTGGAGTGGACCATGCAAGTGGGAATTCCATCGTATGCTAGAATATTTTCTTGCAGAGACCAAGATATTGTGCTATTGGGATGCAGGAGAGATATGTTTGTAGGATTTAAAACTCAAGGTCTATAATTTATTCATGTTCAACATAGAAAATGTGGAATACAAAGAGGTAACAAAGAAAAATGTTAACCTAAATGCTTAACATTTGGGAGTATGATATATGCATGTCATTTGTTATGAATGCATACCATACCCATGTATGTATAAGTACATACATATATGTGCATATATTTACATGTGTATGTGTATATGTGCTTGGAGTCAGACTGCCAGATCAAATCCTGGCTCTGGCACTTACTAGTTCTGTGACCTTGGGAAAATTACTTTACTTTAGTTCTCTATGCTTCAGTTTCCTAATCTGCAAAATGGGAATAATAAATACAACAAATAAATAAAAATAAATAATAAATAATTGTTTTCCATAAAACGTGCAATAAATTACTCCCCTCCCCCGCTCCAGGAGAGCACAAGATTGTTCATTTCTCTGTACTTTCAATAACACTTATCATTATCATCATTTGGATGTTTTGATTTACTTATGAGTTCAAAAAAGTTGTACATTTTTTTGATGTTTACTGGCCAATAGAATAGGCAATTTTCCAGGTCATTGGACATTGGATCAGGAAGGCAAGATTCAGTGGACTTTGGCACGGGAGGGCCTCACCCACCCATGACTGCACTTGGAAGGGACACATGGGTGAAGATGCTGTAAGGGAAATAAAACATGCTCAAGACAAACTAATCTTGGAGAGTTTACCCAGAATTCTTATTAAAAAAAATACACTGATATTGGTAAAATACAGAAAAATATCAAGAAGAAAATAACAGTCACATGTTAGCACTTCTGAGATTTAACCATTTAGGCACATTTGCTTCAATGGACTAACACCAGAATGTTTCCTAATGGGCCATGAATGAAAAATGAAACAACAACAAAAATAAAAGCCCCAAACTTATCTATCTAAGATAGATAAGTATGATTTCACCCATTTATGTCATTAAAATCCCAAGATTTTATATATATATGAATATATATGTAACTGTATGGAAAAGAGTCTGCAAGGACATAACTTATTATCTTGGGGAGATAGGGATAAAAGGGCTTTCGCTTTTTACTCTGTATTGATAGAACATTTTCCCAGAATATGTACATTCATAAATTACTTGTTAATTTAAAAAGGCTTACTACTAGACTCTAGAATATTTAATATTTTAAAATTCAGAAGTAAATTTAACTCTGAAGTCTTCTTTGTTATTATAAGCAGGTTATGGTGACTGGTGTTTCTGTTTTCCCAGTCAAATCTCTAATTGAACTAAGTGGTAACAAAATTATCAGGTTTGAATTATATCTTTTTTCTTTCAATTGTGAAATTCTTAATAAAAAATGTAGAGTCAAAGGGCAGAAGGAGGTATATAATGGATAATTTATAAACTGGCCAGTCATCCCTGAATAATGAATGCTGACTAAGCATCTTTCAAAAATTCAGATATATCAACATGTCTTTTAGGGATTCTTAAAAGAAATCTGATGCAGGAGACCCAGGTTCAATTCCTGGTCTGTATACACCCCCCCACCCCCCATCCCCCCAAATTAACAAACGGTGCTGCAATAAGGGGATACTCACATGGAAAGAGAATGAAATGTGACGCCCACCATACAGCATACAAAACAAACAAAAAACAAAAAAACATGACTATTTGGGACATTTAAATACACTGAGTTCTACAGATGACTTGGCTCATCATTTAAATGCAGTAGCAAGTTAAATTGTCATTAGAGACCACTATTTGAATAATGCTTTTATTGACTGCTTTCTGAATTTCATTATTGAAGACATTATTTCTTAGATTTAAATATCAAAACAGAAATAAAAGGAAAAAAATTAAAAGTTGAATTGTTCATGGATATTTGGGGGCGGACTGATGCTGGGTTCATCCACCACACCATTTAAGTTGGACTCCATATTTTAAACACTGATTTCTGTTTCAGGTTGAACAAATCTTGGCAGAATTTAAGATTAGAGCCCTGGAATGTCACCCTGACAAACATCCTGAAAACTCCAAAGCTGGCAAGTACTTAATAATGGCTATTTCTCAAGAAAATGAATAGAAAGTCATTGACTATAACTCTATATATTTTTCTCAAATTTTTTCTTTCATTCACTGTCCAAGGGTGCTATTGCACTACTGGATGGTGGCGACTGGAAGGGATCTGTGGAACATGTGTCTTTTCTAATAGTAGTCATTTAATATCCATTTTTCTTTCTGCTATGCTTCATGATTTAAGATTTGTCCAGTTCATGCTTTATTTTACCATTTCTGTTAGTTAGTGTTCTCTACAGAAACAGAACCAAGAGGAGAGATCTGTAAATATGAGATTCATAAAGGTGTCTCACACAACTGTGACAATGGAAGAGTCCAAAATCACTAGGGCAGGCTGTGAAGCTGATGGCTCCGATGAAGGGTCTGGACGAACTGCACAGGAGAGGTTCAATGGCTGAAGAAGCAGGGAAAGAATCTCTCTTCTTCCTCAAAAGCCTTCAACTGATTGGATTATCTCATTGGGGATGGAGGGCATGCCTTAGTTGATTGCAGATATAATAGCCATAGATGAAATTAACTGACTGATAATTTAATACAGTAGCCTTTCAGTTTATCAACCAGCCATGAAATATCCTTGCAGCATGGTCAAACTGGGCATAATCATTCAGCCAAGCTGACATCAGAACCTAACCATCACCAGTCTACTGAGTGTGTATGTAACCAGGTGGTTGTTCGCTAAGAACCTTACTGTACTCTTCATTTGGTGAGGGGGAGGACCTGAAAATTTCCATATATAATATAGGGCAATATAGTCATACTTTTGTTTCCTTTATCATCATTTAAATATGCTTATATCAATCCTATCTTGAAAAAACTGTAAACAAATCAATAATTTTCCCTCAACCTGGCTCCCTCCTGCTCCTCACCTTCAGCACCAAACTTCTTAAAAAGTCCACAGTTGATGTCTCTGCTTCACTTCCCCCCAATTTTCAATTTATTCCAGTCTGATTTCCTCCTCCACCTTTCTCTGAAAAGGCACTAAAAATGACCAAGGACTTCCTTGCTACCTAAGCCTATGGTTATTTTTTAGTTCTTTTCTTTCCTAAGCTTGCATCACAATTTGGCACTGTTGACCATGTCCTTTTCTTGTGAAATTCTTTTCTCTCTGCTAACAGAATAACACCCACTTGGTTTTCCTCCAGCCTCTTGGGCTACTCTTTCTCCGTCGTCTTTGGGACTCCTGCTCTGCAGTACCTTAATTGCAGTTGTGCCCAATTATCCCTCCTAAACTTGTCGTACTCCCCACTTGCTCTCCAGAGTCTTATCCCAGCTGGCTTCAAATCACCAGCTGCTCTTTGTTAATGATTCCCAAATCCATTCTTCGCGGATTTTGCTTCTCATCTTCTGCTTCTCATCTTCAGGTCTATAGTTTCAACTGCTTCTTAGACATCTCCATTTGGAGATACTTCCAAGTCATCCTGTGAAAAACTGGACTCATTATTCTCCTCTCAGCCCCTCTAACATCTTGTACCCTATCCTGTGTTTCCCCATCTCAATGAAAGGCACCACTAGCCACTCAGTAACTCAAACAGAAACCTTGTCTCCTACCTCTCCCTCACCCCCTACACTTGGACAATTACCAATATTGTTGATTTGTCTTTTAAATCTTCCTCTAGTGTGTCCTCTTCCCTGCCACTACTGTAGTTAAACCACCATCATTTCATGCCTGGACCCCTAAAGCAAGCTATCTTTTAATTGGTTCACCTACAGACAGTGATCTTTCTTTTTACTTATGAAGAAAAAAATACTTAATATACAAAAAGCTGTAAAGAAGTAAACACCTATGAACATACCACTCAGCTTAAAACTTTAACAATATAGTTGAAGTCTCTTGTGTGTTCTTAACCTGATTTTATCCTCATGGTATGTAATTTATCTTAAATTTAAAGATTTCCATTCCCACACATTTCTTCATGTGTTTGTCATTTGTATATATTATGTGTATACTATGTGTATATATGCAGTTTTTCTGTAATGAAAATATTAAGCTTAAAACCTGTCAATAGATCCACATTGAACAAATGATAAAATTCTTTATCATTTTAATTTTTTTTAATTTCCTGGTTTTAAATCTCTTTATTAATTTTCTCTAGGAATTACAGATTCCTTTGGTTTACTAAAACCTGTCATTTTTCTATATACAAAATCACCTTTTGTTAAAAATTTAACTATTACTTTTGTTAATTTGATTTTCCCCCTTTTGTTATAACTTGTTCATAATAAAGTGCACAAATCATAAATCTAAACTTGATAAATTTGTGCATATGTATAACCAGTTTAGTCACTGCCCAGATCAAGATACATAACATTTTCAGCACCCCAGCAATGCCCCTTTGTGTCCTGTTTCAAAGTCAGCACCTTTTCCCCCATTCCACTCCCATCCCCCCTTTTTTTCTTGGTTGGTATTAGAGTTTACTGGGGCTGGGCCTTAGAACAGGTGCTTGAGCTTACTCAAGTTGCTCTTGATGTATATAGCCGGGACATTCTGCCAATTCTTCTCGAGTAGTGATACCAGGAAGTTGACAGCCGGATGGACGTTGTTCACAAGCTCATTACCTGTCACCTGCACATAGCCAACAGTCACAGCCAGGCAGAGTCCCTTCCTCGTCCGAAACTTAAACTTGGACTTCACCCCATCGACTTCGGCTTCCTGTACTCATTGTAGGTCAGCAGGAAAGGGAATCTGCAAGCCCTATTCAGGGCCTGAGTCCAGTATTCGTGGGAACTGTATGATAAGGGACTCTGAGGCCAAAAAGGCGTCATACTTCTTATCCAGTTTCTTGACCAGCTTCTTATTGTGGTTGAGTTTTTTTAGTACCTCGAAGTCCATATGGGGGACATGGCTTGGCCTCCCCAAAGAGCTGCTGGGGCCCTAGAATACGCATAGAGAACTTGGGGTGGGGACTGGACTTAAGCCTGCCGGTGCCGGAGGAACACCTCTACTTCTGAAAGAAACCACTGCTTCAAGCTAATCTGCAGCTTCAGGGTTTCCAAAACCTTCCCGTGCTTGCGCGGTTTCACGCTCCAGGCTTCCTGCACAGCCTCTCAGAAGATATCGCGAGAGGCTCTGCTTCTCCAAGTCTAGCGCCGCAGTCCCTGAGAAGAGATTCTCCATTTTTGGAAAAGAACTCTATCACAGTAGTTAGTTCAGTTTTGCCTGGTTTTGAAATTCATACAGTTAGATTCATATAGAATGCATTATTTTGTGTGTGGCTTCTTTAGCCCGACATTATGTCTGTAATGTTCATCCACATTGTGTATGGAACCATAGTTTCTTCTTTGTTATGGCTGGGCCTTTGGGTCCAGACCTCTTTGGGCTCTGCCGCCCTTTTCTCTCCATTCTCCGTTTATCTTCACCACCACACCCTGAACTCTATGTTTCAGTCACTCGGAACCACTTTAGTTCCCTAACGTGCACGGTTCTGTCTACCCAACATAACTTCATGCCTGCTTCCTCTGCCTGCAACCTCCCAAGGTCCACACACCTCCCTGCCCTGCTTCAGGTCTCGGTGCTGTGGGCGTCGGCCAGCATGCTGCAGATCACACTACCTCTTTGTTGCCTATTTGCTTGTAATTTATGCTGGAGGCTCAGGCCTCTGCTTGTCTTCTTTGCCTGCTGCAGAGGACATATGCTCCTTAAATAATTTCTTGAATGAGTGTATGAATGCATGCATGAACATTTTTTTGAGACATATTAGTTACCTCTGTGAATTGGGAGTTAATATTAAGATGGATACCCTAGTACAAATGTATAAAAATTTGATAAACGTTTAAAAATAACCCCTACCCCAAGTTATACTTTAACTGGGTTCTTTTTCAGTGAAGCATGGGTTTGAGTTGTTTCTTTGTCCCTGACAAACAATTTCTAGTTGGAATACATGATGAATCACTGTGCAATCATTACCATTTCTAGTTGCCATAGTGATGGGGTTTTTCATGTACTGACTTCCTCTAGGCTTCTTGTTCAGAGAAGCTCTGCATAGTGTAAATATTGTTTAAAATGAAAAGGTACACTGAGATCGATATCCTCCCTTGTCAGGCTTGCTTTCTACCCAAAGGTTGATAGATGATTCAACCTTTGGGTAGAAATTGTTGTTTCCAAACCTATTTAAGCATCTTTTTACTCAATATGTATTAATATGACTTTCCGAAAATTGAAAGTGGTTCTTCACGTATTTCTTAGTTGGAGAAGGATTAAGGTTACTGATAAAAATATTTTAAAAAATAAAACGTTCCCCCAGATACTGAATTGTTGCTTGATAAAATCCAGAATATGATGGACAGATTTTGAAACATACTTTATTAAGGTGAAAGGCTAGCCTATAGCGCAATGGCAGACAGGAGAAATTAAACTCGTTTATAGACCTTTTTGGTCCACTAAATGTAGTCTCAGCTGTTGCCATTGAAATGACTGGTTAACAAGATAGAGCAGAAGGTATGAGCAGAGTTTTATCTGTCCGGATTGCTCCCAGCAACTACTTTGATCTAGTTGACTTTGGACAATGTCTCTGAACTTCAACATTCTCATAGGTAAAATAGGTAGACTAGTAGTCTATTTACTTCATAGGTCTGCAGTGAAGACCTATGCCTTGCAAGTGGGGAATGCTCAATTAGTGTTGGCAATCATGATTCCATGGACTTTTCTTACTCTTATGTAGCAGTCCAAGAAAAAAGTTTAACAAAATTATATAGTTTTCTTTTTGTAAGTAACCATTCAGTCTTTCTCTTTCATTTTCTAAAGAGCAATCTAAATCTAATGCCTTTGAAAATCCCATCCTTTATCCTTGTGTGAGTGATGTAGGCAGTATTGACTTGTTATGGGAATTGTGTCACTGATGACAAAAGCTCCTATCAGGTGCCATTCCCAACCTCTGTGTGATAGTAACTGTTTCAGCCAGAATTCTATTAACTCCTCCTTCACATGAAGAAAGGAGGTTTCAGGATAAATTAGGGACCTGTGAAGTGGTATTTTTGTTATTGATGTATGGACTTCAAAGACATTTATATATATGAAGAAGGGGAGCTCTTTCCCCCTTGCTAACTATCTTTCAATGTCTCAATATTTTCCTGTTTTTTTAAAAAAATTATTGCTTTTTTTCTGCTTAGAATAAACATAAAATAACAGTATTACTTAACGTTCTAAGTGAAAGTTTGCTCTGATCTCTTCTTGCCAGAGAACCACTCCAGATATTTTTCAAACTATGTTCTGACATCGTATTATTTTATCTCAAGTAGTTGTAAATGACATAAATTTAAAATGTGGCTATATTGATAAAAATTTTATTGTGAAATATGAATACAAATATCTCGACATTTCAAAGTAGACCTAAGAGTTAAATCAGAATGCCTCTTAAAGGTTCCAGCATCATTTGCTTGTATAGCTTATAAAATGAGACCTCTATTCCCAGAACTGGTAAATGTTTATCTTATGTGATTCATTTGATTAACTGATACATTAAAGGACAAATATAAACCCAAACTCATTTTTATTAAATGTGTTGAAGAGGATGGAACAAAGACAAAGGCCATGTAACAAGAAAGATAAGGTCTCTTTTGCTTTTTGCTTATCAGCTGTTGTTGAGCAATTGACATCAGAATAATTCTAAGTGGGGCTTTTTTCATTCTGGAAACTTAAAAGTGAGGCCAAGAGTAATATGCAAAGAGAAGGTGACTCACAGATAAAATTGTAAATCTTTACAACCCCTGCACTACTCACTGGCAAAGTATATCTGTGGTGATAATTTAATGAGCTTTTTATTCCTGTTGGAAAAAGTGACATCTCATTTATATCACAGAACAGTTACATTGTCGTCAGCAACAGGAGGAATGACTTATAGCTGCTGTGGCAGGAAACCTTTTATATTTGTGTGTTTTCTCATAGCTTCCAATTGTCCCATCTTTAGGGTCTTCCTTTTAACCCGTTGATTGCTACTACCTCCAGGAGTGATATTAAAATAGTCAGTGGCTTGTAAGATACCCCACTTGTGGGGCAGGGACCTGGAGGTGCCCTGCTGTGGCCTTTGGTTGCTGATGTTGGGCCAGTAGGGGTGGGGGTGGAGTCATGAGCAGCAGCTCTTTACTAACTGGGGTACAGAAGTATTAAAGGATTTCACAATTGGTAAAAATGTGGAGGTACTGTGGTGTTACCTGCACATCTGTGACTCTTTCTGTTCCAGAGGATCTTGGCTACTTCCCATGAGGTTTTTTTTTTAAGCACTAGCAAGGCAATTCTAAATTGCATTTTCCAGTGATACCACTAAAATGTACCTAATGCATGAAATATTTTAAGGATATGTATCATATTTTTGGTGCTTGGAGCCTAGGAAATAGCGTGAAATGGCATATCTCTCAATTCACACTCAAAATAGGAAGCTGCCATTCATTCATTATTTGGACAAATTTTTTTTTTAGCAAACACTGTTTGAGCACTTACTTTACTACTCCTCTGGAAGGGATGAAAGGAGAACAAAACAGATAGTCTCTGCCCTCAGGGGGTGGGATTTACACTCTGGTAAACAAATTTATGTCAGAGGGTAAGCAGTATTGAGAAAAATAAATTAGAGCAAGGAGGTCAAAGTCCTGGGGTTGATGGGAGCAATCCATTTCATATAGTATGGTCAGAGAAGTGCTCATGGAGAAGGCAATATCTGAACAGCTTCTGAAAGATGGAACAGGGAAGCCAGTATGGCTGGAGCAAAGAGAGGTCTGGAAAAGTAGAAGGAAATTAGGTCAGAGAAGAAAGTGAGTAGGTGGAGGGTGGGTAGAACATGTCAGGCCTACCTGCCAAGGTAAGAACTTTGGACTTTATTTTGAGAGAAATGCAAGGTCATTGGAAGCTTTCAGTGGAAAGGCGATGTTATGTGGCTTCCTTCTTTTTCTTTTTTAATGTGACATTCAGACTTAAATACTTTGAGTGCTTTTTGGAAAATGCACTGAAGTAGAGGCAGGGAGATCAGTTAAGAAGCTACTGTAATCACTCCAAGAGGGGACGGTGGCTTGGCGAGGATGGTAGCTGTGGAAGTTGTGACAAATGGTCACATCTTGAGTATATTTTGAAGGTAGAGCCAGTAGGATTTGCAATGGATTAGAAGTGAGATGTAACACAAAGAAGACCCAAACTTGATTTGAAGTATTTCTTGATGCCTTGAGCAGAACCAGTCTTGCTGCTATATTTTTATTTATGGCACTATATTGAAATGATGATGTGGTTGCCTCCTTACTAGACTCTGAGCTCTTCAAGGGATCTTATTGATGAATGATAGAGTTGGAGGAGAAAATGGGGATTAGAGGGCAACATGCAGTGTAGGAAAATGGGAAGGGCAGACTGCTGATGATATGTGGTTGTCAGAAGTAAGGTAGAGTGGGGAAATAGGGAGTGATTGCTTAATAGGCCTGGGGTTTCTATTTGGGGTGGTGAAATGTTTTGAAATTTGAAAGGAGTGACTGTGAGCACTGGCTGGGACCCACAGCCCTGTGTTTGAATTGTGCCTCATCATTTGAAGATTTGGGACTTTGATCAAGTTACATTAACTGCCCTCAGCCACAGATTTTGTAAAGTGGGGATAATAATAATATCCACCTCATATATTTGTGGAAAGAAATAATGGAATCTATTGCCAGGCCTAGCATATTTAGCATTGAGCCTGGCATAGAGTAGGTGCTTATAAATGATGACTGTTGTGACAGTGCTCTCCATTTATATTTCTGTCTCTGGCTCTTTTCCAGATTGTTATTTTGTATATTTCTAGGTACAGCTTTAAAACAATTTTATTTAAAAAATTATCTTACAGTAAAGTTGATTTTTTTGGGGTGCAAAGTTGAATTTTAACATATGTATAAATTCATGTAACCATCATAATCAGGTAACAAAACTGTTCCATCATCTCTAGGCATAGTTGCTTTTTAATTAAAATAACAGCTTTATTGATATGTAATTCATGTACCATAAAATTCACTCTTTTAAGGTGTACAATTTGATGGCTTTTAGTATATTTAGTATAGTGATTGTGCAACCATCAGTACTTTCTAATTTCAGAACATTTCATCACCATTAGAGAAAACCCCATGCCTAGTAAGCAGTCACTCCCCATCTCCCCACTCCCCTTAGGCCCTGGCAAAACCGCATATCATTAGCAATCACTCCCCCCCCCCCAACCCTGTTCACTAATCTGCTTTCTGTCTCCTTAGATTTGCCTGTTCTGGACATTTCATATAAATGAAACTATACAATATGTGGCCTTTTGTAACTGGTTTCTTTCATAAAGCATAATGTTTTTGAGGTTCATCTATATCTATGCATCAGTATGTCATTCCTTTTTGTGGCTGAATAATAGTCCATTGTATATGTGTACCACAATTTGTTTATCCACTCTTCGGTTAATCAACATTTGAGTTATTTCTACTTTTTGGCTACCGTGAATGCTCCTTTGACTATCCATAAACAAATTTTGTGTAAACATGTGTTTTCATATTTTCTGAGTTATATATCTAGGATTGGAATTGCTGGGTCATATGGTAACTCCATGGTTAATATTTTGAGGAACTGCCAAACTATTTTTCAAAATGGCTGCACCATTTTTCATTTCCACCACAATATTATGCGTGTTCCAATTTCTCCACATCTTCACCAACACTTTTTATTGTCTATCTTTTTATTTTAGCCATCTTAGTGAGTATGGTTTGGTATCTCATTGTGGCTTTGATTTGCATTTCCCTGATAGCTAATGATATTAAGCACCTTTTCAAGTGCTTTTTGTATATCTTCCTTGGATAAATGTCTATTCAAACCTTTTGCCTATTTCTAATTGCCTCTTTTTCCTATTTATTATTGAGTTGTAAGAGTTCTTTATAATTTCTCTATATAAGTACCTTATCAGACCTATGGAGAGATGGGTGTCCATCTTTCCTGCTAAATAGATCATGTCTGTTATTCATGCCAGCATCACCAGCACTGGGCACAGGTATGTATCTGGAGCTCAATAAAAGGAGTAGATAAATTATATACTTTACATACTGTACTAGTTTGCTAGCTGCCAGAATGCAATATACCAGAAACGGAATGGCTTTTAAAAGGGGAATTTAATAAGTTGCTAGTTTACAGTTCTAAGGCGGAGAAAATGTCCCAATTAAAACAAGTCTATAGAAAATCCAGTCAAAGGCATCCAGGGAAAGATACCTTGGTTCAAGAAGGCCAATGAAGTTCAGGGTTACTCTCTCTTAAGTGAGAGGGCACATGGTGAACACAGTCACAGTTTCTCTCTCAGCTGGAAGAGCACAGGGCAGGCACAGTGTCATCTACTAGCTTTCTCTCCTGGCTTCCTGTTTCATGAAGCTATCTGGGAGGCATTTTCCTTCTTCATCTCCAAAGGTTGCTGACTCGTGGACTCTCTGCTTCGTGGTGCAGCAGCATTCTCTGCTCTCTCCGAATCTCTTTCATTCTCCAAAATGTTTCCACTTTTATAGGACTCCAGAAACTTATCAAGACCCACCCAAATGGATGGAGACATGTCGTCATCTAATCCAGTTTAACAACCACATTTATTAAATCACATCTCCAGGGAGATGATCTGATTACGTTTCAAACATATAGTATTGGATAGGGGTTATTCTGCCTTTATGAAATGGGATTTTGATTAAAACATGGCTTTTCTAGGGTACATATAGCCTTTCAAACTAGCACACATACATTATCTCGCTTATCCTTAGGATTCATTTTACAAATGAGGAAACTAAGCTTCCCGAGGTAAACCAGCCCAAGGTCACATAGCTAATAAGTGGCAGAGTCATGATTCCACTGAGATCAGTGTGATTGTTTTAAAATTTAAAATAACCTTTCCAGGAAAAAAGTGCTCATCTTTCTATTTGTTTTCCAGTGGAGACTTTTCAGAAACTGCAGAAGGCAAAGGAGATTCTGACTAATGAAGAGAGTCGAGCCCACTATGACCACTGGCGAAGGAGCCAGATATCCATGCCATTCCAGCAGTGGGAAGCTCTGAGTGACTCAGTGAAAACGGTGGGTTTCTCTCTGCTGCATTAGGAGTCAATAGATGAAAGGAAGGAGAAAACCAAGAAACCAGTAGAGTCTGGATAGAACTTTATTTCCTCAAAATTCTATGAGGGGAAATTCACCATCATAGAAGCAGTGAGTCAGTGCCAGAAGAGCCCGTGACAACAGTTTTCAATCTCTTTGGCTCTTTGTTTCAGTACATAGTATTCCCATTACCATCTACTGCCTTGTGTATTTTTTTTTTTATTATTAATTTAAAAAAAATTACCTAACACAACATTTAGAAATCATCCCATTCTACATATTGCCTTGTGTATTTTGATAAATATGTTTCTCAGGTTGTTCAAAATCTACTGAATTTTGAACTATTGCAAGTTCATCATCTCCATCTTTTTCATTCAGATCAGCTTTTTCTTTTTTCAAGGCTTAAAGATTCCATAAGAAACAGGATCTAATCAGCTTGTTAGTCAAGATGTAGTGGAGAGGCTGGAGGGAACTGCCTGAAAATGTAGAGCTGTGTTCCAGTAACCATGTTTCTTGAAGATGATTGTATAATGATATAGCTTTCACAATGTGACTGTGTGGTTGTGAAGACCTTGTGTCTGATGCTCCTTTTATCTCCCTTGTCAAAAGATGAGTAGAACATATGGAATAAAAATAAATAACAGGGAAGAAATGTAAAAATAAATTTAGTTTGAAATGCTAGTGATCAATGAAAGGAAGGGGTAAGAGGTATGGTATGTATAAATTTTTTTTTCTGTTTTCATTTTCTTTTTCTGAATAGATGCAAATGTTCCAACAAATGATTATGATGATGAATATACAATTATTTGATGATATTGTGAATTACTGATCATATATGTAGAACGGAATGATCCAAAGAGGAATGTTTGCATTTTCTTTGTGTTTTTTGGTATTTAAAAAAGAAAAAAGAAAAAAAAAAAAAAAAGAAACAGGATCTAGGGGTGCATGGGTGGTTCAGAGGTAGAATGCTCCCCTTCCATATGGGAGACCTGGGTTCAATTCCCGGACCATACATCCCCCCCCGTCCCCCGCCAAAAAAGAAATAGGATCTGATTCATCAAAGAAAGCTATAAATTATTTGTAAACTATTCCTATTATAAATTCTGGTGAAAGAATTGTTGGATGTATGCAAAGACTTTTTTAAACCATTGTGTTATCTTTTCATTACAAAACTGATTATTAAAATAATCACTATAATTACTGTAATATATTTATTTTGTTTATATATTGATCTTTATATATTATATAGAAAATGTAATTTTAGAGATTTCTGCATTGTTAGGCATGATTTGTTACTGAGATGCTTTCCGTAGGAACACATTTCTATGACATGAGATTTCAAATGCAGAAATTACACTATAGATAAGTTTTCAGGGACAAATTTGTTAGATTTGTTCTATAAAGTGATTCATGTCTTCTAAACTATAGCCCTCCAGTGTTACATTTAAATTTTCTTCTTATTTTATTTTAAGAAGACTTAAGCAAGTAGTTCAATAGTGTTTTTTTATGTGTCTCCCTACACGTATATATTTCTATATCTATTGATACACATACACAGAGGCAGATATGTGATATGTATATTAAAGGGAATTTTGTTCACTTTTTTTTTTTTTTTTTTTGGTGCATGGGCCAGGAATTGAACCTAGGTCTCCCACATGGTAGGCAACACCAAACTACCAGTGTACCCTAATTTAATAGCCTTTTTTGACAGATAAAAGGCCTAATAATAGGGAGAGTCTTTGAATTAATGGGGAAAATTAGTGCAAAACTCCCAAAGTACATGAATAAAATCACTCTATTTCAAATGTAAACTCTTTTCTTCATCTAGTTTTGGAAAAAAAGTCTATATTCATGTGGCTTTGTTTAAAGTAGATTAATTATTTTTATTGGACTAATTACATAATTATTATATATATGTAAAAAGACAAAATAAAGGGAATCATTCTAAAAATAGTGATTTAAGTTCACATACTCTTTCTCCATTTGTGTATATCCATACTTCCTTGTTGACAACGACTACCAACTCTCATAACTGTATTTGCATAGTCCTAAGGGTGACACGCTGAAACTGCAATTAACCTATTGACTCTTGCTATCTAATTCCTTTCTAAAAAATATATATTTATTTTTTTTCTGATCCCTTTTTGATTTACACTTAATTTTTCTTAGTGACCTGCTCTGTGTTGTTACTTAATTTTTAACCACTAATATCAAGTTAGCTGTGGATTTAAAAAAAAATTCTTCTCCAAATTCCTGTTTTAGGTTATAATGCCAACATCTTTCCATTAAATACTTATTTCTTGTTGTCAGACAACATTTCTGCTTTGAATTTAGCTCAACTATGAACTGTTTGAGGTCTTAAAAATTATATTCTAGATCTTACCGTCTACATCATTTGTCTGGTCAGCAAAGTTGAAGCAGCATGCTGGGCTAGCATTGGGTTTGGAAATAAATTTTAATTAGCCATACAAAAATGATAAGGTACGTGTCTTTCTGTATCTAATGAATTTTTTTTTCTCACACAGTTTGTTTGGGCTAAATCTTGTTTTTAACTTGCTTTCTCAATGGACTTTGAATCCTCTATGCCAAGTTATACTTGTTTTGTACCTCATTTCATAGACATTCTGTAACTTGCCTCTCTTCTTCACTGTGTCTTCTGCATGTGAAAGCCTCACTTTCTCTATAACATTTTTTGTTTGTTTTTAAAATATTTTTATTGAAAAATCTTCACACACCTACAGTCCATACATTGTGCACAATCAATGGATAATAATATCATCACATAGTTGTGTATTCATCAACATGATCATTTTAGAACATTTGCATCACTCCAGAAAAAGAAATGAAAAGAAAAAAGAAAACGTTTATATATTTCATGCCCATTTCCCCTTACTCTCATTGACCACTAGTATTTCAATATACCCATTTTTTTACTCTTTATCCCCCCATTATTTATTTATTTTTTAAACTTTTTTTTATTGTGTAGTATAACATATATACAAAGCAAAGAATTAAAAAAAAAAGCAATGGTTTTCAAAGTACTCTTCAACAAGTAGTTACAGAATAGATCCCAGAGTTTGTCATGGGCTACCATGTGATCCTCTTATATTTTTCCTTCTAGCTGCTCCAGAATATAGGAGGATAGAGGGCTTAAATATTTTTTTATCATCATAATTCACTTTTTTTCCTTCTTTTTTTTGTGTGAAAAATAACATATAAACAGAAAAGTTATACATTTCAAAGCACACCACCACAATTAGTTGTAGAACATATTTCAGAGTTTAACATGGGTTACAATTTCACAATTTTATGTTTTCATTTCTAGCTGCTCTAAGATACTGGAGACTAAAGGAGATATCAGTTTAATGATTCAGCATTCATATTCATTTGTTAAATCCTATCTTCTCTGTATAATTCCACCATCACCTTTGATTTTTCCATCCCTCTCTTTCGGGTGTTTGGGCTATGACCATTCTAAATTTTTCATATTGGAAGGGTCTGTCACTAATATGGGGTAGGGAGATGGAACTATCTGATGTTCTGGAGAAGCTGGGCTAGGCTTCAGAACTTTTCTGGACTAGGGATACCTCTGGAGGTTGTAGGTTTCTGGAAAGTTACTCTAGTGCATGAAACCCTTGTGGAATCTTATATATTTTCCTAGGTGTTCTTTAGGATTGGCTGGAATGGTCCTGGTTGGAGGTTGGCAGATTATGATAGGTAGCAATGTCTAACTGAAGGTTGCGTAAGAGCAACCTCCTGAGGAGCCTTTGACTCTATTTGAACTCTCTCTGCCACTGATACTTTATTACACTTCTATTCTCCCTTTTGGTGAGGATGAAATTGTTGATCCCACGGTGCCAGGTCTGGAGTCATCCCTGGGAGTCATCTCCCACATTGCCAGGGAGACTTTCATCCCTGGAAGCCATGTCCATGTAGGGGGGAGGGCAATGATTTCACTTGCAGAGTTGGGCTTAGAGAGAGTGAGGCCACATCTGAGCAACAAAAGAGGTCCTCCAGAAATTACTAGTTAAGTTCATTCCTAAGTATTTGATTCTTTTAGTTGCTATTTTGAATGAATTTTTTTCTTTAACTGAGTCCTCAGCTAGCTCATTGCCTGTGTATAGAAATGTTACTGATTTTTGCAATTTAATTTTATATCCTGCCACCTTGCTGAATGTGTTTATTAGCTCAAGTAACTTTGCTGTAGGTTTCTTAGGATCTTCCAAGTATAGTATCATATCATCTGCAAATAATGTGAGTTTTACTTCTTCCTTTCCAATTTGGATGCCTTTTATTTCTTTGTCTTGTCTGTTTGCTCTAGCTAGAACTTCTAGCACAATGTTGAATAATAGTGGTGACAGTGGGCATTCTTGTCTTGTTCCTCATCTTAGGGGAAAAGCTTTCAGTCTCTCTCCATTGAGTATGATGCTGGCTGTTGGTTTTTCATATAGTCCCTTTATCATATTGCAGTAGTTACCTTTGATTCCTATCTTTTGGAGTGTTTTTATCAGAAAAGGATGCTGAATTTTGTCGAATGCTTTTTCAGCATCAATCAAGATGATCATGTGATTTTTCCCTTTAAATTTGTTAATGTGCTGTATTACATTAATTGATTTTCTTGCATTGAACTATCTTTGCATTCCTGGTGTAAACCTCCCTTGGTCATGGTATGTAATTCTTTAAATGTGCTGTTGCATTTGATTTGCTAATATTTTATTGAGAATTTTTGCATCTATTTTCCTTAAGGAGATTGGCCTGTAGTTTTCTTTTCTTATAGCATCTTCACCTGGTTTTTGGTATTAAAATTATATTAGCGTCATAAAGTGAATTAGTTAGAGTTCTTTTTTCCTCAATTTTTGGGAACAGTTTGAGCAAGATTGGTGTTAGTTCCTTATGCAATGTTTGATTAAATTCCTCTGTGAAGCCATCTGGCCCTAGGCTTTTCTTTGTAGGAAGATTTTTGAGGAGTGATTGAATCTCTTTCCTTGTGATTGATTTGTTGAGGTCTTCTATTTCTTCCTGAGTCACTATAGCTTGTTTATGTGTCTCCAGGAATTTGTCCACTTCATCTAAGTTGTCTAGTTTGATGGTGAATAGTTGTTCATAGTATCCTCTGATATCTTTTATTTCTTCAGGCTCTGTGGTAACACACCCCTTCTCATTTGTGATTTGTTTATTTGCATCCTCTCTCTTTTTCTCTTTGTCAGTCTTGCTAGTGGCCCATCAATTTTATTGATTTTCTCAAAGAGCCAACTTTTGGTTTTATTGATTCTTTCTATTGTTCTTTTGTTCTCCCATTCATTTATCTCTGCTTTAATCTTTGTTAGTTCACTTCTCCTATTTGCTTTGGAATTAGTTTGCTGTTCTTTCTGAAGTTCCTCCAGATTTGCTATTAAGCCCTCGATTTTTGTTCTTTCTTGTTTTTTAATATAGACATTTAGGGCAATAAATTACCATCTCAGCACAGCCTTTGCCACATCCCATAAGTTCTGATAACTTGTATTCTCATTTTCATTCATCTCCAGATAACTACTGATTTCTCTAGCAATTTCTTCTTTGACTAGCTGGTTGTTTAAGAGTATGTATTTTAATCTCCATATATTTGTGAATGTTCTCATTCTTTGGTTATTGAGATCCAGCTTCATCCTATTGTGATCAGAGAAAGTGCTTTGAATAATTTCAGTATTTTAAAATTTATAAAGACCTGTTTTGTGTCCGAGCATATGATCTATCCTGGGGAATGTTCCATGAACACTAGAGAAGAATGTATAACCTTGTGCTTTGGGGTGCAATGACCTACATATACCTGTTAGGTCTAATTCATTTATCAAGTTATTTAACTTCCCTATTTCCTTGTTGATTTTCTGTCTGGTTGTTCTATCTGTAGAGGAGAGGGGTGTATTGAAGTTTCCTACTACTATTGTTGAAACATCTATTGCTCCCTTCAGTTTTGCCAATGTCTGTCTCATGTACTTTGGAGCTCCTTGACTGGGAGCATTAACATTTATGATTGTTATATCTTCTTGGTGAATTGACCCTTTAATTAGTATATAGTGTCCTTCTTTGTCTCTTATGATGTCTTTACATTTAAAGCCTATTTTGTCCAATATAGTATAGCTACTGTATAGTGTCCTTCTTTGTCTCTTATGATGTCTTTACATTTAAAGCCTATTTTGTTCAATATAGTATAGCTACTATATAGTGTCCTTCTTTGTCTCTTAAGATGTCTTTACATTTAAAGCCTATTTTGTCCAATATAGTATAGCTACTCCAGCTTTCTTTTGGTTACAACCTGTGTGGAAAATCTTTTTCCATCCTTTCACTTTCAATCTATTTGTATCCTTGTGTCTAAGATGAGTCTCTTGTAAGCAGCATATAGCTGGATTATGTTTCTTACTCCATTCTGCCAACCTGTATCTTTTAATTGGTAAGTTTAGTCCATTAACATTCAAAGTTATTACTGGAAATGTGTTTTTTTGATTCCATCATCTTATCTTTTTCATTTTATTTATTAGATCTCTATATATTTTTTCCCTCTTTCTCTTTGAATTCTTTAAACTACCCTTAGTGGTACTCTTCAATTCTGTGCCCTCCTCCAGACCTCCCACTCCTGTCTTTTTTTTCAGCTGGCAGAACTCCTTTTAGTATGTCTTGTAGGGCTGGCCTCTTGTTGACAAATTCTTTCAGGTCTTTTTTTTTTGTCTGTGAAAACTTTAATCTCTACCTCAATTTTGAAGGACAATTTGGCTGGGTTCAGAATTCTTGGCTGGAAGTCTTTCTTTTTCAGTATCTTGAATATATCATACCACTGCCTTCTTGCCTCCAGGGTGCTAATTGAGTAGTCTGAACTCAGTCTTGTTTGGTTTCCCTTGTATATAGTAGATTGATGTTCTCTTGCTGCTTTCAAGATTTTCTGCTTTTCTTCAACATTTGACAGAGGGATTAGTATGTGCCTTAGGGAAGGCCTATTTGGATTTATTCTGTTTGGAGTTCTTTGGGCTTCTTTGACTTGTATATTTATGTCCTTTATGAGGGTTGGGAAGTTTTTCCCCATTATATCCTCAACTACTCCTCCTATATCCTCCTATTCCTCTCTTCTTCTGGGACACCAGTGATTCTTATATTTGTGCGCTTTGTTTTGTCTATTATTTCCCTGAGTTCCCATTGAATTTTTCCATCTTTTTACCATTTGCTGTTTTGAGCCTTTGAAGTCAATTATCCTGTCCTCTATATCACTTATTCTTTCTTCTGTTTCTTCAAATCTGGTGTCGTGTGCTTCTAGTATGGTTTTTATTTGATCAACAGAGTCTTTAATCTCTGTGATTTCTGCTATTTTTCTATTTATTCTTTCAAATTCCTGTGTGTACTTTTCTACTGTTTTCTTGATCTCCTTTATGTCTTTTGCTATCCCACTTATTTTATTAAGTAGAGTTGTATGAACATCTTTGATTAGTTGTTCCAATGTCTGTGTCTCCTCTGGTGTTTTAATTTGGTTACTAGGCAGGGCTGTATCTGTCTGCATTGTGATATGCTTTGTAATCTTCTGCTGTCTTCATTGCATGTAAATATCTTGATTGATTTGCTTTGGGAGTTGATTTCTTTCAGTAGTCTAAGGCCTTGTGTTTTTGAGATGGTTGTACAGCAGGGAGCAGGGCTTGGGGTGGAGCACTCAGTACAGTGATTTGTTTCAGGACAGGTATGGGTACAGGTTGGGTATGTTAAGCTGATGCTTGTGAACATGGGTGTCCAGTGGCCAGGGAGGATGTAGCTGTGTGGGGGGCATTACCCTGGTACATGCTGATCTAAGGCATGGGGCCCTTTGTATGCATGCAAAGAGCTGTGACAGCAGGTCAGCATTATGCCTTCATGGATTGACAGCAGCTGTGACCTGGCTGCGCAGGTCAGCACTTTCTCAGAGCTGATAAGTGAGGCTGAGGGCTGTGCGCATGCAGGTTCTAGGACTGCTATGAAGTGCAGTTCCCAGAGCTGAATGGTATGATTGAGGGCCCGTGTACATGCATGGGCCTGGGAACGCCATAAACAGATGTGCTGAACTCAGAGAGGGAGGTGAGGCTGTGTGACACTATGGGCGGGGTGGGGGCAGAGGTAGCCTAGGTATGGAGGTTAGTGCCTGCAACATTTATGCATTGGCAATGACCTGCAGGGAACAGGGAGGGGAGGTAGTGCTCAGGAGGTTTGCAGGAGACATGGGTTGGGCTGCACCTGGGGTGGGGCTGTGGGGCAGGTATGTGCACTGGGGGCTGGTGAAGTGGGAGCACCTGGAGTGTGGGCAATGGGAGCGAGTGATGGGGTTCAGGTGCGTGGGGTGTGGGGTGAGTAGCTGGTCATGGGGCTGCACTAGTGAGGGTAGCGTGCCCAAGGAACACAGCCTGGCTTACTTCCTAGTCCCACGTTCCCATCCATGCACTCCCAGGGGCTCTGTGGCTCCACACTTCTGCTCCAGGCTCCAGCTTTCTGCCTCTCAGTTCCTCGGCCCCTGCAACCAGGGCTGCCACATGTGGTGTAGAAGGCTCTCTCAGATCAGTTGCACTCCCACACTGCCACTTTAGTTACCCTCCTGTCCCTTCTCTAACATTTCCATGGAGCAGGGCTAATCTCAAGCTACTCTAGCTAGCCATCTTCCTGTAATTCCTCTATTTATTTATTTTTTATCCTTATTTTCTTACTCATCTATCCATACCCTGGATAAAAGGTGCTTCAGGCACAAAATTTCCACAATCTCATGTTCACACTATAAAAGTTATATAGTTATACAATTGTCTTCAAGAATCAAGGCTACTGGAACATAGCTCAACAGTTTCAAGTACTTCCCTCTAGCCACTCCAATAAACCATATACTAAAAAGGGATATTCATATAATGTGTAAGAATAACTTCCAGGATAACCTCTCAATTCTGTTAGAAATCTGTCAGCCAATGAAACTATTTTTTTCTCATTTTTCTCTCCCCGCTTTTGGTCGAGATGGCTTTCTCAATCCCATGGTGCCAGGTTTGAGCTCATCCCTGGGAGTCCTAGCCCATATTGCCAGGGAGATTTACACCCTTGGAAGTCATGTCTCACATAGGGCAGAGGGCAGTGAGTTTACCTGCCATGCTGACTTAGAGACAGAGGCCACATCTGAGCAACAAAAGAGTTTTCTGGGGGTAACTCTTAGGCATAATTATAAGTAGGCTTAGCTTCTCCTTTACAGGAATAAGTTTCATAGGGGTGAGCCCCAAGATCGAGGGCTCAGCCTATTGAATTGGTTGTCCCCCCTGCTTGCAAGAATATCAAGAATTTCCCAGATGGGGAATTTGAATAATTCCTCCTTTCTCCCCAGTCCCCTAGGGGTACTTTGGAAATACTTTTTTTATATGCTGCCTAAATTACTCTGGGATATATTGCGGCATCACACAACCCTATAAAAACCAACAGGATCTCACTCCCTGTTCAAGATTCCGTATAATTATGGTGTTCAAATAAATTGATCATACAAATTGAGTTAGATAATGCACTACCCAAAATATCTCTAACTTTTATTTATTTATTTATTTATGCCTGGGGAGGCACTGTGAATTGAAGCTCGGTCTATGGCATGGCAGGCACACACTGCCCTCTTTAATATTTTAATTATTGTTTTCTCTTTGTATGTAGTTCAACCATTCTTTTGCTTTCACTACTGTAGAGAAATTGATAACAATTATCATACCTAGTGTTGTGCATTATCTAAGTAATTATTGTCTATCCTTCCTTTGTAGATAAACATCACCACATGTACCATTTATACAGCAAAATGACTACAATATTAAAATTTATGTGACACGTATATAAAGCATACTTACCTGCATGTTCACTTGCCCCACGCATTTATAGCTTGTTAAATCTGAGCAAATCCCTTCTCTTCAGATCATTTACCCTGGGTTTCCGCTTTTTACTTAAGCAGTAGAATCCCTGTGGAAGGAAAACATTGCTTAGAAGTAATGTTAATTTCAATATCTTCAAAGCAGGACCAGCCACAACAAGCTTCTGCAGCTTCACACACAGGTTCAGGTTGCAGGGAACCTCTTATAGGAAAGTTGCCCAAATGAGCTGCAGCTTCAGGTATGACACATTTCTCTTATCCATGAGAGATGAAATCATAACACCCCTGCCACACCAAATCTGTCACTTCACTAGCAGTTTATTTTGCTTTTAGAAGTTCCTTCTGATAGTTTAATTTGTAAAAATATTTAAAAATTCATCCAGGTCAATGAATATATTGGAAATTAAAATTTAGACACTTGATACTGGTTTTTACAAAAGGGGTATGGGGTAAGGGTTTCAGCAAGCTTGGCTTTGGGCTCCTGGGATAAGGAAATCAGAGACTTTTCTAGTTCAGAGAATCTTAGGGAAATCCACTTCTATCTTGTTAAAAGTTTTACCCCAAGGGATCCAGTATTTGGATGGCTCTGCCTCTATGTCCAAAATATATGGCTGAATGACTTTAGCAGGCTGTGGGAAAATGGTTACAGCAAAGCCAAGGCCAAAATAAACATAAAAAAAAATTCTCCTATGCAATTGAAACTGTCCTATGCCATATCAGTTGCTATAAAGTTTGCTTTTTTTTTTGGTGCATGGTCCAGGCATCAAACCTGGGTCTACCACACAAAAAGCAAGCATTCTACCACTGAACCACGTTGCTATAAATTTTATTAAGACTTGGTAAAAAACACATTTTTGGTGAACTGATCATGTGATAGAGTGAGTGTTTCTGGGAGGGCTTGTTGGGATTGCAGTCACCCCACGTGTACCTACTAGTCTACTGATTGTTTTCTGGATTCCCAGGCTGGGCTAGATGCCCGCCCGTGAGGCAAGTCCAGTTGGCCATGGACTAGCAGGGGGGATCCTCCGATGCCTGTATGGCCACAGTTTCCCCAGCCAGATGGTAAACAAACAGTGTGTAATTCAACATTTACTGGGCCTGTTCAAAAGACAATCTGTCCTAATTGGATGTTATCCCAAAACAGGTCAGAAATCACCCAGGCAAGTAAAACATTCACTCGTGGTAATGCAGGATAAAAATAGCTAGTCAATTTTGTGTCATTATTCAGCTCTCTGGGCCCAGAATTCTTGAATGTTCACAGTCCTGATACCCCAGAAGCTCTCTGCTTAGATATTTTTGCAATCATAACCATATCTGATTTTTTAATCTAATTTTTCTAATAGTACATATAGATAATCATGTCAGAAAATTGAAAACCACACACACATACAACTAAGAAAATAAAAAGGAACTTTATAATCCTGCCATGCAAAGATAACCACAGTTAATATTTTGTTGCATTTCCTTCCATTTTTTCCTCCTTTAATCCCAATGTAATCAGGTGTGAGAGATGTTTACTTTGAATGGTGGCAGTGACTGCATTACAGGTGTGGTTCTTGGATCTTGAGGGTGAATAGGTTGATTAGCATGTGGATTGGTTGTATTTGTGGAAAAGGATGCAGGATGCTTCTTTGTTATTGGGGAGAGAGAGAATGAAAGTGGGAATAAGTGACTTTTCTGATTGGAGTAGGCCAGGGGATTGAATGTACCTGTGCTTTTACAGTGTGTACAAAGTTATGTTGTCCTCTTGACTGTCTCTATAGCTATATTTGAATCTAAATTTTATTTATGTGCATGTACATATAAATTTAGGTATCTATATTTGGATATATCTACCTACCTTTTCATATAGTTTCAATCATGCTATTTGTGACCATTCTGGTCATTATTCATTAACATCGTACCATTAGCATTTCCCAGTGTTTTTAAAAAATCACCATGGACGGATTTATTTAAAAGATTCCAAGAAGGCATTTTATCCCTTTGTACTTTCCCTTCTCGGTGAGCTGTTTCTCCTGGCTCCTGCCTGTGAGGCCAGTGCTAGAGCTCTTGAGACAGTTGCTAAGGAACTTTGATGTCTTTTCAAGCTCTTTAAAAAGATGCTGATGTTTTTTTGGATAAAATTGATAGCAAATTATCTCATCCTTACTTCATATTTGACTTTCACAGCAAAATGATCACAATCATTTTTTGCAAAAAATATAGACTGCTTCTTGAATTTTCTCCAAAGCTTCTCTTAATTCTTCAATATTCAAACATTTTCATTTTTGAGTTGACATCATGTGTTTTATTTATTTATTCTTTACTTTTAATTTTGAAACAATGTTAAACTCCCAGGAGAGTTATAATAATAGTATACAAACCACATACATACTCTTCCCAGATTCACCACTAGTTCACATTTCACCATGCTGATATCACTCCTCTCTCATTATGTATGCATATTACTTTTACCCTTATACCATGTGAGGGTTACTTGTACATCATTTGAGTTTTACCTTTAGACATCGTGTCCTTTTACCTCTTCATTTCCTAAGAATAAAGGTATTCTCTTACCAAAAAATGCTATAGTTTTCAAATTTATGACATTTAACATTGATTCTGTGCTATTATCCAGTATACAATTCATATTCATGTTTGTCAATTGCCCCAATAATGTCCTTTATGGCATTGCCCTGCCTTCATTCAGGATATCCTGTCCAAAATCATCATATTTAGTTGTCATAACTACTTAGACTTCATTAATTTGGAAACGTTCTTCAGCCTTTGTATTTTTTATAAAATTTTTAAGGGGTGCAGACGAGTTGTTTGGTAGAAGGTGCCTCAACTCAGATAGTCTAATTTTTCCTTATGACTCCATTCAGATTATGCAGTTTGGCAGGACTATTGCTGAGGTCATGTTGTGACTTTCCTGGTGCACCACATTGGGAGGCATATAATGTCACTTTGTCTCATTATTGATGATGTGAGCTTTGATCAGTTCATTGAGGTGGGGTCCACCAGGACTCCCCACTGTAAAGTTTCCATTTTTGCTATTGGTAATTTATCTGTGGGGAGAGATTTTGAGACTCTATAAATATCCTGCTTGCGTGAACATGTTGCCCAATAGTTTCCACACCCTTTGGTGATGCTTGCCTGAATCTGCTATTGCTACAATGGCTCCAAAATGGTGATTTTCTAATTCTGTCATTCTTAGTTCTTAGTACATTTATTAGTTGGCATTCTACTGCAAGGAAGAGATTTCCCTCTTCCCTTACAATCATTACATAATGATTTACTTACTATCAGCATGGATTTATGGATTGGCATTCAGTGGAATGTAACCCGTTACTATCATTCTGATGCTCAAAATTTTCCCAGTTTGGCTTCTTTGTAATTGACTAGTGAAAACCTCTTTAAGCTGTAGTTTGGCTAGTGAAGACCTCTTTAAGCTGGCTCCTGTGTCTTTTTTGACATATCTGTATCATTTTTGTAAAATCACCTCCTTACTTTCTAGTGTAACAAGATGTTCTAGGCTTATCTTGTACTGCTCTACTTTCAGCACTGAAATGAGCCGTTTTTCAAGGAATCCTGATTCTTTTTAATGGGGAATGATATTAAGAAACCAAGATCTAAATGATGATCATGCATCTATGTGATGATGTTAAGAATTACTGATTGCATATGTAGAATGGAATGATTTCTAAATGTTGTGTTAATTTCTTTTTTTTCTTTAATTAATAAAAGAAGTATTTAAAAAAATAAAATTAAAAAAAAAAAAAAAAAAGAAACCAAGATCTGAGTTCTCATTGATATTGAGGTACTGTTGTTTTTAGGCCCTTTCTACAGGCAAAGTTGAGGGGGGAAATGGCGGTTTCATTTGTATATATTTTTTAAATTGTGAATTTATACCAACGTCTCTAATTCCAGTCCTTGCCTTTCCCCATTCTGTATTTGTATCTATCTTCTCCTACAGTGAGAATCCTGGCTTTCAGTAATTTCAATATTTACTCGTCTTTTCAATTCTATATTACTCACAAAAATATTTTCAGAATTGATACATCCATACCACTAAGAAAAACAAACCTAAAAATGAGTCCAAGATTTGTTAATAGTTCTTTTGTTTTTAAATCGAAGGCATATAAAGTACCATGTCTAAAAGTTAAGTTAATCCTTTTTTCCTTCAGAGTGGTCAAGTTATTCATTTGAAATAGTTAGGTTCGCTTATTTCTTTTCACATTTAATTTTAATGTTTTCCTCCATTCTTATTGGATTCATTTTAAATTTTGAATATATGAAATATTAACATGAGTCTAAAAGTCTAAACTATACAAAAAGCTATACTCAGAAAAGTGTCACTGCCTCCCTAACCCTTCCATTTCATTGCCACACTTTTCTTTTGAAGAGCCCATTTTACCATTATTTTGTCCTCTCTCTCTGAATCTGTCTCTGAATCTCTCTCTTTAATTTTTCAGGCTAATTCTGCAAGATTTTCATTTCACTGTGCCTTTGTGGCAATATTAGCAAGTTTCCAACATCACTTTCATCCAGTTCACAAAATCCTACAGCTTTTGCAAGATTTGCTCATTCCACTTTGTAGCAGTTGATTGACTGTATTTGCCATGTTTACAATATCCCACAGTTGTGGTGACTGCTTCTCAAAACTTGTCTTGGTGGGTGGAGACAGATGCCAATGTCAAAAGAAGAGACATTTGAGTGGCACTTATTTTATGTCTCTTTAGTAAATGTTTTTGTGCTGATCACGTTTTGCTGCTTTTTGTAATTGTATAGCTGTTGAGACATAAATAATGAATACATACTTTGATAGAGAGGACACTGTTATGTACATAGTGTCTGTGCTTGACTTTTTTCATTTAACTGCTTTCTGAGATACCCTTCTTCATTATCGTGTACAGATGTCTCATTATTTTTATAGCTGTATAGCACTCTGTTTTTAAGTGTATAATTCAATGGTACTTATTAAGTATATTCACAATGTTGTATATCCATCGCCACTATTTAGTTCTAGAATTTTTTCAGCACCCTAAAACATACTTGTTAGTCAGTCACTGCCCATTTCCCACCCCCCTTCCCCAGCCCTTAGCAACTACTAATTACTTTCTGTTTTTATGGAATTGCTTTTTCTGAACTTTTCATATAAATGGAATCATGCAACATGTGGCCTTTTGTGTCTGACTGCTTACCTACTTAGCATATGATTTCAACATCTATCCATGTTGTAGGAAGTAATGTACCTCATCCCTTTTATGGCCAAATAATATTCCATTGTATTTACATACCACATTTTGTTTATCCGGTCATCATGTGATGGGCATTTGGGTTGTTTCCATCTTGTGGCTATTGTGAATAGTGCCGCTATGAACAGTTGTATGCAAGTTTTTGTTTGGACACACATTTTCACTTCTTTTGGTTATAAGTACAGGAGTGGAATTGTTGGATTCTATGGTAATTTCATGTTTAACTTTTTGAGGAACTGACAGCCTCATTCTTTGAATCTCCCTGACGCTGGTCCCTTTGCTTTGGATCCATTATATGGATTTCCCTTATACCATTAGTCTTCCAAATCAGATCAGTGAGGATTAATTAAAAATACCTGGATTATTTAGTAATGGGTTAATTGTCAAGTCTAACATTCTGGTAATCAGCACTAAAGTTGTGGGTCAAGTGTGACCACATACTGAACTTTAAATATAGAAAATATATATGATATTGATTTTGTATCCATGTGTTTGCTTTTGATTAATTTAGTCCATGCATTGGGCTGTCAGAGGCAAAAAAGACCTGATGCTAGAAGAATCTAACCAGACACATACCAACAAGATTGAAAATGAGGAGTGGAATGAGCAAAAAGAAATTAAGAAAGAGGAGCTGTGTTCAACCACAGAGAAAATGGTGCAAAAAGAATCTGAGTCCCCAGAAAAGTCATTCTTCCCACAACGCCCAGATTCTCCAGGTAAATCATGTCATTTAGCATTGCAGAAGGAAAAAAGGTCTGAAATTAAAGGGTTTGGTTTATATTGTATTTATTCTCAACCTTTTCCAATCTGCACAGTAGTGCCAAATTTAAGGATTGGTTTAGCATCTTGAAAGATGTTTAGCCCTGAAACAGGAACCAGAAGATACATTCCTCAATATATTCCTTGCAAGGGGGTCTTGAGATATTTCTGGGAGTGTCTCCTGCACTACTCAACATTAGCTAACATTTATTGAGCACTTACTATGTGCAGGAACATTCCTTCCATATATTATTTTATAACAACTTATTTAATACTAATTTTATATCTACTAACTGTTTAATCCTCACAACAAGTTTGTGAGTTTGGTACCAATATTATTCTCATTTTGCAGTTGAGAAAAAGGAGGTTGAGTAGTTCTCAAGGCTATACAGCTTGTACATGGCAGGGATGGGCTTCAGAGTTTGTGTTTAAGGAAATGCAGTATATTGAGAAGACGCTTTATGTGTTAGTAGCGCCACAGCTATCCTGAAGCATTTATAGATCTACTAAAGCTCAGGGCATTATAGAGATTAAATTCCTGTCTCCTATACTAGACTATCTGGGTTCACATCCTAACTTCACTACATATTTTCTGTACTGTGGCAAAAGCTACTTAACTTCTCTAGATCTGTTTGTTCATCTTTAAAACGGGCATCATAATGGTGCCTTCCTCGTAGAGTTGCCATGAAGATTAAATGAGAAGATTCATATAAAATGCTTACTACAGTGTTGGCCTGTGGCCTGCCCTGGGTAGTTGGTAGCTATAATTATTATTTCTGTGCTTTATCCAGCCATCCAATTGTGTAATCTAGTGTGGGTGTGTTATAGACACAAGGTAATTGTCCTTCCTGATCTTTTTTGTTGATTCTCAAGGTTGTGATGTAAAACTCCGTTAGAATTTAGACTTTCAGCAGAAGGTTTCTCAACATTTAAGAACACTTGTTCTTAAAAAGAGATAACTAGTCATCCTGGAGGTTATTCTTATGCATTTTATAGGTATCCCCTTTTTAGTTTAAGGTGTATTAGGCTAGAGGGAAGTATCTGAAACTATAGAGCTATGTTCCAGTAGCCATGTTTCTTGAAGATGGATGTATAATGACATACCTTTTGCAATGTGACTATGTGATTGTGAAAACCTTGTGTCTGATGCTCCTTTTATCTATGATATTGACAGATGAATAAAAAATATGGATTAGAAATAAATAAGGGGGGAACAAATGTTAAAATAAATTGAGTAGATTGAAATACTAGTGAACAATGATAGGGAGTGGTAAGTGGTATAGAAAAAAATAGGGGGAACAAAGGTTAAAATCTATTGAGTAGATGGAAATACTAGTGGTCAATCAGAGGGAGGAGTAAGGGGTATGGTAGGTAAGAGTTTTTTCTTTTTATTTTTCTGGAGTGATGCAAATGTTCTAAAAAATGATCATGGTGATGAATATACTACTGTGTGATGATATTGTGAGCCACTGATTGTACACCATACACAGAATGTTTGTATGTTAAGAATGTTCATGTTTGTATGTTGTTTTGGTTTGATAATAAAAAATTAATAAATAAAAAAAGATATAGTTTGTAGTGGCTTGTAGTCTTTTTAAAAATAGCCACTTCAGAACTATCTTTGGGAAGAACTTTTACATGGCCATCCCTTGCTAGGAAGAAAGTTTCTTATTAGAATTTGATTCAGGGGTCTTTGCTGGTTACCCCAAGAATTCTTTCTGTGGAATCTCCTGTTGATTGCATCAGCCTGGTAACTAGAAATGGTTATAATATAACAAATTGATCAAAGCAGAAGTCCGAATTTCAGAAAAACAGTTTAAGCAAACACGTGAGTACAAACATTCCCCTACCCAACCCCCACAGTCGAAAATGCACAATTTTCTCCTTTCAACCCTAGAATATCCAGATTTGTGTTCCCTGTACCGCTGTGGTCATCCTGTGATTTTTCTATTTCAGGTAGACTCAGGACTAGTCTGGGATTTTCTTTTTTTCTCTCTTTCTAAAATGGTTACTGAAATACTTAAAAACAAAACAAATCAGAAGTAATATGAGCTTCCTGTTTAAAAAAAAAAAAAACACAACAAACAAAACAGTCCGAGATAGGTATGACTGAGTGTCCACACTCTTCTCCACTCTGACCCCTGAAGTAACCAATGGGGGCACGTGATTCCTTCCACACTGTTCTCTGTGCTAATCATGTGTACCTCTGTGTACACGTAGGAGAGCTTTAAAAATGAAGAACGGGGTCATACTGTGTGCATTCCTTTTATGCTACAGGTGGTTAAGAGCACAGACTGCCTGGAGCCAGACCCAGCTTTTCCACTGTCCAGGTTGTGTGACCTTGGGCAAGCTTGGTGACCTCTCTGTCCTAGTTTTCTACAAAGGTTTTTTTCGAGGAATAAATGACTTAATAAGGTGAAGTATTTAGATCAGTGCCAGGCACATGATAAGTGCTTCTTTAATTTTAGTTTTTATTGTTAAGGGACTTCTCCCCAGGTCCGTACATGTAGAACCACCTCGTTTTTTTTAACAGCTGATAATGTTCTGTAATATAGATATACCATAATTCAATCATAATAAATTGTGATGCCCATTTTGATGTTTTCACTTTATAAAGTGTACTCTCTTATTGTGGTTGAAGAATAAAGTGGAGGGGTCACGGGAAGGGAGGAGCATCATTCTGAGAAGTTGTTGTTGGAGATTAGGGAGAATTATGAAATTCTGCCAAAGGCTGCATTTACCAATATTTTCTTAATGCTGTTTAGGAGTTTATTTACTCTTCTGAGTAGTGCCTTAAACTTGGAGTTTGATGTACCGAAGTGCAGTTACATGATTATTTATACTTTCATTTTACTGCAGCGTAAATTTTTATAACATCAGCAGTTAAGAAATATGATGTCAATTTTACGAGGTCCTAAGTGGCTTCTCGCATATTACTCTTCTGCACATTTGTTAATATCCTCAAGCAGTGCTTGATATTTACTTTCGAGTTTTCCTTTTGTTGCTTCTTCTGTGATGACCAGCCACCAAATAGACCCAAATACATTCTGAGTCTTCCTTGCAACCAGTAAAAGATGGAGCAAGGCATCTGAAAACTGGTGTGCAAGACAACCTCACCTGTTCTTGCTTTCCATTTAAAAATGTAGTAAATTTGCTTCTGATAAATACAGTCCTCATGTCAAATAGTTTTGAGTAACATCCTGAAATTTAAAATAAATTAATTGTAGCAGAGGCTGTTGGTGAGCCACCAGATGTCCTGGGCAGCCACTGCCCAGCATTGCCACTCCTATGGCCTCCTACTACAGGCATGGAGACTCTGCCACAGGCTTTCTCTGGGAATGGAGCCTACATGACAGCAAACAGGTAGACAGGAAGTGCCATGTTGCAAATGCTTTTTGGGAGCAGCTGTGGGCCAATAATGAATGGGAGAGGGAGGCTAAAGTCCCCAGCTCCTTTATTCCTCAGGTGGGATAACTCTGGGGGGTTTTTTTTTTTTTTTTTTAAGGAAAGACAGAGAGAAGGAAGGAAGGATAGAGGAAAGGGAAACATTTTTAAACATTTTCTTGTTTTATTGTATTCTGTTTCTCCGTTTTTGTTACATGGGGTGGGGCCGGGAATCGAACCGAGGTCCTCCGGCATAGCAGGCAAGCACTTTGCCCGCTGAGCCACCGCGGCCCGCCCTCTGGGGGGGTTTTATGTTGCCTCCCAGCATTCCCCGTGGGATCAGCTACAAAATGAGAGTAATATTGGTAGCCATCTCACAACCTTGTGAGGATTTAATAGTTGATATAAAATTAATATTAAATAAGTTAATAGATGTAAAATAATATACGTAAGGAAGGTTCCTGCACATAGTAAGTGCTCCATAAATGTTAGCTAATGCTAACATGCTCCATAATTTCCCCTTTGTAGTCTTGGTCTCCTGCCTCACTTCCCTGCCTGTGCATTGTGGGACCACCTCCCAAATTAGCCACATGCATTTTTAAGTTCTTGTCTGGGGGTCTGTTTCTAGAGGAACCCAAAGTATATGACATCTTTTAAAACAATAAAAATAACACTTGTTTATTACAGATATGTGTGAAAATATGTCAAACAAAAGGAAGATAATATAACTCATAATCTTGCCACGTGGAGAAATAACTATCATTGTTATTGTGGTAGATTTACATGTATGTTAGTGTTCCTAAAATGGGATCGTATTATATAGTTTTTGTGTACATATTTCAGTTACACAAAACAGAAGGTCAGAAATAATTTCCTTTTGCTTTTTCCCAAATGTAAATTCTTTTGATTTTTTCTTTTGATTATTCTAAAACATACAAACAGATCCTATTTTCTTGAGATAAGCAACTATTCTGTGCATCTTTCCTGTGTATATTTTTCCATGCTATATACTTAGATAAGATTTTAAAATATCAAAGGAAGTATATTTTATTATTCTGTAACCTGATTTTTCAGTAGCGATATTATAAATATAAAAAATAACACAAGGCATACCTGTTCATTGCAGAAAAATAAGAAAATAAAGATAAACAAAAAAAAAAAGATAAAAATGAAAATCACATCTATTCCCAATACCCAGGTATAGCTATGGTTAGTGTTTTGCTGTTCTTTCTAAAAACATAAATACCCATGTAAATAAATGAATTTAGGGATGAGATCATTGTATAAACTGTTTTGTAACTGCCTTTCACTTTGCAGTAGCTTATGGACATTTATCTATGGCAGTAAATGTTAGTAAATTGTTATTGATTATATCAAAGCCATTTAACCAACTTTTTATTGTTGAAGATTTTGGTTTCCTAATTTATTCTTTTGTATGCTGCATGGTTTGGGGGTCACATTTCATTCTTTTTTCACGTGAGTATCCCCTTACTGCAGTACCATTTGCTGAATTTTTGTTGTTTGGTTTTTCATTTGTTTGTTTGGAAAGTGCACGGGCTGGGGATCGAACCCAGGTCTCCTGCACAGCAGGCGAGAATTCTACCACTGAACTACCCTCACACCCCAGTTTCCTCATTTTATTTTTTTAATTTTTAAATTTGTTTCTTACTTTGTTCTTTGTGTTTCCTCATTTTTTAACATTTTAAATTGTAGCATGATAAAAATCCCTAGAGTTAAATCCTTGGGTAGATCCATGGTTATTTTCTTAGGATAAATTTCTAGAAATAGAATTATTGGATCAAAAGTTATATACATTTTAATGAGTTTGATAAATATTGCCAAATTGCCTTCCAGAAGGGTTTGGCCAATTTATACTTCCTCCGGTAGGGAAGGAAAATTTTCTCTAGTTCTCAATATTGCTGTTTGTTATAATTTTACAAAAATTCTAATATCATGGTATTGAATTATTTGTATTTCCGGGGGCCCTTTACCACCCACCTGTTACATTTGGCAGCTGTTTGAAAATTTTTTCCAATTTCCTTGTAAGTGAATTGTCAAAATTCCCACCACTGAAAGTATCTATAAATTTATTTTTGTTACTGAGCGTATGAGGTCCTTTCATTTAAGCGTGTGAGGTCCTTTCACATTACATAAATTCTAATTCCTATTCAGAAGAATTCAAAGTCTGTTTAAGTTAATAGGCTTCTATAAGATTTTAATCATTCATACCATAATGCTTTAGTTGTTGCCGTGAAAACCTATCACTTTATTCTCCTAGGTATTTTAATTACAAGAGTTACTTTTCCTAGCTCTGATTTTTTTCCAATATTTTTATTGACAAAACAACATACAAACACAAACATTCTTAACATACAAACATTCCATATATGGTTTACAATCAATGGTTCACAATATCATCACATAGTTTATATTCATCACCATGATCATTTTTTTTAGAACATTTGCATCACTCCAGAAAAAGAAATAAAAAGAAAAAAGAAAAAACTCATACATATCATATCCCTTACCCCTCCCTCTCACTGACCACTAGTATTTTCATCTATCTGATATATTTAACCTGTGTTCTCCCTATTATTTGTTTATCCATATTTTTTACTCATCTGTCCATAACCTAGATAAAGGGAACATCAGACACAAGATTTTTCACAATCACACAGTCACATTCTAAACGTTATCTCTTCCTATAAGTAATCTTCAAGATGATTCTCTTTTAAAGGTTTTTCAGATGGGAACTGTTGGCACCTTCGTTTCCGCTGGTCTGGAGATGCTCCCTCCGAACTCCTCAGGAAATTTAGAAACTATGAAATCTGAAATGTTCCTGCACCACAGAAGAGGAAGAGAGAAATAAGACCATCCCCTGTGCTGACAACATGTAGTCATTGTTCACATCTTAAAAAGCTGATGTTTATATGTCATGTTTGTGAATCACTGAGTACAAATTGATTCCTCCATCTGTAGAACCATTTTCTAAATATAAATCTTTCTGAAGAATAGTTTTTTTTAGTATTTGCATAATCAATGTTCTTTAAGTCCAAGTAGATTGTATTATATATGTTTTCCTGTGAATGTTATTTATACAAATCCTCTTAAAAAAATTGATCTCTGTATTTAAACATTTCATTGCTGTATCATGATCTGTTAATGCTGGGTGTACAAGAAATGTTTTCTCTTTACTTAAAATGAAATATGAAATTCCTTTGTCTAAATTTCACGGAGTGAAATAAATAATTTTCCCAATATTCATAATGAGTTTATAATTCAACTATATTTTTAAAATAATTTGAATAAGTATTTCTACTTTAACTTCAGTACTATGAGCTTAAAAGGTTATGATTTATCTGAGGAAATGATACAGTTTTGCAAAATGTATTTTGTTATAAAAGCAAGTGGTAACAACATGGAACCTAGAGAACATGTTTCGAAAGAAACTAGCTACTAAAGGTCACGTGTAATAGTATTCCATTTATGTGAACTATTCAGAATAGGCAAATCCACAGCCACTGAAAGCAGATTAGTACTTGTCAGGGGCTAGGGAAAGGGGTAATGGGTATGACTGCTTAATGGGACTGGGGTTCCTTTTTGGGGTGATGAAAATGTTCTGTAATTAGATAACCATGTTCTACAACATTGAGAATGTGCTGGAAGTTGTTGAATCATACACTTTAAAATAATTAAAATGGTAAATTTTGTGTCACATGGATTTTACCTCAGAAAAGGAAATTATTCTGAAAAAAAAAAGACAATGATAAATATATATTATGTTCTAACTATGAAAATGGGACTGTTAGATAACATATCCTCTTTAGCTTGGAGCTCTTGATGGTCATGTGTATTCTTTTGTTTTTATTATTTTTTAAACTTTATTTTATTTATTAAATGTACCAACATACAAACACAAACATCCTTACCATATGATCATTCCATTCTACATACATAATCAGAAATTCACAATATCATCACATAGCTGTATATTCATCATCATGATCATTTTCTTAGAATATTTACATCAATTCAGAAAAAGAAATAAAAAGAAAACAGAAAAAAATTCATATATACCATACCCCTTACTCCTCCCTTTCATTGATCACTAGCATTTCAATCTACTAAATTTATTTTAACATTTGTTCCCCCTATTATTTATTTATTTTTAATCCATATGTTTTACTCACCTGTCTATAAGGTAGACAAAAGAAGTATCAGACACAAAACCCTCACAATCACACAGTCACATTGCAAAAGCTATATCATTATACAATCATCTTCAAGAAACATGGCTACTGGAACACAGCCCCACACTTTTAGGCAGTTCCCTCCAGCCTCTCTGTTACACCTTAACTAAAAACGTGATATCTATATAATGCATAATAACCTCCAGGATAACCTTTCGACTCTGTTTGGAATCTCTCAGCCATTGACACTTGATTTTATCTCATCCCTCTTCTCCCCCTTTTGGTTGAGAAGGTTTTCTCAGTCCCTTGGTACCGAGCCCCAGCTCATCCCAGGATCTCTGTCCCACATTGCGAGGAAAGTCCACACTGCTGGGAGTCATGTCCCACATAGAGAGGGGGAGAGCAGTGAGTTTGCTTGTTGTGTTGGCTGAGAGAGAGAGGCCACATCTGAGCAACAAAAGAGGCTTCCTGGGGGTGACCCTTAGGCCTAATTTTGCATAGGCTTAGTCTATCCTATGCAGGGTTAAGTTTCATATGAACAAACCCCAAGATTGGAGGCTCAGCCTATTGCTTTGGATGTCCCCGCTGCTTGTGAGAATATCAAGAATTATCCACTTGGGAATGTTGTATTTTCCCCCTTTCTTGCCATTCCTCCAAGGGGATTTTGCAAATACTTTTTTATTCACTGTTCAAATCCCTCTGGGATTTATTGGGGTATCACTCTGGACAAACTTATAAAATCTCATGCCCTACTCAAGGTTCCATACACTTATGGTGTTCAATTATGCTGTCCACATAAGTTATATTAGGAAATGCACTAGTCAAAATATAAATTTAGTACCAAATAAACATTTTTTGCTTTAGTCTCACACATGAACTGAAGTTTTAAAATATTATTATCTATTTTCAACACCTTGCATTATTGAGATTCCTTTGTTCTTCCTCATGCAAAAACATTTTTAAATTTGGTCATGTGTACTCTATGGCTATTTTATCACTTGCAAACAATGAATGAAAAATTTTAAAAAAATTGTAGAGCTGGAATTCTCTAATAAATGACAGAATTTTTGCTGGTCTTTGGCAAAATGAGAAAAGAAAGCATATAGTAAGTTTCTTTAAAAGATAAACTTATTCACTATAAATGGTTGTTCTTTATTCAGAAATTATGTTGTCTCTACCTTTGTGGTTTAAAATGTGCTTTCTTTTATGAAATAGGGTCATAATAGATGAAAACTTTTTCTTTTTTTGAAATACATGTGTTGGGTCCTTCAATTTTATTTGAATTTTTGCTATTATCAAATCCAAAAGTCAGGATTAACAGTTCAGAGAATTAGTTCTGCCAATATTTACCATTTCATTAAAATGTTATTTGGCATTGTTACCATATCTAAAAATTTGCTTCAAAAAATTAGAAAACAAATGCAAGCAATATGCATGCTAAGTTAGAATCAACTTTTCACAGAAAGTAATAAAGACACCAGTGTCAATCATAATGTCTGGCTCAGGGTAACCACTAAAAACTGGATTAAGTGAATGTCTAAATCTAAGAATAAGAGTTAGTTCTTTTTTCCCTAAACTGTCTGATTTACAGCACTGATGACTTTTAGTAACTCATGAAGGGGGTTAACATACCTTTGGTCCTCGCTGTTTTCATTACAGATTCACTTCTCAAATATTGTTGACAAGATTGAGCCCTGGCTCTTGTTTACTTTTCTCTACCATGGTGCCTGAAGCCTCCAAATAAGAAATGAAAAACAGCTCCTTTTAAAAAAATTATTTGTTTATTTTTTATTAATTAAAAAATTAACAAACAAACAAAACAATAAGATATCATTCCATTCTACATATATAATCGGTAGTTCTTAACATCATCACATAGTTGCATATTCACCATTTCTTAGAACATTTGCATCGATTTAGAAAAAGAAATAAAACGATAATATAGAAAAAAAAGCTATACATACCATACCCCTTACCCTTCGCTTTCATTTAACACTAGCATTTCAAACTAAATTTATTTTAGTTTAAAATTTATTTTAACGTTTGTTCCCCCTATTATTTATTTTTATTCCATATGTTCTACTCTTTTGTTGATATGGTAGATAAAAGGAGCATCAGACACAAGGTTTTTACATTCATAGAGTCACATTGTGAAAGCTATATCATTGTTCAATCATCATCAAGAAACATGGCTACTGGAACACAGCTCTACATTTTCAGGCAGCTCCCTCCAGCCTCTCCACTACATCTTGAACAACAAGGTGATATCTACTTAATGCGTAAGAATAACCTCCAGGATAACCTCTCCACTCTGTTTGGAATCTCTCAGCCATTGACACTTAGTCTCATTTCACTCTTCCCCCTTTCGGTCGAGAAGGTTTTCTCAATCCCTTGATGTTAATTCTCAGCTCATGTTAGGGTTTTTCTCAGTCCCTTGATGCTGAGTCTCAGCTCATTCCAGGATCTCTGTTGCACGTTGTCAGGAAGGTCCACACCCCTGGGAGTCATGTCCCACGTAAACGGGGAGGGTGGTGAGATTGCTTGTTGTGTTGGCTGGAGAGAGAGGCCACATCTGAGCAACCAGAGAGGCTCTCTTGGGGGTGACCCTTAGGCCAAAATTTTAAGTAGACTTGACCTATCCTTCGTGGGGTTAAGTTTCAAATGAACAAACCCCAAGTCTGGGGGCTCAGCCTATAGCTTTGGTTGTCCACACTGCTTGTGAGAATATCAAGAATTCGACTTGGGGAGGTTGAATTTCTCCCCGTTCTCACCATTCCCTGAAGGGGGCTTGCAAATACTTTTGCACTCACTAATCAAATCACTCTGGGATTCATCGGGTCATCACTCTGGACAAACCAACAAAATCTCATGTCCTACCTGAGATTCCAAGTACTTATGACATTCAGTCAAACTATCTACATGAGTTATATTAGGAACTGCACTAGTCAAAATATAAACTTTGTACCAAATAAACATTTTTGCTTTAGTCTCACACATAAGGTGACATTTTAAAATATTAATTACTATTTTCAGCAATAATGACACTCCTTTATTCTTCCTCATGCAAAAACATTTTTAAAATTTGTACATTGTACATTTCACTATTGTTATATACTCTAGGCGTTCCTAGATTATAGGCAAATAGCTCCTTTTTAGTGTGCGTTTAAACATTTTAGATACTTGTTCCTCCAACTTAGCTGGAGACCTTTTATACTTAAACACTTAAATACACTGCTGTACATAAATAAAATTTACAGAAGGAGGGGATATGTTTTGATAATACAGTCTTTCCCATTTGAATGGAAAGTAAGGAGAAAACTAGATAACTTTTCTTCAATAATTCAATTGAATTCTCTAGGGTGCCCACACAACCACAATCAGATGTATGTATAAAAGCACATTTTCAAAGCCATTTATTTTTGGATTATGACTCACTTTCATGACATAGCAAACTGAATTTAAAAAGGATAATGTTACATAAAGGTTATTATTAAGCTTATTTAAAAAATGTTTTTATTGAAAAATCTTCACACACATGCAATTCATACATGTTATACAATCAGTGCCTCACAGTATCATCATATAGTTGTGTATTCATAACCATGATCATTTTTTAGGACATTTACATCACTCCAGAAAAAGAAATAAAAAGAAAAAAGAAAAACTCATGTATCTTATACCCTTACTCCTTCCTCTTATAGACCACTAGTATTTCGAACTACCCATTTTTTTACTATTATACTCCCCTATTATTTATTTATTTATTATCCTTATTTTTTTACTTATCTGTTCATACCCTGGATATAAGAAGCATCAAACACAAGGTTTTCACAATCACATGGTCACATTGTAAAAGCTATATAGTTTTATAAATTGTCTTCAAGAATCAAAGCTGGAAATCAAGAAACGAATTCCATTTACAAATGCAACCAAAAGATTAAAATATTTAGGAATAAATTTAACTAAAGAGACAAAAGACCTATACAAAGAAAACTACAAGAGATTGTTAAAAGAAATCACAGAAGACCTAAATAGATTGAAGGGCATACTGTGTTCATGAATTGGAAGGCTAAATATAGTTAAGATGTCAATTCTACCTGAACTGATTTACAGATTCAATGCAATACCAATCAAAATCCCAACAACTTACTTTTCAGAAATAGAAAAACCAATAAGCAAATTTATCTGGAAGGGCAGGGTGCCCCGAATAGCTAAAAGTATCCTGAGGAAATAAAATGAAGTCGGAGGTCTCATGCTGCCTGACTTTAAGGCATATTATGAAGCTGCAGTGGTCAAAACAGCATATATTACCATAAAGATATGTATATTGACCAATGGAATTGAATAGAGTGTTCAGATATAGACCCTCTCATCTATGGACAGTTGATCTTTGATAAGGAAGTCAAGCCAACTCACCTAGGACAGAACAGTCTCTTCAATAAATGGTGCCTAGAGAACTGGATATCCATATGCAAAAGAATGAAAGAGGACCCATCTCTCACACCCTATACAAAAGTTAACTCAAAATGGATCAAAGACCTAAACATTAGGTCTAAAGACCATAAAACTGTTAGAAGACAACGTAGGGAAATATCTTATAAATCTTATACCTGGAGGCGGTTTTATAGACCTTACACCCAAAGCAAGAGCACTGAAGAAAGAAAGAAAGAAGAAATGGGAACTCCTCAAAATTAAACACTTTTGTGCATCAAAGAACTTCAACAAGAAAGTGAAAAGACAGGCTACACAATGGAAGAAAATTTTTAAAAACGACATATCAGATAAAGGTCTAGTATCCAGAATTTATAAAGAGATTGTTCAACTCAACAACAAAAAGACAGCCAATCCGATTACAAAATGGGAAAAAGACTTGAACAGACACTTCTCAGAAGAGGAAATACAAATGGCCAAAAGGCACATGAAGAGATGCTCAACTTCCCTGGCCATTAGAGAAATGCAAATCAAAACCACAATGAGATATCATCTCACACCCACCAGAATGGCCATTATCAACAAAACAGAAAATGACAAATGCTGGAGAGGATGTGGAGAAAGAGGCACACTTATTCACTGTTGGTGGGAATGTCACCAACATGGTTGGTGCATGGTTGGTGGGTTGCAATGGTGCAACCGCTGTGGAAGGCAGTTTGGCGGTTCCTCAAAAAACTGAATATAGAATTGCCATATGACCCAGCAATACCATTGCTAGGTATCTACTCAGAGGACATAAGGGCAAAGATACAAACAGACATTTGCACATCAATGTTAATAGCAGCATTATTTACAATTGCAAAGAGATGGAAATAGCCAAAATGTCCATCAACAGACGAGTGGCTAAACAAACTGTGGCATATACATATGATGGAATATTATGCAGCTTTAAGACAGAATAAAGTTATGAAGTATGTAACAACATGGATGGACCTTGAGGACATTATGCTGAGTGAGATTAGCCAGGAACAAAAGGACAAATACTGTATGGTCTCACTGATATGAACTGACATTAGTGAATAAACTTAGGGAATTTCATTGGTAACAGAGATCATCAGGAGATAGAAACAGAGTAAGATAATGGGTAATTGGAGCTGAAGAGATACAGATTGTGCAACAGGACTGAATATAAAAACTCAGAAATGGACAGCACAATACTACCTAACTGTAATACAATTATGTTAAAACACTGAATGAAACTGCATGTGAGAATGATAGAGGGAGGAGGGCTGAAGGCATAAATGAAACCAGAAAGAAAGATAGATGTTAAAGATTGAGATGGTATAATCTAGGAATGCCTAGAGTGTATAATAATAGTGACTAAATGTACATATTTTAAAAATGTTTTTGCATGAGGAAGAACAGAGGAATGTCATTACTGCAGGGTGCTGAAAATAGATGATAATTAATATTTTAAAATGTCACCTTATGTGTGAGACTAAAGCAAAAAATGTTTATTTGGTACAAAATTTATATTTGACTAGTGCATTTCCTATTATAACTTATGTAGATAGTTTGATTGAATACCATAAGTACTTGGAATCTCAGGTAGGACATGAGATGTTGTTGGTTTGTCCAGAGTGATGACCCGATGAATCCCAAAGTGATTCGATCAGTGAGTGGAAAAGTATTTGCCAAGTCCCCTTTGGGGAATGGTGAGAATGGGGAGAAATTCAACTGCCCCAAGTTGAATTCTTGATATTCTCACAAGCAGTATGGACAACCAAAGCTATAGGTTGAGCCCCCTGTCTTGGGGTTTGTTCATATGAAGCTTAACCCCACGAAGGATAGGTCAAGTCTACTTAAAATTTTGGCCTAAGGTTCACCCCCAAGAGAGCCTCTTTGGTTGCTCAGATGTGGCCTCTCTCTCCAGCCAACACAACAAGCAATCTCACCACCCTCCCCCCTCTCTGTGTGGGACATGACTCCCACGGGTGTGGACCTTCCTGGCAACGTGGGACAGAAATCCTAGAATGAGCTGAGACTCAGCATCAAGGGATTGAGAAAAACCCTAGAATGAGCTGAGAATCAGTATCAAGGGACTGAGAAAACCTTCTCGACCAAAAGGGGGAAGAGGGAAATGAGACAAAGTGTCAATGGTTGAGACATTCCAAACAGAGTGGAGAGGTTATCCTGGAGGTTATTCTTATGCATTAAGTAGATATCACCTTGTTATTCAAGATGTAATGGAGAGGCTGGAGGGAACTGCCTGAAAATGTAGAGCTGTGTTCCAGTAGCCATGTTTCTTGAGAATGATTGAATAATGATAAAGCATTCACAATGCGACTGTGTGATTGTGAAAACCTCGTGTCTGATGCTCCTTTTATCTACCTTGTCAACAGATGAGTAGAACATATGGAATAAAAATAAATAATAAAATAAATAAATAAATAAATAAATAAAAATAAATCATAGGGGGAACAAATGTTAAAATAAATTTAGTTTGAAATGAAAGGAAGGGGAAAGGGTTATGATAGGTATAATCTTTTTTTTTCTGTTTTCGTTTTATTTCTTTTTCTGTTGTCTTTTTATTTCTCTTTCTGAATTGGTGCAAATGTTCTAAGAAATGATGAATATGCAACCAAGTGATGATATTATGAATTACTGATCATATATGTTAATGTTTTAGTTCGTTTGTTAAATTTTTTTAAATTAATAAATAAATTAAAAAAAAAATGAATATAGGCTCCTTGATGACTCCCAAGGGTGAGCCTGACCCTGGCACCATGAGATCAGCAATGCCATCCTGACCAAAAAAGGGGATAAGAAGTGAAAGCAGTAAAGTATCGGTGGCTGAGAGAGTTCAAATAGAGTCGAGAGGCTACTCTGCAGATCACTGTTATGCAAGCTTCAGTTAGACATTGCTATCTATTATCATAACTTGCCGAACCCCTACCAAAACTATTCCTGCTACCCTAAAGAACACCTAGGGTGTTATATAAGAGTCTACAGAAGTTCCATACACCAGGGTTACTTTCCAGAAAACTGAAACCTCCATATGGGTCCCTGGACCAGATAAATTTTGAAATGCAGAGGGGCGAGTCTCTCTAAGACATCCCCCATCCTATGTTATTGGCAGCCCCTTCCAGCATGAAGAAGTTACAACAGGAATAGCCCAAATACCACTAAAGAGTGGGAGAAAGATCAAGGGTGATAGTGGAGTTATACAGAGAGTTAGGATTTTAAAATGAGTATGACTGCTGAATCATTATATTGATATTCCTTTAGTCTCCTCCAGTATCTTAGAGCAGCTGGAAATAAAAAACTAAAATGGTGGAATTGTAACCCATACCAAACTCTGAAATCTGTTGTATAACTAATTGTTGCAATGTGCTTTGAAATTTATTGCTTATTATATATATATTTCACAAAAAAGAAAAATAAAGTGTATTGTGATGATAAACGCACAGCTCTATAAAAAAAATATAAGGAAATTCCAGTAAAAAAAAAAACTACTTAAAAAAAAGAAAGAATCAAGGCTATTGGAACACAGCTCAACAGTTTCAGGTACTTCCATCTAGCCATTCCAATATATCATGAACTAAAAAGACATATATTTTATATAATGCATAAAAAACCTTCAGGATAACCTCTTGACTCTGTTGAAGTCTCTCAGCCACTGAAACTTCATTTTGTCTCATTTCTCTCTTCCTCATTTTGATCAAGTAGGTTTTCTCAATTTCATGATGCCAGGTCCCAGCTCATCCTGGGAGTCCTGCCCCACATTGCCAGGGAGATTTACACCTGTGGGAGTGATTTATCATTCACCTGCCGAGTTGGCTTAGAGAAAGAGGCCACATCTGAGCAACAAACGAGGTTCTCTGAGGGTGACTCAGACATAATTATAAGTAAGCTCCAGCTTCTCTTTTGCAGGAATAAGTTTCAAAGGGGTGAGCCCAAAGATCAAGGGCTCAGCCTATTGAATTCGTTGTCCCCATTGCTTGTGAGAATATCAGAAATTCCCCAGATAGGGAAGTTAAATATTTCCTCCTATTCTCCCCTGTCCCCCAAAGGAACTTTGCAAATACTTTTTTTTATTCTCTGTCCAAACTACTCTGGAATATATTGCAACATCACATGAACCTGTACAAACCAAGAGGCTCTCATATGCTATTCAAAATTCCATGTAGTTATGGTGTTCAAATAAACTGATCATACAAGCTAAATTAGAAAATGCAGTACCAAAAATATAAATTTTGCACCAAATATACATCCCTTCCTTTGATCTCATGCAGAAGTTGAAGTTTTAAAATATGGACCATAGCATCCTTTACCCTATATTCTGATTTTCCTTAGTCCTATCCAGATCAGCTTCATATCTCTAGTTAAGTGTGATCACTTTTTCAATTTTATTTAACCATTGCTGAATGGGGTAATGCTGACTTTCATAACTTCAGTGCTCTAACTCAGAGTCTCAGGTGTCACATACATACCTGAAGTTTCAGAGAATGATCAGGTTGTGCTCAAAGAGCTCAGTATCTCAGAATTTAGAAATAACGGTTAGAACACATGAACACATATAACTACTGTGTTCTAGTTTGCTAGCTGTCGGAACACAACACACCACAGACGGATTGGCTTTTAATAAAGGGGGATTTATTTTGTTAGTTCTTCAGAGGAAATGCAACTAACTTTCCCTCTCTTACATGGGAAGGCACAGGATGGTCTCTACTGGCCTTCTCTCCAGGCCTCTGGGTTCCAACAACTTTCCCCAGGGTAATTTCTTTCTGCATCTCCAAAGGCCTGGGCTGAGCTGTGAGTGCTGAGATGAGGTATGCTGAGCTGCTTGGGCTGTGCTACATTGGGCTCTCTCATTTAAGCACCAGCCAATTAAGTCAAACGTCATTCATTGCAGCAGGCATACCTCCTAGTCGACTGCAGATGTAATTAGCAACAGATGAGGTTCACGTACCATTGGCTCATGTCTGCAGCAACAAAACTAGGTGCCTTCACCTGGCCAAGTTGACAACTGAATCTAACTACCACATACTATAAGAGCTTACAATCCAGGATCCTTTACAATAGGCCCCAACCTGATAACCCATGGTCTTGATTTCAATTTTCCAAGTTTGTACATTATAGTTAGTCCATATATTATGAAGCTTTTAAATCAGCTCTGTATGGTGAAGATCATTTCTCTCATGTTTGATACTGAATTAATGAATGAAGCACACATTTCTTGAGAACATTGTGTTAACATTTGTGTAGGATATAAAAATGTTTAAGCCATTCTATTAGTCAGGTTTTCTAGAGAAACAGAACCAACAGGTGATATTTGTAAATATGAGTTGTATAAAGGTATGTCATACAAGTGGTAATGGAAGACTCCAAAATCCATAGGGCAGACCGTGAAGCTGGCAGCTCCAATGAAGAATCTTAGCAAAACTCCACAGGAAAGTCTCACTGGCTGAAGAAACAGTGAAATGTCTTTCTTCTTCCTTAAAAGTCTTCAACTGCTTGGATTATTTCCTTTTTGAGAGACATGTCCTTAGTTAAATGCAGATGTAATCAGCCACAGCTGCAATCAACTGACTGATGATTTTAAAAGCCAGGCTTACAGTATATCAATCAGCCACAAAATATCCTTGCAGCACCAACCAGACCAATGCTTGCCTGATCAGACAACAGGGCATCATCACCTGGCCAAGTTGACATCAAAACCTAACCATCACAGCCATCTTTTGCTCAAGGAGTGGATGATCTGGTGAATATGTATAGCTTAAAATGAGTCTATCAAATTAGAACATGCCCAGCACTAGGTAAGCACTATGTATTAGCTACTATTCTTACTTCTACTGTGTGATGTCTCTTCATAATCAATAGGCAGAATCGTGGTCTCCCTTCCTCCCTCCCTTCCTTTCTCAACACTATTCTTCCAGTTTGCCATCCCAGAAGCACTGTTTTTCATATCTTTCTTTAGGTGACCTATGCATTTGCACACATATTATGTTTCTCTTCTCTTTTCTTTACATAAATGATAGCATACCACATACATTGTTGTACGCCTTTCATTTATTCAGTTAATATATCTTGGAGATTTTTCCATTTTAATAAAAAAAAATGCTTTATTTTATATTTTACCTACTGCATAGCATTCCATTGTGTTACCAGACAAAGGCTGTGGATTCTTCTGCTCAATTTGCTCAAAAAACCAATTCTTAAGAGACTGGGGTTTCAAAGAGAGCAAGAGTTTATTACTACACATGTAGCAGGACAGCAGGCAGCCTAACAGCCCAAAACCTGTCTCCCCAAACAAAGGGGATTCCAGGTTTTTTAAGGGTTCTAGTAAGGGGAGATGAGGTTGTTTGGGATAGTAAATTCAAGGCAGACTAGAAAACAGGGTTAATAGTAAATTCAAAACAGAAAAGAAAACATTGTTAAACATTGTTAGCGTAAGTTAACATAAATTGAAAGGAAAGGAGGCAGGGCTATCTATCTTTCAATGGCAGAGCTTAGTGGATGATTTACAAATGTAAGGGACTGAGGCTAGTTAATGACTGTTTTCCTTGGTGTTAAGGACCATAAGATAAAAGGCATAATAGCTCTTACAGTTACACAGACACCAGATAAAAGATAAGGGCTTTTACAATCCTTCCAGATGTCCAAACAGCTTAATTATAGTTCAGGGCTTCCAGGTACTCTCCTTTGTCTACTTCAAAATCCCAAAAAGCAAAATAACATCTATATAATGATTCAGTAATCAAAAATCATCCCTTAAATCCTGATTTCTTGGTTACAATTGTCGGATGAACCATGATTTATTTAACTTGTCCTCTATTGAGACCCTTTTTTTTTTCATTAGAAAAGTTGTAGGGTTACAAAAAAATCATGCGTAAAGTATAGAGTTCCTATATACCATTTACTATTAACACCATGCATTAGCATGGTACATTTGTTACAATTGATGAAAGAACAATTTTTATAATTGTTCTATTAACTGGACTCTATGGATTACATTAGGGTTGACTGCATTGTACAGTCCTGTTTTTTTTTTTTTAATTTTATTCAAGTAACATTCATACAACCTAAAATTTCCTCTTTTAACCACTTTCAAATACATAATTCAGTCCTGTTAATTACATTCACTATATTGTGCTACCATCACTACCATCTATTACCAAAAGTTTTCCATCACCCTAAATAGAAACTCTGTGATTTAGGCATTAACACCTCTTTTCTTACACCCACCTCTACCCCTGCTAACCTCTATTCTAGGTTCTGATGTTATGAATTTCCTTATTCTAATTATTTCATATCCATGAGCTTGTACATTTGTCATACTGTGTCTGGCTTATTTTACTAAACTATGATGTCTTCAAGGTTCATCCATGTTGTCTCATGTATCAGAATTTCAGTCTTCTTTACAACTGAGTAAAATTCTATTGTATGCATATACCACATTTTGTTTAACCATTTATGGGTTGAACTTGGGTTGCTTCTATTTTGGCAATTGTGAATAATGCCACCATGAACATCAGTGTGCAAATATCTGCATGAATCCCTGCTTTCAATTCTTTTGGGCCTATACCTATAATTGGGATTGCTGGATCATTTGGCAATTCTGTACTTAACTTTCTCAGGAACTGCCAGGCTGTCTTCTATAGCAGCTGCACCATTTTACATTCCCAACAACAAAAAATGAGCATTCCTATTTCTCTACATTCTCTCCAAAACTTTTAACTTTATGCTTTTTTAAATAGTAGGCATTCTAGTGGATGCGAAATGGTAATTTATTGTGGTTTTGATTTGCATTTCCCTAATAATTAATGATGTTGATCACTTTTTCATGCACTTTTTGTTCATTTGAACACCTTCTTTGCAAAAGTGTCTATTTCAATTTTGTCTTTTTCAATTTTTAAATTGGATTGCTTTTGTTGTTGAATTGTAGGATTTTTTTTTTATATTTACTGTGGATATTAAATCCTTATTGGATATAGTTTCCAAATATTTTCTTCCATTGGGTAAGCTTTTACTTTACTTTTATGATAAAATCCTTTGCACCAAAGTTTTTAATTTTGATGAGGTCTCATTTATCTGTTTTTTTTTTTTTCTTTTATAGCTTGTGCTTTGGGGGTAAAGTCTAAGAAAAAAATGCCTAACACAGATCCTGAAAATACTTCCCTATGTTTTTTTTTTTTTTTAGGAGTTTTATAGTTCTGATCCTCATATTTAAGTCTTTTTCAGTTTAAGTTGATTTTTATATATGGTGTGAGACAGAAGTCACCTTCATTCTTTTCCATATGGACATTTACTTTTCCCAGCACCATTTGATGAAGAGATTATTCTTTCCCCAATTGAGTGGACCTGGCATCCTTGTCAAAAATTAATTGACCATAAATGTGAGTGTTGATTTTTGAGTTCTCAATTCAGTTCCATTGGTCTATATGTCTGTTCTTGTGCAGTAGCATGCTGTTATGATTAGTGTAGGCATGTAATAAGATTTAAGATTAGAACATGTTAGTCCTCCAATTTCACTCTCCTTTTTCAAGATGGCTTTGGCTATTTGGGGCCCTTTACCCTTCCATTTTAATTTGATGATTGAGTTTTCCATTTCTGCAAAGAAAACTGTTGGAATTTTCATTGGGATTGCATTGAATCTATAATTCTCTTTGAGTAGAAGTGATAATGTAATATCTTCTTGATGCATCTCCTTAAGCATATTAGAGATCATTCTTTCAAAATTTTTGTCACATATGTCTACAGTCTGATCTTCTTTGTTGGTGTTTTCTGGATTTTTATCCTCTTCCTTTGGATTGGCCATCATTTCCTATTTCTTTGTGTTTTGTTGCAGACTGCACATTTTATTTATTTATTTTTTAACTTATTTTTATTTTTTTTTGCATGGGCAGGCACCAGGAAGACTATACATTTTAATATTTTAAAGTAGTATCTCTTGATCATGGTGATGAATACACAACTACATGATGATATTGTGACCCATTGATTGTGCACCATGTGTGGAATGTTTATATGCTAAGAATGTATGTGCTTGTACATTGTTGTAGCCACAAAAATTAAAAAAGAAAAAAAAAGTGATAACTATGGGATTTAGTCCCTGAGCTGTCTGTTTCTTAAATTTGCATTCAGCTAGTGATACGACAGAGATTTCTTTGAGTTCCAGGAGTGATCAAATCCAAACAAACTAATGCAAAAACCCCTTTCACAGTCATTGCAAATGGGTTTAACATTGACTAGTGCTCTCTTTCAGCATTTAGCCTTCCTATCAAGAAGGCCAGTTTATGATCAATTCAAAGAGCAGGGTCCTTTGTTTCAAAATTTATATTTTGACTAGAGCATTTCCTAATATAACTTATGTAGATAGTTTGATTGAACGTCATAAGTACTTGGAATCTCAGGTAGGACATGAGATTTTATTGGTTTGTCCAGAGTGATGCCCCGATGAATCCCAGAGTGATTTGATTAGTGAGTGCAAAAGTATTTGCAAGCCCCCTTCTGGGAATGGTGAGAGCAGGGAGAAATTCAACCTCCCCAAGTCGAATTCTTGATATTCTCACAAGCAGTGTGGACAACCAAAGCTACAGGCTGAGCCCCCAGACTTGGGGTTTGTTCATTTGAAACTTAACCCCACAAAGGATAGGTCAAGTCTACTTAAAATTTTGGCCTGAGTCACCCCCAAGAGAGCCTCTTTGGTTGCTCAGATGTGGCCTCTCTCTCCAGCCAACACAACAAGCAATCTCACCACCCTCCCCGTTTACGTGGGACATGACTCCCAGGGGTGTGGACCTTCCTGACAACGTGGGACAGAGATCCTGGAATGAGCTGAGACTCAGTATCAAGGGACTGAGAAAAACCCTAACATGAGCTGAGAATTAACATCAAGGGATTGAGAAAACCTTCTCGACCAAAAGGGGGAAGAGTGAAATGAGACTAAGTGTCAATGGCTGAGAGATTCCAAACAGAGTGGAGAGGTTATCCTGGAGGTTATTCTTACGCATTAAGTAGATATCACCTTGTTGTTCAAGATGTAGTGGAGAGGCTGGAGGGAACTGCCTGAAAATGTAGAGCTGTGTTCCAGTAGCCATGTTTCTTGATGATGATTGAACAATGATATAGCTTTCACAATGTGACTCTGTGAATGTGAAAACCTTGTGTCTGATGCTCCTTTTATCTACCATATCAACAAAAGAGTAGAACATATGGAATAAAAATAAATAATAGGGGGAACAAACATTAAAATAAATTTAGTTTGAAATGCTAATGTAAGAATTCGAGAGTTTTGCCACGCAAAGGAGGACTCCAAGAGACGTTCTCTCATGCAACACGCAAGGGGTTTATTTACCACACATGCGTGGGGCTTACTGAACATGCAGGAACAGAGGGCCCCGAGCCTGGGTTTGGGGAAGCTTTTAATGGGTAGGAGGAGGGGGGTGAGGGTCGAGCATGGGTCACAGGTGCTGCTTCATGCAAGAAGCAGATAACAAACATTTTGCAAGAAGCAGATAACAAACATTTTGCAAGAAGCAGATAACAAACATTTTTCGCGCATGAGTCATGGGAGCTGCTTCATGCAAGAAGCAGCTGTCTCATTGTGCAAAACTCCCTTACTCAACCTTCTCAGTTGCATTCTTAGATAAACTTCCTCTGGCAGTTACAACCTTGCATAAACAAAGCAGCAGATAACCTTGCATAACCAAGGCAGCAGATAACCACCCCTGGGAAGTTCCGGGTTGTTTTTCTTAGCCTGATGGGGCCTATAACTCTTTTCTTTACAATTCTTAACTCACACCAAATGCATAGCAGTGAATATAAAATGACACAAATGCTTTTGCAGGATATTTCTATCATTCAGAAGCTAAAATATATGTAAATAGCTAAATTAAGCAAGAAAAATTAGCTACTATTAAGCTTTATAAAATCCTTCTTTACACTAGTGGTAAATGAAAGCGAGGGGTAAGGGGTATAGTATGTATAACTTTTTTCTCTATTATCGTTTTATTTCTTTTTCTGTTGTCTTTTATTTCTTTTTCTAAATCAATGCAAATGTTCTAAGAAATGGTGAATATGCAACTATGTGATGATATTAAGAATTACTGATTATATATGTAGAATGGAATGATATCTTATTGTTTTGTTTGTTGTTAATTTTTTTAATTAATAAAAAAAATCTACCTTCCATCTAAAACCAGCAAAAAAAAAAAAAAAAAAAAAAAAAGAGAAGGGTCCTTTGAGTCTCTGTTTTGTCCTGAGCTTGTGCTTACTAGTGACCTTAGTAGTTCCCCTGTTTACAGGAATTTGAATGCCCCCTCTACTTCCTATGAAATAGAATTTCTTCCTCTCCTGGGACTTAAGCAGGTAAACCTTTGCCTCAGGCTGTTTGACTAGATTGTTTCTTACACAGCTTTAGCTGTCTCCAAGCTGCTTTTGTCTGGAGGGCAAATTCTGGGGTGGAACAAGCCAGAGATGAGTTTCTTAGGTCAGTCTTTCCTGGCTGGAACAAGGCCACAAAGGACCACCACCTGCCTCCATCCTGCCCTGGGGAGGAGGTAATGGAGAGGCCAGCAAGGGCACCAGGAGCTAATCTGATCCCTTTCTAAAGCAGCATTGTCTTGATTTGGCACCTGCCTAGTAATTCAGTCCTTTAATAGTTTTCCTTAGTTTTGAGGGAGGGTAGTGTCTTTAAGTACTTCACTCCTTTTGTGCTTTTCCTTTTGCCAGAGGTGGGTTGGAACAATGGCTACCCTCAGAGCCTGACCCCCAGTGATCAAAAGCAGTGATCAATGATTTAAGTACCCCTCCCCTCCCCCCAAATCTTGGTGGATTAGGTCTTTATATCCCGGCTTGGTACCAGCAAGCTGCACTAAGAGCCAGAGTTGAGGACCCCAGTGCTGCCTGCCCTGTGGCTAGGGGATGGGGATTAGTAGCCACTGTACAGAGAGTTAAATTCACCAGTATTTACCTCCTGCCCTTCTCTGGAAGTTGCACGGTGTTCTTCTAGACTCTGGAGTTTCAAAATAGTTGATTCAGACTGTTCCTGCTTGTTTAATAGTCATTCTGGTGGACGGACTGATTCCTGGAACTTCCTCCTCTGCCTTCTTCCCACAGTCTCTCTTACTGATACCTTTTAAGATTACTTAAAATCTTTTGCAATCACAAATAACACTGCAAATAATGTTGTACATATATTTCTGGTACATGAAGAATACCTGTAGGATAAATAATTTGACTACCATATTTTTAAGCAAACAACAGGTGTAGTTTGCCAGACTTCACAGATCTTGGGACCATTGTTTTGGAAAACTCCGACAACAATGCTTGTTCATTGGGATTTTTGCCAGATACAAAAGCTGGTCCTTCAGCTTTTTTTTCACTCTAGGCTAAACTTTGTTGAAAGGCTCCTTCTGAAGCTCTGTGCTCATGGAACAATTTACTCAGCATCTCCCTAACCATTAATATGGCCTGCCCAGGATAAAAAGTAACAATAAAACTATTTTTTTCTGTCACCTTCCTCAGAGATGGAAAGAGAAGAGGCCTTTTTTCAGTGTTACAGCTACTTGTCTTCTGAATGTCCTGAAACATTGAAATACACTCTTTAAACATTTTTGCTCTTTTAAGTAAAGGGCAATTCAACAGAGCAACTCAGAAAAACCAAAGCAGAATTCAAAATGTCCTATGAACCCAAACAATTTCCAGTCCCAAATGTACCAATCAAAAAAAACAAGCCTATCAAAAACATGCCACCCAATGAGCAAATTAGAAATGCAAATATGAGTTTGCAGATATTTCTTTAAAGGGAGAGCTGGATAAAGGGAAGGTAGGGTTGTTTCCTGCTTATGAATTTTCATATCTTTTCCCTGCCCAGATCTGATGATAGTTACAAGCTTAATCATAGCACCAAATGTCGATGGCTAATACAGTTATTGAAAGGGGTTTTTAATTTCCTGGAGGCAAACACCATTACCCTCCACCTCCATATCACAAAGGAGGAGAGGCCAGGACTCCTGGGGAGTCAGTGATAGAAGAAATAATAAAAGTGATGCAATTACTGAGAAAATGATAAAATGCCTCACAATGAAAGGCTTTAACTCCCTTCAACTTCAGTTTCTGTGATATGCATCAGTGTGGCTATGTCTTCAGGATTATTACTTCTTAGCTGTATGTGCCATCACACCCTCATCGAGCAGCTCATTCTGAATCTTTCTTCTCTGAACCAGGCTCTTTTGTTTCTTCCAATGTTTGTGGATTGCTTTTTATATTAATTAGCTGCCAATAATGAATTTTTCACAGAAGAATATAGGTTTAATTTATGGTTTTAACCTACTGTGGGATGCAGGGCAAGTCACTTGAGGTCCCTGATCCAGTTTATTCTTCCTGAGACTGGGTAGGATAATCTCCCCTTTGCAAGACATAGAATCTTGGCTGAGACCAGGAGGAGTTGGCCTGTTTAGGGTCATCAGTGGAAGCCAGGACAGTGTGGGAACTGGTGAGGGATGTGTAGGACAAAAGTAGAAGTCAGGGAATACCAGGGGCAGGGAAGGCAGAGAGAGAGGATGTAACTTCCTTGCCATTCCTTTTTTTAAAAACATTTTTATTGTGAAAATAACATATGTACCAAAAAAAAAAAAAAAGCAATAAATTTCAAAGTACATTTTAACAAATGGTTTTAGACTAAATTTCAAAGTATGGCATGGGTTACAGTTCCACCATTTCAGGTGTTTCCTTCTAGCTGCTCCAAGACACTGGAAGCTAAAAAGAAATATCAGTATAATGATTCAGTAGTCATACTCATTAGTGAAATCCTATCTTCTCTGATTCAACTCCTCCTTCTCCTTTGATCCTTTTCCCACTCTCTAGGGATATTTGGGGATGCCATTCTTTTTTAAAAACTTCCTTTCCTACTGTACTTTAAGTAAAAGGGTAGAAAGAGAAAGGGAGAAATTACAATTAAGTAGATACAGCTATATATACCAGCTCCAAACACCTCAACTATCTGTTCCTCCCTATGCCTCAGTTTCCTCATTTGTAAAATTGGGTTAGTAACAGTAATATTATGTAGGGCACAAATGTCAGTAGTAAATGGGAAAGAAAAACAGAGTGACTAAGATTATTTTCCATCCTTTTCCCATTCTTTAAAACAGTGCTCCAACATCACTCAGGAGCTTGTTACAAATGCAAATTCTTGGGTCCCACCCATGAATGAGAATCTGTGGGATGTAAGGCCCAGGAATCAGTCTTAACCAGCTCTCCAGATGATTCTATGCATGCTAAAGTTTGAAAAGCATTGCTCTAGGATCTCACACCAGAAAGTGTAATTGAAAGACTAGCACCATCAGTGTTACTGGACAAAGGCCATGGATTCTTTTGCCCAATGTGCTCAATAAACAATTCCTGAGATACCAGGTATTCTAGTTTGCTACCTGCTGGAATGCAATATACCAGAAATGGAATGGCTTTTAACAAGGGGAATTTAATGAGTTGCCAGTTTACAGTTCTAAGGCCGAGAAAATGTCCCAATTAAAACAAGTCTATAGAAATGTCCAGTCAAAGGCATCCAGGGAAAGATACCTTGGTTCAAGAAGGCTGATGAAGTTCAGGGTTTCAGTCTCAAGTGAGAAGGCACATGGCGAACACAGTCAGGGCTTCTCTCTCAACTGGAAGGGTACATCTGCTAGCTTTCTCTCCTGGCTTCCGGTTTCATGAAGTTCCCCAGGAGGCATTTTTATTCTTCATCTCCAAAGGTCACTGGCTCATGGACTCTCTGCTTTGTGGTGTTGCAGCGTTCTCTGCTCTGTCTGGATCTCTCATTCTCCAAAATATTTCCTCTTTTATAGGACTCCAATAAACCAATCATGACCCACTCAAATGGGTGGAGACATGTCATCCCCTAATCCAGTTTAACAACCATTCTTGACTAAAGCACATCAACCAGGGAGATGATCTCATTACAGTTTCAAATATACAGTATTGAATAGGGATTATTCTACCTTTATGAAATGGGATTTATATTAAAACGTGGCTTTTCTTAGGAGCACACCAGGGTTTCAAAGAGTTTATTACTAGGAATGTAGTAGGAGAGCAGATGATCTGTTGGCTCAAAATCTGTCTCCCTGAACTGCAGTAATTCTGATAGTTTTATTAGAGAAAAAGTGATGAGCAGGTTTAGGATAATGAGCACAGTGGCTCCAGATGATGTAATTAGAGGTGATCTAATTATTGAGTATGCTCAGATTGATTACATGCTCAGTCATAGAACCTGTGTAAGAAAAGTGGCAGAATGATGTATAGGTAACTTGTAGGTTAAAGTCTAAGCTACTGCACATGTCAGGTGGGCCCACTTTGGTTAGATCCAGTCTTGGTTATCAAGATAACTTTGGACTTGGGGTAGGTTAATTCTAGGCTGACTCAAGACCCTTCATTAATAAATGTTGGGGCTGTCTTTAGTGATTACAAGACTTTAATCAAGAGTCTTTTAGAAGTTGAAAAACTGGATAAATGGGTACAAGTGAAAGTTGATTACAAGGTTTTTATAATCAGAGGGGCAGAAAATAAAGGCTACACAATCATTATCAGAGATCAAGGCAGCTGGATTACAATTTAGAGATTTCAGGAATTTCCCTCTGTCTACTCCAATATACCAGTAAGCAAAAAGAATATCTATCTAATGATTCAGTAATTAAAATCATTACTTAAATCCTGATTTCTCAATTACAATTCCTCCTCATTTGCTAATTATCTCTCAATCTTGAGGAATATTTGGGTGAATCGCTCTTCTAACTGCTTCAAAGCTGAAAAGGGGCATTGTTATTAAGGGGAAAAAGAATGGTACAATGAAACTGGTTGTTGTTCTTGGACAGTCGGGTATTTCTGAGTTTCAGAGCATTTCTGGCATGAGAACAATTTAAGTTTTAAGTCTCTGAAAAACAAACTTAATAAGTAAAATTTTATAGAGCACAGGATATCTTTCAGGGTTTCCAGGAATACTGTTGGTAGGGGTTTGCCATACTGGGGCACTTTGCAATATCTGGCTGAAACTTGCATAAGAGTAACCTCCAGAATGACCTCTTGACTAGATGTGAAATCTCTTAGCCATTGAAACTTTATTTCTTTCCCCCCTTTTGGTCAACTAATCCACACTGCCAGGGCCAGTCTCATCCTTGGAACTTATGTCTCCTGATGCCAGGGCCAGGCTTACACCCCTGGAAATTATATTCCATGTAAGGAGGGAGGTCGAAGTTTGGCTTAGAGAGAGAACACATTTGAGCAAAAGCAGAGATTTTCTGGAGATGACTCTTGGTTATTAATCATAAGTAGGTTCAGTTTGCTATTACAGAAATGAGTTTCATCAGGGTAAGCCTTAAGATTGAGGCCTTGGCTTATTAAATTGGGAGCCCCTCTTTCTTAAGAATATATCAAGAATTTCCCAGGTGGGGAAGTTTAATAATTCTGTTTTCCCCAGTCCCTCAAAGGACTTTGCAAATACTTTTTCATTTTCTGCCCAAAATACTCTGAAATGCATCATGGCATGACATTAACTTGTACAGAATATTAAGATTTTATTCTTTATTCTAGGTTCTATATCAGATAAAACTGAATTAGATTGTTTAAATAAGCTGACTAGACAGCTTAAGTTAGATAATGTGCTACAAAGAATTTAAATTTTGGTCAAAATAAATAATTTTCTTTTGGTCTCACACGAAGTTAAAGTATTTAAATACAAACATTATTATTTACCTTGTATATTGATTTATTTTAGTTTTAACCAGATCAATTTAATCACATCTTTATTTGGAGTTTGGTCTTTTTCATTTTTTTTTAACAGTTGCTGAATCGATTTATGCTGACTTTCAAAGCTGGAGAACTAAATCTAAGTCTCAGTTGTCATACAGATATTTAAAGCTCCAGGCAATTACTAGGTTACACAAAGAGTAAAGCATTTCAGAATTTAAAGATAACAATTAAAAATTACAATCTAAGCCCTGATTGTTATAAGCATTTTTAAATGAAACTACTTTCAATTACAAAAACATTTGACAGTTGTTTTATATTTAAAATCCATAGCAGAGGTTTTGTTCTGTTTCAGTTTAACACATTTACCAGAGTTATGTTAATTAACAGATAAAATATAATTTTTGTATTTGTCTTTCCTCTCTTTAAAATTTTTCCTTGTTTAAATGGAGCTTGACCTATAGTTAACACATACACTTCTAGAGAAATATTAGAATAAAGTAGTGTAGCTGACAATTTGGCTTTTTCTATGATCTGTAGCTTTCAAAAAAAATCTTTTATTATATAATATAACATATATACAAAGCAAAGAAAGAGAAAAGCAAGTTTTCAAAACATTCTTCAACAACTAACTACAGGTGCTTGCTTAGGCAGCACATATACTAAAATTGGAACGATACAGAGAAGATTAGCATGGCCCCTGCACAAGGATGACACGCAAATTCGTGAAACGTTCCATATTTAAAACAAAAAACAAAAACACACACACACACAAAACAACTAACTACAGGACAGATCCCAGAGTTTGTCATGGGCTACCATACTATTATCTTAGGTTTTTCCTTCTAGCTGCTCTAGAACATAGGAGGCTAGAAGGAATATATATATATATTTTTATTATCACAATCGACTTTTTTTTTCTTTTTTTTTGTGAAAACTAATATATACAAAAAAGCCATACATTTCAAAGCACAGCACAACAATTATGGTACAGATTTCAGAGTTTGGTATGGGTTACAATTCCACAATTTTAAGTTTTTACTTCTAGCTGCTCTAAGATACTGGAGGCTATACGAAATATTAATTTAATGATTCAGCAATCATACTCATTTGTTAAACCTTACCTTCTCTGCATAACTCCACCATCACCTTTGATCTTTCTATCCCACTCTTTAGGGTATTTGGGCTATGGCCATTCTAACTTTTTCATGTTGGAAGGGGCTGTCAGTAATATGGTGTAGGGAGATGGAACTAATTGATGTTCTGGAGAGGCTGGGCCCTCTAGGTTCCAGGACTTCTCTGGTCCAGAGACCCATCTGGAGGTTGTAGGTTTCTGGAAAGTTACCCTAGTACATGGAATGTTTGTAGAATCTTATATATGACCCTGTGTGCTCTTTAGGATTGGCTGGAATTGTTTTGGCTGGAGTTTGGCAAATTATGATATGTAGCAATGTCTAACTGAAGTTCACATCAGCATGACCTCCAGAGTAGCCTCTTAACTCTATTTGAACTCTCTCTGCCACTGATAGTTTATTAGCTAGACATCTTTTCCCCCTTTTGGTTGGGATGAAATTGTTGATTCCATGCCAACAGGGAGAATTTCACCCGTGAATGTCATGTCCCATGTAGTGGGGAGGCAATGATTTCACTTACGGAGTTGGACTTAGAAAGAGTGAGACCATGATGATCTGTATCTTTTTAAGAATAACTAAAACCATGACTAACAACACCATATAGTTGTTTAAAATACAGATTAGTATCAGGATATAACATCGACAGTGAGAAAATTGTCAAACTTTTAGGAATTTTATATTATCTTGAAATATGTGAATAATATTATTTTACCTATATAAATTTAATCAGCAACAGAATAGAAAATCTCTTTTAATCACTGTAATATTTCCCGAACACCCTCTATGCAATAGGTTAAACTATTTTAGCACCTTACTTATGCAAGGTGAAAGAACAAATTATTTGTAACACTTTTTCCCTTAATAATGAGAATAATAATTGTTTCTGAAATAAAGTATGATAATGCCAACATAAACATTAACAAGGATATTATTTTGATGTAAAATCTTTGTTTTCTAGACAGAGTACTTGGATGATTAGGAAAAACTTTAAAAAAAGCTTTACGTTAAGAGCAGACTAATAATTCACTTTGTTTTTACACAGAGAAAACTAAACTTTAGTTTTGTATGAATATCCAGCTTGACACAAAAGCTTTCTTTTTTGTAATATATGATGAAAAGACTTACTAAATTTTGGTCAGCACTATGACAGGGAGAATTCACTTTAATAAACTTTTTACAACTCTCCATATTCATTCAGGACTTGTAGTCAACAATGACTATAACAAACAAAATTCACCTCCTTCAACTCTCTACTACTTTCTGTATCCGTTCAGAGCTTGTAGTAAACAATGACTATAACAAATAAAATTCATTTCATTAAGCTTTCTACCACCTTCCATATTGGTTCCACCTGTAGTTTTAATTTATCCAGATTGTACATAATCAGAAATAAATTTGATAATAAATTCATAAAGCTTTTGAACCTGCATACCTGCATACTTCCTTCCAGAAACAGTATTCATGAAGGGGAAAAGAGACAGAGATACTACAAAATAATGGAAGAAGGAAGAAATTTATGCTTGGGTTTGGAACACAGCCAGACATCTATATATGTTATACTCAGAACACACAAGTGATTACTTTTTAATATGCCTAAATCTCTCAGTCCAACCCAGACTCTACCTTCAAAGTTCAGAAAAGCCCTAGCTTGAAATATAATTATTTTTTCAATATTTAAGGGATTTATATCCAGAAAAAATTCAAAAAATTTCAACATTATTCTCAATTGCTAATTAATACCAGGAATATGTTAGTTTACAAGAATAGGTATGACTTCTAAAAAGCAAGTTCAGAGCTCTATTCAAATGCTACTTTTTTATTGAAAGGTCTTATAAGTATCATCTCTTCTTTGAGGTCTTCTTAGGTCATTCTTTATCCATCTGCTTTTTAAATTCTTCCAGCATTTTTAACCCTTCATTATTACTGTCTTACACTATGCCCTGGTACAAGTATATTTTAATGGAACATAAACTCTTTGAAGTTAAGAATTATGTTATGCTATTTATGACAGCATTTGCTAACAGAAATAGATTAACATTAATAAAGCCACTAAAAATTCAACTTCTTCCACATACTGAGGTAACAAATAGCCAAATAACCAAAAGCCAGATTCTTTGAAATCCAGGGAGTCAAGGTAATTTAAAAATCCACTTATATTTTTTACTAAACTTAACTAACTTCTTAAATAGAATATGCTTGAAACATTAGCATATTTTAAATTTTATTATATTTTATAAATGTCATAATTTGCCAGGTACATTGCTCAGTTCATGTAACCTAACCTGCCTAGTTAGGCTATTTTAAGAACAATTTTGAGAATAAATTAGCTTATTCTATCACTAAGCTTGTATAAATTTAGGGAGAAGATACCTAAGCAGAATAAAATCTCATTTGTTTAATTCCAAAATTTATCATAAAATTCCCTTTATTGGAGGTTAAAAAAAATCTGTTTATTTTCATATCTTTAAAAATGCAAACAGCAGTCAAGCCAACTCATCTGGGACAGAACAGTCTCTTCAATAAATGGTGCCTAGAGAACTGGATATCCACATGCAAAAGAATGAAAGAGGATCCATAGCTCATGCCTTATACAAAATTAACTCAAAATGGATCAAAGACCTAAACATTAGATTTAAGACCATAAAACTGCTTGAAGAAAATGTAGGGAAATATAAATCTTATAAGAGGAGGCAGTTTCCTTGACCTTATAACCAAAGCACAAGCATTGAAGAAAGAAATAAATGGGAATTCCTCAAAATGAACACTTTTGTGCATCAAAGAACTTTGTTAAGAAAGTAAAAAGACAGCCTACACAATGGGAGACAATATTTGGAAACAATATATCACATAAAGGTCTAGTATCCAGAATATATAAAGAGATTGTTCAACCCAACAACAAAAAGACAGACAACCCAATTACAAAATGGGCAAAAGACTTGAACAGACACTTCTCAGCAGAGGAACTACAAATGGCCAAAAGGCATATGAAAAGATGCTCAACTTCCCTGGCTATTAGGGAAATGCAAATCAAAACCACAATGAGATATCATCTCACACTCATTAGAATGGCCATTATCGATAAAACAGAAAACAACAAGTGCTGGAGAAGATGTGGAGAAAGAGGCACACTTATCCACTGTTGGTGGGAATGTCAAATGGTGCAACCACTGTGGAAGGCAGTTGGGTGGTTCCTCAGGGAGCTAAGTATAGAATTGCCATATGACCTGGCAATGCCATTGCTGGGAATCTACTCAGAGGACATGAGAGCAAAGATACAAACAGACATTTGCACACCAACGTTTATAGCAGCATTCTTTATAATTGCCAAGAGATGGAAACAGTCCAAATGTCCATCACAGATGAGTGGCTAAACAAGCTGTAGTATATACATATGATGGAATATTATGCACCTATAAGATAGAATATGTGACAAAATGAATGGGCCTTGAGGACATGCTGAATGAGATTAACCAGAAACAAAAGGACAAATACTGTATGGTCTTACTGATATGAACTGACATAAATAACTGAACTTGGATAATTTCAGTTAAGAGCAGAGGCCATCAGGAGATAGAAATAGGTAGATATTGGGTAATTGGAACTGAAGGGATGCAAATTATGCAATGGGACTGATTGTAAAAATTCAGAAACGCATAGCACAATACTACCTAACTGTAATACAATGATGTTAGGACACTGAATGAAGCTGAATATGAGAATGATAGAGGGAGGAGACCTGGGGTCACAATGAAATCAGAAGGAAAGATATACAATAAAGACTGATGGTAATAATCAAGGAATGCCTAGAGTGTATAATGATAGTGACTAAATGTACAAATTTAAAAATATTTTGCATGAGGAAGAACAAAGGAATGTCAGTACTTCAGGGTGTTGAAAATAGATGGTAATTAATATTTTAAAACTTTAACTTATGTGTGAGACTAAAGCAAAAAAGTTTATTTGGTACAAAATTTATATTTCAACTAGTGCATTTCCTAATATAACTTATGTAGGCAGCTTAAATGAATACCATAAGTACATGGAACCTTGAGTAGGGCATGAGATTTTGTAGGTTTGTCCAGAGTGATGCCTCGATAAATCCCAGAAGGTTTTGAACAGTGAATAAAAATGTATTTGCAAAGTCCCCTTGGGGGAATGGTGAGAAAGCGGGAATGATAAGAAAGGGGGAAAATTCAACTTCCCCAAGTAGTGGGGACAACCAAAGCAATAGGCTGAGCCCCCAATCTTGGGGTTTGTTCATATGAAACTTAATCCTGCAAAGGATAGGCTAAACCTACTTAAAATTAGGCCTAAGAGTCTCTCTAGACTAAATTCAGTCCAGCAGCTGCAAAAGTCTTGGTTACCTGGCTTACCTGCTCTGCTGGGGCTCCAGAACTTTGGTCATTTGTCCCATCTGGGCTGACAAATTGTTACCACACAAAGGCCTGTGGATTCTTTTGCCTGGCACACTCAATAACCTATTCCTGAGACACCAGGATTTCAAAGAGAGAAAGAGTTTATTACTAGGCACATAGTAGGAGAGCAGATGGCCTGTCAGCCCAAAATCTGTCTCCCTGAACTGTAGTAACTCTGATAGTTTTATTAGGGAAAAAAGATGGGCAGCATTTAGAATAATGAGCACAGTGGCCCCAGATAATGTAATTAGAGGTGATCTAATTATTAAGCATGTGCAGATGATTACATGCTTAGTCACAGAACATATGTATGAAAATGGTGGAATGAGGTGTAGATGTCTTGTAGGTTAAAGTCTAAGCTATCACCTGGATCACACAGGCCCACTTTGATTAGATCCAGTTTTGATTATCAAGATAACTTTGGACTTGGGGTGGCTTAGTTCTGTGCAGACCCAAGACCTTTCATTAATAAACATTAGGGGCTGTCTTTAGTGATTACAAGTGAAGGTCAATCACAAGATTTTTACAATCATAGGGGTAGAAGATAAAGGCTACACAATCATTATCAGAGATCAAAGCAGATGGATTACAATTTAGTGATTTCAGGTATTTCTCTCTTTCTACTCCAGTATACCAGAAAAGAAAAAAAAATGAATAGCTATATAATGATTCAGAAATCAAACTCATCCCTTAAATCCTAATTTGTTCGTTATATCAGCATCACCTTGAAATTTAGAACTATAGCATCTTGGGCCCCCTCTAGATCTGATGAATTATAATCTATGTTTTAACAAGGTCTCCAGGTATTTGTATGCATGTTAAACTCAAGAAACACTGCTCTAGAAGTGCATTCTCCAATACAGTAGCCACTAGTCATGTGGAGCTATTAAAATTAGTTCTTCAGTAGCACTAGCCACATTTCAGGTGCTCAATAGCTACATGTGCCTAGTGGTTACCATATTGGACAATCCAAATTATAGAGTATTTCTATCATCTCAGAAAGTTCTATTGGACAGTGTAGCACTCACACGATTATTAATATTGTTGTTTATAACTGTTCCAGCCCGGCACAATCCCAAAACCAAAGAACACAGTAGACAGAAGATTACTCATGAATTTAATTAGGGACTTACAGACAGGAGAAAGATCTTCCCCAGTGGCGGCTGGTTGGGAGATGAAAGTCTTCACTCTGCCCAAAGCCAAGAGAAGGAAAGGAGAGAAACAGGTGTGTCCAGGGAAATACTTACAAAGTTTTTAACTGTCTCCCAACATTTGGTTACAATGGAGTTTCAGCAGACTCTTGTGAGATTTGGTTTTTAGGAGAGGGGAGTTTTACATTCTTTGATCTATAACATCTGTCTATGTAGGTGGCTTTGTGACTTGTTCTCAAAATGGAGGAGGGGGTGGGGCCTGGGCTCTGGGTTCTTATCGTCTGCCCTCACCCAGCAGACTACATCGACCATAGGGCAGACATCCATCCATTAACAGTATAAGGAACAATAGAACATAAGGCGTTCCCTATAAAGAAGTAACAACTCTACAAAGTGATGCCCTTATGGCTAAAGAAGGGAATTAAACCATCCTGATAATCGATAAGCCTGTGATTTCAGTCTTAAATGAGAAGATTCTCTTCCAGAATTTTCCGATGTACTGTTTTCTAACAGGCCAGCAGAGTATTTTATGCAGTCCAATATACAACAGTCACAGCCCAAGGCAGGCCAGTAGCACCTGACAGTGGCAGTTCAGGACACACTCAGCATTGAAATCTACTGTGCATGTAGGTTACTGCAGAAGCCTATTGCAGAAAGGTACTTGCTATGATGCTAAGGGCAAAAACAATACAAGCTAAAATTCCATTTGTAGACAGATACCACACTCCCCACCACTGCTGCAATTACAGAAGGCTTTCTAGAGTCAAATCCACCATTAGCTTGGGTGTAAGTATCCAGAGTCATACATACTGTGCTTTGGAGTATGGGGGGGGCGGGTAGTCTTGGTTTGATTAAGATACAACTTTCGGCATTTTGCATATCAACTGTGCTCTTAAACTTAAATTCTTGGGGACCCCATACCCCAGGAAACTTAGGACTCCCTACCAACACAGCTGCACTGGCCAGGACCATGGCCTATTGACATTATTTCCCCCTATTTCTAATGCTTGTGGCACAGGCAAAAGCAAGTTATGTTCATTACTTTGTTGTGGTTGTAGCATTGCTTGGTCTTTTTATCTGAATCTGCAGCGCTCACATGGGCCCGGATGTTACCAGTTCAGCAAAGGGAGAACAGCTGTTCAGGATGCAAATTGAGGCTGGTGAGGGCCAGATAGTTTATCCACAGCTGCAGAGATTGCTTAACACCTTATAATTGCTCTTATAAAAGCCCATCATTCATCCTTTCAATGAACCCTGCTGATGTGGGGTTGTGAGGCAAATAAAATGTCCATAACACTCAAATTTAGTAGCCCAAGCCTGAGTTAGTTGTCCAGAAGAGGGTGGCCCCCCATGACCATCCACATGTATGGGGACCCCAAAGAATGTACTGAGCTTTTTTCAGCACTCTCCTCCTCCTCCATTTTGACAGCAAGTCACACAGCCACCTACCTGACTGGACAGATATTAAAGGTCAAAGAATGTGAAACCCTTTCCCCTCAGAAGAGTCTGCTGAAACTCCATTGTAACCAAAGGTTGGGTGACTCTTAAAAACTTATCAGCATTTCCCTGGACATGCCTCTTTCTGTCTTTTCCTCTCTTGGTTCTGGGTGGAGTGCAGACTTTCATCTCCCAATAAGACGAGATCTTCCTCCTATCCTAAGCCCCTAATTAAACTCATGGGTAATTTTCTGTCTAGCATGTTCTTTGGTCTTGGGGCTGTGCTGGGGTGGAACAACCACCATGGAGCATCTGAATACCCTGGGGCAAGGGTGGCAAACTCCTGTTTATAAGAGCTAGATAGGTGATATAAATGAGCAAAGCAGGCTAATTTAATTTACCTTATTTTTATTGTATAATATAATACACAAACAAAGCAAAGAAAGAAAAACCCATAGTTTTCAAAGCACTCTTCAACAAGTAGTTACAGGACAGATCCCAGAGTTTGTCATGGGCTACCATGCTGTTGCCGCGTCTTCTGCCCAACGCGCTCAGAGAAATCATTTATTACTTCACATGTAGCAGGAGAGCAGACAGCCTAACGGCCCAAAATCTGTCTCCCCAAGTTTAGGGGGTTCAAGGTTTTTAAGAATTTTAGCAAGGGGAGATGAGGTCATTTCAAATAGTTAAGTTCAAAGCAGAAAAGAAGACAAGTGTAATCATTATCATTTCAATAGGAGAACAGAAGCTGAAAGGAGGGGAGGCAGAGCTATCAGTTCAGTATTAAAGGTGTAAACCCAAAAGAAGAAGTAGTTAATGGCCGACTTCATTAGCACTGGGGCCTTTGCTTTACAAGAGAATGACCAGCTCTTACAATCACAAAGGTACAAGATAAGGGCTTTTTACACTTATTTCAGATATCAAGGCAGCTCGACTATAATTCAGAGATCTCAAGTATTTCCCTGTTTACTCCAACATTCCAGAAAGCAAAAAGGAATTTTTATATAATGATTCATTAATCAAAACCATCCCGCAAATCCCAATTTCTTGGTTACAATACCATGATCTCAGATTTTTTCTTCTAGCTGCTCCAGAGCATTGGAGGCTAGAGGGAATATATATATATATTTATCATCACAATCGACTTTTAATTTTTGACAACAATAACATATATACAGAAAAGCAATAAATATCAAAGCACAGCACAACAATCAGTTGTAGAACAGATGTCAGAGTTTAGTATGGGTTACAATTCCACAATTTTAGGTTTTTACTTCTAGCTGCTCTAAGATACAGGAGACTAAAAGAAATATTAATATAATGATTCAGCAATTATACTCATTTGTTTAACCCTACCTTCTCTGTATAATGCCACCATCACCTTTAATCTTTCTCTCACTCTTTAGGGGTATTTGGGCTATGCCCATTCTAACTTTTTCATGTTCTAAGTGGCTGTTGATAATATGGGGGTTGGGGGGATGGAACTAGCTGATGCTCTGGAGAGGCTGGGCCCTCTAGGTTTCAGGATTAATCTGGTCCAGGGACCCATCTGAAGGTTGTAGATTTCTGGAAAGTTACTCTAATGCATGGAAACTTTGTAGCATCTTATATATTGCCCTAAGTGTTTTTTAGAATTGACTGGAGTGGTTTTGGTTGGGGGTTGGCAATTTGTGGTTGATAGTAATGTCTAACTGAAGCTTGCGTAACAGTGACCTCTAGAGCAGCCTCTCAACTCTTTGAATTCTCTCAGCCACTGATACCTTATTTGTTACACTTCTTTCCCCACTTTTGGTCAGGATGGCATTGTTGATCCCATGGTATCCCTAGGAGTCATCTCCCACACTGCCAGAGAGACTTTCACCCCTGGATGTCATGCCCCATGTAGAGGGGTAGGCGATGATTTCACTGGCAGAGTTGGCACTTCAGGCTAATTTTAAGAAAAGCAAGACCATGCATGATTGCAGATGGCCACTGGCACTCCACCTCCATGTTAGGGACTGCAATAGGGAGTGGTGGGGACTATAGTGGGGGGACTAAAGCATGACCAGATCCAGCCTGTGGTTACCATGGAGGAGGGTAGTTCCAGGATTACTGGATAGTCTCAATTTTTTTCCCACAAAGCTAGAACTCTAGAGCTTTATGTGACCCCTAAATTTTGGTTACTAAATCAAAAATGTAAAATTCTGGGCTGGTCAAGGAAATATTCGTTTAGGAGTGTTGTCATAGAGGAACGTGCAAAGCTCTGTGAGGTAGTAAATAAAGGAGTAGGCCAACTTTTCTGGGAGGAGTTGGAAAGGTCTTCACAGATGCCTGAGCTGGGTTTTGAAGGATGCTAAGGAGTTCTCTAGGCTGAAGGGCTGGGATGGGGATGGGCGAAGGTAGTTTTAGTGGAAGGAGCAGCTTGGTGGCTTGACGGAGGTTGGCGTTTGGAAAGAGAAAACTTCTGGGTGGTTGGCAGGTAGGGCTATATGAAGTTGCTTATCTGGGCTCCTTGTTCCTAAAAGCCTGCTGTCTCTCCCACCAATGTTTGAACTGCCTCTCCCTCCTTCCCACTTGCCACTACAGTCTTGTGGCCCCTGGATTTATAGCTTTCCTTCTGGCTCTTCTCTTCACTCCCCCCTGAGGTCTTTCCCGGTTCTCTTGTTAAGATTGCCTTCTATCCACTTTAAATTCTTGTAGCCCAGGGCAGTTCAACAATCCTCCAAACCTACTCCCACAATCAGTTTGGAGTCTTTTTTGCATATTCGAAACCAGTCTGGTGCTGAAGCAACCACACAGAGAAAAAAGATCCAGAGATTGTGGACCCACCTCGCAGGAAAGTGGTTTAAATATCAGTGACCCCAAGGACCTTATTTAGACTCTGATTCAAATGAACCCTTAAACAATGTATATGTCGACTGGATATTATCAACATTTTAATGTGTGTTGATAGTACCGTGGTTGTGCTAAAACAAAGAATCTTTATCTTTCAAGATACACAGATATTTATGGATGAAATGATACAGTATCTAGGATTTGCTTCAAAATTAGGAGGGGAGGGGAAATGGTTGGGGTTGCAAATGAAACAGGATTGGCTGTGAATTGATGAGTGATAGGTACATAAAGGTTCATTTATCAGAGTCTCTACTTCTGAATATGTGTGCATATGTGCTATGTTCAAAATTATGCAGAATAAAAAGTCAGAATAATAAATAACTACTACTTCCCTTCCTTAAACTCTGTTTCTTCTTTTTCCTCTGCGTCCTTTCTATCCCATCAGGATCTAAATCCATTCAGCGGGTGTCATCCTTGAGCACCTTGCACTGTTACACCGAATAAGAAGAACCGCACAGAACTGAGAATCCAAAAGGAAGGAGGGATTCACAGAAAAGTAGTCAAATGCGTCAACTGCCTCGCAGATCTACGCAGCCTCACCAGGCACAGAATAAGTCAGCCTCCACTGGGCCACTGTCAGTTCCTCTTGGTGGTCTTTTGGTCTGGTTTTTGTCCCAGCTGCCATTTTCTAACTCGGAGACCTTAGGTAAACCATTAAATGCAAATGACTATTTTTTCTCAGTAAAGCACTGGCCCAGATGCTTCCCTATCACCCGGAACCAACTTGCACGTACTGCAGGGCAGCGTCTCACCGCCTGGTCTCGTTACCGTCTGTGGGGTCCTTGAGGCTGGGGCGGCCTTGTTCACCGCTGGATCCCCTCGCTGAGCACGTGAGCTCCCACACAGCATATGCTCAGTGAAGGCAGCCGACCACAGCACCATAGTGCTTAGGCAAATGTATAAAGATGTATGGCAAAAAACTCTTTCAGAGAGCTAGAGAGGTCGTTTGTCTGCGGATGTTAGTTTTTACCCTTTTCTCTGGACAGTGTCGATGCTGCTCTTCCACATTTCTTTTTTGGGCATCCGTCCAACAGCACCCACGCCTCCCATCTGGGCATGGAGGCCTCCCCCCACAGGGCCCTAGAGGTGTCATTTGAACTGGCTGTACTATGGTACACTGCCCAAATAGCACCAAAGACAGTTAAAGTGTTTGCCCAGGGCAGATTTTTTTTTCTGTCAAAATCTTTGTGCTTTTTAGTGATGAAGGTTAAGCTTCACAGCCGATTTCAGAGAGGAAGCAAGAAAGTGACGCAATACTATGGGTGTTTAACAAGCACTTGGAAGAAGGACTTCTCTTTGCTTAAGGGAAGACATCAAAACTGTAGATATGCATGTATGGTTGAAATCCTGAAGAAAAATGAGCTAGGGAAAGCACTTCAAAAGAATGCAGGCTGGTTTCTGCAGTGAATATCGAATGAGATCTTTCCTTTCCATTTCAGGAAAAAGGAGAATTCCAGGATGCAAAGTTACCATATGGTGAAAAATATGGCATCTGATATTTAGTGATTTTAGCACACTGATGTGTCAAGACTTTTGTATTTTGGTTCAACTTGTCTTACTCAAAGGCCATTTCTTTATAAAGGGGTTTCTGAAATCTTTCTCTATTCTAAACTTCTATGATTCTCTGAATATAATTTTTTTCTGTTCTATTTTAAAAAGCCTACAAAGTGTGTTCTATCTAGACTAAAAATTGATGAAGGATATGATGAGGAGAGGTAAAGATTCTTTTTTTTTCCAGGAATATATTATGTAGTCCCCTAAAGAAAAGATGTTCTCTAAATCTTCAAGTTTGGGTCATCTCACCTCGGATGACCACAAGATGGCAGCATTAGGCTAACGGTGAGGGGGTCCACCCAAGAAGCTTTTGCTAGTTCCTGAGATAATGCAAAATCCTCGAGAGCTGGTTGTTTCTTTGCCTCCACACACATCCACTGTGGCCGGCTAATATCCTTGTCCACCACAGACATTTCATGAATAAAACTTAGAAGGGTATGAAGAAATCTTAAACAATTTAGCAAATCTGCAAATTGCTCAATCCAGTTTACTGATGTCAATGCTATGTAGAGGAGAAACACTTTTGTTCACAGAGGGGATGAATATATGTGCCAAGGACCCAATTGTTATTCGAAAATTTGAGGCAAGAGGTAGGATTGATGTGGAAAGTTGGAGGTACATTTTAGGATGTTAAGAATTAGAGCGTAGGGAGATGTTACAACACTGAAAATAAAATTAACTATCACTGTATGATGTTATAATGAAAAGCCACTAGATGGCAGCCTTTACCAGGATAGGGACATGTCTGTTTTGTTGACCACTGCATTCCTAGCATATAAAAATGTTACCACGCTTTTACTACCTTCTCCCAATTACCGTCTTATTTGCAGTTACCTCCAAAATGGGGCTTTCAGAGAATGTGCTCAGAAAGAGGCACTACTTGGCTCTACTCCTCTCTTTCCACCCCCACTCTCATTTCTACTCCTCCCTCAAATACATTCTGTATAAATATACTTCCTCTTTTAAAGATCTATGTCAGTGTTTCACAAAGTGCAGTGTGTAGAGACTTGTACATTATAATCATTTTAAAAAGTGTAGATTCCTGGGCTTACCCCTTATCTGCTGAATCAGAATTACCAATGGTGGGATCCAAGAATTGCGTTTTTAATAAGCTTTCCTAGGTGATGCTTCTCAAGTTTGACAACCTCTGGTATAAAAGAACCTTCCGTTGCCTTGAAGCCTGGTATTTCCCCAAATCACTTGTGAGGTAAAGAAAGAGAGAGAAGAATCAAAAGTAGACCACAACAGATCCACATATGTCTCAGCATGAATTAGTCAAGGCTAGCTGCCTTCGCTGTCTCCTTTAGTGGAAGCTGAACATCATGTTGTGAACGAGGAACACGACGTAACATAAATTAATCAGTTATTATTCAGTATTCAGGCTGCATTTAGTTTAGTTTTGTTTTTTGTTTTTTGTTTTTGGGTGCGTGGTCTGGCAATCGAACCCGGGTCTCCCACATGAAAGGCAGGCATTCTAACCACTGAACGACCCGTGCACCTAGGCTGCATTTAGTTTTGCACCAGTTATTTTAAATGCTGGAAAATGGGGAAAGAGGGATAATGGGGAAGGGGTGGATAAATCTTGTAATCTAACAATTATAAACTTCCAAAAAGTAGATATTAAGACCATAAAGCCTCAGCTTGAAACTCATTAGCTTCTTTCCTTTGAAATTGCCATGGTAGCACCATAATGCTCAAGTGTTTTTGGTAAGGATTCCCCCGAGGGTCAATTTCAGCAGTGGCTTTAGGAACCAACAGCTGATTCAGTTGAAAGTTAGAAATTGAACAGCAAGTACAACTAGTCAACAAACATATATGGTAAAACATAGAAACTCTACTAATAATTAAAGAAAAGCAAATTAAGCAAAATGAGGAGTGTGCTTACCTATTAAATTAGGAAAAGTTTTAAGTGATAATTCCTGATATAGATAAAGTTTCCGTAAGTCCACCTTTCTCATGTGCTATTGCTGGCACTATTCAATGGTATAGCTCTTTAGCAATGCAATTTAAGACTATGTATTTAGAGCCATGAAAATGTTCATATCCTTTGACATTTCCCGTTTTTGGACATCTAGATCCTAAAGAAATAAAAGGAAATATGGAAAAAAGTTCATCTCACAAAGATGTACATCACAACATTATTTAACATAGCAAAAAACAAAAATAAAAAAAAGAAGCAACCTGAATGTGCAACAGTTGATCCCATTCCATGAAAGTTGATGCAGCTACTTTGTAATCTACTATACAGTCATTAAAAATCATGAGTATGAAGACAAAGGAGCAGTAAAAAGCTTATGAAACAAGTTTAATGAAAAAGATAATATATAGTAAGTATTATTTTCACTGTGCCTCTATATTTGAAAAGTTAATGATTTAATTTTTTAATGTTACTATATATTAAACTACAAAAATATAGGGCAGGAAGGAAAGGCATCAGAGAGATAAAAGTTGGGGTGTTTAGATGCTGGATTATGGATGATTATTTTTATTTTCTCTTGTTTCCCAAGTTTTCTATAAGGCACAGCCTGAGCTATTTTCCATTTGCCCCTCCAGACTTACTCTCTGCCCTTTTCTCAGCTGCAGAAGCCAACCAGTTGAGTTTGGCCAGTTGGGAGGTCCAGCCTGAGACCAGAGGGAGGCAGGAGAGTGAAGTGAGATATTACTACCTCAGTTCCCTCCCTGTAGGATCCCTTAGGCTGGTTGAGTCCCTGGTCGGAGATCTCTTATCCTCTGAGGCCTTCACCTTTCTCCTTCTGGAGTTGGCAGGCACTCCCTCTCCTCTTAGGGGTGGTAACAGCTCCACCATCACATGTGATTTCTCTACACACTCTGCCCATACCTTTGTAACTGGTCTCTTTATTAAACCCGATATAAAATTGTCCTAAACTGAGTGTGCCTTCTGTTTCCTGCTCAGATCCTGACACATGTAAGCAGTTTGACACTTTTATAACTTTTAAAAGTGGATAGTGCCCAACAGAACTTGTGACATTGCAGCCTAGATGAGCCATAACTGGAAAATGTTATAGGTTTGTGGTGGATTTTAGCTGGAATGGTGAGAATCTCTCCATATTCCCCCAATAACTAAACATTTTCCCAGTGAAAAACTCTAGAATGCTGTGGTAGTATCATAGATAATAAAAAAGAACAACTAATAATTTGAAATGTGAAGATCCAGCCTATCTTGTAGGAGCCTGGATGTTTTATGGAGACAATCTTGAGAAACATAATTAGAGGGTTATTTTTTTTTAATGAAGTTTAAAAAGCAGTGGGGAAGAAAAACAAACAATATTTCAGAAAGACATACTACTTGAAGGTAGTGCTGATGTATTAATACATGTTAGAAATGTGTAGTTCAGGGAGATAATTTGCATTAGCAGTGGTCATTTTTCAAGCCCAGATGAATATAAACCAAAATCAAATTGTCACAGGTAGATCTGAATGATGTACTGGCTAATTTTCATGGCAAAACAGAAGAAGGAAAAAACAATAGTTAACAGTATCTCTGAATTTTAGGTATAAATTAATTTCTAAAATGAATCCACCCTTAACCTCAATCAGTCTTACAAGGGGGTGTGGCTCTGTGTATAATATACATGTAGGTACTGACAAAAAAAAATTCATTGAGTTGTACATCTCAAAACTCAAAGGTTCTGCAAGCAGAAGCAGTAATTGAAAGTGGGACTCTTTTTACACCCTTGCTTTATTAGTAGCTCTTGTCACTATTCAGAGAAGGTTCTAGCTCTGCACTTTTGTAACACCAATCTGTTACAAATCTGTCCTTTTTATGAGCCAGAGGCAGAGAGGACTACACCAAGAGGGCATTTTTGAGTTAGCAGAGTTAATGGTAGCAGAAATTATTACTGGAACAGCTGTAATTGTTAACAAAATTTCCAGGAAGCTCAGTAGTTTCTGGGGAAAATATAGAGCTACAGGGAAGCGAAGAGAAAGGGAAGGAGGAAGGCAAGCGGCAGTTTCCAAGAATTGGCTCCTTTGAGATGTTAAAAAAGTAAATGAGTACTTTTACTTTTGGCCCTTCTTTCCCTGGAAATGGAATGGGTCAGCAGAGGGAGGGGCTTTCCTTTTCTTTCTGGAGTTTTTGTGTAGACAATACTTGTACCAAAACTGACCACAGTTATTTCTTGTGCTCAATACCTAATATCAACAGAAACATGAAAATGAAAGCCTTGGGTTAAGATCCCTGCTTTAGAAAACGTCCTATGCACAAGGGTTTTCGTTGAAGCATTTTTTTTTTCTAAACTCAAAAGATTGGGAAAAAAAAATTAATGTTCATCAATAGGGATTTGGTTTAAAAATTAGGGTTCCTTCCATTCTGGGACAGTGACCTCTACCCTAGAGGCTGTAAAAAAGAACAAGATAGAAAGATATTCAGGATACACTTCTAAATAAAAAAATCAAGGTTCAGAACAATTTACAGAGTATGCTAACACTGTGCAAAACATACATATGTTTTATATGGGTCTAAAGAAGTTATTGTAGGAAAAAAGGAGAAACTAAAAAGAGATGGCCTCTGTGGAGGGAACTGGTGGCAGAGGACAGAGGTGAGAGGGAGCCTTTTCATTGCAATTCTGAGCCATCAGAATGTATTACCTATTCAATAAGCAAATTAATATTGGATTTTTAAATCTCTGCTTTGGGGCATCGGTAGTGCAGTGGCAGAGTTCTTGTCTGCCATGCCGGAGACCAGGGTTCGATTTGCAATGCCTGCCCATAATGTATAAATCTCTGTTTTGTCTTGGTACAAAATAGGATTCCTGGTGTTTTAATTTGGAAGGACTCTCTAGTAAGCCTATGTGATGTTCCTGTCGGTTTTTCTTGAAAATTAGAAAAAGAGGAGCACAAATTAGATTTTGCTTATATGTACATAAATTCAATTTATTTGTGTGTCCATCCTCAAAACCTATATGGTATCTGTGCATGTATGTGTTGTGCATGTGGACACTGATGGGTGTGCATTTTCCTGATGAATCATTAAGACAGGGAGAATTTTCCAGCCAAGAGTGCCAGTATGTGAAAGGGCCGGCAATTGCTCAGTCTGTTCTGAGGGAGTGACAGACGCACAGCTCTTAAGGAGTCAGTCATGCTGGGGAGCAGTGAGAGAGAAGGGTGAAAAGATGTTTGGGTGAAATTACGAAAGGCCTTGAGTATGTAGCTAGGGAGTTTGATTTTTACTCTGCTGGCCATGGGGTTCCACTGGGGGTCGGCAGGTGGGGTGAGAGGTGGTCAAAACAGTGTCTAGAAGAGGTCCCAGAAGAGAAGGCCCCTTCAAGTTAGGTTTTCCTTCTAGGGATAAGAAATACAGTAATCGCTTCCACATCGCAGGGGTCGTCAACTCATTATCGTGGTAAGGGCAGTAAACTGCAGCAGCCGTTCTGCCTGAACTAAGCATATCTAATAATTCTCCTTTTTCCTTCATGTTCATCACTTTCCTCTGTTTCTTGGGAGCACTTTCCAAATCACTAGGAACACTATGCTTGGGACCCATGATTTTGATAGAGTTTATGGCATTTAAATGAAACAAGATAGGAGAAACTTGAGATGCAAAGATTACCGTGAGATGACCCCAAGATGCCAAGTGAGAGGTTTCTGTAAACATACCCGGCATCCCCAAACCAGTGCGAAGAACGGCAGTTCTTTCACTACAAATTTAATTTTAAGAAAAAAAATTGTGTAGCTGTTCATTTGTTATTAAACAGCACAATACATTCTATAGAGGTAATATTATACATAACAGTGCATCCATTTTATGCATTTATGAGTTGCTAAACTTTTAAAGATATCTATGCATTTCTAGCCTTTATATGTTGTCTGCAGGCCTTCGTGTGTCATCTGTGGCTTCTACAAAACTCCCCCCAAATTCCCATTTAATTTCTTATGCCTACCTGCCATATATCAAAATCAGGTTGGGAAAAGTGGAGATGTGGAAGGGATAACTGTATCACATTCAGTCATTGGCACATGTCACGCATTTGATACTTTTTTTTTTTCAAGTTGGAGTGGACGGGGGATGGGGAATTATATTTGTAAAACTGATCATGAGCTGTAAGAGGTATCAGAAAAAAAATGTCCACATAAGAGAGAACATCAGAGCAGCTGCCGGCCTCTTATAGAAGGCTTCACACAGCCCCAAACGTCCTGGGCAAAGCAACTCTGGGCAGCTTTGTACATCAACTCCAAGGGAATTTGTTCCCCCTCTATCCAGCTCAGAGAGACAAAAGAGCAAAACACTCCACCTCTAGCAACATGAATCAAATGGTTTCTTTCATCTCAGTCCAATGGCTCCCTCAAGCTGATCACAGGCGCCTCTCTGAGGGAGCTGCTGTGGGACTGGAGAAGTAACAGCCCGTGATCTCACCCTCAGCCTCCTATCTGTAAAACATGGCCTGTTTTGAAGATTACATGAGATAATGCATGTAAAGCACTTATCACAGAGGCTGGCCCATGGTTAGAGCTCAGAAAATGGCAGTTATTACTAGGAATGCCACAAAGTAGAAGTAATTATTACCACTTAGTAGATAAGGAAACTAAGGCTCAGAGAGGTTAAGTAAACTGCCTAAAGTCCCACAGCAGGAAAGGGAAGGAACCTAGATTTGAGGCTGTGTGAATCTGACTTCAAATGCCTTATTCTTTCCACTCCATCAAGCTTCTTCACTAATAAACTTGCAAACTGGATTGAAATCATACCTTACAATTCACAAGGCCTGATACAATACTTCCTGTTTTCAGAGGAGCAGCCCGTGTGGCAAACTACAGAAAGAGAAGAAAAGCACGCATTATCATGGTCTGTGTTCCACCCAATCTCACTGGGAATTAGAGCACACAAGCACAATGCAGTGGAGAGGATTTTGGAAGTTCTGAACTAGCACTGGTGTAATGAGATGAATAGATGCTAGAAATATCTGTTTTTGCCTGATGCATATATTATTGATGTTTCTTTCCTGGTGTCCTTTTGATAATGGAAATCATAAGATTTCATAGATGTATTTGTGTATTAATTGAGAAGAACAGAACCAGTGAATATTAACAAGCCTATCAATCATATCTTCACAGAGATAACTTGGGAAGACCTTTTTTGTTTTATTGGGGAGAGTCTTCTACAGCAGGGATCAGTAAACTAGAGCCTATGGGCCAAATCCAACCCTCTGACTGTCTCTGTAAATGAAGTTTTATTGGAATACAGTCACACTCATTTACTTATGGATTATTTATGGCTGCTTTTGTACTATAAACGTAGAGTTGAATAATTGTAATAGAAACTATATGGCACACAAAGCCTAAAATATTGACTATCTGGTCCTTTGGCAAAAAAGTTTGCTGACTGGTCATTTGCACTAAATGTGTGTATAGAAAGTCAGTGTGGCATTTCTGTGCTCCCACATCCTAACAGCACGTTATTTCAAAACACTAACATTCCGTTTTCAGTTGTATGTCTCAACACCTGGAAGACAAGTATGTTTTATACGGACTCATCTCTCAGAACGATCATGGTGTCACGTAAAATGTATACAAAAGTCCCACACCGGACATATATTCTGAGAAGCTTGTCTCAAATGAATATGTTTGAGAAAGAAACCAGCAAAACTCCCACAAGTCTGCTGGAAAATATGATGCAGGAGGTTTCATTAGAGTGAAAAACGAAAAGAATAAAGAGGCTCTGAGATCTGGAAGTAGGGTAGCAGGGGATCTGATTTATGACTTGGCCAATCTGGAGCTGTGCCCTACCTCTGCACCAGAGTGAGAAATTTATCAATACCAGTCTCTGCCCCATGCCTGGCCCCAAGCAGCAGAGAGCATCAGGCATAAAGCCCATGGACCAAATGCTCCATCACTGGAGACTTCTGACTAGCATGGAGATGCCATCAAAGACTTGGCCTTGCTCACAGATGCCTCCTTCCCTTGGGAGTCCAACACCTGACTAAGCAGCTAGGGTGAATCTAAGTCCATCACATCTATACTTTAGGACTCAGAATCTAGTCAATGAGAGACTGCTCTAGGACTGATGAGGGCACGTGACAGAGAATGGGAAGGAAATAGACTATAACTCATTTCCTGTTGTAAATGTTCTATGAGTCTAGGTGAGCATGACTGATCAACTTCATGGAGGTTGCGAAGGTAACTAGTCATTGGAAACAGAGCTGAAAGCACTGAGTTTTCTCCATCAATGCTTCAGACAGAACAGGTCAAATGTTTCCCCTGAAAATTCCAGTGTCAGAGCTTCTGTCTCTCTAACTCCTGCAGGGACTAAGACTCGGCACGTAGTGAGGGCCTGAGACCAGGAGTCCTTGAGGATATGGGCACATTGGGGAACAAGGACTACAGAGGTGGACATGGGTGAGGTCAAGGCCACAGAGGACTTGAAATACAAGTTTAACAGCTGTCATAGGCAAGTCCAGTCGCTCACTCCCTATCTCTACTACCTCACTAAATAAATAACTCCTCCATTAACAAAGTCTCTGGGGATGAAACTCTTTCACAATGAGCCTGGGGTGTTAAAATAACAACTTCATAAATCACACCAAACAATGCTGCAATATATCAGGTAGTTCAGCTGCAATATTCCTGCTGATCTATGTAGTCTCTCCAGGCACACTTTTTTTTCCTAACTTTTTTTTATTGTGAAATATGACATATATACAAAAAAGCAATACATCCAAAAGTACATTTTAACAAGTAATTACAGATCAGAGTTCAAGGTTTGGAATGGGTTATAGTTCCACAATTTCAGGTTTTTTTCTTCTAGCTCCTCCAAGAGATGAAAGAGAAATATCAATATAATGATTTAGCAGTCATACTCATTTGTTAAATCCTAACTTCTTTCTCATAACTCCTCCTTCTCCTTGATCCTTCTCCCAATCTTTAGGGATATTTTGGCTATGCCCATTTTAACTTTTTTCATATTGAAAAGCGGTGCCGACAATATGGGATAGGGGGATGGAACTAGCTGATGTTCTTGGAGAGACTGGCATCTCTGAGTTTCAGGACTTAATTGGCCTAGGAACCATCTGAAAGTTTTAGGTTTTTGAAAAGTAAACTTAGTGCGTGCAACTTTTGTAGGATCTCAGATAGGGTCCTGGGTGTTCTTTAGGGTTAACAGGAATGATGTGTTAACATATTGTTGAGGTTTGGTGAACCACGGCAATTTACAGTATCTAGCTGAAACTTGCATGAGAGTAGCCTCCAGAATAGCCTCTCAACTCTATTGAACTCTCTTAGCTATTGATATCTTATTTGTTACATTTTTTTCCCCTCCTTTTGGTCAGGAAGGCATTGTTGATCCTACTATGCCAGGGCCAGGCTCATCCTTGGGAGTCATGTCTCACGTTGCCAGGGAAACTCACACTGCTGGACATCATGTCCCTATAGAAGGGAGTATAATGATTTTATTTGCAGAGTTGGACTTAGAGAGAGAGAGGCTACATCTGAGCAACAAAAGAAATTCTCTGGAAGAACTCTTAGGCATAATTACAGGTAGGTTTAGCTGCTCTACTGCTGAAATAAGTCTCATAAGAGCAAGCCTCAAGACCAGGGACTTGGCCTATTAACTTAGGGTCCCTAATGAATGAGACAGTATCAGGGGTTTCACTGGTGGGAAAGTTTAATAGCTTCATGTTTTTTTCTCACATCCCTTGTCATTGTCAGGGAAATGTGTCAACTTGGCCAAGTTGTGGTACCTGTTTATCTGGTTGGGCAAGTGCTGGCCTGTCTGTTGTAACAAGGACATTTCATAAAATTAGATCATGATCACGTCAGCTGCATCCACAGCTGATTCCATTTGGAATCAGCCAAAGGGGAGTGTCTTCTATAATGAACGATGCTGAATCTAATCACGGGAAGCCTTTTAAGGAGGATTCAGAAGAGACAGGCTCTATTCCTGCTTTGGCTGGTGAGCCTCTCCTGTGGAGTTTGTCCAGACCCTCCATTGGAATTGTCGGCTTCACAGCCTGCCCTACGGATTTTGGACTCTGTGTTCCTGCGGTCACGTGAGACACTTTTATAAATTTTATATTTGCAAGTGTTCCCTGTGGATTCTGTTTCTCTAGAGAACCCTAACTAATACATCCCTCAAAGGACTTTGCCAATACTTTTTAGTTCTCTGCTCAATGTACTCTGGAATGTATCTAGGTATTACATTAAGCTATACAGACTTACAAATTCTCATTTCCATTCTGGGCTCCATGTGTTTGGGTTGTTTAAATAAACTATCCAGACAGATTTGAGTTAGATTGTGTGCTACTTAAAATTCAGATTTTGGACAAAATAAAGCTCTCTTCCTTTGGTCTCATACAGTAGATGAAGTTCTAAAATACAGACACTGCCATCCTTTACCCTGTATTCTGATTTACCTCAGTCCCATAAGATTACAACAAGATTGATTTTATTTGTAATTGAAACCTGATCTCTTTTTCGGTTTCTTTAACAGCAATGCTGACTTCAGAGCTGCAGAACTTCAGCTCTAACTCTTAGGTGTCACACAGGCCCCGAAAGTCCAGGGGAAATACCCGGTTATACAAATATAGCACAGCATCTCAACATCTAGAAATAACACTTAAAGCTCAGAAGTAAATATGACTGCTAAAACAGCTTACAATCTAGGCCCCAATTTTCTTATAAATATTCTCTAAAAGAGACCATACAATAATTGTCCTTTTGTTTCTGGCTTATTTTGTACAACATAATGTTCCCAAGATTCATTCACTTCAATGCCTGCCTCATGACTTCATTTCTTTCTGTAGTCCAGGCACACTTTTGAGTCATTCCCTAAAGTTGAAGGAAAACAGAGCCTACCTTCTTCATGTCAGAGACCACTTACTATTGCTCAGGTATTCTGAGACTTCTTGCTCTCTGACCCTCCCAACCATAAAATTGATTCAACAAAATTATTGATTAACAAAATTATCTATTTAGGGCCCAATATGTATAGATAGGGGAGTTTAGCAGTTAAATACACACACACATGCATACACACACACAGAGAAATTAAGCAAATATTAACACTATCACAAAGTATGAGAAGGCTGAAGAAAAAGAATAAAATGTGATGAAATCACATAACAAGGAGCTTTGACCAATTTGATCAGAGGGTGACATATGAGCACAAGTAAAAGTCCTAAGATGGGAAAGAGGTTGGTTGGTGTCTTCAAAGACCTAAAAGAAAAGCCAATACATCTGGCCAGAGAACAGGGTGGCAAGCAGGATAGGGGGAATCCCAAGAGGTAAGGTGGGCCAGGATCGTGGAGAGCCAAGGACCATGCCAAGGATTTTGGTCTTTATTGTAAGAACACATAAGCATTCTCAGAAGGGTTTTCAGGAAGAGCATTTAAGACCAAAGGCACCTTTTAAAAAAGTTTCAATATTTTGTTTTATGTTCCATGATTTTGCCATTTGTGTACCCAATTAAATTGAAAAATTACTGTGGTAATGTATATAGCACAAAATATCCCATTTTTACCATTTTTAAGTGGTATTAATTACATTAATATGCTATGTTAGTATCACCACCATTCATTACCACAGATTTTTCTTCCCCCAAACAGAAACTCTGCTTATTAAGCATTAACTCCCTATTCCCTCTCCCCCATCAGTCCCTGGTAATCGCTAGTCTACTTTCTGTCTCTATGAATTTGATTATTCTAGATATTTCATATAAGTGGAATCATATAACACTTGTCCTTTCATGGCTGGCTTCTTTTACTCAGCACAATGTTGTGGCATGTATAAGGATTTTATTCTATTTTTGTGGCTGAATAATATTCCATGTTATGTATGTACCACATTTTGTTCATTCACTCATCTATCGATGGACACATGGACTGTTTCCACCTTTTGGCAATTGTGAATAGTGCCATTATGAGTATCGGTCTACAAGTATCTATTTGAGCCCCTGTTTTCAATTTCCGGGGGTATATACTTAGAAGTAAAATTGTAGTCACATGGTAATTCTATGACTAACTTTTTAAAGGAATCACCAAACTGTTTTCCACAGCAACTGCACAATTTTACATTCAAATATGTATTTTTAAAGAGAATTTTATTTAATGGAGAACTGTTTCACAATTTGCAAAACATTCATTTCAGTCTATTTACAATGAAACCCTTTGAACTCTGTGAAGTTGCAGGATTTATTTTCTATTAAAGAAAATGGATAAAGAAACATCTAAGTCATCATGAGTATAATCCATTCCGTCTTTTCAGCCTGGGTGCTTAACTAGAGGGCTCTTTGATAGTCAGATGAGCCAATGCCAGTGGGCATGGACAAGGCTGGAAGCTTTGTATCACAAAATAATGACAAAGTTGGGCCCTTGAGGGAAAATGTCATGTCTGTGCACTGTGTGAGGCTGGGTCAGAAAAAACAGGTTCCCTATTGGAGCACCTGAGAAGCATGGGATGGAGGCTGTATGATGAAAGTGGGTGAAAGGGGCTGGCCAAGGTCTTAAAGTCAATTTTTTCTTATTTAAAAAATAATGCAGGGTCGCTATAGAAATTTAGAAGACCCAGTTAGGGAAAAGATACATTTCAAAGGTAATTTTAATTTAAATCCCTTTGAAACCCACCATCCAGTCATAATCACTGCTAACAGTTTGGTGTATTTCTTTCAGTTCCCATTTATTCTCTCTTCATCTGTCTTTTTCTCTCTCACTCTTGCTACATAAATGAGTATATAAATGAATAGTTTAAGAAAAATGTGATCATAACATTTTGTTATCTAATCTTATTTCTCTTTTGCATATAGCAATGCATTGGGAAGGCCTTCCCACATCATCAGTATAATGTTCATGGCTACATGCCTAGTGTACTATTATGTGGATGTATCATGTTTTAGAAGTGTAACTTTTTAAAACGCTGGAAGTAATTTCTGACTTTCGCTTCCTATTTCACGCCACTTTTGGATGTGGTAGGATTCGGAACTAATGGAGGTGACTCTGCTATGGAAGGCAAGGTAGCATTTAGCCTTACAGTCCGCTTCAGAGAAAATAGTAGCTTGTATTCAGGCTGTAACAGCCCGAAAAATTCCGTCGATATTTATATTCATTTTATTTTTATTTTGTGTACATATGCTCTTCAGATTGAGCAGTAAGACACTAAAATTGCTACTTTGTCGTTTAGGATAGAAGAAAACTTGTCCTCTGGGAGCAAATAATGTATGTTTGCAGCACTGATTGACATTTGTTGCCTTTTGTTTGGCGCACTTTCACAGAAGCTCGTAGGTGGATGAATGGTTTAGCTAGTAGGGACGGCAGGATCAGTAACGTATAAAATTAATCAGTTAAAGAAGAATTAAAAAGAGTGAAGAGCCCACTTTCGCAGCGAGCAGGGTTCGAACCTGCGCGGGGAGACCCCATTGGATTTCAAGTCCAACGCCTTAACCACTCGGCCATCGCTGCCACGAGGAAGCGGGGAGGCGGAGACACCTTAGTGTAATAAGCACTGCGCGCGCGCACTGGAGCCATAAACAGGCGGGGCCTGGAACCCGTTTAGCGCTCCCCCGAGGCGGCCCGGGCTGAGAGTTTACTTCTTGCAAAGTGAGCAAGAAGAAACAAGAGCAAGGAGAGTCGGAGAAACCCCCTTAAGCGGGAAACTTTCAGGTCCCTTGAAGATTTTTTTTTTCCTTCGCTACGCTCCTAAAATCGCTGTCTGCTTTCTGGTGGTTGCTCGCCCGCACCTTCATTTGGTCTACTAGAGAGCGGTGAAACAGGCTATTTCCCGTTCTGTGCTCTGGGCCCGCGCTCTCCGAAATTTCTGCATTTCTTCTTCCTCCTCCTCCAGCGCACCACCGCCACAGATGTCTCCCGCGTTGCGGAGCGGTTTCCAGGACTCCCTCAGCTTTCATCTTGCAGTGGAACGGAGGAAAGAATAAGGATTCTTGTAGAGAGAGAGAGGAAGCGTTTTGAGGACCGACCGTTACCCTAGAGCTTGCCGCTCCTGGTCTCCTGCCCTAATAAGCCAGTCCCGATTCTCTTCCCGCCCTTGCTGAGCCCGCTGGGAGTGATCCGGCCCCACATGTGTTCTCAGACTCTCTCAAGACAAGAGGAGCCTTGGAGGCGGCGGGCGAGCCCAGTTTTGGGTGTTAGGCCTGCACTCACTACCTTTAAATGAGTTGCATTTCCTCCCTTTCTGCCTACCATGTTAAGTGCAGCTACTGCGCTAAGTGCTTTATCTCTTGCGCGTGACGCCCCACGTGCAGTAAGTTGCATCTGTTTGTGAAAATAACAGAAGGCCTTTTGCTGGTTTCCAAAAGTGTTCACGGGAATTTACTTGTCCTCGTTATGGTATATTTCATAATCAGGCAGGAAGACAAATCTTGACCTCTTTTAGAACTCCTGATGTTAAGTGATCCCATGTGCTAGTAATGTGAATTTTTGGAGGTCTTTACTAAATGTCTAAATCCATTTAATTGTGGAAGGAGGGCAGAATGTTTGAGAATCTTAAGAATAAGCCTTACCTAATTTGAGATACTACTTCTAAGAATTTTATCTTGGAGAAAAAAAAAACAACTTGGCAAAGCTACAGGAGTCGTCCCAGTTTCTCTATAATACTAAGTGAGAACAAATATTCCCAACTCTCAGGAAATGATAAATTTTATCATGTACATGAAATTTACCTGCACTTTTCCAGTCCAAGAAGAAATACATTTTTGTCTTGTTCTCAGATTCTACGTGTGCTCTGAGATTACCTAGAATTTAATCTTAACGTTTTATTATTGCACCTTTTTTTAAAAGAAATTCTTTCCTTTTCTGTAGTTGAGTGATGCCTATGTTTAGTGAAAGCTCTTTGTTTCCCTTAATCTTTCCCATTTTAAGAATTCTCTTTACTTGTTTAAAAACGACTTATGGGAATCAATATGATTAAAATAGTTAAACCAGAAATTTTGCTTTTTTTTTGAACAGAGACTGTAGAAAAAGAGACTTTATTACAAAGTTAATGTGAATTTGGTGAGGATAATTGTAATTTAATTTCTTTGCAACATTTCAAAGGTAAGATACCTTTATATTTTAAGTCCCTGTAGGCTTTTTAAAAAATGAATGGCTTTTTTTCCCCCTGATTCATCATATGGCAAAAATGCATGGAGTTGTTTTAGATTTCCAAGTAAGTTCTTTTAGATTCAACCATAGGTCTTTAGCTTTGCCATTTAAAGTAGTAGAAGTTAGGGAAAAAGAAGTGAAATGCATATGTTCCCGTGTAATTATAACATAAAAAATATAATTCATGACAATAGCCCCATTAAACATTGATTTGCAGCCAAGGACATTTTAGTTTGTTAAGGTCCCTTAGTAATTCTGATTGCCTCCTTCTCCCTGCCATCCCTGGATTCTGTTTCTACAGGGGTAGTTCTTCTGTGGTGTGCTTTTTTAAAAGGTAATTTGAATGTGGAAGGCAAATAGCTTGTGGCTTTCTCAGAAAAACATTCTTGGTGCTACTTTTAGAGGTACAGTAATGGGAAGAATAAAGCATGTGGTTGACAGCAGGATGGCATTTCTTTGTTCTTTGATAATAAGTCAGTGATTTATTTTGTATTGTTTATTCTCATGTGGGTTTTTTTTTTTTTGCATTTTAAAAAAATCATAGAATTTTAATTTTGGAAAAAACATTAAGGCTCACCCAATATCTTCATCTGCAGCTAGGAAACTGCAGCGCTTCGATGGTTTGTCCAAAGTCCCACAGCTAATTAATTAGTGATAGATTCAGGACTTGAGCTTGTTATCCTAGCTCTGTGTTCTACTCTGTTTTCTTGGTCTCGTGTATTTTCTGTTCACCTCTGGCACAGTGATGATACTGAACAAATGTGGGGTTCTCTGCCCGATGCACATAACAGCCAATCCCTGACAGTGGGGTTTCACAGACAGAGTTTATTGCTATGTGTGAAACAGGAGAACAGCTGGCCTATCAGTCCAATAATCTGTCTTCCCAAACTGCAATAATTCTATTAGATTTATAGATCAAAAGATGGGCATGTTTTAGGTTTATGAGCACTGTGGCTCAAGATGATGAGGTAAAAGATGATCTAATTATTGAGCATGCACAATTGATTACATGCTTAGTCACAGAACGCATGTAAGAAAATGACGCCCTTAATATGATGATGGGCCTGATTTTTAGTATTTGTAATGAGCTAAATAGGTCACTCACAGGTTAAAGTTCAAGTTACTGCACATGTCAGGTGGGCCCATTTTTGTTAAATCCAGCTCTGTCTAGCAAGATGGTTTTGGAATTGGGGTGGGTTAGTTCTGGAATGACTCAAGGGCCTTCATTAATAAACTTCAGGGGCTGTCTTTAGTGACCAAAAGACTCTAAAGTTGAAAACCAGGATAAGGGGGTACAAGTGGGAGTCAGTCATAAGGTTTTTATAATCACAAAGGTTATATAGTATACGATCATTATATAAGAGATCAAGGCAACTGGATTGTAGTTTAGAAATTTCAGGTATTTCCTTCTGTATATTCTAAATTATACTTGAAAGTAAGAAGGAGGTATCTATATAAAGATTCAATAATCATAATAATTTGTTAAATCCTCATGTCTCAGTAACCGTGGCATGCAAATCAAAAGTATGTAAATGACAGTAGACAAAATCAACAATAGGGGAAAGTTGTGAGTTGAATGTTGAAGGCCTATGAGGTTTAGATCTTGAACATATCGTGATGGATAATTTTTGTTCTTTACTCCAGCATCCATCCTCCTATCTGGCAATGACACCTCCTTTGTGCTTGGGAGAAGACTTTCCCTTCCCCATTGGATGCACCCGTATTGGGGCTGTTATTCTAAGTACCCCACCTCTTGTGGCCAAGGGATGGGCATGTAGCTTGTATTCGTTTTATATTGCTGCATAAAAAATTACCCCTAACTTAGTGGCTTGGCATAAGTTTATTATCTCACGTTTCTGTGGGTCAGGAGCATAGGTATAGGTTAGCTCAGGGCCTCATCAGGCTGAAATCAAGGTTTCAGCCTGACCAGGGTTGCGATCTCATCTGAGACTCCGGGTCCTCTTCTAAGCTTACTGGTGATTGGCAGAACTCAGTTTCTTGTGGTTGTAGGACGGCGGCTGTCAGCTGGGGACCATTCTCACCTGTTTCCTGTCATGTGGCTCTCTCCACAGCATGGCACGTAATTTGCTTCTTCAAGGGCAGGTTGTACAATTTCCTTTAAGATGCTGTTTCAACGTGGTTTTGAGACCCTAAGGAGAGACTTGTCCATTCCCATTTAAGGCTCTGGACAGCAACCTGTCAGCTCCTCTACTAAAACAGCTGATTAAGTCCTGTCAAAAAAATACACAAGACAACACGAAACAGGCAAGGATGACCTTATTCAGGGGGCAATAATAGCAGGAGAGAGAGAGAGAGTAAAACTCAATTCCTTTGAAATAAAGAACAGCAAGCTTTAAAAAAATTTTTTTAATGCTTGCAAAGTCCTTATTTAGTAGAATGCCCAGCACATGGTAAATACTCCATAATTGTCAGCTATTGTTATAGTGTCGCATTCCTGCTTATATTTTTTCTTTTTAAAAAGCAGTTTTATTGAAATATATTCTCATCCCACACAATCCATCCAAAGTTACAGTCAGTGCTTTTAGTATATTCACAGGAGTTGTGAATTCATCACCACAATCATTGTTCATAAGAACAATTTCATTACTTCAAAAGGAAAATCTCCATACCCCTTAGCAGTCACCTCTCAGTCCTTCTTTCTCTAGCCCTAATATAACTACTAACCTATTTCTATCTCTATAGATTTAATTATATTTACATTTCATATAAATGGAATCTTATAATATACAGTGTTGTGGAACAGCAAGCTTTTTATTTATTTATTAAAAAAATTAATAACAAACGATACTAAACTAAACATAAACATTAGATCATTCCATTCTACATACATAATCAGTAATTCACAATATCACCACATAGATGCATATTCATAATTTCTTAGAACATTTACATCAATTCAGAAAAAGAAATAAAAAGACAACAGAAAAAGAAATAAAACGAAAACAGAAAAAAAATTATACATACCATACCCCTTACCCCTCACTTTCATTGATCACTAGCATTTCAAACTAAATTTATTTTAGCATTTGTTCCCCCTATTATTTATTTTTATTCCGTATGTTCTACTCGTCTGTTGACAAAGGTAGATAAAAGGAGCATCAGACACAAGGTTTTCACAATCACACAGTTGCATTGTGAAAGCTATATCATTATTCAATCATCATCAAGAAACATGGCTACTGGAACACAGCTCTACATTTTCAGGTAGTTCCCTCCACCCTCTCCATTGCATCTTGAATAACAAGGTGATATCTACTTAATGCATAAGAATAACTTCCAGGACAACCTCTCGACTCTGTTTGGAATCTCTCAGCCATTGACACTTTGTCTCATTTCACTCTTCCCCCTTTTGGTGGAGAAGGTTTTCTCAGTCCCTTGATACTGATTCTCAGCTCATTCTAGGGTTTTTCTCAATCCCTTGATGCTGAGTCTCAGCTCATTCTAGGATTTCTGTCCCACATTGCCAGGAAGGTCCACACCCCTGGGAGTCATGTCCCACGTAGACAGGGGGAGGGTGGTGAGTTTGCTTATGTTGGCTGGAGAGAGAGGCCACATCTGAGCAACCAAAGAGGCTCTCTTGGGGGTGACTCTTAGGCCTAAATTTTAAGTAGACTTGACCTATCCTTTGTGGGGTTAAGTTTCATGTGAACAAACCCCAGGACTGGGTGCTCAGTCTATAGCTTTGGTTGTCCACACTGCTTGTGAGAATATCAAGAATTCAACTTGGGGAAGTTGAATTTTCTCCCTGTTCTCACCATTCCCCGAAGGGGACTTTAACAGCAAGCTTTTTAAGGGCTGGAAGATAGTAAGTGGTGTTGATTACTAGGAGGGGTGAGGAATTTATTGAGGTTGCCTTTAGGACCACTTGGCTGGGAATGCTTTCCTTCGCAATTAATGAGGCCACCTGAAGTCTGTAAGGACTGGGAGAGGGGGTAGGGTGGGGGTGCGGGTTGTTGTTAAGGGGTGAGGCGGGGATGAGGGTCTGCCTAGTTTGGAGCCTCTCGGGCACCTGGGTGGCAGGGGTGAGTGAGAGACAGGAGGAGGAGGTTGGGGGTAAGATTGATGTTTCGAACAGTTAGGGTCTGAAGTTGTCTTTTTTCCTCCCCCACGCCCCGCAGTCAGAGTTGTCTTTCTCTGCAGGTCCACAGATGCAAGATTGGTTTTAAAGTCAACAGGACAGGTAGGGGTGTGTGAGGAGCAAGCCTGGCAGCTTGGCCAAGAGAAAGAAAAACTGGAGGGCTCCCCATACACTAAGGTGTGGATTTAACAGAACCACTCCCTTTATCAGGTCTAATGGCCCAGGGGCCAGGACCTGATGACGAGGGACAGCCCTCACGCACTGGGGCCCATGAAATTATTCAAATTAGCCATTCTACCAGGAGCCCTCAGAAACCTCATGACTCCACCTTTTTTTCATATTTAAACTACCAACTACAGTTCCAACTTGCTGTTACCCTGCCCCTACCCACAATCCTTGTGCAGCCCTGCAAGGCAGCCTTCTCTTGTTGGAAGAAACCTCTGATTTTCGTCTGTTTGGATGTCTTTGTGTTATGTGCTACCGTCCAAAGAATATACTCTTACCTAATATCATATAGTTATAAAACTTACCAGCAGGAGAAGTTCCCTCTAGTCTGCTACAATGAAGTCATAAAATTTAACATAATCACAGAAGGGACTGTCTTTATTCATAAGTTCTGCCCAAACTCAAATGGGGGGACTTGACAGGTGTATCCAAGGAATGGGAATCTTGGGGCCATCTTAGAATCCTGCATATTACGTGATTCAAAACCCCTGTTCTTTCATTACATACTTGCATTTTTATGGAAAGGTTTCCATCCTACTCCCCATCCCCCCAAAAAACACACAGGTAGTAACCAATGAGAGAATCAGAGTCTGATAGTTTTAATTTAGCTGTTGTGTGTTTTTGCACATCCTTTGAAAGGAACAGAGTTGGCAATAACTGCACAATTTTGGAGGCTTAGAGACTATTCAATGTTCTTGACTTTAATTGGAGAATGATTCTGGTGTACATTTTGGACTCTGGTAAATTGAATTACACATCCCAGTTTAGAAATGTTCTTAGTCTTAATCCACATGCCTGTTGATGTGAGCCCATTTTAAATAGGACCTTTTGAAAATCTTATTTTTAGTTAAAATGTTGTGCTTCAAATGAGGGGGTGTGTCTTAATCAGATTACTGGAGACTCTATGAGAGAATGCTACAGGGAGGAGCTGGAGAGAAAAGGCACAGCACAGCTGTGCGACACAAGGCAGGGATATAAGCCAAGGAACCCTGAGGATCGCTGCAGCCAGGGCCAGAGTGTCCCAGACTTTGGGGAGAAGGTACCACCTTGCTGATGATGCCTTGATTTTGGACTTGTAGCCTCAAAACTGTGAGCCAGTAAATCCCTGTTGTTTAAGCCAACCCATTGTGTGGTATTTTTTGTAGCAGCTCAGACAAAACCTAAAACAAATACCGTAAGTAAGGGGAATTAATCCATACTGGCACAAAATAATTAAGTTGTTGGTAACAAAATCTGTGTGAATATTAGTTGGTAAATTACAGTCCTCCTGAGAATTGATGAAAATAATTATCAGGGAGTTGCTGCATTGCAAATGACTGTACTTTTGAAGCCTAAACAATTGTGGGTTGCTTTTAAGTCAGTATGGTACTTATAAATGTTGAAGATATATCCTTGTCTGTTTTAGGGCAACTTACCTATAGTATTTTGTTACCTAAATGGTCCAGTAATACCATGATCAATTAAGAAGTAAGAGCTAGAATGAAGAAGGATAGAATTTTCTTTCATTAAAGGATGTGATGCCAGTGTGTTTTCAAACTTGAGCTCTCCAAAGAAATTGTACTCTCTGACTTCCCAGTAGCAAAGATGTTACTTGTGAAAACTCTGCATTCTATTTTAAAAACTGCTTTTCCCCCCCAGTTACCCTAATTTAAAGATCTTTTCATCTTGATATATGTATGTATAGTTGGCTGCATCGTCATTTTAATGTGGATATATGTATCATAATTGTTTTAAAAGAAGTTCCCTGTTGTAGGACATTTAGATTTATTTTATTTTTTCATGGTTACAATCCAGGTTGCTTGCTTCCTTGAACATACAGCTTTAAATACTTGTCTGGTTATTTCCCTGGGGCAAGCACCTAGATGTGGAATTTCTGGTCGAAAGTATGTATTTTTAAAAGGATTTTAGTCCTGTTGCCAAATTGCCCTCCAGGAATATTTTTCCAATTAATATTCACACCAGAAGTATTCTAGTATCTGTTTCCCTACACTTGACCTTCTTTTAAAATATTTTTATCAATAAACAACATACAAATACAAACATTCTTAACATACAAATATTCCATACATGGTGCACAATCAATGACTCATAATGTAATCACATATGTGTATATTCATCACCATGATCATTTTTTAGAACATTTGCATCACTCCAGAAAAAGAAAGAAAAAGAAGAAAGAAAAAATTCATATGTACCATACCCCTTACCCCTCCCTCTCATTGACCACTAGTGTTTCCATCTACCCAATGTATTTTAACCTTTGTTCCCCCTATTATTCATTTTTTCTATCAACATTTTTTACTCATCTGTCCATACCCTAGATTAAGGGAACATCAGACAAGGTTTTCACAGTCACACAGTCTATTGTTAATGTTATATCTTCATACACTTGTCTTCAAGAAACAATGGCCATTTGATTTTGTTTTGTTTTATTTTAATATTTCCCCCCTATTATTTATTTATTTTTAATCCATGTTTTTTACTCATCTGTACATACCATAGATAAAAGGAACATCAGACACAAGGTTTTCACAATCACACAGTCACATTGCGAAAGCTATATCATTATACAATCATCTTCAAGAAACATGGCTACTGGAACACAGCTCTACATTTTCAGGCAGTTCCCTCCAGCCTCTCTGTTATGGCTTAACTAAAAATGTGATTTCTGTTTAATGCATAAGAATAACCTCCAGGATAACCTCTCAACTCTGTTTGGAATCTCTTAGCCATTGACACTTTATTTTGTCTCATTTCTCTCTTCCCTCTTTTAGTCAAGAAGGTTTTCTCAATCCCTTAATGCTGAGTCCCAGCTCATTCTAGGATTTCTGTCCCACATTGCCAGGGAGGTTTACACCCCTGAGAGTCATGTCCCACATAGAGAGGGGGAGGGCGGTGAGTTTGCTTGTCGTGTTGGCTGAGAGAGAGAGAAAGAGAGAGGCCACATCTGAGCAACAAAAGAGGTTCTCTGGGGGTGATTCTTAGGCCTAATTTAAGTAGGTTAGCCATCCTTTGGGGGATAAGTTTCAGATGAACAAACCCCAAGATTGAGGGTTTGGCCTATTCATGTGGTTGTCCCCACTGCTTGCGAGAATATCAGGCCTTCTCCAAATGGGGAAGTTGAATTTTCCCACTTTCTTGTTATTCCCCCAAGGGGACTTTGCAAATGCATCTTTATTCACTGTTAAATCACTCTGGGATTTATTGGGGCATCATACTGGACAAACCTACAAAAATCTCATGCCCTACTCAAGTTTCCATGTACTTACAGTATTCAATTAAACTGTCCACATAAGTTATATTAGGAAATGCACTAGCCAAAATACAAGTTTTGTACCAAATAAACATTTTTTTTGCTTTAGTCTCATACATAAGTTAGTTTTAAAATATGAATGACCATCTATTTTCAACACCCTGCAGTATTGACATTCCTTTGTTCTTCCTCATGCAAAAACATTTTTAAATTTATACATTGAATCACTGTCATTGTACACTGTAGGCATTCCTAAATTATACCATCTCAGTCTATATTGTCTATCTTTCCTTTTGGTTTCATTTGTGCCCCCAGCCCTCCTCCCACCAAAACTTCTCACATTCAGCTTCATGTAGTGTACTTACATTATTGTGCTACAATCAGGTATACACTTGACCTTCTTATCCCTACACTATTACCATTCTTTAAAATCTTTGCCAAAAAGCAATAAATAGTTTCTTCTTATTCTTTTGATTAATTTTTTTGCTTTTGTGTTATTTATGTAACTGTGTTTTTAATTATTATGTAATTATGATTTTATGTAACAGGTAAAATAATTTCATCTTATTTTCTTCAGCTGGATTATTCATATCTTCAGGATTGTATATGTCTTTGAATCTTAGACTTCTTTGTATCCTTCCTCATTTGGAGCCTTGCTCTAGGTAGACACTCAATAAATTTGGCAAGGGGTAAGGAATCCAGAATTCTATTTTTGATGTATTATGTTTGAAATATCTTTGATACATCCAAAATGAATTTATCATGATTAACTTGGTATCCTTTTGGGGGAAATTAAATCTCAGTGAACTGGAAGATATAATGAATACTTTTCAAATAAAATTTATGTGGGTCATTTCAGTTTTTAGTCTCAGTTTTTCTAAAACCAAAACGTAAATACATTTAGTTTAAAATTTAAAAGTTTAGCAGTATAATACAGGGACATGGTTAGCTCATTGAAATTGCTTCTGCATTATTTGATTTTTTAAAAACCATGTACCCATTTTAAATAGCTAAATATTTTTACATTCTTAGCTATATAATGGGCAATGGGGGACTGTGCATCTGTTACTGTCCTGTCTCTGTGTGTTTTCCCCATGAACATTATTCCAGCCTGGGTGTGTTTGCTTCCTGAGAAAGGAACTCAGCTGTTTTATTTTGTATGCTGTATGGTAGGGGTCACATTTCATTCTTTTTTCATGTGACTATCCCGTTATTGCAGCACCATTTTTTTTTAAAGTACATGGGCCAGGAATTGAACACAGATAAAGGTGTGCTCAGTTTGTCATTGTTTACCTAATTCTCAATACTTAATGATGTTATGTTGCACAATGTTAATTCTCAGTTCTTGTAAATGTACATGAAAAAATTGAAAAGTATGAGAAATTAATATATTGTGTGTGAGAGAGTAAGTTGGAAGACAGTTCATCTAATTTCATACTCTTGAAGAAGAATGACTCAATTACAAAACTGCTGCTCGTTTTTGTGTTTACTTTGAAGGATGCAAGCCAAGGTATTATATGAATCTTAATTTAGCTAAAAGTAACCTGCTTCATCCACATAATGGAATATTATTCAGTGGTAAAAAGAAATGAGCCATTTAGCCACAAATGGACATGTAGGAAACTTAAATGCATATTTCTAAGTGAAACAAGACAGCCTGAAAAGGCTACATTCTGCATGATTCCAACTATATGACATTCTGGAAAAGTTATAACTGTAGAGACAGTAAAAAGATCAGGATGGGTTGGGGAGACATGAATAGGTGGAATACAGGGCTTTTTTTTTTTTAAGGCAGTAAAACTATTCTGTAGGATGCTATAATGGTGGATCCGTGGCATTAAGCATTTGTTCAAACCCATAGAACTGTCCAGCCCTAATGTAAACTGTAGACTTTGTTATTAATAAGGTGTCAATATTGATTCATCAGTCACAACAAGTGAACCACACTAATGCAAGATGTTAGTAATAGGGAAAACTGTGTGTGGTGGAGGGGTGGGGAGAAGCGGTATATGAACTCTTTTAAAAATTTTCTGTGCAGTTCTTCTGCTCTAAAAATAAAGTCTCAAAAAAAAAAATAACCTGCTTACCTTCCTGTTTTTTAGCCCTGGTATGTGTAAAAGTTTTACTCTATTTTCTGAAATTTCCTTGGAATCATAAAGAACATGTGTGGAGTCAGACTGCCCCTCTGTGAGAGAAGGGAGAGTTAAGTGACATTCCAAGTGGACTGGAGATACCAATCAAATTACATGTTTTTGTGGGATGAGCATTAAGATTATTTGCCCCTTGGGTTTATACATAAGAAATCCAACATTTTCCTCTTAAAAGTTTTTTTCTTGTAAATTGGCAGGAGCAAGACTATGAAAATGACTTGAAAGCTTTCTTACCAAACTTAGTATTGATCCTTTTCTTAGAACATAAACTTCTACTTTGGCTTCAGAATTTGATCTTGGTATATCAGTAACTCTGGAAATACCCGATTTATTATGCTCTGATTATGTAATACCTTGAAAACTACACTGAACACAGTTTATCATTTCCTTTTCAGAAAATCACAAAAGGATATTAATGTTCTTTCTGCCTATTGTGTGTGGTATTTGAATCTAGCAATGTAGAAATTAAATTAAAACAGGCACAGTATTAGAAAAATTAGACTATCATTTTTGTGATTGTTCTCATTTCTCGATATTTGAACACGTACTGCTAGAGAATTTTGAAAATGCAGGCTAACCAGTAGGAAAATCTAATCAAGAAATGATTCATTTGACAAATAAGCTAATAGATTTGTAAATGTTTCTACCTTTTTTTCACCAGCACATTATGCTGCCATTTGTCACACGATTTGGAATGATCATCATTATCATTCTATAATGGAGATGCTCCTTTGAACAGGGCTTAAAGTGAGTGGAATTTCATGGAGAATAAATTCTAGTACCTTTTAGAGGAACAGTTAGATAGGGGACCAGGAAAAGGGTCAGAGAGTGACTTTACCTTTTTATTTTTCCCTAGAATCCTATTGTTTTAAAAATCCCTGCTTTTCTTTATTTTTTTCTTAAACTTTGCTTTAATGGGTCTCAAATTTCTGTGACAGATTTTTGGTCGTTGTTTCCATTTAAAAAGTACTGATTTAAAAAACTGATAACTTAAAACTGCCACAGGAAAACAAATGGTCTACAAAACAGTCCTTTCTTTCTGAAGGTTTTATGATGTATTGTTATCATTAACCAGTCTTTTACTGTTAAACTTAAGTGGTCAATTGAGACAAACGGGTCTGAGACCATTCTCCCCCCACCAGTTAAGATGGGGGGGGGGGGTGGCAGGTGTTATGGGTAATGTCCAGTTAGCTTTCTGGGCAGACTTGGTGACCTTGCCAGCTGCAGCAGCCTCTTGTCTACTGCCTCGATGACACCCACAGCAACTATCTGTCTCATGTCACGAACAGCAAAATGACCCAGAGGACGATAGTCAGAGAAACTCTCAACGAGGATCACAATTCTCATCACCAGATTTCAGGAATTTGGGGCCATCTTCCAGCTACCTGCCAGAATGGTGATCAATCTTCTCCTTTAGCTCAGCAAACTTGAAAGCAGCATGTGTTGGGTGATAAGCCAGCACAGGTGCACAGCTAGCACTGAATTTGCCTGGATGGTTCAGGATAATCACCTGAGCAGTGAAGCCAGCTGCTTCCATTGGTGGGTCAATTTTTTTTTAACTTTTTTTTTTTTAATTTTGACATATAGCATATATACAAGATAAGCAATGAACTTCCAAGTACATTTTAAATGGTAGTTACAGAACAGATTTGAAAGTTTGGTATGGGTTACAGTCCCATGATATTTTGTTTTTTCTTCTAGCTGCTCTAGGACACTGGATACAACAGAAATATCAATACGATGACTCAGCAGTCATACTCATTTGTTAAATCCTATCTTCTCTGTTAATTCTCCTCCTTCTCTTTAAATAACATATATACATAAAAGCAATACATTTCAAAGCACAGCACAACAATTAGTTGTAGAACAGATTTCAGAACTTGGTGGGTCACAATTCCCCAATTTTAGGTTTTTATTTCTAGCTGCTCTAAGGAACTGGAGGCTAAAAAAATATATATCGTGTAATTATTCAATACTCACTCATTTGTTAAACCTGAATTTCTCTTTATAACTCCACCGTCACCTTTGAACTTTCTCCCACTCTTTAGGGGTATTTGGGCTATGTCGATTCTAACTTTTTCATGTTGGAAGGGGCTGTCAGTAATATGGAATAGGGGGATGGAACTAGTTGATGTTCTGGAAGGTCTGGCCACTCTGCATTTCAGGATTATCTGGTCTAGGGACCCATCTAGAGGTTGTAGGGTCTGGAAAGTTACCCCAGTACCTGGAACCTTTGTAGAATCTTAAATAATGCCCTAGGTATTTTCTAGTATTGGCAGGAATGGTTTTGGTTGGGGCTTAGCAAGTTCTGATAAGTAGCAATGTCTAACTGCAGCACAGTGATGGGTCATTTTTGCTGTCATCAGCCACATTGCCATGATGAGCATCTTTTACAGACAGGTGCTAGACATTGAAGCCCACGTTGTCCCCAGGAAGAGCTTCACTCAAAGCTTCATGTTGTATTTCAACAGGCTTTACTTCAGTTGTAAAATTGACTGGAGCAACGGCTACCACCATGCCTGGTTTGAGAACACCAGTCTCCACTCAGCCACAGGCACAATACCAGTCACCAATTTTGCAGACATCCTGAAGAGGCAGACACAAGGGCTTGTCAGTTGGATGAGTAGGTGGCAGGATGCAATCCAGAGCTCAAGCAGAGTGGTTCCACCAGCATCACCATCATTATGGGTAACTTTTCATCCTTTGAACCAAGGTATATTAGCACTTGGCTCCAGCATCTTGTCACCATTCCAACCCAAAATTCGCACAAATGTTATTATGTCAGGGTTATAGCCAATTTTCTTAATGTAGGTGCTGACTTCCTTAATGATTTCCTCATACTTCTTCTGACTATAAAGTGATTCAGTGGAATCCATTTTGTTAAAACCAGCTATTAGTTGTTTCACACTCAGTGTGAAAGCCAGAAGGGAATGTTCTTGGGTCTGCCTATTTTTGGATATACCAGCTTCAAATTTACCAACATCAGCAGCAACAACCAGGACAGCACAGGCAGCCTGAGATGTGCCTCTGCTTATGTTTTTAATAAAGTCTCTGTCCTGGGGCATCAATGATGGTCACATAATACTTGCTGGTCTCAGATTTCCACAGGGAGATATCAATAGTGATACCATGCTTATGTTCAACTTTTAGGAAAGGGGTCGTTCAAGTATGCCCGGGTCTTGGATAATTTTTTAATAGTTCTTTTGTCGATTCCACCACGTTTGTAAATCAGGTGACCATTTGTGGTGGACTTGCCCAAATCTACAGGTCCAATAAATATAATATTGATATAAGTCTTTTCCTTTCCCATTTGGGTTTAAGATAGAGCAGTGGTTTTCATGACACCTGCATTCTGGCAGCAAATCCATTGGGAAAAAAAAGCTCCTGCTTTTCTTTTTAACAGCAGTTTGTTTATTTTGTAACTGAAATTTAGAAATTAAAAAGGAAGCTGCAAAGAAAGAAACATTCCCTTTGGAAAGCAGACTCTCCCCAACTTGGTTAGCCTTGAACTAAACTGGATTTATTGTCTTAGTTTCTCTATCATTCAAATATACCAAAGGCCTAATTTTTTTTGGGGGGGGGAGGTACATGGTTCGGGAAATGAACCCAGGTCTCCCGCATGGAAGGCAAGAATTCTACCCCTGAACCATCTGTGCACCCCTACTTTTCTTTTTTTAGTGTAAAATCAATCCCGCATAATAATAAAGTACACTTATCAAATCTCAGTAACGATGGAGTTTTATACATTAGCACAGAGGTCCAGTAGATGCAGTTTGTTTTTCTTAGACCAGTGGTTCTCAAAGTGAGGTCCCTTAGATGAGCAACTACCACATCCTCTGAGAGCATGTTAGAAATGCAGATTCTAGGGAGTCGTAAAGCCTCCCTAGGGGTGGTTCTCATGCGCTTTGCCTGCTCAACTCCCACCATCAGTTTTAAATGCTTTTGATGAATTAGAATGTGTTCTCTTTGGAATTTAAAAATGTCTATTGTATTTCAAACTGTATTCATCTTCCGTTTCTCCTACAGATTGCCATCTGTAAAGCTTCTGTAAACATTCTTCTAAATATAACCAATAATCTGTGCGTGATTTGTTATCTCTTTTCAGTGGAAATACTGTTAGCCTGATTTTTTTTTAACATATACAATTCAATGGTTTAATACTATATTCAGAGTTGTGCAACCATCACGGCAATCTGATAGCATTTTCATCATCCCAGAAAGAAATCTTGTGTCTATTATAAATCACTATTCATGGCCACCCCAGACCCGAATTCTAGGTATAAATAATCTCCATTCTATCTCTATGGATTGCTTATTCTTGACATTTTACATAAAACATAATCATACAATATGTGGTCCATTGTGAATGGCTTCTCCTTTAATCCAGCATAATGTTTTTTTAATTAATAAAACCAATCAACATACAATATGAGCATTCTTTTTTCCCCATCTACATAGTTGTATTCATCATCATGATAATTTCTTAGAACATTTGCATCAATTCAGAAAAAGAAATAAAAAGAAAACAGAAAAAAAATTCATACATACCATACCGCTTACCCCTCCCTTTCATTGATCACTAGCATTTCATCAATCTACTAAATTTATTTTAACATTTGTTCCCCCATTACTTATTTATTTTTAATCCATATGTTTAACTTATCTGTCCATAAGGTAGATAAAAGAAGCATCAGACACAAGGTTTTCACAGTCACACAGTCACATTGTGAAAGCTATATCATTATACAATCATGTTCAAGAAACACGGCTACTGGAACACAGCTCTACGTTTTCAGGCAGTTCCCTCCAGCCTCTCCGTTACACCTTAACTAAAAAGGTGATATCTATTTAATGCATAAGAATAACCTCCAAGATAACCTCTCTACTCTGCTTGGAGTCTCTCAGCCATTGACACTTTATTTTGTCTCATTTCCCTCTTTAGCTTTTTGGTCAAGAAGGTTTTCTCAATCCCTTGGTGCTGAGTCCCAGCTCATTCTAGGATTTCTGTCCCACGTTTGTTAGCCTGATTTTTGAAAAAATAAATAAAATATTGGAAACAAGGCAAAAATTAGAGTTAAAGCTCTAGTCTCAATGAATGGTAGGGCACGAATAGTAGTAGTACGTATTTGGTAAGTTCATATAAATTAAAAAAAATACTTGACATCTCAATTCTCTCCATATTATCTGCAAGATTATACTTAGTAGTGGAATCTGAGAGAATGAAATAGACATTTGTGATTATTTTTATTTAGCTGCACAAGTTGAAAAACATCTGGCTATAAAAGTGCAAATAGCATTTTTTCATGTTAGATGGAATAAAGCTGAAATAAAATAGGAGCCATGGAACTTGATTTCAGGATTGCAAAGCTCAGATCTCTCACTGAAAATTTACAGCTGTAAAAGCATTTTTTTCTATTTAAATCAAAACAATAATACATAAATAAGCTGAAGTCAGCATACAGTAGTTTTAGCTGTTAATAACTGGAGCAGAACCCTCCCTGGAGAAGGAGTGCTGATAGCCAGTTGCCCAGGAGGGTGGGGGAACAACTCCATCTGGAGACAGAGAGATTGGCTTCAGATACCTGAAAGTCACCCTTAATCCAGAAAATCACTTCTAATCTCATGTCTGTCTTCCCTGTTGTCAGGTGCTGAGTTTCATTCATACTATCTGGAAGTGTCACAAGAAAAAGGTTTTGCTATTTATTAAGACAATGCTTTCCATAATTAAAAAATATATATATATTTATATATTTTTGTTTCTTCACTTTGGACCCTAATAGCACTTTGGTTTAGCTACACTTTATTTACTATTCCTACTAGCAGAGACAGTAATTCTTAGGAGTAGTTTTGCTCCCCAAATCAGTGCTAAAATAAGATCAATTTTGTCACCATGGAAACAAAACAGAATCTACTAAAAATTTCTCTAAGTGGTATGGGGATATTTGCATTTTTCTTTTAGTACTTTTTCATGTATGACATGTATGACATGTATGACATGAAAAAGCGACTCTACGGCATCCTGTGGGTGGCATAAGCTACTGTGTAGCGACACATAAAATCATTTGTTTCTATGCACATAACCCAATTATTTCGTATGCTCTTTGAGAGCAAGTTTCTGTGTTTATTTTAGTTTCATCACTAGCACAATGCCTAGCAATTTTAGGTACACATAAATTTTATTTATCAATGTCTATGATTTGACAGGCATTATCCTAAACCTAAAGGATAAAAATTTGAATGAGATACAGCATCTGTCATCAAGAAATACAGAGCTCACTAATGCACGTAAATTAATGATTAAAAGGCAAGGCTATATTTTTGTGACAGAGACTTACATAGTGGTTCATGGGAGCCTGAAGAGGGTACAATCAAGATGTAGGGGAAAACATCCCAGAGCAAGGGATAGTTGTGTTGGGTGATGCCAAGGATATTTGTAATATTATATCTCATTCTGTAACTGCTAGTGTATAAGGAGGAGGTAGAAGATAGCAGGAATTGAGGCTAAATGTGTAAACCATAAGGGATCTCAGTTGATATTAGTTATCCTATAGTTCTATCTGGTTGACCATCTCTTTCACTCTCAAATATATTTAAGTTTGATTGATAGACTTTATAACTAAAGGTGGCATGTAAGAATGTATTAATGAGGTAGAATATTTAAGATGGACACAGTGGATGAAGTAGGTGGGAGGAGGTGTGATTGCAAGGGAGATGAGTTGTAAAAGTCACCAGTTTCTTTCTTAAGCCTCTCAGTGCATATATGTGTTTGTCAACCAAAATAAGAAGTAGAAGAACAGTAAAAAGATTGTAATTCAGTTTGGGCAATGTTGAGGTAGATGTGGAACTTTCAGGGGAAATGACCAGCAGCTATGATTTCTTAAATGCTGCCAGAACTGGAATGGTTTTGAAAAAGGGGGATTTAATAAGTTACAAGTTTACAGTTCTAAGTCTATAAAAATGTCCACACTAAGGCACCCAGGGAAAGATACTTGAATTCAAGAAAGGTTGATGAGTCAGGAACACCTCTGTCAGCTGGGTAGTCAGGTGGTAGCATCTGCTGGTCCCTTATTCCTGGGCTCTGTTCAGCCTCTGTTCCTATGGGGATTCCTCACTTTGCTTCTCTGGCACTGGCTTTCATCTCTTGGCTCCCTTTGGCTCTCTCAGTTTCTGGCTTGCTTTATATCTCATGGTGATGTTTGCTGGGCTGCAAGCATCTCCAAACCTCTGTGTCTCTGTCTCTGAAGCAACTGTTCTCCAAGCATCTACATTTTCTCTCTCCGTCAGCTCTGAGGCTTCTGTAGTTTCTGTCTTTTCTGGCTCTCTCCAAAATGTTCCCTCTTTTAAAGGACTCCAGGAAACTAATCAAGACCCATCTGGGATGGGTGGAGTCACATCTCCATCTAATCAAAAGATCACACCCACAATTGGACGTGTCACATCTCCATAGAAATAATCTAAAATTTCTAACATACGTTATTGACTCAGGATTAAAAGAAATGGCTGCCTCCACAAGATTGGGTCAGGATTAAAATGTGGCTTTTCTAGGGTACATAATACTGTCAAACTGACACGTGGATAAACAGGAAACTCAAATATGAGATAGATTGGTGAGTCGGTAAATAATTGATAATTAGAGACAATGGAATTAAAAAAATCAACCCATGGAAAATATCTAGTGTGAGAATAAGGGCCATGGCCTGTGGGAACTGCCAACATTTCAATGTAAATGAAGTCAGAGGAGTTTCCAGAATTTTAGGAGAAAAAAACAGAAGTGAATTGTGTCTCATAAAAGGGAGAGAAGAGCACTTTACCAAACAGGGAAACTTTCAACTTTTCAGTACTTTCAGCCAAGTAGCGGAACTAGAAGACATATTTGACTGTGTTTTTCCATGTGATCAGGAATTAAGATTATAGGGGGGGATGTAAGGTGATATGACTTGAAGGCCAGGGGTGATAAACCATACTGATTTGCCTGAGACTGAGGGGTTTTCCAAGGTGCAGGGCTTTCAGGGTTGAAAATTGGGACAGTTCCATACCAAACAGTGGTAGTGGGTCACTCTACAAAGGAAGCGTCTTTGCATGAGCGTGGAAGAGAATAATTTTGAAGGAGTCAGAGAAACCAGAAGAAAGTTGAAGTTGCCACTCTCTCCCCTCCTCCATCATCCCTGATCTCTCTGTAGATACAGAATGGAAAAATTAATCTTTTCCAATCACTCATTATGTTTGCAAGGAATCTGGTGCCCTTGGAGGGGAGCAAAATTTTATTTAAGGTAAGGAATAGGGAACATTCAGGGAATATGTTGAAACCATGTAGTTTTGTTTTGTTTTACTTTGTTTTTAATGATGTACCAGTATTCCAGATGGCCCAGTGGAATGGGTTGTAAAGGAAGCCTGTAGTGAGAGGTTAAATTGTGGAGGAGGAAATACAGAGCAGCATGTAGAGGGGAGAGGGGTGAGTGTCTAGCAGAGATAGATGACAGGAGCAACTTGCATTTGGAGGACGATATAGGATGACAGACCTCAGAGGCTTTACCTGGTTTTCTGTTGTTAAACTTCTCATGTAATGATATTTATGTCAACCCAGAGAAAGGAGCCAGTCACTAATCAAGGTTTGATGATATTTTCTGTTTCAAATATAGTAAAAAATATTGTGGCTTTGCTTAGAGTTTTGAACAGAACATTTATTAAAAGACTGAAAAAGCAATATTACTCTCCAACCATCAGGAAAACAGAACAAACAACAAAGATCAGCAGCTCTGTTTCATATCTTGACAAAGCTCAGTTTTGACTTGGAGTTTGACCTCAAGACAACTCAGCATCAGGTAAAATGTTTACATTCAGATCAGAGTATAAGGATTTGTTCTCTTGTACTGCTTTACTTGGAATTTTTCAGGTTGCCAGAAGGATATTCCAAGCTGACTTGTTTAGGGAATCATTGTAAGGACACACAGACAATTAAAGAAGACGATAAACTCTATCAGTGATTGCAGAGTCACACCAAATAGAAATTGAAATGTCATTCAGGATAAAATCTAAATCTGAGTCACCATTATGGTGATTCAGCCACTCTCTGTTCCACTTACAGCTCCTCTTTCCCCACTCCTCCCCCACAGCTCTATTTAATCATAGGGTCTGCTTACTGCCATTTCCCTTACATCATTATTCTGCATCATTTCACTGCTGTCCTGCTGACTTTCTTTGTATTTCTCACTTTTAAACTCCCTGTCTCCTCCAAAAAAAAAAAAGGTCATATTTATCCAGTGTAAGAAGTTCCTTTATGGCAGATATTTTGAATCAAACCAACTCATAACTATAGGAAACTCTGAATGCCTACTTTAGGTTCAAGGGGATTTGACTGACAAGTAGGCAGAGTGATAGGGTTCAAACTGTGATGAACTATGTGCCCAAAGTCCATCTAAGGAATGCTTTTGGCCTGACTCTGGTTTTAGTAGAAGGCATTCTTAGTGTAAGATTTCTTTAGATACAGGCAGACGTCAGTGGGGGACTGGCAAGCATGACACCGGCTATAAGAGGATGGAATTCATCTGAGATTTAAGCCTCAGATGAGATTAGCTCAAATACAATAAGTCTACCTACATTAATGAAATATTAAGTGTGCTGGTTTGAAATTGTCATGTACCCCAGAAAAGCCATGTTCTTTTAATCCTAAGCCAATCTTGTGAGGGCAAACCTACTGATTAGGGCAGGACAGTTTGATTAGATTATTTCCATGGAGTCGTGATCCTGCCCATTCAATGTGGTTCTTAATTAGTTTATTGGAGTCCTTAAAAGAGATCATGGAGAGAGAAGGAGTTCAGAATCAACATGGAGAGCAGAGAAATGAAACCAAGGCACAGACGTTTGGAAATGCTAAGCTATGAGACGAAATCCGTAGTTTTCCCTGGAGAAGGAAAGTGAGGGCCCTCAGAACTCAGAGAGGAGGTCCCTGGGACCAGGAGCTGAAAGCAGTGAAACCCGGAAGGTAAGTGCCAGTAGACAGTGCCATGTGCCTTTCCATGTGACAGAGAGACCCTGAAAGTGATAGGCTTTTCTGGAGTGAAGATCAACACTTGTTGATGTCTTAATTTGGGCATTTTTCAGGCCTAAGAACAGTAAATTTGTAACTTAATAAATCCCCTTTATAAAAGCCAATCCATCTCTGGTATATTGTGTTCTGGCAGCTTTAGCAAACTGAAACAGATTTTGGTACCAGACAAATGTGGTGCTGAGGTTTGCAAATACCAAACATGTTGGAATGGCTTTTTAAATGGATAAGGGGAAGATTCTGGAAGAATTGTGAGGAGCTTCATAGAGAAAGCCTAGATTGCTTTGAGGAAACTATTGGTAGAAATATGGATGCTAAAGGTACTTCTGATGAGGCCTTAGACAGAAATAATGAATGTGTTATTGCAAACTGGAAGGAAGGCAATCCTTGTTTTCAAAAATTTGGCAAAATTGTGTACTCGTGTTACATGGAAGGTAGAATTTGAAAATGATGATCTGGGATGCTTAGCTGAAGAGATTCCCAAACTAAATGTGGAAAATGTAGCCTGGCTTCTCCTTGCAGCTTATAATAAATTGTAACAGGAAAGGGATAAACTGAGAACTGAACTCTTAGGTACAAAGAAACCAGAAATTGATGGTCTGGAAAATACTGAGCCAGAAAGTGAGACCCGAGAGGCTAGTGCCCCATGTGAGGATTTAACTAAACACAGAACCAGTCCGACATTTCAGCACAAATCAGACTTGGAGGTGTTAGATGTTGATAGAGTGGCTACCAGTGTTTGCTGAAATTGTTTGAAAATTTAGTGTGTCTGGCCTAGAAATTCTGATGTGAAGATGCAAATGAAGGAACATTCTTTTTGTTTTCTAAAATTATCATCCCTCAAGATTTTCTTCTAGCCTTTTTATTATGTGTGTGTGTATATATATATATACATATATATATATTTTTTTTTAATAAAATTTTGATATGATCTATATAATTAAAATGTTTCCCTTTTTGGACTTACTATTGTAGAATAAGCATTGTCCATGTCATTAAAAATACCTTGTAAATGCAATGTTTTAAAGGCTGCTTAATTACTCAATTTCTTTCTCCTAATTTTCTAAAAGGAATGCTTTCTTTGTTTCAGAAGTGCTGTCTTTTAAGTAGGTAAGCTGAGGGAGTAGTCCCTTCCCTACCGTGTCATCCTTGGATGTACTTAACAATAAACTCTCACATTCCCCTGAGAAGCATAGACAAATTTGTAAAACTGTAAAGCAGGCAATAGTGGGTGCTTAAAAATGTTTAACACGTGAATTTTATGTTTTTCATGTCATGTCCTTTTGAACCTATTTTTTAGGTTTATGAACTTCTCATCTACTCAATTTATTGGCCCTTGGCTGTTCAGTGTCTCATTCTCTGGTCTAGTCCTTTTTTTTTTTTTTTTATTAATTAAAAAAAAAATTAACTAACACAACATTTAGAAATCATTCCATTCTACATATGCAATCAGTAATTCTTAATATCATCACATAGATGTATGATCATCATTTCTTAGTACATTTGCATCGATTTAGAAAAAGAAATAGCAAGACAACAGAAAAAGAAATAAAATGATAATATAGAGAAAAAATAAAAATAAAAAATACAAAAAATATATAAAAAACAGAACAAACAAACAAACAAAAATCTATAGCTCAGATGCAGCTTCATTCAGTGTTTTAACATAATTACATTGCAATTAGGTAGTATTGTGCTGTCCATTTTTGAGTTTTTGTATCTAGTCCTGTTGCACAGTCTGTATCCCTTCAGCTCCAATTACCCATTATCTTACCCTATTTCTAACTCCTGATGGTTGGTCTAGTCATTTTTGATTCACTTCTTCCATCAGATATTTTCAAAGTCCTTCTCAGCTCTTATCTCAATGCTTTTAAAGGCAGGAATTTGGGAACTATGATAAGCATTTGAAGAAGATATTTGGGGACCAATTAACTTTTCCTGGCCTTAAATGAGAAGATTTTCTCAATCCATTGATGCCGAGTCCCAGCTCATTCTAGGATCTCTGTCCCATGCTGCCAGGGAAGTTTACACCCCTGGGAGTCATGTCCCACGTTGAGAGGGGGAGGACAGTGAGTTGGCAAGCAAACTGGGACAGAAATCTTAGAATGAGCTGGGACTCAGCATCAAGGAAATGAGAAATCCTTCTAGACTGAAAAGGGGAAGAGAGAAATGAGACAAAATAAAGTGTCAGTGGCTGAGAGATTTCAAACAGAGTCAAGAGGTTATCCTGGAGGTTATTTTTACTCATTATGTAGATATCACCTTTTTAGTTAAGGTATATTGGAGAGGCTGGAGGGAAGTACCTGAAAATCTAGAGCTATGTTGCAGTAGCCATGTTTCTTGAAGATGATTGTATAATGATACAGCTTTTGCAATGTGACTGTGTGATTGTGAAAACCTTGTGTCTGATGCTCCTTTCATCTATAGTATGGAAAGATGAGTAAAACATATGGATTAAAGATAAATAATAGGGGGAACAAATGTTAAAATAAATTTAGTAGATTGAAATGTTAATGATCAATGAAAGGGAGTGATAAGGGGTATAGAAAAAAATAGGAGAAACAAAGGCTAAAACGTATTGGATAGATGGAAATATTAGCAATCAATGAGAGAGAGGGGTAAGGGGTATGGTATGTATGAGTTTTTTTCTTTTTATTTCTTTTTCTGAATTGATGCAAATGTTCTAAGAAATGATCGTGGTGATGAATATAGAACTATGTGATGATATTGTGAGTTATTGATTATATACCAAGAATGGAATGATCATATGGTAAGGATGTTTGTATTTGTGTGTTGTTATGTTTAAACTTTTTTTTTTAATTAATTAAAAGAAAAGAAACCTCTGGTCATTTGTTTGAAGGAAAAAAAAAAAAAAAAGATTGGGCCTGTGATGCCAGAGGACCCAGGTTCGATTCCTGGTGCCTGTGTAAAAAAAAAAGATTGGGAGAAGGATCAAGGAGAAGGAGGAGTTATAACAAAGAAGTTAGGATTTAACAAATGAGCATGACTGCTGAATCATTATACTGATATTTTTCTTTCATGTCTTGAAGGAGCTAGAAGAAAAAACCTGAAATTGTGGAACTGTAACCCATTCCAAACTTTGAAATCTGATCTGTAATTACTTGTTAAAATGTACTTTTGAAGTATTTGCAAAGTCTAGAATACTATAATAGAGAGAGAGGGGTAAGGGGTATGGTATGTATGAGTAAGAATGTTCATGTTTGTATGTTGTTATGTTTAAAAAAACATTAAGAACTTTTTGTGTATGTTTGTTGAACCGAAGAAACCTATGTAACATGGTGTATTAGTTTGTTAATGCTGCTGGAATTCAATATACCAGAAGCAGAGTGGCTTTTAAAAAGGAAATTTTTTTTGCATTACAAGTTTACAGTTCTAAGGCCATAAAAATTTCCAAATTAAGGCTCCGTCAAGAAAGGCTGATGCTGTCTTAACACCTCTGTCAGCTGAGAAGGCACATGACTGGCATCTGTTGGTTCTTGTTTCTGGTTCCATTGCTTCCAGCATCTGATGCCAGTGGTTTCCTCTCTAAGCATCTATCAACCTCCATTCAGCTCCTCTGAGACACCAGCGTGGGGTTCTGGCTTTCTTAGCATCTCATGAGATGGTACATGGTAATGTCTTTGGGCTCCAAATGTCTGTTTCTAGGCATCAGCTTTCTGTCAGCACTCCTAGCATCTCCAAGTGTCTGTTTCAACCCTGAAGTAACTGTCTTCAAATGTCTCAGTTGGCTCTTTTTTCTCCAAAATGTTTTCTCTTTTCAAGGACTCCATAAACTTATCAAGCCCACCTTGAATGGGTGGAGTTACATCTCCATCTAATCAAAGGCCACAGCCACTATTACGTATGTCACAGCTCCATGGAAATAATTCAACCAAAGTTTCCCACCCTAAACAATAGGTCTGGCCCCACACAATTGGATCAGGATTAAAACATGACTTTTCTGAGGTACATAATAGTTTCAAACCGGCACACATGTGTTACTCATATACATTAATGTTACATTCATTACCTTAACACTCATTTGTTCTGTCCATGTTCTGAGCAGAATGCAATATTTTGGCCTACCTGTAACTAATTAAAACACTTATTGTGTGAGTATTATTAATTAGGTACCATGTTTGATACTAGGTATATAAGTATGAGTAAGATATGATAGAGTTAGTCTTTTAGTGTAGAACTGTGTGAAGAAATAATTTCGATACTAGGTTCTGGGTATAATAGAGGTATATAGAAAGTGTAATAGAAGCATGTGAAAGGTGCATTTAACTTGGCATTTAAGTTAGCTGGACCTCAAGGGTGAGTGGGAGTTGTGGCTAGGGTTAGGCAATTAAGTAAGACTTCTCAAAGAAGGTGATCTTTGAGCTAGGCCAAAGAAAGGAAAGGAAGGATAAAGAAAGGAAAGGAGTTCAGCAGGCTAGTCCAGGCTGGTAAAACAGTGGGAAGAGGGAGGAGGGAGTATAAAAGGAGCACTAGTGTCATTGTAGGTGACATTGTAGAGAAATATAAAACTAAGGAGAGTTCAGCAAGATTGTCAGATAAAAGATCAGTTTTCAAAAGTTTATAGCATTCCTCTACACCTGTCATAAACAACTAGAAAACATGCTAAAGATTGCATTCATAATACAATGATTAAAGTATTTAGGAATATGCAAAATTTCTGTGGCAAAACTTTAACACTCAATAAAGGCAAAATGGAGGGCTAATCTGTATTGAATGGGACAACTTAATACAAATTTCAATTCTCTCTTATTTAATGTATAAGTTAAATGCAATTCCAATTAACATTACAGCTGAGTTTTTTGAGAAATTTGAATAAACTTATTCTAAAATTTATGTGGAATAATAAAAGGTGCAAGAATAGTCAGCCTTAAGAAAGAGCAAAGGGGACTTCGATGTTAAGAAATGTAAGAAAGCCTCAATGTTACACATAGACTGGTGAAATAGCTTAGACATTTTGGAGTCAGCTAGTACAAAATCAGTCATATTCTAATCAAGAAAGCAGAAACCATACTAAAAGTTTCAATGCAAATAATTCAGTTTTGGATTTTGGCTAAAGAGCTGTTGGAAGTCTGAAAAATGGAGATAACCAGAGGGAACACAGAAAATGGAATTTACCCCTGGTGGAACAAAGGGAAGAGGTTGGGGTCCCTAGAGGCCGCACGGTTGGAGAAGCAGCTCTGTGGAGCTGGGACTGAGACTACTGAGCAGGGATCATCACCGACAAGATGGGTTACAATGAGGTTGGTTATGGAGGGTAAAGAAGCTGAAGACTGCACAACTGCTGCTGATTTGATGGAAAACCATTGCTGAGTGAAGCTGATAGGAATAGCAAGGAAACAGAAAAGAGCAAATCCATCTACTCTCCTGACTTCCAATCTCCTCGGGAGAAACTAATAAGAAGCAGGCACAATAGTGCGGTATGCTGAGTCCCAGCTGCAGCATCACAAGACAAACTGTAGGAGCATAGATTTGGAGCCGAGAGACAATTGTCTAATATCTAGCACAATTTGAGATATTAACATAGAATAAATACAGCACTACAAATTTTCGCACATGTCCGTGAGGGGTCATGTGGCAGAATGAGGAAGAGTACAGACTGAAGGGAGATAACTTAGGTTTGGGTTCTGGCTCCACTGTTTGTTCTCAGTGTCAACTTGGGTAAATTATATCATCTCTCTATACCTCAGTTTCTGAATCACCATGTAGAGGAAGGACACCCAATTATCAGGAACACCTGCATGAGACTATTACCTAAGCAAGAAATAAACCTACTTGGTGAAGTACTGAAATTTCGGATTTGTTTGTCACAGTAAATAACATTACCCTAACTAATACTACAAGGGTGTTTCAACTTTTTTTTTTTTTTTTTTTTTTGCATGGGGAGGCTCTGGGAATCAAACCCACATCTCTGGCATGGCAGGTAAGAACTCTGCCGCTGAGCCACCATTGCCTGCCTGAGTTTCAACATTTTTTATGCCAGTGGAGTGAAGGCAATCTGGGTGTTTATGACTAGGGAGGGTGCAAAGGTTAAATATGGTGCATGCAACAGCTCAGAGAATTATTTAGCAATTAGAAGAAAGAAACTACATGTACATAAATGGATCTTAAAATCATAGTACTGAGTGAAGAAATGAATAAAAATGTGATTTATAATACAATTCTACTTACATAAATTAAAAAATATATTCTCACAAACAACACCACACATTTTTCCAGAACAAACACAAATATAAAGGTACACTTTGAGCATATTAGAAATGTTGCCTGTGTGGGGGTTGGGGAAAGGGAGAGGGCTCTGAGTATAAAAGAATGAATAAAGCTATGAGAGGGGTCCTGCACAGACTAATAGTGAAAATTGTCCTAACTGAGGAATATCATCTACTCATCCTTCTCTACCTGGGATTAAAAATAAAAGGAAGAGGAAAAGAAAAAAAAAAAAAGACAAAATAAAAAATAAAAGGAAGAGGGTGGTGCAATGGTGGCTCGGTGGCAGAATTCTTGCCTGCTGTGCTGGAGACCCAGGTTTGATTCCTGGTGCCTGCCCATGCAAAAAATCAATAAAAATAAAAGAAAGAAAGATCAAGATCAGATTTACAATAGTAACAGAAGAGAAAATAAATTGGAATGAATTTCATGAGGAATGTAGAGCACAAATAGGAAGAACGCCCTAATGGAAGATATTTCTTCTTCTTGCTCTTATTGTGAAGTTCTCAATTTTTCCTAAATTGTTCCATATTTGAATTATTAGTAGAATTTTGAGGGAGCTGGAGAAACTGATTCTAGAGTTCATATGAGAATTAAGCGTGTGTGGATAGTTGATGAAATTCTGAAAACAGAGAGCAATGATGGGTGACTAGCCTTAACAGATATTCAAATGAAAGAAAGAGCTGTAGTATTTGAAAAAGTTAAGAATTGACATGAATCCACCAAATAGACAACTCCAAAATAGAGCTCCTTGCATATGGGAAATGAATGTACAATCAAATGTCATTTAATATTAGTGAGGAAAAGAAGGGTTGTTCAGAAAATGGTGTTGGGACACCTCACTGTTCATTTGGAGGAAGAAAAGTATGGGTTTTTAGCTCATTTTTTTCATCACAATCAGTTGCCGATGGATCAAATTTAAACATCCAAAACTAGAAGTAGTGGAAGATACGAGTAAATCCAAAGACCGGCAAGTCCTAGAGGTTGGTTAGATAGCTCACTCTGTCATTGCCATCACCATCATTATCTTGGAACAGGGGTTTGTAGTGGATTGAATTATGTACCCCAGTTTAGACATGCTCTTGGTCTTGACCCACATTCCTGTGGGTGTGAACCCATTGTAAACAGGACCTCTTGGAGATGCTAGTTTAGGTGAGGTGGGCCCAAATGAATGGTGGTGACCCTAATCTGGATTACTAGAGTCCTTTGTAAGAAGAAGAAATTAGATATAATTTGAGCAAGTCCAAGGCAAGTAGTTGAGAGCTGAAAGTCAGCAGAACTCAGAAAAGAAAGTAGAGGACATTGTCATGGGACAGGAAAGCCAAGGAACCCAAGGAAAGCTTACCTGCCAGCTGGAATGCTACTCGCCCCAGGAGGAAGCAACCCTCTAGCCAATACCTTGATTCGGACTTAAGCCAACCCATTGTGTGGTATTTGACAAGAAGACTGGCAAATTAAAACAGCGCTGTTATTCTTGTAAGATACAAAGTCGAGATCTCATTAGGGCAAGGATTTTCATTTAGAATTGCAAGGAGAGTGCAAATTTCTTCTTAGTAAGTGTGCTGTTTTGAAAAGAGTTATGTACCCTAGGATAGTCCTGCCCTAATCCTAATCCAATCTTGTGGAAGTAACTGCCTCCCTTAAACCCAATTTAGCTCTGTATGTTGGAAACTTGATTAGATTATCTCCTTGGAGATGTGTCTCCACCCATTCCAGATGGGTCTTAATTAGTTTACTGGACTCCTGTAAAAGAAGAAGTGTTTTGGAGAACACCGTAGAATGACATAGCCACAAGAAGCAGAGAGTTCACCAGCCAGCAACCTTTGGAGATGAAGAAGGAAAACACCTCCTGGGGAGCTTCATGAAAGAGGAAGTCAGGAGAGAAAGCTAGCAGATGACATTGTGTTTGCCATGTACCTTTCCAGATGAGAGAGAAACCCTGACAGTGTTCACCATGTGCCTTCTCACTTGAGAGAGAAACCCTGAACTTTATCAGCCTTCTTGAACCAAGGTATCTTTCCCTGGATGCCTTAGATTGGACATTTCTATAGACTTGTTTTAATTGGGAGATTTTCTCAGCCTTAGAACTGTAAACTTATAACTTATTAAATTCCCCTTTAAAAAAGCCATTCCATTTCTGCTATATTGCATTCAACAGCTAGCAAACTACAACAAGTGGTGGTGATAGGGCATATCTGTCTTGTTCCCGATCTTAGGGGGAAGGCTTTCAGTGTCTCACCATTATAGGTGAGACACTGAAAGCCTAGGGCTATAGGTTTTTTATATTTGTCCTTTATCATATTGAGGGAGTTTCCTTTGATTCCTACCTTTTCAAGTGTTTTTATCAGAAAAGGATGCTGAATTTTGTCAAATGCTTTTTCAGCATCAATCAAGATGATCATGTAATTTTTTTCCCTTTCAATTCATTAGTGCATCATGTTACTTTAATTGATTTTCTTGCGTTGAACCATGCTTGCATTCCTGGTATAAACCCCACTTGATCATGATGTATAATTTTTTTAATGCGTCATTGGATTCTATTTGTTAGTATTTTGTTAAAAATTTTTGCATCTATATTCATTAGGGAGATTGGCCTGTAGTTTTTCTTTCTTATAGCATCTTTATTCAGTTTGGTTTTGTGAGATTAAATTGCTTATCATTTGGGGACAAGTCTAGGTGTTATTTTCCCTTCTCCTTTGTCTTCCCCAAGTAAACTCTGGGTTATGCAATGCCTCTTTTTTTTTTTTTTAAATTTGTTTTAACATTTGTTTCCCCCCATTTTTTATCCACTTTCAATCCATATGTTTTACTCGTCTGTCGACAAGGCAGACAAAAGGAGTATCAGACACAAGGCCCCCGCAATCACACAGTCGTACTGTGAAAGCTACACCACTATACAATCATCCTTAAGAAACACGGCCACCGGAACACAGCTCCACATTTTGAGGCAGTTCCCTCCAGCTCCTCCGCAACACCCCAACTAAAAAGGTGACATCCATATTATGCACAAGAACAACCCCCAGGACAACCTTCCGACTCTGCCTGGAATCCCCCAGCCACCAAACACCCCACCTTGTGTCATTTCGCTCTTCCCCCACCCCCCAGTCAAGAAGGTCCCCTCAATTCCCTGATACTGAGTCCCAGCCCACTCCAGGATCCCTGCCCCACGCCACCAGGAAGGTCCACACCCCTGGGAGTCATGCCCCATGTAGAGAGGGGGAGGAGAGTGAGTTTGCCTGTTGTGCCGGGTGAGAGGGAGAGGCCACATCTGAGCAACAAAAGAGGCTCTCTTGGGGGTGACTCTTAAGCCTAATTTTAAGTAGGCTTAGTCTATCCTTTGTGGGATTAAGTTTCATGTGAACAAACCCCAGGGTTGGGGGCTCAACCTATTGCTTTGGTTGTTCCCACTACTTGGAGAATATCAAGAATTCTCCACTTGGGGAAGTTGAATTTCCCCCCTTTCTCACCATTCCCCCAAATTCAATGTGTCTTGATCATAAGAAACCCAGAGAAAGGATTTTTAAAAATAGAGAAATATTCACGCATATACAGTCCAACCATATTATTCAATTAATGGCTCACAATATTATCACATAGTTGTGTATTCTTCACCATGATCATTTTAGAACATTTTCACCACTCCAGAAAAAGAGATAAAAAAAAAAGAACTCATACATCCCATGCCCTTTACCCCTCCCTTTCATTGAGCCACAGTATATCAATCTACCCAATTTTTACCCTTTATCTCCCCCCATTATTTATTTATTTTTTTAACTCATCTGTCCATACCCTGGATAAAAGGAACATCAGACCTAAAGTTTTCACAGTCTCACAATCACATTGTAAAAACTATATTGTTATATAATCATCTTCAAGAATCAAGGCTATTGGAACACAGCTCAACAGTTTCTGGTACTTCCCTCCAACCACTCCAATACACCACCAACTAAAAAAGAATATCTCTATAATGCATAAAACAACCTCCAGGATAGCCTTTTGACTCTGTTTGAAATGTCTCAGCCACTGAAGCTTTATTTTGCAGAGAAATAATTTTTTTTTTAAATTTTAAATTTTAAATTTTTGTTAAAACTTTTTTTATTAAAAAAATTAACAAACAAAACATTTAGATATCATTCCATTCTACATATACAATCAGTAATTCTTTTTTTAACTTTTTTATTAATTAAAAAAATTAAACAAAACATTAAGATATCATTCCATTCTACGTATACGATCAGTAATTCTTAATATCATCACATAGTTGCATATTCATCATTTCTTAGAACATTTGCATTGATTTAGAAAAAAAAATAGACAACAGAAAAAGAAATAAAATGACAATAAAGAAAAAAAACTATACGTACCATACCCCTTACCCCTCGCTTTCATTTACCACTAGCATTTCAAACTGAATTTATTTTAACATTTGTTCCCCCATTATTTATTTTTATTCCATATGTTCTACTCTTCTGTTGATATAGTAGCTAAAAGGAGCATCAGACATAAGGTTTTCACATTCACACAGTCGCATTGTGAAAGCTCTATCATTGTTCAATCATCATCAAGAAACATGGCTACTGGAACACAGCTCTACATTTTCAGGCAATTCCCTCCAGCCTTTCCACTACATCTTGAACACCAAGGTGATATCTACTTAATGCGTAAGAATAACCTCCAGGATAACCTCTGGACTCTATTTGGAATCTCTCAGCCATTGACACTTTGTCTCATTTTACTCTTCCCCCTTTTGGTCTAGAAGTTTCTCTCAATCCCTTGATGTTAATTCTCAGCTCATTCTAGGGTTTTTCTCAGTCCCTTGATGCTGAGTCTCAGCTCATTCCAGGATCTCTGTCCCACGTTTCCAGGAAGGTCCACACCCCTGGGAGTCATGTTCCACGTAAACAGGGGGAGGGTGGTGAGTTTGCTTGTTGTGTTGGCTGGAGAGAGGGGCCACATCTGAGCAACAAAAGAGGCTCTCTTGGGGGTGACTCTTAGGCCTAAATTTTAAGTAGACTTGACCTATCCTTTGTGGGGTTAAGTTTCATATGAACAAACCCCAAGCCTGGGGGTTCAGCCTATAACTTTGGTTGTCCACACTTTTTGTGAGAGTATCAAGAATTCAACTTGGGGAAGTTGAATTTCTCCCCACTCTCACCATTCCCCGAAGGGGACTTGCAAATACTTTTCCAGTCACTGATCAAATCACTCTGGTATTCATCGGGGGATCACTCTGGACAAACTGACAAAATCTCATGTGCTACCTGAGATTCCAAGTACTTATGACATTCAATCAAACTATCTACATGAGTTATATTAGGAAATGCTCTAGTCAGAATCTAAATTTTGTAACAAATAAACATTTTTTGCTGTAGTCTCACACATAAGGTGACATTTTAAAGTATTAATTACCATCTATTTTCAGCACCCTGCAATAATGACATTCCTTTGTTCTTCCTCATGCAAAAACATTTTTTAAATTTGTACATTGTACATTTCACTATTATTTTACACTCTAGGCATTCCTAGATTATACCATCTCAGTCTTTAACATCTATCTTTCTTTCTGATTTCATTTATGTCCCCAGTCCTCCTCCCTCTATCATTCTCACATGCAGCTTCATTCAGTGTTTTAACATAATTACATTGCAGTTAGGTAGTATTGTGCTGTCCATTTCTGAGTTTTTGTATCCAGTCCTGTTGCACAGTCTGTATCCCTTCAGCTCCAATTACCCACTATCTTACCCGATTTCTATCTCCTGATGGTTTCTGTTACCAAGGACATATTCCAAGCTTATTCACTAATGTCAGTTCATATCAGTGAGACCACACAGTATTTGTCCTTTAGTTTTTGGCTAGTCTCACTCAGCATAATGTTCTCTATGTCCATCCATGTTATTACATGCTTCATAAGTTTATTCTGTCTTGGAGCTGCATAATATTCCATCGTATGTATATACCACAGTTTGTTTAGCCACTCGTCTGTTTATGGACATTTTGGCTGTTTCCATCTCCTTGCAATTGTAAATAATGCTGCTATAAACATTGGTGTGCAAATGTCCATTTGTGTCTTTGCCCTTAAGTCCTTTGAGTAGATACCTAGCAATGGTATTGCTGGGTCATATGGCAATTCTATATTCAGCTTTTTGAGGAACCGCCAAACTGCCTTCCACAGTGGTTGCACCATTTGACATTCCAACCAACAGTGAATAAGTGTGCCTCTTTGCAGAGAAAGAATTTTGATCATGTAAAATATGTGAGCAATGGGTTGAGTTTCACCAATATATTCATGCATTCAGTGAATATTTAATAATAGAAATGTGCAAATATAAACTTGATTAATGAAATCACAAAGTTATTTAAAAGGTCTTTATAGGTGGTTAAAAAGGAATGAGAAGATATAAAACCACTTTAACAAGATTTAAGCATGAATTATTGCTTTTTTGTTTCTGTTAGATAACATTTCCAGAGGTTTTAGTGCTTTTACTCCTTAATTGTAGCTCTTTGTTGTGATTTCTTTACATTTAGTAAAGGGAGAAGAGAGAAAATATCAATAGTCTCAAAGCTACATCTGTAATTAAACCTCTTCAGCTTAATAGTTTCTACTGGGTTATCATCCTTATATTATTTCCCCTCTTGAGGTTGGTAACTTATTTGATTGCCTTTAAATATCCTTACAAATTCAAGAAGCAAGGAGGGCAGCAAAGCCCATGTGACATAGATTCATGCCTTGCCTCGTCTTCTTTAGAAAATGAGGAACAAAAACTAGAGCTAGCCTAGTTTACTAGAATAGAATTCTCTCGTAACTCCTCTTTCTATCACTCACCTTCGATGCTAGTCTTTTGCTCTGAGCAATTCCCTAACTGGCGAATAATCTGAGATCTTGGGAAATAAACCCCAATACCAAATTCTAAAAATTTGTTTCTTAGCAGTTGTACTTATTTCTGAGCTATAATATTGAATATGTGGATGATACTGCTGAGATTGTTAATTGAAGTTTTAACTTATTTAAACCCGTAATCAGCAATCAGAATTAAAAAGGATCTTCTCAGTTATAGTCTATTTTTTAAGCTACTGAGATTTTCCTTGCTTTTGAATCCATGGTATTAAGTAGGTCCTTTTTAGATGTACCTTAATATCTGTACTACCTAGTTGCTGCTGCATAATTTATGAGGCATAAATTTATTGTTTACACATGATGTTAGAATACCTATGTTTGGTAATGAATTAATTCTAGTAATAAAACATTAAACTGTATGCTTGTATTAGTAGTAGGAGAACACCCAAACAAGAATCGTTCATATCCAGGTTCCATCTAGTAAAGATTCTGCTTATCCAGCTGATTAGCTATAGTCATTTAAAAGGGTTCTTAAAACTCTGGACAAAAGAAGCATTGGTATGGATTCCTCGAGAAGAATTAAACTTGTGTTATGTAAAGAATGCCTACGCAAACTTCTCCACTTGTATAACTACTAATATTTGCAACCTACTACCACAGCCAGATACAGTTCCCAATCAAATCCACCTTTTAGATGGAATCTTAGACTTTTAGTCCCATAATTGGTGTGTTTGGGTGAAGCCTGGGCCCTTCTGTGAGGCATTGAATCACAGCCTGCCTTCTAACTCTTCACCATATTTGTTCAATCTATGTGACTGGGTTTCTGCCCAACGTACTTGTCTGGACTTCTTACGTCCTGCCTCATACTTTCCAGTTTCCAGATGAACCACTTGATATGGGGTACTACTACCACTTAACTTAGAGTAAAACTGCTGGGATGAGACCCCTGCTGCAGGGCCCATTCACTAGGTTATTGATTCTTGGAAATTGTAGGTGGTCCTAATTGAATCCGAGCTTGCTGCAGTCTTCTACCCAAAGTCACTGAGCTGCCAGCCATGCGTCTTGAGGTTCAGGCCTATCATGGGGTCAGTTCCCCAAGTCTTATTTTTGCTTGGCCTCTTATTCCTGCTTGGTACCTTGTCTTTCTTGCACCTGCTCACACTAAAATTCTAGTATACCTTGAGTTTGAGCGTGCCTTAGATACAATATGAACTATATGCCATATGCCATAACTACTAAGTAGTTAACATGATTAAAAATAGCTAGACTTGGGTGGGCCACAGTGGCTCAGACATTTTGGATGTCTTGTCATGCCGCTGCACTGCTGCTTTTGCTCCTGTTCTCCAGGTTGTTGTTCCTTCCCATTCAGGAGACAGGTCTTTCTTTAATCTTCCATAATATAGCTTTTCCCCCCGATTTAATTGAGGTATATTCTCACACCATACCAACCATCCAAAGTGTACAATCAATGGCTCACAGTATCATCTGTGAGCCATGTAAGCTGTGCTTACATTCCCATGATCAATTTTAGAACATTTTTATTACTCCAGAAAAAAGTAAAAATAAAAAATAAAACCCAAATCCTCCCATATCCCTTATTTCCCCCTATTGTTTACCCATATTATTGATGTGGTACATTTATAACTGCTGATGAAAGAATATTAAAATATTACTGTTAATTCTAGTCCATAGTTGGCAGTAGCTTCCTTTTTTTGTTGTATATTCCTCTATTATTAACTCCTTGTAATAGTTAGTTGTACGTTCATTCTTGTTCGTGGAAGAACTTTTAAATATATTTTTATATTTGTGCAGTTAATCACAGTCATTGTCCACCACAAGATTTGCTGTGTGTATACATTCCCACGTTTTAACCTCCAGCTTTCCTTCTGATGACACACATGACTCTAAATTTCCCCTTTTCACCACCTTCACACTCCATTCAGTGCCATTCATTATTCTCACAATAATGTGCATAGCATAGCATTTTAACAAGAGTCTACAGAAAGAAGCAGGGTACAGAAAATATAACAAAAATAATTCGCAAACAATAACCGTGGCTATGCTCAGTGTACCCCAGTCAGAGTTCAAGTTAATTTTCAGGATATCCTTGGAAAACGCTTCTCTAACTTGCTTCCATCTACCACCATCATGAAGATGCCAACTTGCCCTTTCACTGTGGGATACTGTTTGGCCTGTGTCTTATTTGAGACCTGGGCCCCCAACCATGAGACATCTGAGAGAAAAGGGGCTTTCCCCCTTTTCAGCTAAAAGTCTGTCTTCAGTTCTCATTCCTGCCCTAGAATCAACCTAAATAACAATGGGAATATCTATTTTCTTTAAGAGAAACCTCACTTTCTCACCCACAGGTTAGGGTCTGGTCCTGTGGGCACTGCCCAAACCCACCATTCCCCCAGGCAGCCACCATTGCTGTCTTTCCTAGAATATTGTGTTATTCTCTTAACGACGTGTTTGGGACTTCAATAGTTCATTCCGAGTTGTGCTATGCCATCCCAGTTAGGGTGCTTTACAGAATGTGTCCTCTTTTTTTTCTCTTCTCCTTCATTTCAGCCTTGGACTCTCCAGGGGTCGTTTTGGTTGTCACAGTAGTTGTAGGGCACACCTGACATTTAATTGGCTGGGACCGAAGAAGCTTAGAGGTTTTGCAATGTGTGACACTCCTCTAAAATGAGGAATTATCCCACTTCCCATGTAACTTTCAATATCCCATGACGTTATGTAGGGCTTGCTTATAATTTTCAGAGCATGAAACTTAACTCTGGTTTTACTAATGAACCAAAATATTTCTTTGCACAGTTTTAATATATACTGGAATTTCCAGGAATCCAATCACTTGGGATATCAGAGGAAGATTGTTCTTGCTTTGTTCTATATTGTAGCAAGAATTGTTTAACATTTCAGAAAATTCACATTGTTGCAATGCTGCTCGTGGCATTTTAAATTGCCAATAAAACACATCCTTATCAATATGTAGCAGTCACAATTAAAGTGATTCTGTGCATAAAGGGGGAATAGGATTATTTCATTATGTCTTTCATGTAATTGTTCCTGAGCATTTGTGCAATGAAATGCAAATACATAATTTATGTAAAGCTATATACAAAAGTATACATAAAATACATATATTTACATAGGTAAAATCTCTTTTTAAAGACTCTATAGGATGGTATGATGGTGGTGCCATGGCGGCTCAGTGGCAAGAATTCTCTCCTGCCGAGCTGGAGACCCGGGTCCGATTCCTGGAGCCTGCCCATGTTAAAAAAAAAGACTGTATAGCTAGTATGTAGTCAATAACTATGAATTTTCATTTCAGCATGTAAAAATGACATTAGAAAATGTTTGTTTTATTAAGGAGCTATAAATTCTTTTTGGCTTGAGGACTTTGTAAATTCATACAGGGGAAAATAAACAGTTTTCTTAAGATGTAATACAATGCTTCATAGAAATAGCTCTGCAAAAATATACATCCACTTTATACTGCCAAACAGAAGACTGAATTTCTCAGCGTGAAACAAGCTACAATTAGGTCATTTCCTTCATAGCATTTAGGTGGAACTTGCTTTACTTTTTCACAGCTAGAAAATCCATTATATTTGTTTTCTCAGAACAAAGAGACAATCTGTCTCAAAGGTAAATTTAACTGGATACTCTTAGGAGTGTTTTTTTTTCTTTTAAAATATTTTTTATTGTGAAATATAACAGATACACAAAAAAAGCAATACATTTAAAAATACATTTTAACAAATAGTTATAGAACAGATTTCAAGGTTTGGTACCGGTTACAGTTCCATAATTTCAGGTTTGCTTTCTATCTGCTCCAAGACACTGAAGACTGAAAAGAAATATCAACATAATGATTCAGCAGTCATACTCATTTGTTAAATTCTAACTTCTGTGTTATAACTCCTCCTGCTCCTTTGATCTTTCTTCTTAGGAGTGCTTCTATCTTTTAAATGATGTCAACATCCCTTCACCCCTTGTTGGGGGCCCTTGTCTAAAAGACTTCATTACTTGTTTACAGCATTTACTATTTAGGTTTTTTTTTTGTGTGTGTGTGCATGGTCTGGGAATTGAACCCAGGTCTCCCACATGGAAGGAGAGCATTCTACCACTAAACCACCCCTGCACCCTTGACTAGTAGCTTTTGAAGGTGGAATCACAAAGATGTCCACAAATATGGGACAATTTCTTTAACATTTAAAAAGGTTTACCAATTAAAAATTAAGTATATAAATCCTTTGGAAGTGCTATAATACATCTTTTTTTTTTTTGAGTGGCTTAAAAGCAACATAAATTTATTATCTTACAGTTTTGTGGGTTGGAAGTCTGACGCAAGTCTCATGGCTAAAAGCAAGGTATAGCAGGGCTACATTCCTTTTGGGGGTGTCAAGGGGAAGATTCATCTTCTTGCTCATTTGGATTATTGGCAGAATTCAATTTCCTGTGGTTGTAGAACAGAGATCCCGATAGAATGCATCTTTCGTTTGAACAATTGGAAATAAAAGAGACAGGGTCAGTGATAGTAAATGTCAATTTAATTCTAGGTGTTCTGTATTTCTGAAAATGATTGTGATTTTCAAAGTTGCAGGAGAAAGTCATTCTTAGAACCATCAATATGAGGTGCTATGGCTTATTAATATATTCAAGGGACTGACAGGGTGGTTAATTAATAAAAGAAATGTCACCCAGAAAGTCTGTGCTGGGAATTTTCATTAGCAAGTTGAAAAGAAGTAACAGAGTAATCAATGAACTAAAGCAGACATGATTGACTATAATTACTGTGCTTGTTAAGGTTATTGAATAACAGCAAGATGGGCTGTCAAAATTGAGGCATAGCACCCTCAGAAAATTAAATGAGAGAAGTTAATGAGAGAAGGGGATAGCCCTTCTGCTATCACCAAGGCAATAAAGTTAATTTGTCAACTTCAGTAGTTATTTTTTCTGAAATAGTTAAATTGTGATTTAAACATTTTAGCGAAATATCCCCTGGCTAGGTATTTAAATGTTATATTTGGGTCTACATAAAGTGAAATGGGGAAGGGGAAGAAATTAGGTGGTAAATATAATATATAAAGACGTGAATATAAACAATCAAGATATTGTACCAGGATAGTAGCTGTAAAGTTGAAGATAAGACAATAGATTTGAAGGATATTTGAGAAATAGAATTAATAGAACCCCATTCTCTTTTAAATCTGATGTCTTTCATTTCTTCATCAAGGCTCAGTTAAATGTAACTCCTTCCAGGAATTTTTCCTTGATTCCTCTCCTCCTCCCAGAACTCTCTCTCCTTCCTTGAAAATCATACCTATTGATACTTTCCCTTATATTATAGTTTTTTGCATGTGTGATGCAGTGGTGTACACTGCCCTGGCTCCAAGATTTCATTTCAGCGGTGTGGACAGAAAATGAAGTAAACAAATAAATAAATATGCAAGGTTATGATAAGTGACTAAGGGCTGTGAGATAATCAGGAAATACCTCTCTGAGAAGGTAAAGGATGATATCTGAAGGATGAGAATGAGCTGGACATGTAAATAGCTGGGAGAAAATGATTTCAGCCAAAGGAACAGCAGTACAGGAGCTTCACAGGGAATAAACTTGAGTATTGTATGAACAGGAAGTATCACTGGAGTCAATGAGCTAGGGGGAGAGCTCTGTGAATCAAGGCTGGAGAGGTTGACAGGAGCCAGGTCATGCAGGGTCTTGTAGTATTTGGTAAAGAATTTGGATTTTCTGCTATGAGCAATGGGAAGTCAGTGCATGATTTTAAGCAGGAGAATAATGAGCTAATTTGTGTTCTGCAAATATCCTTCTGGAAGCTTTGTAGAGAAGGGATTGCAAGTGCTTTGAATAAGGTTGGGGCCAGGAAGGACAAATGGACAGATTCAAGATAAATCTGGAAATAGGATCAGTGGGAATTACTGATGGTAGTAAAGAAAAAGGAGGAATGAAGACTGACTGCTGGGTTTTTTTTTTTTGCATGGGCAGGCACCGGACACCGAAGACAAGTCTCTGGCATAGCAGGTGAAAATTCTGCCATTGAGTCACTATTGCACCGCTCGACTCCTGGGTTTTGACTTAAGCAATTGGGTCATGGTCCCATTTACTGGGATAAGAGCGACAGAGGAAAATACTCATGAATTGAGAAGTGAAGGAGAGGTAGAAAAGTAGGGATGGTGGATAACTTGCTTGGGAAATATTGTGATGAAGGTGGAAGAAAAATGGTGGCAGCAACTGGAGGGGGCCATTGGGTCAAGATACTGTTTGTGTTTGATAATTTTAAGTTAGCGGTCCTGTGGCAGATTTGTGTGCTGATAATTAGAGAAGTGATAATTTAATATAGAAGGTGATAATGAAGGAGCAGAATCCCTGAGAAAGTTAGAGAACTTGGAATCCAGAACAGAAGAGGAGAAATTAGCCTTTGGTGGAGCATGAGTACCTCTTGCATTATAAGAGGGAAGGCAGAGAAGATGGGGGTTGGTCCTGGTGTGTTTGTAGATTTGATGATGGCAAGATGTGGGCCAATTTCCTGAATAGCTCCTGTTTTCTCAACGAGGCAGGAGAATTGAGAAGAGTGGGAAGTTTCTGCTACAGTATATGATCAGATTCACTTAGATTCACTCAAAACTCAAAAATGTGCCAGAACTACTTACATATTTTTTGAATAAAAGAATTTTAATAATTACAGGCAGCAACTATCCCAAGTTAAATGTCTTCTTTAGGTGTGACAGTTGTTCAGAAAATAACATATGTTTAAATCCCTAACATGAAATTGCCAATATTTTGAAGTAACACATATAAAATAAAATAGAAGCTAGTTTCATCTTTAAAGAACTTTAATGAAAAGGAGAAACAGTCTTCCATTGTGATTAAAGAACTGACTGCACTCATTTTCCAAGGGGGCTGCTGATAAGGATTGCATTATTTTCTTTTTGGAGCCTCCCTTCTATGCCCCTAATTCTTCTGTTGGCTTCTAACACAGTCTCTGCACCAACCGGCTTCTCAGTACCGTCAGTTGAATGGCTTTGTTTGGAGCCAGCGCTGATACCTAGAACCAAAGACACACTTGATTACTTTGGGAGGATTGCTACCACTGGCCCTGATTTATTCTCTCTTTTCTCTTATTTTCAGTACTTCTGCCCCTAGCTTTTATTTGTTTGCAAGAGAAATGTGAGCCAAGCCTTTAAAGTTTGAAAAGTATAAAGAAAGGAAACAAGAAAATAGGGAAGAACAATAAATACTGAACAAGACTGGGCAAGGTGACAAGAAGGAATTACTGTGAAAATCTGGAAGGGGGCCAGAGTGCAAAATGCAGCGACTGTGTAGTTTACAGGAACTATTTAGTGTTCTGTATGCTTCAGTGATCAGCCAGAGAAAGGCAGATTTTTCGGCTTTTGTTTGCTACCCTACAGTTAGCTAAGGAAATTTGACATAGGTGATCTGTGTTTTCTGTCGCAAACAGACATAAATACTGAGGACCGTGGAACCTCTGCGCGTCAAATTTGACGTGATTTGAATTGCTAGGAGGAGGCCCTCTTGTGGCTACAGTGGGAAACACTTCAGCTAAATCCTATCTTGAAGACCGCAGATATTTTTACGAGGGGATTTTAAAAAGCAGGACATTCAACAAATTCTTTAAAATTGCATCCCGGGTATTTATAATATTTAATTGTTTTAATAGTGCCACACACTGTAATCAGGGTTTATCTCTATTGCATCTCCAAGAAATTCAATGTCTTTTGAAGCACTTGAGATTTTATACATTTAATCCACATAGCCCCAACATGCAGACCAAAAGAATAGGGGTTTTCATCTACATTTTGTAGATGGAAAGAAGAGGTACAGGAGAGGTAAGTAACATATCATGGTTTCATAGCATGGCAGACTAGGCTCATAATAGAATTTGGGTATCTTATTTTGGCTCGATTCAACAGTCTGGGTTTGGGAAACATTCCTTATTAAAGCTCTAAAACAACAACTGCTATTTTGTAAGTGTCAACTGATTTCTTTATTCAAGAAAAGATGGATTGAGAGACATAAAACTTACTCTTTGTTTTCACTGTGAAAAGAGGCTATTCCTAGATTCCCCAAGGGTAAAAATTGCCTTAAAAAAAATGTGGGCAGGACCATATATGTTAGCCACTAAGAATCATTAAATAAATGTAATACCAATTCCATACATTTTAAAGGAAGGTACATAAAAATACAATTATTTTGCAGGCTTCCTGGAAATCATATAAAATGAAACCCCTCTCATAACAGATTCTCTCTGACAATCCATAGGCCCTGCTTTCTTCTTGGATCCATAATATTAGTTCTAAGAGTGTATGTGGAGCTGATAAATAAGTGCTTTCTCTTTATTTTGAATTCAGCCTTTTAAGAACAGGACTACCGAAACACAAATGAGCAGTTCTATTTTAGGGGCAGTTGCCATCTATTGTTTTAGAAGCTGCTGAAAGAAAGTCACGAAACTGGTAATGTCCAAGAAAATGATAAAGCAAAAGGCAGGGATTGCAAGATAGTGCTGGTGAATGTAAAGATAATCAAGGGAGGAAATATTAAAAAAGGGAAGATAAAATAAGAAAAAGAATAGCAGTAGGGAGCAAAAAGAAATTTTGGTGAAGAATGATTTTTGGTGGCTTAAATTTAATAATGGTTCCACCTACAGTGTTTTTGATACATTTTTCAGTTTACATTCTTTACTGTCAATCATGTTTTTTACATAAATATTGGAAACAGGGAGTGTGGTACTTGGTGCAAGAGAGTGAAACATAAAATTTTAGAGGAAAACCTATCTCAGATGTAACTTATCGCCTTGATGCCATCATCTCTATAAATACCAGAGATACCAAATTTTACACAATTGATCTTTTGATGTGCTGATTTCCTGGACTCCTTTATCCCTGCATTATCATTTTTCACTCTCAATAATTCCAGCCTTCAGCTCTCATTAGATGTAAGAAAGTCCTTATTTTGGAAAAAGACTAGAGAAATGCAAATCTAAAGCAACTTATTCAAAGCTTCCTGACAGCTATGTTTGTAGGTCTCTAGGCAAAGTATGTCTGGCCTTTTTCAACAAATTATTTTCAGTAACAAGTTGTCAGTGAGGTCAGTGACTAGTGGTTCAGGAATAGATACCACCCACCCTGGCTTGTAACCTCCCCTTTTCTTTCCTTTCCTGGGTGAACAACGCTCACGAAAGTGACTATCCCACTCTCAATGTGGTGTCCTGTAACTCTGTGGCTAACTAAGAAGTCTTTTCAGAAAATCCCCAAGAGCCAGAATTTTAAGCACATTTACGTAATAGGAAGCAACAGAAAGGTAAGAGTGAAGTTTGGGAAGAGACGAGCTGGGCTTCAGTACAGTCTTCTTTCTACATTGAATTGCTGTGTCTTCATTCTGTGTCTTAGGTTTAAAATCTGAGTGGTCTTCTGAATTAAAGAAGATCATATTATTATATAAACAGTAATGTTTTGATGAGTTATGATGAGAAATACAAGCTTTCACATTAATTTTAAAGTTATAAATAACTTTCTAACTAGTGGCAGGGGAAGCTAGTAGCCAAGGTCGTGCTTTGCATTCAGAGTTTCTGGCTATAAAAAGCCCATTGGGATAACTGTGCAGGAAAAGATAAGATATGGCCTGGATGCTCTGACTTTGGCTTGGGGCTGGGGTACAAGGAAGCAAAGACAGAAAATGTTTGAAGGGATTTTACTTTCATCCTAAAAATTCTTCACATATATGTACAATTTTTCAAATGTAATAGTGGCAAAAGCATTAATTTCTGAATTTAGTCTTTGTCTTATATTTGTTTTGAAATTGACAGCAATAGTGGAAGGCTGAGGAATGCTTTAGGGGCTGTTTTACCACCATTTATAATCAAATTTAGCATCACACTGTGTGGGATGAATATGGGATGGAGTAACCAAGCCTGTAAAGAGATGGTCGCTATTTGATGGGGCTAAGTGACTTTCAGCAACTGTTCTAAGTTGCTCTGAACATAGGACTGGAAGGAATGAGTTTGAATGGAAACAAGAAGAAATTGAGTTTAGGCACCAGGAAGTTCACTGACTATAGAGGTTGTGAGTCATTGAGATACACCCCTAAGGTAACTTCTCTGACCATACAGGAGATTTCAGTGGTTTGCTTAAAAGACGATAAGCAGGAAAGATAGAATTTCAAATTAGCCTTGGTTCTGGGTTTATGGCTAACTCATTTAGAAAGACTGAAAGGTCAGTATATTAAGGATAGTTGTGACTTGGAGAATTGGATCACCAGACAAACTTCAATGGGATATCTGTGTGTGCTGTTAGAATTTCATTAGTCACAATAAATTACTTTTGTAGTAGCAAAGGACAACTTTGTTAAATGGGGAAAACCAGAATTCATACAGTATAGACACAGCCATATCCAATTCTTATCTTTCATATTTGTCTGCCTTTTTTTTTTATCTGAGTAGAAGATTGGGGTTTTTATAGTAAAACTATTTTTATTATAAAAGTAATATGTACTCATTTTAGGAATTTTGAAAGCATAGAAAAACTTACCTCTAATCTCACTGATGTGTTTCCTTCTAATCTTTTTTCCTTCTGCACAGCCTTAAAAAAATTTCAATAATACTGTAGATAAAATTCGGAACATTGCTTTTCCATTTTACCTTATACCACAATGTTTCCCATACAGAATTGCTATGTAATATTCTTCCAAGTGAATGGATGTACTTAATCATTGCTGAACATTTAAGTGCTGTAGAAAATATCTTCGTGCATCGAATTATTGATTGATTGTTTTGTATTTAAGATTTTTCAAAAGTTTTATTCCAAAGTAAGGAGTTGATGAGTTAGAGAGAATTACTTTTGAAGGCAAAGGTTGTGATTTTTTAAGATGCGTTTTTATCACTTTTTTCTTTTAAAGCATTATAAAATTTCTTGCCTACCAAATAGAATATTTATTGTCTATGATGTGCATAATATTGTTATCAGGCACATAGACAGCAACATATTAAGAGTTTTGAAGAACAGGATCTCCTCTACTTAGAAATTTAAAACTTATGAACTTTTGCGGATCTCAACAAAGCTACATATCAGACTTGAAAATGCTTCAGTTCTGCCTGAAACCAATAGATAGTATTACTGACCACTTATATTGCTTTGGACTTTTGAACATCATAATTTATAAGTAACTTTTGTTAGAGGACCACTTATACATAGATCTAACAAGACTTTTATGATCCAACTGTGACAAAGAAATAGCAGAAACAGGAAAAAGAAATATCTTAGTTATAATGAAAATTTGGGGAAATGAGAAGTGCATGGAGGAAATATGTAGGCAGCAGACTGGAAAGAAAAAGGGTAGGAGACACACGCAAGAGCAGAATCTCACTATTGGGTTTTCTTACTTAGGGAAATGTGAGAATGGGAAAAGCATGACTAGGATAGGTGTAAAGGAAGATAAGTTTTAATCTTGGTATTGCTGTTGAATATGGGAAAATTTGGTTGTAGAAAAAGGATATGTTGAAGGAAAAAAGGTAAGGAGTTGGTGATAAATAAAACTATTTGGTGAGTGGAGGTGGTGGCTTGTCCGGAGAAATGATAGTAGAAAAGAGAGATAACGGCATTATTTGGTGGGAGCTGAGTTGTAGCACTGTGAATTCTTAAAGAATCTATTTTGTCTGTATTAACTTTTTTTTAAATTTTGGAGTTTTATTTTTCAGTGATATTTAAAGACCATAGCAATAGACAGATGGGAGTTCCATTCTCTATTCCCCATGGTCTTCTGTTTGCATGTTTCTATTTTTTCTTCGTTATAGAGGAAATTAAAACTTAAGAAGAGAAGTCAGCAGCCCAATCTTGTCAAAAGAGAAACTACATGCTTTGTAATGAAGACTTGAAAATAGTGTTTATTTATGGGTCATCGGTCATGGACATGCTAGCCCAGAGATTCAAAAAGTGTGATTTTCTGACCCTTGTTTGGACACTGGATTTTAAGTGATATGGAACTGTGGGGCTTACTCCTGAGTTCAGCTGAGTTGCAGATCTAATAGAAAGTGACAGATAATTGAGACTGCAGAATTTTTAAAAGTGAACAGGACTATTGGCCATTGCACCTTCATTTCACATGCTTAATTACTGTTTTTAGTGACATTTGTGCTGGCTGGGACACAGCCAGTAATTTGCTACCAATTTAATCACTAACTTCTAGGGTCTGAGAAGTCACTCTGAGTTCCTCTTGCAAAATTGTAAATTAGGTTAAGTTTATTTGACAAAACTCCCTTCTCTTACCTCTTTTTCTTGTCTTTCATTATTCTAATCAGTAGCTCATGCAGTTCAGGTTCTCCTGTCAATGGGGAAATTGATTTCACAGAAGTCAAAGTTTAGTGCAAAGAAAGATTCTCAAATACTGGAACTTGAGCACAGTAGCACCTGAATACCTTAAATTGGCACTGTTCAAAATGTGATCTGAAGTTTACAATCTGCTACTGGTCCATGCAAGAAGATAAGCTTTTTGCCAGAATGCAAATCAGCTCTTCCCTAAATATATTGTATCACATCATTCTAGATGAAGGAAGCTGCACACTGATCTACATTCTGGTGCAATCTCCATACCTTACTGCACTCCTTCACTTCAAGTAACTCTGCTTAAATTACACCATACAAGCACTGATCCCCTCTACTTCTATGCATAGCAGAGAGAGAGTTGGGATAGGTGTATTCAGTTGGTTAGGTAATATATTAGCTAGGGTTCTCTAGAGAAGCAGAGCCAATAGGAAATATCTGTAAATATGAGATTTATAAAAGAATCTCATGCAACCGTGGACAAGCAAGAGACCCAAATCCATAGAGCAAGTTATGAAGCCGGCAACTCTGATGAAGGGTCTTCACAAACTCCAAAGAAGCTTGCTGGCTAAAGAAGTAGTGAAAATTCTCTCATCTCCCTTAAAAGTCTCCAACTGATGGAATCAAACCCAACTGATTGGATTATATCATTTACTGGAGATACCCCTTAGTTGATCACAGATGCAATCAGGCAGGGCTGCAATTAACTGACTGATGATTTAATAAACCAGCCTTCTGGTTTACCAACTAGCCATGAAATATCCTTGCAGTAACTGTTAGGCCAGTGTTTGCCTTACCAGACAACTGGCCAACTGGACACCAGAACCTAACCATCACAGCTGATGAATGAATTACTTGGTGTTTTAATTTGTTAAAGCTGATGGAATGTAATATACCCTAAATGGAACATCTGCTAAAAAGACAATTTATTAAGTTGCAAGTTTACAGTTCTAAGGCTATAAAAATATTCAAACTAAGGCATCCAGCTGGGAAGGCACATGGCTGGCATCTGCTGGGTCTTTGGCCTCTCCTTTCAACTAGCTTCCCCAGGGGTGTTTTCTTTCTTCATCTCCAAATATCTCTGCCTGTGTCGGCTCTAAAACTTATTCCAAAATGATTTCCTCTTGAAGGACTCTAGTAAGTGACCCACCTTGAATGGGTAGAGACGCATCTCCATGGAAACCATCTAATCACGTGGTCCCACCCATAATTGGGTAGGTCATATTTCCATGGAAACAACTTGATAAAAAAAAAAAATCCCACCCAACAATGTTGAATCAGGATTAAAGAACATGGCTTGGGGTACATAACAGTTTCAAACTGGTACACCAGGTCTCAGTTGCTGAGGCCCATGGAGATGGTATCAGTGCAAAGAAACCCTGAGTTAGCTCAATGAGGAGCGACACATAGGCTGAAAAGTAGAATCATCAAAAGTAGCCCCATTGGGCCTATTTTGGTGTTGGCTTTGGAATTCATTCATTCATTTTGGATGGCCTCTAAGTGTCAGACATTGTTTTTAGTGCTGGGGATGGAAAACTAGTGAATTAGATAAAGGCCCTGACATCATTATTTTTATTTTCATGTGGGTATATGTGTTTAGAGTAGGGGTGGAGGGAGAATAGTAAATAAAACCAGCTTCTCTGAGATCCTTCAAGAGAGATGTCAGAGTTTAGTCTTAATCCAGAGCTAGAGCGCATAGGTCATGTTTAACTACATTTGCAAGATTTATTTGCTTTTCTTCTAGATTTTGCAGTTCCACTTTACCCAACATGTGATAAAAAAGGAATTCCACTTTTAAGAATCAAACTGTGATAGACACTGCTGATATCTGTCTGGCCTCCTCCTTGATAATTTACAGCACCCCAATTTAGGTCAAGGAAAAGGGCATAATATTATACACGTTGATCTGCACCTTGTGTCTACTCCCTTTGGACAGTTTTATTTATTGCAAAGAAGTTCGTATAGATCCTCCTCAATCTTTTCAACAGTTTCAGTGTGTTTTATTGTATAGATGTAGCATAATTTATTTAGCCCATTCTGTACTGATGGATATATTTGTTGTTGCCAGTATTCTTAATTGTTTTCTGATATTGCTATGCTATAATGAATAACCTTGTTCATACAGCCTAATTTTTTGTGTTTGTGAGTATATATCTTTAGGAAAATTCATGGAAGTAGAACTGCTGGGTCAAAGAGAATTTTCATTTTAAAATTTACTTAGTATGATCGTTAATTGGAAAATCAATGCAAGGGTTAAAAAGTATGCATAACATAAAATTTGAGAACTTTTACTGTATTTCTCTTCAAGAAGCTCATAATAGTTTTTATTTCTACTGCCAGTGTATGCTGGAGAGCTTGTCTCCAACCCTCACCAGCACAGAATAGACCACATCAAAAATTTTCACTTTTGCTGGCCTAATAGGCAAGATGGTATCCTGTTTTAATTCACATTTCATTAATTATGAATATAAACTATTTCTCAGTATTTATTAGTCCATAGTTCTTTTTATATAAATTACTTTTCAATAATCTCTGTCCACTTTTTTCTATTGTGTTGCTCTTTTCTCCCTAACAGTAAATTAAGCAAATTAGCTTTTTTGCCTATTTAATGTGTTGCTAATATTTTCTTCCAATCTGATATTTATCTTTTGACTTTATGTGTTATTTTTAAGTTATACAGAGGCTAAAATATTTTTGTAGTCAGAATTTTAAATCTCTTCTTTTATGGCCTTTGGATGTTATGTTTTGCTTAGAAAGCACTTTCTGCTTTAATTATTATACATAAATTTACTCATATTTCTCCCAGAACTTGAAAATCTTTGCTACATTTGGAATTTATTTTGTGAAAAGAAATGAGGCTGAGACCCGGCTTTTTAAATTTTATTTTATTAAAAATTTTTTTAACATTATAAATTTATCCTTTGTATTTATAGACATTCTTTATGTTTTACAGCTATTACTCCTTTGTTATATGCTTTGCATGTATTATTTCTCAGGCTTTTTCCCCTCTTGTCTTTGTCTTTTTAGGCCTTATTGATAACATAGATCATTCTCTAACATGAATAATATCACAGTTATCCAAGCTGAGACCACCAATAAAATGGATGGAAAAGCCGTCTAAATAATGCATATTCAAAAAAATTGATTGATTAATGTACAGTTCTCTTTCTTTGTCTTAATACCAACTGTTTTACCTAACATTCTCTGTTATGTTAGTGGTATAATTGGGCAATTTCTCTTATTTGTCTAAAGAACTTTAGGAAAAGTTCAGAGTTCATTAATCCTGAGAGGTTATGACTATCTGTCAGATGGTGTGACTGATAATTTATGATGTAATTGAAGAATTTAAAGAATGTTATGTTTTTATAAACAAACAAAACTCATATTGAGCCAAACATTAATATGATCATTATTCTAATATGTTAATAGGATTTCTAATGTTCAGTATCACCATTTCTCATATCACTAATTTATACATTAGCCTTTTACTTTTTTAATGCAATTTTATTGAGATATATTCATATATCATATAAACATACAAACTGTACAATCAGTGGTTCAATGTATCATCATATAGTTATGCATTCATCACCACAATCAATTTTTGAAACTTTTCATTATTTCACAAAATAAAAATAAGAATAAAATAAAAATAAAAAGAACACCCAGAACATCCCAGACCCTTTATCCCCATTATTTATTTATTTTTTTTACTTATCTGTTCATACACTAGATAAAGGGAGTATCAATCAAAGGGTTTTCACAATCACAGAGTCACATCATAAAAGCTACATAGTTATACAATCATCTTCAAGAATCAAGGCTACTGGATTAGAGTTCATCAGTTTCAGGTATTTCCTTCTAGCTATTCTAATGCACTAACAATTAAAAAGGGATATCTATATAATACATAAGAATAATCAGAATGACCTCTCAACTCTATCTGAAATCGCTCAGCAACCTAAACTTTATATTTTTTCTTTTATTTAAAAACATTTTTTTATCATCACAATTGACTTTTTTTCTTTTTTGTGAAAAATAACATATATACAAAAAAAGCAATAAATTTCAAAGTATATCGCAACAATTAGTTGCAGAACAGATTTCAGAGTTTGGTATGGGTTGTAAGTTCACAATTTTAGGTTTTTACTTCTAGCTGCTCTAAGGTACTGGAGACTAAAAGAAATACCAATATAATGATTCAGCATTCATACTCATTTGTTAAACCCTAGCTTCTCTGTATAGATCACCTTTGATCTTTCTCCCACTCTTCAGGGGTATTTGGGCTGTGGCCATTCTAACTTTTTCATGTTGGAAGGGGCTGTCAGTAATATGGGATAGAGGGATGGAACTAGTTGATGTTCTAAAAATGTTGGCCATTCTGCATTTCAGGACTTACCTGGTTCAGGGACCCATCTGGAGGTTGTAGTTTACTGGAAAGTTACCCTAGTGCATGGAACCTTTGTAGAATCTTATATATAATGCTGTAGGTGTTCTTTAGGATTGGCAGGAATGATTTGATTGGGGTTTGGTAAGTTATGATAGGTAGCAATGTATAACTGAAGCTTGCATAAGAGTGAACTCCAGAGTAACCTTTCGACTCTATTTGATCTCTCTCAGCCACTGGTACCTTATTTGTTACACTTCTTTCCCCTTTTTTTGGTCAGGATGGCATTGTTCATCCCACAGTCCCAGGGCCAGGTCCTGGGAGTCATCTCCCATGCTGCCTGGGAGACTTTCATCCCTGGATGTCATGTCCCACATAGGGGGGAGGCAATGATTTCACTTGCAGACTTGGGCTTAGAGAGAGGCCACATCTGAGTAACAAAAGAGGTCCTCCGGAGGTGATTCTTAGACATACCTATAGGTAGGCTTCTCTGCTACATACATAAGCTTCACAAGAGCAAGCCTCAAGTTCAAAGGCTTGGCCTATTGATTTGGGTGTTCCTAATGTTTGACACAGTATCCGGGGTTTCCCTGGTGGTAAAGTTTAATAGTTTCATGTTTTTTCTTCCATCCCTCAAGGGACTTTGCCAATACGTTTTGATTATCTGCTTAATATACTCTGGGGTGGAACCAGGCATTATATCAAGCTATACAGGTTTAAAGGTTCTCATTCTTTTTCTGGGCTCCCTGTGTTTGGATTGTTTAAATGAGCTAACCAGACTGGTTGGGTTAGATTATGTGCTATGGAAAATTTAGGTTCTGGGCAAAATAAACCTCTCTTCCTTTAGTCTCAAAGAATAAGTGAAGTTCTAAAATACAATGTCTTCCTTACCCCTGTATTCTGAATTACCTTAATCCCAACCTGATTGGCTTTTTTCTTGTCTCTAAATACCAGGTTACACACATATAAAACAGCCTCTTGAATCCAGAAATAACAATTGCCACTCCAGACTAAATGTGACTGCTATAAGAGCTTACAATCTAGACCCCAGTTTTCTTATAAGTATTTTCTAAATGTGATCGTACAATATTTGCTCTTTTATTTCTGGCTTATTTTGCCTCACCAAATGTCCCACAGGTTCATTCACATTGTTGCATGCCTCATAACTTCATTACTTTTTGTAGCAGCACAATATTTGATCATATGTATGCACCATCATTTGCCAATCTACTTCTCAGTCAGTGCATCTTCAGCCACCTGTGTTCATTAGGCATCACGTATAATGCCCAAAGTCCACGGTCCATCAACACTCTCAATTTTAGATAATTTCATTGTTCCCAAGAGAAAGATAACCAGTAAACACACCCTCAGCAAACAGAAAATCCAAACCTCCCCTTAACTCTAGTCCCCCCTCCCCCCCCATTATTTACCCTTGGTGTCGCTGTGGTACTGTTGTTTTCCTGTTAAACATAGCCCATAGCACGCAATAGCAGTTTCCCCCTATGTCCCCAGATTGTACATTCTTTGTACAAGATTCATACCTTTGTAGTAGTTCATGCAGGAGCTTATTTATATTTGTAGTGTTAATTGGTGGGACACATGAGTCTATACAACCCCTTTCAATCATGTTCACCGTCGATATGGTAATATTACTTATAGACCCACTAGTGAACCTCCTTCACTCCTGTCTATTTCCTTACAATTAAGTTCAACCTCATTAGCTAACTGTTCACCCATCTCTAGCTTCCGGGTATCTCTAGTTCCCCTATATTCTGTATTATAAACCTCTTTATAATAATATATAATATTCTTTACCTTTACCATGGTCATACAGCTGGAATCATTCAGTATCTATCCTTTTGTGTCTGGCTTATTTCACTCAGCATTATGTCCTCAAACCTCATCCATCTTGTTATGTGCTTCAGGACGTCATTTTGTCTTACTGCTGCATAATATTCCATCATATGTACATAGCACATTTTGTTAATCCACTCCTCTGTTGATGGGCACTTAGATTATTTCCATCTTTTGGCGATTGTGAATAATGCTGCTGTGAACAACAGTATGCAAATGTCTTTTTGTGTCACTGCTTTCAGCTCTTCTGGGTATATACTGAGTAGTGGTGTAGCCCGGTCATAGCCTAAACTTTATTTTGTTTCATTTCTCTCTTCTCTCTTTTGGTCAAGAAGCCTTTGTAAATCCCATGATGCCAGGTCCAGTACATCCTTGGGAGTCATGTCCCATGTTGCCAAGGAGATCTACACCCCTGGAAGTCATGTTCCATGTGGTGGGGAGGGCAGTAAGTTCACCTGTGGAGTTGGCTTAGAGAGAGAGAGGCCACATCTGAGCAACAAAAGAGGTTCTCCAGGGGCAAAACTTAGTCACCATTATAAATAAGTAGGCTTAGCTTCTCCTTTGCAGGAGTAAGTTTCATAAGAGTAAGCCCCCAAGATTGAGGGCTTGGCCTTTTAATTGGTAGCTCCCAGTGCTTGCGAGACTATCAGGTCTTCCCTAGGTGGGGAAGTTTAATATTTCCCAATTTTTTCCTAGTCCCTCAGGGGTGACTTTGCAAATACTTTTTTATTTTCTGCCCACATTTCTCTGGGGCATCACACTAACCTGTGCAAACCAATGAGATCTCACTCCTTATTCAGTTTCCATGTAATTATGGTGTTCAAATAAACCGAACACATAAGTTAAATTAGATAGTGTGGTATAGAAATATAAAAATCTGCAGCAAATAAATATCTCTTCCTTTGGTCTCACACAGAAATTGAATTGTAAAACATAGTCAATATAATCCTTTATCTCTTAGTCTGATTTACCTTAGCTCTAACCAGGTCAGCTTCATTCATAAATCAAATTGAAGTCTGATCTCTTTTTCAGCTTTTTAAACAGTTACTGTATGAGGTAATGCTGACTTTCATAGCTGCAGAACTCTAGCTCTGAGTCTCAGGTGTCACAAAGATACCCAAGTTCCAGTGAATGACCACGTAATACACAAAGAGCTCAGCATCTCAGAATTTAGAAATAACAATTACAACTCAGGAATAGATGTGACTGCTCTAAGAGCTTAGAATCTAGGAACCTTTGCAATAGGCCTTCTCCTGATAACCTATGCCCTTGAATTTAATTCTCAAGAGTTTGCACATTATAGTTAGTCCATATTAGTGAGGTGTTATGATATACATCTTTTAATTTCTGGCTGATTTCACTAAACATACTGTCCTTAAGTTTCATTCACCTAATTGGATCTGACTTTATTTTTATTTTCCCCCTACGTGTTTATTCAGTTGACCTAATATGGTTTAGTTAATAATCCCTCTTTTCCTACTAATTAAAATGTCAACTTTATCATAAACTTATTTTAAGTCTGTTTCTCAGTTCTCTTACCTGTTTTATTAATATTTATATCTCAATTTTCTCCAACCCCTACTTTTTTGTGTGAGGATTTTTAAAATTTATTTTTTAACCAATTTATTTTTTATTTATGATACATAACCACATACAAGCACAAACATTCTTATCATATGATCATTCCATTCTTGTTATATAATCAGTAACTCACACTATCATCACTAGTTGTATATTCATCATCATGATCATGTCTTAGAACATCTGCATCAATTCAGAAAAAGCAACAAAAAGAAAACAGAAAAAAGTTCATACATACCATACCCCTTACCCCTCCCCTTCACTGATCACCAGCATTTCAATCTACTAAATTTATTTAACATTTGTTCCCCTTATTATTTATTTATTTTTAATCCATATGTTTTACTTGTCCATGGATAAGGTAGATAAAAGGAGCATCAGACACAAGGCTCTCACAAACACACAGTCACACTGTGGCAGCCATATCATCATACAATTATCTTCAAGAAACATGGCCACCGGAGCACAGCTCCACATTTTCAGGCAATTCCCTCCAGCCTCTCCATTACACCTTAACTAACAGGTGATATCTATTTAATGCGTAAGAATAACCTCCAGGATAACCTCTTGACTCTGTTTGGAATCTCTCAGCCACTGACACTTTATTTTGTCTCATGCCACTCTTCCCCCTTTTGGTCGAGAAGGTTTTCTCAATCCCTTGATGCTGAGTCCCAGCTCATTCTAGGATTTCTGTCCCACGTTGCCAGGAAGGTCCATACCCCTGGGAGTCATGTACCATGTAGAGAGGGGGAGGGCAGTGAGTTTACTTGCTGTGTTGGCCGAGAGAGAGAGGCCATATCTGAGCAACAGAAGAGCTCTCTTGGGGGTGACTCTTAGGGCCAATTTTAGGTAGGCTTAGCCTATCCTTTGCGCACCCCCTACTTTCTAAATAAATTCACTTCATAATCTATTTTAATACCTGGAAAGGCTAATCCTCTCCTTATTCTTGTCTGTACCTTCAGGATTTTTCTAAATATAATCACAAAAATTTTTTTCCAGACGATTTTTAGTATATCATCTTACCATGTTCTCATTGTAAATAACCGGGTATTAAATTTAGGGAGAATTAATACCTTTGTAACACTTAATCTGCCTATACGTCATCCTTTTGTTTAGGTAGTTCTCCTTTTGTGTTCCTCCGAGTTTTAAAATTGTCTTCATATCAGGAGTTTATAAATTTGGATTGTTAGTATAAATGATATATTTTCTTCTGTTATATTTGAAAATTGGTTATTTGTAAGAAGGAGTCATTAATTTGGGTCCACATTTGTATTTTCAAGAAGTACCTCAGCTCATTGAGACGCTTGGGTCCACATTTGTATTTTCAAGAAGTACCTCAGCTCATTGAGACGCAGCTGATGTTCAGGTGGCTTTTGGGAGCCAGATCTCTAAATTGACTGTTTCTAATTTGTTTCTTTCTGCCAGAACTCTACACCATCCAGCCTCATGCGTTGTTTTATCTTTTATAGAAAATTAACTATTTTAAGCTGAAAAAGGCATATGTGCCAGGTTTCTTAGTCTCAGTCCAGGGTTTGCTCTAGCTGGGTTTAAGCAGAAAGAGTTCCGTAAATGACATTAGGTAGCTCATAGCTTCTGTAAGAGGGCCAGAGAAATAGTCAAAGAAAATGAGCAGGGGAAATGCCCAACCACAACTGACAGACAGTCCTGCAGATGTTCCAGCTTCCACCTTTCTAGGTTCTTGGGGCTGGACACTGAAACCTACCACAACTTTCCTGGAAAGATCTGAGGTCTGTGATTGTAAATCTCAGCTAAGTTAAAATTAATTTTATTAGAGAAGTTGTAGGATTACAGAAAAATCATGCATAAAATACAGAGTTTCCATGTACCACCCTATTACTAACACCTTGTAACGGTTAGCACATTTGTTACAATTGATGAAAGAACATTTTATAATTATACTATTAACAATAATACCTGGTTTGCATTAGGGTTCATTATTTGTGTAGTCCTGTTTTTAAACAATTTTTATTCTAGTAACATATATACAACCTATTATTTCCCCTTTTAACCACTTTCAAATATATAATTCAGTGCTGTTAATTATGTTCACAATGTTGTGCTAACATCACTACAATCTATTAACAAAACTTTAGATCATTACAAACAGAAATTCTCTACCAATTAAGCATTAATTTCCCTTTCTCTACCCCACCCCCTGGTAAACTGTATTCTAATTTCTGACTTTATAAATGTGGTTATTCTAATTATTTCATATCAGTGAGTTCATTCAATAGTTGTCTTTTGTGTTTGTCTAATGTCACTTAAATGATGTCTTCAAGGTTATCCATGTAGTTGCATGTTCCAGGACCTCATTCCTTTTTATGGCTGGATAATATTCCATTATGTTTTTGTGTGGGGGTGTGCATATACAGTATTGAAAAAAATTAATTCATCTATTGATGGATGCTTGGGTTGCTTCCACCTTTTGGCAGTTGTGAATAATGCTGCTGTGAACATCAGTGTTCAGATCTCTGAGCCCCTGCTTTCATCTTTTGGATATATACCTGGACGTGGGATTGCCAGGTCATATGGTAATTCTATACTTAACTTTCTGAGGAACTGCTAAACTGCTTTCCATAGTGGCTGCTCTGTTTTACATTCCCATCAACAATGAATTACTGTTTCTATTTCCCCATATCCTCTCCAACTTGTTATTTTTCATTTTTTTTAATAGTAGCCATTCTAATGTATGCAGCGATATCTCATTGTGGTTTTTGATTTGCATTTCCCTAATGGCTAATGATGTTGGCATCTTTCTAGGTGCTTATTGGCCATTTGTATAACTTCTTTGAAGAAATGTCTATTTCAATCTTTTGCCCCATTTTTAAAATTTTGTATACTGTATGATGGGGTTATATTTCATTATCTTTCCATATGAGTAACCTGTTATTGCAGCACCATTGATTAAATTTTTTTTTGTTTTTTTGGGGAAGTGTATGTACCAGAAATCAAACTCGGGTCTCCCACATGGCAGGTGAGAATTCTACCACTCAGCTACCCTTGCACCGCCTTTTGCCCAATTTTAAAGAGGGTTGGTCATCCTTTTGTTGATAAGCTATAGGATTTCTTTATATATTCTGCAAATTAAACCCTTATTGGATATGTGGCTTCCAAATATTTTCTTCATTTCTGTAGGTTGTCTTTTTACTTTTATGATGAAGTCTTAGATACACAAATGTCTTTGATTTTGATAAAGTCCCATTTATCTAATTTTTATTTTATTACTCATACTTGTGGTATGAAGTCTAAGAAACCATAGTCTAACACAAGAACCTGAAGATACTTCCCTATGCTTTTTCCTAGGAGCTTTATAGTTTTTGGCTCCTATATTTAGGTCTTCAATCCATTTTGAGTTAATTTTCTGTATATGATATGAGGTAGGGTAGGGGTCTACCTTCATTCTTTTGCATAAGGTTATCCAGAAAAGTTGTATAGTTGAAGACATTATTCTTTCCTCATTGAATGGGCTTGTCATGCCTTGTCAAAAATCAACTGGCCTCTCTCTCCAGCCAACACAACAAGTAAACTCACCACCCTCCCCCTGTCTATGTGGGACATGACTCCCAGGGGTGTGGACCTTCCTGGCAACGTGGGACAGAAATCCTAGAATGAGCTGAGACTCAGCATCAAGGAATTGAGAAAATCCCTAGAATGAGCTGAGACTCAGCATCAAGGGATTGAGAAAACCTTCTTGACCAAAAGCGGAAGGAGTGAAATGAGACAAAATGTCAATGGCTGAGAGATTCCAGAGTCAAGAGGTTATCCTGGAGGTTATTCTTATGCATTAAGTAGATATCACCTTGTTATTCAAGATGTAATGGAGAGGCTGGAGGGAACTGCCTGAAAACGTAGAGCTGTGTTCCAATAGCTATGTTTCTTGAAGATGATTGAATAATGATACAGCTTTCACAGTGTGACTGTGTGATTGTGAAAACCTTGTGTCTGATGTTCCTTTTATCTACCTTGTCAACAGATGAGTAGAACATATGGAATAAAAATAAATAATAGGGGGAAGAAATGTTAAAATAAATTTAGTTTGAAATGCTAGTAATCAATGAAAGCGAGGGGTAAGGAGTATGGTATGTATAATCTTTTTTTTCTGTTTTCGTTTTATTTCTTTTTCTGTTGTCTTTTTAGTTCTTCTTCTGAATTGATGCAAATGTTCTAATAAATGAAGAATATGAAATTAAGTGATGATACTGTGAATTAATGATAATATATGTAGAACGAATATATGTAAAACATGTTAATGTTTTAGTTTGTTAAATTTTTTTTAATAAATAAATAATAAAAAAAATCAACTGGCCATCTCTCTAAGCCAACTTAGATGGAGAACTCATTGCCCTCCTCCCTCTGTGGGACATGACTCCCAGGGGTATAAATCTCCCTGGCAATGTGGGACAGGACTCTCAGGGATGAGCTGGGACCTGGCATCCAGGGAACAAGAAAGCCTTCTTGACCAAAGGGGGAAGAGAGGAATAAGACAAAATAAATTATGAGTGGATGATAGATTTCAATCTCTTTTAAATTTCTGATGTAGTGGCATGGCTAGAGGAAAGTATCTGAAACTGTTGAACTATGTTCCAGTAGCCTTGATTCTTAAAGATGACTGTATAACTGTATAGCTTTTACAATGTGGCTGTGTGATTGTCAAAACCCTGTGTCTGATGCTCCTTTTATCCAGGGTATGGACAGATGAGAAAAAAAAAAAAGGATAAAAATAAATAAATAATAGAGGGAGATAAAGGACAAAAATTGGGTAGATTGAGATACTGGTGGTCAATGAAAAGGAGGGGTAAGGGGTATGGGATGTAAGAGTTCTTTCTATTTATTATTCTGGAGTGATGCAAATGTTCTAAATAAGATCATGGTGAAGAATACAGAACTATGTGATATTGTGAGCCACTGATTTTATAATGTGGTTGGACTGTATGTGTCGATATTTCTCAATAAAAATACTAAAAAAAAAAAAATCAATTGGCCAACTTTTTGTCTTACTTGTAGAAGATGATATCTTTATACCTTGTAAGTCCGAAACCATAGTTATGCATTTGAACTTTAGAAACTGTAAGATGTAAAAAGTAGAATTGCATTCCAAAAAATACACTATAATAGTAGTGGCATTTATAATTATCCATATGGTTACCTTTCCTGGATATCTTTATTTCTTTATGCTGCTTTGATCCCCCTTTGTGTCCTTTCCTTTAGTCTAAAGAACTCCCTGTAGCTTATCTTTTAAGGTAGGTCTATTGGGGATGAACTCCCTTAGCTTTTGCTTATCTAATAGTGTCTTAATCTTTCCCCCATTCTTGAAAGACAGTTTCACCTGATAAAAAATTATTGGTTGGCAATGACTTCAGTACTTGAATATTTTCTACCATTGCTTTCTTGCCTCTATGGTTTCTGATGAGAAATCAGAATTTCATTTTATTTGTGACTTCCTTGTACATACTATGTTGCTTTTCTCTTGGAGGTTTCAGAACTCTATCCATGTCCTTGACATTTGAGAGTTTGACTAGTATTTCTCTGGGTGTTCTAGTTTGTTAGCTGCCGGAATGCAACGTACCAGAAACAAAATGGCTTTCAAAAAGGGGAATTTAGTAAGTTGCTAGTTTACAGTTCTAAGGCCGAGAAAATGTCACAATTAAAACAAGTCAATAGAAATGTCCAATCAGAGGCATCCAGGGAAAGATACCTTGGTTCAAGAAGGCCAATGAAGTTCAGGGTTTCTCTCTCAAGTGAGAAGGCACATGGCGAACACAGTCTCAGTTTCTTTCTTGGCTGGAAGGGCACATGGTGAACATGGCATCATCTGCTAGCTTTCTCTCCTGGCTTCCTGTTTCATGAAGCATCCTGGGAGGCATTTTCCTTCTTCATCTCCAAAGTGCTGGCTGGTGGATTCTGCTTTGTGGTGCTGCAGTATTCTCTGCTCTCTCTGAATCTCTTCTTTTCTTCAAAATGTTTTCTCTTTTTATAGGATTTCAGAAACTAATTAAGACCCACCCAAATGGGTGGAGACACACCTCTATCTAATCCAGTTTAACAACCATTCTTGATTAAATCAAGAATGATTCCTTTCTGCATCTCCAAAGGCCTGGGCTGAGCTGCGAGTGCTGAGATGAGGTATGCTGAGCTGCTTGGGCTGTGCTACGTTGAGCTCTCATTTAAGCACCAGCCAATTAAATCAAACATCATTCATTGCAGCAGGCACGCCTCCTAGTCGACTGCAGATGTAATCAGCAACAGATAAGGTTCACATGCCATTGGCTCATGTCCACAGCAATAGAACTAGGCACCTTCACCTAGACAAGTTGATACCTGAATTTAACTACCACAATATCTTTCACAGTCTTTGCAAATTGGCTCTGTGTTGGTGGTGCTCTCCTCCAGAGTATAGCCCTACCCATTCAGTCTTTCATGTTGCCACCCAGCAGATTGCCACAGGCATGTGGACACCTCAATATGCACACAGGCTTACTCTGTTCCCTCTGGAGTGGGGTATGTACACACAATGGGAGTTCAGGTTGGCTCCTCACTGCTCCAGAAGGGGGATTAGGGAGGGGTTAGTAAGAGCACTACAAAGTTCTATGGTTTTTAAGTTGTGTTTTCTTGATTTGGTACTAGTCCAGTTACTACAACCCTTTAACTGTTTTCCAGAGTTTTGAGGATAATGGCTCTGCCAGTTTTTGCTGGTTGCTCAAAGATTCTATGGGGGAATGGCAGCCTGGCACGTCTCACACCACCCAAGTCATTTCTGATTCTTGGTCCCCACCCAAGTCATTTTTGATTCTTGCGACTAGGTCACTTCCTTACATGGAGGTCTGGGAAAAGTAGTTTTTTTTTTTTTTAAATATTATTTAATTTTTAGTTCTCAGCATCTATGATACAGAAAGGCAGGTTAGAGCTGGGCTGGAAGGATTGTTATGTAGTGAACCAATAATATCTGCCACAAAAGGTATACAATGAAAATAAATCTCTCTCCCCACCCAAAGCCCAATCCTTCAGTTCCCTGTCCCTTTGTAAAGACTGTCCCTTGTAAAAATTATAATTTGAAAAATTGTTAATGTTTTATTTCATCTCTGTACATATATATATTTATGCTTCATTATAGCTGCTAGTTGGTTGAATTAATGTTCCATGCTATTCTGAATTATCTTAGTATTTTTTAATCTGTTGGTGAGAATTTATATTCCCTATGAAGTTCACAGTAATTGTTAAGTCACGAAATGCTTGTTCCCTACTCCTTGCCCTGCCCTTCCGCTCTCCACCCCTAGTGGCCTTCTCTCATTTGGTCTCTGTCTGGGGTCCCACAAATGTCCCCTAGATCCAGCAACTAGAAGGTGAACACCTGGCATGGCAGGGGTTTCCAAAAGCCAGCTCCAGGATAAGCACTGATTGGTTGGTGCCTGAGCCATGCTGGTTGTTAAATATATATATTTTTTATCTCTGCTACTGTTAGGGAAATGGCATTTGATTACATTCTGTATATTTTACAAGGTTTTTTCTGACCCAGTTGTCACAGTTCAAGTCACATCAATGTAAGAATATATCACAATCTAATTAGCCTCTTACTAATGCTTATTTAGCTTTTTGTCACCGCAAACAATACTGTAGTCCTTGACATGCATTTATGTATATGTTCAAATTCCTAGAAGTGACTAGTCCAAGAATATGTGCCTATAAAATTTTATGGAAGTCTACATTTCCCATGGCTGCTATGACAAATACCGCATGAGCTGGTTTAAGCAATAGGAATTTATTGTCTCACAGTTCTAGAGGCTAGACACCCAAATAAAAGTTCCATCTCTGCAGACCATGTTTTCTCTCAGAGTTTGTAGCATTCTGAGCCAACAGTAATCCTTGGGATGGAAGCTTGTATCTCTGCCTCCATCATGTGGCTTCTCCTTCTCCTGCTCAGTCACCTGTATCTCTGTCTAAATTTTCTCTTGTTTTAAGGAGTTCAGCCACCTGGGTTAAGGCCCATCTGATTCAATTTAGCCTAATCCAAACAGGATCTTCAAAAATTGTATACACAAATGAGTCCACACCTTGACAAGTAGTAGCATTTTCAAAAGTCCTATTTACAAATGGGTTTACACCCACAGGAATGGGGGTTAAGGTTTGGATATGTCACATCCAGGGATGAAAGTCTCCCTGGTGACATGGGAGAGGACTCCCAGGGATGAATCCAAACCTGGCACCATCGGATCAACAATTCTATCCTCACCAAAAGGGGGAAAAGAAGTGTAACTAATAAAGTATCAGTGGCAGAGAGAGTTCTAATAGAGTCAAGAGGCTACTCTGGAGGTTGCTCTTACCCAAGCTTCAGGTAGACCTTTCTACCTATCATAACCTGCCAACCCCCAATCAGGACCATTTCAGCCAACCCAAAAGAACACTTAGGGCAATATATAAGATTCCACAAGGGTTCCGGGCACGAGAGTAATTTTCCAGAAACCTACAACCTCCAGATGGGTCCCTGGTCCAGATAAGTCCTGAAACCTAGAGGGCCCAGCCTCTCCAAAACATCAGATAGTTCCATCTCTCTACCCCATATTAGTGACAGACCCTTCAAACATGAAAAAGTTAGAATAGCCATAGCCCAAACACCCCTAAAAAGAGGGATGAAAAGATCAAAGGTGATGGTGGAGTTATACAGAGAAGATAGGATTTAACAAATGAATATTTGTTAATTTAATGATTGCTGAATCATTACATTGATATCTCTTTTAGTCTCCAGTATTTTAGAGCAGCTAGAAGTAAAAACCTAAAATTGTGGGATTCTAACCCATGTCAAACTCTGAAATACGTTCTACAACTAATTGTGGTGTTGTGATTTGAAATTTGTTGCTTTTTTGTATACATGTTATTTTTCACAAAAAAGGAAGGAAAAAAGTCTATTGTGCTGGTAAAAAAAAATAACTCTTCTAGCTTCCTATATTCTGGAGCAGCTAGAAGGAAAAATCTGAGAGGATCATATGGTAGCCCATGACAAACTCTGGGATCTGTCCTGTAACTACTTGTTGAAGAATGTTTTTAAAACTATTGCTTTTTTATTTCTTTGCTTTGTATATGTGTTATATTATACAATAAAAAAGTTAAAAAAAAGATTTTTAAAAGGTAACATGTTTTAATATAACCAATTTATCCTCTGTGGTTTTTCCAGGATCTATTACTGGCCTAGAAATTACATTAAAAAAAAAAAAAGAAAAAAAAGAATAAATTAAATTACTTTAGAGCTGAGTGGCTCTTACTCAACCTGTACTGAGTATCATGAGATCACTGCTCTCTTTTCTAATTAATATTTTCATATGTGTTTTAAAATTTGCTGGGGATCAGCATCGAATTCACTGGTTTTAATTGATTTTCAGAACTCACCTTTATTATATATGGGACAACATTCTTCAGTTCCAATTTTCTGTTACTACTCCCATTTCCAAAATTATTAAAAATGCTAACAAGAATTCTATGATAATGTAAGGCAATTGTTTAGTACTGTTAATATAGTGGTTCTCAACAGAAGGTACTTTTGCTCCCTTTAGCACATTTGGAAATGTCTGGAGACATTTTTGGTTGTCACAACTTGGTGGGGTGGGATGGGGCATTGCTACTGGTATCTATTTGGTAGAGGCCAGGGATGCTGCTAAACTTCCTGCAAGGTAAGGACAGACACCCGTAACAATGAAATATCTGGCCCAAAGTGTCAGTCATAGCAAGCATGAGAAATCCTGCTGTCATAGAATACAGATAGAGACACTTACACAACCTAGAAGGTCTCACAACCTTCAAATGTTTTTCACAAGCCTTTTGCTCATTATAGGTTTAATTCACTCTTCAAACAGGCCAATACTACGTGGATATGTTCATCTTTACCTTATCCTCTTCCTTTTTTTGGTATGTCGTTTAAAAATGACAGCTCTTTAGAAAGATCCTTGCACCTCATATTGAGTTATTTGTCTATGTTCTCTCCCATTTTTTCTTCATTTGTATTTGTAGTATCTTTTTTTTTTTTTGAGAGTCTGTTGTTCTGGGTTATCTTTTTTTTTAACATGGGTAGGCACCAGGAATCGAACCCGGGTCCTCAGGCATGGCAGGCAAGAATTCTTACCTGCTGAGCCACCGTGGCCCACCCTCTGGGTTATCTTATATTTTGTCTTTACTGCTAAGCAATCTAAAATACTTGTCTTCCTCTGTCTTGTGTTTTCTTTCTTGGCTGTAATGAACTCTAGGGTGATATGTTCAATTTTCTTCAAGGTTCCTGTCACTTCCATTTCACCAACTTATTTCTCTTTGTTAGTAAGAATTAAGTGCAGGGAAGCAGTTACACTTTTTGCTTCTTTTGCTCTCTGAAGTTGAAGTTACTGGTAGAGAGGTGAAAGATAAAAAGAGGAATGATTCCTCCAATTCAGGTTTTGATTATTTTATTGTCTTTTTGGTTTTGCCAAATTCTTTTCTAATCTTTGCCAGGTCTTTTTTCATCTTGACCTCTCACTTCAGTCAATTTTCTTTTCATATATTTTGCCTTTCCTTCTCTTCTTTCCTTGAATTTATGTTTTTGGGATTTTAACTAAAAACACAACAGATGTATTGCAATGTTTCCATTTGTCTTGGTATAATTCCCCTTTGCATTTTAAGATGTTGTCTTCTTTCTTTCATGTTCTATAGACTTTGAACTTGGATTTTTTCCTATTTACTTTTTTTTAAATAAAAAAAATTTTTAAACATGGCAACATACAAACACGAACATTCTTACCCTATGATCACTCCATTCTTGGTAAATAATCAATAACTCACAATATCATTGTCACATAGTTGTATATTCATCACCACAATCACCTCTCAGAACACTTGCATCGACCCAGAAAAATAAATAAAAAATAACAAAATTAGTTATATTTACTTTTGAAAGATGAGATTTATTCGGTCCTTGCGTCTATCATTAGTGAGATATATGTATTCCCTCTGAGCTCCATCACTGTCAACTTTTGTGTTCTAGAGTCACTCACTAAAATCGTAACATGGATGCCAAGTGTCCTGCTAAATTTCTGGGCTCCCAGAGGTAAAAATCTAGTGGGAGCAACTCTTTCCTATTCCTATTGTTTTATCTTCTACTTGGAGGTAAATTTAATCCTAGGTGATTTGAAGTACTCTGGATTCATTTTTCTAAACGTGTACATAAAATCCTAATCTCCAGAGCACCCTCTGGTAGTGTTTTTCTTGTGCTCCTAATTTTGGTCTCTTTTATTTCAGGGCACAATATGTCATTTTTAGCTTGTTTCCTTTCATTCCTGTGTTACATTTCCTGGCGCTAACATCTTCCAAATGAGTGTAGATAGGAATGTATTCCTGGAAAGTGAATAGGGGAAACATCTCCCAGCACCTAAAAAGTAGCTCCTATGCAGTTAGGGCTACAAGCTGGCCTTTTGGTAGCTCGTGCCAGCCCCCAATTTCTGACGGGAAGTGAGGTACACAAACATGTGCGTCTGGTTCTGTAGCTACTTCAGATTTAAGCCTAAATGAGTTCTAACTCCTGCCTTTCCCCAATTTACCCCATTCATGAAGTACGTAAAATAGAATGGCCAGATATAGCCAGCAAAAATGTACGGGATTCCTATTTGGAACAATGGAAGTGTTTTGGTCATGGATGCTGGTGATGGTCGCACAGCAGTGTGAATGTAATTATCAGCATTGAAATGTATTCCTGAATGTGATGAAGAGGGGGAATTTTAAGATTGTATATATGGTAACAATAAATATTAAAAAATAAATCCATAGAACGGCACTACCCAAACAGTGAACCCTTAGTCAACCCACAGACAATTAATAGTTAAAAGTAAATAGTGCAATTATAAAAATAGGCTGCTATCAATTGTAACAGATGTTCCACAGCAATGCAAGGTGTTAATAATAGGGTGGTATATGGGATTCTTTTTTAAATGCATGATTGTTCTGTAAACCTACAACTTCTCTAACAAAGACACAAAACAAAACAGGACACCCAGGATACAATTATTTGTAGTTTATTTGGAATTCAAATTTAACTGGGCTTTCTGTATTTTCATCTTGCAAACATAAGCTAAGAGAAATCTCTCCTTAGTGTTTTCGAATCACTGATGAAATTCTTATCCTTTTGTATCTCAAGTAATGGTGTAGCAGGATCATTTTCATGATTTGACAGTCTTCCTTTAGCTGCAGGGCTGGTCAATGCTGGGAGGACTGAAGGAAATTTGCAGAGAGTCCAGGAGCCTTCTGAGAGGAAAAGAATGGAGACCTCTGCTCCTTCCTTTTAAAGTCTATTTGTTATTAGAAAGTTTATCAGGCATTGCGCTGGAACTGATTAAGATTTACTGGTGAGGAAGAGACTCAAAAGAGGCTTAAACTGGGACCGTCACTAGTGGCTTGTGTTGCTTATGGGGGAGCCTGTTTCTGAGGCACGTGGCTGGAGTGGGCAGGCCCTTCTGGTCAGCCACTGATTGGTGAACTTTAGAGCTTAGACACAGGTGCCCCCGGCATTCCTCTGAGGGAACAGCCTGCTTTTCTCTTTAAGAATCACCATGGCCTCTCGGGATCCAGAGCATAGCTGGTAAAAAGAACAGGCCAGAGTGCTGTAGGGCATCAGTTTTCATCAATATTTGTGTGCCAGCAGCAAAACACCAGCAAGTTTCAACAGGGCCCACTCATATATTCTACTCAAATTCTCAGATTTTTTTCTCTGAGGCAAATGGCTGAGAGGCCCCGAAAGATCTTGAACAATTTGAGAACAAGAGAGACACTGGACTCCCTGCCAGTTTGACAATTAGGAACTGGTTTTTAATTTGAAATGTTGGTAGGTGTGAACTTGTTTGTACCCGAAAATGGATAGATGATTAATTATCACATAAACACATATATTTTGTAAACAGGACATCATAACACATATTGCTTTATAAAGTCCTGCCTGAGGAGACTGTATATATTTTCCTTTGGTTTTATGCTTGGCAGTTTTGAATATACTGCTTTGTTCAATAAAGATCTTTTTTTGAAAGGATATCAAATTTTGTACTTCTTTTCTGATTTCTGCATCTTTTTTTTTCAGCCTCTATCTGGTAATATTTTTTAAAGACCCAGGTCAAAGAATGCATCTGTAATAAGTGGTATCTCTGGAAAATTCTTTTCAACTTTGATTACTTGCTTAACTGGTGCTTTGGGTCATTTAGTGTATATTATATAACCTTGCATTTATGCATATGGTAATTTTAAATATTATTGGTTGTTAAGCCCCATGATTGTACTCTTCACAGGGAGAAAACATAGGGGATTATATTATTTTATGGTAGGAAATAATTTTTATTTCAATATGGAATGCGTCATGAATTCGTGTGTAACCTTGTGCAGGGGCCATGCTAATCTTCTCGGTTTCATTCCAATTTTAGTGTATGCCAAAGTGAGCACAAGAGATAATTTCTTAAATTAGATCCTGACAACATAAGCCATAAAATAAGACTGAAATATTTAATTACATTAATATCAAAACTTTCTTTGAGAAAAAAAGACACAAGAGAAATTAAATAAAATCTACCAATCGAGAGGACACATTTATGCTTGCCTATGTGGTGGACTGCATTATTGTGCCCATTCTTTTCCCTTTCTGTGTCCATGCTTTTTGCCATGTGACTATGCAGCTCATCCCATAAAGGCAGAGTTTATTTCCCTGTCCTGTTAATGTTAAACTTGGCCATGTAACTTGCTTTGCCCACTGGAATGTGGGCAGATGTGGCAGAGTGCCAGTTTGGAGCATTGTATGTCTCTTTGTCCCTCTCCTTTTATTCCTGCCATTGCCTTGAGAAGAACATGCTCCAGATAATCTCCTTGTCCAAGGAGGATGAGAAACATATGGAGCAGATCTGAATCTCAAAATTATAGCTTGGAATAAATCTAGCCATGCCCAACCTGGATTAGCCAATCCCCAGCCCTCCTGCAGATAAGCAAGAGAGAATGAAGGTTGTTTTATGCTATTGATTTTTTTTAAAACTTTTAAAATAGTATATTATAACATACATACAAAGCGAAGAAAGGAAAAAAGCAATAATTTTCAGAGCAGTCTTCAACAAAGAGTTATAGGACAGATCCCAGAGTTTGTCATGGGCTACCATACCACCCTTTCAGATTTTTCCTTCTAGCTGCCCCATAATACAGGAGTACGCCTCTGATTTTTGGGGTGCTGTTTATGTAGCATTATCATGGCAGTAGCTGATTGATGGATCATTTAACAAAAAGGAGTTAGTATATGATTTATAAAGAACTCCTAAAAAATTAATAAGAAAAAGAGAAACAATCTAATCGGGAAATGTGTCAATGGAAAGATGTATATGAAAGATAATTCACAGAAGAGAAAACTGGAATATGAAAAGATGCTTAGTTTGTTTCACTATTTACCAGATGAATGCAAATTAAAACATCATACGCACTGGACGGGTAAAACTTAATGTTTGACAATAGTCTAGTATTTGTGAGGATACAAAGAAAACAGAACTTTCATATACAGTGGTGGAATGTTTAAGGGAGGGTATTTTAGTAAGAGAGAGACATATCAAGCAAGGAGAGTATATATGCAAGGAATATTACTGACAAAGGGTTATATCTAGAATATATAGGAAATTTTTGGAAGACTGTAAGAAAAAGACAGGCAACCCACATGAAAAATGGGTAAAGGAAACAAGTAAGCAATTCTCAGAAAGGATACTTAATGGCTGGCTATTGACATAAAAAGAGATCACCAAATACAGTGACAATCAGAAATACAAATTAAAACAACGGAGATCACTTTGTACCTCTCAGTTGGCTGATGTTGAAACGTCATGTAGCATCTTGTGCCAGTGAGGATATGAGGACTTGTGAACCCACGTGCTCTGCTGGTGGTATTATTTTGGAAACCAGTTTGGTAATATTTATTGAAATTGCATACTCATTTACATTTTGACCCCACAAATTCTCCTTCTGTATATATATATACTAGAGGCACTCTTATGTAGATGCTCGAAAAGGTACTTATGAGAACGATTAATACAGAATTGTTTCCCCATGGCAGAGAGTTGGATACTACCTAAATGTCCTTGAATAGAGGTACAGGTAGAAAAGATGTTATAAATGCAGCTGAAAGAATACCATGCAGTAGAATATAAAGGAACAAAGTAAGTATATTAGTTGGGGTCTTATTTTTCTCAAATAACATGAAGACTGGAAATAAGAAGTTCAGAGCTGATGACATAAAAAACCTAAGATCTTTCTATAATTCTGCTCTGCTATCCTTCCTCTTCAGCTTTGCAGTAAGACTACTTATTTCCAGGCATCATGCCACAGATAAAAAATTGAAGGGCCAAAGTTTTTGGCAACCATATCTGACTCCCTTTTTATAGAAAAAACAAGCTCTTTACCAGAAACTCCCTCAGCAGACATTTGCTGATATCTCATTGATCAGAATTCTGCCACATGCCATTCTGAGTTGCAAAGAAAGCTGGGAAATCAAGTGTCCAATTCAGTAATAGAGAACGGCAAAGGAAGGACAAAGCTATGAATATGTGTTGAGTGAGCCAGCCTACAGGTTTTGCCACAACTATATAGTACAACATGGGTAGATCTCAAAAACATAATGTACAAAAAAAAGAGAAGTAGAAAGATATGGGAAGTACAGTATTGCTTCTGCAAATTTAAACATCCATATACAAATAAAATTATATTGTTTATAGATGGATATTAATGTAAAGAAAGTTATAGAGGGCCAGTTGGAAAGGCCTGTATTAATCCTACAGAGTGGATGCTGTAGGAAAGGGGGAGGGAAATGGAACTGAGATTGGGGCATGTTGAATATCACCAACGAATAAAATAAAAGAGCCTTTACACAGACCATTTCCACCAAGATGCTTTGAACTGAGGAGCATGGCTTTGTTAACCTAGTGCTGTGAACCCTGACCCAATAGAACAAAAGTGGAATGGGAGGTATTCATTGGGCAGGGTTTTCATTTAGAGTTGAAGAAATGGGATTAATTACATTTAGGTCTGAGTGTAAATATTTTCTCTTAGTCTGTGATGATTTTGATTTTGTTTTTTTGAATACAGTTGAAGGCTTGATAAGAATGATGTCTTTTAATCTTAGTGAATATAGTAGTTAAATTTTTGGACAATTTAGGGACGTTATATGTTTAATCAATTTTGTTTTTATGCATGTACTTCTTTTGCTTGAATGTGAAAAACCAGTGGACTTGATTTCTAGAGAGTAAATGGCCACACGAGTAAAACAAGCATGGCTACTTGGTAGTGAAATCTATCCCTCTCTATTTTTCTGTTATTATCTTTGGATGCAGAGTGTGGGAGAAACGATTTCCTCCCTCTCTTTCTAATATAGCCTCAGTGACCGAGAGGCTCTGTGCTCTGGAATGAAGAAGGTTGGCACAATTCCATAAGCCTTATGTGAGAACAAGACATAGAAGTTTCTATTTTTTGTTTGCAATTCTTTGCTTTTAGCTCAGTGTTCTATCCTTTAGCCATATCCATCCTTCTAAATGACACAAACAGTTTACTAATATGTGATCATGTGTCTTTCATTTTCTTTTATTAAATATTTGGTACAACTTTGGAAGCAGCTCTTGAGCTTTTCATTTTTAAGATTATTTTTCCTTGTTCCCTAATTATAAATCAATGTCACTGTGGGGTAGAAGACTTCCTTTGGTGAAATGGATTCAATAAGCTAAATAAAGATGTATGAATGTTAATGACTTGGTACATTTTTCAATCAGATGAATTTGATCTCTCACAGGAGCCCTCTGAAGTTAAATGGCATTTTGGTTTGGAAAAGCAGAATTCCTCAAAGAGAAATTTCCACAAAATAATGATAATGGATTAATGAATTATTTACCAATGTTATCAACAGTCCATTAGACTCTGTATGCAATTTTGTAAGTAATTTCTCTTCCAGCAGTTTCCCAGACCTTATTTGACAACTTGAGGAATGTGGGTGAATGCGGATGAAGCCAAGCAGGTTAAAGCAGAGCTTGAATCCTTTTTCTGTTTGTGTTGCTTTTCTGCTTATTCTTTTCATGACATTTTTTTTTCAGCTCCTACCCCTCATGGGTACTTGTTTGGCAATGTTTATCTATAGTCGGCTGCCTTCTCTCCCTTGAATCTCAGCTTAGGGAAAGTTTATCTTATCCGGTGGTTTAGGGTAAAACAGACACAGAGTGACCATATCTACAACTCTTGTCTTGATTTTTCTCCTGAGCTCCAGTGTTCTGCATTTCCAGCTGTCCATAGAACACAATCCATTTGCGGTTACTACTTGTATCTCAAACTTAACATATCTAACACTGCTAAGAATAGAACTTGCTCTAGACTTGCTCACTTGTGTGAACACTACCTGATACAAGCCCTTTGCAATAGTTTTGGGAGGTAATAAATTGTTTTGAAGATAAAGTAAAAATATTAAGTATATAGAAAATTCAAATACAGCATAAACATATAGTGGCATTTTTGCTAAAAGTAAAAAAGATTATTTTAAGGAAGTAGTATATATATCTATCGGTCATCCAATTGCCACTTCAAATTTTTAAAAAAATATTTGTTTTAGCTACAAGTAGAATTGAGACTGACAAGGGCTTGAAATGTAGGCTCTCAAAGGCATCTGGAGAAATAAAAAAATTGCTGAGTGAGACACAGCTCAAGAGAGCCTGTGTCAGTTATCAAACACAGAGTTAGGAATTAAGTGATTAGATGAAGACGACACCAACAAAAATTTCAAAATCCATGGATGATCGGCAAAAGGGATAAGCAAAAATACTGATGAAAACGACTTCTCATTTTTCTTCTGGTTAGATGCTTATCCTGCTGGTTAATTTGAGAAAAAATTCTAAACATCTATCTTATACTACAGAGAATATATATATATACACACACACACACACACAGACACACATATGTATGTTTAGAAAAATGAAAGAAAAATATAAAATTTCATGAAAGATCAGTAACAGTTGATGAGATATTATACTTTATTTCTATATGTAAAATATGAGTTTTATACATCTAGCATTAATTATTATATGAGGAAAGAAACTATCACATTCAGGTATGAGAAATTATTTTATAGATAGCTATTCCTTTCAGTGAAGATCCCAAACTTGTTTTCATTCTTGGAAATAGATTTTTTTTAATAAAGGAAAAGAAGCTATAATTTCCTATTTTAAATGACAATAGAGAAAGAGGAAAAATGATTATTTTTTTATTTTTGGGAAAATCTAATAGTTTTGCATATAGGATGTGTCATTAGTGGCATCTCTGAGAGCATGAAAAGAGCGATCTCTTTGTTCCTTTAGATGTGTTTCATTTTTCATTTTTACTTTCATAAGTTTAGTAAATTTGATGTTTAGGATATAATAGCTTCTGAAGAGCATAGAAAATTTTCATCTTCAGTTAAGATACATTTATTATGGTAAATGATTTTAGCTAAATAGATAGTAAAGTCTTTATTGTTAGAGTACATTAGGTATACTGATGTTCATATTTTCCAAAGTGAAACAGGTGTTGGATTATAAAACAAAGAACCTGGTAGATTGTAGGAGGAGTTTGTTAGTCATAACATTACATGCCCATGAGAAATAAAATAATTCTGTGATAATGGGACCCTACTAGCCTGTAGCTCTTAATATATAACAGGCAATCAGAAAATATTAAACGGAGTAATTATAAAATACTAAACAGTTAATAAATACCATATGTAATTTTGAAATATATGATTTTGAAAAGAAATTATTTCCTTTATATTTAATTCTGTTTGCTTTGGGGTTTGTTTTGAATTTTCTAGTGGGCTTTTCTATGTAGCGTTTTTGTTTTTGTTTTTATTTGTTTGTTTGTTGACCCAGAAAAATTTAGCATTGTGCAAAGTCATTCTGATAGCTGAACCCAGTTCTGTTAGTTCTTAGCTTTCTAGTGCTTTTCTATCAGTACAATAAGGATGCATCACTGAGCAGATAGAAATAGATATAATGGTAGAGGTGCCACAGATGAGAAGTAGTAAGCACTAATTTGGGCTTTATAAGTTAAATTTAAACAGGCAAAATAAAATGGGATATCTCTAAATATATTTACTAAGGAAACTGGAGATGATGTGTCCCAGTTGCTGATTCGAATATAAAAATTGTTCATTGGATACAATACTGAAGGATTTCAGAGTTGAATGGTACCCTCTGCTGGCTAAATGAGGGATTTCATTTAAAATGAGTGGCTTCATTTTTATTTTTAAAATAGGGCTAATAGTTATATTAATTATTAAAGGATTGAACAGTGTAAAGTATTGTGGAATAATATAGGAACAATTAAAAATATGACAAATGAAGTCCGTGTATCACTTAAAGAAATATTTCCCAGCCTGAAGTAAAACTAATATTTTCATACCTATAATTGGAATTTCCTAATCTTTTAGTCTTTTCTTTAAACATAAGAAACACAGCAGGGAACAAAACGCATGTCTTTCCTGCCCCCATCCCCAATAACAATTCTGATGAATCAAGATGCTTGAATTAATTTTATTAGTTATTCTTAAATTATTGTTGGAAGAGTGATTGCCATATGTTTGGAGGTGAGATAGTATTACTTTTCTCTAGGTACCCTGATACAATTTCTGTAAAAAATAATTGCATATTCTTAAATACTTTAGAAACTTGATAGGTTCAGGGAGGTATTATATAGCATGCCTATTTTACATTTTTTCTTTCAACTCTTGCACATTCTCAAAACCACGCTGGAATTTGCAGTGTTCTGGCAAATAAGCCACATGAAGGTTATGTTAAAAAGTTTATAATTGACTATGTGTCAAAATGAGTTTCATTGCAAATTTGAAGAATATAATCTCAAGTCTTGTTCTGCTGCTTGAAGTCGCCCTTCTCTGGCATTTTGCTTTAAGAGCACCCATCCCCCTTCCTGCTTGAGCCACTGTGTCCTGTCAGTCATCCTGAAATACACTAGGGTGCTTGTCAGGCTGTTTGCTTACAGATTCATCATAAGCCAAATTGTGAGCCATAATAGTGGCACTGAATTTCTAAACACAAGAAAAAAATTGCTTAGACAGTTGGTTTAGTATCTGTGTATGGGCAATACTCTGTCCTGCAGTAGGTGAGTGAAGTATCAAACTTTTTAAAATCGAACTTTGCTATAAGGTGAATCCTAACAATTATGGTATCGGTTGCTTGGTTGGATAACTTTGGGAGAAATTAAAAGGACATTATTCTATAAAATAGGATGAATAGAAACTATTTGGTTGTGCCTTTATTATTTTTATAACTAATTTTCCTTTTAATAGACTAAACTCTATGTTGCTTTATGAAAACTCCAATTTAAAAAATCTACTTGGAAAAGTGCATTTGCAGGCAGTTCAGATTTATATAAAAATGTATCTCTTACATATTTTTACTTTCATAACAAGTTAGGTAGACTCAGTGGAGCCGTGTTTCAATACTGCTATTTGGAATATCTATTAGTGGTTTTAAAAATAGCACTAAAACAAATTCTCAAGTACCAAAGGACAAACTATGGTAGTCTCACATCAGCATATTTAAAAATTCCTATAGTGTAACTGAACTATTACTATTTGAATAACTGTTTACGAGGCACTGTTAACTCTATATTCTTTAGACATAAAAGTTGTGCATCAAGTATTTTGCTTATTTGTGCAAACAATTTAATTTCTATTATAGACCTGTAAGCTTACATTTGCATATTTGCTTCTCTTATACTTTTGTATACATCCCTAAATATTTTTGAACAGAGGATTGATAAAAGCAAAAAAAGAATGAACTCGTGGATTTTGAAACCGGTACTTTCAATATGGTAGAGAATATATATTTAAGAGGTAAAAAAGAGTTAAAGTTTTATGGCTTCATTGAGGGTAAATGGGGAGAAATTGCTTTTGCAGATACATGGGATGATTATTAATTACTTGCTTTGCTCTAGAAAGGATTTAAGGTGACTTAGAAGGTGATGAGAAATTTGAGGTGGGATAAATTAAAAGGTAAGTGAAGGAAGAAAGAAAATAAAGCAAATACATAAAACGGACCCCAGAATAAGGAAAAATATATGGTAGTTCTTGAGTTTAATTTCGTGATACTAGTGTGTTATGGAGAGAGAAAATGGGAGAGAAAATACAGGGCTAGAGAAATCTTAAGGGAAATTTCAATGCAAATCCAGAGTGAGGAGAATATATTGGACTGTGAATTTTTAGTATGCTTTAAATGTCACTTATGTTTTGGTGGGGAAAAAAAGTGGAGAATTGTGCCCTGTTAACCCACACACTGACTTAGGTGGAATAAATAGGGCTCCCAGTTTTCTAGGGGCAGGAAAAAATTAAATTTGGTCTGCTACTTAAGAAGAAAGATTTAAGAGGTATTTTTTTTTGTGGGGGAAGGGCAAACAACAGAAGCTAAGTAAGGTCAAATATCTTATTAGAAAGAACATAATCAGGCCAATATTTAAAATACAACATATTTAGCAATTGTGTAGGAAGCTATGGACCTAGTTCTGGTATTTTTCTAAGAGATTTTTATGAATGAGGTGAGCTACTTGCCTTTCCTTCACTTTTTCTATTTAGCGATAAATTTGACTTCAATTTTAGCTTCTTTTAGGCCGAAAGTCACTGGATTAACGTAATTGGGAAAAAACATTTTTGGGTAGGAGGAGGGAATTTAAAGAGAGACAGGATTGTATGATGTACTTTGATCTACAAACACCTACAAAACTCCTACTGTGTGCTCAGTGTTATTCAGCTTACTAAACTGAGAAACTTAGATAGTTGCTGCCTTCACACGATATTATGGAAAAAGGACAAGTGTAACAGTTAAAAGTTTGCTAGGGATCTTCAGAGATATCTTCAGATATCAACATGAGTTGGAGACAATCATTTGGCTCTTTTTATTTTGTTCTTAAAAGTAATATAAATGAGAAATGACTATTTTTAAAAGGCAGTACAAAAACAAAGTACTCAAAGCTTTTGCTTTTGTAGTTTTGCTCTGTAAACATATATATGGCTTGACATAGAGTTTTTGCCAGAAAAAAAATTATAAATCAAATAGATAATGCAACTTAGATGATTGGGATGACATGAGGATACACTGGACGCTCATATATGAAACTTGAGAGGCAAAATAGTAAGTTAATTAAAGCTTAGGTACCAAGTAAACTTAGTGTTGTGCTAGAGGAGACAAGGACCCTTAAGAAAAGTAAATTATCTTTTGAAAACATTAGTTCAGAGAACCTAGGGAGAGATCTACTTAAAGTGCTTGTAGAGCCCAATGGATATCAGTAGAAATTTGTAATTATATACTAAATGAAATAACACTAGAAACATTTTGTCACTAGTGTAAGAGGTAAATAGAGAAGACTTCTAGGGGATCTGAGGCACCCCTAAATACCTTTTGTAAAGTCAGATTTATTGAAGAATAATTTATATACAATAAATTCAACCTTTTTAAGTTTATAATTTGATGTGTTCTGAGAACTATATAGTTATAAACTACTATCACAATCAAGATACAGAACATTTCTAACACCCCTCAAAAGTTTCTCTGTGCCCTATATAGTCAATCAACTCCCATACCCTCACCTGCTGGTGACTGCTGATGTTTCCTGTGCCTGTATTTTTTCCTTTTCAAAAAGGTCATATAAATTGAATCACATAATATGTCCGTACTTTTCTGTGACTCTTTCACTTAGCATAATGCCTTTAGATTCATTCATGTTGTAGCCTGTACCAGAAATTCATTTTTTTTTTTGTATGCTGTATGGGGTGTTTTATTCTTTTTCCATGTGAGTATCTCCTTATTGCGGCACCATTGTTGAATTTTTGTCTGTTTGCTTGTTTGTTTGGGAAGTGCATGGGCCAGGAATTGAACCTGGGTCTCCTGCATGGCAGGCGAGAATTCTACCACTGACCTACCCTTGCACCACCAGAAGTTCATTCTTTTTAAATTATATAATACGCTACTTTATGGTCGTACCACGATTTGTTTATCAGTTCACCTGTTGATGGAAATTTGAGTTATTTCCAGTTTCTGACTTCTATGAAAAGGACTCTATGAACATTTGCATACAGGTCTCTATTTGACAAATGCTTTAATTCCTCTTAAATAAATTCCTAAGGAGTGGAATTGCTGGGTCATAGGATGGGTTTATGTTTAACTTTATAAGAAACTGCCAAGCTGTTTGCTAAATTGGTTATACTTGTTTGCATTTTCACTAGTAATGAGAATTATTCCCAATCCTTGCAAGCTCTTGATAGTGGCAGGCTTTAATTTTAGCCATGCTCATAGGTGTGTAGTAGTACATATTTGGTTTTAATTTGCATTTCAATAATGACCATTCATGTTGAATATCTTTTTATATGCTTATTTGCCATTCATATATCTTCTTTGGTAAATGGCTTTTCAAATTTTTGGCCCATTAAAAGTTGAGTATTTTTTCTTTAAATTGTTGAGTTTTAAGGGTTCTTTATATTTTCTGGATACAAATTCTTATTAAATTTTTTTTTTTTTTTGCATGGGTAGGCACTGGGAATCAAACCCAGGTCTCCAACATGGCAGGTGAGAATTTTACCACTGAGCCACCATGACACAGCCCTGAGCTACTGTCGCACTTCCCTAGAGATTTTTTTTTTAATTTAATCTAATTAAAAAAAATTTATTTATTAATTTAAAAAAATAAAGAAACAAAATAAAACAACATACACAATCAGTAATTCACAATATCATCATTTTGTTCCATATTCATCATTTCTTAGAACATTTGCATTAATACAGAAAAAGAAATAAAAAGACAATAGGAAAAGAAATAAAACGAACACAGGAAAGAAAAAAAAAAGATTATACCTATCATACCCCTTACCCCTTGCTTTCATTGATCACTAGCATTTAAACTAAATTTATTTTAACATTTGTTCCCCTTATTATTTATTTTTATTCCATCTGTTCTACTCCTTTGTTGACAAGGTAGATAAAAGGAGCATCAGACACAAGGTTTTCACAATCACACAGTCACATTGTGACAGCTGTATCATTATTCAATCATCCTCAAGAAACATGGCTACTGGAACACAGCTCTACATTTTCAGGTAGTTCCCTCCAGCCTCTCCATTGCATTTTTTTTTTTTTTTTTTTACATGGGCAGGCACTGGGAATTGAACCCGGGTCCTCTGGCATGGCAGGCAAGCATTCTTCCCTGCTGAGCCACTGTGGCCTGCCCTCTCCATTACATCTTGAATAACAAGATGATATCTACTTGATGCATAAGAATAACCTCCAGGATAACCTCTCCAGTCTGTTTGGAATCTCTCAGCCATTGATACTTTGTCTCATTTCCCTGTTCCCCCTTTTGGTCTAGAGGGTTTTCTCAATCCCTTGATGCTAAGTCTCAGCTCATTCTAGGGTTTTTCTCAATCCCTTGATGCTGAGTTCTGTTCATTCCAAGATCTCTGTCCCACGTTGCCAGGAAGGTCCACACTCCTGGGAGTCATGTCCCACGTAGAGAGGGGTAGCGTGGTGAGACTGCTCGTTGTATTGGCTGGAGAGAGGGGCCACATCTGAGCAACAAAAGAGGTTCTCTTGGGGGTGACTCAGGCCTAAATTTTAAGTAGACTTGACCTATCCTTTGTGGGGTTAAGTTTCATATGAACAAACCCCAAGACTGGGGGCTCAGCCTATAGCTTTGGTTGTCCACACTGCTTGTGAGAATATCAAGAATTCAACTTGGGGAAGCTGAATTTCTCCCCGTTCTCACCAATCCCTGAAGGGGGCTTTTCAGATACTTTTCCACTCACTGATCGAATCACTCTGGGATTCATCAGGGCATCACTCTGGACAAACCAGCAAAATCTCATGTCCTGCCTGAGATTCCAAGTACTTACGACATTCAATCAAACTATCTACATAAGTTATATTAGGAAATGCACTAGTCAAAATATAAATTTTGTAGCTAATAAACATTTTTTGCTTTAGTCTTACACAGAAGGTGACATTTAAAAATATTAATTACCATCTATTTTCTGCACCCTGCAGTAATGACATTCCTTTGTTCTTCCTCGTGCAAAAACATTTTAAAAATTGTACCTTGTACATTTCACTATTATTATACACTCTAGGCATTCATAGATTATACCATCTCACTCTTTAACATCTATCTTTCTTTCTGATTTCATTTATGTCCCCTGCCCTCCTCCCTCTATCATTCTCACATGCAGCTTCATTCAGTGTTTTAACATAATTATATTACAGTTAGGTAGTATTGTGCTGTCCATTTCTGAGTTTTTGTATCCAGTCCTGTTGCACAGTCTTTATCCCTTCAGCTCCAATTACCCAATATCTTACCCTATTTCTATATCCTGATGGTCTCTGTTACAAACAAAATATTCCAAGTTTATTCACTAATGTCAGTTCATATCAATGAGACCATACAGTATTTGCCCTTTTGTTTTTGGCTAGTCTCACTCAGCATAATGTCCTCAAGGTCCATCCATGTTGTTGCATACTTCATAAGTTTATTCTGTCTTAAAGCTGCATAGTATTCCATCGTATGTATATACCACAGTTTGTTTAGCCACTCGTCTGTTGATGGACATTTTGGCTGTTTCCATCTCCTTGCAATTGTAAATAATGCTGCTATAAACATTGGTGTGCTAGTGTCCGTTTGTGTCTTTGCCCTTATGTCCTCTGAGTAGATACCTAGCAGTGGTATTGCTGGGTCATATGGCAATTCTATATTCAGCTTTTTGAGGAATTGCCAAACTGCCTTCCACAGTGGTTGCACTATTTGACATTCCCACCAACAGTGAATAAATATGCCTCTTTCTCCATATCCTCTCCAGCACTTGTCATTTTCTGTTTTGTTGATAATGGCCATTCTGGTGGGTGTGAGATGATATCTCATTGTGGTTTTGATTTGCATTTCTCTAATGGCCAGGGGCGTTGAACATCTCTTCATGTGCCTTCGGGCCATTTGTATTTCCTTTTCTGAGAGTTGTCTGTTCAAGTCTTTTTCCCATTTTGTAATTGGATTGGCTGTCCTTTTGTTGTTGAGTTGAACAATCTCTTTATAAATTCTGGATACTAGACCTTTATCTGATATGTGGCTTCCAAATATTGTCTCCTATTGTGTAGGCTGTCTTTTTACTTTCTTGATGAAGTTCTTTGATGCACAAAAGTGTTTAATTTTGAGGAGCTCCCATTTCTTTCTTTCTTTCTTCAGTGCTCTTGCTTTAGGTGTAAGGTCTATAAAACCACCTCCAATTATAAGATTTATAAGATATTTCCCTACATTTTCCTCTAACTGTTTTATGCTCTTAGACCTGATGTTTAGATCTTTGATCCACTTTGAGTTAACTTTTGTATAGGGTGTGAGATATGGGTCCTCTTTCATTCTTTTGCATATGGATATCCAGTTCTCTAGGCACCATTTATTGAAGAGACTGTTCTGTCCCAGGTGAGTTGGCTTGACTGCCTTTTCAAAGATCAAATGTCCATAGATAAGAGGGTCTTTATCTGAACACTCTATTTGATTCCATTGGTCAATATATCTATCTTTATGCCAGTACCATGCTGTTTTGACCACTGTAGCTTCATAATATGCCTTAAAGTCAGGCAGCGTGAGCCCTCCAGCTTTGTTTTTTTCCTCAAGATACTTTTAGCAATTCTTTTTGGCCCATTAAAAATTGAGTTTTTTTTTTAATTGTTGAGTTTTAAGGGTTTTTTATATTTTCTGGATACAAATTCTTATTAGATTTTTTTTTTGCATCAGTAGGCACTGGGAATCAAACCCAGGTCCCCAACATGGCAGGTGAGAATTTTACCACTGAGCACTATAACACAGCCCTGAGCTACTGTCGCACTGCCCTAGATATGTTTTTAAAAAATAGTTTCTATTTCCTTTCAGTTTGTGGTTTATCTTTTCATTTTCCTGACAGTGTCTTTCAAAAAAGCCAAAATTTAAAATTTTGATAAGTCTAATTTATCTATTTTATTTTTAAAAATCACGCTTTTAGGCAAAACAACTCAATACCTAACCCAAGGTTACAGAGATTTTCTCCTAGAAGCTTAATTGCTTTAGCTCTTACCTTTAGCTCTATGATCCATTTTTAATTAATTTTTGTATATGGTGTGAGGTAAGGTTCAAGGCTTCTGTTTTACATGTGAATGTCCAATTATTCTAACTTCATTTGTTAAAGAGACTTATCTTTCTCCATTTAACTACTTTGGCATCTTGGTGGAAAATCAATTGCCTATATCAATATTATGTCCAATAGACAAGGTCTTAAAAAACAATCATAATGTATTTACAATACCTAATAAAATTAACGGTAATGCCTTAATATTGTCCACTAGTCCCTCTGTGTCCAATATTAACTGATTGGTTTTAAAATGTCTTTTATTGTTGGTTTTTGAAATTAGGATCCAAGCAACACATTTTATATGTTTGTTATGTCTTGTAAGTATCTTTTTTTATTATTAATTTTTAAAAAATTATAGGAAAGAAACACAAACATTCTTAATATGTGATCATTCCATTCTACATATATAATCAGTAATTCTCTTGTAAGTATCTTTCACTTATAATAGTTTCCCTCATTTTCCATGCCATTTATCAGTTGAAAGCAGGTCATTTGTCTAGCAGTGTTTCCCACATATCTGGATTTGGATGTTTGCAGTCTTGTGATGTCATTTAACATGGTCCTCCTTCTTTTATTTAGTCACAGCTTGATTAGATTTAAGTTCCATTCTTTTGGCCAGAATACCTCTTCGATGGTGTGGTGTACTTCCTATGGGGTGACATCAGAAGGCATATAGTCTGGGTTGTCTCACTTTTGGTGTTACTAGGGTTGTTCAATGGGTTCAGGTGTTGTAAACCTCATCCTCAAAGTTCCCCATTAGCAATTTACCTAATGGCTTCAACCTTCACTGAGGGTCATTGTGTAGATCCACTATATTATGAGAGTTCTTTAGAATTCTATAATTCTTTACTAGTTTTTATTGGTTGAAGTTATTCTGTAAGTAAGAATTCCTCCCATCTTTACTGTTTTGTTTCCCTGAAGTATGCTTCATGCCAGAAAGTCAGGAAAATTCTTGCTTATTTCTCATTAATGATCCATTTTCAGAAAAGTAGTTTGGTGTCTCAGCGACTTTGAAAAGTGACTCGTGAATTTTTGTTTTTTTGAATAGCATTGCCAATTAACAGATTTTTACATATTGGATGTGTTTCAAACTTTTTCTTCCTCCCTCCCTACTGCTCTCTCTTTCTTTCTACAAAACTGTTGTGGTGTATTGCCTTGGACATACATCACTTTTAATTTTTGCTAGTTTGTATTTGGGATATTTTCCTAAAAGTGGGGTTGATGATCAAAGGGCAAATACATATATATTTTTGCTAGATACTGCAAAATTGTCCTCCATAGGGATAATGTTTTGCATATCTACAACTATGTATGAGGAAATCTGATTCTCCACAGCCTTGCTAACAAGTATAGCAAGTTTGTTATGAAAAATTCTGGATATTTGCAGATCTGAAAGATAAGAATTGATATCTCAGTGTAGTTTTAATTTGCATTTCTCTTATGATGAATGAGATTGGTTGCTTTTTATATGTTGAATGTTTATTTACATACTTTCCCATGAATGAGAAATCATTTTAAATTGTATTCAATTTTGAATAGTATTGATAGACTCCTCATTATGAAAGATGAATAAAGATGAAAGTGTACTATTTTCCATCTAATTTTGGTCTGTGAGTCTGCAAATCTATCCCACATGTATCCAAATGTGCTCTCAGCCCATGTGTATTGGATTCTTCTGATGTGAATTTTTCTTTGTAATGTTTTTTTTTTTGCTTCCATTTGTTTCCTGAGCTCTGCCATCTTGCCTTTTATTATTTCATGCTGTCTTATTATTATCTATTTTTTAATATTGAGGTTTTTTAACAGTAAGAATGGAGAAGAATGGAGAAGAAATAATTTAAGGAGGTAAAAACAATATGACTTGTATTTTGATTTGATGTAAAGAGAGGAACAAAGGGAAAGAGGATTCTAGGATGAATTTCAGGTTTCTGGGTGAAACCAGCTATATGGTAATGTTATTAAACTGTATCAGAATTTGGGAAGAGGGCAAACAGGTTTGGGGAAAAGATCATGAGTTCAGTTTTGCATGTATTAGCTTCAGTTGCCAATGAGCAATGGATTTGGAGGTCTGAAGTCTAGGAGAGAGATCTGGACTACAGATAAAGTATTGTGAATCAGAGGCTATAAGTAGAAGTGAAGTTCCAATAGTTAGTAAGATTGCTTTGAGAGATCAGTGTAATGTAAGCAGAGGATAGGATGCCGGGGATCAAAGCAAAGTTAAGATCCTAATTAACAGGAGGTAGGAGAAAAAGGGCAGCTAATGAAAAGATTCTGGGAATGAATTATCTGGGGATAAGAAATAAGCACAAGAGTGGTGTTTTGACATCAAGACAGAAAAGCCTCATTAGTCTTTTTTTTTTTCTATAGAGAGGATACTTAGCATGTGGAATTGCTGCCTGATTCTGCTTCCTAGGTTCTTGGCAATGGTGCGAGAAAGAATTCAAGGGCACAGCACAGCTAGAGTAAGCAGGAAGAAAATTTATTAAGAACACATGTGAGAGGACACTGAAGCACTCTCACAAGGAAAGAGGGGTGAGAGGTGAGAGGCCCTGACACTGGGTCAATCTGCTTTTATAGATTTTTGTTTCTTTTGTAATTTTTATTAACTATTTTACTACCCTCCCCTTTTCCCCCATCTGTGTATGCTTGATGGTAGATGACTCACTCAGGCATGGTTGGTTGGCTCTCTGCTTCTCGGTAGATGACTCACTCTGGTGGGGGCCATTTGTCCCCCAGGTGCTGTTTATTGCTGTTCTTCTCGGAGATATTTTTCTCCTTAAGGCCTGACTGCTCCTTGGAATTTGCCCTTTGCTTAGTCAGCCACCACCTTCATCCTGATCCTACCTCAGGATGAGAAACAATTAAATAAGTATAGAGCCAGTGTTCCTGGAGGAATTTTTAAAAAGTAGGACAAACTTTTAAAAAGTAATGAAAAACCTAGTGAAATTGGTTGGTTAGATTGAAAGATTCTGCATGACTTTTAAAAACTGAATTAAAGGTGCATGGAAGGTTGAAAAAGCTGAAGTTCTCAAAACATTTTCCCACTATCGGTTTTCCCAAGTATGTTTACTATTTTAGGGAAAAATGAATATAATATTTTCCAGGAGTTTTTCTTTATTCCAATAAGTAGACTCATTTGTTTCTAGCTAATCATAGAACAAAGAAGAAATGGGAATTCTTTTAGGCTTTAAAATTGAGGCTGAGAAGAATTCTACTTCCTTCACCATTCTCTTTTTGTTCTCCAACTTTCAAAGATACTGGACCTTAAGAGAATTCATATACCTCTGAGCTGTTTTATAATATTACAAAGTAGAACAGACCCATACACCCAATGGACTTGTAGTAACAAAAGGCACTGCCACTTTCAAAGGGCATATGAAGGGCTTGTTCTTTTGCCTGGTTACTTAAATTTGGTGCCTTTCAGCTGAAGGCTATTCTTGTTCTGGGTGATCCAACTAAACCTCCTCTGAAGTCTTACATATTAGATTACTGTTTTTAAGATTTCAATTCAACTAGTTTAGTTCTTTGGCTTTAAAACTAATATGTAGATAACCTCATGCTGGGCTTATATGAGATGGAATCTCATAGGGCCACAGTTCTGGTATAATTTTTATATGGTACAAAATATCCTGAAGTGGAAAGACATTACTACACAAAATAAACATTGGCTATTTCTGTGGAATATTGGGCAAACTTTTACTTTACCACTGACACTTTATAAAATAGCATGAAAGGTGTGTTATCAGGAGGGGATTAAAGTAATAAGACTACCCTGTGAAATTCTGATATATAATGTTACTTTACAGTTAAATCAGATATTGAAATATAACATTTTGCTTCCTTTCTTAGAGGAGATTAGACTGAACTGCCATTCATAATAAGGGGGGCATAACATAAGACCATTATATATGGTCAGAATCCATTGTTTTATCTCATATTGGCTAAGGCAATCTTTGGAGGGGTTTTAAGAAAAACATTTTTTTCAGCTCTTGTCTACGTTGAATGTGAAGGGAATCAAGTTTTATTTTATTTCCTATGACTAGAGTAAGCAGATGTGTTAATTTATTTTGTTTTGTTTGGATCTTCTCACAAAGAATCCATAAAACTCATCTTTTCTTTTTTTTTGGAGGTGCACTCAATTTGGCCACTTTCAAAGAATGTCAAGTAAAATGACTATCCAAAAGTTTAATGAGGAGAACTTCAAATACTTCCAAGAAGCTTTTTTTAGTTTGAATTACAATATGCTACATTTATATTTATTTTATTTGTATTTGTACTCTAAAATGTAATGTTGTTTTGCTCTGTTGGAAAGCAGAGTTTTTGGAAGCTAAGGACATAAAAGTGCAGACTCTTGGGGGTCCTGGTATGTAGTGCATTTAACAATTGTAGCCCTAACCTTGAGCCTACCTTTCATGTGTCACTCTGGATTAATTTCAAAGGGCTAAAGATCCTTGTTTTATGAGGTTATTGTGCATTAGGAAGATGTTCTAATTTGCTAGTTGCTGGAATGCAATATGCCAGAAACGGAATGGCTTTCAAAAAGGGGAATTTAATAAGTTGTAAGTTTACAGCCTAAGGCCGTGAAAATGTCCCAATTAAGCAAGCCTATAAAAATGTCCAAATTAAGGCACCAACAAGAGGTTACCCTCACTTAAGAAAGGCCAATGAAGTTCAGGGTTTCTCTCTCAACTGGAAAGGCACATGGTGAACATAGCAACATCTGCTAACTTTTCTCCAGGCTTCTTGTTTCATGAAGCTCACCTGGGGATGTTTTCCTTTTTCTCCAAAGGTTTCTGGCTGTGTGGGCTCTTGTCCTCATGGCTCTGCTGTCCTTGGAATCTCAAGCCTTTTCCAAAATTATTTCTCTTTTAAAGGATTCCAGTATATTAATCATGACCCACCTGGAGTAGATGGGGTCACATCTCGCTCTAATCCAAGGTTAATACCCACAATTGGGTGAGTCACATCTCTGTGGTAATAATCTAATCAAGTTTCCGGCCTACATTGTTGAGTAGCGATTAAAAGAAACTGTTGGTCCCACAAGATTGGATCAGAATTAAAACATGGCTTTTCAGTGTGCATAATCCCTTCAAACCAGGACAGAAGCTACTTGTAGGTTTTTTTTTTTTTTTTGAGTGTTTTAGGCATGTTGGAGTTCTAATTAGTGCACATGTAGGAAATAAGCCTTAGAGTTTCAAGTCAAGAGATCCAATAAAATGAAGACCAGAGGGAAGGTTCATTTTAAACTCTTTCATTATGGGAACAAAGAGTAAAAAGTGCTCTTGAATAATAATTATGAGCTCTACAGATGATGTTTCACTTCAATGTTAGTCAAGTAGATTCTGTTCTCCTGAAAAGGGATAATAATTTCAACTAACATCTGTTGAACCCTTGCTCTTTGTCAGAGATTTGAGCTAAATTATCTCTGTTACTTGCATTTTCTTGTTTAACCTTCCAGATCCCTTGGAGGAATGAACTTTTGTTATTCCCAGTACAGATGAAGAAACATGTTCAGGAAGGTTTAGGAACTTGTCTTAAGTCACAGGCAGCAGGGAGCATAGCCTAGATTCTTGTCCAGACAGTCTGTAGTCAATGCCAATGCTCTAACTTAACTGGGATCCAATATGGTGAGAATTCAAGAATTAGGTAGTCTGGGGGCAGGCTGTCTCAAACGGGTTACTGCATATTGCTGCTGATGGTCTGAGTGGAGCTGAAATCCAGTCCTCCTTCTCCTGGACACACTAGGCCTTTCTGCTAACACCTACAGCTCTCTATCTATCCAATGCAGAGAGTGGCACCTTCTTCCAATGTCTGTCTAAAAGGGGAATGTTTTTCTAGTTTACTGAAAGGCAAATATTAATTTTTTTAAAAACTTTTTTATTAATTAAAAAAAAAATTAACAAAACATTAAGATATCATTCCATTCTACATATACAATCAGTAATTCTTAATATCATCACATAGTTGCATATTCATCATTTCTTAGAACATTTGCATCTATTTAGAAAAAGAAATAAAAAGACAACAGAAAAAGAAATAAAACGATAACAGAGAAAAAAAAAAGATTATACATACCATACCCCTTACCCCTCGCTTTCATTTACCACTAGCATTTCAAACTAAGTTTATTTTAACATTTGTTCCCCCTATTATTTATTTTTATTCCATATGTTCTACTCTTCTGTTGATATAGTAGCTAAAAGGAGCATCAGACACAAGGTTTTCACATTCACAGAGTCTCATTGTGAAAGCTATATCATTGTTCAATCATCATCAAGAAACATGGCTACTGGAACACAGCTCTACATTTTCAGGCAGTTCCCTCCAGCCTCTCTGCTACATCTTGAACAACAAGGTGATATCTATCTAATGCATAAGAATAACCTCCAGGATAACCTCTCAACTCTGTTTGGAATCTCTCAGCCATTGACACTTAGACTCATTTCACTCTTCTCCCTTTGGTCGAAAAGGTTCTCTCAATCCCTTGATGTTAATTCTCAGCTCATTCTAGGGTTTTTCTCAGTCCCTTGATGCTGAGTCTCAGCTCATTCCAGGATCTCTGTCCCACATTGCCAGGAAGGTCCACACCCCTGGGAGTCATGTCCCACGTAAACAGGGGGAGGGTGGTGAGATTGCTTGTTGTGTTGGCTGGAGAGAGGGTCCACATCTGAGCAATAAAAGAGGTTCTCTTGGGGGTGACTCTTAGGCCTAAATTTTAAATAGACTTGACCTATCCTTTGTGGGGTTAAGTTTCATATGAACAAACCTCAAGACTGGGGGCTCAGCCTATAGCTTTGGTTGTCCATACTGCTTGTGAGAATATCAAGAATTCAACTTGGGGAAGTTGAATTTCTCCCCACTCTCACCATTCCCCGAAGGGGGCTTGCAAATACTTTTCCAGTCACTGATCAAATCACTCTGGGATTCATCGGGGCATCACTCTGGACAAACCAATAAAATCTCATGTGCTACCTGAGATTCCAAGTACTTATGACATTCAATCAAACTATCTACATGAGTTATATTAGGAAATGCTCTAGTCAAAATATAAATTTTGTAACAAATAAACATTTTTTGCTTTAGTCTCACACATAAGGTGACATTTTAAAATATTAATTACCATCGTTTTTCAGCACCCTGCAATAATAACATTCCTTTGTTCTTCTTCATGCAAAAACATTTTTAAAATTTGTACATTGTACATTTCACTATTATTATACACTTTAGGCATTCCTAGATTATACCATCTTGATCTTTACCATCTATCTTTCTTTCTGATTTCATTTATGTCCCCAGCCCTCCCCCCTCTATCATTCTCATATGCAGCTTCATTCGGTGTTTTAACATAATTACATTACAGTTAGGTAGTATTGTGGTGTCCATTTCTGAGATTTTATATTCAGTCCTGTTGCACAATCTGTATCCCTTCAGCTCCAATTACCCAATATCTCACCCTATTTCTATCTCCTGATGGTCTCTGTTACTAAGGAAATATTCCAAGTTTATTCACTAATGTCAGTTCATATCAGTGAGACCATACAGTATTTTTCCTTTTGTTTCTGGCTAATCACACTCAGCATAATGTCCTTAAGGTCCATTCATCTTGTTACATACTTCATAACTTTATTCTGTTTTACAGCTGCACAATATTCCATCTTATGTAAATGTCACAGTTTGTTTAGTCAACTTTCTGTTGATGGACATTTTGGCTGCTTCCATCTCTTGGTAATTGTTAATAATGCTGCTATAAACACTGGTGTGTAAATGTCCATTTGTGTCCTTGGCCTTGTGTCCTTTGAGTAGAGACAGCATATAGATGGGTACTGTTTTTTAATCCATTCTACCAGACTATGTCTTTTGATTGGAGAGTTTAATCCATTAACATTAAGCGTTATTACTGCATGGGTAGTACTTTCTTCTACTATTTTGCCTTCTGGATTTTATATGTCATATCTAATTTTCCTTCTTTTTACCTTTACTCATAGTCTTCCTTTCTACACTCTTCTTCACACCTCTCTCTTCTGTCTTCGTATCTATCTCTAGTGTTCCCTTTAGTATTTCTTGTAGAGCTGATCTCTTGGTCACAAATTCTCTCAGTGATTTTTTGGTCTGAAAATGTTTTAATTTCTCCCTCATTTTTGAAGGACAATTTTGCTGGGTATAGAATTCTTGGTTGGCAGTTTTTCTCTTTTAATAATTTAAATATATTATCCCACTGTCTTCTCTCCTCCATGGTTTCCGCTGAGAGATCTGCGCATAGTCTTATTGGGCTTCCCTTTTATGTGATGGATTGCTTTTCTCTTGCTGCTTTCAAGATCCTCTCTTTCTCTTTGACCTCTGACATTCTGATTATTAAATGTCTTGGAGTATGTCTGTTTGGATCTATTCTCTTTGGGGTATGCTGCAGTTCTTGGATCTGTAATTTTAAGTCTTTCATAAGAGTTGGGAAATTTTCAGTGATAATTTCCTCCATTAGTTTTTCTCCTCCTTTTCCCTTCTCCTCTCCTTCTGGGATACCCACAACACATATAATCGTGTGCTTCATATTATCTTTTAATTCTCTGAGTCCCTGCTCATATTTTTCCATTTTTTCCCTATAGTTTCCGTTTCTTGTCAGATTTCAGATGTTCCATCCTCCAGTTTAGAAATCCTATGTTCTGTCTCTCAAAATCTACCATTGTAGGTTTCCATTGTTTTTTTCATCTCTTCTACTGTGTCTTTAATTCCCATATGTTCTGTGATTTGTTGTTTAGACTTTCAGTTTCTTCTTTTTGTTCTTTCCTTGCCTTCTTTATATCCTCCCTCAATTCATTGATTTGGTTTTTGATGAGGTTTTCCATATCTGTTCGTGCATTCTGAATTAATTGTTTCAGCTCCTGTATGTCATTTGAATTGTTGGTTTGTTCCTTTGACTGGGCCATATCTTCAATTTTCCTAGTGTGATTTGTTATTTTTTGCTGGCATCTAGGCATTTAATTACCTTAATTAGTTTATACTGGAGATTGCTTTCACTTCTTTTATCTAGGGTTTTCTTGCTGGATGAATTTGTTGTCTATCTGTTCTTTGACATTCTGTTCAGCTTTATCTGGACCTTTAGCTTGAGTTTTGTTTAACAGAGGAGAATTTTTCAGTTCTTGTTTTCTTGTTTCTTGCCCTGCTTGTGTGGTACCTTTCCCCTCCACATACACTTAGGAGGGTCTACTTAGATATTATATACCCCAGCCAGATTTTCCCAGACCAAACTGGCCTCCTATCAGGAGAAAAGAGTCACCTGCGTCGGTTTTCCTTGAGGGTGAGACCCAGCAGGCTGAAAGACTTTCCTGTGAAGTCTCTGGACTCTGTTTTTCTTATCCTGCCCAGTATGTGGCACTTGTCTGACTGCAGGTCCCACCAGCATAAGATGATGCGGTACCTTTAACTTTGGAAGACTCTCCCTGCTGGGGGTGTGGTGGAGACAGAGGAGAGGTTGTAGGCTGGTTTTAATGGCTTCAAATTACCAAGCCCTGGTTTCTGAATTCCTTGATGGAGGGATTCCACCTGAGTTGGGCTTCACCCCTCCCCTGGGGAAGGCACAGGCTCCAGACAAGTCCCCAAAAGAGCTCACTTCTGCCTATGCCTGGGGCAGCTGCAGCCTGAAAGGTCCTGCTGCTGTATCCAGAGGCAGTCAAGACTTTGTAGATACATAGACACAAAAACCTCTGTTTCCTTCTTTTTTTTTTTTTTCCCTTTTTTCTCTCAGTCCTGCCCCCTTGGCACTGGGGCAAAAATGAGCAATCTTCGCTTTGATCAGGTTTACCTAAGCTGGGGGCCTATTTTTAGTAGTCAGCATTTGTTAATTAGTTCCACAATTGGTGTTTGATTTTGCCCAGTCCCTGCTGCTGGTAAAGTCCTTTCCTTTCCTCTCTGGGAAGCGGCCTGTGGGGGAGGGGTGCTGGCCACCCCAGCTTTGGGAACTCATGGTTCTGGGGGGTGCTCGCAGCCGGTCCAGCTGGTCCAGACTGGGGTACGCTGTTTGTCTGGTCACTGAAGTGGCCCTAGGAGCTGTTCTGTACTATTTCTGGTTATTTAGTAGTTGTTCTGGAGGATGAACTAAAATGCGCATGTTGTTAAGCCACGCATGTTGTTAAGCCGGAAGACGGCAAATATTAATTTCATAATTTTACTCTGAGTACCACTGCCTGTATTTCCACTCACTCCTAACAGTCCTTTGACTCTGACGTGCTTCTTCCCGGTCTCATTGCTTCCTTGGTGTTTCATTCTGTCCCATAGCTTTAAGTACCACCTCTATGTTGACAACACCCAAATTTATGCCTCCATCTCAGAACTCGCTCTTTCTTTCTCTCTCTGTTCTTGCATATCTAATTGGTTACTCAACATCTTCACTTGGATGTCTAACTATGTATTCCAAACTTATGCTCCAAACTGGACTTTTGATATTTCTGCTCATCTTGCATCCATCCCATCTCAACATCATCTTTCTTGTTGTTCAGACCTAACTCCTTGGAGACATCTTGATTTTTTTTCTCTCTCTCATATGTTATGTCCAAATGAAGAATTCCTATTTGCCTAACCTTCTAAATATATCTACAGTCTGACCACTTCTGCTGCCACCACTGAGGTCTGAGCCCTTATTCTCTCCTATCTGGATTGCTATAGGAGCCTCCTAATGGATGCCCATTCCTCTGCCCTTGCCTCCACCCCCCACTTCAATTTATTCACCAAAGTAATCCTTCCAAAACACAAACAAGATCATGTTACTCCAGTGCTCAACCCCCTGCAACTGCAGGCCCCATTATGTCTCTGACCTTCTCTCACTTTGCTCTTTCCCGCTCACTCTACCCCACTCACACTGGCCTCTTCTCTGTTCTGCACAACATGCCATTACTCTCCTGCCTTAAGGATTTTGTTCTAGCTGTTATCTCTGCCTTGAGTGCTCTTCTCTCAGGTATCTGTTTAGCTAATGTCCTTACCTCTTCAAGTCTTCGCTGAAATATCCCTTGTTTCAATGGGGGCATATTTTTATCCTATTTAATACTGAAATCTGTCCTTAACTCCTTTGTTCCCTCATTACTCTCATATTCCCTCTTACTCTCTTCTGCTTTTAATTTTTTCATAACCCTCATTATTTTCCAATAGACTGTGTAGTTTACTTTTTTCGTATTTGTTTGTTTATTGTCTCTCCTCTCCCTTTGACATGACTGTCATGAAGTAGACACTTATTTGGATTTCCTGGTTGTTAATACAAATACCATGTAATGGGTTGGCTTAAAGAATGAGAATTTATTGGCTCATGGTTTTGAGACTAGGAGAAGTCCAAAATTAAGGCCTCGTTAAAGCAATGCTTCTCCCAGCAGACTGTGGCATTCTGGGCTGGCTGCTAGTGACCCTTGGCCCTTGGCTTTTCTGTCACATGGCAATGCACATGGCAGCCTCTTGTTTTTATTGACTTTAGGCTTCTGGCTACTACCTCTATGTCTTTTTCAATTTCATTCTGCTTTTAAAGGACTCTAGTAATAGGATTAAGACTGATCCTGATTTAGTTGGGCCACCCCTTAACTGAAGTAATCTCATCAAAAGATCCTATTTATAACTGGTTCACACCCACAGGAATGGATAAAGTTTAAGAAAATGTTTTTCTGGGGTATATTAACACCACACCACCATAACACTCAATAAATATAATTTGAATAGATGAATAAATGAATGATGCCCTATAATTTAGGGGTGCCTCTGATCTCACACCATTCACCCTCATAGTTGACCAAAAGGCTAGGAGGAAAAATATAAGTGTAAATAATGACATGGGAGTTGGTTGTAAAGAACAGTACCTGAAAAGAGTGAAACCTAACTATTCTTCCATCACATATGATATCAGCCAATTTCTTGCTATTATTGACTCTCTGAAAAACCTCCGATTCTTTTGTTTACCAGTGAGTAGAAGATATGTGTGCTTTCTTTACAGGGCAAACAAGGCAGCAAATGATTGCATTAGGAGTATGAAGGCAGGAATGAGTGGGGATGATAGTCTTGGAAAACAGATGGATAAAGAGAGTGTAGTGCAAGTTCTATATTATAATTGTTCTCTTTCCATTTTATCTTATTCTAGCCAAGACTAAATTGTATAACATCAGTGTGAGGGTATTGTGCATGATATCCTCTGTATCTATTTTTTTTGCTTTACTTAAACCTTTTTGTAATGATTTTATTTGTCAGGTAGCATTTGGTTTCAGTCCTTTACATTTATTCCTGATTGCATTATACTACTACTTCTGAGGGGTGGTGGTAGGGGAGAGGGGGACTTAGAAAGTTTAGTTATGCACTCAACATAAATTGTTAATGAAAACTAAATGCTCTCTTTTATAAGATTATTTCAGGACTCTGTGCCTTCCACAAGTTACTGAACTTTCCTTCTGATATTTTGGAAGTGTAGGGTATGAGACAAAGATTAATATTTGTGGTGGTGGTGAAGATTGTTACCTACTGATATTACACTAGAGTTTATTCAGAATGGAGCTCATGGATATTTTTTTGTAAGGAGATTTGTTGATATGATTAGAGCACTTAAACTTGAAGAAAAGAGATACTTCCAAGACAGAGTCATCAAGTACATGCATGAATGTGTGTGTGTGTATGAAAATAAATAGGGCATGAAAGGAGTGACACATAGTGATTTCCAGGGGAAAATAACAATGGGAGAAGGTCAGTAATAAATATATAGGTAATCAGAAAAACAGAAATTAAATACAATTTCAGAAATATCAATAAAACATGAATCGAGTATTATTTTTTAAAATTTATTTTGTTTCTCATGAATGGAATGTTAAATGTTCAAAGATAATTTTAATGAAAAGGGCAGAGAAGTATACACAGTCTTTCATAAAAACCCATAACTTGAGAAAAGATTTACAGTGGAGGACATTCAGATAGGGTATAATGAGAGAGAAAGAGAAGTGATATTGTTGCAAAAGCTTATTAGATCAGTCTTTCCTGGTATAGATTAAAAACTGTCATAGCAATATGGTTAGATGACATGTTTTGAAAAGTTTCAGAAAGCCTTCTCTTAAAAGTAGAACAATAATGATTTTTATCTTATTGCTGTGGCAATTTCATGTCTTGGAGATTGGGAAAATAATGAAAGAAACAAATTTGAACAATACGAAGATTTTTGTGACGTGGAGTGCTGGAAAGTTTGGGAAGGTCTGCCCTTAACATGTACATGAGTTTCAAATCAAGCTAACAAACTGATAAAGTAGATTATATCTCTCTATGTTCCTATCTTGACAAATACACCTTTAGAATGACACAAAAACCAAGGTTCAAATTTAGAATTCTTAGATTTCTTGAAATTTCTTGTTAGAATGAGGTGGTGTAGGAGCAGTTTGCCTCTGTCCCTGGCCTAGCATCTTCTTTCCTCACTCCTGGCTTTATCATACAGTTGAGAGGCTTTGAGCACATGCAAGTGGACAGTCTAGCCTAAATATCCATTTCCATCTGCACACTCATGAGCAAACAGCTGCCTCCTGGCCATCTCTCAGGCCTAGGAATAGGTATACTGAGTCATCTGCTCTGGAAAGATGGATCCTAGGAAGAGGCTGACCCAGGCACAGAGAGTGGGCTTGAGCTGGTTGAGGGGTCCAGGGTGTGTCCAGAAAGGTAGGTCTTGGCTTGGCCTTGTGGACAATTCCAAAGCATGAGATTTGGAGGCAGGTTTTGGAGTATTGGTTTAGGAGAAAATGACAATTTTATTGTGGAGGTAATAATTGTAAATAAGACAATGTTAGACATCTATCCTAGACTTGAAGAGGAGCACATTTTAACAATTTCAGTTGAATAGTAAGCATGATTCCAAGGGACTATATATGCCAGCATATATTCCAAGGGACACAAGAGGAATATGATGAATTAAAAATGAAAGAAAATGGGGGTACAAGTGTAGTTCCATGGTAGAATTCTCGCCTGCCGTGTGGGAGACCCAGGTTTGATTCCTGATCATTGTGTTTCCAAACACACAAACAAGCAAACAAACAACAACAACAACAACAAAAACCCCAAACAAATAAAAATGGAACAACTGGAGCTGCAATAAGGGGATACTCAGATAGGAAAAGAATGAAATGTGACCCCTGCCATACAGCATATGAGAGAGAGAGAGAGAGAGAGAGAGAGAGAGAAGGAAAGAAAAAGAAAGGAAGAGAAAATGCAAAGTTGGCAAGGTTTGGGTTTTACTATTTTTTTCTTTCACCAGAATCTAGGATAGTGGTTGATGTATCTAGGTGCCCCATAATAGTCGCTGAACAGCGACAATCAATAACACAAAACCCCAGTGTTCTGTGTAGCAACCTTAAATTTTAAAAGAACATGGATCAAATATGGGAAGAGGGACACATAAGTGAAAGCAAATAAAAGAGAATGGCAGAAACTAGGAAAAATAACATTGAGAAGGCTAGAGCACTTTTCATTTGCTAAGGCTGGCAGGACATGCTGTAGGAGAAGAACATTTCAAAGCTGTATTTTGAGAAAAAGAGAAAAAATAAATAAATACAGAAGGAATAGACCCTCTGCGTGAGCGAGATGATATGAGATTAATAGATGACAGTTAATACATATAAATTATCCTGTCAAAGTGGCAAGAGTATGAGAGAATTGATATGTGGAAAAAGCAAGTATGTTATAATTTGTATTAAAATATAAATACTTATATGCTGGCAACATATATGAAATCTCTGGAATGATATGAGAAACTGACCATAGTAATTGCCTCTGCGAGGGAAATTAGGTAAGGAGGAAGGGATGTGAGGGCAACTTAGTTTTCACATTGTTGAACCTTGTACTACCTAAAGTATTTTTAACTAATTAAAAAAATTGAAACTCTAAATGTTGAAAATAAAGGAGACTGCCCATCCTCTTTAAATTACTTGAAGAATGTGTATCCTGAAGAAGTATATCCTTGAACTTTAAAATTGTCTGCAGATATGATCACAGAACCTCTCTAAGGAGTCACTGAGAAATGACAGACCTGCCAGAAAGCAGGAGAAGGGCATGTATCTTTATTTCCAAAAGAAGTAAAAATGTAGTCTCTAAGATTAGGCAGAACATCTAGGTGCCAAATTGTAGGAAAACTACAGAATTAAGATGTAAATAAATGGCAGTAATTACTAGAAGTTAGCATGGATTCTCCAAGAACAATTCATGCCAATCTAACTTTGTTTTTAATTGAGTTATTAAATAGGGAGAAAGTTTAGTAAAGCGTTTGACAAATCCTCCCATGATAATTTTGTTGACAGAATGAAAAAGAGTGGATTATTTCATATGAAAGTGATTCATAACTGGTTGAAAAAAAACATACCAAGGGTATTTATCAATTGATCATTATATATCTGTAAAGAGTTTCTAAAGGTATCAAAATCAGGTTTCCTGCCTGGCCCTAACTTATTCAATGGCAACTGTAGAATTTAACTGAACAAATTAATGGATGAACAGAAAACTGGGAAGGGGTGTTAATATGTTGGATTCTCTAAAATCAACTTTCACAGGCAGGAATAAAGATCCAGATTTTACAAGATATAGTGTTACGAGGGTAAAATAAAATAGTATATTTAGGTAAATAAAAATTAATTATCCAAATATGTTATGGGGAAACTTGGGTAAGCAGTAATCCTTGACAAAAAGACCTGAAGAGTTGAGCGGTGAGTACAAAATTAGCTTACCTTAGGTAAGTATGATGACTACATGATGACTATATCACCAGCTTTAGTAATCCTAAAGAACCATCAGCTGTCACTTTACAAACTAGCTGTGTTGCAAAAGTTTTTTTTTTTTTAATTAAATAGTTGGTATTGGGGACTTTTCTATAGAAACCATATTCCAGATGTTAGTTTTCCAAGCCATTCCACAAGTTACCACAAGAGGTTGGTAACAGTTTATCAGTCTTTGACCTTGCTTGCAAAATTCTGTAGATTTCTGCCTATTATTGCCCTAATCTCTAGTCAGTCAGGATTAGTGAACAGGACAAATACAAAAAGATCAAAAAGATTTTATAAGAAATAGAATTTATTAAAATTTTTTTTGATTGTAGGTAAGATTCTTCAAGGACCTGTTGGTTTGGAATTTCATAATTTAATGCGTATTGAAAAACATGAACACAGACTAAATTATTATTATTATTTCTTGGCTGAAAACACTCTTCTAGAAGGATAACATGTGATGTGGATGATTTTTTACCCCCTGTAGTTGTTTATTTTCCTTACCTCCAATTTTTGTATGCAGTGAGCTTTGGAAACCTATTGTGAAGTCTGCAGTGAGAGGACATGTTTTCTAAAGGTTGTGAAGCTTCACTTAGATCTTATTTTAGTTCACAACTGTATCTTCTACTTCTTGTCCCTGAGATAAAAGAACAAAGCCTTGTTAGCAATCTTGACTTGATTTATTTGTAGGAGAGTACCTGTCATGAGAGGGATAACAAGCAAAATGCTTTTATGTGCACTCATTTAGTAGGACTCTTAAGTTATAGACACTGAAGGGCATAGTTTATTGCACAGATTGGGTCTGGCCTATGCAGAAACATCACCATGGGAATATCCTATTTGTCAATATAGATTTGCCTGTGTTAAAGGGACTCAAAGAGGTAGGTGGAATGATTGAAAGAAAGAAAAACAAAACAAAATATTTCAGTTCTAGAAATGTATTTGGGAGAAAGCATTTGACAATAGGACTTGGAGACTTTCTTGAAGCATATCTCCTACATTTCAGTGGAATGGCTGAGAAAAGAAACAGTGTTTCTATGTTCAGAATTGAAATAAAAGGAGAGACAGGTAAGACAGAAAAGGGCTAAATCGTAGGGCTTTGTCTTTATATATTGATATTGTCATAGGATAATAACGGTAATTTAGAGTTTCATTTGAAAAGAAATTCAAATAATATCTTTTCCTAATAGTTGAATGATTATGTTTCAAGGCAAAAAGGCTTTTAAAAAGCGAAAGAATTGTAGGCATTTTATGCAAGTGGCTTATGATAGAGATAAGCCTAGACTAAGAACAAGCACACACACTACCCAGTCTCAAAGGTGGCATGGGGATTCTGGGTTCTGTTCACTCAGAGGACAATATAGAAATGTGATACATTTAAGAAATTGTAGCCTATCCTTGCAATCAACAATGCCCTTGGGTTTTATATTGTTGACATTTACAACATTTGCTAGTAGATGAATGAATAATACATTATATTTGAAAACATGATGAGAAGTAATCTAGGACATAGTAACTAAATTATCCTTTTTCTCCCCACTTCAAACTACTTATTATAATTCCTGAGTGGCATAGAAAATGTTTTGATACAATACACAAAGTGATTAATATGCATTAGTTGTTTTTAATAGTATAGTCAGCCTTGTAGTATATAATTGCACTTAAATGCTTTTCTAAATTATTAAATTTGCCAAAATTGCTTGCTTTGAGACTTTCAGTGCAATTTTTTTAAAATTATCAAACTTTTCTGAAGACACATGAAAGAATTTTAAGTATATTTGAAATTCACTATTTTGATTATGTATACATTTCTATGTTACGTCACTGGGGGCCAGTCTTTTGGCAAATTGCTATTATTCTCAAGAAAACTTCAGATATCCTTTTCATATTAAGAGAATTTTGGCATGTTATCATGTGGCATATCATTTGAAGAACAGTCAGGCTTCTATGACTATGTAGTATCTGCCTCTATTTTTTTGGAAACACATTATAAATTAGTATATATCAAGATAAGCGCCAGTATAAATGACTTAGTTATAGGATGGTTTTCTCTCTCTCACATGTGAACCAGGTGTAGAGTGTGGGAAAGGCCTTGTGAAGCACTGATCTTTTCACTTACACACACATTCAGATGGAGATCATTATTATCTTGGATTATGCTCACCACACATTTTTGGATCCAGGGGTAGGATTCACTATAATGGAAGAGTTTGAAGAGCAAATAGTAGCTGATTTTATGGAATAGGACAGGGGGAGGTTAGAAAGACAGGAAAGAGAAAGGGGAACATGGGCTCTACCTGAGAATCTCATATCCCTTAGGGCTTGGATGCTGGGTATGGGTGAGGGAACAGTCTTCCCTCCAGAATCACTGAGATTGAGAGGGGAGTTGAAGTGATTTATCTTGTATAAGAGAGACACCATAAAAATGTGTGTTTGTTTGTTCAATCATTCACTCATTCATTCATTCATCCATACCTCCATCCATCCTTTCACAGAGCCAATCAGTCTATTAAAAAGAAAACAACTATCCATCCTCATATCTAAAATAAAAAATGGAGAAACAAAATATAATTATATTAATTCTTTTTTGTTTTAATTTAATGGGTATCATAGGGAATAGCAAGGCATTTTCTGGAGGCAGATTCTTGTGTTCTCTAAGCCTGCAAATATAGGAAACTATAGAAGAAAATAGGTAAAAGCTAAATGGGAAAGTTTTTGCATTGATAGTAATACATGTTTTCATGGGCTCTGAGCTTTTCTCTAACGAAACAAGTTATATATAAGAGACATGTATGTTTCTTACTGTTTATGTGGCTCCTCAGTAAGCGCTTGCTTGTTGATTGTTGACTGTGAAGAAGTTAATACAAATTTGTCAGCTTAGTGATTTGGGATGTATTCTTTGTGTTGGATGTGTTAACCTGAATTTGTTATGATATGCTACATATGGTCATTATATATATATATATATATATATACATATATATATATATGCAAAATCTCACTGAGTTGATTTTAAGGTTAAGTTAATGCCTTAAAGAAAAGCTTGTAATTTTTTTTCTTATTTTATCTTGCCCAAATATCAGTGCTTTAGGCTTTCATTTTTTTATAACAACTACGCCAATATATGTGTTTGTTTTTTTTTTTACAGGAAAATGAACTGTCCCCATACCACTTTTCCAATCAAAACCCACAAATAAACAACCCTCAAATGAGTAGCAACAAATCGTATATCTTCCAAAGTCCTACCTAGCTCCTCATCTATATCAGTTTTGACAGAAATGGGCAAATATGGGCGCATGCTGCCTTTGTGCTCTGATTTCACAAAGGCAAAGAACTTTCATGTCTCATCCACTCAGCTTTTCTTTTTCACTTAAGACCCCTGATTAGATACAAACCCACCTGGGCTGGGCCACTAATCCAATCATGGGCATACTTGTATAGATTGATCTATTAGAAGATCTAAGCCCAGAGATTATGACCTCAGAGAACAGCTGGGGTAGTATCTCATCTCTCTAGTGGTGGCCTCCACACCCAGAGGGCTGCAGCTGAGGGCTCAGAAAGAGATACCGAACACCAATTTCACCTAGCATGAATTTCCTGAATGCTCACTTTTAGAAAATATTTTTCTTTATTAATATGTGTCTTTCTGCTTGGTGCACAGGCAGCATGTCAGCTGAAATGCCAATATCATTGAATGTCGATCCTCAGGATCTGCAGGTCCAAACATTCACTGTGGAGAAGCTATTGGAGCCTCTCATCATCCAGGTATGAATACCCTGGATATTACAATGTGTAGTAACTGCCAGAGAACTAGAAAACATGGGAAAATGGTAATGGACAAAGGAAAGATTTGATTTTTGGTACATAAATATATCACCCCAAAGTGTCCTCTTTTTAACTTGTTTAAATATGAAAAGTATGCATTTATTAATACAATCACTACTGCTACTGATAGTAATAAAACTCTGAAAGTTTCTTACCCCAGAATCTATTTTAACAGTAACAGCAGTAATAATATGTATGTATAGTTTTTTTAAAACACTTTCTATTGTGAAATATAACGCATGTAGAAAAGTGTTACATTTCAAAGTACAGTTTAATAAGTAGTTATACAGAACATTTCAAAGTATAATATGGATACCACTTCCACACTTTCAGTATTTCATTCTAGTTGTTCTAATACACTAGTGACTAACAAGAAATATCAATATAATGATTCAGTAGTCACAATCATCACTTGTTAAATCCTATCTTCTCTGTTGCAACTCTTCATTTGATCCTTCTCCCAATGTTCAAAGGTATTAGGGCAATGACTGTTCTAACTTCTTCATGTTGAAAAGGGGTGTTGACATTATGGGGTAGGGGGTTGCAACTGGTTGATTTCTTGGAGACACTGGTGTCTTTGGGTTTCAGGGCTTATATGGTATAGGGATTCTGCTAGTTTGAAAGTATTGTGTGCCCCAGAAAAGCCATGTCTTGTAATCCTGATTCAATATTGTAGGGTAGAAAACTTTGATTAGATTGTTGCCATGGACCTGTGACTCACCCAGCTGTGGGGGGTGGTACCTTTTGATTAGGTGGTTTCCATGGAGATGTGTCTCCACCCATTCAAGGTGGGTTGTTTACTGGAGTCCTTTAAGAGGAAAACATTTGGAAAAAGCCTCAGAGATAATATAAGACCCAGATGTTTGCAGATGCAGAAAGAAATCACCACCTGGGGAAGCCAAAGGACCAGCAGAGGCCAGCCACATGCTTTCCAAGTGGACAGAGGTGTTTTGGACCCATCAGCCTTTCTTGAGTCAAGGTATCTTTCCCTGGATGCCTTAGTTTGAATATTTTTATGGCCTTAGAACTCTAAACTTTTGTAACTTCATAAACTCCCTTTATAAAAGCCAACCTATTTCTGATATCTTGTATTCTGGTGGCATTTAACAAACTAACACAAGAAAAATTTGAAGGTTTTACATTTCTCAAAAATAAACTTAGTGAGCGAAACTTATATACTGGCTCAGATAGGGCCCTGGGTATTCTTTAGGGTTTTCAGGAATACTATTGGTTAGACTTGGCATACTGTGGCAATGTGCAATATCTAGCTGAAGTTTGCATAGGAGTAACCTCCAGAATAGCCTTTAGACTCTATTTGAAATCTCTTAGCCACTGATACCTTATTTTGTTACATTTCTTTTCCTCCTTTTCATCAGGTAGGCATTGTTGATCCCATGATGACAGGGCTAGTCTCATCCCTGGGAGTAATGTCCCACATTACCAGGGAGACTTACATCCCTCAAAGTCATGCCCCACATGGAGGGGAGGGTAATGAGTTTGCTTGCAGAGTTGGGCTTAGAGAGAGAAAAACCACATCTAAACATACAAAAGAGTTTCTCTTGAAGTGACTCTTAGGCATAATTACAGGTAGGCTTGGCTTCCCTGTTACAGAAGTAGAAGCAAGCTTAAGATGAGGGCTTGGCCTATTAACTTGGGAGTCCCTAATGCTTGAGAGAGTATTAGGAATTTCCCAGGTGGGAAAATTTAATTGCAAAATAGTTTTTTCTCCAATCCCTCAAGGGACTTTGCCAATACTTTTACATTATCTGCCCAACCTACTCTGGAAGGTTTCAGGGTATTATATTATACCTGAAGATCGACTTATAGGATCTCATTCCCTATTCTAGACTCCATGTGTTTGGGTTGTTTAAAAGCACTAGCTAGAGAGGTTAAGTTAGATTATGTGCTACAGACAATTTAAGTTTTGAATAAAATAAACATCTCTTCCTTTGATCTCACATAGAAGGTGAAGTTCTACAATACAGACAATATTGTCCTTTACTCTGCATTCTGATTTATCTTAGCCCAAATCAGATCAGCTTTGTTTTAATCGCTAATTGATGTCTGATCTCTTTTTCACCTTCTTTAACAGTTGCTGTGTGAAGAAATGCTTGCTTTCAGAGTTGCAGAACTCTATCTCTGAGTCTTAGGTGATGCACAGGTATCCAAAGCTCCAAGGAAATATCAGGTTATTCACATACAGCACAGCATCTCAGAATTTAGAGATAACACATAAGGCTCAAGAATAAATGTGATTGCTCTAAAGAACTTGCAGTCTAGGCCCTAATTTTCTTATAAGTATTTTCTAAAAGAGACTATACAATATTTGCCTCTCTGTTTCTGGCCTATTTTGCTCAACATAAAGCCCTCAGGGTTCATTTGCTTCATTGCATGCCTCATAACTTCCCTCCTTTCTGTAGCTGCACAATATTCCTTTGTATGTATACACCACAGTTTGCCCTTCTGCTTCTCAGTCATGTACCTTCGCTACCTCCATCCATTGAATATTGTGAATAGTGCCACAATAGACATCAGTGTGCAAATGTCTATTCAAGTCCTTGCTTTCAGTTCTTTCAAGTATATTACTAATAACAGGATGGCCTAATCATTTAGTGACTCTATATTTAGCCTCCTATAGATCTGCTAAATTACCCCCTGGAGGGGCTGCACCATTCTGCTACCTACCAACATTGAATAGGTATACCTCTCTCTCCACATTTGCTCTAGCACTTAAATCTTTCTTTTTATTTGTTAATTAATTTATCCTAAATCTGCAGATTTTGTTGAGATTTTTCACATAGACTATATTCTATTGAAAATAAACAATCAATATCTCACAGTATCCTTACTTGTACAACCATCATCACTTTCAATTTTAGACAGCTTTCAATGCTCCAAAGAGAAAATAACAGATAGACACACTCACACCAAAGAGAAAACCAAAAACATACCATAACTCTTATGCTCCCCCAATTATTTACCCATAGCATTGTGGTATGAGTGAGATGCTCCTCCTATTAAATGTAGTCCATAGCATGCAATAAGTAATTTTTCCCTTATACCACTCTATAATTAACTTTTTGTACAAGTGTCATACCTTTGAAGTAGTTCAGGCAAGAACTTACTTATATTTGTAGTGCTAATCGGTGAGACACATGACTTTAAACAACCCCTTTCAATCATATTTACCTTCAATATGGCACTATTACTTATAATCCCACTAATATACTAGCAACACCTCTATCTGTTCCCATACATTTAAGTTCAACCTCGTTAATAAGTCTGCATGTATTATGTAACTGATCCCCCTTCTTTAGCTTCTGTCTCTAAGTGCCTACATTCCACCCTTTAAGAGTCTGAATTTACATTTTCTAGGGGGTTCATATTAGTGAATGTGGTAGTTAGATTCAGTTGTCAACTTGGTCAGGTGAAGATGCCTAGTTCTATTGCTGTGGATATGAGCCTATGGCATGTGAACCTCATCTGCTCCTGATTACATCTGCAGTCAGTTTGGAGGTGTGCCTGCTGCAATGAATGATGTTTGACTTAATTGGCTGATGCTTAAATGAGAGAGCTCAACGTAGCACAACCTAAGTAGCTCAGTGTACCTCAATCTCAGCACTCATAGCTCAGCCCAGGCCTTTGGAGATGCAGAAAGGAATCACCCCAGGGAAAGTTGTTGGAACCCAGAGGCCTGGAGAGAAGGCCAGCAGAAATCGTCCTGTGCCTTCCCACGTAAGGAAGAACCTCAGATGAAAGTTAGCTGCCTTTCCTCTGAAGAACTAATGAAATAAATCCCCTTTTATTAAAAGTCAATCTGTCTCTGGTGTATTGCATTCTGGCAGCTATCAAACCAGAACAGTGAAGTCATTCAGTGTCTATCCATTTGTGTCTGGCTTATTTCATTTAGCCTTTTGTCCTCAAGATTCATCCATGTTGTCATATGCTTCAGGATATCATTCCTTCTTATTGCTGCATAATATTCCATCATATTTATATACCACATTTTATTTATCCACTTGTCTGTTGATGGACACTGGATTATTTCCGTCTTTTGGTAATTGTGAATTATGCTGCTATGACTATTGGTGTGCATGTAGTCTGTGTCACTGCTTTCATATCTTCTTGGTATATACTGAATACTGGAATTGCCAGGTCATAGGGTAACTCAGTATTTAGTTTTCTAAGAAATCAACAAACTGTTTTCAACAGTGTCTGTACCATTAAGTGTTCCAATTTCTCCATATCCTCTTCAACATTTGTAGTTTCCTGTTTGTTTTAATGGTAGCCATTTTTATAGGTATGAGATGATTTCTTATTGTGATTTTGATTTGCATTTCCCTAATAGTTAATGAAGATGAACATCTTTTCATGTGTTTTTTTTTTAGCCATTTGTATATCCTCTTCAGAAGAATGTCTATTCAAATTTTTTGCTCATTTTATAATTCTTTTGTTGTTCAGTTGTATGATTTCTTTATATATACTGGATAGCAAATCCTTTTCAGATATATGGTTTCCAAATATTCTCTCCGATTGAGTTGGCTGCCTCTTCACCTTTTTGATTTCTTTTAGCAAAGTTTGGTAGTTTTCTGTGCAGAGGTCCTTTCACCCCTGGTTAAGTTTATTCCTAGATGCTTGATTCTTTTAGTTGCTGTTGTGAATGGAATTTTTTCCTTAATTGCCTCCTCAATTAGGTTATCACTAGTGTATAGAAACATTACTGATACTGTGCATTAATAATATCTTGACAATTTGCTAGAATTTTTTATTAGCTGAATTAACTTTGTCATAGATATCTCAGGATTTTCCAAATATAGGATCATGTCATCTGCAAATAATGAAAGTTTTACTACTTCATTTCAGCATTTGGATGACTTTTCTTTTTCTTGCCTAATTGCTCTAGCTAGAACTTCTAACACAATGTTGACTAATAATGATGACAGTGGGTGTCCTTGTCTCATTCCCAATCTTAGGGGGAAGGCTTTCAGTCTCTCACCGATGAGTATAATGCTGGCTGTGGGTTTTTCATACACACATCTTATCATTTTGAGGAAGTTATCTTTGATTCATACCTTTTGAAATGTTTTTATCAGAAAAGGATGCTTTTTATCAGCATCCTTTTCTGATGCTTTTCCAGCATCAATCAAGATGATCATGTGATTTTTTTTTCCCCATTCAATTTGTTAATGTGTTGTATTACATTGCTTGATTTTCTTATGTTGAACCACAGTTGCATTCCCGGATTAACCACACTTGGTCATGGTGTATAACTCTTTTAATGTACCATTGGATTAGATCTGCAAGTATTTTGTTGAGAATTTTTGTATCTATATTCATTAGGGAGATTGGCCTGCAGCTTTCCTTTCTTGTATTATCTTTTCTGGTTTTGATATTTCAGTGATGTTCATTTCATAAAATGAATTGGGTAGTGTTTCTTTTTTGTCTCTCTCTAATTTTTGAAAGAGTTTGAGCAGGAATTGTATTAGTTTTTTTTGAATGTTTGCTAAAATTCCCCTGTGAAACCATCTGGTTCTGGGCTTTTCTTTGTAGGAAGGTTTTTGTTGACTGACTGACTCTCTTTACTTTTGATTGGTTTGGTAAAGTCTTCTATTCCTTCTCAAGTCAGTATAGGATGTTCATGTATTTTTAGGAAATTGCCCATTTTCTTTAAGTTGTCAAGTTTGTTGGCATACAGTTGTTCATAATACCTGTTATGATTTTTTTTTTATTTCTTTGGGATCCATAGTAATGATCCCCCTCTCATTTCTGATTTTATTTGCATCTTCTCTCTTTTTGTCTTTGTCAGTCTAGTTAAGGGTTTGTCAGTCTTATTGATCTTCTCAAGGAACCAACTTTTGGTTTTATTGATTCTCTCTATTGTTTGCTTGTTCTCCAGTTCACTTGTTTCTGCTTTAATCTTTGTTATTTATTTTCTTTGACTTGATTTAAGGTTAGTTTGCTGTTCTTCCTCTAACTTCTTCAGTTGTTCAGTTAGGTCTTTGGTTTTAGCTCTATTTTCTTTTTTAATGTTTGCATTTGGAGCTATAAATTATCACTCAGTACTGCCTTCACTGAATTCCATAGTTTTTTTTAAATTTTTATTAATAAACCAATCAACATACAACACAAACATTCTTAATGTATGAACATTCCACACTTGGTGTGCAATCAGTGGCTCACAATGTCATCACATAGTAGTATATTCATCACCATGATCATTTCTCAGAACATTCATATCACTCTGGAAAAAGAAATAAAAAGAAAAAACTCATACATACCATACCCCTTACCCTTCCCTCTCATTGACCACTGGTATTTCCCTCTATCCAATTTATTTTAACATTTGTTCTCCCTATTATTTATTTATTTTTAATCCATATTTTTTACTCATCTGTCCATACCATAGATAAAAGGAGCATCAGAACAAGGTTTTCACAGTCACACAGTCACTTTGCGAAAGCTATATCATTATACAATCGTCTTCAAGGAACATGGCTACTGGAACACAGTTCTACAGTTTCAGGCACTTCCCTCTAGCCTCTCTAATGTACCTTGAACTAAAAAGGGAATCTCTATATGATGCATAAGAATAACCTCCAGAATAATCTCTCGACTCTGTTTGAAATATCTCAGCCACTGAGACTCTATTTTGTCTTATTTCCCCCTTTCCATCAAGAAGGTTTCTCAATCCCTTGATGCTCAGTCCCAGCTCATTCTAGGATTTCTGTCCTCCCGTTGCCAAGGAGGTTTACACCCCTGGGAGTCATGTCCCATGTAGAGAGGGGGAGGGCAATGAGTTTGCTTGCCATGTTGGCTGAGAAATAGGCCACATCTGAGCAACAAAAGAGGTTCTCTGGCAGTGACTCTTTTTAAAGTAGGCTTAGCCTATCCTTTGTGGGGATATGTTTCATGTGAACAAACCCCAAGATTGAGGGTTTGGTCCATTGATTTTGTTGTCCTCACTGTTTATGAGAATACCAGACCTTCTCCAAATGGAGAAGTTGAATTTTCCCTCTTTTTCACCATTCCACCAAGGGGACTTTGCAAATACTTTTTTATTCACTGTTCAAATCACTCTGGGATTTATTGGGTCATCACTCTGGACAAACCTACAAAACTTCATGCCCTACTCAAGGTTCTATGCACTTATGGTGTTGAATTAAACTGTCCATATAAGTTATATTAGGAGATACACTAGTCAAAATATAAATTTTGTGCCAAATAAACATTTTTTGCTTTAGTCTCAACCATAAGTTAAAGTTTTAAAATATGTATTACCATCTGTTTTCAACACTCTGCAATATTGACATTTCTTTGTTCTTCCTCATGCAAAAACATTTTTTAATTTGTACATTTAGTTACTATCATTGTACACTCTAGGAGTTCTTAGATTATACCATGTCAGTTTTTATTGTCTGTCTTTGCTTTTGATTTCATCTGTGCCACCAACCCTCCTCCCATAGGTTTTAAAAAAAAAATTTTTATTAATAAAACCAATCAATATACAATATGAACATTCTTTTTTTAATCACATAGTTGTATATTCATCATGATCATTTCTTAGAACATTTGTATCAATTCAGAAAAAGAAATAAAAAGAAAAAAAAAAGAATTCATAATACCATACCCTTTACCCCTCCCTTTCATTGATCACTAGCATTTCAATCTACTAAATTCCATAGGTTTTTAAAAAAAATATTTTTATTGAGAAATCTTCACACACATACAGTCCATATATGGTATTCAATAAATGACTCAAAATATCATCACATAGTTGTGTATTTATCACCAATCCCAAAGATTTTTCCCCCATAGGTTTCGATATGTTGTTTTTTCATTTTCATTCATCTCCAGATATTTACCAATTTCCCTTGTGATTTCATCTTTGACCCACTAACTGTTAAAGAGTGTGTTGTTTAACCCCCATACATTTATGAAAGCTGCTGATGCATTGCTTATGTGCAGAGAAAGTATCATTAGGGAAAAACTATTTTTCATATTCTAATTAAAACCAATAAATGCTTTGCTTTAGTTATGTACATTGCAATAGCAGTTGGGAGAAAGTATTTTGAGTAAATTCACAGTATAGGTATTCTGTTCACAGTTTATGTGTGTGTCTGTGTGTGCATGTATTCTATTATGCTCTAGAACTATCATAACCATCTTAAACATTTATTGAGTCCATCTAGAAAATTATAAGGTTGGAAATGAGCCAGAGCAGTTTTATTTTCTGGACAGAAATTTAGCTTTTTTTTTTTAAGTATGATTAGGCTAATTTTTGAGGGCTTTTGATGTGGTACCTCCATCGAGACTTTTTTTGTTAATTAGGTGAGGCAAGTAAATGAGTTAGGGTATCTTAGTTTCCCAGCTGCTATGACAAATGTCACACAATGGGTTGTCTTAACAACAAGAGTTTACTGGCTCACAGTTTTAGAGGCTAGAAGGCTTGATTCTTCCTGGGATCTGTAGCCTTCTTGCTGGCCAGCAATCCTTGGGTTCCTTGGTTTCCCATCACATGGCAATGTCATCTCCTTTCTCTTCTGGGTTTTATTAATTTCCAGTATCTTGTTCTTCCAATGGCTTTCTCTTCATAAAACCTCTAGTAATAGGATTAAGACCCAATTTCATTCAGTTGGACCACAACTAAAAATAGCACCTTCAAAAGGTCCTCTTTACATTGGCTTCACATCCACGGGCCTGGATTAAGATTAAAAATATGTCTTTTTTCTGGGTTCATAATTCAACCTATCACACAGGGAAAAGAAAATCAGCATCGGTTATGTGTCAGATAGTTCTTAGGAAAAAGAAAGTGACATGTGGTATAATTGCTAATTTTATCTTTTGTTAGATTATTTTCAACATTTCTGAAAATGTTTACTGATTTTTTAAAAAGCTGTTTGGTATACGACTTCATCAATATCCCAGCTACAAAAAAAATTCTAGATTTTAGCAACATTAAAGACAAATTAAATAAAAAACTTAATAATTTTGAGATTATATCATATTAATCCTAATTAATAATTTTTAGAATATTCTCATAAAGTAGAATTCTAGTATAACAAAATTATTTGATCACAATGCTTACTTTTATCATAATGGGATTCTCCATATCAAAAACCAGTTCATTTCAAAGTCAAAGAGTTATTAATTAAAAATAATGGCCCTTTTGGATGTGATGCTTCAGCCTTTTTCTGTCACTTTGATCGTATATCTCCTATCAGCACAAGTAAAATATTCCATTAAATTATATTTAACTTGTTTTTTAAAGGAAATCATGCCAAATATCTCATCACATTCTTTTTTCCCCCAAGAGTGTTTAATTCAGTTGCCTGATTTATTTTAAGTATATAAACTCTGATTATACTGGAAATATTCCAAAAGAAATTTTTATTCTTTAAACTCATACTACCATCAGAAAAAATCATCGATTTAATACCCTCATTAAAAAATTCGCACCTTCCTTCATTATTTATCTTCATGTTGTCTTCCTTTGCATTCATGGTTCCACAGAAATTACTAACCACCTCTGTATGTAACTCAAAGTCATAATGACATTTTAATTTCTGAAGTAATTGGTCACACATACTATTATGTCACTCTGACTTCTAAATTCATTTATTCATAAATCTTTAGTCTCCTTTTTTTTTTGTAGTTATCAGAGTCTTCCCCACAAAATCTGATTTATCTTTAATCCATTTTTTTTTTCTCTTGAGCACAGGTAAATCACTAGGTCATTTTTCAGGGATGTTCAGGCTGGGATGTATTTCCATCATTCGCTTTCATTTTCTCTGTGTGATAACTTTCACAGTTGCATCCCTCTGTAATAAATTCCTCCAATGGATCAGAAATAATTTTTTTTCCTCAGCAATTACATTTTTATGATTGTAACTGTAGGCGTCTGCACTTTATCATTTTCTAGATCCAGGTTTGGCAATGCAGTACAGAAATTCTATTTATGTATGTTGTGTGTACTCTGAAGGACATATAAACTGCTGGATCATGCTAGCAGTTATAGATCATATAATCTTATATGACACAGAATATAATTTGCTATGTTTCAGTTTCATGCTGAATGCAAGCTAAAGGCATTTGCTTATTAAAAACTCCGAAAATAAAAATAATAACATAATCCTTATAATGTGTTGTCTCTTATGAAGTAATTTTTGGGGGTTCAAAGGTTCAAATCTATTTTCTGGTGTAAATATATCCCATGTTTTCAAAGGGTAAATACAGATTAAGATCACCTGTAATAAACATTATTTCTTTGGCTCTCACCCCTGTTATAGGACCTCTTGGCCATTTCAACCTCCATAGTATTTCCCACCTATTTCTGGGAGTCCGTTGGGCATGGCAATGATCTATTATATGATACTCATTGGGCCAAGTTTAGGAATAGCTGCTAATTCCTGCATTGGTGAGCATAAATTAGATTACACTGTGATAAGAAACATCTCTTAAATCTCCGAGGCTTAACAAAACCACTTTCTACTCAAGCTACATGTCCAATGTGAGTTGGCAGAGAGCTCTGTGTTGTACAGTTGCACAGGGACCCAGGTAAGGTGGGCTCCATTTCAGCATGCACTATTATGATCATTGTAACAAGGGAAAAAGAACTTGACAAATCGTGCAAGGACTTCTAATTTATCTACCTGGAAGTGACATATTCTAGCTCCATTCATATTACTGTTGCTGAAGCGAGTCATATGGTCATCATATAGGCTGGATCCATAATCCAGTTTTGTGTCCAGGAGAATGGGAATATTTGTGAACAGCCCCAATGATTGCCATCCCTATTGTTTATTTTTAAAGAGTTTCCTCTGTTTAGTCTCCACTTGCTTTAGTCACCTGGTAAAGTCATAGCTGATTTTACTGGGGTGGGCAACTGATTTATGAATACTCAGTTTTTATGTTGGCAAGAAATCTGTGAGCATGAGAACTCTGTCTCTTGGTTATGATTGTAAATTGGTCCTGTTATCTTTCTCTTTGGGGAGTTGAATATATACCCAGAGTTGAGGACCTAGTACCTAAGGCTAAGTAGTCACATCAGAAGAAATCTGAAAGACATACAGAAAGTAGAGATGAGAAGAGTTGAATCATAGTGATAGTGGAGTAGTTGCTTTTTTTAACTTAAAAAATTTATCTGGGCAGTGTGACAGGGCTCAGTGGCAGAGTTCTTACCTGCCATGCTGGAGATCTGGGTTCATTTCCCAGTGCCTGCCCATGCAAAATAAAGCAAGCAAACAAAAAAATTATTTTAAATAACTACAGATTTATAGGAAGTTAACAAATACAGTGGAGAGAGATCCTGTGCACCCTTCTTCCAATTTTCCTTAGTGGTTACATCTTACATAATTATAGTACAATATCAAAATCAGGAAATTGATCTGGTAAAATGTGTGAGTATAGTTGTTGATTGCCATTATCATTATCAAGATACATAACTATTCAATCACAGCAAAGAGCTCTCTCATTCTACCCTTTATAGTCACACCCATCTCTCTTTTTTGGCTCCATCCATGATCCCTAGCAAATACTAACTTGTTTTCCACTTCTATAATTTTGTCATTTTGAGAATGTTGTCTAAATGGAATCATACAGTATATGAATGTTTTTCCTATTAATTGACCCCCCTTTTTTTTTACTAACTAAGTTTTGGGTTTACAGAACAATCATAAAATCCAGGATTCCTACACACCACCCTGATAGTGGAACAGTTTTGAGTTTGGAACCACAAATCCCTGCTGTTTGGGGACAATAAGGTTACCTCGTTACCTGGCTTGTATTGGATGCTTCCAGTTTCAAAACACATTCTAGTCTCAGAATTCTGCTCTGGTTTCTGTGGGGCCCTGTTTCCAGTTCCTATAAGGATCAACCATGCAGGCCAGATGCTTGTTTTCCTTAGGTAATTGGATACCCTGGCCTCCTACCCCCTCATCAGTGGGCAAAAGTTCCAAAGAACCCTCAGCAGTAGCAATCCAGTGTCATTGCCCTCATTTGCTCATATAAGAATGGGGATTTCCCTGTATGAAAGGGAACGCCTCTCTTTCCATACCCTTCTCTCCAGATTTTGGAGGCACTGAGATATGCCCTGTGCTCCCAAACAAGTCTATCTACCATGTTTTTCCATTTTGTCTGGCTTCATCTTGTTGATGGTGGATGGTGACTGCCCATTGTGAGACTCAAAATGGACATGCCAAGTTAGCTGTCAGCCAGTGCCTCTAAAGCTGCCTGTTCTGATGGGGCAGAATGGTAATGGACACCTACAAAAGAGGGAAGAATGCTTCTCACCCCAACTCTCTGCTTCACCCTGACACTTGAGTGTCTTATGAAAACAACTCCTTTCAACTTCTTTCTTAGTCCCCTACCTCTCCTTGTTAGAATCTAACCCAGTCTAAGTGGTTTGATGGGTAACAGTTACTGTCCTTCAAACTCTTTGCCCACCAAAAAGGAAATCATGCATCAATCCCACTGGTAGGTATATACCCAAAAGAATTGAAAGCAGGGACTCGAACAGATATTTGTACATCACTGTTCATAGTGGCATTATTCACAATTTCCAAAAGATGGAGGTAACCCAGGTGTCCATCAACCAATGAATGGATAAACAAAATGTGGGATAAACATACAATGGAATATTATTCGGCAGTAAAATGGAATGAAGTCCTGATACATGTGAGAACATGGATGAACCTTGAAGACATTATGTTGAGTGAAATAAACCAGACACAAAAGGACAATTATTATAGGATCTCATTGTTTTGAGACAATTAGAATAAGCAAACTCATAGGGTCAGAATCTAGACTATAGGTTACCAGAGGACAGGGAGGATAGAGAATGGGAAGTTAAGGCTTAAAATGTACAGGGTTCCTATTTGGAATGATGGAAATATTTTGTTAATGGATGGTGGTGATGGTAGCACAACATTGTGAATGCAATTAACAGCACTGAAATATATATATTTGAATATGATTAAAAGGGTAAATGTTAGAGTATATACAGGGTAACAGAATAAAAATTAAAAAATCCCTGCAACTACATTATACACTGAACCCTAAGATAAACCATGGACTTTTATTAATAATACAATTATAAAAATGTGCTATCATCAATTGTAACAAATGTTCCACACCAACACAAAGTGTTGGTGGTGGGGTGGTACATGGGAATCCTGTGTTTTATGCCTGATCATTCTATAAACTCACAACTTCTCTAATTAAAAAAATAATGCATATCAATCTACTCAAATAAATAGATGCCTAGATACCTCAAATTTTGTTCCCCACTGTTCTACAGACAGTTCTGATTGGTTTCCAGGTAACAGGGAGTGTACATGTCTGCTCCTTGGCTTCCTAACCTTCTAGAATATAATTTCCTTTGTTTCTTTCAGAAAATAGTTTAAGTGGTTTGTTTGTGGTACTTCTTTGTCACTTCTATAGGTCATTTTGAATGAACCCTTATTTATGCTTTCTTGGTTTTATTTTCCAACTTCTTTTTTGTACCCATTCTCATTATTCTATAAATAGAATTTATATCAGAGTTAATCTTGAAAGTTCCAAGGAAATCTCAAAGACAAGTCTGCACCATATTGTGTTGTTATGAATTACTTTATAAGCAAAAATTGTAGTTTTGACTGTGACCTCAATAAGTAACCTTAAGAGTCAGTAAATTAAATGTCTACATGATGACTATATCACCAGCTTTAGTAATCCTAAAGAACCATCAGCTGTCACTTTACAAACTAGCTGTGTTGCAAAGTTTTTTTTTAATTAAATAGTTGGCATTGGGGACTTTTCTATAGAAACCATATTCCAGATGTTAGTTTTCCAAGCCATTCCACAAATTACCACAAGAGGTTGGTAACAGTTTATCAGTCTTTGACCTTGCTTGCAAAATTCTGTAGATTTCTGCCTATTATTGCCCTAATCTCTAGTCAGTCAGGATTAGTGAACAGGACAAATACAAAAAGATAAAAAAGATTTTATAAGAAATATAATTTATTAAAATTTTTTTTGATTGTAGGTAAGATTCTTCAAGGACCTGTTGGTTTGGAATTTCATAATTTAATGCGTATTGAAAAACATGAACACAGACTAAATTATTATTAGTCTCCTACATTTCAGTGGATGGCTGAGAAAAGAAACAGTGTTTCTATGTTTAGAATAGAAATAAAACCTGTGAAAAGGAGAGACAGGTAAGACAGAAAAGGGCTAAATCATAGGGCTTTGTCTTTATATATTGATATTGTCATAGGATAATAACGGTAATTTAGAGTTTCATTTGAAAAGAAATTCAAATAATATCTTTTCCTAATAGTTGAATGATTATGTTTCAAGGCAAAAAGGCTTTTAAAAAGCAAAAGAATTGTAGGCATTTTATGCAAGTGGCTTATGATAGAGATAAGCCTAGACTAAGAACAAGCACACACACTACCCAGTCTCAAGGTGGAATTCTGGGTTCTGTTCACTCAGAGGACAATATAGAAATGTGATACATTTAAGAAATTGTAGCCTATCCTTGCAATCAACAATGCCCTTGGGTTTTATATTGTTGACATTTACAGCATTTGTTAGTAGATGAATGAATAATACATTATATTTGAAACATGTAAATTAAATGTCTTTTAAATACTTACAAACTCAAAGCTTATAAAGTATAAAGATGTTATTTTTATTGCAGGGTGAAGAAATAAACTTAATTCTGCCTCAATAACATTTTCAAGTTAAGGCAATTCAGTATAGCTCAGTTCATTCTAATAAAGTAAATTCTTTAATTTCTGCATTCTTTTACTGCCAGAAAACTGCTCCCATGGGAAAATTGTTAGGATATAGTATTCTCTGAGAAACAAATAGTTGAGGAAAAGAAGCCAGTATTTGAATTAAAATCAGGCAAAGAAAAATCAGCAGCTAGTTTATTAAAATAAAGTGTGAATCCACTGGGAATATGCATATCTGAGCATACAAGGGATGCCCCCACTGCCAGAATCTGTTATCTTTGAAATTAGCTGTGAAAAGATATCAGTCTTCACACGTTTCATCCCTTCTCGGTTTGCTTCTACAACTTTTGTCCTATCAGGATCTGATTTTTTTTCTTCTCCGATATTGTTGTCCTGTTTGTCTGGATTCTTTGACCATGCGCAATCCACTTCACTTTTCCTAATATTTTATCTTCCATCACAGCTCATCTTTTTCCCCATGAATTCAGACTGATCACACAGATGCTCCCTTCTAGCTTTGCTTTAGGATAAGATCCTTCTCTTTTAAACTGATTCCATAGGCAGCCAGGTGGTGTAGACTGATAAGACCAAATCTACCTGACCTTTTAGTGAAAGCTGCTAAGATTGATGGGAGCAATTGTGGGTCAGCTGGCTGAAAGAGTAGAGGAGTTCATATCTTCCTGGATATGGCCATTTTTGCTGCTTAAGGCCTGACTCTACTGTTTTATAGAATTCCCTGGTTATTTCAGGACACCCAGTTTGTCCTGGGAGATACTATTGTAGCTTGAAAACTCCTTGATTTGGGTGGGCCACGGTGGCTCAGCAGGCAAGAATGCTTGCCTGCCATGCCAGAGGACCCGGGTTTGATCCCTGGTACCTGCCCACGTTAAGAACAACAACAAAAAACTCCATGGTTTTAGGCCAGGATTTGGCACATTTTTTTTCTTTCTGTACAGGGCCAGATAGTAAATATTTTCAACTTTGTGGTCCATATAGTCTCTGTAGCAACTACTTTGCTACTGCAGTGTGAAAGAAGACATAGATAATATGTAAACAAATGGGAATAGTTGTTGTCCAATAAAACTTTATTTATAAAAACAGGCAAGTGGCTGGATTTGGCCCAAGGGCCAAAATTTGCAGGCCCCTACTACAGACTGATCATTTTTTCATAGAGATATTCTGCACACACTGGTTCAGGAGAGGTAAGAAACGCACAATATTTCATACATAGTTGGGAGCACCCTATGAGAAAAATATGATGGAATGGTTTGTTGCCAAGCCCTATTAGAGACACAAAAGCCTCACTTGGGGGAAAGAGTGCTAAGTAATTCAGGAAGAGTGTTAACTAGGTAATTCAGAAAAATTTACATTAATATCCTGTTAGCCCTATGGTTTTCAAACCTGGAGTCACATTGAAATCACCTGGGGAGCTTTTAAAACTGCAACTGCCCAGGGCACATACTAAACCAATTAAATCAGAATCTCTGGGAGTAGTACCAGGCAATAATTGTTAAAGTTTTCAGGTGATTCCAATGTAAGGGGTGTGTTGGTCATTATATCAGCCAGTAGTGAGCATAGTCCTGCCTCTTGGCTCAAGACTTGACCAAAAAAAGCTGCTTTGTGTGTTTTTTTTTTAATGGGGTTGAGTGGTGCCCATCTCGAATAAGCTTACAATGAATTCCTGGGCTAACTACCTGCACCAATTCTCTGTTTGTAACAAGCTCAGTAGTACCATCTAGATCTCAGTAGGGCTATTAGCAATTGCTCTCAGATAGACTCCTAAGTGTTCTTTAGGATTGGCAGGAATGGTTTTGGTTGGGGTCTGGTAAATCATGATAAATATCAATATCTAGCTGAAGCTTATGTAAGAGTAACCTCCAGAGTAGCCTCTCGACTCTATTTGAAATCTCTCTGCCACTGATAGCTTATTTGTTACACTTACTTTCACTCTTTTGGTGAGGAAGGCGTTGTTGATCCCACGGTGCCAGGGCCAGACTCATTCCTGGGAATTATATCCCATGTTGCCAGGGAGACTTTCACTCCTGGATGTCATGATGCATATGGGGGGAGGGTAATGATTTTACTTGCTGAGTTGGGCTCAGGCTAGTATGGTGGCAGACTGGGCTTACAGAGAGAGAGAGGCCACATCTGAACAACAAAAGAGGTCTTCTGAAGTAACTCTTAGGCATAACTATAGGTAGGTTTAGCTTCTCAGCTACATACATAAGCTTCACAAGAGCAAGCCTTGAGATCAAGGGCTTGGCCTATTGACTTGGGAGTCCCTAACATATGAGACAGTATCAGAGGTTTCCCTGATGATAAAGTTTAATAGTTCCATATTTGTTCTCCCATTCCTCGAGGGACTTTGCCAATACTTTTTAATATCTGCCCAACATACTGTGGGATGTATCTGGGGCTTACATTAAGCTATGCGAATTACAAGCCCTCATTCCCATTCTGACTTCATGTATTTGGGTTGTTTAGATTATCTATCCACACAGGTTGAATTAGATAATGTGCTACAGAAAATTTAGGTTTTTTTTTTTTTTTTCTTTTTGCATGGGCAGGCACTGGGAATCGAACCCAGGTCTCTGGCATGGCAAGTGAAAACTCAGTCTGCTGAGCCACTGTGGCCTGCCCAGAAAATTTAAGTTTTTAACAAAATAAACCTCTCTTCCTTTAGTTTCACAGAATAGGTGAAGTTCTAAAATACAACCTTTTTTTACCTTTGTATTCTGAGTTACTTTAGTCTCACCCAATCGGATTCATTCTTCTCTCTAATTAAAACCTAATCTCGTTTTCAATCTCTTTAACAGTTGTTGTATGTGGCAATGCTGACTTTCAGAACTGCAGAAGTCCTACTCTGAGTTGTAGGTGCAATTCAGACACATTTTTAACACTTCTGAAATTAGGATGCATTTTACAATGGATATGAACATTTAATGTAGTTTTCCTTGTTGAGGTTATAGGGAATCACAGATTTACCCCCAGTAGTCCTTGGCTTTTTTTTATCTTATGTAAGTGATCTGATCTTCCCCATAAGCTTCCACCCACTGAGAATTGGGATAAATGCCTTATATTTCAGCCAGTAAGATTGGTAAATTTTTCTGATTTAATAACATAATTAGTTACTTTTGGTAAATGTTCAGAAAATGGTGGTGGAGGTGTTGCTTATGTGACCTCATTGTAGTAGAAGTGCCTTTGGTTTCATGGGGGGACCCTTGGACCTTAGTGCTCATTGTTGCAGAGTGGCTGGTATGAGATGCTCTTTGAATTGGTGACCTTTGAGGGATGAACATATCCTATACATGACCATCCTGTTGGCACCTCTGAGCATTTCCTGATTTGTCTATAGCTGATATAACTTGAGAACACTTTCTGTTTTGTTAGGGTCCATAGTTCTTGTGGGATGCCTTAGCCTCACCTTGGCTTTTGGTGGTGTTTCAGACTCTCTATATTATAGCCACACCCACCATCCAGTGTGTGTCATCATCCGTCCCCTCATGGCCTCTCCTGCAGAGTCTCCTTGCTCCTTGTCATGGTAGGCTCAAGACAGGCCCATCAGCTTTCAATACTGATACCTTCTGATTGTGCTTCAGGGTATAAAGGATGTTCTGAATCTTATCTCTGCTTCATAGGAATCAAGAGTAGCTTAGGAAAGCTAAAATGGTCCTTTCTCTACCTACTTAAACTGTGATGCCAAGATTACTTTAATGTATCTACCCCAAAGTTGTACAGTCCATAAGGTAATCTCTTTCCAGAGTTTCAACCATAAAGTGGGACCACAGCCCTGCTGCTCCGAATGTTCCCTGTCAGTCATGCCAACAGATTCCTAATCTGGGTGAGGCCCAGATAAGAGAAATAAAGATGTGTATCTTACCTGTCACTCCTTTTTCCCATAGTCCTTTGGGACTAGGAGGCGACAGCTTTCTTTACCTCTTTTTCTTGTCTGACCAGGCCATTCCTTTAATAAAACTTTGTGACTTAGTCCATCAGATCTAGCTTTTCTTAAAGAGGAGTCAAAAGAAGTTAGAAAATGATTTTCTCTTTTAATGCCTGGCTTTCACAATTATTTTCTTGCTTAAAATGTCCAGAAAGCCAGCTTTGAAACTCAAAGATCATTAATGGCTTTTTGTTTGACCTGCCCTCTGCTTCCCTGGAACAACAGGCCTCATAGCTCCAACATGCATATGGAAAGCTCAATATTAACAGAATATTATCCATCCTTACATTCTGAAAAGAAGTGGTTAAATTAAATTAGTGGTATGTATCATAATTAGTGGTGCTTTAGGGGTCTATGGAGTTACCTTGTTTTGAGGAAAAGACTTTGGGGCATCAAAGGTCAAGTGCTGACCTAAGAGATTCAAGATTGCTAACTATGATACTTAATTTTTACATACAAATGGGACAAAATTGTTTTGTTGACTGAGAGACAATTCTGACAAATCAGAAGGACATAATCTAATCTGTTTTTTAAACTGAATATCAGCACTGAAATAGCTGATGGGTTGTGTATTCAGATTTGTGTTGTAAAATCTTGACCATGGAGCCCTAGGAATCTAATCACTTTCATGATATCCTCTGGTCTTTCTTGCTCAGTGTTTATCTTTCTCATTCATCAATGGTGAACAAATGATTATGTATATCTATTTCTGAGATACCTGCAACAAAATGGAGTTTCATTAGAATATCGTCAGTTTTCCGGTTTAGGATGGATGGGGGAAAAAGGGAATCTGGTAGCAGATGATGGGAATGAAATGCAGATAAACCTTCATAGTTTGTGTTGGCAAGGCATATTGGCATAGTTTATTCAGTTTTTTTGTTGCTAATGTTATAAAAGATTATTAAACAGAGCTGGGACATAGAATTAGGGATCACAACCATATTTCACCATTGGTCACTGCTGGAAGTGGAATATTGGGCTGGATGGACCAAGAGACCATGTTAAAATGCTCAAGCCTGTGCAAAGATAACCTATTCTAATTTTAGGGTCAGCTTTTGGTTGATTGAATTTTTCACTTTTTATTTTGTTTGCTACAAGTGGTCAATGGGTATTAATGGAAAACAGCTGTCCTTTGCTTTTTCTTCCTCAGCACTTTGGAAGTTCTCTACTGTCTATTATTGTTTATTAATTTATCAGAATGATTACTGTTTGATTTTATAGCAGCCTGAATATAATTTCTCATTAATTTGCTTAATTCAACATCTTTTTTAAAATTTATTAATTAAAAAATAAAGAAACAAAATAAAACATCAACATTAATTCAATATCTTGATAGTCCTCCCCCCCCCCCCCCCCAATTTTGGAACCAGTTGTTTGTAGGGACAGAGTCTATATGATTAACATTACTTATTTAGCTAAAATCTGAATTTGTCTCTGAATTGTTGCTCTGTATAAATCAGGCATCTTTTCTAAATAATAGTCATATTTGAAATGGTAAAAGTCAAATATCTTAGGAGTAATAGATTAGTGATTGAGTTCCCTGAGAAATATTATCTCAGGATGCCTCAAATCTCAGGCCTGCAATTTCTTTTCAATCTATACTTTGTCTTTAGGAGATTACTCAGTCTCAGGGTTTGAAAAATCAAATATTCCTCCCAAATACATCTGAAATTCTAGTAAGACCAACAAAACTACGGATAAGTGAAAAATTAAAATGAAAATGTAAGCTATAAGGGGCATAGTTCTCCCTCTGACCTCAGTAGTCAACTACAGAATTGGATACCAGCCTCCAACTTTGCAAATTTATGTCTAAAGTTCAACTCTTGATTCCTTTCCCTCCCTACATCTCCTCAATTTCCTCACCTAAGTAAATATCACCCCTGAGCTCACCCAGGAGCTTAGTCATTTTTTATCCCTCTATTTCTTTCATAAACAAATCCAATTTGTCAGCAAACCCTGTTGATTCACTTCAGGACATACCAGAATTCTGCCATTTCTCAACATCTCCTCTACTACTCCCTGGAGCAAACCAGTGAGGTCTCCACTTGGATCACTGTGACAGCCTCTTACCTGCATTTCTTTCTTTTATCTGTATTTCTTACTTGCATCCTTTTCCATTCACAGTCTTTTCTCCACAGAGCAGCCAGAATGATCCTTTTAAAATTTAGGTCAGATCACGTTTATTTCAAACCCTTCAATAGCTCCAATCACAAGAATAGAATTGAGAATGTTGACAGTGATTTATGAGCCTATTTGGTCTCTGGATGCCAGCCTGACTTCATCTCCTCTGTTTTCCTCACTCTCCTGTGGAATTGTAGGAAACATATATACAACCTAAACTTTCCAATTTTAACCATTCCCAAGCACACCATTCAGTGGGATTAATCATATTCACAATGTAGGTGCTAGTCTCACCACCCTTTATGACTGGAACCTTCTCATCACCCCAAATAGAAACCCTACACCCATTATGCATTAACTGCGTTCTCCCTCTACCCTGCCCCTGGTAATTTGTATTCCACTTTCTGACTCTATAAGTTTGTATATTCTACTATTTCATATAAGTGGACTCATACAATATTTTTTCCTTTGTGTCTGACTTATTCCACTCAGTAAGATGTCAAATTTCATCCATGGAAGAAACTAATATTTGACATCAGTCTCAGCATGTGGTGTTTTCTGTGTTGTGTTTGTTTTCATATTTTATCTAGGAGTAAGTCTACTGCCTTACTTACACTGCTATTTTTGTGTTTGCAATGTCATGGCTTCTTGTTATGCCATCTGTGTTGCACTGGACAGCGAGCTACATGTGGTTTCTACTTCCATAGCTCAAAGGAATATCATGTTAGCCGTGGTTAATTCAACAAAACAAGTTCTAAATTACATTTAAAAAATGGCTGCTTAATACTTTTTCTGTTTTTTTCCAGTGCAGATAAATCATCAGTAAAAAATAAAAAGCATGCATGCTTTTTATTTATAGTGTGAAAATGACCTTATAAACTGTCTTTTTTTTGGATACATACCTAAAAAAAGGCCAAATATAAATATATACTTGACTCTAGGTCAGTTCGAGCTGACCAGGCCTCCAATTGCACAAAATGTAACTTCTTTATTTGGGACAATGTGCTTTCTCATGTCTAATATGACCCGGGAAGTGACACAATATCCTGTATTAAGGAATTTTTTTTGATTAAAACTACTATGAGCTATCACCAAACTAAAGTTTTAATTTTTGGCTTAGCTACCAGCTAGCTTTGTAGCCTTATACAAACAGCTACATTTTCTGCCTCTTGGTTTTCTTATTTCTAAAATCTGGGGTTTCATTCCTTTTTTTCATTAAGTCAACCACATCTTATTTACAGTATGCCAGCTCTGGGTCTTCTGAATGAGTCCAGCATGGCCCCTGCCCTTGCCGGTCAGTAGATACTGGAGGGCGGTATGTCAACAGCCAATTTCCAGACGCTGACAAGGACGGACGAGGGCAGACCTCGGGGCTGTGAGCGGAGGGAGACGTTCCAGCTCCAAGTGTGTGAACGTTTCTTGTTCTGGGCCTCACAAGTCGTTTGTGGGCAAACTCCAGGAATGGAAGATGGGATCGAAAACCTAACCAGGAGTGAAATCACGATTTGCCTGATAAATCACTAGAGAGTTCGGACTTAATCTTGTGCGTAGCCACGGGCGCTCGGCGCGCCGACGGCGGGCGCAGGTGCGTCAGTTGACCAAGTAGAGAGAAGGTTCTAGCAGGTGCGGGCCGCATAGTGGCGGCGGGATCTCTCAGGAGACCCTTCGTAGACCTGAGGACCTGAGTGCGAGTCGGTTCAGACAGGTGCCAGCTTCGGTGTCTTAGAGGACGGCTGGTTAGGAGTCCAGGCTGGTCAGTCTTTCAGCCCGCAGCCCTAAGAGGTAATGGTTGCGGGGTGAGAGAAGGTGACGGAAACCACAGCTTTTAAAGAGACATCCTAGGGCCGGCCACGGTGGCTCAGTGGCAGAGTTCCCGCCTGCCATGCCGGAGACTCGGGATGCTGATGCCGCCCATGTGGGGGAAGGGGGGGAGAGATACCTTAAAACACCAGGAGAGGAGGGCTCCGTGGGGGAGCAGCTCAGTTGAGGACTGGGGTTCTGCCTCAGGTTAGGGATGTCAGCCTCTGAGGTAAAAAATAAAGGAGGAGAGCCTTCCCCTTCGGGGTTGCTGCCTTTGAAGCGGCTGGGCCTAGTGAATTAAATATTAACTCTTTCCTTGGCTCTTGAAACTTGCCTTATTTAAGCTACAGCCTGCCTCCTAGATGTGTTTCTTTTCTTCTTTTTTTTTTTTAAGGTGGGTCGTATTTTTTTGTTATTAATTAAAAAAAAATTTTTTTAAATACCAAAAAAAAAAACACCAAGCAGACGCAAACGTTCGTGACTTTTGATCATTCTCTTCTACATATATAATCAGTAATTCACAATATCTTCACATAGTTGCATATTCATCATCATGATCATTTCTTGGAACATTTGCATCTATGCAGAAAAAGAAATAAAAAGGAAACAGAAAAAATTTCATACATACCATACCCCCCACCCCTCCCCATCACCGATCACCAGCATTTCACTCTAAATTTACTTTAACATTTGTTCCCCCTATTATTCATCTTTATTCCATATGTTTTACTCATCTGTTGATAAGGTAGATAAAAGAAGCATTAGACGCAAGGTTTTCACAATCACACGGTCACATTGTGAAAGCTATGTCATTATATAATCATCTTCAAGAAACATGGCTACTGGAACACAGCTTCACATTTTCAGGCAGTTCCCTCCAGCCTCTCCATTACATCTTGACTAAAAGGTGATACTAGATGTATTTCTTGCCCTACTGTTTTTCTCTCCACTCTGCGAACTTTCAGAAAAAAAATCTCTGCCCCTTTCTTCCCATCTCTTCCCCTTTGTTCATGATTCCCTCCCCGGGCTCTCATGTCTCCCTCTCTTGGTAGGAAACTGTGCGTCCCTAAAGGATCTTCTTGGAAGCCCCACTTGATCTCTGTGAATGTATGCAATCTCTTCAGTACTTTTTTTATATTTATAAATGTAAGCAGTTACAGTCTGCCTTTTATATGATAGCTAGTTGTGGATTTTTCTTATCACCATGCTGGGGCTTACTCATCTTTATTTCCTAAATACCGTGGGTACTGTTTGAACATAATGCATAATTGAACATAGCGCTCAATAAATGGTTATTGACTTGAGATGAACTAAAAGAAGGTTGCACTTGGATTTGGGGGAGGGTTGAATGTTAATCTAGGAATGGATTCCCAACCAACCCTTCAATCTTCCTCAGTTTTGCTAACTCAGTAAGGGTTGTTTTGGTAGGATATAAGAACAGTTGAAATTATTAATGCTTGAAGAAGAAATCCTCTTCAAATCGGATATCTTTTACTTAAAAAAAATCACTAGTTTTACATAGCTATACATAATTTTTTTTCACCCAATTTACTTGCTTTCAGAATCTTGTTGAAATTCTTAGCTAATTAACATGGATTAAATGCTTTGTATTTTATTTCACACATTAAAATTAAGTCAAGGAAGCAAAACTAGCCTGAAGGTCTCTGTGAGCTATTGGGGGAAGGATAAAATTCAATGTGTTTTCTCTAATAAACAAGAAAAGAGGTAGCTGTTAGCATGACCTTTTTATATCTTAATGATAGAATTTTTTAACAAGTCAGATTTGGAAGGTGCATGGTTATAGAACATAAACATGCTACCACATATTGCAAAGGGAAGACTTTCCATAAAGTTAGCATCTGAAGTGCTAAAGCAGTCATTGCACTGATGCAACAAATGAAAGTAAATCACAACCTCACACCAAATTCTGCAGCGATCCTGTTGTGCACTACCATTGCTCCATATCACAACGATTGTGCTTTGGCTCTGTGCATATCAATTTGATTTTCAATGTCTTTGGGCCATCTAGAGAAGCATACTTTAGGAAAGATTAGTGCAGTTTTTGTGTGCTCTAAATTTTAATACATATATTGAGCACACCTTTAAATACCCTGATTTTACAGAATTTTAAACTTAGAATTAATAAAATAGGGAATTTCTACTTTTCGTTTTACTTGAAGCCTCTAATTTAGAACTATTCCAACACTCCTGTACCTATGGTGAAGGTGAGTCTTCCTAGTCTAGCACAGACTTATAGACAAAGACAAGTGAACAAAGTAAGGCTCTGAAAGAGCTGTAGTCGTGGAGTCAAAGGTTTTCTGTATGAGAGAGATCCCTGAGGCCTGAGAGAGTTGTGCATCAGTGTGAAAAAGTAAAGTTAATAACTTATGGATAAAATTCTGTTAGAATCATCTTTGCTGAAGATTTCTATTACTTTTTTTGTGGACTTTTAAATTCCTTTTAGGACTATTCCTAATTTTGTACTAAAAAGAAAATGAGGAAGCAGGAATTATTTTACTCAATAACTTGAAGTTAGATTTGCTGGTTGCTGCTATTTCTCTAAGACAGGAGAAACTTTTTCAAATAACATATGCTCCCCCTCCCCTTTCCCTTGGTGAGAATCATATGCTGTAATGGCCTTTAAATGAGTTAGGGTGAATAAAAGGTTTAGCTCTTTGTTCCCTGTAGGATTGCCAAGTCATATTTACTTTATGAAATAAATTGAATCATTGACAGTGTCACTTGACTTTAGTTTAATTGATATTAAATTATGATGGGGTATTTTAAAAGAAGATTGGTACAAACAACTTATACAAGTGAATAACTTGTAAGTTATTCAATTGCATCTTTTCTGATGGAAGCACAATGTTCTTTTCACATTTCTTTCTTTTTTAGCATTATAAGGAACAAAGCATCTCTGGAATGCTCATTTTAATTTTAAAGCCCAGGCTATTCTATGGAAAACATTTGGCGCATGGAGGAGCTGCATAATAGAAGAGGAATGTGCAGTGGGAAGAGACAAGAATTGTGGCACTTAAAATACATTCTGAAGGAACATTTTAGACAATGATGCTTTTTCTTCGTTTTAAACAAAGGTTTTAAACTAGGTGCTATAATCAGTCTTAATCTATATAAGTATCTTTTAACACTGGATATATAAATCAGACTGACAGTAGTGAGATATTTGCCTTTTGGAGTATGTGAAAGCCCGATGCAATAAATCAAGCTTATTATCATCCCTATATAATCTGTGACAAAGGAATGTGCCTCTTTGCCTGCTTGTAAAGCATATAGAATGTGCTTTGTCAACTGCCTTCCTCACGTTATCACGGGTGCCTCGAGAGCAAGATAAGGTTAGGCTGAGACAACAGCTTGGACAAGCAGCCCATAACTAATTTTCTGAAACCATGTGCATAAAATACTAGAAAGTAAACATAAAATACTAACCAATATTTGTGTCATGTTATGTATTTTACAAAACGCTTGGTGGTGATTAATAGTCAAGTGGGGTATGATTGTTCTTATTTGCCATGTGAGGGAACAAAGACTCTTTTTTGAGCATGTAGCTAAGAAATTTAAGTACCCATGGAGAAAAAAAGAGTATACACCTACTCTCACAAGTAAAGGAAGATGAAAGACGAGAGGCAATAGGCAATGTGGGACCATCTGCGTTTATAGATGAGTTTTACATATTCCCCTTCCTCTCCCTTGTTGTGTGGGGGTGCACTTTCTTCTACCCTCCAAATAATGCCATTTGGGTCGTTCTCTTGGGGAAACCAAGGCTTTTACCATAGGCACTCCATTTTGGGTTGTGAACCAGGAAATAAAGTAAATTAGAATAAAATAGTTCTATATAAAATGATAAAAAATAAAAATTCTGTAGGAAACAGGAAAAACCAGTTATCTATTGGGCAAGGGGGAGAGGAAAGAGGGGCAAACAAATTATTCTCATCTATATATTTGTCCTCATGGTTTATAAATTCAAGTTCCTAGTTAAAAGCTAGGGTTCAGATGTCCAAATAAGCAAACAATACACTGACATAATAAATGCTCTATACATAATAAAGAAACAATCTTTAGGGGCTTCAGAGCAGGAAAGGTTATATGTAATCTGTTGTCAGAGATTAGGCATATATATATATATAATCTTTGTCAAAGGATTACCTGTTGTCAAAGAAGGGCATGATTGTCATAGGAGCTAGCTTTCATGAAGTGTAGGTGCATCACTTTAAATAGGAGTTTCAGGTTATTTTAAATACTGGATAAAAGTTTTGTTTTTCCCCTCTCCTCTAAGAAAATGTTACTCAAATTTGTTATTGGGATGCAAGCTTTTAATTAAGAAAATTAATTTGGTATGAGGTTTTTGTTCCTAAATACAGGTACTTAATTTTTATCTCCAAACAATGCCCTTATTATGAGTTCTCATTTTAAACAAATTTTCAGAATTATTTGCTGTTTATTAATGTGGTTAGATAATTCAAAATATAGAGACAAAAGAGTTCCTTTCTTCAACTATCCCATTCATTGATCCATTTATATATTAAATTCTTATTGAACAACTACTTTGTGCATTGTTGTTGGTGCTGGAAAGCAAAGCAACATTTCTCGTTTTCACGTTTTAGTGTTGGAAGCATACAATAAACGTAAATAATATGTCAAGCTCTATAATCATTTTGAGGAAAAATACAGTAGGGTGAACGGAGAGAGTTGCAAAGGGTGGGAGGGAGTAGAGATAAAGGTGATGAGAAAGGACTTCTTCCATAGGGGATTTTGCTGGCTACAAAATGATAGGAATTATAGTTTATAATCTGATGTTTTTGAGATACATAATATTCTTTTCTCATTTTTGGCTTTTTAATCAAGGTTCTGTAATTTCTTCCACATGGAGTTTATGTAATTGAAACAACAGACACACAGATATGCATACCCTCAGTCTCCTAAAGCATTGTTTCAGAAGTAAAATATTCAAAGACCGAGCCTCTATATGGCCCTTCTTGTTTACCTGTTTTTAGTTGGGAATTCAGTGCTACCTGATGACATTGCTCTTGCTGCCTTGACTTTTGGAGATGTATCAACACTGCAAGGAATGAAGTCTCAGAAAAAGAACTTGACATATAAATGGATTCTGTGACCTGACAGAATCATGTTACTATGAAGTATTTTTTTTTTTCTGGGTTAAATCTCAGGACTGTGTTCTTAAAATTTGTCTGATAAGTGACTTGTATTTTTCCAATTTTAGGTTACTACACTTGTAAATTGTCCCCAGAATCCTTCCAATAGGAAAAAAGGATGCTCAAAAAGAGCCAGAGTCCTTCTAGCTTCTGTGGAGAAAGCAGCATGGAATTTATTAGACAAGGGAGAGAAGATTGCCCAGGAAGCCACAGTTTTAAAGGAAGAGCTTACTGCTACACTTGAGGAAGTTCGCAAAGAAAGTGAGTACTCTAGTCCTGGTCAGAAGCAGATTGCATATATGTAGGGTGTTAGCAAATTTGATTTGTGTGTCTCCTCTTTGTTGCCTTGGATTTATTAGTCTCAGGTGGAGCTCTGAGGCGCTCACTGTGGAAGGTAGAGTGGCTTCCTACAGCTCCAATGCTCAGAGACCCACGTCTGGTTCTTCCCTTTAGTTGTACAATCCCTCCAAGCAGTTTCTTACTCCTACAATACAATAGCTTACCTGTAACATCCATTTTTTTTGTCAGAAATTATGAGAAATGACTAATGAAGCTGAAGACAAACTTGACTATACGTATATAAATTATAACGTTCCTTGTAAACATTTGGAGATAGAAGTTTCAGATCTGACTGTTTCAGAAGTACATTTTTTCAGTTTTAATTTTCTGGAGGTTTAGATGTCCTTTCCATGAACTATGTATAACTTGTGTTCTTGCTTTGTAAACACTACATGATAAAAATGTGTATTTCACTTTTTCATGTCTTTAATGAAAAGATAATTTTTAAATGACCAAGTTTCATCTGCAGGCTATTTTTTAAATGTATTATTTTTATTTTCAAATGATTTCAAACTAACAGAACAGATGCAAAAATAATAAAAACCCATACAGAGAACTTCAACACACTTCCCATCTATGTACCAGTTCACCAGTTTTTAATGTTATGTCACATTTCTCATATCATTTTATTTATACATCTATCTAGACATCCCTCCATCTATCTATCTATTTATCTATTGATTAATCCACCCGCCTATCTTTTCTAAACATTTGAGGGTAGGTTGAATATGTCATTATCCTTGATTGCTTAATGCTTTCATGTATCTTTCCTAAGAACAACAAGAATATTTAACCTTCAGTACAAAGTTTTCATTCATATATTCCAATTTTTAGATGGCCTTAATAATGTCAGTTTGGGCATATTCTCCTCCATTATTAGATCTGGTTGAGTATCATGCATTGCCTTTAGTTTGTTATTGCCTCTTTAATCTTTTTTTTTTAATTGTGGAAACATATTACAACATGAACTTTCTCATTTCAAAGTGCCCAAGCAAACAAATCAGTGGAATTAATCTCATTAGCAAAATTATGCTACAGTCACCATCATCCATTATCAGAACTTTCCCATCACCCCAAACAGAAACCTTGAATCCATTTATTCTCTGTTCCTCCTCCAGTCCCTTCTTGCCCCAGGTAAACTGTGCTATACATTCTTTTTTTTTTTTTAAATATTTTTATTGAGATATCTTCATGCACCATACAGTCCATCCACAGTATACAATCAGTGGCTCACAATATCATCGCATAGTTGTGCATTTATCATTATGATCATTTGCATCACTCCAGAAAAAGAAATAAAAAGGAAAAAACCCATTCATCCCATTTTCCTTACCCTTCCTTCTCATTGACCACTAGTGTTTCAATCTACCCAATTTTTTATACTTATCCCCCCTCTTATTTATTTATTTATTTATTTTCCTTGTGTTTTTACTCATCTGTTCGTACCTTAGATAAAGGGAACATCAGATACAAGATAGATACAAGGTTTTCACAAGCACACGGTCACACTATAAAAGTTATATAGTTATGCAGTCATCTTCAAGAATCGTTACTTGAATCCAGTTTAACAGTTTCAGGTACGTCTCTGTAGCTACTCAGTACACCATAAACTAAAAAGGGATATCTATATAATGTATAAGAATAACCTCTAGAATAACAAGTCTCGTTATTCTGAAATCTCTTAGCCACTGAAACTTTCTTTTGTCTCATTTCTCTCTTTCCCTTTTTGGTCAAGAAGCCTTTCTCAATCCCATGATGCCAGGTTCCAGCTCATCCCTGGGAGTTATGTCCCATGTTGCCAGGGAGATTTGTACACATAGGAGTCATATCCCACATAGGGCAGAGGGCAGTGAGTTTACCAGCTGAGTTGGCTTAGCGATAGAGGCCACGTCTGAGTAACAAAAGAAATTATCTGGGGGTGACTCTTAAGCATAATTATAAGTAGCCTTAGCTTCTCCTTTGCAAGAATAAGTTTCAAGAGGTGAGCCCCAAGATCAAGGGCTCAGGCTGTTGAATTGGTTGTCTCCACTGCTTGTGAGAATTCCCCAGATGGAACTTATATAGAAAAATTGTCTAATACAATCATAATGTAATTTGTGTGGCCTTATTGTAGGATTGTTTACTTTACTGAAGTAAAGTACTGAATTCAAGATTAGCGCATTAACCTTGGCCCATACAAAATCCAAATAGATTTTTTTAAAAATGAAAATATTCTTTTATTTCATTGTTCAAAATCCCTTTTTTTTTTTTTTTGTAGTTGTTGAAGAATTATGGGACTGCCTTTCTGGATAAAGTTCAAACTCTTAAACCTCACCCAAAGCATTTCTTGACAGCTTTGGCCATTTTCTCTCATCTTATCTCTTGACACTGCCTCCTTCAACTTTCTTTCAGCTATGAAGAACTTGCAGTATCTTGTATTGGCCACGTTGTTTTATGCTGCCAGACCTCTGGCGATTTTCACTCATGTGGCAGAGCTTAGTTTAGCTCAAGGCTTCTTTTCCAAGAAGTTTCCTAACTCCTAGATCTTGTGATGCCTCTTTCTGTGCCCTCACAAACTCTTTGAATGTTTCTTTCATAGGACTTGTTACCTCATTCAGCAAACATGGATTTGCTTGTTGAGTGAATCTGGACTCTTAATTCCATGAGGATGGCAGGTAATAGGTTTTATTTGACACACACACAAAAATTGAAGCATCATGTTGTCACTTTATATTATATAATTTTATAATGATTTTATGTTTACTTTTAGGACCCATGACCTGTCATAATTGTGGTTCTTTGCTGAGTCTTTGGTAAAGAAAATGAACCTTTTCCTGATACTCTTTATCTCAGAAAATGTGACTTATTTGATGATATAGTTTTCATCTACAGCTTAGTTTCTGTGTGAGCAGTTGCTCATTCTTTAAAGGGAACGATAATTATCATGAGATAGTATGTGTATGTGTGTGTGTTTTAAGTAAGTCAACCTTTTTAGCACAAATTAAAAAGTGAATTATTTTAGAGGGAAATTCTTGTGGAGAAGTCTATTTGAATTCTAGGATTATGTAGTATTTCTTTCACTGTGTTCTGTTATGAAGTGTGAAATACACATATATGACATATGCTGTTTCCACAGCAAATACATTTGGTTTAAGGTCAACAAGTGCTTTACACTCTTATTTTTTTGGACAAACTGCCAAACTGAACTACTGTCACTTAAGTGTGGGAGGAAAGCAGTGAAACGGCACATGGTTCTGAAATTTGGGAATGGCCAAAGTTTATCCTGTGAATAACAGAGATAGTGACAGTTCTCCAAAACGGCTGTTCCCCAAAACTTGGAAGGAATTTTATCTCAGTGGTAGGCTTTAAGTATCAGGAGAATGGATTCTGATCCAGGCTACTCCTCTGTCCAGTGGCATGATGTGAGGGACTATGAAGAGCAACCAAATAAGTTCGAGTGTTTTAAAAGTGTAAAAATATTGGGAATAGGTGATATTTTAATTTATATATCAGTTTTATTTTCAAGAATAATTTTGGTCCCCAAGTTGAATTCTTGATATTCTCACAAGCAGTGTGGACAACCAAAGCTATAGGCAGAGCCCCCAGTCTTGGGGTTTGTTCATATGAAACATAACCCCGCAAAGGATAGGTCAAGTCTACTTAAAATTTAGGCCTAAGATTCACCCCCAGAGAGCCTCTTTTGTTGCTCAGATGTGGCCCCTCTCTCCAGCCAACAAATGAGCAGTCTCACCACCCTCCCCCTCTCTACGTGGGACGTGACTCCCAGGGGTGTGGACCTTCCTGGCAACGTGGGACAGAGATCTTGGAATGAATGGAGACTCAGCATCAAGGGATTGAGAAAAACCCTAGAATGAGCTGAGACTCAGCATCAAGGGATTGAGAAAACCTTCTTGACCAAAAGCGGAAGGAGTGAAATGAGACGAAGTGTCAATGGCTGAGAGATTCCAAACAGAGTCGAGAGGTTATCCTGGAGGTTATTCTTATGCATCAAGTAGATATCATCTTGTTATTCAAGATGTAATGGAGAGGCTGGAGGGAACTGCCTGAAAATGTAGAGCTGTGTTCCAGTAGCCATGTTTCTTGAGGATGATTGAAAAATGATACAGCTGTCACAGTGTGACTGTGTGATTGTGAAAACCTTGTGTCTGATGCTTCTTTTATCTACCTTGTCAACAAAGGAGTTGAACATATGGAATAAAAATAAATAATAGGGGTAACAAATGCTACAATAAATTCAGTTTAAATGCTAGTGATCAATGAAAGCAATGGGTAAGGGGTATGGTAGGCATAATCTTTTTTTTTTTTTTCCTGTGTTCGTTTTATTTCTTTCTCTGTTGTCTTTTTGTTTCTTTTTCTGAGTTGATACAAATGTTCTAAGAAATGATGAATATGCAACTAAGTGATGATATTGTGAATTATTGATTATGTATGCTGTTTTACTTTGTTTCTTTACTTTTTAATTAATAAATTTAAAAAAAGAATAATTTTGGAACTTATATAGAAAAATTGTCTAATACAATCATAATGTAATTTGTGTGGCCTTATTGTAGGATTGTTTTATTTATAGTGTCTTTATTTATAGACTTGAAGTAATAAATAATGTGAATGTTTTTGCTACCTAAAAACTTATCTGTGGAAGGTGGCATGGATAGTATAAGAGGTGGATGGTGAAGGGAAAGATGATATGTGGGTAAATTGTAGAAATCCAGCAAAGAGTGAGATACAGTGTGATTACTTGTAGTCACTCATGATTTTATTGCCTACCCCTATGCTGACCTGTATGCTATGGCAAAGTATTGCATCTGGCTTTATTTTAACTGTTTTAGAATATTTATGTAGCAATTACCTGAAAATTAGCCAAGAACGGTTTATAATATTTGGATTACAGTTTTACCTCTAGCACACACATTACTTTAGGATTACCTTTGCTTCCCAACAATCTATAGAAATTGCTTTTAAGGCATACAACTGTTTTTTAATGGATTATTGAATAATAACATATATGTACAGAAAAGGTCATACGTTATTCATTATTTACTCAGTACATTTCCAAGTGAACACACTAGTGTAACCTCCACCCAGATCAAGAAATAAAACACTCTTAGAACCCCAGAAGCATCCCCTCCCTATTTGCTCTACTAATTACAACTATCTCATCTTAAAGGTAACCATTGTCTTGACTTCTAACACCAGAGATCAGCTTTGCTTCTTTTTGAACTTTAAATGGGATCTTACAGTATGTTATTTATTATTTTTTATTTGTTGTTACAGTATGTTATTTATTTTTATTTTTATTTTTTTTACATGAGCAGGCATGGGAAAACGAGCCCAGGTCTCTGGCATGGCAGGCAAGAACTCTGCCAGTGAGCCACTGTGGCCTGCCCAGTAAGTTATTTTTTGAGTCTGTCTTCTTTTTGCTCAATCTTGTGTTTGTGGGATCTCACTATATATTAATTCATGCCTTTTCCTTGATGAATAGCATTCTGTTGTATTAATACACCCTAATTTATCCATTTTGCTGTTGATGGACTGTTTTAGTTTGTAAAAGCTGTGGGGATGCAATATGCCTCAAACAGAATGGCTTTTAGGAAAGGGAAATTTATTGAATTGCAAGTTTATAGTTCTAAGGCTGTGAAAATGGCCAAACTAAGGCATCCAGGAAAAGATACCTTGATTTGAGAAAGGCCAATGGGTCCAGAACATGTCTGTCAGCTGGAAAGGCACATGGCAACATCTGCTAGCTTTCTCTTCTCATTTCATCAGGCTTCCCCTGGGGCATTTTCCTTATGCATCTCCAAAGATCTCTCTGGCTGTGTGGGCTCTGTTGGTTCTAAGACTTTTTCCAAAATTATTCCCTCATAAAGGATTCCAGTAAGCAATTCCATCTTGAATGGGTGGAGACACATCTGCATGGACACCATCTAATCAAAAGTTGCCATGCACAATTGGGTGGGTCACATCTCCATGGAAGCAATAAAAAAGATCCCATCCAGCAATATTTAATGAGGATTAAAGAACCTGGCTTTTCTGAGGTTCAAATTGCTACATGGACATTTGAGTTTTTCACATTCATGAATACTGCTGCTATAAACATTCTTGTCCATTACTTCTGGTGTAGGCTTCAAACTTGGTTGTTCCTAAAGTGGGCCCCACAACTGAAATCTCTCTGCATAGTTTTTTCGGTCTTATAAGCATTGCTTTCCACTGGGTTCTTTGGTATCTCTGTAATGCATGAAGGGTCAGCCAATGATTTTGGAGAAGCTTATGTGTAGTTTCAGTGCTCCCCCAGTGGGGTTTCCTTTTTTGTAAGATTTAACTCTCGATTTCCTTCTCTAATAGCCCTAATCTCTGTATTTTTATATGTCATGTCAGTGGGATTGTGGCTTTCTACTTGAGTTCTGACTCTCAACCTTTGATGTCACACTGGGGAGTGTCCTCAGAAAATGCCATATAAATGTATCCTCAGTCAGTATGGTTTGTATTCTTTCAAGGGTCAAGTTCTCTCTAGTTTCTTCCTATGTGTCACTTTCAAGTGCCTTCAAATAATTGTTTAATATATTTTTCTGTTATTTGTGAAAGGATTCATCAGATATATTCTATTCCATCGTTCCTAGTACTGAAACTTACCTCTTTCATTTTGGAAGGATTTTTCTTCTGGTTATAGAATTTTAACTTGAATGTTAGTTTCTTTCAGTATTCTGAAGTTGTTCTTTTGCCTTTTGTATTTCATAATTTCTACTGAGACATCACTTATCTGTCTTATTGCTAATCCTTTGAAATTTTTCCTCTGAACTGTTGTAATATTTTCTCTTTTTCATTTGATAATAGCAGCTTAACTTTGTAGTGCCTTGGTGTGGTTTTCTTGGTATTTAATCTGCTAAGTATATCCTGCTTAAATCAATGATTTGTTGTCTTTTATCTATTTTGAAAAATTCCTAACCTTTTTCTCTTTGAACATCTCTTTGCCCATTCTTTTACTCTTCTTTTTGGCTTAAGATGATTACTTATGATTATATGGTTAAGGATGTGTTCATTTGCAAGCTGCTGGAATGTAATGTACCAGAACTGGAATAGCTTTTAAAAAGAGGAGTTTAATAAGTTACAAGTTTATAGTTCTAAGCCTATAAAATGTCCAAAGTAAGGCATCCAGGGAATGATACTTCAATTCAAGGAAGGCAGATGGGTTAGGAACATTCTGTCAGCTGGAAAGTAACATGACTGGCATCTGCTGGTCCCTTATTCCTGGGACCTGTTCCTTTCGATCTCTGCTCTTGTGGGGGTACCTCATTTTGCTTCTCTGGGTATGGCTTTCATCTCTTGTCTTCCCTTGACTCTCTGCAGGTTCTAGCCTGCTTAACATCTCATGCTGATCTTTGTTGGACTCCAAGCATCTCCAAACATTCATGTCTCTGTTCTTTGAAGCAACTGTTCTTCAAACATCTCCATCTGCTCTCTCTGTTGGCTCTGAGGCTCTCCAAAATGTTTCCTCTTTTTTTTTTCTTATTGATTAACGGAAAAAAAGAAATTAACCCAACATTCAGAAATCATACCATTCTACATATGCAATCAGTAATTCTTAACATCATCACATAGATGCATGATCATCGTTTCTTAGTACATTTGCATCGGTTTAGAAGAACTAGCAACACAACAGAAAAAGATATAGAATGTTAATATAGAGAAAAAAAATAAAAGTAATAATAATAGTAAAAACAAACAAACAAAAACAAACAAAAAAACCTATAGCTCAGATGCAGCTTCATTCAGTGTTTTAACATGATTACTTTACAATTAGGTATTATTGTGCTGTCCATTCTTGAGTTTTTGTATCTAGTCCTGTTGCACAGTCTGTATCCCTTCAGCTCCAATTACCCATTATCTTACCCTGTTTCTAACTCCTGCTGGTCTCTGTTACCAATGACATATTCCAAGTTTATTCTCAAATGTCGATTCACATCAGTGGGACCATACAGTATTTGTCCTTTAGTTTTTGACTAGACTCACTCAGCATAATGTTCTCTAGGTCCATCCATGTTATTACATGCTTCATAAGCTTATCCTGGCTTAAAGCTGCATAATATTCCATCGTATGTATATACCACAGTTTGTTTAGCCCCTCTTCTGTTGATGGAGATTTCGGCTATTTCCATCTCTTTGCAATTGTAAATAACGCTGCTATAAACATTGGTGTGCAAATGTCCGTTTGTGTCTTTGCCCTTAAGTCCTTTGAGTAGATACCCAGCAATGGTATTGCTGGGTCGTATGGCAATTCTATATTCAGCTTTTTGAGGAACCGCCAAACTGCCTTCCACAGTGGTTGCACCATTTGACATTCCCACCAACAGTGGATAAGTGTGCCTCTTTCTCCGCATCCTCTCCAGCACTTGTCATTTTCTGTTTTGTTGATAATGGCCATTCTGGTGGGTGTGAGATGATATCTCATTGTGGTTTTGATTTGCATTTCTCTAATGGCCAGGGACATTGAGCATCTCTTCATGTGCCTTTTGGCCATTTGTATTTCCTCTTCTGGTAGGTGTCTGTTCAAGTCTTTTTCCCATTTTGTAATTGGGTTGGCTGTCTTTTTGTTGTTGAGTTGAACAATCTCTATATTCTGGATACTAGACCTTTATCTGATATGTCATTTCCAAATATTATCTCCCATTGTGTAGGCTGTCTTTCTACTTTCTTGATGAAGTTCTTTGATGCACAAAAGTGTTTAATTTTGAGGAGCTCCCATTTATTTATTTCCTTCTTCAGTGCTCTTGCTTTAGGTTTAAGGTCCATAAAACCGCCTCCAATTGTAAGTTTCATAAGATATCTCCCTACATTTTCCTCTAACTGTTTTATGGTCTTAGACCTAATGTTTAGATCTTTGATCCATTTTGAGTTAATTTTTGTATAAGGTGTGAGATATGGGTCTTCTTTCATTCTTTTGCATATGGATATCCAGTTCTCTAGGCACCATTTATTGAAGAGACTGTTCTGTCCCAGGTGAGTTGGCTTGACTGCCTTATCAAAGATCAAATGTCCATAGATGAGAGGGTCTATATCTGAACACTCTATTCAATTCCATTGGTCGATATATCTATCTTTATGCCAATACCATGCTGTTTTGACCACTGTGGCTTCATAATATGCCTTAAAGTCAGGCAGCGCGAGACCTCCAGCTTCGTTTTTTTTCCTCAAGATGTTTTTAGCAATTCGGGGCACCCTGCCCTTCCAGATAAATTTGCTTATTGATTTTTCTATTTCTGAAAAATAAGTTGTTTGGATTTTGATTGGTATTGCATTGAATCTGTAGATCAATTTAGGTAGGATTGACATCTTAACTATATTGAGTCTTCCAATCCATGAACACGGTATGCCCTTCCATCTGTTTAGGTCTTCTGTGATTTCTTTTAGCATTTTTTTTTTAGTTTTCTTTATATAGGTTTTTTGTCTCTTTAGTTAAATTTATTCCTAGGTATTTTATTCTTTTAGTTGCAGTTGTAAATGGGATTCATTTCTTGATTCCCCCTCAGCTTGTTCATTACTAGTGTATAGAAATGCTACAGATTTTTAATGTTGATCTTGTAACCTGCTACTTTGCTGTACTCATTTATTAGCTCTAGTAGTTTTGTTGTGGATTTTTCCGGGTTTTCGACGTATAGTATCATATCGTCTGCAAACAGTGATAGTTTTACTTCTTCCTTTCCAATTTTGATGCCTTGTATTTCTTTTTCTTGTCTAATTGCTCTGGCTAGAACCTCCAACACAATGTTGAATAATAGTGGTGATAGTGGACATCCTTGTCTTGTTCCTGATCTTAGGGGGAAAGTTTTCAATTTTTCCCCATTGAGGATGATATTAGCTGTGGGTTTTTCATAGATTCCCTCTATCATTTTAAGGAAGTTCCCTTGTATTCCTATCTTTTGAAGTGTTTTCAACAGGAAAGGATGTTGAATCTTGTCAAATGCCTTCTCTGCATCAATTGAGATGATCATGTGATTTTTCTGCTTTGATTTGTTGATGTGGTGTATTACATTAATTGATTTTCTTATGTTGAACCATCCTTGCATACCTGGGATGAATCCTACTTGGTCATGATGTATAATTCTTTTAATGTGTTGTTGGATACGATTTGCTAGAATTTTATTGAGGATTTTTGCATCTATATTCATTAGAGAGATTGGTCTGTAGTTTTCTTTTTTTGTAATATCTTTGCCTGGTTTTGGTATGAGGGTGATGTTGGCTTCATAGAATGAATTAGGTAGGTTTCCCTCCACTTTGATTTTTTTGAAGAGTTTGAGGAGAGTTGGTACTAATTCTTTCTGGAATGTTTGATAGAATTCACATGTGAAGCCGTCTGGTCCTGGACTTTTCTTTTTAGGGAGCTTTTGAATGACTAATTCAATCTCTTTACTTGTAATTGGTTTGTTGAGGTCATCTATTTCTTCTTGAGTCAAAGTTGGTTGTTCATGTCTTTCCAGGAACCTGTCCATTTCATCTACATTGTTGTATTTATTAGCGTAAAGTTGTTCATAGTATCCTGTTATTACCTCCTTTTTCTGTGAGGTCAGTAGTTATGTCTCCTCTTCCATTTCTGATCTTATTTATTTGTATCCTCTCTCTTCTTCTTTTTGTCAGTCTTGCTAAGGGCCCATCAATCTTACTGATTTTCTCATAGAACCAACTTCTGGTCTTATTGATTTTCTCTATTGTTTTCATGTTTTCAGTTTCATTTATTTGTGCTCTAATCTTTGTTATTTCTTTCTTTTTGCTTGCTTTGGGATTAGTTTGCTGTTCTTTCTCCAGTTCTTCCAAGTGGACAGTTAATTCCTGCATTTTTGTCTTTTCTTCTTTTCTGATATAGGCATTTAGGGCAATAAATATCCCTCTTAGCACTGCCTTTGCTGCGTCCCATAAGTTTTGATATGTTGTGTTTTCATTTTCATTCACCAGGGGTATTTACTAATTTCTCTTGCAATTTCTTCTTTGACCCACTCGTTGTTTAAGAGTGTGTTGTTGAGCCTCCACGTATTTGTGAATTTTCTGGCACTCCGCCTATTATTGATTTCCAACTTCATTCCTTTATGATCCGAGAAAGTGTTGTGTATGATTTCAATCTTTTTAAATTTGTTAAGACTTGCTTTGTGACCCAGCATATGGTCTATCTTTGAGAATGATCCATGAGCACTTGAGAAAAAGGTGTATCCTGCTGTTGTGGGATGTAATGTCCTATAAATGTCTGTTAAGTCTAGCTCATTTATAGTAATATTCAGATTCTGTATTTCTTTATTGAAACTCTGTCTAGATGTTCTGTCCATTGATGAGAGTGGTGAATTGAAGTCTCCAACTATTATGGTATTTGTGTCTATTTCTCTTGTCTGTGTTTGCAGTGTATTCCTCACATATTTTGGGGCATTCTGGTTCGGTGCATAAATATTTATGATTGTTATGTCTTCTTGTTTAACTGTTCCTTTTATTAGTAGATAGTGTCCTTCTTTGTCTCTTTTAACTGTTTTACATTTGAAGTCTAATTTGTTGGATATTAGTATAGCCACTCCTGCTCTTTTCTGGTTGTTATTTGCATGAAATATCTTTTCCAAACCTTTCACTTTCAACTTATGTTTATCTTTGGGTCTAAGATGTGTTTCCTGTAGACAGCATATAGAAGGATCCTGTTTTTTAATCCATTCTGCCAGTCTATGTCTTTTGATTGGGGAATTCAGTCCATTAACATTTAGTGTTATCACTGTTTGGATAATATTTTCCTCTACCATTTTGCCTTTTGTATTATATATATCATATCTGACTTTCCTTCTTCTACACTCTTCTCCATACCTCTCTCTTCTGTCTTTTTGTATCTGACTCTAGTGCTCCCTTTAGTATTTCTTGCAGAGCTGGTCTCTTGGTCACAAATTCTCTCAATGACTTTTTGTGTGAGAATGTTTTAATTTCTCCGTCATTTTTGAAGGACAATTTTGCTGGATATAGGAGTCTTGGTTGGCAGTTTTTCTCTTTTAGTAATTTAAATATATCATCCCACTGTCTTCTAGCTTCCATGATTTCTGCTGAGAAATCTACACATATTCTTATTGGGTTTCCCTTGTATGTGATGGATTGTTTTTCTCTTGCTGCTTTCAAGATCCTCTCTTTCTCTTTGACCTCTGACATTCTAACTAGTAAGTGTCTTGGAGAACACCTATTTGGGTCTAATCTCTTTGGGGTGCGCTGCACTTCTTGGATCTGTAATTTTAGGTCTTTCATAAGAGTTTGGAAATTTTCAGTGATAATTTCTTCCATTAGTTTTTCTCCTCCTTTTCCCTTCTCTTCTCCTTCTGGGACACCCACAACACGTATATTTGTGCGGTTCATACTGTCCTTGAGTTCCCTGATCCCCTGTTCAAATTTTTCCATTCTTTTCCTGATAGTTTCTGTTTCTTTTTGGAATTCAGATGTTCCATCCTCGAAATCACTAATTCTATCTTCTGTCTCTTTAAATCTATCATTGTAGGTATCCATTGTTTTTTCCATCTTTTCTACTTTATCCTTCACTTCCATAAGTTCTGTGATTTGTTTTTTCAGTTTTTCTATTTCTTCTTTTTGTTCAGCCCATGTCTTCTTCATGTCCTCCCTCAGTTTATCGATTTGGTTTTTGAAGAGTTTTTCCATTTCTGTTCGTATATTCAGCATTAGTTGTCTCAGCTCCTGTATCTCATTTGAACTATTGGTTTGTTCCTTTGACTGGGCCATATTTTCAATTTTCTGAGTGTGATCCGTTATCTTCTGCTGGCGTCTGGGCATTTATCAGATTTCCCTGGGTGTTGGACCCAACAGGTTGAAAGATTTTTCTGTGAAATCTCTGGGTTCTGTTTTTCTTATCCTGCCCAGTAGGTGGCACTCGTGGCACACGTTTGTCTGCGGGTCCACCATTGAAAGTTGCTGTGGGTCCTTTAACTTTGGAAAACTCTCGCCATGGGGGAGGTTCTCCAGCCGAAGCGGCTTGGAAGAGTGCCAGCTGGCCCGGGGGTCCAAACGCAGGAAGGGTCACAGGCTGCCGCAGCCTGGGAGAGCACCCAACTGAATTTCCTAGTCGGCCCGGGGCGCCAAGCGTGGCAGAAGGGCGCCAGCCGCCATAGCCCGGGAGAGTGCACTGTTCCCAGCCGGACAGGGGAGTCACGTATTTGGAAGGGACCCCCCCAGGTCACCATTCTCCGCGGCTTTGGGATTTCCGACCCAACTCTCTCAGTTGGTCCGGGGGGTCTCGCGTAGTGGGGGCGCCAGCCACCGCGGCCGAAGGGGACCGCCTGCCCAATTCTGCCAGCTGGCCTGGGAAGGAGGATGAAGGGACTCCGGCTGCTTGTCGTTCTGCCCGGGAAATCCTGCGCCCCTCAGCGATCTCACCGGAGCTGGTATTCCCAGACAGTCAGCCGTTCCAGGATGGGGTACGCCGTCCCTTTGATCTCTGTCGTGGCTCCGGGAGCTGCTCTGTATCGTCTCCACTCCCCCAGTAGCTGTTATGGAGTAGGAAAGGTGAGGGTGACAAGGCTGTCGAGGGTGACAAGGCTGTCGAGGCCGGTGGCGGAGAAGCCGGTGAAGGCGGAAGAGGACACGGTGGTGGTTGGCGAGCCGCCGGAGGAGAAGGATAAAGGGAAGGATAAGATGGCGGATGGAGCGCCGCCGGAGCAGAAGGGGAAAGAGATGGGCAAGATGGTGGCGGGAGCGATGCCGGTGGAGAAAGAGGAAGAGGAGGGCTAGATGGCGGCGGGAGCACCGGCGGAGAAAGAGGAAGAGGAGGGCTAGATGGTGGCGGGAGCGCCGGCGGAGAAGGGGAAAGAGGAGGGCTAGATGGCGGCAGGAGCGCTGACGGAGAAAGAGGAAGAGGAGGGCTAGATGGCGGCGGTAGCGCCGGCAGAGAAAGAGAAAGAGGAGCCATGTTTCTTCTTTTAAAGGATTCCAGTAAACTAATAAGACTCATTTGGAATGGATGGAGTCTATCTCCATCTAATCAGAAGGTCGTACTCACAATTAGGTATGTCACATTCACTGTGGAGATAACCTAATTAAAAGATTCGAATATACATCATTGAATCAGGATGAAAAGAAATGGCTGCCTCCGCAAGATTGGATCAGGATTAAAACAGTCTTTTTGAGTATATAATCCTTTCAAACTGGCACGAAGTGTTAAACTCTCACTACCATCTGTCCTATGCTCTTTTTTTTGTATTTTACACTCACTTTTCTCTCCATGCTTCAGTTTTATTTGCTACTAACTTGCATAATGTTTTATTCTCTTTTCAGCTGAGTTGATTTGCCATTGAACTCCATTTATTGTATTCTTAATTTAATTATTATTATTTTTTTGGTTCAAGAATTTATGTTTGACTTTTACAGATTTTAATTCCTGGCAAAATTTTTATTTTTCAATACATTTTCCTGAATGTCTCAGTTACAGTTATTTTAAATTACACGTCTGATAAGTTCATTATCTGGCTTTTCTGCAAGTTTGTTTCTGTTGTTGTTTTCTTTTGGTTTTAAAAGTTTTTGCTCTTGTCTCCTGATATGATGGATAACTTTCGATTGAATATTGAGCATTATGTATGAAAAACTGTATAAATAATTTTTAAAGACTAGTCTATTTTTGACTAACCCTTATTCTTGACAGAATACTTCAGAGGTCCTAATTGACAGCCTGGTTATTTTCTAGGATACTTCCTTCTAGGCCAGCCCAGAGCTCCAATTTTGTCTTCTCAACTTCTTTAAGAAATGTCTAAAGCTCTTTGTCCAGATTCTCATTCCCTCAGCTGCCACATTCCCTTGGCTTCTGTTTTTCAGTCTCTTATAATCATAATATATTCAGTTTCTCATAGTCATATACAAACAGTTCAACTTCAAATGAATTTATGATCTAAATACCAAAAACAAAAATTCCAAACTCAGTAAAATTAAGGGCAAATAGATTTTAGATTTTGGGGTTGAGCAGGATTTGTTCAACACAAAGTAAACAACAATGAAGAAGAGGTTCATACATTTTACTATTTAAAAATTAATTTTCTTAAACCAGAAGAATTCTTAAAGAAAATGAAAAGATTAGGTATAAATTAGGAGAAAATATTGGCATAAGCAAAATTGAAGACTAGTAACAAGAATGTATACAGAGCTCTCAAGTGAATAAGAAAAGCAAAGCAAGCCAAAAGAAAATGGACATGAAAAGAATTTTATGGAAGAGGAAATGCATATGGCCATTAAATAAAGAGATATTTGCCCTCATTAGGGATCAAGTATATGCAAATGATATTTATGGAATTCAGTTGGTAAAAATTAAAAGTCTGACGATTGCAGGTATTAAAGGGACTTTGAAGCAACAGCACTTTTTGTACATTGCTTGTATGAGTTAAATTGTCTGATTACTTTGAAAAACAGTTTTCGTACGATACTTATGTAAAATGTCAAAGTTCCATACATGTATGGGTATGTTTCTGGTGCTGTTGGTGTGTAGAAATGCAGTCAACTTTTTAGACTGGTACTTACTGTGGAATTATCTTTGAAATGCAATATTTGGATGGTTTTTTTAAAAGAAGGAAATATTTGAACATGCAAACACATGGCCTGACTCTTCAGGATACCTTAGAATGGTAAGGCCATGGTACTTAACTTTGCTGATATGAGAAGCAAATTTTGCACAAGTGTTGTGTTTCTGAATATGGCAGTTGCAAGGTGAATTGTAATAGAAAATTACTTTCCTTGGTATTCATAAAACTTGAGAATATATGCTGTTCTCAGTTCTCTACTTTTGGAGATGCTAGTTTTTCCTAATGTATAGCAAAAAAGTATATCTGTTGGTGGCTGAGAGCTCCACTTAGGTTTTTTTTGTTTATATCATGAGTTAACATTTGTGTAGGAATGAATGACTAAACAAAATATTTAGTTTTGCTGTTGGGGGGTAGAAATAAATAATGATCTGGAAATCACTAGAAACTTAGTGAAAAACCTGTCTGCACAATTTAAAGATATAGGAAAACCTTGGTTGAAATGTACTTTAAATATGACTTAGTAGTATAATGAGACTCCTACAGAGAATGAGGCTCTGAATTGTCTAGGATTTAGCTTTTTCCTTCAGCTATTCATCAAAAATTAGAATTATAGATTTAAATTACAACTGAACAAAAGGCATTGTTTGTATTTTCATCAGTGCCTTGATGAACAAAAATGGGTAGGACAAATTATGTGGAATATTAAATAAACCTAGTTCAATATTTATTCTAATCTAAAATAAAATATGAAAGGGAAGGATTATGGAAATGAAGTGATTAGTCAGTATGTCACTATGTGAGCGTTATTAAGGAGACAGAAAATTACAAAATAAACCAATACTTAGGTTCCTTTCCTATAACTTTTTTCTGTTCTTTTGCAAATATTTATTGAGTACCGACTATTTATCCAGTGCTATTTTAGGCTCCTGGAATATAAGGATGAATAAGATATAGGGCAGGTACTCACGATCTGCTGGGAGGAATAGAAAGGTAAACAGCTGTAATAATGACAGATAAATTTGATTATAGTGTTATACCCAAAGGGCTGTGGAAACCCCTATGAAGCACTAATATAATATGTTTCTAGAGTTCTGCCATTTTCCTTTATTTTACCATTAAATGGGGAAAGAATTCTCTCCCCCGTGAGTACAGATGAGTATATATAATTTATAGAAAGGTGTCATTTATGCCTAGGCTGTCATTTTCCAGAGACTTGCTTTTCTTTTTAAAAAATATTTAAAATATTTATTGGAAACCTTCTGTAAGATGGGCTTTTTTTCTATGTGCTAGGCTCACAGAAATGAATTAGACAGGTAAGGCTTGCCCTTGTGGAGTTGATGGAAATTCTAGTGGAGGAAGACAGATAGTAAACAAGTAAATCTACGCTCACTTTTAATTTTGAAAGAGTATCAGGCTCATTTGCACTGGAACATTTAAAATATTAGTAAACCATAGTTTCTTATGCAAACATTATCTTCTTTACCTTAATAAATAATGCATATCAATTCCTACTAAAATAAAATATAAAAATGATTTCTTTAATGGACAGGTGATAATTAATTTGAGATTCCAAGAGTGTTTGGGCAAAGTTTAAGGTTCAACCCTCTTTGTATACTGCCCAGACAAGTCATGATGCCTACACACATGGAGCATAGTACTAACCAAACCACTATATTTTCTGGATATGAATTATTTGGAGCTGAAATGTGCAGTCTAACATTACTAAGCTTGGCAGTTATAGTTACCAGAGCCAGCAGTTAGAAATGTGTACTATAGACTTCTTGTTCATGCATGTCAGGTGGGCGGGGATTTGCAAATTTGTTGGAAGCCTCAAATGCTGCAGTTCTTCCCATCTATTTTTAATTTTGGGCCTCCACCAAGGCCACTAGATCCAGTTGGAGGGCTAAGAATATTAATGAGGAGCTTTTGAATCCATCAGTGCCCCTCTAAATACAGCTTTCCTTCCCAAATATGGGGCTCTGTTTTATACTATCCTATCTAGTCTACTTATATAGGAGCCTCTAAACTGGATATTTGTAAAGCTTAGGCCTATAGCATCTGACTACTTGTTCCGCTTCACATGGCTTGTGAGCTGGTAGATGATGTGGCTAGAAGCTAGGGTACTATCTCCCTTTCAGGTAGGAAATAAACCTTTGTGTTAAAAAATGTACGATTCCTTGTGTGCATAAAACATGTATTCAGGGCATAAGTACTATATAGTTGGTCTGTTTATCCCTCTTTCTACATTTCTTTATCTCTGGGTTTAAATGACCTTTTATCCCTCCACTAGGAATTAGAAAGCAAGACTTGGTGTCATCTGTGTTAGTCAGAGAAAGCTATTACTTCTAAAAATGGTATTCTGGAAGTATGATTAATCTTTCTATCAGTATACTTGGGTACTTACACAACAAATGCCATTATAGAATTTCAAGTATTCACCATTTAAAATGGTATCTCTTGCCTCCCCAGTTACTGAATACGTTTATTTTGTTGTTGCTACAAGGAATTGAATTATGTTCTAGGAAAACTAGAGATTTCCTTGATTTACTCATGTCCATTTTGGGTCATCTCTATTGAAAGAGCTTATCTTTTGAAATTCAGCTGTATGTTATAATTTATTTATAAAAGAAAATAACTTTAATTTTAGTTACACTGGCTCAAAGAAACAGGTCAGCTTCATCTACTCTGCTCAGCAACACTGCAGTTAGGACTTAGATAAAATGTTTAGTATTTACCACCAGTTACTCACAGCCTATATATGGATTCAAAGGCAACAGCTGCTGTCCATGTTATTTCCGTTTCTTCTCTGTTGATGTTACGAACATTTAACTCTTATCATATCTCAAGAGTGTTCTCAGATAAACATTAAGTCACAAATGCAGTAGTTTTTTCAACAAAGTAGTTTGTTTCAGAAGATGCATTTCATTCTTCATTTGAAAAGCAATGATGAAATCTTGTTCTGACACATTTTAACATGCATGCATAGTACTTTGTAGTTGGCTGGACTTTTTGTAAACACTTCCATTGAAGACTGATGAGCTAATTAGTTACAATTAATTGCTTGAAACTATTAATTGCTGGAAAACACTCAACATGGTATCCCTTAGTGTTCACTTGAAAAATCTGCAGCAAGCTTTAGTATAGCATGCTCTTCGGTATCACCTGTTTTGAGGTGTGGTGTGGGCTATTGGGAAGTACACTTGAATTTATGCAGCTCTCACAATTTCATTCATTTGATATGCTGGATTTATGACAGAGCCAATAAATTGATACATAACAATAATGTTAATTTTGAAAGTAAGAGAAATTCTATAAACTATGTAAGATTCACTTTGCTGTTTAATTTAGACAGAATTTAATGCATATTGCCAGGTTAATTTGTGAATCCTGAAAAGTCACATGTGGCATAAATCTCAGCTGGTAAAGGGTCTGAAATTAGCTGTTAGCCAGGGCTTTGCTCTCTGCCACGGCCAGAGAGATTCCGCTACTTCGTTGGCCATTTCGTAAGTATGTGCAAAGGTAGCATATTAGGTGTAAAGCTGACAAGTGAGCTCCAGTTTATGCTCTCAGAATACTGGTCGGGCCATAATTATTTTGTTGCACATTCTGGTCTTAGCCTTGGATCAATGTGGTTATTATGAAGTCATTAGGAGTTGGTGTATAAGACAGTGGCGAGATTGGGATGGAGTTAATTCATTGATATTCAAGGAAAGGGAAGAAGCCCAACAAAAACAGTGATCAGAGCCAGAGTTAAATTCTTTTGTTTCTTTCCCTAACTTGCAAGCATACAATCTTGAAGACAGAAAAGAATCAAGTTTAAGTCTTGTCTAGAGAAGGATTGCAAATAAAGATTGGGGTTACATAAGAGAAAACATTCTCATAGCTTAACTTCGCTTTTCACCCTGTCGAGATCAGAAAATGAGGCAAAGAACGGTACATCTTCCTTGTAAAGTGATAGGACTGGACAGAAACTCCTTGGAATATCTCAGAACTCTTAAAAATCATTTTAGAAACATTTGTTGACTTAAAAGAGGAATGAAATGTTAATATATTAAATGACAAGAGAATGCTAGATTATGGACTAAAAGAAACCAAGTATTAAATAAGCAGTTCTAATGTCAGGTCATTTTTTTTCTGTCCACTTAATATATTAGTCTAAATGTACATTGTACTGTATGTCAAACACTGAGAATTTCATTAAGGGAATGAAAGTTCAGATAGCTAACTTCAAGGAACTTAAAATAATGGTACTTAAAATTTTAGGATATTTATGAGAATAATTCTAGGAGATAAATAGGTTTGATATGTTACAGTACCATTTAAATACTAAAGTGTTAAGAGAGCATAGTGGAACGGCAGGATGAGGAGGCTTAATTAAGAGTTGTTTCAGGAGAAGTTCAGTTTTTATATGGATCTGAAACAATTTTGGAGAAAATATGTGTAAGATAAAAAAATTAAGTAGCACAGAAGAACTTATAATGAAAAACAAGTCTCCCATCTTACTTCTTACTACCTTGAATCCTACAATCCAGAGGAAACCTCATTTACCTCCAGTCCCATGCCTTGGAGGAAGCCTCTTTGATTTTAGATTATCTGGTGGTTACTCCATAATTTTAAATTACATGCTTATAACTCTTTCCCTTGATGTATCAACTTGAGACATTACCAATTTATTCTTGTCTTTGCTTGCTATGCTGCTATGAAAAATAAGCACAATGGGTTGGCTTAAAAATGGGAATTTATTGACCTAAAGTTTTGAGACCAGGAGAAGTTCAAAATGAAGATATCAGTAAAGGGATTTTTTTCTTCAAAGTTTATAACATTGTGGTGCTGGCTGCTGGTGATTCTTAGGTTCCTTGGTTTGTATCTCTGCTTCCTGTCATTATATGGTGAGATTTTATCCTTTTTACTTCCAGGTTCTGTTGTTCTGGCTTTTCTGTATTTCTCTTTCTCTCTCTCTCTCTTTCTCTGGCTTCTTAAGATTCAGCCTCATTCAGTTGGGTCACACCTTATCTAAAAATATCTTTAAGGAGTCCTATTTCTAATGGGTTCACACCCAAATGAAGGTATCTTAAAAACATCTAAATTGGGGTACCTAATTCAGTTTACTACAACTCTTATGAAATATGATGTTTTATTCATCTATACTACCTCTATTACCTTCCTTCTAGTGTCTTAAAATTTGATATTTATATTTTCGGTATTACACCTCTGTTTATTGTTCCATCACCCTTATTTAGGGTCCTGACTCACTTTTATTTAAGATGACATTCACAGCACTCATTCCATGTCCTCCCTCTTTACTTTTACATTCCATTTTCTGCCTTGTATCTTGCCACCCTTGATACTGGTTTTACATTGTTAAGGTTGTTAACATTTACATTGTATTATTCAGTCATAATGAAGTTGTCTCCATTAGTTGATAGTACAATTGAAAACTAGTGTACAACATTAATGTTGTTTTTTTATTCATTACAGGATAAATTTTGCTGAAATGCATTTTCTTCTCTAAGGGCCCAGTGTCACAATTCTTGGGTAGTTAATGGAGGTTGATTCCATGATCAAGTTCAAATGGATTTTCTTTTCCATTTGTTAAAATCATGCTACAGTGTGGTATAATTCATATTTTGACTGCATTTCCTCTGTAATTATTTTTGTTCTCTCTGGAAGTTCTGAATTTCTTTACTACATCTCAGTTTCAGTCTGTAGAGTATTCTACTAGACTTCAGAATTTCAAAACAGTTTATTTGGGCAGTTTCTGTCTATTTCAATAGTTGTTCTGGTGGAGGGGCTGATTCCTGGAGCTTCCTACTCAGTTGTCTTCCCACAGTCCTCAGCAAACAGTTCTTTACTTTTACATTTTCGGTTTAATTTCAAGCCTTGAGCTTGAGATTCATTTAATGAAGTATAAATGAATTATTTAAAATATCTGGGAATCTTTTAAAGTGTTTTAAATGGCAATATATATATATATATATATATATATATATAAAAAGAGAGATAGCAATATGATGTAGTGAAGAGCTCCCCCTGGCTCTTGCATTATAATATGACTACCACTGGGATTGTATTAAATCTCGAATTCTTAGTTCCACGAAGGACACCTGGTAAGATTTCAGTGATTAGTAATTATTATAATAGTGCTGCCTTACATTTGTATAGTCTCCTGCTTTTCAAACTTGATATGTATCAACTGGCATGATCTAACATCCCCCCCCTTTTTAAGTAAAACACATTATATTGTTTAAATCCATCAATTTAACACATCATATTGAGTGTTAGACACTTTTTTTTAGAACATGAACTCTGTAATTTTCTTGTTGTGTATCCTTGGTCAAGTAATATAATTTTCTCAGTTTCCTCTTGTGCGTAGAGAGAACAGGGATACCAATCTATATATTAGAAGATCTTAGCACAGTGCTTGAAATGTAGTAGGGGCACAACACAGTTAAGGCAACATTGAAAGCTTCCATTTACAATAATTTTTTTTGAGCTAGAAATGATTTTTAGAGCTGTAAAGCAGTTTAATGATTTATACCTGTCTAACATTCCCTTTGAGGAAATAGCATAGATATTAATAACGTACTTTTAAGAGTGATAAAGTTGAGAGAAAGAGAGTAAATAGAGACAGAGGAAAATATGTCAAATACTGTATAATTCTTTAAAGTGTGTTAAGCAGTATAACAGTTTGATAGATACTGTGAATTGGTTTACCTGTATTTCAATACCTTTCCTGTACTGCAGAGGCTGGTAAGATTAAAAAGTACATTTTCCGAACTCTCTTGAAACCTAAGAGTTCTAACAAAGTTAGACAAAAATATGCATATCAATGAGACTTGGAAGGAGGAAATAAGCAACAAAGGAATGCCCACACATGGAGAAAAAGGTTCTTCTTGCTGTCTAGCAGCAGAAGTATTTTGATCTTTTGTGGCAGCCCTGGCTGAGAGTCTAAAGCCCAGTCCTTAGTATCATAGGTGTCGAGTGGTGGGTCGTGTTTGTTATGGGGTTTTCACTAAAATAGATGATGTTCCTGGATGATAAGCATTCAACCTGGATTTTCCAGGCCTAATGGAAAAATCTGAAAGTGACCTCATGATTCTTAATAAATTTCTTCCCTTTTAAATTAGCTAGAGTGCATTCTGCTATTTGCAGGTAAGACTGTATCAGATAAACATCTCAAGACTGGATTTGTCTCTCTGAGGAGCAGCCTCAAATTAACCAAGATCATGAAGATGAGATGTGAAATCAGAACCAATTTCTAATTTATAATGAAATAAAATTATATACAGAAAAAAAATACATTCACATAACCAGTATGTTCTCCCATTGTAGGCCTACCAACATAGACAACATATATAATAACAGAAGATTACTTAGTGAGACTTGAAACAGAACAAAGGAAGCTGGATAAATTAATATTTAATGTATAAAGTTTTAAATAATCAGATTTATCTATCATTTCTATAGCAATAATCTTGTAATGTTCACAGGGGTTATAATGTTCAACATTTATTATATAGAGTTCTTACTCTATTAGAAAATGTTTGGGTGGACATCACCAGCTTTTGTGATCCCCTGCCCCCTGCCTCCGTCCCTACTCCAGGGTTGACAAAATCATTTTGATTAATCTTTAGATATGCTAATACTTTTTTTGGGGGGGGATTAAAATTTTATTTCTTTGTAAAAATCTATTGAGTAATTTTTAAAATATATACATATTTAGTGTATGATATGTGAATATATTGCAATAAAACTATCCAAAGTATTCGATCACTGGCTCACAGTATCATCACATAGTTGTATGTACAACTCCATGATCAATTTTACAACATTCTTGTTACTCCAGAAAAGAAATAAAAACAGAAAAGAAAACCCAAATTGTCCCATACCCTGTATGCCTCCCTATTATTTTTTTATTTTTATTTTTTGACCTTTGCAGTAGTTTATGCAAGAACTTATTTATATTTGAAGTGTTAATTGGTGGGACACATGAGTCTATAAAACTTCTTTCAATCATATTCACCTTCAATATGGTAATATTACTTATAGACCCGCTAATGGTCTGCCTTTACTTCTGTCTGTTCTCTTAAAATTAAGTTCAGCCTCAGCAAACTGTTCACCCATCTCAAGCTTCTGTGTATCTCTAGGTCCCCTATATTCTGTATTGTAAGCCTCTGATTTTACCTTTACCCTGGTCAGCCCCTCTATTAATGATCCATGGTATTGGTGTGGTGCATTTTGATGAAAGAATTTTAAAATATTACTGTTAACTATAGTCCATAGTGTGCAATAGGTACATTTTTTTCTTTCATATACTCCTCCATTATTAACTCCTTGTGATAGTGTGGTACATTTCTTCTAGTTCATAAAAGAGCTTTTTAATATTTTTGCAGTTAATCCGGGACATTGTCCACCACAAGAGTCACTGTTATGCATTTCTGTGTTTCAAGGGAAAATGGTAGCAGAAAAAGGTGGAAAAAGTGAAGGGAAGAGAATGAAACCTGAAGTTTGACATTAAGTAAATAGTATATCAAATCTTTCTTTTATTGTAAAATATACTTATTAGGCAAGAAGAAACCTTAAAGATCATTTATTTCAGGACATTCATGTCAAATGAGGAAACTGAGTCCTGGAAAGGTTAAGCAAGATGAGACATAGGACCAAAATTCAGATACATTGAGTTCTAGTTCAATTGCTCTTTCTATTGTTCAAATCACGTTTGGAAAAAAAAAAAGTAATTAATGCACAGAATCGATTTCTGTGGTTGATCATAGAAAAACCTGGAATCAACTGAAGCTAGAATATTCAATTCAATTTCTAATTTCTAATTTCTAATTGTCTGAAGGAACTTTTTAGTGGTAGCCCAACTCTTCTCAAGAAAATTAGAAGACAAGCAGAACCAGACTTTTATCTGGCATAATAAATTTCAAATACTTTTTGGGTTTTGTCTTTGGCACCCAATATATTTTTGAAAGAACTTTTGGCCAACATGCCACCATCCTTTCTTCCTGCTTCCTGCCTTTTCTGTTGTTGCAGCTGTTCTTCCTCCTACCTGTCCTTTTCTTCATGTTTTTTCTGAACTTCAGCTTCTTCATATCTGAATTTAAGGCTTTCAGAAAATCTTTTGGCTTTTTCAATAGCTTTTCTGATGTTTTCAGGTCCAGGCATTGCAAGAAAATAGTCCTGCTGTTGCTTGAAATCAGGTCTGTTTTTGATAAAAGCATACACAGTTATATATTTCATATGCAGAACATAGCCTTTTCCTCATCACGATTCAATCTGCATTCTTCTGCTATCTGGAAGATCTTAAAGGCACTCTGTACATAGTTCTTAGTGCTTATTTTCTCTGGTTTAATTTTTGTCTTCTTATTAAAGTCTTTTAGTGAAGAACTGAGGTAGAGTTCTTTTTTTTTTATTAATTAACGGAAAAAAGGAAATTAACCCAACATTCAGAAATCATACCATTCTACATATGCAATCAGTAATTCTTCACATCATCACATATATGCATGATCATTGTTTCTTAGTACATTTGCATCGGTTTAGAAGAACTAGCAACACAACAGAAAAAGATATAGAATGTTAATATAGAGAAAAAAAATAAAAGTAATAATAATAGTAAAAACAAACAAACAAAAACAAACAAACAAAAAAACCTATAGCTCAAATGCAGCTTCATTCAGTGTTTTAACATGATTACTTTACAATTAGGTATTATTGTGCTGTCCATTCTTGAGTTTTTGTATCTAGTCCTGTTGCACAGTCTGTATCCCTTCAGCTCCAATTACCCATTATCTTACCCTGTTTCTAACTCCTGCTGGTCTCTGTTACCAATGACATATTCCAAGTTTATTCTCGAATGTCGGTTCACATCAGTGGGACTATACAATATTTGTCCTTTAGTTTTTGGCTAGACTCACTCAGCATAATGTTCTCTAGGTCCATCCATGTTATTACATGCTTCATAAGCTTATCCTGTCTTAAAGCTGCATAATATTCCATCGTATGTATATACCACAGTTTGTTTAGCCACTCTTCTGTTGATGGACATTTTGGCTGTTTCCATCTCTTTGCAATTGTAAATAACGCTGCTGTAAACATTGGTGTGCAAATGTCCGTTTGAGTCTTTGCCCTTAAGTCCTTTGAGTAGATACCCAGCAATGGTATTGCTGGGTCGTATGGCAATTCTATATTCAGCTTTTTGAGGAACCGCCAAACTGCCTTCCACAGTGGTTGCACCATTTGACATTCCCACCAACAGTGGATAAGTGTGCCTCTTTCTCCACATCCTCTCCAGCACTTGTCATTTTCTGTTTTGTTGATAATGGCCATTCTGGTGGGTGTGAGATGATATCTCATTGTGGTTTTGATTTGCATTTCTCTAATGGCCAGGGACATTGAGCATCTCTTCATGTTCCTCTTGGCCATCCGTACTTCCTCTTCTGAGAGGTGTCTGTTCAAGTCTTTTTCCCATTTTGTAATTGGGTTGACTGTCTTTTTGTTGTTGAGTTGAACAATCTCTTTATAAATTCTGGATACTAGACCTTTATGTGATATGTCATTTCCAAATATTACCTCCCATTGTGTAGGTTGTCTTTCTACTTTCCTGATGAAGTTCTTTGATGCACAAAAGTGTTTAATTTTGAGGAGCTCCCATTTATTTATTTCCTTCTTCAGTGCTCTTGCTTTAGGTTTAAGGTCCATAAAACCGCCTCCAATTGTAAGTTTCATAAGATATCTCCCTACATTTTCCTCTAACTGTTTTATGGTCTTAGACCTAATGTTTAGATCTTTGATCCATTTTGAGTTAACTTTTGTATAGGGTGTGAGAGATGGGTCTTATTTCATTCTTTTGCATATGGATATCCAGTTCTCTAGGCACCATTTATTGAAGAGACTGTTCTGTCCCAGATGAGTTGGCTTGACTGCCTTATCAAAGATCAAATGTCCATAGATGAGAGGGTCTATATCTGAACACTCTATTCGATTCCATTGGTCGATATATCTATCTTTATGCCAATACCATGCTGTTTTGACCACTGTGGCTTCATAATATGCCTTAAAGTCAGGCAGCGCGAGACCTCCAGCTTCGTTTTTTTTCCTCAAGATGTTTTTAGCAATTCGGGGCACCCTGCCCTTCCAGATAAATTTGCTTATTGGTTTTTCTATTTCTGAAAAATAAGTTGTTTGGATTTTGATTGGTATTGCATTGAATCTGTAGATCAATTTATGTAGAATTGACATCTTAACTATATTTAGTCTTCCAATCCATGAACACGGTATGCCCTTCCATCTATTTAGGTCTTCTGTGATTTCTTTTAGCATTTTTTTTTTAGTTTTCTTTATATAGGTTTTTTGTCTCTTTAGTTAAATTTATTCCTAGGTATTTTATTCTTTTAGTTGCGATTGTAAATGGGATTCGTTTCTTGATTTCCCCCTCAGCTTGTTCATTACTAGTGTATAGAAATGCTACAGATTTTTGAATGTTGATCTTGTAACCTGCTACTTTGCTGTACTCATTTATTAGCTCTAGTAGTTTTGTTGTGGATTTTTCCGGGTTTTCGACGTATAGTATCATATCGTCTGCAAACAGTGATAGTTTTACTTCTTCCTTTCCAATTTTGATGCCTTGTATTTCTTTTTCTTGTCTAATTGCTCTGGCTAGAACCTCCAACACAATGTTGAATAATAGTGGTGATAGTGGACATCCTTGTCTTTTTCCTGATCTTAGGGGGAAAGTTTTCAATTTTTCCCCATTGAGGATGATATTAGCTGTGGGTTTTTCATCTATTCCCTCTATCGTTTTAAGGAAGTTCCCTTGTATTCCTATCTTTTGAAGTGTTTTCAACAGGAAAGGATGTTGAATCTTGTCAAATGCCTTCTCTGCATCAATTGAGATGATCATGTGATTTTTCTGCTTTGATTTGTTGATGTGGTGTATTACATTAATTGATTTTCTTATGTTGAACCATCCTTGCATACCTGGGATGACTCCTACTTGGTCATGATGTATAATTCTTTTAATGTGTTGTTGGATACGATTTGCTAGAATTTTATTGAGGATTTTTGCATCTATATTCATTAGAGAGATTGGTCTGTAGTTTTCTTTTTTTTTTTTTTATTAATTAAAAAAAGAATTAACAAAACAATTAGAAATCATTCCAATCTACATGTACAATCAGTAATTCTTAATAACATCACATAGTTGCATATTCATCATTTCTTAGTACATTTGCATCGATTTAGAAAAAGAAAAAGACAACAGAATAAGAATTAAAACAATAATAGAAAGAAAAAAAAACAAAAAAAACAAAAACAAAAAACCTATACCTCACATGCAGCTTCATTCAGTGTTTTAACATAATTGCATTACAATTGGGTAGTATTGTGCTGTCCATTTCTGAGTTTTTATATCCAGTCCCGTTGTACAGTCTGTATCCCTTCATCTCCAATTATCCCTTCTCTTTTTTTTTTTTTTAATTAACGGAAAAAAAGAAATTAACCCAACATTTAGAGATCATACCATTCTACACATGCAATCATTAATTCTTAACATCATCACATAGATGCATGATCATCATCTCTTAGTACATTTGCATTGGTTTAGAAGAACTAGCAACATAACCGAAAAAGATATAGAATGTTAATATAGAGAAAAAAATAAAAGTAATAATAGTAAAATCAAAACAAAACAAAACAAAACAAAACAAAAACCTATAGCTCAGATGCAGCTTCATTCAGTGTTTTAACATGATTACTTTACAATTAGGTATTATTGTGCTGTCCATTTTTGAGTTTTTGTATCTAGTCCTGTTGCACAGTCTGTATCCCTTCAGCTTCAATTACCCATTGTCTTACCCTGTTTCTAACTCCTGCTGAACTCTGTTACCAATGACATATTTCAAGTTTATTCTCGAATGTCCGTTCACATCAGTGGGACCATACAGTATTTGTCCTTTAGTTTTTGGCTGGATTCACTCAGCATAATATTCTCTAGGTCCATCCATGTTATTACATGGTTCATAAGTTTATCTTGTCTTAAAGCTGCATAATATTCCATCGTATGTATATACCACAGTTTGTTTAGCCACTCTTCTGTTGATGGAGATTTTGGCTGTTTCCATCTCTTTTCAATTGTAAATAATGCTGCTATAAACATTGGTGTGCAAATGTCCGTTTGTGTCTTTGCCCTTAAGTCCTTTGAGTAGATACCTAGCAATGGTATTGCTGGGTCGTATGGCAATTCTATATTCAGCTTTTTGAGGAACCGCCAAACTGCCTTCCACAGTGGTTGCACCCTTTGACATTCCCACCAACAGTGGATAAGTGTGCCTCTTTCTCCGCATCCTCTCCAGCACTTGTCATTTTCTGTTTTGTTGATAATGGCCATTCTGGTGGGTGTGAGATGATATCTCATTGTGGTTTTGATTTGCATTTCTCTAATGGCCAGGGACATTGAGCATCTCTTCATGTGCCTCTTGGCCATCCGTACTTCCTCTTCTGAGAGGTGTCTGTTCAAGTCTTTTTCCCATTTTGTAATTGGGTTGGCTGTCTTTTTGTTGTTGAGATGAACAATCTCTTTATAAATTCTGGATACTAGACCTTTATCTGATATATCATTTCCAAATATTGTCTCCCATTGTGAAGGCTGTCTTTCTACTTTCTTGATGAAGTTCTTTGATGCACAAAAGTGTTTAATTTTGAGGAGTTCCCATTTATTTATTTCCTTCTTCAGTGCTCTTGCTTTAGGTTTAAGGTCCATAAAACCACCTCCAGTTGTAAGATCCATAAGATATCTCCCAACATTTTCCTCTAACTGTTTTATGGTCTTAGACCTAATGTTTAGATCTTTGATCCATTTTGAGTTAACTTTTGTATAGGGTGTGAGAGATGGGTCTTATTTCATTCTTTTGCATATGGATATCCAGTTCTCTAGGCACCATTTATTGAAGAGACTGCTCTGTCCCAGGTGAGTTGGCTTGACTGCCTTATCAAAGATCAAATGTCCATAGATGAGAGGGTCTATATCTGAGCACTCTATTCGATTCCATTGGTCGATATATCTATCTTTATGCCAATACCATGCTGTTTTGACCACTGTGGCTTCATAATATGCCTTAAAGTCAGGCAGCGCGAGACCTCCAGCTTCGTTTTTTTTCCTCAAGATGTTTTTAGCAATTCGGGGCACCCTGCCCTTCCAGATAAATTTGCTTATTGGTTTTTCTATTTCTGAAAAATAAGTTGTTGGGATTTTGATTGGTATTGCATTGAATCTGTAAATCAATTTATGTAGAATTGACATCTTAACTATATTTAGTCTTCCAATCCATGAACACGGTATGCCCTTCCATCTATTTAGGTCTTCTGTGATTTCTTTTAGCAGTTTTTTGTAGTTTTCTTTATATAGGTTTTTTGTCTCTTTAGTTAAATTTATTCCTAGGTATTTTATTCTTTTAGTTGCGATTGTAAATGGGATTCGTTTCTTGATTTCCCCCTCAGCTTGTTCATTACTAGTGTATAGAAATGCTACAGATTTTTGAATGTTGATCTTGTAACCTGCTACTTTGCTGTACTCATTTATTAGCTCTAGTAGTTTTGTTGTGGATTTTTCCGGGTTTTCGACGTATAGTATCATATCGTCTGCAAACAGTGATAGTTTTACTTCTTCCTTTCCAATTTTGATGCCTTGTATTTCTTTTTCTTGTCTAATTGCTCTGGCTAGAACCTCCAACACAATGTTGAATAATAGTGGTGATAGTGGACATCCTTGTCTTGTTTCTGATCTTAGGGGGAAAGTTTTCAATTTTTCCCCATTGAGGATGATATTAGCTGTGGGTTTTTCATCTATTCCCTCTATCGTTTTAAGGAAGTTCCCTTGTATTCCTATCTTTTGAAGTGTTTTCAACAGGAAAGGATGTTGAATCTTGTCGAATGCCTTCTCTGCATCAATTGAGATGATCATGTGATTTTTCTGCTTTGATTTGTTGATGTGGTGTATTACATTAATTGATTTTCTTATGTTGAACCATCCTTGCATACCTGGGATGACTCCTACTTGGTCATGATGTATAATTCTTTTAATGTGTTGTTGGATACGATTTGCTAGAATTTTATTGAGGATTTTTGCATCTATATTCATTAGAGAGATTGGTCTGTAGTTTTCTTTTTTTGTAATATCTTTGCCTTGTTTTGGTATGAGGGTGATGTTGGCTTCATAGAATGAATTAGGTAGTTTTCCCTCCACTTTGATTTTTTTGAAGAGTTTGAGGAGAGTTGGTACTAATTCTTTCTGGAATGTTTGATAGAATTCACATGTGAAGCCGTCTGGTCCTGGACTTTTCTTTTTAGGAAGCTTTTGAATGACTAATTCAATTTCTTTACTTGTGATTGGTTTGTTGAGGTCATCTATTTCTTCTTGAGTCAAAGTTGGTTGTTCATGTCTTTCCAGGAACCCGTCCATTTCATCTACATTGTTGTATTTATTAGCGTAAAGTTGTTCATAGTATCCTGTTATTACCTCCTTTATTTCTGTGAGGTCAGTAGTTATGTCTCCTCTTCCATTTCTGATCTTATTTATTTGCGTCCTCTCTCTTCCTCTTTTTGTCACTCTTGCTAAGGGCCCATCAGTCTTATTGATTTTCTCATAGAACCAACTTCTGGTCTTATTGATTTTCTGTATTGTTTTCATGTTTTCAATTTCATTTATTTGTGCTCTAATCTTTGTTATTTCTTTCCTTTTGCTTGCTTTGGGATTAGTTTGCTGTTCTTTCTCCAGTTCTTCCAAGTGGACAGTTAATTCCTGCATTTTTGCCTTTTCTTCTTTTCTGATATAGGCATTTAGGGCAATAAATTTCCCTCTTAGCACTGCCTTTGCTGCGTCCCATAAGTTTTGATATGTTGTGTTTTCATTTTCATTCGCCTCGAGGTATTTACTAATTTCTCTTGCAATTTCTTCTTTGACCCACTCGTTTTTTAAGATTGTGTTGTTGAGCCTCCACTTATTTGTGAATTTTCTGGCACTCCGCCTATTATTGATTTCCAACTTCATTCCTTTATGATCCGAGAAAGTGTTGTGTATGATTTCAATCTTTTTAAATTTGTTAAGACTTGCTTTGTGACCCAGCATATGGTCCATCTTTGAAAATGATCCATGAGCACTTGAGAAAAAGGTGTATCCTGCTGTTGTGGGATGTAATGTCCTATAAATGTCTGTTAAGTCTAGCTCATTTATAGTAATATTCAGATTCTCTATTTCTTTATTGAAACTCTGTCTAGATGTTCTGTCCATTGATGAGAGTGGTGAATTGAAGTCTCCAACTATTATGATATATGTGTCTATTTCTCTTGTCCGTGTTTGCAGTGTATTCTTCACGTATTTTGGGGCATTCTGGTTCGGTGCGTAAATATTTATGATTGTTATGTCTTCTTGTTTAATTGTTCCTTTTATTAGTATATAGTGTCCTTCTTTGTCTCTTTTAACTGTTTTACATTTGAAGTCTAATTTGTTGGATATTAGTATAGCCACTCCTGCTCTTTTCTGGTTGTTATTTCCATGAAATATCTTTTCCCAACCTTTCACTTTCGACCTATATTTATCTTTGGGTCTAAGATGTGTTTCCTGTAGACAGCATATAGAAGGATCCTGTTTTTTTAATCCATTCTGCCAGTCTATGTCTTTTGATTGGGGAATTCAGTCCATTAACATTTAGTGTTATTACTGTTTGGATAATATTTTCCTCTACCATTTTGCCTTTTGTATTATATATATCATATCTGACTTTCCTTCTTTCTACACTCTTCTCCATACCTCTCTCTTCTGTCTTTTCGTATCTGACTCTAGTGCTCCCTTTAGTATTTCTTGCAGAGCTGGTCTCTTGGTCACAAATTCTCTCAATGACTTTTTGGGTGAGAATGTTTTAATTTCTCCGTCATTTTTGAAGGACGATTTTGCTGCATATGGGAGTCTTGGTTGACAGTTTTACTCTTTTAGTAATTTGAATATATCATCCCACTGTCTTCTAGCTTCCATGGTTTCTGCTGAGAAATCTACACATAGTCTTTTTGGGTTTTCCTTGTATGTGATGGATTGTTTTTCTCTTGCTGCTTTCAAGATCCTCTCTTTCTCTTTGACCTCTGACATTCTAACTAGTAAGTGCCTTGGAGAACGCCTATTTGGGCCTAATCTCTTTGGGGTGTGCTGCACTTCTTGAATCTGTAATTTTAGGTCTTTCATAAGAGTTGGGAAATTTTCAGTGATAATTTCTTCCATTAGTTTTTCTCCTCCTTTCCCCTTCTCTTCTCCTTCTGGGACACCCACAACACGTATATTTGTGCGATTCATATTGTCCTTGAGTTCCCTGATCCCCTGTTCAAATTCTTCCATTCTTTTCCCGATAGTTTCTGTTTCTTTTTGGAATTCAGATGTTCCATCCTCCAAATCACTAATTCTATCTTCTCTCTCTTTAAATCTATCATTATAGGTATCCATTGTTTTTTCCATCTTTTCTACTTTATCCTTCACTTCCATAAATTCTGTGATTTGTTTTTTCAGTTTTTCTATTTCTTCTTTTTGTTCAGCCCATGTCTTCTTCATGTCCTCCCTCAATTTATTGATTTGGTTTTTGAAGAGGTTTTCCATTTCTGTTCGTATATTCAGCATTAGTTGTCTCAGCTCCTGTATCTCATTTGAACTATTGGTTTGTTCCTTTGACTGGGCCATATTTTCAATTTTCTGAGCATGATCCGTTATCTTCTGCTGGCGTCTGGGCATTTAGTCAGATTTCCCTGGGTGTTGGACCCAACAGGTTGAAAGATTTTTCTGTGAAATCTCTGGGTTCTGTTTTTCTTATCCTGCCCAGTAGGTGGCGCTCGTGGCACACGTTTGTCTGCGGGTTCCACCAGTAATAGGTGCTGTGGGTCCTTTAACTTTGGAAAACTCTCACCGTGGGGAAGGTTCTCCAGCCGAAGCGGTTTGGAAGAGTGCCAGCCGGCCCGGGGGTTCGAACGCGGGGAGGGTCGCTGGCCGCCGCAGCACGGGAGAGTGCCCTACCGAATTTCCTAGTCAGCCCGGGGCCCCAAGCGTGGCGGGAGGGCGCCAGCCGCCGCCGCCCGGGAGAGTGCACTGTTCCCAGCCAGACCGGGGAGTCACGTGTTTGAAAGGGACCCCCGGTCACTGTTCTCCGTGGCCTGGGGATTTCCGATCCAATTCTCTCAGTTGGTCTGGGGGGCCGTGTGTGATGGGGGTGCCAGCCGTCGCAGCTTGAGGGGACCGCATGCCCAATTCTGCCAGCTGGCCCAGGAAGGAGGAGGGGAGGGTCTCCGTCCGCTTGCCGCCCCACCCGGGGAAGCCCGCGCCCCTCGGCGATCTCACTGGAGTGGGTTCTCCCAGCCAGTCAGCCGTTCCAGGATGGGGTACGCTGTCTTTTTGATCTTTGTCGTGGCTCCGGGAGCTGTTCTGTATTGTTTCTACTCCCCTAGTAGCTGTTCTGGAGGAGGAAAGGTGAGGATGGCAAGGCTATCAAGGACGGTGGCGGAGGAGCCGGTGAAGGCGGAAGAGAGCACGGTGGTGGTTGGAGAGCCACTGGAGTAGGAGGAGAAAGGGAAGGATAAGATGGCGGATGGAGCGCTGTCATGGTTAGGGACAGGTGTCAACTTGGCCATGTTGTGGTACCTGTTCGTCTGATTGGGTAAGCACTGGCCTGTCTGTTGCAATGAGGACATTTCATAGGATTAGGTTATGATCACGTTAGCTACATCCACAGCTGATTCCATTTGTGATCAGCCAAAGGGGAGTGTCTTCTGCAATTAGTGATGCTAAATGCAATCATGGGAAGCCTTTTAAGGAGGACTCAGAGGAGATAAGTGGCATTCCTGCTTTGGCTGGCGAGCCTCTCCTGTGGAGTTCATCCAGGCCATCCATTGGAGTCATCAGCTTCGCAGCCTGCCCTGTGGATTTTGGACTCTGCGTTCCTACGGTCACGTGAGACACTTTTATAAATTTTATATTTGCAAGTGTTCCCTGTTGATTCTGTTTCTCTAGAGAACCCTAACTAATACATCTTGGTACCAGGAGTGGTTCTTAAGGAACAGAATCTTAAAAATGGGTTTTTATGAATGGTTTTCTACTCTGACTGGGCTCAGAGACTCTAAGGACTCTGATTCCCATAATCAGAATGACACCTTTACAGAGTTTTGTAGAAATAAGAGTTATAGAGATGTTGGTTGGTTGTTGTTAGATACACTGTCTGCATTAAAGGGTGAAAGGGATGGGCTTAAGGCTTCAAACAAGAAGCTTAAGTGCCGTCTGAAAGATGTAGAGGTTTCTATGAGTATCCTCAAGGAAAATTTTATTTCCTGTAGCTGTAGACTTGAGATCTCTGAAAATCAGACTCAGAATCTTATTGTTAGAGTAGCAACTTTACAACGTAAACTGAAATCTCAGTCTTGCATGGTGTCTGCCGTTAAAGTGAGGGCATTGATTGGAAAGGAGTGGGACCCTGAAAAATGGGATGGTGACATATGGATTGATAATGATGTTGGGGGTGAGGTTGAAACCCTAGACCATGCTGAGCCTTCTTTAGATAACCCTGTAATAGTCTGCCCTGAGGACATAGCCGCCCCACCTTCAGCCTGCCTTGAGGAATTGGCCACCCAACCTCCTCCTGAAGGGATTAGCCCTAGAGTTATTAATCCTGTTTCACCAGATGAAACTGCAAATGAAAGCCCTGAAGCAAATGGCTTGGAAGATATTTCTAATTCTTTTCATGACCCACCCCCACCACCCCTCATTTCTTCTAGACCTATAACTAGACTAAAGTCCCAACAGGCCCCTAAAGGTGAGGTACAAAGTATCACACATGAGGAGGTACGTTATACTCCAAAAGAACTGTATGAGTTTTCCAATTTATATAGACAGAAATCAGGGGAATATGTGTGGCAATGGATTTTAAGAGTGTGGGATAATGGTGGGAGGAATATAAGGCTGGATCAGGCTGAATTTATTGATATGGGCCCACTAAGCAGAGATTCTGCATTCAATGTTATAGCTAGAGCAGTTAGAAAAGGTGTTAACAGCTTGTTTGGGTGGTTGGTTGAAACATGGATCAAAAGGTGGCATACATTACCTGAGGTTGAAATGCCAGAACTGCCCTGGTATAATGTAGATGAGGGGATCCAGAGGCTTAGAGAGATTGGAATGTTAGAGTGGATTTATCATGCAAAGCCTGCTCTTACACCCCAGGAATGTCCAGAAGATGCACCTTTTACCAGAACAGTGAGAAATAAGTTTGTGAGACTAGCACCATCATCCCTCAAGAGCTCTGTGGTTGCAATTCTCTGTAGGTCAGATATTACTGTAGGAACTGCTGTCACTGAGCTGGAATCCTTAAACACAATGGGGATGACAGGATCCCGAGTTGGCAGAAGCCAGGTGGCAGCACTTAATCACCAAAGACAGGGTAGACGTGGGTATTATAATAGACAACAAACTCAAAGGAGGCATCAAAATTATATGACACGCAGAGATTTGTGGCATTGGCTAGTAAATCATGGGGTGCCTAGAAATACAATAGAAGGGCAGTCTACTAAATTCTTGTTGGAGCTGTATAAACAAAAGAGTTCTAGGTCAAGGGAACAGAAGTCTAACCTGAATTACAAAAACACAGAATCACGGCCCCTTAATCAATTTCCAGACTTGAAACAGTTTACAGACCCTGAGCCCCTTGAATGAAGGGGAGGCCAGGTCCCTGTGGGGAAGAAACCTGTTACACTGCCACAAATTTATACTGTTGATCTTCCTCTAAGTCTTCCTCAAGGAGACCGACGGCCTTTTACCAGGGTAACTGTGCATTGGGGAAAAGGAAATGATCAGATATTTCGGGGATTATTAGACACTGGTTCAGAAGTGACATTAATTCCAGGGGACCCAAAACGTCACTCTGGACCACCAGTCAGAGTGGGGGCTTATGGAGGCCAGGTGATCAATGGAGTTTTAGCTCAGGTCCGTCTCACAGTGGGTCCAGTGGGCCCCCGGACCCATCCTGTAGTTATTTCCCCAGTTCCGGAATGTATAATTGGCATAGACATACTGAGCAACTGGCAGAATCCCCACGTTGGTTCTCTAACTCGTGCAGTGAGGGCTATTATGGTGGGAAAGGCCAAGTGGAAGCCACTAGAACTGCCCCTACCAAGCAAAATAGTAAATCAAAAGCAATACCGTATTCCTGGAGGGATTGCAGAGATTACTGCCACTCTTAAGGACTTGAAAGATGCAGGGGTGGTGATTCCCACCACATCCCCATTCAACTCTCCTATTTGGCCTGTGCAGAAAACAGATGGGTCTTGGAGAATGACAGTGGATTATCGTAAACTCAACCGGGTGGTAACTCCAATTGCAGCTGCTGTTCCAGATGTAGTATCATTGCTTGAGCAAATCAATACATCTCCTGGTACCTGGTATGCAGCTATTGATCTGGCAAATGCTTTTTTCTCAATAGCTATTAGTAAGGACCACCAGAAACAGTTTGCTTTCAGCTGGCAAGGTCAGCAATATACTTTCACTGTCCTACCTCAGGGGTATATCAACTCTCCAGCCCTATGTCATAATCTTGTTCGCAGAGACCTTGATCGTTTCTGCCTCCCACAAGACATCACACTGGTCCATTATATTGATGATATCATGTTGATTGGACCTAGTGAACAAGAAGTAGCAACTACTCTAGGTTTACTGGTAAGGCATTTGCGTGTCAGAGGATGGGAGATAAATCCAACAAAAATACAGGGGCCTTCCACCTCAGTAAAATTTCTAGGTGTCCAGTGGTGTGGGCATGTCGAGATATCCCTTCTAAGGTGAAGGATAAATTGCTGCATCTGGCCCCTCCCACAACCAAAAAAGAGGCACAACGCCTAGTTGGTCTTTTTGGATTTTGGCGACAACATATTCCTCATTTGGGTGTGCTACTCCGGCCCATTTATCGAGTGACCAGAAAAGCTGCCAATTTTGAGTGGGGACCTGAACAAGAGGAGGCTCTGCGACAGGTCCAGGCTGCTGTGCAAGCTGCTCTGCCACTTGGGCCATATGATCCAACAGATCCAATGGTGCTGGAAGTGTCAGTGGCAAATAGAGATGCTGTCTGGAGCCTTTGGCAGGCCCCAGTAGGAGAATCACAACGCAGACCCTTAGGATTTTGGAGCAAAGCCTTACCATCTGCTGCAGATAACTACTCTCCTTTTGAGAAACAGCTTTTGGCCTGCTACTGGGCCTTAGTAGAGACTGAACGCTTAACCATGGGCCACCAAGTTACCATGAGACCTGAGTTGCCTATCATGAGTTGGGTGTTGTCTGACCCACCAAGCCATAAAGTTGGGCGTGCACAGCAGCACTCTATTGTAAAGTGGAAATGGTATATACGAGATAGAGCCAGAGCAGGTCCTGAAGGCACAAGTAAGTTACATGAAGAAGTGGCACAGATGCCCATGGTTTCCACTCCTGCTGCCACATTACCTTCTCTTTCCCAGACCAGAGCTATGGCCTCTTGGGGAGTTCCTTACAGTGAATTGACTGAGGAAGAGAAAACTCGGGCCTGGTTTACAGATGGTTCAGCACGATATGCAGGTACCACCCGAAAGTGGACAGCTGCAGCATTACAACCCCTTTCTGGGGTGTCTTTAAAGGACAGTGGTGAGGGGAAATCCTCCCAGTGGGCAGAACTTCGAGCAGTGCACCTGGTTGTTCATTTTGCTTGGAAGGAAAACTGGCCAGAGGTGCGTTTGTATACTGACTCATGGGCTGTTGCTAATGGTTTGGCTGGATGGTCAGGGACTTGGGAAGACCATAATTGGAAAATTGGTGACAAAGAGGTCTGGGGAAGAAGTATGTGGATAGACCTTTCTGAGTGGGCTAAAAACATGAAGATATTTGTGTCCCATGTGAATGCACACCAGAGGGTGACTTCAGCAGAGGAAGATTTTAATAATCAAGTGGATAAGATGACCCGTTCTATGGATACCAGTCAGCCTGTTTCCCCAGCAACTCCTGTTATTGCCCAATGGGCTCATGAACAAAGTGGTCATGGTGGTAGGGATGGAGGTTATGCATGGGCTCAGCAGCATGGACTTCCACTCACCAAGGCTGACCTGGCTACAGCCACTGCTGAGTGCCCAATCTGCCAGCAGCAGAGACCCACACTCAGCCCCCGATATGGCACCATTCCCCGAGGTGACCAGCCAGCTACATGGTGGCAGGTTGATTACATTGGACCACTCCCTTCATGGAAGGGGCAGCGATTTGTTCTAACTGGAATAGACACATACTCTGGATATGGGTTTGCTTTCCCTGCACGCAATGCTTCTGCCAAAACTACTATCCGTGGGCTTACAGAATGCCTTATCCATCGCCATGGTATTCCACATAGCATTGCTTCGGATCAAGGAACACACTTCACAGCAAATGAAGTGCGGGAATGGGCACATGCTCATGGAATTCTCTGGTCTTACCATGTTCCCCATCATCCAGAAGCAGCTGGATTGATAGAACGGTGGAATGGCCTTTTGAAAACTCAATTACGGTGCCAACTAGGTGGCAAAAACTTGAAAGGCTGGGGTAATGTTCTCCAGGAAGCTGTGTATGCTCTGAATCAGCGTCCACTGTATGGTGCTGTTTCTCCCATAGCCAGGATCCATGGGTCCAGGAACCAAGGGGTGGAAATGGGTGTGGTGCCACTCACTATTACTCCTAGTGATCCACTGGGAAAATTTTTGCTTCCTGTCCCTGCTACCCTGAGTTCTGCTGGTCTACAGGTTTTAGTTCCAAAACGGGGTGTGCTTTCTCCAGGAGAAACAACAGTGATACCACTGAACTGGAAGTTAAGATTGCCACCTGGCCACTTTGGGCTATTTATGCCTCTGGATCAACACACCAAGAAGGGAATTACATTATTGTCTGGGGTAATTGACCCTGACTATCAGAAGGAAGTAGGACTGCAACTACATAATGGAGGTAAAGAAGAGTTTTCTTGGAATATAGGAGATCCCCTGGGGCGTCTATTAGTACTACCATGCCCTGTGATTAAAATCAATGGAAAACTGCAACAACACAATCCAGGCAGGACCACTAATGGCTCTGAGACTTCAGGAATGAAGGTTTGGGTCACCCCACCAGGCAAAGAACCACGGCCAGCTGAAGTGCTTGCTGAGGGGAAAGGGAACATGGAATGGGTAGTGGAAGAAGGTAGTGATAAATATGAACTTCGACCACGTGATCAGTTACAGAAACGAGGACTGTAATGCTGTTTTGTTTGTGTTATACTATTTAAGTTGTAAGATATCAAGTTTAAGAATGAATGTTGTCCAAGGATTTGCACCCTATTCTGGAGAGATTTAATGTGTTTCCAGTTATATGCAGGACAGTTGAGTATTGTCAGGTAAAAGAAAAAATGTGTGCTTATTTTTGTTTTCATTTGGAAATCTAAGGTATAGGTGCCAAGTTGACAAGGGGTGCACTGTCATGGTTAGGGACAGGTGTCAACTTGGCCATGTTGTGGTACCTGTTCGTCTGATTGGGTAAGCACTGGCCTGTCTGTTGCAATGAGGACATTTCATAGGATTAGGTTATGATCACGTTAGCTACATCCACAGCTGATTCCATTTGTGATCAGCCAAAGGGGAGTGTCTTCTGCAATTAGTGATGCTAAATGCAATCATGGGAAGCCTTTTAAGGAGGACTCAGAGGAGATAAGTGGCATTCCTGCTTTGGCTGGCGAGCCTCTCCTGTGGAGTTCATCCAGGCCATCCATTGGAGTCATCAGCTTCGCAGCCTGCCCTGTGGATTTTGGACTCTGCGTTCCTACGGTCACGTGAGACACTTTTATAAATTTTATATTTGCAAGTGTTCCCTGTTGATTCTGTTTCTCTAGAGAACCCTAACTAATACAAGCGCCGCCAGAGCAGAAGGGGAAAGAGAAGGGCAAGATGGCGGTGGGAGCGCCGCTGGTGGAGAAAGAGTAAGAGGAGGGCTAGATGGCGGCGGGAGCACCGGCGGAGAAAGAGAAAGAGAAGGGCTAGATGACGGCGGGAGCGTCGGCGGAGAAGGAGGAAGAGGAAGGCTAGATGGCAGCATGAGCGCCGGCGGAGAAGGGGGAAGAGGAAAGCTAGATGGCGGCAGGAGTGCCGGCGGAGAAAGAGGAAGTGGAGGGCTAGATGGCGGCGGGAGCGCCGGCAGAGAAGGGGGAAGAGGAGGGCTAGATGGCGCCGGCGGAGAAAGAAGAAGAGGATGGCTAGAATGCGACGGGAGCACCGGCAGAGAAGGGGGAAGAGGAAGGCTAGATGGCGGCAGGAGCGCCAGCGGAGAAGGGGGAAGAGAAGGGCTGGATGGTGGTGGGAGCGCCGCTGGCGGAGAAAGAGGAAGAGGAGGGCTAGATGGTGGTGGGAGCGCCGGCGGAGAAGGGGGAAGAGGAAGGCTAGATGGCGGTGGGATCGCCGGCGGAGAAAGAGGAAGAGGAGGGCTAGATGGTGGTGGGAGCGCCGTCGGAGAAGGGGGAAGAGGAGGGCTAGATGAGGTAGAGTTCTTTAGGAAGTGAAGTGACAGCAGACATGATGAACAAGCTTTACTTTTCTACTTTCACAGTGAATGGTTTACTTCATTAGAAGTAGCTTTTAGTTCTTTTTCTCCATATCCTTCTCATTCTTTGAAAAAGAAGGAACTGGAATCAGATGACTTAAACCATAGAGGGAACACATGGTGCCCGGGGCACTTCACTAATGCCAGCCTCCTCGCTAAAGGCCCATCTCCCACCAACCTGAGGAAGAAATCTTAATATTTTTACTATAAACAATGAACAGACATACAAATATTCTTGACGTACAAACGTTCTTGACATGGTTACAATCACTAGCTCACAATATTATCACATAGTTGTGTATTCATCACCATGATCATTTTTTTGAACATTTGCGAAAAATAACAGTCTGAGTGTTAAGAGACCAACTTCCTAGTTATAAGCAGTATTTGGGGAGCAGCATTAGAAAATATGGAAAAGAAAATTCTCTGATTATTAAACTGTGCACTTATCACATACAAAATGGATTGAAGGAGAAATATACTCAGAAGAGACAGGACATCCAAGAACATAGTAGTGATGAGTTAGGCAGCTAGGGTTAAGCAACCAGTCATCTTAAACAGAATGGATCCCAGGCAGTAGTCAATGGCTAGTCTCGATTACAACTGATTAAAAGTATTAGCATGTCAGGGTAGTCGGTAGGTTTTGTTGTAATGAGCTTGTCCTAGCTCAATCAGGTGTCATCTGTCCTGTTTTGAAGCTGAAGTTAGGAATGTGAAGCAGAAATTCCCTGATGCAGACATAATGGAAGAGTTTTCAGTAAGTTGACCAAAGGTATGTGACTTCAGAGGAGTTTGAAATTCTAACAGGAAGATACGTGGACTCTTAATTCAATGAAATCTTTTCGGCAAGACACCTTGCCACAGTGGAATTGAGGGGCTTAGCTGCTGAGTTCAGAGAGCCACGAGAACCATGAGAATACAAGCAGCCAGAGACCTTTGGCAATGAAGAAGGAAAATGCCCCCAGAGGAGCTTCATGATACAAGAAGCCTGGAGAGAAAGCTGGCAGTCATCCCCATGTTCAGTACATGCCTTTTCAGTTGAAAGAGAAACTCTGAACTTCATCGGCCCTGAACTTTATTGGCCTTTCTTTAGTGAAGGAATAAAATTGAAGGGTATTTTTCTTAGAAAACTACCATTTGTCAGATTTATCTTTAAGAATTTATTTAATAATAAATAATCCTTGTTTTACATGGTTCCAATATTCATGAACATTATTTACTACAGCTAAGTTTTGACTGCCAAAAATACAGTAAAAATTTCTGTTACCACAGTGTTATGAATAGTTGCATAAAGTACAGACTTTGCTGCTAGCTCTTTCGTCCATAAATCATTATGCAGATAACAAATGTGCATCATGATCGACGACAAATCACAATAATTCCTTCAAAGTTTCCTTTGGTCACTGAGCATCTGTTATTCAGTTCATGTACAAACAATAAAGTATGTAATCTCATAGACTCGTTGTCTCCCAGTGATAAACCCATGTGACATTTTACAAAAATGAATGACAGAAAGAGGAAACGGGTCAACAAAGATGATGGGGCAGTGAAGAAACGCAAAGTGATAATGCTAGAAGTGAAACTGTATGTGATTAGAAGATTTGAAAATGGTGACCATGAAGCCAAGGTAGGAAGAGACCCAGGCCTGCATGAAGCTACAGTATGAACCATATTGAAAAAGTCCAATAAATATAGAAAACAAGGTAAAGTAACTTTTAACATCTTCTAGCAAAAATTGCACTATGAACAGGAAGCTTCTCAGTTGAAATGGAGCATTTACTTCAACTTTGAATTGATGACTGTAGTAAAAAACAAATACCAATCAGTCCAACTAGCATTCAAGTCAAAGCATTGAAGTTAGTGGTTACACTGAAAGAAAATGTTTTATTACAAGGAGACTGAAAAATAACATTTTACTGTCAATAGAGGCTAGTTTCATCATTCCAGAAGTCAGCATGAATTAATTAATGATTAATATGAAGCTATCTGGTGAAGCTGTTGGTTTCAATAAAGATACTGTGGTAAAGTTTACTCCCAGATTCCAAGAATTACAGTTAGTCTTTGTTTCACACAGTAGTGCAGGACAGTACTATACAAAAACTTTTGCAGGATTCAAATGGAATGGAAATGGAGTTATAGAAGATACAGCTGTCTATGGGAATGTTGACACTGCTGCAGTTCAAGAGACTTTAGATAAGCAGACAGAGGAACTTAAGGAAAGTGACTGACAGACATAAATGAGGAAAGTGTTTGTGATGAAAAGGATGAAGATGACTCAAAGGAAGCGATTCTGACAAGAAGCTTCATATTAAAAGAACTCTTGATGACATTGAAAGTGCAAAAGATAAAATTTTGGATACTTATCCAAACTTAGGAGTATGATAGTTTGCCACATCATAGAAAAGATGGTAGCTCTACTTCGTAAGTTATGTGATGAGAATGCAAACACTGTTAAAACTACTCTTGATAAACAGTGGGGACAACCAAATAAATAGGCCAAGCTCTCAATCTTGGGGTTTGTTCCCATGAAATTTATTCCCTCAAAGGACAGGCTAAGCCTACTTAAAATCAAGCCTAAGAGTCAACCCCAGAGAACCTCTTTTATTGCTCAGATGTGGACTGTTTCTCTCTCAGCCAACATAGCAAGCAAACTCACTGCCCTCCCCCTCTTCACGTGGGACATGACTCCCAAGGGTGTAAACCTCCCTCACAACATGGGAAAGAAATCCTAGAATGAGCTGGGACTCAGCATCAAGGGACTGAGAAAACCTTCTCAACCAAAAGGGGGAAAAGAGAAATGATACAAAATAAAGTGTCAGTGGCTGAGAGGTTTCAAACAGAGTTGAGCGGTTATCCTGAAGCTTATTCTTATGCATTATATAGATATTCCCTTTTTAGTTTATGGTGTATTGGAGTGGCTAGAGGGAAGTGCCTGAAACTGTAAAGTGTGTTCCAGTAGCCATGTTTCTTGAAGATGATTGGATAATGACACAGCTTTCACAATGTGACTGTGTGATTGTGAAAACCTTGTATTTGATGCTCCTTTTATCTATGGTATGGACAGATGAGTAAAAAATAGAGATAAAAAAATAAACAAATAATAGGGAGAAGAAAGGTCAAAATATATTGAGTAGATTGAAATATCAGTGTTCAATGAAAGGAAATGGTAAGGCATATGGCATGCATGAGTTTTTTCTTTTTTCTTTCTTTTGTGTGAGACACTTTGGGCTAGATTCTCTCTAAGTTAATTAGTAATAACATAAGAGGATTGTAAAATATTTAGATAAAGCTGGTTACCCAAGATGTCTCTCTAGAATCAGAGCTTCTGAACTCATTTGAAACAAAAGAGCCATTAAGAGAGTCTGGGTTGACTTCTAAATACCTGTTTGTGTTTATAAACCTAGGCAAAATGAACTAAATTATTCACATAATAACATATTATGAAATATGAATCTAATGGGTTTAACTATAAAAGATTTTAGGAGCAAGTGAGCCTGAGTACTTGAGGATTTTTATGGAAAGAAAAGGATTGCTGAAGTTCTCTGAAGAGCATGCTTTTGTGGAAAAACTGTTTTTATCACACCACCCCTATCCCACACAAACATTACCAGCCCCAGATTAAAGTCATATGGAAATTGAAATCATGATTGTATGACAAAAACTAAAAGGTTCACTAGTGTCCCCAGATCAGTGAAAACTTAGGGTCATAGAAGAAGATACTTAAGTATGTATGGACCTCAACATCAAATGAATCTTCGAGTGCTAGATCGTATTCTTGAATGTTTCTTCTTATGCTTATCTCTGTGCGAACACGTTATACAAGATAATACTTACTTCTTGCTTTTCTTTGCTTTTTATCGCTAGAGGTGTTCAATAAGATCTGCTATTTTATTTTCCTCCCCATATACTCACAACCTATACTGACAATCAAAAATGAAGAATCAACTTTTTCTCCCCTTACTTACCCATTTATTCTTTCTCCTTGCCTTCCAAAATTTTTCAGTTAGCCTATGACATATACCTGGTTCAAAAAAGATTTTTTGAATGCACATCAAATCTGGGTCTCCTGCATGGAAGGTGGTGAGCATTCTACCACTGAACAACCCGTGCACCCAGTAAAATGTTTTTAACCATCCCTGGAAGGATGCATTTGAAATTGAGAATCACCATTGATAATCTACTGACTGTTGACAATTGAATCCATGAAATTGTGTAGATGATAGCAAGGGGTTCATGATAGACTGAGACAGGGAAGTTTGCTGAAGTTCCAGAGTTAAGAAATTGTTCTCAAAGTTTCATGAGAATAGCTTTGATTTTAAGATGACGGATCTTCATATAAGAATATAAAATATTAATGTTGGTAGTGAGAACAGTTTTGCCTTGTAGGAATTCCACATTTATCTAATCTTTTTCTCTGGGGCACTAAAGGCTCACATTTGTTTTCCTTATTGTGTTTCCATAATCATTATGTTTAAATAATAAAGTTATTGATATAGAGAAATTATATAACTTATTAAGATTTCATAGAAAGATAGTGAAAAAAACTAGATGAATTGTTCATTAGCTCCTGCCATACAGTTTTTCAGTTATGATTTGGAGCTCCTTTTGGAATTATAGTGTGAGCATTATTTGGAGCTGGTTGAACTTTCTTCAGGGAACCATTTAACTGAGGCGTGTGAAAAACTCTGAGGATGACAAAATCCTTAGATACAAGAATACTGAATCCAAAAGAATGCTGGATCAAATTTTATACTTTTTAGGAACAAACCAGACTTTACTTTTTATGGGATTTTCAGGCTTAAATTTATTTAGCTTAATAAATGAAAGTCAACTACGATTTTATGAAAAATAATTGGCATTTTAGGGCTGTATTTATATACAGTGGAGACCACCTGTTAATCATGTGAACATTGTTAGAATTTTGTGGAGCACTTGAGGTCTTTTATGGTAGTAGATTACGGATACATATTAGTTTCTTTGTCTCAGAAAGATCAGCAAATATTTTCTGTAAAGGGCCAAATAGTAAATATTTTAGGGTTGGGGGCAATATGCTGTCTGTTCAACTAGTTGTCTCTGCCGTTGAATTGCAAAAGCAGCTATAAACAGTACATAAATAATAACCAAATGAGCATGGCTATGTTCCAGTAAAACTTTATGTACACTAAAATTTGAATTTCATATAATTTTCACATGCCACCAAGTTTTATTCTTCTTTTGATTTTTTTAAGACATTAAAAAATGTAAAAACCATCCTGAGTTTGTGGGTTGTTCAAAAACAGGGTAGGCCAGAATTGTCTATAGTTTGCTGACCAAGTCTTTTGTAAAAGAAATCAAGAATCCAAGGAGTTCTAAAAATGTTTCATGTATAACTTGTAAAGAATCTTAAGTTTCTTAGACTAAACTGATCATTGGTAGGAAAAGTAAAAAGAAAAAACAAAGTTTCCATGAACTTTTTTGTAAATAAGAACTGATTCCTGTAGCTCAAATTTTGTGTTTTAAATACATACTGGGCTCGGTGGGGTTTCCAGGGATTTCTGAGGGAGGTGTTTTCTGCTCAGGGATTTGCTGCAGCATTGTGAGCTACTTTTCAATCAGTATCCTCTCCCTCTCCCTCTTTTAATGATCTGGATATTCCCCTATGGAGAGAAGATGGTTGCAGTATGAATACTACAATTCTATTACATCATCATATCTGATGTATACATTATAGTATCCGATAAGTTATTATAGTGACAGTTTCCAATGCACATATGTATATATTCATTCTCTTTTCCTTTATGTTCGACATATACGTTTTTAGTCTCTTGCTTTTGAACTACTAAAGATATGAGCTTACCTTTAAGTCATTAAAAAAACCTCTATTAAAGACTAAATTAGGGTGGGCAATGGTGGCTCAATGACAGAATTCTTGCCTGCCATGCTAGAGACCTGGGTTCGATTCCCAGAGGCTGCCCAGGCCAAAAAAACCCAAAAAAATAAAAAAAACAAACAAAAAAAGAAATAGTTTTTCAAGTGAAAAAAAAAAGACTAAATTAAAGTTCTAAAACTCTAATCTAAATTTTAATAATTTACATTATATTTATAATAGAAAAGTTATAACCTGCATGTAAAGCAAATTAAAGTTTAGGAAAGTAACATAACAATACAAAAGATAGTCTCTATTACAATCTTCAGATCAATGAATTTAACCATGAGTCGTGGTTATTGTCAACAAAAAGGAAGTATAATTAATTATGGGAAATTGACATCTGTTGATAAGCAAACAGATGTGAGGATTGCTTCTGTCCATTCTTAGTTCCATTTCAGTAGGTGGGAATAAGTTCTTACAAAATTGACTTGAAAATGAATTTTAAAAGAATATGTAGGGAATTTGTGAAATTCTGCATGTTTAAGCCTTAGTATTGATCCTGTTGCATTCTATGTCAGAAGTCAGTACTTCTGTATTCCAGGCTTGATTGCATTTCCTCATGAATTTGACTGGTAGATAGCTCTATGCCTGTAAAACATGTTATAGGCATATAGCCTCCTGAGAGAGAATGTGGGACATATAATAAAATTGTGAAAAGCTACAGGACCATGAATTTAAACCTGTAAGAAAGTTGGGAAAAGAGTATCAGAGCTGTGGAAGATAAGAGTGAAAGAAAATTTACTCACCAATGGTGATTGGGTGTTGCTGGGCTCTGGCCCTCAGAGAGTGAGGTAATTAACTAAGGGAGGAGTTTCAAATGAATAATTAAGAAATGAATAATAACTAGCAAAGTGGTAAGGATAAAAAAGTTTGAGTGATATTTGGAGATATTGGAAAGACTTGGAGAAGAATAAAATATCTTTAGCTTTAAAGGCAGTTGTCATGTAAGTTTATATGGCAGAGGAATTTGAGACATTTGACAGAAAAGAAAAGGACTGCTTTGTTTTTTCAAATGTGGACTTAAGTGACATAACCACAAAGTCAGAAAGTAAGAATAATGACAAGTTGGATAGAATGAGTCAAAGCAGACAGAGGCTAAAGGGAATGGGTGCACAAAATCGAATCGAATAAAAAGTTCATATATTCACACTAGATTATATGTTTAGCATGCTGACATTCCTTTTAGTGAAGGATCACTCAAAAGATAAGTTAAAAATTAGTATTTTATCCTGAACAGCTGAATATAAATAACCAGAATTTTTACTTATATTCCTTCTGTAGTGCTTTATGTTAAGTACAATATTTACACATTTATAAGTTGTACTTATTTTCAAAAAGCTTGAAAAGATGCAGTAGGACATGTATGCACACACAGACATATTTGCAAATGAGTTAGAAAAGTTACCCTCAATGTCATTTGGTATTTTAATAATTAATAATTGAGAAATTTGTATGCATAAAATGGAATTTGAATGTTCATTAATTTTAGTAATAGTAAAAAATTGGGCTATCTAAAGAACATTATACAAAATCATTCCTGCTGATTTAATACCTTTGTGTCTTTCATGTAGTTCACCAGAAAAAAAGTATAAAAATGAAGTAACTTTTTGTAACTATAAGGTTGTGGAGTTTTTATTGATACTGTTAATAGCTCTGTCTGCAGTTGTGACTTGATGTTATTTGAGTCCAGTTAAAAGTGGAAAATTTATATGAAAACAGTTATTTAGTATTTTGGAGCAAAGCAGTTTGTGGGTGTGGAGACAAATGTCACAATGTCATATAAGTAGGTGAATATTTATATAAATGATGAAGATGAAGATATATGTAGTGAACTGTAGAAAATCTGGCATCCACCACTAGTACAGCACTGAAATCAAATTTGGCCCTCAGCAAATCGTAATGACCTACTGAATATTTTAATGTGGAAGAAGACACGAAAAAATGAATTTTTTTGAAGAGTGAAATCATGAGGGAGTGAACAGGATACTAAATATGTGGATTTTTACTGATACTGTTGATCTTTTTGTTCATTACCAAACTGCAGATCATTACCATACTTTATGTTCATTACCAAACTCTATTTGACTCTACTTCTTAGTCAGTAATGGCAGTGCCACATCCTTTCCTGTCTTTTTTAAGGGCAAATTTTTGAGATGATACAGCATTTTAGAAATTATTTAAGGCTTAAGTCCATTCAGCAAATATTTGAGTGCCTACAGTGTTACCAGGTTCCATGGTAAAGGTTTCAAATGCAATCAATACTGGCATTATATTTACCTTTTTAAACAGCTATATTTTATAAGTATATAATTATATAAAATAAGTATAATTTATATTCCATGAAATTCACCCTTACAATTCATTGATTTTTGTATATTTGCTAGTCATGCATCCATCCCCACCATCTAATTTTAGAACATTTCCATCGTCCCAGAAAGGTCCCTCATAGTCCGTTGGAAGTCAATTCCTATTCCCATTTGAGGCTACAACTAATCTACTTTCTCTGTATATAAATTTTCCTTTTCTGGATCTTTTCTATAAAAGGAATCATACTATATGTGTTCTTTGGTATAAGGCTTCTTTCACATGTTGCATGAATCAGTATTGAATGGTATTCCATCTTATGAGTATACCACATTTTATTTTTCCTATCACCAGCAAGGATTCTGTTAGGGATTGCACTGAATCTGTAGACCAATTTGGGGAATATTGCCATCTTAACAATATAATGATATTAAGTCTTCTGACCCATGAATATGGGCTCTATTTCCATTTAAGTCTTCTTTAATTTCTTTCAGCTTTCAGTGTACTACCAATCTTATACCTCTCTTGTTATAGTTATTCCTAAATATTTCATTCTTTTGATGCTATTGTGAACGGAATTTTTTACTTTTGCAATAGTATAGAATTCTGTTTATCCAATAAATGCTCCTTTTGCATTTAACTCTATAACTTCAATATGTGTACTTAACCAACCTGACTTCCTTGAGAGTTCTTTGTGGGCTAAGACTATACAACTGGGCCCTAAAATTAATTCTTCCATTTCTGCATAAGGAACACAATCAGCTGGGCCAAATTTGAGCTTATTGATGAAGAACCATACTGCTCTGAACGAGGTAGCATTTGGAAGAATAAATTTGCTAAACATTTATTGCTCTGATCACACCTGTGGGATTTGAGTTTCTGAAAAGATGAAGGACGAATTCTACTTAACCTCTTTGAGTGAAGTTTTAAGGTTTATTGTAAGTGAGAATTGGAAATCTTATTTGATAATTGAACTTGCTTCAATATAGTCACTTTTATTTTTTGTTTCTTCCTCTAAGCCTTTTTATCATATGTAAAATATTGTTGAAGTCTTTAGAAACTGGCATATGGAGGATTATAATGATTCTATGTGTATTTTGAGGGGAGGGGTGCTCCATGAATCCTGTTGTAATATACTTTAAGGGAAGTATATCTGAAAATGCTGTCATTTAAAACCAAATTGAAGAATCTTCTTATTGAAGTGATTTGTTCCTCTATTTGGGGAAACCCAGAAAAGACCATTTTAAAATCATCATTATGTTTCCATTGTTCTTTGCACACTGTAGAGCAGTTCTCAGTAAATATTTGTTATATGAATGAATGTGTTCTTTGTAAGGGTTAAGGATCATTTCTTAGAAAGAAGGTTAATAGTCTTGTCACTTCCTACTTCAAAAGCATGAGAATGAGATTCCTTCAGTACATGTAAAAAAAGTTGAGAACACAAGTTTTTGTTGTTCTGCATAATATAATAGAGGTGTATAAATTACTATGTTTGCTCATATCTAGCAAGGAAAGGAAATCTTGGAAAAACTGAAGGAGAGTTAACTTTAATCTGGCATCTCAGTTGTGAGGGCTACTTTTCTTCCCCTTGAAAGAATTAAATTGACATGGAGAATAATAGAAATGTTTATTGGTAGCCTGTTGGTCAATAGGTTGTTCAGTGATAAATTCAGTAGAGAGCCATTGTAGAGCTATTTCAGCTCAAAGTTTGAGCATTTAATTAAATTGTAAATCCATGTTATTATCTCTTTTTATTGCTTCTTTAACCATTGATATTGCGATACTCTGTTGTCACTTTGCTTTATGGTGAATAACTTTAACTATATGATGCTCCTAATACTGAGATGATAATGTTGTGGGAATTACAGTCTTAAACAAAATATACTATTCAGTTATATTTTATCACCTTAAAATTATTGTGAAGTTTAAATATGGCAGGATATTACGGTTCACTTGACAATTCTTATTTTTCAATAATCCATCAACTTCGAAATTCTCAAGTATCATATAGCTCTATTTAAAATTTTCCTTTATTTTGAAATTTGTTTAGATGTATGGTTTATAGATGTACTGCACAAAATATTTTACAAATAAAAGGCATTAATTAACTTTTTATTGAGTTATGCATTTTATAAATATACAGTTGTTTGCCTAAATAGAATCAAAAGTTAAGGTATTTCTAGTGTTTCCAAATACAGCAATTTTTGTTGTAAGATACATTTGTTATCCTTTTGGAAGTGAAAAGTTCATTAGTTATTCACATGAACGCGCGCGCGCGCGCACACACACACACACACACACACACACACACACACATACATACACACCTGACGTTTTATTTTATCTTAAAGCTTGTAACATGGACACTAGCTAATCTCTTATTCTTGGGGCCCAGGCTCTTTTTTTAGTATAAACCTATACTATAATAGGTTTGTGTTTTTTAGTATAGACCTACACATAATAGGTATGCATGGTTGAGTTTTATCCATTTATTTTTGCCTAAATCACACCTATAAATACATTGACAAAGAGCTCCAGTTTTGGTGTCTTTATGAAGGAGAATTAAAAAAAAATTTTTTTTAAATACCAAAAAACAGAAAGCAAATGCAAACATTCCTAGTTTGATCATTCCATTCTACATATATAATCAGTAATTCACAATATCATCACATAGTTGCATATTCATCATCATAATCATTACTTGGAACATTTGCATCTATTCAGAAAAAGAAATAAAATGAAAACAGAAAAAAAATTTATACGTACCATACCCCTTACCTCTCCCTTTCATTAATCACTAGCGTTTCAAACTAAATTTATTTTAACATTTGTTCCCCCTATTATTTATTTTTATTCCATATGTTCTACTCATCTGTTGACAAGGTAGATAAAAGGAGCATCAGACACAAGGTTTTCACATTCACACAGTCACATTGTGAAAGCTGTATCATTATACAGTCATCATCAAGAAACATGGCTACTGGAACACAGCTCTACATTTTCAGGCAGTTCCCTCCAGCCTCTCCATGACATCTTGAATAACAAGGTGATATCTACTTAATGTGTAAGAATAACCTCCAGGATAACCTCTCAACTCTGTTTGGAATCTCTCAGCCATTGACACTTTGTCTCATTTCACTCTTCTCCCTTTTGGTCAAGAAGGTTTTCTCAATCCCTTGATGCTGAGTCTCAGCTCATTCTAGGATTTCTGTCCCACGTTCCCAGGAAGGTCTGCACCCCTGGAAGTCATGTCCCACATAGACAGGGGGAGGGTGGTGAGTTTGCTTGTTGTGTTGGCTGGAGAGAGAGGCCACATCTGAGCAACAAAGAGGCTCTCTTGGGGGTAACTCTTAAGCCTAATTTTAAGTAGGCTTGACCTGTCCTTTGTACGGTTAAGTTTCATATGAACAAACCCCAAGACTGGGGGCTCAGCCTATAGCATTGGTTGTCCACACTTGTGAGAATATCAAGAATTCAACTTGGGGAAGTTGAATTTCTCCCCTCTATCACCATTCCCTGAAGGGCACTTCGCAGATACCTTTCCACTCACTGATAAATCACTCTGGAATTCACCAGGGTATCACTCTGGACAAACCAACAAAATCTCATGTCCTACCCAAGGTTCCAAGTACTTGTGGTGTTCAATTAAGCTATCCACATAAGTCACATTAGAAAATGCACTAGTCAAAATATAAATTTTGTACCAAATAAACATTTTTTACTTTAGTCTCACACACAAGATGAATTTTTTAAGTATTAATTACCATCTATTTTCAGCACCCTGCAGCAATGACACTCCTTTGTTCCTCCTCATTCAAAAACATTTCTAAAATTTGTACATTTAGTCACTATTATTATACACTCTAGGCATTCCCAGATTATACCATCTCAATCTTTATCATCTTTCTTTCTGATTTCATTTATATACCCAGCCCTCTTCCCTCTATCATTCTCACATTCAGCGTTTTAACATAATTGTATTACAGTTAGGTAGTATTGTGCTGTCCATTTCTGAGTTTTTATATTCAATCCCGTTGCACAATCTGTATCCCTTCAGCTCCAATTACCCAATATCTTACCCTATTTCTATCTGCTACTGGTCTCTGTTAACAACGAAATGTTCCAAGTTTATTCACTAATGTCAGTTCGTATCAGTGAGACCATGCAATATTTGTCCTTTGTTTCTGGCTAATCTCACTCAGCATAATGTCCTCAAGGTTCATCCATGTTGTTACATACTTCATAACTTTATTCTGTCTTACAACTGCATAATATTCCATTGTATGTATATGCCACAGTTTGTTTAGCCACTCATCTTCATGAAGGAGAATTTAATGACTCTTGGGAAGCTGCATAACTGTAGAATCCTTCTTGATATTTTACAGTCTCCTTTCCCATCTCACCCCAACTTTTACCATTTTTTTCTTCTGTACTTAATTTGATAACATTTTAGCAACTTGCCTTTAATGATTGTCTTCATAATACTCAAATTAATTTTCAAAGAAAGAACAACTTTTTTTTCACATTTATTTCATAGGTTTATATATTTCATAAGATTACATAATTACAATTGTGATTATAAATCACGGAAAAAGATTGGAGAGCAAAGTAATGGACCCTTGGCACACCACAATTAGTGGGAACAGAGGGCTACAGTATTCTTAACATGATCTTTTGATGTTGCGCATGAAGGAAGGATCGTTATATGTTGTGCAGAGGAAATAAAAAGTATTGGGTAATCTGGAGAGATAATTAAGAGGAGGTCTCTTAAGAGAACTTCTGCTTTTATCTGAACTATGATATTGGGGATTGTTTCTACCAGGTTTACTGAAACTGGCCCCATTAAATTGTAAATTTTATAAAATTTTATATTTGACCCTATCAAATATTCCCCAGATTATTTTGAGAATTCTTTGTAGTGCAGAGCTCAGTAGCAGAGCTCAGTAGCAGGTTGCTCATATCCTTCTACTTTAGTTAACTCATTAAATTGTCCTGCTGTTGTTTTTAGTACGCAACAGCTATTCTTTGATGCCTGATTGATTCAGACCTTGAAGATAAGAATTCTGCCTTCCTCTCAATTACTTTATTAGGGGGGACTGGAATAATGCCTAGTCCAGGGCTAATTATTCCCAACTACCTAGGCAAAGTCCTTCCACCCAGTGTCCCATGAATCATGCAATTTTCCAGTCTATTGGTGGGAACAAGAACTATTCCCAGCCCTGTGTCAGATCCAGCTACTGTTCTCTCAAATCCTTTTGGTGGGTAGTTCCTTCACATGTATGGGTTGATCAGCTGAATACTCAAAGGGTCTTCTGAGCTCTTTCTAGCTCTTTCCTTTCCCCTTCTCTAATCTGTGAATTTAGGCTGCCTTGATGTTCCTTTCAGCTCTATCTCTTAATTTATAGTTTGCTAGTCTCTGCTTTGGTTCCGTTTCCTGTGCTGTAGCCTGAAATTCTCTCAGGGTAGTATGCTGGGGACTATCATAGGGCTCATCCTGTTATTTCCCATTTCTTAAAGATTACTGTCCTTCATTGCCTGATGTCCTGGGTCTTGATAACCATTTTTTCATATATTTTTTCCTTTTTTTTTTTTTTTTTTGTTTCAGGTGGAAGAGAAAGCTGGGGCTTGTTATTCTACCTTAGATTGAACTAAACTAATTTTTAATATGACTTTACTGAAAGTTTGAAGGTTAAAAAAAAGGGAAATATGACACAGCCATAAGTTTATAAGCTTCCAAGTCTGAGTCTGCATAGCACTGTCTGTCTTATCTGCCTTTTATTTTACAAAGCATTTTTGCTTTTTGCAGTCAAACTGTCTCAGATGTTTTAAAGGAGGGTCTTTGCTTTTTTTTTTTTAAGTCTTTGTAAATTAAGGACTTAATTTGAGCCATCCTCCCCTATCCCCTGATGAATAAAAGAACAGGCTGCTGTTCCAGTCTGCTCCAAAGTTAAATTCAAGCTCTTACTCTTAGGAGCTTACAAATTCAAAATGATGGGGCAGGCCACAGTGGCTCAGCAGGCAGAATTCTTGCCTTCCATGCCAGAGACCCAGACTTGATTTCTGGTGCCTGCCCATGCGAAAAAATAAATAAATAAATAAATTCAAAATGACGGATTTCACAATTGAAAACAAATAAAGCCTAACCTCTTGTCTGTATCTTAGCCTGGGAACCCCATTATACCATGGTACATTATTATATATTGAATCAATAGGCACATGTGATATGTGTTTGATACATTAGAGCACACCCACATAGAAGGGGGCCAGATTAGGAATCTTAATGGAATCATAAATAGAATAATTATAAAACTTGAAAGAAATTTGATCCTTGTGACCTGTCCCTTTTCAATTCATTTGTCTCCTTTCTCCTCTAGATGTTCTGCTTATCTGTGTGTGGTGGCTTGGAATTATATATCCAAGAAAAATGTGGTCTTAATCTTAATCCATTCCTGTGGGTATGACCCCATTGTAAATAGGACCTATTAATGAGCTTTATTCAGTATAGGAGTAACCCAACTAAAGCAGGATGGGTCTTGATCCTATTACTGGAGGCCACAAAGAAAGAAGCTATCTATAGGGGCAGCCAAAAGCTAGAAATCTATGGAACTCTGAAGGGAAGGAAGGTGTAACATGTGCACTGCCATGTGACAGAAAAGCCAAGGAGTAAGGATTGCTAGCAGCCAGCTTCAGAATGCCACAGTCTTCAGGGAGAAAGCATGGCCTTGCTGATGCCTCAATTTTGGACTCCAGTCATCAAAACTGTGAACCAATAAATTCCTCCTGTGTAAGCCAACCATTTATTTTTGGCAGCTGGTAAGCTAAAACAGTTTTTGGTACTGGAAAGTAGGGTACTTCTATCATAAATTCTTAAAGATGTTGAAATTGGATAATAAATAGGTACAGGCTGGCAGAACTGTGAGATCTAGAGAATGAATGAGTTCCAAGAAAGCCCCTGAAAACAGAGAACGAATTCAGCAAAGTGGTGGGGTACAAGGTCAAAATGCAAAAATCAACAGTGTTTCTATGTACTAGTAATGAACAATTTTTTGTTTGTTTTTTTCATATGGACTTCCAACTGTATCAGCATCATTTGTGGTAAAGACTCTCCTTTTCTCATACAATTATCTGACAACTTTATAAAAAATCATCTGACCATATATTTTTGGATCCATTTCTGATTTGATATAGTGTTCTATAGATCTGTTTCTCTATGTCAATACTATACTGTCGTGTTTTCTGTATTTTGCAGTAAGACAAAATATCAGCTAGTGTGAGTTGTCCAATTTGGTTCTTCTTTTTTGAAATTGTTTTGGATATTCTATGTCATTTGCAATTTTAATATAAATTTTAGAATCATATTTTCAACTTCTAAAAATATGTCTACTGAGATTTTGGTTGGAATTGACTTGAATTTAGAGTTCAATTTGGGAAGAATTGCCATCTAAATAATATTGAGTATTATGATGCATGAATATGATAAATTACCCACATATATTTAAGGCTTCTTAAGCTTCTCTCATCAGTGTTTTCTGGTTTTCAGTGTATATTTTTTGCACACATTCTGTTACATTGATGCCTAAGCATTTAAGATTTATGGAAAATAGTAACTGGAATTTATTTTAAAATTTTCAACTAAGTATTTGTTGCTAATATATAAATATACAATTGATTTTAAAAAATTTTTTATTAATTAAAAAAAAATACAAGACACACAAACATTCCCAACACATACACTCAGCAATTCACAATATCTTCACATAGTTGCATATTCATCATCATGATCATTTCCCAGAACATTAGCATCAATTCAGAAAAAGAAATAAAAAGACAACAGAAAATATAACAAACAGAAGAAAAAAAATTTACATGCCATACCCCTTACTGATCCCTTTCATTGATCACTAGCATTTCAAACTAAATCTATTTTAACATTTGTTCCCCCTATTATTTATTTTTTATTCCATATATTCTACTCATCTGTTGACAAGGTAGATAAAAGGAGCATCAGACACAAGGTTTTCACAATCACAGAGTCATATTGTGAAAACTATCATTGTTCAATCATCATCAAGAAACATGGCTACTGGAACACAGCTCTACATTTTCAGGCAGTTCCCTCCAGCCTCTCCACGACATCTTGAAGGACAAGGTGATATCTACTTAATGCGTAAGAATAACCTCCAGGATAACCTCTCGACTCTGTTTGGAATCTCTCAGCCATTGACACTTAGTCTCATTTCACTCTTCCCATTTTGGTCGAGAAGGTTTTCTCAATCCCTTGATGCTGGGTCTCAGCTCATTCTAGAGTTTTTCTCAATTCCTTGATGCTGAATCTCAGCTCATTCTGGGATTTCTGTCCCATGCTGCCAGGAAGATCCACACCCCTGGTAGTCATGTCCCACATAGACAGGAGGAGGGTGGTGTGTCTGCTTGCTGTGTTGGCTGGAGAGAGAGGCCACATCTGAGCAACAAAAGAGGCTCTCTTGGGGGTGACTCTTAGGCTTAATTTTAAGTAGGCTTGACCTTTCCCCTGTGGGGTTAAGTTTCATATGAACAAACCCCAAGACTGGGGGCTCAGCCTATAGCTTTGGTTGTCCACACTGCTTGTGAGAATATCAAGAATTCAACTTGGGGAAGTTGAGATTTCCCCTGTTCTCACCATTCCCTAAAGGGGACTTTGCAAATACTTTTCCACTCACTGATCAAATCACTCTGGGATTCATCAGGGCATCACCTGGACAAACCAACAAAATCTCATGTCCTATACAAAGTTCCATGTACTTAAGGTGTTCAATCAACTATCTACATAAGTTATATTAGGAGATGCACTAGTCAAAGTATAGATTTGTACCAAATAAACATTTTTTGCTTTAGTCGCGCACATTAGTTGAAATTTTAAAATATTAATTACCATCTATTTTCAGAACACTGCAGTAATGACATTCTTTTGTTCTTCCTCATGCAAAAACATTTTTAAATTTGTACATTTAGCCACTATCATTATACACTGTAGGCATTCCTAGATTACACCATCTCAATCTTTATCGTCTATCTTTCTTTGTGATTTCATTTATGCCCAAGCCCTCCTCCCTCTATCATTTTCATATGCAGTTTCATTCAGTGTTTTAACATAATTGTATTACAGTTAGGTAATATTGTGCTGTCCATTTCTGAGTTTTTATATTCAGTCCTGTTGCACAATCTGTATCCCTTCAGCTCCAATTACCCAATATCTTACCCTGTTTCTATCTCCTGATGGTCTCTGATACCAAGGAAATATTCCAAGTTTATTCACTAATGTCAGTTCATATCAGTGAGACCATACAGTATTTGTCCTTTTGTTTCTGGCTAATCACACTCAGCATAATGTCCTTAAGGTCCATTCATGTTGTTACATACTTCATAACTTTATGCTGTCTTACAGCTGCATAATATTCCATTTTATGTAAATGTCACAGTTTGTTTAGTCAACTGTGTGTTGATGGACATTTTGGCTGTTTCCATCTCTTGGTAATTGTTAATAATGCTGCTATAAACACTGGTGTGTAAATGTCCATTTGTGTCCTTGGCCTCGTGTCCTTTGAGTAGAGACAGCATATAGATGGGTCCTGTTTTTTAATCCATTCTGCCAGACTGTCTCTTTTGATTGGAGAGTTTAATCCATTAACATTCAGTGTTACTACTGCATGGGTAGTACTTTCTTCTATTGTTTTGCCTTCTTGATTTTATGTGTCATATCTAATTTTCCTTCTTTTTACCTTTTCTCATAGTCTTCCTTTCTACACTCTTCTCCACACCTCTCCTGTCTTCGTATCTATCTCTAGCATTCCCTTTATTATTTCTTGTAGAGCTGATCTCTTGGTCACAAATTCTCTCAGCGATTTTTTATCTGAAAATGTTTTAATTTCTCCCTCATTTTTAAGGACAATTTTGCTGAATATAGAATTCTTGGTTGGCAGTTTTTCTCTTTTAATAATTTAAATATATTATCCCACTGTCTTCTCGCCTCCGTGGTTTCTGCTGAGAGATCTGCGCATAGTCTTATTGGGCTTCCCTTTTATGTGATGGATTGCTTTTCTCTTGCTGCTTTCAAGATCCACTCTTTCTCTTTGACCTCTGACATTCTGATTATTAAATGTCTTGGAGTATGTCTATTTGGATCTGTTCTCTTTGGGGTATGCTGCAGTTCTTGGATCTGTAATTTTAAGTCTTTCATAAGAGTTGGGAAATTTTCAGTGATAATTTCCTCCATTAGTTTTTCTCCTCCTTTTCCCTTCTCTTCTCCTTCTGGGACACCCACAACACATATATTCATGCGTTTCATATTATCTTTTAATTCTCTGAGTCCCTGCTCATCTTTTCCCATTTTTTCCCTATAGTTTCCGTTTCTTGTCGGATTTCAGATCTTCCGTCCTCCAGTTTAGAAATCCTGTGTTCTGTCTCTCAAAATCTACCATTGTAGGTTTCCATTGGTTTTTTCATCTCTTCTACTGTGTCTTTAATTCCCATATGTTCTGTGATTTGTTGTTTAGACTTTCAGTTTCTTCTTTTTGTTCTTTCCTTGTCTTCTTTATATCCTCCCTCAATTCATTGATTTGGTTTTTGATGAGGTTTTCCATGTCTGTTCATACATTCTGAATGAATTGTTTCAGCTCCTGTATGTCATTTGAATTGTTGGTTTGTTCCTTTGACTGGGCCATATCTTCAATTTTCCTAGTGTGATTTGTTATTTTTTGCTGGCATCTAGGCATTTAATTACCTTAATTAGTTTATACTGGAGATTGCTTTCACTTCTTTTATCTAGGGTTTTCTTGCTGGATGAATTTGTTGTCTATCTGTTCTTTGGCATTCCGTTCAGCTTTATCTGGACCTTTAGCTTAAGTTTTGTTTAACAGAGGAGAATTTTTCAGTTCTTGTTTTCTTGTTTCTTGCCCTGCTTGTGTGGTGCCTTCCCCCCCCCACCACTCACACACTTAGGAGGGTCTACTTAGATATTATAGACCCCAGTCAGATTTTCCCAGACCAAACTGGCCTCCTATCAGGAGGAAAGAGTCACCTGCATTGGTTTTCCCTGAGGGTGAGACCCAGAAGATTGAAAGACTTTCCTGTGAAGTCTCTGGACTCTGTTTTTCTTATCCTTCCCTGTGTGTGGTGCTTTTCTGACTGCAGGTCCCACCAGCATAAGATTATGTGGTACCTTTAACTTTGGCAGACTCTCCCTGCTGGGGGCATGGTGGAGACAGAGGAGAGGTTGTAGGCTGGTTTTAATGGCTTCAAATTACCAAGCCCTGGTTTCTGAATTCCTTGATGGAGGGATTCCACCTGGGTGGGGCTTCACTGCTCCCCTGGGGAAGGCACAGGCTCCAGACAAGCCCCCAAAAGAGCTCACTTCTGCCTATGACTGGGACAGTTGCAGCCTGAAAGGTCCTGCTGCTGTATCCAGAGGCAGTCAAGCCTTTGTAGATACACAGCCACAAAAACCTCTGTTTCCTTCTTTTTTTTTCCCCCTTTTTCTGTCAGTCCTGCACCTTTGGCGCCGGGGCAAAAATGAGCAACCTCTGCTTTGATCAGGTTCACCTAAGCTGGGGGCTTATTTTTAGTAGTCAGAATTTTTAATTAGTTCCACAATTGGCATTTGGTTGGGCTTAGTCCCTGCTGCTGGTAAAGTCCTTTCCTTTCCCCACTGGGAAACGGCCTGTGGGGGAGGGGCGCTGGCCGCCGCCGCTTTGGGAACTCACGGTTTTGGGGGATGCTCGCAGCCAGTCCAGCTGGTCCAGACTGGGGTATGCTGTGTGTCTGGTCACTGACGTGGCCCCAGGAGCTGCTCTGTACTATTTCTGGTTATTTAGTAGTTGTTCTGGAGAATGAACTAAAACGCGCATATTGTTAAGCTGCCATCTTGACCCGTCCATAATGAACAATTTGAAGAAGAAATTAAGAAAGAATTCTATTTATGTTAGTAACTAAATGAATTAAATATCTAGGAATAAACTTAACCAAGTATATAAAGAACTTGCACACAGAAAACTAAAGCATTGCTAAAAGAGATCAAAGAAGACTTAAATAAATGGAAAGATATTTCATGTTCATAGATTGGATGACTAAATGTTAAGATGACAGTTCTACTAAGAGTGACTTACAGATTCAATGTAATCACAATCAAAATTCCAACAGCTTCCTTTGCTGAAAGTTAAAGCCAATCATCAAATTTATTTAGAAAGGTAAGATACCTCAAATAGCCAAACCCATCTTGAAAAAGAAGAACCAAGTTGAAGAACTCATACCTTCCAATCTTAGCACTTTTTAAAAAGCCCTGATAATCGTAACAGCATGCTACTGGCATAAGGACAGACATATAGACCAATGGCATCCAACTGAGTGTGCAAAAATAAACCCTCATATTTCTGCCCAATTGATTTTTGACAAGGATGCCAAATCCACTCAATGGAGAAAGAACAGTCTCTTCAACAAATGGTGCAAAATAATGAAGGTAGACCCCCTACCTCACAGCATACAAAAATCACCTCAAAATTGATCAAAGACTTAAATTTAAGAATCAGAGCTATAAAATTCCTGGAAGAAAACTTAGGGAAACATTTTTGGGACCTGTATTTGCAATGGTTTCTTAGACTTTACCCAAGGCATAAGCTAAAAAAAAAAGAAAAAAAAGACAAATAAATGAGACCTCATCAAAATTAAAAACCTTTGTGCATCAAAGGACTTTATCATGAAAGTAAAAAGACAACATACTAAATGGGAGAAAGTATTTGGAAATTAAATATCTGATAAGGGTTTAATATCCAGAATATGTAAAGAAATCCCACAACCGAACAATAAAAATACAATCAATTTAAAAAATGGGCAAAGAATTGAATAGACATTTTTCCAAAGAGGACGTAGAGATGACCAAAAAACACAGGAAAAGATGCTTAACATAGCTAGGTATTTGGGAAATGTAAATCAAAACCATTAGACACCATTTAACAACCACTACTATGCTTACTGTTAAAAAAAGGGAAATTACAAGTGTTGGAGAGGATGCAGGAATATAGAAAGCAACACCAGATGTTGGCGGGAATGTAAAGTGGTGCACCCACTGTGGAAGGTATTTTGACTTTTCCTCTGAAAGTTTAGAATAAAATTACTATATGATCTAGCAATTCCACATTTAGTTATATACCCAAAAGATTTGAAAACAGGGACTAGAACAGATATTTTCAAACTGATATTCATAGTGGAATTATTCACAATTGCCAAAAGATTTAAGCAACCCAAGTGTCCATCAACAGATAAATGGGTAAATAAAATATGAACATACATTGTAATACTATTCAGCCAGCGAGAAAATGAAGTTCTGATGCATATGATGATGTAGATGAATCTGAAAGACATTATGTTGAGTGAAATAAGCCAGACCCCAAAGGGCAAGTATTGTGTGACGTCACTGATATGAAACAGTTAGAATAAGCAAATTCAGATTCTTTCTAGAAAAATAGGTTTCCGGTGGTCTGGGTGTAGTTGGGATAGGGAGTTGAGGTTTAAATTGAACAGAGTTTCTATTTGGGTTGTTTGTAAAGTTTTGGTAGTAGATGGTGGTTATGTCAGCACAGCATTGTGTACATAACTAACAGCACTGAATTATATATTTGATTGTGGTTAGAAGGGGGAAATTTTTAGTGGAATATATACTACTAGAATAAAAGTTAAAAAAGAAAACATAAGATTGTACAAAACAAAGGGTGAACCTTCCTAATGTAAAAGATGAACGTATAGGTAATAGTACAAGTATAAAAATGTTCTTTCATGAATTGTAACAAAAGTATCACACTAATGTAAAGTATTTATATAAGGGTGGTTTAGTAGTTAGGTTCAGATGTCAGCTTGGCCAGGTGATGATGCCCAGTTGTTCTGTTGCTATGGTCTTAAATCACCAGCATAAGAAATTCACCTATGGCTGACTGCATCTGTGGTGGGCTGGGGGGAGTGCCTTATGCAGTGGGTGACATTTGATTTAATTAGTTGCAGGCTTAAAAGGAGGTGTCAAAAGAGAAAGAAGTAGCTCAGCACACCCCAGCTTAGTGCTCAGAGTTGACATAGACCCAGATGTTTGGAGTTGTAGAGAGGAAATGCCCCGGGGAAAGCTGTTTGAACCCAGAAGGTGGGAGAGAGGGCCAGGGGATGTTGTTCTGTACCTTCCCATGTGACAGAGAAACCCGGATGATGGCTAACTGCCTTTCCTCTAGGGAACTGTAAATTTGTAATTAAATAAATCCTCTTTATAAAAGCTGGTCCATCTCTGGTGTATTGCATTCCAGCAGCTAAACTAAAACAGGTAGTGTTTTTGGTTTCCTAGGCTGCTTGAAGCAGATGCCATGAAATGGGTTGGCTTAAATAATGGAAGTTTTTTAGCTTATAGTTTGAGGCCAGAAAAATGGCCAAATTAAGTCATCATCAAGGTGATGCTTTCTTCCTAAAGACTGGCAGCTCATGATCCTTGACTCCTCTGTTACATGGCAAGGCACATGGTGGCATCTGCTGGTCTCTCCCATCTCTTTGGTTTCATTGATTTTAGCTTCTGGCTTCCATGACTTTCTCCATCTCTCTCTCTGTATTCATTGTTTATAAAAGATTCCAGTAATACGATTAGGATCATCCTGAATGAGGTGGGTCACACCTTAACTGAAGTAGCCTCATTAAAAATTTCTACCAACAATGGTTTTACACCCACAGGAATGGATTAACTTTAAAAACATGTTTTTTCTGGGTATACATACAGCTTCAAACCAGCACACTACACCTTCTGGCCCCTAAGAAGACATGCTCTTTCTATGTGCATTTATTGCATCACAATTTCTCAAAAGCCATCAAGTACGAAGTTAGCTGTAGGTTTTTCATAATAGCCTTTATAATTCTGAGAATTTTTTTTTTTTTTTTTTTTTTTAAAGAGAGAGGGAGGAAGGGAAGGAAAGACAGAGAGAAGGAAGGAAGGAAGGGAGGAAGAAAGGGAAACATCTTTAAACATTTTCTTGTTTTATTATATTTTGTTTGTTTGTTTGTTTTTTTACATGGGCTGGGGCCGGGAATCGAACCGGGGTCCTCCGGCATAGCAGGCAAGCACTCTTGCCCGCTGAGCCACCGCGGCCCGCCCCATAATTCTGAGAATTTTTTATCCCTAGTTTTCTGAGTGTATTTATCAAGAAAGGGTGTTGGATTTCAAAGGGCTTTTCTGCATCTATTGAGATAATCATGTGTTTTCCCCCCTCCTTTTAAAAATTTTGTGTTGCATTACAGTGATTTTTGTATGTTGAGCCATCTTGCATTTTTGGGAGAAATCCCATTGATAAGATATGGGCTTGTCAGGTTGTGCAGTAATATTATACTTAATTTTCTGAGGAACTATTAAATTGTTTTTACAGTGTCTGCACTGTTTATATTCCCATCAACAATTAATAAGTGTTCCTTTTTCACCAGATCCTCTTCAACACTTGTTACTTTCCATTTTTTAGTAGTAGCCATTCTACTGAGTGTGAAATGACATATCATTGTGATTTTGATTTGCATTTCCCTAATGGCTAATGATGTTGAACATTGTTTTCATGTACTTATTAGCTATTTCTGTATGTCTTTGAAAAAATGTCTAGTTAAGTCTTTTGTTCATTTTAATTGCCTTTTTGTTGAGTTGAAGGATTGCTTTGTATATTTTGGATATTAAATCCTATCAGATATTTGGTTTCCCAAGATTTTCTCCTTTTCTGTGAGTTATCTTTTAACTTTCATGATGTCATTTGGCACATGAAAAATTTTATTTTTTTATAAGTTTTTTTTTTTTCATGTGCTGTATGGCAGGGTCACATTTCATTCTTTTTCTGTGTGAGTATCCTATTATTGCAGCACCATTTGTTGAATATTTTGTTTGTTTTTGTTGGTTTATTTGTTTGTTTGTTTGGGAAGTACATGAGCTGGGAATTGAACCTGGGCCTCCTGCACGGCAGGTGAGAATTCTACCACTGAACTACCCTTGCACCCTCAAAAAAATTTTTTTTTGATGAAGTTCTATTTATTTTTCTTTTGCTCATGTTTTTAGTGTAAAGTCTAAGAAACCATTGTCTAACACAGCATCCTGAAGATTTTTTCCTATATTTTCTTCTAGGAGTTTTATAGTTTTGGTTCGTATATCTAGGTTTTTGATCCATTGTGCGCTAATATTTATATATGGTGTAACATAGGTGTCCACCTTCATATTTTGCATATGAATAGCCTGTTTTCCCAGCACCATTTGTTGAAGAGACTATTTTTCCCTATTGAGTGGATTTGGTACCCTTGTCAAAAATAAGAAATAATTGGCCTGATGCCTGCCCATGCAATAATAATAATAATAATAATAATAATAATAATAATAAGCCATAGATGTGAGGGTTTATTTCTGAACTCTCAATTTGATTCTATTGGCCTGTATAAACGATTCTATTGTCCTGTATATTCTTGTGCCAGTTCCATGCTGCTTTGATTACTGTGGCTTTTTAATAAGTTTTGAAATAGAAAATATGAATCCTTCAACTGTGTTTGTCTTTTTCAAGATTCTTTGGCTCTTTGGGGCCCTTTACCTTTCTATATAACTTTTTTTAATAGTTTTAAAAATTTTTTTTTTTTGCATGGGCAGGCGCCAGGAATTCTCCAGCATGGCAAGAATTCTGTCACTGAGCCACCATCGCACACCCCCTTCCATATAATTTTGATGATTGGCTTTTCCATTTCTTGCAAAGGTGGCTGTTGGAATTAATTTTTAAATTTTTTTGGTAATTTTTATAAGAGAAATTTGGGTTCACAGAATAATCATATATAAAATACAGGGTACCCAAACAGGTCCCCACACCAGCACCTGTATTGGTGAGGAAAATTTGTTACAATTGATGATAGCACTTTTTTTTGTAATTATACTATTTTTTAAACAGTAATTACATTTATTACAATTGATGAAAGATTACTAAAACAGTGCTATTAACTATTGTCCATAGTTTATATAGGGTTTTTCACCCCATATTCCCAGTCTCTTATTATTATTTTCATGCATGTTTTTACTTTATTATCTACCCATACACTGGATAAAGTGGGTGTCAATCACAAAGTTTTTACAATCACACAGTCACAAGATGAAAGCTATATAGTTATACAGTGTTTATGAAACATCAAGGCTACTGAATTATAGTTCAGCGATTTCAGATATTTCCTTCTGGCTATGCTAATACATTAGAAACTGTAAAGAAATAGCTATATAATAAGTCAGTAGTCATAATCATTTGTTAAATCCTAACGTCTCAATTACAATTCCTCCCTTTAATTTGAACATTCTCTCAGTCTTCAGGGATATCTGGACAATAACCGTTCTGACTTCTTCTTGCTGAAAAGAAGTGTTGGCTTTATGGGTTAGAGGAAGGAAACTGGTTGATGTTCTTGAAGAGACAGATATCTCCGGGTTTCAGGGCTTATCTGGCATAGGAGCCATCTGGAGGCCTGAAGTTTCTGAAAGAGTAAATTTAATAGGTAATACTTTCATAGTCTTAGGTAAAGCCCAGGGTGTTCTGTAGGGTTTTCAGGAATACTGTTGGTTGGGGCTTGACCTGCTTTGGCAATTTGCAGTATCTGACTGAAAGAATTAAGTTTGATTTTAAGAGGGGATTCTTTGTCTGTATGAGTTATGGGAAAGGAACATAGGTATCCAGGTACATTGGATGAAAAGAACATTTTGCTCTAGTAACAAAACCCCATATCATATTACCATGTGGTTTAGAATGCTTCTGCATGGGAGTAGTGAATCACATTATTATATTTTAGACTGATTCATCACCATGAGATAAACATACAACAATACAGTTTTATAATCTCTAATTAGCTATACTTCTATTTACTGGAACTGGCTTCTTTTCTTGGGGGAAAAAAACATATTGACTCAAACCTAGAATGAGGTGGGATAGAGATTTAAAATGTGGGAAGAAATTTATAACTGCTTCTTAATTCTTTTTTTCATATTTAAACGTGAAACTTGGCATATTTCTCAATAATCTAAATGCTTCTGCACTGCTATTTCAGTGTTTCAAATAAACCTTTTAAAATCCTCTTTATTGCAGCTATAAGAATTCTAAATAAATTAAGAAGTACAAAGCCAAGCCAAAAAAAGGAATAAATCCAAAACAAAAATTTTTTCTGGAAACCTCTGAAAATCTTATAGATGTTAACACCTGCTTTTTTTAGTCCATAATCTCCAGGCTGAATATATTTTGTAAGCGGCAGCTAGTGTGCTGAAAAGGTTCCCGTAAACATAATTATTTCTTTATAAAGTTGGTTGCTATTCTTAACATTTCTAGCACCAGCAACTACTTACTAAAAACTTGTAAGTGTAATTAAAGGGTTGGTAAAATGGGCCCTAGCTGGCTACCTGTTTTTGTACATAGCTTTGCCAGAACACAGCCATGCTCATTCATTTGAGTATTATCTATGGCTGCTTTTGCATTACAGTATCAGAGTTGAGTAGTTGTGACAGAGTCTCAGGAAACTGAAAATATTTACTGTTTGTCCCTTTACACAAAAAGTTTGCCAGCTCCTGGCTAATTTAACTAGTTAACACATAATATGACCTAGGTTGGTGCTACGGTGGCTCAGTGGCAGAATTCTTGCCTGCCATGCTGGAGACCCGGGTTCGGTTCCTGGTGCCTGCCTATGCAAAAACAAACATAATATGACCTAATAGCATAACATAATGTGAGAGGGCTAGTCTTTTAGTTAGTTTAACACATTTATAGGGTTTTTTTTTCTTTTTTAACTCATTTTACTACTTATCTCATCTACAGCATTAGTAACTTCTCCCAAGTGTGGTCCTTAGATCATTATCATCATCAGCAGTATCACCTTGAAGCTTGCTAGAAATATAGAATCTTAGGTGCCACCTAGCCTTACAGAGTCATAATCTGCATTTTGATAAGATCCCCAAGTGATCTGTATGTACCTTAAAGGTTGAAAAGCACCAGTAATGCCCTAATTGGGAAGAGGACAAGAACAAACACATCTAGAACAAAGGGTTGACTATAACATTCAAGTCTGATGAAGGGCCAAAGAGGAGGATTATGGGTCAGGAGCACTAACAATTAAGAACAAATGGGGAGGAGTTTTTTTTTTTTTTTTCTTTTTTCTTTCTTTCTTTTTCTTTTTTTTTTGGTCTCAAGTAGGAGGCCTCCCCCTTACCCTCACCCCAGCCCCCCACCTTCACCGGCTTAAGCAGCTACCATGGCCGAGCTTTCCGGTGCGGCGTTGTCCCAGGCGGATTGGTAACTTTCAGATGAAGGCATTGAAGCTTGCACAAATTCTCCTGACAAAATCAATATAAATGACATCATCCCGATTGCTCTCAATACAGATCTAAGAACAATTGGCAAGAAATTCCTCCCTGGTGACATCAATGGTGGAAAGGTAGAAAAGCTTGAAGGTCCCTGTGTGTTGCAGATTCAAAAAATTCGCAATGTTGCTGCAGCAAAAGATAACGAAGAATCTCAAGTTGCACCAAGAATGCTGCGTTTGCAGATGACTGATGGTCATATAAGTTGCACAGCAGTAGAATTTAATTATATGTCAAAAATAAGCCTGAACACACCACCTGGAACTAAAATTAAGCTCTCAGGCATTATTGACATTAAAAATGGATTCCTGCTCTTGAATGACTCTAACATTGAATGACTCTAACACAACAGTTCTTGGTGGTGAAGTGGAGCACCTTATTGAAAAATGGGAATTGCAGAGAAGCTTGTCAAAACACAATAGAAGCAATATTGGAACTGAAGGTGGACCATCTCCTTTTGTGCCATTTGGACAGAAGTGTATGTCTCATGTCGAAGTGGATAGTAGAGAACTTGATTGAAGAAAGACCTTGCAAGTTACTATGCCTGTCAAACCTACAAATGATAATGATGAATTTGAAAAGCAAAGGACTGCTGCTATTGCAGAAGTTGCGAAGAGCAAAGAGACCAAGACATTTGGAGGAGGTGGTGGTGGTGGTAGAAGCAATCTCAATATGAGTGCTGGTGGTAATCGAAATAGGGAAGTTTTGCAAAAAGAAAAGTCAGCCAAATCTGAAGGGAAGCATGAAGGTGTCTACAGAGAACTGGTTGATGAAAAAGCTCTGAAGCACATAACAGAAATGGGCTTCAGTAAGGAAGCATCGAGGCAAGCTCTTATGGATAATGGCAACAACCTAGAAGCAGCATTGAATGTACTTCTTTTTTTTTTTTTTTTTTTTTTTTTTTTTTTAAAGGAAAGACAGAGAGAAGGAAGGAAGGAAGGAAGAAAGGGAAACATTTTTAAACATTTTCTTGTTTTATTGTATTCTGCTTCTCCGTTTTTGTTACATGGGCTGGGGCCGGGAATCGAACCGAGGTCCTCCGGCATAGCAGGCAAGCACTTTGCCCGCTGAGCCACCGCGGCCCGCCCTGAATGTACTTCTTAATAGCAATAAACAAAAACCTGTTACAGTTCCGCCACTGAGAGGTAAAGGAAAAGGCAGGGGGAGAATAAGATCTGAAGATGAAGAGGATCTGGGAAATGCAAGGCCATCAGCACCAAGCACATTGTTTGATTTTTTGGAGTCCAAAATGGGAACTTTGAGTATGGAAGAACCTAAATCTCAGCCACAGCAGCTTCATCAGGGACAACATAGATTGTCAAATACTGAGCAAAATGGAATAAAGGTAATAATCAGCCAAGACATCTTCCTTGAAATGATAACAGGCAGCCAAGAAATGAAAAACCTCCTCGTTTTCAAAGGGACACTCAAAATTCAAAGTCAATTTTAGAAGGCATGGGATTACCTAGAAACAGAGGTTCTGAAAGCCCAAATACTTCTTCAGGATCCAAAGTATGGGCTGAAGAGAGAAACAAGTATGATATAACATATTCTAGATACGATAGAACTAAAGATACTTCATATCCTTCGAGTTCTCAGCACAATAATGGTGCTTTTAAGAAAAGAGATAACTCTATGCAAAGCAGACCAGGTAAAGGTCCAGTTTATGCAGAGGCAAAAGAAAATCCACTTCCTCAAGAATCCATAGATTATAATTATCAAAAACGTGGAAAAAGAGAAAACCAAACAGCAAATCTTGCTCATTTTTATGACAGGAAACCACGAACAATAAATAATGAAACTTTCACTGGTATAAAATCTAAAAAATATTTTAATGTAAATAGTGATTTCCAGAATCCTGTTAGAACTAACAGTTTCATAGATCTTCCAAATGGAGAGATGGAAATGGCACCGAAGGGGAGGTGAATAGGACCTTATTATGTCATCCGGACCCATTCCAGCTACACCCTATGATGATAAAATATTTTATAATAGTGGGCCTAAAAGAAGATCAGGGCCAATTAAACCAGAAAAAGTACTAGAATCATCTATTCCTATGGAGTATGCAAAAATGTGGAAACCTGGAGATGAATGTTTTGCACTTTATTGGGAAGACAACAAGTTTTACCAAGCAGAAGTTGAAGCTCTCCATTCTTCAGGTATGACAACAGTTGTTAAATTCATTGATTGTGGAAACTATGAAGAGGTACTACTAAGCAACATCAGGCCAGTTCAAACAGAGGCATGGGAAGAAGAAAGTACCTATGACCAAACTCTTGAATTCCGAAGAGGAGGTGATGGCCAGCCAAGACAATCAACTCGGCCAACCCAGCAGTTTTACCAGCCTCCTTGGGCTCGGAATTAATATGAAAAGAATCTTCCAGAAGAAATGAACCACTGACTGCAACAACCAGGCCAAAACTTGTTGCTAGACCTCCTGCTTTCCCTTCAGAGCAAGAGCAGTCACAGTGGATATTGTTATCTGAAGAAAGAGAAAGCAGATTTTGAAAGGAAAAAAAAAAGATTCAGCTCTTACAAAGAATGGGAAAAAATACCAAGTTAAATAAAGCAAATACCAAGATTTTTTCTTCAGCCATCAATAAAACCAATGTGCTATTAAAAAAAAAAAAAAGAACAAATGGAGACATGAAAAGTTGACAGAAACACACATCACCTTCCTCATAACTTTATTTGATCTGACTAAAATTCAGTTTTTGTGAGGATATTCAGATGTTTTCAGATATTTCAAACGTGTTAAAGCAAAGGATTAAAAAACATTTTGATAGGAAGTACCAGTTCATAGACAATGAAATAAGGTAAATAAAAAAGATTAATAAGAAAAGTTGTCGTTTAATAAAAAGCATCCAAATTAAAACAAAATGTAATTTTTATATAGTAAATCAGCAAAGATTTTTAAGTATCCATCCTCAATACTTAGGAAATGATGTTGAGAAATGCATCTGTATATTGTAGAGAGGAGCGGTAAAACCTGTTAGAAAAAAGCAGTTTGACCCCATGAAGAGCCTTTAGAAACATTCAAAATCTTTGATCAGTAATTCAGTGTCTTGGAAAATTCCTACAGTAATAATCAGAGACCAGGACCAAGATTCAAATCCAGCCAGCCTTTGTCATACAGTTATTTATGCCAAAATGCAAACAAATATAAATCTCCAGTGACAGAGGAAAAATGGTGTACTTTTTAAAAACATTCGTGTGATGGGATATTATGGAATATTATTTTTTATAGCATCTTTAATGCTGTGGTAATTACTTGAAGTGCAGTAAAAAGTGCCTTTAGGCAGAAGGCTAAATAAAACAAAAATAAAAACAAAATACTTTGTTTAGTCTACAGTGTAAAAGCAACAGATACTATAGCCCAGGCAGGCAGATGCTATAATTTGTCCTTATTTGTGAACCCAATAAATTGCCTTACTTGAAGAAATATTTTGAATAAAACAACCACACGATCTCAAGGCACCTCCTTCTTTAGAATCTGGGGTGGTTATTGTGACCAGCATCACCTGGGAGTCTATACCCCAAAATTTCTGCACATATCCGAGCCCCTCTATGAACAGCATGTTCATGTTCTTCCAGCTGAAGCACAGCTGCTCCTTCTCCCATTACAAAGCCATCTCTCTTTGGATGAAGCAGTCTTCATGACAGTTTAGGATCTGAGTTCGTGCTCAGGGCCTGCACTCTGGAAAACCCAGCAAGAGATAAAGGGCTAATGCATAAATCTGTACCTCCAGCCACTATCACATCAATATCTCCATGGGCTATGAATCTAAAAAAGTCTCCCACAGTGTGAGCTTTCATGGTACAGGCTGTGGATATTGCCTGATTGGGTCCCTTGAGATTATATCAAATTCTGACCTAACCTGTTACCATACTGACAAGAATCTTAGGGATGAAGAATGGACTGACTTTATTGTAGCCTTTTGTCTGAAACACCAAGGTAGTTCCAGAAATAACTTCAAGAGGAACCCTTTTCATGCTAATTGCAATACCGGTGGCCACTTAATCAGCTTCTGATTGAGGATACAGCTGGAATCTTTCATGGCTAATTCTGCAGCCCCAATGGCCATGATGGTGGGAGAAGACATGGCTTGATATCTGAGTTGGACACAAAGTTTTGTTCATTGAACTGACCTTCATTACTATCTTTTGGCACATAAGCAGCAACACTGCAAGAAATACTTTTATACTCTTCACCAACCAGTGAAACAATTCCACTCTTTCCCCAGATAAGGCAATCCCATACTAATTGAGTTCCAACACCAAGAGTCACAAAGCTAATGCCTGTACTGACAACTTGCTTATGCAATCTGATATTGGCATAGTTTCGAAAAATCTCCTTTTTCTTCTTATTGGACGCTGACATCTTGAATATAGAAGATGAGGGCTTGTAATTTTTAGGGAATTTCGCAAGCAGTATGACAATGTAATTGAGATTCAAATGATCAGAAACACATCCCTGCATGCCCCAAGACTCATGCCAATCATGCAGCTACCATCCCCAGCAAGGACCAGCTATTGGAATTTTGATTGTGATTGCAATGAATTTGTAAATTGCTTTGGTTAGAATCGACATTTTAACAATATTTGTTCTTTCAATCCATGATCACTTAATGTCCTTCCGTTTATTTAGGTTGTCTTTGATTTCTTTCAGCAGTTTTTTGTAGTTTTCCATGTGCAAGTCCTTTATAACCTTGGGTAAATCCATTCCCAGGTATTTGATGATTTTAATTTTTATTGTAAATGAGATTTCTTCCTCAGTTTGTTCATTTCCAACATAAGGGAAACTACTAATTTTTTCATGTTGCTCTTGTATGCTCTACTTTGCTGAATTAATTTATTTGCTTTAGTAGCTTCATTTTGGATTTTACAGGATATTCTGTATTTTTGATCATGTCATCTACAAATAGGAAAATTTCTACTTCTTCCTGTCCAATTTGGATACCTTTTATTTCTTTTACTTATCTAATTGCTCTGGCTAGTACTTCTAGTACAATATTGAAAACAGTGGCAGGTGGGTATCTTTGTCTTGTTCCTGATCCTAAGGGGAAATATTTCAATCTTTCTCCATTGAGTATGATTTTAGTTGTGGGTTTTTATATATGCCTTTTATTGTGTAGAATATTTTCCTTCTATTCTTAGTTATCTGAGTGCTTTTTTCTCAAAGGGTGCTGAATGTTGAGAAATGCCACTTCTGCATCAGTTGAGATAATCATGTGTTTTTCTCCATGTTCCATTAGTGTCAGATATTATATCAGTTGTTTCTTTGAACCAACCTTGCATTCCTGGGCTGTACCCACTTGATCACTGTGTATAATTCTTCTAATGGAGCTGTTGAACTCTGTTTTCTAGTATTTTGGTGAGGATTTTTGCATTTATATTCATAAGGAATATTGGCGTGTAATTTTATTTTCTTGTGGTATCTTTGTCTGGCTTGGGTATTAAGGTGATATTGGCTTTATAGAATGAGTTCTGAAATGTTCCTTCCTCTTGAAATTTTTGGAGAAGTTTGAGCAGGATTGGTGTTAATTTTTCTTGGGATGTATTGATAAAATTCACCAGTGAAACCATCTAGTCCTGGGCTTCCCTCTGTTGGGAGGGTTTTGAATACTGACTCAATTTTGTTTCTTGTTATTGGTCTATTGAGATCTTCTATTTCTTTTTGTGTCAGTTTAGGCAGTTTGTGTTTTTTTAAGAAGCTTGTCTTTCCTCTAAGTTTTCTAATTTGTAGGCATATAATTGTTTATGGTCTCCTCTTATAATCCTTATTTCCATTGGTTGGTAGTAATATTCCCCTTTTATTTCTGACTTTAGTTATTTGCATCCTCTCTATTCTTTGTTAGTTGAGTTAAAAGTATGTCAGTCTTGTGGATCTTTTCAAATCACTTTTTTTTGTTCTCTATTTTTTATTCTCTATCTCTGCCCTAGTGTTTATTTCTTTACTTCTGCTTGCTTTGGGTTTAGTTTGTTCTTTTTATAGTTCCCCCAACTATACAGTTAGGTCTCTGATTTGAAATCTTCCTTTTCTTTTTTTATATGTAAGCTTTCAAAGCTGTAAATTTTCCTCACAGTACTGCATTTGCTGTATGCTGAAGCATTTAATATGGTGTATTTCTTTTTCACTTGTCTCAAGATATTTCCTAATTTCCCTCTTTGACCCATTGCAGGGGGAGGGGCCAGCAAAGATGCCACAAGCTTCTTCTCCCATTTTTTAGTTGCGTTCTCTTGATTGAGTTCTTGCCCAGTTCTTCCCTTTAACAGTTCTCTGAAATTTTGAGAACTTGCCACTTTTGCTAGTTGTTCAAAGAGTTTGTGGAAGAATAGAACTCTGGAGCATCTTATGTCACCATACTAGTTGACCAGAAGTCCTACATTCTTTTTTTTTTTTTTTTGTGGGGGTGATGGTTCATGGTCTGAGAATTGAGCATAGGTCTCCTGCATGGAAGGTGAGCATTCTATCACTGAACCACCCATGCACCCTCATTTTTTTTTATTATTCTTTTTCTTTCTGCTCTACAGACTTTACACTTCCCCTCACTTTATTTTCTAGTTGCTTTTACTTTCTTCTGCCTCCTCCATACTTCTGTTGAGCCCCTCTGTTGAATATTTCATTTCAGTTAGTTACTTTCCAGCTCCGAATTTCCATTTGGTTCATCTTTATAATTTCTATCTCATAATGGAGATTCTCATTTTGTTCATATATTGTTTTCCTTTAATTCATTGATTCTATTTAAGAGACTTGTCTAAGATCTCTGGTTTGTATTCCAGAGACAGAGCACTTCTCTGCAATAATTCTTTTTTAGTGTGTGACTGAGCCATATTTTCTTGCCTCCTTTATGTTTTGTAATTTTTGTTGCGAACTGGTCATTCTACATATTATGTTCTTGGTCAGTCTGAAAATCTAATTCTCCCATTCTTTAGTCTGCCAGATCAAGAACAAGATTGAAAAAAAAAAGAGAGGAAGAAAATGAAAGAGTGAGAGAGAAGAAAAATATACTAATAGTCACCCCCTTCCCCCCACCCCCAAAATAAACAAAACCAAAAAAACAAAGGAGTTGTGCTGCCTTTTCAAGTCTCTTGTTAAGTGATACTGTGAAGCCAGAGGCTGTCAAGATCATAATGTAGGCCATTGTCCTTGATGGTCTTCAGTGACCCACCAGAACAAACAACATAGAGAGGGAAAGAAGAACCCTAATCACAAAAAGGTGCACTGGCTTTTTAAGACTAGTAGTTGCTGGTGTGAGGCAAGAAGTCTTGGGGAGAAGGAAAACGAAGATTATCATTTACTCTGGGTCCTCAGGGATCTGCCAGACCAGGAAATGCCCACAGCCGAAAGGGGGAAAAAAAAGCCAAAGAGTGTGCACTGACTTTTTGCTTCCAGGTGGATGCTGCTATGAGACCAGAAGTCACAGCAAACCTTGGCTAGTGTGTGTTCTGGGCTGTCAGGGTTTTGCCAGACCAGGAAGTACCCACCCACAAAAGAAAGAAACTCAACAACAACAAAGGTTCACTGGCCCTTTATTTCCCCATGGATGCTGGTGTGAGTCCCAAAGTTGCTGCTTCCCAGAGGGCCAAAACCATGACTAACATTCATGCCGGGCTCCCAGGAATTCCCAGGACTGACCTCAACCCCAACACTTGAAAGATGAGATTTCCTCTGGATCCAGACCACATTTTTACAGCTACTGCCATTTTCACAGCCCACTGCCCTAGGGCAGAACAATGCGGACTGGTGGTTTGTGCATTCTACAAAAATTGTACTCTCAGCAGACTCCCCCTTCTTCTGGCATCCCTGTAGTTGTTTTAAATGTCTGAGCTGGTTCCAGGATTACCATCTACTTAGTTCCAGTTTCTTTTTCTACCTCATTAATTTTTTCCAGTGAAGGGAGTGATTTATAAAACTTCCTACTTTGCCTATTTGCCTGGACTTAAGTGAGATTTCTTGAAGGAAAAATGTAGTTGTTTTTATTTGAATGTATTTTGAAAGTAGAATTTCTTATTCATTAAACTTCAAAGTAGAAGCATATAACCAAGACTGGGAATGATATTTCAAAATAGACAGGGTACTGTAGAAATTATAAAGCACGGAAGCTAATATTCTACATGAAAGGAAACTTGCTGCATATCTTTTTAACTAGAAAATGAGCCATTTGCTTCTGACACAAATCAGTTTGATATAAACTGACCAAATTTTATAAACCAGTTATTTTTGTCTTTGCCTCTAGCATGTTGTTCTTACCTGGAACAATCCTCTGCAAATCCTCTAATGCCTCAGGCAAAGTAGTTCCTTCTACTTGTGCCTCTTCGTATTTTGTACAACCCTCTACCTGCTTAGATTATATCATGATATGTGCTGACTCTCACTTGACTGTGAATGTCTTGGCCTGCAAAACTGTTTTGTACTCATCGCGGCATCGCAGGTGGCCTAGGATGAAGCCAGTTGAGAAAAGTTTAATAATGCTCATTCACATGTTCATTTAGTGATACACATTCAGTACATTGAATGTATACAATAGAGCAGATACTATTTCCACAGTATCTGGAAATACTGTGATGAACAGGACTGGTACATCTCTTGCTCTCAGTAGTCTTACAGTCTAGCAGAAAAGATGGGCTTTGATATGAGTCATTACAATAAATGAGGAGGAGGCTTATGATAGGGAAGTACAGGATCCTACTGTACTACCCAGAAAGTGACTTGCCTTATTAATGCAATTAGCACCTTCATTAATAATGTATTGGGAGTAACTTTTCTCTCCCAACAATGCTACCTGTCTGATTCTTTGTAATATTACTTTAATTGATAAGGACTGAAATAGTTGTTTAAAACTTTTTTAAAAAATTTGGTTCTTCATTCATTTCAAATAGCCAAACACTTTGAGTCAAGAGCACATAATTCTCTTTTGATGTATATTCAGTTTCAATATATGGATTCAAAGCTGGTATTCTGCAAAGATTATTAGGATTTTCCAATTCAAAGACGAGAAAATAATCTCTTTTTGTGGGAATTCTCTCTAAATTTCAGAGGTCTTTGTAAATTTTACAGACCCCTAGCAGCAATTCTGACTTGCAGGGAAGCACATAAAAACTACCAATTTACTGGTCTTAAAAATTTATTATCTCTAGTAGAAATTTCCTGAAAAATAATGCTAATATTTGTGGAGTGCTTGTAAATTCAGACACTATGCTAAATGTATGATATGAACTATCTCAGTTAAACATCCCAGGTATGCCATGAGTTAGGTAATATTTTTTATCCTTTTCCTGTAGATGAAGACACTGAAAGTGTCTAAGTGCCCAAGGTCCATAAACTAGAAGTGGTGTGTCAGAATTGATCTTAGAAATGTCTAGCTTTGAAATCCAAGTTATTGACTCGGTATTATTGCTTGAGAGAGAAATATGAGATGTGTTAACATGTTGAGACAGCCATATTTTGTCCATTATAAGAAATACTACTCTTTGTTATTCTTAATAAAAATGATTTGTTTTATTTATCCTTAAATTTATGAATAAATGAAAACTAAGATATTCATGGTATAAAGTAGACAGGACAGGCCATTTTATCTTTTATTGGTGGGGTGACTGTGTTTTGGAGATATTCTTAGCAAAATATCAAAACTTTAAATTCATTTACCCCTTGACTCAGCAGTACAACTTTTAAGAATTTGTCCTGTAGCTAAACTTACTCATGCAAAGATATATGTCTTCAGTCTTCTTTGTAGTATTGTTTGAATTAGGAAAAAGATGGAAATGACTTGCATGTTCTACAGGGATCTGGTAAAATAAGTTATAGTACATCAATAAAATGTAATTTTATGCGAGCATTAAAAAGAATAACAATACTAGCTAATCAAGCAAAGTACAGCTGTTATTTAATCTTCATAAAGATTGCTGTTGTTATTATTAGCCCCATTTATAGATGAAGAAAATGAGGCATAGAGAGGCTAAGTGACTTGTCTTCTGTGGTAGGACAAAGACACCAAAGCAGGCTGTCTGGTTCCAGAGTCCATATTATTAATTACTGTGCTGTAGTGCCTTTAGTATGTTAATAATGAAAAAAGATAAATTGGTAAGTGAAAAGAACCAATTGTTGAAAATTTGTATGGTATACCACTTGTGAAAAGATCTATATCTATTCTGTATTGTTCAGTTATAACATACAGAATCTCTGTATATGTTTTCTTATGACATGTGAAATCTCTATATTATCCAGGAGTCTTTTGGATTATATATACATAAAAAATTATATATACATAAGACATGCATTATGTTTATATATAGACATATATACACACATAAGACATAAACACACACACGTGTGTATGTATATATAAAAGTATACATTCACAGAAAATTTCTGGATAGTCATATAAGAGCTGAAGAGTAAAAAATTTTGGGAAATTATATAGAAAAGTTTTCTTTATACCTTGTAGGTCTGTGAATTTTAAGAAGTAATGAGCGTGTTACTTTTATAATAAAGACAAATTTATATAAAAAATTTTGTGCAGCCCACGGTGGCTCAGCAGGCAGACTTCTCACCTGCCAGAGACCTGGGTTTGATTTCTGGTGCCTGCCCTGGCAAAAAAAAAAAAAAAGAAAGGAAAAAAAGTCTTAAAGAGTGGATGTGGTAATTTCCTAACAAATATATTACTGGAGATAGGGATAAAGGTAACTTTTTTTTTCTTTTTTTTTCTTTTTTATTTTTTTTCTTATTTTTTTAATCTTATTTTAAAGCTAACTTTTTATTATTTGATCTTATGTACTGTGAACTTTTAAAAACAAATAGTACGCATTAGTTTTATAAGGACATGCATTTCCAATGAAAACATTTATAAAGAGTGGACATAATCTTTCTCTAACAATTATGTACTGTGAAATATCATTATTTTGTGTCTAAGCATAGGATCAGTCTGTTCATTATATTCACAAGTTTAGAATAAATCTGCCTATATTAAATTTGTATTGGAGATCTGCTGTCTTGCTATCTTAAAGGCTAGTTCTTTTCTAACATCCCCTGAATTGTAAGGGAACTCCAGGAAGATTTACCTTGTTTTTATAAACAGGATTGTTTCCAATTGATGTCTTAGTAATGAAATCTTTCACAACAAATGAGAGTCAGCAAATGCAGAAGTTGACAGCAATTTTCCTAGTTGTTACTAGTCAATTGAGCATAATTTTCCTGGAGGAAGATGCTCTCATGCTTCTTAAATTCAGAGCATTTATGAAAAACAAATGTCAATTTAAAACTGCACTGTTTATTAAGAGGCAATGTTCTAGTTTTGACTGTCAGTATTTTAATATTATGCTTAGTCATGGACTGTAGTTGGAATTAGGTTGGCTGATAAAGGCTGAAATAGGCTTAGCTGAAACTTAAGTATAACTTATCTGGGGATTGTGTTTTTCAGGTGAAGCTCTGAAAGTATCAGCAGAGAGATTTACAGATGACCCCTGTTATCTCCCGAAAAGGGAGGCTGTGGTTCAAGCTGCCCGTGCCTTGTTGGCTGCAGTTACCAGACTCCTTATCCTTGCAGATATGATTGATGTCATGTGTCTCTTGCAGCACCTGTCAGCTGTAAGTAAAACATGGCTTAGTTTACTTTGGCATTGTTCTTATTTCTAATTCTGTTCTCTGAACCTGGCATCAATCCTAGTGCATCCCAGCCTCACTTTCATTTCTTAATGTCACCCATCAGAAGAACTGGATTGCATTGTGAAGACTAATGCAAACCTCAGGAGAACTAAGTCAGAAGTTAATCCTAAAGCTAGTAGGAAATTGAAAAACAGAAAATGAATTACTGATAAGGATATAGTGAGGAGAAAGTCCTAGACTTTTAACCGTTTAAACTATTTTTTGATGTTCTGTGTGAATATAATTTCTTATGGCTATAATGTATGCATAAAGTATTTATCATCTTTCTTCTCCACAGTATAAATAATTTGAGAAAGAGAAACTTTAAAGGATAAGACATTTGGAAGTTTGTAAAGGGGTACTACTTTGCTGCCTTCCCTTGATATAAGATAAATACTGCATGTTTGCAGGCAGTCTGTGATCCCTGTAGTAATCTATTATGAAAATATATATGTATTTTAACTAGGAGATTAGAAAGGTAACAGGACATCCTGCTTGCACTGTTTTGCTAGACAAATCCATTTAGCATGGGTTTAGTAGAAAGAGAATTTTATTAAATCTGTTTTACTTAATTTATTTAATGTGATTGTCATTAATTGTGTCCAGATGACAAGGTTGTAAAGAACCTCTTGAAATCTCTGCTTCATTTCTTTAAATAGAATCCTTATACTTCTGTCCATAAATACATCTGTGTTTTCATAAAGGTGCTTGCAATGTAATACCACTACTCCATTAAGCAAATGATAGACTTGTCTAATTGACCTTTTTGTCAAAATCATTTTCTCTAATTACTAAGCTAAACCTTTCTTTCCATGTTTATCTTACTCACTATTGCCTATTTTAATCCTAAAGCAGAGTGACACTCTCTTTGTGCTTTTATATTCCTTTTCTTTTGATCGCATCACTATTATAAAATAATTCAACATTTCTTTTTTATTCTTTATTTAAGTACCTTTTCAGGAAAGGAATTGGTTCTCATCACCAGCAGTTTTTAATTAGTGGGTTTATGAGGGAGATAACTGAGCAAAAAGTCTCTACTGTTACTTGGTTATGGCTTACTGTAGAATCTTAGACAAATATTTGAACATTTCTGAACATTTTTCTCATATATGACCATAAACATTAATGAATGCTGTAAACAAGGAATGGTTATGAAAGATTAAGTGCCAGATAATTCCTCCTTCTAATGACACAGTTTTCCTATTTCAGATTCTAGATTTATTGAGATAAAGTAGAATGAAGGACTTTTGTGAGGTGAAAATTGCCACCTTCATAACCATTTAGGAATCACACAAGTCCTTTCACTACCATTTTCTTTCTTTCTTTGCATGAATAGGCACCGGGAATCAAACCCGGGTCTCTGGCATGGCAGGTTTCTAACTCTTCCTGCTGAGCCACCGTGGCCCACCACCTTCACTACGATTTTAATTGAGTACCTGCTAAGTTCTAGGTTTAAAACTAGATAATTTACACATATCATGTCATTCAAATAAAGTAGGAAGTATTGTATGTCAAATAGAAGCAAAGTACTACATTTTTCAATAATAAAAATTAATGTTTATTGAGTTTTTGTATTGTGTCAGACATAATGCTATCAGATTATCTCTATTCAGTCCTCACAACAGCCTTATGATTATGCTTTCTCTTTTACATATGAGCAAACTTGAGTCACAGTGAATTTAAGTAACTTGCTTAAGGCAATAGGAAAAAAAACAAACAAATTTGGGAACTTAGTATTCGAAGGGTTAGAACAGTTTTAACTACAAATAGTGTTTAGACAAGTCCATGGGCCTAAAATGGGTTATTAAAGGAAGTTAGGTATGTCATAAGGAGGCAGTTTTAACTTGAGTCACCCTTTTTCACACTTGTTGATACCTTTGTCAGAATCTGATCTGGGACTAGATCCTTTAAAACACTTACTAAATATATACAGTATAAAATGATACCTCTTCAATGAAAAAGAAAATGACACCAAAGATAAGATATTTTGTGGTAAACTGTGATTAATTTGTATTTAATCCTTACAAAAACTGTATTTGAATTGTATTATCAACTCGGTTCTTAAGAGGTTCCATGAAGAATGAAGTCAAATACAATTTCTTTAAAGTTTTAAAGATTGGAATTATGTAGCCCAACATATCCCCCAAATGTGGCACCTGTTTTATAAATATTCAACATGAAAAAGTTTTTTTATATATGGTCAGTGCTGTGTACAGAAGATCCCCTAGAATATTTTCAGTGCACATTAGCACATAAAAATTGGTGAGAAAGTTTGCAGAAATAAAACCCTGTTTAACTTTGCTTAACCCAGAGTATCTCAATTTTTCTTTTGACCCTAGAATTCTTCTATATATTAATCCTGGTAGTTTCTCGGATCATCACTTTGGAAAATATTGGTTTAAAATTTTTGCAGTAATGGTTGCTCTCAACTTCTACTTGGAAGTTAGACAATCAGAGACTAATAGTGGGAAAATCCTTAGTGCCCTTTAATCTAATATCCGCTCTGAAGTGTTAACGACCTTCTCCTACAATATACAACATATACAAATGTCTAATAATATACATGATCACGAACAATAATAGTGATCTCAGTTCTATGAGATGGTGAAGCCTATTTTGGACAATTCTAATTGTTGGAGACATCAAGTTTAACTTAGATTTGCCTTCTTGTTATTTCCTTCTGTTGCTTCTGGTTTTGCACTCTGGAGCAACACAAGGGAAGGCATGTTTCAAATAACTGATAATACTCTTAATATTCCCCAATGTCTTCCCTTATCTAGGCTGAACTTTTCTTGACCTTATGCCCTTCCTTGTATGATAGCATCTGAGTATTCTAAATACTCTAGAACTTCTTTATCTTTCACACTGACTTTTGTGACTTTGTATTGTTTTCAGTTTCCTGCTGAAACTTTCAATTTTGATTTTAATCTTGTTGAATATGGAAAGCAGAATTGTTTTATGGTCAGGGTTTGAAACCTCTAGTGTCTGGACTCCTGGGGTGTCTTTTTCCTGCTGTGTTTTTGCTCATGGTGTCTTGTTTCTCATATGAGTGGCTGTCTTTGATTGTATACAGACCTTGCCTCTCCTGCTATCGAGAAATTCCTCACTGTCTATTAGCTTTGGTGTTTTTAAGATGAAGTATTCTATATTCATCAAACCTTGTTCATTTTCTTCGGCAGAAGAATTGGACTGAATTGCTAAGTTGCCTTTACAAGAAAATAGAGGTCCTCAAAATACTTAATTCCTTTCTATGTTTATTCTAATTGTAGGTAATTCCTATAAGATGTAGCATCTTGAGAAGAAAACAAAACTCTCTGATGTGAACATTCTGTAATCTGATAATTGCTTCCCTGATTTAATGCCTAATATTATCTTACCTATTATTGTAAACTTGTGCTGTTGGTATATACCGATTTTGTGAGCAATTAAAACCTCCCAGTCTCTGAACTAAAACTGTTAATTCAAGTCTTCCTCTTCTGATAGTTTTCTTTTTATATGTATACGTAGCTGTTACATTTATATTCAAAGAATTTTTAACTTGTTAATTTTGGATTTTTGTTATAATCTATCAAGATCTTTTTGTTTCTTGATTTTATCTTTCTTTCCTAACCTGGTGTCATTTTCAGATTTCTTTAATGAAATCATTAATGACAAATGTTTAATGACATAGGAAATAGTGTCATATCTCCCTTCCAGAAAATACCAAGCAAATACTAGCACACATTGAATAAAATTGTTGAAATGAGCTTCAAACTCACGTCACTAGATTACTGTATAATCCACGTTTCTTTTTCATCCTCAAGCACTTTCTCTAAGGCCTTCCTGAAATCCAGATATATTGTCTGTGGTAACATGGATCTATCAGTCTAGTAATCCTAGTTATAAAGGAAATTAGGTTAGTTTGGCATGACTTAATCTTAACTCCATAAATAGCTCTAAATGAGTACTGCTTGCTTATTTCTTTTCTTTTTCCTTTCCTTTTCTTTTTTTTAACCATCATTTTTCAGTTTCCCTTGATTCACTTACTTAATGGTTGTAAACTACTTGTCTGCTGGGATCTCTTTGTCCTTAAGTTATAGATATATTTGGCTTGAATCCTCATTCCATGTTTTGTCAAGTATAATGTTCTCCCCAAGATTTCTGCATGTTCCTTGGGTGCTCATATTCTTAGGGTCACTTCTGGCTCCAAGCTTTAGCTTCCACACATTTGTTTATGGATTATCTTTCTATTCCTGAGCTACATTATGTTCACCTGGAATCGGAAGTTGATCTTATCCCCCTAATGTATATTCTCTCTTTCCTCCACCCACCCACGAAGACAAGGTATATGTATATGGCAAACCTTATGGAAGCAGGGAAGATAGGAGGGGCTTTTATATCATAGCAGTATAAGTGGCTTCAACTTGAATATTAGAAACCTTAAAAATCCTATAGCCATTTAACCTCATTGTTCTCCCTTTTCCCTACCTACTGTCCTTTGCTCTCCTTCACACCCCTAAATTCCTATTTATTTGCATGCGGTAAAGGGTTACTTTCTCCTCGCCACTGCATTTAAGTTTTCCTGATTTATGCCCTCAGGATATCACTGTCTTTATTAAATTATTCTTCAAGTTATGTTCCTTGATGTAGATAGACACTTCCCTACCTAAGAATTCTGTAGTCAGCTATAGAACTCAAACACACGTGTTGAGAATATATATATACGTGTGTATGTGTGTGTATATAGATGTGTGTCTATATTTACATGTATACACACACAGACATGCATATGTCATACTATATAATAATCTAATATAGATATACATGTTTTGGGGGGTTAAGGCATCCACTTTGAAGATATTTATTTCCTCTTTTGGGCATACAGTTTTCTTTTCAATGCAGTAGGCTACCTTTTTATATTTTTTCTCATTTTGAATACAATTGATTAAGACCTGTTTCTCCTCCCCATCTTATCTTTACTGTTTCATGCAAGCTTCTGTTCATTTTGGGATCTGTTTTTTTCTGCTAATGATCTTATACACATCCCTGCTAAATTTTTGTAGTTGTCCTTTATTGCATAGCACTGAAGAATTCTTTTCTACCACAATGTTTTCTTTAGTCATCTTACCCTTTTCTTCCTTATTATACTTTTTTCCAAATAATAGAATTTCTTTTCATCCTTAATGAGACGTATTTCCTTTTAGATGTCAGGTGAATGAGATGTCACTCTACTTTTGATTAGCAGTCTGTATCTATATATGTCCTTACTTCTTACCTTTGTTAAATAATCCTCTTTCCACTGAGACAGCCCCCAGAGATGCAATTATGTTCGAACATTTATGAGGACATACACTGAGACCACCACAAAGTGCAAACATGGCTCACTGAGCAACCCTCAGTGGGATGAGAACCGTCAACCAGAATGGATTTAATATATAATTAAATGCATCAAAGATTCCTGACTTGGAAGTTTTAAAGGTTTCTAGCTTCTTTTGGAAATGCATGCTTTCTTCTGGGGAAACAGTCTAACTCAAAGGTAAGAGAGGGCAGAAAAAAGAGGATATAGTCAATATTTCATTAATTGTAGAAACTTGGAAAGGCAATTGGCTCTTTTACCACCATTGCTCATAATGTTCTGTGGAGATTTAAGTTAAAATGTTTTCTATTTGGTACTGCTCAAGTTTTTCAACATCTCAACTTTTAATACTTCTTAGGATTCCACATCCTATTTTATTGACATCTGGATTTTATAAAGGTCAGTTTTATTTGAGAGACGATTGGCTTGTATGTCTCCTACTTTCTTTAAGAGTCAGAACATTGTAGGAAAAATACATGGCTTTGGGTCACAGGGACACCACGTTTGTATCTTCATTCTGTTATCTGTTAGCTGGATAACTTTAGGGAAGTTAAAAAAATCTGTGAGTTTTGATTTATTCTTAGCTATACGAATAATAAAACTTACTCTGGATACTTTGAAAAGGTCTTGTGAAGAGTAAATGATATAATATATCATTACTTGGCAACTAGTAGTTGTAAGTTCTTTTTTTACCTTCTCTGCTTCCCTCACCTCAATTTTCCCCACCTTGATTCCTTGCTCCAAGTTCTTGGCTCTTGAAGTTCAATATTGTACTTATTTCTAAAAATGAAGGTCAGTAAACTTCTGAGTTGAACTACCTTATCTGTTTTTCCATTTATCATTTGTAGCAGGTTTTTCTTTTTAAATAGAAATGTTGATCTCTTTGGAATTGGGTAGCAGAGTAGGATCATCATGGGAAATTGGTCCAGTATAAGAGTTGAAGCTGGAAAGAGATAGGTATAGACTTGCATGTGAAGGCTGAGTTTAAAAGTCTGAACTATAGTCTGAAAGTTAAGGGAGAACCATTGAAGAATTTCAAGCCTGGAAATGATATAAGCAGATTTACATTTTGGGATCATTATTCTGGCAGCATTAAGCAGGGGGATCAGAGTGGAGGCAGGGAGGCCAGTGAAGAGGCTGATGGAGTTGTTTCTTGTGAAATGGTGTTGTGGGGCAGGGAATAAATGAACGAGAGAAAGGGAGGAAAGAGCAGTCTACAATTTGGAAAGTGATTGGGATCTGTTTAGAGGGGAAGGGAGACATCAGGGGAAGTTCCAGGGCTCTATTTAGGTATTGAGGACTGTTCTCGTTTGCTCCATGCCAGAATGCAGTATACCAGAAACAGAAGGGCTTTTATAAGGGGGAATTTATAAAGTTACAAATTTGCAGTTCTAAGGCTGTGAAAATGTCCAAATTAAAGCAAGTCTATAAAAATGTTCAAATTAAGGCACCAACAAAAGATTACCTTCACTCTTAAGAAAGACCAATGAATTTCAGCTTTTCTCTCTCTCAACTGGAAAGGCGCATAGCAAAGATGGCGACATCTGTTAGCTTTCTCTCCAGGCTTCTTGTTTCATGAAGCTCCCCCAGGGGTGTTTTCCTTCTTCATCTCCAAAGATCTTTGGCTGCTTGGGCTCTGTGGCTTTCCTGGCTCTGAAGCTTTTTCCAAAATGTTTCTCCTTTTAAAGGATTGTAGTAAGCAACCCCACATTGAATGGGTGGAGACAGATCTCCATCGAAACCATCTAATCAAGAGTTACCACTGACAGTTGGGTGGGTCACACCTCCATGGAAATGATCAAAAAGCTCCCACCCATCAATACTGAATGAGGATTAAAGAACATGTCTTTTCTGGGGTCCATGACAGATTCAAACTGGCACAAGGACATTGGGTTGCCATTTACATAGAAGAGAGGCAGTTTATGGGTTTTAGATATTTTGGATTTGAGGTACAAATGGGAGACAGAAACCACAAGATAGGTTTGGAGCTCAGGAGAGAAAATACGGCAAAAGATAGAATGGAAAGCCTCAAGACGCAAACAATAGAAGAAGCAGTAGGTTTGCATGAAGTCACCTAGGGAAGGTTCATAGTGTGAACTAAGATTTTTGAGGCAGTTTTGGCTAGTGCACAGCTCACTGGATGAAGAATCAATAGGTTTGTGTTCAGGAGTGGCCCAGAAGAAATCAATTATATAATGTTTGTTTATTCAGTCTTAATATTCAATCTTATAAATGTTTTTTTATTTAAACATTTATAAAATGTTTATAGAATAGCTTTATTGAAATATAACTTCTATGCCATAAAATCAGCTCATTTTAGGCCTATAATTCAGTGATTTTTGGTGAACTTAGAGTTGTACAGCCATCACCATAGTCTAATTTTAGAACATTTCAATCACTGCTCTCCTTTGAACTTTGCTCTCATTTGTTGTTACTTCCCTTACCTCCCACATTTGCTAAGAGGAGTAACAGCTGGAAAGCATTTTTAAAAGTTAAATTCCATAAATAAATATATCTTTCTCTTTCTTACAGTGTCCAGCTCAGCGCTTTGCAGATAGATGATGTTCAAAAGACATACCCCCACAGTTTGCCCTATTATTAATACCTTGTGTGTGGTACCTTTGTTACAACTGATGATAATCCATTATTATTAACCTAGTCCGTAGTTTACATTAGGGTTCATTCTGTGTTGCACAGTTCTGTGGGTTTGGACAAATGCATAGTGTCAGGTACCCACCATCATAGTATCATACAGAATAGTCTCCCTGATCTAAAATGCCCTGTGTTCCACCTTTCCATCCCTTCCCCTCATCCCCAACACCTGGCAGCGCCTGATCTTTTATTTTTTTTTTATTAATTAAAAAATTAACTAACACAACATTTAGAAATCATTCCATTCTACATATGCAATCAGTAATTCTTAATATCATCACATAGATGTATGATCATCATTTCTTAGTACATTTGCATTGATTTAGAAAAAGAAATAGCAAGACAACAGAAAAAGAAAATGATAATATAGAGAAAAAAATAAAAAATTCAAAAAATATATATATAAAGAAAAACAGAACAAACAGACAACAACAAAAAAACTATAGCTCAGATGCAGGTTCATTCAGTGTTTTAACAATTACATTGCAATTAGGTATTATTGTGCTGTCCATTTTTGAGTTTTTGTATCTAGTCCTGTTGCACAGTCTGTATGCCTTCAGCTCCAATTACCCATTATCTTACCCTATTTCTAACTCCTGATGGTCTCTGTTACCAATGACATATTCCAAGTTTATTCTCTAATATTGGTTCACATCAGTGGGACCATACAGTATTTGTCCTTTAGTTTTTGGCTAGTCTCACTCAGCATAATGTTCTCTAGGTCCAACCATGTTATTCCATGCTTCATGAATTTATTCTGTCTTAAAACTGCATAATATTCCATTGTATGTATATACCACAGTTTGTTTAGCCACTCTTCTGTTGATGGACATTTTGGCTGTTTCCATCTCTTTGCAATTGTAAATAATGCTGCTATAAACATTGGTGTGCAAATGTCCGTTTGTGTCTTTGCCCTTAAGTCCTTTGAGTAGAAACCTAGCAATGGTATTGCTGGGTCATATGCAATTCTATATTCAGCTTTTTGAGGAGCCGCCAAACTGCCTTCCACAGTGGTTGCACCATTTGACATTCCCACCAACAGTGGATAAGTGTGCCTCTTTCTCCACATCCTCTCCAGCACTTGTCATTTTCTGTTTTGTTGATAATGGCCATTCTGGTGGGTGTGAGATGATATCTCATTGTGGTTTTGATTTGCATTTCTCTAATGGCCAGGGACATTGAGCTTCTCTTCATATGCCTTTTGGCCATTTGTATTTCCTCTTCTGAGAGGTGTCTGTTCAAGTCTTTTTCCCATTTTGTAATTGGGTTGGCTGTCTTTTTGTTGTTGAGTTGAACAATCTCTTTATAAATTCTGGATACTAGACCTTTATCTGATATGTCGTTTCCAAATATTGACTCCCATTGTGTAGGCTGTCTTTCTACTTTCTTGATGAAGTTCTTTGATGCACAAAAGTGTTTAATTTTGAGGAGCTCCCATTTATTTCTTTCTTTCTTCAGTGCTCTTGCTTTAGGTTTAAGGTCCATAAAACCACCTCCAACTGTAAGATTCATAAGGTAGCTCCCTACATTTTCCTCTAACTGTTTTATGGTCTTAGACCTAATGTTTAGATCTTTGATCCATTTTGAGTTAACTTCTGTGTAGGGTGTGAGATACGGGTCCTCTTTCATTCTTTTGCATATGGATATCCAGTTTTCTAGGCACCATTTATTGAAGAGACTGTTCTGTCCCAGGTGGGTTGGCTTGACTGCCTTATCAAAGATCAAATGTCCATAGATGAGAGGGTCTATATCTGAGCACTCTATTCGATTCCATTGGTCGATATATCTATCTTTATGCCAATACCATGCTGTTTTGACCACTGTGACTTCACAATATGCCTTAAAGTCCGGCAGCATGAGACCTCCAGCTTGGTTTTTTTCCCTCAAGATACTTGTAGCAATTTGGGGCACCCTGCCCTTCCAGATAAATTTGCTTATTGGTTTTTCTATTTCTGAAAAGTAAATTGTTGGAATTTTGATTGGTATTGCATTGAATCTGTAAATCAATTTAGGTAGGATTGACATCTTAACTATATTTAGTTTTCCAATCCATGAACACGGTATGCCCTTCCATCTATTTAGGTCTTCTGTGATTTCTTTTAACAGTTTTTTGTAGTTTTCTTTGTATAGATCTTTTGTCTCTTTAGTTAAATTTATTCCTAGGTATTTTATTCTTTTAGTTGCAATTGTAAATGAAATTCGTTTCTTGATTTCCCCCTCAGCTTGTTCATTGCTAGTGTATAGAAACGCTACAGATTTTTGAATGTTGATCTTGTAACCTGCTACTTTGCTGTACTCATTTATTAGCTCTAGTAGTTTTGTTGTGGATTTTTCCGGGTTTTCGACGTATAGTATCATATCGTCTGCAAACAGTGATAGTTTTACTTCTTCCTTTCCAATTTTGATGCCTTGTATTTCTTTTTCTTGTCTAATTGCTCTGGCTAGAACCTCCAACACGATGTTGAGTAATAGTGGTGATAATGGACATCCTTGTCTTGTTCCTGATCTTAGGGGAAAGTTTTCAATTTTTCCCCATTGAGGATGATATTAGCTGTGGGTTTTTCATATATTCCCTCTATCATTTTAAGGAAGTTCCCTTGTATTCCTATCCTTTGAAGTGTTTTCAACTGGAAAGAATGTTGAATCTTGTCGAATGCCTTCTCTGCATCAATTGAGATGATCATGTGATTTTTCTGCTTTGATTTGTTGATATGGTGTATTACATTAATTGATTTTCTTATGTTGAACCATCCTTGCATACCTGGGATGAATCCTACTTGGTCATGATGTATAATTCTTTTAATGTGTTGTTGGATACGATTTGCTAGAATTTTGTTGAGAATTTTTGCATCTATATTCATTAGAGAGATTGGTCTGTAGTTTTCTTTTTTTGTAATATCTTTGCCTTGTTTTGGTATGAGGGTGATGTTGGCTTCATAGAATGAATTAGGTAGCTTTCCCTCCACTTCGATTTTTTTGAAGAGTTTGAGGAGAGTTGGTACTAATTCTTTCTGGAATGTTTGATAGAATTCACATGTGAAGCCGTCTGGTCCTGGACTTTTCTTTTTGGGAAGCTTTTGAATGACTGATTCAATTTCTTTACTTGTGATTGGTTTGTTGAGGTCGTCTATTTCTTCTTGAGTCAAAGTTGGTTGTTCGTGCCTTTCTAGGAACTTGTCCATTTCCTCTACATTGTTGTATTTATTAGTGTAAAGTTGTTCATAGTATCCTGTTATTACCGCCTTTATTTCTGTGAGGTCAGTGGTTATGTCTCCTCTTCCATTTTTGATCTTATTTATTTGCGTCCTCTCTCTTCTTCTTTTTGTCAATCTTGCTAAGGGCCCATCAATCTTACTGATTTTCTCATAGAACCAACTTCTGGTCTTATTGATTTTCTCTATTGTTTTCATGTTTTCAATTTCATTTATTTCTGCTCTAATCTTTGTTATTTCTTTCCTTTTGCTTGCTTTAGGATTAGTTTTCTGTTCTTTCTCCAGTTCTTCCAAGTGGACAGTTAATTCCTGCATTTTTGCCTTTTCTTCTTTTCTGATATAGGCATTTAGGGCAATAAATTTCCCTCTTAGCACTGCCTTTGCTGCGTCCCATAGGTTTTGATATATTATGTTTTCATTTTCATTCACCTCGAGATATTTGTTAAAATTTCTCTTGTAATTTCTTCCTTGACCCACTCGTTGTTTAAGAGTGTGTTGTTGAGCCTCCACGTATTTGTGAATTTTCTGGCACTCTGCCTATTATTAATTTCCAACTTCATTCCTTTATGATCCGAGAAAATGTTGTGTATGATTTCAATCTTTTTAAATTTGTTAAGACTTGCTTTGTGACCCAGCATATGGTCTATCTTTGAGAATGATCCATGGCACTTGAGAAAAAGGTGTATCCTGCTGTTGTGGGGTGTAATGTCCTATAAATGTCTCTTAAGTCTAGCTCATTTATTGTAATATTCAAATTCTCTGTTTCTTTATTGATCCTCTGTCTAGATGTTCTGTCCATTGATGAGAGTGGGGAATTAAGTCTCCAACTATTATGGTATATGTGTCTATTTCTCTTGTCCGTGTTTGCAGTGTATTCCTCACGTATTTTGGGGCATCATGGTTCGGTGCGTAAATATTTATGATTGTTATGTCTGCTTATTTAATTGTTCCTTTTATTAGTATATAGTGTCCTTCTTTGTCTCTTTTAACTGTTTTACATTTAAAGTCTAATTTGTTGGATATTAGTATAGCTACTCCTGCTCTTTTCTGGATGTTATTTGCATGAAATATCTTTTCCCAACCTTTCACTTTCAACCTATGTTTATCTTTGGGTCTAAGATGTGTTTCCTGTAGACAGCATATAGAAGGATCCTGTTTTTTAATCCATTCTGCCAGTCTATGTCTTTTGATTGGGGAATTCAGTCCATTAACATTTAGTGTCATTACTGTTTGGATAATACTTTCCTCTACCATTTTGCGTTTTGTATTATATATATCATGTCTGATTTTCCTTCTTTCTACACTCTTCTCCATACCTCTCTCTTCTGTCTTTTCGTATCTGACTCTAGTGCTCCCTTTAGTATTTCTTGCAGAGCTGGTCTTTTGGTCACAAATTCTCTCAATGACTTTTTGTCTGAAAATGTTTTAATTTCTCCCTCATTTTTGAAGGACAATTTTGCTGGATATAGGAGTCTTGGTTGGCAGTTTTTCTCTTTTAGTAATTTAAATATATCATCCCACTGTCTTCTAGCTTCCATGATTTGTGCTGAGGAATCTACACATAGTCTTATTGGGTTTCCCTTGTATGTGATGGATTGTTTTTCTCTTGCTGCTTTCAAGATCCTCTCTTTCTCTTTGACCTCTGACATTCTAACTAGTAAGTGTCTTGGAGAACGCCTATTTGGGTCTAATCTCTTTGGGGTGCGCTGCACTTCTTGGATCTGTAATTTTAGGTCTTTCATAATGCTTGGGAAATTTTCAGTGATAATTTCTTCCATTAGTTTTTCTCCTCCTTTTCCCTTCTCTTCTCCTTCTGGGACACCCACAACACGTATATTTGTGCGCTTCATATTATCATTCAGTTCCCTGAGCCCCTGCTCAAATTTTTCCATTCTTTTCCCTTTAGTTTCTGTTTCTTTTTGGATTTCAGATGTTCCGTCCTCCAGTTCACTAATTCTAGCCTCTGTCTCTTTCAATCTACCATTGTAGGTTTCCATTGTTTTTTTCATCTCTTCTACTGTGTCTTTCATTCCCATAAGTTTTGTGATTTGTTTTTTCAGACTTTCCTTTTCTTCTTTTTGTTGATCCCATGCTTTCTCCATGTTCTCCCTCAATTTATTGATTTGGTTTTTGAAGAGGTTTTCCATTTCTGTTCGTATATTCAGAATTAGTTGTCTCAGCTCCTGTATCTCATTTGAGCTGTTGGTTTGTTCCTTTGAGTGGGCCATATCTCCAATTTTCCTGGTGTGATTTGTTATTTTTTGCTGGCGTCTGGGCATTTAATCAGATTTCCCTGAGTGTGGGACACAGCAGGTTGAAAGACTTTCCTGTGAAGTCTCTGGGCTCTTTTTTTCTTATCCTGCCCAGTATGTGGTGCTTGTCTGTCTGCGCGTCCCACCAGCAAAAGATGTTGTGGCTCCTTTAACTTTGGAAGACTCTCGCTGCTGGGTGTGTGGTGGAGAAAGAGGAAAGGTTGTAGGTTGGTTTTAATGGCTTCAAATTGTGAAGTCTTGGGATCTGAATTCCTTGAGAGAGGAATTCTGCCTGAGTTGCGTTTCACCCCTCCCGCAGGGAAGGTTCAGGTGGCAGAGAGCCCTGAAAGCAGCCTGTTTCTGCGTTCGGGGCAGTTGCAACCTGTGTAATCCCAGCGCTGAGCCCAGAGGCAATGAAGCCTCCGTAGAAACAGCCACAGAAGGCTCTGTTTCGCCCCCTTTCCTCTTTTTCAGTTAGCCCAATCGGCGACTTCCGCCTTGATCAGTTTCTCCTGAGCTGAGTGCCTATTTTTAGTAATCAGAAGTTGTTCATTAATGCCACTATTGGTGTTAGGTTGGGCTCAGTCTCTACTACTGTTGGAGACTCTTTCCTTTCCCTCCGGGAAGTCGTCTGTGGGGGAGGGGTGCCAGCCGCCGCGGCTTGCGGAACCGCTGTTCCGATGCTCCCAGCCGGCCCGGGAAGCTGCGTGTGTGGAAGAGGCTCCGGTTGCCGGCCGCCGCGGCTTGGGGAACTGCTGTTCCGAGGCTCCCAGCCAGCCCGGGAAGCCGCGTGTGTGGGAGGGGCTGTGGTCGCTGGCTGCCGCGGCTTGGAGAACTGCTGTTCCAAGGCTCCCAGCTGGCCCAGGAAGCCACGCGTGGGGGGAGGGGCTCTGGTCGCCGGCCGCCGCAGCTTGGGGAACCACTGTTCCGAGGCTCCCAGCCAGCCTGGGAAGCTGCGTGTGAGAGGGCCGCCGTGGCTTGGGGAACCGCCGATCCAAGGCTCCCAGCTGGCCCGGGAAGCCGCGTGTGTGGAAGGGGCTCCGGTTGCCAGCCGCCGCGGCTTGGGGAACCGCTGTTCCAAGGCTCCCGCCTGATCTTTTTAATGTCTTTATAGTTTTGCATTTTCCAGTATCATAGAATTGCAATTATGCAGTATATAGAGCTTTCAGACTGGCTTCTTTTGTTTAACAGTTTTTTTTTTTTTTTTTTTTTTAAAGAAAGACAGAGAAGGAAGGAAGGATGGAAGGAAGGAAGGGAGGAAGAAAGGGAAACATCTTTAAACATTTTCTTATTTTATTATATTTTGTTTGTTTGTTTGTTTTTTACATGGGCTGGGGCCGGGAATCGAACCGGGGTCCTCCGGCATGGCAGGCAAGCACTCTTGCCCGCTGAGCCACCGCGGCCCGCCCCTGTTTAACAGTTTTAAGCTTCCTCCATGTCTTTTTGTGGCTTGATAGCTCATGTCTTTTTATCTTTGAATAATATTTCATTGTATGGGTGGGGTGTTTTTTTCATTATGGGAATTAGTAAGCTGTTGGAGCTGGGGAGTTATTTGAATTTATTGATCCAGCTGCAAAAGGAAGCCAGGACATTGACAATAAGGGGCAGAGAAGGTTTAGTTGCTAGAGTCCTGGTTGCATCTTTTCCAGTTGCCTCAGATGATTTCTTCTTGCCCTCTTTTTCAATTTAATCCATAATTTTCACTAACTCATTAGGTATATAATTTGTATAGATTACTGGCTTAAATTTATTTAAAACCATGTTGTCAGGAAAAAGAAAAAAAATTCGAAAAGAGAATTTTAAGTCAAACCAGGTCTTTCTGCTGACTTACTTTTATGCTTCTCTTTCCTGCAAAACAGGCTTTTTTTTTTCAGTTAATTTAATAGGATATGAGATCATGGTCTCCATTTAATTTACTTGGTAGACTATTATTACTGTAATTTCCAAAGAGAATTTGTTCACAGTGGTTATGCTTATGCTAAGTGTTAGGCTTTGCTCACATCTTATCTTTGTCTTGTCTACCCTGTGACTTACAGTAACGTGGTCAGATAGGACAGAACGTGGGTTTGCTTCTCAGTTCAGGGAGTGTCTTAACGTTCCATTTTAATAGTTTTAGAGAATACCTAGGTTTGTTTTGGTTCAGAATGATTCTTGAGCTTTTTTTCTTTTTTTTTGGTGGATGTTTTAATTATTTTATAATGCATTAAAAAATTAACACAGAATTCCAGGTTGTTAATCAGTTATTTTGGAGTTCTTGGCTTGTTTTAAATTCCCTCCCACTCTAAACTTTAAACGGGTGAAATCCAGGAATATTAAAATCTCTTCATTTAATTGTGCTTTCTTTTTCACCTGATCTCCAACTGAGAGTGATTTATTTTGAGAAATAGTCAATATAATGGAATTGCAGTCACTAAATTAATGCAGAAAATTTCAGGAGGTATGTTTCAATGATAGTACAGTTTCCAAAAGGAAAAATGCTCAAAGCAAGGGTGATGGCTAAGTTCATGTGTCAACTTAGCTAGGTTGTGGTGTCCAGTTGTTTGGTCAAGCAAGCACTGGCCTGACTGTTACTGTGAGGATATTTTATAATTGCATCTATGTGTGATTGTATCTACAATCAACTAAGATTGCCTTCAACAAAGAGAGAAGTCTCATCTAATCAGTTGAAGATGTTAAAACATTATTTCAGTTGTCAAAAGGAATTATTTTTGCCTCTACTCAGTCAGCCAGCTTCTCCTGAGGAATTCATTGAAAACTTTTATTACAATTACAAGCTTGCAGCCTGCCCTATGGAATTTGGACTTGCCCATCACCACAGTGGCATGAAACAGTTTCCTGTAAAAAATCTCATAATATTTATCTCCTATTGGTTCTGTTTCCCTGGAAAACCCTGACTAAATATACCAAGTAAATACCAAATCTCTAAGTAAAATGTAGGCCTCAGTTTAACCACTGGTTTATTTTTATCACTGTATTTCATTTTCATCTGTAAAGTGATATTTTTGTTTTTAATCATCAGCATCCCAATGTGTATATGTGGGGTGAGGGATGTGTGTTTAATAGGGATCTAGCCCAGTGTTACACTGCAGATTTTTCCTTGATGGTTTGTTGTTGTGAGTGAAGAAATCTATTTAAATGAATGAAGTCATCATATATTTTAGTGTATTTTGAGCTCTTTAGTATCAGCAAATAGAGGATACAAGTGCTGACATTGAAAGTTCAAGCTTAAAAACTCCATGTTGTACAAGCTCTGACCTTTAGTAGAAACATTTTGAGGTGATGTATGTTTATTGTGTTTTCCCTTTTTTTATTTTTTGGCCATGAATATGTTACTTGGATGTAGTGGTTTTGGTGTTTCTTCTTTTGAAGCCATACAGATGTGTTTTCCCTAAAGTTCTCATGTAGAGTTGTGTAAAGTTCACAGAGATAAATGTGGAGAAGGAATGTTTAAGAAGTAGATCTAACATTTCCTAGGGAAGAGAAAATGCAGATGATAAAGAATGCTTTAGAATTAAAGGGATTGATTGGTAAAATAGCTTGTATTTATTAGTAGATAAAATTGCTTAAATTTAGAAGCTTAGATCTGGTATTATTTTGCTTTGACTATATAAGAAGGGACCAAGAAATGGGGATGGCACAGAAATGAGTGTACTACGTAATACATGTTTTAATCTAAAGGTCATTAAAATTATGTTGAACAGAACTTGCTTTTCCTATGCTGACAAGAGGAGAAAAATGAATAGGCTTTGGTTATGTTTAAGCTGATGGGTAGAATCAGTTTCCATCTAAGACTCTCTGATTTGGACCTCAAAAGACATTTCAAATTTCCTTATATTTTCTTTGTGACATAAGTCCCTCAGTCAGTATCAGTGACTTTTTTGGTGTGCTTTTCCCAGCAAGTTACCTTTTATGTTTTTTGTACTCTCTTTACCCCTTTGTTACACACTGAAATCAGATAGACCTACATTGAAATCTCAGTTTCCTCACGAATTAAATGGAAAGAGAAATAAGAACTTGAGCATTTGTGAGGATTAAATTGGAAAGCACAAAGGGCCTGGCACTGTGCAGGCACTCAATAAATGTCACTGTCCTCCTCAATCTAGACTTTCATGTCTAGTTTCCCCCAATAGTCTATAAGTTCCTTTAGGGCAGGGAATGTGTTTTATGTTCAGAGTGTCTTGTGCATAATAGTTATTAAAAGAACATTTGTTGAATTTAATTTACTGTCCTGCTGTGGAAATTTAGCAGCATTTCCATTTTAGCTCTGTCACCTTGGACTGAGATAAGCACGTTGTGTTGCGTTCATGAAACTGAGGTTTTAATTGAGGAAAATAACCATTATAATAGCACTTATTCTATAGTTTGATATAGGAAGCGTTAGGTAATTTCCCTGGAAACTTAGTTGTGTTCTTTAATAGCTTATTAACCTGTTTCATAGCATCATAGGCACAGAAGGCTCTAGTGTGTTTAAGGTGGAGTATTCTCTATCTGTAGAAATCTTTCTAATGGCACACAGTGAGATTTTGGGAAATAAACGACATGAAGAGAGAGCTAATGCAAATGGCTTACAAATAGCATTACTTGACATTTTGAATCGCTAACCCTCCAAAGAATATCCTAATTTACTAAAATAATCCAACAATACCATTTCTTGTGAGTTTTCTTTGCTTAATTACTAGTAATGGAACAATATTCTGTGATTTACTGCATTTTATCTCCTTTGTCTAGTATTTGACTTAAAAATGAACAGAAGCATTTTGATTCAAAGAACTAATTTCATAACTCTTTGTTATAGAGCAGAAATGAATAAATATTTGCTGAACATGCTATGTGTGTTTTAATCATTGTAGCACTAGTTTCTCACCCTCTTAAAATATAAGATCTGAGCGATCTTACTGTCTTGAGTTTACTGGGTAACCTATTCTACATAGATATTTCTACAGAGCAAACTGCATCCCAAACCATTATAGTAACATATCATGCAAACAGCCACCTTTTCATCTATCTGTTTGTTTCCATAATTTGAAGGTGTAAGCTCTTTTAATGCTTCCTAATTATGATCTGAAATTATGCACTCATTATAATTTTTTCTTTAAAAGTAGTGGTGCATCCTAAAATATGAAGGTTTTTTCTAAATGACATATGCTCTTTTTGGGGGTAGGAACTAACCACACCTCTCATTCATGAAATAATGTTGTTTGTACTTAGAATACTGTTGCTAATTCATTATAATTGTAACAGATTATTTCATTGAAAGGTAATTAGCTAGCATTTGTTATTTCTGTATTATAGTTGGTAGAGACTTAGGCTCAGAATAAACTAATTCTCTGTATAGCTAGCTGGGAACTTAAAGAATCTATGCTGCTATTCGAATGATTTGCTTTTGTTTTAAATTTCAGTTTCAAAGGACATTTGAGTCTTTGAAAAATGTTTCCAACAAATCTGACCTCCAGAAGACCTACCAGAAGCTTGGAAAGGAGCTAGAAAATCTGGATTATTTAGCCTTCAAACGTCAGCAGGTAGGAGTCAGAGCTCTCCTTGGTGAAAGAGAGAGTACATTAGGTTCCCTGCTGTACTGCCTGTGAGAGGTTCTGATGGGTCTGGGAGACTTATCTTCTAATGGTTAGGACAGAAATAGGTTGTATTGTCCTGGCCTGCTGGGCTCATATGGCTTCCTGAAGTGTTCAATATGGTCTTTGCTTTCAAATATGCACTTTAAGGGTTCCTCATGTATTTTTGTATCTCTTTTAAAGAAAACTCTTACTGGTTTATGAATGTCCAACTATCCTTTGCCTACAACACCCCTCTGTCTGAAAATGAACCTCTATGCTGACTTATCCCATTACTTTTATATTTGACAGGGGAAGAAGCTTCAGGAGGATACTTGAGGATAGAAAATCACCTGTAGACAGGAAAAGGTTGCGGGTGTACATATAAAATTAAGGAAACGTCATGATAAATACGCCAAAATGTGAATTGACCTTTAGTTTTCTTCTATGGACTTGGATAATTTGTAGAAATTAGCTAAATGTGAAAGGTTGAAGGCAAAATATACTATAAAAGACAGGTATTTTTACCTCATCGGATAGACCCAAGATAAATCCAGAGCCAAAATAGACACCTACAGCATTGCTTTTAGAATTAGTACTTCATAAATCTGATGTTAATAATCATTAAATTCCTTGTGTTTGCAAAATACCGCCACATTAATAGCTACCTATTTTTCATGCTGGATCGTTTCCTAGTTTCTTGATGGCCACTAGGTGTCAGGGTTGTCAAGCTTTTACTTTGATCAACTGTTTCTTCCAATCAGAACAGCGAGATGTTTAAATAAGGTTGCATGAAATTTGGAAATGTGCTCAATGATGGATAGTTTTAGAAAAATGACTAAGTGGCTAACTTGCATGCTCAGGCACCGAGTCCATTACTTAAGAGTCTTTCCTATTAGTATGGCAGTGTTTCTGACTTTCTTGCCTAATTCACAAGTTTGGGATCTTTCGGATTAGGGTTTTCAAAGCAGAACTCCTCATATTTAGCTAAACATCGTTAAGTCCACACGATATGGTCTGAAAATATTGGTCTGAGAAGAGATTTGTTTTCTGGGTCTTGTTCTATGCATGTATTAGTTGGACATTTAACTATGATAAATGGCTCTATTGTCCTAGGAGTTACATTTGTTTTGTAGAATGTCCCAGTACAAATGAAGTAATATCTGTGCACATACTTAAGCTTATAGTGGAAGAGGACACAATTTCCATTTAAGTTTTATTTTTAAAAATAAATAGTGAGGGCCTAGGTAGGCATTAGCACAGATGACTGAGAGCTACCACAATAAACACTTAAAATTTACACTGTGAGTCACTGATCTGGCATATGCAATTTTTAACAGTTTTATTTCCAAGAGCCATATTTTACCACTAAGGGATATTTGAGTTGGCAAGTATTAGTTATTGTCCTTTTTTATCTTTCTCATTGGAACATTTTCAATGATTAGACTCTCACATTAGCTGATTGTGAAGTTAGAAAAATATAAATGCTTTAAGTGCAGAAGGGCAGAACTCTGGGAAAATAGGATTAAGGACATAGAGGTAAATAGCATGTATGCAAGGAAAAGGGCACATGGGGTGTATGTACCTATGTATGTATATAAGTATACATTTATAAATTAGATATACTATTTATTAAATGACAAGTATATGCCACATAGTGCGATTAATATGTTTGTGAATTAATTCATTAAGTGCGTATAATGCACAGTGGGGTTGATTTAGTTAGCCCCATTTTACAGAAAAGAAAACTGTTGAGAGAATCAAGTAACTTGCCCAAGATCGTTGGGCTAATATGGTATGAGGTTGGGCTTCACTATAAATGATTTTGACTCAAAACCTTGTAATTCCTCCAAGCTCTTTCATTTCCAGTATTTCAGTATCCCTGCAGGGAGCCAGGTTGAGGGATGTTGAAGTGAGGCGCTCTAGAAATACAGCATGGGCAATTAGGAGAGGCCAGACTTGAACTTAAAGAGACATTTGAGAAAGGCATCTGGTGAGAGCCAAAGGTGCAGGTCTCTCCTTCTGTGTTTCTCCCCCAAATTCTTAAGTATATAGCAATACACAAAAGGATCTTTGAAAGAATGTCTTCAGGGAGCTAAAAAAAAATGTATAAAACTTTATTTTCACACTCTCCTAAGTGTTATATATAAAAACCCAAGTTTTAAAGTTAACTCACAGAAGGCAATATTTTAAGCTCCAAGGGACCTTCCCTTTTATCTAGTGATCATTTATGTTTTTGGCCAGCAGAGATGGAAGCGGAATGGGAGGGAAGTGGTTAGCTAGAGAAGGATGATAGATTAGCAAAGTGAGGGACCAAAGAAGGACAGAAAAAGAAGGAAAGGGACGTAGGGATAAGATAAGAGGAATAGAGTAAAGGAAATTAAACTAACTTGGCATAACACTATATGTATCTAGCAAATTAAAGTACTATTTTTTTTGAAGAATTGAAAAAATCTTTAAATAGAAAAGGGGAGAAAATAAAGAAGACTGCAATAAGGCATGGTAAATGGAGTTGGGAGAGAATAGCAAAGATAAATTTTGTTTACTTTGCCATTTTGTGTTCAAAAGACAACAAGACTTCCTAGATTTTTGTCATATCAGCCTAGTACTTCACTAGAAATCAGAGATTAATTGCTGTGTTTCTACAGTAGGCAAGGTTCAAAGATCAAAACATTAGTTCCTCTCTAACTTGGGGTATTTTTTTTTTTAATCTTCCATCCTACCTACCAGAAGCTCCCCGAATCCTATAAAATCCACATTAGAAAGTATGTTTCTTTGGAAAAGATTCAGGTCTCTTTGTAAAATTGCTAATTCAGCAAAGAAGCTTCTGCCTTAAAAGGTGGAAGTCCTTGTATCAGAGAATTAGTAGTGGTTTATCCACTGGTTCTACTGTACTTACTATTCCTTGTCCTGACAGAAGGTTAAGTTCTGCAAGAAAAGGGCTCATCTGCCACCTTCAACCCTATAGTGCTCTGAACAGTATCTGGCACAAGGCAAATGCTTGATAAATACTTGTTATTGGTGGTGTTGCTACGAACAGTGAAGCAGGCAAAAAACTCTTAGCTGCTGACTATAGGCAATTACAATTCATAGGTTTTGCGACGTTTTTAAAATTCAGAAGAGTGTTAACCCTTTAGCTTCCCAGTTACCAAGTGTCCGTTGTCTATGTATTATTTAGTTTTTTTTCTAACAGCCCATTCTTGTATCCATTTATTTAGACAAACATACTAATGTGTCTGTCATGATCAGGTTCATGTGTCAACTTGGCCAGGTGGTGGTACCTGTTTGTCTGTTGGGCAAGTGCAGGCCTGTTTTTTGCTATGAGGACATTTCATAGAACTAAATCATGATCACATCGGCTACATCCACAGCTTATTCCATTTGTAATCAGCCAAGGAGAGTGTCTTCTTTAATGAGTGATGCTTAATCTAATCACTGGAAGCCTTATTTTAAGGAGAATTCAGAAGAGACAGGTTCTCTTCCTGCTTTGGTCAGCAAGCCTCTCCTGTGGAGTTCATCCAGACCCTCCATTGGAATTGTCAGCTTCACAGCCTGCCCTACAGCTTTTGGCCTTGACATTCCCATAGTTGCATGAGACACTTTTATAAATTTTATGTTTACGAATACTTCCTGTTGATTCTGTTTCTCCCGAGAACCCTAATAGTGTCCTTAATTCCAATTTATGGATGGTCAGTGAATTGACTTTAAATATTTTCTTTGACTCATTATTAGATTTTTTTTTTCTGTTTCTATCTGATTCTATTAAAAAAATCATTTTGGAGAGATTTTTTTCCTAGAACTACACACACCCCCGGAGAGCTTGCTCTATTGTTTCATCTCTTTTTTGGAGTTATTGTACTTTCTTTCCTAGGTGTGGGCTCAGTATTTCTTTTGTTTCCTTTTCTTTTCCACCTTTTATTTCTTTCTTTTTTTGAATGCTTAGACTTTAGCTGTTCTTCAAGTTGTATTTTAGGTCAGGCACAAGCCTTTCTACATTTTCCTACAGTCAAAAAGATTAATGTTGAAGTAGCTTTGGTTATAGAGAGGTGGTTATGATAAATGAGGTGGTAGGTTTACCAGGATGAGTCAGACTAAAGTAAATGGAAGACAAACCAAGACTAACTGAATCCGGAGACTTTCTGTTCTTAGTATGTGGAGATGCAATCTTGGAGTTATCTACTTGGAGAGCTTGATTTTTATCCTCCAGCTTAGTGATATGTAGGAATGGTAATAGGAGGGTACAGCTATTATATAGATAACAGTTTATATGTTCATTTGTCAAGTTATATATCAAGAGATTTCCTTGGGGCTCTGGTTTTGTAGAATAAAGTAAAGTGTGATAATCTGGACTCTAATTTAATTCCTTCCTCTCATCTGCTGCCCTAATTCTTACAAAAGCATTATAAAAAACAATCCCTTTCCAGAGTTTTTTTTAAAATTTATTTTATTTTATATTTTAAATACCAAAAAACACCAAACAAAAGCAAACATTCCTATTTTGATCATTCCATTTTACATACATAAAAGTAATTCACAATATCATCACATAGTTGCATATTCATCATCATGATCATTTCTTGGAACATTTGCATCTATTCAGAAAAAGAACTAAAATGAAAACAGAAAAAAAAAAGATTATACATACCATACCCCTTACCCCTCGCTTTCATTGATCACTAGCATTTCAAACTAAATTTATTTTAACATTTATTCCCCCTATTATTTATTTTTATTCCATATATTCTATTTGTCTGTTGACAAAGTAAATCAAAGGAGCATCAGACACAAGGTTTTCACAGTCACACAGTCACATTGTGAAAGCTATATCATTATACAGTCATCATCAAGAAACGTGGCTACTGGACCACAGCTCTACACTTTCAGGCAGTTCCCTCCAGCCTCTCCAGTACATCTTTTTTTTTTTTCAATTTTTTTTAATTTTAATTTTTTAAATACCAAAAAAACACCAAACAAAGACAAACATTCCTATTTTGATCATTCCGTTCTACATATATCATCAATAATTCACAATATCATCATATAGTTGTGTATTCATCATCATGATAATTTCTTGGAACATTCATTTCCAGTGGTTTTTGAAGTCCTTTGATATAAATTACAGCTGATATTATTAAATTGTACGTTATGTAAAGCACATTTACACAATGTGAAGAATATATAAAATTAAAATAATGTGATTCACGTATACATCTATGTTGGAACACATCATGTATCTCTGGTCTCCCATTTGTCTCCTTGATCATAATATATTTTTCTTGCCTTCTGGCCTTTTCATCACATTTATATTCCTTGGTATTTGGGATGTCCACCCCCTTTGTATAACCAGCAATCACTCTTTAAGGCCAACTGAAGTCTACCTTCCCTCATAATATGTAACCCTAGGGCCCCTAGTAAAGGTGAAACCTCTTTCTTTGGCATTTTTAGCTTTCATACATGTTGTATGATTTAGCATCTGATTGTTTTTATATTGTGCATTGATTATACACTCATTGAGAACCAATTTAGTGCCTTGGTTAGGAGCGTGGGCTTTGTGGTCAGCCAAACCTGGTGATACTACTGGCTGCCTAGGATACCCCAGTTAATTCTAAAACATTAGGAAAATTGCACATAGCTTTGAGCTTATTTTGAGAAAACAGTACACAAAGTATAAAATACATACATATCTTTAAAGTATGTAAGGGAATCAGTATATAAAAGCTCAGCACTATGCCTGGCATGTGGTTAATGTAAACGATAGCTATTATAATATTGTTTTATTTCCTTAAGTTATCTTTTCAAATGGTTTGTAAGCTCTGTGTGGATATGTCTGTTTTATATATTTTTGTGTTGCTCTTGGGTCTAGCATTGCTCTGAACGCATAGGATGAAATGTTTCTGGACATATGTAGGCTAGTTGTTTGGAGGTCTGTGTCACAAAAAGACATCCACAGCATTTGGCTCTAATGAGTTTCTAAGGTGGCATTTCTTGATGGGTAGTGAGATTAAGTTCTTTAATGCTTGTGCCATGGCAATCTGTGATAAATGGGGTCCTAGTTTGATGCTCTGGCTTAATTCCAATAATGTATTTACAGCCTCTGAACCTAAACCTTTGTGCTTCAAGTGTCTTAAGCACAGTATAGCCCTATTTCTACTGATGATCTTCAGGAGTGAATAGTTGCTGCTGCTTTTATTGAGCTGTGTGAGTTACTTCCTTTAGATAACTCAAGAACAGAGGGGGTACACAATACCTTTGTAGATAGGAATTGAATTTACTGTGATCCTTTATCAATGAAGAAAAGTAGAAATAAATTTAGATGAAATATATTTAGTGAGAATGACTGCAAGTTTATATCCTTGAATTGATGAATAAAATACCAGATGGATGTTGATTGACGACATACAAAATAATCCTAGGTTTACTGTGCACCTCAAGAATTCCAAGGACACAAGGCAACAGTGTCGGACTCTTGAGAAAACCGTGCTTAGCAGAAAAACTAAATACCTCTGGATTTGTTGTAACATGATATAGCATACAGAGAGGAGGAAGTTGATGAATTCCAGTAATTAGGGAGCTGGTAGAATAGGGGTTATGTGATGATATTTCACTGAGAGTTACTTATCTAAGAGCAGTAAAAGAGAGAACTAGCTTCCCATTGGGGTTAAACTAACAATAAATGCAAGTTGTAGTATATATTATACTTAAGCTTTTTAAAAATAAAGTACCTGTGCATCTGGAATTATCTAGATTCAGTCTAAGGGAGAGTGTAATAGGAGCTGAATTCTCACTAAGAGTAGGTGCTAACCTTCTTGACCAGTGGTCCTATAAGCAGTAGATTCACTTCTGCCTTTATTAGATAAAATGTGCCAGTTGCTCAATTGGGAGACTATCCTTTCCTTCATGTTCTATAATTAATCTATCTTAAAAGAGTTTTGATTGAATTAATTCCTTTTAAGAGTAAGGAAACCAAATACTATTTAAAAATATTCATAGATGATACTCTATTTCTTATTTTCCCTATCAAGTTAAATGATTATGCCATTTGTAGGCATGTTTCTGAAGATCTCAAAGCATTTTAGACTTCATGTAAAATTTATTGCATAGGTTTTTAAAAAAGGTTGAATTATAAGACAGTGTGCTGCACCAAAGTTTGAACTAACATACAAATATTTTGTTCTACCCATTATTTATTTAACTGCATTTTAATTCATCTGTACATAATTGTTTGTTCCAAAAGAAAAAGAGATAGCATTGTGTTTATTCTAGAGTTTGTCAATACAGAGAGGCAAGAAGGTTGAAAATATTGTTCAAGGTCATTCTAAACTGGGAACAGATTCAGAATTAGTATTCATGTTTCCTAATTTCTAACCTATTGCATTAGCTATTCAACCATTTTCACTACTTCATAAACTGCAGATCTTTATAGGGTGATACCTTTTTTCTGTAGTTATAGTATGAAGGTAAAACGTTACAGATTTTAAGAACCTCACCCTTTATTTAAAAATCATCAAAATAATGCATATTATACATTTGTTCTCTTAAAATTTGATTTCTATATTAGATACAGTTAATGGTCATGACAAGTAGGTGCCTTCTTTTTAATTATTAAAGTGAAAATATTATAGAGACTTTTTTATTTCTTCACATGGGCAGGTACCGGTAATCGAACCCTGGTCTCCGGCATGGCAGGCAAGAACTCTGCCTACTGAGCCACCATGGCCCACCCTATAGAGACATTTTTTTAAATTCAAAGGTTTGCTGTTTTATTTCTATCTGTTGACTCCGGGGTTCAGTTTATTGGTAGCATATGGGTAGAAAGCTGTAGAATAAAATACATGCTAGCTGGATTTCATGTACCAAAACAGATGTAATTTTTTTTATAAGGTTGTTTGCTATACATTGGTTTGCCTTGTGGTCATCTTATAACTGCTATAACAATGGGGAATGTTTATTGAAATAGTTAATGCTTTGTTATGGCCTGTTTTCAAAATTTACAATGCTGAATGGAATTACAGGGGTGGTAAAATCTTCAGTGTTTGTACCACTGTGGTGCTTATTTGTGCATGGTTCATATTGATATGTCTGAGTCTATAAGGTTGCCAGTAAAATTGATATTGATGAAAAATTAAAGTCCTAGAGAGTTAACTATGAAAATATCTCTTCTAGTCTGTTTTGTAGCTTGAAAATTATCTTGCATAAAAAGAGTTGACCTCTTTCTGCTAAAATCATGACCTCTGGTAGCTTAAGATGCAAACTAAAGAGGCTATAGAGGAGTCACAGAATCTTAAACTAGGAAGAGTCTTCAGAATGCATTCAACCCAACCCTTAGAGGCAAGGAAATTGAGGCCCAAGGAAATTAAATATTTTATACAATGTACATACTTTGCTAATGGCAGAGATGGGACAGTAACAGGAAGTGATATTCTATTTATTTATTTTACATGGGCAGGCACCAGGAACCAAACCTGGGTCTCCAGCATGACAGGTGAGAACTCTGCAGGCAGAGGCACTATGGGCTGCCCTGATACTTTGTCTTAATCTTTGGTTCTTTTGTGAACTCTTTAGCATGTGTCAGTGGGTTGTATAGTAACCCTTTGGTATCTCTGGTTTATATTCTAAAGCCATGAGAGGACCAACAGATATAAAAGGCATTTCTCTCCAGTTTGAAAAACAAGCATGATCCTGGAAACTGGACTGGTTGCAGAAATGCCTTCTAGTGTCAGAACAAAGCCAGAAGAGCCAGTTTATTTCATAGGGCTTCATGGACTGTGAGGGGCTTACTCGACTGCATCTGGGGTAAGGCTCTGATGCAACATTTGTGGAAGTAAGCTCTGTTCTCACGTGAATACTATGTTTCTGCTATCTTCCTGTGCCTCAAGGAGCATTTCCTCTGCAGTAATCTCTGACAGGCACTCAAGCAGTGACATTCTCTCCTTGATCCTGGGGTGAATGGAATGGAATGGAGATGTCTCTCCTAGTACCTTAAAAGCTGGAAAATGTGAGTGCCTTGGCTCTGAGGTGCCTCCATTCTCTCCTTTTTCCAATAAAGGACCTTGGTGTAATCTTCCCTAAAGTGTAAGCTCCCAGCCCCTCCCTATCTGCAGTTTCCCTACTTGAGAAGAAAGGAGAGGGTTCTTTTGAGTGTTCACAGAAATGTATAACAGAGGGCTTCAGTGGGGATATTTCACATTTGATTTTTCAATGAAGTCCATTACTTTCTGATTATGGTTGTACTCCAGTTGGTGTATTTGATCTTTCTTGTTGGGTCCCAGGAATTTTGACCAGAGTAGAATTCTCTACCAAGATGAAGGGAGGACTAGCAAGAATATGGATTTCCTTGATTTTGATGCTTTGGGATTGTGGAGTCATCCAGGGACTTCATATCAAACTGCAGGAACAACAAAGACCCGTTTACTACAAAACATACACACACATACACATGTACTCTTTCTCTCTTCACACACACACACACACACATGGTGGGGGGAGGGACCTAGAAGTTGAGGTACCTGAAATAGAAATAATTCAGTTGTGCCATTTTTAAAAAGAAAAGACATATTTAAAATGAACATAATATTGTCATATTTTCGAATAGGAAAGGATTGTAAATATCGTCTGGTTCAACCACTTCAATATATAGATACACAAATAATATTTTTAAAAAGTCAGTTTGTTCTTTAATGATAAAATGAAATTTTCATTTCTTTGAAAATTTCTGAATCCTGTTTCCTCTAAACAGGTGCTCTCTAAACTAGTGCTTCTCAAACTTTAATGTATCTACAGGTCACGTGGGGATATTCTTAAACTACAAATTCTGACTCAGTAGATTTAGAATGAGGCTGGAGAATCAAACAAACTCTCAGGTGATGCTGATGCTGATGGTCCAGGGACCACATTGAGTTTAAACAATAAACTGTAGGAGAGCATTTTCCTGTTGTATTTCCAGGTCTAAGAAAAGAGTCCTTGGGACATAGAAGGTACTTAGTAAATATTTGCTTTTGTATTTGACTTATGATCGAAGTTACGTGTCTGTGTCCAGGACACAGATGATATTGCTATCCTAATTATAATATCCTTTATCATGCATTCTCTAGTTTATTTTCATGCTTCTTTGCCATGTGAAAGGACAAGTTTCTGCACATACTGTGTTTTTGTAGATCACATATTTATCAGTTGCAGAAGGTATCTTTTACATATTGCCTTGTCATAAGTGAAAGAGAATTTAAAAATGCAAGAGCAGCTGAATCTAGAGTACAGGAAGCTGGAGAGGAGTAAGAGTGTAGTCTACAGTGTCTACCATGAGTGGCCAAACTAACCATGGGGCCAGCTTTTATGACCCAGCAGAATTTGTCCCAGCAAGGCAAACTCAGCCACACATTTACTGTTACAATCTTGTACAAATTCTTATTAACTTTGTGTATTCAAGCTGTATGACACTACCTGCCTGCACAATCAGAAAACATTACAGTGACTGTTACGCTGTCCTTGACAGGTGAAAGCACACTAAAGCTTTCAGTGTTAATGGTTGTGCCGGAAGCATGTCTCAAATGCTACTGGCTAAAATTTAAAGGAAGTGTTGAGACTTCTTAGATGAGGCCAACAGTTCTGCAGGGCTTTAAACATGTATACAACAGTCATGCAGTCTTTTGTAGATGTTAACTGTTTATTAACAACTGGTTGTCTGAAAGCTAATTTAATATGTAAAGAGAAGTTTAGTTTGTTCCTTTATTTTTAAATCATATGTCATTTTGTCCTCTAATATACCATATTTGGACAACTTCAAGTTTTGCTCTTTAGGAGGAAGTTAATTAACTTTTATATCTCATGCTTCAAATCTGACAGCAGTAGAAACAGCTAAGCTGAAATACATTTGGTGAGGGGAAATGTCACCAGAAGATGGGGCAGCATCTCTGGCTTGCTCCACATTTTCTTTGTGATTTAGAAGAGCATACACAGGTATAGGTTTACCTCCATACACTCTGGTTTTAAATGACAAAAAATATAAATTCATCTAATTAATGCAATCTTCAAATTCATGATTGTATTTTGGATGGTTGTATCTTTGGAATTTTTACTGTGTAGATAGCTTTTCCTTCTGTGAGTAACTGAACCTTGTATTTATTGATCAAAGGATATTTTGATTAACATCTTAAGTATTGCTTATGGAATTTTAGAAAATGGAGCAAGACGTCACATATAAACCTATAATGCATATTGCATTCCTTTCTTTAACTGTGTTTTCATGAATTTAATGTTTTCCTTTTTTTTCTTCTGTAGCATAAAGCATTAATACTTGCTAATATTCTTTATATAAATGCTGTTCATATCATTTTGGCATCTGGTAGGACCATAGTTAAGTATTTATCATTTACTCCATTATAAAACCTTTGTTCCAAAAGAGCTGTTTGAGCCTATTAGATATATACACAATTAAGTAGGTAATGATCTGTGGCTGCAGCCATAGCGCATTAACAGCTGACCTGTGGCTGATTTTCCAAGTGTGGTGGTGATTGTTGATAGGAAGTACTTACATTATGGGATGAAACTGTTTTGATTATTTTGAGGGCTCTTTTTGTACTCTGAAGTTTAATTTAAGGTACATATTTTGCTTTTCCTTACTGTTTGCTTAATGGAGAAATTGTGCTATTTTCCTCATTCTAATTTAGACGCTGGCATTTATCTCTATTGCGCTAAACTCACCATCGAACCCTTGATAGTTACTGAAGCTACTCTTGGTATTTCTGTTGGTGCAGAATGAAATAGTCCATCACATGTTTCATCATTGATCTTCATCCTAAACTTTCATTTAAAAAGTTTAAGGTAACTTTTGTCCCCAAATTTAACATTAGAGTCACTGAAAATAGTATCCCTTCAATGATTTTGGTAATCATCAAGTGTGAATTTAAAGAAGCTAGATATGGATGACTACTCTAGTAAATGTCCAAGTTTTGATACTTTAAAAAAATTTTTTTTGGCCAGCTTTTGAGTCTGATCTTAAGGCTCATTTTCTCAGAGTAAAGATATCCCTTCTCACCTGGGATTAGGGCTGGAAGTTCTGGGGGTGTGACATAGTGTCATGTGAACAAATAGAAAATTTTGATAAGCAGAAGTATGCATTTGTTGAGAAAGAATGGAACAGAAAGGTATGGCTTGCCTCTTGCCCACCGTAACAAAACATTAACATCTATACCAGGTACTAAGTATGTGGATGATTAAGGTCAAGCTCATTTACCAACTGGAGGAATGGTGTTTAATTATTACCATTAACATTAACTCCAAAGACTAAACTGAGGTTAATAAATTGTGTACCTGACCTATGTTTTAAACTTAGATTTTTTGGAATTGTTTTGGAATATAACTGAAAACATATTTTTGCCTTGGAAACAGGGAGTAAGAAACTTAAGATATTTGATCTTTTTATACTAAAATAATGGGCTAGAATTGGTTCCATGAAAAAAGAAAATGGAATTATATCAGTAGTGGACTGTTTATGACGGGAAAGACACTTAAATTAGATTTGGTATTAAATAATGAATGTACGAGTAAGTTAACACTTGTGAACATGTGGTGCTCATGACTGACTTGTATCAGAGACTGTGCATCTTTCTTTTTGTCCAGACATCCAGCCCCCCAGACATAGAGAATGTCTTGATGTTTTTTGATAGTCTGTATTTTAAAGAGATTTTTGAAGGGTTTGTTTCTTACCCTTGGTGTAAGAACTGTTTGTGCACACCAGTGCTATAGAAAGTTAGTAAATTCTTAATTCATTAGGATATCAATTTTAAAAACTCCAAAAATGAGAATTTTTGAGAATGTTGAGTAGGTAAGGGGAATAGATGCCATCATCCTACAATTTTAAGGCATTTTTGCATATGATTCTGTGTGAGATATGAAGTTAGTGAACACACTCTAAAATCAAGCTCTTAGAGAACAGGTGAAAAAGAAACTGTTGACAGAGTTTGAGTAATTGTGAGTATTTTTAGGATAAGTAGATAAGATTAGTAGCTTTTTATTTTTATGAAGTTTGATATTAAAACACTGACTTTGGAGACCAGACCTGAAAAGAATACTCATGCTCCAGAATAATTTTTAAAAAAAGTGTAAATAGATATATAGCATGCAGAAGGTAAAGCACATATTCCTTTGACCTTCTCTGAAAACAGTGAACATGTATCGTAGGAATGTTTGACACCAGAAATAATATATAAGTGATTATTAATGAAAAATATAAACATTTCTTATTTTCTATTTCTCATTGTTTGCTGCACTCCAGAATTGATGGAATTATGGCAGTATTAAGAATTCATGTCATTACATCATGTTTTAAGCAATTAAAATTTCCTTTTTAACAAATAATGTTCTTAAAACCATAGCTAATTTCATATCTAGTCAGCTACATGAATATCAGCCTTAATCCATACTAAAAAAAAATGGCTCTATAGAAGTCTCTCTTTCCGCCAGGGCTGGAGTAAACAACAGGGTATGAATGCCTTCTATTGAAAAGGAAACTCAAAATTATTATGCAGCAACTTGGAAGGTTTGGATTTTTTAAGGCAAGTGCATTTAAAAAATGATGAGATAGTGTATTAAATCATGCAAAAACCTGGAATTTGGCTTTAGTAAAGGCAGAAAGTACTTTTTTCTTAAAAAAACTTATCTTCCTTCTAAGTCCTAACACGAGTCATTTATTCATGAATAAAATTCCCACCAGTGTGTGGGGCCAGTCTGCTGAAAATAAAAAGGCACGTATGATTCTGTCACACAGCAAGATAAAAGCTATGCTGTTTATGCATGGAGACCGTTTTCTACTAGTTGTAAAAAATAGACTATAAAGAAACTCAGTTTATGGAAAGAAGATAGACTTCTCCAGTATTATGTAAATGCTGTACGTTCTACTGTGGTTATTTTATGTAAGAAACATACTGTGCAACATTTCACTTTAACCTAGAAAACTTACGGGATGATTGTTCACATTATACCAGAGGATTCTAGTGCATGTAAATGTTCATTTATGAATTATTTTCAGAGAGGTTGGAATGGTAGGGGACAGACAGTGTCTATTGGACGTTCTGTAATTATGAAGATATCCCATTTCTGAAACTGTCAGTGAGTGAGAATTTTTTAATATAGGTTGGGTCTTAACTCCTATGATAATCATGTGATGACACTGTTGTTTTATGGTCTGAAGTGATGTGAAAGCAGATTACATTTTTAAAATTTTTTTCTTGTAAAATATATATACAAAGCAAAGAAAGAAAACAATAATTTTCAATACACACTTTCCCAGGGTTTGTCATAATCTACCATTCCATCATCTCAGATTTTTCCTTCTACCTTTTCCAAAACACTAAAGACTAGAAGGAATATTAATACAGTGATTCAGCAGCCATACTCATTTGTTAAATCCCGTTTTCTCTGCTATACCACCTCTTCCTCCATTAATCCTTCTCCAGTCTATAGGGATCTTTGGGTAATGCCTGCTCTGACTTTTTCATGTTGAGAAGGGATGTCCACACTAAAGGACAGGGGAATTTAATTAATTGATAATCCTGGAAAGGCTGGTCCCTCTGAGTTTCAAAATTTATCTGACCTAGGAACCCTCTGGGGATTATATGTTCCAGGAAGGCAAACCCAGTGCATGAAACCTTTATAGAGTCTCAATTCAAGCCTTAGAGGTTCTTAAGGGTCAACGGGAGTGATGTTGGTTGGGGTTTTAGCAAACCATGGAAATTAGCACTATTTAACTGAAGCTTGCTTAAGAACAGCCTCCAGAATAGCCTCTTGACCCCATTTGATCTTTCTTGGCCACTGATGCCTTATTTTATTACACATCTTTTCCCCATTTTGGTCAGAAAGGCATTGTCAATCCCATGGGCCAGGGCCAGACTCATTCCAGGAAGTCATGCCCCCACGTTGTCAGGGAGATTTTCACCCCTGAAAGGCTTGTACCACTAAAGGGAAGGGCAAGGATTTTCCTTGCAGAGTTGGGCAGAGAGAGAGAGAAGCCACATTTGAGTAACAAAGAGGCTTCCTGGAAGCAACTCTTAGGCCTTGTTATGGGTAACCTTAGTAATTATTAAACTTAGTAATTATAAAACTTAGAAATAAGTTTAATAAGGGTAAACCTCAAAATCCAGGGCTTGGCCTATTTTCTTGGGAGTCCCCAATGATTGAGAGGGTACCTGCAGTTTCCCAGATGGAACAGTTTAATAGTTCCACACACATGTATATATATCCCCCCTTCGGATCCTCAAGGGACTCTACTAGTACATTTCATTTATCAGTCCACCAGAATCTGAGATGTATTCTGGTATTATTGTAAGCTATACAGAATTACAAGGCCTCATTCCCGTTCTGGACTCCAGGAGTTTGGGTTGTTTAAATGAGCCATCCAGAGAGGTTTATTTAGATTATGTGTTATAGAAAATTTAGGTTCTAGACATAATAAACTTTGATCTCAAACAGTAGCTAAAAGTCTAGAGTATATACACTGTTCTAGATTGCTAACTGCCGGAATGCAACACACCAGAAATGGAACGGCTTTCAAAAAGGGGAACTCAACAAGTTGCTAGTCTACAGTTCCAAGGCCAAGAAAATGTCCCAATTACAATAAGTCCACAGAAATGTCCAGTCAGAGGCATCCAGAAAAAGATACTCTGGCCAAGAAGGCCGACGAAGCCCGGGATTTCTCTCTCAAGTGAGAAGCACATGGCGAACACAGTCACAGTTTCTCTCTCGGCTGGAAGGGCACATGGTGAGCAAGACTCATCTGCTAGCTTTCTCTCCTGGCTTCCTGTTTCATGAAGCTCCCTGGGAGGCTTTTTCCCTCTTCATCTCCATCGTTGGCTTGTGGGCTCTCTGCTTCTCATGGCTGTGTCATTCTTCTCTGCTCTCTCTGAATCTCCCATTCTCCAAAGTGTTTCCTCTTTTATAGGACTCCAGTAAACCAATCAAGACCCACCCAAATGAGTGGAGACACATGTCCCCTTATCCAGCTTAACAACCATTCTTGATTTGGTTACATCTCCAGGGAGATGATCTAATTACATACAGTATTGAATAGAGATTATTCTGCCTTTACGGAATGGGATTTTGATTAAAACATGGCTTTTCTAGGGTACACACATCCTTTCAAACCAGCGCGTATACTATCATCTTTTACCCTGCATTCTAATTTACCTAAGACCCAACCGGATTGGCCTTTTTTTTCAGGGAGAGTTCTCTTTATTGTGAAATTTGAAGGAATCATTTTCTCATCATTAATTAGACACTGTCCTCTGGACCATTTCCCTCTAAAATCACTGTCAAATTTTGTAGTAGATTAGTAAGTAAAAACCATTTTTATAATCTATTTTTTGCCTTATTTCTGCACTACAAAATTATAATCAACACTCCTGAAGATTAATGTAAAGCCAGAGTTTTTTGATTCTTATTAAATTACCAGAATGAATCCTGATACACAAACATGCGGTGGGTGCAGTGTAGCTGGATGTGTCTGAGCTTTGGCTGCATGGTGGTCACATTGATAGAAACACATCTTTAATCAAAGGAAAAACATCCTTTATGTCAATTCAAGACAAAGTCTTCCGATTTGTATTACAAATTAAGGGAATAATGCTTTGGCATATGGGTTTATCTAATGAATTTTGGGGGCTATAAGTGATAAACCTTCCACAGAGATTTGCTTCATTTTAACCTCTAATTAAGCCTGATTTCCTTTCTTTTGTTACTTTAACTTGATTATATATAGCTATACTGACTTTCAGGGCTGCAGCAGTGCATTTCTGGGTCCTCAGTGTAACAGAGCTACTCAGAATTGCAGGTAAATGCCAGCTGATACACATATAGCTCTGTCTCAGAGTCCAGAAATTTATCTACAACTTAAGACCAAATGTGGCTGCTCTAAGGGCCCACAATCTAGGCTCCTATTTTCTTATAAGTGTTTTCTAAGAGAGACCTTAATCTATTTGTTATTTTGTTTTTGGCTTATTTTGCACAACACATTGACCCCAAGGTATATTCAGTTCGTTGTGTGCCCCTTGACATCCCTCCTTTTTGTAGCTGCATATTCCATCATATAAATATATCACTGTTCAGAATTTTGCTTTTCAGTCATTGTATCCTTTGCTCCTCTCTGCCTATTGGACATTGTGGATAATGACCAAAATCAACAAACCATGCTAGTATTTTAAGAATTTTTACATCTGTGTTCATTAAGGAGATTGGTCTTTAGTTTTCCTTTCTTGCAGCATCTTCATTCAGTTTTGGTGTTAGAGTTATGTTAGCTTCATGAAATGAGTTAGGTAGGGTTCCTTTCTCCTCAGTTTTTTGGAAGAGTTTGACCATCACGTGGTCAAATTGACACATGAACCACCATGCTTAGCAACCCTACTCTTTAGTGTACTGAGCCAGTGAAGAAATAAAACTAACCTGCCTTTTACTCCATTAGTCTGTGAAGTTTGACAACAGGTGGGTGCCCACAACAGATATTAATATTACAGTTCTTAGAAGAGGACAATGAGGCATTTTTTGGTTTATCTTGATGGTGGGGCTGATATCCGAGACAGCCAAGTCAGGCCAGACAGAATAGAAACTTAAATCCATAGAAAAGTGGAAGAAATAATGTATTTAGTAACTTGTTTTACAACACACAAATAATGAGTGGTAGAATCAAGTTCTTTCAGTTCCAAATGACCTCCACAATACAAATTCAGTTTTTAAAGAACTTCTCAGAAACATGTTTATTATATAAAGAAAGGTACTCTTAAAAAGCTGGGTGGTACCCATATTAAAAAAAAAAGCTGGGTGGTTTGGTAGTTGCTGCTGTCTTCTATAATCTTTTCTGTTATGGTTAGGGCTATAAAAGGAATCTTAAAATATTTTCCAGTAAGCATGCCTTTGAAATTAGCTGAGTTGTTTTTAAGAAATCATGTGTTGTTACTTCGTTTAACTTGGCATTTTCATTCAAAGGATGTTTCTCAAATTAGACATGTGGAAGATTAGCCAAAATGGTACAGTGACACAATGATGTCATTTAGAGGAATGTTGTGCTTAGTTAAATTGCTCTAAATATTAATAATTTTTAACTCATAAAATAATTAGAAGACTCAGTTCTCTACTTCAGTGATATACAGTTTGTTTATGTGAAGCATTTCACTTGGTTTGAATGGTTGGCTTTCAGTTAACTACTGTGAAGTCCCTGTATCAAAATGAAAATTCTCCTTTTCTTTTTACTTAGTTTTTTCACCCTTGTGCTCGGGTCCCATTTCTTTCTGTCCCCGAGGACCTTGCTCCATCAAAAATTCCCACTCTCTCTTTACTTTCACCTTTTCTTTCTTCTACTGTTATTTCCTCCATAGCAAGTTGACCTATTAAAGTTTGTTTCAAACCACAGCTTGCTTTATTCAAAGCAGTATCCTCTTGAGTAACAGTCCTATCTCTCTTCTTTTTCTGGGAAGGCTTACAACAGGAATATGAAAGAAGGCCTGCTGGGATTTAGTGTTAAGTTTCTGTTTACATGTAATTTGAAATTTAGGTTTCTCTCATTATGCTAAGGGCATAGGTTTTATATGGTTTGATTTGTTCCTCCTTTTATTAATTGTTTTGGGGGAAATTCAGGCTTATGCATTTATCATTACCTTGGTATTCACATTTCTATCACAGACTTTTTGAAATTGGTAACTTAAATCTTTATTTCACTTCACTGTTTATAAAGTAACAAAGTTGTATCAGCTAGGATTCTCTAGAGAAACAGAATCAACAGGAAATATCTGTAAATATAAAATTTATGAAAGTGTCTCATGTAACCATGGGAATATAGAGTCCAGAATCTGTAGGGCAGGCTGTGAAGCTGATGACTCCATTGGAGGGTCCGGATGAATTCTATAGGAGAGGCTCGCCAGCCAAAGCAGGAAGAGGAGAGGCTCTCTCTTCTGAATGCTCCTTAAAAGCCTTCGATTGATTAGATTAAATGTCGCTCATTGCAGAAGATGCTCCCCTCGGCTGATTACAAATGAAACCAGCTGTGGATGTAGCCAGCATTGATCATGATTTAATTCTATGAAATGTCCTTATAGCAACAAACAGTCCAGCAGTTGCCCAACCAGACAAACAGGTACCACCACCTGACCAAGTTGACACATGAACCCGACCATGACAAAAATAATAAAATAATAAAGCTAAAGACAAAGCTAATTTTCTCTTTTTTTCCTAGCAATTTTATTGAGATATATGTACATATTATACAATCCATCCAAAGTGTATAATCAGTGGTTTACAGTATCATCACATACTTGTGTATTCCTCACCACAACTTGTCTAATAGCATTTCTTTAAGAAACTAGTAAGATGCTTAACATTTAAAAGAGGTAGAAAAAGGTGAAATTTAACAGCAGTTTTACCCTTGGACAAATTCAAATTACGGCATAGGTGATAGAAAGCAACTCATGGTCTTTAAAACAAATGACCATTGGAAAAATACATGAGAATAACATTTTTACAAGATTGGTACTTTATGCTGAAGACCTCTGCGATGTATTTTCTCTTCCAGGAAAGCAGTTGAGCATTTAGGTGTGATAGTGAGAGCTCTGTAGTTTTTAAGCAATTTGGCCCTTGGTTTCCATGATAATGATTTTCTCCAGATACTTATCTAAGCCCTGAGAAGGTGGGCCAAGGTGCTCTTCTGGGCCCCTTTAGAGGGACTAATGTATACTTCATGAGAGATGCTTGAATTTATTTATTGTATGTATTTTTGAGGGGTGTCATTAGGAAGTAGAAAGAAACTTGAAGGTAAGAACAATCAAGAAATCAGGATGATTTTAGGGTATAATAAATAGCTGTATGTATCCCCTTATTCTTTTTTTAAAAATTTTTATTGTATAATATAACATATATACAAAGCAAAGAAAGAAAAAAGCAATAATTTTCAAAGCACTCTTCAACAAGTAGTTCCAGGACAGATCCCAGAGTTTGTCATAGGCTACCATACGATCATCTCAGATTTTTCCTTCTATGCGGCGTGGGGCTTGCCTTGCCCAACCGCACTGGGGTCTCGTCCTCGGGTATGGGTCGGCTGGAGAGCGGCGTCAGCCGAAACCACGGGGCTCGAAGGTCTGGAGGGCGCGCGAGCACAATAAACCGAGAGCAAAAAATATTTGCAGCAGTTTATTGCAGGTGTGGCTCGCGGAACCTAGCTGGCTGGCAAGGCTTACAGGCTAGGCTCCCGAGAGGGGGAAACACAGGGAATATATAGGGTTGGTGAAGGGGAGGTAACGGAGGCGGGGAAACTTTGATAGACGGCTGGTATGGAGTCGTGTAGGATGTGGATTTGTTAGGAGGTGTGGTGATATATGCTCAGGAGTTGCTAGGCAGGGGGTTAGATTAGCAAGGCTTGCAAGAACGAGAGATGTTCGGACATGTCAGGGCATGTCAAGGCAAATAAGAGGAGACAGTTTTTGAATATATGCAGCAATTCCTCCCTTTTGTTTAATAGGAGAGGAAGAGAGAGTGAAAAAAAAAAGGGGAGAGGCGAGGCCGGCTGCAGGTGCAGGAGGCCCGCGGGCACCCGTGGGGCTCATGCGGATGAGCCAGCATATGCATGAGCCACGCTCCCAGAGGGTGATCAGTCCTCAGGGTGGGCAACACTCGATAACCATACCTGTGCCTGTTGGTGATGGCCTGCGCCCGCGAAGGGGTTTTAAAGTTCGAGAGCTGCTAGAGCAAGAAGTTTAGTTTGTTGTCTATGGTGGGAGAGTTGTTTATATATGCATTTGAATATAATAAGAACGACAATGAAGGCAAGTAATAGGAGTCCATAGAAGATGAGGTTAGAGGGTTTGAAGAAAGAAGAGAACTTTTTCGTTAGGTCAGAGAGAATGGAGGCAGAGACTTTAGGGATAATTGTTTTTTCTAGAGTAAGTATATGAGCTTGGAGTTGGTGGGTATGATTCCAAAAAGATTCATTATAAGCCGTAAAGATCCAGTCACGCAAAGTGAGGCGGGGTTGGGAGTGATTAACGAGGACAGGGGTAACACAGAGGCTGGAAAAGGGGTATCGTCCATCACACGTGGAAGAAGCTATGTCGTAGAGGGCTTTGATGTCTTGGGCAACTAGGTCTATCTGCTGCTGTAGATTGAAGATGGAGCGGTGCATTAGAAGGTTTAGGTCTTCTTGACTGCCGAATGCACCGGCAGCGGTACGAGTGAGGTTGTTGATGACTTCCGCGGTGGTGGAGGTTCGGGTGAGGGCGATAGCAGCTGTAGTAGCAGCAGCCAGAGATGCAACGACAGCGGCAGCAATCGTGGCAGAAATTCTGAAGTCTCGCTTGCGGCGGAAGAATGAGGACAACTCTTCGGTTCTGAAAGGATAGGGGAGTTGCGGGGCTACCCAGGTGGAGGCGTTTAGGGGGATCCATATCAGACGGGGCTGCAACACAATAAACGCATAAGGATATGAAATGTTCCAAAAGTTAGCGAGAACACAGTTTTGAAGGAGAGTAATGTTGGGGCAAAGATAGAAGAAGAAGGGCGGGGCGAGATGAACTGCAGCGGAGATGTTGGTAGCAGATGTAAGCAAGGGGTTATAGATTGGGCCTCTCGGTTGCTGCCTGTTTTTCTGGGTGCAATTGGGGGTGGCATAGGCGGTACCCAATCTGAACGGCTTGACGCCGGAGAGGGGGCGGAGGTCGAGGCAGGCATATTTGCCACATAAGTAGTTGTCAACAAATGCGGGTAAGCCGAAAACTGCAAGATCCGATCCGTTAGCATATGGAGAATAGAGGGAGAAGGAAGGATTTTGATTATAGGAGAGAGGGTAGTGACAGCGGTACCAGGTGTACTGGCTAAGTGGGAGGGAATCGAAAGTGGTCGTTTTAGTCCAGTGGGGTACAGGACAGGGAGTAGATGGCGGAATGGCGTGCTCGCGCGTAGCAAAATTGTGGTGTAGCAGGGGTGGGTGTTTAGCCGTGAGGTTTTCTGGGTACCACCAAGTAGCTTCAAGGGTGTAGGCTAAATAGCAGGAGTAAGGACACGTATTAGAATTACACTTTCGACACGCTTTGGGATTACACGTTTTGTTTTTGACGTAGTCCACAATGGTAATTTCCTGTAAAAAAAGGCAATTAGGGGAGGAAGGAGGGCAGATATCCTCTTGGGAGTCCTCGTCTTTGAGAACGAAAAGGAGCGCTGAGTGGGGTGGAGAAAGAGAGACATTAAGTGGGGCTTGACTGGGCAGAAGATAGGTGTTACAAGGGAGGCGGAGTGAGCAGTCGTTAAGCTGTAATGAGGGAAAGAGGGGGCTATCGGGGGTGATGAAAAGGACTCCAGGGGGGTTCTGCACTGCTGCCCAAAGTTCTCTGGGTGCTGCTGCAGATGCTGTGGGGAGAAGCATAAGCATTATTAGAAGAATTTGCTTTAAGCTAGGGGAGGGGTTACCACAACGCTCTCGAGCTCTGTCATATAGGTGGAGGAGTTGCCTTTTTTGAGCTCGAGGGCTGTTTTCCGGGTCGTCTTCTTCAAGGACTGCTTGCGTCATTTGCCAGACCAGGCACCTTGCCCGACGTCGCAGGTGTCTGGTGGTCGATGACGGCAGTGACGGTTGTGAACTCTTCTTTTCTGAGGGCTGTTCAAGGTGCATTTTCTCCAACTTCTTCTTCAGGGCTCGCATTCTGCGTCGGTGGCATCTGCTTGGTTGCCGTGGCCGGATGGATGTTCCTTCCGGGGATCCAGATTGGCTGCGGTCCATTCTCTGGAAAGACACAAGCAAAACCGCGCCCCTGGGCAAGGAGAGGGGCGGGCCCTTGCCACGTATTGGTGGCTGGGTCACGCCAGTGAACTGAAGGGACCAGGGAAGGCCTGTACGAAGGTCCCCAGTGTTTATGCAGGGGAGATAGTCCTTCTTTATCAAATGTGAGTAAGTTGAGGTATATTAGGGCAGCTGTGATCAGGTCGCCTGGTGAGGCCTGGGGGAGATTATCCCTTTCCCTTTCAATTTGGATTTTTAGTCTGCAATTTAAAGATTCTACCATAACCTGTCCTTGTGGGTTATAAGGGATTCCAAAGTGGTGGGTGATGTTATAGAGGCGCAGGAAGGCGGAGAAGGAGGTGCTGCGGTAGGCAGGGCATTGTCTGTCTTTAAGTCCCAGGGAATTCCCATGAAGAGAATTCCTTGGCGAAGTGCTTTGATGCAATGTTTGGCAGTTTCTCCCGGCAGGGGGACAGCATAGCACATGCCCGAATAGGTGTCTATAATGACATGCAGATATTTAAGACGCCCGAAGGAAGAGATGTGGGTAACATCCATTTGCCATCTAGCATTGGGTTTGAGGCCACGGGGATTGACTCCTTGTGGCTGCAGAGGCCCAAGTGGCGCAAAAGGCGCGCAAGTGGCGCAGCTGCGAACTATATGTTTACAGGTTTCCTTGGGCAGACCGCAAAGATGATGTAGGGAGTTGGCTGAAAAGTGGAACCTGGAGTGGAGTTGTTTGGCTGTATTAATGGAATTGCCGAGTGTGTTGGCAGCTGAGACAGAGACTGCTTTATCAGCTGCTTCATTGCCAGCCGCAAGCGGTCCGGGGAGGCCGGAGTGGCTGCGAATGTGTGCAATGAACCAAGGCGCTTGGCGGCGCTCTAACAGGCATTTTAGTCTGACTAGAGCACGGTCGATGGGCAAATCGTTATTAGGGAAGAAGGTTGCTAGCGCAATTACGCGGCAAACTTGTAAGGTGTATAAACTATCCGTGAAGATGTTTAGTGGTTGGTGCTGATATAGCCTAAGCGCTTGTTCTACTGCGAGAATTTCGCCCACTTGTACTGAGTGCTGGTGAAAATGTATGAAATGTTCGGGCTCCTCCCGTTTGCAATGGTAAACGATGAGTGCAAATTTTGTTTTGGATGCATCTGTGAAAACGGTGGTGGCGTTTGGGAATAGAGCAGTTGAGGGGAATGGGTGATATGGGCACTGCAATGGTATGTGTGCAATGCCTTGTAAGAGTCGGTGGTTGGGGAGGTGATTATCAAAGTCCCCAGAGAACATTTCTAGTAAAATTTGCATGTCTGCATTGTGTTGGATGAGGAAATTAGTTTGTTTCACCCCTAGTGGCCAGATGATTGTATTGGGTTGGCGGCCGAAGGTATGGATGGCCAGGTTGATTAGGTCCATAGCAAGGCTGATCCACATACGAATGTGTGGGCAGATTTTCCTGAGTTTGCTTTTGGCTGGGTGAGCCCATAGCAAGGGGCCTTCCTGCCAAAGCACTCCGGTAGGAGTGAGATATGTGTCTAGCACTAGAGCTTTTAAAGGGAGATTAGGCTGAAATCTGTGGAGCTGACATTCCCCAAGTAGCTCATTTACGGTCATGATGGCTTGTTTTGCTCCTGAGTCAAGTCGAATGGAACGTGCGAGTATGTTTGGGAGTTGCCCTTTGGCCTGCAATAATTTGAATAAAGGCTGTAGCTCAGCAGTGGTAATCGGTAGGGCTGAGCGAATCCAATTAATTTGCCCGCAAAGTTGTTGGAGTTCTGTAAGGGAAATTCGCTCTGGGACAGCTAGTTTTGGAGCTGTTGGGGTTATGTATTGATTAATTGTAAACCCCAAAAAAGAGAATGGCGGGTTTAATTGGACCTTGTCTGGTTGCACTTTTAGGCCTATGGCCGCGAGGTTGGACTTTAACGCGTCTAGTACCTGAGCAAGTTGTGCGGGCTCTTCTGATGCTATAAGAATGCCATCCATATAATGGATAAAGTAGGCCATGTTGCGCAGGGGGGCTATGGCCGTGTCAACATAAGTTTGGCAAATAGCAGGGCTATTGCGCATGCCTTGGGGAAGCACCTTCCACTGATAGTGCTTGGCTGCCCCTGCGTGGTTGGGGACAGGGACTGTAAAGGCAAACTTTGGTCGGTCATTTTCATGCAGTGGGATGGAAAAGAAACAGTCTTTGATGTTTATGGTGGCTACATGTAGATGTGAGGGAACAGCTACTGGGTGTGGAAGCCCGGGCTGCGGAGAGCCCATGGGCAATATGTGCTTATTAATTTCCCTAAGGTCATGAAGGAGTCTAAATTTGTTCATGGCCTTTTTGTGAATGACAAAAACAGGCGAATTGTAGGGGCTAGTGGAAGGTTCGATATGACCAGCTTCCAGTTGCTCTAGGACGAGGGTTTTGAGTATTTCCAATTTATGGGAAGGTAAAGGCCACTGCTCCACCCAAATAGGCTCCTCTGTATCCCATTGAAGAGGAGTGGGTGCTGGAGGTGTTATGCGAGCAGTGGCGCAAATTATTGGGGGGGCTGTGTGGTAATGCTGGCCCCCGCGTCTGTGGGAATGGCTCGTCCCCAGAGGGCTTGGCCAATGGTGGTTAGGAAGCATTCTTGAGGGGGCCGCGTGGCAATATATGCCCCTGAGGCTGCTAGAATGTCTCGCCCCCACAAGATTTGGTCAATGGTATTTAGAAAGAGCGGCCGGAAGGTACCGGAGTGACCTTCATTATCTTCCCATTTGATGGGAGAGGCAGCGCGCAGGGAGGGAGCGGAGCCCGTGGCTCCGATGACGGAGGGTCCCTCCTCAATTTTCCATCGGGCTATAAAACGGGTAGGCAGACATGAGATTTCTGCCCCAGAATCAACGGTGCCTGTGTACCAGCGATTGTTTATTTTAATTTCGCGGGTAGGTTTGTTGGGGGTTATAGGGATTGACCACATTATGGCTTGGGGCCGGTCTTGGCCCGGGTCTGTGTCTCTTGGGGGCGGGGCTGAGACATGCCCCCCCTTCAAGTTTAAAGGCTGCGCTTTGTTAGTGTAGCGGCAATCTCGAGCCCAGTGATAGCCCTTGTTGCAGCGAGGGCAGGGCGTAGGGGGCTTGCGCTGCTGCCACTGCGGCTTGGTAGGCAGCGGGCTAGGGGTAGTACAGTTTTTTGCAAAGTGCCCCGTTTTCCCGCACCTGAAGCAGCCTGATGTTAGGGTCATGGCCGTGGCAATGGCTTGGGCTAGTGAGGCGGCACTAGAGTCTATGTTGCTGCACGCAAGGACCCAGTCATAAATGGTTTTTTCTTTGATGGGTACAATTGCCTGCTTACAGGCAAGGTTAGCTCCCTCAAAAATAAGCTCTTTTGTGAGGGCAGTTTGTGCTTGTTCACCTAGCACTTTTCGTTCGCAGGTTTCTGCAACTCGCGAAATGAAGGAGGCAAAGTCCTCATCTTTCCCTTGTGTGAGTTTGGTAAATTTCTCTGGCTTGGCTGCGGAGCAGGATCAAAAGGCTTGCATGGCCACTTCCCTTAGCTGAAGCCAAAACCCAGGGGGGGCCTGTACATATACCGCAGGAAGCGAGTATTGGCCCGTCCCAGTATACGCCTCTAGTGGGAGCTGAAACCCTGGGGGCCCATGTATTTGAGTAAGAGCAGCCTGCTTTTCTGCCTCCGAATTAAAGTGCGCCCTCCAATCTACATACTGGCCAGGGGTGAGAATGGCCTGGGCTAGTGAAGTCCAATCATGAGGAGTACACAGCTGTTGTGACAATTCGTCTAAGAGGTGGGTAGCATAGGGACTAGCAAATCCGTCCTCCTTTAGTGCCTTGCGGAGCCGCTTGACTTCATCGGCATCAAAGGGGTACCACAGAAGGGGACGCTGGGGAGTAGGTCGGACATTCATGGGAAAGCAAGCGACCGCCGGCGGCAAAATAGGTTGAGGGGCAGCCGGGCCGCTGGATGCGCCGGCATAGAGTGGCCATAATGGCGCTGCCGATTGAGGGGCGGAGGCGCAAAACAATGGGCCTGGGGAGTTGTCCGCTGCATAAGATGGCGGCCGGGAAGGCGCCGCCGGCAGGGAGGCCGGAGCACAAGATGGCGGACAAGGTGGGGCTGGAGCACAAGATGTCGGATAAGGCTCCTCCCTCTGTGGAGGGGGGGGCAGTTGGGAGGCACTTCCCCTTTTTGGTTGAAGGAGAAGGGGGAAGTGGCTCGCAAGATGGCGCGAAACCGTCATCTTTAGGAAGGGCGGGATAAAGGCACTTCTGGTTTTCTTTGTCTTTGCTTGAACAAGAAGGAGGAAGTTCGCCATCTTGCTCTGTTGCCAGATTGTTAAGTTTAGGAGGACAGAGCTCGAGCTCGTTATTCAGCTGCTCAAATAAGGATTCAGAGTCCGGGTCAGAGTCATTATGAGACTCCTCCGAATTAGCAGAGTTTGTTGCCGATAAGGCTTCTTGGGGGGCGCTAAAGGACGGTGGCCGCGAGCCGTGTAGGCAGGAGCGGATGGTAATAAGCGTGGGCAGGAGCCCGGGGGGGAAACGCTTGTTTTCGTGCTCCATCTTTTGGGTGACCTGATCGATAAGTTGGTCATAAGTAGCAGGGTCCCACAAGTGGCAGGTGGTAAGCCATGGGTTGAACGGGAGTAAGAGGTCCCAATAAACTTGGAGCTGGCGAACTGAAACCCTACACTTACGAGCGTCTAGCAGGGTGGCCAGCGCACGGACTTGGGGCGCCTGGCGCATCGAAATGCGGTTACCCATGATAGGAGGTAAGTTGTTGCGGTAAGCCAAAGGAGGATGGGGGCTGAGTTCTTCTGATTAAGGGAGAAAAACTAGCAGGGTAATACACCCTACAGCGCAGAGAAACGTTATAGCAAGCAAAACTCTTTCTATTAGATTCCAATCTTTAGGGGCGATTTGTGCTAATATTACTGCCCACACTAATGCTAAAAGAGATATTAACAAGAGCCAATAATACATTTATACTAGTGAAAGGCTAGAGGGGCTTTCAGCCGGAGAGAGCAGGGGCCCTTACCTTGTCGAGCGGCGGCTGAAGAGGAGGAGACGAAGAGGTCCCTGTTCGGGCGCCAATTGCGCCATGGGGCTTGCCTTGCCCGACCGCACTGGGGTCTCGTCCTCGGGTGTGGGTCAGCTGGAGAGCGGCGTCAGCCGAAACCACGGGGCTCGAAGGTCTGGAGGGCGCGCGAGCACAATAAACCGAGAGCAAAAAATATTTGCAGCAGTTTATTGCAGGGGTGGCTCGCGGAACCTAGCTGGCTGGCAAGGCTTACAGGCTAGGCTCCCGGGAGGGGGAAAACACAGGGAATATATAGGGCTGGTGAAGGGGAGGTAACGGAGGCGGGGAAACTTTGATGGACGGCTGGTATGGAGTCGTGTAGGATGTGGATTGGTTAGGGGGTGTGGTGATATATGCTCAGGAGTTGCTAGGCAGGGGGTTAGATTAGCAAGGCTTGCAAGAACGAGAGATGTTCGGACATGTCAGGGCATGTCAAGGCAAATAAGAGGAGACAGTTTTTGAATATATGCAGCACTTCTAGCTGCTCCAGAACATAGGAGGCTAGAAGGTATGAATATTTTTTAATCATCCCAATCAACTTTTTTTTCTTTTTTGTGAAAAATAACAAATATACAAAAAAGCAATAAATTTCAAAGCACAGCACAGCATGACAATTAGTTGTAGAACAAATTTCAGAGTTTGGTATGTGTTACAATTCCACAATTTAATTTTTACTTTTAGCTGCTCTATGATACTGGAGACTAAAAGAAATATCAATTTAATGATTCAGTGTCATATTTGTTTGTTAAACCCTACCTTCTGTTTATAACTCCACCATCACCTTTGATCTTTCTGTCCCACTCTTTAGGGGTATTTGGGCTATATCCATGCTAACTTTTTCATGTTGGAAGGAACTGTCAATAGTATGGGGTAGGGAAATGGAACTAGCTGATATTCTGGAGAGGCAGGGACCTCTAGGTTTCAGAACTTCTCTGTTTCAGGGACCCATCTGAAGGGTGTAGGTTTCTGGAAAGTTACCCTAGTACGTGGAACCTTTGTAGAATCTTATATATTGCTGTAGGTGTTCCTTAGGATTAGCTGGAATGGTTTGGGTGGGGGTTTGGCAAGTATGATAGGTAGCAGTGTCTAACTGAAGCTTGCATAAGAGTGATGTCCAGAGTAGCCTCTCAACTCTATTTGAACTCTCTCAGCCACTGATACTTTATTAGTTACACTTCTTTTTTCCCTTTTGGTCAGAATGGAGTTGTTGATCCCATGATGCCTGGGCCAGACTCATCCCTAAATCCCTTTATTCTTTTAGCAGCTTTCTCATGAAAAGACATGAGCAGTTCTTTGGCAGTGCTTTTTAAAGGTTTAAGTGACCAGAAAAGACTTAGATTTTTAATTTTAGTAAGAGTTCCCAGCTCACAAAATACTCAGAAAATAGCTTTAGTTCCATGTACACTCCTTCAACCCTTCTTTACTTTCTAGCTACCTTGGACTGTACACAAAATATACAAGCATTTGCCTTAAAACAATGTACTTAAGTGTCCTTAAAACAGCACAACTTTTCATTAAAGTAAGAAAATAAAGTTGGAGAAATGGATTGTTTTAGTTTAGGTATCATTTGCTATTGTGACAAATCTCCAGATTTTAGTAGCTTAACACAATAGAATTTTTTTTTCTTCCTTCACCTAACAATCCAAGGTATGCATTCCTTCTCTGGGCTACTTTCCTCTACCTGGAGATTCAGGGATCCAAGGTTATTCCATCTTGCAGTCTTTGAGTCATTTGCTTCTAACCAATAGAAGGAGAAAGAAAGAGAATCACTGTCCTCTTCATAAGAACCTTAGCAGAAATAGCGTACATCCCTTCTGTTCATATTATTTTGGCTGAGAGTAGTTACAAGGCCTTACATAGATGCAGTAAAGACTGAGGAGCTATGTCTCAGCCAGAGCTCTGCACTCAGAGGGAGTGGGGCATGAATGTTTTTAGAGGACAACTACCATCTCTGCCACATAAAGTTTATATTCTAACTCGTTTTGGCTCAGTTTATGTGCTCACATGTTTTTGATGACAGTACACGTTTTTAAAAATTCTGAGTTTTCATTTTATTTCCTACTCCATTAAGAAAATTGAGACCTTATAGCTGTAACATATATTGAGAATATGATTTGTCATTTTTTACATTTTTTTAAACATGAGTTTTACATAAATTAACTGATTTCATTCTCAAAAATATTTTAATGAAGTTGGTACTAATATTACTCAATTTTATACACAGTGTGGTTCAGAGAAGTTAAGAAAGTTACTGTCACACGATTATGAGAGGTACAACCCAGGCAGTTAACCACAGAGCCCAAGATTTAAATACCAGATTCTCTAATATGTTAGATTAAAAGATTATTTAGAATGAAATTAAGTTATTCAGTAAATGGAAATCAGATTGTTATTTTAGGTATAGGATTGTGTAAAATGATGCACAGTGTACTGTTTTGAAACTGTTGTGTACCCCAGAGAAGCCATTTTCGTTAATCCTGATTCACTATTGTTGGATTGGATTTTTTTTTATTAAGTTGTCTCCATGGCAATGTGACTTACCCAGTTGTGGGTGGGACTTTTTGATTAGGTGGTTTCCATGGACATTTGTTTCCACTCATTCAAAGTGGGTCACTTACTGGAGTAAGTGGGAACCATTTTGGAAAAAGCTTCAGAGCTGACACAGATTAATGACCTATGGGAATGCAGAAAGAAAACACCCCCTGGGAAGCCTTTTGAAAAAAGGCCAGGAGAGAAAGTTAGCAGACATCGCCATGTGCCTTCTCATTGACAGAAACTCTAAATGTCATTGGCCCATTCCTTAGTCAAGGTATCTTTCTTTGGATTCCTTAGTTTGGATATTTTTTATGGCCTTAGAACGGTAAGCTTGTGACTTAATAAATTCCCTTTAGACAAGCCAACTCATTTTTGGTAAATTGCATTTGTGGAAGAATTAACAAACTAAAAACATAGGGAATAGGTAATAAAGAAGTTTTAGAAAGCAATATTTGAATGATAAAGCCTAAAAGAGAACAAAGTGCAAAAGTAGGGAAACTATAAAGGACTAAGGCATCCAAACTTGAACAGTATTGATGTCATATTACCCTAAATTTAGTATGATTGTTGTGCATGACATAATGATGAGAGAGTGTATCAAAATTTGATTTACCAAGACAGTAATGTGTTGTCAAAAATTTAACTAGGCATTGACATATTGGAGACTTTTAGCGATTAAGGTAGTTTTTCCCTTCAGAAATTTAAAAATTTCTATAATGAGATTTGATACCAGTTCAATGTTTTTTCTTTTTATTCAGTACCTCCCTTGGTTTCTTATCTGCCCCATCATCATTCTACATAGAAATTTAGGGAGCACCCATTTGGTATTACCATTTATGATGTATCTTCACTATATAATGACTGAGATCATTTAAAGAGTTTGTAGATTAGAGGTAAATACTTAAACTATACTGAAAAAAAAAAAAAACCAACCAAAAACAAACAGTGGGGAAATGGTGCAAACCCAGGAAAACAAATGATTTTTCATACCAAAGAAACAATTTTATATATATGTTTTGGCTACCAACAGACAATATTTAGATTTTCAAAGTGATTTACACCTCAAAACTTGTGATGTTTCTCCACCCTCATTTCTCCTTAAGCTCATTTTGTTCCCCTTTGGAGATAGACAATCTCATGTTTTACTCTTGCCATCTTTGGCTTTGTTCACACGTGATTGTACTGCCAACTTGGAAATTCCTCCTAGTGAGAAAAATATATCCTAGTTTTTTGGCCCTGCATAACTGATTATTCTAAAAGCAATTATAGCAGTAAAACTTTTTCCAGAACGAAACAATCACAATCTGGTAAGAGAAGAAAACAATTGGTTATGCCTCAATTCTCATACTTCATCATTGAATTTGATTATTAGACTGAGGATGTAAAGCTACTGTTGGGTTAATCTCACAAAAACCTTTTGTTGTGCTGTTTTCTAATGCTATTTTGTTATTCTGTGGCACAACTTTGAACATATTTAATTGCTTACACTTCTGAAAGGAATCTGGGTATATTTCTTCTATGAGATACTATTAATAAGGCATCACATATAGTTAGAAAATACGTCATTGCACAGATAGGGGAGAGAATGTATTTTGGCAGAAACAAATTGTGGTACATATTAATATGTCTTTAGACCTGAGGAATATTTGTTAATTGAGTACAGTTAACTAAAAAATAAGCTTCAATTCTTCTTTGGGAGCATATACAAAATTTTAGATATAAATTTAAATGATAATGTAACCTGATAGGTAGTCAACAAACCTTCAGAAATTATATAGTGATAAAACTGTACAGGTGAAAATAATATACAAATTGAAAAAAAAGAGATGGCTTTGGGAGGAGAGGAATTGTTCTTAGTTGAAAGGGTAAATAGTAGTGTCTTTTGATAGAGGAAAGGAAAAATAGCCAAATGCTTGATTTTCATTTGGCTGTTAATAATTTTTATGTAAGTGCAATAGAGAGACTGTTTTTCACTTTTTCCAAATAAGAAGAATATTCCGAAGTCTCCTGTGTTTTTTATTTTCCTGATAGGCAGTACTTCTCTCCCCAGGGTGTTGAGTAAATCTCCATATGAGTTATAATCAAAGTGGTGGACAAGGGCATTCAGTAAGATCAAGGATAATTGTTTTATCGTGAATCTTTCCCTGAGAGCTATGAACCCTTTGTGAAATGTGAGCTGCTATTTACTTAAAACCTCTATTGCTTATTTATTTGTTTTGAATTTTTCCATTTTAACAATATAAATCATAAATTGATGCCTGATATAAGATGAGTCTGGATTTATAGTTATAGGAAGGAAACTTTATTAGGAGAAATTGGTTGTAGCCTTATACTTTTTCTCTCTTATTTTTCTTTTCCCATCTACCATCTAGATGGGAACTACTGGTTTTGAAACCATAATTCTATTGCATGAAAGTATTATGGTTGGCACTCTTGTGTTGGACAGTTAAAGCTGAAAGTGGTTATGTGGTTAGGCTGGAGAGTGAGAGTAATGTAGCTACTTAAAAAATAAAATTCTATTTTAGAAAGAATCCTTTTCTATGTAGAATGAAACCCTTCAGAGATATCGGAAATTGCTCTTGATGACAGCACATGCATAAGGCATTATTATTTAAAATGATACAAAATGTCACTGAATCTTTCTAGCTTGAGACTAAATGATTCTGTCGCACCAGAAAGAAACAGATATAACTCTCAATTACCCTCCTGTGGTTATGAGAGACATAAAAAACAGGTAACTGCATTCGCAAAATATTAAAAATCTTTTAGGCAATTATTACAGCTTTTTTTGCCAAACATTTTTTCCCTTGAATCTTCCAAGAACAATCTGTGCTTTGTAATTTTCTTTTACTTGTGATAAGGATGAAAGAAATGGTCTACACTGAAGGCTTTAGGTAAGAGAGAAACAAGTCCAGTGTTTTACACATCTGGAATAATCATTTCTAGTGTTTTCTCTTGGGAATTCAGTGTCCTTAGTTTTTTTTTTAACAGGATCATTTCAATACCTCCCATTATTTATTTATTTTTTCATCTTTGTTTTTTACTCATCTGCCAAACCTTCACCCACAAGGTTTTCACATCACTCAGTCATGTTGTAAAAGCTATATAGTTATACAGTCATCTTCAAGAATCAAGGCTACTGGCATATACCTCAGCAGTTTCAGGTACTTTCTTCTAAGCACTCCAATACACCATAAACTATAAAGGGATATCTGTGTAAGGCATAAGAAAACCTCCAAGATAACCTTTGACTCTGTTTGAAATCTCTCAGCCACTGAAACTTTATTTTGTCTCGTTTCTCTCTTTCCCCTTTTGGTCAAGAAGAAGGCTTTCTCAATCCCATGATGCCAGGTCCTGGCTTATACCTGGGAGTCATGTCCCACATTGCCAGGGAATTTTGCACACCTGAGAGTCATGTCCCATTGTAGGGCAGTGAGTTCACCTGTAGAGTTGGAGTAGCTTTGATTCTTGATGATGATTGTTTAACTATAGAGCTTTTATCTTGTGATGGTGTAATTGTGAAAACCTTGTGAATGACACTCCCTTTACCCAGTGTCTGGGCAGATGAGTAATAAAATAAGGACAAAAAAATAACTAATGGGGGAATAAGGGGTATGGGATGTTTTGGGTGTTCATTTTTAATTTTCTTTATTTTTTAATGGCGTAATGAAAATGTTCTAAAATTGATTGTCTTGATGAATGTGCAGCTATATGATGATACTGTGAGACATTGTACACTTTGGCTGATTTTACAGTGTGTGAATATATCTCAATAAAATTGCATTAAAAATAAAAAATAAAAAGGATACATAAATGTTTTGTCTTTTAGCCACAATAAATTATATATTCAGTATATGTACAGATACCCTGAAAGGCCTCCTTGACTGTTCAAAGAGGTCTGAGATGCAGTCTCTAGTCTCAAGAACATATCTATTTGGTGCAGCAATAAAACAACAGCAGTAGCAGCAATGCTGCCACCACCACAGATTGCATGAGCAACAGTATGTTGAAAGGGTTATCAGAGTGATAAAAACAATGGCTTCTATTTTCATCACAGGAGAGATAATTATTGTGGACTAGGAGGTTCAAGGATCTTTATTTTTGAGAGTTTTCTTCTCTGAACCTTTAAGTATATGAGGAATTTAAATTAGTGAAGGAGATGGGGAATGAAAGACTATTCTAGATGGAGAAAATAAGGAAAGAAAAAAGAGATGACGAAGAACGAGAGTGAGTTTATCAGTTTATGGGATGATTTCTGTAGAAGAGAAGAGGGATATGAAATGTGAAAATCATTTGGGGCCAGATGGTGATATGGAGGATGAACTGGAACAGAAAGGATTAGATGGTTGTTCTAGAGATAGATTTATGGGATCCTGAAAGTATCCTGGGGAGCAGGAGCAAGGGGTAGGAAATAGTAGGAATGGAGGGCAGGACAGGGTAATCACTTTCTTGGAGAGCTTTTTACACCTGAGTTAAGTCTTAAGGTATGAATAACAAAATATGAGACTTTTACAAGCCACATATACTTTTCTATTTAGACCAGGGTTTGGCAACTGCAACAGATGGACCAAATGCACCCACTGCCTATTTTTTGCAAATAAAATTTTATTGGAATGCAACAATGCTTATTTTTTAATATATTGTCTGTGGCTGTGTTTTTGTGCTACAAGGTGGAGTTGCATGTTTACAACTGAGACCATATGGCCTAAAAAGTAAAAAAATACTTACTTTCTGGTCTTTTACAGATTAAGTCCACTGATACCTGCTTTGGACAGAAAGAATTTATTCGTTAGGTAACTCTAGATAAGTCAACTAAATGTACCTCATTTCTAGTTGCAGGCAGCAGTTTTCAGGAAAACCAGATCTTCAATGTTTTGAGTTAAATTGAACACATATCTTGAAATGGATTTGCAGTGCTCTTTTCCAAACATAATGATTTCTTTTATCTCATCATTTAAGTTGAACTAGAGATGTGGTATTCTTTTTGAGCTGATAACCTGATATAAGTATGTGTGGTCTGTTTTCTTAGATGGTATCTTGGTTCACCAAGCTGCTTTATCAAATACCACGCAGTGGGTTGGATTGACAACAAGAATTTATTGGCTCATGGTTTGGAAGGCTAGAAGTCTAAAATCAAGGCATCAGCAAGGGTATGCTTTCTTCTCAAATTCTATGGTGTTTTAGTACTGGCTTGCATCTCTGCCTCCTCTCACATGGCAGTTACTTTCTCTTTTCATTTTTTCTGGCTTCTGCTGACTTGTGGCTTCTCCCTGTGCACTTCTCCAACTGCTGGCTCTAGTTTCCTTTCTTTATAAGGCTTCCAGCAACATAAATTAAGATTCACCCTAATTCGATTGGCCTCACCTTAAAAGTATCTTCAGAAGACCCTATTTACTTATGTTCACACCCACAGGAATCTGGATTGAGATTAAGAACATGTCTTTAGAGGGGTGTATAGTTCAATCTATCATAGATGACCCTCAGGTGAAACTATCTAATAGGTTCTAGACTTCAAGACAATGCAATCAAGGGCAAATTTTGATTTCTTTTGTCAAGCGAATTGTTGGTTAATACTCCTATGTAGCTAATGCATCATGAAAATGATAATGAAAACAAAACTAACATTAATTAACAGTTATGGTACATAAAATGCTCTTCTGATTTCTTTGCTCACATAATTTAATATAATCCTCACAAAAACCCTGTGATGTACGTAAATTATTTATATTTAATAGAAAAGTAAATTCTTAGTGACATTGCATAACAAGCCCTAGGCCAACAGCTAGTCATTGGCAGAGCTAGGATTTGAATACAATGTAGTGTAGTGTAGAGTGTATGCCCATATTACCTTTTTAGGGTACCCTCCCCCCATGGTTACAGAGTTGGTTTCTAGCAGCCCTATTTTTTTTTAGTATGAGATTCATTTCAGCCACAGTAGATTGGTCCAAGGATGTATACCATATCCAAATGTGTTGCTAGATGTATATCCAAGCTGAGCCAATTAGAGTACTGCACTGGGGTTTCATATTGGAGACTAAATTTTTTTCTCCATTCTAGCCTCTCTTGAAGACAGAAAGCATAAACATTTGTGGTACCATTCTTCCATTCCTGTTTAATGTTGTGCTCTTAAATAATATGAAAAAATACTTAAGAATTCAGATCAGTGTGAATATTTTTAATATAAGCGAGCCAAATGTGATAAAGAATTGGAGAGGTGTGTTAATTGAGGATGTTAAACCTGAATATTGAACAGAAGGAAGAGCTGGAGAAGGTATCTTGCAATTCCATCCAAGAAACAGAACCACTTTAAGTATTTTTGGGAGGAATCAGATGAACAGAGAGAATTAGGTGATTAAAACACCCGCTAGGATGGCTGAGATGTTAGAAGCCAGAGGAATTACCTAAGTACTATACAGATTTCATGGAGCTGAGATCCAGAGGTCAGGAAGCTGCTTGCACTCCTATGTCACAATGGCTTTCATACCCACAAAGCTGGTAACCAAAAATTTGAGACATCTAGCTTCTGCAAACATGACTCTCCAACCTTCCTTGCCAATACTAAAACAGTGGGAAGATGTCCTTTCTCTCTTTCTTTGCCTTCTGCATCTATCGAGAGTAATCTTATTGGTGGAACTTGTTGCATATATGATCCTAGTTGATTGGAAATATGGGAAATACGGTTTTTAGCTTTCCAGATCCAATGATAGGCAGGGTATGTAGAAGAGGGAGTAGATATCAAGTTCCAAAAAACCATCACAGGATCATGCTATAGTAGTGGTCAGAATAGCCTGGATATATTTGATGCAGTCCCCGAATATGTAAAAGAGCTAGTGCTCTTTGCTATTACTCTGCTAGGACTGTGGTTCCTTCAGCCAAGACTGAATCCAAGGATCTCTTGATTTATGAGGAAAGTCATGCAATTATTGCACTACATTTGGGAAAGCTGTGATTGAAACAGGATCATTTCTTTCCCAGAGACTATCAGTGGTGTAGCATGGTGTGACTGCTACAGTATCCAGCAGTCATACAACTGCCTGTATCCAGGCTGTTGCTTCTATGAATTCATATGCCTTTTGTGAGAAAATAATGAAAGATAGCCAGAGATTCTCTTGGACTTTTCTCCTAACTCATCATATTTTTTGTGTTGCTAGATGTTTGATAGAGTGCATAGGATGCTTTAAGACAGAATACCTAATGATACTAATATTAGATTAATGACATTGCCTAGAAGTTTATCTGCTAGGCAAGGCTTGCATTAAATAGAGCTCAAAGAGGAACAAAGAGTGGAAAACAAATGGTTTTATGATTTTTTCCTTTGTCAAAAGTTTGAGGTAGTTCAGTCTTTATTCTGTATAATCTTTTTTTTTTTGGTTCCAAATTTATTCCTTTCTGGCGATTCAGAAAACTATGAATAGTGAGGTTGTCCTAACTATGATCATATGAGTCAATGTCAAATTGAAAATAGTAGATTGTATTTGCATTGACAATTTTCCATTTTTCTTTACCTTGCTGTGGTTCTTTTTTATTTATTATGCGATAAATAGGTCAGGAATGGTAGGTTTCAAGGGCATTACAGGTAGGGGCATGTGGCAGATACACTGGATTTCCTTCTAAGACGCTGAAATAAATTTTTTTTTCTGGTTATTGGATCCCCAAATAACCTGCTCTGAAAATTCACTGAGAAAAGAGAACTAAGCTCATACATTAATGTTCTCTCAGTGTCCTCCTGGGACATTTCCCTCTCTAGCGTTTTATTCTATTCTACCAAGTCAAATGTTCCAGAGAAATGCTTGTTCCTGGACCATAGCTTGAGAATTGCTGTTCTAGGAAAAACTTGCCTCTTTCCATAGTGACTTTTAGTGGGGCAGAATGTCTGACAATTTCTAGTATCCAAATGGTGTAAATTCAACATGTTTAATCTGAATTACTGATCCTGCTTTCAATGCCAGCTTCATACACACTACAACTCACAAACATATGAAGTACAATAGGAATGGTTATTCACATGACAGAATATTACTTCCTTAGTCATTTACTGTATAGTATTAGGAGATTATCAGTTATCTTTTCTCAGAGATCATCTAACCTGGACACAATATATTTTTATTTCTCACATCCCTTTTTGGTTAGTATCTTAGCTATGATTAGTATTCCCTCTATAATGAAGTTCGTGTTAGAAAAATAAGTGGCCTTTTTTTTTTAATAAAAAAAGATTTTTCCCCCCTTTTCTATGTAATAAAAAAGGATGCAAAAAAAAAAAAAAGACTCAAAATCTCCAGCAGCAAAGATGAATGAAAAATATATAAAAACATATTACCATTCTAGAAAGAAAAAGAATAAAAATGGAAAAAACTGGGCGGGCCACAGTGGCTCAGCAGGCAAGAATGCTTGCCTGCCATGCCAGCGAACCCGGGTTCGATTCCTGGTGCCTGCCCATGTGAAAAAAAAAAGAAAAAAACCCAAGTAATCTACTTTATGTTTCCCTTTGTAATAATCTGTAACTCTTGAAACACTCAAGTAATTTCCTTTAATTGCAGTTAGTCCTTTTTTGAGATAGATTGAAAAGGAGGGGTATCAACTACCAAAAATCCCTTGGTCAAATTAAAAAAATTACTGCCATTACACAGTAAACATCTTACCAGTATTAGTTGACTCATCACTATTTTCTATTTTTTTTCACCTGTGGGCTTTGTCTTGAAAATAACATCAACTCATTTGTGTTCATGTACAGTCAGTGGTCTTATGTCTAGAAGTTGAAGTTCAGTCTTAACTCTAGTTCATTAATTAGATGAATATGAAGCTATAGAAATGCTGTCTTTATTCTTTGCACTGTTCTTAGGCAATGCTGAGTATACAAAAAAATGTTGAATGCATACTTAAAAAATACTGGTATGGGGGGAAAAACACAGAGCATTCCTCAGTCTTGTTTTTGGGACAAGACCAGGAAATTATGATAATGTTTGTAAAAAACAAGAAAGAGTTTGTGGGACTTGGTGAAGATAGGTGAAGAGAGTCATAAAAATAAAAGTTGATATACAGTGTTTCAAGAGAGAGAAGGAATATGTGAGACCCTTTGACTTTGGGGTATGCTTGGTAGAAATGTAGAAAATGGGAGTGGGGATATATGAAGTAGGGTAAAATTTTTGTAAGGAAAAGTTAAGGCATTTAATATTTGCCAAGAGATAAAAAGATAAGACATATGTCAAAGGAGTGATTTAGTTATATGATAATTTTTAAAAATGATAAAGACATTTTGCCTTTACCCCATGAACATGAGACATGTACAGTTCGTGATCTGAAGTAGTGAAAGTAGTTTTTAGGACATGTCATAGCCAGTCATGAATTCTAAATCTCATTCATTTCCAATAGAAGCACTACTATGCAGGAGAGAAATAGAGAAGTTATATAACATTCATCAAAGCAAAAAGCAGTTCCTTGGCCTGAAAAAGATGAAAACACCCTGTTTGAAACTGAAGTTCAAATTGATTTCCATGTATTCTGCAAAAGATACTAATGTTGACTTGCTGCATGGGCAGAAACTGAAACATCGATACTATCTTACCTTCCCCAACACAAAGACTGAGATGCAAACACTATGTGAATATATTTGTCATGAATACACATGCTCTATCAGTTTCTGATTAAGTGGGAAAGTCTACTGTAGATCATTATTTCCTCTAGATTCATACTAATTGGGAGAAAGGCCTCTACCATTTGGGTGAAAATATTGAGCATACTGGAGCAGAGAGGGTGAGTTTCTACTGATATTACTCTTATAGGTGCATATTGACTGCTAAATATATGGTCAAAATAGGCACACAATGTTCTATATATAACAGGTTACTTTTTCTCACAAATTTTTTCCATTTTACACATCTCTTTCTTATAGCTATTGTTTGCTGCTATTGCCATGGTGGATACTTTCCTCCTTTTACCCATTATTGCTAGGGAGTTGGGGAAAAAGTGTTGTTTAGAGCAAGGAAAATGAACAAGAATCTGCATTCTTAGGGATGAAGAAGGACTCTGCCCTGGAGTATAAATGGCTATGGGTTGTCACCAGAAGGCTGAATTCCTAAGTGGAACTCTGTATACACTTGCCACTAGAAACAGTGGTATAGCCCAAGAAATCCCATACTTGTGAACAGATTAAGTATGATTGCCTCATGCTGCTTCTGCAGTTCCAACTGGAGCTTGCCCAGGAACTCTTAATATCAGGGAATTGTAGTCTTTTTCCACCAAAGGGCCCCTTCCAGATTTCTTGAGAAATTTATCATGACCTTTTTAAATCCTTTCAGAAATTATACATTAGAACTTCAATTCCTCTAGCCAGAACAGAGCAAGAACAATGGTAAGGGTACTGGAGGTGTTCTTGCACTACCTATGCCACCTACTAACTATAGACCATGGACAAATTGCTCTGTGTTTTGACCTAGTTTTCCTCATTTGTAACATGAAGTGGGTGAAGTAGAGGATTTCTATGTCTGTCCCATTCTAACACTGCGTTCTAGTTTGCTAGCTGGTGGAATATGATATACCAGAAACGGAATGGCTTTTAAGAAGGGGAATTTATTAAGTTGCTAATTTACAGTTCTAAGACTGTGAAAATAAAATGTCCAAATTAAAGCAAGGCTATAGAAATGTCCAATCTAAGGCTTCCAGGGAAAGATAACTTGGTTCAATGAGGCCATTGACGTTCAAGGTTTCTCTTTCAACTGGAAATGGCAATGTCTGCTAGCTGTCTCTCCAGGCTTTTTGTTTCATGAAGCTCCCCTGGGGGTGTTTTCCTTCATCTGCAAAGGTATCTGGCTGCATGGGTTCTCATCCCTCTCATGGCTCTGAAGCTTTTTCCAAAATGTTTCCTTTTTAAAAGAATTTCAGTAAACTAATCAAGACCCACCTGGAATGGGTGGAGTCACATCTCCTTCTAATCAAAGGTTGATACGCACAATTGAGCATGTCACATCTCTGTGGAGATGTTCTAATCAAGTTTCCAACCTATAGTACTGAATAGGGATTGAAAGAAATGGCTGCCTTCACTAGATGGATCAGGATAACACATGGCTTTTGTAGGATACCTACTTTTTCAAACCGGTACGTACTGTGATCTTGATAGTGTGAAAACTGCTGGAGTTGATACAGCTGGTTAATTGGGTTATCTAAGAAGCAGGCGCCAAGATGGTATTAGTAGAGATTTATTGGAGAAATGCCTTAATGGTAAATGGGGAGGGACTGTGAGGGGCTGGGAGAGCCATCATTTTTAGAGTTACATATCAGTTACTTTGCATACATTATTGAATATAATTCTCACAACAATTCTGTGTGATGGTGTGGTAAGCAGAATAATGCCCACCCTCAGGATGTACATGTCCTAATTCCTATAACCTGGGAATATTGTATGTTACATGGTAAAGGGTATTAAAGTTGTTAATCATCTGACCTTAAATAGAATCATTACCCTGACCCAGTATGGTCACAAGGGCCTTTTAAAAGTGGAAGAGGGTGGGAATGAAGCTGATCTGATTGGGGCAAAGGTAAATTAGAATAAGGTAAAAGGATGACAGTGTCTGTATTTTAGAACTTCACCTACTGTAAGAGACCCAAGGAAGAGAGCTTTATTTTGCCCAAATCACAAATAATTGTGTAGCACACAATTCAACCTGTCTGGATAGTTCATTTAAACAAAGCAAGCACATGGAGCCCAGAATGGAAATGAGAGGTTTTAATTCTGTGTAGTTTAGTGTAACCCAGATACATCCCAGAGTATGTTGGGCAGATAAATAAAAAGTATTGGCAAAAATCCCTTGAGAGACTGGAAAATAATATGCAACTATTAAACTTTCCAACCTAGGAGACCCCTGATACTCTCTCAAACACTATCACTCCTAAGTTAATAGGCCAAGACCTGATCTTGGGGCTTCCTCTTATGAAACTTATTTATGTAGTGGAAAAGCTAAGCTTACCTATAATTGTGCCTGTGAGTTACTTCCAGAGCACCTCTTTTGTTGCATGTGGCCTCTCTCTCACTTTATGCTTAGACCTGCAAGTAAAATCATTACCCTTCCCACTACGTGGGACATGATGTCCAGGGGTGTGACTCTCCCTGGCAATGTGGGACATGACTCCCAGGAATGAGCCTGGCTCTGGCACCATGGGATCGACAATGCCTTCCTGACCAACAGGGGAAAAAGAAATTTAACAAAATAAGGTGTAAGTGGCTAAGAGAATTCAAATAGAGTTGAGGGTCCCATCTGGAGGCTACTCTCATGTAAGCTTCAGCTAGATAGTGCAGATTGCCAGTTTGCCAAAACCAACCAACATCATTCTTCTTAGCCCCAGAGAACACCCAGGGCTCTCCCTGAGATCCTATAAAAGTTGCACACACTGTTTACTTTTCAGAAATCTAAAACCTTCAGATGGTTCCTAGACCAGATAAAACCTGAAACCCAGAAGTGCCAGTCTGTCCAAGATCATCAGCCAATTCCATCCCCCTATACCATGTTGCCAACACCCCTTTTCAATATGAAAAATGTTAGAATGGGTGTGACCCAAATATCTGTAAAGACTGGGAGAAGGATCAAAGGAGAAGGAGGAATTATAACAGAGAAGTCTGAATTTAACAAATGGGTATGACTACTAAATCAATATATTGATATATCCTTTTAACCTCCAGTGCCTTAGAGCAGCTAGAAGGAAAAACTTGAAATTGTGAAATTTTGAAATCTGTTCTATAACCATTTGTTAAAATATACTTTGTAGTTCGTTGCTTTTTTGTATTTATGCCATATTTTAAAATGAAAAATGTAAAAAAAAAGTTAAGGGAGGAAATAACAAACAAGGCATTTATGTTGTTTAAATACATGCCTCTTAGAGGCAGCAGTTGCCAAAATTCATTAAATATTAAGTATTAAATAACTGGACAATCTTTCTCTTAGATTAGGAGTTGGCAAATTATGGCACGTGGGCCAAGCCTGGCTTACTTCTATTTTTGTAAAGAAAGTTTCATTGGAGCAGTCACACATACAAAATAGTGTAAGAGGGAGGCAAAAGAGAGAGAACCAGAAAAATGGTAGCATGAGGACTTGGCCAGAATATTGCTGGCTTTGAAGATAGAGGGATGGGGCCATGTACCAAGGAATGTAGGTAGCCTCTAGTACCTGCAAACGGCAAGGAAATTGATTCTCCCCAAAGCCTCCAGAGGAACAAAGCCCTGCTGACACCTTGTCTCTAGCCCAGTGAGATCCATTTCAGATAGCTGATCTCCAGAACTGTTAGATAATAAATTCATGTTGTTTAAAGCCAACAAGTTTGTGGTACTTTGTAACATCAGTATTAGAAGATTGATATAGATGGGTATTTTTAATTCTAACTTTATAAATAAGGGAAGCGAAGGTCAGAGTAGTTAAGTATGATTCTTAGGATCACAGGGGTACTTAAATCCAGATCTGTTTTATTTCCAAAACCCACACTATTTGGTGTATTACCTTACATTGTTAGCTGAGACCCCTCCGGTGTCCTTAGCGGGCCTTTGACTTGGGACTTTCTTGCCTTAGTGTGCCACTCTAGTGTCATCTTCTCATTGGATGCCTCTATTGGTTGCCTCTCTTGGTTGCCAAAAGCAACTTCACCTCTTCCTGATCACATCTTTGACTTTCATAAGGGAGGACTCTCCATGTCTTTGTATCCAGAGCCTTAAAAATGACCCCAGTTATAGTTCTTGAAACCTCCAGTGCTGCTGAAAGAAAAAAAAACTCCTATTCACAGGACGTCTCTTTTATTAGAAGCCTTTCCTTACTATCCATTCTCTGAAACATTTAAACTGGCTTGCATTGGGTTTATCTTTCATTCTCCTGAAAAAGTATGAGATGGAGTCTGAGTGGGAAATAATCTAGGGTCTTCTTTTCTGTATTTGGTGCTTTTTGCCCTAGGGTTTGTCCACTATCTATTTTGAGGGCATGAGAAACAGAATTCCCAATCCAGCAGTCACCCTGGTTGCATTCCTTTCAATGTCATTCATTTACTTTATGGGTTTAAAAAGTTGTTTTTGAGTTAGACTATGAACCTCACCATTCTTTATAAGATTCCCATTGACATGTATTATAAATTCTATATAACAGATGTGACAGCAGTTTAAATTACAATTTGATCGTAAGTTGTGGCGTGATGGTATTTGTAGTTGATCCGTGAATTAGACTACATAGCAATTGCTGACTACATTTTTGACTTTGGTACATAATGCATATTACCATTTGAACCTTAAAGGGTGGTTTTGGCCTTGTCTTTTGAGTAAAAAACATGAGATGGCTCAGATAAATCCATTTAGTTCTGTTTGTTTTATTAGTATAACAGTTGAGGCCCAAGTTTAATGACTTATTTCACACATTTTCCCATAAGTCTTTCCCAAGACAACTAGAGTTATGATCGATGTAAACCCAAGACATCTAGAGTTATGATGGGTTAGCAGAAAATGGGAAGACAAGGTTTATCATTTCAGAAATATTACTCTCCATAGGAGTGCACAATGATTGAGGACTTAACTATTTTGGTAGTTACTTTGTACTAAATGAGCTAACATGTACTTCACATATTGTCACAAATGAAAAAATGTACCCTAAATAAGAACTGGGATAAGAGCCTCTTAATTGTTCTTGGTGCATTTTATCTTACTGTATTATTATACTTATTCTTTTGGTTATTTTTCTAAAACCTGAATATGTTTAAGATCTAATTCTTCTTTCCTGTTTTTGATCATTAGGGTTGATTTATTGTGGAATATGTGCATCAAATTATGGCATGGATTGATTGTTTTGAAATAAACTTTTTTTTAGAATAGTTTAGATTTACAAAAAAGTTGCAAAGATAATACAAGAGTTCCTGTATATCATTCACCCAGTTTCTCCTATTGTTAACATCTTATGTTACTGTGGTACGTTTGTCACAACCAAGAGACCACTATTCACTAAATTCCCCACTTCATTTAGATTTACATGGTGTCCTTTAATTTAAATGTCCTTTAAATATCCAATCCTGGATATCATGTTAAATATAGTCATCATGTTTCCTTAGTCTTCTTTGGTCTGTCACAATTTTTCAGACATTCTTTTTCATGACTTTTACAATTTTAAGGAGTACTGTTCAACTATTTCTTAAAATGTCCCTCAATTGGGATTTTTTCTCATGATTAGACTGGGGGTATGTGTTTTTGGGAGGAAAACCTCAGAAGCCAAGGGCCCTTCTCATCATATCATGTTAAGGGGACAACATGATTATCACTGATGTTGATCTTGATCCCTGGCCAGGGTAATGTTTGACAGGTGCTTCCACTGTAAAGTTACCCATGCCTCCCCACCCCCCCATAATTCAACTCTTTGGAAGCAAGTCACTAGTGTAGAAAGTACCCTTGTGAATTACTTGGAATTCTGCTGTAAAGAAGATGTGTCTCTTTGCCCCATTTATTTACCACGGTTTGATTTCTTTCACTGTTCTATTCTTTTTCCTTCTCAAATACAATCTGATAGAGAAGATAGGCAAAAACAAAAACAAGTTACTGCCATGTTACTTTATATCCAGGATGCCATCAATTGTCAGACATATATATTTCAATTTCAGAAATATAAAAATGAGAAAAATGTGATGTTAAAACAGGTACCTTCCAGTATAATATGATGTATAATTCGATTGTTCAGAGATTTTCATGAATTCCTTTGGAAACTTTTTTTATAAACTATTTGGTGAAGAAATTTTTCCTTAAATCTTGGCTACAGTAATTTAAGGTAATTTTTTGTCTTATTTTGAAAGGTTGGAAACATCACCCCAAATTAATCACTTTGAAATTCCTTATGTGTATAATAGAATAAAGCATTTAGATTTTCTGGCTATCCTTATTTCATAATTCCCTAAATTATGCTTTGTACAAAATTGGGTTATATTTTATCTGTGAGGTTAGAGCAGTATAAAAGGTTTTATGTTTCTAATGTAAATTGTATACAGTTCTGTGTTAATTATTCTGACACCTCCTTCCTATCTTCTTTGGCTCATTTTCTTGTACATTGACTCCATTTGCGGAGGTTCGTAAAATGATAAGATTTTAGAGTTGAACATCTTTAGAAGTGATCTAGTTTACTTCCCATTAAAAAATGCACATTTAGAGACTTAGCATAGGTTATCAACTAGTACGAATTGAGAGATTAGAATGTATGACTTTTGATTCTGAGGCAGTGTGCTTTCTACTCTACAACAATGCTTTGTTTTCACTTGACTCAGAAATTTCACTGTGAATCAGCATCCTGTTGTTTTTAAATACAGGTTTTCATGTGGGCAAAACTAGACTACTTGAGTTTTACCTTTCTCTTTGACTTTGCCCCAAGTTTGCTAGTAGAGTCAGAGAAAATTACCCCTTGTTGCTTGTTTTCAGATTTTTTTTCCCTTTGTATGCTGTATGGCAGGGGTCACATTTTATTCTTTTTCCGTATGAGTATCTCCTTATTGCAGCACCATTTGTTGAGTTTTTTATTTGATTTTTCATTTGTTTGTTTGGGAAGTGCATGGGCTGGAAATTGAACTGGGTCTCCTGCAAGGCAGGTGGGAATTCTACCACTGAGCTACCCTTGCACCCCTTTGTTTTCAGACTTTTTATCATCATAGAGGAAACAGTCTAAGTTGTGAATCAGTTTTCTTATATGTGTATTTCTTAAATAGCCAGGAGGATTTGGATCCATCTCCTGAATATTGAATCCATCAGTGCATTTTTTAAATCCCTTGGATCAAGTCTAAAAGTACTGCATTATTAATGCACCTTGAAATTAAAAGAGCGATAGCTTGAAAGTGTTTGAAAGAGAGTCTTGAGAGAATCCAGCCATCTATGATGGAATGATTCTGTCTGATAAGTAGACAAAATTTTCCTCTATAGAGTTTATGTGATATTATCTGATATCCAAAATATATTTTATTTATATTGTTCACATACAGAAGAGATTTTGTATGTTTGTGGTTTCAAGAAAATGAAAAAAGAAAACCACTGAAATGGATAAAAATAACAGTGTCTGTTATTTTAGGGCATTCACATGCCTGTGATGGTTTTTATCTACATTGCTCCAGGATTGATCATTTTTGCACTTAGGAAATTGGACTTAATATATTCAAACTCAAAATAGTTCTAAATTACAAAAGAGTACTTCACATTAATACTATTTACAAGCTTATTTTGACAGCCATAGTACATTCATCACAATAAGGCCTTGGAATCTTTCAGATTTTTTACTTCCCCTACTGTCTTCACGTTTTTGCATTCAACAGACTGTTCTACATTCATTAATGAAGTTTCACTCTACAGTGGTTGCCTTGTTTTCCTTTCTTTTCCAAATGGATGCACTGTTTGCTTTGACAAAATTGGCATTTGGTTTAGGTGAAATTTGTTTTCCATACTAGAAATAACTCGCAGTGTACTTGGTGATCTAGATCTTAGATTTTACAATGAGCTTGCAGCAACAGTCTTGGCAAAGACAAAAGCAGAACATAAACCTTGGAAAGTTTCCAACAAATTGAATACCTTACTTTTTAGAAAAAGCATGGTGAAATTTACCATTTGGCCATCAGTATTTATTCTCTAATGCATTTTCAAGGATATGTGTTTCTAATGAAGCCTGTGTTTTTCTAGTTCTTACACCAAGAGGTACAATAGAGTCATCATATTAATAATAAAAATGTATTTATATAGACATTCCAGAGTTGTGGGGCATCCAGCCTCTGTCTTATAGTCCTTAGTGTCTGTCACATGTATGGTTGAGTTTGTACTTGCCATACATTTGCTGTTTTCTTTCCAGCTGGTACTGGCTTTGTAGTCCCAGCTCCCAAGTTGAATACTAGTGGAAGCAGGCGGGACTCACCCAGGCTACAGTGGTCCTTAGCACTGACTGTCACTGTCTCCCATTTGATTTGGTAACATAGCCCTAGTGGTTCTCCACACATGCTGAAGTGTGGCAGATACTCTCTATTGCTGCATGTGCCAAACTGTGTTCACAATTCTTTTTAGAGATTTCACTGATGAAATTACATAATTACATTTGTTCATTTTATTGTAGTCTTTCTCCCCAGTCTTCAGCTGTGTGTGAGGGCAATATTCATAGTAACATACTGTACTATTTCAAAATCACTCTTCAACTGTACCCTGTTATCTGTAGATCAAACTTGCTCACTTCCACTATCCCTTTCTGCAAAGTAATTTCTTTTCAACAGAGTACCCTCCCCCTGGTTACTGGACACATCCGAATTTCCAGTGTGAATTTCCAGAACAGGACCATTTAAGACCTTTGCAGTCTTTTTTTTTTTTTCTTTAAGTTAGAGACATTGTTGGTTTATAGAAAAATCATGCATAAAATACAGTGCTCCCATATACCACCTTATTATTAATGCTTTGCGTTATGTGGTACATTTGTTACAACTGATGAAAGCTCATTTTTGTAGTTGTACTATTAACCATAGTCCATAGTTTACATTAGGAGTCACAGATTGTGTTCTGCAGTTCCATGGATTTCTTAAAAAAAATTTTATTCTAGTGATATATATACAACCTAAAATTTATCTTTTAACCACATTTAAATATATGATTCATTGCTGTTAATTAATGTTCACAATGTTGTGCTACCATTACCACCTTCCACTGCCAAAACTTTTCCGTCATCCCAAGTAGGAATTCTGTACATTTTAAGCCTTAATTCCCTATTTACTACCCCCTCTCCCATTTCCTGGCAATCTGTATTCTAAATTCTGATTCTCTGAGTTTACTGATTCTAGTTATTTCCTTTCAGTGAGGTCATGAAATATTTGTCCTTTTGTTTCTGTCATGTCTCACGCAACATGATGTCTTCGAGGTTCATCCATGTTGTTGCATGTATCAAAACTTCATTTCTTTGTAGGGCTGAAAAATATTTCATTGTGTGTATTAACCACATTTTGTTTATCCATTCAGCAGCTGATTCCAAACTGTCTTCCACAGGACTATACCGTTTTTCATTGCACCAGCAATGAATGAGTGCTCCTTTTCTCCATATCCTATCCAACACATGTAATTTTCCACTTTTTTAATAGCAGCCATTCTAGTGGATGTGAAGTAGTGTCTCGTGGCTTTAATTTGTATTTCACTAATGGCTAATAATTTTGAGAATATGTTAATGTACTTTTTGGCCATTTGTGTATTTTCTTTGGAAAAAATGTTTATTCAGGTCTTCTGCCCATTTTTAAATGTGGTTGTCTTTTTATTGTTGAATTGTGGATTTCTCTGTCTATTCTGGATATTAAACCCTTATTAGATATGTAATTACCAAGTGATTTCTCCCATTGTGTAGGTTCTTTTACTTTCATGACAAAGTCCTCTGAGGTATAAAAGTTTTTAATTTTGATGAGGTCCCATTTATTTTTTCTTTTTATGCTTGTGCTTTGGGTGTAAAATCTATGAAACTGTTGACTAACAAGGTCCTGAAGATGCTTCTCTATGTTTTCCTCTGGGAGTTTTATAGTTCTGGCTCTTACATTTAGGCTTGATACATTTTGAGTTGATTTTTGTGTATTATGTGAGGTAGGTGTTCACTTTCATCCCTTTGCAAATGGAGATCCAGATTTCCCAGTACCATTTGTTGAAGAGACTATTCTTTCCCCGTTGAGTAGACTTGGCACACTTGTTAAAAATCAATTGGCCATCTCTCTCCAGCCAACACAATAAGCAATCTCACCACCCTTCCTCTGTCTACGTGGGACATGACTCCCAGGGGTATGGACCTTCCTGGCAACGTGGGACAGAAATTGTAGAATGAGCTGAGACTCAGCATCAAGGGATTGAGAAAAACCCTAGAATGAGCTGAAACTCAGCATCACGGGATTGAGAAAACCTTCTCGACCAAAAGGGGGGAGAGTGAAATGAGACACAGTGTCAATGGCTAAGAGATTCCAAACAGAGTTGAGAGGTTATCCTGGAGGCTATTCTTGCGCATTAAGTAGATATCACCTTGTCCTTCAAGATGTCGTGGAGAGGCTGGAGGGAACTGCCTGAAAATGTAGAGCTGTGTTCCAGTAGCCATGTTTCTTGATGATGATTGTATAATGATATAGCTTTCACAATGTGACTCTGTGATTGTGAAAACCTTGTGTCTGATGCTCCTTTTATCTACCTTGTCAACAAACGAGTAGAACATATGGAATAAAAATAAATAATAGGGGGAACAAATGTTAAAATAGATTTAGTTTGAAATGCTAGTGATCAATGAAAGCGAGGGGTAAGGGGTATGGTATATGTAATCTTTTTTTTCCTCTGTTTTCGTTTTATTTCTTTTTCTATTGTCTTTTTATTTCTTTTTCTGATTGATGCAAATGTTCTAAGAAATGATGAATATGCAACTAAGTGATGATATTGTGAATTACTGATTATATATTAATGTTTTTTTAAAAAAAACAATTGGCCATAAATATGATATTTACTTCTGAACTTTCAGTTCTGTTCCATTGGTCTGTCCATGCACTAGTACCATGCTGTTTGATTACTGTGGTTTTGTAATAAGATTTAAGACTGGGAAATGTGAGTCCTTCAACTTTGTTTTTCTTTTTCAAGCTGAACTTGGCTATCTGGGGCCCCTTACTCTTCCAAATAAATTTAATATGTGGTTTTTCTGTTTCTGCATGAAGGCTGTTGGAATTTTGTTCAGGATAGTACTGAATCTGTAAATTGCTTTTGGTAGAATGGACATCATAACAATATTTAGTCTTCAATTCATGAACACAGAATGTCTTTCCATATATTTAGGTCTTTGATTTCTTTCAACAATGTTTTGTAGTTTTCCCTTTTATACTTGTGTAGATTTATTCCTAGATATTTGGTTCTTTTCTTTTTTTTTGCATGGGCAGGCACTGGGAATCGAACCCGGGTCTCCAGCACAACAGGCGAGAACTCTACCTGCTGAGCCACTGTGGCCTGCCTGATATTTGGTTCTTTTAGTTGCTATTGTAAATGGAATTTTTTCTTGATTTCTTCTTTTGTAATTAGAAATGTTACAAAAACACTACAAATTTTGGTTGTTGATCTTGAAGTTGGTCATTTTGCTGAATTCATGTATTCAAAGGTCTAGGAACTTTGTTGTGGGCTTTCAGGATTTTCTGTAGCTAGGACTATGTCATGTAAAACTAGGAAAAGTTTTACTTCTTCCTTTCTAATTTGGATGCTTTCTATTTCTCTTCCTTGCCTAATTGCTCTGGCTAGAAACCACAGTACAGTGTTGCATAACAGTGGTGGGCATCGTTGTCTTGTTCCTAATGTTTGAAGGAAAGCTATCAGTCTTTCATGTTAAGTATAATGTTAGCTGTGGGTTTTTCATATATGCCCTTTATCATATTGAGGAAGTTTCCTTCTAATCCTAGTATTCTAAATGTTTTTAATCAAGAAGGGGTGCTGGATGTTGTCAGATGCCTTTTCTGTATCAATCAAGGTGATCATGTGGATTTTTTCCTTCATTATGTTAATGTGGTATATTAAACTATTTGTTTTTCTTATGTTGAACCATTCTTACATGCCTAGAATAAATCCCACTTGATCATGGTATATAATTCTTTTAATATACTGTTGGATGAAGTTTGCTAGTATTTCATTAGGAATTTTTGCATCTATATTCATGAGAGATAGTTATCTGTAACTTTTTTTCTTGTGGTACCTTTATTTGGCTTTGGTATGAGGGTAATGTCAGTCTTGCAGGATGACTTTGGGATTTTCCTTCTTCTTCAAATTTGTGGAAAAGTTTGAATGGGCTTGGTATTAGTCCTTCTTGAAATGTTTGGTTAAATTCTCCCATGAAGCCATCTGGTCTTGGGCTTTTCTTTGTGGTAGATTTTTGATTACTGATTCAGTTTCTTTACTAGTAATTGGTTTGTTGAGAATCTTCTCTTTCTTCTTGAATCAGTATAGGTAGTTTGTGTGTTTCTAGGAATTTGTCCTTTTCATTTTGGTATTCTGATAGGATAGGATATAGTTGTTCATTATATACTCTAATAATCCTTTTTTTTATTAGTGGCAATTGTTTTCTTTCAGCACTTTCAGTATTTGAACCCACTGCCTTCTTGCTCTGTGATTTGTGATGAGAAATCAGCTCTCAATTAAATTGAGATGCCCTTGTATACACCATGTTGCTTTTCTCTTGCAGCTTTCAGGGCTCTCTCCTTGTCCTTTGCTTTCAACACTTTGATCAGTATGTGATGGGGCATATTTTTTCTTCAATTTTTTCTTGTTTGGTCTTCTCTGGGCTTCTTGGATGGACATATTCCTGTGTTATGCCAAGTTTGGGAAATTTTCTGTCACTATTTCTTAGACTATTCCTCTTCCTCTTACTTTCTTTCTTCTTTGTATGGGCCTACCAAAATGCATATATGTACTATGCTTTCTGGTATATTAGTGGTCTGTTAGGCTATTTTTGCTTTTTATGTTTACTTTTATTTCAGCTCCTCAGCCTGACTCATTTCAATTGTCTTATCTTTTAGTTTGCTGATTCTCTCTTCTACCAGCTCCAGTCTGCTTTTGAACCCTCCTGGGAATTTTTAATTTTTGTTATTGTGGTCTTCAACTACAGTAGTTCTGTTTGATTTTTTTCAAAAAATTTCTGTATCTTTATTGACATTCTCATATTATTTTTCCATTGTTTTCCTGATATTCTTTTAGTTCTTTCTCTTTATTTTCCTTCATGTCCTGGGCCATCTTGACTCTTTTCCTCTTATTCTCAACTCTTTCTCTGTATTTTCATTCATCTCCTTGTGTATATTGAAGATTATTTTTTGAAAGTCTTTGTCTGGTACGTGCATAGTCTTGTCTTCTTCATTCATGTCTTCTGGGTTTTTATCTTCTTCCTTTGGATGGGCTATCATTTCCTGTTTCTGTGTCTTATAATCTTTTGTTGCATACTGGACATTTTAATGTTTAAAAATGCCAACTCTGAGATTTACTCCCTGAGTTGTCTGTTTCTTGAGTTTGTAACCAGCTAGTGATATGAAAGAAATTTTCTTGAGTGTCAGGAGCTAGCAAAAGCAAACAAACCTAAGCCAAAACCCTTTCACTGTTTGAAAATTGACTTTGTATTAACTGATGCTCTCCTATCAGGAAGGTGAGCCCAATGCAAATGCAACATGCAGGGTCTTCCCTGTCTTTTCTGTGCCTGTATCTTGTCCTGGGCTAGTGCTTGCTAGTGGCCTTAGGAGTTGCTCTGTTTGTAGGTATTCAAATGCACCATCTACTGAGGGAACAGATCTTCCCCCTTTCCCTGGTGTTCCACTGCAGTACTAAAGAAGGCTGCCTGCTTCAGTTGTTCTTTAGTTGGTATTGTTGTGTCAAGCTGCTTTTGCCTGGAGGGCAAATTCTGGGAGGCAAGATATCTGGCGAGGTGTTTTCTATGTCACTCTTTCTCTGCTGGAAAAAGAGCAGAGATCCACAAAAGGAGTGCCAGCCAACTCCAAATTGCCCTGGGAAAGAGATGAGGGAGGGACCAGAATGGGTACCAGGAGCTTCTTCTAGTACCCTAACAGCTGCCTAAAGCTGTTTCTTGACTTAGTCCCTACCTAGCAAGTGCAGGTCTTCAACTGTCTTCTTCAGCTCTGAGGAAATATACATTAAGTCTCCTCCATTGCCTTTGCCCAGGGCAGAGTGGAACAGTGGATGTATTCAGACCTGGACTCCAGAGATCTCAAGTAGCTAATCAAAAGCTGTGATTAGAGATGGACATACCCAATCCCCACCCCCATCTTGGGGAAGTGGATTTTTATGTTGTCCTCCAGCACCAGCAAGCTATGCCAGGAACCAGACCCCTGCTGCCTGCCTTGAGAGTGGGGGTGGGTGCCAGTAACTTTGTGTGGAGAGAGCAATTTACTGTAATTTACCAGCTTCTTCCTCCCATTCTTCCCTGGGTACAGGGAATGTACAGCATTCTGCTGGACTCTGGAGTCTTGAAATAGTTGATTCAGACAGTTCCCACCTGTTCAATAGTTATTCACTTGAAGGGACTGATTCCTGGAACTTCCTACTCTGCCGTCTTCCCATCAAGACCTTTCCAATTTTAAGCACTTTTGTTTTTGGAGGTTTTCATCACCTGCTAGTATATTTGTTAAAATATACTCACAATCTAATGTTAAGTATAATTTTTGGTATAGAAATATTTGGAAGCAGTTTTATAAATGTGCTTTGCTATTACCTTTTTATGAATAACTAATTTATGTGTGACTGTGGCAATCCTTAGACTTCTGTGGGAATTCTTTTTTAGTAAGATAATCTAATGTACAAACATTTTGATATAATAATTTTTTATGGTGCTATACGTCAAAGCTGATGGAGTTACCTTAGTACATTTTGTAGACTAATAATCGTTTATTCATTTATATTTTATAATTTTAATGTTTTTATATCAATAATTGTTTTTCTTAGGTTATCGAAAAGATTATTAGTCCTAGTGGGTTAACAACAGCCTGAAGTTCATAGTTGGATACTATAAATTGGAGTATTACTTAGATAGTCCTTTCTTTCTCCCTTCCTCCTTCCCCTTCCCTTCATTTTCCTTCCCAGTACTTACTGAGGACCAATTATGGGTTTGCAATGTAACATGGATCACTGTAACACTGTGTATGTGACTGTTTCATCTGTTTGGATATTTTACATAAGAGTAAATATGAAGAGTAAAGTGCAGGCCTTTATGTAGCAACTCTGAGTAAAGTGGTAAAATATGTAGGGAAAGGTAGAGATTTCCTATAGTTGTTGTATTAGTCAGGGTTCTCTAGAGAAACAGAACCAACCAAGAGATCTGTAAATATGAAATTTATAAAGGTATCTCATGCTACCGTGGGAATGGAAGGTTACAAAATCCATAGGACAGGGTGTGTAGCTGGAGGCTCCAATGAAGGGTCTGGATGAACTCCACAGGAGAGGCTTGCTGGCTGAAGAAGCAATGAAAGAGTCTCTTTTACCTTAAAAAGCCTTCAACTGATTGGATTATCTCATTGTGGGAGATACTCCTTAGTTGATCGCAGATGTAATCAGCCACAGATGCAATCAGTTGACTGATGATTTAATATACTAGCCCTCTGATTTATCACCCAGCCATGGGACATCCTTGCAACAATGGTCAGGCCAGTGCTTGTCTGACCAGACAATTTGGCATAATAATTTGGTCAAGTTGACACCAGAACCTAACCATCACAATTGTCTCATGGCTTTCATAGGCAGGGCATGGCAAGGCTGGGACCTCGGAGTTTTTGAGGGTCAGAACTGAAGAAGCAGAAATGAAACATCATATTTCATTTGTAAAGCAAGGGCAGAGCTGAAGAGCAAATGAGAGGCCATGGCTACTAGGAAGCATGAAACCAAGAGCTTGCTCGGTACCAAACTCGGAATCAAGGATAAGAACCAAAACCTTTCAATATTACTCTTTGCTAGTAGCGTTTTCTTTTCTATGATTGTCTGTTGTTTTTTTACCTTTGCTCATTTATCTTTTGAGATTTTAGGGTTTTTCTTATATGCTTGTTTGATCTCTTTTATACAGTCAACATATTAAGATCTATCATATTTACTACAAAACTGTTTATTGAAATTGCTTTCTGTTTTGAATTTATGCCACATTTTCTGTTGCTTCCTTTTTATTTATGTCAGTAGTTTATAAGCCTAGAAAACCCATTGCTTTACTTTCTCTGCTGCTCAAATACCATGCAATGGGTTGGCTTAACAACAAGAATCTATTGATTTACAGTTTGTGAGGCTAGAGACTTACTTCTTCCCAGTTGGGGATCTTCTGGCTGGCTGGCTATCTTTAGGGTTGATTGGCTTTTCTCTTACCTGACAATGGTCATGGTGGTATCTTGTATCTTGTCTTTTTTTCTACAGATTCCGTTGACCTCCAGATTCTGGCCACTCCTCATATGCTCTTCCTCTGTGTTCAATTTCCTTTGCATTTAAGGATTTCAGCCATATCAGATTAAGACCCCCCTCATTCAGTTTGGATATGCCTTAATTAATAACATTTTCAAAGCTCCAGGTTACAAATATGTTCACATCCAAGGACCAGAGATTGGGACCTAAATATGCCTTTTGTAGGGGACATGGTTCAATCTCCATCATCCATCTTCTCTTTATAATAAATACTGATTTCCAAGTTTTCTATGGTTCATTTAAAAAAATTCATAGAATTTCTTTTAATGTATGATACAATTCAGGTTCTCTAATGGGAATCAAACCCAGGTCTCTGGCATTGCAGGTGAGAATTCTGCCAGAGCCACCATTGCACTGACCTAATATTATATTTTTGTAAGTATATAATTATTTATTCTAACTGATTGGAGATTTCTTATTACTTATAAATTAGGTTCTCTATATTTAATAATATATAATATATTATATATTCTCTAAATTATTAACCTGTCCACTTTTATGTCAGTAGTACTTTGCTTTATTATTATAGATTTAGAATATTTAATTCTGCTTTCTTTTTTCAGAACTCTCTTACCTGTTTAATGTTTTGGATGAATTTTTAATTTAATGCATGAATGTGACAATATATTTTTACTCTGTTTTCATGCCCAGGAACATACATTCAAATATTTGAAAATTTCATTTTATTATTAAAGATAAACTCCTCCCTCATCAATTATTTGATTGAGCTATCACCATATTTACCAATATTAGTGCACGAGGACCACAACTCCATGCTGCTGATAACAATTATTTTTAAAGCAGGATGATAAGAATGACCTTTGTGGTCAAAACGCTCAGCTCTTTTAGACCTCCAACTATACATAGTTTCATTTTCTGCATAGTTAAGCAGTTCCTTCTAATAGCACTTTTCTAATAGAAACTTTTTACTTTGTATCATCAATAATGATCTGATATTTATTCATTGAACTAATATTGAATGAGCACTTTGTGCAGGCTCTCTTCTAGGCTTTGGGGATACAGACGTGAATGAAGTAGGGTAATTCCCTGACCTAGAATAGAGGTTTTTCCTTGTCAGGGAGACGGACAATAAACAAATACATACATACGTATCAGGCAGTGAAAGAAAGTGCTATGAATATGAAGGTAGATACATTTGGATAAGGGGAGGAATGTGATGATTGAGGGGTGTTAGGTGATACAGGGTGGTGAAGGAAGACCATTCTGATACAGTGATATTTGAGCAGAGCCCTGAGTGCAGGGTGACCTGAGTGGGTGGCCAGTACAAAGAATGAAGCTATTCCTTAGAGGTGAGAGAAGCAAAGTAAAGAGAGGTTGGCAATGAATCCGAGAGAGAGAGCAAGATGACGTGAACAATGGTCAGAGCTTTAAATTTACTCTGAGTGCTATGGGTGACCCTAGAAATTTTGAGTGGGGGAATATAATTGCTTCAGGCTTTTAGAAAGAAACTGTGAAGGGGCTGCTTAGTTATCAGATAGTGTGTTGTGAAGGCGTTTTGCTGTTGGGATCTGATGCTGAGGCTTATCAGGTCTGTATACCTTCCTTCAGCAGAAGTTTAAAGAGAGCCTTCCATGTAATTAGTACTGTCCTGGGAGCTCAAGCAGTGTATAAGATATCCACAAATCCCTGCCCTCATGGAATTTACAGTCCAGTATTAGACCACCTAGCCTTACCTATGTTGATATGTGGAGTTTTTCTCTTTTAAGGTATAGGAGTATAAACTTGGGCCTAATTGCCAAGTGTCTAATAAGCAGCAGTTATACCTTTGCCATGAGCCAGCATGCTTTTATTTTTTCCTTTCCTCTTAGTTCATTTACTGGGCTCCAAGCTACTGTTTATTGCCTTTTCAAATTCAGTCTTTAAGAATAAAATGTGAAAAAGAATAAATAGCTGTATACTGAGTTTGTCTAAGTTGCAGAGCAGAATGAATGTGGGTTTTACTTCAGAACTGTTGCCAGAAAGGAGCAGTAATTACATCTGAAATTACAATAGAAATTGGGTTTAAAACTTAATAGAAAAAGAAGCCCTCATGTCTGAGCACTAATTACAAACAAAAGTTAAGGAAAGAAAGAAAGAGAAGTCCTTCACAAAGCTAAGAACACTTGAATGTGACAAAGAGATAGGCTTTATTGGTAGATTGTGGAAAATGGAGCAGATTCCTATAGCAATACATCAGAATAATAGATAAAATGTCACACTGCTCTGGAAGAAATCTGTATACCCATCTACTCCTTTACAATTGTTAAGGTTGACTTCTGATTTCATAGGTATTTAGGAGATGAAAGATACCAGGAATGTGAGTTTAGATAGAAAATTGTAATATTTTCAAATCTGGGAGACAGCCACAGGCTCTGTCATTTACTAACTGTGTGGACTTCGTAAATCATGACCTTTCTACCTCAGATTTCTTGTCAGAAAAACAAAGGGGTGAATCAGATGATTTCTGTGATCCCTTAGAGGTTCTAGCTTTAAATTTCCATGATTTCAGTAGGTTTTGATGTAAATACAGTTGAGCAACTGGAAGTACATGCATATTAGGAGCAATTACTTTATTAAGATGGACTTACACAAAAATATAGACATATAGTACCTTACATGACCTTTGTGGTCAAGAAATTCCATCCACAGCCCTCCTCTCCCTCTTTCTCTGCCGGTGGCGCTCCCGCCGCCAATCAGCCCTCCTCTTCCCCCTTCTCAGCTGGCAGCGCTCCTGCCGCCATCTTGCCTTTCCCTTTCCCCTCCTGCTCTGACGGCGCTCCATCTGCCATCTTATCCTTCCCTTTCCCCTCCTGCTCCAGCGGCTCTCCAACCACCACCATGCCCTCTTCCGCCTTCACTGGCTCCTCCGCCACCGGCCTCGACAGCCTTGCCACCCTCACCTTTCCTCCTCGAGAACAGCTACTGGGGGAGTGGAGACGATACAGAGCAGCTCCCGGAGCGACAACGGAGATCAAAGGGACAGCGTACCCCATCCTGGAATAGCTGACTGTCTGGGATAACCAGCTTCGGTGAGATCACCGAGGGGTGCGGGCTTTCCCGGGCGGGACGGCAAGCGGCCGGAGTCCCTCCCTTCCTCCTTCCCAGGCCAGCTGGCAGAATTGGGCAGGCGGTCCCCTTGGGCCGTGGCGGCTGGCGCCCCCACTACGCGAGGCCCCCCGGACCAACTGAGAGAGTTGGGTCAGAAATCCCCAGACCATGGAGAACGGTGACCGGGGGGGGTCCCTTCCAAACACATGACTCCCCTGTCCAGCTAGGAACAGTGCACTCTCCCGGGCTATGGCGGCTGGTGCCCTCCTGTCACGCTTGGCGCCCCGGGCCGACTAGGAAATTCGGTCAGGTGCGCTCCCGGGCTGCGGCGGCCAGCGACCTTCCCTGCGTTCGGACCCCCGGGCTTGCTGGCACTCTGCCAAGCCGCTTCGGCTGGAGAACCTCCCCCACGGCAAGAGTTTTCCAAAGTTAAAGGACCCACAACACCTTTTACTGGTGGAACCCGCATACAAACGTGTGCCACGAGCGCCACCTACTGGGCAGGATAAGAAAAACAGAACCCAGAGATTTCACAGAAAAATCTTTCAACCTGTTGGGTCCAACACCCAGGGAAATCTGACTAAATGCCCAGACGCCAGCAGAAGATAACGAATCACGCTCAGAAAATTGAAAATATGGTCCAGTCAAAGGAACAAACCAATAGTTCAAATGAGATACAGGAGCTGAAACAACTAATGCTGAATATACAAACAGAAATGGAAAACCTCTTCAAAAACCAAATCGATAAATTGAGGGAGGACATGAAGAAGACATGGGCTGAACAAAAAGAAGAAATAGAAAAACTGAAAAAACAAATCACAGAATTTATGGAAGTGAAGGATAAAGTAGAAAAGATGGAAAAAACAATGGATACCTACAATGATAGATTTAAAGAGACAGAAGATAGAATTAGTGATTTGGAGGATGGAACATCTGAATTCCAAAAAGAAACAGAAACTATCGGGAAAAGAATGGAAAAATTTGAACAGGGGATCAGGGAACTCAAGGACAATGTGAACCGCACAAATATACGTGTTGTGGGTGTCCCAGAAGGAGAAGAGAAGGGAAAAGGAGGAGAAAAACTAATGGAAGAAATTATCACTGAAAATTTCCCAACTCTTATGAAAGACCTAAAATTACAGATCCAAGAAGTGCAGCGCACCCCAAAGAGATTAGACCCAAATAGGTGTTCTCCAAGACACTTACGAGTTAGAATGTCAGAGGTCAAAGAGAAAGAGAGGATCTTGAAAGCAGCGAGAGAAAAACAATCTGTCACATACAAGGGAAACCCAATAAGACTATGTGTAGATTTCTCAGCAGAAACCATGGAAGCTAGAAGACAGTGGGATGATATATTTAAATTACTAAAAGAGAAAAACTGCCAACCAAGACTCCTATATCCAGCAAAATTATCCTTCAAAAATGAGGGAGAAATTAAAACATTCTCAGACAAAAAGTCACTGAAAGAATTTGTGACGAAGAGACCAGCTCTGCAAGAATTACTAAAGGGAGCACTAGAGTCAGATACAAAAAGACAGAAGAGAGAGGTATGGAGAAGAGTGTAGAAAGAAGGAAAGTCAGATATGATATATATAATACAAAAGGCAAAATGGTAGAGGAAAATATTATCCAAACAGTAATAACACTAAATGTTAATGGACTGAATTCCCCAATCAAAAGACATAGACTGGCAGAATGGATTAAAAACACAGGATCCTTCTATATGCTGTCTACAGGAAACACATCTTAGACCCAAAGATAAACATAGGTTGAAAGTGAAAGGTTGGGAAAAGATATTTCATGCAAATAACAACCAGAAAAGAGCAGGAGTGGCTATACTAATATCCAACAAATTAGACTTCAAATGTAAAACAGTTAAAAGAGACAAAGAAGGACACTATATACTAATAAAAGGAACAATTAAACAAGAAGACATAACAATCATAAATATTTACGCACCGAACCAGAATGCCCCAAAATACATGAGGAATACACTGCAATCACTGAAAAGGGAAATAGACACATCTACCATAATAGTTGGAGACTTCAATTCACCACTCTCATCAATGGACAGAACATCTAGACAGAGGATCAATAAAGAAATAGAGAATTTGAATATTACAATAAATGAGCTAGACTTAACAGACATTTATAGGACATTACATCCCACAACAGCAGGATACACCTTTTTCTCAAGTGCTCATGGATCATTCTCAAAGATAGACCATATGCTGGGTCACAAAGCAAGTCTTAACAAATTTAAAAAGATTGAAATCATACACAACACTTTCTCGGATCATAAAGGAATGAAGTTGGAAATCAATAATAGGCGGAGTGCCAGAAAATTCACAAATACGTGGAGGCTCAACAACACACTCTTAAACAACGAGTGGGTCAAGGAAGAAATTGCAAGAGAAATTAGTAAATACCTCGAGGTGAATGAAAATGAAAACACAACATATCAAAACTTATGGGATGCAGCAAAGGCAGTGCTAAGAGGGAAATTTATTGCTCTAAATGCCTATATCAGAAAAGAAGAAAAGGCAAAAATGCAGGAATTAACTGTCCATTTGGAAGAACTGGAGAAAGAACAGCAAAGTAATCCCAAAGCAAGCAAAAGGAAAGTAATAACAAAGATTAGAGCAGAAATAAATGAAATTGAAAACATGAAAACAATAGAGAAAATCAGTAAGACCAGAAGTTGGTTCTATGAGAAAATCAATAAGATTGATGGGCCCTTAGCAAGATTGACAAAAAGAAGAAGAGAGAGGATGCAAATAAATAAGATCAGAAATGGAAGAGGAGACATAACTCCTGACCTCACAGATAAAGGCGGTAATAACAAGATACTATGAACAACTTTACGCTAATAAATACAACAATGTAGATGAAATGAACGGGTTCCTGGAAAGACATGAACAACCAACTTTGACTCAAGAAGAAATAGATGACCTCAACAAACCAATCACAAGTAAAGAAATTGAATTAGTCATTCAAAAGCTTCCTAAAAAGAAAAGTCCAGGACCAGACGGCTTCACATGTGAATTCTATCAAACATTCCAGAAAGAATTAGTACTAACTCTCCTCAAACTCTTCAAAAAAATCGAAGTGGAGGGAAAACTACCTAATTCATTCTATGAAGCCAACATCACCCTCATACCAAAACCAGGCAAAGATATTACAAAAAAAGAAAACTACAGACCAATCTCTCTAATGAATATAGATGCAAAAATCCTCAATAAAATTCTAGCAAATCGTATCCAACAACACATTAAAAGAATTATACATCATGACCAAGTAGGATTCATCCCAGGTATGCAAGGATGGTTCAACATAAGAAAATCAATTAATGTAATACACCATATCAACAAATCAAAGCAGAAAAATCACATGATCATCTCAATTGATGCAGAGAAGGCATTTGACAAGATTCAACATCCTTTCCTGTTGAAAACACTTCAAAAGATAGGAATACAAGGGAACTTCCTTAAAATGATAGAGGGAATCTATGAAAAACCCACAGCAAATATCATCCTCAATGGGGAAAAATTGAAAACTTTCCCCCTAAGATCAGGAACAAGACAAGGATGTCCACTATCACCACTATTATTCAACATTGTGTTGGAGGTTCTAGCCAGAGCAATTAGACAAGAAAAAGAAATACAAGGCATCAAAATTGGAAAGGAAGAAGTAAAACTATCAGTGTTTGCAGATGATATGATACTATACGTCGAAAACCCGGAAAAATCCACAACAAAACTACTAGAGCTAATAAATGAGTACAGCAAAGTAGCAGGCTACAAGATCAACATTCAAAAATCTGTAGCTTTTCTATACACTAGTAATGAACAAGCTGAGGGGGAAATCAAGAAATGAATCCCATTTACAATCGCAACTAAAAGAATAAAATACCTAGGAATAAATTTAACTAAAGAGACAAAAGACCCATATAAAGAAAACTACAAAAAACTGCTAAAAGAAATCACAGAAGACCTAAATAGATGGAAGGGCATACCGTGTTCATGGATTGGAAGACTAAATATAGTTAAGATGTCAATCCTACCTAAATTGATCTACAGATTCAATGCAATACCAATCAAAATCCCAACAACTTATTTTTCAGAAATAGAAAAACCAATAAGCAAATTTATCTGGAAGGGCAGGTTGCCCCGAATTGCTAAAAACATCTTGAGGAAAAAAAACGAAGCTGGAGGTCTCGCGCTGCATGACTTTAAGGCATATTGTGAAGCCACAGTGGTCAAAACAGCATGGTATTGGCATAAAGATAGATATATCGAACAATGGAATCGAATACAGTGCTCAGATATAGACCTTCTCATCTATGGACATTTGATCTTTGATAAGGCAGTCAAGCCAACTCACCTGGGACAGAACAGTCTCTTCAATAAATGGTGCCTAGAGAACTGGATATCCATATGCAAAAGAATGAAAGAGGACCCGTATCTCACACCCTATACAAAAGTTAACTCAAAATGGATCAAAGATCTAAACATTAGGTCTAAGACCATAAAACAGTTCGAGGAAAATATATGGAGATATCTTATGAAACTTACAATTGGAGGCGGTTTTATGGACCTTAAACCTAAAGCAAGAGCACTGAAGAAGGAAATAAATAAATGGGAGCTACTCAAAATTAAATACTTTTGTGCATCAAAGAACTTCATCAAGAAAGTAGAAAGACAGCCTACACAATGGGAGACAATATTTGGAAATGACATATCAGAAAAAGGTCTAGTATCCAGAATTTATAAAGAGATTGTTCAACTCAACAACAAAAAGACAGCCAACCCAATTACAAAATGGGAAAAAGACTTGAACAGACACCTATCAGAAGAGGAAATACAAATGGCCAAAAGGCACATGAAGAGATGCTCAATGTCCCTGGCCATTAGAGAAATGCAAATCAAAACCGCAATGAGATATCATCTCACACCCACCAGAATGGCCATTATCAACAAAACAGAAAATGACAAGTGCTGGAGAGGATGCGGAGAAAGAGGCACTTATCCACTGTTGGTGGGAATGTCAAATGGTGCAGCCACTGTGGAAGGCAGTTTGGCGGTTCCTCAAAAAGCTGAATATAGAATTGCCATACGACCCAGCAATACCATTGCTGGGTTTGTACTCAAAGGACTTAAGGGCAAAGACACAAACGGACATTTGCACACCAATGTTTATAGCAGTGTTATTTACAATTGCAAAGAGATGGAAACAGCCAAAATGTCCATCAACAGAAGAGTGGCTAAACAAACTGTGGTATATACATACGATGGAATATTATGCAGCTTTAAGACAGGATAAACTTATGAAGCATGTAATAACATGGATGGACCTAGAGAACATTATGCTGAGTGAGTCTAGCCAAAAACTAAAGGACAAATACTGTATGGTCCCACTGATGTGAACCGACATTCGAGAATAAACTTGGAGTATGTCATTGGTAACAGAGTCTAGCAGGAGTTAGAAACAGGGTAAGATAATGGGTAATTGAAGCTGAAGGGATACAGACTGTGCAACAGGACTAGATACAAAAACTCAAAAATGGACAGCAGAATAATACCTAATTGTAAAGTAATCATGTTAAAAAACTGAATGAAGCTGCATCTGAGGTATAGGTTTTTTTTGCTTGTTTGTTTGTTTTTTTTTTTACTATTATTATTACTTTTATTTCTTTTCTCTATATTAACATTCTATATCTTTTTCTGTTGTGTTGCTAGTTCTTCTAAACCGATGCAAATGTACTAAGAAACGATGATCATGCATCTATGTGATGATGTTAAGAATTACTGATTACATATGTAGAATGATATGATTTCTAAATGTTGGGTTAATTTCTTTTTTTCCGTTTATTAATAAAAAAAAAAAAAAGAAATTCCATCCAGCAAATAATATGGAATGGTTTCCAGTTTTACCCTGGGTTTAATTTGAAGACAGCTAGAAATATATTCAAAATAGTCAAATGCCTGTCTTGAAGGAGTTTCAGATTAACAGGTTAGACAAAAAAGACCTATATATGGTTCAGTAGGAAAATGTCTCTGAAACATCATAATTATAAAAGTATGTGGAGATTGTTCTTAGGTTAGGCAAAAACTTAGAGGTGAGAAAGGATGTGTTTTAGGGGAAGTACAAGAAATCCATGTAATTCCGACACTTTAGTACTTAGTAGATAATAGAAATCTAAACTTTTGGAAGAGTATTTTCAGGAACTCCATTTCTCAGAGAGATGTTGAGACTAGAGGTGATTGTAGATCTGTGCTCTCCAGGCTTTTGTTGTAAGTGATGTCTACAGAACAGATGCTAATGACATTTGTTCACGGGTTTGTTGGTTCATTTGTTCCTTTATATTGTTCATTCATTACCTTTTCACTACATATTCATCTAACACATTATACATTTTAGTACATATTCATTCAGTATATTCTATACCTTGAATATTTACTATGTGCTTAATATGGTTGTTACAGACAATACAAAGAAATATGATGGTCCCTCCCCTTATCACAGTTTAATGGGGAATGCAGAAAATAAATAATTAGTATACAATGTGATAATTGAAGCTATAGCAGAACAACGACAACAATAAGAATAGCAGTTTTGCTTCAATTTACTGAACAGGTCCAGTGAGCCCAGGATTAGGCTTAATTATTTACAGACAATATCTAATTTCATCCTCACAGTGGTCCTGCAATCAGATATTGCTAACCTCTTATTACATACCAGGAAGCTTACACTAGGAGGGTATGAGTGACCTTCTCAAGGTCCCAGAGATCCCAGTATGAATAGGGTACAGGGAAGCACACGGTGGGGTGCCTGACTATCAGGAATGCCTCCTAGAGTTATTGATTTCTTCCCTTCAACCTAAAGAATTAAGACAGGTAGACATGGTTCTAGAGAAGGTACGGAGCAGGGAGTGATAAAAATAGTGGAAGAGGAGAATTCTGAAATTAGAGAATTGGTGACCTGGAAGCAGGAGAGAATTTGACTCATATGAGTATTAGATAGGGTTCTGTAGAGAAACAAAATCAGCAGGTGATATCCATAGATATAAAATGTATGAAAGTTTCTCACATAACCATGGGAATGAAGAGTCCAAGGTCTGTAGAGCAGGCTGCAAGCTGGTAACTCCGATGAATCTCCTCAGTGAACTCTCAGGAGAGGCTGGCTGGACAACGAAAGGAATGGAAGAGTCCAAAATCTGTAGGGCAGGCTGTGAAACTGATGACTCCAATGAAGAGTCTGGACAAACTCTACAGATGAGCCTCACTGACTGAAGCAGAAAGAGAGACTGTCTCTTCTGAATCCTCCTTAAAAGCCTTCCAGTGATTAGATTAAGCATCACTCATTGCAGAAGATATTCCCCTTAGCTGATTACAAATGTGATCAGCTGTGGATGCAGTCAACAGAATTATGATTTAAGTCCATGAAATATCCTCAAAGCATCAGGCAGGCCAGTGCTTGCCTGCCCAGACGACCAGGCATCACACCTGGTCAAGTTGACACATGAACCTGACCATGACAAGGACCTACAGGTGGTTCAGAGTGGTTGGAGGAAGGGGGCATGTAGAGGATTGGAGAGATACAGACCTGGAGGGATAAACAGGCAACTGTTTGTGAAGGACCTCATATGCCATGTGAAGGTGCTGGAGTTTTGATAGTCACCTCATAAATTACCTAGCTCCCTGGAATCCTCCTTGATATGGATTTGGGTGTGGTTCCTGATCACAACAGTTCCTCCTCAAGCATGGGCAGCTCCATTGGACTACCATCCCTCTGTTAGTCCTTATTATTTCCTTTGGGATCTTGTTCTTGTTGGATTATCTTCCTTTTTGTGTTGCTTCTGTTACAGAACTGATTATAACTCTACAATTGATTAGTAACTAAAGTTTTTTTGTCTTACTTCCCACCAGCAAGGTACCAATTTGCCAGTCATATGTCATCTTGATGTCTAATCAACCCCAGAAGAGCCTGAATTCCAGCAGCCTTAAGCACAGAGCATAATTCCTGAGCCTTCTTCATCTACCCAGACTTTAGGTGACACCATCTACAGAGACTGGAACCTCCCTATCTTTGAAAGACAAAGATAGTCTTAGAAGGACATTAGTCAGGTCCTCAGCTAGACTCCCAGGGGGCCTGACTCCCATCCACTATAGCTCTGCTTAGAATAGTTCTCTTGGAATCCTTTCAGCCAGCTAAACCATCATGTTTCAATTCCCTGCTCTTCTTTGGTCACTACCCAGATTGTGAGCCTTTCTTATCAGAACTCAGTGTTAATTCATAGACTCTGGGGCCACATTGGTCTTTGTTTGAATTCTCTACCTTTTACTAGTGCTGTGCTATTGAGAAAGTTTATTTAATCTCTTAGTCAATATTTTTTTCACCTGTAGATTGAAGTGATAGCAATACCCACCACATAAGGGTGTTTACGAATATTCAGTATAAATTGCTTGTAAAACTGCCTGGTACAGGGTAAATGCTCAATAAATAATAGGCTTTCACTGTATTGTTAACTCTTCTTTCCCATATTTACAATGCTGCACTGCTCTGTGCTTCCTTTCTATAACTTGTTTTTCACTGGTTCTTTTTTTCTTCCCATCCCATCACCTTTCTTTAGAACTTCCTGGGATCCTTATTCCATGTTTAGGACATTTCTTTATATATACTTAACTTTCCTGCCTTAACTGAAACCTTGCTTTTCTCTGGGAACACCACTTCTCTTTCACTCCTTGCTAGTGGAAGCTTATTCCTTCATGCCTCACATTCTTTAGGATTAAAAGATGAGTTTGGTGTCTTGCTTGTTCCCTGTTCTTCCTCCCTGATGATACCCTTAAACCTACTGTGCAAAACCCCCCACCCCTTTGAAGTTCCCACATATTGCTCTTCTACCTTCTCCCTATCTTGTTTCTGTTTTTTATTGACTTTACAAGCACTTCTTATTCCCTGAAGTCTCATTATTTTTCCATTTAAAAACTATAAGGTATGATATATGTATAGTGAAATTCACCCCTTTTCATGTACAGGTCTAAGAGTTTTGACAAATGACGACAGTAATCACCACCACAATCAAAATATAGAACAGAACCATTACCCTAAAATATTTCTTATTCCTCTTTGTAGTCAGTCCCTCTCTTGACTCACACAAGCCTGGCAATCAGTGGTCTGTTTCCTGCATCTATTTTCACCTTTTCCAAGGTGTTATTCCTGATGTCACTATGTATTGGTAATTCTGTCCTTTTTAATTGATGAATAATATTCCACTGCATGGATGTATCTCAGTTTGTTCATTCATTCATTATTTGAAGCACATTTTTACTGTTTCCAGTTTTTTGGCAGTTATACAAAAAGTTGCTATATGTATTTGCATTCAGGTGTTTATGAGAACATTAACTCTCATTTCACTTGGGTAAAGACCTAGTAGTAGTGTTGCTGGGTCATATGATAAGTACATGTATAGCTTTTTAAGAAACTGACAAACTGTTTTCCAAAGTGGCTTTATCATTTTGCATACCCACCAGCTGTGAATGAAAGTTCCAGTTGCTTTACATCCTCTTCAACATTGGATAGTATCATTTTTTTTGTCATTTAAAAATTTTAGCCATTCTAATAGGTGTGTAGCAATATCTCAATGTGGCTTTAATTTGCATTTCCCTAATCACTACTGATAATGAGCATTTTCTCATGCACTTATCTGCTATCCTTATATCTTCTTTTGTAATGTATATTCACATCTTTTGCCCATTTAAAAAAGTCTTTGTTCATTTTTTTTCTTATTACTTAGTTTTGAGAGTTTGCAAGCAATTTTTCAGATTTGTGTGTTGCAAATATTTTCTTCCAGGTTGTGACTTGCTTTTCTAATTATGTGAATAATATCTTCTGATGGCACTGATGTTCTTAATTTTGATCAAGTCCAATTTATCATACATTTTTATGGAATATGCTTTTGGAGTCTCTAAAATGTTCTTTACTCAAACTCAAGGTCACAAAGTCTTTTCCTTGTTTTCTTCTAGAAGTTTTGTAGTCTTAGATTTTATTTTAGATCTATGATCTCTACTGAGTTAATTTTTTTGATATGATGTGAAGTATGGATTTAAGTTTTTTGTCTCTTTTTTTTTGCATATGGATATCCATTTGTTCTAAGCACCATTTGTTGAAAGGACTATCCATGTACTGGTGAGTTGCTTTTGTGCCTTTGGCAAAGATCAAATCATGAGCCTATGTGTGGGTCTGTTTACCAACTCTCTGTTCTATTCCATTGATCTATTTGTCTGTGTTTCTTTTATCAACACTACATGACTTTTACAAGTGCAGCTTTAGGATAAGTCAAGAGATGAGGTTGTCTGAGTCTTCCTATATATGTATTTTTTTTCTCAAAGTTGTTTGGCTCTTCTCATTCCTTTGCTTTTTTATATACTTTTGGGTTTTTATAACACATTTTTTCCAGAATTTTGATTGAATCCATAGTTTTGGGGAAATTGGGGAGAATTAAAGTCTTAACAGTATTGAGACTTTAGATCTTTCAAATCAGTATTATCTCCTCATTTATTTATCTTCTTTTGTGCTTTTTAATTTAAGTTGTATGTATCTTAGACATATTAGATTTTTGCATAAGCATATAATCTATCTTGATACTACTGTTAAATACTGATTTTGGGGGGAGTATAATTTCCAGTTGTGCTAGTAGGTAAAAATATAATTGAGTTTTGTGTATTGAACTTGTGGTCTGTGTTCTTGCTAAACTTCATTGTTAGTTCTTAATAGCTATTCTTGTAGATTCTTTGGAATTTTCTAGATAGATCATCATGTCACCTGAGGACATTTTATTTCTCCATTCCAATTTGTTTGACTTTATTTCTTTTTCTTGCTTTATTGCATCTCTACAGCTTTCATTAAAATGTTGAATAGGAATGGTAAAAATGGAAATTCTTGCTTTTTTCTTGGTCTTAGGAGGAAAACATTCATTTTTTCCTTAGATTTAATTTAGCTATTTTTTTAAAAACATTTTTTATTATTAAATATGACATGTACAAAGAAAGAAAAAAAACCAGTGATTTTCAAAGTACACTTCAACAAGTTATTACAGAACAGATTTCAGAGTATGTTATGGATTAACATTCAGTAGTTCAGATTGTTCCCTCTAGCTGCTACAAAACACTGGAGGCTAGAAGAAATGTATTTTTTATTTTTTTGGTGAAAAATAACATATATACAAAAAAGCAATAAATTTCGAAGACATCACAACAATCAGTTATAGAACAGATTTCAGATTTTGGTATGGGTTACAGTGCTACAACTTTAAGTTTTTACTTCTAGCTGCTCTAAGATACTGGAGACTAAAAGAAATATCAACATAATGATTCAGCACTCATATTCATTTGTTAAACCCTACCTTCTCTATATAACTTCACCATCACCTTTGATCTTTCTCCCACTTTTTAAGGGTATTTGGGCTATGCCCATTCTGACTTCTTCATTGATAACATGGAATAGGGGATGGAGTTAGTTTTGTACACGATGGCCCCTCTGCATTTCAGGACTTATCAGGTCCAAGGACCCATCTAGAGGTTGTAGTTTCTGGAAAGTTACCCTAGTGCATGGAACCTGTGTAGAATCTTATATAATGCCCTAGGTGTTCCTTAGTATTGCCAGGAATGGTTTGGTTGGGGGTTGGAAAGTTATGGTAGGTAGCAATGTCTAACTATAGCTTATGTAAGAGTGACCTCCAGAGTAGCCTCCCGACTCTATTTGAACTCTCTCAGCCACTGATACCTTATTTGTTACACTTGTTTTCCCCTTTTTGATCAGGACAGCATTATCGATCCCATGATACCAGGGCCAGACTCATCCCTAGAAGTCATATTCTAGGGATGCTGCCAGGGAGACTTCATCCCTGTATGTCATGTCCCATGTAGGGGGACAGGCAGTAATTTCTTCTGTAGAGTTGGGCTTAGAGAGAGAGAGGCCACATCTGAGCAACAGAAGCGGTCCTCCAGAAGTCATTCTTAGGTATACCTGTACTTTAGTAGGTTAAGCTTCTTTGCTACATCCCTAAGCTTCAGTAAAGCAAGCTTCAAGATCAAGGTCTTGGCCTATTAATTTGGGTGTTCCTAATGTTTGACACAGTATCACAGGTTTCTCTGGTGGTAAAGTTTAATAGTTCCATATTTTTTCTCCCATCCCTCAAGGGACTTTGCCGTTACTTTTTGAGTATCTGCTTGCTGTACTCTAGGAGGTATCCAGACCTTACATTAAGCTATACAGGATTAAAGGCCCTCGTTCTTATTCTGGGCTCCCTGTGTTTGTTTAAGTGATCTATCCAGACAGGTTGAGTTAGATTATGTGCTACAGAAAATTTAGGCATGGAAAAAATAAACTTTTCTTCCTTTTGTCTCAAAGAATAGATGAGGTTCTAAAATTTAGACAGTGTCTTCCTTACCCCTGTATTCTGAATTACTTTAGGCCTGACCTGATCGGCTTCATTCTTATCTCTAAATACCAGGTTATAGATATATAAAAAAGGCTTTCAGAATCCAGAAATAACAATTACTGCTCCAGACTAAATGTGACTGCTATGAGAGCTTACAATCTAGGCCCCTGTTTTCTTATAAGTATTTTCTAAATGAGACCATACAATAATTGCTCTTTTGTTTCTGGCTTATTTTGTCTCACCGGTTTGTTCACAATGTTACATACCTCACAACTTTGTTCCTTTGAATAGCACAGCACACTATTCAATCATATGTACACACCATCGTTCACCAATCTACTTCTCAGTCAGTGCATACTTCAGCTGCCTTCATTCATTGGGCATCATATGTAATGTCCCAAGTCAGCAACCTGTCACTTCTCTCAATTTTAGATAATTTCATTGTTCCCAAGAGAAGGATAATCAGTAAACACATCCTCACTAAATAGAAAATCTAAACCTCCCTTTAACTTTTGTCCTTTCCCCCAGTATTTACCCCTGGTGTTGCTGTGGTCCTATTGATGCTTTCCTGGTAAACATAGCCCATAGCATGCAATGGCAGCTTTCCCTGTACACCCCAAACTTAGATACTCTTTGTACAAGATTCATACATTTGAAGTAGTTCATGCAAGAACTTATTTATATTTATAGTGTAAATTGGTGGGACACATGGATCTATACAATCCCTTTCAATCATGTTCACCTTCAATATGGTAATACTACTTATAGACTTACTAGTGAACTGCCTTCACTTCTGTCTGTCCATTTACATTTGAGTTCAACCTCATTGGCTAACCAGTCACCCATCTCTAACTTTTATTTATCTCTAGGCCCCCTATATTCTGTATTATAAGCCTCTGATTTTACCTTTACCATGGTCATAAAAATGGAATCATACAGCATCTATCTTTTTGTTTCTGACTTATTTCGCTTAGCATTATGTCCTCATTGCTCATTCATTTGTCATGTGCTTCAGGACATCATTTTGTCTTACTGCTGCATAATATTCCATCATATGTATGTTAACACATTTTATTAAACAGCTCGTCCATTGATGGGCATTTGGATTGTTTCCATCTTTTGGCAATTGTGAATAATGCTGGCATGAACATTGGTGTGCATATATCTGATGTCTGTGTCAATGCTTTCAGGTCTTCTGGATATATACCGAGTAGTGGTATTACCGGGTTATAGGGAAACTTGATATTTTAGTTTTCTGAGGAACCACCAAACTGCCCATTTACTGAAAAACCATTTTGTTTCAGTTCAGTGGAGGATATGGGTGCCTTGTCAAAGATCAACTGATCATGGATTTGTTGGTCTGTTTCTGCACTTTCAATTTGATTTCATTGGTTAATACTTCTTTGTGCCAATACTGTGCTGTTTTGACCACTGTGGCTTTATAATAAGTTCTAAAATCAGGAAGTGTTAATGCTCCCACTTCATTCTTGTTTTTAAGGAGGTCTGAAAAAAGAAGCTATTTGGGGTCTCTTTCCCTTCCAGATGAATTTGGTAATTCACTTTTCCACATCTTCAAAGTAGGCTTTTGGAATTTTGATTGGTACTGCTTTGAATCTAAAGATAAATTTGGGTAAAATTGACATTTTAACTACATTTAACCTTCCTACCCATGAGCAAGGAATGTCTTTCCACCTATTTAGATCTTCTTTGAATTCTTTTAGCAATGTTAATGTAGTTTTCTGTGTACAAGTCCTTAACATCCCTAGTTAAGTTCATTCTGAGATACTTGATTCTTTTAGTTGCTATTCTGAATGGATATTTTTCCTTAATTGACTCCTCAGGTCATTGCTTGTGTCTAGAAACATTACTGATTTTTGCACATTAATTTTATATCCCTCCACCTTGCTGAATTTATTGGCTCGAGTAACTTTGTTGCAGGTTTTTCAGGATTTTCCAAGTATAGTATAATGAAAGTATACTTCTTCCTTTCTAATTTGAATACCTTTTATTTCGTCGTCCTGCCTGATTGCTCAAGCTAGAACTTCTAGTACAGTGTTGAGTAACAGTGATGACAGAGGGCATCCTTGTCTTGCTCCTGATCTTAGCGGGGAAGCTTTCAGTCTCTCAACATTGAGTATGATGCTGGCTATGGGTTTGTCATATATGTCCCTTATTGTATTGAGGAAGTTACATTTGATTTCTACTTTTTGAAGTGTTTTTATCAGAAAAGGATGTTGAATTTTGTCGAATGCTTTGTTAGCATCAATTGAGATGATCATGTGATTTTCCCCTTTTGATTTGTTAATGTGCTCTATTACATTCATTGATTTTCTTGTGTTGAACCTTCCTTGCATTTCTTATATAAACCCCACTTGGTTGTGGTGTATAATTCTTTTAATGTTTTGTTGGATTTGATTTGCTAGTATTTTGTTGAGAATTTTTGCATCTTTGTTCATGAGGGATATTGGCCTGTAGTTTCTTTCTTATAGCATCTTTACCCAGTTTTGGTATTAAAGTGATGTTAGCTTCATAAAATGAGTTAGATAGAGTTCGTTTTTCCTCAGTTGTGTGGAAAAGTTTGAGCAGGATTGGTGTTAGTTCTTTTTGGAAAGTTTGATAAAAGTCCCCTGTGAAGCCATCTGGGCTTTTCTTTGTAGGAAGATTTTTGGTGACTGATTGAATCTCTTTACTTGTAATTGGTTTGTTGGGATCATCTATTTCTTCTTGAGTTAGTATAGCTTGTTTGTGTGTTTCTAAGAATTTGTCCATTTCATCTAAGTTGTCTAGATTGTTGGCATATAGTTCATAATATCCTCTTCCAATTTTTAAAATTTCTTCAGGGTCTGTGGTAAAGACCCTCTTCTCATTTCTGATTTTGTTTATTTGCTTCTCTCTCTCTTTTTCTTTGTCAGCCTTGCTAGAGATCCATCGATTTTACTGATTTTCTCTAAGAACCAACTTTTTGTTTTATTAATTCTTTCTGTTGTTGTTTTATTCTCCCATTCATTTAACTCTGCTGTAATTTTTGTTATTTCTCTTCTTCTATTTACTTTGGGATTACTTTGCTGTTCTTTCTCAAGTTCCTCTTGGTGAGTGCTCAAGTCCTCAATTTTTTTCTCTTTCTTCTTTTTTAATATAGACATTTAGGGCAATAAATTTCCCTCTCAGCACAGTCTTTGCTGCATCCCATAAGTTTTCATAGGCTGTATTCTAATTTTCTTTCATCTCTGGATAGCTATTTCTCTAGCAATTTCTTCTTTGATCCACTGGTTTTTTAACAGTGTGTTATTTAATTTCCATATATTTGTGAAAATTCTCATTCTTTGGTGGTTATTGATTTTCAGTTTCATTCCATTGTGATCAGAGAAAGTGCTTTAATAATTTCAGTGTTTTTAAATGTGTAGAGACTGGTTTTGTGCCCCAACATATGCTCTATCCTGGAGAATGTTCCATGAGCAGTAGGAAGAATGTATATCCTGGTATTTTGGGGTATGTAATGACCTATATATGTCTGTTAGATCTAATTCATTTATCAGGTTGTTCAGGTTCTCTATTTCCTTGCTAATCCTCTGTCTGGTTGTTCTGTCTATAGAGTAGAGTGGTATATTGAAGCTCCTGCTATTATGGTTGAAACGTCTATCACTCCCACAAACATTTGCCAATGTTTGTCTCATGTACTTTGGAGCTCTTTGATTGAAAGCACAAGTGTTTATGATTGTTATATCTTCTTGATGAATTGTCCCTTTTATTAATACACAGTGTCTTTCTTCATTCCTTATGATGTCTTTGCATTTAAAATCTATTTTGTCTGACATTAGTTTAGCTACTCCTACTTTCCTTTGCTTACTGCTTGCATGGAACATCTTTTTCCATCCATTCACTTTCATTCTATTTGTATCCTTGTGTCTAAGATGAGTCTTTGTAAGCAAAATATAGCTGTGTTATATTTTTACATCCATTCCACCTATCTGTATATTTTAATTGGTAAGTTCAGTCCATTAACATTCAAAGTTATTACTGTAAATGCATTTCTTGAATCCACCATCTTATCTTATCGTTTGGATTTTATTTATCAGTTCTATATATTCTTTCTCCATTTTCTCTTTTTACCCTTTAAGTTACCCTTACTGGTACTCTTCAATTCTGTGCCCTCCTGCAGACTTCCTTCTCCTGTATTTTTTTTTTTCAGCCAGCAGAATTCCCTTTAGTTTTTCTTGTAGGGCTGTCCTCTTGTTGATATATTCTGTCAGCATTTTCATCGCTCCTTACTTTTGAAGGCCAGTTTGGTTGATGCAGAATTCTTGGCTGGAAGTCTTTCTCTTTCAGGATCTTAACTATATCATGTCACTGCCTACTTACCTCCATTGTGCCAGTTTAGTTGTCTGAACTCAGCCTTATGTGGCCTCCCATGTGTGTAGTAGATTGTTTTACTCTTCCTGCTTTCAGGATTTTCTGCTTTTCTTCAACATTTGACAGATTGATTAGTATGTGTCTTTGGGAAGGCCTATTTTGATTAATTCTTTTTGGAGTTCGTTGGGCTTCGATTTGCATATTTATAACCTTCATAAATGTTGGGAAGTTTTCCCTCATTATATCCTCAACTAATCTTCCTAGCCCTTTATACTCTTCTCTTCTCCTGAGATGCCATTGATTGTTATATTTGTGTGCTTTGTTTTGTCCATCATTTCCCTGAGATCCAATTCATTTTTTCCATCTTTTTTTGCTGTTTGCTCTTTTGTGTGTTTGGAATCGGTTGTTGTCATAGTCAGGTTCATGTGTCAACTTGGCCAAGTGGTAGTACCTGTTTGTCTGGTTGGGCAAGTGCCGGCCTGTCTGTTGTGTTGAGGACATTTCATAGAATTAAATCATGATCATGTCAGCTACATCCACAGCTGATTCCATTTGTAATCAGCCGAAGGGGAGTGTCTTCTGCAATGAGTAATGCTTAATCTGATCACTGGAAGCCTTTTAAGGAGGATTCAGAAGAGACAGCTCTTCCTGTTTCAGCTGGTGAGCCTCTCCTGTGTAGTTCGTCCAGACCCTCCATCGGAATCGTTGGCTTCACAGACTGCCCTGTGGATTTTGGACTCTGAGTTTCCGCGGTCACGTGAGACACTTTTATAAATTTTATGTTTGCGAGTGTTCCCTGTTGATTCTATTTCTCCAGAGAACCCTAACTAATACAGTTGTCCTGTCCTCTAGTTTGCTTGTTCTTTCTTCTGCCTCTTCACATCTGTTTTTGTGTATCTTTAGTATATTTTTTATTTGGTCTACACAAATGTGCAGCTGTGGGATGGTGGGGCCCTGTTGTGGATGCACAGGTCTGGTGGTGGGGGTTGTGGCGGGGGTGCATGCATGTGCAGGGTGGGGGCTATGTAGCACAGATGTGCATGTGAACACCTGCCAGGTATGGGAGCAGGGCTCTTGTGCTGGGGGATGGGAAAGGGTATGCAGGTTTGTGGGACAGTGGGTTGGCATGCAGCAATGCATGAGAACCTGGCGGGGAGGATATGCCTGTGTGTGTGTGAGAGGATCTGGTGGGTAGGGCCCTAGTGTGCTTGGGTCTAGGGGGTGGGGCCCTTCAGTGCACTTGTGCAGCGCTAAGGGGCAGCAGGCTGTAGTTGCACCTTTATGGGCTGGGAGTGGGTTTGGCCCGGATGCACAGGTCAGTGCTTCCCCAGAACTGGGGGGCATTGTGGGGTTGCACAGGTCTGGGAGGGCTGCATTTTAGTGTACAGGTGCGCAGAGCTCATTGGGGCTGGGGTGCACGAATGTATGGTCTTGCATGTGTGTAGCCTCATTGTGAAGGTGAACGCCTGTAGCCCTAAATGTGCAGGCGATTGCCTGCAGGGGGCGGGGAGGGGGAGGGGGCGTCTAGGGACTGGGTAGAGATGCACAGGTCTCACGAGGTGCTAGACTGTGCTCTTGTGCGGGAGAGGTGGGCCGGGCTGGGGTAGATGTGCATGCATGCAGGGCAGGGGTGTGGGGCCCGATGCTTGGGGCTGGGCTTGTGATGTATGGTGGTGGGGTGGAGCAGGGCTCTGGAATGCAATGGGGTGGGGTGGGTGAGGGGTTTCAGGTATATGGAGTGTGGGGTAAACCACTGTTTGCGAGGGGGGGGTGGTGTGCATGAGGGTAGCACGTTCACGGAACACAGCTTGGCTCACTTCCTTGTCATGGTCTCCCACTCCATGCACTCATGAAGTCTCTGGGCTTCTATTTCGAAAGGGGCTCATTAGGCTGTTTGAACTAGCTGGACGATGGTCTCTGGTTCTCTGTGTCTCAGTTCTTCAGCTTTTGTAACAAGGGCCTCCCTATGTGGTGTAGAAGACCCTCCCAGGTTACTTACACCTTGGAATCACTGTCCTAGTCACTTTCCTATCCCTTTTCTAGCTGTTCCTTGGAATAGGGATGAACTGGACCTATCCAATTTCGCCATCTTCCCAGAACCTAGCTGTAGGTTTTTGACAATGTTATTTATCAGGTTGAGAATATTCTCTTTTATTCCTGGTTTTCTGAGAGTTTTTTTTTTTTTTTTTAAAAACAGGAACAGATGTTGAATTTAAAAAATATTTTTCTTGATATCTTGAGATAATCATGTGAGTTTTCTTCTTTGATTTGATAATACAGTGATTTACTTTGATTGATTTTCAAATGTTGATACAGTCTCACGTTCCAGGGATAAAGTCAACTTTTATATATTTTTGGATTCAATTTGTGTTCTCAATACTATTATTTAGATACTATTCTGTAATTGTTCTTTCTTCCAGTGTCTTTGGTATGAGGATAATACTGGCCTTGTAGAATGATTTGGGAAGTTTTACTTTCTTTTCAAATTTTGGAAGGTTTTGTGGAGAATCTGCATTGTTTCTTACCTAAATGTTTGGTAGCATTTGTCAGTGACAATGCTTTTATTTGTGGGAGGTTTTAAATTACAAAATAAATTTCTAAGCATACCTAAGGCTATTCGGGATATCTGTTTTTTTCTGGTTAAGTGTGGTAGTTGTGTCTTTTATGGTATTTGTTCATTTTATCTAAGTTGTCAAATTTGTTGGTGTAATGTAACTATTAAAGGAGAATTTCTGTATTATCCTTTAAATGTCTGTTGGATCTGTGGTGCTAGCTTTTTCATTCATTGTATTATAATTTGTGTCTTCTCCTCACTTCCCCCTTCCTCTTCCTCTATCCTTATCCCTTTTTAAATTTAAAAAATTTAAAATTTTTTTTAAAATACCAAAAAATGCCAAACAACTGTAAACAGTCTTAACTTTTGATCATTCTGTTCTATATATATAATCAGTAATTCACAATATCATCACATAGTTGCGTATAGTATTGTGCTGTCCATTTCTGAGTTTTAACATTCAGTTCTGTTCTTCTAACAGTTTTATGGTCTTAGACGGAATGTTTAGGTCTGTGATCCGTTTTGAGTTAACTTTTGTATAGGGTGTGAGATATGGGTCCTCCTTCATCTTTTGCATGTGGATATCCAGTTTTCTAGGCACCATTTATTGAAGAGACTGTTCTGTCCCAGGTGAGTTGGTTTGACTGCCTTATCAAAGATCAATTGTCCATAGACGAGAGGGTCTATATCTGAACACTCGATTCAATTCCATTGGTCAATATATCTATCTTTATGCCAGTACCATGCTGTTTTGACCACTATAGCTTCATAATATGCCTTAAAGTCAGGCAGCATGAGACTTCCAGCTTCATTGTTTTTCCTCAGGATATTTTTAGCTATTCGGGGCACCCTGCCCTTCCAGATAAATTTGCTTATTGGTTTTTCTATTTCTGAAAAGTAATTTTTTGGGGTTTTAGTTGGTATTGCACTGAATCTGTAAATCAATTTAGGTACAATTGACATCTTAACTATATTTAGTCTTCCAATCCATGAACACAGTCTGCCCTTCCATCTATTTAGGTCTTCTGTGATTTCTTTTAACAATTTCTTGTAGTTTTCTTTGTATAGGTCTTTTGTTTCTTTAGTTAAATTTATTCCTAAATATTTTATTCTTTTGGTTGCAATTGTAAATGGAATTCTTTTCTTGATTTTCCCCTCAGATTGTTTATTACTAGTGTATAGAAACACTATAGATTTTTGAATGTTGATCTTGTAACTTACAACTTTGCTGTACTCATTTATTAGCTCTAGTAGTTTTGCTATGGATTTTTGGGTTTTTTTGACATATAGTATCATATCATCTGCAAACGGTGAGAGTTTTCCTTCTTCCTTTCCAATTTTGATGCCTTGTATTTCTTTTTCTTGTCTAATTGCTCTGGCTAGAGCTTCCAACACGATATTGAATAACAGTGGTGATAGTGGACCTCCTTGTCTTGTTCCTGATCTTAGGGGGAAAGTTTTCAGCTTTTCCCCATTGAGGATGATGTTAGCTGTGGGTTTTTTATATATTCCCTTTATTATTTTGAGGAAATTCCCTTCTATTCCCATTCTTTGAAGTGTTTTCAACAGGAAAGGATGTTGAATTTTGTCATATGCCTTTTCTGCATCAATCGAGATGATCATGTGGATTTTCTGCTTTGATTTGTTGTTATGGTGTATTACATTAATTGATTTTCTTATGTTGAACCATCCTCACATACCTGGGATGAATCCTACTTGGTCATGGTGTATAATTCTTTTAATGTGTTGCTGGATTCGATTTGCTAGAATTTTGTTGGGGATTTTTGCATCTATATTCATTAGAGAGATTGGTCTGTAGTTTTCTTTTTTTGTAATGTTGTGGGGTGCACCGAAAGAGAGACCACATAATTCAAGACTGCAAGCCAATTTGGAGTCTTTATTAGCTAGCCGACAACTGCCTCAGAAACTTCCAAGAAGGAAGATTCAGAGAGCAGCCCCCAGAGGTTTTCCAGGTGTGCTTATAAAGGCTAAAATCATGTTGTGGGTTTGCAGTTGCTAGCAAGCAAGTGTGTCATAGAAGCAGAAGCAAAACACATCCCGTCCCTCAGTTTCCTAACATTGGTTATTGTTTAACTCTTGGGAACATTCCGCCCCAATGTTGTAGGGACTTTTCGTGCTTGGGCCTGAATGATTGCTCCTAGCCCTCCACGTTCCCCACTGATTTTATGAGAGAATCAAACTTTGTTTCTTTACTTTGATTATAAATTTGCTGATATTGGGTTCCAAGGACTAATAATTTAACAGTTTGTATTTTTCTTTGCACGCATGAGGTTAGACAGTTGATTATACAGGGCCCAAACATTAAGCTTAATAATATGAGAATTAGGGACCCTGCTACAGCGGACAAGAGCGTGGTCAGCCATGGAGACTGGGAAAATAAGTTTTCGTATCACTGGCAGGGGTCCCGTCCACTGGGCCTCCAAGGTGGCTGCCTGAAGCTTCTTTATCCAGATTAGGTCTCCAGGCTGCACCTGAAATAGATGTTTTTTTTTTAGGGGCAGGATTTGTTGGTCCTGGATGGGCTGCCTTCAACAGTTCCTGAGTTTGCTGGGTGGCAGATTGCAGGACCTGTAATGATTGTAGAAGAGAATGGTTATTTAATTTAGCTATTTTTTCTTCTCCCAATTTAGGAATTAGTGGGGGTGGTTGCCTGAACATGATTTCATATGGGGTAATTCCCTTAACATAGGGAGTACATTTAGTTTAGGAGGGCAAATGGAAGGAGACTCACCCAGTTTTCACTAGTCTTAAGCTTTAGTTTATTTAAAGTTTCTTTTATTGTTTTATTCATTCTTTTAACTTGCCCTGAACTCTGTGTCCTATAAATGCAGTGTAATTTTCATTTGATATTTAATATTTTTGCTAATAATTGTGTAACTTGGGCGATGGATGCTGGCCCATTGTTGGACCCCATTGCAGTTGGGAGGCCAAATCAGGGGACAATTTCAGAAACTAGTCTTTTTATTATTATTTGTGCTGTCTCGGTTCTGGTAGGAAATGCCTCAGTCCATCCAGAGAAGGTGTCGATGTAGACTAATAGGTATTTGTGTCCATATGAACCACGTAATATTTCCGTGAAGTCTATTTCCCACTCTTCCCCTGGGGCTTGTCCCCTCAGCCTAGTTCCTTGGGGCATTTCTTTTCCTTGGCCAGAATTTACCTGGGTGCAGATGTGGCGTCTGGATGAGACCTGCCGGGCTTGTTGTTGCAATCGGGGAATGTAGTAATCTCTCTATAACGGTACTGCCCAGGTGTGTACTTTGGTGAACCTGGGTAACCAGATTTTTCTGGCACTAGGATTCTCCCAACTGGGAGAATTTTCCAACCGTCCAAATCTGTTCTAGTGCCCAGAATTTCTTCCCCAGTATATTTTGGAGGGCTCAGTAGCACTCACCCCAGTAAAACAGGAAGTATCTGCAGCATCCCCACTGGTTTTTGGGCAACCTCTTTTGCTGTTTTATCAGCCAGGGCATTTCCTCTGACAATTTGAGTTTTGGCAGTCTGATGTCCTTTGCAATGTATAACGGCTGCCCTTTTTGGCAACCAGATAGCCTCTAGCAAGGCGAGTATTTCTGTATATTTTTTATTTCCTTTCCTCCCAATGTCAAAAGTCCCCGCTCCTGATATAGTGCCCCATGAACATGCGCAGTTGTGAAGGCATACCTGCTGTCTGTGTAGATGTTGACAACCTTTCCTTTTCCCCACCTTAGAGCCTGGGTCAGAGCTATTAGTTCAGCCTTCTGGGCCAAGGTCCCATGTCCTAGGGCCTGAGCCTATATGACCTGGTCCACAATTACCACCACTACCCCCACATACCTGATGCCCTCTGAGACATAACTGCTCCTGTCTGTATATAATTCTTTATCAGGATTTGGCCAGGGGTTGTCAGTGAGGTCAGCCCTCAGGTTCATGAAAGATTCCAAGATCTCGTGACAGTCATGGATGGGCTCGAACGGGTCATCATCTGGAAGCAAGGTGGTGGGGTTAAGAGCCACCATTTTTAGGAAGCGGATTCTTGGGGGATCCAGTAGCAATACCTGATACTGGGTTATCCGGGCATTTGAGAGCCATCTCTCAGGCAGGCTCCTTAGTAATGTTTCTACTGAATGTGGGGCCACTATGTGTAAGTCCTGTCCCAGAGTTAATTTAGATGCTAAATAATAATAATAATAATAATAATAATAATAATAATAATAATAATAAAATGGCAGTGGCAGCAATGGCTCAGAGGCAGCTTGGCTACCCAGCTGCCACATAGTCTAGTCTTTTAGACAAGTAGGCAACTGGCCTTTTCCATGGTCCTAGCATTTGGGTGAGGACTCCTTTTGCTATTCCTCGGGTTTCAGTGACATATAGTTGAAAAGGTTTGGACAGGTCAGGCAAGGTTAAGTCAGGGTGCTCACAAGCACCTGTTTCAGTGTATTAAAAGCTTTTTGCTCAGCCTCGGTCCAGGTTAGAGCTTCCTCCTTTCCCCCTGTGCTAGTGCACAGGGGTTTTGCTATTTCTGCAAACCTGGGAATCCAGAGCCAGCAATATCCAACTGCTCCTAAAAACTCCCATACCTGCCTTTTTGTTTTTGGTTGGGGTATTTTTAGGATAGCTTCAATCCTATTAGAAGACAGAGCTCTTTTTCCCCCTTCTAATTCATACCCTAAGTATGTTGCTGAACTGGTGTAGAGTTGAGCCTTTTTGGCTGAGACCTGATAGCCCAACTGGGCTAGTTCCTGTAACAAGTTTTTGGTTGCCTTTTTGCAGTTTGACAGATTATTAGCTGCCAGTAAGAGGTCATCCACATATATCTCTGGATGCTGTTGTCTAAAACGAGCCAGATCCTGGCTTAAGGCCTCATCAAACAGGGTGGGAAAATTTTTGAAACCTTGTGGCAACAGAGTCCAAGTTAGTTGTCCAGAGAACTGTCCCTCTGGGTCAGTCCATTCAAAAGCAAAGATGGGTTGACTTACTGCAGCCAGGGGAAGCAAAAAGAAGGCATCCTTTAAGTCCAGAACAGTGTAGACCTGCTGGCTGGGAGGTAACAGGCTCAAGAGCATATATGGGTTAGGCACAGTGAGGTGAATGGTTTCAATTTTTAAATTTTTTTTTTAACTTCTCGGAGACCTTGCACTGGCTGGAAATCGTTGGTCCTGGGTTTTTGGAGTGGGAGAAGGGGAGTGTTCCAGGCCACATGGTAGGGGACCAGAATACCTGCCTCCAGGAGTATTTTGATGTGGACTGCAATGCTTCTTTTAGCCTTTAAACTTATTGGGTATTGTCAGACTCTGATTGGGGTGGTGGTGCTAATCAGCTGGATAACAATGGGAGGCTGGTGGACAGCTCATCCTGGTAGGTTAGTTTCTGCCCATATGCCTGGTATTTTTCTTTAAATTCCCACAAATATGGGCCTGGGGCCGGTAGCGCCACCTCTGCTGTAAGTAAATACTCTTCTGATAAGGGGCAAGTGAGGAGGATTGCTGAGGGGTTTGTATTAAAGGAGAGCTTAGCCAAATCGTTTTTGAAAGAGATGGTGTCTTGTAATTTCTGGAGAAGGTCTCTCCCCAAAAGGGGGTACAGACACTCTGTCATTACAAGAAACGAGTGGGTGACAGTTCCTTCCCCAAGGTTAGTGATCCTAGTCTTCGTCCATGGGTAAGACTTTGTCTTTCCTGTTGCTCCCTGTATGGGGATTTTTTCCTTAGATCTGGGCCCTTCTGTTTGCTGGAGGACGGAGAAGGTCGCCCCAGTATCCACAAGAAATTTTATAGGCTTGCCCCTGATTTCTAATGTAACCTTGGGCTCCCGGGCGCTCAACGGAATGGAGCCCCGGCCCCATCAATTCACCTCTTCAACCAGAACAGCGGCTGGTTTTAATTCTTTAAGTCCTCTTTTAGGGCATTCATTTTTCCAATGTCCGTTCTTTTTGCAGTAGGCGCATTGGTTTGCACCTAGGCCCAACCTTTTTCTTGGTTTCCCTTTCTTTTTTCAGTGGTTTCCCATCTACCTTTTTGTTTTTCCCGTTCAGCCATTGAGGATACTAAAATTTTGGCTATTTTTTTTGGACTGTGTGGTCCTGGGGTCGTGTCTGTTATTAAAAGTCCTTTGGGCAGTCTCTGTCAGTTCGGACAGCACTTTACCCTCAAATCCTTCTAATTTCTGTAATTTTTTTTTCTTATATCTGGGGCCGACTGGGTGACAAATGCTATATTTATGGCTCGGCTATTTTCAGGCGCCTCTGGATCTATAGGTGTGTACAAGCGGTATGCCTCCAGGAGGTGCTCAAGGAAAGCAGCCGGAGATTCATACCTGCTGCTGTATCCAAAGGCAGTCAAGCCTTCATAGAAACACAGTCACAAAAACCCATGTTTCTTTTTTTTGTCAGCCCTGCCCCCTAGGCGTAGGGGCAAAAATCAGTGACCTCCGCTTTGACCAGATTCACCTGAGCTGGGGCCTATTTTTAGTTGTCAGAATTTGTTAATTAATTCCACAATTGGCATTTGGTTGTGCTCAACCCCTGCTGCTGGTATAGTCTCTTTCCTTTCTCCTCTGGGAAGCAGCCTGTGGGGGAGAGGCTTTGGCCACTGCGGCTTGGGGAACTCATGGTTATGGGGGGGCTCGCAGCCAGTCCAGGTGGTCCAGACTGGGATACGCTGTGTGTCTGGTCACTGACGTGGCCCAAGGAGCTGTTCTGTATTGTTCCTGTTTATTTAGTAACTGTTCCGGAGGACGAATTAAATCATGCACCTTGCTAAGCTGCCATCTTGGCCCCCTTTCCCTTTAAAAAAATTTTTTTTATCAGTCAGGCCATAGGCTTATCTACTTTCTGATCTTCTTAAAGAATCAGTTTTTGGTTTTATTCATTTTTTTCTTGTGTTTCTCCATTTTCTATTTCATCAGTTTCTCATTGTTACTATTTCCTTTTTTCTGCTTATGTTAGCTTCAATTTGCTCTTATTTTCTGGTTTCTTAAAGGGGAAACTTAGATAATTGGTTCCAAACCTTTCTTATTTTTTAAATATGTGTTCAGTTCTTGAATTTTTCTCTAAGCACTGCTTAATTGCAGCTTCCAAACTTTAATGTGGTGTGTGTTTATTTTCATTTGTTTAAAAATAATTTTTCATTTATGTTTTAATTTCTTCCTTGACACATGGGTTATTTAGAAATGTGGTATTTAGTTTCCAAATGTTTGGTTATTTTTTTCTATAGTTGATTTATAATTTTGTTCCATTGTGGTCAGAGAACATACATTGTATGATTTGATTCCTTTTAAATGTCTTTTGGTCCATAATATGATCTATCTTGGTAAATATTCCATATGTACTTAAAAAGAATGTGCATTCTGTTGTTGGGTGCAATGGTCTATAAAATGAATTAGAAAGTCAATTTTCGCGTCTTCTATGTTTTTACTCATTTCAGCCTACAAGTTCTCTCTCCTATTGAGAGAGGGATGTTAATTTTTCAACAGTAATTGTGGATTTATTAATTATCTTGTCAGTTCTATAAGTTTTACTTCATGTATTTTAAGACTGTTATTAAATGCATAAATGTTTAGAATTGTTATGTACTCTTGATGAATTGACCCTTTTAGTATTAATGAAATGGCTCTTTTTATTTGTTGTAATTTTTTTTTTCCTGAAATCTACTTTGTCTAATATTAGTATAGCCACTTCAGCTTTCTCTTGATTACTGTTAGGATGGTGTGCTGGTTTGAAGGGATAATGTATCCTAGAAAAGCCATGTTTTATCCTGATCCATCTTGTAGAGGCAGCCATTTCTTTTATCACTATTCAGCACTGTAGGTTGGAAACTTGATTAGATTATCTCCAGGGATAATTGTGGGTATTAGAGCTGTGACTCCACCCATTCCATGTGAGTCTTGATTAGTTTAAAAAAGGAAATATTTTGGAGAGAGTCACAGAGCTGGGAGAGAGCCACGTCCAAGTCATGAGTCATGAGAACCACTGAGTCCATGCAGCCAGAGACCTTTGGAGATGAAGAAGGAAAATGCCCCTGGTGAAGCTTCATGAAACAAGAATCCTGGAGAGAAAACTAGTGATGTCGCCATGTTCACCAGGTACTTTTCCAGTTGAGAGAAAAATCCTGAACTTCATCGGCCTTTCTTGAGTGAAGGTACCTCTTGTTGGTGCCTTAATTTGGACATTTCTATAGGCTTCCTTTAATTTAGACATTGTCACAGCCATAGAAATTATAAATTTGCAACTTAATAAGTTCCCTCTTTTAAAAGCCATTTTGTTTGTGGTATATTGCATCCCAGCAGTTACCAAAACAGAACCAATGGTATATCTTATCCCAGGATTTCATTTTTAACCTATTTGTGTTTGTATTTATAATTGGTTTCTTGTAGGTACTATATTTTTGAATTTTCCTTTTTTGTCCAATATGACAAGCTCTTTCTTTTAATTGGAGTCTTTAGAATATTTATATTTAATGTAATTATTTATATGGTTGGGTTTACATGTACCATTTTGCTGTTTCTTTTCTATTTGTCCTTTTTTTTTGTTATTTTTTTCTTTTTCTGCCCTCTTTGGGATTAATTCGGTATATTTCATAATCATATTTTATGTTTTCTTATTATTTCTTATTGTTAGCTCTAACTTCTTGTTTTTACTGTAGTAATTGCTGTAGAGTTTATAGTATACATCTTTACCTACTGCAGTTTACTTTTCTTAAGAATAGTACAACTATATACTTCATTTCTAAATTCTAGCCTTCAGACTATTGTTGTCATACACTTTGTACATGCAAGTCTCACAATATATTGTATTTATTTTTTGCTTAAAAAGTCAATTATCTTTTACAGTGATTTAAAAACTGAGAATAAAATATTTTGTATTTACCATTTCTGGTTCTTTTTGTTCCATAGTGCAGATCCATATTTCCATCTTGTATAATTGTCTTTCTGCTTAAAGGACTCTCTTTAACATTTGTTGTAGTACATGTTCTCTGGATATGAGTTTTTCAGCATCTGCATGTCTTAAAAGATCTTTGTTTTGTCTCTTTTTTGAGTATTTTTCTTTCAGTGCTTTGAATATGTTGCTTCATCGTCTTCCTTAACTTCAGGTATCTTTCTGTCCACTTCAGCTACTCACCCCTAGGGCCATAACTTACACTTAGTCATTCATTCATACATTGGATAAGTGTTTGTTGAACATCCTTTATATTCTGGCTAATTTCCTGTATTCTAGAAATACAGCAAAAAACAAGATACACAAGGTTGGTGTCCTCGTGAAATTTGCTGTCAGAATATGGACATTAAACAGTGAATGTAAGTATAATGAGTACTACCAAAATTAAACACAGCATGGGAGGGTCTTGCATGATAGGGGAATCACATTACTCAGGGCATCTTCTTAAGGCTGTGACTTCTAACATGAACTTAAAACACTGAGTAGGAGTTTGCAAGGTGAAATAGTATGAGTAGAATAAAGAAATGTGACAGAGGACTTAGAGAATAATCAGTCTGAAGACTGAGCTGTAGAAGGAAATATAGTATATTCAAAGGAATGAAAGAAGTAGAGTAAGGATGGAATGTGCGGAGAGAAGGAGGGGAACAGGGAGAGAGAGAGGTAGGAAGATATAGTGGTAGAGGGGTAAAGGAGTAAGAGAGAGGTGTCAGGGATCAGGGCATGTTAAGGATATTTTGAAAAAAAATTTTTTTAAGGATAACCACAAGCCATTACAGGGTTTTAAGCTTGGTAGTGACATTATCAGATTTGCATTTTAAAGACATTTCTGGCTGTAGAGAATGGATTTGTTTTGGAGTTGACAGGGATGGAGAGGTGTGATGGATACTATGAGACAGCATTTAGCAAGCCACTGTCCTTGTCCTGGAGCAAGATTATGGTATTTTGGGCTATATTCATGGTTGGACTGTAGAGCTCTAGAGGAGTAGAAGCTAAATGACTTTAGATTGGATGCATAAACTGGGGGAGAAGCTGTAGAGCCCAGGATGGTGACCAGAGTTCTAATTGATTTAGTGATGTCATTTACTGGAGTGGGAACACTGGAGGAGAAGCATGTTTGGGTGAAAGATTCAGTTTTGGATATTCTTATTTTTGCCAAAGGTACTATTTGATCAATTTCCTTTCAAACTAAATAAGATTCACTTCTTATTTTTTTTCCTGAGGAAAAGTTACATTCCTAAGCCTATGTCTCTTAAGCTAGAGGTTATTAATTATAATTGAATGGCACTTATATGTAGTAAGAATACTGTATATGATAATCATTTTGGAGTTCTGCATATTCTCTGTGTGTCATTTTTCCTGAATATTGTTGCTATTTGCTGCATGGTTGTATTCATTACTAAGTGGTTGAAAGTGTGGAATCTGGGGCAAGAGTCTCTGGATTTGAATCCTATCTCTGCATAATTGCTGAGTAACTTCAGTTTTCTTATCTGGAAATTAAAGGTAACACTGGTACCTACCAGTGATTACTGCATAAGTCACTGCACATAAAGCATTTAGAAGGGTGCCTGAAACATAACTTGTGGGAGTGGCTCACAAACTTATACCGGATACTGATATTCAGTCTATAATCCCAGGTCCTAAAACCTCAAAGAGAACCTTTTTTTTCCTGGAAAAGTTTTAAGTTGTTAGAGAATAAGACTGTAATTGATAACTAGCATTTCAGGCCTGTGATGAACTTGCTCATCCTGTTGCTGATATCAGTAGATCATTACTGGTTGACCTCAATGATATCAAAAGGCTAACATAAAAGAACCCATAAGTGATTGCTATCTGCTCTACCTATGGCAGTCATGAGAAAGATGACAGGCAGCAGCAAGATGGCAACTACCTTCCCTTAATGGCTGGATTTACCCCTAATGCCATTTATCCCTTTTGCTAATTTAAGGCCTTAACTGAAGTTTCAATTATATAATAACTCAGAAGAATTCAGCAAGAACAGTAAATTCATTTGTTATCTTTGCTGAAAAAATCTCTTCATCTGTCTTTAGGCTTGAGACACAAAGTCCATTCTAAGAGCTGTTTTCTTTTTAGGATAAAGGTGTGTGTGTCTGTGTATGAGTAGGTATGTCTGAAGCATGCCCATTCATCAGAAAATACTATTTTTTCCAACAAATAATTGTATGTGATTTAATGTATTTTATCCTCTACTAGACTATTAACTGCATTAAAGTAAAGGGTATTTCTTGACTACTTACTGTTGTCTAGTGTTTTATATAACTAGCATATAGCATGACAAGTGCTCAATAAATATTTTTTTGTTAAATGAAGGAGCTCCATATCCGTGAAGGAGAGATTATAACCATTTTTGTCATTCCTTTCATCTCTTATATAGTATTAAGGCAGAAAAATATACAGAATATTTGACAGGCTACTATTAAATATATCACTGACCTCTGCAATAGTGGTTCCTAATCACAACAAGATCTCATATCTGCATTCAGTTGGCAGAGATCTGAGAGGTCATTTAATCCAATCTGACTCTCACCATTTGCAGATGTGGAAATAGAGTGCAGGAGAATTGAAATTGACTCTGCATGTGACTACATGACTAGTAAATTTATACCCAAGTCTATAGTCCAGGTCTTTTTAAGATTCCTAACTCATTAGTTTTCAGGAAACAGCTGTTCTCCTTAGGCTGAATTGTATAATTATGTTACTGAAGCAACAGATAAACAACATTACATTTTCAATAATATTTGGAATGTTTCAGAATAGGACCATGGAGTGAGAGCCAGTTAGTGTTGTAATCTGAAAAAAAAAAAAAAACATGAAGGATTTGGGCAAGGGATTTGGAGTTGTAAATCAACAGAAAATAATATTCCCTTCTGATCTAAAATAAATTTCATGGAGAAATAGCAGAACACATTTTCCTTTATCATCTAAGTCTTGGTAGTTCTCTAGGTTGATGACTCGACTTCTGTCCACTGAGAAAGAGGTCTATGTATTTTTGAGTATAATTTTGTTTTCTCTCTTTTAAGTACTAAACAGAAAAAAAATGCTTCCAAATTGCTAGGCTTACTTTTTTTGAGAGGACTTTTACAATTGTTTTTCTCAGGAGAATAGTCTTGTAGATTATTCTATTACCAGTTAGGAGAGAGGGCACTCAGATTGGACTCTGGAACCTTGTAGACTATTCACTATATCAAAAAAGCCATGTCGGATGGGCCACAGTGGCTCAGCAGGTAAGAATGCTTGCCTGCCAAGCCCGAGGACCCGGGTTCGATTCCCGGTGCCTGCCCATGTAAAAAATAAATTAAAAAAAAAAAAAAAAAAGCCATGTCATGGGGTAAAAGCACTGCCTACTTGCTTTGGCACAAGGTAGGGACCTGAATGGTTTTACATGTTTTTCTTGATGTAGCTTTCGATTTTTCTGTTTGTTTCTAGTCATTACAAATGAAGATAAATAGTGATCATTTGTTTTGGGGCGTTGATGAGTTCTACTGGTTAAATAATGAGGTCTATTTAGCTAACTATATAACAACACAAATAAATGCCTGTTGTTACATTGGAGAAGCAGTCATCTCTTGGCATGCTCTTACCTAAAATTATTAAGAAAATAGAACACCTGGGAATAAAACATCTTTATCCAAGGGCATGTCTTATTTGTTAATAGCATGGCACCACCGCTATTATAATCAAATTCTAATTTTAGTTATTCCTATTGAGGCTAATGTGTTTTTATAATAAAGATTAAAAATATATCAATATGGAGGAAAGATGGATGCAAACCAGATCGTTTTATTCTTAATCTGTTTGAATGAAAGTATATGAAATGAAACTTTGAGGATTAATTTTGATACTTTTAGGATTTTATTATAAAGAAAGGCTGAAGTTTTAATTAGTAACTTAATCAGTACTTGAAAAATACAAATAAAAGACCAGTTCATAGGGTTAATTTGTGATAACCATATTCCAATAAGGATAAACACATCATCATAATCAAGTTAAGGAAGGAGTATGTTATTTGGGATTCACAGGAATAAAAAAGTGTCACCAATTATTCTCTGTTGAGTAGTACTATTTTAATTATTTCCCCAGATATTTGTCCATTTATAATACTGTGCTACAATGTTAATAGTTCTCTTTACAACTGCAATTATTATGGTTCGTGTATTGGGAAAACCTATTATAATATATTCATAATTAATTTATACGTTCCTAATTCTAGTACAAAGGCCCATTTAAAAGATGATTTGTTCATTTATATATTTTCAACTCATTAATAGTACATAAATGATTTGCTTCTTATTGTGTGTTAGTCGAAAAAGGATTTTAAATAGTAAAAGCATCAAAATTATGAAGGTAAATTTATGGTATTAGCTAAGAGCATTTAATATACTATATTTATGTAGGATGTTCTAAACTATTATGTTTATGTGGTCTGGCTAGCATTCAAAGAATATTTGATATCTCTATCCATGCAAATAACTCTTTATGAATGTTTATGCTAGTTGATTTTGGATTCTTATTTGGACATAATGCGATTGATGATGTGTTTCTGTTTTCCTCCTGACTCTTGTTCTGAAAAAGACTCAATTTTCAGGGAAGATCTTAGGGGGAAGAGGGATTTGGGGGAGAAACTTTTCTCTAGAAGCCAGGAGATGAAAGGTAAACTCTGAGATCTCATCATCTACCCAGTGACATTGGCATCTTAATTCCCACTTAATTCTTGAAACGTTTCTTAGATATGTATTTAAAAGTAATAGTAAGGAATGAATGAATTTGTGTCCAATGAAATGTTTCTTGACTATTTTCAAAAGAACTAGGCAAGTTGACAAATCCCTTCATTCATTTATCAAATGTTTATTGAGCCCCAACTGTGAGCCATCTTGATGCTGGGGAAAGAAAGATTAACTATACAATCAAATAAAACAACTTAGTGAGTGAAAGTAATTAAACACATACAGAAATAGTTGATTAGAGAGTTGTGTTAAGTGCTAGGAAGGAAATTATGGCGTATAATGATTATATTTTCCTGTCTTGGAAAGAATCAATATTTAGAAATTGTTTGTCTCAAAATACAGAGAAAAATTTTTTGAAAGAAATTTTGAAATTTATCTAGGGTATCCTGAAGTCAACAAATGCTGCATAATCAGAATCCTTCAGTTATCTTTAAAAGTATTAATAAATGATGTTTGTTATTATAGGGGACATTTTAATAAAGGGAATGAATTAACTTAATAAATTTCTATTGGAATTTTCATTCATGATATTTGTAAAGGAAATAAAAACTCATACATGTTTCTGTCAACATCAAGAAGAGAATAGCCATATATCCTCAGCACATTAGCAATTTTCTTGTCATATCTAGCTTCCATTTAATCTTTAAGGCTGTTTTGTTATAGTGACAAGAGCATTGAATTGGAAGCCTGTTGGAGAATTTTAATATCTTTTAAAATCTATTGTTTAATGAAATTGGAGCTGAACATTTGTTGATAAACGTTAACAGTAATATGAACTGTGTGGAGTTAGTCATCCATTTTCCTACTCATTTAAACAACCTCATCAGTCACACACACAGAAAATGGGTAAAAGGTGAAAGAAAGAAAGAACAGAACACTCGTTATGGCTGATTGTTTTAATAACCATTTAACCGCACTTTATAGGCCTAATTTTTTTGAGTTCTTAGTGATTTTCCTAACATACATCATTTATATTTTCATAACAGGATCCAGAAAAATCTGTGTCTGAAATTCAGATTTATTTCAAAGGAAAGATGATATATGTATTCTCCATCAGTTATTTCTTGGCATTCCCATTTTTGATAGCTAGTTGTTGGAGAAGGCTGGGAGTTCCCAGCCTTCATTCTTTCAGCAGACATTGATTGAGCACCCACTGTATGCTGAATCCTGTTTAGGCACTTTATGAACCATGGTGAGCAGGGCCTGCGCTCACTGATGACACATTCTGGTGGAGTCCCATTCTGTGAATCTGAGAGAGCAATATACAACATCATTAACAATCACAGCAGTGTTAGCTTTGTTTGTCTCTTGCACTGCCATTGTATTGGCCTATTTCTTTTTCTGCTGTGGTTGGTGTGGGAGGGTTGCAACCAGATAGTAAAATTAATACTCTAATTCTCATTCTGAATTTGATTTAAACTAAGAAATCTACTAGTGTATATGATTTCTGAATTAGGTAAGATTATATTGTAGGAGAACAAAATCCAGTCCTAAATAGCTTTTGCTTTCCCCTTGGTTGGCTTTCTTCTCAGACTGACCTTTCTTTATGAAGTAGCAAAGATAGACCTCAGCAGTCCCAGGCATCCGTTCTTCTTTTTTTTTGATTTATTTCAGCTGGTGTTCAGAAAGAAATGAGTATAACTGTCAGTCACCTCAAGCAATTTGGTCCTACCTGGGCCATGTAAAATCCTGGGCCAACATGTTCTGATTGGTCAACATAGGTCATATGCCTACGTGAGGAGAGTAAAAGAAAGTGAAATGAATGACAGCTGTTATAGAATCACTTTCAATGGGGTGGGGGCAGCTGGTTAATGGAGAAAGGAAGAAGTGCTGTTAAGAGAAGAAGGGCTAAAAAAAATGCTGGCAAGCAAAAATAACACTGATCTACCTCAAATATCTGTAAAATTTTAATAGCTTTTGTGACAGCGGAAAAAACACCTTAAATATATTGAAATCAATCTAGAATATTACATCACTTTGCAAAATAAATTTGACTGAAAAGCATAAAATCAGGACATTCTTACTTATTATAATCCATTTTACTCAGAAGGCCAAATTTGACTTTTCCTCTTTGTTGAATGACTAAGATTTTTAGAAAAAACATTCTTCCATTTTTTTTCCCTAGATGCATTTTTTTTTGGAGGGGGATAACTTAAAAGAATATTTCACAATTGCAAACAGTTGTAGAAATAATTTAAGGAATTCTTGTTTACCCATACATCCATTATCCAGATTCATTACTTATTTACAGTATGGGCCACTTGTTTCATCATACTTTCTGTCTCTATTTTTTGTTCTGAACATTTTGAGAGAAATTACTTCATTGTATATTTCCTGAGAATAAGGACGTTGTCTTATATAACTTCAATGTAATGACCAAAATCAGGAAATTTAACATTGATACAATGTTACTATTATCTAATTTAGAGTCCAAACATATTCAATTTTTTTTGATTGTCCCAAAATGCCATATATGGCTGTTTATTTTTTCATGGTCCGTGATCCAATCTAGGGTCATGCATTGCATTTAATTATGTTTAGGTTCCTTTAATTTGGAAATTTTTTTTATATTTTCCTTGACCTTGTTATTTTTTTAAAGAGTGCAGCCCATTTATTTTGAAGAACAATTTTCAGTCTGGGTTGATCTGGTGTTTCTTCATGATTAGACTCAGATTATGCATTTTTGCTAGAAATATCACAGAAATGATATTGTATCTTTCTGAGTGTTTCTCTTCCATAGGCACATATTAGTTGGTCCCAATACTGGTGATATTATACACACACACACATATACATATAAATTTTATTTATATGCATATAAATACACATAGGTATACATATTTCTTTATCTACTTATATATATTTAAAAACCATGAAGTCATTTGATGTCATCTGTTCCAATGTGTTCCATATGGTACATTCAAATTTTCCCTGGTCCATATTTATAACTCCGTTCCTCAATAGTGAAATCCAGGGTTCAATATATTTTGTATATATATATATATATATATATATATATATATAATATAATATATATATATATATAATATATATATATTATATATATTATATATATATATTATATATATTATATATATATATATATTATATTATATATATATATATATATATATATATATATATATATATATATTCTGAAATTATCCTCTACATACTCCAGGCTTCAGCAAGTAAGTATATATATATATATATATATATATACTTACTTGCTGAAGCCTGGAGTATGTAGAGGATAATTTCAGAATTGGCTAGGTGGACTTTTAACTGCCAGCCATATTAGTGGTAAGTACTTTCTCATTTAAAGAAAAAATAATCTGAATGTTGAAATTTGAAGTTAAATTTGACCTGATTGACTTAGGAAGCATATCTCAGAACTTCCAGGATGCTTTCAGCAGCCAGTGATACAAAGATTTCTGCTAAAGGGTGAAAATGGACAGCAACCTATATTCGTTGATAGTCATACTTTCAGAGAAATACATTAATTTGTTCAGCATACTTTTTAAAAAAAGTTTATATCATATGCAGAGTACTTTATTAGTCACTCTGGAGAATTCAGAAAGAGTAGAAGAATGTATCTGCTCTGAAAAGGTTTATTAATTGGATTAACTTCTTTCATTTGGTGATGAAAAACATAATTTATTAAGATTTGTAAGCTTCCTAAGAAGAAATCAATATTCAGGCCTATTGTTAAAGAAACCCAAAGAAGCGTTGTAGTTTAAATTGAATAGTTAATGAACTTAAAAATGGAAAGCCCATGACGTACAGGGAGATATACTTGTTCCTATGCAAAAATGGGGTAGTTTCCTTGTGTTTACTTTTGGAGCTGATGTATTATGTGGTACTTTAGGCATGTCTACTTTTCCTGTAAGATCTGAAGAATGTAGAGCAGATAAAGTTTGGTCTAAAAAGAAAAATCCTAAAATATTAGGGGCAGAAGAAATTAACTTTTTGAATTAACCATGGGATTATAATTCCAGGGAAAAATCTCCTTGGCTAAATTTATGATGGAGAGTTTTCAATTTTATTCTGACGTTCCCCACTGTTAATTGTAACATTTTGCAACCTGCAAAGTAGCAGACATATTTCAAAGTTTTTAGTTCTTTCATGGTAGTATTATCAAACCTTGTCTTTCTTGTCAACCTATGTAGCATGCTTCAGAAGTTTTACTGATGGCCTGTGATTCAAATGATTGAGAAGAATTCAATGTTTTCTTTTTCTGCTTCCCAACTTTCTTTTATGAAGGGGGACTGTCAGGAAATTCTAAAATCACAAGATAAAGGTGATGTTATGTCATTACAAGGCAGACATTTGCATGTACACTGTATTTGTGGCATACTCCATTATTATATGGTAGATGAACTGGAATTGCTTTTCTTAAAAACAAAAATAACTAAAAAAGAATTACTAGCTATTGATAAGACAGTTTTGATTTCAATCAAGACTCTTTGACTTCTGAATAATAAATAAAGTAACTGTGTTAATAAGAAGGGATGAATCAACTATTTTACCTTTACTCTAAGAAAAAATTAAAGTATTAGCTAATTTACATAGTTCTTATTATGTGCCAGGGAGTAGCGTAAGTATTCTAAGTGTGTGACATTTAGTAGCCTATTTAATCCTCCTACTTTTCAGGTTGTGCATAGAAAAATGGATTTACTTGCCAAGGTCATGCAACTAGAAAAGACAGCTGGGATTTGGACCCAGTGAATCTGTCTTGAGAGGGCAGGCAGCTAGCAAACTGTATTTTTAATAATCAGTTATCACAGACTAATTTTATGCTTACCATTTTTTTGTACTGTTATTCTTTAAAATCGTAACTTAGAAGCATTGGAAGATACAATTTTTTTCATTATAAAATTATTTAGTAACATTAAACATATTACAGTGGTATTAAAATACATTAAAGTATAGCAGTTGTACTGTATGTATTAAAATATTTCATTAACATTTTGTAATGAATGTAAATATTAAAATCTTACAGTATTATTTATTTATTTTTAATTGTGAAAAATAACATATATACAAGAAAGCAATAAATTTCAAAGCATACCACAACAATTAGCTTTAGAACAGATTTCAGAATTTGGTATGGGTTACAATTCCACAATCTTAGGCTTTTTCCTTCTGGTTGCTTCAAGATACTGGAGACTAAAAGAAATATCAATATAATGATTCAGCATTCATACTCATTAGTTGAATCCCATCTACACTGTTATAACTCCACATTCTCCTTTGATCCTTTTCCCCATCTTTAGGGGTATTTGGGCTATGCTCATTGTAACTTTTTCATGGTAGAAAGGACTGTTGATAAGGTAGGATAGGGGGATGGAACTAGTTGATGTTCTAGAGAAGCTGGCTCCTCTGGGTTTGAGAATTTATCTGGTTTAGAAACACAACTGGAGGTTGTAGGTTTGTGGAAAAAAATCACAGTGCATGGAATCTTTGTAGAATCTCACATAAAGCGCTAGGTGTTCTTTAGGGTTTTTAGAAATGATTTTGGTTGGGGTTTGATAAACCACGGTAATTAACAATATCTAGCTGAAGCTTGCATGAGAGTAGCCTCCAGAGTAGCCTCTTGACTCTCTTTCAACTCTGTCACCCGCTGATACCTTGTTATAATTCTTTTCCTCCTTTTGGTCAGAAAGGCATTGTTAATCCCACAGTGCCAGGGCCAGGCTCATCCCTGAGAGTCACATCCCATGTTGCCAGGAGAATTTCACCCCTGATGTCATGTCCCACGTAGGGGGTGTATAATGATTTTACTTGCATAGTAGGGCTTAGAGAGAGAGAGGCTACTTCTGAGCAGCTAAAGAAGTCCTCTGGAAGTAACTCTTAGGCATATCTATAGGTAGGCTTAGCTGTTCAGCTGCATAAATAAGCTTCACAAGAGGAAGCCTCAAGATCAAGGCCTTGGTCTATTAACTTGGGAGTCTGGTGTTTGAGACAGTACCTGTGCTTTCCCTAGTTGTAAAGTTTAATAGTTCCATATGTTTTCTCCCATCCCTGAAGGAACTTTGCCAGTATTTTTTTCATTATCTGCTCAACATACTCTGGGATGTATCCAGGCATTACGTTAAGCTATACAGAATTACAGGCCCTTGTTCCCATTCTGGGTGAATTAGATTATGTGCTATAGAAAATTTAGGTTCTGGACAAAATAAATCTCTCTTCCTTTGGTCTCATAGAATAGGTGAGGTTCTAAAATGCAGAAAATGTCCTCCTTACCCTTGTATTCTGATTTACTTTAGTCCTGACCTGATTGGCTTAATTCTTATCTCTAATTGAAGCCTGATCTCTTTTTCAATTTCTTTAGCAGTTGTTTTATGTGGTAATGCTATCTTTTGGACCCGCAGAACTCCTACTCTTTCGTTGCTTCTACTTTGGGTATAAAGTTAAGGAAGCTACCCCCTATTACTAGACCTTGAAGATGTTTCCCTATATTTTCTTCTTGGAGTTTTATGGTACTGACTTATTATATTTAGGTCTTTGATCCACTTTGAGTTTATTTTTGTATAGGATGTAAGGTAAGGGTCCTCTTTCATTCTTTGGTTATTGATATTCAATTCTCCCATACCCATTTATTGAAAAGACTATTTTGTCCAAGTTCAGTGGGTTTGAAGACCTTATGAAAGATCAATCGATCATAGATTTGGTGGTATATTTTAGCACTCTTGATTCTCTTCCATTGGTCAGTATTTCTATCTTTGTGCCAGTACTATGCTGTTTTTGACCACTGTGGTTTTATAATAAGCTTTAAAATCAGGAAGTGTTGATTCTCCCATTTTGCTCTTCTCTTTTAGATACTTTTAGCTATTCGAGGTCTTTTTCCCTTCCAAATGAATTTGATAACTGACTTTTCCATGTCTTCAAAGTAGGTTCTTGGAATTTTGATTGGTATTGCATTGATTGACTCTGTAGATCAGTTTGGGTAGTTGACATCTTTACTACATTTAATCTTCTGTCCATGAGCAGGGAATGTCTTTCCACCCATTTATATCTTTTTTGATTTCTTTTAGCAATGTTAAGTAGTTTTCTGTGTGCAAGTCCTTCACATCCCTGGTTAAGTTTATTCCTAAATACTTGATTCTTTTAGTTGCTATTTTTAATGGGATTTTTTCCTTCATTTCTCCTCAGGTCATTGCTTGTGTATAGGAACATTACATATTTTTTCACATTAATCTTATATCCCACCACGTTGCTGAATTTGTTTATAGCTCAGGAAGCTTTATCATAGATTTCTCAGGATTTTCTAAGTACAGTATCATGTCATCTGAAAATAATGAAAGTTTTAATTCTTCCTTTCCAATTTTGATGCCTTTTATTTATTTTTCCTACCCGATTACTATAGTTAGACCTTCTAGTACAATTTTGAATAAAAATGGTGACAGTGGGCATCCTTGTCTTGTTCCCTATCTTAGGGGAAAGGCCTTCAGTCTCTTACCATTCAGTATAATGCTGGCTATAGGTTGTTCATATATGGCCTTTATCATATTGAGGAATTTTCTACCTTTTGAAGTGTTTTTATCAGAAAAGGATGTTGAATTTTGTTGAATGCTTTTTCAGCATCAGTTGAGATGATCATGTGATTTTTTTCCCATTTGATTTGTTAATGTGCTGTATTACATTGATTTATTTTGTGTTGAAGCACCATTACATTCCTGGTATAAACCCCACTTTGTCATGGTGAATAATTTTTTTAATGTGTTGTTGGATTTGATTTGCTAGTATTTTGTTCCGAATTTTTACATCTATATTTATTAGGGGGAAATCTTTTCTTATAGTGTGAAAGATACTATTTTAATAATAATGATAATTAAAATATCCTGTCATCATGCATAGTTTGTATAATAACAGTTTGTTAATGCTTTTGGTTTTGCTTTAGGGTTTGGAAGTACAAACTACACAAATAGGTTTAAATACTTTTGCAATTGTAAAAATAAAATGCCTAGTTTGTGTTGGCTTTCAGCGTATCCTATTTAACCAGAGGACGACAGTGCAATAGATTTGTACCTAATTTAGGAAAAGAGACTCTATGAATACTTTACTTTTTCTTAAATAAAGGAATGAAATTCAAATAATAATTCTGGAGTGTCTCAGTTGACATATATGTTTCCCAGCAAGGGGAAGATAGAGATTACACTGATTTTTAAATTTCGAAGATGAATTATTTTGCTGATATTCATTTATATTCTTCCCTAACTATGAGAAGGTAATGATGGAATTAGTCTAGAGGCATGAATAGAAGACTGAAAAAAAACCTTTTGGTTTGAAGACAAGGAGTGATACATATTACAGTGTTGCCCCAGAACTAACATTGGATTAGAATTTGCATTGGATTGTAATAAGATTACATCCTTATAATACCCTATAGGATATTATATTGCATATTATTAGCATCACTCTGGTGAACAATGGTTAGGGTGCTATAACTGCTTATAGCAATTGCACAAATAGGCTAAAGTCTAGCTTAGTTTATAATTTTGAGCTTATTTCTTAAAAATCATGTGGTTTGCAATATATTATTTATTAACATGTAAAAGTTCTCTCTCTGAAAAATGGTCCTTTATTTGATAGCCATTTCTGTATAGGGTATGATTGCAATAGCCTCTACCCCTAAAGTGTTCATTCCATAGTGATGTGACATTTATATGGGGACAAGATTGATTATCTGGAATTTGCATTAATTGTTCATTTTTGTTATTCTCATGATCAAAACAAGATGTCAAAATAAATGTATGTATAAGCTTATTTCTGATTCCTTATTTGTAAACATTGTTTAAAAATTAACCTGTTCTAAATATGGGGAATAACTTTTCATACTTTGTATTGGTATAGAACATTAGTGGTTGATAAAATAGGTTGTTAGATATGGTACAAATTAGTTATAAATGACAAATACTCACAGCAGTCAGTTGTCTTTTGATATATTTTGATGAAAAAAATGCTCATGAAATTATAAATAATGGTTTTAAAATTTGAGAATATTAACTACAGCACATCTTTCACGTTAATAAATTAGATTACATTGATTTTCATATTTATAATAATAGAAGTCAAAATTATATAGCTGAGATAATTTTATCAATATGGTAGTGATTATTATGATAATACCATATTAATAACGATAGTATCTATAGAATTTGGGACCAAATGATAGAAGCATCTCAATATGTTTTCTTGCATGGTTTCACCCATTATCAAATCAATTAAAAGTTGAAACACACAATCCTAACTTTCTGTACTCAAATTGAGTTTGACCTTTGTGTATTCCTAGGATATATTGCATTTTCTTTTTTGAGTAATATTTATAAGTTGATTTATAGCATTTGTCTTCAGATAGATTTCTTGTTATTTTCCTTGATTCAATGTCAGACATTTTATCTATGTAATTTTTAGCTGTTTTTCTTTAAAAAGATACTTTGCTTCTGTTTTACAAAATTACTTTTCATGTGGTATTTAAAAATTTCAATTTAGTATTCACTTTAACTTCACAATACCAAAAAATAAAATAAGCAGTTTCATACATTAGAAAGAGCTCTGAAGTAGAAACCAAGAATTGTGTCCCTGCCATTAAATCTAATTGTTGCCTTGAGGTCACCTTGAGGTCATTCTGAAAAACTCTGTTTCCTTGTCTGTAAAGAAGGGAAATAATAATTCTATATGCATAGTTTGAGGGATTAAATTGGATAATGGGCTTAATGTAAATGCTTAAAAAATCTTATCTTCTGATGTTATGTACCTTGGTCATTTAGAATCTATGTTATTTTATAATATGAAAATGTTTTTGCTATTTGGATTTTGAAACTTGTTTCATCATGACTCTCCTAATTTAGAGATCACTATGATGTGCTAATTTAACTAAGAGAAAATGCCGGATTTAAATTTTTCTACCACTTCCCTGCCTGCTGTTGTCAGCACCATAGTGTTGATATTTTGTATTAACACCGTGAAGGGAATTTATGAGAATAATTAGTTCTGTGTTGCTTTCATTAGAGCAGGTTATCTTAATTCTTACTTGGTCGGAGGTCTGTCACCTGCCATCTTTTGGCTCCTGGCCCACAGCTTTAAATTATCTGGAGGAGAAAATGATTATAAATGGCACTTTCCTGTGGTATGCCTAACATTCCCTCTCCTAACAGAGTCTCTTAGATTTTCTACCCAGTTTCTCCTTGTTTTGCAGTTTAGGAGATTGTTCTATTTGGTAGTCAAGTTGCAAAGTGTTTCCTTTAAGCATCGTTAGCCTATGGTTAAGAGTTCAGTTTATTTTTAGGAAAGAGTTTTTAATTGGTCATGTTTTGACTGAAAACGTTTCTCTTTAGATGTAAAGAAAAGCTTCTATGATTTATTTTCATTATTGGGGGCATATACAGATGAAACATATATTTGGGCAAGAATTACTATAAGTATCATTTAAAGTAAGTTTGGTGGGGGACTCTATAAAGGTAAAAGGATGAAAATATAATTCCTCCGATTTTCCTTCTTGTTGGTGGTTAAGTATACTGTATATCATATTTTTGACATGTTTGGGAAAATAAGCCAGATTTTATAGGATTTTTATTTATATTCTTATGATAGCATTTTGATTTATCAGTTACCTGCCTCTTATGTGCCTGCTGAACATGAAAGGCACTTTTGAGCTATGTTGTAATGAAAAAAAATAAAAATAAAAACCACAGAAACTGGGCCCCAGAGATGGGTTTTCTCTAAAATAACTTGAATAGCTATAGTTTAAGCAGTGAAAATTAACAGTTTTCTTATGGATACCTGATTCTCTCAACTTGTGTTTTTATTTGACTTAGTAATCAAATTCTTGTTTGACTAATATCCTAGAGGTAAGCATCATCATTATAATATAAATATTATAATGCAACAGTTGGTTGAGTCACACAGAATCAAATTGACTTTAGTAAATGTCACAAAAGAATATGTTGAGATTTTGGAGGATTACCCTTTCCTTGCAAGGAGGTAACTTTATGGCAGGCACTATGTAGCACTATCATTGATTTCCTAGGGCTTATTTCAAAGCTAGTATGCCTCTTACAGATAACCATGCACTATAACATTTTATGAAAGATTTTCTCTAGTTTACACATTGATGTCAGGGGCTGTTTGACATCTATGGCCTGCTTCCATGCTGATGTAGTTGATTGGCTTCCTGTTGCCAGTCAGAACTTTAAAGGAGGCATTTCATTCTTAGTGTTTTGGTTATAAGTAAATGTGATTCACTTGTATTTTATTTAGTGTCATATTTTTCAAAACATATACCAAGACTGTTGGGATTGAAGTATAAAACTTTTTGTCTTAGAATGTAGTAAGAAGATTTCCTCAATGCCTTTTTTACTAGACAATGTATTCCTCTCTGTTTTTTTTTTTTCTCCCTTTTGCTTATTTTCCCTTGGAATCATTTGTCATGGTTTGATTTGCTCGTGTTTAATGAAGGCCTTTGATACTGTTCAGACAAGTATTTTTTTTTTACATTTTTTTTCTTTTTTTAAATCGTTTTTAATTAAAATTTTTTTTAAATACCAAAAAACACCAAACAAATGCAAACATTCCTAACTTTTTTTTTTTTTTTTTTTTTTTTTTTTTAAAGGAAAGACAGAGAGAAGGAAGGAAGGATAGAAGGAAGGAAGGAAGAAAGGGAAACATCTTTTTTAAACATTTTCTTGTTTTATTGTATTTTGTTTCTCCGTTTTTGTTACATGGGCTGGGGTCGGGAATCGAACCGAGGTCCTCCGGCATAGCAGGCAAGCACTTTGCCCGCTGAGCCACCGCGGCCCGCCCCACATTCCTAACTTTTGATCATTCCGTTCTACATATATAATCAGTAATTCACAATATCATCACATAGTTGCATATTCATCATCATGATCATTTCTTAGAACATTTGTATCTATTCAGAAAAAGAAATGAAAAGAAATCAAAAAAATTCATACATACCATACCCCTTACCCCTTCCTCCCTTTCATTGATCACTAGCAATTCAATCTAAATTTATTTTAACATTTGTTCCCCCTATTATTTATTTTTATTCCATATGTTTTACTCGTCTGTTGATAAGGTAGATAAAAGGAGCATTAGACACAAGGTTTTCACAATCATACAGTCGCATTGTGAAAGCTATATCATTATACAGTCATCTTCAAGAAACATGGCTATTGGAACACAGCGCTACATTTTCAGGCAGTTCCCTCCAACCTCTCCATTATATCTTGACTAACAAGATGATATCTACTTAATGCATAAGAATAACTTCCAGGATTACCTCTTGACTCTGTTTGGAATCTCTCAGCCATTGACAGTTTATTTGTCTCATTTCACTCTTCCCCCTTTTGGTCGAGAAGGTTTTCTCGATCCCTTGATGCTGAGTCTCAGCTCATTCTAGGGGTTTTCTCAATCCCATGATGCTGAGTCTCAGCTCATTCTAGGATTTCTGTCCCACGTTGCCAGGAAGGCCCACACCCCTGGGAGTCATGTCCCACGTAGGCAGGGGGAGGGTGGTAAGTTTGCTTGTTGTGTTGGCTGGAGAGAGAGGCCACATCTGAGCAACAAAAGAGGTTCTCTTGGGGGTGACTCTTAGGCTAATTTTAAGTAGGATTGACCTGTCCTTTGTAGGGTTAAGTTTCATATATGAACAAACCCCAAGATTGGGGGCTTAGCCTATAGCTTTGGTTGTTTGCACTGCTTGTGAGAATATCAAGAATTCAACTTGGGGAAGTTGAATTTTCCCCCTTTCTCACCATTCCCTGAAGGAGACTTTGCAAATAGTTTTTTATTCACTGTTGAAATCACCCTGGAATTTATCAGGGCATCACTCTGGACAAGCCAACAAAATCTCATGTCCTACTCAAGATTCCATGTACTTATGGTATTCAATTAAGCTGTCTACATAAGTTATATTAGGAAATGCACTAGTCAAAATATAAATTTTGTACCAAATAAACATTTTTTTGCTTTAGTCAGACAAATATTTAATGTCAGATTTGAAGGTAAAAGAACTTGGAAAAGGTCAATTTTGCTGTCTGAAGAGAGAGGGTAGGAAGGATGGGATGCTAGAATGGTAGAAAGGGAAGAACATGGAGCAGGGGTGTGAAGCCTGAGACTCCTATTTCATGTAAGGGCCTAGAGATGTGAAAGGAAAGATTTCTGTTCAGAAGAATTTTCAAATATTTGAAAAGAGGGTTGGTTCTAAATAATTGAAAATAAATTCAATGCTTGGATAGAAAAAATAAGAACTCCCTATCCTTAGTTTAGAATTTCCCAAATAAAGTGAATATTTTTAGAAGCACCTTCCTGATGGTGCATAGCAATTTAGATGTTCACAATCAGAACTAGCATGACACATCTCATAAGTATTTTATTTTTTATTTGGAAGTTGATTATAATATTACCATAGATTGATACTGTACATTACAATTTTAGAGTACCTTTTTATGCATTTCATCTTTATTCCTACAACAGTGTGGAGACATGAGTAGGTCAGGTAATATTTCCATTTTGTATATGATTTAAATATCCTTTTACTTCCCCGCATGCACTCAGGAGGCCACACTGATATTAAAGATCAGAAGCAAAGACCTGTGGTTCTATTTTAATGACCATGAGATCTCTTCTCTCCTCCGACATTCCCCAGGTTATGTTTGAGGTCTTCCAGGCTGAATCCTTACTAGGCTCCATAGTGTACCACACCTGTTGCTGAACACTCTGTTGGAATGTGGTTCCTGGTCATAACTGTCTTGCCCAAGTGGTACTGTGCCTTGAGCTCAGAATACCCAAGTTGTACTTGCCACCTTGGTTTAGGAGAATGGGGTGGGGAATGGAAAAGAAGGATTGGAGAGTGGGAGAATTAACCTATATATGATTCCTTCTTCTTCTAAACTAATGTTTTTTAAGTACACAAACATCCGTATTTTCACAGTTAAAAGATAACAGTACCGCAAGTTGTGTCATACAAGAGTTTGTGCAAAAAGCTGGAAACAGCTACTCAATATATGTTCATTGAGAGGTTCTAGGCATCTGCAGGGATTTAGGGAACTGCAGAAATTCTGTTTTGGTTCAAATGCTCCATTGGCTTCATGTATTCCCTTTATCTTCTTTGTAATTTCTGAAAGGAAACTTCTGGGATTTAAACAAACTTGAAAGTCTCATATTTTCATTAAGTGAATTATGGACAGATGGAGAAAGCCCTCCTTGTCCACTCTGAGACAGTGGGCAGATGGTTGGAGCCATAGGAGGCACCATGATGCCATTATTCTATACTGAGGTCATTAGAATATAAACCATATAAAGCTCATCATATATATCATGGCCCTATTTTGGTAGAATTTTATATTTAAAGAAACAAAGTGGCATCCAAAATAATTGAAAGGAAATTTAAATATTTTCCACTGTTTTTTATCAAATAGCCAAAGGGGAAGCATAAAGAAAAGTTCTCAAATAAGTTTTCTCATCTCTCTCATTTACAGGATCTCCCATACACTGTGCAGTTTTTCTCTCCTTCCCATTCTAGTTCTCAGAAAGCTTTTTCTTTAACCTAGGTCATATAGGCTCCACATATTTCTTCCCTTTTGTCTCTGGATCAGATTTTATTAAATAGATCAACTTGGCTTCAGGGACCTGCTTCAGTGTTTCTGTCCTCCAGGACTCCGAATCTGTGTAGTGTAGGAGGAGCTGGGATTTTATCTAATAAATAGGCACCTGTTTTCTCTGAAGGGTGGTGTATGTGAGTAGTGGGGATCCAGAAGATCACAAACATATAAATAACTCAATGTCTTTTATTCCTGAACAATAAAAACCAAATCTTTAGATGTATTGTTGCATGTATTGTATGAATGAACAATGTCATACTGGATACTTGTTAGTTAACTTACATATATATTTTAAAGTTTCAGAGAAATTACCCATACTTTTCTTTCCTTTTGCATGGGCAGGCTTACACATCTGTTTTTTCTATATTTCAAAAATAGAAAATTTGTTGAGAACACATATAAGAGGATATGTGAGCACTCTTGCAAAGACAGAGAGATGAGGAACATGAGAGGCAATAAGCAGTGTGGGGCTATTTACTTTTATAGATTAGCTTTACTTACTCTCCTTCCCCCTTCTCTGTTTGGAGCTTTCTCCTTCCCTCCCTTCTTTCCAGGGCATGCCTGGTGATAGATAGTTCATTTGGGTGACCCCACCCTTTTCTGTGGATGACTCATGTAGGGGTCAGTTGGCTCCAGATGGGTCAGCTGCTGCTGAGGGTTACCTTTAAGTGGGGACATAGACGGGCATTCTTGACATTGATTAATTGTCCTTGTTCAAGGGCTTCACTCACCTCTCAGGTCCCTATTCTAGCCTGCCTCAACTTCCCCCTCAGAGAGTTTTCGTCTCTTAGTCTTAAGGAGTGTTGAGGGATGAGGGTCTGTCTTCTGTAGTGCTTCTGGCTTGTCAGGGTATAGTCCTTGCCTGATGGGGCATAGAATTTTCTGGCTATCTCATTTAATTGAGGGGGAGGAGTCCGGAGAGGGAGTTGGAACAGCAGAAAATCTCCCCGTCAACATTGGTTTGATGTGAAAAACTTCTAGTCTGAAAGAAATAAACTTGGTGAGAAACTTAAAAGTGTGAGGGCCAATCAATAACAAGAGGATAGACGTGAGTGAGCCTATGGGAGGCATTAGCCAAATGAGACTAAGGAAAAGGGAAGGAAATGATCAGCTTTCAGGTCTAAGAGTGAATTATAGCTGGGCAGCTCATTCCTGCTTAACTGGAATAATATGGTGCATGTGGCAAGTTAAGGGGTGCAAAATGAGGTTTAGAAGGAGCTTGATTGATTGGGCTGCAGCATTGGCTACCATGTCAACCCAGTTATTTCCTCAAGAGGTATTAGTATTATTTTTTGATCACCAGGGCAATGAATTACAGTTATTTCTCTTTTGGTAAGAGCATGGCTTTTAAGAACTTGAGTATTTCTTGGTGGTTGTTAGTTGAGAGAAAGCCTCACTCTTTTTACACTGCTGCGTGAGCTTGCAGGACTAGGAAGGCATAGCTTTTTCCCCTGGCTTAGATCTAGACCTCAGGTGAGGGCAGTTAGTTTTACTTTTTGAGCTAAAGTCCCTGGGAGCAGGGTTTTGGCTTCACTTAAGTTTGTCTTGTTAAATTGGGGGTCCCTATTGCTTAACAGAATAGCAAGAATTATCCAGGTGGGGAAGTTTAGTAGTTTTACTTTGTCTTAAGTCTTTCAAGGGACTTTGCAAATACTAGACAGGTTAAATTAAATAGTGTGCTATAGAAAAAGTTTATACTTATTGCTTTATGGAGTAATGCTGACTTTTAGAGCTGGAGAACTTTAGTTTTGAATTCTAGATGTCACACAGATAATTAAAGTTTTAGGGAATTACTAGATTATGCAAAGAGCAAAGCATTTCGGAATTTAGAAATAACAGTTAAAGCTTAGGAGTAAATGACTGCTACAAGAGTTTACTATTTAAGCCTTATTTATAAGCATTTTAGATGAAGCTACTTTTAGAAAGAAAAACAGTTTGACAATTGTTTTATATTGGGGTTATTAACAAAAAAAAATAGCAGAAGTTTTGTCTTGTTTTACCTTTACACATTTACTAGGGTTGTTAATATATAACAGATAGAACATAATTTATATACTTGCCCTGTTCCTTTTTAAAGTTGAAGATGAAGTTTTGACTATAGCTGACCATGTATCTTTTTAGGGAAGCTGTGAAGTAGTGTAACTGCCAAGTACATTTGGTTGTTCCTATGATTTGTAATTTTAACATTATACAGATTAATATTAGGATAGAGCATTAAGTTTTTGGGAATTTTAAGCAATTTCTAAATATATGAATAACATATTACCTATGCAAATTTAGCTAGTAGAAGGATGGAAATTTTCTTTTAATTATTGTAATACTTTTAAATATTTTTTATGTAATATGTTGAACTATTTTTGTACCTTTTAATAGGTGAGAGAACAAATCCTTTGTAACAGTTTTCCTTTAAGAGTGAGAAGACTTGTCTTCTGAAATAAAGACATGAGAAAATGTATCTACAAGCAGCTTTTCCCGAATTGTCAGGGCATACTGAGGCTGATGAAATGGGTGCCCAGCAAGATTCCTTCCTGGGAATCTGGGCATATATTAGTAATTTTTTAAGGCTTCTGCTAGCTTCTCCTGGAAGAGAGCCTGGTTTTCCTCTTCCTCCTGAGTGACTTCCCTTAGCTTGTTACGATTAACCAGCTCATAGATACATTTTCTCATGTCTTTTAGCAAACAAGTATTTTTTCTTTTAATGGAAATTGAGACATGAGCATAAAACAAATGAAAGTTGTTTTTTTTTTTTTTTTTTTTAGGTCCTTGTCTTGATAGAGAGCTACAAATAATCTGGGCCTAGGGAATTTCTGACTACTGTCTCTGTCTTTTACAGCCTGGAGGATGGTGCTGTAATTGAGAGTCCTTTTGGAGGGCTATGCTTTCTATTTAGCTTATATTGACTGTTGGCTGCATGGGTTTTAATAGAGACTGAACATGGATTCTGAGATGTGGGGTTTTTTAAAAGAGAGTTATTTAAAAATATTTTCATCCTTGTACATAGAAGAGGTATGAAGGAGTTTTTGATAGATGGTGGTAATATAATTTGCAAGAGCCCCTCATATTTTTGTCCTGATATAAGGCCATAAAAGCTATAAGTAAGGAATTTCTTGCCTCTTTCCCACCCTGTTACAAAAGAGATTTAATTGTAAGATGGGGTTATAACTGACTGTTCCATTTATGGGTTAAGGCTGGCTGTCCTCCAGGTGATACTGTGTCCAAGTTAGTTTTGCAGTAGTCTTTTAGCTCTGTGGTAGGAAAATTATCGCAATTTTGTAGTAGGCAGCCCAGTGGACTGACAGCTGGAATACTGGAAGCACCACCCATTTCTAAGAAAGAGAGAGGGAAATAATGCAGATTTCTGTTTCAGTGCCCAACATCGTAGGTCACTGGCCTGCCATTCTGAGCACTGATACTTGGTATTATGGGATCAGGCTGTGGAATCCCCAGGTGTCCCTCAGGAGACTCAGGAGACAAGTGATCTGGTACCATCCAAGGTTACTGACCCATTTGTCTTCCTGGGTGTTTGCATTCTTAACTTACTGCCTAAACAACTGCCCAAGAGAATAGAAGGGATCTTCCACAAACAAAGAAACTTTAGGGAGGGAATCTCCTGGGTGCCAGCTGCTGGTGTCACTGTGATTGAGTTAGAGGGAAGAACATGCAGCAAGGAAATCAGGCTCCTTTAAGAACATGGTTTAGTGTGCTTCTCAAGCAATTAGAGGGGTTTAGGTATGGACATACTGTAGCCTAAACCAGAGGTGATTCTCTAGAATGTTAAGACAATACCCCGTTAGGTATAAGAATCCTTAGCCTAGAATTTTTTTTCAAAGTGTCAGAAATTTTATTGTAGAAATCTATTTCTAGATGAGTGCTGTTCAAGAGAACTTTTTGAAATGGTGAGAATGGTCACCATCTGTGCTGTTCATTGGGGAGCCACTAGCCACATGTCACTACTGAGCACTTGAAATGTGACTAGAGCAACTGACAGCCTAGAATTTTGTTTTACAACAGATGGAATTTTTAGAAGGCATTGACAACCAAATAAAGGAGAAAGAGGGAGATTTTCATGGAGGCAGTGGAGAGGACCTCTCTGGTGGTGAAAGAAGGAATAGATTTAACAGAAGAAAGAGTCTGGGTCCTCACAGAAGAGGAAAAGAGATTATGGGGGAGTCTCGATTGCTGAGAAGAGAGAGAAGGAAAGAGTTAGCCCCCATTGGACTCCTGCTCAACATGGGGAGAAGCCCCTAGTCAGGTCCCAAAGGGCGTTATTACCTGTTGCCCTGAGCTTCCTTTGATCTACATAACATGGAGATGGGGCTTCTGCCACCTCTGAGAAGGAACTGAAGACTCAGGGTGAACAGAGTTTATATCCTGGGGGAGCTGGATTTGAGACCCTAGATTCCTAGAGTGAACAGTGAAAATGATTCCACCCTTTAGGAGGACACAGAGTTGCATGATAACATAGGATAGGATAGCAATGAGCCAAGCGAGAAGAAAAAGTGATAGCACATGCCAAGCCTTCTGATACTCACCAGTCCAGAGGGTCTAGAAGAAGTGTCTACTAGCTGGTTTGCCGAAACATGTTGCCAGATTTTGGCTCCCAGGTTCTTGGCCATGCTGTGAGAAAGAATTCAAGGGCACAGCTAGAATAGACAGAAAATTTATTGGGAACACATGTAAGATGACATGTGAGAGCAAAGACAGAAGTGAGAAAGGTGAGAAGCCCCCACATATTTTAATATCAAGGATAATTCTATTTCTCTTAAACAGTGAAAAAAATCTCTTTTGCATTGTAAACTCCATATATATCAGTTTTCCTACTTTTTAATTTTGGCTGCTAGAAAGAACAGAGCCAAATTTCTTGCTCACCTTCAGTTATTTATAGCTGAGAGCTCATTTTGTCTTCATTCTTATTTTTCTTTTTTACCAACTTTTTAACCAACCAATAAAATATTGTCCTTGAATTTTAAGAGTTCACATGCCACTTAACTCATTAGCCTTATTAGAGCTATGCCAAATGTATCTGGGAGTTCAATGACTAATTAATAATAAACTCAAAAATATAATCAGCCAATAAATACATAATAAGTCCCAACTATGGTAGCAGCATATTAATTAATGAATTAATGCTAATTTGTATTTTATGTATCCTAATAAGCCACTGTGTATACTTTCGAGGACAAGGTGATGTATAAGTATACAAATAATGATGAGGAACTTACAGAAGTGTAGATTTATCTTAATTCTGTAGGATATAATGGCACACACAGTAGGGAATCAGTTAGTGATCCTTAGTATAAGAGCGTTAATCCTGATTTAGAAATAAATCAGGAAAGACTGGTCTGACATTAGGTGAAACAGAATTTCTTCAGTAGGTTAAAAACAATTTACTTATTATTTTTACCTCTATGTTGAACACATCTCAAATTCTAGTGAATATCACTGTTCAAGGTTAGAAATGGATCATTTTTGTTTTATTAATCATATCGATGCTTTGCATGCTGCTACCATAGTTGGAACTTATTATGTATTTATTGACTGATTATATTTTTTAATTTATTAATAATTAGTCATTGAACTCCCAGATACATTTGGCATAGCTCTAATAAGGCTAGTGAGGTTAAATGGCATGTGAACTCTTAAAATTCAAGGACAATATTTTAGCTTTGATTATGATTCTATACTATCTTTTAAATTAGTCTGGGCAATAAATAAATGATCAGTTAATTCTTGTTATAGGACCATATCTTATAGTAGTGAGAATATTGATTTGCAATTAGGTAGGTGAGCTCAAGTTACGAATCTCCTCATCAGTGTGAGTTAATCTTCCTGAGCTGTAGTTTCCTCAGCCATAAATGGATGAATACTTTCTTCCTGGGATTATTGTGAGGATTAAATAGGATAATGCATATCAAGCATCATTTATATTGTCTGGCATGCAGTAGACCCTGAATAAATTAGCTTCCCTCATCTCCCTGTTGAAAAAAATGAATGAAGAAATGAGAACATAATACCACCCGTGTAAGGACTTAGTTTAAGCAAATCATCATAAAATTATGATGAGGTAAAATTAACATAACATAAAATTGATCATTTTAAAGCCAAAACATTTCTGTCACTCCAAAATAAAATCCTATATCTTTTAAGCAATTTGTGTTCTGTCTTTGTGAATTTACCCATTCAGGATATTTCATATATATAATTGCATAATATATGGCCATTTATTGTCTGGCTTCTTTCATTTAGGAAAATATTTTTGAGGTTCAGCTATGTTGTAGCATGGATCAGTATTTAATTCCTTTGCTTGGCTAAATAATATTCCATTGAACGTATATACCATAATTTGTTTATCTATCTATCTATCTATCTATCTATCTATCTATCTATCTATCTGCCTGCCTGCCTGCCTACCTACCTACCTACCTACCTATCTGTTGATGGACAGTTGGACTGTTTCTACTTTTGGTTATAGTGAATAGTGCTGTTGTGAATATGCATGCATATGCATTTGAGTACCTGTTTTCAGTTCTTTTGGATATATATCTAAGAGTGAAATTTCTAAATCATATAATAATTCTATATTTAAGTTTTTGAGGAACTGCCAAAGTGTTTTCCACAGTAGCTGATCCATTTTACATTCTCATCAGCAGTACTTAATAAGTAATAAGTAGTAATAATACTACTTACTATTTTTCAGTTTTTAAAGATATAGCCATCTTAGTAGGTGTGAAGTGGTATCTCGTTGTTTTGATTTGCATTTCCCTAAAGACTGTAATGTTGAAATTGTTTTTATGTGCTTGTTAGCTGCTTGTGTATCTTCTTTGGAAATATATTTGTTAAAATCCTTTATCTGTTTTTAAAATTGGGTTGATTGTCTTTTGTTGTTGAGTAGGAAATTTGTTCTTAATAAGAGAGATTAAATATATTAAGGAATATAATAGTAAGACTTAGAAAATATACAAATTCCAATAATTTTTTAAAAGTTCATGCTTTTGCCATTACATTGTAGTCTCTTTATAAAGGCATGCATATATATATGTGTGTGTGTGTGTGTGTGTGTGTATGTGTGTATATATATATATATATACATACACACACACACCAGTATATAAGTAGTAAAAAACAGTGTGTTTACTTTTAGCACACAGTGATAGTTATGTTGCTGGGAACATCATGGCCAAGTCTCTCAATTATAGTAGTTCTGTAAGCTAAGATTTCCTGATATAATTTCTATCACATGCCTTCATTAATTTATTTTTTATATATTCTTATTTTAATTCTACTTATTTTATGTATGTATTGATTCACATCAGTTTTCAAAGAAATCAATTTAATTTCATTAAAAAATCTTTAGCATGACGTTTGAGCTCTTTGACTAACAGGATTCACTGCTTTATGTTCTGTACTGGTAGAGATCTTTTGATTATGGAAATTGTGTTGTTTTTAGTAGAAGTTTCAAGAATTAAATAGACAAAATATCCTGGGAAACTTGAGAGACAGCTAAAAATAACCTCCATTTCTTAATTGTGTCTATCTTAAACTTATTTAAAAAGTTGGTATGAAGGAAACTAATATTGGACTGTTGGTAGAACAGGGTTTTTGTGAACAAAGGCTTTTTGTTAGTCTGATTGTCACTGGATGGCAGAGAGCTTGCAATGAACACATAAAGATGGGAGATAAACCAGCGTCTGGTTGATGATATTGTTCCTGTTAATCCTACTAGAAAGACAAAAAGACCCCAAAACGTAAACAAGGCTATATGGCAGTGATTGAATGGGCAGGGCTTCATGTGCCAAAAAGAGCTAAAGATGCCTCTTCTGAGTGAGTGTTTTCAAAAATAGAAAGCACTTAATGCCTTTGTTTTCTACTTATGTGAGAGTATTGAATTTGGTGAATCTGTAGAACCTCCAGACATATGTAGTGTATGCAGATTCCATGGGCATAAAGTGAATAGATAACAGAGACTTCTCTGAAGTTAAAAGGGCATGGGGTAGGGGATAGTTGTACAGAGGAGTTGGTGTATTTATATAAAGCTTTGCGTCAGATCTTCCAATTAAACTTCTAATTTTTAGAGCTAGATAATGTAACTGTTGACCTTTTAATGGAAAGAATTACAATTCACAGAAGAAAGGAACCAACTATCAAGAGATTGTTAAAATTCTTTATATAATTTCAGGAGGCTGTGAAATAAAGCAACTGGTTCTTGATGTGAGGCACAAAATAGAATCCCTTGGGTTAGAATATGCAGGGTATTATGCTTACTGGAAATATTTTAAGAACAGGAAATTGAATTACTAGATTGGGTTTTGCCCTTGCTCTGTTACCCGAGGCAAGTCTGGGTTTGAATCCTCTTGTAGGTTGTCTAGTTCTGAAATCTAAGAATTTTATGAAAATCTTTCATTCTGTTCTACAGACATTTCCCCTTAGCTTTTCAATGTTTTTATGGACAAGAAATTGAAATACTGCTCAGCATACTTAAAATAATTTAGAGATCTCCAATTCATGTCTGTGAAATATTCTGAAACAGGTGAGGGAATTCCTTCATGAAATAGTGAATTCTTGGTTCTACAGGGTATTCAGGCAGAGGAGAGACACAATCAGAAGTGGGCTAGAGGGGCTTGAGTTCAGGCTAACGGATTTGCTACTTGTTTCCTCAAAGCCAGGGTTTTATGATTCTAATTCTTGGTGTGATTTCTCTTAGTGGTCTGTGTTAATCCACATGAATCTCTGAAAAGTTGCAGAGGGATAAAAAAAAAGAGAAATATGAACATGAAAGCAACCTCTTAAAGATTTTCCCCCAAGATTAGAAATAAGAAAGTGACTTGTTCCAGTACTTCTTTTCCCATTTATCCAAATCCTACCAATATTCTAAGACTAAATTTTTGGCCCCCATTTCTCCATCTTTCTCATATATTCCATACTATTATTTTGCCCTCCTGATTGTACTTTGCAGTCATTAGTAAATGTTGAAACATCTGTACATGTAACAAATATACCATTCATGTAGACCTTGAGTATATTAAACTTTCCTTTAGTTATAGAAAAAAATTGATCTTAGTATTTCATGCACATGTCAGGGGTCATGCCATATACTCCCCTACCCATTGCATAAGATATTTTATCTACTAACGCAATGAATATTTATTGAATTCACTTTTACATGTAGGCCATGAAAGGGGCCACTCTAGCAGCCCTATGTCTTAGAAGATTGCAGCTAATCTTCTGGTATATTCTTTTATTCATAAGATAATCTTTTGCAAAAAGATTCTTCTTGACTTTCTTTATCACTCCTATTTCAGAAGTTACAGTATATTCTCTTTCTGAATTTCTAAGTAGATTGAGGAAATTCATATTATTCCTACTATACAAAAGAACATTGCCTTATGTGGAAGTCAGGTTATTTCGATAATTGGCATATTGCCTGTGTAATTATGTTTTCTTTGACATGTGTATTAATTCCATGCTTGATAAAGGATTTAGGATTTTTGCCTTACTATACTCTACCTTGTTTCATTGGGTATACATTTCTTATTTTGATTATATGGCTTGAATTGAGATCATAGCTGTCACATATTGACGCGCTGGAAAGGTCTTTAAAATCTGAATCTGTTGCCTGCATATCCTTTGGTGGAGGTAGATTTTGGTTTAAAATACTTGTTAGTTTGCTAGCTGCCAGAATGTGATATACCAGAACTGTAGTGGCTTTTACAAAAGGAAAATTTAATAAGTTGCAAGTTACAGTTCTAAGGCTGTGAAAATGTCCAAATTAAAACATCCAGGAAAAGATACCTTGGTTCAAGAAGGCCAGTGATGTTTGAGGTTTCTCTGGCAGCTGAAAAGGTACATGGTGACATTTGCTAGTTTCTCTCTAGGCTTCTTCAGTGGCTTTCTGGGGCTCTGTTCATTCTATTGACTCTGTTGGTTGTGGTGGTTCTTTCTGGGTTCTGGCTTGCTTAACATCTCATGATGATGTTTCTGGTCTCCAAATAACTCCAGACATTGGTGTCTCTGTTCTCCATGTGTCCGTATCTGTGTCAGCCCTGCTGTGAAGTTTCTGTAGGCTCTGAGGCTCCTGTCATTTCTGTAGGCTCTGTCGTCTCTCTCTCCAAAATGTTTCCCCTTTAAAGACTCTAGTAATCTAATCAAGATCCATCTGGAATGGGTGGAGTCACATCTTCATCTAATCAGAAGTAAATACCCACAGTGGTTCACTGGTTGAATGCTCACTTTCCATGTAGAAGACCCCATCTCCATGGAAATAATCTAATCAAAAGATTCGAACCTGCGTTATCAAATCATGTTTAAAAGAAACGGCTGCCTCCACAAGATTGAAATCAGGCTTAAAACATGGCTTTTCTGGGATATAGATAATATTTTCAAACTGGCACAAATACTATTGGAGATTTCATGCTTTCCATTTTCCAGTTGAAACATGATGTTTTATGTCACCTCTGTTGAGCACCTACTCTCTTTTTTCCCCCGTAAGTACAGTGGGTAGGTAGAGGCTCACTAAAAAACTTTTGAGGGAGTGACTGGAGCTGAGAGCTATACGAAAGAAAAGAGGATGGAATGGAAGGTTTTGCTTTTCTCCACCAGAGTTGGGACATAATAGAGATGCACATTCCTTGATTGAAATCATCACTGATAGAATCCTTAGAAAGTGTTTTATAAGCTGAAAATCTTTATGCAAGAATCCAGGAGGAAAATAGGTTTGCTATTGGGGCTGTAGGAATGACCGTGACCTCTGTTCTGGCAAATAGATCTTTTCTTAAGCATCTCTGAGTTGCAAATAGTTCTTTTTGTAAGCACTTCTGGTGGTGACTTAAGTGGCACTGTGCTGAGGCCTATCCTGGGTGCTGCTGGATGCAGGACTCTGATGGATCATATTTGGTGTGGGTGAGGGGAGGGGGATTGAATATTTTGTTTGCCTTGCTGTAATTAGGACTTTCTGGCATCTTTGTAACCTTGAGCAGAGACCCATACATACCTGTTCACACTTCTGGGAGAGTATAAAGTCAGGGCAGAGAGAGGACTTCTTCCTTGAATGGGTGGCCTCAACCCTATCCATGAACATCATTTTTTGTTCCATGTAAACAGTCTTTTCTGACATCTGAGCCCTTCCCCACTTCCTGTGTTTACTTCCTGCATTTGGAATTTGGCTTGTATGCTAAGGTTTTCATTTCTAAACTATTAAGCTACCTTTAGACTTGTTTCTCCTGTCTGGAGATAGGGTCTCTGAATCTGATCCCTCTGAATTAATAGACCTTAACATAGAACCCCATGTGGCCAATAGATTCAGCTCATCTATCCTGTAATGTCCTAATTGGTGGCCTTCAACCTGTCCATCTGGGTTTTCCCAGAACCTTTTTATGAGCGACTCTTCTTCACTCCAGAATGCCTGTGGTCTTCAAATTTCTTTTCCATGTTCTCAGAGATAAGTCTTAGCTGTTGTCATGGTTAGGGACAGGTGTCAACTTGGCCAAGTTGTGGTACCTGTTCATCTGATTGGGCAAGCGCTGGCCTGTCTGTTGCAATGAGGACATTTCATAGGATTAGGTCATGATCACGTCAGCTACATCCACAGCTGATTCCATTTGTAATCAGCCAAAGGGGAGTGTCTTCTGCAATTAGTGATGCTAAATCCAATCATGGGAAGCCTTTTAAGGAGGACTCAGAGGAGACAGGCTCCATTCCTGCTTTGGCTGGTGAGCCTCTCCTGTGGAGTTCGTCCAGGCCATCCATTGGAGTCATCGGCTTCGCAGCCTGCCCTGTGGATTTTGGACTCTGCGTTCCTATGGTCATGTGAGACACTTTCATAAATTTTATATTTGCAAGTGTTCCCTGTTGATTCTGTTTCTCTCGAGAACCCTAACTAATACAGCTCTTATGATCATGTATGGCACATGATTCTAAATTATTTTTTTAGGATCCTGGAGTATCAGTGGAGATATTTAGCCATTTCTATTAATGTGTAGATGATTTACATCGCTTATATGGTTATATAATGGCACATTAGTTGCTTGTGGTAGATTTTGAGTTTTATGTTCACATAATGTTTACTTGATGCCCTCTAAATATTTGTAGATATTTTTAGATCTTTATTCCAGCAAAGGTTAAGTACAATATTCTTGTTTGTATGTAATTATAGTAATAATATCTTTCTATGGTGCTTTTCACTTTATGAACATTTTCATGGAGATCAAAACATAATTAACAGGCTATGTTTTCTATTTTATAGTTGATGAGACTGAGGTTAGGTGATTTGCCTAAGCTGGGAACTAGAACTAAAACACAGGAATTCTGACTCCCAGTTCTATGCTCTTTTCACTATATAACATAGCCTTTGAATGAACAGTTATTAAAAAAATAAAAGGACAGAATTATGCTAGTAGTGACTTCATTATAATGGTATTATACTGTAGTTTTAAGCATATTTGACAAGTATTTTTAAATGCATGTAGTGATCATTTTCTTCAAAAGGTCAACACTTATATTTTGAAGCTCTGAACAGAGCTTTTTGGGTCTCTTTTAAATGGTTAATGCGTAGTTGGATATATAAATACAGCGAAGAAGAAGCCCTGCATTTCTCATTGTGGACAAATGACAATTGAATATGAGTAATGGCAGTAGAAATGTATCAAGTTGCCCATTATCTAATGTATGGCTCATAATTGCTGTTACCTATTCAAATTCCAAAATGTCCAAATAAATTTCCCTTCCATCTTATTTATTATGGTAGTAACTACATTTTAAAGAGCACAAAGTAATCTAAAAGTAGGCATTTTTGTTGAAGTAAGAATAGTTTGAACCAAACTTAAACTTTATAAAATCCTTAATTTTCAGCAGTCCTCAAAAATTTGAAAATGATTTATCCTAAATTTTTCAGAACTTTTACTTCAGTCAGTAAAGTACATGTCACTCTGAAGGAGATTTTATTTGAAAGTTATTAAGATGAGAATTTCAAGTTTATAATATGGAATAACTTTGACTATAGCATTTCCTTTAAGGCATGCTAAAGTGAAAAGACCAGGGAGGCTTCAACTAGTTCCGTCTTTTTCCTATTATGACAGATTTCCTTCTTGTTGGCGACTTATTGTCTTCCAATTAATAGATACCTTCTTTCTTCTCCGTACTTGCAAATTTTATTGAATAGTTTGAACTATTATATATATATATTTTTATCTTCTCATTCATAAGTATTACTTTCCAGCAGCAGTCTCGGAGATTGCATCATTTAGATCCATTTGAAAATCTGAATATATTGCATCTACTGGAAATTATATAAAGTTCAGCAGGTACACAATGTTTATGTACCAAACAGGAATCTAAGTTAAAATGTGCTAGACTGTTAGGATGTGTGCTTCCCTAGAGAAAGAGCACTCTTTTATCTGTACACTGGATTGCAAACATGCCTTTCATTTTAAATGTAAGTCAAAAAGTCTTAAATTTATACCACCAGCATTGATGGCTCTGTACAGATTCAAAAGGTATCATACATATGGGCTCTAACATGCATCTCTGACCTTGAACATGTATTGAATTTCCCTTATCAGGACTGTAATATCTTTGAAGGACCCCAGAGGGTTAGTCATGTATGACTTTTCCTGCCACCAATTGAAATTGTTGTTTGTAGTGAAACTGCTTTCCCAAGCTTTCCTTGAAAATGGTTTCCAGAATTTTTCACTGTGTAACTCTCTGATGGATTGCTTTTTAGTTTCTCTCACTCTGTATTGAAAGCATAGTACTATGACCAGTTTATTTTGTTTGCTGCCTAACTTAATACCTAAAACATAAAGCAGAATGCATGACCAGTGGGTCAATTAAAGAAGCAAGCTCACATTTTAAATTATATTGCCTATACAGTATACTGTGAACTATATAAATTAGATTTTAATTTATATGCACTTATTCTTTCAGCTCTATTGAGGAAGAAATCCAAGGAAGCAGTCAGTTATTTGATGAGGACTTATTATTCATCATAATCTGTGTGAGAGGCTGTTAATACAAAGGTTAGGCACTATTAGCTGATTAACCTGAAATGATTTTTCCAATCCTGTCTTCTCTTGATAGCCATCACTACAGTCTGGGAAAGCTAAGTGCTTTCTTGCCCAGCTTCCCTTGCCAGAAGAGAGGGCTAAATGATTTTTCTCAACTCCCTTGAAGGTCCTTCTGCTTACTGAGATGTAGGTTTTGCTTTCCTAATGAAAGGCACAGATGTGGCTAGTGATATTGATTTCTGCCCCCTGCGAACCCTCTTCTTTGAGTATAGTGGTAATGCCTGTACTTGTAGCCACCCTCTTGGATCTTGAGGCTTTGAGCTTTTGATGTTGTTCTGCTGTGGGCAGTCACCTTTAAGAATTTTGTTCTAAGAAAAATAAACTACCATTTATTTCAGCTTTTTATTTTGCCAAAAGCATTCTTAATATGTTATAGTCAATGTCTACCCTCAATGAAATAGAGAAGCATTTTTTTTTTTTTTTTAACCAGGACCGAGTTTCTGAATTTCGGCACTAGTGGCATGATGTAAAACCACAACTTCTCTAATTAAAAAAAAGTCCTTGCATTTTACCCATTCATCCCTACCCTTTCTCCCCAAATCCCTAGAAACCACTGATCTTTTACTGTCTATAGTTTTATTTTTTCTATTTCAGAATGTTATACAGTTGAAATCATACAGTTTGTAGCTTTTCCAGACTGTCTTCTTTTACTTAGCAATGTGCATTTAAGGTTCCTCCATGTCTTTTTTTGTGGCTATTTCAGAATTCAGGTATTTATTTAGCTCTTTATGCTGAATAACATTCCATTGTGTGGATGTACCACAATTTTTTAATTCATTTTCCTTTTGAAGGACATCTTGATTGCACCCAGAGTTGGGCAATTATGAACAAAACTGCTGTAAACTTTTGTGTGCAGGTTTTTGTATGGACACAACCCTGTATCTCATTTAGGAAACTACCTAAGAGTGTGACTGCTCATTCATATGGCATGACTAAATTCAGCTTTGAAAAAAATTGCTAGACTGTCTGATTTTTAGGAGGATTTTGTATAGTACAGAGATTAACTTTTTGTAAAATGGCTTATAAATATTATTTCTTCCAGTTTCTCCTTTGATTTAGTTTATGATGTATTTTTTCCATACAAAGATTATTATTTAAATCAGATTTATCAATGTTTTGTTTTTAAAATTCATTCATAGTTAGAAAAGTATCCCCTACCTCCCACCATGCCCCAAAAAGTTAAAAAGGAATTCTCTCAGGGTTGAACTTCCTACAAGCAAATCTTTAATCTATTCGGAATTTTCCCTAGCATATAATGTAAGTATGGATTCAGTTTTATTTAATTATTTACTAGAGCATTATTCAGTTTTCCAACAACATGTCTTGAATTATGAGTCTTTTCCATCTGGTTTGAGAGGGTATCTTTTCAGTATACTGTGTGTATTTTGTATCTGTATTTGTATCAATTTTTAAAATTTTTCTACTCTTTATACTTGTACCATGGCAACATAGTGTTTTAATTACCAAGGCTTTTAAAAATAGCTTATTGAGGTATAACTGATGTATAATAAAAGATATCCCTCCCTCCAAAAGTTTCTTTATGTCCCTCTGTAATATTCCCCTTATCTTTTTCCTGTCCTTTTCCTCCTCTACTTCCCAGGCAGCAGTTGTTTTGCTTCCTGTCACTGTAGACTAGTTTGCATATTCTAATATTTTATATAAATGAAACCATAGAAGATGTACCCTTTATTTTTTTTGTCTGGCTTCTTTTACTCAGCATAGTTACTTTGAGATTCATCCATGTGGTTATGTGAATCAATAGATTTTTTCAGTAGCTGAATAGTGTTCAATTATGTGGATTACAATACCATGATTTGTTTGTCTGTTGATGGATTTTTATTTTTTCAGGTGTTTGGCTATTACAAATAAAGCTGCTATGAACATGCATGTGTAAATCTTTGTGTCGGCATATACTTTAATTTCTTTTGGGTAAACACCTAGGAGTGGGATGACTCAGTCATATGATAGATATATGTTTAACTTTTTAAGAAACTTCCAAACTGTTTTTCAAAGTGATTATATCATTTTACATTCCCACTAACTGTGTATGAATGTGTTCTAGTTTGCTAGCTCCTGGAATGCAATATACCAGAAATAGAACGGCTTTTAAAAGTGAGAATTTAATAAGTTGCTAGTTTACAGTTCTAAGACTGAGAAAATGTTCCAATTAAAACAAATCTATAGAAATGTCCAATTTAAGGCATCTAGGGAAAGATACCTTGGTTCAAGAAGGCTGATGAAGTTCAGTGTTTTTTTTCTCTCAGCTGGAAGGGCACATGGCGAACACGGCAGCATCTGCTGGCTTGCACGTGGCTCTACAAAAAAGGACTCTCTCTAAAATGTTTCCTCTTTTAAAGAATTCCAGTAAGCAACTCCACCTTCAATGGGTGAAGACACACCTCCATGGAAATCATTTAATCAAAAGTTACCACCCACAGTTGGGTGGGTCACATCTCCATGGGAGCAATCAAAATGCTCCCACCCAGCAATACTGAATGAATATTAAAGGACATGGCTTTTCTGGGGTCTACCACATGTTCAAACTGGCACAGAACATTTCAGCCCACATCTCATCCACACTTGGCATGGCCAATCTCTTTAATTTATCCACTCTAATTGTTTTTAGTGGTATTTAATTTTGATTTTAATTTCTGTTTCCTTAATGACTAATATTACTGACCTTATTATTTTCATGTATTTATTTGCCATCTGTATATTTTCTTTGGTGAAATGTCTTTTAAAATCTTTGGCTTATTTTTCTATTGAATTATTTGTCTTTTTGTCATTGAGTTATAAAAGTTCTGTATATATTCTACATAGAAGTCTTTATGAGAGATATATTTATTTTGCAAATATTTTCTTCCACTTTATGGTGTTCTTTTTGTGTTTTTAAAAATGTCTCTTGAAGACCCCAAGTTTTTAGTGTTGATGAAGTCTAGTTTATTTTTCTTTTATAGTAAAAGATACTACAGTTTTGTGTCCTATTGAAGAAATCTTTGCCAAAGCCCACATCACTAATATTTTTTCCTGTTTTCTTCTAGGAGTTTTAAACTGTTAGCCCTTAATTTGAGGTTTGTTTGTTTTGTATGTGATGTGAGGTAAGGGTTGAGATTCTTTTTCTTTTCTTCTTTGTATATGACTATCTAAATGTTCTAGCAACACTTGTTGAAAAGATGTTCCTTTCCCTATTTGAATTGCCTTGCACGTTGGTTGCAAATTAATTGTTTCCATATATATGCGGATCTATTTCCAGACTCACCATTCTATTTCATTTGCGTATATCTTCATTCCAATAAACTTTATCTTGATTATTGAGGCTTTATGATAAGTTTTGAAATCAGGTAGTCTAAGTTCTTGACTTTGTTGTTCTTTTCTGATTGTTTGGCTAATTATTTTCCATTTAATGTATGGCATTCTGTACCTCTCACCTCCTTATTGACTGTTGTTTAATATGTTAAGAATTTTGGGTCAGCTTCTCTATTTCAGAAAGAATACAATATTGTCAACAACAAATCTCTCAAGCCAGCTGTTGTATTTTTTTATTGTGAGGATGTTAAATTTATAAATTATCTTAAAAGAATTGATAATTTATGATGTTGAGTTTTGTAGCCAGTGTAATTCATTTTTGAAGCCTTTTGCACTTTCAGTTGTGTTGTTGCATTTTCCTAGTGTAGATCTTGGAGTTTTTAAGTTTGTTTTGATATTTTATTATTTTTGTTATTGCAAATGGTATCTTTTATGTCATTATATTGTATACATAAAACTTGTTGCTTTACCTTATTTGACGTTCATATTTTTGTAGTTCTTTTTGCAGTTGATTTTCTTGGATTTTCCAGATACATAATATACCCTGGGAATGATAATAGTATGTTTGAGGCTGAAGAAAAGTATCCAATGGAAGAAAAATGTTGATCCATGAGAGAGGAGAGAACAATTTATTTGAGAAGGTAAAATGAGTTAGAAATCAGTGCTCATGTGGAGAGATGACCTTTGATAAGAATTTAGCTCATCCATACTAAAAGGGAAAGTACGGTGTATCAGTTCCAGGTTGCTAGATATAGTGGTGTAAATATGGGGGAATATGTTGCTTCTCTTAGAGTGAGGGTGGAGGAGGAAATGTTGGAGGTGTCAAAGAAAAAACTATACGAGTAATGTTAAAAATGCAAGGATAACTTCATTTAGGGGTTGCTATACCAGGGGAGAGAGAGAGTAGAATGCAACTCCACCAAAACAAAGGACAGCCAGCATTTCATGGGCTGGGACTAGGTTGGAAGATAATAAGGGGGCTTGATCACCAGGAAGGGTAAGTGATTTACTGAGGTGAGGTTGTAATTGGGACCACATGGTTGGGAATGATTTCATTTGAGGATAGTAAAGCCACCTGGAGTCTGTAAGGGATGGGAGAGAGGAGGGAGATAACTAGTTAGGAGCCTCTCAGGAGCTTGGGGAGCATAAGGGCCAGGGTAGGACAAAGAAGGAAGGGTCAGGTGGAACAGGGAGGTGGGTGAGATTTATATTTAGAATAGTCAGGGTTTGAAGTTGTCTTTTTTCCTCCTGAAATCCAAACCACTTTTCTGTGCTTTCCCACTGCTCTAAGATTGAGTTCAGGATAGGATGGGGTTGGGCACCAGTAAGTGGGTAGGGGTGTGAGAGGAATAAGGCTGGTAGCTGGTTCAAGAAAATGAAAACAGTCTTGACCAGAGGTTTGAGGAAAGAGATGTTAAACAGTTGTTTAGGATATTGGAAGAGTGCGTAAATTACAGAAATGTAGTAGGATTGCTGGGAAACACTGAAGTCCCATTGGAGGTTAATCATCATGAATTTAAAGTGAAACCAGTCAGCATGGCTGTGCAGTCTTTTCAATCTGCATTTAGCCATATGGATTCAAGTGTGGGGACAGCTGCTGTAGGTTTCACCAGGTAACTAAAAATAAGGGAGAGAGGATTTAGGATGTACTGTGGAATCTAAACAGGTAAGGAGGCAGTGTAACTAGTATATGAGGAAAGTGAAATACAGTAAAAACTGGGTGAGAGGTTGTTAACTCCAATATGGTCGATTCAGTTTTGGCATCAAGGTACTAGAGTGAATAAGCTGGAAAGAAGGAAGGAAATGTTTTGAAAATGGATACTTGGGGTTGAAGTCATGGAGGGATTGCTATTATCTGCATTGAAATCTAAATGATCATGAAATGGCTGGAAGACAAGCTTACTGAAGGATAAATGTTTAAGGAGTTGAAGTTTGAGGGTGCTGGAAGATTCTCTCTGTTATGCAGATGATAGGCATAGGTTGGAGAAGCAACAAGTAAAAATAGTAATTACAGTCTTTTAGGAGTGAGGGAGACTGACCCTGGGTCTGATGTTAACTTAAGCCAGGAGTAATAAATGTGGTTTGATCTGATGGCATGAGTTGCAATGCTGGATATTTGTAGGGAAGAGTAAAGGACAATGTTTTTGAGTGAGGACAGTGATGTTTGGAATATGGGAGAGAAATCATCCATTACTTGAGAGAACTATAGGGGAAGAGAGTTTTAAGGGAATAATTGGGTTTTAGTTAGAATAAAAAGGTTTTTTTTTTTGTTTGTTTGATTTTTGTTTTAGCATGGACAGACACCGGGAATGGAACCCGGGTCTCTGGCATGGCAGGCGAGAATTCTACCTGCTAAGCCACCATTGCGCCACTCTAGAATAAAAAGTTTTGAGTAAAAAAATGGAAGCAATATTTAGGAGGACACTAAACCTATAGGGGATTTTATGATCTTCAGAATGCTAACATAAGGGGATCTGAACTTGGGCTAGAGATAATGGGATAGAGCAAGATTAAGGGACATGTGGACCAGAGAAAACTTGTGGTGAAGGACAACTTAGGGGCTTTGGGTTTCCTGTGAAGTTGAAGAGCTTGCTGGAATTATTCATGATGGTTTGTCTCCAAGGTTTTACGTCTATAAGTGTTGTGGGGAAGGAGGGATAGTTCCTTGCCAGGAGCATATACTGCTAATTCCTGCAGATATGGAAGGCTGGAAGAAGGGCAGCATGACTTGGAGAATGAGGAAGCTTCAGGTTCCCTCTTCATTATCAGTTATATATGGATAATAATGAATTAATATGGTATGTATACAGTACAACCTATACAATGAAATATGAGACAAAGATGTAAACAGTTTTAAACAGTTTGCTAATCATGGTGCTTTTGTGCTATTATTAAATAAAATCTCAAGGCACTTTATACATTTAAGTTAAGCTTTACTGTTAATGGTAGTAGATGAAAATATTGTTTTGCCTGACCTTTTATCAGTTCAGATTAAATAACCTTTAAAAATTGGTGTTTTAGAACTCAGTATAGGAGCAGAGGTGATAGCTCCATCTTTTTCTTTTGCTGGTACTATTAGCATTATTGTCAATCCAGTTTTTTCTTGAAAAAAATTTTTTTTACATTTTATTTTGTACAGTTAGGTAGACAAAACTAGATAATGTAACCAGCAAGTCCACTTTACATGGCTACCCAACCTATAGCTTCTCCCAAAGTGCTGCAAGCCCAGAGATGTGTGAGGGCTTCATCCTCAATTCTTCCTTTTACAGCACCTCTTGGAATCTGCGAGTCTTGTTTATAGCTGGCAAAGGGACAGGGAAGGTGCTGTAATAATCTGTTTATTAAATATCAGCGTAAACTTATTTTTTAATAAAAAATCTTAATAGGTGTTCATATTATTTTATTCTAACATCCGTTTGGCATGCCTAACTTCAGAGATTGTGGACAAGCTGGTCTTTGTTATTGCTAATTAAGAAAAACCAGGAATAAAGAAATCAATTTTAGTTTTAGGATATCATTTGAAGAAGAACTGGATATTAATTTTGAAGGAGTTAAAAGATTTTTTCTTGGTATGTTTATGGGTCTAGTATTTGTAAAGTCTTGTTAATCATTTGCATATAGGTATAGGAAGCACTTCATTCCTTTTCAAATGAGAAATTGATACCCTAGGTTGTTAATAGCAGAGGTCTTATGGAAAACTAACAGTGTCACCCTAATGTAAATGCTTGCTTTATTATAAAATGTTTAAATTAAAGTAAATGGGGACTCCAGTTTTCTCAGTATTTGACTGCAGTTTTGAAGAAAAACAATGTTTTTGATCCATATATTTTTTCCTAGTCTAATTTTGTAAGATTTCTCACACATTAATATGCATATTTTTGCTTGTATGCAGTTGCATTTCCTAGATGCATTGTATTGTTTCATAAGTAACGGAGTCCGTGAATATCAATCAGATTGTAGAATAAATCTATTGTTTATTGCTGAAGGGATCTTTTGGCTTCCTCTCACCTTGAAAACCTTTAAATCTACAAGTAATGAGAATTTTTAGTATCTCCTCTCTTTGTAGGTTTTTTAGACTTCTCTTTAAAAAATAAAAAAATGTAAATGAATAATTCAGGCTCCGTACACTTAAATGGGTAAATCAGCCTAGCTATTTGCCTCATTTATGTATTTGAGTTTGAAAGCAGTTACTACTTCAGTTTCTAGGTGCTCAGAAAAAAGACGTTAAAAAAATAATGAGAGCAATGCATTTTCCTTATTCCAAGTTCTGCAACAACTTCATTAGGTGGTTTTGGAGAATGTGGGATGATTTGTAGGTAATTGGTTCATTCGTATTTCCTAGGCCCTTGGCCAGTCTGGCTGGGTAGATTCATGTCACTTTCCTTTTTGGTTTACGTTCTGCATTTTGTAGCTCTTAAGCCAGGTGTATAATGCTCAGGAAGCAAGACTTTAGTGATTCTAATAACGGTAAAATGTATTAAAAAGTCTAGTTTCCTATCGTTTGTTACTGTAACAAGTTTGAAGGAGAGTCGAGATTGAGGCCAAGAGTAGAGGCAACAAAATAATTAACTGGAAATGAAAGACTTCTTGAATTCCTTTTCAAAGCTGAAGTTCATTTCTCTGTTGTAGGCTCATTATGGTAGCCTCATTGGTGGAGAGCAAACCAAAAGTCATTTTTCCAGTAAAGGTATCTTTTTCTACACACCTTCAGCAATGACTCTCTCTGTAAATTCTGTAGAAAGTATTTATCTCATTCATTCATTCATTCAACTGAGTCACACATTGATTTAACAAATTTTTATTGAGTTCCAAGCACTGTACCTGATACTGTTAATATAAAAACAAGTTCATCATTCTTGACCTCAAGCAGTGCGCAGTCTACCCAACTAACTAAACCATTTTATTTTTGGTACATACATGTATATGTTCTCTTAACAGCATCATGATTTCCTTGGAACAATTCTCAGTTTTTAATTTTAATTTTAATTTTTTTATATGCTTTGTGGTGGGGGTCACAGTCTTTCTTTTTTCATTTTTGTATCCTGTTATTGCAGCAGTATTTGTTGAATTTTTTTTTTTTGTGGGGGAAGGCGAGGGGAATTGCTTCAGCCGGGAATCGAACCCCAGTCTCCCGCATGGCAGGCAAGAATTCTACCACTGAACACCCTTGCACCCTGTAATTCTCAGTTATTTTTGATGATGAAGATGATGAAGTCAAGTGAGACACTATAGGTTAAATACAAGTTTAGCTATTGATTAACTAGTACTCTTTCAGAAAATGTAACTTTATTAACAGGATGAGTTCCATGGTACTTTTTAAACACAATAATAAATTCCTAAATGTTACACTGAATTAAAGTTTAGGAAGTTCTTGCAAATACTGTAGCACAGTGGTTGTTAACTGCACATTTGGGACCTATTGTGCTTTGGTTTAGGCTCTACCTTAGGCCAATGTTAACAATATCTGTGGAGGTAAGGCCTGGGCTCTGATATGGCAGCAAGTTTGAGAATTACTCCTATATATCGTCTAATCCTAAAAACATACATAAAAGATAGCAATTCTTGTCTTTTTTCAGATGGGGACACTGACATTCTGAGAGGTAAAGTCCAAAGCGGTAGAACTAGTAAGTGACAGAGGCAGGATCTGAACCCAGAACTCTTAGACATTTCTAAAATATGGAGCTATCCTTCAAATAGGTCACTATCATGTTTTTCCACCATTTTGTTTTTATGGTTTTGATTGATTTCTTTCTAGCTGATTGCCCTGATACTCACATTTGGAGTTAATATCTGTGATGGGTAGAATAGAAAGGAGGGATGAAGGAAGGTACTATTATTAGGACTGTTTGTTTCAAGAAATGACTTGAAGACCCAGAAAATGGTGAGTTCTCCTATCATTACACAAGGTTCACTTTTACTTGTTGAAGCAAATGTGAACATATTGGCGGAGATAGTCAACCATAGTAGAAATAATATTTGATTTATATGTTAAGTATGAGCTTAGCTAGCACACAGAGGAAAAGGTGTTTCATGTCTTTCTGTCTTAACTTTGAGGAGGGTGGTTCACTTGCAGGGACTTGGCATGAACTCTGAGGCGGCCTTTCTTTTTTCTTTTTCTCTTTTTGCATAATGGGTCTTGGGTTTCATTGAGAAGGAACTTTTCCATTTGCCAGAAAAAGGAGAGCTCAAGCTTCTAGTAATTCTTTGCTCTGTGGGAATTTCATTACTTGGAGAATTGTCCTAACTCGAAATACATACAGCAGTACAGATGTCTCATGGTCACTGTTTTCAAAACTGTTATGGGGGAGACATTAAATATCAAGGTGTAGCCTTTTCAAATCATGCGGCCTCCCGTTTGTCCCTGTTAATATTGTAGACATTACCAAAAGCAGATTTTAGGGAGTCCTGGGATTTGGTTAATAACATCTTTTTAGATACCCAGACAATAATCACTTTTCCCTCTGGTCATTCACAAGAATGCTTCATCATTATTCTTGAAATATCGTGTGGAAGCATATTTGTTTATATGTCTCTCTCTCCTGCTAATGCATATTCCTTAATGGTAAATTTGAGTTCTGTTTCAACTCTGTTTACCTAATGCGTAGCACAGTGCTTGGCATATAGTAAATGTTTAATACAGGTTTGGTGAATTGCATTTGGCTTTTGATGATCTTTTTAGGAAATGAAATTTTGAGCCTGGATTCTGGTTGATAGTAAATTATTTTCTCTAGCAGAGTGTGGTAGAGTGCATTAAAATCCCAGCAGTTATCTTCCCAGGCCACCTCTTTTCCTCTTGTTAGGAAACAGTATTTATCATCATAAATAGCTCATTTGAGGTGGTTCATCCAGGCTTTAGTGCTAAATTTAATATAACAGGAAGTCACAAATTCCCTTTTGGCCAAAAAGTACAAAGTTTGACTGTCTCTCTCAGAAAGGTACCTCAGCATTAATTTGCCCCATTTCATAAATCCATAAACGTTTTATAGCTATTTAGAGTTGATAAACAATGTCCTGGCCAACCACTTACGCTTTTAATAAGCAAGTTTTTGTGCCTTCTGCATAATTTTTGCAAAATCATAGCTTAGTTTGTGGTTTTAATACTGTTACATTATCTTGTTTATAGATGGTGCTCTGTGAAATGATGTTTTAGTGGTTTATAATCTTTGGAAAACGTGAGGCTTTTGCCTAATGCTTAGTTGTAAAAGTTTCTTTTAAATTTTAATTTGTTTAATTTATATAGTAAAATTTGCCTTTTTGGCAACCGCATAGTCTTGCAACCACACTACAGTCAAGACACAGAACAGTTTCAGCACCTCTCTGTGCTTATTTATTTTATTTTTTTTTTGCATGGGCAGGCACCAGGAATTGAACCTGGGTCTCCGGCATGGCAGGTGAGAATTCTGCCACTGAGCCACCGTTGCACTGTCCTGTGCTAACTTTTTAAGTAAAACTCTCCCCCCACTCTTTTTTTTTTAATAAACTTTCTTTTTATATTTACATAAAAATTGAGAAAGTAGTACAGAGAGTTCCCATATACCCCTCACCCATTTTCTCCTATTGTTAACATATTAGAATGGTTCATTTGTTATCATAAATGAGCAATATTGATACATTATTATTAGAAGTTAATAGAAGTCTATAACCTATTTAGATTTACTTAGTTTTCCCCTACTGTGCTCTCTGTTCCAGGATCCCACATTGTGTTTGGTTATTGAACCTCCTTAAGCTCCTTTTGGCTATGACAGTTTTTTTAGATTTTCCTTACTTTTGATAATCTGGAGAGTTTTGAAGAATACTGGTTAGGTACTTTGTAGAATGCCCCTCTATTGGCATTTATCTGATATTTTTCTCATGATTAAACCGGGATTATGGTTTTTGGAGAGAAGTCCCCAGAAATAAGTACCACTTACTATATTATATTAAGGCCTCATATTGTCAACAAGACTTAACACTGTGGATATTGACTTTGATTACCTGGCTGAAATAGTATCTGTCAGGTGTCCTGGTTTGCTAACTGCCAGAATGCGATATGCCAGAAATAGAATGGCTTTTAACAAGGGGAATTTAATAAGTTACTAGTTTATACTTCTAAGGCTGAAAACATATCCAATTAAAACAAGTCTGTAGAAATGTCCAATCAAAGGTATCCAGGAAAAGATAGCTTGGTTCAAGAAGGCCAATGAAGTTCAGAGTTTCAGTCTCAAGTGAGAAGGCACATGGTGAACACTCAGGACTTCTCTCTCAGCTGGAAGGGCACAGGGCGAACACGGTGTCATCTGGTAGCTATCTCTCCTGGTTTCCAGTTTCACGAAGCTCCCCGGGAGCCGTTTTCCTTCTTCATCTCCAAAGGTCGCTGGCTTGTGGACTCTCTGCTTCGTGGTGCTGCAGCATTCTCTGCTCTCTCCAAATCTCCTTCATTCTCCAAAATGTTTCCTCTTTTATAGGACTCCAGAAACTTATCAAGACCCACCCAAATAGGTGGAGACATGTCGTCACCTAAGTCCAGTTTAACAACCACTCTTGATTAAATCGCACCTCCAGGGAGATGATCTGATTACAGTTTCAAACATACGGTATTGAATAGGGATTATTCTGCCTTTATGAAATGGGATTTAGATTAAAACATGGCTTTTCTAGGGGACATACATCCTTTCAAACCAGCACAACAGGTTTCTTTATTGTACAGCTGCTCTTCCCTTCCTGCCTACTTTCCAAACTGTACTTTTTGTGAAGGAAGCCACTGTATTCAGCTCCAGTTTATAGAGTAAAGAATTGTCCTCCACCTCCTTGAGGGAGGAAAAGCTTCAAAATTATTTGGAATTCTTCTCCCTAAGAGATTAACACCTTTGCACCCATTTAGTTATTTATTCAATCATTTATTTATATCACTATGGACTTCTGGATATTTGTCCTATACCTTAGGTTATAACACAATACAATACTACTTTATTTTATTGTTTAAATTGTGTCAGCATTGGCTAGTGAGAACTTTCAGTTCCCCTTTTTCTGTTTTTACAGGCTTCCATCAATGAGAGATTTTTTAAATATAATTTTTTATTAGCATGATTGTAGGTTTACAGAAAAATCATTCAGAAAATATATATATGAGAATTCCCCTTATATATATGCCCTCTATTATTAACACCTTGCTTTAATGTGGTACCTTTGTTACAATTCATGGAATATTATTTTAATTGTAGTATTAAATGTAGTTGATAGTTTACATTTGGGTTCACTATTCATGTTGTAACCCATAAGACTCTATGAATTTTTTAAGTTTTTTATTCTAGTGACGTATATACAACCGAGATTTCCCCCTTGAATCACATTGGAATATATAATTCAGTGCTGTTAACTATGTCCACAATGTTGTGCTACTACCACCACCATCCATTACCAAAATTTTTCCACCACCCCAAATAGAAGTTCTGTACTCATTAGACATTACCTCATCATTCCCTATACCCACGCTGGACCCTGGTAACCTGTATTCCAGTTTCTGACTCTATGAATTTGCTTATTCTAATTTTATATTAGTGAAATCATGTAACATTTGTCTGTTAGTATCTGGCTTATTTCATTCAACCTAATGTTTTCAAGGTCCATCTATGTTGTCATATATATCAGAATTTCATTCATTTTTTTTTTTTTGGCCAAATAATATTCCATTGTATGTCTTTGCAATATTTTGTTTATCCATTCACGGATTGATGGGCACTTGGGTTGCTTCCATCTCTTGGTAATTGTGAATAATGCCACTGTGGACATCAGTATGCATCTATCTGTTAAAGGACCTGCTTTCAATTCTTTTGGGTCTATGCCTAGAAGTAGGATTGCAGCGTAATGTGGTAATTATATACTTCCTGAGGAAAAGCCAAAATTCTTCCACAGTGTCTGCACCATTTTGTATTTCTACCAACAGTTGAAGAGTATTCCTGTTTCTTCACATCCTTTCCAACACTTATTTTCAGTTTATTGCATATTAGTCATTCTAGTGAGTATAGAATGGTATCTCATAGTTGTTTTGATTTGCATTCCCTAATGTTGAGCATCTTTTCATGTGCTCTGTTGGGCCATTTTGTATCATCTTTGGAGAAATGGTATTCAAGTCTTTTCCCATTTTTAAATGGGGTCATCTTTTTGTTGTTAAGTTGTAGGATTTATTTCTATAATCTAGATATTAAACCTTTATTGGATATGTGGTTTCCCATTATTTTCTACCATACTGTAACTTGTGTTTTTATTTTCATGATAGAGTCCTTTGCATAAAAGTTCTTGATTTTGATGAGGTCCCATTTATTTTTTCTTTTGTTATTTATCCTTTGGAGGTGGTGTAAGAAACCATTGCCTAAAATAAGGTCCTGAGATGCTTCCTTATGTTTTATTCAAGGAATTTAATACTTTTGGTTCTTATGTTTGGGTTTTTGATCACTTTTGAGTTTATTTTTTGCATATGCTGTGAGAAAGAGATTCACCTTCATTCTTTTTCATATGGTGTGCCAGTTTGAATCTGTGGTGGACCCCAGAAAAGCTATGTCCTTTAATCCTCAGTCAGTATTGCTGGGTGGGAGCATTTTGATTGTTCCCATGGAGATGTGACCCACCTGATTGTGGTGATAACTTTTGATCAGATAGCTTCCATGGAGTTGTGATCCACCCATTATTCCTTTAAAGGAGGAGACATTTTGGAGAGAGGCCCCTTTTTTTAGAGCCATGAGAAAGCCACAGCAGAGCTGAGCAGAGCTACGAGGCTGAGAGACTTCACCATGCACCCTTCCAGCTGAGAGAGAAATCGTGGTCATTGGCCTTCTTGAGCTGGGGTGTCTTTCTGTGGATGCCTTAGATTGGACATTTTTATAGCCTTGCTTCAATTGGGACATTTTTTCAGCCCTGGAACTGTAAACTGGCAAGTTATTAAATTCCCCTTTTTAAGAACCATCACATTTCTGGTATATTGCATTCTAGCAGCTAGCAAACTAGAATATATGGATATCCATTTTTTTCCAACACTCTTTGTTGAAGAGCCTATTCTTTTCCCATTGAGTGGATTTGGCACCCTTGTTAGAAATCAATTGAACATAGATATAAGAGTTTATTTCTGAACTCCCAATTCTATTACATTGGTCCATCTGTTTGTTTTTGTGCCATTACCATACTGTTTTAATCACTGCAGCTTTGTAATATGCTTTAAGATCTGGAAGTTTGAGTTCTTTGACTTTGTTCTTTTTAAAGATGGCTTTGGCTTTTCTGGCCTATTACTCTTTCATTTAAATTTGATGATTGACTCTTCCATTTCTGCAAAGAAGGCTATTGGAATTTTGATTGGGATTGTGTTGAATCTGAAAATCATTTTGGGTAGAGTAGACATCCATAATAATATTAGTCTTCCATGAATGAAGACTAATGAAGTAAATGAACATGGACTGTGCTTCCATTTGTTAAGGCTTTCTTTGATTACTTTTAACAATCTTTTGTAGTTTTCTGTGTATAAGCCTTTGTGTCCTGGTTTATATTTATTCCTAGATATTTGATTCTTGAAGATGCTATTATAAAAGACATATTTTTATTGATTTCCTCTTCAGATTGTTAATTACTGTTGTATAGAAACACTATTGATCTTTGAGTGTTGATCTTGTGCCCTGCCAGTTTGCTGAATTTGTTTATTAGCTCTAGTAGCTTTATTGTGGAGTTTTCAGGATCTTCTTTATATAGGATCATGTCATCTGCATATTGGGAAATTTTTATTTCTTCCTTTCCAGTTTGGATGCCTTTTATTTCTTTTTCTTGCCTTAATGCTTTGGCTAGAACTTTCAATGTAATGTGTCAGTGGCCATCCTTGTCTTCTTCCTGATCTTAGAGTGTGATATTAGCTATAGGTTTCTGTATATACCCTTTAGCCTATTGCGGAAGTTTCCTTCTATTCCTGTCTTTCTAACTGCTTTTTTTAAGAAGGGGTGCTGGATTTTGTCAAATGCCTTTCTTGTATCACTTGAGATGATCGTGCATTTGTTTCCCCTTCATTCTATTAATGTGGTATACGACATTAATTGATTTTCTTCTGTTGAATCACCCTTGCATCCATGGGATAAGTCTCAGTTTATTATGGTGTATAATTCTTTTAATGTGATTTTGTATTTGGTTTGCTAGCATTCTGTTGAAGATTTCTGTAAGGGACATTGGCCTGTAGTTTTTTTTTCTTGTGGTATTTTTTTTTTTTATTAATTAACGGAAAAAAAGAAATTAACCCAACATTTAGAAATCATACCATTCTACATATGCAATCAGTAATTCTTAACATCATCACACAGATGCATGATCATCGTTTCTTAGTACATTTCCATCGGTTTAGAAGAACTAGCAACACAACCGAAAAAGATATAGAATGTTAATATAGAGAAAAAAATAAAAGTAATAATAGTAAAAACAAAACAAAACAAAACAAAACAAAAACCTATAGCTCGGATGTAGCTTCATTCAGTGTTTTAACATGATTACTTTACAATTAGGTATTATTGTGCTGTCCATTTTTGAGTTTTTGTATCTAGTCCTGTTGCACAGTCTGTATCCCAACAGCTCCAATTACCCATTATCTTACCCTGTTTCTAACTCCTGCTGGACTCTGTTACCAATGACATATTCCAAGTTTATTCTCGAATGTCGATTCACATCATTGGGACCGTACAGTATTTGTCATTTAGTTTTTGGCTAGACTCACTCAGCATAATGTTCTCTAGGTCCATCCATGTTATTACATGCTTCATAAGTTTCTCCTGTCTTAAAGCTGCATAATATTCCATCGTATGTATATACCACAGTTTGTTTAGCCACTCGTCTGTTGATGGACATTTTGGCTGATTCCATCTCTTTGCAATTGAAAATAACGCTGCTATAAACATTGGTGTGCAAATGTCCGTTTGAGTTTTTGCCCTTAATTCCTTTGAGTAGATTCCCAGCAATGGTATTGCTGGGTCGTATGGCAATTCTATATTCAGCTTTTTGAGGAACCGCCAAACTGCCTTCCACAGTGGTTGCACCATTTGACATTCCCACCAACAGTGGATAAGTGTGCCTCTTTCTCCGCATCCTCTCCAGCACTTGTCATTTTCTGTTTTGTTGATAATGGCCATTCTGGTGGGTGTGAGATGATATCTCATTGTGGTTTTGATTTGCATTTCTCTAATGGCCAGGGACATTGAGCATCTCTTCATGTGCCTCTCAGCCATCTGTATTTCCTCTTCTGGTAGGTGTCTGTTCAAGTCTTTTTCCCATTTTGTAATTGGGTTGGCTGTCTTTTTGTTGTTGAGTTGAACAATCTCTGTATAAATTCTGGATACTAGACCTTTATCTGATATGTCATTTCCAAATATTGTCTCCCAGTGTGTAGGCTGTCTTTCTCTTTCTTGATGAAGTTCTTTGATGCACAAAAGTGTTTAATTTTGAGGAGTTCCCATTTATTTATTTCCTTCTTCAGTGCTCTTGCTTTAGGTTTAAGGTCCATAAAACCACCTCCAATTGTAAGAGTCATAAGATATCTCCCTACATTTTCCTCTAACTGTTTTATGGTCTTAGACCTAATGTTTAGATCTTTGATCCATTTTGAGTTAACTTTTGTGTAGACTGTGAGATATGGGTCTTCTTTCATTCTTTTGCATATGGATATCCAGTTCTCTAGGCACCATTTATTGAAGAGACTGTTCTGTCCCAGGTGAGTTGGCTTGACTGCCTTATCAAAGATCAAATGTCCGTAGATGAGAGGGTCTATATCTGAGCACTGTATTCGATTCCATTGTTCGATATATCTATCTTTATGCCAATACCATGCTGTTTTGACCACTGTGGCTTCATAATATGCCTTAAAGTCAGGCAGTGCAAGACCTCCAGCTTCGTTTTTTTCCCTCAAGATGTTTTTAGCAATTCGGGGCACCCTGCCCTTCCAGATAAATTTGCTTATTGGTTTTTCTATTTCTGAAAAATAAGTTGTTGGGATTTTGATTGGTATTGCATTGAATCTGTAAATCAATTTAGGTAGGATTGACATCTTAACTATATTTAGTCTTCCAATCCATGAACACGGTATGCCCTTCCATCTATTTAGGTCTTCTGTGATTTCTTTTAGCAGTTTTTTGTAGTTTTCTTTATATAGGTTTTTTGTCTCTTCAGTTAAATTTATTCCTAGGTATTTTATTCCTTTAGTTGCAATTGTAAATGGAAGTCGTTTCTTGATTTCCCCCTCAGCTTGTTCATTGCTAGTGTATAGAAATGCTACAGATTTTTGAATGTTGATCTTGTAACCTGCTACTTTGTTGTACTCATTTATTAGCTCTAGTAGTTTTGTTGTGGATTTTTCCGGGTTTTCGACGTATAGTATCGTATCGTCTGCAAACAGTGATAGTTTTACTTCTTCCTTTCCAATTTTGATGCCTTGTATTTCTTTTTCTTGTCTAATTGCTCTGGCTAGAACCTCCAACACAATGTTGAATAATAATGGTGATAGTGGACATCCTTGTCTTGTTCCTGATCTTAGGGGGAAAGTTTTCAATTTTTCCCCATTGAGGATGATATTCGCTGTGGGTTTTTCATATATTCCCTCTATCGTTTTAAGGAAGTTCCCTTGTATTCCTATCTTTTGAAGTGTTTTCAACAGGAAGGGATGTTGAATCTTGTCAAATGCCTTCTCTGCATCAATTGAGATGATCATGTGATTTTTCTGCTTTGATTTGTTGATGTGGTGTATTACATTAATTGATTTTCTTATGTTGAACCATCCTTGCATACCTGGGATGAATCCTACTTGGTCATGATGTATAATTCTTTTAATGTGTTGTTGGATACGATTTGCTAGAATTTTATTGAGGATTTTTGCATCTATATTCATTAGAGAGATTGGTCTGTAGTTTTCTTTTTTTGTAATATCTTTGCCTGGTTTTGGTATGAGGGTGATGTTGGCTTCATAGAATGAATTAGGTAGTTTTCCCTCCGCTTCGATTTTTTTGAAGAGTTTGAGGAGAGTTGGTACTAATTCTTTCTGGAATGTTTGATAGAATTCACATGTGAAGCCGTCTGGTCCTGGACTTTTCTTTTTAGGAAGGTTTTGAATGACTAATTCAATTTCTTTACTTGTGATTGGTTCGTTGAGGTCATCTATTTCTTCTTCAGTCAAAGTTGGTTGTTCATGTCTTTCCAGGAACCCGTCCATTTCATCTACATTGTTGTAATTATTAGCGTAAAGTTGTTCATAGTATCCTGTTATTACCTCCTTTATTTCTGTGAGGTCAGTAGTTATGTCTCCTCTTCCATTTCTGATCTTATTTATTTGCATCCTCTCTCTTCTTTTTGTCAATCTTGCTAAGGGCCCATCAATCTTATTGATTTTCTCATAGAACCAACTTCTGGTCTTATTGATTTTCTCTATTGTTTTCATGTTTTCAATTTCATTTATTTGTGCTCTAATCTTTGTTATTTCTTTCCTTTTGCTTGCTTTGGGGTTAGTTTGCTGTTCTTTCTCCAGTTCTTCCAAGTGAACAGTTAATTCCTGCATTTTTGCCTTTTCTTCTTTTCTGATATAGGCATTTAGGGCAATAAATTTCCCTCTTAGCACTGCCTTTGCTGCGTCCCATAGGTTTTCAAATGTTGTGTTTTCATTTTCATTCGCCTCGAGGTATTTACTAATTTCTTCTTTGACCCACTTGTTGTTTAAGAGTGTGTTCTTGAGCCTCCACGTATTTGTGAATTTTCTGGCACTCCACCTTATTGATTTCCAACTTCATTCCTTTATGATCCGAGAAAGTGTTGTTTATGATTTCAATCTTTTCAAATTTGTTAAGACTTGCTTTGTGACCCAGCATATGGTCTATCTTTGAGAATGATCCATGAGCACTTGAGAAAAAGGTGTATCCTGCTGATGTGGGATGTAATGTCCTATAAATGTCTGTTAAGTCTAGCTCATTTATAGTAATATTCAGATTCTCTGTTTCTTTATTGATCCTCTGTCTAGATGTTCTGTCCATTGATGAGAGTGGTGAATTGAAGTCTCCAACTATTATGGTATATGTGTCTATTTCTCTTGTCTGTGTTTGCAGTGTATTCCTCACGTATTTTGGGGCATTCTGGTTCGGTGCATAAATATTTATGATTGTTATGTCTTCTTGTTTAATTGTTCCTTTTATTAGTATATAGTGTCCTTCTTTGTCTCTTTTAACTGTTTTACATTTGAAGTCTAATTTGTTGGATATTAGTATAGCCACTCCTGCTCTTTTCTGGTTGTTATTTGCATGAAATATCTTTTCCCAACCTTTCACTTTCAACCTATGTTTGTCTTTGGGTCTAAGATGTGTTTCCTGTAGACAGCATATAGAAGGATCCTGTTTTTTAATCCATTCTGCCAGTCTACGTCTTTTGATTGGGGAATTCAGTCCATTAACATTTAGTGTTATTACTGTTTGGATAATATTTTCCTCTACTATTTTGCCTTTTGTATTATATATATCATATATGATTTTCCTTCTTTCTACACTCTTCTCCATACCTCTCTCTTCTGTCTTTTTTGTATCTGACTCTAGTGCTCCCTTTAGTATTTCTTGCAGAGCTGGTCTCTTGGTCACAAATTCTCTCAGTGACTTTTTGTCTGAGAATGTTTTAATTTTTCCCTCATTTTTGAAGGATAATTTTGCTGGATATAGGAGTCTTGGTTGGCAGTTTTTCTCTTTTAGTAACTTAAATATATCATCCCACTGTCTTCTAGCTTCCATGGTTTCTGCTGAGAAATCTACACATAGTCTTATTGGGTTTCCCTTGTATGTGATGGATTGCTTCTCTCTCGCTGCTTTCAAGATCCTCTCTTTCTCTTTGACCTCTGACATTCTAACTAGTAAGTGTCTTGGAGAACGCCTATTTGGGTCTAATCTCTTTGGGGTGTGCTGCACTTCTTGGATCTGTAATTTTAGGTCTTTCATAAGAGTTGGGAAATTTTCAGTGATAATTTCTTCCATTAGTTTTTCTCCTCCTTTTCCCTTCTGTTCTCCTTCTGGTACACCCACAACACGTATATTTGTGCGGTTCATATTGTCCTTGAGTTCCCTGATCCCCTGTTCAAATTTTTCCATTCTTTTCCGGATAGTTTCTGTTTCTTTTTGGAATTCAGATGTTCCATCCTCGAAATCACTAATTCTATCTTCTGTCTCTTTAAATCTATCATTGTAGGTATCCATTGTTTTTCCATCTTTTCTACTTTATCCTTCACTTCCATAAGCTCTGTGATTTGTTTTTTCAGTTTTTCTATTTCTTCTTTATGTTCAGCCCATGTCTTCTTCATGTCCTCCCTCAATTTCTCGATTTCCTTTTTGAAGAGGTTTTCTATTTCTGTTCGTATATTCAGCATTAGTTGTTTCAGCTCTTGTATCTCATTTGAACTATTGGTTTGTTCCTTTGACTGGGCCATATTCTCAATCTTCTGAGCATGGACCATTATCTTCTGTTGCCAGCGTCTGGGCATTTAGTCAGATTTCCCTGGGTGTCCGACCCAACAAGGTTGTAAGATTTTTCTGTGAAATCTCTGGGTCCTGTTTTTCTTATCCTGCCCAGTAGGTGGCACTTGTGGCACACCTTTGTCTCACGTGTTTGGAAGGGATCCCCCCAGTCACCGTTCTCCGCAGCCTGGGGGTTTCCGATCCAATTCTCTCAGTTGGTTCGGGGGGCCGCGTGTGGTGGGGGCGTTAGCCGCCATGGCTTGAGGGGACCCTGTGGCTCCTTTATTAATTTCCCATTGGTGCCAGTCGCAGCTGGCCTGGGGAATTCGCTACCGGACCAGGAAGCTGCTCGCGGCGGAGGGACGTCGGTCGCAGGCTGCTGCGGCCTGGGTAATTCGTCATCGGACCAGAAAGCCGCCCACGGGGGAGGGCCACCGCGGCTTGGGTAGCCCTCTGATCCGAGACTCGTAGCCGGACCAGGAAGCCGCCCGCAAAAGAGGGGCACCAGCTGCCGCGGCTTGAAAAACTTGCCTCTCCGAGACTCTCAGCCGGCCCGGGAAGGAGAGATGGAGGAACTCCGGCTGCCACAGCTGCCGCTGCTCGGGGGGTTGTGTGCCGCTCGGGGATCTCACCGCAGCTGAGTATCGCAGTCAGACTAGCCAGTCCAGACTGGGGTAGCTGTGTGTCCATTCCCTACCGTGGCCCCGGGAGCTGTTCTGCACTGTTTCTGTTCACCTAGTAGTTTCTCTGGAGGAGGAACTAAGATGCACGTACCTTACTAAGCCGCCATCTTGGCCCCTGGATTGCTCTTGTGGTATTTTTATTTCACTTTGATATTAGAGTGATATTGACCCCTTAGAATGAACTAGGGAGCATTTGAGTCCTTCTTATTCATGTTGTTGGAAGAGTTTGAACATGATTGGTATTATTCTTCTTGGAATGTTTGGTGGAATTCCCCTGTGAAGCCATCTGATTCTGAACTTTTCTTTGTTGGAAGGTTTTTAATTACTGATTCAGTCTCTTCATTAGTTATTGGTTCATTGAGATCTTCTGTTTATTCTTGAGTCATTGTAGGTTGTTCTTTGTTTCTAGGCATTTGTCTCTTTCACCTAGGTTGTATAATTTGATGGTGTAGTATCATCTTATTCATTGTATTGCCGTATAGTCCTTTTTATTTCTGTGGTGTTGGTAGTAATGTCCCCCTTTTCTTTTCTGATTTTATTTGTATCTTCTCCCTTTTTTCTTTGTCAATTTAGCTAAAAGTTAATCAATCTTATTGACCTTTCAAAGAACCCAATTTTAGCTTTCTTGATTTTCTTTCTTGTTTTTATATTGTCTATTTCATTTATCTCCACTCGAATTTTTTAAAATTTTTTCTGTCTATTCACTTTAAGTTTAGTTTGCTCTTCCTTTTCTAGGTCTGCCAATTGTGAGGTTAGGTCTCTGATTTGAAATCTTCATTCTTTTTTAATGTAAGCTTTTAAAATTATGAAGTTCCTGCTCACAAATGCCTTTGCTGCATCCCATGTTTTGTTTGAAATGTTTTCTTTTTCATTCACTTCATGTATTTTCTAATTTCTCTTGTGATTTCTTCTATGGCCCACTGGTTGTTCAAAGGTGCATTGATGAATTTCTCCTTATTTGTGAATTTTCAGTTTCTCCATTCGTTATTGATTTCTAACTTCAGTCCATTTTTGGTTGCAGAAAATATATAGTATGATTTAAATATTTTTTTCATTTTATTGAAACTTGTTTTGTGTCTTAACATATGGTCTGTCCTGGAGAATGATCCATTTGCATTAGAGAAGAAACAGTATTATGCTGCTGTTGCTTGAAATGTTCTATGTATGTCTATGTATAGCTGATTTAAAGTATTTGTTGAATCTTTCATTTCCTTTTATTTTGTCCATGTGTTCTATCCATTATTAAAAGTGGTGAACTGAAGTTTCCTGCTATTAATGTTGCACTATCTATTTATCCCTTTAAATCTGTTAATGTTTACTTCATATATTTTGGGACTCATATTAATTGCATATACATTTATAGTGGTTATGTTTTATTGAATTGACCCCTTTATCTGTATATGGTGACCTTCTTTGTCCTTATAATAGTTTTTGAATTGAAGTCAGTTTTACTTAATATTAGTACAGCTACCCCAGCTTTCTTTTCATTGCTAGTTGCATGGTATATATATTTCCATCCCTTTATTGCTGGCCTGTTGTGCTTTGAATTTAAGGTAAATCCCTTGTAAACATCATATAGTTGGGTCATGCATTTTTTTCCTTTTTAATTGTATAATGTAACATTTATACAAAGTGAAGAAAGAAAAAAGCAGTAGTTTTCAAAGCACTCTTCAATAAGTGCTTATAGGATAAACCCCAGAGTTTGTCATTGGCTACCATACCGTCATCTCAGATTTTTCCTTCTAGCTGCTCCTGAATATAGGAGGCTAGAAGGAATAAATATTTTATCATTATCACAATCAACTTTTTTCCTTTTTTGTGAAAAATAACATATATACAAAACCTTAAATTTCAAAGCACAGCAAAACAATTAGTTGTAGAACAGTTCAGAGTGTAGTATTATGGGTTACAAGTTACAATTCCACAATTTTAGGTTTTTACTTCTAGGTGCTATACTGGAGACTGAAAGAAATATCAGTTTAATGATTCAGCTATCATATTTGTTTGTTAAACCCTACCTTCTCTGTATAACTCCACTATCACCTTTGATCTTGCTCTTCTACTCTTTAGGGGTATTTGGGCTATGGCCATTCTAACTTTTTCATGTTGGAAGGGGCTTTCAATAATATGGGTTAGGGAGATGGAACTAGCTGATGTTCTGGAGAGGCTGGGTCCTCTATGTTTCAGGGCTTTTCTGGTCCAGGGACCCATCTGGAGGTTGTAGGTTTCTGGAAAGTTCCCCCAGTGCATGGAACCTTTGTGGAATCTTACATATTACTTTTGGTGTTCTTTAGGATTGGCTGGAATGGTTTGGGTGGGGGTTTGCAAGTTATAATAGGTAGACATGTGTAACTGAGCAACCACCAGAGTAGCCTCTCAACTCTTTTTGAACTCTCTCTGCCACTGATAATTCTTTCCCCCATTTTGGTCAGGATGGAATTGTTGCTCCCACATTGCCAGGGCTGGACTCATTCCTGTGAGTCATCTCCCATGCCACCAGGGAGACTTTCATCCCAGATGTCATGTCCCAGGTAGGGGTGGGGGCAATGATTTTGCTTACAGAGTTGGGCTTAGAGAGAGTGAGCCCACATCTGAGCAACAAAAGAGGTCTTCCAGAAGTAACTCTTAGGCATACCTATATAAATTCACAAGAGTAAGCCTCAAGATCAAGGGCTTGGCCTGTTGATTTGGGTGTCCCTATGTTTGACACAGTATCAGGGGATTCCCTGATGGGAACATTTAATAGTTCAGTATTTTTTCTCCAATCCCTCCATGGATTTTGCCAATACTTTTTTGTTTATCTGCTTAATATATTCTGTGATTTATCCAGGCATTACATTAAGCTACCCAGGATGAAAGGCCCTCATTCTTATTCTGGTCTCCCTGTGTCTCAGTTGTTCAAATGAGCTATGCAGACGGGTTGGGTTAGATTATGTGCTACAGAAAATTTAGATTCTGGGCAAAATAATTCTTTCTTCTTTTGGTTTCAAAGAGTAGGTGCAGTTTTAAAATATAGACAATGTCTTCCTTACCCTGTGTTTTTAATTACCTTAATCTTGACCTGATGAGCTTTATTCTTATCTCTAAATACCAGGTTATAGATACATAAAACATCCTCTCAAAATCCAGAAATAATAATTACCACTCCCAACTCAATGTGGCTGCTATAAGAGCTTACAGTCTAGGCCCCTACTTTCTTATAAGCATTTTCTAAAGGAGACCATACAGTAATTGTTCTTTCCTTTCTGGCTTATTTTGCCTTGCCAGACGTCTCACAGGTTCATTCACATTGCTGCATGCTTCATGAGTTCGTTCCTTTTTGTAGCGGTACAATATTCAATCATATGTATATACACCATCGTTCACCAATCTTTTTCTCAGTCATTGCATCCTTCAGCCACCTGCATTCATTAGGCATCATGTATAAAGCCCAAAGTCCACACTCCATCAACACTCTCAATTTTAGATAATTTCATTGTTCCCAAGAGAAAGATAACCAATAAACGCACCCTCACTGAAATCTGTACCTCCCTTTAACTCTTGTTCCTCACCCCATTATTTACCCCTGCTGTTGCTGTGGTACTGCTGATGTTTTCCTGTTAAAACAGCCCATAGCATGTAATAGCAGTTTTTTCCTTGTACTCTGGACTTGAGCACTCTTTGTACATGAATCATACCTTTGAAGTAGTTCTTGCAAGAACTTATTTATATTTCTAGTGTTAATCAGTGGGACACATAGGCCTATACAACCCTTTTCAATCATGTTCACCTTCAATTTGGTAATGTTACTTATAGACCTACTAGAGAACCACCTTCACTTCTATCTATTCCCTTACATTTGAGTTCAACCTCATTAGCTGACGATTCACCCATCTCTTGCTTCTATGTATCTCTAAATCACCTACATTCTGTATTTTAAGCTTCTGCTTTTACCTTTACCGTGATCATGAAAGTGGAGTCATACAGTATCTATCCTTTTGTGTCTGACTTATTTCACTCAGCATTATGTCCTCAAGGCTCATCCATCTTGTCATGTGCTTCAGGATATCATTTCATCTTACTGCTGCATAATATGCCATCATAATATATACCATTTTTTGTCAACCCACTCTCTGTTGATAGGCCTTTGGATTGTTTCCATCTTTTAGCAACTGTGAATAATGTTGCTATGAACATCAGCGTGCAAATATCTGTTTGTGTAACTGCTTTCAGCTCTCTGGGTCTATACCAAGTAGTGCTATTGCTGGGTCATAGGGCAACTTGGTATTTAGTTTCCTAAGGAACCACCAAACTGTCTTCCATAGTGGTTATACCATCATACATTCCCACCAGCAGTGCATAAGTGTCCTGGTTTTCCCACATCCTCTCCAACATTTATACTTTGCTGTTTTTTTAATAGCAGCCATTCTTATAGGTGTGAGGTGGTATGATTTCTTTCTGCATACAGGATATCAAACTTTTGTCTGGTGTGTGACTTCCAAATATTTTTCCCCAATGACTTGGCTGCATCTTCACCTTTTTGACAAAGTCTTTATAGGTGCAGAAGTATTTGATTTTAAGGAGTTCCCGTTTAACTATTTTTTCATTTGTTGCTTGTGCTTTGAGTGTAAAGTTTAGGAAGCTATCTTCTTCTACTAGGTCTTGAAGATGTTTCCCTACATTTTCTTCTAGAAGCTTTATGGTGCTAGTTATTATATTTAGGTGTTTGATCCACTTTGAGTTAATTTTTGTGTTGGGTATAAGTTAAGGATAGTTTTTCTTCTTTGGCTATTGATATCCAGTTCTCCTATGCCCATTTATTGAAAAGACCATTTTGTCCTAGTTCAGTGGATTTGGGGGCCTTGTAAAAAAAATCAGTTGACCCTAGATTTGGTGGTCTGTTTCTGCTCTCCCAGTTCAATTTCATTGGTCAATACTTCTATCTTTGTTCCAGAACCATGCTGTTTTGACCACTGTGGCTTTATAATAAGTTTTAAAGGCAGGAAGTGTTAATCCTCCCACTTTGTTCTTCTTTTTTTAGGATGCTTTTAGCTATTCATGGTCTCTTGCCCTTCCAGATGAATTTGGTAACTAGGTTTTTCAAGACTTTGATTGGTACTGCTTTGAATCTGTAGATCAATTTGGGTAGAATTGACATCTTAAGTACATTTAACCTTCCTATCTACGAGCAGGGATTGTTTTTCCACCTATTTAGATCTTCTTTGATTTCTTTTAGCAATGTTATGTAGTTTTCTGTTTGCAAGTCCTTTCCATCCCTAGTTATGTTCATTCCTAGATATTTGATTTGTTTAGTTGCTATTTTGAGTAGAATTTTTTCCTTAACTGACTCCTCCATTAGGTTGTTACTTGTGTATAGAAACATTACTGATTTCTGCACATTAATTTTATATCCCTCCACCTTGCTGAATTTATTGGCTCAAGTAGATTTTTCTACTTTTTGTTGTAAATTTTTCACAATTTTCCAAGTATGGTATCATGTTATCTGTAAATAATGAAAGTTTTACTTCTTCCTTTCCAATTTGGATGGCTTTTATTTTGTTGTCCTGCATGATTCCTCTAGCTAGAACTTCTAGCACAATATTGAATAATAGTGGTAACAGTGAGCATCCTTGTCTTATTCCTTATTTTAGGGGAAAAGCTTTCACTTATGGGTTTTTCATATATGCCCTTTATCATATTGAGAAAGCTACCTTTGATTCCTATCTTTTGAAGTGTTTTTATCAGAAAAGGATGTTGAATTTTGTGGAATGCTCTTTCAGCATCAATCAAGATGATCATATGATTTTTCCCTTTCTACTTGTTAATGTGCTATATTACATTAATTGATTTTCTTGTGTTGAACTATCCTTGCATTCCTGGTATAAACCCCACTTGGTTGTGGTGTATAATTCTTTTAAGGTGTTATTGGAGTTGATTTGCTAGTATTTTTTTTTTTTTGGAGAATTTTTGCATTTGTGTTCATTAGAGAGATTGGCCTGTAGTTTTCCTTTCTTATTAAAAAATTCCCATGTGAAGCCATCTGGCCCTAGGCTTTTCTTTGTAGGAAGATTTTTGATGACTGATTGAATCTCTTTATTTGTGACTGGTCTGCTAAGATCTTCTATTTCTTCCAGAGTCATTGTAGCTTGTTCGTATGTTTCCAGAAATTTGTCCATTTCATAATTGTTGTCTAGTTTGTTGGTATTTACTAGTTCATAGTATCCTCTTAAAATTTCTTTTATTTCTTCAGGGTTTGTGGTAATGCACCCCTTCTCATTTCTGATTTTGTTTATTTGCATCCTGTCTCTCTTTTTCTTTGTCAGTCTTGCTAGTGGACCATCAATTTTATTGTTTTTCTCAGTGCACCAACTTTTTTTTTTTATTGATTCTTTCTATTGGTCTGTTGTTCTGCCATTCGTTTAACTCTGCTTTAATCTTTGTTATTTCTCTTCTTCTATTTGCTTTGGGGTTAGTTTGCTGTACTTTCTCAAATTCCTCCAGGTGAGCAGTTAAGTCCTTGATTTTTGCTCTTTCTTGTTTTTTGATATAGGCTTTTAGGGCAAAAAATTTCCCTCTTAGCATAGCCTTTGCTGCATCCCATAAATTCTGACATGTTGTGCTCTCATTTTCATTCATTTCCATATAGGTACTGATTTTTCTAGCAATTTCTTCTTTGACCCACTGGTTGTTTAAGAGTGTGTCATTCCATCTCCATATATTTGTGAAAGTTTTGGTTCTTTGGTGATTGTTGATATCCAGTTTCATTCCACTGTGATCGGAGAAAGTGTTTTGAATAATTAGAGTTTTTAAAAATTTATAAAGTCCTATGTTGTGCCCCAGCATATGATCTGTCCTGGAGAATGTTCCATGAGCACTAGAGAAAAATGCAAATCCTTTTGTTTTGGGGTATAGTGACCTATATAGGTCTGTTAGGTCTAATTAATTTATCAAATTTTTTAACTCCTCTGTTTCCTTGTTGATCTTCTGTCTGGTTGTTCTATCTATAGAGGAGAGTGGTGTATTGACATCTCCTACGATTATTGTTGAAGCATCCATCACTCCCTTAAGTTTTGTCAGTGTCTGTCTCATGTACTTTGGAGCTCCTTGATTGGGAGCATAAACATTTATGTTTGTTACTTATTCTTGGTGAATTGTCTCTTTAATTAATACATGTATTCTTCTTTGTCTCTTGTGATGTCTTTACATTGAAAGTCTATTTTGTCTGATATTAGTATAGCTATTCCTGCCTTCTTTTGATTACAACTTGCATGGAACATCTTTTTCCATCCTTTCACTTTCAATGTATTTTATTTTTGTGTTTATGATCATTCTCTTATAAGCAGCATATAGCTGGATAATCCATTCTGCCAATCTGTATCTTTGAATTGGTAAGTTTAGTCTGTTAACATTCAAAGTTATTACTGAGAAGGCATTTCTTGAATCCATCATCTTCTCTTTTAGATTTTATTTGTCAGATCTGTGTATTGTTTTCCTTCTTTCTCTTTTTATTCTTTAAGTTGCCCTTACTGGTACTCTTCCATTCTGTGCCCTCCTCCAGACCTCCCTTTCCTGTCTTTTTTTTTTTTTTCCAACTGGCAGAATTCCCTTTAATATTTCTTGTAGAGCTGGTTTCTTGTTGACACATTCTTTCAGGATTTGTTTGTCTGTGAAAATTTTAATCTCTTCCTCAGTTTTGAAGGACAGTTTGACTGGGTACAGAATTCTTGGATGGAAGTCTTTCTCTTTTAGGATCTTAAATATATCATACCACTGTTTTCTTGCCTCCATGGTGCCTGTTGAGTAATCTGAACTCAGTTTTAGGTGATTTCCCATGTATGTAGTAGATTGTCTTTCTCTTGCTCCTTTCAGGATTTTCTGTTTCTCTTCAACATTTGACACACTGATTAGTATGTGTCTTGGAGAAGACCTATTTGTATTTATTCTATTTGGAGTTCATTGAGATTCTTTGAGTTGTATCCTTCTGTCCTTTATAAGGGTTGGCAAGTTTTCCCCCATTATATCCTCAACTAATCTTCCTAGCTCTTTATTCTTCTCTTCTCTTTCTGGACACCAGTGATTCTTACACTTGTGTGCTTTGTTTTGTCCATCATTTCCCTGAGATCTAATTCCAATTTTTCCATCTTTTTTTTTGCCATTTTCTGCTTTGAGTGTTCAGAATCAGTTGTCCTGTCCTCTAGTTCACTTATTCTTTTTTCTGCCTCTTTAAATCTGCTGTTGTGTGTCTCTAGTATGTTTTTTATTTAGTCTACAGCCTCTTTAATTTCTGTGGTATCTGCTATTTTTCTATTTCTTTTTTCAAATTCCTCTTCATGCTTTTCTAGTGTCTTCTTGATCTCCTTTATGTCATTAGATACCCCATTTATCTTATTTCATAGAGTTATATGAACATCTCTGATTAGTTATTCCAATCTCTGTGCCTCCTCTGGTGTTTTAATTTGGTCGTTAGGCTGGGCTGTATTTGTTTGCATTGTGATATGCCTGGTGATCTTCTGTTGCTTTCATGGCATTTAAATGTCTTGACTGATTTACTTTGAAATTTGGTTTTCTTCAGTAGTCTAAAACCTTGTATTTGTGGGATGAATGTGGAGCAGGAAGCAGGGCATGGGGTGGGGCACAACAGTATGGTGATGTTTCGCAGCGCAGGTATAGGGGCAGGGTGGGGATGCTATGCTATGCTGGTGGTGCTTGTGAGCATGTGTGCTCAGCAGTAGGGGAGGATGTGGCTCTGTGGCTACATGACTCTGGGGTCAGGGCCCTGATGTGCACTGGTCTAGGGCACAGGGTCCTTTGTGCACATGCACAGAGCATTACGCCTTCATGGGCTGGGGGAGGATGTGGCCTTGCTGCATAGGTAAGCACTTTCCCAGAGATGGGGAGCATGACTGAGCACAGTGCACATGCAAGGATCTGGGAATGCCATAAACTGATGAACCTGTGCACAGAGCTCAGGAGATGTAAGGTGGGGTGTATGACTGTGGGCTAGGGGCGGGTGTAGCCTGGGTATGGAGGTAAGCACCAGCAGCCTTTATGTGCTGGTGAAAGCCTCCAGGGAGCAGAGACTGGGAGGTATGGCTTTTGAGGGGAGGGGCGAATATGTGCTTGTGCAGGAGAGGTGGGTTGGTCTGCAGGTTGTGGGGCAGGTATGAGCCCACCAAGATTGGTCAGGGTGGGGGCGCTTGGAGGGTGGGGAGGGGGTGCGGATGACGGGGTTCAGGTGTATGGAGTATAGTGTGGATCATAGGTCACAGGGCTGTGCTGGTAAAGGTAGCATGTTCAAGGAACACGGCTTACTTCCTAGTCCCCGTCTCCCCGTCCTTGCACTCCTGAAGGCTCCAGACTTCTACGTTAGGCTTTTTGCACCAGCCGGATGGTCTCCAGTTCTCTGTTTCTCAGTCCCTCAGCTTTTGCAACCAGGGCCACTCTGTTTGGTGCAGAGGACCCTCCTGGGTTATTTACGCCTGAAATTGCTATCTCAGTGGCCCTCCCGTCCCTTCTCTAGCTGTTCTTGGGAGCATGGTTGAACTTGATCTGTCCTATTCCAATATCTTCCCAGAACTTGGTCGTGCATTTTTTTATCCATTCTGCCAATCTCTACCTTTTGACTGGAGAGTTTAATCCATTTGCATGTAAAGTAACTACTGATAATGCAGGACTTTTTTCTGCCATTTTCCTATTTGGTATTTGTAAGTCTTATACCTTTTTGTCCCTTAATTCCTCCATTGATGCCTATTTTTGTATTTATTTGATTTTTGTAGTGTATCATTTTGAGTTGCTTCTCATTTCTTTCGTATATATTTTTCATATATTTTCTTTGTGATTACCATGGATCTTAAATTTAATATCTTATATGTATAAGAATCACTTTTGATTTAATATCAAGTTAACTTCAATAGCATATACACACATTGTTCCCAAATGCCTCTATCCCACCCACTTTTTTGTTGTAGTTGCTACAGATTGTATCTTTATATATTGTACCTCAAAAGCCATAGATTTATCATACTTTTTGTACATTTAAATTTTGGAACCTGAAAGAAGGAAAAAGTAGTGTGAGTTACTGAAAAAATACAATACAGTAGTACTGGCATGTATAATTACCCATATGATTATCTTTACTGGAGGTCTTTATTTTGTTATGCTGCTTTGCTCCACTATCTAGTGTCCTTTCCTTTCAGTCTATAGAATTCCTGTTAACATTGATGATAGGGTAGGTAGAGTGGTTGTGAACTCTCTCAGCTTTTATTTGGGAATGTTTTAATCTCTCCCTCAATTTTGAATAAAAGGCTCACCAGATGTAAAATTCTTGGCAATTGTTTTCTTTCTGCACTTAATGTATTTCATCCCACTGCCTCCTTGTCTTTACCATTTCTGATGAGAAATTGGCTCTTATTCTTATTGGGACTCACTTGTACATTGTTAGTTTTCTCTTGCAGCTTTCAGATTCTCGTCAAATCAGATTTGACATTGATTATTTGGGTGTGGCTCTCTGAGTTTATCCTGTTTTGGGAGTGTTGGGCTTTTCAACGTGCCTATTCATGTCTTTCATTAATATTCGGAAGTTTCTTTGAATATTCCTTCTTCCCCTTTCTCTCCTTGTATTTCTTTTGGGACTCCCGTATTGTATGCTTTGGTGTGTTTTATGATGTTCCTCAGATCTCTTGTGCTGATTGCTTTAAAATTATTTTTTTCTTTCTTCTCTTCTGCCTGAATCATTTCAATGGTCTTGTCACTGAGATCACTGATTTTTTTTCCTTCTGTTAGCTCTAATCTGTTGTTGAAAAACCCTCTAAGGAATTTCTCATTTCAGTTACTGTGGTCTTCAACTCCAGTAGTTCTGTTTGATTCCTTTTTAAAAGTTCTCTTTATTGAAATTCTTATATTGTTCATACATTGTTTTCCTGATATCCTGTAGTACTTCCTGTGTTTTCTTGTATTTCCTTGAGCATACTCAGAATACTTTTTAAATACTTTGTCTAATATGTAATTTGCAAAGTCTAATCCTTTTCATTATTACTGGATTTTTAACTTGTTCCTTTGGATGAGCCATCATTTCCTGTTTCTTTGTCATGTAACCTTTTGTTGCATACTGTACCTTTAATATTCTAAAATGTTATTATTGGGATTTAGTTCCTGAATTGTCTGTTCCTGAAATTTGTATCCAGTTAATCATATGACAGAAATTTTCTTCAGTGCTGTGTCATTATAAAATGCTCCTTTGTTCATGTTGTCATTTGTCCACAGTCCTGCTCTCATTCTCTCACAACCATTTATGGTATAGTGTTTAAGGATTGGAACTCCAGCATTAGTTAGCCATGGTTTTATTCTCAGCTCTGTGATAGATTAGCTGAGTGACCTTGGTATATTAATTTTTCTAAAGCTCAGTGTCTCATTTTTAAAATAGGAAATGATAGGTCTTATATAAAGCATTTTGTACATGTGACCATGACTCAATGCAAATAGGAATTAGTAATTAAATACCATCTGCAACAGGATTTACCTTATCTGACTGGCCTTATGTGCCACAATTCATCATTGTAAATCTTCTGACATAAATTAGCTGATCTCCTAATTGCTTGTATTCATACTTTTTCTTTATCCTTGTAACAGTGGTTTCTGTTTAGGTGCCAGTAAGTCATGTCTTGAGCATGGATGTTGAACAAATGTTTGGAGTTTAAGGATTTGCTTTGCCTGTAAGTGTTAGGCTGAGGCTGGAGGGAAGCTGACAGCAAAGCCTTTTGTGATAAACTTGAATGTTCCAGTTTATGGTGCTTGTCTTTTGTATTGGTTTTTCTGGCCTGGTGAAGAGAGGGCACTGGCAGTGCTGAAAGTGCTCTTTTAATGAGTGTTGTTTTGGTACTTGGTTGAAACAAAGTGCCACAGAGGGGGAAGAGAGACCTCCATCACACTGACTTGTCAGTGTGATTTCAACTCAGGGAGGACTTTAGGGAGTACAGCACTACTGTGGCCCCTTGAAAAAAAAGCTTAGGGGCAGCAGGACCCCATGTCCCTGCTCTGAATGTTTTTTCTCCCAGAGGGCACTAGCAGTTGAGGTAGTGATGTGGTTAAATTCAAAGCACTGATTTTGGGGAAAGTTCTCAAATGGAAGTCCGTGGGAGAACAACCTTAACATCCTTTGAGGATTAGCAAATATTCTTTAAGGAAGGCAATTTTATGGGATGTAAGGGCAAGAAATTTGAGTTATTTCCAATAATGCTCTCTTATCTATATCCGCAGAATTGGGAAGGCCTAAAGAAACTCAAAGTTTTTCTCTCCATATATCTTACCTGTCCAGATACTTTGTGTTCTTTAAGGTCTAAGCCTCATTTCTCCCAAGTGAGGTCTGCGCTTGTATTTGTTTTTGTTTATTTGTTTATTATTTTAGTAATGTCTGTATGTCTTATTTGAACAACTAAGTTGTTCACAAATAACAAAAGTACAAAGTTATTTTGTACTTTTTTGTTATTTGTTCACAAATAACAAAAGTACAAAACCCACGAGAATTTGTACTCATTTGTCTTGCCCTCCCTATTTGCGCTGCCTACCCTTCTACTCCCTCCATTCCTTTCATAATGTACACATAGTAGGATTTAGAGAAATATTATTTGGATTGAAGTGTTACTATAAGATTTGGGGGTCCTAATTTCTGAAAACTTTCTCTTTACAATCTAATCATAAATAAACATGATAATTTTTTTATTTTCATGAATATAAACAAAAAAGATGGAGCATATGTACCATTTAGTTTCCATTAGTACCAAAAAGGGAATATCACATATGACAATACTTATTTTTTTCTCTAAGTGAAATATTATATTCATCTTAGTACGCCATTGAATTTATGAAGCTGTTTAAACCACAGCTATAGTGGTTACAGTCTGGTGTCAGTTTGGCCAGGTGATGATGCCGGGAGGATATTCCATGGCTGGTCGATAAATTGAAAGGCTGATCACATCTATGATCAACTAAGGGGCATCTCCTGCTAAAAAGATAATCTTATTGGTTGGATTTGACCTGGTCAGTTGAAAACTTTTAAGGAAGGAGAGAGAATTTTCCCTGCTTTTTCAGGCAGTACACCTCTCCTGTGGAGCTTGTTAAGACCCTTCATTGGAGTTGCTGTCTTCACAGTCTGTCCCTATGGATTTTGGACTCCTGCATTTCACAGACATGAGATACCTTTATAAATCTCATATTTACAGATATTTCCTGTTGATTCTGTTTCTGTAGAGAACATTGATTAATACAACAGCCTTGGTAGAATTTTCTTAATAACTTGATATATTTCACCCTAGTTGAAGTTCTGGAGAAACAGCAGAAGCAGGTTTATCAGACTGGTTGTGCTGCGGTTGAAACTTATTATCCTGCCAGGGGCGTATTTTGCTTCTTAGAGACCAACCTGCAACTGGAATCTTGTTCTGCAAAAGCAGGGTGGAGCAGAAAATCAAGAGACAGTCTTTGCCTGCATTAGTTTTAAGAGAAACAATTATTAAATAGTTTTTTAGTGTACTTAAATTATTGTGCTACAATCAGGTAATGTTGTGCTATCCACTTCTGATTTTGTAGTCAGTCTTTCTCTAGGGTTCTCTAGAGAAACAGAATCAGCAGGAGATATCTGTAAATATAAAATTTATAAAAGCGTCTCATACAACTGTGGGTATGAAAGAGTCCAAGATCTGTAGGGCAGGCTGCTAGCTGGCAGCTCCAATGAAGGACCTCAATGAACTCACAGGAGAGGCTGGCTGGCTGAAGCAGGAAGAGTGATTGTTTCTTCTGAATCTTCCGTAAAAGCCTTCCAGTGATTAGATTAAGTGCCACTCATTGCAGTAGATACTCCCCTTAGCTGGTTGCAAATGCAATCAGCTGTGGATGCAGCCAAACATGGTCATGATTTAAGTCCATGAAATGTCCTTCTAGCAATAGAGAGGCCAGCACTTGTCCAACTGGGCACCATCACCTGGGCACGTTGACAAATGAACCTGACTGGCACAGTCTTGCTGTACCATCTGTATTCCTTCAGTACCAATTGCCTAATCTCTACCCTATTTCTAACTCCTGCTAACCTGTGTCCTTAACTTCAACTCTCAAAGTTCATTCATTAGTGTTAGTTCATGTTAGTGAGACCATAACAGTATTTGCCCTTTTGTTTCTAGCCAATTTCACTCAGCTTAGTGTCCTCAAGGTTCATCTGTGTTGTTAAGTGCTTCATGACTTTATTATTTTTTTTTTTATTTTATTGAGGAAGGGAAGGAAAGACAGAGAGAAGGAAGGAAGGATGGAAGGAAGAAAGGGAAACATCTTTAAACATTTTCTTGTTTTATTGTATTTTGTTTGTTTGTTTGTTTTTTACATGGGCTGGGGCCGGGAATCGAACCGAGGTCCTCCGGCATGGCAGGCAAGCACTTTGCCCGCTGAGCCACCGCGGCCCGCCCATGACTTTATTTTGTCTTACAGCTATGTAATACTCCATCGTATTTGTATACCACAGCTTGTTTAGCCACTCATTTGTTGATGGGCATTTGGGCAGTTTCCATTTCTTGGCAATCGTTAATAATGCTGCTATAAATATTGGTGTGCAAATGTCTGTTGTATCCTTGCCCTCAGATCCTCTGAATATATACCTAGTAATGGGATTGCTGGATCATATGGCAATTCTATACTTAGCTTACTGTGGAACCGCCAAACTGCCTTCCAGAATAGTTGTACCATTTACATTCCCACCAAAAGTGGATAAGTATGACTCTTTTTCCACACCTTCTCCAGCACTTGTCATTTTCTCTTTTTTACTTATAATGGCCATTCAAGTGGGTGTCAGATATGTCATTGTGGTTTTGATTTGCATTTCCCTAATAGCCAGTGAAGTTGAGCATCTTTTCATGTACCTTTTAGCCATTTGTATTTCCTCTTCTGAGAAGTGTCTTTTGCCTTTTTTTCTAATTGGGTTGTTTGTCTTTTTGTTGTTGAATTGAAGAATCTGTTTATATAATCTGGATACTAAACCCTCATCTGATATGTGGTTTACAAATATTATCTCTCTCTACATAGGTTGCCTTTTTACTTTCTTAACAAGTTCTTTGATGCACAAAAGTGTTTAATTTTGAGGTGTTCCCATTTATCTATTTCTTTTTTCAATGCTCAATTAAATAAGTTTTTTAACTTGGCATGCTTGTATGCTGAACTTTTGAAGTTAATTTTAGCATGGACAGTGCTTGGACATTTTTTTGCATTAGACCAGGCCTATGGGCCACTAAAAAGCTTTGGGAAGTACAAATAAATTTGATAAAATATTAATTTGATTTTCGTCTTGAACTTTTCTGATAATATTATTGTAAACATAGATTTAAATGAAATTTTATTTTTTATAAATGCAGTAATTAATCCCATGAAATATCTCCCATGCCTTTTGTTAAGATATTGCATTCCATCTGTATGAAGTCAGGTAGAGCAATGTTCAGTTTACACAGAGACTTCTATCTTAGCAAAGAGTCTACATGGCCTTTTAAAGCTACTTTTAAATCTTGAAATTATTATGAGTTGATAATGAAAGCATGATTAAAGCTAGGAATTAATGCATTAATAAACAATATTCATTTTTATTAAGCATTTAAATACTTGGGAACAAAGAAGAAAAGCTGAAATCACACATCCATTCACATCTATTTGATGATAAATAATATATTTCTTAGGCTGAAGTGAGAACCTTCTTTTGTCCTGAGTTGTCCTAGGAAATAAAAATATTCAAGTTGAACAATTTTTATTACATTTCTCTAAGTCAATCAAGGCAAAATACATCTTCATCACAAAGTGATGGCTAGAACAACAGTAATTGCTTAGAGATTTGTCACATCTGATCTATTTCTGTTCAAAGAGAGCTCACGTCTAGTAATTTTCAATGTGTCTTTTTTTTCCCCTTTTTTCATGTCAGAGGAGGTGCCTTTCACACAAATGTGTGAATACCTATTCATCATGCTCATGAGCCCTAAACAGATTTGTAAGGGTCCTTTTTCATGAACTTTGTAATTTGGGAATGTGATCTTTGGCTTGAACATAACATAATAGAAAAATATTTAATTCCCTTTTCATTTTAGGTCTTTTTAGTTCTGGATAGTAAAAGTGTAGTGTTCTAATTTGCTACCTGCTACAGAGCAATATACCAGAAACGGAATGGCTTTTAAAAATGGGAATTTAATAAGTTGCTAGTTTACAGCTCTAAGGCCGAGAAAATGTCCCAGTTAAAAAGCAAGGCTATAAAAATGTCCAAATTAAGGCACCAAGAAGAGGTTACCTCCACTCAAGAAAGGCTGATGGGTTCAGGGTATCTCTTTCAACTGTGAAGTCATGTAGCGAACATGGTGACAGTCTCCTAGCATTCTCTCCTGGCTTCTTGTTTCATGAAGCTTCCCTGGGGGCATTCTCCTTCTTCATCTCCAAAGGTCATTGGATGGTGGACTCTGTGGTTCTCTCAGCCTCGTGGCTCTGTTTGGTTCTAATAGCTTTCTCATGGCTCTAAAAAAGGGCCTCTCTCCAAAATGTCTCCTCCTTTAAAGGATTAATGGGTGAAGTCACAACTCCACGGAAGCTATCTGATCAAAAGTTACCACCCACAATCAGGTGGGTCACATCTCCATGGGAAAAATCAAAATGCTCCCACCCAGCAATATTGACTGAGGATTAAAGGACCTTGCTTTTCTGGGGTCCACCACTAATTCAAACCGGCACATGTAGTATTGTAGGTATAACTCATTTGACCTGAAATTGGGATTTTTTATGGACTAGTGAAGTTTAATAACTATTTATCATTTCTAATCGACAGTCTAACTCTACCAACTAAACATTTTATCCTTTTATTTGAATTTGCCTTTAATATGTAGGCTATACAGTATATATATCCTTTCTGGGCATCATAATGATCTTTGCCATTATTCAGCTGGAACAAGATCTGGGAATTTGGAAATTTAGCTTTACTGCATCACTGTATATAATTGGACAAGTCAATAATTATGTTTTTACCCAAACTTTCCCACTTAGAAATTTGCTGTTTTAATATATGCTTTAGTAATACCCGGTTAAGCTAGGATTTATGTTTACCTACTATCAATAATGTAGTTTTCAAATGCAATTTTATTGAAATATATTATATATTCACATACCATATAATCATCTAAATTATGCAATCAGTGTTTCACAGTATCATTCACATAGCTGTGCATTTGTCATCACAATTGATTTTTGAACATTTTCATCATTCCAAGAAAATAAAAATAAGATTAAAGTAAAAATAAAAGTAAAAAAGAATACCTAAAACATCCCATAACTCACTTGCCTTATTATTTATTTATTTATTATCCTTTTGGTTTTGTTCTTACTCACCAGTACATACACTGGATAAAGAGAGTGTCAGTCACAAGGTTTTCACAATCCCATGGTTATACCTTAAAAGTTCTATAGTTATTCAGTTGTATTTAAGAATCAAGGCTATTGGGTTGCAGTTCAACTGTTTCTGGTATTTCCCCCTAACTACCCCAGTACTCCAAAACTGAAAAAGGATATCTATGTTTTGCATAAGAATAAGCTCCAGGATAACCTCTCGACTGTATTTGAAATCTCTAAGCTACTGAAACTTTATTTTGTTTCACATCTCTGTCCCCTTTTGGTTATGAAGGCTTTCTCAATCCCATGATACCAGAGTCTGGCTCATCCCCAGGAGTCATGTCCCACCTTGCCAGGGAGATTTATATGCCTGGAAGTCATACCCACGTAGCGGGGAGAGCAGTGAGTTCATCTGCAGAGTTGACTTAGAGATAGAGGTCACGTCTGATCAACAGAGGAGGTTCTCTTGGGGTGACTCTTTGGCATAATCCTAAGTAAGTTTAGCTTCTCCTTTGTAGGAATAAATTTCATAAGAGCAAACCCCACGATTGAGGGCCTGGTCCATCAAATTGACAGTCCCCAATGCTTGTGAGAATACCAGGTCTTCCCCAGGTGGGGAAGTTTAGTATTTACATCTTTTCCCCCAGGCCTCAAAGGTACTTTGCAAATACGTTTTATCTTCTGCTCTGGTTATTCTGGGATGTATCAGGGCATTACACAAACCTGTGTAAACTAACAAGATCTCACTCTCTATTCAAGGTTCCGTGTAGTTATGGTGTTTGAATAAGCAGAACTTACAAGTTAAATTAGGTAGTGTGCTATTGAAAAATATGCAGTTTGTACCAAATAGCTATTTCTTCCTTTGGTCTCATATAGAAGTAGAAGTTTTAAACCACAGTCAATATCAACCTTTACCCTTTAGTCAGATTTACCTTTGTCCTATCCAGAGCATCAATATTGCTAATCGAAGTCTGATCACTTTTTCAATGTTTTTTTTTTTATTAACGAAAAAAAACAAGAAATTAACACAACATTTAGAAATCATACCATTCTACATATGCACTCAGTAATTCTTAACATCATCACAAAGATGCATGATCATCATTTCTTAGTACATTTCCATCGGTTTAGAGGAACTAGCAACACAACAGAAAAAGATATAGAATGTTAATATAGAGAAAAGAAATAAAAGTAGTAATAATAGTAAAAAAAAAAAAAAAAACCTATAGCTCAGATGCAGCTTAATTCAGTGTTTTAACATGATTACTTTACAATTAGGTATTATTGTGCTGTCCATTTTTGAGTTTTTGTATCTAGTCCTGTTGCACAGTCTGTATCCCTTCAGCTTCAATTACCCATTATCTTACCCTGTTTCTAACTCCTGCTGGACTCTGTTACCAATGACATATTTCAAGTTTATTCTCGAATGTCCGTTCACATCAGTGGGACCATACAGTATTTGTCCTTTAGTTTTTGGCTAGACTCACTCAGCATAATGTTCTCTAGGTCCATCCATGTTATTACATGCTTCATAAGTTTATCTTATCTTAAAGCTGCATAATATTCCATCATATGTATATACCACAGTTTGTTTAGCCACTCTTCTGTTGATGGACATTTTGGCTGTTTCCATCTCTTTGCAATTGTAAATAACGCTGCTATAAACATTGGTGTGCAAATGTCCGTTTATGTCTTTGCCCTTAAGTCCATCGAGTAGATACCTAGCAATGGTATTGCTGGGTCGTATGGCAATTCTATATTCAGCTTTTTGAGGAACCGCCAAACTGCCTTCCACAGTGGTTGCACCATTTGACATTCCCACCAACAGTGGATAAGTGTGCCTCTTTCTCCGCATCCTCTCCAGCACTTGTCATTTTCTGTTTTGTTGATAATGGCCATTCTGGTGGGTGTGAGATGATATCTCATTGTGGTTTTGATTTGCATTTCTCTAATGGCCAGGGACATTGAGCATCTCTTCATGTGCCTCTCAGCCATCTGTATTTCCTCTTCTGGTAGGTGTCTGTTCAAGTCTTTTTCCCATTTTGTAATTGGGTTGGCTGTCTTTCTGTTGTTGAGTTGAACAATCTCTTTATAAATTCTGGATACTAGACCTTTATCTGATATGTCATTTCCAAATATTGTCTCCCAGTGTGTAGGCTGTCTTTCCCTTTCTTGATGAAGTTCTTTGATGCACAAAAGTGTTTAATTTTGAGGAGTTCCCATTTATTTATTTCCTTCTTCAGTGCTCTTGCTTTAGGTTTAAGGTCCATAAAGCCGCCTCCAATTGTAAGATTCATAAGATATCTCCCTACATTTTCCTCTAACTGTTTTATGGTCTTAGACCTAATGTTTAGATCTTTGATCCATTTTGAGTTAACTTTTGTATAAGGTGTGAGATACGAGTCTTCTTTCATTCTTTTACATATGGATATCCAGTTCTCTAGGCACCATTTATTGAAGAGACTGTTCTGTCCCAGGTGAGTTGGCTTGACTGCCTTATCAAAGATCAAATGTCCATAGATGAGAGGGTCTATATCTGAACACTCTATTCGATTCCATTGGTCGATCTTTATGCCAATACCATGCTGTTTTGACCACTGTGGCTTCATAATATGCCTTAAAGTCAGGCAGCGCGAGACCTCCAGCTTCGTTTTTTTTCCTCAAGATGTTTTTAGCAATTTGGGGCACCCTGCCCTTCCAGATAAATTGGTTTATTGGTTTTTCTAATTCTGAAAAGTAAGTTGTTGGGATTTTGATTGGTATTGCATTGAATCTGTAGATCAGTTTAGGTAGGAATGACATCTTAACTATATTTAGTCTTCCAATCCATGAACACGGTATGCCCTTCCATCTATTTAGGTCTTCTGTGATTTCTTTTAGCAGTTTTTTGTAGTTTTCTTTATATAGGTTTTTTGTCTCTTTGGTTAAATTTATTCCTAGGTATTTTATTCTTTTAGTTGCGATTGTAAATGGGATTCGTTTCTTGATTTCCCCCTCAGCTTGTTCATTACTAGTGTATAGAAAAGCTACAGATTTTTGAATGTTGATCCTGTAGCCTGCTACTTTGTTGTACTCATTTATTAGCTCTAGTAATTTTGTTGTGGATTTTTCTGAGTTTTCTACGTATAGTATCATATCGTCTGCAAATAGTGATAGTTTTACTTCTTCCTTTCCAATTTTGATGCCTTGTATTTCTTTTTCTTGTCTAATTGCTTTGGCTAGAACTTCCAACCCAATGTGGAATAATAGTGGTGATAGTGGACATCCTTGTTTTGTTCCTGATCTTAGGGGGAATGTTTTCAATTTTTCCCCATTGAGGATGATATTAGCTGTGGGTTTTTCATATATTCCCTCTATCATTTTAAGGAAGTTCCCTTGTATTCCTATCTTTTGAAGTGTTTTCAACAGGAAAGGATGTTGAATCTTGTCAAATGCCTTCTCTGCATCAATTGAGATGATCATGTGATTTTTCTGCTTTGATTTGTTGATGTGGTGTATTACATTAATTGATTTTCTTATGTTGAACCATCCTTGCATACCTGGGATGAATCCTACTTGGTCATGATGTATAATTCTTTTAATGTGTTGTTGGATACGATTTGCTAGAATTTTATTGAGGATTTTTGCATGTATATTCATTAGAGAGATTGGTCTGTAGTTTTCTTTTTTTGTAATATCTTTGCCTGGTTTTGGTATGAGGGTGATGTTGGCTTCATAGAATGAATTAGGTAGCTTTCCCTCCACTTCGATTATTTTGAGTAGTTTGAGGAGAGTTGGTACTAATTCTTTCTGGAATGTTTGATAGAATTCACATGTGAAGCCGTCTGGTCCTGGACTTTTCTTTTTAGGGAGCTTTTGAATGACTAATTCAATCTCTTTACTTGTGATTGGTTTGTTGAGGTCATCTATGTCTTCTTGAGTCAAAGTTGGTTGTTCATGTCTTTCCAGGAACCCATCCATTTCATCTAAATTGTTGTATTTATTAGCGTAAAGTTGTTCATAGTATCTTGTTATTACCTCCTTTATTTCTGTGAGGTCAGTAGTTATGTCTCCTCTTCCATTTCTGATCTTATTTATTTGCGTCCTCTCTCTTCTTCTTTTTGTCAATCTTGCTAAGGGCCCATCAATCTTATTGATTTTCTCATAGAACCAACTTCTGGTCTTATTGATTTTCTCTATTGTTTTCATGTTTTCAATTTCATTTATTTGTGCTCTAATCTTTGTTATTTCTTTCCTTTTGCTTGCTTTGGGGTTAGTTTGCTGTTCTTTCTCCAGTTCTTCCAAGTGGACTGTTAATTCATGAATTTTTGCCTTTTCTTCTTTTCTGATATAGGCATTTAGGGCAATAAATTTTCCTCTTAGCACTGCCTTTGCTGCGCCCATGAGTTTTGATATGTTGTGTTTTCATTTTCATTCGCCTCGAGGTATTTACTAATTTCTCTTGCAATTTATTCTTTGACCCACTTGTTGTTTAAGAGTGTGTTGTTGAGCCTCCACGTATTTGTGAATTTTCTGGCACTCCGCCTATTATTGATTTCCAACTTCATTCCTTTATGATCCGAGAAAGTGTTGTGTATGATTTCAATCTTTTTAAATTTGTTAAGACTTGCTTTGTGACCCAGCATATGGTCTATCTTTGAGAATGATCCATGAGCACATGAAAAAAAGGGGTATCCTGCTGATGTGGGATGTAATGTCCTATAAATATCTGTTAAGTCTAGCTCATTTATAGTAATATTCAGATTCTCTATTTCTTTATTGATCCTCTGTCTAGATGTTCTGTCCATTGATGAGAGTGGTGAATTGAAGTCTCCAACTATTATGGTATCTGTGTCTATTTCCCTTTTCAGTGTTTGCAGTGTATTCCTCACGTATTTTGGGGCATTCTGGTTCGGTGCGTAAATATTTATGATTGTTATGTCTTCTTGTTTAATTGTTCCTTTTATTAGTATATAGTGTCCTTCTTTGTCTCTTTTAACTGTTTTACATTTGAAGTCTAATTTGTTGGATATTAGTATAGCCACTCCTGCTCTTTTCTGGTTGTTATTTGCATGAAATATCTTTTCCCAACCTTTCACTTTCAACCTATGTTTGTCTTTGGGTCTAAGATGTGTTTCCTGTAGACAGCATATAGAAGGATCCTGTTTTTTAATCCATTCTGCCAGTCTATGTCTTTTGATTGGGGAATTCAATCCATTAACATTTAGTGTTATTACTGTTTGGATAATATTTTCCTCTACTATTTTGCCTTTTGTATTATATATATATCATATCTGACTTTCCTTCTTTCTACACTCTTCTCCATGCCTCTCTCTTCTGTCTTTTCGTATCTGACTCTAGTGCTCCCTTTAGTATTTCTTGCAGAGCTGGTCTCTTGGTCACAAATTCTCTCAGTGACTTTTTGTCTGAGAATGTTTTAATTTCTCCTTCCTTTTTGAAGGACAATTTTGCTGGATATAGGAGTCTTGGTTGGCAGTTTTTCTCTTTTAGTAACTTAAATATATCATCCCACTGTCTTCTAGCTTCCATGGTTTCTGCTGAGAAATCTACACATAGTCTTATTGGGTTTCCCTTGTATGTGATGGATTGCTTCTCTCTCGCTGCTTTCAAGATCCTCTCTTTCTCTTTGACCTCTGACATTCTAACTAGTAAGTGTCTTGGGGAACGCCTATTTGGGTCTAATCTCTTTGGGGTGCACTGCACTTCTTGGATCTGTAATTTTAGGTCTTTCATGAGAGTTGGGAAATTTTCAGTGATAATTTCTTCCATTAGTTTTTCTCCTCCTTTTCCCTTCTCTTCTCCTTCTGGGACACCCACAACACGTATATTTTTACGGTTCACATTGTCCTTGATTTCCCTGATACCCTGTTCAAATTTTTCCATTCTTTTCCTGATAGTTTCTGTTTCTTTTTGGAATTCAGTTGTTCCATCCTCCAAATCACTAATTCTATCTTCTGTCTCTTTAAATCTATCATTGTAGGTATCCATTGTTTTTTCTATCTTTTCTACTTTATCCTTCACTTCCATAAGCTCTGTGATTTGTTTTTTCAGGTTTTCTATTTCTTCTTTTTGATCAGCCCATGTCTTCTTCATGTCCTCCCTCAATTTATTGATTTCGTTTTTGAAGAGGTTTTCCATTTCTGTTCATATATTCAGCATTAGTTGTTTCAGCTCTTGTATCTCATTTGAACTATTGGTTTGTTCCTTTGACTGGGCCATATTTTCAATTTTCTGAGCGTGATCCATTATCTTCTGCTGGCGTCTTGGCATTTAGTCAGATTTCCCTGGGTGTTGGACCCCACAGGTTGAAAGATTTTTCTGTGAAATCTCTGGGTTCTGTTTTTCTTATCCTGCCCAGTAGGTGGCGCTCGTGGCACACGTTTGTCTACGGGTTCCACCAGTGAAAGTTGCTGTGGGTCCTTTAACTTTGGAAAACTCTCGCCATAGGGGAGGTTCGGCAGCTGAAGCATCTTGGAAGAGTGCCAACCGGCCCGGGCTTCCGAACGCGGGGAGGGTCGCCGGCCGCCGCAGCACGGGAGAGCACCCGACCGAATTTCCTAGTCGGCCCAGGGCGCCAAGCATGGTGGGAGGGCGCCAGCTGCCGCAGCCCGGGAGAGTGCACTGTTCCCAGCCGGACCGGGGAGTCACGTGTTTGGTAGGAACCCCCCCGGTCACCTTTCTCCACAGTCTGGGGATTTCTGACCCAACTCTTTCAGTTTGTCCGGGGGGGGCCTCGCGTGGTGGGGGCGCCAGCTGCTGCGGCCCAAGGGGACCGCCTGCCCAATTCTGCCAGCTGGCCTGGGAAGGAGGAAGGGAGGGACTCTGGCCGCTTGGCGTCCTGCCCGGGAAAGCCCGCACCCCTCGGCGATCTCACCGGAGCTGTTTCTCCCATACAGTCAGCCGTTCCAGGATGGGGTATGCCATCCCTTTGATCTCCGTCGTGGCTCCAGGAGCTACTCTGTATTGTCTCCACTCCCCCAGTAGCTGTTCTGGAGGAGGAAAGGTGAGCGTGGCAAGGCTGTCGAGGCCGGTGGTGGAGGAGCCGGTGAAGGCGGAAGAGGGCACGGTGGTGATTGGAGAGCTGCCGGAGCAGGAGGGGGAAGAGGGGAGAGGAGGGCGGGCGGGCTGGCTGGCGGGGCGTGGGTACCGTGCGCCGGGCCGGCGGACAAAGATGGGAGAGGAGGGCGGGTGGGCTGGCTGGTGGGGCGTGGGCGCCGCGCGCTGGGCCGGTGGACCTCAATGTTTTTAACAATTGCTGTGTGGGGTAATGCTGGCGTTCATAGCTGCAGAACTCTAGCTCTCAGTGTCAGTTGTCACACAGATAACTGAAGTTCCAAGGATTGGTCAGGTTATACACAAAGAGCTCAGCATCTCAGAATTTAGAAATAACAATTACTACTACAGAACAGATGTGGCTGCTGTAAGAGCTTACAATCTAGTAACCTTTACATCAGGCTTTCATCTGATAACCTATGCTCCAAATTCAATTCAGAATTTGAACATTATAGTTAATCAATATTAATCAGTATTAGTGAGGTATTATAATATTTGTTTTTTTCATTCTGGCTTATTTCATTCAACTGCTGTCTTCAAGGTTCATTTGCCTAGTTGCATGTCTCACAAAGTCATTCCTTCTTTCAGCTGCTCAGAAGAATGTATACACCATAGTTACTCCTTCCATTTCTCAGTCATTGTACTGAGGCTACCTCCATCCATTGCAAAATCCAAACACTGCCATCATAAACACCATTGTGCAAATGTCCCATTCATGTCCACACTCTCAGTTTCTCCAAGTGAGCATATTACAATGTGAGCATATTACAATGTTACTGTTAACTATAGATCCTAGTTTGCATTGTTTATATTTTTTCTCTATATACCATCCTATTTTCAACACCTTGCAGTGTTGACATTCATTTGTTTTCCCTCATGAAAATATTCTTACATTTGCACATTTCGTCATCATTATTGTTCACTCCAGGCATTGCTAAATTGTACCATCTCATTCCTTATCCTCTGTCTTTCCTGCTGGTGTCCTAATGCCCTTAGCCCTCCTCCTGCCACTGTGCTCACACCCAGCTTCATTCAGTGTACTTAAAATAGTGTGCTACCGTTAGATAGTATTGTGCTATCCATCTCTGGATCAGTACACTCAGTCCTATTGAACATTGTATACTCCCTCAGCATCAAAAGCCCAATCTTTACTCTCTTTCTATCTCCTGATAACCTGTGTTCATAACATTGACTTTCAAAGTTCACTCACTAATGTTAGTTCATATTATGAGTTCTCACAGTAGTTGTCCTTTTATTTCTGGCTTAATATAACTCAACATAATGTTCTCAAGGTTCATCCACGTAGTTACATGCTTTATGACTTTATTCTGTCTTACAGGTGCATTTAATATTCCATCGTATGTATATACCACAGTTTGTTTAGCCACTCGTCCATTGATGGGACATTTGGGTTGTTTCTAACTCTTGTCATTCATGAATAATGCCACTATAAACACCAGTGCACAAATGCCTGTTTGTGTTCTTGCCTTTGGTTCCTCTGAATATATAACTAGGAATGGGACTTCTGGATCATGTGGTAATTGTATACTTAATTTTCTGAGGAACTGCCAGCTGCCTTCCAGACTGGTTGCACCATTCTGCATTCCCACCAACTGTGAATAACCCTGCCTCTTTCTCCATATCCTCTCCAGCACTTGTAGTTTTCTGAGCTTTTGTAATGGCCATTCTAGTAGATGTGAGATGATATCTCATTGTGGTTTTAATTGGAATTCCCTAATAGTCAGTGAGGCTGAGTATCTTTTAATATGTATTTGAGTCTTTTGTATTTTCTCTTCTGAAAAATATGTGTTTTGCCTATTTTTTTTAATTGTGTTGTTTGTCTTTTGGTTGTTGAACTGTAGAACCTCTTTATATATTCTGAATATTAAAACCTTATTTGATATATATTTTCCAAATATTGTGTAGTGTGGCATAGACACTGCCTTTTTACTTTCCTGACAAAGTCCTTTGATGCACAAAAATGTTTAATTTTGAGGAGATTCCATTTATCTGTTTTTTTTCATGGCTTGTGCTTTGGGTATAAGGTCTAGGAAACCACCTCCTATCACAAGACTTATAAAGTATTTCTCTACATTTTCTTCTGAAATTTGATGGTCTTAGCTGTAATAGGGTTTTTATGTATTTTGAGTTAATATTTGTATAAGGTGTGGTATATGGGTCCTTTTTCATTCTTTAGGATATGAATAGCCGGTTCTTCAAACACTATTCATTGAAGAGACTGCTCTGTCCCAGTTGAATTGGCCTGACTGCTTTATCAAAGATCAGTTGTCCATAGATAAGAGGGTCAATTTCTGAACATTCAGTTCCATTCCATTACTCAGTATGTATCTTTATGCCAGTCTCATACAGTTTTGACCACTGAGCTCTGTAATATGTTTAAAGTCAGGTAGTATGAGACCTCCCTCTTCATTACACTTTCTCACGGTATTTTTTAGCTATTTGGAGCATCTTGACCTTCCAAATAAATTTGGTTATTGGTTTTTCTATTTCTGCAAAGTAAGTTGTTAGAATTTTAGTTGGTATTGCATTTAATCTATAAATCAATTTGGGTAGAAATGACATCTTAAAAATATTTAGTCTTTAAATCCATGAGTAAAAGATGTCCTTCCATTAATTTAGGTCTTCTTTGATTTCTTTTAGCAATTTCTTGTGGTCTTCTGTTTATAGGTTTTTGTGTTCTTGGTTAAACTTATTCATAAGTGTTTGATTCTCTTATTGCTATTGTAAATATATCCTTTTCTTGATTTCCTCCTCAGATTGCTCACTACTAGTGTATAGAAACACTACTGATTTTTGAATGTTCATCTTGTACCCCACCACTTTGCTTTTCTTGTTTATTAAGCTCTAGTAGCTTAGCTGAAGATTTTTCAGGATTTTCGATGTATAGTTTCTATTCATCTGCAAAGAGTGAAAGTTTTGCCTCTTTCTTTCCAATTTGGATGCTTTTTATTATTTTTTTCTTGTCTAATTGCTGTAGTTAATGTTTCCAGCATAGTGTTGTATAACAGTGGTGACAGTGGCTTCTTGTCTGTCCTTCATCTCAGAGGGAAAGCTTTCAGTCATTCCCCATTGAGTGTGATATTAGCTGTGGGTTTTGCATATATTCCGTTTACCATGTTAAGGAAGTTCCAATCTTTTCTTGTCCTTTGAAATGTTTTCATCAGGAAAGGATGTTGAATTTTGTCAAATGCCTTTTCTGCATCTGTTGAAATGATCATGTGGTTTTTCTAGTTCGATTTCTTGCTTTTCGTTTATTGAACCAGCCTTGCATACCTGGAATAAATCTCACTTGGTCGTGGTGTATAATTCTTTTAATGTACTGCTGGATTTGATTTGTGAGGATTTTGTTGAGGAGTTTTACATCTGTATTCATTAATGAGATTGGTCTGTAATTTTCTTTTCTTGTAGTATCTTTATCGGGCTTTGGTATTAGGGTGATGGTAGCATCACACAATGAGTTAGGTAGCTTTCCCTGCTCCTCAGTTTTTTTGAAGAGTTTGAGCAGGATTGATTCTAATTCTTTCTTGAGTGCTTGGTAAAATTCACATGTGAAGCCATCTGGTCCTGGACTTTCTTTTTTGAAGCTTCTTGATGACTGATTCATTTTCTTTACTTGTGATTAGTTTGTTGAGATCTCCTATTTGTTCTTGAGTCAGTGATGGTTTTTCAAGCCTTTGTAGGTAGTTGCCCATTTAATCTACATTATCTAGTTTTTTAGCATATAGTTACTCATAGTATCCTCTATTTACCGCCTTTATTTCTGTGGGGTTGGTAATTATGTCTCCTCTCTCATTTCTGATTTATTTGCACCCTCTGTTTTTATTTTTGTTAGCCTAGCTATCAGTCCATAAATTTTATTGATTTTTCTCAAAGAACCAACTTCTGGTTTTTGTTGATTTTCTCAATTTCATTTATTTCTGCTCTAATCCTCGTTATTTCTCTCCTTCTGTTTGCTTTGGGGTTAGTTTGCTCTTCTTTCTCTAGTTCCTCCACGCGAACAATTAATTCTTCGATTTTTGTGCTTTCTTTTTTTAAATATAGGCATTTAGGGCCAGAAATGTCCCTCTCAGCACCACCTTTGCTGCAGCGCATAAGTTTTGATATATTGTGTTTTCATTTTCATTTGTCTCATTTACTTATTTATCTTGTAATTTCTTCTTTGACCCAGTGGTTTTTTAAGGCTGTGTTGTTTAGCCTCTCTATATTTGTGAATTTTCTGCTTGTTATTGATTTCCAATTTAATTCATTTATGATCTGAGAGAGTGTTTTCTATAATTTTTGCCCTCTGCCAATTATTGATTTCCAACTTAATTCTGTTATGATCTGAGAAAGTGTTTTCTATAATTTCAATAATTTTTAATTTTTGAGACTCGATTTGTAACACAGCATGTGGTCTCTGCTTTAGAATTATCCATGAGTACTTGGGAAAAATGTGTTTCTTGCTGTTGTGAGGTGTAATGTTCTATAAATGTCTTGTTAAGTCTATTTCGTTTATCGTATTATTCAAATCTGCGTTTCCTTATTGATCCTTTGTCTAGATGTTCTGTCCATTGATGAGAGCAAGAAACTGAAGCCTCCAACTATCATTGTAGAGGTTTCTAATTCTCCCTTTAGTTTGTCAGTATTTGCTTGATATATTTTGGAGCACTCTGGCTTGGTGCATAAATATTTATGGTTGTTATGTTTTCTTGATGATTTGTTCCTTTTATTAATACATAGTACTCTTCTTTGTCTCCTTTAATTGTTTTACATTTGAATTCTAATTTGTCAGATATCCTTGTTTTTTTCTGCTTATTGTTGGCAGGAATACCTTTTTTCCAATCCTTCACTTTCAATCTGTTTCTATCTTTGGGTCCTGAAGTGAGTCTCTCGTAGACAGCATATAGATGGGTTCTGTTTTTTAATGCACTCTGTCACTCTGTCTTTTGATTTGGGAGTTTAATCCATGAACATTTAATGTTACTACTGTAAAGGAAATACTTTCTTCTACCATTTTGATTTTGGGATTTTATAAGTCATTTCTTTTTTATTTTTTTCACTTTTTACCGCCACTGATAGTCTTCATCTCCACACTCTTCTCTAGGCCTTTCTCTCCCTTCTTTTCCTATCTGCCTATAGTGGCGCTCTTTAGTATTTCTTGTTGAGCAGGTCTCTCAACCACAAACTCTCTTAGTGTCTACTTGAGAATATTTTAAACAGTCCCTTATGTTTGAAGGACTGTTTTGCTGGGTATAATATTCTTGGCTGGCAGTTTTTCTCTTTCAGAATCTCAAATATGTCACACCATTGTCTTCTTGTGTCCATGCTTTCTGGTGAGAAATCTGCTATAGTCTTATTGAGCTTCCTTTGTATGTGATGGCCCACTTTTGTCTTGCTGCTTTCAGAATTCTCTCTTTCCCTTTGACATTTGAGAATCTGATTAGTAAATGTATTGGAGTAGGTCTGTGTCGTTCATTCTGTTTGCAGTGTGTTGTACTTATTGGATCTGTAATTTATGTCATTCATAAGAGATGGGAAATTTTCAGTGATATTTCTTCCTGTATCTCATTTGAAGTGTTTGTTTTTTCCTTTGGGTCATATCTTCATTTTTCCTGTTGTGACTTGCAGTTTTTTTGTTGGTGTGTCGCTCTCTGATTTCCTTGATTAGTTTATTCTGGACGTTGTTTTTACTCTTTTACCTAAGGTGTTCCTGTTCATTGGCTTTGTTCTCTGTTTTTGTGGTGTTCAGTTCAACTTATTTTAGATCTCAAGCATAGCTTCTAGTTGACTGATCAAAAATTTTCAACTCTCGTTTTTCTGGTTCTTGCCCTGCCTTAATGGAAACTTTTTTTTAGAATGTTCTCCCTAGACATGATTGACCTCAGCCAAATTTTCCCAGAGGGTATGCCCTGGGTCTCAGGAGGAGGGTGTAAACAGTATCAAGTTTCCATTGGGATGATACCTGCATGTTATTAGAGATTCCCATGAACCTTCAAGACTTTTTGCTTTTCTTGATCTTCCTAGTAGGTGATGCTTGCCAACCAGTAGCTATCTACTGGGGTAAAGTGGTGAAGTACCTTTAATTATAAGCTGGCCCTCTAGGTGCCTAGGGGCATGATTGATACAGAGGCTGAGACAGAAGGCGGATTTAGGGCTTAGCCACTGAGGTCTGAATTTTCTGATTGAAAACCTACCTCAACTTGAACTGGGCACTGCCTCCCCCTTTTCCTGAGGAAGATAAGCACTTTAGGGAATTTTCTCCTTCACTTCACTTTTAATTTGACTCTATTGTTAATTTGACTCTCAGACCTTTCTCTTTTTTTTCTTTTTTTAAATAACTTTTAAATTAAAAAAAGTAACAAACACACACAAACATTCTTTTTTAATTAATCAAAAAAATTTTTTTAAATACCAAAAAACACTAAACAAATGCAAACATTCGTAACTTTTGATATTCCGTTCAAAACGTTCACATCTGAGCAACAAAAGAGGTTCTCTTGGGGGTGACTCTTAGGTCTAATTTTAAGTAGACTTGACCTATCCTTTGTGGGGTTAAGTTTCATATGAACACTCCCCAAGATTGGGGACTCAGCCTATTGCTTTGGCTGTCCCCACTGCTTGTGAGAATATCAAGAATTCTCCACTTGGGGAAGTTGAATTTTCCCCCTTTCTCGCCATCCCAAGGGGACTTTGCAAATACTTTTTTACTCATTGTTCAAATCATTCTGGGATTTATTGGGGCATCACTCTGGACAAACCTACAAAATCTTATGCCCTACTCAAGATTCCATGTACTTATGGTGTTCAATTAAGCTGTCCACATAAGTGATATTAGAAACTATACTAGTCAAAATATAAATTTTGTACCAAATAAACATTTTTTGCTTTAGTCTCACACTTAAAGATTTAAAATGTTAATTAGCATCTATTTTCAACACCCTGCATAATGACATTTCTTTGTTTTTCCTCATGCAAAAACATTTTGAAATTTGTGCATTTAGTCACTAATATTATACACTCTAGGCATTCCTAGATTATATCATCTCAGTCTTTATTGTCTGGCTTTCTTTCTGATGTTATTTGTGCCCTCAGCCCTCCTCCCTCTATCATTCTCACATTCAGCTTCATTCAGTGTTCTAACATCATTGTATTACAGTTAGGTAGTATTGTGCTATCCATTTCTGAGTTTTTATAATCAGTCCAGTTGCACAATCTGTATCCCTTTAGCTCTAATTATCCACTATCTTACCCTATTTCTATCTCCTGATGGTCTCTTTTGCCAAGGAAATTCTCCAAGTTTATTCATAATGTCAGTTCATATCAGTGAGACCATACAGTATTTGTCCTTTTGTTTCTGGCTAATCTCACTCAATATAATGTCCTTAAGTCCATCCATGTTGTTACATGCTTCATAACTTTATTCTGTCTTATAGGAGCATAATATTCCATCATAAACACAGATTGTTTAGCCACTCGTCTGTTGATGGACATTTGGGTTGTTTCCATCTCTTGGCATTTGTAATAATGCTGCTGTAAACCTTGGAGTGCAAATGTCCATTTGTGTCCTTGCCCTCATATCCTCTGAGTAGATACCTAGCAATGGTATTGCCAGTTCATATGGCAATTCTATACTTAGCTTCCTGTCGACCCACCAAGCTGCCTTCCAGAGTGGTTGTACCATTTGACATTCCCACCAACAGTGGATAAGTGTACTTCTTTTTCCACATCCTCTCCAGCACTTGTCATTTTCTGTTTTATTGATAATGGCCATTCTGGTGGGTGATAGATGATATCTCATTGTGGTTTTGATTTGCATTTACCTAATAGCCAGGGAAGTTAATCATCTTTTCATGTGTCTTTTTGGCCATTTGTATTTCTTCTTCTGAGAGTGTCTGTTCAAGTCTTTTGCCCATTTTGTAATTGGGTTGTCTGTCTTTTTGTTGTTGAGTTGAACAATCTCTTTATATATTCTGGATACTTAGACCTTTATCTGATATATCGTTTCCAAATATTGTTTCCCATTGTGTAGGCTGTCTTTTTACTTTCTTGACAAAGTTCTTTGATGGACAAAAGTGTTTAATTTTTGAGGAGTTCCCAATTCTTTCTTTCTTCATTGCTCATGCTTTGGGTGTAACGTCTAGGAAATTGCTTCCTATTATAAGATTTATAAGATATTTCCCTACATTTTCTTCTAACAGGTTTATGTTCTTAGATCTAATGTTTAGGTCTTTGATCCATTTCGAGTTAATTTTTGTATAGGGTGTGAGATATGGATCCTCTTTCATTCTTTTGCATATGGATATACAGTTCTCTAGGCACATTTATTGAAGAGACTGTTCTGTCCCAGGTGAGTTGGTTTGACTGCCTTATCAAAGATCAGCTGTCCATCGATGAGAGGGTTTATATTTGAACATTCTATTCGATTCCATTGGTCAGTATATCTATCTTTATGCCAGTACCATGCTGTTTTGACCACTGTAGCTTCATAATATACCTTAAAGACAGGTAGCATGAGCCCTTGACTTCATTTTTCTTTCTCAGGATGCTCTTAGCTATTTGGGGCACCCTGCCCTTCCAGATAAATTTGGTTATTGGTTTTTCTATTTCTGAAAAGTAAGTTTTTGAGATTTTAATTGGTATTGCATTAAATCTGTATATCATTTTAGGTAGATTGACATCTTAACCATGTTTAGTCTTTCAATCCATGAACATGGTATGCCCTTCCATTTATTAGGTCTTCTGTGATTTCTGTTAACAATTTCTTGTAGCTTTCTTTGTATAGGTCTTTTGTCTCTTTAGTTAAATTTATTCTTAAATATTTTATTCTTTTGGTTATAATTGCAAATGGAATTTGTTTTCCTGATTTCCCCCCTCAGATTGTTCAGTACTAGTGTATAGAAACACTACAGATTTTTGAGTGTTGATCTTGTAACCTGCCACTTTGCTGTACTCATTTTTAAGCTCTAGTAGTTTTGCTGTGGATTTTTCAGGGTTTTTGACATATACTATCATATCACTGCAAACAGTGAGAGTTTCACTTTTTCCTTTACAATTTTGATGCCTTGTATTTCTTTTTCTTGTCTAATTGCTCTTGTTAGAACTTCCAACACAATGTTAAATAACAGTGGTGATAGTGGACCTCCTTGTCTTGTTCCTGATCTTAGGGGGAAAGTTTTCAGTTTTTCCCCATTGAGGATGATGTTAGCTGTGGGTTTTTCATATATTCACTTTATCATTTTGAGGAAGTTCCCTTCTATTCCTGTCCTTTGAAGAGTTTTCAACAGGAAAGGATGTTGAATTTTGCCAAATGCCTTTTCTGCATCAATTGAGATGTATCATGTGAATTTTCTGCTTTGATTTGTTGATATGGTGGATTATATTAATTGATTTTCTTATGTTGAGCCATCCTTGCATACCTGGGATGAATCCTACTTGGTGATGGTGTATAATTCTTTTACTGTGTAGCTGGATTCGATTTGCTAGAATTTTGCTGAGGATTTTTGCATCTTTATTCATTACAGAGATTGGTCTATAGTTTTCTTTTTTTGTAATATCTTCGTCTGGCTTTGGTATGAAGGTGATGTTGGCTTCATAGAATGAGTTATGTAGCTTTTCCACCTCTTCAATTTTTTTGAAGAGTTTGAGCAGGATTGGTACTAATTCTTTCTGGAATGTTTTGTAGTACTCATGTATGAAGCCATCTGGTCCTGTACTTTTCTTTTTGGGGAGCTTCTTAATGACTAATTCAATTTCTTTACTTGTGATTGGTTTGTTGAGGTCATCTATTTCTTCTCGAGTCAATGTTGGTTGTTCATGCCTTTTTAGGAAGATGTCCATTTCATCTATGTTGTCGAGTTTATTAGCATTAAGTTGTTCATAGTATCCTGTTATTACTTCCTTTATTTCTGTGGGATCAGTGGTTATGTCTCCTCTTCCATTTCTGATTTTATTTATTTGCATCCTCTCTCTTCTTCTTTTTGTTAACCTTGCTAAGCATCCAGCAATCTTGTTGATTTTCTCAATTGTTTTCATGTTCTCAATTTCATTTATTTCTGCTTCAATCTTCATTATTTCTTTCTTTTTGCTTGCTTTGTGGTTAGTTTGCTGTTTTTTCTCTAGTTCTTCCAAGTGGACAGTTAATTCCTCTATTTTTGCCCTTTCTTCTTTTTGATATAGGCATTTAAGGCAATAAATTTCCTTCTTAGCACTGCCTTTGCTGCATCCATAAATTTTGATATGTTGTATTTTCATTTTCATTTACCTCGAGATATTTACTGATTTCCTCTTATATTTTCTTCCTTGACCCACTGGTTGTTTTAGAGTGTGTTGGTGGACCTCCAAATATTTGTGAATTTTCTGGTACTCTACCTATTATTGATTTCCAATTTTTGTTCCTTTATTATCTGAGAAAGTGTTTTGTATGATTTCAATCTTTTTAAATTTATTGAGACTTGCTTTGTGACCCAGCATATGGTCTATCCTTGAGAATGATCCATGAGCACTTGAGAAAAAGGTGTATCCTGCTGTTGTGGGGTGTAATGTCCTATAAATGTCTGTTAAGTCTAGCTCATTTATTGTATTATTCAAATTCTCTGTTTCTTTATTGATCCTCTGTCTAGATGTTCTGTCCATTGATGAGAGTGTGGAATTGAAGTCTCCAGGTATTATGGTCGATGTGTTTATTTCTCTTTTCAGTGTTTTCCTCATGTGTTTTGGAGCATTCTGGCTTGGTGCATACATATTTATGATTGTTATGTCTTCTTGTTGAGTTGTTCCTTTTATTATTCCTTTTATTAATACATAGTGTCCTTCTTTGTCGCTTTTAACTGTTTTACATTTGAAGTCTAATTTGTTGGATATTAGTATAGCTACTCGTGCTGTTTTCCGATTGGTATTTACATGAAATATCTTTCCCAACCTTTCACTTTCATTGTTTCACTATGTTTATTCTTGGGTCTAAGATTTGTTTCCTGTAAACAGCATATAGATGGGTCCTGTTTTTTAAATCCGTTCTGCCAGTCTGTATCTTTTGATTGGTGAGTTTAATTCATTAACAGTTAGTGTTATTACTGTACAGGTAGTACTTTCTTCTACCATTTTGCCTTTTGGATTTTATATGTCATATCTAATTTTTCTTCTTTTTACCTTTAGTGATAGTTTTCATTTCTACACTCCTCTTGACACCTCTCTCTCCTGTCTGTTTGTATCTGCCTCTAGTGCTCTCTTTAGTATTTCTTGCAGGCTGGTTTCTTGTTCACAAATTCTCCCAGTGATTTTTTTGTCTAAAAATATTTTAATTTCCCCCTCATTTTTGAAGGACAGTTTTGCTGGATATAGAATTCTTAGTTGGCAGTTTGTCTCTTTTTGTAATTTAAGTATGTCATCCCACTGTCTTCTCACCTCCATGGTTTCTGCTGAGAAATCTACATATAGTCTTATTGGGCTTCCCTTGTATGTGATGGATTGCTTTTCTCTTGCTGCTTTCAAGATTCTGTCTTTCTCTTTGACATCTGTTATTCTGATTAGTAAGTGTGTTGGAGTATGTCATGATCAGGTCCATTTGTCATCTTGGCCAAGTGGTGATACGTGTTTGTCTGGTTGGGCAAGTGATGGCCTGTCTGTTGCAGTGAGGACATTTCATAGAATTAGATCATGATCACGTCAGCTGCATCCACAGTTGATTCCATTTGTAATCAGCCAAGGGGTGTGTCGTCAGCAATGAGTGATGCTGCGTTTAATTACTGGACACCTTTTAAGGAGGATTCAGAAGAGACATGCTCTCTTCCTTCCTGCTTCGGCTGGTGAGCTTGTCCTGTGGAGTTCGTCCAGACCCTCCATTAGAATTGTTGGCTTCACAGTCTGACCTGAGGATTTTGGATTCTGTGTTCCCATGGTCACGTGAGACACTTTTTATAAATTTTATATTTGTGAGTGTTCCATGTTGATACTGTTTCTCTAGAGAACCCTAACTAATACAGAATACATCTGTTTGGATCTATTCTGTTTGGGGTATGCTGCACTTTTTGAATCTGTAATTCTAAGTCTTTCATAAGAGTTGGGAACTTTCCAGTGTTAATTTCCTGTTAGTTTTTCTCCTTCTTTTCTCATTCTAGGACACCCACAACGTATATATTTGTGTGCTTCATTTTGCCATTCAATTCCCTGAGTCCCTGTTCATATTTTTTCCATTCTTTTCCTTATATTTTCTTTTGCTTGTCAGATTTCAGATGTTCCATCCTGCAGTTCACTAATTCTATCTTTTGCCTCTTGAAATCTGACATTGTAGTTTTCTATTATTTTTTTCATCTCTTTTACTGTGCCTTTTATTCCCATAAGTTCTGCAATTTGTTTTTTTCAGACTTTTGATTTCTTCTTTTTGTTCATTCCTTGCCTTGTTTATATCCTCCCTCAATTCATTGATTTGATTATTGATGAGGTTTCCATGTCTGTTCGGACATTCTGAATTAATTATTTCAACTCCTGTATCTCATTTGAATTGTTGGTTTGTTCCTTTGACTGGGCCATATTGTCAATTTTCCTAGTGTGATTAGTTACTTTTTGCTGGTGTCTAGGCATTTGATTATCTTAATTAGTTTATTCTGGAGATTGTTTTCACTTCTACCTCTGATTTTCTTGTTGGATGACTTTGTTGTTTATCTGTTCTTTGACATTCAGTTCAGCTTATTCTGGACCACTAGCTTAGGTTTTGTTCAACAGAGAAGAATTTTTCAGTTCTTGTTTTCTTGTTTCTTGTCCTGCCTTTATGGTGCCATTTTCCCCCCACCCTTAGAAGGGTCTACTTAGGTATTATAGACCCCAGCCAGATTTCCCTGGACCAAACTGGCCTCCTGTCAGGAGGAAAGAGTCACCTGCATCAGTTTTCCCTCAGCTTGAGACCCAACAGGTTGAAAGATTTTCCTGTGAAGTCTCTTGGCTCTGTTTTTCCTGTCCTGCCCAGTATGTGACACTTGTCTCCCTGCGGGTCCCACCAGCATAAGGTGATGCGGTACCTTTAACTTTAGCAGACTCTTCCTGCTGGGGGCATGGTGGAGACAGAGGAGCAGTTGTTGGCTGACCTTAATTGCTTCAATTTTCCAAACCCTGAGGTCTGACTTCCTTTATGGAGGGAATCCACCTGATCTGGGCCCCACTCCTCTCCTGGGGAAGGGACAGGCTCCAGACAGGCTCTCAAACAAGCTTGTTTCTGCTTATGCCTGAGGCAGTTGCAGCCTGAGAAGCCGTGCCACTGTATCCAAAGGCAGTCAAGCCTTTGTAGAAGCACAGCCACAAAAAGGAAGAAGAAAAATCCTACTCAGAGCAAGACCCCTGTTCTTGGGTTTGCCAATCAAGAGCATAAGTTGGTATGTTGCTTTGTGTACCTTCAGATCCTACATGCCCCCTCCTTTCCTTCAGGGCCCAGACCCTTTCAAGTGTTATGTGCTATCTGATCCAAAAAACCTGCTGCTTTTTTTCTTTTTTGTTTTTCCATCACCCTTGATCCCTCAGTGCTGGGGCAAAAATCAGCAACCTCCACTCTGACCAGGTTCAGCTGAGCTGGGGGCCTATTTTTAGTAGTCAGAATTTGTGAATTAATTCCACAATTGGAGCTTGGTTGTGCTCAGCCCCTGCTGCTAGTAAAGTCCCTTTCCTTCCCCCTCTTGGAAGCAGCCTTGGAGAAGGGGTGCTGGCCGCCACGGCTTAGGGGACTCACAGTTCTGGGGGGAGCTCGCAGCTGATCCAGCTAGTCTAGACTGGGGTACGCTGTGTGTCCAGTCACTGATGTGGCCCCAGCAGTTGTTCTGTACTGTTCCTGGCTATTTAGTAGCTGTTCTGGAAGATGAACTAAATTCTACACCTCCCTAAGCCTCCATCTTGACCCTTTTTTTCTCAGAACTTTCTTAACTCTCTCTGCCCTCACCTGGGCCTGGATCAATGCTGACAATTAAAACTGTGTGAGGCTTTCTCTATGAAGCTACTTAGAATAGTTTAAAAGAAAAAAATAACCATTCAGAGCCATTCCCTAGCCCTAGGCTCCCCTGTCAAGCATGAGAGTTGGTACCTGGCTCTATGTTCTTTGGGGCACAACCCTTTTCTAGTCTTCTGAGCTGGGCCTCCTACAAAAACCTCTGTTTTTTTTTTTTGTCCGCTGACAGACAACATATACAGCATATACTCCAGAGGGTCTCTAAGATCTTGTGAAACAGGTGCAGCAAAATCTGGCAAAATATTTCTGGCATGGCTGTTATGCCTGTGGGAGAATTGTGCCGATGGTGTGGAACTCTCAGAAAACAAGATGGCACAGTTGGGGATGTGGAAATATGCAAGTGAGAAAAGGGGATGCACCTAGTTTGGAAAGGAATAGGGCCACCAACCAAGTGAAAAACGTCCTGTGCATGGGGAGGGGCTGGCAAAGCTGATAGTTCCACAAAGTATCTTGGTTACAAGTGTGGGTGGGCTTGTGGTCACAGGGGTGGAACCAGAGAAAATTGATCAGCAGCCCAATGAAGTATTATTGGCTTTGTGGGAAGAGTTGCCCCTAGAGCAGTGATTCACCAAACTAAAAGGGAAAAAGCAAACAAAGTCACCCATTATACTTGCATGATATCTTACAAAGTGAAGGGGGAACTTGGACTTGTTTGACTGACAGGCTGGCTGGGGAGCCTAGGTGGTGAGGGAACCGAGAGACTAGAGGCCATATATAAAACTCTCCTACTGGTCTCCCCTCAAGGTACAATGTGTTTTAGCTCTAGTGGATACAGGGGCAGAATTATAGAGTTATATAGAAACCTGGAGAGATTTAATGGTCCCCTGACTCACATTGATGGGTATGGAGGACATATGGTTTGGGTAAGACAGGCCAAAGTAGTGCTGGGCATTGGTCGTTTGCCCCCCACTTTCCCTGCCCCCGCCCCCCAAGCCTATGTGGTGTACATTTCAACCATTCCAGAATATACATTGGGCATGGACATTTTACAAGGATTGACTTTGAGAACAACCCAAGGAGAATACCAGTTGCCTGGAGGAGATGAGGAAATTGGGCAGACGATCCTTCAGCTGGAAAAGGCAAGAATCTAAAGGATGGCCCACAGTTCTAATGCCTCTCTGGTATGGCCCATCCGAAAGCTGGATGACATGTGGAGAATGACTGTTGCTTGCCATGGGTTGGTGGCTCAGGACTTGGCCACTCAGCACCATAAATACATAGTTTATGTAGATGATAGTACGCTAACCTCTGAGTCTCTTATAGATCTAAAGGAAGCCACAGACAGTCTGTGCCACACACTAGATACCTGGGGGGTGGGGGGAGGAAGGTGGGCAGTCAGTGAGGCCAAGATCCAAGGGCCTGGATTGTCTGTCAAGTTCTTGGGAGTTGTCTGGTTGAGTAAGACCAAAGTGAAGTTCTTGAGAGTTGTCTGGTTGGGTAAGACAAAAGGGATCTCAGAAGCCATGATAGATAAGGTTCTGGCATATCTGAGACTGACCACAGTAAAGCAGCTACAAGCTTTTGTAGGCCTTTTGAGGTACTGAAGAGAGTTTATCCCCCCATTTGGCCCAAATTTTATGCCTTCTATATGCCCTGGTTGAAAAAGAACCCCCTGGGACTGGGGAGATGATCAGAAATGCACGTTCATGGCAGGAAAAAGGGCAGTAGGTGGGCCCAAGCACTACAGGTATGGATAAGATGGTTCCTTTCTACCTGGACATGACAGCCCATGAAGCAAGCTTTTGTTAGGAAGTCTGGTAATACCAGGGCAAACGCAAGGTCCACATAGGGTTTTGGTCCCAGTTATGGAAGGAAGAAGAGATGAGATTATTCTCCCATTGAGCGGCAAGTAGCTGCTGTCTATGTTGCCCTGCAAGCGAGTCCATCATGGGCCTGTAGTGGAAGACCAGCAGAAATTACAAGTGATACAGGCAACACCCCCTACCCCCACTGAATGGCAATGGGTTTACGGTTTGGAATTGGACTAAAGGTCTGGATATACGGTGAACTCAGCATGTCCCATATAGACTGCAAACTCTGGGAATGATTGAAAGGTACAATGGCCTTCTAAAAGAGGAGTTTTGGGTTTTTAGCTCCAGGAGAGCTGATGTTGAAAGGGTGGGCTACCCGATGGACTACTGCTGTTCGCTTATTTAATGAATAGCCTTGGTGCACAGGCTATTCCCCTTTAGACTTGTTAATAAGGGGATGGGCATTGCCTTTGCACACACAAGTGGAAGGAAGTGATGTGTTGGAAAGACCCCAGTGTGGGGAAGGAGGTTTATTATTACCAACCACCTGTGTTTTGCAACCAGGAACAACAGATGAATGGATCTGGCTATGGAAAATACTAACAGAAGCCTCTTTCTGGGTGGTATGTCTTTTACCTTGGGGAGACAGGATAACTCGAGGTTTACAGGTACAAACTTGGATTATAAAGTAGCCAGCTCCTGTAAATGTGTCCCTTCCTTATGATAGGAAAGGTTCTTTGCTTCAAGGAACTTACATCTTGTATTTCTGGCCTATACCCCTCATGCCTATAGACCTTCATCCTGATTGTGCTAGCTTGCCCCAAGGGGACCTGGTTTGGCACTTCCAACTGGGGGCAGAAATCCCTGGCTGCCACTGTTCTTTTCAAGACGAGTAAGTGGCATGCATCCTGCCCGAGGAATGAGATTTGCCTTTAATGGTCTCTAAAGGTTTATTATCTCTTTGACCAGGCTGATTGCAGCCAACTGCCTGGCCTTGTAGGCCCACACCTATGCAAAGGTCCACAAGATCTCTCATTGCTGGAAATATACTGAACTTCCAGCAAATGTGGCTGAAGGACTCCTGTGGCAAATAGCACCCGCTGTGGAACAGAACCGGGACTTAGCGATGGATGATAGTCACCTTGGCTTGTCTGGACAGGTTTTTGATACTCTTTTGTTGCTTCTTCTGTTGTTGTTGTGGTTTATAGATCAAAGTGCTGCCTTGTGGGGTAAAGTGTCCCCGCAAAACACAGGCCATTTAAAGGGTGGAATGTGGGACCCAGGGTATTTGAAGATGTAAATAGCCTGCTGAGTTGGTTGCCTAAAGAACTTCCAGGTCTGAACTTCAGGGGAAGAATGATTTGGCATTGCTATATAACCATGATTGAGCCCATGTTATGTAATCTTTTGACATGTTGCCACCTTTGTGTAACAATGATTTAAGCCCATCTCTGCATAGCTTGCAGCACAGAGGAGAATGTTTAAAGCCTTGCCACTCTATTGATGGCTCCTTGTGCTTTTGTTCAATTCACTGCTGGACTGGAACTACCAAACCTTGAACTGGGACCTGACAGCTGGGCTGCCTTCCCTTGCTGTCAGCACAGATGCTTATTTTTCCCACAGGGAACTGTTTCCGACTGAGCCTGCCATGCCAGTGGAGGAGGGTTGCCAGCCTCTGAATTTTGAGGGCTTTATTCACAGTTCTGTGGTGTGACTTCAGTCCTTTCACCTGTTCCAGTTTGGTGTACAACGTGTATATGGTCACATATGCCTCCGAACAGGTGTTCCAGACAGGTCCTGGGTCTGTGTCTGGGTCTCTAGCTACTCTAGTGGACGAACTAAATTCCACTTCTCCCTAACTGTCATCTTGCCCTGCCCTTCGGTGTTGACTTTTAAGTCAATGATGTAGTTTCAATAAGGAGAAGATTTTTATTTCTTTACCCAGGACTAGAATTCACCCTGAAAAATAGGAATTTCAAGACACTAACCCTTGCTACTAACAAGTGACAGTCAAGGTCTAGAGCCTCTCCCAGGATTTATGCAGCACAATTGCCCATCTCTCCATTTCACAATATTTTATTTATCTATCTGTCTACTTACCTACTTATGTATTTTTCAGTCTTGTCCCATTTTGATTGAATTTGAAAAATTCAATCCCTAATTTTTAAAGTGAGGCAACTGAGGCTTAGGTGGGTTGTGATTTAACCAAGGCCATAGTGATAGTGTGACAGTGGGACTAAGCGTTAAATCTTCAGACCATTAATGCAGTTCTCTAATTGTTAGTTGAGGAATAGAATGCTTATTATACTACCTCACATAAAGAGACACTGCTGTGCTGGCATTCATGTGCTATAACTTAGAGCTAAACAGAATTAAAGCTAGTGAAAGTCTTTCAAGGGTGTAAACATAATGTGCTTTGGGTGTTTGGAAGCTTTCAAAATGGAGTTCTAGAGCTGATGCTATGAGAACCTTCTTACTGAGCCTGGTTAATCTACTCCAAGTCACAGGATATGACAATAGGTGAAATTGTTCCTTTTTTAAAAAAAGGAATAGATCCATCTAAGAGGATAAACTGAGATTGAGTAGATTTTAAGGAAACTTAGGATGTTTCCGCCTGATTTTATTCTGTGTAATTGCAATGGAAAAGTTTTTTAGGTCAGAGTTTCTAAAAAAATGAAATCTGTTTCAATGGACCATCTTCATCAGAGATGTCATGGGTGCTAGTTAAAAATGCAGATCAGCAATTACATACATAGAGGTAGGATATCTTAGAAAAATATGCCTGTACAGTTCACAGAAAATAATTTCATGCTTTTCTTTTCAAGCACTGGAGCTCTATTAGAGGGAATATAGTTTCCTAATTCATCTTCATTCAGTGAGTTTTTGGGTTTGTCATTTATTTAAGTTCCTGAACTCAGCCCCTGCGGCTCAGTTTTTACTTTTCAACACCATTTTATCCTAAGGAAGAAAAGTACATACATGCCTTTCTGGTTTCATTTTATAAATATCAAAAAGTATGAACCAAAAAATCATTATACTTTGGAACAAAGATTTTTTCTGGGAAATTTAGTCCTTTATAATTCCGTAGAATTCAACCAGAACACTTTGGGACAATTTAAAATATTTTATCTACATCTCATTAAACTAATATTCAGTTTTGTTCCCTTTTCTTTTCTAGACTGAATCATACAGATTTCTGTGAGTAACCAAAATGTTCACTCTTTCTACACTGCTTTTTATCTTGACACCTTATTCATTTTGTGGCACCATAGTCAAGTTTGTGAAGTCCCAGTTGCCTTTGTTGAGAATTAATATATACGCTCTTATTAAATAGCTACTTTCCTTTATGTTTCATGATGGGAGCAAGCAACTAATTGCCTCTGAATCAGGAGAAAAGATGAAATTCACTGGGAAGACATCATGTCTGAGGCTTTCCCTAGAGATCCTCCTCGCTCTAAGACACCCACTTTTAGTGATAAATTGTGGAAGTTTTCAACGTCTCTAAAAATCTTTCCTTTTCTAAGGCATGTGGAAGAAGTTGGCTTTGGTGAAGTTATGTTTGCCTAGAAAAGATGCCGTGTCTTATCTGAAGGATGTTAAGAAATATATATTAATCTCACTCTTACACCAAGGAAGGGAAAGATGTTCAGATGATCACATCATTTGAGTAATTGAGTCTGGGTCACACTTTTCCAATTCTGAACTAACCCATTCTGTTGTTCTTTTTTTCTTTTCAATTTGACAAGAATTCTGTGTTTATTACTCCAATACCATGATTGGGAAATATTTGGAAGATAAAATCAACATGTTTCTAAGTAGGCCCTAAATGAATTGTTTTTTTCTCTGTCATATTTCCCTGTGGCTTATGCCTGGGACTGCCTGCTGCACACCAGTGATGTTGGGAAATGGAAGCACAGCAGTTTATGCATTTTTATTCATGCTACATTTTACAGGCTTGGACTCTGGTAGTTGAGGTAAGATCTTTTTTTTTTTGCCAAAAGAAGGATTTAAAAAAAGGAAAACTGTTTGCCTACAGGAGCTTAAATGTAACATTAGAAGCCTGAAAAACATGAAAGAGAAGTGATATCCCAGCGATGCTGTGCCAAAACTATGTTCTGACAGCTTTTCTACTCCTAATTTCTTTAAAAAAATAGTCGGGGCGGGCCGCGGTGGCTCAGCGGGCAAGAGTGCTTGCCTGCCATGCCGGAGGACCCCGGTTCGATTCCCGGCCCCAGCCCATGTAAAAAACAAACAAACAAACAAACTATAATAAAACAAGAAAATGTTTAAAGATGTTTCCCTTTCTTCCTCCCATCCTTCCTTCCTTCTCTCTGTCTTTCCTTCCCTTCCTCCCTCTCTCTTAAAAAAAAAAAAAAAAAAAAAAAAAATGGCTTTGGCGGGCCGCGGTGGCTCAGCGGGCAAGAGTGCTTGCCTGCCATGCCGGAGGACCTCGGTTCGATTCCCGGCCCCAGCCCATGTAAAAAACAAACAAACAAACAAAATATAATAAAACAAGAAAATGTTTAAAGATGTTTCCCTTTCTTCCATCCTTCCTTCCTTCTCTCTGTCTTTCCTTCCCTTCCTCCCTCTCTCTAAAAAAAAAAAAAAAAAAAATAGTCATTTTCTTCAGTATAGGCTTAAAAGCAATTTTGAGTATATGTTGGAAAAAATAAGCCAGACAAATTCTGCCTTCACATTTTTTTGTTGCCTGATTTATGGTTTAAGGTATTCTCACAGCATTTTCAGGTGATTGTACTTTTAGCATTTTGTTCACAAGGTTAAGGCAGAAGAATATTGAGTTTTGATCCTAGCTTTGTCACTGGATGGCTTTAATAAATGCAATCATTTTAATTGGTTTTCTTACTATCTGTATTCTGTTCCTCCCAGGTACTGTGAAATATCGATTCATCCCAGGCATTGTCTAAGGAAGGTTTTTTGAGTGATATGAATGTTTAGATCATGTGCTTAAGCTTATTCATGTGCATAGTGAATCAGGTCAGTTTTTGGAGAAAATGGGACTTGATACAAGCCAGTTCTTATTTTTCTATTGGATGAGTCTGGGGTGGTAGCAGGACTTCTGTGAAAATTGTAGTGGTAGCTTACTCTTCTTCTGACCACCTCTGTGTAGAAACTAACCAATTCTCACAACAACTCCAAGGAGTAGAAGTAACTATTATCTTCATTTTACAGATGAGGAAATATTAAAGCAGTTGAACTATTGAGTCCATACTTTGAATAAATACTCTAGGTTGCCTTCTGTGGCATGGTTGGAAAATGAGGAAGAGAACATTCAAGAATGTGAGCTTTGGGAAAGAAAGAGGAGAGTGATGTGGCAGCCAAATGATTGCCTCTGATATGAGTTTTTTCCTTCCAATAGCAGAGTCCTGCGGGATAGAGCCAACAGAAAGAAGTACTATATTTTCCAGCATCCCTTGCAAATGTAATTATTCTTTTAGATGTGATAAATGTTAATGAGAAATAAGTGAACATTTCACTGGGAAGCTTCTGCAAAATTACTTCAAAGTTAGTCTGTAGGCATCCTTTGACTCTGTCCTGCTGCCTGGAATGTAGATGTGATGGTTGGAATTCCAGGTGCCATCTTGGATTATGACGATAAGGCCATACTTTCAGTGAGGTAGAGCAAAAAGCTGGAAGGAATCTTGTTTCCTGAGTACTTTATGGATCAGAGCTTCCATATCAGCCCTGGACTACCTGCCTCAAGTCTTTTATAGGAGAGCAGTAAATTTCTGTCTTGTTCAGAGCACTGTGATTTGGGTGTTCGCAAACTGCAGCTGAACCCAATCCTAACTAAACACTCTTATGTCTACTTGATAATGTTGTTTGTAAGTAGCGGCACCATTTTCACGTAGGCATTCAATAAATATTTGTTGATTCAGGTTTATTTTTCAATCTTTTCCCATTTTAATGTTCAGAATCATCTACTTGAGCTACTTTTGAAGAGAATGGCTATGTAGGTTGTATCCTACACACAAAATCATGCTGTCAACTGTAATAGTGTCTGAGTTTATTTTTCTTCTTACAATAGTGAAGAGAGCTCAGAGGTGCAACTTACTTAGCTGAAGAGACTTCCTCACAGCTGTCAGGTTAAATTTCTCTGCCATGTCCATGTAGCAAGCAAATGTACTTTGAGTAAGTTTCTGTTTACTACCATTTGCCATTTTCTTTACTACAGTTTCCATCTATGGGGCCATATAAATTACCAAATCAATTAGAAAGAATGACTACTATAAAAATAGTTTATTTGAAGAGTTACTAATCATAGTTCTGATATTTAACATTACACTATATTTATGGTACAGTGTAAATGCACATATGTATATGTGTATATATCTGTAATAGCCTTGGCCACATGCTAAAAGAAATAAATGTCTCATGAATCATCAAATAAGAAGAAAAATTGTGTTCCATTGCACGCATATATGGAGCTTCTTCCTTAAATGCCTATTTTAATCAGCAGGGTATGAGATATGGGGAATGAAGCACACAGTTAAATTAAACTGTAAAAAATCCATTTTGTTCTACTATAAGCATTGTATTCCCCATGTATTCCCCAAATGAAAAATTATAGTGTCTTTTGCTGTGACCTTATCAGTGTACAAGGGGGAGGCAGAAAGATCTGTGATCTTGTGTTCATACAGATACAGGCCTTGCTGAGGGATTTGATATGGGGCAGGGAGAAGGAGTAATCAAGTGTGACATGCAAATTTAACCTGAACAGTTGAGTAGATGGAGGTGCTACTTACTTAGATGGAGGAACTTGAAGAAGAACATTTTTGGGGTATGAGATGGGGGAAGGAAGCAAACCATGGGTTCCATTTTGTATATATCAAGTTTGAGATACCTGTGAAGCATCCAACAATAGAAATCAAGTTGTATATATACATTTGAATTTCAGAGGAGTCGTATGAACTGGAGTTATAAAATTTGGAGTTTTTAGTCTAGAGATGATTTTGAAAGTCATGGAAATATTTTGAGATCATCTAAAAAGTGTAGAGAGACATAAAAAAAAAAGGGCCTTGAAATCAGCCTGGTAAATGTAGTAACAAATATATACTTTGCAGATGAAAGATTATGGTCTCTGTTGGGATCTTGCCTGGGTCTCTTCTCTTGGGTGCCACTGGTCTTCTTGTTACTCTTAACCCATGCCATCTGTTTAGGATGGCACTTACTCATACAGAGGCCTAACTGGGAACCTGGGCTGTTAGAAGTCATATGTAGGAATGAGAAGTGGAATCAAGTAACTGTTTCTACCAAAGAACTATTAAAGTAGGAATTCCAAAGACTCCTTCTAGAAATGCATAGAATTCAATTTTTAAAGAATTCAGAATGTTTTCTTTCTTCATCTTTAATATCTCTTTAATCTATCTTCTTTTGAATACTTTGAGATAAGTATAAAAATTAGTTTGGGAGCTGTGGCGCATTTACAGCTATAAACATGCAGAAGGAAGGCTTTATTTATTTAAAATGAATTTTGCTTTTAGAGCAGTTTAAGGTTTACAGAAAAATTGCACAGAGAGTACAGAGAATTGCCATATTTTCACTCTTCTCCCACATGTATACATAGTTTTCCCTTTTTTTAAAATCTTGCATTAGTGTGGCACACTTATTACAATTGGTGGACTAGTACTGAAATAGTAGTAGTAACTGTAGCCCATAGTTTACTTCCAGGTTCAGTTTTTGTGTTGTACAGTTCTAGGTGGTTTGACAAATGCATTATGTATCCACCATTTTTATTTCATACAGAATAGTTAACTATTAATAATTGCTCCCCAGGCCCCTGGAACGTTTGGAAACCGCTGATCTTTCTATTCCTTCTATTGTTTTGCCTTTTTTAGAATATCATATATTTGAAATCATACAATATGTAGCCATCTTAGACTGGCTTCTTTTACTTAACAATTATGTATTTAAGATTCTTTCATTTTCTTCATGGCTTAACACACTTTTCTTTTTTATCACTGAATAATATTCCATTTATTCATTCATATATGGAAGGGCATCTTGGTTGCTTCTAGTTTCTGGTAATTATGAACAAGGTTGCTGTAAACATTTGTGTACAGGTCCATGTGTGCAACATTTTCAATTCCTTAGGATAAATACCTAGGCATGCAGTTGCTGGGTCATTAAGTAAGCTATGTTCAGCTTTATAAAAAACTGCCAGACTGTCTTAGAAAAGTGGCTGCAGCATTTTGCATTCCACTAGCAATGAATGAGAGGTACTATTGCTCCATATGTGTGTCAGCATTTGGTGTTGAAGTTTTGGATTTTAGCCTTTTTAATTGGTATGTAGTGGTACCTCATTGTCATTTTAATTTTATTCCTCTAATGATATGTGATGTTGAGCATCTTTTTATGCTTATTTGCTGTCTTTGTATTTGGTGAGATATCTTTTCAACTCTTTTGTCAATTTTTAAATTGAGTTGCTTTTTTTCTGAAATTTTCAGAGTCCTTTCTAATATTTTGGATATAGCCTTTTGTCAGATATATATTTTGTAAATATTTTCTATTTTTGGCTTGTGTTGTCATTCTCTTAAGACGGCTTTGTAGAGCACGTGTTTTAAATTTTAATGAAGTTGGACTTGTAAATTTTTTCTTTCATGGATTGTTTGTTTGTTTTTTTTTTTAGGTTGTAGCTAAGAAGTCATCACGAAACCAGAGGTCAACTAGATTTTTGTCCATGTTACCTTCTAGAAGTTTTATAGTTTTGCATTTACATTTAGGTCTGTGATCCATTTTGAACTGATTTTTGTGAAAGGTATGAAAAGTCTGTTTCTAGATTCACTTTTTTTTCCCCTTGCATGTGAATGTTCAGTTGTTACAGCACCATTTGTTGAAATAAAAGGATCCTTTCTCCATTGTAGTGGTCTTGCTCCTTTGTTAAAGATCACTTGAGTATATCTGTCCCAGATATTTCTGGGCTCTCTGTTCTGTTTCATTGATCTGTTTTGATCACTGTAGGTTTCAAATACTACTAGTTGAGTAGTGTCAGTCATCTGACTTTGTTCTTCAGTATTCTGTGGGTCTTTTGCCTTTCCATATACACTAGAATCAATTTGTCAATATTCACAAAGTAACTTGCTTGGATTTTGATTGGGATTGTGTTGAATCTATATATCAGGATGACATCTTAATAGATTGTGTCTTCCTATCCATCAACATAGAATAAATTTCCATTTACTTTTAAACATATGCGTATCAGTGACTAGATGGCTGGTGCTTGTGTTATCTGTCTGAAATTGGCTATATTTGTGCTCACAATTTGAAACAATTTTGCTATACTGTGTCTTATGTTAATGTACCATTAGAGTTGGGCCTCAAAGAAGTTTTCTATAAAGATATTCAAAACTCTTTCAGGTTGTAACAGTATCAAAAGGTGTTGGGGGTGGGTAGAGGGGAAAGGGTAGGATGGGGAAAGAGACAGAGATAGGGAAAGTGGAAGAGAGGAGTGTTTAGAGAAGTTGTTGGCTAAGTAACTTAATGACAAAAATTGCAAAACTAGATCTGTTTTTACATCTAAAATAATTCATATTTGATTAATTAGAAACAGCACACATTTATTTTTCCAATCCAAATTCTTCTCTTTCAAGTCACTAACCAAGACACTGCCTTTTTACCCACCCCCCTGTAAATCCTGTTAACATTCCTGGATTTGCTATGTAAAATAAGAAAGATCTATATGGCTTACACTGAGACTATACTTGGTGCTTAACCCAGTGTCTTATGCACATTAATTCATTTCACTAACGTCTTGTTGAATACCTCTCAGGCATATTTGTTAATTTCATGGGCATTTATCAAACTCCTACTCTGTCCTCCATAACTGACCTTATTCATATGCTCTCTTCATGGATCCAGCCTAAAATTTAAGTTTGTGAGCATTTATGTATGGGAGTTGGTAATTTTCCTACCAAAATAAATATATTGTCTAATAATTTTTGCTACTGGAAAAAGAATAAATATTGTAAAATCCTTGCACCCAAGCTGATGGTTATCTGTTGTAGTATTGCTAACATTTGAGTGCTTTTGCAGACTGCTTTTGTATTCCTCGAGGTTCCAACTTACAATGATAAGAACCCTTTCTTCCTCCCACCCTCCCCTGTATGTTCTGCACATATTCAAAGAATATTTGGCTCTGTTCTCAAAGTGTCCTTCTTCCAATTTCCTCTTTAAAATTTCTTTAACTTCCCATACTTTTTTCATTTTAAAGGAGGCTATGAGACTCCCACTAGATTAATTTTTATCAGAAGATTTTTGAGCTTCTAAAGTCTAGTTTTAGGAGGATCCCCTGAGTCTAAATTTGAAGACTTGGTTCCCAAGAAAAATGAAAACCTCAAGTTTCTATCAGCACTTGTAAACCCAGGGTTTTGCAAAGTTTACAGCATGCTATCACACTTAATTCTGAGAACATTATTTGCCATAGTTTACTCAGCTGAACCATGTGCAACTCCTTCTACCTCTTTTCCTCCTTAAATTTAGGATATTTTCATAGAATTCTCACCCCAGTGGTTGTGGCTTTCTTAGGAAGCTCCATTAATATACTAAAATTAACTACAAAATTTTGCATGTATCTTTTTATTTAGTAAATATTTATTGAATACTTGCTCTGTGCTAGGCAGTTTCTTAGGCTCTTGGAATATATCAGTGAATAAAACAAACAAAATTTCCAGCCCTCGTGCAGCTACATTTTTATAGGTGGACACAGATAGTAAACATAATTCATAGGTAAATATTAGATTGTTCTAGTTTGGAGGGGTTCCTCAAGACCACCACCAGGTTTGACGATTCATTTGTATTCCTCAGTTTATAGTTGTACTCAGAACTAAGATTTACTACAGCATAAGTATAAAGCTCAGCATAGGGAAAAGGTACATGAGGCAATATCAGGTACAAATTTCCAGAGTCCTTTCCCAACTATACAGTTATACAAGATGGGCTTAATTTCCCCAGCAACAAATTGTGACAACAATGTGAAGTGTTATTTACAAGGGAAGCTCATTAGAGTTTGAGTACCCAGGTTTGTACGGGAAACTGGACAGGTAGGCACCCTCTATCTGGTGTATACCAAATTTCCATGCCCTGCAGGTGTTCAGCATAAGCCATATTGATTGTACGAATAGTTTAAGCATAATGAGCTGCTGCTTCAGTTCTAGAAATGAAGAAACCCTCCCGAAATCCATGTTCTCAGACCTTGTAAGCAGACCTTTCAAAGGAGAGGAGTCAGGCTTGCTATGTTAGTTCTGTTATGCACAGTGAAATTATATATGTTTTGGGGAAGAATTAAGAGCAAAGGGCAAAGAACTGTAGTGTTGGTAAGGAATGTGGGTTACAAGTTTAAATAAGGTGATCAGAGTAAGCCTCAACGGTAAGGTGACATTTGACCAAGGGGCTTGAAGGTAAAGCATTAACAACAACACACACACAAAAAGCATTCCAGGCGTTAGAGAACAGCAATGCAATTACCTTAAGGTGAGAGCTAGCTTGTCATGTTCCAAAAGGAGCAAGGAGGCCAGGGTACCTTGAGTGGAGCGAATATGGACGTGAAGTCAGGGGATTGAGCTTGGAGGAGAGGACTAGTGTTCATCCTGTATTGGACCTGGTAAGACATTGTTAGTTATTTGGTTTATGTATATATGCGTTTCCCTGAGGAAAGACAGAGTAGCTTTCATTTCCTTGGATTCTGTGAGCCCCCCCCCCCCCAACATTAAGCTGTAGGCTGACTTCCTCATTTTACAGATGGAGATCTAAGGCATAGTTATAACTGACTTGCTTAAAGTCACATGGTCATCTTAAGAAAAAGGAGAATAGAATGTAGAATAAAGATATTATCACCCTTCTCTCTTTCAAGATGGAAGAGATTTCTGGTGATATTTTCAGTTGCATTTTCCTAAAATTAGTGTAACTGATATCAAACTGGTTCAGGGTAGTTTAGACAGAACGTTCAATTAGTTCTTTCCATTTACAATAGAAAGGGATCAAGATGCCTAATCTCTGGGTAAGTGAGAAGTACAACACATTAAATACTTAGAAGGGATTTTCCCCTTCTTATTAGCAGGTCTGGTGATTCGAATAAATGCCTTCATATCTTAAAGCTACCCCTTTCTCCATTAAAAGTCTCTCTTTTCTTTGCTTGTAAAGTCCTCCCAATGTGATTATGTTTTAGTAAAAAAAAAGTGTATTAAAATGCCTCCTGACTTAACGGGTTTCAACTGCAGTTTCTCACAAGGACTGTAGAAATAAAATCAAGTTAATTTCTCTCATTGGCAACTTTGTAATGGTCACACCAAGAAGGCATGGTTGGGGCAGTGCGATGACTCAGTTGCAGAATTCTCAACTGCCATGCTGGAGACTTGGGTTCGAATATTGGAGCCTGCCCATGCCAAAAAAAAAGGCATGGTTGAGGCTTTTGTGAAACACAGGCAAAGAGAATCTAGTGAACAAGAATTCAGAAAGAAGCATATTTGATCTTAAAATCCAAAGCAGCATAAGCTGTTGTGGTGTGGACAGATAATTGCTATATAATTTTTTCTTTCAAAAGAAAATAAGACTGAAAAGAAGATTTATGGCTTTTTAAACATTTACTGCTTTTTAGCATAAGGGAATGAGTGTTGGATACAAATAGGTCTGTGATACATGTTTGCTGAACTTAGGATTTTTATGACAGCCATTGAAGGTGATTTAATAATGCCTTTTTGTTGTTTAGAAAACCTAAACAAAAAGTAAAAAGAACTCTGAATAAATTTTAAAAGGTTAAGTTCAGAGCCATTTAATTATGATGTGAATTTGGAAATATAGACATTTTTATATTGCTTTTTATTTTCAAGGGGAAAAATCATTAACTTCTTATCCTGGGAGGAGGTAAGAGATGATGTATGTTATTATTATTATTTTTTATTCAGAGATGAGATCCTTTAATTTTGTGGTCCTTTTAATCCTCACACAAGCCTGTAGTAAACTATGCAGGAAATATATCTAGAAGATTTTAAAGCCAGGATTCAAATCCAGAGCTTTCTTAGTCCAAAAGATTGTCTTTTTTACAATACCATTCCGAAATTACCCCAAATAGTGCCCTAATAATCAAACATTTTGTGTTCACCAAATCAGTTTATCATGTGAGTGGACACCCTTAAAACGAGTATGTTATTTTAAAAGTACAAAAATTCTCTGTTCCTTAAGCAGTCTTCTTGCACTGCAATCTTTTGGGGGTATTGCTGTTAAATACTTTGTGCTATATTTTCTCAAGGAGTGATGCCATAAGTGACTGCCACAGTTTAGATGACATAAAACCAATATAAGCATAAAATGTTGATTTCTGTTGAGATCAATATGATTTGATACACAGAAAAATATTGAGGATTTTCCATCTTACCTTTTGATTCTTTCCGTTTATATGGAGTCTTGCAAGGCCTTGTTTTTGTTGATGGGGGTAGAGGGGTAAATTTGGCTAGATTTAACTTTCAGAATCACTCTGGTTGTACTAAGCCCCTCCACAAAAATTTCAGTGACTTTGTTGTTATAAAAAATAACATATGCTTATTATAAAAATTTGAACTTTACAGAAAAGTAAGAAGACAGAAAATCACTCCAAATTTCCCCTTCCAGAAATAACCATACTCAACATTTGAACATCTTCCCAGATATCTCTCAATGTGTTTATATTGAGGAAAATATAGCTACATGTAATTTTAGGAAAATGGGATCACAGTATACATGGCATTTTAAATACCAACTATTAATTTACTTGATTTTAATGAAAGAAAATGAGATTGGAGAGAAACTTGAGGAGCTGTTGAACTCCACCCAGATAAATATTTCTTGGCCAAAGAGATATTAGAGCCTAAAAGATCCCTTTATTGTTATGAAAAGGAAATGATAGAGAGGTCTAGAGAGGATAAAGTGGACTCAGGTCCAAAGAGCAAAGTAACCATTTGTGACCTGCAATGGAAGATGAGAAAATTACACATATGTACTTTTTACCAGACCCCCTTCCCCATCCTCTGAGTTTTGACATATTATTCTGTGTGCATTGTCTTGGTTTATTACATTTTATCTTTATTATGTAACTTCAGTTACTGAAGTTATTTAAACCTTGTACTATTGTAAAATCAATTCTGTGCTTACCACCAACCCCCCCCCCTTTTAAAAATTTATTTCTCTATTACTGAGTTCTCTGTTTTCTTTCTACTCTTGGATGGCTGAATTTTGTGGCTTAGGAATTGTTTAAGGAAGGATTCCTAAGTTTTCTGCTTTCTCTGTTCTTATATATTTGAGATTGTCTATCAATTTAATTTAAAGGACAGTTTGCCTGAGTAAAATATAATCCTTCTATATTTTTTAGATACTTAAGATACTATTGTGGTCACTTTTTCAAAAGAAGAATTAATAGGAATGAAGATAAATTTAGTACTAAATTTTCTGAATGACCAATTTATCGAATTTAACGAAATTGGTGGTGGTGATATTTTGGGGTGGGGAGGAAGGTGTGGACTTTAATTTTGGTTATGAAGGTTGAATGCCTTTTAGACAGTGAAGAGAAGGTGTTGGGTGGCAATAGGGAGAAATCTGGAGTTCAACAGAGAGTTTGGGGTTAGAGAGACACATTTGGAGTAGATAGCATAAAGTCTCAACTAATGCAGTGAATTAGCAGTGAATTAGTTGAGACAGTATAAATGGAGAAGAGGAAAGGTGCTTGAGCTCTGTGTACACTGCAAAACTTATAGGTCAGAAAAATTAAGAGAAATAGAATGGAGACTGAGAATTAGCAACTGTTAAGCTGGAAGAAAACGTGCTTGAAATTTCCAGATAGAAAAAGTATCAGATGTTGCTTAATAAGATGAAAACTAAAAATTGAACATTAGAATTGGTCACATGGAAGTTATTTGGGTCCCTGATGATAAGATTAATGTAACAGGCAAACATCCGATAAGCCTGATTAGAGAAAAAAGGGAAAGCAAAAATATTTAACATAATATACAATTACAGAACAATTTTAAAATAATAGAAGAATATTATGGGCAACTTTAACAATAAATTTAAAAATTGGCAATTTTATCTGTATGCCATAGATTTTAGTACAAAGTGTCTTCCTTTGTCATTAGTATTATGACCAAACAAATACAAAATCTTTTATATTTATATATTTATCTGAACATAGAGGAAGGAGTAAGAGCATAAATTGTAAAACATTTTTCTGTTGTTGGGTGTTTTTTACCCTGGGGGAAATGAGATGACAGAGCAGCCTTGGGGGAGATTATTAACTTTCTCTTTATTCATCTCTGGATTGTTTGATTTATTATAAGGAACTTAAGTTATTGTCATAGTTAAAATTCTATGTAATAAATTTTATATAATAATAAAAAAAATCAGGGTTTGCAAATATGGGACCTGGGAATGATTCTTTTACTTTCCTGAGCCAACAGCTTTAACATTACATGATTGTGGGAGTAGGCTCTTGAATAAGTTTTTCTTTGGAGCCCCATCTTAGCCTCAGAATCTTTCTTGGCACAGTTTTTTAGATAGTCATTCCAATTGACTGGAGTTAGTCTTGAATCAAAACTTATTTCCCAGCCCTAGTATGGATGATTTCTGTGGTTTCTTCCTAGCCTCAGCTATCTAATTATTCACTGTGATTACCAAATGCCTGTACTGTGCCTGAGATTGCACGAATGGGAACCATATTTAGAGGAACTTGTGGTCTATGGTTCTAATTATCTGCACTTCCCTTTTGGGCTTTTCTTTCTGTTCCAACCCCTTAAAAGATGGTGTTTTTCCATGTTCTGACTATGACTCTCTCCCTTGCTAGCTCCATACATTCTCCCTAGGCTATTTCATCCACCATCTCTTTTTCAGAGACTCCTAATCTGTACCTGTATTCCAGATCTCTCTTCTGATCTTGAATTCTCGTATTCAACTCAGCACATCCAATATAGAACTTTTATCCTTCTTGTCTATTTTGACCCTCATGTTTTATCTCCTATCCAGGTGAATATTTCTATATTTTGGCCTTGTTACTCAAGCAAAGCCACTTTGCCCAGGCTAACATGTCTAATTGATGCATAAGTCTGTTGAGTGTGCTCCTTATCATTTCTTTTATAATTCTTTTTTCTGTATGTCCCTCACTACTACCTTAGTTCATCTGTTACCTATAGTTTTGTGACTGTCTCCTTCCTCAAGTCTCACACACTTCACCAAACTGCTTTGTCAAAAAGTTGATCTTTCTCTAATACAAGTAACATAATATCATTCTTTTTCTTAAAATTATTCAATGACTGTCTGTGGCACTTTTACCAGTGTTTATATGATATACATATGCTTAATGCACCCAATGAGTAAAGCTAGATTTTGACACAACCCCAAAGCAATTTTTTTTTAGTAAGAACAGATTAAAGAATTTATAACTGCCATGGCTTCTGATAGTTTGGAAGTGACTTAGAATAGATGGATTGCAGTTTATGTGCATTTATTGATGAACTAATTAAAGCTCCATGTTTTACTCTCGCACTCAAAAAAGTAGACTTGGATCCAAGTAAGGATTATATTATAGGGACATTCTTGAATAGGCTCTAATTTATGTTTAAAACAGTAATCATTTGGAAATTGTGGTACTTTGACTGTAATAACTGACAGATTACTTCTACATGCCACATAACTGATTATCTATCATCATCATTAGTGAAGGCTGAATTTTAAGGCAGTCTAGTCTGGATTCTTTGTTATAACTAACAAAGCTCTCCATTTCAAGCAATTCATTTGTTTACTCACATTTACATCCATCTGTCCATCCATTTGTCAAACATTTTTTGAGCATCTGTTATATGTAAGGAATTGTTTGTTAGGGACTATGGATATAGTAGTAAACAAAACATAGATTTAACTCTCACCGAAAGAATCCATGGCGAATGTCATTGCCTGATTCTTATCCCGTTCTTTGTTCTTGTCCAGCCTCCTCTTCTCCCCTCACAGCTTCCTACCATATTGACTATTTATGGTTCCCCTGATGGGTTAAACTATTCCGTTGCCTTCTTCTTCTGTTTCTACTCATTCTCACTTCATCAGCATTGTCAGTTCAGCTAATTTTGAACTTTGCTCAATTGTTACTTCTCTGTTCCATGTGTCTGAATGGGGACTCCAGTGAAACCCAAGAAACTTTTGATTACTTCCCTAGAATGTAATCTAAATCTTTGGTTCATAAGCCTTTCAGACATAAAACTTTAAAAATCAGCTCTTAAAATTCAAGCTAAAGCAGGATATAGGACAGTGGTGTGATGGGATGGTGGTGGTGGTGTGTGTGTGCATATGTGTGTGTATGTGTGTGACTGAAACATTGATGTGATGGTTTCAGTGATCGAATATGTTAGGAAGAATATAGGGCTAGGATTCTAGGGGTAATGAGATGGAAAAAATAGGAGCCTTAAAAATATATAAGCTTTAATATGTTATAAGATTTAATCTGCTAGAACACATTGTTCTTTAAGACTATGGGATAGTTTTATAATTTCTTTGCTTTTTTATTCATGCAAGTTAAGTATCCTTTCTGGTTTTCTGTCTTCTGTATAACTTAGTCTGATATATGATATATGGCTATATATTGTCAAGCATTAAATTTTTAAAATCAACTTTATTGAGGTATAATTTTGACTTTTGAGAAATGTAGCCACCCATGTAACCACTACCACCACCACCATCTAATTTTCCTCAGATCAGAAAGTTTCCTGTGCCTCTTTGCAGTCAGGTCTTCTCACTCCCACCCCTGGCCACAGGCAACTGCAGATCTGCTTTATGGTCACTATAGGTTAGTTTCATCATGTATTTTATTTTAATATATTCTTCCTTCAAAATTATCTGTGATCTCTTTCCCATCCCCGTCCCTCTATGATCCTCTATAGATAAAGCTTGGAAGCAGTTTTCATTTTTCCTTTGCCTGTTTTCATTTTCTTATCCACTTTTCCAAATCCCATCATGCTACCGGTCTCATTCTTCTTCAGCTACCACTATTAATTTGTTTTCTGTTTTGTGAATTTATGTACTTGGGCCACAAATGATTGCCCAAAAGGCTTCAGTTTCTTAACACAGTCAAAATCTTTTTACTTCCTAATTTTAATATTTAATCTCTTTTGAAGCCCATTTGAAGGGGCATAAGAAACCTCCTAAAATACAATTTTATCAACTTCTTTGTGTTAGTTATCTTCTTTATATAATATATAAATTAAAATATAACAAACTGAAAAAAAAGATGGGAATTAAGCTCGTTTCCCAAAATTATCTCTATTATAAAATCACCCTAATTTATAATAACTACAAGTAAGACACTGTAAAATAGTAAAAGAATGAATGAATTGATGTTTTAAAAATTGTGGGCACACTTAGAGGGTCATCAGAATGAGTCTATGTTGGTTCTTTCCTCTTACAAATTTAATATCTCAGAACACTTCGGTTTTAAAATATTTTTTTGGTGATGGACTTCACAGCTGTTTGCAGAGCCATTTACTTTTCTTTGCTTTATTTATGGAAGTAGGAGGAAATTATTTAGAGGTAGTAATTTAATGCTATTTCAGCTGGCATTTAATTGGGTTTAGATGTCGAAAGATACATAGAGATAGATATTTAATTAGAGGTTTTATAATGGTATAATGTGAACAATCTTGTGAACTTTGCAATGTGCTTTCCTACTTAAATATCTTCTAAGGTGTGAACCTTTAAAAGTTTCATTCACTTGTCTCCACCTATTTATTTAATCCTTCCATCAGTCTCTGAACAGTACAGGAAATCATACCCATGGGTATTTATTTATTCTAAGTATAGCTTCATCCTGTCTGACAGTTCACACAAGTTCCTTTGGAGCTTGTTTAGGTAAATAGAAACATCTATTTAGTTGTTGATACCTACTTTTGGTGGCAATTTTTTAAAAGGAATAATATATTCGCAGGCTGCCGACAGTTTTTGGTACAGAACAGTACTGAACTGATATTTTCAGAATACCCCTAGAAGTTTAGTGTTGCTACCTTAGGCCAGCAAGAATGTAATTAATTGGGTTAGCAGTTATTTTTATTTGTTATTATTCTATTTGAGATTCCTGGAGAAATCATGAATTGATATATAACCAATTTATTTTTCATTTTTATTGTGAAAAATGACATTTATACAAAAAAGCACTAAATTTTGAAGCACACTGCAACAATTAGTTGTAGAACAGATTTCAGAGTTTGATATGGGTTACAATTCCATGATTTTAGATTTTTACTTCTAGCTGCTCTAAGATACTGGAGACTAAGAGAAATATCAATATAATGATTCAGCAATCATACTCATTTGTTTAAATCCTGTCTTTGTTATAACTTTTACCTCCTTCTTTGAGCTTTTGCCCAATCTTTAGGGGTATTTGGGCTTTAATGCGCTTTCTAAATTTTTCACATTGGAAGGGACTGTCGATAACATGGAGTAAGAGGATGGAACTAGCTGATGTTCTTGGAGAGGCTGGCCCCTCTGGGTTTCAGGACTTATCTGGTCCAGGAACCTATTTGGTATTTGTAGGTTTCTGGAAAGTAATTGCAGTGCATGGAATCTTTGTAGAATCTCAGATAAAGCACTAGGTGTTCTTTAGGGTTATTAGGAATGGTTTTGGTTGGTATTTGGCAAACCATGGTAATTAGCAATACCTAGCTGAAGCTTGTATAAGAGTATCCTCCAGAGTAGCCTCTTGACTGTATTTGAACTCTCAGCCAGTAATACCTTATTTGTTACACTTTTTCCCCCCTTTTTGTCAGAAAGACATTGCTGACCCCATGTTGCCAGGGCCAGGCTCATCCCTGGGAGTCATCTCCCAAGTTGCCAGGGAGAATTTCACCCCTGGGTGTCATGTCTCCCACATATTGGGGAAGATAATGATTTCACTTGCAGAGTTGGGCTTAGGGAGACAGGGGCCACATCTGAGCAGCAAATGAGGTCCTCTAGAAGTAACTCTTAGGGATAACTATAGGTAGGCTTAGCTTTTCAGCTACATAAATAAGCTTCACAGGAGCAAGCCTCAAGGTTTGGCCTATTGACTTGGGAGTCCCTAATGTTTGAGAGAGTAGCAGGCGTTTCCCTGGTGGTAAAATTTATTAGTTCTATTTTTTTTTCTCCCATCCCTCAGGAGACTTTGCCAATATTTTAAAATTATCTTCTCAATGTACTCTAGGATGTATTTGGGCATTCCATTAAGCTGTACAAAATTGCAAGCGCTCATTGCCATTCTTGGCTCCATGTTTGGGTTGCTTAAATGGTCTTTCCAGGCAAGGTTGAATTAGATTGTGTGCTACAGAAGATTTAGGTTTTGGACAAAATAAACCTCTCTTCCTTTGGTCTCATAGGGTAGATGAAGTTCTAAAATGCAGATAATGTCCTTCTTATCCCTGTATTCTGATTTACTTTAGTCCTGACCAGTTGGCTTCATTCTTATCTCTAACTGAAGCACATCTCCTTTTCAGTTTCCTTAGCAATTAGTCAGGCATCAGCCAGGTACCCAAAGTTACAGGGGAATACCAGATTATACATATAAGCATAGCCTCTTCAGATCTAGAAATAACAATTACTGTCCTGGACTAAATGTGACTGCTGTAAGAGCTTACAATCTAGGCCCCAATTTTCTTTTAACTATTTTCTAAATGTAACCAGACTAATATTTGTTCTTTTGTTTCTGGCTTATTTTGCATCACATAATGTCCCACAGGTTCATTTACAACTTTGTTCCTTTCTGTAGCAGCACAATATTTGATCATATACATACACCACAGTTTGCATTCTACTTCTCAGTCAGTATATCCCTCAGCCACCTCCATTTATTGTGCATCATGTATAATGTCCAAAGTGAACAGTCCATCAACACTGCCAATTTTAGAGAATTTTCATTGCTCCCAAGAGAAAAATAACTGATAAACAGAGCAAAATAACCGATAAACACACCATTACCAAATGGAAAAACTAGATCTCCCCTTAACTCTTGTACCTCCCCACCCCATTATTGATCCCTGTTGTGGCTGTGATAACTGTTGATGTCTTCCTGGTAAACATCACCCATAGTATACTATAGTAGTTTTTCCCCTATATTCTGATATTATAAACTTTTTGTACAAGATTCATACCTTTGAAGTAGTTCATGCAAGAACATAATTATATTGTAGTGTTAATTGGTGGGATACATGCCTATACAACCCCTTTCAGTCAAGTTCACCTTTAATATGGCAGTATTACTTATAGACCTACTAATGAACTGCCTTCACTTCTATCTATCCCCTTACATTTTTTTTTCCTCATGCAAAAACATTTTTAAAATTTGTACATTTAGTCACTATCGTTATACACTCTAGGCATTCCTAGATTATACCATCTCAATCTTTATCGTCTCTCTTTCTTTGTGATTTCATTTATGCCCCAGTCCTCCTCCCTCTATCATTCTCATATGCAGCTTCATTCAGTGTTTTAACATAATTGTATTACAGTTAGGTAATATTGTGCTGTCCATTTCTGAGTTTTTATATTCAGTCCTGTTGCACAATCTGTATCCCTTCAGTTCCAATTACCCAATATCTTACCCTGTTTCTATCTCCTGATGGTCTCTGTTACCAATGAAATATTCCAAGTTTATTCACTAATGTCAGTTCATATCAGTGAAACCATACAGTATTTGTCCTTTTGTTTCTGGCTAATCACACTCAGCATAATGTCCTTAAGGTCCATTCATGTTGTTACATACTTCATAACTTTATTCTGTCTTACAGCTGCATAATATTCCATCTTATGTAAATGCCACAGTTTGTTTAGTCAACTGTCTGTTGATGGACATTTTGGCTGTTTCCATCTCTTGGTAATTGTTAATAATGCTGCTATAAACATTGGTGTGTAAATGTCCATTTGTGTCCTTGGCCTCGTGTCCTTTGAGTAGAGACAGCATATAGGTGGGTCCTATTTTTTAATCCATTCTGCCAGACTATGTCTTTTGATTGGAGAGTTTAATCCAATAACATTCAGTGTTATTACTGCATGGGTAGTACTTTCTTCTACTATTTTGCCTTCTGGATTTTATATGTCATATCTAATTTTCCTTCTTTTTACTTTTACTCATAGTCTTCCTTTCTACACTCTTCTCCACACCTCTCTCTTCTGTCTTCGTATCTGTCTCTAGCATTCCCTTTAGTATTTCTTGCAGAGCTGGTCTCTTGGTCACAAATTCTCTCAGTGATTTTTTGTCTGAAAATGTTTTAATTTCTCCCTCATTTTTGAAGGACAATTTTGCTGGATATAGAATTCTTGGTTGGCAGTTTTTCTCTTTTAATAATTTAAATATATTATCCCACTGTTCTTGCCTCTGTGGTTTCTGCTGAGAGATCTGTGCATAGTCTTATTGGGCTTCTCTTGTATGTGATGGATTGCTTTTCTGTTGCTGTTTTCAAGATCCTCTCTTTCTCTTTGACCTCTGACATTCTGATTATTAAATGTCTTGGAGTATGTCTATTTGGATCTATTCTCTTTGGGGTATGCTGCACTTCTTGGATCTGTAATTTTAAGTCTTTCATAAGAGTTGGGAAATTTTCAGTGATAATTTCCTCCATTAGTTTTTCTCCTCCTTTTCCCTTCTCTTCTCCTTCTGGGACACCCACAACACATATATTCGTGCGCTTCATATTGTCTTTCAATTCCCTGAGTCCCTGCTCATATTTTTCCATTTTTTTCCCTATAGTTTCTGTTTCTTGTTGGATTTCTGATGTTCCATCCTCCAGTTCAGAAATCCTATGTTCTGTCTCTCAAAATCTACCATTGTAGGTTTCCATTGTTTTTTCATCTCTTCTACTGTGTCTTTCATTCCCATAAGTTCTGTGATTTGTTTTTTCAGACTTTCAATTCCTTCTTTTTGTTCTTTCCTTGCCTTCTTTATATCCTCCCTCAATTCACTGATTTGGTTTTTGATGAGGTTTTCCATGTTTGTTCGTACATTCTGAATGAATTGTTTCAGCTCCTGTATGTCATTTGAATTGTTGGTTTGTTCCTTTGACTGGGCCATATCTTCAATTTTCCTAGTGTGATTTGTTATTTTTTGCTGGCGTCTGGGCATTTAATTACCTTAATTAGTTTATTCTGGAGATTGCTTTCACTTCTTTTATCTAGGGTTTTCTTTCTGGATGAAATTGTTGTCTATCTGTTCTTTGACATTCCGTTCAGCTTTATCTGGACCTTTAGCTTGAGTTTTGTTTAACAGAGGAGAATTTTTCAGTTCTTGTTTTCTTGTTTCTTGCCCTGCTTGTGTGGTGCCTTCCCCCCCCCCACACACACACTTAGGAGGGTCTACTTAGATATTATAGACCCCAGCCAGATTTTCCTAGACCAAACTGGCCTCCTATCAGGAGGAAAGAGTCACCTGTGTTGGTTTTCCCTGAGGGTGAGACCCAGCAAGTTGAAATACTTTCCTGTGAAGTCTCTGGACTCTGTTTTTCTTATCCTGCCCAGTATGTGCCGCTTGTCTGACTGCAGGTCCCACCAGCATAAGATGATGTGGTACCTTTAACTTTGGCAGACTCTCCCTGCTGGGGGCATGGGGGAGACAGAGGAGAGGTTGTGGGCTGGCTTGAATGGCTTCAAATTACCAAGCCCTGGTAATCTGAATTCCTTGATGGAGGGATTCCACCTGGGTGGGCCTTCACCCCTCCCCTGGGGAAGGCATAGGCTCTAGATAATCCCCCAAAAGAGCTCACTTCTGCCTATGCCTGGGGCAGTTGCAGCCTGAAAAGCCCTCCTGCTGTATCCAGAGGCAGTCAAGCCTTTGTAGATACACAGCCACAAAAACCTCTGTTTCCTTCTTTTTTTTTTCCCCCTTTTTCTGTCAGTCCTGCCCCCTTGGCGCCAGGGCAAAAATGAGCAACCTCTGCTTTGATCAGGTTCACCTAAGCTGGGGGCCTATTTTTAGTAGTCAGAATTTGTTAATTAGTTCCACAATTGGTGTTTGATTGTGCCCAGTCCCTGCCTGCCGGTAAAGTCCTTTCCTTTCCCCTCTGGGTTGCAGCCTGTGGGGGAGGGGCGCTGGCCGCCGCAGCTTTGGGAACTCACAGTTCTGGGGGGTGCTCACAGCTGGTCCAGCCGGTCCAGACTGGGGTATGCTGTGTGCCTGGTCACTAACATGGCCCCAGGAGCGGTTCTGTATTGTTTCTGGTTATTTATTAGTTGTTCTGGAGGATGAACTAAAAGGCACACGTTGTTAAGCCACCAACTCGACCCAGAAGATCCCCTTACATTTAAGTCCAACTGTATTAGCTAGCTGTTCACCCATCTCTAGCTTCTGTGGATCTCTAAATTCCCTATATTCTATATTATAAGCCTCTGTGTTTACCCTTACCTTGGTCATACAAGTGAAGTCATACAATATCTATCCTTTTGTGTCTGGCTTATTTCACTCAGCATTATGTCCTCAAGGTTCATTCATCTTGTCATGTGCTTATTTCATCTTACTGCTGCACAATATTCTATTGTATGTATATCCCACATTGATGGACACTTGTATTGTTTCCATCTTTTGGCGATTGTGAATAATGCTGCTGTGAACATTGGTGTGAAAATGCCTTGTTACTGCTTTCCACACTTCTAGGCAGATACTGAGTTGTGGTATTGCCAGGTCATAGGGCATCTCGACATTTAGTTTTCTAAGGAACTGCCAAACTGTCTTCCATAGCCACTGTACCATTATACATTCCCACCAGCAATGCATAAGTGTCCTAATTTCTCCACATCCTCTACAACATTTGTAGTTCCTGTTTGTTTAATAGCAGCCATTCTTACAGGTGTGAGGTAGTGTCTCATTGTAGTTTTGATCTGCATTTCTCATAGTTAATGAAAATGAGCATCTCTTCATGTGCTTTTTAGCTATCTTTACTTACTTGTAGGAGAAATGCGTATTCATTTCTTTGGCCCATTTTATAATTGGCTTGTTTGTTCTTTTGTTGTTGAGTTGCATGATTTCTTTCCATGTACAGGATATTAAACCTTTATCCTATAAGTGATTTCCAAATACTTTCTCCCATTGAGTTGACTGCCTCTTCACCTTTTTGACAAAGTCCTTTTAGGTACAAAAGCATTTGATTTTGAGGAGTTCTCATTTATCTTTTTTTTTTTTCAATGCTTGTGCTTTGAATATAAGGTTTAGGAAGCTACCTCCTTTTACTAAATCTTGAAGATGTTTCCCTACAGTTTCTTCTAGGAGTTTTATGATACTGGTTTCTTATATTTAGGTCTTTGATCCACTTTAACTTAATTTTTGTATAGGGTGTAAGGTAAGGGCCCTCTTTTATTCTTTTGGTTATTGATACCCATGTCTTCATGCCCATTTATTGAAGAGACTATTTTGTCCCAGTTCAGTGGATTTGAGGGCCTTGTCAAAGATCAGTTGACTATAGATTTGGTGGTCTAATTCTGCCTCTCTCACAACTATTTATTTTAAACCATTATATATTGATTGGTATTAAGTTGATACTGTTTGCTAGAATCTTCATCACAGTTCCTGTTCTGAAGCAAATCAGTCAAAGCAATTTAATGATGAACTCTTCTTGGCTTTTTCCTTGTGATCAGCTTTAAACAAAACACACACACCTATACATGTATACCAATACACACATCTGTACAGTGTTGATATGCACACTCATATCTCTCTTAATTTCTCTTAATTTGTACTTCTGTTGTCTCACAAGATTCTCATCCACATCCATTCCCTTTTTTTTTTCCTTCATTCTCTTACTTTCCTTACATTCATATTCCCACCTCCCATATATTTTCCTACAGAGTGAAAAAGTAGTAGAGGTTTATGAAGCTTTTTAGACTTTGGCACAAATTTTCAGGTTGAAGGTATAAGAAGATAAGCTATTTAACTTGATGGTGAGTGGATGACATAATATTTTATTTGGCAAATTTATGTAAACAAGTACTCAAGGAAAAGTTATTATTTATGTATATTGTATTTTTAAAAACTAAGTTACTAGTAAGGAATTGAGAGGTTTCCTGGCTCCTTTGATGGTGATAAGATATAAAATGCTGTAATCATTCTGCATAAAAAGACAATAAGGGGTGGTGCAATGGTGGCTCAGTGGCAGAATTCTCACCTGCCATGCTGGAGACCCAGGTTGGTTCCCAGTGCCTGTCAAACAAACAACAAAGACAGTAAGAAGCAAAAGTTGAAATGTTAAACTTTAGAGATGAGTCATAATTGTAATGGTACTATTTATCTTCAAAATTCTTCAGAAAATGAAATAACTTTCTTCCTATACTCGCAATTATGTTAGCACCTTTCAAAGATGATAGGACTAAGATAGGAGGTTAAAAGGGGTCATTTCAGATCTAGAGTAGAAGCCAATTTTTGAGAATTGAAATTCCCTATTCTAAAAGGATAAAAAAGTTGTTGAAGTAGAAATTTATAGCTCTGGTTCCACTTTTGCTTCTGTCTCTAAATAGCTGTGTCACCTTTGCCAAATCTCTTGGCCTCTAGTGACTTACTACCTTTCTTTCAGTTTCCTTACTCTCAAATGAGGAGTTAGACTAATTGGTCTCTAAGTTAACTTTCAGGAGTTAATTGCTTGGTTCAATTCTAGAAGTCTTTCTTTCCTCTGAACTTTATATTTAGTCCTCTTAACTGGTATGCTTAGTTTACAAAGTCTTTCAGTACTCATTATGTTTATCCTTTAACTTTTAAGGTGGGAAAAATGTCTCAAAGGTTTAATTCTATAATTTCAGCTCTTAAGTGTTGTAAGGGTGGTCCAGCGAGTACAGAGGCCATATGCTGGGAAAGAATGACAGTTGAAGGATGGAGTATGTTATTTCAGCTCTTTCCAGTCATTGGGAGCATGAAGAACAGGAGTGTTGTAAGAACACACGTGATAGGGTAGCACAACTCTCACAGAATCTTTGAAATAGGGACCAGCATATACTGTTCTCTCAGTGACAGGTTTGTGGGTCTTCACTCTAGTACTTTATTAATTCTTTCTTATTACTGTTTACACAAATTCGAGTTCCTCCTGTCTTAAAAAAGAAAAGCTACCACTTACCCTGGGCTCTACATTCCCTTTTAGCTGTCACTTTTTCTGCCCCTGCCAAACTTAAACTTTTAAAAGTCAGTTTTACTCAATTTCTTTATTTTCTCACCTCTTATTTGCCCTATGCTTCATTATAATCTGACTTCCACATCTATGCAAGAAGTATTAAGTTTTGAGAAGTTCCTATTTATCTATTTTTCCTTTTGGTCCATGTGCTTTGGGTATTAAGTCTATGAAACTGCCTACTTTCACTAGGTCTTGAGGATGTTTCCAGTATTTGCTTTTAGTTTTGTGGTAGTGGCTTTTATATTTAGATTTTTGATACATTTTGAGTTAATTTTTGTGTAAGGAGTGAGGTAGGGGTGCTCTTTCATTTGTTTTGCAAATAGATATCCGGTTCTCACAGCCCCATTTATTGAAGAGACTGTTCTGTCCCGGTTGAGTGGATTTGGAGGCCTTGTCAAAAATACACAAACCATAGACATGAGGGTCTATTTATGAACTCTTAGTTTAATTTCATTAATGATATATCTGTCTTTATGCCAGTATCATGATGTTTTGACCACTGTGGCTTTATGATATGCTTTAATAGTCAGGAAGCATGAGTCCTCCCACTTTGTTCTTCTGTTTTTCAAGATGATTTTGGCTATTCAAGGTTCCTTTCCCCTATAAGTAACTGGATAACTGTCTTCTGCATTTATTCAAATAGGTTTCTGGAATTTTGACTGGTATTGTGTTTAATCTATAGATCAGTTTTGGTAGAATTGACATCTTAATGACATTCAGCCTTTCAATCCATGAACATGAAATGTCCTTTCATATTTAGGTCATCTTTAATTTCTTAGAGCAATGTTTTGTAGTTTTCCATATATTGGTCTTTTACATCTTTGGCTAAATTTATTCCTAGATATTTCATTATTTCAGTTGCCTTTGTAACTGGAATTTTTCCCTTGATTTCCTCTTCAAATTGTTCTTTACCAGTATATAGAAACCCCACAAAATTTTGCAAGTTGATCTTGTACCTTGCTAATTTCATTAATTTGTTTGTTAGTGCTAGTAGCTTTGTTGTTGACATTTTCAGGATTTTCTGGATCATGTCCTCTGCAAACAGGGAAAGTTTTACTTCTTTCTTTCCAGTTTAGATGCTTTTTATTTCTTTTTCTTGTCTAACTGTTCTGGCTAGAGCTTCCAATGCAATGCTGATTAACAGTGGTGACAGTGAACATCCTTGTCTTGTACCTGATCTTAGAACAAAATCTTTTGATTTTTCACCATTAAGTATGATGTTGGCTGCAAGTTTTTCATATATACTCTTTATCTTGTTGAGGAAGTTTACTTCTATTTCTAGTTTTCTAAGTATTTTTATCAAGGTCCTAGATTTTGTTAAATGCCTTTTGTTCATCAATTGAAATAATTATGTGGTTTCTTACTTCATTATATTAATGTGGTGTACTACATTAATTGATATTCTTATGTTGGTCCAACCTTGAATACCTGGGATAAATCCCACTCGATCATGTTGTATTATTCTTTTGTCATGGTGTTGGATTTGATTTACTAGTATTCTGTTGAGGATTCTTGAATCTGTATTCATGTGGTTCTGTTATTTTCTTCTCTTGTGGTATTTTTGCTTGGCTTTGATATTAGACTGATACTCCCTCATAGAATGAGTTGGGAAGTGTTCCCTCCACTTCAAAATTTTTTTTAGCAGAATTGGTGTTAATTCTTCTTGGAATTTTTGATTAAATTCCCTTGTGAAGCTATGTGGTCCTAGGCTTTTCTTTTTTGAGATGTTTTTGAAGACTGATTCAATCTCTTTACTTTTTATTGGTCTAAGATCTTTTGTTTCTTCTTAAGTCAGTGTGGGTGTTTGTGTGTTAGTATGAATTAGTAGTATTCATGCTACATCTAAGCTATCGGATTTTTTGATATACAGTTGGCCATAGTATCCTCTTATAGACATTTGTATTTCCGTGAAATTGGTAGCAATGCTACCCCCTTTCATTTCTGATCTCAGTTATTTCACCATCACTTAGCATTCACCATCTTTTTTTCTTTTTCAGTCAAGCTAGAAATTTGTAGATTTTATTGATCTTTGCAGAAAACCTACTTCTGTTTCATTGATTCTCTCTTACTTGAAGTCTCTCTGTCATTTATCTCTACTTTAGTCTTTATTTCTTCTCATTCTGGGTTTAGTTTGATCTTCTTTTCTGGTTCCTCCAGGCTGGAGGTTAGGTCTCTGATTTGAGGTTTTTAATACTTGATGGTGTCCCAAAAGTCTTTTTTTTTGATGTCCACTTTTTCATTCTTTTTGTTTCTATTCCTAAGCTTGAATATTTCCATTGCCTTACCTTTAAGTTCCTTAATTATTTCTTCTGCTAGCTACAGTCTGCTGTTGAAATCTGTAATGTTTTATTTTGGACATTGTTTTCTTCCACTACATTATTTCTGTTTGGTTCCTTTAATAATTTCTGTCTTGAAATTATTTTTTTGTTGTTCATTTTATCATTTTTCTGACATAATTTAGTTTTCTATGTTTTCCTTCAGCTCTTTTAGAATATTGAAGATCATTTTTTTTCTTACAAGTCTTTGTCTGATATGTCCAAAATCTGGTGTTCTTCATCAGTGGTTTCTGAAGTTTTATCTTGTTCTTCTAGATGGGCTATCGTTTTCTGTTTGTTTTGCCTGGTTATCTTTTATTGCACACTGTATATTTCAGTATTTTCATGTATCAACTTTGGAATTTAGTCTCTGAACTGTCTCTTCTTAAAGTTTGTTTCCAGTTAATGAAATGACTGAAATTTCCTTGAGTGCCAGCAATTAGCAGAAACAACCTGTGGTAGCTAGAGTCAGTTGTCAACTTGGCCAGGTGAAGACACCTAGTTCTGTTGCTGTGGACATGAGCCAATGGTACGTGAACCTCATCTGTTGCTGATTACATCTGCAGTGGGCTAGGAGGCATGCCTGCTGCAATGAATGATATTTGACTTAATTGGCTGGTGCTTAAATGAGAAAGTGCAATGTAGCACAACCTAAGCAGTCAGCATACCTCATCTCAGCACTCGCAACTCAGCCCAGGCCTTTGGAGATGCAGAAAGAAATCACTACGGGGAAAGTTCTTGGAACCCAGAGGTCTGGAGAGAAAGCCAGAAGAGATTATCCTGAGCCTTCCCATGTAAGAAAGAACCTCAGATGAAAGTTAGCTGCCTTTTCTCTGAAGAACTAATGAAATAAATCCCCTTTGATTAAAAGCCAATCCTTCTCTGGTGTGTTGCATTCTGGCAGCTAGCAAACTAGAACACAACCTAAGGCAAAAAACAAATTTTCACTGTCTTTTCATATTGGTTCTGTTTTGGTGGAGCTTTCCTTTGAGTTTAGTCCTCCCATCAGGACCATCAGCCTGAGGCAAAAGTGCCTCCAAGTTCTTTCTGAGCATTCCTCCGATCCTGGGCATGTACTTTTGGCCTTGGGAATTCCTCTGTTTGCAGGGATCAAATACCGTCTCTATGCCTTTTGAAATAAACCTCACCCATCCTGGGGGCTCTATTGTATGTCTTTTTTTTCTCTTTAGAAGAGAAGGAGTGAATTTACAGAGCAATCATGCACAAAATACAGGATTACCATATACCACCCTATTATTAACACCTTGCATTGGTGTGGAGTATTTATTACAATTGATGAAAGCAGATTTTTATAATTGTACTATTAACTATAGTTCATGGCTTAATTTAGGGTTCACTGTTCATGTTTTCCTACAAAATATTATTCTGTTACCTGTTGCATGTTTTGAAACTGGTAATCCTTTGCCTCAGGCCACTTTGATTTGATTATTTCTTATATGCTTTAGCTGTCTGTAAACTGTTTCTGCCTGTTGGGCAAATTCTGGGATGGTGAGCCATAGAGGAGTTTCTGGGTCATCTGTTCAGGCTGCTGCTCTGTAGAATGTCAGTGATGTATAGGCACCTGGGTATGTGCACAGGGGTTACTCTGCTTTCTCTGGAACAGAGATAGAGGCTCATAGTTATAGCACAGACTGGCTTCCTACTGTGACAGGGAAGGTTTATGGGGGAACAGACAGCCAGAGTGCTGCAAACTTTACTACTGTTAAAAAACTGCTTTTTCCTGGTTCAGAGCTTTCCTGCTACTGGAACCCTCTAACTAGTCTTTGTTTCTCTGAGAAATACGTTTCTGCCAGTTTTTACTAGTTGTTTAAAGATTCTTTGGGAGGATGGAACCCTCATTCACCAGGAAGTCCCTTTGGATAGTGAAGGCTGTTAATTCTACTAAATCGTTTTATTATATCACTTTTTAGCCATACTGCGGAAAGTAATAGAACATTCTATTGCTCCAATTTTTCTGAGCAATGTTTTCTACTCTTTAGCCGACAGAATTAGAATTGCACCTACTAATTACTGAACAAAGATTAGAACTATAAATAATACACAGTAATCTGGTCTATGCAGATGATCTTATCTATTTATCTTTGTACCACTAATAACTCAAGAATGGTTGATAAGGGATTAATAGCTGTTTTAATTTGAAATTAAACTTTTATAAATCAAATTGGTGCTTTCCTCCAATAAAACCAAATCATTGGAATTGATTTAACCAACAATATATGAAATCTTTTTTCTTTAATTTCATAAATCTTTATCCTTCCTTTCTTCTTCCTAAGAAGTAAAATAAGCCGTTTCTTTTTTAACAATTTTCCTGAGTTGCTAGTTCATTTTAGAAATTATCCAATTAAGAAAACAGAAATTTGGGGGCAGGCAGAATGTATATAGATATTATTGAAAGGGTTAATTTGGTATAGTTGAGTACATTTTAAGTTTGAAATTCTTTGATGATTTTATGTGTATAATTACCCTGAAATTGTGTCAATACTGTGTATTTTTCTCTAGTTGTGTCTCATCTCCATTTGAGATACTTTCTCTGAGTATTAAGTTTTCTTATTTTATTTGGTTGTCTAAAACTCATGAATTAATTTTTTTTTTTTAGCTAACTTTCATAGAATGCCTGTTTAGTGCCAAAGCACTGTGCTAATGCTAATATCATCCTTTCTGTACAACATTAAAGCTTCCAGATAGAATCAATAACCTTGACTGTTGTTAGATAATCCTTCAAAGGATTCTTTGATGACTGCAATCCTTTTGTCATGTTCAGGGCCAGTTGAACCTAGAGTATTTAAGATGTGTAATTTGGAAAGAGAAGAAAATTTAATATATACATTGGTAATGTGTTTGAGTAATAAATTGTCTTTACTACTTTAAACTACTTAAAAATATGAGATAGTGTCAGTACAGGCACTACATTATGTGAGAATATTTATTAAATGAGACAAAATTAATTAAATTCTGCACTGTAATAAAAATTGACATTTACTGATAGATACAATTTAAGTTAATTTTTATTCTGCTAGCTTTTCAGATTTTACCTTTATTGGAGCTCCTTCCAACATCTTCTAAGAGGACCTTTGAAGGAGTTTTTCTCAAAATGTTATGCTGCAAAATATAATCTACTCATAAAAGTAAAGTTCACTCGATCAAGTCTGGAAACTTTATTTCCTGGAATAATTCTTTTATATAACGTAATATCCTCAGGAAAACAGATATTTTAAAACTCCTTTTGATTTAGAAAATCGTTCATGGTTCTATTCATTATTCCTAATTCACTAGTTATCTGTGGGAAATAACACAAATCATTATTATAAAGGGTACGGTAAGTTTCATCTAGTACTGGATAAGGAGGAATAAGTTTCAGCAGCACTGATAGTTATCAGAGCTCCAAACCCTAGTGAATTACTAGATAAGATTAACTGTAATACATGAGTAGCCACACAACTAGAACCACGACAATCTGTTCCTATGTGATATTGCTCATTACAGTTACTGCTCTTTGGAAGCCATTTATATTTTTACTTGAATCCAGTCTGTTAACTGCTTTGTGGCTTTCTGTTGTGGTCGCTTACTGTGATAAGTAAAACTAAATTTTGTTCGTTTTTGTTATTGCTAATGTTTGTGAAATACTTCTATCTCTTAAATTATGACTTCATTATTGCCTTTTAAAGAAAAGAGCCAGTTAGAAGTTTATAGAAGTAAAAATGATGGAGACCAATTATGGAGTCTAAGAGGTAAAGAGGATGTGGTACCATTTTGTATTTGTATTTAAGAAGTAAATAACAATCATTATACTTAATTTTCTACATTAAATTGTGGGGAACCATCTGGATTCCACCTTTAACTTTTCATGAAAAGCTGTCCTAATGTTGGGCAAATGTCATGAAGAAACTACAGTAATGCTTAGTTTCTTTTTCCTCTGAGTTTCAAATATCTTACTTACTGTGTATGTGTAGTAGTCAGAGAGGAAGTTTTGGAGTCAACAGCTTACATTCAAAATCTGCTTACTTTACTAAGTAGTTATGTGACCTTGGCCATATTTCTTTAGCTTTTGTTGCCTCAATTTTCCCATTTGGAAATGGGGATACAGGTAGTGTCTGTCTTATGAAGTGCTTGTAAAGATTCAAAGTGATAATACACATAAAATGCTTAGATCCTGGCATATAGAAATGTTTTAATAAATATTAGCTGTTATTATTATCATTTTGCATATCTTAAATTCTGGATTGTAGGAGGCTTTGTATTTTATATTCCCATTGAAATGGCAAGATTTGGTAATGAATTTTATTTACATCCCATAAGAGAATGGCACTTTATTTGTTACTAGAATTGAATCATCTTTGAATGTTCTTTGAATTTATTTGACTTTTGTTTGGGTTTTTCCTGAAATATTAACTTTTGTGAGGAGTTTGTTTTTAAGGTGTAAAAGTTTTTCCTAAAATTATTTTCTCTTATTTTACTCTATACTTTAATTTCATTATACTTACATGTCAGTATATTTTAATTTTCTATGATACTGATTGCATATTTACTCATAAATTAGAGACTGGCTTGTAAAGTTTCTACAGGAATTATCAAATAAAACTAAAAAAATGAGGAAAAAGTTCATATTTGGAAAAATCTAAGTTCTTCCATTGTTCTTATGTGGGTACTATAGATTTTGTTGGAATTATTTTCCTTTTATGAGTAAACTTTTGGAAAAATGTCATTTTAAAAATGCTCTTAACTTGAATAGTCTCATTTTCTAAAACAACTTAAAGCATATTAATAATTCCGATCATTAGAGTTAGGTGTTCTTGTTATCTGGTAGACTGAAGTAATGCTGTTTCCATATGCTTAAGTTGCTAATAACTTTTCTGCTACAATACAAGGAAGTCATCCAAATAAATATGTTTGTTAATATATACAGTTAATGTGTTTTATTTAAATTTTGCTTATATAATGTATTAGGATTCTGGGTCTACATGCTATACAAGTTGGTATATTTTATTTGGTACCATAATTAACCAAATAAAATCAGAAAGAAACAGATATTGCTACATTTCTTAGCATTGGGAACGTTGAGTCATTGGAACTATTGACATTTGCCTATTGAATGGAGGATACCACAGTTTTCAAAACTGCTTATATAGATTCCAAGGACTTTGTTGAATCCATGTTATCTGTTTAAGAAATAGAGGCAATCAAAGAAAATTGATGATTTTTTCAAGCACTGATAGTAGTGTATATTGCCTTTTGTTTGTAGAACTTTAATATGAATATACTGAATATGCTTTATTTTGATTATTAGACCAGGAATAGGAGATCCAGATAATAAATGAGTCCCTAGATTCACCTTTTCTGTCATACAAGGTCTGCAGGACTTTGGATTATGAGAAGACCACATGACCCCTTTTCCTTTATTTTCTTGCTAGCCAATGATATCTCATAGACTTTGAGATCTAGAGCTTGGATGCTATTTTCTTTAAGCTAGTTTCTATATTTGTACAAGACCAAAAATAATACTTTCTTTAAGGGTTCTTTTGGGGATTAAGTGAGATAATTTATGTGAAGTGGCTGGCACATAGTGATGCTAAGTGCATTTCACATTTACCGTATCTATGACCTTATTTTTTCCTATCTTATCTCTTCCTTTTGTATTCATATCCAAGGCTTTTAATTCCTTATTTTCTGTCATTTCCATAGCTAATAATCCATAATAATAATAATAATAATAATAATAATAATGTTTCATTATATAGTAAGTTTCTCCCCAAAGTAGAATACTGAGGAAGCATGCATGATGATGCAGTGGGGTATCTGGAAAATATTAATACCTCTACTTATATTTATTTTTCATCTAAACAATAATTGCATTACTAATATTTAATATAAAGACTAAGATTGGTACTTGTATGCTATGTTTAAATACATATGTGTATATTGAATGTGAATACTAAAATTTTTTTCTGTACAAGAGTGCTTATCATGATAGTTTGACGCCCTATAATCTGTCACTTGTTATCTGAATTAAACTGTATAGTTAACAGAAAGAGGATTTTGTAATGGCTCTTTCTGAAAACTTTCTTGAGGGGTCCAGAATTTAAGTAAGTTATCAGGAGGCAATCTAGTTACGGGTACCTTAGGAAAATGTGGATCAATATCAATGCTTGATCCTTTTGACTTTTTTGCAAATATTTGCATTGGAGCCTGAGTGTAGTTTTTAATTTTTATTTCCTTATTTATTTATTAGGGTAAAAAAGAACCACCTTGTTGAAAACGGGTTTGTTCGCCATCTTCTGCTTATAAAATTGCATTTTTTTTGAAGGGGAAATAAAGAAAATGCACAGATAATATATAGTACACATCTGTTGTAAATACTCATTAAGCATTTTAACAAAGCCTTCACCTTATAAACTGAATGGATTCAAAATAAATTAGTTGCTTTGTTACTTAATGAGGAGTGATTGAAGCTACTTGTGGGATTCATATGCTGAAGAGATTTTATTCTACTTTGAAGCAAACAAATAGAAGGTCAGGTAAAGAATATTATATGTTGCTGTCATGGGACCCAAACCCATGTTGTGGAAAGATTTTCCATCAAGCCAAACTTCACTTAAAAATAAGACAACTTTTCCTGAGCTGTGATCTACAGGAGAAATCTGTAGTTCTGTTTTCAAAGTCCTGATTTCAAAGCCATTTCACATCACTGCCTTCATTTACACCAGGAAAAACAGTATTTTAGAATGGTAAGCAAATTTATTTACTTTGAGAGTTATAGTCCATTTCAGTGATTGTGAACCACTGTTTTTAACATTGAAGGCCTACTTAATAATGTTGAAACTATACCTAGTCATAAAACCATGAAATGGTTTTAAAAGACCAATTGTTAATTTATGAAGAGTGTCAATTATAGAACAGTCTAATTCAGTTTGACTATAAAAGCTTGAATTACTATAGTGGCCAAGATGCTTGTTCTTCCATTCTGGGTAAAAGCTGCTCTAAAGCCTGTTTGTGTCTAGAATGATTATAACCACATGTTTTTCTACAATCCTTGAAACACATTATGTGCAGTTTGTTTCAGAATATCCAAGATTATATTGGACCTAGGTTATATGTTAGAAAACATATCTGAAGAGTGTTTCAAGACTAATCATATCTAATTATCTGTGGGGGAGGCAAATTGGACTGGGCTGTGGGCTGGGCATGGATGGCTACAGAAAAAAAAGCTTCTGAAGAATTCAAATCATTTATATACTGTCAGCATGAATTACATGTGCATAAGGGATGCCTTTTATGGGGAACATGCACAGTTATTCTAGGAGATTGTTTTTACTGTATTTATGTCACACTATATGCAAACATATTCAGAAAATATTTGTGTGAAAATGATGGCAAAACTGTTGACTGTTAGTCTGGAATGGGTTTGAATATCAAAAAGATATTGTGTAAGGAGTTGTTTTATATGCCTGTCATCATGGAATAGCTTAGCAAGACCTTCCTTTTTATGGGGTTCTTAGAGGAAGTGCCAAAAAATTGTGCTCAAGAATTTGTCCAGGTGTGGTAAGAGATAGGGAAAAGTTTTCTTTCAGCAGAGCTGTAATATCAAAATGGAAATAATCCTCAGGCCCTTGAAATGCCTCAAATTGAGACAATATTTTTATATTAACAGTAGATTAATCCTTTATTATTTTTACATTTTGTAGTTTATTCTGTGTCATAATATTTAGTCAGGAGTCACCCTAGAGTTAGTTTTACAGACACGGAAAATTTTATCTTGAAGGTCTTCTGATTTCTTGACTGTTTTTCTTTTGCTACTCAATACAATAGGAGAAACAATAGGTGATTGTAGATACTAATTTAATGTTTGGTAAAAAATGAAGGATGCTGTGTTAGTCGGGGTTCTGTAGAGAAACACACCAACAGGAGAGAGATGGAAATATGAGATTTATACAGGTGTCTCACACATCCTTGGGAATAGAAGAGTCCAAATCCATAGGGCAGGTTGTGAAGCTGGTGGCTCCAATGAAGGGTCTGGATGAACTCCGTAGGAGAGGCTCACTGGCTGAAGAAGCAATGAAAGAATCTCTGTTCTTCCTTAAAAGCCATGGACTGATCAGATTATCTCCTTGTGGGAAGCACACCTTTGTTGATCGCACATGTGATCAGCCACAGATATAATCAACTGATTGTTGATTTAATATACCAGCCTTCCAGTTTATCACCCAGCCACGAAATATCCTTGCAGCAATGGTCGAGTCTCTGCTTGCCTGACCAGACAATGGGGCATAATCACTTGGCCAAGTTGACACCAGAACCTAACCATCACAAATAAAGTTGCAGTAAATAATTTAAAGAGTTGCAGAGGGGATAGATGATAGTTCCCATTAGTTAAGCACCTGCTAATGTCAGCTCTTTTGCTGAATGCTTTACACGTATAATGTATGTTAATTCTCACATTAACCCTAAGAGATGTGGTACTAACTCCATTTTACAGATGAAATAGAAGTCTAGACAAATTAAATATTTTTCTATATATCTCACGACTAGTAAATGGCAGAACTGGGATTTGTGCCAAAGCTCTCTGGCTCCAAAACCCAGATTCGTTCTACATGATTGTACTTATCAAAGATTGGCATTAAAAATGGCATTATGTAGCTTTGGTTTTGATTATAGCCCTCTGAGAAATTAGTTTGTTCCTGTATGGCTGTGAGAGTCACTGAGTTTTACTTGTTGATCTCTTTCAGTTGATTCTAGGACTGAGTCTGTAGGAAAAGGCAAATATCTTCATTTACTACCTGGAATAATAAACATGTAACATCTTGCACAAACATTTTGTATCTTCTATGAACTGGCATACACATTTGCTACAGAATGAAAAGATGCCCATTGTTTGGCCCAGCCCATTGGTGGCTAGAGCTCAAAGCAACCCCTAACAGTTAGAATACCACCTGCTGTTCCAAAATTCACTGTTCCTCTTTTCTTAACAAGCTTTGCCAGTGTAAAAGGAAGTAAAGCCTATTGCCTGGTGTTCTCCAAATTTTGCATTGAATCTTGCTGTTACGATGAAATCTGGAGTGTTCACAAAAGTCAAATGCATTTCCTGCCTACAGGAGTTATTGTAAAAACCAAACATTAATGTTTATAAAGATATATTCTTGGACCACATGCAATTAACTTTGAATAATTGAGTTAGTACAGACATTTTCATATTTTATATGTAATGTTTTTTTCCTTTGTGGAAAAAAAAGTGTGACAAAGAATTGGTTATAGTTCCTTAGATATTTTTCCCCTTGGATATTCCATTTTTAATTTGAGAATTTATTCATTTATTCAGTGTGAAGTTGTGCAAAGTGGCAATTGACTGCATGCCATTGTAGCAATGCCCAACTCTCAGTTTTATTTGTGAAAGGAAGTGTCTAGGCCTATTGACTGATGTATCATAGGTACTTTGTAGATGTCCACTGATTTTTTGTTTCAGTTCTGTTAGCTAAATGACCTTGGACAATTTTCTAGGCCTCACGTTTTGAAAATAAATTTATTTTCAAAATGTGAGGCTTACAGATGACTTCTTAGGGCCTTTTAAAGCTAACTCTATAATGCGATAATTTCTGGATAGTGATGTGTAACGTCTGATATAATATAACTGGAGTCTTTGCTATCCCCTTAAGATGTTATGCTTGTTTCCGTCACTGTGTCTTTGATCATACTGTTCCTTTCATCAGGAATGCCCTCTCTCCTCCCCAACCGCCCAGAATCATACAGTCACCATTTATCCAGCAAAATATTCATTGAATACTTACTGTGTTCAAGGTTAAAGGAATGAGTAGGAATGAAACTTTAAATTTGAGTTACTTTCAGTATCTTTTTAAGCCTTATACCTTACATTATTTTCTAAAAATCTGGCGCCTTTTGATTTCTTCACTCTCTCAGTCCTGTACAGTTATCACACTTTTGGAAATTATGTTTTAGCAGTATAATATTACACTTCTTATATCACCAACTAGCTTGTAAAATCTTCCACAAGATTACATGGCATATAGTTCTTTTTGTTATTTTTTTTAACATCTGGTATAATTTTTTTTCTTTAAGGGTCTGTAGAATAGAAGGTGTCCCTTCTGTTAGTAATATGTAGCTTGAATCACTAGGGAACTGGGATGGCATGATAGAAGTATAAGTGGAATGGAAGAAGGGAATCCACAAAACACTGCAATTGTTTTGCTAAGTTTTCTTTTTGTTTGGCTTCTTTAAATATAGGTGGTTTATGGAAAGACATTTAATATACATAAAACTTGACAATAAAGTAATGGATTGTATTTTTAACATTTACTCTAGAATTTGTTAAGCCAAATGTGCCTGCTGACAGTGTTATAAACTTAGTCCACTATTGTCTCCATTGATTATAACAGTTTGAGTTACTTCCTGAAATAAGCTTTGGTAGTTAATGTTCTTAACAGAAGTATTACTTTGTTAACTTTATAACTTCCACTTGGTTTCTGATAAAAAATGATTATGCATTCAACCTGATCAAATACCTTTCTAATTAGACTTTGTTCAGTTAAATCTTCAAGGAAAGGGGTGCTGATTGCCCTTTTTTAAGACATGAATCATCATGGAATAAGTCTTACTTCTTCCTAAAATGGTGATTTGGAAGAGAATAATACTAATTTGGATGCATTAATTCTGTTGTTTTTATTAAAAAGTCAATTACTTTAAAGATACCTCTTGGTTCACCATTAAATCAGCTCTTTACTGAATGTAATTTAAAACATAGCCTCAGGGAAGTACTTCTGAAATGGCAGAGTGAGGACCCCAGAAAATCCACTCCTTCATAAAGGCAAAAAGAACACTGGCAAAAATTGTCAAAATGAACTTTTCCAGAACTCTGGAAATTAACCAAACACTTGCAACAGAAAAATACCTGAATATCAGTAAGAAAAATGAGTGTTGTGGTATTTAACTTGTCCTATTTCCATCCCCTTCCCCCCAGGTCTCTGGTGGCCTTGAAAATGAGTAACTACATAGCCATGATAGTTGTGAAACTAGCAGCATAGCAGCCACTGGAGGTGGAGGAAAGGTTTTGGAGTTTCCCTTAGAACCCTTTCTCCCAAGAATTATTTGACCTGTCTGGCAGCTCCCTGAGAAGTTCCATTCACAGTGCTTCTGTTTATTTGACTTGTCTTACTGCTGCTTATTGGCATTTATGAAAGCAGTAAGGGGTAGTTATATAGAATCATAGCTACTTCAGGCCATGATACCAGTTGGAGTAAATATGAAGCTGGCCAAGGACCTTAAAGGGAAAATCTGAAGAATCAGATGTCTATAGGGAGTTTGTAAAACTCTGACAAATTCCAGAGACCTAGAAAGCCACATCTGTGCAGATATGTGTGCACACCTAAGAAAGTCCTGAGAAGGCCCTGATTTCCCACCTGTGGCTGACTTGAAGCTCTGTGCATGAAGAAAGTGAAGGATAAAGTAGAGTTGTAAATTGCTGGGGCACTGATGGCATACCTCAGCAATACACTGAGTCTCTCAGCAAAGAGGAGACTTACTGGTTTAAGATATTTTTAAGAAAATATTTGTCCAATCATTAGCTGAATGCTGAATAGATACTCTAGTGATAACACAGCTTTGCAGAATTAGTTCAGGGACATTATTAAACAAATAGCAGTAGCAACAACAACAAAAAGCAACAACAACAAATTTTGGGGAGAGGGATGAGCTGAATACCAGAATTGCCACATTATATTATTTTAAATTATGATAATTGTAATGAAATAGTAAAGTATGGACATAGGGGAAAAGAAAGAGATGAAGACCTGATGCTGGACTTAACAGACAGAGATTTTAAATCACAAGTTGTGAGGCATGCAATAAGTTCAATGAATCTTGAGGATAGTATGTTGAGTGAAATAAACCAGAAGTGAAAGGGCAAGTATTGTACGGTCTCATTTAAGGAAATTAGGGCCTAGGTAGTAGGTTCTTATGGCAGTCACGTTTATTCCTGAGTTTTAATTGAAATTTCTAAATTTTGAGATGCTGTGCTCTTTGTGTTTGCCCTGATAGCTCCCTGAAACTTACCCTTATGAAACTTATTTCTGTAATAGTGAAGCTAAGACCATTTATAATTATGCCTGAGAGTCACCCCCCAGAGAACCTCTTTTATTACTCAGATGTAGCTTTTCACTCTCTAACCAAATTCTGCAAATAAACTCACTACCGTCACCCCTACATGGGACATGACTCCAGGGGTGTAACCCTTCCTGGCATTGTGGGGCATGGCTCCAAGGGAAGAACCTAACCCTGGCATCGTGCCTTCTTGACCAAAAGGGGGAAAATGAAATGAAATAAGATTTCTGTGGCTAGGAGATTTCAAGTAGACTTAAGAGGTCATTTTGGAGGTTACTCTTATGCAAGCTTCAGGTAGATAATTGCAAATTGCCACAGAATGCCAAGCCCCAACCAACAGTATTCCTGAAATACTAATGAATACCCAGGGCTTTTTCTAAGACTATAAATTTTTTACCCACTAGGTTTATATTTTTAGAAACTTAAAACGTTTCATTGTTTGTATGCCAGATAACCCCTGAAACTCAGAGTTACCAATTTCTCTAAGAACATCACAGAGTTATATTCCTCTACCCCATAATGTTCACACCCATTTTCTGCATAAAGAAGTTAGAATGATCATTGCCGAAGTATCCCTGAAAAAGGAGATTGTAATCAGAAAAAGATACAAAAGATGCTTCTACAGCATTGACACTGTTATACCCTTGACAAATGTTTGCTCTGTAACCATGTTAACTGTACTTTGAAAGTTGTATTGTAACTACTTGCTAAACTGCACTCTGAAATTTATCACTTTTATGCATGTTATATTTCACAACAAAAAATTTTTTTTTAAAAAAGAAACAATTGAAGCCCAGATGCTGTACTTAACAAAAAATTTTAAAGCAGCTGTTTAAATATGTTCAAAGAACTAAAGGAACTTATATCTAAAAAGCTAAAGGAAAGTATCAGAACAAGTTCCACTAAATAGAGATTATAAATAAAGTAATGGAAAAAGAATCAAATTACAGTAATGGAGTTGAAAAGTACAATAGCTAAATTGAAAATTTCATTAGAGGGGTTCAACATTAGATTTGACCTGGAAAAAAAAGAATCAGTGAACTTGAAGATAGGTCAATTGACATGGTCCAGTCTGAAGAACAGAAAGAAAAGTATTAAAAAAAACGAACAGTCTCAGAGACCTGTGGGATACTATGAAGCATACCAACCTGTGCATAATGAGAGTCCCAGAAAGAGACGAGAGAAAGTGGCAGAGAAATTATTTGAATAAATAATGGCCAAAACTTCCAGAATTTGATGAAAAACATGAATCTGCACAACCAAGAAGCTCAGCAAACTCCAACCTGGATAAAATCAAAGAGATCCACATGTAGACACATTCAAATTTTCAAAGCAGAAGTCAAAGATAAATCTTGAAAAATGGCTCGTCATGTACAAGGGATCCTCGATTAGATTAACAGCTGACTTCTCATTAGAAACCATTGAGGCTAGAGGTTATGGTATAACATATTCAGAGAACTGGAAGAAAAAGAATGGCAACCAAGGAATCCATATCTAGCAAAACTATCCTTCAAGAAAGTAAGGAGAAATTAAGATATTCTCAGATAAACAAAACAGAGAATTGGTCATTAGCAGCCTGTCCCTACAAGAAAAGCTAATGAGAGTCCTTCAGGCTTAAATAAAAGAATGCCAGTCAGTAACTTGAATTCACACAAAGAATAAAGTCACTGTTAAAGGTAACTATGTGTAATTGTGAAAGAAAGCATTATGTATATATATTTTATAGCTCTTCTGAGTTAGAAGACATCTGTGTGAATCAATAATTATAAAACTGTATTGATGGACTTATATAGAGATGTAATTTGTATCAAATAATACCTAAAGTAGAAACCCTTAGGAAAAACCATAGTAGAGCTATATGACATTGCGATAAGCAATATATGACTCCAAAAGCACAATAGACAAAAGAAACATAAATTAAACTGTATCAACATTAAAAACTTTTACTTTAAATAATATCATCAGGAATGTACACAACACACAGAATGGGAGGAAATATTTTCTAATTATACATATGATAAAGGATTTGTACACAGAGTATGAAGAGCTCATAAATCAATAATAAAAAGACAACCAAATTAAAATGGGCAAAGAATTTGAAAAGACATTCCTCCAAAGAAGATATACAGATGGCTAATAAGTCCATAGAATGATGTTCAACATCATTAATAATTAGGGAAATGTGAGTTGAAACCACAGTAAGGTGCCTCTTCTTACTTACTCAGATGGACTATAATAAAAAACTCAGACACATAACAAGTGTTGGCAAGGATGTGGAGAAATTGAAACCCTGGTGGAATTGTCGAGTGTCACAGCTGCTGTAGAAAATAGGCAGTTCTTCAAAATGTTAAACATATGAGCCATGTGATCCAGCAATTATACTCCCATGTACATAGCTAAGTAAATTGAAAACATATGCCTGCACAAAAACTTGTACATTATTCGTAATAGCCAAAAAGTGGAAATAATCTATATGTCCATCATCTGATGAGTGGATAAATAAATATGGCATAGCTATAAAACAGAATATTATTTAGCAGTTAAAAGGGTTAAAAAGGAATTACTGATCCACGTTACATATATGAATCTTGCAACATTATGCTAAAGAGAGAAGGCAGTGACAGAAGATCACTTATTGTTTGATTCCATTTCTCTGAATTGTCTAGAGTAGGTAAATCTGCAGTGACAGTATATCATAAGTAACTGGCAGAGTGAATGAGGAGTGGCTACTAATATGGGTTGATGAAAATTTTATAAAATTTCATGATGGTGATGGTTGCACAACTTTATGAATATATTCAAAATCACTGAATTGTATACTTTTAAAAAGTGATTTTTATGGTATGCAAATTATATCTCAATGAAGCTGTGTTTTGACTTGTAAGTTTTTGAGAACTCCTAAGAATTGGTGACAGATTTTATTTACTGAATCAGTAAACAACCTGTATACTCTATATGCAATTATATGCATAGACACTAATGGTAAATTTCATTGTTGTTGTCACCCTAATTCCCCCTTTCTCCTTTGTTCTCTTTGTTTGTTAACAGTATCACTGCCCTCCCAGACATCTGAAATCAATGTAGAGTCTGCTGAGGCCAAAACATTTTTCCTTCAGCAATGCCTCACCTCTACCCTCTGCTCCCATTGTCTGCCCTAGGGGGGGTACTTCCCCATATTTTACCCAGATGTTGCAGTGACTTCTTCATATAATTAACTTGCCTTTATTTTTTATTTTTGCTTTCCTTTAATCCATCCTTTTCAGTGAAGTCAGTTATGTCAACACTTGGCTTGATAAAAAGCCTTTGGCCTGCATTGTTTATAGAATGGAGTCTCAACATTTTGGCCTGGCAATGAAGGCCCCTTATGACATGTTTTAACCTGGTTTTACTTGCAGATACCCTTTTCTTTTTCTACTGCCTTACTTTATTTATTCCTTTCTTTAATTTTTTAATTAATAGTCATTATGTAGATATAAAAGATGAATCTATTCAGCTTCATGTCTGAATACTTTTTGTTAAACACATCTTGTACTAGTGTTCTCTTGTTTACACTGACCATTCAGTTTATTCCCACAAAGAGGCATTTCCTTTTGTTGTAGTGCCCAGCTTCACTGCCACACATAGGCACAATTTCCTTCTAAATCTCAGAACTCAGTCTAAGACTTCATCCCTGTTGTATCTAACTCATAGGTTGTCCTGACCATTTAAAGAGCTACTGTGTGTTAAACTGCTCAGTACAGAGCCTGAAATAAAGTAACTACTGCTTTTCTCCTCTCTTTCCCCCTAATCTTCACTCTCTCTCTCCTCTCATTTTTTTTTCCTTTGTTATTTTTCTTTGGTGTTTTTGAAAAGTTGTTATTTGGGACTGGATCAAATGTTAAATCCTTTGAGAAGTTACCTCCTGCAAGCCTCGTCCCCTGGATCCTCAGTAGAGTTTCTTCTTCTTTTATTTAGTTCCTGTGGCAGTATACCTGCAGGAAAGCATTTATCTTGACACTTTGCTGTTTGTATTAATTCCTTGTTTATCTCCGCAGCTAGGCTTTGGCTTCTTGAACATAGGGAACGTTTTTATATGCCCAGAAGAACATAGGTAATACATAATTACTTACTAAATTTTAGTTTAAAATAAATTTTGGACCAAGTTGCTTAAAGAATAGAAATGTTGCTAATGGAAACTAGGAGTTAAAAATAATATTTATTATGATAGTACTACTTCTTCTTTAATTTACTTTAAATGATAATTATGAAGAAACTTTGTGTAATAGAGAGCACAGGTAATGCCATTAAAATGAAGATTATTTTCCTAATGCGCACAATAATGGGTAGCCCTCTCTGCATTGTCATATAGGGCTAGCATAAAGATCTTGTATATAGTGAGCAATCAACACTTATTTGATGGATCATTATGAATGAATATGTGCTATGAAAATATGTTCTAAAATTCCCTGGAAATGATTATCCTTATTATATTGTAAGTGACCTTACAATAAAAGTAATTGAATTTAGTTCATTTGACTGGTGGGATTTTATATGTAGAACTAAAAAGTGAATTGATTGTATATCAGTTATTCATGATCAATCATTCAATAGCAAATGATTTTCCCATTAGACATTTTCTCATGCTGTATTACATAGATGACAGTAACAATCTATGAAATTGAAGTATATTGAAAAGGTAATTTTTTACTATATAATCTTACCTAATTAGAAATCCCTGCTGAATTATAAATATTAAAAATAGCAGGAAATTATATGGCATTACATATATTAGAAAACAATTTGTCTGGGTATAGCAGCCTGCTATGCATTTTTTTCTGCCTTACTGGTCTCATTTTAAGCTTTGCAATCAAATACATTTTCCTAGTCACACAAAAAGTGTGAATGAAGATTCAGTTCAATGTGCTTATATATTTTACATTTAGTGAAGGTGTTGCACAAGGAGAGCAATCTTTGCAACTGAATCAAAGTGATTAAATGTAATAAATTGCATAAACAAGGCAATAATAGCCCATTGAATGGAAAGAATGCTTAAGAAAACATTTTTGTTAGAAAATAAATTCTAAAATGTTAACTATTCTTCATTGTTTCTATTGGTCTTATTTATTTAGGTCAGTCCTGCTGTTTAGTTAAAGCATTTTTGGAGTAAAACATATTTGGCCGATATCCCATTTTTTCTAAAAGTATGATGATAAAATAAAATCAATAAAGGAAGTAAAGGTACAGAATGGTAGAAGGAGGATAATTATGAAAATTTGAAAGGTGAAAATGTGTAAGATCAGTATATTTTCATAAAAGACATTAAAAAATATTTGTATAACAGTTATATAATACATAAAAGTTTGGAAATTTTATGTTGTTATAGGTATTATCTCTCATTTTCAATGCATGAAGTTTTCCATGTAACTCTCTTTTTTTAATATCACCTTTTTACACTTTGTTTTTGTTTTTCTTTGCCAATATGCCTTATGTTAATTTGGGGAAGTCAAAAGAACACTCAGTAAAAACCTTAGTTTTAGATCTCATGTGACTGAAACTACCTGGGTGACTCTGAACAAGTCTTTTGACCAATTGGAGTTCTTAGATATTTAATTAGGAGTTTGGAATTCATGCTTTACTGCTCTTCCTAGTTGTAAAATGCTGGCATTATGTATGCGTACTAATAGAATAATGTTAGTCTCCAGAAGCCTTGGTGTTACTTAAGCTCTAAACTTCATGACTAACTCACATTTCGTGTGCAATGTATTGACCTATACATAACACTTATTTAACATGGAATTGAGATGTCAGCTCTTTTAATGTCAGCTCTGTTAATACAACTCATGACTCGGCACCTCTTTGCATTCTCCAGAAAAAAGTCACTTACACCTAAAACATTGGCGAGCAATGTTGATTCCACTTAAGATTTTTTTTTTTAGGGAGGCAGCTTTTACCCTGCACACTTCATAGCAGACAACTTTAAAAACCCTTGCTACACCTCTGTTCTTTTTGCAAATCACCTTTTACCTACCACACTGCCAAAGAATTCTTTTAGTTTTCCTCCAGGAGGCATTCAGTCTCATTGGCTTCTGATTTCCTTCTTGTAGGTTTTTAGCCAAACTTAGGTGTCTTTCCCCTTTGTTTTACATAAATACATAAATAGTTATATAATTACATAAATAATAATTCTGTTTTCATCCAGACTGTATGAACCACTCATCAGTGCGCTCAGCAAATGAAAGGCCATGCTCAGAAGGTATTGAGCATTGAATAAACTGACAAATTCTCATAGTAGAAATGGTTATCTTATGTAGAATTATGCATTTAGGAATTCAGGATAATTAGACATAGTGAACCAGAGTGGAGATCAGCATATTCTTCTTAATTATATGAATTGTCACTTGAAAACATAAATTAAAAAAAGTCAAGCATTTTATATCCTGGAAGACCCTGGATAGCTGTAAACTTGAAAATCTGATTAGAAAAATATTAATGAATAAGGAAAGGTCAATCACCTTGACCCAACATCTGTTAATATTTTGGTGGTGTTTTCTTCAGCATAAGGATATGTGTTATATAATAATACATAGCTATATTATTATATGTCTGTAAATACACAGAGATTTGTAATTAGGACCATAATATACCTACAGATTTCTTAAACTTTTATTATAGAACATTTCAAAAATATACAAAAGTAGAAATAATATTGTAATTAACCTCTATGTATCCATCACCTACTTCAATAATTACCAATTTGTTTCATTTATGTCACCCACAAACTTCATTCCTTCACGTTCTTATTTTGAAACAAATCCAAGATATGTCATTTCCTCTGCAAATGTTCTAATCGTATATAATTCTGTAGTTTATTTTTTCATTTATTTCATTATATTTTATGTATTGTTTCTTCATGTAATTATATCTTATATTCACATTTAATGAATGCATGTTATGTTGTTTGGCTATAATATGACTTAACAACAGTAACTCTGTTGTTGGATATTTAGTTTGTTTCTCCATTTTTGATATTATAAACAATACTACACTGGGAATCTTTGCCCATAATTATTTATCTTAATTTTTGACTATTTCTTTAAATAGAATTCCTAGAAATGAAATTATGAGTATACTAAAGATACTTGAAAAAGGGCCACAACATCTGACTGGTGGCTATTCTTCAATTCTTTATACCCTCTTTGAAAAGCAAACAGAGCACCTGTAAGGTAATATTCTTTATACTTTTCAACTAGATGAAAAAGCTGTTTCATGAGTTTCTTGAAATGGACAGACTTCCCTATGTTACTCCATAATCCATTAAATTCAGTTGTATAATTTTGAGGAGGATGCTTACAGATTTAATTTACAAATAATTGACAATGAATAGCCAGTCTCGGGAAGTTTCTGTTTTGGTGATGATTATCTGATGTCCCATTAGTATTACCTGAACATATTTCAAGTTTCCTGAAGTAAATTGCAGTTCATTCTATTCAGTCATTCTACATATTTATAATGTAAGACCCAGAAGTAGTTTCCCAACTATGTTCAGTCCCACTCAGATTCTCATTAAAGTTATGTGATAGTTTTAGGATCCATAAATTAAGAAAAATGTAAAGAATGGGAAGAAATTCAGAAGACAGTTATGCAGATTAATGAAGGGCTACAAAGTGTATCAGTAACGATGAATAAAGAAATCATTTTGATTTAGTAAGAGAAGAGAAAACTCAGGAATGTATGTAATGACAGAAGACATCAGGACAATTTATAATGTGATACATGCCTTCTTAAGCATTTAAACATCAAAGAGAAAATTCTAGTTTCATTCCACTTTTCTAAACTTTACAAACTTAAAAAAATATTTCTTAATCTTCTATGGATGCACAGTTGTTTCAGAACTAGAAAGACAATACAGCATTTCATGTCTTCCTAATGAAATGTAAAAACAGTTGACCTTCTCTCCTGACCATCAGGTTGTATTCTGAATGAAACACTGCTGCAGTAAGTTTTAAGGATTTCATGTGGCTAAGTAATATGGAAGATGCGTTCCTTGTAACTAATAGTAGTAACCTCAAGACCAAACATATTGTGAAGTGTTTCTCTCAGTCCCTTTGATAGGAGGAATTTAATTGGCTCTCAGGCATTTCTTTGAATTTACATAAGTAGCAAAATGTTATGGTGTAAGGAATTGCAGCTTTATAGAATTGCAGCTTTAGAGAGTTGTGAGATCTTAAGAGTTAGCATAGAAGAATGATTCATATATATTGGTTCAAAATCTAGCATACATTGGAATCTCCTGGAGGGCTTGTGAAATACAAGTTGCTGGGTTCAATCACTGGAGTTTTTGATTCCATAGATCTAGGTGGACCCATAGAATTTACATTTCTAACAAATCCCAGTTGATACTGATGTTGCTGGTCCAGAGACCACCCTATAAGAACTACAGATACATGCTGAACTCCTTACTCTTGGTCTAAAATGTTTCAGCTATCCCTATAGGATTCATTAATAAATTTACATTATTGTCTATAGAGTTAGCTGAGAAAATAGTTTAAATATTTTCAATGAACAAAAAAAAATTATTGTTTTGGGTTAAATACCCTAAGAATACAGCTCTTGATGGTGCAGCTCCAATTAAGCTTGGATTTAAGCCTATAAAATGTGATTTACTTCTTTCTCTAAACTGAATTCAAAGTCTATAGGCCAAGGAGGTATTCAAGTTGAACTGACTATTTCTGCTCTATTGATGACCTCTAGCTGAACATGAGGGTCCTGGATACTACAAAGAGCTCATCTTAAAACTGAGCCCAGAGTTCCGGAAAGATGGTGAAATAGGATAAGTTGAGTTCACCTCTGCTCCAAGAAACTGCTAGAGAAGAGACAGGAAGGTGACTGGGATAGCAATTCCAGGGTTTAAGTAACCTGGGAGGGCCTTCTACATCACAAAGGGAAGCCCTGGTTGTAAAAGTTGAAGAATCGAGACAGAGAAGTGAGACTGTTCAGCTACTACCAACAGCCTAAAGGTGCTCCTGAAGCCCTGAGTCCTCAGGAGTGCATGGTCAGGGAGGTAGGGACAAGGAAAATAGAAAGCCAAGCTGTGTTACTTGAATGTGCTGACATCATGCGTGCCACCCCAGCCCCATGACCTGTGACTCCCCCCACACTCCACTCACCTGAACTCCATCACATGCGCCCCCCCATGTTCTGGGTACCCCCCCCCACCTCACCCCACATGTCCCCGCCCTGTGCATGTGCATGCCAACACCAGCCTGTCCCACCTTGCCCCACCCCTCCTGAGATCCACATACCCATGCCCAGCCCCTCGACCCTGACCTCCCCCTCCTGGCCCCCTTCAGGCAGCGGCTTGCTCATTCAGGCTGTGTATGCTTACCCTCATACTTGGGCCACCCCCACCCCCAGCCCATAAAGTCAAGCAACCCTGCTGTACCCTCCTTGAACTCTGCATTCATGTACATCATCCGCCTCCCCGCCCCAATCCACACACACGTGCACACCTGTGTGCACCCACCAAGACCCCAGCTCTGGGCAAGCACAGACCTGGACATCTGGGCCACACCCACCCCCAGCCACTCAGGTGCAACCCCACCCTGCTGCTCCTGAGTGCTGTGCATGTGCACACCAGGGCACCGCCCCCCAGACCCACACACACCAGAGCCCCGCCTTTAAACCTGTGCACACTCACAGCCACATCCTTCTAGGAGTCCGCGCATCCATTTATCAACCTCTTGATCCCTGTACCCCAACCCCTGCCCTGCACACATGCACACTCTTGCCTCACCCCCTGGCACAAGCACCCTGTACCCACATGTGCACATCTGTGCTAAATAGCTGCTCATGCACATTTGTGCTACATAGCCCCAGCCCTATACACACATACTCTCTTACCCCAACTGCCTTGTACCTGCACACCTATGCCAGGGCCTTGCCCACCTAGCATGGCCTACCTGACATCACCCACTCCTGACCCATGGCCTGCAACCCCTGCGACCTGTGCCCCACCCCTACACACTTGTGCCTCCTCATTCTGGGCCATCTGGACTTCTCTCCTTGTGCAAGGAGAACACCTGTGTTCTGCCCTCCCTATGCCTCAGCTTCTGTGCCAATACCCTATTCCCTGATACCCATGATCTCCATGCTCTACCCAAATCCTGCCTGTGCACTGAACCCCATGCATCTGCACAGTTCCCCCCCATCCATCTCCCACCACACCCTACCTCTGTGTCCCCATGCCACACCTTGCTCCTGTACTCTAAGGCCTGCCTGAGCTGCATCCGCCCCCATGGCCCCCACACCGTACCTCCACAACTCCACACTCCACGCTCACAGGAACTAGTGTACCATCTCCAATCCATGCCTATACCTGCACTGCAACCTATCACTGCACTGTTGTACCCCGCCCCATGCTGCACATCCTGCTCTACCTCCATCCCACAAATAAAAGGCTTTAGACTATGGAAGGAAATCAGCTTCCAAAGTAGACCTATCAAGATATTTACATACCTGGAAGGCAACAAAAGATCACTAAGCCTATCAAGATGCAGAAAGATCTAGGCCAGCCTAATGACCAAATTAAGACACCAGGGAAGACATAGAGGTCGGAACAAATAATCAAAGATTTTCATACAACTTTACTAAAAAATAAAATCAGTGGGATGGCTAATGTTAAAGGAGATCAAGAAGATACTAGAAAAGCATAAGGAGGTATTTGAGAGAATAAATAGAAAAATAGTAGATATCACAGATTGAAAATGCAACAGATGAGGTTTGCATGCTTTTGGCTCATGTCCACAGCAATAGAATTAGGCACCTTCATCTGATCAAGTTGATGACCCAACTACCATATAAAGTTTATCACTAAAAGAGGGATACATGGGAAATTGATTCACATGTGGAAGTTAAACAATATACTCTGAAACAACCAGTGGCTTAAAGAGGAAATCACAAAGGAAATCTAGGAAATATATTGAGGTGAATGAAAACGAAAATACAACACAGCAAAACTTATGGGTTGTAGCAAAATGCAGTGCTCAGAAGGAAGTTAATAGTTTGAGATGGTTACATTAAAAAGGACATATTTCAAATTAGAGACCTAACCTCCAAAGTAGAAAAACTAGAAAAAGGAGAGCAAACTAAACCTAAAGAAAGTAGAAGGAAGGAAATAAGAAAGATTAGAGTAGAGATAAATGAAATAGAGAAAAAAAATAGAATCAACAAAACCAGAAGTTGTTTCTTTGAAAAGAACAATAAAATTGAACCTTTAGCTATACTGGTAAAGAAAAAGAGGACAAAATGACAAAAAATCATAAGTGAAATGGAGGACATTACTACTAATGCCACAGAAATAAAAAGAATTATGAGGATATGGTGAAGAACTATATACTATCAAATTCAATAACCTAGATGAAATGGGCAAAGTACTATAAACACACAAACTTCCTACACTGACTCAAGAAGAAATAAAAGATCTTGACAAACCGATGAGTAGTAAGAGATTGAACCAGTAGTGAATAACCTCCCAACCAAAAAAAAAAAAAGCCCAGACCACATGGTTCACAGGGGAATTTATCCATATATTCCAAGAAAAGTTAACACCAGTTCTGTTCAATCTCTTTCAAAAATTGAAGAAGAAGGGAGTCGGGCGGCTTCAGTGGGAAGCCATTGGCCTCCCTTTCGGCATGCCTCACCAAAAGCTTGTGTCCTCCCTGTGGAGCTCCCAATACCCCCTTTTTTATTCAGAAGGTGCTTTGTGGGGCCACCCTCTGGCAGGAGCCTAGCACCGCCCAACCCCCTCCAACTTTTGATATTCCGCACTTCCCAGCCAGAGTCTCCTCAGCTTCTCTCCCCTGCCCCCCCAGCTGTCTTCATTTCCTTAAGGATTTTTTTTCCCCTCTCCCTCTCTCACACCATAATGGCATGCAAGTGGGCCTGGTGGGTGGCCAGCCAAGTTTTCCAAGAAATTTCACCAAGATGTTCAGTGATAGGAAAAGTTCTGATGATGAGAGTCCCATCAGTGCCAGCAGTAATAGTTCAGATGCAGACCAGCAAGATCTAACCATTCCAGAGCCTGAAGAATAAGAAGAAAGAAAACCTTCTGCTACCCAGCAGAAGAAAAACACTGAACTTCCTAGCAAATCCACCGCTAAATTATCCACTAGTGCTAAAAGAATTCAGAAGGAGCTAGCTGAAATGACTCTTGGTCCTCTTCCTAACTGCAGTGCTGGGCCTTGAGGAGATAACATTTATCAATGGAGATAGACTATGCTTGGTCCACCAGGTTCTGTATATGAAGGTGGTATGTTTTTTCTGGTTATCACATTTTCGTCAGATTATCCATTTAAGCCACCAAAGGCTGCTTTCCCCACCAGAATCTATCACTGCAACATCAACAGTCAGGGAGTCATCTTTCTGGACATTCTTAAAGACAACTGGAGTCCCACTTTGACTATCTCAAAGGTTTTGCTATCTATTTGTTCCCTTTTGACAACTGCAACCCCATCGATCCTCTGGTTGGAAGCATAACCACTCAGTATTTGACTAACAGAGCAGAATATGACAGGATACCCAGACAGTGGACCAAGAGATATGCAACATAATTCAAATAATTTTCTACACAGTGTGAGGGAGCAAAAGGCATCTTCTCATTGAGCTGCAAATCTTTATAGCCTTTACAGTACAGACTTCTGTGTATATGTTAAACTGATTCTATTCTCTGCTTTTAGCCTTTGGAGACTGGAAGACTCCACCAAAAGGTAAATGCTATCAATAGTAGGACTTTGTAGCTGTGGATTAGTTGGGTTTAAAACACTACTTGCAAGTCTTGCTTCTTTGGACTATCAAAATATATTTTGTGATGTGCTAAGGATACTGGTCCTGAAGTCTACTAAATATTATATGTATTTTAGTGTAGTTCATTATGTGTATGAAGTTATAAAAGTAGCCATAGATGACTAAGAATTACATCATTTTTATTAAACCCAGATGTACTTCTGAAAAAAAAATTGAGGAGGAGGAAACACCTCCTAATTCATTCCTCAAAGCCCATATTACCCTCACACCAAAGCCAGATAAAGATACCATAAGAAAAGAAAATTACAAACCAATGTCTCTTATGAATATAAGTGTAGGAATGCTCAACAAAATGCCAGTAAACTGAATCCAATAGCATATTAAAAGAATTACATACCATAATCCAATGAGATTTACCCCAGTATCCAAGGGTGGTGCAACATAAGAAAAATAATGGATTGAAGGCAAAATAATGCATGATCATCTCAACTGAGGCAGAAAAAAATCATTTGAAAGAATCCAGCATGGCTTTGTGGTAAAAGCACTTAGAAAATAGGAATAAAAGGAAATTTCTTCAGTGATACAGGATATAAATGACAATAAAAAGCAAAACAAAAAAAACAACTAACCTACAGCTAACATCTTATTTATTGGTGAAAATCTGAAAGTTTTCCCCCTAAGACAGGAACAAAGCAAGGATGCCCACTGTTACCGCTATTACTCAACATTCTTTTGGATTTTCTAGCCAGAGCAATTAGGTAAGAAAAAGAAACAAAAGGCAACCATAGTGAAAAGGAAGAAGTAAAAGTTTACCTATTTGCATCTGATGTGATCGTATATCCAGAAAAGCCTGAAAAAGCCACAGTAAAGCTCCTAGTGCTAATAAATTAATTCAGCAAAGTGGTTAGGTATAAGATCAAAACCCCAAATTTAAGAGTGTTTCTATACACTAACAATAAACAATCAGAAGAGGAAAATCAGAAAATAGTTCCGTTTACATAAACAATTAAAAGAATAAATTTATAATAATAAATATAACCAAGGATGTGACATAATTGTACACAGAAAGCTACAGACATTGCTGAAAGAAATCAAAGACCTAAATAAATGAAAGAATGTTCCATGTTCATGGATTGAAAGACAAATAATGTTCAGGTATCAATTCTATGCAAAGCAATTTACAGACTTAGCATAATCACAATCAAAATTCCAACAGCTGCTTTTGCAGAAATGGAAGAGCCAATCATCATTTATAAAGAAGTATATGGAATCCTAATGCTCAAAGTCCTCTTGAAATAGAACAAAGTTGGAGCACTCACACTTCACATTCTTAAAACTTATCACAAAGCCACAGTAACCAAAGCAGCATGTTGCTGTCACTAATACAGATACACATGCTATTGGAATGGACTGAGAGCTCAAAAATAAACCCTCACATTCATGTCCAACTGATTTTTGACAAGGGGTCAAAGATCACTCAATTGGATAAGAACAGTCTCTTCTATAAATGGTGTTGGAAAAACTGGATTTCCATTTGCAAAAGAATGAAGGTAGATCCCTACCTCATACTGCATATGAAAATCAATGAAAAATAGATGAAAGACCTAAATCTAAGAGCCAGAAATGTCAAATACCTAGGAGAAAATGTGGGAGGCATCTTCACAGCCTTATGTTAAGCAGTGGTTTCTTAGACTTTGATTCCAAAACAGAAGCAGTGAAAGAAAACATAGATGAATGGGACCTCTTCACAATTAAAACTTGTGTGAATGTAAAATGACAGCCTGCACAATGGGAGGAAATATTTGGAAACCACCTATCTGATAAGGATTTAATATCCAAAATAAGGGAATCCTTCTGATAAGGGTTTAACATCCAAAATATATTTTAAAAAAATCCTTTTCAAGTCAGCAATATTAAGACAAGTAACTCAATTAAAAAATGGGCAAAAAATTTGAATACTCATTTCTTCAAGAAAGATAGACTGGTGGCCAAAAAGCTTATGAAAAGAAGCTCAACATCATTAGTCATTAGGGAAATATAGATCAAAGCTACAAAATACCATTTCACACCCACTACAATGGCTATTATTAAAATAACAGAAATTTATAAGTGTTGGAGGGGATGTGGAGGAATGGGAACATGCATTCATTGCTAGTGGAAATGTATTATGGCGTGGTCTTGTAGGAGACAATTTGACAGGTCTTCAGAAATTTAAGCATAGAATCATATGATCTAGTCTTTCTTCTTTTAGGTATATACCCCAAAGAATTGAAAGCAGGGACTCAAACAGATATTATTTGCACACCGATATTCGTAGTAGTGCTGTTCATAGTTGCCAAAAGATGGAAGCAACTCAAGTGTCCACTGACCAATGAATAGATAAACAAAATGTGTGATATACACGTATTATTCAGCCATAAAAAAATGAAGTTCTGACATGTGTTTTGACATGGATGAAATTGAAGACATCATGTTGAGTGAAATAAGCCATCCACAAAAGGTTAAATATTGTGTGTTCTCACTGATATGAAATAGTTAGAAAAAATAAACTCATGGCTTCAGAATCTAGAGTATCGTTTACCAGGGGACAGGGTGGGAATAGAGTATAGAAAGTAAAGGCTTAAAATGTACATTATTTCTATTTGGAACAATGGAAAAGTTGTGGTAATGGGTAGTGGTAGATGGTAGCACAACATCCTGAATGTAGTTAACAGCCTTGAGTTATATATTTTAATGTGGTTAAAAGGAGAAATTTTAGGTTATATTTGCAGTACTAGTATAAAAAAATAGAATATCGATATAACTGTACAACATAAACAATGAGCCCTAAGTTAAACCATGGAGTATAGATGTTAACAGTACAATTATAAAAATATGCTTTCATCAATTGTAACAAATGTAGTCCACTAGTTAATAATCGAATGCTATTAATATTAATTAATATTATTATTAATAATAGAATGTTAATAGGGTGTTAATAATAGAATGGTGTGTGGGAACCCTGTATTTTATGCATGATTATTCTGTAAACGCATAATTTTTCTAATTAAACAACAAAAAATAGCTTCACTCATCCCTTGTTTATCGGTAACCTTAATTTGGCAGGCAGATCAAGTTGTTTTCCTCTCAGTCTGGGTATTTCTATTACAGCATTTATATAGTATCTGAGTAAAGACCACTAGATTTCATGATTTGGAGATAATACCAGTTTGCAGAATTTCCTATGATCATTGTTATAGGGGAACTTTGATGTCTGAACTTGAGCAAGGCCTGTTTGAAAACAGATTAAAAGATGTTAAAATATGGTCAGGTTTCTGCATATAGGCATAAAAATTCCATGTGGGGATTTCAGAATTTTTCTTTGGGATTATGTTCAAGGCAATATGGTCTTGTTATGAATTAGAGTCATATATGAAAACTCAAATTATGGTAGATTTGTGAGAAAAATCAGCCCTTAGACACTGTGTTGTATTCACTTAATGGAAGTTGCAAGCGAGTTATTTGATTGCTTACACGTGAACTAATATTCCTTTGCTGACTGCCGCTTTCTATTTCCAGAGTTCACGTCTTTTATACAGCAAATTTTTACTGCTTGTGTTTTTCTTAAAGAAGCTTAAGACAGCCCCTATATTCAACTTTAAATACTTTCTCTCCAAAGTTTATGCAAGAACTGAATGATGAACTTAATCTCTGTAACTGTGCAATTAGTGTATTAAGTTAAGTACTATTTTTGGTATCACTGTACTCTGCAAGTCATCTGGTTAATGTGTTTCCTTTTGTAGGATTTTACCAGGGCATGGCAATTAGAACACAAAATAAACAGTAACACTTTTCTTTGTACTTGCATGTGGTTTTCAGGACAACTTTTTCATATGCTGTTTTTATCCTTTTAAAAAGTGCTCCTTAAAACAAGAGGAATTAAGGATTCTGTATTTGAAAGGAGTAGCATGTCAAGTTGAATAGATGATCTAAATAGATTATTGAGACAGATATTTTTTAATTTTTATAAAGTGTGTACTCAAAAAAAAGGGAAATCAGGTTGTATATTTTCAGCTTTTTCTTGACAAATACTGAGCTGTAAATTATCCAGCTGTTCTTCCTCTGTATGGATTTGGTAGTACTCAGAGCGATTTATAGGTCTAGAGTGCAGCTGCTGAAAGTCATTTATTCTCAGTTCTGTATTAAATCCATCATAGATGAATACATTAGCATTCAGTATGTAGCTCAAGGGCTTAAGATATTTTTTTCCCTTCTGAGTGGCTGTTCTTCAAATATTTCTAGAATATACCAAAACAGCATCCAAAAATTATTAGGCTGGTATGTGTTTTCAGAAGGGCTGGTTTTAGTCCTTCTATTTAGAGTACTTGAAATCTAGTCATTTATTGACACAAAAGGAACAGTCGAAGCATGCCCAGCAACATTAATAGATTGGTAATACTATCATGCTTGGTTTGGTGAATTAGGACTTTCGCTTGGTCTTCTCATTTGCTGTTTCTGCCATATGTCTACTGTTCAGATATGTTCACATTTCTGGAACTTGATCATTTGCAATTTTTTTGAGGAGCACCTGCTTGAAAATAAGTAAGGGAAATGTTCACATCTACTGTAGTTCTTTCTCTTCCACTTGAACATATAATTTATTCTTTCTGATGAACAGTAACTATCATGATCAGCAATGAACATTTAGGGCTTATAGAAATCAGTCTGTGTTTCTTTCTTGTCACTTCATAAAATACCTTCATGCTATCCACAGAATATTGATGTGAATTTGAAATGTTACATTACTTGAGAATGATTATATTCCTCAAAATGCGGTCCAGGTATCTATTTAGAGAATGTGATTTTTTATCCATATTATCAATTGTTTTAAAAAGCATGTCCTTTAAATTTATCTTTTAATCTTTCTCATATACATTTTCAGATTAATTTTCCTAAATGATAATTCTGGATGAGTCTCTTGTTTCTCAGAAGCCTTTAGAGATTCCCCATTTTCGGTTCTTTAAATTATAGAATGGTTAACTTGGCTCTCAGGGATCTCCATGATCTTCTCCCAAACTGTTTTTCCTAATTTATTTTTTACTGCTCTCCTTCATTCATCATATGATACAACCAAAATGAATGACTTTTTGTACTCACATGTGCCCACTTTCTCTCTAACCTCTATGCTTTATTCATATTGCTTTTCTGTTCCCAGATTATTCTCCTCAGTCTGGCTTCACATGTTCAATTCATGCTTATTTTCAAAGACCAAATTCCTCATGCTCCTCTAAATTATAAGTATTTTTCCCTTCTGGTTTTACCTCTTTTATATAACTATATAGTTTTCATTTTTATTATAGTTATTGCTATGCATATCTTATATTCCTATAAGATGATAAATTCTTGATAATAGAGACTGAAATATTTTAATTTTTATCCCCTACAAAGCCTAGGGAAATCTCATACACATATATGACAGGTGTTTAATTAATATTTGTTGTATTTAATTGGATTTTGAAATAAATAAAATACTGGTTTAACTTCATATAAGTATAAAATGTTCATTGCTTGTTGGAAATGTTTTGGAGCTGTATGTTACCTAGTTGTAACAAGTATAGTTTTGCGTATTGAAAGTAATTTATTTTTTATAATGATTCAAATTCTTAAGGTCCCCATATGACCTTCAGAAACCTGACTCCTGGTTAAAATCCTAATGTGATCTTTCAGGCCCAACCATACTTAATTACAAAGCTTTGCCTGGCAGTCCTCCTCAGGCAAAGCTGCCTTCCCATATCAGACTTGTTGCATATCCAGTGCATTCATTGCAGTTTCCTGGAGGAAGTTGCAGTCAAGTACTCATGTCCTTTTGCCTGCTGTCAGTCATTTCATACCCATATCTACATTTATAGTCCAAGTGACCATTTGGAAGTCATCTTATTTAGGGCTTTGACTAATGGACTTCCTAAGACTCTCAACCAAGAGATGCTTATCAGGGATCTTGGCTGAGGCACCTTTTTTTTACTTTTCTCAGTACCTGTCCACTTACTGTCTTACCCCTTCCCCACTCCCAGGAGCCTTTTGTTCAGTGAGAAGGCTCCTCTGCACTGCATGCCATCTGGCCCTTGCCTGGTACCATTCTGTGGGAGAAAATAGAACACTGGAGAGCTGGCACCTATTTTTGACCTTTGCTTGCACTTTTTCAGTAAGTGAATGAAGGTTTGAGTTTTGCTTATTGTCCTAATTGACCACCTTGACAGATCTTACTAAAGAGCTTCACTGTAAAAAAGAGAATGTAGGGGGACCTCCAATGTTTTACACAATTAAGGATTAAGGCAGAACATAAACTGATATCTGAGTGCTTTACTTAATTCCTGATATGAGCTTGTTTTCTGATAGTGTGACTTGCTATCCCAAAAGTAAATTCTCCTTACTCACAGATTTCTGCTTATTATTTCAGCAATAGTTTTTTTCTTAGAAAAATTTAATTTGGGGAGTTTTATCATTTTCTGCACAAAATTAAAAAAAAAAAAACAAATAGTATTGAGAAGGTAAAACTGCAAAATAGCAGTGCTTTGTTTAATCCCTTTTCACAGACAACCATATTAAAACTCTTTTGGCTGTTTTTTCTGATATTTAACTTGATATTTATAAACGATAGAAGTATAATGCTATTTTTATTTAATTTTTACTTTTATAAAAATTATATGTATATTAATTCAAATAGTGCTGTATGAAAAATGGCAGTTCCATGTCCCTACTTTCTTGTCTCTCAGTTCTCATGCCTTAGAAGCAAATAGTTTATAGATCTTTTGTTTCTTCTAGTATTTATCTCTATGTTTCTAAATGTCACATAGTCAAATTTTTCCCCAATTTTTCAATATTAAATATTGATTCACTTCCTTTTAGAGAAAATTGAAATTTAGTGTTTTTTTGACCACTTGAATGGTGCAGCCATGTGCACACACACATACACAGTTTCACACACATACACACTGACCCTCCTATTCTCTCAATAGAGTTATTTCAGTTTTTTGCTCAGCCAATATCCAGTGATTAATATTGTTTTCACTATGTAAACACTTCTTACACTAAATCATGTTATGTATTTTGATTACCATTGTGTTCTTGTATAGCCTTTTGGTTTTTTTTGAAATTTAATAATTGCTTACATTTTCATCTGTTTATTTTCTGTGTACCTACTACTGATAAAAATTCAGACTTTCTGATGACATTTGAAACTCTGTCAATGTGATCAAACATATTGTAATTTTCAGGAAAGAATGAGTTATCTGCAGTAGGAAACGTGCCCAAAATGTCATTGGATTTCAGCAACAAATATTTAATTTTCAATCACGATAGTTGACTATTATGGATCAGTTGATAATCTGTCCATATGATCTTTTCTGAAGGATCTAGAATGGGAGAGCAGCTGCTGTATAGAATATTACCAGTCGTGTCAGACGGGGAAAAATTGTGAACCACATTCTTTTTAAAGTTCTGTTACATGTCCCATTCAAACACATTTTGTTGGCCAAAGGAAATCACGTAGCCCAGAGTTTGCCATCAGTGGGTCAGGGGTAAAAATGGGTTGGGAAGACCAAGAATATTTTTTTGTTTAAAGAATATGTTCTATTACATGCATCAGTAAAAGTTCAGTTTTCTTCTTCTTTTTTTTTTATCTAGCATCCTGGTTCTTATGTTAAGATTGTAATGAATTCACTTTTCTGAGGATACTGATTAGTATTTCTTGATGACTTTTTTTTCCTTTTCCTACCATGTATCAATTTTTTCAGGCCAATTTTTCTTTATTTTGGTCTGTTTCACAGTGGAGACTTTTAGCACATATTTGGTGATTCTTGAGTGTCAGTGTACTTTTCTTTTTTTTCTTTTTTGGCATGGGCAGGTTCCAGGAATTGCACCAGGTCTCTGGCATGGCAGGCAAGAATTCTGCCACTGAGCCACCACTGCACCACCCATCAGTGTATCTTTGAATGAAGCATTAAAAGGCTGATTTGGGAATCTTTTAATAGTCCCCGTTAATTGGCCTACTTTACTTTAGAACCTTTAGGGGTTTGAAAAGTAGAACTTTACTGGGGAACCTCAAATGTCTGCATAAAGATATTTTCTTCTGTAGTAGTTTTTTGCAAGGAAATAATGTGTGCTTGTAATGTGGTAGATACCTTGTTCCCAGATTTCTTCACATGAGGAGATGAGGCTGGGGGAGGACATCTTATAACTCAGTATACGGACTTTTAATTAATATATCTTTTTCTTACCTCAGGCCTTCCATTTGCCCTCCCACAGTCCCTGAAATTTTTGTATATTGAGCTACTCCAGTTAAATGTGGCCATGAAAATAGTGGAACTCTTTTGGTGCCGGTATCAAATGCATGGCTGGGGAGAGATATGTGTGTGGGGGTATTCTGTACTCCATAATGACAGCTATTGAGTCTGGAGACTTTCTAGGTTTTCTGTGAAGTGAATCAGTTCTCTTTTTATCTTTACTTCCCTTTTGAAGCTGTGGTTTACTCCTCCATGTTGAATAAGTTATCCCTCTTTAACTAGCTTCTCTACTGTGTTAGTGTGCTAGCTGCTGGAATGCGATATACCAGAAATGGAATGGCTTTTAAAAAGGGGAATTTCGTAAGTTACAAGTTTACCATTCTAAGGAAGTGAAAGTGTCCAAACTAAGGCACCAGCAAGAGGCTACCTTCACTCAAGAAAGGCTGATGGGTCAGGAACACCTCTGTCGGCTGGGTGTCACATGGCTGGCATCTGCTGCTCCCTTGTTCCTGGGCTCCATTGCTTTCAGCCTCTGCTCCTGTGGAAGTTCCTCTGTTCTCTTTACCTCTCCAGGGCTGGCTTTCATCTCTTGGCTTCACTTGGCTTTCTCCAGGTTCTGGCTTGCTTAACATCTCATGGGCTCTAACATCTTCTGGGCTCCAAGCATCTCTAAACATCAGTGTCTCTATTCTACATGTGTCCACATCTGTGTCAGCTCTGCTGTGAAGTTTCTCTCGCTTCTGAAGCTTCTGTCGTTTCTGTAGGCTCTGTTGTTTCTCTTGTTTCTGTGTTTCTAACTCTCTCCAAAATATTTCCTCTGTTTAAGGATTCCAGGAATCTACTCAAGACCCATCTGGAATGGGGGGAGTCACCATCTCCATCTAATCAAAAGTTAATACCCACAATTAGATGTGTCACATCTCCATGGAGACAATCTAATCAAAATATTCCAACCTACATTATTGAATCAGGATTAAAAGAAAAAAGCTGCTCCCACATGATTGGATCAGGATTAAAACATGGCTTTTCTAGGGTACATAATAATACTTTCAAACCAGCACATCCACTCTGTTTAATTTTTGAAACTCTCATTCAATGATGTCTTCCCTTTGTTGTTTTTCTTTGTATGTTAGTATCACTTGCCCCTATACTATTTTAGTAAAGTCTGAAAGAGAGGGAAGACAAAGAAATAATGATCAAGTCACGAGAAATCTGTTAGTAGAATTTTGAATTAAGGGATATGGGGCTTCAATAGGTCATATCTGGGAGTTTGTGGTAGACATTGTGTGGTTGCATAGTTGAGCCTTAGTATTTTAGAAGTTGGAAATGTGGATAAAGTCATCCCAGTTCCATAAACAGGACAGAGTAGGACTTGTTCACGGTATGGCCAATAGACTAGAAGAACTGATGCACAGGGTTTATTAGGTTGTGATCCACCTTAGAAAGATTTAAAAGCTTGATTACAATGTTCTGATACTTTAACGTGTACAAAATCTGAGTAGTGGCTGGTTTCAAATATTTATTCCTGATTCAGAATCGTATATAATTGTTAAATTCTAAACACAAGAATTAGATTTCCTGTGCTTTTCTATGGATGCATTCATGTTTACTTCTTTTGGAAATGCTGAATTAGGCATCATGTAGTAGAAAGATTACCCAACTGATAGGCAATTTGGCATGTAAGTTGTACTTTGCCATTAACTTTTTGTCCTTAACAGGCCAGTTTATCAGAGGATGAACTTATGTCTCTAAAAATTCCATGAATATAGGCAGTTATGCTATCTACACTTAGAAGAAAGCAGGAATAAATAAAACATAAAAAAGACGTAGGATGTGGAAATCTAGATTTGCAAACTAGAGGTTCCTAAAAACCAGGCATTTTCATGAATGTTCTCAGTTCATGGTTGTTATTAATTTTGGGAATATGCAGAGACTCTGTAGGCAGTGGCTTAGATTCTAATCATGTTTCTTTCACTATTTACCTAGGTGTGTTACTTATTTTTCTTGTGCCTCAGATTCCTTAGTTGTGAAACAGGCAAAATAGTATGTCATACTTCTATTGAGAGGATATAAGACAATAGTGTACCCGACACATAGTGAGCGCAAGTGGGTATTAATATTGCTCTTTAAAATTCATAATGAAGTTTACAGAGGGACTTGGAAGCACAGAAAACAAGAACTTAGGCCTCAGGAAGGCCTGAATATGAATTCCACTTCTTCTTCTTGCTCGTATGGCTTTGGGTTGCTTATTGAATCTCTCTGAGCTGCTTTCCTCTTTTTTGAAAAGATGGGGCTATTCCGAATAAAGTATACTAGATGAGATAAAATGTATAAAGGCCCTGCTCATAGTAAATTGCAGCAATTGTTATTTTTTGATATTTTCTGAAAAATATGTAAAGTAATAGCTTCTATTCCATCTTGGATCCAATGTCAGTCCTTTTTAAAGAAGGATATCTAACAGATACACACAGAGCAGTTAAAAAAATATGACATTACCAATTTGCTTTATTGTCTGACACTTTTAAAATTACAATCCTGTCCCAGTTGCTTTGCGACTTAAATGTAAATTTCATCTCATCAGAGTTGCCTCATTTATTGGAGTTGGAGTTCTCTTTCCCTGGGGTAGGTGTCGTTTTTCTGCTCTGATTTGCTAACAGTGGAATTCTCATTGCCCTCGGCACTGCCAACAGTGGAAGTGTGTATAAATCCTCAGACTGTAGGGTGTGAATCGGTTGGCATTTTATAGAATTTCACATCTGGTACTTCTTCTTTTTTAGTTCTCATATCCTTTTCCTGGCATAGACAGAAGGGGTTATGAACAGCATCCTTACCAAGATGAAACAGGGAGGCTGGAAAGCAGAAGATGGAGGTCTTTTGGTATCACTCTAAATCCCCTCTCAAAGGACGAGGTGTCTTTTCTTTCTTATGAATAGGTCCTTGTAAAGAATGAATGCAACCATCTGTACTTGTTATACCCCTTGGACTTTAATAACAAAGGAAAAGATTCTGCACAATTCTTCCTGACTCCTATCAATGCATCACTAACCTTCCCCCACTTCTCTTATATCTCTCAGAACAGTGGTGAGGCATCCAAGAAAGTTGTTGAAAGTGGTGTTTATGTTGGTATTATAAAAAGATAGCACATTACAATAGTACTGGATCTGAAATCACTGCAATTCCATCAGGTTTTAAAGCGAAGTGTTGTTATGGGTTTCTGGGCGTAATGAAGTTTATAGCTGAAGCAAGAGCTCTTTTGTAAAAGGAGGGTACCATGGTCTTGCCACAGTTATTGAGTACTTTGAATAAATGCCCTAGCCAATTCTCCTAATATCACTTTGGATTGCTTGTCATCTGTCCCTGCTGACCTATATAGGTTTGGTTTGCTTCCTGTGCTGTGTTGTGGCATCAAGCTTATTCCCCTTCTCCCTTTCAATTAATTTGTATTATGTGTGCAAGATGTTAATTACTTGAACTTGTGCATTTCTTTCTTTTAAAATATTTTTCCATTGAAGACTGATTTAAAGAACTTTGGACTCCGTCATTTTACAAGCAATAGTAATTTACTATGACACATGCTTTTCCTGATTAACAGTGCTATTTTTCACTTCCCTTATGTATTATTTTGCATTCTCATATTTAGCATTATCTCTTTGCTTTTTTGAAATAACTGTTTTTCCTGACAAGTTTCGAATCATGTTAAACTTCATATTCTTATTTAATTTGTTCCTCTGTCTCTGGTAGAAACTTTTGTCTTCCCGAAGATCCGTAGAGGGACTTTCGTGAAACCACAATGGGAATATGAGCTGTTTGTTTTCTTTTTAAAAGCAGCTACGTTTTTTGTGGTTTGTGGAAGTGCAGATTTCTTTGACGTTCATAGATCCTGTGAACCTCTCACATTCTATATTTCTTTTATAGAATATTTTTGTAATCTAGCATTCCTTCGTGAGGTCCTATTTCTGACTTACATAAGCTGAAGAATTTCATGATCGCTAGTAATAAGCTTTCCTCCTTTCTCACCCTCTACATTATTCTCTCTGGTTAACTGGAGAGCCAGTTGATCCTCTCTTTGAGTGGATGTTCTGCTTTATGACTTTTGAAAATAGACACCTTCCCAAGAAAATCACCCCCTTGAGCCTGCCTATATGGTTATTTTATAATAGTTGGGTAATTATACTAGATAATTAGGCTGAATAAATTATCCTGTTATTTATGGTGAGAATTAAATTTCTTAAAGGCTACTTTAGTGATCATTCTATGACATGTGAAAACTTGTGGTTTATAATATTAATACTGCCTTCTCTCTCTATTTATCTTTAGTATACAAAAGCATGACATCATTGAAATGTTGATTGGGATCCAGTGGTTTAGACTCTGATTTCTTTTCCTTAATTCAGTTCTGGACTAACAGTTGTGTCTATACTTTTGTTTCTTTATTGCTTAAGTTCAAATAGTATTAAACTATACATTATTAAAATGTTAAATTAGTTAGCACACGTAAAGCTCTTAAAACAGTGCCTGACATGTAATAAGTGTTAAGGTAGTATTAATATTTGATTTTTTAAAACGTGTAAATTTATTCAGATAGATTTCTGTATAGCTTCATACATAAAAAATGAAACAAACCATGAACTAGTGGAGAGTCACTCAAAATGAGTCATTTCTCTCTGATTTTGTTTCTCTGATTTCTTTTTTCTATTCCTACTACCCATTGGTGACCATACTGACTACTGCAATTTTGAGATTTTATAATAAATAGAGACAATAAGAATATTTTAAATAAATGTAACTATTTGAAATGACAGTCTTTTTGAGCTATGAAAATGATCTGATTCAGGAAACAGTGATGGAATTTTTTAGATGTTTTATATTCATAAATCTGATGATATTATGCAATATGGTTCTAAGCCAGAACTAATGAGAAAGCATACCTCTGTGTCCTCCTTACTCTATTTTATTATGCATTATATAATCAGTCTTCACATTAAGATGCCTTAATTTGTTAGTCATAGCAAAATGCCTCCCTCTTGGCACCCACAGTGCTGGTATTTCTGTCAAACAGTTTTCCAAATGTCATTTTTGAGGATCATTCATATATTTTTCAAGTTTTGTGACTGCTTTTAACTCCTTGAACTCAGCCAAATTGTAGGCTGAGTTCTTAGCATTTCTTTACCTCTAGTCTTTAAAGCTTAGCCTTTCAGTGAATTTGGAAAGATTTTGAGTACTTTCTGTGTGCATTTTGTAATCTCGTCTTTCCAGTGCATCTGCTTGCCAATGTGAGCTGCATTTGTGCACATAAATGATCAGAGTTGTGAGGGTCAGCCCTAGGCAAATCTTGAAGCACTGGCAATCCTCTGCTAATTAACTCCTAAAAGGACTTATAGGCAGGCTGTCACTGACCCCCTTCTATCAAAACGTTTGGCACCTTGAATTTCTTTTTCCTTTGGTAAAAAAAAAAAAAAAAAAAAAAGGGAAGAAAATGAAGTAAGCAATGGCAGTCACATAATGCATTGTGATTCAGTGTCATTCATACCCTCAATGTTTGAATTTCAAAAATGAAATTATAGGGAGTGCATTTCTTTTCCAATGGAATAGATATTTTTAAGAGTGAAATTATAAATACTGGATGTGAGGGGGGTATTTTGGAGAGAGAGAACTTTCTGGACACAGGTCAAATCACAGCTACCATCTTTTCTGTATTTAAGGTGGTCCCTGAAATTATTTTATGGAGAAAATATTTTTGTGGTTATTATGAATTTTCTCCCTTAGGACTGCTTAGGAAGGAAAGGCTCACTACAAAGGAATGGCAAATGCTGTAGTGCATTTTTATTCCTTTCCATACCCAGGTCTTCCATTTTTCATTCTGGCTGTTTGGTGTACTCTTGCAAGTATAGCATCCCCTTCTCACTGCAAGTCTTCATTCTTCATAATTCAGCTTTTAGGCCCACCCTTTCCTTCTCCATCACCACTCTGAGTGAACCCATATAACCTCTGTGATCCCACTCCTTCCAGATCATAACTTTTATTTAGGAATGACAAGTAGATACCGGGTTCATCTTTTATTTAGCACAGTGGCAATACGTATTAAATATGCTTAGAAAATACAAGTTGCTTGATTAGTTACTCCTTGAGAACTGGCATCTAATAAAGGATCACTGAAGAGATTATGCTTTAATAAAAAGTAGTTAATTTATAATGATGGAAATGCATATTCTAGTCACAGCAGTAGAGAGAGAGGTGTGTTTAGAAAGGGGGCCCTTTCAACATCTTCTGAATCACACGTTATAAGAAATTGCCTGTGCTACTTGTGAAGCTACATCGCTTGACTGATGGTAGTAAAGATGCAAAATCAGAGAACAAGGTCACATAGTATACTGCAACTGAGAAACTGTGAATATGTTTGCAAAATTGGAAAAACAAAGGTTCATGGGAGTTAGAAGTGAATAAGTTGGAACACAGTACGATTTAAAATAATCATGGAGCATGGAACAGGCAGCAATCACAATAACATGTAGTTTACAGCTGAATTACTTTAAAATACTTTATCTTATTATAAATCTTTCCAAACCTTCATTTATTGTAAGTATTATTTATCCTTTGTAAAGTGATTCAAGCCTCTGGAGTAAATGCTGACTTGATGGGAATTAGGTGAGCCAAGATTGTATTTTTTTGTTTGGTTTTGTGTAAAACAACTTCAGCTTGAGGTTGATATTTGAGGTTTTAAATTTATATTCAGAGTTCTAAGGTTGATAAAGTAGTTGCTATAAAGATATATTACCAACCTCTATGGAAAAATACAGAGAGAGAGAGCCAAGAGACACCTAATATACTGAATATCATAGGTCTCACTCTGTGGGATATTTAAGTTCTATAGAGTGGGAACTTGGGTTACAGTAGCATTATGTACCTACAAACTAAGGAAACATTTACATTTGTGAGTATGTTTTGGAGATTCTTGAAAGAATTTTTTAATTATTTTAATCCCCAAACAGTACTTTGTGTAAAAGAAAGCACATTTAAATGACATATTGGTGCAATGAATGCTTACAAGTGTTTTCCAGCGAACAGGTTACTGAATCTTAAGTCCATTCAACAGCTACAGCTTCAGCTTTCATGGAAAGTGATATAATAAACTAGATACCATTTAAGGTTAGAAAAAAATCACAGACTAAACAAAATGCCATGATAGAGCATGTGGTATTCACTTTTGGGAAACTAAGTGTTTTAATCTCTGAATCCCAAGTTTCTGATGAATTGACACACAGTCAAAAGTTAATAAATTTTGAGGAAACGAATGGTTTAAGAAATTCTTGGGCAAATGAGTCATACTATTAAACTTGATGATGTAAGTAGTAAACCAGTTCTTACTTCTCAAGTCCTGGAAATCATTTCTGTACATTTCTTATTCTTTCTTTCAGAAAAACTTTCAGATGTATTTCCAGAGATCTATATAATCTCAGTTCTACTAAATTTTTTTCAACTTTTTAATTGTATAGTATAACATATATACAAAGCAAAGAAATAAAAAAGCAATAGTTTTCAAAGCGCTATTCAACAAGTAGTTACAGGACAGATCCCAAAGTTTGTCATGGGATACCGTACGATCCTCTCAAATTTTTCCTTCTACCTGCTCCAGAATATAGGAGGCTAGAAGGATAATTTTTTTTTTATTACCACAGTAGACTTTAAAAAAAATTTTTTTGTGAAAAATAGCATATATACAAAAAAGGCAATACATTTCAAAGCACAGCATCACAATTAGTTGTAGAACATATTCCAGAGTTTGACATGGGTTACAATTATAACAAATGAAAATGGCTGCTGAATCATTAAATTGATATCTCTTAGAGTAGTTAGAAATAAAAATCTACTAAATTTTATATTCTCTTTAATGTATGCATTATTGGTTTTAAGTAAAGAACAAATTTCATTTTTCAAACCAAACTGACTTAAAATGAAAAACAGAAAATAATACAAACAAAACCAAAGATCATGCATGAAATACTAGTCCACTCAGTGTTTAAGGGAACTTTTATAACTCCAAAAAGTAACAAAAAATGAAAATGTTCTAAAATTGATTCTGGTGATGAATGTGTCACTTGTGATTATACTAAAAGTTTTGATTGTTTGCTTTGGATGCACTGTGTGGTATGTGAGTATATCCCAATAAAACTGCTAAAAAAGGAGAAAACCTTGTATTTGGTGTAGGGGGATAGTGTACGGGGGCATCCTTATCAAATACAAAACCTCACTGAGTCAAATATTAACGTTATAGATATAAAACATACACAAGGCATAAGACAAAAGCTTTCTTACTGTAATATTTCCTATATTGTATGTAATAAGGCATTCATATAGGGACATAATAAAATGCAAGAACACAGTCCGGGTATAATATTTGGTAATTAATAGGGCAATGGGAATGTTAGCTTTTGTCTTCCTAATTTAAGTGAAATTTGTGCTTTCAGTAGTGCATCCTAGTAGCTTTTATCCACTTTATTCGCTAGATTATTTTTTGAGTTAAAAAAAACACACAAACCCCTTCTATAACTCCCCAAGAGACTGTTCTTAAAAACAACAAACTCAGAATTATAGCTATGCAATTATCACTCACAGACCAGTCTTAAAAAGACCTCCTGTATAAGCATCACATGATGATTCAAGAAATTAGACAATTGGTTTCTGATGTTGTTTTGTGGTTACAAAATTGTTATCTGCAATCAGAATTTTAAAATTATAAATATGTTTATGGTTGGGAACTGGTGAAATGTTTGCCTTGTTAGGTAAGCAAGTGTTTATGTAAGCATAAAATATTCCAAGGATGCTTTTTTAATTTAAAGGAAAACATTAATAAGTAGAATTTGCATTTTATAATGTCAATTGCTCTTTATTTAGCTAAATTTGAACTTTTTCTTAATTCTTAAATGTTTAAATTATTTTGCATTGTTCCATTTTTTAAAAAATATCATATATATTTATTTGATATTTTCAGTTTATTTATTTATTTATTTGATATATTTCAGAAATATATTTTCAGTGTCTGTAATATTGAAGTTTTTGCTGTTTCCTCCTTGTATTCCTCTTTACCTCCTTTATTTTATTTTAAATGATCTTAATTAAAATTTCATTGAATATTGTACATTCTGTGCTTCTTTTCTTTCCTGATGGGAAAATAAATGAAATACCTTGGAGACTTTTAAAAGCAATTATAAATTCCTAGAAATTACCTTTAAGAAAATTGTTAGCGCATTCCATCTTAAGTCATTTAATTCAATGTAGGGATAAAGAGATTTTAGGGAAAAACAATCATCCTTACTGGGTGTTCTTTCATTCAGTAATGATGAAATTCATATTTCCCATTACTTTATTCAAAGAGGGTTAAAATAATATGTTTTTTTGGTGTATATTTACAGTTAATTTGATAATAAATGGCCTTATATACATTTTTAATTCTCTAATATCTTTAGCTGTTAAAATAGATCAAAAGAAATAATTTGGCAGGACAATGAGGTCAATAAGTAAACAATTCAGACTGAAGCATAATCCTGGTATAAAATCAAGATGACAAAGCATTGCTTGTTTAGTATCAGATAGCTTTCCTCATCAAGTGAATAATTAATGCAGCAAGCAAAATTAATTTATGCCAAATTAAAGACAGGGAGCAAGACATAGGAAAGGGAATGGCAAATAATGTTTTTCCTAATGATTTAATTATGTAGCTTAAGGCTCTAAGCCTTCAAAGGTCTTCGTGTAATGTAGCCCAATTGAGTGATAGAAAAGAGGATGAAATTTAGCAATGTACAAGAACTTATAAGGAGAGAAACCATTTTTTTCCTGATGCTTTCCCGTTGTTTCTCTTATTTTGACCTATTTTATTTAAGCTCAGTTTTCTTTTCTTTCTTCTTTTTTTTTTTAATTATTTGTCAGGTGCTTGATTTCAGTGGTAAAAATTCACTAAGTAAATATCATGGTATATTGCAATATGTGTTTTCTTCCATTTGATAGCTATATAACATTGGATAAGCTGTTTTTCTAATTTGTTAAATCTATGTAATGGGCTCATAATGGTATCAAATGAAAAAATGTATACAAAATTAAAACACAGAACTTCTGCTGGGAGGTTTTCAGTTCTGATGAAATATGTGACTCACAGGTAAGCACATACTTATGTAAGCATAAAATATTAGCAAGGATGCTTTTGTTTTAATTTAAAGGAAGATACTAATAAGAAGAGTTTTCATTTTCAGATCTAACAGTCTTGTGGTGAGTACCTGGTCTCCAGAGCCAGGTATTTTTGGTTAAATATCACTACCACCACTCATAAGCTTTATGACTTTGGACAAGTTACTTCACATCTTTGTGCCTCAATTTCTTTACCTTTGAAATGAGGTTAATAGTATGCTTCATAGGGTTATCAGGAGGATTACAATTTTTAATACACAGAAAGTATGCAAAATAGCTCTGACACATAGCAGTCCTCATAGACAGAGGTCAGACTATGTGTTTATGTATGTTATACCTAGAAAAAACATGAGATTCAGGTATTCTTTGGATTTTAAGCTGTCTAATTTTTCCCTTTGAATACTAGTTGATTGAGATATAAGTAGAGACTTCTAGAGTTGAAATAGCTTTCAGAAATTATTATTTAAAGTGGCAATTCAAAATTTACCATCTTATTTGATATGTTAGAAAACTGAACTTTAGAGGTGGTGTGTTAAGAGAAGTAACACTGCATTGCTTCCAGCAAATAGGTCCAGAAAGACCTCAGTCCTAGTGCCAATTTATAGCAGCAGTTCTGAGACCTTGACTGAGTTATATAACCTTTCTGTACTTCAGTTCTTATCCTCTTATTCTCTATAAGAATTGTGATAGTGATTCCTACTTTTGTGGAAGCAAAAGCACCTGGGACAATGCCTGTGACATAGTAGCTACTCAATACATATTAATTGTCATTCATCCCTCCCTCTTGTTCCTTTTTCTTTCTTTCCTTAAATACTTTTCTAAGCTTCTGCAATTCGTTAGTTTCTCATTAAATTATGAGTCATTGCATATTTTTCTATTTTTTAGCATACATATAATGACTGAATATCCTATTTTAACTGTACACTTCTGTGCATTAATTACATTCACAGTATTTTAATTACCACCATCCACTATCAAGACTTTTTCATGACCCCCAAACAGAAACTTTGTCCCTATTAAACAAAAGTTCCCCATTCCCCTTCCCCCTCTCTTGGTAACTTCTAATTTAATTTTTTTCTATAAATTTGCTTGTTCTATGTATTTCATGTAAGTGGAATCATACAATATTTGTCCTTTGGTATTCTTATTTCATTTGACAATGATTTCAAGCTTCATCGATGTTGTCATACTTGAGTCATGTTCCATTGTATGTAATACCAAATTTTGTTTATTAAACTAGGTTGAATCTTGAGGGCCACTCTGGAACATTTCTTTTATGAACTCAATTTTGCATGTTATTTCTTTTCTTCCAATCATGACCTATCTGCCCATTGTCATTAAGTATCATCATTATTTTTCATTTTTGTTTTCCTTCGGTATTGCTTGAAGGATAGAAGAAGGTTTCTTTAAGCTGCAAAACTGTTTTTCTTTCTTATAATTTATTTCCAGTTATATTCTCTAAATCTTTATAAGCTCCTATGTTGTCCTTTTCAGGATTTACCATCTTGCTACCTTTAGTATGGAAAATGCTATAAAAAAATAATAAAACAAACAAACAAGAACTTTGAGCTTTGCTAACTCTGATAGAGAAAACACTGCAAAGCTACCATATCCTGTGGTTTTAATAGTGTCTGTTACTTACTCTGCCTCTGCATTCTTCACTCTCAACAGCTAAATATTTGATGGCTTCCATCTGTGGAGTTACTTATGCCTTTCCTGGGACTTGAACCAATCATAAGAGAGGTCGAGATGGAATCAATTCCATCCATTCCTTGAGAGGGTAGTCAATCCCACCCCTCTCCCAGGTCCTTCCTGTTCTTCAGACAATAGATTGACCCCTTGTAGTTGTACTCCTTTCCACATTTTCCTGCTGTGGTGATCTGACTCAGGATCCAGTTTGCCAGAAACGAGCTACAGAAGTTTATATGTATGTATAACATTTTATATATCCATTCATCGTTTACTGAATATTTGGGTTGTTTCCACTTTTTGACTTCTACAAATAGTGTGCATTCAAATCTAAGCTTGCCAACATTTGATATTGTTTATTTTTATTTTTAAATTCTAGTTACCCTAGCAGGTATGAAGTGGTATCTTGTGGTTTGAATTTCCATTTCCCTGATGATCAATCATGTGGAACATCTTTTTGTATGCTTATTATCCATTTTAATTTTTCTTTGGAGAAATATCTTTTCATCTTCTATGCCCACTGTTTAATTTATTGGTCTTCTATTATTGAAATTTTGTAATTCTTTATATATTCTAGACACAACACCCTTACCAGATGTATGATTTGAAAATAATTTTTCCCATTCTGTGGGTTGTTTTTTCAGTTTCTTGAAGGTGTCTTTTGAAGCACAAAAGTTTTTAAAATTGATTATGTCAAAATTATCTATTTTTTTCTCTTGGTGCTTGTGCTTTTGGTGCGATTTCTGAGCAATGATTGCCTAATTCAAGGTCACAAAGATTTACTCCTGTGTTTTCTTACATTAGTTCCGTATAGTTTTTGCTCTCACTTAATGTCTGTGATGCATTTTAAGTTTTTTTTGTGTGTAAGATGTGGGGTAGGAGTCCAACTTTATTCTTTTGCATATGTATGTCCAGTTGTCCCAGTAGCGTTTATTGAACAGACTATTCTTTCCTCATTGGATGGTTTTGGCATGTAAGATTCTTTAGGTTTCTTGTTGGTCAGCTGGATATTGTGATCATCAGTCTGAGATTTTTGGAGAAGAAATACATCGAAGAGTGGGAGTGTAAGAAGGACAATGATTTCATTTTTGGACGTGTTGATTTTGAGACTCAATTTGAGATATGCATCTGGAGCTCAAGAGAGAGGTAACTGCCCATAAGTTTGAAGTTAGTAGTAATGTCATCTAAGAAGACAGGGGAGAAACTTTATAAGAAAGAATATAGGCATGAATTGCTGTATAAAGAGAGTTCAAGTAAGATAATGCTGCAAAGTGTTTTGAATTAAGCTCTTTAACTTCATTCTTGCCCTTTAAGGTCAGCATTATCCCCATTTTTGTATCTTAGGTAGGGCTAAGCATTCTATTAAAAATCTCCTGGTAATGAAGTGGTTTTGAATTGGAATTCTAGTCCCAAAACTTATGCTATTTCCATTATGGTGATAAAGTCTTCCTGCCTTGGAGGACTTCAGCAGTTCCCTCACTCCTCTTTGCTTGTTATAGACTCATTAGTCCCAGGGACAGTTTATTGGTTTTTCTAATCTCTTACAAGGTCAAGAACATGGATGGTATGAATATAAAGCATGGAGACTGAATTGATAAGACACACAATCATCTGTGCTAGCGCTTTAGAGTAGGGTACAGGGATACTTTTTGTTTGGTCAATTTGAATTTGAATGTTTTAAAATGGAACATGTACTCTATAATGTACCAAGGCCTCAAACTCCCTATTGGCCTATTCATGCTTCCAGCTTAGAATAGGCATCTGAGTTTATAGCCTCAGCTTTAGAGTCAAACCTTACCACAGGTGTTTCGTGCTTGCTGAATTAAAGTAAAAAGTCAAATAGTGTTTTCCCTGGGTGAGGCGACTAACAGGCTATCATTATTAAAATGTTCCCTTTGTCAAAAGCCAATTGGTGATACTTATTAATATCATTCTTTCTCCCTGAATCTCTAATTTATATTTTTAAGCAATCCATATGACTCTATGGACCGTGTTTTAATTTCCCGTCTTGTAGATTCTAGTTTTGCCCTTAGGTTCCCTTATCAGTCTTGTTCTGAAACTATTCAGTCTTATTCTGAAACTGATTTAAAGAATGTGATTCTAATATGAGTTTATTAGATATGACAATTACTCATGAGGAATATATGCCTGAAATATGCATTCCGTATTGATCCACCAGTGAAGGGTTGGTGTTATTAGGAAAGACCTTTGGTAGTCTTCAGAACAGAAGAAGATAGTGACAACAAATAGAGGTAATGTTAGGTAGAAAGAGTGTTGAGTCAGGAACAATAACCCTGAATCCTACTCATAGCTGAACCATTAAATGAAAAAACAATTAAAGAGTATTAAAGTGTGAGAAACGTTACTGCTGTTCACTAAATATTTTTCTTAAAAACAATCACCACCACTTTTCAGTTATTCTGTGTGTGCCTTTGGACAAATGCCAATTTCCTCTTTTGTCAAATAGGGATAGTAACATTTTTCATGTTTCCTCACAGGTTTTTTTGTGAAAGAATGACAGGAAGCATACTAGGATAAACTACTACATGAATGTAAGGGATTATTTTCTAGGTAGTTGTGCCAACATCTTTGAGCTTGGATTCCATTTAGACTAAGTGATGATGCACTGGAATATTTGGAAAACACATAGTCTGTTTCTCACAAGTGAGTCATGGAATCTTAAACAGGAAGAAATTGCAAGGATAAATATATTTGTTGATCTCTGACTAGTGTTAAAATCCAGTTTAACTTCTATAGATGTTAATTAATTTTCATTTTAGAGAAAAAGCTTTTTGACTTATGGATGTTTGAATTTTATGGTTGCCTTAAATGAAAAGAGTACACACAAATGGAAGGGAAGCAAATGAATCTTGCTGAAGTATATAGTTCATTATTTTTGTTTTCCTTTTTATTCCTTTTTCTTTTTATTCTTGTGGTCAGTGATATTAGATTGAATTTATTTGTTTTTAGATATGAATTCCAAACAAACAATGGACAGAGATAATGCATATAATATTTGCCTTAGTTGACTAGAAAGTGAACATAGTTTATTTCTGACTTTATATATACATTTTCTTGAATCACATAGTAGTGTGCAGTAGAATTAAGTAGTAATGTCTTCTTAATAGGTTTCTGTGGAATTATTAGTATATTTCACCTACCCAAGGTATATATTAATGGCCCAGAATATACACCTTAGAAATATCTTAATGATGTTATTATATTGACTTCACAGTTTTCTATTTGAATTTGAAGGATATTTTTATTTTCTCCTTGATTGAACTAGTCCTATTAATGTGAGCTAAAAAATGGGAGACAAGGGTAGAAGAGCAGAAAAGGCCTCTCTCTGCTGCTTAATGATATTTTGATTGCAAAATCTTGCATATTTTTGGCCTTTATTTTTTTCTCAAAACTTTCTTTTGTCTCCATAGTCTGCTCTTGTTTCATCATCTTGTATGCCTTGGTTCAGTAAAGGCTGTTTTCCACTTTCTAATTTTTGTTAGAGAAAACATTCAAAATTAGTAGGTGTTTGTGCTGTTTTGTTTTCTTAGAGAACGTGATGCTACCCACTGACAAGTGAAGCAGTTAGCCAGTAGTATCTTGACAAAGAGAAGACTAGGAATACAAGCAACCAAGAATGGAATCAAAATAGCAAAGTATCCATGAGCTTTTCTCTTGCATACCTTCTTAGCCTTAAGAAAAAAAAAAAACTTCTTTTTATAAGCTTCCTTTTCCTCAGAATCAGAGTTTTGTCAGCTCCATAAACCTCATTTAAACCTGGAAGAGAAACTCAAACAATTTCATCTAGTTCTGCTCTGTTGAGCTGAACCAGTCTACTTGGGCAGTAATGTTGGATTTGTCCAAAGGCATATGGTTGCTGTGAGGATGCTTTAGCTTTGCCTTTTCTGATGACTAGGACATGAGAACTTCCTCTTTTTATCTAAACATTTGAGTAATTAAAATATTAATTCTTTTTTTAATGCAAGCCCTCAAAGTGGATAGAATTAAATTTATATGCAATTTTCTCATTCTTCTTTAATAACAAAAGGAATGATACCAGTGCATGACCATAGCCAGTATAAACTGTCCGTTGCCAAGAGAAGGCATTCACTGTGATATTTGCTTGTCTTTACTAACATTTTTGCTTTTAGCTTATGTAAACCATTTATTGAACTATCACATAGATTCAGCAAAATGCCTGGTTCGTAAATGTACAGTTTGAAGAACTTTTCCAAACTAAGCACACTCATGTTACCAGCACCCTGAACAAGAAACAGAATATTACCAGAACCCAAATCACCCTGCAAAAATTACTATTCTGACTTTTAACACCATGGATTAGTTTTGCCAGTTTTTTAACTTTATATAGATGGAACCATACAGTATGTGCTCTTTTGTGTCTGGTGTTTTTCAGTCTGTAGTTCATGTTTCTGCATGTAGCTGCATTTCATTCATTCTCATTGCTTTGGATAGATTCCAGTTTGGTACTGTTATGAACAGTGCTTCTATAAACAGCTTTGTTTGTGTCTTTTGATGAACATATAAACACATTTCCATTTGTTTGTATTTCCTCCTAGGAGTGGAATAGCTGGGTCATGGGGTATGTATATATTCCACTTCAGTAGTTACTGTTAATCAGTTTTCAAAGTGGTTGTACCATCAGCTTCATAACACTTAATTTAGAAATAGGTATGTTTTAATTTCACTTTTTTTTTTACTTCCTTTGGCATTGTCATGCATACATTTGTCCAGTGTCTTGGTTAATTTGTATTCTCTACAAATTAGATTTCTTGGAGTAATCAATTCCAAAGTTTCATAACCCCTTCTGAGCTTATCAATTTCCTCTTATATATTTCTTACTCATTCATCTATTTGTTTCTTCAGCAACATTTTATTACATTCCTAATATGTGCCATATACTACTTGAGTAATGGAATACAAAATAAGTAAGCTATAGTTTTAATTCAAGGGAATTAAAATGAAGTGGAGGAGGCAGCCATAAGAACAGATATATTCTGAATTTGTTTCACTCGAATATAAGATGTTACTTCCTTGATACAGCATTCCTTGATTTAGTTAATATGTTCATTGACAGCATGTCAAGATTATTGATGACTTTATAGATTGTTACCATGTATCCTTCAACATAAATTTCACTTTTTCAAGATGTAAAGTCCCATATTTTTAACCACCTCTCATTAAAAAGTATCCTATTTTTCTAAATTTCTTTTTTAAAAGAACCTTCTCTAGTTTTCTTTTTTTAAAGTATAGTAATCATAATTATCCAAGTCATTCATGGTCCTAACCTGTAGGGTATATGTATATATTTTGCCTGCTTATTTGTTTGTCTTTTTGAGAGGTCAGTATTTTCTAATGCCTTTCTTGGTGAGTCCCAAAATATTTTTGACCTTTTGGGTTAGCACATGAAGTTATTTGGTTGATATCCTCACAGAACAATTTATGATGCCTCGTACGTAGGTTCTTCTCCTTATTGTGACATTCATCCATGGTAAAGGCCCTGTAACCTTTGCACCTATGGCTTTAACTTCCCACTGTGAGCTGTGACTCACAGGTCTTTATCTCTAGCCCATACTCTTGTAGATCCATGTACAGTGTATTTTCATTTAGATTATGTGCTGGCATCTCTTATTCAACAGATCACAAAATGTACTTCACCTGTTTCTCCCAAACACATTCTTCATTCTGAATTCTCCATCTTGGTGAATGCGTCACTATGTACATAATTGCTCAAACAATTCTCTAGAACCTTCTAAATGCCTTCTTTTTCTGCCCCTTCTTCCCATGTTAAATATCAGAAAGTTTTTGTAATTTTTACCTCCTAAGTATTTCCTGGGTTCATCCTCAGCCTGTCAATAGTGTTCAGTGCTTAGGCACTCGTTGTCTCTTGCCTGAATTATTACCTGTTCTCTCAGATAGCAATTTAATTGTTTCTAATCTACTTTAAAAAGTTGTTGCCAAAGCTATGTTTGAAAATACATTTCTGAGCTTCTTGCTCTTGGAAGAATGCAAGGCATGGGATGCGAGGCAGTTCTTCCCCACCTTTCCACCTAGATTCATCACTGTTCCTGTCCAGGTTCACTGTACTACGTGCAGAGACCTCTGAATATTCCTTATTCTTTCATGTCTCTGGCCTTTACTCTGCTGTTTTCTTTGCTTGTTCTGTTCTGCCTTGTTGACTGAGATAACTTTTACTCATTGTTCAGCATTCGCCTATTCTGATCAGTCTTCTTAAATCCTTCCAAGCTAAGGGACTTTACTTTATGCTATGAGAAACTGTCTTTTACGTCCTATATAAATTTGTTTCCCCTTCTTGTCCAAAAGATCTTTATCTTTCCATTCCAAACATTTAGCACACTGCCTGATGTATAATAGGGCCTCAGCAACATTTGTTGAATGAATGGTTGAATTAATTAACCGATAGCTTAGATTCCTCCATATTTATGCTTTGTGATCTTTAAAATTCCTAAATATATTTTATTCTCTTGCTAGGGTTAAAATTCATATGTTACTTTTCTACCCACTTGCACAGACTTGTAAGGTCTTTTAAAATCCCATCTGTGTATTTCTTCATCAGCTGGAGGCATTAAATGTTTCCTTAACTTGGAACTCTCATGTGAACTTTTTTTCTGGAAGAAATTTTTTTTTTCTGGAACATTTAAAAAGATATTAAATAAGTATCAATCCGCAGGGATATGAGTTCTTTGTACTTCCCCATCCAGAGAAATAGCTAATTAACCTTACCATTTACTTCTTATTTTGAGCAGGTTTACAAATTTAGGACAAATAATACTATCTTTCAGCCTTTGAACACATGGTATCACCTGTTAAAAAAACAAACAAAAAACACCACCACCACCTCCACCTTTTGTTTAGGATTCTCACTTTCATTAGTTCCCTTTTTTTATCTCTGTGCCTTTTTACTGCATGAGCTTTATCATGGGTTATGTCCTTTGTGAGAAATGGTTTTGCCTTCTCACTTTTTCTCACCCAAACTCTACATGACCCTCTCTCCCTCATTTTACTGCCGTAAAATGTTATTCTTTTTACAATTCATGAACCTATGAACCTGTACTTTCTCATAGGCTTTTGCTGGCTTACTTTATGGGGGTATTAGTGCTTATTAAGTGTTCTGTAATTGCCTTAGGCAGAAATGACAAAGCATAGGCTCAAAAACCAAAACATTTGAATTTTTTTTTGCATGGACAGGTACCGGGACTTGAACCCGGGTCTCCAGCATGGCAGATGAGTATTCTGCCTGCTGAGCCATTGTGACCCACCCCACATTTGAGTTTTTAAAATTCCAAAGTCCTCACAGCATTAGTTACCTCAATTTATAGTCAGATAGATATAACCACCATTGAGCAAAACTAAAAACGTTTTTAAACTTTAGTCTTCTTTGTAGTAATCTATGTTCACATTTATTCACCTTTCAGAAATTACTTAGACATTGGCCCTGCCATTCCAAATAAAGAAGTAAAATGTGTGAGTCACTTCATAGAGAATTATGTACTAAGTTTGGATTATACTGTACTATAGGGAGAATTTTCTTCAACTCTTCCTGAATATTTGTACTTTTTAATCATTATTCCTTTGAGGAGTTGTGCATCCTTTGTAAACATTAAATTGTTTGTCCTTCATGTTATACTGGGATAAGCATAAGTAGTGTAGTAAACTTGTGGGGATTATGAAAATCACTGAGAACATCAACGAGCAAAAAACAGTATATCAAGTTTTGTAAATAGAAGCAATAAAATCATTGCTTACTCTTTCCATAAATTTTTACTGTTTTACAAGTATGTTCCATTTCTGATTTACTCAGTTCTGTGTGAGAATTGGCAGAAGTATCATCCCCATTTTTACAGATGGGAAAACAGACACTGAAAGATTAGATGACCTTTCCAGCTCATAATGCTAATGACAAAGTTGAAACTAGAACCCAGACCAGAAATATAAGGGGGAAATTGTAGCAAGCCAAGTAAATCATAGAGTCTTTTCTTGAGTAATTGGTGAGTATGAACAGTGGGTTGACAACTACTTCTAACTGTCCTCCCTAAATCCTGTAATGAAGTTATCTCCCCCAAAGCTCTGCGTGAAGTATCAGACAGCCTTTATTTTCAGAAAGGAAGGGACTAAAAATAAGTAGCACAAGCCATTTATTAGCCTCAGGCAACTTTATTCTGAGGTAGCAGAGTTTTGTGCAAAAAAGCATGGGGTTTGCAATCTGAAGATTTACCTTTAGATCTCAGTTCTGCCTCTTAATCTCCTTAATGCAAAGTACCTCTTCAGTTAAAGTGGATAATAACCCCAGCTTTACTCAGTCAGAGCTGGAGAGTTGTGATGATCAATAAGATACTATATATAAACACTTTATAAATAGTAACATATTATACAAATACAAGTGGTTGTTATTGTAGAGCAAATATGCTTCCTTTGGAGTTAAAGAGTATAACTTAGTTGTTAGGAAATTCCACCTTCTAGATATGTGACTTGAGGAAGGTTTAGTCTCCCTAAACCTCAGTTTTCTCATCTTTAAAATGGGGAATGACATGAATTTCATGAAACGTTTTGAGGAGTAAATGAGATATTGTATATGAAATGCATAAACTATTGTTAGGTCCCATTAACTAGCTCTTTTAAAAAAAATTAGGGAATAATTTCAGGTTCACAGAAAAGGTAAAAAGACACTACAGAGGGTTCTCAACTGTCTTTCTCCCAGTTTCCCCAATATTTGCCACAGTAATGAAGCCAACACTGATTAATTACTATTGACTAAATTCCAGGCTTTGTTCAGATTTTGCCAGTTTTTCCTTCATCATCCTTCTTCTGCTCCAGGATCCAATCCAGGTTGTCACATAATGTCATTCATGATGTTAAACTTCATCACTTGATTAAGGTAGTGCTTGTAAGGTTTCTTTATGTATGTCAGACTAGCTTTGATCAGCTATCACTTCCATAGGATTTTAACTTTCTCTTCCCTCTCTTTGAAATACTCTTCATTGAGATCTAAATGCAAATGTCGCCACCATACAAATACTTATTCCAACCACCCAAGCCAAAGCAGCTTTTCTTCTCAAGTCAGTCTCTATGTTTTTTCACTTTTGTGTTTTGTTCATAGCCCTTACCATTACCCTACAACTGTCTTGTGTATTGTTTATATAGTTTATTGTTTGGTTATAGAGCCCATCCTCCTCAACCAGAACATTTAACTTCAGGAGAACAAAGTCCTTACTGGATGTTCACATTCTGTGCTCAGAGTCTAGCTCAAGGGCGAACATATGTTAAATGCTCAATAACTACTTGTTGAGTAAATGCCAGAGAAAGACAAATCTAGGATTAATTTACTTATTTGTAAGTATTTGTGAAAAAGATTGGAAAATAGCTGAGTGGTAAGAGGTTCAATTGTATGTTCTTTTGCCTAGTTGTTTGATAGTAATAAAAGGTTAAAGGCAATTGTGAGCATTTGTGGAAACAGGTAATGAGACTCCTTGGAATTCAAGCTCTCTTACAATGTTCTTACAAATATGTGAACCCCAGAGTATTTTCTGACTTATTAGAATATGATGGCAAATGTGAGTTGTATTCAGTCTTTATACATCTGCACCACTGCAACCTTTCATGCTAATTGGATCACCTATTCTGTTGTATAACTTTTAACAGAACCTAAAGGAATGCAGAAATAATGGGGGCCCTTGATTTTAGCTTATAGCTGACTTCGTCATGTCTATCTTCTTTTCATTTATATTGACGGAGAAATGAACCTTTTTTGAGCAAGTCTTTCCCTTATAACTCATTGTAAGAGACCACTTTTTTTTATTTCCCTCCTTAGGACTTAAAATCTCCAAATCAGAGGGATGAAATTGCAGGGGCTCGGGCCTCATTGAAGGAGAACTCCTCCCTCTTGCATTCAATTTGTTCAGCTTGTTTGGAGCATTCTGATGTTGCTTCCCTCAAAGCCAGCAAAGATACAGTTTGTGAAGAAATTCAGAATGCCCTTGATGTAATTTCAAATGCTTCACAAGGCATCCAGAATATGCCGGCTTCACCAGAACCTCAGGCAGCAACCCTAGGAAGTGCCCTTGGTGAGCTTGAGGTAAGTCAAGAGAAATGTAAAATGCGGTTTATTGTCCTAGTACAGAACTACACAGAAGGATTTTTCAGATTGTTTATTGGAATTTAAAGTATGAGAAAATAAAATCCAGTTTTGCAACTAAACAGTTTCTGCCATCTTCTTGTTTCTTCTAATGAGTTGATCAGCAGGAAAATATTCTGTCAGATGGCATATAATTCATTTATATCTCTTTTAAGAAATCCAATAAATTAAATTTGCGACTGTTAAATAAATTGAAATAATGACTTTATTTTATGTAGCTTGGTTATGAAATGTGGACTTCATTTATTCCACAAATACTTACTATTAGCCCAGTTCTATGTGTTTGAAACTATCAACAAACTAAATAGACAGACACCCCTGCTTTTATGAAGTTTACATTCTAGAAGGGGAATGTAGGCCATAAATAAAAACAATGAACACTGTAGATAACTTAATTATATAGTATGTTACATTTAGAAGGTGAAATGTTATCAAAGCTTTGAAGGAGCTAAATTAATGGAGCAGAAGATCTAGAACAAAGACTCAAAGGCATGCTCCAGTGTTCAAGTGACAGTACAAAAGCCAGTGAGTATGGCTGGAGAGAGGGAGGTGGGGAATTGTAGGAACTGAGGCTAGAGAGGGGAGGTGGGGAATTGTAGGAGCTGAGATTAGAGAGACACTGGGTCCATATCATAGAGGGCCATGTAGGTCTATGTAAGTACTTTGGCTCTTACTCTTAGTTAAATAGGGATCCATTATATGTTTTTAAGCAGATGTGTGGAGCACAGTCTAAAGGAGAAGCAAATAAGCCAGGCAGGTCGTCTTTGTAGTAACCTAGATGAGAAAAGAGATGTTTTGGATAAGGTAGTGTCATTGGAAGGGGTGATTATTTTGAAAGTCTCTATTTTGAAAGTAGTTCAATTGGATTTTGACAGACTGAATGTGGGAGGAAAAAGTAAAGGAGGAGTCATGGCTGGTGTCATAGGTTGTGTTTTTCAGAAGTACACGCTGTACAGAGCTTTGGATTCAAGATGTAATTAGGGATCAACAATTGTAAAGGAAAAGGAAGACAGAGAACTTGGCAGAGGGAAAAGTCATCCTGTAAGCCAGGTCCACAAAGCCTCAACCAACCTGGCAGGGATCTCTTTATTCCCCACCTCTTTCAATCTTCCTGCCCTGGGAAGGGTGAAGGATTTAGACTGCTCTGGGGAAGGTATGACCTTTTGGTACAGTTTTTTTTGCAGCTGAGGGAAACTCAGAAGGGTCTGACAGCTGGAGACTGTCTGCTACCTACACTCCCCAGAGTTGTTCAGCACATCTTAGCAGAAGTAGTGCATCTGTATCTACTACAGGTAATTACAAGAGTTTTGGTTTCAGCAGCTGGATGAATGGATCACCTACGATGGACATGACTATAGGTGAAGCAGATTTTGGGAAGATGATCAGGAACTTGATTTTGGCATATTGCATTTGAGATATTTATTAGACATTCAAATATGATGTCCAGAATCATTGGTTCCCCATGTTAGCCAAGTAGTTGCGTAATGGGAGCAGCACAAAACAGTGTTTATGGGCAAGGGCTCTGGAACCTGAATGCCTGGATTCTTATCCCAGCTGTGGCACTTACTGCTTGTGTGACCTTGGAGAAGTTTTTTTGTGTAACTCTTAGTTTTATCACCTATAAAACAGAGAGAATAACAGTATGTAAATCATATCAATGTTGTCTGAATCAATGAATTAGAGCTATGCCTGACACATAATAAGTACTCAAGAAATCTTAGTTCATATCATTAGCAGAGATGAATATCTGGAGGCAGATTCTTCTATAATAAAGAAATCAATACTATGAAAATTACTAAAGTTGTACTGATAATATTAAAAACTAAAGATATATATGCATGTAATATCTTTATTGTTCAAAACATTATTTTCAGGTTATATGTGTTAGATACTTAATTCATTTAAATTTAGTACATTTAATATTTATTTTCTTTAGTTACATGTTTTAAATGGGTGTCTTCATTTCTAATCCAACATTTTTTAATTCCTAATTATTGGCATTCCTGTGAAAATATTTTAAATTCCTAATTAGTGACATCTATTTGGAAATTTTAGGAACTATTTGTCTCCATAAGATATAAGATTAATGGTGGCTCCCTAGTAATATCCCATTGTCTAATTGTTTGCCCTGTGCAATTAGCGCTCAATAATCTTATCTACTAGGTGTCTTGTCTTCAGAACAAGGTTGAAAATTCCTGTGGGCAAGTATGTTTCTTACTAATTTTATATCTATTTTACTAGCAGAATGTTAGGCCCTTGTTAGGGCCCCAATAAATAAATGCGTGGCATTTTTTTATTGATAAGCAGTTTACGTGGATTTTGTCATTTAGTTATTACAGTGTCCCTGTAAGATATTTTTATTTCATAGAAAATAAAACTGAGACTTTTTATTTATTATTTTATTATTTATAGGTTATGTAACTTGCTCAAATCAGAAATCTAGTGGGTATTAGTAGTCTGAATGTGAATCTAGTTTACCTGATTCTAGAAGAATTTTTGAGTTTGTATACTGAGTTCAGATAGAGTTTAATTTGCATAATTAAAATTCATCATAATTTATGCTAAGATTCTTAGTCTATATGGACCATCAGATTAAAAAAAATAACCAAATCCAAAATGTAGAATAAATTTTGGTGAAAAGCGTTTTCTCCAAAGGTGATTTAAGCAGAAAGAGTCTGTGTTTGGGAAATGTTTAGATTGGTGAGGTAAAATTAAGATAATGTAGTCATATAGAATGCCAAACCACATTTTTTATAAGTACTAAGTAGAATCATGTTGAGGTATGTTTGTCTGTGGGGTCCAGTTTATTCCGGACACTACATTCTATATTCTTAGGTTTATAAAGACAGACGTTTTCCATTTGTTTGTCCTTCTGGGACTTGTTCCTTTTCCTCAAGTTAGCTGAAAGTGGCTGCAACAGACAAGAAATGTCAGACATTAGAGAGGAAGAGAAAGTGTGCATGTGTGTGTTTGTGTGTGTGTGTGTGTGTGTGTAGATTTGGTGGGGATGTTCATAGGCGCGGTGGTGATATCCTCCCTTTCTACAGGAAGGGTCTCTCTGTGCAGACTCCCTTCTGATGAAGAAGGCAGGAGAGAGACTTGAAGAGATTTCCTTGAGGTCCTGATACTGTCTCAACAGCCTTTGAAATTCAGTTCTAGTCAAAGCTAGGGAAGCTCAAACTAGTAAAAAAGCCTGAGTTATATATATATTTTATATGTTTTTATATTTGAGTTACAAATAGCTGCTAAGGATGTCTGAACTAGATAAAGCAGAATTTATTGAGCATTTAACCTTTCTAAATTAAATGGTTGTACTTTTTCTTTATTTACAGAGCACTGTATTAGTAAAGGACCCCAAATAACTTTTGCTCTATTTTGCACCTACAAATTTAATAGTGTAAAATAAACAGAGGTAGTAAATACTTTGTTGGGAGCAAGCAATAAACAAACATTTAAACAAGCATTAAATGTGTATAGTGTGGAAATGTATTAGAGTGCTTATGTAACAACTATCAAACTGAAGCTTTGCTAAATTTTTCGTTTTGGCTGGTAGCTGGTTGTGGGTATGAAACTTGAGATTTACTGGTGGAGAAAATAGAAGTTGAATTAGAAACTGTCCAGTTTGAATCAATTGATTTATTGGAAAGTCTGATGTGAATTATTGCATGTTCCTTCTGCATTTGTGATTGAATGAGAGTTGAAAAGTGTCAACTTGTAGAGTAAAAGAATTTTGAAAATGTCTTTAAGCAACAAACATTGCCAGTGAAAATTGCTTTGAAAACTCAAATCCATTAAAATATATTTTCTCCCGTGCAGAGAAAGAGAACAGGCTGCTGTAACCATGATCCATAAGAATTATTTGGAGTCTCTAGTGATAAAGATGATAATAAAAGATAAGAATATAATATTTTCTTACTTTTAAAGAAAAAACATCATATTTATTTTATTTTTTTCAGTATACTCATTTATGTATCATCATTCACGTATTGCTTTGTTCACTGCTAAATTCCCACTGCTATATGCCTTGTACATATCACATGTTGAGTAAATAGTTCAGTGAATGAATGAATTTAAGAATCCTGCAAGTTGTTTTTTGTTATCATGATAAAGAGCATTTTTCCCTATTGCCTTTTTCTCCTCCTTTCTCCAACTAATTGTGCATGTACTTGGAATATGTGACTCTGCTTTACCTAACTTTTAACTAGGCCATGTATTTATAGTGAGAGAAACTACCAGAAGCATATCTAAGTTAGTCTGCTCCTCAAAATCTTTTCTGAGAAAAGGAAGCACGAAGAGGAAAAAATATGTATATTCTCAGCAGCTATCCAACCTTAGTCAAAGTTCTCTGCAATGAACAATATATGTTTTTTTTTTGCTAAGACTAATGATTTTGGGGAAAATAATCTTATATTCTTATGTTTTTATATGCGGTAGAAAACAGAGACTTCTATCAATCAGATTAGCATTCAGCAGCTAAAGAAAAGTGAGCATCACCCATACTTAATATGTTTTGAAAAAAATGTTTTGGTTTCTAAAAGTAGGGAAATAGAAGAACTAAAATCTGTAGATAAAATAATTTTAAATGCATAGCTAATCTGGTGCATAAATTAGTGATATTCTTTGAGAGCAGATACAAAGAGCACAAATGCAGATGGGCAAGTGTGCACTGGCACCAGCGTTGTGCTGGAAGAAGAGGAGAACTGCTCATACATATGATCTGGAGTTTGGATTTTGAAAGTCTGTAAACTGAGGACAAAACATAAAGCCTGTGTCTTGTCAGGTGGAAAGTTACAAAAGATATCTTTGCATGAAGATGAGACCCTCGGAATTTGACCACTTCATTGCATGAACAAGAGAAACAACCTTAGCTCTGAGTGGCTCAGGAAAAAAAAAAAAAAGAACAGAAAGCTTCTTGGAAATTTTCTAACCATAAGCTTATCATTATTTGGACTTTGGGTCAGAATTCATATTATCTGCTAAAACACCAGCTGAAAATTTAATTTGAATTTGTTTCATCTTGACAAAAATCCAGGTACTTGCCAGAAGTAAACTCAATTTCTCTCTGCACTTTAAACTTAGTCCACAGAAGCTCAGAGCATTCCAAGGAAAATGAGTTCTCACAAAATATACTAAGAAGCAAGCTACCATGAGTGGATCTTTGCAGAAGTAAACTGCAGTTTTTTATTTATTTAAATTATGGCAAAGGAAAAAAACTGTCAAAATGGACCAAAGACCCTCCTAAATAAGAAATGTCATCATTAAAAATTCAGTGCCCATTAGGCAAAACTGCAGATTAGATGCAATTTAAGAGGGAATTAAAGATCTGAAAGATACCAGTGAATTTATGTAGAATGTCACACAGACATACAAATAGAAAACATCCTTTTAAAACAAAATCATGTAAGATACATGGAGAATGGTGCGTCAAGTTCTCAAATACATATGAAATGTAGAAGGAAGAAATATATATATATAAGAAACTAACAAAATTTCCTAGAACTGTATAGAAAACATTAATCTCCATATCTAAGAATTCCAATAAATCCCAAGCAACATAAATAAAAGAAATCCAAGCTTAGACATAGTGTAGTGAAATTGAAGGATATAAGGACAAAAAATATTATTTTAAAAGAAATCAGGAAGAAAAGGGAGGTTGCTTGCAATAATACCTGATAGCTGATTTCTCAATAGCAAAATAGATGGTTGAAAACAGTGAAAGCATTGTATATTGGGGGTGGGGGGGGCAATAAAGATATTAACTTACTTGCATTTACTTTAATATTGAGTTAAATGTATATGTTAGAATTTCTAGAGTAACAAAAAAATTATAGTAATAGCCTGTGTCATTTCCAAACACGTAGAAGGGAAAAATGGAATGAGAACATAAGAAATTCAGTTAATCCAAGAGAAGAAGGCAATGGAGGGAAACATTTTTTAAAGTGGGACAAGTAATTAATATAGAAATATGGTGATCAAAATATCCTTTATTCCTGGAATGTAATCATAATACATTTAAAAGACAACAAAAATCATGACAGCCTATAATATAAAACAAAATCTAGCTATACACCACTTATAAGAAACACGCATGAAACATAAGAATAGAGGAAGTTAGATGTGGAAAAGAGATATCTAACAAGCTCTCACCAAAAGAAATATGATATAGTTATATTAATCTTAGTAAAAATAAAGTTTAAAGATAGACAGTATTTCTTTTTTTTCAGAGAGAAAGAGTTTATTGTTAGGTGCATAGTAGTAGAACAGATGGCCTAGTGGCCCAAAATCTGTCCTGAACTGCAATAATTCTGAAGTTTTATTAGCGGGAAAAGATGGGCAGGGTTTAAGATAATGAACACAGAGGCCCCAGTTGAAGTAATTAGAAGTATTTGATGACTAAGCATGCGCAGATTGAGTACATGCTTAGTCACAAGTAAGAAAATTGTTGAGTATTATAATGAAGTATAGGTGACTTGTAGGTTAAATTCTGAGCTACTGTGCATGTCAGGCAGGCCCATTTTGGTTAGATCAGTCTCGGTTATAAAGATAAAAGGTGTTTCTAAAGAGAGTTAGTATCGAGTGATGAAAAGTTGAATGCACCAGGAGGTTTTAATAGATTCTTTTCGAGGATACATAAAGCATTCACAAAAATTGTCTACCTACTAAACCAGTTGTTCTTCAAGGAGTAGTATCATATAGGTCACATAGAATACATATTTTCCCAATATTTGGACTTTGTTTTGAAGAACATATCTATATAACACATGGATCAAAAAATAAATTGTAATTGTATGTAAAAAATAGTTTTAAAAACTTATAACTAAGAAAAAAGGAAAATGCAACAACAAAACTTGATTAATATAGCTAAAGGAATGCTTAGAAGGAAATTTATCACCTGAAAAGCTTATATTGGTGAAGAAAAAAGGCTGAAAATTAGTGAGCTAATTTTCCTCTTAAGTTAGAAAAAAGAGCACTATAAGAAACTCCAAAAGAATAAAGTAATAAAAATAAGAATAGAAATTAAATTAAAAAGATAAAATAGAGAAGATCAACAAAGCCAAAAGTTTGTCCTTTGAAAAGACATTAAAAAATTGACAAATTTCTGGTGAAACTGATTAGGAAAAATGAGAGCAGACATAAACAATATGTAAGAACGGAAAGGGGGCATACTACAGAGAACATTATTGAATACTCTAAGCATTAAAATACCAAATGATGATATGAGTAAATTATAAAGCTAAAATGAAAATTTGCGTGAGACTGAAAACTTCCTAGGAAAATATAGTTTGACTCAAAAATTCACAATGTCAGTTAATAATTACAGAAATGAAATTTGTAGTTACCAAATTTTTACAAATACTAGGCCAAGATGCTTTTATAGAAGCGTACTACCATTCATGGGATATGTAAATGTATTTATACAGCAACTTCCAGAAAAAAGCAAAAGAGGTAACAACTCTCCATTTTATTCATGAAGCTGATAGAACAGATAGCAAAACTATACAAGGACAGACAAGGAAAGTAGATCACATACCAGACTCATTTATGAGATTAGATGCGAAAGTTCTAAAGAGTGCAAAATTTGACAATAGATAAACTCTTATGAAAAAGTTAAATTTATTCCAACAATGTGATTTTAGTTCAACATTACAAAATTTACTGATATAATCTACCACATCAATAAATTGAAAGACAAAAACTATATTATAATCACAGTAGATAAAGAAAACATTTGGTATACTTAATATAATTTATATAAAATAAGCCCTTAGTAAGAGAGGAATAGATGTGTGTTCTTAACTTGTTAAAAAATTTCTATAAAATTCTACAGTACCTTAATACATAATTTGGTGTAATTAAAACCTTTCCCTTTAAAATTAGTAATGAGACCATAATGAATGAAAATAAATAAATTACAGCAATAAACATTAGGATGAATGAATCCACAGAACATAAAACTTTAAACACACACACACAAAATTAGCCAGGTAAGAATCCATTTGATATTATTCCATTTATATAAGGGTTAGGACATAAAAAATCTAAACTATATATATATATATATATATTTGTTTTGTGGTACATTTCTATGAAGTAAGTGATAAAGAGAAGAAGGAAAATGATACATGCAGGATTTAAGAAGGGTGTGTGTGTGGGAAATGGAGGTTGTAGCTATACTAAGAGCTTTAAAGCAGCTGGGTGTATTCTTTTTCTTAAGATGGATGGGTACATGGATGTATGTTATATTATTATTATTGTTTATATATGCTTTGCTATGTATGTGGTAGTTCATAATAAGATTTAATATAGTTTACTAAAACAGGATGATAAATTTGAGAAGTGATGTTACAATGTCCTCCTTAAATTTAACAAGTATTTGTTAAATTTAGTTTGTGTGAGGCATTATGCTAGGAACCAGCTTTATACATGTGCCTTACATTTGTAGTTTCTAGTGTATTAGGACTGAACTATCCTGTAGAGAAAATAATATGTACCTTACAGGGGAGTTAACTGTTTTTCTGTCAAGTTATGTATATCTTGTCTGAGGTGAAATAACCAGGAATTAGAAGTGCTATAATTTATATTTCTCATGACCTCCAAAAATTGCTCTTTCCAAGTGATAGTTCTTGTGACAAATGACAAGTGGTGGTGTGATACAATCAGATACTGAGTTTAATATAATTGTTTAACTGTGCTGGTTTGAAATGATGTATGTGTCTTAGAAAAGCCATGTATTAATACTAATCCCATTTTGTAAAGACAGCCATTTTTTCTAATCCCTATTTAATACTGTATGCTTGAAACTGTAATTAGATCATCTCCCTGGAGATGTGATTTAATCAAGAGTAGTTGTTAAACTGGATTAGGTGAAGACATGTCTCCACCCGTTTGGGTGGGTCTTGATTAGTTTCTGAAGTCCTATAAAAGAGGAAACATTTTGGAGAATGAGAGATTCAGAAAGAGCAGAGAAGAACGACATAACCACTAGAAGCAGAGAACCAGCCAGTGACCTTTGGAGATGAAGAAGAAAAACGCCTCCCGGGGAGCTTCTTGAAACAGGAAGCCAGGAGAGAAAGCTAGCAGATGACTCCATACTTGCCATGTGCATGTCCAGCCAAGAGAGAAGCCCTGTCTGTGTTTACCATGTGTCTTCTCACTTGAGAGAGAAATCCTGAACTTCATCAGCCTTCTTGAACCAAGGTATCTTTGCCTGGATGGATGTCTTTGATTGGACATTTCTATAGCTTGTTTTAATTGGGACATTTTCTCTGCCTTAGAACTGTAAACTAGCAACTTATTAAATTCCCCTTTTTAAAAGCATTCCATTTCTGGTATATTGCATTCTGGCAGCTAACAAACTAGAACATTTTCTTTCACTACTTAGATATATTCTCTCAGTAGAGGAATGTTGTTTTATTCATATTTATATTCTCCATTATCTAAGATAGTTCCAGGTATATAGTAATTGTTTAATAAATATTTGTTCAAAAGATAATGAATTGCTGGTATTATGAGAACCAGCCAAGAGGCATTAATACATCTAGTATATATCTACTGAAAAAGAAAAGGACAAGATCTCTTTGTTTTGATTATTAAAAATGGAAAGGGTTGTGTGCTTTGAAAATATGATACTTGTGTAATAATTGCTAGACTCTTCACATCTTGGGACTATTGGATACATGCTGTGCTTGATATTTTGGAGAGTATTCAAGTTTTACAAGTCCATGAGCCTGTTATCACACTTAGAGAAGCCTCTCAGGTGGTTAGACACAATAACTATTTTTATTTATTTTCTCTAAAACTTGTGAAAGCTCCAAATGAAACCCAGAATAGATTTTAAAAACAAGTTTTTATAAGCTATTTGAATCATGAGTTTCACAAAAAGCAGTTAGTCATAAATATTTATTAAGCACCTCTTCTCTTTTGCCACTTTATCATATGCTTCATGTGAACTAGAAAAAAGTAAACAAAATCGTCTCAGATCCCAAGAATTATATACTTGTTCAGGGGATGAGAATGGCATAAACAAAACATGAGGAACATTCTTCCCTCAATTCCTCACTCATGCCATAGGTTGGATCCTCTGGAATGGAGTATAGTGTTAGTTAGGTGTTATCATTACCTGTGGAAAGGAGGACTACGAAGAGAAATTGGGTAGAAGAAACATGGAATTGAAATACAGACTTGGGAATTCTGGAGCTAAATTGGCCTGTCAGGATTATCCTGCATATGACCAAAGTGGCCATGCTTTCAGATGTTGACCTTGATCAGTCATTAGACATGGACTCCTTGGGAAAAGCTGTAACTTCTGGCCAAGCAGTTCTGTGCAGCTGATCGCAGTCTTTGGAGGGGCTAACAGCTGAAGGCTGTCTGCTGATAATACTCCCAGCAGCTGACATAAGTTCTAACATGCAGAGATCAGTGGATGGGGGATCACCTTGTCCAATACACATAAGAAAGGTTTATTGAACATTTTGCCGTGTTCTAGTCATAGTAGTGGGCACTGCTGGGAAAAGGAAAATAAAGGGGGTAGTCTGGCTCTAGAGATGTGCATAGATGCATTACAATCCATGAGTATGTGTTACATTGTATTTAAGTGTCTCAGTTCTACAGTAATCTATGGAAGAAAGTTTACCATTTGTTGGTTGAATATTTGCCTGGGAGCAGGCACAGAGTTAGTTATTGAAGAATGGCATGTCTTGAACAGGTGGAGTGGAAAAATTAGAACACCCTTAGTGGGAAAAACAATACAAAAAGGAATGGATGAAAAATAAATATAGGAAGTAATGGAAAGACTAATAGTGGTCACTCAACTCTTAATACTGGTGGGGATCTAGCTTAGGAAAGTTAGTGCAAGACATATTATAAAGGACCTCAAAATGCAGTAGTTTTTAGTTTTCTTCATTATTATTTACTGAGCACTCACAGCTCTACATTTGCAACTTGATTTGACATATAGAACTCTGCATACAACAGAGAATACACACTTTAAAAAATATTCATGAAACCTTCACAAAAGTGGATCAAAGGCCCCAAATAAAAACTCAAAAATTCTGCAAAGTGAAAAAGAGACAGCAAATAAATGATGTTAGGAACATGTTCTTCCCTCTTTTTTTAATCTGAATTTTAAAAATCTGACCTTCATAACATACTTTTTTATATTTAGGATTAGTATTTTATTATTTTAAAATTTAAGTAATTTCTGTTTTTATCCTTATTAACTCTTACTTTCTAATTTCTTAAGATTAATTTTGCCATGCTTTTAATAGTGAGTGTCTTGAGTACCCTTCTTTAGTTTGCTTTTAGTCTTTCTCTTTTTGTTTTTCTTCCTTGTTTATTAAATAAATTCACTTTTGGTATAAATTTTTCCCTAAACACCTTAAATTTTGCAAGGTAGTGGTTTTATTTTCATTTCTTTTCAAAATAGGAATTACTTTCAATTTGAATATTTTTGGGTTTTTTACTTAGGAGGAGTTATTCAAATAGGGTTTTTAAATTTCAAAAATTGGTTTTTCGTATTTTAAAGTTCTTTTTCACTTATCGTTTTTTCTTCCTTTTAAATTTATTTATAGATTTCTAGTTACTCTGAATTTTTATCAGAAAGATTGTTTTTTTTTTTTAAAGATATATGCTTTTGGAAATTTGAGATTTTCTTTGTGGTTTAATTCAGGGTCCATTTTTGTGAAAATTCCATGAGACTTTTAAAAAATGTGCTTTTTTTCTTTGTTCAGTAGGCAGTTCTAAAAAATTTAGTAATACAAGTATCTCAATTGTAGTAAATAGTCTGTATCTTTCTTGCTGTCTAGCTCATTCTGGGAATTTGAGAAAGGTAATTTGAAGTCTCCAGTATTAACAGTGGACTTCTGTTTTCTCCTTGTATTTCTAATAATGTTTTGCTTCATATATTTAGAAACTATGTTAATTGATTCAGAAATGTTCTTGACTGTTAGGACTTCTTAATAGATTGTAACTTTTATTATTATAAAATGTCCCTCTTTATTCTGTTTAATAATGCATGCTGTGGATTTTGTTTTAAATAGTTTGGTATTAATATTGATATGCCTGTTTTTTTTCCATTGGTATTTTCCTGATGTATCTTTGAAAATACCTTTTTATGATTAAACTAAACACTTACATAAGAAATATGTGAATTTTCCTCCTAAAATAATCATACACTTACAGTACAAACAAATATAAAAGGAAGAAGTTATTGTCCCTTATCACTCCACCTCAATTCTAATTCTTATTCCAGAGATAATTGCTTCAAGATTTTGGTATGTATTTTCCCAACCTTTTTTCTAGACAGAGGCATACTTTTCAATCTATTCTTTTTGCCTTCTGAAATTCAATTAATAAATGGATGTTGGCGTGTCTGGAAGACTTTCATGGCTTTTAATTTTTTTTTTTCATACTTTGCATTTTCCGTTCAGGGAAAATTCTTTGACTTTGTTTCCTGGTTAAAGTTCTGTTTTTGTCTGTGTTCATTCTGCTCTTCAAGTCTTCAACTGTGTAGTTTTTTATTTTTGCAAATTTCTAATTTCCAAGAATTCCAGCGTTTTTACTTAGCATCTTTTCTTTGTAGCTATGATCGATGTTTAAATTTCTTTGGGATATCAATTACATGATTGTAATCTCTTCAGGTGTTTAGTTCTAGTTTGGCTAGGTTCTCTCTCATTCTGTTGGTAGCTTTCAGATGTTTGGTGATTTAACATCTTGCATAAGAATAACTTTCTGTTCCCCAATTTAGATCTACTCTGACGGTGGGGTCAAGAGTTTTCTCAAGAAATAGGCTTCTGAGATGATTCTTATGCACACTAAATTTTGAGAACCTTTCATCTAGATTGGACAGTATTAGTAACTGCAGTGTATCCTAACTAGACTAACTATTCATGTAGTCTCCCCTTGCAGCGAATGTAAGGTTCTTATCGCTGGAGTGATGGGTCAAGTCTTTTACTGGAGAAAGGAAAGTAAGAAATAGGTGCTTCTTTAGACTGTGGAAGTGGTTTATCTTGCTGTACAGGAGCTTCTTATCCTTTGTGGTAGACATTACCTAGTTTATCTAGTTCCGGAACCTACTCTGGGTTCTAATGCCACAACTCTTATGGAGTTTCTTAATCTGTGGTCTGTGGATGCCAAGAGATCTATGTATAGTATCCAGGAGTTTTGTGGACTTGGATGGGAAAAAATGAATACTTTATTTTCATAAAGTTCTATTTGAAATTTATCATTTTGTTTAATTATTAACAAAGATGACAAATTACAGTAGTGCTGGCAAACCTTAGACTGTGTCAGTGATAGAAGGTACAGATGTCATATCCCATATCAGGTGTACAAAGTAACATTTATGCTTATCACTCCTTCTACATTATGGTAGTTATTAGACCCACTACTAGATCTTATTTCCTATATTAATATGACAGATTCAAAAATTTGTAATCATCAGTGTAATTCGTTTCTTTAAAAGTCTATGTCTTTTATTTTATGCATTAAATCATTGTTTTGAGAAGAGTTTGTAAGTTTAAGTAGATTGATAGAATAGTAGATGACATGATCAAAGTTAAGAACCCCTCTACTCAACTGGTCTTGTGACTTCATTCTGGTCAAATGCTGAAACATTTTCTCTGAAAGAGAATATTGTCTAAATTGTTCCCCTTAAATTAGTTAACAGATCATATATTCCGTCCCTCAAGTCTCTATTCTTGGGATCATTCTAGAGTCCTGATAGAATTCCTTAATTTCTTTTGACGTCATTTCTTCCCTACGTGGAATTGTAGTTTTGTTGGGTTTCACCATTAGCCTGTTCTTTCTTTTCTTTTTCCCTTTTCCTTTTGCTTCCTTCTCCTCCCTTGTCTGCATTTTCTCTTACCCTTGCCTTCTCTTAATTCTTTCCTTTAGGTTTACTGAGAAATTAATACATGTGTGTTTTTACAAATTTGAATGATCTCTAGTGAGCTTTTCTAGAAACAAGCACAGTAAATCATTCCTTATGTGTTCTTCCAGAGGCAATCTCTGTATATGTAAGTGTGAATATAAGTAAGGGATAAATTCCTAGCATGGTGATATGCATAATACATGTTCTATAAATGATTGTTGAATATATGTTCAAGGCTCTGTTGTTAAGACTCTTACAGTCTAGCAAGGAGCAGTCAGAGGGGTCTTTATGAAAAAGACTGAACTTTGTCTTGAAGGATGGGGAGAATTTTGATAGGATATTTAATAATTTTTAATAAATATCCAAAAACATGTTACAGACTTTGATGCCTGTACAAATATAAAGATGTGCAATTTGGGTGGGCAAATAGGGAACTCTTTAATGCAGTTATTTGCCAGCAAAAGTCCTTATCTGTTTAAATGGAATGGAAGAAAAATTCCACTGACGAGCACATCATTAAGAATAAATAGAATAGAGATAAGGGCAAGATGACATCATTGGGAGATATGGAATTTAGTCAGTCCTCCAAAGCAGCTAGTAAATAGTCAGAACTATATGGAACAACTGCTGGGGGTGGGAATCAGTGACTGGACACGCACGATAGACCAGTTTGGAATTGGTGGAATGGCTGAGATCACTTACAGAACTGTAAGTCTCCCAAGCCACAGAGGCCAGGTCCTCTCTCCCATGGGCACTGCAGGCTGGTTCCCTGAGGAGAAAGGAAACAGATTTTACTAGTGTCAAGGCCTTGGCTCAATGAAGCTCCAATTGTAGAATTAATGAGCAAAATCTGACTACTGAAAACACACCCTGAGCACAGATAATCCTGAAATAAGCACTAAAGGAACCATCCTGCCCTGACAGAGAGGGGGAAAAGCAAATGAAAAAAAAAATGAAACAAACCAGAGGCTTTTTGAGTTAGAAAAAAACTGTAGAAAAAGGCTGACCCCAAGAACAGAGGGCACATAGACCCTGAGGATTCAAGCTCTTGATTTGCAAACATGGGGAGTAGGGGTCTGACTCTGAAAAAGCTTTTTGCTTTTTTTAAAAACTACTCAACAGCTCATTAGGCAGAACTGCAAGCAATCTCAGACTCCAGCATAGACCCAGGCAAGGGCAGAACTAAGGCATGCCTGAGAGACAGAGTAACTAGTCAGGTGAAAGGGGTTAATTCTGTAAAGGTCATATCTTCCCCAAGAAAAGGGGGCCAGTATGGAGCCCAGCTCAAGTGGAGGCCCTCCTTCTGGGAATTCAGGTCCTAGAGACTGGAAAATAGCAGCAATCAAAGCCAACCTACTATCTCAGTCATATCACTGGCAGAGAGAGGCTGCTAAGAATTAACAAACAGATTGCCAGATGTCAAAGATAAAGAGAGAATTCTGAGAGCAGCAAGAGAAAAACAATCTATCACATACAAGGGAAGATTGATAAGACTATGTGTGATTTCTCAGCAGGAACCATGAAGGTGAGAAGGCGGTGGTAAGATATATTTAAAGACTCTGAAAGAGAAAAACTGCCCACCAGGAATTCTATACCCAGGAAAACTATCCCTTAAAAATGAGGGAGAGGACAAGCCACGGTGGCTCAGCAGGCAGAGTTCTCGCCTGCTATGCCAGAGACCAAGGTTCAATTTCCAGTGCCTGCCCATGCAAAAAACAAAGCAAAACAAAATGAGGGAGAAAAAAATAAACAAAAATAAAAATTAGGGAGAGATTAAAATAATTTCAGTCACCGAGAGAATTTGTGATTAAGAGACTGGCTCTACAAGTAGTACTAAAGGGAGCACACTATAGGCAAATATGAAAAGGCAGGACAGAGAGGTCTTGAGAAGAGTGTAGAAATGAAGATTAACAGTAAAGGTCAGAGAAAAAAAAAGAGATAAGACATATAAAATCCAAAAGACAAAATGGTGGAAGAAAGTACTGCCTTTATAGTAATAATATTAAATGTTAATGGATGAAACTCCCCAATCAAAAGACACAGACTGTCAGAATGGATTACACTCAGGACTCATCTATATGCTGTCTATAGGAGACTCACTTTAGAACAAAGGACAAAAACAGGTTGAAAGTGAAAGGTTGGGAAGAGATATTTCACACAAACAACAATCAGAGAAGAGCAGGAGTAGCTATACTAATATCCGACAAATTAGAGTTCAAATGTAAAACAATTAAAAGAGACAAAGAAGGACATTATGTATTAATAAAAGGAACAATTCAACAAGAAGACATAACAATCAAAAACATTTATGCACTGAGCCAGAGTGCTCCAAAATACATGAGGCAAATGCTGACAACACTGAAAGGAGAAGTAGACAACTCTACAATAATAGTTGGAAACTTCAATTCCCTGCTCTCATCAATGGATAGATGAGAACAGCAGACCAATAAGGAAACAGAGATTTTTAATAGTATGATAAATGAACTAGACTTAATAGACATTTACAGAACATTACACCCCACAACAGTAGGATACTCATTTTTCTCAAGTGCTCATGGATCATTCTCAAGGATAGACATATGCTGGGTCACGAAGCAAGTCTCAATAAATTTTAAAAGATTGCCATCATACAAAACACTTTCTCAGATCATAATGGAATGAACTTGGAAATCAATAACAGGCAGAGGATCAGAATATTCACAAATATATGGAGGCTAAACATGACACTCTTAAACAACCAGTGAGTCAAGGAAGAAATTACAAGAGAGATCAGTAAAAATCTCAAGGTAAATGAAAATAGAAACAAAACATATCAAAACTTAAGGGATGCAGCAAAGGTGGTACTTAGTGGGATATTTACTGCCCTAAATGCCTATATTAAAAAAGAAGAAAGAGTGAAAATTAAGAAATTAACTGTTCACCAGGAAGAACTAGAGAAAGAGCAGCAAAATAATCCCAAAGCAAAGAGAAGGAAAGAAATAACAGAGATTAGAGCAGAAATAAATGAAATTATGAACTTGAAAGGAGTCAAGAAATCAATAAAATCAGAAGTTGGTTCTTTGAGAAAATCAATAAAATCAATGGACCTTAGCTAGATTGACAAAAAAAAAAAAAGAGAGAGAGAGAGAGAGAGGATGCAATAAATGAAATCAGAAATGGAAGAGGGTACATAACCACTGACCCCACAGAAATAAAGGAGGTAATGAGAGAATACATGAGCAACCATATGCTAATAAACTAGACAATGTAGAGGAAATGGACAACTTTCTCGACGGCATAAACAACCAACACTGACTCGAGAATAAATAGATGACCTCAACAAACCAATCACAAGTAAAGAGATTAAATCAATCATTAAAAAGCTCTGCAAAAAGAAAAGTTCAGGACCAGGTGACTTCACAAGTGAATTCTACCAAGCATTCAAGAAAGAATTAGGACCAATCCTGCTGAAACTCTTCAAAAATATTGAAGAGGAGACAAAGCTACTTAACTCATTCTATGTAGCCAATATCACGCTAATACCAACAAGCAAAGATAGTATCAGAAAAGAGTTACTGACCATCTCTTTAATGAATATAGAAGCAAAACTCCTCAACAAAATATTTGCAAGTCAAATCCTGCAGCACATTGAAAGAATTATACACCATGACCAAGTGGTATTTATTCCAGGTATGCAAGACTGGTTCAACAAAAGAAAATCAATTAATGTTATATATCATATCAGTAAATCAAAGCAAAAAAGCACATTATCATCTTGATTGATGTAGAAAAGGCATTTAACAAAATTCGGCATCCTTTCTTGATGAAAACACTTCAGAGAATAGGAATAAGAAAGGAACTTCCTCAACATGATAAAGGAAATATATGAAAAACCCACAACTGACATCATCTTCAATGGGGAAGGACTGAAAGCTTTCCCTCCAAGATTAGGAAAAAGACAGGGATGCACACTGTCACCATCGTTATTCAAAATTGTGCTGGTATTTTTAGCCAGAGCAATTAGACAAGAAAAAGAAATAAAAGGTATCCAAATTGAAAAAGAAGAAGTAAAACTCTCATTGTTTGCAGATGATATGGTACTATATGTTAAAAATCCTAAAAAAAAAACTACAACAAAGCTACTAGAGCTAATAGATGAGTTCAGCAAAGTGGCAGGGTATAAGATCAACTACTCCAAAATCAGTATGTTCTATACACTAATGATGAGCAATCTGAGGGGGAAATCAAGAAAAAAATTCTATTTACAATAGCAACCAAATGAATCAAATATTTATGAATAAATATAAGGATACAAAATACCTATATACAGAAAACTAAAAGAAATTCCTAAGAGAAGTCATGGAAGACCTAAATAAATGGAAGGGCATACTATGATTATGGATTGGAAAACTAAATATAGTTGAGTCAATTCTACCCAAACTGATTGATTGATTCAAAGCAATAGCAACTAAAATCCCAACAGCTACTTTGCAGAAATAAAAAAAAAAAATAACTAAATTTATTTGTAAGGACAACATGCCCTGAATAGCTAAAAGTATTTGAGAAAGAAATAATGGGAGGTCTCATACCACCTGACTTTAAAGCATATTACAGAGATACAGTGGTCAAAACAGCCTGGTACTGGCATAAAGTTAGATATACTGACCATGCAATTGAATTGAGCATTTGGACATAGAACCTCTCATCTGTGGACAAATGATCTTTGATAAAGTGGTCAAGGCAGCCCACCTGGGACAGAGCAGTCTTTTCAAAAAATGGTGCTTGGAGAACAGAATATCCATATGCAAAAGGATAGGAGAAAACCTATATCTCACACCTATACAAAATTAGTCAGATGAATCAAAGACCTGAATATAAGACTTAAGACCATAAAACTGTTGGAAGAAAATGTAGGGAAATATCTTATAAATCTTGTGATAGGAGATGGTTTCCTAGACCTTATACCTAAAGCACAAGCCATGAAAAAAGAAATAAATAAATGAAATCTCCTCACAATTAAACGGTTTTGTGATCAAAGAACTTTGTCAGGAAAGTAAAAATACAGCCTACACAATGGGAGACAGTATTTGGAAACTGCATATCAGATAAGGGTTTATTATCCAGAATACACAAGGAGATTCTTCAACTCAACAACAAAAAGACATCCCAATTTAAAAATGGGCAAAAGACATGAGCAGACAAGAATTCCAAATGGCTAAAAGGCACATGAAAAAGATGTTCAAGTTCACTGGCTATTAGGGAATTGCAAATAGAAACCACAAAGAGATATCATCTCACATCCACTAAAATGGCTATTATCAAAACAGAAAATGTCAAGTGCTAGAAAGGATGTGGAGAAAGGCACACTTATCCACTATTGGTGGGAATGTGAAATGGTGCAACTTCTCTGGAAGGTATTTTGGTGGTTCCTCAGGAAGCTGAGTATAGATTTGCCAGATAATCCAGCAATTCCATTACTGAAGGCAAGAAGACAGACATTTGCACACCGATGTTTATAGCATCACTGTTTACAATTGCCAAGAGACAACTGGACAAATGACTAAGCAATCTGTGGTATATACATGCAATGGAATATTACATATATGGAAGAATAAAGTCATGAAGCATGTAGCAACATGGTTGAACCCTGAGGACATTGTACTGAGTGAAATTAGTCAGAAATAAAAGGACAAATACTGTATGGTCTTACTAATATGAATTAACATTAATGAGTGAACTTTGAGAGTTAAAGTTAAGAGCACAGGTTATCAGGAGATATAAAGAGGTTAGAGATTGGGCATTTGATGCTGAAGGAGTTCAGATTTACAACAAGACTGGTTGTAAAAATTCAGAAATGTATAGCACAATACTGTCTGATGGTAGCACAGTAATATAAGTACACTGAATGAAGCTGAGCATGAGTATGGTTGAGGGAGAAGGTCTGGGGAATATATAAAACCAGGAGGAGCAATAGAGAATAAAGACTGAGATAGTGGAACTTAGGGATGCTTATACTGGACAATGATGGTGATTAAATGTACAAATAGAAAAATGTCTTTGCATGAGGGAGAACAACTGAATGTCAACATTGTAAGGTTTCGAAAATGAGATGGTATACAGGAAAAGTACAGTCAGTGTAAGCTAGGGTCTATAATCAACAGTAATACTATCATATGCTTCCAATGAATGTAGCAAAGGCTTTATGTCAAAACTAAATGTCAGTGGCTGGGGGTATGGGAGAGGCTATGCATTTTTTGCAGAAGAAAAGGAAATGTCTTCATATAGTTTATGGTGTCAAAGGCATGTCTGTTTACTTAAGACAGATTGTATGATGTGTGAATAAAGAAAGAAGTGCTTGAGAAAAGGTACCTATTCACTGTCGGTAGGGAAACTAAGAGGTACAGCCCCTTGGAGGGCAGTGTAATGGTTACAGAGGAAGCTAGGGATGTGGTTGCCATATAATTCTTCAACCTTGTTGCTAAATATATACCTGGATCAACTGAGAGTTGGGACACGAATGGACATTTACACATTGGTGTTTATGGTGGCAGTGTTTGTGATTTGCAATGGATGAAAGTGGTCTAAAGGTGCATTAACTGAGGTATGGAAGGGGGAACTGTGGGGTCTACATACAATGGACTACTGAGTGGCTGCAAGAAACAATGAAGATGTGAGGTATACAACTAGGTGCATGAACCTTAAGGACAGTATATTGAATGAAATGACAGAAACGAAAAGACAAGTACTATCATGCCTCACTCATATGGACTAACTATAATGTACAAACTCAGAGAGTTGAATTCTAGAGCATCAGCTATCAAATTGGGACTTATTGTAAACTCTTAAAATAGTCACATATATTTAGGAGTTGAGCTGCTATTTCTAAATTCTGAGGTACTGAGCTATTCGTGTACAATCGAGTCATTCCCTGAAACTTCGGGTAGATAAATGACACCCGAGACTCTGAGTTAGCGCACAGGAGGCGTGAAAGTCAGCATTATCCCATACAGCAACTGTTTAAGAAGTTAAAAAAAGTGATCAGACTTCAACTAGACTAATGAATAAAGCTGATTTGACGAGGACTAAGGTAAATCAGAATGCAGTGTAAAGGATGAGATGCTTCATATTTTAAAGCTTCATCTTCTGTGTGAGACCAAAAGAAGGGGTGTTTATCTGATGCAATATTTACGTTTTGAGTAGCACATTATCTAATTTAACTTGTGTGATCAGTTTATTTGAACGCCATAATTACATGAATCTTGAATAGGGCATGAGATCCTCTTAGATTGTACATGTTAGTGTGATGCCAGAATATATCCCAGAGTAATTTGGGCAGAGAATAAAAAAAGTATTTGCAAAGACCCCTTGGGGGATTGAGGAAACAGGAAGAACTATTCAACTTCCCTTTCTGAGGAATTCTTGATATTCTCACAAGCAGTGGGGACCACCAATTCCATAGGCTGAACCCTTGATCTTGGGATTTGCCTCTGTGAATATTCCTGCAAATGAGAAGCTAAGCCTACTTATAATTATGGTTTGAATCACCCCCAGAAAATCTCCTTTGTTCCTCAGATGTGACATTTCTCTCTAAGCCACATATGCTGTCTCACCTATGTGTTTGACATGACTCCCAAGAATGTGAATCTCCCTCGCACTCTGGGACAGGACTCCAAGGATGAGCTGGGACTCGGCATCATGGGACTGAGAAAGCTTTCTTGACCAAAAGAGGGAAGAGAGAAATGAGACAAAATAAAGTTTCAGTGACTGAGAGATTTCAAACAGAGTCAAGAGGTTATCCTGGAGATTATTCTTATGCATTATATAGATATTCATTTTTAGTTTATGGTGTATTGGAATGGCTGGAGGGAAGAACCTAAAACTGTTGAGATTCTTGAATAAGACAGCATAACTATATAGCTTTTAAAATGTGACCATGTGATTGTGAAAACTTTGTGTCTGATACTCCTTTATCCAGGGTAATGAGTAAAATAATGGGGATAATACATAAATAACTATTAGGGGTTAAAGAGTGAAAATTGGGTAGATGGAAATAATTGTGGTCAATGAGAGGGAAGGGTAAGAGTTATGTAATGTATGAGTTTTTTCTTTTTTCTTTTTCTAAAGTGATGCAAATGTTTCAAAATGATCATGGTGATGAATAGACAACTATGTGATAATATTGTGAGCCATTGATTGTATACCATATATGGATTATGTATGTGTGAAGATTTCTCAATAAAAATATTAAAAAAAATAAAAGAACAGATGTAAGAAACTGAAAAAAAAATGAAAGAACAGAATTGAAATTAATCTAACTTGATACCATCATGTCAGTTTGATTAATCTGTAAATCACTGTACTTTGTGTAATTCAAGAGCATATACATTGTTTTCTTGTTAACAGAGGTTAAGATATTTCAGAGCACATATTTCGAGAAAAAAAGTGCTTTTAGATTTATTTTGTTTGTTAAAACTGTCGGAATGCAATATACCAGAAATGAATTGGCTTGTAAAGTCACAGGTTTACAGTTCTAAGGCTGTAAAAATGTCCAAATTAAGGCATCCAGAGAAAGACACCTCGGCTCCGGAAAGGGCTGATGAAGTTCGGGGTTTCTCTGTCACCTGGGAAGGCACATTGCGAAGTCTGCTAGCTTTCTCTCCCATTTTCTCATTTCAAAAAGCTTTTTCTGAGGGCATTTCCTTCTGCATCTCCAAAGGTCTCTTGTCTGTGTCAGCTCTGAAGGTTTTTCCAAAGTGGTTCCATCTTGAAGGGTACCAGTAAAGGACCCCCTGGAATGGATAGAGACACATCTCCATGGAAACCAACCACCTAATCAAAAGGTCCCACCTAAATTGGGCAGGTCACATCTTCATGGAAGCAACTTAATAAAAAAAATCCCACCCAACAATATTTAATGAAGTTTAAACATGACTTTTCTGGGATACACAGTAGTTTCAAACTGGCACAAGGTTAATGAGATTTGATTTCTAGTTTCGCTTTCATTAAAGCCTATTTCTTAGGGAAATCACATTCCTAGGTATGTATTTTCCTTTCTCAAAGAGAGACTTATTGTCCTTCTCTCCAGTAGTGAAATTGAAAAATCTGGCCCATACTTGTAAATAGTCTACTATAGTGTGTAAGGTAGTATAATGGTAGGCAGTCTGGTTTGGGGAGATTATACCGAATATGCCAAGCTAAGAAATCTGGACTTTATTAAGTAAAGATTAGAGAAGCTATAAAATAAAATTGATGTTGTGAGAAGATTTATCAGTAGTGATGTACAGTTTATTTTGCAGGATTCAACAGATGGAGACAGAAAGAACTGAGACTTTTATAATATTTTCGGCAAGAAATTGTAAATCCTATAACTAGAGGAGTTGGAATGGAAAGGAAAGGGATATAATTGATGGGAAGGAAGAATTGACAGGCCTTAGTGACTGTTACAGATGGGGCAGACATGGTCCAAGATTGGTTAGATATCCAATAAACCTGTGCTTGGAAGAATGGTGACCTCATAACCTCAGGAGGAGGATGAGTTGATTTGGGATAAGGAAGATATGAAACAAACTAAAGGAGCCAAATAGAATAGGTATAAGATTTGAGAATACAAATATGTATTTTAGAGTTGGTTTTATGAGAAATCTTTTGAACACAATGGAATGGTATCTAAAGTATTCCTTAAAGAATATTATTTAAAATTATTCAGAGTACAGAAGATTCTCTGTCTTCATTAATTTATAGTTGCAGATAACAATTAGTAATCAGATTATCACAAAGGCTTTGAAAAATATTCACTATGTAAAGTGAACAAACATGGTCTCCCTTCTTTTGCTTTTGAGACCTGGATCAAACTTTCTATCTCCCATTGCCAGTCTTTTGGTCAAAGCACTTTATTCAAATCAGAAATTGATTGGTGCTTATTTGAGAAATGTCTGAGAGTATGCTGAAATCAAGAAAAATGAAATAGCATATTAATTTTTAATCGCTTTTTTTTTATTTTTGCGTGGGCAGGTGTCGGAAATTGAATCCAGGTCTCTGGCATGACAGGCAAGAACTCTGCCTGCTGAGCCACTGTGAGCTACCCAAGATATTAACTTTTTAATTCTTACATTTTAATAATGTGGTCATGTGAATTACAGCTTTAAATTAATCTGTTTTTTATTTCTCTGATCAAAACATAGAAGCTAGTACATTTTAGAGGTTTTCTTTTTGTTGTTGTTTTTGGAAACCATTTAATAAAATTTGGGTGGTAGGGTGGATCATAGCCTAGCACCTTGTTTTGCTCCTTAAGATGTTGGTTACAGATTTACTGTAGGGAACACCATATAGTAGTCATGCCTTTCTTAGAGTTTGGCATCTATGGCTTTTATTAGTGGTGAGTGTTCACTGTTAAATGTAAGATTAAGGGGTGCCTAAGTGAATTTATGAACCTGTCATTTACAAACTTTATTTCCACATTTTACTAGTATGATAAGGTTTGTAAAAGCAAGAGATGTGGCAGGCAAATATATTTTGAAACTACTTTAAGTTTGTGCTATGAGTAAAATTGCAAGGTGTGTTTACTGAGACCAGTTGGAAAGAAAAACAGCCTTTGTAAATTCTAAACAGAAACGTTTTGATGAAGATACTATTGATTGTGAATAAAACATAGCCAACACATTAATTTTTATAAGTATGCTTTATGTTTAAAATAAATGACAACAATTTCTCATTCTTTCTTCCACAAGAAGGGGCAGCTTCATGGAAGTGCAGCCTAGTGGTTGCAAAGGGCCCCACACCTGGAAGGATCTTGTCCTTGGTTTAATGATCTGCTGCTGCTGTCTTGAAATTGTGAATAATTTTTGAACAGGGGGCCTGAATTTTCATTTTGTGCTGAGCCTTTCAAATTATGTGATCTGTCTTGTATAAATTCTTTGACTATTTTCAAGTTGTGCTTTGCTAGTTCCCATTACCTGACCCCAGACCAATTTTCACAGGTGAAATGTGGGATAGAATTGCAATTAAATGAAGCTTGCTAATTTGGGTTGATTGTTGATATCTAAGCAGTTAGACAAAGTGCAGGTTAGATGTCACAAAATCTCAGCTTCCTTAGCCACGAATGGCCACTTGAAGTTAAATTAATAGTTTAGCAGGCAGGATCCAAAAAAGCAAAGACCAATAGCCCCAGAGCAAAAGGAAAAAAAATGAAAAGGAAAAGCAATGAATATACATGAGGTGCCTGCCAACATTTTCTCTGACTCCTCTCCAAGCTTACTATAAGCCAATCAACTGACATATGCCATGTCTTTCAGATGGAAAAACAGGCCTGTGCAAATGCATACAGTGCAGATGCATCAATCTGTCATGCAGCTGTTGGAGGTTGTATTTGTTCATCAGCCTGTCTAGTTCCCACGAGTTCTGGAAAAGGATAGTTGCATTGTGGGTGGTAGATTAATCCTGTTTCACATGGAAAACATGCTATTTCTAATAGACATAGTGGTTTCTTCAATGCCTAAAGTGAGCCTGATCTTTTATTTCTCCTTACTTTACTATCTTAGTCCTGTGTGTTGTTCTGCCATACAAAGAAGGAAGGAGAGACAGGCAGTGGGAATTCCAGTGATGGATGAGGCAGTATAGATGCAGCCATAAGTAGCCTGAGGCTGACAGATCTGTTGACCCTTTGATATGGAAACAGGATAGGACACCTCATAGAGTAGCTAGGCAATGGCAGTGAGAGTTGCCTATTTTAGTTGATATTTTCTCATGTTGAGGAATTTTTAAAATTTGAATATTCCTTGTATATGGCTTAGAGTATTTACAGTAAGATGTGATAGGTATGGTGTTTATGTTACAGCTGTCATTGAAAAGGTAAGGGTAAATGACAGTTATATATATATATGATCCCCTTTTCGGCTTGAACGTGACTAATGAAGAAAGAGCAAAACACTGAGCATCTTTACCTACTACATGATCTCTGTTTTCTCTTGGGTCCTGAAATATCAGGAGTGACTTGAAATAGAGAAACCCTGATAAGAGATTTGGCCTGCTGCATTTCCCCATTGTGAGTAGATTTGAGAGTGGAATCACCTTACCTCTGGCCATCAGGCTGCAATTTACCACAGAGCTTCCTTAGAACCACCTGTATTTAGAAGGAAAATCATGGTCAGTGCTTATATAGAGGCAGTACTAGTCAAGGATAGTCTTTCTTAGGGAAACAGCAATCTGCCTTACTTTATTTAACAAATCTCCTCGAAGTGGGTTATTGAATCTTCTACTCTTTCCATCAATAGTTACTGTTTCCATTTCATTTTGATTAATGTATTTCTGAGCGTATTTTAAAATTTATATATACTTTTTCCCATCAGATCTCCAGAAATGGAAATAATAAGCATGGTTACATTATGTTAATGTGAAAATATTTCCCTTTGAATTTAATCATTTCTCATCCAGATCACAGTAAACCATTCACTCCATGCTTACCTAAATTAATTTTCATCGACACCCAATACATCTGTCCTTGTGTTAGATATCATGATATGTACCACTGCTAGTCTCTGTCTAGATAAGAAACTCTTTCCAAAGACAGGTTTTGACCTTCATTTTCAATTTGTTTTGTCTGCAAGGAAAAAAAGTCCCTACCGTCAATCTCGCTTGGCAGTCATAATGGTAAACTAGCTTTTTATATATATATAAAATATCCTGATTACGAAAGTATGTATTTCCTTCATGGTAATAAGTAGTGAATAATTTAAAGTATATAGTTTATGCTGTTTAATAACATATCATACTGCATAAGATCAATATCCACTTGAAAAATAGTCTGTTTATGTAGCTATTGCATTCCTTTAACATTAGTTTTACTTTTATGTTATTCTACATCCCATTTGCCAAGTCTACCAGAATATTGTGAAGTTAAAGAAGGGGCATATTAGAGAACTGAGTTAATAGAAATATATGAACAAGTAACTTTTAAAAGTCTTCTCTAGTGGTGAAAGTTGGATTTTTTATCTGAATTTTCAGGTACTGTTATAATAATTTCCTTATCATGTAAATATTCTGCTGAATCATTAAACAGAGCAGTATATCAGTTCCAATACTGCCAGTGTAAATGACACAACAGCTTTTCGTACACTGCTTCTTTTTCTTCTTTCTCTTTTCTTTTCCTCTCCCTCTCCTCCTTGTTCCCTCTCCTTCCTTTTTCCTTCTGCTCTCCTCTTCTCACATCTTGTTCCCTCTTTCCCTTCCCTCTTTCCCTTCTTTGCTTTTATCTCCTTTTTCCTCTACCTCAATTTCACATGTTCTTGTTCCTTACTAGAATGAAAGATGCAGATGGCATTGGTAAAATCTCTAGAAAACTGTAAACATCAAAGCATAGATGAAAGAGCAATCCTGGTTTAGCATTTTTTTTCTGAGCAACTTTTGAATATGTAATTATGTAGCTAGTAAATAAAACTAGTTACACTGGTAAGTGCATAGTCAGTTGATTTTTCTACAGGTATTTTTAATTTGGAAAGGATGTTGAGCCATGGCCTGATTTTTCTAGTCACACTCCCTTACCTTATTATCGATAGCATCAGCAACATCCTTCTTGAATAAAAGAGATAGAAGGAATATGGAGCAGAATGGATAAACTTGAGGAATAGGTGAATGTTATCCTTGCTAGTCATCTCTCTTTTCAGAATTTTTTTCTCAGGGTATCTGTTCCCTCTTTTCCCATTGATGATAGCCTCTCTGTTTCCTGGCCACCTGAGACTTGCTGCCTGACCTTGCACAGTGTGATTCATGTGTTCTGGAGCAGCCTCGTTCTTTTTCCTTTAATTAACTTACCCCCAACCAAAGTCATCAGGAAAATGACCTGATAAAGTAAGGATTTATTGACAAAAGATTAAAATTATGCCTTCCCTCAGTGCTTTTTCCAAAGACCTATCTTTTTAGAATAACAGTCAATTAGTCAGCTGCTCTTGATAAAAATGTAGGCACTGAAGGTGGTCCTGTGTTGCAGTGGAGCTTTTCATTAAAGATGACAGTTAAGTCAAAATCCACCTGTGACTGAGGTTGATTTTGTTCTACAATATGTAAGTCAGCTCTCCCTTTCATCCACTCCTGTTTTGGATATCACAACAGAAGAATCTCACATCTTGAAGAAAAAAAAATGAAAACCAATTCTAGATTGGTGTTGTCCAATATAGTAGTTACTGGCCACATATGGCTATTTCAGTTTAAAATCACAATGAAGTAAAATAAAAAATTCAGTTCCTCCCTCATAGCAGCTGCATTTAGTTTATGTGTAGCTCATGGCTACTGTATTAGTCAGTGGATATATAGAAAACTTTCATCATCACACATTCCTTTTGAACAATATGGTAGAGCATACTTTGGAATCAATGTAATTTCCTTCCAATTTATTACCAAGACTGTAGTCTTAATGCAAAATCTGAAAATGAGGATTTTTTCTGTGACATTTGTAGACCAAATAAATTTTAAATGTATATTTTCAATGAACATGCTGAATTTTTTGTTATCCCCAGATAACCAGAAAATTATTTAAAATATTTTAGCAAATTTATATTTAAATATATATTCAGCTCTAGCAAGTGAGCAGATTCTTAACTCTTTTCATGCCAACAGCATTTTTAGTTGGTTGTAATTTTGAAATATTCACAACATCATCTCTGCACACAGCAGTACTCTAGAGAACATGAACAAAGAGTTGTGGACCACATCAAGAGCATTGGAAGAATCCTGTTATTAAGAAATTGTGACCTCCTAGCAGTCATGTTCTTCTTTTTTTTTTAAATAGTAATGGCTGCATTTTTATTAAGAACCTGCTAGGTGCCAGGCAGGCCCCTAGCTAGGTCCAAAAGATATCCACACAAAGAGATGCTGATCTAGTCCTTAAGAGGTGTCACCATCCTGGTGGCACCTAGTGAGCAGATAGTCAGGGTCTATAGCAGGCATGTATCTGTAGCCAGAGTATGGGAGTCACTATCTCTGCCTGAGAGGTGATCAGGAAAGGTGATCCTTAAAAGAGGCAGAGGGGCTTGTCTGATATTGAGGGCATCCTGAGCAGGAGGGAGTCATTAGTCAGTAATGGCAGGCAGTGGTCATGTGGGACTGAGGCTTGTGGGACTGGCTGGGCCAGCTGAGAAGTTCAGGCTTTATCCTTTATGCTTCTTGTTCCTCCTCAGTCAGTAATATATCAGTCAGTTGCTTGTCAGAGATGATTAGCAGCTGGCAGGTCCTCATAACCTGACTAAGATAAACTGCCAAAAGATGCTTGCACAGTAGACTTTCACTCTTCTGCAGCACCAAGAAGGCAAAAACAGGACATGAGCAATGGCAAGAAGCCAAGCATGTGTATGCTTTACCAGAACTTCTAAGTATGATTATATCACGCGTTGTCCTATGCTGCCACGGCCATCTCACTCAAGAGCTCCTCCACGACCACTGGCAGCGTCGCCATGGCACAACAGGCAGCTTCTTCTTGCTCTTCAGGGGCCGGACAGCTGCCATGGCTCAGCACACAGCATCAGTCTCTGGGCGGACCAGCAGTCATGTTCTTACTCAACATTTGTTCAGGGATTCTGGGGCAGACATGGCTTTGCGAGCTTTATAGCTATTAGATAAAACTCTGCTGCATTGGTTATTCCTTTTTTATGCTCTACTATGCACAATCCTCACATGAATCCAGAGTTTGTACTTAACCTGCTATTGCTCCCAAAGGGCGTAATTATAGACAAAAGCGGAAGGTAGATTCAAGCAGAAATAGAACACGAATAGGATTATTTATTTTTTCGTTTTGTTCCCTGTGTGCCTTTTCTCTCCCTCTTTGTCAATGAGTTGCTTTCCTGGAGAACACCACAAGCATAACAACTGCCATAAACCTTGGCAATGACAGACACTAGTGAAACATTTGTTTACATTTTGCAAATTTTTATTTAATTAGGCCTGGAATCAGTAAAACTTACAGACGTCAATGGCCGGACACTGAGACAATTGAGAAGGATTAACACTACTTAAAAATACTGGGGCATATGGTGTATTTTTAGTGACTGTCATGTTATGCACAAATTCATCTGTATTTTCTCTAAGTGCATTGTAGACAGAATAAGTTAATTTCCATGACTTGTACAAATTTAGAATTTTTCATACACAGTTTTAAAAACAGACCATGTACAGAGAAAAACCAAATATACAAACACATATTTCCAAATAGGTAATCACTCACAAAGGCTTAACTTGCTCATTTATTAAAATATATTATAAAATTCCGGTAAGAATATATACTAAAATTCATTTGGTATCACAACAAAAATCGCCAGTTTCTTATAAGTGTATATATACACTTCTAAATAGAGGCATTGGAATAGGGGAATCCTTAAAATTTTATTTTATTATTGATATACCAGATAAAACCTCAAGGAAATAATTCATGAATGGGTGGTGTGAATAGACCTAAATTGCTGAAATCTGAAAGAAAAAAGAAATATACCTGAAGATTACTACTTCAGGTAAAATGAGTTAGATGAGGGAAATTTTTACTGGCTCTATGGTATGATAATCACAGTGCTCTTTGACCTATTCAAATTGTCTATACTTGGCATTTAGAGAAAAATATTAAGGGATTTTATATATATATATATAACCAACTTTATAAGCATATTGAGTATCTTTCTAAAATATTTTATATTTTTTGTTATATTAATATATAATAAAAAGTAAGTTGTCTGTTTTGACTTGCTATAACTAAATTGTCGCTAACTTTTTTGTAAATTACACTAATTTATCAAAGTAGCATTAATAATTTTCATTAATAATGTTGCTAATTTATAATTTATTGCTTACTTTTTGCATTCTTTTACATTTTCCATATGTGAAGCTTCCATTCTTCTGATTATTTAAGTGGAAATGCCTTAAAAGGGGAGATATATTAGACAAAGGAGAGCCTATGAATTCCTTCATTAGTGTCTTCTGTTGGTAATTACAAGGAGACATTTTATTCTATTTTTATTACTCACTCTGAAAATTGATAATGTGGTTACCTGAGAAACATTATTTATGCTGTTGCAGTTTTTATTGTTGCTCCCAATTTGTAATATAGTTTTTGTGAAGAATGTTGGTACTTGATTATAATAATAGATATAGCTGTTTTGATAGGCAGTTTCACTTTGGAGAATAGGTATAAGATTTTTAGTGTTTTGAATGAAAATTGGATCAATCCCATCATAGAACATAGTGTGTGAATGATGAATAGAGTTAATTTTATCATGTTTACTAAACACAGAATACTTTTGCCAATCATATTAGTTTTGTGTTTTAGCTTGTTTAAGACATTTTATAACTTCCTACAAGCCCTGGTTCACATGGCTAAAGCATTGCTTAGAGTTTGAAATGTATTGAATGATTAATAAACTATTTGTTGAATGGGTTAATATCTGATATTTCTATCTATTGCATTTTACAATATATAATTTCCTTCATATTAGTCTGTGTCTCTGTTCATCAGGTATTGGTCATAGTGCATCCGAAGGTAAAAGTAGTATTAGCAAGGAAAACATTGAGGAGGCATCTGGCCCCACCTATCCAGATCTTGAAACATGTTATAAAGCTACAATAATTAAAATCCTAGCTTGTAGGGGTAGGTTTTATTTTCCCCACTCTCGAGATGATAAGAGAGAGCCTATGGCAGTTTGAGCTAATATGATTGGAGGGCCAATATCCGAACTGTTTTTCTGACTCTAAAACTCCACTTAAAGAGTTCTGGTATTTCAGGGCCATATGTCTTTATTTTTCTTAAAATATGTATTAACCAAGCATTTTCATTATAATGAAATTCAAATGTAAAATTAAAATCATTCAAACTAATATGAAAAACATCAGCACATTTCATTCTGGTATATAAATGAAGTGTTACTTTTCTGTCATAATTCCAAAATATTAATTATACGTCTAGAATTTATACAAATAATGTTTGATTCATAATTTTGTATTTTCCTTTTAAATTTTTCTAATAATTTAAATTTTTAAGTAGGTTTTATTTTCACAAGTACAACACAATTATGCTATTCTCAAAAAATTAAAAACTTTGACTAAATTATTTTCTTCTCTTACCCAGAAATAACAATTGCTATGACATTAATATGTTTGCTTTAGACCTTTTCTTAGACTCTTATATTCATTTTTGTATTCAAAGAAAATATGAAGTATTGATGTGTGCTTGTTTGTATATATATATATATGATGTCACTGTATAGCATTCATCTGTAACTTTTATTTTTCACTTTAAAAATATATTCTGGGATGGGCCACGGTTGCTCAGCAGGCAGAGTTCTCACTTGCCATGCCAGAGACCTGGGTTCAACATTCCCGGTGCCTGCCCATGCAAAAAAAGAAAAAATATATATATGTATATATATACTCTGCAATGTTTCCAAATTCTTACATACAACTCCACCTCATGGTGTTCACTTTTAAATATAGATAGAGCCATGATCTCTAGCTTTTTAAGATAGCAGTTATTTCTGTGTTTCTCAAGGCCACAGGGTTTTCTTTCGCCATAATTCATATGGAACTAACATAATGCTTACATTATAAGTTCTTTCCTGAAAGATAGGCTTTAAGCTGCAACCAAAAAGAAAAATGATCAGCAATGCCTATTTATATTACAGCTACTCTGTTAAAAGATTTAATGTGTTTTAAGTCATTTCCTACATCATTTTGTGGGTTGGTCATCACACTCTCAAATCTGTACGTAGTATATATATATATATATATATATATATATATATATATGTGTGTGTGTGTGTGTGTGTGTGTGTGTGTATATATATATATAGTATTTAAAAATACCTATCAGTATACCATTGAGTTTTCAACTTAATTTTTTTTGTATGCTGTGTGGTAGGAGTCACATTTCATTATTTTTCCATGTGAGTATCCCATTATTGCAGCACCATTTGTTGAAATTTTTTTGTTGTTTGTTTTATAAAGGGTCAGGAATTGAACCCAGGTCTCCAGCATGGCAGGCGAGAATTTTACCAGGAAACTACCCTTGCACCTCCCTTCAATTTAATTTTATTCATTCCTTTACAGGGTCTGATTTTCCCTTAGTCCTATTCTATAGACAGAATCAGTATTCCCCTGCTGGCTTCATAGACCTGTTCCCTCTGAATGAGGCTGCTTGCTGTGTCCTTTTTAAGTTCAGATTGGGCTCTTTGAAGTTTATTATTTAGGGGGTGAGTCCTCTCTTCCCATTCACTCATTTCCAGATTTCATGTTCTTCTCTTCAAAAGCTGTGGGTTCCACATAGTTATATTTCCAATGCCTGATCAAGGTGACCTGATAAGATCAGGATAAGATCACCTCCAAAGTTCAGTTGGGCTCTTTCAAGTTTATTATCTTCATTGAATAATGGCTGTAGCATGAAACTGGAAACAAATTTGGGTAGAATCCTGCCTCTGCTACTAATTGAATGATTTGGGGCAAGTGTTTGATTCTGAGAAGGAGTGTTATGAACAAAAAGAAGGAATTAAATTGATTAACCAAAGGAATGACAAGATATGCCAAAAGATGAGACCATAGAGGATAGTAACAATATGGATAAATTTGCCCATAGTTGGTGACTCAGGATTCACATTCAGGCTATCTGCTCCCAGGACAAGAATCTTAGTCCTAAAACTATACTGCTTCCTAAAATGCAGCAATCTAAGAAGAATATAGAGTTGAGTCTTACTTTTTTTGAAATAATAACATTCTGTCAGCAACCATAGTATTAGGGAGGTAAGTGTACAATGGGCAGAACCTTGAAAAGAGGAAAATATTTTCTATATTCAATAGAGTAGATTCTGTTGTTTGTCTTTCATGTAATTAATTTCATGAAAACATTCTAAAAGAATATTTTAGTATATGGCTATAATAGATTAGAAGTGATAATTTTTGTTTTAATTGAAATGGTTGTTGTATTTCATACCCATTGCTTCTATTTCGAATAGAAACTCCAAGTTATTTTAAAAATTTATTTTGTCTTCTGCAATTTAGAGATAAAATTAGTAGAAATCTTCCTAGGGTATGGATAGGAGGACAGAGATTTTAGGGAGCTCTAAGAAGCCTGCATGTGGATATTAGATGCCAGAGCAGGCAATGACTGGGTTAGATGAGCTTAATGGTCAAGTGGGTAAAAATCTGAAGGATGGGATAATTTGAGGAATGACCTTGTAGAATGGGAACTGGAGTAAACGTAATCCTAGAAAGACTACTTGCTGATATGAAGTTCCAGCTAGGACACTTACAGCTACTAGTTTTTTTCTTGCAGTATTTACACATCAAAATTTTTGGCATTTGATCTTTTGCTGTAATCACAGGAAAATAATCACAAAAAGTAAGAGATGTTAACTGTTCTTGTCACATCATTTAATTGTATTTAAGCACTCAAGATTAGTTCTGTTGCTCTCAGAATCTCTTCTTAATGATGATACCATATTGGAGGGCAGTTTTCAAAAAAGATTTTAATTGATGTAATTTGTATTTTGAAGCATTGGAGTGAAAAGTTTGTACTAAATTGGTAAGCCAAAGGGAGACATGGTGCAAGTGGCAAATGAAAATAAGGATGCTAATGTAGATATAAATGAATAATAGCTTGTTATTTCTTGGCTGATGGCCAAACCCATGGTTTGAATGATTGTTTCCTCAGAATGATTTTACATTGGATGGAGAAAAAATGTTAAATTTGAATTTTGTAAAATTAATTTCTTTTTGTAATTGACATATATTACAGTTTTTTTTCCCTCTAAAAGAGAAAAATTGACTCAGAGCAGTAGAATAATAGGAAGGAAATAGCGTCAGGAAAGGAAAAATTCTTCTGAATAATTTTATGAAATTTAACCATTTTAATACCAGATGTACTTTCTGCTTTGTATTTTATGTTATAATACATGATATCATATTAACATTATAGAATACTAATTTTTCTTTTTTTCCTTATATTAAAAAATATTTCTCTTTCTGTAATTGACTTTCTCTTCCTAAGTTGGTCCTACAGTTGCAGTTTTAAAAGTTTTAGCCTGGTTACTTCAAACCCCCAAATATTTATCATAATGTAATGTAGTGCAATTATACTCACACACATACACACATACATAATCTTGTATATCATATTATATACCCTGAAAATCTTATAATGAATGACCTTCAGAGGCACACACATAACTACACACACACACACACACACACACGCACACACACACACACACACTCTGAAGGTCATTATAAGATTTCATGTTAAGGGTTCTTCAGAGAACTTTTATATCATAGTCTTTCTCCAATTACCACCTTATCTCTTAATCTTGTAAAGTCTTCCTCTCATTGTATGTTAATAAAGGACCCTAAGAACAGCATACCCTCCATGTTTTCTTCAGTACTTTCAATAGAGGCTGTACATTATCTTGACTTCTTTTGCTTTGAAAACCTGTATATAATAGAAATCTTAAAAATACCATGTCAGGTTTCTATAGCTGGAAATAGCAAGAAGTTATAATAGAGCAACAGAAAGAAGGAATTTTTACTTTTTAAATGAATAATTAAAATTCAGAATTTTCTTTGTTTTGTTAGTGTTAAGGCTATTATAGTTTATTATTTATAGTAAGGCTTAATGAAAATAATTATGTATAATAAAACCTGAAATATTGTGTGAGCTTCACTGTTTATTTGCTCTGTGAGACAGTCTCTCCCCTTTACTCATCATCATTTTTTAAATGGGGTTGAAACTTTCCACTTCCTCATAGTGAAAATACTTTGCAGATAGTGAAGTCCTAAATACAAGTTACTATTGTAAATAATAGTTAAAATGTTTTCGTATGTATTAAATACATGTATAGTACTCACAACAGTCTTATGAGAGAGGCAACATTAATATTACAGGCTTATAATTAGGAAGATGTGGCTCAGAAAGCAAAAGAAATCTGGGTGAGGTCACCCTGTTGGTGAGTGGGAAAGACAAGATTTGAATCCAGGTCTCTCTGAAACCTGGAACAAATACTTATAATTGCATTACTATTGTCGCTTACCTGAACAATAAATGGTAGATAGGATTATGTGTGATCTGGCCAATGCAATAAAAATACTATTCTCTTTATTGTCACATTCTGAGTGTGAAAACAAAATATTTGTTTTTCGTAAAATAGAATGCCATGGAGTTTTAACCATCCAAATGTCTTCTCTCCTTAGAATTTAATTGTCTTGGATCCACTCACAGTAACTGAGGAGGAAATAAGGCCATCACTGGAGAAAAGACTTGAAGCCATTATCAGTGGGGCAGCTCTCCTGGCAGACTCTTCATGCACGAGGGATTTCCATCGGGAGCGAATTATTGCAGAGTGCAATGCAATTCGCCAGGCTCTTCAGGATCTGCTATCGGAGTACATGAACAATGTAGGTGACTGGTTTTCCTTTCTACCTCTATTTTGTGAATCCACTGTGGTACATTCTGTCTTCAAAATCTGATAAATTACAAATTGACTAGGCAGCTCTCATATAGGTTGGCTTTCTTAATGGATTCTATTTGGGCTGCTCCTAGAATACAGGATTGAGATGAAAGTTTTTTTTGGGATGGAATCAGAACCAGAGGAATATTTACATATGATTGTTTTGTTTGATGTAGTATCTGAATATTAGTTGAAGAAGGGTGTCACAATTGAAGAAAGGAAGCTAGAGTTGCACATAAATTTAAAGGATGAAAGAGGATAAAGGAAGGGCAGGTGGTTCTGAAATAAGTTGATGTATAATGAGAGGGCATTAGAATGTTGAATTTAGCTATTATCGGATAACGATCGATGCTGTGTGGATAATGGGCAGTTTTTGAGGGTGTAAAAAGCCCATGCAGTTTGAACAGCTCTTAAACTTTTTCAGACATGACATGGTATTAGATTGATTTTCTGCAGTTTTAGTATCTCTTGGAAACGCTGGAAATATAAATTTTGGGCAAAAATATTTGTTTCAAAGCCCTTGGTTCCATTAAGAATCACACACATAAAACACACATATATTCATCTATGGAGTGTCTGATCATTCTTACTCTCAAATCTTAATGCATTTATAAAATGACAAAGAAAATCTTGAAGACATTGCCAACTATATATTAATCATGAAGCCTCTTTTAACAATAGAGCTAATCAAAATAAAAGATTTGTAATGGGAATATTTTGTTTATCTGCCTTATTATAAGTAGAATGATTTAAGAGTTACGTAGGTGTGGTTTAGGAATTATTAGTTACAAAGGATATGACTTTTTGGATATTACATTGAAGATTTATGATTCTTCTGTAAAAATGCTTTATGTGGGTAATTGAAATGGGCTAGAATTAGTTTGTGATTTTTGGGGGCCCTTCAACACTCTTGATGCATCTCCACATTCTTAATATTTGATGACTTTGGTAAGAATTCTGGCCAAGAATTTCTTGCTGTCAGAAATCAAAATTGTAAAACAGATTTTTTAAATAAAGAGAGCATATTAGTAATTTTATACCCTACTTTTGAAGCTAGAATATCCTTATTTTTAGCATATGAGATGTTCTTAAAGGTTTTTTAGTTATATATGGATTTATTTTATTGATTAATTATAAAATTATAAATTCATCTTATCTACAAAATAAGGTAAATTATTCTGCTGTTTATAGATACAAACAAAACATGTATATGTATATACTCTTCTACATATATAAGTAGAGGTAGTTACATGATTTGGGGAGTACAGGGCAAAATGAAAATCTGAGATCTCTTATGCAGGAAAAACACCTATTTCCTCTCCTCTCTTTTGAGGTCCCACTCTTGACCTGTCAGGGTGTTTTTTATTTGCAATTTCATATTAAGCTTCCTTCAGCATGGGGATACTTGTGGAATGAGTGCTATCATATCAGTTTGGGACACTATTATGAGTGCTATCATATCAGTACGGGACACTATTCCCAGTTTTCTTGCCCAGGTGGCTTTGTACATAAGCACATAAACATATACATCATGTAAAAGTGGAGGCGATTTTTATGACTTTCCTGAACTTTGGGTTAAAAATGATGCAGTAGCATAACAAGGGAGAAACTGTGGGAGCCTTGCGCCCTGGGTGCAATCAATGAGAAGATGCCTTGTCTGTGGGAATTTATAAATGCAGTAATTCAAATTTATTCTCCTTTTATAAAATGTTAAATGGCTTTAAAGAACAAAAAATTATCATTATTACCAACTATTTCCGACACTTTATTTTGTCCTATAGATGACAACAGTGTTAAAAAATTATCCACTTTAGGTATCAAATATATTTAGTAAGCTACTGAAAATATGTATGCATTTTTCTACTGCCTACTGCTCTTTTTCTTAACTAGGATTTAAACTCATTATTCATTTCAAGGCTCATTTTCAAGTGCATAAAACTTATTTACCTGTTGTTCCGTTATGTAATTCAATTTTTAAAAAAGGTAAGATTTTTTTAGAAGAGTGAAGTTGCAAAAAAGGACTTTTTCTTCTATAATATCTAAATAATTGAGATCAAAGCAAAGTCTCTCTTTTTTTATATTGTCCAGGTAATTACCTTAATTTTTCTTTTCTTTTGTTCTTAGAATAGACTTAGTTTTAAGAATTCAGATATTTTTCATTTAGTTAATTGGTTAAATTGCACTTCTGTTCATGCTTGATGGAGGCTTTCCTCTCTCCTCCCTCCTTCCCTACCTTTCCCTCTTTTCCCCTTAAGTGAAGGAGTGCAAAATACCTCTTCTTCATGGATTTTGCCTTTATTCCTCTAATCCCTTTTGGAATTCAAGTTTTTACTTGCCTACCTTCACCATTAGCCAGGGGCCCTACTGAGCAGGGAATGTATCCCTGGTTCTTAGAACAGAACCTTTTAGGTAGCAGGTGCTCAGTAATTACAAATTGGATACAGGTAGATTGAATTTGGTGCTTCCTACTTCTAAATTTTTAAATTAAAATGAAAATGTGCCTAAAGCAATTAATTTGTATTTATTTTTTTATATTTACATAATAACCCTGGAGAAAGGATTGAGCAGGTTAATATTGAGTACAGGAACTCAGGAAAGGAAGGAGCACAGAGGCAAGGAAACTTGTTCTTTGGATGATTTAAATATTTTAACTTATTTTTATATTCCTTCCTAGGGCATAATGTTAAATATTGTGGAGAGGACATCTTTTCAAGGAATGAAAGATGATTGTCTGTGTAAATAATGACAGGTGATCTGCTCTCATGTCAGTACGGAAGTTGGAACAGATATTGCCAAATTTTTTCAGTGATGGCCCACACTATCAGAAGCTGATTTATGTACAAATTATATTAACATTTTATTTTTAGTGTAACCTATTAATAGTTCAAAAGTATAAATTTGTATTATTATGAAAAAAGCAACCCCAAAAGAGTCCAGTAGTCCCTTTTCAAATAGAAGTGCAGAATTTTAGGCCTGTTGCTGATAACCTATCAAATTTGAGTGAGCCAGTGAATATTGGAATTAAATGGCAGGAACCGATCTGGAAACCATGGATCATATTATCAGAACACACCTCCAAGTGCATTTTTATATGAGGTTTATATCACAAATGATGCTTCTCTTTATCAGGGTCATTGTTTTTTATTAAAGGGAATGTACTTTTACCAACTAACTGAGTTCAAACCTTGCTGAGAATTTGCTCAGAGAATTCAAGACAGCTGTGGTAGTGAAATCCTTGATTTCCCAATTTAAGGAATATTGTGTTTCCTTTGGTGGTCTGGTTTGCTTTTCACATTAGTCAGGAGCTCTTGCAGTTGAGCCACATTGATAGAATAAATGCTTGCTGATAATTCAGACATGATAAAGATAACCACAAAAACATAAAACATCATTCATTCTTATCCAAATCCACCAATCTCTTACGTGAATGTGACTTCAAAGCTCCAGATTTTGGAAGTCTGTTAAGTTCAGAGCAGTTCAGCAATGGTAACTAAATAAAGTTTATGTTTGTCGCATTCTCAGTCCACGTGTCCAGTGGTGTGTAACTGACTTTACCTACTTAAACAGATCAACAAGTGTCTTGATCATTTTTACCGAAGATCTAAGTTCAATAAGTTGAATGTCTTTTCATATTAGTAAGAAAGTATGTTCTTCATGAGATCAGGTAGGTCTCTCTGAAATAAGTTTCATGTAATAAACAGTCACCTAAAACCGTTAGTAATTATGCATGTTTGCCCTAATATTTTCCTTTTAAATATGTATGAATATTATATTAGTCTTCTATTGTTGCTATAACATATTATCACAACATATTATAAAAACAATGCAAATTTATGTCAGTAGTCTTCTATGGGTCTCTCTAGGTTGAAATCAGTTGGCAGGGCTATGTTGGTTTCTGGAGTGCCTGTGGGAGATTCTGGTTCTTTGCCTTTCCAGCTTCTAGAGGTTACCACATTCCTTGGCTTGTAGACCTCTTCTCTATCTTCAATGTTGGCAGTGTTGCTTCTCTCTCTGACTACGGCCAGGATAGATTCTCTGATTTTACACATGTGTTTAGATTGGGCCCACCTGTATAATAAAAGATACTCTTCCTAGCTCAAGATCCTTAATCTTCATTACAACTACAAAGTTCCTTTGCTATGTATGTGACATATTCACAGGTTACAGGGATTACAATGTGGACATCTTTGGAAGACCATTACTCTTTCTACCACATGTAACAAATAACAGTCCCTCAGTTTCCAATCCATCATGGTCAGCATCCCTCACTTCTTTGTGAGGGCAAAGAAATCTCTGTTTGCTATTGTATCTCAAGTCCCCAGTACAATGCTTGGCATTTAGTAAAAGCTGAATCATATATCTGAACAAAATAATTAATGAACTGTTGTATAATATTTATTCCTGCTCATGGAGAAGCCCCTCTCTGACATTAACTTAGTGAGTGTTAACTTTATATGATAGACTACCCGTTTTTAGAAAAAAGGTCTTACTTTGCAAAATATAAATTTCTTCTATGTGAACTCAATGTGACCATTCTGAAATAAAATTTCACATCATAGTCCCTACATTGTCATCCCCATCTAGTTGTACTCCAAGACAAGATTTTTACTCATTATAACATAGTCCAGATAATATACAGAACTCGAGAAAAATCAGCTTTCGCCTTTTCAAACTTAGAAGTATGTGTATTTCTAAGGTATTTCTGCTAACTTCATTGTATCTTGAGGATTGGTTAGGCCTGGTCCATATTCTCTGAGGCATAACATAATAAAGTCATTTCTTCATGTGCATGGATGGGGAAACCCTCTGAAGAAGGGAGGGTCTTAGAAGGAATTGGTTATTTTTTAATGGTGGTCTTCTGTAATGGGTAGAAAGAGATTTGGAGATGGCTTTCATCATGCTGGAATTCTAAGATATCAGCAGACCTGGGTATTTTTCTGGGAGTGGGGCTGAAATCATATTAGCAGTATTAAGTGCTGGAGATATTTCTGAACAGGACCTTTAGGTGATATGCAATTATTGGTGGAGTTAACACTCAGTATTTTTATATAGAGGGATGTTAGAGAGTTGAGCAAGTGACAGAGCTGCTGGAGTAAACAAATCAGGCCTGAGTTTCCTGTAGTGACCAATTTGCATTTCTGTACCTGTCACCACCCCATTGTTTTTTGGTGTCATATGTGGAAGCACATTGTTAATTTTCTTTACATATGTGTCCAATGAATAAGTAAGCAAACGGACTAGCTTTTGTTATTCAGGAACCTATATTATATATGTCTTGGGTTTAAGGCATCCCTATCTTGGTGAATTCTTAAGATTCAATAAGTCTTCTATAAAACATCTACAAAGAGATATTATGAGTTTTTTTTCCATAAAGGGCCTCAACATGTTTTTGAAAATCCATCTTGGAAATAATTGGAGTTAATTTCTCCATGTTTTTCAAGATGATAAAGTAAAGCAATTGGGAAAACCTGTTTGCAGTACTTCTTGGAATACTAGAGAGAGATCAGAATAAAAATTCCGAAAATGTAAAGGTAGATTCCAAACTTCCTCCTGTTTCCTTTCGTTTTTTTTTTTTTTTATTATTATTTAAATCACATGGTGTGCCTATTAGAATTGGTGATTAGCAAATCAGGTATGCAGTACTAGATAATTTACATTTTTATATTCTTAAATTTGTCCATTACAGTACAGTGGTGGCAAGCTTTTGAGTGGTTGGTTATACTGGAGACCGTATTTTTCAGTTTATAAATGTTTAGATTTACAGCCTACGGTAACCACATATTATCGCAGATTTTCAATGTGGTAGATATTCCAAAATCAGGGCAGGAAACTAAGCTCAAAATACAGAATGTTGCCAAAATCCAAGGAGATGTAAAAGAATTGTCAAAACCAAAGCAGCTGGAGACAGATGTTGAAACTGAAATATAAGAGCCAGATAATTGAGAGAAATAATAAACGGTGGAGGTCTGACTAAGTGGACAATAATTGATTTTGTTTTCCATGCTTTCTTGGAAAGCCTTACATTATGCCTAATTTAAAGGTATGGGCAGTATATAAGTCTCTGAATTGTTCTGCAATTAGATAGTATTATTGTTTAGGCTATTATTTTTCTGGGCTACTTTAGAGTCTAGTCTTCTTCCTCTACTGTAGATTCCTAATTGTTAGGTAACAACTTAGAGTTTTTCTTGACCAGCTAAGTTTGGGATCATCTAAATCTGCCATGGCATATCCACTTTGGAAATTTATAGGAGCTTGTGCAGTGCAAAAGGAGACATCTAGATTCCCCTGTGGAGGGAAAGGACTATTCTCATAGATCTCTCTTTGTGCACAAGGTCCTAGTCTACTGATAAGGAGGAAACTCTGGAAATGTAAGATACCTGATTACTGAATAAATAATAAAAGGTAAAATAAAATTGGCAGCCACTATTAAAACAAACAAACAAACAACAACAACAGAGTAACTGGATAAGGTCAGAACATAGGTGGGGAATGTAAGGTTATTTGTATAAATGAAAATAACTAAAAAGTGACAGAGGTGTTCTAAAGTGGCAAGACAGAGTCATGCAGAGAACATTTCACAGGTGAAAGTCCCTGAAGGTTATATCCTATAGGCTAGAGAGCCTAAAGTCTGAGAGCTCTTTGTCTTTTCACCTTCCAGCAGAAACAGCCACAATTTCCAATATTTGTGGTGTAGCTCAGTCATTCACCTTGTGAATATTTTTTAAGAAGTGGCTTCCTTTACTCCCTAGTGTCCAGGCACTGCTCATATAGTTCCTGGAAGTTCCTGCTTTATGTTTTTTAATATTGGCCTTTACTCAGAATTCTTTGTTATATAAAAAAGAACCAAGTTGAATGGCATAAACTACAGAAATAAAGTGGGAATCAAGTGCCCTGACATCAAGTGTTGGTTCTGACTTGGACAAAAAAATGGGTGGACTTGTGTCAAGCATAATTCCTAACTAGGAGCTCATATTAGAATGAAGAGCTAGATTGTTGTGTTATATTAGGTATCCCGGAAGCAGACTAAAAGCAGAAATAAAGGATAATACAAAGAAGATTTATGGGGTTGTTCTCTTGGGAGATATATGTGTAAGGAAATGAGGAAGTCAGGTTTGAGTAGAGGAGGAAGATGACTTGCAACTGAAGCCTCAGCCGATCCTATGGGGATCTCTGGAGCTGGGATGACCCTTGAGAGTTGTTCTGAATTGGGACAAGGGGCTGGGGCCTTTGCATCTCTTCATCAGTCAGTCTTCTTTAACTACAGTCACCCTTTGGAGGGGAGTAGCCTTGAATGAGTCAGCTTTCTGTCACTGAGGATCGGTCCCAGTGAGCAACACATTTTTGTGCCATCAGTGTCTAATATTCCCAGAAGCATCCATTATAACAGTTAATTAGCAAAACTAAAAAGGTTTTATAGCCCTTGAACTGTGGAATACTATCTTGTGTTAGCAACAGTAATCAGTATATTTGGCTTTCCACAGTAATTTGGTGTACTTTGGAAGAGAAGGATATGCTAAAATAATAACAGTCCATAATTGATCTACAAGAAGCATAAGTCAGAATTGTCCCAGGCATACTGAGATGTATGGTCATCTAGACATTATTACTGTACATGTATTATGATAGCAATGATATATATGAAGAATTTTAAAAGGAATTTAACACATTTTACTGATAGGTTCTGTATTGGCTATAAAAAATAGCTAAAATATAGAATAATTAAAATTTGTTGGTGTTGCAATTTCTAGTTACATAATTCATCATTCTTCTAGAGATACTGTGCTATTATGAATTGGTGATTTCAAAGTCTGAGCAATTGCAGTCTTAGTTGTCAAGGGTATTATGCTCTGTTTGAAGTACTTAGTAGTGAAACAGAGCATGATAAAGCTGTAATAGTGGTGAGGACTAAGTTCAATAACAGCAGCATGTAGGAAGTGGTTAATTCCCCTAGGTTAGATCAGGTTGGCTTCACAGAGGAGAAAGAAAGCACTTATGCTGACTTTTGAAGGTTGAGGAGGAGCTCTCAGACAGTTGAGTAAGAAGTAAACATTCCAGAAAGGGGGAATAGCTTGTACACAGGCACCCAAGTGGGAATAGCATACTGCAATTTGTAGTAGAGAATATATGCTTTTGAGTGTGGGTGATGTGTGTGGAAAAGGAGCAGATGAAGAAAATTTTAGAAATATATTTTATTTAACCCAATATATGCAAAATAATACTTCAACCTGTAATCGATGTAAACAGAAGGCAGTTGACATTTTATAAAAGACTATTGAAAAGAAATCAATCTTTCTATATGACACAGATTGTTTTCCAGTTATGGCCATATTTCCTATTTTACATACTTCCTGTAATGTGATTTTGCCTTTCCCTCCTTAAGAGATGGAGCCTAATACCCCTCTCAATGAATCTTGGCCGGCTTTAATGACTTGCTTGACTAATTAAATGTGACAGAAGTGACATTCTGAGACTTATGAGGCTAGGTCATAAGAAGCCTTTCAGCTTCCACCTGAGTCTCTTGGAATACTTAATAGTGGGTAGTCAGTCCCCTGGTGAGTGGGCTATCTTGGATATCTAGCACAGTCAAACCTCATACCATAAGAAAATTTTAAAAATATTTTTTTTGCCCCAATCAGATTTTTTAAAAATTTCTTTTATTTAAGAAGACAAACAATACACTTAGAACCACCAAAAATGGATATCTTAGTTAGCTTAACTACAGGCATATTTAAATAAAGAATTCATATTCTCATTGTAAAGCCTATGTTTACGCAGTAAGTTTCATAAATCAATTTAAAACTAAGGCAACAATGAAAAAAATCTACGTATTCAGTTAGCAAAGTGCTTAAATTCTGATTATTAAAAATTAATTTAGATACATTTAATCAGCTGTCAAAATTTTGAATGTTCTCAAAACTTCAAGTAGAAAGTTTTTACAAGTAAAAAAAGTTTTTATGAGTATCTGCATTGCTATAGTAATGACCTGTGTTACTAAATATTTCCATAGGAGAATATGAAGATACAAATATTTTTACAATTAACATATAGAAACCTTAAGCACCTACAATGGTTAGTTAGCTTATCCATAGGCATATTGAAAAAAAAACTAAGTAATCATCGTAAAACTTGTTTGTATAATAATGTTTCAGGAACCAATTTAAAATTAAAGCAAGGAAGGAAAAATCTATAAATACAGATATCAGAGTTACATGAATTCTAAATATTAAACAATATCTTAAATACCATTTAACTATCAAAACTTTGTGTGTTTGCAAGATATCAAGTAAAAAGTTATTAACAAATATCAACCTTGCTATAGTAGTGAGCTGTGTTACTAAATATTTTCAAATTTTTGATTTCAGGAATTTATTTTATCGAATATTACTATAACTGCCTATAAGTTTCCTTAAACCCTTGTTTAGTTGTACAATATGACATATATATACAAAGAAGAAAAAGAAAAAAAAAGCAATTATTTTCAAAGTACACTTCAGAATTTGTCATGGGCTACCAGCCCTTAACTCAGATTTTTCCTTCTAGCTGCTCCAAAACACTGGCAGCTTTACCAGAAATCATGGAATCATACTATCTGTCCTTTTATGTATGACTTATTTCACTCAGCATTATGTCCTCAAGGTTCATCTACGTTGACATGTTTTGAAACATGATTTTGTCTAAATGCTGCATAATATTCCATTGTACGTATATGCCACATTTTGTTTATCCACTCATCTGTTGATGGGCACCTGGATTGTTTCCATCTCTTGGCAATTGTGAATAGTGCCACTATGAACATTGGTGTGAAAATGTCTGTTTATGTCACTACCGTCAACTCTTCTGTATATATACCAAGTATTGGTATTTACCGGGTCACAGGGCAACTCAATATTTAGTTTTCTGAGGAATTACCAACTGATTTCCACAGCGGCTGAACCATTTTACATTCCCACCAACAGTGAATAAGTGTTCCAATTTATCTGCATTCTCTCCAACATTTATAGTTTCCTGTTTATTTAATAGCGGCCATTCTTATAGGTGTAAGGTGATATCTCATTGTTGTCTTAATTTGCATCTCCTTTATAGCTAATGAAAATAGCAGCTCTTCATATGCTTTTCAGCTGTCTGTATTTGCTTATAAGAAAATTGCCTATTCTTTTCCTCTGCCCATTTTATAATTGGGTTTTTGTACTTTTGTTGGTGAGCTGTATAATTTCTTTATGTACACAGGCTATCAAGCCTTTATCCCATATGTGGTTTTCAAATATTTTCTCCCATTGAGTTGGCTGCCTCTTCACCTTTTTAATAAAGTCCTTTGAAGCCCAGAAGCTCTTGATCTTAAGAAGTTCCCATTTGTCTATTTTTTCTTTCACAGCTTGTGCTTTAGGTGTAAAGTTTAAGAAGCTACCTCCTATTACTAGATCTTGAAGATGTTTCCCTACATAATTTTTCAGGAAGTTTTGTGGTACTGGCTCTTACATTTAGGCCTTTGATCCATTTTGAATTAATTTTTGTATAGGGTGTAAGGTAGGGATCCTCTTTCATTTATTTTTGGCTATTGAAATCCAGTTCTCCCATGCCCATTTATTGAAAAGACTGTCTCAATTCAGTGGATTTGGGGGCCTTATCAAAGATCAAATGTCCACAAATTTGATGGTCAATCTCTGGACTCTCAAGGCTATTCCAGAGGTCAGTCCTTCTGTCTTTGTGCCAGTACCATGCTGTTTTGACCACTGTAGCTTTATAATAAACTTTAAAGTCAGAAAATGATAGACCTCCCAGTTTGCTCTTCTGTTTTTTTAAGGATATCTCTAGCTATTTGAGGTCTCTGTCCCTTCCGTATAAATTGGATAACCAAGTCTTCAAAGTACGTTGTGGGATTTTTGTTGGTATTGTGTAGAATCTGTAGATCAGTTTGGGTAGAATTGACATCTTGATGATATTCAGCTTTCCTATCCATGAGCATGAATATCTTTCCATCTATTTAGGTCATTTTTTATTTATTTTAGCATTTTTTTTTTTTATAATTTTCTGTGTATAAGTCCTTGGCATCCCTGGTTAGGCTTATTCCTAGGTATCTAATTGTTCTGGTTGGTATTTTTTGTTTTTACATGGGCAGGCACCGGGAATCAAACCCGGGTCCTCTGGCATGGCAGGCAAGCGTTCTTGCCTGCTGAGCCACCGTGGCCCGCCCCTGGTTGGTATTCTGAATGGATTTTTTCCCTTAGTTGTCACCTCAGATAGGTCATTGCTTGTGTATAGAAACATTACTGATTTTTGTACATTGATCTTGTATCCTGCCACTTTGCTGAATTTGTTTATTAGCTCAAGTAGTTTACTTGTATATTTCTCAGGGTTTTCTAAGTGTAGGACAATGTCTTCTGTAAATAATGAAAATTTTTCTTGTTCCCCACCTATTTGGATGCCTTTTATTTCTTTCTCTTGTCTAATTGCTTCAGCTAGTCCTTCTAATGCAATGTTGAATAATAGTGGTGACAATGGGCATCCTTGTCTCATCCGTGTTCTCTAGGGGAATGCTTTCAATTTCTCACCACTAAGTATGATGCTGGCTATGAGTTTTCCATATATGCCCTTTATGATATTGAAAAAGTTGCCTTCAATGCCTAATTTTTGAAGTGTTTTTATCAGGAAAGGATACTTGATTTTTATCTAATGTTTTTTTGGCATGATCAATCAATATAATCATGTGATTTTCTCCCCTTCGTTTTTAATGTGCTACATTACATTGATTGATTTTCTTATGTTGAACCACCCTTGCATTCCTGGTATAAATTCCACTTGATCATGATGTATAACTCTTTAAATGTGGCGTTGGATATCATTTGCTAGTATTTTGTTGAGAATTTTTGTATCTATGTTCATTACGGAGATTGGTCTGTGGTTTTCTTTTCTTGTATTGCCTTTATCTGATTTTGGTATTAGAGTGATGTTAGCTTCATAAAATGAGTTAGGTAGCATTCCTTTTTCTTCAATTTTTTGGAAGAGTTTGAGCAGGATTGGTGTCAGTTCTTTTTGAAAAGTTTGATAAAATTCTACTGTGAAGCCATCAGGTCCTGGGCATTTTTTTGTGGGAAGATTTTGATGACTGATTGAATCTCTTTACTAGTAATTGGTTTGTTGAGATCTTCTATTTCTTCTCAAGTCAGTATAGGTAATTTATGTTTCTAGGAATTTGTCCATTTCATCTTTCTTTTCTTTGCTGAGATTTTCTAAATTTTTATTTGCTTCAGGCTAATTAATAATTGCTTACTGAAGCATTTTCAGGTTGGCTGCTTTAAAATGTTTGCCATGAGATTTTAGAATTTCTGCCACTTGTTGGCAACTATTGATTATCTGTTCTCATTCAAGTTGAGATTCTTCTTGTTGGTATGGTGAGTGATTTTCATTTGAAATATATTATGAGTTTTGGGGTGTTATTTAAATATTCTGTTTTTGCTGCCTTTCTCTGAAACTGCTCTATTGTGGGGAAGAGGGCAAATAGCCTCTTTACTGCCAGATAGTATGGAACTCCAGATTCAGCTTGGCCTCCACTGTCACTGCTAGGATGAGGTAAAGTTCTGGCTACCCCTAGGCCCCTGCTGATACCATCCTGCATGGCCTTCACTGGCTGTTGTGGGGATATAGCCTCATTACTGTTTGGTGGGGTAAAAATCCACTTTATGTGAGAATTCTCTGACACTATCTCAGTTCATATGAAAAGTGGTGCCACTGATGGAGAGTGAACATACAGGCATCACATATTGTCATCACTAACACCATGGAAGTTGGGAACGGGGAGGGGTGGGGGTTCCTATCACGGTTTGAAGCTATATGTACCCCATAAAAATGTTATTAAATTTAATCCATTCCTGTAGATATGAACCCATTGTAAGTAGGCCCTTTTGATGAGGTTACTTTAGTTAAGATGTGGCTCAGTTTGATTAGGATGCATCGTAATCTATTTCTGGAATCTTTTGTAAGCAGGATGAAATTCAGACAGAGAGAGCAGCCAGAAGTTGAAATTCAAGAGCTCTCGGAAGAAAACAGAGAGGTTAGGAGGGGCGATCATGTGCATTGCCATGTGACAGAGGAGACAGCATTGCCTTGATAATTCCTTCATTTGGACAATTTCCCAGCCTCAAACCATAAGCTTATAAATTCTCATTGTTTAACGTGACCCATTTCATGGTATTTGCTTTAACAGCCTAGAAAACTCAAACAGGTACCTCATTACTCATACCTCATGGCAGGTATGAAAATCCCAGCTTTCTACTAGGCCTTCTTTGATACCACTTTGTCTCCTCACTTTGCCTTTGCTGGCTGTGGTGGGGGCAAGGACATAGTTTTTAAATGTGGTACTTTGTTGGAGTAGAGTGATTATTTTCTCAACATTTTTTTTGTCTTGCTAGGCTATCATTTTCCTAGAACTTTGGTTAGGAAGAGTTGGATTTTGTTGGATTTTACTTGTCTGTGCTCACTGGCGTTTCTGGGTTGCTAGCTTCTCTATCACTGAGTCTGAGATATAGGACACAAAGAAAAAAAAAGCTCCGTGAACTCACCGCTATGTTGATTTTAAGGTGCTTATGTCTCTAGTCAGTTTACCTTTTCTCCATTCTTCAGAATCTTCTTATATATGTATTATATATAATATGCAGGAATTTTAGTTTTACTTGGTAGGAGGAATAGGGGTAGTTCTAGTCCGTCCTTCCAGAAGTAGAATTCAGTAAGTTTTCAGATGAAATTTAAGCTTGGTTCAGATAAATCTGTAATTACAGTCATCATTCGCCTGTGAAACAGTCAGGATGTTTTAGTTTTTGCAAAGATAAAAGAAAATCTGAGGAGAGGCAGAAAATTACCAGAGAAGTCTGTTCAGAAATTAGTGTTTTAAGTCAAGATAATGCATCTGAGAGTAGGGGTGACAGTATTAGACATTTTTGGTTACCATAACAGACACCAGTGTTTAGCTTGGCATTGCCAAAAAAAAAATAGCAGTGAATTTTGGTAAGAAGTAAAAGGTGAAATGGTAAGCGGTTCTGTGATATCCCTTTAAAAGATGTGTTCTTTGTTTTCTAGTTGTTTTATAATATGTTAGCCATTAATTGATCTTAATTGATGGTATTTTTTTTATCACAGTACCAGTCATGTTTGGCTTGTTGAAAGAAGGGAGTAAATATGGTTAAGTAATATGGTTATGGTTATAGGCATGTCTTTTTCAAAAAGAATATGCCTATAAGAAAGAGAGATAGGTTGTCACATATGGGAAAAGTTAGACAGTTAAAGAAACCAAATTAATTTTGTATGGGATACTAAACCATGTTATAGAAAGGAATGATAGCATATAAAAAATTGCCACAGAGTCAAGACAGAAACTGTGATAGAATAATTCACTAGTTTGAATTTGTGAAGTCTTTTTTTGGCTGAATGTAATTTCTAATGGGTCCTTTAGTTTTCAGATAAGCTTTATGTTATCTATAAGCTAGAGAAAACATATAGGAAAATTGATAATCTGGTTATAATATGATCCATAAGTTAAAATTGGCTGGCAAAGGTAGAAGTTTTTGGAACCTTTGAAGCAACTGTCTTTGATAGCCTGAGATAAAAGAATTAGTAATGAAATTATATTGAAGATACTAGGAAGATAGACTTTAAAGGTTAAAAAAAAAAAAGATAATCGGAAAGGATAGATAATCCAAAAAGTTAGAAACTCCCCTGTGTAATTTAGAAGCTGTTAGGTACCTCAGAAAAGATCATGTTCTTCTGATCCATTCCTATGGGTGCAGATCTGTTGTAGGTGAGACCTTTTGATTAGGTTGTTTCAATAGAGATGTGACCCACCTCATTCAAGGTAGGTCTTAATTCATTTACTGGAGTCCTTTGTAAGGGGATAAAACATATACAGAAGTCTAGAGATGAAATTAAGAGAAACTCGCAGAAAACCAATTATAAAAGCCAACTGATTTCTAATATTTTGAATTTCATCAGTGCTAACAAACCAAAACATCCCACAATGTAATTCTGACTGTACACTTACAGGTAAGTTGCAAGAAAATTGGTCATACCCAAAGAACCAGTGTTTTTTGTTTTTTTTTTTTCTGATTTGCTATGATTAGCTCATCTTTAAGAAGGAACACAGGGGAAAAAAGTGTAACGAAGAATGTTGACCAAAGATGCACTAAGGAGTTTGGCACACAGATCTGGAAGAATAATGTTAAGGATGTTTAAGGTTCTAAACAAGTAGAGGACCACAGTCTAGCCCAGCTGTCTGCTGGGGCCTCTCTGCCTTTTGAGATCCAGGTAAAATTGGCTTGCAAACTCAGTGGTACAGCTTGTGTAATCCCAGAGCTTTCCCCAGACTTTCTGTGAATCCCCAGGAGGCTTATGTTCTCCTGGTCACTTCTGTTTCTGAGTTCTTGCTTCTGGGCAAGATTTTCCATTTTCCATCTCATCAGCTAAGGCATAAGACCCACCCCATTTCGTTGACTTCTTGGTCTTCTCTGTTTTATTCTCTCTTATTTACCTCCCTTTTATACTACTACACATTTTTTGGATTTTCTTATACAGAACTATTTAGCCATTCTTATTTTTCACCCTGAGTTTTTCTAATGTTGCTTTTTTTTTTCTTTTACTCCGAAGCATTTGTCATAGCATTTTTCCAAATATAGATAGCTTGCACTCTAATAGGAATTCTGGTGTAAGCTACTAAGAATGTAATTTTCAGCTCTCCTGCTAACAATGCTAGTGATAATCAAAACCTGCATTGAGTCAAGAAGATTAATACTATTATGTTGTGCTATTTACAGTGATGATAAGACAGTAATAAATGAATAATAAATGGCTATGGAATGCCAGATTTCTCAAGCACTGTCTTATAATAGGAAAATTTAGAAAAAATGTTAATAAGGGTGATAGAATTCAATCGTAGATGAAGCAATTATAAGACAATCTGTTTTTCCATCTGTAAAATGAGTAAATAATATATTCCAAAGTACATAAGATTGTTTGGCTACTAAGAAAAGAGAAATAAATGAATATATACATGCACAAACATACATGCATGCGTGTATATACTGAAAGGCATAAATCAAATATTATCCTGTCTATCATCATTATTGATAATTAATATTTAATACACTGTGTTAGATAATTCACTTTTTTAATTATTACAGCAAGCCTATAATTAGCTACTCTTATTATTTTAGAGGTGAGTAGTTGAACTAATGATTGAACTGAGGCAATCTGACTCCAGAGTCTCTACTCTTAACCATTCTCCTTTAATATCCAGTGATTGATTTATTCAATAAATATTTAAGAATCTGCTCTGCTCTTGCCTTTGTGAAAGATGTTGGAGATACAATGATGAAACTTGGAAGACATGCCCCTTATTCTCGGAAAGCTAAAAGTTTAGTAGTGAAACACATAAAGTAATAGTTTCTCAAATTAACACAAAATTAAAAATCTGAACCAGAATGAAAGAAAAGTACAGGGTACTTTTGAACAGAGATCAAATTTGAATTTAAAGGGAGTGAAGTGACATGGAAGTCCTCTAAATGTTAGAGGCCCAAAAGATAAATATGTATTAATTAGGTGAAGGGGGGAAGTGAAGATGAGAGAAAACATAATTTATGCAAGCACCCTATGAAGGAGCTTGGTGTATCTGTGAAGATCTGAAAAAACGCCAGGGTGGCTTCAGACCAGAAAATGAAGGGCAATGTAGTGTGAGATAAGACTGGGAGGGAGGCAGTACAGGGATCATGTTGGGCCTTGCAGACCGAATTATTAAGATATTAAGCTAAAGGCAATGAAAACATTATATTGGAGGGGGCCAAGACTCAAGGGTAGACTGCTGCAAAAACCTTGTGACTGATTTGTATAATGAAAGAGTAGGACTGAATGACTTCTGCAGTTGTCTCTAGAGCTAAAAGAATTCATGAGTATTTTGTTCTAGAACTCTCCAGGCATCAAAGGGTTTTTCCTTTTCTCACAATACCTTGACTTAATCTTTGTAGTGCTAGTAACTCAAAGGCAAAGCTCTTACTGGATTTATAATCCAATCCAATTTGGCAATATGAGCCAAATTTAATGACTCTTGCCAAGGTTGCATTATGAGATGTTATCTGTCTCCCCTCTGAAATATGAATTCTATTTTTGTTGAATATGTTGCCCTTAGCGATTTGGTAATATCACCTTTGGTATAACTTTCTTTTTTTTTTTTCCTTAAGCCTATTGATAATATATATAAATACATATAATTTTTTTTTTGTTTTTTTTTTTCATGGGCAGGCACCGGGAATTGAACCCGGGTCTCCGGCATGGCAGGCGAGAACTCTGTCTGCTGAGCCACCGTGGCCCGCCCATATTGATAATATAGCTTAAGATGGAAAGAAATGGAAACTACATCACTTAGAGCTGAAAGAATCCATGAGTATTTTGTTCTAGAAATCTCCAAGCATCAGAAGGTTTGCTTGTAAATTTATATTTATTTCTAGCTAGCTGGTTGAAATTACATGCAAACCTTTTACTCTTACAATACTTATCAAACATTCATAAATCAATGTATAAAATATATAGGCTTGTTTAGAAATTTACAATAAAATATTGATATATTTATAATTTTATATTCTTATACATTGTATGTATTTTTTTGTAAAGTTCATATATTAAGAATTCTGTTTAGAGTTTGACTGTTATTTAGCAAGTGATAATGTTTTATAACAAATTTCACCATTTTTCCTGAAAGATGGTAGATAAAATGCTCTATTTTATATATTCCTTGAATACTTTGAAATTGTGTTATCTGTTTCATTTCTGACAAACAACTACAAAATCCATAATTTTTAATGCGGTTTTTCCAATTAAAAAACAGGGACATTTGAAGTCAGAAAATATGCCATAATTTGAATAGCATAAAATGAAAAACAACTTCATATTTTGTGTCTGTTTAACTAATTCAAAGAATAAATTGGTGTTTTGCCCTCAAACATTATTCTACCTCATTTTAGAACCAGGAGAAAAAGAAAATATAGGGATCCAATTTTAATTCATTTTAGTTCGGATTAGTAATAAGTCTGGGGTTTTGAATTTTGTACAATGGGGTTTAGAAAGACCGTTGCAGCCAGAGAAACTTGGGTTTAAATTCAAACTCTAATATTTACTTTCTTTATGCACTATGGCAGATTCCTCAGCTTTTCTGAAATTCAGTTCCCTAATCTGTAATAAAAGGATAATAAAATCACTTATTGGATTCTTTTGATTGTTTTGAGATGAAGTATGTAAAGCTGTGATTCTCAATCCTGGCTGTACATTATGATCATCTGGGGAGCTTTAAAAACTTCTCATGATAATTCTCTACTCTGACCAATTAAATCAGAATCTCTGGGGGCAGCACTCATACATGGCAATTTTTAAAAAAGATCCCTGGTGATTTTAATGTATAGTCAGGACTGAAAACTGTTTTAAAAGGATTTAGCATGGTGCCTCAATTATGATAATCATATAATAAATGTTAATTCCATTCTCTTCATCTGTGGAAGATTGGATTATGTATCCCAGAAAAGATACGTTCTTTATCTTGGTCCCCATTCTTGTGGGTGTGAACCTTCTGTAAATAGGCTTTCTTGAGGATGTTATTTTACTTAAATTGTGGTTCAGTTGAATGATGGTGGGTCTTAATCCAGATTACTGGCGTCCTCATAAGCAGAAGAAATTCATATGTAGTCGGATAAAACTATGGGGAAGAGCCAGAAACCAGAAGTCAACAAAACCATAAGAAAAAAGAAAAGTCATTGCTGTGTAGCGAGGCAGAGATACAAGCCAGTGAACTCTAAGGATCACTGACAGCCAGCAACAGAATGATAGAGACATTGGTGAGAAAGCATCGTTTTGCTGATTGTTCAATTCTGGACTTCTTCTGAGCTCAAAACCATGAGCCAAATTCCCTTTTTTTAAAGCCTACCTATTGTGTGGTGTTTGTCATAGTAGCTCTGCCTGGCAAGTTTATAAGTCTTCTTATTAGCTAGTTGCCTTCAATTTATATGGAATTTGGATTCCTTCTAGAAAGATAAACCATATGGAAATTTTACTGGAAGATAGGAAAATATATAGTAATTCTTTTTGGTAAAGTACAGTAAGTGACATTTTGTAGGTATTTATAAGTAGCCTCCTCTCTTTGGACTTAAAAATTGACATCTACTTATACATTAACAAAGTAATGTACATCACTTATACATTAACAAAGATTTAATTAAAAACATCCTGTAATTATGATAGTCAGAATCAGATGAATATAGATATAAATTATTAATGTGGTGATGTTTAAGTTTTACAATAAATACATTTACAATTATTTTCCATTTTCAAGTAACCATCTTTATAAGTATTTTATCTATTTACACTATCATAACAAAAGTCCACCAGACAATGTTAACAACAGGCAAAAATGACTTTATTCAGGGGCTGCTGTAGCAGGGGATAGAGAGTATAATACAACTCCATTGACCCAAAGGACAACCAGCTTTTCACGGGCTGGGATTGGGTGGAGGAAAAACACTGGAAGTAGTAAGTAGGATTGCTCACTGAGATGAGTGAATGATTTACTGAGGTGTAATTAGGACTATTTGGTTCTATGGAGATAGTGATGGATTTACTGAGGTTGTGATCACTTTGGTCTGGAATGTTTTCCTTTACTGTATTAGGCCACCTGAAGTCTGTAAGGGCTGGGAGAGAGGAGAGAAATGAGGACCTGCCTATATAGGAGCCTCAGGCACATCAGAGTTGGGGGGAAAGGGGAACAGGGAGTCGTGGAGGAGAGTTGAGATTGATATTTAGAATAATTAGGTCTGAAGTTGCCTTTTAAAATTTTCTTTCTTTTTTTTTCTGCAGCCCTAATTGTTTTTGTCTGAAGTCCCACAGCTACAAGATTAATTTTAAGGTGGTAAGGATCTAAAGATCAGTAGGGGAGCCGATAAAGGCATACTATATGTGAGGCTGACAGCTTTGTGAAGAAAAGGGAAACGGTCTTGGTCAGTATTTATGAAAAGAATATATATTTATAGATCATGAATTATGACACTGAAAGCAGTACATATTTTTCCCAACTTATTTCTGTCAATAGTGTTACCCGTCTTGATGAAATAGGCTCAAAATCATCAGGTCAGCTACAACTCATTCTTCTAATATCTCTCACATACAATCAATTACTAAAGTTGGCAATTTCTTCTTTTTTAAAAATATAGATTGGATAACTGATGCGATTGGAGAGTAAAAGCAGGAAATAAAGCAAAAAAGAGATAGTTAAACTTCTCTGTAGGTGAGAGTGGAAAGAACAGAGAAGAGGAAAAAGAATTTGGGGAAGAGAAAGGGGGTGGCATAACAATAAGATGAAGTGGTTAGAATGACTTTTTGTTTTTTTGTTTTTTTGCATGGGCAGGCACCAGGAATCAAATAGAATGACTTTTAAGAATAAGAGTTTTAAATGAATCTCGTTTTAATTCTATGATGTAAGACCTCTTTCTTAAACCTTCAATGACATTTGCTAACCACCAAGTTTTACTTTGTATGAAACATGGCAAGTTTTGGTTTCTATATCTGGGCTCTGCTTTTCAAGATTGTGTGATAATCCATAAATTGAAGTGCTTTGAAGGAAGCAGAAGCTAAATTAGGTGCCTGAGCATATACATTTCTGGTGATTTGTGAGACCGTGGGGAGCATATAGACTTTGTACAAGTCATGGAAAGGGAGTTTGAACTACTTATTGTCTAGGACTAAAAGGGAAGCACAACTCTAGTAGATGAATTATAGGGCAGTGAGGGAAATGGAGCTTGTTAGATTATTGCACATATTAGTAAAAGTTTCATTTTTTAATTGTAAACTAACTGAAGATGTTCTGTTCGCTTTTAAACTTTTCCATACGGCACTTGGTGTCATGTTATTGTTAATTTAAAAACTTTTTCTCTTGCTTTCTGAAATAAAGAAATAAAGTACATGAGCTCACTTTCCTTTGGCCAAAAGATTGTACTATGGTGGCAACTACTTTGGTATAATTCTTTGTGGTTCAAATACAGATGAAAATTATGCAAACAAAAAGCAAAAGGGCTTTTTGGGATGCTTTTTATTCTATATTTCTTATTGAGTTATTTTGGGAAAAATATCCAAAGAAAGGCTTTTCTTCTTGCCTTGTCTAGACAGCAGAAATATTTTAAAAGCAATAATTATTAGCAACATGGTCTTGAAAAGATAGAAAAAAATGTAATTTTTGTAAATTAAAATTTTTTTTTGAAAAAAGTATTTGTGTTTTGAAGAATGTCTGGAGAGGTAGCTATCTATGCATCATGGGAAAAATTCCATTGGCTATTGATTGAAGAAAAACTTTTTGAATGTAGAGCTAGAACATAGGTGAATTGATTGGGGGATACCCTGTTGCTAACCATTTATCTAGAAAAAAAAAGACTGGCTATGCAGATTGAAAAAAAGTTCAAGCAAATCTTTTCTTTATTCTTCTCTTCATACCACATGAAAATAAGGTTGATAAATCTGCTAAAAATAATGTGGTGTTAGCCTCTTTACATCTCACTATGATGCAGTGTGTACAGATAATGGAATCTGTCCATAGTCTTATTACCCTATTTATCATTGATTTTGAGCTAGTAAACTCTCAAAGTTTTGCATTATGCAGCATCTTTTGAAAGAGAGTGTTCTTGTGACTGTGGAGGATATCTAATTTTCTCAACTCCGACATTATTTTGAGTCTTCATTTTGTAGTTTAGAACCTCAAACTTGAAATGGGTTAGTAATTGAATTCATTCTCCTTTGAAGAGTCTCCAAGGTAGTGGCATGACCTTTGCAGATTAAGGAGTGATTGCATTAAGGTGGAGATGAGTATTTTGTTTCTTAAATGAATAAGCTACTTAATATTTTAGCAAATACCCAAAATAATAATATTTAAGCAAATACCCAAAGTAAAGTTATATTCTTATTAAAGTTCGCATTTTTATAATGCTTATTTGTTAATATTTATTCGTTTTCTAAATACAGCTAATCTAGCACATGCAATAAAGTTAATTTTTCATATGAATTAAATGTAGATATTTTGAGTTTACAAACCAAAATCCCATGAAACGTCCATGTTTTTAAACATTCATAAATCAGCTTATTGCAAATAGAGGTTGCCTATTATTCAAAATTTCATTATTGCAATAATTTTTGTCCTGAGATTAGGTAACATTGAACATTGGTAATATATTACTCAAATGCAGAAACTGACCTTAAGTATATTGATCTTTTGTAACATTTCTCTACTCCGTGGTTTTTGATATGATCTTTTAGATAATTTGATTTAGTGAAGCCATTTCAAATAAATGTACAATGAAATATTCTAATGTGTAAAATTTGTGAATGATGCCAACTATTTATTAATTATAAATAAAATTCTATATTTCCTAAATTGCCAAACTCAGAAAAATGTTGATTGAATGCCAATATATATTGATTATATATAATACCATAAAAAGAGATGAGGATTTGGTCAGGGGCAGGATATTCATTCTTTGGACATTCAACATGTTCCATGTACTGTATTAGGCATTTTATATCTCTTCATTTCATCTTTAAAGAAGAGTCTAGGATTCTAGTATTTACTAACTGTATGATATTAGGCTACTTAGCAGATCCATGTGTAGTCAGTCCAGTCTTTAGTATAAGAAATCAGTAACTCAGTTTTGTGTTACCGTATTTCTTTTTATTTTCTGCTAAAATTGTTCCCTCATGGTTGAGGGAGACAAGAGATTGTATTTTTCAAGCCATGATTGTTCCCAGTACCTTCTAGTAGGTCAGGAAATGATACACCAAAATGTGTGAATGTGGAAAATAAATAAGCATCATGACTTTGTGAGAGTGAAACTGGAATATTGTCTGCAGTTTGTGTTGGACACTTACTTTAAAAACTGTGTTTTATGTCAGACCTTGCTTTTCTTGCCTTTCATATGACTTGAGTATGGTTAACAATGGCCTTGTTGGAAGGGTGAATTAGCATTTTGAATTAGGTATAAAGAACGATTTATCCTTCATAGACTCGAGTCAAGCTTTAGTTTTAAGTATTTAATTTGCTAAAATTGGAGGTCAAAATGTGAAACATGGGAAATTTTAAAAAATGCAAGCTATTTATCACAAACCCTTTTACCTACAAACAGCTTCCACAGAAGCCTTATTGTGGTTTTGCTTCACCTGTTGGCAGTGATGTTTACTGTAGGTTTTATACAAATAACCTTTTCTGCATCCACATTGTTGGACTACTTAAATCTACCCAGAAAATTTTGACCTTTAGTCACATTTGCTGTCTTATGAAAGGATGTTGCAGTGCACTAGATAAGGACATTTTGACTTGGTCTGTTAGTTAATAATGTGTATTGCTAATAATGTGGTTTCCTTATCCTTATTGGATATCAGATATTTTTTTCCCAAAGAAGCAATTAGGAGTGAGGACAAAGTGAGCTAGGGGTAGAATTGGAGAAATTCAAATCATTAAGTCAAATCTCTATTATCGGACTTCCGGAGAAGATGGCGGCTTAGTAAGATGCACGGGTCTTAGTTCCTCCTCCAGAACAGCTACTAAAGAAACAGAAATGGTACAGAACAGCTCCTGGAGCCACGACAGAGACCAAAAAGACAGCGTACCCCATTCTGGAACGGCTGACCCAGCTAGGAGAATCCACTGCGGTGAGATCCCAGAGGGGCGCGCGCTTCCCCGGGCCATGGCGGCTGGTGGCTGGAGCCCCTCCCTCCCTCCTTCCCGGGCCGGCTGGGAGATTTGGACAGACGGTCCCCTCAAGCCGTGGCAGCCGGCGCCCCCCCCTACACGCACGGCCTCCTGGGCCGGCTGGGAGATTTGGGTCGGAGGTCCCCCAAGCTGCGGAGGCCAGCGACCGGGGTCCCTTCCACACACGTGGCTTCCCGGTCCAGCTGAGAACTTTGGATTGGCACTCCTCCAAGCCGCGGCAGCCGGTGCCCCCCCACCATGCGCGGGTTCCCGGGCTGGCTGGGAGATTTGGATCGGCACTCCCCCAAGCCGCGGAGGCCGGTGCCCCCCCACCATGCATGGATTCCCGGGCTGGCTGGGAGATTTGGATCGGCACTCCCCCAAGCCACTTTGGCTGGCGACCCTCCCCCACAGCGAGAGTCTTCCAAAGTTAAAGGAGCCACAGCGTCTTTTACTGGTGGGACCCGCAGACAGACGAGCGACACATACTGGGCAGGATAAGAAAAACAGAGCCCAGATTTTCACAGGAAAATCTTTCAACCTGCTGGGTTCCACACCAAGGGAAATCTGATTAAATGCCCAGACGCCAGCAAAAAATAACGGATCACACCAGGAAAATAGAAGATATAGCCCAGTCAAAGGAACAAACCAATAGTTCAAATGAGAAACAGGAGCTGAGATGACTAATTCTGAATATATGAACAGAAATGGAAAACCTCTTCAAAAACCAAATCAATAAATTAAGGGAGGACATGAAGAAGACATGGGCTGAGCAAAAATAAGAAATAGAAAGTCTGAAAAAACAAATCACAGAACTTATGGGATTGAAGGACAAAGTAGAAAAGATGGAAAAAACAATGGATACCTACAATGCTGGATTTAAAGAGACAGAGGCTAGAATTAGTGAACTGGAGGATGGAACATCTGAATTCCAAAAAGAAACAGAAACTATAGGGAAAAGAATGGAAAAATTTGAGCAGGGGATCAGGGAACTGAATGATAATATGAAGCGCACAAATATACATGTTGTGGGTGTCCCAGAAGGAGAAGAGAAGGGAAAAGGAGGAGAAAAACTAATGGAAGAAATTATCACTGAAAATTTCCCAACTCTTATGAAAGACCTAAAATTACAGATCCAAGAAGTGCAGCGCACCCCAAAGAGAATAGACCCAAATAGGCGCTTACTAGTTAGAATGTCAGAGGTCAAAGAGAAAGAGAGGATCTTGAAAGCAGCAAGAGAAAAACAATCCATCACATACAAGGGAAACCCAATAAGACTATGTGTAGATTTCTCAGCAGAAACCATGGAAGCTAGAAGACAGTGGGTTGATATATTTAAATGACTAAAAGAGAAAAACTGCCAACCAAGACTCCTATATCCAGCAAAATTGTCCTTCAAAAATGAGGGAGAAATTAAAACATTTTCAGACAAAAAGTCACTGAGAGAATTTGTGACCAAGAGACCAGCTCTGCAAGAAATACTAAAGGGAGCACTAGAGTCAGATATGAAAAGACAGAAGAGAGAGGTATGGAGAAGAGTGTAGAAAGAAGGAAAATCAGATATGATATATATAATACAAAAGGCAAAATGGTAGAGGAAAGTATTACCCAAACAGTAATGACACTAAATGTTAATGGACTGAATTCCCCAATCAAAAGACATAGACTGGCAGAATGGATTAAAAAACAGGATCCTTCTATATGCTGTCTACAGGAAACACATCTTAGACCCAAAGATAAACATAGGTTGAAAGTGAAAAGTTGGGAAAAGATATTTCATGCAAATAACAACCAGAAAAGAGCAGGAGTGGCTATACTAATATCCAACAAATTAGACTTCAAATGTAAAACAGTTAAAAGAGACAATAAGGACACTATCTACTAATAAAAGGAACAATTCAACAAGAAGACATAACAATCATAAATATTTATGCACCGAACCAGAATGCCCCAAAATACATGAGGAATACACTGCAATCACTGAAAAGGGAAATAGACACAGATACCATAATAGTTGGAGACTTCAATTCACCACTCTCATCAATGGACAGAACATCTAGACAGAGGATCAATAAAGAAATAGAGAATCTGAATATTACTATAAATGCGCTTGACTTAACAGACATTTATAGGACATTACATCCCACAACAGCAGGATACACCTTTTTCTCAAGTGCTCATGGATCATTCTCAAAGATAGACCATATGCTGGGTCACAAAGCAAGTCTTAACAAATTTAAAAAGATTGAAATCATACACAACACTTTCTCGGATCATAAAGGAATGAAGTTGGAAATCAATAATAGGCGGAGTGCCAGAAAATTCACAAATACGTGGAGGCTCAACAACACACTCTTAAACAACAAATGGGTCAAAGAAGAAATTGCAAGAGAAATTAGTAAATATCTCAATGCGAATGAAAATGAAAACACAACATATCAAAACCTATGGGACGCAGCAAAGGCAGTGCTAAGAGGGAAATTTATTGCCCTGAATACCTCTATCAGAAAAGAAGAAAAGGCAAAAATTCATGAATTAACAGTCCACTTGGAAGAACTGGAGAAAGAACAGCAAACTAACCCCAAAGCAAGCAAAAGGAAAGAAATAACAAAGATTATAGCAGAAATAAATGAAATTGAAAACATGAAAACAATAGAGAAAATCAATAAGACCAGAATTTGGTTCTATGAGAAAATCAATAAGATTGATGGGCCCTTAGCAAGACTGACAAAAAGAAGAAGAGAGAGGATGCAAATAAATAAGATCAGAAATGGAAGAGGAGACATAACTACTGACCTCACAGAAATAAAGGAGTAATAACAGGATACTATGAACAACTTTACGCTAATAAATACAACAATTATATGAAATAGACGGGCTCCTGGAAAGGGATGAACAACCAACTTTGACTCAAGAAGAAATAGATGACCTCAACAAACCAATCAAAAGTAAAGAAAGTGAATCAGTCATTCAAAAGCTTCCCAAAGAGAAAAGTCCAGGACCAGATGGCTTCACATGTGAATTCTACCAAACATTCCAGGAAGAATTAGTACCAACTCACTTCAAACTCTTCAAAAAAATCGAAGTGGAGGGAAAACTACCTAATTCATTCTATGAAGCCAACATCACCCTCATACCAAAACCAGGCAAAGATATTACAAAAAAAGAAAACTACAGACCAATCTCTCTAATGAATATAGATGTAAAAATCCTCAACAAAATTCTAGCAAATCGAATCCAACAACACATTAAAAGAATTATACATCATGACCAAGTAGGATTCATCCCAGGTATGCAAGGATGGTTCAACATAAGAAAATCAATTAATGTAATACACCATATCAACAAATCAAAGCAGAAAAATCACATGATCATCTCAATTGATGCAGAGAAGGCATTTGACAAGATTCATCATCCTTTCCTGTTGAAAACACTTCAAAAGATAGGAATACAAGGGAACTTCCTTAAAATGATAGAGGGATTATATGAAAAACCCACAGCTAATATCATCCTCAATGGGGAAAAATTGAAAACTTTCCCCCTAAGATCAGGAACAAGACAAGGATGTCCATTATCACCACTATTATACAACATCGTGTTGGAGGTTCTAGCCAAAGCAATTAGACAAGAAAAGAAATACAAGGCATCAAAATTGGAAAGGAAGAAGTAAAACTATCACTGTTTGCAGACGATATGATACTATACGTCGAAAACCCGGAAAAATCCACAACAAAACTACTAGAGCTAATAAATGAGTACAGCAAAGTAGCAGGTTACAAGATCAACATTCAAAAATCTGTAGCATTTCTATACACTAGCAATGAACAAGCTGAGGGGGAAATCAAGAAACGAATTCCATTTACAATTGCAACTAAAAGAATAAAATACCTAGGAATAAATTTAACTAAAGAGACAAAAAACCTATACAAAGAAAACTACAAAAAAACTGTTAAAAGAAATCACAGAAGACCTAAATAGATGGAAGGGCATACCGTGTTCATGGATTGGAAGACTAAATATAGTTAAGATGTCAATCCTACCTAAATTGATTTACAGATTCAACGCAATACCAATCAAAATCCCAACAACTTATTTTTCAGAAATAGAAAAACCAATAAGCAAATTTATCTGGAAGGGCAGGGTGCCCCAAATTGCTAAAAGTATCTTGAGGAAAAATAACGAAGCTGGAGGTCACACGCTGCCGGACTTTAAGGCATATTATGAAGCCACAGTGGTCAAAACAGCATGGTATTAGCATAAAGATAGATATATCGACCAATGGAATCGAATAGAGTGCTCAGATTTAGACCCTCTCACCTATGGACATTTGATCTTTGATCAGGCAGTCAAGCCAACTCACCTGGGACAGAACAGTTTCTTCAGTATATGGTGCCTAGAGAACTGGATATCCATATGCAAAAGAATGAAAGAGGACCCGTATCTCACATGCTATACAAAAGTTAACTCAAAATGAATCAAAGATCTAAACATTAGGTCTAAGACCATAAAACAGTTAGAGGAAAATGTAGGGAGTTACCTTATGAAACTTACAATTGGATGCGGTTTTATGGACCTTAAAGCTAGTAAGAGCACTGAAGAAAGGAAGAAATAAATGAGGCTCCTCAAAATTTAACACTTTTGTGCATCAAAGAACTTCATCAGGAAAGTAGAAAGACAGCCTACACAATGGGAGACAATATTTGGAAATGACATATCAGATAAAGGTCTAGTATCCAGAATTTATAAAGAGATTGTCCAACTCAACAACAAAACGACAGCCAACCCAATTACAAAATGGGAAAAAGACTTGAACAGACACCTCTCAGAAGAGGAAATACAAGTGGCCGAAAGGCACATGAAGAGATGCTCAATGTCCCTGGCCATTAGAGAAATGCAAATCAAAACCGCAATGAGATATCATCTCACACCCACCAGAATAGCCATTATCAACAAAACAGAAAATGACAAGTGCTGGAGAGGATGCGGAGAAAGAGGCACTCTTTCTCCATTTCCACTGTTGGTGGAAATGTCAAATGGTGCAACCACTGTGGAAGGCAGTTTGGCGGTTCCTCAAAAAACTGAATATAGAATTGACATACGACTCAGCAATACCATTGCTAGGTATCTACTCAAAGGACTTAAGGGCAAAGGCACAAATGGACATTTGCACACCAATGTTTATAGCAGCATTATTTACAATTGCAAAGAGATGGAAACAGCCAAAACGTCCATCAACAGACGAGTGGCTAAACAAACTGTGGTATATACATACGATGAAATATTATGCAGCTGTAAGACAGGATAAACTTATGAAGCATGTAATAACATGGATGGACCTAGAGAACATTATGCTGAGTGAATTTAACCAAAAACTAAAAGACAAATACTGTATGGTCCCACTGATGTGAACCGACATTCGAGAATAAACTTGGAATATGCCATTGGTAACAGAGACCAGCAAGAGTTAGAAACAGGGTAAGATAATGGGTAATTGGAGCTGAAGGGATACAGACTGTGCAACAAGATTAAATACAAAAACTCAAAAATGGACAGCACAATACTACCTGATTGTAATGTAATTATGTTAAAACACTGAATTAAGCTGCATCTGAGCTATGGTTTTTTGTTTGTTTGTTTGTTTGTGTTTTTTTCTTCTTCCTTTTTTTTCTTTTTTATATATATATTTTTTTATTTTTAGTATTATTTTTATTTTTTTCTCTATATTATCATTCTATATTTTTTTTCTGTTGTTTTGCTAGTTCTTTTCCTAAATCGATGCAAATGTACTAAGAAATGATGATCATACATCTATGTGATGATATTAAGAATTACTGATTGCATATGTAGAATGGAATGATTTCTAAATGTTGTGTTAGTTAATTTTTTTTTTAATTAATAAAAAAAAAAGAGGAATAGACTTGGCTGGCACACTTTTATTCATCACCTACCTGGTTTTTTTCTGCTTGGAAAGTGGACATGAGCCATGGGCTGCAATGGCAATTTGTTGATGTTTGGATAATATGCTTGAAGACAAAAGTCAACACAGCAAGGATGGTAGAGCAGAAAAACAGAAAGAACCTGGCAGTATCATCAAGCCATCGTACCAACCCTGGATTCTTATAATGTTAGCCAAAGAAAATATCTGCTTGTTTCAGTCAAAAAAAAAAAAAAATCTCTATTATCTGTTAAAGAGAAACTTGTGCTTACACCTGCTCCTACTTATACCAGGTTTCTAAACATCATTCCCCTATGTGTGTGATGCTGGAGGCTGAGAGCCAGCTTTTTCCTGCTATTCTGTCTTGGGTGCACACAGGTGATACATAACATTTCATTCAGGACCTCAGGGAAGATGTTGGTTATTCAGGAGGTAATATGCCCTCTTCCTAAAGCTTGGTTTATTTTAGGAAGATGGCTGAGTAGAATGAGGATATTGTCCATTTATACAGTCTGAAAACAGTGTATGTCAGGTGTGTGTGCGTGTGTGTGTGTGTTTATGTCCTGAAGCCAAACTTCCCCCAGTGGCACTTTGCTTATTCATAGATGATTTCTCTATCCTGTATTTTCTCCCCATGGTAAGAAGAAGTACATTTTTGTATGTGTGTATGCATATGCATGCATGCATATGTGTCTATATACACATATGTATGTATGAATATACCTGTGCTACTATCATGCCACTGAATTGTATCACTTTCTGTTACTCTTTTGTTGGTCACATTTCGATAATTTTATATTAATAACTAACAGCTCACTTTGTGTATATTACTTAAGATTCTTATGGTTTTCTGTGAAAAAGTTTTTAAATCAATAAACCCCTGTGGAGCATTCTCTGACTTCTCAAAATCGTTAACAAGGGAACTGAACATGCTTCTATTTCCTGATACTTGAACTACTCCGTAGATTGCTAATGTGAATGCTGTATATGAAGGGAAGTGCATAGCCCTATTAAAACCAATTTTATTTTCCTTAAAAAATGGAAGAAAATTTTTGGTTGAGCCCACCATATTCTTGCAGATATGACTTAAGCTTTAGGTAGGAGAGTCTTAAATTTCCTTCCTCAATGGCAAGAGCAAGGCACAGAGTAACACTGAAATTTACCCATAAAAATTCTGTTTGAAAATGAACTGGCATAAATGTATCTTTGGTAAAACTGAGATTAAAATATGTCAGATTGTGGGTAAACTACAACTACAAGACTGTGCTTACATTTCTGTTGTTTTTTTTTAAATTTTTTCAACCCCAAATCTCCTCCTGTGGCAAACCAAGTGTATTATAAAAATACAGGTTTTAGTGAACTCCTGTATTTCTTTTGCTTCTTAGAAATAATATGTGGAAAATTTAAGAATTCCTTATTTGCATTATTAAATAATTACTTTTTTCTTTTTGACAAGAAATGCAAACCAAACAAAATAACTCTCTGGAACCTGCCAGTCCTGTGCTATAGTGGATTCTTCTATTATAAATATCCTTTAAAAACCTTTCAGCAAGTCATTGTCTTCATCGGTAATGTGTTCAGCTGGTGGCATACTTTTGGGGCTGTTCTCACTCAATCTGTAAATGTAGAGCATTTAGATATAGTTTACTTCACTGTTACAGCAAATGCCTTGGCTGTACAAATCATTTGTCCCTTTTGTCTTTGCTCCAGCTATACCACCTCCTGTGTATCAGAATAATAGAATGTTAACTGTCCTCTTGTTCTGTGATAGGATCAGAATGTCTCCCCTCCCAAAACCTGCTCTTCCTTACTCATTCCCATCTCACTAAATTTCTCCTTCATCACAAACATACATCTAGGATTGATCCTTGATATTATTCTTTCCTTCATCCCCACATAAATCTATCTTTAAGTCCTGAGGATTCTATTTCCAAACCTATTCTGGAGGGTGCTTCCTTCCATGAGCACCACCATCACACTGATCTAAGTCACCATCATCTCTTGCCAAGTCTCCTGAAATAGCCTTCTAACTGCTCTCCTTTCCGCTTTTGTCTTTAACACAGGGAAAAGATTAAGCTTTTCAACCTGCTGGATGATGGCCTGCTTAAGTCTACCCAGTGATTTCCCAGTGTAAAATAAAAATTCTTTACCCTGGCTTATGAGGTCTTGTATGAACTGGCCCTGTTGACTTATTTTAACCAATATCTCCAATATTCCCCTTTCTAATTCTGCTTCAACTCCACTGGTGGACTTTCTGCTACCTAATAAGCATACAAACCTTGTGCTTCCTTAAGGACTTTGCATTAAATCTCATGCCTGGAATGTATGAATTTATAAGCTTTAGTGTGGCATGAATTTTTGCAAGTATAATGAGGTGTACACTGTAGTGCTGACATTCTTTCTCCTCAAGCCTCCTACAAAATTAACAGGCAGGAGGCTTTCAACTGGTGTATTCTTTTGCTCTGTATGAAATTAAAATATTACACATAGATTGTTGGTTGGCAAAGATGACAGAGTAAGACACTCAAGAGTGTTGTTCTCCTGCAAAATTTTGAACAACCAGCAAAAACTGGCAGAGCCATCTCCCTCAAGGTTCCAGAAAATAATTAAAGACCTGTGGTAACTAGGCATGTGTCAAATCCAAGAAAAGCCAACTTTAAAAATAGTAGAAGCTCCTAGTGCCTCTACTGTTCCCTCTCTCACCACTCCCATTCCTACTTTTGTGCCCTAGACTCTGTTTCAGAGGGAGCAGAGTTACCCCTGTGCACATACTAGGGTTCTTCTATGTTGATGCCAGTGTATCTGGTGGTAACCTGAAAGGCTGAATCAGGGAACTCATCCCGGTCTCCCCCTCCAAGACCTTTCCCTACAGGCAGAAGTAGCTTGTGGACAGTGAAAGCACTGTAAGAAACCAGTCAAATTGCCTAGGTCAAAGAATTATTGGATTTAAGACATATGTTAGAGCAACCCAGAAGTTGAGAGCATGTGGAGAGTCAATTTCATAGGGAGTAGAGGGGGTATCATATTCCTGTAAATGAGGGAATCCTTAGGACATGAATGAGCACACATCTAAGATAACACAGGCTCAGGAAAGACTAAGAGAACTCTGTACTTCACTTTTATCTCATACTGATCTTCATGATGGAAGACTAAAAGTTTGATGGAGAATACTAACTGGGGAAGTGCCAATTTGCAAAGATTGCAAAACTATTTTGCATTGGTTTGTTTGTTTTTGCAAGTTCCTGGCTGTCAAGGATATCTTGTTCATACCACTAATTGGCTACAAACTTAAGGAACAGAGAACTCAGTGTCTGAAACTCAGAGCCAACTCGTAATATATTAAAATGTACAGTGGGCATCAAAAAATTACAAGACAGACAGGAATTAATAGCATGTCCGCAGGAACAAAATAAAAGTTCAGGAAACATCAACAAAGAAAGCCAGACTTTGGTTATAGCAGATGAAGACTTAAAAAAAATAAGATCTTCCCTCTGCTCAGGGAGCTATAGGAAAGCATGGAGAAAGAGCTAAAGGATAAAGTACCTTTTAGAAAAAAAAGTGAATGAAAAATATGAAAATCTCCTTAAAGGGAACTGAGATTTTAAAAAGGAACCAAACAGGAATAGTGGAGTTGAAGAAGACTACAATGATTGAAATAAAAAATTACCAGAGCATTTCGAAATAACAAGGATTGGATGCATGTGACAAAATCGATGTACTTTGAAGTCCTCATGTTGAGTGAAATAAGCCAGAGAGAAAGGACTAATATTGTATGATCTTATTAATATGAAACAATTATAAAAAACAAATTCATAGAGTCAGAAAATAGAATACAGGGTACTAGGGGCTGGGGAGAACTAGGGAAGAGGGGGAAGGGGGAGTTAAAACTTAATTGGTTTCATTAAAACAGAATTTCTGATGGTGGTGATGGAAAACTTGTGATGATGGATGATGGTAATAGTTCTAAGCCCTCTATCTATCTCTCTCTCTCTCTTAAAGGACTCCAGTAAAGAATTAAGACCCACCTTGAATTGAGGGTGGGTGGGATCAGCTCTCCGTGGAAACAACCTAGTCAAAAGGTCCCGCCAAGAATAGGTATGCACCCACAAGAATGGATTAGAAGAACATGGCTTTTTTGGTGGGGGGGTGGTGTACATAACCATTTTAAACCAGCACATTCCACCCTCTGGACCCCCAAAAGAAACGTTCTTTCTATATACAAAATAACATTTGTATCATCACAATATTACAAAAGCCTTAAACCATTTCAATAACAATACAAATAAAATACAGAGTAAAAATAAAAGTACAAAGTTTTATCAGAGTCAGTTACAAGCATGGTTTGTTCTAAGACAAAATTTGATTGTGGACCTGTGAAACTCAGAAAAAGTTTCCTGCTTCCAATATATAAAGAAGGGGCAGTCATAGGATAGATGTTCTCTTGGCATAGGGAGAAATTGAAAGGAAAACCAGGGTCATTGTACCCAAACATTTCTGAAAACCTGCAGGGCAAACTACATTAGATTTCAAAGTCTAGGAGTCGTTTACAGAATGATGTTTTATCCTTGGGGCTTGAGAATCACTTTCCCACCCTCTCCAAGGGCTTATGCAGTGTACCTGTTCTCTCCGAACAGTGGGGTGAGGGTTGCAATATTGGGGAGCATTGGGGAGACCACCTTGATTTCAACCCCACCTTTCTTGAGCATCTGGGTGTGGTACCCAGATTTTCTGCCATCTCTGGCAGAGTGATGCCTGTACATGTTCAATGCCTTCAGAAGAATGGGGTGGTGAACAGGCTTTCCCAAATCCCTAGGGAATGTGCTGCACCCTTTTGTAGGCCTGGGTCACCCAAACTCTTCCTGAACATAGAGGTAGGAGGCCCTCCCACTGCCTCTGGGGCAAATTCACCCTCTCCAAGTGCAAGGGTGGGTCCACTCACTTGGCCCAAGATTTCTTGGCTCCAGACCTTAACTTCCATAGTTCTGCCTTTGAAGTCATTTTTCCTTCAATTTATCCCTTTTCTGACTTTTTTTTTTGTCCAGACTGACAGTGGTTCTGTTTATACTGATCTTGCAAAAAAATTTTTGACTTGGCATGCAGCATACAGGATTCCAGCCTCATACAATAAAATTTTCCACAGATTCTTTGTGGATAGCTGGTTCTTCAATCTTGTCTTGTCCTGCAATGACTAACTGGCTCCATGTTTGGTTAAATCCTCATGTGGGGCACAATTCTCTGGGGTCTCATTTTCCAAATATTCAGAATTTTCCAAACTATGAGTTCTCGGTTTCTTTGTACCCAAGAGTTTACTTCTCAGCTTAACTCTTTCTCTCACATTTTATTGTAAGCTACAAGGAGAAGCCAGACTGCATTTTCCATATTTACTTTGGAAATATCTTCAGCTAACTATCCAGGCTTGTTGCTTTCAAATTCTGCCTTCCATCAAACACCAGTCCTCATTTTTGCCAAACTTTCTGCCACTTTAAAACAAGGTCACCTTCTTTCCAGTTTGCAATGATACAATCATCATTTCTGTCTAAGACCTCATTGCAAGTATCTTTAGTGTCCATATTTCTACCAACAGTCTCCTCAAAACAATCTAGGCCTTCTCTATCAAGCAACTCACAGTTCTTCCAGAATCTTCCCCTTATCCATTTATAAAGCCATTCCCTGGTATTTGTAATCATAGCACCCCACTTCTCTGACACCAAAATCTGTTTCCATTTGCTAATACTGCTAGAATGCGGTGTGCCAGAAATGGATTGGTTTTTACAAAGAGGATTTATTAAGGTGAAAATTTACAGTTCTAAGGCTATAAAAATGTCCAAATTAGGGCATCCAGCAAAAGATTCTTTGACTTTGGACAGAGGCCAATGTCGTCTGGGATTCCTCTGTCACATGGGAAAGTACATGGCAATGTCTGCTGCCCCTTCTCTCCTGGTCCCAGTTTCAATGGCTATTCCCAAATGTCTCTGGGCATTTCTTCTTCTTTCTTGGCTTCTCCTGGGGGCATTTTATTTCTGTGCTTTCTTTCTTTGTGAGCCCTCTATAAGGATGTGAGTAAAGGAATAACACTCATTCATTGTGATGGGAATGTAAAGTGGTACAGCTGCTGTGGAAGACAGTTTGGCAGTTCCTCAGAAAGTTAAGTATAGAACTACCATATGACAGGCAATCCCACTTCTAGGTACAAATCTAAAATAATTGAAAGCAGGGACACAAACCAAATATTTGCACACTGAAGGTTGTAACACCATCGTTCACAGTTACCGCAAGATGGAAACAAACCAAGGGTCCATCAACAGATGAATGAATAAACCAAATGTGGTATATACATACTGTAAGATTTATTTGGCCATATAAAGGAATGAAGTTCTGATACATGAAACAACATGGATGAACCTTGAGGACATCATTTTGAGTAAAATAAGCCAGAATCAAAATGACAAATACTGTATGAGCTCACTTTTATGAAATAATTATAATAAGCAAATTCAAATTCATAAAGTCAAAAACTAGAACAAAGGTTACCAGGGGGTGGGGTGGGGATAGAGAATGGGAATTTAATGGTACAGAGTTTCTGGTTGGCATGATAGAAAGTTTCAGTAATGGATGGTGGTGATGGTAGCACAAAATTGTGAATATTTTGAGTGTTATGTGAAGGTTCTTGGTGATGAAGCACAAATATGGATAGCTGGCCAGCTGAGAAGAGATGAAAAGAAAATTTTGTTAAATCAAAGCCTAAAGGAAGAAAGGGGAGAATGAGGGAATGAGGGAGGTGGAGAGTCCCTGTCTTACCTAACCTAGTCTCCTGTGAGGATCCTTGGAGGCGGGGGTAGGGTGGGGAGCACATGTGGGTCCCAGGTTCTTGCCTTTATTGTGACCCAGCAGGAAGGGGTTGGATGCACTGATACTTGGGATTGGAGGATTCAAACTATACAGTGTGAAGAGCAGAAGCAGGAAGTACCTTTGGAGAAGCTGAGGGCAGTTTCTTATCATCCACACAATATATGAGAACCTGCCCTGCTAGTAAATTATTTGGTACAAAAGGTTAGAAGCTGCAGAGGCCTTTATTATTGCATGCCTTGTAGAGGTGCAAGCCTTGCTCATTGCAATTTTGATCAAGGCAGGGCTAACCAGGGAGGTTGCTTCAAAGGGGAACTTACAACTAGGCCAGGCAGGATGACAAATCACCAAATAAAATTTCTTTATACCATTACAATGAACACCAATGAGTTAAAATTTGAAAGTGGATAAAATGGAAAACTTTAGGTTGTTTATTTATTTACTAGACTAAAATTTTTAAAAAAAATTACAGGACTGTATAATACAGTGAACCATGACGTTGACTATGAACTATAGTTAATAGTATAATTATTACAATATTATTTCCTCAGTGTAACAAAGGTAATACACTAATGTGTCATGTCCGAAATATATCACTTCCATATTTAGGCCTTCTATAAAGCCCAATCTAAAGTAGTCCCTTAATCATTCTGTCATATCACCTTATTTTAATATTCAGCATGGTGCTTATATGTTTCTGCTTTTTTTTTTTTGGTTTACTCATGTGTTTAACCATTCATCTACCTTCTCTCCACCCACTCACCCATTCATCACCCGCCCAACCATCCATGCACCCACTCATCCATCCATCCATCCATCCATCATACCTCTCTAGAACGAAATCTCTAAGAAACAGACCTTGCCTTTCTTGTTCATAGCTGTATCTTTGGTATCTAGAATAGTGTAGAAAAAAAAAAAGAAAAGAAAGGATTCAAGAAATATTGGTTGAACGAAATGAATTCCTTATTTCAACATGTGATGTAAATTGTTGAATAATTTACCTTTGGATACTTAAAGAAATTAAAAGTTCCAACATTGCTACTATGATATTCTCTTTTTGGGGAATTCTGGAACTGAGGATTGAGTTATATGTGCTTCCATTCCATACAACGATTGAATTTTTCTGTTAAATCTAGTCATATTAAATTGAAAAAATTCATATTATGTGAGGATTTATTTTCTCAAATCAGCTTTCCTATACACTAACAGTAAAATAAATTTAGGAGTAAAAGTTTTAGTATTATTTGAATGCATTAGAAATGAAGTAGTTCTGTAAAAATTGAGAACAGAAGTGAATGCCTCTTTGTTTTATAACTGGTGCTTTTCTGAATATGAAACAGTTTATTGATCCATTAAAAACCATCATTGTGAAGACTTACATTGTGTGTCAGTGTTGTCCATTGTTGTCGGAATGGTCTTTGACACTATTGTGAAAGAGGTGCTCCCAGGTCCTTTATCTACTAGGCGCCAGTGCTGGCCACTACCCTTGGTGAAGGGAATCCAAAGTTATTAAAACCAAAGTACTCAGAGAATTCATAATAGAGTAGGAAAGTGTCGAGGCAACTACTCATGTTATGTTATATGCTTTCTTTGTGCTATGATTAAAATGCTGTGGCATAATAAATAAGGAAAGATAAATCCTGCCTTGGGTCTTTGAAGAGGTTTTCACAGTGGGAATGTTTGCTTTGACGATATCCTTGTATTTCTAATAACCTACCTGAAAAAAACGCTGGGGACTTTAAACCTTTATAAGCCAAATAAACATATCTCTAACAGTGGAATTTTAGCAACTGTTAATCAACAGGATACATATTTTGGTAGTTGTAAAATCTTTCCCAGTGCCTTTCCCATCATAAGAGCTGGCTTCAGATATTGTCATATCCTTGTAAGTTCCTGATGATGTTAACATTGGCCTTACCCACCTGATTTAAAGCAGTAGTAAGTATTTTATATTTTTATCATCACCTGATAGATAAGATATCAGGTTACAGAGAAATACTCTTGAGATCTAAGTGGTCAACACACAGGCATCAATATTAATATACTACAAAGGAGAGTAGGTAATTTTCTTTTTTATTACATTTTTGTACTTCTAAAATCAGCATTGAACTAAACTTGAAATTTCTTGGGGCCCAGAAGAAGAGGCTAAATATGGGGAAATAAGGGGAATACAGAAGAAGAAAATTCAATTGCAGAGTAAAATTTGCTGTTTATATTTGAGAGTCCACATACACTAAAGATTGGGATACTATGAGGAGATAATATTGGCTTTTCTCATTTATCTCAATTTATTCTTAAAGCTATTCATCTCTTATTGTAAAATCTAGCAGGCTGTTTGTAGAGCTATTATTGTGTTCTGACTTTGGAAGCAAAGCACACATTTTGTGTGTCAGTGCAATATTTATTCTATTTAATTGACCAACATAAAAATTATTTAGTGCCAGTTAACTGTTTTAAGTGCTTTTCATATCATTTAATCCCATATGAGTAAATACTCATCCAAGTTTTACAGATGATGAAGCTGAGGCATGAAGAGTTTTTATGACTTGTCCAGGGTCACCTAGTGGTCTGCTCCAGATCACACGATCTCAGCCTCCTGGCTGTATTGTCTTTTGGTGCTCTATTCCTTCAAGTTTACTTGAATTGTACTCAAGTTTAGTAGACTGCAAGTAGCAATTTGGGCAACCAACAATTTATAACTTTTTATTTAGCAAGGAGAAATTTAAATACAGTCATATAAAATTGTATATTTATAAATTATAATACAGTATGTTTCCAGAGCTTTCTGAATGTAATGTACTTTCTTTAAAATTTGGGGGAATGGCCCTTATTACCTGAGCTAGCAAAAACCCTGGAAAGTCTAACCTGTGCAAACATCTCTCCTTTAAATTCCACCAATTCTGTGCTTGCCATTTTACAGAATGAACATAATTTGACCCATAATTTGGGAGTTCTAACTGGCTACCAGCTGACCCTTCTGAATGATTTCACTTATTCTCTGAGAAGGGCTTATGTGAATGCTATGATATGTGTGGCTAAATTATGCATGAGTAGAGTTGTGCATGAATTTTTGTCTGAATGCTTATCAGTATTCTCAAAGTGAATGTAAGTTTGCCTGCTTTTACATCTCCTTGCTACTTTCTCAAGATAGATGATAGATACATAGATACTTCAAATATCTTCATTATTTTGGAAAATTAGCACTGAAGACTTCATTGCCACCTGAATCTAGTATCTGATCTTCTCCAGTGGTGAATAATGATCAGAGAAAGAACATATCTGCGTCTTCCCAGTAGTGAGTTGAAATCCTTTCTTCTCTCATCCAGTTTTGATATCTTACTGGTGTCACTGAAAATAGGCATTTATGTTGGGAATTCTGTTAAACCTGCAGCTCCTCTTACCTGGTCTTAGTTCTAAGTCTCAGGATTGTCCTACTTTCCCTCCCTAAGGTGTCCTTATGCTATATGACACAATATTATATATCCTGGGGAAAGGAGGTGACTGAAGGGGTGGGTCTAGTTTGTACTATAGCCATGGACTTTACTTCATTACTACAATGACTGTATTCTGCTGGGTTACTTATAAAATTCCTGTGTGCCTGCCAGGTTATCAAACTATTGGTGTATTCTTAAGCACAGCATTTTACAGAGAGCTCTATGCTTAATGCATTGAAGAATAATTAAAGGGTTTCTTTTCCTAAGCTGTGTTCTTCACTTATACTTTTAAACTAAGTTGTTGCAACATTATTTCAATTCGTTCTACAAGGAAGTATTTGATTAATGAATGTGTGTGTGTGTGTGCATGCATGTACACTTAAATAAGTGTGTATATATGCATGTGTGTATATGGGGGAAGGATACAGCCCATGGAACCCCAGAAGATGATTCAGTATGATACTCCATAATTCACATTTGGAACACGTCATAACACTTGAAATGTATTAGGTCAAGAAGACATTTTTCTCTCAGAAAATCTTCTCTGAAGTGGCATTTTTCCATCCGTCAAGGTAGAATAAATCTGCAATATAGTAATAATCAAAAACTGCAAATAAATATTATGTATATTTGCTGACTAAAACTAGCTTTTATAATGTGGTTACTTTTTCCTGTTAGTTTAAGAAAATACTGAAAAAGATTTAGAATGATGCATTAGATAATGGGTATAGAGTTTTTTAAAATACTCTTGATTTAATTCCCTTATTACTAAACTTTTTCTCCTTTCCCTCTGCCTCCCTAAGCAGCTTGCTAATTAATGCAAGAATTGGACCAAAAAGAGGATGTGAATAGAATAAATGGGAATTCCTAAATCTGTCCTTTTGGCATACCATGGGGATATCCCTAGTACATGGGTAGTAGGAGGTCATGAGAAACTCACTCATTCTAGCCCGAATGATTGTGAGAAGAAAGGAGACAGAGAATGCAGTGGGGTTAGGGTCCGTATTCTCTTTTTCCTTCTTCCACGGGCCTGAACACTCTCTGGTACAGTGACTTTAGAACTATCCAGATATGTATGGAAGAGCCAAGAATACCATGCTGCTGGCACATCTTCAGGAATGCCAGACAGAGGTACAATACAAGATTAAGCTGCATTTGCTGCCACTCTCAACATTAAGTGCTGTTGGCCTTCTAATATACAAAGCCTAGACCCAAGGACTGGGGAAGAACAGAAGCACAATGGATAGTCCCTGGCAGGTAGACTTAGGAGAAAGTGGTCTAGCAAAGATTATCTATAACAGATGACGTAACTGAAACTCTGAGCACAGTGAGTAGATATCATTTGGATAATTGAATTTTCATTTAGAAATGCGGATCATCATATTGTGTTCAGGCACTAGTATAGGCACATAAGTTATTTTATGTTTTCAGTTGGTCAGTCAGAGTTTCCTGATGATAATTTTCTTTGAAGGAGCAATTTAGCTTTTTAGTGGTGCTTTTAGTTGCTGCCATGGGCTGTAGTTTATTCTCCCATGCTGGTAATTAACTAAATGGTATTCTAGTGGCCTACAGAAATAAATGTAGCTTTGAAGTTTCCAATTTACCATTGAATTACTAAGAGGAAAACACGTACTTTTGTAATATCATATTAGAATAGAAATTTTAAAGTTGCTTTCCTTCATACCAAAGCTTATTTTATTGCTAGCAGGCTCTGAGAGGGCAGCAACGGAAGGCGGTCAGTGCCCGGGAACATTGAAGAAACAGACCATAGTAGTAGATCTCAACAATTCTTGTCAAGGAGATCTACAAGTGTTCAATAGATGGAGAACTTAGTTTGTTTGCAGGGGATTTCAGGGAGGCTGGCAGGGAGCTATCCAGGGGGACTAAATTCCAATTCTTGGAAATTCTTAAGAAAAAATCAGTGTCACTGAAATTGGGACCTTGGTAATAAGGAACTAAGACTAGGACGCGGTATCAAAAATCCAGTTATTGCAATAGTACAAAAGCCCCTTTCTTAGAATTAAGATTAAAAGTCAGAATGGAATCAAGATAAAACCTCAGAAATATAACAAGTTGGATGTCCCACATTTTCCCAAAATAGGGGAAAGAGTGATCTCAGAGTTGGACAAGTTAATATAGGTGAAATCTAGTGGCCCAGATTTTCAGAGTTAAAGGACACTAGGGGTAGGGAGTCAAGAAGTTCAGTACATTTCCATGTAGAATATCCTTTTATTTTTCTTTCCTCCATTTTGGCATTATTAGATGAACATTAAATTATTTCCCCCTTGTTCAGAAATTATTGTCTTTTTTCTTGATTTTTTTATAAAAATTAAGTTTGTAAAAGATGAATTCTTGCTTCACAGAATACAAGTTGGAATATCTACCAAAATAAAATGCATGCATCCTTTCATTCAGCAAGTCCATTGTTTCAAAAGGAAAAAAAAAAAAAAGTGAATGTACACACACACAAAAAAACATATTTTATATATATGTATACTGATATAAAAATACAATACATTTTACCTGGAAAGAAATTTTAAAAACTATTAAAGTGGTTATTTTTCTGGTGAGAGAATGGTGGTGGAGTGTAGGGTAGGTTGTCTTTCACTCTCCATTTTATGTCTTTGGCTGTTGAACTTCTAATCTTGATTGCATTCTACTTTTTAAAAACTCAACAAGCAAAGGAATTACAAATGTAATTTTTTTTAATCCTGTATTTGTGCCTTTTTCTCTGTCTTTGTTTTTCTTTCTCCATATATATATTTATAAAGCCCTAATAAATATTATTTTTCTCCTGGTATAGAAATTTTTTCCATAACGATTAACTTTATATAAGAAAATGAATCTTCACTTTGCAGACTGACTTTGTTTTTGTAAATCAAGCAAATGGAAAAAACTTTAAGAAGCTATTGCTGTAAGCAATATACTGAATTACCAGCCTCTTTTCATTTTGCTGTATTTTATACCTGAAAATACACAACCATGCATTTGTTTATTAAACTGTAAATTGGCTTGAGCCCTGGGTTTTATATGTCTCTAAAGTCTATAAATACGAAAAATCCTAGAATTATTTTAGAATATATAAAATGCTTTCCACTTAAATTGGTATTTTATGCTTTATCTGTATTTATAGTCATGACCTTATATAGCCCATAAAAATAGGGAAGAAAATTAAGATTAAGCAGCTGCATTCACATTTTTGGTGAATATTTACACAGAAATCAAATATGGCTGCTTTTGCCTTGAATCTCAGATGCTCAATTGATGTCAGTAATTTAGGGCCATTATCAAATGAAAATGTCCCTCGCCACGACTGGTCTGCAGACCCAGTAGGTATTCTCAGCTGTATATTCTCAGAGGCTGAACTGTGCTCCAAGGTGGTAGTTTTGGCTTGATCATGGCCACATAATGCGAGTATTACCATACATGTCCACTCTTCTCAATAATAATGCCACAGCTAGGCTACTAAATTGGACTTAGACTGATGTCAGGTTTATTTTTTTTTTATTTTTTTATTTTTTAAAGGAAAGACAGAGAGAAGGAAGGAAGGATAGAAGGAAGGAAGGAAGGAAGAAAGGGAAACAACTTTAAACATTTTCTTGTTTTATTGTATTTTGTTTTTCCGTTTTTTGTTACATGGGCTGGGGCCGGGAATCGAACCGAGGTCCTCCGGCATAGCAGGCAAGCACTTTGCCCGCTGAGCCACCGCGGCCCGCCCGTCAGGTTTATTTTACTTGCAGTAATCGTGGAAGGACAGAAAATGCTTTGGCTGTGTAGATGATAGAATATAATGAATATTTTACTGTTATATAGCACTTGTTTGCATAAATCTTAGAGTTTTTGCAAGTGTTAATTAAGCCTACTAATGTTACTCTTAGCCTGATAAGTGTTATTCCATGGTGTTCATTTTAGAGAATTTTTTTAAATTCCAATATGTAGAGTTGAATGAATAGACTATGGTTAAATGACAAAGCTGACAACAGCAACAAGTATTTGGCTTTGATCACCAAATGCTGTCTTTGAGATACAAGTTAGTATGCCTCCACATTCCGGTGATGTGACATTTTAAGCTCCTTGAGAGCAGGAACTGTTTTTTTGTTTTCTTAGAACTTGAGTTTCCTTTTATAAATTTCGCCTTACCATGCACCTTCCACATTCTCTGTGTTTCTTTGCATATGCATACCACCTTGAACATTAAATAGGCCTAAAGACAAAATGTTTCCAGGACAGTAGAAGGCATTGTTCTTGCATATTACTGCAGCTCCTTTTGAAGGTCCGCTGGCCAGGGAAAGGGGCAAAAAAAGAACTGGAGTTCTTCCTTCACGTGACACAATGATATGAGATAAGACCCCTGACATATCCTTAGAATTCTAGCATTTATAATACCAAAAGGGCTTTGTTATAACATTTTCCCTAATACCACAGTGTTTTCTATTGGATCATATCAAATTTCCCAGAATAAATGGGATTACTTTTCAAACTTTGTACACAGCCTTCTTTTAAGTTGTACTTATTTTTCTTCTGATTTACAAGACATCTTTTCTTGTACATAAAATTTTAGATTTGGGTTTAGAAATCTTTTTCTTTATGTGTATCTTGAATCCATACAAATACTTTTTAAGCCAGTCATGTGTAATTATTAACGTAAATTGAATATCTTTTCTGTATTAGAGCTGACTTATTAATGAAATGCATTCTGATATAAAATAACTGAAATACTGGCAATTAGTCCACGATTTTAGATATATTTTAATCCTTAAAAGTAATTAGTCATAGCATTCAAAAAGAGAACTTTAATGTTTTTTAAAATCTAAGACATACTATAGGGAAGTGATAAGCTTACCAATTTTAAGACATTTTAAAATGACATTTAAAATGGCAGTTTGAACAAATACAGACATGTATTATATAATAAGCTAGAAGTAAGGGATGTTTTCAAAGTTATGATAAAAAGACAACTCATCTATTTTACTATTTTGTCAGAGACTTTCCTAATATATTTGACTTTGAGCTTCCTAAAACATTGTTCAAAGAATTAAAGCATTCTGTAAATAGATCAAAGCCTTAGAAATCCCATAATGTTCATTAGGAAAAATTAATACTTATCTCAGGTATTTGCCTTTGAATTAATAAAGAATTTCTGTTGCTACAAAAATTTAAGCATTCAGTTATTTCTGATCTTTACATTCTTCACATAATAGTATTCTGTTTTATAAACACAGTGATCACAACATTATTTATCCCATTATTTCAATATCCATTGGATTTTTAACTTATCAAACTTCAGAATTGAATTTGAATTTGAGCTATTATGAAGAACGATAAGAGCAAATTTAAAAATATTGTTTTTATACTCTAGGTTAGTTTTTCAGTATACCTGAATATCTGCCAAGTATATAATTTTGCATTTTCATATTTACATTAAAAGAAATTATTGCCAGCTAGTTATATCAAAGCATCCCAAGATCAGCTTTCATATGTGGTCCCCAAGTCCCCAAGAAGAATCACTTGAAAACACCCTGTCTCTTTCCATACGGTACAGATAGAAAGCTTAGGAAACTGAGTTTCTGTTAAATTTTTAGGATTTCCTAAAATGGGAAATAACATGGTTACTGATGTCAGACCAATATACACAAAACAGAATAATCTATAAAGCCATAATTTTTTTTTTTAATTTTGGATTTAGCTTATCTCTGATGGCTTGTTTGGGTTCATCTGAGATGGAAGCTTCCATTTGAACTCTGTGGCTGGAAGGAGTATTATTAGAAGTAGAGCACTGAGATAAGACAATGTCTATAATAAATAGCTATCATTTAATTAGTACCTATATGTAATGTACAAAGCACTGTGCTGGGCACTTAATATGCATTCCCTCTAAAAACGATAGAGGTAAGACCTCTGACATACCCTTAGAATTCTAGTATTTATAGTACCAAAAGGGCTTTGTTATAACATTTTCCCTAATGTAATAGAGGAAACAAATGTGAAAGCTGATCAAGGAATATCATCTACACAAGAGTTATGTCTCATCACTGAGAAATGATATTTCTGTTAAATTCTAAGAAAACTTGTTTCTGGTTATCCATTCATGTTGTACTTCGATGAATAGAGGTATCCCCTGTTGACTGAGTGGACTTGGCGCTGTGTTTTCTATTTTTGAGTCCCTTTTAATTCTAAGACTTCTTATGGCATTTAGCTTTTACTTGCACTCCAGATTTCACAATCTTGATACTCACTAGTATACATATACACATACACACACATATAATTCCATGTTTTGTCTAGATGGTACATTTGAAGGAAAATTGGAAAAACAATCATGTATTTTGAAATCTTTTCCTATTTTAAAATGCAATATGTATTTTATAAACAGTGACCATACCCAGAATATTGCATGCTTAGAGAACTGTTATAATTTTGTGAAAAGCTTGAGTCTTAGAAAATTGTATTAAGGAGATATGTTTTAATTTCTCCCTATGTAAATATATTAAATTATGTAGTTTTGTGTAGTGATGCATGTCATAATTGATCATACTAATCCTCTGCTTTAATAGGTATATAATCACTAAATTGGTAGGGCTTGGATGGGAGATGGAATAATACTGTTTAAACTATTCCATTTAATTTTTTAAAAAAGAATTTAATTAAACACATTCAATCCTCTGCAGTTGCTTTTACCAAGCCTACACAGTTTCAGGGCTGCTGTTGGTTCGTTTATTCAGGAATGATAACAAAGGAATGTTACACAAGGAGAAAAATGTATATGCTTCTGCAGAATTGGTTTTGAGGAGTTTTGTGAGCAGAACTTCAGGGTAGCTAAGGTCAGGTAGGATTTTATGGTATGGTTTGTTACAAAAATAAAACTTTTTCTGAGTGTCATGTAGGAGTAGGGATTTCTCAACCCTCTATTGTGTTTCTGGTAAGAAATTTAGAAATGTATTTTTTTTTTTTATTAACGGAAAAAAAAAAGTTAACACAACATTTAGAAATCATACCATTCTACGTATGCAATCAATAATTCTTAACATCATCACATAGATGCATGATCATCGTTTCTTAGTACATTTGCATTGGTTTAGAGGAACTAGCAACACAACAGATGTAAAAGAATGAAAGAAGACCCGTATCTCACACCTTATACAAAAGTTAACTCAAAATGGATCAAAGATCTAAACATTAGGTCTAAGACCATAAAACAGTTAGAGGAAAATGTAGGGAGATATCTTATGAATCTTACAACTGGAGGCGGTTTTATGGACCTTAAACCTAAAGCAAGAGCACTGAAGAAAGAAATAAATAAATGGGAGCTCCTCAAAATTAAACACTTTTGTACATCAAAGAACTTCATCAAGAAAGTAGAAAGATAGCCTAGAAATGTATGTTTAAAAAAAAGCTAGATGAAGATTCTTCCTCCCAAATGTAAAGGTTAAGATATTTTGTAAGATTAATGAAATTAACAAAGTTGAACCATGAAAGACAGATGCAGTCTAATTGTGGAACTGTGTAAGAACAATCAAAGGTGTTTTTTGTTTTGTTTTATTTAAATACAGCAAGGACCACAAAATAAATTTTTTTCCTCATGCCAGAAGCAATATATAAACTTTTATCACAATAGCTAACAGTCTTTTTCACCTACCTTCAGACACAGTCCCAACATTCTCATAGAGAGCCACTCTGCCTCATGCTGGCACACCTTTGTTGTCACTGCTATGGATTTTGTCCTGCTACCTCTTCTTGTACAACCCATGGCCTTCAACCACAGCTATTCAGTGTAAGAAATGGTGGCAGGGCTGTTTCTTCTGCAAGGTTGGAGTTTTCCTTGGAGGTCATTTCTTGGCCTGTCCTTGTTAAATGTTCCCTACTACAAGGTTCAGTTAATACTCATCGGCTCTCTTCTCTTGGAGAGCATGAGACACCACTTCAGTCATTTTGGCATTTTTATTCTCAACATGTGAAGGCAATAGGGCTTTTTCTCTTCTTTCTTCTTTCTAAGAGGTCTCTCTGTTGTCTCACTCTAGGAAGATTTCCTGGGCTGAGTTTGTAGATTTCATTTTATAAGAACTTCAGTATGCTTAGAGCAAGTTTATTCTACCTTACAAATAAAATACTTTCCTTAAATTATACTTTTCCTTGATTTTTTTGAATGTGGAATTACTTATTAGAAATTTGGCCAAAGACTGCAGGGAGATAGAAAATGAAGACTCTTCTGCTGTATATGCTTCAAACTTTTTCTAGTGACATGTAATTAGAGTGCTATATACATACCTTTTCCTTCTCTATGTGCATTATTATTTTACTTGCTATCTTTCTGGTGATTTCCTTCCTAAGACAAACCAAACTTTCTACAAAATAAAATTGCTTAGAAATTCAATTAAATATGCAGTGTAATCATTGCTTATTTTCTAGAAACAGAAATAAATAAATATGGCACCTACATTGTAATGTGGTTGAAAATACATAGTAATGCATTTGTCGGAAAAAGAAGATCCAAGCCCTATTTAGAGAATGATAGCTTCTTAGCTATGGTTTGTAATTCAGGATTAGAACAATGAAAATATATTATACTGTAGCCTGACAGTATTTCTTAGCGTGCTGCTGTGGTCAAAATAGGTCAACAAATTCAAGGTCACACACAGAAAAGTATATTAGAAAAAAAGAAATAAAATATTGTCCTCCCCCCTTATAAAAACATTGTGAACTGTACCTAAAATACTTTGCATACTTTCATTGACTATATGGTTGGAAAAGATATAGGATAGTCTTGATCCAGAGGACTAAAGTTAAATATAATTACACAAATCTGTATCTAGAACCTTTTATGTTGTAGGTGCTTCTCAGAACACAAAGATGAATATAACACAGCCCCTGAATTTCAGGAATTCTAGCTTTGGAAGCAAACACATAACCCATAATACCATAAAAAATGCAATGTTAAAATAGTGGTACAAGAAAACTAGAAATTAATTATTATTTAAGGAATAAAGGAAAATTTTAACAAGTGACTAAAGAAACAAGCAAAACAAAACCCAAGCTGCACTAAACTCCCAAACCAGAAAAACTGGTTGTTTAGCCTGGGAAATTGAAAGCTGAAAAGGGAAATGGAAAAAAAAAACCCACAACAGATATGATTGAATACTAAATGATTAAAAAGCAAAGAAAAAGTTAAACTGATCTTGTTTTCCAACTCTTGGCACATGGATACTAGAATAATTCATGGCCATTACTTAATCTTGAAAGAGGTATAATGAGAAAAATAAAGAAATCCTGCTTTACTTCTTGTGTGATGCCTGTGAAACTTGTTATACCAATATGTGATAAAGTATAAACACATATAATTGGGTCAAAAGAAATTTGAATGAACAAATTATTAATAGATTTTAATTATTTTTAAAAAATGGATATATTTATGTGATTATGACTCACTCATCTTTGCTTCTTAAATCAATGTTTTTTTGTGTGCAGAGCAAGTACGAATATCTTACTATTTGAAAATGTGGATGTCCTTTGGTGTCACTGCCCAGATGAAGTCAGGGCTGTCCTGAAAGTTAAACTCTCTTGTGAGCTAGGAATTAATGTGCAGTCAAGAGGCTGTATTTTCATTCTACCAGAGATATAGGGAAAGTTGGAAATTAGTACCATCATTCCTTTTTTCCCTTGCCATTCTTGGATCACCTTACAGAATACAAGCTCCCCTGAGTCACCCATCTTCATTCATAGTCTCATCATTATAATACTTTGTTTTTGTTTTTTGCTTCTAGACTTATTCTCACTCTGCTGCCCAACCTGCCAACCATTTCATAATTTCCCAGAACCATAGCATCTTGAAAATAAACCTAATCTCTTTAAAGAATGCCCCTCTCTATCTCTTTCCAGTAAACAGACTGGCTTTTTATTTTCCATCATATTTTGGATGGGAGCCTACCTATGTTCCCAGTCTGAGTATCATCAGCAGTGGTAGCTGATGTTCATTCACTTTGCATTCACTACTACATCCACAGCATTACTCTTCTCTGTCATGTAAAAGTCCTCCTTCCTCTGAAGCTCATAACTTTTGGCTCTTCATCCACTATCCTGAACTAGCCAAATCTCAGCAATGGTTCCAGGTTAGAAGACTGCATAATGATGACTTGGCTTTAGTTTAAGGTTGCTTTCAGTTTGACCTACCACCAAACTGTCGGATAGAATGCAGAGGATATGTGCTAGATTGCGGCTACAACTCTGCATGCAGATCCTCAGTGTCTCCCTTACCTTCTTGGCAGGTGCCCAAAGTTTCAAAGTCAAAGTGCAAGGATAGAGTGCATAATCCGCTGGATTCAGAGGAGCCCAGAACTTTTGAGCTTTTTATGAGTTGATAAGAGAGTGGGGTCCATCAGAATTTCAGTGCCACTAATGTAATTTTATAAAGAAATTTGTAATACCACAATGATATATTTTCCTGTATATAGACTTTTCCATGCAAGTTCACCCATCAGGGGAATGCATTCCATGTACCTGTGAGCCACCCCTGTCCACCATGTAGCCTCAGCATTCTTCTACCTACTCAAGTTTAGCAACTTGTGTCACATTCCTCCTCAGATATCTTCTCACAGTGGGTAGGTGGTGTGATATAAGTAGAAAGAGTATATACTTTGGAATTAAATATATCAGAGTTTAAATCTCAGCTAATTATTATTAGTTTCTTTTGTCTATGAAAATGGAGAAGTAAATGAAATGGCATATGTAAAATGCAAAGTAAAGTGCCTTTTGGTGCTCAAACATGCAAGTTTTAATTCTCCTTCATATAGCTATATTTTTTGTCTTATTCTTGCATGTAATTTTTAATCTCTGAAATCTTAAATTCTAATATCTCATTTTCTGAACCTATAGTCTTATTCTTTGAGTTTACTTGCTGTGTTTACTCTTTAAATTCTTCTAAAGTTTCAATCTCCTTATTCTTTATGTTTTTCCACTCAGGTTCAGATCTCAGTTGAATGATTTCTGTATATTAATCCCACCTCCTACTTACCATTATCCTCTGTTGGTCATAGTTCCTAGGAATTCCACTCCCTCCAGTCCTTTGTTTTTCCCTTTATCTTTGTACATCTAAACACTGACACTGTAAAACTTCAGCTTTTAATCAATTCAGACGTTTACCTTCTGTGTTCTTCTACCTGGGTTGTTACCTCCACCAATTGGAGATCAATAACTTTACCTAGAGAATATTACTTGATATATTGTATATGTCCTTATTCAGTTTCTTTTGCCATTTATCCCAAACCTTTACTAACCAGCTCAAGCTTTAACCATATCCCTCTGATTTTACACTGATCTTGCCAAATCTTAGATGAGAAGAAAATCAATTATGAGCTCACTCAATTCCTTCCATATCTCAGTATACATTTTATATCCTAGAATGATCTGTTTTCCTTTAATTTCTCTGGAATCAGGTTGCCTTCTCCTGTATAGGGTTGAATATATTTTTCTGGTGAAGATCTTTCTCTTTTCTCTCTTGATACCTAGATACATATAACTAACTGACTATTGGGTTTCTACTCTTGGATCTCACAGATGTTGCAATGTGCCCCAAATTAAGCAGATAATCTCCGTTTTGTTACTTCAATCTTAATGTTATTCTTATAGTATCATATCATTTAATGATTTGTGATGTGCTAAGCACCCACAAATCTAGTTCCAGCTAGAAATCTAGAACTCATATTAGATTCCTATAATTTTCTCAAATGCTAAATCCTATTGGCCTGTCCAATCTACTGTTTTAATTTGTATCTTCTTCTCTCTACACTGCTGTTGCCTTAGATCAGAACTTTATGTCTGTTTCATTATTGAAAATAGCATCCTGTTTTCATCCTTTAGTCTCAATTTCTTCTAATAAGTGCTCTTTACAGTTTATAGAACATTCTTTCTGAAATGGAGATCTGAATATCATATTTCTGCTTGAAACTGCTCTGTATCTTCCTAGCGCATTAAAGATGAAGCTGAAAGTCTTTCATGGTAAAAAGCCTTCTGTGATCTGCTCCTGTCTCTCTTCAATTTTATCTCATCTTACATTCTTATTTTTCAACCTGTGTTATATCACAGATATAATTTCCTGTATAATGATGTTTTTATATATCTTCATGTTTTTGCAGAACATGATTTTCCATCTGCTTAGACTACCTTTCTGTTATTTTAAATAATTTTTGGGTACTTTCTATATGCCTGGCTCTGTGCTAGGTCCTCTATTGTGTACTCAGAACACAGAAATTTTTGGGATTGCTTCTGGGCCATTGGGAGGAACAACGACACAGAGTGATGGATGGGGTGTTTTATATAGCTCTGTTGGATCAGGGACCATGCCTCTTCATTCAGCAGTGTCCTCCAACACCCAGCATAATGATTGCCACAGAGTACCCGCTCAAAAGTGTAATGTTTTTGAATAATAATAACATATAATCATAATAGGTATCACTTATATAGTTATTTATTTGTTCATGCATTATTGTATGTGATTTTTTATGTATTACCATTTAATCATCCAAACCCTATTAGATACAATCTATAATTATCCCCATTTTACAGATGAAGAAATGGAGGTATATAAAGGATAAGTTAACTTGAATAAATTATGTCATGTTAAACACATGCTCAGGACACAATTGAGATATAAAATAAGGGCACTTAACCCAACCCACTTGGCTTCAAAGTCTTCCTAGAGCATTTCAGTTAAAGGAAAGAGCATGGGATAGCAGAGTATATTTCAAGTTGGTAAGGATAAAGTGAGAAATCAAGGAAAGTAATAAATCATGTCCAGAAATATTGCAAGTATAAGTAAGGGATAGCAAAAATAGTCAAGTACCTTTAATTTTTTGAATGAACTTCTCCAGACCCTGCATGCCCTATTATTATGGTTTTCTCACCCTTGATTTAGTTCTCCACCCTTTTGCATGACCTCCAACCCTGAGACTTGTCCCAAATCCCCAGGAGTAAATATAATCCAGATAGTGGGAGAAATGGCATTTAATGTTTCCATTCTTGCCTTTGCTTCTGTTAGTATATGGTACCGGTGTAGGAGATCATCTACCATATGCTTGTTGGGGCAAATTCTTGACCAGAATTCATTGATTCTCCAAGCTCAGGTGACAAGGTCTTACCCTGTTTTTTAGTTCCCAAGACAGCAGCCTTATGAGTCAGCAAAAGTTGTGTGCTTCCCTTACCTCATTTCCCTCATAATGAGGGCCTTCTCCCTATCCAGCATATTGTTGGTCCATGTTCTAGCTTACTAGCTGCCGGAATGCAACACACTAGAGACGGATTGGCTTTTAATAAAAGGGGATTTATTTTGTTGGTTCTTCAGAGGAAAGGCAGCTAACTTTCCACTGAGGTTCTTTCTTATGTGGAAGGCACAGGGTGGTCTCTGCTGGCCTTCTCTCCAGGCCCCTGGGTTCCAACAACTTTCCCCTGGGTAACTTCTTTCTGCATCTCCAAAGGCCTGGGCTAAGCTGCGAGTGCTGAGATGAGGAATGCCGAGCTGCTTAGGCTGTGCTACGTTTGCGATCTCTCATTTAAGCATCAGCCAATTAAGTCAAACGTCCTTCATTGCAGCAGGCACACCTCCTAACTGACTACAGATGTAATTAGCAATAGATGAGATTCACGTACCATTGGCTTATGTCCACAGCAACAAAACTAGGTATGCTCACCTGGCCAAGTTGACAACTGACTCTACCACAGTCCAGATCATGAAGAGCCTTCCTTGACAGCCAGGCTAAGGATCTTAGGCCTCATATGTTGGTGAGTAAGAGCCAATGAAGGGCTTAAAACACAATGATGTTCTGGTTAGAATTTAGAAGGATGGCACTCTTAGTGGTTGGGAGGTTATTTGTCGAGGAGCAACACTGAGGGAAGAGCATCCCTTAGAAGGCTGTTGCAGTCCTTTAGGGGAGAGGTGGTGAGTGTTGAATGAAGGCTGTGATAATGGATGGCAGGGTGGATTTCAGAGACATCTCCTTCATATGCATCTAACTCTGGTTAGTCCCTCAGACTCAGTTTCTACACTGTATCCTCCAGGAAGCCTTCTATGGTAGGCCCTCCCGACTGGACAAAATGCCTCCTCCCATTCTTATAGCACACTGTGCATAGTTCTATAAATGCACTATGACCTGATTATATAATTTAGATCAGCTTGATTGTCTTTCCTACCATATTATGGTTTCTTGAGAGTTGATATCTGGTGTCTTCACCTTTGTATCTCTAGTGCCAAATGTAGCTCACATGCTGGTGGGTGCGCAGTGGCTAAGTTGTAAAACCCCTTGTATTGTTCTTGGGGCATATTAAAGCATGCTTATCAAGAAGGGTCATGTTATCGCCATTCAGGGGATTCTAATCCAAAAGAAAATTTTCCTGCCCAAAAAGAAATCCTTTATTCTACCACACCCTTGGAGAGCACCAGAAAGAACAATCTGGGAGGCATAGCTGGTCTATTGCAATATGATGAAGAGTATGTGATTGAAAGGGAATGCCATGGGGCCACATGAGCAGATTAGAGTCCTTCCCAGGTTATTAAGTGAGGCAGTAGCTTACAAATCATTAAAACAAAATTTGTGTAAAATAGTATTTAAATTCAAAAAGAATCTAGTGAACAGAGCAGTGTAGGGGATTCACATCTGAATGGAGACTGTAGTACCTGAAGAGCACAGGTATCAGTTGTGTCTTACTGAAATGAGGTTTTCTGTTACCCATGTTGACCTACTGCTCACAATCACTGAAATTGGGGCCATGGAATTGAAATTTTAGAAACATCTTTGGTTCTTCTTATGGGCATTTGTGTTGGAAAAGCAGTGCCATACTAGCTAAGAGATGAAGCTTCTTGGCTGATAATTAAAGAACTAGGAGATAGCCTTCAGAACCTCATCAGTTTATCTTTCTAGTATATGTGTGTGTATTTAAAGTGAATGTCTAGCACACTGTCTGTAGTCCAAATTTCAAAGCCTGGAGGAAGTTCAAGAAATTCTCTGACTACTTGAGTCAGACAATTTCTAACTATGCTTATATATGGGACTTGGCTGACTGTCATGGGAAATACTTATTTTTCAGAATCAGCAATATCATATGGGAACCACCCCTCGAAGATTGTTCCTTAACAAACCTAATTATGGGGGGGGCAGGGATATACTGCATTACCATGGTGATTAGCTATAGATAGTGATCATGAATGCTTTTGCTAAAAGGTGAATGGGAATGGATCTCAAGTAGAGGTTTTCTACTCTTTTTGCGGGGGGGCATTGGAAAGCACTGGGAATCGAACCCGGGTCTCTGGCATGACAGGCGAGAATCCTGCCTGCTCAGCAGAGCCACCATGGCCTGCCCAGTTTTCTACTCTTTTATTGAATTATTCCATTCAGCATCTTCCTTTCTATTGTGTTTCCATAAGGTGGTTAGAAAATAAATAAATGACTAGAAGTTCTGAAATTCAATATACAATAAATTCTGAGTACTCTTTTTATTGTCAAATCCTAGTTTTGAAGGTTATTCTAACCTGTATAGAACTAACGATTCATATCTAGTTATTGTGTACATTTCAAAGCCTTTTATATAAACAGTGGGGAAATCAGGTTTGATGTGATTTTTTTCTTTTCAATTATTTCTTTTTGTGGTTAACACGCTACAGTGTCAGAAGTATGGTCATTTAAAAGTAGATGACTGGATACAATTAACAGCTAAGCTGTAGTCATTGCTGGAATTGGGGTACTTTTTACTTTTTATTTTTTATTCTTTTGGAGTGGTCAGGCTCCTGCTATCAAACCCGGGTCTCTGACATGGCAGGCAAGAATTCTGCCACTGAGCCACTGTTGCCTGCCCTGGGCTTGGGATACTTTTTAACTTGAATTAGGGGAAGACCTAAATTTAGGGAGCCAATTGGTGACATTTGAAATAAAATGGTTAATGTTCCAAGGCAATTGGGATAGCAAACACATCTTGTTAGTTTCTTATTTAATGAAAATGGTTCCATTTATGAAATCTGAAATTTCTTTGTTATGAAGTACTGTCACAGACGCAGTCCAGAGGCAAATGCTGTGTAGAGATTAATACGAAATGTCACAGTTCCTTCCCTCACAGAGGTGACAGTCCACAGAAGATAGAGTACATTTTATGAAAGAGTTTCAAATGAGTGAGCAGTCTAATTTTCAGTTTTTTTTCTCCCTTGTATTTGCAGTCTTTTTTTTTTGGGGGGGGTGCCTGGTCTGGGAATCAAACCCCAGGTCTCCTGCATAGAAGGTGAACAGTCTGCCACTGAACCACCTGTGCACCTGCATTTGCAGCCTTTTATAATTGATATGGTTAGATATATTTTTTAATTAATGTACATTTTTAATTTAAACATTTTTCATGATCAGCCCAGTCCTCACTTGTATTAATTTTTCAATTTTGTATCTTTAGAAGGAAAAGGGAAAAGAGAAAACCGTGTAGTCTGCATTGTTAGATTTAGATGTAATTGTTTTCCTTTTTGCTCAACTTTAAAAAATCTTAAATACTTGCCTTAATTTTTGTTTAAATAAGTGTTTATAAAAAAAAAGACTTTGAGCTCAGAACATTGGTTTCTATGGTGGACACTTTCTGGAGTAAATATTACATAGAGAATATTGATTTCTATGTGAATTAATACCCAAACCTTTGCCAAAGTAATACTAAAGAAGAAATTGGAAAAGTTAAGCCTTTGATTATTTTAAAATATTGTCATAGGGTAAAGCTGTTGAAGAAAAAAAAGGCAGATGTTCCTGCCCAAGGCTAAAACATAATGCTGCACAGTGTAGGCTGCAAGTGCTGGTGATGGAGAAAATTGCAGGTGGGCTACTAATTTTGTTGGCTCAGCAGGAAACAGTATTCTATGGTGATTCTAAACAAAGGTTTTTTTAGTTAATTTTGGAATTATTGTTTCCAAACTGGGAGCTGTAGTGATGAAGCAAGTTACTTTTGATGGTAGGAATAGAATGGATTTGATTTTAGGGAAACATTACATTCTTGTTGAATCATCCCTTTTTCTTATCCAATATAAATATTAAGCACTCATGGGTATGCGTTCTATATTTTGAAAGAACACTAAGCAAATTTTAGAAACTAATTCTATGTGTAGTAGTTATGAGAAGAATATATATGGTTCAACATCTTTGTAAACCTAGAAGACACTATATAATAATTATCACAGACAGAAATAAACCTTGCTCAGGTAATTATATTGTGGGAGAATGGAAGTTGCTTGGCTGATTTTTTCTGAGGTAACTTTATGACATCAAGTAGAGCCCACAATATCAGGCATCTACATACAGTAAACCTATAGGATCAGAAGAAAGCTCAGGGTAAACATTGTAAAACAATTTGGTAGTCAAATTAATTTGCAGTATGGTAACTATGACTTATGATTATGGTAGTTAGAATGAGGGAGAATGTTCACTTGGACTTGACTCTTATATAGTGATTGCAAATCTGAATAGAAAAGTATTTACAAGATTAAATCTAGATTTTATAAAACTTGATGCTTGATTGGATACAGGGGATGAGGAAGAAGAAATTGTGTAAAAGGACTCCTAAGTTTTGAATCTGAGCAACTCAATGTCATTTTATTGAGTTGGGGACATATAAGGAAAAACACGGATAATAGTACCGTGAGGAAATTAGTATTTTTTATATATGTGCATACATATGCAGAATTATAAAAGCTCTGATAGCATTCTCAAATTCTTTCTTACTGTGTTGGTAATAACTCAGAGAGTGAAGGAAATGATTATTATTTGTTATAGATACAGTGTTAAAAAGGTGAGTGTCGTTAAGATTAGGCCATGAAGTGACCCCGGGAAGGAACTGGACTGAACTTTACAACTGTACCTTACGGAAGCTCATGATACAGCCTCACACAGTGTTGGTCCAGATTGAAAAACTAGAGGCTGGGGAGTGATCTCAGCTCTGATTGTTTTCCGGGTGCTCTAAGTGGCTGGACTGCATCCTTGACTGTGGGAGTGGGATCTTCTAGAAGGAAGGGATATTCCCACTCTTATTCATCCTAGTGGGAGGTCACATTCTAGGGTGAGAAGAAAATGGAGATGTAAGACATATAGATCCTGGGATTATAATGCTCATTTTATATAAGCAAAGGTTGATTGGTGGAGTAAAAGTCTGGTTCTCTCAAGTCAAGCATAGCCATGAAACCCAGTTGTATTATTTATGTTTTGAATTCTTGTTTTCATCAGCATTTAACAAACAATGCATAGTAAGTTAATAAATATCCTTAATACATACTTATAATGAGTTATAATATGAATACAAATATACAAAATGCATCAAAATAAAGAAAAGAATTGTCCATTAGCTCATGAGAAAACAAAGAAATAAACAGAAATGAATGCTTAGTTTTTTACTGGCTTGAATTGTCATGCAGAAAATAAATGCTGAAGTTTTATCAAGAGGACTAATGGAATCCAGTGGGGAATTTTGCTAGAGAGAAAAAACAGGCTTCTCCTCACTAATATAACAAAAAACAAAATCAGAAACCCTGAAACAGAGCCCGCTGGCTTCCTGGTTTATTTGGTTTTCATTATCTGGCCTCCCAGAGCACTTGTTTAACTGAACCATCCAGCAAGGCACAGAACGTTTCGATGTTAACCAGTTTTTGACAAAGATGAGTTCACCCCAGGATATATGAGTCTCTTTAGGAGGTTTGGTCTATAATAAGTCACTCAACCATATTCTGTAAGTAGAGTTTATTTAGCATAGTTCAGTCACTGTCTTAGAAATATTGAATAAATGGCTGGCATGAAGATTTTCTTTGAAGTGGAAACTGAGTAATAATTATAATTCTTGTATTTTTACAAATGTTTGTGTCTGTTTTGTCTGCTTATCTATCATTCTGTAGCCATTGTCAGAGATTCTTCACTAGTTTTAACCTCTTATGAAAGCTACATAATAAAGTTAGTGTATTTTTTCTCTTCTTTGTAATAACCTTCACTATGAAGGGTTATTAGTGAAAGGTATTATATGATGTGATTGATCTACAGGAAAAATGCATCCTATCCAGGTTCAAAATTGGCAGAGAGAGAAAAATCAAGTTAAAATTACTCTTAGAATATGGAGATCAACATACTATGTCTTAAGTTCAGTGTAGCCAGTTTTTCTTCCAGCATTTTTAATTGAACATCAGAAGTAGTTGGCTTTCTTTCAAGGATCTATATGAAAATGCATAACTTTAAATACCAGAATCACCCTCAACAAGGCTAGTAGCTCATATGCTGCAGCATACTTGGGACCTCCACATTCATGTAGATTAACATTTCTCATTTCACACTTTATCCAGTCCATACAAATTGGCAGAGAGAATTTTTGGCACTGTTGCTCTTCTTACTTACATAATTGAAGTTTTATAAGTTACACGTGTTACGATGTAGCCCCATTCCAGATTTGGTTCTATTTGGTTAATCTTTCTCTATAATGTTTTCTAAGTAGAGATTCTTACATAGCCTGGAGAAAAGTTTTATAGTCAAGTAATACAATTTTAACATTTGTATATATAAGTTTGGGGAATAACATACATTTATTCTGTAATGTATTGGCTTTAGGGTCATTAAAATACTTCGAAAAAACATTAATTGCTTGCTCATAACTCATTTTTAAATAAAAGGGCCCTCAGATGTTGGGGAATGAACTATTTTTTTCTAGGTCTATCCCTTACTAAATTATAATAAATATATTTTAAACAAATGATAGCCATAGTCACATTATTGCAATCAATATTTTAATTTTATTCACTCTCAGTGGGAAAATATTAAGTTCCTGGGCTTTGTTAAAATCATAGGACTTTCAGTTGTGGATATTATAGTTTCCTTATATAGTATATATTGCCTACTGAAAAAACTACATTTAATGTTTTCAAATAGTATTAGCAATATTCATTTCTATACTACTTGATAAAATAAAAAAGCAAAAGCAATAATGTTTTTTCTGAAGCTCATAATTCAGTTTGCTTACTATAAGGCGCTGCAATTCCAGCAGAGCTCTGATCATTGATTACAGATTTACCTGGCTTTTCCTGATAAATGATTTTGACCAACCCTTCCGTCTAAGAGGCCAATGTATAACTTTTAGGTATAGGATTGTCAATGCTCCTTTAACCACTAATGCCAGCATTATTTGGTGATAATCTTTGGTTTGTTTATTAGTATATGCCACACTATAAATATTTTGAAAGCCTGTTGTGGCAAATCAGAATTTGTGAAATTGTGCAAATGATACACTGTATTTAATATAATTCATGATTAGTCTATTATAAGTAAGGTTTGAAATGGTTAGCAATGAGTAATCTTGGTTTGGGAAATGATTATTTATGATAGCTTAAAATGTTGGTGAATATGTATAATAAATTCTGTTATTTTGTTACCATTTTGCATAAAATCTGGAACACTGAATGGATTATTTTTCTGGAGATTACAGATCTTTCTTGACATAGTCAGTTCATGAATCAGTTCTGATAATAAAGTGTGTGCTGTTGGATATTAAATCCTGTCCCTCATTTGAAGACATGTTCAAGTTTGAACCCCCAGTCCTATGAGTATGAACCCATTTGAATATGTTATTAGCTAGGGTGCGGCCAAACTAAGTGAGGGTGAGCCTTGATCCATCATGACTGGAGTCCTTATAAAGAGATGACCGAGCAGGAGGAGCAGAAATTAGAGGAAGAGACAGAAAGAAACAGATCATCACGTAATGGAGGCAGAGATTGAGCCACGCCAGAACACTAGAGACTGTGGAGAAAACATGGCCTGTTTATACTTTGATATTGGGTGTCTAGACTTCAAAACTGTGAAACGATTAACTCCTGTTGTTTCAACCAACCAGTTTGTGATATTTGTCACAGAAACCTTGGCAAACTAAGATGTGCACCCACAGCATGAGACTGGAAATTGGTGATTCCGTGTGTGAGAAATAAACCTAGAAGTAGATTTTTGCATTATTTTCTCATGGATTTTTTTTTGAGGAATTAAGGGAATGAGTGTTGACTGTTTAATGAATTCTGTAAATGAATGTGGAATATTCCATATTCATTTATAGAATACACACACGCAACTGGCTCCCATTAATCATAATTTAAGTATAAGTAACATTCATGAGCTTGTGTAGCACTTAGTACCTTCTTTTTAAATCTGAAGCCTTGTGTCTATTTGGGAACTGTAACTAATAACTCTACAGTACTTATTTAAAAAGTCTCACTAGATATCTGAACATTTTATAACTCATTCCTTATTTTTAGAGCATTAATTCTCAACCGTTAGCATGTATCAGATTCATCTTGAATTTAAAACCCAGATTTCTAGGCTTCACCGCAGAGTTTCTGAACCAACAGGTCTGGGGTAAGACCTAAGAATTTGTATTTCTGAAGAACTGTTAGGTGATGCTGGTCTAGGGTCCACACTTTGAAAATCCATGCTTTAGATATATGAGGGCAAAATATGCTTTCCCAGTTTTAGAGATGTGCTTCTAAAAGATGGAGATGGGACATGAGCGTGCGTGCACACACACACACACACCCCACATACATTTACCTATGCATGCATGTATATAATGCGCAGCAGAACTGATGCTAAAATCCAGATCCTCTCTTCTCCTCAGGCCTATGCCTACTACCCTTAAAACAAATTGCATATTGTAATGTTGGAAACAATATGCTCTAAAACATTTAATAGGAATGCCAGGAGAGAAAGAAGAAAGCATTCTAATAAATTAAATTATCTGATTAACTTGAGATTATAAGCATACAGTTTTTAATTTCCTTCTTTGCCTCTGAAACTCCTTCTGAAGTATTTATTGTGCTATTCTTTCTCAGTAAGTAGATCATCCTATGAAAATTTACTTTATCTTATGTAATTGAGAATCTTGCAGTGTTCCAAGTTATTACTTCAAGATGGATTTTCATTGTGTACTATTGTAGATTTAGAAATGGGGATAGGTTAAGGAAGAGCTGTTAAGGTATCTGGTAGCATTTTGTTGTTTCTGTTAATGACTTCTGATAACAAGCTTTTTGTTATCAGAGAAAAATAAAATTAAATAATGGTTCTGATTAATTGGAGCTGTTGTTGTAATTGTGTTATGCTGCAGTAGTGAATTGACTATGCTGTGTGGAAGCAACCCACATAGAATGGTGATCATTGAGTTGACATGAATTAACTGGGGGTGCAGTGGAATAATTTTTTTCCTGGACTAGTGCATATCAAGTAGTTGGTACTCAATAACTATTTGCTAAACAAATTAAATACAGAGACCTGATTCTTGGGGCTCTAGCTTATCAGTTTTATTAGGGGAGTCTGGGTAAGGAGGAAAAGGTTTTTGCCTGGTTATAATTTTAGCCTCTATGCTTGGTTCATCAAAATGCATGATGCTCACCCATTGATTTACAAGAGTGCTTCTTCATTTCATATGGGCTGCACATCCTCTGATACTCTAAGAGCTGAGCCTTTCCAAATTGTATTTAAAGGTCTAGATTTGAGTTAAAGTTAGACTGCGATGCACTGATGCCTACCACTGCTGATACCATATCATCCCTGTTTTTTTTTTTTCTCCTTTGTGTACCAACAAACAACAATCTGTTTATTTGGTAGAAGATGCTTTTTATTAATGTGGCCCTTTTAAAAAAGAACTGTACAATTCAGACACATTAGGTGGGAATATTATTGGTATTATATCCTGTATATGGCTTCATCAGACCAAGTCCCCTGTAACTCACAGTGCCTTCTCCTGTTACTGAAAAATCTTTCCCTTTCAGCCAAGTGAGTATTATATTCCTAAGCAGGAAAGAATCTGTTTTGCCCTCTATTTTGGTTCACAAAGACAGCCTTTGAAAATGATAATTTTTACTGTGAAAACATGGAATTTAGTCAGTCAAATTATGTTTAAAAAGTACCTTTTTCTGATATATCACATTTATTACTTTATTAGTTATGAGTAAGATATACTCATCCACACGCCAGACCAGATGGCATTAAAAAGAAAGCAAATGGCCTTTGCAAAATAATGGTCATCTCCTCTCCCTCCCCTATGCACATAGTAGCTTTATAAATTAACAGCGAATGAGACTTTTACTGTTTTGACTAAATTCAACATGCATTTGATGTACTTCACTTCATTTTTTGCTAACATTGTTTCCTCATCTCATAATTTACTTTTAATTTTATCTCATGGAATTTTATTTTGTTAACTTAAAGCCATTCTTGCAAAAGACAAGGTAAAAATAAAATTTGAAAATTAAAAAAAAAATTAAATATGTTCTTTATCCAGGAAGTCTATATTTTCTAAAAATAGTATATACTTATCTGTATCAAGTTGCTGATTACATTTAGATTTTTATGTATAGCCTCTGCCTGACTATCCTCTCCCCTAGGAACATCTTCCAAATGCTATATATCAACCTTTTGTGGGCTCTTAATTGAGAGTCTGAAAACTTCCCTAATCCCACTTTAACCTCCCTTCTCCATGCTCTAGATAGGAAGTTGCCAGCTGGTTAGCCAAATCTGGCCCTCAGCTCTATTTTATTTGCCTTGAATAGTGTTGACACAACAATATTACGTAAAAATTGAAGTCGTTTCTATCATTTGAAAATTAGAATTAGAGATTTCCTATCAGAATCCATATTTTGGCTTCTCTAGAAATAGTGGAAGAAATGAACCTATATTCCTTTTGGCAGTAGTCCTCTGGAGCTCAGTGGTGATTCCTCCTTTTAGAGGGACCCAGTGCTCTTTTGTTCACCTTGGTCCCCACTACTCCCTATTGTTTTGCAGATATTGAGGCTGCTGATCATTTGCCATTTGCCTCAGCAATTGCCTTTTTGTCTGTTTCACTCTGAGCACCTGCCTGGAAGTCTAGACACCTGAGATTATGACTGCTTAAATCATTTTGCCTATTGAAACTTACTTGTACTTTGTTGGTACCACTGGTCACTGAGAGTGAGTAATTGTAACTGTTCTACAATGGGTGCTTTATTCCAAATATGATACTTTTCAACTAAAATTATTAGCCTTGGAGTAATGTTTTAGAGGAATGAATCTAATAGTTATTCCTAACTATTCAGGACCCCATATTTTTGGAGGAAGTACCTTGGGGCTAACAGACCCTTTGGATGTTCCTACCTCACTTATGCACTAGGTAATCTACTATCATTGATTAGTATAGGCAAGGGCTGAGTTATAATAGGTCTGAGAGACAAAGTTTTGAGTCAAGTGGGGGAGATAATTCTGTAAAGGATGTATCTTCCACAAGAAAATGGGGGCCAGGGCCCAGCTCAACTGGTAGCTCTCCTTCAGGGGTTTTTAGACCCCGGGAGTTGGAAGATAGAAACAAACTGAGCCCACCTTCTATCTCAGCATCTGCCTCAAACATGCCTCTGGCAGGGAGGCTTTGCTGAGAATTAAAGGCACCACATCACTTTATGCCAGAGGGGACCTGTGGGCTGACAAGTGCCACTTGTTGGGCAGGACAGAAAAAGCTCAGAGTCAAGAGCCTTCATAGGAAAGTCTGAAAACCTGCTGGGTTTCACCCTGAGGGAAAATCAATACTGATTACAACTTCTCCTGAGACCTGATCCTTTTTCGTTGGGGAAAATATATTGGGGTCCATCATATCTGAGGAGACCCTCTTCCATTAGGCAGGGCAAGAAACAGAAAAACAAGAGCTGAATAATACTGATCAGTTAAACAGAAGCTATGCTAGATGTCTAGAATAAATTGAACTGAATGCCAAAGAACAGATAGAGAACAAAGTCAACCAACAAGAAAATCCTAGGTAAAAGAGTAAAAATGACCTCCAGAATAAACGAATCAAGGAAATCAAATGGCTAGACATCAGGAAAAATTATGATTCATACTAGGATAAATGAAGATGGCTCAGTCACAGGAACAAACTGACATTTCAAATGAGATACAGGAGTTGAAACAACTAATTAAGGATGTTTGAGCAAATATGCAAAATCACGTCAAAAATCAATCAGTGACTTGAGGGAATATATGGCAAAAGAGGTGAAGGATATAAAGAAGACATTGGGCAAATGTAAAGAAGAACTCAAAAGTTTGAAAAAACAAAGGACAGAATTTATGGGAATAAAAGGCACAATAGAAGAGCTGAAAAACACAATGGAGAGGACTACAACAGGAGTTTTAAGGAGGCAGAAGAAAGGACTAATACTAGAGAACAGGAAATCTGAAATCCTGTATACAAAAGAACAGATAGGGAAAAGAATGAGAAAATTTGAGCAGGGTCTTTGGAAATGGATTGACAACATGAAACACACAAATATGTGTATTATTGGTGTTCCTGAAAGAGAAGAGAAGGAAAAAAGAGCAGAAAGAATAGTGGAGAAGATAATAACTGAAAATTTCCCATCTCTTATGAAAGACTTAAAACTATGGATCTAAAAAGCACAATGTACCCCAAACAGAAAAGATCCAAATAAACATATTCCAAGACAATTACCAATCGGATTATCAGATGTCAAAGAAAAATAATTCTGAAAACAGCAAGAGAAAATTGATCCGTCACATACAAGAGAAGCTTGATAAAACTGTGTGGCTTTCTTAGCTGAAACCATGAAGACAAAAAGGCAGTGATATAATATATTTAAGATACTGAAACAGAAAAACTGCCAACCAAGAATTCTCTATCTGGCAAAACTGTCCTTCAAAAATGAAGGAGAGTTTAAAATATTTTCAGACAATCAGACACTGAGAGAGTTTGTGACTAACAGATCTGCTGTACAAGAACTACTAAAGGAAATACTGCAGGTAGATAGGAAGACACAGGAGAGAGGATTTGGAGAAGAGTGTAAAATGAAGACTATAAGGAAGGTAAAAAGAGAGAGGAAAAATAAGATATGGCATATAAAATGCAAAAGACAAAATGGTAGAAGAAAGTACTGCCTTTGCAATAATATCATCAAATGTTAATGATTAAATCCCCTAATCAAAGACATTTAAAAATAGGACCATCACAAGATATAGCTAAAAGAAATTAAAAGAGACCTAAATTAATGGAAGGATATACCATGCTCATGGATTGAAAGACTAAATATATTTAAGATGTCTATTCTACTCAAATTGATTGGTAGATTGAACGCAGTACCAATTAAAATCACAACATACTTTGCAGGAATAGCAAAACCAACAACCAAATTTGTTTGGAAATGCAGAGTGACCCGAATAGCTAAAATAAGTATCTTGAGAGAGGAATGAAGTGGAAGGTCTCATACTATAGGACTTTAAAATCTATTACAATGCTACAGTGGTCAAAACAGCATGGTACTGGCATAAAGATAGGTGTACTGGCCAATAAAATAAAATTGAATGTTCAGAAATAGACCCTTTCATCTATGGACAGCTGATAATTTGATGTCTTTCAAGCCAACTCTACTTGGGCAGAGAGGCCTTCTCAAAAAATGTCTTTGGAGAACTGGCTATCCATATCCAAAAGAATGAAAGAGGACCCCTATCTCACACTTTATGTAAAAATTAATTCAAAATGTATCAAAGTCCTAAACATTAGAGCTAAGAACATAAAACTTTTAAAAGAAAATGTAGGGAAATATCTTAAAGATCTTGTAATAGGAGGTGGTTTCCTAGACCTCATACCCCAAACATGAACAGTGAAAGAAGAAATAGATAAATAGAAATTCCTCAAAATTAAACACTCTTGGTGCATCAAAGAACCTTGTGAGGAAAGTAAAAATGCAGTCTATGCTATGTGAGACAATATTTGGAAACCACATATCAGTGGTTTAATATCCAGACTATAACGAGATTCTACAACTCAACAGCAAGAAGACAGCCCAGTTCAAACATGGGCAAAGGACAGGGACAGATATTTTTCTGAAGAGTGGGACTGAGAAAGACTTCTTGACCAACATGGGGAAGAGAAATAAATAAAATAAAGTTTTTATGGCTGAGAGATTTCAAATAGAGTCAAGAGGTGGTTCTGGAGATTATTCTTATACTGGGAAGTACCTGAAACTGTTAAACTGTAATCCAATAGCCTTGATTCTTGAAGACAGTTGGACAACTATAAAGCTTTTAAGTGTAACCATGTGACTATGAAAACCTTGTGACTGACACTCCCTTCAATCAAGTATGGACAGATATGTTAAAAAAATAAAGAAAAAAGAAATAACAGGAGGGTAAAGAGTGTGGGATGTTTTGAGTGTTCTTTTTACTTCTACTCTTATTTTTTTGGAGTGATAATGGTGAGTGCACAAATACTGTGAATCACCTATTTTACAATTTGAATGATTATATGGTTTGGAATATATAATTGCATTAGTTTAATAAAGCTGCTGGGATGCAATGTATAGAAATGGAATGGCTTTTAAAAAGGAAATTTATTAAGTTGCAAGTTTACAGTTCTAAGGCCATGAAAATGTCCAAATTAAGGCACCAGCAAGAGATTAGCTTCACTCAAGAAAGGCTGATGCCATCCAGAATGCCTCTGTCAGTCTGGCAGGCACATGACTAGTGTCTGCTGGGGTATTTGGGTTCTGGACAGCTCTGTCACCTGGGAAGGCACATGGTGACATCTGCTAGCTTTCTCTTCCAGCTTCTCATTTCATAAGGCTTCCCTGGGGGTGTTTTCCTTCTGTATTTCCGAAGATCTCTGGCTGTTTGGTCTCTGAAGCTTTTTCCAAAATGGTTCCCTCTTAAAGGACTCTAGTAAGCAACCCTGCCTTGAATGTGGAGACAAATCTCCATGGAAATCACCTAATGATGTCCTACCCACACTGCTGAATCATAGTTAAAGAACATGACTTTTCTGGTGTACACAACAACTTCAAACCAGCACAATAATTTATCTCAATACAATTGCATTTAAAAGCATATGAAAAGATGCTCAACCTCACTGGCTATAAGGGAAATGTAAGTCAAAACCAGAATGAGATATCATCTCACACCTACTAGAATAGCCAGTATCAAACAAACAAACAAACAAACAAAAAACTGAATTACAAGTGCTGGAGAGGTTGTAGAGAAAGAGGCACACTTATTTACTCTTGGTAGGAACGTGGAATGGTACAACCACTGTTGAAGGACATTTGCTTTAGGAAGCTAAGTATAGAATTGTCATATGATCTAGCAATCCCACTACTAGGTAGATATTCGGAGGAATTGAAGGTGGGGACATGAATGGACAATTGCACACCGAAGTTTATAGTGGCATTATTCACAATTGCCAAGAGATAAAACAACCCAAATTTCCTTCCACGGATGAGTGGATAAACAAACTATGATATATGCATACAATGGAATATTATGCAGTGATATGCCAGAATAAAGTCATGAAGTATGCAACAACATGGATGAACCTTGAGGAAATTAGCCAGAAACAAAAGGACAAATATTATATGGTCTGACTAGTATGAACTAGCATCAATGAATGAACTTTGAAGACTTAAAGTTGGGAATACAGGTTTTCAGTAGATCGAAAGAGGGTAGAGATCACGCATTTGATGCTGAAGGAGTACAGAAATGTTCAACAGGATTGATTGTATAGATCCAGAAATGGATAGCACCATACCATGTGATGGTAGGACAATACTGTAAGTACACTGAGCAAAGGCAAGTGAGAGTATGGTTGAAAGAAGAAGTCTACTGGCATGTATGGCACGAGAAGGAAAGAGAGAAGATAAAGACTGGGACTGTATACAGCAACACCTAGAGTGGCCAATGATGGTGATTAAGTGTACAAATATAAGAATACTTTTACATGAGGGAGAACAAATGACTATCAACATTGCAAGGTAAAATGAGATCCTATATGGAAAAAAATACCATCAGTGCAAACTAGAGTCTATACTTAACAGTAATATTGTAATATGCTTCCAGTAAATGTAGCAAAGTTAAATGTCAATAAGGGGGGTATAAGGAAGGAGTATGGGATTCTTGGTTTGGCTTTGGTGTTTTTCCTTTTTATTTTGAATTTTTTTTTGCATGCGGTATGGTGGGGGGGTCACATTTTATTCTCTTTCCATGTGAGTGTCCCCTTATTGCAGCACCACTTGCTGAATTTCTGTTTGGTTGGTTTTTTGTTTGTTTGCTTGTTTGTTTGTTTAGTAAGTGCATGGGCCAGGAATGAAACCCGGGTCTCCTGCATGATAGGTGAGAATTCTACCACCGAACTACCCTTGAACCCCCCTGTTTAATTTTTTAGTCATTATTTTTCTTGACCCAAAGGGGGAAGAGAAATTAAACAAAATAAAGTTTCAGTGGTTGAGAGGTTTCAAAGAGAATAGAGAGATAATTCTGAAGGTTACTCTGATGCATTATATAGATATACCTATTTAGTTTTTAGTGGTTTAGAATAACTAGAAGGAAATACCTGAAACTGTTGAACCATAATCTAGTAGTCTTGATTCTTGAAGGTGATTGTATCACTATATAGCTTTTACAGTGTGATGGTGTGATTGTGAAAATCTTGTGGTTGAACACTTCCTTTAACTGGTGTGTGGACAGATGAGTAAAAAAATCGGGACAAAGAAAATAAATAATAGAAGGGGGGATAAGGGGTGTGAGATGTTTTGGGTATTCTTAATTTTTGTTCTTATTTTTTGAGTAATGAAAATGTTCTAAAATTTGTTGTGGAGATGAATGCACAACTACATGATCTTTCTGTGAACCATTTATTGTACACTTTGGATGATACTATGATATGTTAATATATCTTAATTAAATTACATTAAAAATTTGTCATATGCAGATGGGCCATGGTGGCTCAGGAGGCAGAGTTCTCACCTGCCATGCTGGAGACCCGGGATTCCCCGTTCATGCCCGTGCGAAAAAAAAAAAAAGAAAAATTATATGAAAATCGTTTTAAATGTTGCTTTATGGAAGAATGAACTTTCTTTGAGATTAAGAAATTGAGAACAGGGGAAGGTTTAAATTATTTATTTAAATATATTATTTTGTGTGATTTTGGAATCTTGCTTGGGGATTAGCCCTAATGTGGTAAAATGGAAAGAGTTTGAAATAACTTCTTTCTGAAATATTTAAAATTCAAACTCTTATTTGAAAGCTAGCAAATAATGCTTATTAGCAATAAGTATGCTTCATTTGTAGCTCAAGGGTATAATGCCATGACTCAATGTCCCCAGCATTGGCCTTCTCCATAGAGTTGAATAACAACTAAAATGAAGTCTCTGTGTTTAGGAAAGATTGTGATATGCATTATGAAATAAGGATAACTTTCTTTTGCACAATAGAGGAATCTTATCAGCTTGCTTGTTCTACGGTATTCATCAAGAGAATGAACAATGAAAAAAGATATCTATAGTAGGTAGAATCTTTTTGTTTCCTTTTCTCTGTTGTGACTCTGATTGTCAGGTAGGAGGGTGTCCTGAAATCTTGAGTCATTTATTTTTTGGATAAGTGCTTAATTTTCTTGACTTCTCCATTTGGAGATGAGAAATTTCTTTTGGTTTTAGAAGGTGTTCTAAAGTGCAAGGTATTTTAAAATCCAAAGGCTATAGTTCAGAAGAGTAATAGCACTCATTCAGGGTACTTTTCTTAGCTATACTAGATGTTTGACCTTGAAGCATCTGTGTATATATTCCAATCAATGTGTGCATCCTGCTTTTCCAGAGTGAGATTGTAGATCCAGATATAGTGTGGTCCAGATATGATGGCTGCTTTCCATTATAAGGACATAAAATAATAACACATTTATTTGATCAACCTAACATGAGTTGTTTACTTGAATCAGAATAGAAATATAATATACAATGGATTTTGGAAGTGAAAAAATTATTTCATAATAATTGACTGACATTTAAAGACCATAATTGAGTAAAAGCTTATTAAATTGATTTAGTGATTGTTGACTTATTTTGAGTAAAAAGCAGAGTTGACTTCTCTATGTAATTCAGTACAAAATTCTGGAGCCCTGTCAGGTGTTTTACAGTTTTAAACCCTATTCAGATCTTTTGGTTTCACCTTAATAAATTTCTTTCTCTAGACCAATAATATGTGAAAATGTTACTGTTTTATGAACTCCATTTGGATGTTTTAAGGGAAAAAAATGTCATGAATTGCAATGGGTGTACCATTATTTTCTTCTTGTCTAGGAAACCTAAGGGGAGAAATACTTTCAATATTGAATAATTGAGGAAAATTGAGAAATATTCTTTAAAAATAATATAATGTACCCTGTACCTTTAAATATAAATTTACTTCCCTAGAAATAGGATGAAATTTTCTCATCTGAAAAACAGTATGATTGATAGACTATTTACACTTGACCGATAATAAATTGTCATTCACTTCTAGCATTCTCTTGCTAAAAATTATACATAAATCACACTGAAAAAATATCCCAAAGCTACTGGGAAAAAACTAGGAGAGAATCACTTAAAAGAACATTCACAACCCTATGTGAATTTTACTTTTCAGGTACATAGTCCTGAAACTTCTAGTAAGTATCATTAATAAATATGTTGGAGGTTCTAACAAAGGTTTGTGCCTTTCTTAATTATCCAAAGTTCATTTTTCATGATGAAACTTTGACTCTATTAATTATTATTTAAAAAATCTTCATGATGTCTAAAACGGCATAGGGAGAATTTGTAGCTCAAATGTTTAAAGTCTAAGATTCCATTTTGCATTGAGATTCTGGGAGTCTGTGAATTCTTATGAGACTGTAAATGTATTATCTTAGATATCCACATCTGAAATTTGTAGATGGGCATATGCAGAGAGTAGAGATCCATTGCCAAATCTCCAAAAAATATTGTCATTCTTTGTATTTTACACACATCCCCATACTGTGAGTGGATTTACTGATAGGTTACCATGTAGAGGTGAGTTGGAGACAAGTTGATTTTTGCATTCGTATTTGGCTTTCTTAAGTTATACCCCTCCCACTCACCCCCATCCCCTGCTAGAAAAGATAATGGTAGCAGGAAATGGTTACTTGGCTTTAAAAGATATCATTATATATATATATATATATATATCTAGAGAAGCAGTTCTTTTATCAATTTTAATATATGTTAAAGTTATGATGAAATTAGTGACATATTTTTTTGTGATTTCTGTGGTCTAGAATTAACACTGCATAAGAGGGGAGACATAGCTCTCTAAGTTCTGTTAGGACAGGCTTCAAGTTTTGTCCTTTTCATTCTTCCCATTACCGCTATGCCTTAGATAAAACAATCATATTTTTGAATGATTGGATTATAACTGGCATATGCTATTTTGGTTTTCATAGTATGCACAGTAATAAAATAACCATGGGGTCAGTTGAGGTAGGGGAGGATGTAGGGGAACTCATAATATTACTAAATGGGGTTATGCTAACTTTCATGTGAAAAGGGGTTAATTTTACTAATGCAAATTTTTCTACAATTTGGGAAGAATAGCCCATAAGAGGTAAACTAGTGAAATCCTTTAGGACAGAGGAAAGTAGAGTGTTACCTTCCTTTTCACCTGAGAGGCATGTGGAAAACCAGTGGGTGGATGTGGATGATAATGGGAAATTATTTAGAAAATTACCAAATAAACTTGTTAATCAAAATGTGTGATTTGGGGAATCACAACCCCTAATAGTATAATTTTATAGAACAGTACTCGGGTGTGTAAAAATTTTCAGTGATACTTATTGATTTACACAATTAATTATTCTCTTGCATTATTCTTATTCTTGCCTTTGTTTGAATATCCTATTTACATGAAGAGCTGTTAACTGGACAGATGTCTTCTTATGTCTGCCCACTCTTGCCTGAAAGGCAGAAATTATTTCAGTAGCGGTTAGCTTTTTAAGAAAACTTGAGTAATTCTACCCACTTCATGTTAATTGACTCTTGTTTATTATTTGCTATAATAAGTTAACTAATTGCTCTTCGGTGGGTCAAGTAAAACAGTCATTCACCAGTTTTGATTGCTCTAAATATCTTTGAAGTCGTTCCGATATGCTTCTATATTATTCACAGTCTTCTAAGTCATTAATAAATGTATTAAACACCTGTCGCTAGCACTGATTCCTGAGGCACCTCATTATTAACCTAATTGCACAGCTTCGTGATATTTAATTTAACCTTGATTTTACTACCAGACTTTTTCAAACCAAGGCATTTTTAAATTAAGACTTTCAAACCAAGACATCGTCATACCAAGACTTTACCTGTTATCCTTTGGTTGCCATGGCTCCATAATTTAATTTGCATATTTAAAAAGTTCTGAATGAGAGATCAGTAGACACTGATTCTTCTTAAAGGTTTAGACAAGAAAACAATTATACTATTTTTCTACCAGTTATTTTCACTGAAGTTCTACTTATTGACTCACTCTTCTGTGCATTATTTGTTTTTATCAACTATTTCCAAAATGTTAGAATATAGAAACAATAATTTTATTATCACAGTAGCATAGTTTGGAGCATAATTCTGTCTAAATCCCAACTCCTCAATATTATTTTCCTTGCTAACCATTACTTCCATCAGATTGGAGTCAGGAAAGGATAGGGAGGTGGAATTCATGTTAGCTGACATTTCTGTTTACCAGTGAAGCCACTATCAGTGAAGAATGCAGTTTGTACCTTTTGGGTTTAATTGAGTTTATAGAGTATAATTTTACCTAATGGTGGAGCTAGAAGAGACTCTAAAGATTACATGGTTAAACTCCCTCATTTTCAGATAAAGAACCAGAAGCTCAAAAAGGTGAGTTAACCTTGACTATGGTCACAAAGATCAGAACCAGTGTCCTCTGTTCACTCTATTGCTTATTTCATTGCAGCCTAGTTAGTTATTATCATCATTTTTCTAAGGGTAATTAAAAATTTCAAACTCATTTTTCCCTAAATTTTAACATAAATCCCTTTTAAATCTCTTTTAGACCATTGTCTATGTCTAATTTATCTTTTTTTAAGTCCCTAGCAGTGCCTTGAATACTGTAAATCCTCAATAAATAAATGTGTTGAATGCATGATAAATCTAAAAGCACACTGTGTACCTAGCAGACTTGATACACACACATACACACACACACAATAATGGTTATTTACATTATTCTTTTTTTCATTTATCTTCTACACCTACATCAGTCATGAAAACCAGACCGTAAATCATGTTACATATACAATTATCCGTTCCACGTCATGGGGTTAGGGGCCCGGTGCCCAAAGGATCTGGAAAATTTGTATAAATTTTTTTTTCAGGGTTATTAGAAACTGCCCAGCTGCTTCTTGATCAGCAGACCCTGACTTTCCTGTTATTTTTACATTGTATAGGCTAAAACTTTTTTTAAAATTTTCAAATCAGCCTTTGCTGGCCTGAAAATCTGTAGGGGCAGATCCTTCACCTTCATTTTCCCTTTGGGAATCGTTTAAGGACGTAGCCTTTTCTCTTGGAATGCCAGAGTCTACTGGCATGCCTTTTTAATAACAATCCTGCACATTTCTAGCCTTTGTGTGCTGTCTGCTGGCCTTTGCGTGTTGTCTGCAGTTTCTGCAAAACTCCCTCCAATTCCCATTTAATTTCTTATACCAATCTGCGAAATTTTGAAACCGGAATGAGGAATTGTGATGTGAAACAGATAATTGTATTGCCTTCTAAAACTGACTTCTTCATGTGGTTAAGCTTTAGGATACTCAGATTTATTTGAACTGGTTATAATAAATAATACTAAATTGTTCTATGATGTTGCCTGTTTGTTTCATTTTTATAAACCTTATCTAATATTAGTTGCCTTCAGATTCTCAAATTTCTTCATAGATAATGGAGCTATTTTGGAGAGTATAGAGCAAAAGAGTCTATATATGAGAAGGACACTTCTAGAAAAATTCAGGAAGGGAAGTCAAGGTCCCCAGTCCCCTACCTCATGAGGGAGACAATTCCAGAGACTTCTGTGTTTACCTAATTTTAATATTTATCAACTTTAATATGTTTTTAATAATAGCATTCCAAAAGCATTGAAATTCTCTTCATCACTATTGGTTGGTTAGCATTCATATCAGATGGCTAAAATTCTATCACATGACTATGAAGCTCCTTTGAAGAATTGTAAGCATTTTAGGAGGTACATTGTGTATTTCAGGTTTATGAATCATCTACTTTGAAGTAGGGTTTTATTTCCTGGCCCATGTTCAAATGCTGTAATTTAAGACATTCATAGTGAATTATACCACTGCAGCAAATGCAGTTAACACAACTCCAGGAGTTATACCCAGGGAATAGTTGATTAATCTAGGCGGATCTGGTTCATTGTTCTTTAAGATGCTAGAAAAAAAACAATAAAGAATAGAATAGCTGTTTAAAAGCTTTTGTAAAATATCTATGAAGCATTTGAATACTGAGCAGGAATATAAGTTTAAAAAAACAACAATAATGTAAATAAATAAGCATGAAGGATTAAATTCCTAGATATCTCTATAGGTGTTTATTTGAATATTTTGACCTAGGAAGTGTCAGGTGGAACTATTACAAAACAACTAAAGGAGCAGCTCCACTGTAGAAAAAGAGATTTTTTTAGCTTCTAGGATCTGAAGACCCAGTTATTGCTCTTCCCCCCTTCTTAACTCTGATTCCCATTATAAAATCCCTTAAAAATGTTAGTAAAAATCTGTTACTGTTAAAAGCATCTGTAGCTACTTCTTGACAGCCTTTTGCCCTTTATTTCCCCTGTGTCCATTCCTTTGATCATCTGGATGATTGTAATTGTTTTATGTTGGACTGTTGACAGATTAATTGCTTCCAGGAGGACTTTGGGTGATATGTAGGTAGGTTTTGTGATCTTGAAGTTAGTCAAATGTTGGCTCAAATATGGGGTCTAGGTATATAGGGACAAAAATGGCTTCAAGAGATGTAGCCTGGGTTCTTGTGAGAGAACTGAGGGGGGTCCTAGCTGACAAAAACAGTCCCCTCAGAGAAAGTACTTAGATATATAATCCCCCTCTGGTATATTCAAACCTAAAATTCCCCAACTCTGATCTCTCTCCCTGGGGTCTCTATGATCAGGGGTGACCCCAAGAAGCATTATACTCCGTAGAACTAGAGCTTCAGATTCAAACCAAGATCTGAGATTTAAAAAATAAAAAAAAGAAGGGATGGGTAGTTGTATTATATTCTTCATTGCCATTATTTTTAGCAGAAAAAAGCTGGTAAAAGGCATAGAAGATGATATCCCTCTCACGACAGAACCTCCTTCCTCCTCACCACTGGAACATGCACATGCGTGCATACAGGGGTACACGCATACCCCCCACTAAGAATCATTGACTTGGTAATTTCCCAATAGAGTGTATCACATCTTTATATATTTAGGCTTAGGGAAAAAAAACCCCACTAATCTAGATGTTTTGCCCAATTTCATGTACATTAGTAGCTATGTAGTTCCGATTGCGTGCATATTTATAGTAAAACAAAACTTAATGGAGACAGGAAAAGTAAAAAAAAAAATCTACTGAGACTACAGAATAGATATATTTTGTATGAACTACAAATTTCACTTGGCTTAGATATTTGTAACTTTATTTTTATATTGTCCATGCTCATAAATTCATTTTACTCTATTGAGGCTCACTGTCTTTAGTTTATGCTCTTTTTAACAAAATTGAAAGTAAGTCAGAACCTTTTCTGAATGTAATTCTAAAATATGAATATGAGGGACTTATATCCCAAAATTTAAATTTATTAAATGTATTGATTATAGGTATATAGTTAGTACATTGATATTTGTGCATTTTTTGTTAAAAATTAAATTTGAGAAATAGGAGTTATACAATTGGGAACAGAATTCAAAATTTTCTATACCGTTTCCTAATTTTGCCTTTTTTTGCTTGCATTTGTTCCTGAGTCTTTCAATGTAAATTTGAATAGTATAGTCTTCTCTCTTTTTTTTAAAGGAGTAATGGGACACAAGAACATTCAACTAAAGATGGAATTTGCAAGCCAAGTGAGAATTTTTATATTTAAAAGTTTTCTTTGTTGTATGTTTTATAAATCTGGTAGTTGGCTTGAGCCTAACTGTAGAAATATGCATGAAAAGCTACTTATGAATGAGATCTCATATTGTTATTGATGAAATATATTTTTATTTTTACTTTACATGGATTTTTATGGATTATTTCTCAAGTTACTCATGATTTATTTTTGGATAAAATTTGAAAATACATTCATTTTAAATCTTAGTTTTGGAAATTTTGTTCATAGTTTTGTAATGGTTTATTAATATAGCACATAAAATCTACATTTTAAGTTTTAGAATTTAACTCGCTTACTAACCCACTCTCTGAGTGTAAATGGAAGGAGACACACATGAATGGCATCATGGAACCACACTGAGGATATTTCTTTATGAGAACAGTTAGATGCAGTGGAAAAATATTGCCAGTTTTCCATTTGGGTTTGGGATTAGAAAGGTAGAGGGACAGGGGGGTAAGGAAGAGGGATTTAGGCTACCAAGGAATGTAGGGGATTGAATGCTTGGAGCATAGTTATCATGTTTTTTATCTACAAGGTATGCTTAGATTATCTCTAAGAATTAATACAAGACCAAAAAGTTATGACCACATTTATTTCTTAGGTTGCACCCAGAAATTACTTCTGTTTTTATTATTGAGAGCTTCATTTTTAGCCCATGCTAACTTTTTGAAAGTAAATATATTTTATTGGTTACTTTAATCCAGCATCTCAGAATATATTTCTACCACTGGAAAAATATCTTAAAATACATGTCTTGCTTTGCTTAGTGACTTTGTAGCCAAAGAACAGTAGATGAGGGGGGAATGACTGTGTTTGTGTGGTTGTGTGTGTTTGTGACAGAGAGAGAATATGAATGTATGTTTGTGTACAGCATAAGTGATCAGTTAAATGCAAATTAAGAAATTGAAAATGTAAAGATAAGTTAATAATGGGATACTGAGAAATGGGTGTGATGCTGGAAAGAAAAAAGTAGATATAAAATTAGTACTTCAAAGTTTTCATGATGTCACAATTGCAAAATGGAAACTCCTTGAGAAAGTCACATCTCGAGTTTACTTCCTTATTTATGCCTTTTGGCTCCCCCCAAATAATTTGAGTGCTTATCACAAAAGACATATGAAATAAAATTAACAAAAGGGGATCAGGAAGAGGAATATTTATAAAAAGCAATAGCCAGTACACTGAGCAGAAAGCTTAACGTGGTAATCATGTTATCAAGTGTATCCCTAGCTCTGAGCTCCTGAGTGGAGAAGATAGGTGTTGCAGGGTTCTTATTTTCATGGATGACCAAAGCTTAATCATTTCCAATGGAGAAATTTTCCCAGGCCTAAGCTCTGAAGTACATTTCTTAGATGTTCTTTTAGAAATGATGTTCATTTATGCGATGAATATTTTTTCAACAGTAATTGCATTAAATTTAGCAGTAAATTCCTCAAGGTTATTTTTTGTTATATAGATCTTCGTAAAAGCTGAAGGTAGAGTCCAACGTTATGCATTGAAATGGAAAAATTATTGAATACGTGAAGACATAAAATTTACTTGAGGGTTAAAAATGAAAAGTTTAAAGAAAATATTCCTCTTTGCTCTAAAATTAAAAGAAAAAAAGGAATGAGGTAAGTCTTCTTGCCTAGATTCTAGAGACCAGGAGTTCATTTTCTCTGAAGTACAACTCAGCCTCTTTTATCTTTGTTTACCTGCCCCATTTCCCTCCATCTCAGATAGAAAACAAGGTAAACTCGGCCAAATAAGTACCAACAAGATTCACTGTATAGTGACTATACAAATGTACTCTATTATCTACTTAAAACCCATATTTCTGCCTCCAGTTGCATAAACTGAAGGTATAGATGAATTATAGCAGATAAAAGAAAATTGAAAGGGAAAACAATGTAAGTGAATCAAGTCAGTAAAAATATTTACATTATAACCAAGCCAGAGGAATACTGAAGTTAAGGAAAAGCCAAAGAAAGAAGAAATTTTTGTGTGTATGATTATACACATGTATAATACACACATATACACATATTATAGACAATTATAACATGTCTATAATATACCGATACAGGTAGAAATGAAGGTGTATTATCATAATTACCATTTATAAATAAATAATTTGTTCATTGCTTCTACTGAAAGAACACACTAGCAAAAACATCTATTCAATGTGTGAATAATTCAGTTACTAGCTTTTTTTTTTTTTTTTTTTTTTTTTTTTTTTTGAAAGGAAGGAAAGACAGAGAAGGAAGGAAGGATGGAAGGAAGGGAAACATTTTTAAACATTTTCTTGTTTTATTATATTTTGTTTGTTTGTTTGTTTTTTACATGGGCTGGGGCCGGGAATCGAACCGGGGTCCTCCGGCACGGCAGGCAAGCACTCTTGCCCGCTGAGCCACCGCGGCCCGCCCAGTTACTAGCTTTTTATGTCTTATTTCTAACTTTTTTGATGTTAAAATATTGAAGTGATTAAAATACATTGTGCTGGAGTCACTTCCACATAATTTGTTATTAACAGCTACTCTTCTAAGTGAAATTTTTTTTGCTAGAATAAATTTAGGTTAAGTGCTAAAACCTTTGGGGTTTACTTTGGTAAGAACTTTACCATTTGGGAATTTAAGAATTAGTAAACAGGTGTATATTGTGGATTATCTTCAGGTATTAAAAAGTTATTTTGGGATTCCTGAGGAGATTGAAGATCGTGACTCTGGGGAGAAGTGGGAATATCCAGTAAGGGATTTTTTTTCCCCTGCCAGACATAACGTGACCACATGTAAATACTCTCCAAGAGATAACTTCCTACCACATAGGCTCTGACAAAAACAATTTTAAGAGATATTTTAGCATTTTTTCAGCAGTTCCCACGAAAGAGCTTCTTGATCTTTCATAGAATACCACGTGTTGCCATGTAAAGCTAAGTCTTTCATTATTCAGGAGATGCCTTAAATTCTAAAATCTAGCCATAGATAAAGAACTGCTTTTATGAAAAGTGTCAAAGTATGTTTTAAAAGGGAAGCTTTTGGGACTTACCTGAATTTTCATAGGCTCTAGGATATTCAATTTATTGAAAAAAATATAAGACTTACTTTGAAACCTAGGTTAAGTTTTCAGATATGTACTTACTTCAATACAATCTTATGCATGCTTCTTGATGGACAGAGATTTATGACTTTATAATTGGCCAATTCATATTGAAAGATAAATTAATGTATGCCTTTTCTCTTCCAGTCTTGTCACCTTTTCTCATTATGCCAGCAAATATGTGTATATCGTGTGTGTGTGTGTGTGTGTGTGTGTGTGTGTGTGTGCTTGTGCGTGTATTTCAAATTCAAGTAGAGTAGAAGAAAAGGAGATGGGGAGGAAGAGTAAACTAAGTAGGAAAATTGTATTCTCTTTGAGATTTATTTAAGGCCTTGGAACTGTTCCTTGCTTTCTCTCTCACAAAGGGCAACTGAGATCTGTCTTAATGTAGTTGGCAAAGTTAAAAAACTTTTATTCCACATAATTCAAGGCAATGACAAATTATTTGGGCCAAATTAATGTCTTTAAAATTATATAGTTATAAATTGACTGTATTTTCAAATGCTTTAAAATTTTTTAGCCTGCACCTGCCCATTTTCTTGCCCTTTTAATTTTAATAAATTTTTTCAAGGTAGGCTTATCTTTATGAATTTATCAATTTTAATATACCACCGGACATTTCAATAGCAATAATAAAATATAGCTGTCTCCTAACGATTATAGTAATAATAAAATATAGCTGTCTCCTAATGATTGGTAGCTTGATCATGCAGATGTTTTAATCTGTAATTGTCATAGGCTGTTTTTGAAGTAGGTGGGATACAAACCTCAAAAAGAATGATAGAAATCATCAAAGACTTGTATTTCAGCTAGAATTATATCCTATGAACCTGGATTTTCCAGCCAGTAGATGGTGATATGTTTTTGCTGTCTCTTAATAGTGATTAAAAAGACAGTCTTGAAACTTCAAAAACCTTGACTGTTATAATTTAGAGTTAATTATAGTCACTAATAAATTATAGATCCTATACATGTAACACTTCAAAGCTGACATTCAAAGAACCTACATTAAAGATATGTTAGGTATTCAATATAATAGGACTAGTTGCAGTCTACTGAATTCAGTTTTGTGAGCTCATTTCCTACCATATAGCAGGTGCTACATTGTAGATAACTATCTAGAGAGATAATTTATGAGTAATTCATCTTTGAAAAATAATTGTTTGAATGCAATATACCTTCTATTTATTGGAGATTCTCATGGTTACCTTTGCTATATTGCATACTCTTTGTAATCCTTAAGAATATTTTAGGAGAAGGACATTAAGGCACAATTCCCTTGACGTTCATTAAAATGACATTATTCATGATGAGTTCTCTTCATGTTAGTATCAATGTATTCTGAAATTCTATAATTAAATATATACTAATTTTCCTCTCTAAACAGATCACAAAACTATAACTTGAAGTAGTTACCTAATTCACTAATAATATTTTGGCTGAGCTTAATGAAAGATGCGTTCTTGAGCATTTAATGACAAATTGCCTTAAGCACCAAACAAACATTAGAATCATTTGGGAATAAAGCTATTCTTAGGAAGAGAGGTATTGTTGGTGGGTGGATAGGGCAATTATTAAAAAAGGAAAGCATTAAGGATACTGAGCAGCTCCAATGAAATTGTCCTATTGGTGTATCAGGTAAATTAAACACTTGACTAACTTTTTAAATTTCTCAATGAAACATTTCATATGAGTAGAATATAATATAGAAGACTTTATGTAGAATCAAAATTCTCATTCATATTAATATAGTAAGTAATAAAAATTTAAATTGCACGTTGAATATACTTCCACATTTTTTCACATGTTCCTGAATTTCAAACAGAAATAAAAGATTTGTGACAATAATAAATTGACTTTGCATGGGATATGTTTTAAAAACGAAATAAGCAAAAACCAAAAAATGACAATCTTTTTTTCATAAAATTGCCAATGTCCTGTATTTCTCATGGAATGCTTCATTTTATGCTTTTTATTTGAGTCTAAAGGAGTAGGGCCTGGGGACCTGGAATCCAGGGTCTCAAATGGTACTCTTTGAGGACTTTTTCCAATTTTCTTCCAATAAAGTTTATCATTCTCTCGTTCCTGTGTTTTAGAAATTATCACATTGGATCACAATTATGTATTCACTTTTAAACCCCTGATCACTTTGTCTTCTATTATAGTCCTTGGTATATTGGAGGAAAAACTATATAAATGAATAAATGCTTATTCAGTTGAATTAAATAAAAAATACAAAGGTATCGTGGATATCATATTAAAGACAATTGTTATACAAAAGAAAAATAAAGCAGTTTTCATGTCTTAAGATGGGTGTTGTGTTCTTTGGCACACTTAATAAATACCTGCAGATGAAAATTTGTAGCTATCAAGTGAATGTAGAAATAACTGCAAGTTAATAGTCCAAATGGGGAACAAAATTTGATAGAAAGGAGAACATTTATCAACTTTAAAAAATAAAAAATTATGATTTAATGCCTCATTTTTCAGATTTGAAATGTCTTTGTACTTTTTAAGTTACAGTTTTGCTGATAACTGTTATGTTAAGACAGAAATAATTCTGTGTGTGTTATTAAATATTTGTATTTTAAAAAATATTTTACTCTAGTGAAAAATAAAACTGAATAAATGTGAATTCAAATATTAGGTCTATTTTCTAATAGATTTTGGTCATGTCTGTTAATCATTTTTTTTTTAGTTTCTTTATTTATAAAATATAGAAATCAAAAATGATTTTTGTTTTTGCCCTGCAAAATAAAAATTCTGGTTACTTCATTAATATTAACAAAAAAGATTGAATAGGTTGAAAAAAGATAAAGTCAGTCTATCCACAGGCCATTTTTTTTCACTTCATGCCAAACAGTAATTTGTGTGAAATTGTTACAATTATTAGCTTCTAGAAAGTTGTTTGATTAAATTCATGTAATTATTTAAAAAATAGAGTTATCTCGATGAGCTTTCAAAATGGTTTATGAACATTTTATTGAAACTATTTTAGATAACTTTTTCCAAAGGGGATTAATATATTCCCCCAGCACCAAATAAAAAGATGAAGCACAGAGGATGAAATAGGACTATGAAGAGAAATAGAGTTGAGGAAAAAGTAGAAAATATTTATGGTCATCTGTAAAGGCCAAGAGATTTGCTGTGGTCAGAGTAACATTTGTCTGTAAGCTTTCTGATAAACAGGCTAAAAACTGAGTCTGTTTTTTTCTGTTTTAGACAAGCTTGAATCTAACAAATGCTATTGAAGTAATAGATATCTGTAAAAGAAAATATAATTCTCTTTCTTCTTAATTGCCTTCTCCTTTCTTCATTTTACTTGTCTTGAGTATTGCTATGTTTTAAGTTCCATTTGAGTTTTCAGTGTTGCTGTGAGTTGTCTCCAGCAATTCTGCCAACTTTGATTTCAGCTTATCCTATTTGTCATTTGACTTGCAGTTATTCAGTTTAGCTCTTGGATTTTTTTTTTCCCTTGTTTAAATGCAAGCCTGTTCTCTTTGCTAAGACTGTAATCCCCTTAAAGACAAAGACTCAATCATATACTCCCTCCTAAGATTCTTACCTTTCATTATGTATGCATTAGGTGAGTCATAAGCACTTCTTGTACTAAATTTAATATTAATACGTCAATGAGATTGATAAAATGTCTTCATTTATACCTTTACATGACTAGACCTTTGAAGACAGGAGTAGAGGCTATGAAGTGGAGGTGAAAGGATCAGTTATAGTAGGGGTCAGTTTGTCAAAATAGCTGTCTGTTACCTAGATTTGAATTCTTGCTCTACAGCTTACTAGCTGTGTATTATATAACCACTTTGTGCATCATTTTCCTTATCTTCTTAAGGGGAAAATGAGTGGTACTTTATAGAGTTATTGTTATTCCTATTAAACATAATAATGAGGATTTAAAGAATTAATACATGTAAAATGCTTAGAAAAATAAACGTTCATTAAGCTTTAGTTATTAGCATTTTGTTTTCGTAAACTTGAAAATTATTATATAGAGTCCTTCTGGTGGCCATTATAGAGCAAGATCAGTAGTCTGAGATCCATCTGCAGGAAGTGAAAGTGCCAGACAATAAAACCATGTTATCATTATAGAGAATAATAGTTATATTCTCAGTAGCAGAAAGGTATGTACTTAGCTTATCCAAAAGTCACATCAGATTATTAAGTCAAAAGAAAGTGACCTTACACTACCTCTATTTCATATTATATGAAATGTTTATGTGTTCGGAGACTCTTCTTTCAGTTCTTTTAAAGTAATACCAACATACCATGTTGAGCTCTGGCATTTTAGCCCATAATCAGAATCAGACGGGTAGGGGGGAAGTCAATAATGTTTGCCCTTGTTTTATGCTTTCCTTTTCCAAAATGATGGAGTGTAAAGAGAATTCATTGTGAAATAGACATGCCCTAAAATGCAGTGATGGTTAGAGAAACTCAGGTTTGAAGTTTGTCAAGAAGAAAACTTTCCGGGGTTTAGAAAGAGGTTCAATAAACTGAGCTTAAGGTACCATCAAAACTAAAGGTGAAAAAATGTTGATATCACAAGGATCTCAAGGTTTTCTCCAAATAGCTTTCATGTTCAGAGATATTCACTGTCTCTTCCTAGACCTCTCCGGTTTAAGTGTGGAGTCAGATTAGAGCTGGATGAGCCTGTACGCTCTGATCCTAAGACAATAATATCCTTATTTTATAAATGAATATAAAATAATCACAGAGAGAGTGACTTTTACAAGAAGTCAAGAAGTATTTGAAGGGATTTTAGAAGCCATATTTCTAGTTCTCTATTCTGGTGGAAATTCCATACCAATAACTGCCTTATGGTAGAGCAGGGGTGAGCCAGTCTTCACCACATTTTATCAGACTGCTTAGGTCATTATATTTCAGATCTGTAATTGAAAGCAAATATATCATTGGTATAAAACAGGCAAGAACAGATGGAGTATATTTAAAATGACAATTCATTTCTAGATGCCAGAATATAATTAGGTATACGTGAATTAAGGTGGTTAGTCACATGGTTGAAGTGGCAATTTGCAGCTTATAGTTTTGGGCTGTTTCTAATTTTACCTTGCAAAGAATATTTTTCCATTTAGTTTGAATCTCTTATTTCAATTTATTTCTGGAGAAATACTATAATATTTCTTGAATTAATTTTTATTCTTAACATTCTTTTCGGTAGAATTGATTCATTCTATCATCTATCTATTGATCATTCTATCAAATATTTATCATCATTAGAAATACTTATTTGTTCTCATGTACCTAATGTTCACATTTGTCTTTAGTGGTGATATGTGATGGTGTAAATATTATTATAAATTTTAATTCTAGGTCTTAAATTACTTGCTGACCGTCTAATGACAATAATCAGATTTCCATCACTTATCTCTTGATATGTTTAATCTTATGTCCTCTCCATTGCCCTTCACCATATCTTCAATCCAGATACCAGGAGCACCTTTGTTGTCCACAATCAGAATTATTCCACCTATTCCAGATAAAATATCAGTATGATGGCTGTGGTGCCAGGAAAGAGAATATGCAATGATAGTATGTTCGGGATGCTAGGGCTTTTTTCTTTGCTGGAATTATTATTTGTTTAAAATTTATAGCCTGGTTTTATTAATCCACTTGGATTAATAAAGAAAAATGTGTTTTTTGTGGATGCTATATTTTCAGGTAGTGTGATAGAGTGCAATGATAATGTGATTTTTCATTTACCTCACTTTTGAGCTTTTGCAGGTTCTGGGAAAAATATGGAGACTGTTACCTCAAGTCTCAATAAGAAGCTCCGGGAGACACTGATGTAATAGCGAGACTAGTTTCAGTCATTTATAAGTAACTGAGACAGAGGAATACATTTTTAAAGGTGTGAGTGTAAATGGAAATGTAAAAAGTAATTTTATTTTGCTACCTCCGCATAATGATGAAAACAGTTGCATTACATTAACATGGAACGTTATATTTATTTTTTGTTTAAACTATATGTTATATTCTGATAATAGGACCTGCAAAGTCTGCATTGTTAGAAAAGTTATCTTCCTCTCTCCTTCATGTAGTATGTTCTCAGAGCCCTTAGCATTTGTGTAAAAATGTCCTATAAAGAACATTGCCACATATAACCATTTTACAGTAAGTATTGTGTAACCCAAGCCATGCCATTGTGAGTTGTTATTTTGTGATTGTAGATTATTGATGTTTTATTCCCCTTGTCATTTTCACTTGGTTATTTATTGGCTATTTATTCATGTAGTTTTTGCTTCCACTGACAACCTCCCCTCCCTTTTTGGCCATTCTCAGATTATATTATGGGCCTATGCTTATCATGTTTTGGTTATAGCTTTATGATATTACTAGGATACTTGGAAATGAACTACAACAAATACCTGAGTGTGTTTATCTTTGGAAAGATTTTTCTTTCAAATCTTTACTCTTTTAGGGGAGAATATATAAACCTTCCAGAAAGTAATGGATGTTTCTTTCCATTACATTGCTGATTTGGTCTAAGGACATCCCTACACAATGTGAAAAACTTCCTGCAGTTTTACTATACAGAAATAAGAAGGTATAATATTTTTCTACTGTCTCCCTTCATTAAAACATATGAGTCTAATTATATTGTTTATGGCCTTCTTTCACATTTAAAAGTGTGCTGTGGGGTGGTACAATTATACCTTTAGAATCTAATGGACCTGGATTTGAAACCTTAGCTTTATTGCATGAGCCTTTGGCAAGTTATTTAACGGTCATGATCCTTATTTTCCTCTTCTTTAAAATACTGATTATAGCTATTCATAAGATAATTTGAGAATAAAATAAAATGAGGATGAAATCAGTGCTTGATATATCTTAAATTCTTGCCTCTCTCCTACTTCCAGCTTTTCAGTTGTTTTATTACTATCCAGGGGACAAGTAAATTATGTGATTAACCCAGCTGATTGAAGATTGTTTTCAGATATGCCTATTCAAAGAGTTAATGGACAACCATAAACAACAGAGTCTGTCTGGGAGCAATCTGAACATTTTATGTATAGTTGTCATTTGTTGTGCATTCTTCCAGTCAAGAAAAATGTCCAGTTAGGCTTAGCAAGCTAACTTCATTTTGGTCCAGGAAAGCATAAGAATTAATAATTTTAGACTAGAATGAAACATAACTTAGTGACTTGATAAATGGTAATTCATTTGAACAATACTTCCCAAAACTTAGTGTGCATCGAAATTACCTGGGTAATTTGTTAATGCGTGTTCTAATTCAGCAATTCTAATATGGCCCCAATGGATTTGTATTAAATTTTTAACTGTTAATTTTATCAATCCATATCATCTCAATGCTATTTTTCTTGTTAATCCATATAAAAGAATTCGATTAGTTAGGTTGGCTGAAATTGACCATTCTGTAGTGGCTATTGACCTACTCAAGACAAACTTAAGGGTCAGCTCTTTATTTCCTATAATATAAGGCAGAAAACCCTTAGGCCCAACCCTTGTGCATAATAAACACAAGGTGTGTGAAAATCAATTTACAAAAGATAAAATTAGTGGGTGGTAGTTCAGATTAGAAAAAAAGAGGATTTACTGCAAGTATCTTTTATCACAAGTTCTCCAAAGCATTTGAAATATTTGATTTACACAAAACACATTTTCACTTAGCTTTTTGAGAACAACATATACCATATAAAACCTATCATATTTGGGACAGAAGAGGAAGGAATACGAGAGTTCTCTAACTCTTAAAAGTCTGAGGCACTCTGCTGCTTTAAGTTGACTGTCCTTAACAGAAAGGCAGATTGACTATGGGCTTTTTAAGTATGAATTTTACCCTAAATTTAAAAAGAAATTAAACATAAGGTGACTCCTGTCTCACAGTAAATCATAATTCAAGCCATGAGAGAACTTTAAAAATAATCCAGCACTACTCTGGCATTTTCTTTTCTTCTGTTTGTTTTCAGGTGTTTCTTCCCCATTACAATTGGTGGTAAAATGAAGCACAGTTGCTCATTGTCAGTCTAGTCTATCCTCGTGGGGTTGTCCAAGTCCTGAAAGCATTGATCCGGGATAGCTAGTGTTGGCCCCTTTCTAGTCAAGGACAGCTGTGATAATGTGAGAGGGCAGTGAAAGTAGGCGAAAGTTCTCACTACAAGACCAACTCATCTGCAGTCTTCTTACATAAACTACCTATCTGTACCTTTAGATGTTTTGTGCGCTAACTGTTAAGAGCTGTACCAGTGTAAGGTGTTAGTAAATCTGTTCTTCTCACTTACTCTGAGACCCTTTCTCCTGAGGCCAAATATCTGCCAGTCCCATTGCCTCTCCCTTCAGTGTAGACCATGTCTACAGCACAACTAATTTTCTTTCTTCTGGTGTACTAATAGTTCACATCAGATACCTATTTTCATGCTTTCAGCTCTTTCACTTATTTTCAATGTTTAGTTTGAGAGATGCTATCTGTCTTCCAGTGAGGAGCAGTCAAAAACAAAATACGTTTTTTTTTGTGCCCATATGCAGTGGTTCTATTTTAGAAAAAAATTTTGTGAAAAGATTTTGCTATTTCTAACAGCAATTTGTTGAGTCAGATCTGAGTTCAAACCAGGATTATGACATTTTTTAAGTGTGCTACATTTTGTCAAGTTTTCTTCTCTTCTGGAAAATGTAATTTATATTAAGATTCTGTATAATTTTATGATTTTCTAGAACATTCCAAAGGGAATCTGGAGAGAGACTTGATAAAAATGAACTTAGTAAAATATATTAATCCTGTATTAGCACATATTTGAACATTTCTTTGCCAGTTTAAGTTGCATTTTATTCTCTTCAAAGGAGAATAGAGAAGATTCTGCTCTATTAAATACAGGTTTAATTCATGGGCCAAGAAATCACCTTGCTTAAATAAAAAAAGCAAAATTAATTTAAAAAAGAATTGATAGAGGTCTTCCCAGTCAGCAGTGAACTGAACATGTGTTGAATAGGGACTCCACTTTGCACTGTAAATCTCTTTTATATTGAATCTCAATTTATATGTTCTTGGGTTTCTGTCCTCGTGTGTCTTCATTTTATGTTTGTACTTTGGGGCCTATATACATCTATTTCTTGTGAGTATCTGTACAGCACCATTGCAAAGGACGTAATATGTAAAGGAATTTTTTTGTTTGTTTTTTTAGCAAATAGGGTTAATATGAGAATCCAGACTAGCATACAGAAACAGTTCATGAGTCCATGTATTTTACAGATAAAGATACTGTAGTTAAAAGTAGGTATCGCTAAACATGTCATCTTTTTCGTTTTGTCCATTTTATCTTTAGAAATTCTCTGGCCCTGATCAGAGAGCAGTTTTTAGAATAGTGGAAAGACTAATAGGCTCTGGATTTGGAAAACAGTGGTTCAGCTCCATCAATTATTCGCCCTGTGTTCTTGAGTGAGATCTCTATTTCTTTGAGATTAATATGTCTTCATAGGGTTGTTATGAAGACAAAATGAGATAATTTATGTAAAATGTGGTTTGTAAATCTCAAAGCACTAACACTGCATAACTTTATTATTTTCTGCAGCTGCTGCTGTTGTAATTATGTTGGGTCAAGCTCTCTACTTTTCAGCTCCAATGCAGATCAGCGTTTCAGTTGTTTAAATAAGTGAGCAAAAGACAGGAAGGGAGACAGGGGAAGGGTGGCTAGAGGGAGGAAATGGGAGATTATTGGTGCTAAAAAAGATAAATTAGAAATAAGGATTTTAGAAACAAACTTATAGAAATTTGTAATATATGACAGAGAAAGATTCCAGACACAAATAGAACTTACAGTAGTTTTTCATGACCCTGGACATGGTGGGATAAAAATTAGGCAACCAGATAACCCAGAATCCTTTTTCTTCTTTGAAGAAATTTTTGATTTAAATTTCAAATATAAGAAATGTCAAAATTCTTAGATTATTTGGTACATGCTATATACTTTAGGGCTTCTTACGTGCAAAGCTAGGGTTCCAGGTGAACTTCTTCTGTTTACCGATTGTTCACTTTAGGTGAACTTATACTGTTTTGCTTCAGGAAACCACGGGCATACATTTGTGAGGCTCTCTGGAACCTTAAAATTATAAAAACATTTATCGTTTGGAAATTTCTGGAAATAGGTGTCCAGTGTATATATTTCATAAATTAATCCTTTTGAATCTTAGCAAGAACAATTTCCATTGAAAAAAACATAAAAGCTTGCTTCACATCATAAATAAACTTTGCCTCTTATTTTTGACCCACAGATAATAGATTTACATACAACTAACCCTCTATAAACTTGCTAACTGAGCAAAACAAAATCTCAACATAGATGATTCAGAATACTCTGAGAAAGACACATTGCAAACAAATTAGAAATTGAAAAAGTATAGAGTTTAAAATTAGACTTAAAATGACAAAAAAATTGAATAGCAAATAATTTATGTGAAGCATGATTACAAAATCTGAGATGCTAAATAGTCTATACAAATACTGTGTTTGACATTTAGTTTCATTTAAATTAGAAGTAGTTTGCTTCTTCAGACATTTTACATCTTTCTGTTCTTCTGATGATATTTGCAACAAAATTTGCCCTAAATTTTTAAAGTTCATTCATCTTGAATGTGCTGTTAAATTTACAGTGATAAGTATCTATAAAACTTTCATAAAAGTAATTTTAGGAGAATTAAAATTGTTTGATGTTACTTTTTGCTGATTTTTTTCTTCTTTGTTTTTGGTTGCTTTTGACCATTGTTAGATTGATAATATATTTTTAGTTTCATGAATATAAAATAACTTCACATAAAAATGTGCTTCTCCTAATGCAACAGAAATTGAAACTTGCAGTTTTATGTTAAAAGACAAACCAAAAAGAATGGTGTGATTACCATTGGTCAAATAATGATATTTTCAAACAATTATCTGTGTCAAGGAAACAACAGAAACAAGTTGATTATTAGCCTCTGAAATGTCGTTTCCTTATTTTGATTTGAATTAACTGTATAATGCAATTGCACAATCAATCTGTGGTTAGAGTTGGTGGCAAATTACTTTGAGTTATTTTTCAGGTAATCTGGAAGTGAATCCCATCATGGATGGCAATATGAAACATTTAGAAAATATTAAGGATGTATACAGTCTACTTTGAGTGACAAAGTTTTTACCATGGTTCATATGTGAGTTGAATGAGTTAGAGAAGTTTGAAATTCACCCCCAGCAGAGAATTTATGTAGCACACAATGTGAAAAAAATTATTTATTTCCTTTGAGATGTTCCCAAAATATAGCCTCACAATTCTAAAGGAAAAATTGCCCTAAAACTCAGGCGCATTTTTTCCTAACTGATTATTATTTTTAGGTAAACCACTTTGGGTTAATTAAGAGAAAAATTGCTACTGTACAATAATTATGCTCTATCCTCCCACCTTGGCCTGAAAATAATGAGATGTAACAAAAGTTTTTCTTTGTCACTGGCAGCTGCACCTTTTAAGTGTATCAAAGTCTGTTGCTGTGGTTACGGCCTTTGTTTCCAGTGATGTTTTGTCCATGCTTCCCCTCACTCTTGACAATGGGTTACTCAAAAGAATGAAATAATGAGTCATTCATTCGGAAATATGTTGTTAAAATATCCCTCTTTATCATTACATTTCACTGCTTAGAAACTAGGCTGTAATTCAAGGCAACAGTTAAATCTGAGAACTGTTAAAAAAAAGTCCCTGTCTACGTAGTTGAAGAACTTCTTACAAGTCCGAACACTTAAACCCTTTTTGGTTAATGTATTATTTCTGGAACAAGTAGATAAAATTCTACGCGGTAAGCATGATAAGAATCGTGCATGTTTCGCACAGCACAGACTTTTAGAGTAAAGTTTTCTGGGCACAAAAGCAGTAACAAAACAGTCCCTACAAAACTGAGTAACTCTGAATAACACAAGAAATAATTTTTGTTAATTTAAAATTTTAGAAACTGAAATGTGTAAAGTTGTAAAGTAAAATTGTAATTAAATTATGGTACTGTACATACCAGTTGTTTCTGTAATTGAAACTTTACAATATGAAAAATACATTAGCTCTGTACAGTTTTTACAGGTAGGTAAGATGTTTTGAAAAAGATTCTTTTTTTAGGGGGGTCATACTTTAAGTCAAAAAAATACTGCACAACTTAGCTAATTACAAAGTGTAGACTTGGAACAATTCATGTCTTCTTTATTTCATGAATCATCTTGGATTTTTGTTTATTTGAACAGGGGGGATTTGATTTTTTTTTTGTTGTGTGTTGTTTTTAGAGTCCACAATAAACGTATCTTCCTCATTTTGTCCTTGAGGTTACAGTTTGGTGGCAATCCTTGGCTACCAATTAGCTCAGTTAAGACAGCTGCTGTTTGTGTTCACTGATTCGACCAGCTGTTGTGATTGTGCTCAGGTCCAGCTCAGTCTCTAGGTGTGTTTCCATAGTATCTTCCTGTGCGTTCGTTTCAAAGGACTTATGAGAGAGAAGTTCATGATGCACCCCACAGTAACTTATTGTGGGCTGGTCGTATGCCAGAAAGGTTGACACATTCATTGATAAAGGTATCTGGGGAAAAATGACATGAAAATAAAGTCAGTTATAAAAAGACAGACAACTGTGAGGGCAAGAATTTGTAGACTATAAAGTACTGACCTGAGTAATCGCTACAGTAACAAGAGTGGCATCGGTATCCCCAGGCTATCCTACTAATGTCCCACATCCTAATACTAAAGAGCGCAATGCAAACATCTTAAAGCCTTGGAAGAAACTGTTCCATTTTTAACCACACCTTTCAGGTAAATAGGCTTTTAGATAAATGTTCTAAAAAATGTAAAAAAATGTTCTTTTGAAAGAGTCATAAAAATGCTTTCCTTAATGGATACAATTGTATTTTTAGAACTAAGAAAACTATTTTTGGTTAAATATTTTTGGTTATTTGGTTAAAACTATCTATGTAGTTTTAGAATACAACAAAACAGTAGTTCTCAAATTTGAGCATGCATAAACATCACCTTTTTCTTCCTCATCTTCCTATCCCAAGAACTTCTGATTCAGTAGAGGTAAATTTGCATTTCTGAAATGTTTCCATGTGATGTTGGTGCTGTTGGTCCTAAGACCACACTGCAGAGAAGAAATTATCTAGCCAGGTCATCTTGGCTCTTCTTACCCAGTAACTGTTCATTATTTATTTTATATCAGGATACTTTGAAACATCATTGGCTGTGGTTTAGTCCCTGCTTATAAAAATTAGGGTGTAGAAAGATCTGTGGCTCCTGTGTCGGTCTAAAAGGCATCAGAGGATGATGCTAGTTAAAGGAACCAGTGATATTTGTGAGACCAGAAAGGACTCCTGGCTAATTGTAGCTTAATGAAAGAAAGCAAGTTCTGAAGATGTGAGAAAAAAAAAAAGTTACCATTGAGATTAGGAGGCAAGCATACATGTTAAAAACTAAAGACCAGAGATTGTTGCCATTTTTTCAATAAGGTCCAAAGGTGTCCTAAAATGTAGGCAGATCTGAGGAAACTTCAGGCCTGATCTATGCTTAATATTCTATTAATCCATATTTTTTTAGATTGAGTTTCCTTGAATAGCAACTTCTACCATTTTTGTTTGGTGAATCAATAAAATATATTTCTGTTTGAACACATCAGACTAAATTTCCTTCTGATCTAGGCTGAGATTAGAGCCCAATGTTAAGAAAAATAGAATGTCTAAGTCTTATTCTTTCTTTGCCCTTTTCTCCTTGCATAAGAACCCTCTTTCCTCTTCCCTTTCCATCCACATTTATTTCACCTTCAGTAAAAACTGGTTGAGCAAATATTCCTGATTTTCTCTTATTTAAAAGTGTTTACTTCCTTTGAAATTACTATTTGTAATATAGACATTTCAGTGTTATCAAATGCGAAGGGCTTAGTCCTCAGGAGACAAAAATGTTATCCAGTTCATCAAATTAAATTCTTGAGCACCCTTCCCATTTATGTGGATTTTTATTTATGTGATACATGACACTATCTGATGTGTGATTAAAATATATTCATACACCTTAAAAAAATGGCCAAGGCAATTGAAAGATCATAAAGAAAATGCTTAATGGTAAATAGGGACACCTCCAAGGTACCCATTTAAAATAAATAAAAATTCCTGTTATTACAGATGAAATAGCTTGACAGATAAAATAGCCTGGATAACTAAAATATGTTATTATGTAAAAGTAATTGTGCAGCATGAATAGATTTGAGTTATAGGGGAGAATGAAAATACAATTGTTATTGGGTACATGAGTTTTACATTAGCCTCTGGGAAATCAATGCTCTGTAATGTGTTATGGGTAATATATTTGTAGGATTTCATATACTTGTTCTTATTTGCTATGGAAACATGCATTATATATATGCCAAATAGTTCCTGGTTTACTGGAAATTTACTGTGAATAATTTGCAATTTCTATGCTCAGATTTATGAAAAATAATATACCATGATGAATTTATTTGGTGTATTTACATGTTTTTCCTCTGTGTATGTGTGTGTGTGTGTGTGTGTGTGTGAAAAATTTCCAGCTTTATTGACTGTTTAGAGACTGCTGGTATCCAGGTGCAAGTTCTGCTTTGAATCATATAGTGAAATAATTAGCTTTGATTTTCTATCACAAAATCCCACATACTTCTTTTAGAAAATTCCTTATTATATATGTCTTATGTTGATCCAACGATCTGTAGGATTATACTTCTTCAGTGTCAAGACGCATGTTGTCCATATTTTAATACTTCTGAAATTGGGATGGTATTTATAACCAATAAGGATATATAGTTGTGCTTTTCCCCTTGAACTTGAAAGTACTCTTAAAAGTTGATGACATCTTAGTATCAAAAAAAAGAATTAGGCCAAGATGGCAGCTTAGCAATGTGCTCATTTTAGTTCATCCTCCAGAACAACTACTAAATAACCAGAAACAGTACAGAACAGCTTCTGAGGCCACATCAGTGACTGGACACACAGTGTACCCCAGTCTGGACCAGCTGGACTGGCTGTGAGCCCCCCCAGAACCATGGGTTCCCCAAGCTGCGGTGGCTGGCACCCCTCCCCCACAGTCTGCATTCCAGAGGGGAAAAGAAAGAGACTTTACCAGCAACAGGAGCTGAGCCCAACCAAATGCTAATTGTGGAATTAATTAACAAGTTCTGACTACTAAAAATAGGCCCCCAGCTCAGGTGAACCTGGTCAAAGCTGAGGTCGCTCATTTTTGCCCCGGCACCAAGGGGCAGGGCTGACAAAAAAAGAAAAAAATAAAATAAACAGAGGTTTTTGTGGCTGTGTTTCTACAGAGGCTTGACTGCCTTTGGATGCGGTGGCAGGGCTTCTCAGGCTGCAACTGCCCCAGGTATAGGCAGAAACAAGCTCATTTGAGGGCTTGTCTGGAGCCTGTGCCTTCCCCAGGGGAGGGGTGAAGCCCAACTCAGGTGGAATCCCTCCTTCAAGGAATTCAGACACCAGGGATTGGTAATTTGAAGCCATTAAAGCCAGTCTACAACCTCTTCTCTATCTCCACCATGCCTCCAGCAGGGAGAGTCTGTCAAAATAAAAGGTACTGCATCATCTTATGCTGGTGGGACCCACAGCAGACAAGTGCCACATACTGGGCAGGATAAGAAAAACAGAGTCCAGAGACTTTGCAGGAAAGTCTTTCAACCTGCTGGGTCTTTCCCTCAGGGAACACTGACACAGGTGACTCATTCCTCCTGATAGGAGGCCAGTTTGGTCTGGGAAAATCTGGCTGGGGTCTCTAATACCTAAGTAGACCCTCATAAGGGGGTGGGGGTAGGCACCATACAAGCAGGGCAAGAAACAAGGAAACAAGAACTGAAAAATTCTCCTCTGTTAAGCAAAACCTAAGCTAGAGGTCCAGAAAAAGCTGAACTGAATGTCAAAGAACAGATAGACAACAAATTCATCCAGCAAGAAAACTCTAGGTAAAAGAAGTGCAAGCAATCTCCAGAATAAACTAATTAAAGTAATTAAATGCCTAGATGCCAGCAAAAAATAACCGATCACACTAGGAAAACTGAAGATATGGCCCAGTCAAAGGAACAAACCAACAATTCAAATGAGATACAGGTGCTGAAACAATTAATTAAGAATATACGAACAAACATGGAAAACCTCCTCAAAAACCAAATCAGTGAATTGAGGGAGGATATAAAGAAGGCAAGGAAAGAACAAAAAGAAGAAATCGAAAGTCTGAAAAAGCAAATCACAGAACTTATGGGAATGAAAGGCATGGTAGAAGAGATGAAAAAACAATGGAAACCTACAATGGTAGATTTCGAGAGGCAGAACATAGGATTAGTGAACTGGAGTGCGGAACATCTGAAATCCGACAAGAAAAAGAAAATATAGGGAAAAGAATGGAAAAATATGAGCAGGGACTGAGGGAACTGAATGACAGTATGAAGCACATGAATATATATATTGTGGGTGTCCCAGAAGGAGAAGAGAATGGAAAAGGAGGAGAAAAACTAATGGAGGAAATTATCACTGAAAATTTCCCAACTCTTATGGAAGACTTAAAATTACAGATCCAAGAAGTGCAGTGTACCCCAAAGAGAATAGATCCAAATAGATGTACACCAAGACATTTAATAATCAGAATGTCAGAGGTCAAAGAGAGAGAGGATCTTGAAAGCAGCAAGAGAAAAGCAATTCATCACATACAAGGGAAGCCCAATAAGACTATGCACAGATCTCTCAGCAGAAACCACGGAGGTAAGAAGACAGTGGGATGATATATTTAAATTATTAAAAGAGAAAAACTGCCAACCAAGAATTCTATACTCAGCAAAATTGTCCTTCAAAAATGAGGGAGAAATTAAAACATTTTTAGACAAAAAAAATCACTGAGAGAATTTGTGACCAAGAGACCAGCTCTGCAAGAAATACTAAAGGGAGCACTAGAGACAGATATGAAAAGACAGAAGAGAGAGGTGTGGAGAAGAGTGTAGAAAGGAAGACTATGAGTAAAGGTAAAAAGAAGGAAAATTAGATATGACCTATAAAATTCAAAAGGCAAAATGGTAGAAGAAAGTACTATCTGTGCAGTAATAATAATAAATGTTAATGGATTAAACTCCCCAATCAAAAGATACAGACTGGCAGAATAGATTAAAAAACAGGACCCATCTATATGCTGTCTCTACTCAAAGGACATGAAGGCAAGGACACAAATGGACATTTGCACACCAATGTTTATAGCAGCATTATTTACAATTACCAAGGGATTGAAACAGCCAAAATGTCCATCAACAGACAGGTGGCTAAACAAACTGTGGCATATACATATGATGGAATATTATGTAGCTGTAAGACAGAATAGAGTTATGAAGTATGTAACAACATGGATGGACATTATGCTGAGTTTGATTAGCCAGAAACAAAAGGACAAATACTGTATGGTCTCACTGATATGAACTGACATTAGTGAATAAACTTGGAATATTTCATTGGTAACAGAGACCATCAGGAGATAGAAATAGGTAAGATATTGGGTAATTGGAGCTGAAAGGATGCAGACTATGAAACAGGACTGAATATAAACTGAGAAATGGACTGCACAGTACTACCTAACTGTAATACAATTATGTTAAAACACTGAAGGAGAATGTGAGAATGATAGAGGGAGGAGGGCTGGGGGCATAAATGAAATCACAAAGAAAGATAGACAGTAAAAATTGAGATGGTATAATCTGGGAATGCCTGGATTGTATAATGATAGTGACTAAATGTACAAATTCGAAAATATTTTTGCATGAGGAAGAACAAAGTCATTACTGCAGGGTACTGAAAATAGATGGTAATTAATATTTTAAAATTTCAACTTATGTGTGAGACTAAAGCAAAAAATGTTTATTTGGTACAAAATTTATGTTTTGACTAGTACATTTCCTAATATAACTTATGTAGATAGTTGGTTGAGCAACACAAGTACACAGAACCTTGGGTAGGACATGAGATTTTGTTGGTTTGTCCAGAGTGATGCCCCAATGAATCCCACAGTGATTTGATCAGTGAGTGGAAAAGTATTTGCAAAGTCCCCTTCAGGGAATGGTGAGAACGGGGGCAAATTCAACCTCCCCAAAGTTGAATCCTTGATATTTTCACAAGCAGTGTGGACAACTAGTGCTATAGGCTGAACCCCCAGTCTGGGAAAGTTTGTTTATATCAAACTTAATGCCACAAAGGATAGGTCAAGCCTACTTAAAATTAGGCCTAACAGTCACCCCCAAGAGAACCTCTTTTGTTGCTCAGATGTAGCCTCTCTCTCCAGCCAACACAACAAGCAAACTCACCACCCTCCACCTGTTTATGTGGGACATGACTCCCAGGGGTGTGGATCTCCCTGGCAATGTGGGACAGAAATCCTAGAATGAGCTGAGACTGAGCATCAGGGAATTGGGAAAAACTCTAGAATGACTTGAGACCCAGCATCAAGGGATTGACAAAACCTTCTCAACCAAAAGGGGGAAAAGTGAAATGAGACAAAGTGTCAATGGCAGAGAGATTCCAAACAGAGTCTACAGGTTATCCTGGAGGTTGTTCTTAGGCATTAAGTAGATATTACCTTGTTATTCAAAATGTAATGGAGAGGCTGGAGGGAACTGCCTGAAAATGTAGAGCTGTGTTCCAGTAGCCATGTTTCTTGATGATGATTGCATAATGATATAGCTTTCATTATATGTTACTGTGTATATTATATGTGACTGTGTGATTGTGAAAAACTTGTGTCTGATGGAATAAAAATAAATAATAGGAGGAATGAATGTTAAAATAAATTTAGTTTGAAATGCTAGTGATCAAGGAAAGGAAGGGGTATGGGGTATAGTTTGTATAATTTTTTTCTATTTTCGTTTTATTTTTCTGTTGTCTTTTTATTTCTTTTTCTGAATTGATGCAAGTGTTCTAAGAAATGATCATGATGATGAATATGCAACTATGTGATGATATTGTGCATTACTGATTATATATGTAGACCGGAATGATCATATATTAAGAATGTTTGTGTTTCTTCCTTGTAATTTTTTTTAACTTAAAAATAAAAAAAAAAATAGCTTAGCATAGTGTATCGGTGAGTAGAATTTAACAGCTAACCATAGCTGAATACAGCCTCACAACAGATTTTTCAGAAGTTGACTTAATTATTTCAAAAATCATTAGATGTGTATATAAACACACATACCCATATATACACCCATACCCATATATATAAACCCTGTTATGATTTTCAAAATCATTTAAATCAAGCATAGAAAATAATAGTTTTGAGGATACGTTGCTTTTGGACAACAATTGCATATGTATGTCATCTATATAAGATGTTAATGTAATATACATATCTAGAGATGTATGTGTAATATAGCTTATGTATGTGCATATTTTTATGTGTTCATTGGTACATTTTTCAAATTGAGTTCAGGTGAATCTTTGCTGAAATGTGAAAAGTTAGCGCTGGAAATTTTATTGGAATGTCAAGTAAAATGACAATTTCTTTCTTATATAAATATTTTGTTAAATTTGTATTTCTCACCTCTAAGTATTTTATACAGTTATAGTTAAAGCCATGTTTATTCTTTAGTGGCCAATCAGATAGATAAACATATTTTGAGCATGTTTGATATATAAGGCACTATGCTAGACAATATATAGAACCTTTAGACTCCATCAATATTAGTGGATGGACCAAGTAATTTAGATATAGGGTACGGCCAGTGATTTTCTTTTTAATTATATATTATTCTTGCCAATTGCTACAATGAACCATTCGCTAGATATTTACTTTAAATATGATTGCTACTAGGTAGTTGAAAATATGTGATATAAAAATAAAATTCATATAAATTTAGAAGATCTAAATCACTCTGTTTATTGAGGAGATGACTCTTACTAAAAATACTATGCCCTTAGTGAACACTTACTACTTAGAATACACAAGTGGAAGTTGAGTGTATTTTTAAGCACTGCATTTTGTTTTGCATGGGCAGGCACCGGGAATCGAGCCTAGGTCTCAGGCAGGGCAGATGAGAATTCTGCCTGCTGAACCACTGTGGCTCCCCGCCCTGCATTTTGTTTTTATATAATATTGATTATACAAAATAAAATTAATCCTAAATATAGCAAAGTTAAAAATAATACTGAGTATCTGAATTCGTAATGAAAGAATGTTTTTGCTTTTATTTATTTAGAGTGAGAAAATTATTTGTCAAAATAATAAATATATTATTTGCTCTGCTTCTCTTTATTATAATATCTATTGCGTACTTTCTCATCATGGAATATTGGATTCTTACATATACTAATTTGAGTAGGTAGTCAGAGGTTAAGTGAAGCGGGACACTTACTCCTCAAGTAACAATACACGAATATCTGTCCAACATCACAGTATTGACTAAGAGGTATGCCTTGGTTCTTACCAGAAAAGGAGGTAGTGTTCCTTTCAAATTGTCATTAATTGTTTGGGAACATAACATGGCAGATGACAATGTGTGATCATTTAATAATTTGAAAAAGGAGTGTTTTTTTATATAAATGGGCCAAAGATGACCCCCATTTATTGGCCCCTATCTTGTTTTCTCTTCACAGCAGGCTAAGACCATTAGCCCAAAGCCTATGGGCACCAAATTCAAATTTTACAATTCAATTGTTATAAACATAGCTCAAATAAGTATATTTTAAACCATTTAGATCTCGCCTGCTTTGTACCCAATATCTGCTAGCAACAGATAAGACAAACTGCAGTTCTAAAAGACCCCAATTACTGATGTCCTTCAAAGCTCTCTGACTCAGAGACTCCCTACTTTGCCACTGAATGACATCATCTAGACACCTAGGCCATTCTCCTATTTCCATCTCCCTCGTGGTTCCCTTGCCATTTTTCCCTTCTGATTGTAGCCTTGTTTCTTTGCCTCTGGACGGTGTCCTGCTAACAGGGAGTGTCATATGTTACTCCTCATGCAAGCTTGTCCAGGTGTGAGCAAAATAAAGCTCACTGTATGCTACTGCTATCTTATGGTCCTGCTTTCTTCTAAATCTACCCCCAGTTCCTCAAACTCACTACTGTGCTTCACCTATTCTTGTTTCAAATAAACTATCTAAAATAGAATATTTTAGAATATTCTGTAGAATACTGAAATATGCACAGGTTTTTTGGTGTATACCTACACTTGAGGTAGAGGTTTGGGCAACTTTACCAAGCAATCTTTTCTGGATTCTCAGTTTTCTTAGGAGGGGATTTTTTTGTACCAAAAAGTGACTGGTGGGTGGGTAGTGATGGAGAGGGTACCAGCTGACATAACACAAATACACACTGTGAGGCTCAGATATAATCCATATAAATTCCTTTCTGTCACCAGGTTACCATATAAGGAGTATCCCCTTTATTATCCTTAATATACCAAGTGACATTTTCCCCTTCTTATTTTCTTGTGTTTTGCTTTGTTTTCTAGGCTGAATTTGGTGTTTTCAATTCTCATTATCTTTCTCAATATCTTTCTCTCTATCTCTCTGTCTCTCTCTCTCTCTCTGTCTCTCCTTTTCTTTCACTTTGTACCAAATATATATTAACATGCTGAAGCAGAAGAGGCATATAATTGTGCACTTCTCTGTGGATAGGGTGTTCAACTGGCCCACTTGATGCTTATTTTTCCATTTTGGACAGTAAGTTACTCTGTCACCCTACCCTGAGTGATGCAAATACATTATGTCATATAAAGCAAATAAACAGTAACATCAGGTGTCTGATTAGTTACTAGGAATGGTTTCAGGGAGAGGATTAAGAAATTTGAATCTAACAAGGCTTCTGCTTCCCCAAACATTTTATTAGAAGACTATATTTAAGGTATCCATATAATCTTTTGGTCATATTTTTATGTTTCTTTTAGTATGCTTTAATCTGATAAACTCCTGCTTATAATTATTTACATGATTTCCTTTAAGTCTTTGGGTCAGTCTTTTCCAGGTGAGGTAAATATCCTTAGGGTATTATTTGTAGAGATTGGTGGATATGAAAACCAATTCCCAAGAAAGCATTATCACCTAAAATCGGAACTAAGAAATCATTATATGGTATTCTAATTATGAGATGTATCAGCTGACTCATTGTTTAGATAATCCAAGTTAGGAAAAATTTCAGCTGTACTAAATCAGTTAGTGTCTTGATAAGAATGATATCTACTTTAGTAGTAACTTACCAGTTACAGTCTCAATCAACATCAACAGAATGTAACTTTCACATGTAAAACTTTTTTAAAGTTAGATAAATGACCATAATGGTCTTTCAAAAAAAAAGTACCATATTTGAGCATGTAACAGTAAAGGGAAATAACAGTTTTTTAAAGTTTCCATTTTGTGATTAAATAAAAATGGTAGTTTTAACCTTATATCACTGCATTAAATAATGTCTACATATATTTGTACGAATATGTAGGTATAACTGAATATAAACATGCATATGTATTTCTCTTATTCTAGCTAGTTCGTATAAGCAACTCAGGCATCTCTTCAGTTGGATAGCAAGTATTATTTTAACTGTGATGCTCTGACATCACACTTAAAATAATTTTATGACCAGAAAATGATTTTTAGAGGGGCTAATGAAAAGGCTGTTTTTATCCCTCTCTAGAATTGTGAAACATTGAAAGTGTTACCTTGTTAAGTAATTTTTATTTCTGAGTTGAGTTTTAGTAAGTGTAAATATTTGTACAGATTTTCTTTGAGCAGAATACTCATGCTGTTTCCCATAATGCACAAGAGAAATCCTTCATTTCTATAAGGCCAAATGTTATCTAAAAAGTATTCTTTCTAGATTATTAAAAGAATGATAAAAACTTCAGGGTTTTTATAGCTATTGTTTTTGGATCATTTGCATATAGTGAAAGAAGCAGACTTGGAATTAATTTTTTGACACGTAGTCTTTTTTTTTTTTTTCATGGGCAGGCACCAGGAATCGAACCCGGGTCCTCTGGCATCACAGGCAAGCATTCCTGCCTGCTGAGCCACCGTGGCTCAGACATGTAGTCCTTATTGGTATCCAAGACTTATTTTTTTTTTTATACTTTCTAAATTACGTTTTTATAATTCAGAGGCCTATCATTCTAACTTTTGTTTCTCATCTACTAAACTTAATGGCATTTCAACCAAGTTTATTTTTACATATTGACATATAAAATAAGAAACAGGCATTGTAATATTTCTCAAATTAATGAAATTTCTCTAAGTTTGTCTCAAACTGCGCTCATCATCACTGAAACCAAACCAGCTCTCCTTCCTGTGGTCCTTATTTTTGCTCATGAGAGCATTCACCAAGTTGAGTCTGCTTTGCCAATCTAGTTTGACTTTTCCTTGTCCCTTGTTCCAAATGTCCAGTTATTTGCCAGTTACATTCTTGACATCAGTGACACGTTCTTTATATGCATCCCCTTCCCTCCATCTCCATTGCCACTATCTTACCACAAAGTTTCATCACCTCATCATCTGAGTAATTGCCTGTCTAATCTCTTGAGTCAGTAGAGTTTCAAATAAAACTAGATATTTCTCAGTTCATTTCTGAAGAAGATTATGTTTTTATTTAACTAAATATAAGCAACATTTAAACCTTAGCAAATGCTTTTTCTTGTTTCTTGCTTTCTGGTCATATCTGAAGCATTATTTTTTCATTTTGGAAATAAGTGGGATTTAAAATACATTTCCTTAAGTACATTATTTAAATATGTATATATACATAATGTACAAAGTCTGTAAAATCCCCAGTTTGTTTAAAGAAGTATTTACACTTAAAAATATGCTTACTGATAACATTTTTCTTGTCTATTTTGATGCCTCTACCTTTTTGTTTTTTCATTTACATAAGCTGATTTTCAAGACTGACTTGGGTTTTGCTAAGTATGTACAATTTTGATGTGTGTTTAGGAATTAGTTGGCATCATTTGTTTCAGTCTGTACACATGAACTTTGTGTGTACAGGCTAGTAGTTTTACTTATGATCAGGATAGGAAGCTCCCTCTATAATAAGTAATAGAAAGAAAAACTTGGATAATATTAAGAAACACTTGATCAAAAATACTTTTCCTACTGGCTTGATTCCCAACTTGAAAATTTACCACCAATCATTATTTTAGTTTCTAAGTGTTGAGGCAATTTATGAAATGTGTTATATGAGGGGAAATAGTGTAAACAATTATCAGACTGCAGTTTGGTTCCCTGGCAGAGTGTCAGTCTGCCTTGATATTATCTCAGGTTCTACTTTCTTTAGGATTTCTGCAGTGGTTTCTCTGCCTAGCCACCTGGAACAGCGGTAGGCATACCTTGTATGTTCTATCTCTTAGTCAACATTTGCTTGGATACTTCTCTGCCATCATCCTCATATTATCCATCTCATTCATTGGGCATTTACCCTATGCTAGACACCATGTTCTATGCTTTTCTTACATTATCTTATTTCATCTGCACCAGGTTGCTATAAGGTAAATGTTACCCCCATTTACAGTTGAGAAAACGAAGCCTTAAATAGTAATTGGTCTTAAATCATTCATTCACCTGTTGAATTTCAGAAGTGATTGTCTAACTTGTTAATCTTGGAGCCTAGAAAGATGAATGCATACAGTGTATTTAGTGCTGTTTAAAAACTGATTCTCAACATTCCTGTTTCATTTTAGTAGGATGAGTTTTGATTTCCCATAATCCTTCATAGCTTTATGATATGGCTTTGCACATAGGGTCCTCAGGAAAGAAATATTAATCAGGAATTCATTATGTGGGTAGACAGTGACAGCTCAGTTCATCAGAGCTCTCTGGTGCTTACTGAATTTATATTGGCCAGTACAAGGTATAAGGAGAAGGGTCCAACCTGGAGAACATTTAGGGCTGGTACAAGAACCTTAAAATATACTCCTGGATACACGTATGTGCAAGATTGGTCGGAAGATTTAAAGCTAAATTTTTATTTTGACTTGGAAATTGGTAGAAATTTTGCCAATTAAATATATTAGCTTTTTTAAAACAATAGGTGAAAAAAAATAGAAACCCCAGTCAATCTGTAGTTTGAGTGTGTTTTTATATTTTTTTAAAAAAACACCTGTTTTGATTTCTTTCTATATGTAAAACCTAGTGCTAGTTAGATGCTGGGGGCACAGCAGGTCTGGGAAAGTGGAGAAACAAACATGAATAAGACACAATTTCTACTCTATGGCAGATATACAGACTAGTGAGGGAGACAGGCAAATAAGGCAAGTGAGTAAAAGAAGGCACTGGACAGACTGGTCTGGGAAACAAATTATTGTGTGTATATTTAAACACACATGCATACACAAAGGAAATACTGCTCTGACTAGCCGATTCTACTAACCATATCGTTTATCTTTTGTGGGTACAAAATGAAATTAACAGTCTTTCTTAATTGGAAATAATGTTGTTATCGTCTGGATTTATTGGGGAAAGTCATTCTTTCTGATAAGTGATTCAATTTTTAATTTTATAGATTATCCCACATAGATAATATAGTTTATTTCAAAACTGATTTATTCTTTTGTAGATCAATCTGCCTCCTGGAACTCTTTAGAATTCTAATGGCTAGTTGTCATGAGTACAACAGCCTATTTAATCATTACTTTTACTTATCTTGATTTTACTATTTATTTTTTAAAAATTTTCATAAAGTATTGAATTAAGATCCTGAATTTATGTTATGCTATCTTTCAACTTATAAAAGCCAACTTTTAAAATCTGTAAATGTAATCCAGATATTAATACTCCATTTTGATATTTCCTCAAGAGTTCAGTAACCAACTAATGTAGCAATTGCTATCCTGAGATCAAAACTATAGGATAATAAGGTAGGGAAATTCAAAAATTTTCAGGTGTTTGTAACTTGAGAATAATGTGAAAGAAAAGCATTGTTTTCAGGAGCATAATAATTCTTCTAGTGCTTTTTCTGTGGAAAGTGTATTATAGTGAACTGCAGAGTGAAGTCATAAAATTAAAACAAATGCTGTGTTCCATTTGAAAGGTCTTAGTTCTCATGCACCAAAATCCATTTAGAGTAAAAAAATATGCTGAATTTTGTACCTTTCTGTGTGTCTTGAAGATTTGGAATCTCAGAAGAGTCTTCTAATCCATCTATGTAATGAAGGAAGTCTAATGAGATGCAGATGCTTTTGTCTTTGAAATTTCATTTTAAAATATTTTGATTATTTAAATGACATTAGGCCACTTGTGTTTAGTGCTTTACAAAAAATTTTGTTTCTATTTCAGCTTTACTTTATGCAGTCTTCATTATTTTACATACCAGTGTCTACAAAACCAAATAGAAATATTCATTCATTTATTCATTCCTTCTTCATTTAACCAAGGTTTGCTGAATGTCTTCTCTGGTGCCATGCTTGGTGCTAAAGATAAACCAGGTTCTTGTCTTCAAGGCTCCTGGCTGGGAAATAGACCATTCTAATACACCCCAAGCAAGTAGAAGAGGTCTCCCTCCATGTAGGAAGAACGTTTTCTTTCTCCCCAATAGGTATCTGCCAATCTTTCTAACTTTCTCACTCTCACTCTTGTTCTTGCTCTCTTTCTTCTGAATTTTTAAAGTACTTACTTAGTACAATGTTTATGGTACATGTATTTTGAACTTCTGTCTTCTGTGTTTTTTGTGCATATATTTTGTCTTGTATTAGACTATAAATTTTTGAGTGTAAGAATCTATGACTAACCAATCACCTTTCTTTATCCCAAATTGTGTCTCACATAGTCTCTTAAACATAGTAAGGACAAAATATATATATTTCAGATGGATGCATGCATGAATGATCTTAGTGGAGAAATAAGCAGCATTTAGTATAATCTGTAAAGACATTAAAAACCTCCATCCCAGGATAACTGGACTTTATGGGCACTATGTGACTGAGACATCTGTTAAAGTAAAATGATATCAGTATGCAGGCCATTATTATTCCAGGTTAGAGGTGGAGAGGCTAAAATGAATTAGTAAAAATCCAAACTAGTAGTACGTCACATCACACTGTATTATATACAGTTTGTGTTCTTTATGTTAAGAAGGTATAAATATAAATTTAAAATATTTGCAACTTTATAAAAAGGATATTAAAATGAAATAATTTATTAATTTAATGATTTTCCTACTTTAGATTTCTGTATGCTATGTCTCTGTTTTGTTCTCCAAAAGCTTCCATACCTTCATTTTCTAAACTCTTCCTAGAAGTACTGTTCATGATCTCCAGAAGTTTGATGTACCTGCAAAATTAGCTTTCTCAGTTATGGACTCTGCCCTAGACCTTTCTATGTTACCCTCCATTTTATTTTTGTTGTGCCAGTTAGAAGTATATTTCTCTTTTACTAAGGAAAATCAAAATGCCCCAAACTGTGTTTATTTACATGCAAATCTTTCTACAAAGTTCCTTGAATGCTGAATTGGCACTACTGCAAGGAAAAATGATGGGATCCAAATTATAATTGTGTTTCAAAGTCCCTACTAATTTTGACATTGTTTCCAAATATAACTGAGGTACAGTTGCTAATCAGTTAGGAAACAATTTTATTCTCCCTCACCCCACCCCTTCTTGAAATTGTGGTTACAGTAGTCCACTCAAAGGGTCTTATAATAATAATAATACAGAAGTTGATGTTTTCAGTTTAGGTGTATATAAATCTGTGAGACTGAAAAATGACCAATTAAAAACAATAAATATCAACATTTGGTACTGTTACAGCAGTAACTATTGTAAACAACATATTGTTTCTATGAATGATGGGGCATTTTAGTCTAATAGAGAGACTCCATATGGTTCCCAAACATTGGCATTTAGTTTTGATTTTCTGTCATGACTTCTGATATCTCGCTTGCTTTCCAGTTTGCTTTTTCCTTCCTATAGCTTACTGTAGCCCTGACATTCTACTTAAAACAGAGGCTGCTTTTCTAGTATGAACTGTCTAGAGAACTGTCCTGCTCTGATATCCCACCTCCCTTAGGGTTGATATCCCAATTCCCTATGGGGTTCTCAGTCTTGTCCAAGATCCAGAGGGACATGCTTTGGGAGTCACTGAAACCTAGTAACTGTCTTCCAATTAAACGGGCTTTCAAATTATGTGATTACTTAACTGATTCTCTCTAACTTTATTATTGATCAATTCAGATTTTGCTTGAGATTATCTCCCAACTAAAAGAAGTGATATTCTATAAATATCTGCCAAGTTGCCTAAAAATCATACACTTGAGATTTAGTTCAAATGATGATTCCTTCATCATCCCTTAGATAAATTTGATTCTGAAGGGATGAGCCCCTCCTGTAAATATATGTTTATATACGTATGTGTGAAATATGTACTTGTCTTCCATCTATCTACCCATGCATCCATATTCTTATCTTTTCATCCATTGTCGAGTACCCTGTGGATTCTGAATGAACAAAACCAATTCCCTGGCCTCATTAAGCAAGCAGTTTTAGAAACTATGAGGTTTGTGGAAGTGTATATGGGTATGATGAGAGTGGAGAGGAAAGATCCTCTGCTTTTGCTGTGAGGCTTTATGTGGATAAACCATGCTTAAAACGGCCAGCTTGACCTTATTTATATATTGCTGTTATTTCATTTATATTAACATTATCTATCTAGATTGTAGACTCAGTAGAGAATAAAGACTTATTAGGGCTTGTGCAATCTTGTAAATTAATAAAGTTTGAAAATTATTGTTAATGGAAAGACTGCCAGGGAACAGAACTACTTCTCACAAAGTTTGTATCTGTATATTATGTTTGTAATGAAGATATAATGAGGGGTGAACTAATATATAAAGTTCATCAAATTTATTATTTCAAATCTTTATACGACACAGACTTTTAAAAAGGTGAAGTCCTGACTATATAACTTTTATTATAATGTTATAAAACATTTCTTGTTGACGTTTAAATAAAAATCAATTTCTAAATTGTGTTAACATATATAGATTATACAAGGGATTACTAACTTTGGATTGATTGAAGATAATGTTGGGGATGGGTGTTTCTGGCTCTTCTTAGCATTTTACCTATATTGTCTCATTTAATTTCATCTTCTTTACTTCACAGTTACTTCATCTTCCTTTATTAGCATTTACAAAATATCATTTTCTCGAGTTCTTTTTTCTACCTGATGTCATAGGATGCAGTATGTCTTTATTTTCTTAGTAAAAGTGAAAGAGCTAAGTGAAGTATGTTTGATCAATCATGTATATATGCAGATAAACATCTTTCAACTATGGCTTTAAGCAAAATCAGTTAAAAATAAACTGGAGTATGAGGTTATATTTCTCAAATGGTGTGCTTTGTTTCGTTAACAGTATAATTCTTTGGTGCCAACTAGAAGTTCAGAGCAGATATCAAATGCAATAAAAATATCAGAGTGGTTTAGACTACTTTTGTTTTTTACTATTGACGCCTGAGGTTGTGTAATCAACTTCAGTATTATCATGTTACTCTTCTCAGAGAATATGTTTTAGCTTCTTTTGACATGGCTGGATATTCAGTGATAGAAAAAGGCACAACTATAAAATAATAAGAGGGATTTTGTGTAAGCCTTTCTGAACTGATTTCTTTTCTTTTTCTTTTTTTTTTTTTCTTTTACATGGGCAGGCACTGGGAAGCAAACCCAGGTCCTCTGGCATGGCAGGCAAGCATTCTTGCCTGCTGACCCACCATAGCCTGCCCCGAACTGGTTTCTTTACTGTTAGATCCTATAATTTATACTGCTAAAGTTAGTGATGAAGAGATAGAAGTTTAAATTTATAGACATACCCCAGGTAGCTTCTCTATAGAATACATGCTTGTCTGTGAAAAAGTTTAGTCTTCTCCCTTTGTGGATAATATTAACATTCATTAACAATTCATTGTTTCTTATTTTATTTCTCTATAATCAAATACCAAGATTAGAAAGGACTAACTGAGCAGGAATCTTGCAAAACTATGTGACTAAGGCAATCTAAGGATTAAGGAACCTAATCGAATCTAAGGGTCAAAGTGACTCTTAAAAATATTTTTCTCATAGCTACTAAAGAAGTAGTGCCCATGTTAATGAACGCTGAAAGTAGAATTATTAACAATTACTAAATTAATATGTTTCTTAACACCTGGTTCCCATACCTCTATGTTATGGGATTCTGATATTCTATGAGATAGTATAGGCCTATACAACTTGCTAATAGTTACTTTTCCTCAATAGGAATATCTTTGCTATTTTCTTCTCTTACCCTTTCTCAGCTGTAAATATTTGTGAAATTCTCCCTCTATGCACAGAATTATGCCAAACATTTGTGGCTTATTCAAGGAATATTAATATTGCCTACTTTCTATGAGCTCATCTTTCAGAATATGTGAACACAGAGCCAAAAATTAATAGGTAAACTTGAGAAACAGTAATTAGTATAGGTAGGAAGAAAGAAGGCTTTCAAGGTATATTTTGCACTTATTTAGAGGGTAGCACTTGGCCCATGATTTCAGCTTCTCCCTAAGAAATTTTATTGAAACAAGGCAACTCTTCTTTGTACTGGCATGGAGCTGGGAGATGAATTATGATGGCAGTGAATTTATCATGTCCCTTTCCCATTTTGATGGATAACTGATTAGATTTGTCTTACTTTTGTGTCTGTTCTCCTCTCCATATGCTTTTTAAAATTTGCCCCAGTTGCTTAAAATGTTTGTAAAATTTGTAGCTTTTATAAGTAAATCACACTCTTAATTGTGTAATGGGAACCATCCCAAAAGCCTATGGGGAGAACTAATGTATTTTGAATGGTTTATTCATTTATTTTATTCTTTCCTTGTTTTTATTTTTTTAATAAGGGGAATGAAATTGAGACAAACATGATAGGAGAAAAGTCATGCAGTTGCTTAATAAATGCACTAGGTTCTTAGTGTTGTATTTGTTGTGACTGTGTATTTTCTGAATAATATAGATTTCCTTAATTTAGTCTGAAAGGAAATTTAACAATATAAATAAGAGCAGACAGATGTTAAAAAGAGGGGTTTGGTGGGTGGAGAGAGAGTATTTCACATATAACTTAAATGTCCTTAAAACTCAAAAGATGATTATTGAAATACAGTGTTGAGGTAGTCAGTGAAAAGTAACACAATGAAGTAGGGACAGGGTGGAGGAAAAATAGCAATGTAATTTTGGCACTGAGGCAACTTTCCCTATATGGTAGCCCTATGATAAAGCAATGACAATTTTCTTAGACTTGTTTCTTAATCCTTACATTAGTTGCCTGGTTTTCATATTATGTTCAATGAAAAGAGAGGTATGTGGCTTAAATTTGTGGCATAGTGTTGAGCCTTAATCTCAAACCCTTTATTTTTATTTGAGGATACTAGCAACATGGTTTTGAAGAAAGGAAGAATCTTTTTTTGATAAATTAAACATTGTGTGCCTTTAAAAGGATTCAAAGTTCAAGATGTTTAATAATACAAGAGTCTTTATAGCAAGATGTGTAGTGTTCCCCTGATCACATTTGCCCTAATTACTTCATTGCACACAGGTGTTTTCTGAAAGAACATGTGACTACACTACAGTAGCAATGTCTTTATGGTTCAGCACTCTGGTTATACTCCCACTTATGAGAATTTCATTTCATTTCTCCTTCATTGATGTAGTTAACATGGAGGTTAATGACTTCTAGTCATGAAAATCTGGGCAATCTCTTGACTCATAATTTTGTGGTTCCTTCTCTGAACCATCTAGTTTAGAGTGTGCCTCTGAACCATCTAATTTAGACTGATACCTAAATCTTTAAGATCACTTTCAGCACTCAAATTCTGAAATTTTCTTCTCTATGCTGATGAAGACTAAATGCTTTATTTTGTCTTAGAACGTATATTTTTGGGAGGAAAGGTTCTTTCTGGAAATAGTATATTCCCACCCCATTGCTTCAGGAATTTCTTCTCCTGCAGGTCAGGCAAGTTATTCAGACAGTGCTTCCCTAAGTGGCCTGTGGAGTAATTGAGAATTTCATAGGAAAGAAAGAAAAGAGACTCTCAACTTCATAATGCACAGTAAATGGATTTCTAGAGACTTGGGCCTTCATTGTAACCCTTTTCAAAATATGCTTGGACGTTAGGGTTTTAAACTTATATCACGAGTGATATTGATTAAGCGTTTTCTGCCTTGTCCATTAACTCTCTTCTGCTCAGTGCTGTAGTAAAATCACAATTTGTGTCACTGAAATCACTGAGGCAATAAATTCAGTGCTTATAACTTCAATATATTATTGAGAAGAAAGCAAAGATGGACTATAAGGGATCAAGCAGTTATTCAAACCAACTAATATCTTTGATAGTGAATAATTGTAACAAGGAAATGAACCGCATGTGAAGGAGTAACTGAATCTAATTTAAACTAAACAGCATCATGAAAATTCTCTGGTTTGTAATTTTTTTAATTCTCTCCATACCATTGAAAGAAAATCATTTGATTCTTGAGATTGCTGCTTACAATCTCAGTGATATTGTAATGGGAAAAGGATTAATATACCCCATGAAATCTACAATCAATTCGGGTCCAGTTTAAACTTCCAGCCAACGTGGCACAGGTATTTTCTGTTTATTGAACAAGCTATGTTTAAGAAACTGTGCTAGACAGCTTTAGAATAAAAACAATTAAGATGTGACTCCTGTTTTCAAGGAGCTCCCAGTTTCCAAGAGGGACTTGTACATGCAAACAATGACCAGCTCATACTTTAATTGGGTTTCACACTGGCCTCGTGGGGGTGGGGATGGGGGTGGGGGTGGGGGTGGAGTGGGGACTGATGTGTGAGTTCTGCTTCAGGAAAAGCCTCAGAGAGGTGGCTGCTGAGGGAAGAATAGGAGCTCCCTAGGAGGAAAACAGGAAGGCCGTGGCAGGCAGAGACAATGAAGTGTGTGAGACAGCACGACTGATCCAGGAGACTAGAACTACTCAAAGTGGCTAGAGAAAAGGATGCATATGGAGTGACACATATACATATGGGATGTGAGAAAATAGCAATATTGTAAGTGAAAGATGATGAGGACCTGAAGTCAGGCACTAGGAAGAGGGATGGAAAGAAGGGGTCACTCTCCATCACTTGCTGGCTGGGTGATCTAGGACAAGTGATTAACCCCTCTGAGCCTTGATATTGGAATATGTTAAATGGTTGTAATAATCCCCACTTTACAGTTTTGTTGTTATCCCTGGAGATAATATACGTATGTTTCCTGAAATAAAAAGTGCTCAATGAATGAAGGCCATGATTATAATATTATTACTGATTGATTGAAACACTCTATCATGTCTTCTGTTCTATTCCTACAGAATTCACTGCTTGTCACTCTCATATTACTATTCAATTTATTGTTTAAATGAACCTCAGAGAATTAACATTTTTCTAATGCCTCTGCCAGTAGTCATTTCTCCAACAGTTGAATTACCATTGCCGTAATAATCAGTATTTGAGATGTGATCAGAAGAAAGTGCTCAAAAATATATAAGCTCTGTCAAAACTGAAGGCAGATGAGGGAAACATTTTGGACGTTATTTGAATTGTCAGTTTATTACTGAAAAGTTTCATAGTTCAAATATCAAATATCCAAGTAAATATTAGCAACAAGTAATTCTAATTCCAGTATAAGATACTGATATATTGCTTAGTTTTAAGCAAGCTGCTTCACCTTATCTCCTCAAATCTATAAAATGAGGAAGACATGCTGTGCAGATTTAAATACCAATGAGTATGCCTAAGCAAAAGAATGGTAAATAATAAAATTACACATTTTCTCTAAGAGGAGAAGAAAATAAAAAAACTTGTGTCAGTAGTTCTATTCTGATGTAGGGAATTGACAATAAAACACTCTAAGTGGGAATTAAATACATGGCTCAGGTTCTTTTTTCATTAATATCAGTTTTTAAAATGTGTTCCTGACTTCCACAACTTTGTTCCATACTTCAGTGGTTTTGTTTTAAATTGTAAACAGCAAAATCTCTATGAAGGGTAAAACAACCTGCTGATGCTTCTCTTTCCACCCCCTTATAGAGGCTGTAAGGTAAATGGAAAAATATAATTTCCCAACGAATCCAACAGAAAATGTCTCTAATAGCTGTGATGTGTAGAACTAGGTGAATGAACCTTAAGGGCAGTTTGTTGAATGAAATGTCAAAAACACAAAGACAGATATTATGCCTCATTCATAGGGACTAACTATAATATACAAACTTGGAGAATTAAAGGTTGAGAGCATAGATGATCAGGTTGGGCCTGTTGTAAAGGGTCCTAGATTGTAAGCTCATTCACATATATTGAGGAGTTGTAACTGTTATTTCTAAATTCTGAGATACTGAGCTATTTGTATATAACCTGATTGTTCCCTGAAACTTCAGGTATTTATGTGTCACCTAAGACTAAGAGTTAGAGCAATGAAACTATGAAAGTTAGCACTATCCCATAAAATAATTGTTAAAAAGTTGAAAAAGTAATCAGACTTTGATTGGAGATATGAATGAAACTGATCTGTATAGGACTAAGCTAAATCAGAATACAGGGTAAAGGATGATATGATCCATATTTTAAAACCTCAACTTCTGTGTGAGAACAAAGGGAGAGATGTTTATTTGGTGCAAAATTTACATTTTGGGTAGTGCATTTTGTAATTTAAATTGTATGGTCAGTTTATTTGAACACCATACTTACATGGAATCTTGAATAGGGTGTGAGATCTTGTTGGTTTGTACAGGTTAGTGTGATGCCCCAGTATATCCCAGAGTAATTTGGGCAGAGAATAAAAATGTATTTGCCCAGTCTGCTTTGGGCAGAGAATAAAAATGTATTTGCCCAGACTGGGGAAAAAGGAAGAAATATTCCACTTCCCTATCTGAAGAATTCTTGATATTCTTGCAAGCAGTGGGGACAACTAATTCAATAGGTTGGACCCTCAATCCTGGCATATTTACCCCTATGAAACTTACTCTTGAAAAGGAGGAGCTAAGCCTACCTATAATCATGCCTAAGAGTCGCCCGAAGAGAACCTCTTTTGTTGCTCAGATGTGGTCTGTCTCTCTAAGCCAACTCGGCAGATGAACTCACTGCCTTCCCCACTATGTGGGACATGACTCCCAAGGGTATATATCTCCCTGACAATGTAAGACAGGACTCCTGGGATGAACTGAGACCTGGCATTATAGGATTGAGAAAGCCTTCTTAACCAAAAGGGGGAAGAGAGAAATGAGACAAAATAAAGTTTCAGTGGCTGAGAGATTTCAAACAGAGTCAGGAGATTATCCTGAACATTATTTTTATACATTACATGAATATCCTTTTTAGTTCATGGTGTATTGGAGTGGCTAGAGGGAAGACCTGGAACTGTTGAGCAGTGTTCGAGTAGTCTTGATCCTTGAAAGCCATTATATAACGATATACCTTTTACAGTGTGACTATGTGACTATGAAAACCTGTGTTTGATGCTCCCTTTATCCAGGGTATGGATGGATAAGTAAAAAAAAAAAATAAGGATAATAAATAGGAAACAATAGTAGGGGATGAGGGGTAAAATAAATTGGGTAGATTGCAGTATTAGTGGTCAGTGAAAGGGTGGGGTAAGAGGTATGGGATATATGAATCTTTTCTTTTTATTCCTTTTTCTGGAGTGATGTAAATGTCCTAAAAATGATCATAGTGATGAATACACAACCATGTGATGATATTATGAACCATTAATTGTATACTATGGACGGCCTGTATGTGTATGAAGAATTCTTAATAAAAATATTTTTAGAAAAAAAGAAAATGTCTCTAATAGCCTACATAACAATTGGCTAGTTTATATAAATTAGATGCTTGTTTTCTCTGAAGAGAAAGGTGTACTTTCTAAAGAAATTCAAGCTTTTGGAGTCTTACTCATCTTGGTTTCCTCTAGCTGCCTCCTCTCTGGCTCTGGATCTCACCAAAAGCCAGATTAAATCCTTTCATTTTTAAAAAAAATTCTATATCCTTCCTCCTACGAGCTGTAGCAAATTTTTTTATTTTACTTTTTCTCTGACACTTCACACTTGCTACTGTATGTTAGTGACTGTCCTATGGTATGTTCTGTCTTATCTTCCCAGTTATATCAAATTCACTCAACAGCAACTACTTTGCTTTTTCTGTTATCTTGCCTGGTACTTAGTAGGTAATTGTGGGTTTTCTGGCTTCTGGGAGGTTTTCCCAAACCTGGCCTTAAAAGTTTTACTTGAGATTGCATATTTTCCAACTCTTAGATCTAAGCCCCTGACCTATCTCTGTGTTTCTTCTGTACCGTGTGGTGGAGAGTTAAACAGCAAGCTGGGCCATGGACACTGGTGTCTGTACTTTTAGTGATTTCTTCAATTCCTAGGACTCATCCCTTACTACATAAAGCTTACTTTTTTATGCATAAGTATGTGCTTATAAATCAACATTGTGTATATCCCCACGCAAAAAATACAGCCAGCAGAGCATCAGGAAAACCAAACTGGGAATGTAAATCCTGCCTTTACATTGTCTAACTATGGATTATGCCTTGTCCTATTGGATATTATGAATTATTAGGGGCTTTAGATTTATGGTGTATATCCTAGTGAAGTAGATTAAGAGTGCCTTACACATTGGATCCCAATTTCAGGAAGCTCTTAATAGAAGCCAAATTACACCAATTTTCTATGTCACATAATCAAATGACGTACTCTACTGAATTACCTTGGCATTTTCTGACTCTCTCTACATTTGCACTCTCTTATTTGTATATGGTTGAGGATTTTGATGTTGAGCCTGATGAAGACATCAGAAAAAAATTATAAGCTTAACTCTGTTTTCCTGAATAAGAGGAGTAACATTTTGTTGCTTTCTCCCTCAATTGGTTCTTTTCCTCATCCTTTCCTCTCTTACCACCTTACAGACACAAATGCACATGTACACACACTTTGGAACAGTCATGTGTTAGGGTTTTGACATTGTGCATTGGCTAGTTGGTAAGCACTCACTGGTAAGGTTTTGGAAGTATATCTGAGTTCCTCACGACTCGGAGTTGTGTTGGGGGAAATGCCACTCTTCATACCATTTTAGGGTTTTACTGAGCTCAGCAAAAGATCTAAATATGGTGTTCTTTTATTTGGGGTTTTTGGTATATTCTTGAAGACTATGACAACCCCTGAGGGAAGGTCCTAAAGCAGATTTAAGTGTGGATATCTCAGATTGACATAAGCTAACTGTTAGCCTGGTCTTTGACCTAACGTGTTCTACTAGTTCAGTTATCCAAGCTCACAGCTAGTGAGGCATGAAATAGAGCTTTCTACACTCTTAGTGGGTTATATACTAAAAATTCCACATCTCTTTTTCTTCCTCCCTCCCTCTCCTCTCCGATTTCCTCCATCCTGCCATCATTATGCTCTCTCTTACTCACCCATTCTTTCATTCATTCATCCATCCAATAAACAGTCACTGAATATTTATTATGTGTCAAACACTGCTCTGCCATATGTGCTAGTGAGATGAGTGAATACATAGAAACAGGTATTAAAACTAAGGGACATGCATTAAATAGTCACATAAATACATGATTCTAAATTTTTGTATTGGTGGTCGAGGAAAAGTGCAAGAAATTAGTCTTTCTGGGAGGTGCATCATGGAAGGATTCCCTAAGAAAGTATTAAATTGAGATGCGTGAATAGGATTAGCAAGTGGGAGGAAGATGCTTCAGGCCAAAACAATACTATACAAGGGACCAGAGGCAGCGAATGACAAAGCTAGAGATTATAGGGATGGGAGGGCCCGATAGGGCCAATTTGTGATTGGCTGTGGAAGCCATTAGGGTCATATCATTTGTTCCTTGTAGCTCATTTTAAAGATATAGGAGGATTTTAAAGGGTTTGGAATTTAAAGTAAAGCCTTTGGAAACTAGAGAAGAAATTTAAGTGAGAGAGTGACATGAACTGATTAGTATTTACAAAAAGATCATTCTGGAGAAGAGGGGAAACTAGAGGCAAGAGTGAATATGTGGAAGGCTCATAGGAGCCCACAGGAGTGATCCATGAGAGAAGTGAGATAGTAGTGTTGGATGAGAGTGTGGCCATGGAAATTGAAGGAATTGTACACATTTCAGGGGCATTTTGGTAGAGGAATAGGATTTGGGGAGATATTAGCATTGGGGGTGAGTTGGAAGACAGTCTTGATGATTTTTAGGTTTCTGGGTGTATAAATGTTCTAATATTGGGTCATTCACTGAAATGGGAAATGATGGAAGATTAAATTTGCAAATGCTCACTGAAGAGGGAAATAGACACATATACCATAATAGTTGGAGACTTCAATTCACCACTCTCATCAATGGACAGAACATCTACACAGAGGATCAATAAAGAAATAGAGAACCTGAATATTACTATAAATGAACTTGACTTAACAGACATTTATAGGACATTACATCCCACAACAGCAGGATACACCTTTTTTTCAAGTGCTCATGGATCATTCTCAAAGATAGACCATATGCTGGGTCACAAAGCAAGTCTTAACAAATTTAAAAATATTGAAATCATACACAACACTTTCTCGGATCATAAAGGAATGAAGTTGGAAATCAATAATAGGCGGAGGGCCAGAAAATTCATAAATACATGGAGGCTCAACAACACACTCTTAAACAACAAGTGGGTCAAAGAAGAAATTGCAAGAGAAATTAGTAAATACCTAGAGGCAAATGAAAATGAAGACACAACATATCAAAACTTATGGGACGCAGCAAAGGCAGTGCTAAGAGGGAAATTTATTGCCCTAAATGCCTTTATCAGAAAAGAAGAAAAGGCAAAAATGCAGGAATTAACTGTCCACTTGGAAGAACTGGAGAAAGAACAGCAAACTAATCCCAAAGCAAGCAAAAGGAAAGAAATAACAAAGATTAGAGCAGAAATCAATGAAATTGAAAGCATGAAAACAATAGAGAAAATCAATAAGACCAGAAGTTGGTTCTATGAGAAAATCAACAAGATTGATGGGCCCTTAGCAAGATTGACAAAAAGAAGAAGAGAGAGGATGCAAATAAATAAGATTAGAAATGAAAGAGGAGACATAACTACTGACCTCACAGAAATAAAGGAGGTAATAACAGGATACTATGAACAACTTTACGCTAATAAATACAACAATTTAGAAGAAATGGACAGGTTCCTGGAAAGAGATGAACAACCAACTTTGACTCAAGAAGAAATAGACGACCTCAACAAACCAATCACAAGTAAAGAGATTGAATTAGTTATTCAAAAGCTCCCTAAAAAGAAAAGTCCAGGACCAGACGGCTTCACATGTGAATTCTATCAAACATTCTAGAAAGAATTAGTACCTACTCTCCTCAAACTCTTCAACATAATCGAAGTGGAGGGAAAACTACCTAATTCATTCTATGAAGCCAACATCACCCTCATACCCAAACCAGGCAAAGATATTACAAAAAAAGAAAACTACAGACCAATCTCTCTAATGAATACAGATGCAAAAATCCTCAATAAAATTCTAGCAAATCGTATCCAACAACACATTAAAAGAATTATACATCATGACCAAGTAGGATTCATCCCAGGTATGCAAGGATGGTTCAACATAAGAAAATCAATTAATGTAATACACCATATCAACAAATCAAAGCAGAAAAATCACATGATCACCTCAATTGATGCAGAGAAGGCATTTGACAAGATTCAACATCCTTTCCTGCTGAAAACACTTCAAAAGATAGAAATACAAGGGAACTTCCTTAAAATGATAGAGGGAATATATGAAAAACCCACAGCTAATATCATCCTCAATGGGGAAAAATTGAAAACTTTCCCCCTAAGATCAGGAACAAGACAAGGATGTCCACTATCACCACTATTATTCAACATTGTGTTGGAAGTTCTAGCCAGAGCAATTAGGCAAGAAAAAGAAATACAAGGCATCAAAATTGGAAAGGAAGAAGTAAAACTATCACTGTTTGCAGACGATATGATACTATATGTAGAAAACCCAGAAAAATCCACAACAAAATTACTAGAGCTAATAAATGAGTACAGCAAAGTAGCAGGTTACAAGATCAACATTCAAAAATCTGTAGCTTTTCTATACACTAGTAATGAACAAGCTGAGGTGGATATCAAGAAACGAATCCCATTTACAATCGCAACTAAAAGAATAAAATACCTAGGAATAAATTTAACCAAAGAGACAAAAAACCTATATAAAGAAAACTACAAAAAACTGTTAAAAGAAATCACAGAAGACCTAAATAGATGGAAGGGCATACCGTGTTCATGGATTGGAAGACTAAATATAGTTAAGATGTCAATCCTACCTAAATTGATTTACAGATTCAATGCAATACCAATCAAAATCCCAACAACTTATTTTTCAGAAATAGAAAAACCAATAAGCAAATTTATCTGGAAGGGCAGGGTGCCCCAAATTGCTAAAAACATCTTGAGGAAAAAAAACGAAGCTGGAGGTCTCGCGCTGCCTGACTTTAAGGCATATTATGAAGCCACAGTGGTCAAAACAGCATGGTATTGGCATAAAGATAGATATATCGACCAATGGAATCGAATAGAGTGCTCAGATATAGACCCTCTCATCTATGGACATTTGATCTTTGATAAGGCAGTCAAGCCAACTCACCTGGGACAGAGCAGTCTCTTCAATAAATGGTGCCTAGAGAACTGGATATCCATATGCAAAAGAATGAAAAAAGACCCATCTCTCACACCCTATACAAAAGTTAACTCAAAATGGATCAAAGATCTAAACATTAGGTCTAAGACCATAAAACAGATAGAGGAAAATGTTGGGAGATATCTTATGGATCTTACAACTGGAGATGGTTTTATGGACCTTAAACCTAAAGCAAGAACACTGAAGAAGGAAATAAATAAATGGGAGCTCCTCAAAATTAAACACTTTTGTGCATCAGAGAACTTCATCAAGAAAGTAGAAAGACAGCCTACACAATGGGAGACAATATTTGGAAACGACATATCAGATAAAGGTCTAGTATCCAGAATTTATAAAGAGATTATTCAACTCAACAACAAAAAGACAGCCAACCCAATTACAAAATGGGAAAAAGACTTAAACAGACACCTACCAGAAGAAGAAATACGGATGGCCAAGAGGCACATGAAGAGATGCTCAATGTCCCTGGCCATTAGAGAAATGCAAATCAAAACCACAATGAGATATCATCTCACACCCACCAGAATGGCCATTATCAACAAAACAGAAAATGACAAGTGCTGGAGAGGATGCGGAGAAAGAGGCACACTTATCCACTGTTGGTGGGAATGTCAAAGGGTGCAACCACTGTGGAAGGCAGTTTGGCGGTTCCTCAAAAAGCTGAATATAGAATTGCCATACGACCCAGCAATACCATTGCTAGGTATCTACTCAAAGGACTTAAGGGCAAAGACACAAACGGACATTTGCACACCAATGTTTATAGCAGCGTTATTTACAATTGCAAAGAGATGTAAACAGCCAAAATCTCCATCAACAGAAGAGTGGCTAAACAAACTGTGGTATATACATACGATGGAATATTATGCAGCTTTAAGACAAGATAAACTTATGAACCATGTAATAACATGGATGGACCTAGAGAACATTATGCTGAGTGAGTCTAGCCAAAAACTAAAGGACAAATACTGTATGGTCCCACTGATGTGAACGGACATTCGAGAATAAACTTGAAATATGTCATTGGTAACAGAGTTCAGCAGGAGTTAGAAACAGGGTAAGACAATGGGTAATTGAAGCTGAAGGGATACAGACTGTGCAACAGGACTAGATACAAAAACTCAAAAATGGACAGCACAATAATACCTAATTGTAAAGTAATCATGTTAAAATACTGAATGAAGCTGCATCTGAGCTATAGGGTTTTTTTTTGCTTTTGTTTGCTTGTTGGTTTGTTTGTTGTTGTTGTTTTTTACTATTACTACTACTTTTATTTCTTTTCTTTATATTAACATTTTATATCTTTTTCTGTTGTGTTGCTAGTTCCTCTAAACCGATGCAAATGTACTAAGAAACAATGATCATGCATCTATGTGATGATGTTAAGAATTACTGAGTGCATATGTAGAATGGTATGATTTCTAAATGTTGTGTTAATTTCTTTTTTTTTTTTCTTTCCGTTAATAAAAAAATAAAAAAAAATAAAAAAAAAAGTTTGCAAATGCTTTGGGCATGAATTTGGGAATGAGGAGATTTTGACGCAGCCTGATTGAGATGTCCAGGAGTCCTATGTGTTGAGGGCTGGAGCTCAGATCTAGGCTAGAGCAATCAGCTCAACAATGAGAGGAAATAACAATGGATTTTGTTTGTTTCAACATGATATTTTTCTAAAAGTGAATTTAACATTCCTTTTTAAACATCCCCATTTTATGCTGTAATATCATGTTATTTACTCCCACACCAAAATTTACAAATATTTGGTCTATTTGGTTAGCTGGACATTCATTCAATCCCATATTACTTAATGCATTATTTATCTATTTTTAAAATGTAATATGATTATAAAATATGACATTTATGTTCAGATCTTTAAGGAAATGCTCTTGGATACCGAGAATTAGACTTCTTTGTGTCTTCAAATGAATCTGACTTACCTTGAAAGGAGAATGGCCTTGCATCCTGATGGATTAATGGACTCTTAGAGATATAACTATTTGTTGATTTTCTTACATGTGGCTCTATACTTTTGCATTGTGATTCAGGTGTCCTCTTTTTGTCTCACTTGTGTTAAGCAGCAAAGTGACTTTGAAGAGGTCACCAGGATCGCTGGGCTTTCGTTACTCATGCATTAAGGCATTACTCATGTATTGAAATGGGCTTTAAGATTATGTTAGTCTTAGAATTTTATGAAAAGTTAGTATTAATCCTAGGAAAACAGGGATAAGGATTTGGTAGGGCAGTTACTTTAACTGCTAGAAAAGTTTTAGGTTTATGGAGGAATTGAATCTTCTGAAATTATTCAGCATATAATAAATAGGGTTTATAAGGTTTTTTTCCATCCTCCCATATATGCTGAAAGACAGTTAAATTGCTGCTGAAACTATGAAATGGAGGTGAGCAACATTTCCAGAGGCAGCTAAGTAGTGCTGCATTTGACTGGTAAATTGTCATTCTTTAAAAACCTGAGATAGAGTTTTTTTTTTTTTTATAAAACTGGAGAAAAAGGAAATTGCATGTGCAGATATAAAGTACCATCTGTGCTTCTGGATCTGTTCCATGCTCCACACCTTCAGTGAATGAAATTGTTGATTGAAAGCTTATATTTTGCTGGCTAGTTGTAATAGCTTCCTGTGTTGCTTATCATGCATTTTAAAAATAGATAGCTTTAGATTTATGAGTTAATTTTTAGCTCCATTTTTCCAGGCCTCCTAACTCAGGAAGATGCTTTTAGTGAACCCACAATTCAATTCATATTCAACTCAATTAATAGTAATTAATACTTACAAGGTAACAGGCAATATATCGTAGGTACTTTGTATTAGCTTAAACTTTAGAATGTTTAAAATATCTTCCTTTCCCCTAGTGACAGTACAGGCCCAACTAATTTCCTTGACTTGAGAGTTTCATCTGTATTTTACTTGAGAAAATATTAAGCATAGGTAAGACTGTAAGTATGCAGTCTCACAAAGTTAGAGACACGTCCTAAGTATCTCCTACTTTGCCCTTTTTGTCTCTTTTCCATTTTAATAGAGGCATGTATTCAACTTTTGCTTAGACCCCAGTCAACTCTGCTCTTACTTACCACTTACCAAGAAGTTCTTAATCTCATCTCCAGCTGTAGAATTTATTTTCTGTACTTATAGGTACGTTGAGTTTTCAGCATTGATAGTTTTTTTTTTAATTTTTTTAATTTAAGATTTCTGGCCATTATTTTATACTTTAAGCTTGCTCAGGTAAGAACATCCAAAATGGCATTTATTTGCAGAGATGGTATTAGAAATAACACAAAACAATATTTGCATTCCCTCTTACCCCAACAGTAATAACTGCAAATGTATCTTTGAATGGTTCAGGCACCAATATCTCTGGGAAAACATACTATTGGAAGCTAAAGTAGCTACCTCAGGTGCCACATGCATTCCTAAGTACTTAAAGAGAGGCAGGGATCAAATAACCCAGTTATTTGGTTAGTATATAAGAGGGTTGTTGAAAATAACTGAATATTTGAGAGTTAAGACTTCCTTATAAAATATTGGCCATTTTAATGGGTAATTTGATTCACATGTACATATTAATTTAACATATTAAATATAATTTATATATTTAAATACTATATATGTATATTTCTCCAAGGGATTTTTGCTGTGTTCTGCATAGGATGCTGAGGAGCTAGGCTAAAAGCTTTAAAAGAAGCAGAGTGAAAATTTCAGTAGACTTGTGGTACTTATGAACAAATTAAGCAGGAAAACAAGCAAACAAAAGGACTTGATGGCAAGAGACTGATATCAAAGTCAAACCAGGCTGAATTCTTCTTGAGAATGTGCCAAATTTTGTTGCCATTGGGTCTGGAATATAAAGAAATGACTCTCTTCCTGTACTTGTTCAGGGCCGAGAAGATAAAGAAATATTAGGGTTTCATGAAATCCAGGGAGTTCCATGGCTTGGAGATAGAGATGAGGCAAACCTAATCTTACTGAAACTGCAACCTAGTTCCAACCCAGCTCAATTTTTGATTGGCCTGAGTTCTACAGCCTCTTATCTGTCTAACAATAGAAAAAGTGGAACCTACGCTGGTAGAAGATAGTATCATTTAAAGATATGGTTCTTTTATACTGAATTTCTAGTGTATGATAAAAGATTAATTAGGAAAATGATATAACCTATAATCAAATGAAAAAATATACATTTGAAGCAGACAAGTAAGTGATCCAGATATTTCAGATAATTGGAAAGAGTTTTAAATACCTGTGGTTAATTGTTCAAGAAAATAGAGAAAAAAGGTGGGCTAAGGAAATGAATGAACATAAAATTTTACCAAGGAATGAGCATACATAAAAAAATAATTAAACTGATATTGTGGAACTGAAAATTATGCTATCTGATTTTAAGAGTTTGATGGAAATGTACAACAGCAGGTTGAACACAGTAGAACACAAGGTTAGTTAAGTGGAAAACACCCAAACTAAAGCACAAAAGAAAAAAAAAAGAAAACTTAGATAAGTTAAATAAAATGGAATGTGCTCAAGAGTTTCTTATATATGAAATTAATATTCTCGAAGAAGAGGAGAGAATGAATGGGGAGATGCACTATTTGAAGAATTTAGATTGAGAATCTTCTAAAGCTTTAGAAAGACAAAGACACAAGATTCAAAAAGCTTAGCAAAATCTAAACAGGATAGAGTAAAAATACTCCCAAACCCATCAGTAGTAATAATGCTGAAAGCCAAAAACAGAATCTTAAAAGCAGCCAAAGAAAAAGGGCACATTACTTTCAAAAAGGAGAAAATTTGAGGCTGACTGACCTGTCAATAGAAATTAGGGAAATGAGGAGAGAAATGGAGTGTAGAATGTTGAAAGAAAATAACCACCAAACTGTCTAGTTGTTAGAATTCTGTACCTAATAAAAATATATCCTTCAAAAACAAAGGGAGAAAAAAGACATTTTCTGAAAAATAAATAAAACAAGACAAAAACTGAAGGAATTTGCCACTAATAGGCCTGTGTTACAAGGAATGTTAAAGAGAATAGGAAAAGAATGATCCTAAATAGAACCATGGAAATGCTGGAACAATTGAAGAACACTAGATAGTGTAAATACACATTAAATATAAAGGATCATTAACTATATCAAACAATAAGAGTAATTCTTTCTGGAGTTTAGATACATATAGAACATATATGACGACCAAAATAGGAAAGGCAAGAAAAGGTAAATGGGGTTCAAAGTTGTCTAGCAGTATTGGGAAAGTACCAAAGGTAATAGTTGTATTGGAACAACTCAAGCATACACTTTGACATTCCTCAGGTAAACACTAAAAGAATATTAAAAGAAAATACAGTTGAAGTGTTAGCAGAAATAAATAAATGAAAAGATAAATATCTGATTAATACAAAGAAAAGAAATAATGAAGAAGAAAGGAACACAAAAGACAGGACTAGTGATTCAGTGGTAGAATGCTCGCCTTCCACGTGGGAGACCCGGGTTCGATTCCCGGACCATGAACCTAAAAAAAAAAAGGTAGAACTATTAGAAGAGTAGGAAGTGGAAGATGTATAGGAGAAACTCTTTGTAAGCTTGCGGTAAGTAAGGATTTTTTAAATCATGATATTAAAAGCACTGATCATAAAAGAAATACATAGATTGATTTATGTTAAAATTAAGAAGCTCTGTTAAAACACAGAAGTAATAGATTAAAAAGACATTCTACAGAGTGGGAGAAGAATTTTCTATATAGATATCTGACAAATGACTCGTATCCAAAGTATCTAAAGAGCACTTACGAAAAAATGAGAAAGACAAACAGTGTAATAGAAAAATGGGTAAAAGTTTTGAACAGACACTTCACATGATTTCCAAATGGTCAAAAACATGTGAAAAGGTATTTAACTTCATTAGTCATCATAGAAATGCAAATTAAATTAAAATGTGGTGATACTACATAGTAGAATAGTTAAAATGAAAAAGGGAGAAAATATCATGTGTTGGGCAAGGATGTAGAGTAACTGGAATCTCATGATCTGCTGGTGGGTATAAATTGGAACAACCTGTTTGGAAACTTTAGACAGCATTTTGTAGGCATATCCTATGATCCACCAATTCCGCTTACAGTTTTCCATCTGTTAGAAGTGTGTACGTATATTCACCAAATGACATACACTAAACTTTTCATAGCAGCTCTCTTTGTAATATTACCAAACAGAAATGCCCATCAATGGAACAAACATAAATAAATAGAAATATTCACATAGTGGAATACTATACAGTTATGAGAATGTGTAACTATTGACTATATATAACAATATGGGTGAATTTCACAAATAAAATGTTGAGTGAAAGAGGCCAGTAATAACAAAGTATATACTAAATGATTCTACTTATGAAGAATTAAAAAACAGGCAGAACTAATTTGTATATTTTAAGTCAGGATAGTAAGGAGGGAGGGTGTGGGCTTTTTTACTGATTGTAACATGTATTTCTATATATTACTTAGATATATTTATGAATATCAACTAATATATGTGCATTTTTCTACATATGTTTTATACTTCAATAACAAGTTATGTTTGGTGAGTTAAGTTAAAAGTAAGCTAATTCTCTTTTGAGTTAATATTCCTGGAAATATTCAAGCAGAAAGTTTGAAAGATCACCTGTTAGAGATTTAGAAGGGGATTCGCATTGGGGTAAAAGAGTATAACTAGATGTTTTTCCAAAAATCTCTTTAATTCTGAGATTCTCTGATTTTTAAAATAAATGTATACTTTGAAGGGCTATTTACATACTTCTGTTCTTTCCTTCCTAATCAAGTTCAAGACCATAGCCTACTTTCATTGTTGCCTCACTCTTCAACTTTTACATTTCTTAGTTATTGATCACTGAATGGTGAAATCTGATGTTTTTTCAGTCTTTTTCTGATATCTTTGGGCAGTTTGCTGATGAAGACTTATTTTCTTAAAAATCACTTGCCCTGACTTCCGGATGAAGATGGTGGCTTAACAATGTGTGCATTTTAGTTTGTCCTCCAGAACAACTACTAAATAACCAGAAAGAGTACAGAACAGCTCCTAGGGCCACGTCAGTGACTAGACACACAGCATATCCCAGTCTGGACCAGCTGGACCGGCTGTGAGCCCCCCCAGAACCATGAGTTCCCCAGGTCACGGTGGCTGAAGTCCCTCCCCCACAGGCTGCTTCCCAGAGGGGAAAGGCAACAGACTTTACCAGCAGCAGGGACTGAGCACAAATGCCAATTGTGGAATTAATTAACAAATTCTGACTACTAAAAATAAGCCCCCAGCTTAGATGAACCTGGTCAAAGCAGAGGTTGCTCATTTTTGCCCCGGTGCCAAGGGGGCAGGGCTGACGGAAAAAGAGGGAAAAAAAAAAGAAGGAAACAGAGGTTTTTATGGCTATGTTTCTACAAAGGCTTGACTGCCTTTGGATATAGTGGCAGGACTTCTCAGGCTGCAACTGCCCCAGGCATAGGCAGAAGTGAACTCTTTTGGGGGCTTGTCTGGAGCTTGTGCCTTCCCCAGGGGAGGGGTGAAGCCCAACTCAGGTCGAATCCCTCCCTCAAGGAATTCAGACACCAGGGTTTGGTAATTTGAAGTTATTAAAACCAGCCTACAACCTCTCCTCTGTCACCACCACTCCCCCAGTGGGGAGAGTCCGCCAGAGTTAAAGGTACTGCATCATCTTACGCTGGTGGGACCTGCAGGCAGACAAGCACCACATACTGGGCAGGATAAGAAAAACAGAGTTCAGAGACTTCACAGGAAAGTCTTTCAACCTGCTGGGTCTCTCCCTCGGGGAAACCTGATGCAGGTGACTCTTTCCTCCTGATAGGAGGCCAGTTTGGTCTGGGAAAATCCGGCTGGGGTCTATAATATCTAAGTGGACCCTCCTAAGGGTGGGGCGGCGGTGCGGAAAGTCACCATACAAGCAAGGCAAGAAACAAGAAAACAAGAACTGAAAAATTCTCCTCTGATAAAGAAAACTTAAGCTAGAGGTACAGATAAAGATGAACTGAATGTCAAAGAACAGATAGACAACAAATTCATCCAGCAAGAAAACTCTAGGTAAAAGAAGTGCAAGCAATCTCCAGAATAAACTAATTAAGGTAATTAAATGCCTAGACACCAGCAGAAAATAACAAATCACACTAGGAAAATTGAAGATATGGCCCAGTCAAAGGAACAAACAAACAATTCAAATGAGATACAGGAGCTAAAACAATTAATTCAGAATATACAAACAGACATGGAAAACCTCATCAAAAACCAAATCATTGAATTGAGGGAGGATATAAAGAAGGCAAGGAATGAACAAAAGGCAAGGAAAAAACAAATCACAGAACTTATGGGAATGAAAGGCAAGGTAGAAGAGATGAAAAAAACAATGGAAACCTACAATGGTAGATTTCAAGAGAAAGAACATAGGATTCGTGAACTGGAGGACGGAACATCTGAAGTCCGGCAAGAAACAGAAACTTTAGGAAACCACAGTGGCTCAGCAGGTAGGAATGCTTGCCTGTGATGCCAGAGAACCTGGGTTCGATTCCTTGTGCCTGCCCATGTAAAAACAAAAACAAAGAAACAGAAACTATAGGGGAAAAAATGGAAGAGTATGAGCAAGGACTCAGGGAATTGAAAGACAATATGAAGCGCATGAATAACGTGTTGTGGGTATCCCAGAAGGAGAAGAGAAGGGAAAAGGAGGAGAAAAACTAATGGAGGAAATTATCACTGAAATTTTTCCAACTCTTATGAAAGACTTAAAATTACAGATCCAAGAATTGCAGTGTACCCCAAAGAGAATAGATCCAAATAGACATACTCCAAGATATTTACTAATCAAAATTTCAGAAGTCAAAAAGAAAGAGAGAATCTTGAAAGCAGCAAGAGGAAAGCAATCCATCACATACAAGGGAAGCCCAATAAGACTATGCGCAGCTCTCTCAGCAGAAACCATGGAGGTAAGAAGACAGTGGGATGATATATTTAAATTGTTAAAAGAGAAAAACTGCCAACCAAGAATTCTATACCCAGCAAAATTATCCGTCAAAAATGAGGGAGAAATTGAAACATTTTTAGACAAAAAAATCACTGAGAGAATTTGTGACCAAGAGACCAGCTGTGCAAGAAATATTAAAGGGAGCACTACAGACAGATACAAAGAGAGGAGAGAGAGGTGTAGAGAAGAGTGTAGTAAAGGAAGCCTATGAGTAAAGGTAAAAAGAAGGAAAATTAGATATGACATATAAAATCCAGGAGGCAAAATAGTAGAAGAAAGTACTACCCATGCAGTAATAATACTGAATGTTATTGGATTAAACTCTCCAATCAAAAGACATAGTCTGGCAGAATGGATTAAAAAATAGGACCCATTTATATGCTGTCTCTACTCAAAGGACATGAGGCCAAGGACCCAAATGGACATTTACACACCAATGTTTATAGCAGCATTATTTACAATTACCAAGAGATGGAAGCAGCCAAAATGTCCATCAACAGACGGCTGGCTAAACAAACTGTGGCGTTTACATAAGATGGAATATTATGCAGCTGTAAGACAGAATCAAATTATGAAGTATGTAACAACATGAATGGACCTTAAGGACATTATGCTGAGTTTGATTAGCCAGAAACAAAAGGACAAATACTGTATGGTCTCACTGATATGAACTGACATTAGTTAATAAACTTGGAATATTTCATTGGTAACAGAGACCATCAGGAGATAGAAATAGGGTAAGATATTGGGTTATTGGAGCTGAAGGGATACAGATTGTGCAATAGGACTGAATATAAAAACTCAGAAATGGACAGCACAATATTACCTAACTGTAATACAATTATGTTAAAACACTGAATGAAACTGCGTATGAGAATGATAGAGCGAAGAGGGCTGGGGCATAAATGAAATCACAAAGAAAGATAGATGATAAAGATTGAGATGGTAAATCTAGGCATGCTTAGAGTGTATAATGATAGTTACTAAATGTACAAATTTAAAAAATGTTTTTGCATGAGGAAGAACAAAAGAATGTCATTACTGCAGTGTGCTGAAAATAGATGGTAATTAATATTTTAAAATTTCAACTTATGTGTGAGACTAATGCAAACAATGTTTATTTGGTACAAATTTATACTTTGACTAGTGCATCTCCTAATATAACTTATGTAGATAGTTGGTTGAACACCTTAAGTACATGGAACTTTGCATAAGACATGAGATTTTGTTGGTTTGTCCAGGTAATGCCCTGATGAATCCCAGAGTGGTTTGATCAGTGAGTGGAAAAGTATTTGCAAAGTCCCCTTCAGGGAATGGTGAGAACGGGGGGAAACTCAACTTCCCCAAGTTGAATTCTTGATATTCTCACAAGCAGTGTGGACAACCAAAGCTGTAGGTTGAGTCCCCAGTCTTGGGGTTTGTTCATATGAAACTTAACCCCACAGGGGATAGATCAAGCCTACTTAAAATTAGGCCTAAGAGTCACCCCCAAGAGAACCTCTTTTGTTGCTCAGATGTGGCCTCTCTGTAGCCAACACAGCAAGCAAACTCACCTCCCTCCCCTTGTCTACGTGGGACATGACCCCCAGGGGTGTGGATCTTCCTGGCAACGTGGGACAGAAATCCCAGAATGAGCTGAGATTCAGCATCAAGGGATTGAGAAGAACTCTAGAATGAGCTGAGACCCAGCATCATGGGATTGAGAAAACCTTCTCGACCAAAAGGGGGAAAAGTGAAGTGAGACAAAGTGTCAATGGCTGAGAGATTCCAAACAGAGTCGATAAGTTATCCTGGAGGTTATTCTTATGCATTAAGTAGATATCACCTTGTTATCCAAGATGTAGTGGAGAGACTGGAGGGAACTGCCTGAAAATGTAGAGCTGTGTTCCAGTAGCCATGTTTCTTGATGATGATTGTATAATGATATAGCTTTCACAATGTGACTGTGTGACTGTGAAAACCTTGTGTCTGAGGCTCCTTTTATCTACCTTGTCAGCAGATGATTAGAACATATGGAATAAAAATAAATAATAAGGGGAACAAATGTTAAAATAAATTTAGTTTGAAATGCTAGTGATCAGTGAAAGTGAGCAAAAATTTTTTTTTGCTGTTTTAGTTTTATTTTTCTGTTATCTTTATTTCTTTTTCTGAATTGATGCAAATGTTCAGGGAAATGATCATGATGATGAATATGCAACCATGTGATAATATTGTGAATTGCTGATTGTATGTGTTGGGAATGTTTGTGTTTCATTCTTGTAATTTTTTTAATTAATAAAAAATTAAAAAGATCTCTGTCCTTAGCTTTACTGTATCATTTTTTTCTGGTTCCCTCTTCTCTATCTCTCTTTTCTTTTTTATCTCTGACTCTGAATTGTCAGAATTCTCCACAGTTCTGTTCTTGGTTTGATTCTCACACTATAAATTGCCCATGTGATTTTAATAACTTCTAAAACTACACTTACTACTTGTTCATGACTTCCAAATCTATGTCCCTATGCCCAGAACTTAAATATTTAATAGATCCAACTATATGCCCCCCCTACTTAATATGTGCAAGACCAAATTTTTATTTTTCTCCCCAAATTTGATCTCCTTTCATTATTCCTTTTAACTGGAAATGTATCACCATCTCTTATCTGTTTTATGCAGACCAGGAGCACTTTCCCTTCCTCCATATTCACTCAGTTACCAAGTCCAATCTCTCTGCCTTCTTAATATTACATATTCTTCCCTTCCTCTCTAATCCATTTTCCACTGCGTTAGTTTAGTTCAGCCCTCATCATTTTTCAAAATAGTCTCCAAAAATCTGTCTTCCAAATTTATGTTCAGGCAGTCTATTCTGCACAAAGATACTGGCATTGGTCCCTCTTACCATGTTTTTTCTTCAGATCTTAATGCTAGTGAACACCTGCTCATCTGCTGAGACTCAATTCCAATGCTGCTTCTCTATGAACTTCTGGTCTTTATCCAACCTCTTAGTATTGATGACTTCCTTGTGACACCCTTACACCCATACATACCTTCTGCCAGGCATTTATCACATTTCATTGCATTTATTTGTGAGACTTAGAGTGTGTCTTATTTATTTTATTATAACAAGGACACAGCTATGCCTGGTTTGAATGAATGAATAACTGCATAAGTGAATTGAACAGGAGAACTGACTTTAGTCTAAACCATGCTTTCCAGATTACTAATTTTGAATCACTAAGAGTTTGTTGAAAATATTGATTCCCAAACCTCACCATAGACTAACTCTTTAGGAAAAGAATTAGGAGAGTGTGGGGAACATTAGTATGAAATATTATCTTTATTTACTTGACATAATCTTTCAAGTAGGAAACATTTTCATGTATATTTTTAACCTGAGACTTTTCCAAATTTGTTGACTAATGACTAGTCATGAAATGAATTATGGAAATACTGTTGTAGGGAATAAGCAGTTATCTTTGAAGCCTGAGATAATGAATGAAATCAATGTGAAAAAAATTCTTATTACTTTTTGAGAGGATTGGTTTAAATGAGCAACTTTAAATCAAAGTGATTACTAAAGTGTTTGATTTGTCATTGAAGAGTGCTGATAAATGTACACACAAATATATAAATATACACATGCATTTAAAAAGCTTTTCACTTCTGTAGTACACTGCTCAATATAGTGCACTATTGCTTGGCTGTTACATGTTTTTATTCACGGTTCATGAATGCATAACCATTTTCTGGAGACAGTAAGCTCAGATCACACAAATATACTCAAAGTATCTTCTTTCAGAAGGGGTTTTCTTTCCAGGGCACACAATCACCAATATAAACAGAAACGTCACCCTGATAAATTAAGGGGAAGAATTCATTTCAAAGAGAATGTCTATTATTTAGCCTGGGGAAGCGAAAGCGGTGGTGCTACTTCAAGTATATTACCTGAGGAATTATGAGTAACAAACATGGGAAGAAAGAGCTAAATATGAAGTAAGAGATACAGTTGTGTTGAGAAGTATTTCTTGATAGGCAAGGGTGAGATCTGCCATTGTGGTTTACGTCTTAGGTTTTAAAGAGTCCCCACTTAGTATTTTAAATATATATTTAAATATGACATTGAGATAGTTTAAATGCAGATTCATCTGAATTCAGAGGAGTATATCAAAAGAGCTCCAACTAAAAATCTTCTTACAAACTCTGTTATAATCTTTAGGAAACATAAACCTCGTAGTTCAGACCCAAATATATGAGGCTAAGTTATGTAATTGGAATACTGCAGATTACATTTTCTCCTGTTCTTGCTTTGTATTCTTAGTATATTGTTGGTAAACCCAAAGGAAGGAAAGCTATTTGTATTTATGCTTCCTAGTTCAGTTGCATAACTTTTTCCTGATATTATTTTGCTTGTAGGCAGCACTTTATTCTGATTATAGTAGCATTGAGTTTTATTGTTTACAGCATTTTTGTTTGGGTCATTCTTTTTATTCCAATTTTATGGATAAGAAAGATGTATATTGAAATATTTAGTGATTTAGTCACATTATACCACAAACCAGTAGATGTTTTAAAACTTATGAGGTTTTGACCCACAATTTACATTAGGAACTCTCAGTAAAGCATATTTGTTTCATAAAGCTGTTTCCTAATGCAATAACAAAATGAGGTTTAGTTAGATTTAGTTTTAGCTGTATGCTTTTTGTAGAGTATTATAGTCATTATATGTGCCATGTCATATCCAAGCAGAGCTACTTGTTCCACATGTCCAGCTTTCATTATTTTTGGTTATAATGTTCTTGGTTCCTAAAACACCACACCCTCTATCTGCCCCCATTCTTCATTTATCTAAATCTTATCTTGGGCTCTGGCTCAGTGTCACATTAGTGAAGCCTTTCTTATCTTTCCTCTCCAAAGAGCCCTTGTCCTTGTCCTATTTCCCATACCATTACCTTTCATCTTAAATTAAGCTAAAGGCAGATTTACTATATTATAATGCCATTATGTATTTATATTCTCCCCCCAACCTGACTGGACTGCAAGTTAAAAGGTGCCCGTTATAATTCACACACAAAAATATTTGAAGATGAGAGGGGAAAAAAATGCAAAATGCAGCAAGACCAACAGGATGTTATTTGCTTAATAAATATACAAGATGAGAAAAACACATTCAAGTTTTTTTTTTTTTAATGTAGTTATTTGGGATTTGAAGGTAGCTGCAGCTATGTAAATCTAGGCTTGATGTTTTGGCCTCTGTAATGGCTGGAAATATGTATAATATATTTTTCAAGAAACTCATTGATAACTTGTGCTTTAGAAAACATGATTTCAGCAAGAGCAGCAGTGTGCTGTAGGAGGAAGAGCACTGTGATGTTGTTGACAAAGTTAGATCTCATCTCAGCCCCCTCATGAATTCCAGGCATGATTGAGAGAACTGTAAGTCTTCCACAAACCCTAAAGAGTCTCACAGAACATTAATTTTCTGAAGAGAGGAATGATACCTAATAGTATTTTGCAAAAAAAAAAAAAAATGACAAGGACAATTGTAGTTAATATTTACATTCTTGATGATTTTTTTTTTTTTGAGTGACAGCCTGTTCAGGACATCATTCCTTTTGCCACTTAACTTCCCTGTGTCTCTATTTTAGTTAAGGTACTAATAAATGATATATAAGATAAAAACACAAACCCCAAATTTCAGTTGTTTAACAAAAGTTGCACATGTGAAATCCAAAATTAGGGTTCCTGATCTGTAGGAGATTTTCCACCTGTTCATTCAGTGGTATCCCTCCTGCCTCCTGTGGCACAGCCTTCTTTTACAGCTGGGGAGTCCTCTGCATTTAGCCAGTAAATGGGGAAACAGCATGAAGAACTTGGCATGGTTAAGTTTTATGGACTAGGGCTAGAAGAGCCATATCACTTCTTTCATATTCTATTGACTAGAATGTAGCCATGTGGTTATATGGTCAACAGGAAGGCACACTGGGAAATGTAGACTCTGTTAGCCCAGGAAGAGAATGAAAGCAGATTTGGGAGCAGCCAAATACCTTTAAATATTTATATTTTCAATATCATTCTACATTTTTTCTGCCACATGATTAGTATAATATTCTATATACATACGTAGAATATCAAGAAAATAAATGCACTTTATAGAGCTTTATAAAGATTACTAAGCCTTCTCATTTTAATATCTTTTTACCCTCATCACAACTCTGACAAGATAAGAACTATTAAACTCAATTTTCAGATGAGGAAACAGGGATTCATAGAGTCATAATGAGTTGTTCAAGGCCATAGAGCAGGAATCTGGTCAGTCTGGGATTGGTAACTTCTCTCCTGACATGGATCCAATATCCTTTCCTTCTAGGCAAAAACTATTACATTTTTCTAATGCTAAGAGGGAACAGAAATGCCTTGAACCTTCTAACTCATGTCCTGGGATCTTAGGCATCACTGTACTTTGTGTATATCTACCTATGCTTAATGGGACTTATTATTTAGAGCCATAGGCTCACACTTATGGCATGTGGTACCTGTGGAAGTTATATGGCCCTTCCATATCGTCAAAGAGAGTCTGTGAAACCATACTCCTTTTCTTTATTGAAAGTCTTTCCTGCCGCACGTAATTTTCTTCTCCTCAGATCTAGCTGAATAGTACCTGTGAATATGTATGTGTGAATTTCCCTCAGAATTCATCTTGCCCCCTGACTTGAGGAAGTCATTGCATCTTGTGTATATGAAATAAAAGTGAGAATTGAATTACTATTATTTACCATACCTGATTTAAGAATACTAGGATCCTGAATTCTAATAAGCATCTCAAACATAACTCATCCTAAACTGAATTTTTAATTCCACATGATATTTAGATAGTGAACCAAACAATTAAGAAATACATTTCTTTTGCCTTCTGTGAATAACATTATTGACATGGACAGAAATTAAAACACAAACTGCTGAGGGTTACAAGTCAAAATTTCTTCTAATTAGGGATATTATATAGAATTACTACCAATAAAGCTTGCACACTGGATTGCATACATAAATGGTGAGCAATAATTGAGGGTCTTAAGTGATATAAAATTAAATGTGAACTTAAACATCCCCATTTTTAAAAAATAATTTGTTCTGAATCTCATAAATTCATAAAAATTCCCTAGAGTTTGGTAATTTCAATTACATTAGTACTAGCAATAAATATTCATGAAGTTTAACAAACAGATCATTGTAGAAAATGAAATTTTCCAGACTGCTAATACTTAGTGTAGCTTTGGACACAAAGAGGAACATAATTCAGATTATAGGACACAGTCATATTGAAGTGAATGGAATTTTGGCATTCAGATGTTAGAATGATATAAGATAAAAGGAAGTAGGGATCCATATCCATGAATAAAGCAAGCTAATAGGTTAACAAGTTTGGGAAGATGGCTCAAGACTAAAATAGATAAGTGAACTGTTAAATAGAATACTGAAACATTAAGTAAAAGTTTTGCTCAAGTATGTATAGAGGGAGGTGAATCTAGAGTTCCATCCAGCTGGTTGTGTTATTTTTGGTGTCTTAGTGTTGATGTGTGTGTGTGTGTGCGTGTGCGCGCGGAGAATATAAATGCATCATCTGGTCCATTCTCATCTAGAAGGGCCCAAGAGATCAGATTGATTGCTAGCATGATCCTTTTAAAACTTCCTGTCTTTTTAAGGACCTTGTGGGATTCAACACCTTAGACATTTTCTAAAGCAGCCTACTAATAGAAATTCCGAGGTGCACAGACTATATTAGATTTTCTATATAGTACAGGTTAACCTTGCTTGGCTCGTGGACATTTGTATGTGTGACTTGGTATGTATCTGATGCCTAAAGATATATTCTCGAAAGAACCATTTTCAGTGGGTGAAGCCATGTTATATAATTTAAAACTAAGGCATAAATTCATTAGTCACAATCCTTTGGATGGTGCCATTTTATAGCTTTCTGACAGTGATATTCTTCCCTATATCTGAACCTCACAGGTTCTCTATTACCCACCTGCTTCTTATAGCTAGAATGATTTCTTGATCTTGCTACTCTATTAGAATTCAGAGACCCCTAACTTTTCCAAATCATAAAATTTTAATGGTTTTTTGTTTTTTTTATTTTTATGTTTTTTTATGGTACTTTATCTAGTTAGATTCCCAATTTTGTCATATCTCAGGCTATAATGTTGCCCAAATTAATTTAACAAGTGGGGACTAGTTAAAAAATGGACATATAATTTTGCATCAGAGTTATCACAAAGCATTTTTTACTATGTATTGCTATAAGGCTGTCTTGAGGGCCCATACTTTGTAACTGACTTCTGTGTAAACCTGTATTAAGTAAGTTTTCTCAATAGTTTGGTAGTGAGTTCTTATTAGGTAAACTGCCTTGATCAGGGTTTGGTTAGAATGATAGGAACAATTCTTGGTATTTCAAGCCAGAAATAATTAAATTTGGGAAAATTAGGTGCTTAAAGACCATTGGAAAGGCAAGGAGACAATAATCAGAAAAGATCCCTATTAACTCTCAACAGACTAGAAAGCTGTAGAAATCATAAAATAAGGGTGCTGATCTTGGCTATCTGAGGATTAAAGCTGGTGATATGCAGAGCACCTAAAACCCTTGAAAAACTCATGCCTAACAATTGCCTGCCCAGCACTGATGGAGGAGAGAATGAAGTTTTGTTTTTCCTTCTATGTTGTTCAAATCTCTCCCACATGCCTCTCATTAGCAGACTCTAAACTGGAACCCTGTCCTTTGAGCAAGGAATTCTGGGGGTGTAGCTTGCAGGCCAATTAATGCCTGGGAAAGTGGAGAAAATGACAGGGATGATACTAAATTTGATGAGACAATTTAGAACGTTGGCATTCTATTGAGTTAATCTAAATGTCATCTAAATGTCATTTTTTCCCTTTTTATATTTGGTATTCTCAGTTTGCCTGCCTTAAAATCCTATATCCAAGTTCTCTCTCCCTCTTTCGTTCCCTTCCTTTCTCCCTTTCTTCCTTTCTCTCCCCGCAAATAGAAAGGATATCTATGATATTAGAAAAATACCAAAGCAAGAAAATGCATTTTTTAAGTTAAACATCTGAATACATAAGAAATAATGCTAGAATATGAGTCATGAGTCATTTAGCATCACTAAATGCAAACCTTTACAGGTTATTGCTTTGCATGATAGTGTTGCTAGTGTGTGCAGAAAGGAGGACACCTTAGTGGATTATTTTTCTTATGGGAGCTGATGTGCTGTAAGGTATGGTAAAGAACAGTTCCTTTTTTATATGTGATCTCAACTTGTGCAACTTTAAGCAAGTTGCTTTCCCTTTCTGGGCTTTAACTTCCTAATCTATGAAATGGGGATAATAAAAGCATAACATTTATTGAATTGTATGACATAATGTATGTAAAAGTGGTTGACATTTAATGGGTTCTCAAATGCATTTTTTCCCTTCCCTTCTTATTAGTTTTCCAATATTGTTTCTAAGATTTGGACTCTGATTTTGTGGAATTAGGTGAAAAAAATATGTGGGTTGGTATTTTCTAAGATTTTTATGGTAAATTTTTCTACATATTTTTTCTAAGATTCTTGAACCATTTCTTTAAGAACCTGCTGTGATTGTAGAACATCATTAGCCAATGAAAACTTGATTTCTTGTCAGTAATCTTATTTTCCCTCTTACTTACTCCTCTGTATTAAGAACCTAGTTTTGTAATGAAGCTGTAGCCAATATTTTAGAAGAAAAGCTACATATTGGAATATGCATGACCACTTAGATATTTTCTTGCATCAGCTTTTTATGTAAACAAGATGTGGAGGTAGGAAAAAGGAAGCATTTATATTGAAACTGTTCCTTGTTTCTTTTGCTGAAATACTGCTACAATTTAAAATTTGGTAGCTTTTCTGTAGTCATGCCCTTGCTTTCATTTTTTAATATGCAAACTAAGCAGACTAAGCAAGTGCTCCTGTGAACTGCATAGGAAACAGCTGAGTATTAACTGAAAGGTTTGGGGAGGAGCAGAAGAAAGAAAATAACAAACCCATGGAAGAAGTCACAGTAAAGGAACTTTGGTATCACATATAAAAATTGACTTTCTGGTGAGTCATACATTTCTATTTTGTAACCAGTGGTGTCATCATATAGATACAATATCCATGTAGCAATAAGTTAGTGATTCCTATCCTCAGAGAGGCAAAGGAAAGATAAGTAGCTAATCTTAGGAAACTAGACAAAATGCTTCCTCTCTGCTTTTGTTTCTTGAGTCTCTGTAGAGATTAATATGTGAATATCACAGAAAAAGATAAGGTGATTACTGTCTCAGTGCTCTATCTAATTTTTCACTCAAACCAATTGTTCTCCTCAAACCATTCTGTTCATTAGCTTGGTTTTTCAGTAATTTAATATAATTATTGTGTTTTTGTGTCAGGTAGATTTAAATAAAAGTTTGATTCACCAAGTAGAGTTCCTTGGGCTTTTGGATTATTTGATATGCCATTTTACAGGGTCTTTTTTGTTGTTGTTTGTTTAATTCATTGTAGAAGTTGGAAGAGCTAGGCTATCTTGTGCTACCAAAAAATAAAATAAAACAAGCATAGTCTCAGTGACTTTATTCAACAAAAGTTTATTTCTTGTTCATGCTATAGTTACCCTATTTAGATTGTAGGACCTTGTTGGAGGAGAAATTTATTCCGTGGTCATTTAGAGACTCAGGCATATGGAGGCTCTGCAATTTTCCCCCTACATCATCTAGAGCAGTGGCTACACACCGTTGGCGGTGGCAGGGGAGGAGAGAGCCTGGAGCCCATGACTCTGATACAAAAGCTAGCTAAGCACATGTGGGTTTTTGCTGCCTCAGCCTAAAAGTGACACAAATACCTTCCACGGGCAGTTCATCAGCTACAATTTGTTACTTGGTCCTACCTAGCTGCATAAGGCACAGGGAACTGTAGAGGACCAAATAGAATATTCAGTGACCATAACTGTCCCTACTACATATGGTAACTTTTCCTTTTACTTGTCCATACTAGCATCTGTTTTTTGTTGTTGTTGTTTTATTTTTATTTTTTGTTTCATACTAGCATCTGAATTAAGAGGTCATGAAGGTCCTTTCATACACATACATATTTGCATACACAATAGCATGTTTTTACTTAGCCACTTGGCAGGTGATTATGTCATTTATAGAATTTTTTTTATTGAAATTTTTATTGGTACTAATTTTATCTGCCCCCACAAAATTAAAAACTCTTAGGGATTAGAAGCAGTGAATTCTTTTTTTTAGTTTCCCTTAAAGCACCTCAAATATTTGCATATTCTAATTGTAAAATGACTGATATAGACAAATGTGCTTTTTTTTTGAAACATCAATTTAGAAAATTTAATTAGAATAATGGTTGCTAAAGATGCATTCTTTATACCTAAATAATAGCAAATATAGTTTACAGGTGGATTTCAGTAATTCACATAACTGTGAGTGGATCTTCACATAAATACTGTGCTATGTGAACAATCTTGTTAAGCTCTTTGATGTTGTGACTGAGGCCTTCCAGTTGAGGGCCTTCTGAATAGCAAATGTAATTACGTTATTAGTAAAAACTATAGTCATGACCTTCTAATTTTGAGACATATTTACATAGAGAAAATGAAAAGTTCCTGATGTGTGTTCATATGTTCTCCATTTTTATTCCTTAACCTTGAGAACAAGTTTGGACATTCAGAGGAAACCTTCACTTGACCATCAGAAGACAGATTTACTTTCTGGACGACAGAATAGTCAGACCATCTCAATATAAACAAGGAAGTAATTTGAAATCCTTTAGCCTGAGGTATTCTCCAAAGGGCAGCATGTATAATCTTTCAGTGGTGCTAAGTCACCCTTTTCAAAACCCCTCCATTGCCCTATTTCACATTACCTTAAATTCATTTTGGCCATCAAATTTCTCTTTCAATTTAACTAGGCTCAACTTCCCCTTCCTGTCTTTGCAGCCAATCAATGTTTCTCAATTCTTCATTTAGTCCTTCTTCCCTTAAACCTGATTGATCTTAAAAAATTATCTTGCTCTTGCTCTTGCTCTGCTGAAGCAGCATTCACTACCATTTTTAAAGTTTCCCTTATTATTTAACATGACACTTTTCATTTACATCATTTTTATTCAGGATTCCATAATTTTCTTGCAGAATAGTTGTCTAGTTCATTTATCATATAACACTTGCAATGTAAGCAACTTGAGGAAAGAGTCCATTTCTTCCCAGCATTTTGAAAACTGCATGTTATGTTGTCTTGTAACTAGGATGCATAAATTAGGTTAAAGAAAGACCAAGGTAATTCTAACTAAAGGATTAGATTCCCAAGACTAAGTGTCCTAATTCGTGTATGCCAATATTAATCAATTCTTGATGAAAAATGTCTTCCTTTCAGCTGGCAATATTAGCAGAGTTTAAAGCCTGAAGGAGGATGAACAAGTATTTCAATCACAATAATAATAATAAATTACTTTTCTATAATGACATCATTTACAGAGTCTTTGTCATAGCTCCAGGAGACAGGCAGTCCTGGTAGTAACTCTCCCCATTTCACAGACAAAGAAACTGATCCTTTGTTTAAGGATCATTAGAGGTTTGCTTAGAACTCATGCATTCTGGTTTGTAAACACTCTGTAGAGCAGACCACGTTGCCTTACCCTAGTCACGTTTCCTCAGAGACATGTCAGGTAATTCTCACACAAAAAGAGATAGAAGCATATTTGGGCAAGCTTGCACTACTTGCAAAAATATTATAATCATCTTTATGTTTAGGTATTAGTATGCTGCTAAAAGCTTACAGAAAGCATCCCCTGTGTTCTGGTTAACAGAAAAAAGAGGGCCTTGCATGGCGATGGAGGATGAGAATGATTCCTTGTGACAAGGAATGTAGTTCAGAAAACCCATGAGTCAGTCACTCAGTTCTGAATATAGTGGAGATCAGGGCAGATGCATTTCTTTAAAAATGCTTTAATGTACTTCAATTATTGTCTATTGCTTGCTTATAGCTATTGTTTAAATGTAGTGATTTCAGGCAGGAATTGTGCCTGTGATTTTTTTTTTTTTTTTTTTTTTTTTTTTTTTTTTTTTTTTTGGCACATGCAGGCTCAGAGAATCAAACCCTTGGCTCCCGTGAGAATTTTATCACTGAGCTATCCTTGCACTACTTTGTGGTTAGATTTTAAGAGAGAAAGAGAGGGAGGGAGGGAGGGAGAGAAAAAGGAGGGAAGGAGGGAGGGGAATTATAAACTTTTCTGGTGAAACCAATACAATAGAAAAAGAACAAATGTAGCATCTGTATAACCCCATAGCACCTCTGTAAATAGCTGCAATGTGGTGCCCAGGATGTTTCATGAGATGCTATAACTGGAAATCTGATCACAGAATGACTTCCTAAGATTATAGACATTTATCATTAGAGGCATAAAATGTGTTACTGCATGGAGTCTGGTTGTCAAACAGTACTGGTATGGAAGAAAAGATCAGTTGGAAGGATATGACAAGGCCCTAGGTACATTGTAGTTTCCCGGTGATGTGAGGCACATCAGGTGATCCCTTATTATTCCTGCTGATTGCCTATAATTCTGTAGCTAAAAAGTAATTGCTTTGATGTTAGCATACCTTCCTGGAAGAAGATAGGATCTCTAGCTTCAGCAACTGGGCTTAAAAGTTTGTCTGATTACTTTCCTTAAGGGATGGTGAGAGGCTGAGACAGTATGAAAGACTAGTATCTGTGAAAAGAATAAGACACTTAAAGTGTGGGGGTGAGAACAAAGAAGAAATTTAGTGTTGGGCAGTGGTAGAATGATGATCAATACAGGTCTGAAGACCCAGGTTAGCCCCCTCATAACTTTACAGAGAACATGACTTGTAGTAAATCAACCTCATGCTGCTGGGTTAAGCTTCTTTTCAATCCAAAGTAATGTTTAGATCAGCTAACTTTCCTAGCCAGTTATCATACCAGAGAAGAAGCTGATCGAGTAGGAAGCAGAGCTGATAATACAGTGCTTAGTAACTATGACTAATTAAAGGACTTAATTAAGCTGTCAAAAAAGAATAAAGATGATCATGCTCAGTCAGTTCCCACTCTTTTGCAACTGGGAGTTATGAACAAATCCATTTTCTCCCAGGTATCACATGTTCCTTCCTCTCTTACTTGATACTTATGTAACCTTATTTGCACTTTCCTGAGATGATGTAGGTTAAAAAAGTAAATGACATACTTTGCTTTTTGTTTTATCCTGCTGTAGCAATTATATTCTTATCATAGTTACCTGTCAAATAAAATATTGGAATTTGCTTCTTTAATTATGACCTATTTTCACTACAGATTAACAGTTACAGTTATTATTTTTGTCATCATTGCTAATGCCAATTTCAATTATAATAAAAACCAAGGCTGACAGTGATTGGGCTAATAATGTCATTGTTATGTCCTGAAATATAGTAACCTGTAAAGGTTACTATATTTATAGCTACCTGTAAAGTTGTTTCACTAACTTATTAAAAATTAATAGAAACATTTTATTCTTTTCAGCAACATTGAATGAATTTATGGAGCATGGTAACTCATAATAGTATGTTATATTGAAATATTCTTATTTTCATTGTATTGGAACAACTTCCCTTACCATAGTAAAAAAATTTAATGTGAAAAAAATCTGTAGTTGTAATAAAGTGTTCTACAAAACTTTACTCAAGCAGGATAATTTGTCTTTTCAACATGCTGACCTCTTTTTAAGATAGTTCTTCATGTTACCTTCTATGTGCAGCAAAGTACCATCTTTCCTTACAGAACATTAATGAAGTTTATACTTCAGCCATTCTCCAGGCCAATGCATCATTCCTTCTCTGAATGTTACTTTTACTTGGAAATGTCAAACTTCTTTTAAATTATGATATATATTTAATATGAATAGTTAAGAATAAATATTTTCATCCCGCAGACATACAGATTGGTATAAAGCATTTTATCTTGAATTAGAATTTGTATACCAGCCGTATTTTATGATCATCAAGGCTCAGTTTATCAGCTCTTAAGGAGATAAGCCCCATGCATGAAAGACAGTTTTTATTGTAGACTGTATGTAGGCTAGCCTTTTATTTTCTTAGAGGGTATAAAAAGATGGCATTGTTCTTTCCAATACTTTATAAGCAAACTTCCTTCCCATTTCAACCATATAGTATACATATATGATTGCAATAGAACACAAGAGGTGAGATGAGAGTATGGTAGTATACACATGAGGAAACATTTTTATCAGTGTAAATAAAAACTGGAAATACTCCTCCTTGACCAGAATCCCTTACGAATAACTAAATCCATATTCATGATGGATTAATCCACAGCCAATTACAATGGTGGTTTATCACTGGGGCTTGGATGTTGTTTGGAAGATTTAAGATTCCCTTGATATCTTTATGACTTTTAAGAACCTTTGGGCTCTGTCTTTTTTCCTGAGCCCACTTTTAGCTCTGAGGTCTGAAATTCCCAGGCCTTATTTGAACACAAATATCAGCAAATTCTTACAAAGAACAAAGCCCATGGTAAATGATATGTCATCCATCTTTTCAGAAGCACTGTCTGCCTTCAAAATATTGTATTGATTATATTTTGGGTCATGTTAAATTTTTATTGTTTAGAAAATTTTCTGTAACATCATAACCTCCTCACAGCATTGTCGTCTCTCCAGTTCTGCAATCTATTCTTCATTGTCTTGGTACTTTTAATCAAAACAATACCTACCTCTTTGTTTTCTTATTTATACTTTGCAGTAGTAACTGTGAAAGGTTCTGTTAGTATTTCTGTCCAACCCTGCTTTCTATTCTAATAGTTCTATCCCACTCCTTTCACTTTCTCCCCATGAAGTTTATGTTTTATTGTAGGAAATTTCTATAAGCATCTTAATGACCTTTTCAAATGATGACAGCAATGAAAGGGAAAGGAGCAAAGTTATGTTGCCTGTTGGGTGCTACATTTTACATGGAAAATTGAGATTCAAAGAACCTTTGGACCTAAAACCAGTAGGAAGTGTGAAACTAGAATTTGAATAGGTCTTTCAAGCTCTACAACATAAGTCTTCCCTGTATATTCACTGCTTCTAATTGAGGAAATAAAGCCTGTGATGTCCTGATAATTCACTGAGTTCTTTCTAACAAAGTCAATTATGTTTTCCTTTTTTATTAAGATTTTTGGAGACCAATTTTTTTATAAACTAAGGGTTTTGCATACATGCTAAGTTTAGCATATGGTAAAGGCAATTTGAAATATTCCCTACAGTTCCTATAAAGTTTCAACAAGTATTTTGGGAAATGTTGGGCTCTTTACCTCACTACTCAAAAGTGGTAATGGTTGTCAGGCAATACCATTCAGAGAGACAAGACTCTCTTCCCAAAGCTACTTGGAGAATTTGGAAGTACCACTGCCTCAATTAATCAGAAAGGATGGTGAGCAGTATCAAACATTATTCTTAACCTCCCCCATTTATCAGACTTTTTCTCTATCTCCTCCATTTAGGAATATCCTACCTTGAGGGAAGAGTAGTAAGAAAAGGGTTAATCATCTGAGTATATTTTATAGTCTTTTTTCCATTAGGGCATCTATAAGGCATTAGTAGCTAACGATTCACTTTTATAAAGTCATGATGAAGTCCTATTAATGTATATTTTTGGGATTTTTGCTATAATGAGCCATTAAGCCAGAAATTGGAAAAAAAGCTGAGATTGACTTGATGTATCAATAATGTTATCCTGAAGTCCTGTTCAGTCAACAGGTGATCACTTAGCTTTGCATGATAGGAGGGTCAAGCCAGTCATGTCTATTTTTGTTAGGTTTTAATACTTTCATTCTGAAATATTCTTTCTTGATCTCCTGGAATACACTTTTATAGTTCCTGTCTAGTGACCAATATTTGTCACTGGGGTGCATTTTTTTTAATTAACAGAGTTATTGTTCTAAACATGAGGCACTGACATGTCTTGAATTACTATTTGAATCATCATCACCTTCTTACAAGAAACATGGAGAATTACAAAGGGACCTTGGAAACCAACCTGTTTTCTTTTGAAGCCTTACATATTAAGTGTCTAGAATCTAGAAGGAGGGACAACATTAATATTTAATTTTAGCAGTCTTCAGGGAGTTATTTCAGTTATATTTGAGTCCTGTGGAGGAAGGGAGGTATTGTTTCAAAGATGTGTTCCTTCATAATGTCATGAAGTAAAATTAGCCAAATTTTCATTATCCTTTTGGGAAGCTATCATTATATAGCCTTTCCTAGCAGGTCACACATAAACTTGTGCTCATTTAAATTGGTAGCTCTCAAATTTGTTTTGGCTTTTAGAATAATAATCTCAAAAGAGAAATTGTATCAATTCACTATGCAATTATTTTATCAGAGTTCTTTTCACCCCCCTGGTTGCCTTACCAGCCATCGTTTTTGCATTTATTTTTGCTCTTAGAAGACTGTTATCCAGTTCTTCAAAGATATTGACTGGTAGCATTTCCAGGGCATTTACATTCTTGAAAGGGACCCTCAAAGAGTAGAAAGCACTTAAGATGAAAACACATGAATCTGTGATGTTTGTAAAATAGATAATGGACAAAATATTTTTAGTACTAACTCTCTTTCAAGTCCCTTCACATAATAAGCAAATAGATACTGAATGATGGGTAGCTTGGCCCATGTAATCTGAAATCCTTAGCATTTTGCACTACATGTTCTTCAAACTTTCCAGAAAATGAGAATTACTGGGGCTACCTTTTAAAAATTCAGTTTACTTATATCCCAACTCAGACTAATGGAATCAGATTTTTCCAGAGAATAGACCATGAATTTGAATTTGTATTTGTATATTTGTATGGCGTTTTAGGAATGGTGTATTTGGGAAACTCATAATATTAAGCAACCCTCTCTTTACTACCTGCACTAAAGTTTAATGTATGAAAGTTGAAAAAGCCTTAAGATTCTAAGAGATGTGTAGTTTCCAGAAAATAAAACATCATCATAAAGTAGTTGTGTTATTATTGTTATAAAACTTTATTACAAACTTCATGTTTTAGAGGATGGTGTATCTATAACATGTTTTATATACCTACTCTAGAATAAATTTCTATACCCTCTTTTAATATTATTTTCTCATAACTTAAAGGCATCATCTTAATTTAAATACAGTGAACCTTCTATAGGGTTGAATGGTTTGGCACTTTGGGTGTGCTGAAGGAATAATATTGTTGCTTCAATTGTTACAATTTTTGAAATGTATACTTATGACTAATATGAAGTAGTTTCATAGCAAGAAAAAAACATAAGAAAGGATCTGCAGGTTTTGTTTCTGATTATAGCAAAATCATTGGCTGGCAGACAGCACTATCATGTGAAAGCTTGAAAAGTATTTCATTTGAGTGAAAGTTTAGATCCTGTTACAACCATCAGTTTGGTGGTATCGTTGCATAATGTTGACAGTTGTGAGTTGTTCAGAATTCAAATGTGCTAATGCCTAGAAAAATCTGTATTTTTTAGCTAGCATATTAAAAAAAAGTAAGTTAATTTTATTTTATCTCATTTAAAAATATTTAGGTAAGGGTGGCTTTTAATGGCAGGTAATAGCAAAAGTTGGAAGGAAAAAAACCACTATACGGGGAGCCATGAGAAAAATGCATTCTAGTTCACCTTGTCACATACTAGTTGTGTCATTTAGTTGTTAGCATCATCTCCATTTTTTCCCATTCTTCTTTCTCCCCACTGTCTGAAGGGAGAGGCCCTGACGAAATTTAGGACCCTTAATGGAGCATATAAAACAACACCACAGACTAGAGGATAGGGATCTGTTAGTGAAGATAAATGGATCTTTCTTGGCCCACCTGTTCTTTCTGTAGGAATGTTTTGGCTATAAGACTTGGGAACATACAGCTTGGACTAGAATGGTTTCTACTTGGGAATTCCCATTTGGTTTTCTAAGGCCAAAGGGGGCTGTGTTAGTGGAGCTCAGGGGAGAACAAGATGTCTTTGTAGGGCTTTTATAAAGACAGTGCTGACTGAGTTTGACATATTCTTCTGTTTTATCTCATCTTGACCATCCCACTAGATGGGATGGCAGAGCAGGGCAGGGCAGGAGGCAGCCTAAATCTACTCAGGAATAAAAACAACGAACATTAATTATTTGACTATATCCCATATTTCTTGGGAACTTGAGTACAATGTTAAGTGTGTAGATGAACTACACCATATGCCCAGAAGAGAAACCCAATGCTTGCTACTGTTATGAACTTGTTTCCTTATCTAAAAATTAGACTCTTAATGTCCCCTTCAAATAAAATTACATTTAAAAATGTGTGAATGAACCACAATGCATATAAGTTGTCTGTCAGTAATTAATAGCTCACTTTTCTTGTATAGAGATGTGTGAAGAAACTGGATATCTATTCTTACTGGTATTTGAAGTGTTAAAAATTATCTAAGAGAAAATAGATGCATTGAAATGTCTTTTAGAAGTCCTGACTTTCATTTTGTCTTAGATTGCCACTGAGCACAAGTGTGAAGGCCTTTATGAATATGTGTAGCAGATACTACATTTTTAAGACTGTTAGATTCAGAGGGAATTTAAAGATTATTTAGTCCATCTTCTCATAATACAGAGAAATTGATGGAGAATCAGAAGAATGTTACCCAGGTAATAAGATCCCATTCATGTGAGGGCGAAATCTCCACTATCATTTTGGCTTTTTAGATTGCTTATATCACTTTTATGGTTAATTTGTTTATAAATATTTTATCTCCCTGTAATGTTAGTTCTTTAAAACAGAAACTGTATCCTATATTTCTTTGTAATTATTCCAGGATTTCAATAAATAGATGTTTGTTGTTGTGGGCACTGATTTGTGGGAGAGACCTCCCTACCTCTGCAAATAATGTGGCTTGTGCTTTCATCCTGGCAAATAAAGAACCGTCACAGACATGAAAATAATCCATGCAAAGCTTTATATAAACACTTGAAGGGCCTAAAATATTAGAATAGATGAAACCATTGAATAAAAATCACTATCAATTACAGTCCACCCTGTTTTTAATAAACTTAAAATCCATGTGGATAATTTGATGTAAGTGGTCAGTTCTGCTTGTAGCCTGAGAGGAAGTGAATAAATTCCTTTTGGTGTTTCTCACAAAAGTACTTTAAATTCTGTGCAGGACACGAGTCTGGGGAATCATGTCAGCCTAGCGTACAAAAGCCTGGAGAGACAGGAGAACAGTGTCTCCCCACTGGAGCTGCTGAAGAAAATGGTCTTAGGTTTCACTGCAGGAACTGGCAGGCTAAATTTGATTCTCAGAGTCGAAGCTTACAGGTTAAGTTCTTATCCTTTCTTTAGTCTAAGCTGAAGATGTTTTTTTTTTTTTTTTCATTTTCAATTTCCTTAAGTCATTTGGAGAAATCTGATACTCATATTTTCAAACTATGTTTAGCTACAGGTTTATTTTCCTCTCTGTCATATTCAGCTGCAAAAATAAAAAAAAGGTAAACCTAATATGCAAGGAAGAGGAGGAGGTCTAGAATATCTAAACTGTTTGGTATTTGACAAATCAGTTATTGTGTGTGGTGTGTGGTGTGTGATATGCAAATTAAGGCTAATGCATCCCTCCTATCTGCATTGCAGATTATTCATAGAATGTGCAGTAGAGCATCATGGCTTAGTACTAGGAAACCAGGCAATGGAAATCAGAAGGAGTAAATGTATATCATATTTATAATATTTGAAACTTGTGTATAATTTCTGTATACCTCTCAAAGGCAAGAGTGATTTTCATTCCTCTGGTGGTGTTATCCTAAGAATAATTACTCACATGATATTCTAATTTTTTCTCTTAGCTAGTAATCTTTGGTATTTTGGCTAGCTGTATAATATTTTCTAGATTCTTAATTTGCTTGCATATATTATTGGTTTTGTACCTCTCAGTGAATGAAAATCAACATTCATTATATATTGATATTACATGCAAGTAAAATGAGGGGTTTGCTTGATATTGATATTTTGAATGAAATCTATGTGCTAGCTTTGTTTCCTCAAAAATATTAAGTATTAATTAATATTAATTAGTCAAAACTATGTGGACTGTCTCTCAGATGCATCTGGGGTTATTCCTTGATATATTAGATTTGGACAGAATTTGCTTCCTTATTCATATAAATGGTCTTCTGTGAGCAGTGTCTTTTTTGGTTAATCCTATTGTTACTTTTGTTGTTTGCCCCCCATCCCCCATGGACTGGGGCAGAAGATGAATAGAGATAAGAGAAGAAGAGGATAGTGAAGGAAAGATGTTTCTGGTCTGGACCAGATCAACCTGATTAGAGATGTGGCTATTAAGGTGGCAAATTGATGAATTTTTCATGCCTAGAAAGAGCAAGGCCCTTACTTTTCCTGGCAGTCTGATCTCCCCCCTGCTCAACCACACTTCACCACTTCAGACTGCTCATCCAATAATCCAAGGCCTAGGGATGTTGGTGCTCTTTTTTTAAGATCATATTGGAGAGTGGGAAAACTGGATGAAGCTTTCATTTTTAGAAGCTTGTTGCCACTGAGGAGAAGGAATGAGGGGAAAGCCATCTTTGATATCTAGAAGGGGGAATATTAATGTAATTTAATAAAGCAGAATCAGTTTTAGGCTAGTTATTTTAGCATTTGCTTCATGAAGAGATGGGAACTTCTAGGAGCAACTAGTAGAATCTTTAGCACCTTTTATATAATCTGTTCTGCAGAGTAAATGAAGAAGGGGAGTGTGTGAGAATTGGATTTTAATAGATAGGTGGCCAGAGGAGACGCAAACAAATTTATGGTTATTTTTCCCTACTACTTTCCCTTTGTGTCAAACAGATTTAAATATATTGTAGTAATACTTTTGCTTTCTTTCAAACACATTTCTTTTGCTTTCTTTCAAATACCTTTCTTTTAAACACATTTAAATGTTTTCCTGTCAATTTTTTTCCTTTATATTCTTTTTTTGACATATAACACTACCCTTCCATTTCTTCCCTCCTGCTTTATATCTTTTCTCTTGGAGTTAACTTCAATTAACTCCACTGCCACATTCTCCTTCAAAAGCCCAAGGGCTTTCCTAGAAAGAAGAGCATAACTAAATGTCTTTGACACCACTGATCAATACCTTTCACTATCAGCATTCTGTATTGACATTTTATACATCTAGAACCTCTACCACCCTAATAAGACTTAAGAAAAATTTTCTGATAGTTTCAGCAGGAAGAATTGGAAGCAATGTACTGGACTTATAAATTGGGATGGCATTTTTTTTTTCATTGTCCTCTGTCTAAAATCCATTTCTGGATAAGTAGAAGAAGGACTAAGATCCAGGCAGAGGTCCTGGTCCCTGAGTCATGACCTTAGGAGACATTGAGGTGACTAAGCAACTATTCCTATTCTTTCCTCTCTCCCCTATCACAATTTGTAATTATTTCTTCCGTATGCACTCCTAGCCTCTTTTCTCCTTCAAATGAATAATCTCAAAGGAGAATGGTGCCCAAATTTTCTCTGGACCCTTAATTCCTATCTACATACCCAAGAAGCCCTGTTAAAATCTACAGGACAGATGATGATATAGGCAAGAATTTATTTGTTCAGCACTTAGGACTAGACATTATGTAAAATATTTTAAATATATTTAATCCTAATGTTGATCCTAATAAGATAGAAATGATTATTATACAGCTTAGAAAACTGAAACTCAGCAAAATTAAACTCCACTTCTATTGTGTGCAGTGGAAGGGTTTTGAACCTCATGACTGTGCAGCTGGTTCTCTTAACAACTACTCCCTCCCTATTCTAACATGTAAGAGGGTTCATGTGTTTGCTTCTCCTCCTGTTCTAGACATCTTTCTCTGTCTAGTGTCTGGATTCCATTTCCATTCTTTCAAAACAAGTTTTTGAGTCTCTGGAAACCCCATTAGATTGATGCAACTGTTGTTCTGCCTTCTTGATTCTTTACTCTAGTTTTTTTTTTTTTCCTAAACCTCTCCTTTTGCATATCTCTTTGTGCATACATTGATCCGCTGGACCATGTGTTTAAGGTTCAGAAGTCTTACATGGATCTGAGTCCTTGTCTCCTGCTTATCAGGAGGATAAAAGAGATAAAATGCTCAGACAGTGTATTTATCTTCTCCCATCCCAATTTATAGTCTTTCTAATAGTTGGCTTCCAATCCTTTCTGCTGAATCTATTTTAAAAATTTTCCCAAAGTCTTTTTAGGGTATTGGGGGTTCTAGATGCCTAAAATGCCAAAATAAGGTACTGATATTGAAAAGTATTGCCCAGTAGGGTAAAGGACAATTAGTTCTGCTCTTTTTCTTTCTAGGAAAGCTCTTGGGCCTGCAGAAGTAGACTGTGGCAGTGTCTGCTAGCATGGAGTTAGCAGAAGTTCTGTGTGTTGAGAATCCCTGGCTTATTTACTCTGGTAGAGAGAATTAGATGATTAAGAAACTATATTCACATCTACTCTGATAGGCTAAAAATTGAAAGCTGGCACATTAGTCTTGTGGTAGCAATAAACTTTGGAGATAACTATATAAAACACATGGTAAATTAGTGAGAAGAAAAGGCAGACAAAATTTCAGGCTATGAAAATGACAGAGGGCTTTTGTATTGAAAGTCCATTGCTGTTATGTACTTCTACATTCCAGTATGAAATGGACAGTAGAGGTAGTTATGTACATAACAGAGGCCAAACTCCCTATCCTTAGATTAGCCATCCAGATATTTAAGCAGAAGTATTATGTTGGCTAAAACAATCCAAAATTTTGTTCTATTTTTTTCATTTTATTTTGTATAATGACATGCCATCATTATGGAAATGGAATGGATATACCATTATGGCAGGTAGTTATACTTCAGATGAGGGAGAAAAAGTCTCTGACCTACTCAGAAAGTTCCTGTATATGTATTTCTTTTTGTAAGAAATCTTTTCACATTATAGAATTTAGGGGAATAGATTAAAGGGCAGGTTACTGGATTAGGAGCCAAAAAGCTTGCACTGGAGCTGCCAGTGTAATGTAGTAGGGTAAGTCATTGCAAGATTTTGGGCCTGTTTCTCCTTGATAAAAAGGAAGATATTTCATGATCCCCAGGATTTCTGTCAATTCCGATCCTCTGTGATTCTACAAAAGTAGACTATGAACTCCTTGAGGGCAGGTATAGTTTCTTATCTATGCTTATGCCTTACTGTCACAAAGTTGTTCAATAAGTGTTGGCAGAATGATTTTAAAAACTAAGAAGGGTACAGTCAAGGAAGGAAATTAATATTTTTTGCATGTTTCAATATTTACTACATCTAAGAGTTAATGAGTTAGCATCATTTATCTGATACTACATTTGGCATCTATAGGGTGAGAGCTGTGCTACTGAGAATGTGAAGGGTGGGCAAATTAACATTTATTGATCTTCTATTTAATGTGGTCAGGAATTGGGCAAGGTGCTTTAAATATCAAACCTCTTTCAATTTTCACAGCTTCCTGGTGAAGCAGGTCCTATTATTTCCATTTTGTTAATGAGGAAATAGAGACTCCAAGAAGGTAAGAACCTTGTCTGAGGTCTTAGAGCTAGAAAGTGGCAGAGCTGATGATTCTGAGATTTAGATCCAGTTCTTTCTTGGCTCCAAAGAGTGTGAACTCTTTATTGTCCTGTGCTTAGTCATGCTTTTTACTGAGTAAAGATTGTTACTTTATCCTTATAACATCACTATGAATCATTTTTAAAAATGGGTGCAAATCATTAAAAGGAGAAGTTATCATACATTTCATATTCATTTTACAAACTTAATATAATATATAACTGTGTCAACAAAGAATAAGACAAAGCTTGACTCTGAGCCAGAGAGACAACTATCACTTTTCATAATGAGCACTCATAGAGATTAACTCACTGGAGGATCTGGGAAATTTTCCAGATAACATCAAACATAATATTTCTAACATAGCATTTTACTTTTGGACAATCCATTTTGACTCCATTTCTTCTCTTCTTAAAGGCATATTTTTATTAACTTTTGACAAATTAATGCCACTTTGTATTCCTATATCAGAGTGCTAAATGACCTTAAAACTCTGTAAAAAATACACATTATTTAAATGATTTTGAAATAACACAATCTCCATTAAACTAGAAAATAAAGTAGCAAAGCTGTGTGGGTTAGACTGAAATCATATGGACTTCTGGTCTCCTTGCAAATTAACATTGCCTACTACAGGTGCTATAGCCCAGCTTAGCATTTAGATCTACCATGGATAAATTCTGAGCAATAGAATTTTCCCTCTGCATTAAACGTCACAGATTGTGTCCTGTCAAAGGGATTCAAACTAGTGCTTTCTTTTTCATCCGTTAACTGTTTTGAAAAATTTAGAGGCCACCTAAATTGAAGTAGTCAGCAATATTTAAAGGAAAGGAAATATTTTTTCCTTAGATTATTTCTGTATTAAAATTCCCTAGTTGTCAAGTTCCCCACAAAATAGGATGTTCAGTGTCATGCAAGTAAACAGAGCAAGCATTCTCCAATATAATACAGTGAACGTGTACTATTGAGTTGGTATGCCTAAAACCTAGTCAAATTGACTGAAAACTGTCAGAAAGAATAAACACGAACAGCAGTGATTGATTAAAACACTTATAAAGGTGAATATTCTTGTTTTGGAGTGGTGAGAGTGAAGGGTAGGTATCATTGCAAACAGTGTTAGCTTTTTTAAAAAATAGAATGTTAATGATTTGGCAGACTTGGGTAAATTATACATTGCTAAGTCTGTTAAAAGATGTGAGATCCAGAGGTGTTACAGCATTGGGTTATACCGAGAAATCAATCATTCATAGAAATCATTCTATGCTAGAATAAATAGTAAGAGAAGAATCAAATGATGTTTAGGTCAGGGGGAAAAACTTACTCCCTCAGAAATATTTTACCTTAGACTATTTCTCCATGTGCAGCACAAAAGTTTCAATGGCACATTTTGCCTGTGTGGACCCACCATTGTTGCTATGGTTCTGTAATCATTTTGCTACTGAGCATAAATGTATAAATTTTTAGTAACTGGAAACTGCATGGATGATGTGAAACCCTTAGATGTTTTTTATACCAACCGTCCATGGCTATAGCTCATGTTATTGGCACATTGTGGGATATGAGAATGTGGAGAAAGTAGACAGTGGACCTGTACCTCACCTCACAGAAAAAACTGAGCCTTGATGTGGGAAGTCTCTCAACTGTTAGCCCTTAAACCTACAAGTAATATGTATCTGTACTTCCTAACGTCTCTCCTCCTGTTTAACACTGATTCTTCTCCTTGTGCTTCTGTGTTCTTCCTCCAGTTGCTGACTTCTCTAAAACAGACCTAGCTGCTCAGTTTCACTTTATTAGGTTCTATTCTTATAGCTTCTAAACATATTTAAATTTGTTCCAGGAAATAGAGGCAAACTCTCTGTGTATCCCCTATTTATTCCTTTTTAGCTGCTACCTCCTAAGAATACCTCCGATTCTTCACATTCCCACCCTAGTTAAAGAGCATAACTCCTATTAACTCTTAATCACTGACAGCAGACACTGTGGACCTCTTGTTATCTGAAGCCAATGAATGTCTTCAGTCTTCTTTTTTTTTTTTCCTGTGGTAAACAACTTTACAAATCACTTTTTCATTTTCTCTGATGGATTTCATAATTCCCAACTTCTTTGGCCTTTCCTTCTCAGTCTACTCCATGATTTCCTTTCTGCCCTCGCCTTTTGACTGCCCTGGGTTTTTCCCAAGACCTTGCTGTTTATCCCTGTTCATTTTACATATTTTCTTTGAGACTTTGATTCACTGCCTTGGCTTCAACTATATCTTCTGTATTCATGGCTCCAAACCTCTCTCTTGAGCTCCAAATCAAAAAATCCTCCTACCTAGAGGACATCACAAATTCAACATGTCTGTAACTTAAGTCATATAATATTTTCTTTATTTCTCAGTGAATTCACCATCCTTATACCCAAACCAGAGCTTGGGAGTCAAATCCTTTATTTTATTCTTGTCCCACACATTCATCTGTTAGACAGTTTTCTCCATCCTACTTCATAAATATCTTTTCTCTTATATTCTTCATCACAGGGTTGCCCTTTTTGGTCTAGGCCCTCATTGCTTCTCATCTGCACTATTGCAATAGCCCTTTATTTGGCCTTCCAAAATTCAGGTTTGTTTTTTTTTAATGTATATTAAAACACATGCTAGAGCTTCTCTCCTAAAATTGTTTCTTGTTCACCTTTAATAGTTTCTTTCTGCTTGCATACAAATGTCTGCATTCTTAATTTAGTACATAAAACCTTTTCCTACCTACCTCTCAACCCTACCTATTTTAACGTATCTCCTTTTTCTTCCCATATGCCTCAAGGTCAACTTCAGCCTTATCAATGAACTATCATTTTCCCAAATGTGTCTTGCTGTTTCATGCCTACATGCATTTTGAATCTCTCAGTGCTAGCATTATCTGCTTTGTGAAGCTAATCCTGATCACAACCAGAGAGAATTAATCTTTGCAACTTTATCACATCACCTATGGTATCCTGCACATAGTACATCATATAAGTGACAGTACTTTATTGTGCTTATGTGGTTGTCTTCCTCTCCTTATTAGATTCTAAACTCCTGAAGGGTAGGAATATTATCTAATTCATCTTTGAGTCATCAAGTCTAAGCACATAATAGGCACTGAGTGTTGGTTGGATGAATTAATAGATATGTGTAAATTTTAGTAGCTTAGATATATTAGAGAGCCAAAAAAATATGAGTCTGAAAATGGCAGTTCACCTGGGATTTAATTTCCATAGCTTTTACGAGTCATTACATTCCTGTATTTGTTTTCCAGACTATATCCAGAAACTAATTCATGAATGGAAAAAGAGGGGACTAGAAGAAAAATTTAGGAGTACAAGAATTGATGGTAATTACTTTCTCAATATCCTTTCTAGTGAAATATCCAAATATATGCAACAAATATTATTAAATGTTAAGATACCTTCTAGTATCCACTAAGTAGTTTCTGTTAACTACTATTAGTAGTTTCTGTTAACTACAGTGTAACACAAAGGCCTCTTGAACAGCCTATAGAGGTTTAGTTCTCCCAAAAGCCTCTGCACATTCACATTCAAGCTTTAATTCATCATGTCTCAACAAATCTTTACAAGTGTGATTTAGTTCTGTATTGTCTATTTGCTTTTGCAGAATATGCTTAGGAATCATTCTGGGCTAAACTCCCTAGCCCTCAGTCAGGCTTGTATAATTATGTGTACTGTCTTTTTCTGTTTATTTCTGCCCATCCAACTGAAACACTCAGAATGTCTCCATGGCCTAGATAACACTTACCTTAGCATCAATATAATTATAAATGTTGTAGTTGCGTTTATAAAATGGTCTGCTTCTTCTAGAACTATGCAATATTTCAAAATCTAGTTAAAGTATAAAATTTTTATATTATCTTATCAGTAGTAGCTTATGTGTTTGTCTTTTCAGAAGGATCATGAGCTCCTTGAAAGCTCAATCTGTGTCTTTCTCAGCTTTTATATTTTTGGTATATGTCATAATTGTTCAGTGGTTATTTGCTAGGTTGAATTGATGTGTACTTATGATTTAACATTAGATGATATATTTAAAAAAATACAGTGGGGCAGTAAGTAAAGCTTCGTGGATTCTTCTTCTACAGTGATGTTCTGGGATGCATTTTCTTGCCATATTGTGTAATCCTCTTATAACTGCATCTACTGAAGAGTTTGCATCAACATCAGTGTCACTTTCTTAATATTACCACTTTATTGTTTAAAATGTACAGGCACATATTTCCTTAATTCATCTTGGAAAAAAATGTACCTCATCTCTTCAGAAGAATCCATAAAACCTGAGGGAGAATTGCTGAGAGAAGGGATATCACTGAACCATAGAAGCAGCATGCTGGCCCATCATTTTCATAGTATTCTCAAATCAAATCTATGATAGCAAGTTGGAGGCTTTGATCCAAAATATTTGACATTTGCACAGTGGCTTCATTATCAGCTGGGGAATCAGCACAATCTTTATCCAGTTACTATGATGGTGTTGTTGTTCCATTATGCAATTTCATGCTATTTATCTATGAGGAAATGCCCAAGGACATTTTACCCATTGAAACCTCTTATCTGGAATTCTTAAAACCAGATGTAGACTAAGAAATGTCAAGTTCACTGAGATTGCCTGTGTCCTTAGAATACTAAAGGGTGCTAGTAAAGCTTGTTTCCCTTCTTTTAACATCCATATTTTTTAAATAATGAAGGACTGAATAATGCTATCGTTATAACAAATACCATTAGAACTTTTGCTGAACTCATTACATTACCTGAAAATAATGATGAATAGAGAGGGAATGTCAGTGTCCAGCATAACTGAGATGAGAGCAAAAGTGATTTTCCTGAGGCACTGACAAACCCTTTGGCAATTAGCATGTTTAGACAGGGTAGATGGGTGGACTATCTCAAAGTTTCTAGTTCCCAAATTGATGCACTTGATATACAGATTAATCTGTAATGGTCCTGAATAGATTTTTTTTTTAGAGGCAATAAATAGTTATCTCTTAAACAACAAATTGTTATTTTTGAAGCTTTAGATTATCCTTAACTCACTTGTTTAGATTTTATGGATGCATTTTTGGAGTGGATGGATTCTCCAGTTTGACTTATTCAACTGCTTACATGGCTACCAACTTTCTAGCATGACTCGTTTTATTTTTTCTGGTGTCTTTACTAGTTTTATTTCTAATTTCTAGGTACTGTTTCTCTCATGATACTGAGTTAGTTATCAAATAATTATTTTAGAAAATATAAAAATATGTATCTAAAAAACTTTCCAAAAAAATATACATCACCTCTTACATGTACAGAAGTTCAATTATATAGTTATTGTATACTTACATTAATCAAATGGTACCATATACTTCATTTAAATTATTGAACATTCAATAAGAGCAGTACCCAAATATATTTGTAATACTAGATTCTGTCTGTTGCTGATACATATGTTAGTCTCCAGAAAAAATTCATAGATTGAATAGCCTGTTTTATATTTATAATAATTTAAAATATAATTTCCTAAGACATAATTAATATTCAGGATTTCTAACAGCTGCTACACTCTGGTATAACCTGTAATTTTCCTCTAGTTAAAATTTTCAAAGTTGTAATTTTGGTTACAATGTTAAGTATGGTAATAGTATAGTTTATAGCTTCATAATAACTTCGCTAGGAGGCATTCACATTTGTTCACATTATTGTAGAACAAACTATAAAAAAGTAAAGAAGTGAGCATGTCTACTGATACAACAACCTTTTAAATCCTTTCTATTCAAAATTATCTAGACTTCAGGTTCCAATTTTTTCATTATGTCTGAAACATTAATATCTACTTTGAGTCCTCTAAAAATACTATTTTTGGATTCATGCTTAGGTTTTCATAAGTAGGATTTTCTTTTCTAATAAATTTATAAGGATTATACCTTAGTATAATATCTGAAGACATATACCTATGTTTTCATTTTGTGACTTTACTTTTAAAGACTAAGTATTAGAGAATATGTAGAGAGAATTTTTAAAGTTTCATAGTAAAATCCTGGTTCTTCCAGTGGCCTGGCAGATGGTTTGGGACAGAATTTAGCCCCTGTCAAAGTTTAAATCCCACTGATGTCAGGATGTACCTTTAACTTCATTTTCATAGATGAGTTCTGATTTTCAGTGTTGGCCTGGGATGTTCTAGTTCCTGGGTACATTTTCATGTTTTGGTAATGCATACCATCTTTTCTTTGTAGCATGCTGCTTCTCTGTCTTGGAGATGGTATTAATTGGTATGTAGTAACTGGTCTTGATAAAGCAAAATATTGAAGAACACAGTGAAGTTACTATAAAGGACTGAAAAAAATAATAATGTATTTTAATTGAAGAAGGAATTTTTGGATGGTTAATTATATATATATATATATATATATATGTGAAAGGCCTATGAAGGACTGAAAAAAATAACGATAATGTATTTTAGTTGTAAAAGGAATTTTTGGATGGTTAATTATATATATATATATATATATATATATATATATATATATATGAAAGGCCTGTCTCTATACTTTAATCTCAGATAATCTTTATAAATTGAATAACTGGCCGTTCTTGCTCTGATATGCTTTGTATGAAAAATATCATTATGTTGAGTTTATCAGTCTGGGTATACATAATTTTATAAGTCATGTAATCTTACTTTTTCTTTGGTTTTCATGAAAACCACTTTCTTAATTCTATTTCTTCCTCCCTGTTTATTCATTTTTAATCTTCCTTTGAGCAATTCCTTTTCTGCCAATCGCTTAAATGTTGGTATTCCTGGGGTTCTGTCTTTGACCTTTGGTTTAATCTGTCACTCTCTCTGGACTATCTCACCTGTTTCTATGACATAAGCGATCAGCTAATCACCATTTACCAATGCCTCAGGTTGTCCACAGCTGAACCCACTAGCTGCCATTAACATCCATGTAGTTTTCAAGTTCGAAAACTGGTAGTTATTCTTGATTCTGCCTCCTCTCACACCACCCATAATTATTTAATCCTAAAGACCTGTCAATACTCAATTCTAAAAATCATCTTTAATTTTATTCTTATCTCCACACCCTCTGTTAGTACCTTAGTTTAGGTTTTGATCATTTTTCACAGCTTTCTAAATTCATCTCCCTGCATCCAGTCATGCTTCATTCAAACCTCTTTAACACACTGATCTATCTGAAATGCGAATACGATAATCACCCCCCTGCTTAAATGCCTTGTATGTTTCCTTTACTCAAAGATAGAGAAAAATATTTTGATCATTAATAATTACTTATCTTTGTCGCTTGACAGAAATTTTTTTGAGGTAATGGATAATGTCTTTTTCCTTCTTTATGTTCTGTTTTATATTACCACTCTGTGGCATATAGTAGGTACTCAATATAATTTTGCTGAGGAAATTAATCCATCAGTGAAGAAAAAGATTGTCATACAATTTAGACATGTCTTTAAAGCATACATTTTTGCTAATAACTATTGACAAATACATTGCTTCCAAAGAAGCAATATTTAAAAATCACCAGTCAAGAGCAGTTGAAATGTGTAACCTCTCCCTAAAACTCAGTGAGTACAATCCAAAGTCCTTACAAAAAAGGCTATGATGCCCTCACATAATCAATACCCCTTTGAGTCCTTCACCTAGGACTCTCTTCCTCCCCTAATCCCTCCAGCCACCCTGGTTTCCTTACTGATTCTTCAACACTCAAGTTCTTAAGGCCTTTGCTCTTGATTTTCCTACTACCTGAAATGATTGTCTCTCAGCTGCTTGGCTCACACCCCTTGGGTCATTAGTCAAATGTCATCCCCTCATTTAAAATTGCCACCCCTCCTCTACTCCTTTTCTGCTTTATTACTTTTGTTATACAGTGTGAATTGCTATCCAATATTTTGCTTTTATCCTGTTTAATGCCTGTCTCCCACAGCTAGAATTTTAAGTACCATGAGGGTAGAAGCTCTGCCTGTATGTGCTTATGTTGTATCTGTAAAATCTAAAACAGATAATAAATATTTGTTGGATGGATAAATAAATGAGTAAATCTTCCATATTTATTCTTTAAACAGCACGCTCATTTAAAAACAAAAACAAAAAATAAAGCAGATTGCAATGAGAATCTCTCAAACAAGGTTAATAAAGTAGAATAAGACCTTGAGTAAAAAAAAGGAGGAGGAATCAAAGTAGTAGTCATAAATGTTAACATTATTGCTTTAGTTCTCTATCAACAGTTTTTTGAGCATACTTTTAGTCAGAAAAATTACTTAGTTCTAGTTGTCAAAGAGCAGCAGGTGAAAGAAAAATTTTAAAGAAAATTCTAATATATGAACTTAAATAGGGAACATGGAAATGATGTAATGAACAGTTTCTTCATAAAATGCATATATATGCTTCCGTAATAGATTTTATTTTTAGATGTACTCTGATAAGAGCTAAAAAAAATTAAAACTCAAGATAGTGAAAGCATTTCTGAATGGACTCAGCTGGTATGACCAAGGTATGTAGACTAATTTAATTGAAAGAATGAATTTTAAGTACTGAGAGAAGTAAATTGATAGCATATTTACTAGGCTTTTTTTTTCTTAAATAACTGATGTTTTTTGTCAAAGCTCTTCATAAGAATTTTGGAATTGGGTGTCAAAAAGGATTCCCAGGTGGAATTTACTGATTTACATTAGAAAATACATGGTTTCCTTGTATACTTTATTTGTTCACTATTTCCTCAAACTTCCAAAGTTAAAAAAAAAAGTTAAAAAAATACCACTATCTACAACAGCCACAAAAACTTCCAAAGAATCTAACCTTAAATAATATGCATATGAAGTCATTCCAATCCCCTTAGGTTCAGTTTTGCTTCCTTCTAAACCATTCTCCAAAATGATATTTTGTTAAAAAAACGAAACAACGTATGTGATAATGTCAGGTCCATGTTTTTGAGAAATCTAGCAGTTCATGGCCTTTAGATTTTTTGTCATTATTTTACATATGCAGTAAGTAATATTTAATGGGTACTCACTGTATGTGCAGAACATTTTGAGTTGTACACACAAACACAAACATGCACACATGGGTAAGAAATTGTCCCTGCTATTAGTGAGGGGGAAAATGCAAAGATAACTCCAATAGAAATGAGCTCTAGGGGACTAGGAGCTATCAGCAGAGAATGGAGAGAACACTTCTAACTGAAGGATTTATTGAGGTGTTTATGAAAAAGGTGGCATCAGAACTGGACCCTCCAAGATTTCCTAGTGCAGATTATTTCAGGTAGTAAGAATGCAATTGCATTGCCACAATATGTCAACATGAGCAAATGGTGATCAGGGTACTGCATATATATATATCTTTTGTCAGACGGGGTGAATGTGAAGCATATGGCTGGAGGTGAGACTGATCTGGTCAGTTGGAGGTCTGATTATAAACAGTGTTCAATATATATTTTTTGGCATGTGTAGGCACTGGGAATCAAACCTGGGTCTCCGGCATGGCAGACGAGAACTCTGCCTGCTGAGCCACCATGACCCACCCTTACATGAAGTAGTTTTAACTTAATTATATAATCACTAGAGATTCAATTTTTGTGTCTATGCTGAGGAAAGTAATGTCAAATAGGTGCTTTAGAGAAAGCTTGGGTATAGGGAAATCAAAACACATGTCTGTTACAATTACCTAATTGCAGGTTGCTGATACAGACCTAAGTTTGGGTGATGATGTTGAAAGAATTCAAAGGGCAATCTAAACATGTTAGTGGAGGAGGAGAGATTAAAATGGTGCCTACATGCAGGAGCCAGAAAGGGGAAAGGAGTGTAGGAATCAAAGGGAGACATGGGAAGCTAGAGAGATTTGATAGATCATCAATCAGCATGGAGGTATTGAAAGTAGGGTTAACAGTTCCTTGAGGAAAGGTCCATGTTTAATTGGATGTTGTAACTCTATCATGTAAAACAGTGTGAAGCACATAATAGGCACTTGATTTGGGCTGTTTGAATGTGTGAAATAGTGATTGCTTGGCAAATGATTGCATAGAATAAATTTGAGTGTAGATGAAGAGTGGTTACCCTGAAGTTTGCTCTGCTGGTAAAGGATGTATCTGATAGCACTAGTTAGATGATTGAACGTATTGGCATAACTGCGGTTCTGATAGTTTGTCAGTTTCTTACTTTTACTTTTTATAGTTACTCAGTCTACTAAAGATTCAATCCCTGCTCCATCACTTAGGATCTTGGACAATTCATCTAACCTTACTTCTAAAATTTCCCTCTCTATCTGTTTCCTTATCTTTAAATGGGTATATTAACAGTACCTAACTCATAGGGTTGTTGCAAGGATCAAATGAGTTACTATGTGTAATTAGAACACGGGCACATGTTAGGCACTATGTGCCCTAAGTAGCAGAGGTGAACTATGTCTATTAGCATTTAAGTTGTGGTTATATAATGTATTGGTACAGTGTACAGTCTTAGTTTTCTAGCAGTTTTTCTTACCAAGAATTGAGGAACAGAGGAGAATATCATTTGGGCAATCCAACCCCTCCACTCCCAAATACCTATGGGTAGGAGGGGAGGTATCATTTAGATTTATGTCACATAACTGTGTTACAAGACACAGTGAGGGAAGTGGTTAAGCCCTAAGGATAAATACTTCTGAATACTGAATATCACCTCACATAAATTGCTTTTGAACTACTCAGAGGGAAAGCATTATACAAATAGAAATTGCTTTAAAAAAACACCTCAAAAGGCAAGAGGATTTCAAAAGTATATCTTTGGAAGAAATGAGCTCCCAAATCAAATTCAATCTGAGTTTCTTTGCACTTATTTTTGTTTCTATACTCCTTTTTTAAATTTGGATTTCCAATAGTCTCATGGGCAAAACAACCATTGTCTCTGTTGCTTTAAGCACAGATGGGAATACTGTAAAACTATCTAAGTATAAATGAAAGTGCTTTAATTCAAAGGAATTTCAAAAGCCTACATTTCTGAGTCACTTAAAATTCTGCAGTGTGCTGAAAATTAAAAAGAACATGTCAGTTTGGGGTACCAGAGCTGTGATTGCTCTAATATAAGCTGAAAAGCTTATATGTTAGTGAATGCATGCCTGGGATTCAGAGTGCTGTACGAGTGGAGCTAATTGAACTGAGAAGAAATCGAAAGTGAAACAGATCATCTTTTTTGATTTGTACATCTAAGAGATTTTATCCTGTCTTCTTTTTTATAGGATACAATATAATTCAACTAGAAGCGTTAAATATGATAGAGATGAGATTTGCTTCATTAACTACTTTTATATTTTAATGTGTAAAATTGTAGCAATAAGCTAGAGGTTAAAACATAACAGTTTGTAACACAGTGACTTCTGTGATGGATGATGACTTTGATTAACGGTACAAATATAAAAACATTCTTTCTGGAACTAGAATAAATGTGCATCAGTATTGCAAAGACTTAAAAATAGAGTGGTATATGGGAAAAATGTACCTATTGCAAACTATGGAGTACAGTTAACAGTAATATTTTAATATTCCCTCATCAACAATAACAGATGTACCACACCAGTGCTAATAGTCAATAATAGAGTGGCACATGGAGGATGGGACTTTTTTCCAATAATGAAAATGTTCTAAAATTAATTGTGGTGATGACTGCATAACTATGTCATGATACTGTAAGCCATTGATTGTATACTTTATATTGTATAGCATATGAATATATCTTAATAAAACTGCATGTAAAAAGAGAAAAACAACAGACAAACATCAATAGCATGCATTTCATGCTTAGTATCTGGCATTGTGTTAGTCATAATTTAGAAGAGAAATCTGTAGACAAAAAGTGTCTACACTTTTTTTGCCTTGTTGATGATGTGCTATTATTAATTATAGCAGAAGCTTCACAGATCGCACCTTTTCCCTTTGCTCTTTTCTTAAACTTTGTAAATTGGACTAGAATTTCATAATTAAATCCAACAAATTTGATTTTTTAGATACTGAAATTGACTATCAAGGAAAGTGAGATAATTTTAAGAATAGCTTCCATATGTCTATTATCGCTGCATAGATCCCACTATTATAGCACTATAGCACTGTGTGCCACAATGCAATTCTGGAATCAGAGAACCTTGATTTAAGTTTTAGCTCTACCGCTTGCTAGCTATGTGCCTGTTATCAAATTTTGTATTTTGTCTAAGCCTCAATTCCCCATTGTAAAATAGAAGCAAACCTCATAGGGAAATGGTGAGGATTTTATGAGCTACTATATGAAAAATACCTGGCCTACCTCATTTGAATTTTGAGCTATTTTACTAGAAAATAACTTAGACAAGTTATATATACCATTTAATATAAACTATAGGGTCTTATTACTGCTCAGAATCACAGAATTCCATGGTTAAAAAGCAATTATAAAGTAAGAATTGTTTTTAATAAAGAATGGAGTTAAAATACCATTATTGCATGAGAATAAGTATATATAAACATCTGTTTGGTATGTTTTACTGCCTCATGGAAAAAAACTGTTCAAAATGACTTCAATCCATCTTTGCTTCATGACTTCATAATATTGAGACATTGTAGACAAGAGTGATCCACACTCACTTCTGGGTATTTCACACAAGAATTACACTTGCTTCTGGTAGAAAGGAAGGTTCTCAACTCCTCAGAAACAGTTTAATTTGTAGGTTAACTGGCATAGTCCAAACTTCCAACATTCCGAATAAGTAGATTTTCTAAAAGTGCTGTTATGTTATTTTCCTCTAAAAGGTCCTAAATAGTTCCTAGTAGTCTTTTAGTGACTTTACTTAGTGGTCTTTCCTTATTAAATTATTAGTGAAATAAGTTTGCTTACAGATTTTCAATGAGAGCTCAGGATTTGAAGTTAATTTAATGTGTTTTTTGATAAACATAGTATATAGTAGAAAGGGAAAATGTATCAAGCAGGAAAGATGAATTCTATTCTTATCTCTAATACTGATTTTTTCTATGAAACACCTGACTTCTTGCTTTTCATTTTAGAAAAATTTAAAATCTATGGATATTTACCTTATTTGACTATTAAGTTATTTCATTAGGAAATAACGTAGATAAGTTATGTGTCATAATTATATATCATTTTATATAAATCATACTGTTTCATTTATACTTGAAATATGGAAATAACTAAAAATTACTTTCAAAGTCATTTAGTTTAAAACTCTTCTTTATGAAGATGAGAAAACAGAAGTGGATAAGATGGCATAAAATGTGAAGTCAGATGTGACATGAATCACCAATTTTCTTGATATCCTGAATTAAATCACTCTCTCAGCTTCCGTATCTTTATGGAGAAATAACAATGGAGTTAAATGAATACAATATTTATTTCATTAGTTTCTTCAGAAAATATATAAAATTATTTAGTTATTCACTTTTGTTTTTGGCATGTGAGTATTTGATTTACTATTATATGTATATTTACTTGTATGTGTATAGTTATGTATATCTCTAGACTTATTCCTTAGTTCACAAAATAGCTAAAATTTTTATTGGTTGAACTATTTAATGTTTTATAAATTTTTAAATTCAGAGGCATTTTTAAATGCTTTGGAGTTTATAAGGTAAGTGGTAATGAATGCATGATTACTTTCAAATTTTGCTTTAGATGTTTCTTAACCTTAAGAATTAACAGAGAACCATTCTATATATAGCAGGGTGCTTTAAAGTTAAAGTGAAGCTGCTAAGTGTAAAAATGAAATACATGAATGTGTGATTTCCCTTGCAGTCCACTGAATTAATGTTATTAATCTAGCTAAGCAATGAAAAATGATTTTTTTGATGGTTAAATTATACCTTTTATTTGACTATTGCAAGATTATTTTTACTTTAAAAATTTTTTGGCTATCAGGATTTTTTGAAATATAGGGTATTTACAACTTAAGAAAGCATTTATGAGGCATCTGGTATATATCAGTATAGATATGGATTAGAGCTGTCCAACTGAACTTTCGGCAATGATGGGAATGCTCTTTATCTGTATCATACAGTACAGTTCCTACTAGACATATCTGCGTATTGAGCATATTTTCTAGAGCAACTGAGGAACTTATTTTTTAATTTAACGAATTGAAACTTAAATAGGCACTTGAGGCTAGAGGCTACTTTATTCGATAGCTCAGGCATAGATGGATTTTTGTTACAGTATCAGAATTAAAAGTGAATTTTTAAGAATCTGTTTTCCTTTTGCCCACATTTAAGTAGATCTTTCCTTAAAAGTCTTTTAAAAAAATGAAAATCTAGTTTTAATGATAACTAGAAAAAGCAATCCCAAACTGTTTTCCTTTTGCCTACATTTAAGTAGATCCTTCCTTAAGTCTTTTAAAAAAATGAAAATCTAGTTTTAATGATAACTAGAAAAAGCAATCCCAAACTGTTCTAATCTACATGAGTATTAAATAATCCAAAACGAAAATTTATTCATGCCATTCAAAATCTTCAGTGCCGTAGTTAAAATCGTGTGCATGTGTTAACATTTTACAGTGTAGATGGACATCCACTTGACACCGTCCTCTGCCTAAGATAGTTATTAAACTGCTCCTCAACCAGCACCAAATGCTGAATGCTTTAACCTCTGTTTATAGGACTTTCCAAATTATTAGTCACTCTGCTCTGAATGAGCTCCAAAATATCGATGATCCTATTTGCTACATATAGATGGATTTGCTCCAAATGCATTTTCTGTGGTGGTCTCTATTTCAATGAAAAACTCACATTTCATTTAAGAACAGTCTGGGACATAAGGGAACCTTATAATAGCTGCCAGTGTTTAGCTTATAGAATGATAGCCTGGACAGAAGCCATCAGGTGAAATTAATAAACTGAATGGTAGGGAAATGTTAGGCGAGATCAGTGGTAGGTAAAGCAGACCTCTTGAACTTTCTTTGATGTGCTCATACACCCACATGTACTTCTGATCTAGTCTGATTTTATAAATGGAACACACAGAAAGAGCACTTAATAGGAGTTCTTTGAAGTGCTTTACCTAATTTCTAAGTGTGCAGTAGAAAGAAAAGTTGAGTTTTGCCTTATGCTTATATCTAAATGATAAAATGGCTCATAAGTCTGATATTTGTGTGCTAAACTACTAATACCCTTCTTCTTCATTCTATTTCTGGTAGAATGTTTGGAAGGAAGCCTCAAAAATATTAAATCTAATTTGCTAGCCTGCTACATTTTACTTAGAAGATAAAAAATTGTTTCAGATTTTGTCCATCCTAAAATACTTTACTAAACATTAAGGGAAAATATATACCCCAGGAACACTAAAACAAAAGCAGAAGGAGTCTGTTCTGTAAATTATCTCTGAATGACTGACTGGGCTGCCATATCCTGTCCGATTGCACATGCATTCCATCCTCCAAGAGTCTTCACAGCTTTCTTGCCTGGATTTTTAACTTCCTAGTTCTCCAGCTGTCTTCTACTCTCAAATGCAACTTCCTAGATTTTTTTAAAAGACAACCTGCATATACTAAATATTAGCCAAGATAAGAAACAGTAAATACTGGAAATTCATGCAGGATGTGGGTGATCCCTTCTCTCTGTAACAGCTTTAAGTCAAACAATTAAGTTGTTTCTGTGAAGATAAAATTTAGTTCCTCTGCCAGCTCCATTACATTTAAGTAAAAAGAGGGAGGAAAAAAGAATGACAGGATATGCCAGTGCAAAGACCGGGCTCCATATAAAGTTGTTCAATGCAATGCAGCACACACACCGTTACTGCAGGAAAGTAAAATGTCAGGATCAAAAGAGAATTAATAGTCTTGGCTATGTCATGGTCCAAAAGTGTGAACTGGTAACTCCTTCTGAACTTAAATTTTTCACCTGTGAAATATTGTTACTGACAAATATCTCAACTGTTTCATGGGGTTGTTATAAGGGCTAAGGAAGAAAATATAGATAGAGACTTTAAAATCACAAAGTACTATACGAATACAAAGTGATATCATTATCATCTTGACTTTTGTTTGAGAGTATATCATCTTGAAGCAAAAAGCAAATATCAGTATGAATTTTAAAGTTTTTCAAAGGGAAATGAAAATATACTCCATACTTTAATGGACATGTCAAATTTTCTAGGTGAACCCAGAGAGAAGTACCTATATACAATTATGTGAAATGTCCCTAAAAGAGCAAAAAACAAGTCACTGTCATTGACATAAACATTTATATTTGATATTTTCTAAGTGAATCATTAAGATAACCAAGGATTGCCAATTTCAGATGAATGTCAGTTGACTGTCATATGTAAAACTTGCAGTAAATCCATATGAGGAATAAAAACAGATGTAGTTAATTCACTCAGCTCTCTCTTCCCTTTCCTCCTTCTCTTCTTCCATCCTTCCTTCCATTTCTGATCCTCCTTTCCTTACCTTTCCTTTTTTCCCTTTCTTTCCTTCACTTCTTCTCTCCATCTTTTCTTCCCACTTTATTAAGCACTCGCTCTATCAGCAGAATTCAGGAACTGCTCTAGGGTTATGAAAAAAGTAAACGGCAAGAATCCTTGCTCTTAAATGGTTTAGAATTTGGCTGAGTCTGTTGAAATGATTTATGATTTAAGTAAGAGGAGTTGTTTTGTCATTTATTTTCTGAGAACCCAGAAATTAACTTTCTTCTGTATGGAGGAATAAAGAAGGCATGGGCCTTGCTCTAAAGATTTCTATTTAAGGTGATCTTAATCATTAAGCTTTGAATTGAGGAGATAAATGAGGAAAATAAGCATTCTAGATTTTAGGCTTCTGAACTCTTTTAGTCAAATAGTAGAAAAGTTTAATTTTTCATAGATCTCTTCTTATGCCCATCAGCTCTTTGAACAGCAAAGGACTTGACTGATAGTTTTAAGGAAAACTAATAAAATGCTTATTCTTCCTTGACTGCTCAAAGTGAAAAGAAACTCTTTAAAGAAAGATTGGTTTCCTTGCAAGCTCTAAATCCCTTTCCCGTAATTTAACTGATATTTAAGGAATTATGTGATGGTGACTTCTTTGTAAATGTCTCCCTTATCAGTGAGCTTTAAGATTTATTTATTTTACAGCACCTTAGTTTCCTTGCTTATTTCTTTGCATGTGTTTCACTGTATATAGCATTATATTATTCATTAGTTATATGGATTATAAGCTATATTTATGAAATGTTTCAACAATTATTATTCATTTATCCTCATAAAACTCTTCTTGGCTCTGGATTGCCAGATTGTCGTTGGTGTTTGAGTGAAAATTAAGAACATCTGTTTAATCAGCATTATTAATTCCTTGAATTTTCAAAGTACAACTGAGAATGATAGTTGTTTATGTTTTGGCTTTGTTTTGTTTTGTATGATATAGTCCTTTAGAGAGTACTTCAACTTGCAAGATAGTCTCAGCTTGCAGGATAGATTTTTCCCACAGTAGTAAAAAAATTGAAAAATCCCATCACAAACTGAACTTATCTCAATGAAGTTGCAAAAAGCAGAGTATAAATTCTTAGCCTTCTACAAGACTTGCATATATTTTTATACAGCAAGTGTAGAATTTTTGCAAGATCCATACCCTGTGACCTTATTTTCCTAAGTATTACACTCAGAGAAAACTATTTGAGAATAATTAGATTTGGAGAGGTGAAAGATCTAATATAGGACCTTTATAAAACTTTTGTTTTTTTGGGGGGGGCGGTGCATGTTTTTACCGTTTGCTTATAAGTTATACTTATAAACTAATCAAGTCACTTTAAAATACAAATATGCCAGAATTTAGTGGAATGAATCTTATAGTCCAAAAATTGTAATCATCACCTCCTAGCATCTTATTCCCATGATACTGCCATCATCAGAACAGTATGAAAATTCCTCTTTGGTAAATACCTTCAGGCCCGCTTGATAGATGATACCAAAAAATATATCTTGTGATTCCATATATGTGTTTCAAAAGTATATTCAATTACCCAAGCAAAAACACCTCTTTTTATTCATCAGTATTGGTTCTGAATAACATTTGAGTGAGTCCAAATATTAAAAGCAGCGTTAATGATGTACAAAAGAATGTACAGTAGGCTCTGAAGGCCCTTCCAAGTAAGTAGTTGATAAACAGAGCAGTGGCAAGAGTGGTTAAATGATTCTCCTGTTTTCCAAGGTGACTTCTTAACTGAACAACCCATTGGGATATATGTTTTGTTTTGTTACATTTATTTAAAAATTAGGAAAAGTATTTTATAATATACCAGGCACATAACCACCTCGAAGGATGTTTTAACATGATTCTGTGATAACTGAATAGTTAATCTCCCAAATTGTCATTGTTCTAATCCCTAGAACCTGTGGATACATTACCTTATATGGCAAAAGGAACTTTGCAGCTGTGATTAAGTTAATGATCTTAATGGAAAGAGTATCCTGGAATATCCAGGTGGGCCCAGTTATGTAGTCATTGGTCCTTCTAAGAGGTACCAGAAAGGTTTAAGTCAGAGAGAGAAGTTAGATGTTCAGAGACAGCAATTATGACAGAAGCAGTGAGAGGAGAAGAGAGAAATTCGAAGATTTTGCACTGGTGGCTTTGAAGATAAGGAAAGGGGCCATGATCTAAGGAATGTGTTGGGGAGCTCTAGAGGCTAGTAAAAGGCAAGGAAATTTGATTTTTCCTTAGAGCCTTCTGAAGGGAGTATGGCCCTTGCAACACCCTTCAAATTTAGTACTGTGATGTTTATTTTATTTTTTTTTCTTAGACATCTAAGATGTTTCTAATATACTTGCTATTATAAATAATACATCATTATGCCTCTTGGTACAGATGATCCTTTAAGTTTGGATATTTTTCTCAATGGTAAAAATATATGAAAAAGTGTTTTATGTGATTTTAAAAATATATTATCAAATTGTTTTCCATAAGTATTTTACTGTTTATTCACTGATAACATACAGGAGTTACATTTTTATTTTAGCTTCATGATCATTGTTTCAAATTTGGATTAATTTATAAGTGGTGAAATAGTACTCTGTTCTGAAAATGACTTTGTTTAATAACTAACAAGGTTTAACACTTTTTTTCCCCCATGACTGTTTTGGCTTATTGAACTTCCTTTTATGATCTTAGTACTTTTCCCCTATATTCTTTCAGTAGCACAACTGGCCTTCCTCTTTTACTACATTTTTATCTTTGCTACCAGAGTAACAGTTACAGAAACCATCAAAGCATGTCATTGCAAAAATAAAATAAGAAAAAGTTTGTAATGCCTCCATGTTAGCTATTAATTAAGGCTAACCTGCTTGAGTTAGTATTCAAGATTTTCTCTATTCAAGGTTTAACGCATCCCCTAGCCTTTCATATATTCCAGGTGAAGTTCACACTGGTACACATAGTCTTTAGGCCTTTTATTTTCCTCTTCCATCTCATTACTTTCTCCTTCTAAAGACCTTCTATTCAAATCTGAACTAGTAAAGAAACTATCTAATACCACCGCCTCCCTGAAGTTTACATGAATATACCTTTTAGAATTAATGTCTTATGTTTGTGTTCCTATTATAATTTATTTAAACCCCAATTTTAGCACTTTTCCTTCCTGTAAAATATTTTTTAGTGTCCAAATCTGAATTTACCATTCCATTTTGAGTTAGGGACTATCCTTAAGCAATCTTTGATTCTACATAGTACCCCAAGCGTGGATAAATGTAACAAAATTCGGTAAATTTGTTTGAATTTAATTAACTTAGGGTTGTTTTGAAACTTGTGGAGAGTAACGATTCTTGGGCCCTTTAAATGAGCAGTAGTGAACCCCAATTAACCTTACAATTAGAAAAAGTTACAATATTACTGTTGTTGATAGTCACTCATACGTGAGAGAGACTTTTAAGATAATAAGAGCATTAGGGAAGAAACAAGGGGCACATTACTAGGATTGGTTAGAAATATAAAGAAGTCCTGTCCTCCTCATAATATATTTAGACAAATGCTGTATTCTTAACACTTTGTTCTCCACCCACACCCCAAGGCTTTTAACACATACACACAGATCATCTTTCCAGTTACTCACTTCATTTGTTAGGATAGAATATTTTAAACATAGGTCTAGACTTGAGGTGACCCAGCCATTTAATTTCATTAAAATAAATTATTATATTTAGGATATAAAATACTGTAAGTCTGTCTGTTTACTGCTTTATATGACTTTGTTGTTACTATTTCTGTTTTTTAATTGTCAGGTGATTTGGGACTGAGCTGCAAGGGTTAACCTTACTATGGGCTAAATTACTGTACCTCTTGACAGTGAGGTAAAGCAGTAATATTGGTAGTAACATAATTAGTTATTAAGTGCATAAAAGGTAAGGTATTTAAGACACATAACGTGTGAGCATCACGAGCCATGAAATAAGAGCATCATTAACAAGTGATGCTCTTATTTCATAAACCAAATTTAATCTCATACTTGGCTGTTATTTTATGATAGAATTATGACAATAGAATTAGGCATGAATGAAAGAGTAAACTCATATCTTCATAAACAGATGCTTTGAATTTGAATTTAAAGTGAGTAAGGAACACCAAAAGTCAAATAGGAACAATAGGGGAAATGGTATTCATTCATCAGAAGATTAGCTGAGATTATTTTAGGACTATGTGAATTGAGAGAATGACATCACACGTCTGGGGGCAATAGAAGATTGCATTTGGAATGAGAAGTCCTGACCTTGAGTCCGCTTCCATCAATGACTCACTGTGTGACCTGGAACAAATTATTTAAACTCTTGTATTCCATAGTTCTTACTTGTAAAATAATGGAAATTTATTTCATATACTATGTAGTTGTTGAGAAGATCAATTTATAAGAGCCATGAGTATATTTTAAATGTAAAACATTCCATATTTATAAGGTAGTGTTGTTATTTTGTAGTAGAGACTTTCCATTCTGTCACACTGAAACTCTAGGTAGCATTGAACACCAGTCATTCATTTGCTTATAAAATATTTATTGAGTGCAGGCATTGTGTGTATTAGGTATGCAACAGTGGAACAAAAAATGTAAAACCTGCTGTCAGGATAATTATGATATGGTAAGAGTTACTAGTTATCAAGCAAATACTAAAAATAAGAGCTTTCTTAACTGGCTCCACTCTATATAAACACTTTGATTGACTCTATTGTATGCTGAGTGCCCTGGCTATATAATATAAATATATACCTAATATTTATATATAGCATCCAGTATCTGCCAGGTACTATTCTAAATGCCTTGCATATATTAATTCCTCTCATCTTTATGATAAACTCTTAATAGAGATATTATTTTCATATCCATTTTTCAGATGAGGAAACTGAGGCAGAGAGAGGTCATGTGACTTTTCCATTGTTAACAGAATTAGTAGATGGTGGATCAGGATACACACCCAAGCAGTCTGGCTCCAGTAACCCCTGGTCTTAATCACTGTGCAACACTGCTGGGAGACCTGTCCATTCCTTCTCATAATCTGAGTTGAAGGCTTATTCAAGAGTCAGTTATATTTGTTTCAAACATGTTTATACAAGCTGAATTTTCTTTATTTCATAATTTAAGTATCATGTAAAACAAAATAAGAATGCAAAATACAAGTGAGATTTTTGTCTCTCTTTACACTAAATTGAATACTTTGTGAAGATTAATGAAGAGGGCTTTCTGAAAAAAAAAAAAAGCTGCTAAATCTGAAATGGGTGAAAACTAAAGGAATAGAAGTCTGTTGTAAAAATATAGAAGTTTACTGCAGTTGGGTTTCTCCCTAAGTGTCTTTACGCTCCCATTCTACTTAAAAATAAGTGAAGGTAAAATTTTCAAAAAAATGTATAATTCCAGTGAATAAATCCTTAATAAAATAAAATGCCTTGCCCTAGGCAGTTAGCGAATGAATGAATATTTGCATAATTAAATTGAGACTATTTATGTTTAAAGCATATACACATAATTTTTAATGATATGTGATTTAGCCAACTTTTTTGAGTAACCTACCAACTATCCTGGAAGAACCATTCTGTAAACCTACATATCCAAATATTGAAACTCTGGTTGGTGTTCCTGGGAGAGCTATGTGAGCTTCTATTTTTCCAGGAGGGTGAATCATGGTGTAGTCCATATAGTCAGATCATGGATCTTAGTGAGGACCATAAAAGCTGGATTGTGGCCGCCAATATGTCCATGCAGAACTACCCATTGTTCACAGACTAGATTTTTTATGCTTTACATCATCAACTCAGTTATTTCTTCCAGGACAACATAATGCAGTGGGAAAGAACCCTTGACTCTTTCTGAAACATTCTTTCTGTTTATATCCTTGTATCTGTTTATATCTCTTCATATCCTTGACATCTAACCTAACATCTTTCAGCCTCAGTGTCTTCATTTTAAATTAGGAATTTAAGTAAGTTGAGACATGGTCAGCTCTCAAAAAATATTAGTGAAATGGATCTGAAAACACTTTGGAAATTGTGAAGTACTAAATTGCATATTTTCATACTACATTGTTCATTCTGCAGTTAAAATGCTTAGATCATGTCATATGATGATTATAAATCTTTGAGTTCATAATTTTTTGTACTAACATATGTACCTAAAACAAGTGTCTAGGTCTTTCTAGTATATAGAAGGTACTTATTATATATTTTTTGAGTATGTGAACTGACTAGAAATTCCCTACATTTAGCCACACGTCTGGGTGGGAAAATTATATATAGAATATAAAATATTTATATACTTCTAGTTTTAGATGTTGCGGTAGAGACATTTTTGTTCTCCTCACTCTCTCAAAGGCCACTAAAAATATCAAAGTGGGCAAAAAGAGAAAAATATGCCTTCCTCAAGGAAGCAAGCAAACTGCCCACACTTCAATGATACCAATTATGAAGTCCATAAACTAAATGCTGTGAACTTTGTCTAGATAATGAAGCCTACTGAGAGAAGACATTTTCTGCTTCAGTCCTCAGCTATATGGGCTATTCCTCTAGAAGCCATAGTTGAGAGTCTTTGATCAGAGAGAGTTTGGTTTCGGGGGGGCGGGAGGGGGAGCTGTTAAAAAATAGAGAATATCACCAGAGAGGTAACACATGACATTTTAGAAGGGCAGGGGAGGGAAGCCTCAGAGGGTCATTCTTCCAACCATGTCATTGCATTTATTCTCCACAACTTGGTCCCTAATCCCAGGTAGCATGTCAGAGGAGAAAGAGGAGGAAGTTGTTGGAACATTGCTATAGATAGGATTTATGATCCATGTAGATTCCTTTAAATAACCTGAGGGCAGACATACTCTCAATGTTAAGGGGAGAAGAGATATGGAAAGAAGATATTTGAGACAGTAACTGAAATTGCCTTGCCGCTGTAAACTTCCCCAGCTCATTTCTAGCCATCCCATTCACCTGCCATTCACCATTGGACTACTAAGTTGATTGCCAGCCTTATTGAAAGATGTGTAGTGATCAGAAAGGGACCAATGAATGAATTCCTGCATAAAAGCCACCATTTTCTCTTCCTCGTGACGAAGGGACAAGTAGCAAAAATATGTATTAAAAAGCTTATATCACAAAAGAGTTATGTCCTTAAAGAAAAAAAATTCAGAGATGATTCAGTTCAGAATAATTCAAAAAAGTGAATGAGACAGTGAAAGGAGAGGAAAAGAGACCTAGCAGAGTTCAGGGAAAAATGGAAACTAAAATAATTACAGAAATAAAATGCATACTAGAAACAACCAAAACAGAATACACTTCAATGAAAACAAACACAGAGGCATAGACGCTAGGTTTGGAAAATTCTGACAAAATAAAGTGAACAATATGCAGTTATTACAAATATGAAAGATAGATGACAATGAAAAGAGAGGCAACATATACAAAAGTGGTGTTTCTGAAAAAGTGAACATAAAAATGTATCCGAGGAATGGAAGGGAACTTCCTCAACATGATAAATGGAAGTATGAAAAAGTCACAACTGACATCCTCAATGGGGAAAGATTGAAAGCTTTCCTTCTAAGATCAAGAACAAACAAGGATTCCCACTGTCACCATCATTATTCAACATTGTGCTGGAAGTTCTAGCCAGAGCAGTTAGACAAGAAAGAGAAATAAAAGGCATCCACATTGGAAAGGAAGAAGTAAAACTCTTACTGTTTGCAGGTGACATGATACTACATGTTGAAAATCCTGAAAAATCTACAACAAAGCTACTAGAGCTAATAAATGAATATAGCAAAGTGATAGGTATAAGATCAACACCCTAAAATCAGTAGTGTTTCTATACACTAGTGATGAACAATATGAAGAGGAAATCAAGAAAAAAAAATTCCATTTACAAAAGCAACCAAAAGAATAAAATATTTAGGAGTAAATTTAACTAAGGATACAACAGGCCTAAACACAGAAAAATAAAAGAAATTGCTAATAGAAATCATGGAAGACTTAAATAAATGGAAGAGCATGCTGTTGTCATGGATTGGAAGACTGAATATAGTTAAGATGTTAATTCCACCCAAATTGATTTATAGATTCAATGCAATACAAATTAAAATCCCAACAATTTACTTTGCAGAAATAGAAAACCAATAACCAAATTCATTTGACAAGGGCAGGGTTCCCCAAATAGCTAAAAACATGTTGAGGAACAAAAATGAAATGCAAAGTCTCACATTACTTGACTTGAAAGAATATTACAAACCTACAGTGGTCAAAACAGCATGGTACTGGCATAAAGATAGATATACCTACCAATGGAATTGAACTGAGTGTTCAGAAATAGACCCCTCATCTATGGACAATTGATTTTTGGTAAGACAGTCAAGTGAACCCACCTGGGACAGACCAGCCTCTTCAATAAATGGTGTTTGGAAAACTGGCTATTCATATGCAAAAGAGTGAAAGGGAATCCATATCTCATACCCTATGCAAAAAGTAACTCAAAAACGGATGAAAGACCTAGACTTTAGAGTTAAGACCCATAAAAATTTTAGAAGAAAATATGGGAAATATCTTATAAATCTTGTATTAAGAGGTGGTTTCCTAGACCTTGCACTCAAAGTATGAGCAATGAAAAAAGAAATAGATAAAAGTGATCTCTACAAAATTAAACTCTTTTATGAATCAAAGAACTTTGTTAGGAAAATAGAAAGGCAGCCAATGCAATGGGAGATGATATTTGGAAACCATTTATCAGATAAGTGTTTAGTATCCAAAATATCTAAAGAGACTGTACAACTCAACAGCAACAACAAAAACAACCCAATTAAAAAATGAGGGAAAAGATATGAAGGGACAGTTTTTAGAAGAGGAAATACAAATGGCTAAAAGACACATGAAGAAATGCTCAACTTCACTGACTATTAGGGAAATGAAATTAAAATGAGATATCATCTCCCATCCACTGGAATTGCCACTATAAGAAGAAGAAAAAAAAGAAAATGATAAGTGCTGGAGAGGATATGGAGAAATAAACACACATATCCACCATGGTGGGAATGTAAAATAGTATAACTTCCCTGGAAGGCAGTTTGGTGGTTCCTCAGGAAGTTTTAGCATAGAATTGCTATATGATCCAGGAATCCCATTAAAAGGTATATATTCAGAGGAACTGAATGCAAGGACACAAATGGACATTTGCACACTGATGTAAAGTAGCATTATTTATAATTGCCAAGAGGTGGAACCAGCCCAAATGCCCATCAGTCGATCAGTGGCTAACAAGCTGTGGTATAGACACATGGTGGAATATTAGCAAATGTAAGACAGAATAAAGTCACAAAGCATGATTTAATTTATAAAAAAAAAAAAAAAAAACAACTTGGATGAACCTTGAGTACATTGTGCTGAGTGAAACTTGCCAGTAAAAAAAGGACAAATACTGTATGGTCTCACTGATATGAACTAACATTAATGAGTGAACTTTGAAAGGTAAAGTTAAAAGCACAGGTTACCAGGAGAAAGAAATAGGGTAGAAATTGAGCACTTGGTGCTGAAGAAATATAGATTGTGTAATAGGACTGATTGTAAAAATTCAGAAATGTATAACACAGTACAGACTGATGGTAGCACAGTAATGCAAGTACACCAAATGAAGCTGAATCTGAATATGGTTGAGGAAGAAGGGCTGGGGGCACGTATGAAACCAGAAGGAAAAAGGGAGTATAAAGTCTGAGAGGGTATAATTTAGGAATGCCTAGAGTCAAATATGATGGTATTAAATGCACAAATATAAAAGCATTTTTGCATGAGAGAGAATAAATGAATTTCATCATTGCTAGGTTTTGGAAATGGGCTGGTATGGAGGGAAAAGTAGAGTCAATGCAAGCTAGAGTCTGTATTCTACAGTAATATTGTAATATGCTTCCACTGAGTGTAACAAAGGCACTCTGCCAAAACTGAATGTCAACAAGTGGGGAATATAGGGAGGGGTGTGGATTCTTTGCAGAAGAAAAGGAAATGTCTTCATATAGGTTATGGTGATGAAGGTATGTTTATTTACTTAGGTTGGATTGTATGATGTGCAAATAAAACTGCTTAAAAATAAGCAGAGAGAAACAAGTGCTAGAGAAAATGTGGAGAAAGAGATGTACATATTTACTGTTGATAGGGAAGCTAGGAGGTGCAGCCCCTCCAGAGGGCAGCATAGTGGTTCCAGAGGAGGCTAAGGTTGGGATTGCCATATGATCCTTCAACCCTATTGCTAGATATATACCTGGAGGAACTGAGAATGGGGACGCAAATTGACACTTGCACACCGGTGCTTTTTCCTAATTCACAATGGGTGGAGGTGACCTAAGGGTACAAGAATTGAGGGAAGGAGGGAGAAACTGTGGTATATACATACAATGGACAGTTGAGCAGCTGCAAGAAGGAATGAAGTTGTGAGGCATACTGCTAGGTGAATAAAACTTAAAGACAGTATGTTGAAACAAATGGCAGAAACAAAAAGACAGATATTATCATGCTTCATTCAGTCCAGAGCATGGGTTATCAGGTTGGGGCCTTTTGTAAAGGGTTCTAGATTGTAAGCGCTTACAGTCATTACATGTATTCAGGAGTTGTAACCTTTCTTTCTCAGTTCTGAGATACTGAGCTATTTGACTATAACCTGATTGCTTCCTGAAATTTTGGGTACATATGTAACACCTGAGGCTCAAGAGTTAGAGCACTTACCAAAGCTATGAAAGTAAGCATTATCCCATAGAGCAACTGTTTAAAAAGTTGAAAAAGTGATCAGAATTCAACTAAAGATATGAATGGAACTGATTTGAATAAGACTAAGGTAATACAGAATACAGGGTAAAGGATGATATGGTCCAGATTTTAAAACTTCAATTTCTGTTTGAGACCAAAGGAAGGGAGGTTTATTTGGTGCAAAATTTATATTTTGGGTAGCACATTATCTAATTTAACTTGTATGATCAATTTATTTGAACACCATAATTGTGTGAAATCTTGAATAGGGTGTGATATCCTGTTGGTTTGTACAGGTTAGTGCAATGCTCCGATATATCCCAGAGTAATTTGGGCAGAGAATAAAAAAGTAATTGCAAAGTTCCCTTGGGGGATAAGGAGAAAGGAGGAAATATTCAACTTCCCTATCCTGGTATTTTCTCAAGCAGTGGGGACAATGAGTTCTATAGGCTGAGTCCTCAAACTTGGGGTTTGGCCCTGTGAAACTTATCCTGCAAAGAATAAGCTAAACATATTGATAATTATGCCTGAGTCACCCCTCCCCTCCCCAGAACCTCTTTTGTTGCTCAGGTGTGAACTCTCTCTCTAAGCCAACTTGGCAGGTGAACTCACTGCTCTCCCCTCTTTATGGGCCATGACTCCCAGGAGTGTAAATCTCATGGCAATGTGGGACAGGACTCCTGGGAGGTAGAACCCGGCATTGTGGGATTGAAAAAGCCTTCTTGACCAAAAGAGGGAAGAGAGAAATGAGACTAAATAAAGTTTTAGTGCCGAGACATTTCAGAGTCAAGGGGTTATCCTAGAGGTTATTCTTATACATTATATAAATATCCCTTTTTAGTTTGTGGTGTATTGGAGTGGCTGGAGGTAAGTACCTGAAACTGTTGATCTGTGTTCTAGTAGCCTTGATTCTTGAAGATGCTAGTATAACCATATAGCTTTTACAATGTGATTGTATGACTGTGAAAACCTTGTGTCTGATGCTCCTTTTGTCCAGGGTATGGACAGATGAGAAAATAAATAAGGATAAAAATAAATAAATAATGTATAAAGAGTAAAAAATCAGGTAGATTGAAATACTAGTGGTCAGTAAGAGGGAGGGATAAGAGGTATGGGAAATATGAGTATTTTCTTTTTTCTTTATATTTCTCTTTCTGGAGTGATGCCAATTTTCTAAAAATGATCATGGAGATGAATACACAACCATGTGATGATGTTGTGAGCCACTAATTTTGTACCATATATGAACTGTATATACATGAAGATTTCTCAATAAAAATAAGAAAATCCTGGCTCATGCACTTCCCCAAAACAGACAAATGAGCAAAACAAACAAAGGAAAAAATAATCAACAATAATTCCACAAATGATGCTACAATAACAGGATACTCACATGATGAAAGAATGAAACATGATCCCCACCATATAGCATACCAAAAATAAATAAATAAATAAAAGGAAATAGTAAAAAGTACAAAAATCAAAAGAATGAATTCTTTATAAAGAATAAATTCTCAAATTGAAAGTTCATACTATGTTTAAGAGAAATTTTATATAGAACAAAGGATGAGGTATTTTAGTAGTCTGCTGAATTTCAAGGATAAGAAATCAATTATATGAACATTTAAGCACAAAAAGCAAGCTACAGATAAGGGGCAAATAGGTTAGCCTCCAATTTCCACGTAAAAACTTAATATCAGAACCAGAGAGGCAATTTCTACAAAATTCTGAAGGAAGGGAAATGAGACCTCAGTTTTAATTTCAGTCAAATGTAATGTCATAAGGGTGACATTCTCAAATAGGCAAGGATCTAGAAAATACAGAATCTTGAGCTCTTTTTTAAAAACATACATAAACATATACACGCAAGCCAAAGATGAATTAATACCAGTAGCTGAAGAATGGAGAGGTCCTGATTATATGAAGGTGGTGAGCATCAAAGTTATTTAATTATGGATCAAAAATAGAAGCTTGAGGAATTATAAAATAGAATATAAAGGTTATAAACTGTGATAATATAATCATAGTAATAACAATGATTCAGGATGAGGGGAGGAAATATTGTTAAGTGACAGTTAGCTAATTTCCTTATATTTAAAGCATGGAGTTAATATCTAGTACCTAATGTTGAAATAGATAATGAAAAATAATTCAACATTCTAAAGGTTTTTTTTTTTTTTGTCAAATATGTAGTGCCTTTTCAGGAAAGAAAACATTATATTTTATGTTTAAGGAACATTTAAATGAATTTCACTGATTCCTTCAGTTTTTAGTTCAGTTAAATTAAATGTGAATTTAAATTCAGTTTCTTAGTTAAATTCTGTATGAATAAAATATCACATTGAGAAATTAAAATTACATATGTAATTTGTATCCACTTTTCCTAAAATTAATATTTATGTATGTTTAAATCTCACTGATCCATCTTTCTATCTTCATAAATATTGAGATATACCTGGAATGATGTTATTTGATGTTAGAGATGATTATTTCTTTGTGTTAAAGGTGGTTTGGATCACTTAAAAATGAACTTTGTGTAAACTTTTCTGTATCACTTGAAGTTTTCATATGGGACATCTCGGTAATACAATAAAATTATTTTTAAACATTAAAGCATTACTACAACCTCTGTTTAGAATTTTTTCTGTTCATTATTTCTCTGAAAAAAATATATTTTGAAGTTAAGTATGAAATAAAGATCATAGGGACAATAAATTTTCTTTGATATTTTAATCTAAAAATCCATTTTCTCTATAAGTATATATTTCAAGAAAGCATTTATTATAGGCAGACGTCACCTAGGGTTCCCAGGTAAAGGTATTTCTCAATTTACATATCCCATAACCCCACAGTTTACACAATTAGGAAGCATACAGTAGCTTATTAAAGCTATAAATAAAAGCCAAGCTTATTTTCAACAAAACAGCTTGACATAAATTATATTTTTTGTGTAAATGTATTACCACTCCTGCATCAATTTTATGAGGGCTATATGTAAGCCCCATTTGGTTTTAAATTTAAGAAAACTGCAAGTACATCTGTGAAGCACCGAGGCATGTATGGGTGTAGAGTTTTAGGGTCAGAAATCCTTTTTCTAGTGAAATGTGTAGCTCAATGGTGGTTAAATTTTGCATTGAACCAAAATGCAAACTATTCAGCTTGATTCTTTGCTTTGAGGGGGACAAAGTTTTTCTCATTCTCCTCTTTTTTCTCTTATTTTAATAACTTGTTTTTAAAGAATGCACTATTACAAAGCAGAAACCCTGGGGGAATCCTCGTTTACTAGGTATAGACTCCATGATTCTTAGATGCCTTTCCACAACCATAACAGCGCACTTTAAAGGCAAGAGGTCCACTACATGCTCTTAATAGATGAGCCTGGATTTACAAGTAATGGCGTTGGAATCCATGCAAAAAAGCAGTACAGATTTGGAAACAACTATTTTAAGATTACTATATCAGAGTAACTTTCAGCTAAAGGAAAACTTTTTTTCTGTACTATATCTAAAGCTATAACACTTTACCTAACTGTGACAATAGAACTTTCCTCAAAATTATAGTCAACTGAGTGATCTTAGTATTCAAAATATTTTTCTTACTAAGACAAGGAATTAATCTTTACACAGGGCCATTGACTATCTGTAGGAATGAATTTCCATCGCTTTGTTCTCTGAGGTAATGGTCTTTTTCAGGATTAAGTGTTTTATTTATTTTTTTACATGGGCAGGCACCGGGAATTGAACCCGGGTCCTCTGGCATGGCAGGCAAGCATTCTTGCCTGCTGAGCCACCATGGCCCGCCCAGGATTAAGTGTTTTTAAGTGACTTTTTGCACAGCAGATGAGTGGACATTAAAGTGGCTCTGCATGTCTGAGGATACTGTCTGTTTAAATTGTCTGTATTGTGTATTGAGAATGGCAGCAGTGATTACTTTAAGGCATTATAAAAATTTTGAATTATAAGAAATTCCATAAAGGACATTTGTGTGAATTACTTTAAAAATACTCAATGGTATAAACAGAACAATTTAATTTTTAAATGATAGAAAAATTTATTAATCAAGGGGAGGCTGCATAATACTGTATTAAGGACATGGGCTGTCGATGGCACATCTTGGTGTGAATCTGGTATGTTTACCTATTGGCATTCTAACTTTGGTCTTTTTTCCTAACTGCTCTGACCTTTAATTTACTCAATTAGACAATGAGGGATTATATTCTTCTTACCTAATTTAGAATTGTTGTAAAATAATATTTTTACAGTATTACTTTGTGAATATTATGTAATCATCATTGCACTGCATGAGAAACTATAGGAATCATTCCCTAGAAAGTAAAGGAAAAAGTTATTTATTTTCACCATGAAATAATGCCATGCTGCTTTTGAATCATAGGGCTGTATCATATTTCCACTTTGTAAAATATATTATAATAAGTTCTAGTAATGTTTTCTGGGATCACTTTCAAAAAAGTGAAAAAAAAAAGTTAAAAATAGTAAAAAGAAAAGCCATGAATGCAAATCTTAGAAACTCAGAAATCTTGATCATTTTACTGAATAAAATATTCAAAACCAGTATGAAGGTAGAAATAAATTATAGATTTAAGTGATTATATTTGCCTATGTAAGAGGACAATACAAGCAGATACAATATGAATGGGACTCTTCAGTGATGCTGGGTATACAGTGTCACAATTTTCATTTTGTTATGGTTTCTGGAGACAGATTTGATACATGTGCTGTATGCCCTTCTAGCAAGTAGATTTTATATTTTCTAAGATGGCAGAAGAGATAATACATGTTGAAATAAAGCTTTGGAGAAAAAAAGTCTATGAAATAATGAAGGTTTTCATCTTTCTAAAATGATAAAGGTGAATATTTATAATTTTCCCATAATCGTGAGCTATAACAATTTAAACTACATTAAAGAACAGAACTTTTAAAATGTAAAATCAACACAAAAGGAATAGGAAAGAAGATATTTTAGGGAAGAAGGACCCCGAAGTGAAAACACTGGCAATCTGGCAGTGAGGTGATAGAATCTATACTTTTTCTGGGTTTCAGTCACTCACCTGTGAAATAAATTGATTGGAATTATGATACCTTTCAGCTCTGAAATTCTGTGACTGTGTAATGTTTTTCTTTCTTTATAATATAGGAAATACATCATTCCTGGACAGTTTTCTCCGTTTGTCAGAGGTAGCACCGTATACTGCCCAGTGTATACGAATGGAGATCTTACAGAGTTAGAGAGAATTGTGTTTGAATCATCCTTACCTATCTTATAATTTCTGCCAAGTTACTGTAATTTGCTTTCTCATACATACAATGTAGTAATTAATGACTACATAGTAGAGTACTTGAAATTATAAAGGAGATATTATGTTTCTCAAAACCAGGATCCTAGGGCTCCATGGTGGGTTTCAGGAGCAAGTGGTTGAGAACAAAGGCCCTGAAGACAGACTACCTGCAACTAAATCCTAGCTCTGCCACTTGCTCCCTGCAGTCCCTTGGGCAAGTTACTTATTCACTTAGTATTTCATATTAAACCACCACATATATATTACAAAATAGAAGGATCCTGGAATGAGCTGAGACTCAGCATCAAGGGATTGAGAAAAACCCTACAATGAGCTGAGAATTAACATCAAGGGATTGAGAGAACCTTCTCCACCAAAAGTGGGAAGAGTGAAATGAGACTAAGTGTCAATAGCTGAGAGATTCCAGAGTCGAGAGGTTATCCTGGAGGTTATTCTTACACATTAAGTAGATATTACCTTGTTGTTCAAGATGTAGTGGAGAGGCTGGAGGGAACTGCCTGAAAATGTAGAGCTGTGTTCCAGTAGCCGTGTTTCTTGCGGATGATTGAACAATGATATAGCTTTCACAGTGTGACTCTGTGATTGTGAAAACCTTGTCTGATGCTCCTTTTATCTACCATATCAACAGATGAGTAGAACATATGGAATAAAAATAAATAGTAGGGGGAACAAATGTTAAAATAAATTTAGTTTGAAATGCTAATGATCAATGAAAGCGAGGGGTAAGGGGTATGGTATGTATAATCTTTTTTTTCTCTATCGTTTTATTTCTTTTTCTGTTATCTTTTTATTTCTTTTTCTAAATCGATGCAAATGTTCTAAGAAATGATGAATATGCAACTATGTGATGATATTAAGAATTGCTGATTATATATGTAGAATGGAATATGTTAATATTTTTGTTGTTAATTTTTTTAAATTAATAAATAAAAAAATGTACTTTTCTCCAGTTTAGAAAAAAAGGCTTTTGTTTCTTCGGAGCTGTTACTGTGTCTTTCTTGTTTGTAATCATAACTGTCAGTTTATGGCATTAAAAGTATACCATAGCAATTAAAGCCAAAGTTATAAATATATATAAAAAAAAAAGAAGGAAATGTTCCCACGAATATTGAAGATAAAGCCCAATGCAGCACTGTAAAGCACTTTCTGCCATCCCATATGCATTCTGCAGCCTAATAACTATTATTATTTGTGCTATAATAATATAAACAAATTTTTACTAGTTTTTCACTGTATTTGTAAACTCCTGAATAATTTATTATTAAAAACAAAAGAAGGATATAAAAAACAAAAAATAAGCAAAACAAAACAAAACAAAAGAAGGGATACAAGGGTGGTTAGTGGTAGAATGGTTGCCTTCCATACGGAGACCTGTGTTCGATTCCTGGACCATGCACCCAAAAACAGCAAAACAAAAAGAAATGAACAAAAGAGCCTTCCTCTGCAGTGTTAAGCAATAAGAGATTGCACAGGAAAGAAAAGCAGAAAAGCCATGAGGGTAATACATGAACCTAATCTGATATGCTCCCCTTATTCCAGACTTTTGCTTTTAATTACATGGATTTTACCCTTTTAATATAATTTTGGTCACATGAAATGCTAGAAAGACACCTTGATAAAAAGTCTGAATTTAATAATATAAGATTTTAGTGATTTATAGTGTAAACTTTTTACTACAGTTGCTTAAGATCCATAGTATATATCTGAATCTTAACTGAACCTAAATTATAGGTTCAGAGGCAATAAGTAATATTAGCTATAAAGAAGGAGTATAATTTGTTAAGTATTTAGTACCTACAAATGTGTCAAACTTTGCTAAGTACTGTGATGCAAAGATGGATAAACTGAAAGTCAGCTCTTCCTGACTCTCTTCTCTTTTGTCTACTTATAGTATAGCAAATAAAAATTTCTAGCAGCTACTGAGGTGTAACATAAATTTGTTGGTGTTGATAGTTGGGGGGTGGCTAGTGCTTCCCTTTCTCTTTTTTTTGCTTTGGTCACAGATGTGATGCCTGGGGAGTAGTAGCCATCTTAAGACCATGAGGTGAAAAGGCAAAAATAATTGGAGAGATATTGGGTTTCACATTATTACGTTACCAAACCAACACCAGGTGTCACTACACTAATCTTTTATGTAAGACAAATAATCTTTTTTAAGTATTAAGTTTTAAGTGATTATGTCCAAAGACAATCCTAATTAATATGAAGAAGTGACATATTTGTCTACATATAATTATGAAAGAATATATTAATTGCTGTAAGTATAATAACATTTCTAAAGTATAAAATTTATAAACGTGTGTGTGTATTTATTTTCTTTGTAATGCGTTATTAATTGTTAGTCTGAAAAATAGCTTCCCAGAAGCAAGAATCACAATCTCGAAAGGTATCAGAAGATCCCTGACTCAGAGGGAGGAAATACGTGATCATGAAAAATCGTGGGACCATATGTGAATCCTTGAAGCCACTGGGAGAGCCAGCCAAAGAGGAAACTCATATTGGAAAGATAGGATTCTTGTCTAGATACAAATTTCAGAGCCAGCGATTACCTGAGGTGAGGAGGCATTGAGTAGGGAGAAGAGACAGTAAGTATAAACTGGCATAGCATGTTTGTGACTGAAAATGCTTTGCTTTTAGCTATGCACACCAGATAGAGAGGTGCAGCCTGGGAAGTGGAAATCAGAGATTTGGTGACAAAGGGATGGAAATAGAAACACCTAACAAGAGGCTGCAACATGTCCTTGTCCTCTCTCCCTATCTTCATAATGAAAAATGAGTAATAATTAGAAAGAAAATTAAAGAGACAGTAACACGATTGAATCAAGAGAACAATAACAGAATTGGACAAAGAAATATAAAAAGAATCCAAATAAAATTACTATAATCTCAGAGAAATAGTAACATCATATATATGATCTAGGCAAAAAAAATTTTTTTTAATATCTATGGACACTAAGTTAAAAAGTCAATGAAAAGCAAGAGATGAAAAGCTGGTACACATCAGAAAAAAAATGGGAGAGATATACAAAAACTTTTCATAGAAAAGGATGTTGAAGGAGCAACAAATGAAATGAACATTATTGAAAACAAAGCTAGGAATGTTGAGAATAGTTCTGAGTAACTCACAGAAAATTTAGTTGAAATACATAAGAATATAAAATTTTTATAGGGCAATGATAGTTGTGGAAGAAAGAGAGAGGCAGAGGAAATAAAATATACATATAATTTATAAATTATAAAGACATTATCTTCAGATTATAAGAGCATTCTGTGTCATGGTAAAGCTAATGAACATCTCAAATAAAAATAAAACTTATATGTGCATCACAGCTTGAAAACCAAGTCACATAAAAGGATTGTGGCATATTTCTCAGGGTTTGGAGCCTAGCCATACTTAAAAAAAATTTTTTTAATCATTTCTGTATTCTCTCCCTGTCTCTCATGTCTGTAACCTAACTCATTGTCCCCCCTTCCCCCTCTTGTCGTAAACCGCCCATCTCCATAGCTCACCACTAAACCGTAAGCCTCCCTGATATTTGCTTCACTTCTCTATACCTAACCTTAGCCCTCAAAACCTAGCAACTGTCTCTAAGCTTGTGTAATTGACCCCCTACCCCTCTTGCCCACGCCCCTACTCCCTCCCCCTCCTAACCGATACTTAACCGGGGGCTCTCCTAGCCTCGGGGTCTTTAGCATACTGGAGCCGCTTCGGTACCTAAGCTCTTACGATGTAAGGATAAAAAAGCTTTGTGCTGATTAATTGGCCTCTGGCTCAAGTCCTTTAGTCCCCTAGCTGAGACGGCTAGGTCCCGCTTACCCAGGTTTGTTTCCCGCGAGCTCGCCCCCTAACTCACCCAGTGCCCAGGTCGCGCGACCCGGCTGAAGCTATCAGCGGCAAAAAGGGAGAAAAATGAGATTAGTAATAGACTTTCTCTCAAGTTAAATGCCCAAATCCTATACAGAAAGTGTGATCCAAGATTTTATACCCATCTAAACTGTTCTTTAAATATAAAGCAATGCACAGACATTCTCAAATATTCAAGAGGTTAAATAACACAGTATGAATGATTATTAAAGGAACATTTAAAATATTAAAAAACAAGTAATCCCTCCACCCATAAAAAACAAAACAAGACAAAAAATGAAAAAACACTACAATGAAATTCAGTCTACCAAAAAAAGTAGATCAAGACAAAAAACTCAGAAATAGAGGAATCCCAACTAAAAACCTGGTGGTAAATCCTTAATCAATTTAAATTCAAAACCGAAATGTTAAAACATCATGATTATCAAATAAAATAGAAATAATATGAATTTTAATAATTCAAATAATGTAACTGAAAAAGTAGATTGGTGTAAGGACAATAGGAGAAAACATTAATATGCTCACATTCTAATCTTTTGTAGGAAATAATGGCCCCGATTTGTTAATTTTTACATTTTCCTTAATTAGTCAGTGGTATTTTTTAATCTAACATAGTTCTTAGAGTAAAGAAACATTTATCTGAATTTCAGTAAATCATTAGTAAATCCATTAATTTTATTTCTGTTTTTGTTCTGTGATCAATTCAAGTAAGTTATATTTAACAGAGTACATATATTTAATATAACAGGGAGAAAGTATTAATTCTTTTTTCTAAAATTTTAGAAAATTTGCAGGCTTAAGGTGCCGGGTAAGTATCTTATCTACTGATCTTTCTTCCAACACATCCTCCTATGTATGTTTGAATTATGCACTCTGTTAACCTACTTTAATTTTTACAAATAAAAATGTTTTTTAAAAACCAACTCTTATTTTTATAAGTATATACAGTACAGTGTAGAATCTTTCACACCTATTTGTAATAAATTATGGACTTTTTAATGGTAGAAAATGTTGGGTATTCACTGATGACTGTAAAATTTTACAGGAAATCACTGACAATGCTTTCAGTGAGTGGATTGCTTTCTGTTCAGGTTTACTCTTTTTCAGGATATCAATTTATAATTTTTTTTAAACTTATGATTTTGAATTACAAATGTGACCTAACTTAATTCTCAGTTGACAATTCAATTGTTTAAAGTTCGGAACACCTGCTTTTTAAAATATTTCATGTTTTTAGTAATTTAGCAAAAATCTATGATACTTAGAAATAGAAGATAATTCAATGAGAAATGTACATTTAGAAACAATTTATATTAAAAAGGGGCAGATTATAGCACATAATAGATTGGTCAAGGAGAAGAAATAATTAAGAAATGGCTTTAAAGTTAGCTACTTTAAGTAATTTCAATATCCAAATAATAGGTAAGGGAAAAAGATCCAATTAATCACTTTCTTGGATAGATACAGTGCATTCTGCTTTTCAGTTCTATGCACTGATGCTAAAGGGGAATTGAAAGCCAAAGTGTGTCAAGGCTAAATCTGATTTAGGAGTCACACAGGCACAATTGTCAGCAGACTTTATACTATAGTGAGGAAATAATAGACAATAAATTATTTCTAAAACAGTAGATTTTAGGAAATAAAGGAAACAAATATATATAATAGAATTTTAACATTTAGAATTGTTTATTTCAAAGATTTCCCTGTTAAAATTTTTAAATCTTCTAATGGTTGTTGTGTTGATGGCATTATAGCTATTCAAGAGATCAAATTAATTTAAACTTTCATAACAGTATACAATTCTGAATCTTTTAAGCCATATGATTTAGAGTTCTACTTAATGAGTAGAAAAAAGGGTGAAGCTCTAAGAGAATAGAAAATATCTGGGACTTTTGCCGCAGGCAAAAGAGAGGTGCTCCTGGGAGATAACGAATAGGGTTGAATGAACTGGAGAGTATGTAAACGTAAAATCTCTCTTCCAAGATGTTTAGGAGTATTTACAGAGCACTGCCTATGTGACTTTGTTGCTTCATTTGTGTGTGCTTTGATTTCTCTGTATTAAATGTAAGTAGTACTACTTTACAGGATGGTTGCAGAATTGTACATAAAGTTCCTGACACTGTACAATTTGACAGGTCATAGTTCATGTAATAATTGAATAATGAGGAAAGATACTGAATAATTTAGAAGCAAATGATCAACAAAAGAGTTGGAATAAAATAAACAAAATATTAGCTTTGCTTTTGCCTGGTAACTTTAGTGAGTAATTGATGTTTAGGGCTACATTATGATTTTTTTTTCTGATCCATCATATATATCCTTTCCTTCCCCACCCCCACCCCCACCTCTCTTCTCATTCGTTCCTTCCCTCTATAATATCTGTGGCCTGAATTTGGTGGACTAAATTCCTGCCCATATGGAATTTATGGCTTGTGGGGTGACAGACACAATGAACAGGTAAAAGACCAATTAATTTCAAATTAGAAAATGCAGTAAAGGAAACCAACTAAGAACTGAGCTGGGGAATATCAGGTTAGGGGATGCTATTTAGATGGAGAGGTCTATTTAGACCATTACTTTTCTGTTTTCATTTGTGCCACTTCAACACTAATTAGGAGATTAGTAAAGACATATGAAAGTAGGGGCAAGGTTTTCATTGTATTTCTTTGTATTAGTATCAGCATACAATGATCAGCACCACTTTCTGGCTTTGGGGATTCTTTCTTCTTGAAATAAAATGAAAAAGCAAACCTTAAAATATGAGATCACTTTTTATGTGTTACCTAGAAAAGAATTAACATTTCACTTCACTTGAGGAAAAAAATAAGAAAGGAAAAGGACATCAGTGAATTTGTAGGAAAAACACTAAAATCATGTTTTCGTACTAGTTCCTATTTTGTGATCATCACTATAAAACTACCCATGAGGCTTTGGCTAGTAAATGGTAACAAATACAATCTTCCAAATTGTGTCCACTCCTTTAGGGTGAAATAGCCTAACAATATTATCTGTTGTTAAAATATTGTAGTTCACTAGAAGTATTTTGCCTTCGGCTAAAGCTACTGAACAAAATTGTAAGACTGAACAAAATTGTATTGATGTTTAAGCAAAGATTCAGAAAGAAGAAACTGCAAGTTCCCCAGAACCAGCAAACATTTTAAAAAGCTAAGAGTTTGCAAATGACTGATGTGATATAAGTTTAAGAGGCATTCATCAGTGAGGATATTGTCTTGCAAAAGCATTAGTTTGTTAGACTAAGGATTTCTGCCACCTGGCAATGCTGTCAGCGGTCTTGACTTACTATAGGATAGTTCTACAGTCCTCTATTAGAATGGATTGAGATGGCAGGCAACAATGCTGGTTTCATCTGGAAAAAAATGCTTGCGAATATTTTGTGTTTAAAAAATTCTTTGATCAGCATTTCTAAGGGGAGAAGTGTATGGGAATAAAAAGCTGATGGAGATGAATTGTCAGAAACCATACGCAGAGGCTGTCCTTATTCGTTTACCATTCTCACAGGAAAGCAAGATGCATTAGGAATGTCCTGGGAAAATATATTTTGATGCGATTTCTAACTTCAGTTTAAAGGCCCCCAACTCTCTCACCTTTTCTCATTCCCATGCTCACCATTTTAAACTTTTATTCACATGATTATCAATTGGTGATCTATGTCTCTTTCGTATATGTTTCTTCTTTGCTTAAAAGTAGGAAGAAATCATGCCAATTGTGAATTGTAGAGACTGCAGATTCAAACTGCGAGTTTTCCCAGATAAGTAGACTTTCAAAGCCAAAATCTTCCTCTGAAACCTTTTTGTAGAAATAAAAACTTAGGATTTCCCATCAATTCAATGGCCCAGTAAATTTAGTATTGGTCATTAATCCAACAGTTGAGACACAGCCATGGTTCCACAGCAAAATCTTGGCAGTGGCCCTTGTTTTTTTGGCATCAAAAACAGATATCTGAGTTCATTTCTATTCGAGACGAGAACAATGGTTAGATTCAATGTGTCAACAAATATTATCCTCACTCAATATTTGATAACTTTGCCTCAGAATGTTTAACTTTGGAGTATAGGAATTTTAGGACAGACAATAAGAAGCATGTGTGAGGTACAGTCTCACAACTTTAGTGCCTAAAATTTCCGTTTTATTCTGCACTTGGCTAATACATTGAGAATGTGTGTTACAATCAACTGCCCTCTGATGAAAGTAAAACATGAAGCCTTTTTCAAAAATTAGCCACTTGATTTGTATTATGGCCAGTTAACTAGTCATCATCTAACTAAGTCTGTAATGAAATAGGGCCTCAAAAGTTAAGTTCTCCCTTAAGTACATGGAATCTTGAATAAGGCATGAGATCTTTTTGGTTTGTCCAGATTGTCCCGATATATCCCAGAGTAATTTGGGCAGTAAATAAAAAAGTATTTGCAAAATTCCTTTGTGGAACTGGGGAAAAAGAAAATTTTCAACTTCACCATTTGGAGAATTTCAAATATTCTTGCCAAGTGGTGGGGACAACCAAATCTATAGCTGAGCCCTCAGCTTGGGATTTGTCCCTATGAAACTTATTCCTGCAAAGGGTAAGCTAAGTCTACTTATCATTATAAATAATAATCACCCCAGAGGCCTTCTTTTGTTGCTCAGATGTGGCCTCTCTCTCTAAGCCAATGCGGCGAGTGAACTCACTACTGTCCCCCCTATGTGGGGCTTGACTCACAAAGGTGGAAATGCCCCCTGACAGTGTGGGCCAGTACTCCCAGGATTCACTGGGACCTGGTATCATGGGATTAAGAATGCCTTCTTGACTGAAAGGGGGACGAGAGACATGAGACAAAATAAAATTTCAGTGGCTGAGAGATTTCCAACAGAGTCAAGATATTCTGGAGGTTATTCTTATGCATTATATATGCATCAACTTTTCAGTTGATGGTGTATTGGAGTGGGTGGATGAAAGTACCTAAAACTGTTGAGCTGCATTCCAGTAGCTTTCATTCTTGAAGATGTTCATGTAACAATATAGCTTTTACAATGTAACTGTGTGATTGTGAAAACCATGTGTCTATATTCCTTTTATCCAAGTTATGGACATATGAGTAAAAAAATATGGATAAAAAATAAAAAAAATAATAAGGGAGGGATGAGGGATAAAATAAATTGGGTAGATGGAAATACTAGTAGTAGTCAATGAGAGTGAGGGGTAAGGGATATGGGACGTATGAGTTTTTTCTATTTGTTTATTTTTCTGGAGTGATGCAGATTTTCTGAAAATGATTATGGTGGTGAATACACAACTGTGATACTATTGTGAGCCATTGATTGTATGTATGATGTATGGACTGTATGTCTGTGAAGATTTGTCAGTGAAAATATTTTTTTAAAAGTTAAGTTCTATGTAAAGGCAAATAAGTTCCTAATTGCCACTAGTTATTGGATATATTTAAGTTTATAGGAGAAAAAGATATGAGATATGCTTAAATAAATTTTGAATCTTCATTAATTATGTAAAGGTTGAAAAAAACACATTTCTTCACTGCAGGAAAGAATTTCTGTTTCTGAAGAGCCAATATGCTAGTAGGTTTGGGGAATCCTCAGTATTGGGGATATAGTATGCAAATCTTTCTCAAAGTATTGGATCTTGTAACCTCTGCACACAGATTTTTTTCAGAAGTATCTCAGGAGACTGTTGTTCTTTGCCAGATACTTTGGAAAATAAATACTGGTCCAGACCTACAGGTATTCATACAACATATGAGGCTCTCTTTCTGCCTGGAGAAGTTCAAGGTTACTCAGTATTAGATGGGGAAGACACCAAAGAAAGGAAGGGAATGACAAAAAGGGACAGAGGGTATGAACATTCATTTTGCTTATTTCCCAGTTTTATCTCAGGTTAGTCATAGTTATTCAGGGCTGAATAATTGGGCAGCATGTTTGTGCAAGTTCCCAGTGTGGAATGAAATCACCGTGGCAGGACACACAGAGTATTTGAATCTAGGAAACATTGTTACAGTATCATGGTTTATTACTGCTGAAAGACTGCAGAATATTTGTGCCCTGTGTACAGAATCATAGCACTATTAACAATATTATAACTACCATGCCAACAATCCTGCATCTAATTATTGTATTTTATTCAGCAGTCACAAGTCTTATTATATTTTAGGCAAAGGAAACTTGAGCCTTGCAATGTTTAGAAGAATAAGGATTTTAAGTTTTTGCTTTTATTGTTTCCATTTTACCTAAATTATTTTTAAATTGATTTTGTTTATATGAACATATCTGTAATCAATGAAATGTTAAATTAAAACTAATATGTTTATTTATTTTGCCCTGCAATTGTGTATGAAATATAGTCACTTACTCTGGAATTTTTTATGTTATTCTGTGTAGTTACTTAGTACCATGTTAGGCTGTTTTTTGGGAAAAGAATTGTACAATTAGGCATCCTGAAATAAATGACCATTAAACACAACACTGAGTAATTTAACTATGTCCATTTTGTTAAAGGCAAACCTGGACTGTCATAAATAAAATCTTTTTTTTTTTTTTTTTTTTTTTTTTAAAGGAAAGACAGAGAGAAGGAAGGAAGGATAGAAGGAAGGAAGGAAGGAAGAAAGGGAAACATCTTTAAACATTTTCTTGTTTTATTGTATTTTGTTTTTTTGTTTTTGTTACATGGGCTGGGGCCGGGAATCGAACCGAGGTCCTCCGGCATAGCAGGCAAGCACTTTGCCCGCTGAGCCACCGCGGCCCACCCTGTCATAAATAAAATCTTTTAAAGGAGGTTTTTTCTTCTTTCTTTTTTGTGCTTCTCAACCATAGATACCATACAAATTGAAGTAGCTCTTTATCTATGGCTGAAATTTATATTCAACCTTGTAAAAAGCACTAATTTTCTTATAATTAAATTATTTCAGCTAAGCATTAAAAACATTTCTCATTTTTGCAAAATATCTGTCAATGTAGAATGTAAACAGTAACCTATGACAACTTGTACTGTTCTGAAAATTAGTAGCTGTTTGAAGTTATTTGTCCATCTGGACCATTGGCAAAGGCTAAGGAAATTTGATTTATAAGTAAATTACTAAAGATAAGAAAGAACAACAATGTTTTGAAAAAGTTACTTATTTGACTGTACTAAAGAGAAGGTTAGGCAAATTCAAAAGGAAGAATTAATTGATTGACTCTGTTTCAAGCTTGTAGAGTCCTTACAGATCATTTAATCTGTCCATCTTTTATTTGAAAAAAACTGAGCTCCAGAGAGATGCTTTGGCTTGAGTATGGGGAATTGGCTAGGTAGTGACTACTTTAGAATCTAGGTCTTAGAACCCCAAAACTAGCACTCACTTCTGAACCCCTACTTTCTCAATATTTTTTTTTGCCCAGTCACAGTGAAACCCTGATTGAAAGAGAAGTGCCTTCTTAAAGCAAGTGTTTATATAAGGTTGGGCAAGTTTCCTAAGCTCCTCCATGATAACCACAAGATTACAAATAAAGAAAAGGAAGATATATAGCCGGTAGAAATTGCTGGATGGCTTTTTCATAGGCCCTTTGTTTTCATGTGCTTTAAAATAATGTCAGTGTATATTTTTCTATCTAGATTCTACTCCTGACAGGCTGTGTATAAATCACAGTTTTGTAAATGGAATTATAAATGCAGCCAGGAAACTGATTATTGAAAGGCATTCTGGGGTAACTTCCTCTTGTAAAATTATTATTTTTAAATATTAAATGCTAAATTTATTTGCAATGTTATATAGTTACTGCAGGTTAGAGGTTGGGTTTTGTTTTGTTTTATGAACAAATTTTACTTCAACTTGGTGTAAAAGTCTAAATTGCTCTCACTGTTTCACATGTCTCTTGTCTGAGATTCCCATTCCCCGACCCCATCCCTGTCTTCAGTTTCTACTCCACCCTCTTTTGGTTTTAGATAAATTTCAAATGAGTACTTAGCATTCTTAAAGTAAATTCACAATCCAAATATCTCTGTTTCACTGTTAAGCCATTAATTTATTGAATTTGTATTCCTTTTCTGGCCTGTTCCTTCTCCACCTCATCTCCTTACTTTGTTTTTTATTTTGCATGTGCAGGCACCAGGAATCGAACCCAGGTCTCCAACATGGCAGGCAAGAATTCTGCTGCTGAGCCACCGTCACACTGCCCTCTTACTTTATTTCATTTTTTTAATTCAACAGAAAAATTTCAAAGCTGATGAGTCAGTCTTTGGTCATGTGTATGAGTATTTGGCTTTGGCTAGCCACACTAAAATTAATTTCTTTGATTATCTTGGCTTTGACAGAATAACACTGACATTCTTCTCTACTCTTCATAATGCGTTTCCCTTAGAATTTTATTGTACTTTTCCGATGCGGGGGAGGAGACAAACAAACAAAACTTGCATTCGTACTAATTGACTTTAGAACAAGATTGTTTCTATTGAATCAACACATCTAATTCAGTTTAATTCAATGGAAAGTGTCTTATAACAGGAAGCAGCAGATTTGATTACTATTTCAAATCCATAGCTACTTATACAATTCTTTTCCAAAAAACAGCCTAACATTGTAAATCATGTAACTTCCAAGTTTCTTTTAGATCCAGGGTTTGGAATATATGATCATTAAGGTCCTTTCTTGTGTTTCATTATTCTGTGACTACTGAACTGGATTTAAACTCAGTTATGTGGAAAATTCTGTGTAAATTAAGTATAAATACTACTTCAGATTTCCACCCCCCCCCCCATGCTACAAGGGAGAAACTTCATGTCTGCTTACTTACAGCCTTTACGTTAGAAATTTTGTAATTGTGAATTCTTTCTCTGCCATTTTGAGATGTAGGTAAATCCTTTTAAATGCTAAATATAAACCTTTTGTCAGTTTTACAACCCAGAAATGTCTTTCTCCAGGGCTGAGGAGCTGTTTCTGAAATCATCACCAAAAATATAACTCCAGTTCTCCCAGAGAAACTGGGAGAGTTAACTCCTACTCTGGGAGAGTTTCTCTGGGAGAATAGAAGTTAACTTTGGCAGTTCCTAGCTCCAAGTTGCAAAACTATTATAAAGATGGGAGAAGTTTATTTTCCTTTGGATAAAGGCAATTAGCAAACAAAGAAGTCCATCCTTACGGTGAATTTAGGATGAACTATGTATGACACATTGTGTTGTCAAGTCATTTTACTTGAGAACTATTTATTTATTTATTTATTTATTTATTTCTTGGGGCATGGGCAGGCTCCAGGAATCGAGACCCGGTCTCTGGCACAGCAGGCAAGAATTCTGCCACTCAGCCATCATCTCACTGCCTGAGAACTAGTTATTGTTTGACTTGGGAACATGTATGCAATTGTTTGTATCTATTTGGCTACATAAAAGGGTTAAATTTCTTTCTGTCTTTGTAGTCTTCACATTCTGGTTTAATGCTTATTCAACAATAAAACCTTTTTTCTCTCCTAATTTTATTTAGAAATCCCCTGGGTTGGCAACAGTTTTTTTTTTTTTTTAATTTTTATTTCTCTCATAGAACTAAAAAAGAGTCAACATCATCTTGCTGAGTGGGTTGGCTTCATTTCTCTTGTAATTAATCTTCTTATGCCAGTATTCTCTCCCCTCTTGTCAGCTGTACATTTGGTCAGCAAGTATACAAAAAGCTCTTTCCTATTTCAGTCCCTCAACAATTACTTATGTAAGAGTACTTAGTAAAGCTGTTGAAAATGGCCTTATTTTTGTTAGCACTTAATGATTTAACTAAAGACTCAGATAAATGTTTTTACTTAAGATCATATCACAATCTTAAAAGATGTTCTCAGAGAACCAGCTGTAGCCACATGTATATATTTCTATAACAGAGACTTCTAGAGTTGTTAGAAATACAGAGAATGCTATTAAAATTTTCATGTATATTAAATCTTCAAAAGTTTTAATTGTGAAAACTATGCCACAATTAAACCATTAGTAAGATAAATGCATGCTTTGTATTAAGGCTAACAACAGTGACTGAAACAATGTAGTCACTGATCTAAATCCAATGCAACAAAGCAGTTGCCCTTCAACACCTTTTAATTACTGTTTCTAAATAGATATATATTACTTTGGAAAGAAAATTTTAGGCAAATAAGAACAGTATTAGTATACAAATCTGAAAAATCATTGGTCAGATGATATCTTTGTCAGCAACATGAAATTCAACCAGGCTAAAATGTTAAAATACAGTGGAATTGCCATTGTCTTTTGAGTGAAGGCTTATGAAATATACATTATTCATTTCCATATTCTATCTAAGCTAAGGCCCATTTCATCTTAAACTAACCCAGATCCAGTTTTATGTTTTCAGAAGCACCATTTATAGGTTGCCATTTAATAGGATTTCTTTTATGACCTAAAAGGAATGCTGTCTGAACACCTCATGGCCAGATTAGAGAGACAACAATGACTGAAGCTTGGGGAGTAGGTTTTTATGTCTTAATCGCATTTGAATCCATACTAGTCAACAACACCCTACTTTTCTCTGAATTTGGTTTATATTATATATTAATAAAATTTATGTTAATTTAATTAGGATGCTCATTCATAGAAATACCTGAACTATATATTGGTTTTCAGGAGTCATAAGTTTTCTCGTGCAATTTTAGCCAGTGGTATGTTGAGCTTCCAGTGTACATTTAGCAATGGCATTATTTCATTAATCAGATTCACGCTGTAGTTTAGTCACAAGTGTTTTAAGTGAGAAATTTGAAAGCATAAAATAATAGTGATGTTCTTGAAAGAAAGTATTCAAGTAATGAAATATTTAGGTGCAAACCATCAATTAAAAGTGATAAATTTCTAAAATATAATTATTTTTAATTCTCAAATCCTTGTTGCCTATATTTCTATAGTGTTCCAGTTTAATAAACTTCTGCTCCACATTACAATTAACCTTATGTACTATTTTAGTTATCTTAAAATTTACATTTCTAATTTGTCTTATTTCCACGGAAAATATTCTACATGATATTGACTGTTTTTGGTATTGCTTTGTGGACTTGCTTTGTGAAATAACTTATGTTTAGCTTTAGAGTTCATTATATACTTGACCGTTCTTTAATTTTTGGGTGCAGGGTTCTATATATACCCATTGGATCAAAAATTTTAATTGTTATTTGAATTTTCTAAATGTTACTTTTTTTTTTGGCTGACTGATCTATCAGTTGCTGAGAGAAGTATATTGGAATATTCCACTAGTATTGAACTTTTATAGTATTTCTGTCTAATCCTCTCCATTTTTACTTTTACTTTGTATATTTACTGCATATTATTATTTGTATACATGTTTGCAATTATTATATTTCCAACGGAATTATTTTTTTATTGCTATGTGGAAACTTCTTTATTCCAGTGTTATTTTTTCCTTTATTTCTGTCATTCTTCTTTGTTCAGTAATAACTTTTCCTGTCCTTTTACTTTAAACTTTTTTGTGTCATTGTATTTTATTTCTACCTCTTGCAGAAAAACATAAAAAGTCCAATTTATAATATCTGGTCTCTGACAAATTTATTTCCTTTGTATTTGTTCTAATTATTGATATATTTTTATTTATAGACACCATTTTATTTTGTGCTGTGTATGTTTGTATATCTTTCTTTGCTTTGTTATATGGTTCTGTCTTCTGTTTTGAATATTCATATCGTTTTTTTCCTGTAACTGTGGTTTTATAGTTATTGTTATCTTCTAGTTATTATCTTTAGAAGTTTAACACCATACTATTATAATTGGCAAATTCTCGCTTTCTTTGAAAATGTCTTTAATGTTATTTCCATTTTGAATGATACTTTCTGTGTGTATGGAATTCTAGACTAACCTATGTTCTCTTAGCACTCTTAAGATATTTTTCTGTTGTTATCTGACTCCTACTGCTGCTATGGAGAGGTCTACTTTCAAATTATCTTTCTTTATAGGTAGTTGTCTTTTTCCTCTGGCTGCTTTTAAGTTCTTCTCTGTTTTTGTTAACTGCATTTTCACTCTGGGTCTAGGTGAGAGTTCCTTTTCATCTACTCAAGACTGTATTTCATGACTCTGAAGAGTCACTTAATGTACTTCTTTAATTTTGGAAAATTTGCAGCAATTAATGTCTCTAAATATTACCTCAGTGTTATTGCCTTCTAGGACATTTTTAGATTTATGGCAGAGTCCTCATTTTAGCCTCCAAGCCTCTGAAGCTCACTTTTTCTTTTCCATCACTTACTCTCTCCGTGGTACAGTTTGTATAATTTCTTCATCCTTTCAGGGCACCCTTTCTTTGTACAGGTGTATCTAATCTGTTGCTTAAATGGTCCATTAAGTTTTGAGTTCAGTGAATATATTTTCCAATTCTAAAAGTTTTACTTGAATCTTTTCCACATCTGTTTATACATTTTTATGATGTATAGCTTTTTCTTCTTTTTTAAATTTCTTTTCAAATTTTAAACATAGTTGTTTTCTGAAACTTTGAATTTAGAAAGTGTCTACTGTATTTTGTCAGATACTGTTAATATTTTGAAGAAACATGATTTAAAATTTAAAACAAGTTGTCAGCCATAATCTTGCATAATCTTAATGACCAGAATTATTCTTAGATAAATTTATAAGTTCTTCTAGGTTTCCAGGTTCCCATTGTCTTTATGCTTGCTTTTTCTACCAAATTTTCCTAGGAATAATCAATTATGTTTACAACTTCTACTTTTCCATGAAGTTTTTATGGCTTAGTAGGCATCACAACACAAAATTGTCCCAAGAATATAGTGACAACCTATGTAATATCAGCAGAACTTATAAGATTTGGACTTGGTTGCTTCCATAATGCCATTCACCTTAGTTATCTGTGTGTAATGTTGAGTCTAGGGAACTAAATACTCCAGGGACAATCTTTTTTTATTTTTTATTTTATTTTGTGTTATCAAACCAAACAACATATGAACATTCTTAACATACAAACATTCCATGGTGTATGGTGTACAATCAGTGGCTTACAGTATCATCACATAGTAGTATATTCATCACCATGATCATTTTTTAGAACATTTGCATCACTCCAGAAAAAGAAATAAAAAGAAAAAAGGAAAAACTCACATATACTATACCCCTTACCTCTCCCTTTCATTGACCACTAGTATTTCCATCTACTCAATAGATTTAACCTTTGTTCCCTCTATTTTTTCCTATACACCTTACCACTCCCTCTCATTGTTCACCATATTTCAATCTACCCAATTTATTTAAACATTTGTTCAGGGACAATCTTTTGAGTGCACTTTGGTGACCTTTCTCAATCTTGATTTCCAGGGATTAAGTAATAATAAAGTAAGAGCAACCACTTATTTATCTGGAACATATGTGTGCTGGTTTGAAATGATGTGTGTACCCTAGAAAAGCCATGTTTTAATCCTAATCCCATTTTGTACAGGCAGCTGCTGCTTCTTTTAATCCCTATTCAGTATTGTATGTTTGAAACTGTAATTATATCATCTCCCTGAAGATGTGATTTAATCAAGAGTGGTTGTTAAACTGGATTAGGTAGAGGTATGTCTCTACCCATTTGGGTGGGTCTTGATTAGTTTCTGAAGTCCTATAAAAGAGGAAACATTTTGGAGAATGAGAAAGATTCAGAGAGAGCAGAGCAGAATGACATAGCCATGAGGAATGAGGAGCACAGTCCACCAGCCAGTGACCTTTGAAGATGAAGAAGGAAAATGCCTCCTAGGGAGCTTTGTGAAATAGGAAGCCAGGAGAGGAAGCTAGCAGATGATGCCATGTTTGCCATGTACCCTTCCAGATGAGAGAGCAACCCTGACCATGTTCACCATGTGCCTTTCCAGATGAGAGAGAAACTCTGATTATGTTCGTCATGTGCCCTTTCTCTTGGGAGAGAAACCCTGAACTTCATCAGCCTTCTTGAACCAAGGTATCTTTCCCTGGATGCCTTTGATTGGACATTTCTATAGACTTGTTTTAATTGGGATATTTTCTTAGCCTTAGAATTGTAAACTAGCAGCTCATTAAATTCCCCTTTTTAAAAGCCACTCCGTTTTTGGTATATTGCATTCTGACAGCTAGCAAACTTGAATAATATGTTTTATTTGTATTTTTTCTAGGGTATGCATTGAAGGCCACTTTGTGTTTAGCATTCTTTACTTACTGAGCACCAGGTACTGTGTTACTTTGGTGTTGACCAAGGTGAATGGAGACGCAAACCTTGTCCTATAAAAGCAGCAGAGTAGGGGTTACAATTTTTTTTTTAATGCCAGACAGAAAATATTTTATGCTATGTGGGCTACACATGGTTCCTGTCACATTTACTTCTTTGTAAATTTTTTTACAACTCTTATAAATGTAAAAATGATAGCTCACAGAACCTACAAAAAGAGATCAAGTGTTGGAATTGGCCTACAGAATGTAGTTTTCAAACTTGTATTAGAGCATAGAGATTAAGGGGTGGACTTCAGAGTCAGACTGTCTTGTTCAAATCTCCCTTTCTTCACTTACTAAATGGGTGACCTTCAACAAACTACTTAAATCGCTATGCCTTTGTGTCCTTATCTATAAAATGGGGGAAATAATAGTACTTACATCATAGCGTTCTTGTGAGGATTAAATGAATTGATATGTGCAAAGCACTTAGCAAAGTGGTACAAAGGAAGCAGTAAGTAAGTATTTGCTGTTATTATTTGCCATTATTGGCCCTCAATTATAAGATACTTGGGGAGGTAGAAAAATATAGACCAATTATTTATTAATAATCAAGTACCTCTTGCTTTAGATTGACCCTCACTAATATTCTTTTTTATTACTTCAACCTCTGAATATCATAGGGTTGTCACCCTTGAAGTAACAACCATTCCAAAATAGACACCTAAGATGCTGAATAAGATAAGGTGTTGTTTTGCCCAATACTAGTACACAAAGTAAAAACGAAGCTGTTTGATAAGCTGATTATCCTCTGGTCTTATTATTGCCACTCCATCTAGAAAATGTAGAAACTTATATGGCCATGTGTTAGGATTGATATCAACATATCTATAACCTCCATTTCTAAAGGCAAAAATGGAAGTGCTGTCTGGTTTATTCTTCATTTTCTTTTGTATTTAATGTAAGAGTCCTGAGTCACAAGTTGATAACTCTCAAAAAGCTAAATCACAGACTTTCAGCAGGTGGATTGTTGCTAAAAGTGTCTATGTTTTACTAAGATGTAGTTATTTAGAATACTGGTTTGAGAAACCGTACATATCTTTAACAATATCACTGTAGGATAACATTTTCAAATATTGCTTCAGACGATATTTTTAAATTATTGTTTTCTTCCAATAAGTTGAACAATTGGTAAATATGTATAGACTATAATTAACTCAGACAGATGCATAAGTGATTAATACAAACAAACATTAAATTAGCTTATCCTTTGTTGCACAAATATTAAATAAGGTAGATAATTACTTTGACCCAGGATGCAATTTTTAAAAAATTTTTATGTCTCTGATAACATCTCTAATTATATTAGGAGATCACTAAATAAGTAGAAGGTTATTGAAACTGTACCTATTATATTAATTTCCTTGGAGCCATTAAGTTCATTTATCAACAACACTTTGAGGCCTACTTATGCAATGAAGTATTTTATAATAAGATAAAACACATTTCAGTGCTTAAGTACTTTTCAGACTAGCAGAAGAAAAGAAAAATATAAATAAATAAGTAAATGAAAGCCCCTTAGATTCATTTACAAATATATTTTATAAGATACAGTCATAAGGTAATGTGAGAGGAATTTAGAAGTCTATCTATAGGATATAATGGTAAAATAGTGTAATAAACCACTGAGTACAATGTCTAGCATGTGGTAAGCACTCCATAAATATTAGTTCTCATTATATTTTTGGCACAAGGATGGGGGCATATAATTCCATGTGCAGATTTCAAGTAGGGTTATAGAAGCAATGATGCTTGCATTGGACTTGAAAATGAGTTCATTAGATTAAAGGTGGGGAGAGGAGCTTCCAGGCAAAAGGAGCAGTATGAGTAAAACTGTGAATGAGTGAGTATAAGTAGACTGACATGGATAGGTGGCAGGTTGAAGAGAAGAACAGTACTCAATGAAAAACCTAGAAATTTAGACAAGATCCAGGCCGCAAAGAACCCTGCAAGTTGTGCTAAGGATTTAACTTTACCCTGTGCAAGGTTAATACCCTTGAAAGTTATAAAACAGGTGGGTAACTTGACACACTTTGTATTGTAAAGAGAATACTTTGGTTACTGTGTGAAGAATATATTAACAGAGGACTTGAACCAAGGCTGTTGCTATAGATATGAAGAAGAAGAAAATGGTCAATGTGGCATTAAGGGGTGAGATCCTGTGTAATACCCAGGTCTTAGTAATCAATTGACTGTGGAAAATAAAAGAGAGGGAGGGGTCTATGATAACAATCAATGATGTGTATAGAGGCCTGGATAGATAGTGGTAGTATTCATTGAAACAGGAAATACAAAAGTAAAAGCAAATGGAATGGGGTGGAAATCAGGAGTTCATTTGGGGATTGTTGAGTCTGCAGTGTTCATGGCATTCAAGTAATGATACTTTAGAGGAGTTGGAAACATGGATCTGTTGTTCAGGTAACGGTATCAGGCTAGAGTTTTACTAGATTTAGGAGTCATTAGCATGCACGTGATGTGAGAAGAAAAGAACCCCGAGTAATATCACCCTATAAGTAGTGGCAGAAAGAGAGATCTGTGGAAGTTTCCATCTTGCAGGTATGTTTTGGTGTTAGCTGAGCCTGTTTCTCACTCTTTCCACTCCGGTTTCCTGGTTTTATGTTTTATATTGTAACCTTCTGAAGATTTGAAATTGATTATACAGTGTCTGCAGTTACTCAAAGGAATAGTCATTTTAAAAACTTCTCAACAATAATTCTTAAATAAAGAAAGGTCTGAGATTGCATCCTGAAAATGTTATTGAAAATAGTAAAATATTCATTAGGACATTTCTTAGCTATGTATCAAAACTTGAAATATATGTAAGTTCTGTTTGAGCTCATAGTCACAATTTGAAAACAATCTTTTTTTTTTGCATGGACAGGCACTGGGAATTGAACCTAGGTCTTCAGCATGGCAGGCGAGAACTCTGCCTGCTGAGCCACTGTGGCCTGCCCTGAAAACAAGTTTTGATGGCAGTTTTGATGGCATAGTAACACTTGGTCTCAGAACCTACCTGCCATGGAAGTTCACAATTGAAATATGAATCTTAGGTCTCCTCAGGGCTTAATTTTTTTTTTTTTTTTATTTCATTTGGTGTTATAATGTTACCTCAGCCTCATTTTTCGTACTTTGGGGAGTTCAATATGCTTGTAAAAGTAGGAATTGTAGAGATTTGGTAATTGAGGGTCTAGAAAAAGGAATGTCCATGGCTTTCTCTTTTTAAAGAGACTCTCTCACTGAACTTTATTCCATTTCTAAGTGAGCTAATTTGTTCTTCACTGTTTAGAAGCAAATTTCAAAATATTACTTATAGATGTGATTAACTACGGCCAGGGAAATGCATATTTTAATTATTTTAAATGCCCATATAAAGACTGAAAAGCATTTTTAAAATTTGCCTCTTTTTTGTAACTATTAAAATAGCTGGGCATGTTGCTGCCTTATGTAATTGCTTTTGTATAGGAGGTTCTGCAAAGTGTATGATGGCAATCCACTTACCACACAAATGCTAGCCCTCATTTCTAGGAGCTTAGCTTAGTTCGGCCAGTTTGACCTGCTTTGGTTAAGACTTCCAAGGGGAAAATTAAACCATTTCACTTCAGTATGTATTTATTAATTCAGTCCCTTAGCCATTTGACATGTGCACATTGTCTTTCTGTGTTTGGCAATGCACTGGGTGCTGTGAAAAGACATCAAGCACTTAAAATTGCAACTGCTGAAGAGGTATAGTCTCAAATAGTAGGAAAAAAGCCAATAAGTTGCCTAAAAATAAAGTAGATCAGAAGAGGTATACATTTTTTAAAAGAATAAAAAATAGCTTCATTGAAGAACATAAAAAAGGCCTAAAATTGATAAGTAAGCCATGTCCATTGATTAGAAGACAAGACAATATATGTCAATTTTCTCCAAATCTGAGACATGAGCTCCATTAAAGAAATGGGATTTGTCTGCTTTGTTCATTTATTTATTAGTAGCCCTTGATCAGTGCTTAGTACATAGTTCACACTAAGTAAACATTTGTTGAATTAATATTAATGGATACTTCAGTCACAGCCCTATTTTAAAAAATCTGAATTGGAACTTGACAACTTAATCCAAAACTACGTTTGGAAGAAAAAAGACCAAAATCTTTAAGAAGCATAATGAAAAGGTAAGACTTGCTCTGCCAGAATATGGTAGATTTCCAAAGATGGCAACAACGCTATCTCTTTCCCACATATTTTATAACAATCTGAACTTGCTGTTTCCTTATCAAGAGGTGTAGTGTATTTTACTTGTTCTTGAATCACTTAGGATCAATAGAATAAGGCAGAAGTGACTTGAAATAACTTCTGAGGTTGCCTTTAAGAGAACTGTACTTTCTGCCTTTGCTTTCTGGAACAGTTTTTCTTGGAAACCATCTGCAATGCTTTGCAAAAGTCCAAATAGCCAAATTGACTGACCTGCTTGGAAGAAAACAAAGGCCACTATTTGATAATCCCAGTTGAGCTCTTCCACATGGCAGCCAGCACAAATGTTGACCATGTGAATGAAGCTATTTGGGATTTCATCATTGTCCCAGTGCCCAAGCAGACACTATGGGAAGCAGAATTAATGCTTGGATCCCCACAAAATTGTGAAAATAGTGATTTAAATATTTTTTATTAATTTTAAGTTTTGGAGTGATTTGTTTTACAGTAATACTTAACTGAAACATCAATATAAATATAAAATAATGATTGAAACAGTATGATAATGGTGCAGAGATAGAAAAATAGCCCTTCCATATAATGTCTCTGGTTTAAAACTAAAGTGATATTTCTGGAGAAAAGAATTAATTAATAAATAATAGGTATCCACAAAAAAATAAAAATGAGATTTCTGTTTCTCATGGTGAACAAAAATAAACAACGTGGATTAAAGACCTCAGTGTCACCAACAAAACCTTAAAACTGCTGTAAAAAATTGTAAGAGAATATTTCTATAACTATAGTAAAAAAGGACTTATCAAACAATTCATTAAATGTAAAATGAAAAGATTGAGAAATTGAATACACTGGAATTCCAAACTTTTGTATGATAAAAGCTATCAATAAAGTAAAAAGACAACTGGAAGAAGAAATGTGTATGCATATAACTGAGAAAGGATTTGTATCCAGATGATATCAAGAATTCATAGAAACTTAAAAAAAAGAATTCCACAAAAAAATCTCATAGTCATATAGCACAGGATACAAACAAGCAGTTTACAGAAGAGGAAAGCCAAAGGACTAATGAACGTATGACAAGATGCTCAGCTTCACCAGCAATTAGGGAAATAAAATCAATAATAGAATTGCATCTCATAGTCATTAAATTGGTAAAAATTAAAGTCTGACATTGCCAAATGTTGTTTAGGAAGTGCAGAAACTGAAACTTTCATTAACTGCTGGTTGGAATGTAAATTGATATTACTTCTTTGAGAGCCATTTGGCAACATCTGGTAAAGCTGAGGAAGCACATATCCTGATTTTGAAGTACCCAAGGAGATGTACAAGAATGTTTGTTTCAAGTAGTTTATAGAAGGGAAAAGAATGGGAATTAGCCTTAGTGTCCTTGTTACTGTAAAAGGATCTGAATGTCTTAAACAAGTGGAGATAGGGGTAGTGGCAGAGATGGAGTTGCTGGGGTCAACTTTGGATATGGCATGTTTGAGATAACAGTGGAACAACAAGGGATATAGGAGAGAATGCAATTGAACTTCAATGTCTGGAGCTCGGAAAAGTAGTCAGGACTAGAGATAGAAGCTTTGGTAGTCACAATCATTTTGATGGTATTTAAAAACAGGGACTGAATCAATCAACTATGGAAAGTATGTGATAAGACTACTACAGACAGAGGCCTGAGAATAGAAGTAAGAGGACTAACAGTATGATAGAAGTGGTTAATAGTCTGCATTTTACTTTCCTAGCAGCTAAAAAGAAATACCATCCAATGGTCTGGCTTAACCGGATTTTATTGCCTGAAGGTTTCAGAATCTAAAAGATTTGCTTCTCCTGGGGTCAGTATCTTCTGGAAAGCTGAAAATCTTTGGGATTCTTTGGCTTTTCCATCACTTGGCTTTGCACCTGGTAACATCTCCTTTCTCTTCTGAGTTCCACTAACTTCGAGCTTCTGAGTGAGCCCCATGGCTTCTCTCTCTGTGTCTGAATTTCATTGTGTTTATAAAGGACTTCAGTAGTTCAGATTAAAGACCAAACTAATTCCATTGTTCTCACCTGAACTAAAAATAAAATCATAAAAAGACCCTATTTACCATGGGTTCACACCTATAGAAATAGACTAAGATTAAGAACACATTTTTGGGGGATGGGGTGTATAATTCAACCTTGTTTTCTAGAATGAGTAGGTTATTTTTGACATATAAAAGATCAAGAAATAATGAAATAAAAATATTTGAGATCATCTTGGCAATTGTATACAGGCCAGACTAGAAAATATCCTAGATATGATGCAGTTTATCAATTTCTGATGAATTTTACTGCATGGTGATATGATATTTTGTTTTCACTGAGTCTATGAAATGTGTATAATATTTATTTGTTAGTACTATTTAAAAATGTTTAAATAAATCCTCTTATACCACTTCAAAAATCAAAATAAATGGAGATTGAAGTGAAAAAATTATCAGTACTATTAATTTGAATGACTGTATTACCATTTATTTAATGGCAGTACAATTTTCTGAGAGATAGTCTGTTATATTAATGAAATATCTCTTTTAAAAGAAGAATTATCTCAGGAGAGCAAACTACTTCCTGAACTTTGGCACTCAGAAAACTATGTTTGATGTGTAATGTGCACATCATTAAAAAACCAATAACATCCCTCAAATTATATCAATTTAAAAAGATTAATTTATTAGAAAACTTGACTTAATACCAATTTTAATTCAGTGAACATTCAAAAAGTTGTTTAGTAATCTTGGAAAACCCTGAAGTCCTGTTCATTTACAAGAACCCATGTGTTGTATGTATTTTAGAATATCTTTTCTTCAAACTCAGAGATTATTTTCTTTTTTTTTTTTTTTTTTTTTTAAAGGAAAGACAGAGAGAAGGAAGGAAGGATAGAAGGAAGGAAGGAAGGAAGAAAGGGAAACATTTTTAAACATTTTCTTGTTTTATTGTATTCTGTTTCTCCGTTTTTGTTACATGGGCTGGGGCCGGGAATCGAACCGAGGTCCTCCGGCATAGCAGGCAAGCACTTTGCCCGCTGAGCCACCGCGGCCCGCCCGAGATTATTTTCTTAACATTCTTTTTCAGGGGATCTTGTAATTATTGTACCACCAACAAATGTTTATATCACTAGCAAATACTTGTATCACTAAAATGTTCAATACATGGCATTCGACTACTTAAATCATGTTAGATGATCATAGGAGTAATGGTGTTGTGCTTGCCCCATCTTCAAGCCATTAACTAGAGACTATACTTGATCTATGGGAACTGATGTAATAAAGATGCCCATAATGCTGGTGAAATTTACTACATTGAATGGGATATCAAATTGGAAAAGGGATAGTTCAAGTTATATAGTTCACTCTATGAACGTTACCATTTGGTGAGATATGCAAATTCTAGTTTGCCCAAATCAGCCACAAAAGCTCAGCATTTACTCTGTCTTAACATGAAGTATCTGTGAGGTGTAGAGAAAAGAACATTGATTTGGCTCCTAATTTGCTGGGTCCTCTTGAATAAATCATTTGACTTCTGTGTTCCTCAGTTACCTTGAATGCTAAATGTGAGTATTAGACTAGATCTAAAAGATTTATAATTCTTTCTGTGATTCCGTAAGTCCATGTGCAAACAATCCAGGAACAATCTTTCTGAAAATCTCTGGAACTCTACAATAATATGGTACTTAGGTTTTCTATACAGAAAATGCTTTCAAATACTGTACAATATATCCTTTATTTTCTTAAATCTTGAAATGGGTGGGTGGAGGTTTGTGCTTCTTCACTATTTAAATAGAAACAAAGATGTGGTTGTTTGGAATAGGGAGGAGCAGGGCTGTAATATCTAAGCCTCCTTTCCTGGCCACAGCACTGCAGGGTGCTGGAAAGCCACTGGGGCCATTGCAAGGTGATGGACATTATTTCTATTATGAAAGAGAATCTGATTTAGTTCATGAAGTAGATTCAGCTAAGAAAGGGAGGGAATAGGACAGTTGTTTAACACATTTTTGTAACAAGCTTGAGATAAAAACTCATAGAAAATGAAGATTTTCCTATTCAATCTCATTTTGATATGGGTTTCCTACAGTCATCAATTTTATACAAAGATTATGGTATACGTATCCCTTAAACATGTTATATGAAATGTGATATTGAAATGACTATGTTATCTTAATTTTTAAATACAGCTTGATGATATTAATTGAGCACTTAAAAATTCCAGGTGCTGTGCTAGGTTTTCATGCTATTAAAAGTTTCTAATAGAATTTCTGTTCTTTGATATCTTACATTCCATTGGGTAATAAAAAGATTCAGCTCTTTCCTGACTGGACTCAGACCATCAACCTATTGTGATAATCCACTGTGTTATAAAAATTAATTTTCTACAAAACCGATCTCATAGGTCATTTAAAATTTTAAATAAATAGCCTTTTCTGTACAAATTATCTATTGAGTTAGATAAGCTATTCACAACTGTTTACAAAAGGCTTTTTCAAAAGATACAAAAATTTCTTTATCCACTCCTTTTGTATGTGAGTAACAGGGACATTTGAACTGATGCACGTCTCAGGCTAAGTGTATATACAGTCTAACTAAAGTATTGACTCTGCACAACACTTTTATTCAATAAAGGAAATGAAAACAAATTTAGCTGTTCAAACCAGTCTAATATTGTGACATATAGGAAATATAATCAACAAGCAACTTTTGGAAACAATGATCTTTCATATTCTAAGAATTCCCTCCACAAAGATGCTTGTTTCTAAGGACTTTTAGAGAGTATGTGGCTGTGTGAGAGCTTTATGCTGTATGTGAGAGCTTTATGCTGTATGTGAGAGCTTTATGCTGTATCTAAACTAATAACTGATTAATTCAAGAGGTTTGTATATATTAAGCCCCTAGAGGATCCTCTGCTAGGCCCAATAGGAGAGAAAAGAGGAATGAGAATTTGGCATTGTCTTCAAAGAGCATTTGCTGCTAATCTCTGATTCCTCCTTGCTACCTGCTTGACGAGAGCCATCAAAGTGAAACAGATAAAATGCCCAGGAAATTCAGAGAAGGGAGAACACACAGAAGAAAGAAAGCACATTTGACTGCCCAAGAGTTAATGAGACTGACAAAGGAGAGTTTGTGAAGGGATTTTTTAAAAAAGTGATTGGATCTCAGGGAACTCCTTAATAAGCAAGGAAATGAGGAGGAAGATGAGTTGTGTAACGTGTGATCAGAATTAAGAGGTGACCCTGGGGCCATTTAAGTGGGAGGAGGGAGGTAGAGGTTCAGGAGAGAGGTTAATAATCACTCATCCATTGTAAGCGTTGTTATTGGGAAAGAGGGTAAGAAGGAAAAATAAATTGCACCCCTCTTCTTTCTCATGAGACTTTGCCTTATTTTAGCTTTATGCCTTATTTATACTAAGATACCTATTCAGATTATAGAATGTTTTGAAAGCTTTTTAAACTTGAACTGATGATACTGATGTAACCTGGTGAATCATAATGGAAATATCAGTTTCTTTACCATGCTATAAAATAATGTATGTTATTGAATGTTAATAAAAATATGTATACCTTCAGAATAAAATTGTCAGGTTGACCACTAAATAATAACATATACAGTATCTAGGGTAAGAGTGTCCCAATTTATACAGAATGACTGAGTTTATAGGGTTGTAGTAGAAGATATATACCTTAATTTTAGTTGAATATCTGTGTAATAGCTAGAAAATCATTGTATTGGCTCAAATGAGGTTTTGGTGGATTTTTACCAAATTAATAAACTATATTATTATATTTCCACTTCTCTAGAATCCAAACAAAGAAAAACTTGAACATAATCTTCTTAGTTACCCTATGAAGTAGTTTTATTTTTTAGGATCATCTGTAAATAAGTGAAGAGACAGAGGGTAAAAGATTCGGGAAACTCATTCAAATTCACGTTGGGAAGTTAGAAATGAGTTAGAAATCTGAATTTAGTTTCTGTCCCCGAATTTAGTTTCCTTCCTGATATTAAACTGCCCCATACCATTCTAAGCACAGTGAATTATTGACCAAAAAATTAAATTATAACTAGTTAAAGTTTCGATGCTAATTGTACATCATTGTATTCTGATTCTTTATAATTTGGCAATCCATGTTTGATATGATGGAAATTTTTATTAAAAAAGCCATTCAATTAGTTTCAAAAATGAATTTTCAAAAGCTGCATAAAGATAAATTAATTTATTGTAAGTTAAATTAAATTGTAAAGCTACTGATTAAATCTGAAATCTGGATTAAAATTCATTTTTGCAAAACTCATCCAAATGATGAGTTTGATCATGAACCAAATTCATAAAAATGAATATCATCAAAATGATTCATTTGTCAATATTTTATCCTATTTTCAGTGTTTTAAATTTAAGGTATGCTTCTATTTCTTTGAGAGGCAACATTGTGTTCCCAAGTTAACTTCACAAAATTTAAGGACCAGATGGTTTCTAAATGATTCATGGTAATGTGGACAGTAGTAACTGGATGAATTTCCCTGACAATGAGGTTGGTAATAACTGGATAGATATCCCTTTTGTTCATAGTCAAATGGAAAACAAACATTTTTTAAGCATCGTCAAATGTCAGACCCCAAACCTCTGCATTATGCCCTTCTCCATCCTCCTCCCCAATCCCTATCAAGCAAAAATCACTTCTACCTTCAAAAATGGAGCCACAGCCTTTTATACCTTATCAACAGATGAGTAGAACATATGGAATAAAAATAAATACTAGGGGGAACAAATGTTAAAATAAATTTAGTTTCAAATGCTAGTGATCAATGAAAGGGAGGGGTAAGGGGTATGATATGTATAATTTTTTTTCTGTTTTCATTTTATTTCTTTTTCTGAATAGATGCAAATGTTCCAAGAAATGATCATGATGATGAATATGCAACTATGAGATGATATTGTGAATTACTGATTATATATGTAGAACGGAATGATCAAAATAGGAATGTTTGCATTTATTTGGTGTTTTTTTGTATTTGAAAAAATTAAAAAAAAAAAATAGAGCCACAGACTTTGACCACTTCTCACATCATTGCTCATCTGAATTAATGCCAAGCCCTTATAAATGTCTCCCTAATTCTGCCTTGTGAGAGAGATCATACCATGCATCCCTTCACATTCTGAGAAGCTAGAGTCTTCACAACACACTCTACTCGTCACCATTATCATAACTGCCTTGTCTCCACTGCTCATATCCTGTACACTTTACTCCAGCTGCCCTAGCTTTCTTGCCGTCCTCTAAAAATGCTAAAAGAACCCCATGCAAGATCTTTCCACTTGCTACTTTTTTAGCCCAGATTACTCTTTGGGTTATTAGCTTGGTGTATGCCTCTTGCTTCTGTCAGATCTTTGTAACTAACCCTGAACTCTTACCCGACTTGATTTCTCTCTATCTTACTAGTAAGTATCTTTCTAGTATCTTACAGTAGAATGTAAACTTCAGGAAGGCAGGGAATTTGGGATATTTAGTTCACTCTTTATCCTCAGTGCCTAGTAGAGGGCCTGGTACATAGTAAGGTGCTCTATAAATATCAGTTGAATGAATAAATTAGTGAATAAATACATGAATGAATGAGAAAATGTTAACACTGAAAAAGGTGGTATGATCTCCATTTTATAGTATGATAAACCAAAGTAATCAACCTGATAGTCATGGAGTTATAAATCCACTATAATTCACTATGGATGAGTCTGTATCATTTTCATATTGACTATAGACTTTTCCCCTCATGAATGATTAAGTTTTTCAATGTAATTTTTTCAATCACAGAAGTAGCTAAATTAATTCAACAAACACTTATGAGAATCTAGTATGTACAGGTACTGATTTAGTTTTTGGAACATACTGATGAAGAAGACAGGAAAATCTGGTGGTTACAGTTAGTGAGACAGATACACAAATTAAGAAGGAAATATCAGTTATAAATGCAATGCCAAAAATTAAAAGAGGTGATGTAGTAGGAAGCAACTCAGCAACCACATCAGCTGGTGTCCCGGGTATTTTCCATTTGCCCACATTCTGACCTGTTTTTTGCCCTTCTCCATCCTGCCTTTTATCTCAGGAGGATGACTTTTATAGGTTATCATTGGGCTTCTTTGCTTTTGGCTTCTATTTGGATTTTCTCAATGGGAGCTGTTGGCAGAAGATTTGAAAATGGGGGAAGGTGAGGACTGGGTATAAATTCCCCTAGATCCTCCCTGCCAAGATTGGCAGTGAATGATTTTTCTCTACCTATTGACATGTTCCTGTTGGGAAACCCTCTCTGTACAGTTCCATGCTCTGAGTTCTAGGTACTATTTTTCCTTTACTCTGACCCCTAATGCTGGTTACTACCCCTCTTTGGCTATTGTAGTTTGAGAATGCTATATTGTCTCTGGTTGTTTTCCCCTAACCTTTATTACAATAAATAATAATTAAACTACTATGTTAAATAGTCCTTTTATTAATTATATTATGTGAGTGTGTTATCTGTGTCCTACACACTCCTGAATGATTGATAAATGTGGTTGGAAAAGGCCTTTGTGATGAAATAATAGATAATTTGAGACCTGGAGAAGGCAGCCCTGAGGAGAACATTCTAGATAGAGAGGGAATCTGGTACAAAAGGGGCTAAGGCAGGAATGAACTCTGTATGTCTGAAGGATTGAAGGATTTTGGCTCAAGTGTAGTGAGCCGGGGGCGGGGGGTTGTAAGAAATGAGGGAAGCATCTGGATCTCTGTTCTTACATTAACATCCTTCTGAAACTAAAAATAAAAAAACAAAGCAAAAAAATAATAATAAGTTGGTGAATGGTAATATTTTGTTTAAAGTCTTTTAGCCAATTCTGTTTATTCACAAGTTCCATGAGGAAAGGAAAAATTACTTAAATGATTTACATTTTCATTTTACTTTATATGTAGCACATTTCTTTAAGTCATTTAAATATCATAAGATAAAAAGGATAAAAGAAGCAAATAATTAATAGAGAAAATGTCTGTAGGCTATATTTTTATTTACCCTAATATTGAAAGGAGTCATTAACTCATTTAGAAGTAATTTAAAGATCAAATTTACACAGCAGTTCATTCTAAAAATCTGTCTTCATTGCTTTATTGTGTTTGTGAGGCCAAAATGACTTCTTAAGAAGCATAAAATTTTATTTTTTTAAAGAGTTACATTTAGTTCTCTGTTTTTCTCTCATATTTACATTAGGCCAATTTCACTTGTCTCCTCTGTACAAGAAGAAATTTACTTCTCAGATTTTTTACCTTTCTTCTTTTTACCCTGTCCTCTTATTTATCACTCTAATTTGTTTTAGTCACATATTGAGAGTCATATTTGCTATATACTTTTGGTCTCCCTTCAGCAAATTGATCTTCAGAAATCTTCTGAATTTCTGGTTCTCAATACTGATAATAAATGAAATCACATTCTTAAAGAATGTTACTTCCTGAAATATTTTCACTTGTGGTAAATATATTATCTTAACCTAAAAGATGGTTTTGGTAGTGAATAAGCACCTAGAATAGTGTTTGGTATTTAGTAGGCAATCAAATATTTATGGAATAAATGCTCGCAAGCTCAGGCTCTAGGGTTAAATAGATAAGATTTAGTATTGCCTTACTCACTAAGTAATATTGGGAAAGAAATTTAATCTCTCTAAGCTTAAGTTTCCCCCAGCTATAAAATTCATATAACCATTATTTCTACTACTTAAGGTTATTGTAAGAATTAAATGACATAATGCATGCAAGGGTTTAGCACAGAGCCTAGCATATACAAAGGACTGAAATGTTAAGCTATTGTTATTATTTATTCATTTATTGCATGGGCAGGCACAGGGATACGAACCTGGGTTTCCGTCTTGAAAGACGAGAACTCTGCTTGCCATGACCCACCCCTGCTGAGCCACCATGACCTGCCCCTGCTAAGCCACCATGGCCCACCCAATTATTTTTAAGGTTAATTATTTTGCTAACCCAATAATAACACATTTTTAACACATACTATATTTTAGTGGTAAAATTTTAACAGTGTTTATTTATCAGTGAAAATTTCATTGTTTACCAGAAACATTTAAAGGTTAAAAAATTATTAGTGGATAAACAAAATGTGGTATATACATATGAAGGAATATTATTCAGCAGTAAGAAAGAATGAAGTTCTGAAACACTCATAACATGGATGAACCTGGGACATTAAATTGAGTGAAATAAGTCAGATACAAAAGGGCAAATATTGTGTTATGAGACTAAAATGACATGAAAGCTAGAAAATTGGTTGCGAAAAGATAGAATGAGGCTAGAAACTGGGGAGTGGTTGCTTAATAAGTGCAGAATTCTTAACTGGGTTGAATTTAAATGTTTGGAAATGGGTAGAGGGAGCACACTATTGTGAGTATAATTAACAGTCTGAATTGTGGGTGAATGTGGTTGAAAGGGAAAGTTCAGAGTCATGTATGCCACCAGAAGGAAAGCTACAGGTTAAAACATGGGACTGTTTAACACAGTGAATCTTGTGGTAGGCAATGACTGTGATTAACAATACAATTATTAAAATGTTCTTTCATGAACTAGAACAAATATACAACACTATTCCAAGGAATTAATAATAGAGTGGTATGTGGGAAAAAATGCAGCTATTGCAAACTATGGACTATAGGTAATAGCAAGATCTCAATATTCCTTCATCAACAGTAACAAATGTATCACACCAATAGTAGGGACCAGTCATAGGGGGCGATCAGGGGTATGGGATATTTTGGTTTTTCTTTTTTCTTTTCTTTTACTATTTTGGGTATTGAAAATGTTATAAAATGTATTGTGGTGATGAATGCACAACTATGTGATGATACAGTGAGACACTGATTATTTACATTGGAAGGATTGTATAGTGTGTGAATATATCTCAATAAAATTGCATAAGAGAACTCTGGGCAGAGAAAGAAAAACAAGCAAACAAAAAGCTTATTAGTGACTGAAGAGCTGGGAAGAAGAAATCTCCAAGACTTGAATACAACTGTACTATACTTTTCTCATTTGTAATGTATATGGCTATATGTCCAAGATTAGTGATATTGTTCTTTGGTTTGTAATTCATGAATTGTGTAATGTTTAGATGAGAAATGTAACTATCACCTTGCCTCCAACTAGATTGGAAATATTGTATTATGATTGTTTGATTTTTAAGTAGACCTGTTTTGTCAGGAATTATTCTAGAACTTAACTTTGATGTAAAACCAAGCTAACTAAAATCTGTAATAGATGTGGCAGATACAAATTTAAATCATCACCCTATATCCCTCAACCCTCCATTAAAAATATGTAAAGACACTACAGAACTCAGGGATATTAAGTAAACACCTTACTCTCATAAAATGTTGCGTTCTCTAAATACTAAGGAAACTTTATTATTTTGTAAAAGCTTCTTTTACTGAACCCTCCTTAGCACCTTTACTTAGTCCATGAAATGATAATGTGAATTCCATCTAGCACAAGGTTGTAGATTGATTGTAACATGGTATCCCTTTTGAAGCAGGTAAAATATTGCTTTACTGAAAATGGAGCATTTTTAATAGAACAATAAAATTTTGGTCCTGAGAGTGATCAAAGAGACTCTTGCATAAGTTTAGAAATCTAGATTGTAGAAGATCTTGAATGGATGCACGCCTCTTTTTCTCTTGGCCAGTGTGGTTTTATTACACTGTGATCCTTGTCATTCTCATATCCTGAAATGTTTACCTAATGAGGTTAGATCCATTTGAACTGCTTTGCCAGGGTATCCCCATATTGAGACAGAGTTATCTGTGGAGATGCTTCTCTATCACCACCTTCGTCATCACTGCACATTTTTCCTTATTTGAAACTAAGGAACCCTCTTCTCTAATGAATAGACAATTTAAATGTAATTTCAATCCTTTCTCTTTTGTCTGTCTATACAAGGTACTATGGCTTCTGTGATTTTATTTTTGTGTATGACTGTGTGTGTGTGTGTGTGTATATATATTAGAATATGTCAGCCATAGTAGTACTAGAATGAACAGGGATAGTGAAAGGCGGGGAGCATGGAGGGAATCAATATTCTCACTGTATACTTCTTATACACTGTACATTGAAACCACATTTTTCTACAAATTATAGATTATATTTCCTAACTGTATCTTGGGAAAACTAATAAGTGTAGGAAAATTTCAAATAGCTATTTTCCAGAAACTCAGGGGGGAAGTTAAAGAAAATATGCTGCCATAAATAAAGCAGAGTTAATTAAAAGCCAGTTTCACAGCCAATATATGGACGTTGTAAGAAAAAAAATGATAACTTGAAATGTATATTGTTATTAGAAAAAGCAATTTTATTTAGGAAAAATATGTGAAAGGAGACCCTACAATGACTCATACAAGGGTCACTGAGTAAACAATATTGTGATTTTGACTGGAGAACTCATGGAGAAAGATTATGTCAGTATAATCATGGTGTTCTTAAACGTTTACAATAAAAGCAAGGTATTCCTATTGAAATTTGTGATGGGTTAATTAAAAGAGAGTTTCCGTTTTTGTTAAGAAACATAGTAGGAATATTTCTAAGCTTTAAAAAGTGATTAGTAACTTATCGTATACCTTTCTAATACTAATTACTGAAATTTATTTATACCCCTCATGCCCACTTTATATTTTTTCCCTGAGAATTGCATGCACTAGGATAAGTTATTTTTCTTGTGGAGAAAGGTTGAACTATCCATTGCATCCTCCACTTGAGATATTTTCCTGCTGCTCTTGGCATTGAGACAGGGGTTGATTGGCAGTACCAGCTCCTCAGCAATTTCCCCCTGTTTGCTGTGTCCCAAAAGAAATAGCTGGTTCAAAACTCCAATTCATGACTGTGATCAGCTTTACAAATATGAAAAAGTGTTTTCAAGCACTAGAACAAATATATGACACTATTAGAAGGAGTTAATAAGAGAAGGGTATTTGGGAGAAAATCTACTTATTGCAACTTATTATTAAAGTATAAATACTTTAATATTCTTTTTATTTTTTTAACATGGGCAGGCATTGGGAATCAAACCCGGGTCTCTGACATGGCAGGTAGGAATTCTGCCACTGAGCTATTGCACACCACCCTACTTTAATATTCTTTTAACAACAGTAGCAAATGTACCACATTAATACTAGAGGTCACTTATAGAGGGGATAAGGGATATGGGATGTTTTGGGTTTTCTTTTTATTGTAGGAATAAAAATATTCTAAAATTGATTGTGGTGATGAATGCCCAACTATGTGATGATACTGTGAACCACTGATTATATACTTTGGGTGAATTGTATGGTGTGTGAATAAATCTTAGTAAAATTGCGAAAAAAAAACCCCAAAAAACTCTTTTAGTAACAAGGAGTTGCAGGGCTCACTCCTCTTCTAAAAACAGCTACTGTATAGAAAGAAACTGTTCAAAACAACTGTTCTGGGGCTCTGGAGACCAGAGGAGTGTGGCACAGAATCTAGGGAAGAGCAGGATGAAGAGACTGAGGAACTGTGGGGAAAAACTGTAACTCCCATGGCATCGCTCCTGGCACCTACTCCCTCCCCTGCTTAGCCTGGTGAGCCTCTGTAGAACAGAAGGGCCAGGGAAGTCCTCCTCCCTAAAAACTGATCCAGCTATTGGCCGGTGAATTTAGTAGTGCTGAGTCCCACTGCTTTAGCCTATCTATCCTTTAAGCCTATCCAGGTGCGCCATACCATTATTTTCACCCATCAAAATAATGGAGCTAGGAGAAAGCTAAAAATACCTGCCTTTTTAGGGTTGTGGGAAATTGGATGCTAAAGCATGCCATCTCCTGGGCAGATCAGGAAAGTGCACCTTCAGTGAGCCATCAAAAACTGCTTCTTAGAGAAGACTGCCATTTTCTGGACATGCCAGGAAAGTGCAGCCTTAGGAAACAGAAAAAAAGCTTTTTTTTTAACATCTTTCCTAATCCTTTTTCAGGGTCCTTTGGAACTAGTCTGTTTCTTCAGTGTGGGCTGCTAGTCCTGTTTTTGCTGGTAATAGAGATGAATGAAGTGTCAAAATAGCCTTAACACAAACCCAATCAACAGCAGACTCCTAGATAAGAGGCAAAACAACATTCATAATAACCTCATCAAGATAATCAGATGCTTAAATATCAGTCAAAATTACAGACTATACTAAGAAACAGAAAGATATGGGTTAGTCAAAGGAACAAAATAAAAAGTTGAAGGAGATGCAGAATTTGGAACAACTAATCAAAGATGTTCAAAAAAATCTCCAAACCAATTCAAGAAGATGAAGTAAAATATGGCTAAAGAGATAAAGGATATTAAGAAGACACTGGGTGAACATAAAGAAGAACTTGAAAGCATGCAAAGAAAAATAACAACTTACAGGAATGAAAGACAGAATAGATGAGATTAAAACTATGTTAGAGGCATACAACAGAGATATGAACAGCCAGAAGAAAGGATCAGTGACCTAGAAGGCAGGACATCCAAAATAGAACAGAAAAAAGGACAGATGGAGAAAACTGTGGGAAAAACTGAGCAGAGTTTCAGGGAATTGAATGACAGCCCAAAGTGCAGAAATATTTGAATCATGGATATCTCAGAAGGAGATATCTCATGATATCTCAGGAGGATATCAAATATTTGAAAGTGAGAGGCTAGAAAATGTATTCCATGAAAACAGTAACACAAAAAAGAGCTGGGGTACCTATATTACTATTGGACAAAATAAATTTAAATGAAAAAATGTAAGAGACAAAAAAGGAGGCCATATGCTAATAAAAGAGGAAGTCAATTAAAAATAACAATCATAAATATTTATGCACCTAACCAGGGTGCCCCAAAATACATGAGGCAGACACTGGCAAAACTGAAGGGAGTTATAGATGTTTCTACTACAATAGTTGGGGATTTCAATACACCACTCCAATCAATGGATAGAACATCTAGCCAGAGGATCAATAATGAAACAAAGATTTAAAATATATGATAAAGGAATTAGACCTGCCAGACATATATAGAATATTGCATCCAAAATAGAAGTATACACTTTCTTCTTAAGTGCTCATGGATTATTCTCAAGGATAGATCACATGTGGGTCACAAAACAGGACTCAAAAAATTTTAGAAATCGAAATCATGAAAAGCATTTTCTCTAATAATAATGTAATGAAGCTGGAAATCGATAACAGATGGAGAACTAGAAATTCACACGTATTTGGAGATTAAACAACTCATTCTTAAAAAAAATCAATGGGTCAAAGAAGAAATAGCAAGAGAAATCAGTAAATATCTTGACATGAAATGTTTCCCTCTAGAATTGGCAAAAAGATGAAAATGCCCACCATCACCACTGTTATTCAACATTGTGCTAGAAGTTCTAGCTAGAGAACTTAGACAAGAAAAAGAAAAAAAGAGGCATTCAAATCAGAAAGGAAGAAGTAAACTTTTGACTATTTGTATATAACATGATCCTATATCTACAATAAAGCTACTTCAGCAAAGTAGTGGGATACAAGGTCAACACGCAAAAATCAGTGGTATCTCCATATACTGGAAATGAGCAATCTGAGAAGGAACTCAGGAAAAACAAAATCCCATTTACAATGGCAACTAAAAAAAAATCAAATATCTAAGAATAAATTTAACTAAGGATGTAAAATACCTGTATTCAGGAAAGTGTAAAACATTGTTAAAAGAAATCACAGAAGATCTAAATAAATGGAAGACATTCTGTGTTCATAGATTGGAAGACTAAATATCATTAAGATTTCAGTTCCACCCGAATTAATTTACATAATCGATGCAATCCTAATCAAAATTCCAGTGGCCTACTTTGAAGAAATGGAAAAGCCAATTATCAAATTTATTTGGAATGTTGAAAACCACAAATAGCTAAAGACATGTTGAAAAAGAAGAAAGAAATTGGAGGACCCACACTTTCTGAATTTAAAGTATCTTACAAAGCTGCAGGGGTCAAAAGAACATGGTACTGGCACAAAGATGGACATGTTTTTCAAGGGAACTGAATTGAGAGTTTAGAAATAGACCTGCACATTTTATGGTAAATTGAGTTTTTTAAAAACTTTTTTTGTTATATAATATACATACAAAGCAAAGAAAGAAAAAAGCCATAGTTTTCAAAGCACTCTTCAACAAGTAGTTACAGAACAGATCCCAGAGTTTATCATGGACTACTATACCGTCATCTCAGATTTTTCCTTCTAGCTGCTCCAGAATGTAGGAGGCTAGAATATATATTCTTTATCATCACTTTTTTCCCCTTTTTTGTGAAAAATATCATATATACAAAAAAGCAATAAATTTCAATGCACAGCATGACAATTAGTTGTGGAACAGATTTCAGAGTTTGATATGGGTTACAATTCCACAATTTTAGGTTTTTACTTCTAGCTGGTCTAAGATACTGGAGACTAAAAGAGATATCAGTATAATGATTCAGCAATCATACTGATTTTTAAACCCAACTTGCTCTGTATAACTCCGCCATCACCTTTGATCTTTATGGTGAATTGATTTTTAAAAAAATATTTGTGTTGATAAAACAACATACAAATACAAACATTCTTAACATACAAGCATTCCATACATGGTGTAGAGTCAGTGGATCATAGTACCATCACATAGCTGTATACTCTTCACTATGACAATCCTCTAGAACATTTGCATCACTCCAGAAAAAGAAACAAAAAGTAAAAAGAAAAAACTCACACACACCACACCCCCACCCCTCCCTCTCACTGAGCACCAGTATTTCCATCTACGCAATATATTTTAACTTTTGTTTCCCCTATTACTTCTTTATTTTTTTATCCATATTTTTTACTCATCTGTCCACACCCTAGAAAAAGGGAGCATCAGACACAAGGTTTTCACAATCACACAGTCACATTGTAAACGTTATATATATCTATATACTGTCATCTTCAAGAAACAAGGCTACTGGAACACAGCTCTAGAGTTTTAGATACTTCCCTTTAACCACTCAAATACACCATAAACTGAAAAGGGATATCTGTATAATGTGTAAGAATAACCTCCAGGATAACCTATCTACTCTATTTGAAATCTCTCAGCCACTGACACTTCATTTTTTCTCATTTCTCTCTTCCCCTTTTTGGTCAAGAAGGTTTTCTCAATCCCTTGATGCTGGGTTCCAGCTCATCCCAGGATTTTTGTCCCACATTGGCAGTGAGATTTACACCCCTGGGAGTCCTGTCCCATGTGTGTGTGTGGGAGGGAGGGCAGTGGGTTCACTTGCTATGTCAGATTAGAGAGAGGTCACATTTGAGCAACAAAAGACGTTCTCTGGGTGTGACTCTTAGGTCTAATTTTAAGTAGGCTTAGCCTATCCTTTGCAGTAATAAGTTTCATAGGGTGAACATCAAGATCAAGAGGCTCAGCCCCTTGATTTGGTTGTCCCCACTGCTTGTGAGAGTATCAGAAATTCTCCAAATGGCGAAGTTGAATCTTTCCCCCTTTCTCCCTTCCCTTAAGGGGACCCTGCAAATACTTCTTTATTCACTGTCTATATCACTCTGGGATTTATTGGGGCATCACACTAACCTGTACAAACCAACAAAATCTCTTGTCCTATTTGAAACACCTTGTATTTACCATGGTCAACTAAACTGATTATACAAGTTAAATTAGGAAATTCACTCCCCCAAATATAAATTTTGCACCAAATAAACATTTCTCCCTTTGGTCTCACACAGAAGTTAAAATTTTAAGATATGGACAATATCAGGTGAATTGATTTTTAACTAGGTTTCCAAGTCCACTCAACTGGGGCAGAACACTCTCTTTAACAAATGATGCTGGGAGAACTGGATATACATATCCAAAAGAATGAAAGAGGATGCCTATATCATACCTTATAGAAAAATTAATTTGAAATGGAGAAAAGATGTAAATATAAAAGCCCAGACATTCCTAGAAGGAAATGTAGGGAATCATCTTCAATATCTCTTGGTAGACAGTGGTTTCTTAGATTTTATATCTGAAGCACAAATAATGAAAGAAAAAATAGATAAATGGAAAAATAGATAAAATGGAAGAATTTTGTACTTCAAAGGACTTTGTCCCTTGAGGACATTATATTGAACAAAATAAGCTAGAAACAAAAGGACTAATTATATGGTCTCATTAATATGAGCTAACTATAATGAACAAATTCTGAGTTAAATTCAAGAGCAGAGGTTATCAGAAGATAGAAAGAAGGCAGAAATTGTAGAATTGATGCTTTAGGAGTACAGAATGCTTAATAAAGTTAATTGTAAAGGTTTGGGAATGGATAGAACAGTACTGTGCAATGGTAGCACAGTGCTGTAAGTGTGATTTAAAAAGTTGAGTGTGAGTATGATTGAAAAGGAGAGCTAGGGTCATGTATGTTATCAGAAGGAAAGCTAGAGGATAAAAACTGGGATTGTATAATTTAGCGAAACTTACAATGATGGTGATTAATTGCATAAATATAAGAAAGTTCTTACATGAGCTAGAATAAACCTATGCCAGTATTACAAGGTGTTAATAATAGAGTATTATATGGTAAAAATACAATTAATGCAAACTAAGGGCTATAGTTAACAATAACATTGTAATATTCTTTGATTCATTGTTACAAAGGCACTATACCAAAACTGAATGTTAATAATAGGGAGATATAAAGGTCTGGGGGTGGAAATGAGAATATTCTCATATTGACTTTAGTGGTGAATGCAGAACTATGTGAATATACCAAGAGCCACTGATTATACACTAAGAATGGATTGTATGGTATGTGAATAAAAGTGTTAAAAAAAAAAAGAACTTTGTCAAAAAAGGTGAAAAGGCAGCCTACTCGATGGGAGGAAATATTTGGAAACCACATATCTGATAAGGATTTAATATTCAAAATACATAAACTCAATGATAAAAAAAAACTCAATTAAAAATGAGCAAAAAACTTGAATAGACATTTTCCTAAGGAGGAAATACAGATGGCTAAAAAGCACATGAAAAGATATTCAACCTAGCTTTATATCATCTTATACCTACTAGAGTGGCCATTATTAAACAGAAAACTAATAATTGTTGGAGAGGATGTGGAGAAATAGGAACACTCACTCACTGCTGGTGGGAATGTAAAAACAGCTGCTCTGGAAAATAGTTTGGCCATTCCTCAACAAGCTAAATATAGAACTGCCATATGATCCAGCAATTGTGCTACTAGGTATAAACTCAAGAACTTAAAGCAGAGATGTGAAAAGATTTTGCACACTGATATTCATAGCTGCATTATTTACAATTGCCAGTGTCTATTAACTAATGAATGGATAAACAAAATGTGATATATATATACAGTGGAATATATTTGGCCAAAAGAGAAAATGAGGTCCTAATACATGTAGCAAGATGGTTGAACCTTGAGGAATGTCTGGTCAACGACAAAATCAACTCAATTAAAAGTGGGCAAAAAGCTTTAATAGACATTTTCCTAAGGAGGAAATACAGATGGCTAAAAAGCACATGAAAAGATATTCAGACTTTTAAGCCAGACACCAAAAGTCCAATATTGTATGATCTCATTGACATGAACTAATTATAATGAGCAACTCATGGAGTTAATGCCTAGAATACAGGTTACTGGCAGATAGAATGAGGGTGGAGAATAGGAGGCTGCGCTTAATTTGTTCAGAATTTTTAGTGTTGATTGGAAACGTTTGGAAATGAATAGAGATGATGGTAGCTCATTATTGCCAGTGTAATTAACAATTAACAGCGTTGAATCCTGTGTGTGACTGTGGCTTAAAGGGGAAGTTTAGGGCCATGTATGTCACTAAAAGGAAAGCAGTGGATGAAACATGGGACTTTATAACACAGTGAACCCTGGTGTAGATGTTAAAGGTTGTTAATAGTACAAATATAATAATATTCTTTCATGAGCTAGAGCAAATGTATGTCACCTTTTTTTTTTTTTTTTTTTTTTTGGCATGGGCAGGCTCCAGAAATTGAACCTGGTTCTCTGACCTGGCAGGCGAGAATTCTGCCACTGAGCCACCATTGCACCACCCTATATGTCACTTCTAAAAGATGTTAATAATAGAGTGGTGTGTGGGGGAAAATACACCTAATGCAAACTATGGACTATAGTTAACAGTAAAATGATAATATTCTGTCATCAGTTGTAACAAAGGTACCAAACCACTGCTGCGTGTCAATAATAGGAAGGGATGAGGGGCATGGTGTTTTTATTTTTGGAGCAATGAAAATGTTCTAAAATAGACTGTGGTGATAAAAGAACAACTCTGGGATTATACTGAGAGCCATTGATTCTACACATTGGATGAATTGTATGGTCTGTAATTAAAACTGCTTTAAAAAAAAAAAAGTTGGTCATCATGTTATTCAGATTGCCTAAGTGAAAAACATATAGGAAAGTATGGCGCCGGCACTTAATAAACATTTGATGTGTAATGAAAAAAATAAACCTTCAATTCACAAGTTAGTACAATCGGGAACAATTGTATTACAAATGTTCATCAAGAACGACAATCGCAAATGCAGTGCTACAGCATTTTTTATCCCTACTTAGGTGGGTTTCTCATTCCTTTTATTGTTTTCTCCATCTGGAGTAGTCTGGGCACCCATACAAAACTCCCCAGTACCTAAACACAGACACATTAGTTTGGGCTGCCTCTGCTCCAGATACTAAGGAGAGATTTTGTTGGCATAATGTATCAGGGTATTATGCCAGCTCCAGATTCCTTGCCCACGTGGTGATGAGGAACATGGAATGGTGGGTTAGGATGGATTGAAGTCTGTGGCAGCTGATGCTTCCAATTGTCTTTCTGCCAAGTGTGCTAAGCTATAGACATTGAAGCATTTTCAAAAATAATAAAAAAATTTTTGTTCAATAACTTTTTAAGTCCTGCTGACTTTTTGAAATCAATATAGCAGATTGTAATTGATTAATGAAATGAAAAATCCCTGCCTAACCTGTAAGCTCAAAAGTCGTTTTTCTCAACACCGTGCCCTTCTGCATATTTGTGCACTTTCTTTTGTGCTGCCTGAGCCAAGGATGCCATCAGAACTGAAAGACTCAAGCCCTCTGTCGACACACTGTTTAAAATGTAGCTTGCAAAAATAAATAAATAAATAAATTAATTATTAAAAAAAAAAAAAAAAGGGCAGCCACGGTGGCTCAGTAGGCAAGAACGCTTGCCTGTCATGCCAGAGGACCCCGGTTCGATTCCCGGTGCCTGCCCATGTATTAAAAAAAAAAAAGAAAAAAAAAATGTAGCTTGCATTGCCTCTCTGGGGTCTTCTCTTTTTCCCTGTTTCTCCTCTACCCAAGCAGTTGAAGGACTTCAGCTTTTTTCTCACGGTCCCTAATGCCCTCATAATACTTTATTGGATAGGCAAGGCTCTGTTTATACCTGTCTTTTGACACTTTAGTCTATTTGCTGCTCTTCCTTTCCTCTCCCCTTATCCTTTCTCCCTTAGTTTATCTTACTTAGCTTTTCTCTTGCCATTTGGCCTTATCTCTTCATTGAGCTCTTTTATTCTATTTTTATAACCTTATAAGGTGAACAAATTTGCTTTCTCCCATTTTAATTGTTTGATTTCAGTACTTACTCTTTCATTCTTAACATACTATTTTATGTATATCTTCTCACACCCCACCATAATTATATTCCTACATCACCTTAAAAAATATTGAAGTAACTGCTATTTGCCAGGCATTCTTCTAGGTGCTTTACATCAAATTATCTCCCCAAGAACCTACAAGGAAAGTATTATCCCTGATTACAGGTGAGGACACAGATAAAGAGAGGTTAAGTAACTTGCTTCAGGACACTCAACTATCAGGGGCAATGCTTGTGTTTGAAATTCATTCTATTTGTACTCCAAAGCCTATGTTTCCTTTTTCTAGACCAACATGATGCTTCCAATTGTCTGTTTTTCTTTAAATGCTTAACTAGCAAAATGTATCTCTTGGCTGCCTTTAAACTGGGTCATTGTTTCCAGTACCACTTTTTCACATAGCTCTGCCACTTAAATTGCCAGAATGCAAATGTACTATTACAGGATTTTGGTTTTTACGAAGTGTATTGGTTGGCTTACTCTTTTTCCTGAGTTCCCTTCCATCTAATACTCTGCATATGGAGCTACTTGTTTCATCATTAAAGGTGGAGAAAAGTGTTCTCACATTGTAAAGAGTCACAAAGAGCCATCCCATAACCTAGACAAATGAACAGACAGCTGAGCCAAATAGGCAACCTTTGGGAGCTTCATGCAGATTTCATCTTCTCTTTGTTCTTACGATGCTACATTGGGAATAAGTAAGCGGTAAAATTATAGAACACTGCAGCAGCAGGAAAGAGATGCAATGTCTTTATTTCTTAAGTGGTTGAAGACACCTGGAGTTTCCTCATACAGGTACTGTATATTGCAGTTAAGTGCCATGCTGCATCCATAATGTATTAGTTTACAGTGAGTTAATGGGCTCCCTCCATCTGAAATCTTGTATAATATTGCTGTAGCATCAGACATTACTGTCATTCAAGATGTTCAACATTGAACCAAAAATTAACCACAGATGCCATATAAAAACATCTGCAGATTTAGATTTAGCTATAGCAGGAAGAAAATGTTGTTCTATGGAAGTTGGGCCAAAAAAAGCAATAGAGATATTCTGTAAATGAGGAGGAGGAGAAGCAAATTGAGGTCAAGCTACTAAAAAAGGGGGGGGGGGAGTTGATACTTCAGGCGGTAAATGGCAATATAAAAAGGGCTAAAAGTACAGGAAAAGTGTATGGGATACAGAATAATAAAGAATGAGTGATGCTTGAGTGAACTGATGAAGTTTTCAAGCAGAAGGTCTAATCAGAACATTATTTCAGGTTATAAATGAAGCTATAAGGAAAATACCTATAAATATGATAACTCATTTTTTGTATTTTTCAAGCAGAAGGTCTAATCAGAACATTATTTCAAGTTATAAATGAAGCTATAAGGAAAATACCTATAAAAATGATAACTCATTTTTTGCATTTGCTGTTATCAGACTATTGACTTAGGAATAAACTGCTAGAAAACCTTGGATACTTAAAGGGATCAATGTCTGGGAAGAAAATTTTGGTGGACAAGGAGTAAGCAAACCTAGACTATTACAGAATTCAAGACCATCTTGAACATCTGTGGGCTTGAAAGCTGCTGTCTGTTAATGGACCCTCATGAGAGTAACTGGTGCCAAGTTGGGGAGAATGTTGGAGGGTCAGCTGGTGAAATTCTGAAAACTCAGGTGGCAAAATTGTATTTCAAAACCATTGTGGATTTGTGAGATGCTCATTATTTCAGTGCCATCTGCTTTTTTTTTTTGCTATTCATTAGCTCATTTAGTCACGAATGGGTAGGAAGTTCTCAATAGTTTGGGTGCCCATTCAATTTTGATTTCTGTTTGCAAAATGGAAAAGGTCAATGACAGCTGTGCCAATGTTGGGTTTGTCTTTTCTCTGCATGGGCCAGAAGGTGGCTTCGGCTAACAGAGCAAGCAGGTATATGTATTTCCCTCACCCTAGTGTTTGGCTGCCTAAAACCATTGTCTTTGCTGCCTTATAGTACATCTGGCTTAGGAGAAGAGACCAGGAATATTGTGGCTTCTAAATCACCCATTGACTTCATTGGTGAAATGGAGAAAAGACTGGTTATTGATCATCATAGGTCAGTCCAAATATTCTTTACATGTAAATTGTCTCTGCTTCTCTGGTTCAGAAATTAGGTATTGAATGATTTGATTATTGACCAGGAGACCTACTTGGTAACTTACAAGTTAATAGGGACATTCTAGGTCTTTCCATCTTTAAAGGAAAAAAGAAAAAGAAATCTAGATTCTTGAGGTACAGCCTTATTTATCTTTGCCTTCCCTACATTAGTTTTGAACGTAAAAGATTAAACACTTCACAGTTAACTACATGCCAGTCTATCAGTACTTCAAGAAAACAAAACTGTTTTGAATGAGCCTCATATTTTAAAAATCTAGGAAATGATAACACCATTTCAAAGGGCTTTTGGTCCAAGAATATTTTGAAAAACTGGAAAAAGTTTGAAAAAATCTGGAGTACCACAATGATGTCAATTAAGCGAGTATTGCTAACATTTTTTTTTGAACATATTGTGTACCCAGCTGTATTCTAAGGATTTTATTTATATCATTTTATTCATTACACCAAGTCTTACAAGTACTATTGTTACACTGATGTAGTAACTGAGGCATAGAGCAGTTAACTAACTTTTCAAGGTCACAGCAAGAACATGTTACAGCCATTTTACAGATCCTACAAAATTAACCCCTAAGTCTGCATTCTTAATTTAGACTTTCCTGGGTGGTGTGATGGTGGCTCAGTGGCAGAATTCTTGCCTGCCATGCTGAGGACCTGGGTTTGATTCCCGGTGCCTGCCCATGTTAAAAAAAAAATTAAATTAAATTAAAAATTAGACTTTCCTGCTTCTGTCATATATATTCTCGTTTTGGAAACTCTTATGTAACAAGTTTTTCATTCTCCCTCTTAAAGATAAAAATACATGAAAGGGGGAACTTCTGTAGGTGTATTCTAATACTGTGCACAAGCTTAAATGGAATAGAATACCATTTTAACTGATAAATATGTTTTCCTCACTTAAGAAAGAACCCATTCTAAAAGTAGTATTTAATGAATAGTTATGTGAGGAGTCGCTGTTTTATGAAGGGATTTGTTACTTGTCAGGAGGATTGAGTAAAGACTTCCTTCAAATGATAGGCATCCTGCATTTCACATAAAATACATTTCATATAAAACCAGGGTAGGCACTCATTTTAGGACAGTTATTTTGGGTATGTCGTCTTGTCTGCATGATACTTTTAATTCAGTTAAATAAAAAGCCTTTATGAAATAGTGCAATATATATTGTTTAGTATGTGCATTCACTGAAAATTTCTGAATTGCAAAATTATTTGGTATATAGAGTTGCTTTGGGCCTTTATGGTCTTAATTCTTTAAGACTGTATTTTTAGAAATGGTCATTGATAGTAATGCGCATTTAGACACATATTTGTGCCTCTTGTGATGGTATACAAAATTATGACTGTCTATACCCAAGCTGCATTATTCCACACTTAGTAATAAAAGTTTGATTATGTGTAATTCTTTCCTAAACTATATGTTTGGTTCATAAATGTTGAACAAGAATATTTAAACTAATGAAGTGTTTTGTGTAGTTTCCAAATTAAAACAAAAGTGATCCAGAGAAGTGTGAGGTTATAGAGTGTGAATAATCTTAAATCCATTGATGATTTGAAGTGCAGGAGTTATGAAAAGCATCAATCCACCCATCTCAGAAAGAGAATCCTGTTTCTTTTCACCAGCCTTTACTCTTTTGTTATGGAGAAAAAAAGAACTCCTTATCTAATAATGATAGATGGCTTTTTTAAGTTACTTTGACCTCTAAAACAAACAAACTGATTACTTTTAAAATTTTAAAACACTTCTGCAAGTTCTTTAGGTAGGAATTGTGAATTTTGTCTGGCTTTCCATTTTATGCTTGATAACAAGCAACAGGAAGTCATTCTTTTAGTGATTTATGAATTGGGGCCAATCCTATAGCTTCTAAAATTTTTATTGCAAAGCTTCTCTCAGTCTCCTATCACAAGACCATCATTTTCATAGGTATTTTAGGAAACTTTTGCCATTTCAAGCCCTTAATATCTTTTCCCACTGATTTATATTAGGTTGCTGTTTTAGACAATAGAACTACCAAGCATCGGTTTACTTTCATGCAAACATTTAGACATAGAAACTATATTGAATTTCACCTGAAATGTCCAGCAAACCTCTTGAGATTAACAATTTTAATTTTGATTAATTTCAGTATCCAAATGTTAAACCAGGGAAAACAGTTATTTGAAAAACAATCACTGCCTAAAAAATATATATGGGTTTGGTTTCCATTAAGAGGCCTGTGGTTTGTTATACATTTTTGCTAAAGTCTTCAATATGAGGATTAAGAACTTATTTTGAGCAAAATATATAATGAATGCAAAGGCACTAAGTTCAGAGAAGAAAGTGTATTAAGCATGGAATGAGTAGATCAGACTAGTAGAGAACTAATGAAAAATCAGACTAGTAAAGTAAATTTGGTCCAGATTAAAGAATGCCCTGAATATCAAACTTGGAAATTTGACCATTTTTCTTTAAGAAATTCATTGCAGATTTTTAGTAAGAGTGTAACATAGTTACAGGAGTATTATATGAAGAGATCACTCAACATTTTATAGGGTAAACTGGTCATGAGGTTAGTATAGTAATCTATGGATAGAGTGATGAGGGCAGGAATAAAAGTGGTGGTGGTGAAATGAAAAGGAGTACTGTGCATTCATTAGCCTAGAAAATGTGTGATACATGCTGTTCTCTCTGAGATGTTCTTCTCTCCTCTTTCAGCCTTACAATTTCTTAAGTTCAAGTCTCAGCGATAATGTCCTTTTACAGGAAAGTCTTCCTTGATGCCCAGTCTAAGGAAGCCCCCTTCCCCATTTAGATGCTCTTGTTTTGTTTTGTTTTTACTTTGCAGTGTTTGCAACACATATACTTATTTAGCTGTTTGTAATTATTTTACAAATCTTCCCCACCAGACTTAAAGCACTACAAGGGCAGGGACCAATTTATTTTATTCATCACAATACCGCCAATACTCACTAGGTAATAAGAACTATTGTTTAGCCTCCAGAGTTGTGTTGAGTATAGAGGAAAATGAAGGGGGGGAGGGGTCAGGAAAGAGTCAAGTATAACTCAAGATTGAAAACTCAGTAGTATGTTAAGAAGCTATAGATCTATCTTTTATATTTTAGAATGAATGAGGGTTTTTCCCCTTAGTATCTCTTTTATTGAATATTGACAAAATGAAGTAAGATTTACTGTTTTAAAAGCATTTATAAGGAATATTGTTTTCCACCTTTTACTCTCAACTTTTCTGTATGTATTAGATGATTTTCTTAGATCTAAATATCTATATAGATACTGTGATGGTTAAGTTCCTGTATAAACTTGGCCAAGTAATGATGCCCAGGTGTCTGGTCAAGCAAGCACTGGCCTGTTACTGCCAGGGAATTTAATGGGCTTAAATCATCAGTAAGTCAATTGCATCTGTGGCTGATTACATCTACAATCAACTGAGGAGATTGCCTTCAGCATGAGAGGCTTTTCATTCAGTCAGTTGAAGGTTCTAAAAGAAGTGATGATTTCAGCAGTCAGAAGATAGAATTTCCATATCTACTTCAGAGAGCCAGCTTCTCCTGGGGAATTAATTGAAAACCTTCATTGGAGTTCTCAGCTAATAACATGAGTTTTATATATTTTCCTGATAGCAGGTATTGATGAGGAAGAAGTGCTAAGTCATGTGGTATTGAGAGAAGCAGGGAGAGAGGACTATTAAGTAAAAGAAACAGAAGAGAATAGGGAGGCTGAAGATTTAGCAGAACAACTAGGTCTACTCCAGAGAGGGGTGACCTCAAATGATAGATGAGACCCAGACTGTCTTGTGGTTAGACTGGCAGAAAACTGAAAAATTGTGCACAAACCACTGAGCAAAGCACTCTGTACTTAACATTCCATAAACTCAATGAATCTGAGAGCTTGAAGGAAAGTCAAAGACTGATCACTTCCCAATTCTTGATTCCTTTTTGCAATATCCAGCCAAATAGTCATCAAGCTTTGCCAGAGCATCTCAAGAAAGAGAAACTGTCCCAGCTACTTTCCAATTTATAACAATAGCTGCTGACTCAGAAGCCAATCTGAACAGGGGACAGCTCATCAAATCACAGCTAAGCCAAATAAATCCTTGTCCACAACGCTTAGTCATCCACTCTAATACTTCTCAAAGGCAAGTGTTATGTTTATGCTACTTATTGGTACTATCAATACTATTAATTAAATGAGAATATCTTTATTAGAAAAGTTGCTATGATAAGAGGTATATATTTTGGAAGTGTTCCCTCTTAGGGAACGAGTCAGTATGGAAACTAGCTAGCAATGCACATGCAGAATCACATCATGGTTTGCTTAGATTGAAGTAGGCTTTTCTAAATGATGGAATGCTGATTTTAAATGGTACTGAAAAATAATCCTTTTGGCCAGACAGAAAATGGAAAGTTTTAATGGAGCCTAAAATACTAACTTACTCATCTCCTTTTTAAGAACTACCTTTGATTCAAAGCTACTGTTTTACAATTGTTTCTGCAGATTTTAGGCCCACTCTTGATTCAGAGCTTGTGTTGGCCTGGGCTATAACAAGATTTTCCCTAAGAAGAAAGGAGTAGTATAGAGAACTCAAAACTAAATACAAAAAAAAAATAACTCAATAAAATATGGACAAAAGCCTTGAACAGACACTTCAGTAAAAATATACAAGTGGTCAACAAGCACATGAGAATATGTTCATGTCATGATGCGATACCGACTCACTCCCACTAGAATGACTAAAGCAAAACAAATACCAACAGATTAAGTGTTGTAGATGCTGTGCACCAATAAAACTCTTATACATTACTGATGGTAATGTAAAATGATATAACCGAATAGGAAAACAGTTTGAGAGATTCTTTTAAAAGGTAAGCATAGACCTACCCTGTGAACCAGCAGTTCCACTCCTAAATGTTTACCCGAGAGAAATGAAAATATATGTTGATGAAAGACCAATAACACAGATGTAGCAGCTTAATTTATAATACTCAAAGCCTGGAAATATTCTCAATATCCATCAACAAGTGAATGGATAATCTAGAGTGTTGTCTCTGAATATATAGTGGAATACTACTCAGCAATAAAAATAAACAAACTACTTCAGTTCTTTATATTTGTCTTTTTGTCTTAAGGAACAACTTACTCCAGCCCAGGTTACTACAAGCTCTGTTATCAGAATTAGACCTAAAAATACACTGAGTGAAAGAAACCAGACACAAAAGTACATTGAATGATTCTGATTACATCAAGTTCAAGAACAGGCAAAACTAATCTGTTGTTATAGAGATCAGTAGTTGTCTGGTACAGAGTTGGGGGGATTAACTGAAGAGGGGCACAGATCAATTTTCTTGGGTGATAAAAATTTCCTATATATTGATTTGGATGATAATTACACTGGTATAAATAGTTGTCAACACCTATCAAATTGTACACTTTAAATCTGTGCATTTTTTCTGTATGAAAATTATACTTCAATGAAGTTGATTAAAAGTAAAGAAGTAGGGGCAGTGCAATGGTGGCTCAGTGCCAGGGTTCTCACCTGCCATGCCGGACCTGGGTTCGATTCCTGGAACCTGTCCATGCCAAAAAAATAATAATAATAAAAATAAAGAAGTAAGTAAGTAAGTAATAATATAACAGAATTATTTTGGAGCATATTTAATTTACACAGCTGAATTTTAGCATTGTGAAAATGCAAACTATATGCGGCTAATTATAAATGAGAATATTACTAAAGTAGAGTTAAAAAGGCGTCTATTTAGAAATTTTTGGCTACCAGTACATTTAAATATGTGAAATTAATGCTTGCAAATTTAAGATTAAGATGCTTTAATTTTTCAGTTTAATTCAGATTATCGTTGACACTTCTTAATCATAATTAGTGAGAATTTTGTTGTAATATCAATGTTAGTGTCTTATGTCCAAAGAGAAAAGGCCTAGTAGAGTAAATATTGTGGATTTTATGTTTATTGCCAATTTACTTCATCAGCTCTCCTGTATTGTAATCCGTATTCACTTCTGTTTCATTTCACCTGCAAGTAAATACTGGACATTTGTTCATAAGAGTTTTAAAAAGTTATTTTCAATGAATAAGTGGATGATCAAAATAGGAAATCACTTTGGGTAATTAAAAAAAAAAAACTGTTCTTAAGGATTCCTGAAATATTTTGTTACTATAGTATATATTTTTTCTTAACTTGTATAAAAACTGCTTGTGATTGACTTAAGTTTTAATATTGACATTTCCAAACATTCTTATTCCTTTCTGCTATATTTATTTATCCAACTTTTCTAGATTTATGAAAAGTTTAAAAGTTCAATTTGGCAGAACTCTTAGTCTCTTACATTAAGTTTTTAATATTATATATTTGCTTATGTTACTGTCTTCCTTAGAAAAAGTAATATATGAAAATTTATCACTGGAAACAAGTATTATAACAATCTGGGTGATCCAAAGTTAAATATTTTTCAAGAATAAATGCACCCAAAATACATTCATACTGAGAAGAGGAAGAAGAGTTAATATTTTTAAGTTAATTAAAAGCATTCCAATATACTATTTATATTATGGGAAATTTGAGAAATTTTGAACAGATTATCTTCTTATGATTAAGGAAGGATTGGACTTTGAAGCAGAATAACAAACAAGGGGAAATTAAGATCAGCCTGTGCGAGAAATAAAACTTTGTTCACCCACCTAGAACCTGAAACATCACATTACATTGGTGATTTTTGTCAAATCCTAAAGGATTTTAGCCCTAAAATAAGGAGTAAGTGTGCCATGGGGACCCTTAAAAAAAAGCACTTAAAAACTCTGTGGAGGGTAGAGCTCAAGACGTTCTAAGGAACTATAAAGACAAAGCTCTCAAGGACAATGAAGAAAATGTTTAAAAATCATAGGAGTCAAACAGAGGAGCATAACTGTTTCTGAAACGAATTTACTTCACTGTTTCTGAAATGAATCTTCACAGAATGAAATATACTGAAGTGTGTTGTAGTGTTTTAAAACAAAATAACATGTTCTGCTTTTGTAGATAAAAATGATTTTGGTCAAGGGTGGGCCACAGCAGCTCAGCAGACAAAGTCATGCCAGAGACCCGAGTTCGATTTTTGGTGCCTGCCCATGCAAAAAAAGAAATAAAAAAGAAAACAAATAATTTTGGTCAAGAAATGTTGAAAGAAGGAAAACCCACCCTAATGTGACTTTGTAAGAATAATGGAGATGACAATATTCTTTGTACTTAAAAATAAATTATGCTGATGGTGTGTTTTCTATCTGTAGGTTTTTGCCATTGACAGGGTTTACCTGCAAACTCAGTGATGTGGGAATGGTTTATAGTCTTACCTACCTGTGCCAACATAACAGTGATGATGACAATCAACAACATTGAACTCTCACTATTCGTTGTCATTCTCCTAGGTACTTTATATAAAATTATCCTCATAGCAGATGAGTTGAAGTATGTTCCTCATTTTAATGACTTCAAGGGTTAAATAGGCGATCATAAAGTTTTGGTAATGGATGGTGGTGATGGTGGCACAACATTTTGAGCATAACTAACAGCACTGACTTACATATTTGGAATATGGTTAAAAGTGGAAATTTTAGGTTGTATATATTACTAGAATAAAAAAATAAAACAGACATAAGACTGTACAACACAGTAAATGATGGACTATAGTAAATAGTACAATTATAAAAGTGTTCTTTTATTAATTGGAGCAAATGACCACATTAATGCAAGGTATTAACAAGGTGGTATGAGAACTCTGTATTTTATGCAAGACTTTTCTGTAAACCTACAACTTTCTAACTAAAAAACATGGAAAAAAAAAAGTTGAATAACTGGCAAAATGCCACCTAAATGACAAAGGGTAGAATTGAGAACTAAGCACTTTGACACTTATTCTAAAGCCTGTGCTGCATCTACTTGATGATCTTAACTCTCAGGTGCGTCCTTGGAAGTTAAAGAAAGTCTGAGGTGATAAATCATTTATTCCATTAAGATCACGGAGAGGGAGAAAAGGTCAGGAGGAGACAAATAATGAAAATAGTCAGAAATGAAAATAAATGTGCATGGAGAAGAAGGAAGAAAGAAAGAAAGGAAAGGAAAACAACTGGAACCTTGGCACAATTAATAGAAGACTTTTCTATTCCATTTGGTTTGATGACATTTCCTTGCTTGCACATTGAGACTTTTTGAGACTTTATCTCTATTATCTTGTGAAAATGAAGACTATCAGGACAAAGGAATAAACATACAGAGAATGGTTTGACTCTATCTTCTAAGACTTTTCAGGTAGAATTCAAACATATTTGGGACTCTTCTACTATCTTTTAAAATAATTCTTTCTGGAGCCAAGTAAAGGAGCCAAGTAAAGGAGCCAAGTAAAGGAAAGACTGAATTTCTAAGAGTCTGTTCTGATGTTTTGTGAAAATAACGTCTTTATTTAGAAGCACATTTTCTGGTTGCATTTATTAGATATTTCAGGTCATTCTCATCTCTTAAAAGAATACCTCTTTGAACCATATTTCCTTTGTGTTATATTTTATGTAAATCTAAGTTGGCACTAAAATTTACCCTCCTAGAAAAGGTTTTTTTTCATTTGTTTTTCAAGTATAGTTCTTTTGTAGGATATAAGAAGACCAATTGGTTTCTGGCCACCAGGTTCCTTAGTGAACTCAAATATAATATTACCATGAATGTCTTGGAAGAGAAGAGTAATTGCTTAATAACTCCTATATATAGAAAAACTGATGCACTAGTTCGGGAAATATATAGATGTTTTTCTAAGAGATGGTGTGCTGGTTTGAAGCTATTATGTACCCCAGAAAAGCCATGTGTTAATCCTGATCCAGTCTTTTGGGAACAACCATTTTCTTTTAGTCCTAATTCAGTATTGTAGGGCAGAAACTTTTGATTAGATTATCCCCAGGGAGATGTGATGTGCCCAATTGTGGGTGTGATCTTTTGATTAGATGGAGATGTGACTCCACTCATTTAAGGTAGGTCTTGATTAGTTACTGGAGTCCTTTAAAAGTGGAAACATTTTTGAGAGAGCCAGAGCTGACAGAGACAAGAACAGACATAGACACTTAGAAAGCAGTTGCTTTAGAGCTGACAGGACAGACACGAGACCGGATGTTTGGAGAGGCTTGGCCCAGCAGACATTACCATATGCCTTTCCATGAGATGCTAAGCAAGTCAGAACATAGAGTTTTGTCCTGGTGGAGCTAAGTGAAGTCCCACAGATGCCAAGTGAGAAACCCCCCCTAGGAAACAGAGACTGAAAACAATAGAGCCCAAGAGGAAGGATACCAGCAGATGCCACCTACATGCCTTCCCAGCTGACGGAGGTATTCTGGACAGCATCAGCTTTTCTTGAGTGAAGGTAACCTTTTTATTTTGGTGCCTTACTTTGGACATTTTCTCAGCACTAAAACTGTAAACTTGTAACTTATTAATTCCCTTAAAACCATTCCATTTCTGGTATATTGCTTTCTGGCAGCATTAGCAAACTAATACAGGTGGTATTGTAAATCTAACAAGTGAACTCACCAAATACCATAGAAAAATTTTAAAGGAATCCCAAAAGCCATATTCCTATGACTGAAGTTTTGTGGATACTTATATCTATTATCCCCAATAATTATTGCACATACATTTGATGAAATTATATGAAGCCATTAAAATTTAAATTTTTGAGAAGGTTTTAATGACATGGGAAATGCTCAAATGTAACGGTAATTATAAAAGCAAGAAATAAAATTGATATACCATATGATTCAAGTATAGGACTATAAATGCCTACACATAGATATAAGAATGTTTGCTGGTGTTTTTATCTTTCTATTGAAATCATATTAACTTTACATTTTATTAATTCTTGATATTTTTCAAAAATTGTACAATGAGCATTTTTGCTCTAACAGAATCAGAAAAAAAAATAGATGGTATTTTTAAAGAAATAATTAAATAAAAATGTAAACACTTATTCAAAGTGTACACTTTAAATTCACTGTGGTACTATAAACCCAAGTTCATGTTTATTCATTCATTCTTCTTTAAGTGAATATTTATTGACTGCCTTTTTTCTGTGTTAAATACTGTTCTGGACACTGGAGAGACAATTGTTTTGTTTAATGAAAACCTTTGGATAATATCTTGTTTAACCACTCTATTTTCAGGTTTATCAACTTCCTTTATATTCAATTTTTTCATTTTTTTTCTTTTCAAAATATGCTCCGACATATTTCTACATATTCTTCCAGCTTAGATTCATTTTGTCTTTTTCTATTTTCTTTCCATAAATAAATGTCTACCTCCCCATATATATGTATGTATGTATATAGGTTCCGTATTTATTTAGATTTCTGTTCTTTAAATCCCAGCTATTCTTTACTTTGCCTTAGTCTAGAATCAGACTGCCTCTTGATTTTGTGTGGAAAGAGGCTTGGCATTTAAAACAATTTAGCACAATCTATAGCCAAGAGCACACTAATCTTATTTGATGACACTGGAGATGATGCTGTGATCTTGAATAATTCTAATAAATCCTGTGGGTTTATTGGCGAGTTTTTTTTTTTTTTTTTTGAACAAATTGTATCTTTCAGCTTCAGCAGTAAGGAGGGCAAAGAAATACCTCTAAGTAGTAACTTGATCCTCAGGGTACAACTTTCTATGTCGTTAGTGTAGGCTTGTCCTTTCATATAAAAGAGGCAAAACAATTCAGAAGCTATTTAAAAATCTATTCATCAAATGGCATTCTTAAATGTTTGAAACACATTGAATCATAGATTTCATTACTATTCAGTAGTGCATTAGCTTCCTCCCATCTGAGACTCTATTAACTACTCATTATTGCAGAATTGAATTTTTTAAGGGGGTACATTCCATCTTAATCAGAATTTCATATGTTAGGGACATTTTATATTTAATATTCTTTAAATGGTACTGTTTGCAAGTGTTGCATAAAACTAATGATGATTCAAATGTACTAAAGGGATTAATTTACTTTTTATCACTGGTACATTTATCTTATTTTACAGTTTACCTCAGAATATCCTTAAGACTTTATTCTTATATTCTTCATTTTATGATCTTAATAATTTTTTGAAATTTACAGTTCCTTACTTTTTCTGGACAAATTACTTTTAATAGACTGACACAGTTTTCCTCATATAGTTGTATAGTTTTGTGTGGGACTGCAAGTGGGATGAAATACTATAGCACGGAGGAAAAGGTGCCATTTTATAATTCACCAAACCAGAGGGGTGGTTTTGTATTTACTTTCTGTAATTCATACAAATGTACTGTATGTACTAGTAGAAGTCCTTGTCTTATAGAAATAAATATTTTCTTTGTTAACAAATGGAAGGTCATGGTTCTTGTCAAGTGTAATGTATGTGTGTATATGCATGAACACATGACCAAAAAGTTTCATTTCCAGAAAAATAATACGTATTGTTGCCTCATTATCAGACTGTCCGTTATGCTCAAGAAATGTTAACCATCTGCTCAAAATAGTGCCAGGTTATATGTTATACCCAGTGCTTCTTATTGCTCTTGGAACTCACAATTAAAAAATAAGAACATATAAATGTGACATAGGTCACCTTGTCCAAAGACAAAATGGTGTAATGTCAGTTGTATTTCAATTTTCCTTGTCCCATTTCTTTGCATTTGTGATAGGAAATGAATCCGGGAATGAGTAGGAAAATCTCTTAAGCATGTCTTAGAAGAACTAACTAGCTCTGGATTGGGTGGGAAATAAACACAGAGGTATGGAGATGTGAATGCACTGACTGAAATATATTGTTTTACTTCTGATAGCAAGTCGTAACATGGTTTGCCAATCAATGATCTTCTCTGACTTGTTATGTTATGTTTCATTAGTAGATAAGGAAAGTCATTTTATAGTCAGGTGCAGCTCTTATTATTTTTACCCTGAAAGTCAAGTGTAGACCCATTTCATAACACTAAAACTGACCTAAATCAAGCTATGTTAAAACCTTTGAATTTGATACCTTACATTTAGCAATTTATTTGTATAATCTGAAAGTTATTCCTGAAAAATAAAAGTGCAGGTTGAGTTAACTGAGCTGCATGTAAATTCTTTAAGATGATAAAAAAATTACATAACATTTGACTCTTTTAAAAATAATGACATCCAAACAGATCTATTTCATTGCATCATAAAGGGTCTTTATAGCTTAATAATATTCATATGATGCTAAAACTCTATACATCAAAAATCAGAATAGGACTTTCTTACATTAAAGTTTAACTTAATTGGCTAAAATGTGATTCAGAATGATTTGTTTATTAAATTCTGATGAGAATAATACTTCTATATAGTTTCTAAATATAGTGAAATTATTTTCCTTTATGAATGATAATGATTAAAATAGCTAACATTTATTGAAGTCTTACTGTCTACCAGATGTTTCCCTATGTTTCACAGCAACACTATAGAAGAAGAACTATTATTATCTGTTATGGCTTGCATTCCCCAGCTTGGACATATTTGTGGTCTTGGTCTACATTATAGGTAGGATCTCTTGAAGATGTTTCTTCAATTAAGGTATGACCCAACTAGATCAGGATAAGCTTTAATGTAGATTACTGGACTTCTATATATAGCAAACCAAAAGTCAGAAATAGAGAGAGAAAGCCATGGGGATGAGCCAGAAACTAGAAATCAGCAAAACCAGAAGGAAAAAAAGAAGAGGCTGTCACATGTAAACTGCCATATGACAGAAAAACCAAGGACTGAGGATTGCTGGCAGCCAGCCCCAGAATGACATAATCTTTGAAACACAGAATTACTTTGCTGACGCCTTGATTTTTTAATTTCTCCTAGCCTTAAACCAGGAGCCAATTGATTCATATTGTTAAGCCAACCCAGCTAGTAGTATTTGTTTTAGCTGCTAGGAAACTAATACATTGTCCCCATTTTAAAAATGAGGAAATAGAGGTACAGGGATCTTTAATAACTTGTCAAAGTACCAGAGACGAAATACTTTAGCCTTGAGTCTTGATCACAATATGTGCTTACTTTACTCTACTGAGCTATATACTACATTTATGCTACTACCCAGACTTATATAATGCCTGCAAAACAACGCATGGGATTTAGAAACTGCCCAGCAAGTACACATTTCTTCCAAAATATTTTTATAACCATAAGAAGGCACACTTCATGAAATTAATAACTGCATTTAACATAGAAAAAATTTGGCAATTGAAAATACTTTTCTACTCTCCCATATCCTGTATCCTTTGAATCATATATAGCCATTGACAAAGCAAGGAAGTAAAAGAAAGAAGATGGGAGAGAGAATCAATTTGTGAAGGAATTTTCTATTATTTTGCTTTGGAAGGATAACAATAACCCTTCTCTGTACATGGATGTCACTAAGAGATTTTGGGAGCTATCTCTGTTAGACAAAAAATTGCTTTTAAACATAGCCCAGAGGAGACTAGTGCATAATTGAGGGGATTGTTTACCCCCATCCATGACTTCCAGCCATCTCTGGTGTGCTACTTAAAATACAGTAGCCAGTGGAGTAGAGGCAGGAAGTTTGAGGGAAGATTCACTTGTTTGCTTCAATTCAGCAGGTACACTGTGACAACTGGATGGTGTAATCCACCATATCTTATTAATTTTTAAAGAGTTTATTGTTTAGAACAGTTTTAGATTTATAGAAAAGTTGTGAAGACAGCACATACATTTCCATAATCTCCTCACCCAGTTTCCCCTATTATTAACATCTTGCATTAATATGGTATACATCTGTCACAATTAATGAACCGGTATTAAATTATTACTTAAAGTCTATATATGTATTCAGATTTCCTTGGCTTTTACTTAATGTCCTTTTTCTGTTACATGATCCCATCCAGGGTACTACATTACATTTAGTTTCCATGTTTTCTTAGACTTTTCTGGTTCTGATGACTTTGGCAGATTTGGGAACTACTGATTAGGTATCTTGTAGAAAGTTCTCTATTTATATTTTCCTGATGTTTTCCTCATGATTAGTCTGGGGTTATGTGTTTTGGGGAAGAAAACCACAGAGGTCCATTTTCAACCCATTGTATTAAGGGTATACATATTATTAACATGCCATATCGCTGTTGATACTGAACTCGATCATCTGGCTAAAGTAGTGTTTATCAGGTTACATGCTCTTTTAAAATTTTATTTAATTACACAGAATGATCTTTTCATTTAAAAATTATTAAATTTAATTTTAAACATCATTTTTCCAAGCAGCAGTAGAATCAGAACTACCAACTAAGTGCACAGCTTACAGTGATTGAGAGATGACATTGCATATTTAGAAGAGTGATAGGAGGAGAAATTACACACAAAAAAAGTGGCAAAAAGGAACATGGCAGATGATCTCAAAGTCCTCCCCTCTACATGAGATTTGACTCCCAGGGGTTTAAATCTCCTTGGCAGCTTAGGACATAACTCCTGGGGATCAGCCAGGAGCTGGCATCATGGATTGAGAAAGCCTTTGTGACCAAAAGGCAGAAGAAAGAAATGAGGTAAAATTAAGTTTCAGCAGCTGAGAGATTTCAAACGGAATTGAGAGGTTCTCCTGGAGGTTATTCTTATGCAATATATAGATATCCTTTTTTAGTTTGTGGTATATTGGAGTGGCTAGAGGGAAATGCCTGAAATGGTTGAAATGTATTCCAATAGTCTTGATTCTTGAAGATGATTGTGTAAATATATAGCTTTTAAGATGTGACTGTGTGATTGCGAAAACCTAGTCTCTAATGTTCCCTTTATCCAGGGTATGAACAGATGAGTAAAAATAAATAAATAAATAATAGGGGATGAAAAAGGGTAAAAATAACTGGGTAGATTGCAATATTAGTGGTAATGAGAGGGGAGGGGTAAGGGGTATGGGATGTATGGGTTTTTTCTTTTCTCTTTTATTTCTTTTTCTGGAGTGATGCAGATGTTCTAAAAATGATCATGGTGATGGATACACAACTATTTGATGATATTGTGAGCCAATGATTGTATACTGTGTATGTACTGTATACTTTGTATACTTTGGATGTACTGTATGGTACGTGAAGATATCTCAATAAAAGTATATTTTTTAGGGCAGCAACAGTGGCTCAGTGGCAGAGTTCTCGCCTGCCATGCTGGATATATATATATATATATATATATATATATATATATATATATACATTTTTTAAGTGTGAAAGGTAGAAGGTTTGGTTGTATACATGACACTAGAATAAATTCTTTTTTAAAGGTATAGACTTATTAATTTTTAATAGCTCTACATTTTCTGAAAGTCTGTCACTTGAAAATTTTTCTGTAAAATGAATTTTAAGCACAGGTTTAACATTAGGCAGGGTTTAATTCTGAAGCTTGGTTTGAACTTACTTGGCCAATAGATCTATGAGGGGCAAAGCTCAGGAATCACAGAGTTGATTTGGGTTGATGATCTGTACCCTCTTCTGCATTCTCTCTTTCTCTCTCTTTCTCTTACTCCCATTCTGCCTTAGTACTTTTTGGGAGGAATCATGAGCTTCTGTAAGAGAAGACCAAGTGCAGGCTACAGGATAATTGGTGACTCTGTCCTAAGATGGTCATGAAAGATACCACTTTTCATGAAGTGCATTACGAGTTACTTGACAGACACACACATAAGGATAATGTTGAAGATAGCTACCTGCAACCTCTAGTCTAGAGGGAGGATGCTACTCTCAGGGAACAGCAATCCTCATCCCTATTTTCATGACTGTTTCCCATTTCTAACAGCTGATAATCCATTTGTCTATTTTCCTACATTCTTCCAATATAGTGTCTTTATGACAGGTTTTAAGGAATATATATTTTTAAAATATGAGAAATAGTGCAGAGAAATTGATGAAAAAAAAAAAAAAAAAAACACTGCTTCCAGTTCTTTCTTCAGTAACTGAGAAATCTAGGTTGACCAAAAGGGAGTTCTCCTTCATTCCAGCATTCTCATACCTTATGTCTAAGGAGAGGGCAGAATTTTTATTGATTCCCAAAACAGTACTGTGTGGTAAGTTTTTTCCCCTGTGAGCTTGCTATGGATAAAGATTAATGGCTGTACATTGATAAAGATTCTCAGAGAATGAATCCTTGAAAATGGGGCAATTTCACTTTCTAGCACCAAGTCCACTCAGCTTCCCCTTTATCCTTTGCCACCTGCCTTCTCAGATAATACCATCTCATCCTGCTCCTCCTCAATGATAGAGTCTTGGCCTCTTTCTATTTTTAGACCTATTTCTAGATACTATATCCATCTTAGCATAAAAAAGGAGTAAATATCCTTTTGGATGAAACTGTCAGTGTTGGAGGAAACCCACCATGCCTCTCTTTCATAACCATGATGAGGTGACTGACAATTCATTGACACCCAGTCATTCCTGTCCCATTCTCACACTTCTTGAGTATTTTAAGAACCTTTTATTTATTCACTTCAATTTGGAAAGTCATGGCCATGGGGAGAGGACTTAGCATGTATAATTTCATTTGGGTCATTAGTCTCATGGTGACATTTTTCATATCAGAGACAAAAACAAACAAGCAAACAAACAAACAAAAAAACCCTGAGGCTTAAAGAAGTAAATGATTTCCCAGAATTGCATAGCTCAGAAGTGGCAAAGGTAGAGTTCAAATCTTGGTCTGTTTGCTCCAAAGCCCTCGTTCTTTCCGTGACATCATATAGCATCTCTGTGAATATCCTGTCCCATGCAGTTATCAGCCACTAGTTAATACTTCCTCTATTTCTAGAGAAAATTCCAATCCCTATTTTATGTTTTATTTTAAGCATCATACTTAAAATAATCTTTCTTAATATACAGAGTGTGATATGGTTTTGGCAAAGAGAGCCATGTGTAGTTCTTATGGCTATGGATAAAGTATGCTGAACTTCTCAAAAGACAGGATTTCAAAGGACCTCTTCACTCATTAATTAATTGATTAATTCAACAATTATCTATTGAATGCATGCTTTATGCCAGGCACAGGGGATAGAGGTGTGGAAAAAAAAAAGATGAAAATTCCTACCCTTTTAAGATCGCTTAGTAGGGAAGGCAGATAACAAATACATTTTATCATGAAAAATGCTCTGGAGAACAATAAGGAGAAAATCATTTTAAAAATGGCCTTTTTAATAAATGAAAGTTTATTAAGGGTGACATTTGAATAAAGGCTGGGGAGGGATAGGCAGTAAGCCCTCTAGACATCTGGGAAGAGTTTTCTTAGGCAGAAAGAACAGTATGTACAGAGGCTTCAAGGCAGGAGCTTGCCCTATTAACCACAGGAAAAGTTGGGGGTGATGATGTCAGTGGGAAAATGTAAATCAGATCCTGGGTTTTAGGCCATTGTAATTGTAATGACTGACTTTCATACTGAGGGGAATGGAGGAGTGCTTAGAGGGTTTTGAGCAGGAAAATGGCATGATCTGATTTATGGAATATTACTCTTGTTGCTGAGTTGAGATGGGGTGATAGTGGAAGCAGTTAGGGGGCTACTGCAATAAACCAGGCCAGGAATGGTGGTGACTTGAACCAGGGTACTAGTAGTGGAAGGAGTTGGTGGGAAGATGTCATATTCTGGTTATATTAAGAAAGTGGAGTTAACAGGATTTGGAGTTAACAGGGTTGGATGTGAGTTTGTGAGAGGACATGCTTTAAGGATGATTCCAAAGACTTTGGCCTGAACATGCCATTAACTGAGATGATGAATATAAAGGAAGAAATAGGTTTATTGGGAAGGGGATAGAGGTGGAGATCAGGATATGTTAAGTTTGAGATGTCTAATTGCTTCTTTTGTATGTGTATGTGGGGAAACCTGCTCATATTTAATTGTGATATTTTAAATTGTACAATTATTTTAACATCCTACCTGCCCTACCCCCCACATTTAGTGTCTTAAAATGACAGGAAAAAGCCAAACAATCACAGGTATAATGCGTTTAATAAGTTTACCTTGTTAGTTCCTATTTGCAGCACCCAATATTCCTCTGAAATACCAGATAAAGTGCTGCAGTGGCCAACAGTACATCTAAGACCTTTCAGAATTTAGAAGTTTGGGTTCTCTGACCATTCTGGATTGCAGTGGCACTTGTCCAGAATTGGTACCTCCCCACACTTGGGGAATTTTAAATGTACCAGTGAAAAATGCTTTTTCCCTTTCAAGGGAAAGAAAGAAAATCCCTCCTCAAAACCCAGCAGATCTCCCTGGGAGGTCTTTCCTCCTGTCCCATGTCTTCTGACTCATTTTAAATTCTTTTGGCAGTGGAGCAAGAGACCAAAACCTAACCTAATTAACAAGAAACAAGATAGTGAAGGCTATAAAGGGAGTGACCAGGAACAATTCCTTTAGCCCACATCTGATGTATATGCTCACAGGAAGAAAAAAAAACAAAACAACAAATTCACAAATTACAACAGCTAGATTTACAAAATCCATTCATCAAAGGGTGGTAGAAGGCAGGTAGGGTAGATAGGAGGGTAAATGGTACAGGGAGGAAAACAAAATATTCATATCAGCCTGCACACATGGGCTGGCGAATGCTATAAAATAGCTGCAGAAAAATGTGTGGTCTTTTCAGACTAATGGTGCCATTGAAAATCCCCATGCAGATTTCAGGAGATTCTGCCGTACATACACCAAAGACAAAAATTCCAATTCCTTAGAGAGAAGAGGATATGAAGAAGGCCCTTGGCAGGGTGGATCCTGTCCTGCCTGAGGAGGGGAAGGTGAATAGGGAAAAGATCTGCAGCCTCCTTCTGATCCCACCCCCTTTGGATGACAGGAGATTCAGGGGCCTGCAGCAGCCTTTGATTTGGCAGGCAATGGATGTGGTGAAGAAAACTTCTCTGTAGAGGTTGAGCTATGTAGTGCAGACTGCAGATAGACCTTCTTGTGGAAGAGTCTGTTGCTTAAGAAGACCACCAAGGAGAAGAGGTGCAATTGGAAAAGGCATGCTTTGCCAGGGGTCTTCACTTCATTGGTGCTGATAATGAATAAAGGAAAGAAGATGGAAAAGAGGCAGCCACTGATAATGTATGAGGACTACATTGCTGTGAGAAAGGCGAGGGGCAAACCAAATCCAAAGTATTAAAGCCAATTCTTGTCTATATTTGACAACCGCTGGTACATTTCAATTCCTTTATTGAACCAGAGATGTTCAGAACAGTAAGGAGAGTAGAGAAGGGACATATGAAAGAGACTAACCAGGTGGCCAATGAGATGGATGGGAAAGAGACTCACAAGCTTCCCCTGGGTGAAGAAAAGAGTCTGCAGCAAAAGACTGAAGAGCATGTCAGCAGTTATTTTGCTGACACGAGGGAATGGATGAGACTTCCAATCTGACACCTCAAATGCCAGATCAACTTTATCATGAAACCAAATTGCATAGACAAACTTTGGTAAGTACAAACAGAGGAGTACCCAAAGAGAACTAAAAATTGATAGAAAGAGGAATTCCAGCCATGACCAAACATCTCCATGTAGTGATAGATCACCAGTAATTTGTGCTGTTACTGACGGAAGCATAGGAATAAACATTTGTTAAAACAAGAGCAGACTGAACCAGAATACTCTGCTGTTTTAAGTGCAGCACTGGAAAATTCTACTAACCATACATGGTTCACTCTCCTGCTTCGACTTTGGGCTTTCCATTGGTCCAAGACATTACTTGTTCTTCACTGTTGCTGCTCCTCTTTTGCTGGATTTGAGCATCTTGCTTTGAGATGGTACAAATACCCCAGATGGAGTCTTTGATTTGCCTGCCAAGGTTCCAGAGAAAGGTTATGACACTGTCAGCCATATCTTCACCACCCGAACTACCAGCTACACAGAGGAAGGAGAAGCACCCCTAAATCTCTCATCATGAAAGCCTCAGCAGCTCTGCCTCCCAGGCTTGGACTGGGGCTTCGGCCACTGGCCCTAGGTCCTGCCTCTTGCCTGCCATGACCCTCTGAACTGCTCAGTGCTGGCCTTCCACTCCCACAGGGACTCTCCCAGGGCCTGGGCCATTGCGCCGGCACTGCGCATGCCCGGGCCGCACCTGTTTATTGCTTCTTTAGAAGGTAATATTGAGTATTGAAAAAAATGAATCTAGAATTTAGGAGCAAATTCTAGGCTAGAGATATAAAGTTGGAATCATTTCATTTGTATCAGTAGTATTGAAGAACTAACTAAAAGAGCAAATTTAGACAGAAAAGAGAAGAGGTCCAAAGATTAATTTCTAGGATACTCAAACATCAAGAGGTTGGTGAGATTAAAAGGAACCTGCCAAAGAAACTTCTTAGGGGAGATCCTGAACTAGGAAGAAAATCAGAAGCAAGCAATGCCCTTGAATTTAACGAACATAAGAGGAAATTATCCAGTTTCAAATATTGATGTTATGTCAGTGAGATAAGGATTGAGAATTGACATTAAATTTAGCAACATGGAGTTCACTAATGGTCTTTAGGGGAGCAGTTTCAATGGAATTGGGGCAGCAAAAACCTTTAGAGTAAGTTAAAGAGAATGAGATGAATTTGGCTGTCAGATATTATAAACAATAGAAATGACCAATACTTCCTTAACACACTAAAATTATTGCATATATCTCTAAAGAGAGTTTATATGATCACCACTTTTTTGAACTGATTGTAGTTATCAAACCTTGTAAAGTGCAAGATCTTGCTATTGAGAACACTATCACAAAGTGGCACATATCTAACTATATCACGTTTTTAATATTGTGGTAACTATTTTAATAGGATTGAATTCACTTGTAAACTTAAAAAAAAAAAATACGCATTTTAAAATACTGTTCTGTGAAAGGGCCATGGGATTAACTAGGAGTCCTTAGCAAAAAAATTTAATAACCACCGCTGTTAGGGTCATTATCAAGATTTCTATAGGTCCTTCCCTTCTTGTTTTGCCCTTTACTTACAGTGCCCCAATTCCTAACTCTACCACTCCCCTATTTTCTAATGGTACCATAAAGTGGGACTCAAAGAAAACTTTTCTAACCACCCATAGATCCTATACTACCCTTTTCCATATTTCCTCCTTATAATTTAGGTCTTAAATGTTCTTCTATGAAGAGATTCTTGGCTTGCAATGTGAAATGAGCCTGTCAGTAACTTTCAGAATGTCGAAGATGGAATATGTTCATAATATTTAGATTCAGTAAAATGTCTTCTGTTTCTCTACTTTCTTGAAGGCACTTATGAATGATTAAATGATATCTTCCTGCTACATATTATCTGAGAAAAATAATTCCAATCAGCAATTAGTGTTATGCCCTAAAACTTTTTATAACTACTTCTGTTTTGCTGCAGGGTTTCAAATGAGGCATATTGAAAATTCCAATCAGACTTAGCTGATATTTTCCATGCAACATCTGGTTTGACAGTTAGATCTGTAGTCAATTTTTTTTTTTTTTTTTTTTTTTTTTTTTTAAAGGAAAGACAGAGAGAAGGAAGGAAGGAAGGAAGAAAGGGAAACATTTTCTTGTTTTATTGTATTTTGTTTCTCCGTTTTTGTTACATGGGCTGGGGCGGGGAATCGAACCGAGGTCCTCCGGCATAGCAGGCAAGCACTTTGCCCGCTGAGCCACCGCGGCCCGCCCTGTAGTCAAGTTTTTAAATCAAATTGGAGCTGACTTGAAAGTGATATAGTAATGCAGAAATTCTCCATGATTTTTGCAAAAGATTTGTGGTCATGTTTTATGTTAATGTAATAGAACTAAAAATAAGCTGCTATATTTTAAATTTTAAACATTTCCATTATGAAAATGGTTTTATTGTAATCACTTTACTGAAAAGTAAAGTTGTCTGCACAGAGACAGGGCTGAGAGCTTACAGAGAACAAGAGATATGTTTAGCAAGTCTACTAGAGGTGAATAAAAATATTTCCAAATAGTTATAAGGATTGACTCCTATAGCTCACATCTGGCTTCAAGAGAGTTATGAAAGGAAATAATTACGAACTCTTATGTTGACTAGCCTTATAGCAGAACCTGTGGGTTGAGACTTTGCCAACTCATGTTTGGAAACTTGGACAATGAAGTACAGGTGTGGAGGGTATGTTTAAGATTGGGGACTTGCTAAATGGCTTTGGTAGAAGATGGAGCTGAGAAAGGTAGCAGTTTGTTAATATTAACAAAATGGCTTACTTTTGAATTTCTGGCTGGATAGAGAGAAATGTGATGGTGGGAAAAGAAAAGTAGACTAAGAAATTAGGAAGGGCTTAAGAAATTAGAGATCATAATGAGGGAAGAGTAGGCTCAATTACATTGAGAGTTGACATGGCATAGAGGGCATTTGGGACAAATAAAGGTTGTAGGATGTTAAATCTGGAAGTAAATATAGAAATCATCTACTCCATCCCCTTCATGTTCTAAATGATTCAAAGAGGTTAAGACTTGCTACTAAGTTTGTGCAAATAAGCAGGGACAAAACCTTCAGAACTCTAGGGACTGCACTCCCAACTTTACCATGCTTTTTGTTCTCATTATCCAATTGCCACAGAATTAGAAAGAATGATACTCCTGACTCCTCTTAATAATATACATGAGCTTCAGAAAGATTTCACTATTTCCACTGAGCATGAAGATTGAAATGAGAATAAGTACAAATTTTATCTTGACTTCTAACTCAAAGTTCCCTAAGCATCAAACCAGGCAGCCCCTGGATGCTCTGGAAATTTCCTCTGAGAATACCACCATTATCTCAGAAGATTTGGAGACCTGAGATTCTATAGTGAGGATGAAGTTTTGAAAAGAATAAAAGATTGTCAGAACGATATATCCATTGCATTAGGACACTGAGTCAACTTTTTCTGTAAGCCTTTGCCCTGGATATAATAACAACAAGCTGAACATGATACTTCTGATCTGCTCTACATCTACCCTGTGGACACCAGTGCTCGGCAGGACCTGTGCAGTAATACTGTGTGTAATTAGGAGAGGAGTGTCTGTTGAAAGGCCGTGGGGAGGAGATAATTCATTGTCACAATTCTTCCTATCTCTAAATAGAAGCATGACTACTAGGGCAAGTTAAATGATAGTTGGTTTATAAAGAGAGCTTTGAATAACCTTCTACTTCTTTACTTACTTATCTTGAAAGTGTCTTTAAACCTCAAACACAAGCTCTCCTTATCTTAATTCCCTTCTCACTTGTTTAAGCACCCCATGATTGGACTACCTCAAAAGGAAGAGTGAGAGAATCACATTTAGAGTAGTCTTCCCCAGGGGTAGTAGAATAGAGAGGGCTCCTTTGTCAGATTTGGCTGTGGTGCTGGATTTTTAACATGTGTTAGTGGCTCTGGGGATGAGGTTCTGGTTCTGACTGAATGAAAGCTTGCATTACTTTGTTTTTGGCAAAAAAAAATTAATAAAACAGCCAGATTCATTTACTTGCTTATTGAATTCTTTTGCCTAGGAAACATGCAAATTCTGAATCCAGCTGCACATTTGTGGCAAAGAGATAGCTAATAATCTGAGCTATATGCTATTTTATTTTTTTAAAAAACTTATTTTCTGTAAGGGCAGAACTATGTAATATGTAAGTTAAGCCTTTTAGAGACAGAGTTTAAATTTGCTTTCTGTTAATCACTTTCAGAAACTTTTCTAAATAACCTTGAGATACACACCACTTTTCTTATAAGATATAGCAGGTGGGAAAAAAAAAAAAAGATGTGGTTTATTAACAGATGAAAGGTAGGTTGTTGCTAAGTCTGCTTATTTCAAATAAATTAATTGGGCTAATTAGAATGCTACTTTTCTTCCTTTCTGTCTTATTTAATCTTCATAAATTATATAGGTATAGAATAAGCTTTGGAGACCATCCAGCCCAGATTCTTTGTAACTGAAGACCAGCAAGGATAAATGTTCAAAATCATATAGCTGATATACTGAATAATTGCTCTTTGCCCCTCTACAATCCTTCTGTTTCTCCTGCTTTAAGCCCCAGAGTTCAAACTTTATGGAATGTCTCAGAAGGGTTTTGACAGGTTTTGGTTGGGTTTGTCTATATGTAAGGATAAGAAGCAGGAGTTCAGACAGCAGGAGAGAGAGAGAGAGAGAGAGAGAGAGAGAGAGATCGGGATTCTTAATTCTCCAGCTCTCCTTGCCTGGTTTAGTAGCTGCATTCCTGGTGGCTATTCCTATAGCCATAACATTCAGTAGTTCTGACAAGTCCATCTTTCTCTCATCCCTTCTGCCTAGAGTGGTAATGGCTGGGGTGGTTGCTGCCCCAGCTGTTTCACTATCCCTTGCTGGCTCTCCTTAGTTCTTCCCACTTCTTTGTAAAAGTTCTTTATATTATCTCTTTAGTCACTTCCTTATCTTTTTAGTCACTGCCATCTCTTTCCTGCCACAACCCCTACTAACATAGCTCTGTTAAACACCAATGCTGAGACAGGGACCCAGCTCTCCTTACCCTTTAATAATATCCTTTCTATTATGCCCAAGGGCATTGGCAACAAAGCTTCTTCATGAAATCCTCAGTCTCTTTCAAGATCAAATCAATATCTATAAACTTTTGGATATTTTTTCTAATGAAGTGATTTTACTTAGCTCTCATTTCTACTCTGGAAGGATCATACTCTTTTGCTTTATTAAATGCACAAGTAGCAAACATAAGAAAATATGTTATTGAAAGGTTATATCTCATTTACTTCTTATCATTTGTGGCAGCCAAATTGTGGTTGGGGGAGATTTTGGACCCTTGATAAAGTTGGGCTCCTATTGACCAAGAAAGGAAACATTAAACCAAAAGTTCTATGTAAGCTGATGGTTGGGATCTTCCTATTTGTTCTATGCTGCTCAACAGGAGATGATGAGTTAGAAAATGTGTGAACAATACATAGCATGAATTTCATCTCCCCAGAGCTAGGTAGCATTATTGCCTTTTTTTTCATTTTTCCTTTCTGTTGACCTCCCATCCCTATTCCACAGGTTTTAGTACCACTTCTTTTCTTTCCTCAACATGAAACTATTAGACTTTTGATGGCTCGAAAAGCTTTCAACCTTACTTTATTCTTTAAGGAGGTCAGATTCACTACTGGGTCTCCTAAAGATTAGTGGTAAACAGGACAGTGGCAACTGTTGATTTGTGACTGGATTCAGTCTAAGGCAAATTAAAATTGCCTTAGAAAAATACAGTTGCATCTATTTTAAAAGCAGCCAAAGTGTGGAGGTAAAAATAATAAAAGGATTTAATTTCACCCTGAAACACCAGCATTAAGCCTGTTGGCTGTTGACTTTTAGAAACAAATGAAGGTTCTAAGTTTATCATAAAACCTCACATAGGCAGAAAACATTTTATTGAAGAGAAACTGACAACACTTAGCAGCTGTTGACAAAGCTCATCTCTCTTCATTGCTAAGGAGTGAAAATAATATAATCGTTTATTGCTTATATAGATATAACTTGTTAAGATACTCAGCCAGAACTCTAAGCCAAGAGAACAAATGCAAGGACCAAATCTAGAGAGATTCAGTTAAATCTTGACGTCAGTTGGGTTTTTGGGGTCCTTACTGCTAACAAGTCAGCAGGCAATACCTACTCATCCCATAAGGCTCAGTCTAAGTATCATCTACACTGGAAAGTCACTCCTCAGCTTCCAAAACACTCTGTATCATCAGTGGGTCTCAAATTTTGGCAGACTTCAGAATCGTGTGTCAGGCTTGACTTGTTAAAACACAGAGTTCTGGGTCCTGCCCCACTAAGTTTCTTTATTAAGTCTGCGGTGGGACCCAAGAATGTGCATTGCTAGCAAGTTCCCAGGTGATGTTGATGCCCTGAGGTGAGGTTTTCTGCTCTATAAACCTGTCACATGGCACACTGTATTGTCATTCATTATGAGTTTGACTTCATCACCAGTCTTTCAAACCATAAAATCATTGTTGGTTATCTTCTCCCAATGTTATACTTTTGAATGAATGAGTGAGTGAATAAATGAAGTAACTGCATGCCTTTTTAAGAACCTTACTTGAAATTACAAGAACATGCAGTACTGTTCCTAAGTCTGTCTACTCTGTGCACTTGGTATTATTGTTACTTTAGAATCGACCATCCTAGAGTTATACAAGACAGCTCTGGCCTATATATTTACTTTGTGTAAATTAGCAAAAGGGGCACCGTCTGGACAGATGCAGCTTCATATCCATAATAGAAAAGAAGGCTTTAAGGAAGGCTTCTTTTCCTCCAGTAGTCAAGTACATATGTAAAGTGCATAAAATGCAAAACCAAATGCCGTGGCTCTCGGGTTGAACAGTGTTCTATTTTTGGCAGCTTCTGCAGAATTCCCTCAGAGGATCCCTTTCCTGCAGGGTACTGCCCCATGATCACACTTACCAAATCTTTCATGAATGAGTAGCAAAATGTCATGTTGTAGCCTTGTTAAGAGAGGGACCATCCAATTAGATATCAGTGATAAAAGTGAGACACAACTGGATGAAATAATTTGAAAGCTTTCATTAGTTGTGGAAGTAGCAGTATCAGGATGATGGGTGATGCTAATATCAGCAGTCAAGAAACCTGGGGCTTTCAAACTGTAGAAGAGAAAGAACAACTGAGACTGAACTCCAACTTGTGACAGAGACCAGCTAGGTTGCTTGTATTTTTCTCTTATAGACTGAGTTCCTAGAGGTAATTTATTTGTCTGCATATTCATCTATCCATCCACCCGTCCATCCATCCATGGATGTATCTATCCCTTCATCCACATATGTATCCATAAACATGTATTGACTATTCACCCTATTTCACATTCTATGAAAGGCAATGAAGAATTATGGAATGAGCATGGACTTTGGAGACAATATGCCTGAATTCTAGCTCCAAGACTTTCTAGATACATGGCTTTATGGAAGATTAACTTCATTGAGTCAGTTTTTTCATTGGGTAGAAGAAGATTATATTATCCACATTATATGGAGATTGTGAGAATAGCAGGCTATGCATCTCTTTAGTCCTACTGGGCTTGGCTTATAGCAAATGATACCACAAAGAACTCACAATTGTTCTTCCTATTCTCTATTGATAATCTTTGTACATAACATCTATTTTCTTGTCCTCAATAATGTATCACTTGGAATAAAATGAATATTTTTAGGAAAATAGCACTCAGAGTGAGATCACACACTCAAAAAAAAAAAAACAAAAGTTGTTTAGATAGAACGTCTTACTCTCCAGAGGTTAGCAGAAATCTGCATATTTGTTTACCATGGCTTATATGATGGGCAATTTGAAAAATGCTATATATGTTAATGTGATCCAAGTTTTCTCAAAGCACACTCACATCTATTATTTTGATACATTTCCTAATTGATTTCAGAATTTATTCCATTTTATATATGAGAAAACTGCATGTAATTACACTACAAACTGGAGTGTGGGCCAGAAACCATGGCTCCTGAATTTTAGTCTAGTGGTTTCTCTATTCTTAGCCAGTGGCTTTTCTTAATTGAGCCCTTTGTGGGAAGGCCTTGAACAATTAAAAAAAATGTAGCACTTGAAACTGCCAAGGGAAAGTTCACCTGTAAAATTATAATTTCTCAGGAAATCGGTAACATTTTTAGGCCATCTACCACATAGTAAATTGTTACGGAATGTACAGTAAAAGCTTTGTGAAGAACCATGTCTGTTCCCATTTATCAGGAAAGAGGCCCTTTTGAAAGGTACATTCATCTGGTGGTGTTCTTTATACACTTAAGAGCTAGGAAGATCTTGGGAGGAACACTGAACTACAAGTCAGAAATGTGACATTGTATCCTGTAGGTAGCCTTAGAACTGCCACTTGTAGGGTTGACAGATTTAGCAAATAACAATGCAAGGTGTTTAGTTAAATTTGAATTTCAGATAAATAACATTTTTAGAATAATATGTCTCATGCAATACTTAGAATATACTTATACTAAAAATTTATTTTTTGTGTGTATCTGAAATTCAATTTTAACTGGGCATCCTATATTTTATCTGGCAACCCTAGTTCCCTGGTCTCTTTGTTACATAGTTTGCTTATGTAATGGCAAATTCTACCCTTCTTCCCTGCATCACAGAATGGTGGTGAGGTTTAAATGATCATCGACACAGTAGTATATTATAAACTATAAACAGCATCATGTAACTAAAAAAAAGTGGGACAATATTAATTGCTATTAATACTGGAATCCTAAGACCTATTAGAGAAAATCCTATCTCAAATGTATCTTAGAGAAGTTATTTTTGGCAAGACTTTGTTGAATATAGTTCCCATTTTCTATCTCTAAACTTCTGCAGTATTCTCAATAACTTTCTAAGTTTTACTATTAACCTGAATTTATATCTGAGAAAATGGAGGCTCAGAGACATTAAGTTATATGTCCAAGGTCATATAGCCTCTTCTGGTTGAGATTTGATCCCATGGAATCTGTCTCAGGACTCTGTAAATAGAGTTAATATTTAGCTATATTAAACAAAGCCTGCAAAAATATTGAGTTAACTCTTTAAAAATAAAACTTATGTGTTCTAATATTATCTAGGAGGACAATGTCCACATATTATAAGACAGAAGTACAATTTAAATGAGCTCTATTTTAAGTTTTAACAATGAAATTATTATGTACAAAACATAATAAGCTGTCTGAACAATATTTTATTAGCTTTATGAGGTCATGTATCTATGAAGTTAATATCTATCTTTTAAAAAAATTGTGAGTCATAACTCAATGGCACTCCAATAAGACCATTTTAAGAAAAGAGTTGTTCTGGAAGAACATGGTGGTATGACTTACTCTTTGTGGAAAAAGTGCCGAAAATATATATAATGTAGTCATCAACTTTTGATCAAAATATGGGAAATCTTAAAATAAACCTCCTTACTTCATGTATTTATTTTCAACTCAGGCAAGTGCCAGTCAGGAAAATTGGGAAGATTTTTCTTTTTAATTGGATTGTTTGCAGGAGCATATTCAATGACAATTAGTGATTTCCTTCTTCAAAAAAAAATTACTTCCTGATATCCAGAATGCTGCTCTGTATTGATTTGTTTGCTGGCTACAGAGAAGTCCAAAAATCTTGAGAAAGCTAGGTTATCAGCCCTTCAAGGAAGTATACCTGGTCAAGTTTGCATAAAGAACTCTGAGGTCAAACCTGAATAGGAATTTGCATTTGATTTTAATAATTAGTTTCCCTGTAAGTCTGGAGTTGCTTCCCATTGGTCTCTATTTTTTACAGAAGATGGTAAAGAAGTTAAGTGGGAATCATATTGATTGGTCTAGGCTTTTGGAAACCACTTAGAGCTCTTCAATAGAAATATTCCAAAGGGTACCTTACAATTTTCATGCCTTTATCACTCTTCTGATGACTGTTGAATGTTAGAAACTGTTTTTATTAACTTCTTTGAAAATTGTTGAAATTATACTATTTTAAACAGGGCTAATTTTAAGGATGTTTAACAACCAATAGGAACAGGTATTGACTGAGCAGAAGAGTCCTGTCTGCAAACTACATGTATACCCATAATGATTCCCACTTGGTTTATAAATGAAAATGTATTTTCAGGGAGATCCTGGATTCATCTGACTGTGGCAATATCAATTTAGAAGTAATTGTTCTACCCATCCTTTATGAGCCATTATTGTGTAAGCAGTAAATCATCACTTTCTGTCTCTCTATCTATCATCTATCCATCTTCCACTATGTTTTTCCCATTGTTTATTAATATCCTAATTTAAACTCTTCAATTAATTAAAATAATCTTATAAAATTAATGTTCTGCAAATCCATGCACTTGGGCCTATTTTCTCACATTTTCTCTTCTTAAAACGTTTTTTCTTTTCTCCACCCATCATATTTTTATTCAGACACCTAATTCAGGAAGCTTTCCATGCTTTTCTTATGTTTACACTATATACTTATAAAGTCATCTTGTAATTTATCATTGATTATTGAAATATAATTTTATTTTGATATCATTTTAAATATCACTATATTTAATATCAAATAAAGTAAGTACATTTTATCCTCTCCATTTAATTTTTTTCTGTTCAGATGTTATTTCAAATTTAATTCAAATTGTCGAAGCTACAAATGAGGAGAAAACATTTGTATTATTTTTGCTAAGTCACAACATCCTCTCCATTTAACTTTATTGTTGGTATCCTACTGCAGTGCCTCTTATAAGTGTTTTTATAACAAGCCATTCAATAAATGTTTACTAATTGATAGCTGGTGAGTAAACAATTGTTGTTTACTGAAAGCACTTACACCATACAGCAGAATGTCACTCACTTTTTCATTCTTTTAAAATGAGTGTGTTTATTTTTCAGATGTTCAACCTTGGTATCACTAGCATCTAGTCTAGCATAAAACAGGCACTCAACAAATGCATGTATGGTTTGATGAATACATAAATCTCTTATGATCTGTGTATAAACTGATAGTGTTAAAACTGAGACCAGTGATTTGAAAAGTCATGTCTCAGCCAGAGGAAACTCAGATTTCATAAGGAACAGCAAGTGTACTCTCAGAATGGGATAGCTGAATTCAGCCACAGCCCAGAAGAACACCTGTCTCGGTTTATTTCCTTGCCAGGACTCTTTTCTCTGTTTTAGCTACAGGAGCAATTAAATTCCTTGGCCAGGAGAAAGGTGCTCAGTGTTCAGAACAACCTTGTATTGGGAAGAAATTCCTCTTGTATTGGTGCCAAGGCAGATTTGCCTTTTGTTACATAATTCTCCAAAATAAACAAAAATAAAACAAAAAAACAAAATAGGGTGGCAGTGTAGGGCAGAAGAAATAAGAATCCTGGATTTGGTTTTAAGTGTTTGCACTGCCAAAGCCTTACTTGGTCATCCTGGACAAGTTGTAATCTCTTTGGATCTCATGGTCATCAAATGGAAAACAAAAGGGCCTATCCTGAATTTTTTCCAAAGGCCTTACTAGATTTAAAATGATTTCTTTTCTAGCAGCTTCAGATGTGTTGCTTATATGTTTTATCTTTGAAGACTTGATGGTATTGCTTCATGAGCTGCTGAAAGGTAGTGCCTCTTAGCTTGAGTATGAAAGTCACATCTGTCCCTTTTCAAATTCTCAGAAATTGTGTATGCATCTGGGAAGCTTTGTCTCCTGCATAGTTTCAATTACAATAAGTATTTTTTCATTTTGAGTCTTGGCAAAGATTTTTGTAGCTGGGTGGCTGTTTGACAGCTGCTGTGCACCACTCCAGTGGTGGCGGAAATGATTTCTGCACCTGTCTTTCACTTAAAAATATGAAGGAGGGTAGGAAATGGACCCAGCATGATGGAAATATTGACTTGTTTCCCATATTATTATGCTTGGCTGCTAAGAGTCACTGATTTGGGATGAAAGGAAAACCAACCAGTTCAGCAACGCTGCTTCTCTGATGTATGCTCTATTTATCTAAAGTGCCCTGGCACAGGGTTTTCTGTCTATTAAAGACCAAGGTTCACTGTCATTTTAAGAGTGGGCTTGGAAATAGGCTCTCTGAAAAATGTGTGCATGTTGGCCATACCAATTGAAGTAAGCCCTACATCCATCACCCACCATGACTTGCTGACCTCTATATCCCTTCCTAGTGTTATGTTAAATGATTTCCAATGCTAATATAAATATTCTGAACAGTGAGCATTTCAAATAGTCCAGTTTCCTTTTAGGAAAAAAGCTATATTTAAATGTCAGTAGAAAAAACAAAAGACAATATAGTAGAGTGGCTAAGAATGTGGATATGGAAATAAGAAAGACTTGAGTTCAAATTCCGTTTTTAACCCTTACTAGTTCTATGATCTTGAATAGGTTACGTAAAGTTTCTATGCCTCAGTTTCCCTATCTGAAAAATGTGTAACCAGAAAGGTAGTTCACTGAGTTGTTGCAAGAATTAAATATGGTAAAGAAATCACTTAGCAGAATGCCTCAAACATAGTAACCTATTCAAAAGAGAGTGATTAAAAAAAATTATGAGAAAAACTAATAATGGGCTTGAGGTATATAATATAGAGTAGGGCAAAATGATTTGCCTTGTATTTGAATAACCATGTCTTTTGTTCAGAGGGAAGCTAGCATTCAGAGAGGTATGCTAAATCAGGGAGAACTGGATTCAAATTTTGGTCCTGTGTGATTGTGCTTCAATTTTCTTACATATAAAATGAGATAAACTCTACTTACTGCATTGTGCAAAACCTTTAACTGCTCTAAGCTTGTCATTCTGAGTCTTCCACTGTGTGACCTCTATGTAAACTCATGCTTTTTTGGTAAGGATTAAATGGTTGCAGCTCAATATTTTGCTCGTGGCTACTATGGTCATTTATAGGTTAAGAAGGTTTTTATATTTTGTGGGATGATACTTTCATACATCCAAAACATCTTTTCCCATATAAGGCTTGTTACATAACTTCAAAATGGTAAATATTTGTTGAAAACATAGGAAATTTATGAAGTGCAATGTTTTATGATAAGAACTGGCTCATTTTTATTTTTTATGCATTTTTTGTTTGTTCATTTGCCTTCAGCATTGTTTGAGATGCAAAAAAATGTGTAAGACATGTTTACTCTCTATTATAAGACATGTTTACTCTCTATAAAAGTTCCCTGAAGGGAAGATAATAGATGAACATAAGTAAATATAACACTAGGTAGAAAGTGATAATGGTTGTTGAATAATAATAACAGTAATTTACAATTGGAGTGGAGGGGAAAAGAAAACTACCTCCAGCTATAGAAATCAGAAAATTTTTATGAAAGAGTTAAGTTTAATCATAAAAATAATACGAATTTGGCAAAAACCATGAGGAATTTTCTAAGCACAAGAAACGAGTCCAGGTGAACTCTGAGAAAGATGTTCAAAGGTTGATGAATTGTTGACAAATTATGTAGTATAGTGGTAAAGTGTTAATTGTACAAGAGATATTGGAAGAATAGATTGAGGCCAGATTATGACAAATCATGGTTGGATATTAGAAATTTCTAAAACAGTGAAATGACAAGTTCAGTATCTAATATCTGTCTTTTTTGCACATTATTCTGAATCACTCAGTACTCTGATAAAAGGCTTTTCCATTTCATAGTTTAAATATTTGTTCCTATGTATGTGTTTTTAGAATTATAAGTATTTGAAAGCTCTAATCTCTTTTGGATGAATTGGACACACAAGCCCTGTGAAGGTACAGACTTCTAAGGTCCAGCAAGATGTATACTGGTATTGACAAGCATACACAAATGGACTTAATTTTTGTTTATTATGAGCTTTTGAAATATATAAAGTAGCATTCCAATCATGTTTAATTCCAGAGTCATTGGCAATTTTAATACAATGTGTCCTAATTCTTATATTGACCTCAGTGATTTTTAAAGAGAATGTTTACTAAGGTATTGTCAAGGATGACAGTTTGTCAAAAAATTATTTTGAATAAGGCAAAATATATTTGAATAAGTAAATTGCATAATGCTGACCACATTCTAATACTGAATAGCCCCTTGAAACCCATTCTTAGTAGGAATATCATTAATAAAGGTTGTCAACTTTTTCCAAGTTTCACTCATTCTGAAATAGCTTCAACAGCAAAAAAAAAAATTGCCACAATTTCATATGAGCTGGAATTATTCCTTTGGTCTAAAAATTAATCCAAAGATTAAGATCCACATTTGACACCTTCCCCTCTCCCTGTTTCACAGAACAATTCACAGGAATATGCATCACACTGTTTTTGTTTTATGATTTATGGGTCATCATTGAGTTTCTGGGAATTGTTTCACTTCATTTTGATAGTAGGATCCAAGCAATGACGGGAACAAATAACAGAATGTTATTATTAATATTTTTAATATTGTCAGTTTGGATGGTTGCTTAGGTTACCAGTCAAGGGCAGAACACTCCAATGCCATTGTAGTATTTTTCTTGTAGACATAGACATTAGAAAGAAAATGAGCTCTGCCATATTTTATGTTTAAGCTCTATAAATCAGTGACTCTTAGATAAGTAATACATTAGTCAAATCTTACCAAGTAGTACTCTAATTGAGAGCCTTGAAATTAATAAGCCAGCAGTTACAAACTACCACATAGCAAATAGAACAATTCTGCTGTCTTGAAAACACTAGTCCATATTTTCTCACAAGTAATTTATCTTTTATAGTGCTCTTAACCTTTGTTTTTCCTAGAGATTCATCCATGGTTTCTGTTCTCTTTGTTTGATGGAAAATACCTTCACTTGATCATTCAGTGAAGTTGCATCAAACACCTTGTGTAAGGCACTACAACCAATCATACAGTGTCTTAAATATCAGCTCTTCTGTTTTTCTGTGATCAAATCCTACCAGTGGGATATAATTTGAGATCTGCTGGAAGAGCCCCTGCCTTAAAATATATCCTTCCATTGTCCAGCCTGGCCTAATGCAAATGACTAAAAAAATTCCCTTAAATAGTGTGCTTTATTGAATTATCTATATCCTTTCTAAGCTTATCAGGATTATTTAAAAAGGTAAAGAAATTTGAACATAAAAAGCAAGTAAAACCAGATAAAGCCACCAACAGTGAGGAAAGTAGATCAAAAACACAAGTAATAAAGTCTTGAACAATTGATTATTAGAAGTGTTTGTATCTGACATTTTTAGTAGGAGATGGAGAGAAAGGGTAGGGAAGGGATGGAGGGAGTTGGAGGAAGAGATGAGAGGGGAAGACCAGTTGCAAGATTAACAATGTCTTTTAAAATAAAGTCATTTAGAAGCAGAACTAACCCCCCACACCCACCATGGGTCTTCAGAAAGGATAAAGGGAATACCGTGTGGTGTAGTAAAAAATAATAATAATAATAATAATCTCAGTAATGTTCTAAAAGTTCTAATAGTAAAAGCAGTATTGAATGCCTTGGATCTGTTTCTTACTGTTTCAATATAGAGGGTCCTCATAGCACACTCAATAAATGCAATTTACAGGAGATCCCATTAGAGAGTACTCTGAGAGAAATTGGTCATGTGTGTTACAGCTCTGTCCTGGGGCTACACTTTGGAGAGCTAACAATTTAGGCATTAACACCTTGGTGCAAAGTAGTTTACTCAATTGCTTTTTATACAACTGCTAGTTTAGGGCTGTGCAGGCTTTCTAGGATTTGAAGGTGAGGGACCTAGGACTGTCCTGGGAAGGTTAGATTGGGTGGGGTATTTTTTAGAGCTAAGAACAAGGGGTGATGAAAAAGAGGAAGACTTCCCTGTTTTCCTTAGGCCTGTGTTTGATCAAGATCAGATTGATAAAAATGCAAAATTTTTAAAGATTGCATTATATGTAGTTGGGGGAAAAAAAAACTGGAGGTGAGTCCACACTAGCAATCCCTGAGTCACCCTTGCTATAGAATACTTGAGATAGGAAGTTCATCATGGACTTCCTAGTATAGAAATCCAAGGTCATTCTTTAAATAAGAAAGGAATTAACTCTGTGTGTCTGTGTGGGGGAGGAGAGGTGGGTGAGTGGTGTGGGACCAGAGATTAGAAATCTGTAAATTTGTGCCCACACTCAGCACTATGAATGAGTCTCATAATCTTGGGCTAAAAAGAAGCGAGATTCAAAGAGAGTTCATAATATATAATTTCATTTATATAAAATGCAGAAACAGATAAAGCTACTTTATGCTTTTAGAGGTAAGATTGATTTACCTTTGGGGGAGGGGCTAGTAAGTGGAAGGAAACCTCTGGGAGAATGTGTCCAGGTGGCTGGTAATGTTGTTTCTTGATTTGGGAGCAGTGGACACAGGCATACTTGGTATACATCGAGTGGACGATGTATATATGTGTTCACTTTTATCTCTGTGTATTATATGGAAACAAAGTTTTTTGTCTAAGCTAGAGAAATGTCTCCTATATATTAGAATACTACTAACCTAATTGTGCTTCTTCTATCCTTTCTCACCTTCCCAGCATATAGGATTCAAATTAGTCGCTATAGCTTAAGAGAAAGCTACTTATAATAGGGTTTTTCCTCTTTCCCGTTTTTGCCTTCCCTCATTTTTTCTCCTGCCTTCCAGAAGTGTAAAACTGCATACGTAGCATGTTTAACATTTGATACCACTATCAAATAACAGTTTTATGTTATACAAAATACCTTGCCCTGAGGGTTACACAAGCCTGTGTTTAGTGGCATTACTGAAAAAAATGGAGGTGGGGTGGGGCCCCAGGGTATAGGTAAGTTTTCAGGAGCTGTCTGGTGAAAAAAAAAATCAAATCAGAGAAAATAACTTGAAGGTATACCATGAAAAGATACAATATGTTTGAGTGATATAATCAGTTTCCTATTTCAGATAGAGTAATTTCTCTCTCACATGTACTGAAGTGTAAAAAAAAATCTAATAAGATTTAACACTTCAAAGTCATTAACTAACTAATTAACTAATGAATCCACATAACAGTTCTTTGAGGTTTGTGTTAAATATCTACCATTTCACAGATCTTGTGTCATTTAGAAACTCCTATAGCTCTTTTCATCTCTGCTCTTTTTACTCTTTAAAAAGAACTAATTATTATGTTCCGTGAAGTACACATATCAAATTTCTCTCTTGAGAGAAGAAAATCCAATATTTTAAGAACAAGTGAATTTGCAAAGCCAGCTAAATCATTCAGAGGATTTCCTAGTGATGTCCCCAAATATTGAAATTCATTGGACCTATATTAAATTTTGTTTTCTCGGAGAAGGAAGGAAATCCACTCTTAGGCTTGTATATAGTAGGTGCTTAATAAATGTCCACTGAGCTAAACTGGATTGAATTCTTCTAATGCAACTCTTTGGATAATTTGCTTTTGGGTAATTTAGCCATCATTTCACAGACTTCATTAGGATTGGTGAAAATGTAAATATTAACATTGTGTTCCCTTCTTCCTAATGCTTAAATTATTTCCCAAAAGAAATGGATTAGGTACTGAGTTATATAGGCCATTCAGTTTGCTATAGCAGTAATAGCATTTTTCCCTTGAGCATTGAATGTGGGGTGTATGTGTAGGATAGGTCCATGTTTTGGGGATAAAAATGAAAGAGAGACAGAAATGGATATTGGTGAAGTATTTTAAAAACAGAATAATGGAGGCAGTTCTTTAAGTAATGTTTTTAAGATGGAAATTATGCTGAATTATTAGAAAAATAATTTTCTGTTATGTTGCTAAGCAAAATAGTTACAGAATAATATTGAATACCGAAAATCCATTAATGGATATTAACAGACAGTATCCAAATTTCTGGCAGGCCCTATTCAGGTTTGATTCAATGATCGATAAGTTAAGGTCCATGGAGAACTAACATTTTCTTTAGATTCCAGACTTGATAATTTAAATAAATATTTTAGGTACTAACTGTCACTTTGCCATTTAAATCAGCTTGCTGGATTGTGAAAACACAGAGTGAAAGAAGGGAGAAAACTAAATTTTATTGAGCATCTGCTATGACTCTCAACATGTGTTAATTTATCCTCAAAATTAACCTGGGACATGAAACACTATTTCCAATTTACAGATGTGGACATTGATGCCATGCCATGCTGCTAAATAAACCTGCAATGCACCCTAGGTTTAATTGATTCAAAACTGTAATCTCTCCCCTCAGCTGCAAAATGAAAGTAGTCTTTCATGAACAATTTAATTTAAATACCTTTCAAACCCTGCAGACCCTGTCTGTTTTAAACTGGTTTTGCAAGTTTTCGTCTGTACTCTCAGATGTACTGATTTAATACAATTTTAGATTTATAATAACCACTCCTGTTGATTTTTTTTCCTTCATTTTGTTGCCCAGCTCTCTCAAACACACTGAGCTCACGCGGCTTGAATTCTGGCTGGCACAGGCAGTGCGGTCAAGGCTGCAGCTGTTAGCATCCCCTCCTCCCATGCTCTTCATGAGTTCTGCAAATGAGCCCTTCAGACTGATATTGCATTCTGCAGTTTATTTGACAAATAGCTTTTGTGGCCTTTGATTTTTCATATTGCTCATAAATTCTGGCAACACACAGGCTGTTCGTCAGTTTGAAATTTCATACATTTGAAAGGAAAGAGTTGAAAATCCCTGCATTCAAAGGAGACTCTGTCCTTAAGATTAATTGTAAATTTTACTTAAAAAACTTCTTTGAGAGGAATCTAGGATATTCTCCTGGCTGTGCCTACCTGCAATTATTTCTATCCTTATGATATAAATCTTCATAGTATGTCTTCTAAAATGCGCCTGTAAAAGGTATTTCATGTTTATCATGCTGGATTTTAGCAAGTCAAATTGTGCTTGGGCAGTATGTTTCCCTCTTCACGTTCTGTGTGACACTGGAGTAAAATGGAGACTTCGGTTATTCAGCTGCAGGCTCTAAGAAAGCCAGTTGTAACTCTGCATTTTAATGAACCAAATCAGCTGAGGAAATGTTGTCTCTCTACTGTGGTATAGCTGTCTGCCTTGTAATGTACCTCCCTGGATAAACAGAGGACTTCTATTTCTTGAACTCCCTTTCTCCCATGGTCTTTAGACCATGTTGGGCTTTTTTATTTTTCCCTTAAATTACAGGTGGAGAAGTTTTCATTAATGCTAAGATAATTTTCCAGCAAATTCAGTTACATGTTTACAACCCTTTTTGGATACTGTTATTGGAGCACACAGAAACATTCCTAAATCTAAATCTGTTTTATCATGTTACCAGGATGGCATTTGCACTTGGGTACAGATTAAATACAAATTGAAGATTGGATAGTTTTATTTTGTTTTTTAAAACTGGTAAGTGGGCTTGGGTGGCCTGAGACAACAAAAAAATGGGAATAATTTCACCATTGATTATTTTGGCACAACACACTGCTGGGTCTTAAAACTGAGTTGAATATGAGGCAATGGTTCAAAGAGGTATGTGCAAATTTGACCTCTCGAAATAGAATTTGAGGGTCTGATACTTAAAGCCACTGAATAGATCCTGCCAGAAATTCCTTGCTTCTGTGATTGGTTTTGAGTTAGGTAACCACTGAGCTTCTTTCATTTAATTGCCACCTACTCTATGTAGAACCTCTTAAATCTAAAGTAAATTAATTCAAATTTCAGAAAAGTGGTTTTTCATCTTTTTAAACTAAATGCCTTGGATCCTATATCTGAGCTATACCAGCAGATTCAAATTCTGAAAATGAAATTAAAAACTCTACCACTTTATTTCTTCCTCTTTGATAAGAATGGGAACAAAGTCAAATACAATTTTTGAAAAAATTAAATAAAACACTGGGTACATATTAAGCAAGAGAAACATAGGTTCATGGTAAAAAAATAACAAACATAGGAAATGATGGTAGCAGAATCCTCACATGGATAACTAAGAGACTGAGGAATGCAATTCTTGGAAGATCCTTAAAAAATACTATTAAATTGTCTTAGAATGTCATGATTTACTGCTTTTAAATAGAAGGTGAGAAAATGGATTGCAAGGGTCTCAAAAATCCTTATAGCTACATGTTTTAATGACTAAAGATAGGTTTCATTTAAATTCCCTCATCACACCTGTTGCAAAAATGAATCTGTTCTGTTGATAACAAAGATGATCATGATCCAGAGACTGAGCAACACCATACAAGACAAAGAGCATATAGGTGGTCTGCAGATCTTCCCTACTTTACAAATCATAATTAAAATGTGACATAAGATATATTAGTTTCCCGAACCATGCACCACAACTCCCCCCCACCCGCCAAAGTAAAATATAATAGGGAGGAATGTCATTTCTATTTCTGAAATTAAACTGGAATTTGCAAAATTACAGTTCTACATTTATAAAACCAAGCAAAGCTGTTAAATACAAATAGTTTCTGACTCTTTTAAATAAATTATCAGCCTATGCCATTTTAATTGTTGTTTTCTTAAGAAGTAAAAAACATTGTTTCCTTATAATCCAAACAGAAAGTGCATATTCAAGTAGTATAGCTTGACTTACAAATAAATGGTGAATAGAGAAAAAAATTGAAAGAAATTTGCAATGGAGATGAGAGAGAAGAGAAGTTCAGTGAAAAAAAGAGGAATAAGAGAAGGATGGAAAGGAGAAAACCAGCAACAGCATATGCATCAATCCTATATTATCAAATATACTTTCTACATAATAGAAGATGTTTAGGAGGTGAAATAAAAAAGATGAAATTACCAGTTGTCTACAGTTGAGTGTTTAATATTTGAAACCTCAATAGAATATATTCTTTGAAAATGTGGATAATGAGAAAGTCCGAGACCTTTGACTGTAGGTGCCCAGCTTTTGTAGGAAGGAGAGGCCTTGGAGTGGGTCTACAGCAGAAGCCTTTTGGAACTGGAGATGGGAAGAGAAGGCATCCTAGCTAAAGAGCAAAGGACCTTTCCAGGAGAGGGTGGGCAAAGAGAGGCCACAAATATATGTTTTTTACAACAAAAGTTGATTATCCGGCCTCCATTAAAATCAAGATACGGTCGTTATTAAAGTAAAATATTCTTTATCTCACAGTTTTTCTTAGCTGTTAGTCACTTTAACATACTTGCTAAAATTTTCATATCTTTGGTAACTATCATAAGGAAAATTTTGGTAGGTTAGTCACAACATAGAAGAAATTTAAATCAGAACATGATTAAAGAAATTCTATTTTGGAAGGATAATTCTTGAATTTTATAAATGAGAAGACTAGATATTGAAAAAGTATATATGAGGTAAATAGCAAAAATTGTTTACATTGATTAAATAAATAAGAGGTTGACAGAAGTAATTAGAAACTTCCATAGAAAGTCCAGATATTTGCTTTCCACTGTCTGCAATAATAACCCTATCATAATCACCAGCAAATCAATTCAACAAATAGCTGTCTTGAGTAAAAGACTGTACTAACTATCGTTGAAAGAAGAAAGAAAAACAGAGATGTTTTTTCCCTCAAAAAGTATACACAGTCACCCTAACAACTCTAGCATAAGACAGCCTTGAGGGAGATTCAAATAAAGGTAAAAACAAACAAACATGGAAAACAGGGAAGGACTCTTGAATAAAAAGATTTCTAGAGTGAGTAGAATTTGAGTTGAAACTATAGACAGGATCAGCATTGACAGGAGGATTGGGGGGGATGAAAGGCATTTCTCAAAAAGGAAAGAGAGTGAGAAAAAATCCAGAAATAAGGAAGCAGATGCTACTTCATGGACTGGCCAGTGTCATACCATAGGAAATGGTATGGAAATAAAGGTGGGGAGGCAGATTGGGCTTGACAGGGAGGTTAAGGGTGTTGGCGTTCTCTACCACCATTGCCACGACTCTTCAGAATCAGCTGTTTGCCCAGATGTTGCTGAGTTTATGGCCGTTTAGATTCTATTTCTTGGAAGTTCTACTTGAAGTAATTTCTCATTCTAAATAAAAGTAGATAATCAAATATAGCTGTTAAGAATACTAGGGTACTGAAATTCTTAGCAATTGGAGCTAATGTAGGGAAGGAAGAAATTACTATTATATGCCAATCTCATTTAGTCCTCATAGGATCTTTATGGGTATTACATTATATAATATGTGAAATGTGTCTAGAACAATGCACATGAAAATATTAAAGAAATGCTGATTCTTTGCTCTCTTCCATATCATCTGTGATTACATTGTTGTCCACATTTTTTTTTTTTTTTAGGATAGAGAAGCTGAATCTCAAGTTTGCAGCTGTTAAGTGTCAGAACAAGAATCCAAACTGGTTCTTCCTAGACTCATAGCCTAAGTTCTTTCTAGTATACAATGTTGTCTCTCCCTGGAGAAAAACTAAGGAGAAAGCCCTTGTCCAAAATGGCAATTCACTGAAGGAATTTCTCAAACTATACTTTATTGAATGAAATGTGGGTTGTTTGCCCTGCTTTAGTTCCTTTAGAAGACCCAATCTCTTGCTTAAGAAAAATACTGAGAAAAATCTAGGATGATTTCAGAGGTGCTTGCAAACCCTTTTGTCCCAGTAGTATTTCCCTTAACTCTACTGGTTATGTCTGTTCTTAACCTTTAGCTTTTATTCCTTTTAAATATAAGTGCCTAGGAAAGAACAATAATTTCATACTGGTTATATCTGGGGAGAGTGATTTGGAAAGTAATAAAGAACCAAAGAACCCTAGGTCCCATTGGATGGAGGAATTTCAGTTTGGATGATCCAACTATAATAGAGAAAAAGCATGGAAAAGGGAGACTGTGAAGACACAAAACAGATATTCCAGATTTGATGAGATTGCAATCTAGAGACGTCCAATCTGTCTGATTGATAGCTACAATCATAAAGCTGACGAGTTACCCTGTGACTTTCTCACAGGATCAAAATTTGATTGGGATTTCTAGATAAGCAGGCAAAGTCTAGAACTGTGAAAAGATTTGCAGGCAGAAAACAACACAATATACAAACAACAAAACACACAAAAGGAACTTCTTCTCTACTAGAAATTAGAAAATGGAAAGTGTATGAACCTTAAATTCAAAATGTGATAGAAAATTTGGAGGATAAGTCAGCTTCAAGACTGTCAAGAAAGTGAAAGACAAAATGCTGATAATTTAGGATATTTTTAAGATTATGAAATATATGATATGGATTTTTGACTATTTTCTTTATCTACCTTGACCATTTCTCTTTTTAATTTATAGCTAGCTTAATGCTCCTGCATTTCACTGTAAACTAATAAAGACCCCACACATCTCTGTGTAGTGGGCCATAAAACAACTAAAGTAAAGCTCATAAAAATATATGTAGATTTTTACACTTTACTACTCTGTCCTCCCTATAAAAGTATACAGGTCTAAGTGCCTGCTGCCTTTTAACTACACGAGATGGGTTTGAATGGCTGCCACCAGTTGGGAAGAACACTGTAGTGGCAAACTGTAAGTTAGTGAGCAGAGGGTTATAAGGATAGCGAGTCACCTGGAAGTAATTTCCTAAGCAGAATGGGAATGTATAATTTGGCCAAGATAAGCCTTATGTTGGTTCAATTATTTTTGATCGTCCTATAAAAAAGAGACAAGATAAAGGATTAATAGGTGAAACTTCTAGGAAGACAGTCAATATTAGGAATCTGTTCTATAATTTTAAAAAACTGTTTGAGTTTATGAAAAGTATAAAAGGCTTGTCAAGACATGAGATAATATATGTTAAAACTCATCACATAGTAAGGACTCAATTACACACGCACATACACACATAAGAAAATTTGAGTAGTCCCTTTAAGGAAAGGATATGGAATCTTCTTTTCTAAGTATTTGCAACATCTGGAGCTTGATGTATGTAATAAACATGTATTTAAATATTCCATTTTAATCATCATTTTGTGAAGTTACCTAACCATCTATTGGATAAATGAAAATATATGAACTGAGTATGTATACATTTTTACTATAAAATTTTGTACAAATTGTGCAAAATCCCTTTCACACATTGATAGTGCATGCCAACCCTGATTTCAAAGTGCTGAGTTAGTTTTTAAATTTCTTAGAAAGTTTTCATTGTCATATTCTTATCATAGGTATATCAGTTTTTAAAGCCACTCTACTACTCCAACCTCAACATGATAAAATTCCACAAGTTTCCTTTAAATGTCCCTGTGAGATCTAGGTTGATTGTACCAAGGGAGTTTAGCATGTTCTTTCTTTCTGAAAGTATAACAGATCAATATCAATGACAAAGAGACACTTTTTAACTACATGCAGGACTACCCAGTTGAAACCATGAACACCACTTGATGATTTCTTCCTATAGGCTCAGTGGCTAAGGAATTTTTGTTTTGCTCCCACTTAATTAATAAGCTCGATTACCAAGAATGTTGAGCAAGGATTTGTATTTAATTTGAATCCTTTGCTCTTTACTGGCAAATGATATTGTACCCTAGATGGATGCAATTAGTGAGACGAAAATTTAAAAGAATTTGCCTTTGTTAAATGTAGTGTTTGCCATATTTTTTTTATGTACGAGGCCAAAAAAAATGCATTTTATTCCTAAGAAGACAAAATTCTGATTGTTGGTATAAATGTTTTTGATTGGTGAAATACAGTTGAGCAGTGCTGTATGTAATATAGGAGTTTGTTTTTTAGGAGTTAGTTAAAAAGGAAAAATAGTGAGCCTGAATTCTTTCAAATGGTGTTTCAACTATATTTCTTTTTTCATTCATGGGAAATGAGAAGATACTTTGGAGAGGATTTGTGTACTGTAGAAGAAAGGAGGAAGGGTCCCAGCCAGTCTTAAATTAAGTTCTAATCTTTAATGCAAGTAATCTTTCTGTTAGATATAGTTCTTTCCTTTGAATGAAATGATCAAATTTAATTGATTTTTTTATGGGGGGTAGGCATTTTTGTGATCTAAGAAGTAGAGGATTGTTTTAGATAAAGAGAATATCAATTTAAGAGTGGGAAAAGGAACAAAGGAAATGCCTTCTTTGGGGCAATGGAAGTCCCTGAAAATAAGAGAATTGTCAAGCAAGCTGTCAATTTTCATTAGAACATTTGTAGAATAGGATAAGGTTAAAGTTCTTTTTCTTTTCCTTCTCTTTTTTTCTCCATAAAATAGATTATTTTTATTGCATGTGGAAGTTCTGTTATTAGAAAGTACAGATATAAAATAGATTGCCTTTGCTTGGTCTTGCACCAAGACCCAGATATTCCTGTTCTCTCCGTGTTCCTGAAATTCTCCTCAGAAGTTCAGGAGACCTAACACAAGAACGTCCACCTATGACCCTATGAAGTTAAAGTGACATAAAAAGATTTTTCCCCTAAAAATTATTATTTTATTTTATAACTCAGAGATTTTATAGAAACTCAGTTGTCAAAGAGGAACAATTTGTGTTTACTTAAATTACAAAAATTTGGGAATACACTGATACTTCCTACTTGGTAAATTCAGTTACATCCAGTGGAGAAAGATCTATGATCATGTTGATTACTTTTTGATAAAAGGCCAACAGAGAGTAGTCTTAATAATTTAATTTTGCATAAGCTAATGAGCTATTATACATGAAAGAAAGCCCTTGTACTTTATGCTTCTATTTTTTTTTCAATCTAGTGATTTTCAATCACTGTAACTAATAGATAAAGCCAACAATAATTTTTGTACTGAAGGAGATTTTGGGTACAGTCTTGGAAAAAGAAAACAGAGTAGATGTCATGTGATTAATACATAGAATGCCTGCTAATTCCACTGTGATGTTTTGAGCAGTTACCTTTTGCTTCATAATGATGTCTTGTCATATTAAGTATTATATCTATCTAGTATAAGAGTAAGAAGGACTCAAAACAGTGGTGCTGAAGAGGAGATACAATATAGCCCTTGCTGTACTGACCTGATTTGAGACACAACTAGAATTTTGATTGTTTGATAATAGTTTGGTGTTCTCTGGTTAGTGTCTTCATGTATGTCATTTCTATAATAGTTTGTGATTACTAGACTTACAGAGCATGGTTGGAAGGATCTGTGCTTTTATGGAAAACAAAGTTCAAAGACATGTTAAGTTCTAAACTTTCTGCTGAGTCTTAGAATTCATTGTAATGTAAAATGGGTTTGGGCTTCTATAACATAAATGTTAGTGGTTTCTTTTCAACCCAGGCCAGACCCAAAACACTAGCTGAGTACCTCAGTGAATGCTGTCTGAAAAGTACAGCAGGTTACCATTTTAGAGTTCACAAAGTACTTTTCACATTTGGTCCTTATAGTAATCATATGAAGTAAATAATATGTGCACATTTTAAAGATGGGAAATTTCAAGTTCAGAAAAGCTAAGAGATTTGCCTAAGATCATTTGAGAAGCATCAGAGGAACTTGAATATAGGTTTCAATCTATTAAGACTATCTTAAAACATACATGGGCTGTGATATTTCCTTCAAATAAGTAATTTTTTTATATTTCTATAATACTTTTTATTGTATTATATCCAGTTATCAAACTAAAAGAAAATCACCAATGATTATGATGACTAAGCAAAAACTGGGTCTCATTCTGTAGCCCATTATGATGATGGAAACAGTCACTTTTGCCTGAACATTATTTTTTATTGGTTTTAAAAACCAGTTAATACAAAAGCTTTCAAAAACTATCTAACTTCTATCAATTCTATTTCTTTTATAACATTTGTCATTGAAATTTACTGATGTTAGTTTTCTTGCCCATGGTGTTTGCCACTGCTTCTGATTTTTAGTGTAGGTAACTAAGAGAATACAAGCATAGCAAAACACCATGTGTTTGCTATAGATCCAGATCTTAATAAGAATCAAAAGAAAAGGGAATAGAAGGAACAAAACAGTTTTTTTAATTTTTCATTTTCCATGGCTGAACTCTTGTCAATTTGGGAACTCATTTTGTCTTAGGCTTCATAGCCTGATACTTATTTTTGATGCTAGTCTAATGCACACTTTAAATAAACTATTTGAAGTTCTCTTCTTGGTAAATGTCAAGGAGTTTCATGCATCCTAAAGAAACCCTTGCCAAATCCACAAGTCTGACTCTGCATTATCCTTCCCCAGAAGGAGAACATAATTTCATTATCCATGAATCATCACCTCTTAGACTGTAACATCATTGTAGGAGAGCCTAATGGAACCATTGTTCAGCTGGCTGAAAAGGGGAAGGAAGGGAGAGAGCACTGGGGCAAAACGTAGGTCATTGGCATGATCAGCAAAAAGGAGGGTTCTGAAGCTGGGAGAGAAGGTGTCCCTAACTTGATAACTAGATATTCCTACTGACCTGTAAACAACAGATGCTGATTCTTTCATTATTAATATTGAAATGTGTTTTCCACAATCTAAAATACATTATAGGCCAGCATATCCCAACAGACAATATTTAACCCATTAACGAAAATATCAGAAAATTCGACCAACATCAATTCACATAAATACTTTGAAAATATTTCTTAATGTATTTTTATAGCATTGTTACTTAATTTACATCTTTGGACATTAATTTTTAGCACTTGGTACCTGTTTTACGGCCTCTGTTTTGGCATTTCTAGAAAAGTTAATATGACTTTCAAAAATTACATTATAATTATGGCTTTCAGTGAAATGAACTAAATGAAATTCATATCTGATGCACAAATCAAGAAATATATGTTGTAAATCACGTTTACATCAGAATTTAGGTTTAAAAGCTAAAATCCGTATGAATAAAATGGTTAACCTAGTTGGCCACTGGAGGTCACTGCTGCTCCACAGAAATACAGTTTATGACCTGTTTATCTACTTAGGTAGTTGACTCACCAAATTAGGTAAAAAATGGTTTAAATTCTTTGAAAAGATGTAATATCAACATCCTTGGAAAATACAAACTTATTTAAAAGGAATCTATCTTGCATTGATATTGCTTAGAAGACTGTGGCAGTGGGATTAACTCCATACTACAGTACTACTGTGTGTCCTGGGGCTAATAAAAAACGGGAGTGGGGGGTATACATGCATTTCAAAGAGACTTAACTCCATTTCCTCTCTGTTTTGGTAAAGCATTCAAAGTACTGACTGAATCCATTCTACATTGACATGTCTCTGTTTTGTGCAGTTCAGCAGGTTAGAATGTTTAACTGTTGTCACCTTTGGAGGAAATCAGGTATTTCACATAAATTTGCACTGTAAAATTATATCTCAGTCATATTTATCTAATATGCAATTCATTAGAAAGAATTATGTGAATAGATTTATAATATATAGTTCAGAAATTTCAATTGGGATTGGGCGAGGGCAACAACTTTGGGGCAGGAAAACATTTATCAGTTGGCTTTGTTAAATGTATATGGAAGACTTGTTATTGTCTAACTTAAAAGAATTTTATGTTGGTGCTCAGAAGTTCCTGGTTACTAGAGAAGCTTCATTCCCAAGGGAGTGGGGGAAGTAATTTTTTTAATTTTTGTAATTTCATGTCCCAAATCAAAATAAGGTTTTCAATCTCAGGAATTTTATTTTGGTGCTTATCTAGTATTACATTTATAAGCAAAGTTAGACATTAAAAAGTGACCAGCCTTCAAAATGCTGGACATTCATTTAATCTTATATCATATCTCAAATACCAGTGGCTTTGAATTTTAGAAACACTGTTCAGTAAAGTCAGCATATTTTATATATGCTAGCAGCACCACAGCATTGAGAACTTGGAAGCATGAAAAAATATACTTATGATTTGCCTAAATATATTTGTTATCTATCACAAATGAGGCAGAAGTTCAAGTCAAAGAATAGAAATGGGCTTTTTTCAGTTTAACACTGTATTTAATTAGTACAATCATCTTTAGTACAGATAAAAATGAGGTTGACCAAAGAGAATTTCTTTTCTAGATGGAATATGAGTTTACTGACATTTTATGAAAAATGTAAAATTACAGTTTCAGTGAAAACATCGTAGTAGGCTCAGTCATCCAGTTCATAGTACTGTAAGGAAGTATCTGTGTTGTTAATCAATTGGGAATATGTGACTATTTTCCATTAATATATGTATATGCATAATTATTCATAGACAAATATGCTGTAACAATGATACTTGTTTGAACTGGCATCTATTTTAAGGTTTAATCAAAATCAAAATATCCTTGAGAAATCCATTTTAAATATTTCTTTTCTTTATTGCTTATGAAAGTATCATTTTAATAATCTGGCTTCCTTGCAATTATATTTCATGGTGACTTGCCTAGATTTTTTGTCTCAGCATATGAAAAGCCTCCAAACTATTTAAAAATGCTGGTAAAAATAGCCATTCACTTTTGCTTTTCTGCTGCAGCAATTTCGTTTTGAAAGAACAGGGAAATGGTTAAAGATGTGGGGCTTGGCAGACCAATTAAATGAAACAGCTTACATGTTGCAATTCCTGACTTTAGCTCCTATAATAGAACTTTTCATTTTAGAGGATGAAAGAGAATATAGACCAAAAATAATTCTTCTAAAATCTTAATGTGCTGCAGTCAAAGTTACTTAAATACAGAGTCTATGATATTTGTGCTGCAGTCAATAAACTTTCAACAATGACATAAAAACATGCATGCAGCTTGCAGATTGCCAACTGCAATCTGTACAGAATTGTACTGACGATGACTTCACGATACAGATGAACATAGGAACACTGTGATGTCAGCAATAGACAAAGCAAAAGACAACTACCATAGGGTTAGTATTTTTCCTATAAGATTTATTTTATACATTTATTAAGGTGTTATCAAAATTATCCTTCCCATTGAGGCTGCCAGGGTAAAAAAGCATGTCTTAGAATGTGTTCTCTAAGCATCTGAATGAAGTGTCAGTCACTACTGACTGGTGTGTGCAGGGCACATAATGGAACAAAACAGGACAACCTGACAAATCCCAAACAGAAGAACAGGACAGAGCTAATGATTCTGTTGACTACATTGGGTTCTTTGAATGAGCTGCAAAGAGAAATTCTGGTCAGTGCCCAACCACATGCATATAGCATACTGCCTTCTCATTTGTAAGCCTCCTCTCTGAAAACTCCCTAATGTGAGGAGCAGTAGAGAAATCTGCCTCATCAAATTTGCCCCTTGGGTATTTATTGATTGATTTTGAAATGCATAGGCTAGAAGGAATTGATAGTGAAACCTCTAGTCTGATTTTATAGAGATGGGTTTCAGAGACAAGGCTTCAAGTCCAAATCTTAGTATTTTTATCATTTCCTAAACACTTTGCAGTTGAATGCTGGCAGCATTTTACTCTTCAGCCCCCTTCCCCAAGGCTTGTCTTAATGTAAGTCAAACACCTCTAGAAACTTCTCATGGTGCTGCTTTAATCCAGTACCATCTTTTATAGTTTCTCCCAATTTTCTTTTAAAGCCAGGTATTATTTTAAGGCTCTGTCTCTAAACAAATTCTTATGATCAAGTCATCCCTTAGAATTGCTTCAAGCTCCCAAGTACCTGGGATTATTCACTTTTTCTGTAAACTGTAAAACTTCTAACACTAGGTTTTGTTCTACAGAGGGAGAATAACAGATATGAGGGGTTATTTATAAAGAAGTTTTATCTTAAAACAAGTGTGACATTAATGGAATCAATAAAGGGTCTTATACAATAAGCATTATATTAAACTAGAGTTCACATTTCACATTGATTGTGGTATTTAAATTTCAGTGGGCTAATTATGTATGAGAGGAAAAGAACTGGTATTATGAAGGTACTAAAACTGACAGGGAAGGCCTTACCAGCAAAGAGGGAGAGGGAAGGGGAGGGAGGCACCTTGTTCCCTTTATAGTCACCAGAGTTCAGTAAAGCACCACTTATTTCCCAGCTTTTAAGAGCGCTTTTATCACAATGGTTCATACCTCACACTCCCTGGAGCCTGATTTGTTATAGGTGCAGGGTCCCGTCCCATTCAGCAGCATCTCGCTGGTCTCCGTGTTGGTGGGTTTATAATCTACATAAAATTCCTGGGTGCTGGGAGTCATTTGCTTTAGGGACTGTCTTTTCTTTTTCCTGTGTCTTCGCATGAGGGAGCGCTGCTGCAGCTGCTTCATGCTCGCAGGGTACCGCTTCCATGACACGTAGATAACGAGCAGAATGACGAGCACAGACAGGAAAAGGGCCACGCTCCCAGCGATGATTTTATGGAAAGAGATGTGCTCTGTGTCAGCATTGGTCTCTGGGCTGGGCTCCGTGGCCCCCACTGTGGGGGACAAAGGGGGCTTGCTCTCATGCTTCGGCCTGGGGAGCTTGGGCTTAAACGTTGGCTTTGGGAGAGCCCTGGCTAGATCGAACCTCTCTGTGGTACTTTTACCACAGATGCTGTAGTTCTTCACCGCATCGATCACATTTACTCCTTGCAGCTCTTTGGGACTGGCACAGATAATTGTATTCTCCCTCAGACCTTTAAAACTTTTCAGCCAGTTTACCAGGGAACAAATATTTCTGCTGCATTCCCATATATTCCCAGCAAGACTGATGTCATTGAGGGATATCCAAGAATCCAAAATCTCTTGACCAATAAATGTAAGCTTGTTGGAATCCAGGTTGAGGCGCTGCAGATTGGGGACACACTGGAAAACACTAGGTCCACTAAAAGCTTCGATTTCATTGCCTGATAAATCAAGTCTTTGTAATGAGCTCCAGGTCCAGGACATAGTTTGTCCTATGACACTGATTTTATTCCATTGTAAGTAAAGGTTCTGAAGGCTCACCAACCTTGGGAAAAGGGCCAGGTTGAGCTTGGAAAACTGATTGTGCTCCAGGTGAAGTTCTTTGAGTCTGATCATGCCAGCAAAGACATTCCTGGCTAAACTTCGGATCCGGTTATATCCCAGGTCTAAAAGTTCCAGGTTGCGGCAGTCTTGGAATATTCGCACAGGGATGGTTCTCAGGGAGTTAGAACGTAAATGTAAACTCAGCAGCTTCCGCAAGCCCCGAAACTGTTCAGATCCCAGAGAATGCAACTGATTGTAGGACAAATCCAAGTTCCGTAAATTTGTCACTGGTCTGAAGGTATTGTTAAGAAAATAGGAGATTCTGTTGGAACTTAGAATCAACTCTTTGAGTCTGCGTATTCCATTAAAAGCATTCTCGTCAATATTGCTGATATGGTTATGGTCAAGGTACAGCCAGGTGAGCTGGTTGAGCCCTTTAAATTGATTATACTTAAGTTTTTGGAGGCTGTTATAGCGGAGAGATAAACCTAAGCAACCAGCAGATATACTCGAGGGTATCTCCTGTAATTTCTGAGATTCACAATATACCATTTTGCCTTCACACCTACAGCCCTTAGGGCATCCTCGTTCCGCAGAAGAAAGCATTGTCAGTAAGACAGTGGGGGCTATAACCAGTGCTACAGCAGATCCGCTCAGTAGCCTAATTACATTGAAACCTGGAAATAAAAACAACTTAGAAAAGTTATCCCCCTAAAAAAGAATTCATTTATTTTTAATAAGGCAAAAAATAGGAATATATTTTCATTCTTAAAGATTTAAATCTAGATAACAATATTTAACATCTAATATCATTTCTGTAGTTTAAAGAAAATTGTCTTTAGGGATTTTTTTTTAACTAGTTAAGCAAGGAATGTGTCCACTAAGCAATTTAATTTATAGTCTTAGAGCACAGCAAGGTAATCTCTAAAATAATTAAAGCAGACTATATTTTTTTAAAGAAGAAAATAAGAAAATGACAAAACATACCCATCCTTTGTATTGTTCAAAGGTCGTCCTTAGGTCTTTTGCTTTGGCTAGGGGGCCACTTGCATGACAGCCCCTGTCAGCTGCACTGTAGTGAGTCAGGGCTCGCTGACACCCAGGAAGAAAAATTGGACCCCTTGGGAGATGGGCCGATTTTGGAACATTATTCTTTGCCAGCCACGCAGAACACTCCAAGAACAAATAAATCCCAACACCGCATTCGCAGCAAAACATCAAAATCTTCCTAGGTAATAGGATCTTCATGGATATTACGTTTTTGCATCTTTACAGTTTTTTTCCCCCTTGTTGGAGGGGGTGGGGGGTAGTTAAAAAAAAAAAAAAACAACTGGCTTCTACAATTTCTTCTTATCAGAACGCCTGATGTATCCCTCCAGGCAATGTGGGACTACCTGGGCAGCCACATCTGTATTCCATAGCCCAGAGATTCTCGTGGTAAGCGCCTAGTTCAGCCACAGAGATGCGTTGGAGCCGAGAAGGCAGGAGAGCCCCATACCATGCACACGCTCAGCTCACTTCTGCAGACTGTCATTCTGAAAGCTGCTCGGACTGTTGCTTTGCTTTCAGTGAATGCAGTCTTATGTAAAGCTGCCCCCAGTGGCGAAGAACATTATGGGCATGTGCAGAAATGTCTCTCTTTTATCTTGCAAATGAGCAGGCTCTTTGCTTGAAAATGAATGATTCTTTGGGGGTGGCTCAATAGGAACTGAATGCCACCATAATCAATAACTAGCAACATTTTCCATAATTTCCAAATCTTTACAATTTGGCAATATCTTTATTCTCTGAATTAACTTAATCGCTAAACATGTACTGCACAGAGTTTTTTCAGAAGCTTGACATTAAGTTCACCAACTGTATGCCAATTTTTCTTAACTTCAACGTAGGCTTTGAACTGAAATTTATAAAATGGATTTGTCTAGCTTTTCACAGAGAAGCATTAACAGTCATTATAACAGTCATTATATTATGCAAGGTGTCTTAGGATTCTACAATACATATGTTTTGGAAGAGAGGGAATAACTAATATACATGAATTAAATGAGTCCAATAACCTTTCTGTTTTTCCCAAAAAAAGACATAGTTAGTTTTATGGCTTATTGCTTGACTTGTTGTTGCTTTGGTTGCTGTCAAATTTCTTTTTAATTAGAAGAGAAATAGTCCAATCTTAGTGTTAGTAGAAGGATCAAGAGATCTTTTGGTTCCCGGTTTATTGATGCTACTGTTATTTATTATACTAATAATATTCATTGAGTACTTTTTAAGTTCTTTAGAAAGACTTTTTTTTTAATTTTGTTTATTTTTTATTTTACTTTTTTTAAATCTTGCTTTATCTTTAAACAATAGTTTGTAAGTCCCATTATAAGCTCCATTTTAAAATTGAGGAAATAGAGATGTGGAAAGGTAACTCAGTGAAGGCCATATAGCCAGTAAAGGGCAGGGCTGAGATTCTAAATCATTCTCTTTTATGCCTGAACCTCTAACCACTAAATGACCACCAGATGTAAACCGCTAGCATATAACCACTAGATGCTTCAATAACACTGTTATCTTCATTTTAAAATAAACCAAACGAGAATTAGCTGATTAAGGGATTGGGGCAGGGAAGCTGTAATCAGTGAATTCTTTCTTCCTAGAATAGGATTGTATATGCTTCTTTGGTCTGAGGTTCTTAAAGAGGTATTATAAAAACCAAGCACAGACAGTTTACTCTATTCTCTAAGAGCATGGACTCTAATACCTAAGTTCAAGTACTAGCTACCACTTACTAGCTACATAACCGTGGCGATTTACTTATCTTTTCTGTGCTTCAGTATTTCCTCTACTATATTGGCATCATAATCAAATCCACTTCATAGACATGTTTTGAGGATTCAATAACCTTGATTTCTGTAAGGTACTTAGACCAGTGTATGGCATATCATAAGCCTGTGCTCAGTATTATTTGCGTACAAATACACTGATTACATTTATTTCCTGAGATAGTTTTGTATGTTGATTAGTAATGAATATTAACCACCCAGATTATAATAAATTCTCAAAGAACTACTTCAATGAAAATCTTTTAATTAATGCTGTATTCTGTATATTTCTGATACTGACTTAGGTTTTGTTTTATTTTTGCAGGGGGGGGGCGGCGGGGGTACTTGGTCTGGGAATCTAACCTGGGTCCCCTAATGGAAGGTGAGCATTTAACCACTGAACCACCTGTGCACCCAAGATTGGCTTAGTTTTGCCTTTGCTGATGAGACAATTTCCTAAATCCCCATCCTTTCAACTTTACCATTAGAATTAATCTTTTGGTTCTCTGGACCATGACTAGTAGTTAATATTTGATTCGTTTATTTTTCCCCAAAGCAGAGCATGGTAACATCTGCCCATATGATAATAGAGATGATGGTTTTATTTAAAATTAAATGGTATACTTCTTTAATATATTTGCCTTGTTAGTCTGTATATGGTGAATTGGTTGTAGAAAACTTAGCGAGTGTTCATATTTTCTAAGGATGAGAAGTTTTGTAAAAGTTAGCCATGACAATTTCTGTAGGTCCCACAGAAATATTCCAGAAGTCACCAGTTCCTTAGGTTGTATGCTGTGAAGGCATCTAAAGTGCCCAAGAGCTTATTAAAAATATAGATTTCCTAGCCTCTCCCCAAAGATTCTGATTCAGTGGGTTGGAGGAGGAGATTCATATCAACAGATTTTGATGGGCAATTGAATTCAAGAAACTGATTGTAAAGGCATGATTTAAAAAAATAAGAAATTCCTTAGAGAAAGACAGAGAATACAGACTATGACACTGGAATGTAAATTCCATGTCTATTTCAGTTTCTTTAATACCTACAGAAATAGCTGGCATTTAACAGATGCTTAATGAGTATTTATAATAAATACATTTCCATGGGGGATACACATGCCAGTTGATGTCATATAAACTGATTATGTAATATTGGTCTTGTGTATGTGGAATTGATCCCTCAGATGTCCTTGACCGGTGACATTAGATACAGTTTTAGAGAAAGTGCTCTTAAAAAATGTGACTGGGCCATGGTGGCTCAGCAAGCAAGAACACTTGCCTGCCATGCCAGAGGACCCAGGTTCGATTCCCGGTGCCTGCCCATGTAAAAAAAAAAAAAAAAAAAAATGTGACTAAAAGCAAGGTGGGAAAACCTACACCATCAGCAGGCAATCTTAACTTTTCATGTAGACATCACTTGTCTTTATAATTAGACTATAAATTGTATGAAAACAGTAAATGTGCTTTTGAATATTTCCCATGGCACATTACAGAAGGATAACACCTTGAGTCTTTACCATCTGACATCCCAATTGGAGCTTGACAACTTGTATCTCTCAAAAAATACTAAAGGGATCAGATAACTCCTTCAGTTCTTTCATAACTCTTGTGCTTGAAAGCCTCTGTTTTTTTTTTTTTTTTTTTCCCACTATCACTCTCTCTTCTTCTTCTTCCCCTTGGGAAGTAACCGTTGAGATATCTGTTTTGTGCTGCTGTCTTTCTCAAACTCCCTGATAACAGAAACACAGAGGCGTCTATTAAGACTGCAACTCTCTTTCTCTCTCTCTCCTTTTCTTATGAGAAATCTTCATGAGTTATTCATGGTGAGTAATGTCCTCTGTTGTGTTAAATACCTTGTCCTTACTTTTTTTTTTTCTTTTTCTTTTTCTTGCATGGACAGGCACTGGGAATCAAACCCGGGTCTCCAGTATGGCAGGCAGGAACTCTGCCTGCTGAGCCACTGTGGCCTGCCCCCTTGTCCTTACTTTTCAGAACTTTTCCTGTTACCTTGGCTTCTGAACTTGTCCTGCCCCGTAGTTCTGACATCACACTCACCCTGTGGACCTCCTAATTGATATTTCTTCTTAATAATGATCATTGATGGCAATCACTAGCCAATCAGATTGGGTCTGCCTCCAGGAACTCTGGGTTGTCCTCTACCTTGGCTTTAACCTTTAAGCAGGCATTACCACCAGGTCTGTATTGGTGTAGGGAAATGAAGAGGCAGAAGAGGGAGGCCTATCTATGAGGCTGGTAGAGAAATTATGTTCTAAAGAATTTTTAGGGTGGTTCAGTGGTAGAATGCTCGCCTTCCATGCAGGAGACCTGAGTTCAATTTCTAGACCATGCACACACATTCCCCAAAATATTAAAAAATTTTTAGTAATTTGCTAGTATACTTTTTAAAAAACCCATCCTCCTTTTACTTGATGACTACAACAAGCTTATTACTTCTGTTTTATCTTTTAACAAAAGCAAAATTATATTACACTGTGCATTTAGTAAGTTCTTTTGCACTTAGCCCCATATACTAACAAACTGCAAACTACTTGAAAAGTAAGTTTCCCCAATGAATTTAGGACCTTAATGATTTATGCAATTATAAAACTTAGTATCATGTATCTAAAGACTTTTTTTTAAATTACACTTGTAGTACTCCACAGAGCTGAAAAAATTGGGTAAATAAGCCCAATCTCAGTACACAATGCCAAATTTCATTCAAATATGAGACTAAATTGTCAAACATATGCTTAGAAAATCAGCTCTTAAAGAAGTGATACCTTTATAGTGGATGGCCTCAGAGATTCCATTCACTTAACAAATACCTAGTTTGAGTACCTACTGCGTACTAGGCACTGTTCTAAGCACTTCAAATACATCAGTGGACAGAACAAGGATTCCTTCCTGTATGGAGCTTACATTCTAAAGGAGGGAGGCAGAAAATAAAAAATAAACATTTATAGTAAAGGTGGTGAGTACTATAGAAGAGTGAAAAGAAAAGAAGGATAAGGAAGATTGGGAGTCTCATAGATGGGGTGGATTACAATTTTAAATAGGACAGTTATGGCCATTAAGACATGATCTGAGCAAAACCTTGAAGGAGGTAAGGTTTTTCGCCTTTAAAATATGAGGAATGGCTAGTGCAAAGATCCTAATGTACAAGTGGATTATGTATCCATTGAGCAGCAAGGAGACCAGAGAGTGTAGAATGGAAAGAGTGAGGGGCAGAGTAGTTGGAGATGAAGTCAGGTTTATGAAAGGCTTTGTATGCCATTGTAAGAACTTTGGCTTTATTCTACAGAAAATAGGGAGCAAACTTAAGATTTTGTGTAAAGAAATTATTGTTTTACCTATTAAAGGATCAGTTTTATTGCTGTGGTGTGGATGGCCTCTAAAGAGGAAAGGGTAAAAGCAGGGTGGCCATTGAAAAGACTTTTCACCAATCCAGGAGAGGAATGATAATGGCTTGGGCCATTGTGGCAGCTGTGGGAGTGGCAAGAATTGATTGGATTCTGGATATTTTTAGGAAATCCAATAGGATTTTTCTAATGGATTAGAATTAGAAATATGAGAAAAAGAGAGTGATGAAGATGATTCCTAGTTTTATTGGTTGAACAACTGTTTGGGGAGTTATCAGAATACTTATGAGAAAACTAATTTTCCTTTGATTCAGTCTATGTTCTCTTGTCACGAATATATACTGGAACATATATAAGTTAAGGCTCACCAACAAGATGAAGGGCAGAGTCAGAACTAACCAATCTTATAAAAAGTTCCTCAATATTTCCTTTCCACTACAATTTCAGTACTACTAACATTTATTATACTGCATGCATCGTTGTCATTCTCTTCTAACTCCTAAAGTATTTCACGAGTAAATACATTTGATCTAGCTATTGAAAAGAGCTTCATGTTTGTGACACAATTCTCTTATCAAAGTGTTGTCAGAATGCCAATATAGATTTCCTTACAATTGTGAAAATGATTTTCTTCACTTCTGGTTGGTTAAAATACTCTTATACATTTCCACATTTATAAATTGATTTTGATCTCCCATCACATCATTAACACTTCTCTGAAATATCTGTGGTTTCCATCTGCTCACTCCAAGGGCTCCATTAAAACTGTCTGGTTAAAATAGTTATAAGTGAATATTTCTGACTTAGATAACAGTAGGTTTTAGATCTGACCATTAAATGGCTTCTCAGTGTTTTTTGGAAAGAAGTAAATGTAAATGAATGAAACCATGCGATGTTATCCAACACATTTTTCTCCACCCGATCTGAAGATACGTTTAAGTCACAGCATCCATCTATATTTCCAAGTTATATTGTACTCCTACCTGAGCTAAATTTGTGACTAGGGAAGTGTAACAAACTCTGAAAATATAACCCTTAATGGAAGACTTCTGAAGACTGAAAAGACTATGTGAGTTCAAGGAAATAATGAATATTATTTTAGTGAAAAATTGAAAGCCTATAGAACATTTGTGAGAGTAGTATAATAAATACAAACTTTTAAAAATATCAATATTTTGCTAATTTTGTTTCATCTAGCTCACCCCACCCCCACCCATGACCTCCCAATATACACATTTTTGTGTGTGTCTGGAATATTTTCAAGGAAAATCCTGGACATCATGACATTTTACCCATGTATATATTTCAGTTTACATGTTTTGTTTGACTGATAAAAAATTTTAATTTAACCATCTAGCATTATCACAGTTAATAAAATTAGCAAGTTCTTAAGTTTTTAATTAAGATTGAAGCAATCTTAATTAACAAATTGCATGTTGTTTTCTGTCTCTAAAGTCTCTTTTATTATTATTTTAAAATTTTTCAGCATTTGCAAATTATGTACCCATTAAGCAATAACTCCCTCTTCCCCACTCCCCACTTCACCTGGTAACCTCTAATCTACTTTTGTTTCTATGAATTTGCTATCTCTGAACATTTCATATAAATATAAGTGAAACCATACAGTATTTGACCACTGTGCCATGCTTATTTCATTCAGCATAATGTTTTCAAGTTTCCTCCATTTTGTAACAATTCTGAAAACTTCATTTCCTCTTATGGCTGAATAATATTCTTTTGTGTGAATATACCACATTTTATCAATTCATTCATCCCTTGATGGACACTTAGGTCCTTTCTACCTTTTGGCTGTTGCCAGCATGCTGCTATGGACATTGGTGTACAAGTAACTGTCTGAGTCCCTGTTTCCAATTTCTTCTGAGTTTAGACCTAGGAGTGGAATCGCTGGGTTATGTAACAATTCTCTATTTCCCTTTTGACTCTGTATTTACCTTCACAGTGACTACTGTTTCATGTCCCTACCAACAGTGTATGAAGGTTCTAGTTTCTCAGGATCCTTCCCGACACTTATTTTCTAGTTTTGTTTTTTTTTTTTTTTAATTTAATAATAGCCATCCTGTGGATGTGAAGTAGTCTTTTATTTTTTTTAATTCCATCAGGTTATGGGAGCTACCAGGTCATTTGGACTCTAGCTCATCCCATATTTTGCATTGGCTGTTGGCTTCCCATGAAATAAGATTTAAGGGTACATATTTTCAACAAGAATGCACTCATCAATTAAGCAGGATATCCAGACCCAGTGACTACTTGGGCATCTATTTACTCTTGGTAGCAAATTTAAGACTTTGAGAACTTTTGAATATTATGGAACTTGTAGCTTGGAGAGAAGTAGATATTTTGATTTTGTTCGGGGAATTCAGTAATGGAACAAATGGCAAGTTTGGTGACAAGAATTAATAACGAAGTACAGAAAATCTATGTTGATTAATCATATTTACCACCTTTTCTGTCCTTCATTTTCTATCATGCTTACCTTTTTGCCCATAATCAGCAAAAGTAATTATTCAGTGTTGTTCCCTGCTAAAAAAACCTACTAAGTTTTATGTTAGTATTGAAGTGGTGTTCTAACAAAGGCTCAAAAAAAAACATATCAAACAGAAATCAGAATTCATTTGCAGTCATTTATATTGAGAAAAAATCTGTTTTCTAGCTTTTCATTTAGAACAAATTCCATGATGGAACATGTAGTACCAGCATCACACTGTAAAATTTATCATATATATATATATAATATATATATATATATATATATACATACATACATATATATATATTCCCAAATATTAGTATTTTTCACAGTGGAACAAAAGACTTTTAGAGTGACTGTCAAAGCTTCTTAACCAAATTTGCACCTTAGTATATTTTATATTTCACTTTGCTGGTATGACTGTGCTTTGAATATAAAGTCTATGTTGTTTAAATAGTATCATAATAAACATTTTACTTTATTCGCTTCCCATATATTCTGGTGTAGCAAAATTTTTTAAAGAGCATTTTCTATTGTATTTTTAAAGCACTGTACATAATAATTGGGTATACTAGTATATTTTTAAATTTGCCTTCCTGATACATTTATCTGCATTAAGAATTAAATTTCCCAACCACCAGGTGGGGAAAGATAGTTCTTGCTTTGGATAAAGAAGCAGATGTTCCATAGATTAGTTCTATTTTTTATTTCTAAAGCACTAAATATGATTCTTTACTTCATATTGTAGCCATCAGAGATTTTAAATTTCAGAGAGAAGTTCTACGTAGATTTGCAGTATAGTAGTAGAGAATAAAGGCCTCTAGGTCTTTGTTTTACACTAAACTGTATCAGCCTGTTTAGGAACTCTCTCAAGCCAGGCTTGAGAATGGTGACCCATTCTCTGTATTGTTAATGTTCTGTAGTTGTGGCCGTCCCCTGCCAGGGACTTTCATCTGAGAGTGTGGGGGAAGCTTAGAAACTCTTGTGGCTAACAGTAGAGCCCCCATGTGGCTAAACTGTGATTCAAGCAAAAATTGACTTAGTACCTAGAAGCAAATGCTAGCCCTTAATAAAAATAAAATTCAGAACCCCTTTATCTGGTTCTATGTTGAAAATAGGTTGAAAATTCAGTTATTTATTCAACAAATATTTATTAAGCTCTTACACTGTTTTGGTGCTGGTAACAGTGAAAGAAACAAAATGCTGCTGTCAGAGGACTTGCATTTTAGTTAATGAGATAGACAATAAAAATACTGATTAAGAGTGTGGGAGAAGAGGGGAAAAAAACCTATCCTAGCTGCACTGCAATGTCAAGTGATGACTTTCCTTTAGAATACTTATCATGGAGGATAAGGACTAATGACAGTTTGATGGGGTGGTCAGGAAATCTCTTTCTGAGAAGTTAATATTTGAGAGCAAGTGGGGAGCAATTGTGTGATTATCTGTCCCCTCAGATGTCACCTCCCCTTGGAACCTTTCTCTGATCACCCCTGACACCATTATAGTAGCTTTAAGAAGCCACTGCTTCTTGTTCAACCCTTCATCCCCAAAGTGGACAAATTCTCTTCCTTGTGCCATGTAGCACAGCTGAAAAGTTAAACAACTTTTTTCAAGTTTATGAGATAACACAAAGAAAATGAACCTGGAAAGGAACATAATTTGTAAAGCAAAGATTACTCACTTATGTCTTCTGACCGGGGGTCTTTCCCTTCATGACCTAACAAAGAAATGTCTGCTTTAGTACTCATCAACAGGAACACAGTCCTAAACATATGAACTCCTGAAATTCTTGTCAAAGAGAAGACAGCTCTCTCTTTCCTTACAGTGGGTTAAAGGGGTACAAGGAAATGAAAATGTCATCTGCATTTTTTTTAGAGTACCCATCCTTTTTTTCACCAAAATGGCTCAAAATAATTTATTTTTTTTTATATTAAAATATACAGAGTTCTTTTGAAAGTACTTGCTAGAAAGAGGGGAAAAAGTGATATTACATACAAGGAGAGGAAGGGAGGCTGACTGGCCCAGGAGTGTATGACATGGAGAAATGTCAAGGCATCTAGGCACTCCAAACACCCTTATTTTTGATTAATAATTTGACTTCATATATAATTCCAAGTTGTGAATCATTTTGCCTCAGGATGTTTAAGGCATTTAGCCACTGCCTTCTCATAACCCCTCTCACTCATTTGTGGAGAATATGTGTTTATGGTATTCTCTTAACAGTACTTGGAAATTGCACAAGGATGTACTTTGGTTTGGGCCTTTTTTCATTCATTTTTCTGGGTACACAGTGGACCTTTTACATCTGGTGGCTGTGTCCTTCAATTCTGTGAAAATCTATTTTCTCTCTTTTCTTAATTCTCTCTCCCCACTTTCTCTATTCTCTCATCTGAAATTTCTATTGGTCAGAGTTTGAACTTCTGGATGGATATTTGTTTTTCCTCTTCTGTTTCCCATTCCTTTATGTTTTTGCCATGCTCACGGTTACTTCCTCAGCCTATCTATCTATCTATGTATCTATCTATGTATCTATGTATCTAGCTAGCAAGTATCTATCAAGTTTAGATCAGATATCAGTAAACTATGGTATGACCAAATGCAGCAATGATGCTATTGGGTCAAGTGGTATAAATAAAATCAAATTTTTGTAAAGAAAATGTTATTGGAACATAGTCACTTTCATTCACTTATGTATTGACTGTGGCTATACCCATGTTACAACAGCAGAATTGATAGACCACAAGCCTAAAATATTTAATATATGGCCCTTATCAGAAAAAGTTTGCCTCCTCCCCAATGTAGATGACCTTATTTTTTATCTCTGTGATCTTGGTTTTGGTTCTCTAATTGCTTCTTCTTTGTAGTATACTCTTACTTTTATGAATATGACATCTTTTCTTACTTTGAGGATATTATTTGGAGTTTGCTGGTAGCATACAACTTGCTGAAACCTCACTGTTTTCTCTGAGGTAGTCTAATCAGTTCATTTCAGGTTATTTCCTGTTGGAGGCTTTGTTAAATGTTGAGAATCTTGCATGCTTATTCAGATTATGGAATGAGGCACTAAAAGCTGGTAGAACATTTTGTGTGTAGGGGCAAGTTTTTGGCTGTGGATTTCATGGTAGTATGATTAGGCAATGAGCTTACATTTTCACTGAGAAATTCACGAGGTATGTAAAATTTTATCACCCAGAGTAGACCCCCAACTTCCTGTATGTGAGTTACACTTGGAGAAAATCAGGGCCCCAAGTTCTCTATGACCATTCTCATTTAATTCTCCTATCTTTAGCCCCTTACCTAACTGCTTACCTGAAACTTTTGGGTCTAGCCTCGAGATTTGAATTTGCCAGAAAATAAAGTGTTCTCTGCTGGATGAAAGAGGTAGTCCCTTGGCTGCTTGGGGTGAGGATGAGAAACTGGCTATCAGCCGCTCTCCATGAAAATTCTAAACCAATCCCCATGTTTTTAGTTCCGTATTCATTCCACATTTTCTGGTATCTCTCAAACTTTTGCTGTACAACAACATGGGATCCTCTTCTGTAAGCACCTAGGTTTAATATCTTAACTTTATAAATCCCGTGTTCTATATTTTTCAGAAATGTGTAGAAATTATTCATTCATTCACTCTTGTCTCTTTTTTATCCTTATTTTTATTTGTTTGTTGTTAACATTAGTTTAGAGAATGAAGAGACATTAAAAGCTAGAGGGAAGTACCTGAAACTGTTGAGCTGTGTTCCAGTAGCTTTGATTCTTGAAGACGATTGTATAAAGATATATTTTACAGTGTGACTGTGTGATTGTGAAAACCTTGTGCCTGATGCTCCTTTTATCAAGGGTATGGACAGATGAGTAAAAAAATATGGATAATAAATAAATAAATAATGGGGGGACAAAGGGTAAAATAAATTGGGTAGATGGAAATACTAGTGTCAATGAGAGGGAGGGGTCCACAGGATATATCCTGAGGATAGAAATGGGGAGTCAAGATCTTCATTTATAAAAATGATCTGCCATAATATATATATATATATATATATTTTTTTTTTTTTATGGGCAGGCACTGGAAATTGAACCCAGGTCTTGGGCATGGAAGGCAAGAACTCTGCCTGCTGAGCCACCATGGCCCGCCCTGCCATAATCTTTTGTAACCCATATCTTCCAGTCTGCTTTTAACCTATGTCATTATAAGGTCCCTTACTATGTGTGCATTTCTCTATACAATCTTTAAAATGAGAAGAAAGTTGGATATAGTATATCCTGAAATGTGCCATAAGAAATCCATGTCAGTAATATAACAGTGGATGGCCCAAAGATCAGCTCCAGAGTGGTCTAATTTCCTTCCCAAAACACTACTGCAAATTTGTTTATTTTATTCCTCTGCTTAAATCCCTTGAATAGCTCATTGTCACCTCCAGATTAAATAGAAGACTCATCCTTGTGATATACAAGGCTCTTCTGATTTTGTTCTTTCTGTTCTTAGATAAAGCCAAACAATCAGATATCAAGAAGGGCAGGGATCTTATTGGAGAAGGAGCCATAGGCCCACTGCTGTGTCTGGCTGGCCCTTTCACTGTTCTCTATTTGTATCACCTCGCTTGTGTTCATCTCCTTCCTCTCTGTTTCAAAGCTCTAGCTTATTCATGGTGTTTGCTTCCTATGGAGCAGGCTTGCCATAATAGCTTCGATGTCTATAATCTACTTCATGACTCTCTTTCATCTGCACTGCAAATCAGTTCATTCTTTTGGTACACCCACATTTAAAATTCTAGGTAATAAAACTCTGATTACTTAAGTTAATCTTTTTGTACTGTGCTGCCTCATAGGTTGCTGTCCAGTTTATGAGTTGGCTGTTCTTCGATAAGATCTGACAACCTCAGTCTAATCAGATATCACAGAGGGTTGAGGGTAGGGGTGAAGTGAAGTTGGCAGGGTCATGTTGTATAAGGATTAGCATTGCATTAGGTGGGGCCCACTGCAGTTATAAAAGACACCTGATTCAAAGATCCTTTACTATTGTGTCTACATCTACCCTCTTGTCAATACTTCCACTATTCTCTACTCTGCTATGAAACCTATAACCCTTTCACATCAATGTATTTATCATTCCCTGAACAAGCCCTGTTCCTTCAAATCTTCATACCTCTATTAATACTGTTTTTTATTGGAACAGCCTTTCCCATTTTCAGTCTGGTATTATCTGATATAAGATATATCTCAAGTGTTATATCTTCCATAAAACCTTCTCTAAAGATTTTGGTGCCTTCCTCATAAGCACTTTTGAGCTGTCTATCATATACATGGCCTCAAAATACATTTTATTATAATTGTTTATAGTGTCAGTTTTTCCCATGGAATGACCTCTAAATTCAGAGATGGTGGAATGTTATTCAGCTTTAAATTTTACTATCAATAGATAATACATGCTCAATATGTATTTGTTGAAAGGAAAAAAAAATCAAGTTAATTCAGGAGGAGATACTTTTAATAATTAAAAATAAATAATTAAATTTATTGCTTTTAATAATGAAAACTCCCAATTTAAAGTCTATGTTCCCCAAGATATGAACAGATGTAGAGGGGATGGTATGTGTTAAATATGAAGAAGATTAAAATATTTGTATCAATAAGCTGGAATACTGGTTTATCTTTTGCCATTCATAATCTCTATTGATTAGAATGTTTTATAGATGGACTTTTATCACCTCCTCTTTCCCTTCCAACCTGAGAAAGTCTACTTGGAGGGTGTTTTCATTTGTTTCTGAAGGTAATGACCTTGCTAATGTTCCTATAAAAACAACTATGCTGCTTACTTGAGGTTGTCAAAATGTGCACAAGAACTATGGGGGCAAATTCCTCCTTATATGGGGGCTTTTACCTCTTGTTTCTCACTCATGATGTATCAGGTGGGCTTTCATGAAGATCTTGTAACTTTGAGAAGCTTGTCAACAGTGTGGTGAATCCTGGTTCTAGAACATAGACTGAAAAACCCTGACCTAAAGAATTGTTTGTGATCTGGACTTTGTATATCTACTTTGTGCCAGTCCTCATTCTAGGTGCTACAAGTAGAATTAGGAGAACAGACACATTTTTACACTCAAGATGTTTACAATCTAGTATGGAATACAAATAAATAAAAGTCTTGTAACAATATGGGTACTGAGTACTATCATGGAAAAACACAGGGAGCTATGTGATGCCATGGAAATGGCAATCAGCTAGACTCAGCTGCAGAGATAAGAACTGAACTAAGTCCATATCCATAATTTCTAGCAAGGAAAAACCACTGTGATAGAAATGAATGATTAAAAATGAATCATTAATATATTTAGCTAGAGGAGCACTTCTTTTTTTGTAAATTCTATTTATTTCAGTAGATAAGGTTTGAGACAAGTTATGAGGCTTAAGCTAACTGGCAGATTAAGCAGCATAACCAGCATCTCTTAGTGAACATTCTGCACATGTTGGACAATCAAAAACCTGGCAAGAATTATTAGTCAGTATGTTCAAAATCCACTTCAGGGCACCTTCGGTAGTCAGCACCATCCTTTAATCCCAAACGTTCATTAAAACAGAGGAGGTGCAATGGTGATAGCTTAGATAAGGTTTTTGTCCACAAATATTATAACTTGACTGAGAAAAATATGGCCCTGTTGTCAGAAATAATTGTGTCTGGCAGATTATATGCTGTAAGAAACTGGCATGGAGTCACATTGTCATTGCAGAGATGTGAGGTCGAAGCAAAAGCACTTGAAGTCACTGTGAGAAGCAGTCAGCTGAAGGATACGCTTTTATCTCATAATGCCAAAATCAATGTAAAGTCCTGATCCAAATTTTTGGTCGTTTCCCATAGGCAAATTAGGTGTCTCAGGCAGTTTATACCAAGCAACCTGGCATGTGGCATTCTCTAACTTCCTTTAGACTTTTCAATATCAGAATCAATTTGAGAGTATCAGATAGAGCCTTTAGCCAAGGCTTTCAAGCAGACAATTCCAAGATGTACTGTGTATAGTGAAGCCAAGATAGTGTCTCGTAGAATAATAATGTAACCTCTCTATAAAATGTATCACTTATGGTAAGAGAACTCAAGTTGATATTTTGGGATTGGCTTCAAAATTTTTGGTCAGTTTCTCTGAGAGACTTATTCACATCTACTTTATGACAAAGGACAATCTGGGGTCCTTTTAGTTTAACTGTGTTATTTCATTAACCAGAAAATAAAAATCAAGGAATCTTTCCCTTATGTACTCTCCCAGTGGTAGTAGTAAATATATTTTGATATATGTTAGTCCCAACTACCATGTATTGATGGTACTCTCTAAACTATAACTGATGGTAGGGTGAGTTTCCATTTCATTATGGAAATTTATCACATACATTAATTGGAGAATTCCTAGTATGGGATATTGAGAGCTTCAAGTTTGGCAGGAACATGATACAAGTTTCTGTTTAAGATGGAAAACCTTTCAAAATAAAAATCTCAGGAAAGCAACAGAAGCAGTATCAAACCATTCAATACAGTCTGCAGAGCATCTATTTTTTAAAAGAGGAGAAAAATAAATTATTTATTTGTAAATTATGGATTGTTCACCTGAAATATCCTAGAGATTCAGCTGAAAAGTTATTAGGACCAGAAAGACAAGATAGTATGCAAAAGATTGCAAAGTATACAAAAGCAATTGCTTCCTATTTGTTTTCAAACTGGTTATTGTTAGTAGAGCAGAAAACGTCTTATAAATTAGTAAAGCAGAAAATGTCTTACAAATTGTAATTAACTTCTGACCGAGTTTAAGGAATACACAAGGCCTATTCTAGGAACACTAGAAACGAATACAGTAACAACAACAAAATGTTACTGAGAGAATGGAGGGAGAGAGAGGTTTATAGATTGGATGACACAACAGCCTATATTAATCTGTGTATAAATTCAATGCAGCATGATCAAAACCTCAACAGGAATTTTTAGGTCTTATTCTGTACTTTCCTTATTTTTTTTAAAACCATTCTATTATCTAAATTTCCAAACATACACAAAAGTACAGGGAATAACACAATGAATTTTCCTGTACCTATCACCCATTTTCAGTTTAAACAATTATCAGCACCTGGGCAAACTTCATTTATTTATATAACTGCTTAACACCCCACCCTCGTGGATTATTTTCAGGCAAATACCACACATCATATTATTTCATTTGTACATGAAAGACAAGAACTTTTAAAAATGTATTGCTATGATACCATTACCTCATTTTTAAAAGTGAGTAAAAATTTGTTAATATCACCAAATGCCAATCAACATCAAATTCAGTGCACATGCTCACACACATATACAGACATCCAGTTACTTTCTTTGAGTCAGGATTGAAACTTGATCCTTACATTGCATTTAGTTAATATAAATCTAAAATATCTTTCATACTATAGACTTTCTCCTCTCTTTATTTCCCCCTTACATTATACTTATTGAAGAAATTGAATTATTTGTACTTTAGACTTTTCTACATTTTGAATTTTGCTGATGCATCTCCATGATATTGTTTGAAATTTTCCTCTGGCCCCTTATTTCCTATAAATTATGTCCAGACATAGAGGTTTGATCAGATCGAGGTTTGGTGTTTGTTTAGAATACTTTATTCAGAATGCTGGTTCCCTTTTGCATCCCATCAGGAAGCACATAAACCCTGAGGCCACTTTATTATATTGTTAAAGTGATCCAAGGGTTTAAGTGTGGTTGCCTGATTAATCCATGATGAAGTTCCCTATCATTTTTTTACCTGTTTACTTAGCATTTACTAATGACTATTACATAGATTCTTTTGTCAGTAGGGGTTGCAAAATAGTAATATTCTAATTCTGTCATTCCTTTTTTCATTTGTTAACTGAATTCCACTATGAAGTATAACTTTAATATATCAAATGTATTTAGGTTGAGGCACAGTTTGTACAGGAAAGCCAGAAAAAATGGCCATTGAGTTTAAAAAAAAATATCATTGTGAATACATAAATTTTTACCATATTTGATATTTTTCAATCCATTGTATTTAATGTTCTTTATGATATTCAACTTGTCTCACCTTTATCAATAGGAATCCCTTCTGTTTTGCTCTTGATTCCTTTTCATATGATCCCAGTTTTCACTGATAGCATCCCCACTTTCTGGTCATGCAAGAAATTCCAGGTTCTTCTCTTACATTCTGCTCCAGTCAGGAAATAGCCATATCTTTAAGGTACCCTAGTTTATTGTGTGGGAAATGATATTAATAGTTCATAGTTGGACACTGGGGTTGCTCATTGCTACTCATTTGGTCACTGTTTCTGGATTTTAAAAGAGAACCACTATGTGTTCATATTGATGTTTCCATACTTTCCGTGTATCCGATTCAAATTTAAATGCATAGGTTTTTATTTTAATTGTATTTCACATTTTTACCTGTTTTCTCTAAATGTGAAAACCTTTGCTCCATGTGATTATACACACACACACACACACACACACACACATTTAAGAATACTTTTAAAATAACAACACTAATATTAACAATATGATTGTTGTAAACAATTTAAGATTTTTTTTTTTTGCAGTTCTTGTTCTTCTTAGGATATGTCCAACAGGAGTGTACAGTTAAGTTATTGGTTTATGGCCACTTAAAATAATTTGTATGTCATTAAGCCACAAATTCATATGCAGTTATTTCATTTTACTTTTAATTTTAATGGATTACTTTTTTAGTTTGAGTTAATTTTGTTTAATTCAGTTACTTAAATTGACACCTCAGAGTAAAGCACATTCAAAGACTCTAGCTTTCTGTGTTTTCCCCTTTACCTTGTCTCTTTTTCCTGAATATCACCACTATTATTAGTTTTTGGTTTAACTTTTATACACACATATACACAAACACATACACACACACAAACATGTGTATCCCTATCTTGCAAAATTGGTATCGTATTATATATAATAGAAGACCTTGGTGTTTTTCACTGAAAAATAAATCCTGACAATTGTTCCATAACAGTGTTTAGGCATATTCCTCTTTCTCTCATTTTCTCTCTCTCCGCTCTCTCTCACCCCTTCACTCTCCCTCTCCCTCTCCTTTCTTCTCTCTCTCCCTCCCTCCCTCCCCAAAAAAGCAGACATTTTAATAATGGAATCGCTTCAGGAACTAGGTCTACTGCAACAAATGTCTACTTAGTGTTCAATTAAAGTAAGTGCAATGCTCTGGTGATACTAGGGTTAATAACTCATAGCAAGTGTTGTAAAGAACTTAAGCTGTCATAGCAGAGAGAGAAACTTGCATCAGTAACTCTCGTTGTATATTGTTGGAAGGGTACACAGGTTGCTGCTATAGGAGCCACACGATGTACACCTAATATAGATATTTCCATAGCAACTATTCCTTCCAACCAGAGAGGCCTTGAGCTGGGTCCTTAAAAATGGGTGTTCTCGGGCAGGTTAAAGGTAGGGACAGGATGGTCTGAGGAATATGGAGAGGTATGTATGAAGTTCCATGGGCAAGGGAATGAAAGCGTGGACTCTAGAGACATGAATCTAGGGAAACAGGCAGGGAGGGCCCTCACCAGTCCATATATGCTAGGCCATGGATTATGGGGGTAGCACTGAGGTTTCTCAGTAGCCTGAAAAAGAAAGGACATTAAGATAGAACTGTTGAGGCAGGAGTTATATTTTGGGAAGCCTACCCTTCATTCAGTTATTTACCGGTATTACTTAAGAAATGACTTATTGTCCATGTTATTGTCTACTGCTTTTTAAAATATCAGAAGAATTTTTTGATGTGTATGGCAAGAACATTAAATATGTATGGCAAGAACATTAATAAAATGTTATTTTAAGTTCAGTCAACTGGTCAACCAACCAATCTGTGGCCCAAATGTGTATCATTCTATATCTCCTCACCCCTCCCCATGCCCCCAAACCTATTATGCAATGTAAGTATAGAAATTTCAAAGAAAAAAATATGCATTGTGTTTAATACTCCCCTTTAGCCTACAAAACTGTTATAACCATTTAGAACTGGGAGCGAAGATATGTTCATTTGAACACCTAGAAGTCATGGCAATCTTTGTGGAGCATCATGTAATATTTACATTTGAATTTAAAAATAAATATCCAACCTGCGCTAAACTTGTTCTTGTTGTATGCTACCATCTATGGCAGCTATCCTTTGTGTAGTATTTAGGCAGGCCCTGTTTTAGAACTTTGTGTGTATTGCCTCCATTAATCCTCAAGGCTTTTTTTTATGAGGAAGATCATGTACTATACCCATTTCGTACATGAGAAAACTGAGGCACAGAGAGATTAGTGAATGGCAGGACTGGGATTCATACTCAGGCAGTGTGGCGCGAAGACCGATGTCCTTAATGACTATTTCATTCTGCCTGCCTCTCCTGGGATATAGTTAAATAAACAAGTAAGCAGAAGGAGGTAACTGCAGTTGAGGAAATATATGAAAGAACATTTATATTAAGAAAATTCTAGTCATTAACATTCTTCTCACTAAATGGATAAATCTTATTTGATTTCAGTGACAGTACATTTTGATTTACTTCAAAGAAAAAAATCAAATATTTTTTGAAGAAGTGGTTTAAAAACTGCTCTTTTCCAATGTTTGACAGATGAGGCACCTGAAGTCTTGCAAGATGCAGTGACAGAGCTGGTTTGTGATAAGTAAGAGCTTCAATTCATGACTCCTGTCTTATTTGAGTAAATATTTTCAATAAAGAGTGAAAGTTAGAGCAGAGCTTTTGGGTTGTTGAGACTCTCAGTAACCAGAGGTCACTCTGAAAGGATCATATTTAATTTTAGATATTTCTAAGCCCTGATCAAAGAAGTGAAAGAAAGGAATTGAGGTTGAGTCCATTTTGACAGTACATTACCATGCATATTTCCAGAGGCCATGCTCATTTAATCTTTTTTTTTTTTGGGGGGGGGGGTGCATGGTCTAGGAATCGAACCCGGATCTCCCACATGAAAGGCAAGCATTCTACCACTGAATCACCCATGCACCTTCGTTTAAGTTTTTCTTTCACTTTTCCCTCTACGGATGGCACAATTACATAGCAACACGGTGGCTTAGTGTACTACTTCCAATTTTATTGTGAGTTCCTTTGTATTTTTCAAAATTTATCTCATCCTCAGAACATTTTTCTAATCTTGCAAGTGAATAGCCTACTGTACATACAGAAAGTACAGTATTTCCAAAGACCTACTTTAAGGGAAACAATTTTTTGTTTGATGTCACAGTTAATTGGTTTCAATTATATATTAAAAGCAGAAACTGCTGAATCCTATGTCTTCCCTTTCTTTATTGAGATTATTGTACTTTAAAAATCTATGTAGGAATCTTAAATGGAATAAAAAAATACGTATTATCAGGGAAATAATTGTGAAAGTCTTAATTAAAATACAAATCAGGAAAAATATGGGGACACGAACTGCTTTTTCAGTTACTATATAAATAGGCACGTACATTCAAATACTTCATTTTTATTTATTTATGATTTTAACTACTTGTTATAAAAATCCTTTGTTCACACTATAGTAAGTTGTTCTGATTTTATATGCCTTTATATTCTTTCTTGCATATTTTTAATGACTTTTCATCTTGTCTGTGAAGAAAGAAGCTTAACTTATATTAGACATTATGAAGTATTTCTCTGTATATGGAGGGAAAAGGGAGCAAATCTTATAGAATAGGACAACATTCATAAAATAAGACAAGAAAAAACAACTTAAAGAAACACAGAGAAGCAGATTTTTAGCTAGTCTTCAGAGTGATAAAGTATATAGAATATGATTTCTGGCATCCATTTAACATGGATTCTTTTCCAAGTCCATTATCTGTAAAACTATACAGATTATTAACCATCTCTGGAACTCAACTTTTTCATTTCTAAAAGTTAATGTAATCATGATTTTTCAGGTTATTTTGAGAACATGTGACAGCAACAAGTAAGTTCATGGAAAAAGTAAACACCTAATTAATATTTTTGTTTTTCTTCCTGCATATTTTGTTCTAAATAGGATTTAAAGTAACACTCAGTAGCATTCTTTTCTTTCTGTTATGATTTATTCTTCAAAAATACTTTACAGATGATACAATTAAGTACAAACATTTCAAAAAATAGTGAACTTCTGCTTTTCCAACAGTGTTAGATGGAAAGAATATAAAGATGGGTAAGACAGTTTCCCCATTGCAAGGAACTTGCCAATTTTTTTTTCTTTTTTCTTTTTTTTACCTGCCTCAGCCAGAAGGGCCCCTTGGACTTAGTCTTGATTGGTTTTGATACTTTAGGAATATCTATGGCAAGTCAGAAGGATATAGTATGTAGCAAATATAGCAAAGTAATTTTACTATTTCATTTAGTACTGAAAAAGATCCACAGTCCGTGAATTCTAGTATATTAGGGTTTCTTCTTTTTTGTTGTTGTTGTTATTTTTTTGGATTGAGTAAATTTAATTCCCTAAACTTCTCTCCAGAGTCTTGGCTTTTTCAGTCTTTATTATAAATACTTATTAGTGGCCAGTTATATGGAAATCACGATAGCTATCTTGCAGCCACATGTAAATATGTTTCAGGAAGATTTTTATTTTTATTTATCTATGGCACTTGTTCATAATTCTGTTTAGTTTATTTTCTCTCTTGAAATCTTGCTGCCTACAATATTGTCTTAATCATCTCCTCTAGAAAGTTTGCATATTATTCCATGCTTTAGGCTGACTTCACTGCACACATTCTACTGGCGATCTCCTAATCGTTAGAGAGGTTATAAGCAATTATTTGGAACATTATAAAATAAACCAGAAGACCAAAATTAACTATTTATTTAAGATACTCCTTGTTGGGGAGCACTTGGTAAATGAATTAATTACTGTTCTATGTAAACACACAGTCAGTGCAAGAAGGAAAGGTGCAGGATGGCTTTGTTGCATTCTGTGTTTCAAAATATTTTACAATGTCTTTCAGTTTTCCTATGGAGCTTTGTAAAGTTTTTCTGCAATAGGAAACTGCAGGTAAGCACCCAAGGGTCAAGTCTTTCCTAACCTAAGCTTAATGTTTTTGCCCCATGAGCTAACATCATTTATAACATCTACAGAAGAACAGATTCATCTGTTACCATGTACCATCTCAAAGAGACAGCTAAATAGCTTAACAAGACAGTTGAGGGGATTTGCAATTGAAAGAGAAAAAACATGAGCAGAGTTGAGTGCCATATAATTATCCTCATTCACACTGACTAGCTTTAAAGTGATTCATTCAAAATGGTTACCCTGTACTCTTAGTTGCCTCTTTTCTTCACACATGTGCTAATTCTGATTTTGGCAGTTTTCTATAGAATATATTTGTTGTTCTTCTTGAAAAGGAATTGTGCTGCACTTTTGGTAGTGTTTAAATCAGCTGAGCATATTTCCCAATTACCCCATAATGCTAGTTACTTGAATTTCAAGAAAAACTTTTTTTAAAGAAAGTTTAATATCTTCATTATACATACACAGTCATGGTTAGCTAGTTAGCATCCTGTATGCAGCAGTTTTTTAGCCCTGGATGCCACTGTTTCTGCATTCAAGAATATATTGGTTTTTCTCTTTTAAACAAGTTTACAAGGAAAATACCATTGTTGGTTTCTACTTCTTAATTCTAGCGAATAAGAGGCTCTCTTTAAAAGTGTCCAGATATAATATAAATATATTATAGTTCTTATCTCTTGGTTTATGAGTAAAAGCATCCTTGAATGTGTTCTGAAAGAGTAATGTGATTTACAATATAGTTAATGAAAATTAAACTGTATTGGTTTTCTTGCAGGAGAGCACTATATAATTAATTTTTAAAATTACTGTTTATTTCTTCAGTTTATTGGGAAACAGGAAACAGATTCAAAGAAATGAGGCTGAAAGAACACATTGCATTTTGACACTGTCTCTAATTAAAAGATCAGTATTTCAGAAGCAATTTCATCTTGTTTGCATCACTATTTTAGTTGCCATTGTATTTACAGCTCTTTTACTCCTTCTCTATTTAGATTGTTCTCATCTTTTTATTAGAAGACGCAAAAGAACTGTAGTTATTTCTGTGCTTATAAAATGTATTTTAAAAGTTAATTAATGTTAACATTTTAGCTTTGGTATTTTTCTTAGTGATATTATACAATGTTCAAAATCGTAAATGAAGAGGTGAAGTGACTTTCATAAGGTGACATGTTTGACAGTGGCAGAACTGTAACTAGATATTCTATATCTAGTCTAGAACTGTGACTCTAGATATTCAGCCAAGTTTTCTCCCTTACCTGAATTTGTGATTTCTTGATTTGTGGAAACCAACAAAATAGGCATATTAAACTTCTAATCAAAGGACTGTATAAGAATGGTAACTTCTTTGTGTAAGCCAATGTTGATAAAACCAGAGCTATGTTTACATAAAATCATACCATGCATTTGTGTAGCATTCTCTCATTTAAAAATCTCTTTCATTATTCTATGTATATATGTATGCATGTATGTATTATGTATCTATCTATCTATCATCTGTTGGCTGTCTGTCTATCATCTATCTATCTATATCATCATCATCAATATATTTCTATTTACCAGCTAATTTGAGCTTCACATAATTTTACAAGGCCTCCATTTCACAATAATCTTATAAACTAGGCAGGAAAATTCTTAGCATCCCATTGATTAGATGAGTTAATTATAGTTAAGGAAAGGGTAAGGAATTTTCTAAAATTGCTTGCATAGTAAATTGCAGTCATAACTTAAAACTGGATCTTTGACTCCTGATGGCTAATATTCTATCACATGTTTAAGAATATAGTTTGAAGTTTTCTTGACCTCAGTTATTGAAATATATTAAAAAATGAGACCATTCTCTGAAATCCTTGTAAATAAAATTCAAAGAAGGGGATTATGGAACATGTACAGAAGTGACTTTGATATCTATAATGGAGAAAGGTTAGACTCTTTTAAGTGGTATCATAGTGACTGATAACCCTTACAATAAAGACAAAGTTTGATGTTTTTCGGAACATGATTAAAATGATGAATGGTACAATCAAAATGCCCTCCAAATCCCCTCCCTTGTCCCCAGAATAAAGACTCCCAATCTGGAATAAAAAAATACCCTCCAAAATTCTGTTTCAGATATTTGTGTAAAATTCGACTTCCTTGGAATAAACTCTTCCATGGTGAGAGTTGCTGTTATTAGAATAATCAGATCCATTTATCATGAACTTAAACTGACTTAGAGTTCTGAAGAAATGCCTAGCCCAGCATTTCTTTCCATTTCTCTCTGCGCTTTTATTCTCAAGCTATACATTAACTGTAATATGTAAAAATCAAGTAAAATGTATTTAGTCCTATAGTGCTAAATTAGATGCTAACATCTTGGAATGCACAACCAAGGAAATAAAGCCTGAAACAGAAATACTGAGTCATCAGGATAGGTAGCTCCCAAGAACTATTTCTCCCATATTTCAGATTTGGATTGATGGCATGGTGATCATTCCACTCACAATTCCAAGGAGGAAAGATGGAAAGGGGATGGTTGAGTTCTAGTATGAATCTGTACCTTAAGTTAGAGAAGAGCTTGGGATTGGCCAAAGATCTCTTCCAGAAATCGAAAAGGGTTTGGAATTAGGCCATACAAATGATTCTTTTCTTTCTTTTCTGCTAATTGAAGAAAGGTCTTTGCCCCCCTTGTGCTCTAAATTTCACACCTTCACTCCTTCCTAAGGATTAAACTCCTTTCTGTCCTTCCCTACCAAATCATTTCTGTACCAATATACTTCACAATTTACCATCACAAAAATAAAATAACTGAAAAATTTCCCCTGGACTAATACTTGCCTTCAATTCCAATCCCACATCTCTGACTCTTATCTATATAATAACCTTTTTTTATTGTTGTATAGTCTATCTGCATCAACTCCTATTCCTTACATACCATTCACTCTTCATATCACTTACAATATGCCTTTCTTCACCATTGTACCCTTTAAATTGCTCTTGTTGTTAAAGATTTTCATTTTACCAAATCCAATAGACACTGATTTGTCTTCAACTTATTCCACTTCTGAGCATTATTTGATATAGTTGTCTGCTTTCTCCATTTTAAATCTCTCTCCTTTCTTGTCTTCTAAGACATCATGCATGATTTTCATTTTCTTTCTTCACTATCTCCTACTCTTTGCTGTTCTTTTCCTCTAAATGACCTCTTAAATGCTTGAATGTATCAGAGCTCCTTCCCTTCCCTTCCCCTCCCTTTCCTTCCCTTCTCTTCCTTTCCTTTCACTTCCCTTCTGTCTCCCTCCTTTCCCTTCCATTCCCTTCTGTTGCCTTCCATCCCCTCCCTCCCCTAACCATGCTTTTTCTTTCACTTCTCCCATTAGGTGATATCATTCAGTTCTATTAGCTTAAAGCCACCTCTAGGTTCCTGAACCTCAAATAGATGTCTCTCACTAGATATCACTCCCAAACTCCACAGTCATCCATGCATCTATCTCTACTCTATGCATCTTCACTTAGATGTCTCAAGGCAATTTCAAACTTAATATGTTCAAAATGGATATCTTGGTTTCCAGATTACCACTCGAACTGTGTTTCTTCCAGTCTTCCCCATCTTTGTATTCATGTTCTCAAACATTAAAAAATGGAGGACCATTAGTCTTTCTTTTCATTTACTCACCCCCCATTATCTTATTCATCATTAAGTCCAATCAGTTCTGTCTCTAAAATTCCTCATACCTCTGCCTAGTTCCAATTCTTGTCCCTGTTCCTCACCTCACACATATAATCCACTCTAAATCCAGAGGATTTAAGGACCCATTTCCTCCTTAAAACATATTAGTGAGTCCCCATTGCTTTTAAAAAGCAAACTCTACAATGGCCTGGAAGACCCTGCATGATCTGGCCTGTGTATATCTCAGCTAGCACATCTTGTATTAGTTATTTATTTCTTCCAACTAATTACAACAAATTAGTGACTTAAAACAGCACACATTTGGTATCTTTAGGTTCCACTGGTAAAAAATCAGACAGTGTGTCTCATTGGACTAAATCAAGGTCTCCATAGGGCTGTGTCCCTTTCCAGGGGTTGTAGGAGAGGACCCATTTACTTACTTATTCTGGTGTTGGCAGAATTTAATTCCATGCTATTGTAGCACTGAGGTATCTGTTTCCTTGCTAACTGCTATTAGCTTCTCCCGGTTTTTCTCCAGTCTTTGAACATGGATCCTTACATCTCAGAACCAGCAATATGGTATCTTATCCTTCTTACACTATCTTTCTGACTTTTCTTCTATGGTCTTATCTCTCACTCTTCTGATTGCAGCTTGGAAGTTTCTTCACTTTTAAAGATTAATGTAATTAAGTTGGGTCTACATTTATAATCTAAGATAATTTCTCTATTTTAAGATCTGTACCCTTTATGACATCTGCAAAGTCCTTTTCTCCATAATTCCCATGGAGCATCTTTGATGGGCTATTATTCTGTCTACCTCATATCTCATATAACCCTGATGTATCATATAACCATGGTATCCCCTTCCTGTTATCAGACATGTTAAGCATTTCTCTGCTTTGGAAGTTTTATATTTCTTGGGTCTTTCTTAAGGTCCCT